>NC_072445.2:15000-10015000 GCF_028878055.3 Symphalangus syndactylus | reverse complement strand
AACTTATTTCTGATCTGTAAATTCAGTTAACAGAGATAAAACATATTTTTGATTGAGCAGTTATGAAACACTCTTTTTGTAGAAAATGCAAGTGGAGATTCGGAGCGCTAAGAGGGTAATAGTGGAAAAAGGAAAGTCTTCAAATATAAACTACACAGAATCATTCGGTGAAACTTCTTTCTGATCTGTGCATTCAGCTAACAGAGTTAAACCATACTTTTGATTGAGCAGATCTGAACACTCTTTCTGTAGAAAATGCAACTGGACATTTGGAGCGCTAAGAGCGTAGTAGTGGAAAAAGGAATATATTCAAATATAAACTACACAGAAGCATTCTGTGAAACTTCTTTCTGATCTGAGCATTCAGCTAACAGAGTTAAACCATACTTTTGATTGAGCAGTTTTGAAACACTCTGTCTGTAGAAAATGAAACTGGACATTCGTAGCGCTAAGTGGGTAATAGTGGAAAAAAGAATATGTTCAAATATAAACTACACAGAAGCATTGTATGAAACTACTTTCTCTTCTGTGCATTCAACTAACAGTGTTGAACCTTACTTTTGACTGACCCGTTCTGAAACACTCTTTCTGTAGAAACTTCAATTGGACATTCTGAGGGCTAAGAGACCTATATTGGCAAAAATAATGTCTACAAATAAAAACTACACAGAAGTATTCTGTGAAACTTCTTTCTGTTCTGTTCATTCAACTAAAAGTGTTGAACCTTAGTTTTGATTGAGCCGTTCTGAAACACTCTTTCTGTAGAAAATGCAAGTGGAGATTCGGAGCGCTAAGAGCGTATTAGTGGAAAAAGGAATTTCTCCAAATATAAACTACACAGAATTATTCTGTGAAACTTCTTTCTGATCTGTGCATTCAGCTAACAGAGTTAAACCATACTTTTGATTGAGCAGTTTTGAAACACTCTGTCTGTAGAAAATGCAACTGGACATTCGGAGCGCTAAGTGGGTAATAGTGGAAAAAAGAATATGTTCAAATATAAACTACACAGAAGCATTGTATGAAACTTCTTTCTGTTCTGTGCATTCAACTAACAGAGTTGAACCTTACTTTTGATTGAGCCTTTCTGAAACACTCTTTCTGTAGAAACTGCAATTGGACATTCTGAGCGCTAAGAGGCCTCTATTGGGAAAAAAAATATCTTCAAATAAAAACTACACAGAAGCATTGTGTGAAACTTATTTCTGATATGTTCATTAAGCTAACAGAGTTAAACCATACTTTTGATTGCGCAGTTCTGAACACTCTTTCTGTAGAAAATGCAAGTGGACATTCCGAGCGCTAAGAGGGTAATAGTGGAAAAAGGAATATATTCAAAGATAAACTACACAGTAGCATTCTGTGAAAATTCTTTCTGTTCTGTGCATTCACCTAACAGAGTTGAACCTTACTTTTGATTGAGCCGTTCTGAAACACTCTTTCTGTAGAAACTGCAATTGGACATGCTAAACGCTAAGAGGCCTACATTGGGAAAAATAATATCTTCAAATAAAACCTACACAGATGCATTCTGTGAAACTTATTTCTGATCTGTAAATTCAGTTAACAGAGATAAAGCATATTTTTGATTGAGCAGTTATGAAACACTCTTTTTGAAGAAAATGCAAGTGGAGATTCGGAGCGCTAAGAGGGTAATAGTGGAAAAAGGAATGTCTTCAAATATAAACTACACAGAATCATTCGGTGAAACTTCTTTCCGATCTGTGCATTCAGCTAACAGAGTTAAACCATACTTTTGATTGAGCAGATCTGAACACTCTTTCTGTAGAAAATGCAACTGGACATTTGGAGCGCTAAGAGCGTAGTAGTGGAAAAAGGAATATATTCATATATAAACTACACAGAAGCATTCTGTGAAACTTCTTTCTGATCTGAGCATTCAGCTAACAGAGTTAAACCATACTTTTGATTGAGCAGTTTTGAAACAATCTGTCTGTAGAAAATGCAACTGGACATTCGTAGTGCTAAGTGGGTAATAGTGGAAAAAAGAGTATGTTCAAATATAAACTACACAGAAGCATTGTATGAAACTTCTTTCTCTTCTTTGCATTCAACTAACAGAGTTGAACCTTACTTTTGATTGAGCCGTTCTGAAACACTCTTTCTGTAGAAACTGCAATTGGACATTCTGAGCGCTAGGAGGCCTATATTGGGAAAAAGAATGTCTACAAATAAAAACTACAGAGAAGAATCGTGTGAAACTTCTTTCTGTTCTGTTTGTTCAACTAAAAGAGTTGAACCTTAGTTTTGATTGAGCCGTTCTGAGAAACTCTTTCTGTAGAAAATGCAAGTGGAGATTCGGAGCGCTAAGAGGGTAATAGTGGAAAAAGGAATGTCTCCAAATATAAACTACACAGAATCATTCTGTGAAACTTCTTTCTGATCTGTGCATTCAGCTAACAGAGTTAAACCATACTTTTGATAGAGCAGATCTGAACACTCTTTCTGTAGAAAATGCAACTGGACATTTGGAGCGCTAAGAGAGTAGTAGTGGAAAAAGGAATATATTCAAATATAAACTACACAGAAGCATTCTGTGAAACTTCTTTCTGATCTGAGCATTCAGCTAACAGAGTTAAACCATACTTTTGAATGAGCAGTTTTGAGAAACTCTGTCTGTAGAAAATGCAACTGGACATTCGTAGCGCTAAGTGGGTAATAGTGGAAAAAAGAATATGTTCAAATATAAACTACACAGAAGCATTGTATGAAACTACTTTCTGTTCTGTGCATTCAACTAACAGAGTTGAACCTTACTTTTGATTGAGCATTTCTGAACCACTCTTTCTGTAGAAACTGCAATTGGACATTCTGAGCGCTATGAGGCCTATATTTTGAAAAATAATATCTTCAAATAAAAACTACACAGAAGCATTGTGTGAAACTTATTTCTGATATGTTCATTAAGCTAACAGAGTTAAACCATACTTTTGATTGCGCAGTTCTGAACACTCTTTCTGTAGAAAATGCAAGTGGACATTCGGAGCGCTAAGAGGGTAATAGTGGAAAAAGGAATATATTCAAATATAAACTACACAGTAGCATTCTGTGAAAATACTTTCTGTTCTGTGCATTCAACTAACAGAGTTGAACCTTAATTTTGATTGAGCCGTTCTGAAACACTCTTTCTGTAGAAACTGCAATTGGACATGCTAAGCACTAAGAGGCCTACATTGGGAAAAAGAATATCTTCAAATAAAAACTACACAGATGCATTCTGTGAAACTTATTTCTGATCTGTAAATTCAGTTAACAGAGATAAAACATATTTTTGATTGAGCAGTTATGAAACACTCTTTTTGTAGAAAATGCAAGTGGAGATTCGGAGCGCTAAGAGGGTAATAGTGGAAAAAGGAATGTCTTCAAATATAAACTACACAGAATCATTTGGTGAAACATCTTTCTGATCTGTGCATTCAGCTAACAGAGTTAAACCATACTTTTGATTGAGCAGATCTGAACACTCTTTCTGTAGAAAATGCAACTGGACATTCGTAGCGCTAAGTGGGTAATAGTGGAAAAAAGAATATGTTCAAATATAAACTACACAGAAGCATTCTGTGAAACTTCTTGCTGTTCTGTGCATTCAACTAACAGAGTTGAACCTTACTTTTGATTGAGCCTTTCTGAAACACTCTTTCTGTAGAAACTGCAATTGGACATTCTGAGCACTTAGAGGCCTATATTGGGAAAAAGAATGTCTACAAATAAAAACTACACAGAAGAATTGTGTGAAACTTCTTTCTGTTCTGTTTGTTCAACTAAAAGAGTTGAACCTTAGTTTTGATTGAGCCGTTCTGAAACACTCTTTCTGTAGAAAATGCAAGTGGAGATTCGGAGCGCTAAGAGGGTAATAGTGGAGAAAGGAATGTCTCCATATATAAACTACACAGAATCATTCTGTGAAACTTCTTTCTGATCTGTGCATTCAGCTAACAGAGTTAAACCATACTTTTGATTCAGCAGATCTGAACACTCTTTCTGTAGAAAATGCAACTGGACATTTGGAGCGCTAAGAGAGTATTAGTGGAAAAAGGAATATATTCAAATATAAACTACACAGAAGCATTCTGTGAAACTTCTTTCTGATCTGAGCATTCAGCTAACAGAGTTAAACCATACTTTTGATTGAGCAGTTTTGAAACACTCTGTCTGTAGAAAATGCAACTGGACATTCGTAGCGCTAAGTGGGTAATAGTGGAGAAAAGAATATGTTCAAATATAAACTACACAGAAGCATTGTATGAAACTACTTTCTGTTCTGTGCATTCAACTAACGGAGTTGAACCTTAGTTTTGATTGAGCCTTTCTGAAACACTCTTTCTGTAGAAACTGCAATTGGACATTCTGAGCGCTAAGCGGCCTCTATTGGGAAAAATAATATCTTCAAATAAAAACTACACAGAAGCATTGTGTGAAACTTATTTCTGATATGTTCTTTAAGCTAACAGAGTTAAACCATACTTTTGAATGCGCAGTTCTGAACACTCTTTCTGTAGAAAATGCAAGTGGACATTCGGAGCGCTAAGAGGGTAATATTGGAAAAAGGAATATATTCATATATAAACTACACAGTAGCATTCTGTGAAAACTCTTTCTGTTCTGTGCATTCAGCTAACAGAGTTGAACCTTACTTTTGATTGAGCCGTTCTGAAACACTCTTTCTGTAGAAACTGCAATTGGACATGCTAAGCGCTAAGAGGCCTACATTGGGAAAAAGAATATCTTCAAATAAAAACTACACAGATGCATTCTGTGAAACTTATTTCTGATCTGTAAATTCAGTTAACAGAGCTAAACCATATTTTTGATTGAGCAGTTATGAAACACTCTTTTTGTAGAAAATGCAAGTGGAGATTCGGAGCGCTAAGAGGGTAATAGTGGAAAAAGGAATGTCTTCAAATATAAACAACACAGAATCATTCGGTGAAACTTCTTTCTGATCTGTGCATTCAGCTAACAGAGTTAAACCATACTTTTGATTGAGCAGATCTGAACACTCTTTCTGTAGAAAATGCACCTGGACATTTGGAGCGCTAAGAGCGTAGTAGTGGAAAAAGGAATATATTCAAATATAAACTACACAGAAGCATTCTGTGAATCTTCTTTCTGATCTGAGCATTCAGCTAACAGAGTTAAACCATACTTTTGATTGAGCAATTTTGAAACACTCTGTCTGTAGAAAATGCAACTGGACATTCGTAGCGCTAAGTGGGTAATAGTGGAAAAAAGAATATGTTCAAATATAAACTACACAGAAGCATTCTGTGAAACTTCTTGCTGTTCTGTGCATTCAACTAACAGAGTTGAACCTTACTTTTGATTGAGCCGTTCTGAAACACTCTTTCTGTAGAAACTGCAATTGGACATTCTGAGCGCTAAGAGGCCTATATTGGGAAAAAGAATGTCTACAAATAAAAACTACACAGAAGAATTGTGTGAAACTTCTTTCTGTTCTGTTTGTTCAACTAAAAGGGTTGAACCTTAGTTTTCATTGAGCCGTTCTGAAACACTCTTTCTGTAGAAAATGCAAGTGGAGATTCGGAGCGCAAAGAGGGTAATAGTGGAAAAAGGAATGTCTCCATATATAAACTACACAGAATCATTCTGTGAAACTTCTTTCTGATCTGTGCATTCAACTAACAGAGTTAAACCATACTTTTGATTGAGCAGATCTGAACACTCTTTCTGTAGAAAATGCAACTGGACATTTGGAGCGCTAAGAGATTAGAAGTGGAAAAAGGAATATATTCAAATATAAACTACACAGAAGCATTCTGTGAAACTTATTTCTGATCTGAGCATTCAGCTAACAGATTTAAACCATACTTTTGATTGAGCAGTTTTGAAACACTCTGTCTGTAGAAAATGCAACTGGACATTCGTAGCGCTAAGTGTGTAATAGTGGAGAAAAGAATATGTTCAAATATAAACTACACAGAAGCATTGTATGAAACTCCTTTCTCTTCTGTGCATTCAAGTAACAGAGTTGAACCTTACTTTTGTTTTAGCCGTTCTGAAACACTCTTTCTGTAGAAACTGCAATTGGACATTCTGAGCGCTAGGAGGCCTATATTGGGAAAAAGAATGTCTACAATTAAAAACTACAGAGAAGAATCGTGTGAAACTTCTTTCTGTTCTGTTTGTTCAACTAAAAGATTTGAACCTTAGTTTTGATTGAGCCGTTCTGAGAAACTCTTTCTGTAGAAAATGCAAGTGGAGATTCGGAGCGCTAAGAGGGTAATAGTGGAAAAAGGAATGTCTCCAAATATAAACTACACAGAATCATTCTGTGAAACTTCTTTCTGATCTGTGCATTCAGCTAACAGAGTTAAACCATACTTTTGATAGAGCAGATCTGAACACTCTTTCTGTAGAAAATGCAACTGGACATTTGGAGCGCTAAGAGAGTATTAGTGGAAAAAGGAATATATTCAAATACAAAATACACAGAAGCATTCTGTGAAACTTCTTTCTGATCTGAGCATTCAGCTAACAGAGTTAAACCATACTTTTGAATGAGCAGTTTTGAAACACTCTGTCTGTAGAAAATGCAACTGGACATTCGTAGCGCTAAGTGGGTAATAGTGGAAAAA
This sequence comes from Symphalangus syndactylus, assembly GCF_028878055.3. Classification (NCBI taxonomy): domain Eukaryota; kingdom Metazoa; phylum Chordata; class Mammalia; order Primates; family Hylobatidae; genus Symphalangus; species Symphalangus syndactylus. Next base: position 10,008,383 of record NC_072445.2, on the reverse strand, counting down.
AGAATATGTTCAAATATAAACTACACAGAAGCATTGTATGAAACTTCTTTCTGTTCTGTGCATTCAACTAACAGAGTTGAACCTTACTTTTGATTGAGCGTTTCTGAAACACTCTTTCTGTAGAAACTGCAATTGGACATTCTGAGCGCTAAGAGGCCTCTATTGGGAAAAATAATATCTTCAAATAAAAACTACACAGAAGCATTGTGTGAAACCTATTTCTGATATGTTCATTAAGCTAACAGAGTTAAACCATACTTTTGATTGCGCAGTTCTGAAAACTCTTTCTGTAGAAAATGCAAGTGGACATTCGGAGCGCTAAGAGGGTAATAGTGGAAAAAGGAATATATTCAAATATAAACTACACAGTAGCATTCTGTGAAAACTCTTTCTATTCTGTGCATTCAGCTAACAGAGTTGAACCTTACTATTGATTGAGCCGTTCTGAAACACTCTTTCTGTAGAAACTGCAATTGGACATGCTAAGCGCTAAGAGGCCTACATTGGGAAAAAGAATATCTTCAAATAAAAACTACACAGATGCATTCTGTGAAACTTATTTCTGATCTGTAAATTCAGTTAACAGAGATAAAACATATTTTTGATTGAGCAGTTATGAAACACTCTTTTTGTAGAAAATGCAAGTGGAGATTCGGAGCGCTAAGAGGGTAATAGTGGAAAAAGGAATGTCCTCAAATATAAACTACACAGAATCATTCGGTGAAACTTCTTTCTGATCTGTGCATTCAGCTAACAGAGTTAAACCATACTTTTGATTGAGCAGATCTGAACACTCTTTCTGTAGAAAATGCAACTGGACATTTGGAGCGCTAAGAGCGTAGTAGTGGAAAAAGTAATATATTCAAATATAAACTACACAGAAGCATTCTGTGAAACTTCTTTCTGATCTGAGCATTCAGCTAACAGAGTTAAACCATACTTTTGATTGAGCAGTTTTGAAACACTCTGTCTGTAGAAAATGCAACTGGACATTCGTAGCGCTAAGTGGGTAATAGTGGAAAAAAGAATATGTTCAAATATAAACTACACAGAATCATTCTGTGAAACTTCTTGCTGTTCTGTGCATTCAACTAACAGAGTTGAACCTTACTTTTGATTGAGCCGTTCTGAAACACTCTTTCTGTAGAAACTGCAATTGGACATTCTGAGCGCTAAGAGGCCTATATTGGGAAAAAGAATGTCTACAAATAAAATCTACACAGAAGAATTGTGTGAAACTTCTTTCTGTTCTGTTTGTTCAACTAAAAGAGTTGAACCTTAGTTTTGATTGAGCCGTTCTGAAACACTCTTTCTGTAGAAAATGCAAGTGGAGATTCGGTGCGCTAAGAGGGTAATAGTCGAAAAAGGAATGTCTCCAAATATAAACTACACAGAATCATTCTGTGAAACTTCTTTCTGATCTGTGCATTCAGCTAACAGAGTTAAACCATACTTTTGATTGAGCAGATCTGAACACTCTTTCTGTAGAAAATGCAACTGGACATTTGGAGCGCTAAGAGAGTAGTAGTGGAAAAAGGAATATATTCAAATATAAACTACACAGAAGCATTCTGTGAAACTTCTTTCTGATCTGAGCATTCAGCTAACAGAGTTAAACCATACTTTTGATTGAGCAGTTTTGAAACACTCTGTCTGTAGAAAATGCAACTGGACATTCGTAGCGCTAAGTGGGTAATAGTGGAGAAAAGAATATGTTCAAATATAAACTACACAGAAGCATTGTATGAAACTTCTTTCTGTTCTGTGCATTCAACTAACAGAGTTGAACCTTACTTTTGATTGAGCCTTTCTGAAACACTCTTTCTGTAGAAACTGCAATTGGACATTCTGAGCACTAAGAGGCCTCTATTGGGAAAAATAATATCTTCAAATAAAAACTACACAGAAGCATTGTGTGAAACTTATTTCTGATATGTTCATTAAGCTAACAGAGTTAAACCATACTTTTGATTGCGCAGTTCTGAACACTCTTTCTGTAGACAATGCAAGTGGACATTCGGAGCGCTAAGAGGTTAATAGTGGAAAAAGGAATATATTCAAATATAAACTACACAGTAGCATTCTGTGAAAATTCTTTCTGTTCTGTGCATTCAACTAACAGAGTTGAACCTTACTTTTGATTGAGCTGTTCTGAAACACTCTTTCTGTAGAAACTGCAATTGGACATGCTAAGCGCTAAGAGGCCTTCATTGGGAAAAAGAATATCTTCAAATAAAAACTACACAGATGCATTCTGTGAAACTTATTTCTGATCTGTAAATTCAGTTAACAGAGATAAAACATATTTTTCATTGAGCAGTTATGAAACACTATTTTGCAGAAAATGCAAGTGGAGATTCGGAACGCTAAGAGGGTAACATTGGAAAAAGGAATGTCTTCAAATATAAACTACACAGAATCATTCGGTGAAACTTCTTTCTAATCTGTGCATTCAGCTAACAGAGTTAAAAAATACTTTTGATAGAGCAGATCTGAACACTCTTTCTGTAGAAAATGCAACTGGACATTTGGAGCGCTAAGAGAGTAGTAGTGGAAAAAGGAATATATTCAAATATAAACTACACAGAAGCATTCTGTGAAACTTCTTTCTGATCTGAGCATTCAGCTAACAGAGTTAAACCATACTTTTGAATGAGCAGTTTTGAAACACTCTGTCTGTAGAAAATGCAACTGGACATTCGTAGCGCTAAGTGGGTAATAGTGGAAAAAAGAATATGTTCAAATATAAACTACACAGAAGCATTGTATGAAACTTCTTTCTGTTCTGTGCATTCAACTAACAGAGTTGAACCTTACTTTTGATTGAGCCTTTCTGAAACACTCTTTCTGTAGAAACTGCAATTGGACATTCTGAGCGCTAAGAGGCCTCTATTGGGAAAAATAATATCTTCAAATAAAAACTACACAGAAGCATTGTGTGAAACCTATTTCTGATATGTTCATTAAGCTAACAGAGTTAAACCATACTTTTGATTGCGCAGTTCTGAACACTCTTTCTGTAGAAAATGCAAGTGGACATTCAGAGCGCTAAGAGGGTAATAGTGGAAAAAGGAATATATTCAAATATAAACTACACAGTAGCATTCTGTGAAAACTCTTTCTGTTCTGTGCATTCAGCTAACAGAGTTGAACCTTACTATTGATTGAGCCGTTCTGAAACACTCTTTCTGTAGAAACTGCAATTGGACATGCTAAGCGCTAAGAGGCCTACATTGGGAAAAAGAATATCTTCAAATAAAAACTACACATATGCATTCTGTGAAACTTATTTCTGATCTGTAAATCAGTTAACAGAGATAAAACATATTTTTGATTGAGCAGTTATGAAACACTCTTTTTGTAGAAAATGCAAGTGGAGATTCGGAGCGCTAAGAGGTTAATAGTGGAAAAAGGAATGTCCTCAAATATAAACTACACAGAATCATTCGGTGAAACTTCTTTCTGATCTGTGCATTCAGCTAACAGAGTTAAACCATACTTTTGATTGAGCAGATCTGAACACTCTTTCTGTAGAAAATGCAACTGGACATTTGGAGCGCTAAGAGCGTAGTAGTGGAAAAAGGAATATATTCAAATATAAACTACACAGAAGCATTCTGTGAAACTTCTTTCTGAACTGAGCATTCAGCTAACAGAGTTAAACCATACTTTTGATTGAGCAGTTTTGAAACACTCTGTCTGTAGAAAATGCAACTGGACATTCGTAGCGCTAAGTGGCTAATAGTGGAAAAAAGAACATGTTCAAATATAAACTACACAGAAGCATTCTGTGAAACTTCTTGCTGTTCTGTGCATTCAACTAACAGAGTTGAACCTTACTTTTGATTGAGCCGTTCTGAAACACTCTTTCTGTAGAAACTGCAATTGGACATTCTGAGTGATAAGAGGCCTATATTGGGAAAATGAATGTCTACAAATAAAAACTACACAGAAGAATTGTGTGAAACTTCTTTCTGTTCTGTTTGTTCAACTAAAAGAGTTGAACCTTAGTTTTGATTGAGCCGTTCTGAAACACTCTTTCTGTAGAAAATGCAAGTGGAGATTCGGTGCGCTAAGAGGGTAATAGTGGAAAAAGGAATGTCTCCAAATATAAACTGCACAGAATCATTCTGTGAAACTTCTTTCTGATCTGTGCATTCAGCTAACAGAGTTAAACCATACTTTTGATTGAGCAGATCTGAACACTCTTTCTGTAGAAAATGCAACTGGACATTTGGAGCGCTAAGAGAGTAGTAGTGGAAAAAGGAATATATTCAAATATAAACTACACAGAAGCATTCTGTGAAACTTCTTTCTGATCTGAGCATTCAGCTAACAGAGTTAAACCATACTTTTGATTGAGCAGTTTTGAAACACTCTGTCTGTAGAAAATGCAACTGGACATTCGTAGCGCTAAGTGGGTAATAGTGGAAAAAAGAATATGTTCAAATATAAACTACACAGAAGCATTGTATGAAACTTCTTTCTGTTCTGTGCATTCAACTAACAGAGTTGAACCTTACTTTTGATTGAGCCTTTCTGAAACACTCTTTCTGTAGAAACTGCAATTGGACATTCTGAGCGCTAAGAGGCCTCTATTGGGAAAAATAATATCTTCAAATAAAAACTACACAGAAGCATTGTGTGAAACCTATTTCTGATATGTTCATTAAGCTAACAGAGTTAAACCATACTTTTGATTGCGCAGTTCTGAACACTCTTCCTGTAGAAAATGCAAGTGGACATTCGGAGCGCTAAGAGGGTAATAGTGGAAAAAGGAATATATTCAAATATAAACTACACAGTAGCATTCTGTGAAAACACTTTCTGTTCTGTGCATTCAGCTAACAGAGTTGAACCTTTCTTTTGATTGAGCCGTTTTGAAACACTCTTTCTGTAGAAACTGCAATTGGACACGCTAAGCGCTAAGAGGCCTACATTGGGAAAAAGAATATCTTCAAATAAAAACTACACAGATGCATTCTGTGAAACTTATTTCTGATCTGTAAATTCAGTTAACAGAGATAAAACATATTTTTGATTGAGCAGTTATGAAACACTCTTTTTGTAGAAAATGCAAGTGGAGATTCGGAGCGCTAAGAAGGTAATAGTGGAAAAAGGAATGTCTTCAAATATAAACTACACAGAATCATTCGGTGAAACTTCTTTCTGATCTGTGCATTCAGCTAACAGAGTTAAACCATACTTTTGATTGAGCAGATCTGAACACTCTTTCTGTAGAAAATGCAACTGGACATTTGGAGCGCTAAGAGCGTTGTAGTGGAAAAAGGAATATATTCAAATATAAACTACACAGAAGCATTCTGTGAAACTTCTTTCTGATCTGAGCATTCAGCTAACAGAGTTAAACCATACTTTTGATTGAGCAATTTTGAAACACTCTGTCTGTAGAAAATGCAACTGGACATTCGTAGCGCTAAGTGGGTAATAGTGGAAAAAAGAATATGTTCAAATATAAACTACACAGAAGCATTGTATGAAACTTCTTTCTGTTCTGTGCATTCAACTAACAGAGTTGAACCTTACATTTGATTGAGCCGTTCTGAAACACTCTTTCTGTAGAAACTGCAATTGGACATTCTGAGCGCTAAGAGGCCTATATTGGGAAAAAGAATGTCTACAAATAAAAACTACACAGAAGAATTGTTTGAAACTTCTTTCTGTTCTGTTTGTTCAACTAAAAGAGTTGAACCTTAGTTTTCATTGAGCCGTTCTGAAACACTCTTTCTGTAGAAAATGCAAGTGGAGATTCGGAGCGCAAAGAGGGTAATAGTGGAAAAAGGAATGTCTCCATATATAAACTACACAGAATCATTCTGTGAAACTTCTTTCTGATCTGTGCATTCAACTAACAGAGTTAAACCATACTTTTGATTGAGCAGATCTGAACACTCTTTCTGTAGAAAATGCAACTGGACATTTGGAGCGCTAAGAGAGTAGTAGTGGAAAAAGGAATATATTCAAATATAAACTACACAGAAGCATTCTGTGAAACTTCTTTCTGATCTGAGCATTCAGCTAACAGATTTAAACCATACTTTTGATTGGGCAGTTTTGAAACACTCTGTCTGTAGAAAATGCAACTGGACATTCGTAGCGCTAAGTGTGTAATAGTGGAGAAAACAATATGTTCAAATATAAACTACACAGAAGCATTGTATGAAACTTCTTTCTCTTCTGTGCATTCAACTAACAGAGTTGAACCTTACTTTTGATGGAGCCGTTCTGAAACACTCTTTCTGTAGAAACTGCAATTGGACATTCTGAGCGCTAGGAGGCCTATATTGGGAAAAAGAATGTCTACAAATAAAAACTACAGAGAAGAATCGTGTGAAACTTCTTTCTGTTCTGTTTGTTCAACTAAAAGAGTTGAACCTTAGTTTTGATTGAGCCGTTCTGAAACACTCTTTCTGTAGAAAATGCAAGTGGAGATTCGGTGCGCTAAGAGGGTAATAGTGGAAAAAGGAATGTCTCCAAATATAAACTACACAGAATCATTCTGTGAAACTTCTTTCTGATCTGTGCATTCAGCTAACAGAGTTAAACCATACTTTTGATTGAGCAGATCTGAACACTCTTTCTGTAGAAAATGCAACTGGACATTTGGAGCGCTAAGAGAGTAGTAGTGGAAAAAGGAATATATTCAAATATAAACTACACAGAAGCATTCTGTGAAACTTCTTTCTGATCTGAGCATTCAGCTAACAGAGTTAAACCATACTTTTGATTGAGCAGTTTTGAAACACTCTGTCTGTAGAAAATGCAACTGGACATTCGTAGCGCTAAGTGGGTAATAGTGGAAAAAAGAATATGTTCAAATATAAACTACACAGAAGCATTGTATGAAACTTCTTTCTGTTCTGTGCATTCAACTAACAGAGTTGAACCTTACTTTTGATTGAGCCTTTCTGAAACACTCTTTCTGTAGAAACTGCAATTGGACATTCTGAGCGCTAAGAGGCCTCTATTGGGAAAAATAATATCTTCAAATAAAAACTACACAGAAGCATTGTGTGAAACCTATTTCTGATATGTTCATTAAGCTAACAGAGTTAAACCATACTTTTGATTGCGCAGTTCTGAACACTCTTTCTGTAGAAAATGCAAGTGGACATTCGGAGCGCTAAGAGGGTAATAGTGGAAAAAGGAATATATTCAAATATAAACTACACAGTAGCATTCTGTGAAAACTCTTTCTGTTCTGTGCATTCAGCTAACAGAGTTGAACCTTACTATTGATTGAGCCGTTCAGAAACACTCTTTCTGTAGAAACTGCAATTGGACATGCTAAGCGCTAAGAGGCCTACATTGGGAAAAAGAATATCTTCAAATAAAAACTACACAGATGCATTCTGTGAAACTTATTTCTGATCTGTAAATTCAGTTAACAGAGATAAAACATATTTTTGATTGAGCAGTTATGAAACACTCTTTTTGTAGAAAATGCAAGTGGAGATTCGGAGCGCTAAGAGGGTAATAGTGGAAAAAGGAATGTCCTCAAATATAAACTACACAGAATCATTCGGTGAAACTTCTTTCTGATCTGTGCATTCAGCTAACAGAGTTAAACCATACTTTTGATTGAGCAGATCTGAACACTCTTTCTGTAGAAAATGCAACTGGACATTTGGAGCGCTAAGAGCGTAGTAGTGGAAAAAGGAATATATTCAAATATAAACTACACAGAAGCATTCTGTGAAACTTCTTTCTGATCTGAGCATTCAGCTAACAGAGTTAAACCATACTTTTGATTGAGCAGTTTTGAAACACTCTGTCTGTAGAAAATGCAACTGGACATTCGTAGCGCTAAGTCGGTAATAGTGGAGAAAAGAATATGTTCAAATATAAACTACACAGAAGAATTGTGTGAAACTTCTTTCTGTTCTGTTTGTTCAACTAAAAGAGTTGAACCTTAGTTTTGATTGAGCCGTTCTGAAACACTCTTTCTGTAGAAAATGCAAGTGGAGATTCGGTGCGCTAAGAGGGTAATAGTGGAAAAAGGAATGTCTCCAAATATAAACTACACAGAATCATTCTGTGAAACTTCTTTCTGATCTGTGCATTCAGCTAACAGAGTTAAACCATACTTTTGATTGAGCAGATCTGAACACTCTTTCTGTAGAAAATGCAACTGGACATTTGGAGCGCTAAGAGAGTAGTAGTGGAAAAAGGAATATATTCAAATATAAACTACACAGAAGCATTCTGTGAAACTTCTTTCTGATCTGAGCATTCAGCTAACAGAGTTAAACCATACTTTTGATTGAGCAGTTTTGAAACACTCTGTCTGTAGAAAATGCAACTGGACATTCGTAGCGCTAAGTGGGTAATAGTGGAGAAAAGAATATGTTCAAATATAAACTACACAGAAGCATTGTATGAAACTTCTTTCTGTTCTGTGCATTCAACTAACAGAGTTGAACCTTACTTTTGATTGAGCCGTTCTGAAACACTCCTTCTGTAGAAACTGCAATTGGACATTCTGAGCGCTAAGAGTCCTCTATTGGGAAAAATAATATCTTCAAATAAAAACTACACAGAAGCATTGTGTGAAACTTATTTCTGATATGTTCATTAAGCTAACAGAGTTAAACCATACTTTTGATTGCACAGTTCTGAACACTCTTTCTGTAGACAATGCAAGTGGACATTCGGAGCGCTAAGAGGTTAATAGTGGAAAAAGGAATATATTCAAATATAAACTACACAGTAGCATTCTGTGAAAATTCTTTCTCTTCTGTGCATTCAACTAACAGAGTTGAACCTTACTTTTGATTGAGCCGTTCTGAAACACTCTTTCTGTAGAAACTGCAATTGGACATGCTAAGCGCTAAGAGGCCTACATTGGGAAAAAGAATATCTTCAAATAAAAACTACACAGATGCATTCTGTGAAACTTATTTCTGATCTGTAAATTCAGTTAACAGAGATAAAACATATTTTTCATTGAGCAGTTATGAAACACTCTTTTTGTAGAAAATGCAAGTGGAGATTCGGAGCGCTAAGAGGGTAACATTGGAAAAAGGAATGTCTTCAAATATAAACTACACAGAATCATTCGGTGAAACTTCTTTCTGATCTGTGCATTCAGCTAACAGAGTTAAACCATACTTTTGATTCAGCAGATCTGAACACTCTTTCTGTAGAAAATGCAACTGGACATTTTGAGCGCTAAGAGCGTAGTAGTGGAAAAAGTAATATATTCAAATATAAACTACACAGAAGCATTCTGTGAAACTTCTTTCTGATCTGAGCATTCAGCTAACAGAGTTAAACCATACTTTTGATTGAGCAGTTTTGAAACACTCTGTCTGTAGAAAATGCAACTGGACATTCGTAGCGCTAAGTGGGTAATAGTGGAAAAAAGAATATGTTCAAATATAAACTACACAGAAGCATTGTATGAAACTTCTTTCTGTTCTGTGCATTCAACTAACAGAGTTGAACCTTACTTATGATTGAGCCGTTCTGAAACACACTTTCTGTAGAAACTGCAATTGGACATTCTGAGCACTAAGAGGCCTATATTGGGAAAAAGAATGTCTACAAATAAAAACTACACAGAAGAATTGTGTGAAACTTCTTTCTGTTCTGTTTGTTGAACTAAAAGAGTTGAACCTTAGTTTTGATTGAGCCGTTCTGAGAAACTCTTTCTGTAGTAAATGCAAGTGGAGATTCGGAGCGCTAAGAGATTAATAGTGGAAAAAGGAATGTCTCCAAATATAAACTACACAGAATCATTCGGTGAAACTTCTTTCTGATCTGTGCATTCAGCTAACAGAGTTAAACCATACTTTTGATAGAGCAGATCTGAACACTCTTTCTGTAGAAAATGCAAGTGGACATTTGGAGCGCTAAGAGAGTAGTAGTGGAAAAAGGAATATATTCAAATATAAACTACACAGAAGCATTCTGTGAAACTTCTTTCTGATCTGAGCATTCAGCTAACAGAGTTAAACCATACTTTTGAATGAGCAGGTTTGAAACACTCTGTCTGTAGAAAATGCAACTGGACATTCGTAGCGCTAAGTGGGTAATAGTGGAAAAAAGAATATGTTCAAATATAAACTACACAGAAGCATTGTATGAAACTTCTTTCTGTTCTGTGCATTCAACTAACAGAGTTGAACCTTACATTTGATTGAGCCTTTCTGAAACACTCTTTCTGTAGAAACTGCAATTGGACATTCTGAGCGCTAAGAGGCCTCTATTGGGAAAAATAATATCTTCAAATAAAAACTACACAGAAGCATTGTGTGAAACCTATTTCTGATATGTTCATTAAGCTAACAGAGTTAAACCATACTTTTGATTGCGCAGTTCTGAACACTCTTTCTGTAGAAAATGCAAGTGGACATTCGGAGCGCTAAGAGGGTAATAGTGGAAAAATGAATATATTCAAATATAAACTACACAGTAGCATTCTGTGAAAACACTTTCTGTTCTGTGCATTCAGCTAACAGAGTTGAACCTTACTATTGATTGAGCCGTTCTGAAACACTCTTTCTGTAGAAACTGCAATTGGACATGCTAAGCGCTAAGAGGCCTACATTGGGAAAAAGAATATCTTCAAATAAAAACTACACAGATGCATTCTGTGAAACTTATTTCTGATCTGTAAATTCAGTTAACAGAGATAAAACATATTTTTGATTGAGCAGTTATGAAACACTCTTTTTGTAGAAAATGCAAGTGGAGATTCGGAGCGCTAAGAGGGTAATAGTGGAAAAAGGAATGTCCTCAAATATAAACTACACAGAATCATTCGGTGAAACTTCTTTCTGATCTGTGCATTCAGCTAACAGAGTTAAACCATACTTTTGATTGAGCAGATCTGAACACTCTTTCTGTAGAAAATGCAACTGGACATTTGGAGCGCTAAGAGCGTAGTAGTGGAAAAAGGAATATATTCAAATATAAACTACACAGAAGCATTCTGTGAAACTTCTTTCTGATCTGAGCATTCAGCTAACAGAGTTAAACCATACTTTTGAGTGAGCAGTTTTGAAACACTCTGTCTGTAGAAAATGCAACTGGACATTCGTAGCGCTAAGTGGCTAATAGTGGAAAAAAGAACATGTTCAAATATAAACTACACAGAAGCATTCTGTGAAACTTCTTGCTGTTCTGTGCATTCAACTAACAGAGTTGAACCTTACTTTTGATTGAGCCGTTCTGAAACACTCTTTCTGTAGAAACTGCAATTGGACATTCTGAGCGCTAAGAGGCCTATATTGGGAAAAAGAATGTCTACCAATTAAAACTACACAGAAGAATTGTGTGAAACTTCTTTCTGTTCTGTTTGTTCAACTAAAAGAGTTGAACCTTAGTTTTGATTGAGCCGTTCTGAAACACTCTTTCTGTAGAAAATGCAAGTGGAGATTCGGTGCGCTAAGAGGGTAATAGTGGAAAAAGGAATGTCTCCAAATATAAACTACACAGAATCATTCTGTGAAACATCTTTCTGATCTGTGCATTCAGCTAACAGAGTTAAACCATACTTTTGATTGAGCAGATCTGAACACTCTTTCTGTAGAAAATGCAACTGGACATTTGGAGCGCTAAGAGATTAGTAGTGGAAAAAGGAATATATTCAAATATAAACTACACAGAAGCATTCTGTGAAACTTCTTTCTGATCTGAGCATTCAGCTAACAGAGTTAAACCATACTTTTGATTGAGCAGTTTTGAAACACTCTGTCTGTAGAAAATGCAACTGGACATTCGTAGCGCTAAGTGGGTAATAGTGGAGAAAAGAATATGTTCAAATATAAACTACACAGAATCATTGTATGAAACTTCTTTCTGTTCGGTGCATTCAACTAACAGAGTTGAACCTTACTTTTGATTGAGCCTTTCTGAAACACTCTTTCTGTAGAAACTGCAATTGGACATTCTGAGCGCTAAGAGGCCTCTATTGGGAAAAATAATATCTTCAAATAAAAACTACACAGAAGCATTGTGTGAAACTTATTTCTGATATATTCATTAAGCTAACAGAGTTAAACCATACTTTTGATTGCGCAGTTCTGAACACTCTTTCTGTAGAAAATGCAAGTGGACATTCGGAGCGCTAAGAGGTTAATAGTGGAAAAAGGAATATATTCAAATATAAATTACACAGTAGCATTCTGTGAAAACTCTTACTGTTCTGTGCATTCAGCTAACAGAGTTGAAACTTACTTTTGATTGAGCCGTTCGGAAACACTCTTTCTGTAGAAACTGCAATTGGACATGCTAAGCGCTAAGAGGCCTACATTGGGAAAAAGAATATCTTCAAATAAAAACTACACAGATGCATTCTGTGAAACTTATTTCTGATCTGTAAATTCAGTTAACAGAGATAAAACATATTTTTGATTGAGCAGTTATGAAACACTCTTTTTGTAGAAAATGCAAGTGGAGATTCGGAGCGCTAAGAGGGTAATAGTGGAAAAAGGAATGTCTTCAAATATAAACTACACAGAATCATTCGGTGAAACTTCTTTCTGATCTGTGCATTCAGCTAACAGTGTTAAACCATACTTTTGATTGAGCAGATCTGAACACTCTTTCTGTAGAAAATGCAACTGGACATTTGGAGCGCTAAGAGCGTAGTAGTGGAAAAAGGAATATATTCAAATATAAACTACACAGAAGCATTCTGTGAAACTTCTTTCTGATCTGAGCATTCAGCTAACAGAGTTAAACCATACTTTTGATGGAGCAGTTTTGAAACACTCTGTCTGTAGAAAATGCAACTGGACATTCGTAGCGCTAAGTGGGTAATAGTGGAAAAAAGAATATGTTCAAATATAAACTACACAGAAGCATTCTGTGAAACTTCTTTCTGTTCCGTGCATTCAACTAACAGAGTTGAACCTTACTTTTGATTGAGCCGTTTTGAAACACTCTTTCGGTAGAAACTGCAATTGGACATTCTGAGCGCTAAGAGGCCTATATTGGGAAAAAGAATGTCTACAAATAAAAACTACACAGAAGAATTGTGTGAAACTTCTTTCTGTTCTGCTTGTTCAACTAAAAGAGTTGAACCTTAGTTTTGATTGAGCCGTTCTGAAACACTCTTTCTGTAGAAAATGCAAGTGGAGATTCGGAGCGCCAAGAGGGTAATAGTGGAAAAAGGAATGTCTCCAAATATAAACTACAGATAATCATTCTGTGAAACTTCTTTCTGATCTGTGCATTCAGCTAACAGAGTTAAACCATACTTTTGATTCAGCAGATCTGAACACTCTTTCTGTAGAAAATGCAACTGGACATTTGGAGCGCTAAGAGAGTAGTAGTGGAAAAAGGAATATATTCAAATATAAACTACACAGAAGCATTCTGTGAAACTTCTTTCTGATCTGAGCATTCAGCTAACAGAGTTAAACCATACTTTTGAATGAGCAGTTTTGAAACACTCTGTCTGTAGAAAATGCAACTGGACATTCGTAGCGCTAAGTGGGTAATAGTGGAAAAAAGAATATGTTCAAATATAAACTACACAGAAGCATTGTATGAAACTTCTTTCTGTTCTGTGCATTCAACTAACAGAGTTGAACCTTACTTTGATTGAGCCTTTCTGAAACACTCTTTCTGTAGAAACTGCAATTGGACATTCTGAGCGCTAAGAGGCCTCTATTGGGAAAAATAATATCTTCAAATAAAAAATACACAGAAGCATTGTGTGAAACCTATTTCTGATATGTTCATTAAGCTAACAGAGTTAAACCATACTTTTGATTGCGCAGTTCTGAACACTCTTTCTGTAGAAAATGCAAGTGGACATTCGGAGCGCTAAGAGGGTAATAGTGGAAAAAGGAATATATTCAAATATAAACTACACAGTAGCATTCTGTGAAAACTCTTTCTGTTCTTGCATTCAGCTAACAGAGTTGAACCTTACTATTGATTGAGCCGTTCTGAAACACTCTTTCTGTAGAAACTGCAATTGGACATGCTAAGCGCTAAGAGGCCTACATTGGGAAAAAGAATATCTTCAAATACAAACTACACAGATGCATTCTGTGAAACTTATTTCTGACCTGTAAATTCAGTTAACAGAGATAAAACATATTTTTGATTGAGCAGTTATGAAACACTCTTTTTGTAGAAAATGCAAGTGGAGATTCGGAGCGCTAAGAGGGTAATAGTGGAAAAAGGAATGTCCTCAAATATAAACTACACAGAATCATTCGGTGAAACTTCTTTCTGATCTGTGCATTCAGCTAACAGAGTTAAACCATACTTTTGATTGAGCAGATCTGAACACTCTTTCTGTAGAAAATGCAACTGGACATTTGGAGCGCTAAGAGCGTAGTAGCGGAAAAAGGAATATATTCAAATATAAACTACACAGAAGCATTCTGTGAAACTTCTTTCTGATCTGAGCATTCAGCTAACAGAGTTAAACCATACTTTTGATTGAGCAGTTTTGAAACACTCTGTCTGTAGAAAATGCAACTGGACATTCGTAGCGCTAAGTGGGTAATAGTGGAAAAAAGAATATGTTCAAATATAAACTACACAGAAGCATTCTGTGAAACTTCTTGCTGTTCTGTGCATTCAACTAACAGAGTTGAACCTTACTTTTGATTGAGCCGTTCTGAAACACTCTTTCTGTAGAAACTGCAATTGGACATTCTGAGCGCTAAGAGGCCTATATTGGGAAAAAGAATGTCTACAAATAAAAACTATACAGAAGAATTATGTGAAACTTCTTTCTGTTCTGTTTGTTCAACTAAAAGAGTTGAACCTTTCTTTTGATTGAGCCGTTCTGAAACACTCTTTCTGTAGAAAATGCAAGTGGAGATTCGGAGCGCTAAGAGGGTAATAGTGGAAAAAGCAATGTCTCCAAATATAAACTACACAGAATCATTCTGTGAAACATCTTTCTGATCTGTGCATTCAGCTAACAGAGTTAAACCATACTTTTGATTGAGCAGATCTGAACACTCTTTCTGTAGAAAATGCAACTGGACATTTGGAGCGCTAAGAGATTAGTAGTGGAAAAAGGAATATATTCAAATATAAACTACACAGAAGCATTCTGTGAAACTTCTTTCTGATCTGAGCATTCAGCTAACAGAGTTAAACCATACTTTTGATTGAGCAGTTTTGAAACACTCTGTCTGTAGAAAATGCAACTGGACATTCGTAGCGCTAAGTGGGTAATAGTGGAGAAAAGAATATGTTCAAATATAAACTACACAGAATCATTGTATGAAACTTCTTTCTGTTCGGTGCATTCAACTAACAGAGTTGAACCTTACTTTTGATTGAGCCTTTCTGAAACACTCTTTCTGTAGAAACTGCAATTGGACATTCTGAGCGCTAAGAGGCCTCTATTGGGAAAAATAATATCTTCAAATAAAAACTACACAGAAGCATTGTGTGAAACTTATTTCTGATATATTCATTAAGCTAACAGAGTTAAACCATACTTTTGATTGCGCAGTTCTGAACACTCTTTCTGTAGAAAATGCAAGTGGACATTCGGAGCGCTAAGAGGTTAATAGTGGAAAAAGGAATATATTCAAATATAAATTACACAGTAGCATTCTGTGAAAACTCTTACTGTTCTGTGCATTCAGCTAACAGAGTTGAAACTTACTTTTGATTGAGCCGTTCGGAAACACTCTTTCTGTAGAAACTGCAATTGGACATGCTAAGCGCTAAGAGGCCTACATTGGGAAAAAGAATATCTTCAAATAAAAACTACACAGATGCATTCTGTGAAACTTATTTCTGATCTGTAAATTCAGTTAACAGAGATAAAACATATTTTTGATTGAGCAGTTATGAAACACTCTTTTTGTAGAAAATGCAAGTGGAGATTCGGAGCGCTAAGAGGGTAATAGTGGAAAAAGGAATGTCTTCAAATATAAACTACACAGAATCATTCGGTGAAACTTCTTTCTGATCTGTGCATTCAGCTAACAGTGTTAAACCATACTTTTGATTGAGCAGATCTGAACACTCTTTCTGTAGAAAATGCAACTGGACATTTGGAGCGCTAAGAGCGTAGTAGTGGAAAAAGGAATATATTCAAATATAAACTACACAGAAGCATTCTGTGAAACTTCTTTCTGATCTGAGCATTCAGCTAACAGAGTTAAACCATACTTTTGATGGAGCAGTTTTGAAACACTCTGTCTGTAGAAAATGCAACTGGACATTCGTAGCGCTAAGTGGGTAATAGTGGAAAAAAGAATATGTTCAAATATAAACTACACAGAAGCATTCTGTGAAACTTCTTTCTGTTCCGTGCATTCAACTAACAGAGTTGAACCTTACTTTTGATTGAGCCGTTTTGAAACACTCTTTCGGTAGAAACTGCAATTGGACATTCTGAGCGCTAAGAGGCCTATATTGGGAAAAAGAATGTCTACAAATAAAAACTACACAGAAGAATTGTGTGAAACTTCTTTCTGTTCTGCTTGTTCAACTAAAAGAGTTGAACCTTAGTTTTGATTGAGCCGTTCTGAAACACTCTTTCTGTAGAAAATGCAAGTGGAGATTCGGAGCGCCAAGAGGGTAATAGTGGAAAAAGGAATGTCTCCAAATATAAACTACAGATAATCATTCTGTGAAACTTCTTTCTGATCTGTGCATTCAGCTAACAGAGTTAAACCATACTTTTGATTCAGCAGATCTGAACACTCTTTCTGTAGAAAATGCAACTGGACATTTGGAGCGCTAAGAGAGTAGTAGTGGAAAAAGGAATATATTCAAATATAAACTACACAGAAGCATTCTGTGAAACTTCTTTCTGATCTGAGCATTCAGCTAACAGAGTTAAACCATACTTTTGAATGAGCAGTTTTGAAACACTCTGTCTGTAGAAAATGCAACTGGACATTCGTAGCGCTAAGTGGGTAATAGTGGAAAAAAGAATATGTTCAAATATAAACTACACAGAAGCATTGTATGAAACTTCTTTCTGTTCTGTGCATTCAACTAACAGAGTTGAACCTTACTTTGATTGAGCCTTTCTGAAACACTCTTTCTGTAGAAACTGCAATTGGACATTCTGAGCGCTAAGAGGCCTCTATTGGGAAAAATAATATCTTCAAATAAAAAATACACAGAAGCATTGTGTGAAACCTATTTCTGATATGTTCATTAAGCTAACAGAGTTAAACCATACTTTTGATTGCGCAGTTCTGAACACTCTTTCTGTAGAAAATGCAAGTGGACATTCGGAGCGCTAAGAGGGTAATAGTGGAAAAAGGAATATATTCAAATATAAACTACACAGTAGCATTCTGTGAAAACTCTTTCTGTTCTTGCATTCAGCTAACAGAGTTGAACCTTACTATTGATTGAGCCGTTCTGAAACACTCTTTCTGTAGAAACTGCAATTGGACATGCTAAGCGCTAAGAGGCCTACATTGGGAAAAAGAATATCTTCAAATACAAACTACACAGATGCATTCTGTGAAACTTATTTCTGACCTGTAAATTCAGTTAACAGAGATAAAACATATTTTTGATTGAGCAGTTATGAAACACTCTTTTTGTAGAAAATGCAAGTGGAGATTCGGAGCGCTAAGAGGGTAATAGTGGAAAAAGGAATGTCCTCAAATATAAACTACACAGAATCATTCGGTGAAACTTCTTTCTGATCTGTGCATTCAGCTAACAGAGTTAAACCATACTTTTGATTGAGCAGATCTGAACACTCTTTCTGTAGAAAATGCAACTGGACATTTGGAGCGCTAAGAGCGTAGTAGCGGAAAAAGGAATATATTCAAATATAAACTACACAGAAGCATTCTGTGAAACTTCTTTCTGATCTGAGCATTCAGCTAACAGAGTTAAACCATACTTTTGATTGAGCAGTTTTGAAACACTCTGTCTGTAGAAAATGCAACTGGACATTCGTAGCGCTAAGTGGGTAATAGTGGAAAAAAGAATATGTTCAAATATAAACTACACAGAAGCATTCTGTGAAACTTCTTGCTGTTCTGTGCATTCAACTAACAGAGTTGAACCTTACTTTTGATTGAGCCGTTCTGAAACACTCTTTCTGTAGAAACTGCAATTGGACATTCTGAGCGCTAAGAGGCCTATATTGGGAAAAAGAATGTCTACAAATAAAAACTATACAGAAGAATTATGTGAAACTTCTTTCTGTTCTGTTTGTTCAACTAAAAGAGTTGAACCTTTCTTTTGATTGAGCCGTTCTGAAACACTCTTTCTGTAGAAAATGCAAGTGGAGATTCGGAGCGCTAAGAGGGTAATAGTGGAAAAAGCAATGTCTCCAAATATAAACTACACAGAATCATTCTGTGAAACTTCTTTCTGCTCTGTGCATTCAGCTAACAGAGTTAAACCATACTTTTGATTGAGCAGATCTGAACACTCTTTCTGTAGAAAATGCAACTGGACATTTGGAGCGCTGAGAGAGTAGTAGTGGAAAAAGGAATATATTCAAATATAAACTACACAGAAGCATTCTGTGAAACTTCTTTCTGATCTGAGCATTCAGCTAACAGAGTTAAACCATACTTTTGATTGAGCAGTTTTGAAACACTCTGTCTGTAGAAAATGCAACTGGACATTCGTAGCGCTAAGGGGGTAATAGTGGAAAAAAGAATATGTTCAAATATAAACTACACAGAAGCATTGTATGAAACTACTTTCTGTTCTGTGCATTCAACTAACAGAGTTGAACCTTACTTTTGATTGAGCCGTTCTGAAACACTCTTTCTGTAGAAACTGCAATTGGACATTCTGAGTGCTAAGAGGCCTCTATTGGGAAAAATAATATCTTCAAATAAAAACTACACAGAAGCATTGTGTGAAACTTATTTCTGATATGTTCATTAAGCTAACAGTTTTAAACCATACTTTTGATTGCGCAGTTCCGAACACTCTTTCTGTAGAAAATGCAAGTGGACATTCGGAGCGCTAAGAGGGTAATAGTGGAAAAAGGAATATATTCAAATATAAACTACACAGTAGCATTCTGTGAAAATTCTTTCTGTTCTGTGCATTCAACTAACAGTGTTGAACCTTACTTTTGATTGAGCCGTTCTGAAACACTCTTTCTGTAGAAACTGCAATTGGACATGCTAAGCTCTAAGAGGCCTACATTGGGAAAAAGAATATCTTCAAATAAAAACTACACAGATGCATTCTGTGAAAGTTATTTCTGATCTGTAAATTCAGTTAACAGAGATAAAACATATTTTTGATTGAGCAGTTATGAAACACTCTTTTTGTAGAAAATGCAAGTGGAGATTCGGAGCCCTAAGTGGGTAATAGTGGAAAAAGGTATGTCTTCAAATATAAACTACACAGAATCATTCGGTGAAACTTCTTTCTGATCTGTGCATTCAGCTAACAGAGTTAAACCATACTTTTGATTGAGCAGATCTGAACACTCTTTCTGTAGAAAATGCAACTGGACATTTGGAGCGCTAAGAGCGTAGTAGTGGAAAAAGTAATATATTCAAATATAAACTACACAGAAGCATTCTGTGAAACTTCTTTCTGATCTGAGCATTCAGCTAACAGAGTTAAACCATACTTTTGATTGAGCAGTTTTGAAACACTCTGTCTGTAGAAAATGCAACTGGACATTCGTAGCGCTAAGTGTGTAATAGTGGAAAAAAGAATATGTTCAAATATAAACTACACAGAAGCATTGTATGAAACTTCTTTCTGTTCTGTGCATTCAACTAACAGAGTTGAACCTTACTTTTGATTGAGCCGTTCTGAAACACTCTTTCTGTAGAAACTGCAATTGGACATTCTGAGCGCTAAGAGGCCTCTATTGGGAAAAATAATATCTTCAAATAAAAACTACACAGAAGCATTGTGTGAAACTTATTTCTGATATGTTCATTAAGCTAACAGAGTTAAACCATACTTTTGATTGCGCAGTTCTGAACACTCTTTCTGTAGAAAATGCAAGTGGACATTCGGAGCGCTAAGAGGGTAATAGTGGAAAAAGGAATATATTCAAATATAAACTACACAGTAGCATTCTGTGAAAATTCTTTCTGTTCTGTGCATTCAACTAACAGAGTTGAACCTTACTTTTGATTGAGCCGTTCTGAAACACTCTTTCTGTAGAAACTGCAATTGGACATGCTAAGCGCTAAGAGTCCTACATTGGGAAAAAGAATATCTTCAAATAAAAACTACACAGATGCATTCTGTGAAACTTATTTCTGATCTGTAAATTCAGTTAACAGAGATAAAACATATTTTTGATTGAGCAGTTATGAAACACTCTTTTTGTAGAAAATGCAAGTGGAGATTCGGAGCGCTAAGAGGGTAATAGTGGAAAAAGGTATGTCTTCAAATATAAACTACACAGAATCATTCGGTGAAACTTCTTTCTGATCTGTGCATTCAGCTAACAGAGTTAAACCATACTTTTGATTCAGCAGATCTGAACACTCTTTCTGTAGAAAATGCAACTGGACATTTGGAGCGCTAAGAGCGTAGTAGTGGAAAAAGGAATATATTCAAATATAAACTACACAGAAGCATTCTGTGAAACTTCTTTCTGATCTGAGCATTCAGCTAACAGAGTTAAACCATACTTTTGATTGAGCAGTTTTGAAACACTCTGTCTGTAGAAAATGCAAATGGACATTCGTAGCGCTAAGTGGGTAATAGTGGAAAACAGAATATGTTCAAATATAAACTACACAGAAGCATTGTATGAAACTTCTTTCTGTTCTGTGCATTCAACTAACAGAGTTGAACCTTACTTTTGATTGAGCCGCTCTGAAACACTCTTTCTGTAGAAACTGCAATTGGACATTCTGAGCGCTAAGAGGCCTATATTGGGAAAAAGAATGTCTACAAATAAAAACTACACAGAAGAATTGTGTGAAACTTCTTTCTGTTCTGTTTGTTCAACTAAAAGTGTTGAACCTTAGTTTTGATTGAGCCGTTCTGAAACACTCTTTCTGTAGAAAATGCAAGTGGAGATTCGGAGCGCTAAGAGGGTAATAGTGGAAAAAGGAATGTCTCCAAATATAAACTACACAGAATCATTCTGTGAAAGTTCTTTCTGATCTGTGCATTCAGCTAACAGAGTTAAACCATAATTTTGATTCAGCAGATCTGAACACTCTTTCTGTAGAAAATGCAACTGGACATTTGGAGCGCTAAGAGAGTAGTAGTGGAAAAAGGAATATATTCAAATATAAACTACACAGAAGCATTCTGTGAAACTTCTTTCTGATCTGAGCATTCAGCTAACAGATTTAAACCATACTTTTGATTGAGCAGTTTTGAAACACTCTGTCTGTAGAAAATGCAACTGGACATTCGTAGCGCTAAGTGGGTAATAGCGGAAAAAAGAATATGTTCAAATATAAACTACACAGAAACATTGTATGAAACTTCTTTCTGTTCTGTGCATTCAACTAACAGAGTTGAACCTTACTTTTGATTGAGCCTTTCTGAAAAACTCTTTCTGTAGAAACTGCAATTGGACATTCTGAGCGCTAAGAGGCCTCTATTGGGAAAAAAAATATCTTCAAATAAAAACTACACAGAAGCATTGTGTGAAACTTATTTCTGATATGTTCATTAAGCTAACAGAGTTAAACCATACTTTTGATTGCGCAGTTCTGAACACTCTTCCTGTAGAAAATGCAAGTGGACATTCGGAGCGCTAAGAGGGTAATAGTGGAAAAAGGAATATATTCAAATATAAACTACACAGTAGCATTCTGTGAAAACACTTTCTGTTCTGTGCATTCAGCTAACAGAGTTGAACCTTTCTTTTGATTGAGCCGTTTTGAAACACTCTTTCTGTAGAAACTGCAATTGGACACGCTAAGCGCTAAGAGGCCTACATTGGGAAAAAGAATATCTTCAAATAAAAACTACACAGATGCATTCTGTGAAACTTATTTCTGATCTGTAAATTCAGTTAACAGAGATAAAACATATTTTTGATTGAGCAGTTATGAAACACTCTTTTTGTAGAAAATGCAAGTGGAGATTCGGAGCGCTAAGAAGGTAATAGTGGAAAAAGGAATGTCTTCAAATATAAACTACACAGAATCATTCGGTGAAACTTCTTTCTGATCTGTGCATTCAGCTAACAGAGTTAAACCATACTTTTGATTGAGCAGATCTGAACACTCTTTCTGTAGAAAATGCAACTGGACATTTGGAGCGCTAAGAGCGTAGTAGTGGAAAAAGGAATATATTCAAATATAAACTACACAGAAGCATTCTGTGAAACTTCTTTCTGATCTGAGCATTCAGCTAACAGAGTTAAACCATACTTTTGATTGAGCAATTTTGAAACACTCTGTCTGTAGAAAATGCAACTGGACATTCGTAGCGCTAAGTGGGTAATAGTGGAAAAAATAATATGTTCAAATATAAACTACACAGAAGCATTCTGTGAAACTTCTTGCTGTTCTGTGCATTCAACTAACAGAGTTGAACCTTACATTTGATTGAGCCGTTCTGAAACACTCTTTCTGTAGAAACTGCAATTGGACATTCTGAGCGCTAAGAGGCCTATATTGGGAAAAAGAATGTCTACAAATAAAAACTACACAGAAGAATTGTTTGAAACTTCTTTCTGTTCTGTTTGTTCAACTAAAAGAGTTGAACCTTAGTTTTCATTGAGCCGTTCTGAAACACTCTTTCTGTAGAAAATGCAAGTGGAGATTCGGAGCGCAAAGAGGGTAATAGTGGAAAAAGGAATGTCTCCATATATAAACTACACAGAATCATTCTGTGAAACTTCTTTCTGATCTGTGCATTCAACTAACAGAGTTAAACCATACTTTTGATTGAGCAGATCTGAACACTCTTTCTGTAGAAAATGCAACTGGACATTTGGAGCGCTAAGAGAGTAGTAGTGGAAAAAGGAATATATTCAAATATAAACTACACAGAAGCATTCTGTGAAACTTCTTTCTGATCTGAGCATTCAGCTAACAGATTTAAACCATACTTTTGATTGGGCAGTTTTGAAACACTCTGTCTGTAGAAAATGCAACTGGACATTCGTAGCGCTAAGTGTGTAATAGTGGAGAAAAGAATATGTTCAAATATAAACTACACAGAAGCATTGTATGAAACTTCTTTCTCTTCTGTGCATTCAACTAACAGAGTTGAACCTTACTTTTGATGGAGCCGTTCTGAAACACTCTTTCTGTAGAAACTGCAATTGGACATTCTGAGCGCTAGGAGGCCTATATTGGGAAAAAGAATGTCTACAAATAAAAACTACAGAGAAGAATCGTGTGAAACTTCTTTCTGTTCTGTTTGTTCAACTAAAAGAGTTGAACCTTAGTTTTGATTGAGCCGTTCTGAAACACTCTTTCTGTAGAAAATGCAAGTGGAGATTCGGTGCGCTAAGAGGGTAATAGTGGAAAAAGGAATGTCTCCAAATATAAACTACACAGAATCATTCTGTGAAACTTCTTTCTGATCTGTGCATTCAGCTAACAGAGTTAAACCATACTTTTGATTGAGCAGATCTGAACACTCTTTCTGTAGAAAATGCAACTGGACATTTGGAGCGCTAAGAGAGTAGTAGTGGAAAAAGGAATATATTCAAATATAAACTACACAGAAGCATTCTGTGAAACTTCTTTCTGATCTGAGCATTCAGCTAACAGAGTTAAACCATACTTTTGATTGAGCAGTTTTGAAACACTCTGTCTGTAGAAAATGCAACTGGACATTCGTAGCGCTAAGTGGGTAATAGTGGAAAAAAGAATATGTTCAAATATAAACTACACAGAAGCATTGTATGAAACTTCTTTCTGTTCTGTGCATTCAACTAACAGAGTTGAACCTTACTTTTGATTGAGCCTTTCTGAAACACTCTTTCTGTAGAAACTGCAATTGGACATTCTGAGCGCTAAGAGGCCTCTATTGGGAAAAATAATATCTTCAAATAAAAACTACACAGAAGCATTGTGTGAAACCTATTTCTGATATGTTCATTAAGCTAACAGAGTTAAACCATACTTTTGATTGCGCAGTTCTGAACACTCTTTCTGTAGAAAATGCAAGTGGACATTCGGAGCGCTAAGAGGGTAATAGTGGAAAAAGGAATATATTCAAATATAAACTACACAGTAGCATTCTGTGAAAACTCTTTCTGTTCTGTGCATTCAGCTAACAGAGTTGAACCTTACTATTGATTGAGCCGTTCAGAAACACTCTTTCTGTAGAAACTGCAATTGGACATGCTAAGCGCTAAGAGGCCTACATTGGGAAAAAGAATATCTTCAAATAAAAACTACACAGATGCATTCTGTGAAACTTATTTCTGATCTGTAAATTCAGTTAACAGAGATAAAACATATTTTTGATTGAGCAGTTATGAAACACTCTTTTTGTAGAAAATGCAAGTGGAGATTCGGAGCGCTAAGAGGGTAATAGTGGAAAAAGGAATGTCCTCAAATATAAACTACACAGAATCATTCGGTGAAACTTCTTTCTGATCTGTGCATTCAGCTAACAGAGTTAAAACATACTTTTGATTGAGCAGATCTGAACACTCTTTCTGTAGAAAATGCAACTGGACATTTGGAGCGCTAAGAGCGTAGTAGTGGAAAAAGGAATATATTCAAATATAAACTACACAGAAGCATTCTGTGAAACTTCTTTCTGATCTGAGCATTCAGCTAACAGAGTTAAACCATACTTTTGATTGAGCAGTTTTGAAACACTCTGTCTGTAGAAAATGCAACTGGACATTCGTAGCGCTAAGTCGGTAATAGTGGAGAAAAGAATATGTTCAAATATAAACTACACAGAAGAATTGTGTGAAACTTCTTTCTGTTCTGTTTGTTCAACTAAAAGAGTTGAACCTTAGTTTTGATTGAGCCGTTCTGAAACACTCTTTCTGTAGAAAATGCAAGTGGAGATTCGGTGCGCTAAGAGGGTAATAGTGGAAAAAGGAATGTCTCCAAATATAAACTACACAGAATCATTCTGTGAAACTTCTTTCTGATCTGTGCATTCAGCTAACAGAGTTAAACCATACTTTTGATTGAGCAGATCTGAACACTCTTTCTGTAGAAAATGCAACTGGACATTTGGAGCGCTAAGAGAGTAGTAGTGGAAAAAGGAATATATTCAAATATAAACTACACAGAAGCATTCTGTGAAACTTCTTTCTGATCTGAGCATTCAGCTAACAGAGTTAAACCATACTTTTGATTGAGCAGTTTTGAAACACTCTGTCTGTAGAAAATGCAACTGGACATTCGTAGCGCTAAGTGGGTAATAGTGGAGAAAAGAATATGTTCAAATATAAACTACACAGAAGCATTGTATGAAACTTCTTTCTGTTCTGTGCATTCAACTAACAGAGTTGAACCTTACTTTTGATTGAGCCTTTCTGAAACACTCCTTCTGTAGAAACTGCAATTGGACATTCTGAGCGCTAAGAGTCCTCTATTGGGAAAAATAATATCTTCAAATAAAAACTACACAGAAGCATTGTGTGAAACTTATTTCTGATATGTTCATTAAGCTAACAGAGTTAAACCATACTTTTGATTGCACAGTTCTGAACACTCTTTCTGTAGACAATGCAAGTGGACATTCGGAGCGCTAAGAGGTTAATAGTGGAAAAAGGAATATATTCAAATATAAACTACACAGTAGCATTCTGTGAAAATTCTTTCTCTTCTGTGCATTCAACTAACAGAGTTGAACCTTACTTTTGATTGAGCCGTTCTGAAACACTCTTTCTGTAGAAACTGCAATTGGACATGCTAAGCGCTAAGAGGCCTACATTGGGAAAAAGAATATCTTCAAATAAAAACTACACAGATGCATTCTGTGAAACTTATTTCTGATCTGTAAATTCAGTTAACAGAGATAAAACATATTTTTCATTGAGCAGTTATGAAACACTCTTTTTGTAGAAAATGCAAGTGGAGATTCGGAGCGCTAAGAGGGTAACATTGGAAAAAGGAATGTCTTCAAATATAAACTACACAGAATCATTCGGTGAAACTTCTTTCTGATCTGTGCATTCAGCTAACAGAGTTAAACCATACTTTTGATTCAGCAGATCTGAACACTCTTTCTGTAGAAAATGCAACTGGACATTTTGAGCGCTAAGAGCGTAGTAGTGGAAAAAGTAATATATTCAAATATAAACTACACAGAAGCATTCTGTGAAACTTCTTTCTGATCTGAGCATTCAGCTAACAGAGTTAAACCATACTTTTGATTGAGCAGTTTTGAAACACTCTGTCTGTAGAAAATGCAACTGGACATTCGTAGCGCTAAGTGGGTAATAGTGGAAAAAAGAATATGTTCAAATATAAACTACACAGAAGCATTGTATGAAACTTCTTTCTGTTCTGTGCATTCAACTAACAGAGTTGAACCTTACTTATGATTGAGCCGTTCTGAAACACTCTTTCTGTAGAAACTGCAATTGGACATTCTGAGCACTAAGAGGCCTATATTGGGAAAAAGAATGTCTACAAATAAAAACTACACAGAAGAATTGTGTGAAACTTCTTTCTGTTCTGTTTGTTGAACTAAAAGAGTTGAACCTTAGTTTTGATTGAGCCGTTCTGAGAAACTCTTTCTGTAGTAAATGCAAGTGGAGATTCGGAGCGCTAAGAGGGTAATAGTGGAAAAAGGAATGTCTCCAAATATAAACTACACAGAATCATTCGGTGAAACTTCTTTCTGATCTGTGCATTCAGCTAACAGAGTTAAACCATACTTTTGATAGAGCAGATCTGAACACTCTTTCTGTAGAAAATGCAAGTGGACATTTGGAGCGCTAAGAGAGTAGTAGTGGAAAAAGGAATATATTCAAATATAAACTACACAGAAGCATTCTGTGAAACTTCTTTCTGATCTGAGCATTCAGCTAACAGAGTTAAACCATACTTTTGAATGAGCAGGTTTGAAACACTCTGTCTGTAGAAAATGCAACTGGACATTCGTAGCGCTAAGTGGGTAATAGTGGAAAAAAGAATATGTTCAAATATAAACTACACAGAAGCATTGTATGAAACTTCTTTCTGTTCTGTGCATTCAACTAACAGAGTTGAACCTTACATTTGATTGAGCCTTTCTGAAACACTCTTTCTGTAGAAACTGCAATTGGACATTCTGAGCGCTAAGAGGCCTCTATTGGGAAAAATAATATCTTCAAATAAAAACTACACAGAAGCATTGTGTGAAACCTATTTCTGATATGTTCATTAAGCTAACAGAGTTAAACCATACTTTTGATTGCGCAGTTCTGAACACTCTTTCTGTAGAAAATGCAAGTGGACATTCGGAGCGCTAAGAGGGTAATAGTGGAAAAATGAATATATTCAAATATAAACTACACAGTAGCATTCTGTGAAAACTCTTTCTGTTCTGTGCATTCAGCTAACAGAGTTGAACCTTACTATTGATTGAGCCGTTCTGAAACACTCTTTCTGTAGAAACTGCAATTGGACATGCTAAGCGCTAAGAGGCCTACATTGGGAAAAAGAATATCTTCAAATAAAAACTACACAGATGCATTCTGTGAAACTTATTTCTGATCTGTAAATTCAGTTAACAGAGATAAAACATATTTTTGATTGAGCAGTTATGAAACACTCTTTTTGTAGAAAATGCAAGTGGAGATTCGGAGCGCTAAGAGGGTAATAGTGGAAAAAGGAATGTCCTCAAATATAAACTACACAGAATCATTCGGTGAAACTTCTTTCTGATCTGTGCATTCAGCTAACAGAGTTAAACCATACTTTTGATTGAGCAGATCTGAACACTCTTTCTGTAGAAAATGCAACTGGACATTTGGAGCGCTAAGAGCGTAGTAGTGGAAAAAGGAATATATTCAAATATAAACTACACAGAAGCATTCTGTGAAACTTCTTTCTGATCTGAGCATTCAGCTAACAGAGTTAAACCATACTTTTGAGTGAGCAGTTTTGAAACACTCTGTCTGTAGAAAATGCAACTGGACATTCGTAGCGCTAAGTGGCTAATAGTGGAAAAAAGAACATGTTCAAATATAAACTACACAGAAGCATTCTGTGAAACTTCTTGCTGTTCTGTGCATTCAACTAACAGAGTTGAACCTTACTTTTGATTGAGCCGTTCTGAAACACTCTTTCTGTAGAAACTGCAATTGGACATTCTGAGCGCTAAGAGGCCTATATTGGGAAAAAGAATGTCTACCAATTAAAACTACACAGAAGAATTGTGTGAAACTTCTTTCTGTTCTGTTTGTTCAACTAAAAGAGTTGAACCTTAGTTTTGATTGAGCCGTTCTGAAACACTCTTTCTGTAGAAAATGCAAGTGGAGATTCGGTGCGCTAAGAGGGTAATAGTGGAAAAAGGAATGTCTCCAAATATAAACTACACAGAATCATTCTGTGAAACATCTTTCTGATCTGTGCATTCAGCTAACAGAGTTAAACCATACTTTTGATTGAGCAGATCTGAACACTCTTTCTGTAGAAAATGCAACTGGACATTTGGAGCGCTAAGAGATTAGTAGTGGAAAAAGGAATATATTCAAATATAAACTACACAGAAGCATTCTGTGAAACTTCTTTCTGATCTGAGCATTCAGCTAACAGAGTTAAACCATACTTTTGATTGAGCAGTTTTGAAACACTCTGTCTGTAGAAAATGCAACTGGACATTCGTAGCGCTAAGTGGGTAATAGTGGAGAAAAGAATATGTTCAAATATAAACTACACAGAATCATTGTATGAAACTTCTTTCTGTTCGGTGCATTCAACTAACAGAGTTGAACCTTACTTTTGATTGAGCCTTTCTGAAACACTCTTTCTGTAGAAACTGCAATTGGACATTCTGAGCGCTAAGAGGCCTCTATTGGGAAAAATAATATCTTCAAATAAAAACTACACAGAAGCATTGTGTGAAACTTATTTCTGATATATTCATTAAGCTAACAGAGTTAAACCATACTTTTGATTGCGCAGTTCTGAACACTCTTTCTGTAGAAAATGCAAGTGGACATTCGGAGCGCTAAGAGGTTAATAGTGGAAAAAGGAATATATTCAAATATAAATTACACAGTAGCATTCTGTGAAAACTCTTACTGTTCTGTGCATTCAGCTAACAGAGTTGAAACTTACTTTTGATTGAGCCGTTCGGAAACACTCTTTCTGTAGAAACTGCAATTGGACATGCTAAGCGCTAAGAGGCCTACATTGGGAAAAAGAATATCTTCAAATAAAAACTACACAGATGCATTCTGTGAAACTTATTTCTGATCTGTAAATTCAGTTAACAGAGATAAAACATATTTTTGATTGAGCAGTTATGAAACACTCTTTTTGTAGAAAATGCAAGTGGAGATTCGGAGCGCTAAGAGGGTAATAGTGGAAAAAGGAATGTCTTCAAATATAAACTACACAGAATCATTCGGTGAAACTTCTTTCTGATCTGTGCATTCAGCTAACAGTGTTAAACCATACTTTTGATTGAGCAGATCTGAACACTCTTTCTGTAGAAAATGCAACTGGACATTTGGAGCGCTAAGAGCGTAGTAGTGGAAAAAGGAATATATTCAAATATAAACTACACAGAAGCATTCTGTGAAACTTCTTTCTGATCTGAGCATTCAGCTAACAGAGTTAAACCATACTTTTGATTGAGCAGTTTTGAAACACTCTGTCTGTAGAAAATGCAACTGGACATTCGTAGCGCTAAGTGGGTAATAGTGGAAAAAAGAATATGTTCAAATATAAACTACACAGAAGCATTCTGTGAAACTTCTTTCTGTTCCGTGCATTCAACTAACAGAGTTGAACCTTACTTTTGATTGAGCCGTTTTGAAACACTCTTTCGGTAGAAACTGCAATTGGACATTCTGAGCGCTAAGAGGCCTATATTGGGAAAAAGAATGTCTACAAATAAAAACTACACAGAAGAATTGTGTGAAACTTCTTTCTGTTCTGCTTGTTCAACTAAAAGAGTTGAACCTTAGTTTTGATTGAGCCGTTCTGAAACACTCTTTCTGTAGAAAATGCAAGTGGAGATTCGGAGCGCCAAGAGGGTAATAGTGGAAAAAGGAATGTCTCCAAATATAAACTACAGATAATCATTCTGTGAAACTTCTTTCTGATCTGTGCATTCAGCTAACAGTGTTAAACCATACTTTTGATTCAGCAGATCTGAACACTCTTTCTGTAGAAAATGCAACTGGACATTTGGAGCGCTAAGAGAGTAGTAGTGGAAAAAGGAATATATTCAAATATAAACTACACAGAAGCATTCTGTGAAACTTCTTTCTGATCTGAGCATTCAGCTAACAGAGTTAAACCATACTTTTGAATGAGCAGTTTTGAAACACTCTGTCTGTAGAAAATGCAACTGGACATTCGTAGCGCTAAGTGGGTAATAGTGGAAAAAAGAATATGTTCAAATATAAACTACACAGAAGCATTGTATGAAACTTCTTTCTGTTCTGTGCATTCAACTAACAGAGTTGAACCTTACTTTGATTGAGCCTTTCTGAAACACTCTTTCTGTAGAAACTGCAATTGGACATTCTGAGCGCTAAGAGGCCTCTATTGGGAAAAATAATATCTTCAAATAAAAAATACACAGAAGCATTGTGTGAAACCTATTTCTGATATGTTCATTAAGCTAACAGAGTTAAACCATACTTTTGATTGCGCAGTTCTGAACACTCTTTCTGTAGAAAATGCAAGTGGACATTCGGAGCGCTAAGAGGGTAATAGTGGAAAAAGGAATATATTCAAATATAAACTACACAGTAGCATTCTGTGAAAACTCTTTCTGTTCTTGCATTCAGCTAACAGAGTTGAACCTTACTATTGATTGAGCCGTTCTGAAACACTCTTTCTGTAGAAACTGCAATTGGACATGCTAAGCGCTAAGAGGCCTACATTGGGAAAAAGAATATCTTCAAATACAAACTACACAGATGCATTCTGTGAAACTTATTTCTGACCTGTAAATTCAGTTAACAGAGATAAAACATATTTTTGATTGAGCAGTTATGAAACACTCTTTTTGTAGAAAATGCAAGTGGAGATTCGGAGCGCTAAGAGGGTAATAGTGGAAAAAGGAATGTCCTCAAATATAAACTACACAGAATCATTCGGTGAAACTTCTTTCTGATCTGTGCATTCAGCTAACAGAGTTAAACCATACTTTTGATTGAGCAGATCTGAACACTCTTTCTGTAGAAAATGCAACTGGACATTTGGAGCGCTAAGAGCGTAGTAGCGGAAAAAGGAATATATTCAAATATAAACTACACAGAAGCATTCTGTGAAACTTCTTTCTGATCTGAGCATTCAGCTAACAGAGTTAAACCATACTTTTGATTGAGCAGTTTTGAAACACTCTGTCTGTAGAAAATGCAACTGGACATTCGTAGCGCTAAGTGGGTAATAGTGGAAAAAAGAATATGTTCAAATATAAACTACACAGAAGCATTCTGTGAAACTTCTTGCTGTTCTGTGCATTCAACTAACAGAGTTGAACCTTACTTTTGATTGAGCCGTTCTGAAACACTCTTTCTGTAGAAACTGCAATTGGACATTCTGAGCGCTAAGAGGCCTATATTGGGAAAAAGAATGTCTACAAATAAAAACTATACAGAAGAATTATGTGAAACTTCTTTCTGTTCTGTTTGTTCAACTAAAAGAGTTGAACCTTTCTTTTGATTGAGCCGTTCTGAAACACTCTTTCTGTAGAAAATGCAAGTGGAGATTCGGAGCGCTAAGAGGGTAATAGTGGAAAAAGCAATGTCTCCAAATATAAACTACACAGAATCATTCTGTGAAACTTCTTTCTGCTCTGTGCATTCAGCTAACAGAGTTAAACCATACTTTTGATTGAGCAGATCTGAACACTCTTTCTGTAGAAAATGCAACTGGACATTTGGAGCGCTGAGAGAGTAGTAGTGGAAAAAGGAATATATTCAAATATAAACTACACAGAAGCATTCTGTGAAACTTCTTTCTGATCTGAGCATTCAGCTAACAGAGTTAAACCATACTTTTGATTGAGCAGTTTTGAAACACTCTGTCTGTAGAAAATGCAACTGGACATTCGTAGCGCTAAGGGGGTAATAGTGGAAAAAAGAATATGTTCAAATATAAACTACACAGAAGCATTGTATGAAACTACTTTCTGTTCTGTGCATTCAACTAACAGAGTTGAACCTTACTTTTGATTGAGCCGTTCTGAAACACTCTTTCTGTAGAAACTGCAATTGGACATTCTGAGTGCTAAGAGGCCTCTATTGGGAAAAATAATATCTTCAAATAAAAACTACACAGAAGCATTGTGTGAAACTTATTTCTGATATGTTCATTAAGCTAACAGAGTTAAACCATACTTTTGATTGCGCAGTTCCGAACACTCTTTCTGTAGAAAATGCAAGTGGACATTCGGAGCGCTAAGAGGGTAATAGTGGAAAAAGGAATATATTCAAATATAAACTACACAGTAGCATTCTGTGAAAATTCTTTCTGTTCTGTGCATTCAACTAACAGTGTTGAACCTTACTTTTGATTGAGCCGTTCTGAAACACTCTTTCTGTAGAAACTGCAATTGGACATGCTAAGCTCTAAGAGGCCTACATTGGGAAAAAGAATATCTTCAAATAAAAACTACACAGATGCATTCTGTGAAAGTTATTTTTGATCTGTAAATTCAGTTAACAGAGATAAAACATATTTTTGATTGAGCAGTTATGAAACACTCTTTTTGTAGAAAATGCAAGTGGAGATTCGGAGCGCTAAGAGGGTAATAGTGGAAAAAGGTATGTCTTCAAATATAAACTACACAGAATCATTCGGTGAAACTTCTTTCTGATCTGTGCATTCAGCTAACAGAGTTAAACCATACTTTTGATTGAGCAGATCTGAACACTCTTTCTGTAGAAAATGCAACTGGACATTTGGAGCGCTAAGAGCGTAGTAGTGGAAAAAGTAATATATTCAAATATAAACTACACAGAAGCATTCTGTGAAACTTCTTTCTGATCTGAGCATTCAGCTAACAGAGTTAAACCATACTTTTGATTGAGCAGTTTTGAAACACTCTGTCTGTAGAAAATGCAACTGGACATTCGTAGCGCTAAGTGTGTAATAGTGGAAAATAGAATATGTTCAAATATAAACTACACAGAAGCATTGTATGAAACTTCTTTCTGTTCTGTGCATTCAACTAACAGAGTTGAACCTTACTTTTGATTGAGCCGTTCTGAAACACTCTTTCTGTAGAAACTGCAATTGGACATTCTGAGCGCTAAGAGGCCTCTATTGGGAAAAATAATATCTTCAAATAAAAACTACACAGAAGCATTGTGTGAAACTTATTTCTGATATGTTCATTAAGCTAACAGAGTTAAACCATACTTTTGATTGCGCAGTTCTGAACACTCTTTCTGTAGAAAATGCAAGTGGACATTCGGAGCGCTAAGAGGGTAATAGTGGAAAAAGGAATATATTCAAATATAAACTACACAGTAGCATTCTGTGAAAATTCTTTCTGTTCTGTGCATTCAACTAACAGAGTTGAACCTTACTTTTGATTGAGCCGTTCTGAAACACTCTTTCTGTAGAAACTGCAATTGGACATGCTAAGCGCTAAGAGTCCTACATTGGGAAAAAGAATATCTTCAAATAAAAACTACACAGATGCATTCTGTGAAACTTATTTCTGATCTGTAAATTCAGTTAACAGAGATAAAACATATTTTTGATTGAGCAGTTATGAAACACTCTTTTTGTAGAAAATGCAAGTGGAGATTCGGAGCGCTAAGAGGGTAATAGTGGAAAAAGGTATGTCTTCAAATATAAACTACACAGAATCATTCGGTGAAACTTCTTTCTGATCTGTGCATTCAGCTAACAGAGTTAAACCATACTTTTGATTGAGCAGATCTGAACACTCTTTCTGTAGAAAATGCAACTGGACATTTGGAGCGCTAAGAGCGTAGTAGTGGAAAAAGGAATATATTCAAATATAAACTACACAGAAGCATTCTGTGAAACTTCTTTCTGATCTGAGCATTCAGCTAACAGAGTTAAACCATACTTTTGATTGAGCAGTTTTGAAACACTCTGTCTGTAGAAAATGCAAATGGACATTCGTAGCGCTAAGTGGGTAATAGTGGAAAACAGAATATGTTCAAATATAAACTACACAGAAGCATTGTATGAAACTTCTTTCTGTTCTGTGCATTCAACTAACAGAGTTGAACCTTACTTTTGATTGAGCCGCTCTGAAACACTCTTTCTGTAGAAACTGCAATTGGACATTCTGAGCGCTAAGAGGCCTATATTGGGAAAAAGAATGTCTACAAATAAAAACTACACAGAAGAATTGTGTGAAACTTCTTTCTGTTCTGTTTGTTCAACTAAAAGTGTTGAACCTTAGTTTTGATTGAGCCGTTCTGAAACACTCTTTCTGTAGAAAATGCAAGTGGAGATTCGGAGCGCTAAGAGGGTAATAGTGGAAAAAGGAATGTCTCCAAATATAAACTACACAGAATCATTCTGTGAAAGTTCTTTCTGATCTGTGCATTCAGCTAACAGAGTTAAACCATAATTTTGATTCAGCAGATCTGAACACTCTTTCTGTAGAAAATGCAACTGGACATTTGGAGCGCTAAGAGAATAGTAGTGGAAAAAGGAATATATTCAAATATAAACTACACAGAAGCATTCTGTGAAACTTCTTTCTGATCTGAGCATTCAGCTAACAGATTTAAACCATACTTTTGATTGAGCAGTTTTGAAACACTCTGTCTGTAGAAAATGCAACTGGACATTCGTAGCGCTAAGTGGGTAATAGCGGAAAAAAGAATATGTTCAAATATAAACTACACAGAAACATTGTATGAAACTTCTTTCTGTTCTGTGCATTCAACTAACAGAGTTGAACCTTACTTTTGATTGAGCCTTTCTGAAAAACTCTTTCTGTAGAAACTGCAATTGGACATTCTGAGCGCTAAGAGGCCTCTATTGGGAAAAAAAATATCTTCAAATAAAAACTACACAGAAGCATTGTGTGAAACTTATTTCTGATATGTTCATTAAGCTAACAGAGTTAAACCATACTTTTGATTGCGCAGTTCTGAACACTCTTTCTGTAGAAAATGCAAGTGGACATTCGGAGCGCTAAGAGGGTAATAGTGGAAAAAGGAATATATTCAAATATAAACTACACAGTAGCATTCTGTGAAAATTCTTTCTGTTCTGTGCATTCAACTAACAGAGTTGAACCTTACTTTGGATTGAGCCGTTCTGAAACACTCTTTCTGTAGAAACTGCAATTGGACATGCTAAGCGCTAAGAGGCCTACATTGGGAAAAAGAATATCTTCAAATAAAAACTACACAGATGCATTCTGTGAAACTTATTTCTGATCTGTAAATTCAGTTAACAGAGATAAAACATATTTTTGATTGAGCAGTTATGAAACACTCTTTTTGTAGAAAATGCAAGTGGAGATTCGGAGCGCTAAGAGGGTAATAGTGGAAAAAGGAATGTCTTCAAATATAAAATACACAGAATCTTTCGGTGAAACTTCTTTCTGATCTGTGCATTCAGCTAACAGAGTTAAACCATACTTTTGATTGAGCAGATCTGAACACTCTTTCTGTAGAAAATGCAACTGGACATTTGGAGCGCTAAGAGCGTAGTAGTGGAAAAAGGAATATATTCAAATATAAACTACACAGAAGCATTCTGTGAAACTTCTTTCTGATCTGAGCATTCAGCTAACAGAGTTAAACCATACTTTTCACTGAGCAGTTTTGAAACATTCTGTCTGTAGAAAATGCAACTGGACATTCGTAGCGCTAAGTGGGTATTAGTGGAAAAAAGAATATGTTCAAATATAAACTACACAGAAGCATTGTATGAAACTTCTTTCTGTTCTGTGCATTCAACTAACAGATTTGAACCTTACTTTTGATTGAGCCGTTCTGAAACACTCTTTCTGTAGAAACTGAAATTGGACATTCTGAGCGCTAAGAGGACTATATTGGGAAAAAGAATGTCTACAAATAAAAACTACACAGAAGAATTGTGTGAAACTTCTTTCTGTTCTGTTTGTTCAATTAAAAGAGTTGAACCTTTGTTTTGATTGAGCCGTTCTGAAACACTCTTTCTGTAGAAAATGCAAGTGGAGATTCGGAGCGCTAAGAGGGTAATAGTGGAAAAAGGAATGTCTCCAAATATAAACTACACAGAATCATTCTGTGAAACTTCTTTCTGATCTGTGCATTCAGCTAACAGAGTTAAAACATACTTTTGATTGAGCAGATCTGAACACTCTTTCTGTAGAAAATGCAACTGGACATTTGGAGCGCTAAGAGAGTAGTAGTGGAAAAAGGAATATATTCAAATATAAACTACACAGAAGCATTCTGTGAAACTTCTTTCTGATCCGAGCATTCAGCTAACAGAGTTAAACCATACTTTTGATTGAGCAGTTTTGAAACACTCTGTCTGTTGAAAATGCAACTGGACATTCGTAGTGCTAAGTGGATAATAGTGGAAAAAAGAATATGTTCAAATATAAACTACACAGAAGCATTGTATGAAACTTCTTTCTGTTCTGTGCATTCAACTAACAGAGTTGAACCTTAGTTTTGATTGAGCCTTTCTGAAACACTCTTTCTGTAGAAACTGCAATTGGACATTCTGAGCACTAAGAGGCCTCTATTGGGAAAAATAATATCTTCAAATAAAAACTACACAGAAGCATTGTGTGAAACTTATTTCTGATATGTTCATTAAGCTAACAGATTTAAACCATACTTTTGATTGCACAGTTCTGAAAACTCTTTCTGCAGAAAATGCAAGTGGACATTCGGAGCGCTAAGAGGGTAATAGTGGAAAAAGGAATATATTCAAATATAAACTACACAGTAGCATTCTGTGAAAATTCTTTCTGTTCTGTGCATTCAACTAACAGAGTTGAACCTTACTTTTGATTGAGCCATTCTGAAACACTCTTTCTGTAGAAACTGCAATTGGACATGCTAAGCGCTAAGAGGCCTACATTGGGAAAAAGAATATCTTCAAGTAAAAACTACACAGATGCATTCTGTGAAACTTATTTCTGATCTGTAAATTCAGTTAACAGAGATAAAACATATTTTTGATTGAGCAGTTATGAAACACTCTTTTTGTAGAAAATGCAAGTGGAGATTCGGAGCGCTAAGAGGGTAATAGTGGAAAAAGGAATGTCTTCAAATATAAACTACACAGAATCATTCGGTGAAACTTCTTTCTGATCTGTGCATTCAGCTAACAGAGTTAAACCATACTTTTGATTGAGCAGATCTGAACAGTCTTTCTGTAGAAAATGCAACTGGACATTTGTAGCGCTAAGTGGGTAATAGTGGAAAAAAGAATATATTCATATATAAACTACACAGAAGCATTCTGTGAAACTACTTGCTGTTCTGTGCATTCAACTAACAGAGTTGAACCTTACTTTTGATTGAGCCGTTCTGAAACACTCTTTCTGTAGAAACCGCAATTGGACATTCTGAGCGCTAAGAGGCCTATATTGGGAAAAAGAATGTCTACAAATAAAAACTACACAGAAGAATTGTGTGAAACTTCTTTCTGTTCTGTTTGTTGAACTAAAAGATTTGAACCTTAGTTTTGATTGAGCTGTTCTGAAACACTCTTTCTGTAGAAAATGCAAGTGGAGATTCGGAGCGCTAAGAGGGTAATAGTGGAAAAAGGAATGTCTCCAAATATAAACTACACAGAATCATTCTGTGAAACTTCTTTCTGATCTGTGCATTCAGCTAACAGAGTTAAACCATACTTTTGATTGAGCAGATCTGAACACTCTTTCTGTAGAAAATGCAACTGGACATTTGGAGCGCTAAGAGAGTAGTAGTGGAAAAAGGAATATATTCAAATATAAACTACACAGAAGCATTCTGTGAAACTTCTTTCTGATCTGAGCATTCAGCTAACAGAGTTAAACCATACTTTTGATTGAGCAGTTTTGAAACACTCTGTCTGTAGAAAATGCAACTGGACATTCGTAGCGCTAAGTGGGTAATAGTGGAGAAAAGAATATGTTCAAATATAAACTACACAGAAGCATTGTATGAAACTTCTTTCTGTTCTGTGCATTCAACTAACAGAGTTGAACCTTACTTTTGATTGAGCCGTTCTGAAACACTCTTTCTGTAGAAACTGCAATTGGACATTCTGAGCGCTAAGAGGCCTATATTGGGAAAAAGAATGTCTACAAATAAAAACTACACAGAAGAATTGTGTGAAACTTCTTTCTGTTCTGTTTGTTCAACTAAAAGAGTTGAACCTTAGTTTTGATTGAGCCGTTCTGAAACACTCTTTCTGTAGAAAATGCAAGTGGAGATTCGGAGCGCTAAGAGGGTAATAGTGGAAAAAGGAATGTCTCCAAATATAAACTACACAGAATCATTCTGTGAAAGTTCTTTCTGATCTGTGCATTCAGCTAACAGAGTTAAACCATAATTTTGATTCAGCAGATCTGAACACTCTTTCTGTAGAAAATGCAACTGGACATTTGGAGCGCTAAGAGAGTAGTAGTGGAAAAAGGAATATATTCAAATATAAACTACACAGAAGCATTCTGTGAAACTTCTTTCTGATCTGAGCATTCAGCTAACAGATTTAAACCATACTTTTGATTGAGCAGTTTTGAAACACTCTGTCTGTAGAAAATGCAACTGGACATTGGTAGCGCTAAGTGGGTAATAGCGGAAAAAAGAATATGTTCAAATATAAACTACACAGAAACATTGTATGAAACTTCTTTCTGTTCTGTGCATTCAACTAACAGAGTTGAACCTTACTTTTGATTGAGCCTTTCTGAAAAACTCTTTCTGTAGAAACTGCAATTGGACATTCTGAGCGCTAAGAGGCCTCTATTGGGAAAAAAAATATCTTCAAATAAAAACTACACAGAAGCATTGTGTGAAACTTATTTCTGATATGTTCATTAAGCTAACAGAGTTAAACCATACTTTTGATTGCGCAGTTCTGAACACTCTTTCTGTAGAAAATGCAAGTGGACATTCGGAGCGCTAAGAGGGTAATAGTGGAAAAAGGAATATATTCAAATATAAACTACACAGTAGCATTCTGTGAAAATTCTTTCTGTTCTGTGCATTCAACTAACAGAGTTGAACCTTACTTTTGATTGAGCCGTTCTGAAACACTCTTTCTGTAGAAACTGCAATTGGACATGCTAAGCGCTAAGAGGCCTACATTGGGAAAAAGAATATCTTCAAATAAAAACTACACAGATGCATTCTGTGAAACTTATTTCTGATCTGTAAATTCAGTTAACAGAGATAAAACATATTTTTGATTGAGCAGTTATGAAACACTCTTTTTGTAGAAAATGCAAGTGGAGATTCGGAGCGCTAAGAGGGTAATAGTGGAAAAAGGAATGTCTTCAAATATAAAATACACAGAATCTTTCGGTGAAACTTCTTTCTGATCTGTGCATTCAGCTAACAGAGTTAAACCATACTTTTGATTGAGCAGATCTGAACACTCTTTCTGTAGAAAATGCAACTGGACATTTGGAGCGCTAAGAGCGTAGTAGTGGAAAAAGGAATATATTCAAATATAAACTACACAGAAGCATTCTGTGAAACTTCTTTCTGATCTGAGCATTCAGCTAACAGAGTTAAACCATACTTTTCACTGAGCAGTTTTGAAACATTCTGTCTGTAGAAAATGCAACTGGACATTCGTAGCGCTAAGTGGGTATTAGTGGAAAAAAGAATATGTTCAAATATAAACTACACAGAAGCATTGTATGAAACTTCTTTCTGTTCTGTGCATTC
Source organism: Symphalangus syndactylus (assembly GCF_028878055.3). Lineage (NCBI taxonomy): Eukaryota > Metazoa > Chordata > Mammalia > Primates > Hylobatidae > Symphalangus > Symphalangus syndactylus. Next base: position 9,968,554 of record NC_072445.2, on the reverse strand, counting down.
AACTAACAGATTTGAACCTTACTTTTGATTGAGCCGTTCTGAAACACTCTTTCTGTAGAAACTGAAATTGGACATTCTGAGCGCTAAGAGGACTATATTGGGAAAAAGAATGTCTACAAATAAAAACTAAACAGAAGAATTGTGTGAAACTTCTTTCTGTTCTGTTTGTTCAATTAAAAGAGTTGAACCTTTGTTTTGATTGAGCCGTTCTGAAACACTCTTTCTGTAGAAAATGCAAGTGGAGATTCGGAGCGCTAAGAGGGTAATAGTGGAAAAAGGAATGTCTCCAAATATAAACTACACAGAATCATTCTGTGAAACTTCTTTCTGATCTGTGCATTCAGCTAACAGAGTTAAAACATACTTTTGATTGAGCAGATCTGAACACTCTTTCTGTAGAAAATGCAACTGGACATTTGGAGCGCTAAGAGAGTAGTAGTGGAAAAAGGAATATATTCAAATATAAACTACACAGAAGCATTCTGTGAAACTTCTTTCTGATCTGAGCATTCAGCTAACAGAGTTAAACCATACTTTTGATTGAGCAGTTTTGAAACACTCTGTCTGTTGAAAATGCAACTGGACATTCGTAGCGCTAAGTGGATAATAGTGGAAAAAAGAATATGTTCAAATATAAACTACACAGAAGCATTGTATGAAACTTCTTTCTGTTCTGTGCATTCAACTAACAGAGTAGAACCTTAGTTTTGATTGAGCCTTTCTGAAACACTCTTTCTGTAGAAACTGCAATTGGACATTCTGAGCACTAAGAGGCCTCTATTGGGAAAAATAATATCTTCAAATAAAAACTACACAGAAGCATTGTGTGAAACTTATTTCTGATATGTTCATTAAGCTAACAGATTTAAACCATACTTTTGATTGCACAGTTCTGAAAACTCTTTCTGCAGAAAATGCAAGTGGACATTCGGAGCGCTAAGAGGGTAATAGTGGAAAAAGGAATATATTCAAATATAAACTACACAGTAGCATTCTGTGAAAATTCTTTCTGTTCTGTGCATTCAACTAACAGAGTTGAACCTTACTTTTGATTGAGCCATTCTGAAACACTCTTTCTGTAGAAACTGCAATTGGACATGCTAAGCGCTAAGAGGCCTACATTGGGAAAAAGAATATCTTCAAGTAAAAACTACACAGATGCATTCTGTGAAACTTATTTCTGATCTGTAAATTCAGTTAACAGAGATAAAACAAATTTTTTATTGAGCAGTTATGAAACACTCTTTTTGTAGAAAATGCAAGTGGAGATTCGGAGCGCTAAGAGGGTAATAGTGGAAAAAGGAATGTCTTCAAATATAAACTACACAGAATCATTCGGTGAAACTTCTTTCTGATCTGTGCATTCAGCTAACAGAGTTAAACCATACTTTTGATTGAGCAGATCTGAACAGTCTTTCTGTAGAAAATGCAACTGGACATTTTTAGCGCTAAGTGGGTAATAGTGGAAAAAAGAATATATTCAAATATAAACTACACAGAAGCATTCTGTGAAACTACTTGCTGTTCTGTGCATTCAACTAACAGAGTTGATCCTTACTTTTGATTGAGCCGTTCTGAAACACTCTTTCTGTAGAAACCGCAATTGGACATTCTGAGCGCTAAGAGGCCTATATTGGGAAAAAGAATGTCTACAAATAAAAACTACACAGAAGAATTGTGTGAAACTTCTTTCTGTTCTGTTTGTTGAACTAAAAGATTTGAACCTTAGTTTTGATTGAGCTGTTCTGAAACACTCTTTCTGTAGAAAATGCAAGTGGAGATTCGGAGCGCTAAGAGGGTAATAGTGGAAAAAGGAATGTCTCCAAATATAAACTACACAGAATCATTCTGTGAAACTTCTTTCTGATCTGTGCATTCAGCTAACAGAGTTAAACCATACTTTTGATTGAGCAGATCTGAACACTCTTTCTGTAGAAAATGCAACTGGACATTTGGAGCGCTAAGAGAGTAGTAGTGGAAAAAGGAATATATTCAAATATAAACTACACAGAAGCATTCTGTGAAACTTCTTTCTGATCTGAGCATTCAGCTAACAGAGTTAAACCATACTTTTGATTGAGCAGTTTTGAAACACTCTGTCTGTAGAAAATGCAACTGGACATTCGTAGCGCTAAGTGGGTAATAGTGGAGAAAAGAATATGTTCAAATATAAACTACACAGAAGCATTGTATGAAACTTCTTTCTGTTCTGTGCATTCAACTATAAGAGTTGAACCTTACTTTTGATTGAGCCTTTCTGAAACACTCTTTCTGTAGAAACTGCAATTGGACATTCTGAGCACTAAGAGGCCTCTATTGGGAAAAATAATATCTTCAAATAAAAACTACACAGAAGCATTGTGTGAAACTTATTTCTGATATGTTCATTAAGCTAACAGATTTAAACCATACTTTTGATTGCACAGTTCTGAACACTCTTTCTGCAGAAAATGCAAGTGGACATTCGGAGCGCTAAGAGGGTAATAGTGGAAAAAGGAATATATTCAAATATAAACTACACAGTAGCATTCTGTGAAAATTCTTTCTGTTCTGTGCATTCAACTAACAGAGTTGAACCTTACTTTTGATTGAGCCGTTCTGAAACACTCTTTCTGTAGAAACTGCAATTGGACATGCTAAGCGCTAAGAGGCCTACATTGGGAAAAAGAATATCTTCAAGTAAAAACTACACAGATGCATTCTGTGAAACTTATTTCTGATCTGTAAATTCAGTTAACAGAGATAAAACATATTTTTGATTGAGCAGTTATGAAACACTCTTTTTGTAGAAAATGCAAGTGGAGATTCGGAGCGCTAAGAGGGTAATAGTGGAAAAAGGAATGTCTTCAAATATAAACTACACAGAATCATTCGGTGAAACTTCTTTCTGATCTGTGCATTCAGCTAACAGAGTTAAACCATACTTTTGATTGAGCAGATCTGAACAGTCTTTCTGTAGAAAATGCAACTGGACATTTGTAGCGCTAAGTGGGTAATAGTGGAAAAAAGAATATATTCAAATATAAACTACACAGAAGCATTCTGTGAAACTACTTGCTGTTCTGTGCATTCAACTAACAGAGTTGAACCTTACTTTTGATTGAGCCGTTCTGAAACACTCTTTCTGTAGAAACCGCAATTGGACATTCTGAGCGCTAAGAGGCCTATATTGGGAAAAAGAATGTCTACAAATAAAAACTACACAGAAGAATTGTGTGAAACTTCTTTCTGTTCTGTTTGTTGAACTAAAAGATTTGAACCTTAGTTTTGATTGAGCTGTTCTGAAACACTCTTTCTGTAGAAAATGCAAGTGGAGATTCGGAGCGCTAAGAGGGTAATAGTGGAAAAAGGAATGTCTCCAAATATAAACTACACAGAATCATTCTGTGAAACTTCTTTCTGATCTGTGCATTCAGCTAACAGAGTTAAACCATACTTTTGATTGAGCAGATCTGAACACTCTTTCTGTAGAAAATGCAACTGGACATTTGGAGCGCTAAGAGAGTAGTAGTGGAAAAAGGAATATATTCAAATATAAACTACACAGAAGCATTCTGTGAAACTTCTTTCTGATCTGAGCATTCAGCTAACAGAGTTAAACCATACTTTTGATTGAGCAGTTTTGAAACACTCTGTCTGTAGAAAATGCAACTGGACATTCGTAGCGCTAAGTGGGTAATAGTGGAGAAAAGAATATGTTCAAATATAAACTACACAGAAGCATTGTATGAAACTTCTTTCTGTTCTGTGCATTCAACTAACAGAGTTGAACCTTACTTTTGATTGAGCCGTTCTGAAACACTCTTTCTGTAGAAACTGCAATTGGACATTCTGAGCGCTAAGAGGCCTATATTGGGAAAAAGAATGTCTACAAATAAAAACTACACAGAAGAATTGTGTGAAACTTCTTTCTGTTCTGTTTGTTCAACTAAAAGAGTTGAACCTTAGTTTTGATTGAGCCGTTCTGAAACACTCTTTCTGTAGAAAATGCAAGTGGAGATTCGGAGCGCTAAGAGGGTAATAGTGGAAAAAGGAATGTCTCCAAATATAAACTACACAGAATCATTCTGTGAAAGTTCTTTCTGATCTGTGCATTCAGCTAACAGAGTTAAACCATAATTTTGATTCAGCAGATCTGAACACTCTTTCTGTAGAAAATGCAACTGGACATTTGGAGCGCTAAGAGAGTAGTAGTGGAAAAAGGAATATATTCAAATATAAACTACACAGAAGCATTCTGTGAAACTTCTTTCTGATCTGAGCATTCAGCTAACAGATTTAAACCATACTTTTGATTGAGCAGTTTTGAAACACTCTGTCTGTAGAAAATGCAACTGGACATTGGTAGCGCTAAGTGGGTAATAGCGGAAAAAAAATATGTTCAAATATAAACTACACAGAAACATTGTATGAAACTTCTTTCTGTTCTGTGCATTCAACTAACAGAGTTGAACCTTACTTTTGATTGAGCCTTTCTGAAAAACTCTTTCTGTAGAAACTGCAATTGGACATTCTGAGCGCTAAGAGGTCTCTATTGGGAAAAAAAATATCTTCAAATAAAAACTACACAGAAGCATTGTGTGAAACTTATTTCTGATATGTTCATTAAGCTAACAGAGTTAAACCATACTTTTGATTGCGCAGTTCTGAACACTCTTTCTGTAGAAAATGCAAGTGGACATTCGGAGCGCTAAGAGGGTAATAGTGGAAAAAGGAATATATTCAAATATAAACTACACAGTAGCATTCTGTGAAAATTCTTTCTGTTCTGTGCATTCAACTAACAGAGTTGAACCTTACTTTTGATTGAGCCGTTCTGAAACACTCTTTCTGTAGAAACTGCAATTGGACATGCTAAGCGCTAAGAGGCCTACATTGGGAAAAAGAATATCTTCAAGTAAAAACTACACAGATGCATTCTGTGAAACTTATTTCTGATCTGTAAATTCAGTTAACAGAGATAAAACATATTTTTGATTGAGCAGTTATGAAACACTCTTTTTGTAGAAAATGCAAGTGGAGATTCGGAGCGCTAAGAGGGTAATAGTGGAAAAAGGAATGTCTTCAAATATAAACTACACAGAATCATTCGGTGAAACTTCTTTCTGATCTGTGCATTCAGCTAACAGAGTTAAACCATACTTTTGATTGAGCAGATCTGAACAGTCTTTCTGTAGAAAATGCAACTGGACATTTGTAGCGCTAAGTGGGTAATAGTGGAAAAAAGAATATATTCAAATATAAACTACACAGAAGCATTCTGTGAAACTACTTGCTGTTCTGTGCATTCAACTAACAGAGTTGAACCTTACTTTTGATTGAGCCGTTCTGAAACACTCTTTCTGTAGAAACCGCAATTGGACATTCTGAGCGCTAAGAGGCCTATATTGGGAAAAAGAATGTCTACAAATAAAAACTACACAGAAGAATTGTGTGAAACTTCTTTCTGTTCTGTTTGTTGAACTAAAAGATTTGAACCTTAGTTTTGATTGAGCTGTTCTGAAACACTCTTTCTGTAGAAAATGCAAGTGGAGATTCGGAGCGCTAAGAGGGTAATAGTGGAAAAAGGAATGTCTCCAAATATAAACTACACAGAATCATTCTGTGAAACTTCTTTCTGATCTGTGCATTCAGCTAACAGAGTTAAACCATACTTTTGATTGAGCAGATCTGAACACTCTTTCTGTAGAAAATGCAACTGGACATTTGGAGCGCTAAGAGAGTAGTAGTGGAAAAAGGAATATATTCAAATATAAACTACACAGAAGCATTCTGTGAAACTTCTTTCTGATCTGAGCATTCAGCTAACAGAGTTAAACCATACTTTTGATTGAGCAGTTTTGAAACACTCTGTCTGTAGAAAATGCAACTGGACATTCGTAGCGCTAAGTGGGTAATAGTGGAGAAAAGAATATGTTCAAATATAAACTACACAGAAGCATTGTATGAAACTTCTTTCTGTTCTGTGCATTCAACTAACAGAGTTGAACCTTACTTTTGATTGAGCCGTTCTGAAACACTCTTTCTGTAGAAACTGCAATTGGACATTCTGAGCGCTAAGAGGCCTATATTGGGAAAAAGAATGTCTACAAATAAAAACTACACAGAAGAATTGTGTGAAACTTCTTTCTGTTCTGTTTGTTCAACTAAAAGAGTTGAACCTTAGTTTTGATTGAGCCGTTCTGAAACACTCTTTCTGTAGAAAATGCAAGTGGAGATTCGGAGCGCTAAGAGGGTAATAGTGGAAAAAGGAATGTCTCCAAATATAAACTACACAGAATCATTCTGTGAAAGTTCTTTCTGATCTGTGCATTCAGCTAACAGAGTTAAACCATAATTTTGATTCAGCAGATCTGAACACTCTTTCTGTAGAAAATGCAACTGGACATTTGGAGCGCTAAGAGAGTAGTAGTGGAAAAAGGAATATATTCAAATATAAACTACACAGAAGCATTCTGTGAAACTTCTTTCTGATCTGAGCATTCAGCTAACAGATTTAAACCATACTTTTGATTGAGCAGTTTTGAAACACTCTGTCTGTAGAAAATGCAACTGGACATTGGTAGCGCTAAGTGGGTAATAGCGGAAAAAATAATATGTTCAAATATAAACTACACAGAAACATTGTATGAAACTTCTTTCTGTTCTGTGCATTCAACTAACAGAGTTGAACCTTACTTTTGATTGAGCCTTTCTGAAAAACTCTTTCTGTAGAAACTGCAATTGGACATTCTGAGCGCTAAGAGGCCTCTATTGGGAAAAAAAATATCTTCAAATAAAAACTACACAGAAGCATTGTGTGAAACTTATTTCTGATATGTTCATTAAGCTAACAGAGTTAAACCATACTTTTGATTGCGCAGTTCTGAACACTCTTTCTGTAGAAAATGCAAGTGGACATTCGGAGCGCTAAGAGGGTAATAGTGGAAAAAGGAATATATTCAAATATAAACTACACAGTAGCATTCTGTGAAAATTCTTTCTGTTCTGTGCATTCAACTAACAGAGTTGAACCTTACTTTTGATTGAGCCGTTCTGAAACACTCTTTCTGTAGAAACTGCAATTGGACATGCTAAGCGCTAAGAGGCCTACATTGGGAAAAAGAATATCTTCAAATAAAAACTACACAGATGCATTCTGTGAAACTTATTTCTGATCTGTAAATTCAGTTAACAGAGATAAAACATATTTTTGATTGAGCAGTTATGAAACACTCTTTTTGTAGAAAATGCAAGTGGAGATTCGGAGCGCTAAGAGGGTAATAGTGGAAAAAGGAATGTCTTCAAATATAAAATACACAGAATCTTTCGGTGAAACTTCTTTCTGATCTGTGCATTCAGCTAACAGAGTTAAACCATACTTTTGATTGAGCAGATCTGAACACTCTTTCTGTAGAAAATGCAACTGGACATTTGGAGCGCTAAGAGCGTAGTAGTGGAAAAAGGAATATATTCAAATATAAACTACACAGAAGCATTCTGTGAAACTTCTTTCTGATCTGAGCATTCAGCTAACAGAGTTAAACCATACTTTTCACTGAGCAGTTTTGAAACATTCTGTCTGTAGAAAATGCAACTGGACATTCGTAGCGCTAAGTGGGTATTAGTGGAAAAAAGAATATGTTCAAATATAAACTACACAGAAGCATTGTATGAAACTTCTTTCTGTTCTGTGCATTCAACTAACAGATTTGAACCTTACTTTTGATTGAGCCATTCTGAAACACTCTTTCTGTAGAAACTGAAATTGGACATTCTGAGCGCTAAGAGGACTATATTGGGAAAAAGAATGTCTACAAATAAAAACTACACAGAAGAATTGTGTGAAACTTCTTTCTGTTCTGTTTGTTCAATTAAAAGAGTTGAACCTTTGTTTTGATTGAGCCGTTCTGAAACACTCTTTCTGTAGAAAATGCAAGTGGAGATTCGGAGCGCTAAGAGGGTAATAGTGGAAAAAGGAATGTCTCCAAATATAAACTACACAGAATCATTCTGTGAAACTTCTTTCTGATCTGTGCATTCAGCTAACAGAGTTAAAACATACTTTTGATTGAGCAGATCTGAACACTCTTTCTGTAGAAAATGCAACTGGACATTTGGAGCGCTAAGAGAGTAGTAGTGGAAAAAGGAATATATTCAAATATAAACTACACAGAAGCATTCTGTGAAACTTCTTTCTGATCTGAGCATTCAGCTAACAGAGTTAAACCATACTTTTGATTGAGCAGTTTTGAAACACTCTGTCTGTTGAAAATGCAACTGGACATTCGTAGCGCTAAGTGGATAATAGTGGAAAAAAGAATATGTTCAAATATAAACTACACAGAAGCATTGTATGAAACTTCTTTCTGTTCTGTGCATTCAACTAACAGAGTTGAACCTTAGTTTTGATTGAGCCTTTCTGAAACACTCTTTCTGTAGAAACTGCAATTGGACATTCTGAGCACTAAGAGGCCTCTATTGGGAAAAATAATATCTTCAAATAAAAACTACACAGAAGCATTGTGTGAAACTTATTTCTGATATGTTCATTAAGCTAACAGATTTAAACCATACTTTTGATTGCACAGTTCTGAACACTCTTTCTGCAGAAAATGCAAGTGGACATTCGGAGCGCTAAGAGGGTAATAGTGGAAAAAGGAATATATTCAAATATAAACTACACAGTAGCATTCTGTGAAAATTCTTTCTGTTCTGTGCATTCAACTAACAGAGTTGAACCTTACTTTTGATTGAGCCGTTCTGAAACACTCTTTCTGTAGAAACTGCAATTGGACATGCTAAGCGCTAAGAGGCCTACATTGGGAAAAAGAATATCTTCAAGTAAAAACTACACAGATGCATTCTGTGAAACTTATTTCTGATCTGTAAATTCAGTTAACAGAGATAAAACATATTTTTGATTGAGCAGTTATGAAACACTCTTTTTGTAGAAAATGCAAGTGGAGATTCGGAGCGCTAAGAGGGTAATAGTGGAAAAAGGAATGTCTTCAAATATAAACTACACAGAATCATTCGGTGAAACTTCTTTCTGATCTGTGCATTCAGCTAACAGAGTTAAACCATACTTTTGATTGAGCAGATCTGAACAGTCTTTCTGTAGAAAATGCAACTGGACATTTGTAGCGCTAAGTGGGTAATAGTGGAAAAAAGAATATATTCAAATATAAACTACACAGAAGCATTCTGTGAAACTACTTGCTGTTCTGTGCATTCAACTAACAGAGTTGAACCTTACTTTTGATTGAGCCGTTCTGAAACACTCTTTCTGTAGAAACCGCAATTGGACATTCTGAGCGCTAAGAGGCCTATATTGGGAAAAAGAATGTCTACAAATAAAAACTACACAGAAGAATTGTGTGAAACTTCTTTCTGTTCTGTTTGTTGAACTAAAAGATTTGAACCTTAGTTTTGATTGAGCTGTTCTGAAACACTCTTTCTGTAGAAAATGCAAGTGGAGATTCGGAGCGCTAAGAGGGTAATAGTGGAAAAAGGAATGTCTCCAAATATAAACTACACAGAATCATTCCGTGAAACTTCTTTCTGATCTGTGCATTCAGCTAACAGAGTTAAACCATACTTTTGATTGAGCAGATCTGAACACTCTTTCTGTAGAAAATGCAACTGGACATTTGGAGCGCTAAGAGAGTAGTAGTGGAAAAAGGAATATATTCAAATATAAACTACACAGAAGCATTCTGTGAAACTTCTTTCTGATCTGAGCATTCAGCTAACAGAGTTAAACCATACTTTTGATTGAGCAGTTTTGAAACACTCTGTCTGTAGAAAATGCAACTGGACATTCGTAGCGCTAAGTGGGTAATAGTGGAGAAAAGAATATGTTCAAATATAAACTACACAGAAGCATTGTATGAAACTTCTTTCTGTTCTGTGCATTCAACTAACAGAGTTGAACCTTACTTTTGATTGAGCCGTTCTGAAACACTCTTTCTGTAGAAACTGCAATTGGACATTCTGAGCGCTAAGAGGCCTATATTGGGAAAAAGAATGTCTACAAATAAAAACTACACAGAAGAATTGTGTGAAACTTCTTTCTGTTCTGTTTGTTCAACTAAAGAGTTGAACCTTAGTTTTGATTGAGCCGTTCTGAAACACTCTTTCTGTAGAAAATGCAAGTGGAGATTCGGAGCGCTAAGAGGGTAATAGTGTAAAAAGGAATGTCTCCAAATATAAACTACACAGAATCATTCTGTGAAAGTTCTTTCTGATCTGTGCATTCAGCTAACAGAGTTAAACCATAATTTTGATTCAGCAGATCTGAACACTCTTTCTGTAGAAAATGCAACTGGACATTTGGAGCGCTAAGAGAGTAGTAGTGGAAAAAGGAATATATTCAAATATAAACTACACAGAAGCATTCTGTGAAACATTTTCTGATCTGAGCATTCAGCTAACAGATTTAAACCATACTTTTGATTGAGCAGTTTTGAAACACTCTGTCTGTAGAAAATGCAACTGGACATTGGTAGCGCTAAGTGGGTAATAGCGGAAAAAAGAATATGTTCAAATATAAACTACACAGAAGCATTGTATGAAACTTCTTTCTGTTCTGTGCATTCAACTAACAGAGTTGAACCTTACTTTTGATTGAGCCTTTCTGAAAAACTCTTTCTGTAGAAACTGCAATTGGACATTCTGAGCGCTAAGAGGCCTCTATTGGGAAAAAAAATATCTTCAAATAAAAACTACACAGAAGCATTGTGTGAAACTTATTTCTGATATGTTCATTAAGCTAACAGAGTTAAACCATACTTTTGATTGCGCAGTTCTGAACACTCTTTCTGTAGAAAATGCAAGTGGACATTCGGAGCGCTAAGAGGGTAATAGTGGAAAAAGGAATATATTCAAATATAAACTACACAGTAGCATTCTGTGAAAATTCTTTCTGTTCTGTGCATTCAACTAACAGAGTTGAACCTTACTTTTGATTGAGCCGTTCTGAAACACTCTTTCTGTAGAAACTGCAATTGGACATGCTAAGCGCTAAGAGGCCTACATTGGGAAAAAGAATATCTTCAAATAAAAACTACACAGATGCATTCTGTGAAACTTATTTCTGATCTGTAAATTCAGTTAACAGAGATAAAACATATTTTTCATTGAGCAGTTATGAAACACTCTTTTTGTAGAAAATGCAAGTGGAGATTCGGAGCGCTAAGAGGGTAATAGTGGAAAAAGGAATGTCTTCAAATATAAACAACACAGAATCATTCGGTGAAACTCCTTTCTGATCTGTGCATTCAGCTAACAGAGTTAAACCATACTTTTGATTGAGCAGATCTGAACACTCTTTCTGTAGAAAATGCAACTGGACATTTGGAGCGCTAAGAGCGTAGTAGTGGAAAAAGGAATATATTCAAATATAAACTACACAGAAGCATTCTGTGAAACTTCTTTCTGATCTGAGCATTCAGCTAACAGAGTTAAACCATACTTTTGATTGAGCAGGTTTGAAACACTCTGTCTGTAGAAAATGCAACTGGACATTCGTAGCGCTAAGTGGGTAATAGTGGAAAAAAGAATATGTTCAAATATAAACTACACAGAATCATTCTGTGAAACTACTTTCTGTTCTGTGCATTCAACTAACAGAGTTGAACCTTACTTTTGATTGAGCCGTTCTGAAACACTCTTTCTGTAGAAACTGCAATTGGACATTCTGAGCGCTAAGAGGCCTATATTGGGAAAAAGAATGTCTACAAATAAAAACTACACAGAAGAATTGTGTGAAACTTCTTTCTGTTCTGTTTGTTCAACTAAAAGAGTTGAACCTTTGTTTTGATTGAGCCGTTCTGAAACACTCTTTCTGTAGAAAATGCAAGTGGAGATTCGGAGCGCTAAGAGGGTAATAGTGGAAAAAGGAATGTCTCCAAATATAAACTACACAGAATCATTCTATGAAACTTCTTTCTGATCTGTGCATTCAGCTAACAGAGTTAAACCATACTTTTGATTGAGCAGATCTGAACACTCTTTCTGTAGAAAATGCAACTGGACATTTGGAGCGCTAAGAGAGTAGTAGTGGAAAAAGGAATATATTCAAATATAAACTACACAGAAGCATTCTGTGAAACTTCTTTCTGATCTGAGCATTCAGCTAACAGAGTTAAACCATACTTTTGATTGAGCAGTTTTGAAACACTCTGTCTGTAGAAAATGCAACTGGACATTCGTAGCGCTAAGTGGGTAATAGTGGAGAAAAGAATATGTTCAAATATAAACTACACAGAAGCATTGTATGAAACTTCTTTCTGTTCTGTGCATTCAACTAACAGAGTTGAACCTTACTTTTGATTGAGCCGTTCTGAAACACTCTTTCTGTAGAAACTGCAATTGGACATTCTGAGCGCTAAGAGGCCTATATTGGGAAAAAGAATGTCTGCAAATAAAAACTACACAGAAGAATTGTGTGAAACTACTTTCTGTTCTGTTTGTTCAACTAAAAGAGTTGAACCTTTGTTTTGATTGAGCCGTTCTGAAACACTCTTTCTGTAGAAAATGCAAGTGGAGATTCGGAGCGCTAAGAGGGTAATAGTGGAAAAAGGAATGTCTCCAAATATAAACTACACAGAATCATTCTGTGAAACTTCTTTCTGATCTGTGCATTCAGCTAACAGAGTTAAAACATACTTTTGAATGAGCAGATCTGAACACTCTTTCTGTAGAAAATGCAACTGGACATTTGGAGCGCTAAGAGAGTAGTAGTGGAAAAATGAATATATTCAAATATAAACTACACAGAAGCATTCTGTGAAACTTCTTTCTGATCTGAGCATTCAGCTAACAGAGTTAAACCATACTTTTGATTGAGCAGTTTTGAAACACTCTGTCTGTAGAAAATGCAACTGGACATTCGTAGCGCTAAGTGGGTAATAGTGGAAAAAAGAGTATGTTCAAATATAAACTACACAGAAGCATTGTATGAAACTTCTTTCTGTTCTGTGCATTCAACTAACAGGGTTGAACCTTACTTTTGATTGAGCCTTTCTGAAACACTCTTTCTGTAGAAACTGCAATTGGACATTCTGAGCGCTAAGAGGCCTCTATTGGGAAAAACAATATCTTCAAATAAAAACTACACAGAAGCATTGTGTGAAACTTATTTCTGATATGTTCATTAAGCTAACAGAGTTAAACCATACTTTTGATTGCGCAGTTCTGAACACTCTTTCTGTAGAAAATGCAAGTGGACATTCGGAGCGCTAAGAGGGTAATAGTGGAAAAAGGAATATATTCAAATATAAACTACACAGTAGCATTCTGTGAAAATTCTTTCTGTTCTGTGCATTCAACTAACAGAGTTGAACCTTACTTTTGATTGAGCCGTTCTGAAACACTCTTTCTGTAGAAACTGCAATTGGACATGCTAAGCGCTAGGAGGCCTACATTGGGAAAAAGAATATCTTCAAAAAAAACTACACAGATGCATTCTGTGAAACTTATTTCTGATCTGTAAATTCAGTTAACAGAGATAAAACATATTTTTGATTGAGCAGTTATGAAACACTCTTTTTGTAGAAAATGCAAGTGGAGATTTAGAGCGCTAAGAGGGTAATAGTGGAGAAAGGAATGTCTTCAAATATAAACTACACAGAATCATTCGGTGAAACTTCTTTCTGATCTGTGCATTCAGCTAACAGAGATAAACCATACTTTTGATTGAGCAGATCTGAACACTCTTTCTGTAGAAAATGCAACTGGACATTTGGAGCGCTAAGAGAGTAGTAGTGGAAAAAGGAATATATTCAAATATAAACTACACAGAAGCATTCTGTGAAACTTCTTTCTGATCTGAGCATTCAGCTAACAGAGTTAAACAATACTTTTGATTGAGCAGTTTTGAAACACTCTGTCTGTAGAAAATGCAACTGGACATTCGTAGCGCTAAGTGGGTAATAGTGGAAAAAAGAATATTTTCAAATATAAACTACACAGAAGCATTGTATGAAACTTCTTTCTGTTCTGTGCATTCAACTAACAGAGTTGAACCTTACTTTTGATTGAGCCTTTCTGAAACACTCTTTCTGTAGAAACTGCAATTGGACATTCTGAGCGCTAAGAGGCCTATATTGGGAAAAATAATATCTTCACATAAAAACTACACAGAAGCATTGTGTGAAACTTATTTCTGATATGTTCATTAAGCTAACAGAGTTAAACCATATTTTTGATTGCGCCGTTCTGAACACTCTTTCTGTAGAAAATGCAAGTGGACATTCGGAGCGCTAAGAGGGTAATAGTGGAAAAAGGAATATATTCAAATATAAACTACACAGTAGCATTCTGTGAAAATTCTTTCTGTTCTATGCATTCAACTAACAGAGTTGAACCTTACTTTTGATTGAGCCGTTCTGAAACACTCTTTCTGTAGAAACTGCAATTGGACATTCTGAGCGCTAAGAGGCCTATATTGGGAAAAATAATATCTTCAAATAAAAACTACACAGAAGAATTGTGTGAAACTTCTTTCTGTTCTGTTTGTTCAACTAAAAGAGTTGAACCTTAGTTTTGATTGAGCCGTTCTGAAACACTCTTTCTGTAGAAAATGCAAGTGGAGATTCGGAGCGCTAAGAGGGTAATAGTGGAAAAAGGAATGTCTCCAAATATAAACTACACAGAATCATTCTGTGAAACTTCTTTCTGATCTGTGCATTCAGCTAACAGAGTTAAACCATACTTTTGATTGAGCAGATCTGAACACTCTTTCTGTAGAAAATGCAACTGGACATTTGGAGCGCTAAGAGAGTAGTAGTGGAAAAAGGAATATATTCAAATATAAACTACACAGAAGCATTCTGTGAAACTTCTTTCTGATCTGAGCATTCAGCTAACAGAGTTAAACCATACATTTGATTGAGCAGTTTTGAAACACTCTGTCTGTAGAAAATGCAACTGGACATTCGTAGCGCTAAGTGGGTAATAGTGGAAAAAAGAATATGTTCAAATATAAACTACACAGAAGCATTGTATGAAACTTCTTTCTGTTCTGTGCATTCAAATAACAGAGTTGCACCTTACTTTTGATTGAGCCGTTCTGAAACACTCTTTCTGTAGAAACTGCAATTGGACATTCTGAGCGCTAAGAGGCCTATATTGGGAAAAAGAATGTCTACAAATAAAAACTACACAGAAGAATTGTGTGAAACTTCTTTCTGTTCTGTTTGTTCAACTAAAAGAGTTGAACCTTAGTTTTGATTGAGCCGTTCTGAAACACTCTTTCTGTAGAAAATGCAAGTGGAGATTCGGAGCGCTAAGAGGGTAATAGTGGAAAAAGGAATGTCTCCAAATATAAACTACACAGAATCATTCGGTGAAACTTCTTTCTGATCTGTGCATTCAGCTAACAGAGTTAAACCATACTTTTGATTGAGCAGATCTGAACACTCTTTCTGTAGAAAATGCAACTGGACATTTGGAGCGCTAAGAGAGTAGTAGTGGAAAAAGGAATATATTCAAATATAAACTACACAGAAGCATTCTGTGAAACTTCTTTCTGATCTGAGCATTCAGCTAGCAGATTTAAACCATACTTTTGATTGAGCAGTTTTGAAACACTCTGTCTGTAGAAAATGCAACTGGACATTGGTAGCGCTAAGTGGGTAATAGCGGAAAAAAGAATATGTTCAAATATAAACTACACAGAAGCATTGTATGAAACTTCTTTCTGTTCTGTGCATTCAACTAACAGAGTTGAACCTTACTTTTGATTGAGCCTTTCTGAAAAACTCTTTCTGTAGAAACTGCAATTGGACATTCTGAGCGCTAAGAGGCCTCTATTGGGAAAAAAAATATCTTCAAATAAAAACTACACAGAAGCATTGTGTGAAACTTATTTCTGATATGTTCATTAAGCTAACAGAGTTAAACCATACTTTTGATTGCGCAGTTCTGAACACTCTTTCTGTAGAAAATGCAAGTGGACATTCGGAGCGCTAAGAGGGTAATAGTGGAAAAAGGAATATATTCAAATATAAACTACACAGTAGCATTCTGTGAAAATTCTTTCTGTTCTGTGCATTCAACTAACAGAGTTGAACCTTACTTTTGATTGAGCCGTTCTGAAACACTCTTTCTGTAGAAACTGCAATTGGACATGCTAAGCGCTAAGAGGCCTACATTGGGAAAAAGAATATCTTCAAATAAAAACTACACAGATGCATTCTGTGAAACTTATTTCTGATCTGTAAATTCAGTTAACAGAGATAAAACATATTTTTGATTGAGCAGTTATGAAGCACTCTTTTTGTAGAAAATGCAAGTGGAGATTCGGAGCGCTAAGAGGGTAATAGTGGAAAAAGGAATGTCTTCAAATATAAACAACACAGAATCATTCGGTGAAACTCCTTTCTGATCTGTGCATTCAGCTAACAGAGTTAAACCATACTTTTGATTGAGCAGATCTGAACACTCTTTCTGTAGAAAATGCAACTGGACATTTGGAGCGCTAAGAGCGTAGTAGTGGAAAAAGGAATATATTCAAATATAAACTACACAGAAGCATTCTGTGAAACTTCTTTCTGATCTGAGCATTCAGCTAACAGAGTTAAACCATACTTTTGATTGAGCAGGTTTGAAACACTCTGTCTGTAGAAAATGCAACTGGACATTCGTAGCGCTAAGTGGGTAATAGTGGAAAAAAGAATATGTTCAAATATAAACTACACAGAATCATTCTGTGAAACTACTTTCTGTTCTGTGCATTCAACTAACAGAGTTGAACCTTACTTTTGATTGAGCCGTTCTGAAACACTCTTTCTGTAGAAACTGCAATTGGACATTCTGAGCGCTAAGAGGCCTATATTGGGAAAAAGAATGTCTACAAATAAAAACTACACAGAAGAATTGTGTGAAACTTCTTTCTGTTCTGTTTGTTCAACTAAAAGAGTTGAACCTTTGTTTTGATTGAGCCGTTCTGAAACACTCTTTCTGTAGAAAATGCAAGTGGAGATTCGGAGCGCTAAGAGGGTAATAGTGGAAAAAGGAATGTCTCCAAATATAAACTACACAGAATCATTCTATGAAACTTCTTTCTGATCTGTGCATTCAGCTAACAGAGTTAAACCATACTTTTGATTGAGCAGATCTGAACACTCTTTCTGTAGAAAATGCAACTGGACATTTGGAGCGCTAAGAGAGTAGTAGTGGAAAAAGGAATATATTCAAATATAAACTACACAGAAGCATTCTGTCAAACTTCTTTCTGATCTGAGCATTCAGCTAACAGAGTTAAACCATACTTTTGATTGAGCAGTTTTGAAACACTCTGTCTGTAGAAAATGCAACTGGACATTCGTAGCGCTAAGTGGGTAATAGTGGAGAAAAGAATATGTTCAAATATAAACTACACAGAAGCATTGTATGAAACTTCTTTCTGTTCTGTGCATTCAACTAACAGAGTTGAACCTTACTTTTGATTGAGCCGTTCTGAAACACTCTTTCTGTAGAAACTGCAATTGGACATTCTGAGCGCTAAGAGGCCTATATTGGGAAAAAGAATGTCTGCAAATAAAAACTACACAGAAGAATTGTGTGAAACTACTTTCTGTTCTGTTTGTTCAACTAAAAGAGTTGAACCTTTGTTTTGATTGAGCCGTTCTGAAACACTCTTTCTGTAGAAAATGCAAGTGGAGATTCGGAGCGCTAAGAGGGTAATAGTGGAAAAAGGAATGTCTCCAAATATAAACTACACAGAATCATTCTGTGAAACTTCTTTCTGATCTGTGCATTCAGCTAACAGAGTTAAAACATACTTTTGAATGAGCAGATCTGAACACTCTTTCTGTAGAAAATGCAACTGGACATTTGGAGCGCTAAGAGAGTAGTAGTGGAAAAATGAATATATTCAAATATAAACTACACAGAAGCATTCTGTGAAACTTCTTTCTGATCTGAGCATTCAGCTAACAGAGTTAAACCATACTTTTGATTGAGCAGTTTTGAAACACTCTGTCTGTAGAAAATGCAACTGGACATTCGTAGCGCTAAGTGGGTAATAGTGGAAAAAAGAGTATGTTCAAATATAAACTACACAGAAGCATTGTATGAAACTTCTTTCTGTTCTGTGCATTCAACTAACAGGGTTGAACCTTACTTTTGATTGAGCCTTTCTGAAACACTCTTTCTGTAGAAAGTGCAATTGGACATTCTGAGCGCTAAGAGGCCTCTATTGGGAAAAACAATATCTTCAAATAAAAACTACACAGAAGCATTGTGTGAAACTTATTTCTGATATGTTCATTAAGCTAACAGAGTTAAACCATACTTTTGATTGCGCAGTTCTGAACACTCTTTCTGTAGAAAATGCAAGTGGACATTCGGAGCGCTAAGAGGGTAATAGTGGAAAAAGGAATATATTCAAATATAAACTACACAGTAGCATTCTGTGAAAATTCTTTCTGTTCTGTGCATTCAACTAACAGAGTTGAACCTTACTTTTGATTGAGCCGTTATGAAACACTCTTTCTGTAGAAACTGCAATTGGACATGCTAAGCGCTAGGAGGCCTACATTGGGAAAAAGAATATCTTCAAAAAAAACTACACAGATGCATTCTGTGAAACTTATTTCTGATCTGTAAATTCAGTTAACAGAGATAAAACATATTTTTGATTGAGCAGTTATGAAACACTCTTTTTGTAGAAAATGCAAGTGGAGATTTAGAGCGCTAAGAGGGTAATAGTGGAGAAAGGAATGTCTTCAAATATAAACTACACAGAATCATTCGGTGAAACTTCTTTCTGATCTGTGCATTCAGCTAACAGAGATAAACCATACTTTTGATTGAGCAGATCTGAACACTCTTTCTGTAGAAAATGCAACTGGACATTTGGAGCGCTAAGAGAGTAGTAGTGGAAAAAGGAATATATTCAAATATAAACTACACAGAAGCATTCTGTGAAACTTCTTTCTGATCTGAGCATTCAGCTAACAGAGTTAAACAATACTTTTGATTGAGCAGTTTTGAAACACTCTGTCTGTAGAAAATGCAACTGGACATTCGTAGCGCTAAGTGGGTAATAGTGGAAAAAAGAATATTTTCAAATATAAACTACACAGAAGCATTGTATGAAACTTCTTTCTGTTCTGTGCATTGAACTAACAGAGTTGAACCTTACTTTTGATTGAGCCTTTCTGAAACACTCTTTCTGTAGAAACTGCAATTGGACATTCTGAGCGCTAAGAGGCCTATATTGGGAAAAATAATATCTTCACATAAAAACTACACAGAAGCATTGTGTGAAACTTATTTCTGATATGTTCATTAAGCTAACAGAGTTAAACCATATTTTTGATTGCGCCGTTCTGAACACTCTTTCTGTAGAAAATGCAAGTGGACATTCGGAGCGCTAAGAGGGTAATAGTGGAAAAAGGAATATATTCAAATATAAACTACACAGTAGCATTCTGTGAAAATTCTTTCTGTTCTATGCATTCAACTAACAGAGTTGAACCTTACTTTTGATTGAGCCGTTCTGAAACACTCTTTCTGTAGAAACTGCAATTGGACATTCTGAGCGCTAAGAGGCCTATATTGGGAAAAATAATATCTTCAAATAAAAACTACACAGAAGAATTGTGTGAAACTTCTTTCTGTTCTGTTTGTTCAACTAAAAGAGTTGAACCTTAGTTTTGATTGAGCCGTTCTGAAACACTCTTTCTGTAGAAAATGCAAGTGGAGATTCGGAGCGCTAAGAGGGTAATAGTGGAAAAAGGAATGTCTCCAAATATAAACTACACAGAATCATTCTGTGAAACTTCTTTCTGATCTGTGCATTCAGCTAACAGAGTTAAACCATACTTTTGATTGAGCAGATCTGAACACTCTTTCTGTAGAAAATGCAACTGGACATTTGGAGCGCTAAGAGAGTAGTAGTGGAAAAAGGAATATATTCAAATATAAACTACACAGAAGCATTCTGTGAAACTTCTTTCTGATCTGAGCATTCAGCTAACAGAGTTAAACCATACATTTGATTGAGCAGTTTTGAAACACTCTGTCTGTAGAAAATGCAACTGGACATTCGTAGCGCTAAGTGGGTAATAGTGGAAAAAAGAATATGTTCAAATATAAACTACACAGAAGCATTGTATGAAACTTCTTTCTGTTCTGTGCATTCAAATAACAGAGTTGCACCTTACTTTTGATTGAGCCGTTCTGAAACACTCTTTCTGTAGAAACTGCAATTGGACATTCTGAGCGCTAAGAGGCCTATATTGGGAAAAAGAATGTCTACAAATAAAAACTACACAGAAGAATTGTGTGAAACTTCTTTCTGTTCTGTTTGTTCAACTAAAAGAGTTGAACCTTAGTTTTGATTGAGCCGTTCTGAAACACTCTTTCTGTAGAAAATGCAAGTGGAGATTCGGAGCGATAAGAGGGTAATAGTGGAAAAAGGAATGTCTCCAAATATAAACTACACAGAATCATTCTGTGAAAGTTCTTTCTGATCTGTGCATTCAGCTAACAGAGTTAAACCATAATTTTGATTCAGCAGATCTGAACACTCTTTCTGTAGAAAATGCAACTGGACATTTGGAGCGCTAAGAGAGTAGTAGTGGAAAAAGGAATATATTCAAATATAAACTACACAGAAGCATTCTGTGAAACTTCTTTCTGATCTGAGCATTCAGCTAACAGATTTAAACCATACTTTTGATTGAGCAGTTTTGAAACACTCTGTCTGTAGAAAATGCAACTGGACATTGGTAGCGCTAAGTGGGTAATAGCGGAAAAAAGAATATGTTCAAATATAAACTACACAGAAGCATTGTATGAAACTTCTTTCTGTTCTGTGCATTCAACTAACAGAGTTGAACCTTACTTTTGATTGAGCCTTTCTGAAAAACTCTTTCTGTAGAAACTGCAATTGGACATTCTGAGCGCTAAGAGGCCTCTATTGGGAAAAAAAATATCTTCAAATAAAAACTACACAGAAGCATTGTGTGAAACTTATTTCTGATATGTTCATTAAGCTAACAGAGTTAAACCATACTTTTGATTGCGCAGTTCTGAACACTCTTTCTGTAGAAAATGCAAGTGGACATTCGGAGCGCTAAGAGGGTAATAGTGGAAAAAGGAATATATTCAAATATAAACTACACAGTAGCATTCTGTGAAAATTCTTTCTGTTCTGTGCATTCAACTAACAGAGTTGAACCTTACTTTTGATTGAGCCGTTCTGAAACACTCTTTCTGTAGAAACTGCAATTGGACATGCTAAGCGCTAAGAGGCCTACTTTGGGAAAAAGAATATCTTCAAATAAAAACTACACAGATGCATTCTGTGAAACTTATTTCTGATCTGTAAATTCAGTTAACAGAGATAAAACATATTTTTGATTGAGCAGTTATGAAACACTCTTTTTGTAGAACATGCAAGTGGAGATTCGGAGCGCTAAGAGGGTAATAGTGGAAAAAGGAATGTCTTCAAATATAAACAACACAGAATCATTCGGTGAAACTCCTTTCTGATCTGTGCATTCAGCTAACAGAGTTAAACCATACTTTTGATTGAGCAGATCTGAACACTCTTTCTGTAGAAAATGCAACTGGACATTTGGAGCGCTAAGAGCGTAGTAGTGGAAAAAGGAATATATTCAAATATAAACTACACAGAAGCATTCTGTGAAACTTCTTTCTGATCTGAGCATTCAGCTAACAGAGTTAAACCATACTTTTGATTGAGCAGGTTTGAAACACTCTGTCTGTAGAAAATGCAACTGGACATTCGTAGCGCTAAGTGGGTAATAGTGGAAAAAAGAATATGTTCAAATATAAACTACACAGAATCATTCTGTGAAACTACTTTCTGTTCTGTGCATTTAACTAACAGAGTTGAACCTTACTTTTGATTGAGCCGTTCTGAAACACTCTTTCCGTAGAAACTGCAATTGGACATTCTGAGCGCTAAGAGGCCTATATTGGGAAAAAGAATGTCTACAAATAAAAACTACACAGAAGAATTGTGTGAAACTTCTTTCTGTTCTGTTTGTTCAACTAAAAGAGTTGAACCTTTGTTTTGATTGAGCCGTTCTGAAACACTCTTTCTGTAGAAAATGCAAGTGGAGATTCGGAGCGCTAAGAGGGTAATAGTGGAAAAAGGAATGTCTCCAAATATAAACTACACAGAATCATTCTATGAAACTTCTTTCTGATCTGTGCATTCAGCTAACAGAGTTAAACCATACTTTTGATTGAGCAGATCTGAACACTCTTTCTGTAGAAAATGCAACTGGACATTTGGAGCGCTAAGAGAGTAGTAGTGGAAAAAGGAATATATTCAAATATAAACTACACAGAAGCATTCTGTCAAACTTCTTTCTGATCTGAGCATTCAGCTAACAGAGTTAAACCATACTTTTGATTGAGCAGTTTTGAAACACTCTGTCTGTAGAAAATGCAACTGGACAGTCGTAGCGCTAAGTGGGTAATAGTGGAGAAAAGAATATGTTCAAATATAAACTACACAGAAGCATTGTATGAAACTTCTTTCTGTTCTGTGCATTCAACTAACAGAGTTGAACCTTACTTTTGATTGAGCCGTTCTGAAACACTCTTTCTGTAGAAACTGCAATTGGACATTCTGAGCGCTAAGAGGCCTATATTGGGAAAAAGAATGTCTGCAAATAAAAACTACACAGAAGAATTGTGTGAAACTACTTTCTGTTCTGTTTGTTCAACTAAAAGAGTTGAACCTTTGTTTTGATTGAGCCGTTCTGAAACACTCTTTCTGTAGAAAATGCAAGTGGAGATTCGGAGCGCTAAGAGGGTAATAGTGGAAAAAGGAATGTCTCCAAATATAAACTACACAGAATCATTCTGTGAAACTTCTTTCTGATCTGTGCATTCAGCTAACAGAGTTAAAACATACTTTTGAATGAGCAGATCTGAACACTCTTTCTGTAGAAAATGCAACTGGACATTTGGAGCGCTAAGAGAGTAGTAGTGGAAAAATGAATATATTCAAATATAAACTACACAGAAGCATTCTGTGAAACTTCTTTCTGATCTGAGCATTCAGCTAACAGAGTTAAACCATACTTTTGATTGAGCAGTTTTGAAACACTCTGTCTGTAGAAAATGCAACTGGACATTCGTAGCGCTAAGTGGGTAATAGTGGAAAAAAGAGTATGTTCAAATATAAACTACACAGAAGCATTGTATGAAACTTCTTTCTGTTCTGTGCATTCAACTAACAGAGTTGAACCTTACTTTTGATTGAGCCTTTCTGAAACACTCTTTCTGTAGAAACTGCAATTGGACATTCTGAGCGCTAAGAGGCCTCTATTGGGAAAAATAATATCTTCAAATAAAAACTACACAGAAGCATTGTGTGAAACTTATTTCTGATATGTTCATTAAGCTAACAGAGTTAAACCATACTTTTGATTGCGCAGTTCTGAACACTCTTTCTGTAGAAAATGCAAGTGGAGATTCGGAGCGCTAAGAGGGTAATAGTGGAAAAAGGAATATATTCAAATATAAACTACACAGTAGCATTCTGTGAAAATTCTTTCTGTTCTGTGCATTCAACTAACAGAGTTGAACCTTACTTTTGATTGAGCCGTTCTGAAACACTCTTTCTGTAGAAACTGCAATTGGACATGCTAAGCGCTAGGAGGCCTACATTGGGAAAAAGAATATCTTCAAAAAAAACTACACAGATGCATTCTGTGAAACTTATTTCTGATCTGTAAATTCAGTTAACAGAGATAAAACATATTTTTGATTGAGCAGTTATGAAACACTCTTTTTGTAGAAAATGCAAGTGGAGATTCAGAGCGCTAAGAGGGTAATAGTGGAGAAAGGAATGTCTTCAAATATAAACTACACAGAATCATTCGGTGAAACTTCTTTCTGATCTGTGCATTCAGCTAACAGAGATAAACCATACTTTTGATTGAGCAGATCTGAACACTCTTTCTGTAGAAAATGCAACTGGACATTTGGAGCGCTAAGAGAGTAGTAGTGGAAAAAGGAATATATTCAAATATAAACTACACAGAAGCATTCTGTGAAACTTCTTTCTGATCTGAGCATTCAGCTAACAGAGTTAAACAATACTTTTGATTGAGCAGTTTTGAAACACTCTGTCTGTAGAAAATGCAACTGGACATTCGTAGCGCTAAGTGGGTAATAGTGGAAAAAAGAATATTTTCAAATATAAACTACACAGAAGCATTGTATGAAACTTCTTTCTGTTCTGTGCATTCAACTAACAGAGTTGAACCTTACTTTTGATTGAGCCTTTCTGAAACACTCTTTCTGTAGAAACTGCAATTGGACATTCTGAGCGCTAAGAGGCCTATATTGGGAAAAATAATATCTTCACATAAAAACTACACAGAAGCATTGTGTGAAACTTATTTCTGATATGTTCATTAAGCTAACAGAGTTAAACCATATTTTTGATTGCGCCGTTCTGAACACTCTTTCTGTAGAAAATGCAAGTGGACATTCGGAGCGCTAAGAGGGTAATAGTGGAAAAAGGAATATATTCAAATATAAACTACACAGTAGCATTCTGTGAAAATTCTTTCTGTTCTATGCATTCAACTAACAGAGTTGAACCTTACTTTTGATTGAGCCGTTCTGAAACACTCTTTCTGTAGAAACTGCAATTGGACATTCTGAGCGCTAAGAGGCCTATATTGGGAAAAATAATATCTTCAAATAAAAACTACACAGAAGAATTGTGTGAAACTTCTTTCTGTTCTGTTTGTTCAACTAAAAGAGTTGAACCTTAGTTTTGATTGAGCCGTTCTGAAACACTCTTTCTGTAGAAACTGCAATTGGACATGCTAAGCGCTAGGAGGCCTACATTGGGAAAAAGAATATCTTCAAAAAAAACTACACAGATGCATTCTGTGAAACTTATTTCTGATCTGTAAATTCAGTTAACAGAGATAAAACATATTTTTGATTGAGCAGTTATGAAACACTCTTTTTGTAGAAAATGCAAGTGGAGATTCGGAGTGCTAAGAGGGTAATAGTGGAAAAAGGAATGTCTTCAAATATAAACTACACAGAATCATTCGGTGAAACTTCTTTCTGATCTGTGCATTCAGCTAACAGAGATAAACCATACTTTTGATTGAGCAGATCTGAACACTCTTTCTGTAGAAAATGCAACTGGACATTTGGAGCGCTAAGAGAGTATTAGTGGAAAAAGGAATATATTCAAATATAAACTACACAGAAGCATTCTGTGAAACTTCTTTCTGATCTGAGCATTCAGCTAACAGAGTTAAACAATACTTTTGATTGAGCAGTTTTGAAACACTCTGTCTGTAGAAAATGCAACTGGACATTCGTAGCGCTAAGTGGGTAATAGTGGAAAAAATAATATTTTCAAATATAAACTACACAGAACCATTGTATGAAACTTCTTTCTGTTCTGTGCATTCAACTAACAGAGTTGAACCTTACTTTTGATTGAGCCTTTCTGAAACACTCTTTCTGTAGAAACTGCAATTGGACATTCTGAGCGCTAAGAGGCCTATATTGGGAAAAATAATATCTTCAAATAAAAACTACACAGAAGCATTGTGTGAAACTTATTTCTGATATGTTCATTAAGCTAACAGAGTTAAACCATATTTTTGATTGCGCCGTTCTGAACAATCTTTCTGTAGAAAATGCAAGTGGACATTCGGAGCGCTAAGAGGGTAATAGTGGAAAAAGGAATATATTCAAATATAAACTACACAGTAGCATTCTGTGAAAATTCTTTCTGTTCTGTGCATTCAACTAACAGAGTTGAACCTTACTTTTGATTGAGCCGTTCTGAAACACTCTTTCTGTAGAAACTGCAATTGGACATGCTAAGCGCTAAGAGGCCTACATTGGGAAAAAGAATATCTTCAAATAAAAACTACACAGATGCATTCTGTGAAACTTATTTCTGATCTGTAAATTCAGTTAACAGAGATAAAACATATTTTTGATTGAGCAGTTATGAAACACTCTTTTTGTAGAACATGCAAGTGGAGATTCGGAGCGCTAAGAGGGTAATAGTGGAAAAAAGAATGTCTTCAAATATAAACTACACAGAATCATTCGGTGAAACTTCTTTCTGATCTGTGCATTCAGCTAACAGAGTTAAACCATACTTTTGATTGAGCAGATCTGAACACTCTTTCTGTAGAAAATGCAACTGGACATTTGGAGCGCTAAGAGCATAGTAGTGGAAAAAGGAATATATTCAAATATAAACTACACAGAAGCATTCTGTGAAACTTCTTTCTGATCTGAGCATTCAGCTAACAGAGTTAAACCATACTTTTGATTGAGCAGTTTTGAAACACTTTGTCTGTAGAAAATGCAACTGGACATTCGTAGCGCTAAGTGGGTAATAGTGGAAAAAAGAATATGTTCAAATATAAACTACACAGAAGCATTCTGTGAAATTCTTTCTGTTCTGTGCATTCAACTAACAGAGTTGAACCTTACTTTTGATTGAGCCGTTCTGAAACACTCTTTCTGTAGAAACTGCAATTGGACATTCTGAGCGCTAAGAGGCCTATATTGGGAAAAAGAATGTCTACAAATAAAAACTACACAGAAGAATTGTGTGAAACTTCTTTCTGTTCTGTTTGTTCAACTAAAAGAGTTGAACCTTAGTTTTGATTGAGCCGTTCTGAAACACTCATTCTGTAGAAAATGCAAGTGGAAATTCGGAGCGCTAAGAGGGTAATAGTGGAAAAAGGAATGTCTCCAAATATAAACTACACAGAATCATTCTGTGAAACTTCTTTCTGATCTGTGCATTCAGCTAACAGAGTTAAACCATACTTTTGATTGAGCAGATCTGAACACTCTTTCTGTAGAAAATGCAACTGGACATTTGGAGCGCTAAGAGAGTAGTAGTGGAAAAAGGAATATATTCAAATATAAACTACACAGAAGCATTCTGTGAAACTTCTTTCTGATCTGAGCATTCAGCTAACAGAGTTAAACCATACTTTTGATTGAGCAGTTTTGAAACACTCTGTCTGTAGAAAATGCAACTGGACATTCGTAGCGCTAAGTGGGTAATAGTGGAAAAAAGAATATGTTCAAATATAAACTACACAGAAGCATTGTATGAAACTTCTTTCTGTTCTGTGCATTCAACTAACAGAGTTGAACCTTACTTTTGATTGAGCCTTTCTGAAACACTCTTTCTGTAGAAACTGCAATTGGACATTCTGAGCGCTAAGAGGCCTCTATTGGGAAAAATAATATCTTCAAATAAAAATTACACAGAAGCATTGTGTGAAACTTATTTCTGATATGTTCATTAAGCTAACAGAGTTAAACCATACTTTTGATTGCGCAGTTCTGAACACTCTTTCTGTAGAAAATGCAAGTGGACATTCGGAGCGCTAAGAGGGTAATAGTGGAAAAAGGAATATATTCAAATATAAACTACACAGTAGCATTCTGTGAAAATTCTTTCTGTTCTGTGCATTCAACTAACAGAGTTGAACCTTACTTTTGATTGAGCCGTTCTGAAACACTCTTTCTGTAGAAACTGCAATTGGACATGCTAAGCGCTAAGAGACCTACATTGGGAAAAAGAATATCTTCAAATAAAAGCTACACAGATGCATTCTGTGAAACTTATTTCTGATCTGTAAATTCAGTTAACAGAGATAAAACATATTTTTGATTGAGCAGTTATGAAACACTCTTTTTGTAGAAAATGCAAGTGGAAATTCGGAGCGCTAAGAGGGTAATAGTGGAAAAAGGAATGTCTTCAGATATAAACTACACAGAATCATTCGGTGAAACTTCTTTCTGATCTGTGCATTCAGCTAACAGAGTTAAACCATACTTTTGATTGAGCAGATCTGAACACTCTTTCTATAGAAAATGCAACTGGACATTTGGAGCGCTAAGAGCGTAGTAGTGGAAAAAGGAATATATTCAAATATAAACTACACAGAAGCATTCTGTGAAACTTCTTTCTGATCTGAGCATTCATCTAACAGTGTTAAACCATACTTTTCACTGAGCAGTTTTGAAACACTCTGTCTGTAGAAAATGCAACTGGACATTCGTAGCGCTAAGTGGGTAATTGTGGAAAAAAGAATATGTTCAAATATAAACTACACAGAAGCATTCTGTGAAACTTCTTGCTGTTCTGTGCATTCAACTAACACAGTTGAACCTTACTTTTGATTGAGCCGTTCTGAAACACTCTTTCTGTAGAAACTGCAATTGGACATTCTGAGCGCTAAGAGGCCTATATTGGGAAAAAGAATGTCTACAAATAAAAACTACACAAAGAATTGTGTGAAACTTCCTTCTGTTCTCTTTGTTCAACTAAAAGAGTTGAACCTTAGTTTTGATTGAGCCGTTCTGAAACACTCTTTCTGTAGAAAATGCAAGTGGAGATTCGGAGCGCTAAGTGGGTAATAGTGGAAAAAGGAATGTCTCCAAATATAAACTACACAGAATCATTCTATGAAACTTCTTTCTGATCTGTGCATTCAGCTAACAGAGTTAAACCATACTTTTGATTGAGCAGATCTGAACACTCTTTCTGTAGAAAATGCAACTGGACATTTGGAGCGCTAAGAGAGTAGTAGTGGAAAAAGGAATATATTCAAATATAAACTACACAGAAGCATTCTGTCAAACTTCTTTCTGATCTGAGCATTCAGCTAACAGAGTTAAACCATACTTTTGATTGAGCAGTTATGAAACACTCTGTCTGTAGAAAATGCAACTGGACATTCGTAGCGCTAAGTGGGTAATAGTGGAGAAAAGAATATGTTCAAATATAAACTACACAGAAGCATTGTATGAAACTTCTTTCTGTTCTGTGCCTTCAACTAACAGAGTTGAACCTTACATTTGATTGAGCCGTTCTGAAACACTCTTTCTGTAGAAACTGCAATTGGACATTCTGAGCGCTAAGAGGCCTATATTGGGAAAAAGAATGTCTGCAAATAAAAACTACACAGAAGAATTGTGTGAAACTTCTTTCTGTTCTGTTTGTTCAACTAAAAGAGTTGAACCTTTGTTTTGATTGAGCCGTTCTGAAACACTCTTTCTGTAGAAAATGCAAGTGGAGATTCGGAGCGCTAAGAGGGTAATAGTGGAAAAAGGAATGTCTCCAAATATAAACTACACAGAATCATTCTGTGAAACTTCTTTCTGATCTGTGCATTCAGCTAACAGAGTTAAAACATACTTTTGAATGAGCAGATCTGAACACTCTTTCTGTAGAAAATGCAACTTGACATTTGGAGCGCTAAGAGAGTAGTAGTGGAAAAATGAATATATTCAAATATAAACTACACAGAAGCATTCTGTGAAACTTCTTTCTGATCTGAGCATTCAGCTAACAGAGTTAAACCATACTTTTGATTGAGCAGTTTTGAAACACTCTGTCTGTAGAAAATGCAACTGGACATTCGTAGCGCTAAGTGGGTAATAGTGGAAAAAAGAGTATGTTCAAATATAAACTACACAGAAGCATTGTATGAAACTTCTTTCTGTTCTGTGCATTCAACTAACAGAGTTGAACCTTACTTTTGATTGAGCCTTTCTGAAACACTCTTTCTGTAGAAACTGCAATTGGACATTCTGAGCGCTAAGAGGCCTCTATTGGGAAAAATAATATCTTCAAATAAAAACTACACAGAAGCATTGTGTGAAACTTATTTCTGATATGTTCATTAAGCTAACAGAGTTAAACCATACTTTTGATTGCGCAGTTCTGAACACTCTTTCTGTAGAAAATGCAAGTGGACATTCGGAGCGCTAAGAGGGTAATAGTGGAAAAAGGAATATATTCAAATATAAACTACACAGTAGCATTCTGTGAAAATTCTTTCTGTTCTGTGCATTCAACTAACAGAGTTGAACCTTACTTTTGATTGAGCCGTTCTGAAACACTCTTTCTGTAGAAACTGCAATTGGACATGCTAAGCGCTAGGAGGCCTACATTGGGAAAAAGAATATCTTCAAAAAAAACTACACAGATGCATTCTGTGAAACTTATTTCTGATCTGTAAATTCAGTTAACAGAGATAAAACATATTTTTTATTGAGCAGTTATGAAACACTCTTTTTGTAGAAAATGCAAGTGGAGATTCGGAGCGCTAAGAGGGTTGTAGTGGAAAAAGGAATGTCTTCAAATATAAACTACACAGAATCATTCGGTGAAACTTATTTCTGATCTGTGCATTCAGCTAACAGAGTTAAACCATACTTTTGATTGAGCAGATCTGAACACTCTTTCTGTTGAAAATGCAACTGGACATTTGGAGCGCTAAGAGCGTAGTAGTGGAAAAAGGAATATATTCAAATATAAACTACACAGAAGCATTCTGTGAAACTTCTTTCTGATCTGAGCATTCAGCTAACAGATTTAAACCATACTTTTGATTGAGCAGATTTGAAACACTCTGTCTGTAGAAAATGCAACTGGACATTCGTAGCGCTAAGTGGGTAATAGTGGAAAAAAGAATATGTTCAAATATAAACTACACAGAAGCATTGTATGAAACTTCTTTCTGTTATGTGCATTCAACTAACAGAGTTGAAACTTACTTTTGATTGAGCCTTTCTGAAACACTCTTTCTGTAGAAACTGCAATTGGACATTCTGAGCGCTAAGAGGCCTATATTGGGAAAAATAATATCTTCAAATAAAAACTACACAGAAGAATTGTGTGAAACTTCTTTCTGTTCTGTTTGTTCAACTAAAAGAGTTGAACCTTAGTTTTGATTGAGCCGTTCTGAAACACTCTTTCTGTAGAAAATGCAAGTGGAGATTCGGAGCGCTAAGAGGGTAATAGTGGAAAAAGGAATGTCTCCAAATATAAACTACACAGAATCATTCTGTGAAACTTCTTTCTGATCTGTGCATTCAGCTAACAGAGTTAAACCATACTTTTGATTGAGCAGATCTGAACACTCTTTCTGTAGAAAATGCAACTGGACATTTGGAGCGCTAAGAGAGTAGTAGTGGAAAAAGGAATATATTCAAATATAAACTACACAGAAGCATTCTGTGAAACTTCTTTCTGATCTGAGCATTCAGCTAACAGAGTTAAACCATACATTTGATTGAGCAGTTTTGAAACACTCTGTCTGTAGAAAATGCAACTGGACATTCGTAGCGCTAAGTGGGTAATAGTGGAAAAAAGAATATGTTCAAATATAAACTACACAGAAGCATTGTATGAAAATTCTTTCTGTTCTGTGCATTCAACTAACAGAGTTGAACCTTACTTTTGATTGAGCCTTTCTGAAACACTCTTTCTGTAGAATCTGCAATTGGACATTCTGAGCGCTAAGAGGCCTATATTGGGAAAAATAATATCTTCAAATAAAAACTACACAGAAGCATTGTGTGAAACTTGTTTCTGATATGTTCATTAAGCTAACAGAGTTAAACCATACTTTTGATTGCGCAGTTCTGAACACACTTTCTGTAGAAAATGCAAGTGGACATTCGGAGCGCTAAGAGGGTAATAGTGGAAAAAGGAATATATTCAAATATAAACTA
This sequence comes from Symphalangus syndactylus, assembly GCF_028878055.3. Taxonomy (NCBI): domain Eukaryota; kingdom Metazoa; phylum Chordata; class Mammalia; order Primates; family Hylobatidae; genus Symphalangus; species Symphalangus syndactylus. The sequence goes on along the minus strand of NC_072445.2, from coordinate 9,937,027 downwards.
CACAGTAGCATTCTGTGAAAATTCTTTCTGTTCTGTGCATTCAACTAACAGAGTTGAACCTTACTTTTGATTGAGCCGTTCTGAAACACTCTTTCTGTAGAAACTGCAATTGGACATGCTAAGCGCTAAGAGGCCTACATTGGGAAAAAGAATATCTTCAAATAAAAACTACACAGATGCATTCTGTGAAACTTATTTCTGATCTGTAAATTCAGTTAACAGAGATAAAACATATTTTTGATTGAGCAGTTATGAAACACTCTTTTTGTAGAAAATGCAAGTGGAGATTCGGAGCGCTAAGAGGGTAATAGTGGAAAAAGGAATGTCTTCAAATATAAACTACACAGAATAATTCGGTGAAACTTCTTTCTGATCTGTGCATTCAGCTAACAGAGTTAAACCATACTTTTGATTGAGCAGATCTGAACACTCTTTCTGTAGAAAATGCAACTGGACATTTGGAGCGCTAAGAGCGTAGTAGTGGAAAAAGGAATATATTCAAATATAAACTACACAGAAGCATTCTGTGAAACTTCTTTCTGATCTGAGCATTCAGCTAACAGAGTTAAACCATACTTTTGATTGAGCAGTTTTGAAACACTCTGTCTGTAGAAAATGCAACTGGACATTCGTAGCGCTAAGTGGGTAATAGTGGAAAAAAGAGTATGTTCAAATATAAACTACACAGAAGCATTGTATGAAACTTCTTTCTGTTCTGTGCATTCAACTAACAGAGTTGAACCTTACTTTGGATTGAGCCTTTCTGAAACACTCTTTCTGTAGAAACTGCAATTGGACATTCTGAGCGCTAAGAGGCCTCTATTGGGAAAAATAATATCTTCAAATAAAAACTACACAGAAGCATTGTGTGAAACTTATTTCTGATATGTTCATTAAGCTAACAGAGTTAAACCATACTTTTGATAGCGCAGTTCTGAACACTCTTTCTGTAGAAAATGCAAGTGGACATTCGGAGCGCTAAGAGGGTAATAGTGGAAAAAGGAATATATTCAAATATAAACTACACAGTAGCATTCTGTGAAAATTCTTTCTGTTCTGTGCATTCAACTAACAGAGTTGAACCTTACTTTTGATTGAGCCGTTCTGAAACACTCTTTCTGTAGAAACTGCAATTGGACATGCTAAGCGCTAGGAGGCCTACATTGGGAAAAAGAATGTCTTCAAAAAAAACTACACAGATGCATTCTGTGAAACTTATTTCTGATCTGTAAATTCAGTTAACAGAGATAAAATATATTTTTGATTGAGCAGTTATGAAACACTCTTTTTGTAGAAAATGCAAGTGGAGATTCGGAGCGCTAAGAGGGTAATAGTGGAAAAAGGAATGTCTTCAAATATAAACTACACAGAATCATTCGGTGAAACTTCTTTCTGATCTGTGCATTCAGCTAACAGAGATAAACCATACTTTTGATTGAGCAGATCTGAACACTCTTTCTGTAGAAAATGCAACTGGACATTTGGAGTGCTAAGAGAGTATTAGTGGAAAAAGGAATATATTCAAATATAAACTACACAGAAGCATTCTGTGAAACTTCTTTCTGATCTGAGCATTCAGCTAACAGAGTTAAACAATACCTTTGATTGAGCAGTTTTGAAACACTCTGTCTGTAGAAAATGCAACTGGACATTCGTAGCGCTAAGTGGGTAATAGTGGAAAAAAGAATATTTTCAGATATAAACTACACAGAACCATTGTATGAAACTTCTTTCTGTTCTGTGCATTCAACTAACAGAGTTGAACCTTACTTTTGATTGAGCCTTTCTGAAACACTCTTTCTGTAGAAACTGCAATTGGACATTCTGAGCGATAAGAGGCCTATATTGGGAAAAATAATATCTTCAAATAAAAACTACACAGAAGCATTGTGTGAAACTTATTTCTGATATGTTCATTAAGCTAACAGAGTTAAACCATATTTTTGATTGCGCCGTTCTGAACAATCTTTCTGTAGAAAATGCAAGTGGACATTCGGAGCGCTAAGAGGGTAATAGTGGAAAAAGGAATATATTCAAATATAAACTACACAGTAGCATTCTGTGAAAATTCTTTCTGTTCTGTGCATTCAACTAACAGAGTTGAACCTTACTTTTGATTGAGCCGTTCTGAAACACTCTTTCTGTAGAAACTGCAATTGGACATGCTAAGCGCTAAGAGGCCTACATTGGGAAAAAGAATATCTTCAAATAAAAACTACACAGATGCATTCTGTGAAACTTATTTCTGATCTGTAAATTCAGTTAACAGAGATAAAACATATTTTTGATTGAGCAGTTATGAAACACTCTTTTTGTAGAAAATGCAAGTGGAGATTCGGAGCGCTAAGAGGATAATAGTGGAAAAAGGAATGTCTTCAAATATAAACTACACAGAATCATTCGGTGAAACTTCTTTCTGATCTGTGCATTCAGCTAACAGAGTTAAACCATACTTTTGATTGAGCAAATCTGAACACTCTTTCTGTTGAAAATGCAACTGGACATTTGGAGCGCTAAGAGCGTAGTAGTGGAAAAAGGAATATATTCAAATATAAACTACACAGAAGCATTCTGTGAAACTTCTTTCTGATCTGAGCATTCAGCTAACAGATTTAAACCATACTTTTGATTGAGCAGATTTGAAACACTCTGTCTGTAGAAAATGCAACTGGACATTCGTAGCGCTGAGTGGGTAATAGTGGAAAAAAGAATATGTTCAAATATAAACTACACAGAAGCATTGTATGAAACTTCTTTCTGTTATGTGCATTCAACTAACAGAGTTGAAACTTACTTTTGATTGAGCCTTTCTGAAACACTCTTTCTGTAGAAACTGCAATTGGACATTCTGAGCGCTAAGAGGCCTATATTGGGAAAAATAATATCTTCAAATAAAAACTACACAGAAGAATTGTGTGAAACTTCTTTCTGTTCTGTTCGTTCAACTAAAAGAGTTGAACCTTAGTTTTGATTGAGCCGTTCTGAAACACTCTTTCTGTAGAAAATGCAAGTGGAGATTCGGAGCTCTAAGAGGGTAATAGTGGAAAAAGGAATGTCTCCAAATATAAACTACACAAAATCATTCTGTGAAACTTCTTTCTGATCTGTGCATTCAGCTAACACAGTTAAACCATACTTTTGATTGAGCAGATCTGAACACTCTTTCTGTTGAAAATGCAACTGGACATTTGGAGCGCTAAGAGCGTAGTAGTAGAAAAAGGAATATATTCAAATATAAACTACACAGAAGCATTCTGTGAAACTTCTTTCTGATCTGAGCATTCAGCTAACAGATTTAAACCATACTTTTGATTGAGCAGATTTGAAACACTCTGTCTGTAGAAAATGCAACTGGACATTCGTAGCGCTAAGTGGGTAATAGTGGAAAAAAGAATATGTTCAAATATAAACTACACAGAAGCATTGTATGAAACTTCTTTCTGTTATGTGCATTCAACTAACAGAGTTGAAACTTACTTTTGATTGAGCCTTTCTGAAACACTCTTTCTGTAGAAACTGCAATTGGACATTCTGAGCGCTAAGAGGCCTCTATTGGGAAAAATAATACTTCAAATAAAAACTACACAGAAGCATTGTGTGAAACTTATTTCTGATACGTTCATTAAGCTAACAGAGTTAAACCATACTTTTGATTGCGCAGTTCTGAACACTCTTTCTGTAGAAAATGCAAGTGGACATTCGGAGCGCTAAGAGGGTAATAGTGGAAAAAGGAATATATTCAAATATAAACTACACAGTAGCATTCTGTGAAAATTATTTCTGTTCTGTGCATTCAACTAACAGATTTGAACCTTACTTTTCATTGAGCCGTTCTGAAACACTCTTTCTGTAGAAACTGCAATTGGACATGCTAAGCGCTAAGAGGCCTAAATTGGGAAAAAGAATATCTTCAAATAAAAACTACACAGATGCATTCTGTGAAACTTATTTCTGATCTGTAAATTCAGTTAACAGAGATAAAACATATTTTTGATTGAGCAGTTATGAAACACTCTTTTTGTAGAAAATGCAAGTGGAGATTCGGAGCGCTAAGAGGGTAATAGTGGAAAAAAGAATATTTTCAAATATAAACTACACAGAACCATTGTATGAAACTTCCTTCTGTTCTGTGCATTCAACTAACAGAGTTGAACCTTACTTTTGATTGAGCCTTTCTGAAACACTCTTTCTGTAGAAACTGCAATTGGACATTCTGAGCGCTAAGAGGCCTATATTGGGAAAAATAATATCTTCAAATAAAAACTACACAGAAGCATTGTGTGAAACTTATTTCTGATATGTTCATTAAGCTAACAGAGTTAAACCATATTTTTGATTGCGCCGTTCTGAACACTCTTTCTGTAGAAAATGCAAGTGGACATTCGGAGCGCTAAGAGGGTAATAGTGGAAAAAGGAATATATTCAAATATAAACTACACAGTAGCATTCTGTGAAAATTATTTCTGTTCTGTGCATTCAACTAACAGAGTTGAACCTTACTTTTCATTGAGCCGTTCTGAAACACTCTTTCTGTAGAAACTGCAATTGGACATGCTAAGCGCTAAGAGGCCTACATTGGGAAAAAGAATATCTTCAAATAAAAACTACACAGATGCATTCTGTGAAACTTATTTCTGATCTGTAAATTCAGTTAACAGAGATAAAACATATTTTTGATTGAGCAGTTATGAAACAATCTTTTTGTAGAAAATGCAAGTGGAGATTCGGAGCGCTAAGAGGGTAATAGTGGAAAAAGGAATGTCTTCAAATATAAACTACACAGAATCATTCGGTGAAACTTCTTTCTGATCTGTGCATTCAGCTAACAGAGTTAAACCATACTTTTGATTGAGCAGATCTGAACACTCTTTCTGTTGAAAATGCAACTGGACATTTGGAGCGCTAAGAGCGTAGTAGTGGAAAAAGGAATATATTCAAATATAAACTACACAGAAGCATTCTGTGAAACTTCTTTCTGATCTGAGCATTCAGCTAACAGATTTAAACCATACTTTTGATTGAGCAGATTTGAAACACTCTGTCTGTAGAAAATGCAACTGGACATTCGTAGCGCTAAGTGGGTAATAGCGGAAAAAAAATATGTTCAAATATAAACTACACAGAAGCATTGTATGAAACTTCTTTCTGTTATGTGCATTCAACTAACAGAGTTGAAACATACTTTTCATTGAGCCTTTCTGAAACACTCTTTCTGTAGAAACTGCAATTGGACATTCTGAGCGCTAAGAGGCCTATATTGGGAAAAATAATATCTTCAAATAAAAACTACACAGAAGAATTGTGTGAAACTTCTTTCTGTTCTGTTTGTTCAACTAAAAGATTTGAACCTTAGTTTTGATTGAGCCGTTCTGAAACACTCTTTCTGTAGAAAATGCAAGTGGAGATTCGGAGCGCTAAGAGGGTAATAGTGGAAAAAGGAATGTCTCCAAATATAAACTACACAGAATCATTCTGTGAAACTTCTTTCTGATCTGTGCATTCAGCTAACAGAGTTAAACCATACTGTTGATTGAGCAGATCTGAACACTCTTTCTGTAGAAAATGCAACTGGACATTTGGAGCGGTAAGAGAGTAGTAGTGGAAAAAGGAATATATTCAAATATAAACTACACAGAAGCATTCTGTGAAACTTCTTTCTGATCTGAGCATTCAGCTAACAGAGTTAAACCATACATTTGATTGAGCAGTTTTGAAACACTCTGTCTGTAGAAAATGCAACTGGACATTCGTAGCGCTAAGTGGGTAATAGTGGAAAAAAGAATATATTCAAATATAAACTACACAGAAGCATTGTATGAAACTTCTTTCTGTTCTGTGCATTCAACTAACAGAAGTGAACCTTACTTTTGATTGAGCCTTTCTGAAGCACTCTTTCTGTAGAAACTGCAATTGGACATTCTGAGCGCTAAGAGGCCTCTATTGGGAAAAATAATACTTCAAATAAAAACTACACAGAAGCATTGTGTGAAACTTATTTCTGATACGTTCATTAAGCTAACAGAGTTAAACCATACTTTTGATTGCGCCGTTCTGAACACTCTTTCTGTAGAAAATGCAAGTGGACATTCGGAGCGCTAAGAGGGTAATAGTGGAAAAAGGAATATATTCAAATATAAACTACACAGTAGCATTCTGTGAAAATTATTTCTGTTCTGTGCATTCAACTAACAGAGTTGAACCTTACTTTTCATTGAGCCGTTCTGAAACACTCTTTCTGTAGAAACTGCAATTGGACATGCTAAGCGCTAAGAGGCCTACATTGGGAAAAAGAATATCTTCAAATAAAAACTACACAGATGCATTCTGTGAAACTTATTTCTGATCTGTAAATTCAGTTAACAGAGATAAAACATATTTTTGATTGAGCAGTTATGAAACACTCTTTCTGTAGAAAATGCAAGTGGAGATTCGGAGCGCTAAGAGGGTAATAGTGGAAAAAGGAATGTCTTCAAATATAAACTACACAGAATCATTCGGTGAAACTTCTTTCTGATCTGTGCATTCAGCTAACAGAGTTAAACCATACTTTTGATTGAGCAGATCTGAACACTCTTTCTGTAGAAAATGCAACTGGACATTTGGAGCGCTAAGAGCGTAGTAGTGGAAAAAGGAATATATTCAAATATAAACTACACAGAAGCATTGTATGAAACTTCTTTCTGTTCTGTGCATTCAACTAACAGAGTTGAACCTTACTTTTGATTGAGCCTTTCTGACACACTCTTTCTGTAGAAACTGCAATTGGACATTCTGAGCGCTAAGAGGCCTCTATTGGGATAAATAATATCTTCAAATAAAAACTACACAGAAGCATTGTGTGAAGCTTATTTCTGATATGTTCATTAAGCTAACAGAGTTAAACCATACTTCTGATTGCACAGTTCTGAACACTCTTTCTGTAGAAAATGCAAGTGGACATTCGGAGCGCTAAGAGCGTAATAGTGGAAAAAGGAATATATTCAAATATAAACTACACAGTAGCATTCTGTGAAAATTCTTTCTGTTCTGTGCATTCAACTAACAGAGTTGAACCTTACTTTTGATTGAGCCGTTCTGAAACACTCTTTCTGTAGAAACTGCAATTGGACATGCTAAGCGCTAAGAGGCCTACATTGGGAAAAAGAATATCTTCAAATAAAAACTACACAGACGCATTCTGTGAAACTTATTTCTGATCTGTAAATTCAGTTAACAGAGATAAAACATATTTTTGATTGAGCAGTTATGAAACACTCTTTTTGTAGAAAATGCAAGTGGAGATTCGGAGCGCTAAGAGGGTAATAGTGGAAAAAGGAATGTCTATAAATATAAACTACACAGAATCATTCGGTGAAACTTCTTTCTGATCTGTGCATTCAGCTAACAGAGTTAAACCATACTTTTGATTGAGCAGATCTGAACACTCTTTCTGTAGAAAATGCAACTGGACATTTGGAGCGCTAAGAGCGTAGTAGTGGAAAAAGGAATATATTCAAATATAAACTACACAGAAGCATTCTGTGAAACTTCTTTCTGATCTGAGCATTCAGCTAACAGAGTTAAACCATACTTTTGATTGAGCAGTTTTGAAACTCTCTGTCTGTAGAAAATGCAACTGGACATTCGTAGCGCTAAGTGGGTAATAGTGGAAAAAAGAATATGTTCAAATATAAACTACACAGAAGCATTGTATGAAACTTCTTTCTGTTCTGTGCATTCAACTAACAGAGTTGAACCTTACTTTTGATTGAGCCGTTCTGAAACACTCTTTCTGTAGAAACTGTAATTGGACATTCTGAGCGCTAAGAGGCCTATATTGGGAAAAAGAATGTCTACAAATAAAAACTACACAGAAGAATTGTGTGAAACTTCTTTCTGTTCTGTTTGTTCAACTAAAAGAGTTGAACCTTAGTTTTGATTGAGCCGTTCTGAAACACTCTTTCTGTAGAAAATGCAAGTGGAGATTCGGAGCGCTAAGTGGGTAATAGTGGAAAAAGGAATGTCTCCAAATATAAATTACACAGAATCATTCTGTGAAACTTCTTTCTGATCTGTGGATTCAGCTAACAGAGTTAAACCATACTTTTGATTGAGCAGATCTGAACACTCTTTCTGTAGAAAATGCAACTGGACATTTGGAGCGCTAAGAGAGTAGTAGTGGAAAAAGGAATATATTCAAATATAAACTACACAGAAGCATTCTGTGAAACTTCTTTCTGATCTGAGCATTCAGCTAACAGAGTTAAACCATACTTTTGATTGAGCAGTTTTGAAACACTCTGTCTGTAGAAAATGCAACTGGACATTCGTAGCGCTAAGTGAGTAATAGTGGAAAAAAGAATATGTTCAAATATAAACTACACAGAAGCATTGTATGAAACTTCTTTCGGTTCTGTGCATTCAACTAACAGAGTTGAACCTTACTTTTGATTGAGCCGTTCTGAAACACTCTTTCTGTAGAAACTGCAATTGGACATTCTGAGCGCTAAGAGGCCTATATTGGGAAAAAGAATGTCTACAAATAAAAACTACACAGAAGAATTGTGTGAAACTTCTTTCTGTTCTGTTTGTTCAACTAAAAGAGTTGAACCTTAGTTTTGATTGAGCTGTTCTGAAACACTCTTTCTGTAGAAAATGTAAGTGGAGATTCGGAGTGCTAAGAGGGTAATAGTGGAAAAAGGAATGTCTCCAAATATAAACTACACAGAATCATTCTGTGAAACTTCTTTCTGATCTGTGCATTCAGCTAACAGAGTTAAACCATACTTTTGATTGAGCAGATCTGAACACTCTTTCTGTAGAAAATGCAACTGGACATTTGGAGCGCTAAGAGAGTAGTAGTGGAAAAAGGAATATATTCAAATATAAACTACACAGAAGCATTCTGTGAAACTTCTTTCTGATCTGAGCATTCAGCTAACAGAGTTAAACCATACTTTTGATTGAGCAGTTTTGAAACACTCTGTCTGTAGAAAATGCAACTGGACATTCGTAGCGCCAAGTGGGTAATAGTGGAAAAAAGAATATGTTCAAATATAAACTACACAGAAGCATTGTATGAAATTTCTTTCTGTTCTGTGCATTCAACTAACAGAGTTGAACCTTAATTTTGATTGAGCCTTTCTGAAACACTCTTTCTGTAGAAACTGCAATTGGACATTCTGAGCGCTAAGAGGCCTATATTGGGAAAAATAATATCTTCAAATAAATACTACACAGAAGCATTGTGTGAAACTTATTTCTGATATGTTCATTAAGCTAACAGAGTTAAACCATACTTTTGATTGCGCAGTTCTGAACACTCTTTCTGTAGAAAATGCAAGTGGACATTCGGAGCGCTAAGAGGGTAATAGTGGAAAAAGGAATATATTCAAATATAAACTACACAGTAGCATTCTGTGAAAATTCTTTCTGTTCTGTGCATTCAACTAACAGAGTTGAACCTTACTTTTGATTGAGCCGTTCTGAAACACTCTTTCTGTAGAAACTGCAATTGGACATGCTAAGCGCTAAGAGGCCTACATTGGGAAAAAGAATATCTTCAAATAAAAACTACACAGATGCATTCTGTGAAACTTATTTCTGATCTGTAAATTCAGTTAACAGAGATAAAACATATTTTTGATTGAGCAGTTATGAAACACTCTTTTTGTAGAAAATGCAAGTGGAGATTCGGAGCTCTAAGAGGGTAATAGTGGAAAAAGGAATGTCTTCAAATATAAACTACACAGAATCATTCGGTGAAACTTTTTTCTGATCTGTGCATTCAGCTAACAGAGTGAAACCATACTTTTGATTGAGCAGATCTGAACACTCTTTCTGTAGAAAATGCAACTGGACATTTGGAGCGCTAAGAGCGTAGTAGTGGAAAAAGGAATATATTCAAATATAAACTACACAGAAGCATTCTGTGAAACTTCTTTCTGAACTGAGCATTCAGCTAACAGAGTTAAACCATACTTTTGATTGAGCAGTTTTGAAACACTCTGTCTGTAGAAAATGCAACTGGACATTCGTAGCGCTAAGTGGGTAATAGTGGAAAAAAGAATATGTTCAAATATAAACTACACAGAAGCATTGTATGAAACTTCTTTCTGTTCTGTGCATTCAAATAACAGAGTTGAACCTTACTTTTGATTGAGCCGTTCTGAAACACTCTTTCTGTAGAAACTGCAATTGGACATTCTGAGCGCTAAGAGGCCTATATTGGGAAAAAGAATGTCTACAAATAAAAACTACACAGAAGAATTGTGTGAAACTTCTTTCTGTTCTGTTTGTTCAACTAAAAGAGTGAACCTTAGTTTTGATTAAGCCGTTCTGAAACACTCTTTCTGTAGAAAATGCAAGTGGAGATTCGGAGCGCTAAGAGGGTAATAGTGGAAAAAGGAATGTCTCCAAATATAAACTACACAGAATCATTCTGTGAAACTTCTTTCTGATCTGTGCATTCAGCTAACAGAGTTAAACCATACTTTTGATTGAGCAGATCTGAACACTCTTTCTGTAGAAAATGCAACGGGACATTTGGAGCGCTAAGAGAGTAGTAGTGGAAAAAGGAATATATTCAAATATAAACTACACAGAAGCATTCTGTGAAACTTCTTTCTGATCTGAGCATTCAGCTAACAGAGTTAAACCATACTTTTGATTGAGCAGTTCTGAAACACTCTGTCTGTAGAAAATGCAACTGGACATTCGTAGCGCTAAGTGGGTAATAGTGGAAAAAAGGATATGTTCAAATATAAACTACACAGAAGCATTGTATGAAACTTCTTTCAGTTCTGTGCATTCAACTAACAGAGTTGAACCTTACTTTTGATTGAGCCGTTCTGAAACACTCTTTCTGTAGAAACTGCAATTGGACATTCTGAGCGCTAAGAGGCCTATATTGGGAAAAAGAATGTCTACAAATAAAAACTACACAGAAGAATTGTGTGAAACTTCTTTCTGTTCTGTTTGTTCAACTAAAAGAGTTGAACCTTAGTTTTGATTGAGCCGTTCTGAAACACTCTTTCTGTAGAAAATGCAAGTGGAGATTCGGAGCGCTAAGAGGGTAATAGCGGAAAAAGGAATGTCTCCAAATATAAACTACACAGAATCATTCTGTGAAACTTCTTTCTGATCTGTGCATTCAGCTAACAGAGTTAAACCATACTTTTGATTGAGCAGATCTGAACACTCTTTCTGTAGAAAATGCAACTGGACATTTGGAGCGCTAAGAGAGTAGTAGTGGAAAAAGGAATATATTCAAATATAAACTACACAGAAGAATTCTGTGAAACTTCTTTCTGATCTGAGCATTCAGCTAACAGAGTTAAACCATACTTTTGATTGAGCAGTTTTGAAACACTCTGTCTGTAGAAAATGCAACTGGACATTCGTAGCGCTAAGTGGGTAATAGTGGAAAAAAGAATATGTTCAAATATAAACTACACAGAAGCATTGTATGAAACTTCTTTCTGTTCTGTGCATTCAACTAACAGAGTTGAACCTTAGTTTTGATTGAGCCTTCCTGAAACACTCTTTGTGTAGAAACTGCAATTGGACATTCTGAGCGCTAAGAGGCCTATATTGGGAAAAATAATATCTTCAAATAAAAACTACACAGAAGCATTGTGTGAAACTTATTTCTGATATGTTCATTAAGCTAACAGAGTTAAACCATACTTTTGATTGCGCAGTTCTGAGCACTCTTTCTGTAGAAAATGCAAGTGGACATTCGGAGCGCTAAGAGGGTAATAGTGGAAAAAGGAATATATTCAAATATAAACTACACAGTAGAATTCTGTGAAAATTCTTTCTGTTCTGTGCATTCAACTAACAGAGTTGAACCTTACTTTTGATTGAGCCGTTCTGAAACACTCTTTCTGTAGAAACTGCAATTGGACATGCTAAGCGCTAAGAGGCCTACATTGGGAAAAAGAATATCTTCAAATAAAAACTACACAGATGCATTCTGTGAAACTTATTTCTGATCTGTAAATTCAGTTAACAGAGATAAAACATATTTTTGATTGAGCAGTTATGAATCACTCTTTTTGTAGAAAATGCAAGTGGAGATTCGTAGCGCTAAGAGGGTAATAGTGGAAAAAGGAATGTCTTCAAATATAAACTACACAGAATCATTCGGTGAAACTTCTTTCTGATCTGTGCATTCAGCTAACAGAGTTAAACCATACTTTTGATTGAGCAGATCTGAACACTCTTTCTGTAGAAAATGCAACTGGACATTTGGAGCGCTAAGAGCGTAGTAGTGGAAAAAGGAATATATTCAAATATAAACTACACAGAAGCATTCTGTCAAACTTCTTTCTGAACTGAGCATTCAGCTAACAGAGTTAAACCATACTTTTGATTGAGCAGTTTTGAAACACTCTGTCTGTAGAAAATGCAACTGGACATTCGTAGCGCTAAGTGGGTAATAGTGGAAAAAAGAATATGTTCAAATATAAACTACACAGAAGCATTGTATGAAACTTCTTTCTGTTCTGTGCATTCAACTAACAGAGTTGAACCTTACTTTTGATTGAGCCGTTCTGAAACACTCTTTCTGTAGAAACTGCAATTGGACATTCTGAGCGCTAAGAGGCCTATATTGGGAAAAAGAATGTCTACAAATAAAAACAACACAGAAGAATTGTGTGAAACTTCTTTCTGTTCTGTTTGTTCAACTAAAAGAGTTGAAACTTAGTTTTGATTGAGCCGTTCTGAAACACTCTTTCTGTAGAAAATGCAAGTGGAGATTCGGAGCGCTAAGAGGGTAATAGTGGAAAAAGGAATGTCTTCAAATATAAACTACACAGAATCATTCTGTGAAACTTCTTTCTGATCTGTGCATTCAGCTAACAGAGTTAAACCATACTTTTGATTGAGCAGATCTGAACACTCTTTCTGTAGAAAATGCAACTGGACATTTGGAGCGCTAAGAGATTAGTAGTGGAAAAAGGAATATATTCAAATATAAACTACACAGAAGCATTCTGTGAAATTTCTTTCTGATCTGAGCATTCAGCTAACAGAGTTAAACCATACTTTTGATTGAGCAGTTTTGAAACACTCTGTCTGTAGAAAATGCAACTGGACATTCGTAGCGCTAAGTGTGTAATAGTGGAAAAAAGGATATGTTGAAATATAAACTACACAGAAGCATTGTATGAAACTTCTTTTGGTTCTGTGCATTCAACTAACAGAGTTGAACCTTACTTTTGATTGAGCCGTTCTGAAACACTCTTTCTGTAGAAACTGCAATTGGACATTCTGAGCGCTAAGAGGCCTATATTGGGAAAAAGAATGTCTACAAATAAAAACTACACAGAAGAATTGTGTGAAACTTCTTTCTGTTCTGTTTGTTCAACTAAAAGAGTTGAACCTTAGTTTTGATTGAGCCGTTCTGAAACACTCTTTCTGTAGAAAATGCAAGTGGAGATTCGGAGCGCTAAGAGGGTAATAGTGGAAAAAGGAATGTCTCCAAATATAAACTACACAGAATCATTCTGTGAAACTTCTTTCTCATCTGTGCATTCAGCTAACAGAGTTAAACCATACTTTTGATTGAGCAGATCTGAACACTCTTTCTGTAGAAAATGCAACTGGACATTTGGAGCGCTAAGAGAGTAGTAGTGGAAAAAGGAATATATTCAAATATAAACTACACAGAAGCATTCTGTGAAACTTCTTTCTGATCTGAGCATTCAGCTAACAGATTTAAACCATACTTTTGATTGAGCAGTTTTGAAACATTCTGTCTGTAGAAAATGCAACTGGACATTCGTAGCGCTAAGTGGGTAACAGTGGAAAAAAGAATATGTTCAAATATAAACTACACAGAAGCATTGTATGAAACTTCTTTCTGTTCTGTGCATTCAACTAGCAGAGTTGAACCTTACATTTGATTGAGCCTTTCTGAAACACTCTTTCTGTAGAAACTGCAATTGGACATTCTGAGCGCTAAGAGGCCTCTATTGGGAAAAATAATATCTTCAAATAAAAACTACACAGAAGCATTGTGTGAAACTTATTTCTCATATGTTCATTAAGCTAACAGAGTTAAACCATACTTTTGATTGCGCAGTTCTGAACACTCTTTCTGTAGAAAATGCAAGTGGACATTCGGAGCGCTAAGAGTGTAATAGTGGAAAAAGGAATATATTCAAATATAAACTACACAGTAGCATTCTGTGAAAATTCTTTCTGTTCTGTGCATTCAACTAACAGAGTTGAACCTTACATTTGATTGAGCCGTTCTGAAACACTCTTTCTGTAGAAACTGCAATTGGACATGCTAAGCGCTAAGAGGCCTACATTGGGAAAAAGAATATCTTCAAATAAAAACTACACAGATGCATTCTGTGAAACTTATTTCTGATCTGTAAATTCAGTTAACAGAGATAAAACATATTTTTGATTGAGCAGTTATGAAACACTCTTTTTGTAGAAAATGCAAGTGGAGATTCGGAGCGCTAAGAGGGTAATAGTGGAAAAAGGAATGTCTTCAAATATAAACTACACAGAATCATTCGGTGAAACTTCTTTCTGATCTGTTCATTCAGCTAACAGAGTTAAAACATACTTTTGATTGAGCAGATCTGAACACTCTTTGTGTAGAAAATGCAACTGGACATTTTGAGCGCTAAGAGCGTAGTGGTGGAAAAAGGAATATATTCAAATATAAACTACACAGAAGCATTCTGTGAAACTTCTTTCTGATCTGAGCATTCAGCTAACAGAGTTAAACCATACTTTTGATTGAGCAGTTTTGAAACACTCTGTCTGTAGAAAATGCAACTGGACATTCGTAGCGCTAAGTGGGTAATAGTGGAAAAAAGAATATGTTCAAATATAAACTACACAGAAGCATTGTATGAAACTTCTTTCTGTTCTGTGCATTCAACTAACAGAGTTGAACCTTACTTTTGATTGAGCCGTTCTGAAACACTCTTTCTGTAGAAACTGCAATTGGACATTCTGAGCGCTAAGAGGCCTATATTGGGAAAAAGAATGTCTACAAATAAAAACTACACAGAAGAATTGTGTGAAACTTCTTTCTGTTCTGTTTGTTCAACTAAAAGAGTTGAACTTTAGTTTTGATTGAGCCGTTCTGAAACACTCTTTCTGTAGAAAATGCAAGTGGAGATTCGGAGCGCTAAGAGGGTAATAGTGGAAAAAGGAATGTCTCCAAATATAAACTACACAGAATCATTCTGTGAAAATTCTTTCTGATCTGTGCATTCAGCTAACAGAGTTAAACCATACTTTTGATTGAGCAGATCTGAACACTCTTTCTGTAGAAAATGCAACTGGACATTTGGAGCGCTAAGAGAGTAGTAGTGGAAAAAGGAATATATTCAAATATAAACTACACAGAAGCATTCTGTGAAACTTATTTCTGATATGTTCATTAAGCTAACAGAGTTAAACCATATTTTTGATTGCGCAGTTCTGAACACTCTTTCTGTAGAAAATGCAAGTGTACATTCGGAGCGCTAAGAGGGTAATAGTGGAAAAAGGAATATATTCAAATATAAACTACACAGTAGCATTCTGTGAAAATTCTTTCTGTTCTGTGCATTCAACTAACAGAGTTGAACCTTACTTTTGATTGAGCCGTTCTGAAACACTCTTTCTGTAGAAACTGCAATTGGACATGCTAAGCGCTAAGAGGCCTACATTGGGAAAAAGAATATCTTCAAATAAAAACTACACAGATGCATTCTGTGAAACTTATTTCTGATCTGTAAATTCAGTTAACAGAGATAAAACATATTTTTGATTGAGCAGTTATGAAACACTCTTT
This sequence comes from Symphalangus syndactylus, assembly GCF_028878055.3. Classification (NCBI taxonomy): domain Eukaryota; kingdom Metazoa; phylum Chordata; class Mammalia; order Primates; family Hylobatidae; genus Symphalangus; species Symphalangus syndactylus. The sequence goes on along the minus strand of NC_072445.2, from coordinate 9,921,234 downwards.
TTGTAGAAAATGCAAGTGGAGATTCGGAGCGCTAAGTGGGTAATAGTGGAAAAAGGAATGTCTTCAAATATAAACTACACAGAATCATTCGGTGAAACTTCTTTCTGATCTGTGCATTCAGCTAACAGAGTTAAACAATACTTTTGATTGAGCAGATCTGAACACTCTTTCTGTAGAAAATGCAACTGGACATTTGGAGCGCTAAGAGCGTAGTAGTGGAAAAAGGAATATATTCAAATATAAACTACACAGAAGCATTCTGTGAAACTTCTTTCTGATCTGAGCATTCAGCTAACAGAGTTAAACCATACTTTTGATTGAGCAGTTTTGAAACACTCTGTCTGTAGAAAATGCAACTGGACATTCGTAGCGCTAAGTGGGTAATAGTGGAAAAAAGAATATGTTCAAATATAAACTACACAGAATCATTGTATGAAATTTCTTTCTGTTCTGTGCATTCAACTAACAGAGTTGAACCTTACTTTTGATTGAGCCTTTCTGAAACACTCTTTCTGTAGAAACTGCAATTGGACATTGTGAGCGCTAAGAGGCCTCTATTGGGAAAAATAATATCTTCAAATAAAAACTACACAGAAGCATTGTGTGAAACTTATTTCTGATATGTTCATTAAGCTAACAGAGTTAAACCATACTTTTGATTGAGCCGTTCTGAAACACTCTTTCTGTAGAAAATGCAAGTGGACATTCGGAGCGCTAAGAGGGTAATAGTGGAAAAAGGAATATATTCAAATATAAACTACACAGTAGCATTCTGTGAAAATTCTTTCTGTTCTGTGCATTCAACTAACAGAGTTGAACCTTACTTTTGATTGAGCCGTTCTGAAACACTCTTTCTGTAGAAACTGCAATTGGACATGCTAAGCGCTAAGAGGCCTACATTGGGAAAAAGAATATCTTCAAATAAAAACTACACAGATGCATTCTGTGAAATTTATTTCTGATCTGTAAATTCAGTTAACAGAGATAAACATATTTTTGATTGAGCAGTTATGAAACACTCGTTTTGTAGAAAATGCAAGTGGAGATTCGGAGCGCTAAGAGGGTAATAGTGGAAAAAGGAATGTCTTCAAATATAAACTACACAGAATCATTCGGTGAAACTTCTTTCTGATCTGTGCATTCAGCTAACAGAGTTAAACCATACTTTTGATTGAGCAGATCTGAACACTCTTTCTGTAGAAAATGCAACTGGACATTTGGAGCGCTAAGAGAGTAGTAGTGGAAAAAGGAATATATTCAAATATAAACTACACAGAAGCATTCTGTGAAACTTCTTTCTGATCTGAGCATTCAGCTAACAGAGTTAAACCATACTTTTGATTGAGCAGTTTTGAAACACTCTGTCTGTAGAAAATGCAACTGGACATTCGTAGCGCTAGGTGGGTAATAGTGGAAAAAAGAATATGTTCAAATATAAACTACCAGAAGCATTGTATGAAACTTCTTTCTGTTCTGTGCATTCAACTAACAGAGTTGATCCTTACTTCTGATTGAGCCGTTCTGAAACACTCTTTCTGTAGAAACTGCAATTGGACATTCTGAGTGCTAAGAGGCCTATATTGGGAAAAAGAATGTCTACAAATAAAAACTACACAGAAGAATTGTGTGAAACTTCTTTCTGTTCTGTTTGTTGAACTAAAAGAGTTGAACCTTAGTTTTGATTGAGCCGTTCTGAAACACTCTTTCTGTAGAAAATGCAAGTGGAGATTCGGAGCGCTAAGAGGGTAATAGTGGAAAAAGGAATGTCTACATATATAAACTACACAGAATCATTCTGTGAAACTTCTTTCTGATCTGTGCATTCAGCTAACAGAGTTAAAACATACTTTTGATTGAGCAGTTTTGAAACACTCTGTCTGTAGAAAATGCAACTGGACATTCGTAGCGCCAAGTGGGTAATAGTGGAAAAAAGAATATGTTCAAATATAAACTACACAGAAACATTGTATGAAATTTCTTTCTGTTCTGTGCATTCAACTAACAGAGTTGAACCTTACTTTTGATTGAGCCTTTCTGAAACACTCTCTCTGTAGAAACTGCAATTGGACATTCTGAGCGCTAAGAGGCCTATATTGGGAAAAATAATATCTTCAAATAAAAACTACGCAGAAGCATTGTGTGAAACGTATTTCTGATATGTTAATTAAGCTAACAGAGTTAAACCATACTTTTGATTGCGCAGTTCTGAACACTCTTTCTGTAGAAAATGCAAGTGGACATTCGGAGCGCTAAGAGGCCTATATTGGGAAAAAGAATGTCTACAAATAAAAACTACACAGAAGAATTGTGTGAAACTTCTTTATGTTCTGTTTGTTCAACTAAAAGAGTTGAACCTTTGTTTTGATTGAGCTGTTCTGAAACACTCTTTCTGTAGAAAATGCAAGTGGAGATTCGGAGCGCTAAGAGGGTAATAGTGGAAAAAGGAATGTCTCCAAATATAAACTACACAGAATCATTCTGTGAAACTTCTTTCTGATCTGTGCATTCAGCTAACAGAATTAAACCATACTTTTGATTGAGCAGATCTGAACACTCTTTCTGTAGAAAATGCAACTGGACATTTGGAGCGCTAAGAGAGTAGTAGTGGAAAAAGGAATATATTCAAATATAAACTACACAGAAACATTCTGTGAAACTTCTTTCTGATCTGAGCATTCAGCTAACAGAGTTAAACCATACTTTTGATTGAGCAGTTTTGAAACACTCTGTCTGTAGAAAATGCAACTGGACATTCGTAGCGCTAAGTGGGTAATAGTGGAAAAAAGAATATGTTCAAATATAAACTACACAGAAGCATTGTATGAAACTTCCTTCTGTTCTGTGCATTCAACTAACAGAGTTGAACCTCACTTTTGATTGAGCCTTTCTGAAACACTCTTTCTGTAGAAACTGCAATTGGACATTCTGAGCGCTAAGAGGCCTCTATTGGGAAAAATAATATATTCAAATAAAAACTACACAGAAGCATTGTGTGAAACTTATTTCTGATATGTTCATTAAGCTAACAGAGTTAAACCATACTTTTGATTGCGCAGTTCTGAACACTCTTTCTGTAGAAAATGCAAGTGGACATTCGGAGCGCTAAGAGGGTATTAGTGGAAAAAGGAATATATTCAAATATAAACTACACAGTAGCATTCTGTGAAAATTCTTTCTGTTCTGTGCATTCAACTAACAGAGTTGAACCTTACTTTTGATTGAGCCGTTCTGAAACACTCTTTCTGTAGAAACTGCAATTGGACATGCTAAGCGCTAAGAGGCCTACATTGGGAAAAAGAATATATTCAAATAAAAACTACACAGATGCATTCTGTGAAACTTATTTCTGATCTGTAAATTCAGTTAACAGAGATAAAACATATTTTTGATTGAGCAGTTATGAAACACTCTTTTTGTAGAAAATGCAAGTGAAGATTCGGAGCGCTAAGAGGGTAATAGTGCAAAAAGGAATGTCTTCAAATATAAACTACACAGAATCATTCGGTGAAACTTCTTTCTGATCTGTGCATTCAGCTAACAGAGTTAAACCATACTTTTGATTGAGCAGATCTGAACACTCTTTCTGTAGAAAATGCAACTGGACATTTGGAGCGCTAAGAGCGTAGTAGTGGAAAAAGGAATATATTCAAATATAAACTACACAGAAGCATTCTGTGAAACTTCTTTCTGATCTGAGCATTCAGCTAACAGAGTTAAACCGTACTTTTGATTGAGCAGTTTTGAAACACTCTGTCTGTAGAAAATGCAACTGGACATTCGTAGAACTAAGTGGGTAATAGTGGAAAAAAGAATATGTTCAAATATAAACTACACAGAAGCATTGTATGAAACTTCTTTCTGTTCTGTGCATTCAACTAACAGAGTTGAACCTTACTTTTGATTGAGCCGTTCTGAAACACTCTTTCTGTAGAAACTGCAATTGGACATTCTGAGCGCTAAGAGGCCTATATTGGGAAAAAGAATGTCTACAAATAAAAACTACACAGAAGAATTGTGTGAAACTTCTTTCTGTTCTGTTTGTTCAACTAAAAGAGTTGAACCTTAGTTTTGTTTGAGCCGTTCTGAAACAATCTTTCTGTAGAAAATGCAAGTGGAGATTCGGAGCGCTAAGAGGGTAATAGTGGAAAAAGGAATGTCTCCAAATATAAACCACACAGAATCATTCTGTGAAACTTCTTTCTGATCTGTGCATTCAGCTAACAGAGTTAAACCATACTTTTGATTCAGCAGATCTGAACACTCTTTCTGTAGATAATGCAACTGGACATTTGGAGGGCTAAGAGAGTAGTAGTGGAAAAAGGAATATATTCAAATATAAACTACACAGAAGCATTCTGTGAAACTTCTTTCTGATCTGAGCATTCAGCTAACAGAGTTAAACCATACTTTTGATTGAGCAGATCTGAACACTCTTTCTGTAGAAAATGCAACTGGACATTTGGAGCGCTAAGGGAGTAGTAGTGGAAAAAGGAATATATTCAAATATAAACTACACAGAAGCATTCTGTGAAACTTCTTTCTGATCTGAGCATTCAGCTAACAGAGTTAAACCATACTTTTGATTGAGCAGTTTTGAAACACTCTGTCTGTAGAAAATGCAACTGGACATTCGTAGCGCTAAGTGGGTAATAGTGGAAAAAAGAATATGTTCAAATATAAACTACACAGAAGCATTGTATGAAACTTCTTTCTGTTCTGTGCATTCAACTAACAGAGTTGAACCTTACATTTGATTGAGCATTTCTGAAACACTCTTTCTGTAGAAACTGCAATTGGACATTCTGAGCGCTAAGAGGCCTCTATTGGGAAAAATAATATATTCAAATAAAAACTACACAGAAGCATTGTGTGAAACTTATTTCTGATATGTTCATTAAGCTAACAGAGTTAAACCATACTTTTGATTGCGCAGTTCTGAACACTCTTTCTGTAGAAAATGCAAGTGGACATTCGGAGCGCTAAGAGGGTATTAGTGGAAAAAGGAATATATTCAAATATAAACTACACAGTAGCATTCTGTGAAAATTCTTTCTGTTCTGTGCATTCAACTAACAGAGTTGAACCTTACTTTTGATTGAGCCGTTCTGAAACACTCTTTCTGTAGAAACTGCAATTGGACATGCTAAGCGCTAAGAGGCCTACATTGGGAAAAAGAATATATTCAAATAAAAACTACACAGATGCATTCTGTGAAACTTATTTCTGATCTGTAAATTCAGTTAACAGAGATAAAACATATTTTTGATTGAGCAGTTATGAAACACTCTTTTTGTAGAAAATGCAAGTGGAGATTCGCAGCGCTAAGAGGGTAATAGTGGAAAAAGGAATGTCTTCAAATATAAACTACACAGAATCATTCGGTGAAACTTCTTTCTGATCTGTGCATTCAGCTAACAGAGTTAAACCATACTTTTGATTGAGCAGATCTGAACACTCTTTCTGTAGAAAATGCAACTGGACATTTGGAGCGCTAAGAGCGTAGTAGTGGAAAAAGGAATATATTCAAATATAAACTACACAGAAGCATTCTGTGAAACTTCTTTCTGATCTGAGCATTCAGCTAACAGAGTTAAACCATGCTTTTGATTGAGCAGTTTTGAAACACTCTGTCTGTAGAAAATGCAACTGGACATTCGTAGCGCTAAGTGGGTAATAGTGGAAAAAAGAATATGTTCAAATATGAACTACACAGAAGCATTGTATGAAACTACTTTCTGTTCTGTGCATTCTACTAACAGAGTTGAACCTTACTTTTGATTGAGCCGCTCTGAAACACTCTTTCTGTAGAAACTGCAATTGGACATTCTGAGCGCTTAGAGGCCTATATTGGGAAAAAGAATGTCTAGAAATAAAAGCTACACAGAAGAATTGTGTGAAATTTCTTTCTGTTCTGTTTGTTCAACTAAAAGAGTTGAACCTTAGTTTTGATTGAGCCGTTCTTAAACACTCTTTCTGTAGAAAATGCAAGTGGAGATTCGGAGCGCTAAGAGGGTAATAGTGGAAAAAGGAATGTCTCCAAATATAAACTACACAGAATCATTCTGTGAAACTTCTTTCTGATCTGTGCATTCAGCTAACAGGGTTAAACCATACTTTTGATTGAGCAGATCTGAACACTCTTTCTGTAGAAAATGCAACTGGACATTTGGAGCGCTAAGAGAGTAGTAGTGGAAAAAGGAATATATTCAAATATAAACTACACAGAAGCATTCTGTGAAACTTCTTTCTGATCTGAGCATTCAGCTAACAGAGTTAAACCATACTTTTGATTGAGCAGTGTTGAAACACTCTGTCTGTAGAAAATGCAACTGGACATTCGTAGCGCTAAGTGGGTAATAGTGGAAAAAAGAATATGTTCAAATATAAACTACACAGAAGCATTGTATGAAACTTCTTTCTGTTCTGTGCATTCAACTAACAGAGTTGAACCTTACTTTTGATTGAGCCTTTCTGAAACACTCTTTCTGTAGAAACTGCAATTGGACATTCTGAGCGCTAAGAGGCCTCTATTGGGAACAATAATATCTTCAAATAAAAACTACACAGAAGCATTGTGTGAAACTTATTTCTGATATGTTCATTAAGCTAACAGAGTTAAACCATACTTTTGATTGCGCAGTTCTGAACACTCTTTCTGTAGAAAATGCAAGTGGACATTCGGAGCGCTAAGAGGGTATTAGTGGAAAAAGGAATATATTCAAATATAAACTACACAGTAGCATTCTGTGAAAATTCTTTCTGTTCTGTGCATTCAACTAACAGAGTTGAACCTTACTTTTGATTGAGCCGTTCTGAAAGACTCTTTCTGTAGAAACTGCAATTGGACATGCTAAGCGCTAAGAGGCCTACATTGGGAAAAAGAATATATTCAAATAAAAACTACACAGATGCATTCTGTGAAACTTATTTCTGATCTGTAAATTCAGTTAACAGAGATAAAACATATTTTTGATTGAGCAGTTATGAAACACACTTTTTGTAGAAAATGCAAGTGGAGATTCGGAGCGCTAAGAGGGTAATAGTGGAAAAAGGAATGTCTTCAAATATAAACTACACAGAATCATTCGGTGAAACTTCTTTCTGATCTGTGCATTCAGCTAACAGAGTTAAACCATACTTTTGATTGAGCAGATCTGAACACTCTTTCTGTAGAAAATGCAACTGGACATTTGGAGCGCTAAGAGCGTAGTAGTGGAAAAAGGAATATATTCAAATATAAACTACACAGAAGCATTCTGTGAAACTTCTTTGTGAACTGAGCATTCAGCTAACAGAGTTAAACCATACTTTTGATTGAGCAGTTTTGAAACACTCTGTCTGTAGAAAATGCAACTGGACATTCGTAGCGCTAAGTGGGTAATAGTGGAAAAAAGAATATGTTCAAATATGAACTACACAGAAGCATTCTATGAAACTTCTTTCTGTTCTGTGCATTCAACTAACAGAGTTGAAACTTACTTTTGATTGAGCCGTTCTGAAACACTCTTTCTGTAGAAACTGCAATTGGACATTCTGAGCGCTAAGAGGCCTATATTGGGAAAAAGAATGTCTACAAATAAAAACTACACAGAAGAATTGTGTGAAACTTCTTTCCGTTCTGTTTGTTCAACTAAAAGAGTTGAACTTTAGTTTTGATTGAGCCGTTCTGAAACACTCTTTCTGTAGAAAATGCAAGTGGAGATTCGGAGCGCTAAGAGGGTAATAGTGGAAAAAGGAATGTCTCCAAATATAAACTACACAGAATCATTCTGTGAAACTTCTTTCTGATCTGTGCATTCAGCTAACAGAGTTAAACCATACTTTTGATTGAGCAGATCTGAACACTCTTTCTGTAGATAATGCAACTGGACATTTGGAGCGCTAAGAGAGTAGTAGTGGAAAAAGGAATATATTCAAATATAAACTACACAGAAGCATTCTGTGAAACTTCTTTCTGATCTGAGCATTCAGCTAACAGAGTTAAACCATACTTTTGATTGAGCAGATCTGAACACTCTTTCTGTAGAAAATGCAACTGGACATTTGGAGCGCTAAGAGGGTAGTAGTGGAAAAAGGAATATATTCAAATATAAACTACACAGAAGCATTCTGTGAAACTTCTTTCTGATCTGAGCATTCAGCTAACAGAGTTAAACCATACTTTTGATTGAGCAGTTTTGAAACACTCTGTCTGTAGAAAATGCAACTGGACATTCGTAGCGCTAAGTGGGTAATAGTGGAAAAAAGAATATGTTCAAATATAAACTACACAGAAGCATTGTATGAAACTTCTTTCTGTTCTGTGCATTCAACTAACAGAGTTGAACCTTACTTTTGATTGAGCCTTTCTGAAACACTCTTTCTGTAGAAACTGCAATTGGACATTCTGAGCGCTAAGAGGCCTCTATTGGGAAAAATAATATATTCAAATAAAAACTACACAGAAGCATTGTGTGAAACTTATTTCTGATATGTTCATTAAGCTAACAGAGTTAAACCATACTTTTGATTGCGCAGTTCTGAACACTCTTTCTGTAGAAAATGCAAGTGGACATTTGGAGCGCTAAGAGGGTAATAGTGGAAAAAGGAATATATTCAAATATAAACTACACAGTAGCATTCTGTGAAAATTCTTTCTGTTCTGTGCATTCAACTAACAGAGTTGAACCTTACTTTTGATTGAGCCGTTCTGAAACACTCTTTCTGTAGAAACTGCAATTGGACATGCTAAGCGCTAAGAGGCCTACATTGGGAAAAAGAATATCTTCAAATAAAAACTACACAGATGCATTCTGTGAAACTTATTTCTGATCTGTAAATTCAGTTAACAGTGATAAAACATATTTTTGATTGAGCAGTTATGAAACACTCTTTTTGTAGAAAATGCAATTGGAGATTCGGAGCGCTAAGAGGGTAATATTGGAAAATGGAATGTCTTCAAATATAAACTACACAGAATCATTCGGTGAAACTTCTTTCTGATCTGTGCATTCAGCTAACAGAGTTAAACCATACTTTTGATTGAGCAGATCTGAACACTCTTTCTGTAGAAAATGCAACTGGACATTTGGAGCGCTAAGAGCGTAGTAGTGGAAAAAGGAATATATTCAAATATAAACTACACAGAAGCATTCTGTGAAACTTCTTTCTGATCTGAGCATTCAGCTAACAGAGTTAAACCATACATTTGATTGAGCAGTTTTGAAACACTCTGTCTGTAGAAAATGCAACTGGACATTCGTAGCGCTAAGTGGGTAATAGTGGAAAAAAGAATATGTTCAAATATGAACTACACAGAAGCATTGTATGAAACTTCTTTCTGTTCTGTGCATTCAACTAACAGAGTTGAACCTTACTTTTGATTGAGCCGATCTGAAACACTCTTTCTGTAGAAACTGCAATTGGACATTCTGAGCGCTAAGAGGCCTATATTGGGAAAAAGAATGTCTACAAATAAAAACTACACAGAAGAATTCCGTGAAACTACTTTCTGTTCTGTTTGTTCAAATAAAAGAGTTGAACCTTCGTTTTGATTGAGCCGTTCTGAAACACACTTTCTGTAGAAAATGCAAGTGGAGATTCGGAGCGCTAAGCGGGTAATAGTGGAAAAAGGAATGTCTCCAAATATAAACTACACAGAATCATTCTGTGAAACTTCTTTCTGATCTGTGCATTCAGCTAACAGTGTTAAACCATACTTTTGATTGAGCAGATCTGAACACTCTTTCTGTAGAAAATGCAACTGGACATTTGGAGCGCTAAGAGAGTAGTAGTGGAAAAAGGAATATATTCAAATATAAACTACACAGAAGCATTCTGTGAAACTTCTTTCTGATCTGAGCATTCAGCTAACAGAGTTAAACCATACTTTTGATTGAGCAGTTTTGAAACACTCTGTCTGTAGAAAATGCAACTGGACATTCGTAGCGCTAAGTGGGTAATAGTGGAAAAAAGAATATGTTCAAATATAAACTACACAGAAGCATTGTATGAAACTTCTTTCTGTTCTGTGCATTCAACTAACAGAGTTGAACCTTACTTTTGATTGAGCCTTTCTGAAACACTCTTTCTGTAGAAACTGCAATTGGACATTCTGAGCGCTAAGAGGACTCTATTGGGAAAAATAATATCTTCAAATAAAAACTACACAGAAGCATTGTGTGAAACTTATTTCTGATATGTTCATTAAGCTAACAGAGTTAAACCATACTTTTGATTGCGCAGTTCTGAACACTCTTTCTGTAGAAAATGCAAGTGGACATTCGGAGCGCTAAGAGGGTAATAGTGGAAAAAGGAATATATTCAAATATAAACTACACAGTAGCATTCTGTGAAAATTCTTTCTGTTCTGTGCATTCAACTAACAGAGTTGAACCTTACTTTTGATTGAGCCGTTCTGAAACACTCTTTCTGTAGAAACTGCAATTGGACATGCTAAGCGCTAAGAGGCCTACATTGGGAAAAAGAATATCTTCAAATAAAAACTACACAGATGCATTCTGTGAAACTTATTTCTGATCTGTAAATTCAGTTAACAGAGATAAAACATATTTTTGATTGAGCAGTTATGAAACACTCTTTTTGTAGAAAATGCAAGTGGAGATTCGGAGCGCTAAGTGGGTAATAGTGGAAAAAGGAATGTCTTCAAATATAAACTACACAGAATCATTCGGTGAAACTTCTTTCTGATCTGTGCATTCAGCTAACAGAGTTAAACCATACTTTTGATTGAGCAGATCTGAACACTCTTTCTGTAGAAAATGCAACTGGACATTTGGAGCGCTAAGAGCGTAGTAGTGGAAAAAGGAATATATTCAAATATAAACTACACAGAAGCATTCTGTGAAACTTCTTTCTGATCTGAGCATTCAGCTAACAGAGTTAAACCATACTTTTGATTGAGCAGTTTTGAAACACTCTGTCTGTAGAAAATGCAACTGGACATTCGTAGCGCTAAGTGGGTAATAGTGGAATAAAGAATATGTTCAAATATAAACTACACAGAAGCATTGTATGAAACTTCTTTCTGTTCTGTGCATTCAACTAACAGAGTTGAACCTTACTTTTGATTGAGCCTTTCTGAAACACTCTTTCTGTAGAAACTGCAATTGGACATTCTGAGCGCTAAGAGGACTCTATTGGGAAAAATAATACCTTCAAATAAAAACTACACAGAAGCATTGTGTGAAACTTATTTCTGATATGTTCATTAAGCTAACAGAGTTAAACCATACTTTTGATTGCGCAGTTCTGAACACTCTTTCTGTAGAAAATGCAAGTGGACATTCGGAGCGCTAAGAGGGTAATAGTGGAAAAAGGAATATATTCAAATATAAACTACACAGTAGCATTCTGTGAAAATTCTTTCTGTTCTGTGCATTCAACTAACAGAGTTGAACCTTACTTTTGATTGAGCCATTCTGAAACACTCTTTCTGTAGAAACTGCAATTGGACATGCTAAGCGCTAAGAGGCCTACATTGGGAAAAAGAATATCTTCAAATAAAAACTACACAGATGCATTCTGTGAAACTTATTTCTGATCTGTAAATTCAGTTAACAGAGATAAAACATATTTTTGATTGAGCAGTTATGAAACACTCTTTTTGTAGAAAATGCAAGTGGAGATTCGGAGCGCTAAGTGGGTAATAGTGGAAAAAGGAATGTCTTCAAATATGAACTACACAGAATCATTCGGTGAAACTTCTTTCTGATCTGTGCATTCAGCTAACAGAGTTAAACCATACTTTTGATTGAGCAGATCTGAACACTCTTTCTGTAGAAAATGCAACTGGACATTTGGAGCGCTAAGTGCGTAGTAGTGGAAAAAGGAATATATTCAAATATAAACTACACAGAAGCATTCTGTGAAACTTCTTTCTGATCTGAGCATTCAGCTAACAGAGTTAAACCATACTTTTGATTGAGCAGTTTTGAAACACTCTGTAGAAAATGCAACTGGACATTCGTAGCGCTAAGTGGGTAATAGTGGAAAAAAGAATATGTTCAAATATGATCTACACAGAAGCATTGTATGAAACTTCTTTCTGTTCTGTGCATTCAACTAACAGAGTTGAACCTTACTTTTGATTGAGCCGTTCTGAAACACTCTTTCTGTAGAAACTGCAATTGGACATTCTGAGCGCTAAGAGGACTCTATTGGGAAAAATAATATCTTCAAATAAAAACTACACGGAAGCATTGTGTGAAACTTATTTCTGATATGTTCATTAAGCTAACAGAGTTAAACCATACTTTTGATTGCGCAGTTCTGAACACTCTTTCTGTAGAAAATGCAAGTGGACATTCGGAGCGCTAAGAGGGTAATAGTGGAAAAAGGAATATATTCAAATATAAACTACACAGTAGCATTCTGTGAAAATTCTTTCTGTTCTGTGCATTCAACTAACAGAGTTGAACCTTACTTTTGATTGAGCCATTCTGAAACACTCTTTCTGTAGAAACTGCAATTGGACATGCTAAGCGCTAAGAGGCCTACATTGGGAAAAAGAATATCTTCAAATAAAAACTACACAGATGCATTCTGTGAAACTTATTTCTGATCTGTAAATTCAGTTAACAGAGATAAAACATATTTTTGATTGAGCAGTTATGAAACACTCTTTTTGTAGAAAATGCAAGTGGAGATTCGGAGCGCTAAGTGGGTAATAGTGGAAAAAGGAATGTCTTCAAATATGAACTACACAGAATCATTCGGTGAAACTTCTTTCTGATCTGTGCATTCAGCTAACAGAGTTAAACCATACTTTTGATTGAGCAGATCTGAACACTCTTTCTGTAGAAAATGCAACTGGACATTTGGAGCGCTAAGAGCGTAGTAGTGGAAAAAGGAATATATTCAAATATAAACTACACAGAAGCATTCTGTGAAACTTCTTTCTGATCTGAGCATTCAGCTAACAGAGTTAAACCATACTTTTGATTGAGCAGTTTTGAAACACTCTGTCTGTAGAAAATGCAACTGGACATTCGTAGCGCTAAGTGGGTAATAGTGGAAAAAAGAATATGTTCAAATATGATCTACACAGAAGCATTGTATGAAACTTCTTTCTGTTCTGTGCATTCAACTAACAGAGTTGAACCTTACTTTTGATTGAGCCGTTCTGAAACACCCTTTCTGTAGAAAATGCAAGTGGAGAATCGGAGCGCTAAGAGGGTAATAGTGGAAAAAGGAATGTCTCCAAATATAAACTACACAGAATCATTCTGTGAAACTTCTTTCTGATCTGTGCATTCAGCTAACAGAGTTAAACCATACTTTTGATTGAGCAGATCTGAACACTCTTTCTGTAGAAAATGCAACTGGACATTTGGAGCGCTAAGAGAGTAGTAGTGGAAAAAGGAATATATTCAAATATAAACTACACAGAATCATTCTGTGAAACTGCTTTCTGATCTGAGCATTCAGCTAACAGAGTTAAACCATACTTTTGATTGAGCAGTTTTGAAACACTCTGTCTGTAGAAAATGCAACTGGACATTCGTAGCGCTAAGTGGGTAATAGTGGAATAAAGAATATGTTCAAATATAAACTACACAGAAGCATTCTATGAAACTTCTTTCTGTTCTGTGCATTCAACTAACAGAGTTGAACCTTACTTTTGATTGAGCCTTTCTGAAACACTCTTTCTGTAGAAACTGCAATTGGACATTCTGAGCGCTAAGAGGACTCTATTGGGAAAAATAATATCTTCAAATAAAAACTACACAGAAGCATTGTGTGAAACTTATTTCTGATATGTTCATTAAGCTAACAGAGTTAAACCATACTTTTGATTGCGCAGTTCTGAACACTCTTTCTGTAGAAAATGCAAGTGGACATTCGGAGCGCTAAGAGGGTAATAGTGGAAAAAGGAATATATTCAAATATAAACTACACAGTAGCATTCTGTGAAAATTCTTTCTGTTCTGTGCATTCAACTAACAGATTTGAACCTTACTTTTGATTGAGCCGTTCTGAAACACTCTTTCTGTAGAAACTGCAATTGGACATGCTAAGCGCTAAGAGGCCTACATTGGGAAAAAGAATATCTTCAAATAAAAACTACACAGATGCATTCTGTGAAACTTATTTCTGATCTGTAAATTCAGTTAACAGAGATAAAACATATTTTTGATTGAGCAGTTATGAAACACTCTTTTTGTAGAAAATGCAAGTGGAGATTCGGAGCGCTAAGAGGGTAATAGTGGAAAAAGGAATGTCTTCAAATATAAACTACACAGAATCATTCGGTGAAACTTCTTTCTGATCTGTGCATTCAGCTAACAGAGTTAAACCATACTTTTGATTGAGCAGATCTGAACACTCTTTCTGTAGAAAATGCAACTGGACATTTGGAGCGCTAAGAGCGTAGTAGTGGAAAAAGGAATATATTCAAATATAAACTACACAGAAGCATTCTGTGAAACTTCTTTCTGATCTGAGCATTCAGCTAACAGAGTTAAACCATACTTTTGATTGAGCAGTTTTGAAACACTCTGTCTGTAGAAAATGCAACTGGACATTCGTAGCGCTAAGTGGGTAATAGTGGAATAAAGAATATGTTCAAATATAAACTACACAGAAGCATTGTATGAAACTTCTTTCTGTTCTGTGCATTCAACTAACAGAGTTGAACCTTACTTTTGATTGAGCCTTTCTGAAACACTCTTTCTGTAGAAACTGCAATTGGACATTCTGAGCGCTAAGAGGACTCTATTGGGAAAAATAATATCTTCAAATAAAAACTACACAGAAGCATTGTGTGAAACTTATTTCTGATATGTTCATTAAGCTAACAGAGTTAAACCATACTTTTGATTGCGCAGTTCTGAACACTCTTTCTGTAGAAAATGCAAGTGGACATTCGGAGCGCTAAGAGGGTAATAGTGGAAAAAGGAATATATTCAAATATAAACTACACAGTAGCATTCTGTGAAAATTCTTTCTGTTCTGTGCATTCAACTAACAGAGTTGAACCTTACTTTTGATTGAGCCATTCTGAAACACTCTTTCTGTAGAAACTGCAATTGGACATGCTAAGCGCTAAGAGGCCTACATTGGGAAAAAGAATATCTTCAAATAAAAACTACACAGATGCATTCTGTGAAACTTATTTCTGATCTGTAAATTCAGTTAACAGAGATAAAATATATTTTTGATTGAGCAGTTATGAAACACTCTTTTTGTAGAAAATGCAAGTGGAGATTCGGAGCGCTAAGAGGGTAATAGTGGAAAAAGGAATGTCTTCAAATATAAACTACACAGAATCATTCGGTGAAACTTCTTTCTGATCTGTGCATTCAGCTAACAGAGTTAAACCATACTTTTGATTGAGCAGATCTGAACACTCTTTCTGTAGAAAATGCAACTGGACATTTGGAGCGCTAAGAGCGTAGTAGTGGAAAAAGGAATATATTCAAATAATAACTACACAGAAGCATTCTGTGAAACTTCTTTCTGATCTGAGCATTCAGCTAACAGAGTTAAACCATACTTTTGATTGAGAAGTTTTGAAACACTCTGTCTGTAGAAAATGCAACTGGACATTCGTAGCGCTAAGTGGGTAATAGTGGAATAAAGAATATGTTCAAATATAAACTACACAGAAGCATTGTATGAAACTTCTTTCTGTTCTGTGCATTCAACTAACAGAGTTGAACCTTACTTTTGATTGAGCCTTTCTGAAACACTCTTTCTGTAGAAACTGCAATTGGACATTCTGAGCGCTAAGAGGACTCTATTGGGAAAAATAATATCTTCAAATAAAAACTACACAGAAGCATTGTGTGAAACTTATTTCTGATATGTTCATTAAGCTAACAGAGTTAAACCATACTTTTGATTGCGCAGTTCTGAACACTCTTTCTGTAGAAAATGCAAGTGGACATTCGGAGCGCTAAGAGGGTAATAGTGGAAAAAGGAATATATTCAAATATAAACTACACAGTAGCATTCTGTGAAAATTCTTTCTGTTCTGTGCATTCAACTAACAGAGTTGAACCTTACTTTTGATTGAGCCATTCTGAAACACTCTTTCTGTAGAAACTGCAATTGGACATGCTAAGCGCTAAGAGGCCTACATTGGGAAAAAGAATATCTTCAAATAAAAACTACACAGATGCATTCTGTGAAACTTATTTCTGATCTGTAAATTCAGTTAACAGAGATAAAACATATTTTTGATTGAGCAGTTATGAAACACTCTTTTTGTAGAAAATGCAAGTGGAGATTCGGAGCGCTAAGTGGGTAATAGTGGAAAAAGGAATGTCTTCAAATATGAACTACACAGAATCATTCGGTGAAACTTCTTTCTGATCTGTGCATTCAGCTAACAGAGTTAAACCATACTTTTGATTGAGCAGATCTGAACACTCTTTCTGTAGAAAATGCAACTGGACATTTGGAGTGCTAAGAGCGTAGTAGTGGAAAAAGGAATATATTCAAATATAAACTACACAGAAGCATTCTGTGAAACTTCTTTCTGATCTGAGCATTCAGCTAACAGAGTTAAACCATACTTTTGATTGAGCAGTTTTGAAACACTCTGTAGAAAATGCAACTGGACATTCGTAGCGCTAAGTGGGTAATAGTGGAAAAAAGAATATGTTCAAATATGATCTACACAGAAGCATTGTATGAAACTTCTTTCTGTTCTGTGCATTCAACTAACAGAGTTGAACCTTACTTTTGATTGAGCCGTTCTGAAACACTCTTTCTGTAGAAACTGCAATTGGACATTCTGAGCGCTAAGAGGCCTATATTGGGAGAAAGAATGTCTACAAATAAAAACTACACAGAAGAATTGGGTGAAACTTCTTTCTGTTCTGTTTGTTCAACTAAAAGAGTTGAACCTTAGTTTTGATTGAGCCCTTCTGAAACACTCTTTCTGTAGAAAATGCAAGTGGAGATTCGGAGCGCTAAGAGGGTAATAGTGGAAAAAGGAATGTTTCCAAATATAAACTACACAGAATCATTGTGTGAAACTTCTTTCTGATCTGTGCATTCAGCTAACAGAGTTAAACCATACTTTTGATTGAGCAGATCTGAACACTCTTTCTGTAGAAAATGCAACTGGACATTTGGAGCGCCTAGAGAGTAGTAGTGGAAAAAGGAATATATTCAAATATAAACTACACAGAAGCATTCTGTGAAACTTCTTTCTGATCTGAGCATTCAGCTAACAGAGTTAAACCATACTTTTGATTGAGCAGTTTTGAAACACTCTGTCTGTAGAAAATGCAACTGGACATTCGTAGCGCTAAGTGGGTAATAGTGGAAAAAAGAATATGTTCAAATATAAACTAAACAGAAGCATTGTATGAAACTTCTTTCTGTTCTGTGCATTCAACTAACAGAGTTGAACCTTACTTTTGATTGAGCCTTTCTGAAACACTCTTTCTGTAGAAACTGCAATTGGACATTCTGAGCGCTAAGAGGCCTCTATTGGGAAAAATAATATCTTCAAATAAAAACTACACAGAAGCATTTTGTGAAACTTATTTCTGATATGTTCATTAAGCTAACAGATTTAAACCATACTTTTCATTGCGCAGTTCTGAACACTCTTTCTGTAGAAAATGCAAGTTGACATTCGGAGCGCTGAGAGGGTAATAGTGGAAAAAGGAATATATTCAAATATAAACTACACAGTAGCATTCTGTGAAAATACTTTCTGTTCTGTGCATTCAACTAACAGAGTTGAACCTTACTTTTGATTGAGCCGTTTTGAAAGACTCTTTCTGTAGAAACTGCAGTTGGACATGCTAAGCGCTAAGAGGCCTACATTGGGAAAAAGAATATCTTCAAATAAAAACTACACTGATGCATTCTGTGAAACTTATTTATGATCTGTAAATTCAGTTAACAGAGATAAAACATATTTTTTATTGAGCAGTTATGAAACACTCTTTTTGTAGAAAATGCAAGTGGAGATTCGGAGCGCTAAAAGGGTAATGGTGGAAAAAAGAATATGTTCAAATATAAACTACACAGAAGCATTGTATGAAACTTCTTTCTGTTCTGTGCATTCAACTAACAGAGTTGAACCTTACTTTTGATTGAGCCGTTCTGAAACACTCTTTCTGTAGAAACTGCAATTGGACATGCTAAGCGCTAAGAGGCCTACATTGGGAAAAAGAATATCTTCAAATAAAAACTACACAGATGCATTCTGTGAAACTTATTTCTGATCTGTAAATTCAGTTAACAGAGATAAAACATATTTTTGATTGAGCAGTTATGAAACACTCTTTTTGTAGAAAATGCAAGTGGAGATTCGGAGCGCTAAGAGGGTAATAGTGGAAAAAGGAATGTCTTCAAATATAAACTACACAGAATCATTCGGTGAAACTTCTTTCTGATCTGTGCATTCAGCTAACAGAGTTAAACCATACTTTTGATTGAGCAGATCTGAACACTCTTTCTGTAGAAAATGCAACTGTACATTTGGAGCGCTAAGAGCGTAGTAGTGGAAAAAGGAATATATTCAAATATAAACTACACAGAAGCATTCTGTGAAACTTCTGTCTGATCTGAGCATTCAGCTAACAGAGTTAAACCATACTTTTGATTGAGCAGTTTTGAAACACTCTGTCTGTAGAAAATGCAACTGGACATTCGTAGCGCTAAGTGGGTAATAGTGGAAAAAAGAATATGTTCAAATATAAACTACACAGAAGCATTGTATGAAACTGCTTTCTGTTCTGTGCATTCAACTAACAGAGTTGAACCTTACTTTTGATTGAGCCGTTCTGAAACACTCTTTCTGTAGAAACGGCAATTGGACATTCTGAGCGCTAAGAGGCCTATATTGGGAAAAAGAATGTCTACAAATAAAAACTACACAGAAGAATTGTGTGAAACTCCTTTCTGTTCTGTTTGTTCAACTAAAAGAGTTGAACCTTAGTTTTGATTGAGCCGTTCTGAAACACTCTTTCTGTAGAAAATGCAAGTGGAGATTCGGAGCGCTAAGAGGGTAATAGTGGAAAAATGAATGTCTCCAAATATAAACTACACAGAATCATTCTGTGAAACTTCTTTCTGATCTGTGCATTCAGCTAACAGATTTAAACCATACTTTTGATTGAGCAGATCTGAACACTCTTTCTGTAGAAAATGCAACTGGACATTTGGAGCGCTAAGAGAGTAGTAGTGGAAAAAGGAATATATTCAAATATAAACTACACAGAAGCATTCTGTGAAACTTCTTTCTGATCTGAGCATTCAGCTAACAGAGTTGAACCTTACTTTTGATTGAGCCTCTCTGAAACACTCTTTCTGTAGAAACTGCAGTTGGACATTCTGAGCGCTACGAGGCCTCTATTGGGAAAAATAATATCTTCAAATAAAAACTACACAGAAGCATTGTGTGAAACTTATTTCTGATATGTTCATTAAGCTAACAGAGTTAAACCATACTTTTCATTGCGCAGTTCTGAACACTCTTTCTGTAGAAAATGCAAGTGGACATTCGGAGCGCTAAGAGGGTAATAGTGGAAAAAGGAATATATTCAAATATAAACTACACAGTAGCATTCTGTGAAAATTCTTTCTGTTCTGTGCATTCAACTAACAGAGTTGAACCTTACTTTTGATTGAGCCATTCTGAAACACTCTTTCTGTAGAAACTGCAATTGGACATGCTAAGCGCTAAGAGGCCTACATTGGGAAAAAGAATATCTTCAAATAAAAACTACACAGATGCATTCTGTGAAACTTATTTCTGATCTGTAAATTCAGTTAACAGAGATAAAACATATTTTTGATTGAGCAGTTATGAAACACTCTTTTTGTAGAAAATGCAAGTGGAGATTCGGAGCGCTAAGTGGGTAATAGTGGAAAAAGGAATGTCTTCAAATATGAACTACACAGAATCATTCGGTGAAACTTCTTTCTGATCTGTGCATTCAGCTAACAGAGTTAAACCATACTTTTGATTGAGCAGATCTGAACACTCTTTCTGTAGAAAATGCAACTGGACATTTGGAGTGCTAAGAGCGTAGTAGTGGAAAAAGGAATATATTCAAATATAAACTACACAGAAGCATTCTGTGAAACTTCTTTCTGATCTGAGCATTCAGCTAACAGAGTTAAACCATACTTTTGATTGAGCAGTTTTGAAACACTCTGTAGAAAATGCAACTGGACATTCGTAGCGCTAATTGGGTAATAGTGGAAAAAAGAATATGTTCAAATATGATCTACACAGAAGCATTGTATGAAACTTCTTTCTGTTCTGTGCATTCAACTAACAGAGTTGAACCTTACTTTTGATTGAGCCGTTCTGAAACACTCTTTCTGTAGAAACTGCAATTGGACATTCTGAGCGCTAAGAGGCCTATATTGGGAGAAAGAATGTCTACAAATAAAAACTACACAGAAGAATTGGGTGAAACTTCTTTCTGTTCTGTTTGTTCAACTAAAAGAGTTGAACCTTAGTTTTGATTGAGCCCTTCTGAAACACTCTTTCTGTAGAAAATGCAAGTGGAGATTCGGAGCGCTAAGAGGGTAATAGTGGAAAAAGGAATGTTTCCAAATATAAACTACACAGAATCATTGTGTGAAACTTCTTTCTGATCTGTGCATTCAGCTAACAGAGTTAAACCATACTTTTGATTGAGCAGATCTGAACACTCTTTCTGTAGAAAATGCAACTGGACATTTGGAGCGCCTAGAGAGTAGTAGTGGAAAAAGGAATATATTCAAATATAAACTACACAGAAGCATTCTGTGAAACTTCTTTCTGATCTGAGCATTCAGCTAACAGAGTTAAACCATACTTTTGATTGAGCAGTTTTGAAACACTCTGTCTGTAGAAAATGCAACTGGACATTCGTAGCGCTAAGTGGGTAATAGTGGAAAAAAGAATATGTTCAAATATAAACTAAACAGAAGCATTGTATGAAACTTCTTTCTGTTCTGTGCATTCAACTAACAGAGTTGAACCTTACTTTTGATTGAGCCTTTCTGAAACACTCTTTCTGTAGAAACTGCAATTGGACATTCTGAGCGCTAAGAGGCCTCTATTGGGAAAAATAATATCTTCAAATAAAAACTACACAGAAGCATTTTGTGAAACTTATTT
Source organism: Symphalangus syndactylus (assembly GCF_028878055.3). Lineage (NCBI taxonomy): Eukaryota > Metazoa > Chordata > Mammalia > Primates > Hylobatidae > Symphalangus > Symphalangus syndactylus. Next base: position 9,900,149 of record NC_072445.2, on the reverse strand, counting down.
CTGATATGTTCATTAAGCTAACAGATTTAAACCATACTTTTCATTGCGCAGTTCTGAACACTCTTTCTGTAGAAAATGCAAGTTGACATTCGGAGCGCTGAGAGGGTAATAGTGGAAAAAGGAATATATTCAAATATAAACTACACAGTAGCATTCTGTGAAAATACTTTCTGTTCTGTGCATTCAACTAACAGAGTTGAACCTTACTTTTGATTGAGCCGTTTTGAAAGACTCTTTCTGTAGAAACTGCAGTTGGACATGCTAAGCGCTAAGAGGCCTACATTGGGAAAAAGAATATCTTCAAATAAAAACTACACTGATGCATTCTGTGAAACTTATTTATGATCTGTAAATTCAGTTAACAGAGATAAAACATATTTTTTATTGAGCAGTTATGAAACACTCTTTTTGTAGAAAATGCAAGTGGAGATTCGGAGCGCTAAAAGGGTAATGGTGGAAAAAAGAATATGTTCAAATATAAACTACACAGAAGCATTGTATGAAACTTCTTTCTGTTCTGTGCATTCAACTAACAGAGTTGAACCTTACTTTTGATTGAGCCGTTCTGAAACACTCTTTCTGTAGAAACTGCAATTGGACATGCTAAGCGCTAAGAGGCCTACATTGGGAAAAAGAATATCTTCAAATAAAAACTACACAGATGCATTCTGTGAAACTTATTTCTGATCTGTAAATTCAGTTAACAGAGATAAAACATATTTTTGATTGAGCAGTTATGAAACACTCTTTTTGTAGAAAATGCAAGTGGAGATTCGGAGCGCTAAGAGGGTAATAGTGGAAAAAGGAATGTCTTCAAATATAAACTACACAGAATCATTCGGTGAAACTTCTTTCTGATCTGTGCATTCAGCTAACAGAGTTAAACCATACTTTTGATTGAGCAGATCTGAACACTCTTTCTGTAGAAAATGCAACTGTACATTTGGAGCGCTAAGAGCGTAGTAGTGGAAAAAGGAATATATTCAAATATAAACTACACAGAAGCATTCTGTGAAACTTCTGTCTGATCTGAGCATTCAGCTAACAGAGTTAAACCATACTTTTGATTGAGCAGTTTTGAAACACTCTGTCTGTAGAAAATGCAACTGGACATTCGTAGCGCTAAGTGGGTAATAGTGGAAAAAAGAATATGTTCAAATATAAACTACACAGAAGCATTGTATGAAACTGCTTTCTGTTCTGTGCATTCAACTAACAGAGTTGAACCTTACTTTTGATTGAGCCGTTCTGAAACACTCTTTCTGTAGAAACGGCAATTGGACATTCTGAGCGCTAAGAGGCCTATATTGGGAAAAAGAATGTCTACAAATAAAAACTACACAGAAGAATTGTGTGAAACTCCTTTCTGTTCTGTTTGTTCAACTAAAAGAGTTGAACCTTAGTTTTGATTGAGCCGTTCTGAAACACTCTTTCTGTAGAAAATGCAAGTGGAGATTCGGAGCGCTAAGAGGGTAATAGTGGAAAAATGAATGTCTCCAAATATAAACTACACAGAATCATTCTGTGAAACTTCTTTCTGATCTGTGCATTCAGCTAACAGATTTAAACCATACTTTTGATTGAGCAGATCTGAACACTCTTTCTGTAGAAAATGCAACTGGACATTTGGAGCGCTAAGAGAGTAGTAGTGGAAAAAGGAATATATTCAAATATAAACTACACAGAAGCATTCTGTGAAACTTCTTTCTGATCTGAGCATTCAGCTAACAGAGTTGAACCTTACTTTTGATTGAGCCTCTCTGAAACACTCTTTCTGTAGAAACTGCAGTTGGACATTCTGAGCGCTACGAGGCCTCTATTGGGAAAAATAATATCTTCAAATAAAAACTACACAGAAGCATTGTGTGAAACTTATTTCTGATATGTTCATTAAGCTAACAGAGTTAAACCATACTTTTCATTGCGCAGTTCTGAACACTCTTTCTGTAGAAAATGCAAGTGGACATTCGGAGCGCTAAGAGGGTAATAGTGGAAAAAGGAATATATTCAAATATAAACTACACAGTAGCATTCTGTGAAAATTCTTTCTGTTCTGTGCATTCAACTAACAGAGTTGAACCTTACTTTTGATTGAGCCGTTGTGAAACACTCTTTCTGTAGAAACTGCAATTGGACATGCTAAGCGCTAAGAGGCCTACATTGGGAAAAAGAATATCTTCAAATAAAAACTACACAGATGCATTCTGTGAAACTTATTTCTGATCTGTAAATTCAGTTAACAGAGATAAAACATATTTTTGATTGAGCAGTTATGAAACACTCTTTTTGTAGAAAATGCAAGTGGAAATTCGGAGCGCTAAGAGGGTAATAGTGGAAAAAGGAATGTCTTCAAATATAAACTACACAGAATCATTCGGTGAAACTTCTTTCTGATCTGTGCATTCAGCTAACAGACTTAAACCATACTTTGATTGAGCACATCTGATCACTCTTTCTGTAGAAAATGCAACTGGACATTTGGAGCGCTAAGAGCGTAGTAGTGGAAAAAGGAATATATTCAAATATAAACTACACAGAAGCATTCTGTGAAACTTCTTTCTGATCTGAGCATTCAGCTAACAGAGTTAAACCATACTTTTGATTGAGCAGTTTTGAAACACTCTGTCTGTAGAAAATGCAACTGGACATTCGTAGCGCTATGTGGGTAATAGTGGAAAAAAGAATATGTTCAAATATAAACTACACAGAAGCATTGTATGAAACTTCTTTCTGTTCTGTGCATTCAACTAACAGAGTTGAACCTTACTTTTGATTGAGCCGTTCTGAAACACTCTTTCTGTAGAAACTGCAATTGGACATTCTGAGCGCTAAGAGGCCTATATTGGGAAAAAGAATGTCTACAAATAAAAACTACACAGAAGAATTGTGTGAAACTTCTTTCTGTTCTGTTTGTTCAACTAAAAGAGTTGAACCTTAGTTTTCATTGAGCCGTTCTGAAACACTCTTTCTGCAGAAAATGCAAGTGGAGATTCGGAGCGCTAAGAGGGTAATAGTGGAAAAAGGAATGTCTCCAAATATAAACTACACAGAATCATTCTGTGAAACTTCTTTCTGATCTGTGCATTCAGCTAACAGAGTTAAAACATACTTTTGATTGAGCAGATCTGAACACTCTTTCTGTAGAAACTGCAATTGGACATTCTGAGCGCTAAGAGGCCTCTACTGGGAAAAATAATATCTTCAAATAAAAACTACACAGAAGCATTGTGTGAAACTTATTTCTGATATGTTTATTAAGCTAACAGATTTAAACCATACTTTTGATTGCGCAGTTCTGAACACTCTTTCTGTAGAAAATGCAAGTGGACATTCGGAGCGCTAAGAGGGTAATAGTGGAAAAAGGAATATATTCAAATATAAACTACACAGTAGCATTCTGTGAAAATTCTTTCTGTTCTGTGCATTCAACTAACAGAGTTGAACCTTAATTTTGATTGAGCCGTTCTGAAACACTCTTTCTGTAGAGACTGCAATTGGACATGCTAAGCGCTAAGAGGCCTACATTGGGAAAAAGAATATCTTCAAATAAAAACTACACAGATGCATTCTGGGGAACTTATTTCTGATCTGTAAATTCAGTTAACAGAGATAAAACATATTTTTGATTGAGCAGTTATGAAACACTCTTTTTGTAGAAAATGCAAGTGGAGATTCGGAGCGCTAAGAGGGTAAGAGTGGAAAAAGGAATGTCTTCAAATATAAACTACACAGAATCATTCGGTGAAACTTCTTTCTGATCTGTGCATTCAGTTAACAGAGTTAAACCATACTTTTGATTGAGCAGATCTGAACACTCTTTCTGTAGGAAATGCAACTGGACATTTGGAGCGCTGAGCGTAGTAGTGGAAAAAGGAATATATTCAAATATAAACTACACAGAAGCATTCTGTGAAACTTCTTTCTGATCTGAGCATTCAGCTAACAGAGTTAAACCATACTTTTGATTGAGCAGTTTTGAAACACTCTGTCTGTAGAAAATGCAACTGGACATTCGTAGCGCTAAGAGGGTAATAGTGGAAAAAAGAATATGTTCAAATATAAACTACACAGAAGCATTGTATGAAACTTCTTTCTGTTCTGTGCATTCAACTAACAGAGTTGAACCTTACTTTTGATTGAGCCTTTCTGAAACACTCTTTCTGTAGAAACTGCAATTGGACATTCTGAGCGCTAAGAGGCCTATATTGGGGAAAAGAATGTCTACAAATAAAAACTACACAGAAGCATTGTGTGAAACTTCTTTCTGTTCTGTTTGTTCAACTAAAAGAGTTGAACCTTAGTTTTGATTGCGCAGTTCTGAACACTCTTTCTGTAGAAAATGCAAGTGGACATTCGGAGCGCTAAGAGGGTAATAGTGGAAAAAGGAATATATTCAAATATAAACTACACAGTAGCATTCTGTGAAAATTCTTCCTGTTCTGTGCATTCAACTAACAGAGTTGAACCTTACTTTTGATTGAGCCGTTCTGAAACACTCTTTCTGTAGAAACTGCAATTCTACATGCTAAGCGCTAAGAGGCCTACATTGGGAAAAAGAATATCTTCAAATAAAAACTACACAGATGCATTCTGTGAAACTTATCTCTGATCTGTAAATTCAGTTAACAGAGATAAAACATATTTTTGATTGAGCAGTTAAGAAACACTCTTTTTGTAGAAAATGCAAGTGGAGATTCGGAGCGCTAAGAGGGTAATAGTGGAAAAAGGAATGTCTTCAAATATAAACTACACAGAATCATTCGGTGAAACTTCTTTCTGATCTGTGCATTCAGCTAACAGAGTTAAACCATACTTTTGATTGAGCAGATCTGATCACACTTTCTGTAGAAAATGCAACTGGACATTTGGAGCGCTAAGAGCGTAGTAGTGGAAAAAGGAATATATTCAAATATAAACTACACAGAAGCATTCTGTGAAACTTCTTTCTGATCTGAGCATTCAGCTAACAGAGTTAAACCATACTTTTGATAGAGCAGTTTTGAAACACTCTGTCTGTAGAAAATGCAACTGGACATTCGTAGCGCTAAGTGGGTAATAGTGGAAAAAAGAATATGTTCAAATATAAACTACACAGAAGCATTGTATGAAACTTCTTTCTGTTCTGTGCATTCAACTAACAGAGTTGAACCTTACTTTTGATGGAGCCGTTCTGAAACACTCTTTCTGTAGAAACTGCAATTGGACATTCTGAGCGCTAAGAGGCCTATATTGGGAAAAAGAAGGTCTACAAATAAAAACTACACAGAAGAATTGTGTGAAACTTCTTTCTGTTCTGTTTGTTCAACTAAAAGAGTTGAACCTTAGTTTTGATTGAGCCGTTCTGAAACACTCTTTCTGTAGAAAATGCAAGTGGAGATTCGGAGCGCTAAGAGGGTAATAGTGGAAAAAGGAATATATTCAAATATAAACTACACAGTAGCATTCTGTGAAAATTCTTTCTGTTCTGTGCATTCAACTAACAGAGTTGAACCTTACTTTTGATTGAGCCGTTCTGAAACACTCTTTCTGTAGAAACTGCAATTGGACATGCTAAGCGCTAAGAGGCCTACATTGGGAAAAAGAATATCTTCAAATAAAAACTACACAGATGCATTCTGTGAAACTTATCTCTGATCTGTAAATTCAGTTAACAGAGATAAAACATATTTTTGATTGAGCAGTTAAGAAACACTCTTTTTGTAGAAAATGCAAGTGGAGATTCGGAGCGCTAAGAGGGTAATATTGGAAAAAGGAATGTCTTCAAATATAAACTACACAGAATCATTCGGTGAAACTTCTTTCTGATCTGTGCATTCAGCTAACAGAGTTAAACCATACTTTTGATTGAGCAGATCTGATCACATTTTCTGTAGAAAATGCAACTGGACATTTGGAGCGCTAAGAGCGTAGTAGTGGAAAAAGGAATATATTCCAATATAAACTACACAGAAGCATTCTGTTAAACTTCTTTCTGATCTGAGCATTCAGCTAACAGAGTTAAACCATACTTTTGATTGAGCAGTTTTGAAACACTCTGTCTGTAGAAAATGCAACTGGACATTCGTAGCGCTAAGTGGGTAATAGTGGAAAAAGAATATGTTCAAATATAAACTACACAGAAGCATTGTATGAAACTTCTTTCTGTTCTGTGCATTCAACTAACAGAGTTGAACCTTACTTTTGATTGAGCCGTTCTGAAACACTCTTTCTGTAGAAACTGCAATTGGACATTCTGAGCGCTAAGAGGCCTATATTGGGAAAAATAATGTCTACAAATAAAAACTACACAGAAGAATTGTGTGAAACTTCTTTCTGTTCTGTTTGTTCAACTAAAAGTGTTGAACCTTAGTTTTGATTGAGCCGTTCTGAAACACACTTTCTGTAGAAAATGCAAGTGGAGATTCGGAGCGCTAAGAGGGTAATAGTGGAAAAAGGAATGTCTCCAAATATAAACTACACAGAATCATTCAGTGAAACTTCTTTCTGATCTGTGCATTCAGCTAACAGAGTTAAACCATACTTTTGATTGAGCAGATCTGAACACTCTTTCTGTAGAAAATGCAACTGGACATTTGGAGCGCTAAGAGAGTAGTAGTGGAAAAAGGAATATATTCAAATATAAACTACACAGAAGCATTCTGTGAAACTTCTTTCTGATCTGAGCATTCAGCTAACAGAGTTAAACCATACTTTTGATTGAGCAGTTTTGAAACACTCTGTCTGTAGAAAATGCAACTGGACATTCGTAGCGCTAAGTGGGTAATAGTGGAAAAAAGAATATGTTCAAATATAAACTACACAGAAGCATTGTATGAAACTTCCTTCTGTTCTGTGCATTCAACTAGCAGAGTTGAACCTTACTTTTGATTGAGCCTTTCTGAAACACTCTTTCTGTAGAAACTGCAATTGGACATTCTGAGCGCTAAGAGGTCTCAATTGGGAAAAATAATATCTTAAAATAAAAACTACACAGAAGCATTGTGTGAAACTTATTTCTGATATGTTCATTAAGCTAACAGAGTTAAACCATACTTTTGATTGCGCAGTTCTGAACACTCTTTCTGTAGAAAATGCAAGTGGACATTCGGAGCGCTAAGAGGGTAATAGTGGAAAAAGGAATATATTCAAATATAAACTACACTGTAGCATTCTGTGAAAATTCTTTCTGTTCTGTGCATTCAACTAACAGAGTTGAACCTTACTTTTGATTGAGCCGTTCTGAAACACTCTTTCTGTAGAAACTGCAATTGGACATGCTAAGCGGTAAGAGGCCTACATTGGGAAAAAGAATATCTTCAAATAAAAACTACACAGATGCCTTCTGTGAAACTTATTTCTGATCTGTAATTTCAGTTAACAGAGATAAAACATATTTTTGATTGAGCAGTTATGAAACCCTCTTTTTGTAGAAAATGCAAGTGGAGATTCGGAGCGCTAAGAGGGTAATAGTGGAAAAAGGAATGTCTTCAAATATAAACTACACAGAATCATTCGGTGAAACTTCTTTCTGATCTGTGCATTCAGCTAACAGAGTTAAACCATACTTTTGATTGAGCAGATCTGATCACACTTTCTGTAGAAAATGCAACTGGACATTTGGAGCGCTAAGAGCGTAGTAGTGGAAAAAGGAATATATACAAATATAAACTACACAGAAGCATTCTGTGAAACTTCTTTCTGATCTGAGCATTCAGCTAACAGAGTTAAACCATACTTTTGATTGAGCAGTTTTGAAACACTCTGTCTGTAGAAAATGCAATTGGACATTCGTAGCGCTAAGTGGGTAATAGTGGAAAAAAGAATATGTTCAAATATAAACTACACAGAAGCATTGTATGAAACTTCTTTCTGTTCTGTGCATTCAACTAACAGAGTTGAACCTTACTTTTGATTGAGCCGTTCTGAAACACTCTTTCTGTAGAAACTGCAATTGGACATTCTGAGCGCTAAGAGGCCTATATTGGGAAAAAGAATGTCTACAAATAAAAACTACACAGAAGAATTGTGTGAAACTTCTTTCTGTTCTGTTTGTTCAACTAAAAGAGTTGAACCTTAGTTTTGATTGAACCGTTCTGAAACACTCTTTCTGTAGAAAATGCAAGTGGAGATTCGGAGCGCTAAGTGGGTAATAGTGGAAAAAGGAATGTCTCCAAATATAAACTACACAGAATCATTCTGTGAAACTTCTTTCTGATCTGTGCAATCAGCTAACAGAGTTAAACCATACTTTTGATTGAGCAGATCTGAACACTCTTTCTGTAGAAAATGCAACTGGACATTTGGAGCGCTAAGAGAGTAGTTGTGGAAAAAGGAATATATTCAAATATAAACTTCACAGAAGCATTCTGTGAAACTTCTTTCTGATCTGAGCATTCAGCTAACAGAGTTAAACCATACTTTTGATTGAGCAGTTTTGAAACACTCTGTCTGTAGAAAATGCAACTGGACATTCGTAGCGCTAAGTGGGTAATAGTGGAAAAAAGAATATGTTCAAATATAAAGTACACAGAAGCATTGTATGAAACTTCTTTCTGTTCTGTGCATTCAACTAACAGAGTTGAACCTTACTTTTGATTGAGCCTTTCTGAAACACTCTTTCTGTAGAAACTGCAATTGGACATTCTGAGCGCTAAGAGGCCTCTATTGGGAAAAATAATATCTTCAAATAAAAACTACACAGAAGCATTGTGTGAAACTTATTTCTGATATGTTCATTAAGCTAACAGAGTTAAACCATACTTTTGATTGCGCAGTTCTGAACACTCTTTCTGTAGAAAATGCAAGTGGACATTCGGAGCGCTAAGAGGGTAATAGTGGAAAAAGGAATATATTCAAATATAAACTACACAGTAGCATTCTGTGAAAATTCTTTCTGTTCTGTGCATTCAACTAACAGAGTTGAACCTTACTATTGATTGAGCCGTTCTGAAACACTCTTTCTGTAGAAACTGCAATTGGACATGCTAAGCGCTAAGAGGCCTACATTGGGAAAAAGAATATCTTCAAATAAAAACTACACAGATGCATTCTGTGAAACTTATTTCTGATCTGTAAATTCAGTTAACAGAGATAAAACATATTTTTGATTGAGCAGTTATGAAACACTCTTTTTTTAGAAAATGCAAGTGGAGATTCGGAGCGCTAAGAGGGTAATATTGGAAAAAGGAATGTCTTCAAATATAAACTACACAGAATCATTTGGTGAAACTTCTTTCTGATCTGTGCATTCAGCTAACAGAGTTAAACCATACTTTTGATTGAGCAGATCTGATCACATTTTCTGTAGAAAATGCAACTGGACATTTGGAGCGCTAAGAGCGTAGTAGTGGAAAAAGGAATATATTCAAATATAAACTACACAGAAGCATTCTGTGAAACTTCTTTCTGATCTGAGCATTCAGCTAACAGAGTTAAACCATACTTTTGATTGAGCAGTTTTGAAACACTCTGTCTGTAGAAAATGCAACTGGACATTCGTAGCGCTAAGTGGGTAATAGTGGAAAAAAGAATATGTTCAAATATAAACTACACAGAAGCATTTTATGAAACTTCTTTCTGTTCTGTGCATTCAACTAACAGAGTTGAACCTTACTTTTGATTGAGCCGTTCTGAAACACTCTTTCTGTAGAAACTGCAATTGGACATTCTGAGCGCTAAGAGGCCTATATTGGGAAAAAGAATGTCTACAAATAAAAACTACACAGAAGAATTGTGTGAAACTTCTTTCTCTTCTGTTTGTTCAACTAAGAGTGTTGAACCTTAGTTTTGATTGAGCCGTTCTGAAACACTCTTTCTGTAGAAAATGCAAGTGGAGATTCGGAGCGCTAAGAGGGTAATAGTGGAAAAAGGAATGTCTCCAAATATAAACTACACAGAATCATTCTGTGAAACTTCTTTCTGATCTGTGCATTCAGCTAACAGAGTTAAACCATACTTTTGATTGAGCAGATCTGAACACTCTTTCTGTAGAAAATGCAACTGGACATTTGGAGCGCTAAGAGAGTAGTAGTGGAAAAAGCAATATATTCAAATATAAACTACACAGAAGCATTCTGTGAAACTTCTTTCTGATCTGAGCATTCAGCTAACAGAGTTAAACCATACTTTTGATTGAGCAGTTTTGAAACACTCTGTCTGTAGAAAATGCAACTGGACATTCGTAGCGCTAAGTGGGTAATAGTGGAAAAAAGTATATGTTCAAATATAAACTACACAGAAGCATTGTATGAAACTTCTTTCTGTTCTGTGCATTCAACTAACAGAGTTGAACCTTACTTTTGATTGAGCCTTTCTGAAACACTCTTTCTGTAGAAACTGCAATTGGACATTCTGAGCGCTAAGAGGCCTCTATTGGGAAAAATAATATCTTCAAATAAAAACTACACAGATGCATTGTGTGAAACTTATTTCTGATATGTTCATTAAGCTAACAGAGTTAAACCATACTTTTGATTGCGCAGTTCTGAACACTCTTTCTGTAGAAAATGCAAGTGGACATTCGGAGCGCTAAGAGGGTAATAGTGGAAAAAGGAATATATTCAAATATAAACTACACAGTAGCATTCTGTGAAAATTCTTTCTGTTCTGTGCATTCAACTAACAGAGTTGAACCTTACTTTTGATTGAGCCGTTCTGAAACACTCTTTCTGTAGAAACTGCAATTGGACATGCTAAGCGCTAAGAGGCCTACATTGGGAAAAAGAATATCTTCAAATAAAAACTACACAGATGCATTCTGTGAAACTTATTTCTGATCTGTAAATTCAGTTAACAGAGATAAAACATATTTTTGATTGAGCAGTTATGAAACACTCTTTTTGTAGAAAATGCAAGTGGGGATTCGGAGCGCTAAGAGGGTAATAGTGGAAAAAGGAATGTCTTCAAATATAAACTACACAGAATCATTCGGTGAAACTTCTTTCTGATCTGTGCATTCAGCTAACAGAGTTAAACCATACTTTTGATTGAGCAGATCTGATCACACTTTCTGTAGAAAATGCAACTGGACATTTGGAGCGCTAAGAGCGTAGTAGTGGAAAAAGGAATATATTCAAATATAAACTACACAGAAGCATTCTGTGAAACTTCTTTCTGATCTGAGCATTCAGCTAACAGAGTTAAACCATACTTTTGATTGAGCAGTTTTGAAACACTCTGTCTGTAGAAAATGCAACTGGACATTCGTAGCGCTAAGTGGGTAATAGTGGAAAAAAGAATATGTTCAAATATAAACTACACAGAAGCATTGTATGAAACTTCTTTCTGTTCTGTGCATTCAACTAACAGAGTTGAACCTTACTTTTGATTGAGCCGTTCTGAAACACTCTTTCTGTAGAAACTGCAATTGGACATTCTGAGCGCTAAGAGGCCTATATTGGGAAAAAGAATGTCTACAAATAAAAACTACACAGAAGAATTGTGTGAAACTTCTTTCTGTTCTGTTTGTTCAACTAAAAGAGTTGAACCTTAGTTTTGATTGAGCCGTTCTGAAACACTCTTTCTGTAGAAAATGCAAGTGGAGATTCGGAGCGCTAAGAGGGTAATAGTGGAAAAAGGAATGTCTCCAAATATAAACTACACAGAATCATTCTGTGAAACTTCTTTCTGATCTGTGCATTCAGCTAACAGAGTTAAACCATACTTTTGATTGAGCAGATCTGAACACTCTTTCTGTAGAAAATGCAACTGGACATTTGGAGCGCTAAGAGAGTAGTAGTGGAAAAAGGAATATATTCAAATATAAACTACACAGAAGCATTCTGTGAAACTTCTTTCTGATCTGAGCATTCAGCTAACAGAGTTAAACCATACTTTTGATTGAGCAGTTTTGAAACACTCAGTCTGTAGAAAATGCAACTGGACATTCGTAGCGCTAAGTGGGTAATAGTGGAAAAAAGAATATGTTCAAATATAAACTACACAGAAGCATTGTATGAAACTTCTTTCTGTTCTGTGCATTCAACTAACAGAGTTGAACCTTACTTTTGATTGAGCCTTTCTGAAACACTCTTTCTGTAGAAACTGCAATTGGACATTCTGAGCGCTAAGAGGCCTCTATTGGGAAAAATAATATTTTCAAATAAAAACTACACAGAAGCATTGTGTGAAACTTATTTCTGATATGTTCATTAAGCTAACAGAGTTAAACCATACTTTTGATTGCGCAGTTCTGAACACTCTTTCTGTAGAAAATGCAAGTGGACATTCGGAGCGCTAAGAGGGTAATAGTGGAAAAAGGAATATATTCAAATATAAACTACACAGTAGCATTCTGTGAAAATTCTTTCTGTTCTGTGCATTCAACTAACAGAGGTGAACCTTACTTTTGATTGAGCCGTTCTGAAACACTCTTTCTGTAGAAACTGCAATTGGACATGCTAAGCGCTAAGAGGCCTACATTGGGAAAAAGAATATCTTCAAATAAAAACTACACAGATGCATTCTGTGAAACTTATTTCTGATCTGTAAATACAGTTAACAGAGATAAAATATATTTTTGATTGAGCAGTTATGAAACACTCTTTCTGTAGAAAATGCAAGTGGAGATTCGGAGCGCTAAGAGGGTAATAGTGGAAAAAGGAATGTCTTCAAATATAAACTACACAGAATCATTCAGTGAAACTTCTTTCTGATCTGTGCATTCAGCTAAAAGAGTTAAACCATACTTTTGATTGAGCAGATCTGAACACTCTTTCTGTAGAAAATGCAACTGGACATTTGGAGCGCTAAGAGCGTAGTAGTGGAAAAAGGAATATATTCAAATATAAACTACACAGAAGCATTCTGTGAAACTTCTTTCTGATCTGAGCATTCAGCTAAGAGAGTTAAACCATACTTTTGATTGAGCAGTTTTGAAACACTCTGTCTGTAGAAAATGCAACTGGACATTCGTAGCGCTAAGTGGGTAATAGTGGAAAAAAGAATATGTTCAAATATAAACTACACAGAAGCATTGTATGAAACTTCTTTCTGTTCTGTGCATTCAACTAACAGAGTTGAACCTTACTTTTGATTGAGCCGTTCTGAAACACTCTTTCTGTGGAAACTGCAATTGGACATTCTGAGCGCTAAGAGGCCTATATTGGGAAAAAGAATGTCTACAAATAAAAACTACACAGAAGAATTGTGTGAAACTTCTTTCTGTTCTGTTTGTTCAACTAAAAGAGTTGAACCTTAGTTTTGATTGAGCCGTTCTGAAACACTCTTTCTGTAGAAAATGCAAGTGGAGATTCGGAGCGCTAAGAGGGTAATAGTGGAAAAAGGAATGTCTCCAAATATAAACTACACAGAATCATTCTGTGAAACTTCTTTCTGATCTGTGCATTCAGCTAACAGAGTTAAACCACACTTTTGATTGAGCAGATCTGAACACTCTTTCTGTAGAAAATGCAACTGGACATTTGGAGCGCTAAGAGAGTAGTAGTGGAAAAAGGAATATATTCAAATATAAACTACACAGAAGCATTCTGTGAAACTTCTTTCTGATCTGAGCATTCAGCTAACAGAGTTAAACCATACTTTTGATTGAGCAGTTTTGAAACACTCTGTCTGTAGAAAATGCAACTGGACATTCGTAGCGCTAAGTGGGTAATAGTGGAAAAAAGAATATTTTCAAATATAAACTACACAGAAGCATTGTATGAAACTTCTTTCTGTTCTGTGCATTCAACTAACAGAGTTGAACCTTACTTTTGATTGAGCCTTTCTGAAACACTCTTTCTGTAGAAACTGCAATTGGACATTCTGAGCGCTAAGAGGCCTCTATTGGGAAAAATAATATCTTCAAATAAAAACTACACAGAAGCATTGTGTGAAACTTATTTCTGATATGTTCATTAAGCTAACAGAGTTAAACCATACTTTTGATTGCGCAGTTCTGAACACTCTTTCTGTAGAAAATGCAAGTGGACATTCGGAGCGCTAAGAGGGTAATAGTGGAAAAAGGAATATATTCAAATATAAACTACACAGTAGCATTCTGTGACAATTCTTTCTGTTCTGTGCATTCAACTAACAGAGTTGAACCTTACTTTTGATTGAGCCGTTCTGAAACACTCTTTCTGTAGAAACTGCAATTGGACATGCTAAGCGCTAAGAGGCCTACATTGGGAAAAAGAATATCTTCAAATAAAAACTACACAGATGCATTCTGTGAAAATTATTTCTGATCTGTAAATTCAGTTAACAGAGATAAAACATATTTTTGATTGAGCAGTTATGAAACACTCTTTTTGTAGAAAATGCAAGTGGAGATTCGGAGCGCTAAGAGGGTAATAGTGGAAAAAGGAATGTCTACAAATAAAAACTACACAGAATCATTCGGTGAAACTTCTTTCTGATCTGTGCATTCAGCTAACAGAGTTAAACCATACTTTTGATTGAGCAGATCTGATCACACTTTCTGTAGAAAATGCAACTGGACATTTGGAGTGCTAAGAGCGTAGTAGTGGAAAAAGGAATATATTCAAATATAAACTACACAGAAGCATTCTGTGAAACTTCTTTCTGATCTGAGCATTCAGCTAACAGAGTTAAACCATACTTTTGATTGAGCAGTTTTGAAACACTCTGTCTGTAGAAAATGCAACTGGACATTCGTAGCGCTAAGTGGGTAATAGTGGAAAAAAGAATATGTTCAAATATAAACTACACAGAAGCATTGTATGAAACTTCTTTCTGTTCTGTGCATTCAACTAACAGAGTTGAACCTTACTTTTGATTGAGCCGTTCTGAAACACTCTTTCTGTAGAAACTGCAATTGGACATTCTGAGCGCTAAGAGGCATATATTGGGAAAAATAATGTCTACAAATAAAAACTACACAGAAGAATTGTGTGAAACTTCTTTCTGTTCTGTTTGTTCAACTAAAAGAGTTGAACCTTAGTTTTGATTGAGCCGTTCTGAAACACTCTTTCTGTAGAAAATGCAAGTGGAGATTCGGAGCGCTAAGAGGGTAATAGTGGAAAAAGGAATGTCTCCAAATATAAACTACACAGAATCATTCTGTGAAACTTCTTTCTGATCTGTGCATTCAGCTAACAGAGTTAAACCATATTTTTGATTGAGCAGATCTGAACACACTTTCTGTAGAAAATGCAACTGGACATTTGGAGCGCTAAGAGAGTAGTAGTGGAAAAAGGAATATATTCAAATATAAACTACACAGAAGCATTCTGTGAAAATTCTTTCTGATCTGAGCATTCAGCTAACAGAGTTAAACCATACTTTTGATTGAGCAGTTTTGAAACACTCTGTCTGTAGAAAATGCAACTGGACATTCGTAGCGCTAAGTGGGTAATAGTGGAAAAAAGAATATGTTCAAATATAAACTACACAGAAGCATTGTATGAAACTGCTTTCTGTTCTGTGCATTCAACTAACAGAGTTGAACCTTACTTTTGATTGAGCCGTTCTGAAACACTCTTTCTGTAGAAACTGCAATTGGACATTCTGAGCGCTAAGAGGCATATATTGGGAAAAATAATGTCTACAAATAAAAACTACACAGAAGAATTGTGTGAAACTTCTTTCTGTTCTGTTTGTTCAACTAAAAGAGTTGAACCTTAGTTTTGATTGAGCCGTTCTGAAACACTCTTTCTGTAGAAAATGCAAGTGGAGATTCGGAGCGCTAAGAGGGTAATAGTGGAAAAAGGAATGTCTCCAAATATAAACTACACAGAATCATTCTGTGAAACTTCTTTCTGATCTGTGCATTCAGCTAACAGATTTAAACCATACTTTTGATTGAGCAGATCTGAACACTCTTTCTGTAGAAAATGCAACTGGACATTTGGAGCGCTAAGAGAGTAGTAGTGGAAAAAGGAATATATTCAAATATAAACTACACAGAAGCATTCTGTGAAACTTCTTTCTGATCTGAGCATTCAGCTAACAGAGTTAAACCATACTTTTGATTGAGCAGTTTTGAAACACTCTGTCTGTAGAAAATGCAACTGGACATTCGTAGCGCTAAGTGGGTAATAGTGGAAAAAAGAATATGTTCAAATATAAACTACACAGAAGCATTGTATGAAACTTCCTTCTGTTCTGTGCATTCAACTAACAGAGTTGAACCTTACTTTTGATTGAGCCTTTCTGAAACACTCTTTCTGTAGAAACTGCAATTGGACATTCTGAGCGCTAAGAGGCCTCTATTGGGAAAAATAATATCTTCAAATAAAAACTACACAGAAGCATTGTGTGAAACTTATTTCTGATATGTTCATTAAGCTAACAGAGTTAAACCATACTTTTGATTGCGCAGTTCTGAACACTCTTTCTGTAGAAAATGCAAGTGGACATTCGGAGCGCTAAGAGGGTAATAGTGGAAAAAGGAATATATTCAAATATAAACTACACAGTAGCATTCTGTGAAAATTCTTTCTATTCTGTGCATTCAACTAACAGAGTTGTACCTTACTTTTGATTGAGCCGTTCTGAAACACTCTTTCTGTAGAAACTGCAATTGGACATGCTAAGCGCTAAGAGGCCTACATTGGGAAAAAGAATATCTTCAAATAAAAACTACACAGATGCATTCTGTGAATCTTATTTCTGATCTGTAAATACAGTTAACAGAGATAAAACATATTTTTGATTGAGCAGTTATGAAACACTCTTTTTGTAGAAAATGCAAGTGGAGATTCGGAGCGCTAAGAGGGTAATAGTGGAAAAAGGAATGTCTTCAAATATAAACTACACAGAATCATTCGGTGAAATTTCTTTCTGATCTGTGCATTCAGCTAACAGAGTTAAACCATACTTTTGATTGAGCAGATCTGAACACTCTTTCTGTAGAAAATGCAACTGGACATTTGGAGCGCTAAGAGCGTAGTAGTGGAAAAAGGAATATATTCAAATATAAACTACACAGAAGCATTCTGTGAAACTTCTTTCTGATCTGAGCATTCAGCTAACAGAGTTAAACCATACTTTTGATTGAGCAGTTTTGAAACACTCTGTCTGTAGAAAATGCAACTGGACATTCGTAGCGCTAAGTGGGTAATAGTGGAAAAAAGAATATGTTCAAATATAAACTACACAGAAGCATTGTATGAAATTTCTTTCTGTTCTGTGCATTCAACTAACAGAGTTGAAACTTACTTTTGATTGAGCCGTTCTGAAACACTCTTTCTGTAGAAACTGCAATTGGACATTCTGAGCGCTAAGAGGCCTATATTGGGAAAAAGAATGTCTACAAATAAAAACTACACAGAAGCATTGTGTGAAACTTCTTTCTGTTCTGTTTGTTCAACTAAAAGAGTTGAACCTTAGTTTTGATTGCGCAGTTCTGAACACTCTTTCTGTAGAAAATGCAAGTGGACATTCGGAGCGCTAAGAGGGTAATAGTGGAAAAAGGAATATATTCAAATATAAACTACACAGTAGCATTCTGTGAAAATTCTTCCTGTTCTGTGCATTCAACTAACAGAGTTGAACCTTACTTTTGATTGAGCCGTTCTGAAACACTCTTTCTGTAGAAACTGCAATTGGACATGCTAAGCGCTAAGACGCCTACATTGGGAAAAAGAATATCTTCAAATAAAAACTACACAGATGCATTCTGTGAAACTTATTTCTGATCTGTAAATTCAGTTAACAGAGATAAAACATATTTTTGATTGAGCAGTTAAGAAACACTCTTTTTGTAGAAAATGCAAGTGGAGATTCGGAGCGCTATGAGGGTAATAGTGGAAAAAGGAATGTCTTCAAATATAAACTACACAGAATCATTCGGTGAATCTTCTTTCTGATCTGTGCATTCAGCTAACAGAGTTAAACCATACTTTTGATTGAGCAGATCTGAAAACTCTTTCTGTAGAAAATGCAACTGGACATTTGGAGCGCTAAGAGCGTAGTAGTGGAAAAAGGAATATATTCAAATATAAACTACACAGAAGCATTCTGTGAAACTTTTTTCTGATCTGAGCATTCAGCTAACAGAGTTAAACCATACATTTGATTGAGCAGTTTTGAAACACTCTGTCTGTAGAAAATGCAACTGGACATTCGTAGCGCTAAGTGGGTAATAGTGGAAAAAAGAATATGTTCAAATAAAAACTACACAGAAGCATTGTATGAAACTTCTTTCTGTTCTGTGCATTCAACTAACAGAGTTGAACCTTACTTTTGATTGAGCCGTTCTGAAACACTCTTTCTGTAGAAACTGCAATTGGACATTCTGAGCGCTAAGAGGCCTATATTTGGAAAAAGAATGTCTACAAATAAAAACTACACAGAAGAATTGTGTGAAACTTCTTTCTGTTCTGTTTGTTCAACTAAAAGAGTTGAACCTTAGTTTTGATTGAGCCGTTCTGAAACACTCTTTCTGTAGAAAATGCAAGTGGAGATTCGGAGCGCTAAGAGGGTAATAGTGGAAAAAGGAATGTCTCCAAATATAAACTACACAGAATCATTCTGTGAAAATTCTTTCTGATCTGTGCATTCAGCTAACAGAGTTAAACCATACTTTTGATTGAGCAGATCTGAACACTCTTTCTGTAGAAAATGCAACTGGACATTTGGAGCGCTAAGAGAGTAGTAGTGGAAAAAGGAATATATTCAAATATAAACTACACAGAAGCATTCTGTGAAACTTCTTTCTGATCTGAGCATTCAGCTAACAGAGTTAAACTATACTTTTGATTGAGCAGTTTTGAAACACTCTGTCTGTAGAAAATGCAACTGGACATTCGTAGCGCTAAGTGGGTAATAGTGGAAAAAAGAATATGTTCAAATATAAACTACACAGAAGCATTGTATGAAACTTCTTTCTGTTCTGTGCATTCAACTAACAGAGTTGAACCTTACTTTTGATTGAGCCTTTCAGAAACACTCTTTCTGTAGAAACTGCAATTGGACATTCTGAGCGCTAAGAGGCCTCTATTGGGAAAAATAATATCTTCAAATAAAAACTACACAGAAGCATTGTGTGAAACTTATTTCTGATATGTTCATTAAGCTAACAGAGTTAAACCATACTTTTGATTGCGCAGTTCTGAACACTCTTTCTGTAGAAAATGCAAGTGGACATTCGGAGCGCTAAGAGGGTAATAGTGGAAAAAGGAATATATTCAAATATAAACTACACAGTAGCATTCTGTGAAAATTCTTTCTGTTCTGTGCATTCAACTAACAGAGTTGAACCTTACTTTTGATTGAGCCGTTCTGAAACACTCTTTCTGTAGAAACTGCAACTGGACATGCTAAGCGCAAAGAGGCCTACATTGGGAAAAAGAATATCTTCAAATAAAAACTACACAGATGCATTCTGTGAAACTTATTTCTGATCTGTAAATTCAGTTAACAGAGATAAAACATATTTTTGATTGAGCAGTTATGAAACACTCTTTTTGTAGAAAATGCAAGTGGAGATTCGGAGCGCTAAGAGGGTAATAGTGGAAAAAGGAATGTCTTCAAATATAAACTACACAGAATCATTCGGTGAAACTTCTTTCTGATCTGTGCATTCAGCTAACAGAGTTAAACCATACTTTTGATTGAGCAGATCTGAACACTCTTTCTGTAGAAAATGCAACTGGACATTTGGAGCGCTAAGAGCGTAGTAGTGGAAAAAGGAATATATTCAAATATAAACTACACAGAAGCATTCTGTGAAACTTCTTTCTGATCTGAGCATTCAGCTAACAGAGTTAAACCATACTTTTGATTGAGCAGTTTTGAAACACTCTGTCTGTAGAAAATGCAACTGGACATTCGTAGCGCTAAGTGGGTAATAGTGGAAAAAAGAATATGTTCAAATATAAACTACACAGAATCATTGTATGAAACTTTTTTCTGTTCTGTGCATTCAACTAACAGAGTTGAACCTTACTTTTGATTGAGCCGTTCTGAAACACTCTTTCTGTAGAAACTGCAATTGGACATTCTGAGCGCTAAGAGGCCTATATTGGGAAAAAGAATGTCTACAAATAAAAACTACACAGAAGAATTGTGTGAAACTTCTTTCTGTTCTGTTTGTTCAACTAAAAGAGTTGAACGTTAGTTTTGATTGAGCCGTTCTGAAACACTCTTTCTGTAGAAAATGCAAGTGGAGATTCGGAGCACTAAGAGGGTAATAGTGGAAAAAGGAATGTCTCCAAATATAAACTACACAGAATCATTCGGTGAAACTTCTTTCTGATCTGTGCATTCAGCTAACAGAGTTAAACCATACTTTTGATTGAGCAGATCTGAACACTCTTTCTGTAGAAAATGCAACTGGACATTTGGAGCACTAAGAGCGTAGTAGTGGAAAAAGGAATATATTCAAATATAAACTACACAGAAGCATTCTGTGAAACTTCTTTCTGATCTGAGCATTCAGCTAACAGAGTTAAACCATACTTTTGATTGAGCAGTTTTGAAACACTCTGTCTGTAGAAAATGCAACTGGACATTCGTAGCGCTAAGTGGGTAATAGTGGAAAAAACAATATGTTCAAATATAAACTACACAGAATCATTGTATGAAACTTTTTTTTGTTCTGTGCATTCAACTAACAGAGTTGAACCTTACTTTTGATTGAGCCGTTCTGAAACACTCTTTCTGTAGAAACTTCAATTGGACATTCTGAGCGCTAAGAGGCCTATATTGGGAAAAAAAATGTCTACAAATAAAAACTACACAGAAGAATTGTGTGAAACTTCTTTCTGTTCTGTTTGTTCAACTAAAAGGGTTGAACGTTAGTTTTGATTGAGCCGTTCTGAAACACTCTTTCTGTAGAAAATGCAAGTGGAGATTCGGAGCGCTAAGAGGGTAATAGTGGAAAAAGGAATGTCTCCAAATATAAACTACACAGAATCATTCTGTGAAACTTCTTTCTGATCTGTGCATTCAGCTAACAGAGTTAAACCATACTTTTGATAGAGCAGATCTGAACACTCTTTCTGTAGAAAATGCAACTGGACATTTGGAGCGCTAAGAGAGTAGTAGTGGAAAAAGAAATATATTCAAATATAGACTACACAGAAGCATTCTGTGAAACTTCTTTCTGATCTGAGCATTCAGCTAACAGAGTTAAACCATACTTTTGATTGAGCAGTTTTGAAACACTCTGTCTGTAGAAAATGCAACTGGACATTCGTAGCGCTAAGTGGGTAATAGTGGAAAATAGTACATGTTCAAATATAAACTACACAGAAGCATTGTATGAAACTTCTTTCTGTTCTGTGCATTCAACTAACAGAGTTGAACCTTACTTTTGATTGAGCCTTTCTGAAACACTCTTTCTGTAGAAACTGCAATTGGACATTCTGAGCGCTAAGAGGCCTATATTGGGAAAAATAATATCTTCAAATAAATACTACACAGAAGCACTGTGTGAAACTTATTTCTGATATGTTCATTAAGCTAACAGAGTTAAACCATACTTTTGATTGCGCAGTTCTGAACACTCTTTCTGTAGAAAATGCAAGTGGACATTCGGAGCGCTAAGAGGGTAATAGTGGAAAAAGGAATGTCTTCAAATATAAACTACACAGAATCATTCGGTGAAACTTCTTTCTGATCTGTGCATTCAGCTAACAGAGTTAAACCATACTTTTGATTGAGCAGATCTGAACACTCTTTCTGTAGAAAATGCAACTGGACACTTGGAGCGCTAAGAGCGTAGTAGTGGAAAAAGGAATATATTCAAATATAAACTACACAGAAGCATTCTGTGAAACTTCTTTCTGATCTGAGCATTCAGCTAACAGAGTTAAACCATACTTTTGATTGAGCAGTTTTGAAACACTCTGTCTGTAGAAAATGCAACTGGACATTCGTAGCGCTAAGTGGGTAATAGTGGAAAAAAGAATATGTTCAAATATAAACTACACAGAATCATTGTATGAAACTTCTTTCTGTTCTGTGCATTCAACTAACAGAGTTGAACCTTACTTTTGTTTGAGCCGTTCT
The DNA here is from genome assembly GCF_028878055.3 of Symphalangus syndactylus. Lineage (NCBI taxonomy): Eukaryota > Metazoa > Chordata > Mammalia > Primates > Hylobatidae > Symphalangus > Symphalangus syndactylus. Next base: position 9,878,249 of record NC_072445.2, on the reverse strand, counting down.
GAAACACTCTTTCTGTAGAAACTGCAATTGGACATTCTGAGCGCTAAGAGGCCTATATTGGGAAAAAGAATGTCTACAAATAAAAACTACACAGAAGAATTGTGTGAAAATTCTTTCTGTTCTGTTTGTTCAACTAAAAGAGTTGAACCTTAGTTTTGATTGAGCCGTTCTGAAACACTCTTTCTGTAGAAAATGCCAGTGGAGATTCGGAGCGCTAAGAGTGTAATAGTGGAAAAAGGAATGTCTCCAAATATAAACTACACAGAATCATTCTGTGAAACTTCTTTCTGATCTGTGCATTCAGCTAACAGAGTTAAACCATACTTTTGATTGAGCAGATCTGAACACTCTTTCTGTAGAAAATGCAACTGGACATTTGGAGCACTAAGAGCGTAGTAGTGGAAAAAGGAATATATTCAAATATAAACTACACAGAAGCATTCTGTGAAACTTCTTTCTGATCTGAGCATTCAGCTAACAGAGTTAAACCATACTTTTGATTGAGCAGTTTTGAAACACTCTGTCTGTAGAAAATGCAACTGGACATTCGTAGCGCTAAGTGGGTAATAGTGGAAAAAAGAATATGTTCAAATATAAACTACACAGAATCATTGTATGAAACTTTTTTCTGTTCTGTGCATTCAACTAACAGAGTTGAACCTTACTTTTGATTGAGCCGTTCTGAAACACTCTTTCTGTAGAAATTGCAATTGGACATTCTGAGCGCTAAGAGGCCTATATTGGGAAAAAGAATGTCTACAAATAAAAACTACACAGAAGAATTGTGTGAAACTTCTTTCTGTTCTGTTTGTTCAACTAAAAGGGTTGAACGTTAGTTTTGATTGAGCCGTTCTGAAACACTCTTTCTGTAGAAAATGCAAGTGGAGATTCGGAGCGCTAAGAGGGTAATAGTGGAAAAAGGAATGTCTCCAAATATAAACTACACAGAATCATTCTGTGAAACTTCTTTCTGATCTGTGCATTCAGCTAACAGAGTTAAACCATACTTTTGATTGAGCAGATCTGAACACTCTTTCTGTAGAAAATGCAACTGGACATTTGGAGCGCTAAGAGAGTAGTAGTGGAAAAAGGAATATATTCAAATATAGACTACACAGAAGCATTCTGTGAAACTTGTTTCTGATCTGAGCATTCAGCTAACAGAGTTAAACCATACTTTTGATTGAGCAGTTTTGAAACACTCTGTCTGTAGAAAATGCAACTGGACATTCGTAGCGCTAAGTGGGTAATAGTGGAAAAAAGTATATGTTCAAATATAAACTACACAGAAGCATTGTATGAAACTTCTTTCTGTTCTGTGCATTCAACTAACAGAGTTGAACCTTAGTTTTGATTGAGCCTTTCTGAAACACTCTTTCTGTAGAAACTGCAATTGGACATTCTGAGCGCTAAGAGGCCTATATTGGGAAAAATAATATCTTCAAATAAAAACTACACAGAAGCATTGTGTGAATCTTATTTCTGATATGTTCATTAAGCTAACAGAGTTAAACCATACTTTTGATTGCGCAGTTGTGAACACTCTTTCTGTAGAAAATGCAAGTGGACATTCGGAGCGCTAAGAGGGTAATAGTGGAAAAAGGAATATATTCAAATATAAACTACACAGTAGCATTCTGTGAAAATTCTTTCTGTTCTGTGCATTCAGCTAACAGAGTTGAACCTTACTTTTGTTTGAGCCGTTCTGAGACACTCTTTCTGTAGAAACTGCAATTGGACATGCTAAGCGCAAAGAGGCCTACATTTGGAAAAAGAATATCTTCAAATAAAAACTACACAGATGCATTCTGTGAAACTTATTTCTGATCTGTAAATTCAGTTAACAGAGATAAAACATATTTTTGATTGAGCAGTTATGAAACACTCTTTTTGTAGAAAATGCAAGTGGGGATTCGGAGCGCTAAGAGGGTAATAGTGGAAAAAGGAATGTCTTCAAATATAAACTACACAGGATCATTCGGTGAAACTTCTTTCTGATCTGTGCATTCAGCTAACAGAGTTAAACCATACTTTTGATTGAGCAGATCTGAACACTCTTTCTGTAGAAAATGCAACTGGACATTTGGAGCGCTAAGAGCGTAGTAGTGGAAAAAGGAATATATTCAAATATACTACACAGAAGCATTCTGTGAAACTTCTTTCTGATCTGAGCATTCAGCTAACAGAGTTAAACCATACTTTTGATTGAGCAGTTTTGAAACACTCTGTCTGTAGAAAATGCAACTGGACATTCGTAGCGCTAAGTGGGTAATAGTGGAAAAAAGAATATGTTCAAATATAAACTACACAGAATCATTTTATGAAACTTCTTTCTGTTCTGTGCATTCAACTAACAGAGTTGAACCTTACGTTTGATTGAGCCGTTCTGAATCACTCTTTCTGTAGAAACTGCAATTGGACATTCTGAGCGCTAAGAGGCCTATATTGGGAAAAAGAATGTCTACAAATAAAAACTACACAGAAGCATTGTGTGAAACTTCTTTCTGTTCTGTTTGTTCAACTAAAAGAGTTGAACCTTAGTTTTGATTGCGCAGTTCTGAACACTCTTTCTGTAGAAAATGCAAGTGGACATTCGGAGCGCTAAGAGGGTAATAGTGGAAAAAGGAATATATTCAAATATAAACTACACAGTAGCATTCTGTGAAAATTCTTCCTGTTCTGTGCATTCAACTAACAGAGTTGAACCTTACTTTTGATTGAGCCGTTCTGAAACACTCTTTCTGTAGAAACTGCAATTGGACATGCTAAGCGCTAAGAGGCCTACATTGGGAATAAGAATATCTTCAAATAAAAACTACACAGATGCATTCTGTGAAACTTATTTCTGATCTGTAAATTCAGTTAACAGAGATAAAACATATTTTTGATTGAGCAGTTATGAAACACTCTTTTTGTAGAAAATGCAAGTGGAGATTCGGAGCGCTAAGAGGATAATAGTGGAAAAAGGAATGTCTTCAAATATAAACTACACAGAATCATTCGGTGAAACTTCTATCTGATCTGTGCATTCAGCTAACAGAGTAAAACCATACTTTTGATTGAGCAGATCTGAACACTCTTTCTGTAGAAAATGCAACTGGACATTTGGAGCGCTAAGAGCGTAGTAGTGGAAAAAGGAATATATTCAAATATAAACTACACAGAAGCATTCTGTGAAACTTCTTTCTGATCTGAGCATTCAGCTAACAGAGCTAAACCATACTTTTGATTGAGCAGTTTTGAAACACTCTGTCTGTAGAAAATGCAACTGGACATTCGTAGCGCTAAGTGGGTAATAGTGGAAAAAGGAATATGTTCAAATATAAACTACACAGAAGCATTGTATGAAACTTCTTTCTGTTCTGTGCATTCAACTAACAGAGTTGAACCTTACATTTGATTGAGCCGTTCTGAAACACTCTTTCTGTAGAAACTGCAATTGGACATTCTGAGCGCTAAGAGGCCTATATTGGGAAAAAGAATGTCTACAAATAAAAACTACACAGAAGAATTGTGTGAAACTTCTTTCTGTTCTGTTTGTTCAACTAAAAGAGTTGAACGTTAGTTTTGATTGAGCCGTTCTGAAACACTCTTTCTGTAGAAAATGCAAGTGGAGATTCGGAGCGCTAAGAGGGTAATAGTGGAAAAAGGAATGTCTCCAAATATAAACTACACAGAATCATTCTGTGAAACTTCTTTCTGATCTGTGCATTCAGCTAACAGAGTTAAACCATACTTTTGATTGAGCAGATCTGAACACTCTTTCTGTAGAAAATGCAACTGGACCTTTGGAGCGCTAAGAGAGTAGTAGTGGAAAGAGGAATATATTCAAATATAGACTACACAGAAGCATTCTGTGAAACATCTTTCTGATCTGAGCATTCAGCTAACAGAGTTAAACCATACTTTTGATTGAGCAGTTTTGAAACACTCTGTCTGTAGAAAATGCAACTGGACATTCGTAGCGCTAAGTGGGTAATAGTGGAAAAAAGTATATGTTCAAATATAAACTACACAGAAGCATTGTATGAAACTTCTTTCTGTTCTCTGCATTCAACTAACAGAGTTGAACCTTACTTTTGATTGAGCCTTTCTGAAACACTCTTTCTGTAGAAACTGCAATTGGACATTCTGAGCGCTAAGAGGCCTCTATTGGGAAAAATAATATCTTCAAATAAAAACTACACAGAAGCATTGTGTGAAACTTATTTCTGATATATTCATTAAGCTAACAGAGTTAAACCATACTTTTGATTGCGCAGTTCTGAACACTCTTTCTGTAGAAAATGCAAGTGGACATTCGGAGCGCTAAGAGGGTAAGAGTGGAAAAAGGAATATATTCAAATATAAACTACACAGTAGCATTCTGTGAAAATTCTTTCTGTTCTGTGCATTCAACTAACAGAGTTGAACCTTACTTTTGTTTGAGCCGTTCTGAAACACTCTTTCTGTAGAAACTGCAATTGGACATGCTAAGCGCTAAGAGGCCTACATTGGGAAGAAGAATATCTTCAAATATAAACTACACAGATGCATTCTGTGAAACTTATTTCTGATCTGTAAATTCAGTTAACAGAGATAAAACATATTTTTGATTGAGCAGTTATGAAACACTGTTTTTGTAGAAAATGCAAGTGGAGATTCGGAGCGCTAAGAGGGTAATAGTGGAAAAAGGAATGTCTTCAAATATAAACTACACAGAATCATTCGGTGAAACTTCTTTCTGATCTGTGCATTCAGCTAACAGAGTTAAACCATACTTTTGATTGAGCAGATCTGAACACTCTTTCTGTAGAAAATGCAACTGGACATTTGGAGCGCTAAGAGCGTAGTAGTGGAAAAAGGAATATATTCAAATATAAACTACACAGAAGCATTCTGTGAAACTACTTTCTGATCTGAGCATTCAGCTAACAGAGTTAAACCATACTTTTGATTGAGCAGTTTTGAAACACTCTGTCTGTAGAAAATGCAACTGGACATTCGTAGCGCTAAGTGGGTAATAGTGGAAAAAAGAATATGTTCAAATACAAACTACACAGAAGCATTGTATGAAACTTCTTTCTGTTCTGTGCATTCAACTAACAGAGTTGAACCTTACCTTTGATTGATCCGTTCTGAAACACTCTTTCTGTAGAAACTGCAATTGGACATTCTTAGCGCTAAGAGGCCTATATTGGGAAAAAGAATGTCTACAAATAAAAACTACACAGAAGAATTGTGTGAAACTTCTTTCTGTTCTGTTTGTTCAACTAAAAGAGTTGAACCTTAGTTTTGATTGAGCCGTTCTGAAACACTCTTTCTGTAGAAAATGCAAGTGGAGATTCGGAGCGCTAAGAGGGTAATAGTGGAAAAAGGAATGTCTGCAAATATAAATTACAGAGAATCATTCTGTGAAACTTCTTTCGGATCTGTGCATTCAGCTAACAGAGTTAAACCATACTTTTGATTCAGCAGATCTGAACACTCTTTCTGTAGAAAATGCAACTGGACATTTGGAGCGCTAAGAGCGTAGTAGTGGAAAAAGGAATATATTCAAATATAAACTACACAGAAGCATTCTGTGAAACTTCTTTCTGATCTGAGCATTCAGCTAACAGAGTTAAACCATACTTTTGATTGAGCAGTTTTGAAACACTCTGTCTGTAGAAAATGCAACTGGACATTCGTAGCGCTAAGTGGGTAATAGTGGAAAAAAGAATATGTTCAAATATAAACTACACAGAAGCATTGTATGAAACTTCTTTCTGTTCTGTGCATTCAACTAACAGAGTTGAACCTTACTTTTGATTGAGCCTTTCTGAAACTCTCTTTCTGTAGAAACTGCAATTGGACATTCTGAGCGCTAAGAGGCCTCTATTGGGAAAAATAATATCTTCAAATAAAAACTACACAGAAGCATTGTGTGAAACTTATTTCTGATATGTTCATTATGCTAACAGAGCTAACCATACTTTTGATTGCGCAGTTCTGAACACTCTTTCTGTAGAAAATGCAAGTGGACATTCGGAGCGCTAAGAGGGTAATAGTGGTAAAAGGAATATATTCAAATATAAACTACACAGTAGCATTCTGTGAAAATTCTTTCTGTTCTGTGCATTCAACTAACAAATTTGAACCTTACTTTTGATTGAGCCGTTCTGAAACACTCTTTCTGTAGAAACTGCAATTGGACATGCTAAGCGCTAAGAGGCCTACATTGGGAAAAAGAATATCTTCAAATAAAAACTACACAGATGCATTCTGTGAAACTTATTTCTGATCTGTAAATTCAGTTAACAGAGATAAAACATATTTTTGATTGAGCAGTTATGAAACACTCTTTTTTAGAAAATGCAAGTGGAGATTCGGAGCGCTAAGAGGGTAATAGTGGAAAAAGGAACGTCTTCAAATATAAACTACACAGAATCATTCGGTGAAACTTCTTTCTGATCTGTGCATTCAGCTAACAGAGTTAAACCATACTTTTGATTGAGCAGATCTGAACACTCTTTCTGTAGAAAATGCAACTGGACATTTGGAGCGCTAAGAGCGTAGTAGTGGAAAAAGGAATATATTCAAATATAAACTACACAGAAGCATTCTGTGAAACTTCTTTCTGATCTGAGCATTCAGCTAACAGAGTTAAACCATACTTTTGATTGAGCAGTTTTGAAACACTCTGTCTGTAGAAAATGCAACTGGACATTCGTAGCGCTAAGTGGGTAATAGTGGAAAAAAGAATATGTTCAAATATAAACTACACAGAAGCATTGTATGAAACTTCTTTCTGTTCTGTGCATTCAACTAACAGAGTTGAACCTTACTTATGATTGAGCCTTTCTGAAACACTCTTTCTGTAGAAACTGCAATTGGACATTCTGAGCGCTAAGAGGCCTATATTGGGAAAAAGAATGTCTACAAATAAAAACTGCACAGAAGAACTGTGTGAAACTTCTTTCTGATCTGTTTGTTCAACTAAAAGTGTTGAACCTTAGTTTTGATTGAGCTGTTCTGAAACACTCTTTCTGTAGAAAATGCAAGTGGAGATTCGGAGCGCTAAGAGGGTAATAGTGGAAAAAGGAATGTCTCCAAATATAAACTACACAGAATCATTCTGTGAAACTTCTTTCTGATCTGTGCATTCAGCTAACAGAATTAAACCATGCTTTTGATTGAGCAGATCTGAACACTCTTTCTGTAGAAAATGCAACTGGACATTTGGAGCGCTAAGAGTGTAGTACTGGAAAAAGGAATATATTCAAATATAAACTACACAGAAGCATTCTGTGAAACTTCTTTCTGATCTGAGCATTCAGCTAACAGAGTTAAACCATACTTTTGATTGAGCAGTTTTGAAACACTCTGTCTGTAGAAAATGCAACTGGACATTTGTAGCGCTAAGTGGGTAATAGTGGAAAAAAGAATATGTTCAAATATAAACTACACAGAAGCATTGTATGAAACTTCTTTCTGTTCTGCGCATTCAACTAACAGAGTTGAACCTTACTTTTGATTGAGGCTTTCTGAAACACTCTTTCTGTAGAAACTGCAATTGGACATTCTGAGCGCTAAGAGGCCTCTATTGGGAAAAATAATATCTTCAAATAAAAACTACACAGAAGCATTGTGTGAAACTTATTTCTGATATGTTCATTAAGCTAACAGAGTTAAACCATACTTTTGATTGCGCAGTTCTGAACACTCTTTCTGTAGAAAATGCAAGTGGACATTCGGAGCGCTAAGAGGGTAATAGTGGTAAAAGGAATATATTCAAATATAAACTACACAGAGGCATTCTGTGAAAATTCTTTCTGTTCTGTGCATTCAACTAACAGAGTTGAACCTTACTTTGGATTGAGCCGTTCTGAAACACTCTTTCTGTAGAAACTGCAATTGGACATGCTAAGCGCTAAGAGGCCTACATTGGGAAAAAGAATATCTTCAAATAAAAACTACACAGATGCATTCTGTGAAACTTATTTCTGATCTGTAAATTCAGTTAACAGAGATAAAACATATTTTTGATTGAGCAGTTATGAAACACTCTTTTTGAAGAAAATGCAAGTGGAGATTCGGAGCGCTAAGAGGGTAATAGTGGAAAAAGGAATGTCTTCAAATATAAACTACACAGAATCATTCGGTGAAACTTCTTTCTGATCTGTGCATTCAGCTAACAGAGTTAAACCATACCTTTGATTGAGCAGATCTGAACACTCTTTCTGTAGAAAATGCAACTGGACATTTGGAGCGCTAAGAGCGTAGTAGTGGAAAAAGGAATATATTCAAATATAAACTACACAGAAGCATTCTGTGAAACTTCTTTCTGATCTGAGCATTCAGCTAACAGAGTTAAACCATACTTTTGATTGAGCAGTTTTGAAACACTCTGTCTGTAGAAAATGCAACTGGACATTCGTAGCGCTAAGTGGGTAATAGTGGAAAAAAAAATATGTTCAAATATAAACTACACAGAAGCATTGTATGAAACTTCTTCCTGTTCTGTGCATTCAACTAACAGAGTTGAACCTTACTTTCGATTGAGCCTTTCTGAAACACTCTTTCTGTAGAAACTGCAATTGGACATTCTGAGCGCTAAGAGGCCTCTATTGGGAAAAATAATATCTTCAAATAAAAACTACACAGAAGCATTGTGTGAAACTTATTTCTGATATGTTCATTAAGCTAACAGAGCTAACCATACTTTTGATTGCGCAGTTCTGTACACTCTTTCTGTAGAAAATGCAAGTGGACATTCGGAGCGCTAATAGGGTAATAGTGGTAAAAGGAATATATTCAAATATAAACTACACAGTAGCATTCTGTGAAAATTCTTTCTGTTCTGTGCATTCAACTAACAGAGTTGAACCTTACTTTTGATTGAGCCGTTCTGAAACACTCTTTCTGTAGAAACTGCAATTGGACATTCTGAGCGCTAAGAGGCCTATATTGGGAAAAAGAATGTCTACAAATAAAAACTACACAGAAGAATTGTGTGAAACTTCTTTCTGTTCTGTTTGTTCAACTAAAAGAGTTGAACCTTAGTTTTGATTGAGCCGTTCTGAAACTCTCTTTCTGTAGAAAATGCAAGTGGAGATTCGGAGCGCTAAGAGGGTAATAGTGGAAAAAGGAATGTCTCCAAATATAAACTACACAGAATCATTCTGTGAAACTTCTTTCTGATCTGTGCATTCAGCTAACAGAGTTAAACCATACTTTTGATTGAGCAGATCTGAACACTCTTTCTGTAGAAAATGCAACTGGACATTTGGAGCGCTAAGAGAGTAGTAGTGGAAAAAGGAATATATTCAAATATAAACTACACAGAAGCATTCTGTGAAACTTCTTTCTGATCTGAGCATTCAGCTAACAGAGTTAAACCATACTTTTGATTGAGCAGTTTTGAAACACTCTGTCTGTAGAAAATGTAACTGGACATTCGTAGCGCTAAGTGGGTAATAGTGGAAAAAAGAATATGTTCAAATATAAACTACACAGAAGCATTGTATGAAACTTCTTTCTGTTCTGTGCATTCAACTAACAGAGTTGAACCTTACTTTTGTCTGAGCCTTTCTGAAACACTCTTTCTGTAGAAACTGCAATTGGACATTCTGAGCGCTAAGAGGCCTATATTGGGAAAAAAAATATCTTCAAATAAAAACTACACAGAAGCATTGTGTGAAACTTATTTCTGATATGTTCATTAAGCTAACAGAGTTAAACCATACTTTTGATTGCGCAGTTCTGAACACTCTTTCTGTAGAAAATGCAAGTGGACATTCGGAGCGCTAAGAGGGTAATAGTGGAAAAAGGAATATATTCAAATATAAACTACACAGTAGCATTCTGTGAAAATTCTTTCTGTTCTGTGCATTCAACTAACAGAGTTGAACCTTACTTTTGATTGAGCCGTTCTGAAACACTCTTTCTGTAGAAACTGCAATTGGACATGCTAAGCGCTAAGAGGCCTACATTGGGAAAAAGAATATCTTCAAATAAAAACTACACAGATGCATTCTGTGAAACTTATTTCTGATCTCTAAATTCAGTTAACAGAGATAAAACATATTTTTGATTGAGCAGTTATGAAACACTCTTTTTGTAGAAAATGCAAGTGGAGATTCGGAGCGCTAAGTGGGTAATAGTGGAAAAAGGAATGTCTTTAAATATAAACTACACGGAATCATTCGGTGAAACTTCTTTCTGATCTGTGCATTCAGCTAACAGAGTTAAACCATACTTTTGATTGAGCAGATCTGAACACTCTTTCTGTAGAAAATGCAACTGGACATTTGGAGCGCTAAGAGAGTAGTAGTGGAAAAAGGAATATATTCAAATATAAACTACACAGAAGCATTCTGTGAAACTTCTTTCTGATCTGAGCATTCAGCTAACAGAGTTAAACCATACTTTTGATTGAGCAGTTTTGAAACACTCTGTCTGTAGAAAATGCAACTGGACATTCGTAGCGCTAAGTGGGTAATAGTGGAAAAAAGAATATGTTCAAATATAAACTACACAGAAGCATTGTATGAAACTTCTTTCTGTTCTGTGCATTCAACTAACAGAGTTGAACCTTACTTTTGATTGAGCCGTTCTGAAACACTCTTTCTGTAGAAACTGCAATTGGACATTCTGAGCGCTAAGAGGCCTATATTGGGAAAAAGAATGTCTACAAATAAAAACTACACAGAAGAATTGTGTGAAACTTCTTTCTGTTCTGTTTGTTCAACTAAAAGAGTTGAACCTTAGTTTTGATTGAGCCGTTCTGAAACACGCTTTCTGTAGAAAATGCAAGTGGAGATTCGGAGCGCTAAGAGGGTAATAGTGGAAAAAGGAATGTCTCCAAATATAAACTACACAGAATCATTCTGTGAAACTTCTTTCTGATCTGTGCATTCAGCTAACAGAGTTAAACCATACTTTTGATTGAGCAGATCTGAACACTCTTTCTGTAGAATATGCAACTGGACATTTGGAGCGCTAAGAGCGTAGTAGTGGAAAAAGGAATATATTCAAATATAAACTACACAGAAGCATTCTGTGAAACTTCTATCTGATCTGAGCATTCAGCTAACAGAGTTAAACCATACTTTTGATTGAGCAGTTTTGAAACACTCTCTCTGTAGAAAATGCAACTGGACATTCGTAGCGCTAAGTGGGTAATAGTGGAAAAAAGAATATGTTCAAATATAAACTACACAGAAGCATTGTATGAAACTCTTTTCTGTTCTGTGCATTCAACTAACAGAGTTGAACCTTACTTTTGATTGAGCCGTTCTGAAACACTCTTTCTGTAGAAACTGCAATTGGACATTCTGAGCGCTAAGAGGCCTATATTGGGAAAAAGAATGTCTACAAATAAAATCTACACAGAAGAATTGTGTGAAACTTCTTTCTGTTCTGTTCGTTCAACTAAAAGAGTTGAACCTTAGTTTTGATTGAGCCGTTCTGAAACACTCTTTCTGTAGAAAATGCAAGTGGAGATTCGGAGCGCTAAGAGAGTAATAGTGGAAAAAGGAATGTCTCCAAATATAAACTACAAAGAATCATTCTGTGAAACTTCTTTCTGATCTGTGCATTCAGCTAACAGAGTTAAAACATACTTTTGATTCAGCAGATCTGAACACTCTTTCTGTAGAAAATGCAACTGGACATTTGGAGCGCTAAGAGAGTAGTAGTGGAAAAAGTAATATATTCAAATATAAACTACACAGAAGCATTCTGTGAAACTTCTTTCTGATCTGAGCATTCAGCTAACAGAGTTAAACCATACTTTTGATTGAGCAGTTTTGAAACACTCTGTCTGTAGAAAATGCAACTGGACATTCGTAGCGCTAAGTGGGTAATAGTGGAAAAAAGAATATGTTCAAATATAAACTACACAGAAGCATTGTATGAAACTTCTTTCTGTTCTGTGCATCAACTAACAGAGTTGAACCTTACTTTTGATTGAGCCTTTCTGAAACACTCTTTCTGTAGAAACTGCAATTGGACATTCTGAGCGCTAAGAGGCCTCTATTGGGAAAAATAATATCTTCAAATAAAAACTACACAGAAGCATTGGGTGAAACTTATTTCTGATATGTTCATTAAGCTAACAGAGTTAAACCATACTTTTGATTGCGCAGTTCTGAACACTCTTTCTGTAGAAGATGCAAGTGGACATTCGGAGCGCTAAGAGGGTAATAGTGGAAAAAGGAATATAGTCAAATATAAACTACACAGTAGCATTCTGTGAAAATTCTTTCTGTTCTGTGCATTCAACTAACAGAGTTGAACCTTACTTTTGATTGAGCCGTTCTGAATCACTCTTTCTGTAGAAAGTGCAATTGGACATGCTAAGCGCTAAGAGGCCTACATTGGGAAAAAGAATATCTTCAAATAAAAACTACACAGATGCATTCTGTGAAACTTATTTCTGATCTGTAAATTCAGTTAACAGAGATAAAACATATTTTTGATTGAGCAGTTATGAAACACTCTTTTTGTAGAAAATGCAAGTGGAGATTCGGAGCGCTAAGAGGGTAGTAGTGGAAAAAGGAATGTCTTCAAATATAAACTAAACAGAATCATTCGGGGAAACTTCTTTCTGATCTGTGCATTCAGCTAACAGAGTTAAACCATACTTTTGATTGAGCAGATCTGAACACTCTTTCTGTAGAAAATGCAACTGGACATTTGGAGCGCTAAGAGCGTAGTAGTGGAAAAAGGAATATATTCAAATATAAACTACACAGAAGCAATCTGTGAAACTTCTTTCTTATCTTAGCATTCAGCTAACAGAGTTAAACCATACTTTTGATTGAGCAGTTTTGAAACACTCTGTCTGTAGAAAATGCAACTGGACATTCGTAGCGCTAAGTGGGTAATAGTGGAAAAAAGAATATGTTCAAATATAAACTACACAGAAGCATTGTATGAAACTTCTTTCTGTTCTGTGCATTCAACTAACAGAGTTGAACCTTACTTTTGATTGAGCCGTTCTGAAACACTCTTTCTGTAGAAAATGCAATTGGACATTCTGAGCGCTAAGAGGCCTATATTGGGAAAAAGAATGCCTACAAATAAAAACTACACAGAAGAATTGTGTGAAACTTCTTTCGGTTCTGTTTGTTCAACTAATAGAGTTGAACCTTAGTTTTGATTGAGCCGTTCTGAAACACTCTTTCTGTAGAAAATGGAAGTGGAGATTCGGAGCGCTAAGAGGGTAATAGTGGAAAAAGGAATGTTTCCAAATATAAACTACACAGAATCATTCTGTGAAACTTCTTTCTGAACTGTGCATTCAGCTAACAGAGTTAAACCATACTTTTGATTGAGCAGATCTGAACACTCTTTCTGTAGGAAATGCAACTGGACATTTGGAGCGCTAAGAGAGTAGTAGTGGAAAAAGGAATATATTCAAATATAAACTACACAGAAGCATTCTGTGAAACTTCTTTCTGATCTGAGCATTCAGCTAACAGAGTTAAACCATACTTTTGATTGAGCAGTTTTGAAACACTCTGTCTGTAGAAAATGCAACTGGACATTCGTAGCGCTAAGTGGGTAATAGTGGAAAAAAGAATATGTTCAAATATAAACTACACAGAAGCATTGTATGAAAATTCTTTCTGTTCTGTGCATTCAACTAACAGAGTTGAACGTTAGTTTTGATTGAGCCTTTCTGAAACACTCTTTCTGTAGAAACTGCAATTGGACATTCTGAGCGCTAAGAGGCCTATATTGGGAAAAATAATATCTTCAAATAAAAACTACACAGAAGCATTGTGTGAAACTTATTTCTGATATGATCATTAAGCTAACAGAGTTAAACCATACTTTTGATTGCGCAGTTCTGAACACTCTTTCTGTAGAAAATGCAAGTGGACATTCGGAGCGCTAAGAGGGTAATAGTGGAAAAAGGAATATATTCAAATATAAACTACACAGTAGAATTCTGTGAAACTTCTTTCTGTTCTGTGCATTCAACTAACAGAGTTGAACCTTACTTTTGATTGAGCCGTTCTGAAACACTCTTTCTGTAGAAACTGCAATTGGACATGCTAAGCGCTAAGAGGCCTACATTGGGAAAAAGAATATCTTCAAATAAAAACTACACAGATGCATTCTGTGAAACTTATTTCTGATCTGTAAATTCAGTTAACAGAGATAAAACATATTTTTGATTGAGCAGTTATGAAACACTCTTTTTGTAGAGAATGCAAGTGGAGATTCGGAGCGCTAAGAGGGTAATAGTGGAAAAAGGAATGTCTTCAAATATAAACTACACGGAATCATTCGGTGAAACATTTTTCTGATCTGTGCATTCAGCTAACAGAGTTAAACCATACTTTTGATTGAGCAGATCTGAACACTCTTTCTGTAGAAAATGCAACTGGACATTTGGAGCGCTAAGAGCGTAGTAGTGGAAAAAGGAATATATTCAAATATAAACTTCACAGAAGCATTCTGTGAAACTTCTTTCTGAACTGAGCATTCAGCTAACAGAGTTAAACCATACTTTTGATTGAGCAGTTTTGAAACACTCTGTCTGTAGAAAATGCAACTGGACATTCGTAGCGCTAAGTGGGTAATAGTGGAAAAAAGAATATGTTCAAATATAAACTACACAGAAGCATTGTATGAAACTTCTTTCTATTCTGTGCATTCAACTAACAGAGTTGAACCTTACTTTTGATTGAGCCGTTCTGAAACACTCTTTCTGTAGATACTGCAATTGGACATTCTGAGCGCTAAGAGGCCTATATTGGGAAAAAGAATGTCTACAAATAAAAACTACATAGAAGAATTGTGTGAAACTTCTTTCTGTTCTGTTCGTTCAACTAAAAGAGTTGAACCTTAGTTTTGATTGAGCCGTTCTGAAACACTCTTTCTGTAGAAAATGCAAGTGGAGATTCGGAGCGCTAAGAGGGTAATAGTGGAAAAAGGAATGTCTCCAAATATAAACTACACAGAATCATTCTGTGAAACTTCTTTCTGATCTGTGCATTCAGCTAACAGAGTTAAACCATACTTTTGATTGAGCAGATCTGAACACTCTTTCTGTAGAAAAATGCAACTGGACATTTGGAGCGCTAAGAGAGTAGTAGTAGAAAAAGGAATATATTCAAATATAAACTACACAGAAGCATTCTGTGAAACATCTTTCTGATCTGAGCATTCAGCTAACAGAGTTAAACCACACTTTTGATTGAGCAGTTTTGAAACACTCTGTCTGTAGAAAATGCAACTGGACATTCGTAGCGCTAAGTGGGTAATAGTGGAAAAAAGAATATGTTCAAATATAAACTACACAGAATCATTGTATGAAACTTCTTTCTGTTCTGTGCATTCAACTAACAGAGTTGAACCTTACTTTTGATTGAGCCTTTCTGAAACACTCTTTCTGTAGAAACTGCTATTGGACATTCTGAGCGCTAAGAGGCCTATATTGGGAAAAATAATATCTTCAAATAAAAACTACACAGAAGCATTGTGTGAAACTTATTTCTGATATGTTCATTAAGCTAACAGAGTTAAACCATAGTTTTGATTGCGCAGTTCTGAACACTCTTTCTGTAGAAAATGCAAGTGGACATTCGGAGCGTTAAATGGGTAATAGTTGAAAAAGGAATATATTCAAATATAAACTACACAGTAGCATTCTGTGAAACTTCTTTCTGTTCTGTGCATTCAACTAACAGAGTTGAACCTTACTTTTGATTGAGCCGTTCTGAAACACTCTTTCTTTAGAAACTGCAATTGGACATGCTAAGCGCTAAGAGGCCTACATTGGGAAAAAGAATATCTTCAAATAAAAACTACACAGAGGCATTCTGTGAAACTTATTTCTGATCTGTAAATTCAGTTAACAGAGATAAAACATATTTTTGATTGAGCAGTTATGAAACACTCTTTTTGTAGAAAATGCAAGTGGAGATTCGGAGCGCTAAGAGGGTAATAGTGGAAAAAGGAATGTCTTCAAATATAAACTACACGGAATCATTCGGTGAAACTTCTTTCTGATCTGTGCATTCAGCTAACAGAGTTAAACCATACTTTTGATTGAGCAGATCTGAACACTCTTTCTGTAGAATATGCAGCTGGACATTTGGAGCGCTAAGAGCGTAGTAGTGGAAAAAGGAATATATTCAAATATAAACTACACAGAAGCATTCTGTGAAACTTCTTTCTGATCTGAGCATTCAGCTAACAGAGTTAAACCATACTTTTGATTGAGCAGTTTTGAAACACTCTGTCTGTAGAAAATGCAACTGGACATTCGTAGCGCTAAGTGGGTAATAGTGGAAAAAAGAATATGTTCAAATATAAACTACACAGAAGCATTGTATGAAATTCCTTTCTGTTCTGTGCATTCAACTAACAGAGTTGAACCTTACTTTTGATTGAGCCGTTCTGAAACACTCTTTCTGTAGAAACTGCAATTGGACATTCTGAGCGCTAAGAGGCCTATATTGGGAAAAAGAATGTCTACAAATAAAAACTACACAGAAGAATTGTGTGAAACTTCTTTCTGTTCTGTTCGTTCAACTAAAAGAGTTGAACCTTAGTTTTGATTGAGCCGTTCTGAAACACTCTTTCTGTAGAAAATGCAAGTGGAGATTCGGAGCGCTAAGAGGGTAATAGTGGAAAAAGGAATGTCTCCAAATATAAACTACACAGAATCATTCTGTGAAACTTCTTTCTGATCTGTGCATTCAGCTAACAGAGTTAAACCATACTTTTGATTCAGCAGATCTGAACACTCTTTCTGTAGAAAATGCAACTGGACATTTGGAGCGCTAAGAGAATAGTAGTGGAAAAAGGAATATATTCAAATATAAACTACACAGAAGGATTCTGTGAAACTTCTTTCTGATCTGAGCATTCAGCTAACAGAGTTAAACCATACTTTTGATTGAGCAGTTTTGAAACACTCTGTCTGTAGAAAATGCAACTGGACATTCGTAGCGCTAAGTGGGTAATAGTGGAAAAAAGAATATGTTCAAATATAAACTACACAGAAGCATTGTATGAAACTTCTTTCTGTTCTGTGCATTCAACTAACAGAGTTGAACCTTACTTTTGATTGAGCCTTTCTGAAACACTCTTTCTGTAGAAACTGCAATTGGACATTCTGAGCGCTAAGAGGCCTCTATTGGGAAAAATAATATCTTCAAATAAAAACTACACAGAAGCATTGTGTGAAACTTATTTCTGATATGTTCATTAAGCTAACAGAGTTAAACCATACATTTGATTGCGCAGTTCTGAACACTCTTTCAATTGAAAATGCAAGTGGACATTCGGAGCGCTAAGAGGGTAATAGTGGAAAAAGGAATATATTCAAATATAAACTACACAGTAGCATTCTGTGAAAATTCTTTCTGTTCTGTGCATTCAACTAACAGAATTGAACCTTACTTTTGATTGAGCCGTTCTGAAACACTCTTTCTGTAGAAACTGCAATTGGACATGCTAAGCGCTAAGAGGCCTACATTGGGAAAAAGAATATCTTCAAATAAAAACTACACAGATGCATTCTGTGAAACTTATTTCTGATCTGTAAATTCAGTTAACAGAGATAAAACATATTTTTGATTGAGCAGTTATGAAACACTCTTTTTGTAGAAAATGCAAGTGGAGATTCGGAGCGCTAAGAGGGTAACAGTGGAAAAAGGAATGTCTTCAAGTATAAACTACACGGAATCATTCGGTGAAACTTCTTTCTGATCTGTGCATTCAGCTAACAGAGTTAAACCATACTTTTGATTGAGCAGATCTGAACACTCTTTCTGTAGAAAATGCAACTGGACATTTGGAGCGCTAAGAGCGTAGTAGTGGAAAAAGGAATATATTCAAATATAAACTACACAGAAGCATTCTGTGAAACTTCTTTCTGATCTGAGCATTCAGCTAACAGAGTTAAACCATACTTTTGATTGAGCAGTTTTGAAACACTCTGTCTATAGAAAATGCAACTGGACATTCGTAGCGCTAAGTGGGTAATAGTGGAAAAAAGAATATGTTCAAATATAAACTACACAGAAGCATTGTATGAAACTTCTTTCTGTTCTGTGCATTCAACTAACAGAGTTGAACCTTACTTTTGATTGAGCCGTTCTGAAACACTCTTTCTGTAGAAACTGCAATTGGACATGCTAAGCGCTAAGAGGCCTACATTGGGAAAAAGAATATCTTCAAATAAAAACTACACAGATGCATTCTGTGAAACTTATTTCTGATCTGTAAATTCAGTTAACAGACATAAAACATATTTTTGATTGAGCAGTTATGAAACACTCTTTTTGTAGAAAATGCAAGTGGAGATTCGGAGCGCTAAGAGGGTAATAGTGGAAAAAGGAATGTCTTCAAATATAAACTACACGGAATCATTCGGTGAAACTTCTTTCTGATCTGTGCATTCAGCTAACAGAGTTAAACCATACTTTTGATTGAGCAGATCTGAACACTCTTTCTGTAGAATATGCAGCTGGACATTTGGAGCGCTAAGAGCGTAGTAGTGGAAAAAGGAATATATTCAAATATAAACTACACAGAAGCATTCTGTGAAACTTCTTTCTGATCTGAGCATTCAGCTAACAGAGTTAAACCATACTTTTGATTGAGCAGTTTTGAAACACTCTGTCTGTAGAAAATGCAACTGGACATTCGTAGCGCTAAGTGGGTAATAGTGGAAAAAAGAATATGTTCAAATATAAACTACACAGAAGCATTGTATGAAACTCCTTTCTGTTCTGTGCATTCAACTAACAGAGTTGAACCTTACTTTTGATTGAGCCGTTCTGAAACACTCTTTCTGTAGAAACTGCAATTGGACATTCTGAGCGCTAAGAGGCCTATATTGGGAAAAAGAATGTCTACAAATAAAAACTACACAGAAGAATTGTGTGAAACTTCTTTCTGTTCTGTTCGTTCAACTAAAAGAGTTGAACCTTAGTTTTGATTGAGCCGTTCTGAAACACTCTTTCTGTAGAAAATGCAAGTGGAGATTCGGAGCGCTAAGAGGGTAATAGTGGAAAAAGGAATGTCTCCAAATATAAACTACACAGAATCATTCTGTGAAACTTCTTTCTGATCTGTGCATTCAGCTAACAGAGTTAAACCATACTTTTGATTCAGCAGATCTGAACACTCTTTCTGTAGAAAATGCAACTGGACATTTGGAGCGCTAAGAGAGTAGTAGTGGAAAAAGGAATATATTCAAATATAAACTACACAGAAGGATTCTGTGAAACTTCTTTCTGATCTGAGCATTCAGCTAACAGAGTTAAACCATACTTTTGATTGAGCAGTTTTGAAACACTCTGTCTGTAGAAAATGCAACTGGACATTCGTAGCGCTAAGTGGGTAATAGTGGAAAAAAGAATATGTTCAAATATAAACTACACAGAAGCATTGTATGAAACTTCTTTCTGTTCTGTGCATTCAACTAACAGAGTTGAACCTTACTTTTGATTGAGCCTTTCTGAAACACTCTTTCTGTAGAAACTGCAATTGGACATTCTGAGCGCTAAGAGGCCTCTATTGGGAAAAATAATATCTTCAAATAAAAACTACACAGAAGCATTGTGTGAAACTTATTTCTGATATGTTCATTAAGCTAACAGAGTTAAACCATACATTTGATTGCGCAGTTCTGAACACTCTTTCAATTGAAAATGCAAGTGGACATTCGGAGCGCTAAGAGGGTAATAGTGGAAAAAGGAATATATTCAAATATAAACTACACAGTAGCATTCTGTGAAAATTCTTTCTGTTCTGTGCATTCAACTAACAGAATTGAACCTTACTTTTGATTGAGCCGTTCTGAAACACTCTTTCTGTAGAAACTGCAATTGGACATGCTAAGCGCTAAGAGGCCTACATTGGGAAAAAGAATATCTTCAAATAAAAACTACACAGATGCATTCTGTGAAACTTATTTCTGATCTGTAAATTCAGTTAACAGACATAAAACATATTTTTGATTGAGCAGTTATGAAACACTCTTTTTGTAGAAAATGCAAGTGGAGATTCGGAGCGCTAAGAGGGTAATAGTGGAAAAAGGAATGTCTTCAAATATAAACTACACGGAAGCATTCGGTGAAACTTCTTTCTGATCTGTGCATTCAGCTAACAGAGTTAAACCATACTTTTGATTGAGCAGATCTGAACACTCTTTCTGTAGAAAATGCAACTGGACATTTGGAGCGCTAAGAGCGTAGTAGTGGAAAAAGGAATATATTCAAATATAAACTACACAGAAGCATTCTGTGAAACTTCTTTCTGAACTGAGCATTCAGCTAACAGAGTTAAACCATACTTTTGATTGAGCAGTTTTGAAACACTCTGTCTGTAGAAAATGCAACTGGACATTCGTAGCGCTAAGTGGGTAATAGTGGAAAAAAGAATATGTTCAAATATAAACTACACAGAAGCATTGTATGAAACTTCTTTCTGTTCTGTGCATTCAACTAACAGAGTTGAACCTTACTTTTGATTGAGCCGTTCTGAAACACTCTTTCTGTAGAAACTGCAATTGGACATTCTGAGCGCTAAGAGGCCTATATTGGGAAAAAGAATGTCTACAAATAAAAACTACACAGAAGAATTGTGTGAAAATTCTTTCTGTTCTGTTCGTTGAACTAAAAGAGTTGAAGCTTAGTTTTGATTGAGCCGTTCTGAAACACTCTTTCTGTAGAAAATGCAAGTGGAGATTCGGAGCGCTAAGAGGGTAATAGTGGAAAAAGGAATGTCTCCAAATATAAACTACACAGAATCATTCTGTGAAACTTCTTTCTGATCTGTGCATTCAGCTAACAGAGTTAAACCATACTTTTGATTGCGCAGTTCTGAACACTCTTTCTGTAGAAAATGCAAGTGGACATTCGGAGCGTTAAAAGGGTAATAGTGGAAAAAGGAATATATTCAAATATAAACTACACAGTAGCATTCTGTGAAACTTCTTTCTGTTCTGTGCATTCAACTAACAGAGTTGAACCTTACTTTTGATTGAGCCGTTCTGAAACACTCTTTCTGTAGAAACTGCAATTGGACATGCTAAGCGCTAAGAGGCCTACATTGGGAAAAAGAATATCTTCAAATAAAAACTACACAGATGCATTCTGTGAAACTTATTTCTGATCTGTAAATTCAGTTAACAGAGATAAAACATATTTTTGATTGAGCAGTTATGAAACACTCTTTTTGTAGAAAATGCAAGTGGAGATTCGGAGCGCTAAGATGGTAATAGTGGAAAAAGGAATGTCTTCAAATATAAACTACACGGAATCATTCGGTGAAACTTCTTTCTGATCTGTGCATTCAGCTAACAGAGTTAAACCATACTTTTGATTGAGCAGATCTGAACACTCTTTCTGTAGAATATGTAACTGGACATTTGGAGCGCTAAGAGCGTAGTAGTGGAAAAAGGAATATATTCAAATATAAACTACACAGAAGCATTCTGTGAAACTTCTTTCTGATCTGAGCATTCAGCTAACAGAGTTAAACCATACTTTTGATTGAGCAGTTTTGAAACACTCTGTCTGTAGAAAATGCAACTGGACATTCGTAGCGCTAAGTGGGTAATAGTGGAAAAAAGAATATGTTCAAATATAAACTACACAGAAGCATTGTATGAAACTTCTTTCTGTTCTGTGCATTCAACTAACAGAGTTGAACCTTACTTTTGATTGAGCCGTTCTGAAACACTCTTTCTGTAGAAACTGCAATTGGACATTCTGAGCGCTAAGAGGCCTATATTGGGAAAAAGTATGTCTACAAATAAAAACTACACAGAAGAATTGTGTGAAACTTCTTTCTGTTCTGTTCGTTCAACTAAAAGAGTTGAACCTTAGTTTTGATTGAGCCGTTCTGAAACACTCTTTCTGAAGAAAATGCAAGTGGAGATTCGGAGCGCTAAGAGGGTAATATTGGAAAAAGGAATGTCTCCAAATATAAACTACACAGAATCATTCTGTGAAACTTCTTTCTGATCTGTGCATTCAGCTAACAGAATTAAACCATACTTTTGATTCAGCAGATCTGAACACTCTTTCTGTAGAAAATGCAACTGGACATTTGGAGCGCTAAGACAGTAGTAGTGGAAAAAGTATATATTCAAATATAAACTACACAGAAGCATTCTGTGAAACTTCTTTCTGATCTGAGCATTCAGCTAACAGAGTTAAACCATACTTTTGATTGAGCAGTTTTGAAACACTCTGTCTGTAGAAAATGCAACTGGACATTCGTAGCGCTAAGTGGGTAATAGTGGAAAAAAGAATATGTTCAAATATAAACTACACAGAAGCATTGTATGAAACTTCTTTCTGTTCTGTGCATTCAACTAACAGAGTTGAACCTTACTTTTGATTGAGCCTTTCTGAAACACTCTTTCTGTAGAAACTGCAATTGGACATTCTGAGCGCTAAGAGGCCTCTATTGGGAAAAATAATATCTTCAAATAAAAACTACACAGAAGCATTGTGTGAAACTTATTTCTGATATGTTCATTAAGCTAACAGAGTTAAACCATACTTTTGATTGCGCAGTTCTGAACACTCTTTCTGTAGAAAATGCAAGTGGACATTCGGAGCGCTAAGAGGGTAATAGTGGAAAAAGGAATATATTCAAATATAAACTACACAGTAGCATTCTGTGAAAATTCTTTCTGTTCTGTGCATTCAACTAACAGAGTTGAACCTTACTTTTGATTGAGCCGTTCTGAAACACTCTTTCTGTAGAAACTGCAATTGGACATGCTAAGCGCTAAGGGGCCTACATTGGGAAAAAGAATATCTTCAAATAAAAACTACACAGATGCATTCTGTGAAACTTATTTCTGATCTGTAAATTCAGTTAACAGAGATAAAACATATTTTTGATTGAGCAGTTATGAAACACACTTTTTGTAGAAAATGCAAGTGGAGATTCGGAGCGCTAAGAGGGTAATAGTGGAAAAAGGAATGTCTTCAAGTATAAACTACACGGAATCATTCGGTGAAACTTCTTTCTGATCTGTGCATTCAGCTAACAGAGTTAAACCATACTTTTGATTGAGCAGATCTGAACACTCTTTCTGTAGAAAATGCAACTTTACATTTGGAGCGCTAAGAGCGTAGTAGTGGAAAAATAAATATATTCAAATATAAACTACACAGAAGCATTCTGTGAAACTTCTTTCTGATCTGTGCATTCAGCTAACAGAGTTAAACCATACTTTTGATTGAGCAGATGTGAACACTCTTTCTGTAGAATATGCAACTGGACATTTGGAGCGCTAAGAGCGTAGTAGTGGAAAAAGGAATATATTCAAATATAAACTACACAGAAGCATTCTGTGAAACTTCTTTCTGATCTGAGCATTCAGCTAACAGAGTTAAACCATACTTTTGATTGAGCAGTTTTGAAACACTCTGTCTGTAGAAAATGCAACTGGACATTCGTAGCGCTAAGTGGGTAATAGTGGAAAAAAGAATATGTCCAAATATAAACTACACAGAAGCATTGTATGAAACTACTTTCTGTTCTGTGCATTCAACTAACAGAGTTGAACCTTACTTTGGATTGAGCCGTTCTGAAACACTCTTTCTGTAGAAACTGCAATTGGACATTCTGAGCGCTAAGAGGCCTATATTGGGAAAAAGAATGTCTACAAATAAAAACTACACAGAAGAATTGTGTGAAACTTCTTTCTGTTCTGTTCGTTCAACTAAAAGAGTTGAACCTTAGTTTTGATTGAGCCGTTCTGAAACACTCTTTCTGTAGAAAATGCAAGTGGAGATTCGGAGCGCTAAGAGGGTAATAGTGGAAAAAGGAATGTCTCCAAATATAAACTACACAGAATCATTCTGTGAAACTTCTTTCTGATCTGTGCATTCAGCTAACAGAGTTAAACCATACTTTTGATTGAGCAGATCTGAACACTCTTTCTGTAGAAAATGCAACTGGACATTTGGAGCGCTAAGAGCGTAGTAGTGGAAAAAGGAATATATTCAAATATAAACTACACAGAAGCATTCTGTGAAACTTCTTTCTGATCTGAGCATTCAGCTAACAGAGTTAAACCATACTTTTGATTGAGCAGTTTTGAAACACTCTGTCTGTAGAAAATGCAACTGGACATTCGTAGCGCTAAGTGGGTAATAGTGGAAAAAAGAATATGTTCAAATATAAACTACACAGAAGCATTGTATGAAACTTCTTTCTGTTCTGTGCATTCAACTAACAGATTTGAACCTTACTTTTGATTGAGCCGTTCTGAAACACTCTTTCTGTAGAAAATGCAATTGGACATTCTGAGCGCTAAGAGGCCTATATTGGGAAAAAGAATGTCTACAAATAAAAACTACACAGAAGAATTGTGTGAAACTTCTTTCTGTTCTGTTTGTTCAACAAAAAGAGTTGAACCTTAGTTTTGATTGAGCCGTTCTGAAACACTCTTTCTGTAGAAAATGCAAGTGGAGATTCGGAGCGCTAAGAGGGTAATAGTGGAAAAAGGAATGTCTTCAAATATAAACTACACAGAATCATTCTGTGAAACTTCTTTCTGATCTGTGCATTCAGCTAACAGTGTTAAACCATACTTTTGATTGAGCAGATCTGAACACTCTTTCTGTAGAAAATGCAACTGGACATTTGGAGCACTAAGAGAGTAGTAGTGGAAAAAGGAATATATTCAAATATAAACTACACAGAAGCATTCTGTGAAACTTCTTTCTGATCTGAGCATTCAGCTAACAGTGAAACCATACTTTTGATTGAGCAGTTTTGAAACACTCTGTCTGTAGAAAATGCAACTGGACATTCGTAGCGCTAAGTGGGTAATAGTGGAAAAAAGAATATGTTCAAATATAAACTACACAGAAGCATTGTATGAAACTTCTTTCTCTTCTGTGCATTCAACTAACAGAGTTGAACCTTACTTTTGATTGAGCCTTTCTGAACCACTCTTTCTGTAGAAACTGCAATTGGACATGCTAAGCGCTAAGAGGCCTACATTGGTAAAAAGAATATCTTCAAATATAAACTACACAGATGCATTCTGTGAAACTTATTTCTGATCTGTAAATTCAGTTAACAGAGATAAATCATATTTTTGATTGAGCAGTTATGAAACACTCTTTTTGTAGAAAATGCAAGTGGAGATTCGGAGCGCTTAGAGGGTAATAGTGGAAAAAGGAATTTCTTCAAGTATAAACTACACGGAATCATTCGGTGAAACTTCTTTCTGATCTGTGCATTCAGCTAACAGAGTTAAACCGTACTTTTGATTGAGCAGATCTGAACCCTCTTTCTGTACAAAATGCAACTGGACATTTGGAGCGCTAAGAGCGTAGTAGTGGAAAAAGGAATATATTCAAATATAAACTACACAGAAGCATTCTGTGAAACTTCTTTCTGATCTGAGCATTCAGCTAACAGAGTTAAACCATACTTTTGATTGAGCAGTTTTGAAACACTCTGTCTGTAGAAAATGCAACTGGACATTCGTAGCGCTAAGTGGGTAAGAGTGGAAAAAAGAATATGTTCAAATATAAACTACACAGAAGCATTGTATGAAACATCTTTCTGTTCTGTGCATTCAACTAACAGAGTTGAACCTTACTTTTGATTGAGCTGTTCTGAAACACTCTTTCTGTAGAAACTGCAATTGGACATTCTGAGTGCTAAGAGGCCTATATTGGGAAAAAGAATGTCTACAAATAAAAACTACACAGAAGAATTGTGTGAAACTCCTTTCTGTTCTGTTTGTTCAACTAAAAGAGTTGAACCTTAGTTTTGATTGAGCCGTTCTGAAACACTCTTTCTGTAGAAACTGCAATTGGACATGCTAAGCGCTAAGAGGCCTACATTGGGAAAAAGAATATCTTCAAATAAAAAGTACACAGATGCATTCTGTGAAACATATTTCTGATGTGTAAATTCAGTTAACAGAGATAAAATATATTTTTGATTGAGCAGTTATGAAACACTCTTTTTGTAGAAAATGCAAGTGGAGATTCGGAGCGCTAAGAGGGTAATAGTGGAAAAAGGAATGTCTTCAAGTATAAACTACACAGAATCATTCGGTGAAACTTCTTTCTGATCTGTGCATTCAGCTAACAGAGTTAAACCATACTTTTGATTGAGCAGATCTGAACACTCTATCTGTAGAAAATGCAACTGGACATTTGGAGCGCTAAGAGCGTAATAGTGGAAAAAGGAATATATTCAAATATAAACTACACAGAAGCATTCTGTGAAACTCCTTTCTGATCTGAGCATTCAGCTAACAGAGTTAAACCATACTATTGATTGAGCAGTTTTGAAACACTCTGTCTGTAGAAAATGCAACTGGACATTCGTAGGGCTAAGTGGGTAATAGTGGAAAAAAGAATATGTTCAAATATAAACTACACAGAAGCATTGTATGAAACTTCTTTCTGTTCTGTGCATTCAACTAACAGAGTTGAACCTTACTTTTGATTGAGCCGTTCTGAAACACTCTTTCTGTAGAAACTGCAATTGGACATTCTGAGCGCTAAGAGGCCTATATTGGGAAAGAGAATGTCTACAAATAAAAACTACACAGAAGAATTGTGTGAAACTTCTTTCTGTTCTGTTTGTTCAACTAAAAGAGTTGAACCTTAGTTTTGATTGAGCCGTTCTGAAACACTCTTTCTGTAGAAAATGCAAGTGGAGATTCGGAGCGCTAAGAGGGTAATAGTGGAAAAAGGAATGTCTTCAAATATAAACTACACAGAATCATTCTGTGAAACTTCTTTCTGACCTGTGCATTCAGCTAACAGAGTTAAACCATACTTTTGATTGAGCAGATCTGAACACTCTTTCTGTAGAAAATGCAACTGGACATTTGGAGCGCTAAGAGAGTAGTAGTGGAAAAAGGAATATATTCAAATATAAACTACACAGAAGCATTCTGTGAAACTTCTTTCTGATCTGAGCATTCAGCTAACAGAGTTAAACCATACTTTTGATTGAGCAGTTTTGAAACACTCTGTCTGTAGAAAATGCAACTGGACATTCGTAGCGCCAAGTGGGTAATAGTGGAAAAAAGAATATGTTCAAATATAAACTACACAGAAGCATTGTATGAAACTTCTTTCTGTTCTGTGCATTCAACTAACAGAGTTGAACCTTACTTTTGATTGAGCCGTTCTGAAACACTCTTTCTGTAGAAACTGCAATTGGACATTCTGAGCGCTAAGAGGCCTATATTGGGAAAGGAATGTCTACAAATAAAAACTACACAGAAGAATTGTGTGAAACTTCTTTCTGTTCTGTTTGTTCAACTAAAAGAGTTGAACCTTAGTTTTGATTGAGCCGTTCTGAAACACTCTTTCTGTAGAAAATGCAAGTGGAGATTCGGAGCGCATAGAGGGTAATAGTGGAAAAAGGAATGTCTCCAAATATAAACTACACAGAATCATTCTGTGAAACTTCTTTCTTATCTGTGCATTCAGCTAACAGAGTTAAACCATACTTTTGATTCAGCAGATCTGAACACTCTTTCTGTAGAAAATGCAACTGGACATTTGGAGCGCTAAGAGAGTAGTAGTGGAAAAAGGAATATATTCAAATATAAACTACACAGAAGCATTCTGTGAAACTTCTTTCTGATCTGAGCATTCAGCTAACAGAGTTAAACCATACTTTTGATTGAGCAGTTTTGAAACACTCTGTCTGTAGAAAATGCAACTGGACATTCGTAGCGCTAAGTGGGTAAGATTGGAAAAAAGAATATGTTCAAATATAAACTACACAGAAGCATTGTATGAAACATCTTTCTGTTCTGTGCATTCAACTAACAGAGTTGAACCTTACTTTTGATTGAGCCGTTCTGAAACACTCTTTCTGTAGAAACTGCAATTGGACATTCTGAGTGCTAAGAGGCCTATATTGGGAAAAAGAATGTCTACAAATAAAAACTACACAGAAGAATTGTGTGAAACTCCTTTCTGTTCTGTTTGTTCAACTAAAAGAGTTGAACCTTAGTTTTGATTGAGCCCTTCTGAAACACTCTTTCTGTAGAAAATGCAAGTGGAGATTCGGAGCGCTAAGAGGGTAATAGTGGAAAAAGGAATGTCTCCAAATATAAACTACACAGAATCATTCTGTGAAACTTCTTTCTGATCTGTGCATTCAGCTAACAGAGTTAAAACATACTTTTGATTGAGCAGATCTGAACACTCTTTCTGTAGAAAATGCAACTGGACATTTGGAGCGCTAAGAGAGTAGTAGTGGAAAAAGGAATATATTCAAATATAAACTACACAGAAGCATTCTGTGAAACTTCTTTCTGATCTGAGCATTCAGCTAACAGAGTTAAACCATACTTTTGATTGAGCAGTTTTGAAACACTCTGTCTGTAGAAAATGCAACTGGACATTCGTAGCGCTAAGTGGGTAATAGTGGAAAAAAGAATATGTTCAAATATAAACTACACAGAAGCATTGTATGAAACTACTTTCTGTTCTGTGAATTCACCTAACAGAGTTGAACCTTACTTTTGATTGAGCCTTTCTGAAACACTCTTTCTGTAGAAACTGCAATTGGACATTCTGAGTGCTAAGAGGCCTCTATTGGGAAAAATAATATCTTCAAATAAAAACTACACAGAAGCATTGTGTGAAACTTATTTCTGATATGTTCATTAAGCTAACAGAGTTAAACCATACTTTTGAATGCGCAGTTCTGAACACTCTTTCTGTAGAAAATGCAAGTGGACATTCGGAGTGCTAAGAGGGTAATAGTGCAAAAAGGAATATATACAAATATAAACTACACAGTAGCATTCTGTGAAAATTCTTTCTGTTCTGTGCATTCAACTAACAGAGTTGAACCTTACTTTTGATTGAGCCGTTCTGAAACACTCTTTCTGTAGAAACTGCAATTGGACATGCTAAGCGCTAAGAGGCCTACATTGGGAAAAAGAATATCTTCAAATAAAAAGTACACAGATGCATTCTGTGAAACATATTTCTGATGTGTAAATTCAGTTAACAGAGATAAAATATATTTTTGATTGAGCAGATATGAAACACTCTTTTTGTAGAAAATGCAAGTGGAGATTCGGAGCGCTAAGAGGGTAATAGTGGAAAAAGGAATGTCTTCAAGTATAAACTACACAGAATCATTCGGTGAAACTTCTTTCTGATCTGTGCATTCAGCTAACAGAGTTAAACCATACTTTTGATTGAGCAGATCTGAACACTCTTTCTGTAGAAAATGCAACTGGACATTTGGAGCGCTAAGAGCGTAATAGTGGAAAAAGTAATATATTCAAATATAAACTACACAGAAGCATTCTGTGAAACTTTTTTCTGATCTGTGCATTCAGCTAACAGAGTTAAACCATACTTTTGATTGAGCAGATCTGAACACTCTTTCTGTAGAAAATGCAACTGGACATTTGGAGCGCTAAGAGAGTAGTAGTGGAAAAAGGAATATATTCAAATATAAACTACACAGAAGCATTCTGTGAAACTTCTTTCTGATCTAAGCATTCAGCTAACAGAGTTAAACCATACTTTTGATTGAGCAGTTTTGAAACACTCTGTCTGTAGAAAATGCAACTGGACATTCGTAGCGCCAAGTGGGTAATAGTGGAAAAAAGAATATGTTCAAATATAAACTACACAGAAGCATTGTATGAAACTTCTTTCTGTTCTGTGCATTCAACTAACAGAGTTGAACCTTACTTTTGATTGAGCCGTTCTGAAACACTCTTTCTGTAGAAACTGCAATTGGACATTCTGAGCGCTAAGAGGCCTATATTGGGAAAGGAATGTCTACAAATAAAAACTACACAGAAGAATTGTGTGAAACTTCTTTCTGTTCTGTTTGTTCAACTAAAAGAGTTGAACCTTAGTTTTGATTGAGCCGTTCTGAAACACTCTTTCTGTAGAAAATGCAAGTGGAGATTCGGAGCGCTAAGAGGGTAATAGTGGAAAAAGGAATGTCTCCAAATATAAACTACACAGAATCATTCTGTGAAACTTCTTTCTTATCTGTGCATTCAGCTAACAGTGTTAAACCATACTTTTGATTGAGCAGATCTGAACACTCTTTCTGTAGAAAATGCAACTGGACATTTGGAGCACTAAGAGAGTAGTAGTGGAAAAAGGAATATATTCAAATATAAACTACACAGAAGCATTCTGTGAAACTTCTTTCTGATCTGAGCATTCAGCTAACAGTGAAACCATACTTTTGATTGAGCAGTTTTGAAACACTCTGTCTGTACAAAATGCAACTGGACATTCGTAGCGCTAAGTGGGTAATAGTGGAAAAAAGAATATGTTCAAATATAAACTACACAGAAGCATTGTATGAAACTTCTTTCTCTTCTGTGCATTCAACTAACAGAGTTGAACCTTACTTTTGATTGAGCCTTTCTGAACCACTCTTTCTGTAGAAACTTCAATTGGACATGCTAAGCGCTAAGAGACCTACATTGGTAAAAAGAATATCTTCAAATATAAACTACACAGATGCATTCTGTGAAACTTATTTCTGATCTGTAAATTCAGTTAACAGAGATAAAACATATTTTTGATTGAGCAGTTATGAAACACTCTTTTTGTAGAAAATGCAAGTGGAGATTCGGAGCGCTTAGAGGGTAATAGTGGAAAAAGGAATTTCTTCAAGTATAAACTACACGGAATCATTCGGTGAAACTTCTTTCTGATCTGTGCATTCAGCTAACAGAGTTAAACCGTACTTTTGATTGAGCAGATCTGAACCCTCTTTCTGTAGAAAATGCAACTGGACATTTGGAGCGCTAAGAGCGTAGTAGTGGAAAAAGGAATATATTCAAATATAAACTACACAGAAGCATTCTGTGAAACTTCTTTCTGATCTGAGCATTCAGCTAACAGAGTTAAACCATACTTTTGATTGAGCAGTTTTGAAACACTCTGTCTGTAGAAAATGCAACTGGACATTCGTAGCGCTAAGTGGGTAAGAGTGGAAAAAAGAATATGTTCAAATATAAACTACACAGAAGCATTGTATGAAACATCTTTCTGTTCTGTGCATTCAACTAACAGAGTTGAACCTTACTTTTGATTGAGCCGTTCTGAAACACTCTTTCTGTAGAAACTGCAATTGGACATTCTGAGTGCTAAGAGGCCTATATTGGGAAAAAGAATGTCTACAAATAAAAACTACACAGAAGAATTGTGTGAAACTCCTTTCTGTTCTGTTTGTTCAACTAAAAGAGTTGAACCTTAGTTTTGATTGAGCCCTTCTGAAACACTCTTTCTGTAGAAAATGCAAGTGGAGATTCGGAGCGCTAAGAGGGTAATAGTGGAAAAAGGAATGTCTCCAAATATAAACTACACAGAATCATTCTGTGAAACTTCTTTCTGATCTGTGCATTCAGCTAACAGAGTTAAAACATACTTTTGATTGAGCAGATCTGAACACTCTTTCTGTAGAAAATGCAACTGGACATTTGGAGCGCTAAGAGAGTAGTAGTGGAAAAAGGAATATATTCAAATATAAACTACACAGAAGCATTCTGTGAAACTTCTTTCTGATCTGAGCATTCAGCTAACAGAGTTAAACCATACTTTTGATTGAGCAGTTTTGAAACACTCTGTCTGTAGAAAATGCAACTGGACATTCGTAGCGCTAAGTGGGTAATAGTGGAAAAAAGAATATGTTCAAATATAAACTACACAGAAGAATTGTATGAAACTACTTTCTGTTCTGTGAATTCACCTAACAGAGTTGAACCTTACTTTTGATTGAGCCTTTCTGAAACACTCTTTCTGTAGAAACTGCAATTGGACATTCTGAGTGCTAAGAGGCCTCTATTGGGAAAAATAATATCTTCAAATAAAAACTACACAGAAGCATTGTGTGAAACTTATTTCTGATATGTTCATTAAGCTAACAGAGTTAAACCATACTTTTGATTGCGCAGTTCTGAACACTCTTTCTGTAGAAAATGCAAGTGGACATTCGGAGCGCTAAGAGAGTAATAGTGCAAAAAGGAATATATACAAATATAAACTACACAGTAGCATTCTGTGAAAATTCTTTCTGTTCTGTGCATTCAACTAACAGAGTTGAACCTTACTTTTGATTGAGCCGTTCTGAAACACTCTTTCTGTAGAAACTGCAATTGGACATGCTAAGCGCTAAGAGGCCTACATTGGGAAAAAGAACATCTTCAAATAAAAAGTACACAGATGCATTCTGTGAAACATATTTCTGATGTGTAAATTCAGTTAACAGAGATAAAATATATTTTTGATTGAGCAGTTATGAAACACTCTTTTTGTAGAAAATGCAAGTGGAGATTCGGAGCGCTAAGAGGGTAATAGTGGAAAAAGGAATGTCTTCAAGTATAAACTACACAGAATCATTCGGTGAAACTTCTTTCTGATCTGTGCATTCAGCTAACAGAGTTAAACCATACTTTTGATTGAGCAGATCTGAACACTCTTTCTGTAGAAAATGCAACTGGACATTTGGAGCGCTAAGAGCGTAATAGTGGAAAAAGGAATATATTCAAATATAAACTACACAGAAGCATTCTGTGAAACTCCTTTCTGATCTGAGCATTCAGCTAACAGAGTTAAACCATACTATTGATTGAGCAGTTTTGAAACACTCTGTCTGTAGAAAATGCAACTGGACATTCGTAGGGCTAAGTGGGTAATAGTGGAAAAAAGAATATGTTCAAATATAAACTACACAGAAGCATTGTATGAAACTTCTTTCTGTTCTGTGCATTCAACTAACAGAGTTGAACCTTACTTTTGATTGAGCCGTTCTGAAACACTCTTTCTGTAGAAACTGCAATTGGACATTCTGAGCGCTAAGAGGCCTATATTGGGAAAGAGAATGTCTACAAATAAAAACTACACAGAAGAATTGTGTGAAACTTCTTTCTGTTCTGTTTGTTCAACTAAAAGAGTTGAACCTTAGTTTTGATTGAGCCGTTCTGAAACACTCTTTCTGTAGAAAATGCAAGTGGAGATTCGGAGCGCTAAGAGGGTAATAGTGGAAAAAGGAATGTCTTCAAATATAAACTACACAGAATCATTCTGTGAAACTTCTTTCTGATCTGTGCATTCAGCTAACAGATTTAAACCATACTTTTGATTGAGCAGATCTGAACACTCTTTCTGTAGAAAATGCAACTGGACATTTGGAGCGCTAAGAGAGTAGTAGTGGAAAAAGGAATATATTCAAATATAAACTACACAGAAGCATTCTGTGAAACTTCTTTCTGATCTGAGCATTCAGCTAACAGAGTTAAACCATACTTTTGATTGAGCAGTTTTGAAACACTCTGTCTGTAGAAAATGCAACTGGACATTCGTAGCGCCAAGTGGGTAATAGTGGAAAAAAGAATATGTTCAAATATAAACTACACAGAAGCATTGTATGAAACTTCTTTCTGTTCTGTGCATTCAACTAACAGAGTTGAACCTTACTTTTGATTGAGCCGTTCTGAAACACTCTTTCTGTAGAAACTGCAATTGGACATTCTGAGCGCTAAGAGGCCTATATTGGGAAAGGAATGTCTACAAATAAAAACTACACAGAAGAATTGTGTGAAACTTCTTTCTGTTCTGTTTGTTCAACTAAAAGAGTTGAACCTTAGTTTTGATTGAGCCGTTCTGAAACACTCTTTCTGTAGAAAATGCAAGTGGAGATTCGGAGCGCATAGAGGGTAATAGTGGAAAAAGGAATGTCTCCAAATATAAACTACACAGAATCATTCTGTGAAACTTCTTTCTTATCTGTGCATTCAGCTAACAGAGTTAAACCATACTTTTGATTCAGCAGATCTGAACACTCTTTCTGTAGAAAATGCAACTGGACATTTGGAGCGCTAAGAGAGTAGTAGTGGAAAAAGGAATATATTCAAATATAAACTACACAGAAGCATTCTGTGAAACTTCTTTCTGATCTGAGCATTCAGCTAACAGAGTTAAACCATACTTTTGATTGAGCAGTTTTGAAACACTCTGTCTGTAGAAAATGCAACTGGACATTCGTAGCGCTAAGTGGGTAATAGTGGAAAAAAGAATATGTTCAAATATAAACTACACAGAAGCATTGTATGAAACATCTTTCTGTTCTGTGCATTCAACTAACAGAGTTGAACCTTACTTTTGATTGAGCCGTTCTGAAACACTCTTTCTGTAGAAACTGCAATTGGACATTCTGAGTGCTAAGAGGCCTATATTGGGAAAAAGAATGTCTACAAATAAAAACTACACAGAAGAATTGTGTGAAACTCCTTTCTGTTCTGTTTGTTCAACTAAAAGAGTTGAACCTTAGTTTTGATTGAGCCCTTCTGAAACACTCTTTCTGTAGAAAATGCAAGTGGAGATTCGGAGCGCTAAGAGGGTAATAGTGGAAAAAGGAATGTCTCCAAATATAAACTACACAGAATCATTCTGTGAAACTTATTTCTGATCTGTGCATTCAGCTAACAGAGTTAAAACATACTTTTGATTGAGCAGATCTGAACACTCTTTCTGTAGAAAATGCAACTGGACATTTGGAGCGCTAAGAGAGTAGTAGTGGAAAAAGGAATATATTCAAATATAAACTACACAGAAGCATTCTGTGAAACTTCTTTCTGATCTGAGCATTCAGCTAACAGAGTTAAACCATACTTTTGATTGAGCAGTTTTGAAACACTCTGTCTGTAGAAAATGCAACTGGACATTCGTAGCGCTAAGTGGGTAATAGTGGAAAAAAGAATATGTTCAAATATAAACTACACAGAAGCATTGTATGAAACTACTTTCATTTCTGTGAATTCACCTAACAGAGTTGAACCTTACTTTTGATTGAGCCTTTCTGAAACACTCTTTCTGTAGAAAGTGCAATTGGACATTCTGAGTGCTAAGAGGCCTCTATTGGGAAAAATAATATCTTCAAATAAAAACTACACAGAAGCATTGTGTGAAACTTATTTCTGATATATTCATTAAGCTAACAGAGTTAAACCATACTTTTGATTGCGCAGTTCTGAACACTCTTTCTGTAGAAAATGCAAGTGGACATTCGGAGTGCTAAGAGGGTAATAGTGCAAAAAGGAATATATACAAATATAAACTACACAGTAGCATTCTGTGAAAATTCTTTCTTTTCTGTGCATTCAACTAACAGAGTTGAACCTTACTTTTGATTGAGCCGTTCTGAAACACTCTTTCTGTAGAAACTGCAATTGGACATGCTAAGCGCTAAGAGGCCTACATTGGGAAAAAGAATATCTTCAAAAAAAAAGTACACAGATGCATTCTGTGAAACATATTTCTGATGTGTAAATTCAGTTAACAGAGATAAAATATATTTTTGATTGAGCAGTTATGAAACACTCCTTTTGTAGAAAATGCAAGTGGAGATTCGGAGCGCTAAGAGGGTAATAGTGGAAAAAGGAATGTCTTCAAGTATAAACTACACAGAATCATTCGGTGAAACTTCTTTCTGATCTGTGCATTCAGCTAACAGAGTTAAACCATACTTTTGATTGAGCAGATCTGAACACTCTTTCTGTAGAAAATGCAACTGGACATTTGGAGCGCTAAGAGCGTAATAGTGGAAAAAGGAATATATTCAAATATAAACTACACAGAAGCATTCTGTGAAACTTCTTTCTGATCTGAGCATTCAGCTAACAGAGTTAAACCATACTTTTGATTGAGCAGTTTTGAAACACTCTGTCTGTAGAAAATGCAACTGGACATTCGTAGCGCTAAGTGTGTAATAGTGGAAAAAAGAATATGTTCAAATATAAACTACACAGAAGCATTGTATGAAACTTCTTTCTGTTCTGTGCATTCAACTAACAGAGTTGAACCTTACTTTTGATTGAGCCGTTCTGAAACACTCTTTCTGTAGAAACTGCAATTGGACATTCTGAGCGCTAAGAGGCCTATATTGGGAAAGAGAATGTCTACAAATAAAAACTACACAGAAGAATTGTGTGAAACTTCTTTCTGTTCTGTTTGTTCAACTAAAAGAGTTGAACCTTAGTTTTGATTGAGCCGTTCTGAAACACTCTTTCTGTAGGAAATGCAAGAGGAGATTCGGAGCGCTAAGAGGGTAATAGTGGAAAAAGGAATGTCTTCAAATATAAACTACACAGAATCATTCTGTGAAACTTCTTTCTGATCTGTGCATTCAGCTAACAGAGTTAAACCATACTTTTGATTGAGCAGATCTGAACACTCTTTCTGTAGAAAATGCAACTGGACATTTGGAGCGCTAAGAGAGTAGTAGTGGAAAAAGGAATATATTCAAATATAAACTACACAGAAGCATTCTGTGAAACTTCTTTCTGATCTAAGCATTCAGCTAACAGAGTTAAACCATACTTTTGATTGAGCAGTTTTGAAACACTCTGTCTGTAGAAAATGCAACTGGACATTCGTAGCGCCAAGTGGGTAATAGTGGAAAAAAGAATATGTTCAAATATAAACTACACAGAAGCATTGTATGAAACTTCTTTCTGTTCTGTGCATTCAACTAACAGAGTTGAACCTTACTTTTGATTGAGCCGTTCTGAAACACTCTTTCTGTAGAAACTGCAATTGGACATTCTGAGCGCTAAGAGGCCTATATTGGGAAAGGAATGTCTACAAATAAAAACTACACAGAAGAATTGTGTGAAACTTCTTTCTGTTCTGTTTGTTCAACTAAAAGAGTTGAACCTTAGTTTTGATTGAGCCGTTCTGAAACACTCTTTCTGTAGAAAATGCAAGTGGAGATTCGGAGCGCTAAGAGGGTAATAGTGGAAAAAGGAATGTCTCCAAATATAAACTACACAGAATCATTCTGTGAAACTTCTTTCTTATCTGTGCATTCAGCTAACAGAGTTAAACCATACTTTTGATTCAGCAGATCTGAACACTCTTTCTGTAGAAAATGCAACTGGACATTTGGAGCGCTAAGAGAGTAGTAGTGGAAAAAGGAATATATTCAAATATACACTACACAGAAGCATTCTGTGAAACTTCTTTCTGATCTGAGCATTCAGCTAACAGAGTTAAACCATACTTTTGATTGAGCAGTTTTGAAACACTCTGTCTGTAGAAAATGCAACTGGACATTCGTAGCGCTAAGTGGGTAATAGTGGAAAAAAGAATATGTTCAAATATAAACTACACAGAAGTATTGTATGAAACTTCTTTCTGTTCTGTGCTTTCAACTAACAGAGTTGAACCTTACTTTTGATTGAGCCTTTCTGAAACACTCTTTCTGTAGAAACTGCAATTGGACATTCTGAGCGCTAAGAGGCCACTATTGGGAAAAATAATAACTTCAAATAAAAACTACACAGAAGCATTGTGTGAAAATTATTTCTGATATGTTCATTAAGCTAACAGAGTTAAACCATACTTTTGATTGCGCAGTTCTGAACACTCTTTCTGTAGAAAATGCAAGTGGACATTCGGAGCGCTAAGAGGGTAATAGTGGAAAGAGGAATGTATTCAAATATAAACTACACAGTTGCATTCTGTGAAAATTCTTTCTGTTCTGTGCATTCAACTAACAGAGTTGAACCTTACTTTTGATTGAGCCGTTCTGAAACACTCTTTCTGTAGAAACGGCAATTGGACATGCTAAGCGCTAAGAGGCCTACATTGGGAAAAAGAATATCTTCAAATAAAATCTACACAGATGCATTCTGTGAAACTTATTTCTGATCTGTAAATTCAGTTAACAGAGATAAATCATATTTTTGATTGAGCAGTTATGAAACACACTTTTTGTAGAAAATGCAAGTGGAGATTCGGAGCGCTAAGAGGGTAATAGTGGAAAAAGGAATGTCTTCAAATATAAACTACACAGAATCATTCGGTGAAACTTCTTTCTGATCTGTGCATTCAGCTAACAGAGTTAAACCATACTTTTGATTGAGCAGATCTGAACACTCTTTCTGTAGAAAATGCAACTGGACATTTGGAGCGCTAAGAGCGTAGTAGTGGAAAAAGGAATATATTCAAATATAAACTACACAGAAGCATTCTGTGAAACTTCTTTCTCATCTGAGCATTCAGCTAACAGAGTTAAACCATACTTTTGATTGAGCAGTTTTGAAACACTCTGTCTGTAGAAAATGCAACTGGACATTCGTAACGCTAAGTGGGTAATAGTGGAAAAAAGAATATGTTCAAATATAAACTACACAGAAGCATTGTATGAAACTACTTTCTGTTCTGTGCATTCAACTAACAGAGTTGAACCTTACTTATGATTGAGCCGTTCTGAAACACTCTTTCTGTAGAAACTGCAATTGGACATTCTGAGCGCTAAGAGGCCTATATTGGGAAAAAGAATGTATACAAATAAAAATTACACAGAAGCATTGTGTGAAACTTATTGCTGATATGTTCATTAAGTTAACAGAGTTACACCATACTTTTGATTGCGCAGTTCTGAACCCTCTTTCTGTAGAAAATTCAAGTGGACATTCGGAGCGCTAAGAGGGTAATAGTGGAAAAAGGAATATATCCAAATATAAACTACACAGTAGCATTCTGTGAAAATTCTTTCTGTTCTGTGCATTCAACTAACAGAGTTGAACCCTACTTTTGATTGAGCCGTTCTGAAACACTCTTTCTGTAGAAACTGCAATTGGACATTCTGAGCGCTAAGAGGCCTATATTGGGAAAAAAATGTCTACAAATAAAAACTACACAGAAGAATTGTGTGAAACTCCTTTCTGTTCTGTTTGTTCAACTAAAAGAGTTGAACCTTAGTTTTGATTGAGCCCTTCTGAAACACTCTTTCTGTAGAAAATGCAAGTGGAGATTCGGAGCGCTAAGAGGGTAATAGTGGAAAAAGGAATGTCTCCAAATATAAACTACACAGAATCATTCTGTGAAACTTCTTTCTGATCTGTGCATTCAGCTAACAGAGTTAAAACATACTTTTGATTGAGCAGATCTGAACACTCTTTCTGTAGAAAATGCAACTGGACATTTGGAGCGCTAAGAGAGTAGTAGTGGAAAAAGGAATATATTCAAATATAAACTACACAGAAGCATTCTGTGAAACTTCTTTCTGATCTGAGCATTCAGCTAACAGAGTTAAACCATACTTTTGATTGAGCAGTTTTGAAACACTCTGTCTGTAGAAAATGCAACTGGACATTCGTAGCGCCAAGTGGGTAATAGTGGAAAAAAGAATATGTTCAAATATAAACTACACAGAAGCATTGTATGAAACTTCTTTCTGTTCTGTGCATTCAACTAACAGAGTTGAACCTTACTTTTGATTGAGCCGTTCTGAAACACTCTTTCTGTAGAAACTGCAATTGGACATTCTGAGCGCTAAGAGGCCTATATTGGGAAAGGAATGTCTACAAATAAAAACTACACAGAAGAATTGTGTGAAACTTCTTTCTGTTCTGTTTGTTCAACTAAAAGAGTTGAACCTTAGTTTTGATTGAGACGTTCTGAAACACTCTTTCTGTAGAAAATGCAAGTGGAGATTCGGAGCGCTAAGAGGGTAATAGTGGAAAAAGGAATGTCTCCAAATATAAACTACACAGAATCATTCTGTGAAACTTCTTTCTTATCTGTGCATTCAGCTAACAGAGTTAAACCATACTTTTGATTCAGCAGATCTGAACACTCTTTCTGTAGAAAATGCAACTGGACATTTGGAGCGCTAAGAGAGCAGTAGTGGAAAAAGGAATATATTCAAATATAAACTACACAGAAGCATTCTGTGAAACTTCTTTCTGATCTGAGCATTCAGCTAACAGAGTTAAACCATACTTTTGATTGAGCAGTTTTGAAACACTCTGTCTGTAGAAAATGCAACTGGACATTCGTAGCGCTATGTGGGTAATAGTGGAAAAAAGAATATGTTCAAATATAAACTACACAGAAGCATTGTATGAAACTTCTTTCTGTTCTGTGCTTTCAACTAACAGAGTTGAACCTTACTTTTGATTGAGCCTTTCTGAAACACTCTTTCTGTAGAAACTGCAATTGGACATTCTGAGCGCTAAGAGGCCACTATTGGGAAAAATAATAACTTCAAATAAAAACTACACAGAAGCATTGTGTGAAAATTATTTCTGATATGTTCATTAAGCTAACAGAGTTAAACCATACTTTTGATTGCGCAGTTCTGAACACTCTTTCTGTAGAAAATGCAAGTGGACATTCGGAGCGCTAAGAGGGTAATAGTGGAAAAAGGAATGTATTCAAATATAAACTACACAGTAGCATTCTGTGAAAATTCTTTCTGTTCTGTGCATTCAACTAACAGAGTTGAACCTTACTTTTGATTGAGCCGTTCTGAAACACTCTTTCTGTAGAAACGGCAATTGGACATGCTAAGCGCTAAGAGGCCTACATTGGGAAAAAGAATATCTTCAAATAAAATCTACACAGATGCATTCTGTGAAACTTATTTCTGATCTGTAAATTCAGTTAACAGAGATAAAACATATTTTTGATTGAGCAGTTATGAAACACACTTTTTGTAGAAAATGCAAGTGGAGATTCGGAGCGCTAAGAGGGTAATAGTGGAAAAAGGAATGTCTTCAAATATAAACTACACAGAATCATTCGGTGAAACTTCTTTCTGATCTGTGCATTCAGCTAACAGAGTTAAACCATATTTTTGATTGAGCAGATCTGAACACTCTTTCTGTAGAAAATGCAACTGGACATTTGGAGCGCTAAGAGCGTAGTAGTGGAAAAAGGAATATATTCAAATATAAACTACACAGAAGCATTCTGTGAAACTTCTTTCTGATCTGAGCATTCAGCTAACAGAGTTAAACCATACTTTTGATTGAGCAGTTTTGAAACACTCTGTCTGTAGAAAATGCAACTGGACATTCGTAGCGCTAAGTGGGTAATAGTGGAAAAAAGAATATGTTCAAATATAAACTACACAGAAGCATTGTATGAAACTACTTTCTGTTCTGTGCATTCAACTAACAGAGTTGAACCTTACTTATGATTGAGCCGTTCTGAAACACTCTTTCTGTAGAAACTGCAATTGGACATTCTGAGCGCTAAGAGGCCTATATTGGGAAAAAGAATGTATACAAATAAAAACTACACAGAAGCATTGTGTGAAACTTATTGCTGATATGTTCATTAAGCTAACAGAGTTAAACCATACTTTTGATTGCGCAGTTCTGAACACTCTTTCTGTAGAAAATTCAAGTGGACATTCGGAGCGCTAAGAGGGTAATAGTGGAAAAAGGAATATATTCAAATATAAACTACACAGTAGCATTCTGTGAAAATTCTTTCTGTTCTGTGCATTCAACTAACAGAGTTGAACCCTACTTTTGATTGAGCCGTTCTGAAACACTCTTTCTGTAGAAACTGCAATTGGACATTCTGAGCGCTAAGAGGCCTATATTGGGAAAAAAAATGTCTACAAATAAAAACTACACAGAAGAATTGTGTGAAACTCCTTTCTGTTCTGTTTGTTCAACTAAAAGAGTTGAACCTTAGTTTTGATTGAGCCCTTCTGAAACACTCTTTCTGTAGAAAATGCAAGTGGAGATTCGGAGCGCTAAGAGGGTAATAGTGGAAAAAGGAATGTCTCCAAATATAAACTACACAGAATCATTCTGTGAAACTTCTTTCTGATCTGTGCATTCAGCTAACAGATTTAAAACATACTTTTGATTGAGCAGATCTGAACACTCTTTCTGTAGAAAATGCAACTGGACATTTGGAGCGCTAAGAGAGTAGTAGTGGAAAAAGGAATATATTCAAATATAAACTACACAGAAGCATTCTGTGAAACTTCTTTCTGATCTGAGCATTCAGCTAACAGAGTTAAAACATACTTTTGATTGAGCAGTTTTGAAACACTCTGTCTGTAGAAAATGCAACTGGACATTCGTAGCGCTAAGTGGGTAATAGTGGAAAAAAGAATATGTTCAAATATAAACTACACAGAAGCATTGTATGAAACTTCTTTCTGTTCTGTGCATTCACCTAACAGAGTTGAACCTTACTTTTGATTGAGCCTTTCTGAAACACTCTTTCTGTAGAAACTGCAATTGGACATTCTGAGTGCTAAGAGGCCTCTATTGGGAAAAATAATATCTTCAAATAAAAACTACACAGAAGCATTGTGTGAAACTTATTTCTGATATGTTCATTAAGCTAACAGAGTTAAACCATACTTTTGATTGCGCAGTTCTGAACATTCTTTCTGTAGAAAATGCAAGTGGACATTCGGAGCGCTAAGAGGGTAATAGTGCAAAAAGGAATATATACAAATATAAACTACACAGTAGCATTCTGTGAAAATTCTTTCTGTTCTGTGCATTCAACTAACAGAGTTGAACCTTACTTTTGATTGAGCCGTTCTGAAACACTCTATCTGTAGAAACTGCAATTGGACATGCTAAGCGCTAAGAGGACTACATTGGGAAAAAGAATATCTTCAAATAAAAACTACACAGATGCATTCTGTGAAACATATTTCTGATGTGTAAATTCAGTTAACAGAGATAAAACATATTTTTGATTGAGCAGTTATGAAACACTCTTTTTGTAGAAAATGCAAGTGGAGATTCGGAGCGCTAAGAGGGTAATAGTGGAAAAAGGAATGTCTTCAAGTATAAACTACACGGAATCATTCGGTGAAACTTCTTTCTGATCTGTGCATTCAGCTAACAGAGTTAAACCATACTTTTGATTGAGCAGATCTGAACACTCTTTCTGTAGAAAATGCAACTGGACATTTGGAGCGCTAAGAGCGTAATAGTGGAAAAAGGAATATATTCAAATATAAACTACACAGAAGCATTCTGTGAAACTTCTTTCTGATCTGAGCATTCAGCTAACAGAGTTAAACCATACTTTTGATTGAGCAGTTTTGAAACACTCTGTCTGTAGAAAATGCAACTGGACATTCGTAGCGCTAAGTGGGTAATAGTGGAAAAAAGAATATGTTCAAATATAAACTACACAGAAGCATTGTATGAAACTTCTTTCTGTTCTGTGCATTCAACTAACAGAGTTGAAACTTACTTTTGATTGAGCCGTTCTGAAACACTCTTTCTGTAGAAACTGCAATTGGACATTCTGAGCGCTAAGAGGCCTATATTGGGAAAGGAATGTCTACAAATAAAAACTACACAGAAGAATTGTGTGAAACTTCTTTCTGTTCTGTTTGTTCAACTAAAAGAGTTGAACCTTAGTTTTGATTGAGCCGTTCTGAAACACTCTTTCTGTAGAAAATGCAAGTGGAGATTCGGAGCGCTAAGAGGGTAATAGTGGAAAAAGGAATGTCTCCAAATATAAACTACACAGAATCATTCTGTGAAACTTCTTTCTTATCTGTGCATTCAGCTAACAGATTTAAACCATACTTTTGATTCAGCAGATCTGAACACTCTTTCTGTAGAAAATGCAACTGGACATTTGGAGCGCTAAGAGAGTAGTAGTGGAAAAAGGAATATATTCAAATATAAACTGCACAGAAGCATTCTGTGAAACTTCTTTCTGATCTGAGCATTCAGCTAACAGAGTTAAAACATACTTTTGATTGAGCAGTTTTGAAACACTCTGTCTGTAGAAAATGCAACTGGACATTCGTAGCGCTAAGTTGGTAATAGTGGAAAAAAGAATATGTTCAAATATAAACTACACAGAAGCATTGTATGAAACTCCTTTCTGTTCTGTGCTTTCAACTAACAGAGTTGAACCTTACTTTGATTGAGCCTTTCTGAAACACTCTTTCTGTAGAAACTGCAATTGGACATTCTGAGCGCTAAGAGGCCACTATTGGGAAAAATAATAACTTCAAATAAAAACTACACAGAAGCATTGTATGAAAATTATTTCTGATATGTTCATTAAGCTAACAGAGTTAAACCATACTTTTGATTGCGCAGTTCTGAACACTCTTTCTGTAGAAAATGTAAGTGGACATTCGGAGCGCTAAGAGGGTAATAGTGGAAAAAGGAATATATTCAAATATAAACTACACAGTAGCATTCTGTGAAAATTCTTTCTGTTCTGTGCATTCAACTAACAGAGTTGAACCTTACTTTTGATTGAGCCGTTCTGAAACACTCTTTCTGTAGAAACGGCAATTGGACATGCTAAGCGCTAAGAGGCCTACATTGGGAAAAAGAATATCTTCAAATAAAAACTACACAGATGCATTCTGTGAAAATTATTTCTGATCTGTAAATTCAGTTAACAGAGATAAAACATATTTTTGATTGAGCAGTTATGAAACACACTTTTTGTAGGAAATGCAAGTGGAGATTCGGAGCGCTAAGAGGGTAATAGTGGAAAAAGGAATGTCTTCAAATATAAACTACACAGAATCATTCGGTGAAACTTCTTTCTGATCTGTGCATTCAGCTAACAGAGTTAAACCATACTTTTGATTGAGCAGATCTGAACACTCTTTCTGTAGAAAATGCAACTGGACATTTGGAGCGCTAAGAGAGTAGTAGTGGAAAAAGGAATATATTCAAATATAAACTACACAGAAGCATTCTGTGAAACTTCTTTCTGATCTGAGCATTCAGCTAACAGAGTTAAACCATACTTTTGATTGAGCAGTTTTGAAACACTCTGTCTGTAGAAAATGCAACTGGACATTCGTAGCGCTAAGTGGGTAATAGTGGAAAAAAGAATATGTTCAAATATAAACTACACAGAAGCATTGTATGAAACTTCTTTCTGTTCTGTGCATTCAACTAACAGAGTTGAACCTTACTTTTGATTGAGCCGTTCTGAAACACTCTTTCTGTAGAAACTGCAATTGGACATTCTGAGCGCTAAGAGGTCTATATTGGGAAAGGAATGTCTACAAATAAAAACTACACAGAAGAATTGTGTGAAACTTCTTTCTGTTCTGTTTGTTCAACTAAAAGAGTTGAACCTTAGTTTTGATTGAGCCGTTCTGAAACACTCTTTCTGTAGAAAATGCAAGT
The DNA here is from genome assembly GCF_028878055.3 of Symphalangus syndactylus. Classification (NCBI taxonomy): domain Eukaryota; kingdom Metazoa; phylum Chordata; class Mammalia; order Primates; family Hylobatidae; genus Symphalangus; species Symphalangus syndactylus. The sequence continues at coordinate 9,833,344 of NC_072445.2, read as the reverse complement.
CGAGATTCGCAGCGCTAAGAGGGTAATAGTGGAAAAAGGAATGTCTCCAAATATAAACTACACAGAATCATTCTGTGAAACTTCTTTCTTATCTGTGCATTCAGCTAACAGATTTAAACCATACTTTTGATTCAGCAGATCTGAACACTCTTTCTGTAGAAAATGCAACTGGACATTTGGAGCGCTAAGAGAGTAGTAGTGGAAAAAGGAATATATTCAAATATAAACTACACAGAAGCATTCTGTGAAACTTCTTTCTGATCTGAGCATTCAGCTAACAGAGTTAAACCATACTTTTGATTGAGCAGTTTTGAAACACTCTGTCTGTATAAAATGCAACTGGACATTCGTAGCGCTAAGTTGGTAATAGTGGAAAAAAGAATATGTTCAAATATAAACTACACAGAAGCATTGTATGAAACTTCTTTCTGTTCTGTGCTTTCAACTAACAGAGTTGAACCTTACTTTTGATTGAGCCTTTCTGAAACACTCTTTCTGTAGAAACTGCAATTGGACATTCTGAGCGCTAAGAAGCCACTATTGGGAAAAATAATAACTTCAAATAAAATCTACACAGAAGCATTGTGTGAAAATAATTTCTGATATGTTCATTAAGCTAACAGAGTTAAACCATACTTTTGATTGCGCAGTTCTGAACACTCTTTCTGTAGAAAATGCAAGTGGACATTCGGAGCGCTAAGAGGGTAATAGTGGAAAAAGGAATATATTCAAATATAAACTACACAGTAGCATTCTGTGAAAATACTTTCTGTTCTGTGCATTCAACTAACAGAGTTGAACCCTACTTTTGATTGAGCCGTTCTGAAACACTCTTTCTGTAGAAACTGCAATTGGACATTCTGAGCGCTAAGAGGCCTATATTGGGAAAAAGAATTTCTACAAATAAAAACTACACAGAAGAATAGTGTGAAACTTCTTTCTGTTCTGTTTGTTCAACTAAAAGAGTTGAATCTTAGTTTTGATTGAGCCGTTCTGAAACACTCTTTCTGTAGAAAATGCAAGTGGAGATTCGGAGCGCTAAGAGGGTAATAGTGGAAAAAGGAATGTCTCCAAATATAAACTACACAGAATCATTCTGTGAAACTTCTTTCTGATCTGTGCATTCAGCTAACAGATTTAAACCATACTTTTGATTCAGCAGATCTGAACACTCTTTCTGTAGAAAATGCAACTGGACATTTGGAGCGCTAAGAGAGTAGTAGTGGAAAAAGGAATATATTCAAATATAAACTGCACAGAAGCATTCTGTGAAACTTCTTTCTAATCTGAGCATTCAGCTAACAGAGTTAAAACATACTTTTGATTGAGCAGTTTTGAAACACTCTGTCTGTAGAAAATGCAACTGGACATTCGTAGCGCTAAGTTGGTAATAGTGGAAAAAAGAATATGTTCAAATATAAACTACACAGAAGCATTGTATGAAACTTCTTTCTGTTCTGTGCTTTCAACTAACAGAGTTGAACCTTACTTTTGATTGAGCCTTTCTGAAACACTCTTTCTGTAGAAACTGCAATTGGACATTCTGAGCGCTAAGAGGCCACTATTGGGAAAAATAATAACTTCAAATAAAAACTACACAGAAGCATTGTATGAAAATTATTTCTGATATGTTCATTAAGCTAACAGAGTTAAACCATACTTTTGATTGCGCAGTTCTGAACACTCTTTCTGTAGAAAATGCAAGTGGACATTCGGAGCGCTAAGAGGGTAATAGTGGAAAAAGGAATATATTCAAATATAAACTACACAGTAGCATTCTGTGAAAATTCTTTCTGTTCTGTGCATTCAACTAACAGAGTTGAACCTTACTTTTGATTGAGCCGTTCTGAAACACTCTTTCTGTAGAAACGGCAATTGGACATGCTAAGCGCTAAGAGGCCTACATTGGGAAAAAGAATATCTTCAAATAAAAACTACACAGATGCATTCTGTGAAAATTATTTCTGATCTGTAAATTCAGTTAACAGAGATAAAACATATTTTTGATTGAGCAGTTATGAAACCCACTTTTTGTAGAAAATGCAAGTGGAGATTCGGAGCGCTAAGAGGGTAATAGTGGAAAAAGGAATGTCTTCAAATATAAACTACACAGAATCATTCGGTGAAACTTCTTTCTGATCTGTGCATTCAGCTAACAGAGTTAAACCATACTTTTGTTTGAGCAGATCTGAACACTCTTTCTGTAGAAAATGCAACTGGACATTTGGAGCGCTAAGAGAGTAGTAGTGGAAAAAGGAATATATTCAAATATAAACTACACAGAAGCATTCTGTGAAACTTCTTTCTGATCTGAGCATTCAGCTAACAGAGTTAAACCATACTTTTGATTGAGCAGTTTTGAAACACTCTGTCTGTAGAAAATGCAACTGGACATTCGTAGCGCTAAGTGGGTAATAGTGGAAAAAAGAATATGTTCAAATATAAACTACACAGAAGCATTGTATGAAACTTCTTTCTGTTCTGTGCATTCAACTAACAGAGTTGAACCTTACTTTTGATTGAGCCGTTCTGAAACACTCTTTCTGTAGAAACTGCAATTGGACATTCTGAGCGCTAAGAGGCCTATATTGGGAAAGGAATGTCTACAAATAAAAACTACACAGAAGAATTGTGTGAAACTTCTTTCTGTTCTGTTTGTTCAACTAAAAGAGTTGAACCTTAGTTTTGATGGAGCCGTTCTGAAACACTCTTTCTGTAGAAAATGCAAGTGGAGATTCGGAGCGCTAAGAGGGTAATAGTGGAAAAAGGAATGTCTCCAAATATAAACTACACAGAATCATTCTGTGAAACTTCTTTCTTATCTGTGCATTCAGCTAACAGATTTAAACCATACTTTTGATTCAGCAGATCTGAACACTCTTTCTGTAGAAAATGCAACTGGACATTTGGAGCGCTAAGAGAGTAGTAGTGGAAAAAGGAATATATTCAAATATAAACTACACAGAAGCATTCTGTGAAACTTCTTTCTGATCTGAGCATTCAGCTAACAGAGTTAAACCATACTTTTGATTGAGCAGTTTTGAAACACTCTGTCTGTAGAAAATGCAACTGGACATTCGTAGCGCTAAGTTGGTAATAGTGGAAAAAAGAATATGTTCAAATATAAACTACACAGAAGCATTGTATGAAACTTCTTTCTGTTCTGTGCTTTCAACTAACAGAGTTGAACCTTACTTTTGATTGAGCCTTTCTGAAACACTCTTTCTGTAGAAACTGCAATTGGACATTCTGAGCGCTAAGAGGCCACTATTGGGAAAAATAATAACTTCAAATAAAATCTACACAGAAGCATTGTGTGAAAATAATTTCTGATATGTTCATTAAGCTAACAGAGTTAAACCATACTTTTGATTGCGCAGTTCTGAACACTCTTTCTGTAGAAAATGCAAGTGGACATTCGGAGCGCTAAGAGGGTAATAGTGGAAAAAGGAATATATTCAAATATAAACTACACAGTAGCATTCTGTGAAAATTCTTTCTGTTCTGTGCATTCAACTAACAGAGTTGAACCCTACTTTTGATTGAGCCGTTCTGAAACACTCTTTCTGTAGAAACTGCAATTGGACATTCTGAGCGCTAAGAGGCCTATATTGGGAAAAAGAATTTCTACAAATAAAAACTACACAGAAGAATAGTGTGAAACTTCTTTCTGTTCTGTTTGTTCAACTAAAAGAGTTGAATCTTAGTTTTGATTGAGCCGTTCTGAAACACTCTTTCTGTAGAAAATGCAAGTGGAGATTCGGAGCGCTAAGAGTGTAATAGTGGAAAAAGGAATGTCTTCAAATATAAACTACACAGAATCATTCGGTGAAACTTCTTTCTGATCTGTGCATTCAGCTAACAGAGTTAAACCATACTTTTGATTGAGCAGATCTGAACACTCTTTCTGTAGAAAATGCAACTGGACATTTGGAGCGCTAAGAGAGTAGTAGTGGAAAAAGGAATATATTCAAATATAAACTACACAGAAGCATTCTGTGAAACTTCTTTCTGATCTGAGCATTCAGCTAACAGAGTTAAACCATACTTTTGATTGAGCAGTTTTGAAACACTCTGTCTGTAGAAAATGCAACTGGACATTCGTAGCGCTAAGTGGGTAATAGTGGAAAAAAGAATATGTTCAAATATAAACTACACAGAAGCATTGTATGAAACTTCTTTCTGTTCTGTGCATTCAACTAACAGAGATGAACCTTACTTTTGATTGAGCCGTTCTGAAACTCTCTTTCTGTAGAAACTGCAATTGGACATTCTGAGCGCTAAGAGGCCTATATTGGGAAAGGAATGTCTACAAATAAAAACTACACAGAAGTATTGTGTGAAACTTCTTTCTGTTCTGTTTGTTCAACTAAAAGAGTTGAACCTTAGTTTTGATTGAGCCGTTCTGAAACACTCTTTCTGTAGAAAATGCAAGTGGAGATTCGGAGCGCTAAGAGGGTAATAGTGGAAAAAGGAATGTCTCCAAATATAAACTACACAGAATAATTCTGTGAAACTTCTTTCTTATCTGTGCATTCAGCTAACAGATTTAAACCATACTTTTGATTCAGCAGATCTGAACACTCTTTCTGTAGAAAATGCAACTGGACATTTGGAGCGCTAAGAGAGTAGTAGTGGAAAAAGGAATATATTCAAATATAAACTACACAGAAGCATTCTGTGAAACTTCTTTCTGATCTGAGCATTCAGCTAACAGAGTTAAACCATACTTTTGATTGAGCAGTTTTGAAACACTCTGTCTGTAGAAAATGCAACTGGACATTCGTAGCGCTAAGTTGGTAATAGTGGAAAAAAGAATATGTTCAAATATAAACTACACAGAAGCATTGTATGAAACTCCTTTCTGTTCTGTGCTTTCAACTAACAGAGTTGAACCTTACTTTGATTGAGCCTTTCTGAAACACTCTTTCTGTAGAAACTGCAATTGGACATTCTGAGCGCTAAGAGGCCACTATTGGGAAAAATAATAACTTCAAATAAAAACTACACAGAAGCATTGTATGAAAATTATTTCTGATATGTTCATTAAGCTAACAGAGTTAAACCATACTTTTGATTGCGCAGTTCTGAACACTCTTTCTGTAGAAAATGTAAGTGGACATTCGGAGCGCTAAGAGGGTAATAGTGGAAAAAGGAATATATTCAAATATAAACTACACAGTAGCATTCTGTGAAAATTCTTTCTGTTCTGTGCATTCAACTAACAGAGTTGAACCTTACTTTTGATTGAGCCGTTCTGAAACACTCTTTCTGTAGAAACGGCAATTGGACATGCTAAGCGCTAAGAGGCCTACATTGGGAAAAAGAATATCTTCAAATAAAAACTACACAGATGCATTCTGTGAAAATTATTTCTGATCTGTAAATTCAGTTAACAGAGATAAAACATATTTTTGATTGAGCAGTTATGAAACACACTTTTTGTAGGAAATGCAAGTGGAGATTCGGAGCGGTAAGAGGGTAATAGTGGAAAAAGGAATGTCTTCAAATATAAACTACACAGAATCATTCGGTGAAACTTCTTTCTGATCTGTGCATTCAGCTAACAGAGTTAAACCATACTTTTGATTGAGCAGATCTGAACACTCTTTCTGTAGAAAATGCAACTGGACATTTGGAGCGCTAAGAGAGTAGTAGTGGAAAAAGGAATATATTCAAATATAAACTACACAGAAGCATTCTGTGAAACTTCTTTCTGATCTGAGCATTCAGCTAACAGAGTTAAACCATACTTTTGATTGAGCAGTTTTGAAACACTCTGTCTGTAGAAAATGCAACTGGACATTCGTAGCGCTAAGTGGGTAATAGTGGAAAAAAGAATATGTTCAAATATAAACTACACAGAAGCATTGTATGAAACTTCTTTCTGTTCTGTGCATTCAACTAACAGAGTTGAACCTTACTTTTGATTGAGCCGTTCTGAAACACTCTTTCTGTAGAAACTGCAATTGGACATTCTGAGCGCTAAGAGGTCTATATTGGGAAAGGAATGTCTACAAATAAAAACTACACAGAAAAATTGTGTGAAACTTCTTTCTGTTCTGTTTGTTCAACTAAAAGAGTTGAACCTTAGTTTTGATTGAGCCGTTCTGAAACACTCTTTCTGTAGAAAATGCAAGTCGAGATTCGCAGCGCTAAGAGGGTAATAGTGGAAAAAGGAATGTCTCCAAATATAAACTACACAGAATCATTCTGTGAAACTTCTTTCTTATCTGTGCATTCAGCTAACAGATTTAAACCATACTTTTGATTCAGCAGATCTGAACACTCTTTCTGTAGAAAATGCAACTGGACATTTGGAGCGCTAAGAGAGTAGTAGTGGAAAAAGGAATATATTCAAATATAAACTACACAGAAGCATTCTGTGAAACTTCTTTCTGATCTGAGCATTCAGCTAACAGAGTTAAACCATACTTTTGATTGAGCAGTTTTGAAACACTCTGTCTGTATAAAATGCAACTGGACATTCGTAGCGCTAAGTTGGTAATAGTGGAAAAAAGAATATGTTCAAATATAAACTACACAGAAGCATTGTATGAAACTTCTTTCTGTTCTGTGCTTTCAACTAACAGAGTTGAACCTTACTTTTGATTGAGCCTTTCTGAAACACTCTTTCTGTAGAAACTGCAATTGGACATTCTGAGCGCTAAGAGGCCACTATTGGGAAAAATAATAACTTCAAATAAAATCTACACAGAAGCATTGTGTGAAAATAATTTCTGATATGTTCATTAAGCTAACAGAGTTAAACCATACTTTTGATTGCGCAGTTCTGAACACTCTTTCTGTAGAAAATGCAAGTGGACATTCGGAGCGCTAAGAGGGTAATAGTGGAAAAAGGAATATATTCAAATATAAACTACACAGTAGCATTCTGTGAAAATCCTTTCTGTTCTGTGCATTCAACTAACAGAGTTGAACCCTACTTTTGATTGAGCCGTTCTGAAACACTCTTTCTGTAGAAACTGCAATTGGACATTCTGAGCGCTAAGAGGCCTATATTGGGAAAAAGAATTTCTACAAATAAAAACTACACAGAAGAATAGTGTGAAACTTCTTTCTGTTCTGTTTGTTCAACTAAAAGAGTTGAATCTTAGTTTTGATTGAGCCGTTCTGAAACACTCTTTCTGTAGAAAATGCAAGTGGAGATTCGGAGCGCTAAGAGGGTAATAGTGGAAAAAGGAATGTCTCCAAATATAAACTACACAGAATCATTCTGTGAAACTTCTTTCTTATCTGTGCATTCAGCTAACAGATTTAAACCATACTTTTGATTCAGCAGATCTGAACACTCTTTCTGTAGAAAATGCAACTGGACATTTGGAGCGCTAAGAGAGTAGTAGTGGAAAAAGGAATATATTCAAATATAAACTGCACAGAAGCATTCTGTGAAACTTCTTTCTAATCTGAGCATTCAGCTAACAGAGTTAAAACATACTTTTGATTGAGCAGTTTTGAAACACTCTGTCTGTAGAAAATGCAACTGGACATTCGTAGCGCTAAGTTGGTAATAGTGGAAAAAAGAATATGTTCAAATATAAACTACACAGAAGCATTGTATGAAACTTCTTTCTGTTCTGTGCTTTCAACTAACAGAGTTGAACCTTACTTTTGATTGAGCCTTTCTGAAACACTCTTTCTGTAGAAACTGCAATTGGACATTCTGAGCGCTAAGAGGCCACTATTGGGAAAAATAATAACTTCAAATAAAAACTACACAGAAGCATTGTATGAAAATTATTTCTGATATGTTCATTAAGCTAACAGAGTTAAACCATACTTTTGATTGCGCAGTTCTGAACACTCTTTCTGTAGAAAATGCAAGTGGACATTCGGAGCGCTAAGAGGGTAATAGTGTAAAAAGGAATATATTCAAATATAAACTACACAGTAGCATTCTGTGAAAATTCTTTCTGTTCTGTGCATTCAACTAACAGAGTTGAACCTTACTTTTGATTGAGCCGTTCTGAAACACTCTTTCTGTAGAAACGGCAATTGGACATGCTAAGCGCTAAGAGGCCTACATTGGGAAAAAGAATATCTTCAAATAAAAACTACACAGATGCATTCTGTGAAAATTATTTCTGATCTGTAAATTCAGTTAACAGAGATAAAACATATTTTTGATTGAGCAGTTATGAAACCCACTTTTTGTAGAAAATGCAAGTGGAGATTCGGAGCGCTAAGAGGGTAATAGTGGAAAAAGGAATGTCTTCAAATATAAACTACACAGAATCATTCGGTGAAACTTCTTTCTGATCTGTGCATTCAGCTAACAGAGTTAAACCATACTTTTGTTTGAGCAGATCTGAACACTCTTTCTGTAGAAAATGCAACTGGACATTTGGAGCGCTAAGAGAGTAGTAGTGGAAAAAGGAATATATTCAAATATAAACTACACAGAAGCATTCTGTGAAACTTCTTTCTGATCTGAGCATTCAGCTAACAGAGTTAAACCATACTTTTGATTGAGCAGTTTTGAAACACTCTGTCTGTAGAAAATGCAACTGGACATTCGTAGCGCTAAGTGGGTAATCGTGGAAAAAAGAATATGTTCAAATATAAACTACACAGAAGCATTGTATGAAACTTCTTTCTGTTCTGTGCATTCAACTAACAGAGTTGAACCTTACTTTTGATTGAGCCGTTCTGAAACACTCTTTCTGTAGAAACTGCAATTGGACATTCTGAGCGCTAAGAGGCCTATATTGGGAAAGGAATGTCTACAAATAAAAACTACACAGAAGAATTGTGTGAAACTTCTTTCTGTTCTGTTTGTTCAACTAAAAGAGTTGAACCTTAGTTTTGATTGAGCCGTTCTGAAACACTCTTTCTGTAGAAAATGCAAGTGGAGATTCGGAGCGCTAAGAGGGTAATAGTGGAAAAAGGAATGTCTCCAAATATAAACTACACAGAATCATTCTGTGAAACTTCTTTCTTATCTGTGCATTCAGCTAACAGATTTAAACCATACTTTTGATTCAGCAGATCTGAACACTCTTTCTGTAGAAAATGCAACTGGACATTTGGAGCGCTAAGAGAGTAGTAGTGGAAAAAGGAATATATTCAAATATAAACTACACAGAAGCATTCTGTGAAACTTCTTTCTGATCTGAGCATTCAGCTAACAGAGTTAAACCATACTTTTGATTGAGCAGTTTTGAAACACTCTGTCTGTAGAAAATGCAACTGGACATTCGTAGCGCTAAGTTGGTAATAGTGGAAAAAAGAATATGTTCAAATATAAACTACACAGAAGCATTGTATGAAACTTCTTTCTGTTCTGTGCTTTCAACTAACAGTGTTGAACCTTACTTTTGATTGAGCCTTTCTGAAACACTCTTTCTGTAGAAACTGCAATTGGACATTCTGAGCGCTAAGAGGCCACTATTGGGAAAAATAATAACTTCAAATAAAATCTACACAGAAGCATTGTGTGAAAATAATTTCTGATATGTTCATTAAGCTAACAGAGTTAAACCATACTTTTGATTGCGCAGTTCTGAACACTCTTTCTGTAGAAAATGCAAGTGGACATTCGGAGCGCTAAGAGGGTAATAGTGGAAAAAGGAATATATTCAAATATAAACTACACAGTAGCATTCTGTGAAAATTCTTTCTGTTCTGTGCATTCAACTAACAGAGTTGAACCCTACTTTTGATTGAGCCGTTCTGAAACACTCTTTCTGTAGAAACTGCAATTGGACATTCTGAGCGCTAAGAGGCCTATATTGGGAAAAAGAATTTCTACAAATAAAAACTACACAGAAAAATAGTGTGAAACTTCTTTCTGTTCTGTTTGTTCAACTAAAAGAGTTGAATCTTAGTTTTGATTGAGCCGTTCTGAAACACTCTTTCTGTAGAAAATGCAAGTGGAGATTCGGAGCGCTAAGAGTGTAATAGTGGAAAAAGGAATGTCTCCAAATATAAACTACACAGAATCATTCTGTGAAACTTCTTTCTGATCTGTGCATTCAGCTAACAGAGTTAAACCATACTTTTGATTGAGCAGATCTGAACACTCTTTCTGTAGAAAATGCAACTGGACATTTGGAGCGCTAAGAGAGTAGTAGTGGAAAAAGGAATATATTCAAATATAAACTACACAGAAGCATTCTGTGAAACTTCTTTCTGATCTGAGCATTCAGCTAACAGAGTTAAACCATACTTTTGATTGAGCAGTTTTGAAACACTCTGTCTGTAGAAAATGCAACTGGACATTCGTAGCGCTAAGTGGGTAATAGTGGAAAAAAGAATATGTTCAAATATAAACTACACAGAAGCATTGTATGAAACTTCTTTCTGTTCTGTGCATTCAACTAACAGAGTTGAACCTTACTTTTGATTGAGCCGTTCTGAAACTCTCTTTCTGTAGAAACTGCAATTGGACATTCTGAGCGCTAAGAGGCCTATATTGGGAAAGGAATGTCTACAAATAAAAACTACACAGAAGTATTGTGTGAAACTTCTTTCTGTTCTGTTTGTTCAACTAAAAGAGTTGAACCTTAGTTTTGATTGAGCCGTTCTGAAACACTCTTTCTGTAGAAAATGCAAGTGGAGATTCGGAGCGCTAAGAGGGTAATAGTGGAAAAAGGAATGTCTCCAAATATAAACTACACAGAATAATTCTGTGAAACTTCTTTCTTATCTGTGCATTCAGCTAACAGATTTAAACCATACTTTTGATTCAGCAGATCTGAACACTCTTTCTGTAGAAAATGCAACTGGACATTTGGAGCGCTAAGAGAGTAGTAGTGGAAAAAGGAATATATTCAAATATAAACTACACAGAAGCATTCTGTGAAACTTCTTTCTGATCTGAGCATTCAGCTAACAGAGTTAAACCATACTTTTGATTGAGCAGTTTTGAAACACTCTGTCTGTAGAAAATGCAACTGGACATTCGTAGCGCTAAGTTGGTAATAGTGGAAAAAAGAATATGTTCAAATATAAACTACACAGAAGCATTGTATGAAACTTCTTTCTGTTCTGTGCTTTCAACTAACAGAGTTGAACCTTACTTTTGATTGAGCCTTTCTGAAACACTCTTTCTGTAGAAACTGCAATTGGACATTCTGAGCGCTAAGAGGCCACTATTGGGAAAAATAATAACTTCATATAAAAACTACACAGAAGCATTGTGTGAAAATTATTTCTGATATGTTCATTAAGCTAACAGAGTTAAACCATACTTTTGATTGCGCAGTTCTGAACACTCTTTCTGTAGAAAATGCAAGTGGACATTCGGAGCGCTAAGAGGGTAATAGTGGAAAAAGGAATATATTCAAATATAAACTACACAGTAGCATTCTGTGAAAATTCTTTCTGTTCTGTGCATTCAACTAACAGAGTTGAACCTTACTTTTGATTGAGCCGTTCTGAAACACTCTTTCTGTAGAAACGGCAATTGGACATGCTAAGCGCTAAGAGGCCTACATTGGGAAAAAGAATATCTTCAAATAAAAACTACACAGATGCATTCTGTGAAACTTATTTCTGATCTGTAAATTCAGTTAACAGAGATAAAACATATTTTTGATTGAGCAGTTATGAAACACACTTTTTGTAGAAAATGCAAGTGGAGATTCGGAGCGCTAAGAGGGTAATAGTGGAAAAAGGAATGTCTTTAAATATAAACTACACAGAATCATTCGGTGAAACTTCTTTCTGATCTGTGCATTCAGCTAACAGAGTTAAACCATACTTTTGATTGAGCAGATCTGAACACTCTTTCTGTAGAAAATGCAACTGGATATTTGGAGCGCTAAGAGCGTAGTAGTGGAAAAAGGAATATATTCAAATATAAACTACACAGAAGCATTCTGTGAAACTTCTTTCTGGTCTGAGCATTCAGCTAACAGAGTTAAACCATACTTTTGATTGAGCAGTTTTGAAACACTCTGTCTGTAGAAAATGCAACTGGACATTCGTAGCGCTAAGTGGGTAATAGTGGAAAAAAGAATATGTTCAAATATAAACTACACAGAAGCATTGTATGAAACTACTTTCTGTTCTGTGCATTCAACTAACAGAGTTGAACCTTACTTTTGATTGAGCCGTTCTGAAACACTCTTTCTGTAGAAACTGCAATTGGACATTCTGAGCGCTAAGAGGCCTATATTGGGAAAAAGAATGTATACAAATAAAAACTACACAGAAGAATTGTGTGAAACTTCTTTCTGTTCTGTTTTTTCAACTAAAAGAGTTGAACCTTAGTTTTGATTGAGCCGTTCTGAAACACTCTTTCTGTAGAAAATGCAAGTGGAGATTCGGAGCGCTAAGAGGGTAATAGTGGAAAAAGGAATGTCTCCAAATATAAACTACACAGAATCATTCTGTGAAACTTCTTTCTGATCTGTGCATTCAGCTAACAGAGTTAAACCATACTTTTGATTGAGCAGATCTGAACACTCTTTCTGTAGAAAATGCAACTGGACATTTGGAGCGCTAAGAGAGTAGTAGTGGAAAAAGGAATATATTCAAATATAAACTACACAGAAGCATTCTGTGAAACTTCTTTCTGATCTGAGCATTCAGCTAACAGAGTTAAACCATACTTTTGATTGAGCAGTTTTGAAACACTCTGTCTGTAGAAAATGCAACTGGACATTCGTAGCGCTAAGTGGGTTATAGTGGAAAGAAGAATATGTTCAAATATAAGCTACACAGAAGCATTGTATGAAACTTCTTTCTGTTCTGTGCATTCAACTAACAGAGTTGAACCTTACTTTTGATTGAGCCTTTCTGAAACACTCTTTCTGTAGAAACTGCAATTGGACATTCTGAGCGCTAAGAGGCCTCTATTGGGAAAAATAATATCTTCAAATAAAAACTACACAGAAGCATTGTGTGAAACTTATTGCTGATATGTTCATTAAGCTAACAGAGTTAAACCATACTTTTGATTGCGCAGTTCTGAACACTCTTTCTGTAGAAAATTCAAGTGGACATTCGGAGCGCTAAGAGGGTAATAGTGGAAAAAGGAATATATTCAAATATAAACTACACAGTAGCATTCTGTGAAAATTCTTTCTGTTCTGTGCATTCAACTAACAGAGTTGAACCCTACTTTTGATTGAGCCGTTCTGAAACACTCTTTCTGTAGAAACTGCAATTGGACATTCTGAGCGCTAAGAGGCCTATATTGGGAAAAAGAATGTCTACAAATAAAAACTACACAGAAGAATAGTGTGAAACTTCTTTCTGTTCTGTTTGTTCAACTAAAAGAGTTGAATCTTAGTTTTGATGGAGCCGTTCTGAAACACTCTTTCTGTAGAAAATGCAAGTGGAGATTCGGAGCGCTAAGAGTGTAATAGTGGAAAAAGGAATGTCTCCAAATATAAACTACACAGAATCATTCTGTGAAACTTCTTTCTGATCTGTGCATTCAGCTAACAGAGTTAAACCATACTTTTGATTGAGCAGATCTGAACACTCTTTCTGTAGAAAATGCAACTGGACATTTGGAGCGCTAAGAGAGTAGTAGTGGAAAAAGGAATATATTAAAATATAAACTACACAGAAGCATTCTGTGAAACTTCTTTCTGATCTGAGCATTCAGCTAACAGAGTTAAACCATACTTTTGATTGAGCAGTTTTGAAACACTCTGTCTGTAGAAAATGCAACTGGACATTCGTAGCGCTAAGTGGGTAATAGTGGAAAAAAGAATATGTTCAAATATAAACTACACAGAAGCATTGTATGAAACTTCTTTCTGTTCTGTGCATTCAACTAACAGAGTTGAACCTTACTTTTGATTGAGCCTTTCTGAAACACTCTTTCTGTAGAAACTGCAATTGGACATTCTGAGCGCTAAGAGGCCTCTATTGGGAAAAATAATATCTTCAAATAAAAACTACACAGAAGCATTGTGTGAAACTTATTTCTGATATGTTCATTAAGCTAACAGAGTTAAACCATACTTTTGATTGCGCAGTTCTGAACACTCTTTCTGTAGAAAATGCAAGTGGACATTCGGAGCGCTAAGAGGGTAATAGTGGAAAAAGGAATATATTCAAATATAAACTACACAGTAGTATTCTGTGAAAATTCTTTCTGTTCTGTGCATTCAACTAACAGAGTTGAACCTTACTTTTGATTGAGCCGTTCTGAAACACTCTTTCTGTAGAAACTGCAATTGGACATGCTAAGCGCTAAGAGGCCTACATTGGGAAAAAGAATATCTTCAAATAAAAACTACACAGATGCATTCTGTGAAACTTATTTCTGATCTGTAAATTCAGTTAACAGAGATAAAACATATTTTTGATTGAGCAGTTATGAAACACTCTTTTTGTAGAAAATGCAAGTGGAGATTCGGAGCGCTAAGAGGGTAATAGTGGAAAAAGGAATGTCTTCAAATATAAACTACACGGAATCATTCGGTGAAACTTCTTTCTGATCTGTGCATTCAGCTAACAGAGTTAAACCATACTTTTGATTGAGCAGATCTGAACACTCTTTCTGTAGAAAATGCAACTGGACATTTGGAGCGCTAAGAGCATAGTAGTGGAAAAAGTAATATATTCAAATATAAACTACACAGAAGCATTCTGTGAAACTTCTTTCTGATCTGAGCATTCAGCTAACAGAGTTAAACCATACTTTTGATTGAGCAGTTTTGAAACACTCTGTCTGTAGAAAATGCAACTGGACATTCGTAGCGCTAAGTGGGTAATAGTGGAAAAAAGAATATGTTCAAATATAAACTACACAGAAGCATTGTATGAAACTTCTTTCTGTTCTGTGCATTCAACTAACAGAGTTGAACCTTACTTTTGATTGAGCCATTCTGAAACACTCTTTCTGTAGAAACTGCAATTGGACATTCTGAGCGCTAAGAGGCCTATATTGGGAAAGGAATGTCTACAAATAAAAACTACACAGAAGTATTGTGTGAAACTTCTTTCTGTTCTGTTTGTTCAACTAAAAGAGTTGAACCTTAGTTTTGATTGAGCCGTTCTGAAACACTCTTTCTGTAGAAAATGCAAGTGGAGATTCGGAGCGCTAAGAGGGTAATAGTTGAAAAAGGAATGTCTCCAAATATAAACTACACAGAATCATTCTGTGAAACTTCTTTCTTATCTGTGCATTCAGCTAACAGATTTAAACCATACTTTTGATTCAGCAGATCTGAACACTCTTTCTGTAGAAAATGCAACTGGACATTTGGAGCGCTAAGAGAGTAGTAGTGGAAAAAGGAATATATTCAAATATAAACTACACAGAAGCATTCTGTGAAACTTCTTTCTGATCTGAGCATTCAGCTAACAGAGTTAAACCATACTTTTGATTGAGCAGTTTTGAAACACTCTGTCTGTAGAAAATGCAACTGGACATTCGTAGCGCTAAGTTGGTAATAGTGGAAAAAAGAATATGTTCAAATATAAACTACACAGAAGCATTGTATGAAACTTCTTTCTGTTCTGTGCTTTCAACTAACAGAGTTGAACCTTACTTTTGATTGAGCCTTTCTGAAACACTCTTTCTGTAGAAACTGCAATTGGACATTCTGAGCGCTAAGAGGCCACTATTGGGAAAAATAATAACTTCATATAAAAACTACACAGAAGCATTGTGTGAAAATTATTTCTGATATGTTCATTAAGCTAACAGAGTTAAACCATACATTTGATTGCGCAGTTCTGAACACTCTTTCTGTAGAAAATGCAAGTGGACATTCGGAGCGCTAAGAGGGTAATAGTGGAAAAAGGAATATATTCAAATATAAACTACACAGTAGCATTCTGTGAAAATTCTTTCTGTTCTGTGCATTCAACTAACAGAGTTGAACCTTACTTTTGATTGAGCCGTTCTGAAACACTCTTTCTGTAGAAACGGCAATTGGACATGCTAAGCGCTAAGAGGCCTACATTGGGAAAAAGAATATCTTCAAATAAAAACTACACAGATGCATTCTGTGAAACTTATTTCTGATCTGTAAATTCAGTTAACAGAGATAAAACATATTTTTGATTGAGCAGTTATGAAACACACTTTTTGTAGAAAATGCAAGTGGAGATTCGGAGCGCTAAGAGGGTAATAGTGGAAAAAGGAATGTCTTCAAATATAAACTACACAGAATCATTCGGTGAAACTTCTTTCTGATCTGTGCATTCAGCTAACAGAGTTAAACCATACTTTTGATTGAGCAGATCTGAACACTCTTTCTGTAGAAAATGCAACTGGATATTTGGAGCGCTAAGAGCGTAGTAGTGGAAAAAGGAATATATTCAAATATAAACTACACAGAAGCATTCTGTGAAACTTCTTTCTGATCTGAGCATTCAGCTAACAGAGTTAAACCATACTTTTGATTGAGCAGTTTTGAAACACTCTGTCTGTAGAAAATGCAACTGGACATTCGTAGCGCTAAGTGGGTAATAGTGGAAAAAAGAATATGTTCAAATATAAACTACACAGAAGCATTGTATGAAACTACTTTCTGTTCTGTGCATTCAACTAACAGAGTTGAACCTTACTTTTGATTGAGCCGTTCTGAAACACTCTTTCTGTAGAAACTGCAATTGGACATTCTGAGCGCTAAGAGGCCTATATTGGGAAAAATAATATCTTCAAATAAAAACTACACAGAAGCATTGTGTGAAACTTATTGCTGATATGTTCTTTAAGCTAACAGAGTTAAACCATACTTTTGATTGCGCAGTTCTGAACACTCTTTCTGTAGAAAATTCAAGTGGACATTCGGAGCGCTAAGAGGGTAATAGTGGAAAAAGGAATATATTCAAATATAAACTACACAGTAGCATTCTGTGAAAATTCTTTCTGTTCTGTGCATTCAACTAACAGAGTTGAACCCTACTTTTGATTGAGCCGTTCTGAAACACTCTTTCTGTAGAAACTGCAATTGGACATTCTGAGCGCTAAGAGGCCTATATTGGGAAAAAGAATGTCTACAAATAAAAACTACACAGAAGAATAGTGTGAAACTTCTTTCTGTTCTGTTAGTTCAACTAAAAGAGTTGAATCTTAGTTTTGATTGAGCCGTTCTGAAACACTCTTTCTGTAGAAAATGCAAGTGGAGATTCGGAGCGCTAAGAGTGTAATAGTGGAAAAAGGAATGTCTCCAAATATAAACTACACAGAATCATTCTGTGAAACTTCTTTCTGATCTGTGCATTCAGCTAACAGAGTTAAACCATACTTTTGATTGAGCAGATCTGAACACTCTTTCTGTAGAAAATGCAACTGGACATTTGGAGCGCTAAGAGAGTAGTAGTGGAAAAAGGAATATATTAAAATATAAACTACACAGAAGCATTCTGTGAAACTTCTTTCTGATCTGAGCATTCAGCTAACAGAGTTAAACCATACTTTTGATTGAGCAGTTTTGAAACACTCTGTCTGTAGAAAATGCAACTGGACATTCGTAGCGCTAAGTGGGTAATAGTGGAAAAAAGAATATGTTCAAATATAAACTACACAGAAGCATTGTATGAAACTTCTTTCTGTTCTGTGCATTCAACTAACAGAGTTGAACCTTACTTTTGATTGAGCCTTTCTGAAACACTCTTTCTGTAGAAACTGCAATTGGACATTCTGAGCGCTAAGAGGCCTCTATTGGGAAAAATAATATCTTCAAATAAAAACTACACAGAAGCATTGTGTGAAACTTATTTCTGATATGTTCATTAAGCTAACAGAGTTAAACCACACTTTTGATTGCGCAGTTCTGAACACTCTTTCTGTAGAAAATGCAAGTGGACATTCGGAGCGCTAAGAGGGTAATAGTGGAAAAAGGAATATATTCAAATATGAACTACACAGTAGTATTCTGTGAAAATTCTTTCTGTTCTGTGCATTCAACTAACAGAGTTGAACCTTACTTTTGATTGAGCCGTTCTGAAACACTCTTTCTGTAGAAACTGCAATTGGACATGCTAAGTGCTAAGAGGCCTACATTGGGAAAAAGAATATCTTCAAATAAAAACTACACAGATGCATTCTGTGAAACTTATTTCTGATCTGTAAATTCAGTTAACAGAGATAAAACATATTTTTGATTGAGCAGTTATGAAACAATCTTTTTGTAGAAAATGCAAGTGGAGATTCGGAGCGCTAAGAGGGTAATAGTGGAAAAAGGAATGTCTTCAAATATAAACTACACGGAATCATTCGGTGAAACTTCTTTCTGATCTGTGCATTCAGCTAACAGAGTTAAACCATACTTTTGATTGAGCAGATCTGAACACTCTTTCTGTAGAAAATGCAACTGGACATTTGGAGCGCTAAGAGCGTAGTAGTGGAAAAAGGAATATATTCAAATATAAACTACACAGAAGCATTCTGTGAAACTTCTTTCTGATCTGAGCATTCAGCTAACAGAGTTAAACCATACTTTTGATTGAGCAGTTTTGAAACACTCTGTCTGTAGAAAATGCAACTGGACATTCGTAGCGCTAAGTGGGTAATAGTGGAAAAAAGAATATGTTCAAATATAAACTACACAGAAGCATTGTATGAAACTACTTTCTGTTCTGTGCATTCAACTAACAGAGTTGAACCTTACTTTTGATTGAGCCGTTCTGAAACACTCTTTCTGTAGAAACTGCAATTGGACATTCTGAGCGCTAAGAGGCCTATATTGGGAAAAATAATATCTTCAAATAAAAACTACACAGAAGCATTGTGTGAAACTTATTGCTGATATGTTCATTAAGCTAACAGAGTTAAACCATACTTTTGATTGCGCAGTTCTGAACACTCTTTCTGTAGAAAATTCAAGTGGACATTCGGAGCGCTAAGAGGGTAATAGTGGAAAATGGAATATATTCAAATATAAACTACACAGTAGCATTCTGTGAAAATTCTTTCTGTTCTGTGCATTCAACTAACAGAGTTGAACCCTACTTTTGATTGAGCCGTTCTGAAACACTCTTTCTGTAGAAACTGCAATTGGACATTCTGAGCGCTAAGAGGCCTATATTGGGAAAAAGAATGTCTACAAATAAAAACTACACAGAAGAATAGTGTGAAACTTCTTTCTGTTCTGTTAGTTCAACTAAAAGAGTTGAATCTTAGTTTTGATTGAGCCGTTCTGAAACACTCTTTCTGTAGAAAATGCAAGTGGAGATTCGGAGCGCTAAGAGTGTAATAGTGGAAAAAGGAATGTCTCCAAATATAAACTACACAGAATCATTCTGTGAAACTTCTTTCTGATCTGTGCATTCAGCTAACAGAGTTAAACCATACTTTTGATTGAGCGGATCTGAACACTCTTTCTGTAGAAAATGCAACTGGACATTTGGAGCGCTAAGAGAGTAGTAGTGGAAAAAGGAATATATTAAAATATAAACTACACAGAAGCATTCTGTGAAACTTCTTTCTGATCTGAGCATTCAGCTAACAGAGTTAAACCATACTTTTGATTGAGCAGTTTTGAAACACTCTGTCTGTAGAAAATGCAACTGGACATTCGTAGCGCTAAGTGGGTAATAGTGGAAAAAAGAATATGTTCAAATATAAACTACACAGAAGCATTGTATGAAACTACTTTCTGTTCTGTGCATTCAACTAACAGAGTTGAACCTTACTTTTGATTGAGCCTTTCTGAAACACTCTTTCTGTAGAAACTGCAATTGGACATTCTGAGCGCTAAGAGGCCTCTATTGGGAAAAATAATATCTTCAAATAAAAACTACACAGAAGCATTGTGTGAAACTTATTTCTGATATGTTCATTAAGCTAACAGAGTTAAACCACACTTTTGATTGCGCAGTTCTGAACACTCTTTCTGTAGAAAATGCAAGTGGACATTCGGAGCGCTAAGAGGGTAATAGTGGAAAAAGGAATATATTCAAATATGAACTACACAGTAGTATTCTGTGAAAATTCTTTCTGTTCTGTGCATTCAACTAACAGAGTTGAACCTTACTTTTGATTGAGCCGTTCTGAAACACTCTTTCTGTAGAAACTGCAATTGGACATGCTAAGTGCTAAGAGGCCTACATTGGGAAAAAGAATATCTTCAAATAAAAACTACACAGATGCATTCTGTGAAACTTATTTCTGATCTGTAAATTCAGTTAACAGAGATAAAACATATTTTTGATTGAGCAGTTATGAAACACTCTTTTTGTAGAAAATGCAAGTGGAGATTCGGAGCGCTAAGAGGGTAATAGTGGAAAAAGGAATGTCTTCAAATATAAACTACACGGAATCATTCGGTGAAACTTCTTTCTGATCTGTGCATTCAGCTAACAGAGTTAAACCATACTTTTGAAGGAGCAGATCTGAACACTCTTTCTGTAGAAAATGCAACTGGACATTTGGAGCGCTAAGAGCGTAGTAGTGGAAAAAGGAATATATTCAAATATAAACTACACAGAAGCATTCTGTGAAACTTCTTTCTGATCTGAGCATTCAGCTAACAGAGTTAAACCATACTTTTGATTGAGCAGTTTTGAAACACTCTGTCTGTAGAAAATGCAACTGGACATTCGTAGCGCTAAGTGGGTAATAGTGGAAAAAACAATATGTTCAAATATAAACTACACAGAAGCATTGTATGAAACTTCTTTCTGTTCTGTGCATTCAACTAACAGAGTTGAACCTTACTTTTGATTGAGCCGTTCTGAAACACTCTTTCTGTAGAAACTGCAATTGGACATTCTGAGCGCTAAGAGGCCTATATTGGGAAAAAGAATGTCTACAAATAAAAACTACACAGAAGAATTGTGTGAAACTTCTTTCTGTTCTGTTTGTTCAACTAAAAGAGTTGAACCTTAGTTTTGATTGAGCCGTTCTGAAACACTCTTTCTGTAGAAAATGCAAGTGGAGATTCGGAGCGCTAAGAGGGTAATAGTGGAAAAAGGAATGTCTTCAAATATAAACTACACGGAATCATTCGGTGAAACTTATTTCTGATCTGTGCATTCAGCTAACAGAGTTAAACCATACTTTTGATTGAGCAGATCTGAACATTCTTTCTGTAGAAAATGCAACTGGACATTTGGAGCGCTAAGAGCGTAGTAGTGGAAAAAGTAATATATTCAAATATAAAATACACAGAAGCATTCTGTGAAACTTCTTTCTGATCTGAGCATTCAGCTAACAGAGTTAAACCATACTTTTGATTGAGCAGTTTTGAAACACTCTGTCTGTAGAAAATGCAACTGGACATTCGTAGCGCTAAGTGGGTAATAGTGGAAAAAAGAATATGTTCAAATATAAACTACACAGAAGCATTGTATGAAACTTCTTTCTGTTCTGTGCATTCAACTAACAGAGTTGAACCTTACTTTTGATTGAGCCGTTCTGAAACACTCTTTCTGTAGAAACTGCAATTGGACATTCTGAGCGCTAAGAGGCCTATATTGGGAAAAAGAATGTCTACAAATAAAAACTACACAGAAGAATTGTGTGAAACTTCTTTCTGTTCTGTTCGTTCAACTAAAAGAGTTGAACCTTAGTTTTGATTGAGCCGTTCTGAAACACTCTTTCTGTAGAAAATGCAAGTGGAGATTCGGAGCGCTAAGAGGGTAATAGTGGAAAAAGGAATGTCTCCAAATATAAACTACACAGAATCATTCTGTGAAACTTCTTTCTGATCTGTGCATTCAGCTAACAGAGTTAAACCATACTTTTGATTGAGCAGATCTGAACACTCTTTCTGTAGAAAATGCAACTGGACATTTGGAGCGCTAAGAGAGTAGTAGTGGAAAAAGGAATATATTCAAATATAAACTACACAGAAGCATTCTGTGAAACTTCTTTCTGATCTGAGCATTCAGCTAACAGAGTTAAACCATACTTTTGATTGAGCAGTTTTGAAACACTCTGTCTGTATAAAATGCAACTGGACATTCGTAGCGCTAAGTTGGTAATAGTGGAAAAAAGAATATGTTCAAATATAAACTACACAGAAGCATTGTATGAAACTTCTTTCTGTTCTGTGCTTTCAACTAACAGAGTTGAACCTTACTTTTGATTGAGCCTTTCTGAAACACTCTTTCTGTAGAAACTGCAATTGGACATTCTGAGCGCTAAGAGGCCACTATTGGGAAAAATAATAACTTCAAATAAAATCTACACAGAAGCATTGTGTGAAAATAATTTCTGATATGTTCATTAAGCTAACAGAGTTAAACCATACTTTTGATTGCGCAGTTCTGAACACTCTTTCTGTAGAAAATGCAAGTGGACATTCGGAGCGCTAAGAGGGTAATAGTGGAAAAAGGAATATATTCAAATATAAACTACACAGTAGCATTCTGTGAAAATCCTTTCTGTTCTGTGCATTCAACTAACAGAGTTGAACCCTACTTTTGATTGAGCCGTTCTGAAACACTCTTTCTGTAGAAACTGCAATTGGACATTCTGAGCGCTAAGAGGCCTATATTGGGAAAAAGAATTTCTACAAATAAAAACTACACAGAAGAATAGTGTGAAACTTCTTTCTGTTCTGTTTGTTCAACTAAAAGAGTTGAATCTTAGTTTTGATTGAGCCGTTCTGAAACACTCTTTCTGTAGAAAATGCAAGTGGAGATTCGGAGCGCTAAGAGGGTAATAGTGGAAAAAGGAATGTCTCCAAATATAAACTACACAGAATCATTCTGTGAAACTTCTTTCTTATCTGTGCATTCAGCTAACAGATTTAAACCATACTTTTGATTCAGCAGATCTGAACACTCTTTCTGTAGAAAATGCAACTGGACATTTGGAGCGCTAAGAGAGTAGTAGTGGAAAAAGGAATATATTCAAATATAAACTGCACAGAAGCATTCTGTGAAACTTCTTTCTAATCTGAGCATTCAGCTAACAGAGTTAAAACATACTTTTGATTGAGCAGTTTTGAAACACTCTGTCTGTAGAAAATGCAACTGGACATTCGTAGCGCTAAGTTGGTAATAGTGGAAAAAAGAATATGTTCAAATATAAACTACACAGAAGCATTGTATGAAACTTCTTTCTGTTCTGTGCTTTCAACTAACAGAGTTGAACCTTACTTTTGATTGAGCCTTTCTGAAACACTCTTTCTGTAGAAACTGCAATTGGACATTCTGAGCGCTAAGAGGCCACTATTGGGAAAAATAATAACTTCAAATAAAAACTACACAGAAGCATTGTATGAAAATTATTTCTGATATGTTCATTAAGCTAACAGAGTTAAACCATACTTTTGATTGCGCAGTTCTGAACACTCTTTCTGTAGAAAATGCAAGTGGACATTCGGAGCGCTAAGAGGGTAATAGTGGAAAAAGTAATATATTCAAATATAAACTACACAGTAGCATTCTGTGAAAATTCTTTCTGTTCTGTGCATTCAACTAACAGAGTTGAACCTTACTTTTGATAGAGCCGTTCTGAAACACTCTTTCTGTAGAAACGGCAATTGGACATGCTAAGCGCTAAGAGGCCTACATTGGGAAAAAGAATATCTTCAAATAAAAACTACACAGATGCATTCTGTGAAAATTATTTCTGATCTGTAAATTCAGTTAACAGAGATAAAACATATTTTTGATTGAGCAGTTATGAAACACACTTTTTGTAGAAAATGGAAGTGGAGATTCGGAGCGCTAAGAGGGTAATAGTGGAAAAAGGAATGTCTTCAAATATAAACTACACAGAATCATTCGGTGAAACTTCTTTCTGATCTGTGCATTCAGCTAACAGAGTTAAACCATACTTTTGTTTGAGCAGATCTGAACACTCTTTCTGTAGAAAATGCAACTGGACATTTGGAGCGCTAAGAGAGTAGTAGTGGAAAAAGGAATATATTCAAATATAAACTACACAGAAGCATTCTGTGAAACTTCTTTCTGATCTGAGCATTCAGCTAACAGAGTTAAACCATACTTTTGATTGAGCAGTTTTGAAACACTCTGTCTGTAGAAAATGCAACTGGACATTCGTAGCGCTAAGTGGGTAATAGTGGAAAAAAGAATATGTTCAAATATAAACTACACAGAAGCATTGTATGAAACTTCTTTCTGTTCTGTGCATTCAACTAACAGAGTTGAACCTTACTTTTGATTGAGCCGTTCTGAAACACTCTTTCTGTAGAAACTGCAATTGGACATTCTGAGCGCTAAGAGGCCTATATTGGGAAAGGAATGTCTACAAATAAAAACTACACAGAAGAATTGTGTGAAACTTCTTTCTGTTCTGTTTGTTCAACTAAAAGCGTTGAACCTTAGTTTTGATTGAGCCGTTCTGAAACACTCTTTCTGTAGAAAATGCAAGTGGAGATTCGGAGCGCTAAGAGGGTAATAGTGGAAAAAGGAATGTCTCCAAATATAAACTACACAGAATCATTCTGTGAAACTTCTTTCTTATCTGTGCATTCAGCTAACAGATTTAAACCATACTTTTGATTCAGCAGATCTGAACACTCTTTCTGTAGAAAATGCAACTGGACATTTGGAGCGCTAAGAGAGTAGTAGTGGAAAAAGGAATATATTCAAATATAAACTACACAGAAGCATTCTGTGAAACTTCTTTCTGATCTGAGCATTCAGCTAACAGAGTTAAACCATACTTTTGATTGAGCAGTTTTGAAACACTCTGTCTGTAGAAAATGCAACTGGACATTCGTAGCGCTAAGTTGGTAATAGTGGAAAAAAGAATATGTTCAAATATAAACTACACAGAAGCATTGTATGAAACTTCTTTCTGTTCTGTGCTTTCAACTAACAGAGTTGAACCTTACATTTGATTGAGCCTTTCTGAAACACTCTTTCTGTAGAAACTGCAATTGGACATTCTGAGCGCTAAGAGGCCACTATTGGGAAAAATAATAACTTCAAATAAAATCTACACAGAAGCATTGTGTGAAAATAATTTCTGATATGTTCATTAAGCTAACAGAGTTAAACCATACTTTTGATTGCGCAGTTCTGAACACTCTTTCTGTAGAAAATGCAAGTGGACATTCGGAGCGCTAAGAGGGTAATAGTGGAAAAAGGAATATATTCAAATATAAACTACACAGTAGCATTCTGTGAAAATTCTTTCTGTTCTGTGCATTCAACTAACAGAGTTGAACCCTACTTTTGATTGAGCCGTTCTGAAACACTCTTTCTGTAGAAACTGCAATTGGACATTCTGAGCGCTAAGAGGCCTATATTGGGAAAAAGAATTTCTACAAATAAAAACTACACAGAAGAATAGTGTGAAACTTCTTTCTGTTCTGTTTGTTCAACTAAAAGAGTTGAATCTTAGTTTTGATTGAGCCGTTCTGAAACACTCTTTCTGTAGAAAATGCAAGTGGAGATTCGGAGCGCTAAGAGTGTAATAGTGGAAAAAGGAATGTCTCCAAATAGAAACTACACAGAATCATTCTGTGAAACTTCTTTCTGATCTGTGCATTCAGCTAACAGAGTTAAACCATACTTTTGATTGAGCAGATCTGAACACTCTTTCTGTAGAAAATGCAACTGGACATTTGGAGCGCTAAGAGAGTAGTAGTGGAAAAAGGAATATATTAAAATATAAACTACACAGAAGCATTCTGTGAAACTTCTTTCTGATCTGAGCATTCAGCTAACAGAGTTAAACCATACTTTTGATTGAGCAGTTTTGAAACACTCTGTCTGTAGAAAATGCAACTGGACATTCGTAGCGCTAAGTGGGTAATAGTGGAAAAAAGAATATGTTCAAATATAAACTACACAGAAGCATTGTATGAAACTTCTTTCTGTTCTGTGCATTCAACTAACAGAGTTGAACCTTACTTTTGATTGAGCCGTTCTGAAACTCTCTTTCTGTAGAAACTGCAATTGGACATTCTGAGCGCTAAGAGGCCTATATTGGGAAAGGAATGTCTACAAATAAAAACTACACAGAAGTATTGTGTGAAACTTCTTTCTGTTCTGTTTGTTCAACTAAAAGAGTTGAACCTTAGTTTTGATTGAGCCGTTCTGAAACACTCTTTCTGTAGAAAATGCAAGTGGAGATTCGGAGCGCTAAGAGGGTAATAGTGGAAAAAGGAATGTCTCCAAATATAAACTACACAGAATAATTCTGTGAAACTTCTTTCTTATCTGTGCATTCAGCTAACAGATTTAAACCATACTTTTGATTCAGCAGATCTGAACACTCTTTCTGTAGAAAATGCAACTGGACATTTGGAGCGCTAAGAGAGTAGTAGTGGAAAAAGGAATATATTCAAATATAAACTACACAGAAGCATTCTGTGAAACTTCTTTCTGATCTGAGCATTCAGCTAACAGAGTTAAACCATACTTTTGATTGAGCAGTTTTGAAACACTCTGTCTGTAGAAAATGCAACTGGACATTCGTAGCGCTAAGTTGGTAATAGTGGAAAAAAGAATATGTTCAAATATAAACTACACAGAAGCATTGTATGAAACTTCTTTCTGTTCTGTGCTTTCAACTAACAGAGTTGAACCTTACTTTTGATTGAGCCTTTCTGAAACACTCTTTCTGTAGAAACTGCAATTGGACATTCTGAGCGCTAAGAGGCCACTATTGGGAAAAATAATAACTTCATATAAAAACTACACAGAAGCATTGTGTGAAAATTATTTCTGATATGTTCATTAAGCTAACAGAGTTAAACCATACTTTTGATTGCGCAGTTCTGAACACTCTTTCTGTAGAAAATGCAAGTGGACATTCGGAGCGCTAAGAGGGTAATAGTGGAAAAAGGAATATATTCAAATATAAACTACACAGTAGCATTCTGTGAAAATTCTTTCTGTTCTGTGCATTCAACTAACAGAGTTGAACCTTACTTTTGATTGAGCCGTTCTGAAACACTCTTTCTGTAGAAACGGCAATTGGACATGCTAAGCGCTAAGAGGCCTACATTGGGAAAAAGAATATCTTCAAATAAAAACTACACAGATGCATTCTGTGAAACTTATTTCTGATCTGTAAATTCAGTTAACAGAGATAAAACATATTTTTGATTGAGCAGTTATGAAACACACTTTTTGTAGAAAATGCAAGTGGAGATTCGGAGCGCTAAGAGGGTAATAGTGGAAAAAGGAATGTCTTCAAATATAAACTACACAGAATCATTCGGTGAAACTTCTTTCTGATCTGTGCATTCAGCTAACAGAGTTAAACCATACTTTTGATTGAGCAGATCTGAACACTCTTTCTGTAGAAAATGCAACTGGATATTTGGAGCGCTAAGAGCGTAGTAGTGGAAAAAGGAATATATTCAAATATAAACTACACAGAAGCATTCTGTGAAACTTCTTTCTGATCTGAGCATTCAGCTAACAGAGTTAAACCATACTTTTGATTGAGCAGTTTTGAAACACTCTGTCTGTAGAAAATGCAACTGGACATTCGTAGCGCTAAGTGGGTAATAGTGGAAAAAAGAATATGTTCAAATATAAACTACACAGAAGCATTGTATGAAACTACTTTCTGTTCTGTGCATTCAACTAACAGAGTTGAACCTTACTTTTGATTGAGCCGTTCTGAAACACTCTTTCTGTAGAAACTGCAATTGGACATTCTGAGCGCTAAGAGGCCTATATTGGGAAAAATAATATCTTCAAATAAAAACTACACAGAAGCATTGTGTGAAACTTATTGCTGATATGTTCATTAAGCTAACAGAGTTAAACCATACTTTTGATTGCGCAGTTCTGAACACTCTTTCTGTAGAAAATTCAAGTGGACATTCGGAGCGCTAAGAGGGTAATAGTGGAAAAAGGAATATATTCAAATATAAACTACACAGTAGCATTCTGTGAAAATTCTTTCTGTTCTGTGCATTCAACTAACAGAGTTGAACCCTACTTTTGATTGAGCCGTTCTGAAACACTCTTTCTGTAGAAACTGCAATTGGACATTCTGAGCGCTAAGAGGCCTATATTGGGAAAAAGAATGTCTACAAATAAAAACTACACAGAAGAATAGTGTGAAACTTCTTTCTGTTCTGTTAGTTCAACTAAAAGAGTTGAATCTTAGTTTTGATTGAGCCGTTCTGAAACACTCTTTCTGTAGAAAATGCAAGTGGAGATTCGGAGCGCTAAGAGTGTAATAGTGGAAAAAGGAATGTCTCCAAATATAAACTACACAGAATCATTCTGTGAAACTTCTTTCTGATCTGTGCATTCAGCTAACAGAGTTAAACCATACTTTTGATTGAGCAGATCTGAACATTCTTTCTGTAGAAAATGCAACTGGACATTTGGAGCGCTAAGAGAGTAGTAGTGGAAAAAGGAATATATTAAAATATAAACTACACAGAAGCATTCTGTGAAACTTCTTTCTGATCTGAGCATTCAGCTAACAGAGTTAAACCATACTTTTGATTGAGCAGTTTTGAAACACTCTGTCTGTAGAAAATGCAACTGGACATTCGTAGCGCTAAGTGGGTAATAGTGGAAAAAAGAATATGTTCAAATATAAACTACACAGAAGCATTGTATGAAACTTCTTTCTGTTCTGTGCATTCAACTAACAGAGTTGAACCTTACTTTTGATTGAGCCTTTCTGAAACACTCTTTCTGTAGAAACTGCAATTGGACATTCTGAGCGCTAAGAGGCCTCTATTGGGAAAAATAATATCTTCAAATAAAAACTACACAGAAGCATTGTGTGAAACTTATTTCTGATATGTTCATTAAGCTAACAGAGTTAAACCATACTTTTGATTGCGCAGTTCTGAACACTCTTTCTGTAGAAAATGCAAGTGGACATTCGGAGCGCTAAGAGGGTAATAGTGGAAAAAGGAATATATTCAAATATGAACTACACAGTAGTATTCTGTGAAAATTCTTTCTGTTCTGTGCATTCAACTAACAGAGTTGAACCTTACTTTTGATTGAGCCGTTCTGAATCACTCTTTCTGTAGAAACTGCAATTGGACATGCTAAGTGCTAAGAGGCCTACATTGGGAAAAAGAATATCTTCAAATAAAAACTACACAGATGCATTCTGTGAAACTTATTTCTGATCTGTAAATTCAGTTAACAGAGATAAAACATATTTTTGATTGAGCAGTTTTGAAACACTCTTTTTGTAGAAAATGCAAGTGGAGATTCGGAGCGCTAAGAGGGTAATAGTGGAAAAAGGAATGTCTTCAAATATAAACTACACGGAATCATTCGGTGAAACTTCTTTCTGATCTGTGCATTCAGCTAACAGAGTTAAACCATACTTTTGATTGAGCAGATCTGAACACTCTTTCTGTAGAAAATGCAACTGGACATTTGGAGCGCTAAGAGCGTAGTAGTGGAAAAAGGAATATATTCAAATATAAACTACACAGAAGCATTCTGTGAAACTTCTTTCAGATCTGAGCATTCAGCTAACAGAGTTAAACCATACTTTTGATTGAGCAGTTTTGAAACACTCTGTCTGTAGAAAATGCAACTGGACATTCGTAGCACTAAGTGGGTAATAGTGGAAAAAACAATATGTTCAAATATAAACTACACAGAAGCATTGTATGAAACTTCTTTCTGTTCTGTGCATTCAACTAACAGAGTTGAACCTTACTTTTGATTGAGCCGTTCTGAAACACTCTTTCTGTAGAAACTGCAATTGGACATTCTGAGCGCTAAGAGGCCTATATTGGGAAAAAGAATGTCTACAAATAAAAACTACACAGAAGAATTGTGTGAAACTTCTTTCTGTTCTGTTTGTTCAACTAAAAGAGTTGAACCTTAGTTTTGATTGAGCCGTTCTGAAACACTCTTTCTGTAGAAAATGCAAGTGGAGATTCGGAGCGCTAAGAGGGTAATAGTGGAAAAAGGAATGTCTTCAAATATAAACTACACGGAATCATTCGGTGAAACTTATTTCTGATCTGTGCATTCAGCTAACAGAGTTAAACCATACTTTTGATTGAGCAGATCTGAACATTCTTTCTGTAGAAAATGCAACTGGACATTTGGAGCGCTAAGAGCGTAGTAGTGGAAAAAGTAATATATTCAAATATAAAATACACAGAAGCATTCTGTGAAACTTCTTTCTGATCTGAGCATTCAGCTAACAGAGTTAAACCATACTTTTGATTGAGCAGTTTTGAAACACTCTGTCTGTAGAAAATGCAACTGAACATTCGTAGCGCTAAGTGGGTAATAGTGGAAAAAAGAATATGTTCAAATATAAACTACACAGAAGCATTGTATGAAACTTCTTTCTGTTCTGTGCATTCAACTAACAGAGTTGAACCTTACTTTTGATTGAGCCGTTCTGAAACACTCTTTCTGTAGAAACTGCAATTGGACATTCTGAGCGCTAAGAGGCCTATATTGGGAAAAAGAATGTCTACAAATAAAAACTACACAGAAGAATTGTGTGAAACTTCTTTCTGTTCTGTTCGTTCAACTAAAAGAGTTGAACCTTAGTTTTGATTGAGCCGTTCTGAAACACTCTTTCTGTAGAAAATGCAAGTGGAGATTCGGAGCGCTAAGAGGGTAATAGTGGAAAAAGGAATGTCTCCAAATATAAACTACACAGAATCATTCTGTGAAACTTCTTTCTGATCTGTGCATTCAGCTAACAGAGTTAAACCATACTTGTGATTGAGCAGATCTGAACACTCTTTCTGTAGAAAATGCAACTGGACATTTGGAGCGCTAAGAGAGTAGTAGTGGAAAAAGTAATATATTCAAATATAAACTACACAGAAGTATTCTGTGAAACTTCTTTCTGATCTGAGCATTCAGCTAACAGAGTTAAACCATACTTTTGATTGAGCAGTTTTGAAACACTCTGTCTGTAGAAAATGCAACTGGACATTCGTAGCGCTAAGTGGGTAATAGTGGAAAAAAGAATATGTTCAAATATAAACTACACAGAAGCATTGTATGAAACTTCTTTCTGTTCTGTGCATTCAACTAACAGAGTTGAACCTTACTTTTGATTGAGCCTTTCTGAAACACTCTTTCTGTAGAAACTGCAATTGGACATTCTGAGCGCTAAGAGGCCTCTATTGGGAAAAATAATATCTTCAAATAAAAACTACACAGAAGCATTGTGTGAAACTTATTTCTGATATGTTCATTAAGCTAACAGAGTTAAATCATACTTTAGATTGCGCAGTTCTGAACACTCTTTCTGTAGAAAATGCAAGTGGACATTCGGAGCGCTAAGAGGGTAATAGTGGAAGAAGGAATATATTCATATATAAACTACACAGTAGCATTCTGTGAAAATTCTTTCTGTTCTTTGCATTCAACTAACAGAGTTGAACCTTACTTTTTATTGAGCCGTTCTGAAACACTCTTTCTGTAGAAACTGCAATTGGATATGCTAAGCGCTAAGAGGCCTACATTGGGAAAAAGAATATCTTCAAATAAAAACTACACAGATGCATTCTGTGAAACTTATTTCTGATCTGTAAATTCAGTTAACAGAGATAAAACATATTTTTGATTGAGCAGTTATGAAACACTCTTTTTGTAGAAAATGCAAGTGGAGATTCGGAGCGCTAAGAGGGTAATAGTGGAAAAAGGAATGTCTTCAAGTATAAACTACACGGAATCATTCGGTGAAACTTCTTTCTGACCTGTGCATTCAGCTAACAGAGTTAAACCATATTTTTGATAGAGCAGATCTGAACACTCTTTCTGTAGAAAATGCAACTGGACATTTGGAGCGCTAAGAGCGTAGTAGTGGAAAAAGGAATATATTCAAATATAAACTACACAGAAGCATTCTGTGAAACTTCTTTCTGATCTGAGCATTCAGCTAACAGAGTTAAACCATACTTTTGATTGAGCAGTTTTGAAACACTCTGTCTGTACAAAATGCAACTGGACATTCGTAGCGCTAAGTGGGTAATAGTGGAAAAAAGAATATGTTCAAATATAAACTACACAGAAGCATTGTATGAAACTTCTTTCTGTTCTGTGCATTCAACTAACAGAGTTGAACCTTACTTTTGATTGAGCCGTTCTGAAACACTCTTTCTCTAGAAACTGCAATTGGACATTCTGAGCGCTAAGAGGCCTATATTGGGAAAAAGAATGTCTACAAATAAAAACTACACAGAAGAATTGTGTGAAACTTCTTTCTGTTCTGTTCGTTCAACTAAAAGTGTTGAACCTTAGTTTTGATTGAGCCGTTCTGAAACACTCTTTCTGTAGAAAATGCAAGTGGAGATTCGGAGCGCTAAGAGGGTAATAGTGGAAAAAGGAATGTCTCCAAATATAAACTACACAGAATCATTCTGTGAAACTTCTTTCTGATCTGTGCATTCAGCTAACAGATTTAAAGCATACTTTTGATTGAGCATATCTGAACACTCTTCCTTTTTTTTTTTTTTTTTTTTTTTTTGAGACAGAGTCTTGCTCTGTCGCCCAGGCTGGAGTGCAGTGGCGCAATCTCGGCTCACTGCAAGCTCCGCCTCCCGGGTTCACGCCATTCTCCTGCCTCAGCCTCTCCGAGTAGCTGGGACTACAGGCGCCCGCCACCACGCCCGGCTAATTTTTTGTATTTTTAGTAGAGACGGGGTTTCACTGTGGTCTCGATCTCCTGACCTCGTGATCCGCCCGCTTCGGCCTCCCAAAGTGCTGGGATTACAAGCGTGAGCCACCGCGCCCTGCTTGAACACTCTTTCCGTAGAAAATGCAACTGGACATTTGGAGCGCTAAGAGAGTAGTAGTGGAAAAAGGAATATATTCAAATATAAACTACACAGAAGCATTCTGTGAAACTCCTTTCTGATCTGAGCATTCAGCTAACAGAGTTAAACCATACTTTTGATTGAGCAGTTTTGAAACAGTCTGTCTGTAGAAAATGCAACTGGACATTCGTAGCGCTAAGTGGGTAATAGTGGAAAAAAGAATATGTTCAAATATAAACTACACAGAAGCATTGTATGAAACTTCTTTCTGTTCTGTGCATTCAACTAACAGAGTTGAACCTTACTTTTGATTGAGCCGTTCTGAAACACTCTTTGTGTAGAAACTGCAATTGGACATTCTGAGCGCTAAGAGGCCTCTATTGGGAAAAATAATATCTTCAAATAAAAACTACACAGAAGCATTGTGTGAAACTTATTTCTGATATGTTCATTAAGCTAACAGAGTTAAACCATACTTTTGATTGCGCAGTTCTGAACACTCTTTCTGTAGAAAATGCAAGTGGACATTCGGAGCGCTAAGAGGGTAATAGTGGAAAAAGGAATATATTCAAATATAAACTACACAGTAGCATTCTATGAAAATTCTTTCTGTTCTGTGCATTCAACTAACAGAGTTGAACCTTACTTTTGATTGAGCCGTTCTGAAACACTCTTTCTGTAGAAACTGCAATTGGACATGCTAAGCGCTAAGAGGCCTACATTGGGAAAAATAATATCTTCAAATAAAAACTACACAGATGCATTCTGTGAAACTTATTTCTGATCTGTAAATTCAGTTAACAGAGATAAAACATATTTTTGATTGAGCAGTTATGAAACACTCTTTTTGTAGAAAATGCAAGTGGAGATTCGGAGCGCTAAGAGGGTAATAGTGGAAAAAGGAATGTCTTCAAATATAAACTACACGGAATCATTCGGTGAAACTTCTTTCTGATCTGTGCATTCAGCTAACAGAGTTAAACCATACATTTGATTGAGCAGATCTGAACATTCTTTCTGTAGAAAATGCAACTGGACATTTGGAGTGCTAAGAGCGTAGTAGTGGAAAAAGGAATATATTCAAATATAAACTACACAGAAGCATTCTGTGAAACTTCTTTCTGATCTGAGCATTCAGCTAACAGAGTTAAACCATACTTTTGATTGAGCAGTTTTGAAACACTCTGTCTGTAGAAAATGCAACTGGACATTCGTAGCGCTAAGTGGGTAATAGTGGAAAAAAGAATATATTCAAATATAAACTACACAGAAGCATTGTATGAAACTTCTTTCTGTTCTGTGCATTCAACTAACAGAGTTGAACCTTACTTTTGATTGAGCCGTTCTGAAACACTCTTTCTGTAGAGACTGCAATTGGACATTCTGAGCGCTAAGAGGCCTATATTGGGAAAAAGAATGTCTACAAATAAAAACTACACAGAAGAATTGTGTGAAACTTCTTTCTGATCTGTAAATTCAGTTAACAGAGATAAAACATATTTTTGATTGAGCAGTTATGAAACACTCTTTTTGTAGAAAATGCAAGTGGAGATTCGGAGCGCTAAGAGGGTAATAGTGGAAAAAGGAATGTCTTCAAGTATAAACTACACGGAATCATTCGGTGAAACTTCTTTCTGATCTGTGCATTCAGCTAACATAGTTAAACCATACTTTTGATTGAGCAGATCTGAACACTCTTTCTGTAGAAAATGCAACTGGACATTTGGAGTGCTAAGAGCGTAGTAGTTGAAAAAGGAATATATTCAAATATAAACTACACAGAAGCATTCTTTGAAACTTCTTTCTGATCTGAGCATTCAGCTACCAGAGTTAAACCATACTTTTGATTGAGCAGTTTTGAAACACTCTGTCTGTACAAAATGCAACTGGACATTCGTAGCGCTAAGTGGGTAATAGTGGAAAAAAGAATATGTTCAAATATAAACTACACAGAAGCATTGTATGAAACTTCTTTCTGTTCTGTGCATTCAACTAACAGAGTTGAACCTTACTTTTGATTGAGCCTTTCTGAAACACTCTTTCTGTAGAAACTGCAATTGGACATTCTGAGCGCTAAGAGGCCTATATTGGGAAAAAGAATGTCTACAAATAAAAACTACATAGAAGAATTGTGTGAAACTTCTTTCTGTTCTGTTTGTTCAACTAAAAGAGTTGAACCTTAGTTTTGATTGAGCCGTTCTGAAACACTCTTTCTGTAGAAAATGCAAGTGGAGATTCGGAGCGCTAAGAGGGTAATAGTGGAAAAAGGAATGTCTCCAAATATAAACTACACAGAATAATTCTGTGAAACTTCTTTCTGATCTGTGCATTCAGCTAACAGATTTAAACCATACTTTTGATTGAGCATATCTGAACACTCTTTCTTTTTTTTTTTTTTTTTTTTTTTTTGAGACAGAGTCTTGCTCTGTCGCCCAGGCTGGAGTGCAGTGGCGCAATCTCGGCTCACTGCAAGCTCCGCATCCCGGGTTCACGCCATTCTCCTGCCTCAGCCTCTCCGAGTAGCTGGGACTACAGGCGCCCGCCACCACGCCCGGCTAATTTTTTGTATTTTTAGTAGAGACGGGGTTTCACTGTGGTCTCGATCTCCTGACCTCGTGATCCGCCCGCTTCGGCCTCCCAAAGTGCTGGGATTACAAGCGTGAGCCACCGCGCCCGGCTTGAACACTCTTTCCGTAGAAAATGCAACTGGACATTTGGAGCGCTAAGAGAGTAGTAGTGGAAAAAGGAATATATTCAAATATAAACTACACAGAAGCATTCTGTGAAACTCCTTTCTGATCTGAGCATTCAGCTAACAGAGTTAAACCATACTTTTGATTGAGCAGTTTTGAAACAGTCTGTCTGTAGAAAATGCAACTGGACATTCGTAGCGCTAAGTGGGTAATAGTGGAAAAAAGAATATGTTCAAATATAAACTACACAGAAGCATTGTATGAAACTTCTTTCTGTTCTGTGCATTCAACTAACAGAGTTGAACCTTACTTTTGATTGAGCCGTTCTGAAACACTCTTTGTGTAGAAACTGCAATTGGACATTCTGAGCGCTAAGAGGCCTCTATTGGGAAAAATAATATCTTCAAATAAAAACTACACAGAAGCATTGTGTGAAACTTATTTCTGATATGTTCATTAAGCTAACAGAGTTAAACCATACTTTTGATTGCGCAGTTCTGAACACTCTTTCTGTAGAAAATGCAAGTGGACATTCGGAGCGCTAAGAGGGTAATAGTGGAAAAAGGAATATATTCAAATATAAACTACACAGTAGCATTCTATGAAAATTCTTTCTGTTCTGTGCATTCAACTAACAGAGTTGAACCTTACTTTTGATTGAGCCGTTCTGAAACACTCTTTCTGTAGAAACTGCAATTGGACATGCTAAGCGCTAAGAGGCCTACATTGGGAAAAATAATATCTTCAAATAAAAACTACACAGATGCATTCTGTGAAACTTATTTCTGATCTGTAAATTCAGTTAACAGAGATAAAACATATTTTTGATTGAGCAGTTATGAAACACTCTTTTTGTAGAAAATGCAAGTGGAGATTCGGAGCGCTAAGAGGGTAATAGTGGAAAAAGGAATGTCTTCAAATATAAACTACACGGAATCATTCGGTGAAACTTCTTTCTGATCTGTGCATTCAGCTAAAAGAGTTAAACCATACATTTGATTGAGCAGATCTGAACATTCTTTCTGTAGAAAATGCAACTGGACATTTGGAGCGCTAAGAGCGTAGTAGTGGAAAAAGGAATATATTCAAATATAAACTACACAGAAGCATTCTGTGAAACTTCTTTCTGATCTGAGCATTCAGCTAACAGAGTTAAACCATACTTTTGATTGAGCAGTTTTGAAACACTCTGTCTGTAGAAAATGCAACTGGACATTCGTAGCGCTAAGTGGGTAATAGTGGAAAAAAGAATATATTCAAATATAAACTACACAGAAGCATTGTATGAAACTTCTTTCTGTACTGTGCATTCAACTAACAGAGTTGAACCTTACTTTTGATTGAGCCGTTCTGAAACACTCTTTCTGTAGAGACTGCAATTGGACATTCTGAGCGCTAAGAGGCCTATATTGGGAAAAAGAATGTCTACAAATAAAAACTACACAGAAGAATTGTGTGAAACTTCTTTCTGTTCTGTTCGTTCAACTAAAAGAGTTGAACCTTAGTTTTGATTGAGCCGTTCTGAAACACTCTTTCTGTAGAAAATGCAAGTGGAGATTCGGAGCGCTAAGAGGGTAATAGTGGAAAAAGGAATGTCTCCAAATATAAACTACACAGAATCATTCTGTGAAACTTCTTTCTGATCTGTGCATTCAGCTAACAGAGTTAAACCATACTTTTGATTAAGCAGATCTGAACACTCTTTCTGTAGAAAATGCAACTGGACATTTGGAGCGCTAAGAGGGTAGTAGTGGAAAAAGGAATATATTCAAATATAAACTACACAGAAACATTCTGTGAAACTTCTTTCTGATCTGAGCATTCAGCTAACAGAGTTAAACCATACTTTTGATTGAGCAGTTTTGAAACAGTCTGTCTGTAGAAAATGCAACTGGACATTCGTAGCGCTAAGTGGGTAATAGTGGAAAAAAGAATATGTTCAAATATAAACTACACAGAAGGATTGTATGAAACTTCTTTCTGTTCTGTGCATTCAACTAACAGAGTTGAACCTTACTTTTGATTGAGCCTTTCTGAAACACTCTTTCTGTAGAAACTGCAATTGGACATTCTGAGCGCTAAGAGGCCTCTATTGGGAAAAATAATATCTTCAAATAAAAACTACACAGAAGAATTGTGTGAAACTTATTTCTGATATATTCATTAAGCTAACAGAGTTAAACCATACTTTTGATTGCGCAGTTCTGAACACTCTTTCTGTAGAAAATGCAAGTGGACATTCGGAGCGCTAAGAGGGTAATAGTGGAAAAAGGAATATATTCAAATATAAACTACACAGTAGCATTCTGTGAAAATTCTTTCTGTTCTGTGCATTCAACTAACAGAGTTGAACCTTACTTTTGATTGAGCCGTTCTGAAACACTCTTTCTGTAGAAACTGCAATTGGACATGCTAAGCGCTAAGAGGCCTACATTGGGAAAAGTAATATCTTCAAATAAAAAGTACACAGATGCATTCTGTGAAACTTATTTCTGATCTGTAAATTCAGTTAACAGAGATAAAACATATTTTTGATTGAGCAGTTATGAAACACTCTTTTTGTACAAAATGCAAGTGGAGATTCGGAGCGCTAAGAGGGTAATAGTGGAAAAAGGAATGTCTTCAAATATAAACTACACGGAATCATTCGGTGAAACTTCTTTCTGATCTGTGCATTCAGCTAACAGAGTTAAACCATACTTTTGATTGAGCAGATCTGAACACTCTTTCTGTAGAAAATGCAACTGGACATTTGGAGCGCTAAGAGAGTAGTAGTGGAAAAAGGAATATATTCAAATATAAACTACACAGAAGCATTCTGTGAAACTTCTTTCTGATCTGAGCATTCAGCTAACAGAGTTAAACCATACTTTTGATTGAGCAGTTTTGAAACACTCTGTCTGTAGAAAATGCAACTGGACATTCGTAGCGCTAAGTGGGTAATAGTGGAAAAAAGAATATGTTCAAATATAAACTACACAGAAGCATTTTATGAAACTTCTTTCTGTTCTGTGCATTCAACTAACAGAGTTGAACCTTACTTTTGATTGAGCCGTTCTGAAACACTCTTTCTGTAGAAACTGCAATGGGACATTCTGATCGCTAAGAGGCCTATATTGGGAAAAAGAATGTCTACAAATAAAAACTACACAGAAGAATTGTGTGAAACTTATTTCTGTTCTGTTTGTTCAACTAAAAGAGTTGAACCTTAGTTTTGATTGAGCCGTTTTGAAAAAATCTTTCTGTAGAAAATGCAAGTGGAGATTCGGAGCGCTAAGAGGGTAATAGTGGAAAAAGGAATGTCTCCAAATATAAACTACACAGAATCATTCTGTGAAACTTCTTTCTGATCTGTGCATTAAGCTAACAGAGTTAAAGCATACTTTTGATTGAGCAAATCTGAACACTCTTTCTGTAGAAAATGCAACTGGACATTTGGAGCGCTAAGAGAGTAGTAGTGGAAAAAGGAATATATTCAAATATAAACTACACAGAAGCATTCTGTGAAACTTCTTTCTGATCTGAGCATTCAGCTAACAGAGTTAAACCATACTTTTGATTGAGCAGTTTTGAAACACTCTGTCTGTAGAAAATGCAACTGGACATTCGTAGCGCTAAGTGGGTAATAGTGGAAAAAAGAATATGTTCAAATATAAACTACACAGAAGCATTGTATGAAACTTCTTTCTGTTCTGTGCATTCATCTAACAGAGTTGAACCTTACTTTTGATTGAGCCTTTCTGAAACACTCTTTCTGTAGAAACTGCAATTGGACATTCTGAGCGCTAAGAGGCCTCTATTGGGAAAAATAAAATCTTCAAATAAAAACTACACAGAAGCATTGTGTGAAACTTATTTCTGATATGTTCATTAAGCTAACAGAGTTAAACCATACTTTTGATTGCACAGTTCAGAACACTCCTTCTGTAGAAAATGCAAGTGGACATTCGGAGCGCTAAGAGGGTAATAGTGGAGAAAGGAATATATTCAAATATAAACTACACAGTAGCATTCTATGAAAATTCTTTCTGTTCTGTGCATTCAACTAACAGAGTTGAACCTTACTTTTGATTGAGCTGTTCTGAAACACTCTTTCTGTAGAAACTGCAATTGGACATGCTAAGCGCTAAGAGGCCTACATTGGGAAAAAGAATATCTTCAAATAAAAACTACACAGATGCATTCTGTGAAACTTATTTCTGATCTGTAAATTCAGGTAACAGAGATAAAACATATTTTTGATTGAGCAGTTATGAAACACTCTTTTTGTAGAAAATGCAAGTGGAGATTCGGAGCGCTAAGAGGGTAATAGTGGAAAAAGGAATGTCTCCAAATATAAACTACACAGAATCATTCGGTGAAACTTCTTTCTGATCTGTGCATTCATCTAACAGAGTTAAACCATACTTTTGATTGAGCAGATCTGAACACTCTTTCTGTAGAAAACGCAACTGGACATTCGGAGCGCTAAGAGGGTAATAGTGGAAAAAGGAATGTCTTCAAATATAAACTACACAGAATCGTTCGGTGAAACTTCTTTCTGATCTGTGCATTCAGCTAACAGAGTTAAACCATACTTTTGATTGAGCAGATCTGAACACTCTT
This sequence comes from Symphalangus syndactylus, assembly GCF_028878055.3. Lineage (NCBI taxonomy): Eukaryota > Metazoa > Chordata > Mammalia > Primates > Hylobatidae > Symphalangus > Symphalangus syndactylus. Next base: position 9,793,497 of record NC_072445.2, on the reverse strand, counting down.
TCTGTCGAAAATGCAACTAGACATTTGGAGTGCTAAGAGCGTAGTAGTGGAAAAAGGAATATATCCAAATATAAACTACACAGAAGCATTGTATGAAACTTCTTTCTGTTCTGTGCATTCAACTAACAGAGTTGAACCTTACTTATGATTGAGCCTTTCTGAAACACTCTTTCTGTAGAAACTGCAATTGGACATTCTGCGCGCTAAGAGGCCTCTATTGGGAAAAATAATATCTTCAAATAAAAACTACACAGAAGCATAGTGTGAAACTTATTTCTGATATGTTCATTAAGCTAACAGAGTTAAACCGTACTTTTGATTGAGCAGTTCTGAACACTCTTTCTGTAGAAAATCCAAGTGGACATTCGGAGCGCTAAGAGGGTAATATTTTAAAAAGGAATATATTCAAATATAAACTACACAGTAGCATTCTGTGAAAATAGTTTCTGTTCTGTGCATTCAACTAACAGAGTTGAACCTTACTTTTGATTGAGCCGTTCTGAAACACTCTTTCTGTAGAAACTGCAATTGGACATGCTAAGCGCTAAGAGGCCTACATTGGGAAAAAGAATATATTCAAAAAAAACTACACAGATGCATTCTGTGAAACTTATTTCTGATCTGTAAATTCAGTTAACAGAGATAAAACATATTTTTGATTGAGCAGTTATGAAACACTCTTTTTGTAGAAAATGCAAGTGGAGATTCGGAGCGCTAAGAGGGTAATAGTGGACAAAGTAATGTCTTCAAATATAAACTACACAGAATCATTCGGTGAAAATTCTTTCTGATCTGTGCATTCAGCTAACAGAGTTAAACCATACTTTTGATTGAGCAGATCTGAACACTCTTTCTGTAGAAAATGCAACTGGACATTTGGAGCGCTAAGAGCGTAGTAGTGGAAAAAGGAATATGTTCAAATATAAACTACACAGAAGCATTCTGTGAAACTTCTTTCTGATCTGAGCATTCAGCTAACAGAGTTAAACCATACTTTTGATTCAGCAGTTTTGAAACACTCTGTCTGTAGAAAATGCAACTGGACATTCGTAGCGCTAAGTGGGTAATAGTGGAAAAAAGAATATGTTCAAATATAAACTACACAGAAGCATTGTATGAAACTTCTTTCTGTTCTGTGTATTCAACTAACAGAGTTGAACCTTACTTTTGATTGAGCCGTTCTGAAACACTCTTTCTGTAGAAACTGCAATTGGACATTCTGAGTGCTAAGAGGCCTATATTGGGAAAAAGAATGTCTAAAAATAAAAACTACACAGAAGAATTGTGTGAAACTTCTTTCTGTTCTGTTTGTTCAACTAAAAGAGTTGAACCTTAGTTTTGATTGAGCCGTTCTGAAACACTCTTTCTGTAGAAAATGCAAGTGGAGATTCGGAGCGCTAAGAGGGTAATAGTGGAAAAAGGAATGTCTCCAAATATAAACTACACAGAATCATTCTGTGAAACTTCTTTCTGATCTGTGCATTCAGCTAACAGAGTTAAACCATACTTTTGATTGAGCAAATCTGAACACTATTTCTGTAGAAAATGCAACTGGACATTTGGAGCGCTAAGAGAGTAGTAGTGGAAAAAGGAATATATTCAAATATAAACTACACAGAAGCATTCTGTGAAACTTCTTTCTGATCTGAGCATTCAGCTAACAGAGTTAAACCATACTTTTGATTGAGCAGTTTTGAAACACTCTGTCTGTAGAAAATGCAACTGGACATTCGTAGCGCTAAGTGGGTAATAGTGGAAAAAAGAATATGTTCAAATATAAACTACACAGAAGCATTGTATGAAACTTCTTTCTGTTCTGTGCATTCAACTAACAGAGTTGAACCTTACTTTTGATTGAGCCTTTCTGAAACACTCTTTCTGTAGAAACTACAATTGGACATTCTGAGCGCTAAGAGGCCTCTATTGGGAAAAATAAAATCTTCAAATAAAAACTACACAGAAGCATTTTGTGAAACTTATTTCTGATATGTTCATTAAGCTAACAGAGTTAAACCATACTTTTGATTGCACAGTTCAGAACACTCCTTCTGTAGAAAATGCAAGTGGACATTCAGAGCGCTAAGAGGGTAATAGTGGAGAAAGGAATATATTCAAATATAAACTACACAGTAGCATTCTATGAAAATTCTTTCTGTTCTGTGCATTCAACTAACAGATTTGAACCTTACTTTTGATTGAGCTGTTCTGAAACACTCTTTCTGTAGAAACTGCAATTGGACATGCTAAGCGCTAAGAGGCCTACATTGGGAAAAAGAATATCTTCAAATAAAAACTACACAGATGCATTCTGTGAAACTTATTTCTGATCGGTAAATTCAGTTAACAGAGATAAAACATATTTTTGATTGAGCAGTTATGAAACACTCTTTTTGTAGAAAATCCAAGTGGAGATTCGGAGCGCTAAGGTGGTAATAGTGGAAAAAGGAATGTCTTCAAATATAAACTACACAGAATCATTCGGTGAAACTTCTTTCTGATCTGTGCATTCACCTAACAGAGTTAAACCATACTTTTGATTGAGCAGATCTGAACACTCTTTCTGTAGAAAATGCAACTGGACATTCGGAGCGCTAAGAGGGTAATAGTGGAAAAAGGAATGTCTCCAAATATAAACTACACAGAATCATTCTGTGAAACTTCTTTCTGATCTGTGCATTCAGCTAACAGAGTTAAAACATACTTTTGATTGAGCAGATCTGAACACTCTTTCTGTAGAAAATGCAACTGGACATTCGGAGCGCTAAGAGAGTAGTAGTGGAAAATGGAATATATTCAAATATAAACTACACAGAAACATTCTGTGAAACTTCTTTCAGTTCTGAGCATTCAGCTAACAGAGTTAAACCATACTTTTGATTGAGCAGTTTTGAAACACTCTGTCTGTAGAAAATGCAACTGGACATTCGTAGCGCTAAGTGGGTAATAGTGGAAAAAAGAATATGTTCAAATATAAACTACACAGAAGCATTGTATGAAACTTCTTTCTGTTCTGTGCATTCAACTAACAGAGTTGAACCTTACTTTTGATTGAGCCTTTCTGAAACACTCTTTCTGTAGAAACTGCAATTGGACATTCTGAGCGCTAAGAGGCCTCTATTGGGAAAAATAATATCTTCAAATAAAAACTACACAGAAGCATTGTGTGAAACTTATTTCTGATATGTTCATTAAGCTAACAGAGTTAAACCATACTTTTGATTGCGCAGTTCTGAACACTCTTTCTGTAGAAAATGCAAGTGGACATTCGGAGCGCTAAGAGGGTAATAGTGGAAAAAGGAATATATTCAAATATAAACCACACAGTAGCATTCTGTGAAAATTCTTTCTGTTCTGTGCATTCAACTAACAGAGTTGAACCTTACTTTTGATTGAGCCGTTCTGAAACACTCTTTTTGTAGAAACTGCAATTGGACATGCTAAGCGCTAAGAGGCCTACATTGGGAAAAAGGATATCTTCAAATAAAAACTACACAGATGCATTCTGTGAAACTTATTTCTGATCTGTAAATTCAGTTAACAGAGATAAAACATATTTTTGATTGAGCAGTTATGAAACACTCTTTTTGTAGAAAATGCAAGTGGAGATTCGGAGCGCTAAGAGGGTAATAGTGGAAAAAGGAATGTCTTCAAATATAAACTACACGGAATCATTCGGTGAAACTTCTTTCTGATCTGTGCATTCAGCTAACAGAGTTAAACCATACTTTTGATTGAGCAGATCTGAACACTCTTTCTGTAGAAAATGCAACTAGACATTTGGAGCGCTAAGAACGTAGTAGTGGAAAAAGGAATATATTCAAATATAAACTACACAGAAGCATTGTATGAAACTTCTTTCTGTTCTGTGCATTCAACTAACAGAGTTGAACCTTACTTATGATTGAGCCTTTCTGAAACACTCTTTCTGTAGAAACTGCAATTGGACATTCTGAGCGCTAAGAGGCCTCTATTGGGAAAAATAATATCTTCAAATAAAAACTACACAGAAGCATTGTGTGAAACTTATTTCTGATATGTTCATTAAGCTAACAGAGTTAAACCATACTTTTGATTGAGCAGTTCTGAACACTCTTTCTGTAGAAAATGCAAGTGGACATTCGGAGCGCTAAGAGGGTAATATTGGAAAAAGGAATATATTCAAATATAAACTACACAGTAGCATTCTGTGAAAATTCTTTCTGTTCTGTGCATTCAACTAACACAGTTGAACCTTACTTTTGATTGAGCCGTTCTGAAACACTCTTTCTGTAGAAACTGCAATTGGACATGCTAAGCGCTAAGAGGCCTACATTGGGAAAAAGAATATATTCAAATAAAAACTACACAGATGCATTCTGTGAAACATATTTCTGATCTGTAAATTCAGTTAACAGAGATAAAATATATTTTTGATTGAGCAGTTATGAAACACTCTTTTTGTAGAAAATGCAAGTGGAGATTCGGAGCGCTAAGAGGGTAATAGTGGAAAAAGGAATGTCTTCAAATATAAACTACACGGAATCATTCGGTGAAACTTCTTTCTGATCTGTGCATTCAGCTAACAGAGTTAAACCATACTTTTGATTGAGCAGATCTGAACACTCTTTCTGTAGAAAATGCAACTGGACATTTGGAGTGCTAAGAGCGTAGTAGTGGAAAAAGGAATATATTCAAATATAAACTACACAGAAGCATTCTGTGAAACTTCTTTCTGATCTGAGCATTCAGCTAACAGAGTTAAACCATACTTTTGATTGAGCAGTTTTGAAACACTCTGTCTGTAGAAAATGCAACTGGACATTCGTAGCGCTAAGTGGGTAATAGTGGAAAAAAGAATATGTTCAAATATAAACTACACAGAAGCATTGTATGAAACTTCTTTCTGTTCTGTGCATTCAACTAACAGAGTTGAACCTTACTTTTAATTGAGCCGCTCTTAAACACTCTTTCTTTAGAAACTGCAATTGGACATTCTGAGCGCTAAGAGGCCTATATTGGGAAAAAGAATGTCTACAAATAAAAACTACACAGAAGAATTGTGTGAAACTTCTTTCTGTTCTGTTTGTTCAACTAAAAGAGTTTAACCTTAGTTTTGATTGAGCCGTTCTGAAAAACTCTTTCTGTAGAAAATGCAAGTGGAGTTTCGGAGCGCTAAGAGGGTAATAGTGGAAAAAGGAATGTCTCCAAATATAAACTACACAGAATCATTCTGTGAAAATTCTTTCTTATCTGTGCATTCAGCTAACAGAGTTAAACCATACATTTGATTGAGCAAATCTGAACACTCTTTCTGTAGAAAATGCAACTGGACATTTGGAGCGCTAAGAGAGTAGTAGTGGAAAAAGGAATATATTCAAATATAAACTACACAGAAGCATTCTGTGAAACTTTTTTCTGATCTGAGCATTCAGCTAACAGAGTTAAACCATACTTTTGATTGAGCAGTTTTGAAACACTCTGTCTGTAGAAAATGCAACTGGACATTCGTAGCGCTAAGTGGGTAATAGTGGAAAAAAGAATATGTTCAAATATAAACTACACAGAAGCATTGTATGAAACTTCTTTCTGTTCTGTGCATTCAACTAGCAGAGTTGAACCTTACTTTTGATTGAGCCTTTCTGAAACACTCTTTCTGTAGAAACTACAATTGGACATTCTGAGCGCTAAGAGGCCTCTATTGGGAAAAATAAAATGTTCAAATAAAAACTACACAGAAGCATTGTGTGAAACTTATTTCTGATATATTCATTAAGCTAACAGAGTTAAACCATCCTTTTGATTGCACAGTTCAGAACACTCCTTCTGTAGAAAATGCAAGTGGACATTCGGAGCGCTAAGAGGGTAATAGTGGAGAAAGGAATATATTCAAATATAAACTACACAGTAGCATTCTATGAAAATTCTTTCTGTTCTGTGCATTCAACTAACAGAGTTGAACCTTACTTTTGATTGAGCTGTTCTGAAACACTCTTTCTGTAGAAACTGCAATTGGACATGCTAAGCGCTAAGAGGCCTACATTGGGAAAAAGAATATCTTCAAATAAAAACTACACAGATGCATTCTGTGAAACTTATTTCTGATCTGTAAATTCAGTTAACAGAGATAAAACATATTTTTGATTGAGCAGTTATGAAACACTCTTTTTGTAGAAAATCCAAGTGGAGATTCGGAGCGCTAAGGGGGTAATAGTGGAAAAAGGAATGTCTTCAAATATAAACTACACAGAATCATTCGGTGAAACTTCTTTCTGATCTGTGCATTCATCTAACAGAGTTAAACCATACTTTTGATTGAGCAGATCTGAACACTCTTTCTGTAGAAAATGCAACTGGACATTCGGAGCGCTAAGAGGGTAATAGTGGAAAAAGGAATGTCTCCAAATATAAACTACACAGAATCATTCTGTGAAACTTTTTTCTGATCTGTGCATTCAGCTAACAGACTTAAACCATACTTTTGATTGAGCAGATCTGAACACTCTTTCTGTAGAAAATGCAACTGGACATTTGGAGAGCTAAGAGAGTAGTAGTGGAAAAAGGAATATATTCAAATATAAACTACACAGAAGCATTCTGTGAAACTTCTTTCTGATCTGAGCATTCAGCTAACAGAGTTAAACCATACTTTTGATTGAGCAGTTTTGAAACACTCTGTCTGTAGAAAATGCAACTGGACATTCGTAGCGCTAAGTGGGTAATAGTGGAAAAAAGAATATGTTCAAATAAAAACTACACAGAAGCATTGTATGAAACTTCTTTCTGTTCTGTGCATTCAACTAACAGATTTGAACCTTACATTTGATTGAGCCTTTCTGAAACACTCTTTCTGTAGAAACTGCAATTGGACATTCTGCGCGCTAAGAGGCCTCTATTGGGAAAAATAATATCTTCAAATAAAAACTACACAGAAGCATAGTGTGAAACTTATTTCTGATATGTTCATTAAGCTAACAGAGTTAAACCGTACTTTTGATTGAGCAGTTCTGAACACTCTTTCTGTAGAAAATCCAAGTGGACATTCGGAGCGCTAAGAGGTTAATATTTTAAAAAGGAATATATTCAAATATAAGCTACACAGTAGCATTCTGTGAAAATAGTTTCTGTTCTGTGCATTCAACTAACAGAGTTGAACCTTACTTTTGATTGAGCCGTTCTGAAACACTCTTTCTGTAGAAACTGCAATTGGACATGCTAAGCGCTAAGAGGCCTACATTGGGAAAAAGAATATATTCAAATAAAAACTACACAGATGCATTCTGTGAAACTTATTTCTGATCTGTAAATTCAGTTAACAGAGATAAAACATATTTTTGATTGAGCAGTTATGAAACACTCTTTTTGTAGAAAATGCAAGTGGAGATTCGGAGCGCTAAGAGGGTAATAGTGGAAAAAGTAATGTCTTCAAATATAAACTACACAGAATCATTCGGTGAAAATTCTTTCTGATCTGTGCATTCAGCTAACAGAGTTAAACCATACTTTTGATTGAGCAGATCTGAACACTCTTTCTGTAGAAAATGCAACTGGACATTTGGAGCGCTAAGAGCGTAGTAGTGGAAAAAGGAATATGTTCAAATATAAACTACACAGAAGCATTCTGTGAAACTTCTTTCTGATCTGAGCATTCAGCTAACAGAGTTAAACCATACTTTTGATTGAGCAGTTTTGAAACACTCTGTCTGTAGAAAATGCAACTGGACATTCGTAGCGCTAAGTGGGTAATAGTGGAAAAAAGAATATGTTCAAATATAAACTACACAGAAGCATTGTATGAAACTTCTTTCTGTTCTGTGTATTCAACTAACAGAGTTGAACCTTACTTTTGATTGAGCCGTTCTGAAACACTCTTTCTGTAGAAACTGAAATTGGACATTCTGAGTGCTAAGAGGCCTATATTGGGAAAAAGAATGTCTAAAAATAAAAACTACACAGAAGAATTGTGTGAAACTTCTTTCTGTTCTGTTTGTTCAACTAAAAGAGTTGAACCTTAGTTTTGATTGAGCCGTTCTGAAAAACTCTTTCTGTAGAAAATGCAAGTGGAGATTCGGAGCGCTAAGAGGGTAATAGTGGAAAAAGGAATGTCTCCAAATATAAACTACACAGAATCATTCTGTGAAACTTCTTTCTGATCTGTGCATTCAGCTAACAGAGTTAAACCATACTTTTGATTGAGCAAATCTGAACACTATTTCTGTAGAAAATGCAACTGGACATTTGGAGCGCTAAGAGAGTAGTAGTGGAAAAAGGAATATATTCAAATATAAACTACACAGAAGCATTCTGTGAAACTTCTTTCTGATCTGAGCATTCAGCTAACAGAGTTAAACCATACTTTTGATTGAGCAGTTTTGAAACACTCTGTCTGTAGAAAATGCAACTGGACATTCGTAGCGCTAAGTGGGTAATAGTGGAAAAAAGAATATGTTCAAATATAAACTACACAGAAGCATTGTATGAAACTTCTTTCTGTTCTGTGCATTCAACTAACAGAGTTGAACCTTACTTTTGATTGAGCCTTTCTGAAACACTCTTTCTGTAGAAACTACAATTGGACATTCTGAGCGCTAAGAGGCCTCTATTGGGAAAAATAAAATCTTCAAATAAAAACTACACAGAAGCATTTTGTGAAACTTATTTCTGATATGTTCATTAAGCTAACAGAGTTAAACCATACTTTTGATTGCACAGTTCAGAACACTCCTTCTGTAGAAAATGCAAGTGGACATTCAGAGCGCTAAGAGGGTAATAGTGGAGAAAGGAATATATTCAAATATAAACTACACAGTAGCATTCTATGAAAATTCTTTCTGTTCTGTGCATTCAACTAACAGATTTGAACCTTACTTTTGATTGAGCTGTTCTGAAACACTCTTTCTGTAGAAACTGCAATTGGACATGCTAAGCGCTAAGAGGCCTACATTGGGAAAAAGAATATCTTCAAATAAAAACTACACAGATGCATTCTGTGAAACTTATTTCTGATCGGTAAATTCAGTTAACAGAGATAAAACATATTTTTGATTGAGCAGTTATGAAACACTCTTTTTGTAGAAAATCCAAGTGGAGATTCGGAGCGCTAAGGTGGTAATAGTGGAAAAAGGAATGTCTTCAAATATAAACTACACAGAATCATTCGGTGAAACTTCTTTCTGATCTGTGCATTCACCTAACAGAGTTAAACCATACTTTTGATTGAGCAGATCTGAACACTCTTTCTGTAGAAAATGCAACTGGACATTCGGAGCGCTAAGAGGGTAATAGTGGAAAAAGGAATGTCTCCAAATATAAACTACACAGAATCATTCTGTGAAACTTCTTTCTGATCTGTGCATTCAGCTAACAGAGTTAAAACATACTTTTGATTGAGCAGATCTGAACACTCTTTCTGTAGAAAATGCAACTGGACATTCGGAGCGCTAAGAGAGTAGTAGTGGAAAATGGAATATATTCAAATATAAACTACACAGAAACATTCTGTGAAACTTCTTTCAGTTCTGAGCATTCAGCTAACAGAGTTAAACCATACTTTTGATTGAGCAGTTTTGAAACACTCTGTCTGTAGAAAATGCAACTGGACATTCGTAGCGCTAAGTGGGTAATAGTGGAAAAAAGAATATGTTCAAATATAAACTACACAGAAGCATTGTATGAAACTTCTTTCTGTTCTGTGCATTCAACTAACAGAGTTGAACCTTACTTTTGATTGAGCCTTTCTGAAACACTCTTTCTGTAGAAACTGCAATTGGACATTCTGAGCGCTAAGAGGCCTCTATTGGGAAAAATAATATCTTCAAATAAAAACTACACAGAAGCATTGTGTGAAACTTATTTCTGATATGTTCATTAAGCTAACAGAGTTAAACCATACTTTTGATTGCGCAGTTCTGAACACTCTTTCTGTAGAAAATGCAAGTGGACATTCGGAGCGCTAAGAGGGTAATAGTGGAAAAAGGAATATATTCAAATATAAACCACACAGTAGCATTCTGTGAAAATTCTTTCTGTTCTGTGCATTCAACTAACAGAGTTGAACCTTACTTTTGATTGAGCCGTTCTGAAACACTCTTTTTGTAGAAACTGCAATTGGACATGCTAAGCGCTAAGAGGCCTACATTGGGAAAAAGGATATCTTCAAATAAAAACTACACAGATGCATTCTGTGAAACTTATTTCTGATCTGTAAATTCAGTTAACAGAGATAAAACATATTTTTGATTGAGCAGTTATGAAACACTCTTTTTGTAGAAAATGCAAGTGGAGATTCGGAGCGCTAAGAGGGTAATAGTGGAAAAAGGAATGTCTTCAAATATAAACTACACGGAATCATTCGGTGAAACTTCTTTCTGATCTGTGCATTCAGCTAACAGAGTTAAACCATACTTTTGATTGAGCAGATCTGAACACTCTTTCTGTAGAAAATGCAACTAGACATTTGGAGCGCTAAGAACGTAGTAGTGGAAAAAGGAATATATTCAAATATAAACTACACAGAAGCATTGTATGAAACTTCTTTCTGTTCTGTGCATTCAACTAACAGAGTTGAACCTTACTTATGATTGAGCCTTTCTGAAACACTCTTTCTGTAGAAACTGCAATTGGACATTCTGAGCGCTAAGAGGCCTCTATTGGGAAAAATAATATCTTCAAATAAAAACTACACAGAAGCATTGTGTGAAACTTATTTCTGATATGTTCATTAAGCTAACAGAGTTAAACCATACTTTTGATTGAGCAGTTCTGAACACTCTTTCTGTAGAAAATGCAAGTGGACATTCGGAGCGCTAAGAGGGTAATATTGGAAAAAGGAATATATTCAAATATAAACTACACAGTAGCATTCTGTGAAAATTCTTTCTGTTCTGTGCATTCAACTAACACAGTTGAACCTTACTTTTGATTGAGCCGTTCTGAAACACTCTTTCTGTAGAAACTGCAATTGGACATGCTAAGCGCTAAGAGGCCTACATTGGGAAAAAGAATATATTCAAATAAAAACTACACAGATGCATTCTGTGAAACATATTTCTGATCTGTAAATTCAGTTAACAGAGATAAAACATATTTTTGATTGAGCAGTTATGAAACACTCTTTTTGTAGAAAATGCAAGTGGAGATTCGGAGCGCTAAGAGGGTAATAGTGGAAAAAGGAATGTCTTCAAATATAAACTACACAGAATCATTCGGTGAAACTTCTTTCTGATCTGTGTATTCAGCTAACAGAGTTAAACCATACTTTTGATTGAGCAGATCTGAACACTCTTTCTGTAGAAAATGCAACTGGACATTTGGAGCGCTAAGAGCGTAGTAGTGGAAAAAGGAATATATTCAAATATAAACTACACAGAAGCATTCTGTGAAACTTCTTTCTGATCTGTGCATTCAGCTAACAGAGTTAAACCATACTTTTGATTGAGCAGATCTGAACACTCTTTCTGTAGAAAATGCAACTGGACATTTGGAGCGCTAAGAGAGTAGTAGTGGAAAAAGGAATATATTCAAATATAAACTACACAGAAGCATTGTGTGAAACTTCTTTCTCATCTGAGCATTCAGCTAACAGAGTTAAACCATACTTTTGATTGAGCAGTTTTGAAACACTCTGTCTGTAGAAAATGCAACTGGACATTCGTAGCGCTAAGTGGGTAATAGTGGAAAAAAGAATATGTTCAAATATAAACTACACAGAAGCATTGTATGAAACTTCTTTCTGTTCTGTGCATTCAACTAACAGAGTTGAACCTTACTTTTGATTGAGCCGTTCTGAAACACTCTTTCTGTAGAAACTGCAATTGGACATGCTAAGCGCTAAGAGGCCTACATTGGGAAAAAGAATATCTTCAAATAAAAACTACACAGATGCATTCTGTGATACTTATTTCTGATCTGTAAATTCAGTTAACAGAGATAAAACATATTTTTGATTGAGCAGTTATGAAACACTCTTTTTGTAGAAAATGCAAGTGGAGATTCGGAGCGCTAAGAGGGTAATAGTGGAAAAAGGAATGTCTTCAAATATAAACTACACGGAATCATTCGGTGAAACTTCTTTCTGATCTGTGCATTCAGCTAACAGAGTTAAACCATACTTTTGATTGAGCAGATCTGAACACTCTTTCTGTAGAAAATGCAACTGGACATTTGGAGTGCTAAGAGCGTAGTAGTGGAAAAAGGAATATATTCAAATATAAACTACACAGAAGCATTCTGTGAAACTTCTTTCTGATCTGAGCATTCAGCTAACAGAGTTAAACCATACTTTTGATTGAGCAGTTTTGAAACACTCTGTCTGTAGAAAATGCAACTGGACATTCGTAGCGCTAAGTGGGTAATAGTGGAAAAAAGAATATGTTCAAATATAAACTACACAGAAGCATTGTATGAAACTTCTTTCTGTTCTGTGCATTCAACTAACAGAGTTGAACCTTACTTTTAATTGAGCCGCTCTTAAACACTCTTTCTTTAGAAACTGCAATTGGACATTCTGAGCGCTAAGAGGCCTATATTGGGAAAAAGAATGTCTACAAATAAAAACTACACAGAAGAATTGTGTGAAACTTCTTTCTGTTCTGTTCGTTCAACTAAAAGAGTTGAACCTTAGTTTTGATTGAGCCGTTCTGAAACACTCTTTCTGTAGAAAATGCAAGTGGAGATTCGGAGCGCTAAGAGGGTAATAGTGGAAAAAGGAATGTCTCCAAATATAAACTACACAGAATCATTCTGTGAAACTTCTTTCTGATCTGTGCATTCAGCTCACAGAGTTAAACCATAGTTTTGATTGAGCAGATCTGAACACTCTTTCTGTACAAAATGCAACTGGACATTTGGAGCGCTAAGAGAGTAGTAGTGGAAAAAGGAATATATTCACATATAAACTACACAGAAGCATTCTGTGAAACTTCTTTCTGATCTGAGCATTCAGCTAACAGAGTTAAACCATACTTTTGATTGAGCAGTTTTGAAACAGTCTGTCTGTAGAAAATGCAACTGGACATTCGTAGCGCTAAGTGGGTAATAGTGGAAAAAAGAATATGTTCAAATATAAACTACACATTAGCATTGTATGAAACTTCTTTCTGTTCTGTGCATTCAACTAACAGAGTTGAACCTTACTTTTGATTGAGCCTTTCTGAAACACTCTTTCTGTAGAAACTGCAATTGGACATTCTGAGCGCTAAGAGGCCTCTATTGGGAAAAATAATATCTTCAAATAAAAACTACACAGAAGCATTGTGTGAAACTTATTTCTGATATGTTCATTAAGCTAACAGAGTTAAACCATACTTTTGATTGCGCAGTTCTGAACACTCTTTCTGTAGAAAATGCAAGTGGACATTCTGAGCGCTAAGAGGGTAATAGTGGAAAAAGGAATATATTCAAATATAAACTACACAGTAGTATTCAGTGAAAATTCTTCCTGTTCTGTGCATTCAACTAACAGAGTTGAACCTTACTTTTGATTGAGCCGTTCTGAAACACTCTTTCTGTTGAAACTGCAATTGGACATGCTAAGCGCTAAGAGGCCTACATTGGGAAAAAGAATATCTTCAAATAAAAACTACACAGATGCATTCTGTGAAACTTATTTCTGATCTGTAAATTCAGTTAACAGAGATAAAACATATTTTTGATTGAGCAGTTATGAAACACTCTTTTTGTAGAAAATGCAAGTGGAGATTCGGAGCGCTAGAGGGTAATAGTGGAAAAAGGAATGTCTTCAAATATAAACTACACAGAATCATTCGGTGAAACTTCTTTCTGATCTGTGCATTCATCTAACAGAGTTAAACCATACTTTTGATTGAGCAGATCTGAACACTCTTTCTGTAGAAAATGCAACTGGACATTCGGAGCGCTAAGAGGGTAATAGTGGAAAAAGGAATGTCTTCAAATATAAACTACACAGAATCATTCGGTGAAACTTCTTTCTGATCTGTGCATTCAGCTAACAGAGTTAAACCATACTTTTGATTGAGCAGATCTGAACACTCTTTCTGTAGAAAATGCAACTGGACATTTGGAGCGCTAAGAGCGTAGTAGTGGAAAAAGGAATATATTCAAATATAAACTACACAGAAGCATTGTATGAAACTTCTTTCTGTTCTGTGCATTCAACTAACAGAGTTGAACCTTACTTTTGATTGAGCCTTTCTGAAACACTCTTTCTGTAGAAACTGCAATTGGACATTCTGAGCGCTAAGAGGCCTCTATTGGGAAAAATAATATCTTCAAATAAAAACTACACAGAAGCATTGTGTGAAACTTATTTCTGATATGTTCATTAAGCTAAGAGAGTTAAACCATACTTTTGATTGCGCAGTTCTGAACACTCTTTCTGTAGAAAATGCAAGTGGACATTCGGAGCGCTAAGAGGGTAATAGTGGAAAAAGGAATATATTCAAATATAAACTACACAGTAGCATTCTGTTAAAATTCTTTCTGTTCTGTGCATTCAACTAACAGAGTTTAACCTTACTTTTGATTGAGCCGTTCTGAAACACTCTTTCTGTAGAAAATGCAATTGGACATGCTAAGCGCTAAGAGGCCTACATTGGGAAAAAGAATATCTTCAAAAAAAACTACACAGATGCATTCTGTGAAACTTATTTCTGATCTGTAAATTCAGTTAACAGAGATAAAACATATATTTGATTGAGCAGTTATGAAACACTCTTTTTGTAGAAAATGCAAGTGGAGATTCGGAGCGCTAAGAGGGTAATAGTGGAAAAAGGAATGTCTTCAAATATAAACTACACAGAATCATTCGGTGAAACATCTTTCTGATCTGTGCATTCAGCTAAGAGAGTTAAACCATACTTTTGATTGAGCAGATCTGAACTCTCTTTCTGTAGAAAATGCAACTGGACATTTGGAGCGCTAAGAGCGTAGTAGTGGAAAAAGGAATATATTCAAATATAAACTACACAGAAGCATTCAGTGAAACTTCTTTATGATCTGAGCATTCAGCTAACAGAGTTAAACCATACTTTTGATTGAGCAGTTTTGAAACACTCTGTCTGTAGAAAATGCAACTGGACATTCGTAGCGCTAAGTGGGTAATAGTGGAAAAAAGAATATGTTCAAATATAAACGACACAGAAGCATTGTATGAAACTTCTTTCTGTTCTGTGCATTCAACTAACAGAGTTGAACCTTACTTTTGATTGAGCCGTTCTGAAACACTCTTTCTCTAGAAACTGCAATTGGACATTCTGAGCGCTAAGAGGCCTATATTGGGAAAATGAATGTCTACAAATAAAAACTACACAGAAGCATTGTGTGAAACTTATTTCTGATATGTTCATTAAGCTAACAGAGTTAAACCATACTTTTGATTGCGCAGTTCTGAACACTCTTTCTGTAGAAAATGCAAGTGGACATTCGAAGCGCTAAGAGGGTAATAGTGGAAAAAGGAATATATTCAAATATAAACTACACAGTAGCATTCTGTGAAAATTCTTTCTGTTCTGTGCATTCAACTAACAGAGTTGAACCTTACTTTTGATTGAGCCGTTCTGAAACACTCTTTCTGTAGAAACTGCAATTGGACATGCTAAGCGCTAAGAGGCCTACATTGGGAAAAAGAATATCTTCAAATAAAAACTACACAGATTCATTCTGTGAAACTTATTTCTGATCTGTAAATTCAGTTAACAGAGATAAAACATATTTTTGATTGAGCAGTTATGAAACACTCTTTTTGTAGAAAATGCAAGTGGAGATTCGGAGCGCTATGAGGGTAATAGTGGAAAAAGGAATGTCTTCAATTATAAACTACACGGAATCATTCGGTGAAACATCTTTCTGATCTGTGCATTCAGCTAACAGAGTTAAACCATACTTTTGATTGAGCAGATCTGAACACTCTTTCTGTAGAAAATGCAACTGGACATTTGGAGCGCTAAGAGCGTAGTAGTGGAAAAAGGAATATATTCAAATATAAACTACACAGAAGCATTCTGTGAAACTTCTTTCTGATCTGAGCATTCAGCTAACAGAGTTAAACCATACTTTTGATTGAGCAGTTTTGAAACACTCTGTCTGTAGAAAATGCAACTGGACATTCGTAGCGCTAAGTGGGTAATAGTGGAAAAAAGAATATGTTCAAATATAAACTACACAGAAGCATTGTATGAAACTTCTTTCTGTTCTGTGCATTCAACTAACAGAGTTGAACCTTACTTTTGATTGAGCCGCTCTTAAACACTCTTTCTTTAGAAACTGCAATTGGACATTCTGAGCACTAAGAGGCCTATATTGGGAAAAAGAATGTCTGCAAATAAAAACTACACAGAAGAATTGTGTGAAACTTCTTTCTGTTCTGTTCGTTCAACTAAAAGAGTTGAACCTTAGTTTTGATTGAGCCGTTCTGAAACACTCTTTCTGTAGAAAATGCAAGTGGAGATTCGGAGCGCTAAGAGGGTAATAGTGGAAAAAGGAATGTCTCCAAATATAAACTACACAGAATCATTCTGTGAAACTTCTTTCTGATCTGTGCATTCAGCTCACAGAGTTAAACCATAGTTTTGATTGAGCAGATCTGAACACTCTTTCTGTACAAAATGCAACTGGACATTTGGAGCGCTAAGAGAGTAGTAGTGGAAAAAGGAATATATTCACATATAAACTACACAGAAGCATTCTGTGAAACTTCTTTCTGATCTGAGCATTCAGCTAACAGAGTTAAACCATACTTTTGATTGAGCAGTTTTGAAACAGTCTGTCTGTAGAAAATGCAACTGGACATTCGTAGCGCTAAGTGGGTAATAGTGGAAAAAAGAATATGTTCAAATATAAACTACACATTAGCATTGTATGAAACTTCTTTCTGTTCTGTGCATTCAACTAACAGAGTTGAACCTTACTTTTGATTGAGCCTTTCTGAAACACTCTTTCTGTAGAAACTGCAATTGGACATTCTGAGCGCTAAGAGGCCTCTATTGGGAAAAATAATATCTTCAAATAAAAACTACACAGAAGCATTGTGTGAAACTTATTTCTGATATGTTCATTAAGCTAACAGAGTTAAACCATACTTTTGATTGCGCAGTTCTGAACACTCTTTCTGTAGAAAATGCAAGTGGACATTCTGAGCGCTAAGAGGGTAATAGTGGAAAAAGGAATATATTCAAATATAAACTACACAGTAGTATTCAGTGAAAATTCTTCCTGTTCTGTGCATTCAACTAACAGAGTTGAACCTTACTTTTGATTGAGCCGTTCTGAAACACTCTTTCTGTTGAAACTGCAATTGGACATGCTAAGCGCTAAGAGGCCTACATTGGGAAAAAGAATATCTTCAAATAAAAACTACACAGATGCATTCTGTGAAACTTATTTCTGATCTGTAAATTCAGTTAACAGAGATAAAACATATTTTTGATTGAGCAGTTATGAAACACTCTTTTTGTAGAAAATGCAAGTGGAGATTCGGAGCGCTAGAGGGTAATAGTGGAAAAAGGAATGTCTTCAAATATAAACTACACAGAATCATTCGGTGAAACTTCTTTCTGATCTGTGCATTCATCTAACAGAGTTAAACCATACTTTTGATTGAGCAGATCTGAACACTCTTTCTGTAGAAAATGCAACTGGACATTCGGAGCGCTAAGAGGGTAATAGTGGAAAAAGGAATGTCTTCAAATATAAACTACACAGAATCATTCGGTGAAACTTCTTTCTGATCTGTGCATTCAGCTAACAGAGTTAAACCATACTTTTGATTGAGCAGATCTGAACACTCTTTCTGTAGAAAATGCAACTGGACATTTGGAGCGCTAAGAGCGTAGTAGTGGAAAAAGGAATATATTCAAATATAAACTACACAGAAGCATTGTATGAAACTTCTTTCTCTTCTGTGCATTCAACTAACAGAGTGGAACCTTACTTTTGATTGAGCCTTTCTGAAGCACTCTTTCTGTAGAAACTGCAATTGGACATTCTGAGCGCTAAGAGGCCTCTATTGGGAAAAATAATATCTTCAAATAAAAACTACACAGAAGCATTGTGTGAAACTTATTTCTGATATGTTCATTAAGCTAAGAGAGTTAAACCATACTTTTGATTGCGCAGTTCTGAACACTCTTTCTGTAGAAAATGCAAGTGGACATTCGGAGCGCTAAGAGGGTAATAGTGGAAAAAGGAATATATTCAAATATAAACTACACAGTAGCATTCTGTTAAAATTCTTTCTGTTCTGTGCATTCAACTAACAGAGTTTAACCTTACTTTTGATTGAGCCGTTCTGAAACACTCTTTCTGTAGAAAATGCAATTGGACATGCTAAGCGCTAAGAGGCCTACATTGGGAAAAAGAATATCTTCAAAAAAAACTACACAGATGCATTCTGTGAAACTTATTTCTGATCTGTAAATTCAGTTAACAGAGATAAAACATATATTTGATTGAGCAGTTATGAAACACTCTTTTTGTAGAAAATGCAAGTGGAGATTCGGAGCGCTAAGAGGGTAATAGTGGAAAAAGGAATGTCTTCAAATATAAACTACACAGAATCATTCGGTGAAACTTCTTTCTGATCTGTGCATTCAGCTAACAGAGTTAAACCATACTTTTGATTGAGCAGATCTGAACTCTCTTTCTGTAGAAAATGCAACTGGACATTTGGAGCGCTAAGAGCGTAGTAGTGGAAAAAGGAATATATTCAAATATAAACTACACAGAAGCATTCAGTGAAACTTCTTTCTGATCTGAGCATTCAGCTAACAGAGTTAAACCATATTTTTGATTGAGCAGTTTTGAAACACTCTGTCTGTAGAAAATGCAACTGGACATTCGTAGCGCTAAGTGGGTAATAGTGGAAAAAAGAATATGTTCAAATATAAACTACACAGAAGCATTGTATGAAACTTCTTTCTGTTCTGTGCATTCAACTAACAGAGTTGAACCTTACTTTTGATTGAGCCGTTCTGAAACACTCTTTCTCTAGAAACTGCAATTGGACATTCTGAGTGCTAAGATGCCTATATTGGGAAAATGAATGTCTACAAATAAAAACTACACAGAAGAATTGTGTGAAACTTCTTTCTGTTCTGTTTGTTCAACTAAAAGAGTTGAACCTTAGTTTTGATTGAGCCGTTCTGAAACACTCTTTCTGTAGAAAATACAAGTGGAGATTCGGAGCGCTAAGAGGGTAATAGTGGAAAAAGGAATGTCTCCAAATATAAACTACACAGAATCATTCTGTGAAACTTCTTTCTGATCTGTGCATTCAGCTAACAGAGTTAAACCATACTTTTGATTGAGCAGATCTGAACACTCTTTCCGTAGAAAATGCAACTGGACATTTGGAGCGCTAAGAGAGTAGTAGTGGAAAAAGGAATATATTCAAATATAAACTACACAGAAGCATTCTGTGAAACTTCTTTCTGATCTGAGCATTCAGCTAACAGAGTTAAACAATACTTTTGATTGAGCAGTTTTGAAACACTCTGTCTGTAGAAAATGCAACTGGACATTCGTAGCGCTAAGTGGGTAATAGTGGAAAAAAGAATATGTTCAAATATAAACTACACAGAAGCATTGTATGAAACTTGTTTCTGTTCTGTGCATTCAACTAACAGAGTTGAACCTTACTTTTGATTGAGCCTTTCTGAAACACTCTTTCTGTAGAAACTGCAATTGGACATTCTGAGCGCTAAGAGGCCTCTATTGGGAAAAATAAAATCTTCAAATAAAAACTACACAGAAGCATTGTGTGAAACTTATTTCTGATATGTACATTAAGCTAACAGAGTTAAACCATACTTTTGATTGCACAGTTCAGAACACTCCTTCTGTAGAAAATGCAAGTGGACATTCCGAGCGCTAAGAGGGTAATAGTGGAGAAAGGAATATATTCAAATATAAACTACACAGTAGCATTCTATGAAAATTCTTTCTGTTCTGTGCATTCAACTAACAGAGTTGAACCTTACTTTTGATTGAGCTGTTCTGAAACACTCTTTCTGTAGAAACTGCAATTGGACATGCTAAGCGCTAAGAGGCCTACATTGGGAAAAAGAATATCTTCAAATAAAAACTACACAGATGCATTCTGTGAATCTTATTTCTGATCTGTAAATTCAGTTAACAGAGATAAAACATATTTTTGATTGAGCAGTTATGAAACACACTTTTTGTAGAAAATGCAAGTGGAGATTCGGAGCGCTAAGAGGGTAATAGTGGAAAAAGGAATGTCTTCAAATATAAACTACACAGAATCATTCGGTGAAACTTCTTTCTGATCTGTGCATTCATCTAACAGAGTTAAACCATACTTTTGATTGAGCAGATCTGAACACTCTTTCTGTAGAAAATGCAACTGGACATTCGGAGCGCTAAGAGGGTAATAGTGGAAAAAGGAATGTCTTCAAATATAAACTACACAGAATCATTCGGTGAAACTTCTTTCTGATCTGTGCATTCAGCTAACAGAGTTAAACCATACTTTTGATTGAGCAGATCTGAACACTCTTTCTGTAGAAAATGCAACTGGACATTTGGAGCGCTAAGAGCGTAGTAGTGGAAAAAGGAATATATTCAAATATAAACTACACAGAAGCATTGTATGAAACTTCTTTCTGTTCTGTGCATTCAACTAACAGAGTTGAACCTTACTTTTGATTGAGCCTTTCTGAAACACTCTTTCTGTAGAAACTGCAATTGGACATTCTGAGCGCTAAGAGGCCTCTATTGGGAAAAATAATAGCTTAAAATAAAAACTACACAGAAGCATTGTGTGAAACTTATTTCTGTTATGTTCATTAAGCTAAGAGAGTTAAACCATACTTTTGATTGCGCAGTTCTGAACACTCTTTCTGTAGAAAATGCAAGTGGACATTCGGAGCGCTAAGAGGGTAATAGTGGAAAAAGGAATATATTCAAATATAAACTACACAGTAGCATTCTGTTAAAATTCTTTCTGTTCTGTGCATTCAACTAACAGAGTTTAATCTTACTTTTGATTGAGCCGTTCTGAAACACTCTTTCTGTAGAAAATGCAATTGGACATGCTAAGCGCTAAGAGGCCTACATTGGGAAAAAGAATATCTTCAAAAAAAACTACACAGATGCATTCTGTGAAACTTATTTCTGATCTGTAAATTCAGTTAACAGAGATAAAACATATATTTGATTGAGCAGTTATGAAACACTCTTTTTGTAGAAAATGCAAGTGGAGATTCGGAGCGCTAAGAGGGTAATAGTGGAAAAAGGAATGTCTTCAAATATAAACTACACAGAATCATTCGGTGAAACTTCTTTCTGATCTGTGCATTCAGCTAACAGAGTTAAACCATACTTTTGATTGAGCAGATCTGAACTCTCTTTCTGTAGAATATGCAACTGGACATTTGGAGCGCTAAGAGCGTAGTAGTGGAAAAAGGAATATATTCAAATATAAACTACACAGAAGCATTCAGTGAAACTTCTTTCTGATCTGAGCATTCAGCTAACAGAGTTAAACCATATTTTTGATTGAGCAGTTTTGAAACACTCTGTCTGTAGAAAATGCAACTGGACATTCGTAGCGCTAAGTGGGTAATAGTGGAAAAAAGAATATGTTCAAATATAAACTACACAGAAGCATTGTATGAAACTTCTTT
The DNA here is from genome assembly GCF_028878055.3 of Symphalangus syndactylus. Classification (NCBI taxonomy): domain Eukaryota; kingdom Metazoa; phylum Chordata; class Mammalia; order Primates; family Hylobatidae; genus Symphalangus; species Symphalangus syndactylus. The sequence goes on along the minus strand of NC_072445.2, from coordinate 9,771,898 downwards.
CTGTTCTGTGCATTCAACTAACAGAGTTGAACCTTACTTTTGATTGAGCCGTTCTGAAACACTCTTTCTCTAGAAACTGCAATTGGACATTCTGAGCGCTAAGAGGCCTATATTGGGAAAATGAATGTCTACAAATAAAAACTACACAGAAGAATTGTGTGAAACTTCTTTCTGTTCTGTTTGTTCAACTAAAAGAGTTGAACCTTAGTTTTGATTGAGCCGTTCTGAAACACTCTTTCTGTAGAAAATACAAGTGGAGATTCGGAGCGCTAAGAGGGTAATAGTGGAAAAAGGAATGTCTCCAAATATAAACTACACAGAATCATTCTGTGAAACTTCTTTCTGATCTGTGCATTCAGCTAACAGAGTTAAACCATACTTTTGATTGAGCAGATCTGAACACTCTTTCCGTAGAAAATGCAACTGGACATTTGGAGCGCTAAGAGAGTAGTAGTGGAAAAAGGAATATATTCAAATATAAACTACACAGAAGCATTCTGTGAAACTTCTTTCTGATCTGAGCATTCAGCTAACAGAGTTAAACAATACTTTTGATTGAGCAGTTTTGAAACACTCTGTCTGTAGAAAATGCAACTGGACATTCGTAGCGCTAAGTGGGTAATAGTGGAAAAAAGAATATGTTCAAATATAAACTACACAGAAGCATTGTATGAAACTTCTTTCTGTTCTGTGCATTCAACTAACAGAGTTGAACCTTACTTTTGATTGAGCCTTTCTGAAACACTCTTTCTGTAGAAACTGCAATTGGACATTCTGAGCGCTAAGAGGCCTCTATTGGGAAAAATAAAATCTTCAAATAAAAACTACACAGAAGCATTGTGTGAAACTTATTTCTGATATGTACATTAAGCTAACAGAGTTAAACCATACTTTTGATTGCACAGTTCAGAACACTCCTTCTGTAGAAAATGCAAGTGGACATTCGGAGCGCTAAGAGGGTAATAGTGGAGAAAGGAATATATTCAAATATAAACTACACAGTAGCATTCTATGAAAATTCTTAATGTTCTGTGCATTCAACTAACAGAGTTGAACCTTACTTTTGATTGAGCTGTTCTGAAACACTCTTTCTGTAGAAACTGCAATTGGACATGCTAAGCGCTAAGAGGCCTACATTGGGAAAAAGAATATCTTCAAATAAAAACTACACAGATGCATTCTGTGAAACTTATTTCTGATCTGTAAATTCAGTTAACAGAGATAAAACATATTTTTGATTGAGCAGTTATGAAACACTCTTTTTGTAGAAAATGCAAGTGGAGATTCGGAGCGCTAAGAGGGTAATAGTGGAAAAAGGAATGTCTTCAAATATAAACTACACAGAATCATTCGGTGAAACTTCTTTCTGATCTGTGCATTCATCTAACAGAGTTAAACCATACTTTTGATTGAGCAGATCTGAACACTCTTTCTGTAGAAAATGCAACTGGACATTCGGAGCGCTAAGAGGTTAATAGTGGAAAAAGGAATGTCTTCAAATATAAACTACACAGAATCATTCGGTGAAACTTCTTTCTGATCTGTGCATTCAGCTAACAGAGTTAAACCATACTTTTGATTGAGCAGATCTGAACACTCTTTCTGTAGAAAATGCAACTGGACATTTGGAGCGCTAAGAGCGTAGTAGTGGAAAAAGGAATATATTCAAATATAAACTACACAGAAGCATTGTATGAAACTACTTTCTGTTCTGTGCATTCAACTAACAGAGTTGAACCTTACTTTTGATTGAGCCTTTCTGAAACACTCTTTATGTAGAAACTGCAATTGGACATTCTGAGCGCTAAGAGGCCTCTTTTGGGAAAAATAATAGCTTAAAATAAAAACTACACAGAAGCATTGTGTGAAACTTATTTCTGATATGTTCATTAAGCTAACAGAGTTAAACCATACTTTTGATTGCGCAGTTCTGAACACTCTTTCTGTAGAAAATGCAAGTGGACATTCGGAGCGCTAAGAGGGTAATAGTGGAAAAAGGAATATATTCAAATATAAACTACACAGTAGCATTCTGTGAAAATTCTTTCTGTTCTGTGCATTCAACTAACAGAGTTGAACCTTACTTTTGATTGAGCCGTTCTGAAACACTCTTTCTGTAGAAACTGCAATTGGACATGCTAAGCGCTAAGAGGCCTACATTGGGAAAAAGAATATCTTCAAATAAAAACTACACAGATGCATTCTGTGAAACTTATTTCTGATCTGTAAATTCAGTTAACAGAGATAAAACATATTTTTGATTGAGCAGTTATGAAACACTCTTTTTGTAGAAAATGCAAGTGGAGATTCGGAGCGCTAAGAGGGTAATAGTGGAAAAAGGAATGTCTTCAAATATAAACTACACAGAATCATTCGGTGAAACTTCTTTCTGATCTGTGCATTCAGCTAACAGAGTTAAACCATACTTTTGATTGAGCAGATCTGAACACTCTTTCTGTAGAAAATGCAACTGGACATTTGGAGCGCTAAGAGCGTAGTAGTGGAAAAAGGAATATATTCAAATATAAACTACACAGAAGCATTCAGTGAAACTTTTTCTGATCTGAGCATTCAGCTAACAGAGTTAAACCATACTTTTGATTGAGCAGTTTTGAAACACTCTGTCTGTAGAAAATGCAACTGGACATTCGTAGCGCTAAGTGGGTAATAGTGGAAAAAAGAATATGTTCAAATATAAACTACACAGAAGCATTGTATGAAACTTCTTTCTGTTCTGTGCATTCAACTAACAGAGTTGAACCTTACTTTTGATTGAGCCGTTCTGAAACACTCTTTCTCTAGAAACTGCAATTGGACATTCTGAGCGCTAAGAGGCCTATATTGGGAAAATGAATGTCTACAAATAAAAACTACACAGAAGAATTGTGTGAAACTTCTTTCTGTTCTGTTTGTTCAACTAAAGGAGTTGAACCTTAGTTTTGATTGAGCCGTTCTGAAACACTCTTTCTGTAGAAAATACAAGTGGAGATTCGGAGCGCTAAGAGGGTAATAGTGGAAAAAGGAATGTCTCCAAATATAAACTACACAGAATCATTCTGTGAAACTTCTTTCTGATCTGTGCATTCAGCTAACAGAGTTAAACCATACTTTTGATTGAGCAGATCTGAACACTCTTTCCGTAGAAAATGCAACTGGACATTTGGAGCGCTAAGAGAGTAGTAGTGGAAAAAGGAATATATTCAAATATAAACTACACAGAAGCATTCTGTGAAACTTCTTTCTGATCTGAGCATTCAGCTAACAGAGTTAAACCATACTTTTGATTGAGCAGTTTTGAAACACTCTGTCTGTAGAAAATGCAACTGGACATTCGTAGCGCTAAGTGGGTAATAGTGGAAAAAAGAATATGTTCAAATATAAACTACACAGAAGCATTGTATGAAACTACTTTCTGTTCTGTGCATTCAACTAACAGAGTTGAACCTTACTTTTGATTGAGCCTTTCTGAAACACTCTTTCTGTAGAAACTGCAATTGGACATTCTGAGCGCTAAGAGTCCTCTATTGGGAAAAATAAAATCTTCAAATAAAAACTACACAGAAGCATTGTGTGAAACTTATTTCTGATATGTACATTAAGCTAACAGAGTTAACCATACTTTTGAATGCACAGTTCAGAACACTCCTTCTGTAGAAAATGCAAGTGGACATTCGGAGCGCTAAGAGGGTAATAGTGGAGAAAGGAATATATTCAAATATAAACTACACAGTAGCATTCTATGAAAATTCTTTCTGTTCTGTGCATTCAACTAACAGAGTTGAACCTTACTTTTGATTGAGCTGTTCTGAAACACTCTTTCTGTAGAGACTGCAATTGGACATGCTAAGCGCTAAGAGTCCTACATTGGGAAAAAGAATATCTTCAAATAAAAACTACAAAGATGCATTCTGTGAAACTTATTTCTGATCTGTAAATTCAGTTAACAGAGATAAAACATATTTTTGATTGAGCAGTTATGAAACACTCTTTTTGTAGAAAATGCAAGTGGAGATTCGGAGCGCTAAGAGGGTAATAGTGGAAAAAGGAATGTCTTCAAATATAAACTACACAGAATCATTCGGTGAAACTTCTTTCTGATCTGTGCATTCATCTAACAGAGTTAAACCATACTTTTGATTGAGCAGATCTGAACACTCTTTCTGTAGAAAATGCAACTGGACATTCGGAGCGCTAAGAGGGTAATAGTGGAAAAAGGAATGTCTTCAAATATAAACTACACAGAATCATTCGGTGAAATTTCTTTCTGATCTGTGCATTCAGCTAACAGAGTTAAACCATACTTTTGATTGAGCAGATCTGAACACTCTTTCTGTAGAAAATGCAACTGGACATTTGGAGCGCTAAGAGCGTAGTAGTGGAAAAAGGAATATATTCAAATATAAACTACACAGAAGCATTGTATGAAGCTTCTTTCTGTTCTGTGCATTCAACTAACAGAGTTGAACCTTACTTTTGATTGAGCCTTTCTGAAACACTCTTTCTGTAGAAACTGCAATTGGACATTCTGAGCGCTAAGAGGCCTCTATTGGGAAAAATAATATCTTCAAATAAAAACTACACAGAAGCATTGTGTGAAACTTATTTCTGATATGTTCATTAAGCTAAGAGAGTTAAACCACACTTTTGATTGCGCAGTTCTGAACACTCTTTCTGTAGAAAATGCAAGTGGACATTCGGAGCGCTAAGAGGGTAATAGTGGAAAAAGGAATATATTCAAATATAAACTACACAGAAGCATTCTGTTAAAATTCTTTCTGTTCTGTGCATTCAACTAACAGAGTTGAACCTTACTTTTGATTGAGCCGTTCTGAAACACTCTTTCTGTAGAAAATGCAATTGGACATGCTAAGCGCTAAGAGGCCTACATTGGGAAAAAGAATATCTTCAAATAAAAACTACACAGATGCATTCTGTGAAACTTATTTCTGATCTGTAAATTCAGTTAACAGAGATAAAACATATATTTGATTGAGCAGTTATGAAACACTCTTTTTGTAGAAAATGCAAGTGGAGATTCGGAGCGCTAAGTGGGTAATAGTGGAAAGAGGAATGCCTTCAAATATAAACTACACAGAATCATTCGGTGAAACTTCTTTCTGATCTGTGCATTCAGCTAACAGAGTTAAACCATACTTTTGATTGAGCAGATCTGAACACTCTTTCTGTAGAAAATGCAACTGGACATTTGGAGCGCTAAGAGCGTAGTACTGGAAAAAGGAATATATTCAAATATAAACTACACAGAAGCATTCAGTGAAACTTCTTTCTGATCTGAGCATTCAGCTAACAGAGTTAAACCATATTTTTGATTGAGCAGTTTTGAAACACTCTGTCTGTAGAAAATGCAACTGGACATTCGTAGCGCTAAGTGGGTAATAGTGGAGAAAAGAATGTGTTCAAATATAAACTACACAGAAGCATTGTATGAAACTTCTTTCTGTTCTGTGCATTCAACTAACAGAGTTGAACCTTACTTTTGATTGAGCCGTTCTGAAACACTCTTTCTGTAGAAACTGCAATTGGACATTCTGAGCGCTAAGAGGCCTCTATTGGGAAAAATAAAATCTTCAAATAAAAACTACACAGAAGCATTGTGTGAAACTTATTTGTGATATGTACATTAAGCTAACAGAGTTAAACCATACTTTTGATTGCACAGTTCAGAACACTCCTTCTGTAGAAAATGCAAGTGGACATTCGGAGCGCTAAGAGGGTAATAGTGGAGAAAGGAATATATTCAAATATAAACTACACAGTAGCATTCTATGAAAATTCTTTCTGTTCTGTGCATTCAACTAACAGAGTTGAACCTTACTTTTGATTGAGCTGTTCTGAAACACTCTTTCTGTAGAAACTGCAATTGGACATGCTAAGCGCTAAGAGGCCTACATTGGGAAAAAGAATATCTTCAAATAAAAACTACACAGATGCATTCTGTGAAACTTATTTCTGATCTGTAAATTCAGTTAACAGAGATAAAACATATTTTTGATTGAGCAGTTATGAAACACTCTTTTTGTAGAAAATGCAAGTGGAGATTCGGAGCGCTAAGAGGGTAATAGTGGAAAAAGGAATGTCTTCAAATATAAACTACACAGAATCATTCGGTGAAACTTCTTTCTGATCTGTGCATTCATCTAACAGAGTTAAACCATACTTTTGATTGAGCAGATCTGAACACTCTTTCTGTAGAAAATGCAACTGGACATTCGGAGCGCTAAGAGGGTAATAGTGGAAAAAGGAATGTCTTCAAATATAAACTACACAGAATCATTCGGTGAAACTTCTTTCTGATCTGTGCATTCAGCTAACAGAGTTAAACCATACTTTTGATTGAGGAGATCTGAACACTCTTTCTGTAGAAAATGCAACTGGACATTTGGAGCGCTAAGAGCGTAGTAGTGGAAAAAGGAATATATTCAAATATAAACTACACAGAAGCATTCTGTGAAACTTCTTTCTGATCTGAGCATTCAGCTAACAGAGTTAAACCATACTTTTGATTGAGCAGTTTTGAAACACTCTGTCTGTAGAAAATGCAACTGGACATTCGTAGCGCTAAGTGGGTAATAGTGGAAAAAAGAATATGTTCAAATATAAACTACACAGAAGCATTGTATGAAACTTCTTTCTGTTCTGTGCATTCAACTAACAGAGTTGAACCTTACTTTTGATTGAGCCGTTCTGAAACACTCTTTCTCTAGAAACTGCAATTGGACATTCTGAGCGCTAAGAGGCCTATATTGGGAAAAAGAATATCTACAAATAAAAACTACACAGAAGAATTGTGTGAAACTTCTTTCTGTTCTGTTTGTTCAACTAAAAGAGTTGAACCTTAGTTTTGATTGAGCCGTTCTGAAACACTCTTTCTGTAGAAAATACAAGTGGAGATTCGGAGCGCTAAGAGGGTAATAGTGGAAAAAGGAATGTCTCCAAATATAAACTACACAGAATCATTCTGTGAAACTTCTTTCTGATCTGTGCATTCAGCTAACAGAGTTAAACCATACTTTTGATTGAGCAGATCTCAACACTCTTTCCGTAGAAAATGCAACTGGACATTTGGAGCGCTAAGAGAGTAGTAGTGGAAAAAGGAATATATTCAAATATAAACTACACAGACGCATTCTGTGAAACTTCTTTCTGATCTGAGCATTCAGCTAACAGAGTTAAACCATACTTTTGATTGAGCAGTTTTGAAACACTCTGTCTGTAGAAAATGCAACTGGACATTCGTAGCGCTAAGTGGGTAATAGTGGAAAAAAGAATATGTTCAAATATAAACTACACAGAAGCATTGTATGAAACTTCTTTCTGTTCTGTGCATTCAACTAACAGAGTTGAACCTTACTTTTGATTGAGCCTTTCTGAAACACTCTTTCTGTAGAAACTGCAATTGGACATTCTGAGCGCTAAGAGGCCTCTATTGGGAAAAATAAAATCTTCAAATAAAAACTACACAGAAGCATTGTGTGAAACTTATTTCTGATATGTACATTAAGCTAACAGAGTTAAACCATACTTTTGATTGCACAGTTCAGAACACTCCTTCTGTAGAAAATGCAAGTGGACATTCGGAGCGCTAAGAGGGTAATAGTGGAGAAAGGAATATATTCAAATATAAACTACACAGTAGCATTCTATGAAAATTCTTTCTGTTCTGTGCATTCAACTAACAGAGTTGAACCTTACTTTTGATTGAGCTGTTCTGAAACAGTCTTTCTGTAGAAACTGCAATTGGACATGCTAAGCGCTAAGAGGCCTACATTGGGAAAAAGAATATCTTCAAATAAAAACTACACAGATGCATTCTGTGAAACTTATTTCTGATCTGTAAATTCAGTTAGCAGAGATAAAACATATTTTTGATTGAGCAGTTATGAAACACTCTTTTTGTAGAAAATGCAAGTGGAGATTCGGAGCGCTAAGAGGGTAATAGTGGAAAAAGGAATGTCTTCAAATATAAACTACACAGAATCATTCGGTGAAACTTCTTTCTGATCTGTGCATTCATCTAACAGAGTTAAACCATACTTTTGATTGAGCAGATCTGAACACTATTTCTGTAGAAAATGCAACTGGACATTCGGAGCGCTAAGAGGGTAATAGTGGAAAAAGGAATGTCTTCAAATATAAACTACACAGAATCATTCGGTGAAACTTCTTTCTGATCTGTGCATTCAGCTAACAGAGTTAAACCATACTTTTGATTGAGGAGATCTGAACACTCTTTCTGTAGAAAATGCAACTGGACATTTGGAGCGCTAAGAGCGTAGTAGTGGAAAAAGGAATATATTCAAATATAAACTACACAGAAGCATTGTATGAAACTTCTTTCTGTTCTGTGCATTCAACTAACAGAGTTGAACCTTACTTTTGATTGAGCCGTTCTGAAACACTCTTTCTCTAGAAACTGCAATTGGACATTCTGAGCGCTAAGAGGCCTATATTGGGAAAATGAATGTCTACAAATAAAAACTACACAGAAGAATTGTGTGAAACTTCTTTCTGTTCTGTTCGTTCAACTAAAAGAGTTGAACCTTAGTTTGATTGAGCCGTTCTGAAACACTCTTTCTGTAGAAAATGCAAGTGGAGATTCGGAGCGCTAAGAGGGAAATAGTGGAAAAAGGAATGTCTCCAAATATAAACTACACAGAATCATTCTGTGAAACTTCTTTCTGATCTGTGCATTCAGCTAACAGAGTTAAACCATACTTTTGATTGAGCAGATCTGAACACTCTTTCTGTAGAAAATGCAACTGGACATTTGGAGCGCTAAGAGAGTAGTAGTGGAAAAAGGAATATATTCAAATATAAACTACACAGAAGCATTCTGTGAAACTTCTTTCTGATCTGAGCATTCAGCTAACAGAGTTAAACCATACTTTTGATTGAGCAGTTTTGAAACAGTCTGTCTGTAGAAAATGCAACTGGACATTCGTAGCGCTAAGTGGGTAATAGTGGAAAAAAGAATATGTTCAAATATAAACTACACAGAATCATTGTATGAATCTTCTTTCTGTTCTGTGCATTCAACTAACAGAGTTGAACCTTACTTTTGATTGAGCCTTTCTGAAACACTCTTTCTGTAGAAACTGCAATTGGACATTCTGAGCGCTAAGAGGCCTCTATTGGGAAAAAAAAATCTTCAAATAAAAACTACACAGAAGCATTGTGTGAAACTTATTTCTGATATGTTCATTAAGCTAACAGAGTTAAACCATACTTTTGATTGCACAGTTCAGAACACTCCTTCTGTAGAAAATGCAAGTGGACATTCGGAGCGCTAAGAGGGTAATAGTGGAGAAAGGAATATATTCAAATATAAACTACACAGTAGCATTCTATGAAAATTCTTTCTGTTCTGTGCATTCAACTAACAGAGTTGAACCTTACTTTTGATTGAGCCGTTCTGAAACTCTCTTTCTGTTGAAACTGCAATTGGACATGCTAAGCGCTAAGAGGCCTACATTGGGAAAAAGAATATCTTCAAATAAAAACTACACAGATGCATTCTGTGAAACTTATTTCTGATCTGTAAATTCAGTTAACAGAGATAAAACATATTTTTGATTGAGCAGTTATGAAACACTCTTTTTGTAGAAAATGCAAGTGGAGATTCGGAGCGCTAAGAGGGTAATAGTGGAAAAAGGAATGTCTTCAAATATAAACTACACAGAATCATTCGGTGAAACTTCTTTCTTATCTGTGCATTCAGCTAACAAAGTTAAACCATACTTTTGATTGAGCAGATCTGAACACTCTTTCTGTAGAAAATGCAACTGGACATTTGGAGCGCTAAAAGCGTAGTAGTGGAAAAAGGAATATATTCAAATATAAACTACACAGAAGCATTCTGTGAAACTTCTTTCTGATCTGAGCATTCAGCTAACAGAGTTAAACCATACTTTTGATTGAGCAGTTTTGAAACACTCTGTCTGTAGAAAATGCAACTGGACATTCGTAGCGCTAAGTGGGTAATAGTGGAAAAAAGAATATGTTCAAATATAAACTACACAGAAGCATTGTATGAAACTACTTTCTGTTCTGTGCATTCAACTAACAGAGTTGAACCTTACTTTTGATTGAGCCGTTCTGAAACACTCTTTCTCTAGAAACTGCAATTGGACTTTCTGAGCGCTAAGAGGCCTATATTGATGAAAAGAATGTCTACAAATAAAAACTACACAGAAGAATTGTGTGAAACTTCTTTCTGTTCTGTTTGTTCAACTAAAAGAGTTGAACCTTAGTTTTGATTGAGCCGTTCTGAAACACTCTTTCTGTAGAAAATGCAAGTGGAGATTCGGAGCGCTAAGAGGGTAATAGTGGAAAAAGGAATATATTCAAATATAAACTACACAGTAGCATTCTGTGAAAATTCTTTCTGTTCTGTGCATTCAACTAACAGAGTTGAACCTTACTTTTGATTGAGCCGTCCTGAAACACTCTTTCTGTAGAAACTGCAATTGGACATGCTAAGCGCTAAGAGGCCTACATTGGGAAAAAGAATATCTTCAAATACAAACTACACAGATGCATTCTGTGAAACTTATTTCTGATCTGTAAATTCAGTTAACAGAGATAAAACATATTTTTGATTGAGCAGTTATGAAACACTCTTTTTGTAGAAAATGCAAGTGGAGTTTCGGAGCGCTAAGAGGGTAATAGTGGAAAAAGGAATGTCTTCAAATATAAACTACACAGAATCATTCTGTGAAACTTCTTTCTGATCTGTGCATTTAGCTAACAGAGTTAAACCATACTTTTGATTGAGCAGATCTGAACACTCTTTCTGTAGAAAATGCAACTGGACATTTGGAGCGCTAAGAGCGTAGTAGTGGAAAAAGGAATATATTCAAATATAAACTACACAGAAGCATTCTGTGAAACTTCTTTCTGATCTGAGCATTCAGCTAACAGAGTTAAACCATACTTTTGATTGAGCAGTTTTGAAACACTCTGTCTGTAGGAAATGCAACTGGACATTCGTAGCGCTAAGTGGGTAATAGTGGAAAAAAGAATATGTTCAAATATAAACTACACAGAAGCATTGTATGAAACTTCTTTCTGTTCTGTGCATTCAACTAACAGAGTTGAACCTTACTTTTGATTGAGCCGCTCTGAAACACTCTTTCTTTAGAAACTGCAATTGGACATTCTGAGCGCTAAGAGGCCTATATTGGGAAAAAGAATGTCTACAAATAAAAACTACACAGAAGAATTGTGTGAAACTTCTTTCTGTTCTGTTCGTTCAACTAAAAGAGTTGAACCTTAGTTTTGATTGAGCCGTTCTGAAACACTCTTTCTGTAGAAAATGCAAGTGGAGATTCGGAGCGCTAAGAGGGTAATAGTGGAAAAAGGAATGTCTCCAAATATAAACTACACAGAATCGTTCTGTGAAACTTCTTTCTGATCTGTGCATTCAGCTAACAGAGTTAAACCATACTTTTGATTGAGCAGATCTGAACACTCTTTCTGTAGAAAATGCAACTGGACATTTGGAGCGCTAAGAGAGTAGTAGTGGAAAAAGGAATATATTCAAATATAAACTACACAGAAGCATTCTGTGAAACTTTTTTCTGATCTGAGCATTCAGCTAACAGATTTAAACCATACTTTTGATTGAGCAGTTTTGAAACAGTCTGTCTGTAGAAAATGCAACTGGACATTCGTAGCGCTAAGTGGGTAAGAGTGGAAAAAAGAATATGTTCAAATATAAACTACACAGAAGCATTGTATGAAACTTCTTTCTGTTCTGTGCATTCAACTAACAGAGTTGAACCTTACTTTTGATTGAGCCTTTCTGAAACACTCTTTCTGTAGAAACTGCAATTGGACATTCTGAGCGCTAAGAGCCCTCTATTGGGAAAAATAAAATCTTCAAATAAAAAATACACAGAAGCATTGTGTGAAACTTATTTCTGATATGTTCATTAAGCTAACAGAGTTAAACCATACTTTTGATTGCACAGTTCAGAACACTCCTTCTGTAGAAAATGCAAGTGGACATTCGGAGCGCTAAGAGGGTAATAGTGGAGAAAGGAATATATTCAAATATAAACTACACAGTAGCATTCTATGAAAATTCTTTCTGTTCTGTGCATTCAACTAACAGAGTTGAACCTTACTTTTGATTGAGCCGTTCTGAAACTCTCTTTCTGTTGAAACTGCAATTGGACATGCTAAGCGCTAAGAGGCCTACATTGGGAAAAAGAATATCTTCAAATAAAAACTACACAGATGCATTCTGTGAAACTTATTTCTGATCTGTAAATTCAGTTAACAGAGATAAAACATATTTTTGATTGAGCAGTTATGAAACACTCTTTTTGTAGAAAATGCAAGTGGAGATTCGGAGCGCTAAGAGGGTAATAGTGGAAAGAGGAATGTCTTCAAATATAAACTACACAGAATCATTCGGTGAAACTTCTTTCTTATCTGTGCATTCAGCTAACAGAGTTAAACCATACTTTTGATTGAGCAGATCTGAACACTCTTTCTGTAGAAAATGCAACTGGACATTTGGAGCGCTAAGAGCGTAGTAGTGGAAAAAGGAATATATTCAAATATAAACTACACAGAAGCATTCTGTGAAACTTCTTTCTGATCTGAGCATTCAGCTAACAGAGTTAAACCATACTTTTGATTGAGCAGTTTTGAAACACTCTGTCTGTAGAAAATGCAACTGGACATTCGTAGCGCTAAGTGGGTAATAGTGGAAAAAAGAATATGTTCAAATATAAACTACACAGAAGCATTGTATGAAACTACTTTCTGTTCTGTGCATTCAACTAACAGAGTTGAACCTTACTTTTGATTGAGCCGTTCTGAAACACTCTTTCTCTAGAAACTGCAATTGGACTTTCTGAGCGCTAAGAGGCCTATATTGATAAAAAGAATGTCTACAAATAAAAACTACACAGAAGAATTGTGTGAAACTTCTTTCTGTTCTGTTTGTTCAACTAAAAGAGTTGAACCTTAGTTTTGATTGAGCCGTTCTGAAACACTCTTTCTGTAGAAAATGCAAGTGGAGATTCGGAGCGCTAAGAGGGTAATAGTGGAAAAAGGAATATATTCAAATATAAACTACACAGTAGCATTCTGTGAAAATTCTTTCTGTTCTGTGCATTCAACTAACAGAGTTGAACCTTACTTTTGATTGAGCCGTCCTGAAACACTCTTTCTGTAGAAACTGCAATTGGACATGCTAAGCGCTAAGAGGCCTACATTGGGAAAAAGAATATCTTCAAATACAAACTACACAGATGCATTCTGTGAAACTTATTTCTGATCTGTAAATTCAGTTAACAGAGATAAAACATATTTTTGATTGAGCAGTTATGAAACACTCTTTTTGTAGAAAATGCAAGTGGAGTTTCGGAGCGCTAAGAGGGTAATAGTGGAAAAAGGAATGTCTTCAAATATAAACTACACAGAATCATTCTGTGAAACTTCTTTCTGATCTGTGCATTTAGCTAACAGAGTTAAACCATACTTTTGATTGAGCAGATCTGAACACTCTTTCTGTAGAAAATGCAACTGGACATTTGGAGCGCTAAGAGCGTAGTAGCGGAAAAAGGAATATATTCAAATATAAACTACACAGAAGCATTCTGTGAAACTTCTTTCTGATCTGAGCATTCAGCTAACAGAGTTAAACCATACTTTTGATTGAGCAGTTTTGAAACACTCTGTCTGTAGGAAATGCAACTGGACATTCGTAGCGCTAAGTGGGTAATAGTGGAAAAAAGAATATGTTCAAATATAAACTACACAGAAGCATTGTATGAAACTTCTTTCTGTTCTGTGCATTCAACTAACAGAGTTGAACCTTACTTTTGATTGAGCCGCTCTGAAACACTCTTTCTTTAGAAACTGCAATTGGACATTCTGAGCGCTAAGAGGCCTATATTGGGAAAAAGAATGTCTACAAATAAAAACTACACAGAAGAATTGTGTGAAACTTCTTTCTGTTCTGTTCGTTCAACTAAAAGAGTTGAACCTTAGTTTTGATTGAGCCGTTCTGAAACACTCTTTCTGTAGAAAATGCAAGTGGAGATTCGGAGCGCTAAGAGGGTAATTGTGGAAAAAGGAATGACTCCAAATATAAACTACACAGAATCGTTCTGTGAAACTTCTTTCTGTTCTGTGCATTCAGCTAACAGAGTTAAACCATACTTTTGATTGAGCAGATCTGAACACTCTTTCTGTAGAAAATGCAACTGGACATTTGGAGCGCTAAGAGAGTAGTAGTGGAAAAAGGAATATATTCAAATATAAACTACACAGAAGCATTCTGTGAAACTTTTTTCTGATCTGAGCATTCACCTAACAGATTTAAACCATACTTTTGATTGAGCAGTTTTGAAACAGTCTGTCTGTAGAAAATGCAACTGGACATTCGTAGCGCTAAGTGGGTAAGAGTGGAAAAAAGAATATGTTCAAATATAAACTACACAGAAGCATTGTATGAAACTTCTTTCTGTTCTGTGCATTCAACTAACAGAGTTGAACCTTACTTTTGATTGAGCCTTTCTGAAACACTCTTTCTGTAGAAACTGCAATTGGACATTCTGAGCGTTAAGAGGCCTCTATTGGGAAAAAAAAAATCTTCAAATAAAAACTACACAGAAGCATTGTGTGAAACTTATTTTTGATATGTTCATTAAGCTAACAGAGTTAAACCATACTTTTGATTGCACAGTTCAGAACACTCCTTCTGTAGAAAATGCAAGTGGACATTCGGAGCGCTAAGAGGGTAATAGTGGAGAAAGGAATATATTCAAATATAAACTACACAGTAGCATTCTATGAAAATTCTTTCTGTTCTGTGCATTCAACTAACAGAGTTGAACCTTACTTTTGATTGAGCCGTTCTGAAACACTCTTTCTGTAGAAACTGCAATTGGACATGCTAAGCGCTAAGAGGCCTACATTGGGAAAAAGAATATCTTCAAATAAAAACTACACAGGTGCATTCTGTGAAACTTATTTCTGATCTGTAAATTCAGTTAACAGAGATAAATCATATTTTTGATTGAGCAGTTATGAAACACTCTTTTTGTAGAAAATGCAAGTGGAGATTCGGAGCGCTAAGAGGGTAATAGTGGAAAAAGGAATGTCTTCAAATATAAACTACACAGAATCATTCGGTGAAACTTCTTTCTGATCTGTGCATTCATCTAACAGAGTTAAACCATACTTTTGAATGAGCAGATCTGAACACTCTTTCTGTAGAAAATGCAACTGTACATTCGGAGCGCTAAGAGGGTAATAGTGGAAAAAGGAATGTCTTCAAATATAAACTACACAGAATCATTCGGTGAAACTTCTTTCTGATCTGTGCATTCAACTAACAGAGTTAAACCATACTTTTGATTGAGCAGATCTGAACACTCTTTCTGTAGAAAATGCAACTGGACATTTGGAGCGCTAAGAGCGTAGTAGTGGAAAAAGGAATATATTCAAATATAAACTACACAGAAGCATTGTATGAAACTTCTTTCTGTTCTGTGCATTCAACTAACAGAGTTGAACCTTACTTTTGATTGAGCCTTTCTGAAACACTCTTTCTGTAGAAACTGCAATTGGACATTCTGAGCGCTAAGAGGCCTCTATTGGGAAAAATAATATCTTCAAATAAAAACTACACAGAAGCATTGTGTGAAACTTATTTCTGATATGTTCATTAAGCTAACAGAGTTAAACCATACTTTTGATTGCGCAGTTCTGAACACTCTTTCTGTAGAAAATGCAAGTGGACATTCGGAGCGCTAAGAGGGTAATAGTGGAAAAAGGAATATATTCAAATATAAACTACACAGTAGCATTCTGTGAAAATTCTTTCTGTTCTGTGCCTTCAACTAACAGAGTTGAACCTTACTTTTGATTGAGCCGTTCTGAAACACTCTTTCTGTAGAAACTGCAATTGGACATGCTAAGCGCTAAGAGGCCTACATTGGGAAAAAGAATATCTTCAAATAAAAACTACACAGATGCATTCTGTGAAACTTATGTCTGATCTGTAAATTCAGTTAACAGAGATAAAACATATTTTTGATTGAGCAGTTATGAAACACTCTTTTTGTAGAAAATGCAAGTGGAGATTCGGAGCGCTAAGAGGGTAATAGTGGAAAAAGGAATGTCTTCAAATATAAACTACACAGAATCATTCGGTGAAACTTCTTTCTTATCTGTGCATTCAGCTAACAGAGTTAAACCATACTTTTGATTGAGCAGATCTGAACACTCTTTCTGTAGAAAATGCAACTGGACATTTGGAGCGCTAAGAGCGTAGTAGTGGAAAAAGGAATATATTCAAATATAAACTACACAGAAGCATTCTGTGAAACTTCTTTCTGATCTGAGCATTCAGCTAACAGAGTTAAACCATACTTTTGATTGAGCAGTTTTGAAACACTCTGTCTGTAGAAAATGCAACTGGACATTCGTAGCGCTAAGTGGGTAATAGTGGAAAAAAGAATATGTTCAAATATAAACTACACAGAAGCATTGTATGAAACTACTTTCTGTTCTGTGCATTCAACTAACAGAGTTGAACCTTACTTTTGATTGAGCCGTTCTGAAACACTCTTTCTCTAGAAACTGCAATTGGACATTCTGAGCGCTAAGAGGCCTATATTGATAAAAAGAATGTCTACAAATAAAAACTACACAGAAGAATTGTGTGAAACTTCTTTCTGTTCTGTTTGTTCAACTAAAAGAGTTGAACCTTAGTTTTGATTGAGCCGTTCTGAAACACTCTTTCTGTAGAAAATGCAAGTGGAGATTCGGAGCGCTAAGAGGGTAATAGTGGAAAAAGGAATATATTCAAATATAAACTACACAGTAGCATTCTGTGAAAATTCTTTCTGTTCTGTGCATTCAACTAACAGAGTTGAACCTTACTTTTGATTGAGCCGTCCTGAAACACTCTTTCTGTAGAAACTGCAATTGGACATGCTAAGCGCTAAGAGGCCTACATTGGGAAAAAAAATATCTTCAAATAGAAAATACACAGATGCATTCTGTGAAACTTATTTCTGATCTGTAAATTCAGTTAACAGAGATAAAACATATTTTTGATTGAGCAGTTATGAAACACTCTTTTTGTAGAAAATGCAAGTGGAGATTCGGAGCGCTAAGAGGGTAATAGTGGAAAAAGGAATGTCTTCAAATATAAACTACACAGAATCATTCGGTGAAACTTCTTTCTGATCTGTGCATTTAGCTAACAGAGTTAAAACATACTTTTGATTGAGCAGATCTGAACACTCTTTCTGTAGAAAATGCAACTGGACATTTGGAGCGCTAAGAGCGTAGTAGTGGAAAAAGGAATATATTCAAATATAAACTACACAGAAGCATTCTGTGAAACTTCTTTCTGATCTGAGCATTCAGCTAACAGAGTTAAACCATACTTTTGATTGAGCAGTTTTGAAACACTCTGTCTGTAGGAAATGCAACTGGACATTCGTAGCGCTAAGTGGGTAATAGTGGAAAAAAGAATATGTTCAAATATAAACTACACAGAAGCATTGTATGAAACTTCTTTCTGTTCTGTGCATTCAACTAACAGAGTTGAACCTTACTTTTGATTGAGCCGCTCTGAAACACTCTTTCTTTAGAAACTGCAATTGGACATTCTGAGCGCTAAGAGGCCTATATTGGGAAAAAGAATGTCTACAAATAAAAACTACACAGAAGAATTGTGTGAAACTTCTTTCTGTTCTGTTCATTCAACTAAAAGAGTTGAACCTTAGTTTTGATTGAGCCGTTCTGAAACACTCTTTCTGTAGAAAATGCAAGTGGAGATTCGGAGCGCTAAGAGGGTAATAGTGGAAAAAGGAATGTCTCCAAATATAAACTACACAGAATCGTTCTGTGAAACTTCTTTCTGATCTGTGCATTCAGCTAACAGAGTTAAACCATACTTTTGATTGAGCAGATCTGAACACTCTTTCTGTAGAAAATGCAACTGGACATTTGGAGCACTAAGAGCGTAGTAGTGGAAAAAGGAATATATTCAAATATAAACTACACAGAAGCCTTCTGTTAAACTTCTTTCTGATCTGAGCATTCAGCTAACAGTGTTAAACCATACTTTTGATTGAGCAGTTTTGAAACACTCTCTCTGTAGAAAATGCAACTGGACATTCGTAGCGCTAAGTGGGTAATAGTGGAAAAAAGAATATGTTCAAATATAAACTACACAGAAGTATTGTATGAAACTTCTTTCTGTTCTGTGCATTCAACTAACAGAGTTGAACCTTACTTTTGATTGAGCCGCTCTGAAACACTCTTTCTTTAGAAACTGCAATTGGACATTCTGAGCACTAAGAGGCCTATATTGGGAAAAAGAATTTCTACAAATAAAAACTACACAGAAGAATTGTGTGAAACTTCTTTCTGTTCTGTTCGTTCAACTAAAAGAGTTGAACCTTAGTTTTGATTGAGCCGTTCTGAAACACTCTTTCTGTAGAAAATGCAAGTGGAGATTCGGAGCGCTAAGAGGGTAATAGTGGAAAAAGGAATGTCTCCAAATATAAACTACACAGAATCGTTCTGTGAAACTTCTTTCTGATCTGTGCATTCAGCTAACAGAGTTAAACCATACTTTTGATTGAGCAGATCTGAACACTCTTTCTGTAGAAAATGCAACTGGACATTTGGAGCGCTAAGAGAGTAGTAGTGGAAAAAGGAATATATTCAAATATAAACTACACAGAAGCATTCTGTGAAACTTCTTTCTGATCTGAGCATTCAGCTAACAGAGTTAAACCATACTTTTGATTGAGCAGTTTTGAAACAGTCTGTCTGTAGAAAATGCAACTGGACATTCGTAGCGCTAAGTGGGTAATAGTGGAAAAAAGAATATGTTCAAATATAAACTACACAGAAGCATTGTATGAAACATCTTTCTGTTCTGTGCATTCAACTAACAGAGTTGAACCTTACTTTTGATTGAGCCTTTCTGAAACACTCTTTCTGTAGAAACTGCAATTGGACATTCTGAGCGCTAAGAGGCCTCTATTGGGAAAAATAAAATCTTCAAATAAAAACTACACAGAAGCATTGTGTGAAACTTATTTCTGATATGTTCATTAAGCTAACAGAGTTAAACCATACTTTTGATTGCACAGTTCAGAACACTCCTTCTGTAGAAAATGCAAGTGGACATTCGGAGCGCTAAGAGGGTAATAGTGGAGAAAGGAATATATTCAAATATAAACTACACAGTAGCATTCTATGAAAATTCTTTCTGTTCTGTGCATTCAACTAACAGAGTTGAACCTTACTTTTGATTGAGCCGTTCTGAAACACTCTTTCTGTAGAAACTGCAATTGGACATGCTAAGCGCTAAGAGGCCTACATTGGGAAAAAGAATATCTTCAAATAAAAACTACAGAGATGCATTCTGTGAAACTTATTTCTGATCTGTAAATTCAGTTAACAGAGATAAAACATATTTTTGATTGAGCAGTTATGAAACACTCTTTTTGTAGAAAATGCAAGTGGAGATTCGGAGCGCTAAGAGGGTAATAGTGGAAAAAGGAATGTCTTCAAATATAAACTACACAGAATCATTCGGTGAAACTTCTTTCTGATCTGTGCATTCATCTAACAGAGTTAAACCATACTTTTCATTGAGCAGATCTGAACACTCTTTCTGTAGAAAATGCAACTGGACATTCGGAGCGCTAAGAGGGTAATAGTGGAAAAAGGAAGGTCTTCAAATATAAACTACACAGAATCATTCGGTGAAACTTCTTTCTGATCTGTGCATTCAGCTAACAGAGTTAAACCATACTTTTGATTGAGCAGATCTGAACACTCTTTCTGTAGAAAATGCAACTGGACATTTGGAGCACTAAGAGCGTAGTAGTGGAAAAAGGAATATATTCAAATATAAACTACACAGAAGCATTGTATGAAACTTCTTTCTGTTCTGTGCATTCAACTAACAGAGTTGAACCTTACTTTTGATTGAGCCTTTCTGAAACACTCTTTCTGTAGAAACTGCAATTGGACATTCTGAGCGCTAAGAGGCCTCTATTGGGAAAAATAATATCTTCAAATAAAAACTACACAGAAGCATTGTGTGAAACTTATTTCTGATATGTTCATTAAGCTAACAGAGTTAAACCATACTTTTGATTGCGCAGTTCTGAACACTCTTTCTGTAGAAAATGCAAGTGGACATTCGGAGCGCTAAGAGGGTAATAGTGGAAAAAGGAATATATTCAAATATAAACTACACAGTAGCATTGTGTGAAAATTCTTTCTGTTCTGTGCATTCAACTAACAGAGTTGAACCTTACTTTTGATTGAGCCGTTCTGAAACACTCTTTCTGTAGAAACTGCAATTGGACATGCTTAGCGCTAAGAGGCCTACATTGGGAAAAAGAATATCTTCAAATAAAAACTACACAGATGCATTCTGTGAAACTTATTTCTGATCTGTAAATTCAGTTAACAGAGATAAAACATATTTTTGATTGAGCAGTTATGAAACACTCTTTTTGTAGAAAATGCAAGTGGAGATTCGGAGCGCTAAGAGGGTAATAGTGGAAAAAGGAATGTCTTCAAATATAAACTACACAGAATCATTCGGTGAAACTTCTTTCTGATCTGTGCATTCAGCTAACAGAGTTAAACCATACTTTTGATTGAGCAGATCTGAACACTCTTTCTGTAGAAAATGCAACTGGACATTTGGAGCGCTAAGATCGTAGTAGTGGAAAAAGGAATATATTCAAATATAAACTACACAGAAGCATTCTGTGAAACTTCTTTCTGATCTGAGCATTCAGCTAACAGAGTTAAACCATACTTTTGATTGAGCAGTTTTGAAACACTCTGTCTGTAGAAAATGCAACTGGACATTCGTAGCGCTAAGTGGGTAATAGTGGAAAAAAGAATATGTTCAAATATAAACTACACAGAAGCATTGTATGAAACTTCTTTCTGTTCTGTGCATTCAACTAACAGAGTTGAACCTTACTTTTGATTGAGCCGTTCTGAAACACTCTTTCTGTAGAAACTGCAATTGGACATGCTAAGCGCTAAGAGGCCTACATTGGGAAAAAGAATATCTTCAAATAAAAACTACACAGATGCATTCTGTGAAACTTATTTCTGATCTGTAAATTCAGTTAACAGAGATAAAACATATTTTTGATTGAGCAGTTATGAAACACTCTTTTTGTAGAAAATGCAAGTGGAGATTCGGAGCGCTAAGAGGGTAATAGTGGAAAATGGAATGTCTTCAAATATAAACTACACAGAATCATTCGGTGAAACTTCTTTCTGATCTGTGCATTCATCTAACAGAGTTAAACCACACTTTTGATTGAGCAGATCTGAACACTCTTTCTGTAGAAAATGCAACTGGACATTCGGAGCGCTAAGAGGGTAATAGTGGAAAAAGGAAGTTCTTCAAATATAAACTACACAGAATCATTCGGTGAAACTTCTTTCTGATCTGAGCATTCAGCTAACAGAGTTAAACCATACTTTTGATTGAGCAGTTTTGAAACACTCTGTCTGTAGAAAATGCAACTGGACATTCGTAGCGCTAAGTGGGTAATAGTGGAAAAAAGAATATGTTCAAATATAAACTACACAGAAGCATTGTATGAAACTTCTTTCTGTTCTGTGCATTCAACTAACAGAGTTGAAACTTACTTTTGATTGAGCCGCTCTGAAACACTCTTTCTTTAGAAACTGCAATTGGACATTCTGAGCGCTAAGAGGCCTATATTGGGAAAAAGAATGTCTACAAATAAAAACTACACAGAAGAATTGTGTGAAACTTCTTTCTGTTCTGTTCGTTCAACTAAAAGAGTTGAACCTTAGTTTTGATTGAGCCGTTCTGAAACACTCTTTCTGTAGAAAATGCAAGTGGAGATTCCGAGCGCTAAGAGGGTAATAGTGGAAAAAGGAATGTCTCCAAATATAAACTACACAGAATCATTCTGTGAAACTTCTTTCTGATCTGTGCATTCAGCTAACAGAGTTAAACCATAATTTTGATTGAGCAGATCTGAACACTCTTTCTGTAGAAAATGCAACTGGACATTTGGAGCGCTAAGAGAGTAGTAGTGGAAAAAGGAATATATTCAAATATAAACTACACAGAAGCATTGTATGAAACTTCTTTCTGTTCTGTGCATTCAACTAACAGAGTTGAACCTTACTTTTGATTGAGCCTTTCTGAAACACTCTTTCTGTAGAAACTGCATTTGGACATTCTGAGCGCTAAGAGGCCTCTATTGGGAAAAATAAAATCTTCAAATAAAAACTACACAGAAGCATTGTGTGAAACTTATTTCTGATATGTTCATTAAGCTAACAGAGTTAAACCATACTTTTGATTGCACAGTTCAGAACCCTCCTTCTGTAGAAAATGCAAGTGGACATTCGGAGCGCTAAGAGGGTAATAGTGGAGAAAGGAATATATTCAAATATAAACTACACAGTAGCATTCTATGAAAATTCTTTCTGTTCTGTGCGTTCAACTAACAGAGTTGAACCTTACTTTTGATTGAGCTGTTCTGAAACACTCTTTCTGTAGAAACCGCAATTGGACATGCTAAGCGCTAAGAGGCCTACATTGGGAAAAAGAATATCTTCAAATAAAAACTACACAGATTCATTCTGTGAAACTTACTTCTGATCTGTAAATTCAGTTAACAGAGATAAAACATATTTTTGATTGAGCAGTTATGAAACACTCTTTTTGTAGAAAATGCAAGTGGAGATTCGGAGCGCTAAGTGGGTAATAGTGGAAAAAGTAATGTCTTCAAATATAAACTACACAGAGTCATTCGGTGAAACTTCTTTCTGATCTGTGCATTCATCTAACAGAGTTAAACCATACTTTTGATTGAGCAGATCTGAACACTCTTTCTGTAGAAAATGCAACTGGACATTCGGAGCCCTAAGAGGGTAATAGTGGAAAAAGAAATGTCTTCAAATATAAACTACACAGAATCATTCGGTGAAACTTCTTTCTGATCTGTGCATTCAGCTAACAGAGTTAAACCATACTTTTGATTGAGCAGATCTGAACACTCTTTCTGTAGAAAATGCAACTGGACATTTGGAGCGCTAAGAGCGTAGTAGTGGAAAAAGGAATATATTCAAATATAAACTACACAGAAGCATTGTATGAAACTTCTTTCTGTTCTGTGCATTCAACTAACAGAGTTGAACCTTACTTTTGATTGAGCCTTTCTGAAACACTCTTTCTGTAGAAACTGCAATTGGACATTCTGAGCGCCAAGAGGCCTCTATTGGGAAAAATAATATCTTCAAATAAAAACTACACAGAAGCATTGTGTGAAACTTATTTCTGATATGTTCATTAAGCTAACAGAGTTAAACCATACTTTTGATTGCGCAGTTCTGAACACTCTTTCTGTAGAAAATGCAAGTGGACATTCGGAGCGCTAAGAGGGTAATAGTGGAAAAAGGAATATATTCAAATATAAACTACACAGTAGCATTCTGTGAAAATTCTTTCTGTTCTGTGCATTCAACTAACAGAGTTGAACCTTACTTTTGATTGAGCCGTTCTGAAACACTCTTTCTGTAGAAACTGCAATTGGATATGCTAAGCGCTAAGAGGCCTACATTGGGAAAAAGAATATATTCAAATAAAAACTACACAGATGCATTCTGTGAAACTTATTTCTGATCTGTAAATTCAGTTAACAGAGATAAAACATATTTTTGATTGAGCAGTTATGAAACACTCTTTTTGTAGAAAATGCAAGTGGAGATTCGGAGCGCTAAGAGGGTAATAGTGGAAAAAGGAATGTCTTCAAATATAAACTACACAGAATCATTCGGTGAAACTTTTTTCTGATCTGTGCATTCATCTAACAGAGTTAAACCATACTTTTGATTGAGCAGATCTGAACACTCTTTCTGTAGAAAATGCAACTGGACATTCGGAGCGCTAAGAGGGTAATAGTGGAAAAAGGAATGTCTTCAAATATAAACTACACAGAATCATTCGCTGAAACTTCTTTCTGATCTGTGCATTCAGCTAACAGAGTTAAACCATACTTTTGATTGAGCAGATCTGAACACTCTTTCTGTAGAAAATGCAACTGGACATTTGGAGCGCTAAGAGCGTAGTAGTGGAAAAAGGAATATATTCAAATATAAACTACACAGAAGCATTGTATGAAACTTCTTTCTGTTCTGTGCATTCAACTAACAGAGTTGAACCTTACTTTTGATTGAGCCTTTCTGAAACACTCTTTCTGTAGAAACTGCAATTGGACATTCTGAGCGCTAAGAGGACTCTATTGGGAAAAATAATATCTTCAAATAAAAACTACACAGAAGCATTGTGTGAAACTTATTTCTGATATGTTCATTAAGCTAACAGAGTTAAACCATACTTTTGATTGCGCAGTTCTGAACACTCTTTCTGTAGAAAATGCAAGTGGACATTCGGAGCGCTAAGAGGGTAATAGTGGAAAAAGGAATATATTCAAATATAAACTACACAGTAGCATTCTGTGAAAATTCTTTCTGTTCTGTGCATTCAACTAACAGAGTTGAACCTTACTTTTGATTGAGCCGTTCTGAAACACTCTTTCTGTAGAAACTGCAATTGGACATGCTAAGCGCTAAGAGGCCTACATTGGGAAAAATAATATCTTCAAATAAAAACTACACAGATGCATTCTGTGAAACTTATTTCTGATCTGTAAATTCAGTTAACAGAGATAAAACATATTTTTGATTGAGCAGTTATGAAACACTCTTTTTGTAGAAAATGCAAGTGGAGATTCGGAGCGCTAAGGGGGTAATAGTGGAAAAAGGAATGTCTTCAAATATAAACTACACAGAATCATTCGGTGAAACTTCTTTCTGATCTGTGCATTCAGCTAACAGGGTTAAACCATACTTTTGATTGAGCAGATCTGAACACTCTTTCTGTAGAAAATGCAACTGGACATTCGGAGCGCTAAGAGGGTAATAGTGGAAAAAGGAATGTCTTCAAATATAAACTACACAGAATCATTCGGTGAAACTTCTTTCTGATCTGTGCATTCAGCTAACAGAGTTAAACCATACTTTTGATTGAGCAGATCTGAACACTCTTTCTGTAGAAAATGCAACTGGACATTTGGAGCGCTAAGAGCGTAGTAGTGGAAAAAGAAATATATTCAAATATAAACTACACAGAAGCATTCTGTGAAACTTCTTTCTGATCTGAGCATTCAGCTAACAGAGTTAAACCATACTTTTGATTGAGCAGTTTTGAAACACTCTGTCTGTAGAAAATGCAACTGGACATTCGTAGCGCTAAGTGGGCAATAGTTGAAAAAAGAATATGTTCAAATATAAACTACACAGAAGCATTGTATGAAACTTCTTTCTGTTCTGTGCATTCAACTAACAGAGTTGAACCTTACTTTTGATTGAGCCGTTCTGAAACACTCTTTCTGTAGAAACTGCAATTGGACATTCTGAGCGCTAAGAGGCCTATATTGGGAAAAAGAATGTCTACAAATAAAAACTACACAGAAGAATTGTGTGAAACTTCTTTTTGTTCTGTTTGTTCAACTAAAAGAGTTGAACCTTAGTTTTGATTGAGCCGTTCTGAAACACTCTTTCTGTAGAAAATGCAAGTGGAGATTCGGAGCGCTAAGAGGGTAATAGTGGAAAAAGGAATGTCTCCAAATATAAACTACACAGAATCATTCTGTGAAACTTCTTTCTGATCTGTGCATTCAGCTAACAGAGTTAAACCATACTTTTGATTGAGCAGATCTGAACACTCTTTCTGTCGAAAATGCAACTGGACATTTGGAGCGCTAAGAGAGTAGTAGTGGAAAAAGGAATATATTCAAATATAAAATACACAGAAGCATTCTGTGAAACTTCTTTCTGATCTGAGCATTCAGCTAACAGAGTTAAACCATACTTTTGATTGAGCAGTTTTGAAACACTCTGTCTGTAGAAAATGCAACTGGACATTCGTAGCGCTAAGTGGGTAATAGTGGAAAAAAGAATATGTTCAAATATAAACTACACAGAAGCATTGTATGAAACTTCTTTCTGTTCTGTGCATTCA
Source organism: Symphalangus syndactylus (assembly GCF_028878055.3). NCBI lineage: Eukaryota > Metazoa > Chordata > Mammalia > Primates > Hylobatidae > Symphalangus > Symphalangus syndactylus. The sequence continues at coordinate 9,745,776 of NC_072445.2, read as the reverse complement.
ACTAACAGAGTTGAACCTTACTTTGGATTGAGCCTTTCTGAAACACTCTTTCTGTAGAAACTGCAATTGGACATTCTGAGCGCTAAGAGGCCTCTATTGGGAAAAATAATATCTTCAAATAAAAACTACACAGAAGCATTGTGTGAAACTTATTTCTGATATGTTCATTAAGCTAACAGAGTTAAACCATACTTTTGATTGCGCAGTTCTGAACACTCTTTCTGTAGAAAATGCAAGTGGACATTCAGAGCGCTAAGAGGGTAATAGTGGAAAAAGGAATATATTCAAATATAAACTACACAGTAGCATTCTGTGAAAATTCTTTCTGTTCTGTGCATTCAACTAACAGAGTTGAACCTTAATTTTGATTGAGCCGTTCTGAAACACTCTTTCTGTAGAAACTGCAAATGGACATGCTAAGCGCTAAGAGGCCTACATTGGGAAAAAGAATATCTTCAAATAAAAACTACACAGATGCATTCTGTGAAACTTATTTCTGATCTGTAAATTCAGTTAACAGAGATAAAACATATTTTTGATTGAGCAGTTATGAAACACTCTTTTTGTAGAAAATGCAAGTGGAGATTCGGAGCGCTAAGAGGGTAATAGTGGAAAAAGTAATGTCTTCAAATATAAACTACACAGAATCATTCGCTGAAACTTCTTTCTGATCTGTGCATTCAGCTAACAGAGTTAAACCATACTTTTGATTGAGCTGATCTGAACACTCTTTCTGTAGAAAATGCAACTGGACATTTGGAGCGCTAAGAGCGTAGTAGTGGAAAAAGTAATATATTCAAATATAAACTACACAGAAGCATTCTGTGAAACTTCTTTCTGATCTGAGCATTCAGCTAACAGAGTTAAACCATACTTTTGATTCAGCAGTTTTGAAACACTCTGTCTGTAGAAAATGCAACTGGACATTCGTAGCGCTAAGTGGGTAATAGTGGAAAAAAGAATATGTTCAAATATAAACTACACAGAAGCATTGTATGAAACTTCTTTCTGTTCTGTGCATTCAACTAACAGAGTTGAACCTTACTTTTGATTGAGCCGTTCTGAAACACTCTTTCTCTAGAAACTGCAATTGGACATTCTGAGCGCTAAGAGGCCTATATTGGGAAAAAGAATGTCTACAAATAAAAACTACACAGAAGAATTGTGTGAAACTTCTTTCTGTTCTGTTTGTTCAACTAAAAGAGTTGAACCTTAGTTTTGATTGAGCCGTTCTGAAACACTCTTTCTGTAGAAAATGCAAGTGGAGATTCGGAGCGCTAAGAGGGTAATAGTGGAAAAAGGAATGTCTCCAAATATAAACTACACAGAATCATTCTGTGAAACTTCTTTCTGATGTGTGCATTCAGCTAACAGAGTTAAACCATACTTTTGATTGAGCAGATCTGAACACTCTTTCTGTAGAAAATGCAACTGGACATTTGGAGCGCTAAGAGAGTAGTAGTGGAAAAAGGAATATATTCAAATATAAACTACACAGAAGCATTCTGTGAAACTTCTTTCTGATCTGAGCATTCAGCTAACAGAGTGAAACCATACTTTTGATTGAGCAGTTTTGAAACACTCTGTCTGTAGAAAATGCAACTGGACATTCGTAGCGCTAAGTGGGTAATAGTGGAAAAAAGAATATGTTCAAATATAAACTACACAGAAGCATTGTATGAAACTTCTTTCTGTTCTGTGCATTCAACTAACAGAGTTGAACCTTACTTTTGATTGAGCCTTTCTGAAACACTCTTTCTATAGAAACTGTAATTGGACATTCTGAGCGCTAAGAGGCTTATATTGGGAAAAATAATATCTTCAAATAAAAACTAAACAGAAGCATTGTGTGAAACTTATTTCTGATATGTTCATTAAGCTAACAGAGTTAAACCATAATTTTGATTGCGCACTTCTGAACACTCTTTCTGTAGAAAATGCAAGTGGACATTCGTAGCGCTAAGAGGTTAATAGTGGAAAAAGGAATATATTCAAATATAAACTACACAGTAGCATTCTGTGAAAATTCTTTCTGTTCTGTGCATTCAACTAACAGAGTTGAACCTTACTTTTGATTGAGCCGTTCTGAAACACTCTTTCTGTAGAAACTGCAATTGGACATGCTAAGCGCTAAGAGGCCTACATTGGGAAAAAGAATATCTTCAAATAAAAACTACACAGATGCATTCTGTGAAACTTATTTCTGATCTGTAAATTCAGTTAACAGAGATAAAACATATTTTTGATTGAGCAGTTATGAAACACTCTTTTTGTAGAAAATGCAAGTGGAGATTCGGAGCGCTAAGAGGGTCATAGTGGAAAAAGGAATGTTTTCAAATATAAACTACACAGAAACATTCGGTGAAACTTCTTCCTGATCTGTGCATTCAGCTAACAGAGTTAACCATACTTTTTATTGAGCAGATCTGAACACTCTTTCTGTAGAAAATGCAACTGGACATTTGGAGCGCTAAGAGCGTAGTAGTGGAAAAAGGAATATATTCAAATATAAACTACACAGAAGCATTCTGTGAAACTTCTTTCTGATCTGAGCATTCAGCTAACAGAGTTAAACCATACTTTTGATTGAGCAGTTTTGAAACACTCTGTCTGTAGAAAATGCAACTGGACATTCGTAGCGCTAAGTGGGTAATAGTGGAAAAAAGAATATGTTCAAATATAAACTACACAGAAGCATTGTATGAAACTTCTTTCTGTTCTGTGCATTCAACTAACAGAGTTGCACCTTACTTTTGATTGAGCCTTTCTGAAACACTCTTTCTGTAGAAACTGCAATTGGACATTCTGAGCGCTAAGAGGCCTCTATTGGGAAAAATAATATCTTCAAATAAAAACTACACAGAAGCATTGTGTGAAACTTATTTCTGATATGTTCATTAAGCTAACAGAGTTAAACCATACTTTGGATTGCGCAGTTCTGAACACTCTTTCTGTAGAAAATGCAAGTGGACATTCGGAGCGCTAAGAGGGTAATAGTGGAAAAAGGAATATATTCAAATATAAACTACACAGTAGCATTCTGTGAAAATTCTTTCTGTTCTGTGCATTCAACTAACAGAGTTGAACCTTACTTTTGATTGAGCCGTTCTGAAACACTCTTTCTGTAGAAACTGCAATTGGACATGCTAAGCGCTAAGAGGCCTACATTGGGAAAAAGAATATCTTCAAATAAAAACTACACAGATGCATTCTGTGAAACTTATTTCTGATCTGTAAATTCAGTTAACAGAGATAAAACATATTTTTGATTGAGCAGTTATGAAACACTCTTTTTGTAGAAAATGCAAGTGGAGATTCGGAGCGCTAAGAGGGTAATAGTGGAAAAATTAATGTCTTCAAATATAAACTACACAGAATCATTCGGTGAAACTTCTTTCTGATCTGTGCATTCAGCTAACAGAGTTAAACCATACTTTTGATTGAGCTGATCTGAACACTCTTTCTGTAGAAAATGCAACTGGACATTTGGAGCGCTAAGAGAGTAGTAGTGGAAAAAGGAATATATTCAAATATAAACTACACAGAAGCATTCTGTGAAACTTCTTTCTGATCTGAGCATTCAGCTAACAGAGTTAAACCATACTTTTGATTGAGCAGTTTTGAAACACTCTGTCTGTAGAAAATGCAACTGGACATTCGTAGCGCTAAGTGGGTAATAGTGGAAAAAAGAATATGTTCAAATATGAACTACACAGAAGCATTGTATGAAACTTCTTTCTGTTCTGTGCATTCAACTAACAGAGTTGAACCTTACTTTTGATTGAGCCGTTCTGAAACACACTTTCTGTAGAAACTGCAATTGGACATTCTGAGCGCTAAGAGGCCTATATTGGGAAAAAGAATGTCTTCAAATAAAAACTACACAGAAGAATTTTGTGAAACTTCGTTCTGTTCTGTTTGTTCAACTAAAAGAGTTGAACCTTAGTTTTGATTGAGCCGTTCTGAAACACTCTTTCTGTAGAAAATGCAAGTGGAGATTCGGAGCGCTAAGAGGGTAATAGTGGAAAAAGGAATGTCTCCAAATATAAACTACACAGAATCATTCTGCGAAACTTCTTTCTGATCTGTGCATTCAGCTAACAGAGTTAAACCATACTTTTGATTGAGCAGATCTGAACACTCTTTCTGTCGAAAATGCAACTGGACATTTGGAGCGCTAAGAGAGTAGTAGTGGAAAAAGGAATATATTCAAATATAAACTACACAGAAGCATTCTGTGAAACTTCTTTCTGATCTGAGCATTCAGCTAACAGAGTGAAACCATACTTTTGATTGAGCAGTTTTGAAACACTCTGTCTGTAGAAAATGCAACTGGACATTCGTAGCGCTAAGTGGGTAATAGTGGAAAAAAGAATATGTTCAAATATAAACTACACAGAAGCATTGTATGAAACTTCTTTCTGTTCTGTGCATTCAACTAACAGAGTTGAACCTTACTTTTGATTGAGCTTTTCTGAAACACTCTTTCTATAGAAACTGCAATTGGACATTCTGAGCGCTAAGAGGCCTATATTGGGAAAAATAATATCTTCAAATAAAAACTAAACAGAAGCATTGTGTGAAACTTATTTCTGATATGTTCATTAAGCTAACAGAGTTAAACCATACTTTTGATTGCGCACTTCTGAACACTCTTTCTGTAGAAAATGCAAGTGGACATTCGGAGCGCTAAGAGGTTAATAGTGGAAAAAGGAATATATTCAAATATAAACTACACAGTAGCATTCTGTGAAAATACTTTCTGTTCTGTGCATTCAACTAACAGAGTTCAACCTTACTTTTGATTGAGCCGTTCTGAAACACTCTTTCTGTAGAAACTGCAATTGGACATGCTAAGCGCTAAGAGGCCTACATTGGGAAAAAGAATATCTTCAAATAAAAACTACACAGATGCATTCTGTGAAACTTATTTCTGATCTGTAAATTCAGTTAACAGAGATAAAACATATTTTTGATTGAGCAGTTATGAAACACTCTTTTTGTAGAAAATGCAAGTGGAGATTCGGAGCGCTAAGAGGGTCATAGTGGAAAAAGGAATGTTTTCAAATATAAACTACACAGAAACATTCGGTGAAACTTCTTCCTGATCTGTGCATTCAGCTAACAGAGTTAACCATACTTTTTATTGAGCAGATCTGAACACTCTTTCTGTAGAAAATGCAACTGGACATTTGGAGCGCTAAGAGCGTAGTAGTGGAAAAAGGAATATATTCAAATATAAACTACACAGAAGCATTCTGTGAAACATCTTTCTGATCTGAGCATTCAGCTAACAGAGTTAAACCATACTTTTGATTGAGCAGTTTTGAAACACTCTGTCTGTAGAAAATGCAACTGGACATTCGTAGCGCTAAGTGGGTAATAGTGGAAAAAAGAATATGTTCAAATATAAACTACACAGAAGCATTGTATGAAACTTCTTTCTGTTCTGTGCATTCAACTAACAGAGTTGCACCTTACTTTTGATTGAGCCTTTCTGAAACACTCTTTCTGTAGAAACTGCAATTGGACATTCTGAGCGCTAAGAGGCCTCTATTGGGAAAAATAATATCTTCAAATAAAAACTACACAGAAGCATTGTGTGAAACTTATTTCTGATATGTTCATTAAGCTAACAGAGTTAAACCATACTTTGGATTGCGCAGTTCTGAACACTCTTTCTGTAGAAAATGCAAGTGGACATTCGGAGCGCTAAGAGGGTAATAGTGGAAAAAGGGATATATTCAAATATAAACTACACAGTAGCATTCTGTGAAAATTCTTTCTGTTCTGTGCATTCAACTAACAGAGTTGAACCTTACTTTTGATTGAGCCGTTCTGAAACACTCTTTCTGTAGAAACTGCAATTGGACATGCTAAGCGCTAAGAGGCCTACATTGGGAAAAAGAATATCTTCAAATAAAAACTACACAGATGCATTCTGTGAAACTTATTTCTGATCTGTAAATTCAGTTAACAGAGATAAAACATATTTTTGATTGAGCAGTTATGAAACACTCTTTTTGTAGAAAATGCAAGTGGAGATTCGGAGCGCTAAGAGGGTAATAGTGGAAAAATTAATGTCTTCAAATATAAACTACACAGAATCATTCGGTGAAACTTCTTTCTGATCTGTGCATTCAGCTAACAGAGTTAAACCATACTTTTGATTGAGCTGATCTGAACACTCTTTCTGTAGAAAATGCAACTGGACATTTGGAGCGCTAAGAGAGTAGTAGTGGAAAAAGGAATATATTCAAATATAAACTACACAGAAGCATTCTGTGAAACTTCTTTCTGATCTGAGCATTCAGCTAACAGAGTTAAACCATACTTTTGATTGAGCAGTTTTGAAACACTCTGTCTGTAGAAAATGCAACTGGACATTCGTAGCGCTAAGTGGGTAATAGTGGAAAAAAGAATATGTTCAAATATGAACTACACAGAAGCATTGCATGAAACTTCTTTCTGTTCTGTGCATTCAACTAACAGAGTTGAACCTTACTTTTGATTGAGCCGTTCTGAAACACACTTTCTGTAGAAACTGCAATTGGACATTCTGAGCGCTAAGAGGCCTATATTGGGAAAAAGAATGTCTACAAATAAAAACTACACAGAAGAATTTTGTGAAACTTCTTTCTGTTCTGTTTGTTCAACTAAAAGAGTTGAACCTTAGTTTTGATTGAGCCGTTCTGAAACACTCTTTCTGTAGAAAATGCAAGTGGAGATTCGGAGCGCTAAGAGGGTAATAGTGGAAAAAGGAATGTCTCCAAATATAAACTACACAGAATCATTCTGTGAAACTTCTTTCTGTTCTGTGCATTCAGCTAACAGAGTTAAACCATACTTTTGATTGAGCAGATCTGAACACTCTTTCTGTAGAAAATGCAACTGGACATTTGGAGCGCTAAGAGAGTAGTAGTGGAAAAAGGAATATATTCAAATATAAACTACACAGAAGCATTCTGTGAAACTTCTTTCTGATCTGAGCATTCAGCTAACAGAGTTAAACCATACTTTTGATTGAGCAGTTTTGAAACACTCTTTCTGTAGAAAATGCAACTGGACATTTGTAGCGCTAAGTGGGTAATAGTGGAAAAAAGAATATGTTCAAATATAAACTACACAGAAGCATTGTATGAAACTTCTTTCTGTTCTGTGCATTCAACTAACAGAGTTGAACCTTACTTTTGATTGAGCCTTTCTGAAACACTCTTTCTGTAGAAACTGCAATTGGACATTCTGAGCGCTAAGAGGCCTCTATTGGGAAAAATAATAACTTCAAATAAAAACTACACAGAAGCATTGTGTGAAACTTATTTCTGATATGTTCATTAAGCTAACAGAGTTAAACCATACTTTTGATTGCGCAGTTCTGAACACTCTTTCTGTAGAAAATGCAAGTGGACATTCGGAGCGCTAAGAGGGTAATAGTGGAAAAAGGAATATATTCAAATATAAACTACACAGTAGCATTCTGTGAAAATTCTTTCTGTTCTGTGCATTCAACTAACAGAGTTGAACCTTACTTTTGATTGAGCCGTTCTGAAACTATCTTTCTGTAGAAACTGCAATTGGACATGCTAAGCGCTATGGGGCCTACATTGGGAAAAAGAATATCTTCAAATAAAAACTACACAGATGCATTCTGTGAAACTTATTTCTGATCTGTAAATTCAGTTAACAGAGATAAAACATATTTTTGATTGATCAGTTATGAAACACTCTTTTTGTAGAAAATGCAAGTGGAGATTCGGAGCGCGAAGAGGGTAATAGTGGAAAAAGGAATGTCTTCAAATATAAACTACACAGAATAATTCGGTGAAACTTCTTTCTGATCTGTGCATTCAGCTAACAGAGTTAAACCATACTTTTGATTGAGCAGATCTGAACACTCTTTCTGTAGAAAATGCAACTGGACATTTGGAGCGCTAAGAGCGTAGTAGTGGAAAAAGGAATATATTCAAATATAAACTACACAGAAGCATTCTGTGAAACTTCTTTCTGATCTGAGCATTCAGCTAACAGAGTTAAACCATACTTTTGATTGAGCAGTTTTGAAACACTCTGTCTGTAGAAAATGCAACTGGACATTCGTAGCGCTAAGTGGGTAATAGTGGAAAAAAGAATATGTTCAAATATAAACTACACAGAAGCATTGTATGAAACTTCTTTCTGTTCTGTGCATTCAACTAACAGAGTTGAACCTTACTTTTGATTGAGCCGTTCTGAAACACTCTTTCTGTAGAAACTGCAATTAGACATTCTGAGCGCTAAGAGGCCTATATTGGGGAAAAGAATGTCTACAAATAAAAACTACACAGAAGAATTGTGTGAAACTTCTTTCTGTTCTGTTTGTTCAACTAAAAGAGTTGAACCTTAGTTTTCATTGAGCCGTTCTGAAACACTCTTTCTGTAGAAAATGCAAGTGGAGATTCGGAGCGCTAAGAGGGTAATAGTGGAAAAAGGAATGTCTCCAAATATAAACTACACAGAATCATTCTGTGAAACTTCTTTCTGATCTGTGCATTCAGCTAATAGAGTTAAACCATACTTTTGATTGAGCAGATCTGAACACTCTTTCTGTAGAAAATGCAACTGCACATTTGGAGCGCTAAGAGAGTAGTATTGGAAAAAGGAATATATTCAAATATAAACTACACAGAAGCATTCTGTGAAACTTCTTTCTGATCTGAGCATTCAGCTAACAGAGTTAAACCATACTTTTGATTGAGCAGTTTTGAAACACTCTGTCTGTAGAAAATGCAACTGGACATTCGTAGCGCTAAGTGGGTAATAGTGGAAAAAAGAATATGTTCAAATATAAACTACACAGAAGCATTGTATGAAACTTCTTTCTGTTCTGTGCATTCAACTAACAGAGTTGAAACTTACTTTTGATTGAGCCTTTCTGAAACACTCTTTCTGTAGAAACTGCAATTGGACATTCTGAGCGCTAAGAGGCCTTTATTGGGAAAAATAATATCTTCAAATAAAAACTACACAGAAGCATTGTGTGAAACTTATTTCTGATATGTTCATTAAGTTAACAGAGTTTAACCATACTTTTGATTGCGCAGTTCTGAACACTCTTTCTGTAGAAAATGCAAGTGGACATTCGGAGCGCTAAAAGGGTAATAGTGGAAAAAGGAATATATTCAAATATAAACTACACAGTAGCATTCTGTGAAAATTCTTTCTGTTCTGTGCATTCAACTAACAGAGTTGCACCTTACTTTTGATTGAGCCGTTCTGAAAAACTCTTTCTGTAGAAACTGCAATTGGACATGCTAAGCGCTAAGAGGCCTACATTGGGAAAAAGAATATCTTCAAATAAAAACTACACAGATGCATTCTGTGAAACTTATTTCTGATCTGTAAATTCAGTTAACAGAGATAAAACATATTTTTGATTGAGCAGTTATGAAACACTCTTTTTGTAGAAAATGCAAGTGGAGATTCGGAGCGCTAAGAGGGTAATAGTGGAAAAAGGAATGTCTTCAAATATAAACTACACAGAATCATTCGGTGAAACTTCTTTCTGATCTGTGCATTCAGCTAACAGAGTTAAACCATACTTTTGATTGAGCAGATCTGAACACTCTTTCTGTAGAAAATGCAACTGGACATTTGGAGCGCTAAGAGCGTAGTAGTGGAAAAAGGAATATATTCAAATATAAACTACACAGAAGCATTCTGTGAAACTTTTTTCTGATCTGAGCATTCAGCTAACAGAGCTAAACCATACTTTTGATTGAGCAGTTTTGAAACATTCTGTCTGTAGAAAATGCAACTGGACATTCGAAGCGCTAAGTGGGTAATAGTGGAAAAAAGAATATGTTCAAATATGAACTACACAGAAGCATTGTATGAAACTTCTTTCTGTTCTGTGCATTCAACTAACAGAGTTGAACCTTACTTTTGATTGAGCCGTTCTGAAACACTCTTTCTCTAGAAACTGCAATTGGACATTCTGAGCGCTAAGAGGCATATATTGGGAAAAAGAATGTCTACAAATAAAAACTACACAGAAGAATTGTGTGAAACATCTTTCTGTTCTGTTTGTTCAACTAAAAGAGTTGAACCTTAGTTTTGATTGAGCCGTTTTGAAACACTCTTTCTGTAGAAAATGCAAGTGGAGATTCGGAGCGCTAAGAGGGTAATAGTGGAAAAAGGAATGTCTCCAAATATAAACTACACAGAATCATTCTGTGAAATTTCTTTCTGATCTGTGCATTCAGCTAACAGAGTTAAACCATACTTTTGATTGAGCATATCTGAACACTCTTTCTGTAGAAAATGCAACTGGACATTTGGAGCGCTAAGAGAGTAGTAGTGGAAAAAGGAATATATTCAAATATAAACTACACAAAAGCATTCTGTGAAAATTCTTTCTGATCTGAGCATTCAGCTAACAGAGTTAAACCATACTTTTGATTGAGCAGTTTTGAAATACTCTGTCTGTAGAAAATGCAACTGGACATTCGTAGCGCTAAGTGGGTAATAGTGGAATAAAGAATATGTTCAAATATAAACTACACAGAAGCATTGTATGAAACTTCTTTCTGTTCTGTGCATTCAGCTAACAGAGTTGAACCTTACTTTTGATTGAGCCTTTCTGAAACACTCTTTCTGTAGAAACTGCAATTGGACATTCTGAGCGCTAAGAGGCCTCTATTGGGAAAAATAATATCTTCAAATAAAAACTACACAGAAGCATTGTGTGAAACTTATTTCTGATATGTTCATTAAGCTAACAGAGTTAAACCATACTTTTGATTGCGCAGTTCTGAACACTCTTTCTGTAGAAAATGCAAGTGGACATTCGGAGCGCTAAGAGGGTAATAGTGGAAAAAGGAATATACTCAAATATAAACTACACAGTAGCATTCTGTGAAAATTCTTTCTGTTCTGTGCATTCAACTAACAGAGTTGAACCTTACTTTTGATTGAGCCGTTCTGAAACACTCTTTCTGTAGAAACTGCAATTGGACATGCTAAGCGCTAAGAGGCCTACATTGGGAAAAAGAATACCTTCAAATAAAAACTACACAGATGCATTCTGTGAAACTTATTTCTGATCTGTAAATTCAGTTAACAGAGATAAAACATATTTTTGATTGAGCAGTTATGAAACACTCTTTTTGTAGAAAATGCAAGTGGAGATTCGGAGCGCTAAGAGGGTAATAGTGGAAAAAGGAATGTCTTCAAATATAAACTACACAGAATCATTCGGTGAAACTTCTTTCTGATCTGTGCATTCAGCTAACAGAGTTAAACCATACTTTTGATTGAGCAGATCTGAACAGTCTTTCTGTAGAAAATGCAACTGGACATTTGGAGCGCTAAGAGCGTAGTAGTGGAAAAAGGAATATATTCAAATATAAACTACACAGAAGCATTCTGTGAAACTTCTTTCTGATCTGAGCATTCAGCTAACAGAGTTAAACCATACTTTTGATTGAGCAGTTTTGAAACACTCTGTCTGTAGAAAATGCAACTGGACATTCGTAGCGCTAAGTGGGTAATAGTGGAAAAAAAATATGTTCAAATGTAAACTACACAGAAGCATTGTATGAAACTTCTTTCTGTTCTGTGCATTCAACTAACAGAGTTGAACCTTACTTTTGATTGAGCCGTTCTGAAACACTCTTTCTGTAGAAACTGCAATTGGACATTCTGAGCGCTAAGAGGCCTATATTGGGAAAAAGAATGTCTACAAATAAAAACTACACAGAAGAATTGTGTGAAACTTCTTTCTGTTCTGTTTGTTCAACTAAAAGAGTTGAACCTTAGTTTTGATTGAGCCGTTCTGAAACACTCTTTCTGTCGAAAATGCAAGTGGAGATTCGGAGCGCTAAGAGGGTAATAGTGGAAAAAGAAATGTCTCCAAATATAAACTACACAGAATCATTCTGTGAAACTTCTTTCTGATCTGTGCATTCAGCTAACAGAGTTAAACCATACTTTTGATTGAGCAGATCTGAACACTCTTTCTGTAGAAAATGCAACTGGACATTTGGAGCGCTAAGAGAGTAGTAGTGGAAAAAGGAATATATTCAAATATAAACTACACAGAAGCATTCTGTGAAACTTCTTTCTGATCTGAGCATTCAGCTAACAGAGTTAAACCATACTTTTGATTGAGCAGTTTTGAAACACTCTGTCTGTAGAAAATGCAACTGGACATTCGTAGCGCTAAGTGGGTAATAGTGGAAAAAAGAATATGTTCAAATATAAGCTACACAGAAGCATTGTATGAAACTTCTTTCTGTTCTGTGCATTCAACTAACAGAGTTGAACCTTACTATTGATTGAGCCTTTCTGAAACACTCTTTCTGTAGAAACTGCAATTGGACATTCTGAGCGTTAAGAGGCCTCTATTGGGAAAAATAATATCTTCAAATAAAAACTACACAGAAGCATTGTGTGAAACTTATTGCTGATATGTTCATTAAGCTAACAGAGTTAAACCATACTTTTGATTACGCAGTTCTGAACACTCTTTCTGTAGAAAATGCAAGTGGACATTCGGAGCGCTAAGAGGGTAATAGTGGAAAAAGGAATATATTCAAATATAAACTACACAGTAGCATTCTGTGAAACTTCTTTCTGTTCTGTGCATTCAGCTAACAGAGTTAAACCATACTTTTGATTGAGCAGATCTGAACACTCTTTCTGTAGAAAATGCAACTGGACATTTGGAGCGCTAAGAGAGTAGTAGTGGAAAAAGGAATATATTCAAATATAAACTACACAGAAGCATTCTGTGAAACTTCTTTCTGATCTGAGCATTCAGCTAACAGAGTTAAACCATACTTTTGATTGAGCAGTTTTGAAACACTCTTTCTGTAGAAAATGCAACTGGACATTTGTAGCGCTAAGTGGGTAATAGTGGAAAAAAGAATATGTTCAAATATAAACTACACAGAAGCATTGTATGAAACTTCTTTCTGTTCTGTGCATTCAACTAACAGAGTTGAACCTTACTTTTGATTGAGCCTTTCTGAAACACTCTTTCTGTAGAAACTGCAATTGGACATTCTGAGCGCTAAGAGGCCTCTATTGGGAAAAATAATAACTTCAAATAAAAACTACACAGAAGCATTGTGTGAAACTTATTTCTGATATGTTCATTAAGCTAACAGAGTTAAACCATACTTTTGATTGCGCAGTTCTGAACACTCTTTCTGTAGAAAATGCAAGTGGACATTCGGAGCGCTAAGAGGGTAATAGTGGAAAAAGGAATATATTCAAATATAAACTACACAGTAGCATTCTGTGAAAATTCTTTCTGTTCTGTGCATTCAACTAACAGAGTTGAACCTTACTTTTGATTGAGCCGTTCTGAAACTATCTTTCTGTAGAAACTGCAATTGGACATGCTAAGCGCTATGGGGCCTACATTGGGAAAAAGAATATCTTCAAATAAAAACTACACAGATGCATTCTGTGAAACTTATTTCTGATCTGTAAATTCAGTTAACAGAGATAAAACATATTTTTGATTGATCAGTTATGAAACACTCTTTTTGTAGAAAATGCAAGTGGAGATTCGGAGCGCGAAGAGGGTAATAGTGGAAAAAGGAATGTCTTCAAATATAAACTACACAGAATCATTCGGTGAAACTTCTTTCTGATCTGTGCATTCAGCTAACAGAGTTAAACCATACTTTTGATTGAGCAGATCTGAACACTCTTTCTGTAGAAAATGCAACTGGACATTTGGAGCGCTAAGAGCGTAGTAGTGGAAAAAGGAATATATTCAAATATAAACTACACAGAAGCATTCTGTGAAACTTCTTTCTGATCTGAGCATTCAGCTAACAGAGTTAAACCATACTTTTGATTGAGCAGTTTTGAAACACTCTGTCTGTAGAAAATGCAACTGGACATTCGAAGCGCTAAGTGGGTAATAGTGGAAAAAAGAATATGTTCAAATATGAACTACACAGAAGCATTGTATGAAACTTCTTTCTGTTCTGTGCATTCAACTAACAGAGTTGAACCTTACTTTTGATTGAGCCGTTCTGAAACACTCTTTCTCTAGAAACTGCAATTGGACATTCTGAGCGCTAAGAGGCATATATTGGGAAAAAGAATGTCTACAAATAAAAACTACACAGAAGAATTGTGTGAAACATCTTTCTGTTCTGTTTGTTTAATAAAAGAGTTGAACCTTAGTTTTGATTGAGCCGTTTTGAAACACTCTTTCTGTAGAAAATACAAGTGGAGATTCGGAGCGCTAAGAGGGTAATAGTGGAAAAAGGAATGTCTCCAAATATAAACTACACAGAATCATTCTGTGAAATTTCTTTCTGATCTGTGCATTCAGCTAACAGAGTTAAACCATACTTTTGATTGAGCATATCTGAACACTCTTTCTGTAGAAAATGCAACTGGACATTTGGAGCGCTAAGAGAGTAGTAGTGGAAAAAGGAATATATTCAAATATAAACTACACAAAAGCATTCTGTGAAAATTCTTTCTGATCTGAGCATTCAGCTAACAGAGTTAAACCATACTTTTGATTGAGCAGTTTTGAAACACTCTGTCTGTAGAAAATGCAACTGGACATTCGTAGCGCTAAGTGGGTAATAGTGGAAAAAAGAATATGTTCAAATATAAACTACACAGAAGCATTGTATGAAACTTCTTTCTGTTCTGTGCATTCAACTAACAGAGTTGAACCTTACTTTTGATTGAGCCGTTCTGAAACACTCTTTCTGTAGAAACTGCAATTGGACATTCTGAGCGCTAAGAGGCCTCTATTGGGAAAAATAATATCTTCAAATAAAAACTACACAGAAGCATTGTGTGAAACTTATTTCTGATATGTTCATTAAGCTAACAGAGTTAAACCATACTTTTGATTGCGCAGTTCTGAACACTCTTTCTGTAGAAAATGCAAGTGGACATTCGGAGCGCTAAGAGGGTAATAGTGGAAAAAGGAATATATTCAAATATAAACTACACAGTAGCATTCTGTGAAAATTCTTTCTGTTCTGTGCATTCAACTAACAGAGTTGAACCTTACTTTTGATTGAGCCGTTCTGAAACACTCTTTCTGTAGAAACTGCAATTGGACATGCTAAGCGCTAAGAGGCCTACATTGGGAAAAAGAATATCTTCAAATAAAAACTACACAGATGCATTCTGTGAAACTTATTTCTGATCTGTAAATTCAGTTAACAGAGATAAAACATATTTTTGATTGAGCAGTTATGAAACACTCTTTTTGTAGAAAATGCAAGTGGAGATTCGGAGCGCTAAGAGGTTAATAGTGGAAAAAGGAATGTCTACAAATATAAACTACACAGAATCATTCGGTGAAACTTCTTTCTGATCTCTGCATTCAGCTAACAGAGTTAAACCATACTTTTGATTGAGCAGATCTGAACACCCTTTCTGTTGAAAATGCAACTGGACATTTGGAGCGCTAAGAGCGTAGTAGTGGAAAAAGGAATATATTCAAATATAAACTACACAGAAGCATCCTGTGAAACTTCTTTCTGATCTGAGCATTCAGCTAACAGATTTAAACCATACTTTTGATTGAGCAGATTTGAAACACTCTGTCTGTAGAAAATGCAACTGGACATTCGTAGCGCTAAGTGGGTAATAGTGGAAAAAAGAATATGTTCAAATATAAACTACACAGAAGCATTGTATGAAACTACTTTCTGTTCTGTGCATTCAACTAACAGAGTTGAACCTTACTTTTGATTGAGCCGTTCTGAAACTCTCTTTCTGTAGAAACTGCAATTGGACATTCTGAGAGCTAAGAGGCCTATATTGGGAAAAAGAATGTCTACAAATAAAAACTACACAGAAGAATTGTGTGAAACTTCTTTCTGTTCTGTTTGTTCAACTAAAAGAGTTGAACCTTAGTTTTGATTGAGCCGTTCTGAAACACTCTTTATGTAGAAAATGCAAGTGGAGATTCGGAGCGCTAAGAGGGTAATAGTGGAAAAAGGAATGTCTCCAAATATAAACTACACAGAATCATTCTGTGAAACTTCTTTCTAATCTGTGCATTCAGCTAACAGAGTTAAACCATACTTTTGATTGAGCAGATCTGAACACTCTTTCTGTAGAAAATGCAACTGGACATTTGGAGCACTAAGAGAGTAGTAGTGGAAAAAGGAATATATTCAAATATAAACTACACAGAAGCATTCTGTGAAACTTCTTTATGATCTGGGCATTCAGCTAACAGTGTTAAACCATAATTTTGATTGAGCAGTTTTGAAACATTCTGTCTGTAGAAAATGCAACTGGACATTCGTAGCGCTAAGTGGGTAATAGTGGAAAAAAGAATATGTAAAAATATAAACTACACAGAAGCATTGTATGAAACTTCTTTCTGTTCTGTGCATTCAACTAACAGAGTTGAACCTTACATTTCATTGAGCCTTTCTGAAACACTCTTTCTGTAGAAACTGCAATTGGACATTCTGAGCGCTAAGAGGCCTCTATTGGGAAAAATAATATCTTCAAATAAAAACTACACAGAAGCATTGTGTGAAACTTATTTCTGATATGTTCATTAAGCTAACAGAATTAAACCATACTTTTGTTTGCGCAGTTCTGAACACTCTTTCTGTAGAAAATGCAAGTGGACATTCGGAGCGCTAAGAGGGTAATAGTGGAAAAAGGAATATATTCAAATATAAACTACACAGTAGCATTCTGTGAAAATTCTTTCTGTTCTGTGCATTCAACTAACAGAGTTGAACCTTACTTTTGATTGAGCCGTTCTGAAACACTCTTTCTGTAGAAACTGCAATTGGACATGCTAAGCGCTAAGAGGCCTACATTGGGAAAAAGAATATCTTCAAATAAAAACTACACAGATGCATTCTGTGAAACTTATTTCTGATCTGTAATTTCAGTTAACAGAGATAAAACATATTTTTGATTGAGCAGTTATGAAACACTCTTTTTGTAGAAAATGCAAGTGGAGATTCGGAGCACTAAGGGGGTAATAGTGGAAAAAAGAATGTCTTCAAACATAAACTACACAGAATCATTCGGTGAAACTTCTTTCTGATCTGTGCATTCAGCTAACAGAGTTAAACCATACTTTTGATTGAGCAGATCTGAACAGTCTTTCTGTAGAAAATGCAACTGGACATTTGGAGCGCTAAGAGCGTAGTAGTGGAAAAAGGAATATATTCAAATATAAACTACACAGAAGCATTCTGTGAAACTTCTTTCTGATCTGAGCATTCAGCTAACAGAGTTAAACCATACTTTTGATTGAGCAGTTTTGAAACACTCTGTCTGTAGAAAATGCAACTGGACATTCGTAGCGCTAAGTGGGTAATAGTGGAAAAAAAATATGTTCAAATGTCAACTACACAGAAGCATTGTATGAAACTTCTTTCTGTTCTGTGCATTCAACTAACAGAGTTGAACCTTACTTTTGATTGAGCCGTTCTGAAACACTCTTTCTGTAGAAACTGCAATTGGACATTCTGAGCGCTAAGAGGCCTATATTGGGAAAAAGAATGTCTACAAATAAAAACTACACAGAAGAATTGTGTGAAACTTCTTTCTGTTCTGTTTGTTCAACTAAAAGAGTTGAACCTTAGTTTTGATTGAGCCGTTCTGAAACACTCTTTCTGTCGAAAATGCAAGTGGAGATTCGGAGCGCTAAGAGGGTAATAGTGGAAAAAGAAATGTCTCCAAATATAAACTACACAGAATCATTCTGTGAAACTTCTTTCTGATCTGTGCATTCAGCTAACAGAGTTAAACCATACTTTTGATTGAGCAGATCTGAACACTCTTTCTGTAGAAAATGCAACTGGACATTTGGAGCGCTAAGAGAGTAGTAGTGGAAAAAGGAATATATTCAAATATAAACTACACAGAAGCATTCTGTGAAACTTCTTTCTGATCTGAGCATTCAGCTAACAGAGTTAAACCATACTTTTGATTGAGCAGTTTTGAAACACTCTGTCTGTAGAAAATGCAACTGGACATTCGTAGCGCTAAGTGGGTAATAGTGGAAAAAAGAATATGTTCAAATATAAGCTACACAGAAGCATTGTATGAAACTTCTTTCTGTTCTGTGCATTCAACTAACACAGTTGAACCTTACTATTGATTGAGCCTTTCTGAAACACTCTTTCTGTAGAAACTGCAATTGGACATTCTGAGCGTTAAGAGGCCTCTATTGGGAAAAATAATATCTTCAAATAAAAACTACACAGAAGCATTGTGTGAATCTTATTGCTGATATGTTCATTAAGCTAACAGAGTTAAACCATACTTTTGATTACGCAGTTCTGAACACTCTTTCTGTAGAAAATGCAAGTGGACATTCGGAGCGCTAAGAGGGTAATAGTGGAAAAAGGAATATATTCAAATATAAACTACACAGTAGCATTCTGTGAAAATTCTTTCTGTTCTGTGCATTCAACTAACAGAGTTGAACCCTACTTTTGATTGAGCCGTTCTGAAACACTCTTTCTGTAGAAACTGCAATTGGACATTCTGAGCGCTAAGAGGCCTATATTGGGAAAAAGAATGTCTACAAATAAAAACTACACAGAAGAATTGTGTGAAACTTCTTTCTGTTCTGTTTGTTCAACTAAAAGAGTTGAACCTTAGTTTTGATTGAGCTGTTCTGAAACACTCTTTCTGTAGAAAATGCAAGTGGAGATTCGGAGCGCTAAGAGGGTAATAGTGGAAAAAGGAATGTCTCCAAATATAAACTACACAGAATCATTCTGTGAAACTTCTTTCTGATCTGAGCATTCAGCTAACAGATTTAAACCATACTTTTGATTGAGCAGTTTTGAAACACTCTGTCTGTAGAAAATGCAACTGGACATTCGTAGCGCTAAGTGGGTAATAGTGGAAAAAAGAATATGTTCAAATATAAACTACACAGAAGCATTGTATGAAACTTCTTTCTGTTCTGTGCATTCAACTAACAGAGTTGAACCTTACTTTTGATTGAGCCGTTCTGAAACACTCTTTCTGTAGAAACTGCAATTGGACATTCTGAGCGCTAAGAGGCCTCTATTGGGAAAAATAATATCTTCAAATAAAAACTACACAGAAGCATTGTGTGAAACTTATTTCTGATATGTTCATTAAGCTAACAGAGTTAAACCATACTTTTGATTGCGCAGTTCTGAACACTCTTTCTGTAGAAAATGCAAGTGGACATTCGGAGCGCTAAGAGGGTAATAGTGGAAAAAGGAATATATTCAAATATAAACTACACAGTAGCATTCTGTGAAAATTCTTTCTGTTCTGTGCATTCAACTAACAGAGTTGAACCTTACTTTTGATTGAGCCGTTCTGAAACACTCTTTCTGTAGAAACTGCAATTGGACATGCTAAGCGCTAAGAGGCCTACATTGGGAAAAAGAATATCTTCAAATAAAAACTACACAGATGCATTCTGTGAAACTTATTTCTGATCTGTAAATTCAGTTAACAGAGATAAAACATATTTTTGATTGAGCAGTTATGAAACACTCTTTTTGTAGAAAATGCAAGTGGAGATTCGGAGCGCTAAGAGGTTAATAGTGGAAAAAGGAATGTCTACAAATATAAACTACACAGAATCATTCGGTGAAACTTCTTTCTGATCTCTGCATTCAGCTAACAGAGTTAAACCATACTTTTGATTGAGCAGATCTGAACACCCTTTCTGTTGAAAATGCAACTGGACATTTGGAGCGCTAAGAGCGTAGTAGTGGAAAAAGGAATATATTCAAATATAAACTACACAGAAGCATCCTGTGAAACTTCTTTCTGATCTGAGCATTCAGCTAACAGATTTAAACCATACTTTTGATTGAGCAGATTTGAAACACTCTGTCTGTAGAAAATGCAACTGGACATTCGTAGCGCTAAGTGGGTAATAGTGGAAAAAAGAATATGTTCAAATATAAACTACACAGAAGCATTGTATGAAACTACTTTCTGTTCTGTGCATTCAACTAACAGAGTTGAACCTTACTTTTGATTGAGCCGTTCTGAAACTCTCTTTCTGTAGAAACTGCAATTGGACATTCTGAGAGCTAAGAGGCCTATATTGGGAAAAAGAATGTCTACAAATAAAAACTACACAGAAGAATTGTGTGAAACTTCTTTCTGTTCTGTTTGTTCAACTAAAAGAGTTGAACCTTAGTTTTGATTGAGCCGTTCTGAAACACTCTTTATGTAGAAAATGCAAGTGGAGATTCGGAGCGCTAAGAGGGTAATAGTGGAAAAAGGAATGTCTCCAAATATAAACTACACAGAATCATTCTGTGAAACTTCTTTCTAATCTGTGCATTCAGCTAACAGAGTTAAACCATACTTTTGATTGAGCAGATCTGAACACTCTTTCTGTAGAAAATGCAACTGGACATTTGGAGCACTAAGAGAGTAGTAGTGGAAAAAGGAATATATTCAAATATAAACTACACAGAAGCATTCTGTGAAACTTCTTTATGATCTGGGCATTCAGCTAACAGTGTTAAACCATAATTTTGATTGAGCAGTTTTGAAACATTCTGTCTGTAGAAAATGCAACTGGACATTCGTAGCGCTAAGTGGGTAATAGTGGAAAAAAGAATATGTAAAAATATAAACTACACAGAAGCATTGTATGAAACTTCTTTCTGTTCTGTGCATTCAACTAACAGAGTTGAACCTTACATTTCATTGAGCCTTTCTGAAACACTCTTTCTGTAGAAACTGCAATTGGACATTCTGAGCGCTAAGAGGCCTCTATTGGGAAAAATAATATCTTCAAATAAAAACTACACAGAAGCATTTTGTGAAACTTATTTCTGATATGTTCATTAAGCTAACAGAATTAAACCATACTTTTGTTTGCGCAGTTCTGAACACTCTTTCTGTAGAAAATGCAAGTGGACATTCGGAGCGCTAAGAGGGTAATAGTGGAAAAAGGAATATATTCAAATATAAACTACACAGTAGCATTCTGTGAAAATTCTTTCTGTTCTGTGCATTCAACTAACAGAGTTGAACCTTACTTTTGATTGAGCCGTTCTGAAACACTCTTTCTGTAGAAACTGCAATTGGACATGCTAAGCGCTAAGAGGCCTACATTGGGAAAAAGAATATCTTCAAATAAAAACTACACAGATGCATTCTGTGAAACTTATTTCTGATCTGTAATTTCAGTTAACAGAGATAAAACATATTTTTGATTGAGCAGTTATGAAACACTCTTTTTGTAGAAAATGCAAGTGGAGATTCGGAGCACTAAGGGGGTAATAGTGGAAAAAAGAATGTCTTCAAACATAAACTACACAGAATCATTCGGTGAAACTTCTTTCTGATCTGTGCATTCAGCTAACAGAGTTAAACCATACTTTTGATTGAGCAGATCTGAACACTCTTTCTGTTGAAAATGCAACTGGATTTTGGAGCGCTAAGAGCGTATTAGTGGAAAAAGGAATATATTCAAATATAAACTACACAGAAGCATTCTGTGAAACTTCTTTCTGATCTGAGCATTCAGCTAACAGAGTTAAACCATACTTTTGATTGAGCAGATTTGAAACACTCTGTCTGTAGAAAATGCAACTGGACATTCGTAGCCCTAAGTGGGTAATAGTGGAAAAAAGAATATGTTCAAATATAAACTACACAGAAGCATTGTATGAAACTTCTTTATGTTCTGTGCATTCAACTAACAGAGTTGAACCTTACTTTTGATTGAGCCATTCTGAAACACTCTTTCTGTAGAAACTGCAATTGGACATTCTGAGAGCTAAGAGGCCTATATTGGGAAAAAGAATGTCTACAAATAAAAACTACACAGAAGAATTGTGTGAAACTTCTTTCTGTTCTGTTTGTTCAACTAAAAGAGTTGAACCTTAGTTTTGATTGAACCGTTCTGAAACACTCTTTCTGTAGAAAATGCAAGTGGAGATTCGGAGCGCTAAGAGGGTAATAGTGGAAAAAGGAATGTCTCCAAATATAAACTACACAGAATCATTCTGTGAAACTTCTTTCTGATCTGTGCATTCAGCTAACAGAGTTAAACCATACTTTTGATTGAGCAGATCTGAACACTCTTTCTGTAGAAAATGCAACTGGACATTTGGAGCGCTAAGAGAGTAGTAGTGGAAAAAGGAATATATTCAAATATAAACTACACAGAAGCATTCTGTGAAACTTCTTTCTGATCTGAGCATTCAGCTAACAGAGTTAAACCATACTTTTTATTGAGCAGTTTTGAAACACTCTGTCTGTAGAAAATGCAACTGGACATTCGTAGCGCTAAGTGGGTAATAGTGGAAAAAAGAATATGTTCAAATATAAACTACACAGAAGCATTGTATGAAACTTCTTTCTGTTCTGTGCATTCAACTAACAGAGTTGAACCTTACTTTTGATTGAGCCTTTCTGAAACACTCTTTCTTTAGAATCTGCAATTGGACATTCTGAGCGCTAAGAGGCCTATATTGGGAAAAATAATATCTTCAAATAAAAACTACACAGAAACATTGTGTGAAACTTATTTCTGATATGTTCATTAAGCTAACAGAGTTAAACCATACTTTTGATTGCGCAGTTCTGAACACTCTTTCTGTAGAAAATGCAAGTGGACATTCGGAGCCCTAAGAGGGTAATAGTGGAAAAAGGAATATATTCAAATATAAACTACACAGTAGCATTCTGTGAAAATTCTTTCTGTTCTGTGCATTCAACTAACAGAGTTGAACCTTACTTTTGATTGAGCCGTTCTGAAACACTCTTTCTGTAGAAACTGCAATTGGACATGCTAAGCGCTAAGAGGCCTACATTGGGAAAAAGAATATCTTCAAATAAAAACTACACAGATGCATTCTGTGAAACTTATTTCTGATCTGTAATTTCAGTTAAGAGAGATAAAACATATTTTTGATTGAGCAGTTATGAAACACTCTTTTTGTAGAAAATGCAAGTGGAGATTCGGAGCGCTAAGAGGGTAATAGTGGAAAAAGGAATGTCTTCAAATATAAACTACACAGAATCATTCGGTGAAACTTCTTTCTGATCTGTGCATTCAGCTAACAGAGTTAAACCATACTTTTGATTGAGCAGATCTGAGCACTCTTTCGGTTGAAAATGCAACTGGACATTTGGAGCGCTAAGAGCGTTGTAGTGGAAAAAGGAATATATTCAAATATAAACTACACAGAAGCATTCTGTGAAACTTCTTTCTGATCTGAGCATACAGCTAACAGAGTTAAACCATACTTTTGATTGAGCAGTTTTGAAACACTCTGTCTGTAGAATATGCAACTGGACATTCGTAGCACTAAGTGGGTAATAGTGGAAAAGAGAATATGTTCAAATATAAACTACACAGAAGCATTGTAAGAAACTTCTTTCTGTTCTGTGCATTCAACTAACAGAGTTGAACCTTACTTTTGATTGAGCCTTTCTGAAACACTCTTTCTGTAGAAACTGCAATTGGACATTCTGAGCGCTAAGAGGCCTATATTGGGAAAAAGAATGTCTACAAATAAAAACTACACAGAAGAATTGTGTGAAACTTCTTTCTGTTCTGTTTGTTCAACTAAAAGAGTTGAACCTTAGTTTTGATTGAGCCGTTCTGAAACACTCTTTCTGTAGAAAATTCAAGTGGAGATTCAGAGCGATAAGAGGGTAATAGTGGAAAAAGGAATGTCTCCAAATATAAACTACACAGAATCATTCTGTGAAACTTCTTTCTGATCTGTGCATTCAGCTAACAGAGTTAAACCATACTTTTGATTGAGCAGATCTGAACACTCTTTCTGTAGAAAATGCAACTGGACATTTGGAGCGCTAAGAGAGTAGTAGTGGAAAAAGGAATATATTCAAATATAAACTACACAGAAGCATTCTGTGAAACTTCTTTCTGATCTGAGCATTCAGCTAACAGAGTTAAACCATACTTTTGATTGAGCAGTTTTGAAACACTCTGTCTGTAGAAAATGCAACTGGACATTCGGAGCGCTAAGAGGGTAATAGTGGAAAAAGGAATATATTCAAATATAAACAACACAGTATCATTCTGTGAAAATTCTTTCTGTTCTGTGCATTCAACTAACAGAGTTGAACCTTACTTTTGATTGAGCCGTTCTGAAACACTCTTTCTGTAGAAACTGCAATTGGACATGCTAAGCGCTAAGAGGCCTACATTGGGAAAAAGAATATCTTCAAATAAAAACTACACAGATGCATTCTGTGAAACTTATTTCTGATCTTTAAATTCAGTTAACAGAGATAAAACATATTTTTGATTGAGCAGTTATGAAACACTCTTTTTGTAGAAAATGCAAGTGGAGATTCGGAGCGCAAAGGGGCTAATAGTGGAAAAAGGAATGTCTTCAAATATAAACTACACAGAATCATTCGGTGAAACTTCTTTCTGATCTGTGCATTCAGCTAACAGAGTTAAACCATACTTTTGATTGAGCAGATCTGAACACTCTTTCTGTAGAAAATGCAACTGGACATTTTGAGCGCCAAGAGCGTAGTAGTGGAAAAAGGAATATATTCAAATATAAACTACACAGAAGCATTCTGTGAAACTTCTTTCTGATCTGAGCATTCAGCTAACAGAGTTAAACCATACTTTTGATTGAGCAGTTTTGAAACACTCTGTCTGTAGAAAATGCAACTGGACATTCGTAGCGCTAAGTGGGTAATAGTGGAAAAAAGAGTATGTTCAAATATAAACTACACAGAAGCATTGTATGAAACTTCTTTCTGTTCTGTGCATTCAACTAACAGATTTGAACCTTACTTTTGATTGAGCCGTTCTGAAACACTCTTTCTGTAGAAACTGCAATTGGACATTCTGAGAGCTAAGAGGCCTATATTGGGAAAAAGAATGTCTACATATAAAAACTACACAGAAGAATTGTGTGAAACTTCTTTCTGTTCTGTTTGTTCAACTAAAAGAGTTGAACCTTAGTTTTGATTGAGCCGTTCTGAAACACTCTTTATGTAGAAAATGCAAGTGGAGATTCGGAGCGCTAAGAGGGTAATAGTGGAAAAAGGAATGTCTCCAAATATAAACTACACAGAATCATTCTGTGAAACTTCTTTCTGATCTGTGCATTCAGCTAACAGAGTTAAACCATACTTTTGATTGAGCAGATCTGAACACTCTTTCTGTAGAAAATGCAACTGGACATTTGGAGCGCTAAGAGAGTAGCAGTGGAAAAAGTAATATATTTAAAAATAAACTACACAGAAGCATTCTGTGAAACTTCTTTCTGATCTGAGCATTCAGCTAACAGAGTTAAACCATACTTTTTATTGAGCAGTTTTGAAACACTCTGTCTGTAGAAAATGCAACTGGACATTCGTAGCGCTAAGTGGGTAATAGTGGAAAAAAGAATATGTTCAAATATAAACTACACAGAAGCATTGTATGAAACTTCTTTCTGTTCTGTGCATTCAACTAACAGAGTTGAACCTTACTTTTGATTGAACCTTTCTGAAACACTCTTTCTGTAGAAACTGCAATTGGACATTCTGAGCGCTAAGAGGCCTATATTGGGAAAAATAATATCTTCAAATAAAAACTACACAGAAGCATTGTGTGAAACTTATTTCTGATATGTTCATTAAGCTAACAGAGTTAAACCATACTTTTGATTGCGCAGTTCTGAACACTCTTTCTGTAGAAAATGCAAGTGGACATTCGGAGCGCTAAGAGGGTAATAGTGGAAAAAGGAATATATTCAAATATAAACTACACAGTAGCATTCTGTGAAAATTCTTTCTGTTCTGTGCATTGAACTAACAGAGTTGAACCTTACTTTTGATTGAGCCGTTCTGAAACACTCTTTCTGTAGAAACTGCAATTGGACATGCTAAGCGCTAAGAGGCCTACATTGGGAAAAAGAATATCTTCAAATAAAAACTACACAGATGCATTCTGTGAAACTTATTTCTGATCTGTAAATTCAGTTAACAGAGATAAAACATATTTTTGATTGAGCAGTTATGAAACACTCTTTTTGTAGAAAATGCAAGTGGAGATTCGGAGCGCTAAGTGGGTAATAGTGGAAAAAGGAATGTCTTCAAATATAAACTACACAGAATCATTCGGTGAAACTTCTTTCTGATCTGTGCATTCAGCTAACAGAGTTAAACCATACTTTTGATTGAGCAGATCTGAACACTCTTTCTGTAGAAAATGCAACTGGACATTTGGAGCGCTAAGAGAGTAGTAGTGGAAAAAGGAATATATTCAAATATAAACTACACAGAAGCATTCTGTGAAACTTCTTTCTGATCTGAGCATTCAGCTAACAGAGTTAAACCATACTTTTTATTGAGCAGTTTTGAAACACTCTGTCTGTAGAAAATGCAACTGGACATTCGTAGCGCTAAGTGGGTAATAGTGGAAAAAAGAATATGTTCAAATATAAACTACACAGAAGCATTGTATGAAACTTCTTTCTGTTCTGTGCATTCAACTAACAGAGTTGAACCTTACTTTTGATTGAGCCTTTCTGAAACACTCTTTCTGTAGAAACTGCAATTGGACATTCTGAGCGCTAAGAGGCCTCTATTGGGAAAAATAATATCTTCAAATAAAAACTACACAGAAGCATTCTGTGAAACTTATTTCTGATATGTTCATTAAGCTAACAGAGTTAAACCATACTTTTGATTGCGCAGTTCTGAACACTCTTTCTGTAGAAAATGCAAGTGGACATTCGGAGCGCTAAGAGGGTAATAGTGGAAAAAGGAATATATTCAAATATAAACTACACAGTAGCATTCTGTGAAAATTCTTTCTGTTCTGTGCATTCAACTAACAGAGTTGAACCTTAATTTTGATTGAGCCGTTCTGAAACACTCTTTCTGTAGAAACTGCAATTGGACATGCTAAGCGCTAAGAGGCCGACATTGGGAAAAAGAATATCTTCAAATAAAAACTACACAGATGCATTCTGTGAAACTTATTTCGGATCTATAAATTCAGTTAACAGAGATAAAACATATTTTTGATTGAGCAGTTATGAAACACTCTTTTTGTAGAAAATGCAAGTGGAGATTCGGAGCGCTAAGAGGGTAATAGTGGAAAAAGGAATGTCTTCAAATATAAACTACACAGAATAATTCGGTGAAACTTCTTTCTGATCTGTGCATTCAGCTAACAGAGTTAAATCATACTTTTGATTGAGCAGATCTGAACACTCTTTCTGTTGAAAATGCAACTGGACATTTGGAGCGCTAAGAGCGTAGTAGTGGAAAAAGGAATATATTCAAATATAAACTACACAGAAGCATTCTGTGAAACTTCTTTCTGATCTGAGCATACAGCTAACAGAGTTAAACCATACTTTTGATTGAGCAGTTTTGAAACACTCTGTCTGTAGAAAATGCAACTGGACATTCGTAGCGCTAAGTGGGTAATAGTGGAAAAAAGAATATGTTCAAATATAAACTACACAGAAGCATTGTATGAAACTTCTTTCTGTTCTGTGCATTCAACTAACAGAGTTGAACCTTACTTTTGATTGAGCCGTTCTGAAACACTCTTTCTGTAGAAACTGCAATTGGACATTCTGAGCGTTAAGAGGCCTATATTGGGAAAATGAATGTCTACAAATAAAAACTACACAGAAGAATTGTGTGAAACTTCTTTCTGTTCTGTTTGTTCAACTAAAAGAGTTGAACCTTAGTTTTGATTGAGCCGTTCTGAAACACTCTTTCTGTAGAAAATGCAAGTGGAGATTCGGAGCGCTAAGAGGGTAATAGTGGAAAAAGGAATGTCTCCAAATATAAACTACACAGAATCATTCTGTGAAACTTCTTTCTGATCTGTGCATTCAGCTAACAGTGTTAAACCATACTTTTGATTGAGCAGATCTGAACACTCTTTCTGTAGAAAATGCAACTGGACATTTGGAGCGCTAAGAGAGTAGTAGTGGAAAAAGGAATATATTCAAATATAAACTACACAGAAGCATTCTGTGAAACTTCTTTCTGATCTGAGCATTCAGCTAACAGTGTTAAACCATACTTATGCTTGAGCAGTTTTGAAACACTCTGTCTGTAGAAAATGCAACTGGACATTCGTAGCGCTAAGTGGGTATTAGTGGAAAAAAGAATATTTTCAAATATAAACTACACAGAAGCATTGTATGAAACTTCTTTCTGTTCTGTGCATTCAACTAACAGAGTTGAACCTTACTTTTGATTGAGCCTTTCTGAAACACTCTTTCTGTAGAAACTGCAATTGGACATTCTGAGCGCTAAGAGGCCTATATTGGGAAAAATAATATCTTCAAATAAAAACTACACAGAAGCATTGTGTGAAACTTATTTCTGATATGTTCATTAAGCTAACAGAGTTAAACCATACTTTTGATTGCGCAGTTCTGAACACTCTTTCTGTAGAAAATGCAAGTGGACATTCGGAGCGCTAAGAGGGTAATAGTGGAAAAAGGAATATATTCAAATATAAACTACACAGTAGCATTCTGTGAAAATTCTTTCTGTTCTGTGCATTCAACTAACAGAGTTGAACCTTACTTTTGATTGAGCCGTTCTGAAACACTCTTTCTGTAGAAACTGCAATTGGACATGCTAAGCGCTAAGAGGCCTACATTGGGAAAAAGAATATCTTCAAATAAAAACTACACAGATGCATTCTGTGAAACTTATTTCTGATCTGTAAATTCAGTTAACAGAGATAAAACATATTTTTGATTGAGCAGTTATGAAACACTCTTTTTGTAGAAAATGCAAGTGGAGATTCGGAGCGCTAAGTGGGTAATAGTGGAAAAAGGAATGTCTTCAAATATAAACTACACAGAATCATTCGGTGAAACTTCTTTCTGATCTGTGCATTCAGCTAACAGAGTTAAACCATACTTTTGATTGAGCAGATCTGAACACTCTTTCTGTAGAAAATGCAACTGGACATTTGGAGCGCTAAGAGAGTAGTAGTGGAAAAAGGAATATATTCAAATATAAACTACACAGAAGCATTCTGTGAAACTTCTTTCTGATCTGAGCATTCAGCTAACAGAGTTAAACCATACTTTTTATTCAGCAGTTTTGAAACACTCTGTCTGTAGAAAATGCAACTGGACATTCGTAGCGCTAAGTGGGTAATAGTGGAAAAAAGAATATGTTCAAATATAAACTACACAGAAGCATTGTATGAAACTTCTTTCTGTTCTGTGCATTCAACTAACAGAGTTGAACCTTACTTTTGATTGAGCCTTTCTGAAACACTCTTTCTGTAGAAACTGCAATTGGACATTCTGAGCGCTAAGAGGCCTCTATTGGGAAAAATAATATCTTCAAATAAAAACTACACAGAAGCATTCTGTGAAACTTATTTCTGATATGTTCATTAAGCTAACAGAGTTAAACCATACTTTTGATTGCGCAGTTCTGAACACTCTTTCTGTAGAAAATGCAAGTGGACATTCGGAGCGCTAAGAGGGTAATAGTGGAAAAAGGAATATATTCAAATATAAACTACACAGTAGCATTCTGTGAAAATTCTTTCTGTTTTGTGCATTCAACTAACAGAGTTGAACCTTAATTTTGATTGAGCCGTTCTGAAACACTCTTTCTGTAGAAACTGCAATTGGACATGCTAAGCGCTAAGAGGCCGACATTGGGAAAAAGAATATCTTCAAATAAAAACTACACAGATGCATTCTGTGAAACTTATTTCGGATCTATAAATTCAGTTAACAGAGATAAAACATATTTTTGATTGAGCAGTTATGAAACACTGTTTTTGTAGAAAATGCAAATGGAGATTCGGAGCGCTAAGAGGGTAATAGTGGAAAAAGGAATGTCTTCAAATATAAACTACACAGAATAATTCGGTGAAACTTCTTTCTGATCTGTGCATTCAGCTAACAGAGTTAAACCATACTTTTGATTGAGCAGATCTGAACACTCTTTCTGTTGAAAATGCAACTGGACATTTGGAGCGCTAAGAGCGTAGTAGTGGAAAAAGGAATATATTCAAATATAAACTACACAGAAGCATTCTGTGAAACTTCTTTCTGATCTGAGCATACAGCTAACAGAGTTAAACCATACTTTTGATTGAGCAGTTTTGAAACACTCTGTCTGTAGAAAATGCAACTGGACATTCGTAGCGCTAAGTGGGTAATAGTGGAAAAAAGAATATGTTCAAATATAAACTACACAGAAGCATTGTATGAAACTTCTTTCTGTTCTGTGCATTCAACTAACAGAGTTGAACCTTACTTTTGATTGAGCCGTTCTGAAACACTCTTTCTGTAGAAACTGCAATTGGACATTCTGAGCGTTAAGAGGCCTATATTGGGAAAATGAATGTCTACAAATAAAAACTACACAGAAGAATTGTGTGAAACTTCTTTCTGTTCTGTTTGTTCAACTAAAAGAGTTGAACCTTAGTTTTGATTGAGCCGTTCTGAAACACTCTTTCTGTAGAAAATGCAAGTGGAGATTCGGAGCGCTAAGAGGGTAATAGTGGAAAAAGGAATGTCTCCAAATATAAACTACACAGAATCATTCTGTGAAACTTCTTTCTGATCTGTGCATTCAGCTAACAGTGTTAAAACATACTTTTGATTGAGCAGATCTGAACACTCTTTCTGTAGAAAATGCAACTGGACATTTGGAGCGCTAAGAGAGTAGTAGTGGAAAAAGGAATATATTCAAATATAAACTACACAGAAGCATTCTGTGAAACTTCTTTCTGATCTGAGCATTCAGCTAACAGAGTTAAACCATACTTTTGATTGAGCAGTTTTGAAACACTCTGTCTCTAGAAAATGCAACTGGACATTCGTAGCGCTAAGAGAGTAGTAGTGGAAAAAGGAATATATTCAAATATAATCTACACAGTAGCATTCTGTGAAAATTCTTTCTGTTCTGTGCATTCAGCTAACAGAGTTGAACCTTACTTTTGATTGAGCCGTTCTGAAACACTCTTTCTGTAGAAACTGCAATTGGACATGCTAAGCGCTAAGAGGCCTACATTGGGAAACAGAATATCTTCAAATAAAAACTACACAGATGCATTCTGTGAAACTTATTTCAGATCAATAAATTCAGTTAACAGAGATAAAACATATTTTTGATTGAGCAGTTATGAAACACTCTTTTTGTAGAAAATGCAAGTGGAGATTCGGAGCGCTAAGAGGGTAATAGTGGAAAAAGGAATGTCTTCAAATATAAACTACACAGAATCATTCGGTGAAACTTCTTTCTGATCTGTGCATTCAGCTAACAGAGTTAAACCATACTTTTGATTGAGCAGACCTGAACACTCTTTCTGTTGAAAATGCAACTGGACATTTGGAGCGCTAAGAGCGTTGTAGTGGAAAAAGGAATATATTCAAATATAAACTACACAGAAGCATTCTGTGAAACTTCTTTCTGATCTGAGCATACAGCTAACAGAGTTAAACCATACTTTTGATTGAGCAGTTTTGAAACACTCTGTCTGTAGAATATGCAACTGGACATTCGTAGCGCTAAGTGGGTAATAGTGGAAAAGAGAATATGTTCAAATATAAACTACACAGAAGCATTGTAAGAAACTTCTTTCTGTTCTGTGCATTCAACTAACAGAGTTGAACCTTACTTTTGATTGAGCCGTTCTGAAACACTCTTTCTGTAGAAACTGCAATTGGACATTCTGAGCGATAAGAGGCCTATATTGGGAAAAAGAATGTCTACAAATAAAAACTACACAGAAGAATTGTGTGAAACTTCTTTCTGTTCTGTTTGTTCAACTAAAAGAGTTGAACCTTAGATTTGATTGAGCCGTTCTGAAACACTCTTTCTGTAGAATATGCAAGTGGAGATTCAGAGCGCTAAGAGGGTAATAGTGGAAAAAGGAATGTCTCCAAATATAAACTACACAGAATCATTCTGTGAAACTTCTTTCTGATCTGTGCATTCAGCTAACAGAGTTAAACCATACTTTTGATTGAGCAGATCTGAACGCTCTTTCTGTAGAAAATGCAACTGGACATTTGGAGCGCTAAGAGAGTAGTAGTGGAAAAAGGAATATATTCAAATATAAACTACACAGAAGCATTCTGTGAAACTTCTTTCTGATCTGAGCATTCAGCTAACAGAGTTAAACCATACTTTTGATTGAGCAGTTTTGAAACACTCTGTCTGTAGAAAATGCAACTGGACATTCGTAGCGCTAAGTGGGTAATAGTGGAAAAAAGAATATGTTCAAATATAAACTACACAGAAGCATTGTATGAAACTTCTTTCTGTTCTGTGCATTCAACTCACAGAGTTGAACCTTACTTTTGATTGAGCCTTTCTGAAACACTCTTTCTGTAGAAACTGCAATTGGACATTCTGAGCGCTAAGAGGCCTATATTGGGAAAAATAATATCTTCAAATAAAAACTACACAGAAGCATTGTGTGAAACTTAAATCTGATATGTTCATTAAGCTAACAGAGTTAAACCATACTTTTGATTGCGCAGTTCTGAACACTCTTTCTGTAGAAAATGCAAGTGGACATTCGGAGCGCTAAGAGGGTAATGGTGGAAAAAGGAATATATTCAAATATAAACTACACAGTAGCATTCTGTGAAAATTCTTTCTGTTCTGTGCATTCAACTAACAGAGTTGAACCTTACTTTTGATTGAGCCATTCTGAAACACTGTTTCTGTAGAAACTGCAATTGGACATGCTAAGCGCTAAGAGGCCTACATTGGGAAAAAGAATATCTTCAAATAAAAACTACACAGATGCATTCTGTGAAACTTATTTCGGATCTGTAAATTCAGTTAACAGAGATAAAACATATTTTTGATTGAGCAGTTATGAAACACTCTTTTTGTAGAAAATGCAAGTGGAGATTCGGAGCGCTAAGAGGGTAATAGTGGAAAAACGAATGTCTTCAAATATAAACTACACAGAATCATTCGGTGAAACTTCTTTCTGATCTGTGCATTCATCTAACAGAGTTAAACCATACTTTTGATTGAGCAGATCTGAACACTCTTTCTGTTGAAAATGCAACTGGACATTTGGAGCGCTAAGAGCGTAGTAGTGGAAAAAGGAATATATTCAAATATAAACTACACAGAAGCATTCTGTGAAACTTCTTTCTGATCTGAGCATACAGCTAACAGAGTTAAACCATACTTTTGATTGAGCAGTTTTGAAACACTCTGTCTGTAGAAAATGCAACTGGACATTCGTAGCGCTAAGTGGGTAATAGTGGAAAAAAGAATATGTTCAAATATAAACTACACAGAAGCATTGTATGAAACTTCTTTCTGTTCTGTGCATTCAACTAACAGAGTTGAACCTTATTTTTGATTGAGCCGTTCTGAAACACTCTTTCTGTAGAAACTGCAATTGGACATTCTGAGCGTTAAGAGGCCTATATTGGGAAAATGAATGTCTACAAATAAAAACTACACAGAAGAATTGTGAGAAACTTCTTTCTGTTCTGTTTGTTCAACTAAAAGAGTTGAACCTTAGTTTGATTGAGCCGTTCTGAAACACTCTTTCTGTAGAAAATGCAACTGGACATTCGTAGCGCTAAGTGGGTAATAGTGGAAAAAAGAATATGTTCAAATATAAACTACACAGAAGCATTGTATGAAACTTCTTTCTGTTCTGTGCATTCAACAAACAGATTTGAACCTTACTTTTGATTGAGCCGTTCTGAAACACTCTTTCTGTAGAAACTGCAATTGGACATTCTGAGCGCTAAGAGGCCTCTATTGGGAAAAATAATATCTTCAAATAAAAACTACACAGAAGCATTGTGTGAAACTTATTTCTGATATGTTCATTAAGCTAACAGAGTTAAACCATACTTTTGACTGCGCAGTTCTGAACACTCTTTCTGTAGAAAATGCAAGTGGACATTCGGAGCGCTAAGAGGGTAATAGTGGAAAAAGGAATATATTCAAATATAAACTACACAGTAGCATTCTGTGAAAATTCTTTCTGTTCTGTGCATTCAACTAACAGTGTTGAAACTTACTTTTGATTGAGCCGTTCTGAAACACTCTTTCTGTAGAAACTGCAATTGGACATGCTAAGCGCTAAGAGGCCGACATTGGGAAAAAGAATATCTTCAAATAAAAACTACACAGATGCATTCTGTGAAACTTATTTCGGATCTATAAATTCAGTTAACAGAGATAAAACATATTTTTGATTGAGCAGTTATGAAACACTCTTTTTGTAGAAAATGCAAGTGGAGATTCGGAGCGCTAAGAGGGTAATAGTGGAAAAAGGAATGTCTTCATATATAAACTACACAGAATAATTCGGTGAAACTTCTTTCTGATCTGTGCATTCAGCTAACAGAGTTAAACCATACTTTTGATTGAGCAGATCTGAACACTCTTTCTGTTGAAAATGCAACTGGACATTTGGAGCGCTAAGAGCGTAGTAGTGGAAAAAGGAATATATTCAAATATAAACTACACAGAAGCATTCTGTGAAACTTCTTTCTGATCTGAGCATACAGCTAACAGAGTTAAACCATACTTTTGATTGAGCAGTTTTGAAACACTCTGTCTGTAGAAAATGCAACTGGACATTCGTAGCGCTAAGTGGGTAATAGTGGAAAAAAGAATATGTTCAAATATAAACTACACAGAAGCATTGTATGAAACTTCTTTCTGTTCTGTGCATTCAACTAACAGAGTTGAACCTTACTTTTGATTGAGCCGTTCTGAAACACTCTTTCTGTAGAAACTGCAATTGGACATTCTGAGCGTTAAGAGGCCTATATTGGGAAAATGAATGTCTACAAATAAAAACTACACAGAAGAATTGTGTGAAACTTCTTTCTGTTCTGTTTGTTCAACTAAAAGAGTTGAACCTTAGTTTTGATTGAGCCGTTCTGAAACACTCTTTCTGTAGAAAATGCAAGTGGAGATTCGGAGCGCTAAGAGGGTAATAGTGGAAAAAGGAATGTCTCCAAATATAAACTACACAGAATCATTCTGTGAAACTTCTTTCTGATCTGTGCATTCAGCTAACAGTGTTAAACCATACTTTTGATTGAGCAGATCTGAACACTCTTTCTGTAGAAAATGCAACTGGACATTTGGAGCGCTAAGAGAGTAGTAGTGGAAAAAGGAATACATTCAAATATAAACTACACAGAAGCATTCTGTGAAACTTCTTTCTGATCTGAGCATTCAGCTAACAGTGTTAAACCATACTTATGCTTGAGCAGTTTTGAAACACTCTGTCTGTAGAAAATGCAACTGGACATTCGTAGCGCTAAGTGGGTATTAGTGGAAAAAAGAATATTTTCAAATATAAACTACACAGAAGCATTGTATGAAACTTCTTTCTGTTCTGTGCATTCAACTAACAGAGTTGAACCTTACTTTTGATTGAGCCTTTCTGAAACACTCTTTCTGTAGAAACTGCAATTGGACATTCTGAGCGCTAAGAGGCCTATATTGGGAAAAATAATATCTTCAAATAAAAACTACACAGAAGCATTGTGTGAAACTTATTTCTGATATGTTCATTAAGCTAACAGAGTTAAACCATACTTTTGATTGCGCAGTTCTGAACACTCTTTCTGTAGAAAATGCAAGTGGACATTCGGAGCGCTAAGAGGGTAATAGTGGAAAAAGGAATATATTCAAATATAAACTACACAGTAGCATTCTGTGAAAATTCTTTCTGTTCTGTGCATTCAACTAACAGAGTTGAACCTTACTTTTGATTGAGCCGTTCTGAAACACTCTTTCTGTAGAAACTGCAATTGGACATGCTAAGCGCTAAGAGGCCTACATTGGGAAAAAGAATATCTTCAAATAAAAACTACACAGATGCATTCTGTGAAACTTATTTCTGATCTGTAAATTCAGTTAACAGAGATAAAACATATTTTTGATTGAGCAGTTATGAAACACTCTTTTTGTAGAAAATGCAAGTGGAGATTCGGAGCGCTAAGTGGGTAATAGTGGAAAAAGGAATGTCTTCAAATATAAACTACACAGAATCATTCGGTGAAACTTCTTTCTGATCTGTGCATTCAGCTAACAGAGTTAAACCATACTTTTGATTGAGCAGATCTGAACACTCTTTCTGTAGAAAATGCAACTGGACATTTGGAGCGCTAAGAGCGTAGTAGTGGAAAAAGGAATATATTCAAATATAAACTACACAGAAGCATTCTGTGAAACTTCTTTCTGATCTGAGCATTCAGCTAACAGAGTTAAACCATACTTTTTATTGAGCAGTTTTGAAACACTCTGTCTGTAGAAAATGCAACTGGACATTCGTAGCGCTAAGTGGGTAATAGTGGAAAAAAGAATATGTTCAAATATAAACTACACAGAAGCATTGTATGAAACTTCTTTCTGTTCTGTGCATTCAACTAACAGAGTTGAACCTTACTTTTGATTGAGCCGTTCTGAAACACTCTTTCTGTAGAAACTGCAATTGGACATTCTGAGCGCTAAGAGGCCTCTATTGGGAAAAATAATATCTTCAAATAAAAACTACACAGAAGCATTCTGTGAAACTTATTTCTGATATGTTCATTAAGCTAACAGAGTTAAACCATACTTTTGATTGCGCAGTTCTGAACACTCTTTCTGTAGAAAATGCAAGTGGACATTCGGAGCGCTAAGAGGGTAATAGTGGAAAAAGGAATATATTCAAATATAAACTACACAGTAGCATTCTGTGAAAATTCTTTGTGTTCTGTGCATTCAACTAACAGAGTTGAACCTTAATTTTGATTGAGCCGTTCTGAAACACTCTTTCTGTAGAAACTGCAATTGGACATGCTAAGCGCTAAGAGGCCGACATTGGGAAAAAGTATATCTTCAAATAAAAACTACACAGATGCATTCTGTGAAACTTATTTCGGATCTATAAATTCAGTTAACAGAGATAAAACATATTTTTGATTGAGCAGTTATGAAACACTCTTTTTGTAGAAAATGCAAGTGGAGATTCGGAGCGCTAAGAGGGTAATAGTGGAAAAAGGAATGTCTTCAAATATAAACTACACAGAATAATTCGGTGAAACTTCTTTCTGATCTGTGCATTCAGCTAACAGAGTTAAACCATACTTTTGATTGAGCAGATCTGAACACTCTTTCTGTTGAAAATGCAACTGGACATTTGGAGCGCAAAGAGCGTAGTAGTGGAAAAAGGAATATATTCAAATATAAACTACACAGAAGCATTCTGTGAAACTTCTTTCTGATCTGAGCATACAGCTAACAGAGTTAAACCATACTTTTGATTGAGCAGTTTTGAAACACTCTGTCTGTAGAAAATGCAACTGGACATTCGTAGCGCTAAGTGGGTAATAGTGGAAAAAAGAATATGTTCAAATATAAACTACACAGAAGCATTGTATGAAACTTCTTTCTGTTCTGTGCATTCAACTAACAGAGTTGAACCTTACTTTTGATTGAGCCGTTCTGAAACACTCTTTCTGTAGAAACTGCAATTGGACATTCTGAGCGTTAAGAGGCCTATATTGGGAAAATGAATGTCTACAAATAAAAACTACACAGAAGAATTGTGTGAAACTTCTTTCTGTTCTGTTTGTTCAACTAAAAGAGTTGAACCTTAGTTTTGATTGAGCCGTTCTGAAACACTCTTTCTGTAGAAAATGCAAGTGGAGATTCGGAGCGCTAAGAGGGTAATAGTGGAAAAAGGAATGTCTCCAAATATAAACTACACAGAATCATTCTGTGAAACTTCTTTCTGATCTGTGCATTCAGCTAACAGTGTTAAAACATACTTTTGATTGAGCAGATCTGAACACTCTTTCTGTAGAAAATGCAACTGGACATTTGGAGCGCTAAGAGTGTAGTAGTGGAAAAAGGAATATATTCAAATATAAACTACACAGAAGCATTCTGTGCAACTTCTTTCTGATCTGAGCATTCAGCTAACAGAGTTAAACCATACTTTTGATTGAGCAGTTTTGAAACACTCTGTCTCTAGAAAATGCAACTGGACATTCGTAGCGCTAAGAGAGTAGTAGTGGAAAAAGGAATATATTCAAATATAATCTACACAGTAGCATTCTGTGAAAATTCTTTCTGTTCTGTGCATTCAGCTAACAGAGTTGAACCTTACTTTTGATTGAGCCGTTCTGAAACACTCTTTCTGTAGAAACTGCAATTGGACATGCTAAGCGCTAAGAGGCCTACATTGGGAAACAGAATATCTTCAAATAAAAACTACACAGATGCATTCTGTGAAACTTATTTCAGATCAATAAATTCAGTTAACAGAGATAAAACATATTTTTGATTGAGCAGTTATGAAACACTCTTTTTGTAGAAAATGCAAGTGGAGATTCGGAGCGCTAAGAGGGTAATAGTGGAAAAAGGAATGTCTTCAAATATAAACTACACAGAATCATTCGGTGAAACTTCTTTCTGATCTGTGCATTCAGCTAACAGAGTTAAACCATACTTTTGATTGAGCAGACCTGAACACTCTTTCTGTTGAAAATGCAACTGGACATTTGGAGCGCTAAGAGCGTTGTAGTGGAAAAAGGAATATATTCAAATATAAACTACACAGAAGCATTCTGTGAAAATTCTTTCTGATCTGAGCATACAGCTAACAGAGTTAAACCATACTTTTGATTGAGCAGTTTTGAAACACTCTGTCTGTAGAATATGCAACTGGACATTCGTAGCGCTAAGTGGGTAATAGTGGAAAAGAGAATATGTTCAAATATAAACTACACAGAAGCATTGTAAGAAACTTCTTTCTGTTCTGTGCATTCAACTAACAGAGTTGAACCTTACTTTTGATTGAGCCGTTCTGAAACACTCTTTCTGTAGAAACTGCAATTGGACATTCTGAGCGCTAAGAGGCCTATATTGGGAAAAAGAATGTCTACAAATAAAAACTACACAGAAGAATTGTGTGAAACTTCTTTCTGTTCTGTTTGTTCAACTAAAAGAGTTGAACCTTAGATTTGATTGAGCCGTTCTGAAACACTCTTTCTGTAGAATATGCAAGTGGAGATTCAGAGCGCTAAGAGGGTAATAGTGGAAAAAGGAATGTCTCCAAATATAAACTACACAGAATCATTCTGTGAAACTTCTTTCTGATCTGTGCATTCAGCTAACAGAGTTAAACCATACTTTTGATTGAGCAGATCTGAACACTCTTTCTGTAGAAAATGCAACTGGACATTTGGAGCGCTAAGAGAGTAGTAGTGGAAAAAGGAATATATTCAAATATAAACTACACAGAAGCATTCTGTGAAACTTCTTTCTGATCTGAGCATTCAGCTAACAGAGTTAAACCATACTTTTGATTGAGCAGTTTTGAAACACTCTGTCTGTAGAAAATGCAACTGGACATTCGTAGCGCTAAGTGGGTAATAGTGGAAAAAAGAATATGTTCAAATATAAACTACACAGAAGCATTGTATGAAACTTCTTTCTGTTCTGTGCATTCAACTCACAGAGTTGAACCTTACTTTTGATTGAGCCTTTCTGAAACACTCTTTCTGTAGAAACTGCAATTGGACATTCTGAGCGCTAAGAGGCCTATATTGGGAAAAATAATATCTTCAAATAAAAACTACACAGAAGCATTGTGTGAAACTTAAATCTGATATGTTCATTAAGCTAACAGAGTTAAACCATACTTTTGATTGCGCAGTTCTGAACACTCTTTCTGTAGAAAATGCAAGTGGACATTCGGAGCGTTAAGAGGGTAATGGTGGAAAAAGGAATATATTCAAATATAAACTACACAGTAGCATTCTGTGAAAATTCTTTCTGTTCTGTGCATTCAACTAACAGAGTTGAACCTTACTTTTGATTGAGCCATTCTGAAACACTGTTTCTGTAGAAACTGCAATTGGACATGCTAAGCGCTAAGAGGCCTACATTGGGAAAAAGAATATCTTCAAATAAAAACTACACAGATGCATTCTGTGAAACTTATTTCGGATCTGTAAATTCAGTTAACAGAGATAAAACATATTTTTGATTGAGCAGTTATGAAACACTCTTTTTGTAGAAAATACAAGTGGAGATTCGGAGCGCTAAGAGGGTAATAGTGGAAAAACGAATGTCTTCAAATATAAACTACACAGAATCATTCGGTGAAACTTCTTTCTGATCTGTGCATTCATCTAACAGAGTTAAACCATACTTTTGATTGAGCAGATCTGAACACTCTTTCTGTTGAAAATGCAACTGGACATTTGGAGCGCTAAGAGCGTAGTAGTGGAAAAAGGAATATATTCAAATATAAACTACACAGAAGCATTCTGTGAAACTTCTTTCTGATCTGAGCATACAGCTAACAGAGTTAAACCATACTTTTGATTGAGCAGTTTTGAAACACTCTGTCTGTAGAAAATGCAACTGGACATTCGTAGCGCTAAGTGGGTAATAGTGGAAAAAAGAATATGTTCAAATATAAACTACACAGAAGCATTGTATGAAACTTCTTTCTGTTCTGTGCATTCAACTAACAGAGTTGAACCTTACTTTTGATTGAGCCGTTCTGAAACACTCTTTCTGTAGAAACTGCAATTGGACATTCTGAGCGTTAAGAGGCCTATATTGGGAAAATGAATGTCTACAAATAAAAACTACACAGAAGAATTGTGAGAAACTTCTTTCTGTTCTGTTTGTTCAACTAAAAGAGTTGAACCTTAGTTTGATTGAGCCGTTCTGAAACACTCTTTCTGTAGAAAATGCAACTGGACATTCGTAGCGCTAAGTGGGTAATAGTGGAAAAAAGAATATGTTCAAATATAAACTACACAGAAGCATTGTATGAAACTTCTTTCTGTTCTGTGCATTCAACTAACAGATTTGAACCTTACTTTTGATTGAGCCGTTCTGAAACACTCTTTCTGTAGAAACTGCAATTGGACATTCTGAGCGCTAAGAGGCCTCTATTGGGAAAAATAATATCTTCAAATAAAAACTACACAGAAGCATTGTGTGAAACTTATTTCTGATATGTTCATTAAGCTAACAGAGTTAAACCATACTTTTGACTGCGCAGTTCTGAACACTCTTTCTGTAGAAAATGCAAGTGGACATTCGGAGCGCTAAGAGGGTAATAGTGGAAAAAGGAATATATTCAAATATAAACTACACAGTAGCATTCTGTGAAAATTCTTTCTGTTCTGTGCATTCAACTAACAGAGTTGAACCTTACTTTTGATTGAGCCGTTCTGAAACACTCTTTCTGTAGAAACTGCAATTGGACATGCTAAGCGCTAAGAGGCCTACATTGGGAAAAAGAATATCTTCAAATAAAAACTACACAGATGCATTCTGTGAAACTTATTTCTGATCTGTAAATTCAGTTAACAGAGATAAAACATATTTTTGATTGAGCAGTTATGAAACACTCTTTTTGTAGAAAATGCAAGTGGAGATTCGGAGCGCTAAGTGGGTAATAGTGGAAAAAGGAATGTCTTCAAATATAAACTACACAGAATCATTCGGTGAAACTTCTTTCTGATCTGTGCATTCAGCTAACAGAGTTAAACCATACTTTTGATTGAGCAGATCTGAACACTCTTTCTGTAGAAAATGCAACTGGACATTTGGAGCGCTAAGAGCGTAGTAGTGGAAAAAGGAATATATTCAAATATAAACTACACAGAAGCATTCTGTGAAACTTCTTTCTGATCTGAGCATTCAGCTAACAGAGTTAAACCATACTTTTTATTGAGCAGTTTTGAAACACTCTGTCTGTAGAAAATGCAACTGGACATTCGTAGCGCTAAGTGGGTAATAGTGGAAAAAAGAATATGTTCAAATATAAACTACACAGAAGCATTGTATGAAACTTCTTTCTGTTCTGTGCATTCAACTAACAGAGTTGAACCTTACTTTTGATTGAGCCTTTCTGAAACACTCTTTCTGTAGAAACTGCAATTGGACATTCTGAGCGCTAAGAGGCCTCTATTGGGAAAAATAATATCTTCAAATAAAAACTACACAGAAGCATTGTGTGAAACTTATTTCTGATATGTTCATTAAGCTAACAGAGTTAAACCATACTTTTGATTGCGCAGTTCTGAACACTCTTTCTGTAGAAAATGCAAGTGGACATTCGGAGCGCTAAGAGGGTAATAGTAGAAAAAGGAATATATTCAAATATAAACTACACAGTATCATTCTGTGAAAATTCTTTCTGTTCTGTGCATTCAACTAACAGAGTTGAACCTTACTTTTGATTGAGCCGTTCTGAAACACTGTTTCTGTAGAAACTGCAATTGGACATGCTAAGCGCTAAGAGGCCTACATTGGGAAAAAGAATATCTTCAAATAAAAACTACACAGATGCATTCTGTGAAACTTATTTCGGATCTGTAAATTAAGTTAACAGAGATAAAACATATTTTTGATTGAGCAGTTATGAAACACTCTTTTTGTAGAAAATGCAAGTGGAGATTCGGAGCGCTAAGAGGGTAATAGTGGAAAAAGGAATGTCTTCAAATATAAACTACACAGAATCATTCGGTGAAACTTCTTTCTGATCTGTGCATTCAGCTAACAGAGTTAAACCATACTTTTGATTGAGCAGATCTGAACACTCTTTCTGTTGAAAATGCAACTGGACATTTGGAGCGCTAAGAGCGTAGTAGTGGAAAAAGGAATATATTCAAATATAAACTACACAGAAGCATTCTGTGAAACTTCTTTCTGATCTGAGCATACAGCTAACAGAGTTAAACCATACTTTTGATTGAGCAGTTTTGAAACACTCTGTCTGTAGAAAATGCAACTGGACATTCGTAGCGCTAAGTGGGTAATAGTGGAAAAAATAATATGTTCAAATATAAACTACACAGAAGCATTGTATGAAACTTCTTTCTGTTCTGTGCATTCAACTAACAGAGTTGAACCTTACTTTTGATTGAGCCGTTCTGAAACACTCTTTCTGTAGAAACTGCAATTGGACATTCTGAGCGTTAAGAGGCCTATATTGGGAAAATGAATGTCTACAAATAAAAACTACACAGAAGAATTGTGAGAAACTTATTTCTGTTCTGTTTGTTCAACTAAAAGAGTTGAACCTTAGTTTGATTGAGCCGTTCTGAAACACTCTTTATGTAGAAAATGCAAGTGGAGATTCGGAGCGCTAAGAGGGTAATAGTGGAAAAAGGAATGTCTCCAAATATAAACTACACAGAATCATTCTCTGAAACTTCTTTCTGATCTGTGCATTCAGCTAACAGAGTTAAACCATACTTTTGATTGAGCAGATCTGAACACTCTTTCTGTAGAAAATGCAACTGGACATTTGGAGCGCTAAGAGAGTAGTAGTGGAAAAAGGAATATATTCAAATATAAACTACACAGAAGCATTCTGTGAAACTTCTTTCTGATCTGAGCATTCAGCTAACAGAGTTAAACCATACTTTTTATTGAGCAGTTTTGAAACACTCTGTCTGTAGAAAATGCAACTGGACA
This sequence comes from Symphalangus syndactylus, assembly GCF_028878055.3. Lineage (NCBI taxonomy): Eukaryota > Metazoa > Chordata > Mammalia > Primates > Hylobatidae > Symphalangus > Symphalangus syndactylus. The sequence continues at coordinate 9,702,354 of NC_072445.2, read as the reverse complement.
TTCGTAGCGCTAAGTGGGTAATATTGGAAAAAAGAATATGTTCAAATATAAACTACACAGAAGCATTGTATGAAACTTCTTTCTGTTCTGTGCATTCAACTCACAGAGTTGAACCTTACTTTTGATTGAGCCTTTCTGAAACACTCTTTCTGTAGAAACTGCAATTGGACATTCTGAGCGCTAAGAGGCCTATATTGGGAAAAATAATATCTTCAAATAAAAACTACACAGAAGCATTGTGTGAAACTTAAATCTGATATGATCATTAAGCTAACAGAGTTAAACCATACTTTTGATTGCGCAGTTCTGAACACTCTTTCTGTAGAAAATGCAAGTGGACATTCGGAGCGCTAAGAGGGTAATGGTGGAAAAAGTAATATATTCAAATATAAACTACACAGTAGCATTCTGTGAAAATTCTTTCTGTTCTGTGCATTCAACTAACAGAGTTGAACCTTACTTTTGATTGAGCCATTCTGAAACACTGTTTCTGTAGAAACTGCAATTGGACATGCTAAGCGCTAAGAGGCCTACATTGGGAAAAAGAATATCTTCAAATAAAAACTACACAGATGCATTCTGTGAAACTTATTTCTGATCTATAAATTCAGTTAACAGAGATAAAACATATTTTTGATTGAGCAGTTATGAAACACACTTTTTGTAGAAAATGCAAGTGGAGATTCGGAGCGCTAAGAGGGTAATAGTGGAAAAAGGAATGTCTTCAAATATAAACTACACAGAATCATTCGGTGAAACTTCTTTCTGATCTGTGCATTCAGCGAACAGAGTTAAACCATACTTTTGATTGAGCAGATCTGAACACTCTTTCTGTTGAAAATGCAACTGGACATTTGGAGCGCTAAGAGCGTAGTAGTGGAAAAAGGAATATATTCAAATATAAACTACACAGAAGCATTCTGTGAAACTTCTTTCTGATCTGAGCATACAGCTAACAGAGTTAAACCATACTTTTGATTGAGCAGTTTTGAAACACTCTGTCTGTAGAAAATGCAACTGGACATTCGTAGCGCTAAGTGGGTAATAGTGGAAAAAAGAATATGTTCAAATATAAACTACACAGAAGCATTGTATGAAACTTCTTTCTGTTCTGTGCATTCAACTAACAGAGTTGAACCTTACTTTTGATTGAGCCGTTCTGAAACACTCTTTCTGTAGAAACTGCAATTGGACATTCTGAGCGTTAAGAGGCCTATATTGGGAAAATGAATGTCTACAAATAAAAACTACACAGAAGAATTGTGAGAAACTTCTTTCTGTTCTGTTTGTTCAACTAAAAGTGTTGAACCTTAGTTTGATTGAGCCGTTCTGAAACACTCTTTCTGTAGAAAATGCAACTGGACATTCGTAGCGCTAAGTGGGTAATAGTGGAAAAAAGAATATGTTCAAATATAAACTACACAGAAGCATTGTATGAAACTTCTTTCTGTTCTGTGCATTCAACTAACAGAGTTGAACCTTACTTTTGATTGAGCCGTTCTGAAACACTCTTTCTGTAGAAACTGCAATTGGACATTCTGAGCGCTAAGAGGCCTCTATTGGGAAAAATAATATCTTCAAATAAAAACTACACAGAAGCATTGTGTGAAACTTATTTCTGATATGTTCATTAAGCTAACAGAGTTAAACCATACTTTTGACTGCGCAGTTCTGAACACTCTTTCTGTAGAAAATGCAAGAGGACATTCGGAGCGCTAAGAGGGTAATAGTGGAAAAAGGAATATATTCAAATATAAACTACACAGAAGCATTCTGTGAAAATTCTTTCTGTTCTGTGCATTCAACTAACAGAGTTGAACCTTACTTTTGATTGAGCCATTCTGAAACACTCTTTCTGTAGAAACTGCAATTGGACATGCTAAGCGCTAAGAGGCCTACATTGGGAAAAAAATATCTTCAAATAAAAACTACACAGATGCATTCTGTGAAACTTATTTCTGATCTGTAAATTCAGTTAACAGAGATAAAACATATTTTTGATTGAGCAGTTATGAAACACTCTTTTTGTAGAAAATGCAAGTGGAGATTCGGAGCGCTAAGTGGGTAATAGTGGAAAAAGGAATGTCTTCAAATATAAACTACACAGAATCATTCGGTGAAACTTCTTTCTGATCTGTGCATTCAGCTAACAGAGTTAAACCATACTTTTGATTGAGCAGATCTGAACACTCTTTCTATAGAAAATGCAACTGGACATTTGGAGCGCTAAGAGAGTAGTAGTGGAAAAAGGAATATATTCAAATATAAACTACACAGAAGCATTCTGTGAAACTTCTTTCTGATCTGAGCATTCAGCTAACAGAGTTAAACCATACTTTTTATTGAGCAGTTTTGAAACACTCTGTCTGTAGAAAATGCAACTGGACATTCGTAGCGCTAAGTGGGTAATAGTGGAAAAAAGAATATGTTCAAATATAAACTACACAGAAGCATTGTATGAAACTTCTTTCTGTTCTGTGCATTCAACTAACAGAGTTGAACCTTACATTTGATTGAGCCTTTCTGAAACACTCTTTCTGTAGAAACTGCAATTGGACATTCTGAGCGCTAAGAGGCCTCTATTGGGAAAAATAATATCTTCAAATAAAAACTACACAGAAGCATTCTGTGAAACTTATTTCTGATATGTTCATTAAGTTAACAGAGTTAAACCATACTTTTGATTGCGCAGTTCTGAACACTCTTTCTGTAGAAAATGCAAGTGGACATTCGGAGCGCTAAGAGGGTAATAGTGGAAAAAGTAATATATTCAAATATAAACTACACAGTAGCATTCTGTGAAAATTCTTTCTGTTCTGTCCATTCAACTAACAGAGTTGAACCTTAATTTTGATTGAGCCGTTCTGAAACACTCTTTCTGTAGAAACTGCAATTGGACATGCTAAGCGCTAAGAGGCCGACATTGGGAAAAAGAATATCTTCAAATAAAAACTACACAGATGCATTCTGTGAAACTTATTTCGGATCTATAAATTCAGTTAACAGAGATAAAACATATTTTTGATTGAGCAGTTATGAAACACTCTTTTTGTAGAAAATGCAAGTGGAGATTCGGAGCGCTAAGAGGGTATTAGTGGAAAAAGGAATGTCTTCAAATATAAACTACACAGAATCATTCGGTGAAACTTCTTTCTGATCTGTGCATTCAGCTAACAGAGTTAAACCATACTTTTGATTGAGCAGATCTGAACACTCTTTCTGTTGAAAATGCAATTGGACATTTGGAGCGCTAAGAGCGTTGTAGTGGAAAAAGGAATATATTCAAATATAAACTACACAGAAGCATTCTGTGAAACTTCTTTCTGATCTGAGCATACAGCTAACAGAGTTAAACCATACTTTTGATTGAGCAGTTTTGAAACACTCTGTCTGTAGAATATGCAACTGGACATTCGTAGCGCTAAGTGGGTAATAGTGGAAAAGAGAATATGTTCAAATATAAACTACACAGAAGCATTGTAAGAAACTTCTTTCTGTTCTGTGCATTCAACTAACATAGTTGAAACTCACTTTTTATTGAGCCGTTCTGAAACACTCTTTCTGTAGAAACTGCAATTGGACATTCTGAGCGCTAAGAGGCCTATATTGGGAAAAAGAATATCTACAAATAAAAACTACACAGAAGAATTGTGTGAAACTTCTTTCTGTTCTGTTTGTTCAACTAAAAGAGTTGAACCTTTGTTTTGATTGAGCCGTTCTGAAACACTCTTTCTGTAGAAAATGCAAGTGGAGATTCAGAGCGCTAAGAGGGTAATAGTGGAAAAAGGAATGTCTCCAAATATAAACTACACAGAATCATTCTGTGAAACTTCTTTCTGATCTGTGCATTCAGCTAACAGAGTTAAACCATACTTTTGATTGAGCAGATCTGAACACTCTTTCTGTAGAAAATGCAACTGGACATTTGGAGCGCTAAGAGAGTAGTAGTGGAAAAAGGAATATATTCAAATATAAACTACACAGAAGCATTCTGTGAAACTTCTTTCTGATCTGAGCATTCAGCTAACAGAGTTAAACCATACTTTTGATTGAGCAGTTTTGAAACACTCTGTCTGTAGAAAATGCAACTGGACATTCGTAGCGCTAAGAGAGTAGTAGTGGAAAAAGGAATATATTCAAATATAAACTACACAGAAGCATTGTATGAAACTTCTTTCTGTTCTGTGCATTCAACTAACAGAGTTGAACCTTACTTTTGATTGAGCCTTTCTGAAACACTCTTTCTGTAGAAACTGCAATTGGACATTCTGAGCGCTAAGAGGCCTCTATTGGGAAAAATAATATCTTCAAATAAAAACTACACAGAAGCATTGTGTGAAACTTATTTCTGATATGTTCATTAAGCTAACAGAGTTAAACCATACTTTTGATTGCGCAGTTCTGAACACTCTTTCTGTAGAAAATGCAAGTGGACATTCGGAGCGCTAAGAGGGTAATAGTGGAAAAAGGAATATATTCAAATATAAACTACACAGTATCATTCTGTGAAAATTCTTTCTGTTCTGTGCATTCAACTAACAGAGTTGAACCTTACTTTTGATTGAGCCGTTCTGAAACACTCTTTCTGTAGAAACTGCAATTGGACATGCTAAGCGCTAAGAGGCCTACATTGGGAAAAAGAATATCTTCAAATAAAAACTACACAGATGCATTCTGTGAAACTTATTTCTGATCTGTAAATTCAGTTAACAGAGATAAAACATATTTTTGATTGAGCAGTTATGAAACACTCTTTTTGTAGAAAATGCAAGTGGAGATTCGGAGCGTATAGAGGGTAATAGTGGAAAAAGGAATGTCTTCAAATATAAACTACACAGAATCATTCGGTGAAACTTCTTTCTGATCTGTGCATTCAGCTAACAGAGTTAAACCATACTTTTGATTGAGCAGATCTGAACACTCTTTCTGTAGAAAATGTAACTGGACATTTTGAGCGCCAAGAGCGTAGTAGTGGAAAAAGGAATATATTCAAATATAAACTACACAGAAGCATTCTGTGAAACTTCTTTCTGATCTGAGCATTCAGCTAACAGAGTTAAACCATACTTTTGATTGAGCAGTTTTGAAACACTCTGTCTGTAGAAAATGCAACTGGACATTCGTAGCGCTAAGTGGGTAATAGTGGAAAAAAGAGTATGTTCAAATATAAACTACACAGAAGCATTGTATGAAACTTCTTTCTGTTCTGTGCATTCAACTAACAGAGTTGAACCTTACTTTTGATTGAGCCGTTCTGAAACACTCTTTCTGTAGAAACTGCAATTGGACATTCTGAGAGCTAAGAGGCCTATATTGGGAAAAAGAATGTCTACAAATAAAAACTACACAGAAGAATTGTGTGAAACTTCTTTCTGTTCTGTTTGTTCAACTAAAAGAGTTGAACCTTAGTTTTGATTGAGCCGTTCTGAAACACTCTTTATGTAGAAAATGCAAGTGGAGATTCGGAGCGCTAAGAGGGTAATAGTGGAAAAAGGAATGTCTCCAAATATAAACTACACAGAATCATTCTGTGAAACTTGTTTCTGATCTGTGCATTCAGCTAACAGAGTTAAACCATACTTTTGATTGAGCAGATCTGAACACTCTTTCTGTAGAAAATGCAACTGGACATTTGGAGCGCTAAGAGAGTAGTAGTGGAAAAAGGAATATATTCAAATATAAACTACACAGAAGCATTCTGTGAAACTTCTTTCTGATCTGAGCATTCAGCTAACAGAGTTAAACCATACTTTTGATTGAGCAGTTTTGAAACACTCTGTCTGTAGAAAATGCAACTGGACATTCGTAGCGCTAAGTGGGTAATAGTGGAAAAAAGAATATGTTCAAATATAAACTACACAGAAGCATTGTATGAAACTTCTTTCTGTTCTGTGCATTCAACTCACAGAGTTGAACCTTACTTTTGATTGAGCCTTTCTGAAACACTCTTTCTGTAGAAACTGCAATTGGACATTCTGAGCGCTAAGAGGCCTATATTGGGAAAAATAATATCTTCAAATAAAAACTACACAGAAGCATTGTGTGAAACTTAAATCTGATATGTTCATTAAGCTAACAGAGTTAAACCATACTTTTGATTGCGCAGTTCTGAACACTCTTTCTGTAGAAAATGCAAGTGGACATTCGGAGCGCTAAGAGGGTAATGGTGGAAAAAGGAATATATTCAAATATAAACTACACATTAGCATTCTGTGAAAATTCTTTCTGTTCTGTGCATTCAACTAACAGAGTTGAACCTTAATTTTGATTGAGCCGTTCTGAAACACTCTTTCTGTAGAAACTGCAATTGGACATGCTAAGCGCTAAGAGGCCGACATTGGGAAAAAGAATATCTTCAAATAAAAACTACACAGATGCATTCTGTGAAACTTATTTCGGATCTATAAATTCAGTTAACAGAGATAAAACATATTTTTGATTGAGCAGTTATGAAACACTCTTTTTGTAGAAAATGCAAGTGGAGATTCGGAGCGCTAAGAGGGTATTAGTGGAAAAAGGAATGTCTTCAAATATAAACTACACAGAATCATTCGGTGAAACTTCTTTCTGATCTGTGCATTCAGCTAACAGAGTTAAACCATACTTTTGATTGAGCAGATCTGAACACTCTTTCTGTTGAAAATGCAACTGGACATTTGGAGCGCTAAGAGCGTTGTAGTGGAAAAAGGAATATATTCAAATATAAACTACACAGAAGCATTCTGTGAAACTTCTTTCTGATCTGAGCATACAGCTAACAGAGTTAAACCATACTTTTGATTGAGCAGTTTTGAAACACTCTGTCTGTAGAATATGCAACTGGACATTCGTAGCGCTAAGTGGGTAATAGTGGAAAAGAGAATATGTTCAAATATAAACTACACAGAAGCATTGTAAGAAACTTCTTTCTGTTCTGTGCATTCAACTAACATAGTTGAAACTTACTTTTTATTGAGCCGTTCTGAAACACTCTTTCTGTAGAAACTGCAATTGGACATTCTGAGCGCTAAGAGGCCTATATTGGGAAAAAGAATATCTACAAATAAAAACTACACAGAAGAATTGTGTGAAACTTCTTTCTGTTCTGTTTGTTCAACTAAAAGAGTTGAACCTTAGTTTTGATTGAGCCGTTCTGAAACACTCTTTCTGTAGAAAATGCAAGTGGAGATTCGGAGCGCTAAGTGGGTAATAGTGGAAAAAGGAATGTCTTCAAATATAAACTACACAGAATCATTCGGTGAAACTTCTTTCTGATCTGTGCATTCAGCTAACAGAGTTAAACCATACTTTTGATTGAGCAGATCTGAACACTCTTTCTGTTGAAAATGCAACTGGACATTTGGAGCGCTAAGAGCCTAGGAGTGGAAAAAGGAATATATTCAAATATAAACTACACAGAAGCATTCTGTGAAACTTCTTTCTGATCTGAGCATTCAGCTAACAGATTTAAACCATACTTTTGATTGAGCAGATTTGAAACACTCTGTCTGTAGAAAATGCAACTGGACATTCGTAGCGCTAAGTGGGTAATAGTGGAAAAAAGAATATGTTCAAATATAAACTACACAGAAGCATTGTATGAAACTTCTTTCTGTTCTGTGCATTCAACTAACAGAGTTGAACCTTACTTTTGATTGAGCCTTTCTGAAACACTCGTTCTGTAGAAACTGCAATTGGACATTCTGAGCGCTAAGAGGCCTATATTGGGAAAAATAATATCTTCAAATAAAAACTAAACAGAAGCATTCTGTGAAACTTATTTCTGATATGTTCATTAAGCTAACAGAGTTAAACCATACTTTTGATCGCGCAGTTCTGAACACTCTTTCTGTAGAAAATGCAAGTGGACATTCGGAGCGCTAAGAGGGTAATAGTGGAAAAAGGAATATATTCAAATATAAACTACACAGTAGCATTCTGTGAAAATTCTTTCTGTTCTGTGCATTCACCTAACAGAGTTGAACCTTACTTTTGATTGAGCCGTTCTGAAACACTCTTTCTGTAGAAACTGCAATTGGACATGCTAAGCGCTAAGAGGCCTACATTGGGAAAAAGAATATCTTCAAATAAAAACTACACAGATGCATTCTGTGAAACTTATTTCTGATCTGTAAATTCAGTTAACAGAGATAAAACATATTTTTGATTGAGCAGTTATGAAACACTCTTTTTGTAGAAAATGCAAGTGGAGATTCGGAGCGCTAAGATGGTAATAGTGGAAAAAGGAATGTCTTCAAATATAAACTACACAGAATCATTCGGTGAAACTTCTTTCTGATCTGTGCATTCAGCTAACAGAGTTAAACCATACTTTTGATTGAGCAGATCTGAACACTCTTTCTGTTGAAAATGCAACTGGACATTTGGAGCGCTAAGAGCGTAGTAGTGGAAAAAGGAATATATTCAAATATAAACTACACAGAAGCATTCTGTGAAACTTCTTTCTGATCTGAGCATTCAGCTAACAGAGTTTAACCATACTTTTGATTGAGCAGTTTTGAAACACTCTGTCTGTAGAAAATGCAACTGGACATTCGTAGCGCTAAGTGGGTAATAGTGGAAAAAAGAATATGTTCAAATATAAACTACACAGAAGCATTGTATGAAACTTCTTTCTGTTCTGTGCATTCAACTAATAGAGTTGAACCTTACTTTTGATTGAGCCATTCTGAAACACTCTTTCTGTAGAAACTGCAATTGGACATTCTGAGAGCTAATAGGCCTATATTGGGAAAAAGAATGTCTACAAATAAAAACTACACAGAAGAATTGTGTGAAACTTCTTTCTGTTCTGTTTGTTCAACTAAAAGAGTTGAACCTTAGTTTTGATTGAGCCGTTCTGAAACACTCTTTCTGTAGAAAATGCAAGTGGAGATTCGGAGCGCTAAGAGGGTAATAGTGGAAAAAGGAATGTCTCCAAATATAAACTACACAGAATCATTCTGTGAAACTTCTTTCTGATCTGTGCATTCAGCTAACAGAGTTAAACCATACTTTTGATTGAGCAGATCTGAACACTCTTTCTGTCGAAAATGCAACTGGACATTTGGAGCGCTAAGAGATTAGTAGTGGAAAAAGGAATATATTCAAATATAAACTACACAGAAGCATTCTGTGAAACTTCTTTCTGATCTGAGCATTCAGCTAACAGAGTTAAACCATACTTTTTATTGAGCAGTTTTGAAACACTCTGTCTGTAGAAAATGCAACTGGACATTCGTAGCGCTAAGTGGGTAATAGTGGAAAAAAGAATATGTTCAAATATAAACTACACAGAAGCATTGTATGAAACTTCTTTCTGTTCTGTGCATTCAACTAACAGAGTTGAACCTTACTTTTGATTGAGCCTTTCTGAAACACTCTTTCTGTAGAATCTGCAATTGGACATTCTGAGCGCTAAGAGGCCTATATTGGGAAAAATAATATCTTCAAATAAAAACTACACAGAAGCATTGTGTGAAACTTATTTCTGATATGTTCATTAAGCTAACAGAGTTAAACCATACTTTTGATTGCGCAGTTCTGAACACTCTTTCTGTAGAAAATGCAAGTGGACAATCGGAGCGCTAAGAGGGTAATAGTGGAAAAAGGAATATATTCAAATATAAACTACACAGTAGCATTCTGTGAAAATTCTTTCTGTTCTGTGCATTCAACTAACAGAGTTGAACCTTACTTTTGATTGAGCCGTTCTGAAACACTCTTTCTGTAGAAACTGCAATTGGACATGCTAAGCGCTAAGAGGCCTACATTGGGAAAAAGAATATCTTCAAATATAAACTACACAGATGCATTCTGTGAAACTTATTTCTGATCTGTAATTTCAGTTAACAGAGATAAAACATATTTTTGATTGAGCAGTTATGAAACACTCTTTTTGTAGAAAATGCAAGTGGAGATTCGGAGCGCTAAGAGGGTAATAGTGGAAAAAGGAATGTCTTCAAATATAAACTACACAGAATCATTCGGTGAAACTTCTTTCTGATCTGTGCATTCAGCTAACAGATTTAAACCATACTTTTGATAGAGCAGATCTGAACACTCTTTCTGTAGAAAATGCAACTGGACATTTGGAGCGCTAAGAGCGTAGTAGTGGAAAAAGGAATATATTCAAATATAAACTACACAGAAGCATTCTGTGAAACTTATTTCTGATCTGAGCATTCAGCTAACAGAGTTAAACCATACTTTTGATTGAGCAGTTTTGAAACACTCTCTCTGTAGAAAATGCAACTGGACATTCGTAGCGCTAAGTGGGTAATAGTGGAAAAAAGAATATGTTCAAATATAAACTACACAGAAGCATTGTATGAAAATTCTTTCTGTTCTGTGCATTCAACTAACAGAGTTGAACCTTACTTTTGATTGAGCCTTTCTGAAACACTCTTTCTGTAGAATCTGCAATTGGACATTCTGAACACTAAGAGGCCTATATTGGGAAAAATAATATCTTCAAATAAAAACTACACAGAAGCATTGTGTGAAACTTATTTCTGATATGTTCATTAAGCTAACAGAGTTAAACCATACTTTTGATTGCGCAGTTCTGAACACTCTTTCTGTAGAAAATGCAAGTGGACATTCGGAGCGCAACGAGGGTAATAGTGGAAAAAGGAATATATTCAAATATAAACTACACAGTAGCATTCTGTGAAAATTCTTTCTGTTCTGTGCATTCAACTGACAGAGTTGAACCTTACTTTTGATTGAGCCGTTCTGAAACACTCTTTCTGTAGAAACTGCAATTGGACATGCTAAGCGCTAAGAGGCCTACATTGGGAAAAAGAATATCTTCAAATAAAAACTACACAGATGCATTCTGTGAAACTTATTTCTGATCTGTAATTTCAGTTAACAGAGATAAAACATATTTTTGATTGAGCAGTTATGAAACACTCTTTTTGTAGAAAATGCAAGTGGAGATTCGGAGCGCTAAGAGGGTAATAGTGGAAAAAGGAATGTCTTCAAATATAAACTACACAGAATCATTCGGTGAAACTTCTTTCTGATCTGTGCATTCAGCTAACAGAGTTAAACCATACTTTTGATTGAGCAGATCTGAACACTCTTTCTGTTGAAAATGCAACTGGACATTTGGAGCGCTAAGAGCGTAGTAGTGGAAAAAGGAATATATTCAAATATAAACTACACAGAAGCATTCTGTGAAACTTCTTTCTGATCTGAGCATACAGCTAACAGAGTTAAACCATACTTTTGATTGAGCAGTTTTGAAACACTCTGTCTGTAGAATATGCAACTGGACATTCGTAGCGCTAAGTGGGTAATAGTGGAAAAGAGAATATGTTCAAATATAAACTACACAGAAGCATTGTATGAAACTTCTTTCTGTTCTGTGCATTCAACTAACAGAGTTTAACCTTAGTTTTGATTGAGCCGTTCTGAAACACTCTTTCTGTAGAAACTGCAATTGGACATTCTGAGCGCTAAGAGGCCTATATTGGGAAAAAGAATGTCTACAAATAAAAACTACACAGAAGAATTGTGTGAAACTTCTTTCTGTTCTGTTTGTTCAACTAAAAGAGTTGAACCTTAGTTTTGATTGAGCCGTTCTGAAACACTCTTTCTGTAGAAAATGCAAGTGGAGATTCAGAGCGCTAAGAGGGTAATAGTGGAAAAAGGAATGTCTCCAAATATAAACTACACAGAATCATTCTGTGAAACTTCTTTCTGATCTGTGCATTCAGCTAACAGAGTTAAACCATACTTTTGATTGAGCAGATCTGAACACTCTTTCTGTAGAAAATGCAACTGGACATTTGGAGCGCTAAGTGAGTAGTAGTGGAAAAATGAATATATTCAAATATAAACTACACAGAAGCATTCTGTGAAACTTCTTTCTGATCTGAGCATTCAGCTAACAGAGTTAAACCATACTTTTGATTGAGCAGTTTTGAAACACTCTGTCTGTAGAAAATGCAACTGGACATTCGTAGCGCTAAGTGGGTAATAGTGGAAAAAAGAATATGTTCAAATATAAACTACACAGAAGCATTGTATGAAACTTCTTTCTGTTCTGTGCATTCAACTAACAGAGTTGAACCTTACTTTTGATTGAGCCTTTCTGAAACACTCTTTCTGTAGAATCTGCAATTGGACATTCTGAGCGCTAAGAGGCCTCTATTGGGAAAAATAATATCTTCAAATAAAAACTACACAGAAACATTGTGTGAAACTTATTTCTGATATGTTCATTAAGCTAACAGAGTTAAACCATACTTTTGATTGCGCAGTTCTGAACACTCTTTCTGTAGAAAATGCAAGTGGACATTCGGAGCGCTAAGAGGGTAATAGTGGAAAAAGGAATATATTCAAATATAAACTACACAGTAGCATTCTGTGAAAATTCTTTCTGTTCTGTGCATTCAACTAACAGAGTTGAACATTACTTTTGATTGAGCCATTCTGAAACACTCTTTCTGTAGAAAGTGCAATTGGACATGCTAAGCGCTAAGAGGCCTACATTGGGAAAAAGAATATCTTCAAATAAAAACTACACAGATGCATTCTGTGAAACTTATTTCTGATCTGTAAATTCAGTTAACAGAGATAAAACATATTTTTGATTGAGCAGTTATGAAACACTCTTTTTGTAGGAAATGCAAGTGGAGATTCGGAGCGCTAAGAGGGTAATAGTGGAAAAAGGAAAGTCTTCAAATATAAACTACACAGAATCATTCGGTGAAACTTCTTTCTGATATCTGCATTCAGCTAACAGAGTTAAACCATACTTTTGATTGAGCAGATCTGAACACTCTTTCTGTTGAAAATGCAACTGGACATTTGGAGCGCTAAGAGCGTAGTAGTGGAAAAAGGAATATATTCAAATATAAACTACACAGAAGCATTCTGTGAATCTTCTTTCTGATCTGAGCATACAGCTAACAGAGTTAAACCATACTTTTGATTGAGCAGTTTTGAAACACTCTGTCTGTAGAAAATGCAACTGGACATTCGTAGCGCTAAGTGGGTAATAGTGGAAAAGAGAATATGTTCAAATATAAACTACACAGAAGCATTGTATGAAACTTCTTTCTGTTCTGTGCATTCAACTAACAGAGTTGAACCTTACTTTTGATTGAGCCGTTCTGAAACACTCTTTCTGTAGAAACTGCAATTGGACATTCTGAGCGTTAAGAGGCCTATATTGGGAAAAAGAATGTCTACAAATAAAAGTTACACAGAATAATTGTGTGAAACATTTTCTGTTCTGTTTGTTCAACTAAAAGAGTTGAACCTTAGTTTTGATTGAGCCGTTCTGAAACACTCTTTCTGTAGAAAATGCTAGTGGAGATTCGGAGCGCTAAGAGGGTAATAGTGGAAAAAGGAATGTCTCCAAATATAAACTACACGGAATCATTCTGTGAAATTTCTTTCTGATCTGTGCATTCAGCTAACAGAGTTAAACCATACTTTTGATTGAGCAGATCTGAACACTCTTTCTGTAGAAAATGCAACTGGACATTTGGAGCGCTAAGAGATTAGTAGTGGAAAAAGGAATATATTCAAATATAAACTACACAGAAGCATTCTGTGAAACTTCATTCTGATCTGAGCATTCAGCTAACAGAATTAAACCATACTTTTGATTGAGCAGTTTTGAAACACTCTGTCTGTAGAAAATGCAACTGGACATTCGTAGCGCTAAGTGGGTAATAGTGGAAAAAAGAATATGTTCAAATATAAACTACACAGAAGCATTGTATGAAACTTCTTTCTCTTCTGTGCATTCAACTAACAGAGTTGAAACTTACTTTTGATTGAGCCTTTCTGAAACACTCTTTCTGTAGAAACTGCAATTGGACATTCTGAGCGCTAAGAGGCCTATATTGGGAAAAATAATATCTTCAAATAAAAACTACACAGTAGCATTGTGTGAAACTTATTTTTGATATGTTCATTAAGCTAACAGAGTTAAACCATACTTTTGATTGCGCAGTTCTGAACACTCTTTCTGTAGAAAATGCAAGTGGACATTCGGAGCGCTAAGAAGGTAATAGTGGAAAAAGGAATATATTCAAATATAAACTACACAGTAGCATTCTGTGAAAATTCTTTCTGTTCTGTGCATTCAACTAACAGAGTTGAACCTTACTTTTGATTGAGCCGTTCTGAAACACTCTTTCTGTAGAAACTGCAATTGGATATGCTAAGCGCTAAGAGGCCTACATTTTGAAAAAGAATATCTTCAAATAAAAACTACACAGATGCATTCTGTGAAACTTATTTCTGATCTGTAAATTCAGTTAACAGAGGCAAAACATATTTTTGATTGAGCAGTTATGAAACACTCTTTCTGTAGAAAATGCAAGTGGAGATTCGGATCGCTAAGAGGGTAATAGTGGAAAAAGGAATGTCTCCAAATATAAACTACACAGAATCATTCGGTGAAACTTCTTTCTGATCTGTGCATTCAGCTAACAGAGTTAAACCATACTTTTGATTGAGCAGATCTGAACTCTCTTTCTGTAGAAAATGCAACTGGACATTTGGAGCGCTAAGAGAGTAGTAGTGGAAAAAGTAATATATTCAAATATAAACTACACAGAAGCATTCTGTGAAACTTCTTTCTGATCTGAACATTCAGCTAACAGAGTTAAACCATACTTTTGATTGAGCAGTTTTGAAACACTCTGTCTGTAGAAAATGCAACTGGACATTCGTAGCGCTAAGTGGGTAATAGTGGAAAAAAGAATATGTTCAAATATAAACTACACAGAAGCATTGTATGAAACTACTTTCTGTTCTGTGCATTCAACTAACAGAGTTGAAACTTACTTTTGATTGAGCCTTTCTGAAACACTCTTTCTGTAGAAACTGCAATTGGACATTCTGAGCGCTAAGAGGCCTATATTGGGAAAAATAATATCTTCAAATAAAAACTACACAGAAGCATTGTGTGAAACTTATTTCTGATATGTTCATTAAGCTAACAGAATTAAACCATACTTTTGATTGCGCAGTTCTGAACACTCTTTCTGTAGAAAATGCAAGTGGACTTTCGGAACGCTAAGAGGGTAATAGTGGAAAAAGGAATATATTCAAATATAAACTACACAGTAGCATTCTGTGAAAATACTTTCTGTTCTGTGGATTCAGCTAACAGAGTTGAACCTTACTTTTGATTGAGCCGTTCTGAAACACTCTTTCTGTAGAAACTGCAATTGGACATGCTAAGCGCTAAGAGGCCTATATTGGGAAAAAGAATGTCTACAAATAAAAACTACACAGAAGAATTGTGTGAAACTTCTTTCTGTTCTGTTTGTTCAACTAAAAGATTTGAACCTTAGTTTTGATTGAGCGGTTCTGAAACACTCTTTCTGTAGAAAATGCAAGTGGAGATTCGGAGCGCTAAGAGGGTAATAGTGGAAAAAGGAATGTCTCCATATATAAACTACACAGAATCATTCTGTGAAACTTCTTTCTGATCTGTGCATTCAGCTAACAGAGTTAAACCATACTTTTGATTGAGCAGATCTGAACACTCTTTCTGTAGAAAATGCAACTGGACATTTGGAGCGCTAAGAGAGTAGTAGTGGAAAAAGGAATATGTTCAAATATAAACTACACAGAAGCATTCTGTGAAACTTCTTTCTGATCTGAGCATTCAGCTAACAGAGTTAAACCATACTTTTGATTGAGCAGTTTTGAAACACTCTGTCTGTAGAAAATGCAACTGGACATTCGTAGCGCTAAGTGGGTAATAGTGGAAAAAAGAATATGTTCAAATATAAACTACACAGAAGCATTGTATGAAACTTCTTTCTGTTCTGTGCATTCAACTAACAGAGTTGAACCTTACTTTCGATTGAGCCGTTCTGAAACCCTCTTTCTGTAGAAACTGCAATTGGACATTCTGAGCGCTAAGAGGCCTATATTGGGAAAAAGAATGTCTACAAATAAAAACTACACATAAGAATTGTGTGAAACTTCTTTCTGTTCTGTTTGTTCAACTAAAAGAGTTGAACATTAGTTTTGATTGAGCCGTTCTGAAACACTCTTTCTGTAGAAAATGCAAGTGGAGATTCGGAGCGCTAAGGGGGTAATAGTGGAAAAAGGAATGTCTTCAAATATAAACTACACAGAAGCATTCTGTGAAACTTCTTTCTGATCTGAGCATTCAGCTAACAGAGTTAAACCATACTTTTGATTGAGCAGTTTTGAAACACTCTGTAGAAAATGCAACTGGACATTCGTAGCGCTAAGTGGGTAATAGTGGAAAAAAGAATATGTTCAAATATAAACTACACAGAAGCATTGTATGAAACTTCTTTCTGTTCTGTGCATTCAACTAACAGAGTTGAACCTTACTTTTGATTGAGCCGTTCTGAAACACTCTTTCTGTAGAAACTGCAATTGGACATTCTGAGCGCTAAGAGGCATATATTGGGAATAAATATATCTTCAAATAAAAACTACACAGAAGCATTGTGTGAAACTTATTTCTGATATGTTCATTAAGCTAACAGAGTTAAACCATACTTTTGATTGCGCAGTTCTGAACACTCTTTCTGTAGAAAATGCAAGTGGACATTCGGAGCGCTAAGAGGGTAATAGTGGAAAAAGGAATATATTTAAATATAAACTACACAGTAGCATTCTGTGAAAATTCTTTCTGTTCTGTGCATTCAACTAACAGAGTTGAACCTTACTTTTGATTGAGCCGTTCTGAAACACTCTTTCTGTAGAAACTGCAATTGGACATGCTAAGCGCTAAGAGGCCTAAATTGGGAAAAAGAATATCTTCAAATAAAAACTACACAGATGCATTCTGTGAAACTTATTTCTGATCTGTAAATTCAGTTAACAGAGATAAAACATATTTTTGATTGAGCAGTTATGAAACACTCTTTTTGTAGAAAATGCAAGTGGAGATTCGGAGCGCTAAGAGGGTAATAGTGGAAAAAGGAATGTCTTCAAATATAAACTACACAGAATCATTCGGTGAAACTTCTTTCTGATCTGTGCATTCAGCTAACAGAGTTAAACCATACTTTTGATTGAGCAGATCTGAACACTCTTTCTGTAGAAAATGCAACGGGACATTTCTAGCGCTAAGAGCGTATTAGTGGAAAAAGGAATATATTCAAATATAAACTACACAGAAGCATTCTGTGAAACTTCTTTCTGATCTGAGCATTTAGCTAACAGAGTTAAACCATACTTTTGATTGAGCAGTTTTGAAACACTCTGTCTGTAGAAAATGCAACTGGACATTCGTAGCGCTAAGTGGGTAATAGTGGAAAAAAGAATATGTTCAAATATAAACTACACAGAAGCATTGTATGAAACTTCTTTCTATTCTGTGCATTCAACTAACTGAGTTGAACCTTACTTTTGATTGAGCCTTTCTGAAACACTCTTTCTGTAGAAACTGCAATTGGACATTCTGAGCGCTAAGAGGCCTATATTGGGAAAAAGAATGTCTACAAATAAAAACTACACAGAAGAATTGTGTGAAACTTCTTTCTGTTTTGTTTGTTCAACTAAAAGAGTTGAACATTAGTTTTGATTGAGCCGTTCTGAAACACTCTTTCTGTAGAAAATGCAAGTGGAGATTCGGAGCGCTAAGAGGGTAATAGTGGAAAAAGGAATGTCTCCAAATATAAACTACACAGAATCATTCTGTGAAACTTATTTCTGATCTGTGCATTCAGCTAACAGAGTTAAACCATACTTTTGATTGAGCAGATCTGAACTCTCTTTCTGTAGAAAATGCAACTGGACCTTTGGAGCGCTAAGAGAGTAGTAGTGGAAAAAGGAATATATTCAAATATAAACTACACAGAAGCATTCTGTGAAACTTCTTTCTGATCTGAGAATTCAGCTAACAGAGTTAAACCATACTTTTGATTGAGCAGTTTTGAAACACTCTGTCTGTAGAAAATGCAACTGGACATTCGTAGCGCTAAGTGGGTAATAGTGGAAAAAAGAATATGTTCAAATATAAACTACACAGCAGCATTGTATGAAACTTCTTTCTGTTCTGTGCATTCAACTAACAGAGTTGAACCTTACTTTTGATTGAGCCTTTCTGAAACACTCTTTCTGTAGAAACTGCAATTGGACATTCTGAGCGCTAAGAGGCCTATATTGGGAAAAATAATATCTTCAAATAAAAAGTACACAGAAGCATTGTGTGAAACTTATTTCTGATATGTTCATTAAGCTAACAGAGTTAAACCACACTTTTGATTGCGCAGTTCTGAACACTCTTTCTGTAGAAAATGCAACTGGACATTTGGAGCGCTAAGAGCGTAGTAGTGGAAAAAGGAATATATTCAAATATAAACTACACAGAAGCATTCTGTGAAACTTCTTTCTGATGTGAGCATTCAGCTAACAGAGTTAAACCATACTTTTGATTGAGCAGTTTTGAAACACTCTGTCTGTAGAAAATGCAACTTGACATACGTAGCGCTAAGTGGGTAATAGAGGAAAAAAGAATATGTTCAAATATAAACTACACAGAAGCATTGTATGAAACTTCTTTCTGTTCTGTGCATTCAACTAACAGAGTTGAACCTCACTTTTGATTGAGCCGTTCTCAAACACTCTTTCTGTAGAAACTGCAATTGGACATTCTGAGCGCTAAGAGGCCTATATTGGGAAAAAGAATGTCTACAAATAAAAACTACACAGAAGAATTGTGTGAAACTTCTTTCTGTTCTGTTTGTTCAACTAAAAGAGTTGAACCTTAGTTTTGATTGAGCCGTTCTGAAACACTCTTTCTGTAGAAAATGCAAGTGGAGATTCGGAGCGCTAAGAGGGTAATAGTGGAAAAAGGAATGTCTCCAAATATAAACTACACAGAATCATTCTGTGAAATTTCTTTCTGATCTGTGTATTCAGCTAACAGAGTTAAACCATACTTTTGATTGAGCAGATCTGTACTCTCTTTCTGTAGAAAATGCAACTGGACATTTGGAGCGCTAAGAGAGTAGTAGTTTAAAAAGGAATATATTCAAATATAAACTACACAGAAGCATTCTGTGAAACTTCTTTCTGATCTGAGCATTCAGCTAACAGAGTTAAACCATACTTTTGATTGAGCAGTTTTGAAACACTCTGTCTGTAGAAAATGCAACTGGACATTCGTAGTGCTAAGTGGGTAATTGTGGAAAAAAGAATATGTTCAAATAAACTACACAGAAGCAGTGTATGAAACTTCTTTCTGTTCTGTGCATTCAACTAACAGAGTTGAACCTTACTTTTGATTGAGCCTTTCTGAAACACTCTTTCTGTAGAAACTGCAATTGGACATTCTGAGCGCTAAGAGGCCTCTATTGGGGAAAATAATATCTTCAAATAAAAACTACACAGAAGCATTGTGTGAAACTTATTTCTGATATGTTCATTAAGCTAACAGAGTTAAACCATACTTTTGATTGCGCAGTTCTGAACACTCTTTCTGTAGAAAATGCAAGTGTACTTTCGGAGCGCTAAGACGGTAATAGTGGAAAAAGGAATATATTCAAATATAAACTACACAGTAGCATTCTGTGAAAATACTTTCTGTTCTGTGCATTCAACTAACAGAGTTGAACCTTACTTTTGATTGAGCCGTTCTGAAACACTCTTTCTGTAGAAACTGCAATTGGACATGCTAAGCGCTAAGGGGCCTACATTGGGAAAAAGAATATCTTCAAATAAAAACTACACAGATGCATTCTGTGAAACTTATTTCTGATCTGTAAATTCAGTTAACAGAGATAAAACATATTTTTGATTGAGCAGTTATGAAACACTCTTTTTGTAGAAAATGCAAGTGGAGATTCGGAGCGCTAAGAGGGTAATAGTGGAAAAAGGAATGTCTTCAAATATAAACTACACAGAATCATTCGGTGAAACTTCTTTCTGATCTGTGCATTCAGCTAACAGAGTTAAACTATACTTTTGATTGTGCAGATCTGAACACTCTTTCTGTAGAAAATGCAACTGGACATTTGGAGCGCTAAGAGCGTAGTAGTGGAAAAAGGAATATATTCAAATATAAACTACACAGAAGCATTCTGTGAAACTTCTTTCTGATCTGAGCATTCAGCTAACAGAGTTAAACCATACTTTTGATTGAGCAGTTTTGAAACGCTCTGTAGAAAATGCAACTGGACATTCGTAGCGCTAAGTGGGTAATAGTGGAAAAAATAGTATGTTCAAATATAAACTACACAGAAGCATTGTATGAAACTTCTTTCTGTTCTGTGCATTTAACTAACAGAGTTGAACCTTAATTTTGATTGAGCCGTTCTGAAACACTCTTTCTGTAGAAACTGCAATTGGACATTCTGAGCACTAAGAGGCCTATATTGGGAAAAAGAATGTCTACAAATAAAAACTACACAGAAGAATTGTGTGAAACTTCTTTCTGTTCTGTTTGTTCAACTAAAAGAGTTGAACCTTAGTTTTGATTGAGTCGTTCTGAAACACTCTTTCTGTAGAAAATGCAAGTGGAGATTCGGAGCGCTAAGAGGGTAATAGTGGAAAAAGGAATGTCTCCAAATATAAACTACACAGAATCATTCTGTGAAACTTCTTTCTGATCTGTGCATTCAGCTAACAGAGTTAAACCATACTTTTGATTGAGCAGTTTTGAAACACTCTGTTTGTAGAAAATGCAACTGGACATTCGTAGCGCTAAGTGGGTAATAGTGGAAAAAAGAATATGTTCAAATATAAACTACACAGAAGCATTGTATGAAACCACTTTCTGTTCTGTGCATTCAACTAACAGAGTTGAACCTTACTTTCGATTGAGCCGTTTTGAAACACTCTTTCTGTAGAAACTGCAATTGGACATTCTGAGCGCTAAGAGGCCTATATTGGGAAAATGAATGTCTACAAATAAAAACTACACATAAGAATTGTGTGAAAATACTTTCTGTTCTGTTTGTTCAGCTAACAGAGTTGAACCTTAGTTTTGATTGAGCCGTTCTGAAACACTCTTTCTGTGGAAAATGCAAGTGGAGATTCGGAGCGCTAAGAGGGTAATAGTGGAAAAGGGAATGTCTTCAAATATAAACTACACAGAAGCATTCTGTGAAACTTCTTTCTGATCTGAGCATTCAGCTAACAGAGTTAAACCATACTTTTGATTGAGCAGTTTTGAAACACTCTGTAGAAAATGCAACTGGACATTCGTAGCGCTAAGTGGGTAATAGTGGAAAAAAGAATATGTTCAAATATAAACTACACAGAAGCATTGTATGAAACTTCTTTCTGTTCTGTGCATTCAACTAACAGAGTTGAACCTTACTTTTGATTGAGCCGTTCTGAAACACTCTTTCTGTAGAAACTGCAATTGGACATTCTGAGCGCTAAGAGGCATATATTGGGAAAAAATATATCTTCAAATAAAAACTACACAGAAGCATTGTGTGAAACTTATTTCTGATATGTTCATTAAGCTAACAGAGTTAAACCATACTTTTGATTGCGCAGTTCTGAACACTCTTTCTGTAGAAAATGCAAGTGGACATTCGGAGCGCTAAGAGGGTAATAGTGGAAAAAGGAATATATTTAAATATAAACTACACAGTAGCATTCTGTGAAAATTCTTTCTGTTCTGTGCATTCAACTAACAGAGTTGAACCTTACTTTTGATTGAGCCGTTCTGAAACACTCTTTCTGTAGAAACTGCAATTGGACATGCTAAGCGCTAAGAGGCCTACATTGGGAAAAAGAATATCTTCAAATAAAAACTACACAGATGCATTCTGTGAAACTTATTTCTGATCTGTAAATTCAGTTAACAGAGATAAAACATATTTTTGATTGAGCAGTTATGAAACACTCTTTTTGTAGAAAATGCAAGTGGAGATTCGGAGCGCTAAGAGGGTAATAGTGGAAAAAGGAATGTCTTCAAATATAAACTACACAGAATCATTCGGTGAAACTTCTTTCTGATCTGTGCATTCAGCTAACAGAGTTAAACCATACTTTTGATTGAGCAGATCTGAACACTCTTTCTGTAGAAAATGCAACTGGACATTTCTAGCGCTAAGAGCGTATTAGTGGAAAAAGGAATATATTCAAATATAAACTACACAGAAGCATTCTGTGAAACTTCTTTCTGATCTGAGCATTTAGCTAACAGAGTTAAACCATACTTTTGATTGAGCAGTTTTGAAACACTCTGTCTGTAGAAAATGCAACTGGACATTCGTAGCGCTAAGTGGGTAATAGTGGAAAAAAGAATATGTTCAAATATAAACTACACAGAAGCATTGTATGAAACTTCTTTCTCTTCTGTGCATTCAACTAACAGAGTTGAACCTTACTTTTGATTGAGCCTTTCTGAAACACTCTTTCTGTAGAAACTGCAATTGGACATTCTGAGCGCTAAGAGGCCTATATTGGGAAAAAGAATGTCTACAAATAAAAACTACACAGAAGAATTGTGTGAAACTTCTTTCTGTTCTGTTTGTTCAACTAAAAGAGTTGAACATTAGTTTTGATTGAGCCGTTCTGAAACACTCTTTCTGTAGAAAATGCAAGTGGAGATTCGGAGCGCTAAGAGGGTAATAGTGGAAAAAGGAATGTCTCCAAATATAAACTACACAGAATCATTCTGTGAAACTTATTTCTGATCTGTGCATTCAGCTAACAGAGTTAAACCATACTTTTGATTGAGCAGATCTGAACTCTCTTTCTGTAGGAAATGCAACTGGACCTTTGGAGCGCTAAGAGAGTAGTAGTGGAAAAAGGAATATATTCAAATATAAACTACACAGAAGCATTCTGTGAAACTTCTTTCTGATCTGAGAATTCAGCTAACAGAGTTAAACCATACTTTTGATTGAGCAGTTTTGAAACACTCTGTCTGTAGAAAATGCAACTGGACATTCGTAGCGCTAAGTGGGTAATAGTGGAAAAAAGAATATGTTCAAATATAAACTACACAGAAGCATTGTATGAAACTTCTTTCTGTTCTGTGCATTCAACTAACAGAGTTGAACCTCACTTTTGATTGAGCCTTTCTGAAACACTCTTTCTGTAGAAACTGCAATTGGACATTCTGAGCGCTAAGAGGCCTATATTGGGAAAAATAATATCTTCAAATAAAAAGTACACAGAAGCATTGTGTGAAACTTATTTCTGATATGTTCATTAAGCTAACAGAGTTAAACCATACTTTTGATTGCGCAGTTCTGAACACTCTTTCTGTAGAAAATGCAAGTGGACATTCGGAGCGCTAAGAGGGTAATATTGGAAAAAGGAATATATTCAAATATAAACTACACAGTAGCATTCTGTGAAAATTCTTTCTGTTCTGTGCATTCAACTAACAGAGTTGAACCTTACTTTTGATTGAGCCGTTCTGAAACACTCTTTCTGTAGGAACTGCAATTGGACATGCTAAGCGCTAAGAGGCCTACATTTGGAAAAAGAATATCTTCAATAAAAACTACACAGATGCATTCTGTGAAACATATTTCTGATCTGTAAATTCACTTAACAGAGATAAAACATATTTTTGATTGAGCAGTTATGAAACACTCTTTTTGTAGAAAATGCAAGTGGAGTTTCGGAGCGCTAAGAGGGTAATAGTGGAAAAAGGAATGTCTTCAAATATAAACTACACAGAATCATTCGGTGAAACTTCTTTCTGATCTGTGCATTCAGCTAACAGAGTTAAACCATACTTTTGATTGAGCAGATCTGAACACTCTTTCTGTAGATAATGCAACTGGACATTTGGAGCGCTAAGAGCGTAGTAGTGGAAAAAGGAATATATTCAAATATAAACTACACAGAAGCATTCTGTGAAACTTCTTTCTGATCTGAGCATTCAGCTAACAGAGTTAAACCATACTTTTGATTGAGCAGTTTTGAAACACTCTGTCTGTAGAAAATGCAACTGGACATTCGTAGCGCTAAGTGGGTAATAGTGGAAAAAGGAATATTTTCAAATATAAACTACACAGAAGCATTGTATGAAACTTCTTTCTGTTCTGTGCATTCAACTAACAGAGTTGAACCTTACTTTTGATTGAGCCGTTCTGAAACACTCTTTCTGAAGAAACTGCAATTGGACATTCTGAGCGCTAACAGGCCTATATTGGGAAAAAGAATGTCTACAAATAAAAACTACACAGAAGAATTGTGTGAAACTTCTTTCTGTTCTGTTTGTTCAACTAAAGTAGTTGAACCTTAGTTTTGATTGAGCCGTTCTGAAACACTCTTTCTGTAGAAAATGCAAGTGGAGATTCGGAGCGCTAAGATTGTAATAGTGGAAAAAGGAATGTCTCCAAATATAAACTACACAGAATCATTCTGTGAAACTTCTTTCTGATCTGTGCATTCAGCTAACAGAGTTAAACCATACTTTTGATTGAGCAGATCTGAACTCTCTTTCTGTAGAAAATGCAACTGGACATTTGGAGCGCTAAGAGAATAGTAGTGGAAAAAGGAATATATTCAAATATAAACTACACAGAAGCATTCTGTGAAACTTCTTTCTGATCTGAGCATTCAGCTAACAGAGTTAAACCATACTTTTGATTGAGCAGTTTTGAAACACTCTGTCTGTAGAAAATGCAACTGGACATTCGTAGCGCTATGTGGGTAATAGTGGAAAAAAGAATATGTTCAAATATAAACTACACAGAACCATTGTATGAAACTTCTTTCTGTTCTGTGCATTCAACTAACAGAGTTGAACCTTACTTTTGATTGAGCCGTTCTGAAACACTCTTTCTGTAGAAACTGCAATTGGACATTCTGAGCGCTAAGAGGCCTATATTTTGAAAAAGAATGTCTACAAATAAAAACGACACAGAAGAATTGTGTGAAACTTCTTTCTGTTCTGTTTGTTCAACTAAAAGAGTTGAACATTAGTTTTGATTGAGCCGTTCTGAAACACTCTTTCTGTAGAAAATGCAAGTGGAGATTCGGAGCGCTAAGAGGGTAATAGTGGAAAAAGGAATGTCTCCAAATATAAACTACACAGAATCATTCTGTGAAACTTCTTTCTGATCTGTGCATTCAGCTAACAGAGTTAAACCATATTTTGATTGAGCAGATCTGAACTCTCTTTCTGTAGAAAATGCAACTGGACATTTGGAGCGCTAAGAGAGTAGTAGTGGAAAAAGGAATATATTCAAATATAAACTACACAGAAGCATTCTGTGAAACTTCTTTCTGATCTGAGCATTCAGCTAACAGAGTTAAACCATACTTTTGATTGAGCAGTTTTGAAACACTCTGTCTGTAGAAAATGCAACTGGACATTCGTAGCGCTAAGTGGATAATAGTGGAAAAAAGAATATGTTCAAATATAAACTACACAGAAGCATTGTATGAAACTACTTTCTGTTCTGTGCATTCAACTAACAGATTTGAACCTTACTTTTGATTGAGCCTTTCTGAAACACTCTTTCTGTAGAAACTGCAATTGGACATTCTGAGCCCTAAGAGGCCTATATTGGAAAAAATAATATCTTCAAATAAAAACTACACAGAAGCATTGTGTGAAACTTATTTCTGATATGTTCATTAAGCTAACAGAGTTAAACCATACTTTTGATTGCGCAGTTCTGAACACTCTTTCTGTAGAAAATGCAAGTGGACATTCGGGGCGCTAAGAGGGTAATAGTGGAAAAAGGAATATATTCAAATATAAACTACACAGTAGCATTCTGTGAAAATTCTTTCTGTTCTGTGCATTCAACTAACCGAGTTGAACCCTACTTTTGATTGAGCCGTTCTGAAACACTCTTTCTGTAGAAACTGCAATTGGACATGCTAAGCGCTAAGAGGCCTACATTGGGAAAAAGAATATCTTCAAATAAAAACTACACAGATGCATTCTGTGAAAATTATTTCCGATCTGTAAATTCAGTTAACAGAGATAAAACATATTTTTCATTGAGCAGTTATGAAACACTCTTTTTGTAGAAAATGCAAGTGGAGATTCGGAGCGCTAAGAGGGTAATAGTGGAAAAAGGAATGTCTTCATATATAAACTACACAGAATCATTCGGTGAAACTTCTTTCTGATCTGTGCATTCAGCTAACAGAGTTAAACCATACTTTTGATTGAGCAGGTCTGAACACTCTTTCTGTAGAAAACGCAACTGGACATTTGGAGCGCTAAGAGCGTAGTAGTGGAAAAAGGAATATATTCAAATATAAACTACACAGAAGCATTCTGTGAAACTTCTTTCTGATCTGAGCATTCAGCTAACAGAGTTAAACCATACTTTTGATTGAGCAGTTTTGAAACACTCTGTTTGTAGAAAATGCAACTGGACATTCGCAGCGCTAAGTGGGTAATAGTGGAAAAAAGAATATGTTCAAATATAAACTACACAGAAGCATTGTATGAAACTTCTTTCTGTTCTGTGCATTCAACTAACAGAGTTGAACCTTACTTTCGATTGAGCCGTTCTGAAACACTCTTTCTGTAGAAACTGCAATTGGACATTCTGAGCGCTAAGAGGCATATATTGGGAAAAAGAATGTCTACAAATAAAAACTACACATAAGAATTGTGTGAAACTACTTTCTGTTCTGTTTGTTCAACTAAAAGAGTTGAACCTTAGTTTTGATTGAGCCGTTCTGAAACACTCTTTCTGTAGAAAATGCAAGTGGAGATTCGGAGCGCTAAGAGGGTAATAGTGGAAAAAGGAATGTCTTCAAATATAAACTACACAGAAGCATTCTGTGAAACTTCTTTCTGATCTGAGCATTCAGCTAACAGAGTTAAACCATACTTTGGATTGAGCAGTTTTGAAACACTCTGTAGAAAATGCAACTGGACATTCGTAGCGCTAAGTGGGTAATAGTGGAAAAAAGAATATGTTCAAATATAAACTACACACAAGCATTGTATGAAACTTCTTTCTTATCTGTGCATTCAACTAACAGAGTTGAACCTTACTTTTGATTGAGCCGTTCTGAAACACTCTTTCTGTAGAAACTGCAATTGGACATTCTGAGCGCTAAGAGGCCTATATTGGGAAAAAGAATGTCTACAAATAAAAACTACACGGAAGAATTGTGTGAAACTTCTTTCTGTTCTGTTTGTTCAACTAAAAGAGATGAACCTTAGTTTTGATTGAGCGGTTCTGAAACACTCTTTCTGTAGAAAATGCAAGTGGAGATTCGGAGCGCTAAGAGGGTAATAGTGGAAAAAGGAATGTCTCCAAATATAAACTCCACAGAATCATTCTGTGAAACTTCTTTCTGATCTGTGCATTCAGCTAACAGAGTTAAACCATACTTTTGATTGAGCAGATCTGAACACTCTTTCTGTAGAAAATGCAACTGGACATTTGGAGTGCTAAGAGAGTAGTAGTGGAAAAAGGAATATATTGAAATATAAACTACACAGAAGCATTCTGTGAAACTTCTTTCTGATCTGAGCATTCAGCTAACAGAGTTAAACCATACTTTTGATTGAGCAGTTTTGAAACACTCTGTCTGTAGAAAATGCAACTGGACATTCGTAGCGCCAAGTGGGTAATAGTGGAAAAAAGAATATGTTCAAATATAAACTACACAGAAGCATTGTATGAAATTTCTTTCTGTTCTGTGCATTCAACTAACAGAGTTGAACCTTAGTTTTGATTGAGCCTTTCTGAAACACTCTTTCTGTAGAAAATGCAATTGGACATTCTGAGCGCTAAGAGGCCTATATTGGGAATAATAATATCTTCAAATAAAAACTACACAGAAGCATTGTGTGAAACTTATTTCTGATATGTTCATTAAGCTAACAGAGTTAAACCATATTTTTGATTGCGCAGTTCTGAACACCCTTTCTGTAGAAAATGCAAGTGGACATTCGGAGCGCTAAGAGGGTAAGAGTGGAGAAAGGAATATATTCAAATATAAACTACACAGTAGCATTCTGTGAAAATTCTTTCTGTTCTGTGCATTCAACTAACAGAGTTGAACCTTACTTTTGATTGAGCCGTTGTGAAACACTCTTTCTGTAGAAACTGCAATTGGACATGCTAAGCGCTAAGAGGCCTACATTGGGAAAAAGAATATCTTCAAATAAACACTACACAGATGCATTCTGTGAAACTTATTTCTGATCTGTAAATTCAGTTAACAGAGATAAAACATATTTTTGATTGAGCAGTTATGAAACTCTCTTTTTGTAGAAAATGCAAGTGGAGATTCGGAGCGCTAAGAGGGTAATAGTGGAAAAAGGAATGTCTTCAAATATAAACTACACAGAATCATTCGGTGAAACTTCTTTCTGATCTGTGCATTCAGCTAACAGAGTTAAACCATACTTTTGATTGAGCAGATCTGAACACTCTTTCTGTAGAAAATGCAACTGGACATTTGGAGCGCTAAGAGCGTAGTAGTGGAAAAAGGAATATATTCAAATATAAACTACACAGAAGCATTCTGTGAAACTTCTTTCTGATCTGAGCATTCAGCTAACAGAGTTAAACCATACTTTTGATTGAGCAGTTTTGAAACACTCTGTCTGTAGAAAATGCAACTGGACATTCGTAGCGCTAAGTGGGTAATAGTGGAAAAAAGAATATATTCAAATAGAAACTACACAGAAGCATTGTATGAAACTTCTTTCTGTTCTGTGCATTCAACTAACAGAGTTGAACCTTACTTTTGATTGAGCCGTTCTGAAACACTCTTTCTGTAGAAACTGCAATTGGACATTCTGAGCGCTAAGAGGCCTATATTGGGAAAAAGAATGTCTACAAATAAAAACTACACAGAAGAATTGTGTGAAACTTCTTTCTGTTCTGTTTGTTCAACTAAAAGAGTTGAACCTTAGTTTTGATTGAGCCGTTCTGAAACACTCTTTCTGTAGAAAATGCAAGTGGAGATTCGGAGCGCTAAGAGGTTAATAGTGGAAAAAGGAATGTCTCCAAATATAAACTACACAGAATCATTCTGTGAAACTTCTTTCTGATCTGTGCATTCAGCTAACAGAGTTAAACCATACTTTTGATTGAGCAGATCTGAACACTCTTTCTGTAGAAAATGCAACTGGACATTTGGAGCGCTAAGAGAGTAGTAGTGGAAAAAGGAATATATTCAAATATAAACTACACAGAAGCATTCTGTGAAACTTTTTTCTGATCTGAGCATTCAGCTAACAGAGTTAAACCATACTTTTGATTGAACAGTTTTGAAACACTCTGTCTGTAGATAATGCAACTGGACATTCGTAGCGCCAAGTGGGTAATAGTGGAAAAAAGAATATGTTCAAATATAAACTACACAGAAGCATTGTATGAAACTGCTTTCTGTTCTGTGCATACAACTAACAGAGTTGAACCTTACTTTTGATTGAGCCTTTCTGAAACACTCTTTCCGTAGAAACTGCAATTGGACATTCTGAGCGCTAAGAGGCCTCTATTGGGAAAAATAATATCTTCAAATAGAAACTACACAGAAGCATTGTGTGAAACTTATTTCTGATATGTTCATTAAGCTAACAGAGTTAAACCATACTTTTGATTGAGCAGTTCTGAACACTCTTTCTGTAGAAAATGCAAGTGGACATTCGGAGCGCTAAGAGGGTAATAGTGGAAAAAGAATATATTCAAATATAAACTACACAGTAGCATTCTGTGAAAATTCTTTCTGTTCTGTGCATTCAACAAACAGAGTTGAACCTTACTTTTGATTGAGCCGTTCTGAAACACTCTTTCTGTAGAAACTGCAATTGGACATGCTAAGCGCTAAGAGGCCTACATTGGGAAAAAGAATATCTTCAAATAAAAACTACACAGATGCATTCTGTGAAACTTATTTCTGATCTGTAAATTCAGTTAACAGAGATAAAACATATTTTTGATTGAGCAGTTATGAAACACTCTTTTTATAGAAAATGCAAGTGGAGATTCGGAGCGCTAAGAGGGTAATAGTGGAAAAAGGAATGTCTTCAAATATAAACTACACAGAATCATTCGGTGAAACTTCTTTCTGATCTGTGCATTCAGCTAACAGAGTTAAACCATACTTTTGATTGAGCAGATCTGAACACTCTTTGTGAAGAAAATGCAACTGGACATTTGGAGCGCTAAGAGCGTAGTAGTGGAAAAAGGAATATATTCATATATAAACTACACAGAAGCATTCTGTGAAACTTCTTTCTGATCTGAGCATTCAGCTAACAGAGTTAAACCATACTTTTGATTGAGCAGTTTTGAAACACTCTGTCTGTAGAAAATGCAACTGGACATTCGTAGCGCTAAGTGGGTAATAGTGGAAAAAAGAATATGTTCAAATATAAACTACACAGAAGCATTGTATGAAACTTCTTTCTGTTCTGTGCTTTCAACTAACAGAGTTGAACCTTACTTTTGATTGAGCCGTTCTGAAACACTCTTTCTGTAGAAACTGCAATTGGACATTCTGAGCGCTAAGAGGCCTATATTGGGAAAAAGAATGTCTACAAATAAAAACTACACAGAAGAATTGTGTGAAACTTCTCTCTGTTCTGTTTGTTCAACTAAAAGAGTTGAATTTTAGTTTTGATTGAGCCGTTCTGAAACACTCTTTCTGTAGAAAATGCAAGTGGAGATTCGGAGCGCTAAGAGGGTAATAGTGGAAAAAGGAATGTCTCCAAATATAAACTACACAGAAGCATTCTGTGAAACTTCTTTCTGATCTGAGCATTCAGCTAACAGAGTTAAACCATACTTTTGATTGAGCAGTTTTGAAACACTCTGTCTGTAGAAAATGCAACTGGACAATCGTAGCGCCAAGTGGGTAATAGTGGAAAAAAGAATATGTTCAAATATAAACTACACAGAAGCATTGTATGAAATTTCTTTCTGTTCTGTGCATTCAACTAACAGAGTTGAACCTTAGTTTTGATTGAGCCTTTCTGAAACACTCTTTCTGTAGAAACTGCAATTGGACTTTCTGAGTGCTAAGAGGCCTCTATTGGGAAAAATAATATCTTCAAATAAAAACTACACAGAAGCATTGTGTGAAACTTATTTGTGATATGTTCATTAAGCTAACAGAGTTAAACCATATTTTTGATTGCGCAGTTCTGAACACTCTTTCTGTAGAAAATGCAAGTGGACATTCGGAGCGCTAAGAGGGTAATAGTGGAGAAAGGAATATATTCAAATATAAACTACACAGTAGCATTCTGTGAAAATTCTTTCTCTTCTGTGCATTCAACTAACAGAGTTGAACCTTACTTTTGATTGAGCCGTTCTGAAACACTCTTTCTGTAGAAACTGCAATTGGACATGCTAAGCGCTAAGAGGCCTACATTGGGAAAAAGAATATCTTCAAATAAACACTACACAGATGCATTCTGTGAAACTTATTTCTGATCTGTAAATTCAGTTAACAGAGATAAAACATATTTTTGATTGAGCAGTTATGAAACACTCTTTTTGTAGAAAATGCAAGTGGAGATTCGGAGCGCTAAGAGGGTAATAGTGGAAAAAGGAATGTCTTCAAATATAAACTACACAGAATCATTCGGTGAAACTTTTTTCTGATCTGTGCATTCAGCTAACAGAGTTAAACCATACTTTTGATTGAGCAGATCTGAACACTCTTTGTGTAGAAAATACAACTGGACATTTGGAGCGCTAAGAGCGTAGTAGTGGAAAAAGGAATATATTCAAATATAAACTACACGGAAGCATTCTGTGAAACTTCTTTCTGATCTGAGCATTCAGCTAACAGAGTTAAACCATACTTTTGATTGAGCAGTTTTGAAACACTCTGTCTGTAGGAAATGCAACTGGACATTCGTAGCGCTAAGTGGGTAATAGTGGAAAAAAGAATATGTTCAAATATAAACTACACAGAAGCATTGTATGAAACTTCTTTCTGTTCTGTGCTTTCAACTAACAGAGTTGAACCTTACTTTTGATTGAGCCGTTCTGAAACACTCTTTCTGTAGAAACTGCAATTGGACATTCTGAGCGCTAAGAGGCCTATATTGGGAAAAAGAATGTCTACAAATAAAAACTACACAGAAGAATTGTGTGAAACTTCTTTCTGTTCTGTTTGTTCAACTAAAAGAGTTGAACTTTAGTTTTGATTGAGCCGTTCTGAAACACTCTTTCTGTAGAAAATGCAAGTGGAGATTCGGAGCGCTAAGAGGGTAATAGTGGAAAAAGGAATGTCTCCAAATATAAACTACACAGAAGCATTCTGTGAAACTTCTTTCTGATCTGAGCATTCAGCTAACAGAGTTAAACCATACTTTTGATTGAGCAGTTTTGAAACACTCTGTCTGTAGAAAATGCAACTGGACAATCGTAGCGCCAAGTGGGTAATAGTGGAAAAAAGAATATGTTCAAATATAAACTACACAGAAGCATTGTATGAAATTTCTTTCTGTTCTGTGCATTCAACTAACAGAGTTGAACCTTAGTTTTGATTGAGCCTTTCTGAAACACTCTTTCTGTAGAAACTGCAATTGGACTTTCTGAGTGCTAAGAGGCCTCTATTGGGAAAAATAATATCTTCAAATAAAAACTACACAGAAGCATTGTGTGAAACTTATTTGTGATATGTTCATTAAGCTAACAGAGTTAAACCATATTTTTGATTGCGCAGTTCTGAACACTCTTTCTGTAGAAAATGCAAGTGGACATTCGGAGCGCTAAGAGGGTAATAGTGGAGAAAGGAATATATTCAAATATAAACTACACAGTAGCATTCTGTGAAAATTCTTTCTCTTCTGTGCATTCAACTAACAGAGTTGAACCTTACTTTTGATTGAGCCGTTCTGAAACACTCTTTCTGTAGAAACTGCAATTGGACATGCTAAGCGCTAAGAGGCCTACATTGGGAAAAAGAATATCTTCAAATAAACACTACACAGATGCATTCTGTGAAACTTATTTCTGATCTGTAAATTCAGTTAACAGAGATAAAACATATTTTTGATTGAGCAGTTATGAAACACTCTTTTTGTAGAAAATGCAAGTGGAGATTCGGAGCGCTAAGAGGGTAATAGTGGAAAAAGGAATGTCTTCAAATATAAACTACACAGAATCATTCGGTGAAACTTCTTTCTGATCTGTGCATTCAGCTAACAGAGTTAAACCATACTTTTGATTGAGCAGATCTGAACACTCTTTCTGTAGAAAATGCAACTGGACATTTGGAGCGCTAAGAGCGTAGTAGTGGAAAAAGGAATATATTCAAATATAAACTACACAGAAGCATTCTGTGAAACTTCTTTCTGATCTGAGCATTCAGCTAACAGAGTTAAACCATACTTTTGATTGAGCAGTTTTGAAACACTCTGTCTGTAGAAAATGCAACTGGACATTCGTAGCGCTAAGTGGGTAATAGTGGAAAAAAGAATATGTTCAAATATAAACTACACAGAAGCATTGTATGAAACTTCTTTCTGTTCTGTGCATTCAACTAACAGAGTTGAACCTTACTTTTGATTGAGCCGTTCTGAAACACTCTTTCTGTAGAAACTGCAATTGGACATTCTGAGCGCTAAGAGGCCTATATTGGGAAAAAGAATGTCTACAAATAAAAACTACACAGAAGAATTGTGTGAAACTTCTTTCTGTTCTGTTTGTTCAACTAAAAGAGTTGAACCTTAGTTTTGATTGAGCCGTTCTGAAACACTCTTTCTGTAGAAAATGCAAGTGGAGATTCGGAGCGCTAAGAGGGTAATAGTGGAAAAAGGAATGTCTCCAAATATAAACTACACAGAATCATTCTGTGAAACTTCTTTCTGATCTGTGCATTCAGCCAACAGACTTAAACCATACTTTTGATTGAGCAGATCTGAACACTCTTTCTGTAGAAAATGCAACTGCACATTTGGAGCGCTAAGAGAGTAGTAGTGGAAAAAGGAATATATTCAAATATAAACTACACAGAAGCATTCTGTGAAACTTTTTTCTGATCTGAGCATTCAGCTAACAGAGTTAAACCATACTTTTGATTGAGCAGTTTTGAAACACTCTGTCTGTAGAAAATGCAACTGGACATTCGTAGCGCCAAGTGGGTAATAGTGGAAAAAGGAATATGTTCAAATATAAACTACACAGAAGCATTGTTTGAAATTTCTTTCTGTTCTGTGCATTCAACTAACAGAGTTGAACCTTAGTTTTGATTGAGCCTTTCTGAAACACTCTTTCTGTAGAAACTGCAATTGGACATTCTGAGCGCTAAGAGGCCTATATTGGGAAAAATAATATCTTCAAATAAAAACTACACAGAAGCATAGTGTGAAACTTATTTCTGATATGTTCATTAAGCTAACAGAGTTAAACCATACTTTTGATTGCGCACTTCTGAACACTCTTTCTGTTGAAAATGCAAGTGGACATTCGTAGCGCTAAGAGGGTAATAGTGGAGAAAGGAATATATTCAAATATAAACTACACAGTAGCATTCTGTGAAAATTCTTTCTGTTCTGTGCATTCAACTAACAGAGTTGAACCTTACTTTTGATTGAGCCGTTCTGAAACACTCTTTCTGTAGAAACTGCAATTGGACATGTTAAGCGCTAAGAGGCCTACATTGGGAAAAAGAATATCTTCAAATAAAAACTACACAGATGCATTCTTTGAAACTTATTTCTGATCTGTAAATTCAGTTAACAGAGATAAAACATATTTTTGATTGAGCAGTTATGAAACACTCTTTTTGTAGAAAATGCAAGTGGAGATTCGGAGCGCTAAGAGGGTAATAGTGGAAAAAGGAATGTCTTCAAATATAAACTACACAGAATCATTCGGTGAAACTTCTTTCTGATCTGTGAATTCAGCTAACAGAGTTAAACCATACTTTTGATTGAGCAGATCTGAACACTCTTTCTGTAGAAAATGCAACTGGACATTTGGAGCGCTAAGAGCGTAGTAGTGGAAAAAGGAATATATTCAAATATAAACTACACAGAAGCATTCTGTGAAACTTCTTTCTGATCTGAGCATTCAGCTAACAGAGTTAAACCATACTTTTGATTGAGCAGTTTTGAAACACTCTGTCTGTAGAAAATGCAACTGGACATTCGTAGCGCTAGTTGGGTAATAGTGGAAAAAAGAATATGTTCAAATATAAACTACACAGAAGCATTGTATGAAACTTCTTTCTGTTCTGTGCATTCAACTAACAGAGTTGAACCTTACTTTTGATTGAGCCTTTCTGAAACACTCTTTCTGTAGAAACTGCAATTGGACATTCTGAGCGCTAAGAGGCCTCTATTGGGAAAAAGAATGTCTACAAATAAAAACTACACAGAAGAATTGTGTGAAACTTCTTTCTGTTCTGTTTGTTCAACTAAAAGAGTTGAACCTTAGTTTTGATTGAGCCGTTCTGAAACACTCTTTCTGTAGAAAATGCAAGTGGAGATTCGGAGCGCCAAGAGGGTAATAGTGGAAAAAGGAATGTCTCCAAATATAAACTACACAGAATCATTCTGCGAAACTTCTTTCTGATCTGTGCATTCAGCTAACAGAGTTAAACCATACTTTTGAGTGAGCAGATCTGAACACTCTTTCTGTAGAAAATGCAACTGGACATTTGGAGCGCTAAGAGAGTAGTAGTGGAAAAAGGAATATATTCATATATAAACTACACAGAAGCATTCTGTGAAACTTCTTTCTGATCTGAGCATAAAGCTAACAGAGTTAAACCATACTTTTGATTGAGCAGTTTTGAAACACTCTGTCTGTAGAAAATGCAACTGGACATTCGTAGCGCCAAGTGGGTAATAGTGGAAAAAAGAATATGTTCAAATATAAACTACACAGAAGCATTGTATGAAATTTCTTTCTGTTCTGTGCATTCAACTAACAGAGTTGAACCTTAGTTTTGATTGAGCCTTTCTGAAACACTCTTTCTGTAGAAACTGCAATTGGACATTCTGAGCGCTAAGAGGCCTCTATTGGGAAAAATAATATCTTCAAATAAAAACTACACAGAAGCATTGTGTGAAACTTATTTCTGATATGTTCATTAAGCTAACAGAGTTAAACCATAGTTTTGATTGCGCAGTTCTGAACACTCTTTCTGTAGAAAATGCAAGTGGACATTCGGAGCGCTAAGAGGGTAATAGTGGAGAAAGGAATATATTCAAATATAAACTACACAGTAGCATTCTGTGAAAATTCTTTCTGTTCTGTGCATTCAACTAACAGAGTTGAACCTTACTTTTGATTGAGCCGTTCTGAAACACTCTTTCTGTAGAAACTGCAATTGGACATGCTAAGCGCTAAGAGGCCTACATTGGGAAAAAGAATATCTTCAAATAAAAACTACACAGATGCATTCTGTGAAACTTATTTCTGATCTGTAAATTCAGTTAACAGAGATAAAACATATTTTTGATTGAGCAGTTATGAAACACTCTTTTTGTAGAAAATGCAAGTGGAGATTCGGAGTGCTAAGAGGGTAATAGTGGAAAAAGGAATGTCTTCAAATATAAACTACACAGAATCATTCGGTGAAACTTCTTTCTGATCTGTGCATTCAGCTAACAGAGTTAAACCATACTTTTGATTGAGCAGATCTGAACACTCTTTCTGTAGAAAATGCAACTGGACATTTGGAGCGCTAAGAGCGTAGTAGAGGAAAAAGGAATATATTCAAATATAAACTACACAGAAGCATTCTGTGAAACTTCTTTCTGATCTGAGCATTCAGCTAACAGAGTTAAACCATACTTTTGATTGAGCCATTTTGAAAAACTCTGTCTGTAGAAAATGCAACTGGACATTCGTAGCGCTAAGTGGTTAATAGTGGAAAAAAGAATATTTTCAAATATAAACTACACAGAAGCATTGTATGAAACTTCTTTCTGTTCTGTGCATTCAACTAACAGAGTTGAACCTTACTTTTGATTGAGCCGTTCTGAAACACTCTTTCTGTAGAAACTGCAATTGGACATTCTGAGCGCTAAGAGGCCTATATTGGGAAAAAGAATGTCTACAAATAAAAACTACACAGAAGAATTGTGTGAAACTTCTTTCTGTTCTGTTTGTTCAACTAAAAGAGTTGAACTTTAGTTTTGATTGAGCCGTTCTGAAACACTCTTTCTGTAGAAAATGCAAGTGGAGATTCGGAGCGCTAAGAGGGTAATAGTGGAAAAAGGAATGTCTCCAAATATAAACTACACAGAATCATTCTGTGAAACTTCTTTCTGATCTGTGCATTCAGCTAACAGTGTTAAACCATACTTTTGATTGAGCAGATCTGAGCACTCTTTCTGTAGAAAATGCAACTGGACATTTGGAGCGCTAAGACCTTAGTAGTGGAAAAAGGAATATATTCAAATATAAACTACACAGAAGCATTCTGTGAAACTTCTTTCTGATCTGAGCATTCAGCTAACAGAGTTAAACCATACTTTTGATTGAGCAGTTTTGAAACACTCTGTCTGTAGAAAATGCAACTGGACATTCGTAGCGCTATTTGGGTAATAGTGGAAAAAAGAATATGTTCAAATATAAACTACACAGAAGCGTTGTATGAAACTTCTTTCTGTTCTGTGCATTCAACTACCAGAGTTGAACCTTACTTTTGATTGAGCCTTTCTGAAACACTCTTTCTGTAGAAACTGCAATTGGACATTCTGAGCGCTAAGAGGCCTCTATTGGGAAAAAAAATATCTTCAAATAAAAACTACACAGAAGCATTGTGTGAAACTTATTTCTGATATGTTCATTAAGCTAACAGAGTTAAACCATACTTTTGATTGCGCAGTTCTGAACACTCTTTCTGTAGAAAATGCAAGTGGACATTCGGAGCGCTAAGAGGGTAATAGTGGAAAAAGGAATATATTCAAATATAAACTACACAGTAGCATTCTTTGAAAATTCCTTCTGTTCTGTGCATTCAAC
The DNA here is from genome assembly GCF_028878055.3 of Symphalangus syndactylus. Lineage (NCBI taxonomy): Eukaryota > Metazoa > Chordata > Mammalia > Primates > Hylobatidae > Symphalangus > Symphalangus syndactylus. The sequence continues at coordinate 9,664,549 of NC_072445.2, read as the reverse complement.
TAACAGAGTTGAACCTTACTTTTAATTGAGCCGTTCTGAAACACTCTTTCTGTAGAAACTGCAATTGGACATGCTAAGCGCTAACAGGCCTACATTGGGAAAAAGATTATCTTCAAATAAAAACTACACAGATGCATTCTGTTAAACATCTTTCTGTTCTGTTTGTTCAACTAAAAGAGTTGAACCTTAGTTTTGATTGAGCCGTTCTGAAACACTCTTTCTGTAGAAAATGCAAGTGGAAATTCGGAGCGCTAAGAGGGTAATAGTGGAAAAAGGAATGTCTCCAAATATAAACTACACAGAATCATTCTGTGAAACTTCTTTCTGATCTGTGCATTCAGCTAACAGAGTAAAACCATACTTTTGATTGAGCAGATCTGAACACTCTTTCTGTAGAAAATGCAACTGGACATTTGGAGCGCTAAGAGAGTAGTAGTGGAAAAAGGAATATATTCAAATATAAACTACACAGAAGCATTCTGTGAAACTTCTTTCTGTTCTGAGCATTCAGCTAACAGAGTTAAACCATACTTTTGATTGAGCAGTTTTGAAACACTCTGTCTGTAGAAAATGCAACTGGACATTCGTAGCGCCAAGTGGGTAATAGTGGAAAAAAGAATATGTTCAAATATAAACTACACAGAAGCATTGTATGAAATTACTTTCTGTTCTGTGCATTCAACTAACAGAGTTGAACCTTACTTTTGATTGAGCCTTTCTGAAACACTCTTTCTGTAGAAACTGCAATTGGACATTCTGAGCGCTAAGAGGCCTATATTGGGAAAAATAATATCTTCAAATAAAAACTACACAGAAGCATTGTGTGAAACTTATTTCTGATATGTTCATTAAGCTAACAGAGTTAAACCATACTTTTGATTGCGCAGTTCTGAACACTCTTTCTGTAGAAAATGCAAGTGGACATTCGGAGCGCTAAGAGGGTAATAGTGGAAAAAGGAATATATTCAAATATAAAATACACAGTAGCATTCTGTGAAAATTCTTTCTGTTCTGTGCATTCAACTAACAGAGTTGAAACTTACTTTTAATTGAGCCGTTCTGAAACACTCTTTCTGTAGAACCTGCAATTGGACATGCTAAGCGCTAAGAGGCCTTCATTGGGAAAAAGAATATCTTCAAATAAAAACTACACAGATGCATTCTGTGAAACTTCTTTCTGTTCTGTTTGTTCAACGAAAAGAGTTGAACCTTAGTTTTGATTGAGCCGTTCTGAAACACTCTTTCTGTAGAAAATGCAAGTGGAGATTCGGAGCGCTAAGAGGGTAATAGTGGAAAAAGGAATGTCTTCAAATATAAACTACACAGAATCATTCGGTGAAACTTCTTTCTGATCTGAGCATTCAGCTAACAGAGTTAAACCATGCTTTTGATTGAGCAGTTTTGGAACACTCTGTCTGTAGAAAATGCAACTGGACATTCGTAGCGCTAAGTGGGTAATAGTGGAAAAAAGAATATGTTCAAATATGAACTACACAGAAGCATTGTATGAAACTTCTTTCTGTTCTGTGCATTCTACTAACAGAGTTGAATCTTACTTTTGATTGAGCCGTTCTGAAACACTCTTTCTGTAGAAACTGCAATTGGACATTCTGAGCGCTAAGAGGCCTATATTGGGAAAAAGAATGTCTACAAATAAAAACTACACAAAAGAATATTGTGAAATTTCTTTCTGTTCTCTTTGTTCAACTAAAAGAGTTGAACCTTAGTTTTGATTGAGCCGTTCTGAAACACTCTTTCTGTAGAAAATGCAAGTGGAGATTCGGAGCGCTAAGAGGGTAATAGTGGAAAAAGGAATGTCTCCAAATATAAACTACACAGAATCATTCTGTGAAACTTCTTTCTGATCTGTGCATTCAGCTAACAGAGTTAAACCATACTTTTGATTGAGCAGATCTGAACACTCTTTCTGTAGAAAATGCAACTGGACATTTGGAGCGCTAAGAGAGTAGTAGTGGAAAAAGGAATATATTCAAATATAAACTTCACAGAAGCATTCTGTGAAACTCCTTTCTGATCTGAGCATTCAGCTAAAGGAGTTAAAGCATACTTTTGATTGAGCAGTTTTGAAACACTCTGTCTGTAGAAAATGCAAGTGGACATTCGGAGCGCTAAGAGGTTAATAGTGGAAAAAGGAATATATTCAAATATAAACTACACAGTAGCATTCTGTGAAAATTCTTTCTGTTCTGTGCTTTCAACTAACAGAGTTGAACCTTACTTTTGATTGAGCCGTTCTGAAACACTCTTTCTGTATAAACTGCAATTGGACATGCTAAGCGCTAAGAGGCCTACATTGGGAAAAAGAATATCTTCAAATAAAAACTACACAGATGCATTCTGTGAAACTTACTTCTGATGTGTAAATTCAGTTAACAGAGATAAAACATATTTTTGATTGAACAGTTATGAAACACTCTTTTTGTAGAAAATGCAAGTGGAGATTCGGAGCGCTAAGAGGGTAATAGTGGAAAAAGGAATGTCTTCAAATATAAACTACACAGAATCATTCGGTGAAACTTCTTTCTGATCTGTGCATTCAGCTAACAGAGTTAAACCATACTTTTGATTGAGCAGATCTGAACACTCTTTCTGTTGAAAATGCAACTGGACATTTGGAGCGCTAAGAGCGTATTAGTGGAAAAAGGAATATATTCAAATATAAACTACACAGAAGCATTCTGTGAATCTTCTTTCTGATCTGAGCATTCAGCTAACAGAGTTAAACCATACTTTTGTTTGAGCAGTTTTGAAACACTCAGTCTGTAGAAAATGCAACTGGACATTCGTAGCGCTAAGTGGGTAATAGTGGAAAAAAGAATATGTTCAAATATAAACTACACAGAAGCATTGTATGAAACTTCTCTCTGTTCTGTGCATTCAACTAACAGAGTTGAACCTTACTTTTGATTGAGCCGTTCTGAAACACTCTTTCTGTAGAAACTGCAATTGGACATTCTGAGCGCTAAGAGGCCTATATTGGGAAAAAGAATGTCTACAAATAAAAACTACACAGAAGAATTGTGTGAAACTTCTTTCTGTTCTGTTTGTTCAACTAAAAGAGTTGAACCTTAGTTTTGATTGAGCCGTTCTGAAACACTCTTTCTGTAGAAAATGCAAGAGGAGATTCGGAGCGCTAAGAGGGTAATAGTGGAAAAAGGAATGTCTCCAAATATAAACTACACAGAATCATTCTGTGAAACTTCTTTCTGATCTGTGCATTCAGCTAACAGAGTTAAATCATACTTTTGATTCAGCAGATCTGAACACTCTTTCTGTAGAAAATGCAACTGGACATTTGGAGCGCTAAGAGAGTAGTAGTGGAAAAAGGAATATATTCAAATATAAACTACACTGAAGCATTCTGTGAAACTTCTTTCTGATCTGAGCATTCAGCTAACAGAGCTAAACGATACTTTTGATTGAACAGTTTTGAAACACTCTGTCTGTAGAAAATGCAACTGGACATTCGTAGTGCTAAGTGGGTAATAGTGGAAAAAAGAATATGTTCAAATAAAAACTACACAGAAGCATTGTATGAAACTTCTTTCTATTCTGTGCATTCAACTAACAGAGTTGAACCTTACTTTTGATTGAGCCTTTCTGAAACACTCTTTCTGTAGAAACTGCAATTGGACATTCTGAGCGCTAAGAGGCCTCTATTGGGAAAAATAATATCTTCAAATAAAAACTACACAGAAGCATTGTGTGAAACTTATTTCTGATATGTTCATTAAGCTAACAGAGTTAAACAATACTTTTGATTGTGCAGTTCTGAACACTCTTTCTGTAGAAAATGCAAGTGGACATTCGGTGTGCTAAGAGGGTAATAGTGGAAAAAGGAATATATTCATATATAAACTACACAGTAGCATTCTGTGAAAATTCTTTCTGTTCTGTGCATTCAACTAACAGAGTTGAACCTTACTTTTGATTGAGCTGTTCTGAAACACTCTTTCTGTAGAAACTGCAATTGGACATGCTAAGCGCTAAGAGGCCTACATTGGGAAAAAGAATATCTTCAAATAAAAACTACACAGATGCATTCTGTGAAACTTATTTCTGATCTGTAAATTCAGTTAACAGAGATAAAACATATTTTTGATTGAGCAGTTATGAAACATTCTTTTCGTAGTAAATGCAAGTGGAGATTCGGAGCGCTAAGAGGGTAATAGTGGAAAAAGGAATGTCTTCAAATATAAACTACACAGAATCATTCGGTGAAACTTCTTTCTGATCTGTGCATTCAGCTAACAGAGTTAAACCATAATTTTGATTGAGCAGATCCGAACACTCTTTCTTTTGAAAATGCAACTGGACATTTGGAGCGCTAAGAGCGTAGTAGTGGAAAAAGGAATATATTCAAATATAAACTACACAGAAGCATTCTGTGAAACTTCTTTCTGATCTGAGCATACAGCTAACAGAGTTAAACCATACTTTTGATTCAGCAGTTTTGAAACACTCTGTCTGTAGAAAATGCAACTGGACATTCGTAGCGCTAAGTGGGTAATAGTGGAAAAAAGAATATGTTCAAATATAAACTACACAGAAGCATTGTATGAAACTTCTTTCTGTTCTGTGCATTCAACTAACAGAGTTGAACCGTACTTTTGATTGAGCCGTTCTGAAACACTCTTTCTGTAGAAACTGCAATTGGACATTCTGAGCGCTAAGAGGCCTATATTGGGAAAATAATGTCTACAAATAAAAACTACACAGAAGAATTGTGTGAAACTTCTTTCTGTTCTGTTTGTTCAACTAAAAGAGTTGAACCTTAGTTTTGATTGAGCCGTTCTGAAACACTCTTTCTGTAGAAAATGCAAGTGGAGATTCGGAGCGCTAAGAGGGTAATAGTGGAAAAAGGAATGTCTCCAAATATAAACTACACAGAATCATTCTGTGAAACTTCTTTCTGATCTGTGCATTCAGCTAACAGAGTTAAACCATACTTTTGATTGAGCAGATCTGAACACTCTTTCTGTAGAAAATGCAACTGGACATTTGGAGCGCTAAGAGAGTAGTAGTGGAAAAAGGAATATATTCAAATATAAACTACACAGAAGCATTCTGTGAAATTTCTTTCTGATCTGAGCATTCAGCTAACAGAGTTAAACCATACTTTTGATTGAGCAGTTTTGAAACACTCTGTCTGTAGAAAATGCAACTGGACATTCGTAGCGCTAAGTGGGTAATAGTGGAAAAAAGAATATGTTCAAATATGAACTACACAGAAGCATTGTATGAAACTTCTTTATGTTCTGTGCATTCAACTAACAGAGTTGAACCTTACTTTTGATTGAGCCTTTCTGAAACACTCTTTCTGTAGAAACTGCAATTGGACATTCTGAGCGCTAAGAGGCCTCTATTGGGAAAAATAATATCTTCAAATAAAAACTACACAGAAGCATTGTGTGAAACTTACTTCTGATATGTTCATTAAGCTAACAGAGTTAAACCATACTTTTGATTGCGCAGTTCTGAACACTCTTTCTGTAGAAAATGCAAGTGGACATTCGGAGCGCTAAGAGGGTAATAGTGGAAAAAGGAATATATTCAAATATAAACTACACAGTATCATTCTGTGAAAATTCTTTCTGTTCTGTGCATTCAACTAACAGAGTTGAACCTTACTTTTAATTGAGCCGTTCTGAAACACTCTTTCTGTAGAAAGTGCAATTGGACATGCTAAGCGCTAAGAGGCCTACATTGGGAAAAAGAATATCTTCAATTAAAAACTACACAGATGCATTCTGTGAAACTTATTTCTGATCTGTAAATTCAGTTAACAGAGATAAAAAATATTTTTGATTGAGCAGTTATGAAACACTCTTTTTGTAGAAAATGCAAGTGGAGATTCGGAGCGCTAAGAGGGTAATAGTGGAAAAAGGAATGTCTTCAAATATAAACTACACAGAATCATTCGGTGAAACTTCTTTCTGATCTGTGCATTCAGCTAACAGAGTTAAACCATACTTTTGATTGAGCAGATCTGAACACTCTTTCTGTAGAAAATGCAACTGGACATTTGGAGCGCCAAGAGCGTAGTAGTGGAAAAAGGAATATATTCAAATATAAACTACACAGAAGCATTCTGTGAAACTTCTTTCTGATCTGAGCATTCAGCTAACAGAGTTAAACCATACTTTTGATTGAGCAGTTTTGAAACACTCTGTCTGTAGAAAATGCAACTGGACATTCGTAGCGCTAAGTGGGTAATAGTGGAAAAAAGAGTATGTTCAAATATAAACTACACAGAAGGATTGTATGAAACTCCTTTCTGTTCTGTGCATTCAACTAACAGAGTTGAACCTCACTTTTGATTGAGCCGTTCTGAAACACTCTTTCTGTAGAAACTGCAATTGGACATTCTGAGAGCTAAGAGGCCTATATTGGGAAAAAGAATGTCTACAAATAAAAACTACACAGAAGAATTGTGTGAAACTTCTTTCTGTTCTGTTTGTTCAACTAAAGGAGTTGAACCTTAGTTTTGATTGAGCCGTTCTGAAACACTCTTTATGTAGAAAATGCAAGTGGAGATTCGGAGCGCTAAGAGGGTAATAGTGGAAAAAGGAATGTCTCCAAATATAAACTACACAGAATCATTCTGTGAAACTTCTTTCTGATCTGTGCATTCAGCTAACAGAGTTAAACCATACTTTTGATTGAGCAGATCTGAACACTCTTTCTGTAGAAAATGCAACTGGACATTTGGAGCGCTAAGAGAGTAGTAGTGGAAAAAGGAATATATTCAAATATAAACTACACAGAAGCATTCTGTGAAACTTCTTTCTGATCTGAGCATTCAGCTAACAGAGTTAAACCATACTTTTGATTGAGCAGTTTTGAAACACCCTGTCTGTAGAAAATGCAACTGGACATTCGTAGCGCTAAGTGGGTAATAGTGGAAAAAAGAATATGTTCAAATATAAACTACACAGAAGCATTGTATGAAACTTCTTTCTGTTCTGTGCATTCAACTAACAGAGTTGAACCTTACTTTTGATTGAGCCTTTCTGAAACACTCTTTCTGTAGAAACTGCAATTGGACATTCTGAGCGCTAAGAGGCCTCTATTGGGAAAAATAATATCTTCAAATAAAAACTACACAGAAGCATTGTGTGAAACTTATTTCTGATATGTTCATTAAGCTAACAGAGTTAAACCATACCTTTGATTGCGCAGTTCTGAACACTCTTTCTGTAGAAAATGCAAGTGGACATTCGGAGCGCTAAGAGGGTAATAGTGGAAAAAGGAATATATTCAAATATAAACTACACAGTAACATTCTGTGAAAATTCTTTCTGTTCTGTGCATTCAACTAACAGAGTTGAACCTTAATTTTGATTGAGCCGTTCTGAAACACTCTTTCTGTAGAAACTGCAATTGGACATGCTAAGCGCTAAGAGGCCTACATTGGGAAAAAGAATATCTTCAAATAAAAACTACACAGATGCATTCTGTGAAACTTATTTCGGATCCATAAATTCAGTTAACAGAGATAAAACATATTTTTGATTGAGCAGTTATGAAAAACTCTTTTTGTAGAAAATGCAAGTGGAGATTCGGAGCGCTAAGGGGGTAATAGTGGAAAAAGGAATGTCTTCAAATATAAACTACACAGAATCATTCGGTGAAACTTCTTTCTGATCTGTGCATTCAGCTAACAGAGTTAAACCATACTTTTGATTGAGCAGATCTGAACACTCTTTCTGTTGAAAATGCAACTGGACATTTGGAGCGCTAAGAGCGTTGTAGTGGAAAAAGGAATATATTCAAATATAAACTACACAGAAGCATTCTGTGAAACATCTTTCTGATCTGAGCATACAGCTAACAGAGTTAAACCATACTTTTCATTGAGCAGTTTTGAAACACTCTGTCTGTAGAATATGCAACTGGACATTCGTAGCGCTAAGTGGGTAATAGTGGAAAAGAGAATATGTTCAAATATAAACTACACAGAAGCATTGTAAGAAACTTCTTTCTGTTCTGTGCATTCAACTAACAGAGTTGAACCTTACTTTTGATTGAGCCGTTCTGAAACACTCTTTCTGTAGAAACTGCAATTGGACATTCTGAGCGCTAAGAGGCCTATATTGGGAAAAAGAATGTCTACAAATAAAAACTACACAGAAGAATTGTGTGAAACTTCTTTCTGTTCTGTTTGTTCAACTAAAAGAGTTGAACCTTAGTTTTGATTGAGCCGTTCTGAAACACTCTTTCTGTAGAAAATGCAAGTGGAGATTCAGAGCGCTAAGAGGGTAATAGTGGAAAAAGGAATGTCTCCAAATATAAACTACACAGAATCATTCTGTGAAACTTCTTTCTGATCTGTGCATTCAGCTAACAGAGTTAAACCATACTTTTGATTGAGCAGATCTGAACACTCTTTCTGTAGAAAATGCAACTGGACATTTGGAGCGCTAAGAGAGTAGTAGTGGAAAAAGGAATATATTCAAATATAAACTACACAGAAGCATTCTGTGAAACTTCTTTCTGATCTGAGCATTCAGCTAACAGAGTTAAACCATACTTTTGATTGAGCAGTTTTGAAACACTCTGTCTGTAGAAAATGCAACTGGACATTCGTAGCGCTAAGAGAGTAGTAGTGGAAAAAGGAATATATTCAAATATAAACTACACAGTAGCATTCTGTGAAAATTCTTTCTGTTCTGTGCATTCAACTAACAGAGTTGAACCTTACTTTTGATTGAGCCTTTCTGAAACACTCTTTCTCTAGAAACTGCAATTGGACATTCTGAGTGCTAAGAGGCCTGTAATGGGAAAAATAATATCTTCAAATAAAAACTACACAGAAGCATTGTGTGAAACTTATTTCTGATATGTTCATTAAGCTAACAGAGTTAAACCATACTTTTGATTGCGAAGTTCTGAACACTCTTTCTGTAGGAAATGCAAGTGGACATTCGGAGCGCTAAGAGGGTAATAGTGGAAAAAGGAATATATACAAATATAAACTACACAGTATCATTCTGTGAAAATTCTTTCTGTTCTGTGCATTCAACTAACAGAGTTGAACCTTACTTTTGATTGAGCCGTTCTGAAACACTCTTTCTGTAGAAACTGCAATTGGACATGCTAAGCGCTAAGAGGCCTACATTGGGAAAAAGAATATCTTCAAATAAAAACTACACAGATGCATTCTGTGAAACTTATTTCTGATCTGTAAATTCAGTTTACAGAGATAAAACATATTTTTGATTGAGCAGTTATGAAACACTCTTTTTGTAGAAAATGCAAGTGGAGATTCGGAGCGCTAAGAGGGTAATAGTGGAAAAAGGAATGTCTTCAAATATAAACTACACAGAATCATTCGGTGAAACTTCTTTCTGATCTGTGCATTCAGCTAACAGAGTTAAACCATACTTTTGATTGAGCAGATCTGAACACTCTTTCTGTAGAAAATGCAACTGGACATTTGGAGCGCTAAGAGCGTAGTAGTGGAAAAAGGAATATATTCAAATATAAACTACACAGAAGCATTCTGTGAAACTTCTTTCTGATCTGAGCATTCAGCTAACAGAGTTAAACCATACTTTTGAGTGAGCAGTTTTGAAACACTCTGTCTGTAGAAAATGCAACTGGACATTCGTAGCGCTAAGTGGGTAATAGTGGAAAAAAGAATATGTTCAAATATAAACTACACAGAAGCATTGTATGAAACTTCTTTCTGTCCTGCGCATTCAACTAACAGAGTTGAACCTTACTTTTGATTGAGCCGTTCTGAAACACTCTTTCTGTAGAAACTGCAATTGGACATTCTGAGCGCTAAGAGGCCTATATTGGGAAAAAGAATGTCTACAAATAAAAACTACACAGAAGAATTGTGTGAAACTTCTTTCTGTTCTGTTTGTTCAACTAAAAGATTTGAACCTTAGTTTTGATTGAGCCGTTCTGAAACACTCTTTCTGTAGAAAATGCAAGTGGAGATTCGGAGCGCTAAGAGGGTAATAGTGGAAAAAGGAATGTCTCCAAATATAAACTACACAGAATCATTCCGTGAAACTTCTTTCTGATCTGTGCATTCAGCTAACAGAGTTAAACCATACTTTTGATTGAGCAGATCTGAACACTCTTTCTGTAGAAAATGCAACTGGACATTTGGAGCGCTAAGAGCGTAGTAGTGGAAAAAGGAATATATTCAAATATAAACTACACAGAAGCATTCTGTGAAACTTCTTTCTGATCTGAGCATTCAGCTAACAGAGTTAAACCATACTTTTGATTGAGCAGTTTTGAAACACTCTGTCTGTAGAAAATGCAACTGGACATTCGTAGCGCTAAGTGGGTAATAGTGGAAAAAAGAATATGTTCAAATATAAACTACACAGAAGCATTGTATGAAACTTCTTTCTGTTCTGCGCATTCAACTAACAGAGTTGAACCTTACTTTTGATTGAGCCGTTCTGAAACACTCTTTCTGTAGAAACTGCAATTGGACATTCTGAGCGCTAAGAGGCCTATATTGGGAAAAAGAATGTCTACAAATAAAAACTACACAGAAGAATTGTGTGAAACTTCTTTCTGTTCTGTTTGTTCAACTAAAAGACTTGAACCTTAGTTTTGATTGAGCCGTTCTGAAACACTCTTTCTGTAGAAAATGCAAGTGGAGATTCGGAGCGCTAAGAGGGTAATAGTGGAAAAAGGAATGTCTCCAAATATAAACTACACAGAATCATTCTGTGAAACTTCTTTCTGATCTGTGCATTCAGCTAACAGAGTTAAACCATACTTTTGATTGAGCAGATCTGAACACTCTTTCTGTAGAAAATGCAACTGGACATTTGGAGCGCTAAGAGAGTAGTAGTGGAAAAAGGAATATATTCAAATATAAACTACACAGAAGCATTCTGTGAAACTTCTTTCTGATCTGAGCATTCAGCTAACAGAGTTAAACCATACTTTTGATTGAGCAGTTTTGAAACACTCTGTCTGTAGAAAATGCAACTGGACATTCGTAGCGCTAAGTGGGTAATAGTGGAAAAAAGAATATGTTCAAATATAAACTACACAGAAGCATTGTATGAAACTTCTTTCTGTTCTGTGCATTCAACTAACAGAGTTGAACCTTACTTTTGATTGAGCGTCTCTGAAACACTCTTTCTGTAGAAACTGCAATTGGACATTCTGAGCGCTAAGAGGCCTCTATTGGGAAAAATAATATCTTCAAATAAAAACTACACAGAAGCATTGTGTGAAACTTATTTCTGATATGTTCATTAAGCTAACAGAGTTAAACCATACCTTTGATTGCGCAGTTCTGAACACTCTTTCTGTAGAAAATGCAAGTGGACATTCGGAGCGCTAAGAGGGTAATAGTGGAAAAAGGAATATATTCAAATATAAACTACACAGTAACATTCTGTGAAAATTCTTTCTGTTCTGTGCATTCAACTAACAGAGTTGAACCTTAATTTTGATTGAGCCGTTCTGAAACACTCTTTCTGTAGAAACTGCAATTGGACATGCTAAGCGCTAAGAGGCCTACATTGGGAAAAAGAATATCTTCAAATAAAAACTACACAGATGCATTCTGTGAAACTTATTTCGGATCTATAAATTCAGTTAACAGAGATAAAACATATTTTTGATTGAGCAGTTATGAAAAACTCTTTTTGTAGAAAATGCAAGTGGAGATTCGGAGCGCTAAGGGGGTAATAGTGGAAAAAGGAATGTCTTCAAATATAAACTACACAGAATCATTCGGTGAAACTTCTTTCTGATCTGTGCATTCAGCTAACAGAGTTAAACCATACTTTTGATTGAGCAGATCTGAACACTCTTTCTGTTGAAAATGCAACTGGACATTTGGAGCGCTAAGAGCGTTGTAGTGGAAAAAGGAATATATTCAAATATAAACTACACAGAAGCATTCTGTGAAACATCTTTCTGATCTGAGCATACAGCTAACAGAGTTAAACCATACTTTTCATTGAGCAGTTTTGAAACACTCTGTCTGTAGAATATGCAACTGGACATTCGTAGCGCTAAGTGGGAAATAGTGGAAAAGAGAATATGTTCAAATATAAACTACACAGAAGCATTGTAAGAAACTTCTTTCTGTTCTGTGCATTCAACTAACAGAGTTGAACCTTACTTTTTATTGAGCCGTTCTGAAACACTCTTTCTGTAGAAACTGCAATTGGACATTCTGAGCGCTAAGAGGCCTATATTGGGAAAAAGAATGTCTACAAATAAAAACTACACAGAAGAATTGTGTGAAACTTCTTTCTGTTCTGTTTGTTCAACTAAAAGAGTTGAACCTTAGTTTTGATTGCGCCGTTCTGAAACACTGTTTCTGTAGAAAATGCAAGTGGAGATTCAGAGCGCTAAGAGGGTAATAGTGGAAAAAGGAATGTCTCCAAATATAAACTACACAGAATCATTCTGTGAAACTTCTTTCTGATCTGTGCATTCAGCTAACAGTGTTAAACCATACTTTTGATTGAGCAGATCTGAACACTCTTTCTGTAGAAAATGCAACTGGACATTTGGAGCGCTAAGAGAGTAGTAGTGGAAAAAGGAATATATTCAAATATAAACTACACAGAAGCATTCTGTGAAACTTCTTTCTGATCTGAGCATTCAGCTAACAGAGTTAAACCATACTTTTGATTGAGCAGTTTTGAAACACTCTGTCTGTAGAAAATGCAACTGGACATTCGTAGCGCTAAGAGAGTAGTAGTGGAAAAAGGAATATATTCAAATATAAACTACACAGTAGCATTCTGTGAAAATTCTTTCTGTTCTGTGCATTCAACTAACAGAGTTGAACCTTACTTTTGATTGAGCCTTTCTGAAACACTCTTTCTGTAGAAACTGCAATTGGACATTCTGAGCGCTAAGAGGCCTGTAATGGGAAAAATAATATCTTCAAATAAAAACTACACAGAAGCATTGTGTGAAACTTATTTCTGATATGTTCATTAAGCTAACAGAGTTAAACCATACTTTTGATTGCGAAGTTCTGAACACTCTTTCTGTAGGAAATGCAAGTGGACATTCGGAGCGCTAAGAGGGTAATAGTGGAAAAAGGAATATATACAAATATAAACTACACAGTATCATTCTGTGAAAATTCTTTCTGTTCTGTGCATTCAACTAACAGGGTTGAACCTTACTTTTGATTGAGCCGTTCTGAAACACTCTTTCTGTAGAAACTGCAATTGGACATGCTAAGCGCTAAGAGGCCTACATTGGGAAAAAGAATATCTTCAAATAAAAACTACACAGATGCATTCTGTGAAACTTATTTCTGATCTGTAAATTCAGTTAACAGAGATAAAACATATTTTTGATTGAGCAGTTATGAAACACTCTTTTTGTAGAAAATGCAAGTGGAGATTCGGAGCGCTAAGAGGGTAATAGTGGAAAAAGGAATGTCTTCAAATATAAACTACACAGAATCATTCGGTGAAACTTCTTTCTGATCTGTGCATTCAGCTAACAGAGTTAAACCATAATTTTGATTGAGCAGATCCGAACACTCTTTCTGTTGAAAATGCAACTGGACATTTGGAGCGCTAAGAGCGTAGTAGTGGAAAAAGGAATATATTCAAATATAAACTACACAGAAGCATTCTGTGAAACTTCTTTCTGATCTGAGCATACAGCTAACAGAGTTAAACCATACTTTTGATTGAGCAGTTTTGAAACACTCTGTCTGTAGAAAATGCAACTGGACATTTGGAGCGCTAAGAGAGTAGTAGTGGAAAAAGGAATATATTCAAATATAAACTACACAGAAGCATTCTGTGAAACTTCTTTCTGATCTGAGCATTCAGCTAACAGAGTTAAACCATACTTTTGATTGAGCAGTTTTGAAACACTCTGTCTGTAGAAAATGCAACTGGACATTCGTAGCGCTAAGTGGGTAATAGTGGAAAAAAGAATATGTTCAAATATAAACTACACAGAAGCATTGTATGAAACTTCTTTCTGTTCTGTGCATTCAACTAACAGAGTTGAACCTTACTTTTGATTGAGCCGTTCTGAAACACTCTTTCTGTAGAAATTGCAATTGGACATTCTGAGCGCTAAGAGGCCTATATTGGGAAAAAGAATGTCTACAAATAAAAACTACACAGAAGAATTGTGTGAAACTTCTTTCTGTTCTGTTTGTTCAACTAAAAGAGTTGAACCTTAGTTTTGATTGAGCCGTTCTGAAACACTCTTTCTGTAGAAAATGCAAGTGGAGATTCGGAGCGCTAAGAGGGTAATAGTGGAAAAAGGAATGTCTCCAAATATAAACTACACAGAATCATTCTGTGAAACTTCTTTCTGATCTGTGCATTCAGCTAACAGAGTTAAACCATACTTTTGATTGAGCAGATCTGAACACTCTTTCTGTAGAAAATGCAACTGGACATTTGGAGCGCTAAGAGAGTAGTAGTGGAAAAAGGAATATATTCAAATATAAACTACACAGAAGCATTCTGTGAAACTTCTTTCTGATCTGAGCATTCAGCTAACAGAGTTAAACCATACTTTTGATTGAGCAGTTTTGAAACACTCTGTCTGTAGAAAATGCAACTGGACATTCGTAGCGCTAAGTGGGTAATAGTGGAAAAAAGAATATGTTCAAATATAAACTACACAGAAGCATTGTATGAAACTTCTTTCTGTTCTGTGCATTCAACTAACAGAGTTGAACCTTACTTTTGATTGAGCGTTTCTGAAACACTCTTTCTGTAGAAACTGCAATTGGACATTCTGAGCGCTAAGAGGCCTCTATTGGGAAAAATAATATCTTCAAATAAAAACTACACAGAAGCATTGTGTGAAACTTATTTCTGATATGTTCATTAAGCTAACAGAGTTAAACCATACCTTTGATTGCGCAGTTCTGAACACTCTTTCTGTAGAAAATGCAAGTGGACATTCGGAGCGCTAAGAGGGTAATAGTGGAAAAAGGAATATATTCAAATATAAACTACACAGTAACATTCTGTGAAAATTCTTTCTGTTCTGTGCATTCAACTAACAGAGTTGAACCTTAATTTTGATTGAGCCGTTCTGAAACACTCTTTCTGTAGAAACTGCAATTGGACATGCTAAGCGCTAAGAGGCCTACATTGGGAAAAAGAATATCTTCAAATAAAAACTACACAGATGCATTCTGTGAAACTTATTTCGGATCTATAAATTCAGTTAACAGAGATAAAACATATTTTTGATTGAGCAGTTATGAAAAACTCTTTTTGTAGAAAATGCAAGTGGAGATTCGGAGCGCTAAGGGGGTAATAGTGGAAAAAGGAATGTCTTCAAATATAAACTACACAGAATCATTCGGTGAAACTTCTTTCTGATCTGTGCATTCAGCTAACAGAGTTAAACCATACTTTTGATTGAGCAGATCTGAACACTCTTTCTGTTGAAAATGCAACTGGACATTTGGAGCGCTAAGAGCGTTGTAGTGGAAAAAGGAATATATTCAAATATAAACTACACAGAAGCATTCTGTGAAACATCTTTCTGATCTGAGCATACAGCTAACAGAGTTAAACCATACTTTTCATTGAGCAGTTTTGAAACACTCTGTCTGTAGAATATGCAACTGGACATTCGTAGCGCTAAGTGGGAAATAGTGGAAAAGAGAATATGTTCAAATATAAACTACACAGAAGCATTGTAAGAAACTTCTTTCTGTTCTGTGCATTCAACTAACAGAGTTGAACCTTACTTTTGATTGAGCCGTTCTGAAACACTCTTTCTGTAGAAACTGCAATTGGACATTCTGAGCGCTAAGAGGCCTATATTGGGAAAAAGAATGTCTACAAATAAAAACTACACAGAAGAATTGTGTGAAACTTCTTTCTGTTCTGTTTGTTCAACTAAAAGAGTTGAACCTTAGTTTTGATTGCGCCGTTCTGAAACACTCTTTCTGTAGAAAATGCAAGTGGAGATTCAGAGCGCTAAGAGGGTAATAGTGGAAAAAGGAATGTCTCCAAATATAAACTACACAGAATCATTCTGTGAAACTTCTTTCTGATCTGTGCATTCAGCTAACAGTGTTAAACCATACTTTTGATTGAGCAGATCTGAACACTCTTTCTGTAGAAAATGCAACTGGACATTTGGAGCGCTAAGAGAGTAGTAGTGGAAAAAGGAATATATTCAAATATAAACTACACAGAAGCATTCTGTGAAACTTCTTTCTGATCTGAGCATTCAGCTAACAGAGTTAAACCATACTTTTGATTGAGCAGTTTTGAAACACTCTGTCTGTAGAAAATGCAACTGGACATTCGTAGCGCTAAGAGAGTAGTAGTGGAAAAAGGAATATATTCAAATATAAACTACACAGTAGCATTCTGTGAAAATTCTTTCTGTTCTGTGCATTCAACTAACAGAGTTGAACCTTACTTTTGATTGAGCCTTTCTGAAACACTCTTTCTGTAGAAACTGCAATTGGACATTCTGAGCGCTAAGAGGCCTGTAATGGGAAAAATAATATCTTCAAATAAAAACTACACAGAAGCATTGTGTGAAACTTATTTCTGATATGTTCATTAAGCTAACAGAGTTAAACCATACTTTTGATTGCGAAGTTCTGAACACTCTTTCTGTAGGAAATGCAAGTGGACATTCGGAGCGCTAAGAGGGTAATAGTGGAAAAAGGAATATATATAAATATAAACTACACAGTATCATTCTGTGAAAATTCTTTCTGTTCTGTGCATTCAACTAACAGAGTTGAACCTTACTTTTGATTGAGCCGTTCTGAAACACTCTTTCTGTAGAAACTGCAATTGGACATGCTAAGCGCTAAGAGGCCTACATTGGGAAAAAGAATATCTTCAAATAAAAACTACACAGATGCATTCTGTGAAACTTATTTCTGATCTGTAAATTCAGTTTACAGAGATAAAACATATTTTTGATTGAGCAGTTATGAAACACTCTTTTTGTAGAAAATGCAAGTGGAGATTCGGAGCGCTAAGAGGGTAATAGTGGAAAAAGGAATGTCTTCAAATATAAACTACACAGAATCATTCGGTGAAACTTCTTTCTGATCTGTGCATTCAGCTAACAGAGTTAAACCATACTTTTGATTGAGCAGATCTGAACACTCTTTCTGTAGAAAATGCAACTGGACATTTGGAGCGCTAAGAGCGTAGTAGTGGAAAAAGGGATATATTCAAATATAAACTACACAGAAGCATTCTGTGAAACTTCTTTCTGATCTGAGCATTCAGCTAACAGAGTTAAACCATACTTTTGAGTGAGCAGTTTTGAAACACTCTGTCTGTAGAAAATGCAACTGGACATTCGTAGCGCTAAGTGGGTAATAGTGGAAAAAAGAATATGTTCAAATATAAACTACACAGAAGCATTGTATGAAACTTCTTTCTGTCCTGCGCATTCAACTAACAGAGTTGAACCTTACTTTTGATTGAGCCGTTCTGAAACACTCTTTCTGTAGAAACTGCAATTGGACATTCTGAGCGCTAAGAGGCCTATATTGGGAAAAAGAATGTCTACAAATAAAAACTACACAGAAGAATTGTGTGAAACTTCTTTCTGTTCTGTTTGTTCAACTAAAAGAGTTGAACCTTAGTTTTGATTGAGCCGTTCTGAAACACTCTTTCTGTAGAAAATGCAAGTGGAGATTCGGAGCGCTAAGAGGGTAATAGTGGAAAAAGGAATGTCTCCAAATATAAACTACACAGAATCATTCCGTGAAACTTCTTTCTGATCTGTGCATTCAGCTAACAGAGTTAAACCATACTTTTGATTGAGCAGATCTGAACACTCTTTCTGTAGAAAATGCAACTGGACATTTGGAGCACTAAGAGAGTAGTAGTGGAAAAAGGAATATATTCAAATATAAACTACACAGAAGCATTCTGTGAAACTTCTTTCTGATCTGAGCATTCAGCTAACAGAGTTAAACCATACTTTTGATTGAGCAGTTTTGAAACATTCTGTCTGTAGAAACTGCAACTGGACATTCGTAGCGCTAAGTGGGTAATAGTGGAAAAAAGAGTATGTTCAAATATAAACTACACAGAAGCATTGTATGAAACTTCTTTCTGTTCTGTGCATTCAACTAACAGAGTTGAACCTTACATTTGATTGAGCCTTTCTGAAACACTCTTTCTGTAGAAACTGCAATTGGACATTCTGAGCGCTAAGAGGCCTCTATTGGGAAAAATAATATCTTCAAATAAAAACTACACAGAAGCATTGTGTGAAACTTATTTCTGATATGTTCATTAAGCTAACAGAGTTAAACCATACCTTTGATTGCGCAGTTCTGAACACTCTTTCTGTAGAAAATGCAAGTGGACATTCGGAGCGCTAAGAGGGTAATAGTGGAAAAAGGAATATATTCAAATATAAACTACACAGTAACATTCTGTGAAAATTCTTTCTGTTCTGTGCATTCAACTAACAGAGTTGAACCTTAATTTTGATTGAGCCGTTCTGAAACACTCTTTCTGTAGAAACTGCAATTGGACATGCTAAGCGCTAAGAGGCCTACATTGCGAAAAAGAATATCTTCAAATAAAAACTACACAGATGCATTCTGTGAAACTTATTTCGGATCTATAAATTCAGTTAACAGAGATAAAACATATTTTTGATTGAGCAGTTATGAAACACTCATTTTGTAGAAAATGCAAGTGGAGATTCGGAGCGCTAAGAGGGTAATAGTGGAAAAAGGAATGTCTTCAAATATAAACTACACAGAATCATTCGGTGAAACTTCTTTCTGATCTGTGCATTCAGCTAACAGAGTTAAACCATACTTTTGATTGAGCAGATCTGAACACTCTTTCTGTTGAAAATGCAACTGGACATTTGGAGCGCTAAGAGCGTTGTAGTGGAAAAAGGAATATATTCAAATATAAACTACACAGAAGCATTCTGTGAAACTTCTTTCTGATCTGAGCATACAGCTAACAGAGTTAAACCATACTTTTCATTGAGCAGTTTTGAAACACTCTGTCTGTAGAATATGCAACTGGACATTCGTAGCGCTAAGTGGGTAATAGTGGAAAAGAGAATATGTTCAAATATAAACTACACAGAAGCATTGTAAGAAACTTCTTTCTGTTCTGTGCATTCTACTAACAGAGTTGAACCTTACTTTTGATTGAGCCGTTCTGAAACACTCTTTCTGTAGAAACTGCAATTGGACATTCTGAGCGCTAAGAGGCCTATATTGGGAAAAAGAATGTCTACAAATAAAAACTACACAGAAGAATTGTGTGAAACTTCTTTCTGTTCTGTTTGTTCAACTAAAAGAGTTGAACCTTAGTTTTGATTGAGCCGTTCTGAAACACTCTTTCTGTAGAAAATGCAAGTGGAGATTCAGAGCGCTAAGAGGGCAATAGTGGAAAAAGGAATGTCTCCAAATATAAACTACACAGAATCATTCTGTGAAACTTCTTTCTGATCTGTGCATTCAGCTAACAGAGTTAAACCATACTTTTGATTGGGCAGATCTGAACACTCTTTCTGTAGAAAATGCAACTGGACATTTGGAGCGCTAAGAGAGTAGTAGTGGAAAAAGGAATATATTCAAATATAAACTACACAGAAGCATTCTGTGAAACTTCTTTCTGATCTGAGCATTCAGCTAACAGAGTTAAACCATACTTTTGATTGAGCAGTTTTGAAACACTCTGTCTGTAGAAAATGCAACTGGACATTCGTAGCGCTAAGAGAGTAGTAGTGGAAAAAGGAATATATTCAAATATAAACTACACAGTAGCATTCTGTGAAAATTCTTTCTGTTCTGTGCATTCAACTAACAGAGTTGAACCTTACTTTTGATTGAGCCTTTCTGAAACACTCTTTCTGTAGAAACTGCAATTGGACATTCTGAGCGCTAAGAGGCCTGTAATGGGAAAAATAATATCTTCAAATAAAAACTACACAGAAGCATTGTGTGAAACTTATTTCTGATATGTTCATTAAGCTAACAGAGTTAAAACATACTTTTGATTGCGCAGTTCTGAACACTCTTTCTGTAGGAAATGCAAGTGGACATTCGGAGCGCTAAGAGGGTAATAGTGGAAAAAGGAATATATACAAATATAAACTACACAGTATCATTCTGTGAAAATTCTTTCTGTTCTGTGCATTCAACTAACAGGGTTGAACCTTACTTTTGATTGAGCCGTTCTGAAACACTCTTTCTGTAGAAACTGCAATTGGACATGCTAAGCGCTAAGAGGCCTACATTGGGAAAAAGAATATCTTCAAATAAAAACTACACAGATGCATTCTGTGAAACTTATTTCTGATCTGTAAATTCAGTTAACAGAGATAAAACATATTTTTGATTGAGCAGTTATGAAACACTCTTTTTGTAGAAAATGCAAGTGGAGATTCGGAGCGCTAAGAGGGTAATAGTGGAAAAAGGAATGTCTTCAAATATAAACTACACAGAATCATTCGGTGAAACTTCTTTCTGATCTGTGCATTCAGCTAACAGAGTTAAACCATACTTTTGATTGAGCAGATCTGAACACTCTTTCTGTAGAAAATGCAACTGGACATTTGGAGCGCTAAGAGCGTAGTAGTGGAAAAAGGAATATATTCAAATATAAACTACACAGAAGCATTCTGTGAAACTTCTTTCTGATCTGAGCATTCAGCTAACAGAGTTAAACCATACTTTTGATTGAGCAGTTTTGAAACACTCTGTCTGTAGAAAATGCAACTGGACATTCGTAGCGCTAAGTGGGTAATAGTGGAAAAAAGAATATGTTCAAATATAAACTACACAGAAGCATTGTATGAAATTTCTTTCTGTTCTGCGCATTCAACTAACAGAGTTGAACCTTACTTTTGATTGAGCCGTTCTGAAACACTCTTTCTGTAGAAACTGCAATTGGACATTCTGAGCGCTAAGAGGCCTATATTGGGAAAAAGAATGTCTACAAATAAAAACTACACAGAAGAATTGTGTGAAACTTCTTTCTGTTCTGTTTGTTCAACTAAAAGACTTGAACCTTAGTTTTGATTGAGCCGTTCTGAAACACTCTTTCTGTAGAAAATGCAAGTGGAGATTCGGAGCGCTAAGAGGGTAATAGTGGAAAAAGGAATGTCTCCAAATATAAACTACACAGAATCATTCCGTGAAACTTCTTTCTGATCTGTGCATTCAGCTAACAGAGTTAAACCATACTTTTGATTGAGCAGATCTGAACACTCTTTCTGTAGAAAATGCAACTGGACATTTGGAGCGCTAAGAGAGTAGTAGTGGAAAAAGGAATATACTCAAATATAAACTACACAGAAGCATTCTGTGAAACTTCTTTCTGATCTGAGCATTCAGCTAACAGTGTTATACCATACTTTTGATTGAGCAGTTTTGAAACACTCTGTCTGTAGAAAATGCAACTGGACATTCGTAGCGCTAAGTGGGTAATAGTGGAAAAAAGAGTATGTTCAAATATAAACTACACAGAAGCATTGTATGAAACTACTTTCTGTTCTGTGCATTCAACTAACAGAGTTGAACCTTACTTTTGATTGAGCCTTTCTGAAACACTCTTTCTGTAGAAACTGCAATTGGACATTCTGAGCGCTAAGAGGCCTGTAATGGGAAAAATAATATCTTCAAATAAAAACTACACAGAAGCATTGTGTGAAAGTTATTTCTGATATGTTCATTAAGCTAACAGAGTTAAACCATACTTTTGATTGTGCAGTTCTGAACACTCTTTCTGTAGAAAATGCAAGTGGACATTCGGAGCGCTAAGAGGGTAATAGTGGAAAAAGGAATATATTCAAATATAAACTACACAGTAGCATTCTGTGAAAATTCTTTCTGTTCTGTGCATTCAACTAACAGAGTTGAACCTTACTTTTGATTGAGCCGTTCTGAAACACTGTTTCTGTAGAAACTGCAATTGGACATGCTAAGCGCTAAGAGGCCTACATTGGGAAAAAGAATATCTTCAAATAAAAACTACACAGATGCATTCTGTGAAAATTATTTCTGATCTGTAAATTCAGTTAACAGCGATAAAACATATTTTTGATTGAGCAGTTATGAAACACTCTTTTTGTAGAAAATGCAAGTGGAGATTCGGAGCGCTAAGGGGGTAATAGTGGAAAAAGGAATGTCTTCAAATATAAACTACACAGAATCATTCGGTGAAACTTCTTTCTGATCTGTGCATTCAGCTAACAGAGTTAAACCATACTTTTGATTGAGCAGATCTGAACACTCTTTCTGTAGACAATGCAACTGGACATTTGGAGCGCTAAGAGCGTAGTAGTGGAAAAAGGAATATATTCAAATATAAACTACACAGAAGCCTTCTGTGAAACTTCTTTCTGATCTGAGCATTCAGCTAACAGAGTTAAACAATACTTTTGATTGAGCAGTTTTGAAACACTCTGTCTGTAGAAAATGCAACTGGACATTCGTAGCGCTAAGTGGGTAATAGTGGAAAAAAGAATATGTTCAAATATAAACTACACAGAAGCATTGTATGAAACTTCTTTCTGTTCTGTGCATTCAACTAACAGAGTTGAACCTTACTTTTGATTGAGCCGTTCTGAAACACTCTTTCTGTAGAAACTGCAATTGGACATTCTGAGCGCTAAGAGGCCTATATTGGGAAAAAGAATGTCTACAAATAAAAACTACACAGAAGAATTGTGTGAAACTTCTTTCTGTTCTGTTTGTTCAACTAAAAGATTTGAAACTTAGTTTTGATTGAGCCGTTCTTAAACACTCTTTCTGTAGAAAATGCAAGTGGAGATTCGGAGCGCTAAGAGGGTAATAGTGGAAAAAGGAATGTCTCCAAATGTAAACTACACAGAATCATTCTGTGAAACTTCTTTCTGATCTGTGCATTCAGCTAACAGAGTTAAACCATACTTTAGATTGAGCAGATCAGTACACTCTTTCTGTAGAAAATGCAACTGGACATTTGGAGCGCTAAGAGAGTAGTAGTGGAAAAAGGAATATATTCAAATATAAACTACACAGAAGCATTCTGTGAAACTTCTTTCTGATCTGAGCATTCAGCTAACAGAGTTAAACCATACTTTTGATTGAGCAGTTTTGAAACACTCTGTCGGTAGAAAATGCAACTGGACATTCGTAGCGCTAAGTGGGTAATAGTGGAAAAAAGAATATGTTCAAATATAAACTACACAGAAGCATTGTATGAAACTTCTTTCTGTTCTGTGCATTCAACTAACAGAGTTGAACCTTACTTTTGATTGAGCCTTTCTGAAACACTCTTTCTGTAGAAACTGCAATTGGACATTCTGAGCGCTAAGAGGCCTATATTGGGAAAAATAATATCTTCAAATAAAAACTACACAGAAGCATTGTGTGAAACTTATTTCTGATATGTTCATTAAGCTATCAGAGTTAAACCATACTTTTGATTGCGCAGTTCTGAACACTCTTTCTGTAGAAAATGCAAGTGGACATTCGGAGCGCTAAGAGGGTAATAGTGGAAAAAGGAATATATTCAAATATAAACTACACAGTAGCATTCTGTGAAAATTCTTTCTCTTCTGTGCATTCAACTAACAGAGTTGAAACTTACTTTTGATTGAGCCGTTCTGAAACACTCTTTCTGTAGAAACTGCAATTGGACATGCTAAGTGCTAAGAGGCCTACATTGGGAAAAAGAATATCTTCAAATAAAAACTACACAGATGCATTCTGTGAAACTTATTTCTGATCTGTAAATTCAGTTAACAGAGATAAAACATATTTTTGATTGAGCAGTTATGAAACACTCTTTTTGTAGAAAATGTAAGTGGAGATTCGGAGCGCTAAGAGGGTAATAATGGAAAAAGGAATGTTTTCAAATATAAACTACACAGAATCATTCGGTGAAATTTCTTTCTGATCTGTGCATTCAGCTAACAGAGTTAAACCATACTTTGATTGAGCAGATCTGAACACTCTTTCTGTAGAAAATGCAACTGGACATTTGGAGCGCTAAGAGCGTAGTAGTGGAAAAAGGAATATATTCAAATATAAACTACACAGAAGCCTTCTGTGAAACTTCTTTCTGATCTGAGC
Organism: Symphalangus syndactylus; assembly: GCF_028878055.3. Lineage (NCBI taxonomy): Eukaryota > Metazoa > Chordata > Mammalia > Primates > Hylobatidae > Symphalangus > Symphalangus syndactylus. The sequence goes on along the minus strand of NC_072445.2, from coordinate 9,640,488 downwards.
ATTCAGCTAACAGTGTTAAACCATACTTTTGAATGAGCAGTTTTGAAACACTCTCTCTGTAGAAAATGCAACTGGACATTCGTAGCGCTAAGTGGGTAATAGTGGAAAAAAGAATATGTTCAAATATAAACTACACAGAAGCATTGTATGAAACTTCTTTCTGTTCTGTGCATTCAACTAACAGAGTTGAACCTTACTTTTGATTGAGCCTTTCTGAAACACTCTTTCTGTAGAAACTGCAATTGGTCATTCTGAGCGCTAAGAGGCCTATATTGGGAAAAAGTATGTCTACAAATAAAAACTACACAGAAGAATTGTGTGAAACTTCTTTCCGTTCTGTTTGTTCAAGTAAAAGAGTTGAACCTTAGTTTTGATTGAGCCGTTCTGAAACACTCTTTCTGTAGAAAATGCAAGTGGAGATTCGGAGCGCTAAGAGGGTAATAGTGGAAAAAGGAATGTCTCCAAATATAAACTACACAGAATCATTCTGTGAAACTTCTTTCTGATCTGTGCATTCAGCTAACAGAGTTAAACCATACTTTTGATTGAGCAGATCTGAACACTCTTTCTGTAGAAAATGCAACTGGACATTTGGAGCGCTAAGAGAGTAGTAGTGGAAAAAGGAATATATTCAAATATAAACTACACAGAAGCATTCTGTGAAAATTCTTTCTGTTCTGTGCATTCAACTAACAGAGTTGAACCTTACTTTTGATTGAGCCGTTCTGAAACACTCTTTCTGTAGAAACTGCAATTGGACATGCTAAGCGCTAAGAGGCCTACATTGGGAAAATGAATATCTTCAAATAAAAACTACACAGAAGAATTGTGTGAAACTTCTTTCTGTTCTGTTTGTTCAACTAAAAGAGTTGAACCTTAGTTTTGATTGAGCCGTTCTGAAACACACTTTCTGTAGAAAATGCAAGTGGAGATTCGGAGCGCTAAGAGGGTAATAGTGGAAAAAGGAATGTCTCCAAATATAAACTACACAGAATCATTCTGTGAAACTTCTTTCTGATCTGTGCATTCAGCTAACAGAGTTAAACCATACCTTTGATTGAGCAGATCTGAACACTCTTTCTGTAGAAAATGCAACTGGACATTTGGAGCGCTAAGAGAGTAGTAGTGGAAAAAGGAATATATTCAAATATAAACTACACAGAAGCATTCTGTGAAACTTTTTTCTGATCTGAGCATTCATCTAACAGAGTTAAACCATACTTTTGATTGAGCAGTTTTGAAACACTCTGTCTGTAGAAAATGCAACTGGACATTCGTAGCGCTAAGTGGGTAATAGTGGAAAAAAGAATATGTTCAAATATAAACTACACAGAAGCATTGTATGAAACTTCTTTCTGTTCTGTGCATTCAACTAACAGAGTTGAACCTTACTTTTGATTGAGTCGTTCTGAAGCACTCTTTCTGTAGAAACTGCAATTGGACATTCTGAGCGCTAAGAGGCCTATATTGGGAAAAAGAATGTCTACAAATAAAAACTACACAGAAGAATTGTGTGAAACTTCTTTCTGTTCTGTTTGTTCAACTAAAAGAGTTGAACCTTAGTTTTGATTGAGCCGTTCTGAAACACTCTTTCTGTAGAAAATGCAAGTGGAGATTCGGAGCGCTAAGGGGGTAATAGTGGAAAAAGGAATGTCTCCAAATATAAACTACAGAGAATCATTCTGTGAAACTTCTTTCTGATCTGTGCATTCAGCTAACAGATTTAAACCATACTTTTGATTGAGCAGATCTGAACTCTCTTTCTGTAGACAATGCAACTGGACATTTGGAGCGCTAAGAGAGTAGTAGTGGAAAAAGGAATATATTCAAATATAAACTACACAGAAGCATTGTGTGAAACTTCTTTCTGATCTGAGCATTCAGCTAACAGAGTTAAACCATACTTTTGATTGAGCAGTTTTGAAACACTCTGTCTGTAGAAAATGCAACTGGACATTCGTAGCGCTAAGTGGGTAATAGTGGAAAAAAGAATATGTTCAAATATAAACTACACAGAAGCATTGTATGAAACTTCTTTCTGTTCTGTGCATTCAACTAACAGAGTTGAACCTTACTTTTGATTGAGCCTTTCTGAAACACTCTTTCTGTAGAAACTGCAATTGGACATTCTGAGCGCTAAGAGGCCTGTAATGGGAAAAATAATATCTTCAAATAAAAACTGCACAGAAGCATTGTGTGAAAGTTATTTCTGATATGTTCATTAAGCTAACAGAGTTAAACCATACTTTTGATTGTGCAGTTCTGAACACTCTTTCTGTAGAAAATGCAAGTGGACATTCGGAGCGCTAAGAGGGTAATAGTGGAAAAAGGAATATATTCAAATATAAACTACACAGTAGCATTCTGTGAAAATTCTTTCTGTTCTGTGCATTCAACTAACAGAGTTGAACCTTACTTTTGATTGAGCCGTTCTGAAACACTGTTTCTGTAGAAACTGCAATTGGACATGCTAAGCGCTAAGAGGCCTACATTGGGAAAAAGAATATCTTCAAATTAAAACTACACAGATGCATTCTGTGAAACTTATTTCTGATCTGTAAATTCAGTTAACAGAGATAAAACATATTTTTGATTGAGCAGTTATGAAACACTCTTTTTGTAGAAAATGCAAGTGGAGATTCGGAGCGCTAAGAGGGTAATAGTGGAAAAAGGAATGTCTTCAAATATAAACTACACAGAATCATTCGGTGAAACTTCTTTCTGATCTGTGCATTCAGCTAACAGAGTTAAACCATACTTTTGATTGAGCAGATCTGAACACTCTTTCTGTAGAAAATGCAACTGGACATTTGGAGCGCTAAGAGCGTAGTAGTGGAAAAAGGAATATATTCAAATATAAACTACACAGAAGCATTCTGTGAAACTTCTTTCTGATCTGAGCATTCAGCTAACAGAGTTAAACCATACTTTTGATTGAGCAGTTTTGAAACACTCTGTCTGTAGAAAATGCAACTGGACATTCGTAGCGCTAAGTGGGTAATAGTGGAAAAAAGAATATGTTCAAATATAAACTACACAGAAGCATTGTATGAAACTTCTTTCTGTCCTGCGCATTCAACTAACAGAGTTGAACCTTACTTTTGATTGAGCCGTTCTGAAACACTCTTTCTGTAGAAACTGCAATTGGACATTCTGAGCGCTAAGAGGCCTATATTGGGAAAAAGAATGTCTACAAATAAAAACTACACAGAAGAATTGTGTGAAACTTCTTTCTGTTCTGTTTGTTCAACTAAAAGAGTTGAACCTTAGTTTTGATTGAGCCGTTCTGAAACACTCTTTCTGTAGAAAATGCAAGTGGAGATTCGGAGCGCTAAGAGGGTAATAGTGGAAAAAGGAATGTCTCCAAATATAAACTACACAGAATCATTCTGTGAAACTTCTTTCTGATCTGTGCATTCAGCTAACAGAGTTAAACCATACTTTTGATTGAGCAGATCTGAACACTCTTTCTGTAGAAAAAGCAACTGGACATTTGGAGCGCTAAGAGAGTAGTAGTGGAAAAAGGAATATATTCAAGTATAAACTACACAGAAGCATTCTGTGAAACTTCTTTCTGATCTGAGCATTCAGCTAACAGAGTTAAACCATACTTTTGATTGAGCAGTTTTGAAACACTCTGTCTGTAGAAACTGCAACTGGACATTCGTAGCGCTAAGTGGGTAATAGTGGAAAAAAGAGTATGTTCAAATATAAACTACACAGAAGCATTGTATGAAACTTCTTTCTGTTCTGTGCATTCAACTAACAGAGTTGAACCTTACTTTGATTGAGCCTTTCTGAAACACTCTTTCTGTAGAAACTGCAATTGGACATTCTGAGCGCTAAGAGGCCTCTATTGGGAAAAATAATATCTTCAAATAAAAACTACACAGAAGCATTGTGTGAAACTTATTTCTGATATGTTCATTAAGCTAACAGAGTTAAACCATACCTTTGATTGCGCAGTTCTGAACACTCTTTCTGTAGAAAATGCAAGTGGACATTCGGAGCGCTAAGAGGGTAATAGTGGAAAAAGGAATATATTCAAATATAAACTACACAGTAACATTCTGTGAAAATTCTTTCTGTTCTGTGCATTCAACTAACAGAGTTGAACCTTAATTTTGATTGAGCCGTTCTGAAACACTCTTTCTGTAGAAACTGCAATTGGACATGCTAAGCGCTAAGAGGCCTACATTGGGAAAAAGAATATCTTCAAATAAAAGCTACACAGATGCATTCTGTGAAACTTATTTCGGATCTATAAATTCAGTTAACAGAGATAAAACATATTTTTGATTGAGCAGTTATGAAACACTCTTTTTGTAGAAAATGCAAGTGGAGATTCGGAGCGCTAAGAGGGTAATAGTGGAAAAACGAATGTCTTCAAATATAAACTACACAGAATCATTCGGTGAAACTTCTTTCTGATCTGTGCATTCAGCTAACAGAGTTAAACCATACTTTTGATTGAGCAGATCTGAACACTCTTTCTGTTGAAAATGCAACTGGACATTTGGAGCGCTAAGAGCGTTGTAGTGGAAAAAGGAATATATTCAAATATAAACTACACAGAAGCATTCTGTGAAACTTCTTTCTGATCTGAGCATACAGCTAACAGAGTTAAACCATACTTTTCATTGAGCAGTTTTGAAACACTCTGTCTGTAGAATATGCAATTGGACATTTGTAGCGCTAAGTGGGTAATAGTGGAAAAGAGAATATGTTCAAATATAAACTACACAGAAGCATTGTAAGAAACTTCTTTCTGTTCTGTGCATTCAACTGAGTTGAACCTTACTTTTGATTGAGCCGTTCTGAAACACTCTTTCTGTAGAAACTGCAATTGGACATTCTGAGCGCTAAGAGGCCTATATTGGGAAAAAGAATGTCTACAAATAAAAACTACACAGAAGAATTGTGTGAAACTTCTTTCTGTTCTGTTTGTTCAACTAAAAGAGTTGAACCTTAGTTTTGATTGAGCCGTTCTGAAACACTCTTTCTGTAGAAAATGCAAGTGGGGATTCAGAGCGCTAAGAGGGTAATAGTGGAAAAAGGAATGTCTCCAAATATAAACTACACAGAATCATTCTGTGAAACTTCTTTCTGATCTGTGCATTCAGCTAACAGAGTTAAACCATACTTTTGATTGAGCAGATCTGAACACTCTTTCTGTAGAAAATGCAACTGGACATTTGGAGCGCTAAGAGAGTAGTAGTGGAAAAAGGAATATATTCAAATATAAACTACACAGAAGCATTCTGTGAAACTTCTTTCTGATCTGAGCATTCAGCTAACAGAGTTAAACCATACTTTTGATTGAGCAGTTTTGAAACACTCTGTCTGTAGAAAATGCAACTGGACATTCGTAGCGCTAAGAGAGTAGTAGTGGAAAAAGGAATATATTCAAATATAAACTACACAGTAGCATTCTGTGAAAATTCTTTCTGTTCTGTGCATTCAACTAACAGAGTTGAACCTTACTTTTGATTGAGCCTTTCTGAAACACTCTTTCTGTAGAAACTGCAATTGGACATTCTGAGCGCTAAGAGGCCTCTATTGGGAAAAATAATATCTTCAAATAAAAACTACACAGAAGCATTGTGTGAAACTTATTTCTGATATGTTCATAAAGCTAACAGAGTTAAACCATACTTTTGATTGCGCAGTTCTGAACACTCTTTCTGTAGAAAATGCAAGTGGACATACGGAGCGCTAAGAGGGTAATAGTGGAAAATGGAATATATTCAAATATAAACTACACAGTAGCATTCTGTGAAAATTCTTTCTGTTCTGTGCATTCAACTAACAGGGTTGAACCTTACTTTTGATTGAGCCGTTCTGAAACACTCTTTCTGTAGAAACTGCAATTGGACATGCTAAGCGCTAAGAGGCCTACATTGGGAAAAAGAATATCTTCAAATAAAAACTACACAGATGCATTCTGTGAAAATTATTTCTGATCTGTAAATTCAGTTAACAGAGATAAAACATATTTTTGATTGAGCAGTTATGAAACACTCTTTTTGTAGAAAATGCAAGTGGAGATTCAGAGCGCTAAGAGGGTAATAGTGGAAAAAGGAATGTCTTCAAATATAAACTACACAGAATCATTCGGTGAAACTTCTTTCGGATCTGTGCATTCAGCTAACAGAGTTAAACCATACTTTTGATTGAGCAGATCTGAACACTCTTTCTGTAGACAATGCAACTGGACATTTGGAGCGCTAAGAGCGTAGTAGTGGAAAAAGGAATATATTCAAATATAAACTACACAGAAGCCTTCTGTGAAACTTCTTTCTGATCTGAGCATTCAGCTAACAGAGTTAAACCATACTTTTGATTGAGCAGTTTTGAAACACTCTGTCTGTAGAAAATGCAACTGGACATTCGTAGCGCTAAGTGGGTAATAGTGGAAAAAAGAATATGTTCAAATATAAACTACACAGAAGCATTGTATGAAACTTCTTTCTGTTCTGTGCATTCAACTAACAGAGTTGAACCTTACTTTTGATTGAGCCGTTCTGAAACACTCTTTCTGTAGAAACTGCAATTGGACATTCTGAGCGCTAAGAGGCCTATATTGGGAAAAAGAATGTCTACAAATAAAAACTACACAGAAGAATTGTGTGAAACTTCTTTCTGTTCTGTTTGTTCAACTAAAAGATTTGAAACTTAGTTTTGATTGAGCCGTTCTTAAACACTCTTTCTGTAGAAAATGCAAGTGGAGATTCGGAGCGCTAAGAGGGTAATAGTGGAAAAAGGAATGTCTCCAAATGTAAACTACACAGAATCATTCTGTGAAACTTCTTTCTGATCTGTGCATTCAGCTAACAGAGTTAAACCATACTTTAGACTGAGCAGATCAGTACACTCTTTCTGTAGAAAATGCAACGCTACATTTGGAGCGCTAAGAGAGTAGTAGTGGAAAAAGGAATATATTCAAATATAAACTACACAGAAGCATTCTGTGAAACTTCTTTCTGATCTGAGCATTCAGCTAACAGAGTTAAACCATACTTTTGATTGAGCAGTTTTGAAACACTCTGTCTGTAGAAAATGCAACTGGACATTCGTAGCGCTAAGTGGGTAATAGTGGAAAAAAGAATATGTTCAAATATAAACTACACAGAAGCATTGTATGAAACTTCTTTCTGTTCTGTGCATTCAACTAACAGAGTTGAACCTTACTTTTGATTGAGCCTTTCTGAAACACTCTTTCTGTAGAAACTGCAATTGGACATTCTGAGCGCTAAGAGGCCTATATTGGGAAAAATAATATCTTCAAATAAAAACTACACAGAAGCATTGTGTGAAACTTATTTCTGATATATTCATTAAGCTAACAGAGTTAAACCATACTTTTGATTGCGCAGTTCTGAACACTCTTTCTGTAGAAAATGCAAGTGGACATTCGGAGCGCTAAGAAGGTAATAGTGGAAAAATGAATATATTCAAATATAAACTACACAGAAGCATTCTGTGAAAATTCTTTCTGTTCTGTGCATTCAACTAACAGAGTTGAACCTTACTTTTGATTGAGCCGTTCTGAAACACTCTTTCTGTAGAAACTGCAATTGGACATGCTAAGCGCTAAGAGGCCTACATTGGGAAAAAGAATATCTTCAAATAAAAACTACACAGAAGAATTGTGTGAAACTTCTTTCTGTTCTGTTTGTTCAACTAAAAGAGTTGAACCTTAGTTTTGATTGAGCCGTTCTGAAACACACTTTCTGTAGAAAATGCAAGTGGAGATTCGGAGCGCTAAGAGGGTAATAGTGGAAAAAGGAATGTCTCCAAATATAAACTACACAGAATCATTCTGTGAAACTTCTTTCTGATCTGTGCATTCAGCTAACAGAGTTAAACCATACTTTTGATTGAGCAGATCTGAACACTCTTTCTGTAGAAAATGCAACTGGACATTTGGAGCGCTAAGAGAGTAGTAGTGGAAAAAGGAATATATTCAAATATAAACTACACAGTAGCATTCTGTGAAAATTCTTTCTCTTCTGTGCATTCAACTAACAGAGTTGAACCTTACTTTTGATTGAGCCGTTCTGAAACACACTTTCTGTAGAAACTGCAATTGGACATGCTAAGTGCTAAGAGGCCTACATTGGGAAAAAGAATATCTTCAAATAAAAACTACACAGATGCATTCTGTGAAACTTATTTCTGATCTGTAAATTCAGTTAACAGAGATAAAACATATTTTTGATTGAGCAGTTATGAAACACTCTTTTTGTAGAAAATGTAAGTGGAGATTCGGAGCGCTAAGAGGGTAATAATGGAAAAAGGAATGTTTTCAAATATAAACTACACAGAATCATTCGGTGAAATTTCTTTCTGATCTGTGCATTCAGCTAACAGAGTTAAACCATACTTTGATTGAGCAGATCTGAACACTCTTTCTGTAGAAAATGCAACTGGACATTTGGAGCGCTAAGAGCGTAGTAGTGGAAAAAGGAATATATTCAAATATAAACTACACAGAAGCCTTTTGTGAAACTTCTTTCTGATCTGAGCATTCAGCTAACAGTGTTAAACCATACTTTTGAATGAGCAGTTTTGAAACACTCTCTCTGTAGAAAATGCAACTGGACATTCGTAGCGCTAAGTGGGTAATAGTGGAAAAAAGAATATGTTCAAATATAAACTACACAGAAGCATTGTATGAAACTTCTTTCTGTTCTGTGCATTCAACTAACAGAGTTGAACCTTACTTTTGATTGAGCCTTTCTGAAACACTCTTTCTGTAGAAACTGCAATTGGTCATTCTGAGCGCTAAGAGGCCTATATTGGGAAAAAGTATGTCTACAAATAAAAACTACACAGAAGAATTGTGTGAAACTTCTTTCCGTTCTGTTTGTTCAAGTAAAAGAGTTGAACCTTAGTTTTGATTGAGCCGTTCTGAAACACTCTTTCTGTAGAAAATGCAAGTGGAGATTCGGAGCGCTAAGAGGGTAATAGTGGAAAAAGGAATGTCTCCAAATATAAACTACACAGAATCATTCTGTGAAACTTCTTTCTGATCTTTGCATTCAGCTAACAGAGTTAAACCATACTTTTGATTGAGCAGATCTGAACACTCTTTCTGTAGAAAATGCAACTGGACATTTGGAGCGCTAAGAGAGTAGTAGTGGAAAAAGGAATATATTCAAATATAAACTACACAGAAGCATTCTGTGAAAATTCTTTCTGTTCTGTGCATTCAACTAACAGAGTTGAACCTTACTTTTGATTGAGCCGTTCTGAAACACTCTTTCTGTAGAAACTGCAATTGGACATGCTAAGCGCTAAGAGGCCTACATTGGGAAAAAGAATATCTTCAAATAAAAACTACACAGAAGAATTGTGTGAAACTTCTTTCTGTTCTGTTTGTTCAACTAAAAGAGTTGAACCTTAGTTTTGATTGAGCCGTTCTGAAACACACTTTCTGTAGAAAATGCAAGTGGAGATTCGGAGCGCTAAGAGGGTAATAGTGGAAAAAGGAATGTCTCCAAATATAAACTACACAGAATCATTCTGTGAAACTTCTTTCTGATCTGTGCATTCAGCTAACAGAGTTAAACCATACTTTTGATTGAGCAGATCTGAACACTCTTTCTGTAGAAAATGCAACTGGACATTTGGAGCGCTAAGAGAGTAGTAGTGGAAAAAGGAATATATTCAAATATAAACTACACAGAAGCATTCTGTGAAACTTTTTTCTGATCTGAGCATTCATCTAACAGAGTTAAACCATACTTTTGATTGAGCAGTTTTGAAACACTCTGTCTGTAGAAAATGCAACTGGACATTCGTAGCGCTAAGTGGGTAATAGTGGAAAAAAGAATATGTTCAAATATAAACTACACAGAAGCATTGTATGAAACTTCTTTCTGTTCTGTGCATTCAACTAACAGAGTTGAACCTTACTTTTGATTGAGTCGTTCTGAAGCACTCTTTCTGTAGAAACTGCAATTGGACATTCTGAGCGCTAAGAGGCCTATATTGGGAAAAAGAATGTCTACAAATAAAAACTACACAGAAGAATTGTGTGAAACTTCTTTCTGTTCTGTTTGTTCAACTAAAAGAGTTGAACCTTAGTTTTGATTGAGCCGTTCTGAAACACTCTTTCTGTAGAAAATGCAAGTGGAGATTCGGAGCGCTATGGGGGTAATAGTGGAAAAAGGAATGTCTCCAAATATAAACTACACAGAATCATTCTGTGAAATTTCTTTCTGATCTGTGCATTCAGCTAACAGATTTAAAGCATACTTTTGATTGAGCAGATCTGAACTCTCTTTCTGTAGACAATGCAACTGGACATTTGGAGCGCTAAGAGAGTAGTAGTGGAAAAAGGAATATATTCAAATATAAACTACACAGAAGCATTGTGTGAAGCTTCTTTCTGATCTGAGCATTCAGCTAACAGAGTTAAACCATACTTTTGATTGAGCAGTTTTGAAACACTCTGTCTGTAGAAAATGCAACTGGACATTCGTAGCGCTAAGTGGGTAATAGTGGAAAAAAGAATATGTTCAAATATAAACTACACAGAAGCATTGTATGAAACTTCTTTCTGTTCTGTGCATTCAACTAACAGAGTTGAACCTTACTTTTGATTGAGCCTTTCTGAAACACTCTTTCTGTAGAAACTGCAATTGGACATTCTGAGCGCTAAGAGGCCTCTATTGGGAAAATTAATATCTTCAAATAAAAACTACACAGAAGCATTGTGTGAAACTTATTTCTGATATGTTCATTAAGCTAACAGAGTTAAACCATACTTTTGATTGTGCAGTTCTGAACACTCTTTCTGTAGAAAATGCAAGTGGAGATTCGGAGCGCTAAGAGGGTAATAGTGGAAAAAGGAATATATTCAAATATAAACTACACAGTAGCATTCTGTGAAAATTCTTTCTGTTCTGTGCATTCAACTAACAGAGTTGAACCTTACTTTTGATTGAGCCGTTCTGAAACACTCTTTCTGTAGAAACTGCAATTGGACATGCTAAGCGCTAAGAGGCCTACATTGGGAAAAAGAATATCTTCAAATAAAAACTACACAGAAGAATTGTGTGAAACTTCTTTCTGTTCTGTTTGTTCAACTAAAAGAGTTGAACCTTAGTTTTGATTGAGCCGTTCTGAAACACACTTTCTGTAGAAAATGCAAGTGGAGATTCGGAGCGCTAAGAGGGTAATAGTGGAAAAAGGAATGTCTCCAAATATAAACTACACAGAATCATTCTGTGAAACTTCTTTCTGATCTGTGCATTCAGCTAACAGAGTTAAACCATACTTTTGATTGAGCAGATCTGAACACTCTTTCTGTAGAAAATGCAACTGGACATTTGGAGCGCTAAGAGAGTAGTAGTGGAAAAAGGAATATATTCAAATATAAACTACACAGTAGCATTCTGTGAAAATTCTTTCTCTTCTGTGCATTCAACTAACAGAGTTGAACCTTACTTTTGATTGAGCCGTTCTGAAACACACTTTCTGTAGAAACTGCAATTGGACATGCTAAGTGCTAAGAGGCCTACATTGGGAAAAAGAATATCTTCAAATAAAAACTACACAGATGCATTCTGTGAAACTTATTTCTGATCTGTAAATTCAGTTAACAGAGATAAAACATATTTTTGATTGAGCAGTTATGAAACACTCTTTTTGTAGAAAATGTAAGTGGAGATTCGGAGCGCTAAGAGGGTAATAATGGAAAAAGGAATGTTTTCAAATATAAACTACACAGAATCATTCGGTGAAATTTCTTTCTGATCTGTGCATTCAGCTAACAGAGTTAAACCATACTTTGATTGAGCAGATCTGAACACTCTTTCTGTAGAAAATGCAACTGGACATTTGGAGCGCTAAGAGCGTAGTAGTGGAAAAAGGAATATATTCAAATATAAACTACACAGAAGCCTTCTGTGAAACTTCTTTCTGATCTGAGCATTCAGCTAACAGTGTTAAACCATACTTTTGAATGAGCAGTTTTGAAACACTCTCTCTGTAGAAAATGCAACTGGACATTCGTAGCGCTAAGTGGGTAATAGTGGAAAAAAGAATATGTTCAAATATAAACTACACAGAAGCATTGTATGAAACTTCTTTCTGTTCTGTGCATTCAACTAACAGAGTTGAACCTTACTTTTGATTGAGCCTTTCTGAAACACTCTTTCTGTAGAAACTGCAATTGGTCATTCTGAGCGCTAAGAGGCCTATATTGGGAAAAAGTATGTCTACAAATAAAAACTACACAGAAGAATTGTGTGAAACTTCTTTCCGTTCTGTTTGTTCAAGTAAAAGAGTTGAACCTTAGTTTTGATTGAGCCGTTCTGAAACACTCTTTCTGTAGAAAATGCAAGTGGAGATTCGGAGCGCTAAGAGGGTAATAGTGGAAAAAGGAATGTCTCCAAATATAAACTACACAGAATCATTCTGTGAAACTTCTTTCTGATCTGTGCATTCAGCTAACAGAGTTAAACCATACTTTTGATTGAGCAGATCTGAACACTCTTTCTGTAGAAAATGCAACTGGACATTTGGAGCGCTAAGAGAGTAGTAGTGGAAAAAGGAATATATTCAAATATAAACTACACAGAAGCATTCTGTGAAAATTCTTTCTGTTCTGTGCATTCAACTAACAGAGTTGAACCTTACTTTTGATTGAGCCGTTCTGAAACACTCTTTCTGTAGAAACTGCAATTGGACATGCTAAGCGCTAAGAGGCCTACATTGGGAAAAAGAATATCTTCAAATAAAAACTACACAGAAGAATTGTGTGAAACTTCTTTCTGTTCTGTTTGTTCAACTAAAAGAGTTGAACCTTAGTTTTGATTGAGCCGTTCTGAAACACACTTTCTGTAGAAAATGCAAGTGGAGATTCGGAGCGCTAAGAGGGTAATAGTGGAAAAAGGAATGTCTCCAAATATAAACTACACAGAATCATTCTGTGAAACTTCTTTCTGATCTGTGCATTCAGCTAACAGAGTTAAACCATACTTTTGATTGAGCAGATCTGAACACTCTTTCTGTAGAAAATGCAACTGGACATTTGGAGCGCTAAGAGAGTAGTAGTGGAAAAAGGAATATATTCAAATATAAACTACACAGAAGCATTCTGTGAAACTTTTTTCTGATCTGAGCATTCATCTAACAGAGTTAAACCATACTTTTGATTGAGCAGTTTTGAAACACTCTGTCTGTAGAAAATGCAACTGGACATTCGTAGCGCTAAGTGGGTAATAGTGGAAAAAAGAATATGTTCAAATATAAACTACACAGAAGCATTGTATGAAACTTCTTTCTGTTCTGTGCATTCAACTAACAGAGTTGAACCTTACTTTTGATTGAGTCGTTCTGAAGCACTCTTTCTGTAGAAACTGCAATTGGACATTCTGAGCGCTAAGAGGCCTATATTGGGAAAAAGAATGTCTACAAATAAAAACTACACAGAAGAATTGTGTGAAACTTCTTTCTGTTCTGTTTGTTCAACTAAAAGAGTTGAACCTTAGTTTTGATTGAGCCGTTCTGAAACACTCTTTCTGTAGAAAATGCAAGTGGAGATTCGGAGCGCTAAGGGGGTAATAGTGGAAAAAGGAATGTCTCCAAATATAAACTACACAGAATCATTCTGTGAAATTTCTTTCTGATCTGTGCATTCAGCTAACAGATTTAAAGCATACTTTTGATTGAGCAGATCTGAACTCTCTTTCTGTAGACAATGCAACTGGACATTTGGAGCGCTAAGAGAGTAGTAGTGGAAAAAGGAATATATTCAAATATAAACTACACAGAAGCATTGTGTGAAACTTCTTTCTGATCTGAGCATTCAGCTAACAGAGTTAAACCATACTTTTGATTGAGCAGTTTTGAAACACTCTGTCTGTAGAAAATGCAACTGGACATTCGTAGCGCTAAGTGGGTAATAGTGGAAAAAAGAATATGTTCAAATATAAACTACACAGAAGCATTGTATGAAACTTCTTTCTGTTCTGTGCATTCAACTAACAGAGTTGAACCTTACTTTTGATTGAGCCTTTCTGAAACACTCTTTCTGTAGAAACTGCAATTGGACATTCTGAGCGCTAAGAGGCCTCTATTGGGAAAATTAATATCTTCAAATAAAAACTACACAGAAGCATTGTGTGAAACTTATTTCTGATATGTTCATTAAGCTAACAGAGTTAAACCATACTTTTGATTGTGCAGTTCTGAACACTCTTTCTGTAGAAAATGCAAGTGGAGATTCGGAGCGCTAAGAGGGTAATAGTGGAAAAAGGAATATATTCAAATATAAACTACACAGTAGCATTCTGTGAAAATTCTTTCTGTTCTGTGCATTCAACTAACAGAGTTGAACCTTACTTTTGATTGAGCCGTTCTGAAACACTCTTTCTGTAGAAACTGCAATTGGACATGCTAAGCTCTAAGAGGCCTACATTGGGAAAAAGAATATCTTCAAATAAAAACTACACAGATGCATTCTGTGAAACTTATTTCTGATCTGTAAATTCAGTTAACAGAGATAAAACATATTTTTGATTGAGCAGTTATGAAACACTCATTTGTAGAAAATGCAAGTGGAGATTCGGAGCGCTAAGAGGGTAATTGTGGAAAAAGGAATATCTTCAAATATAAACTACACAGAATCATTCGGTGAAACTTCTTTCTGATCTGTGCATTCAGCTAACAGAGTTAAACCATATTTTGATTGAGCAGATCTGAACACTCTTTCTGTAGAAAATGCAACTGGACATTTGGAGCGCTAAGAGCGTAGTAGTGGAAAAAGGAATATATTCAAATATAAACTACACAGAAGCATTCTGTGAAACTTCTTTCTGATCTGAGCATTCAGCTAACAGAGTTAAACCATACTTTTGATTGAGCAGTTTTGAAACACTCTGTCTGTAGAAAATGCAACTGGACATTCGTAGCGCTAAGTGGGTAATAGTGGAAAAAAGAATATGTTCAAATATAAACTACACAGAAGCATTGTATGAAACTTCTTTCTGTTCTGTGCATTCAACTAACAGAGTTGAACCTTACTTTTGATTGAGCCGTTCTGAAACACTCTTTCTGTAGAAACTGCAATTGGACATTCTGAGCGCTAAGAGGCCTATATTGGGAAAAAGAATGTCTACAAATAAAAACTACACAGAAGAATTGTGTGAAACTACTTTCTGTTCTGTTTGTTCAACTAAAAGAGTTGAACCTTAGTTTTGATTGAGCCGTTCTGAAACACACTTTCTGTAGAAAATGCAAGTGGAGATTCGGAGCGCTAAGAGGGTAATAGTGGAAAGAGGAATGTCTCCAAATATAAACTACACAGAATCATTCTGTGAAACTTCTTTCTGATCTGTGCATTCAGCTAACAGAGTTAAACCATACTTTTGATTGAGCAGATCTGAACACTCTTTCTGTAGAAAATGCAACTGGACATTTGGAGCGCTAAGAGAGTAGTAGTGGAAAAAGGAATATATTCAAATATAAACTACACAGAAGCATTGTGTGAAACTTCTTTCTGATCTGAGCATTCAGCTAACAGAGTTAAACCATACTTTTGATTGAGCAGTTTTGAAACACTCTGTCTGTAGAAAATGCAACTGGACATTCGTAGCGCTAAGTGGGTAATAGTGGAAAAAAGAATATGTTCAAATATAAACTACACAGAAGCATTGTATGAAACTTCTTACTGTTCTGTGCATTCAACTAACAGAGTTGAACCTTACATTTGATTGAGCCTTTCTGAAACACTCTTTCTGTAGAAACTGCAATTGGACATTCTGAGCGCTAAGAGGCCTATACTGGGAAAAATAATATCTTCAAATAAAAACTACACAGAAGCATTGTGTGAAACTTATTTCTGATATGGTCATTAAGCTAACAGAGTTAAACCATACTTTTGATTGCGCAGTTCTGAACACTCTTTCTGTAGAAAATGCAAGTGGACATTCGGAGCGCTAAGAGGTTAATAGTGGAAAAAGGAATATATTCAAATATAAACTACACAGTAGCATTCTGTGAAAATTCTTTCTCTTCTGTGCATTCAACTAACAGAGTTGAACCTTACTTTTGATTGAGCCGTTCTGAAACACACTTTCTGTAGAAACTGCAATTGGACATGCTAAGTGCTAAGAGGCCTACATTGGGAAAAAGAATATCTTCAAATAAAAACTACACAGATGCATTCTGTGAAACTTATTTCTGATCTGTAAATTCAGTTAACAGAGATAAAACATATTTTTGATTGAGCAGTTATGAAACACTCTTTTTGTAGAAAATGTAAGTGGAGATTCGGAGCGCTAAGAGGGTAATAATGGAAAAAGGAATGTTTTCAAATATAAACTACACAGAATCATTCGGTGAAATTTCTTTCTGATCTGTGCATTCAGCTAACAGAGTTAAACCATACTTTGATTGAGCAGATCTGAACACTCTTTCTGTAGAAAATGCAACTGGACATTTGGAGCGCTAAGAGCGTAGTAGTGGAAAAAGGAATATATTCAAATATAAACTACACAGAAGCCTTCTGTGAAACTTCTTTCTGATCTGAGCATTCAGCTAACAGTGTTAAACCATACTTTTGAATGAGCAGTTTTGAAACACTCTCTCTGTAGAAAATGCAACTGGACATTCGTAGCGCTAAGTGGGTAATAGTGGAAAAAAGAATATGTTCAAATATAAACTACACAGAAGCATTGTATGAAACTTCTTTCTGTTCTGTGCATTCAACTAACAGAGTTGAACCTTACTTTTGATTGAGCCTTTCTGAAACACTCTTTCTGTAGAAACTGCAATTGGTCATTCTGAGCGCTAAGAGGCCTATATTGGGAAAAAGTATGTCTACAAATAAAAACTACACAGAAGAATTGTGTGAAACTTCTTTCCGTTCTGTTTGTTCAAGTAAAAGAGTTGAACCTTAGTTTTGATTGAGCCGTTCTGAAACACTCTTTCTGTAGAAAATGCAAGTGGAGATTCGGAGCGCTAAGAGGGTAATAGTGGAAAAAGGAATGTCTCCAAATATAAACTACACAGAATCATTCTGTGAAACTTCTTTCTGATCTGTGCATTCAGCTAACAGAGTTAAACCATACTTTTGATTGAGCAGATCTGAACACTCTTTCTGTAGAAAATGCAACTGGACATTTGGAGCGCTAAGAGAGTAGTAGTGGAAAAAGGAATATATTCAAATATAAACTACACAGAAGCATTCTGTGAAAATTCTTTCTGTTCTGTGCATTCAACTAACAGAGTTGAACCTTACTTTTGATTGAGCCGTTCTGAAACACTCTTTCTGTAGAAACTGCAATTGGACATGCTAAGCGCTAAGAGGCCTACATTGGGAAAAAGAATATCTTCAAATAAAAACTACACAGAAGAATTGTGTGAAACTTCTTTCTGTTCTGTTTGTTCAACTAAAAGAGTTGAACCTTAGTTTTGATTGAGCCGTTCTGAAACACACTTTCTGTAGAAAATGCAAGTGGAGATTCGGAGCGCTAAGAGGGTAATAGTGGAAAAAGGAATGTCTCCAAATATAAACTACACAGAATCATTCTGTGAAACTTCTTTCTGATCTGTGCATTCAGCTAACAGAGTTAAACCATACTTTTGATTGAGCAGATCTGAACACTCTTTCTGTAGAAAATGCAACTGGACATTTGGAGCGCTAAGAGAGTAGTAGTGGAAAAAGGAATA
Organism: Symphalangus syndactylus; assembly: GCF_028878055.3. NCBI lineage: Eukaryota > Metazoa > Chordata > Mammalia > Primates > Hylobatidae > Symphalangus > Symphalangus syndactylus. The sequence continues at coordinate 9,622,800 of NC_072445.2, read as the reverse complement.
TATTCAAATATAAACTACACAGAAGCATTGTGTGAAACTTCTTTCTGATCTGAGCATTCAGCTAACAGAGTTAAACCATACTTTTGATTGAGCAGTTTTGAAACACTCTGTCTGTAGAAAATGCAACTGGACATTCGTAGCGCTAAGTGGGTAATAGTGGAAAAAAGAATATGTTCAAATATAAACTACACAGAAGCATTGTATGAAACTTCTTTCTGTTCTGTGCATTCAACTAACAGAGTTGAACCTTACTTTTGATTGAGCCTTTCTGAAACACTCTTTCTGTAGAAACTGCAATTGGACATTCTGAGCGCTAAGAGGCCTCTATTGGGAAAATTAATATCTTCAAATAAAAACTACACAGAAGCATTGTGTGAAACTTATTTCTGATATGTTCATTAAGCTAACAGAGTTAAACCATACTTTTGATTGTGCAGTTCTGAACACTCTTTCTGTAGAAAATGCAAGTGGAGATTCGGAGCGCTAAGAGGGTAATAGTGGAAAAAGGAATATATTCAAATATAAACTACACAGTAGCATTCTGTGAAAATTCTTTCTGTTCTGTGCATTCAACTAACAGAGTTGAACCTTACTTTTGATTGAGCCGTTCTGAAACACTCTTTCTGTAGAAACTGCAATTGGACATGCTAAGCTCTAAGAGGCCTACATTGGGAAAAAGAATATCTTCAAATAAAAACTACACAGATGCATTCTGTGAAACTTATTTCTGATCTGTAAATTCAGTTAACAGAGATAAAACATATTTTTGATTGAGCAGTTATGAAACACTCATTTGTAGAAAATGCAAGTGGAGATTCGGAGCGCTAAGAGGGTAATAGTGGAAAAAGGAATATCTTCAAATATAAACTACACAGAATCATTCGGTGAAACTTCTTTCTGATCTGTGCATTCAGCTAACAGAGTTAAACCATATTTTGATTGAGCAGATCTGAACACTCTTTCTGTAGAAAATGCAACTGGACATTTGGAGCGCTAAGAGCGTAGTAGTGGAAAAAGGAATATATTCAAATATAAACTACACAGAAGCATTCTGTGAAACTTCTTTCTGATCTGAGCATTCAGCTAACAGAGTTAAACCATACTTTTGATTGAGCAGTTTTGAAACACTCTGTCTGTAGAAAATGCAACTGGACATTCGTAGCGCTAAGTGGGTAATAGTGGAAAAAAGAATATGTTCAAATATAAACTACACAGAAGCATTGTATGAAACTTCTTTCTGTTCTGTGCATTCAACTAACAGAGTTGAACCTTACTTTTGATTGAGCCGTTCTGAAACACTCTTTCTGTAGAAACTGCAATTGGACATTCTGAGCGCTAAGAGGCCTATATTGGGAAAAAGAATGTCTACAAATAAAAACTACACAGAAGAATTGTGTGAAACTACTTTCTGTTCTGTTTGTTCAACTAAAAGAGTTGAACCTTAGTTTTGATTGAGCCGTTCTGAAACACACTTTCTGTAGAAAATGCAAGTGGAGATTCGGAGCGCTAAGAGGGTAATAGTGGAAAGAGGAATGTCTCCAAATATAAACTACACAGAATCATTCTGTGAAACTTCTTTCTGATCTGTGCATTCAGCTAACAGAGTTAAACCATACTTTTGATTGAGCAGATCTGAACACTCTTTCTGTAGAAAATGCAACTGGACATTTGGAGCGCTAAGAGAGTAGTAGTGGAAAAAGGAATATATTCAAATATAAACTACACAGAAGCATTGTGTGAAACTTCTTTCTGATCTGAGCATTCAGCTAACAGAGTTAAACCATACTTTTGATTGAGCAGTTTTGAAACACTCTGTCTGTAGAAAATGCAACTGGACATTCGTAGCGCTAAGTGGGTAATAGTGGAAAAAAGAATATGTTCAAATATAAACTACACAGAAGCATTGTATGAAACTTCTTACTGTTCTGTGCATTCAACTAACAGAGTTGAACCTTACATTTGATTGAGCCTTTCTGAAACACTCTTTCTGTAGAAACTGCAATTGGACATTCTGAGCGCTAAGAGGCCTATACTGGGAAAAATAATATCTTCAAATAAAAACTACACAGAAGCATTGTGTGAAACTTATTTCTGATATGGTCATTAAGCTAACAGAGTTAAACCATACTTTTGATTGCGCAGTTCTGAACACTCTTTCTGTAGAAAATGCAAGTGGACATTCGGAGCGCTAAGAGGTTAATAGTGGAAAAAGGAATATATTCAAATATAAACTACACAGTAGCATTCTGTGAAAATTCTTTCTCTTCTGTGCATTCAACTAACAGAGTTGAACCTTACTTTTGATTGAGCCGTTCTGAAACACACTTTCTGTAGAAACTGCAATTGGACATGCTAAGTGCTAAGAGGCCTACATTGGGAAAAAGAATATCTTCAAATAAAAACTACACAGATGCATTCTGTGAAACTTATTTCTGATCTGTAAATTCAGTTAACAGAGATAAAACATATTTTTGATTGAGCAGTTATGAAACACTCTTTTTGTAGAAAATGTAAGTGGAGATTCGGAGCGCTAAGAGGGTAATAATGGAAAAAGGAATGTTTTCAAATATAAACTACACAGAATCATTCGGTGAAATTTCTTTCTGATCTGTGCATTCAGCTAACAGAGTTAAACCATACTTTGATTGAGCAGATCTGAACACTCTTTCTGTAGAAAATGCAACTGGACATTTGGAGCGCTAAGAGCGTAGTAGTGGAAAAAGGAATATATTCAAATATAAACTACACAGAAGCCTTCTGTGAAACTTCTTTCTGATCTGAGCATTCAGCTAACAGTGTTAAACCATACTTTTGAATGAGCAGTTTTGAAACACTCTCTCTGTAGAAAATGCAACTGGACATTCGTAGCGCTAAGTGGGTAATAGTGGAAAAAAGAATATGTTCAAATATAAACTACACAGAAGCATTGTATGAAACTTCTTTCTGTTCTGTGCATTCAACTAACAGAGTTGAACCTTACTTTTGATTGAGCCTTTCTGAAACACTCTTTCTGTAGAAACTGCAATTGGTCATTCTGAGCGCTAAGAGGCCTATATTGGGAAAAAGTATGTCTACAAATAAAAACTACACAGAAGAATTGTGTGAAACTTCTTTCCGTTCTGTTTGTTCAAGTAAAAGAGTTGAACCTTAGTTTTGATTGAGCCGTTCTGAAACACTCTTTCTGTAGAAAATGCAAGTGGAGATTCGGAGCGCTAAGAGGGTAATAGTGGAAAAAGGAATGTCTCCAAATATAAACTACACAGAATCATTCTGTGAAACTTCTTTCTGATCTGTGCATTCAGCTAACAGAGTTAAACCATACTTTTGATTGAGCAGATCTGAACACTCTTTCTGTAGAAAATGCAACTGGACATTTGGAGCGCTAAGAGAGTAGTAGTGGAAAAAGGAATATATTCAAATATAAACTACACAGAAGCATTCTGTGAAAATTCTTTCTGTTCTGTGCATTCAACTAACAGAGTTGAACCTTACTTTTGATTGAGCCGTTCTGAAACACTCTTTCTGTAGAAACTGCAATTGGACATGCTAAGCGCTAAGAGGCCTACATTGGGAAAAAGAATATCTTCAAATAAAAACTACACAGAAGAATTGTGTGAAACTTCTTTCTGTTCTGTTTGTTCAACTAAAAGAGTTGAACCTTAGTTTTGATTGAGCCGTTCTGAAACACACTTTCTGTAGAAAATGCAAGTGGAGATTCGGAGCGCTAAGAGGGTAATAGTGGAAAAAGGAATGTCTCCAAATATAAACTACACAGAATCATTCTGTGAAACTTCTTTCTGATCTGTGCATTCAGCTAACAGAGTTAAACCATACTTTTGATTGAGCAGATCTGAACACTCTTTCTGTAGAAAATGCAACTGGACATTTGGAGCGCTAAGAGAGTAGTAGTGGAAAAAGGAATATATTCAAATATAAACTACACAGAAGCATTCTGTGAAACTTTTTTCTGATCTGAGCATTCATCTAACAGAGTTAAACCATACTTTTGATTGAGCAGTTTTGAAACACTCTGTCTGTAGAAAATGCAACTGGACATTCGTAGCGCTAAGTGGGTAATAGTGGAAAAAAGAATATGTTCAAATATAAACTACACAGAAGCATTGTATGAAACTTCTTTCTGTTCTGTGCATTCAACTAACAGAGTTGAACCTTACTTTTGATTGAGTCGTTCTGAAGCACTCTTTCTGTAGAAACTGCAATTGGACATTCTGAGCGCTAAGAGGCCTATATTGGGAAAAAGAATGTCTACAAATAAAAACTACACAGAAGAATTGTGTGAAACTTCTTTCTGTTCTGTTTGTTCAACTAAAAGAGTTGAACCTTAGTTTTGATTGAGCCGTTCTGAAACACTCTTTCTGTAGAAAATGCAAGTGGAGATTCGGAGCGCTAAGGGGGTAATAGTGGAAAAAGGAATGTCTCCAAATATAAACTACACAGAATCATTCTGTGAAACTTCTTTCTGATCTGTGCATTCAGCTAACAGATTTAAACCATACTTTTGATTGAGCAGATCTGAACTCTCTTTCTGTAGACAATGCAACTGGACATTTGGAGCGCTAAGAGAGTAGTAGTGGAAAAAGGAATATATTCAAATATAAATTACACAGAAGCATTGTGTGAAACTTCTTTCTGATCTGAGCATTCAGCTAACAGAGTTAAACCATACTTTTGATTGAGCAGTTTTGAAACACTCTGTCTGTAGAAAATGCAACTGGACATTCGTAGCGCTAAGTGGGTAATAGTGGAAAAAAGAATATGTTCAAATATAAACTACACAGAAGCATTGTATGAAACTTCTTACTGTTCTGTGCATTCAACTAACAGAGTTGAACCTTACTTTTGATTGAGCCTTTCTGAAACACTCTTTCTGTAGAAACTGCAATTGGACATTCTGAGCGCTAAGAGGCCTATATTGGGAAAAATAATATCTTCAAATAAAAACTACACAGAAGCATTGTGTGAAACTTATTTCTGATATGGTCATTAAGCTAACAGAGTTAAACCATACTTTTGATTGCGCAGTTCTGAACACTCTTTCTGTAGAAAATGCAAGTGGACATTCGGAGCGCTAAGAGGGTAATAGTCGAAAAAGGAATATATTCAAATATAAACTACACAGTAGCATTCTGTGAAAATTCTTTCTCTTCTGTGCATTCAACTAACAGAGTTGAACCTTACTTTTGATTGAGCCGTTCTGAAACACACTTTCTGTAGAAACTGCAATTGGACATGCTAAGTGCTAAGAGGCCTACATTGGGAAAAAGAATATCTTCAAATAAAAACTACACAGATGCATTCTGTGAAACTTATTTCTGATCTGTAAATTCAGTTAACAGAGATAAAACATATTTTTGATTGAGCAGTTATGAAACACTCTTTTTGTAGAAAATGTAAGTGGAGATTCGGAGCGCTAAGAGGGTAATAATGGAAAAAGGAATGTTTTCAAATATAAACTACACAGAATCATTCGGTGAAATTTCTTTCTGATCTGTGCATTCAGCTAACAGAGTTAAACCATACTTTGATTGAGCAGATCTGAACACTCTTTCTGTAGAAAATGCAACTGGACATTTGGAGCGCTAAGAGCGTAGTAGTGGAAAAAGGAATATATTCAAATATAAACTACACAGAAGCCTTCTGTGAAACTTCTTTCTGATCTGAGCATTCAGCTAACAGTGTTAAACCATACTTTTGAATGAGCAGTTTTGAAACACTCTCTCTGTAGAAAATGCAACTGGACATTCGTAGCGCTAAGTGGGTAATAGTGGAAAAAAGAATATGTTCAAATATAAACTACACAGAAGCATTGTATGAAACTTCTTTCTGTTCTGTGCATTCAACTAACAGAGTTGAACCTTACTTTTGATTGAGCCTTTCTGAAACACTCTTTCTGTAGAAACTGCAATTGGTCATTCTGAGCGCTAAGAGGCCTATATTGGGAAAAAGTATGTCTACAAATAAAAACTACACAGAAGAATTGTGTGAAACTTCTTTCCGTTCTGTTTGTTCAAGTAAAAGAGTTGAACCTTAGTTTTGATTGAGCCGTTCTGAAACACTCTTTCTGTAGAAAATGCAAGTGGAGATTCGGAGCGCTAAGAGGGTAATAGTGGAAAAAGGAATGTCTCCAAATATAAATTACACAGAATCATTCTGTGAAACTTCTTTCTGATCTGTGCATTCAGCTAACAGAGTTAAACCATACTTTTGATTGAGCAGATCTGAACACTCTTTCTGTAGAAAATGCAACTGGACATTTGGAGCGCTAAGAGAGTAGTAGTGGAAAAAGGAATATATTCAAATATAAACTACACAGAAGCATTCTGTGAAAATTCTTTCTGTTCTGTGCATTCAACTAACAGAGTTGAACCTTACTTTTGATTGAGCCGTTCTGAAACACTCTTTCTGTAGAAACTGCAATTGGACATGCTAAGCGCTAAGAGGCCTACATTGGGAAAAAGAATATCTTCAAATAAAAACTACACAGAAGAATTGTGTGAAACTTCTTTCTGTTCTGTTTGTTCAACTAAAAGTGTTGAACCTTAGTTTTGATTGAGCCGTTCTGAAACACACTTTCTGTAGAAAATGCAAGTGGAGATTCGGAGCGCTAAGAGGGTAATAGTGGAAAAAGGAATGTCTCCAAATATAAACTACACAGAATCATTCTGTGAAACTTCTTTCTGATCTGTGCATTCAGCTAACAGAGTTAAACCATACTTTTGATTGAGCAGATCTGAACACTCTTTCTGTAGAAAATGCAACTGGACATTTGGAGCGCTAAGAGAGTAGTAGTGGAAAAAGGAATATATTCAAATATAAACTACACAGAAGCATTCTGTGAAACTTTTTTCTGATCTGAGCATTCATCTAACAGAGTTAAACCATACTTTTGATTGAGCAGTTTTGAAACACTCTGTCTGTAGAAAATGCAACTGGACATTCGTAGCGCTAAGTGGGTAATAGTGGAAAAAAGAATATGTTCAAATATAAACTACACAGAAGCATTGTATGAAACTTCTTTCTGTTCTGTGCATTCAACTAACAGAGTTGAACCTTACTTTTGATTGAGTCGTTCTGAAGCACTCTTTCTGTAGAAACTGCAATTGGACATTCTGAGCGCTAAGAGGCCTATATTGGGAAAAAGAATGTCTACAAATAAAAACTACACAGAAGAATTGTGTGAAACTTCTTTCTGTTCTGTTTGTTCAACTAAAAGAGTTGAACCTTAGTTTTGATTGAGCCGTTCTGAAACACTCTTTCTGTAGAAAATGCAAGTGGAGATTCGGAGCGCTAAGGGGGTAATAGTGGAAAAAGGAATGTCTCCAAATATAAACTACACAGAATCATTCTGTGAAACTTCTTTCTGATCTGTGCATTCAGCTAACAGATTTAAACCATACTTTTGATTGAGCAGATCTGAACTCTCTTTCTGTAGACAATGCAACTGGACATTTGGAGCCCTAAGAGAGTAGTAGTGGAAAAAGTAATATATTCAAATATAAACTACACAGAAGCATTGTGTGAAACTTCTTTCTGATCTGAGCATTCAGCTAACAGAGTTAAACCATACTTTTGATTGAGCAGTTTTGAAACACTCTGTCTGTAGAAAATGCAACTGGACATTCGTAGCGCTAAGTGGGTAATAGTGGAAAAAAGAATATGTTCAAATATAAACTACACAGAAGCATTGTATGAAACTTCTTACTGTTCTGTGCATTCAACTAACAGAGTTGAACCTTACTTTTGATTGAGCCTTTCTGAAACACTCTTTCTGTAGAAACTGCAATTGGACATTCTGAGCGCTAAGAGGCCTATATTGGGAAAAATAATATCTTCAAATAAAAACTACACAGAAGCATTGTGTGAAACTTATTTCTGATATGGTCATTAAGCTAACAGAGTTAAACCATACTTTTTATTGCGCAGTTCTGAACACTCTTTCTGTAGAAAATGCAAGTGGACATTCGGAGCGCTAAGAGGGTAATAGTGGAAAAAGGAATATATTCAAATATAAACTACACAGTAGCATTCTGTGAAAATTCTTTCTCTTCTGTGCATTCAACTAACAGAGTTGAACCTTACTTTTGATTGAGCCGTTCTGAAACACACTTTCTGTAGAAACTGCAATTGGACATGCTAAGTGCTAAGAGGCCTACATTGGGAAAAAGAATATCTTCAAATAAAAACTACACAGATGCATTCTGTGAAACTTATTTCTGATCTGTAAATTCAGTTAACAGAGATAAAACATATTTTTGATTGAGCAGTTATGAAACACTCTTTTTGTAGAAAATGTAAGTGGAGATTCGGAGCGCTAAGAGGGTAATAATGGAAAAAGGAATGTTTTCAAATATAAACTACACAGAATCATTCGGTGAAATTTCTTTCTGATCTGTGCATTCAGCTAACAGAGTTAAACCATACTTTGATTGAGCAGATCTGAACACTCTTTCTGTAGAAAATGCAACTGGACATTTGGAGCGCTAAGAGCGTAGTAGTGGAAAAAGGAATATATTCAAATATAAACTACACAGAAGCCTTCTGTGAAACTTCTTTCTGATCTGAGCATTCAGCTAACAGTGTTAAACCATACTTTTGAATGAGCAGTTTTGAAACACTCTCTCTGTAGAAAATGCAGCTGGACATTCGTAGCGCTAAGTGGGTAATAGTGGAAAAAAGAATATGTTCAAATATAAACTACACAGAAGCATTGTATGAAACTTCTTTCTGTTCTGTGCATTCAACTAACAGAGTTGAACCTTACTTTTGATTGAGCCTTTCTGAAACACTCTTTCTGTAGAAACTGCAATTGGTCATTCTGAGCGCTAAGAGGCCTATATTGGGAAAAAGTATGTCTACAAATAAAAACTACACAGAAGAATTGTGTGAAACTTCTTTCCGTTCTGTTTGTTCAAGTAAAAGAGTTGAACCTTAGTTTTGATTGAGCCGTTCTGAAACACTCTTTCTGTAGAAAATGCAAGTGGAGATTCGGAGCGCTAAGAGGGTAATAGTGGAAAAAGGAATGTCTCCAAATATAAACTACACAGAATCATTCTGTGAAACTTCTTTCTGATCTGTGCATTCAGCTAACAGAGTTAAACCATACTTTTGATTGAGCAGATCTGAACACTCTTTCTGTAGAAAATGCAACTGGACATTTGGAGCGCTAAGAGAGTAGTAGTGGAAAAAGGAATATATTCAAATATAAACTACACAGAAGCATTCTGTGAAAATTCTTTCTGTTCTGTGCATTCAACTAACAGAGTTGAACCTTACTTTTGATTGAGCCGTTCTGAAACACTCTTTCTGTAGAAACTGCAATTGGACATGCTAAGCGCTAAGAGGCCTACATTGGGAAAAAGAATATCTTCAAATAAAAACTACACAGAAGAATTGTGTGAAACTTCTTTCTGTTCTGTTTGTTCAACTAAAAGAGTTGAACCTTAGTTTTGATTGAGCCGTTCTGAAACACACTTTCTGTAGAAAATGCAAGTGGAGATTCGCAGCGCTAAGAGGGTAATAGTGGAAAAAGGAATGTCTCCAAATATAAACTACACAGAATCATTCTGTGAAACTTCTTTCTGATCTGTGCATTCAGCTAACAGAGTTAAACCATACTTTTGATTGAGCAGATCTGAACACTCTTTCTGTAGAAAATGCAACTGGACATTTGGAGCGCTAAGAGAGTAGTAGTGGAAAAAGGAATATATTCAAATATAAACTACACAGAAGCATTCTGTGAAACTTTTTTCTGATCTGAGCATTCATCTAACAGAGTTAAACCATACTTTTGATTGAGCAGTTTTGAAACACTCTGTCTGTAGAAAATGCAACTGGACATTCGTAGCGCTAAGTGGGTAATAGTGGAAAAAAGAATATGTTCAAATATAAACTACACAGAAGCATTGTATGAAACTTCTTTCTGTTCTGTGCATTCAACTAACAGAGTTGAACCTTACTTTTGATTGAGTAGTTCTGAAGCACTCTTTCTGTAGAAACTGCAATTGGACATTCTGAGCGCTAAGAGGCCTATATTGGGAAAAAGAATGTCTACAAATAAAAACTACACAGAAGAATTGTGTGAAACTTCTTTCTGTTCTGTTTGTTCAACTAAAAGAGTTGAACCTTAGTTTTGATTGAGCCGTTCTGAAACACTCTTTCTGTAGAAAATGCAAGTGGAGATTCGGAGCGCTAAGGGGGTAATAGTGGAAAAAGGAATGTCTCCAAATATAAACTACACAGAATCATTCTGTGAAACTTCTTTCTGATCTGTGCATTCAGCTAACAGATTTAAACCATACTTTTGATTGAGCAGATCTGAACACTCTTTCTGTAGAAAATGCAACTGGACATTTGGAGCGCTAAGAGAGTAGTAGTGGAAAAAGGAATATATTCAAATATAAACTACACAGAAGCATTCTGTGAAACTTCTTTCTGATCTGAGCATTCAGCTAACAGAGTTAAACCATACTTTTGATTGAGCAGTTTTGAAACACTCTGTCTGTAGAAAATGCAACTGGACATTCGTAGCGCTAAGTGGGTAATAGTGGAAAAAAGAATATGTTCAAATATAAACTACACAGAAGCATTGTATGAAACTTCTTACTGTTCTGTGCATTCAACTAACAGAGTTGAACCTTACTTTTGATTGAGCCTTTCTGAAACACTCTTTCTGTAGAAACTGCAATTGGACATTCTGAGCGCTAAGAGGCCTATACTGGGAAAAAAAATATCTTCAAATAAAAACTACACAGAAGCATTGTGTGAAACTTATTTCTGATATGGTCATTAAGCTAACAGAGTTAAACCATACTTTTGATTGCGCAGTTCTGAACACTCTTTCTGTAGAAAATGCAAGTGGACATTCGGAGCGCTAAGAGGGTAATAGTGGAAAAAGGAATATATTCAAATATAAACTACACAGTAGCATTCTGTGAAAATTCTTTCTCTTCTGTGCATTCAACTAACAGAGTTGAACCTTACTTTTGATTGAGCCGTTCTGAAACACACTTTCTGTAGAAACTGCAATTGGACATGCTAAGTGCTAAGAGGCCTACATTGGGAAAAAGAATATCTTCAAATAAAAACTACACAGATGCATTCTGTGAAACTTATTTCTGATCTGTAAATTCAGTTAACAGAGATAAAACATATTTTTGATTGAGCAGTTATGAAACACTCTTTTTGTAGAAAATGTAAGTGGAGATTCGGAGCGCTAAGAGGGTAATAATGGAAAAAGGAATGTCTTCAAATATAAACTACACAGAATCATTCGGTGAAACTTCTTTCTGATCTGTGCATTCAGCTAACAGAGTTAAACCATACTTTTGATTGAGCAGATCTGAACACTCTTTCTGTAGAAAATGCAACTGGACATTTGGAGCGCTAAGAGCGTAGTAGTGGAAAAAGTAGTATATTCAAATATAAACTACACAGAAGCATTCTGTGAAACTTCTTTCTGATCTGTGCATTCAGCTAACAGAGTTATACCATACTTTTGATTGAGCAGTTTTGAAACACTCTGTCTGTAGAAAATGCAACTGGACATTCGTAGCGCTAAGTGGGTAATAGTGGAAAAAATAATATGTTCAAATATAAACTACACAGAATCATTGTATGAAACTTCTTTCTGTTCTGTGCATTCAACTAACAGAGTTGAACCTTACTTTTGATTGAGCCTTTCTGAAACACTCTTTCTGTAGAAACTGCAATTGGACATTCTGAGGGCTAAGATGCCTCTATTGGGAAAAAAAATATCTTCAAATAAAAACTACACAGAAGCATTGTGTGAAACTTATTTCTGATATGTTTAATAAGCTAACAGAGTTAAACCATACTTTTGATTGCGCAGTTCTGAACACTCTTTCTGTAGAAAATGCAAGTGGACATTCGGAGCGCTAAGAGGGTAATAGTGGAGAAAGGAATATATTCAAATATAAACTACACAGTAGCATTCTGTGAAAATTCTTTCTGTTCTGTGCATTCAACTAACAGAGTTGAACCTTACTTTTGATTGAGCCGTTCTGAAACACTCTTTCTGTAGAAACTGCAATTGGACATGCTAAGCGCTAAGAGGCCTACATTGGGAAAAAGAATATCTTCAAATAAAAACTACACAGATGCATTCTGTGAAACTTATTTCTGATCTGTAAATTCAGTTAACAGAGATAAAACATATTTTTGATTGAGCAGTTATGAAACACTCTTTTTGTAGAAAATGCAAGTGGAGATTCGGAGCGCTAAGGGGTTAATAGTGGAAAAAGGAATGTCTTCAAATATAAACTACACAGAATCATTCGGTGAAACTTCTTTCTGATCTGTGCATTCAGCTAACAGAGTTAAACCATACTTTTGATTGAGCAGATCTGAACACTCTTTCTGTAGAAAATGCAACTGGACATTTGGAGCGCTAAGAGCGTAGTAGTGGAAAAAGGAATATATTCAAAAATAAACTACACAGAAGCATTCTGTGAAACTTCTTTCTGATCTGAGCATTCAGCTAACAGAGTTAAACCATACTTTTGATTGAGCAGTTTTGAAACACTCTGTCTGTAGAAAATGCAACTGGACATTCGTAGCGCTAAGTGGGTAATAGAGGAAAAAAGAATATGTTCAAATATAAACTACACAGAAGCATTGTATGAAACTTCTTTCTGTTCTGTGCATTCAACTAACAGAGTTGAACCTTACTTTTGATTGAGCCGTTCTGAAACACTCTTTCTGTAGAAACTGCAATTGGACATTCTGAGCGCTAAGAGGCCTATATTGGGAAAAAGAATGTCTACAAATAAAAACTACACAGAAGAATTGTGTGAAACTTCTTTCTGTTCTGTTTGTTCAACTAAAAGAGTTGAACCTTAGTTATGATTGAGCCGTTCTGAAACACTCCTTCTGTAGAAAATGCAAGTGGAGATTCGGAGCGCTAAGAGGGTAATAGTGGAAAAAGGAATGTCTACAAATATAAACTACACAGAATCATTCTGTGAAACTTCTTTCTGATCTGTGCATTCAGCTAACAGAGTTAAACCATACTTTTGATTGAGCAGTTTAGAAACACTCTGTCTGTAGAAAATGCAACTGGACATTCGTAGCGCTAAGTGGGTTATAGTGGAAAAAACAATATGTTCAAATATAAACTACACAGAAGCATTGTATGAAACTTCTTTCTGTTCTGTGCATTCAACTAACATAGTTGAACCTTACTTTTGATTGAGCCTTTCTGAAACACTCTTTCTGTAGAAACTGCAATTGGACATTCTGAGCGCTAAGAGGCCTCTATTGGGAAAAATAATATCTTCAAATAAAAACTACACAGAAGCATTGTGTGAAACTTATTTCTGATATGTTCATTAAGCTAACAGAGTTAAACCATACTTTTGATTGTGCAGTTCTGAACACTCTTTCTGTAGAAAATGCAAGTGGACATTCGGAGCGCTAAGAGGGTAATAGTGGAAAAAGGAATATATTCAAATATAAACTACACAGTAGCATTCTGTGAAAATACTTTCTGTTCTGTGCATTCAACTAACAGAGTTGAACCTTACTTTTAATTGAGCCGTTCTGAAACACTCTTTCTGTAGAAACTGCAATTGGACATGCTAAGCGCTAAGAGGCCTATATTGGGAAAAATAATATCTTCAAATAAAAACTACACAGATGCATTCTGTGAAACTTATTTCTGATCTGTAAATTCAGTTAACAGAGATAAAACATATTTTTGATTGAGCAGTTATGAAACACACTTTTTGTAGAAAATGCAAGTGGAGATTCGGAGCGCTAAGTGGGTAATAGTGGAAAAAGGAATGTCTTCAAATATAAACTACACAGAATCATTCGGTGAAACTTCTTTCTGATCTGTGCATTCAGCTAACAGAGTTAAACCATACTTTTGATTGAGCAGATCTGAACACTCTTTCTGTAGAAAATGCAACTGGACATTCGGAGCGCTAAGAGCGTAGTAGTGGAAAAAGGAATATATTCAAATATAAACTACACAGAAGCATTCTGTGAAACTTCTTTCTGATCTGAGCATTCAGCTAACAGAGTTAAACCATACTTTTGATTGAGCCGTTCTGAAACACTCTTTCTGTAGAAACTGCAATTGGACATTCTTAGCGCTAAGAGGCCTATATTGGGAAAAAGAATGTCTACAAATAAAAACTACACAGAAGAATTGTGTGAAACACCTTTCTGTTCTGTTTGTTCAACTAAAAGAGTTGAACCTTAGTTTTGATTGAGCCGTTCTGAAACACTCTTTCTGTAGAAAATGCAAGTGGAGATTCGGAGCGCTAAGAGGGTAATAGTGGAAAAAGGGATGTCTCCAAATATAAACTACACAGAATCATTCTGTGAAACTTCTTTCAGATCTGTGCATTCAGCTAACAGAGTTAAACCATACTTTTGATTGAGCAGATCTGAACACTCTTTCTGTAGAAAATGCAACTGGACATTTGGAGCGCTAAGAGAGTAGTAGTGGAAAAAGGAATATATTCAAATATAAACTACACAGAAGCATTCTGTGAAACTTCTTTCTGATCTGAGCATTCAGCTAACAGAGTTAAACCATACTTTTGATTGAGCAGTTTTGAAACACTCTGTCTGTAGAAAATGCAACTGGACATTCGTAGCGCTAAGTGGGTAATAGTGGAAAAAAGAATATGTTCAAATATAAACTACACAGAAGCATTGTATGAAACTTCTTTCTGTTCTGTGCATTCAACTAAAAGAGTTGAACCTTACTTTTGATTGAGCCTTTCTGAAACACTCTTTCTGTAGAAACTGCAATTGGACATTCTGAGCGCTAAGAGGCCTATATTGGGAAAAATAATATCTTCAAATAAAAACTACACAGAAGCATTGTGTGAAACTTATTTCTGATATGTTCATTAAGCTAACAGAGTTAAACCATACTTTTGATTGCGCAGTTCTGAACACTCTTTCTGTAGAAAATGCAAGTGGACATTCGGAGCGCTAAGAGGGTAATAGTGGAAAAAGGAATTTATTCAAATATAAACTACACAGTAGCATTCTGTGAAAATTCTTTCTGTTCTGTGCATTCAACTAACAGAGTTGAACCTTACTTTTGATTGAGCCGTTCTGAAACACTCTTTCTGTAGAATCTGCAATTGGACATGCTAAGCCCTAAGAGGCCTACATTGGGAAAAAGAATATCTTCATATAAAAACTACACAGATGCATTCTGTGAAACTTATTTCTGATCTGTAAATTCAGTTAACAGAGATAAAACATATTTTTGATTGAGCAGTTATGAAACACTCTTTTTGTAGAAAATGCAAGTGGAGATTCGGAGCGCTAAGTGGGTAATAGTGGAAAAAGGAATGTCTTCAAATATAAACTACACAGAAACATTCGGTGAAACTTCTTTCTGATCTGTGCATTCAGCTAACAGAGTTAAACCATACTTTTGATTGAGCAGATCTGAACACTCTTTCTGTAGAAAATGCAACTGGACATTTGGAGCGCTAAGAGCGTAGTAGTGGAAAAAGGAATATATTCAAATATAAACTACACAGAAGCATTCTGTGAAACTTCTTTCTGATCTGAGCATTCAGCTAACAGAGTTAAACCATACTTTTGATTGAGCAGTTTTGAAACACTCTGTCTGTAGAAAATGCAACTGGACATTCGTAGCGCTAAGTAGGTAATAGTGGAAAAAAGAAAATGTTCAAATATATACTACACAGAATCATTGTATGAAACTTCTTTCTGTTCTGTGCATTCAACTAACAGAGTTGAACCTTACTTTTGATTGAGCCGTTCTGAAACACTCTTTCTGTAGAAACTGCAATTGGACATTCTGAGCGCTAAGAGGCCTATATTGGGAAAAAGAATGTCTACAAATAAAAACTACACAGAAGAATTGTGTGAAACTTCTTTCTGTTCTGTTTGTTCAACTAAAAGAGTTGAACCTTAGTTTTGATTGAGCCGTTCTGAAACACTCTTTCTGTAGGAAATGCAAGTGGAGATTCGGAGCGCTAAGAGGGTAATAGTGGAAAAAGGAATGTCTCCAAATATAAACTACACAGAATCATTCTGTGAAACTTCTTTCTGATCTGTGCATTCAGCTAACAGAGTTAAACCATACTTTTGATTGAGCAGATCTGAACTCTCTTTCTGTAGAAAATGCAACTGGACATTTGGAGCGCTAAGAGAGTAGTAGTGGAAAAAGGAATATATTCAAATATAAACTACACAGAAGCATTCTGTGAAACTTCTTTCTGATCTGTGCATTCAGCTAACAGAGTTAAACCATACTTTTGATTGAGCAGTTTTGAAACACTCTGTCTGTAGAAAATGCAACTGGACATTCGTAGCGCTAAGTGGGTAATAGTGGAAAAAAGAATATGTTCAAATATAAACTACACAGAATCATTGTATGAAACTTCTTTCTGTTCTGTGCATTCAACTAACAGAGTTGAACCTTACTTTTGATTGAGCCTTTCTGAAACACTCTTTCTGTAGAAACTGCAATTGGACATTCTGAGCGCTAAGAGGCCTATATTGGGAAAAATAATATCTTCAAATAAAAACTACACAGAAGCATTGTGTGAAACTTATTTCTGATATGTTCATTAAGCTAACAGAGTTAAACCATACTTTTGATTGCGCAGTTCTGAACACTCTTTCTGTAGAAAATGCAAGTGGACATTCGTAGCGCTAAGAGGGTAATAGTGGAGAAAGGAATATACTCAAATATAAACTACACAGTAGCATTCTGTGAAAATTCTTTCTGTTCTGTGCATTCAACTAACAGAGTTGAACCTTACTTTTGATTGAGCCGTTCTGAAACACTCTTTCTGTAGAAACTGCAATTGGACATGCTAAGCGCTAAGAGGCCTACATTGGGAAAAAGAATATCTTCAAATAAAAACTACACAGATGCATTCTGTGAAACTTATTTCTGATCTGTAAATTCAGTTAACAGAGATAAAACATATTTTTGATTGAGCAGTTATGAAACACTCTTTTTGTAGAAAATGCAAGTGGAGATTCGGAGCGCTAAGAGGGTAATAGTGGAAAAAGGAATGTCTTCAAATATAAACTACACAGAATCATTCGGTGAAACTTCTTTCTGATCTGTGCATTCAGCTAACAGAGTTAAACAATACTTTTGATTGAGCAGATCTGGACACTCTTTCTGTAGAAAATGCAACTGGACATTTGGAGCGCTAAGAGCGTAGTTGTGGAAAAAGGAATATATTCAAAAATAAACTACACAGAAGCATTCTGTGAAACTTCTTTCTGATCTGAGCATTCAGCTAACAGAGTTAAACCATACTTTTGATTGAGCAGTTTTGAAACACTCTGTCTGTAGAAAATGCAACTGGACATTCGTAGCGCTAAGTGGGTAATAGAGGAAAAAAGAATATGTTCAAATATAAACTACACAGAAGCATTGTATGAAACTTCTTTCTGTTCTGTGCATTCAACTAACAGAGTTGAACCTTACTTTTGATTGAGCCGTTCTGAAACACTCTTTCTGTAGAAACTGCAATTGGACATTCTGAGCGCTAAGAGGCCTATATTGGGAAAAAGGATGTCTACAAATAAAAACTACACAGAAGAATTGTGTGAAACTTCTTTCTGTTCTGTTTGTTCAACTAAAAGAGTTGAACCTTAGTTATGATTGAGCCGTTCTGAAACACTCTTTCTGTAGAAAATGCAAGTGGAGATTCGGAGCGCTAAGAGGGTAATAGTGGAAAAAGGAATGTCTACAAATGTAAACTACACAGAATCATTCTGTGAAACTTCTTTCTGATCTGTGCATTCAGCTAACAGAGTTAAACCATACTTTTGATTGAGCAGTTTTGAAACACTCTGTCTGTAGAAAATGCAACTGGACATTCGTAGCGCTAAGTGGGTAATAGTGGAAAAAAGACTATGTACAAATATAAACTACACAGAATCATTGTATGAAACTTCTTTCTGTTCTGTGCATTCAACTAACAGAGTTGAACCTTACTTTTGATTGAGCCTTTCTGAAACACTCTTTCTGTAGAAACTGCAATTGGACATTCTGAGCGCTAAGAGGCCTCTATTGGGAAAAATAATATCTTCAAATAAAAACTACACAGAAGCATTTTGTGAAACTTATTTTTGATATGTTCATTAAGCTAACAGAGTTAAACCATACTTTTGATTGTGCAGTTCTGAACACTCTTTCTGTAGAAAATGCAAGTGGACATTCGGAGCGCTAAGAGGGTAATAGTGGAAAAAGGAATATATTCAAATATAAACTACACAGTAGCATTCTGTGAAAATACTTTCTGTTCTGTGCATTCAACTAACAGAGTTGAACCTTACTTTTAATTGAGCCGTTCTGAAACACTCTTTCTGTAGAAACTGCAATTGGACATGCTAAGCGCTAAGAGGCCTACATTGGGAAAAATAATATCTTCAAATAAAAACTACACAGATGCATTCTGTGAAACTTATTTCTGATCTGTAAATTCAGTTAACAGAGATAAAACATATTTTTGATTGAGCAGTTATGAAACACTCTTTTTGTAGAAAATGCAAGTGGAGATTCGGAGCGCTAAGAGGGTAATAGTGGAAAAAGGAATGTCTTCAAATATAAACTACACAGAATCATTCGGTGAAACTTCTTTCTGATCTGTGCATTCAGCTAACAGAGTTAAACCATACTTTTGATTGAGCAGATCTGAACACTCTTTCTGTAGAAAATGCAACTGGACATTCGGAGCGCTAAGAGCATAGTAGTGGAAAAAGGAATATATTCAAATATAAACTACACAGAAGCATTCTGTGAAACTTCTTTCTGATCTGAGCATTCAGCTAACAGAGTTAAACCATACTTTTGATTGAGCAGTTTTGAAACACTCTGTCTGTAGAAAATGCAACTGGACATTCGTAGCGCCAAGTGGGTAATAGTGGAAAAAAGAATATGTTCAAATATAAACTACACAGAAGCATTGTTTGAAATTTCTTTCTGTTCTGTGCATTCAACTAACAGAGTTGAACCTTACTTTTGATTGAGCCTTTCTGAAACACTCTTTCTGTAGAAACTGCAATTGGACATTCTGAGCGCTAAGAGGCCTATATTGGGAAAAATAATATCTTCAAATAAAAACTACACAGAAGCATTGTGTGAAACTTATTTCTGATATGTTCATTAAGCTAACAGAGTTAAACCATACTTTTGATTGCGCAGTTCTGAACACTCTTTCTGTAGAAAATGCAAGTGGACATTCGTAGCGCTAAGAGGGTAATAGTGGAGAAAGGAATATATTCAAATATAAACTACACAGTAGCATTCTGTGAAAATACTTTCTGTTCTGTGCATTCAACTAACAGAGTTGAACCTTACTTTTGATTGAGCCGTTCTGAAACACTCTTTCTGTAGAAACTGCAATTGGACATGCTAAGCGCTAAGAGGCCTACATTGGGTAAAAGAATATCTTCAAATAAAAACTACACAGATGCATTCTGTGAAACTTATTTCTGATCTGTAAATTCAGTTAACAGAGATAAAACATATTTTTGATTGAGCAGTTATGAAACACTCTTTTTGTAGAAAATGCAAGTGGAGATTCGGAGCGCTAAGAGGGTAATAGTGGAAAAAGGAATGTCTTCAAATATAAACTACACAGAATCATTCGGTGAAACTTCTTTCTGATCTGTGCATTCAGCTAACAGAGTTAAACCATACTTTTGATTGAGCAGATCTGAACACTCTTTCTGTAGAAAATGCAACTGGACATATGGAGCGCTAAGAGCATAGTAGTGGAAAAAGGAATATATTCAAATATAAACTACACAGAAGCATTCTGTGAAACTTCTTTCTGATCTGAGCATTCAGCTAACAGAGTTAAACCATACTTTTGATTGAGCAGTTTTGAAACACTCTGTCTGTAGAAAATGCAACTGGACATTCGTAGCGCTAAGTGGGTAATAGTGGAAAAAAGAATATGTTCAAATATAAACTACACAGAAGCATTGTATGAAACTTCTTTCTGTTCTGTGCATTCAACTAACAGAGTTGAACCTTACTTTTGATTGAGCCGTTCTGAAACACTCTTTCTGTAGAAACTGCAATTGGACATTCTGAGCGCTAAGAGGCCTATATTGGGAAAAAGAATGTCTACAAATAAAAACTACACAGAAGAATTGTGTGAAACTTCTTTCTGTTCTGTTTGTTCAACTAAAAGAGTTGAACCTTACTTTTGATTGAGCCGTTCTGAAACACTCTTTCTGTAAAAAATGCAAGTGGAGATTCGGAGCGCTAAGAGGGTAATAGTGGAAAAAGGAATGTCTCCAAATATAAACTACACAGAATCATTCTGTGAAACTTCTTTCTGATCTGTGCATTCAGCTAACAGAGTTAAACCATACTTTTGATTGAGCAGATCTGAACACTCTTTCTGTAGAAAATGCAACTGGACATTTGGAGCGCTAAGAGAGTAGTAGTGGAAAAAGGAATATATTCAAATATAAACTACACAGAAGCATTCTGTGAAACTTCTTTCTGATCTGAGCATTCAGCTAACAGAGTTAAACCATACTTTTGATTGAGCAGTTTTGAAACACTCTGTCTGTAGAAAATGCAACTGGACATTCGTAGCGCTAAGTGGGTAATAGTGGAAAAAAGAATATGTTCAAATATAAACTACACAGAAGCATTGTATGAAACTTCTTTCTGTTCTGTGCATTCAACTAACAGAGTTGAACCTTACTTTTGATTGAGCCTTTCTGAAACACTCTTTCTGTAGAAACTGCAATTGGACATTCTGAGCGCTAAGAGGCCTCTATTGGGAAAAATAATATCTTCAAATAAAAACTACACAGAAGCATTGTGTGAAACTTATTTCTGATATGTTCATTAAGCTAACAGAGTTAAACCATACTTTTGATTGCGCAGTTCTGAACACTCTTCCTGTAGAAAATGCAAGTGGACATTCGGAGCGCTAAGAGGGTAATAGTGGAAAAAGGAATTTATTCAAATATAAACTACACAGTAGCATTCTGTGAAAATTCTTTCTGTTCTGTGCATTCAACTAACAGTGTTGAACCTTACTTTTGATTGAGCCGTTCTGAAACACTCTTTCTGTAGAATCTGCAATTGGACATGCTAAGCGCTAAGAGGCCTACATTGGGAAAAAGAATATCTTCATATAAAAACTACACAGATGCATTCTGTGAAACTTATTTCTGATCTGTAAATTCAGTTAACAGAGATAAAACATATTTTTGATTGAGCAGTTATGAAACACTCTTTTTGTAGAAAATGCAAGTGGAGATTCGGAGCGCTAAGAGGGTAATAGTGGAAAAAGGAATGTCTTCAAATATAAACTACACAGAATCATTCGGTGAAACTTCTTTCTGATCTGTGCATTCAGCTAACAGAGTTAAACCATACTTTTGATTGAGCAGATCTGAACACTCTTTCTGTAGAAAATGCAACTGGACATTTGGAGCGCTAAGAGCGTAGTAGTGGAAAAAGGAATATATTCAAATATAAACTACACAGAAGCATTCTGTGAAACTTCTTTCTGATCTGAGCATTCAGCTAACAGAGTTAAACCATACTTTTGATTGAGCAGTTTTGAAACACTCTGTCTGTAGAAAATGCAACTGGACATTCGTAGCGCTAAGTAGGTAATAGTGGAAAAAAGAATATGTTCAAATATACTACACAGAAGCCTTGTATGAAACTTCTTTCTGTTCTGTGCATTCAACTAACAGAGTTGAACCTTACTTTTGATTGAGCCGTTCTGAAACACTCTTTCTGTAGAAACTGCAATTGGACATTCTGAGCGCTAAGAGGCCTATATTGGGAAAAAGAATGTCTACAAATAAAAACTATACAGAAGAATTGTGTGAAACTTCTTTCTGTTCTGTTTGTTCAACTAAAAGAGTTGAACCTTAGTTTTGATTGAGCCGTTCTGAAACACTCTTTCTGTTGGAAATGCAAGTGGAGATTCAGAGCGCTAAGAGGGTAATAGTGGAAAAAGGAATGTCTCCAAATATAAACTACACAGAATCATTCTGTGAAACTTCTTTCTGATCTGTGCATTCAGCTAACAGAGTTAAACCATACTTTTGATTGAGCAGATCTGAACACTCTTTCTGTAGAAAATGCAACTGGACATTTGGAGCGCTAAGAGCGTAGTAGTGGAAAAAGTAATATATTCAAATATAAACTACACAGAAGCATTCTGTGAAACTTCTTTCTGATCTGTGCATTCAGCTAACAGAGTTAAACCATACTTTTGATTGAGCAGTTTTGAAACACTCTGTCTGTAGAAAATGCAACTGGACATTCGTAGCGCTAAGTGGGTAATAGTGGAAAAAATAATATGTTCAAATATAAACTACACAGAATCATTGTATGAAACTTCTTTCTGTTCTGTGCATTCAACTAACAGAGTTGAACCTTACTTTTGATTGAGCCTTTCTGAAACACTCTTTCTGTAGAAACTGCAATTGGACATTCTGAGCGCTAAGATGCCTCTATTGGGAAAAAAAATATCTTCAAATAAAAACTACACAGAAGCATTGTGTGAAACTTATTTCTGATATGTTTAATAAGCTAACAGAGTTAAACCATACTTTTGATTGCGCAGTTCTGAACACTCTTTCTGTAGAAAATGCAAGTGGACATTCGGAGCGCTAAGAGGGTAATAGTGGAGAAAGGAATATATTCAAATATAAACTACACAGTAGCATTCTGTGAAAATTCTTTCTGTTCTGTGCATTCAACTAACAGAGTTGAACCTTACTTTTGATTGAGCCGTTCTGAAACACTCTTTCTGTAGAAACTGCAATTGGACATGCTAAGCGCTAAGAGGCCTACATTGGGAAAAAGAATATCTTCAAATAAAAACTACACAGATGCATTCTGTGAAACTTATTTCTGATCTGTAAATTCAGTTAACAGAGATAAAACATATTTTTGATTGAGCAGTTATGAAACACTCTTTTTGTAGAAAATGCAAGTGGAGATTCGGAGCGCTAAGTGGTTAATAGTGGAAAAAGGAATGTCTTCAAATATAAACTACACAGAATCATTCGGTGAAACTTCTTTCTGATCTGTGCATTCAGCTAACAGAGTTAAACCATACTTTTGATTGAGCAGATCTGAACACTCTTTCTGTAGAAAATGCAACTGGACATTTGGAGCGCTAAGAGCGTAGTAGTGGAAAAAGGAATATATTCAAAAATAAACTACACAGAAGCATTCTGTGAAACTTCTTTCTGATCTGAGCATTCAGCTAACAGAGTTAAACCATACTTTTGATTGAGCAGTTTTGAAACACTCTGTCTGTAGAAAATGCAACTGGACATTCGTAGCGCTAAGTGGGTAATAGAGGAAAAAAGAATATGTTCAAATATAAACTACACAGAAGCATTGTATGAAACTTCTTTCTGTTCTGTGCATTCAACTAACAGAGTTGAACCTTACTTTTGATTGAGCCGTTCTGAAACACTCTTTCTGTAGAAACTGCAATTGGACATTCTGAGCGCTAAGAGGCCTATATTGGGAAAAAGAATGTCTACAAATAAAAACTACACAGAAGAATTGTGTGAAACTTCTTTCTGTTCTGTTTGTTCAACTAAAAGAGTTGAACCTTAGTTATGATTGAGCCGTTCTGAAACACTCCTTCTGTAGAAAATGCAAGTGGAGATTCGGAGCGCTAAGAGGGTAATAGTGGAAAAAGGAATGTCTACAAATATAAACTACACAGAATCATTCTGTGAAACTTCTTTCTGATCTGTGCATTCAGCTAACAGAGTTAAACCATACTTTTGATTGAGCAGTTTAGAAACACTCTGTCTGTAGAAAATGCAACTGGACATTCGTAGCGCTAAGTGGGTTATAGTGGAAAAAACAATATGTTCAAATATAAACTACACAGAAGCATTGTATGAAACTTCTTTCTGTTCTGTGCATTCAACTATCATAGTTGAACCTTACTTTTGATTGAGC
Source organism: Symphalangus syndactylus (assembly GCF_028878055.3). NCBI lineage: Eukaryota > Metazoa > Chordata > Mammalia > Primates > Hylobatidae > Symphalangus > Symphalangus syndactylus. The sequence continues at coordinate 9,598,814 of NC_072445.2, read as the reverse complement.
CTTTCTGAAACACTCTTTCTGTAGAAACTGCAATTGGACATTCTGAGCGCTAAGAGGCCTCTATTGGGAAAAATAATATCTTCAAATAAAAACTACACAGAAGCATTGTGTGAAACTTATTTCTGATATGTTCATTAAGCTAACAGAGTTAAACCATACTTTTGATTGTGCAGTTCTGAACACTCTTTCTGTAGAAAATGCAAGTGGACATTCGGAGCGCTAAGAGGGTAATAGTGGAAAAAGGAATATATTCAAATATAAACTACACAGTAGCATTCTGTGAAAATACTTTCTGTTCTGTGCATTCAACTAACAGAGTTGAACCTTACTTTTAATTGAGCCGTTCTGAAACACTCTTTCTGTAGAAACTGCAATTGGACATGCTAAGCGCTAAGAGGCCTATATTGGGAAAAATAATATCTTCAAATAAAAACTACACAGATGCATTCTGTGAAACTTATTTCTGATCTGTAAATTCAGTTAACAGATATAAAACATATTTTTGATTGAGCAGTTATGAAACACTCTTTTTGTAGAAAATGCAAGTGGAGATTCGGAGCGCTAAGTGGGTAATAGTGGAAAAAGGAATGTCTTCAAATATAAACTACACAGAATCATTCGGTGAAACTTCTTTCTGATCTGTGCATTCAGCTAACAGAGTTAAACCATACTTTTGATTGAGCAGATCTGAACACTCTTTCTGTAGAAAATGCAACTGGACATTCGGAGCGCTAAGAGCGTAGTAGTGGAAAAAGGAATATATTCAAATGTAAACTACACAGAAGCATTCTGTGAAACTTCTTTCTGATCTGAGCATTCAGCTAACAGAGTTAAACCATACTTTTGATTGAGCCGTTCTGAAACACTCTTTCTGTAGAAACTGCAATTGGACATTCTTAGCGCTAAGAGGCCTATATTGGGAAAAAGAATGTCTACAAATAAAAACTACACAGAAGAATTGTGTGAAACACCTTTCTGTTCTGTTTGTTCAACTAAAAGAGTTGAACCTTAGTTTTGATTGAGCCGTTCTGAAACACTCTTTCTGTAGAAAATGCAAGTGGAGATTCGGAGCGCTAAGAGGGTAATAGTGGAAAAAGGGATGTCTCCAAATATAAACTACACAGAATCATACTGTGAAACTTCTTTCTGATCTGTGCATTCAGCTAACAGAGTTAAACCATACTTTTGATTGAGCAGATCTGAACACTCTTTCTGTAGAAAATGCAACTGGACATTTGGAGCGCTAAGAGAGTAGTAGTGGAAAAAGGAATGTATTCAAATATAAACTACACGGAAGCATTCTGTGAAACTTCTTTCTGATCTGAGCATTCAGCTAACAGAGTTAAACCATACTTTTGATTGAGCAGTTTTGAAACACTCTGTCTGTAGAAAATGCAACTGGACATTCGTAGCGCTAAGTGGGTAATAGTGGAAAAAAGAATATGTTCAAATATAAACTACACAGAAGCATTGTATGAAACTTCTTTCTGTTCTGTGCATTCAACTAACAGAGTTGAACCTTACTTTTGATTGAGCCTTTCTGAAACACTCTTTCTGTAGAAACTGCAATTGGACATTCTGAGCGCTAAGAGGCCTATATTGGGAAAAATAATATCTTCAAATAAAAACTACACAGAAGCATTGTGTGAAACTTATTTCTGATATGTTCATTAAGCTAACAGAGTTAAACCATAATTTTGATTGCGCAGTTCTGAACACTCTTTCTGTAGAAAATGCAAGTGGACATTCGGAGCGCTAAGAGGGTAATAGTGGAAAAAGGAATTTATTCAAATATAAACTACACAGTAGCATTCTGTGAAAATTCTTTCTGTTCTGTGCATTCAACTAACAGAGTTGAACCTTACTTTTGATTGAGCCATTCTGAAACACTCTTTCTGTAGAATCTGCAATTGGACATGCTAAGCCCTAAGAGGCCTACATTGGGAAAAAGAATATCTTCATATAAAAACTACACAGATGCATTCTGTGAAACTTATTTCTGATCTGTAAATTCAGTTAACAGAGATAAAACATATTTTTGATTGAGCAGTTATGAAACACTCTTTTTGTAGAAAATGCAAGTGGAGATTCGGAGCGCTAAGTGGGTAATAGTGGAAAAAGGAATGTCTTCAAATATAAACTACACAGAAACATTCGGTGAAACTTCTTTCTGATCTGTGCATTCAGCTAACAGAGTTAAACCATACTTTTGATTGAGCAGATCTGAACACTCTTTCTGTAGAAAATGCAACTGGACATTTGGAGCGCTAAGAGCGTAGTAGTGGAAAAAGGAATATATTCAAATATAAACTACACAGAAGCATTCTGTGAAACTCCTTTCTGATCTGAGCATTCAGCTAACAGAGTTAAACCATACTTTTGATTGAGCAGTTTTGAAACACTCTGTCTGTAGAAAATGCAACTGGACATTCGTAGCGCTAAGTAGGTAATAGTGGAAAAAAGAAAATGTTCAAATATATACTACACAGAATCATTGTATGAAACTTCTTTCTGTTCTGTGCATTCAACTAACAGAGTTGAACCTTACTTTTGATTGAGCCGTTCTGAAACACTCTTTCTGTAGAAACTGCAATTGGACATTCTGAGCGCTAAGAGGCCTATATTGGGAAAAAGAATGTCTACAAATAAAAACTACACAGAAGAATTGTGTGAAACTTCTTTCTGTTCTGTTTGTTCAACTAAAAGAGTTGAACCTTAGTTTTGATTGAGCCGTTCTGAAACACTCTTTCTGTAGGAAATGCAAGTGGAGATTCGGAGCGCTAAGAGGGTAATAGTGGAAAAAGGAATGTCTCCAAATATAAACTACACAGAATCATTCTGTGAAACTTCTTTCTGATCTGTGCATTCAGCTAACAGAGTTAAACCATACTTTTGATTGAGCAGATCTGAACTCTCTTTCTGTAGAAAATGCAACTGGACATTTGGAGCGCTAAGAGAGTAGTAGTGGAAAAAGGAATATATTCAAATATAAACTACACAGAAGCATTCTGTGAAACTTCTTTCTGATCTGTGCATTCAGCTAACAGAGTTAAACCATACTTTTGATTGAGCAGTTTTGAAACACTCTGTCTGTAGAAAATGCAACTGGACATTCGTAGCGCTAAGTGGGAAATAGTGGAAAAAAGAATATGTTCAAATATAAACTACACAGAATCATTGTATGAAACTTCTTTCTGTTCTGTGCATTCAACTAACAGAGTTGAACCTTACTTTTGATTGAGCCTTTCTGAAACACTCTTTCTGTAGAAACTGCAATTGGACATTCTGAGCGCTAAGATGACTCTATTGGGAAAAAAAATATCTTCAAATAAAAACTACACAGAAGCATTGTGTGAAACTTATTTCTGATATGTTCAATAAGCTAACAGAGTTAAACCATACTTTTGATTGCGCAGTTCTGAACACTCTTTCTGTAGAAAATGCAAGTGGACATTCGGAGCGCTAAGAGGGTAATAGTGGAGAAAGGAATATAGTCAAATATAAACTACACAGTAGCATTCTGTGAAAATTCTTTCTGTTCTGTGCATTCAACTAACAGAGTTGAACCTTACTTTTGATTGAGCCGTTCTGAAACACTCTTTCTGTAGAAACTGCAATTGGACATGCTAAGCGCTAAGAGGCCTACATTGGGAAAAAGAATATCTTCAAATAAAAACTACACAGATGCATTCTGTGAAATTTATTTCTGATCTGTAAATTCAGTTAACAGAGATAAAACATATTTTTGATTGAGCAGTTATGAAACACTCTTTTTGTAGAAAATGCAAGTGGATATTCGGAGCGCTAAGAGGTTAATAGTGGAAAAAGGAATGTCTTCAAATATAAACTACACAGAATCATTCGGTGAAACTTCTTTCTGATCTGTGCATTCAGCTAACAGAGTTAAACCATACTTTTGATTGAGCAGATCTGAACACTCTTTCTGTAGAAAATGCAACTGGACATTTGGAGCGCTAAGAGCGTAGTAGTGGAAAAAGGAATATATTCAAAAATAAACTACACAGAAGCATTCTGTGAAACTTCTTACTGATCTGAGCATTCAGCTAACAGAGTTAAACCATACTTTTGATTGAGCAGTTTTGAAACACTCTGTCTGTAGGAAATGCAACTGGACATTCGTAGCGCTAAGTGGGTAATAGAGGAAAAAAAATATGTTCAAATATAAACTACACAGAAGCATTGTATGAAACTTCTTTCTGTTCTGTGCATTCAACTAACAGAGTTGAACCTTACTTTTGATTGAGCCGTTCTGAAACACTCTTTCTGTAGAAACTGCAATTGGACATTCTGAGCGCTAAGAGGCCTATATTGGGAAAAAGAATGTCTACAAATAAAAACTACACAGAAGAATTGTGTGAAACTTCTTTCTGTTCTGTTTGTTCAACTAAAAGAGTTGAACCTTAGTTATGATTGAGCCGTTCTGAAACACTCTTTCTGTAGAAAATGCAAGTGGAGATTCGGAGCGCTAAGAGGGTAATAGTGGAAAAGGGAATGTCTACAAATATAAACTACACAGAATCATTCTGTGAAACTTCTTTCTGATCTGTGCATTCAGCTAACAGAGTTAAACCATACTTTTGATTGAGCAGTTTAGAAACACTCTGTCTGTAGAAAATGCAACTGGACATTCGTAGAGCTAAGTGGGTAATAGTGGAAAAAAGAATATGTTCAAATATAAACTACACAGAAGCATTGTATGAAACTTCTTTCTGTTCTGTGCATTCAACTAACAGAGTTGAACCTTACTTTTGATTGAGCCTTTCTGAAACACTCTTTCTGTAGAAACTGCAATTGGACATTCTGAGCGCTAAGAGGCCTCTATTGGGAAAAATAATATCTTCAAATAAAAACTACACAGAAGTATTGTGTGAAACTTATTTCTGATATGTTCATTAAGCTAACAGAGTTAAACCATACTTTTGATTGTGCAGTTCTGAACACTCTTTCTGTAGAAAATGCAAGTGGACATTCGGAGCGCTAAGAGGGTAATAGTGGAAAAAGGAATATATTCAAATATAAACTACACAGTAGCATTCTGTGAAAATACTTTCTGTTCTGTGCATTCAACTAACAGAGTTGAACCTTTCTTTTAATTGAGCCGTTCTGAAACACTCTTTCTGTAGAAACTGCAATTGGACATGCTAAGCGCTAAGAGGCCTATATTGGGAAAAATAATATCTTCAAATAAAAACTACACAGATGCATTCTGTGAAACTTATTTCTGATCTGTAAATTCAGTTAACAGAGATAAAACATATTTTTGATTGAGCAGTTATGAAACACTCTTTTTGTAGAAAATGCAAGTGGAGATTCGGAGCGCTAAGAGGGTAATAGTGGAAAAAGGAATGTCTTCAAATATAAACTACACAGAATCATTCGGTGAAACTTCTTTCTGATCTGTGCATTCAGCTAACAGAGTTAAACCATACTTTTGATTGAGCAGATCTGAACACTCTTTCTGTAGAAAACACAACTGGACATTCGGAGCGCTAAGAGCGTAGTAGTGGAAAAAGGAATATATTCAAATATAAACTACACACAAGCATTCTGTGAAACTTCTTTCTGATCTGAGCATTCAGCTAACAGAGTTAAACCATACTTTTGATTGAGCCGTTCTGAAACACTCTTTCTGTAGAAACTGCAATTGGACATTCTGAGCGCTAAGAGGCCTATATTGGTAAAAAGAATGTCTACAAATAAAAACTACACAGAAGAATTGTGTGAAACTTCTTTCTGTTCTGTTTGTTCAACTAAAAGAGTTGAACCTTAGTTTTGATTGAGCCGTTCTGAAACACTCTTTCTGTAGAAAATGCAAGTGGAGATTCGGAGCGCTAAGAGGGTAATAGTGGAAAAAGGGATGTCTCCAAATATAAACTACACAGAATCATTCTGTGAAACTTCTTTCTGATCTGTGCATTCAGCTAACAGAGTTAAACCATACTTTTGATTGAGCAGATCTGAACACTCTTTCTGTAGAAAATGCAACTGGACATTTGGAGCGCTAAGAGAGTAGTAGTGGAAAAAGGAATATATTCAAATATAAACTACACAGAAGCATTCTGTGAAACTTCTTTCTGATCTGAGCATTCAGCTAACAGAGTTAAACCATACTTTTGATTGAGCAGTTTTGAAACACTCTGTCTGTAGAAAATGCAACTGGACATTCGTAGCGCTAAGTGGGTAATAGTGGAAAAAAGAATATGTTCAAATATAAACTACACAGAAGCATTGTATGAAACTTCTTTCTGTTCTGTGCATTCAACTAACAGAGTTGAACCTTACTTTTGATTGAGCCTTTCTGAAACACTCTTTCTGTAGAAACTGCAATTGGACATTCTGAGCGCTAAGAGGCCTATATTGGGAAAAATAATATCTTCAAATAAAAACTACACAGAAGCATTGTGTGAAACTTATTTCTGATATGTTCATTAAGCTAACAGAGTTAAACCATACTTTTGATTGCGCAGTTCTGAACACTCTTTCTGTAGAAAATGCAAGTGGACATTCGGAGCGCTAAGAGGGTAATAGTGGAAAAAGGAATTTATTCAAATATAAACTACACAGTAGCATTCTGTGAAAATTCTTTCTGTTCTGTGCATTCAACTAACAGAGTTGAACCTTACTTTTGATTGAGACGTTCTGAAACACTCTTTCTGTAGAATCTGCAATTGGACATGCTAAGCGCTAAGAGGCCTACATTGGGAAAAAGAATATCTTCATATAAAAACTACACAGATGCATACTGTGAAACTTATTTCTGATCTGTAAATTCAGTTAACAGAGATAAAACATATTTTTGATTGAGCAGTTATGAAACACTCTTTTTGTAGAAAATGCAAGTGGAGATTCGGAGCTCTAAGTGGGTAATAGTGGAAAAAGGAATGTCTTCAAATATAAACTACACAGAAACATTCGGTGAAACTTCTTTCTGATCTGTGCATTCAGCTAACAGAGTTAAACCATACTTTTGATTGAGCAGATCTGAACACTCTTTGTGTAGAAAATGCAACTGGACATTTTGAGCGCTAAGAGCGTAGTAGTGGAAAAAGGAATATATTCAAATATAAACTACACAGAAGCATTCTGTGAAACTTCTTTCTGATCTGAGCATTCAGCTAACAGAGTTAAACCACACTTTTGATTGAGCAGTTTTGAAACACTCTGTCTGTAGAAAATGCAACTGGACATTCGTAGCGCTAAGTAGGTAATAGTGGAAAAAAGAATATGTTCAAATATATACTACACAGAATCATTGTATGAAACTTCTTTCTGTTCTGTGCATTCAACTAACAGAGTTGAACCTTACTTTTGATTGAGCCGTTCTGAAACACTCTTTCTGTAGAAACTGCAATTGGACATTCTGAGCGCTAAGAGGCCTATATTGGGAAAAAGAATGTCTACAAATAAAAACTACACAGAAGAATTGTGTGAAACTTCTTTCTGTTCTGTTTGTTCAACTAAAAGAGTTGAACCTTAGTTTTGATTGAGCCGTTCTGAAACACTCTTTCTGTAGGAAATGCAAGTGGAGATTCGGAGCGCTAAGAGGGTAATAGTGGAAAAAGTAATGTCTCCAAATATAAACTACACAGAATCATTCTGTGAAACTTCTTTCTGATCTGTGCATTCAGCTAACAGAGTTAAACCATACTTTTGATTGAGCAGATCTGAACACTCTTTCTGTAGAAAATGCAACTGGACATTTGGAGCGCTAAGAGAGTAGTAGTGGAAAAAGGAATATATTCAAATATAAACTACACAGAAGCATTCTGTGAAACTTCTTTCTGATCTGTGCATTCAGCTAACAGAGTTAAACCATACTTTTGATTGAGCAGTTTTGAAACACTCTGTCTGTAGAAAATGCAACTGGACATTCGTAGCGCTAAGTGGGTAATAGTGGAAAAAAGAATATGTTCAAATATAAACTACACAGAATCATTGTATGAAACTTCTTTCTGTTCTGTGCATTCAACTAACAGAGTTGAACCTTACTTTTGATTGAGCCTTTCTGAAACACTCTTTCTGTAGAAACTGCAATTGGACATTCTGAGCGCTAAGATGCCTCTATTGGGAAAAAAAATATCTTCAAATAAAAACTACACAGAAGCATTGTGTGAAACTTATTTCTGATATGTTCAATAAGCTAACAGAGTTAAACCATTCTTTTGATTGCGCAGTTCTGAACACTCTTTCTGTAGAAAATGCAAGTGGACATTCGGAGCGCTAAGAGGGTAATAGTGGAGGAAGGAATATAGTCAAATATAAACTACACAGTAGCATTCTGTGAAAATTCTTTCTGTTCTGTGCATTCAACTAACAGAGTTGAACCTTACTTTTGATTGAGCCGTTCTGAAACACTCTTTCTGTAGAAACTGCAATTGGACATGCTAAGCGCTAAGAGGCCTACATTGGCAAAAAGAATATCTTCAAATAAAAACTACACAGATGCATTCTGTGAAACTTATTTCTGATCTGTAAATTCAGTTAACAGAGATAAAACATATTTTTGATTGAGCAGTTATGAAACACTCTTTTTGTAGAAAATACAAGTGGAGATTCGGAGCGCTAAGAGGTTAATAGTGGAAAAAGGAATGTCTTCAAATATAAACTACACAGAATCATTCGGTGAAACTTCTTTCTGATCTGTGCATTCAGCTAACAGAGTTAAACCATACTTTTGATTGAGCAGATCTGAACACTCTTTCTGTAGAAAATGCAACTGGACATTTGGAGCGCTAAGAGCGTAGTAGTGGAAAAAGGAATATATTCAAAAATAAACTACACAGAAGCATTCTGTGAAACTTCTTACTGATCTGAGCATTCAGCTAACGGAGTTAAACCATACTTTTGATTGAGCAGTTTTGAAACACTCTGTCTGTAGAAAATGCAACTGGACATTCGTAGTGCTAAGTGGGTAATAGAGGAAAAAAGAATATGTTCAAATATAAACTACACAGAAGCATTGTATGAAACTTCTTTCTGTTCTGTGCATTCAAATAACAGAGTTGAACCTTACTTTTGATTGAGCCGTTCTGAAACACTCTTTCTGTAGAAACTGCAATTGGACATTCTGAGCGCTAAGAGGCCTATATTGGGAAAAAGAATGTCTACAAATAAAAACTACACAGAAGAATTGTGTGAAACTTCTTTCTGTTCTGTTTGTTCAACTAAAAGAGTTGAACCTTAGTTATGATTGAGCCGTTCTGAAACACTCTTTCTGTAGAAAATGCAAGTGGAGATTCGGAGAGCTAAGAGGGTAATAGTGGAAAAAGGAATGTCTACAAATATAAACTACACAGAATCATTCTGTGAAACTTCTTTCTGATCTGTGCATTCAGATAACAGAGTTAAACCATACTTTTGATTGAGCAGTTTAGAAACACTCTGTCTGTAGAAAATGCAACTGGACATTCGTAGCGCTAAGTGGGTAATAGTGGAAAAAAGAATATGTTCAAATATAAACTACACAGAAGCATTGTATGAAACTTCTTTCTGTTCTGTGCATTCAACTAACAGAGTTGAACCTTACTTTTGATTGAGCCTTTCTGAAACACTCTTTCTGTAGAAACTGCAATTGGACATTCTGAGCGCTAAGAGGCCTCTATTGGGAAAAATAATATCTTCAAATAAAAACTACACAGAAGCATTTTGTGAAACTTATTTCTGATATGTTCATTAAGCTAACAGAGTTAAACCATACTTTTGATTGTGCAGTTCTGAACACTCTTTCTGTAGAAAATGCAAGTGGACATTCGGAGCGCTAAGAGGGTGATAGTGGAAAAAGGAATATATTCAAATATAAACTACACAGTAGCATTCTGTGAAAATACTTTCTGTTCTGTGCATTCAACTAACAGGGTTGAACCTTACTTTTAATTGAGCCGTTCTGAAACACTCTTTCTGTAGAAACTGCAATTGGACATGCTAAGCGCTAAGAGGCCTATATTGGGAAAAATAATATCTTCAAATAAAAACTACACAGATGCATTCTGTGAAACTTATTTCTGATCTGCAAATTCAGTTAACAGAGATAAAACATATTTTCGATTGAGCAGTTATGAAACACTCTTTTTGTAGAAAATGCAAGTGGAGATTCGGAGCGCTAAGAGGGTAATAGTGGAAAAAGGAATGTCTTCAAATATAAACTACACAGAATCATTCGGTGAAACTTCTTTCTGATCTGTGCATTCAGCTAACAGAGTTAAACCATACTTTTGATTGAGCAGATCTGAACACTCTTTCTGTAGAAAATACAACTGGACATTCGGAGCGCTAAGAGAGTAGTAGTGGAAAAAGGAATATATTCAAATATAAACTACACAGAAGCATTCTGTGAAACTTCTTTCTGATCTGAGCATTCAGCTAACAGAGTTAAACCATACTTTTGATTGAGCCGTTCTGAAACACTCTTTCTGTAGAAACTGCAATTGGACATTCTGAGCGCTAAGAGGCCTATATTGGGAAAAAGAATGTCTACAAATAAAAACTACACAGAAGAATTGTGTGAAACTTCTTTCTGTTCTGTTTGTTCAACTAAAAGAGTTGAACCTTAGTTATGATTGAGCCGTTCTGAAACACTCTTTCTGTAGAAAATGCAAGTGGAGATTCGGAGCGCTAAGAGGGTAATAGTGGAAAAAGGAATGTCTACAAATATAAACTACACAGAATCATTCTGTGAAACTTCTTTCTGATCTGTGCATTCAGCTAACAGAGTTAAACCATACTTTTGATTGAGCAGTTTAGAAACACTCTGTCTGTAGAAAATGCAACTGGACATTCGTAGCGCTAAGTGGGTAATAGTGGAAAAAAAAATATGTTCAAATATAAACTACACAGAAGCATTCTGTGAAACTTCTTTCTGATCTGTGCATTCAGCTAACAGAGTTAAACCATACTTTTGATTGAGCAGTTTTGAAACACTCTGTCTGTAGAAAATGCAACTGGACATTCGTAGCGCTAAGTGGGTAATAGTGGAAAAAAGAATATGTTCAAATATAAACTACACAGAATCATAGTATGAAACTTCTTTCTGTTCTGTGCATTCAACTAACAGAGTTGAACCTTACTTTTGATTGAGCCTTTCTGAAACACTCTTTCTGTAGAAACTGCAATTGGACATTCTGAGCGCTAAGATGCCTCTATTGAAAAAAAAAATATCTTCAAATAAAAACTACACAGAAGCATTGTGTGAAACTTATTTCTGATATGTTCAATAAGCTAACAGAGTTAAACCATACTTTTGATTGCGCAGTTCTGAACACTCTTTCTGTAGAAAATGCAAGTGGACATTCGGAGCGCTAAGAGGGTAATAGTGGAGAAAGGAATATATTCAAATATAAACTACACAGTAGCATTCTGTGAAAATTCTTTCTGTTCTGTGCATTCAACTAACAGAGTTGAACCTTACTTTTGATTGAGCCGTTCTCAAACACTCTTTCTGTAGAAACTGCAATTGGACATGCTAAGCGCTAAGAGGCCTACATTGGGAAAAAGAATATCTTCAAATAAAAACTACACAGATGCATTCTGTGAAACTTATTTCTGATCTGTAAATTCAGTTAACAGAGATAAAACATATTTTTGATTGAGCAGTTATGAAACACTCTTTTTGTAAAAAATGCAAGTGGAGATTCGGAGCGCTAAGAGGTTAATAGTGGAAAAAGGAATGTCTTCAAATATAAACTACACAGAATCATTCGGTGAAACTTCTTTCTGATCTGTGCATTCAGCTAACAGAGTTAAACCATACTTTTGATTGAGCAGATCTGAACACTCTTTCTGTAGAAAATGCAACTGGACATTTGGAGCGCTAAGAGCGTAGTAGTGGAAAAAATGAATATATTCAAAAATAAACTACACAGAAGCATTCTGTGAAACTTCTTTCTGATCTGAGCATTCAGCTAACAGAGTTAAACCATACTTTTGATTGAGCAGTTTTGAAACACTCTGTCTGTAGAAAATGCAACTGGACATTCGTAGCGCTAAGTGGGTAATAGAGGAAAAAATAATATGTTCAAATATAAACTACACAGAAGCATTGTATGAAACTTCTTTCTGTTCTGTGCTTTCAACTAACAGAGTTGAACCTTACTTTTGATTGAGCCGTTCTGAAACACTCTTTCTGTAGAAACTGCAATTGGACATTCTGAGCGCTAAGAGGCCTATATTGGGAAAAAGAATGTCTACAAATAAAAACTACACAGAAGAATTGTGTGAAACTTCTTTCTGTTCTGTTTGTTCAACTAAAAGAGTTGAACCTTAGTTATGATTGAGCCGTTCTGAAACACTCTTTCTGTAGAAAATGCAAGTGGAGATTCGGAGCGCTAAGAGGGTAATAGTGGAAAAAGGAATGTCTACAAATATAAACTACACAGAATCATTCTGTGAAACTTCTTTCTGATCTGTGCATTCAGCTAACAGAGTTAAACCATACTTTTGATTGAGCAGTTTAGAAACACTCTGTCTGTAGAAAATGCAACTGGACATTCGTAGCGCTAAGTGGGTAATAGTGGAAAAAAGAATATGTTCAAATATAAACTACACAGAAGCATTGTATGAAACTTCTTTCTGTTCTGTGCATTCAACTAACAGAGTTGAACCTTACTTTTGATTGAGCCTTTCTGAAACACTCTTTCTGTAGAAACTGCAATTGGAAATTCTGAGCGCTAAGAGGCCTCTATTGGGAAAAATAATATCTTCAAATAAAAACTACACAGAAGCATTTTGTGAAACTTATTTCTGATATGTTCATTAAGCTAACAGAGTTAAACCATACTTTTGATTGTGCAGTTCTGAACACTCTTTCTGTAGAAAATGCAAGTGGACATTCGGAGCGCTAAGAGGGTGATATTGGAAAAAGGAATATATTCAAATATAAACTACACAGTAGCATTCTGTGAAAATACTTTCTGTTCTGTGCATTCAACTAACAGGGTTGAACCTTACTTTTAATTGAGCCGTTCTGAAACACTCTTTCTGTAGAAACTGCAATTGGACATGCTAAGCGCTAAGAGGCCTATATTGGGAAAAATAATATCTTCAAATAAAAACTACACAGATGCATTCTGTGAAATTTATTTCTGATCTGTAAATTCAGTTAACAGAGATAAAACATATTTTTGATTGAGCAGTTATGAAACACTCTTTTTGTAGAAAATGCAAGTGGAGATTCGGAGCGCTAAGACGGTAATAGTGGAAAAAGGAATGTCTTCAAATATAAACTACACAGAATCATTCGGTGAAACTTCTTTCTGATCTGTGCATTCAGCTAACAGAGTTAAACCATACTTTTGATTGAGCAGATCTGAACACTCTTTCTGTAGAAAATACAACTGGACATTCGGAGCGCTAAGAGCGTAGTAGTGGAAAAAGGAATATATTAAAATATAAACTACACAGAAGCATTCTGTGAAACTTCTTTCTGATCTGAGCATTCAGCTAACAGAGTTAAACCATACTTTTGATTGAGCCGTTCTGAAACACTCTTTCTGTAGAAACTGCAATTGGACATTCTGAGCGCTAAGAGGCCTATATTGGGAAAAAGAATGTCTACAAATAAAAACTACACAGAAGAATTGTGTGAAACTTCTTTCTGTTCTGTTTGTTCAACTAAAAGAGTTGAACCTTAGTTATGATTGAGCCGTTCTGAAACACTCTTTCTGTAGAAAATGCAAGTGGAGATTCGGAGCGCTAAGAGGGTAATAGTGGAAAAAGGAATGTCTACAAATATAAACTACACAGAATCATTCTGTGAAACTTCTTTCTGATCTGTGCATTCAGCTAACAGAGTTAAACCATACTTTTGATTGAGCAGTTTAGAAACACTCTGTCTGTAGAAAATGCAACTGGACATTCATAGCGCTAAGTGGGTAATAGTGGAAAAAAAAATATGTTCAAATATAAACTACACAGAAGCATTCTGTGAAACTTCTTTCTGATCTGTGCATTCAGCTAACAGAGTTAAACCATACTTTTGATTGAGCAGTTTTGAAACACTCTGTCTGTAGAAAATGCAACTGGACATTCGTAGCGCTAAGTGGGTAATAGTGGAAAAAAGAATATGTTCAAATATAAACTACACAGAATCATAGTATGAAACTTCTTTCTGTTCTGTGCATTCAACTAACAGAGTTGAACCTTACTTTTGATTGAGCCTTTCTGAAACACTCTTTCTGTAGAAACTGCAATTGGACATTCTGAGCGCTAAGATGCCTCTATTGGGAAAAAAAATAACTTCAAATAAAAACTACACAGAAGCATTGTGTGAAACTTATTTCTGATATGTTCAATAAGCTAACAGAGTTAAACCATACTTTTGATTGCGCAGTTCTGAACACTCTTTCTGTAGAAAATGCAAGTGGACATTCGGAGCGCTAAGAGGGTAATAGTGGAGAAAGGAATATATTCAAATATAAACTACACAGTAGCATTCTGTGAAAATTCTTTCTGTTCTGTGCATTCAACTAACAGAGTTGAACCTTACTTTTGATTGAGCCGTTCTCAAACACTCTTTCTGTAGAAACTGCTATTGGACATGCTAAGCGCTGAGAGGCCTACATTGGGAAAAAGAATATCTTCAAATAAAAACTACACAGATGCATTCTGTGAAACTTATTTCTGATCTGTAAATTCAGTTAACAGAGATAAAACATATTTTTGATTGAGCAGTTATGAAACACTCTTTTTGTAGAAAATGCAAGTGGAGATTCGGAGCGCTAAGAGGTTAATAGTGGAAAAAGGAATGTCTTCAAATATAAACTACACAGAATCATTCGGTGAAACTTCTTTCTGATCTGTGCATTCAGCTAACAGAGTTAAACCATACTTTTGATTGAGCAGATCTGAACACTCTTTCTGTAGAAAATGCAACTGGACATTTGGAGCGCTAAGAGCGTAGTAGTGGAAAAAGGAATATATTCAAAAATAAACTACACAGAAGCATTCTGTGAAACTTCTTTCTGATCTGAGCATTCAGCTAACAGAGTTAAACCATACTTTTGATTGAGCAGTTTTGAAACACTCTGTCTGTAGAAAATGCAACTGGACATTCGTAGCGCTAAGTGGGTAATAGAGGAAAAAATAATATGTTCAAATATAAACTACACAGAAGCATTGTATGAAACTTCTTTCTGTTCTGTGCTTTCAACTAACAGAGTTGAACCTTACTTTTGATTGAGCCGTTCTGAAACACTCTTTCTGTAGAAACTGCAATTGGACATTCTGAGCGCTAAGAGGCCTATATTGGGAAAAAGAATGTCTACAAATAAAAACTACACAGAAGAATTGTGTGAAACTTCTTTCTGTTCTGTTTGTTCAACTAAAAGAGTTGAACCTTAGTTATGATTGAGCCGTTCTGAAACACTCTTTCTGTAGAAAATGCAAGTGGAGATTCGGAGCGCTAAGAGGGTAATAGTGGAAAAAGGAATGTCTACAAATATAAACTACACAGAATCATTCTGTGAAACTTCTTTCTGATCTGTGCATTCAGCTAACAGAGTTAAACCATACTTTTGATTGAGCAGTTTAGAAACACTCTGTCTGTAGAAAATGCAACTGGACATTCGTAGCGCTAAGTGGGTAATAGTGGAAAAAAGAATATGTTCAAATATAAACTACACAGAAGCATTGTGTGAAACTTATTTCTGATATGTTCATTAAGCTAACAGAGTTAAACCATACTTTTGATTGTGCAGTTCTGAACACTCTTTCTGTAGAAAATGCAAGTGGACATTCGGAGCGCTAAGAGGGTAATAGTGGAAAAAGGAATATATTCAAATATAAACTACACAGGAGCATTCTGTGAAAATACTTTCTGTTCTGTGCATTCAATTAACAGAGTTGAACCTTACTTTTAATTGAGCCGTTCTGAAACACTCTTTCTGTAGAAACTGCAATTGGACATGCTAAGCGCTAAGAGGCCTACATTGGGAAAAAGAATATCTTCAAATAAAAACTACACAGATGCATTCTGTGAAACTTATTTCTGATCTGTAAATTCAGTTAACAGAGATAAAACATATTTTTGATTGAGCAGTTATGAAACACTCTTTTTGTAGAAAATGCAAGTGGAGATTCGGAGCGCTAAGTGGGTAATAGTGGAAAAAGGAATGTCTTCAAATATAAACTACACAGAATCATTCGGTGAAACTTCTTTCTGATCTGTGCATTCAGCTAACAGAGTTAAACCATACTTTTGATTGAGCAAATCTGAACACTCTTTCTGTAGAAAATGCAACTGGGCATTCGGAGCGCTAAGAGCGTAGTAGTGGAAAAAGGAATATATTCATATATAAACTACACAGAATCATTCTGTGAAACTTCTTTCTGATCTGAGCATTCAGCTAACAGAGTTAAACCATACTTTTGATTGAGCAGTTTTGAAACACTCTGTCTGTATAAAATGCAACTGGACATTCGTAGCGCCAAGTGGGTAATAGTGGAAAAAAGAATATGTTCAAATATAAACTACACAGAAGCATTGTTTGAAATTTCTATCTGTTCTGTGCATTCAACTAACAGAGTTGAACCTTAGTTTTGATTGAGCCTTTCTGAAACACTCTTTCTGTAGAAACTGCAATTGGACATTCTGAGCGCTAAGAGGCCTATATTGGGAAAAATAATATCTTCAAATAAAAACTACACAGAAGCATTGTGTGAAACTTATTTCTGATATGTTCATTAAGCTAACAGAGTTAAACCATACTTTTGATTGCGCAGTTCTGAACACTCTTTCTGTAGAAAATGCAAGTGGACATTCGTAGCGCTAAGAGGGTAATAGTGGAGAAAGGAATATATTCAAATATAAACTACACAGTAGCATTCTGTGAAAATTCTTTCTGTTCTGTGCATTCAACTAACAGAGTTGAACCTTACTTTTGATTGAGCCCTTCTGAAACACTCTTTCTGTAGAAACTGCAATTGGACATGCTAAGCGCTAAGAGGCCTACATTGGGAAAAAGAATATCTTCAAATAAAAACTACACAGATGCATTCTGTGAAACTTATTTCTGATCTGTAAATTCAGTTAACAGAGATAAAACATATTTTTGATTGAGCAGTTATGAAACACTCTTTTTGTAGAAAATGCAAGTGGAGATTCGGAGCGCTAAGAGGGTAATAGTGGAAAAAGGAATGTCTTCAAATATAAACTACACAGAATCATTCGGTGAAACTTCTTTCTGTTCTGTGCATTCAGCTAACAGAGTTAAACCATACTTTTGATTGAGCAGATCTGAACACTCTTTCTGTAGAAAATGCAACTGGACATTTTGAGCGCTAAGAGCGTAGTAGTGGAAAAAGGAATATATTCAAAAATAAACTACACAGAAGCATTCTGTGAAACTTCTTTCTGATCTGAGCATTCAGCTAACAGAGTTAAACCATACTTTTGATTGAGCAGTTTTGAAACACTCTGTCTGTAGAAAATGCAACTGGACATTCGTAGCGCTAAGTGGGTAATAGAGGAAAAAAGAATATGTTCAAATATAAACTACACAGAAGCATTGTATGAAACTTCTTTCTGTTCTGTGCATTCAACTAACAGAGTTGAACCTTACTTTTGATTGAGCCGTTCTGAAACACTCTTTCTGTAGAAACTGCAATTGGACATTCTGAGCGCTAAGAGGCCTATAATGGGAAAAAGAATGTGTACAAATAAAAACTACACAGAAGAATTGTGTGAAACTTCTTTCTGTTCTGTTTGTTCAACTAAAAGAGTTGAACCTTAGTTATGATTGAGCCGTTCTGAAACACTCTTTCTGTAGAAAATGCAAGTGGAGATTCGGAGCGCTAAGAGGGTAATAGTGGAAAAAGGAATGTCTACAAATATAAACTACACAGAATCATTCTGTGAAACTTATTTCTGATCTGTGCATTCAGCTAACAGAGTTAAACCATACTTTTGATTGAGCAGATCTGAACACTCTTTCTGTAGAAAATGCAACTGGACATTTGGAGCGCTAAGAGAGTAGTAGTGGAAAAAGGAATATATTCAAATATAAACTACACAGAAGCATTCTGTGAAACTTCTTTCTGATCGGAGATTTCAGCTAACAGAGTTAAACCATACTTTTGATTGAGCAGTTTTGAAACACTCTGTCTGTAGAAAATGCAACTGGACATTCGTAGCGCTAAGTGGGTAATAGTGGAAAAAAGAATATGTTCAAATATAAACTACACAGAAGCATTGTATGAAACTTCTTTCTGTTCTGTGCATTCAACTAACAGAGTTGTACCTTACTTTTGATTGAGCCTTTCTGAAACACTCTTTCTGTAGAAACTGCAATTGGACATTCTGAGCGCTAAGAGGCCTCTATTGGGAAAAATAATATCTTCAAATAAAAACTACACAGAAGCATTGTGTGAAACTTATTTCTGATATGTTCATTAAGCTAACAGAGTTAAACCATACTTTTGATTGTGCAGTTCTGAACACTATTTCTGTAGGAAATGCAAGTGGACATTCGGAGCGCTAAGAGGGTAATAGTGGAAAAAGGAATATATTCAAATATAAACTACACAGTAGCATTCTGTGAAAATTCTTTCTGTTCTGTGCATTCAACTAACAGAGTTGAACCTTACTTTTGATTGAGCCGTTCTGAAACACTCTTTCTGTAGAAACTGCAATTGGACATGCTAAGCGCTAAGAGGCCTACATTGGGAAAAAGAATATCTTCAAATAAAAACTACACAGATGCATTCTGTGAAACTTATTTCTGATCTGTAAATTCAGTTAACAGAGATAAAACATATTTTTGATTGAGCAGTTATGAAACACTCTTTTTGTAGAAAATGCAAGTGGAGATTCGGAGCGCTAAGAGGGTAATAGTGGAAAAAGGAATGTCTTCAAATATAAACTACACAGAATCATTCGGTGAAACTTCATTCTGATCTGTGCATTCAGCTAACAGAGTTAAACCATACTTTTGATTGTGCAGATCTGAACACTCTTTCTGTAGAAAATGCAACTGGACATTTGGAGCGCTAAGAGCGTAGTAGTGGAAAAAGGAATATATTCAAATATAAACTACACAGAAGCCTTCTGTGAAACTTTTTTCTGATCTGAGCATTCAGCTAACAGAGTTAAACCATACTTTTGATTGAGCAGTTTTGAAACACTCTGTCTGTAGAAAATGCAACTGGACATTCGTAGCGCTAAGTGGGTAATAGTGGAAAAAAGAATATGTTCAAATATAAACTACACAGAAGCATTGTATGAAACTGCTTTCTGTTCTGTGCATTCAACTAACAGAGTTGAACCTTACTTTTGATTGAGCCGTTCTGAAACACTCTTTCTGTAGAAACTTCAATTGGACATTCTGAGCGCTAAGAGGCCTATATTGGGAAAAAGAATGTCTACAAATAAAAACTACACAGAAGAATTGTGTGAAACTTCTTTCTGTTCTGTTTGTTCAACTAAAAGAGTTGAACCTTAGTTTTGATTGAGCCGTTCTGAAACACTCTTTCTGTAGAAAATGCAAGTGGAGATTCGGAGCGCTAAGAGGTTAATAGTGGAAAAAGGAATGTCTCCAAATATAAACTACACAGAATCATTCTGTGAAACTTCTTTCTGATCTGTGCATTCAGCTAACAGAGTTAAACCATACTTTTGATTAAGCAGATCTGAACACTCTTTCTGTAGATAATGCAACTGGACGTTTGGAGCGCTAAGAGAGTAGTAGTGGAAAAAGGAATATATTCACATATAAACTACACAGAAGCATTCTGTGAAACTTCTTTCTGATCTGAGCATTCAGCTAACAGAGTTAAACCATACTTTTGATTGAGCAGTTTTGAAACACTCTGTAGAAAATGCAACTGGACATTCGTAGCGCCAAGTGGGTAATAGTGGAAAAAAGAATATCTTCAAATATAAACTACACAGAAGCATTGTATGAAATTTCTTTCTGTTCTGTGCATTCAACTAACAGAGTTGTACCTTACTTTTGATTGAGCCTTTCTGAAACACTCTTTCTGTAGAAACTGCAATTGGACATTCTGAGCGCTAAGAGGCCTATATTGGGAAAAATAATATCTTCAAATAAAAACTACCCAGAAGCATTGTGTGAAACTTATTTCTGATATGTTCATTAAGCTAACAGCGTTAAACCATACTTTTGTTTGCGCAGTTCTGAACACTCTTTCTGTAGAAAATGCAAGTGGACATTCGGAGCGCTAAGAGGGTAATAGTGGAGAAAGGAATATATTCAAATATAAACTACACAGTAGCATTCTGTGAAAATTCTTTCTGTTCTGTGCATTCAACTAACAGAGTTGAACCTTACTTTTGATTGAGCCGTTCTGAAACACTCTTTCTGTAGAAACTGCAATTGGACATGCTAAGCGCTAAGAGGACTACATTGGGAAATCGAATATCTTCAAATAAAAACTACACAGATGCATTCTGTGAAACTTATTTCTGATCTGTAAATTCAGTTAACAGAGATAAAACATATTTTTGATTGAGCAGTTATGAAACACTCTTTTTGTAGAAAATGCAAGTGGAGATTCGGAGCGCTAAGAGGGTAATAGTGGAAAAAGGAATGTCTTCAAATATAAACTACACAGAATCATTCGGTGAAACTTCTTTCTCATCTGTGCATTCAGCTAACAGAGTTAAACCATACTTTTGATTGAGCAGATCTGAACACTCTTTCTGTAGAAAATGCAACTGGACATTTGGAGCGCTAAGAGCGTAGTAGTGGAAAAAGGAATATATTCAAAAATAAACTACACAGAAGCATTCTGTGAAACTTCTTTCTGATCTGAGCATTCAGCTAACAGAGTTAAACCATACTTTTGATTGAGCAGTTTTGAAACACTCTGTCTGTAGAAAATGCAACTGGACATTCGTAGCGCTAAGTGGGTAATAGAGGAAAAAAGAATATGTTCAAATATAAACTACACAGAAGCATTGTATGAAACTTCTTTCTGTTCTGTGCATTGAACTAACAGAGTTGAACCTTACTTTTGATTGAGCCGTTCTGGAACACTCTTTCTGTAGAAACTGCAATTGGACATTCTGAGCGCTAAGAGGCCTATATTGGGAAAAAGAATGTCTACAAATAAAAACTACACAGAAGAATTGTGTGAAACTTCTTTCTGTTCTGTTAGTTCAACTAAAAGTGTTGAACCTTAGTTATGATTGAGCCGTTCTGAAACACTCTTTCTGTAGAAAATGCAAGTGGAGATTCGGAGCGCTAAGAGGGTAATAGTGGAAAAAGGAATGTCTACAAATATAAACTACACAGAATCATTCTGTGAAACTTCTTTCTGATCTGTGCATTCAGCTAACAGAGTTAAACCATACTTTTGATTGAGCAGTTTAGAAACACTCTGTCTGTAGAAAATGCAACTGGACATTCGTAGCGCTAAGTGGGTAATAGTGGAAAAAAGAATATGTTCAAATATAAACTACACAGAAGCATTGTATGAAACTTCTTTCTGTTCTGTGCATTCAACTAACAGAGTTGAACCTTACTTTTGATTGAGCCTTTCTGAAACCCTCTTTCTGTAGAAACTGCAATTGGACATTCTGAGCGCTAAGAGGCCTCTATTGGGAAAAATAATATCTTCAAATAAAAACTACACAGAAGCATTGTGTGAAACTTATTTCTGATATGTTCATTAAGCTAACAGAGTTAAACCATACTTTTGATTGCGCAGTTCTGAACACTCTTTCTGTAGAAAATGCAAGTGGACATTCGGAGCGCTAAGAGGGTAATAGTGGAAAAAGGAATATATTCAAATATAAACTACACAGTAGCATTCTGTGAAAATTCTTTCTGTTCTGTGCATTCAACTAAAAGAGTTGAACCTGACTTTTGATTGAGCCGTTCTGAAACACTCTTTCTGTAGAAACTGCAATTGGACATGCTAAGCGCTAAGAGGCCAACATAGGGAAAAAAATATCTTCAAATAAAAACTACACAGATGCATTCTGTGAAACTTATTTCTGATCTGTAAATTCAGTTAACAGAGATAAAACATATTTTTGATTGAGCAGTTATGAAACACTCTTTTTGTAGAAAATGCAAGTGGAGCTTCGGAGCGCTAAGGGGGTAATAGTGGAAAAGGAATGTCTTCAAATATAAACTACACAGAATCATTCGGTGAAACTTCTTTCTGATCTGTGCATTCAGCTAACAGAGTTAAACCATACTTTTGATTGAGCAGATCTGAACACTCTTTCTGTTGAAAATGCAACTGGACATTTGGAGCGCTAAGAGCGTAGTAGTGGAAAAAGGAATATATTCAAATATAAACTACACAGAAGCATTCTGTGAAACTTCTTTCTGATCTGAGCATACAGCTAACAGAGTTAAACCATACTTTTGATTGAGCAGTTTTGAAACACTCTGTCTGTAGAAAATGCAACTGTTCATTCGTAGCGCTAAGTGGGTAATAGTGGAAAAGAGAATATGTTCAAATATAAACTACACAGAAGCATTGTATGAAACTGCTTTCTGTTCTGTGCATTCAACTAACAGAGTTGAACCTTACTTTTGATTGAGCCGTTCTGAAACACTCTTTCTGTAGAAACTGCAATTGGACATTCTGAGCGCTAAGAGGCCTATATTGGGAAAAAGAATGTCTACAAATAAAAACTACACAGAAGAATTGTGTGAAACTTCTTTCTGTTCTGTTTGTTCAACTAAAAGAGTTGAACCTTAGTTTTGATTGAGCCGTTCTGAAACACTCTTTCTGTAGAAAATGCAAGTGGAGATTCGGAGCGCTAAGAGGGTAATAGTGGAAAAAGGAATGTCTCCAAATATAAACTACACAGAATCATTCTGTGAAACTTCTTTCTGATCTGTGCATTCAGCTAACAGAGTTAAACCATACTTTTGATTGAGCAGATCTGAACACTCTTTCTGTAGAAAATGCAACTGGACATTTGGAGCGCTAAGAGAGTAGTAGTGGAAAGAGGAATATATTCAAATATAAACTACACAGAAGCATTGTGTGAAACTTATTTCTGGTATGTTCATTAAGCTAACAGAGTTAAACCATACTTTTGATTGCGCAGTTCTGAACACTCTTTCTGTAGAAAATGCAACTGGACATTCGTAGCGCTAAGTGGGTAATAGTGGAAAAAAGGATATATTCAAATATAAACTACACAGAATCATTGTATGAAACTTCTTTCTGTTCTGTGCATTCAACTAACAGAGTTGAACCTTACATTTGATTGAGCCGTTCTGAAACACTCTTTCTGTAGAAACTGCAATTGGACATTCTGAGCGCTAAGAGGCCTATATTGGGAAAAAGAATGTCTACAAATAAAAACTACACAGAAGAATTGTGTGAAACTTCTTTCTGTTCTGTTTGTTCAACTAAAAGGGTTGAACCTTAGTTTTGATTGAGCGGTTCTGAAACACTCTTTCTGTAGAAAATGCAAGTGGAGATTCCGAGCGCTAAGAGGGTAATAGTGGAAAAAGGAATGTCTCCAAATATAAACTACACAGAATCATTCTGTGAAACTTCTTTCTGATCTGTGCATTCAGCTAACAGAGTTAAACCATACTTTTGATTGAGCAGATCTGAACACTCTTTCTGTAGAAAATGCAACTGGACATTTGGAGCGCTAAGAGAGTAGTAGTGGAAAAAGGAATATATTCAATTATAAACTACACAGAAGCATTCTGTGAAACTTCTTTCTGAACTGAGCATTCAGCTAACAGAGTTAAACCATACTTTTGATTGAGCAGTTTTGAAACACTCTGTCTGTAGAAAATGCAACTGGACATTCGTAGCGCTAAGTGGGTAATAGTGGAAAAAAGAATATGTTCAAATATAAACTACACAGAAGCATTGTATGAAACTTCTTTCTGTTCTGTGCATTCAACTAACAGAGTTGAACCTTACTTTTGATTGAGCCTTTCTGAAACTCTCTTTCTGTAGAAACTGCAATTGGACATTCTGTGCGCTAAGAGGCCTCTATTGGGAAAAATAATATCTTCAAATAAAAACTACACAGAAGCATTGTGTGAAACTTATTTCTGATATGTTCATTAAGCTAACAGAGTTAAACCATACTTTTGATTGCGCAGTTCTGAACACTCTTTCTGTAGAAAATGCAAGTGGACATTCGGAGCGCTAAGAGGGTAATAGTGGAAAAAGGACTATATTCAAATATAAAGTACACAGTAGCATTCTGTGAAAATTCTTTCTGTTCTGTGCATTCAACTAACAGAGTTGAACCTTACTTTTGATTGAGCCCTTCTGAAACACTCTTTCTGTAGAAACTGCAATTGGACATGCTAAGCGCTAAGAGGCCTACATTGGGAAAAAGAATATCTTCAAATAAAAACTACACAGATGCATTCTGTGAAACTTATTTCTGATCTGTAAATTCAGTTAACAGAGATAAAACATATTTTTGATTGAGCAGTTATGAAACACTCTTTTTGTAGAAAATGCAAGTGGAGATTCGGAGCGCTAAGAGGGTAATAGTGGAAAAAGGAATGTCTTCAAATATAAACTACACAGAATCATTCGGTGAAACTTCTTTCTGTTCTGTGCATTCAGCTAACAGAGTTAAACCATACTTTTGATTGAGCAGATCTGAACACTCTTTCTGTAGAAAATGCAACTGGACATTTTGAGCGCTAAGAGCGTAGTAGTGGAAAAAGGAATATATTCAAAAATAAACTACACAGAAGCATTCTGTGAAACTTCTTTCTGATCTGAGCATTCAGCTAACAGAGTTAAACCATACTTTTGATTGAGCAGTTTTGAAACACTCTGTCTGTAGAAAATGCAACTGGACATTCGTAGCGCTAAGTGGGTAATAGAGGAAAAAAGAATATGTTCAAATATAAACTACACAGAAGCATTGTATGAAACTTCTTTCTGTTCTGTGCATTCAACTAACAGAGTTGAACCTTACTTTTGATTGAGCCGTTCTGAAACACTCTTTCTGTAGAAACTGCAATTGGACATTCTGAGCGCTAAGAGGCCTATAATGGGAAAAAGAATGTGTACAAATAAAAACTACACAGAAGAATTGTGTGAAACTTCTTTCTGTTCTGTTTGTTCAACTAAAAGAGTTGAACCTTAGTTATGATTGAGCCGTTCTGAAACACTCTTTCTGTAGAAAATGCAAGTGGAGATTCGGAGCGCTAAGAGGGTAATAGTGGAAAAAGGAATGTCTACAAATATAAACTACACAGAATCATTCTGTGAAACTTATTTCTGATCTGTGCATTCAGCTAACAGAGTTAAACCATACTTTTGATTGAGCAGATCTGAACACTCTTTCTGTAGAAAATGCAACTGGACATTTGGAGCGCTAAGAGAGTAGTAGTGGAAAAAGGAATATATTCAAATATAAACTACACAGAAGCATTCTGTGAAACTTCTTTCTGATCGGAGATTTCAGCTAACAGAGTTAAACCATACTTTTGATTGAGCAGTTTTGAAACACTCTGTCTGTAGAAAATGCAACTGGACATTCGTAGCGCTAAGTGGGTAATAGTGGAAAAAAGAATATGTTCAAATATAAACTACACAGAAGCATTGTATGAAACTTCTTTCTGTTCTGTGCATTCAACTAACAGAGTTGTACCTTACTTTTGATTGAGCCTTTCTGAAACACTCTTTCTGTAGAAACTGCAATTGGACATTCTGAGCGCTAAGAGGCCTCTATTGGGAAAAATAATATCTTCAAATAAAAACTACACAGAAGCATTGTGTGAAACTTATTTCTGATATGTTCATTAAGCTAACAGAGTTAAACCATACTTTTGATTGTGCAGTTCTGAACACTATTTCTGTAGGAAATGCAAGTGGACATTCGGAGCGCTAAGAGGGTAATAGTGGAAAAAGGAATATATTCAAATATAAACTACACAGTAGCATTCTGTGAAAATTCTTTCTGTTCTGTGCATTCAACTAACAGAGTTGAACCTTACTTTTGATTGAGCCGTTCTGAAACACTCTTTCTGTAGAAACTGCAATTGGACATGCTAAGCGCTAAGAGGCCTACATTGGGAAAAAGAATATCTTCAAATAAAAACTACACAGATGCATTCTGTGAAACTTATTTCTGATCTGTAAATTCAGTTAACAGAGATAAAACATATTTTTGATTGAGCAGTTATGAAACACTCTTTTTGTAGAAAATGCAAGTGGAGATTCGGAGCGCTAAGAGGGTAATAGTGGAAAAAGGAATGTCTTCAAATATAAACTACACAGAATCATTCGGTGAAACTTCATTCTGATCTGTGCATTCAGCTAACAGAGTTAAACCATACTTTTGATTGTGCAGATCTGAACACTCTTTCTGTAGAAAATGCAACTGGACATTTGGAGCGCTAAGAGCGTAGTAGTGGAAAAAGGAATATATTCAAATATAAACTACACAGAAGCCTTCTGTGAAACTTTTTTCTGATCTGAGCATTCAGCTAACAGAGTTAAACCATACTTTTGATTGAGCAGTTTTGAAACACTCTGTCTGTAGAAAATGCAACTGGACATTCGTAGCGCTAAGTGGGTAATAGTGGAAAAAAGAATATGTTCAAATATAAACTACACAGAAGCATTGTATGAAACTGCTTTCTGTTCTGTGCATTCAACTAACAGAGTTGAACCTTACTTTTGATTGAGCCGTTCTGAAACACTCTTTCTGTAGAAACTTCAATTGGACATTCTGAGCGCTAAGAGGCCTATATTGGGAAAAAGAATGTCTACAAATAAAAACTACACAGAAGAATTGTGTGAAACTTCTTTCTGTTCTGTTTGTTCAACTAAAAGAGTTGAACCTTAGTTTTGATTGAGCCGTTCTGAAACACTCTTTCTGTAGAAAATGCAAGTGGAGATTCGGAGCGCAAAGAGGTTAATAGTGGAAAAAGGAATGTCTCCAAATATAAACTACACAGAATCATTCTGTGAAACTTCTTTCTGATCTGTGCATTCAGCTAACAGAGTTAAACCATACTTTTGATTAAGCAGATCTGAACACTCTTTCTGTAGATAATGCAACTGGACGTTTGGAGCGCTAAGAGAGTAGTAGTGGAAAAAGGAATATATTCACATATAAACTACACAGAAGCATTCTGTGAAACTTCTTTCTGATCTGAGCATTCAGCTAACAGAGTTAAACCATACTTTTGATTGAGCAGTTTTGAAACACTCTGTAGAAAATGCAACTGGACATTCGTAGCGCCAAGTGGGTAATAGTGGAAAAAAGAATATCTTCAAATATAAACTACACAGAAGCATTGTATGAAATTTCTTTCTGTTCTGTGCATTCAACTAACAGAGTTGTACCTTACTTTTGATTGAGCCTTTCTGAAACACTCTTTCTGTAGAAACTGCAATTGGACATTCTGAGCGCTAAGAGGCCTATATTGGGAAAAATAATATCTTCAAATAAAAACTACCCAGAAGCATTGTGTGAAACTTATTTCTGATATGTTCATTAAGCTAACAGCGTTAAACCATACTTTTGTTTGCGCAGTTCTGAACACTCTTTCTGTAGAAAATGCAAGTGGACATTCGGAGCGCTAAGAGGGTAATAGTGGAGAAAGGAATATATTCAAATATAAACTACACAGTAGCATTCTGTGAAAATTCTTTCTGTTCTGTGCATTCAACTAACAGAGTTGAACCTTACTTTTGATTGAGCCGTTCTGAAACACTCTTTCTGTAGAAACTGCAATTGGACATGCTAAGCGCTAAGAGGACTACATTGGGAAATCGAATATCTTCAAATAAAAACTACACAGATGCATTCTGTGAAACTTATTTCTGATCTGTAAATTCAGTTAACAGAGATAAAACATATTTTTGATTGAGCAGTTATGAAACACTCTTTTTGTAGAAAATGCAAGTGGAGATTCGGAGCGCTAAGAGGGTAATAGTGGAAAAAGGAATGTCTTCAAATATAAACTACACAGAATCATTCGGTGAAACTTCTTTCTCATCTGTGCATTCAGCTAACAGAGTTAAACCATACTTTTGATTGAGCAGATCTGAACACTCTTTCTGTAGAAAATGCAACTGGACATTTGGAGCGCTAAGAGCGTAGTAGTGGAAAAAGGAATATATTCAAAAATAAACTACACAGAAGCATTCTGTGAAACTTCTTTCTGATCTGAGCATTCAGCTAACAGAGTTAAACCATACTTTTGATTGAGCAGTTTTGAAACACTCTGTCTGTAGAAAATGCAACTGGACATTCGTAGCGCTAAGTGGGTAATAGAGGAAAAAAGAATATGTTCAAATATAAACTACACAGAAGCATTGTATGAAACTTCTTTCTGTTCTGTGCATTGAACTAACAGAGTTGAACCTTACTTTTGATTGAGCCGTTCTGGAACACTCTTTCTGTAGAAACTGCAATTGGACATTCTGAGCGCTAAGAGGCCTATATTGGGAAAAAGAATGTCTACAAATAAAAACTACACAGAAGAATTGTGTGAAACTTCTTTCTGTTCTGTTAGTTCAACTAAAAGTGTTGAACCTTAGTTATGATTGAGCCGTTCTGAAACACTCTTTCTGTAGAAAATGCAAGTGGAGATTCGGAGCGCTAAGAGGGTAATAGTGGAAAAAGGAATGTCTACAAATATAAACTACACAGAATCATTCTGTGAAACTTCTTTCTGATCTGTGCATTCAGCTAACAGAGTTAAACCATACTTTTGATTGAGCAGTTTAGAAACACTCTGTCTGTAGAAAATGCAACTGGACATTCGTAGCGCTAAGTGGGTAATAGTGGAAAAAAGAATATGTTCAAATATAAACTACACAGAAGCATTGTATGAAACTTCTTTCTGTTCTGTGCATTCAACTAACAGAGTTGAACCTTACTTTTGATTGAGCCTTTCTGAAACCCTCTTTCTGTAGAAACTGCAATTGGACATTCTGAGCGCTAAGAGGCCTCTATTGGGAAAAATAATATCTTCAAATAAAAACTACACAGAAGCATTGTGTGAAACTTATTTCTGATATGTTCATTAAGCTAACAGAGTTAAACCATACTTTTGATTGCGCAGTTCTGAACACTCTTTCTGTAGAAAATGCAAGTGGACATTCGGAGCGCTAAGAGGGTAATAGTGGAAAAAGGAATATATTCAAATATAAACTACACAGTAGCATTCTGTGAAAATTCTTTCTGTTCTGTGCATTCAACTAAAAGAGTTGAACCTGACTTTTGATTGAGCCGTTCTGAAACACTCTTTCTGTAGAAACTGCAATTGGACATGCTAAGCGCTAAGAGGCCAACATAGGGAAAAAAATATCTTCAAATAAAAACTACACAGATGCATTCTGTGAAACTTATTTCTGATCTGTAAATTCAGTTAACAGAGATAAAACATATTTTTGATTGAGCAGTTATGAAACACTCATTTTGTAGAAAATGCAAGTGGAGATTCGGAGCGCTAAGAGGGTAATAGTGGAAAAAGAAATGTCTTCAAATATAAACTACACAGAATCATTCGGTGAAACATCTTTCTGATCTGTGCATTCAGCTAACAGTGTTAAACCATACTTTTGATTGAGCAGATCTGAACACACTTTCTGTTGAAAATGCAACTGGACATTTGGAGCGCTAAGAGCGTATTAGTGGAAAAAGGAATATATTCAAATATAAACTACACAGAAGCATTCTGTGAAACTTCTTTCTGATCTGAGCATTCAGCTAACAGAGTTAAACCATACTTTTGATTGAGCAGTTTTGAAACACTCTGTCTGTAGAAAATGCAACTGGACATTCGTAGCGCTAAGTGCGTAATAGTGGAAAAAAGAATATATTCAAATAAAAACTACACAGAATCATTGTATGAAACTTCTTTCTGTTCTGTGCATTCAACTAACAGAGTTGAACCTTACTTTTGATTGAGCCGTTCTGAAACACTCTTTCTGTAGAAACTGCAATTGGACATTCTGAGCGCTAAGAGGCCTATATTGGGAAAAAGAATGTCTACAAATAAAAACTACACAGAAGAATTGTGTGAAACTTCTTTCTGTTCTGTTTGTTCAACTAAAAGAGTTGAACCTTAGTTTTGATTGAGCCGTTCTGAAACACTCTTTCTGTAGAAAATGCAAGTGGAGATTCCGAGCGCTAAGAGGGTAATAGTGGAAAAAGGAATGTCTCCAAATATAAACTACACAGAATCATTCTGTGAAACTTCTTTCTGATCTGTGCATTCAGCTAACAGAGTTAAACCATACTTTTGATTGAGCAGATCTGAACACTCTTTCTGTAGAAAATGCAACTGGACATTTGGAGCGCTAAGAGAGTAGTAGTGGAAAAAGGAATATATTCAATTATAAACTACACAGAAGCATTCTGTGAAACTTCTTTCTGAACTGAGCATTCAGCTAACAGAGTTAAACCATACTTTTGATTGAGCAGTTTTGAAACACTCTGTCTGTAGAAAATGCAACTGGACATTCGTAGCGCTAAGTGGGTAATAGTGGAAAAAAGAATATGTTCAAATATAAACTACACAGAAGCATTGTATGAAACTTCTTTCTGTTCTGTGCATTCAACTAACAGAGTTGAACCTTACATTTGATTGAGCCTTTCTGAAACACTCTTTCTGTAGAAACTGCAATTGGACATTCTGAGCGCTAAGAGGCCTCTATTGGGAAAAATAATATCTTCAAATAAAAACTACACAGAAGCATTGTGTGAAACTTATTTCTGATATGTTCATTAAGCTAACAGAGTTAAACCATACTTTTGATTGCGCAGTTCTGAACACTCTTTCTGTAGAAAATGCAAGTGGACATTCGGAGCGCTAAGAGGGTAATAGTGGAAAAAGGACTATATTCAAATATAAACTACACAGTAGCATTCTGTGAAAATTCTTTCTGTTCTGTGCATTCAACTAACAGAGTTGAACCTTACTTTTGATTGAGCCGTTCTGAAACACTGTTTCTGTAGAAACTGCAATTGGACATGCTAAGCGCTAAGAGGCCTACATTGGGAAAAAGAATATCTTCAAATAAAAACTACACAGATGCATTCTGTGAAACTTATTTCTGATCTGTAAATTCAGTTAACAGAGATAAAACATATTTTTGATTGAGCAGTTATGAAACACTCTTTTTGTAGAAAATGCAAGTGGAGCTTCGGAGCGCTAAGGGGGTAATAGTGGAAAAGGAATGTCTTCAAATATAAACTACACAGAATCATTCGGTGAAACTTCTTTCTGATCTGTGCATTCAGCTAACAGAGTTAAACCATACTTTTGATTGAGCAGATCTGAACACTCTTTCTGTTGAAAATGCAACTGGACATTTGGAGCGCTAAGAGCGTAGTAGTGGAAAAAGGAATATATTCAAATATAAACTACACAGAAGCATTCTGTGAAACTTCTTTCTGATCTGAGCATACAGCTAACAGAGTTAAACCATACTTTTGATTGAGCAGTTTTGAAACACTCTGTCTGTAGAAAATGCAACTGTTCATTCGTAGCGCTAAGTGGGTAATAGTGGAAAAGAGAATATGTTCAAATATAAACTACACAGAAGCATTGTATGAAACTGCTTTCTGTTCTGTGCATTCAACTAACAGAGTTGAACCTTACTTTTGATTGAGCCGTTCTGAAACACTCTTTCTGTAGAAACTGCAATTGGACATTCTGAGCGCTAAGAGGCCTATATTGGGAAAAAGAATGTCTACAAATAAAAACTACACAGAAGAATTGTGTGAAACTTCTTTCTGTTCTGTTTGTTCAACTAAAAGAGTTGAACCTTAGTTTTGATTGAGCCGTTCTGAAACACTCTTTCTGTAGAAAATGCAAGTGGAGATTCGGAGCGCTAAGAGGGTAATAGTGGAAAAAGGAATGTCTCCAAATATAAACTACACAGAATCATTCTGTGAAACTTCTTTCTGATCTGTGCATTCAGCTAACAGAGTTAAACCATACTTTTGATTGAGCAGATCTGAACACTCTTTCTGTAGAAAATGCAACTGGACATTTGGAGCGCTAAGAGAGTAGTAGTGGAAAGAGGAATATATTCAAATATAAACTACACAGAAGCATTGTGTGAAACTTATTTCTGGTATGTTCATTAAGCTAACAGAGTTAAACCATACTTTTGATTGCGCAGTTCTGAACACTCTTTCTGTAGAAAATGCAACTGGACATTCGTAGCGCTAAGTGGGTAATAGTGGAAAAAAGGATATATTCAAATATAAACTACACAGAATCATTGTATGAAACTTCTTTCTGTTCTGTGCATTCAACTAACAGAGTTGAACCTTACATTTGATTGAGCCGTTCTGAAACACTCTTTCTGTAGAAACTGCAATTGGACATTCTGAGCGCTAAGAGGCCTATATTGGGAAAAAGAATGTCTACAAATAAAAACTACACAGAAGAATTGTGTGAAACTTCTTTCTGTTCTGTTTGTTCAACTAAAAGGGTTGAACCTTAGTTTTGATTGAGCGGTTCTGAAACACTCTTTCTGTAGAAAATGCAAGTGGAGATTCCGAGCGCAAAGAGGGTAATAGTGGAAAAAGGAATGTCTCCAAATATAAACTACACAGAATCATTCTGTGAAACTTCTTTCTGATCTGTGCATTCAGCTAACAGAGTTAAACCATACTTTTGATTGAGCAGATCTGAACACTCTTTCTGTAGAAAATGCAACTGGACATTTGGAGCGCTAAGAGAGTAGTAGTGGAAAAAGGAATATATTCAATTATAAACTACACAGAAGCATTCTGTGAAACTTCTTTCTGAACTGAGCATTCAGCTAACAGAGTTAAACCATACTTTTGATTGAGCAGTTTTGAAACACTCTGTCTGTAGAAAATGCAACTGGACATTCGTAGCGCTAAGTGGGTAATAGTGGAAAAAAGAATATGTTCAAATATAAACTACACAGAAGCATTGTATGAAACTTCTTTCTGTTCTGTGCATTCAACTAACAGAGTTGAACCTTACTTTTGATTGAGCCTTTCTGAAACTCTCTTTCTGTAGAAACTGCAATTGGACATTCTGTGCGCTAAGAGGCCTCTATTGGGAAAAATAATATCTTCAAATAAAAACTACACAGAAGCATTGTGTGAAACTTATTTCTGATATGTTCATTAAGCTAACAGAGTTAAACCATACTTTTGATTGCGCAGTTCTGAACACTCTTTCTGTAGAAAATGCAAGTGGACATTCGGAGCGCTAAGAGGGTAATAGTGGAAAAAGGACTATATTCAAATATAAAGTACACAGTAGCATTCTGTGAAAATTCTTTCTGTTCTGTGCATTCAACTAACAGAGTTGAACCTTACTTTTGATTGAGCCGTTCTGAAACACTGTTTCTGTAGAAACTGCAATTGGACATGCTAAGCGCTAAGAGGCCTACATTGGGAAAAAGAATATCTTCAAATAAAAACTACACAGATGCATTCTGTGAAACTTATTTCTGATCTGTAAATTCAGTTAACAGAGATAAAACATATTTTTGATTGAGCAGTTATGAA
This sequence comes from Symphalangus syndactylus, assembly GCF_028878055.3. Classification (NCBI taxonomy): domain Eukaryota; kingdom Metazoa; phylum Chordata; class Mammalia; order Primates; family Hylobatidae; genus Symphalangus; species Symphalangus syndactylus. The sequence continues at coordinate 9,565,357 of NC_072445.2, read as the reverse complement.
ACACTCTTTTTGTAGAAAATGCAAGTGGAGCTTCGGAGCGCTAAGGGGGTAATAGTGGAAAAAGGAATGTCTTCAAATATAAACTACACAGAATCATTCGGTGAAACTTCTTTCTGATCTGTGCATTCAGCTAACAGAGTTAAACCATACTTTTGATTGAGCAGATCTGAACACTCTTTCTGTTGAAAATGCAACTGGACATTTGGAGCGCTAAGAGCGTAGTAGTGGAAAAAGGAATGTATTCAAATATAAACTACACAGAAGCATTCTGTGAAACTTCTTTCTGATCTGAGCATACAGCTAACAGAGTTAAACCATACTTTTGATTGAGCAGTTTTGAAACACTCTGTCTGTAGAAAATGCAACTGTTCATTCGTAGCGCTAAGTGGGTAATAGTGGAAAAGAGAATATGTTCAAATATAAACTACACAGAAGCATTGTATGAAACTGCTTTCTGTTCTGTGCATTCAACTAACAGAGTTGAACCTTACTTTTGATTGAGCCGTTCTGAAACACTCTTTTGGTAGAAACTGCAATTGGACATTCTGAGTGCTAAGAGGCCTATATTGGGAAAAAGAATGTCTACAAATAAAAACTACACAGAAGAATTGTGTGAAACTTCTTTCTGTTCTGTTTGTTCAACTAAAAGAGTTGAACCTTAGTTTTGATTGAGCCGTTCTGAAACACTCTTTCTGTAGAAAATGCAAGTGGAGATTCGGAGCGCTAAGAGGGTAATAGTGGAAAAAGGAATGTCTCCAAATATAAACTACACAGAATCATTCTGTGAAACTTCTTTCTGATCTGTGCATTCAGCTAACAGAGTTAAACCATACTTTTGATTGAGCAGATCTGAACACTCTTTCTGTAGAAAATGCAACTGGACATTTGGAGCGCTAAGAGAGTAGTAGTGGAAAGAGGAATATATTCAAATATAAACTACACAGAAGCATTGTGTGAAACTTATTTCTGATATGTTCATTAAGCTAACAGAGTTAAACCATACTTTTGATTGCGGAGTTCTGAACACTCTTTCTGTAGAAAATGCAAGTGGAGATTCGGAGCGCTAAGAGGGTAGTAGTGGAAAAAGGAATGTCTCCAAATATAAACTACACAGAATCATTCTGTGAAACTTCTTTCTGATCTGTGCATTCAGCTAACAGAGTTAAACCATAATTTTGATTCAGCAGATCTGAACACTCTTTCTGTAGAAAATGCAACTGGACATTTGGAGCGCTAAGAGAGTAGTAGTGGAAAAAGGAATATATTCAAATATAAACTACACAGAAGCATTGTGTGAAACTTATTTCTGATATGTTCATTAAGCTAACAGAGTTAAACCATACTTTTGATTGCGCAGTTCTGAACACTCTTTCTGTAGAAAATGCAAGTGGACATTCAGAGCGCTAAGAGGGTAATAGTGGAAAAAGGAATATATTCAAATATAAACTACACAGTAGCATTCTGTGAAAATTCTTTCTGTTCTGTGCATTCAACTAACAGAGTTGAACCTTACTTTTGATTGAGCCGTTCTGAAACACTGTTTCTGTAGAAACTGCAATTGGACATGCTAAGCGCTAAGAGGCCTACATTGGGAAAAAGAATATCTTCAAATAAAAACTACACAGATGCATTCTGTGAAACTTATTTCTGATCTGTAAATTCAGTTAACAGAGATAAAACATATTTTTGATTGAGCAGTTATGAAACACTCTTTTTGTAGAAAATGCAAGTGGAGCTTCGGAGCGCTAAGGGGGTAATAGTGGAAAAAGGAATGTCTTCAAATATAAACTACACAGAATCATTCGGTGAAACTTCTTTCTGATCTGTGCATTCAGCTAACAGAGTTAAACCATACTTTTGATTGAGCAGATCTGAACACTCTTTCTGTTGAAAATGCAACTGGACATTTGGAGCGCTAAGAGCGTAGTAGTGGAAAAAGGAATATATTCAAATATAAACTACACAGAAGCATTCTGTGAAACTTCTTTCTGATCTGAGCATACAGCTAACAGAGTTAAACCATACTTTTGATTGAGCAGTTTTGAAACACTCTGTCTGTAGAAAATGCAACTGTTCATTCGTAGCGCTAAGTGGGTAATAGTGGAAAAAAGAATATGTTCAAATATAAACTACACAGAAGCATTGTATGAAACTGCTTTCTGTTCTGTGCATTCAAGTAACAGAGTTGAACCTTACTTTTGATTGAGCCGTTCTGAAACACTCTTTCTGTAGAAACTGCAATTGGACATTCTGAGCGCTAAGAGGCCTATATTGGGAAAAAGAATGTCTACAAATAAAAACTACACAGAAGAATTGTGTGAAACTTCTTTCTGTTCTGTTTGTTCAACTAAAAGAGTTGAACCTTAGTTTTGATTGAGCCGTTCTGAAACACTCTTTCTGTAGAAAATGCAAGTGGAGATTCGGAGCGCTAAGAGGGTAATAGTGGAAAAAGGAATGTCTCCAAATATAAACTACACAGAATCATTCTGTGAAACTTCTTTCTGATCTGTGCATTCAGCTAACAGAGTTAAACCATACTTTTGATTGAGCAGATCTGAACACTCTTTCTGTAGAAAATGCAACAGGACATTTGGAGCGCTAAGAGAGTATTAGTGGAAAAAGGAATATATTCAAATATAAACTACACAGAAGCATTGTATGAAACTTCTTTCTGTTCTGTGCATTCAACTAACAGAGTTGAACCTTACTTTTGATTGAGCCTTTCTGAAACACTCTTTCTGTAGAATCTGCAATTGGACATTCTGAGCGCTAAGAGGCCTATATTGGGAAAAATAATATCTTCAAATAAAAACTACACAGAAGCATTGTGTGAAACTTATTTCTGATATGTTCATTAAGCTAACAGAGTTAAACCATACTTTTGATTGCGCAGTTCTGAACACTCTTTCTGTAGAAAATGCAAGTGGACATTCGGAGCGCTAAGAGGGTAATAGTGGAAAAAGGAATATATTCAAATATAAACTACACAGTAGCATTCTGTGAAAATTCTTTCTGTTCTGTGCATTCAACTAACAGAGTTGAAAATTACTTTTGATTGAGCCGTTCTGAAACACTCTTTCTGTAGGAACTGCAATTGGACATGCTAAGCGCTAAGAGGCCTACATTGGGAAAAAGAATATCTTCAAATAAAAACTACACAGATGCATTCTGTGAAACTTATTTCTGATCTGTAAATTCAGTTAACAGAGATAAAACATATTTTTGATTGAGCAGTTATGAAACACTCTTTTTGTAGAAAATGCAAGTGGAGATTCGGAGCGCTAAGAGGGTAACAGTGGAAAAAGGAATGTCTTCAAATATAAACTACACAGAATCATTCGGTGAAACTTCTTTCTGATCTGTGCATTCAGCTAACAGAGTTAAACCATACTTTTGATTGAGCAGATCGGAACACTCTTTCTGTTGAAAATGCAACTGGACATTTGGAGCGCTAAGAGCGTATTAGTGGAAAAAGGAATATATTCAAATATAAACTACACAGAAGCATTCTGTGAAACTTCTTTCTGATCTGAGCATACAGCTAACAGAGTTAAACCATACTTTTGATTGAGCAGTTTTGAAACACTCTGTCTGTAGAAAATGCAACTGGACATTCGTAGCGCTAAGTGGGTAATATTGGAAAAGAGAATATGTTCAAATATAAACTACACAGAAGCATTGTATGAAAATTCTTTCTGTTCTGTGCATTCAACTAACAGAGTTGAACCTTACTTTTGATTGAGCCGTTCTGAAACACTCTTTATGTAGAAACTGCAATTGGACATTCTGAGCGCTAAGAGGCCTATATTGGGAAAAAGAATGTCTACAAATAAAAACTACACAGAAGAATTGTGTGAAACTTCTTTCTGTTCTGTTTGTTCAACTAAAAGAGTTGAACCTTAGTTTTGATTGAGCCGTTCTGAAACACTCTTTCTGTAGAAAATGCAAGTGGAGATTCGGAGCGCTAAGAGGGTAATAGTGGAAAAAGGAATGTCTCCAAATATAAACTACACAGAATCATTCTGTGAAACTTCTTTCTGATCTGTGCATTCAGCTAACAGAGTTAAACCATACTTTTGATTCAGCAGATCTGAACACTCTTTCTGTAGAAAATGCAACTGGACATTTGGAGCGCTAAGAGAGTAGTAGTGGAAAAAGGAATATATTCAAATATAAACTACACAGAAGCATTCTGTGAAACTTCTTTCTGATCTGAGCATTCAGCTAACAGAGTTAAACCATACTTTTGATTGAGCAGTTTTGAAACACTCTGTAGAGAATGCAACTGGACATTCGTAGCGCTAAATGGGTAATAGTGGAAAAAAGAATATGTTCAAATATAAACTACAAAGAAGCATTGTATGAAACTTCTTTCTGTTCTGTGCATTCAACTAACAGAGTTGAACCTTACTTTTGATTGAGCCTTTCTGAAACACTCTTTCTGTAGAAACTGCAATTGGACATTCTGAGCGCTAAGAGGCCTCTATTGGGAAAAATAATATCTTCAAATAAAAACTACACAGAAGCATTGTGTGAAACTTATTTCTGATATGTTCATTAAGCTAACAGAGTTAAACCATACTTTTGATTGCGCAGTTCTGAACACTCTTTCTGTAGAAAATGCAAGTGGACATTCGGAGCGCTAAGAGGGTAATAGTGGAAAAAGGAATATATTCAAATATAAACTACACAGTAGCATTCTGTGAAAATTCTTTCTGTTCTGTGCATTCAACTAACAGAGTTGAACCTTACTTTTGATTGAGCCGTTCTGAAACACTCTTTCTGTAGAAACTACAATTGGACATGCTAAGCGCTAAGAGGCCTACATTGGGAAAAAGAATATCTTCAAATAAAAACTACACAGATGCATTCTGTGAAACTTATTTCTGATCTGTAAATTCAGTTAACAGAGATAAAACATATTTTTGATTGAGCAGTTATGAAACACTCTTTTCGTAGAAAATGCAAGTGGAGATTTGGAGCGCTAAGAGGGTAATAGTGGAAAAAGGAATGTCTTCAAATATAAACTACACAGAATCATTCGGTGAAACTTCTTTCTGATCTGTGCATTCAGCTAACAGAGTTAAACCATACTTTTGATTGAGCAGATCTGAACACTCTTTCTGTTGAAAATGCAACTGGACATTTGGAGCGCTAAGAGCGTAGTAGTGGAAAAAGGAATATATTCAAATATAAACTACACAGAAGCATTCTGTGAAACTTCTTTCTGATCTGAGCATACAGCTAAGAGAGTTAAACCATACTTTTGAATGAGCAGTTTTGAAACACTCTGTCTGTAGAAAATGCAACTGGACATTCGTAGCGCTAAGTGGGTAATAGTGGAAAAAAGAATATGTTCAAATATAAACTACACAGAAGCATTGTATGAAACTTCTTTCTGTTCTGTGCATTCAACTAACAGAGTTGAACCTTACTTTTGATTGAGCCGTTCTGAAACACTCTTTCTGTAGAAACTGCAATTGGACATTCTGAGCGCTAAGAGGCATATATTGGGAAAAAGAATGTCTACAAATAAAAACTACACAGAAGAATTGTGTGAAACTTCTTTCTGTTCTGTTTGTTCAACTAAAAGAGTTGAACCTTAGTTTTGATTGAGCCGTTCTGAAACACTCTTTCTGTAGAAAATGCAAGTGGAGGTTCGGAGCGCTAAGAGGGTAATAGTGGAAAAAGGAATGTCTCCAAATATAAACTACACAGAATCATTCTGTGAAACTTCTTTCTGATCTGTGCATTCAGCTAACAGAGTTAAACCATACTTTTGATTGAGCAGATCTGAACACTCTTTCTGTAGAAAATGCAACTGGACATTTGGAGCGCTAAGAGAGTAGTAGTGGAAAAAGGAATATATTCAAATATAAACTACACAGAAGCATTCTGTGAAACTTCTTCTGATCTGAGCATTCAGCTAACAGAGTTAAACCATACTTTTGATTGAGCAGTTTTGAAACACTCTGTCTGTAGAAAATGCAACTGGACATTCGTAGCGCTAAGTGGGTAATAGTGGAAAAAAGAATATGTTCAAATATAAACTACACAGAAGCATTGTATGAAACTACTTTCTGTTCTGTGCATTCAACTAACAGAGTTGAACCTTACTTTTGATTGAGCCGTTCTGAAACACTCTTTCTGTAGAAATTGCAATTGGACATTCTGAGAGCTAAGAGGCCTATATTGGGAAAAAGAATATCTACAAATAAAAACTACACAGAAGAATTGTGTGAAACTTCTTTCTGTTCTGTTTGTTCAACTAAAAGAGTTGAACCTTAGTTTTGATTGAGCCGTTCTGAAACACTCTTTCTGTAGAAAATGCAAGTGGATATTCGGAGCGCTAAGAGGGTAATAGTGGAAAAAGGAATGTCTCCAAATATAAACTACACAGAATCATTCTGTGAAACTTCTTTCTGATCTGTGCATTCAGCTAACAGAGTTAAACCATACTTTTGATTGAGCAGATCTGAACACTCTTTCTGTAGATAATGCAACTGGACATTTGGAGCGCTAAGAGAGTAGTAGTGGAAAAAGGAATATATTCAAATATAAACTACACAGAAGCATTCTGTGAAACTTCTTTCTGATCTGAGCATTCAGCTAACAGAGTTAAACCATACTTTTGATTGTGCAGTTTTGAAACACTCTGTCTGTAGAAAATGCAACTGGACATTCGTAGCGCTAAGTGGGTAATAGTGGAAAAAATTATATGTTCAAATATAAACTACACAGAAGCATTGTATGAAACTTCTTTCTGTTCTGTGCATTCAACTAACAGAGTTGAACCTTACTTTTGATTGAGCCGTTCTGAAACACTCTTTCTGTAGAAACTGCAATTGGACATTCTGAGCGCTAAGAGGCCTATATTGGGAAAAAGAATGTCTACAAATAAAAACTACACAGAAGAATTGTGTGAAACTTCTTTCTGTTCTGTTTGTTCAACTAAAAGAGTTGAACCTTAGTTTTGATTGAGCCGTTCTGAAACACTCTTTCTGTAGAAAATGCAAGTGGAGATTCGGAGCGCTAAGAGGGTAATAGTGGAAAAAGGAATGTCTCCAAATATAAACTACACAGAATCATTCTGTGAAACTTCTTTCTGATCTGTGCATTCAGCTAACAGAGTTAAACCATACTTTTGATTCAGCAGATCTGAACACTCTTTCTGTAGAAAATGCAACTGGACATTTGGAGCGCTAAGAGAGTAGTAGTGGAAAAAGGAATATATTCAAATATAAACTACACAGAAGCATTCTGTGAAACTTCTTTCTGATCTGAGCATTCAGCTAACAGAGTTAAACCATACTTTTGATTGAGCAGTTTTGAAACACTCTGTAGAGAATGCAACTGGACATTCGTAGCGCTAAATGGGTAATAGTGGAAAAAAGAATATGTTCAAATATAAACTACAAAGAAGCATTGTATGAAACTTCTTTCTGTTCTGTGCATTCAACTAACAGAGTTGAACCTTACTTTTGATTGAGCCTTTCTGAAACACTCTTTCTGTAGAAACTGCAATTGGACATTCTGAGCGCTAAGAGGCCTCTATTGGGAAAAATAATATCTTCAAATAAAAACTACACAGAAGCATTGTGTGAAACTTATTTCTGATATGTTCATTAAGCTAACAGAGTTAAACCATACTTTTGATTGCGCAGTTCTGAACACTCTTTCTGTAGAAAATGCAAGTGGACATTCGGAGCGCTAAGAGGGTAATAGTGGAAAAAGGAATATATTCAAATATAAACTACACAGTAGCATTCTGTGAAAATTCTTTCTGTTCTGTGCATTCAACTAACAGAGTTGAACCTTACTTTTGATTGAGCCGTTCTGAAACACTCTTTCTGTAGAAACTACAATTGGACATGCTAAGCGCTAAGAGGCCTACATTGGGAAAAAGAATATCTTCAAATAAAAACTACACAGATGCATTCTGTGAAAGTTATTTCTGATCTGTAAATTCAGTTAACAGAGATAAAACATATTTTTGATTGAGCAGTTATGAAACACTCTTTTCGTAGAAAATGCAAGTGGAGATTTGGAGCGCTAAGAGGGTAATAGTGGAAAAAGGAATGTCTTCAAATATAAACTACACAGAATCATTCGGTGAAACTTCTTTCTGATCTGTGCATTCAGCTAACAGAGTTAAACCATACTTTTGATTGAGCAGATCTGAACACTCTTTCTGTTGAAAATGCAACTGGACATTTGGAGCGCTAAGAGCGTAGTAGTGGAAAAAGGAATATATTCAAATATAAACTACACAGAAGCATTCTGTGAAACTTCTTTCTGATCTGAGCATACAGCTAAGAGAGTTAAACCATACTTTTGAATGAGCAGTTTTGAAACACTCTGTCTGTAGAAAATGCAACTGGACATTCGTAGCGCGAAGTGGGTAATAGTGGAAAAAAGAATATGTTCAAATATAAACTACACAGAAGCATTGTATGAAACTTCTTTCTGTTCTGTGCATTCAACTAACAGAGTTGAACCTTACTTTTGATTGAGCCGTTCTGAAACACTCTTTCTGTAGAAACTGCAATTGGACATTCTGAGCGCTAAGAGGCATATATTGGGAAAAAGAATGTCTACAAATAAAAACTACACAGAAGAATTGTGTGAAACTTCTTTCTGTTCTGTTTGTTCAACTAAAAGAGTTGAACCTTAGTTTTGATTGAGCCGTTCTGAAACACTCTTTCTGTAGAAAATGCAAGTGGAGGTTCGGAGCGCTAAGAGGGTAATAGTGGAAAAAGGAATGTCTCCAAATATAAACTACACAGAATCATTCTGTGAAACTTCTTTCTGATCTGTGCATTCAGCTAACAGAGTTAAACCATACTTTTGATTGAGCAGATCTGAACACTCTTTCTGTAGAAAATGCAACTGGACATTTGGAGCGCTAAGAGAGTAGTAGTGGAAAAAGGAATATATTCAAATATAAACTACACAGAAGCATTCTGTGAAACTTCTTCTGATCTGAGCATTCAGCTAACAGAGTTAAACCATACTTTTGATTGAGCAGTTTTGAAACACTCTGTCTGTAGAAAATGCAACTGGACATTCGTAGCGCTAAGTGGGTAATAGTGGAAAAAAGAATATGTTCAAATATAAACTACACAGAAGCATTGTATGAAACTACTTTCTGTTCTGTGCATTCAACTAACAGAGTTGAACCTTACTTTTGATTGAGCCGTTCTGAAACACTCTTTCTGTAGAAATTGCAATTGGACATTCTGAGAGCTAAGAGGCCTATATTGGGAAAAAGAATATCTACAAATAAAAACTACACAGAAGAATTGTGTGAAACTTCTTTCTGTTCTGTTTGTTCAACTAAAAGAGTTGAACCTTAGTTTTGATTGAGCCGTTCTGAAACACTCTTTCTGTAGAAAATGCAAGTGGATATTCGGAGCGCTAAGAGGGTAATAGTGGAAAAAGGAATGTCTCCAAATATAAACTACACAGAATCATTCTGTGAAACTTCTTTCTGATCTGTGCATTCAGCTAACAGAGTTAAACCATACTTTTGATTGAGCAGATCTGAACACTCTTTCTGTAGATAATGCAACTGGACATTTGGAGCGCTAAGAGAGTAGTAGTGGAAAAAGGAATATATTCAAATATAAACTACACAGAAGCATTCTGTGAAACTTCTTTCTGATCTGAGCATTCAGCTAACAGAGTTAAACCATACTTTTGATTGTGCAGTTTTGAAACACTCTGTCTGTAGAAAATGCAACTGGACATTCGTAGCGCTAAGTGGGTAATAGTGGAAAAAATTATATGTTCAAATATAAACTACACAGAAGCATTGTATGAAACTTCTTTCTGTTCTGTGCATTCAACTAACAGAGTTGAACCTTACTTTTGATTGAGCCGTTCTGAAACACTCTTTCTGTAGAAACTGCAATTGGACATTCTGAGCGCTAAGAGGCCTATATTGGGAAAAAGAATGTCTACAAATAAAAACTACACAGAAGAATTGTGCGAAACTACTTTCTGTTCTGTTTGTTCAACTAAAAGAGTTGAACCTTAGTTTTGATTGAGCCGTTCTGAAACACTCTTTCTGTAGAAAATGCAAGTGGAGATTCGGAGCGCTAAGAGGGTAATAGTGAAAAAAGGAATGTCTCCAAATATAAACTACACAGAATCATTCTGTGAAACTTCTTTCTGATCTGTGCATTCAGCTAACAGAGTTAAACCATACTTTTGATTGAGCAGATCTGAACACTCTTTCTGTAGAAAATGCAACTGGACATTTGGAGCGCTAAGAGAGTAGTAGTGGAAAAAGGAATATATTCAAATATAAACTACACAGAAGCATTCTGTGAAACTTCTTTCTGATCTGAGCATTCAGCTAACAGAGTTAAACCATACTTTTGATTGAGCAGTTTTGAAACACTCTGTCTGTAGAAAATGCAACTGGACATTCGTAGCGCTAAGTGGGTAATAGTGGAAAAAAGAATATGTTCAAATATAAACTACACAGAAGCATTGTATGAAACTTCTTTCTGTTCTGTGCATTCAACTAACAGAGTTGAACCTTACTTTTGATTGAGCCTTTCTGAAACACTCTTTCTGTAGAAAGTGCAATTGGACATTCTGAGCGCTAAGAGGCCTCTATTGGGAAAAATAATATCTTCAAATAAAAACTACACAGAAGCATTGTTTGAAACTTATTTCTGATATGTTCATTAAGCTAACAGAGTTAAACCATACTTTTGATTGCGCGGTTCTGAACACTCTTTCTGTAGAAAATGCAAGTGGACATTCGGAGCGCTAAGAGGGTAATAGTGGAAAAAGGAATATATTCAAATATAAACTACACAGTAGCATTCTGTGAAAATTCTTTCTGTTCTGTGCATTCAACTAACAGAGTTGAACCTTACTTTTGATTGAGCCGTTCTGAAACACTCTTTCTGTAGAAACTGCAATTGGACATGCTAAGCGCTAAGAGGCCTACATTGGGAAAAAGAATATCTTCAAATAAAAACTACACAGATGCACTCTGTGAAACTTATTTCTGATCTGTAAATTCAGTTAACAGAGATAAAACATATTTTTGATTGAGCAGTTATGAAACACTCATTTTGTAGAAAATGCAAGTGGAGATTCGGAGCGCTAAGAGGGTTATAGTGGAAAAAGGAATGTCTTCAAATATAAACTACACAGAATCATTCGGTGAAACTCCTTTCTGATCTGTGCATTCAGCTAACAGAGTTAAACCATACTTTTGATTGAGCAGATCTGAACACTCTTTCTGTTGAAAATGCAACTGGACCTTTGGAGCGGTAAGAGCGTAGTAGTGGAAAAAGGAATATATTCAAATATAAACTACACAGAAGCATTCTGTGAAACTTCTTTCTGATCTGAGCATTCAGCTAACAGAGTTAAACCATACTTTTGATTGAGCAGTTTTGAAACACTCTGTCTGTAGAAAATGCAACTGGACATTCGTAGCGCTAAGTGGGTAATAGTGGAAAAAAGAATATGTTCAAATATAAACTACACAGAAGCATTGTATGAAACTTCTTTCTGTTCTGTGCATTCAACTAACAGAGTTGAACCTTACTTTTGATTGAGCCGTTCTGAAACACTTTCTGTAGAAACTGCAATTGGACATTTTGAGCGCTAAGAGGCCTATACTGGGAAAAAGAATGTCTACAAATAAAAACTACACAGAAGAATTGTGTGAAACTTCTTTCTGTTCTGTTTGTTCAACAAAAAAAGAGTTGAACCTTAGTTTTGATTGAGCCGTTCTGTAACAGTCTTTCTGTAGAAAATGCAAGTGGAGATTCGGAGCGCTAAGAGGGTAATAGTGGAAAAAGGAATGTCTCCAAATATAAACTACACAGAATCATTCTGTGAAACTTCTTTCTGATCTGTGCATTCAGCAAACAGAGTTAAACCATAATTTTGATTCAGCAGATCTGAACACTCTTTCTGTAGAAAATGCAACTGGACATTTTGAGCGCTAAGAGAGTAGTAGTGGAAAAAGGAATATATTGAAATATAAACTACACAGAAGCATTCTCTGAAAGTTCTTTCTGATCTGAGCATTCAGCTAACAGAGTTAAACCATACTTTTGATTGAGCAGTTTTGAAACACTCTGTCTGTAGAAAATGCAACTGGACATTCGTAGCGCTAAGTGGGTAATAGTGGAAAAAAGAATATGTTCAAATATAAACTACACAGAAGCATTGTATGAAACTTCTTTCTGTTCTGTGCATTCAACTAACAGAGTTGAACCTTACTTTTGATTGAGCCTTTCTGAAACACTCTTTCTGTAGAAACTGCAATTGGACATTCTGAGCGCTAAGAGGCCTCTATTGGGAAAAATAATATCTTCAAATAAAAACTACACAGAAGCATTGTGTGAAACTTATTTCTGATATGTTCATTAAGCTAACAGAGTTAAACCATACTTTTGATTGCGCAGTTCTGAACACTCTTTCTGTAGAAAATGCAAGTGGACATTCGGAGCGCTAAGAGGGTAATAGTGGAAAAAGGAATATATTCAAATATAAACTACACAGAAGCATTGTATGAAACTTCTTTCTGTTCTGTGCATTCTACTAACAGAGTTGAACCTTACTTTTGATTGAGCCGTTCTGAAACACTCTTTCTGTAGAAACTGCAATTGGACATTCTGAGCGCTAAGAGGCCTATATTGGGAAAAAGAATGTCTACAAATAAAAGCTACACAGAAGAATTGTGTGAAACTTCTTTCTGTTCCGTTTGTTCAACTAAAAGAGTTGAACCTTGGTTTTGATTGAGCCGTTCTGAAACAATCTTTCTGTAGAAAATGCAAGTGGAGATTCGGAGTGCTAAGAGGGTAATAGTGGAAAAAGGAATGTCTCCAAATATAAACTACACAGAATCATTCTGTGAAACTTCTTTCTGATCTGTGCATTCAGCTAACAGAGTTAAACCATACTTTTGATTGAGCAGATCTGAACACTCTTTCTGTAGAAAATGCAACTGGACATTTGGAGGGCTAAGAGAGTAGTAGTGGAAAAAGGAATATATTCAAATATAAACTACACAGAAGCATTCTGTGAAACTTCTTTCTGATCTGAGCATTCAGCTAACAGAGTTAAACCATACTTTTGATTGAGCAGTTTTGAAACACTCTGTCTGTAGAAAATGCAACTTGACATTCGTAGCGCTAAGTGGGTAATAGTGGAAAAAAGAATATTTTCAAATATAAACTACACAGAAGCATTGTATGAAACTTCTTTCTGTTCTGTGCATTCAACTAACAGAGTTGAACCTTACTTTTGATTGAGCCTTTCTGAAACACTCTCTCTGTAGAAACTGCAATTGGACATTCTGAGCGCTAAGAGGCCTCTATTGGGAAAAAAAATATCTTCAAATAAAAACTACAGAGAAGCATTGTGTGAAACTTATTTCTGATATGTTCTTTAAGCTAACAGAGTTAAACCATACTTTTGATTGCGCAGTTCTGAACACTCTTTCTGTAGAAAATGCAAGTGGACATTCGGAGCGCTAAGAGGGTAATAGTGGAAAAAGGAATATATTCAAATATAAACTACACAGTAGCATTCTGTGAAAATTCTTTCTGTTCTGTGCATTCAACTAACAGAGTTGAACCTTACTTTTGATTGAGCCGTTCTGAAACACTCTTTCTGTAGAAACTGCAATTGGACATGCTAAGCGCTAAGAGGCCTACATTGGGAAAAAAATATCTTCAAATAAAAACTACACAGATGCATTCTGTGAAACTTATTTCTGATCTGTAAATTCAGTTAACAGAGATAAAACATATTTTTGATTGAGCAGTTATGAAACACTCTTTTTGTAGAAAATGCAAGTGGAGATTCGGAGCGCTAAGAGGGTAATAGTGGAAAAAGGAATGTCTTCAACTATAAACTACACAGAATCATTCGGTGAAACTTCTTTCTGATCTGTGCATTCAGCTAACAGAGTTAAACCATACTTTTGATTGAGCAGATCTGAACACTCCTTCTGTTGAAAATGCAACTGGACATTTGGAGCGCTAAGAACGTAGTAGTGGAAAAAGGAATATATTCAAATATAAACTTCACAGAAGCATTCTGTGAAACTTCTTTCTGATCTGAGCATTCAGCTAACAGAGTTAAACCATACTTTTGATTGAGCAGTTTTGAAACACTCTGTCTGTAGAAAATGCAACTGGACATTCGTAGCGCTAAGTGGGTAATAGTGGAAAAAAGAATATGTTCAAATATGAACTACACAGAAGCATTGTATGAAACTTCTTTCTGTTCTGTGCATTCAACTAACAGAGTTGAACCTTACTTTTGATTGAGCCGTTCTGAAACACTCTTTCTGTAGAAACTGCAATTGGACATTCTGAGGGCTAAGAGGCCTATATTGGGAAAAAGAATGTCTACAAATAAAAACTACACAGAAGAATTGTGTGAAACTTCTTTCTGTTCTGTCTGTTCAACTAAAAGAGTTGAACCTTAGTTTTGATTGAGCCGTTCTGAAACACTCTTTCTGTAGAAAATGCAAGTGGAGATTCGGAGCGCTAAGAGGGTAATAGTGGAAAAAGGAATGTCTCCAAATATAAACTACACAGAATCATTCTGTGAAACTTCTTTCTGATCTGTGCATTCAGCTAACAGAGTTAAACCATACTTTTGATTGAGCAGATCTGAACACTCTTTCTGTAGAAAATGCAACTGGACATTTGGAGCGCTAAGAGAGTAGTAGTGGAAAAAGTAACATATTCAAATATAAACTACACAGAAGCATTCTGTGAAACTTCTTTCTGATCTGAGCATTCAGCTAACAGAGTTAAACCATACTTTTGATTGAGCAGTTTTGAAACAATCTGTCTGTAGAAAATGCAACTGGACATTCGTAGCGCTAAGTGGGTAATAGTGGAAAAAAGAATCTGTTCAAATATAAACTACACAGAAGCATTGTATGAAACTTCTTTCTGTTCTGTGCATTCAACTAACAGAGTTGAAACTTACTTTTGATTGAGCCGTTCTGAAACACTCTTTCTGTAGAAATTGCAATTGGACATTCTGAGCGCTAAGAGGCCTATATTGGGAAAAATAATATCTTCAAATAAAAATTACACAGAAGCATTGTGTGAAACTTATTTCTGATATGTTCATTAAGCTAACAGAGTTAAACCATACTTTTGATTGCGCAGTTCTGAACACTCTTTCTGTAGAAAATGCAAGTGGACATTCGGAGCGCTAAGAGGGTAATAGTGGAAAAAGGAATATATTCAAATATAAACTACACAGTAGCATTCTGTGAAAATTCTTTCTGTTCTGTGCATTCAACTAACAGAGTTGAACCTTACTTTTGATTGAGCCGTTCTGAAACACTCTTTCTGTAGAAACTGCAATTGGACATGCTAAGCGCTAAGAGGCCTACATTGGGAAAAAGAATATCTTCAAATAAAAACTACACAGATGCATTCTGTGAAACTTATTTCTGATCTGTAAATTCAGTTAACAGAGGTAAAACATATTTTTGATTGAGCAGTTATGAAACACTCTTTTTGTAGAAAATGCAAGTGGAGATTCGGAGCGCTAAGAGGGTAATAGTGGAAAAAGGAATGTCTTCAAATATAAACTACACAGAATCATTCGGTGAAACTTCTTTCTGATCTGTGCATTCAGCTAACAGAGTTAAACCATACTTTTGATTGAGCAGATCTGAACACTCCTTCTGTTGAAAATGCAACTGGACATTTGGAGCGCTAAGAACGTAGTAGTGGAAAAAGGAATATATTCAAATATAAACTTCACAGAAGCATTCTGTGAAACTTCTTTCTGATCTGAGCATTCAGCTAACAGAGTTAAACCATACTTTTGATTGAGCAGTTTTGAAACACTCTGTCTGTAGAAAATGCAACTGGACATTCGTAGCGCTAAGTGGGTAATAGTGGAAAAAAGAATATGTTCAAATATGAACTACACAGAAGCATTGTATGAAACTTCTTTCTGTTCTGTGCATTCAACTAACAGAGTTGAACCTTACTTTTGATTGAGCCGTTCTGAAACACTCTTTCTGTAGAAACTGCAATTGGACATTCTGAGGGCTAAGAGGCCTATATTGGGAAAAAGAATGTCTACAAATAAAAACTACACAGAAGAATTGTGTGAAACTTCTTTCTGTTCTGTCTGTTCAACTAAAAGAGTTGAACCTTAGTTTTGATTGAGCCGTTCTGAAACACTCTTTCTGTAGAAAATGCAAGTTGAGATTCGGAGCGCTAAGAGGGTAATAGTGGAAAAAGGAATGTCTCCAAATATAAACTACACAGAATCATTCTGTGAAACTTCTTTCTGATCTGTGCATTCAGCTAACAGAGTTAAACCATACTTTTGATTGAGCAGATCTGAACACTCTTTCTGTAGAAAATGCAACTGGACATTTGGAGCGCTAAGAGAGTAGTAGTGGAAAAAGTAACATATTCAAATATAAACTACACAGAAGCATTCTGTGAAACTTCTTTCTGATCTGAGCATTCAGCTAACAGAGTTAAACCATACTTTTGATTGAGCAGTTTTGAAACAATCTGTCTGTAGAAAATGCAACTGGACATTCGTAGCGCTAAGTGGGTAATAGTGGAAAAAAGAATCTGTTCAAATATAAACTACACAGAAGCATTGTATGAAACTTCTTTCTGTTCTGTGCATTCAACTAACAGAGTTGAAACTTACTTTTGATTGAGCCGTTCTGAAACACTCTTTCTGTAGAAATTGCAATTGGACATTCTGAGCGCTAAGAGGCCTATATTGGGAAAAATAATATCTTCAAATAAAAATTACACAGAAGCATTGTGTGAAACTTATTTCTGATATGTTCATTAAGCTAACAGAGTTAAACCATACTTTTGATTGCGCAGTTCTGAACACTCTTTCTGTAGAAAATGCAAGTGGACATTCGGAGCGCTAAGAGGGTAATAGTGGAAAAAGGAATATATTCAAATATAAACTACACAGTAGCATTCTGTGAAAATTCTTTCTGTTCTGTGCATTCAACTAACAGAGTTGAACCTTACTTTTGATTGAGCCGTTCTGAAACACTCTTTCTGTAGAAACTGCAATTGGACATGCTAAGCGCTAAGAGGCCTACATTGGGAAAAAGAATATCTTCAAATAAAAACTACACAGATGCATTCTGTGAAACTTATTTCTGATCTGTAAATTCAGTTAACAGAGATAAAACATATTTTTGATTGAGCAGTTATGAAACACTCTTTTTGTAGAAAATGCAAGTGGAGTTTCGGAGCGCTAAGAGGGTAATAGTGGAAAAAGGAATGTCTTCAAATATAAACTACACAGAATCATTCGGTGAAACTTCTTTCTGATCTGTGCATTCAGCTAACAGAGTTAAACCATACTTTTGATTGAGCAGATCTGAACACTCTTTCTGTTGAAAATGCAACTGGACATTTGGAGCGCTAGGAGCGTAGTAGTGGAAAAAGGAATATATTCAAATATAAACTACACAGAAGCATTCTGTGAAACTAATTTCTGATCTGAGCATACAGCTAACAGAGTTAAACCATTCTCTTGATTGAGCAGTTTTGAAACACTCTGTCTGTAGAAAATGCAACTGGACATTCATAGCGCTAAGTGGGTAAGAGTGGAAAAAAGAATATGTTCAAATATAAACTACACAGAAGCATTGTATGAAACTTCTTTCTGTTCTGTGCATTCAACTAACAGAGTTGAACCTTACTTTTGATTGAGCCGTTCTGAAACACTCTTTCTGTAGAAACTGCAATTGGACATTCTGAGCGTTAAGAGGCCTATATTGGGAAAAAGAATGTCTACAAATAAAAACTACACAGAAGAATTGTGTGAAACTTCTTTCTGTTCTGTTTGTTCAACTAAAAGAGTTGAACCTTAGTTTTGATTGAGCCGTTCTGAAACACTCTTTCTGTAGAAACTGCAACTGGACATGCTAAGCGCTAAGAGGCCTACATTAGGAAAAAGAATATCTTCAAATAAAAACTACACAGATGCATTCTGTGAAACTTATTTCTGATCTGTAATTGCAGTTAACAGAGATAAAACATATTTTTGATTGAGCAGTTATGAAACACTCTTTTTGTAGAAAATGCAAGGCGAGATTCGGAGCGCTAAGAGGGTAATAGTGGAAAAAGGCATGTCTTCAAATATAAACTACACAGAAGCATTCTGTGAAACTTCTTTCTGATCTGAGCATTCAGCTAACAGAGTTAAACCATACTTATGATTGATCAGTTTTGAAACACTCTGTCTGTAGAAAATGCAACTGGACATTCGTAGCGCTAAGTGGGTAATAGTGGAAAAAAGAATATTTTCAAATATAAACTACACAGAAGCATTGTATGAAACTTCTTTCTGTTCTGTGCATTCAACTAACAGAGTTGAACCTTACTTTTGATTGAGCCTTTCTGAAACACTCTTTCTGTAGAAACTGCAATTGGACATTCTGAGCGCTAAGAGGCCTATATTGGGAAAAATAATATCTTCAAATAAAAACTACACAGAAGCATTGTGTGAAACTTATTTCTGATATGTTCATTAAGCTAACAGAGTTAAACCATACTTTTGATTGCGCAGTTCTGAACACTCTTTCTGTAGAAAATGCAAGTGGACATTCGGAGCGCTAAGAGGGTAATAGTGGAAAAAGGAATATATTCAAATATAAACTACACAGTAGCATTCTGTGAAAATTCTTTCTGTTCTGTGAATTCAACTAACAGAGTTGAACCTTACTTTTGATTGAGCCGTTCTGAAACTCTCTTTCTGTACAAACTGCAATTGGACATGCTAAGCGCTAAGAGGCCTACATTGGGAAAAAGAATATCTTCAAATAAAAACTACACAGATGCATTCTGTGATACTTATTTCTGATCTGTAAATTCAGTTAACAGAGATAAAACATATTTTTGATTGAGCAGTTATGAAACACTCTTTTTGTAGAAAATGCAAGTGGAGATTCGGAGCGCTAAGAGGGTAATAGTGGAAAAAGGAATGTCTTCAAATATAAACTACACAGAATCATTCGGTGAAACTTCTTTCTGATCTGTGCATTCAGCTAACAGAGTTAAACCATACTTTTGATTGAGCAGATCTGAACACTCTTTTTGTTGAAAATGCAACTGGACATTTGGAGCGCTAAGAGCGTAGTAGTGGAAAAAGGAATATATTCAAATATAAACTTCACAGAAGCATTCTGTGAAACTTCTTTCTGATCTGAGCATTCAGCTAACAGAGTTAAACCATACTTTTGATTGAGCAGATCTGAACACTCTTTCTGTTGAAAATGCAACTGGACATTTGGAGCGGTAAGAGCGTAGTAGTGGAAAAAGGAATATATTCAAATATAAACTACACAGAAGCATTCTGTGAAACTTCTTTCTGATCTGAGCATTCAGCTAACAGAGTTAAACCATACTTTTGATTGAGCAGTTTTGAAACACTCTGTCTGTAGAAAATGCAACTGGACATTCGTAGCGCTAAGTGGGTAATAGTGGAAAAAAGAATATGTTCAAATATAAACTACACAGAAGCATTGTATGAAACTTCTTTCTGTTCTGTGCATTCAACTAACAGAGTTGAAACTTACTTTTGATTGAGCCGTTCTGAAACACTCTTTCTGTAGAAATTGCAATTGGACATTCTGAGCGCTAAGAGGCCTATATTGGGAAAAATAATATCTTCAAATAAAAATTACACAGAAGCATTGTGTGAAACTTATTTCTGATATGTTCATTAAGCTAACAGAGTTAAACCATACTTTTGATTGCGCAGTTCTGAACACTCTTTCTGTAGAAAATGCAAGTGGACATTCGGAGCGCTAAGAGGGTAATAGTGGAAAAAGGAATATATTCAAATATAAACTACACAGTAGCATTCTGTGAAAATTCTTTCTGTTCTGTGCATTCAACTAACAGAGTTGAACCTTACTTTTGATTGAGCCGTTCTGAAACACTCTTTCTGTAGAAACTGCAATTGGACATGCTAAGCGCTAAGAGGCCTACATTGGGAAAAAGAATATCTTCAAATAAAAACTACACAGATGCATTCTGTGAAACTTATTTCTGATCTGTAAATTCAGTTAACAGAGATAAAACATATTTTTGATTGAGCAGTTATGAAACACTCTTTTTGTAGAAAATGCAAGTGGAGTTTCGGAGCGCTAAGAGGGTAATAGTGGAAAAAGGAATGTCTTCAAATATAAACTACACAGAATCATTCGGTGAAACTTCTTTCTGATCTGTGCATTCAGCTAACAGATTTAAACCATGCTTTTGATTGAGCAGATCTGAACACTCTTTCTGTTGAAAATGCAACTGGACATTTGGAGCGCTAGGAGCGTAGTAGTGGAAAAAGGAATATATTCAAATATAAACTACACAGAAGCATTCTGTGAAACTAATTTCTGATCTGAGCATACAGCTAACAGAGTTAAACCATTCTCTTGATTGAGCAGTTTTGAAACACTCTGTCTGTAGAAAATGCAACTGGACATTCATAGCGCTAAGTGGGTAAGAGTGGAAAAAAGAATATGTTCAAATATAAACTACACAGAAGCATTGTATGAAACTTCTTTCTGTTCTGTGCATTCAACTAACAGAGTTGAACCTTACTTTTGATTGAGCCGTTCTGAAACACTCTTTCTGTAGAAACTGCAATTGGACATTCTGAGCGTTAAGAGGCCTATATTGGGAAAAAGAATGTCTACAAATAAAAACTACACAGAAGAATTGTGTGAAACTTCTTTCTGTTCTGTTTGTTCAACTAAAAGAGTTGAACCTTAGTTTTGATTGAGCCGTTCTGAAACACTCTTTCTGTAGAAACTGCAACTGGACATGCTAAGCGCTAAGAGGCCTACATTAGGAAAAAGAATATCTTCAAATAAAAACTACACAGATGCATTCTGTGAAACTTATTTCTGATCTGTAATTGCAGTTAACAGAGATAAAACATATTTTTGATTGAGCAGTTATGAAACACTCTTTTTGTAGAAAATGCAAGGCGAGATTCGGAGCGCTAAGAGGGTAATAGTGGAAAAAGGCATGTCTTCAAATATAAACTACACAGAAGCATTCTGTGAAACTTCTTTCTGATCTGAGCATTCAGCTAACAGAGTTAAACCATACTTATGATTGATCAGTTTTGAAACACTCTGTCTGTAGAAAATGCAACTGGACATTCGTAGCGCTAAGTGGGTAATAGTGGAAAAAAGAATATTTTCAAATATAAACTACACAGAAGCATTGTATGAAACTTCTTTCTGTTCTGTGCATTCAACTAACAGAGTTGAACCTTACTTTTGATTGAGCCTTTCTGAAACACTCTTTCTGTAGAAACTGCAATTGGACATTCTGAGCGCTAAGAGGCCTATATTGGGAAAAATAATATCTTCAAATAAAAACTACACAGAAGCATTGTGTGAAACTTATTTCTGATATGTTCATTAAGCTAACAGAGTTAAACCATACTTTTGATTGCGCAGTTCTGAACACTCTTTCTGTAGAAAATGCAAGTGGACATTCGGAGCGCTAAGAGGGTAATAGTGGAAAAAGGAATATATTCAAATATAAACTACACAGTAGCATTCTGTGAAAATTCTTTCTGTTCTGTGTATTCAACTAACAGAGTTGAACCTTACTTTTGATTGAGCCGTTCTGAAACACTCTTTCTGTAGAAACTGCAATTGGACATGCCAAGCGCTAAGAGGCCTACATTGGGAAAAAGAATATCTTCAAATAAAAACTACACAGATGCATTCTGTGAAACTTATTTCTGATCTGTAAATTCAGTTAACAGAGATAAAACATATTTTTGATTGAGCAGTTATGAAACACTCTTTTTGTAGAAAATGCAAGTGGAGATTCGGAGCGCTAAGAGGGTAATAGTGGAAAAAGGAATGTCTTCAAATATAAACTACACAGAATCATTCGGTGAAACTTCTTTCTGATCTGTGCATTCAGCTAACAGAGTTAAACCATACTTTTGATTGAGCAGATCTGAACACTCTTTCTGTTGAAAATGCAGCTGGACATTTGGAGCGCTAAGAGCGTAGTAGTGGAAAAAGGAATATATTCAAATATAAACTTCACAGAAGCATTCTGTGAAACTTCTTTCTGATCTGAGCATTCAGCTAACAGAGTTAAACCATACTTTTGATTGAGCAGATCTGAACACTCTTTCTGTTGAAAATGCAACTGGACATTTGGAGCGGTAAGAGCGTAGTAGTGGAAAAAGGAATATATTCAAATATAAACTACACAGAAGCATTCTGTGAAACTTCTTTCTGATCTGAGCATTCAGCTAACAGAGTTAAACCATACTTTTGATTGAGCAGTTTTGAAACACTCTGTCTGTAGAAAATGCAACTGGACATTCGTAGCGCTAAGTGGGTAATAGTGGAAAAAAGAATATGTTCAAATATAAACTACACAGAAGCATTGTATGAAACTTCTTTCTCTTCTGTGCATTCAACTAACAGAGTTGAACCTTACTTTTGATTGAGCCTTTCTGAAACACTCTTTCTGTAGAAACTGCAATTGGACATTCTGAGCGCTAAGAGGCCTCTATTGGGAAAAATAATATCTTCAAATAAAAACTACACAGAAGCATTGTTTGAAACTTATTTCTGATATGTTCATTAAGCTAACAGAGTTAAACCATACTTTTGATTGCGCAGTTCTGATCACTCTTTCTGTAGAAAATGCAAGTGGACATTCGGAGCGCTAAGAGGGTAATAGTGGAAAAAGGAATATATTCAAATATAAACTACACAGTAGCATTCTGTGAAAATTCTTTCTGTTCTGTGCATTCAACTAACAGAGTTGAACCTTACTTTTGATTGAGCCGTTCTGAAACACTCTTTCTGTAGAAACTGCAATTGGACATGTTAAGCGCTAAGAGGCCTACATTGGGAAAAAGAATATCTTCAAATAAAAACTACACAGATGCACTCTGTGAAACTTATTTCTGATCTGTAAATTCAGTTAACAGAGATAAAATATATTTTTGATTGAGCAGTTATGAAACACTCTTTTTGTAGAAAATGCAAGTGGAAATTCGGAGCGCTAAGAGGGTAATAGTGGAAAAAGGAATGTCTTCAAATTTAAACTACACAGAATCATTCGGTGAAACTTCTTTCTGATCTGTGCATTCAGCTAACAGAGTTAAACCATACTTTTGATTGAGCAGATCTGAACACTCTTTCTGTTGAAAATGCAACTGGACATTTGGAGCGGTAAGAGCGTAGTAGTGGAAAAAGGAATATATTCAAATATAAACTACACAGAAGCATTCTGTGAAACTTCTTTCTGATCTGAGCATTCAGCTAACAGAGTTAAACCATACTTTTGATTGAGCAGTTTTGAAACACTCTGTCTGTAGAAAATGCAACTGGACATTCGTAGCGCTAAGTGGGTAATAGTGGAAAAAAGAACATGTTCAAATATAAACTACACAGAAGCATTGTATGAAACTTCTTTCTGTTCTGTGCATTCAACTAACAGAGTTGAACCTTACTTTTGATTGAGCCTTTCTGAAACACTCTTTCTGTAGAAACGGCAATTGGACATTCTGAGCGCTAAGAGGCCTATATTGGGAAAAAGAATGTCTACAAATAAAAACTACACAGAAGAATTGTGTGAAACTTCTTTCTGTTCTGTTTGTTCAACTAAACGAGTTGAACCTTAGTTTTGATTGAGCCGTTCTGAAACACTCTTTCTGTAGAAAATGCAAGTGGAGATTCGGAGCGCTAAGAGGGTAATAGTGGAAAAAGGAATGTCTCCAAATATAAACTACACAGAATCATTCTGTGAAACTTCTTTCTGATCTGTGCATTCAACTAACAGATTTAAACCATACTTTTGATTGAGCAGATCTGAACACTCTTTCTGTAGAGAATGCAACTGGACATTTGGAGCGCTAAGAGAGTAGTAGTGGAAAAAGGAATATATTCAAATATAAACTACACAGAAGCATTCTGTGAAACTTCTTTCTGATCTGAGCATTCAGCTAACAGAGTTAAACCATACTTTTGATTGAGCAGTTTTGAAACACTCTGTCTGTAGAAAATGCAACTGGACATTCGTAGCGCTAAGTGGGTAATAGTGGAAAAAAGAATATGTTCAAATATAAACTACACAGAAGCATTGTATGAAACTTCTTTCTGTTCTGTGCATTAAACTAACAGAGTTGAACCTTACTTTTGATTGAGCCTTTCTGAAACACTCTTTCTGTAGAAACTGCAATTGGACATTCTGAGCGCTAAGAGGCCTCTATTGGGAAAAATAATACCTTCAAATAAAAACTACACAGAAGCATTGTGTGAAACTTATTTCTGATATGTTCATTAAGCTAACAGAATTAAACCATACTTTTGATTGCGCAGTTCTGAACACTCTTTCTGTAGAAAATGCAAGTGGACATTCGGAGCGCTAAGAGGGTAATAGTGGAAAAAGGAATATATTCAAATATAAACTACACAGTAGCATTCTGTGAAAATTCCTTCTGTTCTGTGTATTCAACTAACAGAGTTGAACCTTACTTTTGATTGAGCCGTTCTGAAACACTCTTTCTGTAGAAACTGCAATTGGACATGCCAAGCGCTAAGAGGCCTACATTGGGAAAAAGAATATCTTCAAATAAAAACTACACAGATGCATTCTGTGAAACTTATTTCTGATCTGTAAATTCAGTTAACAGAGATAAAACATATTTTTGATTGAGCAGTTATGAAACACTCTTTTTGTAGAAAATGCAAGTGGAGATTCGGAGCGCCAAGTCGGTAATAGTGGAAAAAGGAATGTCTTCAAATATAAACTACACAGAATCATTCGGTGAAACTTCTTTCTGATCTGTGCATTCAGCTAACAGAGTTAAACCATACTTTTGATTGAGCAGATCTGAACACTCTTTCTGTTGAAAATGCAACTGGACATTTGGAGCGCTAAGAGCGTAGTAGTGGAAAAAGGAATATATTCAAATATAAACTACACAGAAGCATTCTGTGAAACTTCTTTCTGATCTGAGCATTCAGCTAACAGAGTTAAACCATACTTTTGATTGAGCAGTTTTGAAACACTCTGTCTGTAGAAAATGCAACTGGACATTCGTAGCGCTAAGTGGGTAATAGTGGAAAAAAGTATATGTTCAAATATAAACTACACCGAAGCATTGTATGAAACTTCTTTCTGTTCTGTGCATTCAACTAACAGAGTTGAACCTTACTTTTGATTGAGCCGTTCTGAAACACTCTTTCTGTAGAAACTGCAATTGGACATTCTGAGCGCTAAGAGGCCTATATTGGGAAAAAGAATGTCTACAAATTAAAACTACACAGAAGAATTGTGTGAAACTTCTTTCTGTTCTGTTTGTTCAACTAAAAGAGTTGAACCTTAGTTTTGATTGAGCCGTTCTGAAACACACTTTCTGTAGAAAATGCAAGTGGAGATTCGGAGCGCTAAGAGGGTAATAGTGGAAAAAGGAATGTCTCCAAATATAAACTACACAGAATCATTCTGTGAAACTTCTTTCTGATCTGTGCATTCAGCTAACAGAGTTAAACCATACTTTTGATTGAGCAGATCTGAACACTCTTTCTGTAGAAAATGCAACTGGACATTTGGAGCGCTAAGAGAGTAGTAGTGGAAAAAGGAATATATTCAAATATAAACTACACAGAAGCATTCTGTGAAACTTCTTTCTGATCTGAGCATTCAGCTAAGAGATTTAAACCATACTTTTGATTGAGCAGTTTTGAAACACTCTGTCTGTAGAAAATGCAACTGGACATTCGTAGTGCTAAGTGGGTAATAGTGGAAAAAAGAATATTTTCAAATATAAACTACACAGAAGCATTGTATGAAACTTCTTTCTGTTCTGTGCATTCAACTAACAGAGTTGAACCTTACTTTTGATTGAGCCTTTCTGAAACACTCTTTCTGTAGAAACTGCAATTGGACATTCTGAGCGCTAAGAGGCCTCTATTGGGAAAAATAATATCTTCAAATAAAAACTACACAGAAGCATTGTGTGAAACTTATTTCTGATATGTTCATTAAGCTAACAGAGTTAAACCATACTTTTGATTGCACAGTTCTGAACACTCTTTCTGTAGAAAATGCAAGTGGACATTCGGAGCGCTAAGAGGGTAATAGTGGAAAAAGGAATATATTCAAATATAAACTACACAGTAGCATTCTGTGAAAATTCTTTCTGTTCTGTGCATTCAACTAACAGAGTTGAACCTTACTTTTGATTGAGCCGTTCTGAAACACTCTTTCTGTAGAAACTGCAATTGGACATGCTAAGCGCTAAGAGGCCTACATTGGGAAAAAAATATCTTCAAATAAAAACTACACAGTTGCATTCTGTGAAACTTATTTCTGATCTGTAAATTCAGTTAACAGAGATAAAACATATTTTTGATTGAGCAGTTATGAAACACTCTTTTTGTAGAAAATGCAAGTGGAGATTCGGGGCGCTAAGAGGGTAATAGTGGAAAAAGGATTGTCTTCAAATATAAACTACACAGAATCATTCGGTGAAACTTCTTTCTGATCTGTGCATTCAGCTAACAGAGTTAAACCATACTTTTGATTGAGCAGATCTGAACACTCTTTCTTTTGAAAATGCAACTGGACATTTGGAGCGCTAAGAGCGTAGTAGTGGAAAAAGGAATATATTCAAATATAAACTTCACAGAAGCATTCTGTGAAACTTCTTTCTGATCTGAGCATTCAGCTAACAGAGTTAAACCATACTTTTGATTGAGCAGATCTGAACACTCTTTCTGTTGAAAATGCAACTGGACATTTGGAGCGGTAAGAGCGTAGTAGTGGAAAAAGGAATATATTCAAATATAAACTACACAGAAGCATTCTGTGAAACTTCTTTCTGATCTGAGCATTCAGCTAACAGAGTTAAACCATACTTTTGATTGAGCAGTTTTGAAACACTCTGTCTGTAGAAAATGCAACTGGACATTCGTAGCGCTAAGTGGGTAATAGTGGAAAAAAGAATATGTTCAAATATAAACTACACAGAAGCATTGTATGAAACTTCTTTCTCTTCTGTGCATTCAACTAACAGAGTTGAACCTTACTTTTGATTGAGCCTTTCTGAAACACTCTTTCTGTAGAAACTGCAATTGGACATTCTGAGCGCTAAGAGGCCTCTATTGGGAAAAATAATATCTTCAAATAAAAACTACACAGAAGCATTGTTTGAAACTTATTTCTGATATGTTCATTAAGCTAACAGAGTTAAACCATACTTTTGATTGCGCAGTTCTGATCACTCTTTCTGTAGAAAATGCAAGTGGACATTCGGAGCGCTAAGAGGGTAATAGTGGAAAAAGGAATATATTCAAATATAAACTACACAGTAGCATTCTGTGAAAATTCTTTCTGTTCTGTGCATTCAACTAACAGAGTTGAACCTTACTTTTGATTGAGCCGTTCTGAAACACTCTTTCTGTAGAAACTGCAATTGGACATGTTAAGCGCTAAGAGGCCTACATTGGGAAAAAGAATATCTTCAAATAAAAACTACACAGATGCACTCTGTGAAACTTATTTCTGATCTGTAAATTCAGTTAACAGAGATAAAATATATTTTTGATTGAGCAGTTATGAAACACTCTTTTTGTAGAAAATGCAAGTGGAAATTCGGAGCGCTAAGAGGGTAATAGTGGAAAAAGGAATGTCTTCAAATATAAACTACACAGAATCATTCGGTGAAACTTCTTTCTGATCTGTGCATTCAGCTAACAGAGTTAAACCATACTTTCGATTGAGCAGATCTGAACACTCTTTCTGTTGAAAATGCAGCTGGACATTTGGAGCGCTAAGAGCGTAGTAGTGGAAAAAGGAATATATTCAAATATAAACTTCACAGAAGCATTCTGTGAAACTTCTTTCTGATCTGAGCATTCAGCTAACAGAGTTAAACCATACTTTTGATTGAGCAGATCTGAACACTCTTTCTGTTGAAAATGCAACTGGACATTTGGAGCGGTAAGAGCGTAGTAGTGGAAAAAGGAATATATTCAAATATAAACTACACAGAAGCATTCTGTGAAACTTCTTTCTGATCTGAGCATTCAGCTAACAGAGTTAAACCATACTTTTGATTGAGCAGTTTTGAAACACTCTGTCTGTAGAAAATGCAACTGGACATTCGTAGCGCTAAGTGGGTAATAGTGGAAAAAAGAATATGTTCAAATATAAACTACACAGAAGCATTGTATGAAACTTCTTTCTCTTCTGTGCATTCAACTAACAGAGTTGAACCTTACTTTTGATTGAGCCTTTCTGAAACACTCTTTCTGTAGAAACTGCAATTGGACATTCTGAGCGCTAAGAGGCCTCTATTGGGAAAAATAATATCTTCAAATAAAAACTACACAGAAGCATTGTTTGAAACTTATTTCTGATATGTTCATTAAGCTAACAGAGTTAAACCATACTTTTGATTGCGCAGTTCTGATCACTCTTTCTGTAGAAAATGCAAGTGGACATTCGGAGCGCTAAGAGGGTAATAGTGGAAAAAGGAATATATTCAAATATAAACTACACAGTAGCATTCTGTGAAAATTCTTTCTGTTCTGTGCATTCAACTAACAGAGTTGAACCTTACTTTTGATTGAGCCGTTCTGAAACACTCTTTCTGTAGAAACTGCAATTGGACATGTTAAGCGCTAAGAGGCCTACATTGGGAAAAAGAATATCTTCAAATAAAAACTACACAGATGCACTCTGTGAAACTTATTTCTGATCTGAAAATTCAGTTAACAGAGATAAAATATATTTTTGATTGAGCAGTTATGAAACACTCTTTTTGTAGAAAATGCAAGTGGAAATTCGGAGCGCTAAGAGGGTAATAGTGGAAAAAGGAATGTCTTCAAATATAAACTACACAGAATCATTCGGTGAAACTTCTTTCTGATCTGTGCATTCAGCTAACAGAGTTAAACCATACTTTTGATTGAGCAGATCTGAACACTCTTTCTGTTGAAAATGCAACTGGACATTTGGAGCGGTAAGAGCGTAGTAGTGGAAAAAGGAATATATTCAAATATAAACTACACAGAAGCATTCTGTGAAACTTCTTTCTGATCTGAGCATTCAGCTAACAGAGTTAAACCATACTTTTGATTGAGCAGTTTTGAAACACTCTGTCTGTAGAAAATGCAACTGGACATTCGTAGCGCTAAGTGGGTAATAGTGGAAAAAAGAATATGTTCAAATATAAACTACACAGAAGCATTGTATGAAACTTCTTTCTGTTCTGTGCATTCAACTAACAGAGTTGAACCTTACTTTTGATTGAGCCGTTCTGAAACACTCTTTCTGTAGAAACGGCAATTGGACATTCTGAGCGCTAAGAGGCCTATATTGGGAAAAAGAATGTCTACAAATAAAAACTACACAGAAGAATTGTGTGAAACTTCTTTCTGTTCTGTTTGTTCAACTAAACGAGTTGAACCTTAGTTTTGATTGAGCCGTTCTGAAACACTCTTTCTGTAGAAAATGCAAGTGGAGATTCGGAGCGCTAAGAGGGTAATAGTGGAAAAAGGAATGTCTCCAAATATAAACTACACAGAATCATTCTGTGAAACTTCTTTCTGATCTGTGCATTCAGCTAACAGATTTAAACCATACTTTTGATTGAGCAGATGTGAACACTCTTTCTGTAGAGAATGCAACTGGACATTTGGAGCGCTAAGAGAGTAGTAGTGGAAAAAGGAATATATTCAAATATAAACTACACAGAAGCATTCTGTGAAACTTCTTTCTGATCTGAGCATTCAGCTAACAGAGTTAAACCATACTTTTGATTGAGCAGTTTTGAAACACTCTGTCTGTAGAAAATGCAACTGGACATTCGTAGCGCTAAGTGGGTAATAGTGGAAAAAAGAATATGTTCAAATATAAACTACACAGAAGCATTGTATGAAACTTCTTTCTGTTCTGTGCATTAAACTAACAGAGTTGAACCTTACTTTTGATTGAGCCTTTCTGAAACACTCTTTCTGTAGAAACTGCAATTGGACATTCTGAGCGCTAAGAGGCCTCTATTGGGAAAAATAATACCTTCAAATAAAAACTACACAGAAGCATTGTGTGAAACTTATTTCTGATATGTTCATTAAGCTAACAGAATTAAACCATACTTTTGATTGCGCAGTTCTGAACACTCTTTCTGTAGAAAATGCAAGTGGACATTCGGAGCGCTAAGAGGGTAATAGTGGAAAAAGGAATATATTCAAATATAAACTACACAGTAGCATTCTGTGAAAATTCTTTCTGTTCTGTGTATTCAACTAACAGAGTTGAACCTTACTTTTGATTGAGCCGTTCTGAAACACTCTTTCTGTAGAAACTGCAATTGGACATGCCAAGCGCTAAGAGGCCTACATTGGGAAAAAGAATATCTTCAAATAAAAACTACACAGATGCATTCTGTGAAACTTATTTCTGATCTGTAAATTCAGTTAACAGAGATAAAACATATTTTTGATTGAGCAGTTATGAAACACTCTTTTTGTAGAAAATGCAAGTGGAGATTCGGAGCGCTAAGAGGGTAATAGTGGAAAAAGGAATGTCTTCAAATATAAACTACACAGAATCATTCGGTGAAACTTCTTTCTGATCTGTGCATTCAGCTAACAGAGTTAAACCATACTTTTGATTGAGCAGATCTGAACACTCTTTCTGTTGAAAATGCAACTGGACATTTGGAGCGCTAAGAGCGTAGTAGTGGAAAAAGGAATATATTCAAATATAAACTACACAGAAGCATTCTGTGAAACTTCTTTCTGATCTGAGCATTCAGCTAACAGAGTTAAACCATACTTTTGATTGAGCAGTTTTGAAACACTCTGTCTGTAGAAAATGCAACTGGACATTCGTAGCGCTAAGTGGGTAATAGTGGAAAAAAGAATATGTTCAAATATAAACTACACAGAAGCATTGTATGAAACTTCTTTCTGTTCTGTGCATTCAACTAACAGAGTTGAACCTTACTTTTGATTGAGCCGTTCTGAAACACTCTTTCTGTAGAAACGGCAATTGGACATTCTGAGCGCTAAGAGGCCTATATTGGGAAAAAGAATGTCTACAAATAAAAACTACACAGAAGAATTGTGTGAAATTTCTTTCTGTTCTGTCTGTTCAACTAAAAGTGTTGAACCTTAGTTTTGATTGAGCCGTTCTGAAACACTCTTTCTGTAGAAAATGCAAGTGGAGATTCGGAGCGCTAAGAGGGTAATAGTGGAAAAAGGAATGTCTCCAAATATAAACTACACAGAATCATTCTGTGAAACTACTTTCTGATCTGTGCATTCAGCTAACAGAGTTAAACCATACTTTTGATTGAGCAGATCTGAACACTCTTTCTGTAGAAAATGCAACTGGACATTTGGAGCGCTAAGAGAGTAGTAGTGGAAAAAGGAATATATTCAGATATAAACTACACAGAAGCATTCTGTGAAACTTCTTTCTGATTTGAGCATTCAGCTAACAGAGTTAAACCATACTTTTGATTGAGCAGTTTTGAAACACTCTGTCTGTAGAAAATGCAACTGGACATTCGTAGCGCTAAGTGGGTAATAGTGGAAAAAAGAATATGTTCAAATATAAACTACACAGAAGCATTGTATGAAACTTCTTTCTGTTCTGTGCATTCAACTAACAGAGTTGAACCTTACTTTTGATTGAGCCGTTCTGAAACACTCTTTCTGTAGAAACTGCAATTGGACATTCTGAGCGCTAAGAGGCCTCTATTGGGAAAAATAATATCTTCAAATAAACACTACACAGAAGCATTGTTTGAAACTTATTTCTGATATGTTCATTAAGCTAACAGAGTTAAACCATACTTTTGATTGCGCAGTTCTGAACACTCTTTCTGTAGAAAATGCAAGTGGACATTCGGAGCGCTAAGAGGGTAATAGTGGAAAAAGGAATATATTCAAATATAAACTACACAGTAGCATTCTGTGAAAATTCTTTCTGTTCTGTGCATTCAACTAACAGAGTTGAACCTTACTTTTGATTGAGCCGTTCTGAAACACTCTTTCTGTAGAAACTGCAATTGGACATGTTAAGCGCTAAGAGGCCTACATTGGGAAAAAGAATATCTTCAAATAAAAACTACACAGATGCACTCTGTGAAACTTATTTCTGATCTGTAAATTCAGTTAACAGAGATAAAACATATTTTTGATTGAGCAGTTATGAAACACTCTTTTTGTAGAAAATGCAAGTGGAAATTCGGAGCGCTAAGAGGGTAATAGTGGAAAAAGGAATGTCTTCAAATATAAACTACACAGAATCATTCGGTGAAACTTCTTTCTGATCTGTGCATTCAGCTAACAGAGTTAAACCATACTTTTGATTGAGCAGATCTGAACACTCTTTCTGTTGAAAATGCAACTGGACATTTGGAGCAGTAAGAGCGTAGTAGTGGAAAAAGGAATATATTCAAATATAAACTACACAGAAGCATTCTGTGAAACTTCTTTCTGATCTGAGCATTCAGCTAACAGAGTTAAACCATACTTTTGATTGAGCAGTTTTGAAACACTCTGTCTGTAGAAAATGCAACTGGACATTCGTAGCGCTAAGTGGGTAATAGTGGAAAAAAGAATATGTTCAAATATAAACTACACAGAAGCATTGTATGAAACTTCTTTCTGTTCTGTGCATTCAACTAACAGAGTTGAACCTTACTTTTGATTGAGCCGTTCTGAAACACACTTTCTGTAGAAACGGCAATTGGACATTCTGAGCGCTAAGAGGCCTATATTGGGAAAAAGAATGTCTACAAATAAAAACTACACAGAAGAATTGTGTGAAACTTCTTTCTGTTCTGTTTGTTCAACTAAACGAGTTGAACCTTAGTTTTGATTGAGCCGTTCTGAAACACTCTTTCTGTAGAAAATGCAAGTGGAGATTCGGAGCGCTAAGAGGGTAATAGTGGAAAAAGGAATGTCTCCAAATATAAACTACACAGAATCATTCTGTGAAACTTCTTTCTGATCTGTGCATTCAGCTAACAGATTTAAACCATACTTTTGATTGAGCAGATGTGAACACTCTTTCTGTAGAGAATGCAACTGGACATTTGGAGCGCTAAGAGAGTAGTAGTGGAAAAAGGAATATATTCAAATATAAACTACACAGAAGCATTCTGTGAAACTTCTTTCTGATCTGAGCATTCAGCTAACAGAGTTAAACCATACTTTTGATTGAGCAGTTTTGAAACACTCTGTCTGTAGAAAATGCAACTGGACATTCGTAGCGCTAAGTGGGTAATAGTGGAAAAAAGAATATGTTCAAATATAAACTACACAGAAGCATTGTATGAAACTTCTTTCTGTTCTGTGCATTAAACTAACAGAGTTGAACCTTACTTTTGATTGAGCCTTTCTGAAACACTCTTTCTGTAGAAACTGCAATTGGACATTCTGAGCGCTAAGAGGCCTCTATTGGGAAAAATAATACCTTCAAATAAAAACTACACAGAAGCATTGTGTGAAACTTATTTCTGATATGTTCATTAAGCTAACAGAATTAAACCATACTTTTGATTGCGCAGTTCTGAACACTCTTTCTGTAGAAAATGCAAGTGGACATTCGGAGCGCTAAGAGGGTAATAGTGGAAAAAGGAATATATTCAAATATAAACTACACAGTAGCATTCTGTGAAAATTCTTTCTGTTCTGTGTATTCAACTAACAGAGTTGAACCTTACTTTTGATTGAGCCGTTCTGAAACACTCTTTCTGTAGAAACTGCAATTGGACATGCCAAGCGCTAAGAGGCCTACATTGGGAAAAAGCATATCTTCAAATAAAAACTACACAGATGCATTCTGTGAAACTTATTTCTGATCTGTAAATTCAGTTAACAGAGATAAAACATATTTTTGATTGAGCAGTTATGAAACACTCTTTTTGTAGAAAATGCAAGTGGAGATTCGGAGCGCTAAGAGGGTAATAGTGGAAAAAGGAATGTCTTCAAATATAAACTACACAGAATCATTCGGTGAAACTTCTTTCTGATCTGTGCATTCAGCTAACAGAGTTAAACCATACTTTTGATTGAGCAGATCTGAACACTCTTTCTGTTGAAAATGCAACTGGACATTTGGAGCGCTAAGAGCGTAGTAGTGGAAAAAGGAATATATTCAAATATAAACTACACAGAAGCATTCTGTGAAACTTCTTTCTGATCTGAGCATTCAGCTAACAGAGTTAAACCATACTTTTGATTGAGCAGTTTTGAAACACTCTGTCTGTAGAAAATGCAACTGGACATTCGTAGCGCTAAGTGGGTAATAGTGGAAAAAAGAATATGTTCAAATATAAACTACACAGAAGCATTGTATGAAACTTCTTTCTGTTCTGTGCATTCAACTAACAGAGTTGAACCTTACTTTTGATTGAGCCGTTCTGAAACACTCTTTCTCTAGAAACTGCAATTGGACATTCTGAGCGCTAAGAGGCCTATATTGGGAAAAAGAATGTCTACAAATAAAAACTACACAGAAGAATTGTGTGAAATTTCTTTCTGTTCTGTCTGTTCAACTAAAAGTGTTGAACCTTAGTTTTGATTGAGCCGTTCTGAAACACTCTTTCTGTAGAAAATGCAAGTGGAGATTCGGAGCGCTAAGAGGGTAATAGTGGAAAAAGGAATGTCTCCAAATATAAACTACACAGAATCATTCTGTGAAACTACTTTCTGATCTGTGCATTCAGCTAACAGAGTTAAACCATACTTTTGATTGAGCAGATCTGAACACTCTTTCTGTAGAAAATGCAACTGGACATTTGTAGCGCTAAGAGAGTAGTAGTGGAAAAAGGAATATATTCAAATATAAACTACACAGAAGCATTCTGTGAAACTTCTTTCTGATTTGAGCATTCAGCTAACAGAGTTAAACCATACTTTTGATTGAGCAGGTTTGAAACACTCTGTCTGTAGAAAATGCAACTGGACATTCGTAGCGCTAAGTGGGTAATAGTGGAAAAAAGAATATGTTCAAATATAAACTACACAGAAGCATTGTATGAAACTTCTTTCTGTTCTGTGCATTCAACTAACAGAGTTGAACCTTACTTTTGATTGAGCCGTTCTGAAACACTCTTTCTGTAGAAACTGCAATTGGACATTCTGAGCGCTAAGAGGCCTCTATTGGGAAAAATAATATCTTCAAATAAACACTACACAGAAGCATTGTTTGAAACTTATTTCTGATATGTTCATTAAGCTAACAGAGTTAAACCATACTTTTGATTGCGCAGTTCTGAACACTCTTTCTGTAGAAAATGCAAGTGGACATTCGGAGCGCTAAGAGGGTAATAGTGGAAAAAGGAATATATTCAAATATAAACTACACAGTAGCATTCTGTGAAAATTCTTTCTGTTCTGTGCATTCAACTAACAGAGTTGAACCTTACTTTTGATTGAGCCGTTCTGAAACACTCTTTCTGTAGAAACTGCAATTGGACATGTTAAGCGCTAAGAGGCCTACATTGGGAAAAAGAATATCTTCAAATAAAAACTACACAGATGCACTCTGTGAAACTTATTTCTGATCTGTAAATTCAGTTAACAGAGATAAAACATATTTTTGATTGAGCAGTTATGAAACACTCTTTTTGTAGAAAATGCAAGTGGAAATTCGGAGCGCTAAGAGGGTAATAGTGGAAAAAGGAATGTCTTCAAATATAAACTACACAGAATCATTCGGTGAAACTTCTTTCTGATCTGTGCATTCAGCTAACAGAGTTAAACCATACTTTTGATTGAGCAGATCTGAACACTCTTTCTGTTGAAAATGCAACTGGACATTTGGAGCAGTAAGAGCGTAGTAGTGGAAAAAGGAATATATTCAAATATAAACTACACAGAAGCATTCTGTGAAACTTCTTTCTGATCTGAGCATTCAGCTAACAGAGTTAAACCATACTTTTGATTGAGCAGTTTTGAAACACTCTGTCTGTAGAAAATGCAACTGGACATTCGTAGCGCTAAGTGGGTAATAGTGGAAAAAAGAATATGTTCAAATATAAACTACACAGAAGCATTGTATGAAACTTCTTTCTGTTCTGTGCATTCAACTAACAGAGTTGAACCTTACTTTTGATTGAGCCGTTCTGAAACACACTTTCTGTAGAAACGGCAATTGGACATTCTGAGCGCTAAGAGGCCTATATTGGGAAAAAGAATGTCTACAAATAAAAACTACACAGAAGAATTGTGTGAAACTTCTTTCTGTTCTGTTTGTTCAACTAAACGATTTGAACCTTAGTTTTGATTGAGCCGTTCTGAAACACTCTTTCTGTAGAAAATGCAAGTGGAGATTCGGAGCGCTAAGAGGGTAATAGTGGAAAAAGGAATGTCTCCAAATATAAACTACACAGAATCATTCTGTGAAACTTCTTTCTGATCTGTGCATTCAGCTAACAGATTTAAAACATACTTTTGATTGAGCAGATCTGAACACTCTTTCTGTAGAGAATGCAACTGGACATTTGGAGCGCTAAGAGAGTAGTAGTGGAAAAAGGAATATATTCAAATATAAACTACACAGAAGCATTCTGTGAAACTTCTTTCTGATCTGAGCATTCAGCTAACAGAGTTAAACCATACTTTTGATTGAGCAGTTTTGAAACACTCTGTCTGTAGAAAATGCAACTGGACATTCGTAGCGCTAAGTGGGTAATAGTGGAAAAAAGAATATGTTCAAATATAAACTACACAGAAGCATTGTATGAAACTTCTTTCTGTTCTGTGCATTAAACTAACAGAGTTGAACCTTACTTTTGATTGAGCCTTTCTGAAACACTCTTTCTGTAGAAACTGCAATTGGACATTCTGAGCGCTAAGAGGCCTCTATTGGGAAAAATAATACCTTCAAATAAAAACTACACAGAAGCATTGTGTGAAACTTATTTCTGATATGTTCATTAAGCTAACAGAATTAAACCATACTTTTGATTGCGCAGTTCTGAACACTCTTTCTGTAGAAAATGCAAGTGGACATTCGGAGCGCTAAGAGGGTAATAGTGGAAAAAGGAATATATTCAAATATAAACTACACAGTAGCATTCTGTGAAAATTCTTTCTGTTCTGTGTATTCAACTAACAGAGTTGAACCTTACTTTTGATTGAGCCGTTCTGAAACACTCTTTCTGTAGAAACTGCAATTGGACATGCCAAGCGCTAAGAGGCCTACATTGGGAAAAAGAATATCTTCAAATAAAAACTACACAGATGCATTCTGTGAAACTTATTTCTGATCTGTAAATTCAGTTAACAGAGATAAAACATATTTTTGATTCAGCAGTTATGAAACACTCTTTTTGTAGAAAATGCAAGTGGAGATTCGGAGCGCTAAGAGGGTAATAGTGGAAAAAGGAATGTCTTCAAATATAAACTACACAGAATCATTCGGTGAAACTTCTTTCTGATCTGTGCATTCAGCTAACAGAGTTAAACCATACTTTTGATTGAGCAGATCTGAACACTCTTTCTGTTGAAAATGCAACTGGACATTTGGAGCGCTAAGAGCGTAGTAGTGGAAAAAGGAAT
Organism: Symphalangus syndactylus; assembly: GCF_028878055.3. Lineage (NCBI taxonomy): Eukaryota > Metazoa > Chordata > Mammalia > Primates > Hylobatidae > Symphalangus > Symphalangus syndactylus. The sequence goes on along the minus strand of NC_072445.2, from coordinate 9,527,751 downwards.
ATATTCAAATATAAACTACACAGAAGCATTCTGTGAAACTTCTTTCTGATCTGAGCATTCAGCTAACAGAGTTAAACCATACTTTTGATTGAGCAGTTTTGAAACACTCTGTCTGTAGAAAATGCAACTGGACATTCGTAGCGCTAAGTGGGTAATAGTGGAAAAAAGAATATGTTCAAATATAAACTACACAGAAGCATTGTATGAAACTTCTTTCTGTTCTGTGCATTCAACTAACAGAGTTGAACCTTACTTTTGATTGAGCCGTTCTGAAACACTCTTTCTGTAGAAACTGCAATTGGACATTCTGAGCGCTAAGAGGCCTATATTGGGAAAAAGAATGTCTACAAATAAAAACTACACAGAAGAATTGTGTGAAATTTCTTTCTGTTCTGTCTGTTCAACTAAAAGTGTTGAACCTTAGTTTTGATTGAGCCGTTCTGAAACACTCTTTCTGTAGAAAATGCAAGTGGAGATTCGGAGCGCTAAGAGGGTAATAGTGGAAAAAGGAATGTCTCCAAATATAAACTACACAGAATCATTCTGTGAAACTACTTTCTGATCTGTGCATTCAGCTAACAGAGTTAAACCATACTTTTGATTGAGCAGATCTGAACACACGTTCTGTAGAAAATGCAACTGGACATTTGGAGCGCTAAGAGAGTAGTAGTGGAAAAAGGAATATATTCAAATATAAACTACACAGAAGCATTCTGTGAAACTTCTTTCTGATTTGAGCATTCAGCTAACAGAGTTAAACCATACTTTTGATTGAGCAGTTTTGAAACACTCTGTCTGTAGAAAATGCAACTGGACATTCGTAGCGCTAAGTGGGTAATAGTGGAAAAAAGAATATTTTCAAATATAAACTACACAGAATCATTGTATGAAACTTCTTTCTGTTCTGTGCATTCAACTAACAGAGTTGAACCTTACTTTTGATTGAGCCTTTCTGAAACACTCTTTCTGTAGAAACTGCAATTGGACATTCTGAGCGCTAAGAGGCCTCTATTGGGAAAAATAATATCTTCAAATAAAAACTACACAGAAGCATTGTGTGAAACTTATTTCTGATATGTTCATTAAGCTAACAGAGTTAAACCATACTTTTGATTGCGCAGTTCTGAACACTCTTTCTGTAGAAAATGCAAGTGGACATTCGGAGCGCTAAGAGGGTAATAGTGGAAAAAGGAATATATTCAAATATAAACTACACAGTAGCATTCTGTGAAAATTCTTTCTGTTCTGTGCATTCAACTAACAGAGTTGAACCTTACTTTTGATTGAGCCGTTCTGAAACACTCTTTCTGTAGAAACTGCAATTGGACATGCTAAGCGCTAAGAGGCCTACATTGGGAAAAAAATATCTTCAAATAAAAACTACACAGATGCATTCTGTGAAACTTATTTCTGATCTGTAAATTCAGTTAACAGAGATAAAACATATTTTTGATTGAGCAGTTATGAAACACTCTTTTTGTAGAAAATGCAAGTGGAGATTCGGGGCGCTAAGAGGGTAATAGTGGAAAAAGGATTGTCTTCAAATATAAACTACACAGAATTATTCGGTGAAACTTCTTTCTGATCTGTGCATTCAGCTAACAGAGTTAAACCATACTTTTGATTGAGCAGATCTGAACACTCTTTCTTTTGAAAATGCAACTGGACATTTGGAGCGCTAAGAGCGTAGTAGTGGAAAAAGGAATATATTCAAATATAAACTTCACAGAAGCATTCTGTGAAACTTCTTTCTGATCTGAGCATTCAGCTAACAGAGTTAAACCATACTTTTGATTGAGCAGATCTGAACACTCTTTCTGTTGAAAATGCAACTGGACATTTGGAGCGGTAAGAGCGTAGTAGTGGAAAAAGGAATATATTCAAATATAAACTACACAGAAGCATTCTGTGAAACTTCTTTCTGATCTGAGCATTCAGCTAACAGAGTTAAACCATACTTTTGATTGAGCAGTTTTGAAACACTCTGTCTGTAGAAAATGCAACTGGACATTCGTAGCGCTAAGTGGGTAATAGTGGAAAAAAGAATATGTTCAAATATAAACTACACAGAAGCATTGTATGAAACTTCTTTCTCTTCTGTGCATTCAACTAACAGAGTTGAACCTTACTTTTGATTGAGCCTTTCTGAAACACTCTTTCTGTAGAAACTGCAATTGGACATTCTGAGCGCTAAGAGGCCTCTATTGGGAAAAATAATATCTTCAAATAAAAACTACACAGAAGCATTGTTTGAAACTTATTTCTGATATGTTCATTAAGCTAACAGAGTTAAACCATACTTTTGATTGCGCAGTTCTGAACACTCTTTCTGTAGAAAATGCAAGTGTACATTCGGAGCGCTAAGAGGGTAATAGTGGAAAAAGGAATATATTCAAATATAAACTACACAGTAGCATTCTGTGAAAATTCTTTCTGTTCTGTGCATTCAACTAACAGAGTTGAACCTTACTTTTGATTGAGCCGTTCTGAAACACTCTTTCTGTAGAAACTGCAATTGGACATGTTAAGCGCTAAGAGGCCTACATTGGGAAAAAGAATATCTTCAAATAAAAACTACACAGATGCACTCTGTGAAACTTATTTCTGATCTGTAAATTCAGTTAACAGAGATAAAACATATTTTTGATTGAGCAGTTATGAAACACTCTTTTTGTAGAAAATGCAAGTGGAAATTCGGAGCGCTAAGAGGGTAATAGTGGAAAAAGGAATGTCTTCAAATATAAACTACACAGAATCATTCGGTGAAACTTCTTTCTGATCTGTGCATTCAGCTAACAGAGTTAAACCATACTTTTGATTGAGCAGATCTGAACACTCTTTCTGTTGAAAATGCAACTGGACATTTGGAGCGGTAAGAGCGTAGTAGTGGAAAAAGGAATATATTCAAATATAAACTACACAGAAGCATTCTGTGAAACTTCTTTCTGATCTGAGCATTCAGCTAACAGTGTTAAACCATACTTTTGATTGAGCAGGTTTGAAACACTCTGTCTGTAGAAAATGCAACTGGACATTCGTAGCGCTAAGTGGGTAATAGTGGAAAAAAGAATATGTTCAAATATAAACTACACAGAAGCATTGTATGAAACTTCTTTCTGTTCTGTGCATTCAACTAACAGAGTTGAACCTTACTTTTGATTGAGCCGTTCTGAAACACTCTTTCTGTAGAAACGGCAATTGGACATTCTGAGCGCTAAGAGGCCTATATTGGGAAAAAGAATGTCTACAAATAAAAACTACACAGAAGAATTGTGTGAAACATCTTTCTGTTCTGTTTGTTCAACTAAACGAGTTGAACCTTAGTTTTGATTGAGCCGTTCTGAAACACTCTTTCTGTAGAAAATGCAAGTGGAGATTCGGAGCGCTAAGAGGGTAATAGTGGAAAAAGGAATGTCTCCAAATATAAACTACACAGAATCATTCTGTGAAACTTCTTTCTGATCTGTGCATTCAGCTAACAGATTTAAACCATACTTTTGATTGAGCAGATCTGAACACTCTTTCTGTAGAGAATGCAACTGGACATTTGGAGCGCTAAGAGAGTAGTAGTGGAAAAAGGAATATATTCAAATATAAACTACACAGAAGCATTCTGTGAAACTTCTTTCTGATCTGAGCATTCAGCTAACAGAGTTAAACCATACTTTTGATTGAGCAGTTTTGAAACACTCTGTCTGTAGAAAATGCAACTGGACATTCGTAGCGCTAAGTGGGTAATAGTGGAAAAAAGAATATGTTCAAATATAAACTACACAGAAGCATTGTATGAAACTTCTTTCTGTTCTGTGCATTCAACTAACAGAGTTGAACCTTACTTTTGATTGAGCCGTTCTGAAACACTCTTTCTGTAGAAACTGCAATTGGACATTCTGAGCGCTAAGAGGCCTATATTGGGAAAAAGAATGTCTACAAATAAAAACTACACAGAAGAATTGTGTGAAATTTCTTTCTGTTCTGTCTGTTCAACTAAAAGTGTTGAACCTTAGTTTTGATTGAGCCGTTCTGAAACACTCTTTCTGTAGAAAATGCAAGTGGAGATTCGGAGCGCTAAGAGGGTAATAGTGGAAAAAGGAATGTCTCCAAATATAAACTACACAGAATCATTCTGTGAAACTACTTTCTGATCTGTGCATTCAGCTAACAGAGTTAAACCATACTTTTGATTGAGCAGATCTGAACACTCTTTCTGTAGAAAATGCAACTGGACATTTGTAGCGCTAAGAGAGTAGTAGTGGAAAAAGGAATATATTCAAATATAAACTACACAGAAGCATTCTGTGAAACTTCTTTCTGATTTGAGCATTCAGCTAACAGAGTTAAACCATACTTTTGATTGAGCAGGTTTGAAACACTCTGTCTGTAGAAAATGCAACTGGACATTCGTAGCGCTAAGTGGGTAATAGTGGAAAAAAGAATATGTTCAAATATAAACTACACAGAAGCATTGTATGAAACTTCTTTCTGTTCTGTGCATTCAACTAACAGAGTTGAACCTTACTTTTGATTGAGCCGTTCTGAAACACTCTTTCTGTAGAAATTGCAATTGGACATTCTGAGCGCTAAGAGGCCTATATTGGGAAAAAGAATGTCTACAAATAAAAACTACACAGAAGAATTGTGTGAAACATCTTTCTGTTCTGTTTGTTCAACTAAAAGAGTTGAACCTTATTTTTGATTGAGCCGTTCTGAAACACTCTTTCTGTAGAAAATGCAAGTGGAGATTCGGAGCGCTAAGAGGGTAATAGTGGAAAAAGGAATGTCTCCAAATATAAACTACACAGAATCATTCTGTGAAACTTCTTTCTGATCTGTGCATTCAGCTAACAGAGTTAAACCATACTTTTGATTGAGCAGATCTGAACACTCTTTCTGTAGAAAATGCAACTGGACATTTGGAGCGCTAAGAGCGTAGTAGTGGAAAAAGGAATATATTCAAATATAAACTACACAGAAGCATTCTGTGAAACTTCTTTCTGATCTGAGCATTCAGCTAACAGAGTTAAACCATACTTTTGATTGAGCAGTTTTGAAACACTCTGTCTGTAGAAAATGCAACTGGACATTCGTAGCGCTAAGTGGGTAATAGTGGAAAAAAGAATATGTTCAAATATAAACTACACAGAATCATTGTATGAAACTTCTTTCTGTTCTGTGCATTCAACTAACAGAGTTGAACCTTACTTTTGATTGAGCCTTTCTGAAACACTCTTTCTGTAGAAACTGCAATTGGACATTCTGAGCGCTAAGAGGCCTCTATTGGGAAAAATAATATCTTCAAATAAAAACTACACAGAAGCATTGTGTGAAACTTATTTCTGATATGTTCATTAAGCTAACAGAGTTAAACCATACTTTTGATTGCGCAGTTCTGAACACTCTTTCTGTAGAAAATGCAAGTGGACATTCGGAGCGCTATGAGGGTAATAGTGGAAAAAGGAATATATTCAAATATAAACTACACAGTAGCATTCTGTGAAAATTCTTTCTGTTCTGTGCATTCAACTAACAGAGTTGAAACTTACTTTTGATTGAGCCGTTCTGAAACACTCTTTCTGTAGAAACTGGAATTGGACATGCTAAGCGCTAAGAGGCCTACATTGGGAAAAAAATATCTTCAAATAAAAACTACACAGATGCATTCTGTGAAACTTATTTCTGATCTGTAAATTCAGTTAACAGAGATAAAACATATTCTTGATTGAGCAGTTATGAAACACTCTTTTTGTAGAAAATGCAAGTGGAGATTCGGAGCGCTAAGGGGGTAATAGTGGAAAAAGGAATGTCTTCAAATATAAACTACACAGAATCATTCGGTGAAACTTCTTTCTGATCTGTGCATTCAGCTAACAGAGTTAAACCATACTTTTGATTGAGCAGATCTGAACACTCTTTCTGTTGAAAATGCAACTGGACATTTGGAGCGCTAAGAGCGTAGTAGTGGAAAAAGGAATATATTCAAATATAAACTTCACAGAAGCATTCTGTGAAACTTCTTTCTGATCTGAGCATTCAGCTAACAGAGTTAAACCATACTTTTGATTGAGCAGTTCTGAAACACTCTGTCTGTAGAAAATGCAACTGGACATTCGTAGCGCTAAGTGGGTAATAGTGGAAAAAAGAATATGTTCAAATATAAACTACACAGAAGCATTGTATGAAACTCCTTTCTGTTCTGTGCATTCAACTAACAGAGTTGAACCTTACTTTTGATTGAGCCGTTCTGAAACACTCTTTCTGTAGAAACTGCAATTGGACATTCTGAGCGCTAAGAGGCCTATATTGGGAAAAAGAATGTCTACAAATAAAAACTACACAGAAGAATTGTGTGAAACTTCTTTCTGTTCTGTTTGTTCAACTAAAAGAGTTGAACCTTATTTTTGATTGAGCCGTTCTGAAACACTCTTTCTGTAGAAAATGCAAGTGGAGATTCGGAGCGCTAAGAGGGTAATAGTGGAAAAAGGAATGTCTCCAAATATAAACTACACAGAATCATTCTGTGAAACTTCTTTCTGATCTGTGCATTCAGCTAACAGAGTTAAACCGTACTTTTGATTGAGCAGATCTGAACACTCTTTCTGTAGAAAATGCAACTGGACATTTGGAGCGCTAAGAGAGTAGTAGTGGAAAAAGGAATATATTCAAATATAAACTACACAGAAGCATTCTGTGAAACTTCTTTCTGATCTGAGCATTCAGCTAACAGAGTTACACCATACTTTTGATTGAGCAGTTTTGAAACACACTGTCTGTAGAAAATGCAACTGCACATTCGTAGCGCTAAGTGGGTAATAGTGGAAAAAAGAATATGTTCAAATATAAATTACACAGAAGCATTGTATGAAACTTCTTTCTGTTCTGTGTATTCAACTAACAGAGTTGAACCTTACTTTTGATTGAGCCTTTCTGAAACACTCTTTCTGTAGAAACTGCAATTGGACATTCTGAGCGCTAAGAGGCCTCTATTGGGAAAAATAATATCTTCAAATAAAAACTACACAGAAGCATTGTGTGAAACTTATTTCTGATATGTTCATTAAGCTAACAGAGTTAAACCATACTTTTGATTGAGCAGATCTGAACACTCTTTCTGTTGAAAATTCAACTGGACATTTGGAGCGTTAAGAGCGTAGTAGTGGAAAAAGGAATATATTCAAATATAAACTACACAGAAGCATTCTGTGAAACTTCTTTCTGATCTGAGCATTCAGCTAACAGAGTTAAACCATACTTTTGATTGAGCAGTTTTGAAACACTCTGTCTGTAGAAAATGCAACTGGACATTCGTAGCGCTAAGTGGGTAATAGTGGAAAAAAGAATATGTTCAAATATAAACTACACAGAAGCATTGTATGAAACTTCTTTCTGTTCTGTGCATTCAACTAACAGAGTTGAACCTTACTTTTGATTGAGCCGTTCTGAAACACTCTTTCTGTAGAAACTGCAGTTGGACATTCTGAGCGCTAAGAGGCCTATATTGGGAAAAAGAATGTCGACAAATAAAAACTACACAGAAGAATTGTGTGAAACTTCTTTCTGTTCTGTTTGTTCAACTAAAAGATTTGAACCTTAGTTTTGATTGAGCCGTTCTGTAACAGTCTTTCTGTAGAAAATGCAAGTGGAGATTCGGAGCGCTAAGAGGGTAATAGTGGAAAAAGGAATGTCTCCAAATATAAACTACACAGAATCATTCTGTGAAACTTCTTTCTGATCTGTGCATTCAGCTAACAGAGTTAAACCATACTTTTGATTGAGCAGATCTGAACACTCTTTCTGTAGAAAATGCAACTGGACATTTGGAACGCTAAGAGAGTAGTAGTGGAAAAAGGAATATATTCAAATATAAACTACACAGAAGCATTCTGTGAAACTTATTTCTGATCTGAGCATTCAGCTAACAGAGTTAAACCATACTTTTGATTGAGCAGTTTTGAAACACTCTGTCTGTAGAAAATGCAACTGGACATTCGTAGCGCTAAGTGGGTAATAGTGGAAAAAAGAATATGTTCAAATATAAACTACACAGAAGCATTGTATGAAACTTCTTTCTGTTCTGTGCATTCAACTAACAGAGTTGAACCTTACTTTTGATTGAGCCTTTCTGAAACACTCTTTCTGTAGAAACTGCAATTGGACATTCTGAGCGCTAAGAGGCCTCTATTGGGAAAAATAATATCTTCAAATAAAAACTACACAGAAGCATTGTGTGAAACTTATTTCTGATATGTTCATTAAGCTAACAGAGTTAAACCATACTTTTGATTGCGCAGTTCTGAACACTCTTTCTGTAGAAAATGCAAGTGGACATTCGGAGCGCTAAGAGGGTAATAGTGGAAAAAGGAATATATTCAAATATAAACTACACAGTAGCATTCTGTGAAAATTCTTTCTGTTCTGTGCATTCAACTAACAGAGTTGAACCTTACTTTTGATTGAGCCGTTCTGAAACACTCTTTCTGTAGTAACTGCAATTGGACATGCTAAGCGCTAAGAGGCCTACATTGGGAAAAAGAATATCTTCAAATAAAAACTACACAGATGCATTCTGTGAAACTTATTTCTGATCTGTAAATTCAGTTAACAGATATAAAACATATTTTTGATTGAGCAGTTATGAAACACTCTTTTTGTAGAAAATGCAAGTGGAGATTCGGAGCGCTAAGAGGGTAACAGTGGAAAAAGGAATGTCTTCAAATATAAACTACACAGAATCATTCGGTGAAACTTCTTTCTGATCTGGGCATTCAGCTAACAGAGTTAAACCATACTTTTGATTGAGCAGATCTGAACACTCTTTCTGTAGAAAATGCAACTGGACATTTGGAGCGCTAAGAGCGTAGTAGTGGAAAAAGGAATATATTCAAATATAAACTACACAGAAGCATTCTGTGAAACTTCTTTCTGATCTGAGCATTCAGCTAACAGAGTTAAACCATGCTTTTGATTGAGCAGTTTTGAAACACTCTGTCTGTAGAAAATGCAACTGGACATTCGTAGCGCTAAGTGGGTAATAGTGGAAAGAAGAATATGTTCAAATATGAACTACACAGAAGCATTTTATGAAACTTCTTTCTGTTCTGTGCATTCTACTAACAGAGTTGAACCTTACTTTTGATTGAGCCGTTCTGAAACACTCTTTCTGTAGAAACTGCAATTGGACATTCTGAGCGCAAAGAGGTCTATATTGGGAAAAAGAATGTCTACAAATAAAAGCTACACAGAAGAATTGTGTGAAACATCTTTCTGTTCTGTTTGTTCAACTAAAAGGGTTGAACCTTAGTTTTGATTGAGCCGTTCTGAAACACTCTTTCTGTAGAAAATGCAAGTGGAGATTCGGAGCGCTAAGAGGGTAATAGTGGAAAAAGAAATGTCTCCAAATATAAACTACACAGAATCATTCTGTGAAACTTCTTTCTGAGCTGTGCATTCAGCTAACAGAGTTAAACCATACTTTTGATTGAGGAGATCTGAACACTCTTTCTGTAGATAATGCAACTGGACATTTGGAGCGCTAAGAGCGTAGTAGTGGAAAAAGGAATATATTCAAATATAAACTACACAGAAGCATTCTGTGAAACTTCTTTCTGATCTGAGCATTCAGCTAACAGAGTTAAACCATACTTTTGATTGAGCAGTTTTGAAACACTCTGTCTGTAGAAAATGCAACTGGACATTCGTAGCGCTAAGTGGGTAATAGTGGAAAAAAGAATATTTTCAAATATAAACTACACAGAAGCATTGTATGAAACTTCTTTCTGTTCTGTGCATTCAACTAACAGAGTTGAACCTTACTTTTGATTGAGCCTTTCTGAAACACTCTTTCTGTAGAAACTGCAATTGGACATTCTGAGCTCTAAGAGGCCTCTATTGGGAAAAATAATATCTTCAAATAAAAACTACACAGAAGCATTGTGTGAAACTTATTTCTGATATGTTCATTAAGCTAACAGATTTAAACCATAATTTTGATTGTGCAGTTCTGAACACTCTTTCTGTAGAAAATGCAAGTGGACATTCGGAGCGCTAAGAGGGTAATTGTGGAAAAAGGAATATATTCAAATATAAACTACACAGTAGCATTCTGTGAAAATTCTTTCTGTTCTGTGCATTCAACTAACAGAGTTGAACCTTACTTTTGATTGAGCCGTTCTGAAACACTCTTTCTGTAGAAACTGCAATAGGACATGCTAAGCGCTAAGAGGCCTACATTGGGAAAAAAATATCTTCAAATAAAAACTACACAGATGCATTCTGTGAAACTTATTTCTCATCTGTAAATTCAGTTAACAGAGATAAAACATATTTTTGATTGAGCAGTTATGAAACACTCTTTTTGTAGAAAATGCAAGTGGAGTTTCGGAGCGCTAAGAGGGTAAGAGTGGAAAAAGGAATGTCTTCAAATATAAACTACACAGAATCATTCGGTGAAACTTCTTTCTGATCTGTGCATTCAGCTAACAGAGTTAAACCATACTTTTGATTGAGCAGGTCTGAACACTCTTTCTGTAGAAAATGCAACTGGACATTTGGAGCGCTAAGAGCGTAGTAGTGGAAAAAGGAATATATTCAAATATAAACTTCACAGAAGCATTCTGTGAAACTTCTTTCTGATCTGAGCATTCAGCTAACAGAGTTAAACCATACTTTTGATTGAGCAGTTTTGAAACACTCTGTCTGTAGAAAATGCAACCGGACATTCGTAGCGCTAAGTGGGTAATAGTGGAAAAAAGAATATGTTCAAATATAAACTACACAGAAGCATTGTATGAAACTTCTTTCTGTTCTGTGCATTCAACTAACAGAGTTGAACCTTACTTTTGATTGAGCCGTTCTGAAACACTCTTTCTGTAGAAACTGCAATTGGACATTCTGAGCGCTAAGAGGCCTATATTGGGAAAAAGAATGTCTACAAATAAAAACTACACAGAAGAATTGTGTGAAATTTCTTTCTGTTCTGTCTGTTCAACTAAAAGTGTTGAACCTTAGTTTTGATTGAGCCGTTCTGAAACACTCTTTCTGTAGAAAATGCAAGTGGAGATTCGGAGCGCTAAGAGGGTAATAGTGGAAAAAGGAATGTCTCCAAATATAAACTACACAGAATCATTCTGTGAAACTTCTTTCTGATCTGTGCATTCAGCTAACAGAGTTAAACCATACTTTTGATTGAGCAGATCTGAACACTCTTTCTGTAGAAAATGCAACTGGACATTTGGAGCGCTAAGAGAGTAGTAGTGGAAAAAGGAATATATTCAAATATAAACTACACAGAAGCATTCTGTGAAACTTCTTTCTGATCTGAGCATTCAGCTAACAGAGTTAAACCATACTTTTGATTGAGCAGTTTTGAAACACACTGTCTGTAGAAAATGCAACTGGACATTCGTAGCGCTAAGTGGGTAATAGTGGAAAAAAGAATATATTCAAATATAAACTACACAGAAGCATTGTATGAAACTTCTTTCTGTTCTGTGCATTCAACTAACAGAGTTAAACCTTACTTTTGATTGAGCCGTTCTGAAACACTCTTTCTGTAGAAATTGCAATTGGACATTCTGAGCGCTAAGAGGCCTATATTGCGAAAAAGAATGTCTACAAATAAAAACTACACAGAAGAATTGTGTGAAACTTCTTTCTGTTCTGTTTGTTCAACTAAAAGAGTTGAACCTTATTTTTGATTGAGCCGTTCTGAAACACTTTTTCTGTAGAAAATGCAAGTGGAGATTCGGAGCGCTAAGAGGGTAATAGTGGAAAAAGGAATGTCTCCAAATATAAACTACACAGAATCATTCTGTGAAACTTCTTTCTGATCTGTGCATTCAGCTAACAGAGTTAAACCATACTTTTGATTGAGCAGATCTGAACACTCTTTCTGTAGAAAATGCAACTGGACATTTGGAGCGCTAAGAGAGTAGTAGTGGAAAAAGGAATATATTCAAATATAAACTACACAGAAGCATTCTGTGAAACTTCTTTCTGATCTGAGCATTCAGCTAACAGAGTTAAACCATACTTTTGATTGAGCAGTTTTGAAACACTCTGTCTGTAGAAAATGCAACTGCACATTCGTAGCGCTAAGTGGGTAATAGTGGAAAAAAGAATATGTTCAAATATAAATTACACAGAAGCATTGTATGAAACTTCTTTCTGTTCTGTGCATTCAACTAACAGAGTTGAACCTTACTTTTGATTGAGCCTTTCTGAAACACTCTTTCTGTAGAAACTGCAATTGGACATTCTGAGCGCTAAGAGGCCTATATTGGAAAAATAATATCTTCAAATAAAAACTACACAGAAGCATTGTGTGAAACTTATTTCTGATATGTTCATTAAGCTAACAGAGTTAAACCATACTTTTGATTGCGCAGTTCTGAACACTCTTTCTGTAGAAAATGCAAGTGGACATTCGGAGCGCTAAGAGGGTAATAGTGGAAAAAGGAATATATTCAAATATAAACTACACAGTAGCATTCTGTGAAAATTCTTTCTGTTCTGTGCATTCAACTAACAGAGTTGAACCTTACTTTTGATTGAGCCGTTCTGAAACACTCTTTCTGTAGAAACTGCAATTGGACATGCTAAGCGCTAAGAGGCCTACATTGGGAAAAAGAATATCTTCAAATAAAAACTACACAGATGCATTCTGTGAAACTTATTTCTGATCTGTAAATTCAGTTAACAGAGATAAAACATATTTTTGATTGAGCAGTTATGAAACACTCTTTTTGTAGAAAATGCAAGTGGAGATTCGGAGCGCTAAGGGGGTAATAGTGGAAAAAGGAATGTCTTCAAATATAAACTACACAGAATCATTCGGTGAAACTTGTTTCTGATCTGTGCATTCAGCTAAGAGAGTTAAACCATACTTTTGATTGAGCAGATCTGAACACTCTTTCTGTTGAAAATGCAACTGGACATTTGGAGCGCTAAGAGAGTAGTAGTGGAAAAAGGAATATATTCAAATATAAACTACACAGAAGCATTCTGTGAAACTTCTTTCTGATCTGAGCATTCATCTAACAGAGTTAAACCATACTTTTGATTGAGCAGTTTTGAAACACTCTGTCTGTAGAAAATGCAACTGGACATTCGTAGCGCTAAGTGGGTAATAGTGGAAAAAAGAATATGTTCAAATATAAACTACACAGAAGCATTGTATGAAACTTCTTTCTGTTCTGTGCATTCAACTAACAGAGTTGAACCTTACTTTTGATTGAGCCTTTCTGAAACACTCTTTCTGTAGAAACTGCAATTGGACATTCTGAGCGCTAAGAGGCCTCTATTGGGAAAAATAATATCTTCAAATAAAAACTACACAGAAGCATTGTGTGAAACTTATTTCTGATATGTTCATTAAGCTAACAGAGTTAAACCATACTTTTGATTGCGCAGTTCTGAACACTCTTTCTGTAGAAAATGCAAGTGGACATTCGGAGCGCTAAGAGTGTAATAGTGGAAAAAGAAATATATTCAAATATAAACTACACAGTAGCATTCTGTGAAAATTCTTTCTGTTCTGTGCATTCAACTAACAGAGTTGAACCTTACTTTTGATTGAGCCGTTCTGAAACACTCTTTCTGTAGAAACTGCAATTGGACATGCTAAGCGCTAAGAGGCCTACATTGGGAAAAAGAATATCTTCAAATAAAAACTACACAGATGCATTCTGTGAAAATTATTTCTGATCTGTAAATTCAGTTAACAGAGATAAAACATATTTTTGATTGAGCAGTTATGAAACACTCTTTTTGTAGAAAATGCAAGTGGAGATTCGGAGCGCTAAGAGGGTAATAGTGGAAAAAGGAATGTCTTCAAATATAAACTACACAGAATCATTCGGTGAAACTTCTTTCTGATCTGTGCATTCAGCTAACAGATTTAAACCATACTTTTGATTGAGCAGATCTGAACACTCTTTCTGTTGAAAATGCAACTGGACATTTGGAGCGCTAAGAGCGTAGTAGTGAAAAAGGAATATATTCAAATATAAACTACACAGAAGCATTCTGTGAAACTTCTTTCTGATCTGAGCATACAGCTAACAGAGTTAAACCATACTTTTGATTGAGCAGTTTTGAAACACTCTGAATGTAGAAAATGCAACTGGACATTCGTAGCGCTAAGTGGGTAATAGTGGAAAAAAGAATATGTTCAAATATAAACTACACAGAAGCATTGTATGAAACATCTTTCTGTTCTGTGCATTCAACTAACAGAGTTGAACCTTACTTTTGATTGAGCTGTTCTGAAACACTCTTTCTGTAGAAACTGCAATTGGACATTCTGAGCGCTAAGAGGCCTATATTGGGAAAAAGAATGTCTACAAATAAAAACTACACAGAAGAATTGTGTGAAACAACTTTCTGTTCTGTTTGTTCAACTAAAAGCGTTGAACCTTAGTTTTGATTGAGCCGTTCTGAAACACTCCTTCTGTAGAAAATGCAAGTGGAGATTCGGAGCGCTAAGACGGTAATAGTGGAAAAAGGAATGTCTCCAAATATAAACTACACAGAATCATTCTGTGAAACTTCTTTCTGATCTGTGCATTCAGCTAACAGAGTTAAACCATACTTTTGATAGAGCAGATCTGAACACTCTTTCTGTAGAAAATGCAACTGGACATTTGGAGCGCTAAGAGAGTAGTAGTGGAAAAAGTAATATATTCAAATATAAACTACACAGAAGCATTCTGTGAAACTTCTTTCTGATCTGAGCATTCAGCTAACTGAGTTAAACCATACTTTTGATTGAGCAGTTTTGAAACACTCTGTCTGTAGAAAATGCAACTGGACATTCGTAGCGCTAAGTGGGTAATAGTGGAAAAAAGAATATGTTCAAATATAAACTACACAGAAGCATTGTATGAAACTTCTTTCTGTTCTGTGCATTCAACTAACAGAGTTGAACCTTACTTTTGATTGAGCCGTTCGGAAACACTCTTTCTGTAGAAACTGCAATTGGACATTCTGAGCGCTAAGAGGCCTATATTGGGAAAAAGAATGTCTACAAATAAAAACTACACGGAAGAATTGTGTGAAACTTCTTTCTGTTCTGTTTGTTCAAATAAAAGGGTTGAACCTTAGTTTTGATTGAGCCGTTCTGAAACACTCTTTCTGTAGAAAATGCAAGTGGAGATTCGGAGCGCTAAGAGGGTAATAGTGGAAAAAGGAATGTCTCCAAATATAAACTACACAGAATCATTCTGTGAAACTTCTTTCTGATCTGTGCATTCAGCTAACAGAGTTAAACCATACTTTTGATTGAGCAGATCTGAACACTCTTTCTGTAGAAAATGCAACTGGACATTTGGAGCGCTAAGAGAGTAGTAGTGGAAAAAGGAATATATTCAAATATAAACTACACAGAAGCATTCTGTGAAACTTCTTTCTGATCTGAGCATTCAGCTAACAGAGTTAAACCATACTTTTGATTGAGCAGTTTTGAAACACTCTGTCTGTAGAAAATGCAACTGGACATTCGTAGCGCTAAGTGGGTAATAGTGGAAAAAAGAATATTTTCAAATATAAACTACACCGAAGCATTGTATGAAACTTCTTTCTGTTCTGTGCATTCAACTAACAGAGTTGAACCTTACTTTTGATTGAGACTTTCTGAAACACTCTTTCTGTAGAAACTGCAATTGGACATTCTGAGCGCTAAGAGGCCTATATTGGGAAAAATAATATCTTCAAATAAAAACTACACAGAAGCATTGTGTGAAACTTATTTCTGATACGTTCATTAAGCTAAAAGAGTTAAACCATACTTTTGATTGCGCAGTTCTGAACACTCTTTCTGTAGAAAATGCAAGTGGACATTCGGAGCGCTAAGAGGGAAATAGTGGAAAAAGGAATATATTCAAATATAAACTACACAGTAGCATTCTGTGAAAATTCTTTCTGTTCTGTGCATTCAACTAACAGAGTTGAACCTTACTTTTGATTGAGCCGTTCTGAAACACTCTTTCTGTAGAAACTGCAATTGGACATGCTAAGCGCTAAGAGGCCTACATTGGGAAAAAGAATATCTTCAAATAAAAACTACACAGATGCATTCTGTGAAACTTATTTCTGATCTGTAAATTCAGTTAACAGAGATAAAACATATTTTTGATTGAGCAGTTATGAAACACTCTTTTTGTAGAAAATGCAAGTGGAGATTCGGAGCGCTAAGAGGGTAATAGTGGAAAAAGGAATGTCTTCAAATATAAACTACACAGAATCATTCGGTGAAACCTCTTTCTGATATGTGCATTCAGCTAACAGAGTTAAACCATACTTTTGATTGAGCAGATCTGAACACTCTTTCTGTTGAAAATGCAACTGGACATTTGGAGCGCTAAGAGCGTAGTAGTGGAAAAAGGAATATATTCAAATATAAACTACACAGAAGCATTCTGTGAAACTTCTTTCTGATCTGAGCATACAGCTAACAGAGTTAAACCATACTTTTGATTGAGCAGTTTTGAAACAATCTGTCTGTAGAAAATGCAACTGGACATTCGTAGCGCTAAGTGGGTAATAGTGGAAAAAAGAATATGTTCAAATATAAACTACACAGAAGCATTGTATGAAACTTCTTTCTGTTCTGTGCATTCAACTAACAGAGTTGAACCTTACTTTTGATTGAGCCGTTCTGAAACACTCTTTCTGTAGAAACTGCAATTGGACATTCTGAGCGTTAAGAGGCCTATATTGGGAAAAAGAATGTCTACAAATAAAAACTACACAGAAGAATTGTGTGAAACATCTTTCTGTTCTGTTTGTTCAACTAAAAGAGTTAGACCTTAGTTTTGATTGAGCCGTTCTGAAACACTCTTTCTGTAGAAAATGCAAGTGGAGATTCGGAGCGCTAAGAAGGTAATAGTGGAAAAAGGAATGTCTCCAAATATAAACTACACAGTAGCATTCTGTGAAAATTCTTTCTGTTCTGTGCATTCAACTAACAGAGTTGAACCTTACTTTTGATTGAGCCATTCTGAAACACTCTTTCTGTAGAAACTGCAATTGGATATGCTAAGCGCTAAGAGGCCTACATTGGGAAAAAGAATATCTTCAAATAAAAACTACACAGATGCATTCTGTGAAACTTATTTCTGATCTGTAAATTCAGTTAACAGAGATAAAACATATTTTTGATTGAGCAGTTATGAAACACTCTTTTTGTAGAAAATGCAAGTGGAGATTCGGAGCGCTAAGAGGGTAATAGTGGAAAAAGGAATGTCTCCAAATATAAACTACACAGAATCATTCTGTGAAACTTCTTTCTGATCTGAGCATTCAGCTAACAGAGTTAAACCATACTTTTGATTGAGCAGATCTGAACACTCTTTCTGTAGAAAATGCAACTGGACATTTGGAGCGCTAAGAGAGTAGTAGTGGAAAAAGGAATATATTCAAATATAAACTACACAGAAGCATTCTGTGAAACTTCTTTCTGATCTGAGCATTCAGCTAACAGAGTTAAACCATACTTTTGATTGAGCAGTTTTGAAACAGTCTGTCTGTAGAAAATGTAACTGGACATTCGTAGCGCTAAGTGGGTAATAGTGGAAAAAAGTATATGTTCAAATATAAACTACACAGAAGCATTGTATGAAACTTCTTTCTGTTCTGTGCATTCAACTAACAGAGTTGAACCTTAGTTTTGATTGAGCCTTTCTGAAACACTCTTTCTGTAGAAACTGCAATTGGACATTCTGAGCGCTAAGAGGCCTCTATTGGGAAAAATAATATCTTCAAATAAAAACTACACAGAAGCATTGTGTGAAACTTGTTTCTGATATGTTCATTAAGCTAACAGAGTTAAACCATACTTTTTATTGCGCAGCTCTGAACACTCTTTCTGTAGAAAATGCAAGTGGACATTCGGAGCGCTAAGAGGGAAATAGTGGAAAAAGGAATATATTCAAATATAAACTACACAGTAGCATTCTGTGAAAATTCTTTCTGTTCTGTGCATTCAACTAACAGAGTTGAACCTTACTTTTGATTGAGCCGTTCTGAAACACTCTTTCTGTAGAAACTGCAATTGGACATGCTAAGCGCTAGGAGGCCTACATTGGGAAAAAGAATATTTTCAAATAAAAACTACACAGATGCATTCTGTGAAACTTATTTCTGATCTGTAAATTCAGTTAACAGAGATAAAACATATTTTTGATTGAGCAGTTATGAAACACTCTTTTTGTAGAAAATGCAAGTGGAGATTTGGAGCGCTAAGAGGGTAATAGTGGAAAAAGGAATGTCTTCAAATATAAACTACACAGAATCATTCGGTGAAACTTCTTTCTGATCTGTGCATTCAGCTAACAGAGTTAAACCATACTTTTGATTGAGCAGATCTGAACACTCTTTTTGTTGAAAATGCAACTGGACATTTGGAGCGCTAAGAGCGCAGTAGTGGAAAAAGGAATATATTCAAATATAAACTACACAGAAGCATTCTGTGAAAATTTTTCTGATCTGAGCATTCAGCTAACAGAGTTAAACCATACTTTTGATTGAGCAGTTTTGAAACACTCTGTCTGTAGAAAATGCAACTGGACATTCGTAGCGCTAAGTGGGTAATAGTGGAAAAAAGAATATGTTCAAATATAAACTACACAGAAGCATTGTATGAAACTTCTTTCTGTTCTGTGCATTCAACTAACAGAGTTGAACCTTACTTTTGATTGAGCCGTTCTGAAACACTCTTTCTGTAGAAACTGCAATTGGACATTCTGAGCGCTAAGAGGCCTATATTGGGAAAAATAATATCTTCAAATAAAAACTACACAGAAGCATTGTGTGAAACTTATTTCTGATATGTTCATTAAGCTAACAGAGTTAAACCATACTTTTGATTGCGCAGTTCTGAACACTCTTTCTGTAGAAAATGCAAGTGGACATTCGGAGCGCTAAGAGGGTAATAGTGGAAAAAGGAATATATTCAAATATAAACTACACAGTAGCATTCTGTGAAAACTCTTTCTGTTCTGTGCATTCAGCTAACAGAGTTGAACCTTACTTTTGATTGAGCCGTTCTGAAACACTCTTTCTGTAGAAACTGCAATTGGACATGCTAAGCGCTAAGAGGCCTACATTGGGAAAAAGAATATCTTCAAATAAAAAGTACACAGATGCATTCTGTGAAACTTATTTCTGAACTGTAAATTCAGTTAACAGAGATAAAACATATTTTTGATTGAGCAGTTATGAAACACTCTTTTTGTAGAAAATGCAAGTGGAGATTCGGAGCGCTAAGAGGGTAATAGTGGAAAAAGGAATGTCTTCAAATATAAACTACACAGAATCATTCGGTGAAACTTCTTTCTGATCTGTGCATTCAGCTAACAGAATTAAACCATACTTTTGATTGAGCCGATCTGAACACTCTTTCTGTAGAAAATGCAACTGGACATTTGGAGCGCTAAGAGCGTAGTAGTGGAAAAAGGAATATATTCAAATATAAACTACACAGAAGCATTCTGTGAAACTTCTTTCTGATCTGGGCATTCAGCTAACAGAGTGAAACCATACTTTTGATTTAGCAGTTTTGAAACACTCTGTCTGTAGAAAATGCAACTGGACATTCGTAGCGCTAAGTGGGTAATAGTGGAAAAAAGAATATGTTCAAATATAAACTACACAGAAGCATTGTATGAAACTTCTTTCTGTTCTGTGCATTCAACTAACAGAGTTGAACCTTACTTTTGATTGAGCCGTTCTGAAACACTCTTTCTGTAGAAACTGCAATTGGACATTCTGAGCGCTAAGAGGCCTATATTGGGAAAAAGAATGTCTACAAATAAAAACTACACAGAAGAATTGTGTGAAACTTCTTTCTGTTCTGTTTGTTCAACTAAAAGAGTTGAACCTTAGTTTTGATTGAGCCGTTCTGAAACACTCTTTCTGTAGAAAATGCAAGTGGAGATTCGGAGCGCTAAGAGGGTAATAGTGGAAAATGGAATGTCTCCAAATATAAACTACACAGAATCATTCTGTGAAACTTCTTTCTGACCTGTGCATTCAGCTAACAGAGTTAAACCATACTTTTGATTGAGCAGATCTGAACACTCTTTCTGTAGAAAATGCAACTGGACATTTGGAGCGCTAAGAGAGTAGTAGTGGAAAAAGTAATATATTCAAATATAAACTACACAGAAGCATTCTGTGAAACTTCTTTCTGATCTGTGCATTCAGCTAACAGAGTTAAACCATACTTTTGATAGAGCAGATCTGAACACTCTTTCTGTAGAAAATGCAACTGGACATTTGGAGCGCTAAGAGAGTAGTAGTGGAAAAAGTAATATATTCAAATATAAACTACACAGAAGCATTCTGTGAAACTTCTTTCTGATCTGAGCATTCAGCTAACTGAGTTAAACCATACTTTTGATTGAGCAGTTTTGAAACACTCTGTCTGTAGAAAATGCAACTGGACATTCGTAGCGCTAAGTGGGTAATAGTGGAAAAAAGAATATGTTCAAATATAAACTACACAGAAGCATTGTATGAAACTTCTTTCTGTTCTGTGCATTCAACTAACAGAGTTGAACCTTACTTTTGATTGAGCCGTTCGGAAACACTCTTTCTGTAGAAACTGCAATTGGACATTCTGAGCGCTAAGAGGCCTATATTGGGAAAAAGAATGTCTACAAATAAAAACTACACGGAAGAATTGTGTGAAACTTCTTTCTGTTCTGTTTGTTCAAATAAAAGGGTTGAACCTTAGTTTTGATTGAGCCGTTCTGAAACACTCTTTCTGTAGAAAATGCAAGTGGAGATTCGGAGCGCTAAGAGGGTAATAGTGGAAAAAGGAATGTCTCCAAATATAAACTACACAGAATCATTCTGTGAAACTTCTTTCTGATCTGTGCATTCAGCTAACAGAGTTAAACCATACTTTTGATTGAGCAGATCTGAACACTCTTTCTGTAGAAAATGCAACTGGACATTTGGAGCGCTAAGAGAGTAGTAGTGGAAAAAGGAATATATTCAAATATAAACTACACAGAAGCATTCTGTGAAACTTCTTTCTGATCTGAGCATTCAGCTAACAGAGTTAAACCATACTTTTGATTGAGCAGTTTTGAAACACTCTGTCTGTAGAAAATGCAACTGGACATTCGTAGCGCTAAGTGGGTAATAGTGGAAAAAAGAATATTTTCAAATATAAACTACACCGAAGCATTGTATGAAACTTCTTTCTGTTCTGTGCATTCAACTAACAGAGTTGAACCTTACTTTTGATTGAGACTTTCTGAAACACTCTTTCTGTAGAAACTGCAATTGGACATTCTGAGCGCTAAGAGGCCTATATTGGGAAAAATAATATCTTCAAATAAAAACTACACAGAAGCATTGTGTGAAACTTATTTCTGATACGTTCATTAAGCTAAAAGAGTTAAACCATACTTTTGATTGCGCAGTTCTGAACACTCTTTCTGTAGAAAATGCAAGTGGACATTCGGAGCGCTAAGAGGGAAATAGTGGAAAAAGGAATATATTCAAATATAAACTACACAGTAGCATTCTGTGAAAATTCTTTCTGTTCTGTGCATTCAACTAACAGAGTTGAACCTTACTTTTGATTGAGCCGTTCTGAAACACTCTTTCTGTAGAAACTGCAATTGGACATGCTAAGCGCTAAGAGGCCTACATTGGGAAAAAGAATATCTTCAAATAAAAACTACACAGATGCATTCTGTGAAACTTATTTCTGATCTGTAAATTCAGTTAACAGAGATAAAACATATTTTTGATTGAGCAGTTATGAAACACTCTTTTTGTAGAAAATGCAAGTGGAGATTCGGAGCGCTAAGAGGGTAATAGTGGAAAAAGGAATGTCTTCAAATATAAACTACACAGAATCATTCGGTGAAACCTCTTTCTGATATGTGCATTCAGCTAACAGAGTTAAACCATACTTTTGATTGAGCAGATCTGAACACTCTTTCTGTTGAAAATGCAACTGGACATTTGGAGCGCTAAGAGCGTAGTAGTGGAAAAAGGAATATATTCAAATATAAACTACACAGAAGCATTCTGTGAAACTTCTTTCTGATCTGAGCATACAGCTAACAGAGTTAAACCATACTTTTGATTGAGCAGTTTTGAAACAATCTGTCTGTAGAAAATGCAACTGGACATTCGTAGCGCTAAGTGGGTAATAGTGGAAAAAAGAATATGTTCAAATATAAACTACACAGAAGCATTGTATGAAACTTCTTTCTGTTCTGTGCATTCAACTAACAGAGTTGAACCTTACTTTTGATTGAGCCGTTCTGAAACACTCTTTCTGTAGAAACTGCAATTGGACATTCTGAGCGTTAAGAGGCCTATATTGGGAAAAAGAATGTCTACAAATAAAAACTACACAGAAGAATTGTGTGAAACATCTTTCTGTTCTGTTTGTTCAACTAAAAGAGTTAGACCTTAGTTTTGATTGAGCCGTTCTGAAACACTCTTTCTGTAGAAAATGCAAGTGGAGATTCGGAGCGCTAAGAAGGTAATAGTGGAAAAAGGAATGTCTCCAAATATAAACTACACAGTAGCATTCTGTGAAAATTCTTTCTGTTCTGTGCATTCAACTAACAGAGTTGAACCTTACTTTTGATTGAGCCATTCTGAAACACTCTTTCTGTAGAAACTGCAATTGGATATGCTAAGCGCTAAGAGGCCTACATTGGGAAAAAGAATATCTTCAAATAAAAACTACACAGATGCATTCTGTGAAACTTATTTCTGATCTGTAAATTCAGTTAACAGAGATAAAACATATTTTTGATTGAGCAGTTATGAAACACTCTTTTTGTAGAAAATGCAAGTGGAGATTCGGAGCGCTAAGAGGGTAATAGTGGAAAAAGGAATGTCTCCAAATATAAACTACACAGAATCATTCTGTGAAACTTCTTTCTGATCTGAGCATTCAGCTAACAGAGTTAAACCATACTTTTGATTGAGCAGATCTGAACACTCTTTCTGTAGAAAATGCAACTGGACATTTGGAGCGCTAAGAGAGTAGTAGTGGAAAAAGGAATATATTCAAATATAAACTACACAGAAGCATTCTGTGAAACTTCTTTCTGATCTGAGCATTCAGCTAACAGAGTTAAACCATACTTTTGATTGAGCAGTTTTGAAACAGTCTGTCTGTAGAAAATGTAACTGGACATTCGTAGCGCTAAGTGGGTAATAGTGGAAAAAAGTATATGTTCAAATATAAACTACACAGAAGCATTGTATGAAACTTCTTTCTGTTCTGTGCATTCAACTAACAGAGTTGAACCTTAGTTTTGATTGAGCCTTTCTGAAACACTCTTTCTGTAGAAACTGCAATTGGACATTCTGAGCGCTAAGAGGCCTCTATTGGGAAAAATAATATCTTCAAATAAAAACTACACAGAAGCATTGTGTGAAACTTGTTTCTGATATGTTCATTAAGCTAACAGAGTTAAACCATACTTTTTATTGCGCAGCTCTGAACACTCTTTCTGTAGAAAATGCAAGTGGACATTCGGAGCGCTAAGAGGGAAATAGTGGAAAAAGGAATATATTCAAATATAAACTACACAGTAGCATTCTGTGAAAATTCTTTCTGTTCTGTGCATTCAACTAACAGAGTTGAACCTTACTTTTGATTGAGCCGTTCTGAAACACTCTTTCTGTAGAAACTGCAATTGGACATGCTAAGCGCTAGGAGGCCTACATTGGGAAAAAGAATATTTTCAAATAAAAACTACACAGATGCATTCTGTGAAACTTATTTCTGATCTGTAAATTCAGTTAACAGAGATAAAACATATTTTTGATTGAGCAGTTATGAAACACTCTTTTTGTAGAAAATGCAAGTGGAGATTTGGAGCGCTAAGAGGGTAATAGTGGAAAAAGGAATGTCTTCAAATATAAACTACACAGAATCATTCGGTGAAACTTCTTTCTGATCTGTGCATTCAGCTAACAGAGTTAAACCATACTTTTGATTGAGCAGATCTGAACACTCTTTTTGTTGAAAATGCAACTGGACATTTGGAGCGCTAAGAGCGCAGTAGTGGAAAAAGGAATATATTCAAATATAAACTACACAGAAGCATTCTGTGAAAATTTTTCTGATCTGAGCATTCAGCTAACAGAGTTAAACCATACTTTTGATTGAGCAGTTTTGAAACACTCTGTCTGTAGAAAATGCAACTGGACATTCGTAGCGCTAAGTGGGTAATAGTGGAAAAAAGAATATGTTCAAATATAAACTACACAGAAGCATTGTATGAAACTTCTTTCTGTTCTGTGCATTCAACTAACAGAGTTGAACCTTACTTTTGATTGAGCCGTTCTGAAACACTCTTTCTGTAGAAACTGCAATTGGACATTCTGAGCGCTAAGAGGCCTATATTGGGAAAAATAATATCTTCAAATAAAAACTACACAGAAGCATTGTGTGAAACTTATTTCTGATATGTTCATTAAGCTAACAGAGTTAAACCATACTTTTGATTGCGCAGTTCTGAACACTCTTTCTGTAGAAAATGCAAGTGGACATTCGGAGCGCTAAGAGGGTAATAGTGGAAAAAGGAATATATTCAAATATAAACTACACAGTAGCATTCTGTGAAAACTCTTTCTGTTCTGTGCATTCAGCTAACAGAGTTGAACCTTACTTTTGATTGAGCCGTTCTGAAACACTCTTTCTGTAGAAACTGCAATTGGACATGCTAAGCGCTAAGAGGCCTACATTGGGAAAAAGAATATCTTCAAATAAAAAGTACACAGATGCATTCTGTGAAACTTATTTCTGAACTGTAAATTCAGTTAACAGAGATAAAACATATTTTTGATTGAGCAGTTATGAAACACTCTTTTTGTAGAAAATGCAAGTGGAGATTCGGAGCGCTAAGAGGGTAATAGTGGAAAAAGGAATGTCTTCAAATATAAACTACACAGAATCATTCGGTGAAACTTCTTTCTGATCTGTGCATTCAGCTAACAGAATTAAACCATACTTTTGATTGAGCCGATCTGAACACTCTTTCTGTAGAAAATGCAACTGGACATTTGGAGCGCTAAGAGCGTAGTAGTGGAAAAAGGAATATATTCAAATATAAACTACACAGAAGCATTCTGTGAAACTTCTTTCTGATCTGGGCATTCAGCTAACAGAGTGAAACCATACTTTTGATTTAGCAGTTTTGAAACACTCTGTCTGTAGAAAATGCAACTGGACATTCGTAGCGCTAAGTGGGTAATAGTGGAAAAAAGAATATGTTCAAATATAAACTACACAGAAGCATTGTATGAAACTTCTTTCTGTTCTGTGCATTCAACTAACAGAGTTGAACCTTACTTTTGATTGAGCCGTTCTGAAACACTCTTTCTGTAGAAACTGCAATTGGACATTCTGAGCGCTAAGAGGCCTATATTGGGAAAAAGAATGTCTACAAATAAAAACTACACAGAAGAATTGTGTGAAACTTCTTTCTGTTCTGTTTGTTCAACTAAAAGAGTTGAACCTTAGTTTTGATTGAGCCGTTCTGAAACACTCTTTCTGTAGAAAATGCAAGTGGAGATTCGGAGCGCTAAGAGGGTAATAGTGGAAAATGGAATGTCTCCAAATATAAACTACACAGAATCATTCTGTGAAACTTCTTTCTGACCTGTGCATTCAGCTAACAGAGTTAAACCATACTTTTGATTGAGCAGATCTGAACACTCTTTCTGTAGAAAATGCAACTGGACATTTGGAGCGCTAAGAGAGTAGTAGTGGAAAAAGGAATATATTCAAATATAAACTACACAGAAGCATTCTGTGAAACTTCTTTCTGATCTGAGCATTCAGCTAACAGAGTTAAACAATACTTTTGATTGAGCAGTTTTGAAACACTCTGTCTGTAGAAAATGCAACTGGACATTCGTAGTGCTAAGTGGGTAATAGTGGAAAAAAGAATATGTTCAAATATAAACTACACAGAAGCATTGTATGAAACTTCTTTCTGTTCTGTGCATTCAACTAACAGAGTTGAACCTTACTTTTGATTGAGCCTTTCTGAAACACTCTTTCTGTAGAAACTGCAATTGGACATTCTGAGCGCTAAGAGGCCTATATTGGGAAAAAAAATATCTTCAAATAAAAACTACACAGAAGCATTGTGTGAAACTTATTTCTGATACGTTCATTAAGCTAACAGAGTTAAACCATACTTTTGATTGCGCAGTTCTGAACACTCTTTCTGTAGAAAATTCAAGTGGACATTCGGAGGGCTAAGAGGGTAATAGTGGAAAAAGGAATATATTCAAATATAAACTACACAGTAGCATTCTGTGAAAATTCTTTCTGTTCTGTGCATTCAACTAACAGAGTTGAACCTTACTTTTGATTGAGCCGTTCTGAAACACTCTTTCTGTAGAAACTGCAATTGGACATGCTAAGCGCTAAGAGGCCTACATTGGGAAAAAGAATATCTTCAAATAAAAACTACACAGATGCATTCTGTGAAACTTATTTCTGATCTGTAAATTCAGTTAACAGAGATAAAACATATTTTTGATTGAGCAGTTATGAAACACTCTTTTTGTAGAAAATGCAAGCGGAGATTCGGAGCGCTAAGAGGGTAATAGTGGAAAAAGGAATGTCTTCAAATATAAACTACACAGAATCATTCGGTGAAACTTCTTTCTGATCTGTGCATTCAGCTAACAGAGTTAAACCATACTTTTGATTGAGCAGATCTGAACACTCTTTCTGTTGAATATGCAACTGGACATTTGGAGCGCTAAGAGCTTAGTAGTGGAAAAAGGAATATACTCAAATATAAACTACACAGAAGCATTCTGTGAAACTGCTTTCTGATCTGAGCATTCAGCTAACAGAGTTAAACCATACTTTTGATTGAGCAGTTTTGAAACACTCTGTCTGTAGAAAATGCAACTGGACATTCGTAGCGCTAAGTGGGTAATAGTAAAAAAAAGAATATGTTCAAATATAAACTACACAGAAGCATTGTATGAAACTTCTTTCTGTTCTGTGCATTCAACTAACAGAGTTGAACCTTACTTTTGATTGAGCCTTTCTGAAACCCTCTTTCTGTAGAAACTGCAATTGGACATTCTGAGCGCTAAGAGGCCTCTATTGGGAAAAATAATATCTTCAAATAAAAACTACACAGAAGCATTGTGTGAAACTTATTTCTGATATGTTCATTAAGCTAACAGAGTTAAACCATACTTTTGATTGCTCAGTTCTGAACACTCTTTCTGTAGAAAATGCAAGTGGACATTCGTAGCTCTAAGAGGGTAATAGTGGAGAAAGGAATATATTCAAATATAAACTACACAGTAGCATTATGTGAAAATTCTTTCTGTTCTGTGCATTCAACTAACAGAGTTGAACCTTACTTTTGATTGAGCCGTTCTGAAACACTCTTTCTGTAGAAACTGCAATTGGACATGCTAAGCGCTAAGAGGCCTACATTGGGAAAAAGAATATCTTCAAATAAAAACTACACAGATGCATTCTGTGAAACTTATTTCTGATCTGTAAATTCAGTTAACAGAGATAAAACATATATTTGATTGAGCAGTTATGAAACACTCTTTTTGTAGAAAATGCAAGTGGAGATTCGGAGCGCTAAGAGGGTAATAGTGGAAAAAGGAATGTCTTCAAATATAAACTACACAGAATCATTCGGTGAAACTTCTTTCTGATCTGTGCTTTCAGCTAACAGAGTTAAACGATACTTTTGATTGAGCAGATCTGAACACTCTTTCTGTAGAAAATGCAACTGGACATTTGGAGCACTAAGAGCGTAGTAGTGGAAAAAGGAATATATTCAAATATAAACTACACAGAAGCATTCTGTGAAACTTCTTTCTGATCTGAGCATTCAGCTAACAGAGTTAAACCATACTTTTGATTGAGCAGTTTTGAAACACTCTGTCTGTAGAAAATGCAACTGGACATTCGTAGCGCTAAGTGGGTAATAGTGGAAAAAAGAATACGTTCAAATATAAACTACACAGAAGCATTGTATGAAACTTCTTTCTGTTCTGTGCATTCAACTAACAGAGTTGAACCTTACTTTTGATTGAGCCGTTCTGAAACACTCTTTCTGTAGAAACTGCAATTGGACATTCTGAGCACTAAGAGGCCTATATTGGGAAAAACAATGTCTACAAATAAAAACTACACAGAAGAATTGTGTGAAACTTCTTTCTGTTCTGTTTGTTCAACTAAAAGAGTTGAACCTTAGTTTTGATTGAGCCGTTCTGAAACACTCTTTCTGTAGAAAATGCAAGTGGAGATTCGGAGCGCTAAGAGGGTAATCGTGGAAAAAGGAATGTCTCCAAATATAAACTACACAGAATCATTCTGTGAAACTTCTTTCTGATCTGTGCATTCAGCTAACAGAGTTAAACCATACTTTTGATTGAGCAGATCTGAACACTCTTTCTGTAGAAAATGCAACTGGACATTTGGAGCGCTAAGAGAGTAGTAGTGGAAAAAGGAATATATTCAAATATAAACTACACAGAAGCATTCTGTGAAACTTCTTTCTGATCTGAGCATTCAGCTAACAGAGTTAAACCATACTTTTGATTGAGCAGTTTTGAAACACTCTGTCTGTAGAAAATGCAACTGGACATTCGTAGCGCTAAGTGGGTAATAGTGGAAAAAAGAATATGTTCAAATATAAACTACACAGAAGCATTGTATGAAACTTCTTTCTGTTCTGTGCATTCAACTAACAGAGTTGAACCTTACTTTTGATTGAGCCGTTCTGAAACACTCTTTCTGTAGAAACTGCAATTGGACATTCTGAGCGCTAAGAGGCCTATATTGGGAAAAAGAATGTCTACAAATAAAAACTACACAGAAGAATTGTGTGAAACTTCTTTCTGTTCTGTTTGTTCAACTAAAAGAGTTGAAACTTAGTTTTGATTGAGCCGTTCTGAAACACTCTTTCTTTAGAAAATGCAAGTGGAGATTCGGAGCGCTAAGAGGGTAATAGTGGAAAAAGGAATGTCTCCAAATATAAACTACACAGAATCATTCTGTGAAACTTCTTTCTGACCTGTGCATTCAGCTAACAGAGTTAAACCATACTTTTGATTGAGCAGATCTGAACACTCTTTCTGTAGAAAATGCAACTGGACATTTGGAGCGCTAAGAGAGTAGTAGTGGAAAAAGGAATATATTCAAATATAAACTACACAGAAGCATTCTGTGAAACTTCTTTCTGATCTGAGCATTCAGCTAACAGAGTTAAACCATACTTTTGATTGAGCAGTTTTGAAACACTCTGTCTGTAGAAAATGCAACTGGACATTCGTAGTGCTAAGTGGGTAATAGTGGAAAAAAGAATATGTTCAAATATAAACTACACAGAAGCATTGTATGAAACTTCTTTCTGTTCTGTGCATTCAACTAACAGAGTTGAACCTTACTTTTGATTGAGCCTTTCTGAAACACTCTTTCTGTAGAAACTGCAATTGGACATTCTGAGCGCTAAGAGGCCTATATTGGGAAAAATAATATCTTCAAATAAAAACTACACAGAAGCATTGTGTGAAACTTATTTCTGATATGTTCATTAAGCTAACAGAGTTAAACCATACTTTTGATTGCGCAGTTCTGAACACTCTTTCTGTAGAAAATGCAAGTGGACATTCGGAGCGCTAAGAGGGTAATAGTGGAAAAACGAATATATTCAAATATAAACTACACAGAAGCATTCTGTGAAAATTCTTTCTGTTCTGTGCATTCAACTAACAGAGTTGAACCTTACTTTTGATTGAGCCGTTCTGAAACACTCTTTCTGTAGAAACTGCAATTGGACATGCTAAGCGCTAAGAGGCCTACATTGGGAAAAAGAATATCTTCAAATAAAAACTACACAGATGCATTCTGTGAAACATATTTCTGATCTGTAAATTCAGTTAATAGAGATAAAACATATTTTTGATTGAGCAGTTATGAAACACTCTTTTTGTAGAAAATGCAAGTGGGGATTCGGAGCGCTAAGAGGGTAATAGTGGAAAAAGGAATGTCTTCAAATATAAACTACACAGAATCATTCGGTGAAACTTCTTTCGGATCTGTGCATTCAGCTAACAGAGTTAAACCATACTTTTGATTGAGCAGATCTGAACACTCTTTCTGTTGAATATGCAACTGGACATTTGGAGCGCTAAGAGCGTAGTAGTGGAAAAAGGAATATATTCAAATATAAACTACACAGAAGCATTCTGTGAAACTGCTTTCTGATCTGAGCATTCAGCTAACAGAGTTAAACCATACTTTTGATTGAGCAGTTTTGAAACACTCTGTCTGTAGAAAATGCAACTGGACATTCGTAGCGCTAAGTGGGTAATAGTGGAAAAAAGAATATGTTCAAATATAAACTACACAGAAGCATTGTATGAAACTTCTTTCTGTTCTGTGCATTCAACTAACAGAGTTGAACCTTACTTTTGATTGAGCCTTTCTGAAACCCTCTTTCTGTAGAAACTGCAATTGGACATTCTGAGCGCTAAGAGGCCTCTATTGGGAAAAATAATATCTTCAAATAAAAACTACACAGAAGCATTGTGTGAAACTTATTTCTGATATGTTCATTAAGCTAACAGAGTTAAACCATACTTTTGATTGCTCAGTTCTGAACACTCTTTCTGTAGAAAATGCAAGTGGACATTCGTAGCGCTAAGAGGGTAATAGTGGAGAAAGGAATATATTCAAATATAAACTACACAGTAGCATTATGTGAAAATTCTTTCTGTTCTGTGCATTCAACTAACAGAGTTGAACCTTACTTTTGATTGAGCCGTTCTGAAACACTCTTTCTGTAGAAACTGCAATTGGACATGCTAAGCGCTAAGAGGCCTACATTGGGAAAAAGAATATCTTCAAATAAAAACTACACAGATGCATTCTGTGAAACTTATTTCTGATCTGTAAATTCAGTTAACAGAGATAAAACATATTTTTGATTGAGCAGTTATGAAACACTCTTTTTGTAGAAAATGCAAGTGGAGATTCGGAGCGCTAAGGGGGTAATAGTGGAAAAAGGAATGTCTTCAAATATAAACTACACAGAATCATTCGGTGAAACTTCTTTCTGATCTGTGCTTTCAGCTAACAGAGTTAAACCATACTTTTGATTGAGCAGATCTGAACACTCTTTCTGTAGAAAATGCAACTGGACATTTGGAGCGCTAAGAGCGTAGTAGTGGAAAAAGGAATATATTCAAATATAAACTACACAGAAGCATTCTGTGAAACTTCTTTCTGATCTGAGCCTTCAGCTAACAGAGTTAAACCATACTTTTGATTGAGCAGTTTTGAAACACTCTGTCTGTAGAAAATGCAACTGGACATTCGTAGCGCTAAGTGGGTAATAGTGGAAAAAAGAATACGTTCAAATATAAACTACACAGAAGCATTGTATGAAACTTCTTTCTGTTCTGTGCATTCAACTAACAGAGTTGAACCTTGCTTTTCATTGAGCCGTTCTGAAACACTCTTTCTGTAGAAACTGCAATTGGACATTCTGAGCGCTAAGAGGCCTATATTGGGAAAAAGAATGTCTACAAATAAAAACTACACAGAAAAATTGTGTGAAACTCCTTTCTGTTCTGTTTGTTCAACTAAAAGAGTTGAACCTTAGTTTTGATTGAGCCGTTCTGAAACACTCTTTCTGTAGAAAATGCAAGTGGAGATTCGCAGCGCTAAGAGGGTAATAGTGGAAAAAGGAATGTCTCCAAATATAAACTACACAGAATCATTCTGTGAAACTTCTTTCTGATCTGTGCATTCAGCTAACAGAGTTAAACCATACTTTTGATTGAGCAGATCTGAACACTCTTTCTGTAGAAAATGCAACTGGACATTTGGAGCGCTAAGAGAGTAGTAGTGGAAAAAGGAATATATTCAAATATAAACTACACAGAAGCATTCTGTGAAACTACTTTCTGATCTGAGCATTCAGCTAACAGAGTTAAACCATACTTTTGATTGAGCAGTTTTGAAACACTCTGTCTGTAGAAAATGCAACTGGACATTCGTAGCGCTAAGTGGGTAATAGTGGAAAAAAGAATATGTTCAAATATAAACTACACAGAAGCATTGTATGAAACTTCTTTCTGTTCTGTGCATTCAACTAACAGAGTTGAACCTTACTTTTGATTGAGCCGTTCTGAAACACTCTTTCTGTAGAAACTGCAATTGGACATTCTGAGCGCTAAGAGGCCTATATTGGGAAAAAGAATGTCTACAAATAAAAACTACACAGAAGAATTGTGTGAAACTTCTTTCTGTTCTGTTTGTTCACCTAAAAGAGTTGAAACTTAGTTTTGATTGAGCCGTACTGAAACACTCTTTCTGTAGAAAATGCAAGTGGAGATTCGGAGCGCTAAGAGGGTAATAGTGGAAAAAGGAATGTCCCCAAATATAAACTACACAGAATCATTCTGTGAAACTTCTTTCTGACCTGTGCATTCAGCTAACAGAGTTAAACCATACTTTTGATTGAGCAGATCTGAACACTCTTTCTGTAGAAAATGCAACTGGACATTTGGAGCGCTAAGAGAGTAGTAGTGGAAAAAGGAATATATTCAAATATAAACTACACAGAAGCATTCTGTGAAACTTCTTTCTGATCTGAGCATTCAGCTAACAGAGTTAAACAATACTTTTGATTGAGCAGTTTTGAAACACTCTGTCTGTAGAAAATGCAACTGGACATTCGTAGTGCTAAGTGGGTAATAGTGGAAAAAAGAATATGTTCAAATATAAACTACACAGAAGCATTGTATGAAACCCCTTTCTGTTCTGTGCATTCAACTAACAGAGTTGAACCTTACTTTTGATTGAGCCTTTCTGAAACACTCTTTCTGTAGAAACTGCAATTGGACATTCTGAGCGCTAAGAGGCCTATATTGGGAAAAAGAATGTCTACAAATAAAAACTACACAGAAGAATTGTGTGAAACTTCTTTCTGTTCTGTTTGTTCAACTAAAAGAGTTGAACCTTAGTTTTGATTCAGACGTTCTGTAACAGTCTTTCTGTAGAAAATGCAAGTGGACATTCGGAGCGCTAAGAGGGTAATAGTGGAAAAAGGAATGTCTCCAAATATAAACTACACAGAATCATTCTGTGAAACTTCTTTCTGATCTGTGCATTCAGCTAACAGAGTTAAACCATACTTTTGATTGAGCAGATCTGAACACTCTTTCTGTAGAAAATGCAACTGGACATTTGGAGCGCTAAGAGAGTAGTAGTGGAAAAAGGAATATACTCAAATATAAACTACACAGAAGCATTCTGTGAAACTTCTTTCTGATCTGAGCATTCAGCTAACAGAGTTAAACCATACTTTTGATTGAGCAGTTTTCAAACACTCTGTCTGTAGAAAATGCAACTGGATATTCGTAGCGCTAAGTGGGTAATAGTGGAAAAAAGAATATGTTCAAATATAAACTACACAGAAGCATTGTATGAAACTACTTTCTGTTCTGTGCATTCAACTAACAGAGTTGAACCTTACATTTGATTGAGCCTTTCTGAAACATTCTTTCTGTAGAAACTGCAATTGGACATTCTGAGCGCTAAGAGGCCTCTATTGGGAAAAATAATATCTTCAAATAAAAACTACACAGAAGCATTGTGTGAAACTTATTTCTGATATGTTCATTAAGCTAACAGAGTTAAACCATACTTTTGATTGCGCAGTTCTGAACACTCTTTCTGTAGAAAATGCAAGTGGACATTCGGAGCGCTAAGAGGGTAATAGTGGAAAAAGGAATATATTCAAATATAAACTACACAGTAGCATTATGTGAAAATTCTTTCTGTTCTGTGCATTCAACTAACAGAGTTGAACCTTACTTTTGATTGAGCCGTTCTGAAACACTCTTTCTGTAGAAACTGCAATTGGACATGCTAAGCGCTAAGAGGCCTACATTGGGAAAAAGAATATCTTCAAATAAAAACTACACAGATGCATTCTGTGAAACTTATTTCTGATCTGTAAATTCAGTTAACAGAGATAAAACATATTTTTGATTGAGCAGTTATGAAACACTCTTTTTGTAGAAAATGCAAGTGGAGATTCGGAGCGCTAAGGGGGTAATAGTGGAAAAAGGAATGTCTTCAAATATAAACTACACAGAATCATTCGGTGAAACTTCTTTCTGATCTGTGCTTTCAGCTAACAGAGTTAAACCATACTTTTGATTGAGCAGATCTGAACACTCTTTCTGTAGAAAATGCAACTGGACATTTGGAGCGCTAAGAGCGTAGTAGTGGAAAAAGGAATATATTCAAATATAAACTACACAGAAGCATTCTGTGAAACTTCTTTCTGATCTGAGCCTTCAGCTAACAGAGTTAAACCATACTTTTGATTGAGCAGTTTTGAAACACTCTGTCTGTAGAAAATGCAACTGGACATTCGTAGCGCTAAGTGGGTAATAGTGGAAAAAAGAATACGTTCAAATATAAACTACACAGAAGCATTGTATGAAACTTCTTTCTGTTCTGTGCATTCAACTAACAGAGTTGAACCTTGCTTTTCATTGAGCCGTTCTGAAACACTCTTTCTGTAGAAACTGCAATTGGACATTCTGAGCGCTAAGAGGCCTATATTGGGAAAAAGAATGTCTACAAATAAAAACTACACAGAAAAATTGTGTGAAACTCCTTTCTGTTCTGTTTGTTCAACTAAAAGAGTTGAACCTTAGTTTTGATTGAGCCGTTCTGAAACACTCTTTCTGTAGAAAATGCAAGTGGAGATTCGGAGCGCTAAGAGGGTAATAGTGGAAAAAGGAATGTCTCCAAATATAAACTACACAGAATCATTCTGTGAAACTTCTTTCTGATCTGTGCATTCAGCTAACAGAGTTAAACCATACTTTTGATTGAGCAGATCTGAACACTCTTTCTGTAGAAAATGCAACTGGACATTTGGAGCGCTAAGAGAGTAGTAGTGGAAAAAGGAATATATTCAAATATAAACTACACAGAAGCATTCTGTGAAACTACTTTCTGATCTGAGCA
This sequence comes from Symphalangus syndactylus, assembly GCF_028878055.3. Taxonomy (NCBI): domain Eukaryota; kingdom Metazoa; phylum Chordata; class Mammalia; order Primates; family Hylobatidae; genus Symphalangus; species Symphalangus syndactylus. Next base: position 9,492,707 of record NC_072445.2, on the reverse strand, counting down.
TTCAGCTAACAGAGTTAAACCATACTTTTGATTGAGCAGTTTTGAAACACTCTGTCTGTAGAAAATGCAACTGGACATTCGTAGCGCTAAGTGGGTAATAGTGGAAAAAAGAATATGTTCAAATATAAACTACACAGAAGCATTGTATGAAACTTCTTTCTGTTCTGTGCATTCAACTAACAGAGTTGAACCTTACTTTTGATTGAGCCGTTCTGAAACACTCTTTCTGTAGAAACTGCAATTGGACATTCTGAGCGCTAAGAGGCCTATATTGGGAAAAAGAATGTCTACAAATAAAAACTACACAGAAGAATTGTGTGAAACTTCTTTCTGTTCTGTTTGTTCACCTAAAAGAGTTGAAACTTAGTTTTGATTGAGCCGTACTGAAACACTCTTTCTGTAGAAAATGCAAGTGGAGATTCGGAGCGCTAAGAGGGTAATAGTGGAAAAAGGAATGTCCCCAAATATAAACTACACAGAATCATTCTGTGAAACTTCTTTCTGACCTGTGCATTCAGCTAACAGAGTTAAACCATACTTTTGATTGAGCAGATCTGAACACTCTTTCTGTAGAAAATGCAACTGGACATTTGGAGCGCTAAGAGAGTAGTAGTGGAAAAAGGAATATATTCAAATATAAACTACACAGAAGCATTCTGTGAAACTTCTTTCTGATCTGAGCATTCAGCTAACAGAGTTAAACAATACTTTTGATTGAGCAGTTTTGAAACACTCTGTCTGTAGAAAATGCAACTGGACATTCGTAGTGCTAAGTGGGTAATAGTGGAAAAAAGAATATGTTCAAATATAAACTACACAGAAGCATTGTATGAAACCCCTTTCTGTTCTGTGCATTCAACTAACAGAGTTGAACCTTACTTTTGATTGAGCCTTTCTGAAACACTCTTTCTGTAGAAACTGCAATTGGACATTCTGAGCGCTAAGAGGCCTATATTGGGAAAAAGAATGTCTACAAATAAAAACTACACAGAAGAATTGTGTGAAACTTCTTTCTGTTCTGTTTGTTCAACTAAAAGAGTTGAACCTTAGTTTTGATTCAGACGTTCTGTAACAGTCTTTCTGTAGAAAATGCAAGTGGACATTCGGAGCGCTAAGAGGGTAATAGTGGAAAAAGGAATGTCTCCAAATATAAACTACACAGAATCATTCTGTGAAACTTCTTTCTGATCTGTGCATTCAGCTAACAGAGTTAAACCATACTTTTGATTGAGCAGATCTGAACACTCTTTCTGTAGAAAATGCAACTGGACATTTGGAGCGCTAAGAGAGTAGTAGTGGAAAAAGGAATATACTCAAATATAAACTACACAGAAGCATTCTGTGAAACTTCTTTCTGATCTGAGCATTCAGCTAACAGAGTTAAACCATACTTTTGATTGAGCAGTTTTCAAACACTCTGTCTGTAGAAAATGCAACTGGATATTCGTAGCACTAAGTGGGTAATAGTGGAAAAAAGAATATGTTCAAATATAAACTACACAGAAGCATTGTATGAAACTACTTTCTGTTCTGTGCATTCAACTAACAGAGTTGAACCTTACATTTGATTGAGCCTTTCTGAAACATTCTTTCTGTAGAAACTGCAATTGGACATTCTGAGCGCTAAGAGGCCTCTATTGGGAAAAATAATATCTTCAAATAAAAACTACACAGAAGCATTGTGTGAAACTTATTTCTGATATGTTCATTAAGCTAACAGAGTTAAACCATACTTTTGATTGCGCAGTTCTGAACACTCTTTCTGTAGAAAATGCAAGTGGACATTCGGAGCGCTAAGAGGGTAATAGTGGAAAAAGGAATATATTCAAATATAAACTACACAGTAGCATTCTGTGAAAATACTTTCTCTTCTGTGCATTCAACTAACAGAGTTGAACCTTACTTTTGATTGAGCCGTTCTGAAACACTCTTTCTGTAGTAACTGCAATTGGACATGCTAAGCGCTAAGAGGCCTACATTGGGAAAAAGAATATCTTCAAATAAAAACTACACAGATGCATTCTGTGAAACTTATTTCTGATCTGTAAATTCAGTTAACAGAGATAAAACATATTTTTGATTGAGCAGTTATGAAACACTCTTTTTGTAGAAAATGCAAGTGGAGATTCGGAGCGCTAAGAGGGTAATAGTGGAAAAAGGAATGTCTTCAAATATAAACTACACAGAATCATTCGGTGAAACTTCTTTCTGATCTGTGCATTCAGCTAACAGAGTTAAACCATACTTTTGATTGAGCAGATCTGAACACTCTTTCTGTAGAAAATGCAACTGGACATTTGGAGCGCTAAGAGCGTAGTAGTGGAAAAAGGAATATATTCAAATATAAACTACACAGAAGCATTCTGTGAAACTTCTTTCTGATCTGAGCATTCAGCTAACAGAGTTAAACCATACATTTGATTGAGCAGTTTTGAAACACTCTGTCTGTAAAAAATGCAACTGGACATTCGTAGCGCTATGTGGGTAATAGTGGAAAAGAGAATATGTTCAAATATAAACTACACAGAAGCATTGTATGAAACTTCTTTCTGTTCTGTGCATTCAACTAACAGAGTTGAACCTTACTTTTGATTGAGCCGTTCTGAAACACTCTTTCTGTAGAAACTGCAATTGGATATTCTGAGCGCTAAGAGGCCTATATTGGGAAAAAGAATGTCTACAAATAAAAACTACACAGAAGAATTGTGTGAAACTTCGTTCTGTTCTGTTTGTTCAACTTAAAGAGTTGAACCTTAGTTTTGTTTGAGCCGTTATGAAACACTCTTTCTGTAGAAAATGCAAGTGGAGATTCGGAGCGCTAAGAGGGTAATAGTGGAAAAAGGAATGTCTCCAAATATAAACTACACAGAAACATTCTGTGAAACTTCTTTCTGATCTGTGCATTCAGCTAACAGAGTTAAACCATACTTTTGATTGAGCAGATCTGAACACTCTTTCTGTAGAAAATGCAACTGGACATTTGGAGCGCTAAGAGAGTAGTAGTGGAAAAAGGAATATATTCAAATATAAACTACAGAGAAGCATTCTGTGAAACTTCTTTCTGATCTGAGCATTCAGCTAACAGAGTTAAACCATACTTATGATTCAGCAGTTTTGAAACACTCTGTCTGTAGAAAATGCAACTGGACATTCGTAGCGGTAAGTGGGTAATAGTGGAAAAAAGAATATGTTCAAATATAAACTACACAGAAGCATTGTATGAAACTTCTTTCTGTTCTGTGCATTCAACTAACAGAGTTGAACCTTACTTTTGATTGAGCCTTTCTGAAACACTCTTTCTGTAGAAACTGCAATTGGACATTCTGAGCGCTAAGAGGCCTCTATTGGGAAAAATAATATCTTCAAATAAAAACTACACAGAAGCATTGTGTGAAACTTATTTCTGATATGTTCATTAAGCTAAAGAGATAAACCATACTTTTGATTGCGCAGTTCTGAACACTCATTCTGTAGAAAATGCAAGTGGACATTCGGAGCGCTAAGAGGGTAATAGTGGAAAAAGGAATATATTCAAATATAAACTACACAGTAGCATTCTGTGAAAACTCTTTCTGTTCTGTGCATTCAGCTAACAGAGTTGAACCTTACTTTTGATTGAGCCGTTCTGAAACACTCTTTCTGTAGAAACTGCAATTGGACATGCTAAGCGCTAAGAGGCCTACATTGGGAAAAAGAATATCTTCAAATAAAAACTACACAGATGCATTCTGTGAAACATATTTCTGATCTGTAAATTCAGTTAACAGAGATAAAACATATTTTTGATTGAGCAGTTATGAAACACTCTTTTTGTAGAAAATGCAAGTGGAGATTCTGAGCGCTAAGAGTGTAATAGTGGAAAAAGGAATGTCTTCAAATATAAACTACACAGAATCATTCGGTGAAACTTCTTTCTGATCTGTGCATTCAGCTAACAGAGTTAAACCATACTTTTGATTGAGCAGATCTGAACACTCTTTCTGTAGAAAATGCAACTGGACATTTGGAGCGCTAAGAGCGTAGTAGTGGAAAAAGGAATATATTCAAATATAAACTACACAGAAGCATTCTGTGAAACTTCTTTCTGATCTGAGGATTCAGCTAACAGAGTTAAACCATACTTTTGATTGAGCAGTTTTGAAACACTCTGTCTGTAGAAAATGCAACTGGACATTCGTAGCGCTAAGTGGGTATAGTGGAAAAAAGAATATGTTCAAATATAGACTACACAGAAGCATTGTATGAAACTTCTTTCTGTTCTGTGCATTCAACTAACAGAGTTGAACCTTACTTTTCATTGAGCCGTTCTGAAACACTCTTTCTGTAGAAACTGCAATTGGACATTCTGAGCGCTAAGAGGCCTATATTGGGAAAAAGAATGTCTACAAATAAAAACTACACAGAAGAATTGTGTGAAACTACTTTCTGTTCTGATTGTTCAACTAAAAGAGTTGAACCTTAGTTTTGATTGAGCCGTTCTGAAACACTCTTTCTGTAGAAAATGCAAGTGGAGATTCGGAGCGCTAAGAAGGTAATAGTGGAAAAAGGAATGTCTCCAAATATAAACTACACAGAATCATTCTTTGAAACTTCTTTCTGATCTGTGCATTCAGCTAACAGAGTTAAACCATACTTTTGATTGAGCAGATCTGAACACTCTTTCTGTAGAAAATGCAACTGGACATTTGGAGCGCTAAGAGAGTAGTAGTGGAAAAAGGAATATATTGAAATATAAACTACACAGAAGCATTCTGTGAAACTTCTTTCTGATCTGAGCATTCAGCTAACAGAGTTAAACCATACTTTTGATTGAGCAGTTTTGAAAAACTCTGTCTGTAGAAAATGCAACTGGACATTCGTAGCGCTAAGTGGGTAATAGTGGAAAAAAGAATATGTTCAAATATAAACTACACAGAAGCATTGTATGAAACTTCTTTCTGTTCTGTGCATTCAACTAACAGAGTTGAACCTTACATTTGACTGAGAATTTCTGAAACACTCTTTCTGTAGAAACTGCAATTGGACATTCTGAGCGCTAAGAGGCCTATATTGGGAAAAATAATATCTTCAAATAAAAACTACACAGAAGCATTGTGTGAAACTTATTTCTGATATGTTCATTAAGCTAACAGAGTTAAACCATACTTTTGATTGCGCAGTTCTGAACACTCTTTCTGTAGAAAATGCAAGTGGACATTCGGAGCGCTAAGAGGGTAATAGTGGAAAAAGGAATATATTCAAATATAAACTACACAGTAGCATTCTGTGAAAATTCTTTCTGTTCTGTGCATTCAACTAACAGAGTTGAACCTTACTTTTGATTGAGCCGTTCTCAAACACTCTTTCTGTAGAAACTGCAATTGGACATGCTAAGCGCTAAGAGGCCTACATTGGGAAAAAGAATATCTTCAAATAAAAACTACACAGATGCATTCTGTGAAACTTATTTCTGATCTGTAAATTCAGTTAACAGAGATAAAACATATTTTTGATTGAGCAGTTATGAAACACTCTTTTTGTAGAAAATGCAAGTGGAGATTCGGAGCGCTAAGAGGGTAATAGTGGAAAAAGGAATGTCTTCAAATATAAACTACACAGAATCATTCGGTGAAACTTCTTTCTGATCTGTGCATTCAGCTAACAGAGTTAAACCATACTTTTGATTGAGCAGATCTGAACACACTTTCTGTAGAAAATGCAACTGGACACTTTGAGCGCTAAGAGCGTAGTAGTGGAAAAAGGAATATATTCAAATATAAACTACAAAGAAGCATTCTGTGAAACTTCTTTCTGATATGAGCATTCAGCTAACAGAGTTAAACCATACATTTGATTGAGCAGTTTTGAAACACTCTGTCTGTAGAAAATGCAACTGGACATTCGTAGCGCTAAGTGGGTAATAGTGGAAAAAAGAATATGTGCAAATATAAACTACACAGAAGCATTGTATGAAACTTCTTTCTGTTCTGTGCAATCAACTAACAGAGTTGAACCTTACTTTTGATTGCGCCGTTCTGAAACACTCTTTCTGTAGAAACTGCAATTGGACATTCTGAGCGCTAAGAGGCCTATATTGGGAAAAAGAATGTCTACAAATAAAAACTACACAGAAGAATTGTGTGAAACTTCTTTCTGTTCTGTTTGTTCAACTAAAAGAGTTGAACCTTAGTTTTGATTGAGCCGTTCTGAAACACTCTTTCTGTAGAAAATGCAAGTGGAGATTCGGAGCGCTAAGAGGGTAATAGTGGAAAAAGGAATGTCTCCAAATATAAACTGCACAGAATCATTCTGTGAAACTTCTTTCTGATCTGTGCATTCAGGTAACAGAGTTAAACCATACTTTTGATTGAGCAGATCTGAACACTCTTTCTGTAGAAAATGCAACTGGACATTTGGAGCGCTAAGAGAGTAGTAGTGGAAAAAGTAATATATTCAAATATAAACTACACAGAAGCATTCTGTGAAACTTCTTTCTGATCTGAGCATTCAGCTAACAGAGTTAAACCATACTTATGATTGAGCAGTTTTGAAACACTCTGTCTGTAGAAAATGCAACTGGACATTCGTAGCGCTAAGTGGGTAATAGTGGAAAAAAGAATATGTTCAAATATAAACTACACAGAAGCATTGTATGAAACTTCTTTCTGTTCTGTGCATTCAACTAACAGAGTTGAACCTTACTTTTGATTGAGCCTTTCTGAAACACTCTTTCTGTAGAAACTGCAATTGGACATTCTGAGCGCTAAGAGGCCTATATTGGGAAAAATAATATCTTCAAATAAAAACTACACAGAAGCATTGTGTGAAACATATTTCTGATATGTTCATTAAACTAACAGAGTTAAACCATACTTTTGATTGCGCAGTTCTGAACACTCTTTCTGTAGAAAATGCAAGTGGACATTCGGAGCGCTAAGAGGGTAATAGTGGAAAAAGGAATATATTCAAATATAAACTACACAGTAGCATTCTGTGAAAATTCTTTCTGTTCTGTGCATTCAACTAACAGAGTTGAACCTTACTTTTGATTGAGCCGTTCTGAAACACTCTTTCTGTAGAAACTGCAATTGGACATGCTAAGCGCTAAGAGGCCTACATTGGGAAAAAGAATATCTTCAAATAAAAACTACACAGATGCATTCTGTGAAACATATTTCTGATCTGTAAATTCAGTTAACAGAGATAAAACATATTTTTGATTGAGCAGTTATGAAACACTCTTTTTGTAGAAAATGCAAGTGGAGATTCGGAGCGCTAAGAGGGTAATAGTGGAAAAAGTAATGTCTTCAAATATAAACTACACAGAATCATTCGGTGAAACTTCTTTCTGATCTGTGCATTCAGCTAACAGAGTTAAACCATACTTTTGATTGAGCAGATCTGAACACTCTTTCTGTAGAAAATGCAACTGGACATTTGGAGCGCTAAGAGCGTAGTAGTGGAAAAAGGAATATATTCAAATATAAACTACACAGAAGCATTCTGTGAAACTTCTTTCTGATCTGAGCATACAGCTAACAGAGTTAAACCATACATTTGATTGAGCAGTTTTGAAACACTCTGTCTGTTGAAAATGCAACTGGACTTTCGTAGCGCTAAGTGGGTAATAGTGGAAAAAAGTATATATTCAAATATAAACTACACAGAAGCATTGTATGAAACTTCTTTCTGTTCTGTGCATTCAACTAACAGAGTTGAACCTTACTTTTGATTGAGCCGTTCTGAAACACTCTTTCTGTAGAAACTGCAATTGTACATTCTGAGCGCTAAGAGGCCTATATTGGGAAAAAGAATGTCTACAAATAAAAACTACACAGAAGAATTGTGTGAAACTTCTTTCTGTTCTGTTTGTTCAACTAAAAGAGTTGAACCTTAGTTTTGATTGAGCCGTTCTGAAACACTCTTTCTGTAGAAAATGCAAGTGGAGATTCGGAGCGCTAAGAGGGTAATAGTGGAAAAAGGAATGTCTCCAAATATAAACTACACAGAATCATTCTGTGAAACTTCTTTCTGATCTGTGCATTCAGCTAACAGAGTTGAACCATACTTTTGATTGAGCAGATCTGAACACTCTTTCTGTAGAAAATGCAACTGGACATTTGGAGCGCTAAGAGAGTAGTAGTGGAAAAACGAATATATTCAAATATAAACTACACAGAAGCATTCTGTTAAACTTCTTTCTGATCTGAGCATTCAGCTAACAGAGTTAAACCATACTTTTGATTGAGCAGTTTGAAACACTCTGTCTGTAAAAAATGCAACTGGACATTCATAGCGCTAAGTGGGTAATAGTGGAAAAGAGAATATGTTCAAATATAAACTACACAGAAGCATTGTATGAAACTTCTTTCTGTTCTGTGCATTCAACTAACAGAGTTGAACCTTACTTTTGATTGAGCCGTTCTGAAACACTCTTTCTGTAGAAACTGCAATTGGACATTCTGAGCGCTAAGAGGCCTATATTGGGAAAAAGAATGTCTACAAATAAAAACTACACAGAAGAATTGTGTGAAACTTCTTTCTGTTCTGTTTGTTCAACTAAAAGAGTTGAACCTTAGTTTTGATTGAGCCGTTCTGAAACACTCTTTCTGTAGAAAATGCAAGTGGAGATTCGGAGCGCTAAGAGGGTAATAGTGGAAAAAGGAATGTCTCCAAATATAAACTACACAGAAACATTCTGTGAAACTTCTTTCTGATCTGTGCATTCAGCTAACAGAGTTAAACCATACTTTTGATTGAGCAGTTTTGAAAAACTCTGTCTGTAGAAAATGCAACTGGACATTCGTAGCGCTAAGTGGGTAATAGTGGAAGAAAGAATATGTTCAAATATAAACTACACAGAAGCATTGTATGAAACTTCTTTCTGTTCTGTGCATTCAACTAACAGAGTTGAACCTTACATTTGACTGAGAATTTCTGAAACACTCTTTCTGTAGAAACTGCAATTGGACATTCTGAGCGCTAAGAGGCCTATATTGGGAAAAATAATATCTTCAAATAAAAACTACACAGAAGCATTGTGTGAAACTTATTTCTGATATGTTCATTAAGCTAACAGAGTTAAACCATACTTTTGATTGTGCAGTTCTGAACACTCTTTCTGTAGAAAATGCAAGTGGACATTCGGAGCGCTAAGAGGGTAATAGTGGAAAAAGGAATATATTCAAATATAAACTACACAGTAGCATTCTGTGAAAACTCTTTCTGTTCTGTGCATTCAGCTAACAGAGTTGAACCTTACTTTTGATTGAGCCGTTCTGAGATACTCTTTCTGTAGAATCTGCAATTGGACATGCTAAGCGCTAAGAGGCCTACGTTGGGAAAAAGAATATCTTCAAATAAAAACTACACAGATGCATTCTGTGAAACTTATTTCTGATCTGTAAATTCAGTTAACAGAGATAAAACATATTTTTGATTGAGCAGTTATGAAACACTCTTTTTGTAGAAAATGCAAGTAGAGATTCGGAGCGCTAAGAGGTTAATAGTGGAAAAAGTAATGTCTTCAAATATAAACTACACAGAATCATTCGGTGAAACTTCTTTCTGATCTGTGCATTCAGCTAACAGAGTTAAACCATACTTTTGATTGAGCAGATCTGAACACTCTTTCTGTAGAAAATGCAACTGGACATTTGGAGCGCTAAGAGCGTAGTAGTGGAGAAAGGAATATATTCAAATATAAACTACACAGAAGCATTCTGTGAAACTTCTTTCTGATCTGAGCATTCAGCTAACAGAGTTAAACCATACTTTTGATTGAGCAGTTTTGAAACACTCTGTCTGTAGAAAATGCAACTGGACATTCGTAGCGCTAAGTGGGTAATAGTGGAAAAAAGAATATGTTCAAATATAAACTACACAGAAGCATTGTATGAAACTTCTTTCTGTTCTGTGCATTCAACTAACAGAGTTGAACCTTACTTTTGATTGAGCCTTTCTGAAACACTCTTTCTGTAGAAACTGCAGTTGGACATTCTGACCGCTAAGAGGCCTATATTGGGAAAAAGAATGTCTACAAATAAAAACTACACAGAAGAATTGTGTGAAACTTCTTTCTGTTCTGTTTGTTCAACTAAAAGAGTTGAACCTTTGTTTTGATTGAGCCGTTCTGAAACACTCTTTCTGTAGAAAATGCAAGTGGAGATTCGGAGCGCTAAAGGGGTAATAGTGGAAAAAGGAATGTCTCCAAATATAAACTACACAGAATCATTCTGTGAAACTTCTTTCTGATGTGTGCATTCAGCTAACAGAATTAAACCATACTTTTGATTGAGCATATCTGAACACTCTTTCTGTAGAAAATGCAACTGGACATTTGGAGCGCTAAGAGAGTAGTAGAGGAAAAAAGAATATATTCAAATATAAACTACACAGAAGCATTCTGTGAAACTTCTTTCTGATCTGAGCATTCAGCTAACAGAGTTAAACCATACATTTGATTGAGCAGTTTTGAAACACTCTGTCTGTAGAAAATGCAAATGGACATTCGTAGCGCTAAGTGGGTAATAGTGGAAAAAACAATATGTTCAAATATAAACTACACAGAAGCATTGTATGAAACTTCTTTCTGTTCTGTGCATTCAACTAACAGAGTTGAACCTTAGTTTTGATTGAGCCGTTCTGAAACACTCTTTCTGTAGAAACTGCAATTGGACATTCTGAGCGGTAAGAGGCCTATATTGGGAAAAAGAATGTCTACAAATAAAAACTACACAGAAGAATTGTGCGAAACTTCTTTCTGTTCTGTTTGTTCAACTAAAAGAGTTGAACCTTAGTTTTGATTGAGCCGTTCTGAAACACTCTTTCTGTAGAAAATGCAAGTGGAGATTCGGAGCGCTAAGGGGGTAATAGTGGAAAAAGGAATGTCTCCAAATATGAACTACACAGAATCATTCTGTGAAACTTCTTTCTGATCTGTGCATTCAGCTAACAGAGTTAAAACATACTTTTGATTGAGCAGATCTGAACACTCTTTCTGTAGAAAATGCAACTGGACATTTGGAGCGCTAAGAGAGTAGTAGTGGAAAAAGGAATATATTCAAATATAAACTACACAGAAGCATTCTGTGAAACTTCTTTCTGATCTGAGCATTCAGCTAACAGAGTTAAACCATACTTTTGATTGAGCAGTTTTGAAACACTCTGTCTGTAGAAAATGCAACTGGACATTCGTAGCACTAAGTGGGTAATAGTGGAAAAAAGAATATGTTCAAATATAAACTACACAGAAGCATCGTATGAAACTTCTTTCTGATCTGTGCATTCAAATAACAGAGTTGAACCTTACTTTTGATTGAGCCTTTCTGAAACACTCTTTCTGTAGAAACTGCAATTGGACATTCTGAGCGCTAAGAGGCCTCTATTGGGAAAAATAATATCTTCAAATAAAAAATACACAGAATCATTGTGTGAAACTTATTTCTGATATGTTCATTAAGCTAACAGAGTTAAACCATACTTTTGATTGCGCAGTTCTGAACACTCTTTCTGTAGAAAATGCAAGTGGACATTCGGAGCGCTAAGAGGGTAATAGTGGAAAAAGGAATATATTCAAATATAAACTACACTGTAGCATTCTGTGAAAATTCTTTCTGTTCTGTGCATTCAACTAACAGATTTGAACCTTATTTTGATTGAGCCGTTCTGAAACACTCTTTCTGTAGAAACTGCAATTGGACATGCTAAGCGCTAAGAGGCCTACATTGGGAAAAAGAATATCTTCAAATAAAAACTACACAGATGCATTCTGTGAAACTTATTTCTGATCTGTAAATTCAGTTAACAGAGATAAAACATATTTTTGATTGAGCAGTTATGAAACACTCTTTTTGTAGAAAATGCAAGTGGAGATTCGGAGCGCTAAGAGGGTAATAGTGGAAAAAGGAATGTCTTCAAATATAAACTACACAGAATCATTCGGTGAAACTTCTTTCTGATCTGTGCATTCAGCTAACAGAGTTAAACCATACTGTTGATTGAGCAGATCTGAACACTCTTTCTGTTGAAAATGCAACTGGACATTTGGAGCGCTAAGAGCATAGTAGTGGAAAAAGGAATATACTCAAATATAAACTACACAGAAGCATTCTGTGAAACTTCTTTCTGATCTGAGCATTCAGCTAACAGAGTTAAACCATACTTTTGATTGAGCAGTTTTGAAACACTCTGTCTGTAGAAAATGCAACTGGACATTCTTAGCGCTAAGTGGGTAATAGTGGAAAAAAGAGTATGTTCAAATATAAACTACACAGAAGCATTGTATGAAACTTCTTTCTGTTCTGTGCATTCAACTAACAGAGTTGAACCTTACTTTTGATTGAGCCGTTCTGAAACACTCTTTCTGTAGAAACTGCAATTGGACATTCTGAGCGCTAAGAGGCCTATATTGGGAAAAAGAATGTCTACAAATAAAAACTACACAGAAGAATTGTGTGAAACTACTTTCTGTTCTGTTTGTTCAACTAAAAGAGTTGAACCTTAGTTTTGATTGAGCCGTTCTGAAACACTCTTTCTGTAGAAAATGCAAGTGGAGATTCGGAGCGCTAAGAGGGTAATAGTGGAAAAAGGAATGTCTCCAAATATAAACTACACAGAATCATTCTGTGAAACTTCTTTCGGATCTGTGCATTCAGCTAACAGAGTTAAACCATACTTTTGATTGAGCAGATCTGAACACTCTTTCTGTAGAAAATGCAACTGGACATTTGGAGCGCTAAGAGAGTAGTAGTGGAAAAAGGAATATATTCAAATATAAACTACACAGAAGCATTCTGTGAAACTTCTTTCTGATCTGAGCATTCAGCTAACAGAGTTAAACCATACTTTTGATTGAGCAGTTTTGAAACACTCTGTCTGTAGAAAATGCAACTGGACATTCGTAGCGCTAAGTGGGTAATAGTGGAAAAAAGAATATGTTCAAATATAAACTACACAGAAGCATTGTATGAAACTTCTTTCTGTTCTGTGCATTCAACTAACAGAGTTGAACCTTACTTTTGATTGAGCCTTTCTGAAACACTCTTTCTGTAGAAACTGCAATTGGACATTCTGAGCGCTAAGAGGCCTCTATTGGGAAAAATAATATCTTCAAATAAAAACTACACAGAAGCATTGTGTGAAACTTATTTCTGATATGTTCATTAAGCTAACAGAGTTAAACCATACTTTTGATTGCGCAGTTCTGAACACTCTTTCTGTAGAAAATGCAAGTGGACATTCGGAGCGCTAAGAGGGTAATAGTGGAAAAAGGAATATATACAAATATAAACTACACAGTAGCATTCTGTGAAAATTCTTTCTGTTCTGTGCATTCAACTAACAGAGTTGAACCTTACTTTTGATTGAGCCGTTCTGAAACACTCTTTCTGTAGAAACTGCAATTGGACATGCTAAGCGCTAAGAGGCCTACATTGGGAAAAAGAATATCTTCAAATAAAAACTACACAGATGCATTCTGTGAAACTTATTTCTGATCTGTAAATTCAGTTAACAGAGATAAAACATATTTTTGATTGAGCAGTTATGAAACACTCTTTTTGTAGAAAATGCAAGTGGAGATTCGGAGCGCTAAGAGGGTAATAGTTGAAAAAGGAATGTCTTCAAATATAAACTACACAGAATCATTTGGTGAAACTTCTTTCTGATCTGTGCATTCAGCTAACAGAGTTAAACCATACTTTTGATTGAGCAGATCTGAACACTCTTTCTGTTGAAAATGCAACTGGACATTTGGAGCGCTAAGAGCGTAGTAGTGGAAAAAGGAATATATTCAAATATAAACTACACAGAAGCATTCTGTGAAACTTCTTTCTGATCTGAGCATTCAGCTAACAGAGTTAAACCATACTTTTGATTGAGCAGTTTTGAAACACTCTGTCTGTAGAAAATGCAACTGGACATTCGTAGCGCTAAGTGGGTAATAGTGGAAAAAAGAATATGTTCAAATATAAACTACACAGAAGCATTGTATGAAACTTCTTTCTGTTCTGTGCATTCAACTAACAGAGTTGAACCTTACTTTTGATTGAGCCGTTCTGAAACACTCTTTCTGTAGAAACTGCAGTTGGACATTCTGAGCGCTAAGAGGCCTATATTGGGAAAAAGAATGTCTACAAATAAAAACTACACAGAAGAATTGTGTGAAACTTCTTTCTGTTCTGTTTGTTCAACTAAAAGAGTTGAACCTTAGTTTTGATTGAGCCGTTCTGAAACAATCTTTCTGTAGAAAATGCAAGTGGAGATTCGGAGCGCTAAGGGGGTAATAGTGGAAAAAGGAATGTCTCCAAATATAAACTACACAGAATCATTCTGTGAAACTTCGTTCTGATGTGTGCATTCAGCTAACAGAATTAAACCATACTTTTGATTGAGCATATCTGAACACTCTTTCTGTAGAAAATGCAACTGGACATTTGGAGCGCTAAGAGAGTAGTAGAGGAAAAAAGAATATATTCAAATATAAACTACACAGAAGCATTCTGTGAAACTTCTTTCTGATCTGAGCATTCAGCTAACAGAGTTAAACCATACTTTTGATTGAGCAGTTTTGAAACACTCTGTCTGTAGAAAATGCAAATGGACATTCGTAGCGCTAAGTGGGTAATAGTGGAAAAAAGAATATGTTCAAATATAAACTACACAGAAGCATTGTATGAAACTTCTTTCTGTTCTGTGCATTCAACTAACAGAGTTGAACCTTAGTTTTGATTGAGCCGTTCTGAAACACTCTTTCTGTAGAAACTGCAATTGGACATTCTGAGCGGTAAGAGGCCTATATTGGGAAAAAGAATGTCTACAAAAAAAAACTACACGGAAGAATTGTGCGAAACTTCTTATTGTTCTGTTTGTTCAACTAAAAGAGTTGAACCTTAGTTTTGATTGAGCCGTTCTGAAACACTCTTTCTGTAGAAAATGCAAGTGGAGATTCGGAGCGCTAAGGGGGTAATAGTGGAAAAAGGAATGTCTCCAAATATGAACTACACAGAATCATTCTGTGAAACTTCTTTCTGATCTGTGCATTCAGCTAACAGAGTTAAAACATACTTTTGATTGAGCAGATCTGAACACTCTTTCTGTAGAAAATGCAACTGGACATTTGGAGCGCTAAGTGAGTAGTAGTGGAAAAAGGAATATATTCAAATATAAACTACACAGAAGCATTCTGTGAAACTTCTTTCTGATCTGAGCATTCAGCTAACAGAGTTAAACCATACTTTTGATTGAGCAGTTTTGAAACACTCTGTCTGTAGAAAATGCAACTGGACATTCGTAGCACTAAGTGGGTAATAGTGGAAAAAAGAATATGTTCAAATATAAACTACACAGAAGCATCGTATGAAACTTCTTTCTGATCTGTGCATTCAAATAACAGAGTTGAACCTTACTTTTGATTGAGCCTTTCTGAAACACTCTTTCTGTAGAAACTGCAATTGGACATTCTGAGCGCTAAGAGGCCTCTATTGGGAAAAATAATATCTTCAAATAAAAAATACACAGAATCATTGTGTGAAACTTGTTTCTGATATGTTCATTAAGCTAACAGAGTTAAACCATACTTTTGATTGCGCAGTTCTGAACACTCTTTCTGTAGAAAATGCAAGTGGACATTCGGAGCGCTAAGAGGGTAATAGTGGAAAAAGGAATATATTCAAATATAAACTACACTGTAGCATTCTGTGAAAATTCTTTCTGTTCTGTGCATTCAACTAACAGATTTGAACCTTATTTTGATTGAGCCGTTCTGAAACACTCTTTCTGTAGAAACTGCAATTGGACATGCTAAGCGCTAAGAGGCCTACATTGGGAAAAAGAATATCTTCAAATAAAAACTACACAGATGCATTCTGTGAAACTTATTTCTGATCTGTAAATTCAGTTAACAGAGATAAAACATATTTTTGATTGAGCAGTTATGAAACACTCTTTTTGTAGAAAATGCAAGTGGAGATTCGGAGCGCTAAGAGGGTAATAGTGGAAAAAGGAATGTCTTCAAATATAAACTACACAGAATCATTCTGTGAAACTTCTTTCTGATCTGTGCATTCAGCTAACAGAGTTAAACCATACTGTTGATTGAGCAGATCTGAACACTCTTTCTGTTGAAAATGCAACTGGACATTTGGAGCGCTAAGAGCATAGTAGTGGAAAAAGGAATATATTCAAATATAAACTACACAGAAGCATTCTGTGAAACTTCTTTCTGATCTGAGCATTCAGCTAACAGAGTTAAACCATACTTTTGATTGAGCAGTTTTGAAACACTCTGTCTGTAGAAAATGCAACTGGACATTCTTAGCGCTAAGTGGGTAATAGTGGAAAAAAGAGTATGTTCAAATATAAACTACACAGAAGCATTGTATGAAACTTCTTTCTGTTCTGTGCATTCAACTAACAGAGTTGAACCTTACTTTTGATTGAGCCGTTCTGAAACACTCTTTCTGTAGAAACTGCAATTGGACATTCTGAGCGCTAAGAGGCCTATATTGGGAAAAAGAATGTCTACAAATAAAAACTACACAGAAGAATTGTGTGAAACTACTTTCTGTTCTGTTTGTTCAACTAAAAGAGTTGAACCTTAGTTTTGATTGAGCCGTTCTGAAACACTCTTTCTGTAGAAAATGCAAGTGGAGATTCGGAGCGCTAAGAGGGTAATAGTGGAAAAAGGAATGTCTCCAAATATAAACTACACAGAATCATTCTGTGAAACTTCTTTCGGATCTGTGCATTCAGCTAACAGAGTTAAACCATACTTTTGATTGAGCAGATCTGAACACTCTTTCTGTAGAAAATGCAACTGGACATTTGGAGCGCTAAGAGAGTAGTAGTGGAAAAAGGAATATATTCAAATATAAACTACACAGAAGCATTCTGTGAAACTTCTTTCTGATCTGAGCATTCAGCTAACAGAGTTAAACCATACTTTTGATTGAGCAGTTTTGAAACACTCTGTCTGTAGAAAATGCAACTGGACATTCGTAGCGCTAAGTGGGTAATAGTGGAAAAAAGAATATGTTCAAATATAAACTACACAGAAGCTTTGTATGAAACTTCTTTCTGTTCTGTGCATTCAACTAACAGAGTTGAACCTTACTTTTGATTGAGCCTTTCTGAAACACTCTTTCTGTAGAAACTGCAATTGGACATTCTGAGCGCTAAGAGGCCTCTATTGGGAAAAATAATATCTTCAAATAAAAACTACACAGAAGCATTGTGTGAAACTTATTTCTGATATGTTCATTAAGCTAACAGAGTTAAACCATACTTTTGATTGCGCAGTTCTGAACACTCTTTCTGTAGAAAATGCAAGTGGACATTCGGAGCGCTAAGAGGGTAATAGTGGAAAAAGGAATATATTCAAATATAAACTACACAGTAGCATTCTGTGAAAATTCTTTCTGTTCTGTGCATTCAACTAACAGAGTTGAACCTTACTTTTGATTGAGCCGTTCTGAAACACTCTTTCTGTAGAAACTGCAATTGGACATGCTAAGCGCTAAGAGGCCTACATTGGGAAAAAGAATATCTTCAAATAAAAACTACACAGATGCATTCTGTGAAACTTATTTCTGATCTGTAAATTCAGTTAACAGAGATAAAACATATTTTTGATTGAGCAGTTATGAAACTCTCTTTTTGTAGGAAATGCAAGTGGAGATTCGGAGCGCTAAGAGGGTAATAGTGGAAAAAGGAATGTCTTCAAATATAAACTACACAGAATCATTTGGTGAAACTTCTTTCTGATCTGTGCATTCAGCTAACAGAGTTAAACCATACTTTTGATTGAGCAGATCTGAACACTCTTTCTGTTGAAAATGCAACTGGACATTTGGAGCGCTAAGAGCGTAGTAGTGGAAAAAGGAATATATTCAAATATAAACTACACAGAAGCATTCTGTGAAACTTCTTTCTGATCTGAGCATTCAGCTAACAGAGTTAAACCATACTTTTGATTGAGCAGTTTTGAAACACTCTGTCTGTAGAAAATGCAACTGGACATTCGTAGCGCTAAGTGGGTAATAGTGGAAAAAAGAATATGTTCAAATATAAACTACACAGAAGCATTGTATGAAACTTCTTTCTGTTCTGTGCATTCAACTAACAGAGTTGAACCTTACTTTTGATTGAGCCGTTCTGAAACACTCTTTCTCTAGAAACTGCAATAGGACATTCTGAGCGCTAAGAGGCCTATATTGGGAAAAAGAATGTCTACAAATAAAAACTACACAGAAGAATTTTGTGAAACTTCTTTCTGTTCTGTTTGTTCAACTAAAAGAGTTGAACCTTAGTTTTGATTGAGCCGTTCTGAAACACTCTTTCTGTAGAAAATGCAAGTGGAGATTCGGAGCGCTAAGGGGGTAATAGTGGAAAAAGGAATGTCTCCAAATATAAACTACACAGAATCATTCTGTGAAACTTCTTTCTGATGTGTGCATTCAGCTAACAGAATTAAACCATACTTTTGATTGAGCATATCTGAACACTCTTTCTGTAGAAAATGCAACTGGACATTTGGAGCGCTAAGAGAGTAGTAGAGGAAAAAAGAATATATTCAAATATAAACTACACAGAAGCATTCTGTGAAACTTCTTTCTGATCTGAGCATTCAGCTAACAGAGTTAAACCATACTTTTGATTGAGCAGTTTTGAAACACTCTGTCTGTAGAAAATGCAAATGGACATTCGTAGCGCTAAGTGGGTAATAGTGGAATAAAGAATATGTTCAAATATAAACTACACAGAAGCATTGTATGAAACTTCTTTCTGTTCTGTGCATTCAACTAACAGAGTTGAACCTTAGTTTTGATTGAGCCGTTCTGAAACACTCTTTCTGTAGAAACTGCAATTAGACATGCTAAGCGCTAAGAGGCCTACATTGGAAAAAACAATATCTTCAAATAAAAACTACACAGATGCATTCTGTGGAACTTTTTTCTGATCTGTAAATTCAGTTAACAGAGATAAAACATATTTTTGATTGAGCAGTTATGTAACACTGTTTTTGTAGAAAATGCAAGTGGAGATTCGGAGCGCTAAGGGGGTAATAGTGGAAAAAGGAATGTCTTCAAATATAAACTACACAGAATCATTCGGTGAAACTTCTTTCTGATCTGTGCATTCAGCTAACAGAGTTAAACCATACTTTTGATTGAGCAGATCTGAACACTCTTTCTGTTGAAAATGCAACTGGACATTTGGAGCGCTAAGAGCGTAGTAGAGGAAAAAGGAATATATTCAAATATAAACTACACAGAAACATTCTGTGAAACTTCTTTCTGATCTGAGCATTCAGCTAACAGAGTTAAACCATACTTTTGATTGAGCAGTTTTGAAACACTCTGTCTGTAGAAAATGCAACTGGACATTCGTAGCGCTAAGTGGGTAATAGTGGAAAAAAGAATATGTTCAAATATAAACTACACAGAAGCATTGTATGAAACTTCTTTCTGTTCTGTGCATTCAACTAACAGAGTTGAACCTTACTTTTGATTGAGCCGTTCTGAAACACTCTTTCTGTAGAAACTGCAATTGGACATTCTGAGCGCTAAGAGGCCTATATTGGGAAAAAGTATGTCTACAAATAAAAACTACACAGAAGAATTGTGTGAAACTTCTTTCTGTTCTGTTTGTTCAACTAAAAGAGTTGAACCTTAGTTTTGATTGAGACGTTCTGAAACACTCTTTCTGTAGAAAATGCAAGTGGAGATTCGGAGCGCTAAGAGGGTAATAGTGGAAAAAAGGAATGTCTCCAAATATAAACTACACAGAATCATTCTGTGAAACTTCTTTCTGATCTGTGCATTCAGCTAACGGAGTTAAACCATACTTTTGATTGAGCAGATCTGAACACTCTTTCTGTAGAAAATGCAACTGGACATTTGGAGCGCTAAGAGAGTAGTAGTGGAAAAAGGAATATATTCAAATATAAACTACACAGAAGCATTCTGTGAAACTTCTTTCTGATCTGAGCATTCAGCTAACAGAGTTAAACCATACTTTTGATTGAGCAGTTTTGAAACACTCTGTCTGTAGAAAATGCAACTGGACATTCGTAGCGCTAAGTGGGTAATAGTGGAAAAAGTATATGTTCAAATATAAACTACACAGAATCATTGTATGAAACATCTTTCTGTTCAGTGCATTCAACTAACAGAGTTGAACCTTAATTTGATTGAGCCTTTCTGAAACACTCTTTCTGTAGAAACTGCAATTGGACATTCTGAGCGCGAAGAGTCCTCTATTGGGAAAAATAATATCTTCAAATAAAAACAACACAGAAGCATTGTGTGAAACTTATTTCTGATATGTTCATTAAGCTAACAGAGTTAAACCATACTTTTGATTCCGCAGTTCTGAACACTCTTTCTGTAGAAAATGCAAGTGGACATTCGGAGCGCTAAGAGGGTAATAGTGGAAAAAGGAATATATTCAAATATAAACTACACAGTAGCATTCTGTGAAAATACTTTCTGTTCTGTGCATTCAACTAACAGAGTTGAACCTTACTTTTGATTGAGCCGTTCTGAAACACTCTTTCTGTAGAAACTGCAATTGGACATGCTAAGCGCTAAGAGGCCTACATTGGGAAAAAGAATATCTTCAAATAAAAACTACACAGATGCATTCTGTGAAACTTATTTCTGATCGGTAAATTCAGTTAACAGAGATAAAACATATTTTTGATTGAGCAGTTATGAAACACTCTTTTTGTAGAAAATGCAAGTGGAGATTCGGAGCGCTAAGAGGGTAATAGTGGAAAAAGGAATGTCTTCAAATATAAACTACACAGAATCATTCTGTGAAACTTCTTTCTGATCTGTGCATTCAGCTAACAGAGTTAAACCATACTGTTGATTGAGCAGATCTGAACACTCTTTCTGTTGAAAATGCAACTGGACATTTGGAGCGCTAAGAGCATAGTAGTGGAAAAAGGAATATATTCAAATATAAACTACACAGAAGCATTCTGTGAAACTTCTTTCTGATCTGAGCATTCAGCTAACAGAGTTAAACCATACTTTTGATTGAGCAGTTTTGAAACACTCTGTCTGTAGAAAATGCAACTGGACATTCTTAGCGCTAAGTGGGTAATAGTGGAAAAAAGAGTATGTTCAAATATAAACTACACAGAAGCATTGTATGAAACTTCTTTCTGTTCTGTGCATTCAACTAACAGAGTTGAACCTTACTTTTGATTGAGCCGTTCTGAAACACTCTTTCTGTAGAAACTGCAATTGGACATTCTGAGCGCTAAGAGGCCTATATTGGGAAAAAGAATGTCTACAAATAAAAACTACACAGAAGAATTGTGTGAAACTACTTTCTGTTCTGTTTGTTCAACTAAAAGAGTTGAACCTTAGTTTTGATTGAGCCGTTCTGAAACACTCTTTCTGTAGAAAATGCAAGTGGAGATTCGGAGCGCTAAGAGGGTAATAGTGGAAAAAGGAATGTCTCCAAATATAAACTACACAGAATCATTCTGTGAAACTTCTTTCGGATCTGTGCATTCAGCTAACAGAGTTAAACCATACTTTTGATTGAGCAGATCTGAACACTCTTTCTGTAGAAAATGCAACTGGACATTTGGAGCGCTAAGAGAGTAGTAGTGGAAAAAGGAATATATTCAAATATAAACTACACAGAAGCATTCTGTGAAACTTCTTTCTGATCTGAGCATTCAGCTAACAGAGTTAAACCATACTTTTGATTGAGCAGTTTTGAAACACTCTGTCTGTAGAAAATGCAACTGGACATTCGTAGCGCTAAGTGGGTAATAGTGGAAAAAAGAATATGTTCAAATATAAACTACACAGAAGCTTTGTATGAAACTTCTTTCTGTTCTGTGCATTCAACTAACAGAGTTGAACCTTACTTTTGATTGAGCCTTTCTGAAACACTCTTTCTGTAGAAACTGCAATTGGACATTCTGAGCGCTAAGAGGCCTCTATTGGGAAAAATAATATCTTCAAATAAAAACTACACAGAAGCATTGTGTGAAACTTATTTCTGATATGTTCATTAAGCTAACAGAGTTAAACCATACTTTTGATTGCGCAGTTCTGAACACTCTTTCTGTAGAAAATGCAAGTGGACATTCGGAGCGCTAAGAGGGTAATAGTGGAAAAAGGAATATATTCAAATATAAACTACACAGTAGCATTCTGTGAAAATTCTTTCTGTTCTGTGCATTCAACTAACAGAGTTGAACCTTACTTTTGATTGAGCCGTTCTGAAACACTCTTTCTGTAGAAACTGCAATTGGACATGCTAAGCGCTAAGAGGCCTACATTGGGAAAAAGAATATCTTCAAATAAAAACTACACAGATGCATTCTGTGAAACTTATTTCTGATCTGTAAATTCAGTTAACAGAGATAAAACATATTTTTGATTGAGCAGTTATGAAACTCTCTTTTTGTAGGAAATGCAAGTGGAGATTCGGAGCGCTAAGAGGGTAATAGTGGAAAAAGGAATGTCTTCAAATATAAACTACACAGAATCATTTGGTGAAACTTCTTTCTGATCTGTGCATTCAGCTAACAGAGTTAAACCATACTTTTGATTGAGCAGATCTGAACACTCTTTCTGTTGAAAATGCAACTGGACATTTGGAGCGCTAAGAGCGTAGTAGTGGAAAAAGGAATATATTCAAATATAAACTACACAGAAGCATTCTGTGAAACTTCTTTCTGATCTGAGCATTCAGCTAACAGAGTTAAACCATACTTTTGATTGAGCAGTTTTGAAACACTCTGTCTGTAGAAAATGCAACTGGACATTCGTAGCGCTAAGTGGGTAATAGTGGAAAAAAGAATATGTTCAAATATAAACTACACAGAAGCATTGTATGAAACTTCTTTCTGTTCTGTGCATTCAACTAACAGAGTTGAACCTTACTTTTGATTGAGCCGTTCTGAAACACTCTTTCTCTAGAAACTGCAATAGGACATTCTGAGCGCTAAGAGGCCTATATTGGGAAAAAGAATGTCTACAAATAAAAACTACACAGAAGAATTTTGTGAAACTTCTTTCTGTTCTGTTTGTTCAACTAAAAGAGTTGAACCTTAGTTTTGATTGAGCCGTTCTGAAACACTCTTTCTGTAGAAAATGCAAGTGGAGATTCGGAGCGCTAAGGGGGTAATAGTGGAAAAAGGAATGTCTCCAAATATAAACTACACAGAATCATTCTGTGAAACTTCTTTCTGATGTGTGCATTCAGCTAACAGAATTAAACCATACTTTTGATTGAGCATATCTGAACACTCTTTCTGTAGAAAATGCAACTGGACATTTGGAGCGCTAAGAGAGTAGTAGAGGAAAAAAGAATATATTCAAATATAAACTACACAGAAGCATTCTGTGAAACTTCTTTCTGATCTGAGCATTCAGCTAACAGAGTTAAACCATACTTTTGATTGAGCAGTTTTGAAACACTCTGTCTGTAGAAAATGCAAATGGACATTCGTAGCGCTAAGTGGGTAATAGTGGAATAAAGAATATGTTCAAATATAAACTACACAGAAGCATTGTATGAAACTTCTTTCTGTTCTGTGCATTCAACTAACAGAGTTGAACCTTAGTTTTGATTGAGCCGTTCTGAAACACTCTTTCTGTAGAAACTGCAATTAGACATGCTAAGCGCTAAGAGGCCTACATTGGAAAAAACAATATCTTCAAATAAAAACTACACAGATGCATTCTGTGGAACTTTTTTCTGATCTGTAAATTCAGTTAACAGAGATAAAACATATTTTTGATTGAGCAGTTATGTAACACTGTTTTTGTAGAAAATGCAAGTGGAGATTCGGAGCGCTAAGGGGGTAATAGTGGAAAAAGGAATGTCTTCAAATATAAACTACACAGAATCATTCGGTGAAACTTCTTTCTGATCTGTGCATTCAGCTAACAGAGTTAAACCATACTTTTGATTGAGCAGATCTGAACACTCTTTCTGTTGAAAATGCAACTGGACATTTGGAGCGCTAAGAGCGTAGTAGAGGAAAAAGGAATATATTCAAATATAAACTACACAGAAACATTCTGTGAAACTTCTTTCTGATCTGAGCATTCAGCTAACAGAGTTAAACCATACTTTTGATTGAGCAGTTTTGAAACACTCTGTCTGTAGAAAATGCAACTGGACATTCGTAGCGCTAAGTGGGTAATAGTGGAAAAAAGAATATGTTCAAATATAAACTACACAGAAGCATTGTATGAAACTTCTTTCTGTTCTGTGCATTCAACTAACAGAGTTGAACCTTACTTTTGATTGAGCCGTTCTGAAACACTCTTTCTGTAGAAACTGCAATTGGACATTCTGAGCGCTAAGAGGCCTATATTGGGAAAAAGTATGTCTACAAATAAAAACTACACAGAAGAATTGTGTGAAACTTCTTTCTGTTCTGTTTGTTCAACTAAAAGAGTTGAACCTTAGTTTTGATTGAGACGTTCTGAAACACTCTTTCTGTAGAAAATGCAAGTGGAGATTCGGAGCGCTAAGAGGGTAATAGTGGAAAAAAGGAATGTCTCCAAATATAAACTACACAGAATCATTCTGTGAAACTTCTTTCTGATCTGTGCATTCAGCTAACGGAGTTAAACCATACTTTTGATTGAGCAGATCTGAACACTCTTTCTGTAGAAAATGCAACTGGACATTTGGAGCGCTAAGAGAGTAGTAGTGGAAAAAGGAATATATTCAAATATAAACTACACAGAAGCATTCTGTGAAACTTCTTTCTGATCTGAGCATTCAGCTAACAGAGTTAAACCATACTTTTGATTGAGCAGTTTTGAAACACTCTGTCTGTAGAAAATGCAACTGGACATTCGTAGCGCTAAGTGGGTAATAGTGGAAAAAGTATATGTTCAAATATAAACTACACAGAATCATTGTATGAAACATCTTTCTGTTCAGTGCATTCAACTAACAGAGTTGAACCTTAATTTGATTGAGCCTTTCTGAAACACTCTTTCTGTAGAAACTGCAATTGGACATTCTGAGCGCGAAGAGTCCTCTATTGGGAAAAATAATATCTTCAAATAAAAACAACACAGAAGCATTGTGTGAAACTTATTTCTGATATGTTCATTAAGCTAACAGAGTTAAACCATACTTTTGATTCCGCAGTTCTGAACACTCTTTCTGTAGAAAATGCAAGTGGACATTCGGAGCGCTAAGAGGGTAATAGTGGAAAAAGGAATATATTCAAATATAAACTACACAGTAGCATTCTGTGAAAATACTTTCTGTTCTGTGCATTCAACTAACAGAGTTGAACCTTACTTTTGATTGAGCCGTTCTGAAACACTCTTTCTGTAGAAACTGCAATTGGACATGCTAAGCGCTAAGAGGCCTACATTGGGAAAAAGAATATCTTCAAATAAAAACTACACAGATGCATTCTGTGAAACTTATTTCTGATCGGTAAATTCAGTTAACAGAGATAAAACATATTTTTGATTGAGCAGTTATGAAACACTCTTTTTGTAGAAAATGCAAGTGGAGATTCGGAGCGCTAAGAGGGTAATAGTGGAAAAAGGAATGTCTTCAAATATAAACTACACAGAATCATTCGGTGAAACTTCTTTCTGATCTGTGCATTCAGCTAACAGAGTTAAACCATACTTTTGATTGAGCAGATCTGAACACTCTTTCTGTTGAAAATGCAACTGGACATTTGGAGCGCTAAGAGCGTAGTAGTGGAAAAAGGAATATATTCAAATATAAACTACACAGAAGCATTCTGTGAAACTTCTTTCTGATCTGAGCATTCAGCTAACAGAGTTAAACCATACTTTTGATTGAGCAGTTTTGAAACACTCTGTCTGTAGAAAATGCAACTGGACATTCGTAGCGCTAAGTGGGTAATAGTGGAAAAAAGAATATGTTCAAATATAAACTACACAGAAGCATTGTATGAAACTTCTTTCTGTTCTGTGCATTCAACTAACAGAGTTGAACCTTACTTTTGATTGAGCCGTTCTGAAACACACTTTCTGTAGAAACTGCAATTGGACATTCTGAGCGCTAAGAGGCCTATATTAGGAAAAAGATTGTCTACAAATAAAAACTACACAGAAGAATTGTGTGAAACTTCTTTCTGTTCTGTTTGTTCAACTAAAAGAGTTGAACCTTAGTTTTGATTGAGCCGTTCTGTAACAGTCTTTTTGTAGAAAATGCAAGTGGAGATTCGGAGCGCTAAGAGGGTAATAGTGGAAAAAGGAATGTCTTCAAATAAAAACTACACAGAATCATTTGGTGAAACTTCTTTCTGATCTGTGCATTCAGCTAACAGAGTTAAACCATACTTTTGATTGAGCAGATCTGAACACTCTTTCTGTTGAAAATGCAACTGGACTTTTGGAGCGCTAAGAGCGTAGTAGTGGAAAAAGGAATATATTCAAATATAAACTACACAGAAGCATTCTGTGAAACTTCTTTCTGATCTGAGCATTCAGCTAACAGAGTTAAACCATACTTTTGATTGAGCAGTTTTGAAACACTCTGTCTGTAGAAAATGCAACTGGACATTCGTAGCGCTAAGTGGGTAATAGTGGAAAAAAGAATATGTTCAAATATAAACTACACAGAAGCATTGTATGAAACTTCTTTCTGTTCTGTGCATTCAACTAACAGAGTTGAACCTTACTTTTGATTGAGCCGTTCTGAAACACTCTTTCTGTAGAAACTGCAGTTGGACATTCTGAGCGCTAAGAGGCCTATATTGGGAAAAAGAATGTCTACAAATAAAAACTACACAGAAGAATTGTGTGAAACTTCTTTCTGTTCTGTTTGTTCAACTAAAAGAGTTGAACCTTAGTTTTGATTGAGCCGTTCTGAAACACTCTTTCTGTAGAAAATGCAAGTGGAGATTCGGAGCGCTAAGGGGGTAATAGTGGAAAAAGGAATGTCTCCAAATATAAACTACACAGAATCATTCTGTGAAACTTCTTTCTGATGTGTGCATTCAGCTAACAGAATTAAACCATACTTTTGATTGAGCATATCTGAACACTCTTTCTGTAGAAAATGCAACTGGACATTTGGAGCGCTAAGAGAGTAGTAGAGGAAAAAAGAATATATTCAAATATAAACTACACAGAAGCATTCTGTGAAACTTCTTTCTGATCTGAGCATTCAGCTAACAGAGTTAAACCATACTTTTGATTGAGCAGTTTTGAAACACTCTGTCTGTAGAAAATGCAAATGGACATTCGTAGCGCTAAGTGGGTAATAGTGGAAAAAAGAATATGTTCAAATATAAACTACACAGAAGCATTGTATGAAACTTCTTTCTGTTCTGTGCATTCAACTAACAGAGTTGAACCTTAGTTTTGATTGAGCCGTTCTGAAACACTCTTTCTGTAGAAACTGCAATTAGACATGCTAAGCGCTAAGAGGCCTACATTGGAAAAAAAAATATCTTCAAATAAAAACTACACAGATGCATTCTGTGGAACTTATTTCTGATCTGTAAATTCAGTTAACAGAGATAAAACATATTTTTGATTGAGCAGTTATGTAACACTGTTTTTGTAGAAAATGCAAGTGGAGATTCGGAGCGCTAAGGGGGTAATAGTGGAAAAAGGAATGTCTTCAAATATAAACTACACAGAATCATTCGGTGAAACTTCTTTCTGATCTGTGCATTCAGCTAACAGAGTTAAACCATACTTTTGATTGAGCAGATCTGAACACTCTTTCTGTAGAAAATGCAACTGGACATTTGGAGCGCTAAGAGCGTAGTAGAGGAAAAAGGAATATATTCAAATATAAACTACACAGAAACATTCTGTGAAACTTCTTTCTGATCTGAGCATTCAGCTAACAGAGTTAAACCATACTTTTGATTGAGCAGTTTTGAAACACTCTGTCTGTAGAAAATGCAACTGGACATTCGTAGCGCTAAGTGGGTAATAGTGGAAAAAAGAATATGTTCAAATATAAACTACACAGAAGCATTGTATGAAACTTCTTTCTGTTCTGTGCATTCAACTAACAGAGTTGAACCTTACTTTTGATTGAGCCGTTCTGAAACACTCTTTCTGTAGAAACTGCAATTGGACATTCTGAGCGCTAAGAGGCCTATATTGGGAAAAAGTATGTCTACAAATAAAAACTACACAGAAGAATTGTGTGAAACTTCTTTCTGTTCTGTTTGTTCAACTAAAAGAGTTGAACCTTAGTTTTGATTGAGCCGTTCTGAAACACTCTTTCTGTAGAAAATGCAAGTGGATATTCGGAGCGCTAAGAGGGTAATAGTGGAAAAAAGGAATGTCTCCAAATATAAACTACACAGAATCATTCTGTGAAACTTCTTTCTGATCTGTGCATTCAGCTAACGGAGTTAAACCATACTTTTGATTGAGCAGATCTGAACACTCTTTCTGTAGAAAATGCAACTGGACATTTGGAGCGCTAAGAGAGTAGTAGTGGAAAAAGGAATATATTCAAATATAAACTACACAGAAGCATTCTGTGAAACTTCTTTCTGATCTGAGCATTCAGCTAACAGAGTTAAACCATACTTTTGACTGAGCAGTTTTGAAACACTCTGTCTGTAGAAAATGCAACTGGACATTCGTAGCGCTAAGTGGGTAATAGTGGAAAAAGTATATGTTCAAATATAAACTACACAGAATCATTGTATGAAACTTCTTTCTGTTCAGTGCATTCAACTAACAGAGTTGAACCTTAATTTGATTGAGCCTTTCTGAAACACTCTTTCTGTAGAAACTGCAATTGGACATTCTGAGCGCGAAGAGTCCTCTATTGGGAAAAATAATATCTTCCAATAAAAACAACACAGAAGCATTGTGTGAAACTTATTTCTGATATGTTCATTAAGCTAACAGAGTTAAACCATACTTTTGATTGCGCAGTTCTGAACACTCTTTCTGTAGAAAATGCAAGTGGACATTCGGAGCGCTAAGAGGGTAATAGTGGAAAAAGGAATATATTCAAATATAAACTACACAGTAGCATTCTGTGAAAATACTTTCTGTTCTGTGCATTCAACTAACAGAGTTGAACCTTACTTTTGATTGAGCCGTTCTGAAACACTCTTTCTGTAGAAACTGCAATTGGACATGCTAAGCGCTAAGAGGCCTACATTGGGAAAAAGAATATCTTCAAATAAAAACTACACAGATGCATTCTGTGAAACTTATTTCTGATCGGTAAATTCAGTTAACAGAGATAAAACATATTTTTGATTGAGCAGTTATGAAACACTCTTTTTGTAGAAAATGCAAGTGGAGATTCGGAGCGCTAAGAGGGTAATAGTGGAAAAAGGAATGTCTTCAAATATAAACTACACAGAATCATTCGGTGAAACTTCTTTCTGATCTGTGCATTCAGCTAACAGAGTTAAACCATACTTTTGATTGAGCAGATCTGAACACTCTTTCTGTAGAAAATGCAACTGGACATTTGGAGCGCTAAGAGCGTAGTAGTGGAAAAAGGAATATATTCAAATATAAACTACACAGAAGCATTCTGTGAAACTTCTTTCTGATCTGAGCATTCAGCTAACAGAGTTAAACCATACTTTTGATTGAGCAGTTTTGAAACACTCTGTCTGTAGAAAATGCAACTGGACATTCGTAGCGCTAAGTGGGTAATAGTGGAAAAAAGAATATGTTCAAATATAAACTACACAGAAGCATTGTATGAAACTTCTTTCTGTTCTGTGCATTCAACTAACAGAGTTGAACCTTACTTTTGATTGAGCCGTTCTGAAACACACTTTCTGTAGAAACTGCAATTGGACATTCTGAGCGCTAAGAGGCCTATATTGGGAAAAAGATTGTCTACAAATAAAAACTACACAGAAGAATTGTGTGAAACTTCTTTCTGTTCTGTTTGTTCAACTAAAAGAGTTGAACCTTAGTTTTGATTGAGCCGTTCTGTAACAGTCTTTTTGTAGAAAATGCAAGTGGAGATTCGGAGCGCTAAGAGGGTAATAGTGGAAAAAGGAATGTCTTCAAATATAAACTACACAGAATCATTTGGTGAAACTTCTTTCTGATCTGTGCATTCAGCTAACAGAGTTAAACCATACTTTTGATTGAGCAGATCTGAACACTCTTTCTGTTGAAAATGCAACTGGACATTTGGAGCGCTAAGAGCGTAGTAGTGGAAAAAGGAATATGTTCAAATATAAACTACACAGAAGCATTCTGTGAAACTTCTTTCTGATCTGAGCATTCAGCTAACAGAGTTAAACCATACTTTTGATTGAGCAGTTTTGAAACACTCTGTCTGTAGAAAATGCAACTGGACATTCGTAGCGCTAAGTGGGTAATAGTGGAAAAAAGAATATGTTCAAATATAAACTACACAGAAGCATTGTATGAAACTTCTTTCTGTTCTGTGCATTCAACTAACAGAGTTGAACCTTACTTTTGATTGAGCCGTTCTGAAACACTCTTTCTGTAGAAACTGCAGTTGGACATTCTGAGCGCTAAGAGGCCTATATTGGGAAAAAGAATGTCTACAAATAAAAACTACACAGAAGAATTGTGTGAAACTTCTTTCTGTTCTGTTTGTTCAACTAAAAGAGTTGAACCTTAGTTTTGATTGAGCCGTTCTGAAACACTCTTTCTGTAGAAAATGCAAGTGGAGATTCGGAGCGCTAAGGGGGTAATAGTGGAAAAAGGAATGTCTCCAAATATAAACTACACAGAATCATTCTGTGAAACTTCTTTCTGATGTGTGCATTCAGCTAACAGAATTAAACCATACTTTTGATTGAGCATATCTGAACACACTTTCTGTAGAAAATGCAACTGGACATTTGGAGCGCTAAGAGAGTAGTAGAGGAAAAAAGAATATATTCAAATATAAACTACACAGAAGCATTCTGTGAAACTTCTTTCTGATCTGAGCATTCAGCTAACAGAGTTAAACCATACTTTTGATTGAGCAGTTTTGAAACACTCTGTCTGTAGAAAATGCAAATGGACATTCGTAGCGCTAAGTGGGTAATAGTGGAAAAAAGAATATGTTCTAATATAAACTACACAGAAGCATTGTATGAAACTTCTTTCTGTTCTGTGCATTCAACTAACAGAGTTGAACCTTAGTTTTGATTGAGCCGTTCTGAAACACTCTTTCTGTAGAAACTGCAATTAGACATGCTAAGCGCTAAGAGGCCTACATTGGAAAAAACAATATCTTCAAATAAAAACTACACAGATGCATTCTGTGGAACTTATTTCTGATCTGTAAATTCAGTTAACAGAGATAAAACATATTTTTGATTGAGCAGTTATGTAACACTGTTTTTGTAGAAAATGCAAGTGGAGATTCGGAGCGCTAAGGGGGTAATAGTGGAAAAAGGAATGTCTTCAAATATAAACTACACAGAATCATTCGGTGAAACTTCTTTCTGATCTGTGCATTCAGCTAACAGAGTTAAACCATACTTTTGATTGAGCAGATCTGAACACTCTTTCTGTAGAAAATGCAACTGGACATTTGGAGCGCTAAGAGCGTAGTAGAGGAAAAAGGAATATATTCAAATATAAACTACACAGAAACATTCTGTGAAACTTCTTTCTGATCTGAGCATTCAGCTAACAGAGTTAAACCATACTTTTGATTGAGCAGTTTTGAAACACTCTGTCTGTAGAAAATGCAACTGGACATTCGTAGCGCTAAGTGGGTAATAGTGGAAAAAAGAATATGTTCAAATATAAACTACACAGAAGCATTGTATGAAACTTCTTTCTGTTCTGTGCATTCAACTAACAGAGTTGAACCTTACTTTTGATTGAGCCGTTCTGAAACACTCTTTCTGTAGAAACTGCAATTGGACATTCTGAGCGCTAAGAGGCCTATATTGGGAAAAAGTATGTCTACAAATAAAAACTACACAGAAGAATTGTGTGAAACTTCTTTCTGTTCTGTTTGTTCAACTAAAAGAGTTGAACCTTAGTTTTGATTGAGCCGTTCTGAAACACTCTTTCTGTAGAAAATGCAAGTGGAGATTCGGAGCGCTAAGAGGGTAATAGTGGAAAAAAGGAATGTCTCCAAATATAAACTACACAGAATCATTCTGTGAAACTTCTTTCTGATCTGTGCATTCAGCTAACGGACTTAAACCATACTTTTGATTGAGCAGATCTGAACACTCTTTCTGTAGAAAATGCAACTAGACATTTGGAGCGCTAAGAGAGTAGTAGTGGAAAAAGGAATATATTCAAATATAAACTACACAGAAGCATTCTGTGAAACTTCTTTCTGATCTGAGCATTCAGCTAACAGAGTTAAACCATACTTTTGATTGAGCAGTTTTGAAACACTCTGTCTGTAGAAAATGCAACTGGACATTCGTAGCGCTAAGTGGGTAATAGTGGAAAAAGTATATGTTCAAATATAAACTACACAGAATCATTGTATGAAACTTCTTTCTGTTCAGTGCATTCAACTAACAGAGTTGAACCTTAATTTGATTGAGCCTTTCTGAAACACTCTTTCTGTAGAAACTGCAATTGGACATTCTGAGCGCGAAGTGTCCTCTATTGGGAAAAATAATATCTTCAAATAAAAACAACACAGAAGCATTGTGTGAAACTTATTTCTGATATGTTCATTAAGCTAACAGAGTTAAACCATACTTTTGATTGCGCAGTTCTGAACACTCTTTCTGTAGAAAATGCAAGTGGACATTCGGAGCGCTAAGAGGGTAATAGTGGAAAAAGGAATATATTCAAATATAAACTACACAGTAGCATTCTGTGAAAATACTTTCTGTTCTGTGCATTCAACTAACAGAGTTGAACCTTACTTTTGATTGAGCCGTTCTGAAACACTCTTTCTGTAGAAACTGCAATTGGACATGCTAAGCGCTAAGAGGCCTACATTGGGAAAAAGAATATCTTCAAATAAAAACTACACAGATGCATTCTGTGAAACTTATTTCTGATCGGTAAATTCAGTTAACAGAGATAAAACATATTTTTGATTGAGCAGTTATGAAACACTCTTTTTGTAGAAAATGCAAGTGGAGATTCGGAGCGCTAAGAGGGTAATAGTGGAAAAAGGAATGTCTTCAAATATAAACTACACAGAATCATTCGGTGAAACTTCTTTCTGATCTGTGCATTCAGCTAACAGAGTTAAACCATACTTTTGATTGAGCAGATCTGAACACTCTTTCTGTTGAAAATGCAACTGGACATTTGGAGCGCTAAGAGCGTAGTAGTGGAAAAAGGAATATATTCAAATATAAACTACACAGAAGCATTCTGTGAAACTTCTTTCTGATCTGAGCATTCAGCTAACAGAGTTAAACCATACTTTTGATTGAGCAGTTTTGAAACACTCTGTCTGTAGAAAATGCAACTGGACATTCGTAGCGCTAAGTGGGTAATAGTGGAAAAAAGAATATGTTCAAATATAAACTACACAGAAGCATTGTATGAAACTTCTTTCTGTTCTGTGCATTCAACTAACAGAGTTGAACCTTACTTTTGATTGAGCCGTTCTGAAACACACTTTCTGTAGAAACTGCAATTGGACATTCTGAGCGCTAAGAGGCCTATATTGGGAAAAAGATTGTCTACAAATAAAAACTACACAGAAGAATTGTGTGAAACTTCTTTCTGTTCTGTTTGTTCAACTAAAAGAGTTGAACCTTAGTTTTGATTGAGCCGTTCTGTAACAGTCTTTTTGTAGAAAATGCAAGTGGAGATTCGGAGCGCTAAGAGGGTAATAGTGGAAAAAGGAATGTCTTCAAATATAAACTACACAGAATCATTTGGTGAAACTTCTTTCTGATCTGTGCATTCAGCTAACAGAGTTAAACCATACTTTTGATTGAGCAGATCTGAACACTCTTTCTGTTGAAAATGCAACTGGACATTTGGAGCGCTAAGAGCGTAGTAGTGGAAAAAGGAATATATTCAAATATAAACTACACAGAAGCATTCTGTGAAACTTCTTTCTGATCTGAGCATTCAGCTAACAGAGTTAAACCATACTTTTGATTGAGCAGTTTTGAAACACTCTGTCTGTAGAAAATGCAACTGGACATTCGTAGCGCTAAGTGGGTAATAGTGGAAAAAAGAATATGTTCAAATACAAACTACACAGAAGCATTGTATGAAACTTCTTTCTGTTCTGTGCATTCAACTAACAGAGTTGAACCTTACTTTTGATTGAGCCGTTCTGAAACACTCTTTCTGTAGAAACTGCAGTTGGACATTCTGAGCGCTAAGAGGCCTATATTGGGAAAAAGAATGTCTACAAATAAAAACTACACAGAAGAATTGTGTGAAACTTCTTTCTGTTCTGTTTGTTCAACTAAAAGAGTTGAACCTTAGTTTTGATTGAGCCGTTCTGAAACACTCTTTCTGTAGAAAATGCAAGTGGAGATTCGGAGCGCTAAGGGGGTAATAGTGGAAAAAGGAATGTCTCCAAATATAAACTACACAGAATCATTCTGTGAAACTTCTTTCTGATGTGTGCATTCAGCTAACAGAATTAAACCATACTTTTGATTGAGCATATCTGAACACTCTTTCTGTAGAAAATGCAACTGGACATTTGGAGCACTAAGAGAGTAGTAGAGGAAAAAAGAATATATTCAAATATAAACTACACAGAAGCATTCTGTGAAACTTCTTTCTGATCTGAGCATTCAGCTAACAGAGTTAAACCATACTTTTGATTGAGCAGTTTTGAAACACTCTGTCTGTAGAAAATGCAAATGGACATTCGTAGCGCTAAGTGGGTAATAGTGGAAAAAAGAATATGTTCAAATATAAACTACACGGAAGCATTGTATGAAACTTCTTTCTGTTCTGTGCATTCAACTAACAGAGTTGAACCTTAGTTTTGATTGAGCCGTTCTGAAACACTCTTTCTGTAGAAACTGCAATTGGACATGCTAAGCGCTAAGAGGCCTACATTGGAAAAAACAATATCTTCAAATAAAAACTACACAGATGCATTCTGTGGAACTTATTTCTGATCTGTAAATTCAGTTAACAGAGATAAAACATATTTTTGATTGAGCAGTTATGTAACACTGTTTTTGTAGAAAATGCAAGTGGAGATTCGGAGCGCTAAGGGGGTAATAGTGGAAAAAGGAATGTCTTCAAATATAAACTACACAGAATCATTCGGTGAAACTTCTTTCTGATCTGTGCATTCAGCTAACAGAGTTAAACCATACTTTTGATTGAGCAGATCTGAACACTCTTTCTGTAGAAAATGCAACTGGACATTTGGAGCGCTAAGAGCGTAGTAGAGGAAAAAGGAATATATTCAAATATAAACTACACAGAAACATTCTGTGAAACTTCTTTCTGATCTGAGCATTCAGCTAACAGAGTTAAACCATACTTTTGATTGAGCAGTTTTGAAACACTCTGTCTGTAGAAAATGCAACTGGACATTCGTAGCGCTAAGTGGGTAATAGTGGAAAAAAGAATATGTTCAAATATAAACTACACAGAAGCATTGTATGAAACTTCTTTCTGTTCTGTGCATTCAACTAACAGAGTTGAACCTTACTTTTGATTGAGCCGTTCTGAAACACTCTTTCTGTAGAAACTGCAATTGGACATTCTGAGCGCTAAGAGGCCTATATTGGGAAAAAGTATGTCTACAAATAAAAACTACACAGAAGAATTGTGTGAAACTTCTTTCTGTTCTGTTTGTTCAACTAAAAGAGTTGAACCTTAGTTTTGATTGAGCCGTTCTGAAACACTCTTTCTGTAGAAAATGCAAGTGGAGATTCGGAGCGCTAAGAGGGTAATAGTGGAAAAAAGGAATGTCTCCAAATATAAACTACACAGAATCATTCTGTGAAACTTCTTTCTGATCTGTGCATTCAGCTAACAGAGTTAAACCATACTTTTGATTGAGCAGATCTGAACACTCTTTCTGTTGAAAATGCAACTGGACATTTGGAGCGCTAAGAGCGTAGTAGTGGAAAAAGGAATATATTCAAATATAAACTACACAGAAGCATTCTGTGAAACTTCTTTCTGATCTGAGCATTCAGCTAACAGAGTTAAACCATACTTTTGATTGAGCAGTTTTGAAACACTCTGTCTGTAGAAAATGCAACTGGACATTCGTAGCGCTAAGTGGGTAATAGTGGAAAAAAGAATATGTTCAAATATAAACTACACAGAAGCATTGTATGAAACTTCTTTCTGTTCTGTGCATTCAACTAACAGAGTTGAACCTTACTTTTGATTGAGCCGTTCTGAAACACACTTTCTGTAGAAACTGCAATTGGACATTCTGAGCGCTAAGAGGCCTATATTGGGAAAAAGATTGTCTACAAATAAAAACTACACAGAAGAATTGTGTGAAACTTCTTTCTGTTCTGTTTGTTCAACTAAAAGAGTTGAACCTTAGTTTTGATTGAGCCGTTCTGTAACAGTCTTTTTGTAGAAAATGCAAGTGGAGATTCGGAGCGCTAAGAGGGTAATAGTGGAAAAAGGAATGTCTCCAAATATAAACTACACAGAATCATTCTGTGAAAATTCTTTCTGATCTGTGCATTCAGCTAACAGAGTTAAACCATACTTTTGATTGAGCAGATCTCAACACACTTTCTGTAGAAAATGCAACTGGACATTTGGAGCGCTAAGAGAGTAGTAGTGGAAAAAGGAATATATTCAAATATAAACTACACAGAAGCATTCTGTGAAACTTCTTTCTGATCTGAGCATTCAGCTAACAGAGTTAAACCATACTTTTGATTGAGCAGTTTTGAAACACTCTGTCTGTAGAAAATGCAACTGGACATTCGTAGCGCTAAGTGGGTAATAGTGGAAAAAATAATATGTTCAAATATAAACTACACAGAAGCATTGTATGAAACTTCTTTCTGTTCTGTGCATTCAACTAACAGAGTTGAACCTTACTTTTGATTGAGCCTTTCTGAAACACTCTTTCTGTAGAAACTGCAATTGGACATTCTGAGCGCTAAGAGGCCTCTATTGGGAAAAATAATATCTTCAAATAAAAACTACACAGAAGCATTGTGTGAAACTTATTTCTGATATGTTCATTAAGCTAACAGAGTTAAACCATACTTTTGATTGCGCAGTTCTGAACACTCTTTCTGTAGAAAATGCAAGTGGACATTCGGAGCGCTAAGAGGGTAATAGTGGAAAAAGGAATATATTCAAGTATAAACTACACAGTAGCATTCTGTGAAAATTCTTTCTGTTCTGTGCATTCAACTAACAGAGTTGAACCTTACTTTTGATTGAGCCGTTCTGAAACACTCTTTCTGTAGAAACTGCAATTGGACATGCTAAGCGCTAAGAGGCCTACATTGGGAAAAAGAATATCTTCAAATAAAAACTACACAGATGCATTCTGTGAAACTTATTTCTGATCTGTAAATTCAGTTAACAGAGATAAAACATATTTTTGATTGAGCAGTTATGAAACACTCTTTTTGTAGAAAATGCAAGTGGAGATTCGGAGCGCTAAGAGGGTAATAGTGGAAAAAGGAATGTCTTCAAATATAAACTACACAGAATCATTCGGTGAAACTTCTTTCTGATCTGTGCATTCAGCTAACAGAGTTAAATCATACTTTTGATTGAGCAGATCTGAACACTCTTTCTGTAGAAAATGCAACTGGACATTTGGAGCGCTAAGAGAGTAGTAGTGGAAAAAGGAATATATTCAAATATAAACTACACAGAAGCATTCTGTGAAACTTCTTTCTGATCTGAGCATTCAGCTAACAGAGTTAAACCATACTTTTGATTGAGCAGTTTTGAAACACTCTGTCTGTAGAAAATGCAACTGGACATTCGTAGCGCTAAGTGGGTAATAGTGGAAAAAAGAATATGTTCAAATATAAACTACACAGAAGCTTTGTATGAAACTTCTTTCTGTTCTGTGCATTCAACTAACAGAGTTGAACCTTACTTTTGATTGAGCCTTTCTGAAACACTCTTTCTGTAGAAACTGCAATTGGACATTCTGAGCGCTAAGAGGCCTCTATTGGGAAAAATAATATCTTCAAATAAAAACTACACAGAAGCATTGTGTGAAACTTATTTCTGATATGTTCATTAAGCTAACAGAGTTAAACCATACTTTGGATTGCGCAGTTCTGAACACTCTTTCTGTAGAAAATGCAAGTGGACATTCGGAGCGCTAAGAGGGTAATAGTGGAAAAAGGAATATATTCAAATATAAACTACACAGTAGCATTCTGTGAAAATTCTTTCTGTTCTGTGCATTCAACTAACAGAGTTGAACCTTACTTTTGATTGAGCCGTTCTGAAACACACTTTCTGTAGAAACTGCAATTGGACATGCTAAGCGCTAAGAGGCCTACATTGGGAAAAAGAATATCTTCAAATAAAAACTACACAGATGCATTCTGTGAAACTTATTTCTGATCTGTAAATTCAGTTAACAGAGATAAAACATATTTTTGATTGAGCAGTTATGAAACACTCTTTTTGTAGAAAATGCAAGTGGAGATTCGGAGCGCTAAGAGGGTAATAGTGGAAAAAGGAATGTCTTCAAATATAAACTACACAGAATCATTTGGTGAAACTTCTTTCTGATCTGTGCATTCAGCTAACAGAGTTAAACCATACTTTTGATTGAGCAGATCTGAACACTCTTTCTGTTGAAAATGCAACTGGACATTTGGAGCGCTAATAGCGTAGTAGTGGAAAAAGGAATATATTCAAATATAAACTACACAGAAGCATTCTGTGAAACTTCTTTCTGATCTGAGCATTCAGCTAACAGAGTTAAACCATACTTTTGATTGAGCAGTTTTGAAACACTCTGTCTGTAGAAAATGCAACTGGACATTCGTAGCGCTAAGTGGGTAATAGTGGAAAAAAGAATATGTTCAAATATAAACTACACAGAAGCATTGTATGAAACTTCTTTCTGTTCTGTGCATTCAACTAACAGAGTTGAACCTTACTTTTGATTGAGCCGTTCTGAAACACTCTTTCTGTAGAAACTGCAGTTGGACATTCTGAGCGCTAAGAGGCCTATATTGGGAAAAAGAATGTCTACAAATAAAAACTACACAGAAGAATTGTGTGAACCTTCTTTCTGTTCTGTTTGTTCAACTAAAAGAGTTGAACCTTAGTTTTGATTGAGCCGTTCTGAAACACTCTTTCTGTAGAAAATGCAAGTGGAGATTCGGAGCGCTAAGGGGGTAATAGTGGAAAAAGGAATGTCTCCAAATATAAACTACACAGAATCATTCTGTGAAACTTCTTTCTGATGTGTGCATTCAGCTAACAGAATTAAACCATACTTTTGATTGAGCATATCTGAACACTCTTTCTGTAGAAAATGAAACTGGACATTTGGAGCGCTAAGAGAGTAGTAGAGGAAAAAAGAATATATTCAAATATAAACTACACAGAAGCATTCTGTGAAACTTCTTTCTGATCTGAGCATTCAGCTAACAGAGTTAAACCATACTTTTGATTGAGCAGTTTTGAAACACTCTGTCTGTAGAAAATGCAAATGGACATTCGTAGCGCTAAGTGGGTAATAGTGGAAAAAAGAATATGTTCAAATATAAACTACACAGAAGCATTGTATGAAACTTCTTTCTGTTCTGTGCATTCAACTAACAGAGTTGAACCTTAGTTTTGATTGAGCCGTTCTGAAACACTCTTTCTGTAGAAACTGCAATTGGACATGCTAAGCGCTAAGAGGCCTACATTGGAAAAAACAATATCTTCAAATAAAAACTACACAGATGCATTCTGTGGAACTTATTTCTGATCTGTAAATTCAGTTAACAGAGATAAAACATATTTTTGATTGAGCAGTTATGTAACACTGTTTTTGTAGAAAATGCAAGTGGAGATTCGGAGCGCTAAGGGGGTAATAGTGGAAAAAGGAATGTCTTCAAATATAAACTACACAGAATCATTCGGTGAAACTTCTTTCTGATCTGTGCATTCAGCTAACAGAGTTAAACCATACTTTTGATTGAGCAGATCTGAACACTCTTTCTGTAGAAAATGCAACTGGACATTTGGAGCGCTAAGAGCGTAGTAGAGGAAAAAGGAATATATTCAAATATAAACTACACAGAAACATTCTGTGAAACTTCTTTCTGATCTGAGCATTCAGCTAACAGAGTTAAACCATACTTTTGATTGAGCAGTTTTGAAACACTCTGTCTGTAGAAAATGCAACTGGACATTCGTAGCGCTAAGTGGGTAATAGTGGAAAAAAGAATATGTTCAAATATAAACTACACAGAAGCATTGTATGAAACTTCTTTCTGTTCTGTGCATTCAACTAACAGAGTTGAACCTTACTTTTGATTGAGCCGTTCTGAAACACTCTTTCTGTAGAAACTTCAATTGGACATTCTGAGCGCTAAGAGGCCTATATTGGGAAAAAGTATGTCTACAAATAAAAACTACACAGAAGAATTGTGTGAAACTTCTTTCTGTTCTGTTTGTTCAACTAAAAGAGTTGAACCTTAGTTTTGATTGAGCCGTTCTGAAACACTCTTTCTGTAGAAAATGCAAGTGGAGATTCGGAGCGCTAAGAGGGTAATAGTGGAAAAAAGGAATGTCTCCAAATATAAACTACACAGAATCATTCTGTGAAACTTCTTTCTGATCTGTGCATTCAGCTAACGGAGTTAAACCATACTTTTGATTGAGCAGATCTGAACACTCTTTCTGTAGAAAATGCAACTGGACATTTTGAGCGCTAAGAGATTAGTAGTGGAAAAAGGAATATATTCAAATATAAACTACACAGAAGCATTCTGTGAAACTTCTTTCTGATCTGAGCATTCAGCTAACAGAGTTAAACCATACTTTTGATTGAGCAGTTTTGAAACACTCTGTCTGTAGAAAATGCAACTGGACATTCGTAGCGCTAAGTGGGTAATAGTGGAAAAAGTATATGTTCAAATATAAACTACACAGAATCATTGTATGAAACTTCTTTCTGTTCAGTGCATTCAACTAACAGAGTTGAACCTTAATTTTATTGAGCCTTTCTGAAACACTCTTTCTGTAGAAACTGCAATTGGACATTCTGAGCGCGAAGAGTCCTCTATTGGGAAAAATAATATCTTCAAATAAAAACAACACAGAAGCATTGTGTGAAACTTATTTCTGATATGTTCATTAAGCTAACAGAGTTAAACCATACTTTTGATTGCGCAGTTCTGAACACTCTTTCTGTAGAAAATGCAAGTGGACATTCGGAGCGCTAAGAGGGTAATAGTGGAAAAAGGAATATATTCAAATATAAACTACACAGTAGCATTCTGTGAAAATTCTTTCTGTTCTGTGCATTCAACTAACAGAGTTGAACCTTACTTTTGATTGAGCCGTTCTGAAACACTCTTTCTGTAGAAACTGCAATTGGACATGCTAAGCGCTAAGAGGCCTACATTGGGAAAAAGAATATCTTCAAATAAAAACTACACAGATGCATTCTGTGAAACTTATTTCTGATCTGTAAATTCAGTTAACAGAGATAAAACATATTTTTGATTGAGCAGTTATGAAACACTCTTTTTGTAGAAAATGCAAGTGGAGATTCGGAGCGCTAAGAAGGTAATAGTGGAAAAAGGAATGTCTTCAAATATAAACTACACAGAATCATTTGGTGAAACTTCTTTCTGATCTGTGCATTCAGCTAACAGAGTTAAACCATACTTTTGATTGAGCAGATCTGAACACTCTTTCTGTTGAAAATGCAACTGGACATTTGGAGCGCTAAGAGCGTAGTAGTGGAAAAAGGAATATATTCAAATATAAACTACACAGAAGCATTCTGTGAAACTTCTTTCTGATCTGAGCATTCAGCTAACAGAGTTAAACCATACTTTTGATTGAGCAGTTTTGAAACTCTCTGTCTGTAGAAAATGCAACTGGACATTCGTAGCGCTAAGTGGGTAATAGTGGAAAAAAGAATATGTTCAAATATAAACTACACAGAAGCATTGTATGAAACTTCTTTCTGTTCTGTGCATTCAACTAACAGAGTTGAACCTTACTTTTGATTGAGCCGTTCTGAAACACTCTTTCTGTAGAAACTGCAGTTGGACATTCTGAGCGCTAAGAGGCCTATATTGGGAAAAAGAATGTCTACAAATAAAAACTACACAGAAGAATTGTGTGAACCTTCTTTCTGTTCTGTTTGTTCAACTAAAAGAGTTGAACCTTAGTTTTGATTGAGCCGTTCTGAAACACTCTTTCTGTAGAAAATGCAAGTGGAGATTCGGAGCGCTAAGGGGGTAATAGTGGAAAAAGGAATGTCTCCAAATATAAACTACACAGAATCATTCTGTGAAACTTCTTTCTGATGTGTGCATTCAGCTAACAGAATTAAACCATACTTTTGATTGAGCATATCTGAACACTCTTTCTGTAGAAAATGCAACTGGACATTTGGAGCGCTAAGAGAGTAGTAGAGGAAAAAAGAATATATTCAAATATAAACTACACAGAAGCATTCTGTGAAACTTCTTTCTGATCTGAGCATTCAGCTAACAGAGTTAAACCATACTTTTGATTGAGCAGTTTTGAAACACTCTGTCTGTAGAAAATGCAAATGGACATTCGTAGCGCTAAGTGGGTAATAGTGGAAAAAAGAATATGTTCAAATATAAACTACACAGAAGCATTGTATGAAACTTCTTTCTGTTCTGTGCATTCAACTAACAGAGTTGAACCTTAGTTTTGATTGAGCCGTTCTGAAACACTCTTTCTGTAGAAACTGCAATTGGACATGCTAAGCGCTAAGAGGCCTACATTGGAAAAAACAATATCTTCAAATAAAAACTACACAGATGCATTCTGTGGAACTTATTTCTGATCTGTAAATTCAGTTAACAGAGATAAAACATATTTTTGATTGAGCAGTTATGTAACACTGTTTTTGTAGAAAATGCAAGTGGAGATTCGGAGCGCTAAGGGGGTAATAGTGGAAAAAGGAATGTCTTCAAATATAAACTACACAGAATCATTCGGTGAAACTTCTTTCTGATCTGTGCATTCAGCTAACAGAGTTAAACCATACTTTTGATTGAGCAGATCTGAACACTCTTTCTGTAGAAAATGCAACTGGACATTTGGAGCGCTAAGAGCGTAGTAGAGGAAAAAGGAATATATTCAAATATAAACTACACAGAAACATTCTGTGAAACTTCTTTCTGATCTGAGCATTCAGCTAACAGAGTTAAACCATACTTTTGATTGAGCAGTTTTGAAACACTCTGTCTGTAGAAAATGCAACTGGACATTCGTAGCGCTAAGTGGGTAATAGTGGAAAAAAGAATATGTTCAAATATAAACTACACAGAAGCATTGTATGAAACTTCTTTCTGTTCTGTGCATTCAACTAACAGAGTTGAACCTTACTTTTGATTGAGCCGTTCTGAAACACTCTTTCTGTAGAAACTGCAATTGGACATTCTGAGCGCTAAGAGGCCTATATTGGGAAAAAGTATGTCTACAAATAAAAACTACACAGAAGAATTGTGTGAAACTTCTTTCTGTTCTGTTTGTTCAACTGAAAGAGTTGAACCTTAGTTTTGATTGAGCCGTTCTGAAACACTCTTTCTGTAGAAAATGCAAGTGGAGATTCGGAGCGCTAAGAGGGTAATAGTGGAAAAAAGGAATGTCTCCAAATATAAACTACACAGAATCATTCTGTGAAACTTCTTTCTGATCTGTGCATTCAGCTAACGGAGTTAAACCATACTTTTGATTGAGCAGATCTGAACACTCTTTAAGTAGAAAATGCAACTGGACATTTTGAGCGCTAAGAGATTAGTAGTGGAAAAAGGAATATATTCAAATATAAACTACACAGAAGCATTCTGTGAAACTTCTTTCTGATCTGAGCATTCAGCTAACAGAGTTAAACCATACTTTTGATTGAGCAGTTTTGAAACACTCTCTCTGTAGAAAATGCAACTGGACATTCGTAGCGCTAAGTGGGTAATAGTGGAAAAAGTATATGTTCAAATATAAACTACACAGAATCATTGTATGAAACTTCTTTCTGTTCAGTGCATTCAACTAACAGAGTTGAACCTTAATTTTATTGAGCCTTTCTGAAACACTCTTTCTGTAGAAACTGCAATTGGACATTCTGAGCGCGAAGAGTCCTCTATTGGGAAAAATAATATCTTCAAATAAAAACAACACAGAAGCATTGTGTGAAACTTATTTCTGATATGTTCATTAAGCTAACAGAGTTAAACCATACTTTTGATTGCGCAGTTCTGAACACTCTTTCTGTAGAAAATGCAAGTGGACATTCGGAGCGCTAAGAGGGTAATAGTGGAAAAAGGAATATATTCAAATATAAACTACACAGTAGCATTCTGTGAAAATTCTTTCTGTTCTGTGCATTCAACTAACAGAGTTGAACCTTACTTTTGATTGAGCCGTTCTGAAACACTCTTTCTGTAGAAACTGCAATTGGACATGCTAAGCGCTAAGAGGCCTACATTGGGAAAAAGAATATCTTCAAATAAAAACTACACAGATGCATTCTGTGAAACTTATTTCTGATCTGTAAATTCAGTTAACAGAGATAAAACATATTTTTGATTGAGCAGTTATGAAACACTCTTTTTGTAGAAAATGCAAGTGGAGATTCGGAGCGCTAAGTGGGTAATAGTGGAAAAAGGAATGTCTTCAAATATAAACTACACAGAATCATTTGGTGAAACTTCTTTCTGATCTGTGCATTCAGCTAACAGAGTTAAACCATACTTTTGATTGAGCAGATCTGAACACTCTTTCTGTTGAAAATGCAACTGGACA
Source organism: Symphalangus syndactylus (assembly GCF_028878055.3). Taxonomy (NCBI): domain Eukaryota; kingdom Metazoa; phylum Chordata; class Mammalia; order Primates; family Hylobatidae; genus Symphalangus; species Symphalangus syndactylus. Next base: position 9,447,912 of record NC_072445.2, on the reverse strand, counting down.
TTTGGAGCGCTAAGAGCGTAGTAGTGGAAAAAGGAATATATTCAAATATAAACTACACAGAAGCATTCTGTGAAACTTCTTTCTGATCTGAGCATTCAGCTAACAGAGTTAAACCATACTTTTGATTGAGCAGTTTTGAAACACTCTGTCTGTAGAAAATGCAACTGGACATTCGTAGCGCTAAGTGGGTAATAGTGGAAAAAAGAATATGTTCAAATATAAACTACACAGAAGCATTGTATGAAACTTCTTTCTGTTCTGTGCATTCAACTAACAGAGTTGAACCTTACTTTTGATTGAGCCGTTCTGAAACACTCTTTCTGTAGAAACTGCAGTTGGACATTCTGAGCGCTAAGAGGCCTATATTGGGAAAAAGAATGTCTACAAATAAAAACTACACAGAAGAATTGTGTGAACCTTCTTTCTGTTCTGTTTGTTCAACTAAAAGAGTTGAACCTTAGTTTTGATTGAGCCGTTCTGAAACACTCTTTCTGTAGAAAATGCAAGTGGAGATTCGGAGCACTAAGGGGGTAATAGTGGAAAAAGGAATGTCTCCAAATATAAACTACACAGAATCATTCTGTGAAACTTCTTTCTGATGTGTGCATTCAGCTAACAGAATTAAACCATACTTTTGATTGAGCATATCTGAACACTCTTTCTGTAGAAAATGCAACTGGACATTTGGAGCGCTAAGAGAGTAGTAGAGGAAAAAAGAATATATTCAAATATAAACTACACAGAAGCATTCTGTGAAACTTCTTTCTGATCTGAGCATTCAGCTAACAGAGTTAAACCATACTTTTGATTGAGCAGTTTTGAAACACTCTGTCTGTAGAAAATGCAAATGGACATTCGTAGCGCTAAGTGGGTAATAGTGGAAAAAAGAATATGTTCAAATATAAACTACATAGAAGCATTGTATGAAACTTCTTTCTGTTCTGTGCATTCAACTAACAGAGTTGAACCTTAGTTTTGATTGAGCCGTTCTGAAACACTCTTTCTGTAGAAACTGCAATTGGACATGCTAAGCGCTAAGAGGCCTACATTGGAAAAAACAATATCTTCAAATAAAAACTACACAGATGCATTCTGTGGAACTTATTTCTGATCTGTAAATTCAGTTAACAGAGATAAAACATATTTTTGATTGAGCAGTTATGTAACACTGTTTTTGTAGAAAATGCAAGTGGAGATTCGGAGCGCTAAGGGGGTAATAGTGGAAAAAGGAATGTCTTCAAATATAAACTACACAGAATCATTCGGTGAAACTTCTTTCTGATCTGTGCATTCAGCTAACAGAGTTAAACCATACTTTTGATTGAGCAGATCTGAACACTCTTTCTGTAGAAAATGCAACTGGACATTTGGAGCGCTAAGAGCGTAGTAGAGGAAAAAGGAATATATTCAAATATAAACTACACAGAAACATTCTGTGAAACTTCTTTCTGATCTGAGCATTCAGCTAACAGAGTTAAACCATACTTTTGATTGAGCAGTTTTGAAACACTCTGTCTGTAGAAAATGCAACTGGACATTCGTAGCGCTAAGTGGGTAATAGTGGAAAAAAGAATATGTTCAAATATAAACTACACAGAAGCATTGTATGAAACTTCTTTCTGTTCTGTGCATTCAACTAACAGAGTTGAACCTTACTTTTGATTGAGCCGTTCTGAAACACTCTTTCTGTAGAAACTGCAATTGGACATTCTGAGCGCTAAGAGGCCTATATTGGGAAAAAGTATGTCTACAAATAAAAACTACACAGAAGAATTGTGTGAAACTTCTTTCTGTTCTGTTTGTTCAACTAAAAGAGTTGAACCTTAGTTTTGATTGAGCCGTTCTGAAACACTCTTTCTGTAGAAAATGCAAGTGGAGATTCGGAGCGCTAAGAGGGTAATAGTGGAAAAAAGGAATGTCTCCAAATATAAACTACACAGAATCATTCTGTGAAACTTCTTTCTGATCTGTGCATTCAGCTAACGGAGTTAAACCATACTTTTGATTGAGCAGATCTGAACACTCTTTAAGTAGAAAATGCAACTGGACATTTTGAGCGCTAAGAGATTAGTAGTGGAAAAAGGAATATATTCAAATATAAACTACACAGAAGCATTCTGTGAAACTTCTTTCTGATCTGAGCATTCAGCTAACAGAGTTAAACCATACTTTTGATTGAGCAGTTTTGAAACACTCTGTCTGTAGAAAATGCAACTGGACATTCGTAGCGCTAAGTGGGTAATAGTGGAAAAAGTATATGTTCAAATATAAACTACACAGAATCATTGTATGAAACTTCTTTCTGTTCAGTGCATTCAACTAACAGAGTTGAACCTTAATTTTATTGAGCCTTTCTGAAACACTCTTTCTGTAGAAACTGCAATTGGACATTCTGAGCGCGAGGAGTCCTCTATTGGGAAAAATAATATCTTCAAATAAAAACAACACAGAAGCATTGTGTGAAACTTATTTCTGATATGTTCATTAAGCTAACAGAGTTAAACCATACTTTTGATTGCGCAGTTCTGAACACTCTTTCTGTAGAAAATGCAAGTGGACATTCGGAGCGCTAAGAGGGTAATAGTGGAAAAAGGAATATATTCAAATATAAACTACACAGTAGCATTCTGTGAAAATACTTTCTGTTCTGTGCATTCAACTAACAGAGTTGAACCTTACTTTTGATTGAGCCGTTCTGAAACACTCTTTCTGTAGAAACTGCAATTGGACATGCTAAGCGCTAAGAGGCCTACATTGGGAAAAAGAATATCTTCAAATAAAAACTACACAGATGCATTCTGTGAAACTTATTTCTGATCGGTAAATTCAGTTAACAGAGATAAAACATATTTTTGATTGAGCAGTTATGAAACACTCTTTTTGTAGAAAATGCAAGTGGAGATTCTGAGCGCTAAGAGGGTAATAGTGGAAAAAGGAATGTCTTCAAATATAAACTACACAGAATCATTTGGTGAAACTTCTTTCTGATCTGTGCATTCAGCTAACAGAGTTAAACCATACTTTTGATTGAGCAGATCTGAACACTCTTTCTGTTGAAAATGCAACTGGACATTTGGAGCGCTAAGAGCGTAGTAGTGGAAAAAGGAATATATTCAAATATAAACTACACAGAAGCATTCTGTGAAACTTCTTTCTGATCTGTGCATTCAGCTAACAGAGTTAAACCACACTTTTGATTGAGCAGATCTGAACACTCTTTCTGTTGAAAATGCAACTGGACATTTGGAGCGCTAAGAGCGTAGTAGTGGAAAAAGGAATATATTCAAATATAAACTACACAGAAGCATTCTGTGAAACTTCTTTCTGATCTGAGCATTCAGCTAACAGAGTTAAACCATACTTTTGATTGAGCAGTTTTGAAACACTCTGTCTGTAGAAAATGCAACTGGACATTCGTAGCGCTAAGTGGGTAATAGTGGAAAAAAGAATATGTTCAAATATAAACTACACAGAAGCATTGTATGAAACTTCTTTCTGTTCTGTGCATTCAACTAACAGAGTTGAACCTTTCTTTTGATTGAGCCGTTCTGAAACACACTTTCTGTAGAAACTGCAATTGGACATTCTGAGCGCTAAGAGGCCTATATTGGGAAAATGATTGTCTACAAATAAAAACTACACAGAAGAATTGTGTGAAACTTCTTTCTGTTCTGTTTGTTCAACTAAAAGAGTTGAACCTTAGTTTTGATTGAGCCGTTCTGTAACAGTCTTTTTGTAGAAAATGCAAGTGGAGATTCGGAGCGCTAAGAGGGTAATAGTGGAAAAAGGAATGTCTCCAAATATAAACTACACAGAATCATTCTGTGAAACTTCTTTCTGATCTGTGCATTCAGCTAACAGAGTTAAACCATACTTTTGATTGAGCAGATCTCAACACACTTTCTGTAGAAAATGCAACTGGACATTTGGAGCGCTAAGAGAGTAGTAGTGGAAAAAGGAATATATTCAAATATAAACTACACAGAAGCATTCTGTGAAACTTCTTTCTGATCTGAGCATTCAGCTAACAGAGTTAAACCATACTTTTGATTGAGCAGTTTTGAAACACTCTGTCTGTAGAAAATGCAACTGGACATTCGTAGCGCTAAGTGGGTAATAGTGGAAAAAATAATATGTTCAAATATAAACTACACAGAAGCATTGTATGAAACTTCTTTCTGTTCTGTGCATTCAACTAACAGAGTTGAACCTTACTTTTGATTGAGCCTTTCTGAAACACTCTTTCTGTAGAAACTGCAATTGGACATTCTGAGCGCTAAGAGGCCTCTATTGGGAAAAATAATATCTTCAAATAAAAACTACACAGAAGCATTGTGTGAAACTTATTTCTGATATGTTCATTAAGCTAACAGAGTTAAACCATACTTTTGATTGCGCAGTTCTGAACACTCTTTCTGTAGAAAATGCAAGTGGACATTCGGAGCGCTAAGAGGGTAATAGTGGAAAAAGGAATATATTCAAGTATAAACTACACAGTAGCATTCTGTGAAAATTCTTTCTGTTCTGTGCATTCAACTAACAGAGTTGAACCTTACTTTTGATTGAGCCGTTCTGAAACACTGTTTCTGTAGAAACTGCAATTGGACATGCTAAGCGCTAAGAGGCCTACATTGGGAAAAAGAATATCTTCAAATAAAAACTACACAGATGCATTCTGTGAAACTTATTTCTGATCTGTAAATTCAGTTAACAGAGATAAAACATATTTTTGATTGAGCAGTTATGAAACACTCTTTTTGTAGAAAATGCAAGTGGAGATTCGGAGCACTAAGAGGGTAATAGTGGAAAAAGGAATGTCTTCAAATATAAACTACACAGAATCATTCGGTGAAACTTCTTTCTGATCTGTGCATTCAGCTAACAGAGTTAAATCATACTTTTGATTGAGCAGATCTGAACACTCTTTCTGTAGAAAATGCAACTGGACATTTGGAGCGCTAAGAGAGTAGTAGTGGAAAAAGGAATATATTCAAATATAAACTACACAGAAGCATTCTGTGAAACTTCTTTCTGATCTGAGCATTCAGCTAACAGAGTTAAACCATACTTTTGATTGAGCAGTTTTGAAACACTCTGTCTGTAGAAAATGCAACTGGACATTCGTAGCGCTAAGTGGGTAATAGTGGAAAAAAGAATATGTTCAAATATAAACTACACAGAAGCTTTGTATGAAACTTCTTTCTGTTCTGTGCATTCAACTAACAGAGTTGAACCTTACTTTTGATTGAGCCTTTCTGAAACACTCTTTCTGTAGAAACTGCAATTGGACATTCTGAGCGCTAAGAGGCCTCTATTGGGAAAAATAATATCTTCAAATAAAAACTACACAGAAGCATTGTGTGAAACTTATTTCTGATATGTTCATTAAGCTAACAGAGTTAAACCATACTTTTGATTGCGCAGTTCTGAACACTCTTTCTGTAGAAAATGCAAGTGGACATTCGGAGCGCTAAGAGGGTAATAGTGGAAAAAGGAATATATTCAAATATAAACTACACAGTAGCATTCTGTGAAAATTCTTTCTGTTCTGTGCATTCAACTAACAGAGTTGAACCTTACTTTTGATTGAGCCGTTCTGAAACACTCTTTCTGTAGAAACTGCAATTGGACATGCTAAGCGCTAAGAGGCCTACATTGGGAAAAAGAATATCTTCAAATAAAAACTACACAGATGCATTCTGTGAAACTTATTTCTGATCTGTAAATTCAGTTAACAGAGATAAAACATATTTTTGATTGAGCAGTTATGAAACACTCTTTTTGTAGAAAATGCAAGTGGAGATTCGGAGCGCTAAGAGGGTAATAGTGGAAAAAGGAATGTCTTCAAATATAAACTACACAGAATCATTTGGTGAAACTTCTTTCTGATCTGTGCATTCAGCTAACAGAGTTAAACCATACTTTTGATTGAGCAGATCTGAACACTCTTTCTGTTGAAAATGCAACTGGACATTTGGAGCGCTAAGAGCGTAGTAGTGGAAAAAGGAATATATTCAAATATAAACTACACAGAAGCATTCTGTGAAACTTCTTTCTGATCTGAGCATTCAGCTAACAGAGTTAAACCATACTTTTGATTGAGCAGTTTTGAAACACTCTGTCTGTAGAAAATGCAACTGGACATTCGTAGCGCTAAGTGGGTAATAGTGGAAAAAAGAATATGTTCAAATATAAACTACACAGAAGCATTGTATGAAACTTCTTTCTGTTCTGTGCATTCAACTAACAGAGTTGAACCTTACTTTTGATTGAGCCGTTCTGAAACACTCTTTCTGTAGAAACTGCAGTTGGACATTCTGAGCGCTAAGAGGCCTATATTGGGAAAAAGAATGTCTACAAATAAAAACTACACAGAAGAATTGTGTGAAACTTCTTTCTGTTCTGTTTGTTCAACTAAAAGAGTTGAACCTTAGTTTTGATTGAGCCGTTCTGAAACACTCTTTCTGTAGAAAATGCAAGTGGAGATTCGGAGCGCTAAGGGGGTAATAGTGGAAAAAGGAATGTCTCCAAATATAAACTACACAGAATCATTCTGTGAAACTTCTTTCTGATGTGTGCATTCAGCTAACAGAATTAAACCATACTTTTGATTGAGCATATCTGAACACTCTTTCTGTAGAAAATGCAACTGGACATTTGGAGCGCTAAGAGAGTAGTAGAGGAAAAAAGAATATATTCAAATATAAACTACACAGAAGCATTCTGTGAAACTTCTTTCTGATCTGAGCATTCAGCTAACAGAGTTAAACCATACTTTTGATTGAGCAGTTTTGAAACACTCTGTCTGTAGAAAATGCAAATGGACATTCGTAGCGCTAAGTGGGTAATAGTGGAAAAAAGAATATGTTCAAATATAAACTACACAGAAGCATTGTATGAAACTTCTTTCTGTTCTGTGCATTCAACTAACAGAGTTGAACCTTAGTTTTGATTGAGCCGTTCTGAAACACTCTTTCTGTAGAAACTGCAATTGGACATGCTAAGCGCTAAGAGGCCTACATTGGAAAAAACAATATCTTCAAATAAAAACTACACAGATGCATTCTGTGAAACTTATTTCTGATCTGTAAATTCAGTTAACAGAGATAAAACATATTTTTGATTGAGCAGTTATGAAACACTCTTTTTGTAGAAAATGCAAGTGGAGATTCGGAGCGCTAAGAGGGTAATAGTGGAAAAAGGAATGTCTTCAAATATAAACTACACAGAATCATTCGGTGAAACTTCTTTCTGATCTGTGCATTCAGCTAACAGAGTTAAATCATACTTTTGATTGAGCAGATCTGAACACTCTTTCTGTTGAAAATGCAACTGGACATTTGGAGCGCTAAGAGCGTAGTAGTGGAAAAAGGAATATATTCAAATATAAACTACACAGAAGCATTCTGTGAAACTTCTTTCTGATATGAGCATTCAGCTAACAGAGTTAAACCATACTTTTGATTGAGCAGTTTTGAAACACTCTGTCTGTAGAAAATGCAACTGGACATTCGTAGCGCTAAGTGGGTAATAGTGGAAAAAAGAATATGTTCAAATATAAACTACACAGAAGCATTGTATGAAACTTCTTTCTGTTCTGTGCATTCAACTAACAGAGTTGAACCTTACTTTTGATTGAGCCGTTCTGAAACACTCTTTCTGTAGAAACTGCAATTGGACATTCTGAGCGCTAAGAGGCCTATATTGGGAAAAAGAATGTCTACAAATAAAAACTACACAGAAGAATTGTGTGAAACTTCTTTCTGTTCTGTTTGTTCAACTAAAAGAGTTGAACCTTAGTTTTGATAGAGCCGTTCTGAAACACTCTTTCTGTAGAAAATGCAAGTGGAGATTCGGAGCGCTAAGGGGGTAATAGTGGAAAAAGGAATGTCTCCAAATATGAACTACACAGAATCATTCGGTGAAACTTCTTTCTGATCTGTGCATTCAGCTAACAGAATTAAACCATACTTTTGATTGAGCAGATCTGAACACTCTTTCTGTAGAAAATGCAACTGGACATTTGGAGCGCTAAGAGAGTAGTAGTGGAAAAAGGAATATATGCAAATATAAACTACACAGAAGCATTCTGTGAAAATTCTTTCTGATCTGAGCATTCAGCTAACAGAGTTAAACCATACTTTTGATTGAGCAGTTTTGAAACACTCTGTCTGTAGAAAATGCAACTTTACATTCGTAGCGCTAAGTGGGTAATAGTGGAAAAAAGTATATGTTCAAATATAAACTACACAGAAGCATTGCATGAAATTTCTTTCTGTTCTGTGCATTCAACTAACAGAGTTGAACCTTAATTTGATTGAGCCTTTCTGAAACACTCTTTCTGTAGAAACTGCAATTGGACATTCTGAGCGCGAAGAGGCCTCTATTGGGAAAAATAATATCTTCAAATAAAAACTACACAGAAGCATTGTGTGAAACTTATTTCTGATATGTTCATTAAGCTAACAGAGTTAAACCATACTTTTGATTGCGCAGTTCTGAACACTCTTTCTGTAGAAAATGCAAGTGGACATTCGGAGCGCTAAGAGGGTAATAGTGGAAAAAGGAATATATTCAAATATAAACTACACAGTAGCATTCTGTGAAAATTCTTTCTGTTCTGTGCATTCAACTAACAGAGTTGAACCTTACTTTTGATTTAGCCGTTCTGAAACACTCTTTCTGTAGAAACTGCAATTGGACATGCTAAGCGCTAAGAGGCCTACATTGGGAAAAAGAATATCTTCAAATAAAAACTACACAGATGCATTCTGTGAAACTTATTTCTGATCTGTAAATTCAGTTAACAGAGATAAAACATATTTTTGATTGAGCAGTTATGAAACACTCTTTTTGTAGAAAATGCAAGTGGAGATTCGGAGCGCTAAGAGGGTAACAGTGGAAAAAGGAATGTCTTCAAATATAAACTACACAGAATCATTCGGTGAAACTTCTTTCTGATCTGTGCATTCAGCTAACTGAGTTAAACCATAATTTTGATTGAGCAGATCTGAACACTCTTTCTGTTGAAAATGCAACTGGAAATTTGGAGCGCCAAGAGCGTAGTAGTGGAAAAAGGAATATATTCAAATATAAACTACACAGAAGCATTCTGTGAAACTTCTTTCTGATCTGAGCATTCAGCTAACAGAGTTAAACCATACTTTTGATTGAGCAGTTTTGAAACACTCTGTCTGTAGAAAATGCAACTGGACATTCGTAGCGCTAAGTGGGTAATAGTGGAAAAAAGAATATGTTCAAATATAAACTACACAGAAGCATTGTATGAAACTTCTTTCTGTTCTGTGCATTCAACTAACAGAGTTGAACCTTACTTTTGATTGAGCCTTTCTGAAACACTCTTTCTGTAGAAACTGCAATTGGACATTCTGAGCGCTAAGAGGCCTATATTGGGAAAAATAATGTCTACAAATAACAACTACACAGAAGAATTGTGTGAAACTTCTTTCTGTTCTGTTTGTTCAACTAAAAGAGTTGAACCTTAGATTTGATTGAGCCGTTCTGAAACACTCTTTCTGTAGAAAATGCAAGTGGATATTCGGAGCGCTAAGGGGGTAACAGTGGAAAAAGGAATGTCTCCAAATATGAACTACACAGAATCATTCTGTGAAACATCTTTCTGATCTGTGCATTCAGCTAACAGAGTTAAACCATACTTTTGATTGAGCAGATCTGAACACTCTTTCTGTAGAAAATGCAACTGGACATTTGGAGCGCTAAGAGAGTAGTAGTGGAAAAAGGAATATATTCAAATATAAACTACACAGAAGCATTCTGTGAAACTTCTTTCTGATCTGAGCATTCAGCTAACAGAGTTAAACCATACTTTTGATTGAGCAGTTTTGAAACACTCTGTCTGTAGAAAATGCAACTGGACATTCGTAGCGCTAAGTGGGTAATAGTGGAAAAAAGAATATGTTCAAATATAAACTACACAGAAGCATTGTATGAAACTTCTTTCTCTTCTGTGCATTCAACTAACAGAGTTGAACCTTACTTTTGATTGAGCCTTTCTGAAACACTCTTTCTGTAGAAACTGCAATTGGACATTCTGAGCGCTAAGAGGCCTCTATTGGGAAAAATAATACCTTCAAATAAAAACTATACAGAAGCATTGTGTGAAACTTATTTCTGATATGTTCATTAAGCTAACAGAGTTAAACCATACTTTTGATTGCGCAGTTCTGAACACTCTTTCTGTAGAAATTGCAAGTGGACATTCGGAGCGCTAAGAGGGTAATATTGGAAAAAGGAATATATTCAAATATAAACTACACAGTAGCATTCTGTGAAAATTCTTTCTGTTCTGTGCATTCAACTAACAGATTTGAACCTTACTTTTGATTGAGCCGTTCTGAAACTCTCTTTCTGTAGAAACTGCAATTGGACATGCTAAGCGCTAAGAGGCCTACATTGGGTAAAAGAATATCTTCAAATAAAAACTACACAGATGCATTCTGTGGAACATATTTCTGATCTGTAAATTCATTTAACAGAGATAAAACATATTTTTGATTGAGCATTTATGAAACACTCTTTTTGTAGAAAATGCAAGTGGAGATTCGGAGCGCTAAGAGGGTAATAGTGGAAAAAGGAATGTCTTCAAATATAAACTACACAGAATCATTCGGTGAAACTTCTTTCTGATCTGTGCATTCAGCTAACAGAGTTAAACCATACTTTTGATTGAGCAGATCTGAACACTCTTTCTGTTGAAAATGCAACTGGACAATTGGAGCGCTAAGAGCGTAGTAGTGGAAAAAGGAATATATTCCAATATAAACTACACAGAAGCATTCTGTGAAATTCTTTCTGATCTGAGCATTCAGCTAACAGAGTTAAACCATACTTTTGATTGAGCAGTTTTGAAACACTCTGTCTGTAGAAAATGCAACTGGACATTCGTAGCGCTAAGTGGGTAATAGTGGAAAAAAGAATATGTTCAAATATAAACTACACAGAAGCATCGTATGAAACTTCTTTCTGTTCTGTGCATTCAACTTACAGAGTTGAACCTTACTTTTGATTGAGCCTTTCTGAAACACTCTTTCTGTAGAAACTGCAATTGGACATTCTGAGCGCTAAGAGGCCTCTATTGGGAAAAATAATATCTTCAAATAAAAACTACACAGAAGCATTGTGTGAAACTTATTTCTGATATGTTCATTAAGCTAACAGATTTAAACCATACTTTTGATTGCACAGTTCTGAACACTCTTTCTGTAGAAAATGCAAGTGGACATTCGGAGCGCTAAGAGGGTAATAGTGGAAAAAGGAATATATTCAAATATAAACTACACAGTAGCATTCTGTGAAAATTCTTTCTGTTCTGTGCATTCAACTAACAGAGTTGAACCTTACTTTTGATTGAGCCGTTCTGAAACACTCTTTCTGTAGAAACTGCAATTGGACATTCTGAGCGCTAAGAGGCCTATATTGGGAAAAAGAATGTCTACAAATAAAAACTACACAGAAGAATTGTGTGAAACTTTTTCTGTTCTGTTTGTTCAACTAAAAGAGTTGAACCTTAGTTTTGATTGAGCCGTTCTGAAACACTCTTTCTGTAGAAAATGCAAGTGGAGATTCGGAGCGCTAAGAGAGTAATAGTGGAAAAAGGAATGTCTCCAAATATAAACTACACAGAATCATTCTGTGAAACTTCTTTCTGATCTGTGCATTCAGCTAACAGAGTTAAACCATACTTTTGATTTAGCAGATCTGAACACTCTTTCTGTAGAAAATGCAACTGGACATTTGGAGCGCTAAGAGAGTAGTAGTGGAAAAAGGAATATATTCAAATATAAACTACACAGAAGCATTCTGTGAAACTTCTTTCTGATCTGAGCATTCAGCTAACAGAGTTAAACCATACTTTTGATTGAGCAGTTTTGAAACCCTCTGTCTGTAGAAAATGCAACTGGACATTCGTAGCGCTAAGTGGGTAATAGTGGAAAAAAGAATATGTTCAAATATAAACTACACAGAAGCATTGTATGAAACTTCTTTCTGTTCTGTGCATTCAACTAACAGAGTTGAACCTTACATTTGATTGAGCCTTTCTGAAACACTCTTTCTGTAGAAACTGCAATTGGACATTCTGAGCGCTAAGAGGCCTCTATTGGGAAAAATAATACCTTCAAATAAAAACTACACAGAAGCATTGTGTGAAACTTATTTCTGATATGTTCATTAAGCTAACAGAGTTAAACCATACTTTTGATTGCGCAGTTCTGAACACTCTTTCTGTAGAAAATGCAAGTGGACATTCGGAGCGCTAAGAGGGTAATAGTGGAAAAAGGAATATATTCAAATATAAACTACACAGTAGCATTCTGTGAAAATTCTTTCTGTTCTGTGCATTCAACTAACAGAGTTGAACCTTACTTTTGATTGAGCCGTTCTGAAACACTCTTTCTGCAGAAACTGCAATTGGACATGCTAAGCGCTAAGGGGCCTACATTGGGAAAAAGAATATCTTCAAATAAAAACTACACAGATGCATTCTGTGAAACTTATTTCTGATCTGTAAATTCAGTTAACAGAGATAAAACATATTTTTGATTGAGCAGTTATGAAACACTCTTTTTGTAGAAAATGCAAGTGGAGATTCGGAGCGCTAAGAGGGTAATAGGGGAAAAAGGAATGTCTTCAAATATAAACTACACAGAATCATTCGGTGAAACTTCTTTCTGATCTGTGCATTCAGCTAACAGAGTTAAACCATACTTTTGATTGAGCAGATCTCAACACTCTTTCTGTAGAAAATGCAACTGGACATTTGGAGCGCTAAGAGAGTAGTAGTGGAAAAAGGAATATATTCAAATATAAACTACACATAAGCATTCTGTGAAACTTCTTTCTGATCTGAGCATTCAGCTAACAGAGTTAAAACATACTTTTGATTGAGCAGTTTTGAAACACTCTGTCTGTAGAAAATGCAACTGGACATTCGTAGCGCTAAGTGGGTAGTAGGGGAAAAAAGAGTATGTTCAGATATAAACTATACAGAAGGATTGTATGAAACTTCTTTCTGTTCTGTGCATTCAACTAACAGAGTTGAACCTTACTTTTGATTGAGCCTTTCTGAAACACTCTTTCTGTAGAAACTGCAATTGGACATTCTGAGCGCTAAGAGGCCTCTATTGGGAAAAATAATATCTTCAAATAAAAACTACACAGAAGCATTGTGTGAAACTTATTTCTGATATGTTCATTAAGCTAACAGAGTTAAACCATACTTTTGATTGCGCAGTTCTGAACACTCTTTCTGTAGAAAATGCAAGTGGACATTCGGAGCGCTAAGAGGGTAATAGTGGAAAAAGGAATATATTCAAATATAAACTACACAGTAGCATTCTGTGAAAATTCTTTCTGTTCTGTGCATTCAACTAACAGAGTTGAACCTTACTTTTGATTGAGCCGTTCTGAAACACTCTTTCTGTAGAAACTGCAATTGGACATGCTAAGCGCTAAGAGGCCTACATTGGGAAAAAGAATATCTTCAAATAACAACTACACAGATGCATTCTGTGAAACTTATTTCTGATCTGTAAATTCAGTTAACAGAGATAAAACATATTTTTGATTGAGCAGTTATGAAACACTCTTTTTGTAGAAAATGCAAGTGGAGATTCGGAGCGCTAAGAGGGTAATAGTGGAAAAAGGAATGTCTTCAAATATAAACTACACAGAATCATTCGGTGAAACTTCTTTCTGATCTGTGCATTCAGCTAACAGAGTTAAACCATACTTTTGATTGAGCAGATCTGAACACTCTTTCTCTAGAAAATGCAACTGGACATTTGGAGCGCTAAGAGCGTAGTAGTGGAAAAAGGAATATATTCAAATATAAACTACACAGAAGCATTCTGTGAAACTTCTTTCTGATCTGAGCATTCAGCTAACAGAGTTAAACCATACTTTTGATTGAGCAGTTTTGAAACACTCTGTCTGTAGAAAATGCAACTGGACATTCGTAGCGCTAAGTGGGTAATAGTGGAAAAAAGAATATGTTCAAATATAAACTACACAGAAGCATTGTATGAAACTTCTTTCTGTTCTGGGCATTCAACTAACAGAGTTGAACCTTACTTTTGATTGAGCCTTTCTGAAACACTCTTTCTGTAGAAACTGCAATTGGACATTCTGAGCGCTAAGAGGCCTATATTGGGAAAAAGAAAGTCTACAATAAAAACTACACAGAAGAATTGTGTGAAACTTCTTTCTGTTCTGTTTGTTCAACTAAAAGAGTTGAACCTTAGTTTTGATTGAGCCGTTCTGAAACTCACTTTCTGTAGAAAATGCAAGTGGAGATTCGGAGCGCTAAGAGGGTAATAGTGGAAAAAGGAATGTCTCCAAATATAAACTACACAGAATCATTCTGTGAAACTTCTTTCTGATCTGTGCATTCAGCTAACAGAGTTAAACCATACTTTTGATTGAGCAGATCTGAACACTCTTTCTGTAGAAAATGCAACTGGACATTTGGAGCGCTAAGAGAGTAGTAGTGGAAAAAGGAATATATTCAAATATAAACTACACAGAAGCATTCTGTGAAACTTCTTTCTGATCTGAGCATTCAGCTAACAGAGTTAAACCATACTTTTGATTGAGCAGTTTTGAAACACTCTGTCTGTAGAAAATGCAACTGGACATTCGTAGCGCTAAGTGGGTAATAGTGGAAAAAAGAATATGTTCAAATATAAACTACACAGAAGCATTGTATGAAACTTCTTTCTGTTCTGTGCATTCAACTAACAGAGTTGAACCTTACTTTTGATTGAGCCTTTCTGAAACACTCTTTCTGTAGAAACAGCAATTGGACATTCTGAGCGCTAAGAGGCCTATATTGGGAAAAATAATATCTTCAAATAAAAACTACACAGAAGCATTGTGTGAAACTTATTTCTGATATGTTCATTAAGCTAACAGAGTTAAACCATACTTTTGATTGCGCAGTTCTGAACACTCTTTCTGTAGAAAATGCAAGTGGACATTCGGAGCGCTAAGAGGGTATAGTGGAAAAAGGAATATATTCAAATATAAACTACACAGTAGCATTCTGTGAAAATTCTTTCTGTTCTGTGCATTCAACTAACAGAGTTGAACCTTACTTTGGATTGAGCCGTTCTGAAACACTCTTTCTGTAGAAACTGCAATTGGACATGCTAAGCGCTAAGAGGCCTACATTGGGAAAAAGAATATCTTCAAATAAAAACTACCCAGATGCATTCTGTGAAACTTATTTCTGATCTGTAAATTCAGTTAACAGAGATAAAACATATTTTTGATTGAGCAGTTATGAAACACTCTTTTAGTAGAAAATGCACGTGGAGATTCGGAGCGCTAAGAGGGTAATAGTGGAAAAAGGAATGTCTTCAAATATAAACTACACAGAATCATTCGGTGAAACTTCTTTCTGATCTGTGCATTCAGCTAACAGAGTTAAACCATACTTTTGATTGAGCAGATCTGAACACTCTTTCTGTAGAAAATGCAACTGGACATTTGGAGCGCTAAGAGCGTAGTAGTGGAAAAAGGAATATATTCAAATATAAACTACACAGAAGCATTCTGTGAAACTTCTTTCTGATCTGAGCATTCAGCTAACAGAGTTAAACCATACTTTTGATTGAGCAGTTTTGAAACACTCTGTCTGTAGAAAATGCAACTGGACATTCGTAGCGCTAAGTGGGTAATAGTGGAAAAAAGAATATGTTCAAATATAAACTACACAGAAGCATTGTATGAAAATTCTTTCTGTTCTGTGCATTCAACTAACAGAGTTGAACCTTACTTTTGATTGAGCCGTTCTGAAACACTCTTTGTGTAGAAACTGCAATTGGACATTCTGAGCGCTAAGAGGCCTATATTGGGAAAAAGAATGTCTACAAATAAAAACTACACAGAAGAATTGTGTGAAACTTCTTTCTGTTCTGTCTGTTCAACTAAAAGAGTTGAACCTTAGTTTTGATTGAGCCGTTCTGAAACACTCTTTCTGTAGAAAATGCAAGTGGAGATTCGGAGCGCTAAGGGGGTAATAGTGGAAAAAGGAATGTCTCCAAATATGAACTACACAGAATCATGCTGTGAAACTTCTTTCTGATCTGTGCATTCAGCTAACAGAGTTAAACAATACTTTTGATTGAGCAGTTTTGAAACACTCTGTCTGTAGAAAATGAAACTTGACATTCGTAGCGCTAAGTGGGTAATAGTGGAAAAAAGAATATGTTCAAATATAAACTACACAGAAGCATCGTATGAAACTTCTTTCTGTTCTGTGCATTCAACTAACAGAGTTGAACCTTACTTTTGATTGAGCCTTTCTGAAACACTCTTTCTGTAGAAACTGCAATTGGACATTCTGAGCGCTAAGAGGTCTCTATTGGGAAAAAAAATATCTTCAAATAAAAACTACACAGAAGCATTGTGTGAAACTTATTTCTGATATGTTCATTAAGCTAACAGAGTTAAACCATACTTTTGATTGCGCAGTTCTGAACACTCTTTCTGTAGAAAATGCAAGTGGACATTCGGAGCGCTAAGAGGGTAATAGTGGAAAAAGGAATATATTCAAATATAAACTACACAGTAGCATTCTGTGAAAATTCTTTCTGTTCTGTGCATTCAACTAACAGAGTTGAACCTTACTTTTGATTGAGCCGTTCTGAAACACTCTTTCTGTAGAAACTGCAATTGGACATTCTGAGCGCTAAGAGGCCTATATTGGGAAAAAGAATGTCTACAAATAAAAACTACACAGAAGAATTGTGTGAAACTTCTTTCTGTTCTGTTTGTTCAACTAAAAGAGTTGAACCTTAGTTTTGATTGAGCCGTTCTGAAACACTCTTTCTGTAGAAAATGCAAGTGGAGATTCGGAGCGCTAAGAGGGTAATAGTGGAAAAAGGAATGTCTCCAAATATAAACTACACAGAATCATTCTGTGAAACTTCTTTCTGATCTGTGCATTCAGCTAACAGAGTTAAACCATACTTTTGATTGAGCAGATCTGAACACTCTTTCTGTAGAAAATGCAACTGGACATTTGGAGCGCTAAGAGAGTAGTAGTGGAAAAAGGAATATATTCAAATATAAACTACACAGAAGCATTCTGTGAAACTTCTTTCTGATCTGAGCATTCAGCTAACAGAGTTAAACCATACTTTTGATTGAACAGTTTTGAAACACTCTGTCTGTAGAAAATGCAACTGGACATTCGTAGCGCTAAGTGGGTAATAGTGGAAAAAAGAATATGTTCAAATATAAACTACACAGAAGCATTGTATGAAACTTCTTTCTGTTCTGTGCATTCAACTAACAGAGTTGAACCTTACTTTTGATTGAGCCTTTCTGAAACACTCTTTCTGTAGAAACTGCAATTGGACATTCTGAGCGCTAAGAGGCCTCTATTGGGAAAAATAATATCTTCAAATAAAAACTACACAGAAGCATTGTGTGAAACTTATTTCTGATATGTTCATTAAGCTAACAGAGTTAAACAATACTTTTGATTGCGCAGTTCTGAACACTCTTTCTGTAGAAAATGCAAGTGGACATTCGGAGCGCTAAGAGGGTAATAGTGGAAAAAGGAATATATTCAAATATAAACTACACAGTAGCATTCAGTGAAAATTCTTTTTGTTCTGTGCATTCAACTAACAGAGTTGAACCTTACTTTTGATTGAGCCGTTCTGAAACACTCTTTCTGTAGAAACTGCAATTGGACATGCTAAGCGCTAAGAGGCCTACATTGGGAAAAAGAATATCTTCAAATAAAAACTACACAGATGCATTCTGTGAAACTTATTTCTGATCTGTAAATTCAGTTAACAGAGATAAAACATATTTTTGATTGAGCAGTTATGAAACACTCTTTTTGTAGAAAATGGAAGTGGAGATTCGGAGCGCTTAGAGGGTAATAGTGGAAAAAGGAATGTCTTCAAATATAAACTACACAGAATCATTTGGTGAAACTTCTTTCTGATCTGTGCATTCAGCTAACAGAGTTAAACCATACTTTTGATTGAGCAGATCTGAACACTCTTTCTGTAGAAAATGCAACTGGACATTTGGAGCGCTAAGAGCGTAGTAGTGGAAAAAGGAATATAATCAAATATAAACTACACAGAAGCATTCTGTGAAACTTTTTTCTGATCTGAGCATTCAGCTAACAGAGTTAAACCATACTTTTGATTGAGCAGTTTTGAAACACTCTGTCTGTAGAAAATGCAACTGGAGATTCGTAGCGCTAAGTGGGTAATAGTGGAAAAAAGAATATGTTCAAATATAAACTACACAGAAGCATTGTATGAAACTTCTTTCTGTTCTGTGCATTCAACTAACAGAGTTGAACCTTACTTTTGATTGAGCCGTTCTGAAACACTCTTTCTCTAGAAACTGCAATAGGACATTCTGAGCGCTAAGAGGCCTATATTGGGAAAAATAATATCTTCAAATAAAAACTACACAGAAGCATTGTGTGAAACTTATTTCTGATATGTTCATTAAGCTAACAGAGTTAAACCATACTTTTGATTGCGCAGTTCTGAACACTCTTTCTGTAGAAAATGCAAGTGGACATTCGGAGCGCTAAGAGGGTAATAGTGGAAAAAGGAATATATTCAAATATAAACTACACAGTAGCATTCTGTGAAAATTCTTTCTGTTCTGTGCATTCAACTAACAGATTTGAACCTTACTTTTGATTGAGCCGTTCTGAAAATCTCTTTCTGTAGAAACTGCAATTGGACATGCTAAGCGCTAAGAGGACTACATTGGGTAAAAGAATATCTTCAAATAAAAACTACACAGATGCATTCTGTGGAACTTATTTCTGATCTGTAAATTCATTTAACAGAGATAAAACATATTTTTGATTGAGCATTTATGAAACACTCTTTTTGTAGAAAATGCAAGTGGAGATTCGGAGCGCTAAGAGGGTAATAGTGGAAAAAGGAATGTCTTCAAATATAAACTACACAGAATCATTCGGTGAAACTTCTTTCTGATCTGTGCATTCAGCTAACAGAGTTAAACCATACTTTTGATTGAGCAGATCTGAACACTCTTTCTGAAGAAAATGCAACTGGACATTTGGAGCGCTAAGAGAGTAGTAGTGGAAAAAGGAATATATTCAAATATAAACTACACATAAGCATTCTCTGAAACTTCTTTCTGATCTGAGCATTCAGCTAACAGAGTTAAAACATACTTTTGATTGAGCAGTTTTGAAACACTCTGTCTGTAGAAAATGCAACTGGACATTCGTAGCGCTAAGTGGGTAATAGGGGAAAAAAGAGTATGTTCAGATATAAACTATACAGAAGGATTGTATGAAACTTCTTTCTGTTCTGTGCATTCAACTAACAGAGTTGAACCTTACTTTTGATTGAGCCTTTCTGAAACACTCTTTCTGTAGAAACTGCAATTGGACATTCTGAGCGCTAAGAGGCCTCTATTGGGAAAAATAATATCTTCAAATAAAAACTACACAGAAGCATTGTGTGAAACTTATTTCTGATATGTTCATTAAGCTAACAGAGTTAAACCATACTTTTGATTGCGCAGTTCTGAACACTCTTTCTGTAGAAAATGCAAGTGGACATTCGGAGCGCTAAGAGGGTAATAGTGGAAAAAGGAATATATTCAAATATAAACTACACAGTAGCATTCTGTGAAAATTCTTTCTGTTCTGTGCATTCAACTAACAGAGTTGAACCTTACTTTTGATTGAGCCGTTCTGAAACACTCTTTCTGTAGAAACTGCAATTGGACATGCTAAGCGCTAAGAGGCCTACATTGGGAAAAAGAATATCTTCAAATAAAAACTACACAGATGCATTCTGTGAAACTTATTTCTGATCTGCAAATTCAGTTAACAGAGATAAAACATATTTTTGATTGAGCAGTTATGAAACACTCTTTTTGTAGAAAATGCAAGTGGAGATTCGGAGCGCTAAGAGGGTAATAGTGGAAAAAGGAATGTCTTCAAATATAAACTACACAGAATCATTCGGTGAAACTTCTTTCTGATCTGTGCATTCAGCTAACAGAGTTAAACCATACTTTTGATTGAGCAGATCTGAACACTCTTTCTCTAGAAAATGCAACTGGACATTTGGAGCGCTAAGAGCGTAGTAGTGGAAAAAGGAATATATTCAAATATAAACTACACAGAAGCATTCTGTGAAACTTCTTTCTGATCTGAGCATTCAGCTAACAGAGTTAAACCATACTTTTGATTGAGCAGTTTTGAAACACTCTGTCTGTAGAAAATGCAACTGGACATTCGTAGCGCTAAGTGGGTAATAGTGGAAAAAAGAATATGTTCAAATATAAACTACACAGAAGCATTGTATGAAACTTCTTTCTGTTCTGTGCATTCAACTAACAGAGTTGAACCTTACTTTTGATTGAGCCGTTCTGAAACACTCTTTCTGTAGAAATTGCAATTGGACATTCTGAGCGCTAAGAGGCCTATATTGGGAAAAAGAATGTCTACAATAAAAACTACACAGAAGAATTGTGTGAAACTTCTTTCTGTTCTGTTTGTTCAACTAAAAGTGTTGAACCTTAGTTTTGATTGAGCCTTTCTGAAACACTCTTTCTGTAGAAACAGCAATTGGACATTCTGAGCGCTAAGAGGCCTATATTGGGAAAAATAATATCTTCAAATAAAAACTACACAGAAGCATTGTGTGAAACTTATTTCTGATATGTTCATTAAGCTAACAGAGTTAAACCATACTTTTGATTGCGCAGTTCTGAACACTCTTTCTGTAGAAAATGCAAGTGGACATTCGGAGCGCTAAGAGGGTTATATTGGAAAAAGGAATATATTCAAATATAAACTACACAGTAGCATTCTGTGAAAATTCTTTCTGTTCTGTGCATTCAACTAACAGAGTTGAACCTTACTTTGGATTGAGCCGTTCTGAAACACTCTTTCTGTAGAAACTGCAATTGGACATGCTAAGCGCTAAGAGGCCTACATTGGGAAAAAGAATATCTTCAAATAAAAACTACCCAGATGCATTCTGTGAAACTTATTTCTGATCTGTAAATTCAGTTAACAGAGATAAAACATATTTTTGATTGAGCAGTTATGAAACACTCTTTTAGTAGAAAATGCACGTGGAGATTCGGAGCGCTAAGAGGGTAATAGTGGAAAAAGGAATGTCTTCAAATATAAACTACACAGAATCATTCGGTGAAACTTCTTTCTGATCTGTGCATTCAGCTAACAGAGTTAAACCATACTTTTGATTGAGCAGATCTGAACACTCTTTCTGTAGAAAATGCAACTGGACATTTGGAGCGCTAAGAGCGTAGTAGTGGAAAAAGGAATATATTCAAATATAAACTACACAGAAGCATTCTGTGAAACTTTTTTCTGATCTGAGCATTCAGCTAACAGAGTTAAACCATACTTTTGATTGAGCAGTTTTGAAACACTCTGTCTGTAGAAAATGCAACTGGACATTCGTAGCGCTAAGTGGGTAATAGTGGAAAAAAGAATATGTTCAAATATAAACTACACAGAAGCATTGTATGAAACTTCTTTCTGTTCTGTGCATTCAACTAACAGAGTTGAACCTTACTTTTGATTGAGCCGTTCTGAAACACTCTTTCTGTAGAAACTGCAGTTGGACATTCTGAGCGCTAAGAGGCCTATATTGGGAAAAAGAATGTCTACAAATAAAAACTACACAGAAGAATTGTGTGAAACTTCTTTCTGTTCTGTTTGTTCAACTAAAAGAGTTGAACCTTAGTTTTGATTGAGCCGTTCTGAAACACTCTTTCTGTAGAAAATGCAAGTGGAGATTCGGAGCGCTAAGAGGGTAATAGTGGAAAAAGGAATGTCTCCACATATAAACTACACAGAATCATTCTGTGAAACTTCTTTCTGATCTGTGCATTCAGCTAACAGAGTTAAACCATACTTTTGATTGAGCAGATCTGAACTCTATTTCTGTTGAAAATGCAACTGGACATTTGGAGCGCTAAGAGAGTAGTAGTGGAAAAAGGAATATATTCAAATATAAACTACACAGAAGGATTCTGTGAAACTTCTTTCTGATCTGAGCATTCAGCTAACGGAGTTAAACCATACATTTGATTGAGCAGTTTTGAAACACTCTGTCTGTAGAAAATGCAACTGGACATTCGTAGCGCTAAGTGGGTAATTGTGGAAAAAAGAATATGTTCAAATATAAACTACACAGAAGCAGTGTATAAAACTTCTTTCTGTTCTGTGCATTCAACGAACAGAGTTGAACCTTACTTTTGATTGAGCCTTTCTGAAACACTCTTTCTGTAGAAACTGCAATTGGACATTCTGAGCGCTAAGAGGCCTATATTGGGAAAAATAATATCTTCAAATAAAAACTACACGGAAGCATTGTGTGAAACTTATTTCTGATATGTTCATTAAGCTAACAGAGTTAAACCATACTTTTGATTGCGCAGTTCTGAACACTCTTTCTGTAGAAAATGCAAGTGGACATTCGGAGCGTTAAGAGGGTAATAGTGGAAAAAGGAATATATTCAAATATAAACTACACAGTAGCATTCTGTGAAAATTCTTTCTGTTCTGTGCATTCAACTAACAGGGTTGAACCTTACTTTTGATTGAGCCGTTCTGAAACACTCTTTCTGTAGAAACTGCAATTGGACATGCTAAGCGCTAAGAGGCCTACATTGGGAAAAAGAATATCTTCAAATAAAAACTACACAGATGCATTCTGTGAAACTTATTTCTGATCTGTAAATTCAGTTAACAGAGATAAAACATATTTTTGATTGAGCAGTTATGAAACACTCTTTTTGTAGAAAATGCAAGTGGAGATTCGGAGCGCTAAGAGGGTAATAGTGGAAAAAGGAATGTCTTCAAATATAAACTACACAGAATCATTCGGTGAAACTTCTTTCTGATCTGTGCATTCAGCTAACAGAGTTAAACCATACTTTTGATTGAGCAGATCTGAACAATCTTTCTGTAGAAAATGCAACTGGACATTTGGAGCGCTAAGAGCGTAGTAGTGGAAAAAGGAATATATTCAAATATAAACTACACAGAAGCATTCTGTGAAATTTCTTTCTGATCTGAGCATTCAGCTAACAGAGTTAAACCATACTTTTGATTGAGCAGTTTTGAAACACTCTGTCTGTAGAAAATGCAACTGGACATTCGTAGCGCTAAGTGGGTAATAGTGGAAAAAAGAATATGTTCAAATATAAACTACACAGAAGCATTGTATGAAACATCTTTCTGTTCTGTGCATTCAACTAACAGAGTTGAACCTTACTTTTGATTGAGCCGTTCTGAAACACTCTTTCTGTAGAAACTGCAATTGGACATTCTGAGCGCTAAGAGGCCTATATTGGGAAAAAGAATGTCTACAAATAAAAACTACACAGAAGAATTGTGTGAAACTTCTTTCTGTTCTGTTTGTTCAACTAAAAGGGTTGAACCTTAGTTTTGATTGAGCCGTTCTGAAACACACTTTCTGTAGAAAATGCAAGTGGAGATTCGGAGCGCTAAGAGGGTAATAGTGGAAAAAGGAATGTCTCCAAATATAAACTACACAGAATCATTCTGTGAAACTTCTTTCTGATCTGTGCATTCAGCTAACAGAGTTAAACCATACTTTTGATTGAGCAGATCTGAACACTCTTTCTGTAGAAAATGCAACTGGACATTTGGAGCGCTAAGAGAGTAGTAGTGGAAAAAGGAATATATTCAAATATAAACTACACAGAAGCATTCTGTGAAACTTCTTTCTGATCTGAGCATTCAGCTAACAGAGTTAAACCATACTTTTGATTGAACAGTTTTGAAACACTCTGTCTGTAGAAAATGCAACTGGACATTCGTAGCGCTAAGTGGGTAATAGTGGAAAAAAGAATATGTTCAAATATAAACTACACAGAAGCATTGTATGAAACTTCTTTCTGTTCTGTGCATTCAACTAACAGAGTTGAACCTTACTTTTGATTGAGCCTTTCTGAAACACTCTTTCTGTAGAAACTGCAATTGGACATTCTGAGCGCTAAGAGGCCTCTATTGGGAAAAATAATATCTTCAAATAAAAACTACACAGAAGCATTGTGTGAAACTTATTTCTGATATGTTCATTAAGCTAACAGAGTTAAACCATACTTTTGATTGCGCAGTTCTGAACACTCTTTCTGTAGAAAATGCAAGTGGACATTCGGAGCGCTAAGAGGGTAATAGTGGAAAAAGGAATATATTCAAATATAAACTACACAGTAGCATTCAGTGAAAATTCTTTTTGTTCTGTGCATTCAACTAACAGAGTTGAACCTTACTTTTGATTGAGCCGTTCTGAAACACTCTTTCTGTAGAAACTGCAATTGGACATGCTAAGCGCTAAGAGGCCTACATTGGGAAAAAGAATATCTTCAAATAAAAACTACACAGATGCATTCTGTGAAACTTATTTCTGATCTGTAAATTCAGTTAACAGAGATAAAACATATTTTTGATTGAGCAGTTATGAAACACTCTTTTTGTAGAAAATGGAAGTGGAGATTCGGAGCGCTTAGAGGGTAATAGTGGAAAAAGGAATGTCTTCAAATATAAACTACACAGAATCATTTGGTGAAACTTCTTTCTGATCTGTGCATTCAGCTAACAGAGTTAAACCATACTTTTGATTGAGCAGATCTGAACACTCTTTCTGTAGAAAATGCAACTGGACATTTGGAGCGCTAAGAGCGTAGTAGTGGAAAAAGGAATATAATCAAATATAAACTACACAGAAGCATTCTGTGAAACTTTTTTCTGATCTGAGCATTCAGCTAACAGAGTTAAACCATACTTTTGATTGAGCAGTTTTGAAACACTCTGTCTGTAGAAAATGCAACTGGAGATTCGTAGCGCTAAGTGGGTAATAGTGGAAAAAAGAATATGTTCAAATATAAACTACACAGAAGCATTGTATGAAACTTCTTTCTGTTCTGTGCATTCAACTAACAGAGTTGAACCTTACTTTTGATTGAGCCGTTCTGAAACACTCTTTCTCTAGAAACTGCAATAGGACATTCTGAGCGCTAAGAGGCCTATATTGGGAAAAATAATATCTTCAAATAAAAACTACACAGAAGCATTGTGTGAAACTTATTTCTGATATGTTCATTAAGCTAACAGAGTTAAACCATACTTTTGATTGCGCAGTTCTGAACACTCTTTCTGTAGAAAATGCAAGTGGACATTCGGAGCGCTAAGAGGGTAATAGTGGAAAAAGGAATATATTCAAATATAAACTACACAGTAGCATTCAGTGAAAATTCTTTTTGTTCTGTGCATTCAACTAACAGAGTTGAACCTTACTTTTGATTGAGCCGTTCTGAAACACTCTTTCTGTAGAAACTGCAATTGGACATGCTAAGCGCTAAGAGGCCTACATTGGGAAAAAGAATATCTTCAAATAAAAACTACACAGATGCATTCTGTGAAACTTATTTCTGATCTGTAAATTCAGTTAACAGAGATAAAACATATTTTTGATAGAGCAGTTATGAAACACACTTTTTGTAGAAAATGCAAGTGGAGATTCGGAGCGCTAAGAGGGTAATAGTGGAAAAAGGAATGTCTTCAAATATAAACTACACAGAATCATTCGGTGAAACTTCTTTCTGATCTGTGCATTCAGCTAACAGAGTTAAACCATACTTTTGATTGAGCAGATCTGAACACTCTTTCTGTAGAAAATGCAACTGGACATTTGGAGCGCTAAGAGCGTAGTAGTGGAAAAAGGAATATATTCAAATATAAACTACACAGAAGCATTCTGTGAAACTTTTTTCTGATCTGAGCATTCAGCTAACAGAGTTAAACCATACTTTTGATTGAGCAGTTTTGAAACACTCTGTCTGTAGAAAATGCAACTGGACATTCGTAGCGCTAAGTGGGTAATAGTGGAAAAAAGAATATGTTCAAATATAAACTACACAGAAGCATTGTATGAAACTTCTTTCTGTTCTGTGCATTCAACAAACAGAGTTGAACCTTACTTTTGATTGAGCCTTTCTGAAACACTCTTTCTGTAGAAACTGCAATTGGACATTCTGAGCGCTAAGAGGCCTATATTGGGAAAAATAATATCTTCAAATAAAAACTACACAGAAGCATTGTGTGAAACTTATTTCTGATATGTTAATTAAGCTAACAGAGTTAAACCATACTTTTGATTGCGCAGTTCTGAACACTCTTTCTGTAGAAAATGCAAGTGGACATTCGGAGCGCTAAGAGGGTAATAGTGGAAAAAGGAATATATTCAAATATAAACTACACAGTAGCATTCTGTGAAAATTTTTCTGTTCTGTGCATTCAACTAACAGAGTTGAACCTTACTTTTGATTGAGCCGTTCTGAAACACTCTTTCTGTAGAAACTGCAATTGGACATGCTAAGCGCTAAGAGGCCTACATTGAGAAAAAGAATATCTTCAAATAAAAACTACACAGATGCATTCTGTGAAACTTATTTCTGATCTGTAAATTCAGTTAGCAGAGATAAAACATATTTTTGATTGATCAGTTATGATACACTCCTTTGTAGAAAATGCAAGTGGAGATTCGGAGCGCTAAGGGGGTAATAGTGGAAAAAGGAATGTCTTCAAATATAAACTACACAGAATCATTCGGTGAAACTTCTTTCTGATCTGTGCATTCAGCTAACAGAGTTAAACCATACTTTTGATTGAGCAGATCTGAACACTATTTCTGTAGAAAATGCAACTGGATATTTGGAGCGCTAAGAGCGTAGTAGTGGAAAAAGGAATATATTCAAATATAAACTACACAGAAGCATTCTGTGAAACTTCTTTCTGATCTGAGCATTCAGCTAACAGAGTTAAACCATACTTTTGATTGAGCAGTTTTGAAACACTCTGTCTGTAGAAAATGCAACTGGACATTCGTAGCGCTAAGTGGGTAATAGTGGAAAAAAGAATATGTTCAAATATAAACTACACAGAAGCATTGTATGAAACTTCTTTCTGTTCTGTGCATTCAACTAACAGAGTTGAACCTTACTTTTGATTGAGCCGTTCTGAAACACTCTTTCTGTAGAAACTGCAATTGGACATTCTGAGCGCTAAGAGGCCTATATTGGGAAAAAGAATGTCTACAAATAAAAACTACACAGAAGAATTGTGTGAAACTTCTTTCTGTTCTGTTTGTTCAACTTAAAGATTTGAACCTTAGTTTTGATTGAGCCGTTCTGAAACACTCTTTCTGTAGAAAATGCAAGTGGAGATTCGGAGCGCTAAGAGGGTAATAGTGGAAAAAGGAATGTCTCCAAATATAAACTACACAGAATCATTCTGTGAAACTTCTTTCTGATCTGTGCATTCAGCTAACAGAGTTAAACCATACTTTTGATTGAGCAGATCTGAACTCTCTTTCTGTAGAAAATGCAACTGGACATTTGGAGCGCTAAGAGAGTAGTAGTGGAAAAAGGAATATATTCAAATATAAACTACACAGAAGCATTCTGTGAAACTTCTTTCTGATCTGAGCATTCAGCTAACAGAGTTAAACCATACTTTTGATTGAGCAGTTTTGAAACACTCTGTCTGTAGAAAATGCAACTGGACATTCGTAGCGCTAAGTGGGTAATAGTGGAAAAAAGAATATGTTCAAATATAAACTACACAGAAGCTTTGTATGAAACTTCTTTCTGTTCTGTGCATTCAACTAACAGAGTTGAACGTTACTTTTGATTGAGCCTTTCGGAAACACTCTTTCTGTAGAAACTGCAATTGGACATTCTGAGCGTTAAGAGGCCTATATTGGGAAAAATAATATCTTCAAATAAAAACTACACAGAAGCATTGTGTGAAACTTATTTCTGATATGTTCATTAAGCTAACAGAGTTAAACCATACTTTTGATTGCGCAGTTCTGAACACTCTTTCTGTAGAAAATGCAAGTGGACATTCGGAGCGCTAAGAGGGTAATAGTGGAAAAAGGAATATATTCAAATATAAACTACACAGTAGCATTCTGTGAAAATTCTTTCTGTTCTGTGCATTCAACTAACAGAGTTGAATCTTACTTTTGATTGAGCCGTTCTGAAACACTCTTTCTGTAGAAACTGCAATTGGACATGCTAAGCGCTAAGAGGCCTACATTGGGAAAAAGAATATCTTCAAATAAAAACTACACAGATGCATTCTGTGAAACTTATTTCTGATCTGTAAATTCAGTTAACAGAGATAAAACATATTTTTGATTGAGCAGTTATGAAACACTCTTTTTGTAGAAAATGCAAGTGGAGATTCGGAGCGCTAAGAGGGTAATAGTGGAAAAAGGAATGTCTTCAAATATAAACTACACAGAATCATTCGGTGAAACTTCTTTCTGATCTGTGCATTCAGCTAACAGAGTTAAACCATACTTTTGATTGAGCAGATCTGAACACTCTTTCTCTAGAAAATGCAACTGGACATTTGGAGCGCTAAGAGCGTAGTAGTGGAAAAAGGAATATATTCAAATATAAACTACACAGAAGCATTCTGTGAAACTTCTTTCTGATCTGAGCATTCAGCTAACAGAGTTAAACCATACTTTTGATTGAGCAGTTTTGAAACACTCTGTCTGTAGAAAATGCAACTGGACATTCGTAGCGCTAAGTGGGTAATAGTGGAAAAAAGAATATGTTCAAATATAAACTACACAGAAGCATTGTATGAAACTTCTTTCTCTTCTGTGCATTCAACTAATAGAGTTGAACCTTACTTTTGATTGAGCCGTTCTGAAACACTCTTTCTGTAGAAATTGCAATTGGACATTCTGAGCGCTAAGAGGCCTATATTGGGAAAAAGAATGTCTACAATAAAAACTACACAGAAGAATTGTGTGAAACTTCTTTCTGTTCTGTTTGTTCAACTAAAAGAGTTGAACCTTAGTTTTGATTGAGCCGTTCTGAAACACACTTTCTGTAGAAAATGCAAGTGGAGATTCGGAGCGCTAAGAGGGTAATAGTGGAAAAAGGAATGTCTCCAAATATAAACTACACAGAATCATTCTGTGAAACTTCTTTCTGATCTGTGCATTCAGCTAACAGAGTTAAACCATACTTTTGATTGAGCAGATCTGAACACTCTTTCTGTAGAAAATGCAACTGGACATTTGGAGCGCTAAGAGAGTAGTAGTGGAAAAAGGAATATATTCAAATATAAACTACACAGAAGCATTCTGTGAAACTTCTTTCTGATCTGAGCATTCAGCTAACAGAGTTAAACCATACTTTTGATTGAGCAGTTTTGAAACACTCTGTCTGTAGAAAATGCAACTGGACATTCGTAGCGCTAAGTGGGTAATAGTGGAAAAAAGAATATGTTCAAATATAAACTACACAGAAGCATTGTATGAAACTTCTTTCTGTTCTGTGCATTCAACTAACAGAGTTGAACCTTACTTTTGATTGAGCCTTTCTGAAACACTCTTTCTGTAGAAACAGCAATTGGACATTCTGAGCGCTAAGAGGCCTATATTGGGAAAAATAATATCTTCAAATAAAAACTACACAGAAGCATTGTGTGAAACTTATTTCTGATATGTTCATTAAGCTAACAGAGTTAAACCATACTTTTGATTGCGCAGTTCTGAACACTCTTTCTGTAGAAAATGCAAGTGGACATTCGGAGCGCTAAGAGGGTATAGTGGAAAAAGGAATATATTCAAATATAAACTACACAGTAGCATTCTGTGAAAATTCTTTCTGTTCTGTGCATTCAACTAACAGAGTTGAACCTTACTTTGGATTGAGCCGTTCTGAAACACTCTTTCTGTAGAAACTGCAATTGGACATGCTAAGCGCTAAGAGGCCTACATTGGGAAAAAGAATATCTTCAAATAAAAACTACCCAGATGCATTCTGTGAAACTTATTTCTGATCTGTAAATTCAGTTAACAGAGATAAAACATATTTTTGATTGAGCAGTTATGAAACACACTTTTAGTAGAAAATGCACGTGGAGATTCGGAGCGCTAAGAGGGTAATAGTGGAAAAAGGAATGTCTTCAAATATAAACTACACAGAATCATTCGGTGAAACTTCTTTCTGATCTGTGCATTCAGCTAACAGATTTAAACCATACTTTTGATTGAGCAGATCTGAACACTCTTTCTGTAGAAAATGCAACTGGACATTTGGAGCGCTAAGAGCGTAGTAGTGGAAAAAGGAATATATTCAAATATAAACTACACAGAAGCATTCTGTGAAACTTTTTTCTGATCTGAGCATTCAGCTAACAGAGTTAAACCATACTTTTGATTGAGCAGTTTTGAAACACTCTGTCTGTAGAAAATGCAACTGGACATTCGTAGCGCTAAGTGGGTAATAGTGGAAAAAAGAATATGTTCAAATATAAACTACACAGAAGCATTGTATGAAACTTCTTTCTGTTCTGTGCATTCAACTAACAGAGTTGAACCTTACTTTTGATTGAGCCGTTCTGAAACACTCTTTCTCTAGAAACTGCAATAGGACATTCTGAGCGCTAAGAGGCCTATATTGGGAAAAATAATATCTTCAAATAAAAACTACACAGAAGCATTGTGTGAAACTTATTTCTGATATGTTCATTAAGCTAACAGAGTTAAACCATACTTTTGATTGCGCAGTTCTGAACACTCTTTCTGTAGAAAATGCAAGTGGACATTCGGAGCGCTAAGAGGGTAATAGTGGAAAAAGGAATATATTCAAATATAAACTACACAGTAGCATTCAGTGAAAATTCTTTTTGTTCTGTGCATTCAACTAACAGAGTTGAACCTTACTTTTGATTGAGCCGTTCTGAAACACTCTTTCTGTAGAAACTGCAATTGGACATGCTAAGCGCTAAGAGGCCTACATTGGGAAAAAGAATATCTTCAAATAAAAACTACACAGATGCATTCTGTGAAACTTATTTCTGATCTGTAAATTCAGTTAACAGAGATAAAACATATTTTTGATAGAGCAGTTATGAAACACTCTTTTTGAAGAAAATGCAAGTGGAGATTCGGAGCGCTAAGAAGGTAATAGTGGAAAAAGGAATGTCTTCAAATATAAACTACACAGAATCATTCGGTGAAACTTCTTTCTGATCTGTGCATTCAGCTAACAGAGTTAAACCATACTTTTGATTGAGCAGATCTGAACACTCTTTCTGTAGAAAATGCAACTGGACATTTGGAGCGCTAAGAGCGTAGTAGTGGAAAAAGGAATATATTCAAATATAAACTACACAGAAGCATTCTGTGAAACTTTTTTCTGATCTGAGCATTCAGCTAACAGAGTTAAACCATACTTTTGATTGAGCAGTTTTGAAACACTCTGTCTGTAGAAAATGCAACTGGACATTCGTAGCGCTAAGTGGGTAATAGTGGAAAAAAGAATATGTTCAAATATAAACTACACAGAAGCATTGTATGAAACTTCTTTCTGTTCTGTGCATTCAACAAACAGAGTTGAACCTTACTTTTGATTGAGCCTTTCTGAAACACTCTTTCTGTAGAAACTGCAATTGGACATTCTGAGCGCTAAGAGGCCTATATTGGGAAAAATAATATCTTCAAATAAAAACTACACAGAAGCATTGTGTGAAACTTATTTCTGATATGTTCATTAAGCTAACAGAGTTAAACCATACTTTTGATTGCGCAGTTCTGAACACTCTTTCTGTAGAAAATGCAAGTGGACATTCGGAGCGCTAAGAGGGTAATAGTGGAAAAAGGAATATATTCAAATATAAACTACACAGTAGCATTCTGTGAAAATTTTTCTGTTCTGTGCATTCAACTAACAGAGTTGAACCTTACTTTTGATTGAGCCGTTCTGAAACACTCTTTCTGTAGAAACTGCAATTGGACATGCTAAGCGCTAAGAGGCCTACATTGAGAAAAAGAATATCTTCAAATAAAAACTACACAGATGCATTCTGTGAAACTTATTTCTGATCTGTAAATTCAGTTAGCAGAGATAAAACATATTTTTGATTGATCAGTTATGATACACTCCTTTGTAGAAAATGCAAGTGGAGATTCGGAGCGCTAAGGAGGTAATAGTGGAAAAAGGAATGCCTTCAAATATAAACTACACAGAATCATTCGGTGAAACTTCTTTCTGATCTGTGCATTCAGCTAACAGAGTTAAACCATACTTTTGATTGAGCAGATCTGAACACTATTTCTGTAGAAAATGCAACTGGATATTTGGAGCGCTAAGAGCGTAGTAGTGGAAAAAGGAATATATTCAAATATAAACT
Organism: Symphalangus syndactylus; assembly: GCF_028878055.3. Lineage (NCBI taxonomy): Eukaryota > Metazoa > Chordata > Mammalia > Primates > Hylobatidae > Symphalangus > Symphalangus syndactylus. The sequence goes on along the minus strand of NC_072445.2, from coordinate 9,415,610 downwards.
ACACAGAAGCATTCTGTGAAACTTCTTTCTGATCTGAGCATTCAGCTAACAGAGTTAAACCATACTTTTGATTGAGCAGTTTTGAAACACTCTGTCTGTAGAAAATGCAACTGGACATTCGTAGCGCTAAGTGGGTAATAGTGGAAAAAAGAATATGTTCAAATATAAACTACACAGAAGCATTGTATGAAACTTCTTTCTGTTCTGTGCATTCAACTAACAGAGTTGAACCTTACTTTTGATTGAGCCGTTCTGAAACACTCTTTCTGTAGAAACTGCAATTGGACATTCTGAGCGCTAAGAGGCCTATATTGGGAAAAAGAATGTCTACAAATAAAAACTACACAGAAGAATTGTGTGAAACTTCTTTCTGTTCTGTTTGTTCAACTTAAAGATTTGAACCTTAGTTTTGATTGAGCCGTTCTGAAACACTCTTTCTGTAGAAAATGCAAGTGGAGATTCGGAGCGCTAAGAGGGTAATAGTGGAAAAAGGAATGTCTCCAAATATAAACTACACAGAATCATTCTGTGAAACTTCTTTCTGATCTGTGCATTCAGCTAACAGAGTTAAACCATACTTTTGATTGAGCAGACCTGAACTCTCTTTCTGTAGAAAATGCAACTGGATATTTGGAGCGCTAAGAGAGTAGTAGTGGAAAAAGGAATATATTCAAATATAAACTACACAGAAGCATTCTGTGAAACTTCTTTCTGATCTGAGCATTCAGCTAACAGAGTTAAACCATACTTTTGATTGAGCAGTTTTGAAACACTCTGTCTGTAGAAAATGCAACTGGACATTCGTAGCGCTAAGTGGGTAATAGTGGAAAAAAGAATATGTTCAAATATAAACTACACAGAAGCATTGTATGAAACTTCTTTCTGTTCTGTGCATTCAACTAACAGAGTTGAAACTTACTTTTGATTGAGCCTTTCTGAAACACTCTTTCTGTAGAAACTGCAATTGGACATTCTGAGCGCTAAGAGACCTATATTGGGAAAAATAATATCTTCAAATAAAAGCTACACAGAAGCATTGTGTGAAACTTATTTCTGATATGTTCATTAAGCTAACATAGTTAAAACATACTTTTGATTGCGCAGTTCTGAACACTCTTTCTGTAGAAAATGCAAGTGGACATTCGGAGCGCTAAGAGGGTAATAGTGGAAAAAGGAATATATTCAAATATAAACTACACAGTAGCATTCTGTGAAAATTCTTTCTGTTCTGTGCATTCAACTAACAGAGTTGAACCTTACTTTTGATTGAGCCGTTCTGAAACACTCTTTCTGTAGAAACTGCAATTGGACATGCTAAGCGCTAAGAGGCCTACATTTTGAAAAAGAATATCTTCAAATAAATACTACACAGATGCATTCTGTGAAACTTATTTCTGATCTGTAAATTCAGTTAACAGAGATAAAACATATTTTTGATTGAGCAGTTATGAAACACTCTTTTTGTAGAAAATGCAAGTGGAGATTCGGAGCGCTAAGAGGGTAATAGTGGAAAAAGGAATGTCTTCAAATATAAACTACACAGAATCATTCGGTGAAACTTCTTTCTGATCTGTGCATTCAGCTAACAGAGTTAAACCATACTTTTGATTGAGCAGATCTGAACACTCTTTCTGTAGAAAATGCAACTGGACATTTGGAGCGCTAAGAGCGTAGTAGTGGAAAAAGGAATATATTCAAATATAAACTACACAGAAGCATTCTGTGAAACTTCTTTCTGATCTGAGCATTCAGCTAACAGAGTTAAACCATACTTTTGATTGAGCAGTTTTGAAACACTCTGTCTGTAGAAAATGCAACTGGACATTCGTAGCGCTAAGTGGGTAATAGTGGAAAAAAGAATATGTTCAAATATAAACTACACAGAAGCATTGTATGAAACTTCTTTCTGTTCTGTGCATTCAACTAACAGAGTTGAACCTTACTTTTGATTGAGCCGTTCTGAAACACTCTTTCTGTAGAAACTGCAATTGGACATTCTGAGCGCTAAGAGGCCTATATTGGGAAAAAGAATGTCTACAAATAAAAACTACACAGAAGAATTGTGTGAAACTTCTTTCTGTTCTGTTTGTTCAACTTAAAGATTTGAACCTTAGTTTTGATTGAGCCGTTCTGAAACACTCTTTCTGTAGAAAATGCAAGTGGAGATTCGGAGCGCTAAGAGGGTAATAGTGGAAAAAGGAATGTCTCCAAATATAAACTACACAGAATCATTCTGTGAAACTTCTTTCTGATCTGTGCATTCAGCTAACAGAGTTAAACCATACTTTTGATTGAGCAGACCTGAACTCTCTTTCTGTAGAAAATGCAACTGGATATTTGGAGCGCTAAGAGAGTAGTAGTGGAAAAAGGAATATATTCAAATATAAACTACACAGAAGCATTCTGTGAAACTTCTTTCTGATCTGAGCATTCAGCTAACAGAGTTAAACCATACTTTTGATTGAGCAGTTTTGAAACACTCTGTCTGTAGAAAATGCAACTGGACATTCGTAGCGCTAAGTGGGTAATAGTGGAAAAAAGAATATGTTCAAATATAAACTACACAGAAGCATTGTATGAAACTTCTTTCTGTTCTGTGCATTCAACTAACAGAGTTGAAACTTACTTTTGATTGAGCCTTTCTGAAACACTCTTTCTGTAGAAACTGCAATTGGACATTCTGAGCGCTAAGAGACCTATATTGGGAAAAATAATATCTTCAAATAAAAGCTACACAGAAGCATTGTGTGAAACTTATTTCTGATATGTTCATTAAGCTAACATAGTTAAAACATACTTTTGATTGCGCAGTTCTGAACACTCTTTCTGTAGAAAATGCAAGTGGACATTCGGAGCGCTAAGAGGGTAATAGTGGAAAAAGGAATATATTCAAATATAAACTACACAGTAGCATTCTGTGAAAATTCTTTCTGTTCTGTGCATTCAACTAACAGAGTTGAACCTTACTTTTGATTGAGCCGTTCTGAAACACTCTTTCTGTAGAAACTGCAATTGGACATGCTAAGCGCTAAGAGGCCTACATTTTGAAAAAGAATATCTTCAAATAAATACTACACAGATGCATTCTGTGAAACTTATTTCTGATCTGTAAATTCAGTTAACAGAGATAAAACATATTTTTGATTGAGCAGTTATGAAACACTCTTTTTGTAGAAAATGCAAGTGGAGATTCGGAGCGCTAAGAGGGTAATAGTGGAAAAAGGAATGTCTTCAAATATAAACTACACAGAATCATTCGGTGAAACTTCTTTCTGATCTGTGCATTCAGCTAACAGAGTTAAAACATACTTTTGATTGAGCAGATCTGAACACTCTTTCTGTAGAAAATGCAACTGGACATTTGGAGCGCTAAGAGCGTAGTAGTGGAAAAAGGAATATATTCAAATATAAACTACACAGAAGCATTCTGTGAAACTTCTTTCTGATCTGAGCATTCAGCTAACAGAGTTAAACCATACTTTTGATTGAGCAGTTTTGAAACACTCTGTCTGTAGAAAATGCAACTGGACATTCGTAGCGCTAACAGGGTAATAGTGGAAAAAAGAATATGTTCAAATATAAACTACACAGAAGCATTGTATGAAACTTCTTTCTGTTCTGTGCATTCAACTAACAGAGTTGAACCTTACTTTTGATTGAGCCGTTCTGAAACACTCTTTCTGTAGAAACTGCAATTGGACATTCTGAGCGCTAAGAGGCCTATATTGGGAAAAAGAATGTCTACAAATAAAAACTACACAGAAGAATTGTGTGAAACTTCTTTCTGTTCTGTGTGTTCAACTAAAAGAGTTGAACCTTAGTTTTGATTGAGCCGTTCTGAAACACTCTTTCTGTAGAAAATGCAAGTGGAGATTCGGAGCGCTAAGAGGGTAATAGTGGAAAAAGGAATGTCTCCAAATATAAACTACACAGAATCATTCGGTGAAACTTCTTTCTGATCTGTGCATTCAGCTAACAGAGTTAAACCATACTTTTGATTGAGCAGATCTGAACTCTCTTTCTGTAGAAAATGCAACTGGACATTTGGAGCGCTAAGAGAGTAGTAGTGGAAAAAGGAATATATTCAAATATAAACTACACAGAAGCATTCTGTGAAACTTCTTTCTGATCTGAGCATTCAGCTAACAGAGTTAAACCATACTTTTGATTGAGCAGTTTTGAAACACTCTGTCTGTAGAAAATGCAACTGGACATTCGTAGCGCTAAGTGGGTAATAGTGGAAAAAAGAATATGTTCAAATATAAACTACACAGAAGCATTGTATGAAACTTCTTTCTGTTCTGTGCATTCAACTAACAGAGTTGAACCTTACTTTTGATTGAGCCTTTCTGAAACACTCTTTCTGTAGAAACTGCAATTGGACATTCTGAGCGCTAAGAGGCCTATATTGGGAAAAATAATATCTTCAAATAAAAACTACACAGAAGCATTGTGTGAAACTTATTTCTGATATGTTCATTAAGCTAACAGAGTTAAACCATACTTTTGATTGCGCAGTTCTGAACACTCTTTCTGTAGAAAATGCAAGTGGACATTCGGAGCGCTAAGAGGGTAATAGTGGAAAAAGGAATATATTCAAATATAAACTACACAGTAGCATTCTGTGAAAATTCTTTCTGTTCTGTGCATTCAACTAACAGAGTTGAACCTTACTTTTGATTGAGCCGTTCTGAAACACTCTTTCTGTAGAAACTGCAATTGCACATGCTAAGCGCTAAGAGGCCTATATTGGGAAAAAGAATATCTTCAAATAAAAACTACACAGATGCATTCTGTGAAACTTATTTCTGATCTGTAAATTCAGTTAACAGAGATAAAACATATTTTTGATTGAGCAGTTATGATACACTCCTTTGTAGAAAATGCAAGTGGAGATTCGGAGCGCTAAGGGGGTAATAGTGGAAAAAGGAATATCTTCAAATATAAACTACACAGAATCATTCGGTGAAACTTCTTTCTGATCTGTGCATTCAGCTAACAGAGTTAAACCATACTTTTGATTGAGCAGATCTGAACACTATTTCTGTAGAAAATGCAACTGGATATTTGGAGCGCTAAGAGCGTAGTAGTGGAAAAAGGAATATATTCAAATATAAACTACACAGAAGCATTCTGTGAAACTTCTTTCTGATCTGAGCATTCAGCTAACAGAGTTAAACCATACTTTTGATTGAGCAGTTTTGAAACACTCTGTCTGTAGAAAATGCAACTGGACATTCGTAGCGCTAAGTGGGTAATAGTGGAAAAAAGAATATGTTCAAATATAAACTACACAGAAGCATTGTATGAAACTTCTTTCTGTTCTGTGCATTCAACTAACAGAGTTGAACCTTACTTTTGATTGAGCCGTTCTGAAACACTCTTTCTGTAGAAACTGCAATTGGACATTCTGAGCGCTAAGAGGCCTATATTGGGAAAAAGAATGTCTACAAATAAAAACTACACAGAAGAATTGTGTGAAACTTCTTTCTGTTCTGTGTGTTCAACTAAAAGAGTTGAACCTTAGTTTTGATTGAGCCGTTCTGAAACACTCTTTCTGTAGAAAATGCAAGTGGAGATTCGGAGCGCTAAGAGGGTAATAGTGGAAAAAGGAATGTCTCCAAATATAAACTACACAGAATCATTCGGTGAAACTTCTTTCTGATCTGTGCATTCAGCTAACAGAGTTAAACCATACTTTTGATTGAGCAGATCTGAACTCTCTTTCTGTAGAAAATGCAACTGGACATTTGGAGCGCTAAGAGAGTAGTAGTGGAAAAAGGAATATATTCAAATATAAACTACACAGAAGCATTCTGTGAAACTTCTTTCTGATCTGAGCATTCAGCTAACAGAGTTAAACCATACTTTTGATTGAGCAGTTTTGAAACACTCTGTCTGTAGAAAATGCAACTGGACATTCGTAGCGCTAAGTGGGTAATAGTGGAAAAAAGAATATGTTCAAATATAAACTACACAGAAGCATTGTATGAAACTTCTTTCTGTTCTGTGCATTCAACTAACAGAGTTGAACCTTACGTTTGATTGAGCCTTTCTGAAACACTCTTTCTGTAGAAACTGCAATTGGACATTCTGAGCGCTAAGAGGCCTATATTGGGAAAAATAATATCTTCAAATAAAAACTACACAGAAGCATTGTGTGAAACTTATTTCTGATATGTTCATTAAGCTAACAGAGTTAAACCATACTTTTGATTGCGCAGTTCTGAACACTCTTTCTGTAGAAAATGCAAGTGGACATTCGGAGCGCTAAGAGGGTAATAGTGGAAAAAGGAATATATTCAAATATAAACTACACAGTAGCATTCTGTGAAAATTCTTTCTGTTCTGTGCATTCAACTAACAGAGTTGAACCTTACTTTTGATTGAGCCGTTCTGAAACACTCTTTCTGTAGAAACTGCAATTGCACATGCTAAGCGCTAAGAGGCCTATATTGGGAAAAAGAATATCTTCAAATAAAAACTACACAGATGCATTCTGTGAAACTTATTTCTGATCTGTAAATTCAGTTAACAGAGATAAAACATATTTTTGATTGAGCAGTTATGAAACCCTCCTTTGTAGAAAATGCAAGTGGAGATTCGGAGCGCTAAGAGGGTAATAGTGGAAAAAGGAATGTCTTCAAATATAAACTACACAGAATCATTCGGTGAAACTTCTTTCTGATCTGTGCATTCAGCTAACAGAGTTAAACCATACTTTTGATTGAGCAGATCTGAACACTCTTTCTGTAGAAAATGCAACTGGACATTTGGAGCGCTAAGAGCGTAGTAGTGGAAAAAGGAATATATTCAAATATAAACTACACAGAAGCATTCTGTGAAACTTCTTTCTGTTCTGAGCATTCAGCTAACAGAGTTAAACCATACTTTTGATTGAGCAGTTTTGAAACACTCTGTCTGTAGAAAATGCAACTGGACATTCGTAGCGCTAAGTGGGTAATAGTGGAAAAAAGAATATGTTCAAATATAAACTACACAGAAGCATTGTATGAAACTTCTTTCTGTTCTGTGCATTCAACTAACAGAGTTGAACCTTACTTTTGATTGAGCCGTTCTGAAACACTCTTTCTGTAGAAACTGCAATTGGACATTCTGAGCGCTAAGAGGCCTATATTGGGAAAAAGAATGTCTACAAATAAAAACTACACAGAAGAATTGTGTGAAACTTCTTTCTGTTCTGTTTGTTCAACTAAAAGAGTTGAACCTTAGTTTTGATTGAGCCGTTCTGAAACACTCTTTCTGTAGAAAATGCAAGTGGAGATTCGGATCGCTAAGTGGGTAATAGTGGAAAAAGGAATGTCTCCAAATATAAACTTCACAGAATCATTCTGTGAAACTTCTTTCTGATCTGTGCATTCAGCTAACAGAGTTAAACCGTACTTTTGATTGAGCAGATCTGAACTCTCTTTCTGTAGAAAATGCAACTGGACATTTGGAGCGCTAAGAGAGTAGTAGTGGAAAAAGGAATAAATTCAAATATAAACTACACAGAAGCATTCTGTGAAACTTCTTTCTGATCTGAGCATTCAGCTAACAGAGTTAAACCATACTTTTGATTGAGCAGTTTTGAAACACTCTGTCTGTAGAAAATGCAACTGGACATTCGTAGCGCTAAGTGGGTAATTTTGGAAAAAAGAATATGTTCAAATATAAACTACACAGAAGCATTGTATGAAACTTCTTTCTGTTCTGTGCATTCAACTAACAGAGTTGAACCTTACTTTTGATTGAGCCTTTCTGAAACACTCTTTCTGTAGAAACTGCAATTGGACATTCTGAGCGCTAAGAGGCCTATATTGGGAAAAATAATATCTTCAAATAAAAACTACACAGAAGCATTGTGTGAAACTTATTTCTGATATGTTCTTTAAGCTAACAGAGTTAAACCATACTTTTGATTGCGCAGTTCTGAACACTCCTTCTGTAGAAAATGCAAGTGGACATTCGGAGCGCTAAGAGGGTAATAGTGGAAAAAGGAATATATTCAAATATAAACTACACAGTAGCATTCTGTGAAAATTCTTTCTGTTCTGTGCATTCAACTAACAGAGTTGAACCTTACTTTTGATTGAGCCGTTCTGAAACACTCTTTCTGTAGAAACTGCAATTGGACATGCTAAGCGCTAAGAGGCCTACATTGGGAAAAATAATGTCTTCAAATAAAAACTACACAGATGCATTCTGTGAAACTTATTTCTGATCTGTAAATTCAGTTAACAGAGATAAAACATATTTTTGATTGAGCAGTTATGAAACACTCTTTTTGTAGAAAATGCAAGTGGAGATTCGGAGCGCTAAGAGGGTAATAGTGGAAAAAGGAATGTCTTCAAATATAAACTACACAGAATCATTCGGTGAAACTTCTTTCTGATCTGTGCATTCAGCTAACAGGGTTAAACCATACTTTTGATTGAGCAGATCTGAACTCTCTTTCTGTAGAAAATGCAACTGGACATTTGGAGCGCTAAGAGAGTAGTAGTGGAAAAAGGAATATATTCAAATATAAACTACACAGAAGCATTCTGTGAAACTTCTTTCTGATCTGAGCATTCAGCTAACAGAGTTAAACCATACTTTTGATTGAGCAGTTTTGAAACACTCTGTCTGTAGAAAATGCAACTGGACATTCGTAGCGCTAAGTGGGTAATAGTGGAAAAAAAATATGTTCAAATATAAACTACACAGAAGCATTGTATGAAACTTCTTTCTGTTCTGTGCATTCAACTAACAGAGTTGAACCTTACTTTTGATTGAGCCTTTCTGAAACACTCTTTCTGTAGAAACTGCAATTGGACATTCTGAGCGCTAAGAGGCCTCTATTGGGAAAAATTATAACTTCAAATAAAAACTACACAGAAGCATTGTGTGAAACTTATTTCTGATATGTTCATTAAGCTAACAGAGTTAAACCATACTTTTGATTGCGCAGTTCTGAACACTCTTTCTGTAGAAAATGCAAGTGGACATTCGGAGCGCTAAGAGGGTAATAGTGGAAAAAGGAATATATTCAAATATAAACTACACAGTAGCATTCTGTGAAAATTCTTTCTGTTCTGTGCATTCAACTAACAGAGTTGAACCTTACTTTTGATTGAGCCGTTCTGAAACACTCTTTCTGTAGAAACTGCAATTGGACATGCTAAGCGCTAAGAGGCCTACATTGAGAAAAAGAATATCTTCAAATAAAAACTACACAGATGCATTCTGTGAAACTTATTTCTGATCTGTAAATTCAGTTAACAGAGATAAAACATATTTTTGATTGATCAGTTATGATACACTCCTTTGTAGAAAATGCAAGTGGAGATTCGGAGCGCTAAGGGGGTAATAGTGGAAAAAGGAATATCTTCAAATATAAACTACACAGAATCATTCGGTGAAACTTCTTTCTGATCTGTGCATTCAGCTAACAGAGTTAAACCATACTTTTGATTGAGCAGATCTGAACACTATTTCTGTAGAAAATGCAACTGGATATTTGGAGCGCTAAGAGCGTAGTAGTGGAAAAAGGAATATATTCAAATATAAACTACACAGAAGCATTCTGTGAAACTTCTTTCTGATCTGAGCATTCAGCTAACAGAGTTAAACCATACTTTTGATTGAGCAGTTTTGAAACACTCTGTCTGTAGAAAATGCAACTGGACATTCGTAGCGCTAAGTGGGTAATAGTGGAAAAAAGAATATGTTCAAATATAAACTACACAGAAGCATTGTATGAAACTTCTTTCTGTTCTGTGCATTCAACTAACAGAGTTGAACCTTACTTTTGATTGAGCCGTTCTGAAACACTCTTTCTGTAGAAACTGCAATTGGACATTCTGAGCGCTAAGAGGCCTATATTGGGAAAAAGAATGTCTACAAATAAAAACTACACAGAAGAATTGTGTGAAACTTCTTTCTGTTCTGTTTGTTCAACTAAAAGAGTTGAACCTTAGTTTTGATGGAGCCGTTCTGAAACACTCTTTCTGTAGAAAATGCAAGTGGAGATTCGGAGCGCTAAGTGGGTAATAGTGGAAAAAGGAATGTCTCCAAATATAAACTTCACAGAATCATTCTGTTAAACTTCTTTCTGATCTGTGCATTCAGCTAACAGAGTTAAACCGTACTTTTGTTTGAGCAGATCTGAACTCTCTTTCTGTAGAAAATGCAACTGGACATTTGGAGCGCTAAGAGAGTAGTAGTGGAAAAAGGAATATATTCAAATATAAACTACACAGAAACATTCTGTGAAACTTCTTTCTGATCTGAGCATTCAGCTAACAGAGTTAAACCATACTTTTGATTGAGCAGTTTTGAAACACTCTGTCTGTAGAAAATGCAACTGGACATTCGTAGCGCTAAGTGGGTAATAGTGGAAAAAAGAATATGTTCAAATATAAACTACACAGAAGCATTGTATGAAACTTCTTTCTGTTCTGTGCATTCAACTAACAGAGTTGAACCTTACTTTTGATTGAGCCTTTCTGAAACACTCTTTCTGTAGAAACTGCAATTGGACATTCTGAGCGCTAAGAGGCCTATATTGGGAAAAATAATATCTTCAAATAAAAACTACACAGAAGCATTGTGTGAAACTTATTTCTGATATGTTCATTAAGCTAACAGAGTTAAACCATACTTTTGATTGCGCAGTTCTGAACACTCTTTCTGTAGAAAATGCAAGTGGACATTCGGAGCGCTAAGAGGGTAATAGTGGAAAAAGGAATATATTCAAATATAAACTACACAGTAGCATTCTGTGAAAATTCTTTCTGTTCTGTGCATTCAACTAACAGAGTTGAACCTTACTTTTGATTGAGCCGTTCTGAAACACTCTTTCTGTAGAAACTGCAATTGGACATGCTAAGCGCTAAGAGGCCTGTATTGGGAAAAAGAATATCTTCAAATAAAAACTACACAGATGCATTCTGTGAAACTTATTTCTGATCTGTAAATTCAGTTAACAGAGATAAAACATATTTTTGATTGAGCAGTTATGAAACCCTCCTTTTTAGAAAATGCAATTGGAGATTCGGAGCGCTAAGAGGGTAATAGTGGAAAAAGGAATGTCTTCAAATATAAACTACACAGAATCATTCGGTGAAACTTCTTTCTGATCTGTGCATTCAGCTAACAGAGTTAAACCATACTTTTGATTGAGCAGATCTGAACACTCTTTCTGTAGAAAATGCAACTGGACATTTGGAGCGCTAAGAGCGTAGTAGTGGAAAAAGGAATATATTCAAATATAAACTACACAGAAGCATTCTGTGAAACTTCTTTCTGATCTGAGCATTCAGCTAACAGAGTTAAACCATACTTTTGATTGAGCAGTTTTGAAACACTCTGTCTGTAGAAAATGCAACTGGACATTCGTAGCGCTAAGTGGGTAATAGTGGAAAAAAGAATATGTTCAAATATAAACTACACAGAAGCATTGTATGAAACTTCTTTCTGTTCTGTGCATTCAACTAACAGAGTTGAACCTTACTTTTGATTGAGCCGTTCTGAAACACTCTTTCTGTAGAAACTGCAATTGGACATTCTGAGCGCTAAGAGGCCTATATTGGGAAAAAGAATGTCTACAAATAAAATCTACACAGAAGAATTGTGTGAAACTTCTTTCTGTTCTGTTTGTTCAACTAAAAGAGTTGAACCTTAGTTTTGATTGAGCCGTTCTGAAACACTCTTTCTGTAGAAAATGCAAGTGGAGATTCGGAGCGCTAAGTGGGTAATAGTGGAAAAAGGAATGTCTCCAAATATAAACTTCACAGAATCATTCTGTGAAACTTCTTTCTGATCTGTGCATTCAGCTAACAGAGTTAAACCGTACTTTTGATTGAGCAGATCTGAACTCTCTTTCTGTAGAAAATGCAACTGGACATTTGGAGCGCTAAGAGAGTAGTAGTGGAAAAAGGAATATATTCAAATATAAACTACACAGAAGCATTCTGTGAAACTTCTTTCTGATCTGAGCATTCAGCTAACAGAGTTAAACCATACTTTTGATTGAGCAGTTTTGAAACACTCTGTCTGTAGAAAATGCAACTGGACATTCGTAGCGCTAAGTGGGTAATAGTGGAAAAAAGAATATGTTCAAATATAAACTACACAGAAGCATTGTATGAAACTTCTTTCTGTTCTGTGCATTCAACTAACAGAGTTGAACCTTACTTTTGATTGAGCCTTTCTGAAACACTCTTTCTGTAGAAACTGCAATTGGACATTCTGAGCGCTAAGAGGCCTATATTGGGAAAAATAATATCTTCAAATAAAAACTACACAGAAGCATTGTGTGAAACTTATTTCTGATATGTTCTTTAAGCTAACAGAGTTAAACCATACTTTTGATTGCGCAGTTCTGAACACTCTTTCTGTAGAAAATGCAAGTGGACATTCGGAGCGCTAAGAGGGTAATAGTGGAAAAAGGAATATATTCAAATATAAACTACACAGTAGCATTCTGTGAAAATTCTTTCTGTTCTGTGCATTCAACTAACAGAGTTGAACCTTACTTTTGATTGAGCCGTTCTGAAACACTCTTTCTGTAGAAACTGCAATTGGACATGCTAAGCGCTAATAGGCCTACATTGGGAAAAATAATGTCTTCAAATAAAAACTACACAGATGCATTCTGTGAAACTTATTTCTGATCTGTAAATTCAGTTAACAGAGATAAAACATATTTTTGATTGAGCAGTTATGAAACACTCTTTTTGTAGAAAATGCAAGTGGAGATTCGGAGCGCTAAGAGGGTAATAGTGGAAAAAGGAATGTCTTCAAATATAAACTACACAGAATCATTCGGTGAAACTTCTTTCTGATCTGTGCATTCAGCTAACAGGGTTAAACCATACTTTTGATTGAGCAGATCTGAACTCTCTTTCTGTAGAAAATGCAACTGGACATTTGGAGCGCTAAGAGAGTAGTAGTGGAAAAAGGAATATATTCAAATATAAACTACACAGAAGCATTCTGTGAAACTTCTTTCTGATCTGAGCATTCAGCTAACAGAGTTAAACCATACTTTTGATTGAGCAGTTTTGAAACACTCTGTCTGTAGAAAATGCAACTGGACATTCGTAGCGCTAAGTGGGTAATAGTGGAAAAAAGAATATGTTCAAATATAAACTACACAGAAGCATTGTATGAAACTTCTTTCTGTTCTGTGCATTCAACTAACAGAGTTGAACCTTACTTTTGATTGAGCCTTTCTGAAACACTCTTTCTGTAGAAACTGCAATTTGACATTCTGAGCGCTAAGAGGCCTCTATTGGGAAAAATTATAACTTCAAATAAAAACTACACAGAAGCATTGTGTGAAACTTATTTCTGATATGTTCATTAAGCTAACAGAGTTAAACCATACTTTTGATTGCGCAGTTCTGAACACTCTTTCTGTAGAAAATGCAAGTGGACATTCGGAGCGCTAAGAGGGTAATAGTGGAAAAAGGAATATATTCAAATATAAACTACACAGTAGCATTCTGTGAAAATTCTTTCTGTTCTGTGCATTCAACTAACAGAGTTGAACCTTACTTTTGATTGAGCCATTCTGAAACACTCTTTCTGTAGAAACTGCAATTGGACATGCTAAGCGCTAAGAGGCCTACATTGAGAAAAAGAATATCTTCAAATAAAAACTACACAGATGCATTCTGTGAAACTTATTTCTGATCTGTAAATTCAGTTAACAGAGATAAAACATATTTTTGATTGATCAGTTATGATACACTCCTTTGTAGAAAATGCAAGTGGAGATTCGGAGCGCTAAGGTGGTAATAGTGGAAAAAGGAATATCTTCAAATATAAACTACACAGAATCATTCGGTGAAACTTCTTTCTGATCTGTGCATTCAGCTAACAGAGTTAAACCATACTTTTGATTGAGCAGATCTGAACACTATTTCTGTAGAAAATGCAACTGGATATTTGGAGCGCTAAGAGCGTAGTAGTGGAAAAAGGAATATATTCAAATATAAACTACACAGAAGCATTCTGTGAAACTTCTTTCTGATCTGAGCATTCAGCTAACAGAGTTAAACCATACTTTTGATTGAGCAGATTTGAAACACTCTGTCTGTAGAAAATGCAACTGGACATTCGTAGCGCTAAGTGGGTAATAGTGGAAAAAAAATATGTTCAAATATAAACTACACAGAAGCATTGTATGAAACTTCTTTCTGTTCTGTGCATTCAACTAACAGAGTTGAACCTTACTTTTGATTGAGCCGTTCTGAAACACTCTTTCTGTAGAAACTGCAATTGGACATTCTGAGCGCTAAGAGGCCTATATTGGGAAAAAGAATGTCTACAAATAAAAACTACACAGAAGAATTGTGTGAAACTTCTTTCTGTTCTGTTTGTTCAACTAAAAGAGTTGAACCTTAGTTTTGATTGAGCCGTTCTGAAACACTCTTTCTGTAGAAAATGCAAGTGGAGATTCGGAGCGCTAAGTGGGTAATAGTGGAAAAAGGAATGTCTCCAAATATAAACTTCACAGAATCATTCTGTTAAACTTCTTTCTGATCTGTGCATTCAGCTAACAGTGTTAAACCATACTTTTGTTTGAGCAGATCTGAACTCTCTTTCTGTAGAAAATGCAACTGGACATTTGGAGCGCTAAGAGAGTAGTAGTGGAAAAAGGAATATATTCAAATATAAACTACACAGAAGCATTCTGTGAAACTTCTTTCTGATCTGAGCATTCAGCTAACAGAGTTAAACCATACTTTTGATTGAGCAGTTTTGAAACACTCTGTCTGTAGAAAATGCAACTGGACATTCGTAGCGCTAAGTGGGTAATAGTGGAAAAAAGAATATGTTCAAATATAAACTACACAGAAGCATTGTATGAAACTTCTTTCTGTTCTGTGCATTCAACTAACAGAGTTGAACCTTACTTTTGATTGAGCCCTTCTGAAACACTCTTTCTGTAGAAACTGCAATTGGACATTCTGAGCGCTAAGAGGCCTATATTGGGAAAAATAATATCTTCAAATAAAAACTACACAGAAGCATTGTGTGAAACTTATTTCTGATATGTTCTTTAAGCTAACAGAGTTAAACCATACTTTTGATTGCGCAGTTCTGAACACTCTTTCTGTAGAAAATGCAAGTGGACATTCGGAGCGCTAAGAGGGTAATAGTGGAAAAAGGAATATATTCAAATATAAACTACACAGTAGCATTCTGTGAAAATTCTTTCTGTTCTGTGCATTCAACTAACAGAGTTGAACCTTACTTTTGATTGAGCCGTTCTGAAACACTCTTTCTGTAGAAACTGCAATTGGACATGCTAAGCGCTAAGAGGCCTACATTGGGAAAAATAATATCTTCAAATAAAAACTACACAGATGCATTCTGTGAAACTTATTTCTGATCTGTAAATTCAGTTAACAGAGATAAAACATATTTTTGATTGAGCAGTTATGAAACACTCTTTTTGTAGAAAATGCAAGTGGAGATTCGGAGCGCTAAGAGGGTAATAGTGGAAAAAGGAATGTCTTCAAATATAAACTACACAGAATCATTCGGTGAAACTTCTTTCTGATCTGTGCATTCAGCTAACAGGGTTAAACCATACTTTTGATTGAGCAGATCTGAACTCTCTTTCTGTAGAAAATGCAACTGGACATTTGGAGCGCTAAGAGAGTAGTAGTGGAAAAAGGAATATATTCAAATATAAACTACACAGAAGCATTCTGTGAAACTTCTTTCTGATCTGAGCATTCAGCTAACAGAGTTAAACCATACTTTTGATTGAGCAGTTTTGAAACACTCTGTCTGTAGAAAATGCAACTGGACATTCGTAGCGCTAAGTGGGTAATAGTGGAAAAAAGAATATGTTCAAATATAAACTACACAGAAGCATTGTATGAAACTTCTTTCTGTTCTGTGCATTCAACTAACAGAGTTGAACCTTACTTTTGATTGAGCCTTTCTGAAACACTCTTTCTGTAGAAACTGCAATTGGGCATTCTGAGCGCTAAGAGGCCTATATTGGGAAAAATAATATCTTCAAATAAAAACTACACAGAAGCATTGTGTGAAACTTATTTCTGATATGTTCATTAAGTTAACAGAGTTAAACCATACTTTTGATTACGCAGTTCTGAACACTCTTTCTGTAGAAAATGCAAGTGGACATTCGGAGCGCTAAGAGGGTAATAGTGGAAAAAGGAATATATTCAAATATAAACTACACAGTAGCATTCAGTGAAAATTCTTTCTGTTCTGTGCATTCAACTAACAGAGTTGAACCTTACTTTTGATTGAGCCGTTCTGAAACACTCTTTCTGTAGAAACTGCAATTGGACATTCTGAGCGCTAAGAGGCCTATATTGGGAAAAAGAATGTCTTCAAATAAAAACTACACAGAAGAATTGTGTGAAACTTCTTTCTGTTCTGTTTGTTCAACTAAAAGAGTTGAACCTTAGTTTTGATTGAGCCGTTCTGAAACACACTTTCTGTAGAAAATGCAAGAGGAGATTCGGAGCGCTAAGAGGGTAATAGTGGAAAAAGGAATGTCTCCAAATATAAACTACACAGAATCATTCTGTGAAACTTCTTTCTGATCTGTGCATTCAGCTAACAGAGTTAAACCATACTTTTGATTGAGCAGATCTGAACACTCTTTCTGTAGAAAATGCAACTGGACATTTGGAGCGCTAAGAGAGTAGTAGTGGAAAAAGGAATATATTCAAATATAAACTACACAGAAGCATTCTGTGAAACTTCTTTCTGATCTGAGCATTCAGCTAACAGAGTTAAACCATACTTTTGATTGAGCAGTTTTGAAACACTCTGTCTGTAGAAAATGCAACTGGACATTCGTAGCGCTAAGTGGGTAATAGTGGAAAAAAGAATATGTTCAAATATAAACTACACAGAAGCATTGTATGAAACTTCTTTCTGTTCTGTGCATTCAACTAACAGAGTTGAACCTTACTTTTGATTGAGCCGTTCTGAAACACTCTTTCTGTAGAAACTGCAATTGGACATTCTGAGCGCTAAGAGGCCTATATTGGGAAAAAGAATGTTTACAAATAAAAACTACACAGAAGAATTGTGTGAAACTTCTTTCTGTTCTGTTTGTTCAACTAAAAGAGTTGAACCTTAGTTTTGATTGAGCCGTTCTGAAACACTCTTTCTGTAGAAAATGCAAGTGGAGATTCAGAGCGCTAAGAGGGTAATAGTGGAAAAAGGAATGTCTCCAAATATAAACTACACAGAATCATTCGGTGAAACTTCTTTCTGATCTGTGCATTCAGCTAACAGTGTTAAACCATACTTTTGATTGAGCAGATCTGAACTCTCTTTCTGTAGAAAATGCAACTGGACATTTGGAGCGCTAAGAGAGTAGTAGTGGAAAAAGGAATATATTCAAATATAAACTACACAGAAGCATTCTGTGAAACTTCTTTCTGATCTGAGCATTCAGCTAACAGAGTTAAACCATACTTTTGATTGAGCAGTTTTGAAACACTCTGTCTGTAGAAAATGCAACTGGACATTCGTAGCGCTAAGTGGGTAATAGTGGAAAAAAGAATATGTTCAAATATAAACTACACAGAAGCATTGTATGAAACTACTTTCTCTTCTGTGCATTCAACTAACAGATTTGAACCTTACTTTTGATTGAGCCTTTCTGAAACACTCTTTCTGTAGAAACTGCAATTGGACATTCTGAGCGCTAAGAGGCCTATATTGGGAAAAATAATATCTTCAAATAAAAACTACAAAGAATCATTGTGTGAAACTTATTTCTGATATGTTCATTAAGCTAACAGAGTTAAACCATACTTTTGATTGCGCAGTTCTGAACACTGTTTCTGTAGAAAATGCAAGTGAACATTCGGAGCGCTAAGAGGGTAATAGTGGAAAAAGGAATATATTCAAATATAAACTACACAGTAGCATTCTGTGAAAATTCTTTCTGTTCTGTGCATTCAACTAACAGAGTTGAACCTTACTTTTGATTGAGCCGTTCTGAAACACTCTTTCTGTAGAAACTGCAATTGTACATGCTAAGCGCTAAGAGGCCTACATTGAGAAAAAGAATATCTTCAAATAAAAACTACACAGATGCATTCTGTGAAACTTATTTCTGATCTGTAAATTCAGTTAACAGAGATAAAACATATTTTTGATTGATCAGTTATGAAACACTCCTTTGTAGAAAATGCAAGTGGAGATTCGGAGCGCTAAGAGGGTAATAGTGGAAAATGGAATGTCTTCAAATATAAACTACACAGAATCATTCGGTGAAACTTCTTTCTGGTCTGTGCATTCAGCTAACAGAGTTAAACCATACTTTTGATTGAGCAGATCTGAACACTCTTTCTGTAGAAAATGCAACTGGACATTTGGAGCGCTAAGAGAGTAGTAGTGGAAAAAGGAATATATTCAAATATAAACTACACAGAAGCATTCTGTGAAACTTCTTTCTGATCTGAGCATTCAGCTAACAGAGTTAAACCATACTTTTGATTGAGCAGTTTTGAAACACTCTGTCTGTAGGAAATGCAACTGGACATTCGTAGCGCTAATTGGGTAATAGTGGAAAAAAGAATATGTTCAAATATAAACTACACAGAAGCATTGTATGAAACTTCTTTCTGTTCTGTGCATTCAACTAACAGAGTTGAACCTTAATTTTGATTGAGCCGTTCTGAAACACTCTTTCTGTAGAAACTGCAATTGGACATTCTGAGCACTAAGATTCCTATATTGGGAAAAAGAATGTCTACAAATAAAAACTACACAGAAGAATTGTGTGAAACTTCTTTCTGTTCTGTTTGTTCAACTAAAAGAGTTGAACCTTAGTTTTGATTGAGCCGTTCTGAAACACTCTTTCTGTAAAAAATGCAAGTGGAGATTCGGAGCGCTAAGAGGGTAATAGTGGAAAAAGGAATGTCTCCAAATATAAACTACACAGAATCATTCTGTGAAACTTCTTTCTGATCTGTGCATTCAGCTAACAGAGTTAAACCATACTTTTGATTGAGCAGATCTGAACTCTCTTTCTGTAGAAAATGCAACTGGACATTTGGAGCGCTAAGAGAGTAGTAGTGGAAAAAGGAATATATTCAAATATAAACTACACAGAAGGATTCTGTGAAACTTCTTTCTGATCTGAGCATTCAGCTAACAGAGTTAAACCATACTTTTGATTGAGCAGTTTTGAAACACTCTGTCTGTAGAAAATGCAACTGGACATTCGTAGCGCTAAGTGGGTAATTGCGGAAAAAAGAATATGTTCAAATATAAACTACAGAGAAGCAGTGTATAAAACTTCTTTCTGTTCTGTGCATTCAACTAACAGAGTTGAACCTTACTTTTGATTGAGCCTTTCAGAAACACTCTTTCTGTAGAAACTGCAATTGGGCATTCTGAGCGCTAAGAGGCCTATATTGGGAAAAATAATATCTTCAAATAAAAACTACACAGAAGCATTGTGTGAAACTTATTTCTGATATGTTCATTAAGTTAACAGAGTTAAACCATACTTTTGATTACGCAGTTCTGAACACTCTTTCTGTAGAAAATGCAAGTGGACATTCGGAGCGCTAAGAGGGTAATAGTAGAAAAAGGAATATATTCAAATATAAACTACACAGTAGCATTCAGTGAAAATTCTTTCTGTTCTGTGCATTCAACTAACAGAGTTGAACCTTACTTTTGATTGAGCCGTTCTGAAACACTCTTTCTGTAGAAACTGCAATTGGACATTCTGAGCGCTAAGAGGCCTATATTGGGAAAAAGAATGTCTTCAAATAAAAACTACACAGAAGAATTGTGTGAAACTTCTTTCTGTTCTGTTTGTTCAACTAAAAGAGTTGAACCTTAGTTTTGATTGAGCCGTTCTGAAACACACTTTCTGTAGAAAATGCAAGTGGAGATTCGGAGCGCTAAGAGGGTAATAGTGGAAAAAGGAATGTCTCCAAATATAAACTACACAGAATCATTCTGTGAAACTTCTTTCTGATCTGTGCATTCAGCTAACAGAGTTAAACCATACTTTTGATTGAGCAGATCTGAACACTCTTTCTGTAGAAAATGCAACTGGACATTTGGAGCGCTAAGAGAGTAGTAGTGGAAAAAGGAATATATTCAAATATAAACTACACAGAAGCATTCTGTGAAACTTCTTTCTGATCTGAGCATTCAGCTAACAGAGTTAAACCATACTTTTGATTGAGCAGTTTTGAAACACTCTGTCTGTAGAAAATGCAACTGGACATTCGTAGCGCTAAGTGGGTAATAGTGGAAAAAATAATATGTTCAAATATAAACTACACAGAAGCATTGTATGAAACTTCTTTCTGTTCTGTGCATTCAACTAACAGAGTTGAACCTTACTTTTGATTGAGCCGTTCTGAAACACTCTTTCTGTAGAAACTGCAATTGGACATTCTGAGCGCTAAGAGGCCTATATTGGGAAAAAGAATGTCTACAAATAAAAACTACACAGAAGAATTGTGTGAAACTTCTTTCTGTTCTGTTTGTTCAACTAAAAGAGTTGAACCTTAGTTTTGATTGAGCCGTTCTGAAACACTCTTTCTGTAGAAAATGCAAGTGGAGATTCAGAGCGCTAAGAGGGTAATAGTGGAAAAAGGAATGTCTCCAAATATAAACTACACAGAATCATTCGGTGAAACTTCTTTCTGATCTGTGCATTCAGCTAACAGTGTTAAACCATACTTTTGATTGAGCAGATCTGAACTCTCTTTCTGTAGAAAATGCAACTGGACATTTGGAGCGCTATGAAAGTAGTAGTGGAAAAAGGAATATATTCAAATATAAACTACACAGAAGCATTCTGTGAAACTTCTTTCTGATCTGAGCATTCAGCTAACAGAGTTAAACCATACTTTTGATTGAGCAGTTTTGAAACACTCTGTCTGTAGAAAATGCAACTGGACATTCGTAGCGCTAAGTGGGTAATAGTGGAAAAAAGAATATGTTCAAATATAAACTACACAGAAGCATTGTATGAAACTACTTTCTGTTCTGTGCATTCAACTAACAGATTTGAACCTTACTTTTGATTGAGCCTTTCTGAAACACTCTTTCTGTAGAAACTGCAATTGGACATTCTGAGCGCTAAGAGGCCTATATTGGGAAAAATAATATCTTCAAATAAAAACTACAAAGAATCATTGTGTGAAACTTATTTCTGATATGTTCATTAAGCTAACAGAGTTAAACCATACTTTTGATTGCGCAGTTCTGAACACTCTTTCTGTAGAAAATGCAAGTGAACATTCGGAGCGCTAAGAGGGTAATAGTGGAAAAAGGAATATATTCAAATATAAACTACACAGTAGCATACTGTGAAAATTCTTTCTGTTCTGTGCATTCAACTAACAGAGTTGAACCTTACTTTTGATTGAGCCGTTCTGAAACACTCTTTCTGTAGAAACTGCAATTGTACATGCTAAGCGCTAAGAGGCCTACATTGAGAAAAAGAATATCTTCAAATAAAAACTACACAGATGCATTCTGTGAAACTTATTTCTGATCTGTAAACTCAGTTAACAGAGATAAAACATATTTTTGATTGATCAGTTATGAAACACTCCTTTGTAGAAAATGCAAGTGGAGATTCGGAGCGCTAAGAGGGTAATAGTGGAAAATGGAATGTCTTCAAATATAAACTACACAGAATCATTCGGTGAAACTTCTTTCTGGTCTGTGCATTCAGCTAACAGAGTTAAACCATACTTTTGATTGAGCAGATCTGAACACTCTTTCTGTAGAAAATGCAACTGGACATTTGGAGCGCTAAGAGAGTAGTAGTGGAAAAAGGAATATATTCAAATATAAACTACACAGAAGCATTCTGTGAAACTTCTTTCTGATCTGAGCATTCAGCTAACAGAGTTAAACCATACTTTTGATTGAGCAGTTTTGAAACACTCTGTCTGTAGGAAATGCAACTGGACATTCGTAGCGCTAATTGGGTAATAGTGGAAAAAAGAATATGTTCAAATATAAACTACACAGAAGCATTGTATGAAACTTCTTTCTGTTGTGTGCATTCAACTAACAGAGTTGAACCTTACTTTTGATTGAGCCGTTCTGAAACACTCTTTCTGTAGAAACTGCAATTGGACATTCTGAGCGCTAAGAGGCCTCTATTGGGAAAAATAATATCTTCAAATAAAAACTACACAGAAGCATTGTGTGAAACTTATTTCTGATATGTTCATTAAGCTAACAGAGTTAAACCATACTTTTGATTGCGCAGTTCTGAACACTCTTTCTGTAGAAAATGCAAGTGGACATTCGGAGCGCTAAGAGGGTAATAGTGGAAAAAGGAATATATTCAAATATAAACTACACAGTAGCATTCTGTGAAAATTCTTTCTGTTCTGTGCATTCAACTAACAGAGTTGAACCTTACTTTTGATTGAGCCGTTCTGAAACACTCTTTCTGTAGAAACTGCAATTGGACATGCTAAGCGCTAAGAGGCCTACATTGAGAAAAAGAATATCTTCAAATAAAAACTACACAGATGCATTCTGTGAAACTTATTTCTGATCTGTAAATTCAGTTAACAGAGATAAAACATATTTTTGATTGATCAGTTATGAAACACTCCTTTGTAGAAAATGCAAGTGGAGATTCGGAGCGCTAAGTGGTTAATAGTGGAAAAAGGAATGTCTTCAAATATAAACTACACAGAATCATTCGGTGAAACTTCTTTCTGATCTGTGCATTCAGCTAACAGAGTTAAAACATACTTTTGATTGAGCAGATCTGAACACTATTTCTGTAGAAAATGCAACTGGACATTTGGAGCGCTAAGAGCGTAGTAGTGGAGAAAGGAATATATTCAAATATAAACTACACAGAAGCATTCTGTGAAACTTCTTTCTGATCTGAGCATTCAGCTAACAGAGTTAAACCATACTTTTGATTGAGCAGTTCTGAAACACTCTGTCTGTAGAAAATGCAACTGGACATTCGTAGCGCTAAGTGGGTAATAGTGGAAAAAAGAATATGTTCAAATATAAACTACACAGAAGCATTGTATGAAACTTCTTTCTGTTCTGTGCATTCAACTAACAGAGTTGAACCTTACTTTTGATTGAGCCGTTCTGAAACACTCTTTCTGTAGAAACTGCAATTGGACATTCTGAGCGCTAAGAGGCCTATATTGGGAAAAAGAAAGTCTACAAATAAAAACTACACAGAAGAATTGTGTGAAACTTCTTTCTGTTCTGTTTGTTCAACTAAAAGAGTTGAACCTTAGTTTTGATTGAGCCGTTCTGAAACACTCTTTCTGTAGAAAATGCAAGTGGAGATTCGGAGCGCTAAGAGGGTAATAGTGGAAAAAGGAATGTCTCCAAATATAAACTACACAGAATCATTCGGTGAAACTTCTTTCTGATCTGTGCATTCAGCTAACAGTGTTAAACCATACTTTTGATTGAGCAGATCTGAACTCTCTTTCTGTAGAAAATGCAACTGGACATTTGGAGCCCTAAGAGAGTAGTAGTGGAAAAAGGAATATATTCAAATATAAACTACACAGAAGCATTCTGTGAAACTTCTTTCTGATCTGAGCATTCAGCTAACAGAGTTAAACCATACTTTTGATTGAGCAGTTTTGAAACACTCTGTCTGTAGAAAATGCAACTGGACATTCGTAGCGCTAAGTGGGTAATAGTGGAAAAAAGAATATGTTCAAATATAAACTACACAGAAGCATTGTATGAAACTTCTTTCTGTTCTGTGCATTCAACTAACAGAGTTGAACCTTACTTTTGATTGAGCCTTTCTGAAACACTCTTTCTGTAGAAACTGCAATTGGACATTCTGAGCGCTAAGAGGCCTCTATTGGGAAAAATAATATCTTCAAATAAAAACTACACAGAAGCATTGTGTGAAACTTATTTCTGATATGTTCATTAAGCTAACAGAGTTAAACCATACTTTTGATTGCGCAGTTCTGAACACTCTTTCTGTAGAAAATGCAAGTGGACATTCGGAGCGCTAAGAGGGTAATAGTGGAAAAAGGAATATATTCAAATATAAACTACACAGTAGCATTCTGTGAAAATTCTTTCTGTTCTGTGCATTCAACTAACAGAGTTGAACCTTACTTTTGATTGAGCCGTTCTGAAACACTCTTTCTGTAGAAACTGCAATTGGACATGCTAAGCGCTAAGAGGCCTACATTGAGAAAAAGAATATCTTCAAATAAAAACTACACAGATGCATTCTGTGAAACTTATTTCTGATCTGTAAATTCAGTTAACAGAGATAAAACATATTTTTGATTGATCAGTTATGAAACACTCCTTTGTAGAAAATGCAAGTGGAAATTCGGAGCGCTAAGAGGGTAATAGTGGAAAAAGGAATGTCTTCAAATATAAACTACACAGAATCATTCGGTGAAACTTCTTTCTGATCTGTGCATTCAGCTAACAGAGTTAAAACATACTTTTGATTGAGCAGATCTGAACAGTATTTCTGTAGAAAATGCAACTGGACATTTGGAGCGCTAAGAGCGTAGTAGTGGAGAAAGGAATATATTCAAATATAAACTACACAGAAGCATTCTGTGAAACTTCTTTCTGATCTGAGCATTCAGCTAACAGAGTTAAACCATACTTTTGATTGAGCAGTTCTGAAACACTCTGTCTGTAGAAAATGCAACTGGACATTCGTAGCGCTAAGTGGGTAATAGTGGAAAAAAGAATATGTTCAAATATAAACTACACAGAAGCATTGTATGAAACTTCTTTCTGTTCTGTGCATTCAACTAACAGAGTTGAACCTTACTTTTGATTGAGCCGTTCTGAAACACTCTTTCTGTAGAAACTGCAATTGGACATTCTGAGCGCTAAGAGGCCTATATTGGGAAAAAGAATGTCTACAAATAAAAACTACACAGAAGAATTGTGTGAAACTTCTTTCTGTTCTGTTTGTTCAACTAAAAGAGTTGAACCTTAGTTTTGATTGAGCCGTTCTGAAACACTCTTTCTGTAGAAAATGCAAGTGGAGATTCGGAGCGCTAAGAGGGTAATAGTGGAAAAAGGAATGTCTCCAAATATAAACTACACAGAATCATTCGGTGAAACTTCTTTCTGATCTGTGCATTCAGCTAACAGTGTTAAACCATACTTTTGATTGAGCAGATCTGAACTCTCTTTCTGTAGAAAATGCAACTGGACATTTGGAGCCCTAAGAGAGTAGTAGTGGAAAAAGGAATATATTCAAATATAAACTACACAGAAGCATTCTGTGAAACTTCTTTCTGATCTGAGCATTCAGCTAACAGAGTTAAACCATACTTTTGATTGAGCAGTTTTGAAACACTCTGTCTGTAGAAAATGCAACTGGACATTCGTAGCGCTAAGTGGGTAATAGTGGAAAAAAGAATATGTTCAAATATAAACTACACAGAAGCATTGTATGAAACTTCTTTCTGTTCTGTGCATTCAACTAACAGAGTTGAACCTTACTTTTGATTGAGCCTTTCTGAAACACTCTTTCTGTAGAAACTGCAATTGGACATTCTGAGCGCTAAGAGGCCTCTATTGGGAAAAATAATATCTTCAAATAAAAACTACACAGAAGCATTGTGTGAAACTTATTTCTGATATGTTCATTAAGCTAACAGAGTTAAACCATACTTTTGATTGCGCAGTTCTGAACACTCTTTCTGTAGAAAATGCAAGTGGACATTCGGAGCGCTAAGAGGGTAATAGTGGAAAAAGGAATATATTCAAATATAAACTACACAGTAGCATTCTGTGAAAATTCTTTCTGTTCTGTGCATTCAACTAACAGAGTTGAACCTTACTTTTGATTGAGCCGTTCTGAAACACTCTTTCTGTAGAAACTGCAATTGGACATGCTAAGCGCTAAGAGGCCTACATTGAGAAAAAGAATATCTTCAAATAAAAACTACACAGATGCATTCTGTGAAACTTATTTCTGATCTGTAAATTCAGTTAACAGAGATAAAACATATTTTTGATTGATCAGTTATGAAACACTCCTTTGTAGAAAATGCAAGTGGAGATTCGGAGCGCTAAGAGGGTAATAGTGGAAAAAGGAATGTCTTCAAATATAAACTACACAGAATCATTCGGTGAAACTTCTTTCTGATCTGTGCATTCAGCTAACAGAGTTAAAACATACTTTTGATTGAGCAGATCTGAACACTATTTCTGTAGAAAATGCAACTGGACATTTGGAGCGCTAAGAGCGTAGTAGTGGAGAAAGGAATATATTCAAATATAAACTACACAGAAGCATTCTGTGAAACTTCTTTCTGATCTGAGCATTCAGCTAACAGAGTTAAACCATACTTTTGATTGAGCAGTTCTGAAACACTCTGTCTGTAGAAAATGCAACTGGACATTCGTAGCGCTAAGTGGGTAATAGTGGAAAAAAGAATATGTTCAAATATAAACTACACAGAAGCATTGTATGAAACTTCTTTCTGTTCTGTGCATTCAACTAACAGAGTTGAACCTTACTTTTGATTGAGCCGTTCTGAAACACCCTTTCTGTAGAAACTGCAATTGGACATTCTGAGCGCTAAGAGGCCTATATTGGGAAAAAGAATGTCTACAAATAAAAACTACACAGAAGAATTGTGTGAAACTTCTTTCTGTTCTGTTTGTTCAACTAAAAGAGTTGAACCTTAGTTTTGATTGAGCCGTTCTGAAACACTCTTTCTGTAGAAAATGCAAGTGGAGATTCGGAGCGCTAAGAGGGTAATAGTGGAAAAAGGAATGTCTCCAAATATAAACTACACAGAATCATTCGGTGAAACTTCTTTCTGATCTGTGCATTCAGCTAACAGTGTTAAACCATACTTTTGATTGAGCAGATCTGAACTCTCTTTCTGTAGAAAATGCAACTGGACATTTGGAGCCCTAAGAGAGTAGTAGTGGAAAAAGGAATATATTCAAATATAAACTACACAGAAGCATTCTGTGAAACTTCTTTCTGATCTGAGCATTCAGCTAACAGAGTTAAACCATACTTTTGATTGAGCAGTTTTGAAACACTCTGTCTGTAGAAAATGCAACTGGACATTCGTAGCGCTAAGTGGGTAATAGTGGAAAAAAGAATATGTTCAAATATAAACTACACAGAAGCATTGTATGAAACTTCTTTCTGTTCTGTGCATTCAACTAACAGAGTTGAACCTTACTTTTGATTGAGCCTTTCTGAAACACTCTTTCTGTAGAAACTGCAATTGGACATTCTGAGCGCTAAGAGGCCTCTATTGGGAAAAATAATATCTTCAAATAAAAACTACACAGAAGCATTGTGTGAAACTTATTTCTGATATGTTCATTAAGCTAACAGAGTTAAACCATACTTTTGATTGCGCAGTTCTGAACACTCTTTCTGTAGAAAATGCAAGTGGACATTCGGAGCGCTAAGAGGGTAATAGTGGAAAAAGGAATATATTCAAATATAAACTACACAGTAGCATTCTGTGAAAATTCTTTCTGTTCTGTGCATTCAACTAACAGAGTTGAACCTTACTTTTGATTGAGCCGTTCTGAAACACTCTTTCTGTAGAAACTGCAATTGGACATGCTAAGCGCTAAGAGGCCTACATTGAGAAAAAGAATATCTTCAAATAAAAACTACACAGATGCATTCTGTGAAACTTATTTCTGATCTGTAAATTCAGTTAACAGAGATAAAACATATTTTTGATTGATCAGTTATGAAACACTCCTTTGTAGAAAATGCAAGTGGAGATTCGGAGCGCTAAGAGGGTAATAGTGGAAAAAGGAATGTCTTCAAATATAAACTACACAGAATCATTCGGTGAAACTTCTTTCTGATCTGTGCATTCAGCTAACAGAGTTAAAACATACTTTTGATTGAGCAGATCTGAACACTATTTCTGTAGAAAATGCAACTGGACATTTGGAGCGCTAAGAGCGTAGTAGTGGAGAAAGGAATATATTCAAATATAAACTACACAGAAGCATTCTGTGACACTTCTTTCTGATCTGAGCATTCAGCTAACAGAGTTAAACCATACTTTTGATTGAGCAGTTCTGAAACACTCTGTCTGTAGAAAATGCAACTGGACATTCGTAGCGCTAAGTGGGTAAGAGTGGAAAAAAGAATATGTTCAAATATAAACTACACAGAAGCATTGTATGAAACTTCTTTCTGTTCTGTGCATTCAACTAACAGAGTTGAACCTTACTTTTGATTGAGCCGTTCTGAAACACTCTTTCTGTAGAAACTGCAATTGGACATTCTGAGCGCTAAGAGGCCTATATTGGGAAAAAGAATGTCTACAAATAAAAACTACACAGAAGAATTGTGTGAAACTTCTTTCTGTTCTGTTTGTTCAACTAAAAGAGTTGAACCTTAGTTTTGATTGAGCCGTTCTGAAACACTCTTTCTGTAGAAAATGCAAGTGGAGATTCGGAGCGCTAAGAGGGTAATAGTGGAAAAAGGAATGTCTCCAAATATAAACTACACAGAATCATTCGGTGAAACTTCTTTCTGATCTGTGCATTCAGCTAACAGTGTTAAACCATACTTTTGATTGAGCAGATCTGAACTCTCTTTCTGTAGAAAATGCAACTGGACATTTGGAGCCCTAAGAGAGTAGTAGTGGAAAAAGGAATATATTCAAATATAAACTACACAGAAGCATTCTGTGAAACTTCTTTCTGATCTGAGCATTCAGCTAACAGAGTTAAACCATACTTTTGATTGAGCAGTTTTGAAACACTCTGTCTGTAGCAAATGCAACTGGACATTCGTAGCGCTAAGTGGGTAATAGTGGAAAAAAGAATATGTTCAAATATAAACTACACAGAAGCATTGTATGAAACTTCTTTCTGTTCTGTGCATTCAACTAACAGAGTTGAACCTTACTTTTGATTGAGCCTTTCTGAAACACTCTTTCTGTAGAAACTGCAATTGGACATTCTGAGCGCTAAGAGGCCTCTATTGGGAAAAATAATATCTTCAAATGAAAACTACACAGAAGCATTGTGTGAAACTTATTTCTGATATGTTCATTAAGCTAACAGAGTTAAACCATACTTTTGATTGCGCAGTTCTGAACACTCTTTCTGTAGAAAATGCAAGTGGACATTCGGAGCGCTAAGAGGGTAATAGTGGAAAAAGGAATATATTCAAATATAAACTACACAGTAGCATTCAGTGAAAATTCTTTTTGTTCTGTGCATTCAACTAACAGAGTTGAACCTTACTTTTGATTGAGCCGTTCTGAAACACTCTTTCTGTAGAAACTGCAATTGGACATTCTGAGCGCTAAGAGGCCTATATTGGGAAAAAGAATGTCTACAAATAAAAACTACACAGAAGAATTGTGTGAAACTTCTTTCTGTTCTGTTTGTTCAACTAAAAGAGTTGAACCTTAGTTTTGATTGAGCCGTTCAGAAACAATCTTTCTGTAGAAAATGCAAGTGGAGATTCGGAGCGCTAAGAGGGTAATAGTGGAAAAAGGAATGTCTCCAAATATAAACTACACAGAATCATTCGGTGAAACTTCTTTCTGATCTGTGCATTCAGCTAACAGTGTTAAACCATACTTTTGATTGAGCAGATCTGAACTCTCTTTCTGTAGAAAATGCAACTGGACATTTGGAGCGCTAAGAGAGTAGTAGTGGAAAAAGGAATATATTCAAATATAAACTACACAGAAGCATTCTGTGAAACTTCTTTCTGATCGGAGCATTCAGCTAACAGAGTTAAACCATACTTTTGATTGAGCAGTTTTGAAACACTCTGTCTGTAGAAAATGCAACTGGACATTCGTAGCGCTAAGTGGGTAATAGTGGAAAAAAGAATATGTTCAAATATAAACTACACAGAAGCATTGTATGAAACTACTTTCTGTTCTGTGCATTCAACTAACAGAGTTGAACCTTACTTTTGATTGAGCCTTTCTGAAACACTCTTTCTGTAGAAACTGCAATTGGACATTCTGAGCGCTAAGAGGCCTATATTGGGAAAAATAATATCTTCAAATAAAAACTACACAGAAGCATTGTGTGAAACTTATTTCTGATATGTTCATTAAGCAAACAGAGTTAAACCATACTTTTGATTGCGCAGTTCTGAACACTCTTTCTGTAGA
The DNA here is from genome assembly GCF_028878055.3 of Symphalangus syndactylus. Taxonomy (NCBI): domain Eukaryota; kingdom Metazoa; phylum Chordata; class Mammalia; order Primates; family Hylobatidae; genus Symphalangus; species Symphalangus syndactylus. The sequence goes on along the minus strand of NC_072445.2, from coordinate 9,385,479 downwards.
AAATGCAAGTGGACATTCGGAGCGCTAAGAGGGTAATAGTGGAAAAAGGAATATATACAAATATAAACTACACAGTAGCATTCTGTGAAAATTCTTTCTGTTCTGTGCATTCAACTAACAGAGTTGAACCTTACTTTTGATTGAGCCGTTCTGAAACACTCTTTCTGTAGAAACTGCAATTGGACATGCTAAGCGCTAAGAGGCCTACATTGAGAAAAAGAATATCTTCAAATAAAAACTACACAGATGCATTCTGTGAAACTTATTTCTGATCTGTAAATTCAGTTAACAGAGATAAAACATATTTTTCATTGAGCAGTTATGAAACACTCCTTTGTAGAAAATGCAAGTGGAGATTCGGAGCGCTAAGAGGGTAATAGTGGAAAAAGGAATGTCTTCAAATATAAACTACACAGAATCATTCGGTGAAACTTCTTTCTGATCTGTGCATTCAGCTAACAGAGTTAAACCATACTTTTGATTGAGCAGATCTGAACACTCTTTCTGTAGAAAATGCAACTGGACATTTGGAGCGCTAAGAGAGTAGTAGTGGAAAAAGGAATATATTCAAATATAAACTACACAGAAGCATTCTGTGAAACTTCTTTCTGATCTGAGCATTCAGCTAACAGACTTAAACCATACTTTTGATTGAGCAGTTTTGAAACACTCTGTCTGTAGGAAATGCAACTGGACATTCGTAGCGCTAATTGGGTAATAGTGGAAAAAAGAATATGTTCAAATATAAACTACACAGAAGCATTGTATGAAACTTCTTTCTGTTCTGTGCATTCAACTAACAGAGTTGAACCTTACTTTTGATTGAGCCTTTCTGAAACACTCTTTCTGTAGAAACTGCAATTGGACATTCTGAGCGCTAAGAGGCCTATATTGGGAAAAATAATATCTTCAAATAAAAACTACACAGAAGCATTGTGTGAAACTTATTTCTGATATGTTCATTAAGCTAACAGAGTTAAACCATACTTTTGATTGCGCAGTTCTGAACACTCTTTCTGTAGAAAATGCAAGTGGACATTCGGAGCGCTAAGAGGGTAATAGTGGAAAAAGGAATATATTCAAATATAAACTACACAGTAGCATTCTGTGAAAATTCTTTCTGTTCTGTGCATTCAACTAACAGAGTTGAACCTTACTTTTGATTGAGCCGTTCTGAAACACTCTTTCTGTAGAAACTGCAATTGGATATGCTAAGCGCTAAGAGGCCTACATTGGGAAAAAGAATATCTTCAAATAAAAACTACACAGATGCATTCTGTGAAACTTATATCTGATCTGTAAATTCAGTTAACAGAGATAAAACATATTTTTGATTGAGCAGTTATGAAACACTCTTTTTGTAGAAAATGCAAGTGGAGATTCTGAGCGCTAAGAGGGTAATATTGGAAAAAGGAATGTCTTCAAATATAAACTACACAGAATCATTCGGTGAAACTTCTTTCTGATCTGTGCATTCAGCTAACAGAGTTAAAACATATTTTGATTGAGCAGATCTGAACACTATTTCTGTAGAAAATGCAACTCGACATTTGGAGCGCTAAGAGCGTAGTAGTGGAAAAAGGAATATATTCAAATATAAACTACACAGAAGCATTCTGTGAAACTTCTTTCTGATCTGAGCATTCAGCTAACAGAGTTAAACCATACTTTTGATTGAGCAGTTCTGAAACACTCTGTCTGTAGAAAATGCAACTGGACATTCGTAGCGCTAAGTGGGTAATAGTGGAAAAAAGAATATGTTCAAATATAAACTACACAGAAGCATTGTATGAAACTTCTTTCTGTTCTGTGCATTCAACTAACAGAGTTGAACCTTACTTTTGATTGAGCCGTTCTGAAACACTCTTTCTGTAGAAACTGCAATTGGACATTCTGAGCGCTAAGAGGCCTATATTGGGAAAAAGAATGTCTACAAATAAAAACTACACAGAAGAATTGTGTGAAACTTCTTTCTGTTCTGTTTGTTCAACTAAAAGAGTTGAACCTTAGTTTTGATTGAGCCGTTCTGAAACACTCTTTCTGTAGAAAATGCAAGTGGAGATTCGGAGCGCTAAGAGGGTAATAGTGGAAAAAGGAATGTCTCCAAATATAAACTACACAGAAGCATTCGGTGAAACTTCTTTCTGATCTGTGCATTCAGCTAACAGTGTTAAACGATACTTTTGATTGAGCAGATCTGAACTCTCTTTCTGTAGAAAATGCAACTGGACATTTGGAGCGCTAAGAGAGTAGTAGTGGAAAAAGGAATATATTCAAATATAAACTACACAGAAGCATTCTGTGAAACTTCTTTCTGATCTGAGCATTCAGCTAACAGAGTTAAACCATACTTTTGATTGAGCAGTTTTGAAACACTCTGTCTGTAGAAAATGCAACTGGACATTCGTAGCGCTAAGTGGGTAATAGTGGAAAAAAGAATATGTTCAAATATAAACTACACAGAAGCATTGTATGAAACTTCTTTCTGTTCTGTGCATTCAACTAACAGAGTTGAACCTTACTTTTGATTGAGCCTTTCTGAAACACTCTTTCTGTAGAAACTGCAATTGGACATTCTGAGCGCTAAGAGGCCTCTATTGGGAAAAATAATATCTTCAAATAAAAACTACACAGAAGCATTGTGTGAAACTTATTTCTGATATGTTCATTAAGCTAACAGAGTTAAACCATACTTTTGATTGCGCAGTTCTGAACACTCTTTCTGTAGAAAATGCAAGTGGACATTCGGAGCGCTAAGAGGGTAATAGTGGAAAAAGGAATATATTCAAATATAAACTACACAGTAGCATTCTGTGAAAATTCTTTCTGTTCTGTGCATTCAACTAACAGAGTTGAACCTTACTTTTGATTGAGCCGTTCTGAAACACTCTTTCTGTAGAAACTGCAATTGGACATGCTAAGCGCTAAGAGGCCTACATTGAGAAAAAGAATATCTTCAAATAAAAACTACACAGATGCATTCTGTGAAACTTATTTCTGATCTGTAAATTCAGTTAACAGAGATAAAACATATTTTTGATTGATCAGTTATGAAACACTCCTTTGTAGAAAATGCAAGTGGAGATTCGGAGCGCTAAGAGGGTAATAGTGGAAAAAGGAATGTCTTCAAATATAAACTACACAGAATCATTCGGTGAAACTTCTTTCTGATCTGTGCATTCAGCTAACAGAGTTAAAACATACTTATGATTGAGCAGATCTGAACACTATTTCTGTAGAAAATGCAACTGGACATTTGGAGCGCTAAGAGCGTAGTAGTGGAAAAAGGAATATATTCAAATATAAACTACACAGAAGCATTCTGTGAAACTTCTTTCTGATCTGAGCATTCAGCTAACAGAGTTAAACCATACTTTTGATTGTTCAGTTTTGAAACACTCTGTCTGTAGAAAATGCAACTGGACATTCGTAGCGCTAAGTGGGTAATAGTGGAAAAAAGAATATGTTCAAATATAAACTACACAGAAGCATTGTATGAAACTTCTTTCTGTTCTGTGCATTCAACTAACAGAGTTGAACCTTACTTTTGATTGAGCCTTTCTGAAACACTCTTTCTGTAGAAACTGCAATTGGACATTCTGAGCGCTAAGAGGCCTCTATTGGGAAAAATAATATCTTCAAATAAAAACTACACAGAAGCATTGTGTGAAACTTATTTCTGATATGTTCATTAAGCTAACAGAGTTAAACCATACTTTTGATTGCGCAGTTCTGAACACTCTTTCTGTAGAAAATGCAAGTGGACATTCGGAGCGCTAAGAGGGTAATAGTGGAAAAAGGAATATATTCAAATATAAACTACACAGTAGCATTCTGTGAAAATTCTTTCTGTTCTGTGCATTCAACTAACAGAGTTGAACCTTACTTTTGATTGAGCCGTTCTGAAACACTCTTTCTGTAGAAACTGCAATTGGACATGCTAAGCGCTAAGAGGCCTACATTGAGAAAAAGAATATCTTCAAATAAAAACTACACAGATGCATTCTGTGAAACTTATTTCTGATCTGTAAATTCAGTTAACAGAGATAAAACATATTTTTGATTGATCAGTTATGAAACACTCCTTTGTAGAAAATGCAAGTGGAGATTCGGAGCGCTAAGAGGGTAATAGTGGAAAAAGGAATGTCTTCAAATATAAACTACACAGAATCATTCGGTGAAACTTCTTTCTGATCTGTGCATTCAGCTAACAGAGTTAAAACATACTTTTGATTGAGCAGATCTGAACACTATTTCTGTAGAAAATGCAACTGGACATTTGGAGCGCTAAGAGCGTAGTAGTGGAGAAAGGAATATATTCAAATATAAACTACACAGAAGCATTCTGTGAAACTTCTTTCTGATCTGAGCATTCAGCTAACAGAGTTAAACCATACTTTTGATTGAGCAGTTCTGAAACACTCTGTCTGTAGAAAATGCAACTGGACATTCGTAGCGCTAAGTGGGTAATAGTGGAAAAAAGAATATGTTCAAATATAAACTACACAGAAGCATTGTATGAAACTTCTTTCTGTTCTGTGCATTCAACTAACAGAGTTGAACCTTACTTTTGATTGAGCCGTTCTGAAACACCCTTTCTGTAGAAACTGCAATTGGACATTCTGAGCGCTAAGAGGCCTATATTGGGAAAAAGAATGTCTACAAATAAAAACTACACAGAAGAATTGTGTGAAACTTCTTTCTGTTCTGTTTGTTCAACTAAAAGAGTTGAACCTTAGTTTTGATTGAGCCGTTCTGAAACACTCTTTCTGTAGAAAATGCAAGTGGAGATTCGGAGCGCTAAGAGGGTAATAGTGGAAAAAGGAATGTCTCCAAATATAAACTACACAGAATCATTCGGTGAAACTTCTTTCTGATCTGTGCATTCAGCTAACAGTGTTAAACCATACTTTTGATTGAGCAGATCTGAACTCTCTTTCTGTAGAAAATGCAACTGGACATTTGGAGCCCTAAGAGAGTAGTAGTGGAAAAAGGAATATATTCAAATATAAACTACACAGAAGCATTCTGTGAAACTTCTTTCTGATCTGAGCATTCAGCTAACAGAGTTAAACCATACTTTTGATTGAGCAGTTTTGAAACACTCTGTCTGTAGAAAATGCAACTGGACATTCGTAGCGCTAAGTGGGTAATAGTGGAAAAAAGAATATGTTCAAATATAAACTACACAGAAGCATTGTATGAAACTTCTTTCTGTTCTGTGCATTCAACTAACAGAGTTGAACCTTACTTTTGATTGAGCCTTTCTGAAACACTCTTTCTGTAGAAACTGCAATTGGACATTCTTAGCGCTAAGAGGCCTCTATTGGGAAAAATAATATCTTCAAATAAAAACTACACAGAAGCATTGTGTGAAACTTATTTCTGATATGTTCATTAAGCTAACAGAGTTAAACCATACTTTTGATTGCGCAGTTCTGAACACTCTTTCTGTAGAAAATGCAAGTGGACATTCGGAGCGCTAAGAGGGTAATAGTGGAAAAGGGAATATATTCAAATATAAACTACACAGTAGCATTCTGTGAAAATTCTTTCTGTTCTGTGCATTCAACTAACAGAGTTGAACCTTACTTTTGATTGAGCCGTTCTGAAACACTCTTTCTGTAGAAACTGCAATTGGACATGCTAAGCGCTAAGAGGCCTACATTGAGAAAAAGAATATCTTCAAATAAAAACTACACAGATGCATTCTGTGAAACTTATTTCTGATCTGTAAATTCAGTTAACAGAGATAAAACATATTTTTGATTGATCAGTTATGAAACACTCCTTTGTAGAAAATGCAAGTGGAGATTCGGAGCGCTAAGAGGGTAATAGTGGAAAAAGGAATGTCTTCAAATATAAACTACACAGAATCATTCGGTGAAACTTGTTTCTGATCTGTGCATTCAGCTAACAGAGTTAAAACATACTTTTGATTGAGCAGATCTGAACACTCTTTCTGTAGAAAATGCAACTGGACATTTGGAGCGCTAAGAGCGTAGTAGTGGAGAAAGGAATATATTCAAATATAAACTACACAGAAGCATTCTGTGACACTTCTTTCTGATCTGAGCATTCAGCTAACAGAGTTAAACCATACTTTTGATTGAGCAGTTCTGAAACACTCTGTCTGTAGAAAATGCAACTGGACATTCGTAGCGCTAAGTGGGTAAGAGTGGAAAAAAGAATATGTTCAAATATAAACTACACAGAAGCATTGTATGAAACTTCTTTCTGTTCTGTGCATTCAACTAACAGAGTTGAACCTTACTTTTGATTGAGCCGTTCTGAAACACTCTTTCTGTAGAAACTGCAATTGGACATTCTGAGCGCTAAGAGGCCTATATTGGGAAAAAGAATGTCTACAAATAAAAACTACACAGAAGAATTGTGTGAAACTTCTTTCTGTTCTGTTTGTTCAACTAAAAGAGTTGAACCTTAGTTTTGATTGAGCCGTTCTGAAACACTCTTTCTGTAGAAAATGCAAGTGGAGATTCGGAGCGCTAAGAGGGTAATAGTGGAAAAAGGAATGTCTCCAAATATAAACTACACAGAATCATTCGGTGAAACTTCTTTCTGATCTGTGCATTCAGCTAACAGTGTTAAACCATACTTTTGATTGAGCAGATCTGAACTCTCTTTCTGTAGAAAATGCAACTGGACATTTGGAGCCCTAAGAGAGTAGTAGTGGAAAAAGGAATATATTCAAATATAAACTACACAGAAGCATTCTGTGAAACTTCTTTCTGATCTGAGCATTCAGCTAACAGAGTTAAACCATACTTTTCATTGAGCAGTTTTGAAACACTCTGTCTGTAGCAAATGCAACTGGACATTCGTAGCGCTAAGTGGGTAATAGTGGAAAAAAGAATATGTTCAAATATAAACTACACAGAAGCATTGTATGAAACTTCTTTCTGTTCTGTGCATTCAACTAACAGAGTTGAACCTTACTTTTGATTGAGCCTTTCTGAAACACTCTTTCTGTAGAAACTGCAATTGGACATTCTGAGCGCTAAGAGGCCTCTATTGGGAAAAATAATATCTTCAAATGAAAACTACACAGAAGCATTGTGTGAAACTTATTTCTGATATGTTCATTAAGCTAACAGAGTTAAACCATACTTTTGATTGCGCAGTTCTGAACACTCTTTCTGTAGAAAATGCAAGTGGACATTCGGAGCGCTAAGAGGGTAATAGTGGAAAAAGGAATATATTCAAATATAAACTACACAGTAGCATTCAGTGAAAATTCTTTTTGTTCTGTGCATTCAACTAACAGAGTTGAACCTTACTTTTGATTGAGCCGTTCTGAAACACTCTTTCTGTAGAAACTGCAATTAGACATTCTGAGCGCTAAGAGGCCTATATTGGGAAAAAGAATGTCTACAAATAAAAACTACACAGAAGAATTGTGTGAAACTTCTTTCTGTTCTGTTTGTTCAACTAAAAGAGTTGAACCTTAGTTTTGATTGAGCCGTTCAGAAACAATCTTTCTGTAGAAAATGCAAGTGGAGATTCGGAGCGCTAAGAGGGTAATAGTGGAAAAAGGAATGTCTCCAAATATAAACTACACAGAATCATTCGGTGAAACTTCTTTCTGATCTGTGCATTCAGCTAACAGTGTTAAACCATACTTTTGATTGAGCAGATCTGAACTCTCTTTCTGTAGAAAATGCAACTGGACATTTGGAGCGCTAAGAGAGTAGTAGTGGAAAAAGGAATATATTCAAATATAAACTACACAGAAGCATTCTGTGAAACTTCTTTCTGATCGGAGCATTCAGCTAACAGAGTTAAACCATACTTTTGATTGAGCAGTTTTGAAACACTCTGTCTGTAGAAAATGCAACTGGACATTCGTAGCGCTAAGTGGGTAATAGTGGAAAAAAGAATATGTTCAAATATAAACTACACAGAAGCATTGTATGAAACTACTTTCTGTTCTGTGCATTCAACTAACAGAGTTGAACCTTACTTTTGATTGAGCCTTTCTGAAACACTCTTTCTGTAGAAACTGCAATTGGACATTCTGAGCGCTAAGAGGCCTATATTGGGAAAAATAATATCTTCAAATAAAAACTACACAGAAGCATTGTGTGAAACTTATTTCTGATATGTTCATTAAGCAAACAGAGTTAAACCATACTTTTGATTGCGCAGTTCTGAACACTCTTTCTGTAGAAAATGCAAGTGGACATTCGGAGCGCTAAGAGGGTAATAGTGGAAAAAGGAATATATACAAATATAAACTACACAGTAGCATTCTGTGAAAATTCTTTCTGTTCTGTGCATTCAACTAACAGAGTTGAACCTTACTTTTGATTGAGCCGTTCTGAAACACTCTTTCTGTAGAAACTGCAATTGGACATGCTAAGCGCTAAGAGGCCTACATTGAGAAAAAGAATATCTTCAAATAAAAACTACACAGATGCATTCTGTGAAACTTATTTCTGATCTGTAAATTCAGTTAACAGAGATAAAACATATTTTTCATTGAGCAGTTATGAAACACTCCTTTGTAGAAAATGCAAGTGGAGATTCGGAGCGCTAAGAGGGTAATAGTGGAAAAAGGAATGTCTTCAAATATAAACTACACAGAATCATTCGGTGAAACTTCTTTCTGATCTGTGCATTCAGCTAACAGAGTTAAACCATACTTTTGATTGAGCAGATCTGAACACTCTTTCTGTAGAAAATGCAACTGGACATTTGGAGCGCTAAGAGAGTAGTAGTGGAAAAAGGAATATATTCAAATATAAACTACACAGAAGCATTCTGTGAAACTTCTTTCTGATCTGAGCATTCAGCTAACAGACTTAAACCATACTTTTGATTGAGCAGTTTTGAAACACTCTGTCTGTAGGAAATGCAACTGGACATTCGTAGCGCTAATTGGGTAATAGTGGAAAAAAGAATATGTTCAAATATAAACTACACAGAAGCATTGTATGAAACTTCTTTCTGTTCTGTGCATTCAACTAACAGAGTTGAACCTTACTTTTGATTGAGCCTTTCTGAAACACTCTTTCTGTAGAAAATGCAATTGGACATTCTGAGCGCTAAGAGGCCTATATTGGGAAAAATAATATCTTCAAATAAAAACTACACAGAAGCATTGTGTGAAACTTATTTCTGATATGTTCATTAAGCTAACAGAGTTAAACCATACTTTTGATTGCGCAGTTCTGAACACTCTTTCTGTAGAAAATGCAAGTGGACATTCGGAGCGCTAAGAGGGTAATAGTGGAAAAAGGAATATATTCAAATATAAACTACACAGTAGCATTCTGTGAAAATTCTTTCTGTTCTGTGCATTCAACTAACAGAGTTGAACCTTACTTTTGATTGAGCCGTTCTGAAACACTCTTTCTGTAGAAACTGCAATTGGATATGCTAAGCGCTAAGAGGCCTACATTGGGAAAAAGAATATCTTCAAATAAAAACTACACAGATGCATTCTGTGAAACTTATATCTGATCTGTAAATTCAGTTAACAGAGATAAAACATATTTTTGATTGAGCAGTTATGAAACACTCTTTTTGTAGAAAATGCAAGTGGAGATTCTGAGCGCTAAGAGGGTAATATTGGAAAAAGGAATGTCTTCAAATATAAACTACACAGAATCATTCGGTGAAACTTCTTTCTGATCTGTGCATTCAGCTAACAGAGTTAAAACATATTTTGATTGAGCAGATCTGAACACTATTTCTGTAGAAAATGCAACTCGACATTTGGAGCGCTAAGAGCGTAGTAGTGGAAAAAGGAATATATTCAAATATAAACTACACAGAAGCATTCTGTGAAACTTCTTTCTGATCTGAGCATTCAGCTAACAGAGTTAAACCATACTTTTGATTGAGCAGTTCTGAAACACTCTGTCTGTAGAAAATGCAACTGGACATTCGTAGCGCTAAGTGGGTAATAGTGGAAAAAAGAATATGTTCAAATATAAACTACACAGAAGCATTGTATGAAACTTCTTTCTGTTCTGTGCATTCAACTAACAGAGTTGAACCTTACTTTTGATTGAGCCGTTCTGAAACACTCTTTCTGTAGAAACTGCAATTGGACATTCTGAGCGCTAAGAGGCCTATATTGGGAAAAAGAATGTCTACAAATAAAAACTACACAGAAGAATTGTGTGAAACTTCTTTCTGTTCTGTTTGTTCAACTAAAAGAGTTGAACCTTAGTTTTGATTGAGCCGTTCTGAAACACTCTTTCTGTAGAAAATGCAAGTGGAGATTCGGAGCGCTAAGAGGGTAATAGTGGAAAAAGGAATGTCTCCAAATATAAACTACACAGAAGCATTCGGTGAAACTTCTTTCTGATCTGTGCATTCAGCTAACAGTGTTAAACGATACTTTTGATTGAGCAGATCTGAACTCTCTTTCTGTAGAAAATGCAACTGGACATTTGGAGCGCTAAGAGAGTAGTAGTGGAAAAAGGAATATATTCAAATATAAACTACACAGAAGCATTCTGTGAAACTTCTTTCTGATCTGAGCATTCAGCTAACAGAGTTAAACCATACTTTTGATTGAGCAGTTTTGAAACACTCTGTCTGTAGAAAATGCAACTGGACATTCGTAGCGCTAAGTGGGTAATAGTGGAAAAAAGAATATGTTCAAATATAAACTACACAGAAGCATTGTATGAAACTTCTTTCTGTTCTGTGCATTCAACTAACAGAGTTGAACCTTACTTTTGATTGAGCCTTTCTGAAACACTCTTTCTGTAGAAACTGCAATTGGACATTCTGAGCGCTAAGAGGCCTCTATTGGGAAAAATAATATCTTCAAATAAAAACTACACAGAAGCATTGTGTGAAACTTATTTCTGATATGTTCATTAAGCTAACAGAGTTAAACCATACTTTTGATTGCGCAGTTCTGAACACTCTTTCTGTAGAAAATGCAAGTGGACATTCGGAGCGCTAAGAGGGTAATAGTGGAAAAAGGAATATATTCAAATATAAACTACACAGTAGCATTCTGTGAAAATTCTTTCTGTTCTGTGCATTCAACTAACAGAGTTGAACCTTACTTTTGATTGAGCCGTTCTGAAACACTCTTTCTGTAGAAACTGCAATTGGACATGCTAAGCGCTAAGAGGCCTACATTGAGAAAAAGAATATCTTCAAATAAAAACTACACAGATGCATTCTGTGAAACTTATTTCTGATCTGTAAATTCAGTTAACAGAGATAAAACATATTTTTGATTGATCAGTTATGAAACACTCCTTTGTAGAAAATGCAAGTGGAGATTCGGAGCGCTAAGAGGGTAATAGTGGAAAAAGGAATGTCTTCAAATATAAACTACACAGAATCATTCGGTGAAACTTCTTTCTGATCTGTGCATTCAGCTAACAGAGTTAAAACATACTTTTGATTGAGCAGATCTGAACACTCTTTCTGTAGAAAATGCAACTGGACATTTGGAGCGCTAAGAGCGTAGTAGTGGAAAAAGGAATATATTCAAATATAAACTACACAGAAGCATTCTGTGAAACTTCTTTCTGATCTGAGCATTCAGCTAACAGAGTTAAACCATACTTTTGATTGAGCAGTTCTGAAACACTCTGTCTGTAGAAAATGCAACTGGACATTCGTAGCGCTAAGTGGGTAATAGTGGAAAAAAGAATATGTTCAAATATAAACTACACAGAAGCATTGTATGAAACTTCTTTCTGTTCTGTGCATTCAACTAACAGAGTTGAACCTTACTTTTGATTGAGCCGTTCTGAAACACTCTTTCTGTAGAAACTGCAATTGGACATTCTGAGCGCTAAGAGGCCTATATTGGGAAAAAGAATGTCTACAAATAAAAACTACACAGAAGAATTGTGTGAAACTTCTTTCTGTTCTGTTTGTTCAACTAAAAGAGTTGAACCTTAGTTTTGATTGAGCCGTTCTGAAACACTCTTTCTGTAGAAAATGCAAGTGGAGATTCGGAGCGCTAAGAGGGTAATAGTGGAAAAAGGAATGTCTCCAAATATAAACTACACAGAATCATTCGGTGAAACTTCTTTCTGATCTGTGCATTCAGCTAACAGTGTTAAACCATACTTTTGATTGAGCAGATCTGAACTCTCTTTCTGTAGAAAATGCAACTGGACATTTGGAGCGCTAAGAGAGTAGTAGTGGAAAAAGGAATATATTCAAATATAAACTACACAGAAGCATTCTGTGAAACTTCTTTCTGATCTGAGCATTCAGCTAACAGAGTTAAACCATACTTTTGATTGAGCAGTTTTGAAACACTCTGTCTGTAGAAAATGCAACTGGACATTCGTAGCGCTAAGTGGGTAATAGTGGAAAAAAGAATATGTTCAAATATAAACTACACAGAAGCATTGTATGAAACTTCTTTCTGTTCTGTGCATTCAACTAACAGAGTTGAACCTTACTTTTGATTGAGCCTTTCTGAAACACTCTTTCTGTAGAAACTGCAATTGGACATTCTGAGCGCTAAGAGGCCTCTATTGGGAAAAATAATATCTTCAAATAAAAACTACACAGAAGCATTGTGTGAAACTTATTTCTGATATGTTCATTAAGCTAACAGAGTTAAACCATACTTTTGATTGCGCAGTTCTGAACACTCTTTCTGTAGAAAATGCAAGTGGACATTCGGAGCGCTAAGAGGGTAATAGTGGAAAAAGGAATATATTCAAATATAAACTACACAGTAGCATTCTGTGAAAATTCTTTCTGTTCTGTGCATTCAACTAACAGAGTTGAACCTTACTTTTGATTGAGCCGTTCTGAAACACTCTTTCTGTAGAAACTGCAATTGGACATGCTAAGCGCTAAGAGGCCTACATTGAGAAAAAGAATATCTTCAAATAAAAACTACACAGATGCATTCTGTGAAACTTATTTCTGATCTGTAAATTCAGTTAACAGAGATAAAACATATTTTTGATTGATCAGTTATGAAACACTCCTTTGTAGAAAATGCAAGTGGAGATTCGGAGCGCTAAGAGGGTAATAGTGGAAAAAGGAATGTCTTCAAATATAAACTACACAGAATCATTCGGTGAAACTTCTTTCTGATCTGTGCATTCAGCTAACAGAGTTAAAACATACTTTTGATTGAGCAGATCTGAACACTATTTCTGTAGAAAATGCAACTGGACATTTGGAGCGCTAAGAGCGTAGTAGTGGAAAAAGGAATATATTCAAATATAAACTACACAGAAGCATTCTGTGAAACTTCTTTCTGATCTGAGCATTCAGCTAACAGAGTTAAACCATACTTTTGATTGTTCAGTTCTGAAACACTCTGTCTGTAGAAAATGCAACTGGACATTCGTAGCGCTAAGTGGGTAATAGTGGAAAAAAGAATATGTTCAAATATAAACTACACAGAAGCATTGTATGAAACTTCTTTCTGTTCTGTGCATTCAACTAACAGAGTTGAACCTTACTTTTGATTGAGCCGTTCTGAAACACTCTTTCTGTAGAAACTGCAATTGGACATTCTGAGCGCTAAGAGGCCTATATTGGGAAAAAGAATGTCTACAAATAAAAACTAGACAGAAGAATTGTGTGAAACTTCTTTCTGTTCTGTTTGTTCAACTAAAAGAGTTGAACCTTAGTTTTGATTGAGCCGTTCTGAAACACTCTTTCTGTAGAAAATGCAAGTGGAGATTCGGAGCGCTAAGAGGGTAATAGTGGAAAAAGGAATGTCTCCAAATATAAACTACACAGAATCATTCGGTGAAACTTCTTTCTGATCTGTGCATTCAGCTAACAGTGTTAAACCATACTTTTGATTGAGCAGATCTGAACTCTCTTTCTGTAGAAAATGCAACTGGACATTTGGAGCGCTAAGAGAGTAGTAGTGGAAAAAGGAATATATTCAAATATAAACTACACAGAAGCATTCTGTGAAACTTCTTTCTGATCTGAGCATTCAGCTAACAGAGTTAAACCATACTTTTGATTGAGCAGTTTTGAAACACTCTGTCTGTAGAAAATGCAACTGGACATTCGTAGCGCTAAGTGGGTAATAGTGGAAAAAAGAATATGTTCAAATATAAACTACACAGAAGCATTGTATGAAACTTCTTTCTGTTCTGTGCATTCAACTAACAGAGTTGAACCTTACATTTGATTGAGCCTTTCTGAAACACTCTTTCTGTAGAAACTGCAATTGGACATTCTGAGCGCTAAGAGGCCTCTATTGGGAAAAATAATATCTTCAAATAAAAACTACACAGAAGCATTGTGTGAAACTTATTTCTGATATGTTCATTAAGCTAACAGAGTTAAACCATACTTTTGATTGCGCAGTTCTGAACACTCTTTCTGTAGAAAATGCAAGTGGTCATTCGGAGCGCTAAGAGGGTAATAGTGGAAAAAGGAATATATTCAAATATAAACTACACAGTAGCATTCTGTGAAAATTCTTTCTGTTCTGTGCATTCAACTAACAGAGTTGAACCTTACTTTTGATTGAGCCGTTCTGAAACACTCTTTCTGTAGAAACTGCAATTGGACATGCTAAGCGCTAAGAGGCCTACATTGAGAAAAAGAATATCTTCAAATAAAAACTACACAGATGCATTCTGTGAAACTTATTTCTGATCTGTAAATTCAGTTAACAGAGATAAAACATATTTTTGATTGATCAGTTATGAAACACTCCTTTGTAGAAAATGCAAGTGGAGATTCCGAGCGCTAAGAGGGTAATAGTGGAAAAAGGAATGTCTTCAAATATAAACTACACAGAATCATTCAGTGAAACTTCTTTCTGATCTGTGCATTCAGCTAACAGAGTTAAAACATACTTTTGATTGAGCAGATCTGAAACACTCTGTCTGTAGAAAATGCAACTGGACATTCGTAGCGCTAAGTGGGTAATAGTGGAAAAAAGAATATGTTCAAACATAAACTACACAGAAGCATTGTATGAAACTTCTTTCTGTTCTGTGCATTCAACTAACAGAGTTGAACCTTACTTTTGATTGAGCCGTTCTGAAACACTCTTTCTGTAGAAACTGCAATTGGACATTCTGAGCGCTAAGAGGCCTATATTGGGAAAAAGAATGTCTACAAATAAAAACTACACAGAAGAATTGTGTGAAACTTCTTTCTGTTCTGTTTGTTTAACTAAAAGAGTTGAACCTTAGTTTTGATTGAGCCGTTCTGAAACACTCTTTCTGTAGAAAATGCAAGTGGAGATTCGGAGCGCTAAGAGGGTAATAGTGGAAAAAGGAATGTCTCCAAATATAAACTACACAGAATCATTCGGTGAAACTTCTTTCTGATCTGTGCATTCAGCTAACAGTGTTAAACCATACTTTTGATTGAGCAGATCTGAACTCTCTTTCTGTAGAAAATTCAACTGGACATTTGGAGCGCTAAGAGAGTAGTAGTGGAAAAAGGAATATATTCAAATATAAACTACACAGAAGCATTCTGTGAAACTTCTTTCTGATCTGAGCATTCAGCTAACAGAGTTAAACCATACTTTTGATTGAGCAGTTTTGAAACACTCTGTCTGTAGAAAATGCAACTGGACATTCGTAGCGCTAAGTGGGTAATAGTGGAAAAAAGAATATGTTCAAATATAAACTACACAGAAGCATTGTATGAAACTTCTTTCTGTTCTGTGCATTCAACTAACAGAGTTGAACCTTACTTTTGATTGAGCCTTTCTGAAACACTCTTTCTGTAGAAACTGCAATTGGACATTCTGAGCGCTAAGAGGCCTCTATTGGGAAAAATAATATCTTTAAATAAAAACTACACAGAAGCATTGTGTGAAACTTATTTCTGATATGTTCATTAAGCTAACAGAGTTAAACCATACTTTTGATTGCGCAGTTCTGAACACTCTTTCTGTAGAAAATGCAAGTGGACATTCGGAGCGCTAAGAGGGTAATAGTGGAAAAAGGTATATATTCAAATATAAACTACACAGTAGCATTCTGTGAAAATTCTTTCTGCTCTGTGCATTCAACTAACAGAGTTGAACCTTACTTTTGATTGAGCCGTTCTGAAACACTCTTTCTGTAGAAACTGCAATTGGATATGCTAAGCGCTAAGAGGCCTACATTGGGAAAAAGAATATCTTCAAATAAAAACTACACAGATGCATTCTGTGAAACTTATTTCTGATCTGTAAATTCAGTTAACAGAGATAAAACATATTTTTGATTGAGCAGTTATGAAACACTCTTTTTGTAGAAAATGCAAGTGGAGATTCGGAGCGCTAAGAGGGTAATATTGGAAAAAGGAATGTCTTCAAATATAAACTACACAGAATCATTCGGTGAAACTTCTTTCTGATCTGTGCATTCAGCTAACAGAGTTAAAACATACTTTTGATTGAGCAGATCTGAACACTATTTCTGTAGAAAATGCAACTGGACATTTGGAGCGCTAAGAGCGTAGTAGTGGAAAAAGGAATATATTCAAATATAAACTACACAGAAGCATTCTGTGAAACTTCTTTCTGATCTGAGCATTCAGCTAACAGAGTTAAACCATACTTTTGATTGAGCAGTTCTGAAACACTCTGTCTGTAGAAAATGCAACTGGACATTCGTAGCGCTAAGTGGGTAATAGTGGAAAAAAGAATATGTTCAAATATAAACTACACAGAAGCATTGTATGAAACTTCTTTCTGTTCTGTGCATTCAACTAACAGAGTTGAACCTTACTTTTGATTGAGCCGTTCTGAAACACTCTTTCTGTAGAAACTGCAATTGGACATTCTGAGCGCTAAGAGGCATCTATTGGGAAAAATAATATCTTCAAATAAAAACTACACAGAAGTATTGTGTGAAACTTATTTCTGATATGTTCATTAAGCTAACAGAGTTAAACCATACTTTTGATTGCGCAGTTCTGAACACTCTTTCTGTAGAAAATGCAAGTGGACATTCGGAGCGCTAAGAGGGTAATAGTGGAAAAAGGAATATATTCAAATATAAACTACACAGTAGCATTCTGTGAAAATTCTTTCTGTTCTGTGCATTCAACTAACAGAGTTGAACCTTACTTTTGATTGAGCCGTTCTGAAACACTCTTTCTGTAGAAACTGCAATTGGACATGCTAAGCGCTAAGAGGCCTACATTGAGAAAAAGAATATCTTCAAATAAAAACTACACAGATGCATTCTGTGAAACTTATTTCTGATCTGTAAATTCAGTTAACAGAGATAAAACATATTTTTGATTGATCAGTTATGAAACACTCCTTTGTAGAAAATGCAAGTGGAGATTCGGAGCGCTAAGAGGGTAATAGTGGAAAAAGGAATGTCTTCAAATATAAACTACACAGAATCATTCGGTGAAACTTCTTTCTGATCTGTGCATTCAGCTAACAGAGTTAAAACATACTTTTGATTGAGCAGATCTGAACACTATTTCTGTAGAAAATGCAACTGGACATTTGGAGCGCTAAGAGCGTAGTAGTGGAAAAAGGAATATATTCAAATATAAACTACACAGAAGCATTCTGTGAAACTTCTTTCTGATCTGAGCATTCAGCTAACAGAGTTAAACCATACTTTTGATTGTTCAGTTCTGAAACACTCTGTCTGTAGAAAATGCAACTGGACATTCGTAGCGCTAAGTGGGTAATAGTGGAAAAAAGAATATGTTCAAATATAAACTACACAGAAGCATTGTATGAAACTTCTTCCTGTTCTGTGCATTCAACTAACAGAGTTGAACCTTACTTTTGATTGAGCCGTTCTGAAACACTCTTTCTGTAGAAACTGCAATTGGACATTCTGAGCGCTAAGAGGCCTATATTGGGAAAAAGAATGTCTACAAATAAAAACTACACAGAAGAATTGTGTGAAACTTCTTTCTGTTCTGTTTGTTCAACTAAAAGAGTTGAACCTTAGTTTTGATTGAGCCGTTCTGAAACACTCTTTCTGTAGAAAATGCAAGTGGAGATTCGGAGCGCTAAGAGGGTAATAGTGGAAAAAGGAATGTCTCCAAATATAAACTACACAGAATCATTCGGTGAAACTTCTTTCTGATCTGTGCATTCAGCTAACAGTGTTAAACCATACTTTTGATTGAGCAGATCTGAACTCTCTTTCTGTAGAAAATGCAACTGGACATTTGGAGCGCTAAGAGAGTAGTAGTGGAAAAAGGAATATATTCAAATATAAACTACACAGAAGCATTCTGTGAAACTTCTTTCTGATCTGAGCATTCAGCTAACAGAGTTAAACCATACTTTTGATTGAGCAGTTTTGAAACACTCTGTCTGTAGAAAATGCAACTGGACATTCGTAGCGCTAAGTGGGTAATAGTGGAAAAAAGAATATGTTCAAGTATAAACTACACAGAAGCATTGTATGAAACTTCTTTCTGTTCTGTGCATTCAACTAACAGAGTTGAACCTTACTTTTGATTGAGCTTTTCTGAAACACTCTTTCTGTAGAAACTGCAATTGGACATTCTGAGCGCTAAGAGGCCTCTATTGGGAAAAATAATATCTTTAAATAAAAACTACACAGAAGCATTGTGTGAAACTTATTTCTGATATGTTCATTAAGCTAACAGAGTTAAACCATACTTTTGATTGCGCAGTTCTGAACACTCTTTCTGTAGAAAATGCAATTGAACATTCGGAGCGCTAAGAGGGTAATAGTGGAAAAAGGAATATATTCAAATATAAACTACACAGTAGCATTCTGTGAAAATTCTTTCTGTTCTGTGCATTCAACTAACAGAGTTGAACCTTACTTTTGATTGAGCCGTTCTGAAACACTCTTTCTGTAGAAACTGCAATTGGATATGCTAAGCGCTAAGAGGCCTACATTGGGAAAAAGAATATCTTCAAATAAAAACTACACAGATGCATTCTGTGAAACTTATTTCTGATCTGTAAATTCAGTTAACAGAGATAAAACATATTTTTGATTGAGCAGTTATGAAACACTCTTTTTGTAGAAAATGCAAGTGGAGATTCGGAGCGCTAAGAGGGTAATATTGGAAAAAGGAATGTCTTCAAATATAAACTACACAGAATCATTCGGTGAAACTTCTTTCTGATCTGTGCATTCAGCTAACAGAGTTAAAACATACTTTTGATTGAGCAGATCTGAACACTATTTCTGTAGAAAATGCAACTGGACATTTGGAGCGCTAAGAGCGTAGTAGTGGAAAAAGGAATATATTCAAATATAAACTACACAGAAGCATTCTGTGAAACTTCTTTCTGATCTGAGCATTCAGCTAACAGAGTTAAACCATACTTTTGATTGAGCAGTTCTGAAACACTCTGTCTGTAGAAAATGCAACTGGACATTCGTAGCGCTAAGTGGGTAATAGTGGAAAAAAGAATATGTTCAAATATAAACTACACAGAAGCATTGTATGAAACTTCTTTCTGTTCTGTGCATTCAACTAACAGAGTTGAACCTTACTTTTGATTGAGCCGTTCTGAAACACTCTTTCTGTAGAAACTGCAATTGGACATTCTGAGCGCTAAGAGGCCTATATTGGGAAAAAGAATGTCTACAAATAAAAACTACACAGAAGAATTGTGTGAAACTTCTTTCTGTTCTGTTTGTTCAACTAAAACAGTTGAACCTTAGTTTTGATTGAGCCGTTCTGAAACACTCTTTCTGTAGAAAATGCAAGTGGAGATTCGGAGCGCTAAGAGGGTAATAGTGGAAAAAGGAATGTCTCCAAATATAAACTACACAGAATCATTCGGTGAAACTTCTTTCTGATCTGTGCATTCAGCTAACAGTGTTAAACCATACTTTTGATTGAGCAGATCTGAACTCTCTTTCTGTAGAAAATGCAACTGGACATTTGGAGCGCTAAGAGAGTAGTAGTGGAAAAAGGAATATATTCAAATATAAACTACACAGAAGCATTCTGTGAAACTTCTTTCTGATCTGAGCATTCAGCTAACAGAGTTAAACCATACTTTTGATTGAGCAGTTTTGAAACACTCTGTCTGTAGAAAATGCAACTGGACATTCGTAGCGCTAAGTGGGTAATAGTGGAAAAAAGAATATGTTCAAATATAAACTACACAGAAGCATTGTATGAAACTTCTTTCTGTTCTGTGCATTCAACTAACAGAGTTGAACCTTACTTTTGATTGAGCCTTTCTGAAACACTCTTTCTGTAGAAACTGCAATTGGACATTCTGAGCGCTAAGAGGCCTCTATTGGGAAAAATAATATCTTCAAATAAAAACTACACAAAAGCATTGTGTGAAACTTATTTCTGATATGTTCATTAAGCTAACAGAGTTAAACCATACTTTTGATTGCGCAGTTCTGAACACTCTTTCTGTAGAAAATGCAAGTGGACATTCGGAGCGCTAAGAGGGTAATAGTGGAAAAAGGAATATATTCAAATATAAACTACACAGTAGCATTCTGTGAAAATTCTTTCTGTTCTGTGCATTCAACTAACAGAGTTGAAACTTACTTTTGATTGAGCCGTTCTGAAACACTCTTTCTGTAGAAACTGCAATTGGACATGCTAAGCGCTAAGAGGCCTACATTGAGAAAAAGAATATCTTCAAATAAAAACTACACAGATGCATTCTGTGAAACTTATTTCTGATATGTAAATTCAGTTAACAGAGATAAAACATATTTTTGATTGATCAGTTATGAAACACTCCTTTGTAGAAAATGCAAGTGGAGGTTCGGAGCGCTAAGAGGGTAATAGTGGAAAAAGGAATGTCTTCAAATATAAACTACACAGAATCATTCGGTGAAACTTCTTTCTGATCTGTGCATTCAGCTAACAGAGTTAAAACATATTTTTGATTGAGCAGATCTAAACACTATTTCTGTAGAAAATGCAACTGGACATTTGGAGCGCTAAGAGCGTAGTAGTGGAAAAAGCAATATATTCAAATATAAACTACACAGAAGCATTCTGTGAAACTTCTTTCTGATCTGAGCATTCAGCTAACAGAGTTAAACCATACTTTTGATTGAGCAGTTCTGAAACACTCTGTCTGTAGAAAATGCAACTGGACATTCGTAGCGCTAAGTGGGTAATAGTGGAAAAAAGAATATGTTCAAATATAAACTACACAGAAGCATTGTATGAAACTTCTTTCTGTTCTGTGCATTCAACTAACAGAGTTGAACCTTACTTTTGATTGAGCCGTTCTGAAACACTCTTTCTGTAGAAACTGCAATTGGACATTCTGAGCGCTAAGAGGCCTATATTGGGAAAAAGAATGTCTACAAATAAAAACTACACAGAAGAATTGTGTGAAACTTCTTTCTGTTCTGTTTGTTCAACTAAAAGAGTTGAACCTTAGTTTTGATTGAGCCGTTCTGAAACACTCTTTCTGTAGAAAATGCAAGTGGAGATTCGGAGCGCTAAGAGGGTAATAGTGGAAAAAGGAATGTCTCCAAATATAAACTACACAGAATCATTCGGTGAAACTTCTTTCTGATCTGTGCATTCAGCTAACAGTGTTAAACCATACTTTTGATTGAGCAGATCTGAACTCTCTTTCTGTAGAAAATGCAACTGGACATTTGGAGCGCTAAGAGAGTAGTAGTGGAAAAAGGAATATATTCAAATATAAACTACACAGAAGCATTCTGTGAAACTTCTTTCTGATCTGAGCATTCAGCTAACAGAGTTAAACCATACTTTTGATTGAGCAGTTTTGAAACACTCTGTCTGTAGAAAATGCAACTGGACATTCGTAGCGCTAAGTGGGTAATAGTGGAAAAAAGAATATGTTCAAATATAAACTACACAGAAGCATTGTATGAAACTTCTTTCTGTTCTGTGCATTCAACTAACAGAGTTGAACCTTACTTTTGATTGAGCCTTTCTGAAACACTCTTCCTGTAGAAACTGCAATTGGACATTCTGAGTGCTAAGAGGCCTCTATTGGGAAAAATAATATCTTCAAATAAAAACTACACAGAAGCATTGTGTGAAACTTATTTCTGATATGTTCATTAAGCTAACAGAGTTAAACCATACTTTTGATTGCGCAGTTCTGAACACTCTTTCTGTAGAAAATGCAAGTGGACATTCGGAGCGCTAAGAGGGTAATAGTGGAAAAAGGAATATATTCAAATATAAACTACACAGTAGCATTCTGTGAAAATTCTTTCTGTTCTGTGCATTCAACTAACAGAGTTGAACCTTACTTTTGATTGAGCCGTTCTGAAACACTCTTTCTGTAGAAACTGCAATTGGACATGCTAAGCGCTAAGAGGCCTACATTGAGAAAAAGAATATCTTCAAATAAAAACTACACAGATGCATTCTGTGAAACTTATTTCTGATCTGTAAATTCAGTTAACAGAGATAAAACATATTTTTGATTGATCAGTTATGAAACACTCCTTTGTAGAAAATGCAAGTGGAGATTCGGAGCGCTAAGAGGGTAATAGTGGAAAAAGGAATGTCTTCAAATATAAACTACACAGAATCATTCGGTGAAACTTCTTTCTGATCTGTGCATTCAGCTAACAGAGTTAAAACATACTTTTGATTGAGCAGATCTGAACACTATTTCTGTAGGAAATGCAACTGGACATTTGGAGCGCTAAGAGCGTAGTAGTGGAAAAAGGAATATATTCAAATATAAACTACACAGAAGCATTCTGTGAAACTTCTTTCTGATCTCAGCATTCAGCTAACAGAGTTAAACCATACTTTTGATTGAGCAGTTCTGAAACACTCTGTCTGTAGAAAATGCAACTGGACATTCGTAGCGCTAAGTGGGTAATAGTGGAAAAAAGAATATGTTCAAATATAAACTACACAGAAGCATTGTATGAAACTTCTTTCTGTTCTGTGCATTCAACTAACAGAGTTGAACCTTACTTTTGATTGAGCCGTTCTGAAACACTCTTTCTGTAGAAACTGCAATTGGACATTCTGAGCGCTAAGAGGCCTATATTGGGAAAAAGAATGTCTACAAATAAAAACTACACAGAAGAATTGTGTGAAACTTCTTTCTGTTCTGTTTGTTCAACTAAAAGAGTTGAACCTTAGTTTTGATTGAGCCGTTCTGAAACACTCTTTCTGTAGAAAATGCAAGTGGAGATTCGGAGCGCTAAGAGGGTAATAGTGGAAAAAGGAATGTCTCCAAATATAAACTACACAGAATCATTCGGTGAAACTTCTTTCTGCTCTGTGCATTCAGCTAACAGTGTTAAACGATACTTTTGATTGAGCAGATCTGAACTCTCTTTCTGTAGAAAATGCAACTGGACATTTGGAGCGCTAAGAGTGTAGTAGTGGAAAAAGGAATATATTCAAATATAAACTACACAGAAGCATTCTGTGAAATTTCTTTCTGATCTGAGCATTCAGCTAACAGAGTTAAACCATACTTTTGATTGAGCAGTTTTGAAACACTCTGTCTGTAGAAAATGCAACTGGACATTCATAGCGCTAAGTGGGTAATAGTGGAAAAAAGAATATGTTCAAATATAAACTACACAGAAGCATTGTATGAAACTTCTTTCTGTTCTGTGCATTCAACTAACAGAGTTGAACCTTACTTTGGATTGAGCCTTTCTGAAACACTCTTTCTGTAGAAACTGCAATTGGACATTCTGAGCGCTAAGAGGCCTATATTGGGAAAAAAAATATCTTCAAATAAAAACTACACAGAAGCATTGTGTGAAACTTATTTCTGATATGTTCATTAAGCTAACAGAGTTAAACCATACTTTTGATTGCGCAGTTCTGAACACTCTTTCTGTAGAAAATGCAAGTGGACATTCGGAGCGCTAAGAGGGTAATAGTGGAAAAAGGAATATATTCAAATATAAACTACACAGTAGCATTCTGTGAAAATTCTTTCTGTTCTGTGCATTCAACTAACAGAGTTGAACCTTACTTTTGATTGAGCCGTTCTGAAACACTCTTTCTGTAGAAACTGCAATTGGATATGCTAAGCGCTAAGAGGCCTACATTGGGAAAAAGAATATCTTCAAATAAAAACTACACAGATGCATTCTGTGAAACTTATTTCTGATCTGTAAATTCAGTTAACAGAGATAAAACATATTTTTGATTGAGCAGTTATGAAACACTCTTTTTGTAGAAAATGCAAGTGGAGATTCGGAGCGCTAAGAGGGTAATATTGGAAAAAGGAATGTCTTCAAATATAAACTACACAGAATCATTCGGTGAAACTTCTTTCTGATCTGTGCATTCAGCTAACAGAGTTAAAACATACTTTTGATTGAGCAGATCTGAACACTATTTCTGTAGAAAATGCAACTGGACATTTGGAGCGCTAAGAGCGTAGTAGTGGAAAAAGGAATATATTCAAATATAAACTACACAGAAGCATTCTGTGAAACTTCTTTCT
This sequence comes from Symphalangus syndactylus, assembly GCF_028878055.3. NCBI lineage: Eukaryota > Metazoa > Chordata > Mammalia > Primates > Hylobatidae > Symphalangus > Symphalangus syndactylus. The sequence continues at coordinate 9,361,154 of NC_072445.2, read as the reverse complement.
GATCTGAGCATTCAGCTAACAGAGTTAAACCATACTTTTGATTGAGCAGTTCTGAAACACTCTGTCTGTAGAAAATGCAACTGGACATTCGTAGCGCTAAGTGGGTAATAGTGGAAAAAAGAATATGTTCAAATATAAACTACACAGAAGCATTGTATGAAACTTCTTTCTGTTCTGTGCATTCAACTAACAGAGTTGAACCTTACTTTTGATTGAGCCGTTCTGAAACACTCTTTCTGTAGAAACTGCAATTGGACATTCTGAGCGCTAAGAGGCCTATATTGGGAAAAAGAATGTCTACAAATAAAAACTACACAGAAGAATTGTGTGAAACTTCTTTCTGTTCTGTTTGTTCAACTAAAACAGTTGAACCTTAGTTTTGATTGAGCCGTTCTGAAACACTCTTTCTGTAGAAAATGCAAGTGGAGATTCGGAGCGCTAAGAGGGTAATAGTGGAAAAAGGAATGTCTCCAAATATAAACTACACAGAATCATTCGGTGAAACTTCTTTCTGATCTGTGCATTCAGCTAACAGTGTTAAACCATACTTTTGATTGAGCAGATCTGAACTCTCTTTCTGTAGAAAATGCAACTGGACATTTGGAGCGCTAAGAGAGTAGTAGTGGAAAAAGGAATATATTCAAATATAAACTACACAGAAGCATTCTGTGAAACTTCTTTCTGATCTGAGCATTCAGCTAACAGAGTTAAACCATACTTTTGATTGAGCAGTTTTGAAACACTCTGTCTGTAGAAAATGCAACTGGACATTCGTAGCGCTAAGTGGGTAATAGTGGAAAAAAGAATATGTTCAAATATAAACTACACAGAAGCATTGTATGAAACTTCTTTCTGTTCTGTGCATTCAACTAACAGAGTTGAACCTTACTTTTGATTGAGCCTTTCTGAAACACTCTTTCTGTAGAAACTGCAATTGGACATTCTGAGCGCTAAGAGGCCTCTATTGGGAAAAATAATATCTTCAAATAAAAACTACACAAAAGCATTGTGTGAAACTTATTTCTGATATGTTCATTAAGCTAACAGAGTTAAACCATACTTTTGATTGCGCAGTTCTGAACACTCTTTCTGTAGAAAATGCAAGTGGACATTCGGAGCGCTAAGAGGGTAATAGTGGAAAAAGGAATATATTCAAATATAAACTACACAGTAGCATTCTGTGAAAATTCTTTCTGTTCTGTGCATTCAACTAACAGAGTTGAAACTTACTTTTGATTGAGCCGTTCTGAAACACTCTTTCTGTAGAAACTGCAATTGGACATGCTAAGCGCTAAGAGGCCTACATTGAGAAAAAGAATATCTTCAAATAAAAACTACACAGATGCATTCTGTGAAACTTATTTCTGATATGTAAATTCAGTTAACAGAGATAAAACATATTTTTGATTGATCAGTTATGAAACACTCCTTTGTAGAAAATGCAAGTGGAGGTTCGGAGCGCTAAGAGGGTAATAGTGGAAAAAGGAATGTCTTCAAATATAAACTACACAGAATCATTCGGTGAAACTTCTTTCTGATCTGTGCATTCAGCTAACAGAGTTAAAACATATTTTTGATTGAGCAGATCTAAACACTATTTCTGTAGAAAATGCAACTGGACATTTGGAGCGCTAAGAGCGTAGTAGTGGAAAAAGCAATATATTCAAATATAAACTACACAGAAGCATTCTGTGAAACTTCTTTCTGATCTGAGCATTCAGCTAACAGAGTTAAACCATACTTTTGATTGAGCAGTTCTGAAACACTCTGTCTGTAGAAAATGCAACTGGACATTCGTAGCGCTAAGTGGGTAATAGTGGAAAAAAGAATATGTTCAAATATAAACTACACAGAAGCATTGTATGAAACTTCTTTCTGTTCTGTGCATTCAACTAACAGAGTTGAACCTTACTTTTGATTGAGCCGTTCTGAAACACTCTTTCTGTAGAAACTGCAATTGGACATTCTGAGCGCTAAGAGGCCTATATTGGGAAAAAGAATGTCTACAAATAAAAACTACACAGAAGAATTGTGTGAAACTTCTTTCTGTTCTGTTTGTTCAACTAAAAGAGTTGAACCTTAGTTTTGATTGAGCCGTTCTGAAACACTCTTTCTGTAGAAAATGCAAGTGGAGATTCGGAGCGCTAAGAGGGTAATAGTGGAAAAAGGAATGTCTCCAAATATAAACTACACAGAATCATTCGGTGAAACTTCTTTCTGATCTGTGCATTCAGCTAACAGTGTTAAACCATACTTTTGATTGAGCAGATCTGAACTCTCTTTCTGTAGAAAATGCAACTGGACATTTGGAGCGCTAAGAGAGTAGTAGTGGAAAAAGGAATATATTCAAATATAAACTACACAGAAGCATTCTGTGAAACTTCTTTCTGATCTGAGCATTCAGCTAACAGAGTTAAACCATACTTTTGATTGAGCAGTTTTGAAACACTCTGTCTGTAGAAAATGCAACTGGACATTCGTAGCGCTAAGTGGGTAATAGTGGAAAAAAGAATATGTTCAAATATAAACTACACAGAAGCATTGTATGAAACTTCTTTCTGTTCTGTGCATTCAACTAACAGAGTTGAACCTTACTTTTGATTGAGCCTTTCTGAAACACTCTTCCTGTAGAAACTGCAATTGGACATTCTGAGTGCTAAGAGGCCTCTATTGGGAAAAATAATATCTTCAAATAAAAACTACACAGAAGCATTGTGTGAAACTTATTTCTGATATGTTCATTAAGCTAACAGAGTTAAACCATACTTTTGATTGCGCAGTTCTGAACACTCTTTCTGTAGAAAATGCAAGTGGACATTCGGAGCGCTAAGAGGGTAATAGTGGAAAAAGGAATATATTCAAATATAAACTACACAGTAGCATTCTGTGAAAATTCTTTCTGTTCTGTGCATTCAACTAACAGAGTTGAACCTTACTTTTGATTGAGCCGTTCTGAAACACTCTTTCTGTAGAAACTGCAATTGGACATGCTAAGCGCTAAGAGGCCTACATTGAGAAAAAGAATATCTTCAAATAAAAACTACACAGATGCATTCTGTGAAACTTATTTCTGATCTGTAAATTCAGTTAACAGAGATAAAACATATTTTTGATTGATCAGTTATGAAACACTCCTTTGTAGAAAATGCAAGTGGAGATTCGGAGCGCTAAGAGGGTAATAGTGGAAAAAGGAATGTCTTCAAATATAAACTACACAGAATCATTCGGTGAAACTTCTTTCTGATCTGTGCATTCAGCTAACAGAGTTAAAACATACTTTTGATTGAGCAGATCTGAACACTATTTCTGTAGGAAATGCAACTGGACATTTGGAGCGCTAAGAGCGTAGTAGTGGAAAAAGGAATATATTCAAATATAAACTACACAGAAGCATTCTGTGAAACTTCTTTCTGATCTCAGCATTCAGCTAACAGAGTTAAACCATACTTTTGATTGAGCAGTTCTGAAACACTCTGTCTGTAGAAAATGCAACTGGACATTCGTAGCGCTAAGTGGGTAATAGTGGAAAAAAGAATATGTTCAAATATAAACTACACAGAAGCATTGTATGAAACTTCTTTCTGTTCTGTGCATTCAACTAACAGAGTTGAACCTTACTTTTGATTGAGCCGTTCTGAAACACTCTTTCTGTAGAAACTGCAATTGGACATTCTGAGCGCTAAGAGGCCTATATTGGGAAAAAGAATGTCTACAAATAAAAACTACACAGAAGAATTGTGTGAAACTTCTTTCTGTTCTGTTTGTTCAACTAAAAGAGTTGAACCTTAGTTTTGATTGAGCCGTTCTGAAACACTCTTTCTGTAGAAAATGCAAGTGGAGATTCGGAGCGCTAAGAGGGTAATAGTGGAAAAAGGAATGTCTCCAAATATAAACTACACAGAATCATTCGGTGAAACTTCTTTCTGCTCTGTGCATTCAGCTAACAGTGTTAAACGATACTTTTGATTGAGCAGATCTGAACTCTCTTTCTGTAGAAAATGCAACTGGACATTTGGAGCGCTAAGAGTGTAGTAGTGGAAAAAGGAATATATTCAAATATAAACTACACAGAAGCATTCTGTGAAACTTCTTTCTGATCTGAGCATTCAGCTAACAGAGTTAAACCATACTTTTGATTGAGCAGTTTTGAAACACTCTGTCTGTAGAAAATGCAACTGGACATTCATAGCGCTAAGTGGGTAATAGTGGAAAAAAGAATATGTTCAAATATAAACTACACAGAAGCATTGTATGAAACTTCTTTCTGTTCTGTGCATTCAACTAACAGAGTTGAACCTTACTTTGGATTGAGCCTTTCTGAAACACTCTTTCTGTAGAAACTGCAATTGGACATTCTGAGCGCTAAGAGGCCTATATTGGGAAAAAAAATATCTTCAAATAAAAACTACACAGAAGCATTGTGTGAAACTTATTTCTGATATGTTCATTAAGCTAACAGAGTTAAACCATACTTTTGATTGCGCAGTTCTGAACACTCTTTCTGTAGAAAATGCAAGTGGACATTCGGAGCGCTAAGAGGGTAATAGTGGAAAAAGGAATATATTCAAATATAAACTACACAGTAGCATTCTGTGAAAATTCTTTCTGTTCTGTGCATTCAACTAACAGAGTTGAACCTTACTTTTGATTGAGCCGTTCTGAAACACTCTTTCTGTAGAAACTGCAATTGGACATGCTAAGCGCTAAGAGGCCTACATTGAGAAAAAGAATATCTTCAAATAAAAACTACACAGATGCATTCTGTGAAACTTATTTCTGATCTGTAAATTCAGTTAACAGAGATAAAACATATTTTTGATTGATCAGTTATGAAACACTCCTTTGTAGAAAATGCAAGTGGAGATTCGGAGCGCTAAGAGGGTAATAGTGGAAAAAGGAATGTCTTCAAATATAAACTACACAGAATCATTCGGTGAAACTTCTTTCTGATCTGTGCATTCAGATAACAGAGTTAAAACATACTTTTGATTGAGCAGATCTGAACAGTCTTTCTGTAGAAAATGCAACTGGACATTTGGAGCGCTAAGAGCGTAGTAGTGGAAAAAGGAATATATTCAAATATAAACTACACAGAAGCATTCTGTGAAACTTCTTTCTGATCTGAGCATTCAGCTAACAGAGTTAAACCATACTTTTGATTGAGCAGTTTTGAAACACTCTGTCTGTAGAAAATGCAACTGGACATTCGTAGCGCTAAGTGGGTAATAGTGGAAAAAAGAATATGTTCAAATATAAACTACACAGAAGCATTGTATGAAACTTCTTTCTGTTCTGTGCATTCAACTAACAGAGTTGAACCTTACTTTTGATTGAGCCTTTCTGAAACACTCTTTCTGTAGAAACTGCAATTGGACATTCTGAGCGCTAAGAGGCCTCTATTGGGAAAAATAATATCTTCAAATAAAAACTACACAGAAGCATTGTGTGAAACTTATTTCTGATATGTTCATTAAGCTAACAGAGTTAAACCATACTTTTGATTGCGCAGTTCTGAACACTCTTTCTGTAGAAAATGCAAGTGGACATTCGGAGCGCTAAGAGGGTAATAGTGGAAAAAGGAATATATTCAAATATAAACTACACAGTAGCATTCTGTGAAAATTCTTTCTGTTCTGTGCATTCAACTAACAGAGTTGAACCTTACTTTTGATTGAGCCGTTCTGAAACACTCTTTCTGTAGAAACTGCAATTGGACATGCTAAGCGCTAAGAGGCCTACATTGAGAAAAAGAATATCTCCAAATAAAAACTACACAGATGCATTCTGTGAAACTTATTTCTGATCTGTAAATTCAGTTAACAGAGATAAAACATATTTTTGATTGATCAGTTATGAAACACTCCTTTGTAGAAAATGCAAGTGGAGATTCGGAGCGCTAAGAGGGTAATAGTGGAAAAAGGAATGTCTTCAAATATAAACTACAAAGAATCATTCGGTGAAACTTCTTTCTGATCTGTGCATTCAGCTAACAGAGTTAAAACATACTTTTGATTGAGCAGATCTGAACACTATTTCTGTAGAAAATGCAACTGGACATTTGGAGCGCTAAGAGCGTAGTAGTGGAAAAAGGAATATATTCAAATATAAACTACACAGAAGCATTCTGTGAAACTTCTTTCTGATCTGAGCATTCAGCTAACAGAGTTAAACCATACTTTTGATTGAGCAGTTTTGAAACACTCTGTCTGTAGAAAATGCAACTGGACATTCGTAGCGCTAAGTGGGTAATAGTGGAAAAAAGAATATGTTCAAATATAAACTACACAGAAGCATTGTATGAAACTTCTTTCTGTTCTGTGCATTCAACTAACAGAGTTGAACCTTACTTTTGATTGAGCCGTTCTGAAACACTCTTTCTGTAGAAATTGCAATTGGACATTCTGAGCGCTAAGAGGCCTCTATTGGGAAAAAGAATGTCTACAAATAAAAACTACACAGAAGAATTGTGTGAAACTTCTTTCTGTTCTGTTTGTTCAACTAAAAGAGTTGAACCTTAGTTTTGATTGAGCCGTTCTGAAACAATCTTTCTGTAGAAAATGCAAGTGGAGATTCGGAGCGCTAAGAGGGTAATAGTGGAAAAAGGAATGTCTCCAAATATAAACTACACAGAATCATTCGGTGAAACTTCTTTCTGATCTGTGCATTCAGCTAACAGTGTTAAACCATACTTTTGATTGAGCAGATCTGAACTCTCTTTCTGTAGAAAATGCAACTGGACATTTGGAGCGCTAAGAGAGTAGTAGTGGAAAAAGGAATATATTCAAATATAAACTACACAGAAGCATTCTGTGAAACTTCTTTCTGATCTGAGCATTCAGCTAACAGAGTTAAACCATACTTTTGATTGAGCAGTTTTGAAACACTCTGTCTGTAGAAAATGCAACTGGACATTCGTAGCGCTAAGTGGGTAATAGTGGAAAAAAGAATATGTTCAAATATAAACTACACAGAAGCATTGTATGAAACTTCTTTCTGTTCTGTGCATTCAACTAACAGAGTTGAACCTTACTTTTGATTGAGCCTTTCTGAAACACTCTTTCTGTAGAAACTGCAATTGGACATTCTGAGCGCTAAGAGGCCTATATTGGGAAAAATAATATCTTCAAATAAAAACTACACAGAAACATTGTGTGAAACTTATTTCTGATATGTTCATTAAGCTAACAGAGTTAAACCATACTTTTGATTGCGCAGTTCTGAGCACTCTTTCTGTAGAAAATGCAAGTGGACATTCGGAGCGCTAAGAGGGTAATAGTGGAAAAAGGAATATATTCAAATATAAACTACACAGTAGCATTCTGTGAAAATTCTTTCTGTTCTGTGCATTCAACTAACAGAGTTGAACCTTACTTTTGATTGAGCCGTTCTGAAACACTCTTTCTGTAGAAAATGCAATTGGACATGCTAAGCGCTAAGAGGCCTACATTGAGAAAAAGAATATCTTCAAATAAAAACTACACAGATGCATTCTGTGAAACTTATTTCTGATCTGTAAATTCAGTTAACAGAGATAAAACATATTTTTGATTGATCAGTTATGAAACACTCCTTTGTAGAAAATGCAAGTGGAGATTCGGAGCGCTAAGAGGGTAATAGTGGAAAAAGGAATGTCTTCAAATATAAACTACACAGAATCATTCGGTGAAACTTCTTTCTGATCTGTGCATTCAGCTAACAGAGTTAAAACATACTTTTGATTGAGCAGATCTGAACACTATTTCTGTAGGAAATGCAACTGGACATTTGGAGCGCTAAGAGCGTAGTAGTGGAAAAAGGAATATATTCAAATATAAACTACACAGAAGCATTCTGTGAAACTTCTTTCTGATCTCAGCATTCAGCTAACAGAGTTAAACCATACTTTTGATTGAGCAGTTCTGAAACACTCTGTCTGTAGAAAATGCAACTGGACATTCGTAGCGCTAAGTGGGTAATAGTGGAAAAAAGAATATGTTCAAATATAAACTACACAGAAGCATTGTATGAAACTTCTTTCTGTTCTGTGCATTCAACTAACAGAGTTGAACCTTACTTTTGATTGAGCCGTTCTGAAACACTCTTTCTGTAGAAACTGCAATTGGACATTCTGAGCGCTAAGAGGCCTATATTGGGAAAAAGAATGTCTACAAATAAAAACTACACAGAAGAATTGTGTGAAACTTCTTTCTGTTCTGTTTGTTCAACTAAAAGAGTTGAACCTTAGTTTTGATTGAGCCGTTCTGAAACACTCTTTCTGTAGAAAATGCAAGTGGAGATTCGGAGCGCTAAGAGGGTAATAGTGGAAAAAGGAATGTCTCCAAATATAAACTACACAGAATCATTCGGTGAAACTTCTTTCTGCTCTGTGCATTCAGCTAACAGTGTTAAACGATACTTTTGATTGAGCAGATCTGAACTCTCTTTCTGTAGAAAATGCAACTGGACATTTGGAGCGCTAAGAGTGTAGTAGTGGAAAAAGGAATATATTCAAATATAAACTACACAGAAGCATTCTGTGAAACTTCTTTCTGATCTGAGCATTCAGCTAACAGAGTTAAACCATACTTTTGATTGAGCAGTTTTGAAACACTCTGTCTGTAGAAAATGCAACTGGACATTCGTAGCGCTAAGTGGGTAATAGTGGAAAAAAGAATATGTTCAAATATAAACTACACAGAAGCATTGTATGAAACTTCTTTCTGTTCTGTGCATTCAACTAACAGAGTTGAACCTTACTTTGGATTGAGCCTTTCTGAAACACTCTTTCTGTAGAAACTGCAATTGGACATTCTGAGCGCTAAGAGGCCTATATTGGGAAAAAAAATATCTTCAAATAAAAACTACACAGAAGCATTGTGTGAAACTTATTTCTGATATGTTCATTAAGCTAACAGAGTTAAACCATACTTTTGATTGCGCAGTTCTGAACACTCTTTCTGTAGAAAATGCAAGTGGACATTCGGAGCGCTAAGAGGGTAATAGTGGAAAAAGGAATATATTCAAATATAAACTACACAGTAGCATTCTGTGAAAATTCTTTCTGTTCTGTGCATTCAACTAACAGAGTTGAACCTTACTTTTGATTGAGCCGTTCTGAAACACTCTTTCTGTAGAAACTGCAATTGGACATGCTAAGCGCTAAGAGGCCTACATTGAGAAAAAGAATATCTTCAAATAAAAACTACACAGATGCATTCTGTGAAACTTATTTCTGATCTGTAAATTCAGTTAACAGAGATAAAACATATTTTTGATTGATCAGTTATGAAACACTCCTTTGTAGAAAATGCAAGTGGAGATTCGGAGCGCTAAGAGGGTAATAGTGGAAAAAGGAATGTCTTCAAATATAAACTACACAGAATCATTCGGTGAAACTTCTTTCTGATCTGTGCATTCAGATAACAGAGTTAAAACATACTTTTGATTGAGCAGATCTGAACACTCTTTCTGTAGAAAATGCAACTGGACATTTGGAGCGCTAAGAGCGTAGTAGTGGAAAAAGGAATATATTCAAATATAAACTACACAGAAGCATTCTGTGAAACTTCTTTCTGATCTGAGCATTCAGCTAACAGAGTTAAACCATACTTTTGATTGAGCAGTTTTGAAACACTCTGTCTGTAGAAAATGCAACTGGACATTCGTAGCGCTAAGTGGGTAATAGTGGAAAAAAGAATATGTTCAAATATAAACTACACAGAAGCATTGTATGAAACTTCTTTCTGTTCTGTGCATTCAACTAACAGAGTTGAACCTTACTTTTGATTGAGCCTTTCTGAAACACTCTTTCTGTAGAAACTGCAATTGGACATTCTGAGCGCTAAGAGGCCTATATTGGGAAAAATAATATCTTCAAATAAAAACTACACAGAAACATTGTGTGAAACTTATTTCTGATATGTTCATTAAGCTAACAGAGTTAAACCATACTTTTGATTGCGCAGTTCTGAGCACTCTTTCTGTAGAAAATGCAAGTGGACATTCGGAGCGCTAAGAGGGTAATAGTGGAAAAAGGAATATATTCAAATATAAACTACACAGTAGCATTCTGTGAAAATTCTTTCTGTTCTGTGCATTCAACTAACAGAGTTGAACCTTACTTTTGATTGAGCCGTTCTGAAACACTCTTTCTGTAGAAAATGCAATTGGACATGCTAAGCGCTAAGAGGCCTACATTGAGAAAAAGAATATCTTCAAATAAAAACTACACAGATGCATTCTGTGAAACTTATTTCTGATCTGTAAATTCAGTTAACAGAGATAAAACATATTTTTGATTGATCAGTTATGAAACACTCCTTTGTAGAAAATGCAAGTGGAGATTCGGAGCGCTAAGAGGGTAATAGTGGAAAAAGGAATGTCTTCAAATATAAACTACACAGAATCATTCGGTGAAACTTCTTTCTGATCTGTGCATTCAGCTAACAGAGTTAAAACATACTTTTGATTGAGCAGATCTGAACACTATTTCTGTAGGAAATGCAACTGGACATTTGGAGCGCTAAGAGCGTAGTAGTGGAAAAAGGAATATATTCAAATATAAACTACACAGAAGCATTCTGTGAAACTTCTTTCTGATCTCAGCATTCAGCTAACAGAGTTAAACCATACTTTTGATTGAGCAGTTCTGAAACACTCTGTCTGTAGAAAATGCAACTGGACATTCGTAGCGCTAAGTGGGTAATAGTGGAAAAAAGAATATGTTCAAATATAAACTACACAGAAGCATTGTATGAAACTTCTTTCTGTTCTGTGCATTCAACTAACAGAGTTGAACCTTACTTTTGATTGAGCCGTTCTGAAACACTCTTTCTGTAGAAACTGCAATTGGACATTCTGAGCGCTAAGAGGCCTATATTGGGAAAAAGAATGTCTACAAATAAAAACTACACAGAAGAATTGTGTGAAACTTCTTTCTGTTCTGTTTGTTCAACTAAAAGAGTTGAACCTTAGTTTTGATTGAGCCGTTCTGAAACACTCTTTCTGTAGAAAATGCAAGTGGAGATTCGGAGCGCTAAGAGGGTAATAGTGGAAAAAGGAATGTCTCCAAATATAAACTACACAGAATCATTCGGTGAAACTTCTTTCTGCTCTGTGCATTCAGCTAACAGTGTTAAACGATACTTTTGATTGAGCAGATCTGAACTCTCTTTCTGTAGAAAATGCAACTGGACATTTGGAGCGCTAAGAGTGTAGTAGTGGAAAAAGGAATATATTCAAATATAAACTACACAGAAGCATTCTGTGAAACTTCTTTCTGATCTGAGCATTCAGCTAACAGAGTTAAACCATACTTTTGATTGAGCAGTTTTGAAACACTCTGTCTGTAGAAAATGCAACTGGACATTCGTAGCGCTAAGTGGGTAATAGTGGAAAAAAGAATATGTTCAAATATAAACTACACAGAAGCATTGTATGAAACTTCTTTCTGTTCTGTGCATTCAACTAACAGAGTTGAACCTTACTTTGGATTGAGCCTTTCTGAAACACTCTTTCTGTAGAAACTGCAATTGGACATTCTGAGCGCTAAGAGGCCTATATTGGGAAAAAAAATATCTTCAAATAAAAACTACACAGAAGCATTGTGTGAAACTTATTTCTGATATGTTCATTAAGCTAACAGAGTTAAACCATACTTTTGATTGCGCAGTTCTGAACACTCTTTCTGTAGAAAATGCAAGTGGACATTCGGAGCGCTAAGAGGGTAATAGTGGAAAAAGGAATATATTCAAATATAAACTACACAGTAGCATTCTGTGAAAATTCTTTCTGTTCTGTGCATTCAACTAACAGAGTTGAACCTTACTTTTGATTGAGCCGTTCTGAAACACTCTTTCTGTAGAAACTGCAATTGGACATGCTAAGCGCTAAGAGGCCTACATTGAGAAAAAGAATATCTTCAAATAAAAACTACACAGATGCATTCTGTGAAACTTATTTCTGATCTGTAAATTCAGTTAACAGAGATAAAACATATTTTTGATTGATCAGTTATGAAACACTCCTTTGTAGAAAATGCAAGTGGAGATTCGGAGCGCTAAGAGGGTAATAGTGGAAAAAGGAATGTCTTCAAATATAAACTACACAGAATCATTCGGTGAAACTTCTTTCTGATCTGTGCATTCAGATAACAGAGTTAAAACATACTTTTGATTGAGCAGATCTGAACACTCTTTCTGTAGAAAATGCAACTGGACATTTGGAGCGCTAAGAGCGTAGTAGTGGAAAAAGGAATATATTCAAATATAAACTACACAGAAGCATTCTGTGAAACTTCTTTCTGATCTGAGCATTCAGCTAACAGAGTTAAACCATACTTTTGATTGAGCAGTTTTGAAACACTCTGTCTGTAGAAAATGCAACTGGACATTCGTAGCGCTAAGTGGGTAATAGTGGAAAAAAGAATATGTTCAAATATAAACTACACAGAAGCATTGTATGAAACTTCTTTCTGTTCTGTGCATTCAACTAACAGAGTTGAACCTTACTTTTGATTGAGCCTTTCTGAAACACTCTTTCTGTAGAAACTGCAATTGGACATTCTGAGCGCTAAGAGGCCTCTATTGGGAAAAATAATATCTTCAAATAAAAACTACACAGAAGCATTGTGTGAAACTTATTTCTGATATGTTCATTAAGCTAACAGAGTTAAACCATACTTTTGATTGCGCAGTTCTGAACACTCTTTCTGTAGAAAATGCAAGTGGACATTCGGAGCGCTAAGAGGGTAATAGTGGAAAAAGGAATATATTCAAATATAAACTACACAGTAGCATTCTGTGAAAATTCTTTCTGTTCTGTGCATTCAACTAACAGAGTTGAACCTTACTTTTGATTGAGCCGTTCTGAAACACTCTTTCTGTAGAAACTGCAATTGGACATGCTAAGCGCTAAGAGGCCTACATTGAGAAAAAGAATATCTCCAAATAAAAACTACACAGATGCATTCTGTGAAACTTATTTCTGATCTGTAAATTCAGTTAACAGAGATAAAACATATTTTTGATTGATCAGTTATGAAACACTCCTTTGTAGAAAATGCAAGTGGAGATTCGGAGCGCTAAGAGGGTAATAGTGGAAAAAGGAATGTCTTCAAATATAAACTACAAAGAATCATTCGGTGAAACTTCTTTCTGATCTGTGCATTCAGCTAACAGAGTTAAAACATACTTTTGATTGAGCAGATCTGAACACTATTTCTGTAGAAAATGCAACTGGACATTTGGAGCGCTAAGAGCGTAGTAGTGGAAAAAGGAATATATTCAAATATAAACTACACAGAAGCATTCTGTGAAACTTCTTTCTGATCTGAGCATTCAGCTAACAGAGTTAAACCATACTTTTGATTGAGCAGTTTTGAAACACTCTGTCTGTAGAAAATGCAACTGGACATTCGTAGCGCTAAGTGGGTAATAGTGGAAAAAAGAATATGTTCAAATATAAACTACACAGAAGCATTGTATGAAACTTCTTTCTGTTCTGTGCATTCAACTAACAGAGTTGAACCTTACTTTTGATTGAGCCGTTCTGAAACACTCTTTCTGTAGAAATTGTAATTGGACATTCTGAGCGCTAAGAGGCCTCTATTGGGAAAAAGAATGTCTACAAAAAAAACTACACAGAAGAATTGTGTGAAACTTCTTTCTGTTCTGTTTGTTCAACTAAAAGAGTTGAACCTTAGTTTTGATTGAGCCGTTCTGAAACAATCTTTCTGTAGAAAATGCAAGTGGAGATTCGGAGCGCTAAGAGGGTAATAGTGGAAAAAGGAATGTCTCCAAATATAAACTACACAGAATCATTCGGTGAAACTTCTTTCTGATCTGTGCATTCAGCTAACAGTGTTAAACCATACTTTTGATTGAGCAGATCTGAACTCTCTTTCTGTAGAAAATGCAACTGGACATTTGGAGCGCTAAGAGAGTAGTAGTGGAAAAAGGAATATATTCAAATATAAACTACACAGAAGCATTCTGTGAAACTTCTTTCTGATCTGAGCATTCAGCTAACAGAGTTAAACCATACTTTTGATTGAGCAGTTTTGAAACACTCTGTCTGTAGAAAATGCAACTGGACATTCGTAGCGCTAAGTGGGTAATAGTGGAAAAAAGAATATGTTCAAATATAAACTACACAGAAGCATTGTATGAAACTACTTTCTGTTCTGTGCATTCAACTAACAGAGTTGAACCTTACTTTTGATTGAGCCTTTCTGAAACACTCTTTCTGTAGAAACTGCAATTGGACATTCTGAGCGCTAAGAGGCCTATATTGGGAAAAATAATATCTTCAAATAAAAACTACACAGAAACATTGTGTGAAACTTATTTCTGATATGTTCATTAAGCTAACAGAGTTAAACCATACTTTTGATTGCGCAGTTCTGAGCACTCTTTCTGTAGAAAATGCAAGTGGACATTCGGAGCGCTAAGAGGGTAATAGTGGAAAAAGGAATATATTCAAATATAAACTACACAGTAGCATTCTGTGAAAATTCTTTCTGTTCTGTGCATTCAACTAACAGAGTTGAACCTTACTTTTGATTGAGCCGTTCTGAAACACTCTTTCTGTAGAAAATGCAATTGGACATGCTAAGCGCTAAGAGGCCTACATTGAGAAAAAGAATATCTTCAAATAAAAAGTACACAGATGCATTCTGTGAAACTTATTTCTGATCTGTAAATTCAGTTAACAGAGATAAAACATATTTTTGATTGATCAGTTATGAAACACTCCTTTGTAGAAAATGCAAGTGGAGATTCGGAGCGCTAAGAGGGTAATAGTGGAAAAAGGAATGTCTTCAAATATAAACTACACAGAATCATTCGGTGAAACTTCTTTCTGATCTGTGCATTCAGCTAACAGAGTTAAACCATACTTTTGATTGAGCAGATCTGAACACACTTTCTGTAGAAAATGCAACTGGACATTTGGAGCGCTAAGAGAGTAGTAGTGGAAAAAGGAATATATTCAAATATAAACTACACAGAAGCATTCTGTGAAACTTCTTTCTGATCTGAGCATTCAGCTAAGAGAGTTAAACCATACTTTTGATTGAGCAGTTTTGAAACACTCTGTCTGTAGGAAATGCAACTGGACATTCGTAGCGCTAAGTGGGTAATAGTGGAAAAAAGAATATGTTCAAATATAAACTACACAGAAGCATTGTATGAAATTTCTTTCTGTTCTGTGCATTCAACTAACAGAGTTGAACCTTACTTTTGATTGAGCCTTTCTGAAACACTCTTTCTGTAGAAAATGCAATTGGACATTCTGAGCGCTAAGAGGCCTATATTGGGAAAAATAATATCTTCAAATAAAAACTACACAGAAGCATTGTGTGAAACTTATTTCTGATATGTTCATTAAGCTAACAGAGTTAAACCATACTTTTGATTGCGCAGTTCTGAACACTCTTTCTGTAGAAAATGCAAGTGGACATTCGGAGCGCTAAGAGGGTAATAGTGGAAAAAGGAATATATTCAAATATAAACTACACAGTAGCATTCAGTGAAAATTCTTTTTGTTCTGTGCATTCAACTAACAGAGTTGAACCTTACTTTTGATTGAGCCGTTCTGAAACACTCTTTCTGTAGAAACTGCAATTGGATATGCTAAGCGCTAAGAGGCCTACATTGGGAAAAAGAGTATCTTCAAATAAAAACTACACAGATGCATTCTGTGAAACTTATTTCTGATCTGTAAATTCAGTTAACAGAGATAAAACATATTTTTGATTGAGCAGTTATGAAACACTCTTTTTGTAGAAAATGCAAGTGGAGATTCGGAGCGCTAAGAGGGTAATATTGGAAAAAGGAATGTCTTCAAATATAAACTACACAGAATCATTCGGTGAAACTTCTTTCTGATCTGTGCATTCAGCTAACAGAGTTAAACCATACTTTTGATTGAGCAGATCTGAACACTCTTTCTGTAGAAAATGCAACTGGACATTTGGAGCGCTAAGAGCGTAGTAGTGGAAAAAGGAATATATTCAAATATAAACTACACAGAAGCATTCTGTGAAACTTTTTTATGATCTGAGCATTCAGCTAACAGAGTTAAACCATACTTTTGATTGAGCAGTTTTGAAACACTCTGTCTGTAGAAAATGCAACTGGACATTCGTAGCGCTAAGTGGGTAATAGTGGAAAAAAGAATATGTTCAAATATAAACTACACAGAAGCATTGTATGAAACTTCTTTCTGTTCTGTGCATTCAACTAACAGAGTTGAACCTTACTTTTGATTGAGCCGTTCTGAAACACTCTTTCTGTAGAAACTGCAATTGGACATTCTGAGCGCTAAGAGGCCTATATTGGGAAAAAGAATATCTACAAATAAAAACTACACAGAAGAATTGTGTGAAACTTCTTTCTGTTCTGTTTGTTCAACTAAAAGAGTTGAACCTTAGTTTTGATTGAGCCGTTCTGAAACACTCTTTCTGTAGAAAATGCAAGTGGAGATTCGGAGCGCTAAGAGGGTAATAGTGGAAAAAGGAATGTCTCCAAATATAAACTACACAGAATCATTCGGTGAAACTTCTTTCTGATCTGTGCATTCAGCTAACAGTGTTAAACCATACTTTTGATTGAGCAGATCTGAACTCTCTTTCTGTAGAAAATGCAACTGGACATTTGGAGCACTAAGAGCGTAGTAGTGGAAAAAGGAATATATTCAAATATAAACTACACAGAAGCATTCTGTGAAACTTCTTTCTGATCTGTGCATTCAGCTAACAGAGTTAAACCATACTTTTGATTGAGCAGTTTTGAAACACTCTGTCTGTAGAAAATGCAACTGGACATTCGTAGCGCTAAGTGGGTAATAGTGGAAAAAAGAATATGTTCAAATATAAACTACACAGTAGCATTCTGTGAAAATTCTCTCTGTTCTGTGCATTCAACTAACAGAGTTGAACCTTACTTTTGATTGAGCCGTTCTGAAACACTCTTTCTGTAGAAACTGCAATTGGACATGCTAAGCGCTAAGAGGCCTACATTTTGAAAAAGAATATCTTCAAATAAAAACTACACAGATGCATTCTGTGAAACTTATTTCTGATCTGTAAATTCAGTTAACAGAGATAAAACATATTTTTGATTGAGCAGTTATGAAACACTCTTTTTGTAGAAAATGCAAGTGGAGATTCGGAGCGCTAAGAGGGTAATAGTGGAAAAAGGAAGGTCTTCAAATATAAACTACACAGAATCATTCGGTGAAACTTCTTTCTGATCTGTGCATTCAGCTAACAGTGTTAAACCATAGTTTTGATTGAGCAGATCTGAACACTCTTTCTGTAGAAAATGCAACTGGACATTTGGAGCGCTAAGAGCGTTGTAGTGGAAAAAGGAATATATTCAAATATAAACTACACAGAAGCATTCTGTGAAACTTCTTTCTGATCTGAGCATTCAGCTAACAGAGTTAAACCATACTTTTGATTGAGCAGTTTTGAAACACTCTGTCTGTAGAAAATGCAACTGGACATTCGTAGCGCTAAGTGGGTAATAGTGGAAAAAAGAATATGTTCAAATATAAACTACACAGAAGCATTGTATGAAACTTCTTTCTGTTCTGTGCATTCAACTAACAGAGTTGAACCTTACTTTTGATTGAGCCGTTCTGAAACACTCTTTCTGTAGAAACTGCAATTGGACATTCTGAGCGCTAAGAGGCCTATATTGGGAAAAAGAATGTCTACAAATAAAAACTACACAGAAGAATTGTGTGAAACTTCTTTCTGTTCTGTTTGTTCAACTAAAAGAGTTGAACCTTAGTTTTGATTGAGCCGTTCTGAAACACTCTTTCTGTAGAAAATGCAAGTGGAGATTCGGAGCGCTAAGAGGGTAATAGTGGAAAAAGGAATGTCTCCAAATATAAACTACACAGAATCATTCGGTGAAACTTCTTTCTGATCTGTGCATTCAGCTAACAGTGTTAAACCATACTTTTGATTGAGCAGATCTGAACTCTCTTTCTGTAGAAAATGCAACTGGACATTTGGAGCGCTAAGAGAGTAGTAGTGGAAAAAGGAATATATTCAAATATAAACTACACAGAAGCATTCTGTGAAACTTCTTTCTGATCTGAGCATTCAGCTAACAGAGTTAAACCATACATTTGATTGAGCAGTTTTGAAACACTCTGTAGAAAATGCAACTGGACATTCGTAGCGCTAAGTGGGTAATAGTGGAAAAAAGAATATGTTCAAATATAAACTACACAGAAGCATTGTATGAAACTTCTTTCTGTTCTGTGCATTCAACTAACAGAGTTGAACCTTACTTTTGATTGAGCCTTTCTGAAACACTCTTTCTGTAGAAACTGCAATTGGACATTCTGAGCGCTAAGAGGCCTATATTGGGAAAAATAATATCTTCAAATAAAAACTACACAGAAGCATTGTGTGAAACTTATTTCTGATATGTTCATTAAGCTAACACAGTTAAACAATACTTTTGATTGCGCAGTTCTGAACACTCTTTCTGTAGAAAATGCAAGTGGACATTCGGAGCGCTAAGAGGGTAATAGTGGAAAAAGGAATATATTCAAATATAAACTACACAGTAGCATTCTGTGAAAATTCTTTCTGTTCTGTGCATTCAACTAACAGAGTTGAACCTTACTTTTGATTGAGCCGTTCTGAAACACTCTTTCTGTAGAAACTGCAATTGGACATGCTAAGCGCTAAGAGGCCTACATTTTGAAAAAGAATATCTTCAAATAAAAACTACAGAGATGCATTCTGTGAAACTTATTTCTGATCTGTAAATTCAGTTAACAGAGATAAAACATATTTTTGATTGAGCAGTTATGAAACACTCTTTTTGTAGAAAATGCAAGTGGAGATTCGGAGCGCTAAGAGGGTAATAGTGGAAAAAGGAATGTCTTCAAATATAAACTACACAGAATCATTCGGTGAAACTTCTTTCTGATCTGTGCATTCAGCTAACAGAGTTAAACCATACTTTTGATTGAGCAGATCTGAACACTCTTTCTGTAGAAAATGCAACTGGACATTTGGAGCGCTAAGAGCGTAGTAGTGGAAAAAGGAATATATTCAAACATAAACTACACAGAAGCATTCTGTGAAACTTCTTTCTGATCTGAGCATTCAGCTAACAGAGTTAAACCATGCTTTTGATTGAGCAGTTTTGAAACACTCTGTCTGTAGAAAATGCAACTGGACATTCGTAGCGCTAAGTGGGTAATAGTGGAAAAAAGAATATGTTCAAATATAAACTACACAGAAGCATTGTATGAAACTTCTTTCTGTTCTGTGCATTCAACTAACAGAGTTGAACCTTACTTTTGATTGAGCCGTTCTGAAACACTCTTTCTGTAGAAACTGCAATTGGACATTCTGAGCGCTAGGAGGCCTATATTGGGAAAAAGAATGTCTACAAATAAAAACTACACAGAAGAATTGTGTGAAACTTCTTTCTGTTCTGTTTGTTCAACTAAAAGATTTGAACCTTAGTTTTGATTGAGCCGTTCTGAAACACTCTTTCTGTAGAAAATGCAAGTGGAGATTCGGAGCGCTAAGAGGGTAATAGTGGAAAAAGGAATGTCTCCAAATATAAACTACACAGAATCATTCTGTGAAACTTCTTTCTGATCTGTGCATTCAGCTAACAGAGTTAAACCATACTTTTGATTGAGCAGATCTGAACACTCTTTCTGTAGAAAATGCAACTGGACATTTGGAGCGCTAAGAGAGTAGTAGTGGAAAAAGGAATATATTCAAATATAAACTACACAGAAGCATTCTGTGAAACTTCTTTCTGATCTGAGCATTCAGCTAACAGAGTTAAACCATACTTTTGATTGAGCAGTTTTGAAACACTCTGTCTGTAGAATATGCAACTGGACATTCGTAGCGCTAAGTGGGTAATAGTGGAAAAAAGAATATGTTCAAATATAAACTACACAGAAGCATTGTATGAAACTTCTTTCTGTTCTGTGCATTCAACTAACAGAGTTGAACCTTACTTTTGATTGAGCCTTTCTGAAACACTCTTTCTGTAGAAACTGCAATTGGACATTCTGAGCGCTAAGAGGCCTCTATTGGGAAAAATAATATCTTCAAATAAAAACTACACAGAAGCATTTTGTGAAACTTATTTCTGATATGTTCATTAAGCTAACAGAGTTAAACCATACTTTTGATTGCGCAGTTCTGAACACTCTTTCTGTAGAAAATGCAAGTGGACATTTGGAGCGCTAATAGGGTAATAGTGGAAAAAGGAATATATTCAAATATAAACTACACAGTAGCATTCTGTGAAAATTCTTTCTGTTCTGTGCATTCAACTAACAGAGTTGAACCTTACTTTTGATTGAGCCGTTCTGAAACACTCTTTCTGTAGAAACTGCAATTGGACATGCTAAGCGCTAAGAGGCCTACATTGGGAAAAAGAATATCTTCAAATAAAAACTACACAGATGCACTCTGTGAAACTTATTTCTGATCTGTAAATTCAGTTAACAGAGATAAAACGTAATTTTGATTGAGCAGTTATGAAACACTCTTTTTGTAGAAAATGCAAGTGGAGATTCGGAGCGCTAAGAGGTTAATAGTGGAAAAAGGAATGTCTTCAAATATAAACTAAACAGAATCATTCGGTGAAACTTCTTTCTGATCTGTGCATTCAGCTAACAGAGTTAAACCATACTTTTGATTGAGCAGATCTGAACACTCTTTCTGTAGAAAATGCAACTGGACATTTGGAGCGCTAAGAGCGTAGTAGTGGAAAAAGGAATATATTCAAATATAAACTACAGAGAAGCATTCTGTGAAACTTCTTTCTGATCTGAGCATTCAGCTAACAGAGTTAAACCATAATTTTGATTGAGCAGTTTTGAAACACTCTGTCTGTAGAAAATGCAACTGGACATTCGTAGCGCTAAGTGGGTAAGAGTGGAAAAAAGAATATGTTCAAATAAAACTACACAGAAGCATTGTATGAAACTTCTTTCTGTTCTGTGCATTCAACTAACAGAGTTGAACCTTTCTTTTGATTGAGCCGTTCTGAAACACTCTTTCTGTAGAAACTGCAATTGGACATTCTGAGCGCTAAGAGGCCTATATTGGGAAAAAGAATGTCTACAAATAAAAACTACACAGAAGAATTGTGTGAAACTTCTTTCTGTTCTGTTTGTTCAACTAAAAGATTTGAACCTTAGTTTTGATTGAGCCGTTCTGAAACACTCTTTCTGTAGAAAATGCAAGTGGAGATTAGGAGCGCTAAGAGGGTAATAGTGGAAAAAGGAATGTCTCCAAATATAAACTACACAGAATCATTCTGTGAAACTTCTTTCTGATCTGTGCATTCAGCTAACAGAGTTAAACCATACTTTTGATTGAGCAGATCTGAACACTCTTTCTGTAGAAAATGCAACTGGACATTTGGAGCGCCAAGAGAGTAGTAGTGGAAAAAGGAATATATTCAAATATAAACTACACAGAAGCATTCTGTGAAACTTCTTTCTGATCTGAGCATTCAGCTAACAGAGTTAAACCATACTTTTGATTGAGCAGTTTTGAAACACTCTGTCTGTAGAAAATGCAACTGGACATTCGTAGCGCTAAGTGGGTAATAGTGGAAAAAAGAATATGTTCAAATATAAACTACACAGAAGCATTGTATGAAACTTCTTTCTGTTCTGTGCATTCAACTAACAGAGTTGAACCTTACTTTTGATTGAGCCTTTCTGAAACACTCTTTCTGTAGAAACTGCAATTGGACATTCTGAGCGCTAAGAGGCCTCTATTGGGAAAAATAATATCTTCAAATAAAAACTACACAGAAGCATTGTGTGAAACTTATTTCTGATATGTTCATTAAGCTAACAGAGTTAAACCATACTTTTGATTGCGCAGTTCTGAACACTCTTTCTGTAGAAAATGCAAGTGGACATTCGGAGCGCTAAGAGGGTAATAGTGGAAAAAGGAATATATTCAAATATAAACTACACAGTAGCATTCTGTGAAAATTCTTTCTGTTCTGTGCATTCAACTAACAGAGTTGAACCTTACTTTTGATTGAGCCGTTCTGAAACACTCTTTCTGTAGAAACTGCAATTGGACATGCTAAGCGCTAAGAGGCCTACATTGGGAAAAAGTATATCTTCAAATAAAAACTACACAGATGCATTCTGTGAAACTTATTTCTGATCTGTAAATTCAGTTAACAGAGATAAAACATATTTTTGATTGAGCAGTTATGAAACACTCTTTTTGTAGAAAATGCAAGTGGAGATTCGGAGCGCTAAGAGGGTAATAGTGGAAAAAGGAATGTCTTCAAATATAAACTACACAGAATCATTCGGTGAAACTTCTTTCTGTTCTGTGCATTCAACTAACAGAGTTAAACCATACTTTTGATTTAGCAGATCTGAACACTCTTTCTGTAGAAAATGCAACTGGACATTTCGAGCGCTAAGAGCGTAGTAGTGGAAAAAGGAATATATTCAAATATAAACTACACAGAAGCATTCTGTGAAACTTCTTTCTGATCTGAGCATTCAGCTAACAGAGTTAAACCATACTTTTGATTGAGCAGTTTTGAAACACTCTGTCTGTAGAAAATGCAACTGGACATTCGTAGCGCTAAGTGGGTAATAGTGGAAAAAAGAATATGTTCAAATATGAACTACACAGAAGCATTGTATGAAACTTCTTTGTGTTCTGTGCATTCAACTAACAGAGTTGAACCTTACTTTTGATTGAGCCGTTCTGAAACACTCTTTCTGTAGAAACTGCAATTGGACATTCTGAGCGCTAAGAGGCCTATATTGGGAAAAAGAATGTCTACAAATAAAAACTACACAGAAGAATTGTGTGAAACTCCTTTCTGTTCTCTTTGTTCAACTAAAAGAGTTGAACCTTAGTTTTGATTGATCCGTTTTGAAACACTCTTTCTGTAGAAAATGCAAGTGGAGATTCGGAGCGCTAAGAGGGTAATAGTGGAAAAAGGAATGTCTCCAAATATAAACTACACAGAATCATTCTGTGAAACTTCTTTCTGATCTGTGAATTCAGCTAACAGAGTTAAACCATACTTTTGATTGAGCAGATCTGAACTCTCTTTCTGTAGAAAATGCAACTGGACATTTGGAGCGCTAAGAGAGTAGTAGTGGAAAAAGGAATATATTCAAATATAAACTACACAGAAGCATTCTGTGAAACTTCTTTCTGATCTGAGCATTCAGCTAACAGAGTTAAACCATACTTTTGATTGAGCAGTTTTGAAACACTCTGTCTGTAGAAAATGCAACTGGACATTCGTAGCGCTAAGTGGGTAATAGTGGAAAAAAGAATATGTTCAAATATAAACTACACAGAAGCTTTGTATGAAACTTCTTTCTGTTCTGTGCATTCAACTAACAGAGTTGAACCTTACTTTTGATTGAGCCTTTCTGAAACACTCTTTCTGTAGAAACTGCAATTGGACATTCTGAGCGCTAAGAGGCCTCTATTGGGAAAAATAATATCTTCAAATAAAAACTACACAGAAGCATTGTGTGAAACTTATTTCTGATATGTTCATTAAGCTAACAGAGTTAAACCATACTTTTGATTGCGCAGTTCTGAACACTCTTTCTGTAGAAAATGCAAGTGGACATTCGGAGCGCTAAGAGGGTAATAGTGGAAAAAGGAATATATTCAAATATAAACTACACAGTAGCATTCTGTGAAAATTCTTTCTGTTCTGTGCATTCAACTAACAGAGTTGAACCTTACTTTTGATTGAGCCGTTCTGAAAGACTCTTTCTGTAGAAACTGCAATTGGACATGCTAAGCGCTAAGAGGCCTACATTGGGAAAAAGAATATCTTCAAATAAAAACTACACAGATGCATTCTGTGAAACTTATTTCTGATCTGTAAATTCAGTTAACAGAGATAAAACATATTTTTGATTGAGCAGTTATGAAACACTCTTTTTGTAGAAAATGCAAGTGGAGATTCGGAGCGCTAAGAGGCTAATAGTGGAAAAAGGAATGTCTTCAAATATAAACTACACAGAATCATTCGGTGAAACTTCTTTCTGATCTGTGCATTCAGCTAACAGAGTTAAAACATTCTTTTGATTGAGCAGATCTGAACACTCTTTCTGTAGAAAATGCAACTGGACATTTGGAGCGCTAAGAGCGTAGTAGTGGAAAAAGGAATATATTCAAATATAAACTACACAGAAGCATTCTGTGAAACGTCTTTCTGATCTGAGCATTCACCTAACAGAGTTAAACCATACTTTTGATTGAGCAGTTTTGAAACACTCTGTCTGTAGAAAATGCAACTGGACATTCGTAGGGCTAAGTGGGTAATAGTGGAAAAAAGAATATGTTCAAATATAAACTACACAGAAGCATTTTATGAAACTTCTTTCTGTTCTGTGCATTCAACTAACAGAGTTGAACCTTACTTTTGATTGAGCCGATCTGAAACACTCTTTCTGTAGAAACTGCAATTGGACATTCTGAGCGCTAAGAGGCCTATATTGGGAAAAAGAATGTCTACAAATAAAAACTACACAGAAGAATTGTGTGAAACTTCTTTCTGTTCTGTTTGTTCAACTAAAAGATTTGAACCTTAGTTTTGATTGAGCCGTTCTGAAACACTCTTTCTGTAGAAAATGCAAGTGGAGATTCGGAGCGCTAAGAGGGTAATAGTGGAAAAAGGAATGTCTCCAAATATAAACTACACAGAATCATTCGGTGAAACTTCTTTCTGATCTGTGCATTCAGCTAACAGAGTTAAACCATTCTTTTGATTGAGCAGATCTGAACACTCTTTCTGTAGAAAATGCAACTGGACATTTGGAGCGCTAAGAGCGTAGTAGTGGAAAAAGGAATATATTCAAATATAAACTACACAGAATCATTCTGTGAAACTTCTTTCTGATCTGAGCATTCACCTAACAGAGTTAAACCATACTTTTGATTGAGCAGTTTTGAAACACTCTGACTCTAGAAAATGCAACTGGACATTCGTAGGGCTAAGTGGGTAATAGTGGAAAAAAGAATATGTTCAAATATAAACTACACAGAAGCATTGTATGAAACTTCTTTCTGTTCTTTGCATTCAACTAACAGAGTTGAACCTTACTTTTGATTGAGCCGATCTGAAACACTCTTTCTGTAGAAACTGCAATTGGACATTCTGAGCGCTAAGAGGCCTATATTGGGAAAAAGAATGTCTACAAATAAAAACTACACAGAAGAATTGTGTGAAACTACTTTCTGTTCTGTTTGTTCAACTAAAAGATTTGAACCTTAGTTTTGATTGAGCCGTTCTGAAACACTCTTTCTGTAGAAAATGCAAGTGGAGATTCGGAGCGCTAAGAGGGTAATAGTGGAAAAAGGAATGTCTTCAAATATAAACTACACAGAATCATTCGGTGAAACTTCTTTCTGATCTGTGCATTCAGCTAACAGAGTTAAACCATACTTTTGATTGAGCAGATCTGAACACTCTTTCTGTAGAAAATGCAACTGGACATTTGGAGCGCTAAGAGCGTAGTAGTGGAAAAAGGAATATATTCAAATATAAACTACACAGAAGCATTCTGTGAAACTTCTTTCTAATCTGAGCATTCAGCTAACAGAGTTAAACCATGCTTTTGATTGAGCAGTTTTGAAACACTCTGTCTGTAGAAAATGCAACTGGACATTCGTAGCGCTAAGTGGGTAATAGTGGAAAAAAGAATATGTTCAAATATAAACTACACAGAAGCATTGTATGAAACTTCTT
This sequence comes from Symphalangus syndactylus, assembly GCF_028878055.3. Taxonomy (NCBI): domain Eukaryota; kingdom Metazoa; phylum Chordata; class Mammalia; order Primates; family Hylobatidae; genus Symphalangus; species Symphalangus syndactylus. The sequence goes on along the minus strand of NC_072445.2, from coordinate 9,335,397 downwards.
TCTGTTCTGTGCATTCAACTAACAGAGTTGAACCTTACTTTTGATTGAGCCGTTCTGAAACACTCTTTCTGTAGAAACTGCAATTGGACATTCTGAGCGCTAGGAGGCCTATATGGGGAAAAAGAATGTCTACAAATAAAAACTACACAGAAGAATTGTGTGAAACTTCTTTCTGTTCTGTTTGTTCAACTAAAAGATTTGAACCTTAGTTTTGATTGAGCCGTTCTGAAACACTCTTTCTGTAGAAAATGCAAGTGGAGATTCGGAGCGCTAAGAGGGTAATAGTGGAAAAAGGAATGTCTCCAAATATAAACTACACAGAATCATTCTGTGAAACTTCTTTCTGATCTGTGCATTCAGCTAACAGAGTTAAACCATACTTTTGATTGAGCAGATCTGAACACTCTTTCTGTAGAAAATGCAACTGGACATTTGGAGCGCTAAGAGAGTAGTAGTGGAAAAAGGAATATATTCAAATATAAACTACACAGAAGCATTCTGTGAAACTTCTTTCTGATCTGAGCATTCAGCTAACAGAGTTAAACCATACTTTTGATTGAGCAGTTTTGAAACACTCTGTCTGTAGAATATGCAACTGGACATTCGTAGCGCTAAGTGGGTAATAGTGGAAAAAAGAATATGTTCAAATATAAACTACACAGAAGCATTGTATGAAACTTCTTTCTGTTCTGTGCATTCAACTAACAGAGTTGAACCTTACTTTTGATTGAGCCTTTCTGAAACACTCTTTCTGTAGAAACTGCAATTGGACATTCTGAGCGCTAAGAGGCCTCTATTGGGAAAAATAATATCTTCAAATAAAAACTACACAGAAGCATTTTGTGAAACTTATTTCTGATATGTTCATTAAGCTAACAGAGTTAAACCATACTTTTGATTGCGCAGTTCTGAACACTCTTTCTGTAGAAAATGCAAGTGGACATTTGGAGCGCTAATAGGGTAATAGTGGAAAAAGGAATATATTCAAATATAAACTACACAGTAGCATTCTGTGAAAATTCTTTCTGTTCTGTGCATTCAACTAACAGAGTTGAACCTTACTTTTGATTGAGCCGTTCTGAAACACTCTTTCTGTAGAAACTGCAATTGGACATGCTAAGCGCTAAGAGGCCTACATTGGGAAAAAGAATATCTTCAAATAAAAACTACACAGATGCACTCTGTGAAACTTATTTCTGATCTGTAAATTCAGTTAACAGAGATAAAACGTAATTTTGATTGAGCAGTTATGAAACACTCTTTTTGTAGAAAATGCAAGTGGAGATTCGGAGCGCTAAGAGGTTAATAGTGGAAAAAGGAATGTCTTCAAATATAAACTAAACAGAATCATTCGGTGAAACTTCTTTCTGATCTGTGCATTCAGCTAACAGAGTTAAACCATACTTTTGATTGAGCAGATCTGAACACTCTTTCTGTAGAAAATGCAACTGGACATTTGGAGCGCTAAGAGCGTAGTAGTGGAAAAAGGAATATATTCAAATATAAACTACAGAGAAGCATTCTGTGAAACTTCTTTCTGATCTGAGCATTCAGCTAACAGAGTTAAACCATAATTTTGATTGAGCAGTTTTGAAACACTCTGTCTGTAGAAAATGCAACTGGACATTCGTAGCGCTAAGTGGGTAAGAGTGGAAAAAAGAATATGTTCAAATAAAACTACACAGAAGCATTGTATGAAACTTCTTTCTGTTCTGTGCATTCAACTAACAGAGTTGAACCTTTCTTTTGATTGAGCCGTTCTGAAACACTCTTTCTGTAGAAACTGCAATTGGACATTCTGAGCGCTAAGAGGCCTATATTGGGAAAAAGAATGTCTACAAATAAAAACTACACAGAAGAATTGTGTGAAACTTCTTTCTGTTCTGTTTGTTCAACTAAAAGATTTGAACCTTAGTTTTGATTGAGCCGTTCTGAAACACTCTTTCTGTAGAAAATGCAAGTGGAGATTAGGAGCGCTAAGAGGGTAATAGTGGAAAAAGGAATGTCTCCAAATATAAACTACACAGAATCATTCTGTGAAACTTCTTTCTGATCTGTGCATTCAGCTAACAGAGTTAAACCATACTTTTGATTGAGCAGATCTGAACACTCTTTCTGTAGAAAATGCAACTGGACATTTGGAGCGCCAAGAGAGTAGTAGTGGAAAAAGGAATATATTCAAATATAAACTACACAGAAGCATTCTGTGAAACTTCTTTCTGATCTGAGCATTCAGCTAACAGAGTTAAACCATACTTTTGATTGAGCAGTTTTGAAACACTCTGTCTGTAGAAAATGCAACTGGACATTCGTAGCGCTAAGTGGGTAATAGTGGAAAAAAGAATATGTTCAAATATAAACTACACAGAAGCATTGTATGAAACTTCTTTCTGTTCTGTGCATTCAACTAACAGAGTTGAACCTTACTTTTGATTGAGCCTTTCTGAAACACTCTTTCTGTAGAAACTGCAATTGGACATTCTGAGCGCTAAGAGGCCTCTATTGGGAAAAATAATATCTTCAAATAAAAACTACACAGAAGCATTGTGTGAAACTTATTTCTGATATGTTCATTAAGCTAACAGAGTTAAACCATACTTTTGATTGCGCAGTTCTGAACACTCTTTCTGTAGAAAATGCAAGTGGACATTCGGAGCGCTAAGAGGGTAATAGTGGAAAAAGGAATATATTCAAATATAAACTACACAGTAGCATTCTGTGAAAATTCTTTCTGTTCTGTGCATTCAACTAACAGAGTTGAACCTTACTTTTGATTGAGCCGTTCTGAAACACTCTTTCTGTAGAAACTGCAATTGGACATGCTAAGCGCTAAGAGGCCTACATTGGGAAAAAGTATATCTTCAAATAAAAACTACACAGATGCATTCTGTGAAACTTATTTCTGATCTGTAAATTCAGTTAACAGAGATAAAACATATTTTTGATTGAGCAGTTATGAAACACTCTTTTTGTAGAAAATGCAAGTGGAGATTCGGAGCGCTAAGAGGGTAATAGTGGAAAAAGGAATGTCTTCAAATATAAACTACACAGAATCATTCGGTGAAACTTCTTTCTGTTCTGTGCATTCAACTAACAGAGTTAAACCATACTTTTGATTTAGCAGATCTGAACACTCTTTCTGTAGAAAATGCAACTGGACATTTCGAGCGCTAAGAGCGTAGTAGTGGAAAAAGGAATATATTCAAATATAAACTACACAGAAGCATTCTGTGAAACTTCTTTCTGATCTGAGCATTCAGCTAACAGAGTTAAACCATACTTTTGATTGAGCAGTTTTGAAACACTCTGTCTGTAGAAAATGCAACTGGACATTCGTAGCGCTAAGTGGGTAATAGTGGAAAAAAGAATATGTTCAAATATGAACTACACAGAAGCATTGTATGAAACTTCTTTGTGTTCTGTGCATTCAACTAACAGAGTTGAACCTTACTTTTGATTGAGCCGTTCTGAAACACTCTTTCTGTAGAAACTGCAATTGGACATTCTGAGCGCTAAGAGGCCTATATTGGGAAAAAGAATGTCTACAAATAAAAACTACACAGAAGAATTGTGTGAAACTCCTTTCTGTTCTCTTTGTTCAACTAAAAGAGTTGAACCTTAGTTTTGATTGATCCGTTTTGAAACACTCTTTCTGTAGAAAATGCAAGTGGAGATTCGGAGCGCTAAGAGGGTAATAGTGGAAAAAGGAATGTCTCCAAATATAAACTACACAGAATCATTCTGTGAAACTTCTTTCTGATCTGTGAATTCAGCTAACAGAGTTAAACCATACTTTTGATTGAGCAGATCTGAACTCTCTTTCTGTAGAAAATGCAACTGGACATTTGGAGCGCTAAGAGAGTAGTAGTGGAAAAAGGAATATATTCAAATATAAACTACACAGAAGCATTCTGTGAAACTTCTTTCTGATCTGAGCATTCAGCTAACAGAGTTAAACCATACTTTTGATTGAGCAGTTTTGAAACACTCTGTCTGTAGAAAATGCAACTGGACATTCGTAGCGCTAAGTGGGTAATAGTGGAAAAAAGAATATGTTCAAATATAAACTACACAGAAGCTTTGTATGAAACTTCTTTCTGTTCTGTGCATTCAACTAACAGAGTTGAACCTTACTTTTGATTGAGCCTTTCTGAAACACTCTTTCTGTAGAAACTGCAATTGGACATTCTGAGCGCTAAGAGGCCTCTATTGGGAAAAATAATATCTTCAAATAAAAACTACACAGAAGCATTGTGTGAAACTTATTTCTGATATGTTCATTAAGCTAACAGAGTTAAACCATACTTTTGATTGCGCAGTTCTGAACACTCTTTCTGTAGAAAATGCAAGTGGACATTCGGAGCGCTAAGAGGGTAATAGTGGAAAAAGGAATATATTCAAATATAAACTACACAGTAGCATTCTGTGAAAATTCTTTCTGTTCTGTGCATTCAACTAACAGAGTTGAACCTTACTTTTGATTGAGCCGTTCTGAAAGACTCTTTCTGTAGAAACTGCAATTGGACATGCTAAGCGCTAAGAGGCCTACATTGGGAAAAAGAATATCTTCAAATAAAAACTACACAGATGCATTCTGTGAAACTTATTTCTGATCTGTAAATTCAGTTAACAGAGATAAAACATATTTTTGATTGAGCAGTTATGAAACACTCTTTTTGTAGAAAATGCAAGTGGAGATTCGGAGCGCTAAGAGGCTAATAGTGGAAAAAGGAATGTCTTCAAATATAAACTACACAGAATCATTCGGTGAAACTTCTTTCTGATCTGTGCATTCAGCTAACAGAGTTAAAACATTCTTTTGATTGAGCAGATCTGAACACTCTTTCTGTAGAAAATGCAACTGGACATTTGGAGCGCTAAGAGCGTAGTAGTGGAAAAAGGAATATATTCAAATATAAACTACACAGAAGCATTCTGTGAAACGTCTTTCTGATCTGAGCATTCACCTAACAGAGTTAAACCATACTTTTGATTGAGCAGTTTTGAAACACTCTGTCTGTAGAAAATGCAACTGGACATTCGTAGGGCTAAGTGGGTAATAGTGGAAAAAAGAATATGTTCAAATATAAACTACACAGAAGCATTTTATGAAACTTCTTTCTGTTCTGTGCATTCAACTAACAGAGTTGAACCTTACTTTTGATTGAGCCGATCTGAAACACTCTTTCTGTAGAAACTGCAATTGGACATTCTGAGCGCTAAGAGGCCTATATTGGGAAAAAGAATGTCTACAAATAAAAACTACACAGAAGAATTGTGTGAAACTTCTTTCTGTTCTGTTTGTTCAACTAAAAGATTTGAACCTTAGTTTTGATTGAGCCGTTCTGAAACACTCTTTCTGTAGAAAATGCAAGTGGAGATTCGGAGCGCTAAGAGGGTAATAGTGGAAAAAGGAATGTCTCCAAATATAAACTACACAGAATCATTCGGTGAAACTTCTTTCTGATCTGTGCATTCAGCTAACAGAGTTAAACCATTCTTTTGATTGAGCAGATCTGAACACTCTTTCTGTAGAAAATGCAACTGGACATTTGGAGCGCTAAGAGCGTAGTAGTGGAAAAAGGAATATATTCAAATATAAACTACACAGAAGCATTCTGTGAAACTTCTTTCTGATCTGAGCATTCACCTAACAGAGTTAAACCATACTTTTGATTGAGCAGTTTTGAAACACTCTGACTCTAGAAAATGCAACTGGACATTCGTAGGGCTAAGTGGGTAATAGTGGAAAAAAGAATATGTTCAAATATAAACTACACAGAAGCATTGTATGAAACTTCTTTCTGTTCTTTGCATTCAACTAACAGAGTTGAACCTTACTTTTGATTGAGCCGATCTGAAACACTCTTTCTGTAGAAACTGCAATTGGACATTCTGAGCGCTAAGAGGCCTATATTGGGAAAAAGAATGTCTACAAATAAAAACTACACAGAAGAATTGTGTGAAACTACTTTCTGTTCTGTTTGTTCAACTAAAAGATTTGAACCTTAGTTTTGATTGAGCCGTTCTGAAACACTCTTTCTGTAGAAAATGCAAGTGGAGATTCGGAGCGCTAAGAGGGTAATAGTGGAAAAAGGAATGTCTCCAAATATAAACTACACAGAATCATTCTGTGAAACTTCTTTCTGATCTGTGCATTCAGCTAACAGAATTAAACCATACTTTTGATTGAGCAGATCTGAACTCTCTTTCTGTAGAAAATGCAACTGGACATTTGGAGCGCTAAGAGAGTAGTAGTGGAAAAAGGAATATATTCAAATATAAACTACACAGAAGCATTCTGTGAAACTTCTTTCTGATCTGAGCATTCAGCTAACAGAGTTAAACCATACTTTTGTTTGAGCAGTTTTGAAACACACTGTCTGTAGAAAATGCAACTGGACATTCGTAGCGCTAAGTGGGTAATAGTGGAAAAAAGAATATGTTCAAATATAAACTACACAGAAGTATTGTATGAAACTTCTTTCTGTTCTGTGCATTCAACTAACAGAGTTGAACCTTACTTTTGATTGAGCCTTTCTGAAACACTCTTTCTGTAGGAACTGCAATTGGACATTCTGAGCGCTAAGAGGCCTATATTGGGAAAAATAATATCTTCAAATAAAAACTACACAGAAGCATTGTGTGAAACTTATTTCTGATATGTTCATTAAGCTAACAGAGTTAAACCATACTTTTGATTGCGCAGTTCTGAAAACTCTGTAGAAAATGCAAGTGGACATTCGGAGCGCTAAGGGGGTAATAGTGGAAAAAGGAATATATTCAAATATAAACTACACAGTAGCATTCTGTGAAAATTCTTTCTGTTCTGTGCATTCAACTAACAGAGTTGAACCTTACTTTTGATTGAGCCGTTCTGAAACACTCTTTCTGTAGAAACTGCAATTGGACATGCTAAGCGCTAAGAGGCCTACATTGGGAAAAAGAATATCTTCAAATAAAAACTACACAGATGCATTCTGTGAAACTTATTTCTGATCTGTAAATTCAGTTAACAGAGATAAAACATATTTTTGATTGAGCAGTTATGAAACACTCTTTTTGTAGAAAATGCAAGTGGATATTCGGAGCGCTAAGAGGGTAATAGTGGAAAAAGGAATGTCTCCAAATATAAACTACACAGAATCATTCTGTGAAACTTCTTTCTGATGTGTGAATTCAGCTAACAGAGTTAAACCATACTTTTGATTGAGCAGATCTGAACTCTCTTTCTGTAGAAAATGCAACTGGACATTTGGAGCGCTAAGAGAGTAGTAGTGGAAAAAGGAATATATTCAAATATAAACTACACAGAAGCATTCTGTGAAACTTCTTTCTGATCTGAGCATTCAGCTAACAGAGTTAAACCATACATTTGATTGAGCAGTTTTGAAACACTCTGTCTGTAGAAAATGCAACTGGACATTCGTAGCGCTAAGTTGGTAATAGTGGAAAAAAGAATATGTTCAAATATAAACTACACAGAAGCATTGTATGCAACTACTTTCTGTTCTGTGCATTCAACTAACAGAGTTGAACCTTACTTTTGATTGAGCCTTTCTGAAACACTCTTTCTGTAGAAACTGCAATTGGACATTCTGAGCGCTAAGAGGCCTCTATTGGGAAAAATAATATCTTCAAATAAAAACTACACAGAAGCATTGTGTGAAACTTATTTCTGATATGTTCATTAAGCTAACAGAGTTAAACCATACTTTTGATTGCGCAGTTCTGAACACTCTTTCTGTAGAAAATGCAAGTGGACATTCAGAGCGCTAAGAGGGTAATAGTGGAAAAAGGAATATATTCAAATATAAACTACACAGTAGCATTCTGTGAAAATTCTTTCTGTTCTGTGCATTCAACTAACAGAGTTGAACCTTACTTTTGATTGAGCCGTTCTGAAACACTCTTTCTGTAGAAACTGCAATTGGACATGCTAAGCGCTAAGAGGCCTACATTGGGAAAAAGAATATCTTCAAATAAAAACTACACAGATGCATTCTGTGAAACTTATTTCTGATCTGTAAATTCAGTTAACAGAGATAAAACATATTTTTGATTGAGCAGTTATGAAACACTCTTTTTGTAGAAAATGCAAGTGGAGATTCGGAGCGCTAAGAGGTTAATAGTGGAAAAAGGAATGTCTTCAAATATAAACTACACAGAATCATTCGGTGAAACTTCTTTCTGATCTGTGCATTCAGCTAACAGAGTTAAACCATTCTTTTGATTGAGCAGATCTGAACACTCTTTCTGTAGAAAATGCAACTGGACATTTGGAGCGCTAAGAGCGTAGTAGTGGAAAAAGGAATATATTCAAATATAAACTACACAGAAGCATTCTGTGAAACTTCTTTCTGATCTGAGCATTCACCTAACAGAGTTAAACCATACTTTTGATTGAGCAGTTTTGAAACACTCTGTCTGAAGAAAATGCAACTGGACATTCGTAGGGCTAAGTGGGTAATAGTGGAAAAAAGAATATGTTCAAATATAAACTACACAGAAACATTGTATGAAACTTCTTTCTGTTCTGTGCATTCAACTAACAGAGTTGAACCTTACTTTTGATTGAGCCGATCTGAAACACTCTTTCTGTAGAAACTGCAATTGGACATTCTGAGCGCTAAGAGGCCTATATTGGGAAAAAGAATGTCTACAAATAAAAACTACACAGAAGAATTGTGTGAAACTTCTTTCTGTTCTGTTTGTTCAACTAAAAGAGTTGAACCTTGGTTTTGATTGAGCCGTTCTGAAACATTCTTTCTGTAGAAAATGCAAGTGGAGATTCGGAGCGCTAAGAGGGTAATAGTGGAAAAAGGAATGTCTCAAAATATAAACTACACAGAATCATTCTGTGAAACTTCTTTCTGATCTGTGCATTCAGCTAACAGAGTTAAACCATACTTTTGATTGAGCAGATCTGAACTCTCTTTCTGTAGAAAATGCAACTGGACATTTGGAGCGCTAAGAGCGTAGTAGTGGAAAAAGGAATATATTCAAATATAAACTACACAGAAGCATTCTGTGAAACTTCTTTCTGATCTGAGCATTCAGCTAACAGAGTTAAACCATAATTTTGATTGCGCAGTTCTGAACACTCTTTCTGTAGAAAATGCAAGTGGACATTCGGAGCGCTAAGAGGGTAATAGTGGAAAAAGGAATATATTCAAATATAAACTACACAGTAGCATTCTGTGAAAACTCTTTCTGTTCTGTGCATTCAGCTAACAGAGTTGAACCTTACTTTTGATTGAGCCGTTCTGAAACACTCTTTCTGTAGAAACTGCAATTGGACATGCTAAGCGCTAAGAGGCCTACATTGGGAAAAAGAATATCTTCAAATAAAAACTACACAGATGCATTCTGTGAAACTTATTTCTGATCTGTAAATTCAGTTAACAGAGATAAAACATATTTTTGATTGAGCAGTTATGAAACACTCTTTTTGTAGAAAATGCAAGTGGAGATTCTTAGCGCTAAGCGGGTAATAGTGGAAAAAGGAATGTCTTCAAATATAAACTACACAGAATCATTCGGTGAAACTTCTTTCTGATCTGTGCATTCAGCTAACAGAGTTAAACCATACTTTTGATTGAGCAGATCTGAACACTCTTTCTGTAGAAAATGCAACTGGACATTTGGAGCGCTAAGAGCGTAGTAGTGGAAAAAGTAATATATTCAAATATAAACTACACAGAAGCATTCTGTGAAACTTCTTTCTGATCTGAGCATTCAGCTAACAGAGTTAAACCATACTTTTGATTGAGCAGTTTTGAAACACTCTGTCTGTAGAAAATGCAACTGGACATTCGTAGCGCTAAGTGGGTAATAGTGGAAAAAAGAATATGTTCAAATATAAACTACACAGAAGCATTGTATGAAACTTCTTTCTGTTCTGTGCATTCAACTAACAGAGTTGAACCTTACTTTTGATTGAGCCGATCTGAAACACTCTTTTGTAGAAACTGCAATTGGACATTCTGAGCGCTAAGAGGCCTATATTGGGAAAAAGAATGTCTACAAATAAAAACTACACAGAAGAATTGTGTGAAACTTCTTTCTGTTCTGTTTGTTCAACTAAAAGAGTTGAACCTTAGTTTTGATTGAGCCGTTCTGAAACACTCTTTCTGTAGAAAATGCAAGTGGAGATTCGGAGCGCTAAGAGGGTAATAGTGGAAAAAGGAATTTCTCCAAATATAAACTACACAGAATCATTCTGTGAAACTTCTTTCTGATCTGTGCATTCAACTAACAGAATTAAACCATACCTTTGATTGAGCAGATCTGAACACTCTTTCTGTAGAAAATGCAACTGGACATTTGGAGCGCTAAGAGAGTTGTAGTGGAAAAAGGAATATATTCAAATATAAACTACACAGAAGCATTCTGTGAAACTTCTTTCTGATCTGAGCATTCAGCTAACAGAGTTAAACCATACTTTTGATTGAGCAGTTTTGAAACACTCTGTCTGTAGAAAATGCAACTGGACATTCGTAGCGCTAAGTGGGTAATAGTGGAAAAAAGAATATGTTCAAATATAAACTACACAGAAGCATTGTATGAAACTTCTTTCTGTTCTGTGCATTCAACTAACAGAGTTGAACCTTACTTTTGATTGAGCCTTTCTGAAACACTCTTTCTGTAGAAACTGCAATTGGACATTCTGAGCGCTAAGAGGCCTCTATTGGGAAAAATAATATCTTCAAATAAAAACTACACAGAAGCATTGTGTGAAACTTATTTCTGATATGTTCATTAAGCTAACAGAGTTAAACCATACTTTTGATTGCGCAGTTCTGAAAACTCTTTCTGTAGAAAATGCAAGTGGACATTCGGAGCGCTAAGAGGGTAATAGTGGAAAAAGGAATATATTCAAATATAAACTACACAGTAGCATTCTGTGAAAATTCTTTCTGTTCTGTGCATTCAACTAACAGAGTTGAACCTTACTTTTGATTGAGCCGTTCTGAAACACTCTTTCTGTAGAAACTGCAATTGGACATGCTAAGCGCTAAGAGGCCTACATTGGGAAAAAGAATATCTTCAAATAAAAACTACACAGATGCATTCTGTGAAACTTATTTCTGATCTGTAAATTCAGTTAACAGAGATAAAACTTATTTTTGATTGAGCAGTTATGAAACACTCTTTTTGTAGAAAATGCAAGTGGAGATTCGGAGCGCTAAGAGGGTAATAGTGGAAAAAGGAATGTCTTCAAATATAAACTACACAGAATCATTCGGTGAAACTTCTTTCTGATCTGTGCATTCAGCTAACAGAGTTAAACCATACTTTTGATTGAGCAGATCTGAACACATTTTCTGTAGAAAATGCAACTGGACATTTGGAGCGCTAAGAGCGTAGTAGTGGAAAAAGGAATATATTCAAATATAAACTACACAGAAGCATTCTGTGAAACTTCTTTCTGATCTGAGCATTCAGCTAACAGAGTTAAACCATACTTTTGATTGAGCAGTTTTGAAACACTCTGTCTGTAGAAAATGCAACTGGACATTCGTAGCGCTAAGTGGGTAATAGTGGAAAAAAGAATATGTTCAAATATAAACTACACAGAAGCATTGTATGAAACTTCTTTCTGTTCTGTGCATTCAACTAACAGAGTTGAACCTTACTTTTGATTGAGCCGTTCTGAAACACTCTTTCTGTAGAAACTGCAATTGGACATTCTGAGCGCTAAGAGGCCTATATTGGGAAAAAGAATGTCTACAAATAAAAACTACACAGAAGAATTGTGTGAAACTTCTTTCTGTTCTGTTTGTTCAACTAAAAGAGTTGAACCTTAGTTTTGATTGAGCCGTTCTGAAACACACTTTCTGTAGAAAATGCAAGTGGAGATTCGGAGTGCTAAGAGGGTAATAGTGGAAAAAGGAATGTCTCCAAATATAAACTACACAAAAGTGTCAATCTACTAATTTATCTTCTAATAACTTTCCACCCAGGAGCATTCGTCCCTCTCATTAGACAGTTGTTCTATGCTTCTTTTTTTCACAATCTAATTGCCTCACCTGAACCAAAAAAAGAATGTGGATCTAGGATCAATACCTTTTGAAAAGTCATTTATTTCATTATATTATTTTTTCATATATCTGCATTATTGCATAGAATACCTGATTGGTCTTATGCTAAGTTTTTCATGTAACATTACCTCTGCAAGATGTTAATAAGTATCCTTCCAAAAATGTTTGAAAAATCTTGGGTAAAACATATTACGTAAGTTCCTGTTTTATAGTTTTTGAAGAGTTTTACTATCCTTGACCAATGACAAAATTCAAAGCAGAGATACAGTACACAACTTTTGTAAAACTTACCTATTTTTCTTATAAGACTGTGGCTTTGTTTTGTTTTGTTTTGAACTTCTTTTCTGTGATGTGACATGAGACTGTGTGTTGAGTTAGGGGTGGGGACATACATTAACAGAGGTTTAGGAACTGCTTTGCTAAAGCAAGTTTGAGGAGAAAATGGGGAGACTAATACAAGATTTCTCTTTAAGCAGTGGGAGTTGAAGGGGTAGGTGGTTTTTGGAGAAAGAAGAGACCCATTCATGGCACAGGCTTCTTTATGTTTCTGCTCTGTGTGATACTTAATGAGGATACAGACATTCACTTCCTCTATTTCCCACCCCTGGCCGGGGGTAACCCAAAGGTACCTGATAAAGACACAGCCTTATAGCTGTATCAAGTATCCCTGAGTGTGTTAGGACTGGAGAGGCCTAAGGAATAAAAAACATACATGCATTAAATGGAACAAATACAGAGAAGAAGAAAACTCAGACATGGTACATTAATTGTGTACCTTTCCTTACAACCCAGCACATCACAGGGTACATGACCTGCTTCCTTTTGACCTGCTTCCTTTATGTTCACTGCATGAACAGGGAAGGGGGTTGGGGTACACGTGGGAGATAATTGTGTTTACTATGTACCTGGTATTAATACATCTATAGAGACAATTGGAATGACTATACTGGAGAAACAGCAAGAGAAGAACTGAAAAGGCTAAAACAAATACTTGGTTCTCTAAAAAATACTCCAAAGGATTTCTCATGTCTGACAAATTACATTTTAGTCTAATAGTAATAAGTGACCAAAACTAAGGTGATTTGATAAATATCATAAGGTATTTTATTGTGAAATTGATATCTATACGTATTGCTTATAAAGCTCAGTAATCTGTTCTTGAATTGAGAAATTACTGAGACAACATCAAAAGCTGTCATTTTTGTTTCTATGTTGTCGTTGTTATTGTTTGTGAGGTCAGAGCTTCTAAACTTTATGACTGTTTGAAAGGGGCCTATATAGACCTTGCCTGAATATTAAGTCATGTGAAATGATAAAAAGCTTTCTGATTTATTGGGTTAGACAAAGAAAAAATTGAGAAATTGAGCATCATTAAAATTAAAGACTTTTGTTATTAAAACTGTGCTTAGAATGAAAACAAAAGCCACAGGTTGGGAGAAAATTTTTTCAAAACACATTCAAAACATTTTCAAAACATATCAGATAAATTACTGGTATTTAAAGTATACAGAGAACTCGAAAATAAGAAAGAAAACAACTCATTTAAAAAATAGTCCAAAGGTCTAAATACAGCTGTCAAATGGGGATTTTGAAGTTACTAGTCATGTATCATTAGGGAACTGCAAGTCACAGCAACCGTGAGATATTATTACATGACTATTAAAATGACCAATATCCAAAAGTCTGATGATACCAAAAGCTGGCAAATGTGAGGAGAAACAGGAACTTTTATTCATTGCTTGTGAGAATGCAGAATAGTACAGCTACTTTGGCAGTCAGTTTGGCAGTTTCTTATAAAACTAAACATACTCCTACCACACAACCCAGCAATTACATTCCCGGTATTTACTTAAAGGATTTGAAAACTTACATGCACACAAAAGCCTTCTTCCCATGAATGTTACAGGAGCCTTATTCATGATCACTAAAATCGAAATGTCCTTCAGGAAGTGAATGGAAAAATAAACTGTGGTATATCCAGGCAATGGAATAGTATTCTGTCAAGCTACAGAAGACACACAGGAACCTTTAAATGCATATTGCCAAGTGAAAGAAGCCAGTCTGAAAAGTCTACATACCGTATGATTCAACTACATGACCTTCTGGAGAAAGCAAAACTATGGAGACAGTAAAGAGATCAGTGACTATTAGGGATTTGGAGGAGATTTGTGCAGTCTAAACATGTCATGTGCCAACAATGACGTAAAGATATGTGAGATAAAGTATGACGAATTCTATTGACAAACACACGCAATGGCTTCCATTTAACTGAGAAGAAACCATATACCTAGCACAAGTCTTTTTCTGTGCATTAACTTTTTGTAATACAACTATATGAAGTTATAGCCTATTTTATATATGAATAAAAGCATTTCCAAAGGTTAAGAAAGGGCACAGTGAGAGTGAGAAGCACAGTCTGGGTAGGCAGGTCAATCTAGTTTTCTATCTGTGCTTTAAACTGCTATAACCATCAACTCAATCTACTAATTTATCTTCTACATAAATTAGTAGAGGAAACAATGAACGGATGGAGCAAGGAAGAATTTTAGGAGAGTGAATCCATTATTCTGTATGACACTGTAATGAGGATTATTTGTCATTACACATTTGACAAAACCTACAGAATTCATAAGACAAGGAGTAAACTCTAATACAAACTACATACTTTAGTCAATAGTAATGTACCAATATTGACTCATCAACTATAACAAATGTACCACACTATTGCAAGATGTTAAAAATCGGGGAAATTGGGGTAGAGGCTGAGGATGACGTGTGAATGCTTATTCACTTCTTTCTACAAACCTAAAATTGCTTTTAAAGAGTCAATAAAAATTAAAACAAGGCAGGGTTTTCATGCAATGGAAAAAAACACACAACTTTAGTAAGTGACTCATAATTATGCTTATGCCACTTTGCTAGATTACACTTCATTAATAAATATAGTTTCATTCTTTATGTTATAAAGCAGAATAAAGTCAGATATCTAGAGAAATTGATTTTAATGATTAGAGTAAAAGCATTTTCACCTCCAACGTCAGAATGAGTTCTTCAGAATCAGTCCATTTTATAGTTAAATCAATCATTGATTTTAAAAAAATATTGAGAAAAACTTTAACTTCACTTTTTCCATCAAACTCAATGTCATGACAGCATTGTCATTTCAATCTAGGATTAAAACCTATTTCTGGACCCAGTGGACTTACTGTGATAGATTCTGAAAATGTCAGACGTTAAAGTCCAGTCTTTGATCTGCTGTCCTCTGCAGTTATCAAAAGGTCAGTTTATCCTGCTTCTTTTCTCTCTTTTTCATATATCTTGCACTTCAGCTTAATATTAGTATTAAGCTAAATTTCTTATTTTATTTTGATTGATAAAGGAAAACAGATTGTTTCAATACAGTTACTGAGAATAAGCAGCAAAACGTACTTATAAAGTACACAAGAGAGCTATAAGATAAAAAATTTGTTCAAAAAAAGATTTGGAAATTTTTATTGCATGAATGTTCAAATGGAAAGGAAAACTTTCTGGATTCTTTTTCCACCACACAGGAGTAGCAGCACTAAAGTAGTGAATAATGTCCGTTCAATTGGTAGTTTTCATGTATTTCTGATATCAGAAATGGACTGTTAGTAACTAGTTTTAAAAGCAGAGCATTTTTGTGCATGGCATTCCCCTGAATTCCAAAGCCCAAACTTAACTTAGGCTAATTTCTCTCTGCTGGGAGCCCCATTAATTTCTCATAGATAACATTTCATATATATGCGGCATTCTGATGATGTAAAGGAATTCACACCTTATGGGCCTACAAGCCAAATTTAATCAATGGCTTGCTTCATATGGCTGAGAGCTAAAAATTGTTTTGGCATTTTGGAAGTGTTTAAAGAAGGAGAAGGAAGGGGAGAAGAAGAATGAGTAGATGAAGGAGAGACAGAGACTATATATGGCCAGCAAAGCCTATAATATTTACTGTCTAGTTCTTTACACAAAGAACTTTTCCAATCTTGAACAAAACACACACATTTTCGTTATGCCAAAAAAGGACTACAATAAGTCTTCACTTAACATCATTGACAGGTGCTTGAAAACTGGTCATAGGTATATATATTTATGGTCACGTGATGTTTTGATACACGCATACGGAGGGATAAATTGGGGATGGTTAATTGGTACAAAAATACAGTCAGCGAAACCCATTTTACCATAGGTTGACATCAAAAGAGTTAAGCTTCTATGGCTTTTGGTAACTAAAACGTCAACAAACTTGTAAATAAAGATCAAAACACTTCTAATATTAAATGCTGAAATAAATTTCAGCTATTCATACGTTTAAGATTAATAAAAGCTAGTAAAATCATTATTTACCTACTTATTTCAGTTTAGGGTTGCAGTTGACCGCAGCCTATCCTGTCAGCTCAGGACGCAATGTGGGAACCAGCCCTGGACAGGGTGCCGTCGCATTGCAGGTGCACTCACACATACCCACAGTTACTCAGACTGGGACCACATAGACACGTCAATCAACCTCACATGCACAGCCTTGGGAAGTGAGAGGAAACTGGAGCATCCAGAGAATATCAATGCAGACATGGGGAGAATACATAAGCTCTACACAGACAGTGAACCCCAATTGGAATCAATTTGTTTTTTCTCATCAACATCATAATGAAATGACATTGAATGAAACGTCGTTATTCAAAGACCTGTTGTACTCAGTTCTAAACATTTCAGAATTAAGAGATCTACACACATCCTCTTCTATATAATGGAGTGGGTCTCTTAAAATTTCCTGGCAACATACTCTTAGCCTGCCTAGGAAACACTTTAGAATACAACTGCATTATAATAAATTTTCATATTCTATTCATATCTTCATATTTCTCCCTCTACTTATTAAGGTATAGTCTTGTATATGTAATCCTTCAGTTCCTGAACAAGGTGAACATATGATCTCATGATGTGTGTTTTAATTTCTTAACTTTGTTGAGATTTGGGAATGTGAGGATGATGGAAAGGAAAGAAAGGAATTCAGCAGCTATAAAAGAAATCTGACCTTTAATTTTTTTATTGAATTTGTTTCTTGTTTTATTTTTCCTTCCTTTGCACAAATGAGAACTTCTAGTTTTACAAAGGGTACCATCAACTTTAGGACAAAAATTTGTATTTGTGGCATAACACAAGTTGGAGACACAATGATTTAGAGATTGCATATCAATTTTATCAAATAAATGTGATAAAGTAGGTGATATGCACACACACACACATTTGTAGTGACAAAACCATTGACACAGATACCCAGATGGCACTTAATGTACTTTCAGCCTTAAATTCTTTCTCAAGGACAAGCCATTTGTTTGCAAATGATTTAGCATTCAAAAATGATTAAACACGGGAAAAAATGCATTGCACATAAAGTTCAGATTACAAGTGAATTAAAGTCACACTAATATAACTATAATTTATAATGAATTCAAATGGCTTTCAGAAGGGTCATCTGTGGAAGGTGAAGAGCAATCTGAATTTATTTTTCTGGTAACTGGTCACAGCAATGTTTTCTAGACTAGTGAGTGAGTGCTCATACAGCACCATGTGTGTTCAACAACACATAAAGTTGGATGACAAAATCTACTTTAGTGAGAAGGTAGCTATTTCCAGGGGCACCAATAGTAATGTCAGTTTTGAGTCTTGGGTTTGCTTTTGTTTGTTTACAAGGCGATGAAATGTTTAAGGAAAAAATAAATTCTACCAATCCATGTTGAGTGAACATTTCAATCCTTGTAAAGACCAAAGTCAGCTGCCACCATGCCATGCAAACCTTATAGTACATGACATGTTAAATCGGTAACCTCGAAAGGGACTTCTGAGAAGCTATGAGTAAAAGGCACATACAAAATGCCTCTGAGATGAATTCACAAATGAAATGGAAAAGGATAACTGTGTACATCCAAGAAGAATAGTAATTAACAGAAAACAAGAACACTTCTAAATTGAAAGAATCCCTAAAGTAAAAGAAGACCAAAGAAAAAGAAATAAAGATGAGAAGTGAAATGAGGCAGAAATGGTGAGCGACAAGGAGATACACTGAGAAAAAAAGTAGCTAAAGTTAGTGTGTTATTATTTCAGCAAAATTAAGTATATCAATACTGAGAAATATGACTTGAAATAGATTCAGTACCTCAAGCAGAAACATAAACAAATAACATCTGGGTTTTTCTTTTGATAACCAGTATTTTAAATACAAAAATCTAAAAATTTTGTCTTTGTGTAAGAGTTACACATTTATCATACCAATCAATAACAAAAAGGCGCTATAAATACTGTATGGAAATAAATGTCCTAACAGATGTTAACCAGACATCAGTCTTCACCGGTAAGGATTAGATTTGAAGGTGTTTGCAGATAATTAAAACTTGTTTTTATAACATAACTTAGCAGCTAAGTAGTATAATGAAAATGGGATATTCAAATTATAAGATATAAAATATTAAAGATAGAAGAACATGTTTATTTTTTCAATATAAATATTGTTACAGCTCAGAGAAACAGTATGAAATCTCAGGGCTCATGAAAGGCCACATTCTAGAGATAGTGATTGACAGGTATGGTAATTCCCCTACAGCGTGGTGCCTGTTGTCATGGAGTAGCATGTCTCCTACAGGGTACTACCAGCAGGTTCATGTAGGAAGAGCCAATAGTCCATGTGAGAAACCCCGGAAGGCTAAAGATAGAAGGAAATATTTGTGCCACGTTGAAGAGCAAGTTCACCAGGTGAATTGGCATGTGGCTAGGGTACAACTTCCCATACATATATAAATAATGAAACACACAAAAAATTATCAGAAAAGTATTTTATTATTATTAGAGTCACGATTAGCACTCTCCTCATCAGGAGAGTTTTAGGTTTTTTTCTTGCCCTACTCTATACTTTTTAAACACAGTCTCCAAGTTTCAAAATAAAAGTTTCTTATTTTTAATTCAAATCTCAATTAAAATAAAACAAAAACCGAAAATGTAGAAGTTCCTTATTTTGACCATCTATATATCATACACAACAAAAAGACTGATAAAATTCCACTAAACACAACAGCTAGATCCGTATTCCCGTTACTGCTTAAGCCCATTCCAATAAGGATTTTATACCAAATCTGCCCTTGCCAAGGCTACCTGGGGCCTTCATTTTATTATTTGCAATGGACAATTTTAACTTCACATCCATGTTGGCTTCCTTACATCCTAGATGCACATACAGCCAGATTTTTTCCATCAGATGTGATTTGATCCTCCAAATTTGGAATGCCTTGATGACCTCCTCTTTATCTAAAGATCACTTTAAAAAGCCTGAAGTATTTGGCTCTTCCCTAAATCTTTGGCCAGATGTAATGTCATCCTCCCATTGGCTTTCTTTGTCCAAACTACATTAGCCTTATCTCAGATCTTCAAACAAGTTATATTTCCTGCCTAAGATCTTTCTATGAGTGAGTGAAAGGTGTGACGAAGATAGTTCCTCTTTGCCCCCAAAGGTTTCATTGATCACGCTGATAATGAATTTACTGTTATTTTAATCTCTTACTGTTATACTCAGGCTTAAATTCTCTACCCTACACACTTCAGTTGACATAATTTTAATTTCCACTGTGATGCTTCTCTCTCTTCTGTCAACACTCTCTCCTCACAGGGTTTCATCCAGATCAGGAGTCAGTAACATTTTTGACAAAGAGCCAGATAGTAAATATTGCAGGCTTTGTGTTGCCAAGAGGCAAATTTATGGAACTTTCCCTGCTGAAAAATTTCCCTGTATTTTACATTTTAGACTTATAAATGCCACACGTACTTATAACTCATGAGCCATACAAAAATAGGTGGCAGACCAGATCTGGCTCATGGGCTATAATAGTTTTCCAACCCCTCACCTAGATTCATGACTTTAGGCATGCTCTATAGGCTACGATGATCTAACTCACATCTCTAGCCAAGTCAACTTGTCAGTGCCTACTTGATGTCTCCACTTGGATTCTAACTAGCGTCTTAATTTAAGATTAAAAAATGTAAAATCAATCACACATACGCACCTACCCACACCTCTGTCACTTGCAAACTGCCTCATGTCATCAAGACTTTGCCATATCACTAAAAGTGACCATAATCCTCCATGTCCCTACATCCAAATACCTTGATATAATTCTTGCTCAGTAAATTCAATCATCTTCAAATCAACTTCCAATCTCAACTGATTTTCTCCAACTTTATTGCTACACTCATAATCCCAACTACCATCATCCTTCAACTGGACAGGTGCAATAGTCAGCTAAATGAACCCCCTTCCTTCACTAGTGTACCCTTCCACAATAGTACACCCTCCTAAGAGCTAACCTCATCGTATCACACATCCATCATACACTTTTCAATGTAGTTAATTTATATTCACATTTTGATATAAGATCTAGATTTGGTCCCTGAGAACACTCATGTAATCTCTCTCCATGCTCTTCCTTCATGGACATTCCAGCCAAACCGGCCTTCTTTTCTTTGTAAGAAACTATCAAGCTCTCTTTTTAAATTACAGAATCTTTATATCTGCCCTTCTTTCTGCTCAGAGCACCCCAGATCTTCAAAGTACCTTCCTCTTTGTCTTCACTCAACTCTCAAATGAAATATTACCTCCTCAGAGAGAAAAATGCTCTGAAATACCTACAGCCAGATCAGTGCCTTCCTCCTTGACAGTTTTACTCAGCCATGTTATCACATGTAATCTTCTTCGTAGTAGTGTACTTTATAGCCCTTCACACCATTGCTTTTTTTAGGTATTTGTATGTCTTCCTCCTCTTTCCCTCCTCACTACAGTATAGCCAATTGTGTCTTTGCCTTCTTCACTGCTATATCCCCTAGTGCCTGGTAGGCTTTCTATAAACAGCCATTTATTGACTTATTGACTACATGTATATGCTAATCCTTTTTACTAATTGTTGTTACACTATAAATTTCTCTTCTCCCTCTCTTCGCTTCCCTCTTCTCATGTCCCTTGATGCTTCCTACTCAATATTAACATGGACATCATTTTGTGTCTTCAGCATTTCCCTTTTCATTATATTATGATAGGTTAATTTTCCTAAGAAAACACTATTTTGACAAAAGCAAAGCATTAAAGTAAAGCAGCATAGGATCAATTTTTTCCTATTGAAAAGGAAACACCATCTTTCCGAGAAGACAATTCCACCAGGAAACAAAAAAAACACACACATTTCCGGTAAGTCCTAGTTCCCAAGACTTGAAGCCAGTATGTTTTTCCACTTTCAAGTATCCTTGACTGTAGAGATAAAAGGTATCCACTTAGAGATATTAACTCATTACCACTGCCTAAATTTGGTTTCCAGAAACACAACTTAATATGACATCAATGGATGTGATAATCATTTGAAAGTAGCTTTATCAAAATCATCCAACAGAACAAGTTACTTTCCTAATTAGCATCCTCGGTTAAATACCTAAATCTGATGAATAATAAGTTATGCATTATGCTAAATTGCATTGGCTCACTATCTTAGAATGCTTTCAAACTAATTAAAAATGAGATATTCAGTGATGAGAAACATAAAAAGATAAAAACCTATTTCAATCAGTTTAAATTAGAATTTAACATTTCTTCAATACGCTCTTTTGTAGTCAATTGCAAGAGTAATAAAGCAAAATTATTGAGTCTATAATAGTGACCGTTCAAAATTCATAGTGAATTATTAAAAAGAAAACTAAGGTCCCTGCCAACTTTCCACCTCACTTCAAAGCATAGCCAAGGTCATTACAACAGCAAGTAAAAGACTCCACACAATTCCCACTTCTTCGCCTCTATACTGTTACTTCTGGAATCTTCTACTGCTCCAAATTGTGTGTTTGCTCCAGACTCAGCAGTTCTCACCACCTTGTTCTTCCAATTGCCATCTTCTCTGTGCGGCCTTTCTTGACTACCCAGTTAAAAATTATCCTATCAAAATTATCTGATCCCCATCCAGGATTACTTTTCACCATCTAACTTACGATACTTTGCATATTTATGTGGCTCATTGTCTGTTATCTGTCTCCCTAAGTTAGAATGCGAGCTTCATGATGGCAGAGTTTTGGTCAATTTCCTTCACTCAATAATTCCTGACCCAAAGTAAACACTTCATAAGTATTTTTTGAATATACTAATATATAGTCCGAATTATCAAGGAACTTATAAATAAATAAAGACACAACCCAGCATATAGTGCAGCTTGAGAAATGTTGATAGTGTGGTACAGGAGGAGGTATGTAAACTATGAGAAGCAACAGTTAAATAAGAAGCAATCCAGAAAGACACACAGTGTGGGTGACATCTGAGTTAAAGGACAGAAGGTAAGAAGATAACCAGATGGAGAAAAGAGAGGAAGATCTTACAAACAAGCATCAGAAGTTACCATAAGAAAAGCAAGTACAAAATCATCAGAAGAAAAACAATTGCATCCCAGTTATTACCACAAACATAATTAACTATGAAAACCCAGAACAGTTCATGCTTTGATAATGCTAAAGTTGATACGTAGATTAAGATGTGATATAACAATCTGCAAATCTTAGTTTTCAGAAAACCTTTTTAGGCAAGATATGATGATTTAAGGAAGAAAAGTTGCTGATGGATGAGGCATGTTGTCCCTTAAAGACAAACACTATGAAGACTGCGTACAGCCTTTATAATGGAAAGGTGCCACGTTTTTTCTTTTCTAAGTCCTTGGAATCTCAGTTGGCAACTTTGAAATTCATGTGTAATTCATGAGCTTTTTAAAAGAAATGTAATAAGTAACACAAGTGATTCTAGAGCTTGTCTTTAGGCTGAGGTAGATATTGGCATTATAAATTGAAGTGCTAGAAAGGAACAATAAGAATTAAGAATAAGCAGTAATTTCTGCCAAGATCTGTGGCACCCAGTCTCACACATAAGGCTTTTTGGAATCTCTTGGTTTCCAAGGTTCAGGCTCTCATACTTTAGTTTGTACATAAAGGACTTAAGTTATTCTTAAAGCACAGTTTTAGCACTTCACACCAGGAGATGGTTATGAGACTGATCACAGGATAAAGTGAAATAGGATGTGTGCCTACTTGTAGAAGGAACCTCGTTCCTTTTGCCATTCTATTCCTACTTTTCTGGCAGGAAAGTCCTAGAAAAAATTTCATATACAGATTAATTTTAAACAATTTACATTATATTTTACTATTAATAGCTTCTAGAATATCTTAGCTTAGGCTGGCCCTGGTGGCTCACACTTGAAATCCCAGAATTTTGGGAGGCTGAAGTGGGCGGATCAACTGAAGTCAGGAGTTTGAGACTAGCCTAGCCAACATGGTCAAACCTAGTCTCTACTAAAAATCCAAAAATTAGCCGGGTGTGGTGATGCGTACCTGTAATCCCAGCTACACAGGAGGCTGAGGCAGGAGAACCATTGAGCCTGGGAGGTGGAGGCCGCAGTGAGCCAAGATTGTGTCACTGCACTCCAGCCTGGGCAACAGAGCAAGACTCTGTCTCACAAAAACAAAAAACAAACAAACAAAAAAAGAGTATCTTAGCTTATATATTTCTCACATCTGATCCTACCACTTTACTTCTTTTTTCCTGTTTATACCAATTATTTCTATTCCTCTTTACATATAGGCAGAAAGATAAGACTAAAATGTGTCATAGACAATGACATCTAGTAAATTGACGTATTCTTCATGTTTAATTCCACAACAGATTTCAAATACAACCAAAATCTCCAAATAAAATCTTAATTCTAAATTGAGTGCTTGTACAGTCTTCAAATATGTTCAAATAGAACATCAAAGCTCAATAAAAATAGTTATATCACTTGGGATGGTGTTTAAAATATTTTTTCCTAAATAAATTCAGCTTCAGAGGATGAGAAAACCTTCGTTAGGAGATGTTTTAAAGAACAAATTAAGTTAAATGTGAAGGAAATCATACTTTATTTTGTTGAATAGTAAGATTTTTTTGTTGCTATTGTGAATTAATGCCATCCAAATATTGAGTGATGTAATTCAATTTAGTAAAAGAAAAAAGTCTAAATTATCAACTTCTTTCCTTATAAAAATGAAATATGCTATAACTTGCATTTTTTCCATGGCAATGACCCTGATGATCAGAGAGGTTAAAACCTAAAAACATTTAAAATCATCTAATCTAAATTATAAAAAAGAAATCCCTTTCTTCAGAAAAAATAATTTTTTAAGGAAGCACTCATAAACAAATCTCTACTAGTAGATATACAGCATACACATCTCTTACTATCTCCCATGCAGACTGCATAAAAAGGCGTGCTGGCTACTTTTAAGAAAACAACATTCAGATGTCTGGAAAGTATCTGAAATGCATGATTAATCTACACAGATAATTTTCTCAAGAAACCAAATTTTGAAGACAAGTAATTCAAAAGTCTATTGTCTATAAAGTAAATCCGCTGGTATACTTAAACTGCTGTAATCCTTTCTCTGTTTACCTTATAGTGTGCACCTCTCAAGCTATGGGAATGCATGTCTTCTCTAAGAAGAGCTGACTTCTTTTGTAGGAAAAAGCTGTTGGAAATGACTGTTAGGATTTCAAATGTTTGGGAGTGTGTATTCATGTGGGTTTTACGTGTTGAATATTTGCATTTGTAATTTTAAGATGCTTAAATCAAAAACTAAAATGACCTATGCAACATAATTCTGCCATAGGATAAATTAAATTCAATTAAATGTTCCCATACAAATTATTATCTACCACAATGTAAAAATATTTATATATCACAAAGATGTAAGAAACACTGACTTCTATTATACAGCAGAGTTCAATTTCACTACTACTTAGCTTGATGATATTTTAAGGTCATGTCTCTTGGAATACACATTCAATATTCATTGCCAAACGTCTGAGCTCACCTCTCTTGAAGCAATATTCAATTATCAAAGGAAAATAATTTACCAAGCAACCTCACAAAACACAAACTCTAGGTAGCATCAAGGTTTTTCAAAGTGATTATTCCTTACTGGTCGAGATCCTAAGATATTAAAACTCATAGATCACATGATCTGAGATTTTCTAATTGAAAAGCTGTAGCTGTAAACCTTTCATTCAAAGTCGGATACTACTTTCAGCTGTCAAAAGAATTATGCAATCACTTAAACTTCTGGAATGAAAGAGAAAATGAAGGGAACAATAAAAGTAACTGAAATGCACTGAGAAATGAACATAAGGAACCAAATGGAGGCAAAGACAGAGAGAGAGGGCTGTTTATCTAACCTTCCCTTCTTGAGTGGGTTTTCTCTGATATCTCTAGAGAACAATTGGATGTGTAACAATGAAATACAAAACACAAGATACTGTCTTCGTATAATTACTTGTAATGATTCCAAGATGGCATAATTTGAGAACTTGCTAAATAGGACAACAAAGTGATCTGCTTTTCCAAAATTTTGCCCCTTAGCTTATATATTATTTCATGGTGAAGATCAATAAAACTGAAAATTGGAATTGCCAGATATTATCAGATTTTATTTTTTGAATGCTTAACAGCTGACCCAAAATCTGGTCATAAAAATGGAAGTTAAATTAAATTGTCCTCAAAATTTAAGTTTGCTACATTTGTAAGAACCACTTGCTTCTTCAAAATCTCAAACTTTCTCATATCTAGCAGCAAATTGAAATTAGGAATTTAAGCATGTAAATTCATCATGGAAACCAAATTGATTAAAATTTTCTGTGTATGCATGATAATGTTTAAAATTTTTGCTACATTTAAACCCTAAGTTAGTTACAAAAACCCTAAAATTATGCTTGTTTAAAAACTTGGGCTAACTTGCTTTTGAAAACATACTGACATATTCGTTCCATTCTTCTTATAATTATTTTTTTGTCACTCCCAAGCAGCACACCATTGTATATATCCCCAAAACGGCACTTCTTTGTTAAAGCCATTAGGACAGAAATATTTTTGAGCCAGATGCAATGGCTCATGCCTGTAATGTCAGTACTTTGGGAGGCCTAGGTTAGAGGACTGCTTGAGGATAGGAGTTTGTGACCTGCCTGGGCAACATAGCAAGACCCAGTCTTTACAAATGAAATGAAAATAAAATATAAAATAAACTGGCTGGACAAGGTAGTGCACACCTGTGGTCATAGCTACCAGGAGGCTGAGATGAGAGGACCATATGAACCCAGGAGTTTGGGGCTGAGAATGAGCTATGACTGCACCACTGCACTTCAGCCAGAACTATGGGTTGGTGAGTTAGAAATAAGTTCTCAGTTCTGAATATAATAACTGCTCCTGGCACTCCCCAGAATGAGCTGGGTTTTCTTTTGCCTCTCTATAGTCCCTCTTCCTCAGGAAATACCCCCATGGTTCTGCCCGCTGTGCTATTAATTACACCAATGCTTATTATATGTCAGTTCAGTTTTATCTAGATTCTCCCAAAGTCAGTGCTGAACTTAGTTGTTTGAAAATGTATATATTGTAATAGTTACCAAAAAGACCAAATACAGCTAGATATTTATGCTATTTGTTTTATTTCCATCGTAGGTATATTTCCTTTTAAAATTCATATATATCTTTCTCTAAGGATTGTCTCCGTTTTCAGATGTTAAGCACTTTCTCATGCACACACCACCTAAGCAGCAAAGACAGAGTCCACGTCAGGGAATGTCACATTCAGGATAAGTACCTATTATTCTGTAACTCAGAAGTAGGAAAATGGATGTCCTCAAGCAGATGCTTTTCTTGACAGATACAAAAATTTGACAAGGATCACTGACTGACTTCCAACCCACCATTCATCACTTTTATCTTATTTTGACCCTAAGGGTCCCAGAGGGATAATGGCACTACATTCCTATTTAGAATTCAGATTTCAGATTGCATTTCTTATATCATTGTTTATAAGTAGTGGTTGCACACAGTCGCGATAATACTATGACATTAATCTACATTCCTCGTTAAATCGATTTTTGTCTTCCGTTTTTGAGCTTAGCTACAATTTCTCACACGGTTTCTCTAGGAAGATTCCTCAATGACTGAAACATTTAGAACATGGTCGATTCATAAATACGACACTGGGATTCCCCAGTGACTGAAACATTTTGAACATGGTCCATTCATAAATACGACACTGGGATTCCCCAATGACTGAAACATTTAGAACATGGTCCACTCATAAATACGACACTGGGATTCCCCAATGACTGAAACATTTAGAACATGGTCCATTCATAAATACGACACTGGGATTCCCCAATGACTGAAACTTTTAGAACATGGTCCATTCATAAATATGACATTGGGATTCCCCAATGACTGAAACATTTAGAACATGGTCCATTCATAAATATGACATTGGGATTCCCCAATGATTGAAAAATTTAGAACATGGTCTATTCATAAATATGAAGAGCTTGTGTAGAAAGTATAATTTACTTATCCTATTATGCTTAAGAAATTATGTGAAATAATGTGAAAATAATCTTAAAACATTTGCATGCATATTTGCTGCAAGAGTCATCTTTCATTGATACTTAATCATAATCATGGACATGGTGGGTCCCAATAACCAATATTTAATGCAAGACTGTAAATTTAATAGAGAGAAAACCTTATTTATAAATTTTCATGTGTTCTTTTCTTGACAATAAGGAGCTGTGAGATTTGTATTTTAAAAGATACTTAGTAATAAAAACTTTAATTTTTAAAACTTTTATTTTTAAATTCTGCTTAATTGCATAAAAGTTAAAAGGTAATATTTAATATTTAATGAGGCTTATTGAGCTAAATGATGATATGCAGCTTGGGTTATACTTGCAATTATAAGATTTGCTCATTATACCTAAGCAATCTCCTTCACTCAATCTAGCTACCACTAAGGAAGCAAAATTCCCTGAATCATAGTATCAAAGCATTCCATTATGTTTTCTATTAAGTTGTTTTGTTCTTTGAATCATTGTCTATTTTAATTTATCCTTTTAGAAAGAAAACAAATTACTTAATTTGCATTTCCCACTAGAAGCTTCACTACAGCTAGACTTGGAATTGATTTCAGGCCATTTTTTAATAAATGATGGTCCCTAGTGAAAGATAGAATACTTGAGCCATCAATATTGAGTAAATAAAAGGGTTTGGGTAAATAAGAGAGAAGATACCTATTTTTCTCAAATATTTTAAATATCTAATAACCTATTCCTCATCTAAAACAAGCCACAATTACTGGAAATGATGGTCAGAGGAAGGTATTAGCAACCCTGTGTAATACTACATGTCATGTTGGATCACTATTACAGAGAAACAGTTGTCATGCTGCATTTTAGTAATTCTACACATCACCAGAGAAATAGACAACTCTTATAGCCAAAGAAATCCAACGTAGCTACTGTCTACATATTCTTGTTTTAGACCTTTGGTGAAAAAAACTACTATGTGTATTGAATATATTTTACATTAGTTTTATGACAAAAAAGAAAAATGAGAATTCTATTAGATGCAAATACAAATTCTGAATGACAGGAAAGAAAAATTAAAATCAAAGCTGATCTTAATTAACAAAATGTATTATCTGCTTACATGTATATACAACTGTTCATATAAAGGCACAGATGCATTTGTGGTTTTGAAAAATATCTATTTCATTTCAAAACTTCATTGAACAATATTACATATGGCAAGAAAACTGCTTTTTTTGAAGGATCTTTTAAAAAGTGTTAAACTTTATTAGATACTTCAAACTAGCAAAGCTCAACTTCATCACAATTATATAATAACACTGCACACTTTCAATTTTATCTGGAGAAATATACCTATCCCTTGAAATAACTCTGTAAACTTCCTGCTCACAGATTTCATTTCAAGCCTTGAAAATGCAGGAAATCAATGCCGAATATACTTGCCCGGAAAGGAAAAGAAAATTTCAGCGATGTCAGGATGTTTTATCACATAAAATACAGAATTGCAATTTGTATCTGAGCAGGCAACACACCTCCAAAAATAATACAATACTTATCACAAAATACATTCACAGATACTAGATTTGGCACAAACCACTCCATACAGCCATTGATGAAATCAGTATTGAAAGCCTTATTACAAAATCTATGGCCTTTTTCTACGCTCCAACAGACATTTCAGGATGCCACAACCTTGCAGCTCCACTCTCTCATTAATTTCCCCTAAATACACTTGGCAGAAGAATGAGAAACGTCACATTTTTCATTTAATTTCTAAAGAACATCGCATCCTTTAAGAATAGGTTCTTGAAATTTTAAAATGTAAAACATAAAAACCCTAAAGAGACAAACATCCAAAAACATAAAAACCCTAAACAGACAAACGTCCAAAAACTTTTCTTCAAAATCACGACAACTTTATATGCTACGTGTTCTTGTAAAATACCACACACACAAACTCACAGGCACACCCACCCACCCAAAACCCACACACACGCATATTTATGGCCTCGTAACACCTCACATATATATACATACCACCAACTACAACAGAGACACACGCATATATATGGCTTCATAAAACCTCACATATATATACATATCATCAATTACAACAGAGAAAAGCCAATTTCAGAAAGATGGCTTCAATTTTGATGCATTTACTCACACCTAATTCTATTTCAATTTAACTGGTGCAGAGATATTACAATACCCTGTAACAAAAACCTGACGGAAGATTGTAAAAAATTGCTTAAACATCAAACCAAAGACTCAACATAATTTCATCACAAAGTGAAATTCGCATCCAACTCGCAAAGAATTAGAAAATCCTTGCACTTACCTTGGCCTTGTCCATTCCCCAGATGACCCCAAAAGACCACCGTCATCATCAACAGCCCCGGAGCCCACGTCCACATCCTTCTAGTGACACGCTCATGTCTTCTGGCCATTGCATCTTAAACTCTGCATATTCAGTGGGGTGGATGTGAAAGTACAATAAATTACATTCTTAGAGAAATACACTATGACTCAAATCCCATATCTAATATGCACTGTGCATTTCTGAATTATCCTGCCTACAAGGAGGTATATTTGAAAATCATGCTTCCCTTTAGGGTTGTCATATTGATGATTAATACGAAAGCTCATTCATTTTTAATCTTTAAGCATTCATCTGAATTACATTTTTAATATCATTTTCCAAAACAGGCCACTTAACCTATGAATGTTAAAAAGTACTCCGGATATACATATTGGAGTTCAGTCAAGCAAAAGCATGGTGTATGGACACTACTTAAGTATAACTTGATATTTAGGCAAATTGATGAATTTAACATACCATGTAATCTCTACATATATACAAAAGGACTTTTCAACACATTTATGTAAGTTTTGCATAAATACCCTTGAAAATATTCTCAAGTTTTAAGTGGTATTCTAATTATGTCAGTAATTTTAACTGAATAAAGAGATGCATCATGTGCAAAAACTAATCTTGTTTACTTAAAATTGAGAGTAAAATTAATTATAGAAGGTACAAAACACTTGTAATTTTGATTTCAGATATATGACCCACAGGAACCTTCATATATACAAATATTATACACATATATGCAATGTATATTTGAATGTTCATTTTGAAACTGTTTTTCATACTGATACATGAAAATACTTAAATGTCCACCAAAGCAAGGTTATTTATTCATACATTTGAATGATATACAGTAGCTCAAAAGAATAAACTTGAGTTGCATGTACTAATATGGATAAGTGTCCAAAATGAATAGTGAAGCAAAATTAGCAAATTTAATAATGATAAGTTCAAAACTACACCTTTCATATGTAAACATGTGCAATAGTTAAAACTATACATTTTATGTTGCATAAATATATAATACAGTATGATAACGCATAAGAATGATAAACACCTTCAAGACCAAAGTTAGGAAATTACAAGACTACAATTTAGATGGTTACTAGGTGGAATTTTAAATCAGAGGTTACTCCTAAATCCCAATTTTTCCACAGTTGACAAAATACGGAGTTAAGAAAAATAAACTTAATGATTTCCAGAATGAACGCTTTATTCAAAATGCTACGTAATTACAATTCTAATAAACTTGCAAGGGAATCCAGTCACCCAGAAATTTTTTATGCCTTTCTCCTACATCACGAAAGGGGAAGATTTAATTACCAACTTTGCATTACTTAACGTCAGACACATAGTATCAGAGCTAAAGAGAAATTTAAGAAACACCTAACTCAACCTCTCTATTTTAAATGACCAAATGAGTTGAGAAGGTTACAATGGCATTTCTAAGTTCATATGTAAAAACAGAATTTTGATGACAATGGCAGTTTAAGTACTAATAAACACTCCTTGAAAAGTTACTGTAATCCAGGTTATTTTACTGTGCTAAATGCCTTACATTCTTTACCCAATTCAGTTTCCACAGAAATCCTATGAACAAAGCACTTCCAAAATTTACCACTTCACAGCTAAGAAAACAAGGCTTAGAGAAATGCTACACGATCCCCTAGTCATGAGGTTAGTAGGTACCACTGTGCAGACTGAGGCAAAACAGGACGATTTCAAAGCCTATGCTCTGAACAAGTAAACACTAAGCAGGAATTTAGTTCTAGATCTCCCAGTTGTAGTCCAATAATCAGCCAAAAAATGGTGCTGAGAAGAGGGGAAAGAAAGATGTCTTGTATATGGAGCCTCATATATTTGATCCCAAATAAATCTTCAAATTGAAAATCATTAGAGCACAAGGCAATAGAATTATTAGTTTCTAAAATCATCAACCTTTCCCAAGTTGAACATACAAGTATATTTTATCATACATATACTATATGTGTGTATAACGTGTGTTTATCTAAGTATTCCTGTGGTTTATATATCTGGATTTGGAATTACAAGTGTTTTGTGGTTTATTATTTATTTATTATTATACTTTGAGTTTTGGGGTACATGTGCACAACGTGCAGGATTCTTACATATGTATCCATGTGCCATGTTGGTGTGATGCACCCATTAACTCGTCATTTAGCATTAGGTGTATCTCCTAATGCTGTCCCTGCCCCCTCCCCCCACCCCACAACAGTCCCCAGAGTGTGATGTTCCCCTTCCTGTGTCCACGTGTTCTCATTGTCTCCCTCTGTTGCTCTGGCTGGAGTCAGTGGTGTGATCATAGCTCACTGCAGACTCCAAGTCCTAGGCTCAAGCGATACTTTTGCCTCAGCCTCTCAAGTAGCTCGGACTACAGGCACGCACCACCATCCCCGGCTAATTGTTTTACAGAGATGGGGTCCCACCGTGTTGCTTGACTGGTCTCAGCCTCCTTAAGTCAAGGGATCCTCCCACCTAGACTTCCGAAAGCACTGAGATTACAGGTGTCAGCCACCTTGCGTTTTTTGATTTCTTCAATTAATTTTACTTATACACTTGATTACACAAGATTAATTTTGTGTACATAATGAATCTCTTTTGAGGTTTAAGTTACTGATTAATTAGAGTACCACTTAACAAGCGTGTCATCCCAGCACTTTGGGAGGCTGAGGTGGGCGGCTCACCTGAGGTCAGGCATGAGCCACCGTGCCCGGCTTACACACATTCTTTTCACTCCTGCTTTCAGATCTCTATTCCCTTCTAATTCCAGTGGAACCACTTTCACTTAGTATCAAAATATCCAGATCCACTCATCAAAGTGTAAATAATCCTTCAGCAAATTACCTTTGCAAATCTACTTTTATGTAATATTTCCTTAACTTCTTCTTACCTACATCCAGTAGTC
Organism: Symphalangus syndactylus; assembly: GCF_028878055.3. NCBI lineage: Eukaryota > Metazoa > Chordata > Mammalia > Primates > Hylobatidae > Symphalangus > Symphalangus syndactylus. The sequence continues at coordinate 9,302,587 of NC_072445.2, read as the reverse complement.
ATTTTACAAGGCAGAATATTTTCTATTTTATATAGAACTGAGGCAGTATTTGAAAAAAATCTCAAAACACTCTTCAGGAAGGACTGGCATCTAAAACACCAGTTCCAATATATATTTTAGTAACATTTTAAAGGACAGATGGTTTTCAAAATGTTATTATAATTTAAAAAAATGTAACCTTCCTCTCTGAGTTCATGTTTATGGAAAACTAATATTTCATAAATGCCAAGTTACTATGATGTATTGTCTAAATGCTGCCCCTGACATTCTATAAATGTAAAAATCATAACCTTCTAACTAACTTTGGTATTAGTCAACAACTGTGCTGATGAAAAGCAAAATCAATTCATTTAAAAAACATTTTCCATGAAAAAAAAAACAAGTAACTTGTAAGTAGTAGCGTAGATGAACCAAAAAATAAAGTAACATTAACCAGAAAGACATGCCATGGATTTCTCTAATCTTTTTTTGGAACACACTTTTCATGCATATGAAAATAAAAATTAAATATAAAATGCCTACTTTATGTATGTACTTTTACTTGTGTCTATTGTTCTTTAAAGGTTAAAATAACTCCTAAAGCCTGCATAGCTGAGCCCATTGTGCTCTTCTGCCCATAAAATAGATTGGATGTGCAGTGAAAGAGGTATAACTTAGGCTTTCAGATTAGTTATGACGATGGAAACACAATTCTATTCAATAGTGTTCATGTTGGTCTTTGAAATGTTTAAGGTCACAAGGCAAAAGAGAACAGACTTTAAGAATGTTCGTGTATTACTTCTCGTCTTACCCAATAGCTAGATTAGTTCAATAAGGCCAGTGTTTTGGAGTAAACAGCATTGTGAAATGTGTCGCGGAGTCCGGAGGCTCCACCACCTACCTCCAGGTAGTTGTTCTGTCCGGTGGAGCCTAGACTAATACCTTAGGAGATGCATTACATCTACAGGTACCAACTAGGAAGGGTAGTCTTGAATTAAATGGCTTTAGACACGTTATAAGAGCAAATCGAAGCTTCCAGGTATTAGAACTACTTCAATCACAGAGCGTCTCTGGGTTCTATCTGTGGCCAGCATCATGTCTCTGTCTGCCCTCCCCGAATGCTTTCTCTCATCATGTGGATCTTCTAGATGGTTTTATTCTTCCCCAGCCAGCCAACTTGATCAACAAGCCTAGGTATATTAGGTATGTATAAAGTTGGTTCTTAAATAAAGTCCATTACTGTATCTAGGTAAGTAATGTCTTCAGACTTACAATTTCATTGATATCTATAAAGAGTGACTCTAGTTAGCTTCTAGTGTCAGTTTTCCTAGCAGCTTCTTTAAAAAAAAAAATCCTCTCTGTAACAAAGCTTCCTTGCAAGTATTGCTGTTGGCAATAGTCCTCTTTACTGAAATGCTTATCCGGTGAAACTTGCGCTGTGCCAGTGAGCCTGCAGGTTGATGGTCCTTTTGTTCAACTTCTCCATTATAAAGCAACCTCTCTGATCACCCTTTTAAAACTAAAGACCAAAGAGTCAAATGAGATCAGGAAGTGACCAGAGCTCACAGGTCATCAACTCCTCTTCTTAGCATATTATAGCACACAGTCTAAGCCCGAAAAACACAGCAGAACCCATTACAGCTCTCGAGTTCCAGTTATTAACATTGATTTTTTTCAATGGAAAATTTTCATTAGAAGCTATCACAGGACTCACATTCAGTAATAACTTAGATTAGGATACATACTGGAGCCTTTGTCCTTAGAGTAGGTACCACTGAGTCACTATTAAAAGGAGTCTTTTTGACCTTAGTAAATTCTCACAGGGCTTATCTCAGTCTAAACTGTAACTGGCCTTTACTAGTGATGTCATGTGTAATTCAAATTAATATTGTAATGTATATAAATTGTATATATAGTATAATACATGCATGTATTTACATTTATTTTATTTTATTTTTTAATAAGATGAAACTTAGAGGTTAAAATATGACTCTAGGCCATTGTGCTTTAGAATGAAGAGCACAGACATGGGTTGCAAATGTAAATTTTGGCCCAATTTAATTTCTGTGACAAATTCATTAATGTCTTCAAGGTTCAGGCTGTATGTGTGAGACAAATGAAAACAGCTCTAAGATTCCTGAAAACCCTAAAGTATTAAAATTCCACTCTGCCATTAGTTCAGATAAATCATTTGCCAATTTGCCCCACAAGAACCAGGCATCTTTAAATGGTAACATAACATGCACTTCTCTCTCCCAAAGTGTAGTGCATAAACGTTCTGCTTCTGAATAACACAGGATGCCTGCTAAAATGTGCTGTCAGGGGTATTAGTAAGGAAATGTTGTATCAAAACTTCTGCAGATGTGGCCCTGAAATACACATTGTAATAAATCCTCCAGGCCTCTCAAGTTAGGAATAACTGGTTTATAAAATTGTACTTACTTAAAAATTATAGATAAACAGATTTTACCAAAACCCAGTTTTTCTGATCTGAATGAAATAAGGCTCTATATTCAGACTGACTTTTCAGTGAAAAACAACTTAAAATAGTGACAAATCATGTATAAGTTTAAATGAATATAACTAGGAGACCTGAAAACTCAGGTTTAGCAATCATCTTCCAACAGTTTGAGAGCCCACAGGAGCCACAGAGCCCTCATGTCTCCCCAGAGAAGCGGGGTGATTCTTCCCCCTAAACACCATGCAATTCTTCTTCTTTTTTTTTTTTTGAGACGGAGTCTCGCTCTGTCACCCAGGCTGGAGTGCAGTGGTGCAATCTCGGCTCACTGCAAGCTCCGCCTCCTGTGTTCACGCCGTTCTCCTGCCTCAGCCTCTCGAAGTAGCTGGGACTACAGGCGCCCGACACCACGACTGGCTAAATTTTTTTGTATTTTTAGTGGAGACGGGGTTTCACCGTGGTCTCGATCTTCTGCCCTCGTGATCCGCCCGCCTCGGCCTCCCAAAGTGCTGGGATTACAAGCGAGAGCCACCGCGCCCGGCCAACACCATGCAATTCTTGAAGTGAGTGAAAGCATTCCTGCTCACACTGATACCCTCTCAAGTGAACTCAAAGTTAAGCCATCTCCAGCCAGACCAGATACCCTGGCCCATATCTCATTCATTAATATATGTTGAGAAGCATTTGTTTCTTGGAAACTACATGAAGTGAATAGGCTGTGGACTCCACTGGACCTAGTGGTCTATATTTAACCAATTCCCTTCACACATATGTATCAGATGCTCTCTTAGTTACGGAGCTGCAGTGGTGAATAAGAAAGCCACAGTCCTGTACTCCTAGGGTTTCAATTCTGAAGACGAAGACAGGCACAGAAATCCAACTGAGCAAAGTGAAGAGATTATTACAAAATGTGTTCACATGCAAAGTGAAGCAAGGGACTGAATATCCAACAAGGGTGTTGGGGCGAACATTAGATATAATCTTAATTCACATTATATAAGATTCATACATATAATTTTTATATATAGATATATTAATTTGGGCCGGGCGTGGTGGCTTATGCCTGTAATGCCAGCATTTGGGGAGGCCAAGGCGGATGGATCACTTGAGTCCAGGAGTTTGAGACCAGTCTGATCAACATGGCAAAACCCCATCTCTACTAAAAATAAAAAAGTTAGCCGGGTGTAGTGGTGTGCGCTTGTAGTCCCAGCTACTCAGGAGGCTGAGAAAGGAAAACTGCTTGAACCCAGGAGGCAGAGGTTTCCGTGAGCCAAGATTGTGGCACTGCACTCCAGCCTGGGTGACACAGCAAGACCCTGTCTCAAAAGAAAAAGAAAAAAAGAAATATTAATTTGGATTATACAGACTCTAACCACTTCTTTCAAGTGAGAATATTTAAGCTAAGACCTGAGAATAAAAAGAGTTAGCTTTTCATACAATACAGAAAGATTCGTCTTATAGGAAAAACCCCCAGTGTTCAAGGACCCTAATATATGAGCAAGATCTTGGCATGTAGAAGAAACCTGTGAATTGGATGAAATGAAAAACTGAAAAGTAGGAATCTGGATGAAGTACAGAAGGGAGAAAGAGTAATGTGAGACGTGGCTGAAAGAGAAGGATATGTGAAACAGTACAGGTCTTCATTAGTAATGATGAGGAACATAAATCTTAGTCCAAGTACACCAGAAAAGTGGGAGAGTTGGAAACTGAAAGACATGTTAAGAGATCACTTTGGTTTCTCGTAGCTAACAGGGTGTCGGAGATAAGAATTAAAGTAAGTTGACTAAGGATGACCTAAGAAAATAAGCGTAGGTAAGAAAATATGTGGCTCTGGCTAGGCTGGGGACATTGGAAATCAAAATAGGTGGAGGAAATTACAGATGTATTTGGAACCAAAATATTCTTTAAATGAATGTTGAATTGGATATTGTCAGAATATTGAGGAAGGGCCAAAAATGACTTATAAGCATCTAGCATGGCTGGCAGTGCCACTTACTATCATGTGGGAAACCAGGACATGTTACCTCTGAATTATTCGAGTGCTATTGTCACGTAAATCATCAACTCCCAGAATAAAGGTCTGGACCAAACTCTAAGACTGGAAATTATGAGCTGTTTAGTAGTGTTTAGAGCTTAGAGAGAGTATGTGTGTGGAGAGAAAAGAAGAGCAATTAGGACAGAACCCTTAGAAACATCAACATTTAAAATTTGGGAAGAGAAAGAGAAACAAATAAATTGTGGGAAAATGAAGCTCAGGGTAGTTGCAAGGGAATGCTAAAAATGAACTATGGCATTTGAGGAGGAAAACGTGGAAACTGAAAGCAAGAGAGTACGGATGGATCGTGAGGGAGCAGCAGCATCTGTGTCCTAAGGAGAGTCTCAGTGAAAATGAAGGGTTGTAGGAATGAGGACATCTGGGCCAACGAGCTGGCAAGGAGTGATGTCCAGGAGGCAGAATATTTGCATCTAGATCCTGGTGGTACATACCCTTATAGAAAATGTTTCAGATTTGATGACAATAAAGTGGAGGAAAGAAAAAAAGTAATGGAAATAAAGATGTCAAAAAACGGGGAACCGAGGTTTGTACTGGTCCTTTCACGTGAAAGCTGAGCCACTAAAATGATGGCTGAACTTGCCTGAAGATGATATTGAGCAAAAGATCTAAAGCCTTAAATAAATGGCAAGAGGCCAGGTGCAGTGGATCATGCCTGTAATCCCAGCACTTTGTGGGGCTGAGGCAGGCATATCACCTGAGGTCAGGAGTTCGAGACCAGCCTGGCCAACATGGCGAAACCCCGTCTCTACCAAAAATACAAAAATTAGCTGGGTGTGGTGGTATGCACCTGTAATCCCAGTTACTCAGGAACCTGAGGCAGGAGAATCACTTGAAACCGGGAGGAGGAGTTTGCAGTGAGCCGAGATCACACCATTACACTCCAGCATGGGTGACAGAGCAAGACTCCATCTCAAAAAAAAAAAAAATAAGACCAGAGTGCCCAGGAGGGAGGTCTGTTGATGATGGTAATACCAAAGGGGCATGGCTGATATTTCCAAGGGGTTTGAGTTTCAAAGGAACAGTCTAATTTGCAAGGAGCGGAGAAATTAACAGTCTAGAAGTTGTAACGGGAACCAAGAACAACCACCTCGGCTTCCAGCCATAGGTATGTGGAGGGTGAGAAAAAGACCTGTCTCAATTTATGAAAGCTAGAGGAAAAACTGCACTTTAGTATCAACCAACTTTTGTTTTAAGATAATTACAAACCAATATGGAACTTAGCAAGAGTCAATTTTGACAGTTTCCTGCAGCTTAGTAAATTCTGCACAAAATTAAGATTTAACACAAAAGTAGAGAAAAATTTTAATGGCATAGCACATTTCTTCACAATTCCTTAAACCAAATAATTCCCTGTTCTTCTAACTCTCTCCTTACACTATCAACTAGGCTTCTTATTCAATGAAAGGTTTAAGTCTACTAAGACACACACACACACACACACACACACGTCTTATCCAGCTGCAGATCTCATTTTTGAAGGTACATTGAAAGTACATAGATCATTCTATAATCATCAACTATGAAGATTGTGAGCAACTGGAACAAGTATTCTTGGAAAAGAAGTTTCCTGTGTATAAGAAAAAAAAGAGTCCAACTCTGGGAACTGACTTGGCTGAGTCATCATTATATGCCACTGGCAAGAAATCAAGAAGTAACTCAGGACTGATAAACTTTGTTAAAGGAAATGGAAACAGCCTATCTGTGAGGCTTAATTCTTGATAATCTGGCCAAGATATAGCATCTGGATAAGAGTTCACTGACTCAACTAAATTTTGTGAAGGTGAAGTACTTGTTAAAATGAAAGATCTATTTAGAGAGAAATAAGTAGACATAATGTCTGCACTATGGATAGGTGTATACCTGTTTTTTGCAAAAACAGTTTGTATCTTTGAAATGCTGGTTTGCCCTGGACAGAGCTAACTTAAATAGAGACCAGGCGCGGTGGTTCATGCCTGTAATCCCAGCACTTTGGGAGGCCGAGGAGGGTGGATCATGAGGTCAGGAGATCGAGACCATCCTGGCTAACACGGTGAAACCCCGTCTGTAGTAAAAATGCAAAAAATTAGCCGGGCATGGTGGCGGGCACCTGTAGTCCCACCTACTCTGGAGGCTGAGGCAGGAGAATGGTGTGAACCCGGGAGGCGGAGCTTGCAGTGAGCCGAGATCGTGCCACTGCACTCCAGCTGGGTGACAGAGCGAAACTCCGTCCCCAAAATATATATATATAATTTTTATATATATATATGTATATATACCCAAAGGATTATAAGTCATGCTGCTATAAAGACACATGCACACGTATGTTTATTGTGGCACTATTCACAATAGCAAAGACTTGGAACCAACCCAAACGTCCAACGATGATAGACTGGATTAAGAAAATGTGGCTGGATACATATGTAACAAACCTGCACATTGTGCATATGTACCCTAAAACCTAAAGTATAATAAAAAAAAGAAAAAAAAAAGAAAATGTGGCACATATACACCATGGAATACTATGCAGCCATAAAAAAGGATGAGTTCATGTCCTTTGTAGACACATGGATGAAGCTGGAAACCATAATTCTCAGCAAACTATCACAAGGACAAAAAAAACCAAACGCTGCATGTTCTCACTCATAGGTGTGAATTGAACAATGAGAACACATGGACCCAGGAAGGGGAACATCACACTCCGGGGCCTGTCATGGGGTGGGGTGAGGGGGAGGGACAGCATTTGGAGATATACCTAATGTAAATGATGAGTTACTGGGTGCAGCACACCAACATGGCACATGTATACATATGTAACAAACCTGCACGTTGTGCACATGTGTCCTAGAACTTAAAGTATATATATATATAAAGAGAAAACCATTAAAGAAAGGCTATAATACACAGGAACACACAGACATACATACACCTGTGTGTCTATATCTTCAGTTATCACACTTTTTCTATACAGACTCCACACAAGACAAACATGTTACATTTTATGAGAAACTATAAGTGGAAAGAGGAGAATTTGTGAAATCAATATAGAATGTTCCTTGTTTAGCATAATTCTAACTGTTTCTCATTAGAGGTCTGAGTATCAATCTGTATTATATGTGGCCATGCTGGCATTTGGGAAATTCCACAAGAAACTTTTTAAATATGAATTTGGAAAAGGGAAAAGGATTTTTAAAGTGTCTTTTTTTGTTCTGCATTCTATGTGGAACATCTATTTTGTGCTAACTGCTCGTGTTAGCTTGTGATTGCCTGTGACTATGTGGAAGATATACTTTACGTGACTATGTGAGCAATAGTCTTAAAGTTAAGAAATCTAAAATTTGGTTGGTTTAGTTGCTAATTAGGTAAATTACCTTGTAATGGTTACTTAACCTCTCAAAGATTAATTATCTTCAGTGGTACATTGAAGGTTCCATTCATATTGATTTTAGTAGACTTATCCTACTAAAAAGTAAATTTAACAGAAATTATTCTAGACCTCATTATTTCAGGAGACCCCACCCCAGCTTTTATTCCTAACTTCAAGAAATGCAGAGAAATTTAAAAATTCGATGTTCTCCCAATTCAACAGAATATAACTGAACTAAATCGATTTATGTATAATTCATTATTTCAACCTTTAACGCTATATCCGAGCGGTTTGTTTTCACCATAAAGTTATAGCTGTTTAGGCCAATAATTAAAGAGGACCTTGATAGAGAATGACAAGAGAGGATGATCACCCTATTGTCTATCTTCCAGCTGTTTTCAATGCCCTGAAGTTTTATTCACACCCAAATATTAGAATCTTATCTGAGAGAGCGTACTCAAATGATGAATCATGCTAATTTCTCAAGAAAAGTGTTACAGAATAATAAATGCCTTTCTGGTCAAAGCACTGATGCTCTGGAAATAATCTTTATCCAAATGAGGTACAGGAATTGTTAGGACTATTAAAAGTTTGTATATGATATCTGCCAGGTTCGACTGAGCTTCACTTAAAATCTACCATATTAGGGCCAAGTGTAATGACTCAAATTAGTGAACTTAAAAATTGTTTTAAAATGTTTCCTGGAGACATTTCAAATATTGCTCTCTGATTTATCACTGTTACTTTTGCTGAATTCAATTTGATGCCAAGATTTATTCAGATTAATCAAATGCCATAAACTCTGATACCTAATGTTCCTTAACACCTTAAGAACTTTTAAACAGATCAAATGTTGAAGATACGCTTTTAGTGAAACTGTACCTAAGCACATGAATTCTATTGAATATAGCTTTTTAGAAGACTAACAAAGAAAGAAGACTTAGGAAATTCGGAAACATTTTTTAAACCTTCTAGAGGGAATTAAACTACTGAAAAATAATTTCAATTGGTGAATCTAATGGCATTAATCAGAAGATAAGAAAAAAGTAACCATAAAACTTTATGGGGGTAATATTTGCTATGAGGATCAGGAAAAACAACTAATGGATATTAGGCTTAATATCTGGGTGATGAAATAAACTGTACAACCAATCCCATGGCATAAGCTTACCTCTGTAACAAACCTACACTTGTACCCCTGAACTTAAAAGTTAAAATTTAAATAAATAACGTTGTGCTATTAATTTCAACCAGAGCCTTTCCAAGGTGCAGGGAACTTTTGAGAATTTTATTTCTTGCAAAAGGAAACTTGATTCCTTGCTTAGGGCCTTCCTAGGAAAACCTCTATTCTTTGGAGAAGCATCATACTCCTACAAGATTTAAGGACCATCATATTTGTCAGACTTTTTTTCTGTTTTACTGTGAGCAGTTTACAGAACATAAAGAAAAATCAAATCCGAAGGTGCACTACACGTGTTTTGTCAAAAGGAACATTTTTGTGTACTTTTAAGAAAATACGACAAATTGAGTTTTCTGACCTATTACCAAGTTAGACATCTTGAGTGAATTGAATCTGTTGTAATCCGGTTTGGTTTTCATCCCATGGCTCCGGAAAACTGACATTTATCTCCAATTTTTCAAATCTGCTTCTTTCCAGTACCTCATCTATACGACTATTATAGTACTTTTCATCTGCTTTTACCACTACACTATGGCTGCATTACTTTTAACACAGTGTCCCACATGTTACCCATTTCTACCTTATATAAAGAGTAGAAATTGAATTGTAATTGAGTATCCAGTTGCCTCATATTCAGGTCTTCAACTGAAATAACTCCAGCTATCTCAAAACTTCAACCCTCTCTGGAAGTATTGGACCAAATTATCCCAGATTATAGCACTCTCAGGCTAAAATTACTAATGCTTCTATAGTTTCAGAGACTGTATCAGGTTATTCAACACAACATTCCATGCACCATTCCAGCCTCATATAATCAGAGGACACTTAGACGACTTTAATAGCCTTCAAAAGACACCCTCCTCTTTTACTTATATATATATTTATTTATCTATTTATTTAATGGAGACAGGGTCTTACTCTGTCACCCAGACTGGAGCGCAGTGGCATAATCACGGTCCACCGCAGCCTGCACCTGCCGGGCTCCGATCCTTCCACCGCAGCCTCCTGAGTGGCTGGGACCACAGGCGCCGCCACCACGTCTGCCTGGTTTTTGTATTTTTGTGGAGATGGGGTTTCACATTTTGCCCAGGTTGATCTGAGACTCCTGGGCTCAAGAGATCCACCTGCCCCGGCCTCCCAAAGTGCTGGGATTACATGAACGAGCCATTGTGCCCAGCCGGTCCCGCCCGGTTTTTAACCTTCGTACTGTTTATATAATCATCCTTCACAAAATAGAACACTTCATTACTCGATGGTTCTCATTATTCTAATATGAAGAACTATATTAAGAAAATAAATTCCTGGCCGGGCGCGGTGGCTCACACTTGTAATCCCAGCACTTTGGGAGGCCGAGGCGGGCGGATCACAAGGTCAGGAGATCGAGACCACGGTGAAACCCCGTCTCTACTAAAAATACAGAAAATTAGCCGGCGTGGTGGCGGCGCCTGTAGTCCCAGCTACTCGGGAGGCTGAGGCAGGAGAATGACGGGAACCCGGGAGGCAGAGCATGCAGTGAGCCGAGATCGCGCCACTGCACTCCAGCCTGGGCGACAGAGCCAGACTCCAGCTCAGACAAAAAAATAAATCAATAAATTTCCAATATTTCCTAGCATATCCAATTTAATTCTATACATCACATAAAAATAAAAGCCGTCTTACTGTGTTAGTTTCTTACTGCTGTTACAGTAAATTAACATAAACTCAGAGGCTTAAAGCAACACATTTTTTTTCTTTATACTTCTGGGGGTCAGAAGTCCAAAATGGGTCTTAGTGTGCTAAAATCAAGGTATCATCAAGTGTATATTTTGTCTAGAGATTCCAGGAGAGAATTCACCAGGTTTGAGGGGTCACATGTATCCCTGAGCTCTTGGCCTCTGCACATCTTGGACACAGCACATCACTTCAGCCTCGGCTCCAGTTTCCCCAAGCTCTTCTGCTCACTCTGGTCTCTCCGCCTTCCTGTCTGAAGGTTCTTTGTGACTACAGTGGGCCCACCTAGATAATTCAGGATAATCGCTCCAGTTTAAGGTGAGGTGATTAGCAATCTTAATTCCACCTCTAACCATAATGCTTCCATGCTGCCTAACAACACATTCAAAAGGTCATCCTGCTAAGGGTCATTATTCTACCTACACACTAAGTGACTGAGAAAAAGTAAAGTTATCTATCATGCCTTACCTATGGCGAGGAAATAATAACTTATAATGATTTATCTACGAAAACCTGTTTTTAAAAGCTTTGGTCCTAGTCTATTGATTAAAGTTTTGGTATATTCCAGATAAATTTCATGTCCTTGATGCTAACACATTGTGCACAGTAGATGGCCTTTTTAAAATAGTACTGCATAAAGGAATATTTAAGGTTGTCTGGACAATAGAAAAGGAACTTTAGTTGCTATGCCACAAAAGGCCGGATTTCTGCACATTACACCTCCTACCAGTGCACACATGTGCCAAACTCCTTCCTGAAAGCCTGGTTTATGTTTCCTATGTGCTTAGCAATAGTTTTACTCTCACGACTGTTTATATTAAGTCCTATTTTTTAAAGCATATCCTCATTTGTTTGTTTTCCTGAGCCTCTGAACTGGATTTCATCTGGTATGTATTGCACAGGTTTGCACACTTGATTGTACGCTACCTTAAAGCATCCTCTTGTGTTCTGGACACGGTTATTTTTCTCCATGGTAAGGTGATAAGTTACTTCTCTGAGGACTTGCCACCTTAGAATGCAGTGGTGACATCACCTGCTCAGGCTCTGTCTGCAATGTGGAATTTAGTATTTTCCAACTTCTGGTCTAACTTGAACTTCATAATTAAGCAGAGCCGCCTTTTGAGGGAACAGTAGGGTGTCTGCCCCTAAACGTCTGTGTAAATGCAGAGACACATTTGGGAACATAACTGACTTTTTTGTACAGAAGCCAGATGCATTTCATGCCCATGCATGCTTAGGGAAGCAAGTTCATCTCATCTATCACAATAAGCATCTGTGCCACTGAATTCCACTGCAGGATACTTTTCACACTTAGACAACAAAACATTTAAGGAAATAAAAGCTCTTTCCAATAAAAATGTGCATCAAATACTGTGTGTATGTTTAAAAAAAAACCTTCCTCTATAAGATAAGGCCACAGGAACTACTAAAAAAGCATTCTTGAAATACATTTTCTGATAGGAATCTAGGCCCTTGCCTTATATAAGATTTAAGGAAAGTGATGTGTGTGTCTTTATACTTGAAAGGCTGTTTTCAACAGCAAAGGGTATGCTTTGAGGTATCAATATAGTTTTGAGAATGCAAAAGTTTAAAAGAAATGGAATGCATATTCTCCAGGTATGAACATGCAATTGTCATTATTTTCCTACCATCTACTAGATTAGAAACAGAAGAAAAATTATGGAAATGTCTGTTTTCCCTCAATAGGAGTACCTATTTATTAAAGTTAATTAATTACTATTCTTTAAACATTTTCAAAATAGACTCATAAGTGACAACTTTCAGAGAAAACAAGGGTTTTTGGATGTAAATATTTACTTATAACATGGATAAAATAATTTTGTTAAATATTAACTCCATATTCATAATGCTCTCTATTGTTTTTGCATTTTGTTTAACAATAGAGAATCTAAGACATTTAGTGTTCATGAGTTTCATACAGTTTCCTGTCAATGTACTTTGTCTTTTTTTTATTGGACTACTAATCATTTATTTATGATTTGTTGGAACTACTCATATTTTAAATATGTCAAGTGAATTGCAAGCACTTGTTGCTGATTTGATATTTGCTTTTTACACATATTCATTGTATCCTCTGAAAAAGAAAAGTTTTATATTTTAACAAATTCCAATCCATAATTTTTTTTTTAAATTTTCTGTTATTGGTTAGGGCTATGTTTGGATATTTAATTTTAACCGTAATGTTGCAAGTGATATTTGTCTATGGTATTTTTTCTTTATATTTTGAAAAAGTGTATTTGACATCCACTATGGAATTAATATTTATTAATGACATATTATACCTTTGTGCAACTATAAAATACATATAGCCAATTATCTGAACACCATTTTATGAACTGTTTATCACTTATCCACTGATTTGAAACACTATCTTTATCATATATTGGATTTTAGGTTTATCGAGATTATGTAACATGAAATTATTTAATTATGAAATTATGTGAATTCAAGCATGACAGTCAGCTCTTCTTCCCCACCACTACCCTGTAAAAGGATGGATGGAATAATTGCTTCCCTATGGCTTAAGTGTATGAGAGGTATACAACATGGTCTTGATGAAGTGGGAACTACACAGAAACTGTTTTTGGTCCTGAAATGTACTCCAGCTTTACCAATTTGTTCTACACATATACCATTGAGGGTAGAAGCTGAATTTTGCTAATGATTATATTTACACTACTTAACATTGTGCCAGATACTGAGTAGATGCTTAGAAACATGTTTAATGACTTGTTTTATTGCTAGAGACCTAATTATCTGCTGTAGTGGTGCTATCTCATTCAGAATCATTTTGACCAGCCTTTCTCCATCATGAATAAAACACTTATTTACACACTTGTGTACATGCACATGTGCATAGAAACACACACACCCTTTGCAGAGACAAACTGCATCGAAAGCATGTACAAACATTATAGTATTTTTGTTGATTCTGACCTGATTCTGATTCTATTGTATACATTTTCATTCTGATCACAATAACAATAAAAATAGAAAACTATAAGTTGTGAAGCTGGAAGATGCAGAACATGAAAGATCGAATTACCAATTTTTTTTTCTATTTTCTTTAGTTGGCTGCTGATAAAATCAGAAAAGTAATGGACACAAAAATGAAAGTATGCAATGTGTGTGCGTGTGTGTGTGTGTGTATCACATGCACTCGTTTCCATGATGTACATATGGAATTTCATAACCAGCCAAACTAAGCTTCATAAGTGAATGAGAAATAAAATCCTTTACAGACAAGCAGATGCTGACAGATTTAGTCACCATCAGACCTGCCTTCCAAGAGCTCCTAAAGGAAGCACTAAACATGGAAAGGAAAAACCAGTACCAGCCACTGCAAAAACACACCAAAATATATAAACCAATGAAACTAGGAAGAAACTGCTTCAACTAATGTGCAGAATAACCAGCTAACATCATGATGACAGGACCAAATTCACACATAACAATATTAACGGTAAATATAAAGAGCTAAATGCCCCAATTAAAAGACATACACTGGCAAATTGGATAAAGAGTCAATACCCACAGGTGTGCTGTATTCAGGAGACACATCTCACTTGCAAGGACACACATAGGCTCAAAATAAAGGGATGGAGGAATATTTACCAAGCAAATGGAAAGAAAGAAAAAAAAAGCAGGAGTTGCAATCCTAGTCTCTAATAAAACAGACTTTAAACCAACAAGGATAAAAAAGGACAAAGAAGGGCATTACATAGTAGTAAAGGGATCAATGCAACAAGAAGAGCTGAGTATCCTAAATATATATATATGCCAAATACAGGAGCACCAGGATTCATAAAACGAGTTCCTAGAGACCTACAAGGAGACTTAGACTCCCACACAATAATAGTGGGAAACTTTAACAACCCACTATCAATATTAGACAGATCAACAAGAAAGGAAATTAACAAGGATATTCAGACTTGAACTCAGCTCTGGTCCAAGTGGACCTAATAGATACCTACAGAACCCTCCACCCCAAATCAACAGAATATACATTCTTCTCAGCACCACATAGCACTTATTCTGAAATCAACCACATAATTGGAAGTAAAACACTCCTCAGCAAATGCAAAAGAATGAAAATCATAACAAACAATCTCTCACACCACAGTGTAATCAAATTAGAACTCAGAATTAAGAAGCTCACTCAAAACTGCACAACTACATGGAAACTGAACAACCTGCTTATGAATGACTACTGGGTAAATAGCAAAATTAAGGCAGAAATAAATAAGTTCTTTGAAACCAATGAGAACAAAGACACAACATATCAGAATTTCTGGGATACAGTTAAAACAGTGTTTAGAGGGAAATTTACAGCATTAAATGTCCACATTAGAAAGTGGGAAAGATCTAAAATAGACACCCTAACATCACAATCAAAAGAAGCAATGGAAAACACATTAAAAACCTAGTATAAAACAAGAAATAACTAAGATCACAGCAGAACCGAATGGGAGAGAAACACAAAAAAACCTTCAAAAAAAAATCAATGAATCTAGGAGTGGGTTTTTTGAAAAGATTAACAAAATAGATAGACCGGTAGCCAGACTAACAAGGAAGAAAAGAGAGAAAGATCAAATAGACACATTAAAAAACGATAAAGGGTATATCACCACTGATCCCACAGAAATACAAACTATTATTAGAGAATACTGTAAACACCTCTACACAAATAAACTAGAAAATCTAGAAGAAATGGATAAAGTCCTGGACACATACACCCTCCCAAGACTAAAGCAGGAAGAAGTCAAATCCCTGAATAGACCAATAACAAGTTCTGAAATTGACTCAGTAATTACTAGCCTACCAACCAAAAAAAGCCCAGGACCAGATGTCTTCACAGCCGAGTTCTACCAGAGGTACAAAGAGGAGCTGGTACCATTCCTTCTGAAACTATTCTGAACAATAGAAAAAGAAAGACTCCTCCCTAAATCATTTTATGAGGCCAGCATCACTCTGATTCCAAAACCTGGCAGAGACCCAATAGAAAAAGAAAATTTCAGGCCAATATCACTGATGAACATCGATGCGAAAATCCTGAATAAAATACCGGCAAGAGAATCCAGCAGCACATCAAAAACTTATCCACCACGATCAAGTTGGCTTCATGCCTGGCATGCAAGGCTGGTTCAACATATGCAAATCAATAAACATAATCCATCACATAAACAGAACCAATGACAAAAACCACATGATTATCTCAATAGATGCAGAAAAGGCCTTCAATAAAATTCAACACCCCTCATACTAAAAACTCTCAATAAACTAGGTATTGATGGAACATATCTCACAAAAATAAGAGCTATTTATGACAAATGCATAGCTAATATCATGCTAAATGGCCAAAAGCTGGAAGCATTACCTTTGAAAACTGGCCCAAGAGTAGGATGCCCTCTCTCCCCACTCTTATCAAGATAGTATTGGAAGTTCTGGCCAGGGCAATCGAGTAAGAGAAAGAAATAAAAGCATGCAAATAGGAAGAGAGGAAATCAAATTGTCTCTGTCTGCAGATGACATGATTGTATATTTACAAAACGCCACCACCTCAGCCCAAAAATTCCTTAACCTGATAAGCAACTTTGGCAAAGTCTCAGGATATAAAATTAATGTGCAAAAATCACAATCATTCTTATATACCAATAACAGACAAGCAGAGAGCCAAATCATTAGTAAACTCCCATTCACAATTGCTAAAAAGAAAACAAAATACCTAGGAATACAACCTACAAGGGATGTGAAGGACCTCTTCAAAGAAAACTACAAACCAGAGCTCAAGGAAATGACAGGACACAAACATATAGAGAAACACTCCATCCTTATGGATAGGAAGACTCAATATCATGAAAATGGCCATATTGCCCAAAGTAATTTATAGATTCAATGCTATTCCCATCAAGCTACCATTGACTTTCTTCACAGAACTAGAAAAAAACTATGTTAAATTTCATATGGAAGCAAAAAAGAGCCTGTGGAGCCAAGGCTAACCTAAGCAAAAAGAACAAAGCTGGAGGCATGACGCTGCCTGACTTCAAACTATATTACAAAGCTAAAGTAACCAAAACAGCATGGTGCTAATACCAAAACAGATATATAGACCAATGAAACAGAATAGAGGCCTCAGAAATAACACCACACATCTACAACAATCTGATCTTCAACAAACCTGACAAAAGCAAGCAATGGGGAAAGGATTCCCTATGTAATAAATGGCGCTGGGAAAACTGGGTAGCCATATGCAGAAAAGAGAAACTAGACCCCTTCATTATACCTTATAAAAGAATTAACTCAAGGTGGATTAAAAACATAAATGTAAAACCTAAAACTATAAAAACCCTAGAAGAAAACCTAGGCAATATGATTCAGGACATAGGTGTGGGCAAAGACTTCATGACTAAATCACCAACAGCACTTGAAACAACAGCCAAAATTGACAGATGGAATCTAATCAAACTAAAGAGCTTCTGCTCAGTAAAATAAACTATCACAAGAGTGAACAGGCAACCTACAAAATATGAGAAAATTTTTGCAATCTATCCATCTGACAAAGGTCTAATATCCAGAATCTAGAAGGAACTTAAACAAATTTACAAGAAAAAAAAAACAAACAACCCCATCAAAAAGTGGGCAAAGGATATGAACAGACACTCCTCAAAAGAAGATATGTATGTGGCCAATAAACATATGAAAAAAGCTCATTATCACTGTTCATTAGAGAAATGCAAATCAAAACCACAATGACATACCATCTCACACCAGTTAGAATGGTGATCATTAAAAATTCTGGAAACAGATGCTGGAGAAGATGCAGAGAAATAGGAACACTTTTACACTGTTGGTGGGCTTGTAAAATAGTTCAACCATTGTGGAATACAATGTGGTGATTCCTCAAGGATATAAAACCAGAAATACCATTTGACCCAGCAATCCCATTACTGGGTATATACCAAAGGATTATACATCATTCTACTCTAAAGACACATGTACATATATGTTTATCATGGGACTATTTACAATAGCAAAGACTTGGAACCAACATAATGCCCATCAATGATAGACTGGATGAAGAAAATGTGGCACATATTCACCATGGAATACTACACAGCCATAAAAAAGGATGAGTTCACGTCCTTTGCGGGGATATGGATGAAGCTGGAAACCATCATCCTCAGCAAACTAACAAAGGAACAGAAAACCAAACACTGCATGTTCTCACTCATAAGTGGGTGCTGAACAATGAGAACATGTTGACACAGGGAGAGGAACATCACACACTGGGGTCTGTAGGTGGGTGTGGGGAAAGGGGAGGGAGAGCATTAGGACAAATAGCTAATGCATGTGGAGCTTAAAACCTAGATGACGGGTTGATGGGTGCAGCAAATTACCATGGCACAAGTATACCTATGTAACAAACCTGCATGTTCAGCACATGTATCCCAGAACTTAAAGTAAAATTTTAAAAAATGAAAGTATGCAATATGTGTATGTGTGTGTATACATACATATAAAACAAGCACTCATTTTCATTATGTACATATATGCACATTATGAGTGTGAATATATGTTAAATAATATCCTATCAGTTTTGTATTTGTAACACATATATGTACATGCATATACAACAAATAGAGGTGTTTTGCATAATAATTTCATTTATATTCATTTCATCAGCTAAGAACTAAAAAGAATTTAAATCAAAATCAATTATTCATTTACAGGTGTTTTTAACCATCATCTCCCCCTTTATCTTCACTTTTATGCCTCCTTGTATTGCCATTTTGTGACTTTTTTGCCATAAATTATACATATTTGGAACAGTCACTTTAAGAAATTCAATCTTTGGATAAGATCTCTAAGATTGATTTAGTATGAATACGTGTGTGGGCACACACTTGACAAAGAAAGGTCAGTTATAAATATATGTGTACACTTATCAAAATAATTCACATAAAATCTCTGAATAAAATTATCTGTATGCTTTTTCTGTCAATAAAAGCAATATAGTATAATTCTTGGTAGTAAACCTGTTTGTTTTCATTCTGTTGCCTACCATGTGAGCTGCCATGTTGGTATAAAACATCGATCATTTGATATTTTACTACAGCAAATAATAGTGATCCCCACGAAATAATAAATAAATCAGTGAGTTTCACGGAAATAAGTTTTTGGATGGATCAGATAATTTGAAGTTGTTAGTTTATTCTCCAGCAAGGTGAAAGAAAAAAGCTGTTAGTTTGTTCTCTATCAGGTGATCGAAGATGAAAACTAAAGTTCTCAAGGCCAGTGCATAATAACGGTGCCGTATTCTGTGCATCAATCACCATTACCAAATACCTATATTGCCAAATATTTCATGTACCGCTTTAGTGGTGATTAATCAATGTGCCATGGCACTGAAACTGAAACGAGACTTTGTAGTACAAGTGATATTCAAAGGGTTTTGAAAATTTATCAGCTCTATAGATATAGATGAAAATTTATCATCATCTATCTAGAAATCCTGTTTTTATAAATGTTACCTAGCCAAATATTGGTTTTATTTACTTAATATTTAGAAAACATGAGTTTAGTAAAAATTGTTCAGATTTTCTTAATGTAGTGTGTGAAATTACTATGTAATTATACAAGAAATATGCTACACAGCTGAATACACAAATAGGTCAGCAGAGGGAGCAAAAGGTGCCTTTCCACTATAATCCACAGCAACATCACCCGCTCTTCTCTCTACATCATCGATGTATGTTATCTAAAGTCCTGTGCAAATGCCACCTCAACACGAGTCCTCTAGCCTTGCCTTCTTATCAGAAGCAGCTCGAAAGCCCCGATAATTCTAGAACCACTGAAAAATACACACTTGTTGCAAGGATTGAAAAGCCTCATATTGCAAATTCAGAATTCACAGTACTGAAAAAATTCATAATTTTTTTAAAGCTACAATACTGTGAACTATACAAAATGAATTATGTTGGGATCCGATGACTCTCTTCATTCCAGCCTATCTTATATTTTCTCATTCATTTCTCCACATAGTCACAACAACAGACTCACTATTACATTTCATTAATGGCTATTTTATAATAAATGATCTCAATAGCATTTCTGAAACCTCTGCTGTTCTGGTTTTACAGAACTCTTGAATTTTTGAATGAGTTAGTTTTTGATTGAAAAAGACCTGACTCTTATGCTTAGAAAAGCCATCATTTCTTTCTGTAAGCTTTCCGTCTTCTATAAGTTTACATGTTCCATAAGCAAACATTCGCTGGTTTTGTGATCAAACTAGAGAGGCAAATTCAGTTAATAATAACAACGTCATTTATCATCCTCAAATCTAGTGTTATGGATAATACGATCTCCACAAGGAGACGGTTGCACGAGCGACAAGAGAAAGACAATCAACAGTCTTTTACTCATACCAAGATATGTCCACACACACTTGTTTCAACAGTCAAAGTAACGCCATATGTCCCCAGTGATGTGGGTGGGCAAAAGGAACAGTTGGCCTGCTAATGAGGGCCATATGTACACGCAGCCTATCGTACCATCCTTCTTACTTATGGTTGCTGAAAACTCAGTGGAAGAGCTTGCTCTGAGGAATGGCATGGCTGGAGGAGGAGAGGCTTCCTTAAGAGCAGGAAAGGACCATTTGTTGTACAACTACTGTATCTCTGAAACTGGGAGCTAAAGATATGCATGTATGTTACTCATTCTTATTAAGAGTTACTTACGCATCCGTAGAGTTCTTTACTCCAGTTTCACCTTCTTTCACTAAATTCTTTTGCATTTATGTGCAAAGGGATTTTGGGCCCTTTTCAAAAATTACTTTTCCTAATCAATCTTGTTAATTTGATGTTCATTTACATCGGCTTCTCTTTATTTTTAGCTTGATTTCCAGAAAAATTATACTTTCTTTGACATTGTTAAATGTTACAATATTAAAAGAAATGAAAAAGACTTAAAAACTTAGAATATTTGAATGAGGGTTTCTGGAAGGCAGAGAGAACAATAAGGCAAAAGTACTTACTGCACTACTGTTCCAAAGTAAAAGAAAAACAAAGATTTTAAAAATGATTATAGCAGCTTTGTATCTCAACCAGGGTTTCCTTTGAAATTTCTACAACTGCAAACACTATTCAGCAATTTGCACTGATTATAAAATTTATTGTTTTAAGGTCAATTGTGATACTATGATCAGATAATATAATTTACTTTACTCTTAATGGCTTCATTTTGACAACTGAGGGAGCTTTCAGGAAGGACAACGCTTCCTGCACAACAACCAGTAAAGCAGGTCACATCCATTTTCAATCTAATTTTAAGAAAAATGAAGGACAAACTACTTGTGAGGCAGCAAGAATTCATTTGCATTAAATTAATTTGAACAGGGCATTTCAAGTTCTCTCTGGCAACAATGGAATAAAGGGGAAAATGAATCTATCTTATGCAATGATCCTCTTCTAGGTTACAGAAAGATTTGAAAGGCTGACATGACCATTGCTAAATTTCTTCTAGAAGTCTATGATTAGTGTCATAGATATAACTCATGAGATAAAATATTCACAAAGAATGTCTGTGAACTGCATCAATTGTGATGGAACTACTGTCTAACATCCCTTTGAAAAGTTATATTCTGCAAAGGTTAAAAAACACCAACCTTTCGATGCTTTCTTATATGGATGAGCTTTTGTCAACAAGAACTAAGCTTCACAATTAAGCACTATGGAAGATAATGTTCTAGGTTAATTTAAACCTAACTAATCCAGGACTTGGCCTTGATAAATAATGGGTTTAATTAATATTTTTGACCCTAGCAGTGCAAATACTTTTACTTATATTTTACTAAAGCTAGTTTTGACAAATCTAAGGGTATTTAATTTATCAGTATCTGTTGTCAGATGAAAACTTCCCCATCAATACCTTCTAATGGTTCAAAAATAAACTGTTACCCCCACAGATACATTGTTTTTCCATGCGTAAGCAAGTACATTAATTTCAGGGTCTCAAGGCATAAAAGTGATATTACCACTTGTGATAGGCTGCATAATAGTCCCAAAAGATGTTCTTCACCTAATCTCCCGGCCCTGGGAATGTGCTGCCTTACACAGCCAAAGGACTTGTAGATACGATTCATTTAAGGATCTGGAGACAAGGTGATTATCCCAGATCATCCACGTGAGTCCAAAGTAATCACAGGAGTCCTTAGATGAAGTAGAGAGAAGGACTCAAAGTTAAAGGAGGAGACAGCGCGGAGACAGAAAGAGAAATAAAAGCAACGCACCTTGAAAATGGAGGAATGGGGAAAAGACAATGAAGACAGGTGCCACCAGAAGCAGAAAATGCAAGAGAATGGATTCTCCCCTCAGCACCTCCAGAAGGAACCCACACTGCAGACACATTGACTTGGCCATATTAAAGTGATTTTGGACTTCTGACCTTTGAAACTGCAAGACAATAAATATGTGTTAAGTTATGTAAATGTGTCGTAATTTGTTATAGCAGCAGTAATACAACTAATACACCACTACAATAAGCAAAGGAAATAAAGTGCAATAGTGACAAACTTAAGGGTTTCCAGGAAAGAGAAACGAAGTGGTAAACTCAATCACAGGATTATATTAGTAACTGTAGTATATGTTACTTGCTTACCCTTTCAATCACATTATTGCTGTAATTATCATTATCATCCAATCAATATGATTACACCAGTATGTATAACTTAGACATGAAAATTTTTTTCTATTTCACTCTTCCCATAATTCCATGCAGCTACCCCTAAGCAACCATGTATCTGATGAAGCTAATATTTTCAGGGAAAATCTTCCATGTTAAGCAGAAAATTTACATCTAAAATTAAATTCTTTTAAGCCAGTCTGGGGACAATACCTAGAAAATTCAAACATTACTTCTCAAGAATACCACTAGCAGTGAATTTGTGACGCTATCTTCCACCAACTGAATCAAAATTAATTTTAAATATTTTCAAAGCAATATTTTAAAAAATCGTGTACACATTTTTTCCTCTTGGTAAAAATAAACCACTTCTCAACCATCCATTATATTTATGTTAGTTACATGAAGTCCATACATGAATTATCATACCACAAATAGAAAACTATTTAAATAGAAAAATCTCACTTGGTGCTGACAGAATGACAGCATAAAACTGTTAAGCATGAGGAGAAAGTTGTTTGCAGTGTAAATATTTCCCTTTTCCTATCAAAGTGTGTCCTGTGATCTAGCGCTCTTTTCTCCACATGCTTAAGTACAGCAAAAGTTATAAAAACACTCATTCTAGTTTTCTATACTTTAATGGTTGTAGAACATCAGAAGAGAATTGGGAGATGGGAATGTTTTGTGCTTGACATTGCATTTGAGGGGAAAATAAAAACTTGGACATAATATGTGGGATGTCTCCACAGTAATACATGGGAGGGCAAGAAAAAAATGCTATCAAATTTCTACCATGCGCTGAGCCCCTTATATCAACAAATATCCAGCCTTTCTAATGTACTAACAACCACTCTTCATAGCAAGTATTCTATTCCCAGCTTGTAGGTAAGAAACAAAGCTTCAGAAAGGGATCTTCACCAATTTCACACAGTCAATAAAAGGCAGAACTAGGGCAAATATCAATAATAAAAACAGCAATCTAATCCTAATTGGACCTGGCACTGTTCTAAGAAGAAAATCATTAACAAAGGATTTTGAGTTACCACACTCTTAGTCTCCCCGTTTTACAAAAGAAGCAACTGGGGTAAAGTGAAGCTATGCCGTTTCTTTTCAAGCTCATATACCTAACAAGATACCACTTTAATCATGGGTCTCTGATAGATCGTGTACCTCATTTCTAGCGTTTGCTGAGATTTTTCTTATTAACCCTAAGCAAGTATTTGATCCCTGGTAAGTATGCTGTAATTTTTTCACCGCTCATTCTTATCACGGTTCTTCAAGAAAAGTACAGTTCAACACATTTGTCCTATTTGGTTACAAATTTTGAAATTCAAAATATGTATCACACTAAGCTGTTAGCTCCATTTGGAATTTTAAAAAACTAAATTTTTCACTCAGTTAAAAAAAATTGCATTGTTTACTCCCATATCTACAATATAGCTTATAAGTGTATATTTGTATTGAAAACATAATTTTCTACAACTTTTATAATATTTAAATATTATTTAAGGTTTTAATAATATTTAAATATTTAAATAATACATTTAAAAACATAGTTCAACAAGTCCGAATAATCCATCACTTACTTATGACAGAATATTTGTTCAGTATCTTCTGTTTGTTCACTCTTGTGTAATATATCCTATTTTAAGAATCAAAAACTTCTCTTAATGTCAACACTACAGCCTCTTCACAATTCCTACTTATTCCTAATTACCCTTCAGGAGCAAATAAAATGAATTTATCCCAAATTTCTTTGCTTTGAAACAACTTCAGTGAAAATGGTGGTTGTCAACCATATCTACCATTCATATATCCCATTGTTTTCTGCATTAAATTTCATCTAATACTCCTTATGCCATCAGTGTCACTACAAAGGGGGACAGGGGATGAATCTCATCATGAACAAAGGTATATACACTAGATCTTAGGATGTTCAATCATTTCCTTACTCTATTATGTCCCATCTGAACTACTCATATTAAAATGAGCAACTATATGAACATGGTACTTTTAAGAAAGGATGTTCAAAAATTAATTCATATCTTGTACAAATTGGTATCCAAGAAATCATGACCTAATAGGCATCACATATGTGAATGAAAAAATTCACTTTCAGCAATGAATGTTGATGACACTCCTTTAGCAAGAGTTGTACCGAGCTACCCACAACTCCTCAGCACTCACTATTCTCATACATGCGGTCGGACAATGTCCAAGGGTGCAGTGATTCTGTCCAGAGGCTTTTCTGGGCCGTTAGAGCTGTCTCAGCCTGTGTACAGGGTTATACAGACACTCTAGGGCATTCATGACTCTGATCACTGGAGCAGCCCTGTACTAACTGCAAATTTATGGAGGAAACTTTCAAGTCCTCTTGCCCCCCAGTTGGGGTAACTCTGTTACCTATTTCATGTGGTCTCAGTTCTCCAACAAAAATGATCTCGGCCTGCTCATCTTACTTCCATTTCACTACATGGCATAACTAGAAGTTGACTAGGTATTCTGCTTTAATGTATATGCAAAGCCCTCTTGTTCAGGAATGTTTGTAGAATAATATTTCTAAATTAGGAATACAATTGGTCTTGTTCTTTCCTGAGGGATAAAATGTCATCTCTCTTCTTCTCTCCCTCTCTCCTTTCTTCCTAACTCAGCTAACCCTCTATCTGAAAGAATTACAAAGGAAGAAATCTAGGGCATTGTTTAGCATTCTCAGGAGGATTGGAAATGTTGGAATGACAGCGAGTATCACACATACACTGCTTGAAGTATTTTGTAGGATCCAAGGGAAGAGAAAATTTTGACATTCCAGAAAATTTAAGTCATCCTTTTAATATCAGGACCAGAAAGAAACAGGTCACACGGGCAAGAGCCATAAAACTAATTATCTTGACTCTTTCCAGAATACCTGAGCTATAAATGTACAGGGAATCCTGTAATCAGATGCAAAGTTGTGTATAATATACTTAGTTCCCAAATGTAACTAGGAATTTTATGTATATAATGTGAAAAATCGTTCCAAAGTATTTGAGACTCCAAAAACTTTCCTAGCTAGCATTCAATATTCTTGCTTAACTTCTCCTTATACCCCTAACTGTATTGAGCATGCATAGACACACAAAAGCTAGGATCAACTATTACCGCTTAAGAAAGAAAAGGAGGAAAAAGGCTGTATTATAGGGATTTAGTTTTCTTCCTCAACTCTTGAAGAAGCCTATTTGTATCAGCCCGTGTCAGACAACAAAGTACTTATCAATAAAGTTTTATGAATGTGGTCACATATGAAATATAAGAGCATTCAGTTTCTACCTCTCCTTTTCTCATAAATCCTACATCAGATAGACATTAGCTATATCTGCCAATGTTTCCACGGAATCTTAAAGACTATTCACTGCAAAGCTGGCAGTGTAGCCTGAAAGCAAGTTATGTCTGCGTTGCAACTTCACACTAAGTGGTTTAAAAATACAACTAAATGTGGCCTGTCTTTATCTTGATTATAAGACATAAATTATCCCAAGAATATTCTTAGTAAAAATTGGGTCTCCCGGTCAAGCCACTTCTATTAAGAAGGACACAGGTCAGTTTTTAGGAGTTTAGGTGTTATTTGGAAGTTAGGAGCATCTAAATATGGAATATAACTCCATTAAATTATAGTATATTTTATATCAAAGAGAAACGACAAAAATAAGAAATGTTTTAAGTATTTTTTCGTATAGCGTGTTCATATATAATTACTTCAGTAGTCTCAATGTAGTCATGCAATTGTTTGGGTAAAGAACTAAACTTGAAGTTAAATAGCATAGGTCTGAATTCTTATGGTTTATAACATTCATATATTTTATATGTTCCAGAATAATATGTAATTTCTAAGTTTATAACATAATAATTACAGAAATCTAGGTAAAGTAATACTTCTGTGACACAGTCTCTTCATCTACAAAATGGAATATTGCTTTTCTCCTTAAATTTATATTAAAAATTGGAGAAGTAATATATGTGAAAGAACCTTACATTAAATATGCAAGTTTTATTTGTTGAATTCAAACAGTCATTAAAGAACAAAATAAAACATTACATTTGGATTAACAAAGTAGATACATATATCTCAATCTGAGAAACCTTTAAGCTCTCTTGACCATAAAATGACATTGGATCCTATAAGAGAGTTTGGTAAATATTTGAAAGATATTTCAATTTCACACCTAAATGTTGATTCCGACATTTATTTCCTAAACTTATCATTTGTATACTTACCTGCTATTAAATCCACAGGGGTCATGTCACTAACTGTATGCCCACCGATTTTATTGAGAGGTATTCAGCAAGGCCCACAAAGTAAGTATTGAATTTTTTTAAAAAACAGACCCAAAACACCTAAAAGCAAAACACTTAGTAAATTCTTATAATCATGAAGATCACAAATTAGTGCTATTAGTAAGAAAGAAACTTCTAAACCAAATAAAGTCCTAATACCTCCAACGAATTTTGTCTCTCTGATACACACACACACGATTAAAAAAAAAAATGAAGGAAATGTAAAAAAATAAATAAATGAAGGAAGTTCTGTGGGAAATGTCCATAATTTCATGCCCAGAATTTCCCTATCAATCTCTTTCCCCAAAGTTCTTCCGAGAAAATAAAGTTGCCTTTCTCTCAACGTTAACTCATCACTTTTCTCATAGCATTTTCAAAAGAAATATTTCCTGTCAGCCGGCCACTTAAACTTTGTGCTGTTAAAGAAATCCAAAAAGGTATCAATTTTGCAACAAAGGATAAAGAGGAGACGAAGTGAACCAACATGGCTTTTAAGCTAAATTGCCGTCACCTGTCACAGGTTGTCTAGCGAGCCTCAAGTTCCCTCTAATAAGCTTATGGAGGGTGCGGAGCAAAGGCACCTCAAGGTGCTCTGCGGGTTTTCCCCTGGTAAATTAGGCTGAAAGGAAAAGAGTCCCACCCCCCACCCCCAAACTTGGAGACCAGGGCTGCCCTGCCGAATGCTGTGCCCAGACCTCCTACTTCCACGCCCTTCCAGTCCTTTCCTCGGCTTGGAAAATTGGGCATGAGGCAAGCAAAAGGAAGGACAGAAGGCCAAAACGGGCATCCGGGAAGCCAAATTTCTGTCTCAAAAGCTCGTCTAGAAACGCGTACATAGCGCGTGCCTTGCGGACATCTCCTAAAACCCCGTTCACTGAAGCTAATTCCTCCCGAACGCCCCCACGCCGGCTGAAGATCGCAACCGCCCATCCGCCCCTCCAGCCTGTGCAGCCGCCCCCAAAACCTCCCGTGAATCGGGAAATGTCAAGGCAGCAGCGCTTGGGGAGCCGAGCAGCCTCGCCAGTTCCAAGTCTCTGGTTCGAGACCCCTCGCTTCGCCTCTTTGGGGAACTCACCTGGAGTCAGGTTTAGATGGCAGCCTCCACCCAGGGGACCGGGAAGCGGCCCCGGGAAGCGCCGCCGCGTCCTGTGAATAACGAGCGCAGCGCAGCGGAGCAGCTCCCCCTGGACTGGCCGCTCCCCGATTCCTCCCGCTCTGTCCGGGAACCGTCCCTCCGTTCTTTCCTCTCCCTCCCCTGCCTGCAGCCGCCGCGCTCCCTCCTCCTGCTGGCGGCTCAGGGCTGTGCTTCCGCCTCCCTCCTGCGGGCGCACGAGCTGCCCGCGCTGCTAATGAGCAGGCTCCAGGCTCCGCCCGGCCAGGGGTGCGCACACGCCCCACGCCGGAGACGAGCTCCCGGGAGCGGAGCTATGGATACGCCTGGTGCGGCCGCTGGAGAAATGAACTGGAGGAGGCATCCAGCATCTCACACTTTCTGGCCACTCAGCTTAACTAAGCCATAACCCCAGACTTCTTCCTAAATCTCCAGTAATTTACAGGTGCTGAAAAGTCAATGAGGGGTTTGAGCACAATCTGTGTTAACAGTATTGCCAGTATAGAGATGCTAATCTGGCTAGATTCTAGGGATGAAATGTTCAAGGGACGGTATATGATTCTTTCTGGTGGTTATTTTGACATATTTTGGCTATACTTACAGATCTGTAAAATAAACCAGCAATCTTCTAATCATGACAACACAGATTCCTAATTGAAGGCAGCTGATACTTATTAAATACCAGGCTCTGTTTAATAGGCTCTTCTTTCCCAGCTGATCTTTACTACAATTCTGTGAGCACTACTAGCACCCCTATTCTATATTTTAAGAATTTGGGTTTAACTTTTAAAACAAGACGGTCTTAAAACAAGACTAAGGATCATGTCCAACCTTGCAGAGATTCTAAGTTTCTGAGCCTAAATAATAACTGATATCTGCAGCTCCCACAACCCATACCCTGTGTATAATGTGTTGCAGCATCTTGGATGGTACTGTGTAACTGAACCAACAAAGATAATAGGACCATCAGCAAATACACACCACGAGACTAATGAATACCTAGAATCCTAGTGAGACTTGTAAATAGTCAAGCACCCTAAGTAACAATAGTTCAAGTGCATGCTAAACATGGTGATTACTTATAAAAGAACAGCAACCAGTATGAGTGAAGACAGGCAGATAATGTTCAAAATGTTCAGAATCAATGTCCAGCCACTTATGAGTTGAATTCCCCACTCTAAAAAGGAGGCCAGATGTGATGTATTCTAAGAAGTCTACAATGGGCGTGGTCTTTTCGCAACCAAAAAGGGCTTTTTAAACACTTATATCCCATTAAGAATATGCAATAGCTAATTAATATTAAATCTGAAAATCAGTGATAATTTATTTCAACTAACCTTACATGAAAAAATCATTACTCATTCAAGCTTTTAGAATTAGATTAAATAGCATTGAGTATCAAATTTACTTCAACCCATAGAAATAATAGACAGTTAATTAATAAAGTAAGTAATTTAATTAACTTTACTTTTGTGTCATGATGTATTTTTCCTTAGGAAAAGGATAAGACATTTTTTCCATGGTATAAAACACTAGAATATGACTTTTATATTTTTCTTCATGAAGATTAAAGAATTAATAAAATAAGTACAGACATATTGTCAACAAATCTATCCAGATCATTCATTCTCCACTCAAGAAATTATGCTAGGCAAGCTTTATTTCTCCATATGTACAAGGCAATTCAGAGGTCAAAAATTTGAAAACACTTCAATGAACATCAACCATTAATTAACTAAGAGTAGATTTTATTTATAAACAACTTTAAAAGACTATAAAAAAGGTATAACAAACTTCTACTTTATCAGTACTGCTACTCCTGTTGAACACAAAGATATATAATTATAGTTTTCTCCCTATTTAAAATATTTATTGATTCTGGCATAATAATGTCATACTCATCCCTCAATAATCAGTGTACATGGAACCAGAAATCTTTTCTTTCACCTAGTCAATTGAAGTATTTCTGTGTTTTGCATGTTAACACTCTATTTATTCTGTGTTTCTAGTGCTTATCCTCAAAATTTTTATAGTTCCGTTCACATATGAATTCTACCAATCAGCACTATATATAAATAATGCAACGTATAAAATGTGTTAAATAAATGGATGTAAGATTTATGCTAAATTTTTCACATAGTAAGTACTTCAAAACCCTTATTATTTTTCCTTAAGCTTTTATGTGCATATATTTTATCTCTCCAATTAAAGAATAAACTTCTAAATAAGAAGAGTTTTGTCTATAAATTTTACGCATTTTAATACATTATTAATCTAAAACCTTGGACTAGAGTTTGGAATTCTTTTATGTATTCATTTATTGATTCAAAAAATAGGTGTCCATGCCATTTTTTCTAAACCTTGTGCAAGATGTAGGGTATACAATGATGTCCAGACTTTAGAGTCCTTGACCTCATGGCGTTTAAAGTGCAGTAATGTACAGTAATTTTAAAATCTATTTATTATTATTTAAAACAATCAATGAATACATTCTTGTCGAAAATAACTGAAAAGTCTGTCTGAATTCCCTGGCCAAGGCCAAAACATGAAAGCAAAAGAGCTGCCTGAAAACAGTGCAAGCCACTCTCCAGAGGGTTTCTCTGTTGAAACAGCACATCGCATTATGGAAATAATGAGAAAAATTAGTAACTGTGCAAACGACAACACATATGCATCTTTGTGGTTTCTGACCTTTTAGCATCGTCGAAGCAAGACCACAAACCTTTCAACACCAGGCGTGGTATTAATCTTGCACAGAATATAATGTTTTCACATATTTTATTCTGATTTCCTACAAAGTAATTTCAATTTCTAGCTAAAGCTAATGGATTTTTCTAGTGAAAACATTGTGTACAGAATGACTTTCCAGTGAGATCCGCGTACCATGCGCCATTTTCATGTTCGTGCTCATTTCTCTGAAGTCTGTTTGCCTTTAATTCACCATAATAAAATTCCTTGTGTACTTTTATTGGCAACCATTGCATAGTGACACTTGCATCCAAATGTAATTCCATTTGAGCTTGGCAGTGTTTGCTTTTTTATCAGAAGAGGAAAGTTAGAGGGAACAAGGGGCAAAGATGTGTGTAAGAATATCTGAGGGACCATCACAGCATCATCACAAATTCAAGATTTTTTTGAAACATTAGACAAGGGACTGACAGCCATGCCCTGGGATGGCTGAAACACTTCACAACCTGCTCATGTTTATGACCAAAATCATCACCTAAAATGAATTCAATGTGTCAATATCATAATATTGTTTGTGTATAAGTAATCATGAAGCAGTTAGGGAAGGGAGTATAATCTAGTAAGAAATTGGAACAAAAAGTGTTAGACAAAATTCAAGAAGATTTAAAAGAAGAAAATTAACCTGTCTGATCTGAACAGAATTGGAAAAGCACATCAATCATAGCTCTATACATTGACCATAGACTTAAAGCATAACATAAAAATAAAGAAGGCAGATAACTCAGGAAAACATTTCTATTAAATCTACTCCGTAAAGTTTTCCCATACTTTTATTTTACTAACAGGAGCATACATTTAAATCTGACAAAATCATATATATTTTGTTGATTCAATTTGTAGCAGATAGAGGAGCATGTCCCAGTGCTATGACAGTGAGTTGTCACTATAACATACCACTGCTTTACATCTTACCCACAGGCTAAAATGTTTACCCCTAGAGTCGTGACTTTGTATATGACAGGAGATTGCTACTAAAAGTAAATATATTTGGCTGAAGGGTAGATACAACTTTAGGCCATTATATCATTCACTAAAATTTAGCTGGCATTTACATATTTACCTGCTTAGTTCATATGACAAATATGTTTGAGAGACTGCCATATACAAAAAAAAAAGATGGAACCATCTTACAAATTTAGAGATTACTTAAAGAAATGGAACTGAAGGGTTAACTGTGATGGCAAGAATGAAGAGAGCAAAACCAGAGGGTACTTCAAGGAGAACAGGCATGAGAGAGGCATTATAATTTGGAGGGTGCTATGATTTGAACCTATGTGCCCATCCAAAGTTTGTATGTTGAAACTAAAATCCCAGGACAATGACATCAAGAGATGGGGCTTTTGGTTAAGTGATTAAGTGAAGAAGGATCCACCCTCATGAATGAGATAAACGTCCTCGTAAAAGATGCTTTAGAGGAATGCCGGGCTCCTCAGTCTCTTCTGCCATGTCGTCACATTGTCCGTTTTTGCCCACTTTTGTCACGTGAAGACGAAGCAAGAAGGTGCCACCTCGGGACCAACTGCCAAATCTCCGCTGCCTTGATTTCGGACTTCTCAGCCCCAGAACTGTGAGAAATACATTTCTGTTTTTTATGAATTACTCAATCTGTGGCATTTTGTTATAGCAGCATACAGACAAAAACAGGGTAAACAGCCTGGTGAGAGTGGATATTTTAGAAACTTGAGATGATTCAATGTCGCTGATTCTCCATTTTCTCATATGTAAAATGAAGGAAATAATGCTGATTACTTCATAGTTCATTGTACAAATTAAATTAACTATGTAAATAAAGCAAGCAATATAGTTCCTTTTATCTGGTATACATTGTTTAAGTGTTGTTGTCATTACATGAGGAAAACAAGAACTTCCCCAAACAGAAGGATGTGGGAACCAAAACTAAGATATAAGAAAGGACCAAAGTTCACTGTGACAATCTGGTCAAGCGCTGGTTAGGGAAGATAGCATAATGTTACGCATAGATATTATTTGAGGATAATTTTCCTCCACCCCGAACTCCTCTAGCACTTTCCCTACGTCTTTCATTGCACTTCTTCATTTGTCTCTTTAATTACGGTTATTTATATAAATCTTTTAGCTTCCTACAAAAATAAGCTTGTAGTGGGACAGATTCTTGAGGATCTATGTCAAAGCAATTTTTCTATTTCCTACAGCAAGTAACCCAGTAGTAATCACACAGAATTTGTTAAAAGAATAAACATAGGAAGATTAATTTCCATTTTTTTCTTTGCTAATTTTTAATCAGAATTATACCATTGTTAGGGAGGGAGAAATTATAAATTGAGGACATGAGTATTAACATTTAAATCTGTTATTCTGCTTTATTTTAGAGCTTGCCATGTTTTGTGATTAAAAAAAGAAACAGGACATTCTATATAGCTGTTGCAAAACGTGTGGTCTGTTGGTGAACTAGCAGCACCAGCATTACCGAGATTTCCTTAGTTTGCAGGGCTACTGAGTCAGAATTCGCATTTTGACAAAACTCCAGGTGATTCATGCTCTGCATTTAAGTTGGAGAAGCACTGTTCTATAGTTCTCCTTATGTCCTAAATGCATTGTCAGTGAAAGAAAATACTATACGTATGATAATAATAACGGTAATATTAACAAAAATGTAACTATTAGTAATTTTCTATGCTCTCCCAGATACTAAGTCCTTTATTTAATACTTGTGATATTTCTGCGAAGTTGCAATTGATATCACCTACTAAACTGATACTCAGAAATCTGAGGTAATTCTCCAAGGTCACAAAGCTAGTGAATCACAAACCAGATTTTTAAACTCTTGCTGCTTCATTCCAAAGACTAAACCGTTTCTAACTCACGGTTAATACATTTGCTTCTGCCTTCCATTTCCTAAATATGGTTTCCTTTCTATTTCATTAGCTTTACTTATACATGACTGATTTTTAACCCTCTCTAACATTTGCAGAATATGGTGTACTATGGTTAATAAGGACAATACCAAGTAATATCATGTTGAGAAAGCGTGCAGAAGTAGCATCAAAAAACAGACTTTTTCCAAAATGTTTACTAAAAACTTTCAATAAAAACAAGATTTTCTACTTAGAATTTCTACCTTGCATAACTCAAATGGAGCATGACTATTAAAATGACAAATAGATTCCGTAGTTGCCTAAGAGCTAAGAATAAGAATTGCTATATAAAAAAGCATAAATATGCCATATGAATGACATGTATAAGAATCATGGGAGTGCTATTTGGTATTTAGTATTTAGTTCCATTCTGCAGCATGATCAAAAAGAAGCATCTGTATAGTTCACTGTGCATTATAGCACAATAAATCACCTCATTAGGCTCAGATATATGTAAAGATTTACAGTCTGGGAAAGTCCACTAGATATTCTTAATCACTTCTTAGACTGTACTGTCCCCCATATTTCTCTTTTTCTATAGAAAGGTTGCACATGGAAAGGCTTTATTTGAAATCCAGCAATGAATGGAATGTCTGTGAAGCAAGAAATAGATGGAAATTGACATTTTAAAAGAAAGTTTGGCTTCTGAAGAGATACAGCTGTGACCTTGGTCTTTTTGTTGGAGAGAAGTATTCCCTAGCCTTACTGTACTATTTTTCCCAAAGCACCCTCTCTATTGTTCTCCCTTCATCTCTGGCTCGTATCATATGGCCCCTCCCTCATTCTATCTGGTGAGTTCTGAGAAAAATGCTTAAATTCTGCAGAGAAGATTGAGAACAATGCTAAATATTCCTCAGAGAAGCAAAATATTATGTTAACAGTTTATATTTTCACATGAAATTGTCTATCTCTTCTCTCTGTCTCATGTGTGTATGTGTGTATGTGTGTATGTGTATATATATATATATATATAATATACAGTAGATATGTATATATAGAGTATAATATTCAGTATATATGTATATATAGTATAATATACCGTATATATGTATATATATACAGTGTGTGTGTGTGTATATATATATACATATATATATGTATATATATACTACCATTTACCTCCCAGGCTATACGTCCTGACATCTTAAAAGTAGAAAGCCCTCACAGGCCGCGGTTGCTCATGACTGTAATCCCAGCACTTTGAGAGGCCGAGGCGTGCAGATCACCTGAGGTCGGGAGTTCAAGACCAGCCTGACCAACATGGTGAAACCCCATCTCTACTAAAAATACAAAAAATTAGCTGGGCGTTGTGTTGCGCACCTGTAATCCCAGCTACTCAGGAGGTGGAGGCAGGAGAATCACATGAACCCGGGAGTCGGAGGTTGTGTGAGCCGAGACCATGACATTGCACTGCAGCCTGGGCAATGAGAGCAAAACTCCATCAGAAAAAGAAAGGTGGATAGGCCTTAAAAGACTTTTGAAAATGAGATTTGTCGAATATTTATTAGAGATGAAGAAAATAAGTGCGGACCCACACGTAACTTGTCTGAGGTCACAGAAGTAGGGACCCACACGTAACTTGTCTGAGGTCACAGAGGTAGTCATGCTGCAGCAGCCTTATTGGTTTTCCTCTATGACATGCATTATTATTGTTTTTGATCATTTCAAGAGGTTTCTAGTCGATAGTGGGACAAAATTTCTAATTTGGGAACCTAATTTTCTCTGCAAATCTTCTTTACATCTCTAGCTTATTAATACACCTCAGAAGTGTTACAGGAATTAATTCACAGGATTTTGAAGAATATTTTGAGGTATGCTGGGAAAAATCATGTCAAGTATCAATGATTAGAAACTAAACAATCAATATTAGATATTGTAAAATTATATTTAATCTTCCATATGGCATAAATAAGTTATTTTAATGTACAGTCGTTGTACTTTGTAAACTTGCATATAAAATATTTGAAAAAATAACTTTCAATATGTAAAATGTAAATATACAAAGGAAAGCATCGGAAAAAATAGATAAAAATAATCAGGCTAAGAAAACACTACAGTGTCACCCTCAGAAGACTATAGAAGGATTCTCACCCTCGAGAAACAGAGGAACTTGAACATGGAAATGACCCTCTGCTGGCCATACTGATTATGGTACATAATTTTAAAAGGCTTTTAGAGAGAAGGGAAATGTTTTATTATGCATTCAGCACAGTGTTATGGTGATGTTTCTTAACTATCAGCTATTTTTAAAATTCCTATAATCTTTCTATAGATGACAAAGTTACATAAATATGAAGGATAAGAAGGGCCCCTGCAAACCTGATAATACAATTCTCTTTTCAATGATAACGTATATCTAAGCGCGCATCTCCTAATCATATTGATGTGCATTAAGTGTTCTTTTACCTACACCTGTCAAAGTGGCTAAAGTAATCCTTCATGAGGAGATAATTTTTTTCTTTAGGTGATTTTTTCCGCATAATACCCTAACATTTCCAATTCCATCATTCTCGAAAAAGTTTACATGATATACATATACAATTACTAAAATTTTGGCGGCATAAATAATTTAAATGGACTTTACTTCAAAGATAATATTTACTTTTAAAGTTGTAAACCTTTGAATCATCAATTAATTAGAATTATCTTTTTCTTTATAAATAAAGTTTTTTGTCCCTACATATTTATGATTTGGAAATTTTCACCTGGAAAATTTCATTTTCAGTTGGATGCCTTGTCTTTAGTATAAAATTCAGTATTTCAATTTCAATATAATTTTTTGATTGATTTTAATGCAGACAACAGAAAGGAATATCTTCAAATATAAACTACACAGAATCATTCTGTGAAACTTCTTTCTGATCTGTGCATTCAGCTAACAGAGTTAAACCGTACATTTGATTGAGCAGTTCTGAACACTCTTTCTGTAGAAAATGCAACTGGACATTTGGAGCGCTAAGAGGGTAGTAGTGGAAAAAGGAATATATTCAAATATAAAGTACACAGAAGCATTCTGTGAAATTTCTTTCTGTTCTCTGCAACTTCTTTCTGTTCTCTGCATTCAACTAACAGAGTTGAGCCTTACTTTTGAAGGAGCAGTTCTGAAACACTCTTTGTGTAGAAACTGAAATTGGACATTCGGAGAGCTAAGAGGATAATAGTCGAAAAAGGAATATCTTCAGCTAAATACTACACAGAAGCATTCTGTGAAACTTATTTCTGATATGTGAATTCAACTAACAGAGTAAAACCATACTTTTGATTGAGCCGTTATGAACACTCTTTCTGAAGAAAATGCAAGTGGACATTCGGAGCACTAAGAAGGTAATACTGGAAAAAGGAATATATTCAAATATAAACTACACAGAAGAATTCTGTGAAACTTCTTTCTGTTCTGTGCATTCAACTAACAGAGTTGAACCTTACTTTTGATTGAGCCGTCCTGAAACACTCATTCTGTAGAAACTACAATTGGACATTCTGAGCGCTAAGTGGCCTATATTGGGAAAAAGAATATTTCCAAATAAAAACTACTCAGAAGAATTCTGTGAAACTTATTCCTGATCTGTGCATTCAGCTAACAGAGTTAAACCACACTTTTGATTGAGCAGTTATTAAACACTGTTTCTGTAGGAAATGCAAGTGGACATTAGGAGCGCTAAGATTGTAATAGTGGAAAAAGGAATATCCCCAAATAAAAACTACACAGAAGCATTCTCTGAAACTCCTTTCTGTTCTCTGCATTAAACTAACAGAGTTGAGCCTTACTTTTGAAGGTGCTGTTCTGAAACACTCTTTGTGTAGAAACTGCCAGTGGATATGCGGAACGCTAAGAGGGTAATAGTCGAAAAAGGAATATCTTCAACTAAATACTAAACAGAAGCATTCTGTGAAACTTCTTTCTGTTCTGTGCATTCAACTAAAAGAGTTGAACCTTACTTTTGATTGAGCCGTTCTGAAACACTCTTTCTGTAGAAAATGCAAGTGGTGATTCGGAGCGCTAAGAGGGTAATAGTGGAAAAAGGAGTATCTTCAAATATAAACTACACAGAAGCATTCTGTAAAACTTCTTTCTGTTCCTTGCATTCAACTAACAATATTGAACCTTACTTTTGATTGACCAGTTCTGAAACTCTCTTTCTGTAGATACTGCAATTGGAAATTCTGAGCGCTAAGAGTCCTATATTGGAAAAAGGAATATGTTCAAATAAAAACTACACAGAAGAATTCTGTGAAACTTCTTTCTGATCTGTGCATTCAACTAACAGAGTTAAACCATACTTTTGATTGAGCAGTTCTGAACACTCTTTCTGTAGAAAATGCAAGTGGACATTCGGAGCTCTAAGAGGGTAATAGTGGAAAAAGTAATATCGTCAAATAAGAACTACAGACAGGCATTCTGTGAAACTACTTTCTGTTCTGTGCATTCAAATAACAGAGTTGAACCTTACTTATGATAGAGCCATTCTGAAACACTCTTTCTGTAGAAAATTCAATTGGACAATCTGAGTGATAAGAGGCCTATATTGGGAAAAAGAATATCTTCAAATAAAAACTACACAGAAGCATTCTGTGAAACTTTTTCTGATCTGTGCATTCAGCTAACAGAGTTAAATCATACATTTGATTGATCAGTTCTGAACACTCTTTCTGTAGAAAATGCAACTGGACATTTGGAGCACTAAGAGGGTAGTAGTGCAAAAAGGAATATATTCCAATATAAACTACACAGAAGCATTCTGTGAAACTTCTTTCTGTTCTGTGCATTCAACTAACATAGTTGAACCTTACTTTTGATTGAGCCTTTCTGAAACACTCTTTCTGTAGAAACTGCAATTGGACATTCTGAGCGCTAAGAGGCCTATATTGGTAAAAAGAATATCTTCATATAAACACTACACAGCAGCATTCTGTGAAACTTCTTTCTGATCTGTGCATTCAGCTAACAGAGTTAAACCATACTTTTGATTGAGCAGTTCTGAAACACTCTTTCTGTAGAAAATGCAACTGGACATTCAGAGCGCTAAGTGGGTAATAGTGGAAAATGGAATATCTTCAAATATAAACTACACAGAAGAATTCTGTGAAACTTATTTCTGATCTGTGCATTCACCTAACAGAGTTAAACCATACTTTTGATAGAGCAGTTCTGAACACACTTTCTGTAGAAAATGCAAGTGGACATTCTGAGCTCTAAGAGGGTAACAGTGGAAAAAGGAATATTTTCAAATATAAACTACACAGAAGCAATCTGTGAAACTACATTCTGTTCTGTGCATTCAACTAACAGAGTTGAACCTTAATTTTGATTGAGCAGTTCTGAAACACTCTTTCTGTAGAAACTGTAATTGGATTTCTGAACGCTAAGAGGCCTATATTGAGAAAAATAATATCTTCAAATAAAAACTACAGAGATGCATTCTCTGAAACTTCTTTCTGTTCTGTGCATTCAGCTAACTGAATTAAACGATACATTTGATTTAGCAGTTCTGAAACACTCTTTCTGTAGAAAATGCAAGTGGACATTCGGTGTGCTAAGGTGGTAATTGTGGAAAAAGGAATATCTTCAAATAAAAACTACACAGATGCATTCTGTGAAACTTCTTTCTTATCTGTGCATTCAGCTAACAGAGTTAAACGATACTTTTGATTTAGCAGTTCTGAAACACTCTTTCTGTAGAAAAAGCAAGTGGTCATTCGGTGCGCTAAGATGGTAATTGTGGAAAAAGGAATATCTTCAAATAAAAACTACAAAGAGGCATTCTCTGAAACTTGTTTCTGTTCTCTGCTTTCAACTAACAAGCTTGAGCCTTATTTTTGAAGGAGTAGTCCTGAAACACTCTTTCTGTAGAAACTGCAAGTGGACATTCGGAGTGCTAAGAGGGTAATAGTGGAAAAAGGAATATCTTCAAATAAATACTACACAGAAGCATTCTGTGAAACTACTCTCTGTTCTGTGCATTCAACTAAATGAGTTGAACCCTACTTTTGATTGAGCCATTCTGAAACACTCTTTCTGTAGAAACTGCAATTGGATATTCGGAGCGCTAAGAGGCCTATATTGGAAAAAGGACTATCTTCAAATAAAAACTACACAGAAGCATTCCGTGAAACTTCGTACTGATCTGTGCATTCAGCTAACAGAATTAAACCATACTTTTGATTGAGCAGTTCGGAAACACTCATTCTGTAGAAAATGCAAGTGGACATTCGGAGCGCTTAGAAGGTAATAGTGGAAAAAGGAACATCTTCAAATATAAACTACACAGAAGCATTCTATGAAACTTCTTTCTGTTCCGTTCAATCAACTAACAGAGTTGAACCTTACATTTGATTAAGCAGTTCAGAAACACTCTTTCTGTAGATACTGCAATTGGACATTCTGAGCGCTAAGACTCCTATATTGGAGAAAGGAATATCTTCAAATAAAAAGTACACAGAAGCATTCTGTGAAAATTCTTTCTG
Source organism: Symphalangus syndactylus (assembly GCF_028878055.3). Classification (NCBI taxonomy): domain Eukaryota; kingdom Metazoa; phylum Chordata; class Mammalia; order Primates; family Hylobatidae; genus Symphalangus; species Symphalangus syndactylus. The sequence continues at coordinate 9,262,632 of NC_072445.2, read as the reverse complement.
ACCTGTGCATTCAAATAACAGAGTAAAACCATACTTTTGATTGAGCCGTTCAGAACACTCTTTCTGTAGAAAATGCAAGTGGACATTCGGAGCACTAAGAGGGTAATACTGGAAAAACGAATATATTCAAATATAAACTACACAGAAGCATTCTGTGAAACTTCTTGCTGTTCTGTGCATTCAAGTAACAGAGTTGAACCTTACTTTTGATTGAGCCTTTCTGAAACTCTCTTTCTGTAGAAAATGCAAGTGGACATTCGGAGCGCTAAGATGGTAATAGTGGAAAAAGGAATACATTCAAATATAAACTACACAGAAGCATTCTGTGAAACTTCTTTCTGTTCTGTGCATTCAACTAACAGAGTTGAACCTTACTTTTGATTGAGCCTTCTGAAACACTCATTTTGTAGAAACGGCAATTGGACATTCTGAGCGCTAAGTGGCCTATATTGGGAAAAAGAATATCTCCAAATAAAAACTACTCAGAAGCATTCTGTGAAACTTATTTCTGATCTGTGCATTCAGCTAACAGAGTTAAACCATACTTTTGATTGAGAAGTTATGAGACACTCTTTCTGTAGAAAACGCAAGTGGACATTCGGAGCGCTAAAATTGTATTAGTGGAAAAAGGAATATCCCCAAATTAAAACTACACAGAAGCATTCTCTGAAACTCCTTTCTGTTCTCTGCATTCAACTAACAGATTTGAGCCTTACTTTGAAGGAGCTGTTCTGAAACACTCTTTGTGTAGAAACTGCCAGTGGACATTCGGAACGCTAAGAGGGTAATAGTCGAAAAAGGAATATCTATAACTAAATACTACACAGAAGCATTCTGTGAAACTTATTTCTGTTCTGTGCATTCAACTAAACGAGTTCAACCTTACTTTTGATTGAGCCGTTCTGAAACACTCTTTCTGTAGAAAATGCAAGTGGTGATTCGGAGCGCTAAGAGGGTAAGAGTGGAAAAAGGAATATCTTCAAATATAAACTACACAGAAGCATTCTCTGAAACTTCTTTCTGTTCCGTGCATTCAACTAACAGTATTGAACCTTACTTTTGATTGAGCAGTTCTGAAACTCTCTTTCTGTAGATACTGCAATTGGACATTCTGAGCGCTAAGAGACCTATATTGGAAAAAGGAATATCTTCAAATAAAAACTACACAGAAGAATTCTGTGAAACTTCTTTCTGATCTGTGCATTCAAATAACAGAGTTAAACCATACTTTTGATGGAGCAGTTCTGAACACTCTTTCTGTAGAAAATGCAAGTGGACATTCCGAGCCCTAAGAGGGTAATAGTGGAAAAAGTAATATCGTCAAATATGAACTACACAGAAGCATTGTATGAAACTTCTTTCTGTTCTGTGCATTCAACTAACAGAGTTGAACCTTACTTTTGATTGAGCCGTTCTGAAACACTCTTTCTGTAGAAACTGCAATTGGACATTCTGAGCGCTAAGAGGCCTATATTGGGAAAAAGAATGTCTACAAATAAAAACTACACAGAAGAATTGTGTGAAACTTCTTTCTGTTCTGTTTGTTCAACTAAAAGAGTTGAACCTTAGTTTTGATTGAGCAGTTCTGAAACACTCTTTCTGTAGAAAATGCAACTGGAGATTCAGAGCGCTAAGTGGGTAATAGTGGAAAATGGAATATCTTCTAATATAAACTACACTGAAGAATTCTGTGAAACTTCTTTCTGATCTGTGCATTCACCTAACAGGGTTAAACCACACTTATGATTGAGCAGTTCTGAACACTCCTTCTGTAGAAAATGCAACTGGACATTTGGAGCGCTAAGATTGTAATAGAGGAAAAAGAATATCTCCAATTAAAAACTACAGAGAAGCATTCTCTGAAACACCTTTCTGTTCTCCGCATTCAACTAACAGAGTTGAGCCTTACTTTTGAAGGAGCAGTTCTGAAACACTCTTTGTGTAGAAACTGCCAGTGGATATTCGGAGCGCTAAGTGGGTAATAGTCCAAAAAGGAGTATCTTCAACTAAATGCTACACAGAATCATTCTGTGAAACTTCTTTCTGTTCTGTGCATTCAACTAAGAGAGTGGAACCTTACATTTGATTGAGCCGTTCTGAAACACTCTTTCTGTAGAAACTGCAATTGGACATTCTGAGCGCTAAGAGGCCTATATTGGGAAAAATAATATCTTCAAATAAAAACTACACAGAAGCATTTTTTGAAACATATTTCTGATATGTGCATTCAGCTAACAGAGTTAAACCATACTTTTGATTGCGCAGTTCAGAACACTCTTTCTGTAGAAAATGCAAGTGGACATTCGGAGCGCTAAGAGGGTAATAGTGGAAAAAGGAATATATTCAAATATAAACTACACAGAAGCATTCTGTGAAACTTCTTTCTGTTCTGTGCATTCAACTACCAGGGTTGAACCTTACTTTTGATTGAGCCGTTCTGAAACACTCTTTCTGTAGAAACTGCAATTGGACATTCTGAGCGCTAAGAGGCCTATATTGGGAAAAAGAATATCTACAAATAAAAACTACACAGAAGCATTCTGTGAAACTCCTTTCTGTTCAGTTCATTCAACTAAAAGAGTTGAACCTTAGTTTTGATTGAGCCGTTCTGAAACACTCTTTCTGTAGAAAATGCAAGTGGAGATTCGGAGCGCTAAGTGGGTAATAGTAGAAAAAGGAATGTCTTCAAATATAAACTACACAGAATCATTCTATGAAACTTCTTTCTGATCTGTGCATTCAGCTAACAGAGTTAAACCATACTTTTGATGGATCAGATCTGAACACTCTTTCTGTAGAAAATGCAACTGGACAATTGGAGCGCTAAGAGCGTAGTAGTGGAAAAAGGAATATATTCAAATATAAACTACACAGAAGCACTCTGTGAAACTTCTTTCTGATCTTAGCATTCAGCTAACAGAGTTAAACCATACTTTTGATTGAGCAGTTTTGAAACACTCTGTCTGTAGAAAATGCAACTGGACATTCGTAGCGCTAAGTGGGTAATAGTGGAAAAAAGAATATGTTCAAATATAAACTACACAGAAGCATTGTATGAAACTTCTTTCTGTTCTCTGCATTCAACAAACAGAGTTGAACCTTACTTTTGATTGAGCCGTTCTGAAACACTCTTTCTGTAGAAAATGCAATTGGACATTCTGAGCGCTAAGAGGCCTATATTGGGAAAAAGAATTTCTACAAATAAAAACTACACAGAACTATTCTGTGAAACTACTTTCTGTTCTGTTCATTCAACTAAAAGAGTTGAACATTAGTTTTGATTGAGCCATTCTGAAACACACTTTCTGTAGAAAATGCAAGTGGAGATTTGGAGCGCTAAGAGGGTAATAGTGGAAAAAGGAATGTCTTCAAATATAAACTACACAGAATCATTCTGTGAAACTTCTTTCTGATCTGTGCATTCAGCTAACAGAGTTAAAACATACTTTTGATTGAGCAGATCTGAACACTCTTTCTGTAGAAAATGCAACTGGACATTTGGAGCGCTAAGAGGGTAGTAGTGGAAAAAAGAATATGTTCAAATATAAACTACACAGAAGCATTGTATGAAACTTCTTTCTGTTCTGTGCATTCAACTAAGAGTGTTGAACCTTACATTTGATTGAGCCGTTCTGAAACACTCTTTCTGTAGAAACAGCAATTGGACATTATGGGCGTTAAGAGGCCTATATTGGGAAAAATAATATCTTCAAATAAAAACTACACAGAAGCATTGTTTGAAACTTATTTCTGATATGTGCATTCAGCTAACAGAGTTAAACCATACTTTTGATTGCGAAGTTCAGAACACACTTTCTGTAGAAAATGCAAGTGGACATTCGGAGCGCTAAGAGGGTAATAGTGGAAAAAGGAATATATTCAAATATAAACTACACAGAAGCATTCTGTGAAACTTCTTTCTGTTCTGTGCATTCAACTACCACGGTTGAACCTTACTTTTGATTGAGCCGTTCTGAAACACTCTTTCTGTAGAAACTGCAATTGGACATTCTGAGCTCTAAGAGGACTATATTGGGAAAAAGAATATCTACAAATGAAAACTACACTGAAGCATTCTGTGAAACTTCTTTCTGTTCTGTTCATTCAACTAAAAGTGTTGAACCTTAGTTTTGATTGATCCGTTCTGAAACACTCTTTCTGTAGTAAATGCAAGTGGAGATTCGGAGCGCTAAGAGGGTAATAGTGGAAAAAGGAATGTCTCCAAATATAAACTACACAGAATTATTCTGTGAAACTTCTTTCTGATCTGTGCATTCAGCTAACAGAGTTAAACCATACTTTTGATTGAGCAGTTTTGAAACACTCTGTCTGTAGAAAATGCAACTGGACATTCGTAGCGCTAAGTGGGTAATAGTGGAAAAAAGAATATGTTCAAATATAAACTACACAGAAGCATTGTATGAAACTTCTTTCTGTTCTGTGCATTCAACTAACAGAGTTGAACCTTACTTTTGATTGAGCCATTCTGAAACACTCTTTCTGTAGAAACTGCAATTGGACATTCTGAGCGCTAAGAGGCATATATTGGGAAAAAGAATATCTACAAATAAAAACTAAACAGAAATATTCTGTGAAAATACTTTCTCTTCTGTTCATTCAACTAAAAGAGTTGAATCTTAGTTTTGATTGAGCCGTTCTGAAACACTCTTTCTGTTGAAAACGCAAGTGGAGATTCGGAGCGCTAAGAGGGTAATAGTGGAAAAAGGAATGTCTCCAAATATAAACTACACAGAATCATTCTGTGAAACTTCTTTCTGATCTGTGCATTCAGCTAACAGAGTTAAACCATACTTTTGATTGAGCAGATCTGAACACTCTTTCTGTAGAAAATGCAACTGGACAATTGGAGCGCTAAGAGCGTAGTAGTGGAAAAAGGAACATATTCAAATATAAACTACACAGAAGCATTCTGTGAAACTTCTTTCTGATCTGAGCATTCAGCTAACAGAGTTAAACCATACTTTTGATTGAGCAGTTTTGAAACACTCTGTCTGTAGAAAATGCAACTGGACATTCGTAGCGCTAAGTGGGTAATAGTGGAAAAAAGAATATGTTCAAATATAAACTACACAGAAGCATTGTATGAAACTACTTTCTGTTCTGTGCATTCAACTAACAGAGTTGAACCTTACATTTGATTGAGCCGTTCTGAAACACTCTTTCTGTAGAAACTGCAATTGGACATTCTGAGCGCTAAGAGGCCTCTATTGGGAAAAATAATATCTTCAAATAAAAACTACACAGAAGCATTGTGTGAAACTTATTTCTGATATGTTCATTAAGCTAACAGAGTTAAACCATACTTTTGATTGCGCAGTTCTGAACACTCTTTCTGTAGAAAATGCAAGTGGACATTCGCAGCGCTAAGAGGGTAATAGTGGAAAAAGGAATATATTCAAATATAAACTACACAGTAGCATTCTGTGAAAATTCTTTCTGTTCTGTGCATTCAACTAACAGAGTTGAACCTTACTTTTGATTGAGCCGTTCTGAAAAACTCTTTCTGTAGAAACTGCAATTGGACATGCTAAGCGCTAAGAGGCCTACATTGGGAAAAAGAATATCTTCACATAAAAACTACACAGATGCATTCTGTGAAACTGATTTCTGATCTGTAAATTCAGTTAACAGAGATAAATCATATTTTTGATTGAGCAGTTATGAAACACTCTTTTTGTAGAAAATGCAAGTGGAGATTCGGAGCGCTAAGAGGGTAATAGTGGAAAAAGGAATGTCTTCAAATATAACCAACACAGAATCATTCGGTGAAACTTCTTTCTGATCTGTGCATTCAGCTAACAGAGTTAAACCATACTTTTGATTGAGCAGATCTGAACATTCTTTCTGTAGAAAATGCAACTGGACAATTGGAGCGCTAAGAGCGTAGTAGTGGAAAAAGGAATATATTCAAATATAAACTACACAGAAGCATTCTGTGAAACTTCTTTCTGATCTGAGCATTCAGCTAACAGAGTTAAACCATACTTTTGATTGAGTAGTTTTGAAACACTCTGTCTGTAGAAAATACAACTGGACATTAGTAGCGCTAAGTGGGTAATAGTGGAAAAAAGAATATGTTCAAATATAAACTACACAGAAGCATTGTATGAAACTTCTTTCTGTTCTGTGCATTCAACTAACAGAGTTGAACCTTACTTTTTATTGAGCCGTTCTGAAACACTCTTTCTGTAGAAAGTGCAATTGGACATTCTGAGCGCTAAGAGGCCTATATTGGGAAAAAGAATGTCTACAAATAAAAACTACACAGAAAAATTGTGTGAAACTACTTTCTGTTCTGTTTGTTCAACTAAAAGAGTTGAACCTTAGTTTTGATTAGGCCGTTCTGAAACACTCTTTCTGTAGAAAATGCAAGTGGAGATTCGGAGCGCTAAGAGGGTAATAGTGGAAAAAGGAATGTCTCCAAATATAAACTACACAGAATTATTGTGTGAAACTTCTTTCTGATCTGTGCATTCAGCTAACAGAGTTAACCCATACTTTTGATTGAGCAGATCTGAACACTCTTTCTGTAGAAAATGCAACTGGACATTTGGAGCGCTAAGAGAGTAGTAGTGGAAAAAGGAATATATTCAAATATAAACTACACAGAAGCATTCTGTGAAACTTTTTCTGATCTGAGCATTCAGCTAACAGAGTTAAACCATACTTTTGATTGAGCAGTTTTGAAACACTCTGTCTGTAGAAAATGCAACTGGACATTCGTAGCGCTAAGTGGGTAATAGTGGAAAAAAGAATACGTTCAAATATAAACTACACAGAAGCATTGTATGAAACTTCTTTCTGTTCTGTGCATTCAACTAACAGAGTTGAACCTTACTTTTGATTGAGCCTTTCTGAAACACTCTTTCTGTAGAAAGTGCAATTGGACATTCTGAGCGCTAAGAGGCCTCTATTGGGAAAAATAATATCTTCAAATAAAAACTACACAGAAGCATTGTGTGAAACTTATTTCTGATATGTTCATTAAGCTAACAGAGTTAAACCATACTTTTGATTGCGCAGTTCTGAACACTCTTTCTGTAGAAAATGCAAGTGGACATTCGGAGCGCTAAGAGGGTAATAGTGGAAAAAGGAATATATTCAAATATAAACTACACAGTAGCATTCTGTGAAAATTCTTTCTGTTCTGTGCATTCAACTAACAGAGTTGAACCTTACTTTTGATTGAGCCGTTCTGAAACGCTCTTTCTGTAGAAACTGCAATTGGACATGCTAAGCGCTAAGAGGCCTACATTGGGAAAAAGAATATCTTCAAATAAAAACTACACAGATGCATTATGTGAAACTTATTTCTGATCTCTAAATTCAGTTAACAGAGATAAAGCATATTTTTGATTGAGCAGTTATGAAACACTCTTTTTGTAGAAAATGCAAGTGGAGATTCGGAGCGCTAAGAGGGTAATAGTGGAAAAAGGAATGTCTTCAAATATAAACTACACAGAATCATTCGGTGAAACTTCTTTCTGATCTGTGCATTCAGCTAACAGAGTTAAACCATACTTTTGATTGAGCAGATCTGAACACTCGTTCTGTAGAAAATGCAACTGGACATTTGGAGCGCTAAGAGCGTAGTAGTGGAAAAAGGAATATATTCAAATATAAACTACACAGAAGCATTGTGTGAAACTTCTTTCTGATCTGAGCATTCAGCTAACAGAGTTAAACCATACTTTTGATTGAGCAGTTTTGAAACAGTCTGTCTGTAGAAAATGCAACTGGACATTCGTAGCGCTAAGTGGGTAATAGTGGAAAAAAGAATATGTTCAAATATAAACTACACAGAAGCATTGTATGAAACTTCTTTCTGTTCTGTGCATTCAACTAACAGAGTTGAACCTTACTTTTGATTGAGCCTTTCTGAAACACTCTTTCTGTAGAAACTGCAATTGGACATTCTGAGCGCTAAGAGGCCTATATTGGGAAAAAGAATGTCTACAAATAAAAACTACACAGAAGAATTGTGTGAAACTTCTTTCTGTTCTGTTTGTTCAACTAAAAGAGTTGAACCTTAGTTTTGATTGAGCCGTTCTGAAACACTCTTTCTGTAGAAAATGCAAGTGGAGATTCGGAGCGCTAAGAGGGTAATAGTGGAAAAAGGAATGTCTCCAAATATAAACTACACGGAATCATTCTGTGAAACTTCTTTCTGATCTGTGCATTCAGCTAACAGAGTTAAACTATACTTTTGATTGAGCAGATCTGAACACTCTTTCTGTAGAAAATGCAACTGGACATTTGGAGCGCTAAGAGAGTACTAGTGGAAAAAGGAATATATTCAAATATAAACTACACAGAAGCATTCTGTGAAACTTCTTTCTGATCTGAGCATTCAGCTAACAGAGTTAAACCATACTTTTAATTGAGCAGTTTTGAAACACTCTGTCTGTAGAAAATGCAACTGGACATTCGTAGCGCTAAGTGGGTAATAGTGGAAAAAAGAATATGTTCAAATATAAACTACACAGAAGCATTGTATGAAACTTCTTTCTGTTCTGTGCATTCAACTAACAGAGTTGAAGCTTACTTTTGATTGAGCCTTTCTGAAACACTCTTTCTGTAGAAACTGCAATTGGACATTCTGAGCGCTAAGAGGCCTCTATTGGGAAAAATTATATCTTCAAATAAAAACTACACAGAAGCATTGTGTGAAACTTTTTTCTGATATGTTCATTAAGCTAACAGAGTTAAACCATACTTTTGATTGCGCAGTTCTGAACACTCTTTCTGTAGAAAATGCAAGTGGACATTCGGAGCGCTAAGAGGGTAATAGTGGAAAAAGGAATATATTCAAATATAAACTACACAGTAGCATTCTGTGTAAATTCTGTCTGTTCTGTGCATTCAACTAACAGAGTTGAACCTTACTTTTGATTGAGCCGTTCTGAAACACTCTTTCTGTAGAAACTGCAATTGGACATGCTAAGCGCTAAGAGGCCTACATTGGGAAAAAGAATATCTTCAAATAAAAACTACACAGATGCATTCTGTGAAACTTATTTCTGATCTGTAAATTCAGTTAACAGAGATAAAGCATATTTTTGATTGAGCAGTTATGAAAGATTCTTTTTGTAGAAAATGCAAGTGGAGATTCGGAGCGCTAAGAGGGTAATAGTGGAAAAAGGAATGTCTTCAAATATAAACTACACAGAATCATTCGGTGAAACTTCTTTCTGATCTGTGCATTCAGCTAACAGAGTTAAACCATACTTTTGATTGAGCAGATCAGAACACTCTTTCTGTAGAAAATGCAACTGGACATTTGGAGCGCTAAGAGCGTAGTAGTGGAAAAAGGAATATATTCAAATATAAACAACACAGAAGCATTCTGTGAAACTTCTTTCTGATCTGAGCATTCAGCTAACAGAGTTAAACCATACTTTTGATTGAGCAGTTTTGAAACACTCTGTCTGTAGAAAATGCAACTGGACATTCGTAGCGCTAAGTGGGTAATAGTGGAAAAAAGAATATGTTCAAATATAAACTACACAGAAGCATTGTATGAAACTCCTTTCTGTTCTGTGCATTCAACTAACAGAGTTGAACCTTACTTTTGGTTGAGCCTTTCTGAAACATTCTTTCTGTAGAAACTGAAATTGGACATTCTGAGCGCTAAGAGGCCTATATTGGGAAAAAGAATGTCTACAAATAAAAACTACACAGAAGAATTGTGTGAAACTTCTTTCTGTTCTGTTTGTTCAACTAAAAGAGTTGAACCTTAGTTTTGATTGAGCCGTTCTGAAACACTCTTTCTGTAGAAAATGCAAGTGGAGATTCGGAGCGCTAAGAGGGTAATAGTGGAAAAAGGAATGTCTCCAAATATAAACTACACGGAATCATTCTGTGAAACTTCTTTCTGATCTGTGCATTCAGCTAACAGAGTTAAACTATACTTTTGATTGAGCAGATCTGAACACTCTTTCTGTAGAAAATGCAACTGGACATTTGGAGCGCTAAGAGAGTACTAGTGGAAAAAGGAATATATTCAAATATAAACTACACAGAAGCATTCTGTGAAACTTCTTTCTGATCTGAGCATTCAGCTAACAGAGTTAAACCATACTTTTAATTGAGCAGTTTTGAAACACTCTGTCTGTAGAAAATGCAACTGGACATTCGTAGCGCTAAGTGGGTAATAGTGGAAAAAAGAATATGTTCAAATATAAACTACACAGAAGCATTGTATGAAACTTCTTTCTGTTCTGTGCATTCAACTAACAGAGTTGAACCTTACTTTTGATTGAGCCTTTCTGAAACACTCTTTCTGTAGAAAGTGCAATTGGACATTCTGAGCGCTAAGAGGCCTCTATTGGGAAAAATAATATCTTCAAATAAAAACTACACAGAAGCATTGTGTGAAACTTATTTCTGATATGTTCATTAAGCTAACAGAGTTAAACCATACTTTTGATTGCGCAGTTCTGAACACTCTTTCTGTAGAAAATGCAAGTGGACATTCGGAGCGCTAAGAGGGTAATAGTGGAAAAAGGAATATATTCAAATATAAACTACACAGTAGCATTCTGTGAAAATTCTTTCTGTTCTGTGCATTCAACTAACAGAGTTGAACCTTACTTTTGATTGAGCCGTTCTGAAACGCTCTTTCTGTAGAAACTGCAATTGGACATGCTAAGCGCTAAGAGGCCTACATTGGGAAAAAGAATATCTTCAAATAAAAACTACACAGATGCATTCTGTGAAACTTATTTCTGATCTCTAAATTCAGTTAACAGAGATAAAGCATATTTTTGATTGAGCAGTTATGAAACACTCTTTTTGTAGAAAATGCAAGTGGAGATTCGGAGCGCTAAGAGGGTAATAGTGGAAAAAGGAATGTCTTCAAATATAAACTACACAGAATCATTCGGTGAAACTTCTTTCTGATCTGTGCATTCAGCTAACAGAGTTAAACCATACTTTTGATTGAGCAGATCTGAACACTCGTTCTGTAGAAAATGCAACTGGACATTTGGAGCGCTAAGAGCGTAGTAGTGGAAAAAGGAATATATTCAAATATAAACTACACAGAAGCATTGTGTGAAACTTCTTTCTGATCTGAGCATTCAGCTAACAGAGTAAAACCATACTTTTGATTGAGCAGTTTTGAAACAGTCTGTCTGTAGAAAATGCAACTGGACATTCGTAGCGCTAAGTGGGTAATAGTGGAAAAAAGAATATGTTCAAATATAAACTACACAGAAGCATTGTATGAAACTTTTTTCTGTTCTGTGCATTCAACTAACAGAGTTGAACCTTACTTTTGATTGAGCCGTTCTGAAACACTCTTTCTGTAGAAACTGCAATTGGACATTCTGAGCGCTAGGAGGCCTATATTGGGAAAAAGAATGTCTACAAATAAAAACTACACAGAAGAATTGTGTGAAACTTCTTTCTGTTCTGTTTGTTCAACTAAAAGAGTTGAACCTTAGTTTTGATTGAGCCGTTCTGAAACACTCTTTCTGTAGAAAATGCAAGTGGAGATTCGGAGCGCTAAGAGGGTAATAGTGGAAAAAGGAATGTCTCCAAATATAAACTACACAGAATAATTCTGTGAAACTTCTTTCTGATCTGTGCATTCAGCTAACAGAGTTAAACCATACTTTTGATTGAGCAGATCTGAACACTCTTTCTGTAGAAAATGCAACTGGACATTTGGAGCGCTAAGAGAGTAGTAGTGGAAAAAGGAATATATTCAAATATAAACTACACAGAAGCATTCTGTGAAACTTCTTTCTGATCTGAGCATTCAGCTAACAGAGTTAAACCATACTTTTGATTGAGCAGTTTTGAAACACTCTGTCTGTAGAAAATGCAACTGGACATTCGTAGCGCTAAGTGGGTAATAGTGGAAAAAAGAATATGTTCAAATATAAACTACACAGAAGCATTGTATGAAACTTCTTTCTGTTCTGTGCATTCAACTAACAGAGTTGAAGCTTACTTTTGATTGAGCCTTTCTGAAACACTCTTTCTGTAGAAACTGCAATTGGACATTCTGAGCGCTAAGAGGCCTCTATTGGGGAAAATAATATCTTCAAATAAAAACTACACAGAAGCATTGTGTGAAACTTATTTCTGATATGTTCATTAAGCTAACAGAGTTAAAACATACTTTTGATTGCGCAGTTCTTAACACTCTTTCTGTAGAAAATGCAAGTGGACATTCGGAGTGCTAAGAGGGTAATAGTGGAAAAAGGAATATATTCAAATATAAACTACACAGTAGCATTCTGTGTAAATTCTTTCTGTTCTGTGCATTCAACTAACAGAGTTGAACCTTACTTTTGATTGAGCCGTTCTGAAACACTCTTTCTGTAGAAACTGCAATTGGACATGCTAAGCGCTAAGAGGCCTACATTGGGAAAAAGAATATCTTCAAATAAAAACTACACAGATGCATTATGTGAAACTTATTTCTGATCTGTAAATTCAGTTAACAGAGATAAAGCATATTTTTGATTGAGCAGTTATGAAACACTCTTTTTGTAGAAAACGCAAGTGGAGATTCGGAGCGCTAAGAGGGTAAGAGTGGAAAAAGGAATATATTCAATTATAAACTACACAGTAGCATTCTGTGAAAATTCTTTCTGTTCTGTGCATTCAACTAACAGAGTTGAACCTTACTTTTGATTGAGCCGTTCTGAAACACTCTTTCTGTAGAAACTGCAAGTGGACATGCTAAGCGCTAAGAGGCCTACATTGGGAAAAAGAATATCTTCAAATAAAAACTACACAGATGCATTCTGTGAAACTTATTTCTGATCTGTAAATTCAGTTAACAGAGATAAAACATATTTTTGATTGAGCAGTTATGAAACACTCTTTTTGTAGAAAATGCAAGTGGAGATTCGGAGCGCTAAGTGGGTAATAGTGGAAAAAGGAATGTCTTCAAATATAAACTACACAGAATCATTCGGTGAAACTTCTTTCTGATCTGTGCATTCAGCTAACAGAGTTAAACCATACTTTTGATTGAGCAGATCTGAACACTCTTTCTGTAGAAAATGCAACTGGACATTTGGAGCGCTAAGAGCGTAGTAGTGGAAAAAGGAATATATTCAAATATAAACTACACAGAAGCATTCTGTGAAACTTCTTTCTGATCTGAGCATTCAGCTAACAGAGTTAAACCATACTTTTGATTGAGCAGTTTTGAAACACTCTGTCTGTAGAAAATGCAAGTGGACATTCGTAGCGCTAAGTGGGTAATAGTGGAAAAAAGAATATGTTCAAATATAAACTACACAGAAGCATTGTATGAAACTTCTTTCTGTTCTGTGCATTCAACTAACAGAGTTGAACCTTACTTTTGATTGAGCCTTTCTGAAACACTCTTTCTGTAGAAACTGCAATTGGACATTCTGAGCTCTAAGAGGCATCTATTGGGAAAAATAATATCTTCAAATAAAAACGACACAGAAGCATTGTGTGAAAATTATTTCTGATATGTTCATTAAGCTAACAGAGTTAAACCATACTTTTGATTGCGCAGTTCTGAACACTCTTTCTGTAGAAAATGCAAGTGGACATTCGGAGCGCTAAGAGGGTAATAGTGGAAAAAGGAATATATTCAAATATAAACTACACAGTAGCATTCTGTGTAAATTCTTTCTGTTCTGTGCATTCAACTAACAGAGTTGAACGTTACTTTTGATTGAGCCGTTCTGAAACACTCTTTCTGTAGAAACTGCAATTGGACATGCTAAGCGCTAAGAGGCCTACATTGGGAAAAAGAATATCTTCAAATAAAAACTACACAGATGCTTTCTGTGAAACTTATTTCTGATCTGTAAATTCAGTTAACAGAGATAAAGCATATTTTTGATTGAGCAGTTATGAAAGATTCTTTTTGTAGAAAATGCAAGTGGAGATTCGGAGCGCTAAGAGGGTAATAGTGGAAAAAGGAATGTCTTCAAATATAAACTACACAGAATCATTCGGTGAAACTTCTTTCTGATCTGTGCATTCAGCTAACAGAGTTAAACCATACTTTTGATTGAGCAGATCAGAACACTCTTTCTGTAGAAAATGCAACTGGACATTTGGAGCGCTAAGAGCGTAGTAGTGGAAAAAGGAATATATTCAAATATAAACAACACAGAAGCATTCTGTGAAACTTCTTTCTGATCTGAGCATTCAGCTAACAGAGTTAAACCATACTTTTGATCGAGCAGTTTTGAAACACTCTGTCTGTAGAAAATGCAACTGGACATTCGTAGCGCTAAGTGGGTAATAGTGGAAAAAAGAATATGTTCAAATATAAACTACACAGAAGCATTGTATGAAACTTCTTTCTGTTCTGTGCATTCAACTAACAGAGTTGAACCTTACTTTTGATTGAGCCTTTCTGAAACACTCTTTCTGTAGAAACTGCAATTGGACATTCTGAGCGCTAAGAGGCCTATATTGGGAAAAAGAATGTCTACAAATAAAAACTACACAGAAGAATTGTGTGAAACTTCTTTCTGTTCTGTTTGTTCAACTAAAAGAGTTGAACCTTAGTTTTGATTGAGCCGTTCTGAACCACTCTTTCTGTAGAAAATGCAAGTGGAGATTCGGAGCGCTAAGAGGGTAATAGTGGAAAAAGGAATGTCTCCAAATATAAACTACACGGAATCATTCTGTGAAACTTCTTTCTGATCTGTGCATTCAGCTAACAGAGTTAAACTATACTTTTGATTGAGCAGATCTGAACACTGTTTCTGTAGAAAATGCAACTGGACATTTGGAGCGCTAAGAGAGTACTAGTGGAAAAAGGAATATATTCAAATATAAACTACACAGAAGCATTCTGTGAAACTTCTTTCTGATCTGAGCATTCAGCTAACAGAGTTAAACCATACTTTTAATTGAGCAGTTTTGAAACACTCTGTCTGTAGAAAATGCAACTGGACATTCGTAGCGCTAAGTGGGTAATAGTGGAAAAAAGAATATGTTCAAATATAAACTACACAGAAGCATTGTATGAAACTTCTTTCTGTTCTGTGCATTCAACTAACAGAGTTGAAGCTTACTTTGATTGAGCCTTTCTGAAACACTCTTTCTGTAGAAACTGCAATTGGACATTCTGAGCGCTAAGAGGCCTCTATTGGGAAAAATTATATCTTCAAATAAAAACTACACAGAAGCATTGTGTGAAACTTATTTCTGATATGTTCATTAAGCTAACAGAGTTAAACCATACTTTTGATTGCGCAGTTCTGAACACACTTTCTGTAGAAAATGCAAGTGGACATTCGGAGCGCTAAGAGGGTAAGAGTGGAAAAAGGAATATATTCAATTATAAACTACACAGTAGCATTCTGTGAAAATTCTTTCTGTTCTGTGCATTCAACTAACAGAGTTGAACCTTACTTTTGATTGAGCCGTTCTGAAACACTCTTTCTGTAGAAACTGCAAGTGGACATGCTAAGCGCTAAGAGGCCTACATTGGGAAAAAGAATATCTTCAAATAAAAACTACACAGATGCATTCTGTGAAACTTATTTCTGATCTGTAAATTCAGTTAACAGAGATAAAGCATATTTTTGATTGAGCAGTTATGAAACACTCTTTTTGTAGAAAATGCAAGTGGAGATTCGGAGCGCTAAGAGGGTAATAGTGGAAAAAGGAATGTCTTCAAATATAAACTACACAGAATCATTCGGTGAAACTTCTTTCTGATCTGTGCATTCAGCTAACAGAGTTAAACCATACTTTTGATTGAGCAGATCTGAACACTCTTTCTGTAGAAAATGCAACTGGACATTTGGAGCGCTAAAAGCGTAGTAGTGGAAAAAGGAATATATTCAAATATAAACTACACAGAAGCATTCTGTGAAACTTCTTTCTGATCTGAGCATTCAGCTAACAGAGTTAAACCATACTTTTGATTGAGCAGTTTTGAAACACTCTGTCTGTAGAAAATGCAACTGGACATTCGTAGCGCTAAGTGGGTAATAGTGGAAAAAAGAATATGTTCAAATATAAACTACACAGAAGCATTGTATGAAACTTCTTTCTGTTCTGTGCATTCAACTAACAGAGTTGAACCTTACTTTTGATTGAGCCTTTCTGAAACACTCTTTCTGTAGAAACTGCAATTGGACATTCTGAGCGCTAAGAGGCATCTATTGGGAAAAATAATATCTTCAAATAAAAACTACACAGAAGCATTGTGTGAAACTTTTTTCTGATATGTTCATTAAGCTAACAGAGTTAAACCATACTTTTGATTGCGCAGTTCTGAACACTCTTTCTGTAGAAAATGCAAGTGGACATTCGGAGCGCTAAGAGGGTAATAGTGGAAAAAGGAATATATTCAAATATAAACTACACAGTAGCATTCTGTGTAAATTCTGTCTGTTCTGTGCATTCAACTAACAGAGTTGAACCTTACTTTTGATTGAGCCGTTCTGAAACACTCTTTCTGTAGAAACTGCAATTGGCCATGCTAAGCGCTAAGAGGCCTACATTGGGAAAAAGAATATCTTCAAATAAAAACTACACAGATGCATTCTGTGAAACTTATTTCTGATCTGTAAATTCAGTTAACAGAGATAAAGCATATTTTTGATTGAGCAGTTATGAAAGATTCTTTTTGTAGAAAATGCAAGTGGAGATTCGGAGCGCTAAGAGGGTAATAGTGGAAAAAGGAATGTCTTCAAATATAAACTACACAGAATCATTCGGTGAAACTTCTTTCTGATCTGTGCATTCAGCTAACAGAGTTAAACCATACTTTTGATTGAGCAGATCAGAACACTCTTTCTGTAGAAAATGCAACTGGACATTTGGAGCGCTAAGAGCGTAGTAGTGGAAAAAGGAATATATTCAAATATAAACAACACAGAAGCATTCTGTGAAACTTCTTTCTGATCTGAGCATTCAGCTAACAGAGTTAAACCATACTTTTGATTGAGCAGTTTTGAAACACTCTGTCTGTAGAAAATGCAACTGGACATTCGTAGCGCTAAGTGGGTAATAGTGGAAAAAAGAATATGTTCAAATATAAACTACACAGAAGCATTGTATGAAACTCCTTCCTGTTCTGTGCATTCAACTAACAGATTTGAACCTTACTTTTGGTTGAGCCTTTCTGAAACACTCTTTCTGTAGAAACTGCAATTGGACATTCTGAGCGCTAAGAGGCCTATATTGGGAAAAAGAATGTCTACAAATAAAAACTACACAGAAGAATTGTGTGAAACTTCTTTCTGTTCTGTTTGTTCAACTAAAAGAGTTGAACCTTAGTTTTGATTGAGCCGTTCTGAAACACTCTTTCTGTAGAAAATGCAAGTGGAGATTCGGAGCGCTAAGAGGGTAATAGTGGAAAAAGGAATGTCTCCAAATATAAACTACACGGAATCATTCTGTGAAACTTCTTTCTGATCTGTGCATTCAGCTAACAGAGTTAAACTATACTTTTGATTGAGCAGATCTGAACACTCTTTCTGTAGAAAATGCAACTGGACATTTGGAGCGCTAAGAGAGTACTAGTGGAAAAAGGAATATATTCAAATATAAACTACACAGAAGCATTCTGTGAAACTTCTTTCTGATCTGAGCATTCAGCTAACAGAGTTAAACCATACTTTTAATTGAGCAGTTTTGAAACACTCTGTCTGTAGAAAATGCAACTGGACATTCGTAGCGCTAAGTGGGTAATAGTGGAAAAAAGAATATGTTCAAATATAAACTACACAGAAGCATTGTATGAAACTTCTTTCTGTTCTGTGCATTCAACTAACAGAGTTGAAGCTTACCTTTGATTGAGCCTTTCTGAAACACTCTTTCTGTAGAAACTGCAATTGGACATTCTGAGCGCTAAGAGGCCTCTATTGGGAAAAATAATATCTTCAAATAAAAACTACACAGAAGCATTGTGTGAAACTTATTTCTGATATGTTCATTAAGATAACAGAGTTAAACCATACTTTTGATTGCGCAGTTCTGAACACACTTTCTGTAGAAAATGCAAGTGGACATTCGGAGCGCTAAGAGGGTAAGAGTGGAAAAAGGAATATATTCAATTATAAACTACACAGTAGCATTCTGTGAAAATTCTTTCTGTTCTGTGCATTCAACTAACAGAGTTGAACCTTACTTTTGATTGAGCCGTTCTGAAACACTCTTTCTGTAGAAACTGCAAGTGGACATGCTAAGCGCTAAGAGGCCTACATTGGGAAAAAGAATATCTTCAAATAAAAACTACACAGATGCATTCTGTGAAACTTATTTCTGATCTGTAAATTCAGTTAACAGAGATAAAGCATATTTTTGATTGAGCAGTTATGAAACACTCTTTTTGTAGAAAATGCAAGTGGAGATTCGGAGCGCTAAGAGGGTAATAGTGGAAAAAGGAATGTCTTCAAATATAAACTACACAGAATCATTCGGTGAAACTTCTTTCTGATCTGTGCATTCAGCTAACAGAGTTAAACCATACTTTTGATTGAGCAGATCTGAACACTCTTTCTGTAGAAAATGCAACTGGACATTTGGAGCGCTAAGAGCGTAGTAGTGGAAAAAGGAATATATTCAAATATAAACTACACAGAAGCATTCTGTGAAACTTCTTTCTGATCTGAGCATTCAGCTAACAGAGTTAAACCATACTTTTGATTGAGCAGTTTTGAAACACTCTGTCTGTAGAAAATGCAACTGGACATTCGTAGCGCTAAGTGGGTAATAGTGGAAAAAAGAATATGTTCAAATATAAACTACACAGAAGCATTGTATGAAACTTCTTTCTGTTCTGTGCATTCAACTAACAGAGTTGAACCTTACTTTTGATTGAGCCTTTCTGAAACACTCTTTCTGTAGAAACTGCAATTGGACATTCTGAGCGCTAAGAGGCATCTATTGGGAAAAATAATATCTTCAAATAAAAACTACACAGAAGCATTGTGTGAAACTTATTTCTGATATGTTCATTAAGCTAACAGAGTTAAACCATACTTTTGATTGCGCAGTTCTGAACACTCTTTCTGTAGAAAATGCAAGTGGACATTCGGAGCGCTAAGAGGGTAATAGTGGAAAAAGGAATATATTCAAATATAAACTACACAGTAGCATTCTGTGTAAATTCTTTCTGTTCTGTGCATTCAACTAACAGAGTTGAACCTTACTTTTGATTGAGCCATTCTGAAACACTCTTTCTGTAGAAACTGCAATTGGACATGCTAAGCGCTAAGAGGCCTACATTGGGAAAAAGAATATCTTCAAATAAAAACTACACAGATGCATTCTGTGAAACTTATTTCTGATCTGTAAATTCAGTTAACAGAGATAAAGCATATTTTTGATTGAGCAGTTATGAAAGATTCTTTTTGTAGAAAATGCAAGTGGAGATTCGGAGCGCTAAGAGGGTAATAGTGGAAAAAGGAATGTCTTCAAATATAAACTACACAGAATCATTCGGTGAAACTTCTTTCTGATCTGTGCATTCAGCTAACAGAGTTAAACCATACTTTTGATTGAGCAGATCAGAACACTCTTTCTGTAGAAAATGCAACTGGACATTTGGAGCGCTAAGAGCGTAGTAGTGGAAAAAGGAATATATTCAAATATAAACAACACAGAAGCATTCTGTGAAACTTCTTTCTGATCTGAGCATTCAGCTAACAGAGTTAAACCATACTTTTGATTGAGCAGTTTTGAAACACTCTGTCTGTAGAAAATGCAACTGGACATTCGTAGCGCTAAGTGGGTAATAGTGGAAAAAAGAATATGTTCAAATATAAACTACACAGAAGCATTGTATGAAACTCCTTTCTGTTCTGTGCATTCAACTAACAGAGTTGAACCTTACTTTTGATTGAGCCTTTCTGAAACACTCTTTCTGTAGAAACTGCAATTGGACATTCTGAGCGCTAAGAGGCCTATATTGGGAAAAAGAATGTCTACAAATAAAAACTACACAGAAGAATTGTGTGAAACTTCTTTCTGTTCTGTTTGTTCAACTAAAAGAGTTGAACCTTAGTTTTGATTGAGCCGTTCTGAAACACTCTTTCTGTAGAAAATGCAAGTGGAGATTCGGAGCGCTAAGAGGGTAATAGTGGAAAAAGGAATGTCTCCAAATATAAACTACACGGAACCATTCTGTGAAACTTCTTTCTGATCTGTGCATTCAGCTAACAGGGTTAAACTATACTTTTGATTGAGCAGATCTGAACACTCTTTCTGTAGAAAATGCAACTGGACATTTGGAGCGCTAAGAGAGTACTAGTGGAAAAAGGAATATATTCAAATATAAACTACACAGAAGCATTCTGTGAAACTTCTTTCTGATCTGAGCATTCAGCTAACAGAATTAAACCATACTTTTAATTGAGCAGTTTTGAAACACTCTGTCTGTAGAAAATGCAACTGGACATTCTTAGCGCTAAGTGGGTAATAGTGGAAAAAAGAATATGTTGAAATATAAACTACACAGAAGCATTGTATGAAACTTCTTTCTGTTCTGTGCATTCAACTAACAGAGTTGAACCTTACTTTTGATTGATCCTTTCTGAAACACTCTTTCTGTAGAAACTGCAATTGGACATTCTGAGCGCTAAGAGGCCTCTATTGGGAAAAATAATATCTTCAAATAAAAACTACACAGAAGCATTGTGTGAAACTTATTTCTGATATGTTCATTAAGCTAACAGAGTTAAACCATACTTTTGATTGCGCAGTTCTGAACACACTTTCTGTAGAAAATGCAAGTGGACATTCGGAGCGCTAAGAGGGTAAGAGTGGAAAAAGGAATATATTCAATTATAAACTACACAGTAGCATTCTGTGAAAATTCTTTCTGTTCTGTGCATTCAACTAACAGAGTTGAACCTTACTTTTGATTGAGCCGTTCTGAAACACTCTTTCTGTAGAAACTGCAAGTGGACATGCTAAGCGCTAAGAGGCCTACATTGGGAAAAAGAATATCTTCAAATAAAAACTACACAGATGCATTCTGTGAAACTTATTTCTGATCTGTAAATTCAGTTAACAGAGATAAAGCATATTTTTGATTGAGCAGTTATGAAAGATTCTTTTTGTAGAAAATGCAAGTGGAGATTCGGAGCGCTAAGAGGGTAATAGTGGAAAAAGGAATGTCTTCAAATATAAACTACACAGAATCATTCGGTGAAACTTCTTTCTGATCTGTGCATTCAGCTAACAGAGTTAAACCATACTTTTGATTGAGCAGATCAGAACACTCTTTCTGTAGAAAATGCAACTGGACATTTGGAGCGCTAAGAGCGTAGTAGTGGAAAAAGGAATATATTCAAATATAAACAACACAGAAGCATTCTGTGAAACTTCTTTCTGATCTGAGCATTCAGCTAACAGAGTTAAACCATACTTTTGATTGAGCAGTTTTGAAACACTCTGTCTGTAGAAAATGCAACTGGACATTCGTAGCGCTAAGTGGGTAATAGTGGAAAAAAGAATATGTTCAAATATAAACTACACAGAAGCATTGTATGAAACTCCTTTCTGTTCTGTGCATTCAACTAACAGAGTTGAACCTTACTTTTGGTTGAGCCTTTCTGAAACACTCTTTCTGTAGAAACTGCAATTGGACATTCTGAGCGCTAAGAGGCCTATATTGGGAAAAAGAATGTCTACAAATAAAAACTACACAGAAGAATTGTGTGAAACTTCTTTCTGTTCTGTTTGTTCAACTAAAAGAGTTGAACCTTAGTTTTGATTGAGCCGTTCTGAAACACTCTTTCTGTAGAAAATGCAAGTGGAGATTCGGAGCGCTAAGAGGGTAATAGTGGAAAAAGGAATGTCTCCAAATATAAACTACACGGAATCATTCTGTGAAACTTCTTTCTGATCTGTGCATTCAGCTAACAGAGTTAAACTATACTTTTGATTGAGCAGATCTGAACACTCTTTCTGTAGAAAATGCAACTGGACATTTGGAGCGCTAAGAGAGTACTAGTGGAAAAAGGAATATATTCAAATATAAACTACACAGAAGCATTCTGTGAAACTTCTTTCTGATCTGAGCATTCAGCTAACAGAGTTAAACCATACTTTTAATTGAGCAGTTTTGAAACACTCTGTCTGTAGAAAATGCAACTGGACATTCGTAGCGCTAAGTGGGTAATAGTGGAAAAAAGAATATGTTCAAATATAAACTACACAGAAGCATTGTATGAAACTTCTTTCTGTTCTGTGCATTCAACTAACAGAGTTGAAGCTTACCTTTGATTGAGCCTTTCTGAAACACTCTTTCTGTAGAAACTGCAATTGGACATTCTGAGCGCTAAGAGGCCTCTATTGGGAAAAATAATATCTTCAAATAAAAACTACACAGAAGCATTGTGTGAAACTTATTTCTGATATGTTCATTAAGATAACAGAGTTAAACCATACTTTTGATTGCGCAGTTCTGAACACACTTTCTGTAGAAAGTGCAAGTGGACATTCGGAGCGCTAAGAGGGTAAGAGTGGAAAAAGGAATATATTCAATTATAAACTACACAGTAGCATTCTGTGAAAATTCTTTCTGTTCTGTGCATTCAACTAACAGAGTTGAACCTTACTTTTGATTGAGCCGTTCTGAAACACTCTTTCTGTAGAAACTGCAAGTGGACATGCTAAGCGCTAAGAGGCCTACATTGGGAAAAAGAATATCTTCAAATAAAAACTACACAGATGCATTCTGTGAAACTTATTTCTGATCTGTAAATTCAGTTAACAGAGATAAAGCATATTTTTGATTGAGCAGTTATGAAACACTCTTTTTGTAGAAAATGCAAGTGGAGATTCGGAGCGCTAAGAGGGTAATAGTGGAAAAAGGAATGTCTTCAAATATAAACTACACAGAATCATTCGGTGAAACTTCTTTCTGATCTGTGCATTCAGCTAACAGAGTTAAACCATACTTTTGATTGAGCAGATCTGAACACTCTTTCTGTAGAAAATGCAACTGGACATTTGGAGCGCTAAGAGCGTAGTAGTGGAAAAAGGAATATATTCAAATATAAACTACACAGAAGCATTCTGTGAAACTTCTTTCTGATCTGAGCATTCAGCTAACAGAGTTAAACCATACTTTTGATTGAGCAGTTTTGAAACACTCTGTCTGTAGAAAATGCAACTGGACATTCGTAGCGCTAAGTGGGTAATAGTGGAAAAAAGAATATGTTCAAATATAAACTACACAGAAGCATTGTATGAAACTTCTTTCTGTTCTGTGCATTCAACTAACAGAGTTGAACCTTACTTTTGATTGAGCCTTTCTGAAACACTCTTTCTGTAGAAACTGCAATTGGACATTCTGAGCGCTAAGAGGCATCTATTGGGAAAAATAATATCTTCAAATAAAAACTACACAGAAGCATTGTGTGAAACTTATTTCTGATATGTTCATTAAGCTAACAGAGTTAAACCATACTTTTGATTGCGCAGTTCTGAACACTCTTTCTGTAGAAAATGCAAGTGGACATTCGGAGCGCTAAGAGGGTAATAGTGGAAAAAGGAATATATTCAAATATAAACTACACAGTAGCATTCTGTGTAAATTCTTTCTGTTCTGTGCATTCAACTAACAGAGTTGAACCTTACTTTTGATTGAGCCATTCTGAAACACTCTTTCTGTAGAAACTGCAATTGGACATGCTAAGCGCTAAGAGGCCTACATTGGGAAAAAGAATATCTTCAAATAAAAACTACACAGATGCATTCTGTGAAACTTATTTCTGATCTGTAAATTCAGTTAACAGAGATAAAGCATATTTTTGATTGAGCAGTTATGAAAGATTCTTTTTGTAGAAAATGCAAGTGGAGATTCGGAGCGCTAAGAGGGTAATAGTGGAAAAAGGAATGTCTTCAAATATAAACTACACAGAATCATTCGGTGAAACTTCTTTCTGATCTGTGCATTCAGCTAACAGAGTTAAACCATACTTTTGATTGAGCAGATCAGAACACTCTTTCTGTAGAAAATGCAACTGGACATTTGGAGCGCTAAGAGCGTAGTAGTGGAAAAAGGAATATATTCAAATATAAACAACACAGAAGCATTCTGTGAAACTTCTTTCTGATCTGAGCATTCAGCTAACAGAGTTAAACCATACTTTTGATTGAGCAGTTTTGAAACACTCTGTCTGTAGAAAATGCAACTGGACATTCGTAGCGCTAAGTGGGTAATAGTGGAAAAAAGAATATGTTCAAATATAAACTACACAGAAGCATTGTATGAAACTCCTTTCTGTTCTGTGCATTCAACTAACAGAGTTGAACCTTACTTTTGATTGAGCCTTTCTGAAACACTCTTTCTGTAGAAACTGCAATTGGACATTCTGAGCGCTAAGAGGCCTATATTGGGAAAAAGAATGTCTACAAATAAAAACTACACAGAAGAATTGTGTGAAACTTCTTTCTGTTCTGTTTGTTCAACTAAAAGAGTTGAACCTTAGTTTTGATTGAGCCGTTCTGAAACACTCTTTCTGTAGAAAATGCAAGTGGAGATTCGGAGCGCTAAGAGGGTAATAGTGGAAAAAGGAATGTCTCCAAATATAAACTACACGGAACCATTCTGTGAAACTTCTTTCTGATCTGTGCATTCAGCTAACAGGGTTAAACTATACTTTTGACTGAGCAGATCTGAACACTCTTTCTGTAGAAAATGCAACTGGACATTTGGAGCGCTAAGAGAGTACTAGTGGAAAAAGGAATATATTCAAATATAAACTACACAGAAGCATTCTGTGAAACTTCTTTCTGATCTGAGCATTCAGCTAACAGAATTAAACCATACTTTTAATTGAGCAGTTTTGAAACACTCTGTCTGTAGAAAATGCAACTGGACATTCTTAGCGCTAAGTGGGTAATAGTGGAAAAAAGAATATGTTGAAATATAAACTACACAGAAGCATTGTATGAAACTTCTTTCTGTTCTGTGCATTCAACTAACAGAGTTGAACCTTACTTTTGATTGAGCCTTTCTGAAACACTCTTTCTGTAGAAACTGCAATTGGACATTCTGAGCGCTAAGAGGCCTCTATTGGGAAAAATAATATCTTCAAATAAAAACTACACAGAAGCATTGTGTGAAACTTATTTCTGATATGTTCATTAAGCTAACAGAGTTAAACCATACTTTTGATTGCGCAGTTCTGAACACACTTTCTGTAGAAAATGCAAGTGGACATTCGGAGCGCTAAGAGGGTAAGAGTGGAAAAAGGAATATATTCAATTATAAACTACACAGTAGCATTCTGTGAAAATTCTTTCTGTTCTGTGCATTCAACTAACAGAGTTGAACCTTACTTTTGATTGAGCCGTTCTGAAACACTCTTTCTGTAGAAACTGCAAGTGGACATGCTAAGCGCTAAGAGGCCTACATTGGGAAAAAGAATATCTTCAAATAAAAACTACACAGATGCATTCTGTGAAACTTATTTCTGATCTGTAAATTCAGTTAACAGAGATAAAGCATATTTTTGATTGAGCAGTTATGAAACACTCTTTTTGTAGAAAATGCAAGTGGAGATTCGGAGCGCTAAGAGGGTAATAGTGGAAAAAGGAATGTCTTCAAATATAAACTACACAGAATCATTCGGTGAAACTTCTTTCTGATCTGTGCATTCAGCTAACAGAGTTAAACCATACTTTTGATTGAGCAGATCTGAACACTCTTTCTGTAGAAAATGCAACTGGACATTTGGAGCGCTAAGAGCGTAGTAGTGGAAAAAGGAATATATTCAAATATAAACTACACAGAAGCATTCTGTGAAACTTCTTTCTGATCTGAGCATTCAGCTAACAGAGTTAAACCATACTTTTGATTGAGCAGTTTTGAAACACTCTGTCTGTAGAAAATGCAACTGGACATTCGTAGCGCTAAGTGGGTAATAGTGGAAAAAAGAATATGTTCAAATATAAACTACACAGAAGCATTGTATGAAACTTCTTTCTGTTCTGTGCATTCAACTAACAGAGTTGAACCTTACTTTTGATTGAGCCTTTCTGAAACACTCTTTCTGTAGAAACTGCAATTGGACATTCTGAGCGCTAAGAGGCATCTATTGGGAAAAATAATATCTTCAAATAAAAACTACACAGAAGCATTGTGTGAAACTTTTTTCTGATATGTTCATTAAGCTAACAGAGTTAAACCATACTTTTGATTGCGCAGTTCTGAACACTCTTTCTGTAGAAAATGCAAGTGGACATTCGGAGCGCTAAGAGGGTAATAGTGGAAAAAGGAATATATTCAAATATAAACTACACAGTAGCATTCTGTGTAAATTCTGTCTGTTCTGTGCATTCAACTAACAGAGTTGAACCTTACTTTTGATTGAGCCGTTCTGAAACACTCTTTCTGTAGAAACTGCAATTGGACATGCTAAGCGCTAAGAGGCCTACATTGGGAAAAAGAATATCTTCAAATAAAAACTACACAGATGCATTCTGTGAAACTTATTTCTGATCTGTAAATTCAGTTAACAGAGATAAAGCATATTTTTGATTGAGCAGTTATGAAAGATTCTTTTTGTAGAAAATGCAAGTGGAGATTCGGAGCGCTAAGAGGGTAATAGTGGAAAAAGGAATGTCTTCAAATATAAACTACACAGAATCATTCGGTGAAACTTCTTTCTGATCTGTGCATTCAGCTAACAGAGTTAAACCATACTTTTGATTGAGTAGATCAGAACACTCTTTCTGTAGAAAATGCAACTGGACATTTGGAGCGCTAAGAGCGTAGTAGTGGAAAAAGGAATATATTCAAATATAAACAACACAGAAGCATTCTGTGAAACTTCTTTCTGATCTGAGCATTCAGCTAACAGAGTTAAACCATACTTTTGATTGAGCAGTTTTGAAACACTCTGTCTGTAGAAAATGCAACTGGACATTCGTAGCGCTAAGTGGGTAATAGTGGAAAAAAGAATATGTTCAAATATAAACTACACAGAAGCATTGTATGAAACTCCTTTCTGTTCTGTGCATTCAACTAACAGAGTTGAACCTTACTTTTGGTTGAGCCTTTCTGAAACACTCTTTCTGTAGAAACTGCAATTGGACATTCTGAGCGCTAAGAGGCCTATATTGGGAAAAAGAATGTCTACAAATAAAAACTACACAGAAGAATTGTGTGAAACTTCTTTCTGTTCTGTTTGTTCAACTAAAAGAGTTGAACCTTAGTTTTGATTGAGCCGTTCTGAAACACTCTTTCTGTAGAAAATGCAAGTGGAGATTCGGAGCGCTAAGAGGGTAATAGTGGAAAAAGGAATGTCTCCAAATATAAACTACACGGAATCATTCTGTGAAACTTCTTTCTGATCTGTGCATTCAGCTAACAGAGTTAAACTATACTTTTGATTGAGCAGATCTGAACACTCTTTCTGTAGAAAATGCAACTGGACATTTGGAGCGCTAAGAGAGTACTAGTGGAAAAAGGAATATATTCAAATATAAACTACACAGAAGCATTCTGTGAAACTTCTTTCTGATCTGAGCATTCAGCTAACAGAGTTAAACCATACTTTTAATTGAGCAGTTTTGAAACACTCTGTCTGTAGAAAATGCAACTGGACATTCGTAGCGCTAAGTGGGTAATAGTGGAAAAAAGAATATGTTCAAATATAAACTACACAGAAGCATTGTATGAAACTTCTTTCTGTTCTGTGCATTCAACTAACAGAGTTGAAGCTTACCTTTGATTGAGCCTTTCTGAAACACTCTTTCTGTAGAAACTGCAATTGGACATTCTGAGCGCTAAGAGGCCTCTATTGGGAAAAATAATATCTTCAAATAAAAACTACACAGAAGCATTGTGTGAAACTTATTTCTGATATGTTCATTAAGATAACAGAGTTAAACCATACTTTTGATTGCGCAGTTCTGAACACACTTTCTGTAGAAAATGCAAGTGGACATTCGGAGCGCTAAGAGGGTAAGAGTGGAAAAAGGAATATATTCAATTATAAACTACACAGTAGCATTCTGTGAAAATTCTTTCTGTTCTGTGCATTCAACTAACAGAGTTGAACCTTACTTTTGATTGAGCCGTTCTGAAACACTCTTTCTGTAGAAACTGCAAGTGGACATGCTAAGCGCTAAGAGGCCTACATTGGGAAAAAGAATATCTTCAAATAAAAACTACACAGATGCATTCTGTGAAACTTATTTCTGATCTGTAAATTCAGTTAACAGAGATAAAGCATATTTTTGATTGAGCAGTTATGAAACACTCTTTTTGTAGAAAATGCAAGTGGAGATTCGGAGCGCTAAGAGGGTAATAGTGGAAAAAGGAATGTCTTCAAATATAAACTACACAGAATCATTCGGTGAAACTTCTTTCTGATCTGTGCATTCAGCTAACAGAGTTAAACCATACTTTTGATTGAGCAGATCTGAACACTCTTTCTGTAGAAAATGCAACTGGACATTTGGAGCGCTAAGAGCGTAGTAGTGGAAAAAGGAATATATTCAAATATAAACTACACAGAAGCATTCTGTGAAACTTCTTTCTGATCTGAGCATTCAGCTAACAGAGTTAAACCATACTTTTGATTGAGCAGTTTTGAAACACTCTGTCTGTAGAAAATGCAACTGGACATTCGTAGCGCTAAGTGGGTAATAGTGGAAAAAAGAATATGTTCAAATATAAACTACACAGAAGCATTGTATGAAACTTCTTTCTGTTCTGTGCATTCAACTAACAGAGTTGAACCTTACTTTTGATTGAGCCTTTCTGAAACACTCTTTCTGTAGAAACTGCAATTGGACATTCTGAGCGCTAAGAGGCATCTATTGGGAAAAATAATATCTTCAAATAAAAACTACACAGAAGCATTGTGTGAAACTTATTTCTGATATGTTCATTAAGCTAACAGAGTTAAACCATACTTTTGATTGCGCAGTTCTGAACACTCTTTCTGTAGAAAATGCAAGTGGACATTCGGAGCGCTAAGAGGGTAATAGTGGAAAAAGGAATATATTCAAATATAAACTACACAGTAGCATTCTGTGTAAATTCTTTCTGTTCTGTGCATTCAACTAACAGAGTTGAACCTTACTTTTGATTGAGCCATTCTGAAACACTCTTTCTGTAGAAACTGCAATTGGACATGCTAAGCGCTAAGAGGCCTACATTGGGAAAAAGAATATCTTCAAATAAAAACTACACAGATGCATTCTGTGAAACTTATTTCTGATCTGTAAATTCAGTTAACAGAGATAAAGCATATTTTTGATTGAGCAGTTATGAAAGATTCTTTTTGTAGAAAATGCAAGTGGAGATTCGGAGCGCTAAGAGGGTAATAGTGGAAAAAGGAATGTCTTCAAATATAAACTACACAGAATCATTCGGTGAAACTTCTTTCTGATCTGTGCATTCAGCTAACAGAGTTAAACCATACTTTTGATTGCGCAGATCAGAACACTCTTTCTGTAGAAAATGCAACTGGACATTTGGAGCGCTAAGAGCGTAGTAGTGGAAAAAGGAATATATTCAAATATAAACAACACAGAAGCATTCTGTGAAACTTCTTTCTGATCTGAGCATTCAGCTAACAGAGTTAAACCATACTTTTGATTGAGCAGTTTTGAAACACTCTGTCTGTAGAAAATGCAACTGGACATTCGTAGCGCTAAGTGGGTAATAGTGGAAAAAAGAATATGTTCAAATATAAACTACACAGAAGCATTGTATGAAACTCCTTTCTGTTCTGTGCATTCAACTAACAGAGTTGAACCTTACTTTTGGTTGAGCCTTTCTGAAACACTCTTTCTGTAGAAACTGCAATTGGACATTCTGAGCGCTAAGAGGCCTATATTGGGAAAAAGAATGTCTACAAATAAAAACTACACAGAAGAATTGTGTGAAACTTCTTTCTGTTCTGTTTGTTCAACTAAAAGAGTTGAACCTTAGTTTTGATTGAGCCGTTCTGAAACACTCTTTCTGTAGAAAATGCAAGTGGAGATTCGGAGCGCTAAGAGGGTAATAGTGGAAAAAGGAATGTCTCCAAATATAAACTACACGGAATCATTCTGTGAAACTTCTTTCTGATCTGTGCATTCAGCTAACAGATTTAAACTATACTTTTGATTGAGCAGATCTGAACACTCTTTCTGTAGAAAATGCAACTGGACATTTGGAGCGCTAAGAGAGTACTAGTGGAAAAAGGAATATATTCAAATATAAACTACACAGAAGCATTCTGTGAAACTTCTTTCTGATCTGAGCATTCAGCTAACAGAGTTAAACCATACTTTTAATTGAGCAGTTTTGAAACACTCTGTCTGTAGAAAATGCAACTGGACATTCGTAGCGCTAAGTGGGTAATAGTGGAAAAAAGAATATGTTCAAATATAAACTACACAGAAGCATTGTATGAAACTTCTTTCTGTTCTGTGCATTCAACTAACAGAGTTGAAGCTTACCTTTGATTGAGCCTTTCTGAAACACTCTTTCTGTAGAAACTGCAATTGGACATTCTGAGCGCTAAGAGGCCTCTATTGGGAAAAATAATATCTTCAAATAAAAACTACACAGAAGCATTGTGTGAAACTTATTTCTGATATGTTCATTAAGATAACAGAGTTAAACCATACTTTTGATTGCGCAGTTCTGAACACACTTTCTGTAGAAAATGCAAGTGGACATTCGGAGCGCTAAGAGGGTAAGAGTGGAAAAAGGAATATATTCAATTATAAACTACACAGTAGCATTCTGTGAAAATTCTTTCTGTTCTGTGCATTCAACTAACAGAGTTGAACCTTACTTTTGATTGAGCCGTTCTGAAACACTCTTTCTGTAGAAACTGCAAGTGGACATGCTAAGCGCTAAGAGGCCTACATTGGGAAAAAGAATATCTTCAAATAAAAACTACACAGATGCATTCTGTGAAACTTATTTCTGATCTGTAAATTCAGTTAACAGAGATAAAGCATATTTTTGATTGAGCAGTTATGAAACACTCTTTTTGTAGAAAATGCAAGTGGAGATTCGGAGCGCTAAGAGGGTAATAGTGGAAAAAGGAATGTCTTCAAATATAAACTACACAGAATCATTCGGTGAAACTTCTTTCTGATCTGTGCATTCAGCTAACAGAGTTAAACCATACTTTTGATTGAGCAGATCTGAACACTCTTTCTGTAGAAAATGCAACTGGACATTTGGAGCGCTAAGAGCGTAGTAGTGGAAAAAGGAATATATTCAAATATAAACTACACAGAAGCATTCTGTGAAACTTCTTTCTGATCTGAGCATTCAGCTAACAGAGTTAAACCATACTTTTGATTGAGCAGTTTTGAAACACTCTGTCTGTAGAAAATGCAACTGGACATTCGTAGCGCTAAGTGGGTAATAGTGGAAAAATGAATATGTTCAAATATAAACTACACAGAAGCATTGTATGAAACTTCTTTCTGTTCTGTGCATTCAACTAACAGAGTTGAACCTTACTTTTGATTGAGCCTTTCTGAAACACTCTTTCTGTAGAAACTGCAATTGGACATTCTGAGCGCTAAGAGGCATCTATTGGGAAAAATAATATCTTCAAATAAAAACTACACAGAAGCATTGTGTGAAACTTATTTCTGATATGTTCATTAAGCTAACAGAGTTAAACCATACTTTTGATTGCGCAGTTCTGAACACTCTTTCTGTAGAATATGCAAGTGGACATTCGGAGCGCTAAGAGGGTAATAGTGGAAAAAGTAATATATTCAAATATAAACTACACAGTAGCATTCTGTGTAAATTCTTTCTGTTCTGTGCATTCAACTAACAGAGTTGAACCTTACTTTTGATTGAGCCATTCTGAAACACTCTTTCTGTAGAAACTGCAATTGGACATGCTAAGCGCTAAGAGGCCTACATTGGGAAAAAGAATATCTTCAAATAAAAACTACACAGATGCATTCTGTGAAACTTATTTCTGATCTGTAAATTCAGTTAACAGAGATAAAGCATATTTTTGATTGAGCAGTTATGAAAGATTCTTTTTGTAGAAAATGCAAGTGGAGATTCGGAGCGCTAAGAGGGTAATAGTGGAAAAAGGAATGTCTTCAAATATAAACTACACAGAATCATTCGGTGAAACTTCTTTCTGATCTGTGCATTCAGCTAACAGAGTTAAACCATACTTTTGATTGAGCAGATCAGAACACTCTTTCTGTAGAAAATGCAACTGGACATTTGGAGCGCTAAGAGCGTAGTAGTGGAAAAAGGAATATATTCAAATATAAACAACACAGAAGCATTCTGTGAAACTTCTTTCTGATCTGAGCATTCAGCTAACAGAGTTAAACCATACTTTTGATTGAGCAGTTTTGAAACACTCTGTCTGTAGAAAATGCAACTGGACATTCGTAGCGCTAAGTGGGTAATAGTGGAAAAAAGAATATGTTCAAATATAAACTACACAGAAGCATTGTATGAAACTCCTTTCTGTTCTGTGCATTCAACTAACAGAGTTGAAACTTACTTTTGATTGAGCCTTTCTGAAACACTCTTTCTGTAGAAACTGCAATTGGACATTCTGAGCGCTAAGAGGCCTATATTGGGAAAAAGAATGTCTACAAATAAAAACTACACAGAAGAATTGTGTGAAACTTCTTTCTGTTCTGTTTGTTCAACTAAAAGAGTTGAACCTTAGTTTTGATTGAGCCGTTCTGAAACACTCTTTCTGTAGAAAATGCAAGTGGAGATTCGGAGCGCTAAGAGGGTAATAGTGGAAAAAGGAATGTCTCCAAATATAAACTACACGGAACCATTCTGTGAAACTTCTTTCTGATCTGTGCATTCAGCTAACAGAGTTAAACTATACTTTTGATTGAGCAGATCTGAACACTCTTTCTGTAGAAAATGCAACTGGACATTTGGAGCGCTAAGAGAGTACTAGTGGAAAAAGGAATATATTCAAATATAAACTACACAGAAGCATTCTGTGAAACTTCTTTCTGATCTGAGCATTCAGCTAACAGAATTAAACCATACTTTTAATTGAGCAGTTTTGAAACACTCTGTCTGTAGAAAATGCAACTGGACATTCGTAGCGCTAAGTGGGTAATAGTGGAAAAAAGAATATGTTCAAATATAAACTACACAGAAGCATTGTATGAAACTCCTTTCTGTTCTGTGCATTCAACTAACAGAGTTGAACCTTACTTTTGGTTGAGCCTTTCTGAAACACTCTTTCTGTAGAAACTGCAATTGGACATTCTGAGCGCTAAGAGGCCTATATTGGGAAAAAGAATGTCTACAAATAAAAACTACACAGAAGAATTGTGTGAAACTTCTTTCTGTTCTGTTTGTTCAACTAAAAGAGTTGAACCTTAGTTTTGATTGAGCCGTTCTGAAACACTCTTTCTGTAGAAAATGCAAGTGGAGATTCGGAGCGCTAAGAGGGTAATAGTGGAAAAAGGAATGTCTCCAAATATAAACTACACGGAATCATTCTGTGAAACTTCTTTCTGATCTGTGCATTCAGCTAACAGAGTTAAACTATACTTTTGATTGAGCAGATCTGAACACTCTTTCTGTAGAAAATGCAACTGGACATTTGGAGCGCTAAGAGAGTACTAGTGGAAAAAGGAATATATTCAAATATAAACTACACAGAAGCATTCTGTGAAACTTCTTTCTGATCTGAGCATTCAGCTAACAGAGTTAAACCATACTTTTAATTGAGCAGTTTTGAAACACTCTGTCTGTAGAAAATGCAACTGGACATTCGTAGCGCTAAGTGGGTAATAGTGGAAAAAAGAATATGTTCAAATATAAACTACACAGAAGCATTGTATGAAACTTCTTTCTGTTCTGTGCATTCAACTAACAGAGTTGAAGCTTACCTTTGATTGAGCCTTTCTGAAACAGTCTTTCTGTAGAAACTGCAATTGGACATTCTGAGCGCTAAGAGGCCTCTATTGGGAAAAATAATATCTTCAAATAAAAACTACACAGAAGCATTGTGTGAAACTTATTTCTGATATGTTCATTAAGATAACAGAGTTAAACCATACTTTTGATTGCGCAGTTCTGAACACACTTTCTGTAGAAAATGCAAGTGGACATTCGGAGCGCTAAGAGGGTAAGAGTGGAAAAAGGAATATATTCAATTATAAACTACACAGTAGCATTCTGTGAAAATTCTTTCTGTTCTGTGCATTCAACTAACAGTGTTGAACCTTACTTTTGATTGAGCCGTTCTGAAACACTCTTTCTGTAGAAACTGCAAGTGGACATGCTAAGCGCTAAGAGGCCTACATTGGGAAAAAGAATATCTTCAAATAAAAACTACACAGATGCATTCTGTGAAACTTATTTCTGATCTGTAAATTCAGTTAACAGAGATAAAGCATATTTTTGATTGAGCAGTTATGAAACACTCTTTTTGTAGAAAATGCAAGTGGAGATTCGGAGCGCTAAGAGGGTAATAGTGGAAAAAGGAATGTCTTCAAATATAAACTACACAGAATCATTCGGTGAAACTTCTTTCTGATCTGTGCATTCAGCTAACAGAGTTAAACCATACTTTTGATTGAGCAGATCTGAACACTCTTTCTGTAGAAAATGCAACTGGACATTTGGAGCGCTAAGAGCGTAGTAGTGGAAAAAGGAATATATTCAAATATAAACTACACAGAAGCATTCTGTGAAACTTCTTTCTGATCTGAGCATTCAGCTAACAGAGTTAAACCATACTTTTGATTGAGCAGTTTTGAAACACTCTGTCTGTAGAAAATGCAACTGGACATTCGTAGCGCTAAGTGGGTAATAGTGGAAAAAAGAATATGTTCAAATATAAACTACACAGAAGCATTGTATGAAACTTCTTTCTGTTCTGTGCATTCAACTAACAGAGTTGAACCTTACTTTTGATTGAGCCTTTCTGAAACACTCTTTCTGTAGAAACTGCAATTGGACATTCTGAGCGCTAAGAGGCATCTATTGGGAAAAATAATATCTTCAAATAAAAACTACACAGAAGCATTGTGTGAAACTTATTTCTGATATGTTCATTAAGCTAACAGAGTTAAACCATACTTTTGATTGCGCAGTTCTGAACACTCTTTCTGTAGAAAATGCAAGTGGACATTCGGAGCGCTAAGAGGGTAATAGTGGAAAAAGGAATATATTCAAATATAAACTACACAGTAGCATTCTGTGTAAATTCTTTCTGTTCTGTGCATTCAACTAACAGAGTTGAACCTTACTTTTGATTGAGCCATTCTGAAACACTCTTTCTGTAGAAACTGCAATTGGACATGCTAAGCGCTAAGAGGCCTACATTGGGAAAAAGAATATCTTCAAATAAAAACTACACAGATGCATTCTGTGAAACTTATTTCTGATCTGTAAATTCAGTTAACAGAGATAAAGCATATTTTTGATTGAGCAGTTATGAAAGATTCTTTTTGTAGAAAATGCAAGTGGAGATTCGGAGCGCTAAGAGGGTAATAGTGGAAAAAGGAATGTCTTCAAATATAAACTACACAGAATCATTCGGTGAAACTTCTTTCTGATCTGTGCATTCAGCTAACAGAGTTAAACCATACTTTTGATTGCGCAGATCAGAACACTCTTTCTGTAGAAAATGCAACTGGACATTTGGAGCGCTAAGAGCGTAGTAGTGGAAAAAGGAATATATTCAAATATAAACAACACAGAAGCATTCTGTGAAAATTCTTTCGGATCTGAGCATTCAGCTAACAGAGTTAAACCATACTTTTGATTGAGCAGTTTTGAAACACTCTGTCTGTAGAAAATGCAACTGGACATTCGTAGCGCTAAGTGGGTAATAGTGGAAAAAAGAATATGTTCAAATATAAACTACACAGAAGCATTGTATGAAACTCCTTTCTGTTCTGTGCATTCAACTAACAGAGTTGAACCTTACTTTTGGTTGAGCCTTTCTGAAACACTCTTTCTGTAGAAACTGCAATTGGACATTCTGAGCGCTAAGAGGCCTATATTGGGAAAAAGAATGTCTACAAATAAAAACTACACAGAAGAATTGTGTGAAAATTCTTTCTGTTCTGTTTGTTCAACTAAAAGAGTTGAACCTTAGTTTTGATTGAGCCGTTCTGAAACACTCTTTCTGTAGAAAATGCAAGTGGAGATTCGGAGCGCTAAGAGGGTAATAGTGGAAAAAGGAATGTCTCCAAATATAAACTACACGGAATCATTCTGTGAAACTTCTTTCTGATCTGTGCATTCAGCTAACAGATTTAAACTATACTTTTGATTGAGCAGATCTGAACACTCTTTCTGTAGAAAATGCAACTGGACATTTGGAGCGCTAAGAGAGTACTAGTGGAAAAAGGAATATATTCAAATATAAACTACACAGAAGCATTCTGTGAAACTTCTTTCTGATCTGAGCATTCAGCTAACAGAGTTAAACCATACTTTTAATTGAGCAGTTTTGAAACACTCTGTCTGTAGAAAATGCAACTGGACATTCGTAGCGCTAAGTGGGTAATAGTGGAAAAAAGAATATGTTCAAATATAAACTACACAGAAGCATTGTATGAAACTTCTTTCTGTTCTGTGCATTCAACTAACAGAGTTGAAGCTTACCTTTGATTGAGCCTTTCTGAAACACTCTTTCTGTAGAAACTGCAATTGGACATTCTGAGCGCTAAGAGGCCTCTATTGGGAAAAATAATATCTTCAAATAAAAACTACACAGAAGCATTGTGTGAAACTTATTTCTGATATGTTCATTAAGATAACAGAGTTAAACCATACTTTTGATTGCGCAGTTCTGAACACACTTTCTGTAGAAAATGCAAGTGGACATTCGGAGCGCTAAGAGGGTAAGAGTGGAAAAAGGAATATATTCAATTATAAACTACACAGTAGCATTCTGTGAAAATTCTTTCTGTTCTGTGCATTCAACTAACAGAGTTGAACCTTACTTTTGATTGAGCCGTTCTGAAACACTCTTTCTGTAGAAACTGCAAGTGGACATGCTAAGCGCTAAGAGGCCTACATTGGGAAAAAGAATATCTTCAAATAAAAACTACACAGATGCATTCTGTGAAACTTATTTCTGATCTGTAAATTCAGTTAACAGAGATAAAGCATATTTTTGATTGAGCAGTTATGAAACACTCTTTTTGTAGAAAATGCAAGTGGAGATTCGGAGCGCTAAGAGGGTAATAGTGGAAAAAGGAATGTCTTCAAATATAAACTACACAGAATCATTCGGTGAAACTTCTTTCTGATCTGTGCATTCAGCTAACAGAGTTAAACCATACTTTTGATTGAGCAGATCTGAACACTCTTTCTGTAGAAAATGCAACTGGACATTTGGAGCGCTAAGAGCGTAGTAGTGGAAAAAGGAATATATTCAAATATAAACTACACAGAAGCATTCTGTGAAACTTCTTTCTGATCTGAGCATTCAGCTAACAGAGTTAAACCATACTTTTGATTGAGCAGTTTTGAAACACTCTGTCTGTAGAAAATGCAACTGGACATTCGTAGCGCTAAGTGGGTAATAGTGGAAAAATGAATATGTTCAAATATAAACTACACAGAAGCATTGTATGAAACTTCTTTCTGTTCTGTGCATTCAACTAACAGAGTTGAACCTTACTTTTGATTGAGCCTTTCTGAAACACTCTTTCTGTAGAAACTGCAATTGGACATTCTGAGCGCTAAGAGGCATCTATTGGGAAAAATAATATCTTCAAATAAAAACTACACAGAAGCATTGTGTGAAACTTATTTCTGATATGTTCATTAAGCTAACAGAGTTAAACCATACTTTTGATTGCGCAGTTCTGAACACTCTTTCTGTAGAATATGCAAGTGGACATTCGGAGCGCTAAGAGGGTAATAGTGGAAAAAGTAATATATTCAAATATAAACTACACAGTAGCATTCTGTGTAAATTCTTTCTGTTCTGTGCATTCAACTAACAGAGTTGAACCTTACTTTTGATTGAGCCATTCTGAAACACTCTTTCTGTAGAAACTGCAATTGGACATGCTAAGCGCTAAGAGGCCTACATTGGGAAAAAGAATATCTTCAAATAAAAACTACACAGATGCATTCTGTGAAACTTATTTCTGATCTGTAAATTCAGTTAACAGAGATAAAGCATATTTTTGATTGAGCAGTTATGAAAGATTCTTTTTGTAGAAAATGCAAGTGGAGATTCGGAGCGCTAAGAGGGTAATAGTGGAAAAAGGAATGTCTTCAAATATAAACTACACAGAATCATTCGGTGAAACTTCTTTCTGATCTGTGCATTCAGCTAACAGAGTTAAACCATACTTTTGATTGAGCAGATCAGAACACTCTTTCTGTAGAAAATGCAACTGGACATTTGGAGCGCTAAGAGCGTAGTAGTGGAAAAAGGAATATATTCAAATATAAACAACACAGAAGCATTCTGTGAAACTTCTTTCTGATCTGAGCATTCAGCTAACAGAGTTAAACCATACTTTTGATTGAGCAGTTTTGAAACACTCTGTCTGTAGAAAATGCAACTGGACATTCGTAGCGCTAAGTGGGTAATAGTGGAAAAAAGAATATGTTCAAATATAAACTACACAGAAGCATTGTATGAAACTCCTTTCTGTTCTGTGCATTCAACTAACAGAGTTGAACCTTACTTTTGATTGAGCCTTTCTGAAACACTCTTTCTGTAGAAACTGCAATTGGACATTCTGAGCGCTAAGAGGCCTATATTGGGAAAAAGAATGTCTACAAATAAAAACTACACAGAAGAATTGTGTGAAACTTCTTTCTGTTCTGTTTGTTCAACTAAAAGAGTTGAACCTTAGTTTTGATTGAGCCGTTCTGAAACACTCTTTCTGTAGAAAATGCAAGTGGAGATTCGGAGCGCTAAGAGGGTAATAGTGGAAAAAGGAATGTCTCCAAATATAAACTACACGGAACCATTCTGTGAAACTTCTTTCTGATCTGTGCATTCAGCTAACAGAGTTAAACTATACTTTTGATTGAGCAGATCTGAACACTCTTTCTGTAGAAAATGCAACTGGACATTTGGAGCGCTAAGAGAGTACTAGTGGAAAAAGGAATATATTCAAATATAAACTACACAGAAGCATTCTGTGAAACTTCTTTCTGATCTGAGCATTCAGCTAACAGAATTAAACCATACTTTTAATTGAGCAGTTTTGAAACACTCTGTCTGTAGAAAATGCAACTGGACATTCGTAGCGCTAAGTGGGTAATAGTGGAAAAAAGAATATGTTCAAATATAAACTACACAGAAGCATTGTATGAAACTCCTTTCTGTTCTGTGCATTCAACTAACAGAGTTGAACCTTACTTTTGGTTGAGCCTTTCTGAAACACTCTTTCTGTAGAAACTGCAATTGGACATTCTGAGCGCTAAGAGGCCTATATTGGGAAAAAGAATGTCTACAAATAAAAACTACACAGAAGAATTGTGTGAAACTTCTTTCTGTTCTGTTTGTTCAACTAAAAGAGTTGAACCTTAGTTTTGATTGAGCCGTTCTGAAACACTCTTTCTGTAGAAAATGCAAGTGGAGATTCGGAGCGCTAAGAGGGTAATAGTGGAAAAAGGAATGTCTCCAAATATAAACTACACGGAATCATTCTGTGAAACTTCTTTCTGATCTGTGCATTCAGCTAACAGAGTTAAACTATACTTTTGATTGAGCAGATCTGAACACTCTTTCTGTAGAAAATGCAACTGGACATTTGGAGCGCTAAGAGAGTACTAGTGGAAAAAGGAATATATTCAAATATAAACTACACAGAAGCATTCTGTGAAACTTCTTTCTGATCTGAGCATTCAGCTAACAGAGTTAAACCATACTTTTAATTGAGCAGTTTTGAAACACTCTGTCTGTAGAAAATGCAACTGGACATTCGTAGCGCTAAGTGGGTAATAGTGGAAAAAAGAATATGTTCAAATATAAACTACACAGAAGCATTGTATGAAACTTCTTTCTGTTCTGTGCATTCAACTAACAGAGTTGAAGCTTACCTTTGATTGAGCCTTTCTGAAACACTCTTTCTGTAGAAACTGCAATTGGACATTCTGAGCGCTAAGAGGCCTCTATTGGGAAAAATAATATCTTCAAATAAAAACTACACAGAAGCATTGTGTGAAACTTATTTCTGATATGTTCATTAAGATAACAGAGTTAAACCATACTTTTGATTGCGCAGTTCTGAACACACTTTCTGTAGAAAATGCAAGTGGACATTCGGAGCGCTAAGAGGGTAAGAGTGGAAAAAGGAATATATTCAATTATAAACTACACAGTAGCATTCTGTGAAAATTCTTTCTGTTCTGTGCATTCAACTAACAGAGTTGAACCTTACTTTTGATTGAGCCGTTCTGAAACACTCTTTCTGTAGAAACTGCAAGTGGACATGCTAAGCGCTAAGAGGCCTACATTGGGAAAAAGAATATCTTCAAATAAAAACTACACAGATGCATTCTGTGAAACTTATTTCTGATCTGTAAATTCAGTTAACAGAGATAAAGCATATTTTTGATTGAGCAGTTATGAAACACTCTTTTTGTAGAAAATGCAAGTGGAGATTCGGAGCGCTAAGAGGGTAATAGTGGAAAAAGGAATGTCTTCAAATATAAACTACACAGAATCATTCGGTGAAACTTCTTTCTGATCTGTGCATTCAGCTAACAGAGTTAAACCATACTTTTGATTGAGCAGATCTGAACACTCTTTCTGTAGAAAATGCAACTGGACATTTGGAGCGCTAAGAGCGTAGTAGTGGAAAAAGGAATATATTCAAATATAAACTACACAGAAGCATTCTGTGAAACTTCTTTCTGATCTGAGCATTCAGCTAACAGAGTTAAACCATACTTTTGATTGAGCAGTTTTGAAACACTCTGTCTGTAGAAAATGCAACTGGACATTCGTAGCGCTAAGTGGGTAATAGTGGAAAAAAGAATATGTTCAAATATAAACTACACAGAAGCATTGTATGAAACTTCTTTCTGTTCTGTGCATTCAACTAACAGAGTTGAACCTTACTTTTGATTGAGCCTTTCTGAAACACTCTTTCTGTAGAAACTGCAATTGGACATTCTGAGCGCTAAGAGGCATCTATTGGGAAAAATAATATCTTCAAATAAAAACTACACAGAAGCATTGTGTGAAACTTATTTCTGATATGTTCATTAAGCTAACAGAGTTAAACCATACTTTTGATTGCGCAGTTCTGAACACTCTTTCTGTAGAAAATGCAAGTGGACATTCGGAGCGCTAAGAGGGTAATAGTGGAAAAAGGAATATATTCAAATATAAACTACACAGTAGCATTCTGTGTAAATTCTTTCTGTTCTGTGCATTCAACTAACAGAGTTGAACCTTACTTTTGATTGAGCCATTCTGAAACACTCTTTCTGTAGAAACTGCAATTGGACATGCTAAGCGCTAAGAGGCCTACATTGGGAAAAAGAATATCTTC
Source organism: Symphalangus syndactylus (assembly GCF_028878055.3). Taxonomy (NCBI): domain Eukaryota; kingdom Metazoa; phylum Chordata; class Mammalia; order Primates; family Hylobatidae; genus Symphalangus; species Symphalangus syndactylus. Next base: position 9,221,199 of record NC_072445.2, on the reverse strand, counting down.
AAATAAAAACTACACAGATGCATTCTGTGAAACTTATTTCTGATCTGTAAATTCAGTTAACAGAGATAAAGCATATTTTTGATTGAGCAGTTATGAAAGATTCTTTTTGTAGAAAATGCAAGTGGAGATTCGGAGCGCTAAGAGGGTAATAGTGGAAAAAGGAATGTCTTCAAATATAAACTACACAGAATCATTCGGTGAAACTTCTTTCTGATCTGTGCATTCAGCTAACAGAGTTAAACCATACTTTTGATTGCGCAGATCAGAACACTCTTTCTGTAGAAAATGCAACTGGACATTTGGAGCGCTAAGAGCGTAGTAGTGGAAAAAGGAATATATTCAAATATAAACAACACAGAAGCATTCTGTGAAAATTCTTTCGGATCTGAGCATTCAGCTAACAGAGTTAAACCATACTTTTGATTGAGCAGTTTTGAAACACTCTGTCTGTAGAAAATGCAACTGGACATTCTTAGCGCTAAGTGGGTAATAGTGGAAAAAAGAATATGTTCAAATATAAACTACACAGAAGCATTGTATGAAACTCCTTTCTGTTCTGTGCATTCAACTAACAGAGTTGAACCTTACTTTTGGTTGAGCCTTTCTGAAACACTCTTTCTGTAGAAACTGCAATTGGACATTCTGAGCGCTAAGAGGCCTATATTGGGAAAAAGAATGTCTACAAATAAAAACTACACAGAAGAATTGTGTGAAACTTCTTTCTGTTCTGTTTGTTCAACTAAAAGAGTTGAACCTTAGTTTTGATTGAGCCGTTCTGAAACACTCTTTCTGTAGAAAATGCAAGTGGAGATTCGGAGCGCTAAGAGGGTAATAGTGGAAAAAGGAATGTCTCCAAATATAAACTACACGGAATCATTCTGTGAAACTTCTTTCTGATCTGTGCATTCAGCTAACAGATTTAAACTATACTTTTGATTGAGCAGATCTGAACACTCTTTCTGTAGAAAATGCAACTGGACATTTGGAGCGCTAAGAGAGTACTAGTGGAAAAAGGAATATATTCAAATATAAACTACACAGAAGCATTCTGTGAAACTTCTTTCTGATCTGAGCATTCAGCTAACAGAGTTAAACCATACTTTTAATTGAGCAGTTTTGAAACACTCTGTCTGTAGAAAATGCAACTGGACATTCGTAGCGCTAAGTGGGTAATAGTGGAAAAAAGAATATGTTCAAATATAAACTACACAGAAGCATTGTATGAAACTTCTTTCTGTTCTGTGCATTCAACTAACAGAGTTGAAGCTTACCTTTGATTGAGCCTTTCTGAAACACTCTTTCTGTAGAAACTGCAATTGGACATTCTGAGCGCTAAGAGGCCTCTATTGGGAAAAATAATATCTTCAAATAAAAACTACACAGAAGCATTGTGTGAAACTTATTTCTGATATGTTCATTAAGATAACAGAGTTAAACCATACTTTTGATTGCGCAGTTCTGAACACACTTTCTGTAGAAAATGCAAGTGGACATTCGGAGCGCTAAGAGGGTAAGAGTGGAAAAAGGAATATATTCAATTATAAACTACACAGTAGCATTCTGTGAAAATTCTTTCTGTTCTGTGCATTCAACTAACAGAGTTGAACCTTACTTTTGATTGAGCCGTTCTGAAACACTCTTTCTGTAGAAACTGCAAGTGGACATGCTAAGCGCTAAGAGGCCTACATTGGGAAAAAGAATATCTTCAAATAAAAACTACACAGATGCATTCTGTGAAACTTATTTCTGATCTGTAAATTCAGTTAACAGAGATAAAGCATATTTTTGATTGAGCAGTTATGAAACACTCTTTTTGTAGAAAATGCAAGTGGAGATTCGGAGCGCTAAGAGGGTAATAGTGGAAAAAGGAATGTCTTCAAATATAAACTACACAGAATCATTCGGTGAAACTTCTTTCTGATCTGTGCATTCAGCTAACAGAGTTAAACCATACTTTTGATTGAGCAGATCTGAACACTCTTTCTGTAGAAAATGCAACTGGACATTTGGAGCGCTAAGAGCGTAGTAGTGGAAAAAGGAATATATTCAAATATAAACTACACAGAAGCATTCTGTGAAACTTCTTTCTGATCTGAGCATTCAGCTAACAGAGTTAAACCATACTTTTGATTGAGCAGTTTTGAAACACTCTGTCTGTAGAAAATGCAACTGGACATTCGTAGCGCTAAGTGGGTAATAGTGGAAAAATGAATATGTTCAAATATAAACTACACAGAAGCATTGTATGAAACTTCTTTCTGTTCTGTGCATTCAACTAACAGAGTTGAACCTTACTTTTGATTGAGCCTTTCTGAAACACTCTTTCTGTAGAAACTGCAATTGGACATTCTGAGCGCTAAGAGGCATCTATTGGGAAAAATAATATCTTCAAATAAAAACTACACAGAAGCATTGTGTGAAACTTATTTCTGATATGTTCATTAAGCTAACAGAGTTAAACCATACTTTTGATTGCGCAGTTCTGAACACTCTTTCTGTAGAATATGCAAGTGGACATTCGGAGCGCTAAGAGGGTAATAGTGGAAAAAGTAATATATTCAAATATAAACTACACAGTAGCATTCTGTGTAAATTCTTTCTGTTCTGTGCATTCAACTAACAGAGTTGAACCTTACTTTTGATTGAGCCATTCTGAAACACTCTTTCTGTAGAAACTGCAATTGGACATGCTAAGCGCTAAGAGGCCTACATTGGGAAAAAGAATATCTTCAAATAAAAACTACACAGATGCATTCTGTGAAACTTATTTCTGATCTGTAAATTCAGTTAACAGAGATAAAGCATATTTTTGATTGAGCAGTTATGAAAGATTCTTTTTGTAGAAAATGCAAGTGGAGATTCGGAGCGCTAAGAGGGTAATAGTGGAAAAAGGAATGTCTTCAAATATAAACTACACAGAATCATTCGGTGAAACTTCTTTCTGATCTGTGCATTCAGCTAACAGAGTTAAACCATACTTTTGATTGAGCAGATCAGAACACTCTTTCTGTAGAAAATGCAACTGGACATTTGGAGCGCTAAGAGCGTAGTAGTGGAAAAAGGAATATATTCAAATATAAACAACACAGAAGCATTCTGTGAAACTTCTTTCTGATCTGAGCATTCAGCTAACAGAGTTAAACCATACTTTTGATTGAGCAGTTTTGAAACACTCTGTCTGTAGAAAATGCAACTGGACATTCGTAGCGCTAAGTGGGTAATAGTGGAAAAAAGAATATGTTCAAATATAAACTACACAGAAGCATTGTATGAAACTCCTTTCTGTTCTGTGCATTCAACTAACAGAGTTGAACCTTACTTTTGATTGAGCCTTTCTGAAACACTCTTTCTGTAGAAACTGCAATTGGACATTCTGAGCGCTAAGAGGCCTATATTGGGAAAAAGAATGTCTACAAATAAAAACTACACAGAAGAATTGTGTGAAACTTCTTTCTGTTCTGTTTGTTCAACTAAAAGAGTTGAACCTTAGTTTTGATTGAGCCGTTCTGAAACACTCTTTCTGTAGAAAATGCAAGTGGAGATTCGGAGCGCTAAGAGGGTAATAGTGGAAAAAGGAATGTCTCCAAATATAAACTACACGGAACCATTCTGTGAAACTTCTTTCTGATCTGTGCATTCAGCTAACAGAGTTAAACTATACTTTTGATTGAGCAGATCTGAACACTCTTTCTGTAGAAAATGCAACTGGACATTTGGAGCGCTAAGAGAGTACTAGTGGAAAAAGGAATATATTCAAATATAAACTACACAGAAGCATTCTGTGAAACTTCTTTCTGATCTGAGCATTCAGCTAACAGAATTAAACCATACTTTTAATTGAGCAGTTTTGAAACACTCTGTCTGTAGAAAATGCAACTGGACATTCGTAGCGCTAAGTGGGTAATAGTGGAAAAAAGAATATGTTCAAATATAAACTACACAGAAGCATTGTATGAAACTCCTTTCTGTTCTGTGCATTCAACTAACAGAGTTGAACCTTACTTTTGGTTGAGCCTTTCTGAAACACTCTTTCTGTAGAAACTGCAATTGGACATTCTGAGCGCTAAGAGGCCTATATTGGGAAAAAGAATGTCTACAAATAAAAACTACACAGAAGAATTGTGTGAAACTTCTTTCTGTTCTGTTTGTTCAACTAAAAGAGTTGAACCTTAGTTTTGATTGAGCCGTTCTGAAACACTCTTTCTGTAGAAAATGCAAGTGGAGATTCGGAGCGCTAAGAGGGTAATAGTGGAAAAAGGAATGTCTCCAAATATAAACTACACGGAACCATTCTGTGAAACTTCTTTCTGATCTGTGCATTCAGCTAACAGAGTTAAACTATACTTTTGATTGAGCAGATCTGAACACTCTTTCTGTAGAAAATGCAACTGGACATTTGGAGCGCTAAGAGAGTACTAGTGGAAAAAGGAATATATTCAAATATAAACTACACAGAAGCATTCTGTGAAACTTCTTTCTGATCTGAGCATTCAGCTAACAGAATTAAACCATACTTTTAATTGAGCAGTTTTGAAACACTCTGTCTGTAGAAAATGCAACTGGACATTCGTAGCGCTAAGTGGGTAATAGTGGAAAAAAGAATATGTTCAAATATAAACTACACAGAAGCATTGTATGAAACTCCTTTCTGTTCTGTGCATTCAACTAACAGAGTTGAACCTTACTTTTGGTTGAGCCTTTCTGAAACACTCTTTCTGTAGAAACTGCAATTGGACATTCTGAGCGCTAAGAGGCCTATATTGGGAAAAAGAATGTCTACAAATAAAAACTACACAGAAGAATTGTGTGAAACTTCTTTCTGTTCTGTTTGTTCAACTAAAAGAGTTGAACCTTAGTTTTGATTGAGCCGTTCTGAAACACTCTTTCTGTAGAAAATGCAAGTGGAGATTCGGAGCGCTAAGAGGGTAATAGTGGAAAAAGGAATGTCTCCAAATATAAACTACACGGAATCATTCTGTGAAACTTCTTTCTGATCTGTGCATTCAGCTAACAGAGTTAAACTATACTTTTGATTGAGCAGATCTGAACACTCTTTCTGTAGAAAATGCAACTGGACATTTGGAGCGCTAAGAGAGTACTAGTGGAAAAAGGAATATATTCAAATATAAACTACACAGAAGCATTCTGTGAAACTTCTTTCTGATCTGAGCATTCAGCTAACAGAGTTAAACCATACTTTTAATTGAGCAGTTTTGAAACACTCTGTCTGTAGAAAATGCAACTGGACATTCGTAGCGCTAAGTGGGTAATAGTGGAAAAAAGAATATGTTCAAATATAAACTACACAGAAGCATTGTATGAAACTTCTTTCTGTTCTGTGCATTCAACTAACAGAGTTGAAGCTTACCTTTGATTGAGCCTTTCTGAAACACTCTTTCTGTAGAAACTGCAATTGGACATTCTGAGCGCTAAGAGGCCTCTATTGGGAAAAATAATATCTTCAAATAAAAACTACACAGAAGCATTGTGTGAAACTTATTTCTGATATGTTCATTAAGATAACAGAGTTAAACCATACTTTTGATTGCGCAGTTCTGAACACACTTTCTGTAGAAAATGCAAGTGGACATTCGGAGCGCTAAGAGGGTAAGAGTGGAAAAAGGAATATATTCAATTATAAACTACACAGTAGCATTCTGTGAAAATTCTTTCTGTTCTGTGCATTCAACTAACAGAGTTGAACCTTACTTTTGATTGAGCCGTTCTGAAACACTCTTTCTGTAGAAACTGCAAGTGGACATGCTAAGCGCTAAGAGGCCTACATTGGGAAAAAGAATATCTTCAAATAAAAACTACACAGATGCATTCTGTGAAACTTATTTCTGATCTGTAAATTCAGTTAACAGAGATAAAGCATATTTTTGATTGAGCAGTTATGAAACACTCTTTTTGTAGAAAATGCAAGTGGAGATTCGGAGCGCTAAGAGGGTAATAGTGGAAAAAGGAATGTCTTCAAATATAAACTACACAGAATCATTCGGTGAAACTTCTTTCTGATCTGTGCATTCAGCTAACAGAGTTAAACCATACTTTTGATTGAGCAGATCTGAACACTCTTTCTGTAGAAAATGCAACTGGACATTTGGAGCGCTAAGAGCGTAGTAGTGGAAAAAGGAATATATTCAAATATAAACTACACAGAAGCATTCTGTGAAACTTCTTTCTGATCTGAGCATTCAGCTAACAGAGTTAAACCATACTTTTGATTGAGCAGTTTTGAAACACTCTGTCTGTAGAAAATGCAACTGGACATTCGTAGCGCTAAGTGGGTAATAGTGGAAAAAAGAATATGTTCAAATATAAACTACACAGAAGCATTGTATGAAACTTCTTTCTGTTCTGTGCATTCAACTAACAGAGTTGAACCTTACTTTTGATTGAGCCTTTCTGAAACACTCTTTCTGTAGAAACTGCAATTGGACATTCTGAGCGCTAAGAGGCATCTATTGGGAAAAATAATATCTTCAAATAAAAACTACACAGAAGCATTGTGTGAAACTTATTTCTGATATGTTCATTAAGCTAACAGAGTTAAACCATACTTTTGATTGCGCAGTTCTGAACACTCTTTCTGTAGAAAATGCAAGTGGACATTCGGAGCGCTAAGAGGGTAATAGTGGAAAAAGGAATATATTCAAATATAAACTACACAGTAGCATTCTGTGTAAATTCTTTCTGTTCTGTGCATTCAACTAACAGAGTTGAACCTTACTTTTGATTGAGCCATTCTGAAACACTCTTTCTGTAGAAACTGCAATTGGACATGCTAAGCGCTAAGAGGCCTACATTGGGAAAAAGAATATCTTCAAATAAAAACTACACAGATGCATTCTGTGAAACTTATTTCTGATCTGTAAATTCAGTTAACAGAGATAAAGCATATTTTTGATTGAGCAGTTATGAAAGATTCTTTTTGTAGAAAATGCAAGTGGAGATTCGGAGCGCTAAGAGGGTAATAGTGGAAAAAGGAATGTCTTCAAATATAAACTACACAGAATCATTCGGTGAAACTTCTTTCTGATCTGTGCATTCAGCTAACAGAGTTAAACCATACTTTTGATTGCGCAGATCAGAACACTCTTTCTGTAGAAAATGCAACTGGACATTTGGAGCGCTAAGAGCGTAGTAGTGGAAAAAGGAATATATTCAAATATAAACAACACAGAAGCATTCTGTGAAAATTCTTTCGGATCTGAGCATTCAGCTAACAGAGTTAAACCATACTTTTGATTGAGCAGTTTTGAAACACTCTGTCTGTAGAAAATGCAACTGGACATTCTTAGCGCTAAGTGGGTAATAGTGGAAAAAAGAATATGTTCAAATATAAACTACACAGAAGCATTGTATGAAACTCCTTTCTGTTCTGTGCATTCAACTAACAGAGTTGAACCTTACTTTTGGTTGAGCCTTTCTGAAACACTCTTTCTGTAGAAACTGCAATTGGACATTCTGAGCGCTAAGAGGCCTATATTGGGAAAAAGAATGTCTACAAATAAAAACTACACAGAAGAATTGTGTGAAACTTCTTTCTGTTCTGTTTGTTCAACTAAAAGAGTTGAACCTTAGTTTTGATTGAGCCGTTCTGAAACACTCTTTCTGTAGAAAATGCAAGTGGAGATTCGGAGCGCTAAGAGGGTAATAGTGGAAAAAGGAATGTCTCCAAATATAAACTACACGGAATCATTCTGTGAAACTTCTTTCTGATCTGTGCATTCAGCTAACAGATTTAAACTATACTTTTGATTGAGCAGATCTGAACACTCTTTCTGTAGAAAATGCAACTGGACATTTGGAGCGCTAAGAGAGTACTAGTGGAAAAAGGAATATATTCAAATATAAACTACACAGAAGCATTCTGTGAAACTTCTTTCTGATCTGAGCATTCAGCTAACAGAGTTAAACCATACTTTTAATTGAGCAGTTTTGAAACACTCTGTCTGTAGAAAATGCAACTGGACATTCGTAGCGCTAAGTGGGTAATAGTGGAAAAAAGAATATGTTCAAATATAAACTACACAGAAGCATTGTATGAAACTTCTTTCTGTTCTGTGCATTCAACTAACAGAGTTGAAGCTTACCTTTGATTGAGCCTTTCTGAAACACTCTTTCTGTAGAAACTGCAATTGGACATTCTGAGCGCTAAGAGGCCTCTATTGGGAAAAATAATATCTTCAAATAAAAACTACACAGAAGCATTGTGTGAAACTTATTTCTGATATGTTCATTAAGATAACAGAGTTAAACCATACTTTTGATTGCGCAGTTCTGAACACACTTTCTGTAGAAAATGCAAGTGGACATTCGGAGCGCTAAGAGGGTAAGAGTGGAAAAAGGAATATATTCAATTATAAACTACACAGTAGCATTCTGTGAAAATTCTTTCTGTTCTGTGCATTCAACTAACAGAGTTGAACCTTACTTTTGATTGAGCCGTTCTGAAACACTCTTTCTGTAGAAACTGCAAGTGGACATGCTAAGCGCTAAGAGGCCTACATTGGGAAAAAGAATATCTTCAAATAAAAACTACACAGATGCATTCTGTGAAACTTATTTCTGATCTGTAAATTCAGTTAACAGAGATAAAGCATATTTTTGATTGAGCAGTTATGAAACACTCTTTTTGTAGAAAATGCAAGTGGAGATTCGGAGCGCTAAGAGGGTAATAGTGGAAAAAGGAATGTCTTCAAATATAAACTACACAGAATCATTCGGTGAAACTTCTTTCTGATCTGTGCATTCAGCTAACAGAGTTAAACCATACTTTTGATTGAGCAGATCTGAACACTCTTTCTGTAGAAAATGCAACTGGACATTTGGAGCGCTAAGAGCGTAGTAGTGGAAAAAGGAATATATTCAAATATAAACTACACAGAAGCATTCTGTGAAACTTCTTTCTGATCTGAGCATTCAGCTAACAGAGTTAAACCATACTTTTGATTGAGCAGTTTTGAAACACTCTGTCTGTAGAAAATGCAACTGGACATTCGTAGCGCTAAGTGGGTAATAGTGGAAAAATGAATATGTTCAAATATAAACTACACAGAAGCATTGTATGAAACTTCTTTCTGTTCTGTGCATTCAACTAACAGAGTTGAACCTTACTTTTGATTGAGCCTTTCTGAAACACTCTTTCTGTAGAAACTGCAATTGGACATTCTGAGCGCTAAGAGGCATCTATTGGGAAAAATAATATCTTCAAATAAAAACTACACAGAAGCATTGTGTGAAACTTATTTCTGATATGTTCATTAAGCTAACAGAGTTAAACCATACTTTTGATTGCGCAGTTCTGAACACTCTTTCTGTAGAATATGCAAGTGGACATTCGGAGCGCTAAGAGGGTAATAGTGGAAAAAGTAATATATTCAAATATAAACTACACAGTAGCATTCTGTGTAAATTCTTTCTGTTCTGTGCATTCAACTAACAGAGTTGAACCTTACTTTTGATTGAGCCATTCTGAAACACTCTTTCTGTAGAAACTGCAATTGGACATGCTAAGCGCTAAGAGGCCTACATTGGGAAAAAGAATATCTTCAAATAAAAACTACACAGATGCATTCTGTGAAACTTATTTCTGATCTGTAAATTCAGTTAACAGAGATAAAGCATATTTTTGATTGAGCAGTTATGAAAGATTCTTTTTGTAGAAAATGCAAGTGGAGATTCGGAGCGCTAAGAGGGTAATAGTGGAAAAAGGAATGTCTTCAAATATAAACTACACAGAATCATTCGGTGAAACTTCTTTCTGATCTGTGCATTCAGCTAACAGAGTTAAACCATACTTTTGATTGAGCAGATCAGAACACTCTTTCTGTAGAAAATGCAACTGGAGATTTGGAGCGCTAAGAGCGTAGTAGTGGAAAAAGGAATATATTCAAATATAAACAACACAGAAGCATTCTGTGAAACTTCTTTCTGATCTGAGCATTCAGCTAACAGAGTTAAACCATACTTTTGATTGAGCAGTTTTGAAACACTCTGTCTGTAGAAAATGCAACTGGACATTCGTAGCGCTAAGTGGGTAATAGTGGAAAAAAGAATATGTTCAAATATAAACTACACAGAAGCATTGTATGAAACTCCTTTCTGTTCTGTGCATTCAACTAACAGAGTTGAACCTTACTTTTGATTGAGCCTTTCTGAAACACTCTTTCTGTAGAAACTGCAATTGGACATTCTGAGCGCTAAGAGGCCTATATTGGGAAAAAGAATGTCTACAAATAAAAACTACACAGAAGAATTGTGTGAAACTTCTTTCTGTTCTGTTTGTTCAACTAAAAGAGTTGAACCTTAGTTTTGATTGAGCCGTTCTGAAACACTCTTTCTGTAGAAAATGCAAGTGGAGATTCGGAGCGCTAAGAGGGTAATAGTGGAAAAAGGAATGTCTCCAAATATAAACTACACGGAACCATTCTGTGAAACTTCTTTCTGATCTGTGCATTCAGCTAACAGAGTTAAACTATACTTTTGATTGAGCAGATCTGAACACTCTTTCTGTAGAAAATGCAACTGGACATTTGGAGCGCTAAGAGAGTACTAGTGGAAAAAGGAATATATTCAAATATAAACTACACAGAAGCATTCTGTGAAACTTCTTTCTGATCTGAGCATTCAGCTAACAGAATTAAACCATACTTTTAATTGAGCAGTTTTGAAACACTCTGTCTGTAGAAAATGCAACTGGACATTCGTAGCGCTAAGTGGGTAATAGTGGAAAAAAGAATATGTTCAAATATAAACTACACAGAAGCATTGTATGAAACTCCTTTCTGTTCTGTGCATTCAACTAACAGAGTTGAACCTTACTTTTGGTTGAGCCTTTCTGAAACACTCTTTCTGTAGAAACTGCAATTGGACATTCTGAGCGCTAAGAGGCCTATATTGGGAAAAAGAATGTCTACAAATAAAAACTACACAGAAGAATTGTGTGAAACTTCTTTCTGTTCTGTTTGTTCAACTAAAAGAGTTGAACCTTAGTTTTGATTGAGCCGTTCTGAAACACTCTTTCTGTAGAAAATGCAAGTGGAGATTCGGAGCGCTAAGAGGGTAATAGTGGAAAAAGGAATGTCTCCAAATATAAACTACACGGAATCATTCTGTGAAACTTCTTTCTGATCTGTGCATTCAGCTAACAGAGTTAAACTATACTTTTGATTGAGCAGATCTGAACACTCTTTCTGTAGAAAATGCAACTGGACATTTGGAGCGCTAAGAGAGTACTAGTGGAAAAAGGAATATATTCAAATATAAACTACACAGAAGCATTCTGTGAAACTTCTTTCTGATCTGAGCATTCAGCTAACAGAGTTAAACCATACTTTTAATTGAGCAGTTTTGAAACACTCTGTCTGTAGAAAATGCAACTGGACATTCGTAGCGCTAAGTGGGTAATAGTGGAAAAAAGAATATGTTCAAATATAAACTACACAGAAGCATTGTATGAAACTTCTTTCTGTTCTGTGCATTCAACTAACAGAGTTGAAGCTTACCTTTGATTGAGCCTTTCTGAAACACTCTTTCTGTAGAAACTGCAATTGGACATTCTGAGCGCTAAGAGGCCTCTATTGGGAAAAATAATATCTTCAAATAAAAACTACACAGAAGCATTGTGTGAAACTTATTTCTGATATGTTCATTAAGATAACAGAGTTAAACCATACTTTTGATTGCGCAGTTCTGAACACACTTTCTGTAGAAAATGCAAGTGGACATTCGGAGCGCTAAGAGGGTAAGAGTGGAAAAAGGAATATATTCAATTATAAACTACACAGTAGCATTCTGTGAAAATTCTTTCTGTTCTGTGCATTCAACTAACAGAGTTGAACCTTACTTTTGATTGAGCCGTTCTGAAACACTCTTTCTGTAGAAACTGCAAGTGGACATGCTAAGCGCTAAGAGGCCTACATTGGGAAAAAGAATATCTTCAAATAAAAACTACACAGATGCATTCTGTGAAACTTATTTCTGATCTGTAAATTCAGTTAACAGAGATAAAGCATATTTTTGATTGAGCAGTTATGAAACACTCTTTTTGTAGAAAATGCAAGTGGAGATTCGGAGCGCTAAGAGGGTAATAGTGGAAAAAGGAATGTCTTCAAATATAAACTACACAGAATCATTCGGTGAAACTTCTTTCTGATCTGTGCATTCAGCTAACAGAGTTAAACCATACTTTTGATTGAGCAGATCTGAACACTCTTTCTGTAGAAAATGCAACTGGACATTTGGAGCGCTAAGAGCGTAGTAGTGGAAAAAGGAATATATTCAAATATAAACTACACAGAAGCATTCTGTGAAACTTCTTTCTGATCTGAGCATTCAGCTAACAGAGTTAAACCATACTTTTGATTGAGCAGTTTTGAAACACTCTGTCTGTAGAAAATGCAACTGGACATTCGTAGCGCTAAGTGGGTAATAGTGGAAAAAAGAATATGTTCAAATATAAACTACACAGAAGCATTGTATGAAACTTCTTTCTGTTCTGTGCATTCAACTAACAGAGTTGAACCTTACTTTTGATTGAGCCTTTCTGAAACACTCTTTCTGTAGAAACTGCAATTGGACATTCTGAGCGCTAAGAGGCATCTATTGGGAAAAATAATATCTTCAAATAAAAACTACACAGAAGCATTGTGTGAAACTTATTTCTGATATGTTCATTAAGCTAACAGAGTTAAACCATACTTTTGATTGCGCAGTTCTGAACACTCTTTCTGTAGAAAATGCAAGTGGACATTCGGAGCGCTAAGAGGGTAATAGTGGAAAAAGGAATATATTCAAATATAAACTACACAGTAGCATTCTGTGTAAATTCTTTCTGTTCTGTGCATTCAACTAACAGAGTTGAACCTTACTTTTGATTGAGCCATTCTGAAACACTCTTTCTGTAGAAACTGCAATTGGACATGCTAAGCGCTAAGAGGCCTACATTGGGAAAAAGAATATCTTCAAATAAAAACTACACAGATGCATTCTGTGAAACTTATTTCTGATCTGTAAATTCAGTTAACAGAGATAAAGCATATTTTTGATTGAGCAGTTATGAAAGATTCTTTTTGTAGAAAATGCAAGTGGAGATTCGGAGCGCTAAGAGGGTAATAGTGGAAAAAGGAATGTCTTCAAATATAAACTACACAGAATCATTCGGTGAAACTTCTTTCTGATCTGTGCATTCAGCTAACAGAGTTAAACCATACTTTTGATTGCGCAGATCAGAACACTCTTTCTGTAGAAAATGCCACTGGACATTTGGAGCGCTAAGAGCGTAGTAGTGGAAAAAGGAATATATTCAAATATAAACAACACAGAAGCATTCTGTGAAAATCCTTTCGGATCTGAGCATTCAGCTAACAGAGTTAAACCATACTTTTGATTGAGCAGTTTTGAAACACTCTGTCTGTAGAAAATGCAACTGGACATTCGTAGCGCTAAGTGGGTAATAGTGGAAAAAAGAATATGTTCAAATATAAACTACACAGAAGCATTGTATGAAACTCCTTTCTGTTCTGTGCATTCAACTAACAGAGTTGAACCTTACTTTTGGTTGAGCCTTTCTGAAACACTCTTTCTGTAGAAACTGCAATTGGACATTCTGAGCGCTAAGAGGCCTATATTGGGAAAAAGAATGTCTACAAATAAAAACTACACAGAAGAATTGTGTGAAACTTCTTTCTGTTCTGTTTGTTCAACTAAAAGAGTTGAACCTTAGTTTTGATTGAGCCGTTCTGAAACACTCTTTCTGTAGAAAATGCAAGTGGAGATTCGGAGCGCTAAGAGGGTAATAGTGGAAAAAGGAATGTCTCCAAATATAAACTACACGGAATCATTCTGTGAAACTTCTTTCTGATCTGTGCATTCAGCTAACAGATTTAAACTATACTTTTGATTGAGCAGATCTGAACACTCTTTCTGTAGAAAATGCAACTGGACATTTGGAGCGCTAAGAGAGTACTAGTGGAAAAAGGAATATATTCAAATATAAACTACACAGAAGCATTCTGTGAAACTTCTTTCTGATCTGAGCATTCAGCTAACAGAGTTAAACCATACTTTTAATTGAGCAGTTTTGAAACACTCTGTCTGTAGAAAATGCAACTGGACATTCGTAGCGCTAAGTGGGTAATAGTGGAAAAAAGAATATGTTCAAATATAAACTACACAGAAGCATTGTATGAAACTTCTTTCTGTTCTGTGCATTCAACTAACAGAGTTGAAGCTTACCTTTGATTGAGCCTTTCTGAAACACTCTTTCTGTAGAAACTGCAATTGGACATTCTGAGCGCTAAGAGGCCTCTATTGGGAAAAATAATATCTTCAAATAAAAACTACACAGAAGCATTGTGTGAAACTTATTTCTGATATGTTCATTAAGATAACAGAGTTAAACCATACTTTTGATTGCGCAGTTCTGAACACACTTTCTGTAGAAAATGCAAGTGGACATTCGGAGCGCTAAGAGGGTAAGAGTGGAAAAAGGAATATATTCAATTATAAACTACACAGTAGCATTCTGTGAAAATTCTTTCTGTTCTGTGCATTCAACTAACAGAGTTGAACCTTACTTTTGATTGAGCCGTTCTGAAACACTCTTTCTGTAGAAACTGCAAGTGGACATGCTAAGCGCTAAGAGGCCTACATTGGGAAAAAGAATATCTTCAAATAAAAACTACACAGATGCATTCTGTGAAACTTATTTCTGATCTGTAAATTCAGTTAACAGAGATAAAGCATATTTTTGATTGAGCAGTTATGAAACACTCTTTTTGTAGAAAATGCAAGTGGAGATTCGGAGCGCTAAGAGGGTAATAGTGGAAAAAGGAATGTCTTCAAATATAAACTACACAGAATCATTCGGTGAAACTTCTTTCTGATCTGTGCATTCAGCTAACAGAGTTAAACCATACTTTTGATTGAGCAGATCTGAACACTCTTTCTGTAGAAAATGCAACTGGACATTTGGAGCGCTAAGAGCGTAGTAGTGGAAAAAGGAATATATTCAAATATAAACTACACAGAAGCATTCTGTGAAACTTCTTTCTGATCTGAGCATTCAGCTAACAGAGTTAAACCATACTTTTGATTGAGCAGTTTTGAAACACTCTGTCTGTAGAAAATGCAACTGGACATTCGTAGCGCTAAGTGGGTAATAATGGAAAAATGAATATGTTCAAATATAAACTACACAGAAGCATTGTATGAAACTTCTTTCTGTTCTGTGCATTCAACTAACAGAGTTGAACCTTACTTTTGATTGAGCCTTTCTGAAACACTCTTTCTGTAGAAACTGCAATTGGACATTCTGAGCGCTAAGAGGCATCTATTGGGAAAAATAATATCTTCAAATAAAAACTACACAGAAGCATTGTGTGAAACTTATTTCTGATATGTTCATTAAGCTAACAGAGTTAAACCATACTTTTGATTGCGCAGTTCTGAACACTCTTTCTGTAGAATATGCAAGTGGACATTCGGAGCGCTAAGAGGGTAATAGTGGAAAAAGTAATATATTCAAATATAAACTACACAGTAGCATTCTGTGTAAATTCTTTCTGTTCTGTGCATTCAACTAACAGAGTTGAACCTTACTTTTGATTGAGCCATTCTGAAACACTCTTTCTGTAGAAACTGCAATTGGACATGCTAAAGCGCTAAGAGGCCTACATTGGGAAAAAGAATATCTTCAAATAAAAACTACACAGATGCATTCTGTGAAACTTATTTCTGATCTGTAAATTCAGTTAACAGAGATAAAGCATATTTTTGATTGAGCAGTTATGAAAGATTCTTTTTGTAGAAAATGCAAGTGGAGATTCGGAGCGCTAAGAGGGTAATAGTGGAAAAAGGAATGTCTTCAAATATAAACTACACAGAATCATTCGGTGAAACTTCTTTCTGATCTGTGCATTCAGCTAACAGAGTTAAACCATACTTTTGATTGAGCAGATCAGAACACTCTTTCTGTAGAAAATGCAACTGGACATTTGGAGCGCTAAGAGCGTAGTAGTGGAAAAAGGAATATATTCAAATATAAACAACACAGAAGCATTCTGTGAAACTTCTTTCTGATCTGAGCATTCAGCTAACAGAGTTAAACCATACTTTTGATTGAGCAGTTTTGAAACACTCTGTCTGTAGAAAATGCAACTGGACATTCGTAGCGCTAAGTGGGTAATAGTGGAAAAAAGAATATGTTCAAATATAAACTACACAGAAGCATTGTATGAAACTCCTTTCTGTTCTGTGCATTCAACTAACAGAGTTGAACCTTACTTTTGATTGAGCCTTTCTGAAACACTCTTTCTGTAGAAACTGCAATTGGACATTCTGAGCGCTAAGAGGCCTATATTGGGAAAAAGAATGTCTACAAATAAAAACTACACAGAAGAATTGTGTGAAACTTCTTTCTGTTCTGTTTGTTCAACTAAAAGAGTTGAACCTTAGTTTTGATTGAGCCGTTCTGAAACACTCTTTCTGTAGAAAATGCAAGTGGAGATTCGGAGCGCTAAGAGGGTAATAGTGGAAAAAGGAATGTCTCCAAATATAAACTACACGGAACCATTCTGTGAAACTTCTTTCTGATCTGTGCATTCAGCTAACAGAGTTAAACTATACTTTTGATTGAGCAGATCTGAACACTCTTTCTGTAGAAAATGCAACTGGACATTTGGAGCGCTAAGAGAGTACTAGTGGAAAAAGGAATATATTCAAATATAAACTACACAGAAGCATTCTGTGAAACTTCTTTCTGATCTGAGCATTCAGCTAACAGAATTAAACCATACTTTTAATTGAGCAGTTTTGAAACACTCTGTCTGTAGAAAATGCAACTGGACATTCGTAGCGCTAAGTGGGTAATAGTGGAAAAAAGAATATGTTCAAATATAAACTACACAGAAGCATTGTATGAAACTCCTTTCTGTTCTGTGCATTCAACTAACAGAGTTGAACCTTACTTTTGGTTGAGCCTTTCTGAAACACTCTTTCTGTAGAAACTGCAATTGGACATTCTGAGCGCTAAGAGGCCTATATTGGGAAAAAGAATGTCTACAAATAAAAACTACACAGAAGAATTGTGTGAAACTTCTTTCTGTTCTGTTTGTTCAACTAAAAGAGTTGAACCTTAGTTTTGATTGAGCCGTTCTGAAACACTCTTTCTGTAGAAAATGCAAGTGGAGATTCGGAGCGCTAAGAGGGTAATAGTGGAAAAAGGAATGTCTCCAAATATAAACTACACGGAATCATTCTGTGAAACTTCTTTCTGATCTGTGCATTCAGCTAACAGAGTTAAACTATACTTTTGATTGAGCAGATCTGAACACTCTTTCTGTAGAAAATGCAACTGGACATTTGGAGCGCTAAGAGAGTACTAGTGGAAAAAGGAATATATTCAAATATAAACTACACAGAAGCATTCTGTGAAACTTCTTTCTGATCTGAGCATTCAGCTAACAGAGTTAAACCATACTTTTAATTGAGCAGTTTTGAAACACTCTGTCTGTAGAAAATGCAACTGGACATTCGTAGCGCTAAGTGGGTAATAGTGGAAAAAAGAATATGTTCAAATATAAACTACACAGAAGCATTGTATGAAACTTCTTTCTGTTCTGTGCATTCAACTAACAGAGTTGAACCTTACTTTTGATTGAGCCTTTCTGAAACACTCTTTCTGTAGAAACTGCAATTGGACATTCTGAGCGCTAAGAGGCATCTATTGGGAAAAATAATATGTTCAAATAAAAACTACACAGAAGCATTGTGTGAAACTTATTTCTGATATGTTCATTAAGCTAACAGAGTTAAACCATACTTTTGATTGCGCAGTTCTGAAAACTCTTTCTGTAGAAAATGCAAGTGGACATTCGGAGCGCTAAGAGGGTAATAGTGGAAAAAGGACTATATTCAAATATAAACTACACAGTAGCATTCTGTGTAAATTCTTTCTGTTCTGTGCATTCAACTAACAGAGTTGAACCTTACTTTTGATTGAGCCATTCTGAAACACTCTTTCTGTAGAAACTGCAATTGGACATGCTAAGCGCTAAGAGGCCTACATTGGGAAAAAGAATATCTTCAAATAAAAACTACACAGATGCATTCTGTGAAACTTATTTCTGATCTGTAAATTCAGTTAACAGAGATAAAGCATATTTTTGATTGAGCAGTTATGAAAGATTCTTTTTGTAGAAAATGCAAGTGGAGATTCGGAGCGCTAAGAGGGTAATAGTGGAAAAAGGAATGTCTTCAAATATAAACTACACAGAATCATTCGGTGAAACTTCTTTCTGATCTGTGCATTCAGCTAACAGAGTTAAACCATACTTTTGATTGCGCAGATCAGAACACTCTTTCTGTAGAAAATGCAACTGGACATTTGGAGCGCTAAGAGCGTAGTAGTGGAAAAAGGAATATATTCAAATATAAACAACACAGAAGCATTCTGTGAAAATTCTTTCGGATCTGAGCATTCAGCTAACAGAGTTAAACCATACTTTTGATTGAGCAGTTTTGAAACACTCTGTCTGTAGAAAATGCAACTGGACATTCGTAGCGCTAAGTGGGTAATAGTGGAAAAAAGAATATGTTCAAATATAAACTACACAGAAGCATTGTATGAAACTCCTTTCTGTTCTGTGCATTCAACTAACAGAGTTGAACCTTACTTTTGGTTGAGCCTTTCTGAAACACTCTTTCTGTAGAAACTGCAATTGGACATTCTGAGCGCTAAGAGGCCTATATTGGGAAAAAGAATGTCTACAAATAAAAACTACACAGAAGAATTGTGTGAAACTTCTTTCTGTTCTGTTTGTTCAACTAAAAGAGTTGAACCTTAGTTTTGATTGAGCCGTTCTGAAACACTCTTTCTGTGGAAAATGCAAGTGGAGATTCGGAGCGCTAAGAGGGTAATAGTGGAAAAAGGAATGTCTCCAAATATAAACTACACGGAATCATTCTGTGAAACTTCTTTCTGATCTGTGCATTCAGCTAACAGATTTAAACTATACTTTTGATTGAGCAGATCTGAACACTCTTTCTGTAGAAAATGCAACTGGACATTTGGAGCGCTAAGAGAGTACTAGTGGAAAAAGGAATATATTCAAATATAAACTACACAGAAGCATTCTGTGAAACTTCTTTCTGATCTGAGCATTCAGCTAACAGAGTTAAACCATACTTTTAATTGAGCAGTTTTGAAACACTCTGTCTGTAGAAAATGCAACTGGACATTCGTAGCGCTAAGTGGGTAATAGTGGAAAAAAGAATATGTTCAAATATAAACTACACAGAAGCATTGTATGAAACTTCTTTCTGTTCTGTGCATTCAACTAACAGAGTTGAAGCTTACCTTTGATTGAGCCTTTCTGAAACACTCTTTCTGTAGAAACTGCAATTGGACATTCTGAGCGCTAAGAGGCCTCTATTGGGAAAAATAATATCTTCAAATAAAAACTACACAGAAGCATTGTGTGAAACTTATTTCTGATATGTTCATTAAGATAACAGAGTTAAACCATACTTTTGATTGCGCAGTTCTGAACACACTTTCTGTAGAAAATGCAAGTGGACATTCGGAGCGCTAAGAGGGTAAGAGTGGAAAAAGGAATATATTCAATTATAAACTACACAGTAGCATTCTGTGAAAATTCTTTCTGTTCTGTGCATTCAACTAACAGAGTTGAACCTTACTTTTGATTGAGCCGTTCTGAAACACTCTTTCTGTAGAAACTGCAAGTGGACATGCTAAGCGCTAAGAGGCCTACATTGGGAAAAAGAATATCTTCAAATAAAAACTACACAGATGCATTCTGTGAAACTTATTTCTGATCTGTAAATTCAGTTAACAGAGATAAAGCATATTTTTGATTGAGCAGTTATGAAACACTCTTTTTGTAGAAAATGCAAGTGGAGATTCGGAGCGCTAAGAGGGTAATAGTGGAAAAAGGAATGTCTTCAAATATAAACTACACAGAATCATTCGGTGAAACTTCTTTCTGATCTGTGCATTCAGCTAACAGAGTTAAACCATACTTTTGATTGAGCAGATCTGAACACTCTTTCTGTAGAAAATGCAACTGGACATTTGGAGCGCTAAGAGCGTAGTAGTGGAAAAAGGAATATATTCAAATATAAACTACACAGAAGCATTCTGTGAAACTTCTTTCTGATCTGAGCATTCAGCTAACAGAGTTAAACCATACTTTTGATTGAGCAGTTTTGAAACACTCTGTCTGTAGAAAATGCAACTGGACATTCGTAGCGCTAAGTGGGTAATAGTGGAAAAAAGAATATGTTCAAATATAAACTACACAGAAGCATTGTATGAAACTTCTTTCTGTTCTGTGCATTCAACTAACAGAGTTGAACCTTACTTTTGATTGAGCCTTTCTGAAACACTCTTTCTGTAGAAACTGCAATTGGACATTCTGAGCGCTAAGAGGCATCTATTGGGAAAAATAATATCTTCAAATAAAAACTACACAGAAGCATTGTGTGAAACTTATTTCTGATATGTTCATTAAGCTAACAGAGTTAAACCATACTTTTGATTGCGCAGTTCTGAACACTCTTTCTGTAGAATATGCAAGTGGACATTCGGAGCGCTAAGAGGGTAATAGTGGAAAAAGTAATATATTCAAATATAAACTACACAGTAGCATTCTGTGTAAATTCTTTCTGTTCTGTGCATTCAACTAACAGAGTTGAACCTTACTTTTGATTGAGCCATTCTGAAACACTCTTTCTGTAGAAACTGCAATTGGACATGCTAAGCGCTAAGAGGCCTACATTGGGAAAAAGAATATCTTCAAATAAAAACTACACAGATGCATTCTGTGAAACTTATTTCTGATCTGTAAATTCAGTTAACAGAGATAAAGCATATTTTTGATTGAGCAGTTATGAAAGATTCTTTTTGTAGAAAATGCAAGTGGAGATTCGGAGCGCTAAGAGGGTAATAGTGGAAAAAGGAATGTCTTCAAATATAAACTACACAGAATCATTCGGTGAAACTTCTTTCTGATCTGTGCATTCAGCTAACAGAGTTAAACCATACTTTTGATTGAGCAGATCAGAACACTCTTTCTGTAGAAAATGCAACTGGACATTTGGAGCGCTAAGAGCGTAGTAGTGGAAAAAGGAATATATTCAAATATAAACAACACAGAAGCATTCTGTGAAACTTCTTTCTGATCTGAGCATTCAGCTAACAGAGTTAAACCATACTTTTGATTGAGCAGTTTTGAAACACTCTGTCTGTAGAAAATGCAACTGGACATTCGTAGCGCTAAGTGGGTAATAGTGGAAAAAAGAATATGTTCAAATATAAACTACACAGAAGCATTGTATGAAACTCCTTTCTGTTCTGTGCATTCAACTAACAGAGTTGAACCTTACTTTTGATTGAGCCTTTCTGAAACACTCTTTCTGTAGAAACTGCAATTGGACATTCTGAGCGCTAAGAGGCCTATATTGGGAAAAAGAATGTCTACAAATAAAAACTACACAGAAGAATTGTGTGAAACTTCTTTCTGTTCTGTTTGTTCAACTAAAAGAGTTGAACCTTAGTTTTGATTGAGCCGTTCTGAAACACTCTTTCTGTAGAAACTGCAATTGGACATGCTAAGCGCTAAGAGGCCTACATTGGGAAAAAGAATATCTTCAAATAAAAACTACACAGATGCATTCTGTGAAACTTATTTCTGATCTGTAAATTCAGTTAACAGAGATAAAGCATATTTTTGATTGAGCAGTTATGAAAGATTCTTTTTGTAGAAAATGCAAGTGGAGATTCGGAGCGCTAAGAGGGTAATAGTGGAAAAAGGAATGTCTTCAAATATAAACTACACAGAATCATTCGGTGAAACTTCTTTCTGATCTGTGCATTCAGCTAACAGAGTTAAACCATACTTTTGATTGCGCAGATCAGAACACTCTTTCTGTAGAAAATGCAACTGGACATTTGGAGCGCTAAGAGCGTAGTAGTGGAAAAAGGAATATATTCAAATATAAACAACACAGAAGCATTCTGTGAAAATTCTTTCGGATCTGAGCATTCAGCTAACAGAGTTAAACCATACTTTTGATTGAGCAGTTTTGAAACACTCTGTCTGTAGAAAATGCAACTGGACATTCGTAGCGCTAAGTGGGTAATAGTGGAAAAAAGAATATGTTCAAATATAAACTACACAGAAGCATTGTATGAAACTCCTTTCTGTTCTGTGCATTCAACTAACAGAGTTGAACCTTACTTTTGGTTGAGCCTTTCTGAAACACTCTTTCTGTAGAAACTGCAATTGGACATTCTGAGCGCTAAGAGGCCTATATTGGGAAAAAGAATGTCTACAAATAAAAACTACACAGAAGAATTGTGTGAAACTTCTTTCTGTTCTGTTTGTTCAACTAAAAGAGTTGAACCTTAGTTTTGATTGAGCCGTTCTGAAACACTCTTTCTGTAGAAAATGCAAGTGGAGATTCGGAGCGCTAAGAGGGTAATAGTGGAAAAAGGAATGTCTCCAAATATAAACTACACGGAATCATTCTGTGAAACTTCTTTCTGATCTGTGCATTCAGCTAACAGATTTAAACTATACTTTTGATTGAGCAGATCTGAACACTCTTTCTGTAGAAAATGCAACTGGACATTTGGAGCGCTAAGAGAGTACTAGTGGAAAAAGGAATATATTCAAATATAAACTACACAGAAGCATTCTGTGAAACTTCTTTCTGATCTGAGCATTCAGCTAACAGAGTTAAACCATACTTTTAATTGAGCAGTTTTGAAACACTCTGTCTGTAGAAAATGCAACTGGACATTCGTAGCGCTAAGTGGGTAATAGTGGAAAAAAGAATATGTTCAAATATAAACTACACAGAAGCATTGTATGAAACTTCTTTCTGTTCTGTGCATTCAACTAACAGAGTTGAAGCTTACCTTTGATTGAGCCTTTCTGAAACACTCTTTCTGTAGAAACTGCAATTGGACATTCTGAGCGCTAAGAGGCCTCTATTGGGAAAAATAATATCTTCAAATAAAAACTACACAGAAGCATTGTGTGAAACTTATTTCTGATATGTTCATTAAGATAACAGAGTTAAACCATACTTTTGATTGCGCAGTTCTGAACACACTTTCTGTAGAAAATGCAAGTGGACATTCGGAGCGCTAAGAGGGTAAGAGTGGAAAAAGGAATATATTCAATTATAAACTACACAGTAGCATTCTGTGAAAATTCTTTCTGTTCTGTGCATTCAACTAACAGAGTTGAACCTTACTTTTGATTGAGCCGTTCTGAAACACTCTTTCTGTAGAAACTGCAAGTGGACATGCTAAGCGCTAAGAGGCCTACATTGGGAAAAAGAATATCTTCAAATAAAAACTACACAGATGCATTCTGTGAAACTTATTTCTGATCTGTAAATTCAGTTAACAGAGATAAAGCATATTTTTGATTGAGCAGTTATGAAACACTCTTTTTGTAGAAAATGCAAGTGGAGATTCGGAGCGCTAAGAGGGTAATAGTGGAAAAAGGAATGTCTTCAAATATAAACTACACAGAATCATTCGGTGAAACTTCTTTCTGATCTGTGCATTCAGCTAACAGAGTTAAACCATACTTTTGATTGAGCAGATCTGAACACTCTTTCTGTAGAAAATGCAACTGGACATTTGGAGCGCTAAGAGCGTAGTAGTGGAAAAAGGAATATATTCAAATATAAACTACACAGAAGCATTCTGTGAAACTTCTTTCTGATCTGAGCATTCAGCTAACAGAGTTAAACCATACTTTTGATTGAGCAGTTTTGAAACACTCTGTCTGTAGAAAATGCAACTGGACATTCGTAGCGCTAAGTGGGTAATAGTGGAAAAAAGAATATGTTCAAATATAAACTACACAGAAGCATTGTATGAAACTTCTTTCTGTTCTGTGCATTCAACTAACAGAGTTGAACCTTACTTTTGATTGAGCCTTTCTGAAACACTCTTTCTGTAGAAACTGCAATTGGACATTCTGAGCGCTAAGAGGCATCTATTGGGAAAAATAATATCTTCAAATAAAAACTACACAGAAGCATTGTGTGAAACTTATTTCTGATATGTTCATTAAGCTAACAGAGTTAAACCATACTTTTGATTGCGCAGTTCTGAACACTCTTTCTGTAGAAAATGCAAGTGGACATTCGGAGCGCTAAGAGGGTAATAGTGGAAAAAGGAATATATTCAAATATAAACTACACAGTAGCATTCTGTGTAAATTCTTTCTGTTCTGTGCATTCAACTAACAGAGTTGAACCTTACTTTTGATTGAGCCATTCTGAAACACTCTTTCTGTAGAAACTGCAATTGGACATGCTAAGCGCTAAGAGGCCTACATTGGGAAAAAGAATATCTTCAAATAAAAACTACACAGATGCATTCTGTGAAACTTATTTCTGATCTGTAAATTCAGTTAACAGAGATAAAGCATATTTTTGATTGAGCAGTTATGAAAGATTCTTTTTGTAGAAAATGCAAGTGGAGATTCGGAGCGCTAAGAGGGTAATAGTGGAAAAAGGAATGTCTTCAAATATAAACTACACAGAATCATTCGGTGAAACTTCTTTCTGATCTGTGCATTCAGCTAACAGAGTTAAACCATACTTTTGATTGCGCAGATCAGAACACTCTTTCTGTAGAAAATGCAACTGGACATTTGGAGCGCTAAGAGCGTAGTAGTGGAAAAAGGAATATATTCAAATATAAACAACACAGAAGCATTCTGTGAAAATTCTTTCGGATCTGAGCATTCAGCTAACAGAGTTAAACCATACTTTTGATTGAGCAGTTTTGAAACACTCTGTCTGTAGAAAATGCAACTGGACATTCGTAGCGCTAAGTGGGTAATAGTGGAAAAAAGAATATGTTCAAATATAAACTACACAGAAGCATTGTATGAAACTCCTTTCTGTTCTGTGCATTCAACTAACAGAGTTGAACCTTACTTTTGGTTGAGCCTTTCTGAAACACTCTTTCTGTAGAAACTGCAATTGGACATTCTGAGCGCTAAGAGGCCTATATTGGGAAAAAGAATGTCTACAAATAAAAACTACACAGAAGAATTGTGTGAAACTTCTTTCTGTTCTGTTTGTTCAACTAAAAGAGTTGAACCTTAGTTTTGATTGAGCCGTTCTGAAACACTCTTTCTGTAGAAAATGCAAGTGGAGATTCGGAGCGCTAAGAGGGTAATAGTGGAAAAAGGAATGTCTCCAAATATAAACTACACGGAATCATTCTGTGAAACTTCTTTCTGATCTGTGCATTCAGCTAACAGATTTAAACTATACTTTTGATTGAGCAGATCTGAACACTCTTTCTGTAGAAAATGCAACTGGACATTTGGAGCGCTAAGAGAGTACTAGTGGAAAAAGGAATATATTCAAATATAAACTACACAGAAGCATTCTGTGAAACTTCTTTCTGATCTGAGCATTCAGCTAACAGAGTTAAACCATACTTTTAATTGAGCAGTTTTGAAACACTCTGTCTGTAGAAAATGCAACTGGACATTCGTAGCGCTAAGTGGGTAATAGTGGAAAAAAGAATATGTTCAAATATAAACTACACAGAAGCATTGTATGAAACTTCTTTCTGTTCTGTGCATTCAACTAACAGAGTTGAAGCTTACCTTTGATTGAGCCTTTCTGAAACACTCTTTCTGTAGAAACTGCAATTGGACATTCTGAGCGCTAAGAGGCCTCTATTGGGAAAAATAATATCTTCAAATAAAAACTACACAGAAGCATTGTGTGAAACTTATTTCTGATATGTTCATTAAGATAACAGAGTTAAACCATACTTTTGATTGCACAGTTCTGAACACACTTTCTGTAGAAAATGCAAGTGGACATTCGGAGCGCTAAGAGGGTAAGAGTGGAAAAAGGAATATATTCAATTATAAACTACACAGTAGCATTCTGTGAAAATTCTTTCTGTTCTGTGCATTCAACTAACAGAGTTGAACCTTACTTTTGATTGAGCCGTTCTGAAACACTCTTTCTGTAGAAACTGCAAGTGGACATGCTAAGCGCTAAGAGGCCTACATTGGGAAAAAGAATATCTTCAAATAAAAACTACACAGATGCATTCTGTGAAACTTATTTCTGATCTGTAAATTCAGTTAACAGAGATAAAGCATATTTTTGATTGAGCAGTTATGAAACACTCTTTTTGTAGAAAATGCAAGTGGAGATTCGGAGCGCTAAGAGGGTAATAGTGGAAAAAGGAATGTCTTCAAATATAAACTACACAGAATCATTCGGTGAAACTTCTTTCTGATCTGTGCATTCAGCTAACAGAGTTAAACCATACTTTTGATTGAGCAGATCTGAACACTCTTTCTGTAGAAAATGCAACTGGACATTTGGAGCGCTAAGAGCGTAGTAGTGGAAAAAGGAATATATTCAAATATAAACTACACAGAAGCATTCTGTGAAACTTCTTTCTGATCTGAGCATTCAGCTAACAGAGTTAAACCATACTTTTGATTGAGCAGTTTTGAAACACTCTGTCTGTAGAAAATGCAACTGGACATTCGTAGCGCTAAGTGGGTAATAGTGGAAAAATGAATATGTTCAAATATAAACTACACAGAAGCATTGTATGAAACTTCTTTCTGTTCTGTGCATTCAACTAACAGAGTTGAACCTTACTTTTGATTGAGCCTTTCTGAAACACTCTTTCTGTAGAAACTGCAATTGGACATTCTGAGCGCTAAGAGGCATCTATTGGGAAAAATAATATCTTCAAATAAAAACTACACAGAAGCATTGTGTGAAACTTATTTCTGATATGTTCATTAAGCTAACAGAGTTAAACCATACTTTTGATTGCGCAGTTCTGAACACTCTTTCTGTAGAATATGCAAGTGGACATTCGGAGCGCTAAGAGGGTAATAGTGGAAAAAGTAATATATTCAAATATAAACTACACAGTAGCATTCTGTGTAAATTCTTTCTGTTCTGTGCATTCAACTAACAGAGTTGAACCTTACTTTTGATTGAGCCATTCTGAAACACTCTTTCTGTAGAAACTGCAATTGGACATGCTAAGCGCTAAGAGGCCTACATTGGGAAAAAGAATATCTTCAAATAAAAACTACACAGATGCATTCTGTGAAACTTATTTCTGATCTGTAAATTCAGTTAACAGAGATAAAGCATATTTTTGATTGAGCAGTTATGAAAGATTCTTTTTGTAGAAAATGCAAGTGGAGATTCGGAGCGCTAAGAGGGTAATAGTGGAAAAAGGAATGTCTTCAAATATAAACTACACAGAATCATTCGGTGAAACTTCTTTCTGATCTGTGCATTCAGCTAACAGAGTTAAACCATACTTTTGATTGAGCAGATCAGAACACTCTTTCTGTAGAAAATGCAACTGGACATTTGGAGCGCTAAGAGCGTAGTAGTGGAAAAAGGAATATATTCAAATATAAACAACACAGAAGCATTCTGTGAAACTTCTTTCTGATCTGAGCATTCAGCTAACAGAGTTAAACCATACTTTTGATTGAGCAGTTTTGAAACACTCTGTCTGTAGAAAATGCAACTGGACATTCGTAGCGCTAAGTGGGTAATAGTGGAAAAAAGAATATGTTCAAATATAAACTACACAGAAGCATTGTATGAAACTCCTTTCTGTTCTGTGCATTCAACTAACAGAGTTGAACCTTACTTTTGATTGAGCCTTTCTGAAACACTCTTTCTGTAGAAACTGCAATTGGACATTCTGAGCGCTAAGAGGCCTATATTGGGAAAAAGAATGTCTACAAATAAAAACTACACAGAAGAATTGTGTGAAACTTCTTTCTGTTCTGTTTGTTCAACTAAAAGAGTTGAACCTTAGTTTTGATTGAGCCGTTCTGAAACACTCTTTCTGTAGAAAATGCAAGTGGAGATTCGGAGCGCTAAGAGGGTAATAGTGGAAAAAGGAATGTCTCCAAATATAAACTACACGGAACCATTCTGTGAAACTTCTTTCTGATCTGTGCATTCAGCTAACAGAGTTAAAATATACTTTTGATTGAGCAGATCTGAACACTCTTTCTGTAGAAAATGCAACTGGACATTTGGAGCGCTAAGAGAGTACTAGTGGAAAAAGGAATATATTCAAATATAAACTACACAGAAGCATTCTGTGAAACTTCTTTCTGATCTGAGCATTCAGCTAACAGAATTAAACCATACTTTTAATTGAGCAGTTTTGAAACACTCTGTCTGTAGAAAATGCAACTGGACATTCGTAGCGCTAAGTGGGTAATAGTGGAAAAAAGAATATGTTCAAATATAAACTACACAGAAGCATTGTATGAAACTCCTTTCTGTTCTGTGCATTCAACTAACAGAGTTGAACCTTACTTTTGGTTGAGCCTTTCTGAAACACTCTTTCTGTAGAAACTGCAATTGGACATTCTGAGCGCTAAGAGGCCTATATTGGGAAAAAGAATGTCTACAAATAAAAACTACACAGAAGAATTGTGTGAAACTTCTTTCTGTTCTGTTTGTTCAACTAAAAGAGTTGAACCTTAGTTTTGATTGAGCCGTTCTGAAACACTCTTTCTGTAGAAAATGCAAGTGGAGATTCGGAGCGCTAAGAGGGTAATAGTGGAAAAAGGAATGTCTCCAAATATAAACTACACGGAATCATTCTGTGAAACTTCTTTCTGATCTGTGCATTCAGCTAACAGAGTTAAACTATACTTTTGATTGAGCAGATCTGAACACTCTTTCTGTAGAAAATGCAACTGGACATTTGGAGCGCTAAGAGAGTACTAGTGGAAAAAGGAATATATTCAAATATAAACTACACAGAAGCATTCTGTGAAACTTCTTTCTGATCTGAGCATTCAGCTAACAGAGTTAAACCATACTTTTAATTGAGCAGTTTTGAAACACTCTGTCTGTAGAAAATGCAACTGGACATTCGTAGCGCTAAGTGGGTAATAGTGGAAAAAAGAATATGTTCAAATATAAACTACACAGAAGCATTGTATGAAACTTCTTTCTGTTCTGTGCATTCAACTAACAGAGTTGAAGCTTACCTTTGATTGAGCCTTTCTGAAACACTCTTTCTGTAGAAACTGCAATTGGACATTCTGAGCGCTAAGAGGCCTCTATTGGGAAAAATAATATCTTCAAATAAAAACTACACAGAAGCATTGTGTGAAACTTATTTCTGATATGTTCATTAAGATAACAGAGTTAAACCATACTTTTGATTGCGCAGTTCTGAACACACTTTCTGTAGAAAATGCAAGTGGACATTCGGAGCGCTAAGAGGGTAAGAGTGGAAAAAGGAATATATTCAATTATAAACTACACAGTAGCATTCTGTGAAAATTCTTTCTGTTCTGTGCATTCAACTAACAGAGTTGAACCTTACTTTTGATTGAGCCGTTCTGAAACACTCTTTCTGTAGAAACTGCAAGTGGACATGCTAAGCGCTAAGAGGCCTACATTGGGAAAAAGAATATCTTCAAATAAAAACTACACAGATGCATTCTGTGAAACTTATTTCTGATCTGTAAATTCAGTTAACAGAGATAAAGCATATTTTTGATTGAGCAGTTATGAAACACTCTTTTTGTAGAAAATGCAAGTGGAGATTCGGAGCGCTAAGAGGGTAATAGTGGAAAAAGGAATGTCTTCAAATATAAACTACACAGAATCATTCGGTGAAACTTCTTTCTGATCTGTGCATTCAGCTAACAGAGTTAAACCATACTTTTGATTGAGCAGATCTGAACACTCTTTCTGTAGAAAATGCAACTGGACATTTGGAGCGCTAAGAGCGTAGTAGTGGAAAAAGGAATATATTCAAATATAAACTACACAGAAGCATTCTGTGAAACTTCTTTCTGATCTGAGCATTCAGCTAACAGAGTTAAACCATACTTTTGATTGAGCAGTTTTGAAACACTCTGTCTGTAGAAAATGCAACTGGACATTCGTAGCACTAAGTGGGTAATAGTGGAAAAAAGAATATGTTCAAATATAAACTACACAGAAGCATTGTATGAAACTTCTTTCTGTTCTGTGCATTCAACTAACAGAGTTGAACCTTACTTTTGATTGAGCCTTTCTGAAACACTCTTTCTGTAGAAACTGCAATTGGACATTCTGAGCGCTAAGAGGCATCTATTGGGAAAAATAATATCTTCAAATAAAAACTACACAGAAGCATTGTGTGAAACTTATTTCTGATATGTTCATTAAGCTAACAGAGTTAAACCATACTTTTGATTGCGCAGTTCTGAACACTCTTTCTGTAGAAAATGCAAGTGGACATTCGGAGCGCTAAGAGGGTAATAGTGGAAAAAGGAATATATTCAAATATAAACTACACAGTAGCATTCTGTGTAAATTCTTTCTGTTCTGTGCATTCAACTAACAGAGTTGAACCTTACTTTTGATTGAGCCATTCTGAAACACTCTTTCTGTAGAAACTGCAATTGGACATGCTAAGCGCTAAGAGGCCTACATTGGGAAAAAGAATATCTTCAAATAAAAACTACACAGATGCATTCTGTGAAACTTATTTCTGATCTGTAAATTCAGTTAACAGAGATAAAGCATATTTTTGATTGAGCAGTTATGAAAGATTCTTTTTGTAGAAAATGCAAGTGGAGATTCGGAGCGCTAAGAGGGTAATAGTGGAAAAAGGAATGTCTTCAAATATAAACTACACAGAATCATTCGGTGAAACTTCTTTCTGATCTGTGCATTCAGCTAACAGAGTTAAACCATACTTTTGATTGCGCAGATCAGAACACTCTTTCTGTAGAAAATGCAACTGGACATTTGGAGCGCTAAGAGCGTAGTAGTGGAAAAAGGAATATATTCAAATATAAACAACACAGAAGCATTCTGTGAAAATTCTTTCGGATCTGAGCATTCAGCTAACAGAGTTAAACCATACTTTTGATTGAGCAGTTTTGAAACACTCTGTCTGTAGAAAATGCAACTGGACATTCGTAGCGCTAAGTGGGTAATAGTGGAAAAAAGAATATGTTCAAATATAAACTACACAGAAGCATTGTATGAAACTCCTTTCTGTTCTGTGCATTCAACTAACAGAGTTGAACCTTACTTTTGGTTGAGCCTTTCTGAAACACTCTTTCTGTAGAAACTGCAATTGGACATTCTGAGCGCTAAGAGGCCTATATTGGGAAAAAGAATGTCTACAAATAAAAACTACACAGAAGAATTGTGTGAAACTTCTTTCTGTTCTGTTTGTTCAACTAAAAGAGTTGAACCTTAGTTTTGATTGAGCCGTTCTGAAACACTCTTTCTGTAGAAAATGCAAGTGGAGATTCGGAGCGCTAAGAGGGTAATAGTGGAAAAAGGAATGTCTCCAAATATAAACTACACGGAATCATTCTGTGAAACTTCTTTCTGATCTGTGCATTCAGCTAACAGATTTAAACTATACTTTTGATTGAGCAGATCTGAACACTCTTTCTGTAGAAAATGCAACTGGACATTTGGAGCGCTAAGAGAGTACTAGTGGAAAAAGGAATATATTCAAATATAAACTACACAGAAGCATTCTGTGAAACTTCTTTCTGATCTGAGCATTCAGCTAACAGAGTTAAACCATACTTTTAATTGAGCAGTTTTGAAACACTCTGTCTGTAGAAAATGCAACTGGACATTCGTAGCGCTAAGTGGGTAATAGTGGAAAAAAGAATATGTTCAAATATAAACTACACAGAAGCATTGTATGAAACTTCTTTCTGTTCTGTGCATTCAACTAACAGAGTTGAAGCTTACCTTTGATTGAGCCTTTCTGAAACACTCTTTCTGTAGAAACTGCAATTGGACATTCTGAGCGCTAAGAGGCCTCTATTGGGAAAAATAATATCTTCAAATAAAAACTACACAGAAGCATTGTGTGAAACTTATTTCTGATATGTTCATTAAGATAACAGAGTTAAACCATACTTTTGATTGCGCAGTTCTGAACACACTTTCTGTAGAAAATGCAAGTGGACATTCGGAGCGCTAAGAGGGTAAGAGTGGAAAAAGGAATATATTCAATTATAAACTACACAGTAGCATTCTGTGAAAATTCTTTCTGTTCTGTGCATTCAACTAACAGAGTTGAACCTTACTTTTGATTGAGCCGTTCTGAAACACTCTTTCTGTAGAAACTGCAAGTGGACATGCTAAGCGCTAAGAGGCCTACATTGGGAAAAAGAATATCTTCAAATAAAAACTACACAGATGCATTCTGTGAAACTTATTTCTGATCTGTAAATTCAGTTAACAGAGATAAAGCATATTTTTGATTGAGCAGTTATGAAACACTCTTTTTGTAGAAAATGCAAGTGGAGATTCGGAGCGCTAAGAGGGTAATAGTGGAAAAAGGAATGTCTTCAAATATAAACTACACAGAATCATTCGGTGAAACTTCTTTCTGATCTGTGCATTCAGCTAACAGAGTTAAACCATACTTTTGATTGAGCAGATCTGAACACTCTTTCTGTAGAAAATGCAACTGGACATTTGGAGCGCTAAGAGCGTAGTAGTGGAAAAAGGAATATATTCAAATATAAACTACACAGAAGCATTCTGTGAAACTTCTTTCTGATCTGAGCATTCAGCTAACAGAGTTAAACCATACTTTTGATTGAGCAGTTTTGAAACACTCTGTCTGTAGAAAATGCAACTGGACATTCGTAGCGCTAAGTGGGTAATAGTGGAAAAATGAATATGTTCAAATATAAACTACACAGAAGCATTGTATGAAACTTCTTTCTGTTCTGTGCATTCAACTAACAGAGTTGAACCTTACTTTTGATTGAGCCTTTCTGAAACACTCTTTCTGTAGAAACTGCAATTGGACATTCTGAGCGCTAAGAGGCATCTATTGGGAAAAATAATATCTTCAAATAAAAACTACACAGAAGCATTGTGTGAAACTTATTTCTGATATGTTCATTAAGCTAACAGAGTTAAACCATACTTTTGATTGCGCAGTTCTGAACACTCTTTCTGTAGAATATGCAAGTGGACATTCGGAGCGCTAAGAGGGTAATAGTGGAAAAAGTAATATATTCAAATATAAACTACACAGTAGCATTCTGTGTAAATACTTTCTGTTCTGTGCATTCAACTAACAGAGTTGAACCTTACTTTTGATTGAGCCATTCTGAAACACTCTTTCTGTAGAAACTGCAATTGGACATGCTAAGCGCTAAGAGGCCTACATTGGGAAAAAGAATATCTTCAAATAAAAACTACACAGATGCATTCTGTGAAACTTATTTCTGATCTGTAAATTCAGTTAACAGAGATAAAGCATATTTTTGATTGAGCAGTTATGAAAGATTCTTTTTGTAGAAAATGCAAGTGGAGATTCGGAGCGCTAAGAGGGTAATAGTGGAAAAAGGAATGTCTTCAAATATAAACTACACAGAATCATTCGGTGAAACTTCTTTCTGATCTGTGCATTCAGCTAACAGAATTAAACCATACTTTTGATTGAGCAGATCAGAACACTCTTTCTGTAGAAAATGCAACTGGACATTTGGAGCGCTAAGAGCGTAGTTGTGGAAAAAGGAATATATTCAAATATAAACAACACAGAAGCATTCTGTGAAACTTCTTTCTGATCTGAGCATTCAGCTAACAGAGTTAAACCATACTTTTGATTGAGCAGTTTTGAAACACTCTGTCTGTAGAAAATGCAACTGGACATTCGTAGCGCTAAGTGGGTAATAGTGGAAAAAAGAATATGTTCAAATATAAACTACACAGAAGCATTGTATGAAACTCCTTTCTGTTCTGTGCATTCAACTAACAGAGTTGAACCTTACTTTTGATTGAGCCTTTCTGAAACACTCTTTCTGTAGAAACTGCAATTGGACATTCTGAGCGCTAAGAGGCCTATATTGGGAAAAAGAATGTCTACAAATAAAAACTACACAGAAGAATTGTGTGAAACTTCTTTCTGTTCTGTTTGTTCAACTAAAAGAGTTGAACCTTAGTTTTGATTGAGCCGTTCTGAAACACTCTTTCTGTAGAAAATGCAAGTGGAGATTCGGAGCGCTAAGAGGGTAATAGTGGAAAAAGGAATGTCTCCAAATATAAACTACACGGAACCATTCTGTGAAACTTCTTTCTGATCTGTGCATTCAGCTAACAGAGTTAAACTATACTTTTGATTGAGCAGATCTGAACACTCTTTCTGTAGAAAATGCAACTGGACATTTGGAGCGCTAAGAGAGTACTAGTGGAAAAAGGAATATATTCAAATATAAACTACACAGAAGCATTCTGTGAAACTTCTTTCTGATCTGAGCATTCAGCTAACAGAATTAAACCATACTTTTAATTGAGCAGTTTTGAAACACTCTGTCTGTAGAAAATGCAACTGGACATTCGTAGCGCTAAGTGGGTAATAGTGGAAAAAAGAATATGTTCAAATATAAACTACACAGAAGCATTGTATGAAACTCCTTTCTGTTCTGTGCATTCAACTAACAGAGTTGAACCTTACTTTTGGTTGAGCCTTTCTGAAACACTCTTTCTGTAGAAACTGCAATTGGACATTCTGAGCGCTAAGAGGCCTATATTGGGAAAAAGAATGTCTACAAATAAAAACTACACAGAAGAATTGTGTGAAACTTCTTTCTGTTCTGTTTGTTCAACTAAAAGAGTTGAACCTTAGTTTTGATTGAGCCGTTCTGAAACACTCTTTCTGTAGAAAATGCAAGTGGAGATTCGGAGCGCTAAGAGGGTAATAGTGGAAAAAGGAATGTCTCCAAATATAAACTACACGGAATCATTCTGTGAAACTTCTTTCTGATCTGTGCATTCAGCTAACAGAGTTAAACTATACTTTTGATTGAGCAGATCTGAACACTCTTTCTGTAGAAAATGCAACTGGACATTTGGAGCGCTAAGAGAGTACTAGTGGAAAAAGGAATATATTCAAATATAAACTACACAGAAGCATTCTGTGAAACTTCTTTCTGATCTGAGCATTCAGCTAACAGAGTTAAACCATACTTTTAATTGAGCAGTTTTGAAACACTCTGTCTGTAGAAAATGCAACTGGACATTCGTAGCGCTAAGTGGGTAATAGTGGAAAAAAGAATATGTTCAAATATAAACTACACAGAAGCATTGTATGAAACTTCTTTCTGTTCTGTGCATTCAACTAACAGAGTTGAAGCTTACCTTTGATTGAGCCTTTCTGAAACACTCTTTCTGTAGAAACTGCAATTGGACATTCTGAGCGCTAAGAGGCCTCTATTGGGAAAAATAATATCTTCAAATAAAAACTACACAGAAGCATTGTGTGAAACTTATTTCTGATATGTTCATTAAGATAACAGAGTTAAACCATACTTTTGATTGCGCAGTTCTGAACACACTTTCTGTAGAAAATGCAAGTGGACATTCGGAGCGCTAAGAGTGTAAGAGTGGAAAAAGGAATATATTCAATTATAAACTACACAGTAGCATTCTGTGAAAATTCTTTCTGTTCTGTGCATTCAACTAACAGAGTTGAACCTTACTTTTGATTGAGCCGTTCTGAAACACTCTTTCTGTAGAAACTGCAAGTGGACATGCTAAGCGCTAAGAGGCCTACATTGGGAAAAAGAATATCTTCAAATAAAAACTACACAGATGCATTCTGTGAAACTTATTTCTGATCTGTAAATTCAGTTAACAGAGATAAAGCATATTTTTGATTGAGCAGTTATGAAACACTCTTTTTGTAGAAAATGCAAGTGGAGATTCGGAGTGCTAAGTGGGTAATAGTGGAAAAAGGAATGTCTTCAAATATAAACTACACAGAATCATTCGGTGAAACTTCTTTCTGATCTGTGCATTCAGCTAACAGAGTTAAACCATACTTTTGATTGAGCAGATCTGAACACTCTTTCTGTAGAAAATGCAACTGGACATTTGGAGCGCTAAGAGCGTAGTAGTGGAAAAAGGAATATATTCAAATATAAACTACACAGAAGCATTCTGTGAAACTTCTTTCTGATCTGAGCAT
The DNA here is from genome assembly GCF_028878055.3 of Symphalangus syndactylus. Lineage (NCBI taxonomy): Eukaryota > Metazoa > Chordata > Mammalia > Primates > Hylobatidae > Symphalangus > Symphalangus syndactylus. Next base: position 9,185,129 of record NC_072445.2, on the reverse strand, counting down.
TCAGCTAACAGAGTTAAACCATACTTTTGATTGAGCAGTTTTGAAACACTCTGTCTGTAGAAAATGCAACTGGACATTCGTAGCGCTAAGTGGGTAATAGTGGAAAAAAGAATATGTTCAAATATAAACTACACAGAAGCATTGTATGAAACTTCTTTCTGTTCTGTGCATTCAACTAACAGAGTTGAACCTTACTTTTGATTGAGCCTTTCTGAAACACTCTTTCTGTAGAAACTGCAATTGGACATTCTGAGCGCTAAGAGGCATCTATTGGGAAAAATAATATCTTCAAATAAAAACTACACAGAAGCATTGTGTGAAACTTATTTCTGATATGTTCATTAAGCTAACAGAGTTAAACCATACTTTTGATTGCGCAGTTCTGAACACTCTTTCTGTAGAAAATGCAAGTGGACATTCGGAGCGCTAAGAGGGTAATAGTGGAAAAAGGAATATATTCAAATATAAACTACACAGTAGCATTCTGTGTAAATTCTTTCTGTTCTGTGCATTCAACTAACAGAGTTGAACCTTACTTTTGATTGAGCCATTCTGAAACACTCTTTCTGTAGAAACTGCAATTGGACATGCTAAGCGCTAAGAGGCCTACATTGGGAAAAAGAATATCTTCAAATAAAAACTACACAGATGCATTCTGTGAAACTTATTTCTGATCTGTAAATTCAGTTAACAGAGATAAAGCATATTTTTGATTGAGCAGTTATGAAAGATTCTTTTTGTAGAAAATGCAAGTGGAGATTCGGAGCGCTAAGAGGGTAATAGTGGAAAAAGGAATGTCTTCAAATATAAACTACACAGAATCATTCGGTGAAACTTCTTTCTGATCTGTGCATTCAGCTAACAGAGTTAAACCATACTTTTGATTGCGCAGATCAGAACACTCTTTCTGTAGAAAATGCAACTGGACATTTGGAGCGCTAAGAGCGTAGTAGTGGAAAAAGGAATATATTCAAATATAAACAACACAGAAGCATTCTGTGAAAATTCTTTCGGATCTGAGCATTCAGCTAACAGAGTTAAACCATACTTTTGATTGAGCAGTTTTGAAACACTCTGTCTGTAGAAAATGCAACTGGACATTCGTAGCGCTAAGTGGGTAATAGTGGAAAAAAGAATATGTTCAAATATAAACTACACAGAAGCATTGTATGAAACTCCTTTCTGTTCTGTGCATTCAACTAACAGAGTTGAACCTTACTTTTGGTTGAGCCTTTCTGAAACACTCTTTCTGTAGAAACTGCAATTGGACATTCTGAGCGCTAAGAGGCCTATATTGGGAAAAAGAATGTCTACAAATAAAAACTACACAGAAGAATTGTGTGAAACTTCTTTCTGTTCTGTTTGTTCAACTAAAAGAGTTGAACCTTAGTTTTGATTGAGCCGTTCTGAAACACTCTTTCTGTAGAAAATGCAAGTGGAGATTCGGAGCGCTAAGAGGGTAATAGTGGAAAAAGGAATGTCTCCAAATATAAACTACACGGAATCATTCTGTGAAACTTCTTTCTGATCTGTGCATTCAGCTAACAGATTTAAACTATACTTTTGATTGAGCAGATCTGAACACTCTTTCTGTAGAAAATGCAACTGGACATTTGGAGCGCTAAGAGAGTACTAGTGGAAAAAGGAATATATTCAAATATAAACTACACAGAAGCATTCTGTGAAACTTCTTTCTGATCTGAGCATTCAGCTAACAGAGTTAAACCATACTTTTAATTGAGCAGTTTTGAAACACTCTGTCTGTAGAAAATGCAACTGGACATTCGTAGCGCTAAGTGGGTAATAGTGGAAAAAAGAATATGTTCAAATATAAACTACACAGAAGCATTGTATGAAACTTCTTTCTGTTCTGTGCATTCAACTAACAGAGTTGAAGCTTACCTTTGATTGAGCCTTTCTGAAACACTCTTTCTGTAGAAACTGCAATTGGACATTCTGAGCGCTAAGAGGCCTCTATTGGGAAAAATAATATCTTCAAATAAAAACTACACAGAAGCATTGTGTGAAACTTATTTCTGATATGTTCATTAAGATAACAGAGTTAAACCATACTTTTGATTGCGCAGTTCTGAACACACTTTCTGTAGAAAATGCAAGTGGACATTCGGAGCGCTAAGAGGGTAAGAGTGGAAAAAGGAATATATTCAATTATAAACTACACAGTAGCATTCTGTGAAAATTCTTTCTGTTCTGTGCATTCAACTAACAGAGTTGAACCTTACTTTTGATTGAGCCGTTCTGAAACACTCTTTCTGTAGAAACTGCAAGTGGACATGCTAAGCGCTAAGAGGCCTACATTGGGAAAAAGAATATCTTCAAATAAAAACTACACAGATGCATTCTGTGAAACTTATTTCTGATCTGTAAATTCAGTTAACAGAGATAAAGCATATTTTTGATTGAGCAGTTATGAAACACTCTTTTTGTAGAAAATGCAAGTGGAGATTCGGAGCGCTAAGAGGGTAATAGTGGAAAAAGGAATGTCTTCAAATATAAACTACACAGAATCATTCGGTGAAACTTCTTTCTGATCTGTGCATTCAGCTAACAGAGTTAAACCATACTTTTGATTGAGCAGATCTGAACACTCTTTCTGTAGAAAATGCAACTGGACATTTGGAGCGCTAAGAGCGTAGTAGTGGAAAAAGGAATATATTCAAATATAAACTACACAGAAGCATTCTGTGAAACTTCTTTCTGATCTGAGCATTCAGCTAACAGAGTTAAACCATACTTTTGATTGAGCAGTTTTGAAACACTCTGTCTGTAGAAAATGCAACTGGACATTCGTAGCGCTAAGTGGGTAATAGTGGAAAAATGAATATGTTCAAATATAAACTACACAGAAGCATTGTATGAAACTTCTTTCTGTTCTGTGCATTCAACTAACAGAGTTGAACCTTACTTTTGATTGAGCCTTTCTGAAACACTCTTTCTGTAGAAACTGCAATTGGACATTCTGAGCGCTAAGAGGCATCTATTGGGAAAAATAATATCTTCAAATAAAAACTACACAGAAGCATTGTGTGAAACTTATTTCTGATATGTTCATTAAGCTAACAGAGTTAAACCATACTTTTGATTGCGCAGTTCTGAACACTCTTTCTGTAGAATATGCAAGTGGACATTCGGAGCGCTAAGAGGGTAATAGTGGAAAAAGTAATATATTCAAATATAAACTACACAGTAGCATTCTGTGTAAATTCTTTCTGTTCTGTGCATTCAACTAACAGAGTTGAACCTTACTTTTGATTGAGCCATTCTGAAACACTCTTTCTGTAGAAACTGCAATTGGACATGCTAAGCGCTAAGAGGCCTACATTGGGAAAAAGAATATCTTCAAATAAAAACTACACAGATGCATTCTGTGAAACTTATTTCTGATCTGTAAATTCAGTTAACAGAGATAAAGCATATTTTTGATTGAGCAGTTATGAAAGATTCTTTTTGTAGAAAATGCAAGTGGAGATTCGGAGCGCTAAGAGGGTAATAGTGGAAAAAGGAATGTCTTCAAATATAAACTACACAGAATCATTCGGTGAAACTTCTTTCTGATCTGTGCATTCAGCTAACAGAGTTAAACCATACTTTTGATTGAGCAGATCAGAACACTCTTTCTGTAGAAAATGCAACTGGACATTTGGAGCGCTAAGAGCGTAGTAGTGGAAAAAGGAATATATTCAAATATAAACAACACAGAAGCATTCTGTGAAACTTCTTTCTGATCTGAGCATTCAGCTAACAGAGTTAAACCATACTTTTGATTGAGCAGTTTTGAAACACTCTGTCTGTAGAAAATGCAACTGGACATTCGTAGCGCTAAGTGGGTAATAGTGGAAAAAAGAATATGTTCAAATATAAACTACACAGAAGCATTGTATGAAACTCCTTTCTGTTCTGTGCATTCAACTAACAGAGTTGAACCTTACTTTTGATTGAGCCTTTCTGAAACACTCTTTCTGTAGAAACTGCAATTGGACATTCTGAGCGCTAAGAGGCCTATATTGGGAAAAAGAATGTCTACAAATAAAAACTACACAGAAGAATTGTGTGAAACTTCTTTCTGTTCTGTTTGTTCAACTAAAAGAGTTGAACCTTAGTTTTGATTGAGCCGTTCTGAAACACTCTTTCTGTAGAAAATGCAAGTGGAGATTCGGAGCGCTAAGAGGGTAATAGTGGAAAAAGGAATGTCTCCAAATATAAACTACACGGAATCATTCTGTGAAACTTCTTTCTGATCTGTGCATTCAGCTAACAGATTTAAACTATACTTTTGATTGAGCAGATCTGAACACTCTTTCTGTAGAAAATGCAACTGGACATTTGGAGCGCTAAGAGAGTACTAGTGGAAAAAGGAATATATTCAAATATAAACTACACAGAAGCATTCTGTGAAACTTCTTTCTGATCTGAGCATTCAGCTAACAGAGTTAAACCATACTTTTAATTGAGCAGTTTTGAAACACTCTGTCTGTAGAAAATGCAACTGGACATTCGTAGCGCTAAGTGGGTAATAGTGGAAAAAAGAATATGTTCAAATATAAACTACACAGAAGCATTGTATGAAACTTCTTTCTGTTCTGTGCATTCAACTAACAGAGTTGAAGCTTACCTTTGATTGAGCCTTTCTGAAACACTCTTTCTGTAGAAACTGCAATTGGACATTCTGAGCGCTAAGAGGCCTCTATTGGGAAAAATAATATCTTCAAATAAAAACTACACAGAAGCATTGTGTGAAACTTATTTCTGATATGTTCATTAAGATAACAGAGTTAAACCATACTTTTGATTGCGCAGTTCTGAACACACTTTCTGTAGAAAATGCAAGTGGACATTCGGAGCGCTAAGAGGGTAAGAGTGGAAAAAGGAATATATTCAATTATAAACTACACAGTAGCATTCTGTGAAAATTCTTTCTGTTCTGTGCATTCAACTAACAGAGTTGAACCTTACTTTTGATTGAGCCGTTCTGAAACACTCTTTCTGTAGAAACTGCAAGTGGACATGCTAAGCGCTAAGAGGCCTACATTGGGAAAAAGAATATCTTCAAATAAAAATTACACAGATGCATTCTGTGAAACTTATTTCTGATCTGTAAATTCAGTTAACAGAGATAAAGCATATTTTTGATTGAGCAGTTATGAAACACTCTTTTTGTAGAAAATGCAAGTGGAGATTCGGAGCGCTAAGAGGGTAATAGTGGAAAAAGGAATGTCTTCAAATATAAACTACACAGAATCATTCGGTGAAACTTCTTTCTGATCTGTGCATTCAGCTAACAGAGTTAAACCATACTTTTGATTGAGCAGATCTGAACACTCTTTCTGTAGAAAATGCAACTGGACATTTGGAGCGCTAAGAGCGTAGTAGTGGAAAAAGGAATATATTCAAATATAAACTACACAGAAGCATTCTGTGAAACTTCTTTCTGATCTGAGCATTCAGCTAACAGAGTTAAACCATACTTTTGATTGAGCAGTTTTGAAACACTCTGTCTGTAGAAAATGCAACTGGACATTCGTAGCGCTAAGTGGGTAATAGTGGAAAAATGAATATGTTCAAATATAAACTACACAGAAGCATTGTATGAAACTTCTTTCTGTTCTGTGCATTCAACTAACAGAGTTGAACCTTACTTTTGATTGAGCCTTTCTGAAACACTCTTTCTGTAGAAACTGCAATTGGACATTCTGAGCGCTAAGAGGCATCTATTGGGAAAAATAATATCTTCAAATAAAAACTACACAGAAGCATTGTGTGAAACTTATTTCTGATATGTTCATTAAGCTAACAGAGTTAAACCATACTTTTGATTGCGCAGTTCTGAACACTCTTTCTGTAGAATATGCAAGTGGACATTCGGAGCGCTAAGAGGGTAATAGTGGAAAAAGTAATATATTCAAATATAAACTACACAGTAGCATTCTGTGTAAATTCTTTCTGTTCTGTGCATTCAACTAACAGAGTTGAACCTTACTTTTGATTGAGCCATTCTGAAACACTCTTTCTGTAGAAACTGCAATTGGACATGCTAAGCGCTAAGAGGCCTACATTGGGAAAAAGAATATCTTCAAATAAAAACTACACAGATGCATTCTGTGAAACTTATTTCTGATCTGTAAATTCAGTTAACAGAGATAAAGCATATTTTTGATTGAGCAGTTATGAAAGATTCTTTTTGTAGAAAATGCAAGTGGAGATTCGGAGCGCTAAGAGGGTAATAGTGGAAAAAGGAATGTCTTCAAATATAAACTACACAGAATCATTCGGTGAAACTTCTTTCTGATCTGTGCATTCAGCTAACAGAGTTAAACCATACTTTTGATTGAGCAGATCAGAACACTCTTTCTGTAGAAAATGCAACTGGACATTTGGAGCGCTAAGAGCGTAGTAGTGGAAAAAGGAATATATTCAAATATAAACAACACAGAAGCATTCTGTGAAACTTCTTTCTGATCTGAGCATTCAGCTAACAGAGTTAAACCATACTTTTGATTGAGCAGTTTTGAAACACTCTGTCTGTAGAAAATGCAACTGGACATTCGTAGCGCTAAGTGGGTAATAGTGGAAAAAAGAATATGTTCAAATATAAACTACACAGAAGCATTGTATGAAACTCCTTTCTGTTCTGTGCATTCAACTAACAGAGTTGAACCTTACTTTTGATTGAGCCTTTCTGAAACACTCTTTCTGTAGAAACTGCAATTGGACATTCTGAGCGCTAAGAGGCCTATATTGGGAAAAAGAATGTCTACAAATAAAAACTACACAGAAGAATTGTGTGAAACTTCTTTCTGTTCTGTTTGTTCAACTAAAAGAGTTGAACCTTAGTTTTGATTGAGCCGTTCTGAAACACTCTTTCTGTAGAAAATGCAAGTGGAGATTCGGAGCGCTAAGAGGGTAATAGTGGAAAAAGGAATGTCTCCAAATATAAACTACACGGAACCATTCTGTGAAACTTCTTTCTGATCTGTGCATTCAGCTAACAGAGTTAAACTATACTTTTGATTGAGCAGATCTGAACACTCTTTCTGTAGAAAATGCAACTGGACATTTGGAGCGCTAAGAGAGTACTAGTGGAAAAAGGAATATATTCAAATATAAACTACACAGAAGCATTCTGTGAAACTTCTTTCTGATCTGAGCATTCAGCTAACAGAATTAAACCATACTTTTAATTGAGCAGTTTTGAAACACTCTGTCTGTAGAAAATGCAACTGGACATTCTTAGCGCTAAGTGGGTAATAGTGGAAAAAAGAATATGTTGAAATATAAACTACACAGAAGCATTGTATGAAACTTCTTTCTGTTCTGTGCATTCAACTAACAGAGTTGAACCTTACTTTTGATTGAGCCTTTCTGAAACACTCTTTCTGTAGAAACTGCAATTGGACATTCTGAGCGCTAAGAGGCCTCTATTGGGAAAAATAATATCTTCAAATAAAAACTACACAGAAGCATTGTGTGAAACTTATTTCTGATATGTTCATTAAGCTAACAGAGTTAAACCATACTTTTGATTGCGCAGTTCTGAACACACTTTCTGTAGAAAATGCAAGTGGACATTCGGAGCGCTAAGAGGGTAAGAGTGGAAAAAGGAATATATTCAATTATAAACTACACAGTAGCATTCTGTGAAAATTCTTTCTGTTCTGTGCATTCAACTAACAGAGTTGAACCTTACTTTTGATTGAGCCGTTCTGAAACACTCTTTCTGTAGAAACTGCAAGTGGACATGCTAAGCGCTAAGAGGCCTACATTGGGAGAAAGAATATCTTCAAATAAAAACTACACAGATGCATTCTGTGCAACTTATTTCTGATCTGTAAATTCAGTTAACAGAGATAAAGCATATTTTTATTGAGCAGTTATGAAACACTCTTTTGTAGAAAATGCAAGTGGAGATTCGGAGCGCTAAGAGGGTAATAGTGGAAAAAGGAATGTCTTCAAATATAAACTACACAGAATCATTCGGTGAAACTTCTTTCTGATCTGTGCATTCAGCTAACAGAGTTAAACCATACTTTTGATTGAGCAGATCTGAACACTCTTTCTGTAGAAAATGCAACTGGACATTTGGAGCGCTAAGAGCGTAGTAGTGGAAAAAGGAATATATTCAAATATAAACTACACAGAAGCATTCTGTGAAACTTCTTTCTGATCTGAGCATTCAGCTAACAGAGTTAAACCATACTTTTGATTGAGCAGTTTTGAAACACTCTGTCTGTAGAAAATGCAACTGGACATTCGTAGCGCTAAGTGGGTAATAGTGGAAAAAAGAATATGTTCAAATATAAACTACACAGAAGCATTGTATGAAACTTCTTTCTGTTCTGTGCATTCAACTAACAGAGTTGAACCTTACTTTTGATTGAGCCTTTCTGAAACACTCTTTCTGTAGAAACTGCAATTGGACATTCTGAGCGCTAAGAGGACTCTATTGGGAAAAATAATATCTTCAAATAAAAACTACACAGAAGCATTGTGTGAAACTTATTTCTGATATGTTCATTAAGCTAACAGAGTTAAACCATACTTTTGATTGCGCAGTTCTGAACACTCTTTCTGTAGAAAATGCAAGTGGACATTCGGAGCGCTAAGAGGGTAATAGTGGAAAAAGGAATATATTCAAATATAAACTACACAGTAGCATTCTGTGAAAATACTTTCTGTTCTGTGCATTCAACTAACAGAGTTGAACCTTACTTTTGATTGAGCCATTCTGAAACACTCTTTCCGTAGAAACTGCAATTCGACATGCTAAGCGCTAAGAGGCCTACATTGGGAAAAAGAATATCTTCAAATAAAAACTACACAGATGCATTCTGTGAAACTTATTTCTGATCTGTAAATTCAGTTAACAGAGATAAAACATATTTTTGATTGAGCAGTTATGAAACACTCTTTTTGTAGAAAATGCAAGTGGAGATTCGGAGCGCTAAGAGGGTAATAGTGGAAAAAGGAATGTCTTCAAATATAAACTACACAGAATCATTCGGTGAAACTTCTTTCTGATCTGTGCATTCAGCTAACAGAGTTAAACCATACTTTTGATTGAGCAGATCTGAACACTCTTTCTGTAGAAAATGCAACTGGACATTTGGAGCGCTAAGAGCGTAGTAGTGGAAAAAGGAATATATTCAAATATAAACTACCCAGAAGCATTCTGTGAAACTTCTTTCTGATCTTAGCATTCAGCTAACAGAATTAAACCATACTTTTGATTGAGCAGTTTTGAAACACTCTGTCTGTAGAAAATGCAACTGGACATTCGTAGCGCTAGGTGGGTAATAGTGGAAAAAAGAATATGTTCAAATATAAACTACACAGAAGCATTGTATGAAACTTCTTTCTGTTCTGTGCATTCAACTAACAGTGTTGAACCTTACTTTTGATTGAGCCGTTCTGAAACACTCTTTGTGTAGAAACTGCAATTGGACATTCTGAGCGCTAAGAGGCCTATATTTTGAAAAAGAATGTCTACAAATAAAAACTACACAGAAGAATTGTGTGAAACTTCTTTCTGTTCTGTTTGTTCAACTAAAAGAGTTGAACCTTAGTTTTGATTGAGCCGCTCTGAAACAGTCTTTCTGTAGAAAATGCAAGTGGACATTCAGAGCGCTAAGAGGGTAATAGTGGAAAAAGGAATGTCCCCAAGTATAAAGTACACAGAATCATTCTGTGAAACTTCTTTCTGATCTGTGCATTCAGCTAACAGAGTTAAACCATACTTTTGATTGAGCAGATCTGAACACTCTTTCTGTAGAAAATGCAACTGGACATTTGGAGCGCTAAGAGAGTAGTAGTGGAAAAAGGAATATATTCAAATATAAACTACTCAGAAGCATTCTGTGAAACTTCTTTCTGATCTGAGCATTCAGCTAACAGAGTTAAACCATACTTTTGATTGAGCAGTTTTAAAATACTCTGTATGTAGAAAATGCAACTGGACATTCGTAGCGCTAAGTGGGTAATAGTGGAAAAAAGAATATGTTCAAATATAAACTACACAGAAACATTGTATGAAACTACTTTCTGTTCTGTGCATTCAACTAACAGAGTTGAACCTTACTTTTGATTGAGCCTTTCTGAAACACTCTTTCTGTAGAAACTGCAATTGGACATTCTGAGCGCTAAGAGGCCTCTATTGGGAAAAATAATATCTTCAAATAAAAAGTACACAGAAGCATTGTGTGAAACTTTTTTCTGATATGTTCATTAAGCTAACAGAGTTAAACCATACTTTTGATTGCGCAGTTCTGAACACTCTTTCTGTAGAAAATGCAAGTGGACATTCGCAGCGCTAAGAGGGTAATAGTGGAAAAAGGAATATATTCAAATATAAACTACACAGTAGCATTCTGTGTAAATTCTTTCTGTTCTGTGCATTCAACTAACAGAGTTGAACGTTACTTTTGATTGAGCCGTTCTGAAACACTCTTTCTGTAGAAACTGCAATTGGACATGCTAAGCGCTAAGAGGCCTACATTGGGAAAAAGAATATCTTCAAATAAAAACTACACAGATGCATTCTGTGAAACTTATTTCTGATCTGTAAATTCAGTTAACAGAGATAAAGCATATTTTTGATTGAGCAGTTATGAAAGATTCTTTTTGTAGAAAATGCAAGTGGAGATTCGGAGCGCTAAGAGGGTAATAGTGGAAAAATTAATGTCTTCAAATATAAACTACACAGAATCATTCGGTGAAACTTCTTTCTGATCTGTGCATTCAGCTAACAGAGTTAAACCATACTTTTGATTGAGCAGATCAGAACACTCTTTCTGTAGAAAATGCAACTGGACATTTGGAGCGCTAAGAGCGTAGTAGTGGAAAAAGGAATATATTCAAATATAAACAACACAGAAGCATTCTGTGAAACTTCTTTCTGATCTGAGCATTCAGCTAACAGAGTTAAACCATACTTTTGATCGAGCAGTTTTGAAACACTCTGTCTGTAGAAAATGCAACTGGACATTCGTAGCGCTAAGTGGGTAATAGTGGAAAAAAGAATATGTTCAAATATAAACTACACAGAAGCATTGTATGAAACTTCTTTCTGTTCTGTGCATTCAACTAACAGAGTTGAACCTTACTTTTGATTGAGCCTTTCTGAAACACTCTTTCTGTAGAAACTGCAATTGGACATTCTGAGCGCTAAGAGGCCTCTATTGGGAAAAATAATATCTTCAAATAAAAACTACACAGAAGCATTGTGTGAAACTTATTTCTGATATGTTCATTAAGCTAACAGAGTTAAACCATACTTTTGATTGCGCAGTTCTGAACACACTTTCTGTAGAAAATGCAAGTGGACATTCGGAGCGCTAAGAGGGTAAGAGTGGAAAAAGGAATATATTCAATTATAAACTACACAGTAGCATTCTGTGAAAATTCTTTCTGTTCTGTGCATTCAACTAACAGAGTTGAACCTTACTTTTGATTGAGCCGTTCTGAAACACTCTTTCTGTAGAAACTGCAAGTGGACATGCTAAGCGCTAAGAGGCCTACATTGGGAGAAAGAATATCTTCAAATAAAAACTACACAGATGCATTCTGTGCAACTTATTTCTGATCTGTAAATTCAGTTAACAGAGATAAAGCATATTTTTATTGAGCAGTTATGAAACACTCTTTTGTAGAAAATGCAAGTGGAGATTCGGAGCGCTAAGAGGGTAATAGTGGAAAAAGGAATGTCTTCAAATATAAACTACACAGAATCATTCGGTGAAACTTCTTTCTGATCTGTGCATTCAGCTAACAGAGTTAAACCATACTTTTGATTGAGCAGATCTGAACACTCTTTCTGTAGAAAATGCAACTGGACATTTGGAGCGCTAAGAGCGTAGTAGTGGAAAAAGGAATATATTCAAATATAAACTACACAGAAGCATTCTGTGAAACTTCTTTCTGATCTGAGCATTCAGCTAACAGAGTTAAACCATACTTTTGATTGAGCAGTTTTGAAACACTCTGTCTGTAGAAAATGCAACTGGACATTCGTAGCGCTAAGTGGGTAATAGTGGAAAAAAGAATATGTTCAAATATAAACTACACAGAAGCATTGTATGAAACTTCTTTCTGTTCTGTGCATTCAACTAACAGAGTTGAACCTTACTTTTGATTGAGCCTTTCTGAAACACTCTTTCTGTAGAAACTGCAATTGGACATTCTGAGCGCTAAGAGGACTCTATTGGGAAAAATAATATCTTCAAATAAAAACTACACAGAAGCATTGTGTGAAACTTATTTCTGATATGTTCATTAAGCTAACAGAGTTAAACCATACTTTTGATTGCGCAGTTCTGAACACTCTTTCTGTAGAAAATGCAAGTGGACATTCGGAGCGCTAAGAGGGTAATAGTGGAAAAAGGAATATATTCAAATATAAACTACACAGTAGCATTCTGTGAAAATACTTTCTGTTCTGTGCATTCAACTAACAGAGTTGAACCTTACTTTTGATTGAGCCATTCTGAAACACTCTTTCCGTAGAAACTGCAATTCGACATGCTAAGCGCTAAGAGGCCTACATTGGGAAAAAGAATATCTTCAAATAAAAACTACACAGATGCATTCTGTGAAACTTATTTCTGATCTGTAAATTCAGTTAACAGAGATAAAACATATTTTTGATTGAGCAGTTATGAAACACTCTTTTTGTAGAAAATGCAAGTGGAGATTCGGAGCGCTAAGAGGGTAATAGTGGAAAAAGGAATGTCTTCAAATATAAACTACACAGAATCATTCGGTGAAACTTCTTTCTGATCTGTGCATTCAGCTAACAGAGTTAAACCATACTTTTGATTGAGCAGATCTGAACACTCTTTCTGTAGAAAATGCAACTGGACATTTGGAGCGCTAAGAGCGTAGTAGTGGAAAAAGGAATATATTCAAATATAAACTACCCAGAAGCATTCTGTGAAACTTCTTTCTGATCTTAGCATTCAGCTAACAGAATTAAACCATACTTTTGATTGAGCAGTTTTGAAACACTCTGTCTGTAGAAAATGCAACTGGACATTCGTAGCGCTAGGTGGGTAATAGTGGAAAAAAGAATATGTTCAAATATAAACTACACAGAAGCATTGTATGAAACTTCTTTCTGTTCTGTGCATTCAACTAACAGTGTTGAACCTTACTTTTGATTGAGCCGTTCTGAAACACTCTTTGTGTAGAAACTGCAATTGGACATTCTGAGCGCTAAGAGGCCTATATTTTGAAAAAGAATGTCTACAAATAAAAACTACACAGAAGAATTGTGTGAAACTTCTTTCTGTTCTGTTTGTTCAACTAAAAGAGTTGAACCTTAGTTTTGATTGAGCCGCTCTGAAACAGTCTTTCTGTAGAAAATGCAAGTGGACATTCAGAGCGCTAAGAGGGTAATAGTGGAAAAAGGAATGTCCCCAAGTATAAAGTACACAGAATCATTCTGTGAAACTTCTTTCTGATCTGTGCATTCAGCTAACAGAGTTAAACCATACTTTTGATTGAGCAGATCTGAACACTCTTTCTGTAGAAAATGCAACTGGACATTTGGAGCGCTAAGAGAGTAGTAGTGGAAAAAGGAATATATTCAAATATAAACTACTCAGAAGCATTCTGTGAAACTTCTTTCTGATCTGAGCATTCAGCTAACAGAGTTAAACCATACTTTTGATTGAGCAGTTTTAAAATACTCTGTATGTAGAAAATGCAACTGGACATTCGTAGCGCTAAGTGGGTAATAGTGGAAAAAAGAATATGTTCAAATATAAACTACACAGAAACATTGTATGAAACTACTTTCTGTTCTGTGCATTCAACTAACAGAGTTGAACCTTACTTTTGATTGAGCCTTTCTGAAACACTCTTTCTGTAGAAACTGCAATTGGACATTCTGAGCGCTAAGAGGCCTCTATTGGGAAAAATAATATCTTCAAATAAAAAGTACACAGAAGCATTGTGTGAAACTTTTTTCTGATATGTTCATTAAGCTAACAGAGTTAAACCATACTTTTGATTGCGCAGTTCTGAACACTCTTTCTGTAGAAAATGCAAGTGGACATTCGCAGCGCTAAGAGGGTAATAGTGGAAAAAGGAATATATTCAAATATAAACTACACAGTAGCATTCTGTGTAAATTCTTTCTGTTCTGTGCATTCAACTAACAGAGTTGAACGTTACTTTTGATTGAGCCGTTCTGAAACACTCTTTCTGTAGAAACTGCAATTGGACATGCTAAGCGCTAAGAGGCCTACATTGGGAAAAAGAATATCTTCAAATAAAAACTACACAGATGCATTCTGTGAAACTTATTTCTGATCTGTAAATTCAGTTAACAGAGATAAAGCATATTTTTGATTGAGCAGTTATGAAAGATTCTTTTTGTAGAAAATGCAAGTGGAGATTCGGAGCGCTAAGAGGGTAATAGTGGAAAAATTAATGTCTTCAAATATAAACTACACAGAATCATTCGGTGAAACTTCTTTCTGATCTGTGCATTCAGCTAACAGAGTTAAACCATACTTTTGATTGAGCAGATCAGAACACTCTTTCTGTAGAAAATGCAACTGGACATTTGGAGCGCTAAGAGCGTAGTAGTGGAAAAAGGAATATATTCAAATATAAACAACACAGAAGCATTCTGTGAAACTTCTTTCTGATCTGAGCATTCAGCTAACAGAGTTAAACCATACTTTTGATCGAGCAGTTTTGAAACACTCTGTCTGTAGAAAATGCAACTGGACATTCGTAGCGCTAAGTGGGTAATAGTGGAAAAAAGAATATGTTCAAATATAAACTACACAGAAGCATTGTATGAAACTTCTTTCTGTTCTGTGCATTCAACTAACAGAGTTGAACCTTACTTTTGATTGAGCCTTTCTGAAACACTCTTTCTGTAGAAACTGCAATTGGACATTCTGAGCGCTAAGAGGCCTATATTGGGAAAAAGAATGTCTACAAATAAAAACTACACAGAAGAATTGTGTGAAACTTCTTTCTGTTCTGTTTGTTCAACTAAAAGAGTTGAACCTTAGTTTTGATTGAGCCGTTCTGAAACACTCTTTCTGTAGAAAATGCAAGTGGAGATTCGGAGCGCTAAGAGGGTAATAGTGGAAAAAGGAATGTCTCCAAATATAAACTACACGGAATCATTCTGTGAAACTTCTTTCTGATCTGTGCATTCAGCTAACAGAGTTAAACTATACTTTTGATTGAGCAGATCTGAACACTCTTTCTGTAGAAAATGCAACTGGACATTTGGAGCGCTAAGAGAGTACTAGTGGAAAAAGGAATATATTCAAATATAAACTACACAGAAGCATTCTGTGAAACTTCTTTCTGATCTGAGCATTCAGTTAACAGAGTTAAACCATACTTTTAATTGAGCAGTTTTGAAACACTCTGTCTGTAGAAAATGCAACTGGACATTCGTAGCGCTAAGTGGGTAATAGTGGAAAAAAGAATATGTTCAAATATAAACTACACAGAAGCATTGTATGAAACTTCTTTCTGTTCTGTGCATTCAACTAACAGAGTTGAAGCTTACTTTTGATTGAGCCTTTCTGAAACACTCTTTCTGTAGAAACTGCAATTGGACATTCTGAGCGCTAAGAGGCCTCTATTGGGAAAAATTATATCTTCAAATAAAAACTACACAGAAGCATTGTGTGAAACTTATTTCTGATATGTTCATTAAGCTAACAGAGTTAAACCATACTTTTGATTGCGCAGTTCTGAACACACTTTCTGTAGAAAATGCAAGTGGACATTCCGAGCGCTAAGAGGGTAAGAGTGGAAAAAGGAATATATTCAATTATAAACTACACAGTAGCATTCTGTGAAAATTCTTTCTGTTCTGTGCATTCAACTAACAGAGTTGAACCTTACTTTTGATTGAGCCGTTCTGAAACACTCTTTCTGTAGAAACTGCAAGTGGACATGCTAAGCGCTAAGAGGCCTACATTGGGAAAAAGAATATCTTCAAATAAAAACTACACAGATGCATTCTGTGAAACTTATTTCTGATCTGTAAATTCAGTTAACAGAGATAAAGCATATTTTTGATTGAGCAGTTATGAAACACTCTTTTTGTAGAAAATGCAAGTGGAGATTCGGAGCGCTAAGAGGGTAATAGTGGAAAAAGGAATGTCTTCAAATATAAACTACACAGAATCATTCGGTGAAACTTCTTTCTGATCTGTGCATTCAGCTAACAGAGTTAAACCATACTTTTGATTGAGCAGATCTGAACACTCTTTCTGTAGAAAATGCAACTGGACATTTGGAGCGCTAAGAGCGTAGTAGTGGAAAAAGGAATATATTCAAATATAAACTACACAGAAGCATTCTGTGAAACTTCTTTCTGATCTGAGCATTCAGCTAACAGAGTTAAACCATACTTTTGATTGAGCAGTTTTGAAACACTCTGTCTGTAGAAAATGCAACTGGACATTCGTAGCGCTAAGTGGGTAATAGTGGAAAAAAGAATATGTTCAAATATAAACTACACAGAAGCATTGTATGAAACTTCTTTCTGTTCTGTGCATTCAACTAACAGAGTTGAACCTTACTTTTGATTGAGCCTTTCTGAAACACTCTTTCTGTAGAAACTGCAATTGGACATTCTGAGCGCTAAGAGGCATCTATTGGGAAAAATAATATCTTCAAATAAAAACTACACAGAAGCATTGTGTGAAACTTATTTCTGATATGTTCATTAAGCTAACAGAGTTAAACCATACTTTTGATTGCGCAGTTCTGAACACTCTTTCTGTAGAAAATGCAAGTGGACATTCGGAGCGCTAAGAGGGTAATAGTGGAAAAAGGAATATATTCAAATATAAACTACACAGTAGCATTCTGTGTAAATTCTGTCTGTTCTGTGCATTCAACTAACAGAGTTGAACCTTACTTTTGATTGAGCCGTTCTGAAACACTCTTTCTGTAGAAACTGCAATTGGACATGCTAAGCGCTAAGAGGCCTACATTGGGAAAAAGAATATCTTCAAATAAAAACTACACAGATGCATTCTGTGAAACTTATTTCTGATCTGTAAATTCAGTTAACAGAGATAAAGCATATTTTTGATTGAGCAGTTATGAAAGATTCTTTTTGTAGAAAATGCAAGTGGAGATTCGGAGCGCTAAGAGGGTAATAGTGGAAAAAGGAATGTCTTCAAATATAAACTACACAGAATCATTCGGTGAAACTTCTTTCTGATCTGTGCATTCAGCTAACAGAGTTAAACCATACTTTTGATTGAGCAGATCTGAACACTCTTTCTGTAGAAAATGCAACTGGACATTTGGAGCGCTAAGAGCGTAGTAGTGGAAAAAGGAATATATTCAAATATAAACAACACAGAAGCATTCTGTGAAACTTCTTTCTGATCTGAGCATTCAGCTAACAGAGTTAAACCATACTTTTGATTGAGCAGTTTTGAAACACTCTGTCTGTAGAAAATGCAACTGGACATTCGTAGCGCTAAGTGGGTAATAGTGGAAAAAAGAATATGTTCAAATATAAAATACACAGAAGCATTGTATGAAACTCCTTTCTGTTCTGTGCATTCAACTAACAGAGTTGAACCTTACTTTTGATTGAGCCTTTCTGAAACACTCTTTCTGTAGAAACTGCAATTGGACATTCTGAGCGCTAAGAGGCCTATATTGGGAAAATGAATGTCTACAAATAAAAACTACACAGAAGAATTGTGTGAAACTTCTTTCTGTTCTGTTTGTTCAACTAAAAGAGTTGAACCTTAGTTTTGATTGAGCCGTTCTGAAACACTCTTTCTGTAGAAAATGCAAGTGGAGATTCGGAGCGCTAAGAGGGTAATAGTGGAAAAAGGAATGTCTCCAAATATAAACTACACGGAATCATTCTGTGAAACTTCTTTCTGATCTGTGCATTCAGCTAACAGAGTTAAACTATACTTTTGATTGAGCAGATCTGAACACTCTTTCTGTAGAAAATGCAACTGGACATTTGGAGCGCTAAGAGCGTAGTAGTGGAAAAAGGAATATATTCAAATATAAACTACACAGAAGCATTCTGTGAAACTTCTTTCTGATCTGAGCATTCAGCTAACAGAGTTAAACCATACTTTTGATTGAGCAGTTTTGAAACACTCTGTCTGTAGAAAATGCAACTGGACATTCGTAGCGCTAAGTGGGTAATAGTGGAAAAAAGAATATGTTCAAATATAAACTACACAGAAGCATTGTATGAAACTTCTTTCTGTTCTGTGCATTCAACTAACAGAGTTGAACCTTACTTTTGATTGAGCTTTTCTGAAACACTCTTTCTGTAGAAACTGCAATTGGACATTCTGAGCGCTAAGAGGACTCTATTGGGAAAAATAATATCTTCAAATAAAAACTACACAGAAGCATTGTGTGAAACTTATTTCTGATATGTTCATTAAGCTAACAGAGTTAAACCATACTTTTGATTGCGCAGTTCTGAACACTCTTTCTGTAGAAAATGCAAGTGGACATTCGGAGCGCTAAGAGGGTAATAGTGGAAAAAGGAATATATTCAAATATAAACTACACAGTAGCATTCTGTGAAAATTCTTTCTGTTCTGTGCATTCAACTAACAGAGTTGAACCTTACTTTTGATTGAGCCGTTCTGAAACACTCTTTCTGTAGAAACTGCAATTCGACATGCTAAGCGCTAAGAGGCCTACATTGGGAAAAAGAATATCTTCAAATAAAAACTACACAGATGCATTCTGTGAAACTTATTTCTGATCTGTAAATTCAGTTAACAGAGATAAAACATATTTTTGATTGAGCAGTTATGAAACACTCTTTTTGTAGAAAATGCAAGTGGAGATTCGGAGCGCTAAGAGGGTAATAGTGGAAAAAGGAATGTCTTCAAATATAAACTACACAGAATCATTCGGTGAAACTTCTTTCTGATCTGTGCATTCAGCTAACAGAGTTAAACCATACTTTTGATTGAGCAGATCTGAACACTCTTTCTCTAGAAAATGCAACTGGACATTTGGAGCGCTAAGAGCGTAGTAGTGGAAAAAGGAATATATTCAAATATAAACTACCCAGAAGCATTCTGTGAAACTTCTTTCTGATCTTAGCATTCAGCTAACAGAATTAAACCATACTTTTGATTGAGCAGTTTTGAAACACTCTGTCTGTAGAAAATGCAACTGGACATTCGTAGCGCTAGGTGGGTAATAGTGGAAAAAAGAATATGTTCAAATATAAACTACACAGAAGCATTGTATGAAACTTCTTTCTGTTATGTGCATTCAACTAACAGAGTTGAACCTTACTTTTGATTGAGCCGTTCTGAAACACTCTTTCTGTAGAAACTGCAATTGGACATTCTGAGCGCTAAGAGGCCTATATTTTGAAAAAGAATGTCTACAAATAAAAACTACACAGAAGAATTGTGTGAAACTTCTTTCTGTTCTGTTTGTTCAACTAAAAGAGTTGAACCTTAGTTTTGATTGAGCCGCTCTGAAACAGTCTTTCTGTAGGAAATGCAAGTGGACATTCAGAGCGCTAAGAGGGTAATAGTGGAAAAAGGAATGTCCCCAAATATAAAGTACACAGAATCATTCTGTGAAACTTCTTTCTGATCTGTGCATTCAGCTAACAGAGTTAAACCATACTTTTGATTGAGCAGATCTGAACACTCTTTCAGTAGAAAATGCAACTGGACATTTGGAGCGCTAAGAGAGTAGTAGTGGAAAAAGGAATATATTCAAATATAAACTACACAGAAGCATTCTGTGAAACTTCTTTCTGATCTGAGCATTCAGCTAACAGAGTTAAACCATACTTTTGATTGAGCAGTTTTAAAACACTCTGTATGTAGAAAATGCAACTGGACATTCGTAGCGCTAAGTGGGTAATAGTGGAAAAAAGAATATGTTCAAATATAAACTACACAGAAACATTGTATGAAACTTCTTTCTGTTCTGTGCATTCAACTAACAGAGTTGAACCTTACTTTTGATTGAGCCTTTCTGAAACACTCTTTCTGTAGAAACTGCAATTGGACATTCTGAGCGCTAAGAGGCCTCTATTGGGAAAAATAATATCTTCAAATAAAAAGTACACAGAAGCATTGTGTGAAACTTTTTTCTGATATGTTCATTAAGCTAACAGAGTTAAACCATACTTTTGATTGCGCAGTTCTGAACACTCTTTCTGTAGAAAATGCAAGTGGACATTCGCAGCGCAAAGAGGGTAATAGTGGAAAAAGGAATATATTCAAATATAAACTACACAGTAGCATTCTGTGAAAATTCTTTCTGTTCTGTGCATTCAACTAACAGAGTTGAACCTTACTTTTGATTGAGCCGTTCTGAAACACTCTTTCTGTAGAAACTGCAATTGGACATGCTAAGCGCTAAGAGGCCTACGTTGGGAAAAAGAATATCTTCAAATAAAAACTACACAGATGCATTCTGTGAAACTTATTTCTGATCTGTAAATTCAGTTAACAGAAATAAAACATATTTTTGATTGAGCAGTTATGAAACACTCTTTTTGTAGAAAATGCAAGTGGAGATTCGGAGCGCTAAGAGGGTAATTGTGGAAAAAGGAATGTCTTCAAATATAAACTACACAGAATCATTCGGTGAAACTTCTTTCTGATCTGTGCATTCAGCTAACAGAGTTAAACTATACTTTTGATTGAGCAGATCTGAACACTCTTTCTGTAGAAAATGCAACTGGACATTTGGAGCGCTAAGAGCGTAGTAGTGGAAAAAGGAATGTATTCATATATAAACTACACAGAAGCATTCTGTGAAACTTCTTTCTGATCTGAGCATTCAGCTAACAGAGTTAAACCATACTTTTGATTGAGCAGTTTGGAAACACTCTGTCTGTAGAAAATGCAACTGGACATTCGTAGCGCTAAGTGGGTAATATTGGAAAAAATAATATGTTCAAATATAAAGTACACAGAAGCATTGTATGAAACTTCTTTCTGTTCTGTGCATTCAACTAACAGAGTTGAACCTTACTTTTGATTGAGCCTTTCTGAAACACTCTTTCTGTAGAAACTGCAATTGGACATTCTGAGCGCTAAGAGGCCTATATTGGGAAAAAGAATGTCTACAAATAAAAACTACACAGAAGAATTGTGTGAAACTTCTTTCTGTTCTGTTTGTTCAACTAAAAGAGTTGAACCTTAGTTTTGATTGAGCCGTTCTGAAACACTCTTTCTGTAGAAAATGCAAGTGGAGATTCGGAGCGCTAAGAGGGTAATAGTGGAAAAAGGAATGTCTCCAAATATAAACTACACAGAATCATTCTGTGAAACTTCTTTCTGATCTGTGCATTCAGCTAACAGAGTTAAACCATACTTTTGATTGAGCAGATCTGAACACTCCTTCTGTAGAAAATGCAACTGGACATTTGGAGCGCTAAGAGAGTAGTAGTGGAAAAAGGAATATATTCAAATATAAACTACACAGAAGCATTCTGTGAAACTTCTTTCTGATCTGAGCATTCAGCTAACAGAGTTAAACCATACTTTTGATTGAGCAGTTTTGAAACACTCTGTCTGTAGAAAATGCAACTGGACATTCGTAGCGCTAAGTGGGTAATAGTGGAAAAAAGAATATGTTCAAATATAAACTACACAGAAGCATTGTATGAAACTTCTTTCTGTGCTGTGCATTCAACTAACAGAGTTGAACCTTACTTTTGATTGAGCCTTTCTGAAACACTCTTTCTGTAGAAACTGCAATTGGACATTCTGAGCGCTAAGAGGCCTCTATTGGGAAAAATAATATCTTCAAATAAAAACTACACAGAAGCATTGTGTGAAACTTATTTCTGATATGTTCATTAAGCTAACAGAGTTAAACCATACTTTTGATTGCGCAGTTCTGAACACTCTTTCTGTAGAAAATGCAAGTGGACATTCGGAGCGCTAAGAGGGTAATAGTGGAAAAAGGAATATATTCAAATATAAACTACACAGTAGCATTCTGTGAAAATTCTTTCTGTTCTGTGCATTCAACTAACAGAGTTGAACCTTACTTTTGATTGAGCCGTTCTGAAACACTCTTTCTGTAGAAACTGCAATTGGACATGCTAAGCGCTAAGAGGCCTACATTGGGAAAAAGAATATCTTCAAATAAAAACTACACAGATGCATTCTGTGAAACTTATTTCTGATCTGTAAATTCAGTTAAGGGAGATAAAACATATTTTTGATTGAGCAGTTATGAAAAACTCTTTTTGTAGAAAATGCAAGTGGAGATTCGGAGCGCTAAGAGGGTAATAGTGGAAAAAGGAATGTCTTCAAATATAAACTACACAGAATCATTCGGTGAAACTTCTTTCTGATCTGTGCATTCAGCTAACAGAGTTAAACCATACTTTTGATTGAGCAGATCTGAACACTCTTTCTGTAGAAAATGCAACTGGACATTTGGAGCGCTAAGAGCGTAGTACTGGAAAAAGGAATATATTCAAATATAAACTACACAGAAGCATTCTGTGAAACTTCTTTCTGATCTGAGCATTCAGCTAACAGAGTTAAACCATACTTTTGATTGAGCAGTTTGGAAACACTCTGTCTGTAGAAAATGCAACTGGACATTCATAGCGCTAAGTGGGTAATAGTGGAAACAAGAATAGGTTCAAATATAAACTACACAGAAGCATTGTATGAAACTTCTTTCTGTTCTGTGCATTCAACTAACAGAGTTGAACCTTACTTTTGATTGAGCCGTTCTGAAACACTCTTTCTGTAGAAACTGCAATTGGACATTCTGAGCGCTAAGATTCCTATATTGGGAAAAAGAATGTCTACAAATAAATACTACACAGAAGAATTGTGTGAAACTTCTTTCTGTTCTGTTTGTTCAACTAAAAGAGTTGAACCTTAGTTTTGATTGAGCCGTTCTGAAACACTCTTTCTGTAGTAAATGCAAGTGGAGATTCGGAGCGCTAAGAGGGTAATAGTGGAAAAAGGAAGTTCTCCAAATATAATCTACACAGAATCATTCTGTGAAACTTCTTTCTGATCTGTGCATTCAGCTAACAGAGTTAAACCATACTTTTGATTGAGCAGATCTGAACACTCTTTCTGTAGAAAATGCAACTGGACATTTGGAGGGCTAAGAGAGTAGTAGTGGAAAAAGGAATATATTCAAATATAAACTACACAGAAGCATTCTGTGAAACTTCTTTCTGATCTGAGCATTCAGCTAACAGAGTTAAACCATACTTTTGATTGAGCAGTTTTGAAACACTCTGTCTGTAGAAAATGCAACTGGACATTCGTAGCGCTAAGTGGGTAATAGTGGAAAAAAGAATATGTTCAAATATAAACTACACAGAAGCATTGTATGAAACTTCTTTCTGTGCTGTGCATTCAACTAACAGAGTTGAACCTTACTTTTGATTGAGCCTTTCTGAAACACTCTTTCTGTAGAAACTGCAATTGGACATTCTGAGCGCTAAGAGGCCTCTATTGGGAAAAATAATATCTTCAAATAAAAACTACACAGAAGCATTGTGTGAAACTTATTTCTGATATGTTCATTAAGCTAACAGAGTTAAACCATACTTTTGATTGCGCAGTTCTGACCACTCTTTCTGTAGAAAATTCAAGTGGACATTCGGAGCGCTAAGAGGGTAATAGTGGAAAAAGGAATATATTCAAATATAAACTACACAGTAGCATTCTGTGAAAATTCTTTCTGTTCTGTGCATTCAACTAACAGAGTTGAACCTTACTTTTGATTGAGCCGTTCTGAAACCCTCTTTCTGTAGAAACTGCAATTGGACATGCTAAGCGCTAAGAGGCCTACATTGGGAAAAAGAATATCTTCAAATAAAAACTACACAGATGCATTCTGTGAAACTTATTTCTGTTCTGTAAATTCAGTTAAGAGAGATAAAACATATTTTTGATTGAGCAGTTATGAAACACTCTTTTTGTAGAAAATGCAAGTGGAGATTCGGAGCGCTAAGAGGGTAATAGTGGAAAAAGGAATGTCTTCAAATATAAACTACACAGAATCATTCGGTGAAACTTCTTTCTGATCTGTGCATTCAGCTAACAGAGTTAAACCATACTTTTGATTGAGCAGATCTGAACACTCTTTCTGTAGAAAATGCAACTGGACATTTGGAGCGCTAAGAGCGTAGTACTGGAAAAAGGAATATATTCAAATATAAACTACACAGAAGCATTCTGTGAAACTTCTTTCTGATCTGAGCATTCAGCTAACAGAGTTAAACCATACTTTTGATTGAGCAGTTTGGAAACACTCTGTCTGTAGAAAATGCAACTGGACATTCATAGCGCTAAGTGGGTAATAGTGGAAACAAGAATAGGTTCAAATATAAACTACACAGAAGCATTGTATGAAACTTCTTTCTGTTCTGTGCATTCAACTAACAGAGTTGAACCTTACTTTTGATTGAGCCGTTCTGAAACACTCTTTCTGTAGAAACTGCAATTGGACATTCTGAGCGCTAAGAGGCCTATATTGGGAAAAATGAATGTCTACAAATAAATACTACACAGAAGAATTGTGTGAAACTTCTTTCTGTTCTGTTTGTTCAACTAAAAGAGTTGAACCTTAGTTTTGATTGAGCCGTTCTGAAACACTCTTTCTGTAGAAAATGCAAGTGGAGATTCGGAGCGCTAAGAGGGTAATAGTGGAAAAAGGAAGTTCTCCAAATATAATCTACACAGAGTCATTCTGTGAAACTTCTTTCTGATCTGTGCTTTCAGCTAACAGAGTTAAACCATACTTTTGATTGAGCAGATCTGAACACTCCTTCTGTAGAAAATGCAACTGGACATTTGGAGCGCTAAGAGAGTAGTAGTGGAAAAAGGTATATATTCAAGTATAAACTACACGGAAGCATTCTGTGAAACTTCTTTCTGATCTGAGCATTCAGCTAACAGAGTTAAACCATACTTTTGATTGAGCAGTTTTGAAACACTCTGTCTGTAGAAAATGCAACTGGACATTCCTAGCGCTAAGTGGGTAATAGTGGAAAAAAGAATATGTTCAAATATAAACTACACAGAAGCATTGTATGAAAATTCTTTCTGTTCTGTGCATTCAACTAACAGAGTTGAACCTTACTTTTGATTGAGCCTTTCTGAAACACTCTTTCTGTAGAAACTGCAATTGGACATTCTGAGCGCTAAGAGGCCTCTATTGGGAAAAATAATATCTTCAAATAAAAACTACACAGAAGCATTGTGTGAAACTTATTTCTGATATGTTCATTAAGCTAACAGAGTTAAACCATACTTTTGATTGCGCAGTTCTGAACACTCTTTCTGTAGAAAATGCAAGTGGACATTCGGAGCGCTAAGAGGGTAATAGTGGAGAAAGGAATATATTCAAATATAAACTACACAGTAGCATTCTGTGAAAATACTTTCTGTTCTGTGCATTCAACTAACAGAGTTGAACCTTACTTTTGATTGAGCCGTTCTGAAACACTCTTTCTGTAGAAACTGCAATTGGACATGCTAAGCGCTAAGAGGCCTACATTGGGAAAAAGAATATCTTCAAATAAAAACTACACAGATGCATTCTGTGAAACTTATTTCTGATCTGTAAATTCAGTTAACAGAGATAAAACAAATTTTTGATTGAGCAGTTATGAAACACTCTTTTTGTAGAAAATGCAAGTGGAGATTCGGAGCGCTAATAGGGTAATAATGGAAAAAGGAATGTCTTCAAATATAAACTACACAGAATCATTCGGTGAAACTTCTTTCAGATCTGTGCATTCAGCTAACAGAGTTAAACCATACTTTTGATTGAGCAGATCTGAACACTCTTTCTGTAGAAAATGCAACTGGACATTTGGAGCGCTAAGAGCGTAGTAGTGGAAAAAGGAATATATTCAAATATAAACTACACAGAAGCATTCTGTGAAACTTCTTTCTGATCTGAGCATTCAGCTAACAGAGTTAAACCATACTTTTTATTGAGCAGTTTGGAAACACTCTGTCTGTAGAAAATGCAACTGGACATTCATAGCGCTAAGTGGGTAATAGTGGAAACAAGAATAGGTTCAAATATAAACTACACAGAAGCATTGTATGAAACTTCTTTCTGTTCTGTGCATTCAACTAACAGAGTTGAACCTTACTTTTGATTGAGCCGTTCTGAAACACTCTTTCTGTAGAAACTGCAATTGGACATTCTGAGCGCTAAGAGGCCTATATTGGGAAAAAGAATGTCTACAAATAAATACTACACAGAAGAATTGTGTGAAACTTCTTTCTGTTCTGTTTGTTCAACTAAAAGAGTTGAACCTTAGTTTTGATTGAGTCGTTCTGAAACACTCTTTCTGTAGAAAATGCAAGTGGAGATTCGGAGCGCTAAGAGGGTAATAGTGGAAAAAGGAAGGTCTCCAAATATAAACTACACAGAATCATTCTGTGAAACTTCTTTCTGATCTGTGCATTCAGCTAACAGAGTTAAACCATACTTTTGATTGAGCAGATCTGAACACTCTTTCTGTAGAAAATGCAACTGGACATTTGGAGGGCTAAGAGAGTAGTAGTGGAAAAAGGAATATATTCAAATATAAACTACACAGAAGCATTCTGTGAAACTTCTTTCTGATCTGAGCATTCAGCTAACAGATTTAAACCATACTTTTGATTGAGCAGTTTTGAAACACTCTGTCTGTAGAAAATGCAACTGGACATTCGTAGCGCCAAGTGGGTAATAGTGGAAAAAAGAATATGTTCAAATATAAACTACACAGAAGCATTGTATGAAACTTCTTTCTGTTCTGTGCCTTCAACTAACAGAGTTGAACCTTACTTTTGATTGAGCCTTTCTGAAACACTCTTTCTGTAGAAACTGCAATTGGACATTCTGAGCGCTAAGAGGCCTCTATTGGGAAAAATAATATCTTCAAATAAAAACTACACAGAAGCATTGTGTGAAACTTATTTCTGATATGTTCATTAAGCTAACAGAGTTAAACCATACTTTTGATTGCGCAGTTCTGAACACTCTTTCTGTAGAAAATGCAAGTGGACATTCGGAGCGCTAAGAGGGTAATAGTGGAAAAAGAAATATATTCAAATATAAACTACACAGTAGCATTCTGTGAAAATTCTTTCTGTTCTGTGCATTCAACTAACAGAGTTGAACCTTACTTTTGATTGAGCCGTTCTGAAACACTCTTTCTGTAGAAACTGCAATTGGACATGCTAAGCGCTAAGAGGCCTACATTGGGAAAAAGAATATCTTCAAATAAAAACTACACAGATACATTCTGTGAAACTTATTTCTGATCTGTAAATTCAGTTAAGAGAGATAAAACATATTTTTGATTGAGCAGTTATGAAACACTCTTTTTGTAGAAAATGCAAGTGGAGATTCGGAGCGCTAAGAGGGTAATAGTGGAAAAAGGAATGTCTTCAAATATAAACTACACAGAATCATTCGGTGAAACTTCTTTCTGATCTGTGCATTCAGCTAACAGAGTTAAACCGTACTTTTGATTGAGCAGATCTGAACACTCTTTCTGTAGAAAATGCAACTGGACATTTGGAGCGCTAAGAGCGTAGTAGTGGAAAAAGGAATATATTCAAATATAAACTACACAGAAGCATTCTGTGAAACTTCTTTCTGATCTGAGCATTCAGCTAACAGAGTTAAACCATACTTTTGATTGAGCAGATCTGAACACTCTTTCTGTAGAAAATGCAACTGGACATTTGGAGGGCTAAGAGAGTAGTAGTGGAAAAAGGAGTATATTCAAATATAAACTACACAGAAGCATTCTGTGAAACTTCTTTCTGATCTGAGCATTCAGCTAACAGATTTAAACCATACTTTTGATTGAGCAGTTTTGAAACACTCTGTCTGTAGAAAAGGCAACTGGACATTCGTAGCGCCAAGTGGGTAATAGTGGAAAAAAGAATATGTTCAAATATAAACTACACAGAAGCATTGTATGAAACTTCTTTCTGTTCTGTGCATTCAACTAACAGAGTTGAACCTTACTTTTGATTGAGCCTTTCTGAAACACTCTTTCTGTAGAAACTGCAATTGGACATTCTGAGCGCTAAGAGGCCTCTATTGGGAAAAATAATATCTTCAAATAAAAACTACACAGAAGCATTGTGTGAAACTTATTTCTGATATGTTCATTAAGCTAACAGAGTTAAACCATACTTTTGATTGCGCAGTTCTGAACACTCTTTCTGTAGAAAATGCAAGTGGCCATTCGGAGCGCTAAGAGGGTAATAGTGGAAAAAGGAATATATTCAAATATAAACTACACAGTAGCATTCTGTGAAAATTCTTTCTGTTCTGTGCATTCAACTAACAGAGTTGAACCTTACTTTTGATTGAGCCGTTCTGAAACACTCTTTCTGTAGAAACTGCAATTGGACATGCTAAGCGCTAAGAGGCCTACATTGGGAAAAAGAATATCTTCAAATAAAAACTACAAAGATACATTCTGTGAAACATATTTCTGATCTGTAAATTCAGTTAAGAGAGATAAAACATATTTTTGATTGAGCAGTTATGAAACACTCTTTTTGTAGAAAATGCAAGTGGAGATTCGGAGCGCTAAGAGGGTAATAGTGGAAAAAGGAATGTCTTCAAATATAAACTACACAGAATCATTCGGTGAAACTTCTTTCTGATCTGTGCATTCAGCTAACAGAGTTAAACCATACTTTTGATTGAGCAGATCTGAACACTCTTTCTGTAGAAAATGCAACTGGACATTCGGAGCGCTAAGAGCGTAGTAGTGGAAAAAGGAATATATTCAAATATAAACTACACAGAAGCATTCTGTGAAACTTCTTTCTGATCTGAGCATTCAGCTAACAGAGTTAAACCATACTTTTGATTGAGCAGTTTGGAAACACTCTGTCTGTAGAAAATGCAACTGGACATTCGTAGCGCTAAGTGGGTAATAGTGGAAAAAAGAATATGTTCAAATATAAACTACACAGAAGCATTGTATGAAACTTCTTTCTGTTCTGTGCATTTAACTAACAGAGTTGAACCTTACTTTTGATTGAGCCGTTCTGAAACACTGTTTCTGTAGAAACTGCAGTTGGACATTCTGAGCGCTAAGAAGCCTATATTGGGAAAAAGAATGTCTACAAATAAAAACTACACAGAAGAATTGTGTGAAACTTCTTTCTGTTCTGTTTGTTCAACTAAAAGAGTTGAACCTTAGTTTTGATTGAGCCGTTCTGAAACACTCTTTCTGTAGAAAATGCAAGTGGAGATTCGGAGCGCTAAGAGGGTAATAGTGGAAAAAGGAATGTCTCCAAATATAAACTACACAGAATCATTCTGTGAAACTTCTTTCTGATCTGAGCATTCAGCTAACAGAGTTAAACCATACTTTTGATTGAGCAGTTTTGAAACACTCTGTCTGTAGAAAATGCAACTGGACATTCCTAGCGCTAAGTGGGTAATAGTGGAAAAAAGAATATGTTCAAATATAAACTACACAGAAGCATTGTATGAAACTTCTTTCTGTTCTGTGCATTCAACTAACAGAGTTGAACCTTAATTTTGATTGAGCCTTTCTGAAACACTCTTTCTGTAGAAAGTGCAATTGGACATTCTGAGCGCTAAGAGGCCTCTATTGGGAAAAATAATATCTTCAAATAAAAACTACACAGAAGCATTGTGTGAAACTTACTTCTGATATGTTCATTAAGCTAACAGAGTTAAACCATACTTTTGATTGCGCAGTTCTGAACACTCTTTCTGTAGAAAATGCAAGTGGACATTTGGAGCGCTAAGAGGGTAATAGTGGAGAAAGGAATATATTCAAATATAAACTACACAGTAGCATTCTGTGAAAATACTTTCTGTTCTGTGCATTCAACTAACAGAGTTGAACCTTACTTTTGATTGAGCCGTTCTGAAACACTCTTTCTGTAGAAACTGCAATTGGACATGCTAAGCGCTAAGAGGCCTACATTGGGAAAAAGAATATCTTCAAATAAAAACTACACAGATACATTCTGTGAAACTTATTTCTGATCTGTAAATTCAGTTAACAGAGATAAGACATATTTTTGATTGAGCAGTTATGAAACACTCTTTTTGTAGAAAATGCAAGTGGAGATTCGGAGCGCTAAGAAGGTAATAGTGGAAAAAGGAATGTCTTCAAATATAAACTACACAGAATCATTCGGTGAAACTTCTTTCTGATCTGAGCATTCAGCTAACAGAGTTAAACCATACTTTTGATTGAGCAGTTTGGAAACACTCTGTCTGTAGAAAATGCAACTGGACATTCGTAGCGCTAAGTGGGTAATAGTGGAAAAAAAATATGTTCAAATATAAACTACACAGAAGCATTGTATGAAACTTCTTTCTGTTCTGTGCATTCAACTAACAGAGTTGAACCTTACTTTTGATTGAGCCTTTCTGAAACACTCTTTCTGTAGAAACTGCAATTGGACATTCTGAGCGCTAAGAGGCCTATATTGGGAAAAAGAATGTCTACAAATAAAAACTACACAGAAGAATTGTGTGAAACTTCTTTCTGTTCTGTTTGTTCAACTAAAAGCGTTGAACCTTAGTTTTGATTGAGCCGTTCTGAAACACTCTTTCTGTAGAAAATGCAAGTGGAGATTCGGAGCGCTAAGAGGGTAATAGTGGAAAAAGGAATGTCTCCAAATATAAACTACACAGAATAATTCTGTGAAACTTCTTTCTGATCTGTGCATTCAGCTAATAGAGTTAAACCATACTTTTGATTGAGCAGATCTGAACACTCTTTCTGTAGAAAATGCAACTGGACATTTGGAGCGCTAAGAGGGTAGTAGTGGAAAAAGGAATATATTCAAATATAAACTACACAGAAGCATTCTGTGAAACTTCTTTCTGATCTGAGCATTCAGCTAACAGAGTTAAACCATACTTTTGATTGAGCAGTTTTGAAACACTCTGTCTGTAGAAAATGCAACCGGACATTCGTAGCGCCAAGTGGGTAATAGTGGAAAAAAGAATATATTCAAATATAAACTACAGAGAAGCATTGTATGAAATTTCTTTTGTTCTGTGCATTCAACTAACAGAGTTGAACCTTACATTTGATTGAGCCTTTCTGAAACACTCTTTCTGTAGAAACTGCAACTGGACATTCTGAGCGCTAAGAGGCCTCTGTTGGGAAAAATAATATCTTCAAATAAAAAGTACACAGAAGCATTGTGTGAAACTTATTTCTGATATGTTCATTAAGCTAACAGAGTTAAACCATACTTTTGATTGCGCAGTTCTGAACACTCTTTCTGTAGAAAATGCAAGTGGACATTCGCAGCGCTAAGAGGGTAATAGTGGAAAAAGGAATATATTCAAATATAAACTACACAGTAGCATTCTGTGAAAATACTTTCTGTTCTGTGCATTCAACTAACAGAGTTGAACCTTACTTTTGATTGAGCCGTTCTGAAACACTCTTTCTGTAGAAACTGCAATTGGACATGCTAAGCGCTAAGAGGCCTACATTGGGAAAAAGAATATGTTCAAATAAAAACTACACAGATGCATTCTGTGAAACTTATTTCTGATCTGTAAATTCAGTTAACAGAGATAAAACATATTTTTGATTGAGCAGTTATGAAACACTCTTTTTGTAGAAAATGCAAGTGGAGATTCGGAGCGCTAAGAGGGTAATAGTGGAAAAAGGAATGTCTTCAAATAGAAACTACACAGAATCATTCGGTGAAACTTCTTTATGATCTGTGCATTCAGCTAACAGAGTTAAACCATACATTTGATTGAGCAGATCTGAACAGTCTTTCTGTAGAAAATGCAACTGGACATTTGGAGCGCTAAGAGCGTAGTAGTGGAAAAAAAATATATTCAAATATAAACTACACAGAAGCATTCTGTGAAACTTCTTTCTGATCTGAGCATTCAGCTAACAGAGTTAAACCATACTTTTGATTGAGCAGTTTGGAGACACTCTGTCTGTAGAAAATGCAACTGGACATTCATAGCGCTAAGTGGGTAATAGTGGAAACAAGAATAGGTTCAAATATAAACTACACAGAAGCATTGTATGAAAGTTCTTTCTGTTCTGTGCATTCAACTAACAGAGTTGAACCTTACTTTTGATTGAGCCGTTCTGAAACACTGTTTCTGTAGAAAATGCAATTGGACATTCTGAGCGCTAAGAGGCCTATATTGGGAAAAAGAATGTCTACAAATAAATACTACACAGAAGAATTGTGTGAAACTTCTTTCTGTTCTGTTTGTTCAACTAAAAGAGTTGAACCTTAGTTTTGATTGAGCCGTTCTGAAACACTCTTTCTGTAGAAAATGCAAGTGGAGATTCGGAGCGCTAAGAGGGTAATAGTGGAAAAAGGAAGGTCTCCAAATATAAACTACACAGAATCATTCTGTGAAACTTCTTTCTGATCTGTGCATTCAGCTAACAGAGTTAAACCATACTTTTGATTGAGCAGATCTGAACACTCTTTCTGTAGAAAATGCAACTGGACATTTGGAGGGCTAAGAGAGTAGTAGTGGAAAAAGGAATATATTCAAATATAAACTACACAGAAGCATTCTGTGAAACTTCTTTCTGATCTGAGCATTCAGCTAACAGATTTAAACCATACTTTTGATTGAGCAGTTTTGAAACACTCTGTCTGTAGAAAATGCAACTGGACATTCGTAGCCCCAAGTGGGTAATAGTGGAAAAAAGAATATGTTCAAATATAAACTACACAGAAGCATTGTATGAAACTTCTTTCTGTTCTGTGCATTCAACTAACAGAGTTGAACCTTACTTTTGATTGAGCCTTTCTGAAACACTCTTTCTGTAGAAACTGCAATTGGACATTCTGAGCGCTAAGAGGCCTCTATTGGGAAAAATAATACCTTCAAATAAAAACTACACAGAAGCATTGTGTGAAACTTATTTCTGATATGTTCATTAAGCTAACAGAGTTAAACCATACTTTTGATTGCGCAGTTCTGAACACTCTTTATGTAGAAAATGCAAGTGGACATTCGGAGCGCTAAGAGGGGAATAGTGGAGAAAGCAATATATTCAAATATAAACTACACAGTAGCATTCTGTGAAAATACTTTCTGTTCTGTGCATTCAACTAACAGAGTTGAACCTTACTTTTGATTGAGCCGTTCTGAAACACTCTTTCTGTAGAAACTGCAATTGGACATGCTAAGCGCTAAGAGGCCTACATTGGGAAAAAGAATATCTTCAAATAAAAACTACACAGATGCATTCTGTGGACTCATTTCTGATCTGTAAATTCAGTTAACAGAGATAAAACATATTTTTGATTGAGCAGTTATGAAACACTCTTTTTGTAGAAAATGCAAGTGGAGATTCGGAGCGCTAAGAGGGTAATAGTGGAAAAAGGAATGTCTTCAAATATAAACTACACAGAATCATTCGGTGAAACTTCTTTCTGATCTGTGCATTCAGCTAACAGAGTTAAACCATACTTTTGATTGAGCAGATCTGAACACTCTTTCTGTAGAAAATGCAACTGGACATTCGGAGCGCTAAGAGCGTAGTAGTGGAAAAAGGAATATATTCAAATATAAACTACACAGAAGCATTCTGTGAAACTTCTTTCTGATCTGAGCATTCAGCTAACAGAGTTAAACCATACTTTTGATTGAGCAGTTTGGAAACACTCTGTCTGTAGAAAATGCAACTGGACATTCGTAGCGCTAAGTGGGTAATAGTGGAAAAAAGAATATGTTCAAATATAAACTACACAGAAGCATTGTATGAAACTTCTTTCTGTTCTGTGCATTTAACTAACAGAGTTGAACCTTACTTTTGATTGAGCCGTTCTGAAACACTGTTTCTGTAGAAACTGCAGTTGGACATTCTGAGCGCTAAGAAGCCTATATTGGGAAAAAGAATGTCTACAAATAAAAACTACACAGAAGAATTGTGTGAAACTTCTTTCTGTTCTGTTTGTTCAACTAAAAGAGTTGAACCTTAGTTTTGATTGAGCCGTTCTGAAACACTCTTTCTGTAGAAAATGCAAGTGGAGATTCGGAGCGCTAAGAGGGTAATAGTGGAAAAAGGAATGTCTCCAAATATAAACTACACAGAATCATTCTGTGAAACTTCTATCTGATCTGTGCATTCAGCTGACAGAGTTAAACCATACTTTTGATTGAGCAGATCTGAACACTCTTTCTGTAGAAAATGCAACTGGACATTTGGAGCGCTAAGAGAGTAGTAGTGGAAAAAGGAATATATTCAAATATAAACTACACAGAAGCATTCTGTGAAACTTCTTTCTGATCTGAGCATTCAGCTAACAGAGTTAAACCATACTTTTGATTGAGCAGTTTTGAAACACTCTGTCTGTAGAAAATGCAACTGGACATTCCTAGCGCTAAGTGGGTAATAGTGGAAAAAAGAATATGTTCAAATATAAACTACACAGAAGCATTGTATGAAACTTCTTTCTGTTCTGTGCATTCAACTAACAGAGTTGAACCTTAATTTTGATTGAGCCTTTCTGAAACACTCTTTCTGTAGAAAGTGCAATTGGACATTCTGAGCGCTAAGAGGCCTCTATTGGGAAAAATAATATCTTCAAATAAAAACTACACAGAAGCATTGTGTGAAACTAACTTCTGATATGTTCATTAAGCTAACAGAGTTAAACCATACTTTTGATTGCGCAGTTCTGAACACTCTTTCTGTAGAAAATGCAAGTGGACATTTGGAGCGCTAAGAGGGTAATAGTGGAGAAAGGAATATATTCAAATATAAACTACACAGTAGCATTCTGTGAAAATACTTTCTGTTCTGTGCATTCAACTAACAGAGTTGAACCTTACTTTTGATTGAGCCGTTCTGAAACACTCTTTCTGTAGAAACTGCAATTGGACATGCTAAGCGCTAAGAGGCCTACATTGGGAAAAAGAATATCTTCAAATAAAAACTACACAGATACATTCTGTGAAACTTATTTCTGATCTGTAAATTCAGTTAACAGAGATAAGACATATTTTTGATTGAGCAGTTATGAAACACTCTTTTTGTAGAAAATGCAAGTGGAGATTCGGAGCGCTAAGAAGGTAATAGTGGAAAAAGGAATGTCTTCAAATATAAACTACACAGAATCATTCGGTGAAACTTCTTTCTGATCTGAGCATTCAGCTAACAGAGTTAAACCATACTTTTGATTGAGCAGTTTGGAAACACTCTGTCTGTAGAAAATGCAACTGGACATTCGTAGCGCTAAGTGGGTAATAGTGGAAAAAAAATATGTTCAAATATAAACTACACAGAAGCATTGTATGAAACTTCTTTCTGTTCTGTGCATTCAACTAACAGAGTTGAACCTTACTTTTGATTGAGCCTTTCTGAAACACTCTTTCTGTAGAAACTGCAATTGGACATTCTGAGCGCTAAGAGGCCTATATTGGGAAAAAGAATGTCTACAAATAAAAACTACACAGAAGAATTGTGTGAAACTTCTTTCTGTTCTGTTTGTTCAACTAAAAGCGTTGAACCTTAGTTTTGATTGAGCCGTTCTGAAACACTCTTTCTGTAGAAAATGCAAGTGGAGATTCGGAGCGCTAAGAGGGTAATAGTGGAAAAAGGAATGTCTCCAAATATAAACTACACAGAATAATTCTGTGAAACTTCTTTCTGATCTGTGCATTCAGCTAATAGAGTTAAACCATACTTTTGATTGAGCAGATCTGAACACTCTTTCTGTAGAAAATGCAACTGGACATTTGGAGCGCTAAGAGGGTAGTAGTGGAAAAAGGAATATATTCAAATATAAACTACACAGAAGCATTCTGTGAAACTTCTTTCTGATCTGAGCATTCAGCTAACAGAGTTAAACCATACTTTTGATTGAGCAGTTTTGAAACACTCTGTCTGTAGAAAATGCAACCGGACATTCGTAGCGCCAAGTGGGTAATAGTGGAAAAAAGAATATATTCAAATATAAACTACAGAGAAGCATTGTATGAAATTTCTTTTGTTCTGTGCATTCAACTAACAGAGTTGAACCTTACATTTGATTGAGCCTTTCTGAAACACTCTTTCTGTAGAAACTGCAACTGGACATTCTGAGCGCTAAGAGGCCTCTGTTGGGAAAAATAATATCTTCAAATAAAAAGTACACAGAAGCATTGTGTGAAACTTATTTCTGATATGTTCATTAAGCTAACAGAGTTAAACCATACTTTTGATTGCGCAGTTCTGAACACTCTTTCTGTAGAAAATGCAAGTGGACATTCGCAGCGCTAAGAGGGTAATAGTGGAAAAAGGAATATATTCAAATATAAACTACACAGTAGCATTCTGTGAAAATACTTTCTGTTCTGTGCATTCAACTAACAGAGTTGAACCTTACTTTTGATTGAGCCGTTCTGAAACACTCTTTCTGTAGAAACTGCAATTGGACATGCTAAGCGCTAAGAGGCCTACATTGGGAAAAAGAATATGTTCAAATAAAAACTACACAGATGCATTCTGTGAAACTTATTTCTGATCTGTAAATTCAGTTAACAGAGATAAAACATATTTTTGATTGAGCAGTTATGAAACACTCTTTTTGTAGAAAATGCAAGTGGAGATTCGGAGCGCTAAGAGGGTAATAGTGGAAAAAGGAATGTCTTCAAATAGAAACTACACAGAATCATTCGGTGAAACTTCTTTATGATCTGTGCATTCAGCTAACAGAGTTAAACCATACATTTGATTGAGCAGATCTGAACAGTCTTTCTGTAGAAAATGCAACTGGACATTTGGAGCGCTAAGAGCGTAGTAGTGGAAAAAAAATATATTCAAATATAAACTACACAGAAGCATTCTGTGAAACTTCTTTCTGATCTGAGCATTCAGCTAACAGAGTTAAACCATACTTTTGATTGAGCAGTTTGGAGACACTCTGTCTGTAGAAAATGCAACTGGACATTCATAGCGCTAAGTGGGTAATAGTGGAAACAAGAATAGGTTCAAATATAAACTACACAGAAGCATTGTATGAAAGTTCTTTCTGTTCTGTGCATTCAACTAACAGAGTTGAACCTTACTTTTGATTGAGCCGTTCTGAAACACTGTTTCTGTAGAAAATGCAATTGGACATTCTGAGCGCTAAGAGGCCTATATTGGGAAAAAGAATGTCTACAAATAAATACTACACAGAAGAATTGTGTGAAACTTCTTTCTGTTCTGTTTGTTCAACTAAAAGAGTTGAACCTTAGTTTTGATTGAGCCGTTCTGAAACACTCTTTCTGTAGAAAATGCAAGTGGAGATTCGGAGCGCTAAGAGGGTAATAGTGGAAAAAGGAAGGTCTCCAAATATAAACTACACAGAATCATTCTGTGAAACTTCTTTCTGATCTGTGCATTCAGCTAACAGAGTTAAACCATACTTTTGATTGAGCAGATCTGAACACTCTTTCTGTAGAAAATGCAACTGGACATTTGGAGGGCTAAGAGAGTAGTAGTGGAAAAAGGAATATATTCAAATATAAACTACACAGAAGCATTCTGTGAAACTTCTTTCTGATCTGAGCATTCAGCTAACAGATTTAAACCATACTTTTGATTGAGCAGTTTTGAAACACTCTGTCTGTAGAAAATGCAACTGGACATTCGTAGCCCCAAGTGGGTAATAGTGGAAAAAAGAATATGTTCAAATATAAACTACACAGAAGCATTGTATGAAACTTCTTTCTGTTCTGTGCATTCAACTAACAGAGTTGAACCTTACTTTTGATTGAGCCTTTCTGAAACACTCTTTCTGTAGAAACTGCAATTGGACATTCTGAGCGCTAAGAGGCCTCTATTGGGAAAAATAATACCTTCAAATAAAAACTACACAGAAGCATTGTGTGAAACTTATTTCTGATATGTTCATTAAGCTAACAGAGTTAAACCATACTTTTGATTGCGCAGTTCTGAACACTCTTTATGTAGAAAATGCAAGTGGACATTCGGAGCGCTAAGAGGGGAATAGTGGAGAAAGCAATATATTCAAATATAAACTACACAGTAGCATTCTGTGAAAATACTTTCTGTTCTGTGCATTCAACTAACAGAGTTGAACCTTACTTTTGATTGAGCCGTTCTGAAACACTCTTTCTGTAGAAACTGCAATTGGACATGCTAAGCGCTAAGAGGCCTACATTGGGAAAAAGAATATCTTCAAATAAAAACTACACAGATGCATTCTGTGGACTCATTTCTGATCTGTAAATTCAGTTAACAGAGATAAAACATATTTTTGATTGAGCAGTTATGAAACACTCTTTTTGTAGAAAATGCAAGTGGAGATTCGGAGCGCTAAGAGGGTAATAGTGGAAAAAGGAATGTCTTCAAATATAAACTACACAGAATCATTCGGTGAAACTTCTTTCTGATCTGTGCATTCAGCTAACAGAGTTAAACCATACTTTTGATTGAGCAGATCTGAACACTCTTTCTGTAGAAAATGCAACTGGACATTCGGAGCGCTAAGAGCGTAGTAGTGGAAAAAGGAATATATTCAAATATAAACTACACAGAAGCATTCTGTGAAACTTCTTTCTGATCTGAGCATTCAGCTAACAGAGTTAAACCATACTTTTGATTGAGCAGTTTGGAAACACTCTGTCTGTAGAAAATGCAACTGGACATTCGTAGCGCTAAGTGGGTAATAGTGGAAAAAAGAATATGTTCAAATATAAACTACACAGAAGCATTGTATGAAACTTCTTTCTGTTCTGTGCATTTAACTAACAGAGTTGAACCTTACTTTTGATTGAGCCGTTCTGAAACACTGTTTCTGTAGAAACTGCAGTTGGACATTCTGAGCGCTAAGAAGCCTATATTGGGAAAAAGAATGTCTACAAATAAAAACTACACAGAAGAATTGTGTGAAACTTCTTTCTG
The DNA here is from genome assembly GCF_028878055.3 of Symphalangus syndactylus. Taxonomy (NCBI): domain Eukaryota; kingdom Metazoa; phylum Chordata; class Mammalia; order Primates; family Hylobatidae; genus Symphalangus; species Symphalangus syndactylus. The sequence goes on along the minus strand of NC_072445.2, from coordinate 9,146,230 downwards.
TTCTGTTTGTTCAACTAAAAGAGTTGAACCTTAGTTTTGATTGAGCCGTTCTGAAACACTCTTTCTGTAGAAAATGCAAGTGGAGATTCGGAGCGCTAAGAGGGTAATAGTGGAAAAAGGAATGTCTCCAAATATAAACTACACAGAATCATTCTGTGAAACTTCTATCTGATCTGTGCATTCAGCTGACAGAGTTAAACCATACTTTTGATTGAGCAGATCTGAACACTCTTTCTGTAGAAAATGCAACTGGACATTTGGAGCGCTAAGAGAGTAGTAGTGGAAAAAGGAATATATTCAAATATAAACTACACAGAAGCATTCTGTGAAACTTCTTTCTGATCTGAGCATTCAGCTAACAGAGTTAAACCATACTTTTGATTGAGCAGTTTTGAAACACTCTGTCTGTAGAAAATGCAACTGGACATTCCTAGCGCTAAGTGGGTAATAGTGGAAAAAAGAATATGTTCAAATATAAACTACACAGAAGCATTGTATGAAACTTCTTTCTGTTCTGTGCATTCAACTAACAGAGTTGAACCTTAATTTTGATTGAGCCTTTCTGAAACACTCTTTCTGTAGAAAGTGCAATTGGACATTCTGAGCGCTAAGAGGCCTCTATTGGGAAAAATAATATCTTCAAATAAAAACTACACAGAAGCATTGTGTGAAACTAACTTCTGATATGTTCATTAAGCTAACAGAGTTAAACCATACTTTTGATTGCGCAGTTCTGAACACTCTTTCTGTAGAAAATGCAAGTGGACATTTGGAGCGCTAAGAGGGTAATAGTGGAGAAAGGAATATATTCAAATATAAACTACACAGTAGCATTCTGTGAAAATACTTTCTGTTCTGTGCATTCAACTAACAGAGTTGAACCTTACTTTTGATTGAGCCGTTCTGAAACACTCTTTCTGTAGAAACTGCAATTGGACATGCTAAGCGCTAAGAGGCCTACATTGGGAAAAAGAATATCTTCAAATAAAAACTACACAGATACATTCTGTGAAACTTATTTCTGATCTGTAAATTCAGTTAACAGAGATAAGACATATTTTTGATTGAGCAGTTATGAAACACTCTTTTTGTAGAAAATGCAAGTGGAGATTCGGAGCGCTAAGAAGGTAATAGTGGAAAAAGGAATGTCTTCAAATATAAACTACACAGAATCATTCGGTGAAACTTCTTTCTGATCTGAGCATTCAGCTAACAGAGTTAAACCATACTTTTGATTGAGCAGTTTGGAAACACTCTGTCTGTAGAAAATGCAACTGGACATTCGTAGCGCTAAGTGGGTAATAGTGGAAAAAAAATATGTTCAAATATAAACTACACAGAAGCATTGTATGAAACTTCTTTCTGTTCTGTGCATTCAACTAACAGAGTTGAACCTTACTTTTGATTGAGCCTTTCTGAAACACTCTTTCTGTAGAAACTGCAATTGGACATTCTGAGCGCTAAGAGGCCTATATTGGGAAAAAGAATGTCTACAAATAAAAACTACACAGAAGAATTGTGTGAAACTTCTTTCTGTTCTGTTTGTTCAACTAAAAGCGTTGAACCTTAGTTTTGATTGAGCCGTTCTGAAACACTCTTTCTGTAGAAAATGCAAGTGGAGATTCGGAGCGCTAAGAGGGTAATAGTGGAAAAAGGAATGTCTCCAAATATAAACTACACAGAATAATTCTGTGAAACTTCTTTCTGATCTGTGCATTCAGCTAATAGAGTTAAACCATACTTTTGATTGAGCAGATCTGAACACTCTTTCTGTAGAAAATGCAACTGGACATTTGGAGCGCTAAGAGGGTAGTAGTGGAAAAAGGAATATATTCAAATATAAACTACACAGAAGCATTCTGTGAAACTTCTTTCTGATCTGAGCATTCAGCTAACAGAGTTAAACCATACTTTTGATTGAGCAGTTTTGAAACACTCTGTCTGTAGAAAATGCAACCGGACATTCGTAGCGCCAAGTGGGTAATAGTGGAAAAAAGAATATATTCAAATATAAACTACAGAGAAGCATTGTATGAAATTTCTTTTGTTCTGTGCATTCAACTAACAGAGTTGAACCTTACATTTGATTGAGCCTTTCTGAAACACTCTTTCTGTAGAAACTGCAACTGGACATTCTGAGCGCTAAGAGGCCTCTGTTGGGAAAAATAATATCTTCAAATAAAAAGTACACAGAAGCATTGTGTGAAACTTATTTCTGATATGTTCATTAAGCTAACAGAGTTAAACCATACTTTTGATTGCGCAGTTCTGAACACTCTTTCTGTAGAAAATGCAAGTGGACATTCGGAGCGCTAAGAGGGTAATAGTGGAAAAAGGAATATATTCAAATATAAACTACACAGTAGCATTCTGTGAAAATACTTTCTGTTCTGTGCATTCAACTAACAGAGTTGAACCTTACTTTTGATTGAGCCGTTCTGAAACACTCTTTCTGTAGAAACTGCAATTGGACATGCTAAGCGCTAAGAGGCCTACATTGGGAAAAAGAATATGTTCAAATAAAAACTACACAGATGCATTCTGTGAAACTTATTTCTGATCTGTAAATTCAGTTAACAGAGATAAAACATATTTTTGATTGAGCAGTTATGAAACACTCTTTTTGTAGAAAATGCAAGTGGAGATTCGGAGCGCTAAGAGGGTAATAGTGGAAAAAGGAATGTCTTCAAATAGAAACTACACAGAATCATTCGGTGAAACTTCTTTATGATCTGTGCATTCAGCTAACAGAGTTAAACCATACATTTGATTGAGCAGATCTGAACAGTCTTTCTGTAGAAAATGCAACTGGACATTTGGAGCGCTAAGAGCGTAGTAGTGGAAAAAAAATATATTCAAATATAAACTACACAGAAGCATTCTGTGAAACTTCTTTCTGATCTGAGCATTCGGCTAACAGAGTTAAACCATACTTTTGATTGAGCAGTTTGGAGACACTCTGTCTGTAGAAAATGCAACTGGACATTCATAGCGCTAAGTGGGTAATAGTGGAAACAAGAATAGGTTCAAATATAAACTACACAGAAGCATTGTATGAAACTTCTTTCTGTTCTGTGCATTCAACTAACAGAGTTGAACCTTACTTTTGATTGAGCCGTTCTGAAACACTGTTTCTGTAGAAACTGCAATTGGACATTCTGAGCGCTAAGAGGCCTATATTGGGAAAAAGAATGTCTACAAATAAATACTACACAGAAGAATTGTGTGAAACTTCTTTCTGTTCTGTTTGTTCAACTAAAAGAGTTGAACCTTAGTTTTGATTGAGCCGTTCTGAAACACTCTTTCTGTAGAAAATGCAAGTGGAGATTCGGTGCGCTAAGAGGGTAATAGTGGAAAAAGGAAGGTCTCCAAATATAAACTACACAGAATCATTCTGTGAAACTTCTTTCTGATCTGTGCATTCAGCTAACAGAGTTAAACCATACTTTTGATTGAGCAGATCTGAACACTCTTTCTGTAGAAAATGCAACTGGACATTTGGAGGGCTAAGAGAGTAGTAGTGGAAAAAGGAATATATTCAAATATAAACTACACAGAAGCATTCTGTGAAACTTCTTTCTGATCTGAGCATTCAGCTAACAGATTTAAACCATACTTTTGATTGAGCAGTTTTGAAACACTCTGTCTGTAGAAAATGCAACTGGACATTCGTAGCCCCAAGTGGGTAATAGTGGAAAAAAGAATATGTTCAAATATAAACTACACAGAAGCATTGTATGAAACTTCTTTCTGTTCTGTGCATTCAACTAACAGAGTTGAACCTTACTTTTGATTGAGCCTTTCTGAAACACTCTTTCTGTAGAAACTGCAATTGGACATTCTGAGCGCTAAGAGGCCTCTATTGGGAAAAATAATACCTTCAAATAAAAACTACACAGAAGCATTGCGTGAAACTTATTTCTGATATGTTCATTAAGCTAACAGAGTTAAACCATACTTTTGATTGCGCAGTTCTGAACACTCTTTCTGTAGAAAATGCAAGTGGACATTCGGAGCGCTAAGAGGGTAATAGTGGAGAAAGCAATATATTCAAATATAAACTACACAGTAGCATTCTGTGAAAATACTTTCTGTTCTGTGCATTCAACTAACAGAGTTGAACCTTACTTTTGATTGAGCCGTTCTGAAACACTCTTTCTGTAGAAACTGCAATTGGACATGCTAAGCGCTAAGAGGCCTACATTGGGAAAAAGAATATCTTCAAATAAAAACTACACAGATGCATTCTGTGGACCCATTTCTGATCTGTAAATTCAGTTAACAGAGATAAAACATATTTTTGATTGAGCAGTTATGAAACACTCTTTTTGTAGAAAATGCAAGTGGAGATTCGGAGCGCTAAGAGGGTAATAGTGGAAAAAGGAATGTCTTCAAATATAAACTACACAGAATCATTCGGTGAAACTTCTTTCAGATCTCTGCATTCAGCTAACAGAGTTAAAACATACTTTTGATTGAGCAGATCTGAACACTCTTTCTGTAGAAAATGCAACTGGACATTTTTAGCGCTAAGAGCGTAGTAGTGGAAAAAGGAATATATTCAAATATAAACTACACAGAAGCATTCTGTGAAACTTCTTTCTGATCTGAGCATTCAGCTAACAGAGTTAAACCATACTTTTGATTGAGCAGTTTGGAAACACTCTGTCTGTAGAAAATGCAACTGGACATTCGTAGCGCTAAGTGGGTAATAGTGGAAACAAGAATAGGTTCAAATATAAACTACACAGAAGCATTGTATGAAACTTCTTGCTGTTCTGTGCATTCAATTAACAGAGTTGAACCTTACTTTTGATTGAGCCGTTCTGAAACACTCTTTCTGTAGAAACTGCAATTGGACATTCTGAGCGCTAAGAGGCCTATATTGGGAAAAAGAATGTCTACAAATAAAAACTACACAGAAGAATTGTGTGAAACTTCTTTCTGTTCTGTTTGTTCAACTAAAAGCGTTGAACCTTAGTTTTGATTGAGCCGTTCTGAAACACTCTTTCTGTAGAAAATGCAAGTGGAGATTCGGAGCGCTAAGAGGGTAATAGTGGAAAAAGGAATGTCTCCAAATATAAACTACACAGATTAATTCTGTGAAACTTCTTTCTGATCTGTGCATTCAGCTAATAGAGTTAAACCATACTTTTGATTGAGCAGATCTGAACACTCTTTCTGTAGAAAATGCAACTGGACACTTGGAGCGCTAAGAGAGTAGTAGTTGAAAAAGGAATATATTCAAATATAAACTACACAGAAGCATTCTGTGAAACTTCTTTCTGATCTGAGCATTCAGCTAACAGAGTTAAACCATACTTTTGATTGAGCAGTTTTGAAACACTCTGTCTGTAGAAAATGCAACTGGACATTCGTAGCGCCAAGTGGGTTATTGTGGAAAAAAGAATATGTTCAAATATAAACTACACAGAAGCATTGTATGAAACTTCTTTCTGTTCTGTGCATTCAACTAACAGAGTTGAACCTTACTTTTGATTGAGCCTTTCTGAAACACTCTTTCTGTAGAAACTGCAATTGGACATTCTGAGCGCTAAGAGGCCTCTATTGGGAAAAATAATATCTTCAAATAAAAACTACACAGAAGCATTGTGTGAAACTTATTTCTGATATGTTCATTAAGCTAACAGAGTTAAACCATACTTTTGATTGCGCAGTTCTGAACACTCTTTCTGTAGAAAATGCAAGTGGACATTCGGAGCGCTAAGAGGGTAATAGTGGAAAAAGGAATATATTCAAATATAAACTACACAGTAGCATTCTGTGAAAATTCTTTCTGTTCTGTGCATTCAACTAACAGAGTTGAACCTTACTTTTGATTGAGCCGTTCTGAAACACTCTTTCTGTAGGAACTGCAATTGGACATGCTAAGCGCTAAGAGTCCTACATTGGGAAAAAGAATATCTTCAAATAAAAACTACACAGATGCATTCTGTGGACTTATTTCTGATCTGTAAATTCAGTTAACAGAGATAAAACATATTTTTGATTGAGCAGTTATGAAACACTCTTTTTGTAGAAAATGCAAGTGGAGATTCGGAGCGCTAAGAGGGTAATAGTGGAAAAAGGAATGTCTTCAAATATAAACTACACAGAATCATTCGGTGAAACTTCTTTCTGATCTGTGCATTCAGCAAACAGAGTTAAACCATACTTTTGATTGAGCAGATCTGAACATTCTTTCTGTAGAAAATGCAACTGGACATTTGGAGCGCTAAGAGCGTAGTAGTGGAAAAAGGAATATATTCAAATATAAACTACACAGAAGCATTCTGTGAAACTTCTTTCTGATCTCAGCATTCAGCTAACAGAGTTAAACCATACTTTTGATTGAGCAGTTTTGAAACACATTGTCTGTAGAAAATGCACCTGGACATTCGTAGCGCTAAGTGGGTAATAGTGGAAAAAAAATATGTTCAAATATAAACTACACAGAAGCAGTGTATGAAACTTCTTTCTGTTCTGTGCATTCAACTAACAGAGGTGAACCTTACATTTGATTGAGCCGTTCTGAAACACTTTTTCTGTAGAAAGTGCAATTGGACATTCTGAGAGCTAAGAGGCCTATATTGGGAAAAAGAATGTCTACAAATAAAAACTACACAGAAGAATTGTGTGAAACTTCTTTCTGTTCTGTTTGTTCAACTAAAAGAGTTGAACCTTAGTTTTGATTGAGCCATTCTGAAACACTCTTTCTGTAGAAAATGCAAGTGGAGATTCGGAGCGCTAAGAGGGTAATAGTGGAAAAAGGAATGTCTCCAAATATAAACTACACAGAATCATTCTGTGAAACTTCTTTCTGATCTGTGCATTCAGCTAACAGAGTTAAACCATACTTTTGATTGAGCAGATCTGAACACTCCTGCTGTAGAAAATGCAACTGGACATTTGGAGCGCTAAGAGAGTAGTAGTGGAAAAAGGAATATATTCAAATATAAACTACACAGAAGCATTCTGTGAAACTTCTTTCTGATCTGAGCATTCAGCTTACAGAGTTAAACCATACTTTTGATTGAGCAGTTTTGAAACACTCTGTCTGTAGAAAATGCAACTGGACATTCGTAGCGCTAAGTGGGTAATAGTGGAAAAAAGAATATGTTCAAATATAAACTACACAGAAGCATTGTATGAAACTTCTTTCTGTTCTGTGCATTCAACTAACAGAGTTGAACCTTACTTTTGATTGAGCCTTTCTGAAACACTCTTTCTGTAGAAACTGCAATTGGACATTCTGAGCACTAAGAGGCCTCTATTGCGAAAAATAATATCTTCAAATAAAAACTACACAGAAGCATTGTGTGAAACTTATTTCTGATATGTTCATTAAGCTAACAGAGTTAAACCATACTTTTGATTGCGCAGTTCTGAACACTCTTTCTGTAGAAAATGCAAGTGGACATTCGGAGCGCTAAGAGGGTAATAGTGGAAAAAGTAATATATTCAAATATAAACTACACAGAATCATGCTGTGAAAATTCTTTCTGTTCTGTGCATTCAACTAACAGAGTTGAACCTTACTTTTGATTGAGCCGTTCTGAAACACTCTTTCTGTAGGAACTGCAATTGGACATGCTAAGCGCTAAGAGGCCTACATTGGGAAAAAGAATATCTTCAAATAAAAACTACACAGATGCATTCTGTGAAACTTATTTCTGATCTGTAAATTCAGTTAAGAGAGATAAAACATATTTTTGATTGAGCAGTTATGAAACACTCTTTTTGTAGAAAATGCAAGTGGAGATTCGGAGCGCTAAGATGGTAATAGTGGAAAAAGGAATGTCTTCAAATATAAACTACACAGAATCATTCGGTGAAACTTCTTTCTGATCTGTGCATTCAGCTAACAGAGTTAAACCATACTTTTGATTGAGCAGATCTGAACACTCTTTCTGTAGAAAATGCAACTGGACATTTGGAGCGCTAAGAGCGTAGTAGTGGAAAAAGGAATATATACAAATATAAACTACACAGAAGCATTCTGTGAAACTTCTTTCTGATCTGAGCATTCAGCTAACAGAGTTAAACCATACTTTTGATTGAGCAGTTTTGAAACACTCTGTCTGTAGAAAATGCAACTGGACATTCGTAGCGCTAAGTGGGTAATAGTGGAAAAAAGAATATGTTCAAATATAAACTACACAGAAGCATTGTATGAAACTTCTTTCTGTTCTGTGCATTCAACTAACAGAGTTGAACCTTACTTTTGATTGAGCCGTTCTGAAACACTGTTTCTGTAGAAACTGCAATTGGACATTCTGAGCGCTAAGAAGCCTATATTGGGAAAAAGAATGTCTACAAATAAAAACTACACAGAAGAATTGTGTGAAATTTCTTTCTGTTCTGTTTGTTCAACTAAAAGAGTTGAACCTTAGTTTTGATTGAGCCGTTCTGAAACACTCTTTCTGTAGAAAATGCAAGTGGAGATTCGGAGCGCTAACAGGGTAATAGTGGAAAAAGGAATGTCTCCTAATATAAACTACACAGAATCATTCTGTGAAACTTCTTTCTGATCTGTGCATTCAGCTAACAGAGTTAAACCATACTTTTGATTGAGCAGATCTGAACACTCTTTCTGTAGAAAATGCAACTGGACAATTGGAGCGCTAAGAGCGTAGTAGTGGAAAAACAATATATTCAAATATAAACTACACAGAAGCATTCTGTGAAACTTCTTTCTGATCTGAGCATTCAGCTAACAGAGTTAAACCATACTTTTGATTGAGCAGTTTTGAAACACTCTGTCTGTAGAAAATGCAACTGGACATTCGTAGCGCTAAGTGGGTAATAGTGGAAAAAAGAATATGTTCAAATATAAACTACACAGAAGCATTGTATGAAACTTCTTTCTGTTCTGTGCATTCAACTAACAGAGTTGAACCTTACTTTTGATTTAGCCTTTCTGAAACACTCTTTCTGTAGAAACTGCAAGTGGACATTCTGAGCGCTAAGAGGCCTATATTGGGAAAAATAATATCTTCAAATAAAAACTACACAGAAGCATTGTGTGAAACTTATTTCTGATATGTTCATTAAGCTAACAGGGTTAAACCATACTTTTGATTGCGCAGTTCTGAACCCTCTTTCTGTAGAAAATGCAAGTGGACATTCGGAGCGTTAAGAGGGTAATAGTGGAAAAAGGAATATATTCAAATATAAACTGCACAGTAGCATTCTGTGAAAATTCTTTCTGTTCTGTGCATTCAACTAACAGAGTGGAACCTTACTTTTGATTGAGCCGTTCTGAAACACTCTTTCTGTAGAAACTGCAATTGGACATGCTAAGCGCTAAGAGGCCTACATTGGGAAAAAGAATATCTTCAAATAAAAACTACACAGATGCATTCTGTGAAACTTATTTCTGATCTGTAAATTCAGTTAACAGAGATAAAACATATTTTTGATTGAGCAGTTATGAAACACTCTTTTTGTAGAAAATGCAAGTGGAGATTCAGAGCGCTAAGAGGGTAATAGTGGAAAAAGGAATGTCTTCAAATATAAACTACACAGAATCATTCGGTGAAACTTCTTTCTGATCTGTGCATTCAGCTAACAGAGTTAAACCATACTTTTGATTGAGCAGATCTGAACACTCTTTCTGTAGAAAATGCAACTGGACATTTGGAGGGCTAAGAGTGTAGTAGTGGAAAAAGGAATATATTCAAATATAAACTACACAGAAGCATTCTGTGAAACTTCTTTCTGATCTGAGCATTCAGCTAACAGAGTTAAACCATACTTTTGATTGAGCAGTTTTGAAACACTCTGTCTGTAGAAAATGCAACTGGACATTCGTAGCGCCAAGTGGGTAATAGTGGAAAAAAGAATATGTTCAAATATAAACTACACAGAAGCATTGTATGAAACTTCTTTCTGTTCTGTGCATTCAACTAACAGAGTTGAACCTTACTTTTGATTGAGCCTTGCTGAAACACTCTTTCTGTAGAAACTGCAATTGGACATTCTGAGCGCTAAGAGGCCTCTATTGGGAAAAATAATATCTTCAAATAAAAACTACACAGAAGCATTGTGTGAAACTTATTTCTGATATGTTCATTAAGCTAACAGAGTTAAACCATACTTTTGATTGCGCAGTTCTGAACACTCTTTCTGTAGAAAATGCAAGTGGACATTCGGAGCGCTAAGAGGGTAATAGTGGAAAAAGGAATATATTCAAATATAAACTACACAGTAGCATTCTGTGAAAATTCTTTCTGTTCTGTGCATTCAACTAACAGAGTTGAACCTTACTTTTGATTGAGCCTTTCTGAAACACTCTTTCTGAAGGAACTGCAATTGGACATGCTAATCGCTAAGAGTCCTACATTGGGAAAAAAATATCTTCAAATAAAAACTACACAGATGCATTCTGTGGACTTATTTCTGATCTGTAAATTCAGTTAACAGAGATAAAACATATTTTTGATTGAGCAGTTATGAAACACTCTTTTTGTAGAAAATGCAAGTGGAGATTCGGAGCGCTAAGAGGGTAATAGTGGAAAAAGGAATGTCTTCAAATATAAACTACACAGAATCATTCGGTGAAACTTCTTTCTGATCTGTGCATTCAGCTAACAGAGTTAAACCATACTTTTGATTGAGCAGATCTGAACATTCTTTCTGTAGAAAATGCAACTGGACATTTGGAGCGCTAAGAGCGTAGTAGTGGAAAAAGGAATATATTCAAATATAAACTACACAGAAGCATTCTGTGAAACTTCTTTCTGATCTGAGCATTCAGCTAACAGAGTTAAACCATACTTTTGATTGAGCAGTTTGGAAACACTCTGTCTGTAGAAAATGCAACTGGACATTCGTAGCGCTAAGTGGGTAATAGTGGAAAAAAGAATATGTTCAAATATAAACTACACAGAAGCATTGTATGAAACTTCTTGCTGTTCTGTGCATTCAACTAACAGAGTTGAACCTTACCTTTGATTGAGCCGTTCTGAAACACTCTTTCTGTAGAAACTGCAATTGGACATTCTGAGCGCTAAGAGGCCTATATTGGGAAAAAGAATGTCTACAAATAAAAACTACACAGAAGAATTGTGTGAAACTTCTTTCTGTTCTGTTTGTTCAACTAAAAGAGTTGAACCTTAGTTTTGATTGAGCCATTCTGAAACACTCTTTCTGTAGAAAATGCAAGTGGAGATTCGGAGCGCTAAGAGGGTAATAGTGGAAAAAGGAATGTCTCCAAATATAAACTACACAGAATCATTCTGTGAAACTTCTTTCTGATCTGTGCATTCAGCTAACAGAGTTAAACCATACTTTTGATTGAGCAGATCTGAACACTCCTGCTGTAGAAAATGCAACTGGACATTTGGAGCGCTAAGAGAGTAGTAGTGGAAAAAGGAATATATTCAAATATAAACTACACAGAAGCATTCTGTGAAACTTCTTTCTGATCTGAGCATTCAGCTAACAGAGTTAAACCATACTTTTGATTGAGCAGTTTTGAAACACTCTGTCTGTAGAAAATGCAACTGGACATTCGTAGCGCTAAGTGGGTAATAGTGGAAAAAAGAATATGTTCAAATATAAACTACACAGAAGCATTGTATGAAACTTCTTTCTGTTCTGTGCATTCAACTAACAGAGTTGAACCTTACTTTTGATTGAGCCTTTCTGAAACACTCTTTCTGTAGAAACTGCAATTGGACATTCTGAGCGCTAAGTGGCCTCTATTGGGAAAAATAATATCTTCAAATAAAAACTACACAGAAGCATTGTGTGAAACTTATTTCTGATATGTTCATTAAGCTAACAGAGTTAAACCATACTTTTGATTGCGCAGTTCTGAACACTCTTTCTGTAGAAAATGCAAGTGGACATTCGGAGCGCTAAGAGTGTAATAGTGGAAAAAGGAATATATTCAAATATAAACTACACAGTAGCATTCTGTGAAAATTCTTTCTGTTCTGTGCATTCAACTAACAGAGTTGAACCTTACTTTTGATTGAGCCGTTCTGAAACACTCTTTCTGTAGAAACTGCAATTGGACATGCTAAGCGCTAAGAGGCCTACATTGGGAAAAAGAATATCTTCAAATAAAAACTACACAGATGCATTCTGTGAAACTTATTTCTGATCTGTAAATTCAGTTAACAGAGATAAAACATATTTTTGATTGAGCAGTTATGAAACACTCTTTTTGTAGAAAATGCAAGTGGAGATTTGGAGCGCTAAGGGGGTAATAGTGGAAAAAGGAATGTCTTCAAATATAAACTACACAGAATCATTCGGTGAAACTTCTTTCTGATCTGTGCATTCAGCTAACAGTGTTAAACCATACTTTTGATTGAGCAGATCTGAACACTCTTTCTGTAGAAAATGCAACTGGACATTCGTAGCGCTAAGTGGGTAATAGTGGAAAAAAGAATATGTTCAAATATAAACTACACAGAAGCATTGTATGAAACTTCTTTCTGTTCTGTGCATTCAACTAACAGAGTTGAACCTTACTTTTGATTGAGCCTTTCTGAAACACTCTTTCTGTAGAAACTGCAATTGGACATTCTGAGCACTAAGAGGCCTCTATTGCGAAAAATAATATCTTCAAATAAAAACTACACAGAAGCATTGTGTGAAACTTATTTCTGATATGTTCATTAAGCTAACAGAGTTAAACCATACTTTTGATTGCGCAGTTCTGAACACTCTTTCTGTAGAAAATGCAAGTGGACATTCGGAGCGCTAAGAGGGTAATAGTGGAAAAAGTAATATATTCAAATATAAACTACACAGAATCATGCTGTGAAAATTCTTTCTGTTCTGTGCATTCAACTAACAGAGTTGAACCTTACTTTTGATTGAGCCGTTCTGAAACACTCTTTCTGTAGGAACTGCAATTGGACATGCTAAGCGCTAAGAGGCCTACATTGGGAAAAAGAATATCTTCAAATAAAAACTACACAGATGCATTCTGTGAAACTTATTTCTGATCTGTAAATTCAGTTAAGAGAGATAAAACATATTTTTGATTGAGCAGTTATGAAACACTCTTTTTGTAGAAAATGCAAGTGGAGATTCGGAGCGCTAAGATGGTAATAGTGGAAAAAGGAATGTCTTCAAATATAAACTACACAGAATCATTCGGTGAAACTTCTTTCTGATCTGTGCATTCAGCTAACAGAGTTAAACCATACTTTTGATTGAGCAGATCTGAACACTCTTTCTGTAGAAAATGCAACTGGACATTTGGAGCGCTAAGAGCGTAGTAGTGGAAAAAGGAATATATACAAATATAAACTACACAGAAGCATTCTGTGAAACTTCTTTCTGATCTGAGCATTCAGCTAACAGAGTTAAACCATACTTTTGATTGAGCAGTTTTGAAACACTCTGTCTGTAGAAAATGCAACTGGACATTCGTAGCGCTAAGTGGGTAATAGTGGAAAAAAGAATATGTTCAAATATAAACTACACAGAAGCATTGTATGAAACTTCTTTCTGTTCTGTGCATTCAACTAACAGAGTTGAACCTTACTTTTGATTGAGCCGTTCTGAAACACTGTTTCTGTAGAAACTGCAATTGGACATTCTGAGCGCTAAGAAGCCTATATTGGGAAAAAGAATGTCTACAAATAAAAACTACACAGAAGAATTGTGTGAAATTTCTTTCTGTTCTGTTTGTTCAACTAAAAGAGTTGAACCTTAGTTTTGATTGAGCCGTTCTGAAACACTCTTTCTGTAGAAAATGCAAGTGGAGATTCGGAGCGCTAACAGGGTAATAGTGGAAAAAGGAATGTCTCCTAATATAAACTACACAGAATCATTCTGTGAAACTTCTTTCTGATCTGTGCATTCAGCTAACAGAGTTAAACCATACTTTTGATTGAGCAGATCTGAACACTCTTTCTGTAGAAAATGCAACTGGACAATTGGAGCGCTAAGAGCGTAGTAGTGGAAAAACAATATATTCAAATATAAACTACACAGAAGCATTCTGTGAAACTTCTTTCTGATCTGAGCATTCAGCTAACAGAGTTAAACCATACTTTTGATTGAGCAGTTTTGAAACACTCTGTCTGTAGAAAATGCAACTGGACATTCGTAGCGCTAAGTGGGTAATAGTGGAAAAAAGAATATGTTCAAATATAAACTACACAGAAGCATTGTATGAAACTTCTTTCTGTTCTGTGCATTCAACTAACAGAGTTGAACCTTACTTTTGATTTAGCCTTTCTGAAACACTCTTTCTGTAGAAACTGCAAGTGGACATTCTGAGCGCTAAGAGGCCTATATTGGGAAAAATAATATCTTCAAATAAAAACTACACAGAAGCATTGTGTGAAACTTATTTCTGATATGTTCATTAAGCTAACAGGGTTAAACCATACTTTTGATTGCGCAGTTCTGAACCCTCTTTCTGTAGAAAATGCAAGTGGACATTCGGAGCGTTAAGAGGGTAATAGTGGAAAAAGGAATATATTCAAATATAAACTGCACAGTAGCATTCTGTGAAAATTCTTTCTGTTCTGTGCATTCAACTAACAGAGTGGAACCTTACTTTTGATTGAGCCGTTCTGAAACACTCTTTCTGTAGAAACTGCAATTGGACATGCTAAGCGCTAAGAGGCCTACATTGGGAAAAAGAATATCTTCAAATAAAAACTACACAGATGCATTCTGTGAAACTTATTTCTGATCTGTAAATTCAGTTAACAGAGATAAAACATATTTTTGATTGAGCAGTTATGAAACACTCTTTTTGTAGAAAATGCAAGTGGAGATTCAGAGCGCTAAGAGGGTAATAGTGGAAAAAGGAATGTCTTCAAATATAAACTACACAGAATCATTCGGTGAAACTTCTTTCTGATCTGTGCATTCAGCTAACAGAGTTAAACCATACTTTTGATTGAGCAGATCTGAACACTCTTTCTGTAGAAAATGCAACTGGACATTTGGAGGGCTAAGAGTGTAGTAGTGGAAAAAGGAATATATTCAAATATAAACTACACAGAAGCATTCTGTGAAACTTCTTTCTGATCTGAGCATTCAGCTAACAGAGTTAAACCATACTTTTGATTGAGCAGTTTTGAAACACTCTGTCTGTAGAAAATGCAACTGGACATTCGTAGCGCCAAGTGGGTAATAGTGGAAAAAAGAATATGTTCAAATATAAACTACACAGAAGCATTGTATGAAACTTCTTTCTGTTCTGTGCATTCAACTAACAGAGTTGAACCTTACTTTTGATTGAGCCTTGCTGAAACACTCTTTCTGTAGAAACTGCAATTGGACATTCTGAGCGCTAAGAGGCCTCTATTGGGAAAAATAATATCTTCAAATAAAAACTACACAGAAGCATTGTGTGAAACTTATTTCTGATATGTTCATTAAGCTAACAGAGTTAAACCATACTTTTGATTGCGCAGTTCTGAACACTCTTTCTGTAGAAAATGCAAGTGGACATTCGGAGCGCTAAGAGGGTAATAGTGGAAAAAGGAATATATTCAAATATAAACTACACAGTAGCATTCTGTGAAAATTCTTTCTGTTCTGTGCATTCAACTAACAGAGTTGAACCTTACTTTTGATTGAGCCTTTCTGAAACACTCTTTCTGAAGGAACTGCAATTGGACATGCTAATCGCTAAGAGTCCTACATTGGGAAAAAAATATCTTCAAATAAAAACTACACAGATGCATTCTGTGGACTTATTTCTGATCTGTAAATTCAGTTAACAGAGATAAAACATATTTTTGATTGAGCAGTTATGAAACACTCTTTTTGTAGAAAATGCAAGTGGAGATTCGGAGCGCTAAGAGGGTAATAGTGGAAAAAGGAATGTCTTCAAATATAAACTACACAGAATCATTCGGTGAAACTTCTTTCTGATCTGTGCATTCAGCTAACAGAGTTAAACCATACTTTTGATTGAGCAGATCTGAACATTCTTTCTGTAGAAAATGCAACTGGACATTTGGAGCGCTAAGAGCGTAGTAGTGGAAAAAGGAATATATTCAAATATAAACTACACAGAAGCATTCTGTGAAACTTCTTTCTGATCTGAGCATTCAGCTAACAGAGTTAAACCATACTTTTGATTGAGCAGTTTGGAAACACTCTGTCTGTAGAAAATGCAACTGGACATTCGTAGCGCTAAGTGGGTAATAGTGGAAAAAAGAATATGTTCAAATATAAACTACACAGAAGCATTGTATGAAACTTCTTGCTGTTCTGTGCATTCAACTAACAGAGTTGAACCTTACCTTTGATTGAGCCGTTCTGAAACACTCTTTCTGTAGAAACTGCAATTGGACATTCTGAGCGCTAAGAGGCCTATATTGGGAAAAAGAATGTCTACAAATAAAAACTACACAGAAGAATTGTGTGAAACTTCTTTCTGTTCTGTTTGTTCAACTAAAAGAGTTGAACCTTAGTTTTGATTGAGCCATTCTGAAACACTCTTTCTGTAGAAAATGCAAGTGGAGATTCGGAGCGCTAAGAGGGTAATAGTGGAAAAAGGAATGTCTCCAAATATAAACTACACAGAATCATTCTGTGAAACTTCTTTCTGATCTGTGCATTCAGCTAACAGAGTTAAACCATACTTTTGATTGAGCAGATCTGAACACTCCTGCTGTAGAAAATGCAACTGGACATTTGGAGCGCTAAGAGAGTAGTAGTGGAAAAAGGAATATATTCAAATATAAACTACACAGAAGCATTCTGTGAAACTTCTTTCTGATCTGAGCATTCAGCTAACAGAGTTAAACCATACTTTTGATTGAGCAGTTTTGAAACACTCTGTCTGTAGAAAATGCAACTGGACATTCGTAGCGCTAAGTGGGTAATAGTGGAAAAAAGAATATGTTCAAATATAAACTACACAGAAGCATTGTATGAAACTTCTTTCTGTTCTGTGCATTCAACTAACAGAGTTGAACCTTACTTTTGATTGAGCCTTTCTGAAACACTCTTTCTGTAGAAACTGCAATTGGACATTCTGAGCGCTAAGTGGCCTCTATTGGGAAAAATAATATCTTCAAATAAAAACTACACAGAAGCATTGTGTGAAACTTATTTCTGATATGTTCATTAAGCTAACAGAGTTAAACCATACTTTTGATTGCGCAGTTCTGAACACTCTTTCTGTAGAAAATGCAAGTGGACATTCGGAGCGCTAAGAGTGTAATAGTGGAAAAAGGAATATATTCAAATATAAACTACACAGTAGCATTCTGTGAAAATTCTTTCTGTTCTGTGCATTCAACTAACAGAGTTGAACCTTACTTTTGATTGAGCCGTTCTGAAACACTCTTTCTGTAGAAACTGCAATTGGACATGCTAAGCGCTAAGAGGCCTACATTGGGAAAAAGAAT
The DNA here is from genome assembly GCF_028878055.3 of Symphalangus syndactylus. Taxonomy (NCBI): domain Eukaryota; kingdom Metazoa; phylum Chordata; class Mammalia; order Primates; family Hylobatidae; genus Symphalangus; species Symphalangus syndactylus. Next base: position 9,128,879 of record NC_072445.2, on the reverse strand, counting down.
ATCTTCAAATAAAAACTACACAGATGCATTCTGTGAAACTTATTTCTGATCTGTAAATTCAGTTAACAGAGATAAAACATATTTTTGATTGAGCAGTTATGAAACACTCTTTTTGTAGAAAATGCAAGTGGAGATTTGGAGCGCTAAGGGGGTAATAGTGGAAAAAGGAATGTCTTCAAATATAAACTACACAGAATCATTCGGTGAAACTTCTTTCTGATCTGTGCATTCAGCTAACAGTGTTAAACCATACTTTTGATTGAGCAGATCTGAACACTCTTTCTGTAGAAAATGCAACTGGACATTTGGAGCGCTAAGAGCGTAGTAGTGGAAAAAGGAATATATTCAAATATAAACTACACAGAAGCATTCTGTGAAACTTCTTTCTGATCTGAGCATTCAGCTAACAGAGTTAAACCATACTTTTGATTGAGCAGTTTTGAAACACATTGTCTGTAGAAAATGCACCTGGACATTCGTAGCGCTAAGTGGGTAATAGTGGAAAAAAAATATGTTCAAATATAAACTACACAGAAGCATTGTATGAAACTTCTTTCTGTTCTGTGCATTCAACTAACAGAGGTGAACCTTACATTTGATTGAGCCGTTCTGAAACACTCTTTCTGTAGAAACTGCAATTGGACATTCTGAGCACTAAGAAGCCTATATTGGGAAAAAGAATATCTACAAATAAAAACTACACAGAAGAATTGTGTGAAACTTCTTTCTGTTCTGTTTGTTCAACTAAAAGAGTTGAACCTTAGTTTTGATTGAGCCGTTCTGAAACACTCTTTCTGTAGAAAATGCAAGTGGAGATTCGGAGCGCTAACAGGGTAATAGTGGAAAAAGGAATGTCTCCAAATATAAACTACACAGAATCATTCTGTGAAACTTCTTTCTGATCTGTGCATTCAGCTAACAGAGTTAAACCATACTTTTGATTGAGCAGATCTGAACACTCTTTCTGTAGAAAATGCAAGTGGACATTCGGAGCGCTAAGAGGGTAATAGTGGAGAAAGGAATATATTCAAATATAAACTACACAGTAGCATTCTGTGAAAATACTTTCTGTTCTGTGCATTCAACTAACAGAGTTGAACCTTACTTTTGATTGAGCCGTTCTGAAACACTCTTTCTGTAGAAACTGCAATTGGACATGCTAAGCGCTAAGAGCCCTACATCGGAAAAAGAATATCTTCAAATAAAAACTACACAGATGCATTCTGTGAAACTTATTTCTGATCTGTAAATTCAGTTAACAGAGATAAAACATATTTTTGATTGAGCAGTTATGAAACACTCTTTTTGTAGAAAATGCAAGTGGAGATTCGGAGCGCTAAGAGGGTAATAGTGGAAAAAGGAATGTCTTCAAATATAAACTACACGGAATCATTCGGTGAAACTTCTTTCTGATCTGTGCATTCAGCTAACAGAGTTAAACCATACTTTTGATTGAGCAGATCTGAACACTCTTTCTGTAGAAAATGCAACTGGACAATTGGAGCGCTAAGAGCGTAGTAGTGGAAAAACAATATATTCAAATATAAACTACACAGAAGCATTCTGTGAAACTTCTTTCTGATCTGAGCATTCAGCTAACAGAGTTAAACCATACTTTTGATTGAGCAGTTTTGAAACACTCTGTCTGTAGAAAATGCAACTGGACATTCGTAGCGCTAAGTGGGTAATAGTGGAAAAAAGAATATGTTCAAATATAAACTACACAGAAGCATTGTATGAAACTTCTTTCTGTTCTGTGCATTCAACTAACAGAGTTGAACCTTACTTTTGATTGAGCCTTTCTGAAACACTCTTTCTGGAGAAACTGCAATTGGACATTCTGAGCGCTAAGAGGCCTATAATGGGTAAAATAATATCTTCAAATAAAAACTACACAGAAGCATTGTGTGAAACTTATTTCTGATATTTTCATTAAGCTAACAGGGTTAAACCATACTTTTGATTGCGCAGTTCTGAACACTCTTTCTGTAGAAAATGCAAGTGGACATTCGGAGCGTTAAGAGGGTAATAGTGGAAAAAGGAATATATTCAAATATAAACTGCACAGTAGCATTCTGTGAAAATTCTTTCTGTTCTGTGCATTCAACTAACAGAGTGGAACCTTACTTTTGATTGAGCCGTTCTGAAACACTCTTTCTGTAGAAACTGCAATTGGACATGCTAAGCGCTAGGAGGCCTACATTGGGAAAAAGAATATCTTCAAATAAAAACTACACAGATGCATTCTGTGAAACTTATTTCTGATCTGTAAATTCAGTTAACAGAGATAAAACATATTTTTGATTGAGCAGTTATGAAACACTCTTTTTGTAGAAAATGCAAGTGGAGATTCGCAGCGCTAAGAGGGTAATAGTGGAAAAAGGAATGTCTTCAAATATAAACTACACAGAATCATTCGGTGAAACTTCTTTCTGATCTGTGCATTCAGCTAACAGAGTTAAACCATACTTTTGATTGAGCAGATCTGAACACTCTTTCTGTAGAAAATGCAACTGGACATTTGGAGCGCTAAAAGCGTAGTAGTGGAAAAAGGAATATATTCAAATATAAACTACACAGAAGCATTCTGTGAAACTTCTTTCTGATCTGAGCATTCAGCTAACAGAGTTAAACCATACTTTTGATTGAGCAGTTTGGAAACACTCTGTCTGTAGAAAATGCAACTGGACATTCGTAGCGCTAAGTGGGTAATAGTGGAAAAAAGAATATGTTCAAATATAAACTACACAGAAGCATTGTATGAAACTCCTTGCTGTTCTGTGCATTCAACTAACAGAGTTGAACCTTACCTTTGATTGAGCCGTTCTGAAACACTCTTTCTGTAGAAACTGCAATTGGACATTCTGAGCGCTAAGAGGCCTATATTGGGAAAAAGAATGTCTACAAATAAAAACTACACAGAAGAATTGTGTGAAACTTCTTTCTGTTCTGTTTGTTCAACTAAAAGAGTTGAACCTTAGTTTTGATTGAGCCATTCTGAAACACTCTTTCTGTAGAGAATGCAAGTGGAGATTCGGAGCGCTAAGAGGGTAATAGTGGAAAAAGGAATGTCTCCAAATATAAACTACACAGAATCATTCTGTGAAACTTCTTTCTGATCTGTGCATTCAGCTAACAGAGTTAAACCATACTTTTGATTGAGCAGATCTGAACACTCCTGCTGTAGAAAATGCAACTGGACATTTGGAGCGCTAAGAGAGTAGTAGTGGAAAAAGGAATATATTCAAATATAAACTACACAGAAGCATTCTGTGAAACTTCTTTCTGATCTGAGCATTCAGCTAACAGAGTTAAACCATACTTTTGATTGAGCAGTTTTGAAACACTCTGTCTGTAGAAAATGCAACTGGACATTCGTAGCGCTAAGTGGGTAATAGTGGAAAAAAGAATATGTTCAAATATAAACTACACAGAAGCATTGTATGAAACTTCTTTCTGTTCTGTGCATTCAACTAACAGAGTTGAACCTTACTTTTGATTGAGCCTTTCTGAAACACTCTTTCTGTAGAAACTGCAATTGGACATTCTGAGCGCTAAGTGGCCTCTATTGGGAAAAATAATATCTTCAAATAAAAACTACACAGAAGCATTGTGTGAAACTTATTTCTGATATGTTCATTAAGCTAACAGAGTTAAACCATACTTTTGATTGCGCAGTTCTGAACACTCTTTCTGTAGAAAATGCAAGTGGACATTCGGAGCGCTAAGAGTGTAATAGTGGAAAAAGGAATATATTCAAATATAAACTACACAGTAGCATTCTGTGAAAATTCTTTCTGTTCTGTGCATTCAACTAACAGAGTTGAACCTTACTTTTGATTGAGCCGTTCTGAAACACTCTTTCTGTAGAAAATGCAATTGGACATGCTAAGCGCTAAGAGGCCTACATTGGGAAAAAGAATATCTTCAAATAAAAACTACACAGATGCATTCTGTGAAACTTATTTCTGATCTGTAAATTCAGTTAACAGAGATAAAACATATTTTTGATTGAGCAGTTATGAAACACTCTTTTTGTAGAAAATGCAAGTGGAGATTTGGAGCGCTAAGAGGGCATTAGTGGAAAAAGGAATGTCTTCAAATATAAAATACACAGAATCATTCGGTGAAACTTCTTTCTGATCTGTGCATTCAGCTAACAGTGTTAAACCATACTTTTGATTGAGCAGATCTGAACACTCTTTCTGTAGAAAATGCAACTGGACATTTGGAGCGCTAAGAGCGTAGTAGTGGAAAAAGGAATATATTCAAATATAAACTACACAGAAGCATTCTGTGAAACTTCTTTCTGATCTGAGCATTCAGCTAACAGAGTTAAACCATACTTTTCATTGAGCAGTTTTGAAACACATTGTCTGTAGAAAATGCACCTGGACATTCGTAGCGCTAAGTGGGTAATAGTGGAAAAAAAATATGTTCAAATATAAACTACACAGAAGCATTGTATGAAACTTCTTTCTGTTCTGTGCATTCAACTAACAGAGGTGAACCTTACATTTGATTGAGCCGTTCTGAAACACTCTTTCTGTAGAAACTGCAATTGGACATTCTGAGCGCTAAGAAGCCTATATTGGGAAAAAGAATATCTACAAATAAAAACTACACAGAAGAATTGTGTGAAACTTCTTTCTGTTCTGTTTGTTCAACTAAAAGAGTTGAACCTTAGTTTTGATTGAGCCGTTCTGAAACACTCTTTCTGTAGAAAATGCAAGTGGAGATTCGGAGCGCTAACAGGGTAATAGTGGAAAAAGGAATGTCTCCAAATATAAACTACACAGAATCATTCTGTGAAACTTCTTTCTGATCTGTGCATTCAGCTAACAGAGTTAAACCATACTTTTGATTGAGCAGATCTGAACACTCTTTCTGTAGAAAATGCAAGTGGACATTCGGAGCGCTAAGAGGGTAATAGTGGAGAAAGGAATATATTCAAATATAAACTACACAGTAGCATTCTGTGAAAATACTTTCTGTTCTGTGCATTCAACTAACAGAGTTGAACCTTACTTTTGATTGAGCCGTTCTGAAACACTCTTTCTGTAGAAACTGCAATTGGACATGCTAAGCGCTAAGAGCCCTACATTGGGAAAAAGAATATCTTCAAATAAAAACTACACAGATGCATTCTGTGAAACTTATTTCTGATCTGTAAATTCAGTTAACAGAGATAAAACATATTTTTGATTGAGCAGTTATGAAACACTCTTTTTGTAGAAAATGCAAGTGGAGATTCGGAGCGCTAAGAGGGTAATAGTGGAAAAAGGAATGTCTTCAAATATAAACTACACGGAATCATTCGGTGAAACTTCTTTCTGATCTGTGCATTCAGCTAACAGAGTTAAACCATACTTTTGATTGAGCAGATCTGAACACTCTTTCTGTAGAAAATGCAACTGGACAATTGGAGCGCTAAGAGCGTAGTAGTGGAAAAACAATATATTCAAATATAAACTACACAGAAGCATTCTGTGAAACTTCTTTCTGATCTGAGCATTCAGCTAACAGAGTTAAACCATACTTTTGATTGAGCAGTTTTGAAACACTCTGTCTGTAGAAAATGCAACTGGACATTCGTAGCGCTAAGTGGGTAATAGTGGAAAAAAGAATATGTTCAAATATAAACTACACAGAAGCATTGTATGAAACTTCTTTCTGTTCTGTGCATTCAACTAACAGAGTTGAACCTTACTTTTGATTGAGCCTTTCTGAAACACTCTTTCTGTAGAAACTGCAATTGGACATTCTGAGCGCTAAGAGGCCTATAATGGGTAAAATAATATCTTCAAATAAAAACTACACAGAAGCATTGTGTGAAACTTATTTCTGATATGTTCATTAAGCTAACAGGGTTAAACCATACTTTTGATTGCGCAGTTCTGAACACTCTTTCTGTAGAAAATGCAAGTGGACATTCGGAGCGTTAAGAGGGTAATAGTGGAAAAAGGAATATATTCAAATATAAACTGCACAGTAGCATTCTGTGAAAATTCTTTCTGTTCTGTGCATTCAACTAACAGAGTGGAACCTTACTTTTGATTGAGCCGTTCTGAAACACTCTTTCTGTAGAAACTGCAATTGGACATGCTAAGCGCTAGGAGGCCTACATTGGGAAAAAGAATATCTTCAAATAAAAACTACACAGATGCATTCTGTGAAACTTATTTCTGATCTGTAAATTCAGTTAACAGAGATAAAACATATTTTTGATTGAGCAGTTATGAAACACTCTTTTTGTAGAAAATGCAAGTGGAGATTCGGAGCGCTAAGAGGGTAATAGTGGAAAAAGGAATGTCTTCAAATATAAACTACACAGAATCATTCGGTGAAACTTCTTTCTGATCTGTGCATTCAGCTAACAGAGTTAAACCATACTTTTGATTGAGCAGATCTGAACACTCTTTCTGTAGAAAATGCAACTGGACATTTGGAGCGCTAAAAGCGTAGTAGTGGAAAAAGGAATATATTCAAATATAAACTACACAGAAGCATTCTGTGAAACTTCTTTCTGATCTGAGCATTCAGCTAACAGAGTTAAACCATACTTTTGATTGAGCAGTTTTGAAACACTCTGTCTGTAGAAAATGCAACTGGACATTCGTAGCGCTAAGTGGGTAATAGTGGAAAAAAGAATATGTTCAAATATAAACTACACAGAAGCATTGTATGAAACTTCTTTCTGTTCTGTGCATTCACCTAACAGAGTTGAACCTTACTTTTGATTGAGCCGTTCTGAAACACTCTTTCTGTAGAAACTGCAATTGGACATTCTGAGCGCTAAGAGGCCTATATTGGGAAAAAGAATGTCTACAAATAAAAACTACACAGAAGAATTGTGTGAAACTTCTTTCTGTTCTGTTCGTTCAACTAAAAGAGTTGAACCTTAGTTTTGATTGAGCCGTTCTGAAACACTCTTTCTGTAGAAATTGAAGTGGAGTTTCGGAGCGCTAAGAGGTTAATAGTGGAAAAAGGAATGTCTCCAAATATAAACTACACAGAATCATTCTGTGAAACTTCTTTCTGATCTGTGCATTCAGCTAACAGTGTTAAACCATACTTTTGATTGAGCAGATCTGAACACTCTTTCTGTATAAAATGCAACTGGACATTTGGAGCGCTAAGAGGGTAGTAGTGGAAAAAGGAATATATTCAAATATAAACTACACAGAAGCATTCTGTGAAACTTCTTTCAGATCTGAGCATTCAGCTAACAGAGTTAAACCATACTTTTGATTGAGCAGTTTTTAAACACTCTGTCTGTAGAAAATGCAACTGGACATTCGTAGCGCTAAGTGGGTAATAGTGGAAAAAAGAATATGTTCAAATATAAACTACACAGAAACATTGTATGAAACTTCTTTCTGTTCTGTGCATTCAACTAACAGAGTTGAACCTTACTTTTGATTGAGCCTTTCTGAAACACTCTTTCTGTAGAAACTGCAATTGGACATTCTGAGCGCTAAGAGGCCTCTATTGGGAAAAATAATATCTTCAAATAAAAACTACACAGAAGCATTGTGTGAAACTTATTTCTGATATGTTCATTAAGCTAACAGAGTTAAACCATACTTTTGATTGCGCAGTTCTGAACACTCTTTCTGTAGAAAATGCAAGTGGACATTCGGAGCGCTAAGAGGGTAATAGTGGAAAAATGAATATATTCAAATATAAACTAAACAGTAGCATTCTGTGAAAATTCTTTCTGTTCGGTGCATTCAACTAACAGAGTTGAACCTTACTTTTGTTTGAGCCGTTCTGAAACACTCTTTCTGTAGAAACTGCAATTGGACATGCTAAGCGCTAAGAGGCCTACATTGGAAAAAAGAATATCTTCAAATAAAAACTACACAGATGCATTCTGTGAAACTTATTTCTGATCTGTAAATTCAGTTAACAGAGATAAAACATATTTTTGATTGAGCAGTTATGAAACACTCTTTTTGTAGAAAATGCAAGTGGAGATTCGGAGCGCTAAGAGGGTAATAGTGGAAAAAGGAATGTCTTCAAATATAAACTACACGGAATCATTCGGTGAAACTTCTTTCTGATCTGTGCATTCAGCTAACAGAGTTAAACCATACTTTTGATTGAGCAGATCTGAACACTCTTTCTGCAGAAAATGCAACTGGACATTTGGAGCGCTAAGAGCGTAGTAGTGGAAAAAGTAATATATTCAAATATAAACTACACAGAAGCATTCTGTGAAACTTCTTTCTGATCTGAGCATTCAGCTAACAGAGTTAAACCATATATTTGATTGAGCAGTTGTGAAACACTCTGTCTGTAGAAAATGCAACTGGACATTCGTAGCGCTAAGAGGGTAATAGTGGAAAAAGGAATATATTCAAATATAAACTACACAGTAGCATTCTGTGAAAAGACTTTCTGTTCTGTGCATTCAACTAACAGAGTTGAACCTTACTTTTGATTGAGCCGTTCTGAAACACTCTTTCTGTAGAAACTGCAATTGGACATGCTAAGCGCTAAGAGGCCTACATTGGGAAAAAGAATATCTTCAAATAAAAACTACACAGATGCATTCTGTGAAACTTATTTCTGATCTGTAAATTCAGTTAACAGAGATAAAACATATTTTTGATTGAGCAGTTATGAAACACTCTTTTTGTAGAAAATGCAAGTGGAGATTCGGAGCGCTAAGAGGCTAATATTGGAAAAAAGAATGGCTTCAAATATAAACTACACAGAATCATTCGGTGAAACTTCTTTCAAATCTGTGCATTCAGCTAACAGAGTTAAACCATACTTTTGATTGAGCAGATCTGAACACTCTTTCTGTAGAAAATGCAACTGGACATTTGGAGCGCTAAGAGCGTAGTAGTGGAAAAAGGGATATATTCAAATATAAACTACACAGAAGCATTCTGTGAAACTTCTTTCTGATCTGAGCATTCAGCTAACAGAGTTAAACCATACTTTTGATTGAGCAGTTTGGAAACACTCTGTCTGTAGGAAATGCAACTGGACATTCATAGCGCTAAGTGGGTAATAGTGGAAACAAGAATAGGTTCAAATATAAACTACACAGAAGCATTGTATGAAACTTCTTTCTGTTCTGTGCATTCAACTAACAGATTTGAACCTTACTTTTGATTGAGCAGTTCTGAAACACTCTTTCTGTAGAAATTGCAATTGGACATTCTGAGCGCTAAGAGGCCTATATTGGGAAAAAGAATGTCTACAAATAAATACTGCACAGAAGAATTGTGAGAAACTTCTTTCTGTTCTGTTTGTTCAACTAAAATATTTGAACCTTAGTTTTGATTGAGCCGTTCTGAAACACTCTTTCTGTAGAAAATGGAAGTGGAGATTCGGAGCGCTAAGAGCGTAATAGTGGAAAAAGGAAGGTCTCCAAATATAAACTACACAGAATCATTCTGTGAAACTTCTTTCTGATCTGTGCATTCAGCTAATAGAGTTAAACCATACTTTTGATTGAGCAGATCTGAACACTCTTTCTGTAGAAAATGCAACTGGACATTTGGAGCGCTAAGAGAGTACTAGTGGAAAAAGGAATATATTCAAATATAAACTACACAGAAGCATTCTGTGAAACTTCTTTCTGATCTGAGCATTCAGCTAACAGAGTTAAACCATACTTTTGATTGAGCAGTTTTGAAACACTCTGTCTGTAGAAAATGCAACTGGACATTCATAGCGCCAAGTGGGTTATAGTGGAAAAAAGAATATATTCAAATATAAACTACACAGAAACATTGTATGAAACTTCTTTCTGTTCTGTGCATTCAACTAACAGAGTTGAACCTTACTTTTGATTGAGCCTTTCTGAAACACTCTTTCTATAGAAACTGCAATTGGACATTCTGAGCGCTAAGAGGCCTCTATTGGGAAAAATAATATCTTCAAATAAAAACTACACAGAAGTATTGTGTGAAACTTATTTCTGATATGTTCATTAAGCTAACAGAGTTAAACCATACTTTTGAATGCGCAGTTCTGAACACTCTTTCTGTAGAAAATGCAAGTGGACATTCGGAGCGCTAAGAGGGTAATAGTGGAAAAAGGAATATATTCAAATATAAACTACACAGTAGCATTCTGTGAAAATTCTTTCTGTTCTGTGCATTCAACTAACAGAGTTGAACCTTACTTTTGATTGAGCCGTTCTGAAACACTCTTTCTGTAGAAACTGCAATTGGACATGCTAAGCGCTAAGAGGCCTACATTGGGAAAAAGAATATCTTCAAATAAAAACTACACAGATGCATTCTGTGAAACTTTTTTCTGATCTGTAAATTCAGTTAACAGAGATAAAACATATTTTTGATTGAGCAGTTATGAAACACTCTTTTTGTAGAAAATGCAAGTGGAGATTCGGAGCGCTAAGAGGGTAATAGTGGAAAAAGGAATGTCTTCAAATATAAACTACACGGAATCATTCGGTGAAACTTCTTTCTGATCTGTGCATTCAGCTAACAGAGTTAAAACATACTTTTGATTGAGCAGATCTGAACACTCTTTCTGTAGAAAATGTAACTGGACATTTGGAGCGCTAAGAGCGTAGTAGTGGAAAAAGGAATATATTCAAATATAAACTACACAGAAGCATTCTGTGAAACTTCTTTCTGATCTGAGCATTCAGCTAACAGAGTTAAACCATACTTTTGATTGAGCAGTTTGGAAACACTCTGTCTGTAGAAAATGCAACTGGACATTCATAGCGCTAAGTGGGTAATAGTGGAAACAAGAATAGGTTCAAATATAAACTACACAGAAGCATTGTATGAAACTTCTTTCTGTTCTGTGCATTCAACTAACAGAGTTGAACCTTACTTTTGATTGAGCAGTTCTGAAACACTCTTTCTGTAGAAACTGCAATTGGACATTCTGAGCGCTAAGAGGCCTATATTGGGAAAAAGAATGTCTACAAATAAATACTACACAGAAGAATTGTGTGAAACTTCTTTCTGTTCTGTTTGTTCAACTAAAAGATTTGAACCTTAGTTTTGATTGAGCCGTTCTGAAACACTCTTTCTGTAGAAAATGCAAGTGGAGATTCGGAGCGCTAAGAGGGTAATAGTGGAAAAAGGAAGGTCTCCAAATATAAACTACACAGAATCATTCTGTGAAACTTCTTTCTGATCTGTGCATTCAGCTAATAGAGTTAAACCATACTTTTGATTGAGCAGATCTGAACACTCTTTCTGTAGAAAATGCAACTGGACATTTGGAGCGCTAAGAGAGTAGTAGTGGAAAAAGGAATATATTCAAATATAAACTACACAGAAGCATTCTGTGAAACTTCTTTCTGATCTGAGCATTCAGCTAACAGAGTTAAACCATACTTTTGATTGAGCAGTTTTGAAACACTCTGTCTGTAGAAAATGCAACTGGACATTCGTAGCGCCAAGTGGGTTATAGTGGAAAAAAGAATATGTTCAAATATAAACTACACAGAAGCATTGTATGAAACTTCTTTCTGTTCTGTGCATTCAACTAACAGAGTTGAACCTTACTTTTGATTGAGCCTTTCTGAAACACTCTTTCTGTAGAAACTGCAATTGGACATTCTGAGCGCTAAGAGGCCTCTATTGGGAAAAATAATATCTTCAAATAAAAACTACACAGAACTATTGTGTGAAACTTATTTCTGATATGTTCATTAAGCTAACAGAGTTAAACCATACTTTTGAATGCGCAGTTCTGAACACTCTTTCTGTAGAAAATGCAAGTGGACATTCGGAGCACTAAGAGGGTAATAGTGGAAAAAGGAATATATTCAAATATAAACTACACAGTAGCATTCTGTGAAAATTCTTTCTGTTCTGTGCATTCAACTAACAGAGTTGAACCTTACTTTTGATTGAGCCGTTCTGAAACACTCTTTCTGTAGAAACTGCAATTGGACATGCTAAGCGCTAAGAGGCCTACATTGGGAAAAAGAATATCTTCAAATAAAAACTACACAGATGCATTCTGTGAAACTTTTTTCTGATCTGTAAATTCAGTTAACAGAGATAAAACATATTTTTGATTGAGCAGTTATGAAACACTCTTTTTGTAGAAAATGCAAGTGGAGATTCGGAGCGCTAAGAGGGTAATAGTGGAAAAAGGAATGTCTTCAAATATAAACTACACGGAACCATTCGGTGAAACTTCTTTCTGATCTGTGCATTCAGCTAACAGAGTTAAAACATACTTTTGATTGAGCAGATCTGAACACTCTTTCTGTAGAAAATGCAACTGGACATTTGGAGCGCTAAGAGCGTAGTAGTGGAAAAAGGAATATATTCAAATATAAACTACACAGAAGCATTCTGTGAAACTTCTTTCTGATCTGAGCATTCAGCTAACAGAGTTAAACCATACTTTTGATTGAGCAGTTTGGAAACACTCTGTCTGTAGAAAATGCAACTGGACATTCATAGCGCTAAGTTGGTAATAGTGGAAACAAGAATAGGTTCAAATATAAACTACACAGAAGCATTGTATGAAAGTTCTTTCTGTTCTGTGCATTCAACTAACAGAGTTGAACCTTACTTTTGATTGAGCAGTTCTGAAACACTCTTTCTGTAGAAACTGCAATTGGACATTCTGAGCGCTAAGAGGCCTATATTGGGAAAAAGAATGTCTACAAATAAATACTACACAGAAGAATTGTGTGAAACTTCTTTCTGTTCTGTTTGTTCAACTAAAAGATTTGAACCTTAGTTTTGATTGAGCCGTTCTGAAACACTCTTTCTGTAGAAAATGCAAGTGGAGATTCGGAGCGCTAAGAGGGTAATAGTGGAAAAAGGAAGGTCTCCAAATATAAACTACACAGAATCATTCTGTGAAACTTCTTTCTGATCTGTGCATTCAGCTAATAGAGTTAAACCATACTTTTGATTGAGCAGATCTGAACACCCTTTCTGTAGAAAATGCAACTGGACATTTTGAGCGCTAAGAGAGTAGTAGTGGAAAAAGGAATATATTCAAATATAAACTACACAGAAGCATTCTGTGAAACTTCTTTCTGATCTCAGCATTCAGCTAACAGAGTTAAACCATACTTTTGATTGAGCAGTTTTGAAACACTCTGTCTGTAGAAAATGCAACTGGACATTCGTAGCGCCAAGTGGGTTATAGTGGAAAAAAGAATATGTTCAAATATAAACTACACAGAAGCATTGTATGAAACTTCTTTCTGTTCTGTGCATTCAACTAACAGAGTTGAACCTTACTTTTGATTGAGCCTTTCTGAAACACTCTTTCTGTAGAAACTGCAATTGGACATTCTGAGCGCTAAGAGGCCTCTATTGGGAAAAATAATATCTTCAAACAAAAACTACACAGAAGCATTGTGTGAAACTTATTTCTGATATGTTCATTAAGCTAACAGAGTTAAACCATACTTTTGATTGCGCAGTTCTGAACACTCTTTCTGTAGAAAATGCAAGTGGACATTCGGAGCGCTAACAGGGTAATAGTGGAAAAAGGAATATATTCAAATATAAACTACACAGTAGCATTCTGTGAAAATACTTTCTGTTCTGTGCATTCAACTAACAGAGTTGAACCTTACTTTTGATTGAGCCGTTCTGAAACACTCTTTCTGTAGAAACTGCAATTGGACATGCTAAGCGCTAAGAGGCCTACATTGGGAAAAAGAATATCTTCAAATAAAAACTACACAGATGCATTCTCTGAAACTTATTTCTGATCTGTAAATTCAGTTAACAGAGATAAAACATATTTTTGATTGAGCAGTTATGAAACACTCTTTTTGTAGAAAATGCAATTGGAGATTCGGAGCGCTAAGAGGGTAATAGTGGAAAAAGGAATGTCTTCAAATATAAACTACACGGAATCATTCGGTGAAACTTCTTTCTGATCTGTGCATTCAGCTAACAGAGTTAAACCATACTTTTGATTGAGCAGATCTGAACACTCTTTCTGTAGAAAATGCAACTGGACAATTGGAGCGCTAAGAGCGTAGTAGTGGAAAAACAATATATTCAAATATAAACTACACAGAAGCATTCTGTGAAACTTCTTTCTGATCTGAGCATTCAGCTAACAGAGTTAAACCATACTTTTGATTGAGCAGTTTTGAAACACTCTGTCTGTAGAAAATGCAACTGGACATTCGTAGCGCTAAGTGGGTAATAGTGGAAAAAAGAATATGTTCAAATATAAACTACACAGAAGCATTGTATGAAACTTCTTTCTGTTCTGTGCATTCAACTAACAGAGTTGAACCTTACTTTTGATTGAGCCTTTCTGAAACACTCTTTCTGTAGAAACTGCAATTGGACATTCTGAGCGCTAAGAGGCCTCTATTGGGAAAATTAATATCTTCAAATAAAAAGTACACAGAAGCATTGTGTGAAACTTATTTCTGATATGTTCATTAAGCTAACAGGGTTAAACCATACTTTTGATTGCGCAGTTCTGAACACTCTTTCTGTAGAAAATGCAAGTGGACATTCGGAGCGTTAAGAGGGTAATAGTGGAAAAAGGAATATATTCAAATATAAATTGCACAGTAGCATTCTGTGAAAATTCTTTCTGTTCTGTGCATTCAACTAACAGAGTGGAACCTTACTTTTGATTGAGCCGTTCTGAAACACTCTTTCTGTAGAAACTGCAATTGGACATGCTAAGCGCTAGGAGGCCTACATTGGGAAAAAGAATATCTTCAAATAAAAACTACACAGATGCATTCTGTGAAACTTATTTCTGATCTGTAAATTCAGTTATCAGAGATAAAACATATTTTTGATTGAGCAGTTATGAAACACTCTTTTTGTAGAAAATGCAAGTGGAGATTCGGAGCGCTAAGAGGCTAATAGTGGAAAAAGGAATGTCTTCAAATATAAACTACACAGAATCATTCGGTGAAACTTCTTTCAGATCTGTGCATTCAGCTAACAGAGTTAAACCATACTTTTGATTGAGCAGATCTGAACACTCTTTCTGTAGAAAATGCAACTGGACATTTGGAGCGCTAAGAGCCTAGTAGTGGAAAAAGGAATATATTCAAATATAAACTACACAGAAGCATTCTGTGAAACTTCTTTCTGATCTGAGCATTCAGCTAACAGAGTTAAACCATACTTTTGATTGAGCAGTTTGGAAACACTCTGTCTGTAGAAAATGCAACTGGACATTCATAGCGCTAAGTGGGTAATAGTGGAAACAAGAATAGGTTCAAATATAAACTACACAGAAGCATTGTATGAAACTGCTTTCTGTTCTGTGCATTCAACTAACAGAGTTGAACCTTACTTTTGATTGAGCAGTTCTGAAACACTCTTTCTGTAGAAACTGCAATTGGACATTCTGAGCGCTAAGAGGCCTATATTGGGAAAAAGAATGTCTACAAATAAATACTACACAGAAGAATTGTGAGAAACTTCTTTCTGTTCTGTTTGTTCAACTAAAAGATTTGAACCTTAGTTTTGATAGAGCCGTTCTGAAACACTCTTTCTGTAGAAAATGGAAGTGGAGATTCGGAGCGCTAAGAGGGTAATAGTGGAAAAAGGAAGGTCTCCAAATATAAACTACACAGAATCATTCTGTGAAACTTCTTTCTGATCTGTGCATTCAGCTAATAGAGTTAAACCATACTTTTGATTGAGCAGATCTGAACACTCTTTCTGTAGAAAATGCAACTGGACATTTGGAGCGCTAAGAGAGTAGTAGTGGAAAAAGGAATATATTCAAATATAAACTACACAGAAGCATTCTGTGAAACTTCTTTCTGATCTGAGCATTCAGCTAACAGAGTTAAACCATACTTTTGATTGAGCAGTTTTGAAACACTCTGTAGAAAATGCAACTGGACATTCGTAGCGCCAAGTGGGTTATAGTGGAAAAAAGAATATGTTCAAATATAAACTACACAGAAACATTGTATGAAACTTCTTTCTGTTCTGTGCATTCAACTAACAGAGTTGAACCTTACTTTTGATTGAGCCTTTCTGAAACACTCTTTCTGTAGAAACTGCAATTGGACATTCTGAGCGCTAAGAGGCCTATAATGGGAAAAATAATATCTTCAAATAAAAACTACACAGAAGCATTGTGTGAAACTTATTTCTGATATGTTCATTAAGCTAACAGAGTTAAACCATACTTTTGATTGCGCAGTTCTGAACACTCTTTCTGTAGAAAATGCAAGTGGACATTCGGAGCGCTAAGAGGGTAATAGTGGAAAAAGGAATATATTCAAATATAAACTACACAGTAGCATTCTGTGAAAATTCTTTCTGTTCTGTGCATTCAACTAACAGAGTTGAACCTTACTTTTGATTGAGCCGTTCTGAAACACTCTTTCTGTAGAAACTGCAATTGGACATGCTAAGCGCTAAGAGGCCTACATTGGGAAAAAGAACATCTTCAAATAAAAACTACACAGATGCATTCTGTGAAACTTTTTTCTGATCTGTAAATTCAGTTAACAGAGATAAAACATATTTTTGATTGAGCAGTTATGAAACACTCTTTTTGTAGAAAATGCAAGTGGAGATTCGGAGCGCTAAGAGGGTAATAGTGGAAAAAGGAATGTCTTCAAATATAAACTACACGGAATCATTCGGTGAAACTTCTTTCTGATCTGTGCATTCAGCTAACAGAGTTAAAACATACTTTTGATTGAGCAGAACTGAACACTCTTTCTGTAGAAAATGCAACTGGACATTTGGAGCGCTAAGAGCATAGTAGTGGAAAAAGTAATATATTCAAATATAAACTACACAGAAGCATTCTGTGAAACTTCTTTCTGATCTGAGCATTCAGCTAACAGAGTTAAACCATACATTTGATTGAGCAGTTTTGAAACACTCTGTCTGTAGAAAATGCAACTGGACATTCGTAGCGCTAAGATGGTAATAGTGGAAAAAGCAATATATTCAAATATAAACTACACAGTAGCATTCTGTGAAAATACTTTCTGTTCTGTGCATTCAACTAACAGAGTTGAACCTTACTTTTGATTGAGCCGTTCTGAAACACTCTTTCTGTAGAAACTGCAATTGGACATGCTAAGCGCTAAGAGGCCTACTTTGGGAAAAAGAATATCTTCAAATAAAAACTACACAGATGCATTCTGTGAAACTTATTTCTGATCTGTAAATTCAGTTAACAGAGATAAAACATATTTTTGATTGAGCAGTTATGAAACACTCTTTTTGTAGAAAATGCAATTGGAGATTCGGAGCGCTAAGAGGGTAATAGTGGAAAAAGGAATGTCTTCAAATATAAACTACACAGAATCATTCGGTGAAACTTCTTTCTGATCTGTGCATTCAGCTAACAGAGTTAAACCATACTTTTGATTGAGCAGATCTGAACACTCTTTCTGTAGAAAATGCAACTGGACATTTGGAGCGCTAAGAGCGTAGTAGTGGAAAAAGGAATATATTCAAATATAAACTACACAGAAGCATTCTGTGAAACTTCTTTCTGATCTGAGCATTCAGCTAACAGAGTTAAACCATACTTTTGATTGAGCAGTTTGGAAACACTCTGTCTGTAGAAAATGCAACTGGACATTCATAGCGCTAAGTGGGTAATAGTGGAAACAAGAATAGGTTCAAATATAAACTACAGAGAAGCATTGTATGAAACTTCTTTCTGTTCTGTGCATTCAACTAACAGAGTTGAACCTTACTTTTGATTGAGCAGTTCTGAAACACTCTTTCTGTAGAAACTGCAATTGGACATTCTGAGCGCTAAGAGGCCTATATTGGGAAAAAGAATGTCTACAAATAAATACTACACAGAAGAATTGTGTGAAACTTCTTTCTGTTCTGTTTGTTCAACTAAAAGATTTGAACCTTAGTTTTGATTGAGCCGTTCTGAAACACTCTTTCTGTAGAAAATGCAAGTGGAGATTCGGAGCGCTAAGAGGGTAATAGTGGAAAAAGGAAGGTCTCCAAATATAAACTACACAGAATCATTCTGTGAAACTTCTTTCTGATCTGTGCATTCAGCTAATAGAGTTAAACCATACTTTTGATTGAGCAGATCTGAACACTCTTTCTGTAGAAAATGCAACTGGACATTTGGAGCGCTAAGAGAGTAGTAGTGGAAAAAGGAATATATTCAAATATAAACTACACAGAAGCATTCTGTGAAACTTCTTTCTGATCTGAGCATTCAGCTAACAGAGTTAAACCATACTTTTGATTGAGCAGTTTTGAAACACTCTGTCTGTAGAAAATGCAACTGGACATTCGTAGCGCCAAGTGGGTTATAGTGGAAAAAAGAATATGTTCAAATATAAACTACACAGAAGCATTGTATGAAACTTCTTTCTGTTCTGTGCATTCAACTAACAGAGTTGAACCTTACTTTTGATTGAGCCTTTCTGAAACACTCTTTCTGTAGAAACTGCAATTGGACATTCTGAGCGCTAAGAGGCCTCTATTGGGAAAAATAATATCTTCAAATAAAAACTACACAGAAGCATTGTGTGAAACTTATTTCTGATATGTTCATTAAGCTAACAGAGTTAAACCATACTTTTGATTGCGCAGTTCTGAACACTCTTTCTGTAGAAAATGCAAGTGGACATTCGGAGCGCTAAGAGGGTAATAGTGGAAAAAGGAATATATTCAAATATAAACTACACAGTAGCATTCTGTGAAAATTCTTTCTGTTCTGTGCATTCAACTAACAGAGTTGAACCTTACTTTTGATTGAGCCGTTCTGAAACACTCTTTCTGTAGAAACTGCAATTGGACATGCTAAGCGCTAAGAGGCCTACATTGGGAAAAAGAACATCTTCAAATAAAAACTACACAGATGCATTCTGTGAAACTTTTTTCTGATCTGTAAATTCAGTTAACAGAGATAAAACATATTTTTGATTGAGCAGTTATGAAACAATCTTTTTGTAGAAAATGCAAGTGGAGATTCGGAGCGCTAAGAGGGTAATAGTGGAAAAAGGAATGTCTTCAAATATAAACTACACGGAATCATTCGGTGAAACTTCTTTCTGATCTGTGCATTCAGCTAACAGAGTTAAAACATACTTTTGATTGAGCAGAACTGAACACTCTTTCTGTAGAAAATGCAACTGGACATTTGGAGCGCTAAGAGCATAGTAGTGGAAAAAGTAATATATTCAAATATAAACTACACAGAAGCATTCTGTGAAACTTCTTTCTGATCTGAGCATTCAGCTAACAGAGTTAAACCATACATTTGATTGAGCAGTTTTGAAACACTCTGTCTGTAGAAAATGCAACTGGACATTCGTAGCGCTAAGATGGTAATAGTGGAAAAAGCAATATATTCAAATATAAACTACACAGTAGCATTCTGTGAAAATACTTTCTGTTCTGTGCATTCAACTAACAGAGTTGAACCTTACTTTTGATTGAGCCGTTCTGAAACACTCTTTCTGTAGAAACTGCAATTGGACATGCTAAGCCCTAAGAGGCCTACTTTGGGAAAAAGAATATCTTCAAATAAAAACTACACAGATGCATTCTGTGAAACTTATTTCTGATCTGTAAATTCAGTTAACAGAGATAAAACATATTTTTGATTGAGCAGTTATGAAACACTCTTTTTGTAGAAAATGCAATTGGAGATTCGGAGCGCTAAGAGGGTAATAGTGGAAAAAGGAATGTCTTCAAATATAAACTACACAGAATCATTCGGTGAAACTTCTTTCTGATCTGTGCATTCAGCTAACAGAGTTAAACCATACTTTTGATTGAGCAGATCTGAACACTCTTTCTGTAGAAAATGCAACTGGACATTTGGAGCGCTAAGAGCGTAGTAGTGGAAAAAGGAATATATTCAAATATAAACTACACAGAAGCATTCTGTGAAACTTCTTTCTGATCTGAGCATTCAGCTAACAGAGTTAAACCATACTTTTGATTGAGCAGTTTGGAAACACTCTGTCTGTAGAAAATGCAACTGGACATTCATAGCGCTAAGTGGGTAATAGTGGAAACAAGAATAGGTTCAAATATAAACTACAGAGAAGCATTGTATGAAACTTCTTTCTGTTCTGTGCATTCAACTAACAGAGTTGAACCTTACTTTTGATTGAGCAGTTCTGAAACACTCTTTCTGTAGAAACTGCAATTGGACATTCTGAGCGCTAAGAGGCCTATATTGGGAAAAAGAATGTCTACAAATAAATACTACACAGAAGAATTGTGTGAAACTTCTTTCTGTTCTGTTTGTTCAACTAAAAGATTTGAACCTTAGTTTTGATTGAGCCGTTCTGAAACACTCTTTCTGTAGAAAATGCAAGTGGAGATTCGGAGCGCTAAGAGGGTAATAGTGGAAAAAGGAAGGTCTCCAAATATAAACTACACAGAATCATTCTGTGAAACTTCTTTCTGATCTGTGCATTCAGCTAATAGAGTTAAACCATACTTTTGATTGAGCAGATCTGAACACTCTTTCTGTAGAAAATGCAACTGGACATTTGGAGCGCTAAGAGAGTAGTAGTGGAAAAAGGAATATATTCAAATATAAACTACACAGAAGCATTCTGTGAAACTTCTTTCTGATCTGAGCATTCAGCTAACAGAGTTAAACCATACTTTTGATTGAGCAGTTTTGAAACACTCTGTCTGTAGAAAATGCAACTGGACATTCGTAGCGCCAAGTGGGTTATAGTGGAAAAAAGAATATGTTCAAATATAAACTACACAGAAGCATTGTATGAAACTTCTTTCTGTTCTGTGCATTCAACTAACAGAGTTGAACCTTACTTTTGATTGAGCCTTTCTGAAACACTCTTTCTGTAGAAACTGCAATTGGACATTCTGAGCGCTAAGAGGCCTCTATTGGGAAAAATAATATCTTCAAATAAAAACTACACAGAAGCATTGTGTGAAACTTATTTCTGATATGTTCATTAAGCTAACAGAGTTAAACCATACTTTTGATTGCGCAGTTCTGAACACTCTTTCTGTAGAAAATGCAAGTGGACATTCGGAGCGCTAAGAGGGTAATAGTGGAAAAAGGAATATATTCAAATATAAACTACACAGTAGCATTCTGTGAAAATTCTTTCTGTTCTGTGCATTCAACTAACAGAGTTGAACCTTACTTTTGATTGAGCCGTTCTGAAACACTCTTTCTGTAGAAACTGCAATTGGACAGGCTAAGCGCTAAGAGGCCTACATTGGGAAAAAGAATATCTTCAAATAAAAACTACACAGATGCATTCTGTGAAACTTATTTCTGATCTGTAAATTCAGTTAACAGAGATAAAACATATTTTTGATTGAGCAGTTATGAAACACTCTTTTTGTAGAAAATGCAAGTGGAGATTCGGAGCGCTAAGAGGGTAATAGTGGAAAAAGGAATGTCTTCAAATATAAACTACACGGAATCATTCGGTGAAACTTCTTTCTGATCTGTGCATTCAGCTAACAGAGTTAAACCATACTTTTGATTGAGCAGATCTGAACACTCTTTCTGTAGAAAATGCAACTGGACAATTGGAGCGCTAAGAGCGTAGTAGTGGAAAAACAATATATTCAAATATAAACTACACAGAAGCATTCTGTGAAACTTTTTTCTGATCTGAGCATTCAGCTAACAGAGTTAAACCATACTTTTGATTGAGCAGTTTTGAAACACTCTGTCTGTAGAAAATGCAACTGGACATTCGAAGCGCTAAGTCGGTAATAGTGGAAAAAAGAATATGTTCAAATATAAACTACACAGAAGCATTGTATGAAACTTCTTTCTGTTCTGTGCATTCAACTAACAGAGTTGAACCTTACTTTTGATTGAGCCTTTCTGAAACACTCTTTCTGTGGTAACTGCAATTGGACATTCTGAGCGCTAAGAGGCCTCTATTGGGAAAAATAATATCTTCAAATAAAAACTACACAGAAGCATTGTGTGAAACTTATTTCTGATATGTTCATTAAGCTAACAGGTTAAACCATACTTTTGATTGCGCAGTTCTGAACACTCTTTCTGTAGAAAATGCAAGTGGACATTCGGAGCGTTAAGAGGGTAATAGTGGAAAAAGGAATATATTCAAATATAAACTGCACAGTAGCATTCTGTGAAAATTCTTTCTGTTCTGTGCATTCAACTAACAGAGTGGAACCTTACTTTTGATTGAGCCGTTCTGAAACACTCTTTCTGTAGAAACTGCAATTGGACATGCTAAGCGCTAGGAGGCCTACATTGGGAAAAAGAATATCTTCAAATAAAAACTACACAGATGCATTCTGTCAAACTTATTTCTGATCTGTAAATTCAGTTAACAGAGATAAAACATATTTTTGATTGAGCAGTTATGAAACACTCTTTTTGTAGAAAATGCAAGTGGAGATTCGGAGCGCTAAGAGGCTAATAGTGGAAAAAGGAATGTCTTCAAATATAAACTACACAGAATCATTCGGTGAAACTTCTTTCTGATCTGTGCATTCAGCTAACAGAGTTAAAACATACTTTTGATTGAGCAGATCTGAAAACTCTTTCTGTAGAAAATGCAACTGGACATTTGGAGCGCTAAAAGCGTAGTAGTGGAAAAAGGAATATATTCAAATATAAACTACACAGAAGCATTCTGTGAAACTTCTTTCTGATCTGAGCATTCAGCTAACAGAGTTAAACCATACTTTTGATTGAGCAGTTTTGAAACACTCTGTCTGTAGAAAATGCAACTGGACATTCGTAGCGCTAAGTGGGTAATAGTGGAAAAAAGAATATGTTCAAATATAAACTACACAGAAGCATTGTATGAAACTTCTTTCTGTTCTGTGCATTCAACTAACAGAGTTGAACCTTACTTTTGATTGAGCCGTTCTGAAACACTCTTTCTGTAGAAACTGCAATTGGACATTCTGAGCGCTAAGAGGCCTATATTGGGAAAAAGAATGTCTACAAATAAAAACTACACAGAAGAATTGTGTGAAACTTCTTTCTGTTCTGTTCGTTCAACTAAAAGAGTTGAACCTTAGTTTTGATTGAGCCGTTCTGAAACACTCTTTCTGTAGAAATTGAAGTGGAGATTCGGAGCGCTAAGAGGGTAATAGTGGAAAAAGGAATGTCTCCAAATATAAACTACACAGAATCATTCTGTGAAACTTCTTTCTGATCTGTGCATTCAGCTAACAGAGTTAAACCATACTTTTGATTGAGCAGATCTGAACACTCTTTCTGTAGAAAATGCAACTGGACATTTGGAGCGCTAAGAGGGTAGTAGTGGAAAAAGGAATATATTCAAATATAAACTACACAGAAGCATTCTGTGAAACTTCTTTCTGATCTGAGCATTCAGCTAACAGATTTAAACCATACTTTTGATTGAGCACTTTTGAAACACTCTGTCTGTAGAAAATGCAACTGGACATTCGTAGCGCTAAGTGGGTAATAGTGGAAAAAAGAATATGTTCAAATATAAACTACACAGAAGCATTGTATGAAACTTCTTTCTGTTCTGTGCATTCAACTAACAGAGTTGAACCTTACTTTTGATTGAGCCTTTCTGAAACACTCTTTCTGTAGAAACTGCAATTGGACATTCTGAGCGCTAAGAGGCCTCTATTGGGAAAAATAATATCTTCAAATAAAAACTACACAGAAGCATTCTGTGAAACTTATTTCTGATATGTTCATTAAGCTAACAGGGTTAAACCATACTTTTGATTGCGCAGTTCTGAACACTCTTTCTGTAGAAAATGCAAGTGGACATTCGGAGCGTTAAGAGGGTAATAGTGGAAAAAGGAATATATTCAAATATAAACTGCACAGTAGCATTCTGTGAAAATTCTTTCTGTTCTGTGCATTCAACTAACAGAGTGGAACCTTACTTTTGATTGAGCCGTTCTGAAACACTCTTTCTGTAGAAACTGCAATTGGACATGCTAAGCGCTAGGAGGCCTACATTGGGAAAAAGAATATCTTCAAATAAAAACTACACAGATGCATTCTGTTAAACTTATTTCTGATCTGTAAATTCAGTTAACAGAGATAAAACATATTTTTGATTGAGCAGTTATGAAACACTCTTTTTGTAGAAAATGCAAGTGGAGATTCGGAGCGCTAAGAGGGTAATAGTGGAAAAAGGAATGTCTTCAAATATAAACTACACGGAATTATTCGGTGAAACTTCTTTCTGATCTGTGCATTCAGCTAACAGAGTTAAACCATACTTTTGATTGAGCAGATCTGAACACTCTTTCTGTAGAAAATGCAACTGGACATTTGGAGCGCTAAGAGCGTAGTAGTGGAAAAATGAATATATTCAAATATAAACTACACAGAAGCATTCTGTGAAACTTCTTTCTGATCTGAGCATTCAGCTAACAGAGTTAAACCATACTTTTGATTGAGCAGTTTTGAAACACTCTGTCTGTAGAAAATGCAACTGGACATTCGTAGCGCTAAGTGGGTAATAGTGGAAACAAGAATAGGTTCAAATATAAACTACACCGAAGCCTTGTATGAAACTTCTTTCTGTTCTGTGCATTCAACTAACAGAGTTGAACCTTACTTTTGATTGAGCCGTTCTGAAACACTCTTTCTGTAGAAACTGCAATTGGACATTCTGAGCGCTAAGAGGCCTATATTGGGAAAAAGAATGTCTACAAATAAATACTACACAGAAGAATTGTGTGAAACTTCTTTCTGTTCTGTTCGTTCAACTAAAAGAGTTGAACCTTAGTTTTGATTGAGCCGTTCTGAAACACTCTTTCTGTAGAAAATGCAAGTGGAGATTCGGAGCGCTAAGAGGGTAATAGTGGAAAAAGGAATGTCTCCAAATATAAACTACACAGAATCATTCTGTGAAACTTCTTTCTGATCTGTGCATTCAGCTAATAGAGTTAAACCATACTTTTGATTGAGCAGATCTGAACACTCTTTCTGTAGAAAATGCAACTGGACATTTGGAGCGCTAAGAGAGTAGTAGTGGAAAAAGGAATATATTCAAATATAAACTACACAGAAGCATTCTGTGAAACTTCTTTCTGATCTGAGCATTCAGTTAACAGAGTTAAACCATACTTTTGATTGAGCAGTTTTGAAACACTCTGTCTGTAGAAAA
This sequence comes from Symphalangus syndactylus, assembly GCF_028878055.3. Lineage (NCBI taxonomy): Eukaryota > Metazoa > Chordata > Mammalia > Primates > Hylobatidae > Symphalangus > Symphalangus syndactylus. Next base: position 9,103,849 of record NC_072445.2, on the reverse strand, counting down.
TGCAACTGGACATTCGTAGCGCCAAGTGGGTTATAGTGGAAAAAAGAATATGTTCAAATATAAACTACACAGAATCATTGTATGAAACTTCTTTCTGTTCTGTGCATTCAACTAACAGAGTTGAACCTTACTTTTGATTGAGCCTTTCTGAAACACTCTTTCTGTAGAAACTGCAATTGGACATTCTGAGAGCTAAGAGGCCTCTATTGGGAAAAATAATATCTTCAAATAAAAACTACACAGAAGCATTGTGTGAAACTTATTTCTGATATGTTCATTAAGCTAACAGAGTAAAACCATACTTTTGATTGCGCAGTTCTGAACACTCTTTCTGTAGAAAATGCAAGTGGACATTCGGAGCGCTAAGAGGGTAATAGTGGAAAAAGGAATATATTCAAATATAAACTACACAGAATCATTTTGTGAAACTTCTTTCTGATCTGTGCATTCAGCTAACAGAGTTAAACCATACTTTTGATTGAGCAGTTTTGAAACACTCTGTCTGTAGAAAATGCAACTGGACATTCGTAGCGCTAAGTCGGTAATAGTGGAAAAAATAATATGTTGAAATATAAACTACACAGAAGCATTGTATGAAACTTCTTTCTGTTCTGTGCATTCAACTAACAGAGTTGAACCTTACTTTGATTGAGACTTTCTGAAACACTCTTTCTGTAGAAACTGCAATTGGACATTCTGAGCGCTAAGAGGCCTCTATTAGGAAAAATAATATCTTCAAATAAAAACTACACAGAAGCATTGTGTGAAACTTATTTCTGATATGTTCATTAAGCTAACAGGGTTAAATCATACTTTTGATTGCGCAGTTCTGAACACTCTTTCTGTAGAAAATGCAAGTGGACATTCGGAGCGTTAAGAGGGTAATAGTGGAAAAAGGAATATATTCAAATATAAACTGCACAGTAGCATTCTGTGAAAATTCTTTCTGTTCTGTGCATTCAACTAACAGAGTGGAACCTTACTTTTGATTGAGCCGTTCTGAAACACTCTTTCTGTAGAAACTGCAATTGGACATGCTAAGCGCTAGGAGGCCTACATTGGGAAAAAGAATATCTTCAAATAAAAACTACACAGATGCATTCTGTGAAACTTATTTCTGATCTGTAAATTCAGTTAACAGAGATAAAACATATTTTTGATTGAGCAGTTATGAAACACTCTTTTTGTAGAAAATGCAAGTGGAGATTCGGAGCGCTAAGAGGCTAATAGTGGAAAAAGGAATGTCTTCAAATATAAACTACACAGAATCATTCGGTGAAACTTCTTTCTGATCTGTGCATTCAGCTAACAGAGTTAAACCATACTTTTGATTGAGCAGATCTGAACACTCTTTCTGTAGAAAATGCAACTGGACATTTGGAGCGCTAAAAGCGTAGTAGTGGAAAAAGGAATATATTCAAATATAAACTACACAGAAGCATTCTGTGAAACTTCTTTCTGATCTGAGCATTCAGCTAACAGAGTTAAACCATACTTTTGATTGAGCAGTTTTGAAACACTCTGTCTGTAGAAAATGCAACTGGACATTCGTAGCCCTAAGTGGGTAATAGTGGAAAAAGAATATGTTCAAATATAAACTACACAGAAGCATTGTATGAAACTTCTTTCTGTTCTGTGCATTCAACTAACAGAGTTGAACCTTACTTTTGATTGAGCCGTTCTGAAACACTCTTTCTGTAGAAACTGCAATTGGACATTCTGAGCGCTAAGAGGCCTATATTGGGAAAAAGAATGTCTACAAATAAAAACTACACAGAAGAATTGTGTGAAACTTCTTTCTGTTCTGTTTGTTCAACTAAAAGAGTTGAACCTTAGTTTTGATTGAGCCGTTCTGAAACACTCTTTCTGTAGAAATTGAAGTGGAGATTAGGAGCGCTAAGAGGGTAATAGTGGAAAAAGGAATGTCTCCAAATATAAACTACACAGAATCATTCTGTGAAACTTCTTTCTGATCTGTGCACTCAGCTAACAGAGTTAAACCATACTTTTGATTGAGCAGATCTGAACACTCTTTCTGTAGAAAATGCAACTGGACATTTGGAGCGCTAAGAGGGTAGTAGTGGAAAAAGGAATATATTCAAATATAAACTACACAGAAGCATTCTGTGAAACTTCTTTCTGATCTGAGCATTCAGCTAACAGAGTTAAACCATACTTTTGATTGAGCAGTTTTGAAACACTCTGTCTGTAGAAAATGCAACTGGACATTCGTAGCGCTAAGTGGGTAATAGTGGAAAAAAGAATATGTTCAAATATAAACTACACAGAAGCATTGTATGAAACTTCTTTCTGTTCTGTGCATTCAACTAACAGAGTTGAACCTTACTTTTGATTGAGACTTTCTGAAACACTCTTTCTGTAGAAACTGCAATTGGACATTCTGAGCGCTAAGAGGCCTCTATTGGGAAAAATAATATCTTCAAGTAAAAACTACACAGAAGCATTGTGTGAAACTTATTCCTGATATGTTCATTAAGCTAACAGGGTTAAACCATACTTTTGATTGCGCAGTTCTGAACACTCTTTCTGTAGAAAATGCAAGTGGACATTCGGAGCGTTAAGAGGGTAATAGTGGAAAAAGGAATATATTCAAATATAAACTGCACAGTAGCATTCTGTGAAAATTCTTTCTGTTCTGTGCATTCAACTAACAGAGTGGAACCTTACTTTTGATTGAGCCGTTCTGAAACACTCTTTCTGTAGAAACTGCAATTGGACATGCTAAGCGCTAGGAGGCCTACATTGGGAAAAAGAATATCTTCAAATAAAAACTACACAGATGCATTCTGTGAAACTTATTTCTGATCTGTAAATTCAGTTAACAGAGATAAAACATATTTTTGATTGAGCAGCTATGAAACACTCTTTTTGTAGAAAATGCAAGTGGAGATTCGGAGCGCTAAGAGGCTAATAGTGGAAAAAGGAATGTCTTCAAATATAAACTACACAGAATCATTCGGTGAAACTTCTTTCTGATCTGTGCATTCAGCTAACAGAGTTAAACCATACTTTTGATTGAGCAGATCTGAACACTCTTTCTGTAGAAAATGCAACTGGACATTTGGAGCGCTAAAAGCGTAGTAGTGGAAAAAGGAATATATTCAAATATAAACTACACAGAAGCATTCTGTGAAACTTCTTTCTGATCTGAGCATTCAGCTAACAGAGTTAAACCATACATTTGATTGAGCAGTTTTGAAACACTCTGTCTGTAGAAAATGCAACTGGACATTCGTAGCGCTAAGTGGGTAATAGTGGAAAAAAGAATATGTTCAAATATAAACTACACAGAAGCATTGTATGAAACTTCTTTCTGTTCTGTGCATTCAACTAACAGAGTTGAACCTTACTTTTGATTGAGCCGTTCTGAAACACTCTTTCTGTAGAAACTGCAATTGGACATTCTGAGCGCTAAGAGGCCTATATTGGGAAAAAGAATGTCTACAAATAAAAACTACACAGAAGAATTGTGTGAAACTTCTTTCTGTTCTGTTCGTTCAACTAAAAGAGTTGAACCTTAGTTTTGATTGAGCCGTTCTGAAACACTCTTTCTGTAGAAATTGAAGTGGAGATTCGGAGCGCTAAGAGGGTAATAGTGGAAAAAGGAATGTCTCCAAATATAAACTACACAGAATCATTCTGTGAAACTTTTTTCTGATCTGTGCATTCAGCTAACAGAGTTAAACCATACTTTTGATTGAGCAGATTTGAACACTCTTTCTGTAGAAAATGCAACTGGACATTTGGAGCGCTAAGAGGGTAGTAGTGGAAAAAGGAATATATTCAAATATAAACTACACAGAAGCATTCTGTGAAACTTCTTTCTGATCTGAGCATTCAGCTAACAGAGTTAAACCATACTTTTGATTGAGCACTTTTGAAACACTCTGTCTGTAGAAAATGCAACTGGACATTCGTAGCGCTAAGTGGGTAATAGTGGAAAAAAGAATATGTTCAAATATAAACTACACAGAAGCATTGTATGAAACTTCTTTCTGTTCTGTGCATTCAACTAACAGAGTTGAACCTTACTTTTGATTGAGCCTTTCTGAAACACTCTTTCTGTAGAAACTGCAATTGGACATTCTGAGCGCTAAGAGGCCTATATTGGGAAAAATAATATCTTCAAATAAAAACTACACAGAAGCATTGTGTGAAACTTATTTCTGATATGTTCATTAAGCTAACAGAGTTAAACCATACTTTTGATTGCGCAGTTCTGAACACTCTTTCTGTAGAAAATGCAAGTGGACATTCGGAGTGCTAAGAGGATAATAGTGGAAAAAGGATTATATTCAAATATAAACTAAACAGTAGCATTCTGTGAAAATTCTTTCTGTTCGGTGCATTCAACTAACAGGGTTGAACCTTACTTTTGATTGAGCCGTTCTGAAACACTCTTTCTGTAGAAACTGCAATTGGACATGCTAAGCGCTAAGAGGCCTACATTGGAAAAAAGAATATCTTCAAATAAAAACTACACAGATGCATTCTGTGAAACTTATTTCTGATCTGTAAATTCAGTTAACAAAGATAAAACATATTTTTGATTGAGCAGTTATGAAACACTCTTTTTGTAGAAAATGCAAGTGGAGATTCGGAGCGCTAAGAGGGTAATAGTGGAAAAAGGAATGTCTTCAAATATAAACTACACGGAATCATTCGGTGAAACTTCTTTCTGATCTGTGCATTCAGCTAACAGAGTTAAACCATACTTTTGATTGAGCAGATCTGAACACTCTTTCTGTAGAAAATGCAACTGGACATTTGGAGCGCTAAGAGCGTAGAGGTGGAAAAAGGAATATATTCAAATATAAACTACACAGAAGCATTCTGTGAAACTTCTTTCTGATCTGAGCATTCAGCTAACAGAGTTAAACCATACTTTTGATTGAGCAGTTTTGACACACTCTGTCTGTAGAAAATGCAACTGGACATTCGTAGCGCTAAGTGGGTAATAGTAGAAAAAAGAATATGTTCAAATATAAACTACACAGAAGCATTGTATGAAACTTCTTTCTGTTCTGTGCATTCAACTAACAGAGTTGAACCTTACTTTTCATTGAGCCTTTCTGAACCACTTTTTCTGTAGAAACTGCAATTGGACATTTTGAGCGCTAAGAGGCCTCTATTGGGAAAAATAATATCTTCAAATAAAAACTACACAGAAGCATTGTGTGAAACTTATTTCTGATATGTTCATTAAGCTGACAGAGTTAAACCATACTTTGGATTGCGCAGTTCTGAACACTCTTTCTGTAGAAAATGCAAGTGGACATTCGGAGCGCTAAGAGGGTAATAGTGGAAAAAGTAATATATTCAAATATAAACTACACAGTAGCATTCTGTGAAAATTCTTTCTGTTCTGTGCATTCAACTAACAGAGTTGAACCTTACTTTTGATTGAGCCGTTCTGAAACACTCTTTCTGTAGAAACTGCAATTGGACAGGCTAAGCGCTAAGAGGCCTACATTGCGAAAGAGAATATCTTCAAATAAAAACTACACAGATGCATTCTGTGAAACTTATTTCTGATCTGTAAATTCAGTTAACAGAGATAAAACATATTTTTGATTGAGCAGTTATGAAACACTCTTTTTGTAGAAAATGCAAGTGGAGATTCGGAGCGCTAAGAGGGTAATAGTGGAAAAAGGAATGTCTTCAAATATAAACTACACAGAATCATTCGGTGAAACTTCTTTCTGATCTGTGCATTCAGGTAACAGAGTTAAACCATACTTTTGATTGAGCAGATCTGAACACTCTTTCTGTAGAAAATGCAACTGGACATTTGGAGCGCTAAGAGCGTAGTAGTGGAAAATGGAATATATTCAAATATAAACTACACAGAAGCATTCTGTGAAACTTCTTTCTGATCTGAGCATTCAGCTAACAGAGTTAAACCATACTTTTGATTGAGCAGTTTTGAAACACTCTGTCAGTAGAAAATGCAACTGGACATTCGTAGCGCTAAGTGGGTAATAGTGGAAAAAAGAATATGTTCAAATATGAACTACACAGAAGCATGGTATGAAACTTCTTTCTGTTCTGTGCATTCAAATAACAGAGTTGAACCTTACTTTTGATTGAGCCGTTCTGAAACACTCCTTCTGTAGAAACTGCAATTGGACATTCTGAGCGCTAAGAGGCCTATATTGGGAAAAAGAATGTCTACAAATTAAAACTACACAGAAGAATTGTGTGAAACTTCTTTCTGTTCTGTTTGTTCAACTAAAAGAGTTGAACCTTAGTTTTGATTGAGCCGTTCTGAAACACTCTTTCTGTAGAAAATGCAAGTGGAGATTCGGAGCGCTAAGAGGGTAATAGTGGAAAAAGGAATGTCTCCAAATATAAACTACACAGAATCATTCTGTGAAACTTCTTTCTGATCTGTGCATTCAGCTAACAGAGTTAAACCATACTTTTGATTGAGCAGATTTGAACACTCTTTCTGTAGAAAATGCAACTGGACATTTGGAGCGCTAAGAGAGTACTAGTGGAAAAAGGAATATATTCAAATATAAACTACACAGAAGCATTCTGTGAAACTTCTTTCTGATCTGAGCATTCAGCTAACAGAGTTAAACCATACTTTTGATTGAGCAGTTTTGAAACACTCTGTCTGTAGAAAATGCAACTGGACATTCGTAGCGCTAAGTGGGTAATAGTGGAAAAAAAAATATGTTCAAATATAAACTACAAAGAAGCATTGTATGAAACTTCTTTCTGTTCTGTGCATTCAACTAACAGAGTTGAACCTTACTTTAGATTGAGCCTTTCTGAAACACTCTTTCTGTAGAAACTGCAATTGGACATTCTGAGCGCTAAGAGGCCTCTATAGGGAAAAATAATACCTTCAAATAAAAACTACACAGAAGCATTGTGTGAAACTTATTTCTGATATGTTCATTAAGCTAACAGAGTTAAACCATTCTTTGGATTGCGCAGTTCTGAACACTCTTTCTGTAGAAAATGCAAGTGGACATTCGGAGCGCTAAGAGGGTAATAGTGGAAAAAGGAATATATTCAAATATAAACTACACAGTAGCATTCTGTGAAAATTCTTTCTGTTCTGTGCATTCAACTAACAGAGTTGAACCTTACTTTTGATTGAGCCGTTCTGAAACACTCTTTCTGTAGAAACTGCAATTGGACATGCTAAGCGCTAAGAGGCCTACATTGGGAAAGAGAATATCTTCAAATAAAAACTACACAGATGCATTCTGTGAAACTTATTTCTGATCTGTAAATTCAGTTAACAGAGATAAAACATATTTTTGATTGAGCAGTTATGAAACACTCTTTTTGTAGAAAATGCAAGTGGAGATTCGGAGCGCTAAGTGGGTAATAGTGGAAAAAGGAATGTCTTCAAATATAAACTACACAGAATCATTCGGTGAAACTTCTTTCTGATCTGTGCATTCAGCTAACAGAGTTAAACCATACTTTTGATTGAGCAGATCTGAACCCTCTTTCTGTAGAAAATGCAACTGGACATTTGGAGCGCTAAGAGCGTAGTAGTGGAAAATGGACTATATTCAAATATAAACTACACAGAAGAATTCTGTGAAACTTCTTTCTGATCTGAGCATTCAGCTAACAGAGTTAAACCATACTTTTGATTGAGCAGTTTTGAAACACTCTGTCTGTAGAAAATGCAACTGGACATTCGTAGCGCTAAGTGGGTAATAGTGGAAAAAAGAATATGTTCAAATATGAACTACACAGAAGCATTGTATGAAACCTCTTTCTGTTCTGTGCATTCAACTAACAGAGTTGAACCTTACTTTTGATTGAGCCGTTCTGAAACACTCTTTCTGTAGAATCTGCAATTGGACATTCTGAGCGCTAAGAGGCCTCTATTGGGAAAAATAATATTTTCAAATAAAAACTACACAGAAGCATTGTGTGAAACTTATTTCTGATATGTTCATTAAGCTAACAGAGTTAAACCATACTTTTGATTGCGCAGTTCTGAACACTCTTTCTGTAGAAAATGCAAGTGGACATTCGGAGCGCTAAGAGGGTAATAGTGGAAAAAGGAATATATTCAAATATAAACTACACAGTAGCATTCTGTGAAAACTCTTACTGTTCTGTGCATACAACTAACAGAGTTGAACCTTACTTTTGATTGAGCCGTTCTGAAACTCTCTTTCTGTAGAAACTGCAATTGGACATGCTAAGCGCTAAGAGGCCTACATTGGGAAAAAGAATATCTTCAAATAAAAACTACACAGATGCATTTTGTGAAACTTATTTCTGATCTGTAAATTCAGTTAACAGAGATAAAACATATTTTTGATTGAGCAGTTATGAAACACTCTTTTTGTAGAAAATGCAAGTGGAGATTCGGAGCGCTAAGAGGATAATAGTGGAAAAAGGAATGTCTTCAAATATAAACTACACAGAATCATTCGGTGAAACTTCTTTCTGATCTGTGCATTCAGCTAACAGAGTTAAACCATACTTTTGATTGAGCAGATCTGAACACTCTTTCTGTAGAAAATGCAACTGGACATTTGGAGCGCTAAGAGCGTAGTAGTGGAAAAAGGAATATATTCAAATATAAACTACACAGAAGCATTCTGTGAAACTTCTTTCTGATCTGAGCATTCAGCTAACAGAGTTAAACCATACTTTTGATTGAGCAATTTTGAAACACTCTGTCTGTAGAAAATGCAACTGGACATTCGTAGCGCTAAGTGGGTAATAGTGGAAAAAAGAATATGTTCAAATATAAACTACACAGAAGCATTGTATGAAACTTCTTTCTGTTCTGTGCATTCAACTAACAGAGTTGAGCCTTACTTTTGATTGAGCCGTTCTGAAACACTCTTTCTGTAGAAACTGCAATTGGACATTCTGAGCGCTAAGAGGCCTATATTGGGAAAAAGAATGTCTACAAATAAAAACTACACAGAAGAATTGTGTGAAACTTCTTTCTGTTCTGTTTGTTCAACTAAAAGAGTTGAACCTTAGTTTTGATTGAGCCGTTCTGAAACACTCTTTATGTAGAAAATGCAAGTGGAGATTCGGAGCGCTAAGAGGGTAATAGTGGAAAAAGGAATGTCTCCAAATATAAACTACACAGAATCATTCTGTGAAACTTCTTTCTGATCTGGGCATTCAGCTAACAGAGTTAAACCATACTTTTGATTCAGCAGATCTGAACACTCTTTCTGTAGAAAATGCAACTGGACATTTGGAGCGCTAAGAGAGTAGTAGTGGAAAAAGGAATATATTCAAATATAAACTACACAGAAGCATTCTGTGAAACTTCTTTCTGATCTGAGCATTCAGCTAACAGAGTTAAACCATACTTTTGATTGAGCAGTTTTGAAACACTCTGTCTGTAGAAAATGCAACTGGACATTCGTAGCGCTAAGTGGGTAATAGTGGAGAAAAGAATATGTTCAAATATAAACTACACAGAAGCATTGTATGAAACTTCTTTCTGTTCTGTGCATTCAACTAACAGAGTTGAACCTTACTTTTGATTGAGCCTTTCTGAAACACTCTTTCTGTAGAAACTGCAATAGGACATTCTGAGCGCTAAGAGGCCTCTATTGGGAAAAATAATATCTTCAAATAAAAACTACACAGAAGCATTGTGTGAAACATATTTCTGATATGTTCATTAAGCTAACAGAGTTAAACCATACTTTTGATTGCGCAGTTCTGAACACTCTTTCTGTAGAAAATGCAAGTGGACATTCGGAGCGCTAAGAGGGTAATAGTGGAAAAAGGAATATATTCAAATATAAACTACACAGTAGCATTGTGTGAAAACTCTTACTGTTCTGTGCATTCAGCTAACAGTATTGAACCTTACTTTTGATTGAGCCGTTCTGAAACACTCTTTCTGTAGAAACTGCAATTGGACATGCTAAGCGCTAAGAGGCCTACATTGGGAAAAAGAATATCTTCCAATAAAAACTACACAGATGCATTCTGTGAAACTTATTTCTGATCTGTAAATTCAGTTAACAGAGATAAAACATATTTTTGATTGAGCAGATATGAAACACTCTTTTTGTAGAAAATGCAAGTGGAGATTCGGAGCGCTAAGAGGGTAATAGTGGAAAAAGGAATGTCTTCAAATATAAACTACATAGAATCATTCGGTGAAACTACTTTCTGATCTGTGCATTCAGCTAACAGAGTTAAACCATAATTTTGATTGAGCAGATCTGAACACTCTTTCTGTAGAAAATGCAACTGGACATTTGGAGCGCTAAGAGCGTAGTAGTGGAAAAAGGAATATATTCAAATATAAACTACACAGAAGCATTCTGTGAAACTTCTTTCTGATCTGAGCATTCAGCTAACAGAGTTAAACCATACTTTTGATTGAGCAATTTTGAAACACTCTGTCTGTAGAAAATGCAACTGGACATTCGTAGCGCTAAGTGGGTAATAGTGGAAAAAAGAATATGTTCAAATATAAACTACACAGAAGCATTCTGTGAAACTTCTTGCTGTTCTGTGCATTCAACTAACAGAGTTGAACCTTACTTTTGATTGAGCCGTTCTGAAACACTCTTTCTGTAGAAACTGCAATTGGACATTCTGAGCGCTAACAGGCCTATATTGGGAGAAAGAATGTCTACAAATAAAAACTACACAGAAGAATTGTGTGAAACTTCTTTCTGTTCTGTTTGTTCAACTAAAAGAGTTGAACCTTAGTTTTGATTGAGCCGTTCTGAAACACTCTTTATGTAGAAAATGCAAGTGGAGATTCGGAGCGCTAAGAGGGTAATAGTGGAAAAAGGAATGTCTCCAAATATAAACTACACAGAATCATTCTGTGAAACTTCTTTCTGATCTGGGCATTCAGCTAACAGAGTTAAACCATACTTTTGATTCAGCAGATCTGAACACTCTTTCTGTAGAAAATGCAACTGGACATTTGGAGCGCTAAGAGAGTAGTAGTGGAAAAAGGAATATATTCAAATATAAACTACACAGAAGCATTCTGTGAAACTTCTTTCTGATCTGAGCATTCAGCTAACAGAGTTAAACCATACTTTTGATTGAGCAGTTTTGAAACACTCTGTCTGTAGAAAATGCAACTGGACATTCGTAGCGCTAAGTGGGTAATAGTGGAGAAAAGAATATGTTCAAATATAAACTACACAGAAGCATTGTATGAAACTTCTTTCTGTTCTGTGCATTCAACTAACAGAGTTGAACCTTACTTTTGATTGAGCCTTTCTGAAACACTCTTTCTGTAGAAACTGCAATAGGACATTCTGAGCGCTAAGAGGCCTCTATTGGGAAAAATAATATCTTCAAATAAAAACTACACAGAAGCATTGTGTGAAACATATTTCTGATATGTTCATTAAGCTAACAGAGTTAAACCATACTTTTGATTGCGCAGTTCTGAACACTCTTTCTGTAGAAAATGCAAGTGGACATTCGGAGCGCTAAGAGGGTAATAGTGGAAAAAGGAATATATTCAAATATAAACTACACAGTAGCATTGTGTGAAAACTCTTACTGTTCTGTGCATTCAGCTAACAGTATTGAACCTTACTTTTGATTGAGCCGTTCTGAAACACTCTTTCTGTAGAAACTGCAATTGGACATGCTAAGCGCTAAGAGGCCTACATTGGGAAAAAGAATATCTTCCAATAAAAACTACACAGATGCATTCTGTGAAACTTATTTCTGATCTGTAAATTCAGTTAACAGAGATAAAACATATTTTTTATTGAGCAGTTATGAAACACACTTTTTGTAGAAAATGCAAGTGGAGATTCGGAGCGCTAAGAGGGTAATAGTGGAAAAAGGAATGTCTTCAAATATAAACTACATAGAAACATTCGGTGAAACTTCTTTCTGATCTGTGCATTCAGCTAACAGAGTTAAACCATACTTTTGATTGAGCAGATCTGAACACTCTTTCTGTAGAAAATGCAACTGGACATTTGAGCGCTAAGAGCGTAGTAGTGGAAAAAGGAATATATTCAAATATAAACTACACAGAAGCATTCTGTGAAACTTCTTTCTGATCTGAGCATTCAGCTAACAGAGTTAAACCATACTTTTGATTGAGCAATTTTGAAACACTCTGTCTGTAGAAAATGCAACTGGACATTCGTAGCGCTAAGTGGGTAATAGTGGAAAAAAGAATATGTTCAAATATAAACTACACAGAAGCATTGTATGAAATTTCTTTCTGTTCTGTGCATTCAACTAACAGAGTTGAACCTTACTTTTGATTGAGCCGTTCTGAAACACTCTTTCTGTAGAAACTGCAATTGGACATTCTGAGCGCTAAGAGGCCTATATTGGGAAAAAGAATGTCTACAAATAAAAACTACACAGAAGAATTGTGTGAAACTTCTTTCTGTTCTGTTTGTTCAACTAAAAGAGTTGAACCTTAGTTTTGATTGAGCCGTTCTGAAACACTCTTTCTGTAGAAAATGCAAGTGGAGATTCGGAGCGCTAAGAGGGTAATAGTGGAAAAAGGAATGTCTCCAAATATAAACTACACAGAATCATTCTGTGAAACTTCTTTCTGATCTGTGCATTCAGCTAACAGAGTTAAACCATACTTTTGATTGAGCAGATCTGAACACTCTTTCTGTAGAAAATGCAACTGGACATTTGGAGCGCTAAGAGAGTAGTAGTGGAAAAAGGAATATATTCAAATATAAACTACACAGAAGCATTCTGTGAAACTTCTTTCTGATCTGAGCATTCAGCTAACAGAGTTAAACCATACTTTTGATTGAGCAGTTTTGAAACACTCTGTCTGTAGAATATGCAACTGGACATTCGTAGCGCTAAGTGGGTAATAGTGGAAAAAAGAATATGTTCAAATATAAACTACACAGAAGCATTGTATGAAACTTCTTTCTCTTCTGTGCATTCAACTAACAGAGTTGAACCTCACTTTTGATTGAGCCTTTCTGAAACACTCTTTCTGTAGAAACTGCAATTGGACATTCTGAGCGCTAAGAGGACTCTATTGGGAAAAATAATATCTTCAAATAAAAACTACACAGAAGCATTGTGTGAAACTTATTTCTGATATGTTCATTAAGCTAACAGAGTTAAACCATACTTTTGATTGCGCAGTTCTGAACACTCTTTCTGTAGAAAATGCAAGTGGACATTCGGAGCGCTAAGAGGGTAATAGTGGAAAAAGGAATATATTCAAATATAAACTACACAGTAGCATTCTGTGAAAACTCTTTCTGTTCTGTGAATTCAGCTAACAGAGTTGAACCTTACTTTTGATTGAGCCGTTCTGAAACACTCTTTCTGTAGAAACTGCAATTGGACATGCTAAGCGCTAAGAGGACTACATTGGGAAAAACAATATCTTCAAATAAAAACTACACAGATGCATTCTGTGAAACTTATTTCTGATCTGTAAATTCAGTTAACAGAGATAAAACATATTTTTGATTGAGCAGTTATGAAAAACTCTTTTTGTAGAAAATGCAAGTGGAGATTCGGAGTGCTAAGAGGGTAACAGTGGAATAAGGAATGTCTTCAAATATAAACTACACAGAATCATTCGGTGAAACTTCTTTCTGATCTGTGCATTCAGCTAACAGAGTTAAACCATACTTTTGATTGAGCAGATCTGAACACTCTTTCTGTAGAAAATGCAACTGGACATTTGGAGCGCTAAGAGCGTAGTAGTGGAAAAAGGAATATATTCAAATATAAACTACACAGAAGCATTCTGTGAAACTTCTTTCTGATCTGAGCATTCAGCTAACAGAGTTAAACCATGCTTTTGATTGAGCAGTTTTGAAACACTCTGTCTGTAGAAAATGCAACTGGACATTCGTAGCGCTAAGTGGGTAATAGTGGAAAAAAGAATATGTTCAAATATAAACTACACAGAAGCATTCTGTGAAACTTCTTGCTGTTCTGTGCATTCAACTAACAGAGTTGAACCTTACTTTTGATTAAGCCGTTCTGAAACACTCTTTCTGTAGAAACTGCAATTGGACATTCTGAGCGCTAAGAGGCCTATATTGCGAAAAAGAATGTCTACAAATAAAAACTACGCAGAAGAATTGTGTGAAACTACTTTCTGTTCTGTTTGTTCAACTAAAAGAGTTGAACCTTAGATTTGATTGAGCCGTTCTGAAACACTCTTTCTGTAGAAAATGCAAGTGGAGATTCAGAGCGCTAAGAGGGTAATAGTGGAAAAAGGAATGTCTCCAAATATAAACTACACAGAATCATTCTGTGAAACTTCTTTCTGATCTGTGCATTCAGCTAACAGGGTTAAACCATACTTTTGATTGAGCAGATCTGAACACTCTTTCTGTAGAAAATGCAACTGGACATTTGGAGCGCTAAGAGAGTAGTAGTGGAAAAAGGAATATATTCAAATATAAACTACACAGAAGCATTCTGTGAAACTTCTTTCTGATCTGAGCATTCAGCTAATGGAGTTGAACCATAATTTTGATTGAGCAGTTTTGAAACACTCTGTCTGTAGAAAATGCAACTGGACATTCGTAGCGCTAAGTGGGTAATAGTGGAGAAAAGAATATGTTCAAATATAAACTACACAGAAGCATTGTATGAAACTTCTTTCTGTTCTGTGCATTCAACTAACAGAGTTGAACCTTACTTTTGATTGAGCCGTTCTGAAACACTCTTTCTGTAGAAACTGCAATTGGACATGCTAAGCGCTAAGAGGCCTACATTGGGAAAAAGAATATCTTCAAATAAAAACTACACAGATGCATTCTGTGAAACTTATTTCTGATCTGTAAATTCAGTTAACAGAGATAAAACATATTTTTGATTGAGCAGTTATGAAACACTCTTTTTGTAGAAAATGCAAGTGGAGATTCGGAGCGCTAAGAGGGTAATAGTGGAAAAAGGAATGTCTTCAAATATAAACTACACAGAATCATTCGGTGAAACTTCTTTCTGATCTGTACATTCATCTAACAGATTTAAACCATACTTTTGATTGAGCAGATCTGAACACTCTTTCTGTAGAAAATGCAACTGGACATTTGGAGCGCTAAGAGCGTAGTAGTGGAAAAAGGAATATATTCAAATATAAACTACACAGAAGCATTCTGTGAAACTTCTTTCTGATCTGAGCATTCAGCTAACAGAGTTAAACCATACTTTTGATTGAGCACTTTTGAAACACTCTGTCTGTAGAAAATGCAACTGGACATTCGTAGCGCTAAGTGGGTAATAGTGGAAAAAAGAATATGTTCAAATATAAACTAAACAGAAGCATTCTGTGAAACTTCTTGCTGTTCTGTGCATTCAACTAACAGAGTTGAACCTTACTTTTGATTGAGCCGTTCTGAAACACTCTTTCTGTGGAAACTGCAATTGGACATTCTGAGCGCTAAGAGGCCTATATTGGGAAAAAGAATGTCTACAAATAAAAACTACACAGAAGAATTGTGTGAAACTTCTTTCTGTTCTGTTTGTTCAACTAAAAGAGTTGAACCTTAGTTTTGATTGAGCCGTTCTGAAACACTCTTTCTGTAGAAAATGCAAGTGGAGATTCGGAGCGCTAAGAGGGTAATAGTGGAAAAAGGAATGTCTCCAAATATAAACTACACAGAATCATTCTGTGAAACTTCTTTCTGATCTGTGCATTCAGGTAACAGAGTTAAACCATACTTTTGATTGAGCAGATCTGAACACTCTTTATGTAGAAAATGCAACTGGACATTTGGAGCGCTAAGAGAGTAGTAGTGGAAAAAGGAATATATTCAAATAAAAACTACACAGAAGCATTCTGTGAAACTTCTTTCTGATCTGAGCATTCAGCTAATAGAGTTAAACCATACTTTTGATTGAGCAGTTTTGAAACACTCTGTCTGTAGAAAATGCAACTGGACATTCGTAGCGCTAAGTGGGTAATAGTGGAGAAAAGAATATGTTCAAATATAAACTACACAGAAGCAT
Source organism: Symphalangus syndactylus (assembly GCF_028878055.3). Taxonomy (NCBI): domain Eukaryota; kingdom Metazoa; phylum Chordata; class Mammalia; order Primates; family Hylobatidae; genus Symphalangus; species Symphalangus syndactylus. Next base: position 9,087,901 of record NC_072445.2, on the reverse strand, counting down.
TGTATGAAACTTCTTTCTGTTCTGTGCATTCAACTAACAGAGTTGAACCTTACTTTTGATTCAGCCTTTCTGAAACACTCTTTCTGTAGAAACTGCAATTGGACATTCTGAGCGCTAAGAGGCCTCTATTGGGAAAAATAATATCTTCAAATAAAAACTACACAGAAGCATTGTGTGAAACTTATTTCTGATATGTTCATTAAGCTAACAGAGTTAAACCATACTTTTGATTGCGCAGTTCTGAACACTCTTTCTGTAGAAAATGCAAGTGGACATTCGGAGCGCTAAGAGGGTAATAGTGGAAAAAGGAATATATTCAAATATAAACTACACAGTAGCATTCTGTGAAAACTCTTACTGTTCTGTGCATTCAGCTAACAGTGTTGAACCTTCCTTTTGATTGAGATGTTCTGAAACACTCTTTCTGTAGAAACTGCAATTGGACATGCTAAGCGCTAAGAGGCCTACATTGGGAAAAAGAATATCTTCAAATAAAAACTACACAGATGCATTCTGTGAAACTTATTTCTGATCTGTAAATTCAGTTAACAGAGATAAAACATATTTTTGATTGAGCAGTTATGAAACACTCTTTTTGTAGAAAATGCAAGTGGAGATTCGGAGCGCTAAGAGGGTAATAGTGGAAAAAGGAATGTCTTCAAATATAAACTACATAGAATCATTCGGTGAAACTTCTTTCTGATCTGTACATTCAGCTAACAGAGTTAAACCATACTTTTGATTGAGCAGATCTGAACACTCTTTCTGTAGAAAATGCAACTGGACATTTGGAGCGCTAAGAGCGTAGTAGTGGAAAAAGGAATATATTCAAATATAAACTACACAGAAGCATTCTGTGAAACTTCTTTCTGATCTGAGCATTCAGCTAACAGAGTTAAACCATACTTTTGATTGAGCAATTTTGAAACACTCTGTCTGTAGAAAATGCAACTGGACATTCGTAGCGCTAAGTGGGTAATAGTGGAAAAAAGAATATGTTCAAATATAAACTACACAGAAGCATTCTGTGAAACTTCTTGCTGTTCTGTGCATTCAACTAACAGAGTTGAACCTTACTTTTGATTGAGCCCTTCTGAAACACTCTTTCTGTAGAAACTGCAATTGGACATTCTGAGCGCTAAGAGGCCTATATTGGGAAAAAGAATGTCTACAAATAAAAACTACACAGAAGAATTGTGTGAAACTTCTTTCTGTTCTGTTTGTTCAACTAAAAGAGTTGAACTTTAGTTTTGATTGAGCCGTTCTGAAACACTCTTTCTGTAGAAAATGCAAGTGGAGATTCGGAGCGCTAAGAGGGTAATAGTGGAAAAAGGAATGTCTCCAAATATAAACTACACAGAATCATTCTGTGAAACTTCTTTCTGATCTGTGCATTCCGCTAACAGAGTTAAACCATACTTTAGATTGAGCAGATCTGAACACTCTTTCTATAGAAAATGCAACTGGACATTTGGAGCGCTAAGAGAGTAGTAGTGGAAAAAGGAATATATTCAAATATAAACTACACAGAAGCATTCTGTGAAACTTCTTTCTGATCTGAGCATTCAGCTAAAAGAGTTAAACCATACTTTTGATTGAGCAGTTTTGAAACACTCTGTCTGTAGAAAATGCAACTGGACATTCGTAGCGCTAAGTGGGTAATAGTGGAAAAAAGAATATGTTCAAATATAAACTACACAGAAGCATTGTATGAAACTTCTTTCTGTTCTGTGCATTCAACTAACAGAGTTGAACCTTACTTTTGATTGAGCCTTTCTGAAACACTCTTTCTGTAGAAACTGCAATTGGACATTCTGAGCGCTAAGAGGCATCTATTGGGAAAAAAAATATCTTCAAATAAAAACTACACAGAAGCATTGTGTGAAACTTATTTCTGATATGTTCATTAAGCTAACAGAGTTAAACCATACTTTTGATTGCGCAGTTCTGAACACTCTTTCTGTAGAAAATGCAAGTGGACATTCGGAGCGCTAAGAGGGTAATAGTGGAAAAAGGAATATATTCAAATATAAACTACACAGTAGCATTCTGTGAAAACTCTTACTGTTCTGTGCATTCAGCTAACAGTGTTGAACCTTACTTTTGATTGAGCCGTTCTGAAACACTCTTTCTGTAGAAACTGCAATTGGACATGCTAAACGCTAAGAGGCCTACATTGGGAAAAAGAATATCTTCAAATAAAAACTACACAGATGCATTCTGTGAAACTTATTTCTGATCTGTAAATTCAGTTAACAGAGATAAAACATATTTTTGATTGAGCAGTTATGAAACACTCTTTTTGTAGAAAATGAAAGTGGAGATTCGGAGCGCTAAGAGGGTAATAGTGGAAAAAGGAATGTCTTCAAATATAAACTACACAGAATCATTCGGTGAAACTTCTTTCTGATCTGTGCATTCAGCTAACAGAGTTAAACCATACTTTTGATTGAGCAGATCTGAACACTCTTTCTGTAGAAAATGCAACTGGACATTTGGAGCGCTAAGAGCGTAGTAGTGGAAAAAGGAATATATTCAAATATAAACTACACAGAAGCATTCTGTGAAACTTCTTTCTGTTCTGAGCATTCAGCTAACAGAGTTAAACCATACTTTTGATTGAGCAGTTTTGAAACACTCTGTCTGTAGAAAATGCAACTGGACATTCGTAGCGCTAAGTGGGTAATAGTGGAAAAAAGAATATGTTCAAATATAAACTACACAGAAGCATTGTATGAAATTTCTTTCTGTTCTGTGCATTCAACTAACAGAGTTGAACCTTACTTTTGATTGAGCCGTTCTGAAACACTCTTTCTGTAGAAACTGCAATTGGACATTCTGAGCGCTAAGAGGCCTATATTGGGAAAAAGAATGTCTACAAATAAAAACTACACAGAAGAATTGTGTGAAACTTCTTTCTGTTCTGTTTGTTCAACTAAAAGAGTTGAACCTTAGTTTTGATTGAGCCGTTCTGAAACACTCTTTCTGTAGAAAATGCAAGTGGAGATTCGGAGCGCTAAGAGGGTAATAGTGGAAAAAGGAATGTCTCCAAATATAAACTACACAGAATCATTCTGTGAAACTTCTTTCTGATCTGTGCATTCAGCTAACAGAGTTAAACCATACTTTTGATTGAGCAGATCTGAACACTCTTTCTATAGAAAATGCAACTGGACATTTGGAGCGCTAAGAGAGTAGTAGTGGAAAAAGGAATATATTCAAATATAAACTACACAGAAGCATTCTGTGAAACTTCTTTCTGATCTGAGCATTCAGCTAACAGAGTTAAACCATACTTTTGATTGAGCAGTTTTGAAACACTCTGTCTGTAGAAAATGCAACTGGACATTCGTAGCGCTAAGTGGGTAATAGTGGAAAAAAGAATATGTTCAAATATAAACTACACAGAAGCATTGTATGAAACTTCTTTCTGTTCTGTGCATTCAACTAACAGAGTTGAACCTTACTTTGGATTGAGCCTTTCTGAAACACTCTTTCTGCAGAAACTGCAATTGGACATTCTGAGCGCTAAGAGGCCTCTATTGGGAAAAATAATATCTTCAAATAAAAACTACACAGAAGCATTGTGTGAAACTTATTTCTGATATGTTCATTAAGCTAACAGAGTTAAACCATACTTTGGATTGCGCAGTTCTGAACACTCTTTCAGTAGAAAATGCAAGTGGACATTCCGAGCGCTAAGAGGGTAATAGTGGAAAAAGGAATATATTCAAATATAAACTACACAGTAGCATTCTGTGAAAATTCTTTCTGTTCTGTGCATTCAACTAACAGAGTTGAACCTTACTTTTGATTGAGCCGTTCTGAAACTCTCTTTCTGTAGAAACTGCAATTGGACATGCTAAGCGCTAAGAGGCCTACATTGGGAAAAAGAATATCTTCAAATAAAAACTACACAGATGCATTCTGTGAAACTTATTTCTGATCCGTAAGTTCAGTTAACAGAGATAAAACATATTTTTGATTGAGCAGTTATGAAACACTCTTTTTGTAGAAAATGCAAGTGGAGACTCGGAGCGCTAAGAGGGTAATAGTGGAAAATGGAATGACTTCAAATATAAACTCCACAGAATCATTCGGTGAAACTTCTTTCTGATCTTTGCATTCAGCTAACAGAGTTAAACCATACTTTTGATTGAGCAGATCTGAACACTCTTTCTGTAGAAAATGCAACTGGACATTTGGAGCGCTAAGAGCGTAGTAGTGGAAAAAGGAATATATTCAAATATAAACTACACAGAAGCATTCTGTGAAACTTCTTTCTGATCTGAGCATTCAGCTAACAGAGTTAAACCATACTTTTGATTGAGCAGTTTTGAAACACTCTGTCTGTAGAAAATGCAACTGGACATTCGTAGCGCTAAGTGGGTAATAGTGGAAAAAAGAATATGTTCAAATATGAACTACACAGAAGCATTGTATGAAACTTCTTTCTGTTCTGTGCATTCAACTAACAGAGTTGAACCTTACTTTTGATTGAGCCGTTCTGAAACACTCTTTCTGTAGAAACTGCAATTGGACATTCTGAGCGCTAAGAGGCCTATATTGGGAAAAAGAATGTCTACAAATAAAAACTACACAGAAGAATTGTGTGAAACTTCTTTCTGTTCTGTTTGTTCAACTAAAAGAGTTGAACCTTAGTTTTGATTGAGCCGTTCTGAAACACTCTTTCTGTAGAAAATGCAAGTGGAGATTCGGAGCGCTAAGAGGGTAATAGTGGAAAAAGGAATGTCTTCAAATATAAACTACACAGAATCATTCGGTGAAACTTCTTTCTGATCTGTGCATTCAGCTAACAGAGTTAAAACATACTTTTGATTGAGCAGATCTGAACACTCTTTCTGTAGAAAATGCAACTGGACATTTGGAGCGCTAAGAGCGTAGTAGTGGAAAAAGGAATATATTCAAATATAAACTACACAGAAGCATTCTGTGAAACTTCTTTCTGATCTGAGCATTCAGCTAACAGAGTTAAACCATACTTTTGATTGAGCAGTTTTGAATCAATCTGTCTGTAGAAAATGCAACTGGACATTCGTAGCGCTAAGTGGGTAATAGTGGAAAAAAGAATATGTTCAAATATGAACTACACAGAAGCATTGTATGAAACTTCTTTCTGTTCTGTGCATTCAACTAACAGAGTTGAACCTTACTTTTGATTGAGCCGTTCTGAAACACACATTCTGTAGAAACTGCAATTGGACATTCTGAGCGCTAAGAGGCCTATATTGGGAAAAAGAATGTCTACAAATAAAAACTACACAGAAGAATTGTGTGAAACTTCTTTCTGTTCTGTTTGTTCAACTAAAAGAGTTGAACCTTAGTTTTGATTGAGCCGTTCTGAAACACTCTTTCTGTAGAAAATGCAAGTGGAGATTCGGAGCGCTAAGAGGGTAATAGTGGAAAAAGGAATGTCTCCAAATATAAACTACACAGAATCATTCTGTGAAACTTCTTTCTGATCTGTGCATTCAGCTAACAGAGTTAAACCATACTTTTGATTGAGCAGATCTGAACACTCTTTCTGTAGAAAATGCAACTGGACATTTGGAGCGCTAAGAGAGTAGTAGTGGAAAAAGGAATATATTCAAATATAAACGACACAGAAGCATTCTGTGAAACTTCTTTCTGATCTGAGCATTCAGCTAACAGAGTTAAACCATACTTTTGATTGAGCAGTTTTGAAACACTCTGTCTGTAGAAAATGCAACTGGACATTCGTAGCGCTAAGTGGGTAATAGTGGAAAAAAGAATATGTTCAAATATAAACTACACAGAAGCATTGTATGAAACTCCTTTCTGTTCTGTGCATTCAACTAACAGAGTTGAACCTTACTTTTGATTGAGCCGTTCTGAAACACTCTTTCTGTAGAAACTGCAATTGGACATTCTGAGCGCTAAGAGGCCTATATTGGGAAAAAGAATGTCTACAAATAAAAACTACACAGAAGAATTGTGTGAAACTTCTTTCTGTTCTGTTTGTTCAACTAAAAGAGTTGAACCTTAGTTTTGATTGAGCCGTTCTGAAACACTCTTTCTGTAGAAAATGCAAGTGGAGATTCGGAGCGCTAAGAGGGTAATAGTGGAAAAAGGAATGTCTCCAAATATAAACTACACAGAATCATTCTGTGAAACTTCTTTCTGATCTGTGCATTCAGCTAACCGAGTTAAACCACACTTTTGATTGAGCAGATCTGAACACTCTTTCTGTAGAAAATGCAACTGGACATTTGGAGCGCTAAGAGAGTAGTAGTGGAAAAAGGAATATATTCAAATATAAACTACACAGAAGCATTCTGTGAAACTTCTTTCTGATCTGAGCATTCAGCTAACAGAGTTAAACCATACTTTTGATTGAGCAGTTTTGAAACACTCTGTCTGTAGAAAATGCAACTGGACATTCGTAGCGCTAAGTGGGTAATAGTGGAAAAAAGAATATGTTCAAATATAAGCTACACAGAAGCATTGTATGAAACTTCTTTCTGTTCTGTGCATTCAACTAACAGAGTTGAACCTTACTTTTGATTGAGCCTTTCTGAAACACTCTTTCTGTAGAAACTGCAATTGGACATTCTGAGCGCTAAGAGGCCTCTATTGGGAAAAATAATATCTTCAAATAAAAACTACACAGAAGCATTGTGTGAAACTTATTTCTGATATGTTCATTAAGCTAACAGAGTTAAACCATACTTTTGATTGCGCAGTTCTGAACACTCTTTCTGTAGAAAATGCAAGTGGACATTCGGAGCGCTAAGAGGGTAATAGTGGAAAAAGGAATATATTCAAATATAAACTACACAGTAGCATTCTGTGAAAATTCTTTCTGTTCTGTGCATTCAACTAACAGAGTTGAACCCTACTTTTGATTGAGCCGTTCTGAAACACTCTTTCTGTAGAAACTGCAATTGGACATGCTAAGCGCTAAGAGGCCTACATTGGGAAAAAGAATATCTTCAAATAAAAACTACACAGATGCATTCTTTGAAACTTATTTCTGATCTGTAAATTCAGTTAACAGAGATAAAACATATTTTTGATTGAGCAGTTATGAAACACTCTTTTTGTAGAAAATGCAAGTGGAGATTCGGAGCGCTAAGAGGTTAATAGTGGAAAAAGGAATGACTTCAAATATAAACTACACAGAATCATTCGGTGAAACTTCTTTCTGAACTGTGCATTCAGCTAACAGAGTTAAACCATACTTTTGATTGAGCAGATCTGAACACTCTTTCTGTAGAAAATGCAACTGGACATTTGCAGCGCTAAGAGCGTAGTAGAGGAAAAAGGAATATATTCAAATATAAACTACACAGAAGCATTCTGTGAAACTTCTTTCTGATCTGAGCATTCAGCTAACAGAGTTAAACCGTACTTTTGATTGAGCAGTTTTGAAACACTCTGTCTGTAGAAAATGCAACTGGACATTCGTAGCGCTAAGTGGGTAATAGTGGAAAAAAGAATATGTTCAAATATGAACTACACAGAAGCACTGTATGAAACTTCTTTCTGTTCTGTGCATTCAACTAACAGAGTTGAACCTTACTTTTGATTGAGCCTTTCTGAAACACTCTTTCTGTAGAAACTGCAATTGGACATTCTGAGCGCTAAGAGGACTATATTGGGAAAAAGAATGTCTACAAATAAAAACTACACAGAAGAATTGTGTGAAACTACTTTCTGTTCTGTTTGTTCAACTAAAAGAGTTGAACCTTAGTTTTGATTGAGCCGTTCTGAAACACTCTTTCTGTAGAAAATGCAAGTGGAGATTCGGAGCGCTAAGATGGTAATAGTGGAAAAAGGAATGTCTTCAAATATAAAAAACACAGAATCATTCTGTGAAACTTCTTTCTGATCTGTGCATTCAGCTAACAGAATTAAACCATACTTTTGATTGAGCAGATCTGAACACTCTTTCTGTAGAAAATGCAACTGGACATTTGGAGCGCTAAGAGAGTAGTAGTGGAAAAAGGAATATATTCAAATATAAACTACACAGAAGCATTCTGTGAAACTTCTTTCTGATCTGAGCATTCAGCTAACAGAGTTAAACCATACTTTTGATTGAGCAGTTTTGAAACACTCTGTCTGTAGAAAATGCAACTGGACATTCGTAGCGCTAAGTGGGTAATAGTGGAAAAAAGAATATGTTCAAATATAAACTACACAGAAGCATTGTATGAAACTTCTTTCTGTTCTGTGCATTCAACTAACCGAGTTGAACCTTACTTTTGATTGAGCCTTTCTGTAACACTCTTTCTGTAGAAACTGCAATTGGACATTCTGAGCGCTAAGAGGCCTCTATTGGGAAAAATAATATCTTCAAATAAAAACTACACAGAAGCATTGTGTGAAACTTATTTCTGATATGTTCATTAAGCTAACAGAGTTAAACCATACTTTGGATTGCGCAGTTCTGAACACTCTTTCTGTAGAAAATGCAAGTGGACATTCGGAGCGCTAAGAGGGTAATAGTGGAAAAAGTATATATTCAAATATAAAGTACACAGTAGCATTCTGTGAAAATTCTTTCTGTTCTGTGCATTCAACTAACAGAGTTGAACCCTACTTTTGATTGAGCCGTTCTGAAACACTCTTTCTGTAGAAACTGCAATTGGACATGATAAGCGCTAAGAGGCCTACATTGGGAAAAAGAATATCTTCAAATAAAAACTACACAGATGCATTCTGTGAAACTTATTTCTGATCTGTAAATTAAGTTAACGGAGATAAAACATATTTTTGATTGAGCAGTTATGAAACACTCTTTTTGTAGAAAATGCAAGTGGAGATTCGGAGCGCTAAGAGGGTAATAGTGGAAAAAGGAATGTCTTCAAATATAAACTACATAGAATCATTCGGTGAAACTTCTTTCTGATCTGTACATTCAGCTAACAGAGTTAAACCATACTTTTGATTGAGCAGATCTGAACACTCTTTCTGTAGAAAATGCAACTGGACATTTGGAGCGCTAAGAGCGTAGTAGTGGAAAAAGGAATATATTCAAATATAAACTACACAGAAGCATTCTGTGAAACTTCTTTCTGATCTGAGCATTCAGCTAACAGAGTTAAACCATACTTTTGATTGAGCAATTTTGAAACACTCTGTCTGTAGAAAATGCAACTGGACATTCGTAGCGCTAAGTGGGTAATAGTGGAAAAAAGAATATGTTCAAATATAAACTACACAGAAGCATTCTGTGAAACTTCTTGCTGTTCTGTGCATTCAACTAACAGAGTTGAACCTTACTTTTGATTGAGCCCTTCTGAAACACTCTTTCTGTAGAAACTGCAATTGGACATTCTGAGCGCTAAGAGGCCTATATTGGGAAAAAGAATGTCTACAAATAAAAACTACACAGAAGAATTGTGTGAAACTTATTTCTGTTCTGTTTGTTCAACTAAAAGAGTTGAACCTTAGTTTTGATTGAGCCGTTCTGAAACACTCTTTCTGTAGAAAATGCAAGTGGAGATTCGGAGCGCTAAGAGGGTAATAGTGGAAAAAGGAATGTCTCCAAATATAAACTACACAGAATCATTCTGTGAAACTTCTTTCTGATCTGTGCATTCCGCTAACGGAGTTAAACCATACTTTTGATTGAGCAGATCTGAACACTCTTTCTATAGAAAATGCAACTGGACATTTGGAGCGCTAAGAGAGTAGTAGTGGAAAAAGGAATATATTCAAATATAAACTACACAGAAGCATTCTGTGAAACTTCTTTCTGATCTGAGCATTCAGCTAACAGAGTTAAACCATACTTTTGATTGAGCAGTTTTGAAACACTCTGTCTGTAGAAAATGCAACTGGACATTCTTAGCGCTAAGTGGGTAATAGTGGAAAAAAGAATATGTTCAAATATAAACTACACAGAAGCATTGTATGAAACTTCTTTCTGTTCTGTGCATTCAACTAACAGGGTTGAACCTTACTTTTCATTGAGCCTTTCTGAAACACTCTTTCTGTAGAAACTGCAATTGGACATTCTGAGCGCTAAGAGGCATCTATTGGGAAAAATAATATCTTCAAATAAAAACTACACAGAAGCATTGTGTGAAACTTATTTCTGATATGTTCATTAAGCTAACAGAGTTAAACCATACTTTTGATTGCGCAGTTCTGAACACTCTTTCTGTAGAAAATGCAAGTGGACATTCGGAGCGCTAAGAGGGTAATAGTGGAAAAAGGAATATATTCAAATATAAACTACACAGTAGCATTCTGTGAAAACACTTACTGTTCTGTGCATTCAGCTAACAGTGTTGAACCTTACTTTTGATTGAGCCGTTCTGAAACACTCTTTCTGTAGAAACTGCAATTGGACATGCTAAACGCTAAGAGGCCTACATTGGGAAAAAGAATATCTTCAAATAAAAACTACACAGATGCATTCTGTGAAACTTATTTCTGATCTGTAAATTCAGCTAACAGAGATAAAACATACTTTTGATTGAGCAGTTATGAAACACTCTTTTTGTAGAAAATGCAAGTGGAGATTCGGAGCGCTAAGAGAGTAATAGTGGAAAAAGGAATGTCTTCAAATATAAACTACACAGAATCATTCGGTGAAACTTCTTTCTGATCTGTGCATTCAGCTAACAGAGTTAAACCATACTTTTGATTGAGCAGATCTGAACACTCTTTCTGTAGAAAATGCAACTGGACATTTGGAGCGCTAAGAGCGTAGTAGTGGAAAAAGGAATATATTCAAATATAAACTACACAGAAGCATTCTGTGAAACTTCTTTCTGTTCTGAGCATTCAGCTAACAGAGTTAAACCATACTTTTGATTGAGCAGTTTTGAAACACTCTGTCTGTAGAAAATGCAACTGGACATTCGTAGCGCTAAGTGGGTAATAGTGGAAAAAAGAATATGTTCAAATATAAACTACACAGAAGCATTGTATGAAACTTCTTTCTGTTCTGTGCATTCAACTAACAGAGTTGAACCTTACTTTGGATTGAGCCTTTCTGAAACACTCTTTCTGTAGAAACTGCAATTGGACATTCTGAGCGCTAAGAGGCCTCTATTGGGAAAAATAATATCTTCAAATAAAAACTACACAGAAGCATTGTGTGAAACTTATTTCTGATATGTTCATTAAGCTAACAGAGTTAAACCATACTTTGGATTGCGCAGTTCTGAACACTCTTTCAGTAGAAAATGCAAGTGGACATTCGGAGCGCTAAGAGGGTAATAGTGGAAAAAGGAATATATTCAAATATAAACTACACAGTAGCATTCTGTGAAAATTCTTTCTGTTCTGTGCATTCAACTAACAGAGTTGAACCTTACTTTTGATTGAGCCGTTCTGAAACTCTCTTTCTGTAGAAACTGCAATTGGACATGCTAAGCGCTAAGAGGCCTACATTGGGAAAAAGAATATCTTCAAATAAAAACTACACAGATGCATTCTGTGAAACTTATTTCTGATCCGTAAGTTCAGTTAACAGAGATAAAACATATTTTTGATTGAGCAGTTATGAAACACTCTTTTTGTAGAAAATGCAAGTGGAGACTCGGAGCGCTAAGAGGGTAATAGTGGAAAATGGAATGACTTCAAATATAAACTCCACAGAATCATTCGGTGAAACTTCTTTCTGATCTGTGCATTCAGCTAACAGAGTTAAACCATACTTTTGATTGAGCAGATCTGAACACTCTTTCTGTAGAAAATGCAACTGGACATTTGGAGCGCTAAGAGCGTAGTAGTGGAAAAAGGAATATATTCAAATATAAACTACACAGAAGCATTCTGTGAAACTTCTTTCTGATCTGAGCATTCAGCTAACAGAGTTAAACCATACTTTTGATTGAGCAGTTTTGAAACACTCTGTCTGTAGAAAATGCAACTGGACATTCGTAGCGCTAAGTGGGTAATAGTGGAAAAAAGAATATGTTCAAATATGAACTACACAGAAGCATTGTATGAAACTTCTTTCTGTTCTGTGCATTCAACTAACAGAGTTGAACCTTACTTTTGATTGAGCCGTTCTGAAACACTCTTTCTGTAGAAACTGCAATTGGACATTCTGAGCGCTAAGAGGCCTATATTGGGAAAAAGAATGTCTACAAATAAAAACTACACAGAAGAATTGTGTGAAACTTATTTCTGTTCTGTTTGTTCAACTAAAAGAGTTGAACCTTAGTTTTGATTGAGCCGTTCTGAAACACTCTTTCTGTAGAAAATGCAAGTGGAGATTCGGAGCGCTAAGAGGGTAATAGTGGAAAAAGGAATGTCTTCAAATATAAACTACACAGAATCATTCGGTGAAACTTCTTTCTGATCTGTGCATTCAGCTAACAGAGTTAAAACATACTTTTGATTGAGCAGATCTGAACACTCTTTCTGTAGAAAATGCAACTGGACATTTGGAGCGCTAAGAGCGTAGTAGTGGAAAAAGGAATATATTCAAATATAAACTACACAGAAGCATTCTGTGAAACTTCTTTCTGATCTGAGCATTCAGCTAACAGAGTTAAACCATACTTTTGATTGAGCAGTTTTGAATCAATCTGTCTGTAGAAAATGCAACTGGACATTCGTAGCGCTAAGTGGGTAATAGTGGAAAAAAGAATATGTTCAAATATGAACTACACAGAAGCATTGTATGAAACTTCTTTCTGTTCTGTGCATTCAACTAACAGAGTTGAACCTTACTTTTGATTGAGCCGTTCTGAAACACACTTTCTGTAGAAACTGCAATTGGACATTCTGAGCGCTAAGAGGCCTATATTGGGAAAAAGAATGTCTACAAATAAAAACTACACAGAAGAATTGTGTGAAACTTCTTTCTGTTCTGTTTGTTCAACTAAAAGAGTTGAACCTTAGTTTTGATTGAGCCGTTCTGAAACACTCTTTCTGTAGAAAATGCAAGTGGAGATTCGGAGCGCTAAGAGGGTAATAGTGGAAAAAGGAATGTCTCCAAATATAAACTACACAGAATCATTCTGTGAAACTTCTTTCTGATCTGTGCATTCAGCTAACAGAGTTAAACCATACTTTTGATTGAGCAGATCTGAACACTCTTTCTGTAGAAAATGCAACTGGACATTTGGAGCGCTAAGAGAGTAGTAGTGGAAAAAGGAATATATTCAAATATAAACGACACAGAAGCATTCTGTGAAACTTCTTTCTGATCTGAGCATTCAGCTAACAGAGTTAAACCATACTTTTGATTGAGCAGTTTTGAAACACTCTGTCTGTAGAAAATGCAACTGGACATTCGTAGCGCTAAGTGGGTAATAGTGGAAAAAAGAATATGTTCAAATATAAACTACACAGAAGCATTGTATGAAACTCCTTTCTGTTCTGTGCATTCAACTAACAGAGTTGAACCTTACTTTTGATTGAGCCGTTCTGAAACACTCTTTCTGTAGAAACTGCAATTGGACATTCTGAGCGCTAAGAGGCCTATATTGGGAAAAAGAATGTCTACAAATAAAAACTACACAGAAGAATTGTGTGAAACTTCTTTCTGTTCTGTTTGTTCAACTAAAAGAGTTGAACCTTAGTTTTGATTGAGCCGTTCTGAAACACTCTTTCTGTAGAAAATGCAAGTGGAGATTCGGAGCGCTAAGAGGGTAATAGTGGAAAAAGGAATGTCTCCAAATATAAACTACACAGAATCATTCTGTGAAACTTCTTTCTGATCTGTGCATTCAGCTAACAGAGTTAAACCACACTTTTGATTGAGCAGATCTGAACACTCTTTCTGTAGAAAATGCAACTGGACATTTGGAGCGCTAAGAGAGTAGTAGTGGAAAAAGGAATATATTCAAATATAAACTACACAGAAGCATTCTGTGAAACTTCTTTCTGATCTGAGCATTCAGCTAACAGAGTTAAACCATACTTTTGATTGAGCAGTTTTGAAACACTCTGTCTGTAGAAAATGCAACTGGACATTCGTAGCGCTAAGTGGGTAATAGTGGAAAAAAGAATATGTTCAAATATAAGCTACACAGAAGCATTGTATGAAACTTCTTTCTGTTCTGTGCATTCAACTAACAGAGTTGAACCTTACTTTTGATTGAGCCTTTCTGAAACACTCTTTCTGTAGAAACTGCAATTGGACATTCTGAGCGCTAAGAGGCCTCTATTGGGAAAAATAATATCTTCAAATAAAAACTACACAGAAGCATTGTGTGAAACTTATTTCTGATATGTTCATTAAGCTAACAGAGTTAAACCATACTTTTGATTGCGCAGTTCTGAACACACTTTCTGTAGAAAATGCAAGTGGACATTCGGAGCGCTAAGAGGGTAATAGTGGAAAAAGGAATATATTCAAATATAAACTACACAGTAGCATTCTGTGAAAATTCTTTCTGTTCTGTGCATTCAACTAACAGAGTTGAACCCTACTTTTGATTGAGCCGTTCTGAAACACTCTTTCTGTAGAAACTGCAATTGGACATGCTAAGCGCTAAGAGGCCTACATTGGGAAAAAGAATATCTTCAAATAAAAACTACACAGATGCATTCTTTGAAACTTATTTCTGATCTGTAAATTCAGTTAACAGAGATAAAACATATTTTTGATTGAGCAGTTATGAAACACTCTTTTTGTAGAAAATGCAAGTGGAGATTCGGAGCGCTAAGAGGTTAATAGTGGAAAAAGGAATGACTTCAAATATAAACTACACAGAATCATTCGGTGAAACTTCTTTCTGAACTGTGCATTCAGCTAACAGAGTTAAACCATACTTTTGATTGAGCAGATCTGAACACTCTTTCTGTAGAAAATGCAACTGGACATTTGCAGCGCTAAGAGCGTAGTAGTGGAAAAAGGAATATATTCAAATATAAACTACACAGAAGCATTCTGTGAAACTTCTTTCTGATCTGAGCATTCAGCTAACAGAGTTAAACCGTACTTTTGATTGAGCAGTTTTGAAACACTCTGTCTGTAGAAAATGCAACTGGACATTCGTAGCGCTAAGTGGGTAATAGTGGAAAAAAGAATATGTTCAAATATGAACTACACAGAAGCACTGTATGAAACTTCTTTCTGTTCTGTGCATTCAACTAACAGAGTTGAACCTTACTTTTGATTGAGCCTTTCTGAAACACTCTTTCTGTAGAAACTGCAATTGGACATTCTGAGCGCTAAGAGGACTATATTGGGAAAAAGAATGTCTACAAATAAAAACTACACAGAAGAATTGTGTGAAACTACTTTCTGTTCTGTTTGTTCAACTAAAAGAGTTGAACCTTAGTTTTGATTGAGCCGTTCTGAAACACTATTTCTGTAGAAAATGCAAGTGGAGATTCGGAGCGCTAAGATGGTAATAGTGGAAAAAGGAATGTCTTCAAATATAAAAAACACAGAATCATTCTGTGAAACTTCTTTCTGATCTGTGCATTCAGCTAACAGAATTAAACCATACTTTTGATTGAGCAGATCTGAACACTCTTTCTGTAGAAAATGCAACTGGACATTTGGAGCGCTAAGAGAGTAGTAGTGGAAAAAGGAATATATTCAAATATAAACTACACAGAAGCATTCTGTGAAACTTCTTTCTGATCTGAGCATTCAGCTAACAGAGTTAAACCATACTTTTGATTGAGCAGTTTTGAAACACTCTGTCTGTAGAAAATGCAACTGGACATTCGTAGCGCTAAGTGGGTAATAGTGGAAAAAAGAATATGTTCAAATATAAACTACACAGAAGCATTGTATGAAACTTCTTTCTGTTCTGTGCATTCAACTAACAGAGTTGAACCTTACTTTTGATTGAGCCTTTCTGTAACACTCTTTCTGTAGAAACTGCAATTGGACATTCTGAGCGCTAAGAGGCCTCTATTGGGAAAAATAATATCTTCAAATAAAAACTACACAGAAGCATTGTGTGAAACTTATTTCTGATATGTTCATTAAGCTAACAGAGTTAAACCATACTTTGGATTGCGCAGTTCTGAACACTCTTTCTGTAGAAAATGCAAGTGGACATTCGGAGCGCTAAGAGGGTAATAGTGGAAAAAGTATATATTCAAATATAAAGTACACAGTAGCATTCTGTGAAAATTCTTTCTGTTCTGTGCATTCAACTAACAGAGTTGAACCCTACTTTTGATTGAGCCGTTCTGAAACACTCTTTCTGTAGAAACTGCAATTGGACATGCTAAGCGCTAAGAGGCCTACATTGGGAAAAAGAATATCTTCAAATAAAAACTACACAGATGCATTCTGTGAAACTTATTTCTGATCTGTAAATTAAGTTAACGGAGATAAAACATATTTTTGATTGAGCAGTTATGAAACACTCTTTTTGTAGAAAATGCAAGTGGAGATTCGGAGCGCTAAGAGGGTAATAGTGGAAAAAGGAATGTCTTCAAATATAAACTACATAGAATCATTCGGTGAAACTTCTTTCTGATCTGTACATTCAGCTAACAGAGTTAAACCATACTTTTGATTGAGCAGATCTGAACACTCTTTCTGTAGAAAATGCAACTGGACATTTGGAGCGCTAAGAGCGTAGTAGTGGAAAAAGGAATATATTCAAATATAAACTACACAGAAGCATTCTGTGAAACTTCTTTCTGATCTGAGCATTCAGCTAACAGAGTTAAACCATACTTTTGATTGAGCAATTTTGAAACACTCTGTCTGTAGAAAATGCAACTGGACATTCGTAGCGCTAAGTGGGTAATAGTGGAAAAAAGAATATGTTCAAATATAAACTACACAGAAGCATTCTGTGAAACTTCTTGCTGTTCTGTGCATTCAACTAACAGAGTTGAACCTTACTTTTGATTGAGCCCTTCTGAAACACTCTTTCTGTAGAAACTGCAATTGGACATTCTGAGCGCTAAGAGGCCTATATTGGGAAAAAGAATGTCTACAAATAAAAACTACACAGAAGAATTGTGTGAAACTTATTTCTGTTCTGTTTGTTCAACTAAAAGAGTTGAACCTTAGTTTTGATTGAGCCGTTCTGAAACACTCTTTCTGTAGAAAATGCAAGTGGAGATTCGGAGCGCTAAGAGGGTAATAGTGGAAAAAGGAATGTCTCCAAATATAAACTACACAGAATCATTCTGTGAAACTTCTTTCTGATCTGTGCATTCCGCTAACGGAGTTAAACCATACTTTTGATTGAGCAGATCTGAACACTCTTTCTATAGAAAATGCAACTGGACATTTGGAGCGCTAAGAGAGTAGTAGTGGAAAAAGGAATATATTCAAATATAAACTACACAGAAGCATTCTGTGAAACTTCTTTCTGATCTGAGCATTCAGCTAACAGAGTTAAACCATACTTTTGATTGAGCAGTTTTGAAACACTCTGTCTGTAGAAAATGCAACTGGACATTCTTAGCGCTAAGTGGGTAATAGTGGAAAAAAGAATATGTTCAAATATAAACTACACAGAAGCATTGTATGAAACTTCTTTCTGTTCTGTGCATTCAACTAACAGGGTTGAACCTTACTTTTCATTGAGCCTTTCTGAAACACTCTTTCTGTAGAAACTGCAATTGGACATTCTGAGCGCTAAGAGGCATCTATTGGGAAAAATAATATCTTCAAATAAAAACTACACAGAAGCATTGTGTGAAACTTATTTCTGATATGTTCATTAAGCTAACAGAGTTAAACCATACTTTTGATTGCGCAGTTCTGAACACTCTTTCTGTAGAAAATGCAAGTGGACATTCGGAGCGCTAAGAGGGTAATAGTGGAAAAAGGAATATATTCAAATATAAACTACACAGTAGCATTCTGTGAAAACACTTACTGTTCTGTGCATTCAGCTAACAGTGTTGAACCTTACTTTTGATTGAGCCGTTCTGAAACACTCTTTCTGTAGAAACTGCAATTGGACATGCTAAACGCTAAGAGGCCTACATTGGGAAAAAGAATATCTTCAAATAAAAACTACACAGATGCATTCTGTGAAACTTATTTCTGATCTGTAAATTCAGCTAACAGAGATAAAACATACTTTTGATTGAGCAGTTATGAAACACTCTTTTTGTAGAAAATGCAAGTGGAGATTCGGAGCGCTAAGAGAGTAATAGTGGAAAAAGGAATGTCTTCAAATATAAACTACACAGAATCATTCGGTGAAACTTCTTTCTGATCTGTGCATTCAGCTAACAGAGTTAAACCATACTTTTGATTGAGCAGATCTGAACACTCTTTCTGTAGAAAATGCAACTGGACATTTGGAGCGCTAAGAGCGTAGTAGTGGAAAAAGGAATATATTCAAATATAAACTACACAGAAGCATTCTGTGAAACTTCTTTCTGTTCTGAGCATTCAGCTAACAGAGTTAAACCATACTTTTGATTGAGCAGTTTTGAAACACTCTGTCTGTAGAAAATGCAACTGGACATTCGTAGCGCTAAGTGGGTAATAGTGGAAAAAAGAATATGTTCAAATATAAACTACACAGAAGCATTGTATGAAACTTCTTTCTGTTCTGTGCATTCAACTAACAGAGTTGAACCTTACTTTGGATTGAGCCTTTCTGAAACACTCTTTCTGTAGAAACTGCAATTGGACATTCTGAGCGCTAAGAGGCCTCTATTGGGAAAAATAATATCTTCAAATAAAAACTACACAGAAGCATTGTGTGAAACTTATTTCTGATATGTTCATTAAGCTAACAGAGTTAAACCATACTTTGGATTGCGCAGTTCTGAACACTCTTTCAGTAGAAAATGCAAGTGGACATTCGGAGCGCTAAGAGGGTAATAGTGGAAAAAGGAATATATTCAAATATAAACTACACAGTAGCATTCTGTGAAAATTCTTTCTGTTCTGTGCATTCAACTAACAGAGTTGAACCTTACTTTTGATTGAGCCGTTCTGAAACTCTCTTTCTGTAGAAACTGCAATTGGACATGCTAAGCGCTAAGAGGCCTACATTGGGAAAAAGAATATCTTCAAATAAAAACTACACAGATGCATTCTGTGAAACTTATTTCTGATCCGTAAGTTCAGTTAACAGAGATAAAACATATTTTTGATTGAGCAGTTATGAAACACTCTTTTTGTAGAAAATGCAAGTGGAGACTCGGAGCGCTAAGAGGGTAATAGTGGAAAATGGAATGACTTCAAATATAAACTCCACAGAATCATTCGGTGAAACTTCTTTCTGATCTGTGCATTCAGCTAACAGAGTTAAACCATACTTTTGATTGAGCAGATCTGAACACTCTTTCTGTAGAAAATGCAACTGGACATTTGGAGCGCTAAGAGCGTAGTAGTGGAAAAAGGAATATATTCAAATATAAACTACACAGAAGCATTCTGTGAAACTTCTTTCTGATCTGAGCATTCAGCTAACAGAGTTAAACCATACTTTTGATTGAGCAGTTTTGAAACACTCTGTCTGTAGAAAATGCAACTGGACATTCGTAGCGCTAAGTGGGTAATAGTGGAAAAAAGAATATGTTCAAATATGAACTACACAGAAGCATTGTATGAAACTTCTTTCTGTTCTGTGCATTCAACTAACAGAGTTGAACCTTACTTTTGATTGAGCCGTTCTGAAACACTCTTTCTGTAGAAACTGCAATTGGACATTCTGAGCGCTAAGAGGCCTATATTGGGAAAAAGAATGTCTACAAATAAAAACTACACAGAAGAATTGTGTGAAACTTATTTCTGTTCTGTTTGTTCAACTAAAAGAGTTGAACCTTAGTTTTGATTGAGCCGTTCTGAAACACTCTTTCTGTAGAAAATGCAAGTGGAGATTCGGAGCGCTAAGAGGGTAATAGTGGAAAAAGGAATGTCTTCAAATATAAACTACACAGAATCATTCGGTGAAACTTCTTTCTGATCTGTGCATTCAGCTAACAGAGTTAAAACATACTTTTGATTGAGCAGATCTGAACACTCTTTCTGTAGAAAATGCAACTGGACATTTGGAGCGCTAAGAGCGTAGTAGTGGAAAAAGGAATATATTCAAATATAAACTACACAGAAGCATTCTGTGAAACTTCTTTCTGATCTGAGCATTCAGCTAACAGAGTTAAACCATACTTTTGATTGAGCAGTTTTGAATCAATCTGTCTGTAGAAAATGCAACTGGACATTCGTAGCGCTAAGTGGGTAATAGTGGAAAAAAGAATATGTTCAAATATGAACTACACAGAAGCATTGTATGAAACTTCTTTCTGTTCTGTGCATTCAACTAACAGAGTTGAACCTTACTTTTGATTGAGCCGTTCTGAAACACACTTTCTGTAGAAACTGCAATTGGACATTCTGAGCGCTAAGAGGCCTATATTGGGAAAAAGAATGTCTACAAATAAAAACTACACAGAAGAATTGTGTGAAACTTCTTTCTGTTCTGTTTGTTCAACTAAAAGAGTTGAACCTTAGTTTTGATTGAGCCGTTCTGAAACACTCTTTCTGTAGAAAATGCAAGTGGAGATTCGGAGCGCTAAGAGGGTAATAGTGGAAAAAGGAATGTCTCCAAATATAAACTACACAGAATCATTCTGTGAAACTTCTTTCTGATCTGTGCATTCAGCTAACAGAGTTAAACCATACTTTTGATTGAGCAGATCTGAACACTCTTTCTGTAGAAAATGCAACTGGACATTTGGAGCGCTAAGAGAGTAGTAGTGGAAAAAGGAATATATTCAAATATAAACGACACAGAAGCATTCTGTGAAACTTCTTTCTGATCTGAGCATTCAGCTAACAGAGTTAAACCATACTTTTGATTGAGCAGTTTTGAAACACTCTGTCTGTAGAAAATGCAACTGGACATTCGTAGCGCTAAGTGGGTAATAGTGGAAAAAAGAATATGTTCAAATATAAACTACACAGAAGCATTGTATGAAACTCCTTTCTGTTCTGTGCATTCAACTAACAGAGTTGAACCTTACTTTTGATTGAGCCGTTCTGAAACACTCTTTCTGTAGAAACTGCAATTGGACATTCTGAGCGCTAAGAGGCCTATATTGGGAAAAAGAATGTCTACAAATAAAAACTACACAGAAGAATTGTGTGAAACTTCTTTCTGTTCTGTTTGTTCAACTAAAAGAGTTGAACCTTAGTTTTGATTGAGCCGTTCTGAAACACTCTTTCTGTAGAAAATGCAAGTGGAGATTCGGAGCGCTAAGAGGGTAATAGTGGAAAAAGGAATGTCTCCAAATATAAACTACACAGAATCATTCTGTGAAACTTCTTTCTGATCTGTGCATTCAGCTAACAGAGTTAAACCACACTTTTGATTGAGCAGATCTGAACACTCTTTCTGTAGAAAATGCAACTGGACATTTTGAGCGCTAAGAGAGTAGTAGTGGAAAAAGGAATATATTCAAATATAAACTACACAGAAGCATTCTGTGAAACTTCTTTCTGATCTGAGCATTCAGCTAACAGAGTTAAACCATACTTTTGATTGAGCAGTTTTGAAACACTCTGTCTGTAGAAAATGCAACTGGACATTCGTAGCGCTAAGTGGGTAATAGTGGAAAAAAGAATATGTTCAAATATAAGCTACACAGAAGCATTGTATGAAACTTCTTTCTGTTCTGTGCATTCAACTAACAGAGTTGAACCTTACTTTTGATTGAGCCTTTCTGAAACACTCTTTCTGTAGAAACTGCAATTGGACATTCTGAGCGCTAAGAGGCCTCTATTGGGAAAAATAATATCTTCAAATAAAAACTACACAGAAGCATTGTGTGAAACTTATTTCTGATATGTTCATTAAGCTAACAGAGTTAAACCATACTTTTGATTGCGCAGTTCTGAACACACTTTCTGTAGAAAATGCAAGTGGACATTCGGAGCGCTAAGAGGGTAATAGTGGAAAAAGGAATATATTCAAATATAAACTACACAGTAGCATTCTGTGAAAATTCTTTCTGTTCTGTGCATTCAACTAACAGAGTTGAACCCTACTTTTGATTGAGCCGTTCTGAAACACTCTTTCTGTAGAAACTGCAATTGGACATGCTAAGCGCTAAGAGGCCTACATTGGGAAAAAGAATATCTTCAAATAAAAACTACACAGATGCATTCTTTGAAACTTATTTCTGATCTGTAAATTCAGTTAACAGAGATAAAACATATTTTTGATTGAGCAGTTATGAAACACTCTTTTTGTAGAAAATGCAAGTGGAGATTCGGAGCGCTAAGAGGTTAATAGTGGAAAAAGGAATGACTTCAAATATAAACTACACAGAATCATTCGGTGAAACTTCTTTCTGAACTGTGCATTCAGCTAACAGAGTTAAACCATACTTTTGATTGAGCAGATCTGAACACTCTTTCTGTAGAAAATGCAACTGGACATTTGCAGCGCTAAGAGCGTAGTAGTGGAAAAAGGAATATATTCAAATATAAACTACACAGAAGCATTCTGTGAAACTTCTTTCTGATCTGAGCATTCAGCTAACAGAGTTAAACCGTACTTTTGATTGAGCAGTTTTGAAACACTCTGTCTGTAGAAAATGCAACTGGACATTCGTAGCGCTAAGTGGGTAATAGTGGAAAAAAGAATATGTTCAAATATGAACTACACAGAAGCACTGTATGAAACTTCTTTCTGTTCTGTGCATTCAACTAACAGAGTTGAACCTTACTTTTGATTGAGCCTTTCTGAAACACTCTTTCTGTAGAAACTGCAATTGGACATTCTGAGCGCTAAGAGGACTATATTGGGAAAAAGAATGTCTACAAATAAAAACTACACAGAAGAATTGTGTGAAACTACTTTCTGTTCTGTTTGTTCAACTAAAAGAGTTGAACCTTAGTTTTGATTGAGCCGTTCTGAAACACTATTTCTGTAGAAAATGCAAGTGGAGATTCGGAGCGCTAAGATGGTAATAGTGGAAAAAGGAATGTCTTCAAATATAAAAAACACAGAATCATTCTGTGAAACTTCTTTCTGATCTGTGCATTCAGCTAACAGAATTAAACCATACTTTTGATTGAGCAGATCTGAACACTCTTTCTGTAGAAAATGCAACTGGACATTTGGAGCGCTAAGAGAGTAGTAGTGGAAAAAGGAATATATTCAAATATAAACTACACAGAAGCATTCTGTGAAACTTCTTTCTGATCTGAGCATTCAGCTAACAGAGTTAAACCATACTTTTGATTGAGCAGTTTTGAAACACTCTGTCTGTAGAAAATGCAACTGGACATTCGTAGCGCTAAGTGGGTAATAGTGGAAAAAAGAATATGTTCAAATATAAACTACACAGAAGCATTGTATGAAACTTCTTTCTGTTCTGTGCATTCAACTAACAGAGTTGAACCTTACTTTTGATTGAGCCTTTCTGTAACACTCTTTCTGTAGAAACTGCAATTGGACATTCTGAGCGCTAAGAGGCCTCTATTGGGAAAAATAATATCTTCAAATAAAAACTACACAGAAGCATTGTGTGAAACTTATTTCTGATATGTTCATTAAGCTAACAGAGTTAAACCATACTTTGGATTGCGCAGTTCTGAACACTCTTTCTGTAGAAAATGCAAGTGGACATTCGGAGCGCTAAGAGGGTAATAGTGGAAAAAGTATATATTCAAATATAAAGTACACAGTAGCATTCTGTGAAAATTCTTTCTGTTCTGTGCATTCAACTAACAGAGTTGAACCCTACTTTTGATTGAGCCGTTCTGAAACACTCTTTCTGTAGAAACTGCAATTGGACATGCTAAGCGCTAAGAGGCCTACATTGGGAAAAAGAATATCTT
Organism: Symphalangus syndactylus; assembly: GCF_028878055.3. Classification (NCBI taxonomy): domain Eukaryota; kingdom Metazoa; phylum Chordata; class Mammalia; order Primates; family Hylobatidae; genus Symphalangus; species Symphalangus syndactylus. The sequence goes on along the minus strand of NC_072445.2, from coordinate 9,064,200 downwards.
CAAATAAAAACTACACAGATGCATTCTGTGAAACTTATTTCTGATCTGTAAATTAAGTTAACGGAGATAAAACATATTTTTGATTGAGCAGTTATGAAACACTCTTTTTGTAGAAAATGCAAGTGGAGATTCGGAGCGCTAAGAGGGTAATAGTGGAAAAAGGAATGTCTTCAAATATAAACTACATAGAATCATTCGGTGAAACTTCTTTCTGATCTGTACATTCAGCTAACAGAGTTAAACCATACTTTTGATTGAGCAGATCTGAACACTCTTTCTGTAGAAAATGCAACTGGACATTTGGAGCGCTAAGAGCGTAGTAGTGGAAAAAGGAATATATTCAAATATAAACTACACAGAAGCATTCTGTGAAACTTCTTTCTGATCTGAGCATTCAGCTAACAGAGTTAAACCATACTTTTGATTGAGCAATTTTGAAACACTCTGTCTGTAGAAAATGCAACTGGACATTCGTAGCGCTAAGTGGGTAATAGTGGAAAAAAGAATATGTTCAAATATAAACTACACAGAAGCATTCTGTGAAACTTCTTGCTGTTCTGTGCATTCAACTAACAGAGTTGAACCTTACTTTTGATTGAGCCCTTCTGAAACACTCTTTCTGTAGAAACTGCAATTGGACATTCTGAGCGCTAAGAGGCCTATATTGGGAAAAAGAATGTCTACAAATAAAAACTACACAGAAGAATTGTGTGAAACTTATTTCTGTTCTGTTTGTTCAACTAAAAGAGTTGAACCTTAGTTTTGATTGAGCCGTTCTGAAACACTCTTTCTGTAGAAAATGCAAGTGGAGATTCGGAGCGCTAAGAGGGTAATAGTGGAAAAAGGAATGTCTCCAAATATAAACTACACAGAATCATTCTGTGAAACTTCTTTCTGATCTGTGCATTCCGCTAACGGAGTTAAACCATACTTTTGATTGAGCAGATCTGAACACTCTTTCTATAGAAAATGCAACTGGACATTTGGAGCGCTAAGAGAGTAGTAGTGGAAAAAGGAATATATTCAAATATAAACTACACAGAAGCATTCTGTGAAACTTCTTTCTGATCTGAGCATTCAGCTAACAGAGTTAAACCATACTTTTGATTGAGCAGTTTTGAAACACTCTGTCTGTAGAAAATGCAACTGGACATTCTTAGCGCTAAGTGGGTAATAGTGGAAAAAAGAATATGTTCAAATATAAACTACACAGAAGCATTGTATGAAACTTCTTTCTGTTCTGTGCATTCAACTAACAGAGTTGAACCTTACTTTTCATTGAGCCTTTCTGAAACACTCTTTCTGTAGAAACTGCAATTGGACATTCTGAGCGCTAAGAGGCATCTATTGGGAAAAATAATATCTTCAAATAAAAACTACACAGAAGCATTGTGTGAAACTTATTTCTGATATGTTCATTAAGCTAACAGAGTTAAACCATACTTTTGATTGCGCAGTTCTGAACACTCTTTCTGTAGAAAATGCAAGTGGACATTCGGAGCGCTAAGAGGGTAATAGTGGAAAAAGGAATATATTCAAATATAAACTACACAGTAGCATTCTGTGAAAACACTTACTGTTCTGTGCATTCAGCTAACAGTGTTGAACCTTACTTTTGATTGAGCCGTTCTGAAACACTCTTTCTGTAGAAACTGCAATTGGACATGCTAAACGCTAAGAGGCCTACATTGGGAAAAAGAATATCTTCAAATAAAAACTACACAGATGCATTCTGTGAAACTTATTTCTGATCTGTAAATTCAGCTAACAGAGATAAAACATACTTTTGATTGAGCAGTTATGAAACACTCTTTTTGTAGAAAATGCAAGTGGAGATTCGGAGCGCTAAGAGAGTAATAGTGGAAAAAGGAATGTCTTCAAATATAAACTACACAGAATCATTCGGTGAAACTTCTTTCTGATCTGTGCATTCAGCTAACAGAGTTAAACCATACTTTTGATTGAGCAGATCTGAACACTCTTTCTGTAGAAAATGCAACTGGACATTTGGAGCGCTAAGAGCGTAGTAGTGGAAAAAGGAATATATTCAAATATAAACTACACAGAAGCATTCTGTGAAACTTCTTTCTGTTCTGAGCATTCAGCTAACAGAGTTAAACCATACTTTTGATTGAGCAGTTTTGAAACACTCTGTCTGTAGAAAATGCAACTGGACATTCGTAGCGCTAAGTGGGTAATAGTGGAAAAAAGAATATGTTCAAATATAAAATACACAGAAGCATTGTATGAAATTTCTTTCTGTTCTGTGCATTCAACTAACAGAGTTGAACCTTACTTTTGATTGAGCCGTTCTGAAACACTCTTTCTGTAGAAACTGCAATTGGACATTCTGAGCGCTAAGAGGCCTATATTGGGAAAAAGAATGTCTACAAATAAAAACTACACAGAAGAATTGTGTGAAACTCCTTTCTGTTCTGTTTGTTCAACTAAAAGAGTTGAACCTTAGTTTTGATTGAGCCGTTCTGAAACACTCTTTCTGTAGAAAATGCAAGTGGAGATTCGGAGCGCTAAGAGGGTAATAGTGGAAAAAGGAATGTCTCCAAATATAAACTACACAGAATCATTCTGTGAAACTTCTTTCTGATCTGTGCATTCAGCTAACAGAGTTAAAACATACTTTTGATTGAGCAGATCTGAACACTCTTTCTATAGAAAATGCAACTGGACATTTGGAGCGCTAAGAGAGTAGTAGTGGAAAAAGGAATATATTCAAATATAAACTACACAGAAGCATTCTGTGAAATTACTTTCTGATCTGAGCATTCAGCTAACAGAGTTAAACCATACTTTTGATTGAGCAGTTTTGAAACACTCTGTCTGTAGAAAATGCAACTGGACATTCGTAGCGCTAAGTGGGTAATAGTGGAAAAAAGAATATGTTCAAATATAAACTACACAGAAGCATTGTATGAAACTTCTTTCTGTTCTGTGCATTCAACTAACAGAGTTGAACCTTACTTTGGATTGAGCCTTTCTGAAACACTCTTTCTGTAGAAACTGCAATTGGACATTCTGAGCGCTAAGAGGCCTCTATTGGGAAAAATAATATCTTCAAATAAAAACTACACAGAAGCATTGTGTGAAACTTATTTCTGATATGTTCATTAAGCTAACAGAGTTAAAGCATACTTTTGATTGCGCAGTTCTGAACACTCTTTCTGTAGAAAATGCAAGTGGACATTCGGAGCGCTAAGAGGGTAATAGTGGAAAAAGGAATATATTCAAATATAAACTACACAGTAGCATTCTGTGAAAATTCTTTCTGTTCTGTGCATTCAACTAACAGAGTTGAACCTTACTTTTGATTGAGCCGTTCTGAAACTCTCTTTCTGTAAAAACTGCAATTGGACATGCTAAGCGCTAAGAGGCCTACATTGGGAAAAAGAATATCTTCAAATAAAAACTACACAGATGCATTTTGTGAAACTTATTTCTGATCTGTAAATTCAGTTAACAGAGATAAAACATATTTTTGATTGAGCAGTTATGAAACACTCTTTTTGTAGAAAATGCAAGTGGAGATTCGGAGCGCTAAGAGGGTAATAGTGGAAAAAGGAATGTCTTCAAATATAAACTACACAGAATCATTCGGTGAAACTTCTTTCTGATCAGTGCATTCAGCTAACAGAGTTAAACCATACTTTTGATTGAGCAGATCTGAACACTCTTTCTGTAGAAAATGCAACTGGACATTTGGAGCGCTAAGAGCGTAGTAGTGGAAAAAGGAATATATTCAAATATAAACTACACAGAAGCATTCTGTGAAACTTCTTTCTGATCTGAGCATTCAGCTAACAGAGTTAAACCATACTTTTGATTGAGCAGTTTTGAAACACTCTGTCTGTAGGAAATGCAACTGGACATTCGTAGCGCTAAGTGGGTAATAGTGGAAAAAAGAATATGTTCAAATATAAACTACACAGAAGCATTGTATGAAATTTCTTTCTGTTCTGTGCATTCAACTAACAGAGTTGAACCTTACTTTTGATTGAGCCGTTCTGAAACACTCTTCCTGTAGAAACTGCAATTGGACATTCTGAGCGCTAAGAGGCCTATATTGGGAAAAAGAATGTCTACAAATAAAAACTACACAGAAGAATTGTGTGAAACTTCTTTCTGTTCTGTTTGTTCAACTAAAAGAGTTGACCTTTAGTTTTGATTGAGCCGTTCTGAAACACTCTTTCTGTAGAAAATGCAAGTGGAGATTCGGAGCGCTAAGAGGGTAATAGTGGAAAAAGGAATGTCTCCAAATATAAACTACACAGAATCATTCTGTGAAACTTCTTTCTGATCTGTGCATTCAGCTAACAGAGTTAAACCATACTTTTGATTGAGCAGATCTGAACACTCTTTCTATAGAAAATGCAACTGGACATTTGGAGCGCTAAGAGAGTAGTAGTGGAAAAAGGAATATATTCAAATATAAACTACACAGAAGCATTCTGTGAAATTACTTTCTGATCTGAGCATTCAGCTAACAGAGTTAAACCATACTTTTGATTGAGCAGTTTTGAAACACTCTGTCTGTAGAAAATGCAACTGGACATTCGTAGCGCTAAGTGGGTAATAGTGGAAAAAAGAATATGTTCAAATATAAACTACACAGAAGCATTGTATGAAACTTCTTTCTGTTCTGTGCATTCAACTAACAGAGTTGAACCTTACTTTGGATTGAGCCTTTCTGAAACACTCTTTCTGTAGAAACTGCAATTGGACATTCTGAGCGCTAAGAGGCCTCTATTGGGAAAAATAATATCTTCAAATAAAAACTACACAGAAGCATTGTGTGAAACTTATTTCTGATATGTTCATTAAGCTAACAGAGTTAAAGCATACTTTTGATTGCGCAGTTCTGAACACTCTTTCTGTAGAAAATGCAAGTGGACATTCGGAGCGCTAAGAGGGTAATAGTGGAAAAAGGAATATATTCAAATATAAACTACACAGTAGCATTCTGTGAAAATTCTTTCTGTTCTGTGCATTCAACTAACAGAGTTGAACCTTACTTTTGATTGAGCCGTTCTGAAACTCTCTTTCTGTAAAAACTGCAATTGGACATGCTAAGCGCTAAGAGGCCTACATTGGGAAAAAGAATATCTTCAAATAAAAACTACACAGATGCATTTTGTGAAACTTATTTCTGATCTGTAAATTCAGTTAACAGAGATAAAACATATTTTTGATTGAGCAGTTATGAAACACTCTTTTTGTAGAAAATGCAAGTGGAGATTCGGAGCGCTAAGAGGGTAATAGTGGAAAAAGGAATGTCTTCAAATATAAACTACACAGAATCATTCGGTGAAACTTCTTTCTGATCAGTGCATTCAGCTAACAGAGTTAAACCATACTTTTGATTGAGCAGATCTGAACACTCTTTCTGTAGAAAATGCAACTGGACATTTGGAGCGCTAAGAGCGTAGTAGTGGAAAAAGGAATATATTCAAATATAAACTACACAGAAGCATTCTGTGAAACTTCTTTCTGATCTGAGCATTCAGCTAACAGAGTTAAACCATACTTTTGATTGAGCAGTTTTGAAACACTCTGTCTGTAGGAAATGCAACTGGACATTCGTAGCGCTAAGTGGGTAATAGTGGAAAAAAGAATATGTTCAAATATAAACTACACAGAAGCATTGTATGAAATTTCTTTCTGTTCTGTGCATTCAACTAACAGAGTTGAACCTTACTTTTGATTGAGCCGTTCTGAAACACTCTTCCTGTAGAAACTGCAATTGGACATTCTGAGCGCTAAGAGGCCTATATTGGGAAAAAGAATGTCTACAAATAAAAACTACACAGAAGAATTGTGTGAAACTTCTTTCTGTTCTGTTTGTTCAACTAAAAGAGTTGACCTTTAGTTTTGATTGAGCCGTTCTGAAACACTCTTTCTGTAGAAAATGCAAGTGGAGATTCGGAGCGCTAAGAGGGTAATAGTGGAAAAAGGAATGTCTCCAAATATAAACTACACAGAATCATTCTGTGAAACTTCTTTCTGATCTGTGCATTCAGCTAACAGAGTTAAACCATACTTTTGATTGAGCAGATCTGAACACTCTTTCTATAGAAAATGCAACTGGACATTTGGAGCGCTAAGAGAGTAGTAGTGGAAAAAGGAATATATTCAAATATAAACTACACAGAAGCATTCTGTGAAACTTCTTTCTGATCTGAGCATTCAGCTAACAGAGTTAAACCATACTTTTGATTGAGCAGTTTTGAAACACTCTGTCTGTAGAAAATGCAACTGGACATTCGTAGCGCTAAGTGGGTAATAGTGGAAAAAAGAATATGTTCAAATATAAACTACACAGAAGCATTGTATGAAACTTCTTTCTGTTCTGTGCATTCAACTAACAGAGTTGAACCTTACTTTGGATTGAGCCTTTCTGAAACACTCTTTCTGTAGAAACTGCAATTGGACATTCTGAGCGCTAAGAGGCCTCTATTGGGAAAAATAATATCTTCAAACAAAAACTACACAGAAGCATTGTGTGAAACTTATTTCTGATATGTTCATTAAGCTAACAGAGTTAAAGCATACTTTGGATTGCGCAGTTCTGAACACTCTTTCTGTAGAAAATGCAAGTGGACATTCGGAGCGCTAAGAGGGTAATAGTGGAAAAAGGAATATATTCAAATATAAACTACACAGTAGCATTCTGTGAAAATTCTTTCTGTTCTGTGCATTCAACTAACAGAGTTGAACCTTACTTTTGATTGAGCCGTTCTGAAACTCTCTTTCTGTAGAAACTGCAATTGGACATGCTAAGCGCTAAGAGGCCTACATTGGGAAAAAGAATATCTTCAAATAAAAACTACACAGATGCATTTTGTGAAACTTATTTCTGATCTGTAAATTCAGTTAACAGAGATAAAACATATTTTTGATTGAGCAGTTATGAAACACTCTTTTTGTAGAAAATGCAAGTGGAGATTCGGAGCGCTAAGAGGGTAATAGTGGAAAAAGGAATGTCTTCAAATATAAACTACACAGAATCATTCGGTGAAACTTCTTTCTGATCAGTGCATTCAGCTAACAGAGTTAAACCATACTTTTGATTGAGCAGATCTGAACACTCTTTCTGTAGAAAATGCAACTGGACATTTGGAGCGCTAAGAGCGTAGTAGTGGAAAAAGGAATATATTCAAATATAAACTACACAGAAGCATTCTGTGAAACTTCTTTCTGATCTGAGCATTCAGCTAACAGAGTTAAACCATACTTTTGATTGAGCAGTTTTGAAACACTCTGTCTGTAGAAAATGCAACTGGACATTCGTAGCGCTAAGTGGGTAATAGTGGAAAAAAGAATATGTTCAAATATGAACTACACAGAAGCATTGTATGAAACTTCTTTCTGTTCTGTGCATTCAACTAACAGAGTTGAACGTTACTTTTGATTGAGCCGTTCTGAAACACTCTTTCTGTAGAAATTGCAATTGGACATTCTGAGCGCTAAGAGGCCTATATTGGGAAAAAGAATGTCTACAAATAAAAACTACACAGAAGAATTGTGTGAAACTTCTTTCTGTTCTGTTTGTTCAACTAAAAGAGTTGAACCTTAGTTTTGATTGAGCCGTTCTGAAACACTCTTTCTGTAGAAAATGCAAGTGGAGATTCGGAGCGCTAAGAGGGTAATAGTGGAAAATGGAATGTCTCCAAATATAAACTACACAGAATCATTCTGTGAAACTTCTTTCTGATCTGTGCATTCAGCTAACAGAGTTAAACCATACTTTTGATTGAGCAGATCTGAACACTCTTTCTGTAGAAAATGCAACTGGACACTTGGAGCGCTAAGGGTGTAGTAGTGGAAAAAGGAATATATTCAAATATAAACTACACAGAAGCATTCTGTGAAACTTCTTTCTTATCTGAGCATTCAGCTAACAGAGTTAAACCATACTTTTGATTGAGCAGTTTTGAAACACTCTGTCTGTAGAAAATGCAACTGGACATTCGTAGCGCTAAGTGGGTAATAGTGGAAAAAAGAATATGTTCAAATATAAACTACACAGAAGCATTGTATGAAACTTCTTTCTGTTCGGTGCATTCAACTAACAGAGTTGAACCTTACTTTTGATTGAGCCTTTCTGAAACACTCTTTCTGTAGAATCTGCAATTGGACATTCTGAGCGCTAAGAGGCCTCTATTGGGAAAAATAATATCTTCAAATAAAAACTACACAGAAGCATTGTGTGAAACTTATTTCTGATATGTTCATTAAGCTAACAGAGTTAAACCATACTTTGGATTGCGCAGTTCTGAACACTCTTTCAGTAGAAAATGCAAGTGGACATTCGGAGCGCTAAGAGGGTAATAGTGGAAAAAGGAATATATTCAAATATAAACTACACAGTAGCATTCTGTGAGAATTCTTTCTGTTCTGTGCATTCAACTAAGAGAGTTGAACCTTACTTTTGATTGAGCCGTTCTGAAACACTCTTTCTGTAGAAACTGCAATTGGACATGCTAAGCGCTAAGAGGCCTACATTGGGAAAAAGAATATCTTCAAATAAAAACTACACAGATGCATTCTGTGAAACGTATTTCTGATCTGTAAATTCAGTTAACAGAGATAAAACATATTTTTGATTGAGCAGTTAGGAAACACACTTTTTGTAGAAAATGCAAGTGGAGACTCGGAGCGCTAAGAGGGTAATAGTGGAAAAAGGAATGTCTTCAAATATAAACTCCACAGAATCATTCGGTGAAACTTCTTTCTGATCTGTGCATTCAGCTAACAGAGTTTAACCATACTTTTGATTGAGCAGATCTGAACACTCTTTCTGTAGAAAATGCAACTGGACATTTGGAGCGCTAAGAGCGTAGTAGTGGAAAAAGGAATATATTCAAATATAAACTACACAGAAGCATTCTGTGAAACTTCTTTCTGATCTGAGCATTCAGCTAACAGAGTTAAACCATACTTTTGATTGAGCAGTTTTGAAACACTCTGTCTGTAGAAAATGCAACTGGACATTCGTAGCGCTAAGTGGGTAATAGTGGAAAAAAGAATATGTTCAAATATAAACAACACAGAAGCATTGTATGAAACTTCTTTCTGTTCTGTGCATTCAACTAACAGAGTTGAACCTTACTTTTGATTGAGCCGTTCTGAAACACTCTTTCTGTAGAAACTGCAATTGGACATTCTGAGCGCTAAGAGGCCTATATTGGGAGAAAGAATGTCTACAAATAAAAACTACACAGAAGAATTGTGTGAAACTTCTTTCTGTTCTGTTTGTTCAACTAAAAGAGTTGAACCTTAGTTTTGATTGAGCCGTTCTGAAACACTCTTTCTGTAGAAAATGCAAGAGGAGATTCGGAGCGCTAAGAGGGTAATAGTGGAAAAAGGAATGTCTCCAAATATAAACTACACAGAATCATTCTGTGAAACTTCTTTCTGATCTGTGCATTCAGCTAACAGATTTAAAATATACTTTTGATTCAGCAGATCTGAACACTATTTCTGTAGAAAATGCAACTGGACATTTGGAGCGCTAAGAGAGTAGTAGTGGAAAAAGGAATATATTCAAATATAAACTACACAGAAGCATTCTGTGAATCTTCTTTCTGATCTGAGCATTCAGCTAACAGAGTTAAACCATACTTTTGATTGAGCAGTTTTGAAACACTCTGTCTGTAGAAAATGCAACTGGACATTCGTAGCGCTAAGTGGGTAATAGTGGAAAAAAGAATATGTTCAAATATGAACTACACGGAAGCACTGTATGAAACTTCTTTCTGTTCTGTGCATTCAACTAACAGAGTTGAACCTTACTTTTGATTGAGCCTTTCTGAAACACTCTTTCTGTAGAAACTGCAATTGGACATTCTGAGCGCTAAGAGGACTATATTGGGAAAAAGAATGTCTACAAATACAAACTACACAGAAGAATTGTGTGAAACTTCTTAATGTTCTGTTTGTTCAACTAAAAGAGTTGAACCTTAGTTTTGATTGAACCGTTCTGAAACACTCTTTCTGTAGAAAATGCAAGTGGAGATTCGGAGCGCTAAGAGGGTAATAGTGGAAAAAGGAATGTCTTCAAATATAAAAAACACAGAATCATTCTGTGAAACGTCTTTCTGATCTGTGCATTCAGCTAACAGAGTTAAACCATACTTTTGATTGAGCAGATCTGAACACTCTTTCTGTAGAAAATGCAACTGGACATTTTGAGCGCTAAGAGAGTAGTAGTGGAAAAAGGAATATATTCAAATATAAACTACACAGAAGCATTCTGTGAAACTTCTTTCTGATCTGAGCATTCAGCTAACAGAGTTAAACCATACTTTTGATTGAGCAGTTTTGAAACACTCTGTCTGTAGAAAATGCAACTGGACATTCGTAGCGCTAAGTGGGTAATAGTGGAAAAAAGAATATGTTCAAATATAAACTACACAGAAGCATTGTATGAAACTCCTTTCTGTTCTGTGCATTCAACTAACAGAGTTGAACCTTACTTTTGATTGAGCCTTTCTGTAACACTCTTTCTGTAGAAACTGCAATTGGACATTCTGAGCGCTAAGAGGCCTCTATTGGGTAAAATAATATCTTCAAATAAAAACTACACAGAAGCATTGTGTGAAACATATTTCTGATATGTTCATTAAGCTAACAGAGTTAAACCATACTTTGGATTGCGCAGTTCTGAACACTCTTTCTGTAGAAAATGCAAGTGGACATTCGGAGCGCTAAGAGGGTAATAGTGGAAAAAGGAATATATTCAAATATAAACTACACAGTAGCATTCTGTGAAAATTCTTTCTGTTCTGTGCATTCAACTAACAGAGTTGAACCCTACTTTTGATTGAGCCGTTCTGAAACACTCTTTCTGTAGAAACTGCAATTGGACATGCTAAGCGCTAAGAGGCCTTCATTGGGAAAAAGAATATCTTCAAATAAAAACTACACAGATGCATTCTGTGAAACTTATTTCTGATCTGTAAATTCAGTTAACAGAGATAAAACATATTTTTGATTGAGCAGTTATGAAACACTCTTTTTGTAGAAAATGCAAGTGGAGATTCGGAGCGCTAAGAGGGTAATAGTGGAAAAAGGAATGTCTTCAAATATAAACTACACAGAATCATTCTGTGAAACTTCTTTCTGATCTGTGCATTCAGCTAACAGAGTTAAAATATACTTTTGATTCAGCAGATCTGAACAATCTTTCTGTAGAAAATGCAACTGGACATTTGGAGCGCTAAGAGAGTAGTAGTGGAAAAAGGAATATATTCAAATATAAACTACACAGAAGCATTCTGTGAAACTTCTTTCTAATCTGAGCATTCAGCTAACAGAGTTAAACCATACTTTTGATTGAGCAGTTTCGAAACACTCTGTCTGTAGAAAATGCAACTGGACATTCGTAGCGCTAAGTGGGTAATAGTGGAAAAAAGAATATGTTCAAATATGAACTACACAGAAGCACTGTATGAAACTTCTTTCTGTTCTGTGCATTCAACTAACAGAGTTGAACCTTACTTTTGATTGAGCCTTTCTGAAACACTCTTTCTGTAGAAACTGCAATTGGACATTCTGAGCGCTAAGAGGACTATATTGGGAAAAAGAATGTCTACAAATAAAAACTACACAGAAGAATTGTGTGAAACTTCTTTCTGTTCTGTTTGTTCAACTAAAAGAGTTGAACCTTAGTCTTGATTGATCCGTTCTGAAACACTCTTTCTGCAGAAAATGCAAGTGGAGATTCGGAGCGCTAAGAGGGTAATAGTGGAAAAAGGAATGTCTTCAATTATAAAAAACACAGAATCATTCTGTGAAACTTCTTTCTGATCTGTGCATTCAGCTAACAGAGTTAAACCATACTTTTGATTGAGCAGATCTGAACAATCTTTCTGTAGAAAATGCAACTGGACATTTGGAGCGCTAAGAGAGTAGTAGTGGAAAAAGGAATATATTCAAATATAAACTACACAGAAGCATTCTGTGAAACTTCTTTCTGATCTGAGCATTCAGCTAACAGAGTTAAACCATACTTTTGATTGAGCAGTTTTGAAACACTCTTTCTGTGGAAAATGCAACTGGACATTCGTAGCGCTAAGTGGGTAATAGTGGAAAAAAGAATATGTTCAAATATAAACTACACAGAAGCATTGTATGAAACTTCTTTCTGTTCTGTGCATTCAACTAACAGAGTTGAACCTTACTTTTGATTGAGCCTTTCTGAAACACTCTTTCTGTAGAAACTGCAATTGGACATTCTGAGCGCTAAGAGGCCTCTATTGGGAAAAATAATATCTTCAAATAAAAACTACACAGAAGCATTGTGTGAAACTTATTTCTGATATGTTCATTAAGCTAACAGAGTTAAACCATACTTTGGATTGCACAGTTCTGAACACTCTTTCTGTAGAAAATGCAAGTGGACATTCGGAGCGCTAAGAGGGTAATAGTGGAAAAAGGAATATATTCAAATATAAACTACACAGTAGCATTCTGTGAAAATTCTTTCTGTTCTGTGCATTCAACTAACAGAGTTGAACCTTACTTTTGATTGAGCCGTTCTGAAACACTCTTTCTCTAGAAACTGCAATTGGACATGATAAGCGCTAAGAGGCCTACATTGGGAAAAAGAATATCTTCAAATAAAAACTACACAGATGCATTCTGTGAAACTTATTTCTGATCCTTAAATTCAGTTAACAGAGATAAAACATATTTTTGATTGAGCAGTTATGAAACACTTTTTTTGTAGAAAATGCAAGTGGAGATTCGGAGCGCTAAGAGGGTAATAGTGGAAAAAGGAATGTCTTCAAATATAAACCACACAGAATCATTCGGTGAAACGTCTTTCTGATCTGTGCATTCAGCTAACAGAGTTAAACCATACTTTTGATTGAGCAGATCTGAACACTCTTTCTGTAGAAAAGGCAACTGGACATTTGGAGCGCTAAGAGCGTAGTAGTGGAAAAAGGAATATATTCAAATATAAACTACACAGAAGCATTCTGTGAAACTTCTTTCTGATCTGAGCATTCAGCTAACAGAGTTAAACCATACTTTTGATTGAGCAGTTTTGAAACACTCTGTCTGTAGAAAATGCAACTGGACATTCGTAGCGCTAAGTGGGTAATAGTGGAAAAAAGAATATGTTCAAATATGAACTACACAGAAGCATTGTATGAAACTTCTTTCTGTTCTGTGCATTCAACTAACAGAGTTGAACCTTACTTTTGATTGAGCCGTTCTGAAACACTCTTTCTGTAGAAACTGCAATTGGACATTCTGAGCGCTAAGAGGCCTATATTGGGAAAAGAATGTCTACAAATAAAAACTACACAGAAGAATTGTGTGAAACTTCTTTCTGTTCTGTTTGTTCAACTAAAAGAGTTGAACCTTAGTTTTGATTGAGCCGTTCTGAAACACTCTTTCTGTGGAAAATGCAAGTGGAGATTCGGAGCGCTAAGAGGGTAATAGTGGAAAAAGGAATGTCTCCAAATATAAACTACACAGAATCATTCTGTGAAACTTCTTTCTGATCTGTGCATTCAGCTAACGGAGTTAAACCATACTTTTGATTGAGCAGATCTGAACACTCTTTCTGTAGAAAATGCAACTGGACATTTGGAGCGCTTAGAGAGTAGTTGTGGAAAAAGGAATATATTCAAATATAAACTACACAGAAGCATTCTGTGAAACTTCTTTCTGATCTGAGCATTCAGCTAACAGAGTTAAACCATGCTTTTGATTGAGCAGTTTTGAAACACTCTGTCTGTAGAAAATGCAACTGGACATTCGTAGCGCTAAGTGGGTAATAGTGGAAAAAAGAATATGTTCAAATAAGAACTACACAGAAGCACTGTATGAAACTTCTTTCTGTTCTGTGCATTCAACTAACAGAGTTGAACCTTACTTTTGATTGAGCCGTTCTGAAACACTCTTTCTGTAGAAACTGCAATTGGACATTCTGAGCGCTAAGAGGCCTATATTGGGAAAAAGAATGTCTACAAATAAAAACTACACAGAAGAATTGTGTGAAACTTCTTTCTGTTCCGTTTGTTCAACTAAAAGAGTTGAACCTTAGTTTTGTTTGAGCCGTTCTGAAACACTCTTTCTGTAGAAAATGCAAGTGGAGATTCGGAGCGCTAAGGGGGTAATAGTGGAAAAAGGAATGTCTTCAAATATAAACTACACAGAATCATTCGGGGAAACTTCTTTCTGATCTGTGCATTCAGCTAACAGAGTTAAACCATACTTTTAATTGAGCAGATCTGAACACTCTTTCTGTAGAAAATGCAACTGGACATTTGGAGCGCTAAGAGCGTAGTAGTGGAAAAAGGAATATATTCAAATATAAACTACACAGAAGCATTCTGTGAAACTTCTTTCTGATCTGAGCATTCAGCTAACAGAGTTAAACCATACTTTTGATTGAGCAGTTTTGAAACACTCTGTCTGTAGAAAATGCAACTGGACATTCGTAGCGCTAAGTGGGTAATAGTGGAAAAAAGTATATGTTCAAATATGAACTACACAGAAGCATTGTATGAAACTTCTTTCTGTTCTGTGCATTCAACTAACAGAGTTGAACCTTACTTTAGATTGAGCTGTTCTGAAACACTCTTTCTGTAGAAACTGCAATTGGACATTCTGAGCGCTAAGAGGCCTATATTGGGAAAAAGAATATCTACAAATAAAAACTACACAGAAGAATTGTGTGAAACTTCTTTCTGTTCTGTTTGTTCAACTAAAAGAGTTGAACCTTAGTTTTGATTGAGCCGTTCTGAAACACTCTTTCTGTAGAAAATGCAAGTGGAGATTCGGAGCGCTAAGAGGGTAATAGTGGAAAAAGGAATGTCTCCAAATATAAACTACACAGAATCATTCTGTGAAACTTCTTTCTGATCTGTGCATTCAGCTAACAGAGTTAAAACATACTTTTGATTGAGCAGATCTGAACACTCTTTCTGTAGAAAATGCAACTGGACATTGGGAGCGCTAAGAGAGTAGTAGTGGAAAAAGGAATATATTCAAATATAAACGACACAGAAGCATTCTGTGAAACTTCTTTCTGATCTGAGCATTCAGCTAACAGAGTTAAACCATACTTTTGATTGAGCAGTTTTGAAACACTCTGTCTGTAGAAAATGCAACTGGACATTCGTAGCGCTAAGTTGGTAATAGTGGAAAAAAGAATATGTTCAAATATAAACTACACAGAAGCATTGTATGAAACTTCTTTCTGTTCTGTTTATTCAACTAACAGAGTTGAACCTTACTTTTTATTGAGCCGTTCTGAAACACTCTTTCTGTAGAAACTGCAATTGGACATACTGAGCGCTAAGAGGCCTATATTGGGAAAAAGAATGTCTACAAATAAAAACTACACAGAAGAATTGTGTGAAACTTATTTCTGTTCTGTTTGTTCAACTAAAAGAGTTGAACCTTAGTTTTGATTGAGCCGTTCTGAAACACTCTTTCTGTAGAAAATGCAAGTGGAGATTCGGAGCGCTAAGAGGGTAATAGTGGAAAAAGGAATGTCTCCAAATATAAACTACACAGAATCATTCTGTGAAACTTCTTTCTGATCTGTGCATTCAGCTAACAGAGTTAAACCATACTTTTGATTGAGCAGATCTGAACACTCTTTCTGTAGAAAATGCAACTGGACATTTGGAGCGCTAAGAGAGTAGTAGTGGAAAAAGGAATATATTCAAATATAAACTACACAGAAGCATTCTGTGAAACTTCTTTCTGATCTGAGCATTCAGCTAACAGAGTTAAACCATACTTTTGATTGAGCAGTTTTGAAACACTCTGTCCGTAGAAAATGCAACTGGACATTCGTAGCGCTAAGTGGGTAATAGTGGAAAAAACAATATGTTCAAATATAAGCTACACAGAAGCATTGTATGAAACTTCTTTCTGTTCTGTGCATTCAACTAACAGAGTTGAACCTTACCTTTGATTGAGCCTTTCTGAAACACTCTTTCTGTAGAAACTGCAATTGGACATTCTGAGCGCTAAGAGGCCTCTATAGGGAAAAATAATATCTTCAAATAAAAACTACACAGAAGCATTGTGTGAAACTTATTTCTTATATGTTCATTAAGCTAACAGAGTTAAACCATACTTTTGATTGCGCAGTTCTGAACACTCTTTCTGTAGAAAATGCAAGTGGACATTCGGAGCGCTAAGAGGGTAATAGTGGAAAAAGGAATATATTCAAATATAAACTACACAGTAGCATTCTGTGAAAATTCTTTCTGTTCTGTGCATTCAACTAACAGAGTTGAACCCTACTTTTGATTGAGCCGTTCTGAAACACTCTTTCTGTAGAAACTGCAATTGGACATGCTAAGCGCTAAGAGGCCTACATTGGGAAAAAGAATATCTTCAAATAAAACTACACAGATGCATTCTGTGAAACTTATTTCTGATCTGTAAATTCAGTTAACAGAGATAAAACATATTTTTGATTGAGCAGTTATGAAACACTCTTTTTGTAGAAAATGCAAGTGGAGATTCGGAGCGCTAAGAGGGTAATAGTGGAAAAAGGAATGTCTTCAAATATAAACTACACAGAATCATTCGGTGAAACTTCTTTCTGATCTGTGCATTCAGCTAACAGAGTTAAACCATACTTTTGATTGAGCAGATCTGAACACTCTTTCTGTAGAAAATGCAACTGGACATTTGGAGCGCTAAGAGCGTAGTAGTGGAAAAAGGAATATATTCAAATATAAACTACACAGAAGCATTCTGTGAAACTTCTTTCTGATCTGAGCATTCAGCTAACAGAGTTAAACCATACTTTTGATTGAGCAGTTTTGAAACACTCTGTCTGTAGAAAATGCAACTGGACATTCGTAGCGCTAAGTGGGTAATAGTGGAAAAAAGAATATGTTCAAATATGAACTACACAGAAGCATTGTATGAAACTTCTTTCTGTTCTGTGCATTCAACTAACAGAGTTGAACGTTACTTTTGATTGAGCCGTTCTGAAACACTCTTTCTGTAGAAACTGCAATTGGACATTCTGAGCGCTAAGAGGCCTATATTGGGAAAAAGAATATCTACAAATAAAAACTACACAGAAGAATTGTGTGAAACTTCTTTCTGTTCTGTTTGTTCAACTAAAAGAGTTGAACCTTGGTTTTGATTGAGCCGTTCTGAAACACTCTTTCTGTAGAAAATGCAAGTGGAGATTCGGAGCGCTAAGAGGGTTATAGTGGAAAATGGAATGTCTCCAAATATAAACTACACAGAATCATTCTGTGAAACTTCTTTCTGATCTGTGCATTCAGCTAACAGAGTTAAACCATACTTTTGATTCAGCAGATCTGAACACTCTTTCTGTAGAAAATGCAACTGGACATTTGGAGCGCTAAGAGAGTAGTTGTGGAAAAAGGAATATATTCAAATATAAACTACACAGAAGCATTCTGTGAAACTTCTTTCTGATCTGAGCATTCAGCTAACAGAGTTAAACCATGCTTTTGATTGAGCAGTTTTGAAACACTCTGTCTGTAGAAAATGCAACTGGACATTCGTAGCGCTAAGTGGGTAATAGTGGAAAAAAGAATATGTTCAAATATGAACTACACAGAAGCACTGTATGAAACTTCTTTCTGTTCTGTGCATTCAACTAACAGAGTTGAACCTTACTTTTGATTGAGCCGTTCTGAAACACTCTTTCTGTAGAAACTGCAATTGGACATTCTGAGCGCTAAGAGGCCTCTATTGGGAAAAATAATATCTTCAAATAAAAACTACACAGAAGCATTGTGTGAAACTTATTTCTGATATGTTCATTAAGCTAACAGAGTTAAACCATACTTTTGATTGCGCAGTTCTGAACACTCTTTCTGTAGAAAATGCAAGTGGACATTCGGAGCGCTAAGAGGGTAATAGTGGAAAAAGGAATATATTCAAATATAAACTACACAGTAGCATTCTGTGAAAATTCTTTCTGTTCTGTGCATTCAACTAACAGAGTTGAACCCTACTTTTGATTGAGCCGTTCTGAAACACTCTTTCTGTAGAAACTGCAATTGGACATGCTAAGCGCTAAGAGGCCTACATTGGGAAAAAGAATATCTTCAAATAAAACTACACAGATGCATTCTGTGAAACTTATTTCTGATCTGTAAATTCAGTTAACAGAGATAAAACATATTTTTGATTGAGCAGTTATGAAACACTCTTTTTGTAGAAAATGCAAGTGGAGATTCGGAGCGCTAAGAGGGTAATAGTGGAAAAAGGAATGTCTTCAAATATAAACTACACAGAATCATTCGGTGAAACTTCTTTCTGATCTGTGCATTCAGCTAACAGAGTTAAACCATACTTTTGATTGAGCAGATCTGAACACTCTTTCTGTAGAAAATGCAACTGGACATTTGGAGCGCTAAGAGCGTAGTAGTGGAAAAAGGAATATATTCAAATATAAACTACACAGAAGCATTCTGTGAAACTTCTTTCTGATCTGAGCATTCAGCTAACAGAGTTAAACCATACTTTTGATTGAGCAGTTTTGAAACACTCTGTCTGTAGAAAATGCAACTGGACATTCGTAGCGCTAAGTGGGTAATAGTGGAAAAAAGAATATGTTCAAATATGAACTACACAGAAGCATTGTATGAAACTTCTTTCTGTTCTGTGCATTCAACTAACAGAGTTGAACGTTACTTTTGATTGAGCCGTTCTGAAACACTCTTTCTGTAGAAACTGCAATTGGACATTCTGAGCGCTAAGAGGCCTATATTGGGAAAAAGAATGTCTACAAATAAAAACTACACAGAAGAATTGTGTGAAACTTCTTTCTGTTCTGTTTGTTCAACTAAAAGAGTTGAACCTTAGTTTTGATTGAGCCGTTCTGAAACACTCTTTCTTTAGAAAATGCAAGTGGAGATTCGGAGCGCTAAGAGGGTAATAGTGGAAAAAGGAATGTCTCCAAATATAAACTACACAGAATCATTCTGTGAAACTTCTTTCTGATCTGTGCATTCAGCTAACAGAGTTAAAATATACTTTTGATTCAGCAGATCTGAACACTCTTTCTGTAGAAAATGCAACTGGACATTTGGAGCGCTAAGAGAGTAGTATTGGAAAAAGGAATATATTCAAATATAAACTACACAGAAGCATTCTGTGAATCTTCTTTCTGATCTGAGCATTCAGCTAACAGAGTTAAACCATACTTTTGATTGAGCAGTTTTGAAACACTCTGTCTGTAGAAAATGCAACTGGACATTCGTAGCGCTAAGTGGGTAATAGTGGAAAAAAGAATATGTTCAAATATAAGCTACACAGAAGCATTGTATGAAACTTCTTTCTGTTCTGTGCATTCAACTAACAGAGTTGAACCTTACTTTTGATTGAGCCTTTCTGAAACACTCTTTCTGTAGAAACTGCAATTGGACATTCTGAGCGCTAAGAGGCCTCTATTGGGAAAAATAATATCTTCAAATAAAAACTACACAGAAGCATTGTGTGAAACTTATTTCTGATATGTTCATTAAGCTAACAGAGTTAAACCATACTTTTGATTGCGCAGTTCTGAACACTCTTTCTGTAGAAAATGCAAGTGGACATTCGGAGCGCTAAGAGGGTAATAGTGGAAAAAGGAATATATTCAAATATAAACTACACAGTAGCATTCTGTGAAAATACTTTCTGTTCTGTGCATTCAACTAACAGAGTTGAACCCTACTTTTGATTGAGCCGTTCTGAAACACTCTTTCTGTAGAAACTGCAATTGCACATGCTAAGCGCTAAGAGGCCTACATTGGGAAAAAGAATATCTTCAAATAAAAACTACACAGATGCATTCTGTGAAACTTATTTCTGATCTGTAAATTCAGTTAACAGAGATAAAACATATTTTTGATTGAGCAGTTATGAAACACTCTTTTTGTAGAAAATGCAAGTGGAGATTCGGAGCGCTAAGAGGGTAATAGTGGAAAAAGGAATGTCTTCAAATATAAACTACACAGAATCATTCGGTGAAACTTCTTTCTGATCTGTGCATTCAGCTAACAGAGTTAAACCATACTTTTGATTGAGCAGATCTGAACACTCTTTCTGTACAAAATGCAGCTGGACATTTGGAGCGCTAAGAGCGTAGTAGTGGAAAAAGGAATATAGTCAAATATAAACTACACTGAAGCATTCTGTGAAACTTCTTTCTGATCTGAGCATTCAGCTAACGGAGTTAAACCATACTTTTGGTTGAGCAGTTTTGAAACACTCTGTCTGTAGAAAATGCAACTGGACATTCGTAGCGCTAAGTGGGTAATAGTGGAAAAAAGAATATGTTTAAATATAAACTACACAGAAGCATTGTATGAAATTTCTTTCTGTTCTGTGCATTCAACTATCAGAGTTGAACCTTACTTTTGATTGAGCCGTTCTGAAACACTCTTTCTGTAGAAACTGCAATTGGACATTCTGAGCGCTAAGAGGCCTATATTGGGAAAAAGAATGTCTACAAATAAAAACTACACAGAAGAATTGTGTGAAACTTCTTTCTGTTCTGTTTGTTCAACTAAAAGTGTTGAGCCTTAGTTTTGATTGAGCCGTTCTTAAACATTCATTCTGTATAAAATGCAAGTGGAGATTCGGAGCGCTAAGAGGGTAATAGTGGAAAAAGGAATGTCTCCAAATATAAACTACACAGAATCATTCTGTGAAACTTCTTTCTGATCTGTGCATTCAGCTAACAGAGTTAAACCATACTATTGATTCAGCAGATCTGAACACTCTTTCTGTAGAAAATGCAACTGGACATTTGGAGCGCTAAGAGAGTAGTTGTGGAAAAAGGAATATATTCAAATATAAACTACACAGAAGCATTCTGTGAAACTTCTTTCTGATCTGAGCATTCAGCTAACAGAGTTAAACCATGCTTTTGATTGAGCAGTTTTGAAACACTCTGTCTGTAGAAAATGCAACTGGACATTCGTAGCGCTAAGTGGGTAATAGTGGAAAAAAGAATATGTTCAAATATGAACTACACAGAAGCACTGTATGAAACTTCTTTCTGTTCTGTGCATTCAAATAACAGAGTTGAACCTTACATTGATTGAGCCGTTCTGAAACACTCTTTCTGTAGAAACTGCAATTGGACATTCTGAGCGCTAAGAGGACTATATTGGGAAAAAGAATGTCTACAAATAAAAACTATACAGAAGAATTGTGTGAAACTTCTTTCTGTTCTGTTTGTCCAACTAAAAGAGTTGAACCTTAGTTTTGATTGAGCCGTTCTGAAACACTCTTTCTGTAGAAAATGCAAGTGGAGATTCGGAGCGCTAAGAGCTTAATAGTGGAAAAAGGAATGTCTACAAATATAAACTACACAGAATCATTCTGTGAAACTTCTTTCCGATCTGTGCATTCAGCTAACAGAGTTAAACCATAATTTCGATTGAGCAGATCTGAACACTCTTTCTGTAGAAAATGCAACTGGACATTTGGAGCGCTAAGAGAGTAGTAGTGGAAAAAGGAATATATTCAAATATAAACTACACAGAAGCATTCTGTGAATCTTCTTTCTGATCTGAGCATTCAGCTAACAGAGTTAAACCATACATTTGATTGAGCAGTTTTGAAACACTCTGTCTGTAGAAAATGCAACTGGACATTCGTAGCGCTAAGTGGGTAATAGTGGAAAAAAGAATATGTTCAAATATGAACTACACAGAAGCACTGTATGAAACTTCTTTCTGTTCTGTGCATTCAACTAACAGAGTTGAACCTTACATTGATTGAGCCGTTCTGAAACACTCTTTCTGTAGAAACTGCAATTGGACATTCTGAGCGCTAAGAGGACTATATTGGGAAAAAGAATGTCTACAAATAAAAACTATACAGAAGAATTGTGTGAAACTTCTTTCTGTTCTGTTTGTTCAACTAAAAGAGTTGAACCTTAGTTTTGATTGAGCCGTTCTGAAACACTCTTTCTGTAGAAAATGCAAGTGGAGATTCGGAGCGCTAAGAGCTTAATAGTGGAAAAAGGAATGTCTACAAATATAAACTACACAGAATCATTCTGTGAAACTTCTTTCCGATTTGTGCATTCAGCTAACAGAGTTAAACCATAATTTCGATTGAGCAGATCTGAACACTCTTTCTGTAGAAAATGCAACTGGACATTTGGAGCGCTAAGAGAGTAGTAGTGGAAAAAGGAATATATTCAAATATAAACTACACAGAAGCATTCTGTGAAACTTCTTTCTGATCTGAGCATTCAGCTAACAGAGTTAAACCATACATTTGATTGAGCAGTTTTGAAACACTCTGTCTGTAGAAAATGCAACTGGACATTCGTAGCGCTAAGTGGGTAATAGTGGAAAAAAGAATATGTTCAAATATAAACTACACAGAAGCATTGTATGAAACTTCTTTCTGTTCTGTGCATTCAACTAACAGAGTTGAACCTTAATTTGATTGAGCCTTTCTGAAACACTCTTTCTGTAGAAACTGCAATTGGACATTCTGAGCGCTAAGAGGCCTCTATTGGGAAAAATAATATCTTCAAATAAAAACTACACAGAAGCATTGTGTGAAACTTATATCTGATATGTTCATTAAGCTAACAGAGTTAAACCATACTTTGGATTGCGCAGTTCTGAACACTCTTTCTGTAGAAAATGCAAGTTGACATTCGGAGCGCTAAGAGGGTAATAGTGGAAAAAGGAATATATTCAAATATAAACTACACAGTAGCATTCTGTGAAAATTCTTTCTGTTCTGTGCATTCAACTAACAGAGTTGAACCTTACTTTTGATTGAGCCGTTCTGAAACACTCTTTCTGTAGAAAATGCAATTGGACATGCTAAGCGCTAAGAGGCCTACATTGGGAAAAAGAATATGTTCAAATAAAAACTACACAGATGCATTCTGTGAAACTTATTTCTGATCCTTAAATTCAGTTAACAGAGATAAAACATATTTTTGATTGAGCAGTTATGAAACACTCTTTTTGTAGAAAATGCCAGTGGAGATTCGGAGCGCTAAGAGGGTAATAGTGGAAAAAGGAATGTCTTCAAATATAAACTACACAGAATCATTCGGTGAAACTTCTTTCTGATCTGTGCATTCAGCTAACAGAGTTAAACCATACTTTTGATTGAGCAGATCTGAACACTCTTTCTGTAGAAAATGCAACTGGACATTTGGAGCGCTAAGAGCGTAGTAGTGGAAAAAGGAAAATATTCAAATATAAACTACATAGAAGCATTCTGTGAAACTTCTTTCTGATCTGAGCATTCAGCTAACAGAGTTAAACCATACTTTTGATTGAGCAGTTTTGAAACACTCTGTCTGTAGAAAATGCAAATTTACATTCGTAGTGCTAAGTGGGTAATAGTGGAAAAAAGAATATGTTCAAATATAAACTACACAGAAGCATTGTATGAAACTTCTTTCTGTTCTGTGCATTCAACTAACAGAGTTGAACCTTACTTTTGATTGAGCCTTTCTGAAACACTCTTTCTATAGAAACTGCAATTGGACATTCTGAGCGCTAAGAGGCCTCTATTGGGAAAAATAATATCTTCAAATAAAAACTACACAGAAGCATTGTGTGAAACTTATTTCTGATATGTTCATTAAGCTAACAGAGTTAAACCATACTTTGGATTGCGCAGTTCTGAACACTCTTTCAGTAGAAAATTCAAGTGGACATTCGGAGCGCTAAGACGGTAATAGTGGAAAAAGGAATATATTCAAATATAAACTACACAGTAGCATTTTGTGAAAATTCTTTCTGTTCTGTGCATTCAACTAACAGAGTTGAACCTTACTTTTGATTGAGCCGTTCTGAAACACTCTTTCTGTAGAAACTGCAATTGGACATGCTAAGCGCTAAGAGGCCTACATTGGGAAAAAGAATATCTTCAAATAAAAACTACACAGATGCATTCTGTGAAACTTATTTCTGATCTGTAAATTCAGTTAACAGAGATAAAACATATTTTTGATTGAGCAGTTATGAAACACTCTTTTTGTAGAAAATGCAAGTGGAGATTCGGAGCGCTAAGAGGGTAATAGTGGAAAAAGGAATGTCTTCAAATATAAACTACACAGAATCATTCGGTGAAACTTCTTTCTGATCTGTGAATTCAGCTAACAGAGTTAAACCATACTTTTGATTGAGCAGATCTGAACACTCTTTCTGTAGAAAATGCAACTGGACATTTGGAGCGCTAAGAGCGTAGTAGTGGAAAAAGGAATATATTCAAATATAAACTACACAGAAGCATTCTGTGAAACTTCTTTCTGATCTGAGCATTCAGCTAACAGAGTTAAACCATACTTTTGATTGAGCAGTTTTGAAACACTCTGTCTGTAGAAAATGCAACTGGACATTCGTAGCGCTAAGTGGGTAATAGTGGAAAAAAGAATATGTTCAAATATAAACTACACAGAAGCATTGTATGAAACTTCTTTCTGTTCTGTGCATTCAACTAACAGAGTTGAACCTTACTTTTGATTGAGCCTTTCTGAAACCCTCTTTCTATAGAAACCGCAATTGGACATTCTGAGTGCTAAGAGGCCTCTATTGGGAAAAATAATATCTTCAAATAAAAACTACACAGAAGCATTGTGTGAAACTCATTTCTGATATGTTCATTAAGCTAACAGAGTTAAACCATACTTTGGATTGCGCAGTTCTGAACACTCTTTCAGTAGAAAATTCAAGTGGACATTCGGAGCGCTAAGAGGGTAATAGTGGAAAAAGGAATATATTCAAATATAAACTACACAGTAGCATTTTGTGAAAATTCTTTCTGTTCTGTGCATTCAACTAACAGAGTTGAACCTTACTTTTGATTGAGCCGTTCTGAAACACTCTTTCTGTAGAAACTGCAATTGGACATGCTAAGTGCTAAGAGGCCTACATTGGGAAAAAGAATATCTTCAAATAAAAACTACACAGATGCATTCTGTGAAACTTATTTCTGATCTGTAAATTCAGTTAACAGAGATAAAACATATTTTTGATTGAGCAGTTATGAAACACTCTTTTTGTAGAAAATGCAAGTGGAGATTCGGAGCGCTAAGAGGGTAATAGTGGAAAAAGGAATGTCTTCAAATATAAACTACACAGAATCATTCGGTGAAACTTCTTTCTGATCTGTGCATTCAGCTAACAGAGTTAAACCATACTTTTGATTGAGCAGATCTGAACACTCTTTCTGTAGAAAATGCAACTGGACATTTGGAGCGCTAAGAGCGTAGTAGTGGAAAAAGGAATATATTCAAATATAAACTACACAGAAGCATTCTGTGAAACTTCTTTCTGATCTGAGCATTCAGCTAACAGAGTTAAAACATACTTTTGATTGAGCAGTTTTGAAACACTCTGTCTGTAGAAAATGCAACTGGACATTCGTAGCGCTAAGTGGGTAATAGTGGAAAAAAGAATATGTTCAAATATAAACTACACAGAAGCATTGTATGAAACTACTTTCTGTTCTGTGCATTCAACTAACAGAGTTGAACCTTACTTTTGATTGAGCCGTTCTGAAACACTCTTTGTATAGAAACTGCAATTGGACATTCTGAGCGCTAAGAGGCCTCTATTGGGAAAAAAAATATCTTCAAATAAAAACTACACAGAAGCATTGTGTGAAACTTACTTCTGATATGTTCATTAAGCTAACAGAGTTAAAACATACTTTGGATTGCGCAGTTCTGAACACTCTTTAAGTAGAAAATTCAAGTGGACATTCGGAGCGCTAAGAGGGTAATAGTGGAAAAAGGAATATATTCAAATATAAACTACACAGTAGCATTTTGTGAAAATTCTTTCTGTTCTGTGCATTCAACTAACAGTGTTGAACCTTACTTTTGATTGAGCCTTTCTGAAACACTCTTTCTATAGAAACCGCAATTGGACATTCTGAGCGCTAAGAGGCCTCTATTGGGAAAAATAATATCTTCAAATAAAAACTACACAGAAGCATTGTGTGAAACTCATTTCTGATATGTTCATTAAGCTAACAGAGTTAAACCATACTTTGGATTGCGCAGTTCTGAACACTCTTTCAGTAGAAAATTCAAGTGGACATTCGGAGCGCTAAGAGGGTAATAGTGGAAAAAGGAATATATTCAAATATAAACTACACAGTAGCATTTTGTGAAAATTCTTTCTGTTCTGTGCATTCAACTAACAGAGTTGAACCTTACTTTTGATTGAGCCGTTCTGAAACACTCTTTCTGTAGAAACTGCAATTGGACATGCTAAGCGCTAAGAGGCCTACATTGGGAAAAAGAATATCTTCAAATAAAAACTACACAGATGCATTCTGTGAAACTTATTTCTGATCTGTAAATTCAGTTAACAGAGATAAAACATATTTTTGATTGAGCAGTTATGAAACACTCTTTTTGTAGAAAATGCAAGTGGAGTTTCGGAGCGCTAAGAGGGTAATAGTGGAAAAAGGAATGTCTTCAAATATAAACTACACAGAATCATTCGGTGAAACTTCTTTCTGATCTGTGCATTCAGCTAACAGAGTTAAACCATACTTTTGATTGAGCAGATCTGAACACTCTTTCTGTAGAAAATGCAACTGGACATTTGGAGCGCTAAGAGCGTAGTAGTGGAAAAAGGAATATATTCAAATATAAACTACACAGAAGCATTCTGTGAAACTTCTTTCTGATCTGAGCATTCAGCTAACAGAGTTAAACCATACTTTTGATTGAGCAGTTTTGAAACACTCTGTCTGTAGAAAATGCAACTGGACATTCGTAGTGCTAAGTGGGTAATAGTGGAAAAAAGAATATGTTCAAATATAAACTACACAGAAGCATTGTATGAAACTTCTTTCTGTTCTGTGCATTCAACTAACAGAGTTGAACCTCACTTTTGATTGAGCCTTTCTGAAACACTCTTTCTATAGAAACTGCAATTGGACATTCTGAGCGCTAAGAGGCCTCTACTGGGAAAAATAATATCTTCAAATAAAAACTACACAGAAGCATTGTGTGAAACTTATTTCTGATATGTTCATTAAGCTAACAGAGTTAAACCATACTTTGGATTGCGCAGTTATGAACACTCTTTCAGTAGAAAATTCAAGTGGACATTCGGAGCGCTAAGACGGTAATAGTGGAAAAAGGAATATATTCAAATATAAACTACACAGTAGCATTTTGTGAAAATTCTTTCTGTTCTGTGCATTCAACTAACAGAGTTGAACCTTACTTTTGATTGAGCCGTTCTGAAACACTCTTTCTGTAGAAACTGAAATTGGACATGCTAAGCGCTAAGAAGCCTACATTGGGAAAAAGAATATCTTCAAATAAAAACTACACAGATGCATTCTGTGAAACTTATTTCTGATCTGTAAATTCAGTTAACAGAGATAAAACATATTTTTGATTGAGCAGTTATGAAACACTCTTTTTGTAGAAAATGCAAGTGGAGATTCGGAGCGCTAAGAGGGTAATAGTGGAAAAAGGAATGTCTTCAAATATAAACTACACAGAATCATTCGGTGAAACTTCTTTCTGATCTGTGCATTCAGCTAACAGAGTTAAACCATACTTTTGATTGAGCAGATCTGAACACTCTTTCTGTAGAAAATGCAACTGGACATTTGGAGCGCTAAGAGTGTAGTAGTGGAAAAAGGAATATATTCAAATATAAACTACACAGAAGCATTCTGTGAAACTTCTTTCTGATCTGAGCATTCAGCTAACAGAGTTAAACCATACTTTTGATTGAGCAGTTTTGAAACACTCTGTCTGTAGAAAATGCAACTGGACATTCGTAGTGCTAAGTGGGTAATAGTGGAAAAAAGAATATGTTCAAATATAAACTACCCAGAAGCATTGTATGAAACTTCTTTCTGTTCTGTGCATTCAACTAACAGAGTTGAACCTCACTTTTGATTGAGCCTTTCTGAAACACTCTTTCTATAGAAACTGCAATTGGACATTCTGAGCGCTAAGAGGCCTCTACTGGGAAAAATAATATCTTCAAATAAAAACTACACAGAAGCATTGTGTGAAACTTATTTCTGATATGTTCATTAAGCTAACAGAGTTAAACCATACTTTGGATTGCGCAGTTCTGAACACTCTTTCAGTAGAAAATTCAAGTGGACATTCGGAGCGCTAAGACGGTAATAGTGGAAAAAGGAATATATTCAAATATAAACTACACAGTAGCATTTTGTGAAAATTCTTTCTGTTCTGTGCATTCAACTAACAGAGTTGAACCTTACTTTTGATTGAGCCGTTCTGAAACACCCTTTCTGTAGAAACTGCAATTGGACATGCTAAGCGCTAAGAGGCCTACATTGGGAAAAAGAATATCTTCAAATAAAAACTACACAGATGCATTCTGTGAAACTTATTTCTGATCTGTAAATTCAGTTAACAGAGATAAAACATATTTTTGATTGAGGAGTTATGAAACACTCTTTTTGTAGAAAATGCAAGTGGAGATTCGGAGCGCTAAGAGGGTAATAGTGGAAAAAGGAATGTCTTCAAATATAAACTACACAGAATCATTCGGTGAAACTTCTTTCTGATCTTTGCATTCAGCTAACAGAGTTAAACCATACTTTTGATTGAGCAGATCTGAACACTCTTTCTGTAGAAAATGCAACTGGACATTTGGAGCGCTAAGAGCGTAGTAGTGGAAAAAGGAATATATTCAAATATAAACTACACAGAAGCATTCTGTGAAACTTCTTTCTGATCTGAGCATTCAGCTAACAGAGTTAAACCATACTTTTGATTGAGCAGTTTTGAAACACTCTGTCTGTAGAAAATGCAACTGGACATTCGTAGCGCTAAGTGGGTAATAGTGGAAAAAAGAATATGTTCAAATATAAACTACACAGAAGCATTGTATGAAACTACTTTCTGTTCTGTGCATTCAACTAACAGAGTTGAACCTTACTTTTGATTGAGCCGTTCTGAAACACTCTTTGTATAGAAACTGCAATTGGACATTCTGAGCGCTAAGAGGCCTCTATTGGGAAAAAAAATATCTTCAAATAAAAACTACACAGAAGCATTGTGTGAAACTTACTTCTGATATGTTCATTAAGCTAACAGAGTTAAAACATACTTTGGATTGCGCAGTTCTGAACACTCTTTAAGTAGAAAATTCAATTGGACATTCGGAGCGCTAAGAGGGTAATAGTGGAAAAAGGAATATATTCAAATATAAACTACACAGTAGCATTTTGTGAAAATTCTTTCTGTTCTGTGCATTCAACTAACAGAGTTGAACCTTACTTTTGATTGAGCCGTTCTGAAACACTCTTTCTGTAGAAACTGCAATTGGACATGCTAAGCGCTAAGAGGCCTACATTGGGAAAAAATATCTTCAAATAAAAACTACACAGATGCATTCTGTGAAACTTATTTCTGATCTGTAAATTCAGTTAACAGAGATAAAACATATTTTTGATTGAGCAGTTATGAAACACTCTTTTTGTAGAAAATGCAAGTGGAGATTCGGAGCGCTAAGAGGGTAATAGTGGAAAAAGGAATGTCTTCAAATATAAACTACACAGAATCATTCGGTGAAACTTCTTTCTGATCTGTGCATTCAGCTAACAGAGTTAAACCATACTTTTGATTGAGCAGATCTGAACACTCTTTCTGTAGAAAATGCAACTGGACATTTGGAGCGCTAAGAGCGTAGTAGTGGAAAAAGGAATATATTCAAATATGAACTACACAGAAGCATTCTGTGAAACTTCTTTCTGATCTGAGCATTCAGCTAACAGAGTTAAACCATACTTTTGATTGAGCAGTTTTGAAACACTCTGTCTGTAGAAAATGCAACTGGACATTCGTAGCGATAAGTGGGTAATAGTGGAAAAAAGAATATGTTCAAATATGAACTACACAGAAGCATTGTATGAAACTTCTTTCTGTTCTGTGCATTCAACTAACAGAGTTGAACCTTACTTTTGATTGAGCCGTTCTGAAACACTCTTTCTGTAGAAACTGCAATTGGACATTCTGAGCGCTAAGAGGCCTATATTGGGAAAAAGAATGTCTGCAAATAAAAACTACACAGAAGAATTGTGTGAAACTTCTTTCTGTTCTGTTTGTTCAACTAAAAGAGTTGAACCTTAGTTTTGATTGAGCCGTTCTGAAACACTCTTTCTGTAGAAAATGCAAGTGGAGATTCGGAGCGCTAAGAGGGTAATAGTGGAAAAAGGAGTGTCTTCAAATATAAACTACAGAGAATCATTCGGTGAAACTTCTTTCTGATCTGTGCATTCAGGTAACAGAGTTAAACCATACTTTTGATTGAGCAGATCTGAACACTCTTTCTGTAGAAAATGCAACTGGACATTTGGAGCGCTAAGAGCGTAGTAGTGGAAAAAGGAATATATTCAAATATAAACTACACAGAAGCATTCTGTGAAACTTCTTTCTGATCTGAGCATTCAGCTAACAGAGTTAAAACATACTTTTGATTGAGCAGTTTTGAAACACTCTGTCTGTAGAAAATGCAACTGGACATTCGTAGTGCTAAGTGGGTAATAGTGGAAAAAAGAATATGTTCAAATATAAACTACACAGAAGCATTGTATGAAACTTCTTTCTGTTCTGTGCATTCAACTAACAGAGTTGAACCTTACTTTTGATTGAGCCTTTCTGAAACACTCTTTCTATAGAAACTGCAATTGGACATTCTGAGCGCTAAGAGGCCTCTATTGGGAAAAATAATATCTTCAAATAAAAACTACACAGAAGCATTGTGTGAAACTTATTTCTGATATGTTCATTAAGCTAACAGAGTTAAACCATACTTTGGATTGCGCAGTTCTGAACACTCTTTCAGTAGAAAATTCAAGTGGACATTCGGAGCGCTAAGAGGGTAATAGCGGAAAAAGGAATATATTCAAATATAAACTACACAGTAGCATTTTGTGAAAATTCTTTCTGTTCTGTGCATTCAACTAACAGAGTTGAACCTTACTTTTGATTGAGCCGTTCTGAAACACTCTTTCTGTAGAAACGGCAATTGGACATGCTAAGCGCTAAGAGGCCTACATTGGGAAAAAGAATATCTTCAAATAAAAACTACACAGATGCATTCTGTGAAACTTATTTCTGATCTGTAAATTCAGTTAACAGAGATAAAACATATTTTTGATTGAGCAGTTATGAAACACTCTTTTTGTAGAAAATGCAAGTGGAGATTCGGAGCGCTAAGAGGGTAATAGTGGAAAAAGGAATGTCTTCAAATATAAACTACACAGAATCATTCGGTGAAACTTCTTTCTGATCTGTGCATTCAGCTAACAGAGTTAAACCATACTTTTGATTGAGCAGATCTGAACACTCTTTCTGTAGAAAATGCAACTGGACATTTGGAGCGCTAAGAGCGTAGTAGTGGAAAAAGGAATATATTCAAATATAAACTACACAGAAGCATTCTGTGAAACTTCTTTCTGATCTGAGCATTCAGCTAACAGAGTTAAACCATACTTTTGATTGAGCAGTTTTGAAACACTCTGTCTGTAGAAAATGCAACTGGACATTCGTAGCGCTAAGTGGGTAATAGTGGAAAAAAGAATATGTTCAAATATGAACTACACAGAAGCATTGTATGAAACTTCTTTCTGTTCTGTGCATTCAACTAACAGAGTTGAACCTTACTTTTGATTGAGCCGTTCTGAAACACTCTTTCTGTAGAAACTGCCATTGGACATTCTGAGCGATAAGAGGCCTATATTGGGAAAAAGAATGTCTACAAATAAAAACTACACAGAAGAATTGTGTGAAACTTCTTTCTGTTCTGTTTGTTCAACTAAAAGAGTTGAACCTTAGTTTTGATTGAGCCGTTCTGAAACACTCTTTCTGTAGAAAATGCAAGTGGAGATTCGGAGCGCTAAGAGGGTAATAGTGAAAAAAGGAGTGTCTTCAAATATAAACTACACAGAATCATTCGGTGAAACTTCTTTCTGATCTGTGCATTCAGCTAACAGAGTTAAACCATACTTTAGATTGAGCAGATCTGAACACTCTTTCTGTAGAAAATGCAACTGGACATTTCGAGCGCTAAGAGCGTAGTAGTGGAAAAAGGAATATATTCAAATATAAACTACACAGAAGCATTCTGTGAAACTTCTTTCTGATCTGAGCATTCAGCTAACAGAGTTGAACCATACTTTTGATTGAGCAGTTTTGAAACACTCTGTCTGTAGAAAATGCAACTGGACATTCGTAGCGCTAAGTGGGTAATAGTGGAAAAAAGAATATGTTCAAATATAAACTACACAGAAGAATTGTATGAAACTTCTTTCTGTTCTGTGCATTCAACTAACAGAGTTGAACCTTACTTTTGATTGAGCCGTTCTGAAACACTCTTTCTGTAGAAACTGCAATTGGACATTCTGAGCGCTAAGAGGCCTATATTGGGAAAAAGAATGTCTACAAATAAAAACTACACAGAAGAATTGTGTGAAACTCCTTTCTGTTCTGTTTGTTCAACTAAAAGAGTTGAACCTTAGTTTTGATTGAGCCGTTCTGAAACACTCTTTCTGTAGAAAATGCAAGTGGAGATTCGGAGCGCTAAGAGGGTAATAGTGGAAAAAGGAATGTCTCCAAATATAAACTACACAGAATCATTCTGTGAAACTTCTTTCTGATCTGTGCATTCAGCTAACAGAGTTAAACCATACTTTTGATTGAGCAGATCTGAACACTCTTTCTGTAGAAAATGCAACTGGACATTTGGAGCGCTAAGAGAGTAGTAGTGGAAAAAGGAATATATTCAAATATAAACTACACAGAAGCATTCTGTGAAACTTCTTTCTGATCTGAGCATTCAGCTAACAGAGTTAAACCATACTTTTGATTTAGCAGTTTTGAAGCACTCTGTCTGTAGAAAATGCAACTGGACATTCGTAGCGCTAAGTGGGTAATAGTGGAAAAAAGAATATGTTCAAATATAAGCTACACAGAAGCATTGTATGAAACTTCTTTCTCTTCTGTGCATTCAACTAACAGAGTTGAACCTTACTTTTGATTGAGCCTTTCTGAAACACTCTTTCTGTAGAAACTGCAATTGGACATTCTGAGCGCTAAGAGGCCTCTATTGGGAAAAATAATATCTTCAAATAAAAACTACACAGAAGCATTGTGTGAAACTTATTTCTGATATGTTCATTAAGCTAACAGAGTTAAACCATACTTTTGATTGCGCAGTTCTGAACACTCTTTCTGTAGAAAATGCAAGTGGACATTCGGAGCGCTAAGAGTGTAATAGTGGAAAAAGGAATATATTCAAATATAAACTACACAGTAGCATTCTGTGAAAATTCTTTCTGTTCTGTGCATTCAACTAACAGAGTTGAACCTTACTTTTGATTGAGCCGTTCTGAAACACTCTTTCTGTAGAAACTGCAATTGGACATGCTAAGCGCTAAGAGGCCTACATTGGGAAAAAGTATATCTTCAAATAAAAACTACACAGATGCATTCTGTGAAACTTATTTCTGATCTGTAAATTCAGTTAACAGAGATAAAACATATTTTTGATTGAGCAGTTATGAAACACTCTTTTTGTAGAAAATGCAAGTGGAGATTCGGAGCGCTAAGAGGGTAATAGTGGAAAAAGGAATGTCTTCAAATATAAACTACACAGAATCATTCTGTGAAACTTCTTTCTGATCTGTGCATTCAGCTAACAGAGTTAAACCATACTTTTGATTGAGCAGATCTGAACACTCTTTCTGTTGAAAATGCAACTGGACATTTGGAGCGCTAAGAGCGTAGTAGTGGAAAAAGGAATATATTCAAATATAAACTACACAGAAGCATTCTGTGAAACTTCTTTCTGATCTGAGCATTCAGCTAACAGAGTTAAACCATACTTTTGATTGAGCAGTTTTGAAACACTCTGTCTGTAGAAAATGCAACTGGACATTCGTAGCGCTAAGTGGGTAATAGTGGAAAAAAGAATACGTTCAAATATAAACTACACAGAAGCATTGTATGAAACTTCTTTCTGTTCTGTGCATTCAACTAACAGAGTTGAACCTTACTTTTGATTGAGCCTTTCTGAAACACTCTTTCTGTAGAAACTGCAATTGGACATTCTGAGCGCTAAGAGGCCTATATTGGGAAAAATAATATCTTCAAATAAAAACTACACAGAAGCATTGTGTGAAACTTATTTCTGATATGTTCATTAAGCTAACAGAGTTAAACCATACTTTTGATTGCGCAGTTCTGAACACTCTTTCTGTAGAAAATGCAAGTGGACATTCGGAGCGCTAAGAGGGTAATAGTGGAAAAAGGAATATATTCAAATATAAACTACACAGTAGCATTCTGTGAAAATTCTTTCTGTTCTGTGCATTCAACTAACAGAGTTGAACCTTACTTTTGATTGAGCCGTTCTGAAACACTCTTTCTGTAGAAACTGCAATTGGACATGCTAAGCGCCAAGAGGCCTACATTGGGAAAAAGAATATCTTCAAATAAAAACTACACAGATGCATTCTGTGAAACTTATTTCTGATCTGTAAATTCAGTTAACAGAGATAAAACATATTTTTGATTGAGCAGTTATGAAACACTCTTTTTGTAGAAAATGCAAGTGGAGATTCGGAGCGCTAAGAGGGTAATAGTGGAAAAAGGAATGTCTTCAAATATAAACTACACAGAATCATTCTGTGAAACTTCTTTCTGATCTGTGCATTCAGCTAACAGAGTTAAACCATACTTTTGATGGAGCAGATCTGAACACTCTTTCTGTTGAAAATGCAACTGGACATTTGGAGCGCTAAGAGCGTAATAGTGGAAAAAGGAATATATTCAAATATAAACTACACAGAAGCATTCTGTGAAACTTCTTTCTGATCTGAGCATACAGCTAACAGAGTTAAACCATACTTTTGATTGAGCAGTTTTGAAACACTCTGTCTGTAGAAAATGCAACTGGACATTCGTAGCGCTAAGTGGGTAATAGTGGAAAAAAGAATATGTTCAAATATAAACTACACAGAAGCATTGTATGAAACTTCTTTCTGTTCTGTGCATTCAACTAACAGAGTTGAACCTTACTTTTGATTGAGCCGTTCTGAAACACTCTTTCTGTAGAAACTGCAATTGGACATTCTGAGCGTTAAGAGGCCTATATTGGGAAAAAGAATGTCTACAAATAAAAACTTCACAGAAGAATTGTGTGAAACTTCTTTCTGATATGTTCATTAAGCTAACAGAGTTAAACCATACTTTTGATTGCGCAGTTCTGAACACTCTTTCTGTAGAAAATGCAAGTGGACATTCGGAGCGCTAAGAAGGTAATAGTGGAAAAAGGAATATATTCATATATAAACTACACAGTAGCATTCTGTGAAAATTCTTTCTGTTCTGTGCATTCAACTAACAGAGTTGAACCTTACTTTTGTTTGAGCCGTTCTGAAACACTCTTTCTGTTGAAACTGCAATTGGACATGCTAAGCGCTAAGAGGCCTACATTGGGAAAAAGAATATCTTCAAATAAAAACTACACAGATGCATTCTGTGAAACTTATTTCTGATCTGTAAATTCAGTTAACAGAGATAAAACATATTTTTGATTGCGCAGTTATGAAACACTCTTTTTGTAGAAAATGCAAGTGGAGATTCGGAGCGCTAAGAGGGTAATAGTGGAAAAAGGAATGTCTTCAAATATAAACTACACAGAATCATTCGGTGAAACTTCTTTCTGATCTGTGCATTCAGCTAACAGAGTTAAACCATACTTTTGATTGAGCAGATCTGAACACACTTTCTGTTGAAAATGCAACTGGACATTTGGAGCGCTAAGAGCGTAGTAGTGGAAAAAGGAATATATTCAAATATAAACTACACAGAAGCATTCTGTGAAACTTCTTTCTGATCTGAGCATTCAGCTAACAGAGTTAAACCATACTTTTGATTGAGCAGTTTTGAAACACTCTGTCTGTAGAAAATGCAACTGGACATTCGTAGCGCTAAGTGGGTAATAGTGGAAAAGAGAATATGTTCAAATATAAACTACACAGAAGCATTGTATGAAACTTCTTTCTGTTCTGTGCATTCAACTAAAAGAGTTGAACCTTACTTTTGATTGAGCCGTTCTGAAACACTCTTTCTGTAGAAACTGCAATTGGACATTCTGAGCGCTAAGAGGCCTATATTGGGAAAAAGAATGTCTACAAATAAAAACTACACAGAAGAATTGTGTGAAACTTCTTTCTGTTCTGTTTGTTCAACTAAAAGAGTAGAACCTTAGTTTTGATTGAGCCGTTCTGAAACACTCTGTCTGTAGAAAATGCTACTGGACATTCGTAGCGCTAAGTGGGTAATAGTGGAAAAAAGAATATGTTCAAATATAAACTACACAGAAGCATTGTATGAAACTTCTTTCTGTTCTGTGCATTCAACTAACAGAGTTGAACCTTACTTTTGATTGAGCCTTTCTGAAACACTCTTTCTGTAGAATCTGCAATTGGACATTCTGAGCGCTAAGAGGCCTATATTGGGAAAAATAATATCTTCAAATAAAAACTACACAGAAGCATTGTGTGAAACTTATTTCTGATATGTTCATTAAGCTAACAGAGTTAAACCATACTTTTGATTGCGCAGTTCTGAACACTCTTTCTGTAGAAAATGCAAGTGGACATTCGGAGCGCTAAGAGGGTAATAGTGGAAAAAGTAATATATCCTAATATAAACTACACAGTAGCATTCTGTGAAAATTCTTTCTGTTCTGTGCATTCAACTAACAGAGTTGAACCTTACTTTTGATTGAGCCGTTCTGAAACACTCTTTCTGTAGAAACTGCAATTGGACATGCTA
The DNA here is from genome assembly GCF_028878055.3 of Symphalangus syndactylus. NCBI lineage: Eukaryota > Metazoa > Chordata > Mammalia > Primates > Hylobatidae > Symphalangus > Symphalangus syndactylus. Next base: position 9,027,374 of record NC_072445.2, on the reverse strand, counting down.
AGCGCTAAGAGGCCTACATTGGGAAAAAGAATATCTTCAAATAAAAACTACACAGATGCATTCTGTGAAACTTATTTCTGATCTGTAAATTCAGTTAACAGAGATAAAACATATTTTTGATTGAGCAGTTATGAAACACTCTTTTTGTAGAAAATGCAAGTGGAGATTCGGAGCGCTAAGCGGGTAATTGTGGAAAAAGGAATGTCTTCAAATATAAACTACACAGAATCATTCGGTGAAACTTCTTTCTGATCTGTGCATTCAGCTAACAGAGTTAAACCATACTTTTGATTGAGCAGATCTGAACACTCTTTCTGTTGAAAATGCAACTGGACATTTGGAGCGCTAAGAGCGTATTAGTGGAAAAAGGAATATATTCAAATATAAACTACACAGAAGCATTCTGTGAAACTTCTTTCTGATCTCAGAATTCAGCTAACAGAGTTAAACCATACTTTTGATTGAGCAGTTTTGAAACACTCTGTCTGTAGAAAATGCAACTGGACATTCGTAGCGCTAAGTGGGTAATAGTGGAAAAAAGAATATGTTCAAATATAAACTACACAGAAGCATTGTATGAAACTTCTTTCTGTTCTGTGCATTCAACTAACAGAGTTGAACCTTACTTTTGATTGAGCCGTTCTGAAACACTCTTTCTGTAGAAACTGCAATTGGACATTCTTAGCGCTAAGAGGCCTATATTGGGAAAAAGAATGTCTACAAATAAAAACTACACAGAAGAATTGTGTGAAACTTCTTTCTGTTGTGTTTGTTCAACTAAAAGAGTTGAACCTTAGTTTTGATTGAGCCATTCTGAAACACTCTTTCTGTAGAAAATGCAAGTGGAGATTCGGAGCGCTAAGAGGGTAATAGTGGAAAAAGGAATGTCTCCAAATATAAACTACACAGAATCATTCTGTGAAACTTCTTTCTGATCTGTGCATTCAGCTAACACAGTTAAACCATACTTTTGATTGAGCAGATCTGAACACTCTTTCTGTAGAAAATGCAACTGGACATTTGGAGCGCTAAGAGAGTACTAGTGGAAAAAGGAATATATTCAAATATAAACTACACAGAAGCATTCTGTGAAACTTCTTTCTGATCTGAGCATTCAGCTAACAGAGTTAAACCATACTTTTGATTGAGCAGTTTTGAAACACTCTGTCTGTAGAAAATGCAACTGGACATTCGTAGCGCTAAGTGGGTAATAGTGGAAAAAAGAATATGTTTAAATATAAGCTACACAGAAGCATTGTATGAAACTTCTTTCTGTTCTGTGCATTCAACTAACAGAGTTGAACCTTACTTTTCATTGAGCCTTTCTGAAACACTCTTTCTGTAGAAACTGCAATTGGACATTCTGAGCGCTAAGAGGCCTCTATTGGGAAAAATAATATCTTCAAATAAAAACTACGCAGAAGCATTGTGTGAAACTTATTTCTGATATGTTCATTAAGCTAACAGAGTTAAACCATACTTTTGATTGCGCAGTTCTGAACACTCTTTCTGTAGAAAATGCAAGTGGACATTCGGAGCGCTAAGAGGGTAATAGTGGAAAAAGGAATATATTCAAATATAAACTACACAGTAGCATTCTATGAAAATTCTTTCTGTTCTGTGCATTCAACTAACAGAGTTGAACCCTACTTTTGATTGAGCCGTTCTGAAACACTCTTTCTGTAGAAACTGCAATTGGACATGCTAAGCGCTAAGAGGCCTACATTGGGAAAAAAAATATCTTCAAATAAAAACTACACAGATGCATTCTGTGAAACTTATTTCTGATCTGTAAATTCAGTTAACAGAGATAAAACATATTTTTGATTGAGCAGTTATGAAACACTCTTTTTGTAGAAAATGCAAGTGGAGATTCGGAGCGCTAAGATGGTAATAGTGGAAAAAGGAATGTCTTCAAATATAAACTACACAGAATCATTCGGTGAAACTTCTTTCTGATCTGTGCATTCAGCTAACAGAGTTAAACCATACTTTTGATTGAGCAGATCTGAACACTCTTTCTGTAGAAAATGCAACTGGACATTTGGAGCGCTAAGAGCGTAGTAGTGGAAAAAGGAATATATTCAAATATAAACTACACAGAAGCATTCTGTGAAACTTCTTTCTGATCTGAGCATTCAGCTAACAGAGTTAAACCATACTTTTGATTGAGCAGTTTTGAAACACTCTGTCTGTAGAAAATGCAACTGGACATTCGTAGCGCTAAATGGGTAATAGTGGAAAAAAGAATATGTTCAAATATAAACTACACAGAAGCATTGTATGAAACTTCTTTCTGTTCTGTGCATTCAACTAACAGAGTTGAACCTTACTTTTGATTGAGCCGTTCTGAAACACTCTTTCTGTAGAAACTGCAATTGGACATTCTGAGCGCTAAGAGGCCTATATTGGGAAAAAGAATGTCTACAAATAAAAACTACACAGAAGAATTGTGTGAAACTTCTTTCTGTTCTGTTTGTTCAACTAAAAGAGTTGAACCTTAGTTTTGATTGAGCCGTTCTGAAACACTCTTTCTGTAGAAAATGCAAGTGGAGATTCGGAGCACTAAGAGGGTAATAGTGGAAAAAGGAATGTCTCCAAATATAAACTACACAGAATCATTCTGTGAAACTTCTTTGTGATCTGTGCATTCAGCTAACAGAGTTAAACCATACTTTTGATTGAGCAGATCTGAACACTCTTTCTGTAGAAAATGCAACTGGACATTTGGAGCGCTAAGAGAGTAGTAGTGGAAAAAGTAATATATTCAAATATAAACTACACAGAAGCATTCTGTGAAACTTCTTTCTGATCTGAGCATTCAGCTAACAGAGTTAAACCATACTTTTGATTTAGCAGTTTTGAAGCACTCTGTCTGTAGAAAATGCAACTGGACATTCGTAGCGCTAAGTGGGTAATAGTGGAAAAAAGAATATGTTCAAATATAAGCTACACAGAAGCATTGTATGAAACTTCTTTCTCTTCTGTGCATTCAACTAACAGAGTTGAACCTTACTTTTGATTGAGCCTTTCTGAAACACTCTTTCTGTAGAAACTGCAATTGGACATTCTGAGCGCTAAGAGGCCTCTATTGGGAAAAATAATATCTTCAAATAAAAACTACACAGAAGCATTGTGTGAAACTTATTTCTGATATGTTCATTAAGCTAACAGAGTTAAACCATACTTTTGATTGCGCAGTTCTGAACACTCTTTCTGTAGAAAATGCAAGTGGACATTCGGAGCGCTAAGAGTGTAATAGTGGAAAAAGGAATATATTCAAATATAAACTACACAGTAGCATTCTGTGAAAATTCTTTCTGTTCTGTGCATTCAACTAACAGAGTTGAACCTTACTTTTGATTGAGCCGTTCTGAAACACTCTTTCTGTAGAAACTGCAATTGGACATGCTAAGCGCTAAGAGGCCTACATTGGGAAAAAGTATATCTTCAAATAAAAACTACACAGATGCATTCTGTGAAACTTATTTCTGATCTGTAAATTCAGTTAACAGAGATAAAACATATTTTTGATTGAGCAGTTATGAAACACTCTTTTTGTAGAAAATGCAAGTGGAGATTCGGAGCGCTAAGAGGGTAATAGTGGAAAAAGGAATGTCTTCAAATATAAACTACACAGAATCATTCTGTGAAACTTCTTTCTGATCTGTGCATTCAGCTAACAGAGTTAAACCATACTTTTGATTGAGCAGATCTGAACACTCTTTCTGTTGAAAATGAAACTGGACATTTGGAGCGCTAAGAGCGTAGTAGTGGAAAAAGGAATATATTCAAATATAAACTACACAGAAGCATTCTGTGAAACTTCTTTCTGATCTGAGCATTCAGCTAACAGAGTTAAACCATACTTTTGAGTGAGCAGTTTTGAAACACTCTGTCTGTAGAAAATGCAACTGGACATTCGTAGCGCTAAGTGGGTAATAGTGGAAAAAAGAATACGTTCAAATATAAACTACACAGAAGCATTGTATGAAACTTCTTTCTGTTCTGTGCATTCAACTAACAGAGTTGAACCTTACTTTTGATTGAGCCTTTCTGAAACACTCTTTCTGTAGAAACTGCAATTGGACATTCTGAGCGCTAAGAGGCCTATATTGGGAAAAATAATATCTTCAAATAAAAACTACACAGAAGCATTGTGTGAAACTTATTTCTGATATGTTCATTAAGCTAACAGAGTTAAACCATACTTTTGATTGCGCATTTCTGAACACTCTTTCTGTAGAAAATGCAAGTGGACATTCGGAGCGCTAAGATGGTAATAGTGGAAAAAGGAATATATTCAAATATAAACTACACAGTAGCATTCTGTGAAAATTCTTTCTGTTCTGTGCATTCAACTAACAGAGTTGAACCTTACTTTTGATTGAGCCGTTCTGAAACACTCTTTCTGTAGAAACTGCAATTGGACATGCTAAGCGCCAAGAGGCCTACATTGGGAAAAAGAATATCTTCAAATAAAAACTACACAGATGCATTCTGTGAAACTTATTTCTGATCTGTAAATTCAGTTAACAGAGATAAAACATATTTTTGATTGAGCAGTTATGAAACACTCTTTTTGTAGAAAATGCAAGTGGAGATTCGGAGCGCTAAGAGGGTAATAGTGGAAAAAGGAATGTCTTCAAATATAAACTACACAGAATCATTCTGTGAAACTTCTTTCTGATCTGTGCATTCAGCTAACAGAGTTAAACCATACTTTTGATGGAGCAGATCTGAACACTCTTTCTGTTGAAAATGCAACTGGACATTTGGAGCGCTAAGAGCGTAATAGTGGAAAAAGGAATATATTCAAATATAAACTACACAGAAGCATTCTGTGAAACTTCTTTCTGATCTGAGCATACAGCTAACAGAGTTAAACCATACTTTTGATTGAGCAGTTTTGAAACACTCTGTCTGTAGAAAATGCAACTGGACATTCGTAGCGCTAAGTGGGTAATAGTGGAAAAAAGAATATGTTCAAATATAAACTACACAGAAGCATTGTATGAAACTTCTTTCTGTTCTGTGCATTCAACTAACAGAGTTGAACCTTACTTTTGATTGAGCCGTTCTGAAACACTCTTTCTGTAGAAACTGCAATTGGACATTCTGAGCGTTAAGAGGCCTATATTGGGAAAAAGAATGTCTACAAATAAAAACTTCACAGAAGAATTGTGTGAAACTTCTTTCTGATATGTTCATTAAGCTAACAGAGTTAAACCATACTTTTGATTGCGCAGTTCTGAACACTCTTTCTGTAGAAAATGCAAGTGGACATTCGGAGCGCTAAGAAGGTAATAGTGGAAAAAGGAATATATTCATATATAAACTACACAGTAGCATTCTGTGAAAATTCTTTCTGTTCTGTGCATTCAACTAACAGAGTTGAACCTTACTTTTGTTTGAGCCGTTCTGAAACACTCTTTCTGTTGAAACTGCAATTGGACATGCTAAGCGCTAAGAGGCCTACATTGGGAAAAAGAATATCTTCAAATAAAAACTACACAGATGCATTCTGTGAAACTTATTTCTGATCTGTAAATTCAGTTAACAGAGATAAAACATATTTTTGATTGCGCAGTTATGAAACACTCTTTTTGTAGAAAATGCAAGTGGAGATTCGGAGCGCTAAGAGGGTAATAGTGGAAAAAGGAATGTCTTCAAATATAAACTACACAGAATCATTCGGTGAAACTTCTTTCTGATCTGTGCATTCAGCTAACAGAGTTAAACCATACTTTTGATTGAGCAGATCTGAACACACTTTCTGTTGAAAATGCAACTGGACATTTGGAGCGCTAAGAGCGTAGTAGTGGAAAAAGGAATATATTCAAATATAAACTACACAGAAGCATTCTGTGAAACTTCTTTCTGATCTGAGCATTCAGCTAACAGAGTTAAACCATACTTTTGATTGAGCAGTTTTGAAACACTCTGTCTGTAGAAAATGCAACTGGACATTCGTAGCGCTAAGTGGGTAATAGTGGAAAAGAGAATATGTTCAAATATAAACTACACAGAAGCATTGTATGAAACTTCTTTCTGTTCTGTGCATTCAACTAACAGAGTTGAACCTTACTTTTGATTGAGCCGTTCTGAAACACTCTTTCTGTAGAAACTGCAATTGGACGTTCTGAGCGCTAAGAGGCCTATATTGGGAAAAAGAATGTCTACAAATAAAAACTACACAGAAGAATTGTGTGAAACTTCTTTCTGTTCTGTTTGTTCAACTAAAAGAGTAGAACCTTAGTTTTGATTGAGCCGTTCTGAAACACTCTGTCTGTAGAAAATGCTACTGGACATTCGTAGCGCTAAGTGGGTAATAGTGGAAAAAAGAATATGTTCAAATATAAACTACACAGAAGCATTGTATGAAACTTCTTTCTGTTCTGTGCATTCAACTAACAGAGTTGAACCTTACTTTTGATTGAGCCTTTCTGAAACACTCTTTCTGTAGAATCTGCAATTGGACATTCTGAGCGCTAAGAGGCCTATATTGGGAAAAATAATATCTTCAAATAAAAACTACACAGAAGCATTGTGTGAAACTTATTTCTGATATGTTCATTAAGCTAACAGAGTTAAACCATACTTTTGATTGCGCAGTTCTGAACACTCTTTCTGTAGAAAATGCAAGTGGACATTCGGAGCGCTAAGAGGGTAATAGTGGAAAAAGGAATATATTCAAATATAAACTACACAGTAGCATTCTATGAAAATTCTTTCTGTTCTGTGCATTCAACTAACAGAGTTGAACCCTACTTTTGATTGAGCCGTTCTGAAACACTCTTTCTGTAGAAACTGCAATTGGACATGCTAAGCGCTAAGAGGCCTACATTGGGAAAAAAAATATCTTCAAATAAAAACTACACAGATGCATTCTGTGAAACTTATTTCTGATCTGTAAATTCAGTTAACAGAGATAAAACATATTTTTGATTGAGCAGTTATGAAACACTCTTTTTGTAGAAAATGCAAGTGGAGATTCGGAGCGCTAAGATGGTAATAGTGGAAAAAGGAATGTCTTCAAATATAAACTACACAGAATCATTCGGTGAAACTTCTTTCTGATCTGTGCATTCAGCTAACAGAGTTAAACCATACTTTTGATTGAGCAGATCTGAACACTCTTTCTGTAGAAAATGCAACTGGACATTTGGAGCGCTAAGAGCGTAGTAGTGGAAAAAGGAATATATTCAAATATAAACTACACAGAAGCATTCTGTGAAACTTCTTTCTGATCTGAGCATTCAGCTAACAGAGTTAAACCATACTTTTGATTGAGCAGTTTTGAAACACTCTGTCTGTAGAAAATGCAACTGGACATTCGTAGCGCTAAGTGGGTAATAGTGGAAAAGAGAATATGTTCAAATATAAACTACACAGAAGCATTGTATGAAACTTCTTTCTGTTCTGTGCATTCAACTAACAGAGTTGAACCTTACTTTTGATTGAGCCGTTCTGAAACACTCTTTCTGTAGAAACTGCAATTGGACATTCTGAGCGCTAAGAGGCCTATATTGGGAAAAAGAATGTCTACAAATGAAAACTACACAGAAGAATTGTGTGAAACTTCTTTCTGTTCTGTTTGTTCAACTAAAAGAGTTGAACCTTAGTTTTGATTGAGCCGTTCTGAAACACTCTTTCTGTAGAAAATGCAAGTGGAGATTCAGAGCGCTAAGAGGGTAATAGTGGAAAAAGGAATGTCTCCAAATATAAACTACACAGAATCATTCTGTGAAACTTCTTTCTGATCTGTGCATTCAGCTAACAGTGTTAAACCATACTTTTGATTGAGCATATCTGAACACTCTTTCTGTAGAAAATGCAACTGGACATTTGGAGCGCTAAGAGAGTAGTAGTGGAAAAAGGAATATATTCAAATATAAACTACACAGAAGCATTCTGTGAAACTTCTTTCTGATCTGAGCATTCAGCTAACAGAGTTAAACCATACTTTTGATTGAGCAGTTTTGAAACACTCTGTCTGTAGAAAATGCAAATGGACATTCGTAGTGCTAAGTGGGAAATAGTGGAAAATAGAATATGTTCAAATATAAACTACACAGAAGCATTGTATGAAACTTCTTTCTGTTCTGTGCATTCAACTAACAGAGTTGAACCTTACTTTTGATTGAGCCTTTCTGAAACATTCTTTCTGTAGAAACTGCAATTGGACATTCTGAGCGCTAAGAGGCCTCTATTGGGAAAAATAATATCTTCAAATAAAAACTACACAGAAGCATTGTGTGAAACTTATTTCTGATATGTTCATTAAGCTAACAGAGTTAAACCATACTTTTGATTGCGCAGTTCTTTACACTCTTTCTGTAGAAAATGCAAGTGTACATTCGGAGCGCTAAGAGGGTAATAGTGGAAAAAGTAATATATTCAAATATAAACTACACAGTAGCATTCTGTGAAAATTCTTTCTGTTCTGTGCATTCAACTAACAGAGTTGAACCTTACTTTTGATTGAGCCGTTCTGAAACACTCTTTCTGTAGAAACTGCAATTGGACATGCTAAGCGCTAAGAGGCCTACATTGGGAAAAAGAATATCTTCAAATAAAAACTACACAGATGCATTCTGTGAAACTTATTTCTGATCTGTAAATTCAGTTAACAGAGATAAAACATATTTTTGATTGACGAGTTATGAAACACTCTTTTTGTAGAAAATGCAAGTGGAGATTCGGAGCGCTAAGGGGGTAATAGTGGAAAAAGGAATGTCTTCAAATATAAACTACACAGAATCATTCGGTGAAACTTCTTTCTGATCTGTGCATTCAGCTAACAGAGTTAAACCATCCTTTTGATTGAGCAGGTCTGAACACTCTTTCTGTTGAAAATGCAACTGGACATTTTGAGCGCTAAGAGCGTAGTAGTGGAAAAAGGAATATATTCAAATATAAACTACACAGAAGCATTCTGGGAAACTTCTTTCTGATCTGAGCATACAGCTAACAGAGTTAAACCATACTTTTGATTGAGCAGTTTTGAAACACTCTGTCTGTAGAAAATGCAACTGGACATTCGTAGCGCTAAGTGGGTAATAGTGGAAAAGAGAATATGTTCAAATATAAACTACACAGAAGCATTGTATGAAACTTCTTTCTGTTCTGTGCATTCAACTAACAGAGTTGAACCTTACTTTTGATTGAGCCGTTCTGAAACACTCTTTCTGTAGAAACTGCAATTGGACATTCTGAGCGCTAAGAGGCCTATATTGGGAAAAAGAATGTCTACAAATAAAAACTACACAGAAGAATTGTGTGAAACTTCTTTCTGTTCTGTTTGTTCAACTAAAGGAGTTGAACCTTAGTTTTGATTGAGCCGTTCTGAAACACTCTTTCTGTAGAAAATGCAAGTGGAGATTCGGAGCGCTAAGATTGTAATAGTGGAAAAAGGAATGTCTCCAAATATAAACTACACAGAATCATTCTGTGAAACTTCTTTCTGATCTGTGCATTCAGCTAACAGAGTTAAACCATACTTTTGATTGAGCAGATCTGAACACTCTTTCTGTAGAAAATGCAACTGGACATTTGGAGCGCTAAGAGAGTAGTAGTGGAAAAAGGAATATATTCAAATATAAACTACACAGAAGCATTCTGTGAAACTTCTTTCTGATCTGAGCATTCAGCTAACAGAGTTAAACCATACTTTTGATTGAGCAGTTTTGAAACACTCTGTCTGTAGAAAATGCAAATGGACATTCGTAGCGCTAAGTGGGAAATAGTGGAAAAAAGAATATGTTCAAATATAAACTACACAGAAGCATTGTATGAAACTTCTTTCTGTTCTGTGCATTCAACTAACAGACTTTAACCTTACTTTTGATTGAGCCTTTCTGAAACTCTCTTTCTGTAGAATCTGCAATTGGACATTCTGAGCGCTAAGAGGCCTCTATTGGGAAAAATAATATCTTCAAATAAAAACTACACAGAAGCGTTGTGTTAAACTTATTTCTGATATGTTCATTAAGCTAACAGAGTTAAACCATACTTTTGATTGCGCAGTTCTGAACACTCTTTCTGCAGAAAATGCAAGTGGACATTCGGAGCGCTAAGAGGGTAATAGTGGAAAAAGGAATATATTCAAATATAAACTACACAGTAGCATTCTGTAAAAATTCTTTCTGTTCTATGCATTCAACTAACAGAGTTGAACCTTACTTTTGATTGAGCCGTTCTGAAACACTCTTTCTGTAGAAACTGCAATTGGACATGCTAAGCGCTAAGAGGCCTACATTGGGAAAAAGAATATCTTCAAATAAAAACTATACAGATGCATTCTGTGAAACTTATTTCTGATCTGTAAATTCAGTTAACAGAGATAAAACATATTTTTGATTGACCAGTTATGAAACACTCTTTTTGTAGAAAATGCAAGTGGAGATTCAGAGCGCTAATAGGGTAATAGTGGAAAAAGGAATGTCTTCAAATATAAACTACACAGAATCATTCGGTGAAACTTCTTTCTGATCTGTGCATTCAGCTAACAGAGTTAAACCATACTTTTGATTGAGCAGGTCTGAACACTCTTTCTGTTGAAAATGCAACTGGACATTTTGAGCGCTAAGAGCGTAGTAGTGGAAAAAGGAATATATTCAAATATAAACTACACAGAAGCATTCTGTGAAACTTCTTTCTGATCTGAGCATACAGCTAACAGAGTTAAACCATACTTTTGATTGAGCAGTTTTGAAACACTCTGTCTGTAGAAAATGCAACTGGACATTCGTAGCGCTAAGTGGGTAATAGTGGAAAAGAGAATATGTTCAAATATAAACTACACAGAAGCATTGTATGAAACTCCTTTCTGTTCTGTGCATTCAACTAACAGAGTTGAACCTTACTTTTGATTGAGCCGTTCTGAAACACTCTTTCTGTAGAAACTGCAATTGGACATTCTGAGCGCTAAGAGGCCTATATTGGGAAAAAGAATGTCTACAAATAAAAACTACACAGAAGAATTGTGTGAAACTTCTTTCTGTTCTGTTTGTTCAACTAAAAGAGTTGAACCTTAGTTTTGATTGAGCCGTTCTGAAACACTCTTTCTGTAGAAAATGCAAGTGGAGATTCGGAGCGCTAAGAGGGTAATAGTGGAAAAAGGAATGTCTCCAAATATAAACTACACAGAATCATTCTGTGAAACTTCTTTCTGATCTGTGCATTCAGCTAACAGAGTTAAAACATACTTTTGATTGAGCAGATCTGAACACTCTTTCTGTAGAAAATGCAACTGGACATTTGGAGCGCTAAGAGAGTAGTAGTGGAAAAAGGAATATATTCAAATATAAACTACACAGAAGCATTCTGTGAAACTTCTTTCTGATCTGAGCATTCAGCTAACAGAGTTAAACCATACTTTTGATTGAGCAGTTTTGAAACACTCTGTCTGTAGAAAATGCAGCTGGACATTCGTAGCGCTAAGTGGGTAATAGTGGAAAAGAGAATATGTTCAAATATAAACTACACAGAAGCATTGTATGAAACTTCTTTCTGTTCTGTGCATTCAACTAACAGAGTTGAACCTTACTTTTGATTGAGCCGTTCTGAAACACTCTTTCTGTAGAAACTGCAATTGGACATTCTGAGCGCTAAGAGGCCTATATTGGGAAAAAGAATGTCTACAAATGAAAACTACACAGAAGAATTGTGTGAAACTTCTTTCTGTTCTGTTTGTTCAACTAAAAGAGTTGAACCTTAGTTTTGATTGAGCCGTTCTGAAACACACTTTCTGTAGAAAATGCAAGTGGAGATTCGGAGCGCTAAGAGGGTAATAGTGGAAAAAGGAATGTCTCCAAATATAAACTACACAGAATCATTCTGTGAAACTTCTTTCTGATCTGTGCATTCAGCTAACAGAGTTAAACCATACTTTTGATTGAGCAGATCTGAACACTCTTTCTGTAGAAAATGCAACTGGACATTTGGAGCGCTAAGAGAGTAGTAGTGGAAAAAGGAATATATTCAAATATAAACTACACAGAAGCATTCTGTGAAACTTCTTTCTGATCTGAGCATTCAGCTAACAGAGTTAAACCATACTTTTGATTGAGCAGTTTTGAAACACTCTGTCTGTAGAAAATGCAAATGGACATTCGTAGCGCTAAGTGGGAAATAGTGGAAAAAAGAATAGGTTCAAATATAAACTACACAGAAGCATTGTATGAAACTTCTTTCTGTTCTGTGCATTCAACTAACAGACTTTAACCTTACTTTTGATTGAGCCTTTCTGAAACTCTCTTTCTGTAGAATCTGCAATTGGACATTCTGAGCGCTAAGAGGCCTCTATTGGGAAAAATAATATCTTCAAATAAAAACTACACAGAAGCGTTGTGTTAAACTTATTTCTGATATGTTCATTAAGCTAACAGAGTTAAACCATACTTTTGATTGCGCAGTTCTGAACACTCTTTCTGCAGAAAATGCAAGTGGACATTCGGAGCGCTAAGAGGGTAATAGTGGAAAAAGGAATATATTCAAATATAAACTACACAGTAGCATTCTGTAAAAATTCTTTCTGTTCTATGCATTCAACTAACAGAGTTGAACCTTACTTTTGATTGAGCCGTTCTGAAACACTCTTTCTGTAGAAACTGCAATTGGACATGCTAAGCGCTAAGAGGCCTACATTGGGAAAAAGAATATCTTCAAATAAAAACTATACAGATGCATTCTGTGAAACTTATTTCTGATCTGTAAATTCAGTTAACAGAGATAAAACATATTTTTGATTGACCAGTTATGAAACACTCTTTTTGTAGAAAATGCAAGTGGAGATTCAGAGCGCTAATAGGGTAATAGTGGAAAAAGGAATGTCTTCAAATATAAACTACACAGAATCATTCGGTGAAACTTCTTTCTGATCTGTGCATTCAGCTAACAGAGTTAAACCATACTTTTGATTGAGCAGGTCTGAACACTCTTTCTGTTGAAAATGCAACTGGACATTTTGAGCGCTAAGAGCGTAGTAGTGGAAAAAGGAATATATTCAAATATAAACTACACAGAAGCATTCTGTGAAACTTCTTTCTGATCTGAGCATACAGCTAACAGAGTTAAACCATACTTTTGATTGAGCAGTTTTGAAACACTCTGTCTGTAGAAAATGCAACTGGACATTCGTAGCGCTAAGTGGGTAATAGTGGAAAAGAGAATATGTTCAAATATAAACTACACAGAAGCATTGTATGAAACTCCTTTCTGTTCTGTGCATTCAACTAACAGAGTTGAACCTTACTTTTGATTGAGCCGTTCTGAAACACTCTTTCTGTAGAAACTGCAATTGGACATTCTGAGCGCTAAGAGGCCTATATTGGGAAAAAGAATGTCTACAAATAAAAACTACACAGAAGAATTGTGTGAAACTTCTTTCTGTTCTGTTTGTTCAACTAAAAGAGTTGAACCTTAGTTTTGATTGAGCCGTTCTGAAACACTCTTTCTGTAGAAAATGCAAGTGGAGATTCGGAGCGCTAAGAGGGTAATAGTGGAAAAAGGAATGTCTCCAAATATAAACTACACAGAATCATTCTGTGAAACTTCTTTCTGATCTGTGCATTCAGCTAACAGAGTTAAAACATACTTTTGATTGAGCAGATCTGAACACTCTTTCTGTAGAAAATGCAACTGGACATTTGGAGCGCTAAGAGAGTAGTAGTGGAAAAAGGAATATATTCAAATATAAACTACACAGAAGCATTCTGTGAAACTTCTTTCTGATCTGAGCATTCAGCTAACAGAGTTAAACCATACTTTTGATTGAGCAGTTTTGAAACACTCTGTCTGTAGAAAATGCAACTGGACATTCGTAGCGCTAAGTGGGTAATAGTGGAAAAGAGAATATGTTCAAATATAAACTACACAGAAGCATTGTATGAAACTTCTTTCTGTTCTGTGCATTCAACTAACAGAGTTGAACCTTACTTTTGATTGAGCCGTTCTGAAACACTCTTTCTGTAGAAACTGCAATTGGACATTCTGAGCGCTAAGAGGCCTATATTGGGAAAAAGAATGTCTACAAATGAAAACTACACAGAAGAATTGTGTGAAACTTCTTTCTGTTCTGTTTGTTCAACTAAAAGAGTTGAACCTTAGTTTTGATTGAGCCGTTCTGAAACACACTTTCTGTAGAAAATGCAAGTGGAGATTCGGAGCGCTAAGAGGGTAATAGTGGAAAAAGGAATGTCTCCAAATATAAACTACACAGAATCATTCTGTGAAACTTCTTTCTGATCTGTGCATTCAGCTAACAGAGTTAAACCATACTTTTGATTGAGCAGATCTGAACACTCTTTCGGTAGAAAATGCAACTGGACATTTGGAGCGCAAAGAGAGTAGTAGTGGAAAAAGGAATATATTCAAATATAAACTACACAGAAGCATTCTGTGAAACTTCTTTCTGATCTGAGCATTCAGCTAACAGAGTTAAACCATACTTTTGATTGAGCAGTTTTGAAACACTCTGTCTGTAGAAAATGCAACTGGACATTCGTAGCGCTAAGTGGGTAATAGTGGAAAAAAGAATATGTTCAAATATAAACTACAAAGAAGAATTGTATGAAACTTCTTTCTGTTCTGTGCATTCAACTAACAGAGTTGAACCTTACTTTTGATTGAGCCTTTCTGAAACACTCTTTCTGTAGAATCTGCAATTGGACATTCTGAGCGCTAAGAGGCCTATATTGGGAAAAATAATATCTTCAAATAAAAACTACACAGAAGCATTGTGTGAAACTTATTTCTGATATGTTCATTAAGCTAACAGAGTTAAACCATACTTTTGATTGCGCAGTTCTTTACACTCTTTCTGTAGAAAATGCAAGTGGACATTCGGAGCGCTAAGAGGGTAATAGTGGAAAAAGTAATATATTCAAATATAAACTACACAGTAGCATTCTGTGAAAATTCTTTCTGTTCTGTGCATTCAACTAACAGAGTTGAACCTTACTTTTGATTGAGCCGTTCTGAAACACTCTTTCTGTAGAAACTGCAATTGGACATGCTAAGCGCTAAGAGGCCTACATTGGGAAAAAGAATATCTTCAAATAAAAACTACACAGATGCATTCTGTGAAACTTATTTCTGATCTGTAAATTCAGTTAACAGAGATAAAACATATTTTTGATTGACGAGTTATGAAACACTCTTTTTGTAGAAAATGCAAGTGGAGATTCGGAGCGCTAAGGGGGTAATAGTGGAAAAAGGAATGTCTTCAAATATAAACTACACAGAATCATTCGGTGAAACTTCTTTCTGATCTGTGCATTCAGCTAACAGAGTTAAACCATACTTTTGATTGAGCAGGTCTGAACACTCTTTCTGTTGAAAATGCAACTGGACATTTTGAGCGCTAAGAGCGTAGTAGTGGAAAAAGGAATATATTCAAATATAAACTACACAGAAGCATTCTGGGAAACTTCTTTCTGATCTGAGCATACAGCTAACAGAGTTAAACCATACTTTTGATGGAGCAGTTTTGAAACACTCTGTCTGTAGAAAATGCAACTGGACATTCGTAGCGCTAAGTGGGTAATAGTGGAAAAGAGAATATGTTCAAATATAAACTACACAGAAGCATTGTATGAAACTTCTTTCTGTTCTGTGCATTCAACTAACAGAGTTGAACCTTACTTTTGATTGAGCCGTTCTGAAACACTCTTTCTGTAGAAACTGCAATTGGACATTCTGAGCGCTAAGAGGCCTATATTGGGAAAAAGAATGTCTACAAATAAAAACTACACAGAAGAATTGTGTGAAACTTCTTTCTGTTCTGTTTGTTCAACTAAAGGAGTTGAACCTTAGTTTTGATTGAGCCGTTCTGAAACACTCTTTCTGTAGAAAATGCAAGTGGAGATTCGGAGCGCTAAGAGGGTAATAGTGGAAAAAGGAATGTCTCCAAATATAAACTACACAGAATCATTCTGTGAAACTTCTTTCTGATCTGTGCATTCAGCTAACAGAGTTAAACCATACTTTTGATTGAGCAGATCTGAACACTCTTTCTGTAGAAAATGCAACTGGACATTTGGAGCGCTAAGAGAGTAGTAGTGGAAAAAGGAATATATTCAAATATAAACTACACAGAAGCATTCTGTGAAACTTCTTTCTGATCTGAGCATTCAGCTAACAGAGTTAAACCATACTTTTGATTGAGCAGTTTTGAAACACTCTGTCTGTAGAAAATGCAACTGGACATTCGTAGCGCTAAGTGGGAAATAGTGGAAAAAAGAATATGTTCAAATATAAACTACACAGAAGCATTGTATGAAACTTCTTTCTGTTCTGTGCATTCAACTAACAGACTTTAACCTTACTTTTGATTGAGCCTTTCTGAAACACTCTTTCTGTAGAATCTGCAATTGGACATTCTGAGCGCTAAGAGGCCTCTATTGGGAAAAATAATATCTTCAAATAAAAACTACACAGAAGCGTTGTGTTAAACTTATTTCTGATATGTTCATTAAGCTAACAGAGTTAAACCATACTTTTGATTGCGCAGTTCTGAACACTCTTTCTGCAGAAAATGCAAGTGGACATTCGGAGCGCTAAGAGGGTAATAGTGGAAAAAGGAATATATTCAAATATAAACTACACAGTAGCATTCTGTAAAAATTCTTTCTGTTCTGTGCATTCAACTAACAGAGTTGAACCTTACTTTTGATTGAGCCGTTCTGAAACACTCTTTCTGTAGAAACTGCAATTGGACATGCTAAGCGCTAAGAGGCCTACATTGGGAAAAAGAATATCTTCAAATAAAAACTATACAGATGCATTCTGTGAAACTTATTTCTGATCTGTAAATTCAGTTAACAGAGATAAAACATATTTTTGATTGACCAGTTATGAGACACTCTTTTTGTAGAAAATGCAAGTGGAGATTCGGAGCGCTAATAGGGTAATAGTGGAAAAAGGAATGTCTTCAAATATAAACTACCCAGAATCATTCGGTGAAACTTCTTTCTGATCTGTGCATTCAGCTAACAGAGTTAAACCATACTTTTGATTGAGCAGGTCTGAACACTCTTTCTGTTGAAAATGCAACTGGACATTTTGAGCGCTAAGAGCGTAGTAGTGGAAAAAGGAATATATTCAAATATAAACTACACAGAAGCATTCTGTGAAACTTCTTTCTGATCTGAGCATACAGCTAACAGAGTTAAACCATACTTTTGATTGAGCAGTTTTGAAACACTCTGTCTGTAGAAAATGCAACTGGACATTCGTAGCGCTAAGTGGGTAATAGTGGAAAAGAGAATATGTTCAAATAAAAACTACACAGAAGCATTGTATGAAACTCCTTTCTGTTCTGTGCATTCAACTAACAGAGTTGAACCTTACTTTTGATTGAGCCGTTCTGAAACACTCTTTCTGTAGAAACTGCAATTGGACATTCTGAGCGCTAAGAGGCCTATATTGGGAAAAAGAATGTCTACAAATAAAAACTACACAGAAGAATTGTGTGAAACTTCTTTCTGTTCTGTTTGTTCAACTAAAAGAGTTGAACCTTAGTTTTGATTGAGCCGTTCTGAAACACTCTTTCTGTAGAAAATGCAAGTGGAGATTCGGAGCGCTAAGAGGGTAATAGTGGAAAAAGGAATGTCTCCAAATATAAACTACACAGAATCATTCTGTGAAACTTCTTTCTGATCTGTGCATTCAGCTAACAGAGTTAAAACATACTTTTGATTGAGCAGATCTGAACACTCTTTCTGTAGAAAATGCAACTGGACATTTGGAGCGCTAATTGAGTAGTAGTGGAAAAAGGAATATATTCAAATATAAACTACACAGAAGCATTCTGTGAAACTTCTTTCTGATCTGAGCATTCAGCTAACAGAGTTAAACCATACTTTTGATTGAGCAGTTTTGAAACACTCTGTCTGTAGAAAATGCAACTGGACATTCGTAGCGCTAAGTGGGTAATAGTGGAAAAGAGAATATGTTCAAATATAAACTACACAGAAGCATTGTATGAAACTTCTTTCTGTTCTGTGCATTCAACTAACAGAGTTGAACCTTACTTTTGATTGAGCCGTTCTGAAACACTCTTTCTGTAGAAACTGCAATTGGACATTCTGAGCGCTAAGAGGCCTATATTGGGAAAAAGAATGTCTACAAATGAAAACTACACAGAAGAATTGTGTGAAACTCCTTTCTGTTCTGTTTGTTCAACTAAAAGAGTTGAACCTTAGTTTTGATTGAGCCGTTCTGAAACACACTTTCTGTAGAAAATGCAAGTGGAGATTCGGAGCGCTAAGAGGGTAATAGTGGAAAAAGGAATGTCTCCAAATATAAACTACACAGAATCATTCTGTGAAACTTCTTTCTGATCTGTGCATTCAGCTAACAGAGTTAAACCATACTTTTGATTGAGCAGATCTGAACACTCTTTCTGTAGAAAATGCAACTGGACATTTGGAGCGCTAAGAGAGTAGTAGTGGAAAAAGGAATATATTCAAATATAAACTACACAGAAGCATTCTGTGAAACTTCTTTCTGATCTGAGCATTCAGCTAACAGAGTTAAACCATACTTTTGATTGAGCAGTTTTGAAACACTCTGTCTGTAGAAAATGCAAATGGACATTCGTAGTGCTAAGTGGGAAATAGTGGAAAATAGAATATGTTCAAATATAAACTACACAGAAGCATTGTATGAAACTTCTTTCTGTTCTGTGCATTCAACTAACAGAGTTGAACCTTACTTTTGATTGAGCCTTTCTGAAACACTCTTTCTGTAGAATCTGCAATTGGACATTCTGAGCGCTAAGAGGCCTATATTGGGAAAAATAATATCTTCAAATAAAAACTACACAGAAGCATTGTGTGAAACTTATTTCTGATATGTTCATTAAGGTAACAGAGTTAAACCATACTTTTGATTGCGCAGTTCTGAACACTCTTTCTGTAGAAAATGCAAGTGGACATTCGGAGCGCTAAGAGGGTAATAGTGGAAAAAGTAATATATTCAAATATAAACTACACAGTAGCATTCTGTGAAAATTCTTTCTGTTCTGTGCATTCAACTAACAGAGTTGAACCTTACTTTTGATTGAGCCGTTCTGAAACACTCTTTCTGTAGAAACTGCAATTGGACATGCTAAGCGCTAAGAGGCCTACATTGGGAAAAAGAATATCTTCAAATAAAAACTACACAGATGCATTCTGTGAAACTTATTTCTGATCTGTAAATTCAGTTAACAGAGATAAAACATATTTTTGATTGACGAGTTATGAAACACTCTTTTTGTAGAAAATGCAAGTGGAGATTCGGAGCGCTAAGGGGGTAATAGTGGAAAAAGGAATGTCTTCAAATATAAACTACACAGAATCATTCGGTGAAACTTCTTTCTGATCTGTGCATTCAGCTAACAGAGTTAAACCATACTTTTGATTGAGCAGGTCTGAACACTCTTTCTGTAGAAAATGCAAGTGGACATTCGGAGCGCTAAGAGGGTAATAGTGGAAAAAGGAATATATTCAAATATAAACTACACAGTAGCATTCTGTGAAAATTCTTCCTGTTCTGTGCATTCAACTAACAGAGTTGAACCTTACTTTTGATTGAGCCGTTCTGAAACACTCTTTCTGTAGAAACTGCAATTGGACATGCTAAGCGCTAAGAGGCCTACATTGGGAAAAAGAATATCTTCAAATAAAAACTACACAGATGCATTCTGTGAAACTTATTTCTGATCTGTAAATTCAGTTAACAGAGATAAAACATATTTTTGATTGACCAGTTATGAAACACTCTTTTTGTAGAAAATGCAAGAGGAGATTCGGAGCGCTAAGAGGGTAATAGTGGAAAAAGGAATGTCTTCAAATATAAACTACACAGAATCATTCGGTGAAACTTCTTTCTGATCTGTGCATTCAGCTAACAGAGTTAAACCATACTTTTGATTGAGCAGGTCTGAACACTCTTTCTGTAGAAAATGCAACTGGACATTTGGAGCGCTAAGAGAGTACTAGTGGAAAAAGGAATATATTCAAATATAAACTACACAGAAGCATTCTGTGAAACTTCTTTCTGATCTGAGCATTCAGCTAACAGAGTTAAACCATACTTTTGATTGAGCAGTTTTGAAACACTCTGTCTGTAGAAAATGCAACTGGACATTCGTAGCGCTAAGTGGGTAATAGTGGAAAAGAGAATATGTTCAAATATAAACTACACAGAAGCATTGTATGAAACTACTTTCTGTTCTGTGCATTCAACTAACAGAGTTGAACCTTACTTTTGATTGAGCCGTTCTGAAACACTCTTTCTGTAGAAACTGCAATTGGACATTCTGAGCGCTAAGAGGCCTATATTGGGAAAAAGAATGTCTACAAATAAAAACTACACAGAAGAATTGTGTGAAACTTCTTTCTGTTCTGTTTGTTCAACTAAAAGAGTTGAACCTTAGTTTTGATTGAGCCGTTCTGAAACACTCTTTCTGTAGAAAATGCAAGTGGAGATTCGGAGCGCTAAGAGGGTAATAGTGGAAAAAGGAATGTCTCCAAATATAAACTACACAGAATCATTCTGTGAAACTTCTTTCTGATCTGTGCATTCAGCTAACAGAGTTAAACCATACTTTTGATTGAGCAGATCTGAACACTCTTTCTGTAGAAAATGCAACTGGACATTTGGAGCGCTAAGAGAGTAGTAGTGGAAAAAGGAATATATTCAAATATAAACTACACAGAAGCATTCTGTGAAACTTCTTTCTGATCTGAGCATTCAGCTAACAGAGTTAAACCATACTTTTGATTGAGCAGTTTTGAAACACTCTGTCTGTAGAAAATGCAACTGGACATTCGTAGCGCTAAGTGGGTAATAGTGGAAAAAAGAATATGTTCAAATATAAACTACACAGAAGCATTGTATGAAATTTCTTTCTGTTCTGTGCATTCAACTAACAGAGTTGAACCTTACTTTTGATTGAGCCTTTCTGAAACACTCTTTCTGTAGAAACTGCAATTGGGCATTCTGAGCGCTAAGAGGCCTCTATTGGGAAAAATAATATCTTCAAATAAAAACTACACAGAAGCATTGTGTGAAACTTATTTCTGATATGTTCATTAAGCTAACAGAGTTAAACCATACTTTTGATTGCGCAGTTCTGAACACTCTTTCTGTAGAAAATGCAAGTGGACATTCGGAGCGCTAAGTGGGTAATAGTGGAAAAAGGAATATATTCAAATATAAACTACACAGTAGCATTCTGGGAAAATTCTTTCTGTTCTGTGCATTCAACTAACAGAGTTGAACCTTACTTATGATTGAGCCGTTCTGAAACACTCTTTCTGTAGAAACTGCAATTGGACATGCTAAGCGCTAAGAGGCCTACATTGGGAAAAAGAATATCTTCAAATAAAAACTACACAGATGCATTCTGTGAAACTTATTTCTGATCTGTAAATTCAGTTAACAGAGATAAAACATATTTTTGATTGACCAGTTATGAAACACTCTTTTTGTAGAAAATGCAAGAGGAGATTCCGAGCGCTAAGAGGGTAATAGTGGAAAAAGGAATGTCTTCAAATATAAACTACACAGAATCATTCGGTGAAACTTCTTTCTGATCTGTGCATTCAGCTAACAGAGTTAAACCATACTTTTGATTGAGCAGGTCTGAACACTCTTTCTGTTGAAAATGCAACTGGACATTTTGAGCGCTAAGAGCGTAGTAGTGGAAAAAGGAATATATTCAAATATAAACTACACAGAAGCATTCTGTGAAACTTCTTTCTGATCTGAGCATACAGCTAACAGAGTTAAACCATACTTTTGATTGAGCAGTTTTGAAACACTCTGTCTGTAGAAAATGCAACTGGACATTCGTAGCGCTAAGTGGGTAATAGTGGAAAAGAGAATATGTTCAAATATAAACTACACAGAAGCATTGTATGAAACTTCTTTCTGTTCTGTGCATTCAACTAACAGAGTTGAACCTTACTTTTGATTGAGCCGTTCTGAAACACTCTTTCTGTAGAAACTGCAATTGGACATTCTGAGCGCTAAGAGGCCTATATTGGGAAAAAGAATGTCTACAAATAAAAACTACACAGAAGAATTGTGTGAAACTTCTTTCTGTTCTGTTTGTTCAACTAAAAGAGTTGAACCTTAGTTTTGATTGAGCCGTTCTGAAACACTCTTTCTGTAGAAAATGCAAGTGGAGATTCGGAGCGCTAAGAGGGTAATAGTGGAAAAAGGAATGTCTCCAAATATAAACTACACAGAATCATTCTGTGAAACTTCTTTCTGATCTGTGCATTCAGCTAACAGAGTTAAACCATACTTTTGATTGAGCAGATCTGAACACTCTTTCTGTAGAAAATGCAACTGGACATTTGGAGCGCTAAGAGAGTAGTAGTGGAAAAAGGAATATATTCAAATATAAACTACACAGAAGCATTCTGTGAAACTTCTTTCTGATCTGAGCATTCAGCTAACAGAGTTAAACCATACTTTTGATTGAGCAGTTTTGAAACACTCTGTCTGTAGAAAATGCAACTGGACATTCGTAGCGCTAAGTGGGAAATAGTGGAAAAAAGAATATGTTCAAATATAAACTACACAGAAGCATTGTATGAAACTTCTTTCTGTTCTGTGCATTCAACTAACAGACTTTAACCTTACTTTTGATTGAGCCTTTCTGAAACACTCTTTCTGTAGAATCTGCAATTGGACATTCTGAGCGCTAAGAGGCCTCTATTGGGAAAAATAATATCTTCAAATAAAAACTACACAGAAGCGTTGTGTGAAACTTATTTCTGATATGTTCATTAAGCTAACAGAGTTAAACCATACTTTTGATTGCGCAGTTCTGAACACTCTTTCTGCAGAAAATGCAAGTGGACATTCGGAGCGCTAAGAGGGTAATAGTGGAAAAATTAATATATTCAAATATAAACTACACAGTAGCATTCTGTAAAAATTCTTTCTGTTCTATGCATTCAACTAACAGAGTTGAACCTTACTTTTGATTGAGCCGTTCTGAAACACTCTTTCTGTAGAAACTGCAATTGGACATGCTAAGCGCTAAGAGGCCTACATTGGGAAAAAGAATATCTTCAAATAAAAACTACACAGATGCATTCTGTGAAACTTATTTCTGATCTGTAAATTCAGTTAACAGAGATAAAACATATTTTTGATTGACCAGTTATGAAACACTCTTTTTGTAGAAAATGCAAGTGGAGATTCGGAGCGCTAATAGGGTAATAGTGGAAAAAGGAATGTCTTCAAATATAAACTACACAGAATCATTCGGTGAAACTTCTTTCTGATCTGTGCATTCAGCTAACAGAGTTATACCATACTTTTGATTGAGCAGGTCTGAACACTCTTTCTGTTGAAAATGCAACTGGACATTTGGAGCGCTAAGAGCGTAGTAGTGGAAAAAGGAATATATTCAAATATAAACACCACAGAAGCATTCTGTGAAACTTCTTTCTGATCTGAGCATACAGCTAACAGAGTTAAACCATACTTTTGATTGAGCAGTTTTGAAACACTCTGTCTGTAGAAAATGCAACTGGACATTCGTAGCGTTAAGTGGGTAATAGTGGAAAAAAGAATATGTTCAAATATAAACTACACAGAAGCATTGTATGAAACTTCTTTCTGTTCTGTGCATTCAACTAACAGAGTTGAACCTTACTTTTGATTGAGCCGTTCTGAAACACTCTTTCTGTAGAAACTGCAAATGGACATTCTGAGCGCTAAGAGGCCTATATTGGGAAAAAGAATGTCTACAAATAAAAACTACACAGAAGAATTGTGTGAAACTTCTTTCTGTTGTGTTTGTTCAACTAAAAGAGTTGAACCTTACTTTTGATTGAGCCATTCTGAAACACTCTTTCTGTAGAAAATGCAAGTGGAGATTCGGAGCGCTAAGAGGGTAATAGTGGAAAAAGGAAGGTCTCCAAATATAAACTACACAGAATCATTCTGTGAAACTTCTTTCTGATCTGTGCATTCAGCTAACAGAGTTAAACCATACTTTTGATTGAGCAGATCTGAACACTCTTTCTGTAGAAAATGCAACTGGACATTTGGAGCGCTAAGAGAGTACTAGTGGAAAAAGGAATATATTCAAATATAAACTACACAGAAGCATTCTGTGAAACTTCTTTCTGATCTGAGCATTCAGCTAACAGAGTTAAACCATACTTTTGATTGAGCAGTTTTGAAACACTCTGTCTGTAGAAAATGCAACTGGACATTTGTAGCGCTAAGTGGGTAATAGTGGAAAAGAGAATATGTTCAAATATAAACTACACAGAAGCATTGTATGAAACTACTTTCTGTTCTGTGCATTCAACTAACAGAGTTGAACCTTACTTTTGATTGAGCCGTTCTGAAACACTCTTTCTGTAGAAACTGCAATTGGACATTCTGAGCGCTAAGAGGCCTATATTGGGAAAAAGAATGTCTACAAATAAAAACTACACAGAAGAATTGTGTGAAACTTCTTTCTGTTCTGTTTGTTCAACTAAAAGAGTTGAACCTTAGTTTTGATTGAGCCGTTCTGAAACACTCTTTCTGTAGAAAATGCAAGTGGAGATTCGGAGCGCTAAGAGGGTAATAGTGGAAAAAGGAATGTCTCCAAATATAAACTACACAGAATCATTCTGTGAAACTTCTTTCTGATCTGTGCATTCAGCTAACAGAGTTAAACCATACTTTTGATTGAGCAGATCTGAACACTCTTTCTGTAGAAAATGCAACTGGACATTTGGAGCGCTAAGAGAGTAGTAGTGGAAAAAGGAATATATTCAAATATAAACTACACAGAAGCATTCTGTGAAACTTCTTTCTGATCTGAGCATTCAGCTAACAGATTTAAACCATACTTTTGATTGAGCAGTTTTGAAACACTCTGTCTGTAGAAAATGCAACTGGACATTCGTAGCGCTAAGTGGGTAATAGTGGAAAAAAGAATATGTTCAAATATAAACTACACAGAAGCATTGTATGAAATTTCTTTCTGTTCTGTGCATTCAACTAACAGAGTTGAACCTTACTTTTGATTGAGCCTTTCTGAAGCACTCTTTCTGTAGAAACTGCAATTGGACATTCTGAGCGCTAAGAGGCCTCTATTGGGAAAAATAATATCTTCAAATAAAAACTACACAGAAGCATTGTGTGAAACTTATTTCTGATATGTTCATTAAGCTAACAGAGTTAAACCATACTTTTGATTGCGCAGTTCTGAACACTCTTTCTGTAGAAAATGCAAGTGGACATTCGGAGCGCTAAGAGGGTAATAGTGGAAAAAGGAATATATTCAAATATAAACTACACAGTAGCATTCTGTGAAAATTCTTTCTGTTCTGTGCATTCAACTAACAGAGTTGAACCTTACTTTTGATTGAGCCGTTCTGAAACACTCTTTCTGTAGAAACTGCAATTGGACATGCTAAGCGCTAAGAGGCCTACATTGGGAAAAAGAATATCTTCAAATAAAAACTACACAGATGCATTCTGTGAAACTTATTTCTGATCTGTAAATTCAGTTAACAGAGATAAAACATATTTTTGATTGACCAGTTATGAAACACTCTTTTTGTAGAAAATGCAAGAGGAGATTCGGAGCGCTAAGAGGGTAATAGTGGAAAAAGGAATGTCTTCAAATATAAACTACACAGAATCATTCGGTGAAACTTCTTTCTGATCTGTGTATTCAGCTAACAGAGTTAAACCATACTTTTGATTGAGCAGGTCTGAACACTCTTTCTGTTGAAAATGCAACTGGACATTTTGAGCGCTAAGAGCGTAGTAGTGGAAAAAGGAATATATTCAAATATAAACTACACAGAAGCATTCTGTGAAACTTCTTTCTGATCTGAGCATACAGCTAACAGAGTTAAACCATACTTTTGATTGAGCAGTTTTGAAACACTCTGTCTGTAGAAAATGCAACTGGACATTCGTAGCGCTAAGTGGGTAATAGTGGAAAAGAGAATATGTTCAAATATAAACTACACAGAAGCATTGTATGAAACTTCTTTCTGTTCTGTGCATTCAACTAACAGAGTTGAACCTTACTTTTGATTGAGCCGTTCTGAAACACTCTTTCTGTAGAAACTGCAATTGGACATTCTGAGCGCTAAGAGGCCTATATTGGGAAAAAGAATGTCTACAAATAAAAACTACACAGAAGAATTGTGTGAAACTTCTTTCTGTTCTGTTTGTTCAACTAAAAGAGTTGAACCTTAGTTTTGATTGAGCCGTTCTGAAACACTCTTTCTGTAGAAAATGCAAGTGGAGATTCGGAGCGCTAAGAGGGTAATAGTGGAAAAAGGAATGTCTCCAAATATAAACTACACAGAATCATTCTGTGAAACTTCTTTCTGATCTGTGCATTCAGCTAACAGAGTTAAACCATACTTTTGATTGAGCAGATCTGAACACTCTTTCTGTAGAAAATGCAACTGGACATTTGGTGTGCTAAGATAGTAGTAGTGGAAAAAGGAATATATTCAAATATAAACTACACAGAAGCATTCTGTGAAACTTCTTTCTGATCTGAGCATTCAGCTAACAGAGTTAAACCATACTGTTGATTGAGCAGTTTTGAAACACTCTGTCTGTAGAAAATGCAACTGGACATTCGTAGCGCTAAGTGGGAAATAGTGGAAAAAAGAATATGTTCAAATATAAACTACACAGAAGCATTGTATGAAACTTCTTTCTGTTCTGTGCATTCAACTAACAGACTTTAACCTTACTTTTGATTGAGACTTTCTGAAACACTCTTTCTGTAGAATCTGCAATTGGACATTCTGAGCGCTAAGAGGCCTCTATTGGGAAAAATAATATCTTCAAATAAAAACTACACAGAAGCGTTGTGTGAAACTTATTTCTGATATGTTCATTAAGCTAACAGAGTTAAACCATACTTTTGATTGCGCAGTTCTGAACACTCTTTCTGCAGAAAATGCAAGTGGACATTCGGAGCGCTAAGAGGGTAATAGTGGAAAAAAGAATATGTTCAAATATAAACTACACAGAAGCATTGTATGAAACTTCTTTCTGTTCTGTGCATTCAACTAACAGACTTTAACCTTACTTTTGATTGAGCCTTTCTGAAACACTCTTTCTGTAGAAACTGCAATTGGACATGCTAAGCGCTAAGAGGCCTACATTGGGAAAAAGAATATCTTCAAATAAAAACTACACAGATACATTCTGTGAAACTTATTTCTGATCTGTAAATTCAGTTAAGAGAGATAAAACATATTTTTGATTGAGCAGTTATGAAACACTCTTTTTGTAGAAAATGCAAGTGGAGATTCGGAGCGCTAAGAGGGTAATAGTGGAAAAAGGAATGTCTTCAAATATAAACTACACAGAATCATTCGGTGAAACTTCTTTCTGATCTGTGCATTCAGCTAACAGAGTTAAACCGTACTTTTGATTGAGCAGATCTGAACACTCTTTCTGTAGAAAATGCAACTGGACATTTGGAGCGCTAAGAGCGTAGTAGTGGAAAAAGGAATATATTCAAATATAAACTACACAGAAGCATTCTGTGAAACTTCTTTCTGATCTGAGCATTCAGGTAACAGAGTTAAACCATACTTTGATTGAGCAGTTTGGAAACACTCTGTCCGTAGAAAATGCAACTGGACATTCGTAGCGCTAAGTGGGTAATAGTGGAAAAAAGAATAGGTTCAAATATAAACTACACAGAAGCATTGTATGAAACTTCTTTCTGTTCTGTGCATTCAACTAACAGAGTTGAACCTTACTTTTGATTGAGCCGTTCTGAAACACTGTTTCTGTAGAAACTGCAGTTGGACATTCTGAGCGCTAAGAAGCCTATATTGGGAAAAAGAATGTCTACAAATAAATACTACACAGAAGAATTGTGTGAAACTTCTTTCTGTTCTGTTTGTTCAACTAAAAGAGTTGAACCTTAGTTTTGATTGAGCCGTTCTGAAACACTCTTTCTGTAGAAAATGCAAGTGGAGATTCGGAGCGCTAAGAGGGTAATAGTGGAAAAAGGAATGTCTCCAAATATAAACTACACAGAATCATTCTGTGAAACTTCTTTCTGATCTGTGCATTCAGCTGACAGAGTTAAACCATACTTTTGATTGAGCAGATCTGAACACTCTTTCTGTAGAAAATGCAACTGGACATTTGGAGCGCTAAGAGAGTAGTAGTGGAAAAAGGAATATATTCAAATATAAACTACACAGAAGCATTCTGTGAAACTTCTTTCTGATCTGAGCATTCAGCTAACAGAGTTAAACCATACTTTTGATTGAGCAGTTTTGAAACACTCTGTCTGTAGAAAATGCAACTGGACATTCCTAGCGCTAAGTGGGTAATAGTGGAAAAAAGAATATGTTCAAATATAAACTACACAGAAGCATTGTATGAAAATTCTTTCTGTTCTGTGCATTCAACTAACAGAGTTGAACCTTACTTTTGATTGAGCCTTTCTGAAACACTCTTTCTGTAGAAACTGCAATTGGACATTCTGAGCGCTAAGGGGCCTCTATTGGGAAAAATAATATCTTCAAATAAAAACTACACAGAAGCATTGTGTGAAACTTATTTCTGATATGTTCATTAAGCTAACAGAGTTAAACCATACTTTTGATTGCGCAGTTCTGAACACTCTTTCTGTAGAAAATGCAAGTGGACATTCGGAGCGCTAAGAGGGTAATAGTGGAAAAAGGAATATATTCAAATATAAACTACACAGTAGCATTCTGTGAAAATTCTTTCTGTTCTGTGCATTCAACTAACAGAGTTGAACCTTACTTTTGATTGAGCCGTTCTGAAACACTCTTTCTGTAGAAACTGCAATTGGACATGCTAAGCGCTAAGAGGCCTACATTGGGAAAAAGAATATCTTCAAATAAAAACTACACAGATGCATTCTGTGAAACTTATTTCTGATCTGTAAATTCAGTTAACAGAGATAAAACATATTTTTGATTGACCAGTTATGAAACACTCTTTTTGTAGAAAATGCAAGAGGAGATTCGGAGCGCTAAGAGGGTAATAGTGGAAAAAGGAATGTCTTCAAATATAAACTACACAGAATCATTCGGTGAAACTTCTTTCTGATCTGTGTATTCAGCTAACAGAGTTAAACCATACTTTTGATTGAGCAGGTCTGAACACTCTTTCTGTTGAAAATGCAACTGGACATTTTGAGCGCTAAGAGCGTAGTAGTGGAAAAAGGAATATATTCAAATATAAACTACACAGAAGCATTCTGTGAAACTTCTTTCTGATCTGAGCATACAGCTAACAGAGTTAAACCATACTTTTGATTGAGCAGTTTTGAAACACTCTGTCTGTAGAAAATGCAACTGGACATTCGTAGCGCTAAGTGGGTAATAGTGGAAAAGAGAATATGTTCAAATATAAACTACACAGAAGCATTGTATGAAACTTCTTTCTGTTCTGTGCATTCAACTAACAGAGTTGAACCTTACTTTTGATTGAGCCGTTCTGAAACACTCTTTCTGTAGAAACTGCAATTGGACATTCTGAGCGCTAAGAGGCCTATATTGGGAAAAAGAATGTCTACAAATAAAAACTACACAGAAGAATTGTGTGAAACTTCTTTCTGTTCTGTTTGTTCAACTAAAAGAGTTGAACCTTAGTTTTGATTGAGCCGTTCTGAAACACTCTTTCTGTAGAAAATGCAAGTGGAGATTCGGAGCGCTAAGAGGGTAATAGTGGAAAAAGGAATGTCTCCAAATATAAACTACACAGAATCATTCTGTGAAACTTCTTTCTGATCTGTGCATTCAGCTAACAGAGTTAAACCATACTTTTGATTGAGCAGATCTGAACACTCTTTCTGTAGAAAATGCAACTGGACATTTGGTGTGCTAAGATAGTAGTAGTGGAAAAAGGAATATATTCAAATATAAACTACACAGAAGCATTCTGTGAAACTTCTTTCTGATCTGAGCATTCAGCTAACAGAGTTAAACCATACTGTTGATTGAGCAGTTTTGAAACACTCTGTCTGTAGAAAATGCAACTGGACATTCGTAGCGCTAAGTGGGAAATAGTGGAAAAAAGAATATGTTCAAATATAAACTACACAGAAGCATTGTATGAAACTTCTTTCTGTTCTGTGCATTCAACTAACAGACTTTAACCTTACTTTTGATTGAGACTTTCTGAAACACTCTTTCTGTAGAATCTGCAATTGGACATTCTGAGCGCTAAGAGGCCTCTATTGGGAAAAATAATATCTTCAAATAAAAACTACACAGAAGCGTTGTGTGAAACTTATTTCTGATATGTTCATTAAGCTAACAGAGTTAAACCATACTTTTGATTGCGCAGTTCTGAACACTCTTTCTGCAGAAAATGCAAGTGGACATTCGGAGCGCTAAGAGGGTAATAGTGGAAAAAAGAATATGTTCAAATATAAACTACACAGAAGCATTGTATGAAACTTCTTTCTGTTCTGTGCATTCAACTAACAGACTTTAACCTTACTTTTGATTGAGCCTTTCTGAAACACTCTTTCTGTAGAAACTGCAATTGGACATGCTAAGCGCTAAGAGGCCTACATTGGGAAAAAGAATATCTTCAAATAAAAACTACACAGATACATTCTGTGAAACTTATTTCTGATCTGTAAATTCAGTTAAGAGAGATAAAACATATTTTTGATTGAGCAGTTATGAAACACTCTTTTTGTAGAAAATGCAAGTGGAGATTCGGAGCGCTAAGAGGGTAATAGTGGAAAAAGGAATGTCTTCAAATATAAACTACACAGAATCATTCGGTGAAACTTCTTTCTGATCTGTGCATTCAGCTAACAGAGTTAAACCGTACTTTTGATTGAGCAGATCTGAACACTCTTTCTGTAGAAAATGCAACTGGACATTTGGAGCGCTAAGAGCGTAGTAGTGGAAAAAGGAATATATTCAAATATAAACTACACAGAAGCATTCTGTGAAACTTCTTTCTGATCTGAGCATTCAGGTAACAGAGTTAAACCATACTTTGATTGAGCAGTTTGGAAACACTCTGTCCGTAGAAAATGCAACTGGACATTCGTAGCGCTAAGTGGGTAATAGTGGAAAAAAGAATAGGTTCAAATATAAACTACACAGAAGCATTGTATGAAACTTCTTTCTGTTCTGTGCATTCAACTAACAGAGTTGAACCTTACTTTTGATTGAGCCGTTCTGAAACACTGTTTCTGTAGAAACTGCAGTTGGACATTCTGAGCGCTAAGAAGCCTATATTGGGAAAAAGAATGTCTACAAATAAATACTACACAGAAGAATTGTGTGAAACTTCTTTCTGTTCTGTTTGTTCAACTAAAAGAGTTGAACCTTAGTTTTGATTGAGCCGTTCTGAAACACTCTTTCTGTAGAAAATGCAAGTGGAGATTCGGAGCGCTAAGAGGGTAATAGTGGAAAAAGGAATGTCTCCAAATATAAACTACACAGAATCATTCTGTGAAACTTCTTTCTGATCTGTGCATTCAGCTGACAGAGTTAAACCATACTTTTGATTGAGCAGATCTGAACACTCTTTCTGTAGAAAATGCAACTGGACATTTGGAGCGCTAAGAGAGTAGTAGTGGAAAAAGGAATATATTCAAATATAAACTACACAGAAGCATTCTGTGAAACTTCTTTCTGATCTGAGCATTCAGCTAACAGAGTTAAACCATACTTTTGATTGAGCAGTTTTGAAACACTCTGTCTGTAGAAAATGCAACTGGACATTCCTAGCGCTAAGTGGGTAATAGTGGAAAAAAGAATATGTTCAAATATAAACTACACAGAAGCATTGTATGAAAATTCTTTCTGTTCTGTGCATTCAACTAACAGAGTTGAACCTTACTTTTGATTGAGCCTTTCTGAAACACTCTTTCTGTAGAAACTGCAATTGGACATTCTGAGCGCTAAGGGGCCTCTATTGGGAAAAATAATATCTTCAAATAAAAACTACACAGAAGCATTGTGTGAAACTTATTTCTGATATGTTCATTAAGCTAACAGAGTTAAACCATACTTTTGATTGCGCAGTTCTGAACACTCTTTCTGTAGAAAATGCAAGTGGACATTCGGAGCGCTAAGAGGGTAATAGTGGAGAAAGGAATATATTCAAATATAAACTACACAGTAGCATTCTGTGAAAATACTTTCTGTTCTGTGCATTCAACTAACAGAGTTGAACCTTACTTTTGATTGAGCCGTTCTGAAACACTCTTTCTGTAGAAACTGCAATTGGACATGCTAAGCGCTAAGAGGCCTACATTGGGAAAAAGAATATCTTCAAATAAAAACTACACAGATGCATTCTGTGAAACTTATTTCTGATCTGTAAATTCAGTTAACAGAGATAAAACATATTTTTGATTGAGCAGTTATGAAACACTCTTTTTGTAGAAAATGCAAGTGGAGATTCGGAGCGCTAAGAGGGTAATAGTGGAAAAAGGAATGTCTTCAAATATAAACTACACAGAATCATTCGGTGAAACTTCTTTCAGATCTGTGCATTCAGCTAACAGAGTTAAACCATACTTTTGATTGAGCAGATCTGAACACTCTTTCTGTAGAAAATGCAACTGGACATTTGGAGCGCTAAGAGCGTAGTACTGGAAAAAGGAATATATTCAAATATAAACTACACAGAAGCATTCTGTGAAACTTCTTTCTGATCTGAGCATTCAGCTAACAGAGTTAAACCATACTTTTGATTGAGCAGTTTGGAAACACTCTGTCTGTAGAAAATGCAACTGGACATTCATAGCGCTAAGTGGGTAATAGTGGAAACAAGAATAGGTTCAAATATAAACTACACAGAAGCATTGTATGAAACTTCTTTCTACTCTGTGCATTCAACTAACAGAGTTGAACCTTACTTTTGATTGAGCCGTTCTGAAACACTCTTTCTGTAGAAACTGCAATTGGACATTCTGAGCGCTAAGAGGCCTATATTGGGAAAAAGAATGTCTACAAATAAAAACTACACAGAAGAATTGTGTGAAACTTCTTTCTGTTCTGTTTGTTCAACTAAAAGAGTTGAACCTTAGTTTTGATTGAGTCGTTCTGAAACACTCTTTCTGTAGAAAATGCAAGTGGAGATTCGGAGCGCTAAGAGGGTAATAGTGGAAAAAGGAAGGTCTCCAAATATAAACTACACAGAATCATTCTGTGAAACTACTTTCTGATCTGTGCATTCAGCTAACAGAGTTAAACCATACTTTTGATTGAGCAGATCTGAACACTCTTTCTGTAGAAAATGCAACTGGACATTTGGAGGGCTAAGAGAGTAGTAGTGGAAAAACGAGTATATTCAAATATAAACTACACAGAAGCATTCTGTGAAACTTCTTTCTGATCTGAGCATTCAGCTAACAGATTTAAACCATAATTTTGATTGAGCAGTTTTGAAACACTCTGTCTGTAGAAAAGGCAACTGGACATTCGTAGCGCCAAGTGGGTAATAGTGGAAAAAAGAATATGTTCAAATATAAACTACACAGAAGCATTGTATGAAACTTCTTTCTGTTCTGTGCATTCAACTAACAGAGTTGAACCTTACTTTTGATTGAGCCTTTCTGAAACACTCTTTCTGTAGAAACTGCAATTGGACATTCTGAGCGCTAAGAGGCCTCTATTGGGAAAAATAATATCTTCAAATAAAAACTACACAGAAGCATTGTGTGAAACTTATTTCTGATATGTTCATTAAGCTAACAGAGTTAAACCATACTTTTGATTGCGCAGTTCTGAACACTCTTTCTGTAGAAAATGCAAGTGGACATTCGGAGCGCTAAGAGGGTAATAGTGGAAAAAGGAATATATTCAAATATAAACTACACAGTAGCATTCTGTGAAAATTCTTTCTGTTCTGTGCATTCAACTAACAGAGTTGAACCTTACTTTTGATTGAGCCGTTCTGAAACACTCTTTCTGTAGAAACTGCAATTGGACATGCTAAGCGCTAAGAGGCCTACATTGGGAAAAAGAATATCTTCAAATAAAAACTACAAAGATACATTCTGTGAAACATATTTCTGATCTGTAAATTCAGTTAAGAGAGATAAAACATATTTTTGATTGAGCAGTTATGAAACACTCTTTTTGTAGAAAATGCAAGTGGAGATTCGGAGCGCTAAGAGGGTAATAGTGGAAAAAGGAATGTCTTCAAATATAAACTACACAGAATCATTCGGTGAAACTTCTTTCTGATCTGTGCATTCAGCTAACAGAGTTAAACCATACTTTTGATTGAGCAGATCTGAACACTCTTTCTGTAGAAAATGCAACTGGACATTCGGAGCGCTAAGAGCGTAGTAGTGGAAAAAGGAATATATTCAAATATAAACTACACAGAAGCATTCTGTGAAACTTCTTTCTGATCTGAGCATTCAGCTAACAGAGTTAAACCATACTTTTGATTGAGCAGTTTGGAAACACTCTGTCTGTAGAAAATGCAACTGGACATTCGTAGCGCTAAGTGGGTAATAGTGGAAAAAAGAATATGTTCAAATATAAACTACACAGAAGCATTGTATGAAACTTCTTTCTGTTCTGTGCATTCAACTAACAGAGTTGAACCTTACTTTTGATTGAGCCGTTCTGAAACACTGTTTCTGTAGAAACTGCAGTTGGACATTCTGAGCGCTAAGAAGCCTATATTGGGAAAAAGAATGTCTACAAATAAAAACTACACAGAAGAATTGTGTGAAACTTCTTTCTGTTCTGTTTGTTCAACTAAAAGAGTTGAACCTTAGTTTTGATTGAGCCGTTCTGAAACACTCTTTCTGTAGAAAATGCAAGTGGAGATTCGGAGCGCTAAGAGGGTAATAGTGGAAAAAGGAATGTCTCCAAATATAAACTACACAGAATCATTCTGTGAAACTTCTTTCTGATCTGTGCATTCAGCTGACAGAGTTAAACCATACTTTTGATTGAGCAGATCTGAACACTCTTTCTGTAGAAAATGCAACTGGACATTTGGAGCGCTAAGAGAGTAGTAGTGGAAAAAGGAATATATTCAAATATAAACTACACAGAAGCATTCTGTGAAACTTCTTTCTGATCTGAGCATTCAGCTAACAGAGTTAAACCATACTTTTGATTGAGCAGTTTTGAAACACTCTGTCTGTAGAAAATGCAACTGGACATTCCTAGCGCTAAGTGGGTAATAGTGGAAAAAAGAATATGTTCAAATATAAACTACACAGAAGCATTGTATGAAACTTCTTTCTGTTCTGTGCATTCAACTAACAGAGTTGAACCTTACTTTTGATTGAGCCTTTCTGAAACACTCTTTCTGTAGAAAGTGCAATTGGACATTCTGAGCGCTAAGAGGCCTCTATTGGGAAAAATAATATCTTCAAATAAAAACTACACAGAAGCATTGTGTGAAACTTACTTCTGATATGTTCATTAAGCTAACACAGTTAAACCATACTTTTGATTGCGCAGTTCTGAACACTCTTTCTGTAGAAAATGCAAGTGGACATTCGGAGCGCTAAGAGGGTAATAGTGGAAAAAGGAATATATTCAAATATAAACTACACAGTAGCATTCTGTGAAAATTCTTTCTGTTCTGTGCATTCAACTAACAGAGTTGAACCTTACTTTTGATTGAGCCGTTCTGAAACACTCTTTCTGTAGAAACTGCAATTGGACATGCTAAGCGCTAAGAGGCCTACATTGGGAAAAAGAATATCTTCAAATAAAAACTACACAGATGCATTCTGTGAAACTTATTTCTGATCTGTAAATTCAGTTAACAGAGATAAAACATATTTTTGATTGAGCAGTTATGAAACACTCTTTTTGTAGAAAATGCAAGTGGAGATTCGGAGCGCTAAGAGGGTAATAGTGGAAAAAGGAATGTCTTCAAATATAAACTGCACAGAATCATTCGGTGAAACTTCTTTCTGATCTGTGCATTCAGCTAACAGAGTTAAACCATACTTTTGATTGAGCAGATCTGAACACTCTTTCTCTAGAAAATGCAACTGGACATTTGGAGCGCTAAGAGCGTAGTAGTGGAAAAAGGAATATATTCAAATATAAACTACCCAGAAGCATTCTGTGAAACTTCTTTCTGATCTTAGCATTCAGCTAACAGAATTAAACCATACTTTTGATTGAGCAGTTTTGAAACACTCTGTCTGTAGAAAATGCAACTGGACATTCGTAGCGCTAGGTGGTTAATAGTGGAAAAAAGAATATGTTCAAATATAAACTACACAGAACCATTGTATGAAACTTCTTTCTGTTATGTGCATTCAACTAACAGAGTTGAACCTTACTTTTGATTGAGCCGTTCTGAAACACTCTTTCTGTAGAAACTGCAATTGGACATTCTGAGCGCTAAGAGGCCTATATTTTGAAAAAGAATGTCTACAAATAAAAACTACACAGAAGAATTGTGTGAAACTTCTTTCTGTTCTGTTTGTTCAACTAAAAGAGTTGAACTTTAGTTTTGATTGAGCCGCTCTGAAACACACTTTCTGTAGAAAATGCAAGTGGACATTCGGAGCGCTAAGAGGGTAATAGTGGAAAAAGGAATGTCCCCAAATATAAAGTACACAGAATCATTCTGTGAAACTTCTTTCTGATCTGTGCATTCAGCTAACAGAGTTAAACCATACTTTTGATTGAGCAGATCTGAACACTCTTTCTGTAGAAAATGCAACTGGACATTTGGAGCGCTAAGAGAGTAGTAGTGGAAAAAGGAATATATTCAAATATAAACTACACAGAAGCATTCTGTGAAACGTCTTTCTGATCTGAGCATTCAGCTAACAGAGTTAAACCATACTTTTGATTGAGCAGTTTTGAAACACTCTGTCTGTAGAAAATGCAACTGGACATTCGTAGCGCTAAGTGGGTAATAGTGGAAAAAAGAATATGTTCAAATATAAACTACACAGAAACATTGTATGAAACTTCTTTCTGTTCTGTGCATTCAACTAACAGAGTTGAACCTTACTTTTGATTGAGCCTTTCTGAAACACTCTTTCTGTAGAAACTGCAATTGGACATTCTGAGCGCTAAGAGGCCTCTATTGGGAAAAATAATATCTTCAAATAAAAAGTACACAGAAGCATTGTGTGAAACTTTTTTCTGATATGTTCATTAAGCTAACAGAGTTAAACCATACTTTGGATTGCGCAGTTCTGAACACTCTTTCTGTAGAAAATGCAAGTGGACATTCGCAGCGCTAAGAGGGTAATAGTGGAAAAAGGAATATATTCAAATATAAACTACACAGTAGCATTCTGTGAAAATTCTTTCTGTTCTGTGCATTCAACTAACAGAGTTGAACCTTACTTTTGATTGAACCGTTCTGAAACACTCTTTCTGTAGAAACTGCAATTGGACATTCTGAGCGCTAAGAGGCCTATATTGGGAAAAAGAATGTCTACAAATAAAAACTACACAGAAGAATTGTGTGAAACTACTTTCTGTTCTGTTTGTTCAACTAAAAGAGTTGAACCTTAGTTTTGATTGAGCCGTTCTGAAACAATCTTTCTGTAGAAAATGCAAGTGGATATTCGGAGCGCTAAGAGGGTAATAGTGGAAAAAGGAATGTCTCCAAATATAAACTACACAGAATCATTCTGTGAAACTTCTTTCTGATCTGTGCATTCAGCTAACAGAGTTAAACCATACTTTTGATTGAGCAGATCTGAACACTCTTTCTGTAGAAAATGCATCTGGACATTTGGAGCGCTAAGAGAGTAGTAGTGGGAAAAGGAATATATTCAAATATAAACTACACAGAAGCATTCTGTGAAAATTCTTTCTGATCTGAGCATTCAGCTAACAGAGTTAAACCATACTTTTGATTGAGCAGTTTTGAAACACTCTGTCTGTAGAAAATGCAACTGGACATTCGTAGCGCCAAGTGGGTAATAGTGGAAAAAAGAATATGTTCAAATATAAACTACACAGAAGCATTGTATGAAACCTCTTTCTGTTCTGTGCATTCAACTAACAGAGTTGAACCTTACTTTTGATTGAGCCGTTCTGAAACACTCTTTCTGTAGAAACTGCAATTGGACATTCTGAGCGCTAAGAGGCCTATATTGGGAAAAAGAATGTCTACAAAGAAAAACTACACAGAAGAATTGTGTGAAACTTCTTTCTGTTCTGTTTGTTCAACTAAAAGAGTTGAACCTTAGTTTTGATTGAGCCGTTCTGAAACACTCTTTCTGTAGAAAATGCAAGTGGAGATTCGAAGCGCTAAGAGGTTAATAGTGGAAAAAGGAATGTCTCCAAATATAAACTACAGAGAATCATTCTGTGAAACTTCTTTCTGATCTGTGCATTCAGCTAACAGAGTTAAACCATACTTTTGATTGAGCAGATCTGAACACTCTTTCTGTAGAAAATGCAACTGGACATTTGGAGTGCTAAGAGAGTAGTAGTGGAAAAAGGAATATATTCAAATATAAACTACACAGAAGCATTCTGTGAAACTTCTTTCTGATCTGAGCATTCAGCTAACAGAGTTAAACCATACTTTTGATTGAGCAGTTTTGAAACATTCTGTCTGTAGAAAACGCAACTGGACATTCGTAGCGCCAAGTGGGTAATAGTGGAAAAAAGAATATCTTCAAATATAAACTACACAGAAGCATTGTATGAAATTTCTTTCTGTTCTGTGCATTCAACTAACAGAGTTGAACCTTACTTTTGATTGAGCCTTTCTGAAACACTCTTTCTGTAGAAACTGCAATTGGACATTCTGAGCGCTAAGAGGCCTCTATTGGGAAAAATAATATCTTCAAATTAAAACTACACAGAAGCATTGTGTGAAACTTATTTCTGATATGTTCATTAAGCTAACAGAGTTGAACCATACTTTTGATGGCGCAGTTCTGAACACTCTTTCTGTAGAAAATGCAAGTGGACATTCGGAGCGCAAAGAGCGTAATAGTGGAGAAAGGAATATATTCAAATATAAACTACACAGTAGCATTCTGTGAAAATTCTTTCTGTTCTGTGCATTCAACTAACAGAGTTGAACCTTACTTTTGATTGAGCCGTTCTGAAACACTCTTTCTGTAGAAACTGCAATTCGACATGCTAAGCGCTAAGAGGCCTACATTGGGAAAAAGAATATCTTCAAATAAAAACTACACAGGTGCATTCTGTGAAACTTATTTCTGATCTGTAAATTCAGTTAACAGAGATAAAACATATTTTTGATTGAGCAGTTATGAAACACTCTTTTTGTAGAAAATGCAAGTGGAGATTCGGAGCGCTAAGAGGGTAATAGTGGAAAAAGGAATGTCTTCAAATATAAACTACACAGAATCATTCGGTGAAACTTCTTTCAGATCTGTGCATTCAGCTAACAGAGTTAAACCATACTTTTGATTGAGCAGATCTGAACACTCTTTCTCTAGAAAATGCAACTGGACATTTGGAGCGCTAAGAGCGTAGTAGTGGAAAAAGGAATATATTCAAATATAAACTACCCAGAAGCATTCTGTGAAACTTCTTTCTGATCTTAGCATTCAGCTAACAGAATTAAACCATACTTTTGATTGAGCAGTTTTGAAACACTCTGTCTGTAGAAAATGCAACTGGACATTCGTAGCGCTAGGTGGTTAATAGTGGAAAAAAGAATATGTTCAAATATAAACTACACAGAACCATTGTATGAAACTTCTTTCTGTTATGTGCATTCAACTAACAGAGTTGAACCTTACTTTTGATTGAGCCGTTCTGAAACACTCTTTCTGTAGAAACTGCAATTGGACATTCTGAGCGCTAAGAGGCCTATATTTTGAAAAAGAATGTCTACAAATAAAAACTACACAGAAGAATTGTGTGAAACTTCTTTCTGTTCTGTTTGTTCAACTAAAAGAGTTGAACCTTAGTTTTGATTGAGCCGCTCTGAAACACTCTTTCTGTAGAAAATGCAAGTGGACATTCGGAGCGCTAAGAGGGTAATAGTGGAAAAAGGAATGTCCCCAAATATAAAGTACACAGAATCATTCTGTGAAACTTCTTTCTGATCTGTGCATTCAGCTAACAGAGTTAAACCATACTTTTGATTGAGCAGATCTGAACACTCTTTCTGTAGAA
Source organism: Symphalangus syndactylus (assembly GCF_028878055.3). Classification (NCBI taxonomy): domain Eukaryota; kingdom Metazoa; phylum Chordata; class Mammalia; order Primates; family Hylobatidae; genus Symphalangus; species Symphalangus syndactylus. Next base: position 8,987,280 of record NC_072445.2, on the reverse strand, counting down.
AATGCAACTGGACATTTGGAGCGCTAAGAGAGTAGTAGTGGAAAAAGGAATATATTCAAATATAAACTACACAGAAGCATTCTGTGAAACGTCTTTCTGATCTGAGCATTCAGCTAACAGAGTTAAACCATACTTTTGATTGAGCAGTTTTGAAACACTCTGTCTGTAGAAAATGCAACTGGACATTCGTAGCGCTATGTGGGTAATAGTGGAAAAAAGAATATGTTCAAATATAAACTACACAGAAACATTGTATGAAACTTCTTTCTGTTCTGTGCATTCAACTAACAGAGTTGAACCTTACTTTTGATTGAGCCTTTCTGAAACACTCTTTCTGTAGAAACTGCAATTGGACATTCTGAGCACTAAGAGGCCTCTATTGGGAAAAATAATATCTTCAAATAAAAAGTACACAGAAGCATTGTGTGAAACTTTTTTCTGATATGTTCATTAAGCTAACAGAGTTAAACCATACTTTTGATTGCGCAGTTCTGAACACTCTTTCTGTAGAAAATGCAAGTGGACATTCGCAGCGCTAAGAGGGTAATAGTGGAAAAAGGAATATATTCAAATATAAACTACACAGTAGCATTCTGTGAAAATTCTTTCTGTTCTGTGCATTCAACTAACAGAGTTGAACCTTACTTTTGATTGAACCGTTCTGAAACACTCTTTCTGTAGAAACTGCAATTGGACATTCTGAGCGCTAAGAGGCCTATATTGGGAAAAAGAATGTCTACAAATAAAAACTACACAGAAGAATTGTGTGAAACATCTTTCTGTTCTGTTTGTTCAACTAAAAGAGTTGAACCTTAGTTTTGATTGAGCCGTTCTGAAACACTCTTTCTGTAGAAAATGCAAGTGGATATTCGGAGCGCTAAGAGGGTAATAGTGGAAAAAGGAATGTCTCCAAATATAAACTACACAGAATCATTCTGTGAAACTTCTTTCTGATCTGTGCATTCAGCTAACAGAGTTAAACCATACTTTTGATTGAGCAGATCTGAACACTCTTTCTGTAGAAAATGCATCTGGACATTTGGAGCGCTAAGAGAGTAGTAGTGGGAAAAGGAATATATTCAAATATAAACTACACAGAAGCATTCTGTGAAAATTCTTTCTGATCTGAGCATTCAGCTAACAGAGTTAAACCATACTTTTGATTGAGCAGTTTTGAAACACTCTGTCTGTAGAAAATGCAACTGGACATTCGTAGCGCCAAGTGGGTAATAGTGGAAAAAAGAATATGTTCAAATATAAACTACACAGAAGCATTGTATGAAACTTCTTTCTGTTCTGTGCATTCAACTAACAGAGTTGAACCTTACTTTTGATTGAGCCGTTCTGAAACACTCTTTCTGTAGAAACTGCAATTGGACATTCTGAGCGCTAAGAGGCCTATATTGGGAAAAAGAATGTCAACAAAGAAAAACTACACAGAAGAATTGTGTGAAACTTCTTTCTGTTCTGTTTGTTCAACTAAAAGAGTTGAACCTTAGTTTTGATTGAGCCGTTCTGAAACACTCTTTCTGTAGAAAATGCAAGTGGAGATTCGAAGCGCTAAGAGGTTAATAGTGGAAAAAGGAATGTCTCCAAATATAAACTACAGAGAATCATTCTGTGAAACTTCTTTCTGATCTGTGCATTCAGCTAACAGAGTTAAACCATACTTTTGATTGAGCAGATCTGAACACTCTTTCTGTAGAAAATGCAACTGGACATTTGGAGTGCTAAGAGAGTAGTAGTGGAAAAAGGAATATATTCAAATATAAACTACACAGAAGCATTCTGTGAAACTTCTTTCTGATCTGAGCATTCAGCTAACAGAGTTAAACCATACTTTTGATTGAGCAGTTTTGAAACATTCTGTCTGTAGAAAACGCAACTGGACATTCGTAGCGCCAAGTGGGTAATAGTGGAAAAAAGAATATCTTCAAATATAAACTACACAGAAGCATTGTATGAAATTTCTTTCTGTTCTGTGCATTCAACTAACAGAGTTGAACCTTACTTTTGATTGAGCCTTTCTGAAACACTCTTTCTGTAGAAACTGCAATTGGACATTCTGAGCGCTAAGAGGCCTCTATTGGGAAAAATAATATCTTCAAATTAAAACTACACAGAAGCATTGTGTGAAACTTATTTCTGATATTTTCATTAAGCTAACAGAGTTGAACCATACTTTTGATGGCGCAGTTCTGAACACTCTTTCTGTAGAAAATGCAAGTGGACATTCGGAGCGCTAAGAGCGTAATAGTGGAGAAAGGAATATATTCAAATATAAACTACACAGTAGCATTCTGTGAAAATTCTTTCTGTTCTGTGCATTCAACTAACAGAGTTGAACCTTACTTTTGATTGAGCCGTTCTGAAACACTCTTTCTGTAGAAACTGCAATTCGACATGCTAAGCGCTAAGAGGCCTACATTGGGAAAAAGAATATCTTCAAATAAAAACTACACAGGTGCATTCTGTGAAACTTATTTCTGATCTGTAAATTCAGTTAACAGAGATAAAACATATTTTTGATTGAGCAGTTATGAAACACTCTTTTTGTAGAAAATGCAAGTGGAGATTCGGAGCGCTAAGAGGGTAATAGTGGAAAAAGGAATGTCTTCAAATATAAACTACACAGAATCATTCGGTGAAACTTCTTTCTGATCTGTGCATTCAGCTAACAGAGTTAAACCATACTTTTGATTGAGCAGATCTGAACACTCTTTCTGTAGAAAATGCAACTGGACATTTGGAGCGCTAAGAGCGTAGTAGTGGAAAAAGGAATATATTCAAATATAAACTACACAGAAGCATTCTGTGAAACTTCTTTCTGATCTGAGCATTCAGCTAACAGAGTTAAACCATACTTTTGATTGAGCAATTTTGAAACACTCTGTCTGTAGAAAATGCAACTGGACATTCCTAGCGCTAAGTGGGTAATAGTGGAAAAAAGAATATGTTCAAATATAACCTACACAGAAGCATTGTATGAAACTTCTTTCTGTTCTGTGCATTCAACTAACAGAGTTGAACCTTACTTTTGATTGAGCCTTTCTGAAACACTCTTTCTGTAGAAAGTGCAATTGGACATTCTGAGCGCTAAGAGGCCTCTATTGGGAAAAATAATATCTTCAAATAAAAACTACACAGAAGCATTGTGTGAAACTTATTTCTGATATGTTCATTAAGCTAACAGAGTTAAACCATACTTTTGATTGCGCAGTTCTGAACACTCTTTCTGTAGAAAATGCAAGTGGACATTCGGAGCGCTAAGAGGGTAATAGTGGAGAAAGGAATATATTCAAATATAAACTACACAGTAGCATTCTGTGAAAATACTTTCTGTTCTGTGCATTCAACTAACAGAGTTGAACCTTACTTTTGATTGAGCCGTTCTGAAACACTCTTTCTGTAGAAACTGCAATTGGACATGCTAAGCGCTAAGAGGCCTACATTGGGAAAAAGAATATCTTCAAATAAAAACTACACAGATACATTCTGTGAAACTTATTTCTGATCTGTAAATTCAGTTAACAGAGATAAGACATATTTTTGATTGAGCAGTTATGAAACACTCTTTTTGTAGAAAATGCAAGTGGAGATTCGGAGCGCTAAGAAGGTAATAGTGGAAAAAGGAATGTCTTCAAATATAAACTACACAGAATCATTCGGTGAAACTTCTTTATGATCTGTGCATTCAGCTAACAGAGTTAAACCATACTTTTGATTGAGCAGTTATGAAACACTCTTTTTGTAGAAAATGCAAGTGGAGATTCGGAGCGCTAAGTGGGTAATAGTGGAAAAAGGAATGTCTTCAAATATAAACTACACAGAATCATTCGGTGAAACTTCTTTCTGATCTGTGCATTCAGCTAACAGAGTTAAACCATACTTTTGATTGAGCAGATCTGAACACTCTTTCTGTAGAAAATGCAACTGGACATTTGGAGCGCTAAGTGGGTAATAGTGGAAAAAAGAATATGTTCAAATATAAACTACACAGAAGCATTGTATGAAACTTCTTTCTGTTCTGTGCATTCAACTAACAGAGTTGAACCTTACTTTTGATTGAGCCGTTCTGAAACACTCTTTCTGTAGAAACTGCAATTGGACATTCTGAGCACTAAGAGGCCTATATTGGGAAAAAGAATGTCTACAAATAAAAACTACACAGAAGAATTGTGTGAAACTTCTTTCTGTTCTGTTTGTTCAACTAAAAGAGTTGAACCTTAGTTTTGATTGAGCCGTTCTGAAACACTCTTTCTGTAGAAAATTCAAGTGGACATTCGGAGCGCTAAGAGGGTAATAGTGGAAAAAGCAATGTCCCCAAATATAAAGTACACAGAATCATTCTGTGAAACTTCTTTCTGATCTGTGCATTCAGCTAACAGAATTAAACCATACTTTTGATTGAGCAGATCTGAACACTCTTTCTTTAGAAAATGCAACTGGACATTTGGAGCGCTAAGAGAGTAGTAGTGGAAAAAGGAATATATTCAAATATAAACTACACAGAAGCATTCTGTGAAACTTCTTTCTGATCTGAGCATTCAGCTAACAGAGTTAAACCATACTTTTGATTGAGCAGTTTTGAAACACTCTGTCTGTAGAAAATGCAACTGGACATTCGTAGCGCTAAGTGGGTAATAGTGGAAAAAAGAATATGTTCAAATATAAACTACACAGAAACATTGTATGAAACTTCTTTCTGTTCTGTGCATTCAACTAACAGAGTTGAACCTTACTTTTGATTGAGCCTTTCTGAAACACTCTTTCTGTAGAAACTGCAATTGTACATTCTGAGCGCTAAGAGGCCTCTATTGGGAAAAATAATATCTTCAAATAAAAAGTACACAGAAGCATTGTGTGAAACTTATTTCTGATATGTTCATTAAGCTAACAGAGTTAAACCATACTTTTGATTGCGCAGTTCTGAACACTCTTTCTGTAGAAAATGCAAGTGGACATTCGCAGCGCTAAGAGGGTAATAATGGAAAAAGGAATATATTCAAATATAAACTACACAGTAGCATTCTGTGAAAATTCTTTCTGTTCTGTGCATTCAACTAACAGAGTTGAACCTTACTTTTGATTGAGCCGTTCTGAAACACTCTTTCTGTAGAAACTGCAATTGGACATGCTAAGCGCTAAGAGGCCTACATTGGGAAAAAGAATATCTTCAAATAAAAACTACACAGATGCATTCTGTGAAACTTATTTCTGATCTGTAAATTCAGTTAAGAGAGATAAAACATATTTTTGATTGAGCAGTTATGAAACACTCTTTTTGTAGAAAATGCAAGTGGAGATTCGGAGCGCTAAGAGGGTAATAGTGGAAAAAGGAATGTCTTCAAATATAAACTACACAGAATCATTCGGTGAAACTTCTTTCTGATCTGTGCATTCAGCTAACAGAGTTAAACCATACTTTTGATTGAGCAGATCTGAACACTCTTTCTGTAGAAAATGCAACTGGACATTTGGAGCGCTAAGAGCGTAGTAGTGGAAAAAGGAATATATTCAAATATAAACTACACAGAAGCATTCTGTGAAACTTCTTTCTGATCTGAGCATTCAGCTAACAGAATTAAACCATACTTTTGATTGAGCAGTTTTGAAACACTCTGTCTGTAGAAAATGCAACTGGACATTCGTAGCGCTAAGTGGGTAATAGTGGAAAAAAGAATATGTTCACATATAAACTACACAGAAGCATTGTATGAAACTCCTTTCTGTTCTGTGCATTCAACTAACAGAGTTGAACCTTACTTTTGATTGAGCCGTTCTGAAACACTCTTTCTGTAGAAACTGCAATTGGACATTCTGAGCACTAAGAGGCCTATATTGGGAAAAAGAATGTCTACAAATAAAAACTACACAGAAGAATTGTGTGAAACTTCTTTCTGTTCTGTTTGTTCAACTAAAAGAGTTGAACCTTAGTTTTGATTGAGCCGTTCTGAAACACTCTTTCTGTAGAAAATGCAAGTGGACATTCGGAGCGCTAAGAGTGTAATAGTGGAAAAAGGAATGTCCCCAAATATAAAGTACACAGAATCATTCTGTGAAACTTCTTTCTGATCTGTGCATTCAGCTAACAGAGTTAAACCATACTTTTGATTGAGCAGATCTGAACACTCTTTCTTTAGAAAATGCAACTGGACATTTGGAGCGCTAAGAGAGTAGTAGTGGAAAAAGGAATATATTCAAATATAAACTACACAGAAGCATTCTGTGAAACTTCTTTCTGATCTGAGCACTCAGCTAACAGAGTTAAACCATACTTTTGATTGAGCAGTTTTGAAACACTCTGTCTGTAGAAAATGCAACTGGACATTCGTAGCGCTAAGTGGGTAATAGTGGAAAAAGGAATATGTTCAAATATAAACTACACAGAAACATTGTATGAAACTTCTTTCTGTTCTGTGCATTCAACTAACAGAGTTGAACCTTACATTTGATTGAGCCTTTCTGAAACACTCTTTCTGTAGAAACTGCAACTGGACATTCTGAGCGCTAAGAGGCCTCTGTTGGGAAAAATAATATCTTCAAATAAAAAGTACACAGAAGCATTGTGTGAAACTTATTTCTGATATGTTCATTAAGCTAACAGAGTTAAACCATACTTTTGATTGCGCAGTTCTGAACACTCTTTCTGTAGAAAATGCAAGTGGACATTCGCAGCGCTAAGAGGGTAATAGTGGAAAAAGGAATATATTCAAATATAAACTACACAGTAGCATTCTGTCAAAATTCTTTCTGTTCTGTGCATTCAACTAACAGAGTTGAACCTTACTTTTGATTGAGCCGTTCTGAAACACTCTTTCTGTAGAAAGTGCAATTGGACATGCTAAGCGCTAAGAGGCCTACATTGGGAAAAAGAATATGTTCAAATAAAAACTACACAGATGCATTCTGTGAAACTTATTTCTGATCTGTAAATTCAGTTAACAGAGATAAAACATATTTTTGATTGAGCAGTTATGAAACACTCTTTTTGTAGAAAATGCAAGTGGAGATTCGGAGCGCTAAGAGGGTAATAGTGGAAAAAGGAATGTCTCCAAATATAAACTACACAGAATCATTCGGTGAAACTTCTTTATGATCTGTGCATTCAGCTAACAGAGTTAAACCATACTTTTGATTGAGCAGATCTGAACAGTCTTTCTGTAGAAAATGCAACTGGACATTTGGAGCGCTAAGAGCGTAGTAGTGGAAAAAAAATATATTCAAATATAAACTACACAGAAGCATTCTGTGAAACTTCTTTCTGATCTGAGCATTCAGCTAACAGAGTTAAACCATACTTTTGATTGAGCAGTTTGGAAACACTCTGTCTGTAGAAAATGCAACTGGACATTCGTAGCGCTAAGTGGGTAATAGTGGAAAAAAGAATATGTTCAAATATAAACTACACAGAAGCATTGTATGAAACTTCTTTCTGTTCTGTGCATTCAACTAACAGAGTTGAACCTTACTTTTGATTGAGCCTTTCTGAAACACTCTTTCTGTAGAAACTGCAATTGGACATTCTGAGCGCTAAGAGGCCTATATTGGGAAAAAGAATGTCTACAAATAAAAACTACACAGAAGAATTGTGTGAAACTTCTTTCTGTTCTGTTTGTTCAACTAAAAGAGTTGAACCTTAGTTTTGATTGAGCCGTTCTGAAACACTCTTTCTGTAGAAAATGCAAGTGGAGATTCGGAGCGCTAAGAGGGTAATAGTGGAAAAAGGAATGTCTCCAAATATAAACTACACAGAATCATTCTGTGAAACTTCTTTCTGATCTGTGCATTCAGCTAACAGAGTTAAACCATACTTTTGATTGAGCAGATCTGAACACTTTTTCTGTAGAAAATGCAACTGGACATTTGGAGCGCTAAGAGAGTAGTAGTGGAAAAAGGAATATATTCAAATATAAACTACACAGAAGCATTCTGTGAATCTTCTTTCTGTTCTGAGCATTCAGCTAACAGAGTTAAACCATACTTTTGATTGAGCAGTTTTGAAACACTCTGTCTGTAGAAAATGCAACTGGACATTCGTAGCGCTAAGTGGGTAATAGTGGAAAAAAGAATATGTTCAAATATAAACTACACAGAAGCATTGTATGAAACTTCTTTCTGTTCTGTGCATTCAACTAACAGAGTTGAACCTTACTTTTGATTGAGCCTTTCTGAAACACTCTTTCTGTAGAAACTGCAATTGGACATTCTGAGCGCTAAGAGGTCTCTATTGGGAAAAATAATATCTTCAAATAAAAACTACACAGAAGCATTGTGTGAAACTTATTTCTGATATGTTCATTAAGCTAACAGAGTTAAACCATACTTTTGATTGCGCTGTTCTGAACACTCTTTCTGTAGAAAATGCAAGTGGACATTCGGAGCGCTAAGAGGGTAATAGTGGAGAAAGGAATATATTCAAATATAAACTACACAGTAGCATTCTGTGAAAATTCTTTCTGTTCTGTGCATTCAACTAACAGAGTTGAACCTTACTTTTGATTGAGCCGTTCTGAAACACTCTTTCTGTAGAAACTGCAATTGGACATGCTAAGCGCTAAGAGGCCTACATTGGGAAAAAGAATATCTTCAAATAAAAACTACACAGATGCATTCTGTGAAACTTATTTCTGATCTGTAAATTTAGTTAAGAGAGATAAAACATATTTTTGATTGAGCAGTTATGAAACACTCTTTTTGTAGAAAATGCAAGTGGAGATTCGGAGCGCTAAGAGGGTAATAGTGGAAAAAGGAATGTCTTCAAATATAAACTACACAGAATCATTCGGTGAAACTTCTTTCAGATCTCTGCATTCAGCTAACAGAGTTAAAACATACTTTTGATTGAGCAGATCTGAACACTCTTTCTGTAGAAAATGCAACTGGACATTTTTAGCGCTAAGAGCGTAGTAGTGGAAAAAGGAATATATTCAAATATAAACTACACAGAAGCATTCTGTGAAACTTCTTTCTGATCTGAGCATTCAGCTAACAGAGTTAAACCATACTTTTGATTGAGCAGTTTGGAAACACTCTGTCTGTAGAAAATGCAACTGGACATTCATAGCGCTAAGTGGGTAATAGTGGAAACAAGAATAGGTTCAAATATAAACTACACAGAAGCATTGTATGAAACTTCTTTCTGTTCTGTGCATTCAACTAACAGAGTTGAACCTTACTTTTGATTGAGCCGTTCTGAAACACTGTTTCTGTAGAAACTGCAATTGGACATTCTGAGCGCTAAGAGGCCTATATTGGGAAAAAGAATGTCTACAAATAAATACTACACAGAAGAATTGTGTGAAACTTCTTTCTGTTCTGTTTGTTCAACTAAAAGAGTTGAACCTTAGTTTTGATTGAGCCGTTCTGAAACACTCTTTCTGTAGAAAATGCAAGTGGAGATTCGGAGCGCTAAGAGGGTAATAGTGGAAAAAGGAAGGTCTCCAAATATAAACTACACAGAATCATTCTGTGAAACTTCTTTCTGATCTGTGCATTCAGCTAACAGAGTTAAACCATACTTTTGATTGAGCAGATCTGAACACTCTTTCTGTAGAAAATGCAACTGGACATTTGGAGGGCTAAGAGAGTAGTAGTGGAAAAAGGAATATATTCAAATATAAACTACACAGAAGCATTCTGTGAAACTTCTTTCTGATCTGAGCATTCAGCTAACAGATTTAAACCATACTTTTGATTGAGCAGTTTTGAAACACTCTGTCTGTAGAAAATGCAACTGGACATTCGTAGCCCCAAGTGGGTAATAGTGGAAAAAAGAATATGTTCAAATATAAACTACACAGAAGCATTGTATGAAACTTCTTTCTGTTCTGTGCATTCAACTAACAGAGTTGAACCTTACTTTGATTGAGCCTTTCTGAAACACTCTTTCTGTAGAAACTGCAATTGGACATTCTGAGCGCTAAGAGGCCTCTATTGGGAAAAATAATACCTTCAAATAAAAACTACACAGAAGCATTGTGTGAAACTTATTTCTGATATGTTCATTAAGCTAACAGAGTTAAACCATACTTTTGATTGCGCAGTTCTGAACACTCTTTCTGTAGAAAATGCAAGTGGACATTCGGAGCGCTAAGAGGGTAATAGTGGAGAAAGCAATATATTCAAATATAAACTACACAGTAGCATTCTGTGAAAATACTTTCTGTTCTGTGCATTCAACTAACAGAGTTGAACCTTACTTTTGATTGAGCCGTTCTGAAACACTCTTTCTGTAGAAACTGCAATTGGACATGCTAAGCGCTAAGAGGCCTACATTGGGAAAAAAATATCTTCAAATAAAAACTACACAGATGCATTCTGTGGACTCATTTCTGATCTGTAAATTCAGTTAACAGAGATAAAACATATTTTTGATTGAGCAGTTATGAAACACTCTTTTTGTAGAAAATGCAAGTGGAGATTCGGAGCGCTAAGAGGGTAATAGTGGAAAAAGGAATGTCTTCAAATATAAACTACACAGAATCATTCGGTGAAGCTTCTTTCAGATCTCTGCATTCAGCTAACAGAGTTAAAATATACTTTTGATTGAGCAGATCTGAACACTCTTTCTGTAGAAAATGCAACTGGACATTTTTAGCGCTAAGAGCGTAGTAGTGGAAAAAGGAATATATTCAAATATAAACTACACAGAAGCATTCTGTGAAACTTCTTTCTGATCTGAGCATTCAGCTAACAGAGTTAAACCATACTTTTGATTGAGCAGTTTGGAAACACTCTGTCTGTAGAAAATGCAACTGGACATTCATAGCGCTAAGTGGGTAATAGTGGAAACAAGAATAGGTTCAAATATAAACTACACAGAAGCATTGTATGAAACTTCTTTCTGTTCTGTGCATTCAACTAACAGAGTTGAACCTTACTTTTGATTGAGCCGTTCTGAAACACTGTTTCTGTAGAAACTGCAATTGGACATTCTGAGCGCTAAGAGGCCTATATTGGGAAAAATAATGTCTACAAATAAATACTACACAGAAGAATTGTGTGAAACTTCTTTCTGTTCTGTTTGTTCAACTAAAAGAGTTGAACCTTAGTTTTGATTGAGCCGTTCTGAAACACTCTTTCTGTAGAAAATGCAAGTGGAGATTCGGAGCGCTAAGAGGGTAATAGTGGAAAAAGGAAGGTCTCCAAATATAAACTACACAGAATCATTCTGTGAAACTTCTTTCTGATCTGTGCATTCAGCTAACAGAGTTAAACCATACTTTTGATTGAGCAGATCTGAACACTCTTTCTGTAGAAAATGCAACTGGACATTTGGAGGGCTAAGAGAGTAGTAGTGGAAAAAGGAATATATTCAAATATAAACTACACAGAAGCATTCTGTGAAACTTCTTTCTGATCTGAGCATTCAGCTAACAGAGTTAAACCATACTTTTGATTGAGCAGTTTTGAAACACTCTGTCTGTAGAAAATGCAACTGGACATTCGTAGCGCCAAGTGGGTTATTGTGGAAAAAAGAATATGTTCAAATATAAACTACACAGAAGCATTGTATGAAACTTCTTTCTGTTCTGTGCATTCAACTAACAGAGTTGAACCTTACTTTTGATTGAGCCTTTCTGAAACACTCTTTCTGTAGAAACTGCAATTGGACATTCTGAGCGCTAAGAGGCCTCTATTGGGAAAAATAATATCTTCAAATAAAAACTACACAGAAGCATTGTGTGAAACTTATTTCTGATATGTTCATTAAGCTAACAGAGTTAAACCATACTTTTGATTGCGCAGTTCTGAACACTCTTTCTGTAGAAAATGCAAGTGGACATTCGGAGCGCTAAGAGGGTAATAGTGGAAAAAGGAATATATTCAAATATAAACTACACAGTAGCATTCTGTGAAAATTCTTTCTGTTCTGTGCATTCAACTAACAGAGTTGAACCTTACTTTTGATTGAGCCGTTCTGAAACACTCTTTCTGTAGGAACTGCAATTGGACATGCTAAGCGCTAAGAGTCCTACATTGGGAAAAAGAATATCTTCAAATAAAAACTACACAGATGCATTCTGTGGACATATTTCTGATCTGTAAATTCAGTTAACAGAGATAAAACATATTTTTGATTGAGTAGTTATGAAACACTCTTTTTGTAGAAAATGCAAGTGGAGATTCGGAGCGCTAAGAGGGTAATAGTGGAAAAAGGAATGTCTTCAAATATAAACTACACAGAATCATTCGGTGAAACTTCTTTCAGATCTCTGCATTCAGCTAACAGAGTTAAAACATACTTTTGATTGAGCAGATCTGAACACTCTTTCTGTAGAAAATGCAACTGGACATTTTTAGCGCTAAGAGCGTAGTAGTGGAAAAAGGAATATATTCAAATATAAACTACACAGAAGCATTCTGTGAAACTTCTTTCTGATCTGAGCATTCAGCTAACAGAGTTAAACCATACTTTTGATTGAGCAGTTTGGAAACAGTCTGTCTGTAGAAAATGCAACTGGACATTCGTAGCGCTAAGTGGGTAATAGTGGAAACAAGAATAGGTTCAAATATAAACTACACAGAAGCATTGTATGAAACTTCTTTCTGTTCTGTGCATTCAACTAACAGAGTTGAACCTTACTTTTGATTGAGCCGTTCTGAAACACTGTTTCTGTAGAAACTGCAATTGGACATTCTGAGCGCTAAGAAGCCTATATTGGGAAAAAGAATGTCTACAAATAAAAACTACACAGAAGAATTGTGTGAAACTTCTTTCTGTTCTGTTTGTTCAACTAAAAGAGTTGAACCTTAGTTTTGATTGAGCCGTTCTGAAACACTCTTTCTGTAGAAAATGCAAGTGGAGATTCGGAGCGCTAACAGGGTAATAGTGGAAAAAGAATGTCTCCAAATATAAACTACACAGAATCACTCTGTGAAACTTCTTTCTGATCTGTGCATTCAGCTAACAGAGTTAAACCATACTTTTGATTGAGCAGATCTGAACACTCTTTCTGTAGAAAATGCAACTGGACATTTGGAGCGCTAAGAGCGTAGTAGTGGAAAAAGTAATATATTCAAATATAAACTACACAGAAGCATTCTGTGAAACTTCTTTCTGATCTGAGCATTCAGCTAACAGAATTAAACCATACATTTGATTGAGCAGTTTTGAAACACTCTGTCTGTAGAAAATGCAACTGGACATTCGTAGCGCTAAGAGGGTAATAGTGGAAAAAGGAATATATTCAAATATAAACTACACAGTATCATTCTGTGAAAATACTTTCTGTTCTGTGCATTCAACTAACAGAGTTGAACCTTACTTTTGATTGAGCCGTTCTGAAACACTCTTTCTGTAGAAACTGCAATTGGACATGCTAAGCGCTAAGAGGCCTATATTGGGAAAAAGAATATCTTCAAATAAAAACTACACAGATGCATTCTGTGAAACTTATTTCTGATCTGTAAATTCAGTTAACAGAGATAAAACATATTTTTGATTGAGCAGTTATGAAACACTCTTTTTGTAGAAAATGCAATTGGAGATTCGGAGCGCTAAGAGGGTAATAGTGGAAAAAGGAATGTCTTCAAATATAAACTACACAGAATCATTCGGTGAAACTTCTTTCAGATCTGTGCATTCAGCTAACAGAGTTAAACCATACTTTTGATTGAGCAGATCTGAACACTCTTTCTGTATAAAATGCAACTGGACATTTGGAGCGCTAAGAGGGTAGTAGTGGAAAAAGGAATATATTCAAATATAAACTACACAGAAGCATTCTGTGAAACTTCTTTCTGATCTGAGCATTCAGCTAACAGAGTTAAACCATACTTTTGATTGAGCAGTTTTGAAACACTCTGTCTGTAGAAAATGCAACTGGACATTCGTAGCGCTAAGTGGGTACTAGTGGAAAAAAGAATATGTTCAAATATAAACTACACAGAAGCATTGTATGAAACTTCTTTCTGTTCTGTGCATTCAACTAACAGAGTTGAACCTTACTTTTGATTGAGCCTTTCTGAAACACTCTTTCTGTAGAAACTGCAATTGGACATTCTGAGCGCTAAGAGGCCTCTATTGGGAAAAATAATATCTTCAAATAAAAACTACACAGAAGCATTGTGTGAAACTTATTTCTGATATGTTCATTAAGCTAACAGAGTTAAACCATACTTTTGATTGCGCAGTTCTGAACACTCTTTCTGTAGAAAATGCAAGTGGACTTTCGGAGCGCTAAGAGGGTAATAGTGGAAAAAGGAATATATACAAATATAAACTAAACAGTAGCATTCTGTGAAAATTCTTTCTGTTCGGTGCATTCAACTAACAGAGTTGAACCTTACTTTTGTTTGAGCCGTTCTGAAACACTCTTTCTGTAGAAACTGCAATTGGACATGCTAAGCGCTAAGAGGCCTACATTGGAAAAAAGAATATCTTCAAATAAAAACTACACAGATGCATTCTGTGAAACTTATTTCTGATCTGTAAATTCAGTTAACAGAGATAAAACATATTTTTGATTGAGCAGTTATGAAACACTCTTTTTGTAGAAAATGCAAGTGGAGATTCGGAGCGCTAAGAGGGTAATAGTGGAAAAAGAAATGTCTTCAAATATAAACTACACGGAATCATTCGGTGAAACTTCTTTCTGATCTGTGCATTCAGCTAACAGAGTTAAACCATACTTTTGATTGAGCAGATCTGAACACTCTTTCTGCAGAAAATGCAACTGGACATTTGGAGCGCTAAGAGCGTAGTAGTGGAAAAAGTAATATATTCAAATATAAACTACACAGCAGCATTCTGTGAAACTTCTTTCTGATCTGAGCATTCAGCTAACAGAGTTAAACCATATATTTGATTGAGCAGTTGTGAAACACTCTGTCTGTAGAAAATGCAACTGGACATTCGTAGCGCTAAGAGGGTAATAGTGGAAAAAGGAATATATTCAAATATAAACTACACAGTAGCATTCTGTGAAAAGACTTTCTGTTCTGTGCATTCAACTAACAGAGTTGAACCTTACTTTTGATGGAGCCGTTCTGAAACACTCTTTCTGTAGAAACTGCAATTGGACATGCTAAGCGCTAAGAGGCCTACATTGGGAAAAAGAATATCTTCAAATAAAAACTACACAGATGCATTCTGTGAAACTTATTTCTGATCTGTAAATTCAGTTAACAGAGATAAAACATATTTTTGATTGAGCAGTTATGAAACACTCTTTTTGTAGAAAATGCAAGTGGAGATTCGGAGCGCTAAGAGGCTAATATTGGAAAAAAGAATGTCTTCAAATATAAACTACACAGAATCATTCGGTGAAGCTTCTTTCAGATCTCTGCATTCAGCTAACAGAGTTAAAATATACTTTTGATTGAGCAGATCTGAACACTCTTTCTGTAGAAAATGCAACTGGACATTTTTAGCGCTAAGAGCGTAGTAGTGGAAAAAGGAATATATTCAAATATAAACTACACAGAAGCATTCTGTGAAACTTCTTTCTGATCTGAGCATTCAGCTAACAGAGTTAAACCATACTTTTGATTGAGCAGTTTGGAAACACTCTGTCTGTAGAAAATGCAACTGGACATTCATAGCGCTAAGTGGGTAATAGTGGAAACAAGAATAGGTTCAAATATAAACTACACAGAAGCATTGTATGAAACTTCTTTCTGTTCTGTGCATTCAACTAACAGAGTTGAACCTTACTTTTGATTGAGCCGTTCTGAAACACTGTTTCTGTAGAAACTGCAATTGGACATTCTGAGCGCTAAGAGGCCTATATTGGGAAAAATAATGTCTACAAATAAATACTACACAGAAGAATTGTGTGAAACTTCTTTCTGTTCTGTTTGTTCAACTAAAAGAGTTGAACCTTAGTTTTGATTGAGCCGTTCTGAAACACTCTTTCTGTAGAAAATGCAAGTGGAGATTCGGAGCGCTAAGAGGGTAATAGTGGAAAAAGGAAGGTCTCCAAATATAAACTACACAGAATCATTCTGTGAAACTTCTTTCTGATCTGTGCATTCAGCTAACAGAGTTAAACCATACTTTTGATTGAGCAGATCTGAACACTCTTTCTGTAGAAAATGCAACTGGACATTTGGAGGGCTAAGAGAGTAGTAGTGGAAAAAGGAATATATTCAAATATAAACTACACAGAAGCATTCTGTGAAGCTTCTTTCTGATCTGAGCATTCAGCTAACAGATTTAAACCATACTTTTGATTGAGCAGTTTTGAAACACTCTGTCTGTAGAAAATGCAACTGGACATTCGTAGCCCCAAGTGGGTAATAGTGGAAAAAAGAATATGTTCAAATATAAACTACACAGAAGCATTGTATGAAACTTCTTTCTGTTCTGTGCATTCAACTAACAGAGTTGAACCTTACTTTTGATTGAGCCTTTCTGAAACACTCTTTCTGTAGAAACTGCAATTGGACATTCTGAGCGCTAAGAGGCCTCTATTGGGAAAAATAATACCTTCAAATAAAAACTACACAGAAGCATTGTGTGAAACTTATTTCTGATATGTTCATTAAGCTAACAGAGTTAAACCATACTTTTGATTGCGCAGTTCTGAACACTCTTTCTGTAGAAAATGCAAGTGGACATTCGGAGCGCTAAGAGGGTAATAGTGGAGAAAGCAATATATTCAAATATAAACTACACAGTAGCATTCTGTGAAAATACTTTCTGTTCTGTGCATTCAACTAACAGAGTTGAACCTTACTTTTGATTGAGCCGTTCTGAAACACTCTTTCTGTAGAAACTGCAATTGGACATGCTAAGCGCTAAGAGGCCTACATTGGGAAAAAGAATATCTTCAAATAAAAACTACACAGATGCATTCTGTGGACTCATTTCTGATCTGTAAATTCATTTAACAGAGATAAAACATATTTTTGATTGAGCAGTTATGAAACACTCTTTTTGTAGAAAATGCAAGTGGAGATTCGGAGCGCTAAGAGGGTAATAGTGGAAAAAGGAATGTCTTCAAATATAAACTACACAGAATCATTCGGTGAAACTTCTTTCTGATCTGTGCATTCAGCTAACAGAGTTAAACCATACTTTTGATTGAGCAGATCTGAACATTCTTTCTGTAGAAAATGCAACTGGACATTTGGAGCGCTAAGAGCGTAGTAGTGGAAAAAGGAATATATTCAAATATAAACTACACAGAAGCATTCTGTGAAACTTCTTTCTGATCTGAGCATTCAGCTAACAGAGTTAAACCATACTTTTGATTGAGCAGTTTGGAAACACTCTGTCTGTAGAAAATGCAACTGGACATTCGTAGCGCTAAGTGGGTAATAGTGGAAAAAAGAATATGTTCAAATATAAACTACACAGAAGCATTGTATGAAACTTCTTGCTGTTCTGTGCATTCAACTAACAGAGTTGAACCTTACTTTTGATTGAGCCGTTCTGAAACACTCTTTCTGTAGAAACTGCAATTGGACAGTCAGAGCGCTAAGAGGCCTATATTGGGAAAAAGAATGTCTACAAATAAAAACTACACAGAAGAATTGTGTGAAACTTCTTTCTGTTCTGTTTGTTCAACTAAAAGCGTTGAACCTTAGTTTTGATTGAGCCGTTCTGAAACACTCTTTCTGTAGAAAATGCAAGTGGAGATTCGGAGCGCTAAGAGGGTAATAGTGGAAAAAGGAATGTCTCCAAATATAAACTACACAGATTAATTCTGTGAAACTTCTTTCTGATCTGTGCATTCAGCTAATAGAGTTAAACCATACTTTTGATTGAGCAGATCTGAACACTCTTTCTGTAGAAAATGCAACTGGACATTTGGAGCGCTAAGAGAGTAGTAGTGGAAAAAGGAATATATTCAAATATAAACTACACAGAAGCATTCTGTGAAACTTCTTTCTGATCTGAGCATTCAGCTAACAGAGTTAAACCATACTTTTGATTGAGCAGTTTTGAAACACTCTGTCTGTAGAAAATGCAACTGGACATTCGTAGCGCCAAGTGGGTTATTGTGGAAAAAAGAATATGTTCAAATATAAACTACACAGAAGCATTGTATGAAACTTCTTTCTGTTCTGTGCATTCAACTAACAGAGTTGAACCTTACTTTTGATTGAGCCTTTCTGAAACACTCTTTCTGTAGAAACTGCAATTGGACATTCTGAGCGCTAAGAGGCCTCTATTGGGAAAAATAATATCTTCAAATAAAAACTACACAGAAGCATTGTGTGAAACTTATTTCTGATATGTTCATTAAGCTAACAGAGTTAAACCATACTTTTGATTGCGCAGTTCTGAACACTCTTTCTGTAGAAAATGCAAGTGGACATTCGGAGCGCTAAGAGGGTAATAGTGGAAAAAGGAATATATTCAAATATAAACTACACAGTAGCATTCTGTGAAAATTCTTTCTGTTCTGTGCATTCAACTAACAGAGTTGAACCTTACTTTTGATTGAGCCGTTCTGAAACACTCTTTCTGTAGGAACTGCAATTGGACATGCTAAGCGCTAAGAGTCCTACATTGGGAAAAAGAATATCTTCAAATAAAAACTACACAGATGCATTCTGTGGACATATTTCTGATCTGTAAATTCAGTTAACAGAGATAAAACATATTTTTGATTGAGTAGTTATGAAACACTCTTTTTGTAGAAAATGCAAGTGGAGATTCGGAGCGCTAAGAGGGTAATAGTGGAAAAAGGAATGTCTTCAAATATAAACTACACAGAATCATTCGGTGAAACTTCTTTCTGATCTGTGCATTCAGCTAACAGAGTTAAACCATACTTTTGATTGAGCAGATCTGAACATTCTTTCTGTAGAAAACGCAACTGGACATTTGGAGCGCTAAGAGCGTAGTAGTGGAAAAAGGAATATATTCAAATATAAACTACACAGAAGCATTCTGTGAAACTTCTTTCTGATCTCAGCATTCAGCTAACAGAGTTAAACCATACTTTTGATTGAGCAGTTTTGAAACACATTGTCTGTAGAAAATGCACCTGGACATTCGTAGCGCTAAGTGGGTAATAGTGGAAAAAAAATATGTTCAAATATAAACTACACAGAAGCAGTGTATGAAACTTCTTTCTGTTCTGTGCATTCAACTAACAGAGATGAACCTTACATTTGATTGAGCCGTTCTGAAACACTCTTTCTGTAGAAACTGCAATTGGACATTCTGAGCGCTAAGAGGCCTATATTGGGAAAAAGAATGTCTACAAATAAAAACTACACAGAAGAATTGTGTGAAACTTCTTTCTGTTCTGTTTGTTCAACTAAAAGAGTTGAACCTTAGTTTTGATTGAGCCATTCTGAAACACTCTTTCTGTAGAAAATGCAAGTGGAGATTCGGAGCGCTAAGTGGGTAATAGTGGAAAAAGGAATGTCTCCAAATATAAACTACACAGAATCATTCTGTGAAACTTCTTTCTGATCTGTGCATTCAGCTAACAGAGTTAAACCATACTTTTGATTGAGCAGATCTGAACACTCCTGCTGTAGAAAATGCAACTGGACATTTGGAGCGCTAAGAGAGTAGTAGTGGAAAAAGGAATATATTCAAATATAAACTACACAGAAGCATTCTGTGAAACTTCTTTCTGATCTGAGCATTCAGCTAACAGAGTTAAACCATACTTTTGATTGAGCAGATTTGAAACACTCTGTCTGTAGAAAATGCAACTGGACATTCGTAGCGCTAAGTGGGTAATAGTGGAAAAAAGAATATGTTCAAATATAAACTACACAGAAGCATTGTATGAAACTACTTTCTGTTCTGTGCATTCAACTAACAGAGTTGAACCTTACTTTTGATTGAGCCTTTCTGAAACACTCTTTCTGTAGAAACTGCAATTGGACATTCTGAGCGCTAAGAGGCCTCTATTGGGAAAAATAATATCTTCAAATAAAAACTACACAGAAGCATTGTGTGAAACTTATTTCTGATATGTTCATTAAGCTAACAGAGTTAAACCATACTTTTGATTGCGCAGTTCTGAACACTCTTTCTGTAGAAAATGCAAGTGGACATTCGGAGCGCTAAGAGGGTAATAGTGGAAAAAGGAATATATTCAAATATAAACTACACAGAATCATTCTGTGAAAATTCTTTCTGTTCTGTGCATTCAACTAACAGAGTTGAAACTTACTTTTGATTGAGCCGTTCTGAAACACTCTTTCTGTAGAAACTGCAATTGGACATGCTAAGCGCTAAGAGGCCTACATTGGGAAAAAGAATATCTTCAAATAAAAACTACACAGATGCATTCTGTGAAACTTATTTCTGATCTGTAAATTCAGTTAAGAGAGATAAAACATATTTTTGATTGAGCAGTTATGAAACACACTTTTTGTAGAAAATGCAAGTGGAGATTCGGAGCGCTAAGAGGGTAATAGTGGAAAAAGGAATGTCTTCAAATATAAACTACACAGAATCATTCGGTGAAACATCTTTCAGATCTCTGCATTCAGCTAACAGAGTTAAAACATACTTTTGATTGAGCAGATCTGAACACTCTTTCTGTAGAAAATGCAACTGGACATTTTTAGCGCTAAGAGCGTAGTAGTGGAAAAAGGAATATATTCAAATATAAACTACACAGAAGCATTCTGTGAAACTTCTTTCTGATCTGAGCATTCAGCTAACAGAGTTAAACCATACTTTTGATTGAGCAGTTCGGAAACAGTCTGTCTGTAGAAAATGCAACTGGACATTCGTAGCGCTAAGTGGGTAATAGTGGAAACAAGAATAGGTTCAAATATAAACTACACAGAAGCATTGTATGAAACTTCTTTCTGTTCTGTGCATTCAACTAACAGAGTTGAACCTTACTTTTGATTGAGCCGTTCTGAAACACTGTTTCTGTAGAAACTGCAATTGGACATTCTGAGCGCTAAGAAGCCTATATTGGGAAAAAGAATGTCTACAAATAAAAACTACACAGAAGAATTGTGTGAAACTTCTTTCTGTTCTGTTTGTTCAACTAAAAGAGTTGAACCTTAGTTTTGATTGAGCCGTTCTGAAACACTCTTTCTGTAGAAAATGCAAGTGGAGATTCGGAGCGCTAACAGGGTAATAGTGGAAAAAGAATGTCTCCAAATATAAACTACACAGAATCATTCTGTGAAACTTCTTTCTGATCTGTGCATTCAGCTAACAGAGTTAAACCATACTTTTGATTGAGCAGATCTGAACACTCTTTCTGTAGAAAATGCAACTGGACATTTGGAGCGCTAAGAGCGTAGTAGTGGAAAAAGTAATATATTCAAATATAAACTACACAGAAGCATTCTGTGAAACTTCTTTCTGATCTGAGCATTCAGCTAACAGAGTTAAACCATACATTTGATTGAGCAGTTTTGAAACACTCTGTCTGTAGAAAATGCAACTGGACATTCGTAGCGCTAAGAGGGTAATAGTGGAAAAAGGAATATATTCAAATATAAACTACACAGTAGCATTCTGTGAAAATACTTTCTGTTCTGTGCATTCAACTAACAGAGTTGAACCTTACTTTTGATTGAGCCGTTCTGAAACACTCTTTCTGTAGAAACTGCAATTGGACATGCTAAGCGCTAAGAGGCCTATATTGGGAAAAAGAATATCTTCAAATAAAAACTACACAGATGCATTCTGTGAAACTTATTTCTGATCTGTAAATTCAGTTAACAGAGATAAAACATATTTTTGATTGAGCAGTTATGAAACACTCTTTTTGTAGAAAATGCAATTGGAGATTCGGAGCGCTAAGAGGGTAATAGTGGAAAAAGGAATGTCTTCAAATATAAACTACACAGAATCATTCGGTGAAACTTCTTTCAGATCTGTGCATTCAGCTAACAGAGTTAAACCATACTTTTGATTGAGCAGATCTGAACACTCTTTCTGTATAAAATGCAACTGGACATTTGGAGCGCTAAGAGGGTAGTAGTGGAAAAAGGAATATATTCAAATATAAACTACACAGAAGCATTCTGTGAAACTTCTTTCTGATCTGAGCATTCAGCTAACAGAGTTAAACCATACTTTTGATTGAGCAGTTTTGAAACACTCTGTCTGTAGAAAATGCAACTGGACATTCGTAGCGCTAAGTGGGTAATAGTGGAAAAAAGAATATGTTCAAATATAAACTACACAGAAGCATTGTATGAAACTTCTTTCTGTTCTGTGCATTCAACTAACAGAGTTGAACCTTACTTTTGATTGAGCCTTTCTGAAACACTCTTTCTGTAGAAACTGCAATTGGACATTCTGAGCGCTAAGAGGCCTCTATTGGGAAAAATAATATCTTCAAATAAAAACTACACAGAAGCATTGTGTGAAACTTATTTCTGATATGTTCATTAAGCTAACAGAGTTAAACCATACTTTTGATTGCGCAGTTCTGAACACTCTTTCTGTAGAAAATGCAAGTGGACATTCGGAGCGCTAAGAGGGTAATAGTGGAAAAAGGAATATATTCAATTATAAACTACACAGTAGCATTCTGTGAAAATTCTTTCTGTTCTGTGCATTCAACTAACCGAGTTGAACCTTACTTTTGTTTGAGCCGTTCTGAAACACTCTTTCTGTAGAAACTGCAATTGGACATGCTAAGCGCTAAGAGGCCTACATTGGAAAAAAGAATATCTTCAAATAAAAACTACACAGATGCATTCTGTGAAACTTATTTCTGATCTGTAAATTCAGTTAACAGAGATAAAACATATTTTTGATTGAGCAGTTATGAAACACTCTTTTTGTAGAAAATGCAAGTGGAGATTCGGAGCGCTAAGAGGGTAATAGTGGAAAAAGAAATGTCTTCAAATATAAACTACACGGAATCATTCGGTGAAACTTCTTTCTGATCTGTGCATTCAGCTAACAGAGTTAAACCATACTTTTGATTGAGCAGATCTGAACACTCTTTCTGCAGAAAATGCAACTGGACATTTGGAGCGCTAAGAGCGTAGTAGTGGAAAAAGTAATATATTCAAATATAAACTACACAGAAGCATTCTGTGAAACTTCTTTCTGATCTGAGCATTCAGCTAACAGAGTTAAACCATATATTTGATTGAGCAGTTGTGAAACACTCTGTCTGTAGAAAATGCAACTGGACATTCGTAGCGCTAAGAGGGTAATAGTGGAAAAAGGAATATATTCAAATATAAACTACACAGTAGCATTCTGTGAAAAGACTTTCTGTTCTGTGCATTCAACTAACAGAGTTGAACCTTACTTTTGATGGAGCCGTTCTGAAACACTCTTTCTGTAGAAACTGCAATTGGACATGCTAAGCGCTAAGAGGCCTACATTGGGAAAAAGAATATCTTCAAATAAAAACTACACAGATGCATTCTGTGAAACTTATTTCTGATCTGTAAATTCAGTTAACAGAGATAAAACATATTTTTGATTGAGCAGTTATGAAACACTCTTTTTGTAGAAAATGCAATTGGAGATTCGGAGCGCTAAGAGGGTAATAGTGGAAAAAGGAATGTCTTCAAATATAAACTACACAGAATCATTCGGTGAAACTTCTTTCAGATCTGTGCATTCAGCTAACAGAGTTAAACCATACTTTTGATTGAGCAGATCTGAACACTCTTTCTGTAGAAAATGCAACTGGACATTTGGAGCGCTAAGAGCGTAGTAGTGGAAAAAGGAATATATTCAAATATAAACTACACAGAAGCATTCTGTGAAACTTCTTTCTGATCTGAGCATTCAGCTAACAGAGTTAAACCATACTTTTGATTGAGCAGTTTGGAAACACTCTGTCTGTAGAAAATGCAACTGGACATTCATAGCGCTAAGTGGGTAATAGTGGAAACAAGAATAGGTTCAAATATAAACTACACAGAAGCATTGTATGAAACTTCTTTCTGTTCTGTGCATTCAACTAACAGAGTTGAACCTTACTTTTGATTGAGCAGTTCTGAAACACTCTTTCTGTAGAAACTGCAATTGGACATTCTGAGCGCTAAGAGGCCTATATTGGGAAAAAGAATGTCTACAAATAAATACTACACAGAAGAATTGTGTGAAACTTCTTTCTGTTCTGTTTGTTCAACTAAAAGATTTGAACCTTAGTTTTGATTGAGCCGTTCTGAAACACTCTTTCTGTAGAAAATGCAAGTGGAGATTCGGAGCGCTAAGAGGGTAATAGTGGAAAAAGGAAGGTCTCCAAATATAAACTACACAGAATCATTCTGTGAAACTTCTTTCTGATCTGTGCATTCAGCTAATAGAGTTAAACCATACTTTTGATTGAGCAGATCTGAACACTCTTTCTGTAGAAAATGCAACTGGACATTTGGAGCGCTAAGAGAGTAGTAGTGGAAAAAGGAATATATTCAAATATAAACTACACAGAAGCATTCTGTGAAACTTCTTTCTGATCTGAGCATTCAGCTAACAGAGTTAAACCATACTTTTGATTGAGCAGTTTTGAAACACTCTGTCTGTAGAAAATGCAACTGGACATTCGTAGCGCCAAGTGGGTTATAGTGGAAAAAAGAATATGTTCAAATATAAACTACACAGAAGCATTGTATGAAACTTCTTTCTGTTCTGTGCATTCAACTAACAGAGTTGAACCTTACTTTTGATTGAGCCTTTCTGAAACACTCTTTCTGTAGAAACTGCAATTGGACATTCTGAGCGCTAAGAGGCCTCTATTGGGAAAAATAATATCTTCAAATAAAAACTACACAGAAGCATTGTGTGAAACTTATTTCTGATATGTTCATTAAGCTAACAGAGTTAAACCATACTTTTGATTGCGCAGTTCTGAACACTCTTTCTGTAGAAAATGCAAGTGGACATTCGGAGCGCTAAGAGGGTAATAGTGGAAAAAGGAATATATTCAAATATAAACTACACAGTAGCATTCTGTGAAAATACTTTCTGTTCTGTGCATTCAACTAACAGAGTTGAACCTTACTTTTGATTGAGCCGTTCTGAAACACTCTTTCTGTAGAAACTGCAATTGGACATGCTAAGCGCTAAGAGGCCTACATTGGGAAAAAGAATATCTTCAAATAAAAACTACACAGATGCATTCTCTGAAACTTATTTCTGATCTGTAAATTCAGTTAACAGAGATAAAACATATTTTTGATTGAGCAGTTATGAAACACTCTTTTTGTAGAAAATGCAAGTGGAGATTCGGAGCGCTAAGAGGGTAATAGTGGAAAAAGGAATGTCTTCAAATATAAACTACACGGAATCATTCGGTGAAACTTCTTTCTGATCTGTGCATTCAGCTAACAGAGTTAAACCATACTTTTGATTGAGCAGATCTGAACACTCTTTCTGTAGAAAATGCAACTGGACAATTGGAGCGCTAAGAGCGTAGTAGTGGAAAAACAATATATTCAAATATAAACTACACAGAAGCATTCTGTGAAAATTCTTTCTGATCTGAGCATTCAGCTAACAGAGTTAAACCATACTTTTGATTGAGCAGTTTTGAAACACTCTGTCTGTAGAAAATGCAACTGGACATTCGTAGCGCTAAGTGGGTAATAGTGGAAAAAAGAATATGTTCAAATATAAACTACACAGAAGCATTGTATGAAACTTCTTTCTGTTCTGTGCATTCAACTAACAGAGTTGAACCTTACTTTTGATTGAGCCTTTCTGAAACACTCTTTCTGTAGAAACTGCAATTGGACATACTGAGCGCTAAGAGGCCTCTATTGGGAAAAATAATATCTTCAAATAAAAACTACACAGAAGCATTGTGTGAAACTTATTTCTGATATGTTCATTAAGCTAACAGGGTTAAACCATACTTTTGATTGCGCAGTTCTGAACACTATTTCTGTAGAAAATGCAAGTGGACATTCGGAGCGTTAAGAGGGTAATAGTGGAAAAAGGAATATATTCAAATATAAACTGCACAGTAGCATTCTGTGAAAATTCTTTCTGTTCTGTGCATTCAACTAACAGAGTGGAACCTTACTTTTGATTGAGCCGTTCTGAAACACTCTTTCTGTAGAAACTGCAATTGGACATGCTAAGCGCTAGGAGGCCTACATTGGGAAAAAGAATATCTTCAAATAAAAACTACACAGATGCATTCTGTGAAACTTATTTCTGATCTGTAAATTCAGTTAACAGAGATAAAACATATTTTTGATTGAGCAGTTATGAAACACTCTTTTTGTAGAAGATGCAAGTGGAGATTCGGAGCGCTAAGAGGCTAATAGTGGAAAAAGGAATGTCTTCAAATATAAACTACACAGAATCATTCGGTGAAACTTCTTTCAGATCTGTGCATTCAGCTAACAGAGTTAAACCATACTTTTGATTGAGCAGATCTGAACACTCTTTCTGTAGAAAATGCAACTGGACATTTGGAGCGCTAAGAGCGTAGTAGTGGAAAAAGGAATATATTCAAATATAAACTACACAGAAGCATTCTGTGAAACTTCTTTCTGATCTGAGCATTCAGCTAACAGAGTTAAACCATACTTTTGATTGAGCAGTTTGGAAACACTCTGTAGAAAATGCAACTGGACATTCATAGCGCTAAGTGGGTAATAGTGGAAACAAGAATAGGTTCAAATATAAACTACACAGAAGCATTGTATGAAACTTCTTTCTGTTCTGTGCATTCAACTAACAGAGTTGAACCTTACTTTTGATTGAGCAGTTCTGAAACACTCTTTCTGTAGAAACTGCAATTGGACATTCTGAGCGCTAAGAGGCCTATATTGGGAAAAAGAATGTCTACAAATAAATACTACACAGAAGAATTGTGAGAAACTTCTTTCTGTTCTGTTTGTTCAACTAAAAGATTTGAACCTTAGTTTTGATTGAGCCGTTCTGAAACTCTCTTTCTGTAGAAAATGGAAGTGGAGATTCGGAGCGCTAAGAGGGTAATAGTGGAAAAAGGAAGGTCTCCAAATATAAACTACACAGAATCATTCTGTGAAACTTCTTTCTGATCTGTGCATTCAGCTAATAGAGTTAAACCATACTTTTGATTGAGCAGATCTGAACACTCTTTCTGTAGAAAATGCAACTGGACATTTGGAGCGCTAAGAGAGTAGTAGTGGAAAAAGGAATATATTCAAATATAAACTACACAGAAGCATTCTGTGAAACTTCTTTCTGATCTGAGCATTCAGCTAACAGAGTTAAACCATACTTTTGATTGAGCAGTTTTGAAACACTCTGTAGAAAATGCAACTGGACATTCGTAGCGCCAAGTGGGTTATAGTGGAAAAAAGAATATGTTCAAATATAAACTACACAGAAACATTGTATGAAACTTCTTTCTGTTCTGTGCATTCAACTAACAGAGTTGAACCTTACTTTTGATTGAGCCTTTCTGAAACACTCTTTCTGTAGAAACTGCAATTGGACATTCTGAGCGCTAAGAGGCCTATAATGGGAAAAATAATATCTTCAAATAAAAACTACACAGAAGCATTGTGTGAAACTTATTTCTGATATGTTCATTAAGCTAACAGAGTTAAACCATACTTTTGATTGCGCAGTTCTGAACACTCTTTCTGTAGAAAATGCAAGTGGACATTCGGAGCGCTAAGAGGGTAATAGTGGAAAAAGGAATATATTCAAATATAAACTACACAGTAGCATTCTGTGAAAATTCTTTCTGTTCTGTGCATTCAACTAACAGAGTTGAACCTTACTTTTGATTGAGCCGTTCTGAAACACTCTTTCTGTAGAAACTGCAATTGGACATGCTAAGCGCTAAGAGGCCTACATTGGGAAAAAGAACATCTTCAAATAAAAACTACACAGATGCATTCTGTGAAACTTTTTTCTGATCTGTAAATTCAGTTAACAGAGATAAAACATATTTTTGATTGAGCAGTTATGAAACACTCTTTTTGTAGAAAATGCAAGTGGAGATTCGGAGCGCTAAGAGGGTAATAGTGGAAAAAGGAATGTCTTCAAATATAAACTACACGGAATCATTCGGTGAAACTTCTTTCTGATCTGTGCATTCAGCTAACAGAGTTAAAACATACTTTTGATTGAGCAGAACTGAACACTCTTTCTGTAGAAAATGCAACTGGACATTTGGAGCGCTAAGAGCGTAGTAGTGGAAAAAGTAATATATTCAAATATAAACTACACAAAAGCATTCTGTGAAACTTCTTTCTGATCTGAGCATTCAGCTAACAGAGTTAAACCATACATTTGATTGAGCAGTTTTGAAACACTCTGTCTGTAGAAAATGCAACTGGACATTCGTAGCGCTAAGAGGGTAATAGTGGAAAAAGGAATATATTCAAATATAAACTACACAGTAGCATTCTGTGAAAATACTTTCTGTTCTGTGCATTCAACTAACAGAGTTGAACCTTACTTTTGAGTGAGCCGTTCTGAAACACTCTTTCTGTAGAAACTGCAATTGGACATGCTAAGCGCTAAGAGGCCTATATTGGGAAAAAGAATATCTTCAAATAAAAACTACACAGATGCATTCTGTGAAACTTTTTCTGATCTGTAAATTCAGTTAACAGAGATAAAACATATTTTTGATTGAGCAGTTATGAAACACTCTTTTTGTAGAAAATGCAATTGGAGATTCGGAGCGCTAAGAGGGTAATAGTGGAAAAAGGAATGTCTTCAAATATAAACTACACAGAATCATTCGGTGAAACTTCTTTCTGATCTGTGCATTCAGCTAACAGAGTTAAACCATACTTTTGATTGAGCAGATCTGAACACTCTTTCTGTAGAAAATGCAACTGGACATTTGGAGCGCTAAGAGCGTAGTAGTGGAAAATGGAATATATTCAAATATAAACTACACAGAAGCAGTCTGTGAAACTTCTTTCTGATCTGAGCATTCAGCTAACAGAGTTAAACCATACTTTTGATTGAGCAGTTTGGAAACACTCTGTCTGTAGAAAATGCAACTGGATATTCATAGCGCTAAGTGGGTAATAGTGGAAACAAGAATAGGTTCAAATATAAACTACAGAGAAGCATTGTATGAAACTTCTTTCTGTTCTGTGCATTCAACTAACAGAGTTGAACCTTACTTTTGATTGAGCCGTTCTGAAACACTCTTTCTGTAGAAACTGCAATTGGACATTCTGAGCGCTAAGAGGCCTATATTGGGAAAAATAATGTCTACAAATAAATACTACACAGAAGAATTGTGTGAAACTTCTTTCTGTTCTGTTTGTTCAACTGAAAGATTTGAACCTTAGTTTTGATTGAGCCGTTCTGAAACACTCTTTCTGTAGAAAATGCAAGTGGAGATTCGGAGCGCTAAGAGGGTAATAGTGGAAAAAGGAAGGTCTCCAAATATAAACTACACAGAATCATTCTGTGAAACTTCTTTCTGATCTGTGCATTCAGCTAATAGAGTTAAACCATACTTTTGATTGAGCAGATCTGAACACTCTTTCTGTAGAAAATGCAACTGGACATTTGGAGCGCTAAGAGAGTAGTAGTGGAAAAAGGAATATATTCAAATATAAACTACACAGAAGCATTCTGTGAAACTTCTTTCTGATCTGAGCATTCAGCTAACAGAGTTAAACCATACATTTGATTGAGCAGTTTTGAAACACTCTGTCTGTAGAAAATGCAACTGGACATTCGTAGCGCTAAGAGGGTAATAGTGGAAAAAGGAATATATTCAAATATAAACTACACAGTAGCATTCTGTGAAAATACTTTCTGTTCTGTGCATTCAACTAACAGAGTTGAACCTTACTTTTGATTGAGCCGTTCTGAAACACTCTTTCTGTAGAAACTGCAATTGGACATGCTAAGCGCTAAGAGGCCTACATTGGGAAAAAGAATATCTTCAAATAAAAACTACACAGATGCATTCTGTGAAACTTATTTCTGATCTGTAAATTCAGTTAACAGAGATAAAACATATTTTTGATTGAGCAGTTATGAAACACTCTTTTTGTAGAAAATGCAATTGGAGATTCGGAGCGCTAAGAGGGTAATAGTGGAAAAAGGAATGTCTTCAAATATAAACTACACAGAATCATTCGGTGAAACTTCTTTCTGATCTGTGCATTCAGCTAACAGAGTTAAACCATACTTTTGATTGAGCAGATCTGAACACTCTTTCTGTAGAAAATGCAACTGGACATTTGGAGCGCTAAGAGCGTAGTAGTGGAAAATGGAATATATTCAAATATAAACTACACAGAAGCATTCTGTGAAACTTCTTTCTGATCTGAGCATTCAGCTAACAGAGTTAAACCATACTTTTGATTGAGCAGTTTGGAAACACTCTGTCTGTAGAAAATGCAACTGGATATTCATAGCGCTAAGTGGGTAATAGTGGAAACAAGAATAGGTTCAAATATAAACTACAGAGAAGCATTGTATGAAACTTCTTTCTGTTCTGTGCATTCAACTAACAGAGTTGAACCTTACTTTTGATTGAGCCGTTCTGAAACACTCTTTCTGTAGAAACTGCAATTGGACATTCTGAGCGCTAAGAGGCCTATATTGGGAAAAATAATGTCTACAAATAAATACTACACAGAAGAATTGTGTGAAACTTCTTTCTGTTCTGTTTGTTCAACTAAAAGATTTGAACCTTAGTTTTGATTGAGCCGTTCTGAAACACTCTTTCTGTAGAAAATGCAAGTGGAGATTCGGAGCGCTAAGAGGGTAATAGTGGAAAAAGGAAGGTCTCCAAATATAAACTACACAGAATCATTCTGTGAAACTTCTTTCTGATCTGTGCATTCAGCTAATAGAGTTAAACCATACTTTTGATTGAGCAGATCTGAACACTCTTTCTGTAGAAAATGCAACTGGACATTTGGAGCGCTAAGAGAGTAGTAGTGGAAAAAGGAATATATTCAAATATAAACTACACAGAAGCATTCTGTGAAACTTCTTTCTGATCTGAGCATTCAGCTAACAGAGTTAAACCATACTTTTGATTGAGCAGTTTTGAAACACTCTGTCTGTAGAAAATGCAACTGGACATTCGTAGCGCCAAGTGGGTTATAGTGGAAAAAAGAATATGTTCAAATATAAACTACACAGAAGCATTGTATGAAATTTCTTTCTGTTCTGTGCATTCAACTAACAGAGTTGAACCTTACTTTTGATTGAGCCTTTCTGAAACACTCTTTCTGTAGAAACTGCAATTGGACATTCTGAGCGCTAAGAGGCCTCTATTGGGAAAAATAATATCTTCAAATAAAAACTACACAGAAGCATTGTGTGAAACTTATTTCTGATATGTTCATTAAGCTAACAGAGTTAAACCATACTTTTGATTGCGCAGTTCTGAACACTCTTTCTGTAGAAAATGCAAGTGGACATTCGGAGCGCTAAGAGGGTAATAGTGGAAAAAGGAATATATTCAAATATAAACTACACAGTAGCATTCTGTGAAAATTCTTTCTGTTCTGTGCATTCAACTAACAGAGTTGAACCTTACTTTTGATTGAGCCGTTCTGAAACACTCTTTCTGTAGAAACTGCAATTGGACATGCTAAGCGCTAAGAGGCCTACATTGGGAAAAAGAATATCTTCAATAAAAACTACACAGATGCATTCTGTGAAACTTATTTCTGATCTGTAAATTCAGTTAACAGGGATAAAACATATTTTTGATTGAGCAGTTATGAAACACTCTTTTTGTAGAAAATGCAAGTGGAGATTCGGAGCGCTAAGAGGGTAATAGTGGAAAAAGGAATGTCTTCAAATATAAACTACACGGAATCATTCGGTGAAACTTCTTTCTGATCTGTGCATTCAGCTAACAGAGTTAAACCATACTTTTGATTGAGCAGATCTGAACACTCTTTCTGTAGAAAATGCAACTGGACAATTGGAGCGCTAAGAGCGTAGTAGTGGAAAAACAATATATTCAAATATAAACTACACAGAAGCATTCTGTGAAACTTCTTTCTGATCTGAGCATTCAGCTAACAGAGTTAAACCATACTTTTGATTGAGCAGTTTTGAAACACTCTGTCTGTAGAAAATGCAACTGGACATTCGTAGCGCTAAGTGGGTAATAGTGGAAAAAAGAATATGTTCAAATATAAACTACACAGAAGCATTGTATGAAACTTCTTTCTGTTCTGTGCATTCAACTAACAGAGTTGAACCTTACTTTTGATTGAGCCTTTCTGAAACACTCTTTCTGTGGAAACTGCAATTGTACATTCTGAGCGCTAAGAGGCCTCTATTGGGAAAAATAATATCTTCAAATAAAAACTACACAGAAGCATTGTGTGAAACTTATTTCTGATATGTTCATTAAGCTAACAGGGTTAAACCATACTTTTGATTGCGCAGTTCTGAACACTCTTTCTGTAGAAAATGCAAGTGGACATTCGGAGCGTTAAGAGGGTAATAGTGGAAAAAGGAATATATTCAAATATAAACTGCACAGTAGCATTCTGTGAAAATTCTTTCTGTTCTGTGCATTCAACTAACAGAGTGGAACCTTACTTTTGATTGAGCCGTTCTGAAACACTCTTTCTGTAGAAACTGCAATTGGACATGCTAAGCGCTAGGAGGCCTACATTGGGAAAAAGAATATCTTCAAATAAAAACTACACAGATGCATTCTGTGAAACTTATTTCTGATCTGTAAATTC
This sequence comes from Symphalangus syndactylus, assembly GCF_028878055.3. NCBI lineage: Eukaryota > Metazoa > Chordata > Mammalia > Primates > Hylobatidae > Symphalangus > Symphalangus syndactylus. The sequence goes on along the minus strand of NC_072445.2, from coordinate 8,954,757 downwards.
AGTTAACAGAGATAAAACATATTTTTGATTGAGCAGCTATGAAACACTCTTTTTGTAGAAAATGCAAGTGGAGATTCGGAGCGCTAAGAGGCTAATAGTGGAAAAAGGAATGTCTTCAAATATAAACTACACAGAATCATTCGGTGAAACTTCTTTCTGATCTGTGCATTCAGCTAACAGAGTTAAACCATACTTTTGATTGAGCAGATCTGAACACTCTTTCTGTAGAAAATGCAACTGGACATTTGGAGCGCTAAAAGCGTAGTAGTGGAAAAAGGAATATATTCAAATATAAACTACACAGAAGCATTCTGTGAAACTTCTTTCTGATCTGAGCATTCAGCTAACAGAGTTAAACCATACTTTTGATTGAGCAGTTTTGAAACACTCTGTCTGTAGAAAATGCAACTGGACATTCGTAGCGCCAAGTGGGTTATAGTGGAAAAAAGAATATGTTCAAATATAAACTACACAGAAGCATTGTATGAAATTTCTTTCTGTTCTGTGCATTCAACTAACAGAGTTGAACCTTACTTTTGATTGAGCCTTTCTGAAACACTCTTTCTGTAGAAACTGCAATTGGACATTCTGAGCGCTAAGAGGCCTCTATTGGGAAAAATAATATCTTCAAATAAAAACTACACAGAAGCATTGTGTGAAACTTATTTCTGATATGTTCATTAAGCTAACAGAGTTAAACCATACTTTTGATTGCGCAGTTCTGAACACTCTTTCTGTAGAAAATGCAAGTGGACATTCGGAGCGCTAAGAGGGTAATAGTGGAAAAAGGAATATATTCAAATATAAACTACACAGTAGCATTCTGTGAAAATTCTTTCTGTTCTGTGCATTCAACTAACAGAGTTGAACCTTACTTTTGATTGAGCCGTTCTGAAACACTCTTTCTGTAGAAACTGCAATTGGACATGCTAAGCGCTAAGAGGCCTACATTGGGAAAAAGAATATCTTCAAATAAAAACTACACAGATGCATTCTGTGAAACTTATTTCTGATCTGTAAATTCAGTTAACAGGGATAAAACATATTTTTGATTGAGCAGTTATGAAACACTCTTTTTGTAGAAAATGCAAGTGGAGATTCGGAGCGCTAAGAGGGTAATAGTGGAAAAAGGAATGTCTTCAAATATAAACTACACGGAATCATTCGGTGAAACTTCTTTCTGATCTGTGCATTCAGCTAACAGAGTTAAACCATACTTTTGATTGAGCAGATCTGAACACTCTTTCTGTAGAAAATGCAACTGGACAATTGGAGCGCTAAGAGCGTAGTAGTGGAAAAACAATATATTCAAATATAAACTACACAGAAGCATTCTGTGAAACTTCTTTCTGATCTGAGCATTCAGCTAACAGAGTTAAACCATACTTTTGATTGAGCAGTTTTGAAACACTCTGTCTGTAGAAAATGCAACTGGACATTCGTAGCGCTAAGTGGGTAATAGTGGAAAAAAGAATATGTTCAAATATAAACTACACAGAAGCATTGTATGAAACTTCTTTCTGTTCTGTGCATTCAACTAACAGAGTTGAACCTTACTTTTGATTGAGCCTTTCTGAAACACTCTTTCTGTGGAAACTGCAATTGTACATTCTGAGCGCTAAGAGGCCTCTATTGGGAAAAATAATATCTTCAAATAAAAACTACACAGAAGCATTGTGTGAAACTTATTTCTGATATGTTCATTAAGCTAACAGGGTTAAACCATACTTTTGATTGCGCAGTTCTGAACACTCTTTCTGTAGAAAATGCAAGTGGACATTCGGAGCGTTAAGAGGGTAATAGTGGAAAAAGGAATATATTCAAATATAAACTGCACAGTAGCATTCTGTGAAAATTCTTTCTGTTCTGTGCATTCAACTAACAGAGTGGAACCTTACTTTTGATTGAGCCGTTCTGAAACACTCTTTCTGTAGAAACTGCAATTGGACATGCTAAGCGCTAGGAGGCCTACATTGGGAAAAAGAATATCTTCAAATAAAAACTACACAGATGCATTCTGTGAAACTTATTTCTGATCTGTAAATTCAGTTAACAGAGATAAAACATATTTTTGATTGAGCAGCTATGAAACACTCTTTTTGTAGAAAATGCAAGTGGAGATTCGGAGCGCTAAGAGGCTAATAGTGGAAAAAGGAATGTCTTCAAATATAAACTACACAGAATCATTCGGTGAAACTTCTTTCTGATCTGTGCATTCAGCTAACAGAGTTAAACCATACTTTTGATTGAGCAGATCTGAACACTCTTTCTGTAGAAAATGCAACTGGACATTTGGAGCGCTAAAAGCGTAGTAGTGGAAAAAGGAATATATTCAAATATAAACTACACAGAAGCATTCTGTGAAACTTCTTTCTGATCTGAGCATTCAGCTAACAGAGTTAAACCATACATTTGATTGAGCAGTTTTGAAACACTCTGTCTGTAGAAAATGCAACTGGACATTCGTAGCGCTAAGTGGGTAATAGTGGAAAAAAGAATATGTTCAAATATAAACTACACAGAAGCATTGTATGAAACTTCTTTCTGTTCTGTGCATTCAACTAACAGAGTTGAACCTTACTTTTGATTGAGCCGTTCTGAAACACTCTTTCTGTAGAAACTGCAATTGGACATTCTGAGCGCTAAGAGGCCTATATTGGGAAAAAGAAAGTCTACAAATAAAAACTAAACAGAAGAATTGTGTGAAACTTCTTTCTGTTCTGTTCGTTCAACTAAAAGAGTTGAACCTTAGTTTTGATTGAGCCGTTCTGATACACTCTTTCTGTAGAAAATGCAAGTGGAGATTCGGAGCGCTAAAAGGGTAATAGTGGAAAAAGGAATATATTCAAATATAAACTACACAGTAGCATTCTGTGAAAATTCTTTCTGTTCTGTGCATTCAACTAACAGAGTTGAACCTTACTTTTGATTGAGCCGTTCTGAAACACTCTTTCTGTAGAAACTCCAATTGGACATGCTAAGCGCTAAGAGGCCTACATTGGGAAAAAGAATATCTTCAAATAAAAACTACACAGATGCATTCTGTGAAACTTATTTCTGATCTGTAAATTCAGTTAACAGAGATAAAACATATTTTTGATTGAGCAGTTATGAAACACTCTTTTTGTAGAAAATGCAAGTGGAGATTCGGAGCGCTAAGAGGGTAATAGTGGAAAAAGGAATGTCTTCAAATATAAACTACACGGAATCATTCGGTGAAACTTCTTTCGGATCTGTGCATTCACCTAACAGAGTTAAACCATACTTTTGATTGAGCAGATCTGAACACTCTTTCTGTAGAAAATGCAACTGGACATTTGGAGCGCTAAGACCGTAGAGGTGGAAAAAGGAATATATTCAAATATAAACTACACAGAAGCATTCTGTGAAACTTCTTTCTGATCTGAGCATTCAGCTAACAGAGTTAAACCATACTTTTGATTGAGCAGTTTTGAAACACTCTGTCTGTAGAAAATGCAACTGGATATTCGTAGCGCTAAGTGGGTAATAGTGGAAAAAAGAATATGTTCAAATATAAACTACACAGAAGCATTGTATGAAACTTCTTTCTGTTCTGTGCATTCAACTAACAGTGTTGAACCTTACTTTTGATTGAGCCTTTCTGAAACACTCTTTCTGTAGAAACTGCAATTGGACATTCTGAGCGCTAAGAGGCCTCTATTGGGAAAAATAATACCTTCAAATAAAAACTACACAGAAGCATTGTGTGAAACTTATTTCTGATATGTTCATTAAGCTAACAGAGTTAAACCATACTTTTGATTGCGCAGTTCTGAACACTCTTTCTGTAGAAAATGCAAGTGGACATTCGGAGCGCTAAGAGGGTAATAGTGGAAAAAGGAATATATTCAAATATAAACTACACAGTAGCATTCTGTGAAAATTCTTTCTGTTCTGTGCATTCAACTAACAGAGTTGAACCTTACTTTTGATTGAGCCGTTCTGAAACACTCTTTCTGTAGAAACTGCAATTGGACATGCTAAGCGCTAAGAGGCCTACATTGGGAAAAAGAATATCTTCAAATAAAAACTACACAGATGCATTCTGTGAAACATATTTCTGATCTGTAAATTTAGTTAACAGAGATAAAACATATTTTTGATTGAGCAGTTATGAAACACTCTTTTTGTAGAAAATGCAAGTGGAGATTCGGAGCGCTAAGAGGGTCATAGTGGAAAAAGGAATGTCTTCAAATATAAACTACACGGAATCATTCGGTGAAACTTCTTTCTGATCTGTGCATTCAGCTAACAGAGTTAAACCATAGTTTTGATTGAGCAGATCTGAACACTCTTTCTGTAGAAAATGCAACTGGACATTTGGAGCGCTAAGAGCGTAGTAGTGGAAAAAGGAATATATTCAAATATAAACTACACAGAAGCATTCTGTGAAACTTCTTTCTGATCTGAGCATTCAGCTAACAGAGTTAAACCATACTTTTGATTGAGCAGTTTTGAAACACTCTGTCTGTAGAAAATGCAACTGGACATTCGTAGCGCTAAGTGGGTAATAGTGGAAAAAAGAATATGTTCAAATATAAACTACACAGAAGCATTGTATGAAACTTCTTTCTGTTCTGTGCATTCAACTAACAGAGTTGAACCTTAGTTTTGATTGAGCCGTTCTGAAACACTCTTTCTGTAGAAACTGCAATTGGACATTCTGAGCGCTAAGAGGCCTATATTGGGAAAAAGAATGTCTACAAATAAAAACTACACAGAAGAATTGTGTGAAACTTCTTTCTGTTCTGTTTGTTCAACTAAAAGAGTTGAACCTTTGTTTTGATTGAGCCGTTCTGAAACACTCTTTCTGTAGAAAATGCAAGTGGAGATTCGGAGCGCTAAGAGGGTAATAGTGGAAAAAGGAATGTCTCCAAATATGAACTACACAGAATCATTCTGTGAAACTTCTTTCTGATCTGTGCATTCAGCTAACAGAGTTAAACCATACTTTTGATTGAGCAGATCTGAACACTCTTTCTGTAGAAAATGCAACTGGACATTTGGAGCTCTAAGAGAGTAGTAGTGGAAAAAGGAATATATTCAAATATAAACTACACAGAAGCATTCTGTGAAACTTCTTTCTGATCTGAGCATTCAGCTAACAGAGTTAAACCATACTTTTGATTGAGCAGTTTTGACACACTCTGTCTGTAGAAAATGCAACTGGACATTCGTAGCGCTAAGTGGGTAATAGTAGAAAAAAGAATATGTTCAAATATAAACTACACAGAAGCATTGTATGAAACTTCTTTCTGTTCTGTGCATTCAACTAACAGAGTTGAACCTTACTTTTCATTGAGCCTTTCTGAACCACTTTTTCTGTAGAAACTGCAATTGGACATTTTGAGCGCTAAGAGGCCTCTATTGGGAAAAATAATATCTTCAAATAAAAACTACACAGAAGCATTGTGTGAAACTTATTTCTGATATGTTCATTAAGCTGACAGAGTTAAACCATACTTTGGATTGCGCAGTTCTGAACACTCTTTCTGTAGAAAATGCAAGTGGACATTCGGAGCGCTAAGAGGGTAATAGTGGAAAAAGGAATATATTCAAATATAAACTACACAGTAGCATTCTGTGAAAATTCTTTCTGTTCTGTGCATTCAACTAACAGAGTTGAACCTTACTTTTGATTGAGCCGTTCTGAAACACTCTTTCTGTAGAAACTGCAATTGGACATGCTAAGCGCTAAGAGGCCTACATTGGGAAAGAGAATATCTTCAAATAAAAACTACACAGATGCATTCTGTGAAACTTATTTCTGATCTGTAAATTCAGTTAACAGAGATAAAACATATTTTTGATTGAGCAGTTATGAAACACTCTTTTTGTAGAAAATGCAATGGAGATTCGGAGCGCTAAGAGGGTAATAGTGGAAAAAGGAATGTCTTCAAATATAAACTACACAGAATCATTCGGTGAAACTTCTTTCTGATCTGTGCATTCAGCTAACAGAGTTAAACCATACTTTTGATTGAGCAGATCTGAACACTCTTTCTGTAGAAAATGCAACTGGACATTTGGAGCGCTAAGAGCGTAGTAGTGGAAAATGGAATATATTCAAATATAAACTACACAGAAGCATTCTGTGAAACTTCTTTCTGATCTGAGCATTCAGCTAACAGAGTTAAACCATACTTTTGATTGAGCAGTTTTGAAACACTCTGTCAGTAGAAAATGCAACTGGACATTCGTAGCGCTAAGTGGGTAATAGTGGAAAAAAGAATATGTTCAAATATGAACTACACAGAAGCATGGTATGAAACTTCTTTCTGTTCTGTGCATTCAACTAACAGAGTTGAACCTTACTTTTGATTGAGCCGTTCTGAAACACTCTTTCTGTAGAAACTGCAATTGGACATTCTGAGCGCTAAGAGGCCTATATTGGGAAAAAGAATGTCTACAAATTAAAACTACACAGAAGAATTGTGTGAAACTTCTTTCTGTTCTGTTTGTTCAACTAAAAGAGTTGAACCTTAGTTTTGATTGAGCCGTTCTGAAACACTCTTTCTGTAGAAAATGCAAGTGGAGATTCGGAGCGCTAAGAGGGTAATAGTGGAAAAAGGAATGTCTCCAAATATAAACTACACAGAATCATTCTGTGAAACTTCTTTCTGATCTGTGCATTCAGCTAACAGAGTTAAACCATACTTTTGATTGAGCAGATTTGAACACTCTTTCTGTAGAAAATGCAACTGGACATTTGGAGCGCTAAGAGAGTACTAGTGGAAAAAGGAATATATTCAAATATAAACTACACAGAAGCATTCTGTGAAACTTCTTTCTGATCTGAGCATTCAGCTAACAGAGTTAAACCATACTTTTGATTGAGCAGTTTTGAAACACTCTGTCTGTAGAAAATGCAACTGGACATTCGTAGCGCTAAGTGGGTAATAGTGGAAAAAAGAATATGTTCAAATATAAACTACAAAGAAGCATTGTATGAAACTTCTTTCTGTTCTGTGCATTCAACTAACAGAGTTGAACCTTACTTTAGATTGAGCCTTTCTGAAACACTCTTTCTGTAGAAACTGCAATTGGACATTCTGAGCGCTAAGAGGCCTCTATTGGGAAAAATAATACCTTCAAATAAAAAATACACAGAAGCATTGTGTGAAACTTATTTCTGATATGTTCATTAAGCTAACAGAGTTAAACCATTCTTTGGATTGCGCAGTTCTGAACACTCTTTCTGTAGAAAATGCAAGTGGACATTCGGAGCGCTAAGAGGTTAATAGTGGAAAAAGGAATATATTCAAATATAAACTACACAGTAGCATTCTGTGAAAATTCTTTCTGTTCTGTGCATTCAACTAACAGAGTTGAACCTTACTTTTGATTGAGCCGTTCTGAAACACTCTTTCTGTAGAAACTGCAATTGGACATGCTAAGCGCTAAGAGGCCTACATTGGGAAAGAGAATATCTTCAAATAAAAACTACACAGATGCATTCTGTGAAACTTATTTCTGATCTGTAAATTCAGTTAACAGAGATAAAACATATTTTTGATTGAGCAGTTATGAAACACTCTTTTTGTAGAAAATGCAAGTGGAGATTCGGAGCGCTAAGTGGGTAATAGTGGAAAAAGGAATGTCTTCAAATATAAACTACACAGAATCATTCGGTGAAACTTCTTTCTGATCTGTGCATTCAGCTAACAGAGTTAAACCATACTTTTGATTGAGCAGATCTGAACCCTCTTTCTGTAGAAAATGCAACTGGACATTTGGAGCGCTAAGAGCGTAGTAGTGGAAAATGGAATATATTCAAATATAAACTACACAGAAGCATTCTGTGAAACTTCTTTCTGATCTGAGCATTCAGCTAACAGAGTTAAACCATACTTTTGATTGAGCAGTTTTGAAACACTCTGTCAGTAGAAAATGCAACTGGACATTCGTAGCGCTAAGTGGGTAATAGTGGAAAAAAGAATATGTTCAAATATGAAGTACACAGAAGCATGGTATGAAACTTCTTTCTGTTCTGTGCATTCAACTAACAGAGTTGAACCTTACTTTTGATTGAGCCGTTCTGAAACACTCTTTCTGTAGAAACTGCAATTGGACATTCTGAGCGCTAAGAGGCCTATATTGGGAAAAAGAATGTCTACAAATTAAAACTACACAGAAGAATTGTGTGAAACTTCTTTCTGTTCTGTTTGTTCAACTAAAAGAGTTGAACCTTAGTTTTGATTGAGCCGTTCTGAAACACTCTTTCTGTAGAAAATGCAACTGGAGATTCGGAGCGCTAAGTGGGTAATAGTGGAGAAAAGAATATGTTCAAATATAAACTACACAGAAGCATTGTATGAAACTTCTTTCTGTTCTGTGCATTCAACTAACAGAGTTGAATCTTACTTTTGATTGAGCCGTTCTGAAACACTCTTTCTGTAGAAACTGCAATTGGACATTCTGAGCGCTAAGAGGCCTCTATTGGGAAAAATAATATCTTCAAATAAAAACTACACAGAAGCATTGTGTGAAACTTATTTCTGATATGTTCATTAAGCTAACAGAGTTAAACCATACTTTTGATTGCGCAGTTCTGAACACTCTTTCTGTAGAAAATGCAAGTGGACATTCGGAGCGCTAAGAGGGTAATAGTGGAAAAAGGAATATATTCAAATATAAACTACACAGTAGCATTCTGTGAAAACTCTTACTGTTCTGTGCATTCAGATAACAGAGTTGAACCTTACTTTTGATTGAGCCGTTCTGAAACACTCTTTCTGTAGAAACTGCAATTGGACATGCTAAGCGCTAAGAGGCCTACATTGGGAAAAAGAATATCTTCAAATAAAAACTACACAGATGCATTCTGTGAAACTTATTTCTGATCTGTAAATTCAGTTAACAGAGATAAAACATATTTTTGATTGAGCAGTTATGAAACACTCTTTTTGTAGAAAATGCAACTGGAGATTCGGAGCGCTAAGAGGGTAATAGTGGAAAAAGGAATGTCTTCAAATATAAACTACACAGAATCATTCGGTGAAACTTCTTTCTGATCTGTGCATTCAGCTAACAGAGTTAAACCATACTTTTGATTGAGCAGATCTGAACACTCTTTCTGTAGAAAATGCAACTGGACATTTGGAGCGCTAAGAGCGTAGTAGTGGAAAAAGGAATATATTCAAATATAAACTACACAGAAGCATTCTGTGAAACTTCTTTCTGATCTGAGCATTCAGCTAACAGAGTTAAACCATACTTTTGATTGAGCAGTTTTGAAACACTCTGTCTGTAGAAAATGCAACTGGACATTCGTAGCGCTAAGTGGGTAATAGTGGAAAAAAGAATATGTTCAAATATAAACTACACAGAAGCATTCTGTGAAACTTCTTGCTGTTCTGTGCATTCAACTAACAGAGTTGAACCTTACTTTTGATTGAGCCGTTCTGAAACACTCTTTCTGTAGAAACTGCAATTGGACATTCTGAGCGCTAAGAGGCCTATATTGGGAAAAAGAATGTCTACAAATAAAAACTACACAGAAGAATTGTGTGAAACTTCTTTCTGTTCTGTTTGTTCAGCTAAAAGAGTTGAACCTTAGTTTTGATTGAGCCGTTCTGAAACACTCTTTCTGTAGAAAATGCAAGTGGAGATTCGGAGCGCTAAGAGGGTAATAGTGGAAAAAGGAATGTCTCCAAATATAAACTACACAGAATCATTCTGTGAAACTTCTTTCTGATCTGTGCATTCAGCTAACAGAGTTAAACCATACTTTTGATTGAGCAGATCTGAACACTCTTTCTGTAGAAAATGCAACTGGACATTTGGAGCGCTAAGAGAGTAGTAGTGGAAAAAGGAATATATTCAAATATAAACTACACAGAAGCATTCTGTGAAACTTCTTTCTGATCTGAGCATTCAGCAAATAGAGTTAAACCATAATTTTGATTGAGCAGTTTTGAAACACTCTGTCTGTAGAAAATGCAACTGGACATTCGTTGCGCTAAGTGGGTAATAGTGGAGAAAAGAATATGTTCAAATATAAACTACACAGAAGCATTGTATGAAACTTCTTTCTGTTCTGTGCATTCAACTAACAGAGTTGAACCTTACTTTTGATTGAGCCGTTCTGAAACACTCTTTCTGTAGAAACTGCAATTAGACATTCTGAGCGCTAAGAGGCCTCTATTGGGAAAAATAATATCTTCAAATAAAAACTACACAGAAGCATTGTGTGAAACTTATTTCTGATATGTTCATTAAGCTAACAGAGTTAAACCATACTTTTGATTGCGCAGTTCTGAACACTCTTTCTGTAGAAAATGCAAGTGGACATTCGGAGAGCTAAGAGGGTAATAGTGGAGAAAGGAATATATTCAAATATAAACTACACAGTAGCATTCTGTGAAAACTCTTACTGTTCTGTGCATTCAGATAACAGAGTTGAACCTTACTTTTGATTGAGCCGTTCTGAAACACTCTTTCTGTAGAAACTGCAATTGGACATGCTAAGCGCTAAGAGGCCTACATTGGGAAAAAGAATATCTTCAAATAAAAACAACACAGATGCATTCTGTGAAACTTATTTCTGATCTGTAAATTCAGTTAACAGAGATAAAACATATTTTTGATTGAGCAGTTATGAAACACTCTTTTTGTAGAAAATGCAAGTGGAGATTCGGAGCGCTAAGGGGGTAATAGTGGAAAAAGGAATGTCTTCAAATATAAACTACACAGAATCATTCGGTGAAACTTCTTTCTGATCTGTGCATTCAGCTAACAGAGTTAAACCATACTTTTGATTGAGCAGATCTGAACACTCTTTCTGTAGAAAATGCAACTGGACATTTGGAGCGCGAAGAGCGTAGTAGTGGAAAAAGGAATATATTCAAATATAAACTACACAGAAGCATTCTGTGAAACTTCTTTCTGATCTGAGCATTCAGCTAACAGAGTTAAACCATACTTTTGATTGAGTAGTTTTGAAACACTCTGTCTGTAGAAAATGCAACTGGACATTCGTAGCGCTAAGTGGGTAATAGTGGAAAAAAGAATATGTTCAAATATAAACTACACAGAAGCATTCTGTGAAACTTCTTGCTGTTCTGTGCATTCAACTAACAGAGTTGAACCTTACTTTTGATTGAGCCGTTCTGAAACACTCTTTCTGTAGAAACTGCAATTGGACATTCTGAGCGCTAAGAGGCCTATATTGGGAAAAAGAATGTCTACAAATAAAAACTACACAGAAGAATTGTGTGAAACTTCTTTCTGTTCTGTTTGTTCAACTAAAAGAGTTGAACCTTAGTTTTGATTGAGCCGTTCTGAAACACTCTTTCTGTAGAAAATGCAAGTGGAGATTCGGAGCGCTAAGAGGGTAATAGTGGAAAAAGGAATGTCTTCAAATATAAACTACACAGAATCATTCGGTGAAAGTTCTTTCTGATCTGTGCATTCAGCTAACAGTGTTAAACCATACTTTTGATTGAGCAGATCTGAACACTCTTTCTGTAGAAAATGCAACTGGACATTTGGAGCGCTAAGAGCCTAGTAGTGGAAAAAGGAATATATTCAAATATAAACTACACAGAAGCATTCTGTGAAACTTCTTTCTGATCTGAGCATTCAGCTAACAGAGTTAAACCATACTTTTGATTGAGCAATTTTGAAACACTCTGTCTGTAGAAAATGCAACTGGACATTCGTAGCGCTAAGTGGGTAATAGTGGAAAAAAGAATATGTTCAAATATAAACTACACAGAAGCATTCTGTGAAACTACTTGCTGTTCTGTGCATTCAACTAACAGAGTTGAACCTTACTTTTGATTGAGCCGTTCTGAAACACTCTTTCTGTAGGAACTGCAATTGGACATTCTGAGCGCTATGAGGCCAATATTGCGAAAAAGAATGTCTACAAATAAAAACTACACAGAAGAATTGTGTGAAACGTCTTTCTGTTCTGTTTGTTCAACTAAAAGAGTTGAACCTTAGTTTTGATTGAGCCATTCTGAAACACTCTTTCTGTAGAAAATGCAAGTGGAGATTCGGAGCGCTAAGAGGGTAATAGTGGAAAAAGGAATGTCTCCAAATATAAACTACACAGAATCATTCTGTGAAACTTCTTTCTGATCTGTGCATTCAGCTAACAGAGTTAAACCATACTTTTGATTGAGGATATCTGAACACTCTTTCTGTAGAAAATGCAACTGGACATTTGGAGCGCTAAGAGAGTAGTAGTGGAAAAAGTAATATATTCAAATATAAACTACACAGAAGCATTCTGTGAAACTTCTTTCTGATCTGAGCATTCAGCAAATAGAGTTAAACCATAATTTTGATTGAGCAGTTTTGAAACACTCTGTCTGTAGAAAATGCAACTGGACATTCGTTGCGCTAAGTGGGTAATAGTGGAGAAAAGAATATGTTCAAATATAAACTACACAGAAGCATTGTATGAAACTTCTTTCTGTTCTGTGCATTCAACTAACAGAGTTGAACCTTACTTTTGATTGAGCCGTTCTGAAACACTCTTTCTGTAGAAACTGCAATTGGACATTCTGAGCGCTAAGAGGCCTATATTGGGAAAAAGAAAGTCTACAAATAAAAACTAAACAGAAGAATTGTGTGAAACTTCTTTCTGTTCTGTTCGTTCAACTAAAAGAGTTGAACCTTAGTTTTGATTGAGCCGTTCTGATACACTCTTTCTGTAGAAAATGCAAGTGGAGATTCGGAGCGCTAAAAGGGTAATAGTGGAAAAAGGAATATATTCAAATATAAACTACACAGTAGCATTCTGTGAAAATTCTTTCTGTTCTGTGCATTCAACTAACAGAGTTGAACCTTACTTTTGATTGAGCCGTTCTGAAACACTCTTTCTGTAGAAACTCCAATTGGACATGCTAAGCGCTAAGAGGCCTACATTGGGAAAAAGAATATCTTCAAATAAAAACTACACAGATGCATTCTGTGAAACTTATTTCTGATCTGTAAATTCAGTTAACAGAGATAAAACATATTTTTGATTGAGCAGTTATGAAACACTCTTTTTGTAGAAAATGCAAGTGGAGATTCGGAGCGCTAAGAGGGTAATAGTGGAAAAAGGAATGTCTTCAAATATAAACTACACGGAATCATTCGGTGAAACTTCTTTCGGATCTGTGCATTCACCTAACAGAGTTAAACCATACTTTTGATTGAGCAGATCTGAACACTCTTTCTGTAGAAAATGCAACTGGACATTTGGAGCGCTAAGACCGTAGAGGTGGAAAAAGGAATATATTCAAATATAAACTACACAGAAGCATTCTGTGAAACTTCTTTCTGATCTGAGCATTCAGCTAACAGAGTTAAACCATACTTTTGATTGAGCAGTTTTGAAACACTCTGTCTGTAGAAAATGCAACTGGATATTCGTAGCGCTAAGTGGGTAATAGTGGAAAAAAGAATATGTTCAAATATAAACTACACAGAAGCATTGTATGAAACTTCTTTCTGTTCTGTGCATTCAACTAACAGTGTTGAACCTTACTTTTGATTGAGCCTTTCTGAAACACTCTTTCTGTAGAAACTGCAATTGGACATTCTGAGCGCTAAGAGGCCTCTATTGGGAAAAATAATACCTTCAAATAAAAACTACACAGAAGCATTGTGTGAAACTTATTTCTGATATGTTCATTAAGCTAACAGAGTTAAACCATACTTTTGATTGCGCAGTTCTGAACACTCTTTCTGTAGAAAATGCAAGTGGACATTCGGAGCGCTAAGAGGGTAATAGTGGAAAAAGGAATATATTCAAATATAAACTACACAGTAGCATTCTGTGAAAATTCTTTCTGTTCTGTGCATTCAACTAACAGAGTTGAACCTTACTTTTGATTGAGCCGTTCTGAAACACTCTTTCTGTAGAAACTGCAATTGGACATGCTAAGCGCTAAGAGGCCTACATTGGGAAAAAGAATATCTTCAAATAAAAACTACACAGATGCATTCTGTGAAACATATTTCTGATCTGTAAATTTAGTTAACAGAGATAAAACATATTTTTGATTGAGCAGTTATGAAACACTCTTTTTGTAGAAAATGCAAGTGGAGATTCGGAGCGCTAAGAGGGTCATAGTGGAAAAAGGAATGTCTTCAAATATAAACTACACGGAATCATTCGGTGAAACTTCTTTCTGATCTGTGCATTCAGCTAACAGAGTTAAACCATAGTTTTGATTGAGCAGATCTGAACACTCTTTCTGTAGAAAATGCAACTGGACATTTGGAGCGCTAAGAGCGTAGTAGTGGAAAAAGGAATATATTCAAATATAAACTACACAGAAGCATTCTGTGAAACTTCTTTCTGATCTGAGCATTCAGCTAACAGAGTGAAACCATACTTTTGATTGAGCAGTTTTGAAACACTCTGTCTGTAGAAAATGCAACTGGACATTCGTAGCGCTAAGTGGGTAATAGTGGAGAAAAGAATATGTTCAAATATAAACTACACAGAAGCATTGTATGAAACTTCTTTCTGTCCTGTGCATTCAACTAACAGAGTTGAACCTTACTTTTGATTGAGCCTTTCTGAAACACTCTTTCTGTAGAAACTGCAATTGGACATTCTGAGCGCTAAGAGGCCTCTATTGGGAAAAATAATATCTTCAAATAAAAACTACACAGAAGCATTGTGTGAAACTTATTTCTGATATGTTCATTAAGCTGACAGAGTTAAACCATACTTTGGATTGCGCAGTTCTGAACACTCTTTCTGTAGAAAATGCAAGTGGACATTCGGAGCGCTAAGAGGGTAATAGTGGAAAAAGGAATATATTCAAATATAAACTACACAGTAGCATTCTGTGAAAATTCTTTCTGTTCTGTGCATTCAACTAACAGAGTTGAACCTTACTTTTGATTGAGCCGTTCTGAAACACTCTTTCTGTAGAAACTGCAATTGGACATGCTAAGCGCTAAGAGGCCTACATTGGGAAAGAGAATATCTTCAAATAAAAACTACACAGATGCATTCTGTGAAACTTATTTCTGATCTGTAAATTCAGTTAACAGAGATAAAACATATTTTTGATTGAGCAGTTATGAAACACTCTTTTTGTAGAAAATGCAATGGAGATTCGGAGCGCTAAGAGGGTAATAGTGGAAAAAGGAATGTCTTCAAATATAAACTACACAGAATCATTCGGTGAAACTTCTTTCTGATCTGTGCATTCAGCTAACAGAGTTAAACCATACTTTTGATTGAGCAGATCTGAACACTCTTTCTGTAGAAAATGCAACTGGACATTTGGAGCGCTAAGAGCGTAGTAGTGGAAAATGGAATATATTCAAATATAAACTACACAGAAGCATTCTGTGAAACTTCTTTCTGATCTGAGCATTCAGCTAACAGAGTTAAACCATACTTTTGATTGAGCAGTTTTGAAACACTCTGTCAGTAGAAAATGCAACTGGACATTCGTAGCGCTAAGTGGGTAATAGTGGAAAAAAGAATATGTTCAAATATGAACTACACAGAAGCATGGTATGAAACTTCTTTCTGTTCTGTGCATTCAACTAACAGAGTTGAACCTTACTTTTGATTGAGCCGTTCTGAAACACTCTTTCTGTAGAAACTGCAATTGGACATTCTGAGCGCTAAGAGGCCTATATTGGGAAAAAGAATGTCTACAAATTAAAACTACACAGAAGAATTGTGTGAAACTTCTTTCTGTTCTGTTTGTTCAACTAAAAGAGTTGAACCTTAGTTTTGATTGAGCCGTTCTGAAACACTCTTTCTGTAGAAAATGCAAGTGGAGATTCGGAGCGCTAAGAGGGTAATAGTGGAAAAAGGAATGTCTCCAAATATAAACTACACAGAATCATTCTGTGAAACTTCTTTCTGATCTGTGCATTCAGCTAACAGATTTAAACCATACTTTTGATTGAGCAGATTTGAACACTCTTTCTGTAGAAAATGCAACTGGACATTTGGAGCGCTAAGAGAGTACTAGTGGAAAAAGGAATATATTCAAATATAAACTACACAGAAGCATTCTGTGAAACTTCTTTCTGATCTGAGCATTCAGCTAACAGAGTTAAACCATACTTTTGATTGAGCAGTTTTGAAACACTCTGTCTGTAGAAAATGCAACTGGACATTCGTAGCGCTAAGTGGGTAATAGTGGAAAAAAGAATATGTTCAAATATAAACTACAAAGAAGCATTGTATGAAACTTCTTTCTGTTCTGTGCATTCAACTAACAGAGTTGAACCTTACTTTAGATTGAGCCTTTCTGAAACACTCTTTCTGTAGAAACTGCAATTGGACATTCTGAGCGCTAAGAGGCCTCTATTGGGAAAAATAATACCTTCAAATAAAAAATACACAGAAGCATTGTGTGAAACTTATTTCTGATATGTTCATTAAGCTAACAGAGTTAAACCATTCTTTGGATTGCGCAGTTCTGAACACTCTTTCTGTAGAAAATGCAAGTGGACATTCGGAGCGCTAAGAGGTTAATAGTGGAAAAAGGAATATATTCAAATATAAACTACACAGTAGCATTCTGTGAAAATTCTTTCTGTTCTGTGCATTCAACTAACAGAGTTGAACCTTACTTTTGATTGAGCCGTTCTGAAACACTCTTTCTGTAGAAACTGCAATTGGACATGCTAAGCGCTAAGAGGCCTACATTGGGAAAGAGAATATCTTCAAATAAAAACTACACAGATGCATTCTGTGAAACTTATTTCTGATCTGTAAATTCAGTTAACAGAGATAAAACATATTTTTGATTGAGCAGTTATGAAACACTCTTTTTGTAGAAAATGCAAGTGGAGATTCGGAGCGCTAAGTGGGTAATAGTGGAAAAAGGAATGTCTTCAAATATAAACTACACAGAATCATTCGGTGAAACTTCTTTCTGATCTGTGCATTCAGCTAACAGAGTTAAACCATACTTTTGATTGAGCAGATCTGAACCCTCTTTCTGTAGAAAATGCAACTGGACATTTGGAGCGCTAAGAGCGTAGTAGTGGAAAATGGAATATATTCAAATATAAACTACACAGAAGCATTCTGTGAAACTTCTTTCTGATCTGAGCATTCAGCTAACAGAGTTAAACCATACTTTTGATTGAGCAGTTTTGAAACACTCTGTCAGTAGAAAATGCAACTGGACATTCGTAGCGCTAAGTGGGTAATAGTGGAAAAAAGAATATGTCCAAATATGAAGTACACAGAAGCATGGTATGAAACTTCTTTCTGTTCTGTGCATTCAACTAACAGAGTTGAACCTTACTTTTGATTGAGCCGTTCTGAAACACTCTTTCTGTAGAAACTGCAATTGGACATTCTGAGCGCTAAGAGGCCTATATTGGGAAAAAGAATGTCTACAAATTAAAACTACAGAGAAGAATTGTGTGAAACTTCTTTCTGTTCTGTTTGTTCAACTAAAAGAGTTGAACCTTAGTTTTGATTGAGCCGTTCTGAAACACTCTTTCTGTAGAAAATGCAACTGGAGATTCGGAGCGCTAAGTGGGTAATAGTGGAGAAAAGAATATGTTCAAATATAAACTACACAGAAGCATTGTATGAAACTTCTTTCTGTTCTGTGCATTCAACTAACAGAGTTGAATCTTACTTTTGATTGAGCCGTTCTGAAACACTCTTTCTGTAGAAACTGCAATTGGACATTCTGAGCGCTAAGAGGCCTCTATTGGGAAAAATAATATCTTCAAATAAAAACTACACAGAAGCATTGTGTGAAACTTATTTCTGATATGTTCATTAAGCTAACAGAGTTAAACCATACTTTTGATTGCGCAGTTCTGAACACTCTTTCTGTAGAAAATGCAAGTGGACATTCGGAGCGCTAAGAGGGTAATAGTGGAAAAAGGAATATATTCAAATATAAACTACACAGTAGCATTCTGTGAAAACTCTTACTGTTCTGTGCATTCAGATAACAGAGTTGAACCTTACTTTTGATTGAGCCGTTCTGAAACACTCTTTCTGTAGAAACTGCAATTGGACATGCTAAGCGCTAAGAGGCCTACATTGGGAAAAAGAATATCTTCAAATAAAAACTACACAGATGCATTCTGTGAAACTTATTTCTGATCTGTAAATTCAGTTAACAGAGATAAAACATATTTTTGATTGAGCAGTTATGAAACACTCTTTTTGTAGAAAATGCAACTGGAGATTCGGAGCGCTAAGAGGGTAATAGTGGAAAAAGGAATGTCTTCAAATATAAACTACACAGAATCATTCGGTGAAACTTCTTTCTGATCTGTGCATTCAGCTAACAGAGTTAAACCATACTTTTGATTGAGCAGATCTGAACACTCTTTCTGTAGAAAATGCAACTGGACATTTGGAGCGCTAAGAGCGTAGTAGTGGAAAAAGGAATATATTCAAATATAAACTACACAGAAGCATTCTGTGAAACTTCTTTCTGATCTGAGCATTCAGCTAACAGAGTTAAACCATACTTTTGATTGAGCAGTTTTGAAACACTCTGTCTGTAGAAAATGCAACTGGACATTCGTAGCGCTAAGTGGGTAATAGTGGAAAAAAGAATATGTTCAAATATAAACTACACAGAAGCATTCTGTGAAACTTCTTGCTGTTCTGTGCATTCAACTAACAGAGTTGAACCTTACTTTTGATTGAGCCGTTCTGAAACACTCTTTCTGTAGAAACTGCAATTGGACATTCTGAGCGCTAAGAGGCCTATATTGGGAAAAAGAATGTCTACAAATAAAAACTACACAGAAGAATTGTGTGAAACTTCTTTCTGTTCTGTTTGTTCAGCTAAAAGAGTTGAACCTTAGTTTTGATTGAGCCGTTCTGAAACACTCTTTCTGTAGAAAATGCAAGTGGAGATTCGGAGCGCTAAGAGGGTAATAGTGGAAAAAGGAATGTCTCCAAATATAAACTACACAGAATCATTCTGTGAAACTTCTTTCTGATCTGTGCATTCAGCTAACAGAGTTAAACCATACTTTTGATTGAGCAGATCTGAACACTCTTTCTGTAGAAAATGCAACTGGACATTTGGAGCGCTAAGAGAGTAGTAGTGGAAAAAGGAATATATTCAAATATAAACTACACAGAAGCATTCTGTGAAACTTCTTTCTGATCTGAGCATTCAGCAAATAGAGTTAAACCATAATTTTGATTGAGCAGTTTTGAAACACTCTGTCTGTAGAAAATGCAACTGGACATTCGTTGCGCTAAGTGGGTAATAGTGGAGAAAAGAATATGTTCAAATATAAACTACACAGAAGCATTGTATGAAACTTCTTTCTGTTCTGTGCATTCAACTAACAGAGTTGAACCTTACTTTTGATTGAGCCGTTTTGAAACACTCTTTCTGTAGAAACTGCAATTAGACATTCTGAGCGCTAAGAGGCCTCTATTGGGAAAAATAATATCTTCAAATAAAAACTACACAGAAGCATTGTGTGAAACTTATTTCTGATATGTTCATTAAGCTAACAGAGTTAAACCATACTTTTGATTGCGCAGTTCTGAACACTCTTTCTGTAGAAAATGCAAGTGGACATTCGGAGAGCTAAGAGGGTAATAGTGGAGAAAGGAATATATTCAAATATAAACTACACAGTAGCATTCTGTGAAAACTCTTACTGTTCTGTGCATTCAGATAACAGAGTTGAACCTTACTTTTGATTGAGCCGTTCTGAAACACTCTTTCTGTAGAAACTGCAATTGGACATGCTAAGCGCTAAGAGGCCTACATTGGGAAAAAGAATATCTTCAAATAAAAACAACACAGATGCATTCTGTGAAACTTATTTCTGATCTGTAAATTCAGTTAACAGAGATAAAATATATTTTTGATTGAGCAGTTATGAAACACTCTTTTTGTAGAAAATGCAAGTGGAGATTCGGAGCGCTAAGGGGGTAATAGTGGAAAAAGGAATGTCTTCAAATATAAACTACACAGAATCATTCGGTGAAACTTCTTTCTGATCTGTGCATTCAGCTAACAGAGTTAAACCATACTTTTGATTGAGCAGATCTGAACACTCTTTCTGTAGAAAATGCAACTGGACATTTGGAGCGCGAAGAGCGTAGTAGTGGAAAAAGGAATATATTCAAATATAAACTACACAGAAGCATTCTGTGAAACTTCTTTCTGATCTGAGCATTCAGCTAACAGAGTTAAACCATACTTTTGATTGAGCAGTTTTGAAACACTCTGTCTGTAGAAAATGCAACTGGACATTCGTAGCGCTAAGTGGGTAATAGTGGAAAAAAGAATATGTTCAAATATAAACTACACAGAAGCATTCTGTGAAACTTCTTGCTGTTCTGTGCATTCAACTAACAGAGTTGAACCTTACTTTTGATTGAGCCGTTCTGAAACACTCTTTCTGTAGAAACTGCAATTGGACATTCTGAGCGCTAAGAGGCCTATATTGGGAAAAAGAATGTCTACAAATAAAAACTACACAGAAGAATTGTGTGAAACTTCTTTCTGTTCTGTTTGTTCAACTAAAATAGTTGAACCTTAGTTTTGATTGAGCCGTTCTGAAACACTCTTTCTGTAGAAAATGCAAGTGGAGATTCGGAGCGCTAAGAGGGTAATAGTGGAAAAAGGAATGTCTTCAAATATAAACTACACAGAATCATTCGGTGAAAGTACTTTCTGATCTGTGCATTCAGCTAACAGTGTTAAACCATACTTTTGATTGAGCAGATCTGAACACTCTTTCTGTAGAAAATGCAACTGGACATTTGGAGCGCTAAGAGCCTAGTAGTGGAAAAAGGAATATATTCAAATATAAACTACACAGAAGCATTCTGTGAAACTTCTTTCTGATCTGAGCATTCAGCTAACAGAGTTAAACCATACTTTTGATTGAGCAATTTTGAAACACTCTGTCTGTAGAAAATGCAACTGGACATTCGTAGCGCTAAGTGGGTAATAGTGGAAAAAAGAATATGTTCAAATATAAACTACACAGAAGCATTCTGTGAAACTTCTTGCTGTTCTGTGCATTCAACTAACAGAGTTGAACCTTACTTTTGATTGAGCCGTTCTGAAACACTCTTTCTGTAGGAACTGCAATTGGACATTCTGAGCGCTATGAGGCCAATATTGCGAAAAAGAATGTCTACAAATAAAAACTACACAGAAGAATTGTGTGAAACGTCTTTCTGTTCTGTTTGTTCAACTAAAAGAGTTGAACCTTAGTTTTGATTGAGCCATTCTGAAACACTCTTTCTGTAGAAAATGCAAGTGGAGATTCGGAGCGCTAAGAGGGTAATAGTGGAAAAAGGAATGTCTCCAAATATAAACTACACAGAATCATTCTGTGAAACTTCTTTCTGATCTGTGCATTCAGCTAACAGAGTTAAACCATACTTTTGATTGAGGATATCTGAACACTCTTTCTGTAGAAAATGCAACTGGACATTTGGAGCGCTAAGAGAGTAGTAGTGGAAAAAGTAATATATTCAAATATAAACTACACAGAAGCATTCTGTGAAACTTCTTTCTGATCTGAGCATTCAGCAAATAGAGTTAAACCATAATTTTGATTGAGCAGTTTTGAAACACTCTGTCTGTAGAAAATGCAACTGGACATTCGTTGCGCTAAGTGGGTAATAGTGGAGAAAAGAATATGTTCAAATATAAACTACACAGAAGCATTGTAGGAAACTTCTTTCTGTTCTGTGCATTCAACTAACAGAGTTGAACCTTACTTTTGATTGAGCCGTTCTGAAACACTCTTTCTGTAGAAACTGCAATTGGACATTCTGAGCACTAAGAGGCCTCTATTGGGAAAAATAATATCTTCAAATAAAAACTACACAGAAGCATTGTGTGAAACTTATTTCTGATATGTTCATTAAGCTAACAGAGTTAAACCATACTTTTGATTGCGCAGTTCTGAACACTCTTTCTGTAGAAAATGCAAGTGGACATTCGGAGCGCTAAGAGGGTAATAGTGGAAAAAGGAATATATTCAAATATAAACTACACAGTAGCATTCTGTGAAAACTCTTACTGTTCTGTGCATTCAGATAACAGAGTTGAACCTTACTTTTGATTGAGCCGTTCTGAAACACTCTTTCTGTAGAAACTGCAATTGGACATGCTAAGCGCTAAGAGGCCTACATTGGGAAAAAGAATATCTTCAAATAAAAACTACACAGATGCATTCTGTGAAACTTATTTCTGATCTGTAAATTCAGTTAACAGAGATAAAACATATTTTTGATTGAGCAGTTATGAAACACTCTTTTTGTAGAATATGCAAGTGGAGATTCGGAGCGCTAAGAGGGTAATAGTGGAAAAAGGAATGTCTTCAAATATAAACTACACAGAATCATTCGGTGAAACTTCTTTCTGATCTGTGCATTCAGCTAACAGAGTTAAACCATACTTTTGATTGAGCAGATCTGAACACTCTTTCTGTAGAAAATGCAACTGGACATTTGGAGCGCTAAGAGCGTAGTAGTGGAAAAAGGAATATATTCAAATATAAACTACACAGAAGCATTCTGTGAAACTTCTTTCTGATCTGAGCATTCAGCTAACAGAGTTAAACCATACTTTTGATTGAGCAGTTTTGAAACACTCTGTCTGTAGAAAATGCAACTGGACATTCGTAGCGCTAAGTGGGTAATAGTGGAAAAAAGAATATGTTCAAATATAAACTACACAGAAGCATTCTGTGAAACTTCTTGCTGTTCTGTGCATTCAACTAACAGAGTTGAACCTTACTTTTGATTGAGCCGTTCTGAAACACTCTTTCTGTAGAAACTGCAATTGGACATTCTGAGCGCTAAGAGGCCTATATTGGGAAAAAGAATGTCTACAAATAAAAACTACACAGAAGAATTGTGTGAAACTTCTTTCTGTTCTGTTTGTTCAACTAAAAGAGTTGAACCTTAGTTTTGATTGAACCGTTCTGAAACACTCTTTCTGTAGAAAATGCAAGTGGAGATTCGGAGCGCTAAGAGGGTAATAGTGGAAAAAGGAATGTCTCCAAATATAAACTACACAGAATCATTCTGTGAAACTTCTTTCTGATCTGTGCATTCAGCTAACAGAGTTAAACCATACTTTTGATTGAGCAGATCTGAACACTCTTTCTGTAGAAAATGCAACTGGACATTTGGAGCGCTAAGAGAGTAGTAGAGGAAAAAGGAATATATTCAAATAAAAACTACACAGAAGCATTCTGTGAAACTTCTTTCTGATCTGAGCATTCAGCTAATAGAGTTAAACCATACTTTTGATTGAGCAGTTTTGAAACACTCTGTCTGTAGAAAATGCAACTGGACATTCGTAGCGCTAAGTGGGTAATAGTGGAGAAAAAATATGTTCAAATATAAACTACACAGAAGCATTGTATGAAACTTCTTTCTGTTCTGTGCATTCAACTAACAGAGTTGAACCTTACTTTTGATTGAGCCTTTCTGAAACACTCTTTCTGTAGAAACTGCAATTGGATATTCTGAGCGCTAAGAGGCCTCTATTGGGAAAAATAATATCTTCAAATAAAAACTACACAGAAGCATTGTGTGAAACTTATTTCTGATATGTTCATTAAGCTAACAGAGTTAAACCATACTTTTGATTGCGCAGTTCTGAACACTCTTTCTGTAGAAAATGCAAGTGGACATTCAGAGCGCTAAGAGGGTAATAGTGGAAAAAGGAATATATTCAAATATAAACTACACAGTAGCATTCTGTGAAAACTCTTACTGTTCTGTGCATTCAGCTAACAGTGTTGAACCTTACTTTTGATTGAGCCGTTCTGAAACACTCTTTCTGTAGAAACTGCAATTGGACATGCTAAGCGCTAAGAGGCCTACATTGGGAAAAAGAATATCTTCAAATAAAAACTACACAGATGCATTCTGTGAAACTTATTTCTGATCTGTAAATTCAGTTAACAGAGATAAAACATATTTTTGATTGAGCAGTTATGAAACACTCTTTTTGTAGAAAATGCAAGTGGAGATTCGGAGCGCTAAGAGGGTAATAGTGGAAAAAGGAATGTCTCCAAATATAAACTACACAGAATCATTCTGTGAAACTTCTTTCTGAACTGTGCATTCAGCTAACAGAGTTAAACCATACTTTTGATTGAGGAGATCTGAACACTCTTTCTGTAGAAAATGCAACTGGACATTTGGAGCGCTAAGAGAGTAGTAGTGGAAAAAGTAATATATTCAAATATAAACTACACAGAAGCATTCTGTGAAACTTCTTTCTGATCTGAGCATTCAGCAAATAGAGTTAAACCATAATTTTGATTGAGCAGTTTTGAAACACTCTGTCTGTAGAAAATGCAACTGGACATTCGTTGCGCTAAGTGGGTAATAGTGGAGAAAAGAATATGTTCAAATATAAACTACACAGAAGCATTGTAGGAAACTTCTTTCTGTTCTGTGCATTCAACTAACAGAGTTGAACCTTACTTTTGATTGAGCCGTTCTGAAACACTCTTTCTGTAGAAACTGCAATTGGACATTCTGAGCACTAAGAGGCCTCTATTGGGAAAAATAATATCTTCAAATAAAAACTACACAGAAGCATTGTGTGAAACTTATTTCTGATATGTTCATTAAGCTAACAGAGTTAAACCATACTTTTGATTGCGCAGTTCTGAACACTCTTTCTGTAGAAAATGCAAGTGGACATTCGGAGCGCTAAGAGGGTAATAGTGGAAAAAGGAATATATTCAAATATAAACTACACAGTAGCATTCTGTGAAAACTCTTACTGTTCTGTGCATTCAGCTAACAGTGTTGAAACTTACTTTTGATTGAGCCGTTCTGAAACACTCTTTCTGTAGAAACTGCAATTGGACATGCTAAGCGCTAAGAGGCCTACATTGGGAAAAAGAATATCTTCAAATAAAAACTACACAGATGCATTCTGTGAAACTTATTTCTGATCTGTAAATTCAGTTAACAGAGATAAAACATATTTTTGATTGAGCAGTTATGAAACACTCTTTTTGTTGAAAATGCAAGTGGAGATTCGGAGCGCTAAGAGGGTAATAGTGGAAAAAGGAATGTCTTCAAATATAAACTACATAGAATCATTCGGTGAAACTTCTTTCTGATCTGTGCATTCAGCTAACAGAGTTAAACCATACTTTTGATTGAGCAGATCTGAACACTCTTTCTGTAGAAAATGCAACTGGACATTTGGAGCGCTAAGAGCGTAGTAGTGGAAAAAGGAATATATTCAAATATAAACTACACAGAAGCATTCTGTGAAACTTCTTTCTGATCTGAGCATTCAGCTAACAGAGTTAAACCATACTTTTGATTGAGCAATTTTGAAACACTCTGTCTGTAGAAAATGCAACTGGACATTCGTAGCGCTAAGTGGGTAATAGTGGAAAAAAGAATATGTTCAAATATAAACTACACAGAAGCATTCTGTGAAACTTCTTGCTGTTCTGTGCATTCAACTAACAGAGTTGAACCTTACTTTTGATTGAGCCGTTCTGAAACACTCTTTCTGTAGAAACTGCAATTGGACATTCTGAGCGCTAAGAGGCCTCTATTGGGAAAAATAATATCTTCAAATAAAAACTACACAGAAGCATTGTGTGAAACTTATTTCTGATATGTTCATTAAGCTAACAGAGTTAAACCATACTTATGATTGCGCAGTTCTGAACACTCTTTCTGCAGAAAATGCAAGTGGACATTCGGAGCGCTAAGAGGGTAATAGTGGAAAAAGGAATATATTCAAATATAAACTACACAGTAGCATTCTGTGAAAACCCTTATTGTTCTGTGCATTCAGCTAACAGAGTTGAACCTTACTTTTGATTGAGCCGTTCTGAAACACTCTTTCTGTAGAAACTGCAATTGGACATGCTAATCGCTAAGAGGCCTACATTGGGAAAAAGAATATTTTCAAATAAAAACTACACAGATGCATTCTGTGAAACTTATTTCTGATCTGTAAATTCAGTTAACAGAGATAAAACATATTTTTGATTGAGCAGTTATGAAACACTCTTTTTGTATAAAATGCAAGTGGAGATTCGGAGCGCTAAGAGGGTAATAGTGGAAAAAGGAATGTCTTCAAATATAAACTACACAGAATCATTCGGTGAAACTTCTTTCTGATCTGTGCATTCAGCTAACAGTGTTAAACCATACTTTTGATTGAGCAGATCTGAACACTCTTTCTGTAGAAAATGCAACTGGACATTTGGAGCGCTAAGAGCCTAGTAGTGGAAAAAGGAATATATTCAAATATAAACTACACAGAAGCATTCTGTGAAACTTCTTTCTGCTCTGAGCATTCAGCTAACAGAGTTAAACCATACTTTTGATTGAGCAATTTTGAAACACTCTGTCTGTAGAAAATGCAACTGGACATTCGTAGCGCTAAGTGGGTAATAGTGGAAAAAAAAATATGTTCAAATATAAACTACACAGAAGCATTCTGTGAAACTTCTTGCTGTTCTGTGCATTCAACTAACAGAGTTGAACCTTACTTTTGATTGAGCCGTTCTGAAACACTCTTTCTGTAGAAACTGCAATTGGACATTCTGAGCACTAAGAGGCCTCTATTGGGAAAAATAATATCTTCAAATAAAAACTACACAGAAGCATTGTGTGAAACTTATTTCTGATATGTTCATTAAGCTAACAGAGTTAAACCATACTTTTGATTGCGCAGTTCTGAACACTCTTTCTGTAGAAAATGCAAGTGGACATTCGGAGCGCTAAGAGGGTAATAGTGGAAAAAGGAATATATTCAAATATAAACTACACAGTAGCATTCTGTGAAAACTCTTACTGTTCTGTGCATTCAGATAACAGAGTTGAACCTTACTTTTGATTTAGCCATTCTGAAACACTCTTTCTGTAGAAACTGCAATTGGACATGCTAAGCGCTAAGAGGCCTACATTGGGAAAAAGAATATCTTCAAATAAAAACTACACAGATGCATTCTGTGAAACTTATTTCTGATCTGTAAATTCAGTTAACAGAGATAAAACACATTTTTGATTGAGCAGTTATGAAACACTCTTTTTGTAGAAAATGCAAGTGGAGATTCGGAGCGCTAAGAGGGTAATAGTGGAAAAAGGAATGTCTTCAAATATAAACTACACAGAATCATTCGGTGAAACTTCTTTCTGATCTGTGCATTCAGCTAACAGAGTTAAACCATACTTTTGATTGAGCAGATCTGAACACTCTTTCTGTAGAAAATGCAACTGGACATTTGGAGCGCTAAGAGCGTAGTAGTGGAAAAAGGAATATATTCAAATATAAACTACACAGAAGCATTCTGTGAATCTTCTTTCTGATCTGAGCATTCAGCTAACAGAGTTAAACCATACTTTTGATTGAGCAGTTTTGAAACACTCTGTCTGTAGAAAATGCAACTGGACATTCGTAGCGCTAAGTGGGTAATAGTGGAAAAAAGAATATGTTCAAATATAAACTACACAGAAGCATTCTGTGAAACTTCTTGCTGTTCTGTGCATTCAACTAACAGAGTTGAACCTTACTTTTGATTGAGCCGTTCTGAAACACTCTTTCTGTAGAAAGTGCAATTGGACATTCTGAGCGCTAAGAGGCCTATATTGGGAAAAAGAATGTCTACAAATAAAAACTACACAGAAGAATTGTGTGAAACTTCTTTCTGTTCTGTTTGTTCAACTAAAAGAGTTGAACCTTAGTTTTGATTGAACCGTTCTGAAACACTCTTTCTGTAGAAAATGCAAGTGGAGATTCGGAGCGCTAAGAGGGTAATAGTGGAAAAAGGAATGTCTCAAAATATAAACTACACAGAATCATTCTGTGAAACTTTTTTCTGATCTGTGCATTCAGCTAACAGAGTTAAACCATACTTTTGATTGAGCAGATCTGAACACTCTTTCTGTAGAAAATGCAACTGGACATTTGGAGCGCTAAGAGAGTAGTAGTGGAAAAAGGAATATATTCAAATATAAACTACACAGAAGCATTCTGTGAAACTTCTTTCTGATCTGAGCATTCAGCTAATAGAGTTAAACCATACTTTTGATTGAGCAGTTTTGAAACACTCTGTCTGTAGAAAATGCAACTGGACATTCGTAGCGCTAAGTGGGTAATAGTGGAGAAAAAATATGTTCAAATATAAACTACACAGAAGCATTGTATGAAACTTCTTTCTGTTCTGTGCATTCAACTAACAGAGTTGAACCTTACTTTTGATTGAGCCTTTCTGAAACACTCTTTCTGTAGAAACTGCAATTGGACATTCTGAGCGCTAAGAGGCCTCTATTGGGAAAAATAATATCTTCAAATAAAAACTACACAGAAGCATTGTGTGAAACTTATTTCTGATATGTTCATTAAGCTAACAGAGTTAAACCATACTTTTGATTGCGCAGTTCTGAACACTCTTTCTGTAGAAAATGCAAGTGGACATTCAGAGCGCTAAGAGGGTAATAGTGGAAAAAGGAATATATTCAAATATAAACTACACAGTAGCATTCTGTGAAAACTCTTACTGTTCTGTGCATTCAGCTAACAGTGTTGAACCTTACTTTTGATTGAGCCGTTCTGAAACACTCTTTCTGTAGAAACTGCAATTGGACATGCTAAGCGCTAAGAGGCCTACATTGGGAAAAAGAATATCTTCAAATAAAAACTACACAGATGCATTCTGTGAAACTTATTTCTGATCTGTAAATTCAGTTAACAGAGATAAAACATATTTTTGATTGAGCAGTTATGAAACACTCTTTTTGTAGAAAATGCAAGTGGAGATTCGGAGCGCTAAGAGGGTAATAGTGGAAAAAGGAATGTCTTCAAATATAAACTACATAGAATCATTCGGTGAAACTACTTTCTGATCTGTGCATTCAGCTAACAGAGTTAAACCATAATTTTGATTGAGCAGATCTGAACACTCTTTCTGTAGAAAATGCAACTGGACATTTGGAGCGCTAAGAGCGTAGTAGTGGAAAAAGGAATATATTCAAATATAAACTACACAGAAGCATTCTGTGAAACTTCTTTCTGATCTGAGCATTCAGCTAACAGAGTTAAACCATACTTTTGATTGAGCAATTTTGAAACACTCTGTCTGTAGAAAATGCAACTGGACATTCGTAGCGCTAAGTGGGTAATAGTGGAAAAAAGAATATTTTCAAATATAAACTACACAGAAGCATTCTGTGAAACTTCTTGCTGTTCTGTGCATTCAACTAACAGAGTTGAACCTTACTTTTGATTGAGCCGTTCTGAAACACTCTTTCTGTAGAAACTGCAATTGGACATTCTGAGCGCTAACAGGCCTATATTGGGAGAAAGAATGTCTACAAATAAAAACTACACAGAAGAATTGTGTGAAACATCTTTCTGTTCTGTTTGTTCAACTAAAATAGTTGAACCTTAGTTTTGATTGAGCCGTTCTGAAACACTCTTTCTGTAGAAAATGCAAGTGGAGATTCGGAGCGCTAAGAGGGTAATAGTGGAAAAAGGAATGTCTCCAAATATAAACTACACAGAATCATTCTGTGAAACTTCTTTCTGATCTGTGCATTCAGCTAACAGAGTTAAACCATACTTTTGATTGAGCAGATCTGAACACTCTTTCTGTAGAAAATGCAACTGGACATTTGGAGCGCTAAGAGAGTAGTAGTGGAAAAAGGAATATATTCAAATATAAACTACACAGAAGCATTCTGTGAAACTTCTTTCTGATCTGAGCATTCAGCTAACAGAGTTAAACCATACTTTTGATTGAGCAGTTTTGAAACACTCTGTCTGTAGAATATGCAACTGGACATTCGTAGCGCTAAGTGGGTAATAGTGGAAAAAAGAATATGTTCAAATATAAACTACACAGAAGCATTGTATGAAACATCTTTCTGTTCTGTGCATTCAACTAACAGAGTTGAACCTTACTTTTGATTCAGCCTTTCTGAAACACTCTTTCTGTAGAAACTGCAATTGGACATTCTGAGCGCTAAGAGGCCTCTATTGGGAAAAATAATATCTTCAAATAAAAACTACACAGAAGCATTGTGTGAAACTTATTTCTGATATGTTCATTAAGCTAACAGAGTTAAACCATACTTTTGACTGCGCAGTTCTGAACACTCTTTCTGTAGAAAATGCAAGTGGACATTCGGAGCGCTAAGAGGGTAATAGTGGAAAAAGGAATATATTCAAATATAAACTACACAGTAGCATTCTGTGAAAACTCTTACTGTTCTGTGCATTCAGCTAACAGTGTTGAACCTTACTTTTGATTGAGATGTTCTGAAACACTCTTTCTGTAGAAACTGCAATTGGACATGCTAAGCGCTAAGAGGCCTACATTGGGAAAAAGATTATCTTCAAATAAAAACTACACAGATGCATTCTGTGAAACTTATTTCTGATCTGTAAATTCAGTTAACAGAGATAAAACATATTTTTGATTGAGCAGTTATGAAACACTCTTTTTGTAGAAAATGCAAGTGGAGATTCGGAGCGCTAAGAGGGTAATAGTGGAAAAAGGAATGTCTTCAAATATAAACTACATAGAATCATTCGGTGAAACTTCTTTCTGATCTGTACATTCAGCTAACAGAGTTAAACCATACTTTTGATTGAGCAGATCTGAACACTCTTTCTGTAGAAAATGCAACTGGACATTTGGAGCGCTAAGAGCGTAGTAGTGGAAAAAGGAATATATTCAAATATAAACTACACAGAAGCATTCTGTGAAACTTCTTTCTGATCTGAGCATTCAGCTAACAGAGTTAAACCATACTTTTGATTGAGCAATTTTGAAACACTCTGTCTGTAGAAAATGCAACTGGACATTCGTAGCGCTAAGTGGGTAATAGTGGAAAAAAGAATATGTTCAAATATAAACTACACAGAAGCATTCTGTGAAACTTCTTGCTGTTCTGTGCATTCAACTAACAGAGTTGAACCTTACTTTTGATTGAGCCCTTCTGAAACACTCTTTCTGTAGAAACTGCAATTGGACATTCTGAGCGCTAAGAGGCCTATATTGGGAAAAAGAATGTCTACAAATAAAAACTACACAGAAGAATTGTGTGAAACTTCTTTCTGTTCTGTTTGTTCAACTAAAAGAGTTGAACCTTAGTTTTGATTGAGCCGTTCTGAAACACTCTTTCTGTAGAAAATGCAAGTGGAGATTCGGAGCGCTAAGAGGGTAATAGTGGAGAAAGGAATGTCTCCAAATATAAACTACACAGAATCATTCTGTGAAACTTCTTTCTGATCTGTGCATTCCGCTAACAGAGTTAAACCATACTTTTGATTGAGCAGATCTGAACACTCTTTCTATAGAAAATGCAACTGGACATTTGGAGCGCTAAGAGAGTAGTAATGGAAAAAGGAATATATTCAAATATAAACTACACAGAAGCATTCTGTGAAACTTCTTTCTGATCTGAGCATTCAGCTAACAGAGTTAAACCATACTTTTGATTGAGCAGTTTTGAAACACTCTGTCTGTAGAAAATGCAACTGGACATTCGTAGCGCTAAGTGGGTAATAGTGGAAAAAAGAATATGTTCAAATATAAACTACACAGAAGCATTGTATGAAACTTCTTTCTGTTCTGTGCATTCAACTAACAGTGTTGAACCTTACTTTTGATTGAGCCTTTCTGAAACACTCTTTCTGTAGAAACTGCGATTGGACATTCTGAGCGCTAAGAGGCATCTATTGGGAAAAATAATATCTTCAAATAAAAACTACACAGAAGCATTGTGTGAAACTTATTTCTGATATGTTCATTAAGCTAACAGAGTTAAACCATACTTTTGATTGCGCAGTTCTGAACACTCTTTCTGTAGAAAATGCAAGTGGACATTCGGAGCGCTAAGAGGGTAATAGTGGAAAAAGGAATATATTCAAATATAAACTACACAGTAGCATTCTGTGAAAACACTTACTGTTCTGTGCATTCAGCTAACAGTGTTGAACCTTACTTTTGATTGAGCCGTTCTGAAACACTCTTTCTGTAGAAACTGCAATTGGACATGCTAAACGCTAAGAGGCCTACATTGGGAAAAAGAATATCTTCAAATAAAAACTACACAGATGCATTCTGTGAAACTTATTTCTGATCTGTAAATTCAGTTAACAGAGATAAAACATATTTTTGATTGAGCAGTTATGAAACACTCTTTTTGTAGAAAATGCAAGTGGAGATTCGGAGCGCTAAGAGGGTAATAGTGGAAAAAGGAATGTCTTCAAATATAAACTACACAGAATCATTCGGTGAAACTTCTTTCTGATCTGTGCATTCAGCTAACAGAGTTAAACCATACTTTTGATTGAGCAGATCTGAACACTCTTTCTGTAGAAAATGCAACTGGACATTTGGAGCGCTAAGAGCGTAGTAGTGGAAAAAGGAATATATTCAAATATAAACTACACAGAAGCATTCTGTGAAACTTCTTTCTGATCTGAGCATTCAGCTAACAGAGTTAAACCATACTTTTGATTGAGCAATTTTGAAACACTCTGTCTGTAGAAAATGCAACTGGACATTCGTAGCGCTAAGTGGGTAATAGTGGAAAAAAGAATATGTTCAAATATAAACTACACAGAAGCATTCTGTGAAACTTCTTGCAGTTCTGTGCATTCAACTAACAGAGTTGAACCTTACTTTTGATTGAGCCCTTCTGAAACACTCTTTCTGTAGAAACTGCAACTGGACATTCTGAGCGCTAAGAGGCCTATATTGGGAAAAAGAATGTCTACAAATAAAAACTACACAGAAGAATTGTGTGAAACTTCTTTCTGTTCTGTTTGTTCAACTAAAAGAGTTGAACCTTAGTTTTGATTGAGCCGTTCTGAAACACTCTTTCTGTAGAAAATGCAAGTGGAGATTCGGAGCGCTAAGAGGGTAATAGTGGAAAAAGGAATGTCTCCAAATATAAACTACACAGAATCATTCTGTGAAACTTCTTTCTGATCTGTGCATTCCGCTAACAGAGTTAAACCATACTTTTGATTGAGCAGATCTGAACACTCTTTCTATAGAAAATGCAACTGGACATTTGGAGCGCTAAGAGAGTAGTAGTGGAAAAAGGAATATATTCAAATATAAACTACACAGAAGCATTCTGTGAAACTTCTTTCTGATCTGAGCATTCAGCTAACAGAGTTAAACCATACTTTTGATTGAGCAGTTTGAAACACTCTGTCTGTAGAAAATGCAACTGGACATTCGTAGCGCTAAGTGGGTAATAGTGGAAAAAAGAATATGTTCAAATATAAACTACACAGAAGCATTGTATGAAACTTCTTTCTGTTCTGTGCATTCAACTAACAGTGTTGAACCTTACGTTTGATTGAGCCTTTCTGAAACACTCTTTCTGTAGAAACTGCAATTGGACATTCTGAGCGCTAAGAGGCATCTATTGGGAAAAATAATATCTTCAAATAAAAACTACACAGAAGCATTGTGTGAAACTTATTTCTGATATGTTCATTAAGCTAACAGAGTTAAACCATACTTTTGATTGCGCAGTTCTGAACACTCTTTCTGTAGAAAATGCAAGTGGACATTCGGAGCGCTAAGAGGGTAATAGTGGAAAAAGGAATATATTCAAATATAAACTACACAGTAGCATTCTGTGAAAACGCTTACTGTTCTGTGCATTCAGCTAACAGTGTTGAACCTTACTTTTGATTGAGCCGTTCTGAAACACTCTTTCTGTAGAAACTGCAATTGGACATGCTAAACGCTAAGAGGCCTACATTGGGAAAAAGAATATCTTCAAATAAAAACTACACAGATGCATTCTGTGAAACTTATTTCTGATCTGTAAATTCAGTTAACAGAGATAAAACATATTTTTGATTGAGCAGTTATGAAACACTCTTTTTGTAGAAAATGCAAGTGGAGATTCGGAGCGCTAAGAGGGTAATAGTGGAAAAAGGAATGTCTTCAAATATAAACTACACAGAATCATTCGGTGAAACTTCTTTCTGATCAGTGCATTCAGCTAACAAAGTTAAACCATACTTTTGATTGAGCAGATCTGAACACTCTTTCTGTAGAAAATGCAACTGGACATTTGGAGCGCTAAGAGCGTAGTAGTGGAAAAAGGAATATATTCAAATATAAACTACACAGAAGCATTCTGTGAAACTTCTTTCTGATCTGAGCATTCAGCTAACAGAGTTAAACCATACTTTTGATTGAGCAGTTTTGAAACACTCTGTCTGTAGAAAATGCAACTGGACATTCGTAGCGCTAAGTGGGTAATAGTGGAAAAAAGAATATGTTCAAATATAAACTACACAGAAGCATTGTATGAAATTTCTTTCTGTTCTGTGCATTCAACTAACAGAGTTGAACCTTACTTTTGATTGAGCCGTTCTGAAACACTCTTTCTGTAGAAACTGCAATTGGACATTCTGAGCGCTAAGAGGCCTATATTGGGAAAAAGAATGTCTACAAATAAAAACTACACAGAAGAATTGTGTGAAACTTATTTCTGATATGTTCATTAAGCTAACAGAGTTAAACCATACTTTTGATTGCGCAGTTCTGAACACTCTTTCTGTAGAAAATGCAAGTGGACATTCGGAGCGCTAAGAGGGTAATAGTGGAAAAAGGAATATATTCAAATATAAACTACACAGTAGCATTCTGTGAAAACTCTTACTGTTCTGTGCATTCAGCTAACAGTGTTGAACCTTACTTTTGATTGAGCCGTTCTGAAACACTCTTTCTGTAGAAACTGCAATTGGACATGCTAAACGCTAAGAGGCCTACATTGGGAAAAAGAATATCTTCAAATAAAAACTACACAGATGCATTCTGTGAAACTTATTTCTGATCTGTAAATTCAGTTAACAGAGATAAAACATATTTTTGATTGAGCAGTTATGAAACACTCTTTTTGTAGAAAATGCAACTGGACATTCGTAGCGCTAAGTGGGTAATAGTGGAAAAAGGAATGTCTTCAAATATAAACTACACAGAATCATTCGGTGAAACTTCTTTCTGATCTGTGCATTCAGCTAACAGAGTTAAACCATACTTTTGATTGAGCAGATCTGAACACTCTTTCTGTAGAAAATGCAACTGGACATTTGGAGCGCTAAGAGCGTAGTAGTGGAAAAAGGAATATATTCAAATATAAACTACACAGAAGCATTCTGTGAAACTTCTTTCTGATCTGAGCATTCAGCTAACAGAGTTAAACCATACTTTTGATTGAGCAATTTTGAAACACTCTGTCTGTAGAAAATGCAACTGGACATTCGTAGCGCTAAGTGGGTAATAGTGGAAAAAAGAATATGTTCAAATATAAACTACACAGAAGCATTCTGTGAAACTTCTTGCAGTTCTGTGCATTCAACTAACAGAGTTGAACCTTACTTTTGATTGAGCCCTTCTGAAACACTCTTTCTGTAGAAACTGCAACTGGACATTCTGAGCGCTAAGAGGCCTATATTGGGAAAAAGAATGTCTACAAATAAAAACTACACAGAAGAATTGTGTGAAACTTCTTTCTGTTCTGTTTGTTCAACTAAAAGAGTTGAACCTTAGTTTTGATTGAGCCGTTCTGAAACACTCTTTCTGTAGAAAATGCAAGTGGAGATTCGGAGCGCTAAGAGGGTAATAGTGGAAAAAGGAATGTCTCCAAATATAAACTACACAGAATCATTCTGTGAAACTTCTTTCTGATCTGTGCATTCCGCTAACAGAGTTAAACCATACTTTTGATTGAGCAGATCTGAACACTCTTTCTATAGAAAATGCAACTGAACATTTGGAGCGCTAAGAGAGTAGTAGTGGAAAAAGGAATATATTCAAATATAAACTACACAGAAGCATTCTGTGAAACTTCTTTCTGATCTGAGCATTCAGCTAACAGAGTTAAACCATACTTTTGATTGAGCAGTTTGAAACACTCTGTCTGTAGAAAATGCAACTGGACATTCGTAGCGCTAAGTGGGTAATAGTGGAAAAAAGAATATGTTCAAATATAAACTACACAGAAGCATTGTATGAAACTTCTTTCTGTTCTGTGCATTCAACTAACAGTGTTGAACCTTACGTTTGATTGAGCCTTTCTGAAACACTCTTTCTGTAGAAACTGCAATTGGACATTCTGAGCGCTAAGAGGCATCTATTGGGAAAAATAATATCTTCAAATAAAAACTACACAGAAGCATTGTGTGAAACTTATTTCTGATATGTTCATTAAGCTAACAGAGTTAAACCATACTTTTGATTGCGCAGTTCTGAACACTCTTTCTGTAGAAAATGCAAGTGGACATTCGGAGCGCTAAGAGGGTAATAGTGGAAAAAGGAATATATTCAAATATAAACTACACAGTAGCATTCTGTGAAAACTCTTACTGTTCTGTGCATTCAGCTAACAGTGTTGAACCTTACTTTTGATTGAGCCGTTCTGAAACACTCTTTCTGTAGAAACTGCAATTGGACATGCTAAACGCTAAGAGGCCTACATTGGGAAAAAGAATATCTTCAAATAAAAACTACACAGATGCATTCTGTGAAACTTATTTCTGATCTGTAAATTCAGTTAACAGAGATAAAACATATTTTTGATTGAGCAGTTATGAAACACTCTTTTTGTAGAAAATGCAAGTGGAGATTCGGAGCGCTAAGAGGGTAATAGTGGAAAAAGGAATGTCTTCAAATATAAACTACACAGAATCATTCGGTGAAACTTCTTTCTGATCAGTGCATTCAGCTAACAAAGTTAAACCATACTTTTGATTGAGCAGATCTGAACACTCTTTCTGTAGAAAATGCAACTGGACATTTGGAGCGCTAAGAGCGTAGTAGTGGAAAAAGGAATATATTCAAATATAAACTACACAGAAGCATTCTGTGAAACTTCTTTCTGATCTGAGCATTCAGCTAACAGAGTTAAACCATACTTTTGATTGAGCAGTTTTGAAACACTCTGTCTGTAGAAAATGCAACTGGACATTCGTAGCGCTAAGTGGGTAATAGTGGAAAAAAGAATATGTTCAAATATAAACTACACAGAAGCATTGTATGAAATTTCTTTCTGTTCTGTGCATTCAACTAACAGAGTTGAACCTTACTTTTGATTGAGCCGTTCTGAAACACTCTTTCTGTAGAAACTGCAATTGGACATTCTGAGCGCTAAGAGGCCTATATTGGGAAAAAGAATGTCTACAAATAAAAACTACACAGAAGAATTGTGTGAAACTTCTTTCTGTTCAGTTTGTTCAACTAAAAGAGTTGACCTTTAGTTTTGATTGAGCCGTCCTGAAACACTCTTTCTGTAGAAAATGCAAGTGGAGATTCGGAGCGCTAAGAGGGTAATAGTGGAAAAAGGAATGTCTCCAAATATAAACTACACAGAATCATTCTGTGAAACTTCTTTCTGATCTGTGCATTCAGCTAACAGAGTTAAACCATACTTTTGATTGAGCAGATCTGAACACTCTTTCTATAGAAAATGCAACTGGACATTTGGAGCGCTAAGAGAGTAGTAGTGGAAAAAGGAATATATTCAAATATAAACTACACAGAAGCATTCTGTGAAACTTCTTTCTGATCTGAGCATTCAGCTAACAGAGTTAAACCATACTTTTGATTGAGCAGTTTTGAAACACTCTGTCTGTAGAAAATGCAACTGGACATTCGTAGCGCTAAGTGGGTAATAGTGGAAAAAAGAATATGTTCAAATATAAACTACACAGAAGCATTGTATGAAACTTCTTTCTGTTCTGTGCATTCAACTAACAGAGTTGAACCTTACTTTGGATTGAGCCTTTCTGAAACACTCTTTCTGTAGAATCTGCAATTGGACATTCTGAGCGCTAAGAGGCCTCTATTGGGAAAAATAATATCTTCAAATAAAAACTACACAGAAGCATTGTGTGAAACTTATTTCTGATATGTTCATTAAGCTAACAGAGTTAAACCATACTTTGGATTGCGCAGTTCTGAACACTCTTTCAGTAGATAATGCAAGTGGACATTCGGAGCGCTAATAGGGTAATAGTGGAAAAAGGAATATATTCAAATATAAACTACACAGTAGCATTCTGTGAAAATTCTTTCTGTTCTGTGCATTCAACTAAGAGAGTTGAACCTTACTTTTGATTGAGCCGTTCTGAAACACTCTTTCTGTAGAAACTGCAATTGGACATGCTAAGCGCTAAGAGGCCTACATTGGGAAAAAGAATATCTTCAAATAAAAACTACACAGATGCATTCTGTGAAACGTATTTCTGATCTGTAAATTCAGTTAACAGAGATAAAACATATTTTTGATTGAGCAGTTAGGAAACACACTTTTTGTAGAAAATGCAAGTGGAGACTCGGAGCGCTAAGAGGGTAATAGTGGAAAAAGGAATGTCTTCAAATATAAACTACACAGAATCATTCGGTGAAACTTCTTTCTGATCTGTGCATTCAGCTAACAGAGTTAAACCATACTTTTGATTGAACAGATCTGAACACTCTTTCTGTAGAAAATGCAACTGGACATTTGGAGCGCTAAGAGCGTAGTAGTGGAAAACGGAATATATTCAAATATAAACTACACAGAAGCATTCTGTGAAACTTCTTTCTGATCTGAGCATTCAGCTAACAGAGTTAAACCATACTTTTGATTGAGCAGTTTTGAAACACTCTGTCTGTAGAAAATGCAACTGGACATTCGTAGCGCTAAGTGGGTAATAGTGGAAAAAAGAATATGTTCAAATATGAACTACACAGAAGTATGGTATGAAACTTCTTTCTGTTCTGTGCATTCAACTAACAGAGTTGAACCTTACTTTTGATTGAGCCGTTCTGAAACACTCTTTCTGTAGAAACTGCAATTGGACATTCTGAGCGCTAAGAGGCCTATATTGGGAAAAAGAATGTCTACAAATAAAAACTACACAGAAGAATTGTGTGAAACTTCTTTCTGTTCTGTTTGTTCAACTAAAAGAGTTGAACCTTAGTTTTGATTGAGCCGTTCTGAAACACTCTTTCTGTAGAAAATGCAAGTGGAGATTCGGAGCGCTAAGAGGGTAATAGTGGAAAAAGGAATGTCTCCAAATATAAACTACACAGAATCATTCTGTGAAACTTCTTTCTGATCTGTGCATTCAGCTAACAGAGTTAAACCATACTTTTGATTGAGCAGATCTGAAC
Source organism: Symphalangus syndactylus (assembly GCF_028878055.3). Lineage (NCBI taxonomy): Eukaryota > Metazoa > Chordata > Mammalia > Primates > Hylobatidae > Symphalangus > Symphalangus syndactylus. Next base: position 8,915,628 of record NC_072445.2, on the reverse strand, counting down.
ACTCTTTCTGTAGAAAATGCAACTGGACATTTGGAGCGCTAAGAGAGTAGTAGTGGAAAAAGGAATATATTCAAATATAAACTACACAGAAGCATTCTGTGAAACTTCTTTCTGATCTGAGCATTCAGCTAACAGAGTTAAACCATACTTTTGATTGAGCAGTTTTGAAACACTCTGTCTGTAGAAAATGCAACTGGACATTCGTAGCGCTAAGTGGGTAATAGTGGAAAAAAGAATATGTTCAAATATAAACTACACAGAAGCATTGTATGAAACTTCTTTCTGTTCTGTGCATTCAACTAACAGAGTTGAACCTTACTTTGGATTGAGCCTTTCTGAAACACTCTTTCTGTAGAAACTGCAATTGGACATTCTGAGCGCTAAGAGGCCTCTATTGGGAAAAATAATATCTTCAAATAAAAACTACACAGAAGCATTGTGTGAAACTTATTTCTGATATGTTCATTAAGCTAACAGAGTTAAACCATACTTTGGATTGCGCAGTTCTGAACACTCTTTCAGTAGAAAATGCAAGTGGACATTCGGAGCGCTAAGAGGGTAATAGTGGAAAAAGGAATATATTCAAATATAAACTACACAGTAGCATTCTGTGAAAATTCTTTCTGTTCTGTGCATTCAACTAACAGAGTTGAACCTTACTTTTGATTGAGCCGTTCTGAAACTCTCTTTCTGTAGAAACTGCAATTGGACATGCTAAGCGCTAAGAGGCCTACATTGGGAAAAAGAATATCTTCAAATAAAAACTACACAGATGCATTCTGTGAAACTTATTTCTGATCTGTAAGTTCAGTTAACAGAGATAAAACATATTTTTGATTGAGCAGTTATGAAACACTCTTTTTGTAGAAAATGCAAGTGGAGACTCGGAGCGCTAAGAGGGTAATAGTGGAAAAAGGAATGTCTTCAAATATAAACTACACAGAATCATTCGGTGAAACTTCTTTCTGATCTGTGCATTCAGCTAACAGAGTTAAACCATACTTTTGATTGAGCAGATCTGAACACTCTTTCTGTAGAAAATGCAACTGGACATTTGGTGCGCTAAGAGCGTAGTAGTGGAAAAAGGAATATATTCAAATATAAACTACACAGAAGCATTCTGTGAAACTTCTTTCTGATCTGAGCATTCAGCTAACAGAGTTAAACCATACTTTTGATTGAGCAGTTTTGAAACACTCTGTCTGTAGAAAATGCAACTGGACATTCGTAGCGCTAAGTGGGTAATAGTGGAAAAAAGAATATGTTCAAATATGAACTACACAGAAGCATTGTATGAAACTACTTTCTGTTCTGTGCATTCAACTAACAGAGTTGAACCTTACTTTTGATTGAGCCGTTCTGAAACACTCTTTCTGTAGAAACTGCAATTGGACATTCTGAGCGCTAAGAGGCCTATATTGGGAAAAAGAATGTCTACAAATAAAAACTACACAGAAGAATTGTGTGAAACTTCTTTCTGTTCTGTTTGTTCAACTAAAAGAGTTGAACCTTAGTTTTGATTGAGCCGTTCTGAAACACTCTTTCTGTAGAAAATGCAAGTGGAAATTCGGAGCGCTAAGAGGGTAATAGTGGAAAAAGGAATGTCTTCAAATATAAACTACACAGAATCATTCGGTGAAACTTCTTTCTGATCTGTGCATTCAGCTAACAGAGTTAAACCATACTTTTGATTGAGCAGATCTGAACACTCTTTCTGTAGAAAATGCAACTGGACATTTGGAGCGCTAAGAGCGTAGTAGTGGAAAAAGGAATATATTCAAATATAAACTACACAGAAGCATTCTGTGAAACTTCTTTCTGATCTGAGCATTCAGCTAACAGAGTTAAACCATACTTTTGATTGAGCAGTTTTGAATCACTCTGTCTGTAGAAAATGCAACTGGACATTCGTAGCGCTAAGTGGGTAATAGTGGAAAAAAGAATATGTTCAAATATGAACTACACAGAAGCATTGTATGAAACTTCTTTCTGTTCTGTGCATTCAACTAACAGAGTTGAACCTTACTTTTGATTGAGCCGTTCTGAAACACACTTTCTGTAGAAACTGCAATTGGACATTCTGAGCGCTAAGAGGCCTATATTGGGAAAAAGAATGTCTACAAATAAAAACTACACAGAAGAATTGTGTGAAACTTCTTTCTGTTCTGTTTGTTCAACTAAAAGAGTTGAACCTTAGTTTTGATTGAGCCGTTCTGAAACACTCTTTCTGTAGAAAATGCAAGTGGAGATTCGGAGCGCTAAGAGGGTAATAGTGGAAAAAGGAATGTCTCCAAATATAAACTACACAGAATCATTCTGTGAAACTTCTTTCTGATCTGTGCATTCAGCTAACAGAGTTAAACCATACTTTTGATTGAGCAGATCTGAACACTCTTTCTGTAGAAAATGCAACTGGACATTTGGAGCGCTAAGAGAGTAGTAGTGGAAAAAGGAATATATTCAAATATAAACGACACAGAAGCATTCTGTGAAACTTCTTTCTGATCTGAGCATTCAGCTAACAGAGTTAAACCATACTTTTGATTGAGCAGTTTTGAAACACTCTGTCTGTAGAAAATGCAACTGGACATTCGTAGCGCTAAGTGGGTAATAGTGGAAAAAAGAATATGTTCAAATATAAACTACACAGAAGCATTGTATGAAACTTCTTTCTGTTCTGTGCATTCAACTAACAGAGTTGAACCTTACTTTTGATTGAGCCGTTCTGAAACACTCTTTCTGTAGAAACTGCAATTGGACATTCTGAGCGCTAAGAGGCCTATATTGGGAAAAAGAATGTCTACAAATAAAAACTACACAGAAGAATTGTGTGAAACTTCTTTCTGTTCTGTTTGTTCAACTAAAAGAGTTGAACCTTAGTTTTGATTGAGCCGTTCTGAAACACTCTTTCTGTAGAAAATGCAAGTGGAGATTCGGAGCGCTAAGAGGGTAATAGTGGAAAAAGGAATGTCTCCAAATATAAACTACACAGAATCATTCTGTGAAACTTCTTTCTGATCTGTGCATTCAGCTAACAGAGTTAAACCACACTTTTGATTGAGCAGATCTGAACACTCTTTCTGTAGAAAATGCAACTGGACATTTGGAGCGCTAAGAGAGTAGTAGTGGAAAAAGGAATATATTCAAATATAAACTACACAGAAGCATTCTGTGAAACTTCTTTCTGATCTGAGCATTCAGCTAACAGAGTTAAACCATACATTTGATTGAGCAGTTTTGAAACACTCTGTCTGTAGAAAATGCAACTGGTCATTCGTAGCGCTAAGTGGGTAATAGTGGAAAAAAGAATATGTTCAAATATAAGCTACACAGAAGCATTGTATGAAACTTCTTTCTGTTCTGTGCATTCAACTAACAGAGTTGAACCTTACTTTTGATTGAGCCTTTCTGAAACACTCTTTCTGTAGAAACTGCAATTGGACATTCTGAGCGCTAAGAGGCCTCTATTGGGAAAAATAATATCTTCAAATAAAAACTACACAGAAGCATTGTGTGAAACTTATTTCTGATATGTTCATTAAGTTAACAGAGTTAAACCATACTTTTGATTGCGCAGTTCTGAACACTCTTTCTGTAGAAAATGCAAGTGGACATTCGGAGCGCTAAGAGTGTAATAGTGGAAAAAGGAATATATTCAAATATAAACTACACAGTAGCATTCTGTGAAAATTCTTTCTGTTCTGTGCATTCAACTAACAGAGTTGAACCCTACTTTTTATTGAGCCGTTCTGAAACACTCTTTCTGTAGAAACTGCAATTGGACATGCTAAGCGCTAAGAGGCCTACATTGGGAAAAAGAATATCTTCAAATAAAAACTACACAGATGCATTCTGTGAAACTTATTTCTGATCTGTAAATTCAGTTAACAGAGATAAAACATATTTTTGATTGAGCAGTTATGAAACACTCTTTTTGTAGAAAATGCAAGTGGAGATTCGGAGCGCTAAGAGGTTAATAGTGGAAAAAGGAATGTCTTCAAATATAAACTACACAGAATCATTCGGTGAAACTTCTTTCTGAACTGTGCATTCAGCTAACAGAGTTAAACCATACTTTTGATTGAGCAGATCTGAACACTCTTTCTGTAGAAAATGCAACTGGACATTTGCAGCGCTAAGAGCGTAGTAGTGGAAAAAGGAATATATTCAAATATAAACTACACAGAAGCATTCTGTGAAACTTCTTTCTGATCTGAGCATTCAGCTAACAGAGTTAAACCATACTTTTGATTGAGCAGTTTTGAAACACTCTGTCTGTAGAAAATGCAAATGGACATTCGTAGCGCTAAGTGGGTAATAGTGGAAAAAAGAATATGTTCAAATATAAACTACACAGAAGCATTGTATGAAACTTCTTTCTGTTCTGTGCATTCAACTAACAGAGTTGAACCTTACTTTTGATTGAGCCGTTCTGAAACACTCTTTCTGTAGAAACTGCAATTGGACATTCTGAGCGCTAAGAGGCCTATATTGGGATAAAGAATGTCTACAAATAAAAACTACACAGAAGAATTGTGTGAAACATCTTTCTGTTCTGTTTGTTCAACTAAAAGAGTTGAACCTTAGTTTTGATTGAGCCGTTCTGAAACACTCTTTCTGTAGAAAATGCAAGTGGAGATTCGGAGCGCTAAGAGGGTAATAGTGGAAAAAGGAATGTCTCCAAATATAAACTACACAGAATCATTCGGTGAAACTTCTTTCTGATCTGTGCATTCAGCTAACAGAGTTAAACCATACTTTTGATTGAGCAGATCTGAACTCTCTTTCTGTAGAAAATGCAACTGGACATTTGGAGCGCTAAGAGAGTAGTAGTGGAAAAAGGAATATATTCAAATATAAACTACACAGAAGCATTCTGTGAAACTTCTTTCTGATCTGAGCATTCAGCTAACAGAGTTAAACCATACTTTTGATTGAGCAGTTTTGAAACACTCTGTCTGTAGAAAATGCAACTGGACATTCGTAGCGCTAAGTGGGTAATAGTGGAAAAAAGAATATGTTCAAATATAAACTACACAGAAGCTTTGTATGAAACTTCTTTCTGTTCTGTGCATTCAACTAACAGAGTTGAACGTTACTTTTGATTGAGCCTTTCTGAAACACTCTTTCTGTAGAAACTGCAATTGGACATTCTGAGCGTTAAGAGTCCTATATTGGGAAAAATAAAATCTTCAAATAAAAACTACACAGAAGCATTGTGTGAAACTTATTTCTGATATGTTCATTAAGCTAACAGAGTTAAACCATACTTTTGATTGCGCAGTTCTGAACACTCTTTCTGTAGAAAATGCAAGTGGACATTCGGAGCGCTAAGAGGGTAATAGTGGAAAAAGGAATATATTCAAATATAAACTACACAGTAGCATTCTGTGAAAATTCTTTCTGTTCTGTGCATTCAACTAACAGAGTTGAACCTTACTTTTGATTGAGCCGTTCTGAAACACTCTTTCTGTAGAAACTGCAATTGGACATGCTAAGCGCTAAGAGGCCTACATTGGAAAAAAGAATATCTTCAAATAAAAACTACACAGATGCATTCTGTGAAACTTATTTCTGATCTGTAAATTCAGTTAACAGAGATAAAACATATTTTTGATTGAGCAGTTATGAAACACTCCTTTGTAGAAAATGCAAGTGGAGATTCGGAGCGCTAAGAGTGTAATAGTGGAAAAAGGAATGTCTTCAAATATAAACTACACAGAATCATTCGGTGAAACTTCTTTCTGATCTGTGCATTCAGCTAACAGAGTTAAACCATATTTTTGATTGAGCAGATCTGAACACTATTTCTGTAGAAAATGCAACTGGACATTTGGAGCGCTAAGAGCGTAGTAGTGGAAAAAGGAATATATTCAAATATAAACTACACAGAAGCATTCTGTGAAACTTCTTTCTGATCTGAGCATTCAGCTAACAGAGTTAAACCATACTTTTGATTGAGCAGTTCTGATACACTCTGTCTGTAGAAAATGCAACTGGACATTCGTAGCGCTAAGTGGGTAATAGTGGAAAAAAGAATATGTTCAAATATAAACTACACAGAAGCATTGTATGAAACTTCTTTCTGTTCTGTGCATTCAACTAACAGAGTTGAACCTTACTTTTGATTGAGCCGTTCTGAAACACTCTTTCTGTAGAAACTGCAATTGGACATTCTGAGCGCTAAGAGGCCTATATTGGGAAAAAGAATGTCTACAAATAAAAACTACACAGAAGAATTGTGTGAAACTTCTTTCTGTTCTGTTTGTTCAACTAAAAGAGTTGAACCTTAGTTTTGATTGAGCCGTTCTGAAACACTCTTTCTGTAGAAAATGCAAGTGGAGATTCGGAGCGCTAAGAGGGTAATAGTGGAAAAAGGAATGTCTCCAAATATAAACTTCACAGAATCATTCGGTGAAACTTCTTTCTGATCTGTGCATTCAGCTAACAGAGTTAAACCATACTTTTGATTGAGCAGATCTGAACTCTCTTTCTGTTGAAAATGCAACTGGACATTTGGAGCGCTAAGAGAGTAGTAGTGGAAAAAGGAATATATTCAAATATAAACTACACAGAAGCATTCTGTGAAACTTCTTTCTGATCTGAGCATTCAGCTAACAGAGTTAAACCATACTTTTGATTGAGCAGTTCTGAAACACTCTGTCTGTAGAAAATGCAACTGGACATTCGTAGCGCTAAGTGGGTAATAGTGGAAAAAAGAATATGTTCAAATATAAACTACACAGAAGCATTGTATGAAACTTCTTTCTGTTCTGTGCATTCAACTAACAGTGTTGAACCTTACTTTTGATTGAGCCGTTCTGAAACACTCTTTCTGTAGAAACTGCAATTGGACATTCTGAGCGCTAAGAGGCCTATATTGGGAAAAAGAATGTCTACAAATAAAAACTACACAGAAGAATTGTGTGAAACTTCTTTCTGTTCTGTTTGTTCAACTAAAAGAGTTGACCTTTAGTTTTGATTGAGCCGTTCTGAAACACTCTTTCTGTAGAAAATGCAAGTGGAGATTTGGAGCGCTAAGAGGGTAATAGTGGAAAAAGGAATGTCTCCAAATATAAACTACACAGAATCATTCTGTGAAACTTCTTTCTGATCTGTGCATTCAGCTAACAGAGTTAAACCATACTTTTGATTGAGCAGATCTGAACACTCTTTCTATAGAAAATGCAACTGGACATTTGGAGCGCTAAGAGAGTAGTAGTGGAAAAAGGAATATATTAAAATATAAACTACACAGAAGCATTCTGTGAAACTTCTTTCTGATCTGAGCATTCAGCTAACAGAGTTAAACCATACTTTTGATTGAGCAGTTTTGAAACACTCTGTCTGTAGAAAATGCAACTGGACATTCGTAGCGCTAAGTGGGTAATAGTGGAAAAAAGAATATGTTCAAATATAAACTACACAGAAGCATTGTATGAAACTTCTTTCTGTTCTGTGCATTCAACTAACAGAGTTGAACCTTACTTTTGATTGAGCCTTTCTGAAACACTCTTTCTGTAGAAACTGCAATTGGACATTCTGAGCGCTAAGAGGCCTATATTGGGAAAAATTATATCTTCAAATAAAAACTACACAGAAGCATTGTGTGAAACTTATTTCTGATATGTTCATTAAGCTAACAGAGTTAAACCATACTTTGGATTGCGCAGTTCTGAACACTCTTTCTGTAGAAAATGCAAGTGGACATTCGGAGCGCTAAGAGGGTAATAGTGGAAAAAGGAATATATTCAAATATAAATTACACAGTAGCATTCTGTGAAAATTCTTTCTGTTCTGTGCATTCAACTAACAGAGTTGAACCTTACTTTTGATTGAGCCGTTCTGAAACACTCTTTCTGTAGAAACTGCAATTGGACATGCTAAGCGCTAAGAGGCCTACATTGAGAAAAAGAATATCTTCAAATAAAAACTACACAGATGCATTCTGTGAAACTTATTTCTGATCTGTAAATTCAGTTAACAGAGATAAAACATATTTTTGATTGATTAGTTATGATACACTCCTTTGTAGAAAATGCAAGTGCAGATTCGGAGCGCTAAGGGGGTAATAGTGGAAAAAGGAATGTCTTCAAATATAAACTACACAGAATCATTCGGTGAAACTTCTTTCTGATCTGTGCATTCAGCTAACAGAGTTAAACCATACTTTTGATTGAGCAGATCTGAACACTATTTCTGTAGAAAATGCAACTGGATATTTGGAGCGCTAAGAGCGTAGTAGTGGAAAAAGGAATATATTCAAATATAAACTACACAGAAGCATTCTGTGAAACTTCTTTCTGATCTGAGCATTCAGCTAACAGAGTTAAACCATACTTTTGATTGAGCAGTTTTGAAACACTCTGTCTGTAGAAAATGCAACTGGACATTCGTAGCGCTAAGTGGGTAATAGTGGAAAAAGAATATGTTCAAATATAAACTACACAGAAGCATTGTATGAAACTACTTTCTGTTCTGTGCATTCAACTAACAGAGTTGAACCTTACTTTTGATTGAGCCGTTCTGAAACACTCTTTCTGTAGAAACTGCAATTGGACATTCTGAGCGCTAAGAGGCCTATATTGGGAAAAAGAATGTCTACAAATAAAAACTACACAGAAGAATTGTGTGAAACTTCTTTCTGTTCTGTTTGTTGAACTAAAAGAGTTGAACCTTAGTTTTGATTGAGCCGTTCTGAAACACTCTTTCTGTAGAAAATGCAAGTGGAGATTCGGAGCGCTAAGAGGGTAATAGTGGAAAAAGGAATGTCTCCAAATATAAACTACACAGAATCATTCGGTGAAACTTCTTTCTGATCTGTGCATTCAGCTAACAGAGTTAAACCATACTTTTGATTGAGCAGATCTGAACTCTCTTTCTGTAGAAAATGCAACTGGACATTTGGAGCGCTAAGAGAGTAGTAGTGGAAAAAGGAATATATTCAAATATAAACTACACAGAAGCATTCTGTGAAACTTCTTTCTGATCTGAGCATTCAGCTAACAGAGTTAAACCATACTTTTGATTGAGCAGTTTTGAAACACTCTGTCTGTAGAAAATGCAACTGGACATTCGTAGCGCTAAGTGGGTAATAGTGGAAAAAAGAATATGTTCAAATATAAACTACACAGAAGCTTTGTATGAAACTTCTTTCTGTTCTGTGCATTCAACTAACAGAGTTGAACGTTACTTTTGATTGAGCCTTTCTGAAACACTCTTTCTGTAGAAACTGCAATTGGACATTCTGAGCGTTAAGAGTCCTATATTGGGAAAAATAAAATCTTCAAATAAAAACTACACAGAAGCATTGTGTGAAACTTATTTCTGATATGTTCATTAAGCTAACAGAGTTAAACCATACTTTTGATTGCGCAGTTCTGAACACTCTTTCTGTAGAAAATGCAAGTGGACATTCGGAGCGCTAAGAGGGTAATAGTGGAAAAAGGAATATATTCAAATATAAACTACACAGTAGCATTCTGTGAAAATTCTTTCTGTTCTGTGCATTCAACTAACAGAGTTGAACCTTACTTTTGATTGAGCCGTTGTGAAACACTCTTTCTGTAGAAACTGCAATTGGACATGCTAAGCGCTAAGAGGCCTACATTGGAAAAAAGAATATCTTCAAATAAAAACTACACAGATGCATTCTGTGAAACTTATTTCTGATCTGTAAATTCAGTTAACAGAGATAAAACATATTTTTGATTGAGCAGTTATGAAACACTCCTTTGTAGAAAATGCAAGTGGAGATTCGGAGCGCTAAGAGTGTAATAGTGGAAAAAGGAATGTCTTCAAATATAAACTACACAGAATCATTCGGTGAAACTTCTTTCTGATCTGTGCATTCAGCTAACAGAGTTAAACCATATTTTTGATTGAGCAGATCTGAACACTATTTCTGTAGAAAATGCAACTGGACATTTGGAGCGCTAAGAGCGTAGTAGTGGAAAAAGGAATATATTCAAATATAAACTACACAGAAGCATTCTGTGAAACTTCTTTCTGATCTGAGCATTCAGCTAACAGAGTTAAACCATACTTTTGATTGAGCAGTTCTGAAACACTCTGTCTGTAGAAAATGCAACTGGACATTCGTAGCGCTAAGTGGGTAATAGTGGAAAAAAGAATATGTTCAAATATAAACTACACAGAAGCATTGTATGAAACTTCTTTCTGTTCTGTGCATTCAACTAACAGAGTTGAACCTTACTTTTGATTGAGCCGTTCTGAAACACTCTTTCTGTAGAAACTGCAATTGGACATTCTGAGCGCTAAGAGGCCTATATTGGGAAAAAGAATGTCTACAAATAAAAACTACACAGAAGAATTGTGTGAAACTTCTTTCTGTTCTGTTTGTTCAACTAAAAGAGTTGAACCTTAGTTTTGATTGAGCCGTTCTGAAACACTCTTTCTGTAGAAAATGCAAGTGGAGATTCGGAGCGCTAAGAGGGTAATAGTGGAAAAAGGAATGTCTCCAAATATAAACTTCACAGAATCATTCGGTGAAACTTCTTTCTGATCTGTGCATTCAGCTAACAGAGTTAAACCATACTTTTGATTGAGCAGATCTGAACTCTCTTTCTGTTGAAAATGCAACTGGACATTTGGAGCGCTAAGAGAGTAGTAGTGGAAAAAGGAATATATTCAAATATAAACTACACAGAAGCATTCTGTGAAACTTCTTTCTGATCTGAGCATTCAGCTAACAGAGTTAAACCATACTTTTGATTGAGCAGTTCTGAAACACTCTGTCTGTAGAAAATGCAACTGGACATTCGTAGCGCTAAGTGGGTAATAGTGGAAAAAAGTATATGTTCAAATATAAACTACACAGAAGCATTGTATGAAACTTCTTTCTGTTCTGTGCATTCAACTAACAGTGTTGAACCTTACTTTTGATTGAGCCGTTCTGAAACACTCTTTCTGTAGAAACTGCAATTGGACATTCTGAGCGCTAAGAGGCCTATATTGGGAAAAAGAATGTCTACAAATAAAAACTACACAGAAGAATTGTGTGAAACTTCTTTCTGTTCTGTTTGTTCAACTAAAAGAGTTGACCTTTAGTTTTGATTGAGCCGTTCTGAAACACTCTTTCTGTAGAAAATGCAAGTGGAGATTCGGAGCGCTAAGAGGGTAATAGTGGAAAAAGGAATGTCTCCAAATATAAACTACACAGAATCATTCTGTGAAACTTCTTTCTGATCTGTGCATTCAGCTAACAGAGTTAAACCATACTTTTGATTGAGCAGATCTGAACACTCTTTCTATAGAAAATGCAACTGGACATTTGGAGCGCTAAGAGAGTAGTAGTGGAAAAAGGAATATATTAAAATATAAACTACACAGAAGCATTCTGTGAAACTTCTTTCTGATCTGAGCATTCAGCTAACAGAGTTAAACCATACTTTTGATTGAGCAGTTTTGAAACACTCTGTCTGTAGAAAATGCAACTGGACATTCGTAGCGCTAAGTGGGTAATAGTGGAAAAAAGAATATGTTCAAATATAAACTACACAGAAGCATTGTATGAAACTTCTTTCTGTTCTGTGCATTCAACTAACAGAGTTGAACCTTACTTTTGATTGAGCCTTTCTGAAACACTCTTTCTGTAGAAACTGCAATTGGACATTCTGAGCGCTAGGAGGTCTATATTGGGAAAAATTATATCTTCAAATAAAAACTACACAGAAGCATTGTGTGAAACTTATTTCTGATATGTTCATTAAGCTAACAGAGTTAAACCATACTTTGGATTGCGCAGTTCTGAACACTCTTTCTGTAGAAAATGCAAGTGGACATTCGGAGCGCTAAGAGGGTAATAGTGGAAAAAGGAATATATTCAAATATAAATTACACAGTAGCATTCTGTGAAAATTCTTTCTGTTCTGTGCATTCAACTAACAGAGTTGAACCTTACTTTTGATTGAGCCGTTCTGAAACACTCTTTCTGTAGAAACTGCAATTGGACATGCTAAGCGCTAAGAGGCCTACATTGAGAAAAAGAATATCTTCAAATAAAAACTACACAGATGCATTCTGTGAAACTTATTTCTGATCTGTAAATTCAGTTAACAGAGATAAAACATATTTTTGATTGATTAGTTATGATACACTCCTTTGTAGAAAATGCAAGTGCAGATTCGGAGCGCTAAGGGGGTAATAGTGGAAAAAGGAATGTCTTCAAATATAAACTACACAGAATCATTCGGTGAAACTTCTTTCTGATCTGTGCATTCAGCTAACAGAGTTAAACCATACTTTTGATTGAGCAGATCTGAACACTATTTCTGTAGAAAATGCAACTGGATATTTGGAGCGCTAAGAGCGTAGTAGTGGAAAAAGGAATATATTCAAATATAAACTACACAGAAGCATTCTGTGAAACTTCTTTCTGATCTGAGCATTCAGCTAACAGAGTTAAACCATACTTTTGATTGAGCAGTTTTGAAACACTCTGTCTGTAGAAAATGCAACTGGACATTCGTAGCGCTAAGTGGGTAATAGTGGAAAAAGAATATGTTCAAATATAAACTACACAGAAGCATTGTATGAAACTACTTTCTGTTCTGTGCATTCAACTAACAGAGTTGAACCTTACTTTTGATTGAGCCGTTCTGAAACACTCTTTCTGTAGAAACTGCAATTGGACATTCTGAGCGCTAAGAGGCCTATATTGGGAAAAAGAATGTCTACAAATAAAAACTACACAGAAGAATTGTGTGAAACTTCTTTCTGTTCTGTTTGTTGAACTAAAAGAGTTGAACCTTAGTTTTGATTGAGCCGTTCTGAAACACTCTTTCTGTAGAAAATGCAAGTGGAGATTCGGAGCGCTAAGAGGGTAATAGTGGAAAAAGGAATGTCTCCAAATATAAACTACACAGAATCATTCGGTGAAACTTCTTTCTGATCTGTGCATTCAGCTAACAGAGTTAAACCATACTTTTGATTGAGCAGATCTGAACTCTCTTTCTGTAGAAAATGCAACTGGACATTTGGAGCGCTAAGAGAGTAGTAGTGGAAAAAGGAATATATTCAAATATAAACTACACAGAAGCATTCTGTGAAACTTCTTTCTGATCTGAGCATTCAGCTAACAGAGTTAAACCATACTTTTGATTGAGCAGTTTTGAAACACTCTGTCTGTAGAAAATGCAACTGGACATTCGTAGCGCTAAGTGGGTAATAGTGGAAAAAAGAATATGTTCAAATATAAACTACACAGAAGCTTTGTATGAAACTTCTTTCTGTTCTGTGCATTCAACTAACAGAGTTGAACGTTACTTTTGATTGAGCCTTTCTGAAACACTCTTTCTGTAGAAACTGCAATTGGACATTCTGAGCGTTAAGAGTCCTATATTGGGAAAAATAAAATCTTCAAATAAAAACTACACAGAAGCATTGTGTGAAACTTATTTCTGATATGTTCATTAAGCTAACAGAGTTAAACCATACTTTTGATTGCGCAGTTCTGAACACTCTTTCTGTAGAAAATGCAAGTGGACATTCGGAGCGCTAAGAGGGTAATAGTGGAAAAAGGAATATATTCAAATATAAACTACACAGTAGCATTCTGTGAAAATTCTTTCTGTTCTGTGCATTCAACTAACAGAGTTGAACCTTACTTTTGATTGAGCCGTTCTGAAACACTCTTTCTGTAGAAACTGCAATTGGACATGCTAAGCGCTAAGAGGCCTACATTGGAAAAAAGAATATCTTCAAATAAAAACTACACAGATGCATTCTGTGAAACTTATTTCTGATCTGTAAATTCAGTTAACAGAGATAAAACATATTTTTGATTGAGCAGTTATGAAACACTCCTTTGTAGAAAATGCAAGTGGAGATTCGGAGCGCTAAGAGTGTAATAGTGGAAAAAGGAATGTCTTCAAATATAAACTACACAGAATCATTCGGTGAAACTTCTTTCTGATCTGTGCATTCAGCTAACAGAGTTAAACCATATTTTTGATTGAGCAGATCTGAACACTATTTCTGTAGAAAATGCAACTGGACATTTGGAGCGCTAAGAGCGTAGTAGTGGAAAAAGGAATATATTCAAATATAAACTACACAGAAGCATTCTGTGAAACTTCTTTCTGATCTGAGCATTCAGCTAACAGAGTTAAACCATACTTTTGATTGAGCAGTTCTGAAACACTCTGTCTGTAGAAAATGCAACTGGACATTCGTAGCGCTAAGTGGGTAATAGTGGAAAAAAGAATATGTTCAAATATAAACTACACAGAAGCATTGTATGAAACTTCTTTCTGTTCTGTGCATTCAACTAACAGAGTTGAACCTTACTTTTGATTGAGCCGTTCTGAAACACTCTTTCTGTAGAAACTGCAATTGGACATTCTGAGCGCTAAGAGGCCTATATTGGGAAAAAGAATGTCTACAAATAAAAACTACACAGAAGAATTGTGTGAAACTTCTTTCTGTTCTGTTTGTTCAACTAAAAGAGTTGAACCTTAGTTTTGATTGAGCCGTTCTGAAACACTCTTTCTGTAGAAAATGCAAGTGGAGATTCGGAGCGCTAAGAGGGTAATAGTGGAAAAAGGAATGTCTCCAAATATAAACTTCACAGAATCATTCGGTGAAACTTCTTTCTGATCTGTGCATTCAGCTAACAGAGTTAAACCATACTTTTGATTGAGCAGATCTGAACTCTCTTTCTGTTGAAAATGCAACTGGACATTTGGAGCGCTAAGAGAGTAGTAGTGGAAAAAGGAATATATTCAAATATAAACTACACAGAAGCATTCTGTGAAACTTCTTTCTGATCTGAGCATTCAGCTAACAGAGTTAAACCATACTTTTGATTGAGCAGTTCTGAAACACTCTGTCTGTAGAAAATGCAACTGGACATTCGTAGCGCTAAGTGGGTAATAGTGGAAAAAAGAATATGTTCAAATATAAACTACACAGAAGCATTGTATGAAACTTCTTTCTGTTCTGTGCATTCAACTAACAGTGTTGAACCTTACTTTTGATTGAGCCGTTCTGAAACACTCTTTCTGTAGAAACTGCAATTGGACATTCTGAGCGCTAAGAGGCCTATATTGGGAAAAAGAATGTCTACAAATAAAAACTACACAGAAGAATTGTGTGAAACTTCTTTCTGTTCTGTTTGTTCAACTAAAAGAGTTGACCTTTAGTTTTGATTGAGCCGTTCTGAAACACTCTTTCTGTAGAAAATGCAAGTGGAGATTCGGAGCGCTAAGAGGGTAATAGTGGAAAAAGGAATGTCTCCAAATATAAACTACACAGAATCATTCTGTGAAACTTCTTTCTGATCTGTGCATTCAGCTAACAGAGTTAAACCATACTTTTGATTGAGCAGATCTGAACACTCTTTCTATAGAAAATGCAACTGGACATTTGGAGCGCTAAGAGAGTAGTAGTGGAAAAAGGAATATATTAAAATATAAACTACACAGAAGCATTCTGTGAAACTTCTTTCTGATCTGAGCATTCAGCTAACAGAGTTAAACCATACTTTTGATTGAGCAGTTTTGAAACACTCTGTCTGTAGAAAATGCAACTGGACATTCGTAGCGCTAAGTGGGTAATAGTGGAAAAAAGAATATGTTCAAATATAAACTACACAGAAGCATTGTATGAAACTTCTTTCTGTTCTGTGCATTCAACTAACAGAGTTGAACCTTACTTTTGATTGAGCCTTTCTGAAACACTCTTTCTGTAGAAACTGCAATTGGACATTCTGAGCGCTAAGAGGCCTATATTGGGAAAAATTATATCTTCAAATAAAAACTACACAGAAGCATTGTGTGAAACTTATTTCTGATATGTTCATTAAGCTAACAGAGTTAAACCATACTTTGGATTGCGCAGTTCTGAACACTCTTTCTGTAGAAAATGCAAGTGGACATTCGGAGCGCTAAGAGGGTAATAGTGGAAAAAGGAATATATTCAAATATAAATTACACAGTAGCATTCTGTGAAAATTCTTTCTGTTCTGTGCATTCAACTAACAGAGTTGAACCTTACTTTTGATTGAGCCGTTCTGAAACACTCTTTCTGTAGAAACTGCAATTGGACATGCTAAGCGCTAAGAGGCCTACATTGAGAAAAAGAATATCTTCAAATAAAAACTACACAGATGCATTCTGTGAAACTTATTTCTGATCTGTAAATTCAGTTAACAGAGATAAAACATATTTTTGATTGATTAGTTATGATACACTCCTTTGTAGAAAATGCAAGTGCAGATTCGGAGCGCTAAGGGGGTAATAGTGGAAAAAGGAATGTCTTCAAATATAAACTACACAGAATCATTCGGTGAAACTTCTTTCTGATCTGTGCATTCAGCTAACAGAGTTAAACCATACTTTTGATTGAGCAGATCTGAACACTATTTCTGTAGAAAATGCAACTGGATATTTGGAGCGCTAAGAGCGTAGTAGTGGAAAAAGGAATATATTCAAATATAAACTACACAGAAGCATTCTGTGAAACTTCTTTCTGATCTGAGCATTCAGCTAACAGAGTTAAACCATACTTTTGATTGAGCAGTTTTGAAACACTCTGTCTGTAGAAAATGCAACTGGACATTCGTAGCGCTAAGTGGGTAATAGTGGAAAAAGAATATGTTCAAATATAAACTACACAGAAGCATTGTATGAAACTACTTTCTGTTCTGTGCATTCAACTAACAGAGTTGAACCTTACTTTTGATTGAGCCGTTCTGAAACACTCTTTCTGTAGAAACTGCAATTGGACATTCTGAGCGCTAAGAGGCCTATATTGGGAAAAAGAATGTCTACAAATAAAAACTACACAGAAGAATTGTGTGAAACTTCTTTCTGTTCTGTTTGTTGAACTAAAAGAGTTGAACCTTAGTTTTGATTGAGCCGTTCTGAAACACTCTTTCTGTAGAAAATGCAAGTGGAGATTCGGAGCGCTAAGAGGGTAATAGTGGAAAAAGGAATGTCTCCAAATATAAACTACACAGAATCATTCGGTGAAACTTCTTTCTGATCTGTGCATTCAGCTAACAGAGTTAAACCATACTTTTGATTGAGCAGATCTGAACTCTCTTTCTGTAGAAAATGCAACTGGACATTTGGAGCGCTAAGAGAGTAGTAGTGGAAAAAGGAATATATTCAAATATAAACTACACAGAAGCATTCTGTGAAACTTCTTTCTGATCTGAGCATTCAGCTAACAGAGTTAAACCATACTTTTGATTGAGCAGTTTTGAAACACTCTGTCTGTAGAAAATGCAACTGGACATTCGTAGCGCTAAGTGGGTAATAGTGGAAAAAAGAATATGTTCAAATATAAACTACACAGAAGCTTTGTATGAAACTTCTTTCTGTTCTGTGCATTCAACTAACAGAGTTGAACGTTACTTTTGATTGAGCCTTTCTGAAACACTCTTTCTGTAGAAACTGCAATTGGACATTCTGAGCGTTAAGAGTCCTATATTGGGAAAAATAAAATCTTCAAATAAAAACTACACAGAAGCATTGTGTGAAACTTATTTCTGATATGTTCATTAAGCTAACAGAGTTAAACCATACTTTTGATTGCGCAGTTCTGAACACTCTTTCTGTAGAAAATGCAAGTGGACATTCGGAGCGCTAAGAGGGTAATAGTGGAAAAAGGAATATATTCAAATATAAACTACACAGTAGCATTCTGTGAAAATTCTTTCTGTTCTGTGCATTCAACTAACAGAGTTGAACCTTACTTTTGATTGAGCCGTTCTGAAACACTCTTTCTGTAGAAACTGCAATTGGACATGCTAAGCGCTAAGAGGCCTACATTGGAAAAAAGAATATCTTCAAATAAAAACTACACAGATGCATTCTGTGAAACTTATTTCTGATCTGTAAATTCAGTTAACAGAGATAAAACATATTTTTGATTGAGCAGTTATGAAACACTCCTTTGTAGAAAATGCAAGTGGAGATTCGGAGCGCTAAGAGTGTAATAGTGGAAAAAGGAATGTCTTCAAATATAAACTACACAGAATCATTCGGTGAAACTTCTTTCTGATCTGTGCATTCAGCTAACAGAGTTAAACCATATTTTTGATTGAGCAGATCTGAACACTATTTCTGTAGAAAATGCAACTGGACATTTGGAGCGCTAAGAGCGTAGTAGTGGAAAAAGGAATATATTCAAATATAAACTACACAGAAGCATTCTGTGAAACTTCTTTCTGATCTGAGCATTCAGCTAACAGAGTTAAACCATACTTTTGATTGAGCAGTTCTGAAACACTCTGTCTGTAGAAAATGCAACTGGACATTCGTAGCGCTAAGTGGGTAATAGTGGAAAAAAGAATATGTTCAAATATAAACTACACAGAAGCATTGTATGAAACTTCTTTCTGTTCTGTGCATTCAACTAACAGAGTTGAACCTTACTTTTGATTGAGCCGTTCTGAAACACTCTTTCTGTAGAAACTGCAATTGGACATTCTGAGCGCTAAGAGGCCTATATTGGGAAAAAGAATGTCTACAAATAAAAACTACACAGAAGAATTGTGTGAAACTTCTTTCTGTTCTGTTTGTTCAACTAAAAGAGTTGACCTTTAGTTTTGATTGAGCCGTTCTGAAACACTCTTTCTGTAGAAAATGCAAGTGGAGATTCGGAGCGCTAAGAGGGTAATAGTGGAAAAAGGAATGTCTCCAAATATAAACTACACAGAATCATTCTGTGAAACTTCTTTCTGATCTGTGCATTCAGCTAACAGAGTTAAACCATACTTTTGATTGAGCAGATCTGAACACTCTTTCTATAGAAAATGCAACTGGACATTTGGAGCGCTAAGAGAGTAGTAGTGGAAAAAGGAATATATTAAAATATAAACTACACAGAAGCATTCTGTGAAACTTCTTTCTGATCTGAGCATTCAGCTAACAGAGTTAAACCATACTTTTGATTGAGCAGTTTTGAAACACTCTGTCTGTAGAAAATGCAACTGGACATTCGTAGCGCTAAGTGGGTAATAGTGGAAAAAAGAATATGTTCAAATATAAACTACACAGAAGCATTGTATGAAACTTCTTTCTGTTTTGTGCATTCAACTAACAGAGTTGAACCTTACTTTTGATTGAGCCTTTCTGAAACACTCTTTCTGTAGAAACTGCAATTGGACATTCTGAGCGCTAGGAGGCCTATATTGGGAAAAATTATATCTTCAAATAAAAACTACACAGAAGCATTGTGTGAAACTTATTTCTGATATGTTCATTAAGCTAACAGAGTTAAACCATACTTTGGATTGCGCAGTTCTGAACACTCTTTCTGTAGAAAATGCAAGTGGACATTCGGAGCGCTAAGAGGGTAATAGTGGAAAAAGGAATATATTCAAATATAAATTACACAGTAGCATTCTGTGAAAATTCTTTCTGTTCTGTGCATTCAACTAACAGAGTTGAACCTTACTTTTGATTGAGCCGTTCTGAAACACTCTTTCTGTAGAAACTGCAATTGGACATGCTAAGCGCTAAGAGGCCTACATTGAGAAAAAGAATATCTTCAAATAAAAACTACACAGATGCATTCTGTGAAACTTATTTCTGATCTGTAAATTCAGTTAACAGAGATAAAACATATTTTTGATTGATTAGTTATGATACACTCCTTTGTAGAAAATGCAAGTGCAGATTCGGAGCGCTAAGGGGGTAATAGTGGAAAAAGGAATGTCTTCAAATATAAACTACACAGAATCATTCGGTGAAACTTCTTTCTGATCTGTGCATTCAGCTAACAGAGTTAAACCATACTTTTGATTGAGCAGATCTGAACACTATTTCTGTAGAAAATGCAACTGGATATTTGGAGCGCTAAGAGCGTAGTAGTGGAAAAAGGAATATATTCAAATATAAACTACACAGAAGCATTCTGTGAAACTTCTTTCTGATCTGAGCATTCAGCTAACAGAGTTAAACCATACTTTTGATTGAGCAGTTTTGAAACACTCTGTCTGTAGAAAATGCAACTGGACATTCGTAGCGCTAAGTGGGTAATAGTGGAAAAAGAATATGTTCAAATATAAACTACACAGAAGCATTGTATGAAACTACTTTCTGTTCTGTGCATTCAACTAACAGAGTTGAACCTTACTTTTGATTGAGCCGTTCTGAAACACTCTTTCTGTAGAAACTGCAATTGGACATTCTGAGCGCTAAGAGGCCTATATTGGGAAAAAGAATGTCTACAAATAAAAACTACACAGAAGAATTGTGTGAAACTTCTTTCTGTTCTGTTTGTTGAACTAAAAGAGTTGAACCTTAGTTTTGATTGAGCCGTTCTGAAACACTCTTTCTGTAGAAAATGCAAGTGGAGATTCGGAGCGCTAAGAGGGTAATAGTGGAAAAAGGAATGTCTCCAAATATAAACTACACAGAATCATTCGGTGAAACTTCTTTCTGATCTGTGCATTCAGCTAACAGAGTTAAACCATACTTTTGATTGAGCAGATCTGAACTCTCTTTCTGTAGAAAATGCAACTGGACATTTGGAGCGCTAAGAGAGTAGTAGTGGAAAAAGGAATATATTCAAATATAAACTACACAGAAGCATTCTGTGAAACTTCTTTCTGATCTGAGCATTCAGCTAACAGAGTTAAACCATACTTTTGATTGAGCAGTTTTGAAACACTCTGTCTGTAGAAAATGCAACTGGACATTCGTAGCGCTAAGTGGGTAATAGTGGAAAAAAGAATATGTTCAAATATAAACTACACAGAAGCTTTGTATGAAACTTCTTTCTGTTCTGTGCATTCAACTAACAGAGTTGAACGTTACTTTTGATTGAGCCTTTCTGAAACACTCTTTCTGTAGAAACTGCAATTGGACATTCTGAGCGTTAAGAGTCCTATATTGGGAAAAATAAAATCTTCAAATAAAAACTACACAGAAGCATTGTGTGAAACTTATTTCTGATATGTTCATTAAGCTAACAGAGTTAAACCATACTTTTGATTGCGCAGTTCTGAACACTCTTTCTGTAGAAAATGCAAGTGGACATTCGGAGCGCTAAGAGGGTAATAGTGGAAAAAGGAATATATTCAAATATAAACTACACAGTAGCATTCTGTGAAAATTCTTTCTGTTCTGTGCATTCAACTAACAGAGTTGAACCTTACTTTTGATTGAGCCGTTCTGAAACACTCTTTCTGTAGAAACTGCAATTGGACATGCTAAGCGCTAAGAGGCCTACATTGGAAAAAAGAATATCTTCAAATAAAAACTACACAGATGCATTCTGTGAAACTTATTTCTGATCTGTAAATTCAGTTAACAGAGATAAAACATATTTTTGATTGAGCAGTTATGAAACACTCCTTTGTAGAAAATGCAAGTGGAGATTCGGAGCGCTAAGAGTGTAATAGTGGAAAAAGGAATGTCTTCAAATATAAACTACACAGAATCATTCGGTGAAACTTCTTTCTGATCTGTGCATTCAGCTAACAGAGTTAAACCATATTTTTGATTGAGCAGATCTGAACACTATTTCTGTAGAAAATGCAACTGGACATTTGGAGCGCTAAGAGCGTAGTAGTGGAAAAAGGAATATATTCAAATATAAACTACACAGAAGCATTCTGTGAAACTTCTTTCTGATCTGAGCATTCAGCTAACAGAGTTAAACCATACTTTTGATTGAGCAGTTCTGAAACACTCTGTCTGTAGAAAATGCAACTGGACATTCGTAGCGCTAAGTGGGTAATAGTGGAAAAAAGAATATGTTCAAATATAAACTACACAGAAGCATTGTATGAAACTTCTTTCTGTTCTGTGCATTCAACTAACAGAGTTGAACCTTACTTTTGATTGAGCCGTTCTGAAACACTCTTTCTGTAGAAACTGCAATTGGACATTCTGAGCGCTAAGAGGCCTATATTGGGAAAAAGAATGTCTACAAATAAAAACTACACAGAAGAATTGTGTGAAACTTCTTTCTGTTCTGTTTGTTCAACTAAAAGAGTTGAACCTTAGTTTTGATTGAGCCGTTCTGAAACACTCTTTCTGTAGAAAATGCAAGTGGAGATTCGGAGCGCTAAGAGGGTAATAGTGGAAAAAGGAATGTCTCCAAATATAAACTTCACAGAATCATTCGGTGAAACTTCTTTCTGATCTGTGCATTCAGCTAACAGAGTTAAACCATACTTTTGATTGAGCAGATCTGAACTCTCTTTCTGTTGAAAATGCAACTGGACATTTGGAGCGCTAAGAGAGTAGTAGTGGAAAAAGGAATATATTCAAATATAAACTACACAGAAGCATTCTGTGAAACTTCTTTCTGATCTGAGCATTCAGCTAACAGAGTTAAACCATACTTTTGATTGAGCAGTTCTGAAACACTCTGTCTGTAGAAAATGCAACTGGACATTCGTAGCGCTAAGTGGGTAATAGTGGAAAAAAGAATATGTTCAAATATAAACTACACATAAGCATTGTATGAAACTTCTTTCTGTTCTGTGCATTCAACTAACAGTGTTGAACCTTACTTTTGATTGAGCCGTTCTGAAACACTCTTTCTGTAGAAACTGCAATTGGACATTCTGAGCGCTAAGAGGCCTATATTGGGAAAAAGAATGTCTACAAATAAAAACTACACAGAAGAATTGTGTGAAACTTCTTTCTGTTCTGTTTGTTCAACTAAAAGAGTTGACCTTTAGTTTTGATTGAGCCGTTCTGAAACACTCTTTCTGTAGAAAATGCAAGTGGAGATTCGGAGCGCTAAGAGGGTAATAGTGGAAAAAGGAATGTCTCCAAATATAAACTACACAGAATCATTCTGTGAAACTTCTTTCTGATCTGTGCATTCAGCTAACAGAGTTAAACCATACTTTTGATTGAGCAGATCTGAACACTCTTTCTATAGAAAATGCAACTGGACATTTGGAGCGCTAAGAGAGTAGTAGTGGAAAAAGGAATATATTAAAATATAAACTACACAGAAGCATTCTGTGAAACTTCTTTCTGATCTGAGCATTCAGCTAACAGAGTTAAACCATACTTTTGATTGAGCAGTTTTGAAACACTCTGTCTGTAGAAAATGCAACTGGACATTCGTAGCGCTAAGTGGGTAATAGTGGAAAAAAGAATATGTTCAAATATAAACTACACAGAAGCATTGTATGAAACTTCTTTCTGTTCTGTGCATTCAACTAACAGAGTTGAACCTTACTTTTGATTGAGCCTTTCTGAAACACTCTTTCTGTAGAAACTGCAATTGGACATTCTGAGCGCTAAGAGGCCTATATTGGGAAAAATTATATCTTCAAATAAAAACTACACAGAAGCATTGTGTGAAACTTATTTCTGATATGTTCATTAAGCTAACAGAGTTAAACCATACTTTGGATTGCGCAGTTCTGAACACTCTTTCTGTAGAAAATGCAAGTGGACATTCGGAGCGCTAAGAGGGTAATAGTGGAAAAAGGAATATATTCAAATATAAATTACACAGTAGCATTCTGTGAAAATTCTTTCTGTTCTGTGCATTCAACTAACAGAGTTGAACCTTACTTTTGATTGAGCCGTTCTGAAACACTCTTTCTGTAGAAACTGCAATTGGACATGCTAAGCGCTAAGAGGCCTACATTGAGAAAAAGAATATCTTCAAATAAAAACTACACAGATGCATTCTGTGAAACTTATTTCTGATCTGTAAATTCAGTTAACAGAGATAAAACATATTTTTGATTGATTAGTTATGATACACTCCTTTGTAGAAAATGCAAGTGCAGATTCGGAGCGCTAAGGGGGTAATAGTGGAAAAAGGAATGTCTTCAAATATAAACTACACAGAATCATTCGGTGAAACTTCTTTCTGATCTGTGCATTCAGCTAACAGAGTTAAACCATACTTTTGATTGAGCAGATCTGAACACTATTTCTGTAGAAAATGCAACTGGATATTTGGAGCGCTAAGAGCGTAGTAGTGGAAAAAGGAATATATTCAAATATAAACTACACAGAAGCATTCTGTGAAACTTCTTTCTGATCTGAGCATTCAGCTAACAGAGTTAAACCATACTTTTGATTGAGCAGTTTTGAAACACTCTGTCTGTAGAAAATGCAACTGGACATTCGTAGCGCTAAGTGGGTAATAGTGGAAAAAGAATATGTTCAAATATAAACTACACAGAAGCATTGTATGAAACTACTTTCTGTTCTGTGCATTCAACTAACAGAGTTGAACCTTACTTTTGATTGAGCCGTTCTGAAACACTCTTTCTGTAGAAACTGCAATTGGACATTCTGAGCGCTAAGAGGCCTATATTGGGAAAAAGAATGTCTACAAATAAAAACTACACAGAAGAATTGTGTGAAACTTCTTTCTGTTCTGTTTGTTGAACTAAAAGAGTTGAACCTTAGTTTTGATTGAGCCGTTCTGAAACACTCTTTCTGTAGAAAATGCAAGTGGAGATTCGGAGCGCTAAGAGGGTAATAGTGGAAAAAGGAATGTCTCCAAATATAAACTACACAGAATCATTCGGTGAAACTTCTTTCTGATCTGTGCATTCAGCTAACAGAGTTAAACCATACTTTTGATTGAGCAGATCTGAACTCTCTTTCTGTAGAAAATGCAACTGGACATTTGGAGCGCTAAGAGAGTAGTAGTGGAAAAAGGAATATATTCAAATATAAACTACACAGAAGCATTCTGTGAAACTTCTTTCTGATCTGAGCATTCAGCTAACAGAGTTAAACCATACTTTTGATTGAGCAGTTTTGAAACACTCTGTCTGTAGAAAATGCAACTGGACATTCGTAGCGCTAAGTGGGTAATAGTGGAAAAAAGAATATGTTCAAATATAAACTACACAGAAGCTTTGTATGAAACTTCTTTCTGTTCTGTGCATTCAACTAACAGAGTTGAACGTTACTTTTGATTGAGCCTTTCTGAAACACTCTTTCTGTAGAAACTGCAATTGGACATTCTGAGCGTTAAGAGTCCTATATTGGGAAAAATAAAATCTTCAAATAAAAACTACACAGAAGCATTGTGTGAAACTTATTTCTGATATGTTCATTAAGCTAACAGAGTTAAACCATACTTTTGATTGCGCAGTTCTGAACACTCTTTCTGTAGAAAATGCAAGTGGACATTCGGAGCGCTAAGAGGGTAATAGTGGAAAAAGGAATATATTCAAATATAAACTACACAGTAGCATTCTGTGAAAATTCTTTCTGTTCTGTGCATTCAACTAACAGAGTTGAACCTTACTTTTGATTGAGCCGTTCTGAAACACTCTTTCTGTAGAAACTGCAATTGGACATGCTAAGCGCTAAGAGGCCTACATTGGAAAAAAGAATATCTTCAAATAAAAACTACACAGATGCATTCTGTGAAACTTATTTCTGATCTGTAAATTCAGTTAACAGAGATAAAACATATTTTTGATTGAGCAGTTATGAAACACTCCTTTGTAGAAAATGCAAGTGGAGATTCGGAGCGCTAAGAGTGTAATAGTGGAAAAAGGAATGTCTTCAAATATAAACTACACAGAATCATTCGGTGAAACTTCTTTCTGATCTGTGCATTCAGCTAACAGAGTTAAACCATATTTTTGATTGAGCAGATCTGAACACTATTTCTGTAGAAAATGCAACTGGACATTTGGAGCGCTAAGAGCGTAGTAGTGGAAAAAGGAATATATTCAAATATAAACTACACAGAAGCATTCTGTGAAACTTCTTTCTGATCTGAGCATTCAGCTAACAGAGTTAAACCATACTTTTGATTGAGCAGTTCTGAAACACTCTGTCTGTAGAAAATGCAACTGGACATTCGTAGCGCTAAGTGGGTAATAGTGGAAAAAAGAATATGTTCAAATATAAACTACACAGAAGCATTGTATGAAACTTCTTTCTGTTCTGTGCATTCAACTAACAGAGTTGAACCTTAATTTTGATTGAGCCGTTCTGAAACACTCTTTCTGTAGAAACTGCAATTGGACATTCTGAGCGCTAAGAGGCCTATATTGGGAAAAAGAATGTCTACAAATAAAAACTACACAGAAGAATTGTGTGAAACTTCTTTCTGTTCTGTTTGTTCAACTAAAAGAGTTGAACCTTAGTTTTGATTGAGCCGTTCTGAAACACTCTTTCTGTAGAAAATGCAAGTGGAGATTCGGAGCGCTAAGAGGGTAATAGTGGAAAAAGGAATGTCTCCAAATATAAACTTCACAGAATCATTCGGTGAAACTTCTTTCTGATCTGTGCATTCAGCTAACAGAGTTAAACCATACTTTTGATTGAGCAGATCTGAACTCTCTTTCTGTTGAAAATGCAACTGGACATTTGGAGCGCTAAGAGAGTAGTAGTGGAAAAAGGAATATATTCAAATATAAACTACACAGAAGCATTCTGTGAAACTTCTTTCTGATCTGAGCATTCAGCTAACAGAGTTAAACCATACTTTTGATTGAGCAGTTCTGAAACACTCTGTCTGTAGAAAATGCAACTGGACATTCGTAGCGCTAAGTGGGTAATAGTGGAAAAAAGAATATGTTCAAATATAAACTACACAGAAGCATTGTATGAAACTTCTTTCTGTTCTGTGCATTCAACTAACAGTGTTGAACCTTACTTTTGATTGAGCCGTTCTGAAACACTCTTTCTGTAGAAACTGCAATTGGACATTCTGAGCGCTAAGAGGCCTATATTGGGAAAAAGAATGTCTACAAATAAAAACTACACAGAAGAATTGTGTGAAACTTCTTTCTGTTCTGTTTGTTCAACTAAAAGAGTTGACCTTTAGTTTTGATTGAGCCGTTCTGAAACACTCTTTCTGTAGAAAATGCAAGTGGAGATTCGGAGCGCTAAGAGGGTAATAGTGGAAAAAGGAATGTCTCCAAATATAAACTACACAGAATCATTCTGTGAAACTTCTTTCTGATCTGTGCATTCAGCTAACAGAGTTAAACCATACTTTTGATTGAGCAGATCTGAACACTCTTTCTATAGAAAATGCAACTGGACATTTGGAGCGCTAAGAGAGTAGTAGTGGAAAAAGGAATATATTAAAATATAAACTACACAGAAGCATTCTGTGAAACTTCTTTCTGATCTGAGCATTCAGCTAACAGAGTTAAACCATACTTTTGATTGAGCAGTTTTGAAACACTCTGTCTGTAGAAAATGCAACTGGACATTCGTAGCGCTAAGTGGGTAATAGTGGAAAAAAGAATATGTTCAAATATAAACTACACAGAAGCATTGTATGAAACTTCTTTCTGTTCTGTGCATTCAACTAACAGAGTTGAACCTTACTTTTGATTGAGCCTTTTTGAAACACTCTTTCTGTAGAAACTGCAATTGGACATTCTGAGCGCTAAGAGGCCTATATTGGGAAAAATTATATCTTCAAATAAAAACTACACAGAAGCATTGTGTGAAACTTATTTCTGATATGTTCATTAAGCTAACAGAGTTAAACCATACTTTGGATTGCGCAGTTCTGAACACTCTTTCTGTAGAAAATGC
Organism: Symphalangus syndactylus; assembly: GCF_028878055.3. Classification (NCBI taxonomy): domain Eukaryota; kingdom Metazoa; phylum Chordata; class Mammalia; order Primates; family Hylobatidae; genus Symphalangus; species Symphalangus syndactylus. The sequence goes on along the minus strand of NC_072445.2, from coordinate 8,888,140 downwards.
AAGTGGACATTCGGAGCGCTAAGAGGGTAATAGTGGAAAAAGGAATATATTCAAATATAAATTACACAGTAGCATTCTGTGAAAATTCTTTCTGTTCTGTGCATTCAACTAACAGAGTTGAACCTTACTTTTGATTGAGCCGTTCTGAAACACTCTTTCTGTAGAAACTGCAATTGGACATGCTAAGCGCTAAGAGGCCTACATTGAGAAAAAGAATATCTTCAAATAAAAACTACACAGATGCATTCTGTGAAACTTATTTCTGATCTGTAAATTCAGTTAACAGAGATAAAACATATTTTTGATTGATTAGTTATGATACACTCCTTTGTAGAAAATGCAAGTGCAGATTCGGAGCGCTAAGGGGGTAATAGTGGAAAATGGAATGTCTTCAAATATAAACTACACAGAATCATTCGGTGAAACTTCTTTCTGATCTGTGCATTCAGCTAACAGAGTTAAACCATACTTTTGATTGAGCAGATCTGAACACTATTTCTGTAGAAAATGCAACTGGATATTTGGAGCGCTAAGAGCGTAGTAGTGGAAAAAGGAATATATTCAAATATAAACTACACAGAAGCATTCTGTGAAACTTCTTTCTGATCTGAGCATTCAGCTAACAGAGTTAAACCATACTTTTGATTGAGCAGTTTTGAAACACTCTGTCTGTAGAAAATGCAACTGGACATTCGTAGCGCTAAGTGGGTAATAGTGGAAAAAGAATATGTTCAAATATAAACTACACAGAAGCATTGTATGAAACTACTTTCTGTTCTGTGCATTCAACTAACAGAGTTGAACCTTACTTTTGATTGAGCCGTTCTGAAACACTCTTTCTGTAGAAACTGCAATTGGACATTCTGAGCGCTAAGAGGCCTATATTGGGAAAAAGAATGTCTACAAATAAAAACTACACAGAAGAATTGTGTGAAACTTCTTTCTGTTCTGTTTGTTGAACTAAAAGAGTTGAACCTTAGTTTTGATTGAGCCGTTCTGAAACACTCTTTCTGTAGAAAATGCAAGTGGAGATTCGGAGCGCTAAGAGGGTAATAGTGGAAAAAGGAATGTCTCCAAATATAAACTACACAGAATCATTCGGTGAAACTTCTTTCTGATCTGTGCATTCAGCTAACAGAGTTAAACCATACTTTTGATTGAGCAGATCTGAACTCTCTTTCTGTAGAAAATGCAACTGGACATTTGGAGCGCTAAGAGAGTAGTAGTGGAAAAAGGAATATATTCAAATATAAACTACACAGAAGCATTCTGTGAAACTTCTTTCTGATCTGAGCATTCAGCTAACAGAGTTAAACCATACTTTTGATTGAGCAGTTTTGAAACACTCTGTCTGTAGAAAATGCAACTGGACATTCGTAGCGCTAAGTGGGTAATAGTGGAAAAAAGAATATGTTCAAATATAAACTACACAGAAGCTTTGTATGAAACTTCTTTCTGTTCTGTGCATTCAACTAACAGAGTTGAACGTTACTTTTGATTGAGCCTTTCTGAAACACTCTTTCTGTAGAAACTGCAATTGGACATTCTGAGCGTTAAGAGTCCTATATTGGGAAAAATAAAATCTTCAAATAAAAACTACACAGAAGCATTGTGTGAAACTTATTTCTGATATGTTCATTAAGCTAACAGAGTTAAACCATACTTTTGATTGCGCAGTTCTGAACACTCTTTCTGTAGAAAATGCAAGTGGACATTCGGAGCGCTAAGAGGGTAATAGTGGAAAAAGGAATATATTCAAATATAAACTACACAGTAGCATTCTGTGAAAATTCTTTCTGTTCTGTGCATTCAACTAACAGAGTTGAACCTTACTTTTGATTGAGCCGTTCTGAAACACTCTTTCTGTAGAAACTGCAATTGGACATGCTAAGCGCTAAGAGGCCTACATTGGAAAAAAGAATATCTTCAAATAAAAACTACACAGATGCATTCTGTGAAACTTATTTCTGATCTGTAAATTCAGTTAACAGAGATAAAACATATTTTTGATTGAGCAGTTATGAAACACTCCTTTGTAGAAAATGCAAGTGGAGATTCGGAGCGCTAAGAATGTAATAGTGGAAAAAGGAATGTCTTCAAATATAAACTACACAGAATCATTCGGTGAAACTTCTTTCTGATCTGTGCATTCAGCTAACAGAGTTAAACCATATTTTTGATTGAGCAGATCTGAACACTATTTCTGTAGAAAATGCAACTGGACATTTGGAGCGCTAAGAGCGTAGTAGTGGAAAAAGAATATATTCAAATATAAACTACACAGAAGCATTCTGTGAAACTTCTTTCTGATCTGAGCATTCAGCTAACAGAGTTAAACCATACTTTTGATTGAGCAGTTCTGAAACACTCTGTCTGTAGAAAATGCAACTGGACATTCGTAGCGCTAAGTGGGTAATAGTGGAAAAAAGAATATGTTCAAATATAAACTACACAGAAGCATTGTATGAAACTTCTTTCTGTTCTGTGCATTCAACTAACAGAGTTGAACCTTACTTTTGATTGAGCCGTTCTGAAACACTCTTTCTGTAGAAACTGCAATTGGACATTCTGAGCGCTAAGAGGCCTATATTGGGAAAAAGAATGTCTACAAATAAAAACTACACAGAAGAATTGTGTGAAACTTCTTTCTGTTCTGTTTGTTCAACTAAAAGAGTTGAACCTTAGTTTTGATTGAGCCGTTCTGAAACACTCTTTCTGTAGAAAATGCAAGTGGAGATTCGGAGCGCTAAGAGGGTAATAGTGGAAAAAGGAATGTCTCCAAATATAAACTTCACAGAATCATTCGGTGAAACTTCTTTCTGATCTGTGCATTCAGCTAACAGAGTTAAACCATACTTTTGATTGAGCAGATCTGAACTCTCTTTCTGTTGAAAATGCAACTGGACATTTGGAGCGCTAAGAGAGTAGTAGTGGAAAAAGGAATATATTCAAATATAAACTACACAGAAGCATTCTGTGAAACTTCTTTCTGATCTGAGCATTCAGCTAACAGAGTTAAACCATACTTTTGATTGAGCAGTTCTGAAACACTCTGTCTGTAGAAAATGCAACTGGACATTCGTAGCGCTAAGTGGGTAATAGTGGAAAAAAGAATATGTTCAAATATAAACTACACAGAAGCATTGTATGAAACTTCTTTCTGTTCTGTGCATTCAACTAACAGTGTTGAACCTTACTTTTGATTGAGCCGTTCTGAAACACTCTTTCTGTAGAAACTGCAATTGGACATTCTGAGCGCTAAGAGGCCTATATTGGGAAAAAGAATGTCTACAAATAAAAACTACACAGAAGAATTGTGTGAAACTTCTTTCTGTTCTGTTTGTTCAACTAAAAGAGTTGACCTTTAGTTTTGATTGAGCCGTTCTGAAACACTCTTTCTGTAGAAAATGCAAGTGGAGATTCGGAGCGCTAAGAGGGTAATAGTGGAAAAAGGAATGTCTCCAAATATAAACTACACAGAATCATTCTGTGAAACTTCTTTCTGATCTGTGCATTCAGCTAACAGAGTTAAACCATACTTTTGATTGAGCAGATCTGAACACTCTTTCTATAGAAAATGCAACTGGACATTTGGAGCGCTAAGAGAGTAGTAGTGGAAAAAGGAATATATTAAAATATAAACTACACAGAAGCATTCTGTGAAACTTCTTTCTGATCTGAGCATTCAGCTAACAGAGTTAAACCATACTTTTGATTGAGCAGTTTTGAAACACTCTGTCTGTAGAAAATGCAACTGGACATTCGTAGCGCTAAGTGGGTAATAGTGGAAAAAAGAATATGTTCAATTATAAACTACACAGAAGCATTGTATGAAACTTCTTTCTGTTCTGTGCATTCAACTAACAGAGTTGAACCTTACTTTTGATTGAGCCTTTCTGAAACACTCTTTCTGTAGAAACTGCAATTGGACATTCTGAGCGCTAAGAGGCCTATATTGGGAAAAATTATATCTTCAAATAAAAACTACACAGAAGCATTGTGTGAAACTTATTTCTGATATGTTCATTAAGCTAACAGAGTTAAACCATACTTTGGATTGCGCAGTTCTGAACACTCTTTCTGTAGAAAATGCAAGTGGACATTCGGAGCGCTAAGAGGGTAATAGTGGAAAAAGGAATATATTCAAATATAAATTACACAGTAGCATTCTGTGAAAATTCTTTCTGTTCTGTGCATTCAACTAACAGAGTTGAACCTTACTTTTGATTGAGCCGTTCTGAAACACTCTTTCTGTAGAAACTGCAATTGGACATGCTAAGCGCTAAGAGGCCTACATTGAGAAAAAGAATATCTTCAAATAAAAACTACACAGATGCATTCTGTGAAACTTATTTCTGATCTGTAAATTCAGTTAACAGAGATAAAACATATTTTTGATTGATTAGTTATGATACACTCCTTTGTAGAAAATGCAAGTGCAGATTCGGAGCGCTAAGGGGGTAATAGTGGAAAAAGGAATGTCTTCAAATATAAACTACACAGAATCATTCGGTGAAACTTCTTTCTGATCTGTGCATTCAGCTAACAGAGTTAAACCATACTTTTGATTGAGCAGATCTGAACACTATTTCTGTAGAAAATGCAACTGGATATTTGGAGCGCTAAGAGCGTAGTAGTGGAAAAAGGAATATATTCAAATATAAACTACACAGAAGCATTCTGTGAAACTTCTTTCTGATCTGAGCATTCAGCTAACAGAGTTAAACCATACTTTTGATTGAGCAGTTTTGAAACACTCTGTCTGTAGAAAATGCAACTGGACATTCGTAGCGCTAAGTGGGTAATAGTGGAAAAAGAATATGTTCAAATATAAACTACACAGAAGCATTGTATGAAACTACTTTCTGTTCTGTGCATTCAACTAACAGAGTTGAACCTTACTTTTGATTGAGCCGTTCTGAAACACTCTTTCTGTAGAAACTGCAATTGGACATTCTGAGCGCTAAGAGGCCTATATTGGGAAAAAGAATGTCTACAAATAAAAACTACACAGAAGAATTGTGTGAAACTTCTTTCTGTTCTGTTTGTTGAACTAAAAGAGTTGAACCTTAGTTTTGATTGAGCCGTTCTGAAACACTCTTTCTGTAGAAAATGCAAGTGGAGATTCGGAGCGCTAAGAGGGTAATAGTGGAAAAAGGAATGTCTCCAAATATAAACTACACAGAATCATTCGGTGAAACTTCTTTCTGATCTGTGCATTCAGCTAACAGAGTTAAACCATACTTTTGATTGAGCAGATCTGAACTCTCTTTCTGTAGAAAATGCAACTGGACATTTGGAGCGCTAAGAGAGTAGTAGTGGAAAAAGGAATATATTCAAATATAAACTACACAGAAGCATTCTGTGAAACTTCTTTCTGATCTGAGCATTCAGCTAACAGAGTTAAACCATACTTTTGATTGAGCAGTTTTGAAACACTCTGTCTGTAGAAAATGCAACTGGACATTCGTAGCGCTAAGTGGGTAATAGTGGAAAAAAGAATATGTTCAAATATAAACTACACAGAAGCTTTGTATGAAACTTCTTTCTGTTCTGTGCATTCAACTAACAGAGTTGAACGTTACTTTTGATTGAGCCTTTCTGAAACACTCTTTCTGTAGAAACTGCAATTGGACATTCTGAGCGTTAAGAGTCCTATATTGGGAAAAATAAAATCTTCAAATAAAAACTACACAGAAGCATTGTGTGAAACTTATTTCTGATATGTTCATTAAGCTAACAGAGTTAAACCATACTTTTGATTGCGCAGTTCTGAACACTCTTTCTGTAGAAAATGCAAGTGGACATTCGGAGCGCTAAGAGGGTAATAGTGGAAAAAGGAATATATTCAAATATAAACTACACAGTAGCATTCTGTGAAAATTCTTTCTGTTCTGTGCATTCAACTAACAGAGTTGAACCTTACTTTTGATTGAGCCGTTCTGAAACACTCTTTCTGTAGAAACTGCAATTGGACATGCTAAGCGCTAAGAGGCCTACATTGGAAAAAAGAATATCTTCAAATAAAAACTACACAGATGCATTCTGTGAAACTTATTTCTGATCTGTAAATTCAGTTAACAGAGATAAAACATATTTTTGATTGAGCAGTTATGAAACACTCCTTTGTAGAAAATGCAAGTGGAGATTCGGAGCGCTAAGAGTGTAATAGTGGAAAAAGGAATGTCTTCAAATATAAACTACACAGAATCATTCGGTGAAACTTCTTTCTGATCTGTGCATTCAGCTAACAGAGTTAAACCATATTTTTGATTGAGCAGATCTGAACACTATTTCTGTAGAAAATGCAACTGGACATTTGGAGCGCTAAGAGCGTAGTAGTGGAAAAAGGAATATATTCAAATATAAACTACACAGAAGCATTCTGTGAAACTTCTTTCTGATCTGAGCATTCAGCTAACAGAGTTAAACCATACTTTTGATTGAGCAGTTCTGAAACACTCTGTCTGTAGAAAATGCAACTGGACATTCGTAGCGCTAAGTGGGTAATAGTGGAAAAAAGAATATGTTCAAATATAAACTACACAGAAGCATTGTATGAAACTTCTTTCTGTTCTGTGCATTCAACTAACAGAGTTGAACCTTACTTTTGATTGAGCCGTTCTGAAACACTCTTTCTGTAGAAACTGCAATTGGACATTCTGAGCGCTAAGAGGCCTATATTGGGAAAAAGAATGTCTACAAATAAAAACTACACAGAAGAATTGTGTGAAACTTCTTTCTGTTCTGTTTGTTCAACTAAAAGAGTTGAACCTTAGTTTTGATTGAGCCGTTCTGAAACACTCTTTCTGTAGAAAATGCAAGTGGAGATTCGGAGCGCTAAGAGGGTAATAGTGGAAAAAGGAATGTCTCCAAATATAAACTTCACAGAATCATTCGGTGAAACTTCTTTCTGATCTGTGCATTCAGCTAACAGAGTTAAACCATACTTTTGATTGAGCAGATCTGAACTCTCTTTCTGTTGAAAATGCAACTGGACATTTGGAGCGCTAAGAGAGTAGTAGTGGAAAAAGGAATATATTCAAATATAAACTACACAGAAGCATTCTGTGAAACTTCTTTCTGATCTGAGCATTCAGCTAACAGAGTTAAACCATACTTTTGATTGAGCAGTTCTGAAACACTCTGTCTGTAGAAAATGCAACTGGACATTCGTAGCGCTAAGTGGGTAATAGTGGAAAAAAGAATATGTTCAAATATAAACTACACAGAAGCATTGTATGAAACTTCTTTCTGTTCTGTGCATTCAACTAACAGTGTTGAACCTTACTTTTGATTGAGCCGTTCTGAAACACTCTTTCTGTAGAAACTGCAATTGGACATTCTGAGCGCTAAGAGGCCTATATTGGGAAAAAGAATGTCTACAAATAAAAACTACACAGAAGAATTGTGTGAAACTTCTTTCTGTTCTGTTTGTTCAACTAAAAGAGTTGACCTTTAGTTTTGATTGAGCCGTTCTGAAACACTCTTTCTGTAGAAAATGCAAGTGGAGATTCGGAGCGCTAAGAGGGTAATAGTGGAAAAAGGAATGTCTCCAAATATAAACTACACAGAATCATTCTGTGAAACTTCTTTCTGATCTGTGCATTCAGCTAACAGAGTTAAACCATACTTTTGATTGAGCAGATCTGAACACTCTTTCTATAGAAAATGCAACTGGACATTTGGAGCGCTAAGAGAGTAGTAGTGGAAAAAGGAATATATTAAAATATAAACTACACAGAAGCATTCTGTGAAACTTCTTTCTGATCTGAGCATTCAGCTAACAGAGTTAAACCATACTTTTGATTGAGCAGTTTTGAAACACTCTGTCTGTAGAAAATGCAACTGGACATTCGTAGCGCTAAGTGGGTAATAGTGGAAAAAAGAATATGTTCAAATATAAACTACACAGAAGCATTGTATGAAACTTCTTTCTGTTCTGTGCATTCAACTAACAGAGTTGAACCTTACTTTTGATTGAGCCTTTCTGAAACACTCTTTCTGTAGAAACTGCAATTGGACATTCTGAGCGCTAAGAGGCCTATATTGGGAAAAATTATATCTTCAAATAAAAACTACACAGAAGCATTGTGTGAAACTTATTTCTGATATGTTCATTAAGCTAACAGAGTTAAACCATACTTTGGATTGCGCAGTTCTGAACACTCTTTCTGTAGAAAATGCAAGTGGACATTCGGAGCGCTAAGAGGGTAATAGTGGAAAAAGGAATATATTCAAATATAAATTACACAGTAGCATTCTGTGAAAATTCTTTCTGTTCTGTGCATTCAACTAACAGAGTTGAACCTTACTTTTGATTGAGCCGTTCTGAAACACTCTTTCTGTAGAAACTGCAATTGGACATGCTAAGCGCTAAGAGGCCTACATTGAGAAAAAGAATATCTTCAAATAAAAACTACACAGATGCATTCTGTGAAACTTATTTCTGATCTGTAAATTCAGTTAACAGAGATAAAACATATTTTTGATTGATTAGTTATGATACACTCCTTTGTAGAAAATGCAAGTGCAGATTCGGAGCGCTAAGGGGGTAATAGTGGAAAAAGGAATGTCTTCAAATATAAACTACACAGAATCATTCGGTGAAACTTCTTTCTGATCTGTGCATTCAGCTAACAGAGTTAAACCATACTTTTGATTGAGCAGATCTGAACACTATTTCTGTAGAAAATGCAACTGGATATTTGGAGCGCTAAGAGCGTAGTAGTGGAAAAAGGAATATATTCAAATATAAACTACACAGAAGCATTCTGTGAAACTTCTTTCTGATCTGAGCATTCAGCTAACAGAGTTAAACCATACTTTTGATTGAGCAGTTTTGAAACACTCTGTCTGTAGAAAATGCAACTGGACATTCGTAGCGCTAAGTGGGTAATAGTGGAAAAAGAATATGTTCAAATATAAACTACACAGAAGCATTGTATGAAACTACTTTCTGTTCTGTGCATTCAACTAACAGAGTTGAACCTTACTTTTGATTGAGCCGTTCTGAAACACTCTTTCTGTAGAAACTGCAATTGGACATTCTGAGCGCTAAGAGGCCTATATTGGGAAAAAGAATGTCTACAAATAAAAACTACACAGAAGAATTGTGTGAAACTTCTTTCTGTTCTGTTTGTTGAACTAAAAGAGTTGAACCTTAGTTTTGATTGAGCCGTTCTGAAACACTCTTTCTGTAGAAAATGCAAGTGGAGATTCGGAGCGCTAAGAGGGTAATAGTGGAAAAAGGAATGTCTCCAAATATAAACTACACAGAATCATTCGGTGAAACTTCTTTCTGATCTGTGCATTCAGCTAACAGAGTTAAACCATACTTTTGATTGAGCAGATCTGAACTCTCTTTCTGTAGAAAATGCAACTGGACATTTGGAGCGCTAAGAGAGTAGTAGTGGAAAAAGGAATATATTCAAATATAAACTACACAGAAGCATTCTGTGAAACTTCTTTCTGATCTGAGCATTCAGCTAACAGAGTTAAACCATACTTTTGATTGAGCAGTTTTGAAACACTGTGTCTGTAGAAAATGCAACTGGACATTCGTAGCGCTAAGTGGGTAATAGTGGAAAAAAGAATATGTTCAAATATAAACTACACAGAAGCTTTGTATGAAACTTCTTTCTGTTCTGTGCATTCAACTAACAGAGTTGAACGTTACTTTTGATTGAGCCTTTCTGAAACACTCTTTCTGTAGAAACTGCAATTGGACATTCTGAGCGTTAAGAGTCCTATATTGGGAAAAATAAAATCTTCAAATAAAAACTACACAGAAGCATTGTGTGAAACTTATTTCTGATATGTTCATTAAGCTAACAGAGTTAAACCATACTTTTGATTGCGCAGTTCTGAACACTCTTTCTGTAGAAAATGCAAGTGGACATTCGGAGCGCTAAGAGGGTAATAGTGGAAAAAGGAATATATTCAAATATAAACTACACAGTAGCATTCTGTGAAAATTCTTTCTGTTCTGTGCATTCAACTAACAGAGTTGAACCTTACTTTTGATTGAGCCGTTCTGAAACACTCTTTCTGTAGAAACTGCAATTGGACATGCTAAGCGCTAAGAGGCCTACATTGGAAAAAAGAATATCTTCAAATAAAAACTACACAGATGCATTCTGTGAAACTTATTTCTGATCTGTAAATTCAGTTAACAGAGATAAAACATATTTTTGATTGAGCAGTTATGAAACACTCCTTTGTAGAAAATGCAAGTGGAGATTCGGAGCGCTAAGAGTGTAATAGTGGAAAAAGGAATGTCTTCAAATATAAACTACACAGAATCATTCGGTGAAACTTCTTTCTGATCTGTGCATTCAGCTAACAGAGTTAAACCATATTTTTGATTGAGCAGATCTGAACACTATTTCTGTAGAAAATGCAACTGGACATTTGGAGCGCTAAGAGCGTAGTAGTGGAAAAAGGAATATATTCAAATATAAACTACACAGAAGCATTCTGTGAAACTTCTTTCTGATCTGAGCATTCAGCTAACAGAGTTAAACCATACTTTTGATTGAGCAGTTCTGAAACACTCTGTCTGTAGAAAATGCAACTGGACATTCGTAGCGCTAAGTGGGTAATAGTGGAAAAAAGAATATGTTCAAATATAAACTACACAGAAGCATTGTATGAAACTTCTTTCTGTTCTGTGCATTCAACTAACAGAGTTGAACCTTACTTTTGATTGAGCCGTTCTGAAACACTCTTTCTGTAGAAACTGCAATTGGACATTCTGAGCGCTAAGAGGCCTATATTGGGAAAAAGAATGTCTACAAATAAAAACTACACAGAAGAATTGTGTGAAACTTCTTTCTGTTCTGTTTGTTCAACTAAAAGAGTTGAACCTTAGTTTTGATTGAGCCGTTCTGAAACACTCTTTCTGTAGAAAATGCAAGTGGAGATTCGGAGCGCTAAGAGGGTAATAGTGGAAAAAGGAATGTCTCCAAATATAAACTTCACAGAATCATTCGGTGAAACTTCTTTCTGATCTGTGCATTCAGCTAACAGAGTTAAACCATACTTTTGATTGAGCAGATCTGAACTCTCTTTCTGTTGAAAATGCAACTGGACATTTGGAGCGCTAAGAGAGTAGTAGTGGAAAAAGGAATATATTCAAATATAAACTACACAGAAGCATTCTGTGAAACTTCTTTCTGATCTGAGCATTCAGCTAACAGAGTTAAACCATACTTTTGATTGAGCAGTTCTGAAACACTCTGTCTGTAGAAAATGCAACTGGACATTCGTAGCGCTAAGTGGGTAATAGTGGAAAAAAGAATATGTTCAAATATAAACTACACAGAAGCATTGTATGAAACTTCTTTCTGTTCTGTGCATTCAACTAACAGTGTTGAACCTTACTTTTGATTGAGCCGTTCTGAAACACTCTTTCTGTAGAAACTGCAATTGGACATTCTGAGCGCTAAGAGGCCTATATTGGGAAAAAGAATGTCTACAAATAAAAACTACACAGAAGAATTGTGTGAAACTTCTTTCTGTTCTGTTTGTTCAACTAAAAGAGTTGACCTTTAGTTTTGATTGAGCCGTTCTGAAACACTCTTTCTGTAGAAAATGCAAGTGGAGATTCGGAGCGCTAAGAGGGTAATAGTGGAAAAAGGAATGTCTCCAAATATAAACTACACAGAATCATTCTGTGAAACTTCTTTCTGATCTGTGCATTCAGCTAACAGAGTTAAACCATACTTTTGATTGAGCAGATCTGAACACTCTTTCTATAGAAAATGCAACTGGACATTTGGAGCGCTAAGAGAGTAGTAGTGGAAAAAGGAATATATTAAAATATAAACTACACAGAAGCATTCTGTGAAACTTCTTTCTGATCTGAGCATTCAGCTAACAGAGTTAAACCATACTTTTGATTGAGCAGTTTTGAAACACTCTGTCTGTAGAAAATGCAACTGGACATTCGTAGCGCTAAGTGGGTAATAGTGGAAAAAAGAATATGTTCAAATATAAACTACACAGAAGCATTGTATGAAACTTCTTTCTGTTCTGTGCATTCAACTAACAGAGTTGAACCTTACTTTTGATTGAGCCTTTCTGAAACACTCTTTCTGTAGAAACTGCAATTGGACATTCTGAGCGCTAAGAGGCCTATATTGGGAAAAATTATATCTTCAAATAAAAACTACACAGAAGCATTGTGTGAAACTTATTTCTGATATGTTCATTAAGCTAACAGAGTTAAACCATACTTTGGATTGCGCAGTTCTGAACACTCTTTCTGTAGAAAATGCAAGTGGACATTCGGAGCGCTAAGAGGGTAATAGTGGAAAAAGGAATATATTCAAATATAAATTACACAGTAGCATTCTGTGAAAATTCTTTCTGTTCTGTGCATTCAACTAACAGAGTTGAACCTTACTTTTGATTGAGCCGTTCTGAAACACTCTTTCTGTAGAAACTGCAATTGGACATGCTAAGCGCTAAGAGGCCTACATTGAGAAAAAGAATATCTTCAAATAAAAACTACACAGATGCATTCTGTGAAACTTATTTCTGATCTGTAAATTCAGCTAACAGAGATAAAACATATTTTTGATTGATTAGTTATGATACACTCCTTTGTAGAAAATGCAAGTGCAGATTCGGAGCGCTAAGGGGGTAATAGTGGAAAAAGGAATGTCTTCAAATATAAACTACACAGAATCATTCGGTGAAACTTCTTTCTGATCTGTGCATTCAGCTAACAGAGTTAAACCATACTTTTGATTGAGCAGATCTGAACACTATTTCTGTAGAAAATGCAACTGGATATTTGGAGCGCTAAGAGCGTAGTAGTGGAAAAAGGAATATATTCAAATATAAACTACACAGAAGCATTCTGTGAAACTTCTTTCTGATCTGAGCATTCAGCTAACAGAGTTAAACCATACTTTTGATTGAGCAGTTTTGAAACACTCTGTCTGTAGAAAATGCAACTGGACATTCGTAGCGCTAAGTGGGTAATAGTGGAAAAAGAATATGTTCAAATATAAACTACACAGAAGCATTGTATGAAACTACTTTCTGTTCTGTGCATTCAACTAACAGAGTTGAACCTTACTTTTGATTGAGCCGTTCTGAAACACTCTTTCTGTAGAAACTGCAATTGGACATTCTGAGCGCTAAGAGGCCTATATTGGGAAAAAGAATGTCTACAAATAAAAACTACACAGAAGAATTGTGTGAAACTTCTTTCTGTTCTGTTTGTTGAACTAAAAGAGTTGAACCTTAGTTTTGATTGAGCCGTTCTGAAACACTCTTTCTGTAGAAAATGCAAGTGGAGATTCGGAGCGCTAAGAGGGTAATAGTGGAAAAAGGAATGTCTCCAAATATAAACTACACAGAATCATTCGGTGAAACTTCTTTCTGATCTGTGCATTCAGCTAACAGAGTTAAACCATACTTTTGATTGAGCAGATCTGAACTCTCTTTCTGTAGAAAATGCAACTGGACATTTGGAGCGCTAAGAGAGTAGTAGTGGAAAAAGGAATATATTCAAATATAAACTACACAGAAGCATTCTGTGAAACTTCTTTCTGATCTGAGCATTCAGCTAACAGAGTTAAACCATACTTTTGATTGAGCAGTTTTGAAACACTCTGTCTGTAGAAAATGCAACTGGACATTCGTAGCGCTAAGTGGGTAATAGTGGAAAAAAGAATATGTTCAAATATAAACTACACAGAAGCTTTGTATGAAACTTCTTTCTGTTCTGTGCATTCAACTAACAGAGTTGAACGTTACTTTTGATTGAGCCTTTCTGAAACACTCTTTCTGTAGAAACTGCAATTGGACATTCTGAGCGTTAAGAGTCCTATATTGGGAAAAATAAAATCTTCAAATAAAAACTACACAGAAGCATTGTGTGAAACTTATTTCTGATATGTTCATTAAGCTAACAGAGTTAAACCATACTTTTGATTGCGCAGTTCTGAACACTCTTTCTGTAGAAAATGCAAGTGGACATTCGGAGCGCTAAGAGGGTAATAGTGGAAAAAGGAATATATTCAAATATAAACTACACAGTAGCATTCTGTGAAAATTCTTTCTGTTCTGTGCATTCAACTAACAGAGTTGAACCTTACTTTTGATTGAGCCGTTCTGAAACACTCTTTCTGTAGAAACTGCAATTGGACATGCTAAGCGCTAAGAGGCCTACATTGGGAAAAATAATATCTTCAAATAAAAACTACACAGATGCATTCTGTGAAACATATTTCTGATCTGTAAATTCAGTTAACAGAGATAAAACATATTTTTGATTGAGCAGTTATGAAACACTCTTTTTGTAGAAAATGCAAGTGGAGATTCGGAGCGCTAAGAGGGTAATAGTGGAAAAAGGAATGTCTTCAAATATAAACTACACAGAATCATTCGGTGAAACTTGTTTCTGATCTGTGCATTCAGCTAACAGAGTTAAACAATACTTTTGATTGAGCAGATCTGAACACTCTTTCTGTAGAAAATGCAACTGGACATTTGGAGCGCTAAGAGCGTAGTAGTGGAAAAAGGAATATATTCAAATATAAACTACACAGAAGCATTCTGTGAAACTTCTTTCTGATCTGAGCATTCAGCTAACAGAGTTAAACCATACTTTTTATTGAGCAGTTTTGAAACACTCTGTCTGTAGAAAATGCAACTGGACATTCGTAGCGCTAAGTTGGTAATAGTGGAAAAAAGAATATGTTCAAATATAAAGTACACAGAAGCATTGTATGAAACTTCTTTCTGTTCTGTGCATTCAACTAACAGAGTTGAACCTTACTTTTGATTGAGCCGTTCTGAAACACTCTTTCTGTAGAAACTGCAATTGGACATTCTGAGCACTAAGAGTCCTATATTGGGAAAAAGAATGTCTACAAATAAAAACTACACAGAAGAATTGTGTGAAACTTCTTTCTGTTCTGTTTGTTCAACTAAAAGAGTTGAACCTTAGTTTTGATTGAGCCGTTCTGAAACACTCTTTCTGTAGAAAATGCAAGTGGAGATTCGGAGCGCTAAGAGGGTAATAGTGGAAAAAGGAATGTCTCCAAATATAAACTACACAGAATCATTCTGTGAAACTTCTTTCTGATCTGTGCATTCAGCTAACAGAGTTAAACCATACTTTTGATTGAGCAGATCTGAACTCTCTTTCTGTAGAAAATGCAACTGGACATTTGGAGCGCTAAGAGAGTAGTAGTGGAAAAAGGAATATATTCAAATATAAACTACACAGAAGGATTCTGTGAAACTTCTTTCTGATCTGAGCATTCAGCTAACAGAGTTAAACCATACTTTTGATTGAGCAGTTTTGAAACACTCTGTCTGTAGAAAATGCAACTGGACATTCGTAGCGCTAAGTGGGTAATTGCGGAAAAAAGAATATGTTCAAATATAAACTACACAGAAGCAGTGTATAAAACTTCTTTCTGTTCTGTGCATTCAACTAACAGAGTTGAACCTTACTTTTGATTGAGCCTTTCTGAAACACTCTTTCTGTAGAAACTGCAATTGGGCATTCTGAGAGCTAAGAGGCCTCTATTGGGAAAAATAATATCTTCAAATAAAAACTACACAGAAGCATTGTGTGAAACTTATTTCTGATATGTTCATTAAGCTAACAGAGTTAAACCATACTTTTGATTGCGCAGTTCTGAACACTCTTTCTGTAGAAAATGCAAGTGGACATTCGGAGCGCTAACAGGGTAATAGTGGAAAAAGGAATATATTCAAATATAAACTACACAGTAGCATTCAGTGAAAATTCTTTCTGTTCTGTGCATTCAACTAACAGAGTTGAACCTTACTTTTGATTGAGCCGTTCTGAAACACTCTTTCTGTAGAAACTGCAATTGGACATTCTGAGCGCTAAGAGGCCTATATTGGGAAAAAGAATGTCTACAAATAAAAACTACACAGAAGAATTGTGTGAAACTTCTTTCTGTTCTGTTTGTTCAACTAAAAGAGTTGAACCTTAGTTTTGATTGAGCCGTTCTGAAACACACTTTCTGTAGAAAATGCAAGTGGAGATTCGGAGCGCTAAGAGGGTAATAGTGGAAAAAGGAATGTCTCCAAATATAAACTACACAGAATCATTCTTTGAAACTTCTTTCTGATCTGTGCATTCAGCTAACAGAGTTAAACCATACTTTTGATTGAGCAGATCTGAACACTCTTTCTGTAGAAAATGCAACTGGACATTTGGAGCGCTAAGAGAGTAGTAGTGGAAAAAGGAATATATTCAAATATAAACTACACAGAAGCATTCTGTGAAACTTCTTTCTGATCTGAGCATTCAGCTAACAGAGTTAAACCATACTTTTGATTGAGCAGTTTTGAAACACTCTGTCTGTAGAAAATGCAACTGGACATTCGTAGCGCTAAGTGGGTAATAGTGGAAAAAAGAATATGTTCAAATATAAACTACACAGAAGCATTGTATGAAACTTCTTTCTGTTCTGTGCATTCAACTAACAGAGTTGAACCTTACTTTTGATTGAGCCTTTCTGAAACACTCTTTCTGTAGAAAATGCAATTGGACATTCTGAGCGCTAAGAGGCCTATATTGGGAAAAATAATATCTTCAAATAAAAACTACACAGAAGCATTGTGTGAAACTTATTTCTGATATGTTCATTAAGCTAACAGAGTTAAACCATACTTTTGATTGCGCAGTTCTGAACACTCTTTCTGTAGAAAATGCAAGTGGACATTCGGAGCGCTAAGTGGGTAATAGTGGAAAAAGGAATATATTCAAATATAAACTACACAGTAGCATTCAGTGAAAATTCTTTTTGTTCTGTGCATTCAACTAACAGAGTTGAACCTTACTTTTGATTGAGCCGTTCTGAAACACTCTTTCTGTAGAAACTGCAATTGGACATGCTAAGCGCTAAGAGGCCTACATTGGGAAAAAGAATATCTTCAAATAAAAACTACACAGATGCATTCTGTGAAACTTATTTCTGATCTGTAAATTCAGTTAACAGAGATAAAACATATTTTTGATTGAGCAGTTATGAAACACTCTTTTTGTAGAAAATGCAAGTGGAGATTCGGAGCGCTAAGAGGGTAATAGTGGAAAAAGGAATGTCTTCAAATATAAACTACACAGAATCATTCGGTGAAACTTCTTTCTGATCTGTGCATTCAGCTAACAGAGTTAAAACATACTTTTGATTGAGCAGATCTGAACACTATTTCTGTAGAAAATGCAACTGGACATTTGGAGCGCTAAGAGTGTAGTAGTGGAAAAAGGAATATATTCAAATATAAACTACACAGAAGCATTCTGTGAAACTTTTTTCTGATCTGAGCATTCAGCTAACAGAGTTAAACCATACTTTTGATTGAGCAGTTTTGAAACACTCTGTCTGTAGAAAATGCAACCGGACATTCGTAGCGCTAAGTGGGTAATAGTGGAAAAAAGAATATGTTCAAATATAAACTACACAGAAGCATTGTATGAAACTTCTTTCTGTTCTGTGCATTCAACTAACAGAGTTGAACCTTACTTTTGATTGAGCCGTTCTGAAACACTCTTTCTGTAGAAACTGCAATTGGACATTCTGAGCGCTAAGAGGCCTATATTGGGAAAAAGAATGTCTACAAATAAAAAATACATAGAAGAATTGTGTGAAACTTCTTTCTGTTCTGTTTGTTCAACTAAAAGAGTTGAACCTTAGTTTTGATTGAGCCGTTCTGAAAAAATCTTTCTGTAGAAAATGCAAGTGGAGATTCGGAGCGCTAAGAGGTTAATAGTGGAAAAAGGAATGTCTCCAAATATAAACTACACAGAATCATTCGGTGAAACTTCTTTCTGATCTGTGCATTCAGCTAACAGTGTTAAACCATACTTTTGATTGAGCAGATCTGAACTCTCTTTCTGTAGAAAATGCAACTGGACATTTGGAGCGCTAAGAGAGTAGTAGTGGAAAAAGGAATATATTCAAATATAAACTACACAGAAGCATTCTGTGAAACTTCTTTCTGATCTGAGCATTCAGCTAACAGAGTTAAACCATACTTTTGATTGAGCAGTTTTGAAACACTCTGTCTGTAGAAAATGCAACTGGATATTCGTAGCGCTAAGTGGGTAATAGTGGAAAAAAGAATATGTTCAAATATAAACTACACAGAAGCATTGTATGAAACTACTTTCTGTTCTGTGCATTCAACTAACAGAGTTGAACCTTACTTTTGATTGAGCCTTTCTGAAACACTCTTTCTGTAGAAACTGCAATTGGACATTCTGAGCGCTAAGAGGCCTATATTGGGAAAAATAATATCTTCAAATAAAAACTACAAAGAAGCATTGTGTGAAACTTATTTCTGATATGTTCATTAAGCTAACAGAGTTAAACCATACTTTTGATTGCGCAGTTCTGAACACACTTTCTGTAGAAAATGCAAGTGAACATTTGGAGCGCTAAGAGGGTAATAGTGGAAAAAGGAATATATTCAAATATAAACTACACAGTAGCATTCTGTGAAAATTCTTTCTGTTCTGTGCATTCAACTAACAGAGTTGAACCTTACTTTTGATTGAGCCTTTCTGAAACACTCTTTCTGTAGAAACTGCAATTGGACATTCTGAGCGCTAAGAGGCCTATATTGGGAAAAATAATATCTTCAAATAAAAACTACAAAGAAGCATTGTGTGAAACTTATTTCTGATATGTTCATTAAGCTAACAGAGTTAAACCATACTTTTGATTGCGGAGTTCTGAACACTCTTTCTGTAGAAAATGCAAGTGAACATTCGGAGCGCTAAGAGGGTAATAGTGGAAAAAGGAATATATTCAAATATAAACTACACAGTAGCATTCTGTGAAAATTCTTTCTGTTCTGTGCATTCAACTAACAGAGTTGAACCTTACTTTTGATTGAGCCGTTCTGAAACACTCTTTCTGTAGAAACTGCAATTTGACATTCTGAGCGCTAAGATGCCTATATTGGGAAAAAGAATGTCTACAAATAAAAACTACACAGAAGAATTGTGTGAAACTACTTTCTGTTCTGTTTGTTCAAATAAAAGAGTTGAACCTTAGTTTTGATTGAGCCGTTCTGAAACACACTTTCTGTAGAAAATGCAAGTGGAGATTCGGAGCGCTAAGAGGGTAATAGTGGAAAAAGGAATGTCTCCAAATATAAACTACACAGAATCATTCTGTGAAACTTCTTTCTGATCTGTGCATTCAGCTAACAGAGTTAAACCATACTTTTGATTGAGCAGATCTGAACACTCTTTCTGTAGAAAATGCAACTGGACATTTGGAGCGCTAATAGAGTAGTAGTGGAAAAAGGAATATATTCAAATATAAACTACACAGAACCATTCTGTGAAACTTCTTTCTGATCTGAGCATTCAGCTAACAGAGTTAAACCATACTTTTGATTGAGCAGTTCTGAAACACTCTGTCTGTAGAAAATGCAACTGGACATTCGTAGCGCTAAGTGGGTAATAGTGGAAAAAAGAATATGTTCAAATATAAACTACACAGAAGCATTGTATGAAACTTCTTTCTGTTCTGTGCATTCAAGTAACAGAGTTGAACCTTACTTTTGATTGAGCCTTTCTGAAACACTCTTTCTGTAGAAAATGCAATTGGACATTCTGAGCGCTAAGAGGCCTATATTGGGAAAAATAATATCTTCAAATAAAAACTACACAGAAGCATTGTGTGAAACTTATTTCTGATATGTTCATTAAGCTAACAGAGTTAAACCATACTTTTGATTGCGCAGTTCTGAACACTCTTTCTGTAGAAAATGCAAGTGTACATTCGGAGCGCTAAGTGGGTAATAGTGGAAAAAGGAATATATTCAAATATAAACTACACAGTAGCATTCAGTGAAAATTCTTTTTGTTCTGTGCATTCAACTAACAGAGTTGAACCTTACTTTTGATTGAGCCGTTCTGAAACACTCTTTCTGTAGAAACTGCAATTGGACATGCTAAGCGCTAAGAGGCCTACATTGGGAAAAAGAATATCTTCAAATAAAAACTACACAGATGCATTCTGTGAAACTTATTCCTGATCTGTGAATTCAGTTAACAGAGATAAAACATATTTTTGATTGAGCAGTTATGAAACACTCTTTTTGTAGAAAATGCAAGTGGAGATTCGGAGCGCTAAGAGGGTAATAGTGGAAAAAGGAATGTCTTCAAATATAAACTACACAGAATCATTCGGTGAAACTTCTTTCTGATCTGTGCATTCAGCTAACAGAGTTAAACCATACTTTTGATTGAGCAGATCTGAACACTCTTTCTGTAGAAAATGCAACTGGACATTTGGAGCGCTAAGAGCGTAGTAGTGGAAAAAGGAATATATTCAAATATAAACTACACAGAAGCATTCTGTGAAACTTTTTTCTGATCTGAGCATTCAGCTAACAGAGTTAAACCGTACTTTTGATTGAGCAGTTTTGAAACACTCTGTCTGTAGAAAATGCAACTGGACATTTGTAGCGCTAAGTGGGTAATAGTGGAAAAAAGAATATGTTCAAATATAAACTACACAGAAGCATTGTATGAAACTTCTTTCTGTTCTGTGCATTCAACTAACAGAGTTGAACCTTACTTTTGATTGAGCCTTTCTGAAACACTCTTTCTGTAGAAACTGCAATTGGACATGCTAAGCGCTAAGAGGCCTACATTGAGAAAAAGAATATCTTCAAATAAAAACTACACAGAAGCATTGTGTGAAACTTATTTCTGATATGTTCATTAAGCTAACAGAGTTAAACCATACTTTTGATTGCGCAGTTCTGAGCACTCTTTCTGTAGAAAATGCAAGTGGACATTCGGAGCGCTAAGAGGGTAATAGTGGAAAAAGGAATATATTCAAATATAAACTACACAGTAGCATTCTGTGAAAATTCTTTCTGTTCTGTGCATTCAACTAACAGAGTTGAACCTTACTTTTGATTGAGCCGTTCTGAAACACTCTTTCTGTAGAAACTGCAATTGGACATGCTAAGCGCTAAGAGGCCTATATTGGGAAAAAGAATGTCTACAAATAAAAACTACACAGAAGAATTGTGTGAAACTTCTTTATGTTCTGTTTGTTCAACTAAAAGAGTTGAACCTTAGTTTTGATTGAGCCGTTCTGAAACACTCTTTCTGTAGAAAATGCAAGTGGAGATTCGGAGCGCTAAGAGGGTAATAGTGGAAAAAGGAATGTCTCCAAATATAAACTACACAGAATCATTCGGTGAAACTTCTTTCTGATCTGTGCATTCAGATAACAGTGTTAAACGATACTTTTTATTGAGCAGATCTGAACTCTCTTTCTGTAGAAAATGCAACTGGACATTTGGAGCGCTAAGAGAGTAGTAGTGGAAAAAGGAATATATTCAAATATAAACTACACAGAAGCATTCTGTGAAACTTCTTTCTGATCTGAGCATTCAGCTAACAGAGTTAAACCATACTTTTGATTGAGCAGTTTTGAAACACTCTGTCTGTAGAAAATGCAACTGGACATTCGTAGCGCTAAGTGGGTAATAGTGGAAAAAAGAATATGTTCAAATATAAACTACACAGAAGCATTGTATGAAACTTCTTTCTGTTCTGTGCATTCAACTAACAGAGTTGAACCTTACTTTTGATTGAGCCTTTCTGAAACACTCTTTCTGTAGAAACTGCAATTGGATATTCTGAGCGCTAAGAGGCCTCTATTGGGAAAAATAATATCTTCAAATAAAAACTACACAGAAGCATTGTGTGAAACTTATTTCTGATATGTTCATTAAGCTAACAGAGTTAAACCATACTTTTGATTGCGCAGTTCTGAACACTCTTTCTGTAGAAAATGCAAGTGGACATTCGGAGCGCTAAGAGGGTAATAGTGGAAAAAGGAATATATTCAAATATAAACTACACAGTAGCATTCTGTGAAAATTCTTTCTGTTCTGTGCATTCAACTAACAGAGTTGAACCTTACTTTTGATTGAGCCGTTCTGAAACACTCTTTCTGTAGAAACTGCAATTGGACATGCTAAGCGCTAAGAGGCCTACATTGAGAAAAAGAATATCTTCAAATAAAAACTACACAGATGCATTCTGTGAAACTTATTTCTGATCTGTAAATTCAGTTAACAGAGATAAAACATATTTTTGATTGATCAGTTATGAAACACTCCTTTGTAGAAAATGCAAGTGGAGATTCGGAGTGCTAAGAGGGTAATAGTGGAAAAAGGAATGTCTTCAAATATAAAATACACAGAATCATTCGGTGAAACTTCTTTCTGATCTGTGCATTCAGCTAAGAGAGTTAAAACATACTTTTGATTGAGCAGATCTGAACACTATTTCTGTAGAAAATGCAACTGGACATTTGGAGCGCTAAGAGCGTAGTAGTGGAAAAAGGAATATATTCAAATATAAACTACACAGAATCATTCTGTGAAACTTCTTTCTGATCTGAGCATTCAGCTAACAGAGTTAAACCATACTTTTGATTGAGCAGTTCTGAAACACTCTGTGTGTAGAAAATGCAACTGGACATTCGTAGCGCTAAGTGGGTAATAGTGGAAAAAAGAATATGTTCAAATATAAACTACACAGAAGCATTGTATGAAACTTCTTTCTGTTCTGTGCATTCAACTAACAGAGTTGAACCTTACTTTTCATTGAGCCGTTCTGAAACACTCTTTCTGTAGAAACTGCAATTGGACATTCTGAGCGCTAAGAGGCCTATATTGGGAAAAAGAATGTCTACAAATAAAAACTACACAGAAGAATTGTGTGAAACTTCTTTCTGTTCTGTTTGTTCAACTAAAAGAGTTGAACCTTAGTTTTGATTGAGCCGTTCTGAAACACTCTTTCTGTAGAAAATGCAAGTGGAGATTCGGAGCGCTAAGAGGGTAATAGTGGAAAAAGGAATGTCTCCAAATATAAACTACACAGAATCATTCGGTGAAACTTTTTTCTGATCTGTGCATTCAGCTAACAGTGTTAAACGATACTTTTGATTGAGCAGATTTGAACTCTCTTTCTGTAGAAAATGCAACTGGACATTTGGAGCGCTAAGAGAGTAGTAGTGGAAAAAGGAATATATTCAAATATAAACTACACAGAAGCATTCTGTGAAACTTCTTTCTGATCTGAGCATTCAGCTAACAGAGTTAAACCATACTTTTGATTGAGCAGTTTTGAAACACTCTGTCTGTAGAAAATGCAACTGGACATTCGTAGCGCTAAGTGGGTAATAGTGGAAAAAAGAATATGTTCAAATATAAACTACACAGAAGCATTGTATGAAACTTCTTTCTCTTCTGTGCATTCAACTAACAGAGTTGAACCTTACTTTTGATTGAGCCTTTCTGAAACACTCTTTCTGTAGAAACTGCAATTGGACATTCTGAGCGCTAAGAGGCCTCTATTGGGAAAAATAATATCTTCAAATAAAAACTACACAGAAGCATTGTGTGAAACTTATTTCTGATATGTTCATTAAGCTAACAGAGTTAAACCATACTTTTGATTGCGCAGTTCTGAGCACTCTTTCTGTAGAAAATGCAAGTGGACATTCGGAGCGCTAAGAGGGTAATAGTGGAAAAAGGAATATATTCAAATATAAACTACACAGTAGCATTCTGTGAAAATTCTTTCTGTTCTGTGCATTCAACTAACAGAGTTGAACCTTACTTTTGATTGAGCCGTTCTGAAACACTCTTTCTGTAGAAACTGCAACTGGACATGCTAAGCGCTAAGAGGCCTACATTGAGAAAAAGAATATCTTCAAATAAAAACTACACAGATGCATTCTGTGAAACTTATTTCTGATCTGTAAATTCAGTTAACAGAGATAAAACATATTATTGATTGATCAGTTATGAAACACTCCTTTGTAGAAAATGCAAGTGGAGATTCGGAGCGCTAAGAGGGTAATAGTGGAAAAAGGAATGTCTTCAAATATACACTACACAGAATCATTCGGTGAAACTTCTTTCTGATCTGTGCATTCAGCTAACAGAGTTAAAACATACTTTTGATTGAGCAGATCTGAACACTATTTCTGTAGAAAATGCAACTGGACATTTGGAACGCTAAGGGCGTAGTAGTGGAAAAAGGAATATATACAAATATAAACTACACAGAAGCATTCTGTGAAACTTCTTTCTGATCTGAGCATTCAGCTAACAGAGTTAAACCATACTTTTGATTGAGCAGTTCTGAAACACTCTGTCTGTAGAAAATGCAACTGGACATTCGTAGCGCTAAGTGGGTAATAGTGGAAAAAAGAATATGTTCAAATATAAACTACACAGAAGCATTGTATGAAACTTCTTTCTGTTCTGTGCATTCAACTAACAGAGTTGAACCTTACTTTTGATTGAGCCGTTCTGAAACACTCTTTCTGTAGAAACTGCAATTGGACATTCTGAGCGCTAAGAGGCCTATATTGGGAAAAAGAATGTCTACAAATAAAAACTACACAGAAGAATTGTGTGAAACTTCTTTCTGTTCTGTTTGTTCAACTAAAAGAGTTGAAACTTAGTTTTGATTGAGCCGTTCTGAAACACTCTTTCTGTAGAAAATGCAAGTGGAGATTCGGAGCGCTAAGAGGGTAATAGTGGAAAAAGGAATGTCTCCAAATATAAACTACACAGAATCATTCGGTGAAACTTCTTTCTGATCTGTGCATTCAGATAACAGTGTTAAACGATACTTTTGATTGAGCAGATCTGAACTCTCTTTCTGTAGAAAATGCAACTGGACATTTGGAGCGCTAAGAGAGTAGTAGTGGAAAAAGGAATATATTCAAATATAAACTACACAGAAGCATTCTGTGAAACTTCTTTCTGATCTGAGCATTCAGCTAACAGAGTTAAACCATACTTTTGATTGAGCAGTTTTGAAACACTCTGTCTGTAGAAAATGCAACTGGACGTTCGTAGCGCTAAGTGGGTAATAGTGGAAAAAAGAATATGTTCAAATATAAACTACACAGAAGCATTGTATGAAACTTCTTTCTGTTCTGTGCATTCAACTAACAGAGTTGAACCTTACTTTTGATTGAGCCTTTCTGAAACACTCTTTCTGTAGAAACTGCAATTGGACATTCTGAGCGCTAAGAGGCCTCTATTGGGAAAAATAATATCTTCAAATAAAAACTACACAGAAGCATTGTGTGAAACTTATTTCTGATATGTTCATTAAGCTAACAGAGTTAAACCATACTTTTGATTGCGCAGTTCTGAACACTCTTTCTGTAGAAAATGCAAGTGGACATTCGGAGCGCTAAGAGGGTAATAGTGGAAAAAGGAATATATTCAAATATAAACTACACAGTAGCATTCTGTGAAAATTCTTTCTGTTCTGTGCATTCAACTAACAGAGTTGAACCTTACTTTTGATTGAGCCGTTCTGAAACACTCTTTCTGTAGAAACTGCAATTGGACATGCTAAGCGCTAAGAGGCCTACATTGAGAAAAAGAATATCTTCAAATAAAAACTACACAGATGCATTCTGTGAAACTTATTTCTGATCTGTAAATTCAGTTAACAGAGATAAAACATATTTTTGATTGATCAGTTATGAAACACTCCTTTGTAGAAAATGCAAGTGGAGATTCGGAGCGCTAAGAGGGTAATAGTGGAAAAAGGAATGTCTTCAAATATAAACTACACAGAATCATTCGGTGAAACTTCTTTCTGATCTGTGCATTCAGCTAACAGAGTTAAAACATACTTTTGATTGAGCAGATCTGAACACTATTTCTGTAGAAAATGCAACTGGACATTTGGAGCGCTAAGAGCGTAGTAGTGGAAAAAGGAATATATTCAAATATAAACTACACAGAAGCATTCTGTGAAACTTCTTTCTGATCTGAGCATTCAGCTAACAGAGTTAAACCGTACTTTTGATTGAGCAGTTCTGAAACACTCTGTCTGTAGAAAATGCAACTGGACATTCGTAGCGCTAAGTGGGTAATAGTGGAAAAAAGAATATGTTCAAATATAAACTACACAGAAGCATTGTATGAAACTTCTTTCTGTTCTGTGCATTCAACTAACAGAGTTTAACCTTACTTTTGATTGAGCCGTTCTGAAACACTCTTTCTGTAGAAACTGCAATTGGACATTCTGAGCGCTAAGAGGCCTATATTGGGAAAAAGAATGTCTACAAAGAAAAACTACACAGAAGAATTGTGTGAAACTTCTTTCTGTTCTGTTTGTTCAACTAAAAGAGTTGAACCTTAGTTTTGATTGAGCCGTTCTGAAACACTCTTTCTGTAGAAAATGCAAGTGGAGATTCGGAGCGCTAAGAGGGTAATAGTGGAAAAAGGAATGTCTCCAAATATAAACTACACAGAATCATTCGGTGAAACTTCTTTCTGATCTGTGCATTCAGCTAACAGTGTTAAACGATACTTTTGATTGAGCAGATTTGAACTCTCTTTCTGTAGAAAATGCAACTGGACATTTGGAGCGCTAAGAGAGTAGTAGTGGAAAAAGGAATATATTCAAATATAAACTACACAGAAGCATTCTGTGAAACTTCTTTCTGATCTGAGCATTCAGCTAACAGAGTTAAACCATACTTTTGATTGAGCAGTTTTGAAACACTCTGTCTGTAGAAAATGCAACTGGACATTCGTAGCGCTAAGTGGGTAATAGTGGAAAAAAGAATATGTTCAAATATAAACTACACAGAAGCATTGTATGAAACTTCTTTCTCTTCTGTGCATTCAACTAACAGAGTTGAACCTTACTTTTGATTGAGCCTTTCTGAAACACTCTTTCTGTAGAAACTGCAATTGGACATTCTGAGCGCTAAGAGGCCTCTATTGGGAAAAATAATATCTTCAAATAAAAACTACACAGAAGCATTGTGTGAAACTTATTTCTGATATGTTCATTAAGCTAACAGAGTTAAACCATACTTTTGATTGCGCAGTTCTGAGCACTCTTTCTGTAGAAAATGCAAGTGGACATTCGGAGCGCTAAGAGGGTAATAGTGGAAAAAGGAATATATTCAAATATAAACTACACAGTAGCATTCTGTGAAAATTCTTTCTGTTCTGTGCATTCAACTAACAGAGTTGAACCTTACTTTTGATTGAGCCGTTCTGAAACACTCTTTCTGTAGAAACTGCAACTGGACATGCTAAGCGCTAAGAGGCCTACATTGAGAAAAAGAATATCTTCAAATAAAAACTACACAGATGCATTCTGTGAAACTTATTTCTGATCTGTAAATTCAGTTAACAGAGATAAAACATATTTTTGATTGATCAGTTATGAAACACTCCTTTGTAGAAAATGCAAGTGGAGATTCGGAGCGCTAAGAGGGTAATAGTGGAAAAAGGAATGTCTTCAAATATACACTACACAGAATCATTCGGTGAAACTTCTTTCTGATCTGTGCATTCAGCTAACAGAGTTAAAACATACTTTTGATTGAGCAGATCTGAACACTATTTCTGTAGAAAATGCAACTGGACATTTGGAACGCTAAGGGCGTAGTAGTGGAAAAAGGAATATATACAAATATAAACTACACAGAAGCATTCTGTGAAACTTCTTTCTGATCTGAGCATTCAGCTAACAGAGTTAAACCATACTTTTGATTGAGCAGTTCTGAAACACTCTGTCTGTAGAAAATGCAACTGGACATTCGTAGCGCTAAGTGGGTAATAGTGGAAAAAAGAATATGTTCAAATATAAACTACACAGAAGCATTGTATGAAACTTCTTTCTGTTCTGTGCATTCAACTAACAGAGTTGAACCTTACTTTTGATTGAGCCGTTCTGAAACACTCTTTCTGTAGAAACTGCAATTGGACATTCTGAGCGCTAAGAGGCCTATATTGGGAAAAAGAATGTCTACAAATAAAAACTACACAGAAGAATTGTGTGAAACTTCTTTCTGTTCTGTTTGTTCAACTAAAAGAGTTGAAACTTAGTTTTGATTGAGCCGTTCTGAAACACTCTTTCTGTAGAAAATGCAAGTGGAGATTCGGAGCGCTAAGAGGGTAATAGTGGAAAAAGGAATGTCTCCAAATATAAACTACACAGAATCATTCGGTGAAACTTCTTTCTGATCTGTGCATTCAGATAACAGTGTTAAACGATACTTTTGATTGAGCAGATCTGAACTCTCTTTCTGTAGAAAATGCAACTGGACATTTGGAGCGCTAAGAGAGTAGTAGTGGAAAAAGGAATATATTCAAATATAAACTACACAGAAGCATTCTGTGAAACTTCTTTCTGATCTGAGCATTCAGCTAACAGAGTTAAACCATACTTTTGATTGAGCAGTTTTGAAACACTCTGTCTGTAGAAAATGCAACTGGACGTTCGTAGCGCTAAGTGGGTAATAGTGGAAAAAAGAATATGTTCAAATATAAACTACACAGAAGCATTGTATGAAACTTCTTTCTGTTCTGTGCATTCAACTAACAGAGTTGAACCTTACTTTTGATTGAGCCTTTCTGAAACACTCTTTCTGTAGAAACTGCAATTGGACATTCTGAGCGCTAAGAGGCCTCTATTGGGAAAAATAATATCTTCAAATAAAAACTACACAGAAGCATTGTGTGAAACTTATTTCTGATATGTTCATTAAGCTAACAGAGTTAAACCATACTTTTGATTGCGCAGTTCTGAACACTCTTTCTGTAGAAAATGCAAGTGGACATTCGGAGCGCTAAGAGGGTAATAGTGGAAAAAGGAATATATTCAAATATAAACTACACAGTAGCATTCTGTGAAAATTCTTTCTGTTCTGTGCATTCAACTAACAGAGTTGAACCTTACTTTTGATTGAGCCGTTCTGAAACACTCTTTCTGTAGAAACTGCAATTGGACATGCTAAGCGCTAAGAGGCCTACATTGAGAAAAAGAATATCTTCAAATAAAAACTACACAGATGCATTCTGTGAAACTTATTTCTGATCTGTAAATTCAGTTAACAGAGATAAAACATATTTTTGATTGATCAGTTATGAAACACTCCTTTGTAGAAAATGCAAGTGGAGATTCGGAGCGCTAAGAGGGTAATAGTGGAAAAAGGAATGTCTTCAAATATAAACTACACAGAATCATTCGGTGAAACTTCTTTCTGATCTGTGCATTCAGCTAACAGAGTTAAAACATACTTTTGATTGAGCAGATCTGAACACTATTTCTGTAGAAAATGCAACTGGACATTTGGAGCGCTAAGAGCGTAGTAGTGGAAAAAGGAATATATTCAAATATAAACTACACAGAAGCATTCTGTGAAACTTCTTTCTGATCTGAGCATTCAGCTAACAGAGTTAAACCGTACTTTTGATTGAGCAGTTCTGAAACACTCTGTCTGTAGAAAATGCAACTGGACATTCGTAGCGCTAAGTGGGTAATAGTGGAAAAAAGAATATGTTCAAATATAAACTACACAGAAGCATTGTATGAAACTTCTTTCTGTTCTGTGCATTCAACTAACAGAGTTTAACCTTACTTTTGATTGAGCCGTTCTGAAACACTCTTTCTGTAGAAACTGCAATTGGACATTCTGAGCGCTAAGAGGCCTATATTGGGAAAAAGAATGTCTACAAAGAAAAACTACACAGAAGAATTGTGTGAAACTTCTTTCTGTTCTGTTTGTTCAACTAAAAGAGTTGAACCTTAGTTTTGATTGAGCCGTTCTGAAACACTCTTTCTGTAGAAAATGCAAGTGGAGATTCGGAGCGCTAAGAGGGTAATAGTGGAAAAAGGAATGTCTCCAAATATAAACTACACAGAATCATTCGGTGAAACTTCTTTCTGATCTGTGCATTCAGCTAACAGTGTTAAACGATACTTTTGATTGAGCAGATTTGAACTCTCTTTCTGTAGAAAATGCAACTGGACATTTGGAGCGCTAAGAGAGTAGTAGTGGAAAAAGGAATATATTCAAATATAAACTACACAGAAGCATTCTGTGAAACTTCTTTCTGATCTGAGCATTCAGCTAACAGAGTTAAACCATACTTTTGATTGAGCAGTTTTGAAACACTCTGTCTGTAGAAAATGCAACTGGACATTCGTAGCGCTAAGTGGGTAATAGTGGAAAAAAGAATATGTTCAAATATAAACTACACAGAAGCATTGTATGAAACTTCTTTCTCTTCTGTGCATTCAACTAACAGAGTTGAACCTTACTTTTGATTGAGCCTTTCTGAAACACTCTTTCTGTAGAAACTGCAATTGGACATTCTGAGCGCTAAGAGGCCTCTATTGGGAAAAATAATATCTTCAAATAAAAACTACACAGAAGCATTGTGTGAAACTTATTTCTGATATGTTCATTAAGCTAACAGAGTTAAACCATACTTTTGATTGCGCAGTTCTGAGCACTCTTTCTGTAGAAAATGCAAGTGGACATTCGGAGCGCTAAGAGGGTAATAGTGGAAAAAGGAATATATTCAAATATAAACTACACAGTAGCATTCTGTGAAAATTCTTTCTGTTCTGTGCATTCAACTAACAGAGTTGAACCTTACTTTTGATTGAGCCGTTCTGAAACACTCTTTCTG
This sequence comes from Symphalangus syndactylus, assembly GCF_028878055.3. Classification (NCBI taxonomy): domain Eukaryota; kingdom Metazoa; phylum Chordata; class Mammalia; order Primates; family Hylobatidae; genus Symphalangus; species Symphalangus syndactylus. Next base: position 8,857,612 of record NC_072445.2, on the reverse strand, counting down.
TAGAAACTGCAATTGGACATGCTAAGCGCTAAGAGGCCTACATTGAGAAAAAGAATATCTTCAAATAAAAACTACACAGATGCATTCTGTGAAACTTATTTCTGATCTGTAAATTCAGTTAACAGAGATAAAACATATTTTTGATTGATCAGTTATGAAACACTCCTTTGTAGAAAATGCAAATGGAGATTCGGAGCGCTAAGAGGGTAATAGTGGAAAAAGGAATGTCTTCAAATATACACTACACAGAATCATTCGGTGAAACTTCTTTCTGATCTGTGCATTCAGCTAACAGAGTTAAAACATACTTTTGATTGAGCAGTTCTGAACACTATTTCTGTAGAAAATGCAACTGGACATTTGGAACGCTAAGGGCGTAGTAGTGGAAAAAGGAATATATACAAATATAAACTACACAGAAGCATTCTGTGAAACTTCTTTCTGATCTGAGCATTCAGCTAACAGAGTTAAACCATACTTTTGATTGAGCAGTTCTGAAACACTCTGTCTGTAGAAAATGCAACTGGACATTCGTAGCGCTAAGTGGGTAATAGTGGAAAAAAGAATATGTTCAAATATAAACTACACAGAAGCATTGTATGAAACTTCTTTCTGTTCTGTGCATTCAACTAACAGAGTTGAACCTTACTTTTGATTGAGCCGTTCTGAAACACTCTTTCTGTAGAAACTGCAATTGGACATTCTGAGCGCTAAGAGGCCTATATTGGGAAAAAGAATGTCTACAAATAAAAACTACACAGAAGAATTGTGTGAAACTTCTTTCTGTTCTGTTTGTTCAACTAAAAGAGTTGAACCTTAGTTTTGATTGAGCCGTTCTGAAACACTCTTTCTGTAGAAAATGCAAGTGGAGATTCGGAGCGCTAAGAGGGTAATAGTGGAAAAAGGAATGTCTCCATATATAAACTACACAGAATCATTCGGTGAAACTTCTTTCTGATCTGTGCATTCAGATAACAGTGTTAAAAGATACTTTTGATTGAGCAGATCTGAACTCTCTTTCTGTAGAAAATGCAACTGGACATTTGGAGCGCTAAGAGAGTAGTAGTGGAAAAAGGAATATATTCAAATATAAACTACACAGAACCATTCTGTGAAACTTCTTTCTGATCTGAGCATTCAGCTAACAGAGTTAAACCATACTTTTGATTGAGCAGTTCTGAAACACTCTGTCTGTAGAAAATGCAACTGGACATTCGTAGCGCTAAGTGGGTAATAGTGGAAAAAAGAATATGTTCAAATATAAACTACACAGAAGCATTGTATGAAACTTCTTTCTGTTCTGTGCATTCAAGTAACAGAGTTGAACCTTACTTTTGATTGAGCCTTTCTGAAACACTCTTTCTGTAGAAAATGCAATTGGACATTCTGAGCGCTAAGAGGCCTATATTGGGAAAAATAATATCTTCAAATAAAAACTACACAGAAGCATTGTGTGAAACTTATTTCTGATATGTTCATTAAGCTAACAGAGTTAAACCATACTTTTGATTGCGCAGTTCTGAACACTCTTTCTGTAGAAAATGCAAGTGTACATTCGGAGCGCTAAGTGGGTAATAGTGGAAAAAGGAATATATTCAAATATAAACTACACAGTAGCATTCAGTGAAAATTCTTTTTGTTCTGTGCATTCAACTAACAGAGTTGAACCTTACTTTTGATTGAGCCGTTCTGAAACACTCTTTCTGTAGAAACTGCAATTGGACATGCTAAGCGCTAAGAGGCCTACATTGGGAAAAAGAATATCTTCAAATAAAAACTACACAGATGCATTCTGTGAAACTTATTCCTGATCTGTGAATTCAGTTAACAGAGATAAAACATATTTTTGATTGAGCAGTTATGAAACACTCTTTTTGTAGAAAATGCAAGTGGAGATTCGGAGCGCTAAGAGGGTAATAGTGGAAAAAGGAATGTCTTCAAATATAAACTACACAGAATCATTCGGTGAAACTTCTTTCTGATCTGTGCATTCAGCTAACAGAGTTAAACCATACTTTTGATTGAGCAGATCTGAACACTCTTTCTGTAGAAAATGCAACTGGACATTTGGAGCGCTAAGAGCGTAGTAGTGGAAAAAGGAATATATTCAAATATAAACTACACAGAAGCATTCTGTGAAACTTTTTTCTGATCTGAGCATTCAGCTAACAGAGTTAAACCGTACTTTTGATTGAGCAGTTTTGAAACACTCTGTCTGTAGAAAATGCAACTGGACATTCGTAGCGCTAAGTGGGTAATAGTGGAAAAAAGAATATGTTCAAATATAAACTACACAGAAGCATTGTATGAAACTTCTTTCTGTTCTGTGCATTCAACTAACAGAGTTGAACCTTACTTTTGATTGAGCCTTTCTGAAACACTCTTTCTGTAGAAACTGCAATTGGACATGCTAAGCGCTAAGAGGCCTACATTGAGAAAAAGAATATCTTCAAATAAAAACTACACAGAAGCATTGTGTGAAACTTATTTCTGATATGTTCATTAAGCTAACAGAGTTAAACCATACTTTTGATTGCGCAGTTCTGAGCACTCTTTCTGTAGAAAATGCAAGTGGACATTCGGAGCGCTAAGAGGGTAATAGTGGAAAAAGGAATATATTCAAATATAAACTACACAGTAGCATTCTGTGAAAATTCTTTCTGTTCTGTGCATTCAACTAACAGAGTTGAACCTTACTTTTGATTGAGCCGTTCTGAAACACTCTTTCTGTAGAAACTGCAATTGGACATGCTAAGCGCTAAGAGGCCTATATTGGGAAAAAGAATGTCTACAAATAAAAACTACACAGAAGAATTGTGTGAAACTTCTTTATGTTCTGTTTGTTCAACTAAAAGAGTTGAACCTTAGTTTTGATTGAGCCGTTCTGAAACACTCTTTCTGTAGAAAATGCAAGTGGAGATTCGGAGCGCTAAGAGGGTAATAGTGGAAAAAGGAATGTCTCCAAATATAAACTACACAGAATCATTCGGTGAAACTTCTTTCTGATCTGTGCATTCAGATAACAGTGTTAAACGATACTTTTTATTGAGCAGATCTGAACTCTCTTTCTGTAGAAAATGCAACTGGACATTTGGAGCGCTAAGAGAGTAGTAGTGGAAAAAGGAATATATTCAAATATAAACTACACAGAAGCATTCTGTGAAACTTCTTTCTGATCTGAGCATTCAGCTAACAGAGTTAAACCATACTTTTGATTGAGCAGTTTTGAAACACTCTGTCTGTAGAAAATGCAACTGGACATTCGTAGCGCTAAGTGGGTAATAGTGGAAAAAAGAATATGTTCAAATATAAACTACACAGAAGCATTGTATGAAACTTCTTTCTGTTCTGTGCATTCAACTAACAGAGTTGAACCTTACTTTTGATTGAGCCTTTCTGAAACACTCTTTCTGTAGAAACTGCAATTGGACATTCTGAGCGCTAAGAGGCCTCTATTGGGAAAAATAATATCTTCAAATAAAAACTACACAGAAGCATTGTGTGAAACTTATTTCTGATATGTTCATTAAGCTAACAGAGTTAAACCATACTTTTGATTGCGCAGTTCTGAACACTCTTTCTGTAGAAAATGCAAGTGGACATTCGGAGCGCTAAGAGGGTAATAGTGGAAAAAGGAATATATTCAAATATAAACTACACAGTAGCATTCTGTGAAAATTCTTTCTGTTCTGTGCATTCAACTAACAGAGTTGAACCTTACTTTTGATTGAGCCGTTCTGAAACACTCTTTCTGTAGAAACTGCAATTGGACATGCTAAGCGCTAAGAGGCCTACATTGAGAAAAAGAATATCTTCAAATAAAAACTACACAGATGCATTCTGTGAAACTTATTTCTGATCTGTAAATTCAGTTAACAGAGATAAAACATATTTTTGATTGATCAGTTATGAAACACTCCTTTGTAGAAAATGCAAGTGGAGATTCGGAGCGCTAAGAGGGTAATAGTGGAAAAAGGAATGTCTTCAAATATAAAATACACAGAATCATTCGGTGAAACTTCTTTCTGATCTGTGCATTCAGCTAAGAGAGTTAAAACATACTTTTGATTGAGCAGATCTGAACACTATTTCTGTAGAAAATGCAACTGGACATTTGGAGCGCTAAGAGCGTAGTAGTGGAAAAAGGAATATATTCAAATATAAACTACACAGAATCATTCTGTGAAACTTCTTTCTGATCTGAGCATTCAGCTAACAGAGTTAAACCATACTTTTGATTGAGCAGTTCTGAAACACTCTGTCTGTAGAAAATGCAACTGGACATTCGTAGCGCTAAGTGGGTAATAGTGGAAAAAAGAATATGTTCAAATATAAACTACACAGAAGCATTGTATGAAACTTCTTTCTGTTCTGTGCATTCAACTAACAGAGTTTAACCTTACTTTTGATTGAGCCGTTCTGAAACACTCTTTCTGTAGAAACTGCAATTGGACATTCTGAGCGCTAAGAGGCCTATATTGGGAAAAAGAATGTCTACAAATAAAAACTACACAGAAGAATTGTGTGAAACTTCTTTCTGTTCTGTTTGTTCAACTAAAAGAGTTGAACCTTAGTTTTGATTGAGCCGTTCTGAAACACTCTTTCTGTAGAAAATGCAAGTGGAGATTCGGAGCGCTAAGAGGGTAATAGTGGAAAAAGGAATGTCTCCAAATATAAACTACACAGAATCATTCGGTGAAACTTTTTTCTGATCTGTGCATTCAGCTAACAGTGTTAAACGATACTTTTGATTGAGCAGATTTGAACTCTCTTTCTGTAGAAAATGCAACTGGACATTTGGAGCGCTAAGAGAGTAGTAGTGGAAAAAGGAATATATTCAAATATAAACTACACAGAAGCATTCTGTGAAACTTCTTTCTGATCTGAGCATTCAGCTAACAGAGTTAAACCATACTTTTGATTGAGCAGTTTTGAAACACTCTGTCTGTAGAAAATGCAACTGGACATTCGTAGCGCTAAGTGGGTAATAGTGGAAAAAAGAATATGTTCAAATATAAACTACACAGAAGCATTGTATGAAACTTCTTTCTCTTCTGTGCATTCAACTAACAGAGTTGAACCTTACTTTTGATTGAGCCTTTCTGAAACACTCTTTCTGTAGAAACTGCAATTGGACATTCTGAGCGCTAAGAGGCCTCTATTGGGAAAAATAATATCTTCAAATAAAAACTACACAGAAGCATTGTGTGAAACTTATTTCTGATATGTTCATTAAGCTAACAGAGTTAAACCATACTTTTGATTGCGCAGTTCTGAGCACTCTTTCTGTAGAAAATGCAAGTGGACATTCGGAGCGCTAAGAGGGTAATAGTGGAAAAAGGAATATATTCAAATATAAACTACACAGTAGCATTCTGTGAAAATTCTTTCTGTTCTGTGCATTCAACTAACAGAGTTGAACCTTACTTTTGATTGAGCCGTTCTGAAACACTCTTTCTGTAGAAACTGCAACTGGACATGCTAAGCGCTAAGAGGCCTACATTGAGAAAAAGAATATCTTCAAATAAAAACTACACAGATGCATTCTGTGAAACTTATTTCTGATCTGTAAATTCAGTTAACAGAGATAAAACATATTTTTGATTGATCAGTTATGAAACACTCCTTTGTAGAAAATGCAAGTGGAGATTCGGAGCGCTAAGAGGGTAATAGTGGAAAAAGGAATGTCTTCAAATATACACTACACAGAATCATTCGGTGAAACTTCTTTCTGATCTGTGCATTCAGCTAACAGAGTTAAAACATACTTTTGATTGAGCAGATCTGAACACTATTTCTGTAGAAAATGCAACTGGACATTTGGAACGCTAAGGGCGTAGTAGTGGAAAAAGGAATATATACAAATATAAACTACACAGAAGCATTCTGTGAAACTTCTTTCTGATCTGAGCATTCAGCTAACAGAGTTAAACCATACTTTTGATTGAGCAGTTCTGAAACACTCTGTCTGTAGAAAATGCAACTGGACATTCGTAGCGCTAAGTGGGTAATAGTGGAAAAAAGAATATGTTCAAATATAAACTACACAGAAGCATTGTATGAAACTTCTTTCTGTTCTGTGCATTCAACTAACAGAGTTGAACCTTACTTTTGATTGAGCCGTTCTGAAACACTCTTTCTGTAGAAACTGCAATTGGACATTCTGAGCGCTAAGAGGCCTATATTGGGAAAAAGAATGTCTACAAATAAAAACTACACAGAAGAATTGTGTGAAACTTCTTTCTGTTCTGTTTGTTCAACTAAAAGAGTTGAAACTTAGTTTTGATTGAGCCGTTCTGAAACACTCTTTCTGTAGAAAATGCAAGTGGAGATTCGGAGCGCTAAGAGGGTAATAGTGGAAAAAGGAATGTCTCCAAATATAAACTACACAGAATCATTCGGTGAAACTTCTTTCTGATCTGTGCATTCAGATAACAGTGTTAAACGATACTTTTGATTGAGCAGATCTGAACTCTCTTTCTGTAGAAAATGCAACTGGACATTTGGAGCGCTAAGAGAGTAGTAGTGGAAAAAGGAATATATTCAAATATAAACTACACAGAAGCATTCTGTGAAACTTCTTTCTGATCTGAGCATTCAGCTAACAGAGTTAAACCATACTTTTGATTGAGCAGTTTTGAAACACTCTGTCTGTAGAAAATGCAACTGGACATTCGTAGCGCTAAGTGGGTAATAGTGGAAAAAAGAATATGTTCAAATATAAACTACACAGAAGCATTGTATGAAACTTCTTTCTCTTCTGTGCATTCAACTAACAGAGTTGAACCTTACTTTTGATTGAGCCTTTCTGAAACACTCTTTCTGTAGAAACTGCAATTGGACATTCTGAGCGCTAAGAGGCCTCTATTGGGAAAAATAATATCTTCAAATAAAAACTACACAGAAGCATTGTGTGAAACTTATTTCTGATATGTTCATTAAGCTAACAGAGTTAAACCATACTTTTGATTGCGCAGTTCTGAGCACTCTTTCTGTAGAAAATGCAAGTGGACATTCGGAGCGCTAAGAGGGTAATAGTGGAAAAAGGAATATATTCAAATATAAACTACACAGTAGCATTCTGTGAAAATTCTTTCTGTTCTGTGCATTCAACTAACAGAGTTGAACCTTACTTTTGATTGAGCCGTTCTGAAACACTCTTTCTGTAGAAACTGCAATTGGACATGCTAAGCGCTAAGAGGCCTACATTGAGAAAAAGAATATCTTCAAATAAAAACTACACAGATGCATTCTGTGAAACTTATTTCTGATCTGTAAATTCAGTTAACAGAGATAAAACATATTTTTGATTGATCAGTTATGAAACACTCCTTTGTAGAAAATGCAAATGGAGATTCGGAGCGCTAAGAGGGTAATAGTGGAAAAAGGAATGTCTTCAAATATACACTACACAGAATCATTCGGTGAAACTTCTTTCTGATCTGTGCATTCAGCTAACAGAGTTAAAACATACTTTTGATTGAGCAGTTCTGAACACTATTTCTGTAGAAAATGCAACTGGACATTTGGAACGCTAAGGGCGTAGTAGTGGAAAAAGGAATATATACAAATATAAACTACACAGAAGCATTCTGTGAAACTTCTTTCTGATCTGAGCATTCAGCTAACAGAGTTAAACCATACTTTTGATTGAGCAGTTCTGAAACACTCTGTCTGAAGAAAATGCAACTGGACATTCGTAGCGCTAAGTGGGTAATAGTGGAAAAAAGAATATGTTCAAATATAAACTACACAGAAGCATTGTATGAAACTTCTTTCTGTTCTGTGCATTCAACTAACAGAGTTGAACCTTACTTTTGATTGAGCCGTTCTGAAACACTCTTTCTGTAGAAACTGCAATTGGACATTCTGAGCGCTAAGAGGCCTATATTGGGAAAAAGAATGTCTACAAATAAAAACTACACAGAAGAATTGTGTGAAACTTCTTTCTGTTCTGTTTGTTCAACTAAAAGAGTTGAACCTTAGTTTTGATTGAGCCGTTCTGAAACACTCTTTCTGTAGAAAATGCAAGTGGAGATTCGGAGCGCTAAGAGGGTAATAATGGAAAAAGGAATGTCTCCATATATAAACTACACAGAATCATTCGGTGAAACTTCTTTCTGATCTGTGCATTCAGATAACAGTGTTAAAAGATACTTTTGATTGAGCAGATCTGAACTCTCTTTCTGTAGAAAATGCAACTGGACATTTGGAGCGCTAAGAGAGTAGTAGTGGAAAAAGGAATATATTCAAATATAAACTACACAGAAGCATTCTGTGAAACTTCTTTCTGATCTGAGCATTCAGCTAACAGAGTTAAACCATACTTTTGATTGAGCAGTTTTGAAACACTCTGTCTGTAGAAAATGCAACTGGACATTCGTAGCGCTAAGTGGGTAATAGTGGAAAAAAGAATATGTTCAAATATAAACTACACAGAAGCATTGTATGAAACTTCTTTCTGTTCTGTGCATTCAACTAACAGAGTTGAACCTTACTTTTGATTGAGCCTTTCTGAAACACTCTTTCTGTAGAAACTGCAATTGGACATTCTGAGCGCTAAGAGGCCTCTATTGGGAAAAATAATATCTTCAAATAAAAACTACACAGAAGCATTGTGTGAAACTTATTTCTGATATGTTCATTAAGCTAACAGAGTTAAACCATACTTTTGATTGCGCAGTTCTGAACACTCTTTCTGTAGAAAATGCAAGTGGACATTCGGAGCGCTAAAAGGGTAATAGTGGAAAAAGGAATATATTCAAATATAAACTACACAGTAGCATTCTGTGAAAATTCTTTCTGTTCTGTGCATTCAACTAACAGAGTTGAACCTTACTTTTGATTGAGCCGTTCTGAAACACTCTTTCTGTAGAAACTGCAATTGGACATGCTAAGCGCTAAGAGGCCTACATTGAGAAAAAGAATATCTTCAAATAAAAACTACACAGATGCATTCTGTGAAACTTATTTCTGATCTGTAAATTCAGTGAACAGAGATAAAACATATTTTTGATTGATCAGTTATGAAACACTCCTTTGTAGAAAATGCAAGTGGAGATTCGGAGCGCTAAGAGGGTAATAGTGGAAAAAGGAATGTCTTCAAATATAAAATACACAGAATCATTCGGTGAAACTTCTTTCTGATCTGTGCATTCAGCTAACAGAGTTAAAACATACTTTTGATTGAGCAGATCTGAACACTATTTCTGTAGAAAATGCAACTGGACATTTGGAGCGCTAAGAGCGTAGTAGTGGAAAAAGGAATATATTCAAATATAAACTACACAGAAGCATTCTGTGAAACTTCTTTCTGATCTGAGCATTCAGCTAACAGAGTTAAACCATACTTTTGATTGAGCAGTTCTGAAACACTCTGTCTGTAGAAAATGCAACTGGACATTCGTAGCGCTAAGTGGGTAATAGTGGAAAAAAGAATATGTTCAAATATAAACTACACAGAAGCATTGTATGAAACTTCTTTCTGTTCTGTGCATTCAACTAACAGAGTTGAACCTTACTTTTGATTGAGCCGTTCTGAAACACTCTTTCTGTAGAAACTGCAATTGGACATTCTGAGCGCTAAGAGGCCTATATTGGGAAAAAGAATGTCTACAAATAAAAACTACACAGAAGAATTGTGTGAAACTTCTTTCTGTTCTGTTTGTTCAACTAAAAGAGTTGAACCTTAGTTTTGATTGAGCCGTTCTGAAACACTCTTTCTGTAGAAAATGCAAGTGGAGATTCGGAGCGCTAAGAGGGTAATAGTGGAAAAAGGAATGTCTCCAAATATAAACTACACAGAATCATTCGGTGAAACTTCTTTCTGATCTGTGCATTCAGCTAACAGTGTTAAACGATACTTTTGATTGAGCAGATCTGAACTCTCTTTCTGTAGAAAATGCAACTGGACATTTGGAGCGCTAAGAGAGTAGTAGTGGAAAAAGGAATATATTCAAATATAAACTACACAGAAGCATTCTGTGAAACTTCTTTCTGATCTGAGCATTCAGCTAACAGAGTTAAACCATACGTTTGATTGAGCAGTTTTGAAACACTCTGTCTGTAGAAAATGCAACTGGACATTCGTAGCGCTAAGTGGGTAATAGTGGAAAAAAGAATATGTTCAAATATAAACTACACAGAAGCATTGTATGAAACTTCTTTCTGTTCTGTGCATTCAACTAACAGAGTTGAACCTTACTTTTGATTGAGCCTTTCTGAAACACTCTTTCTGTAGAAACTGCAATTGGACATTCTGAGCGCTAAGAGGCCTCTATTGGGAAAAATAATATCTTCAAATAAAAACTACACAGAAGCATTGTGTGAAACTTATTTCTGATATGTTCATTAAGCTAACAGAGTTAAACCATACTTTTGATTGCGCAGTTCTGAACACTCTTTCTGTAGAAAATGCAAGTGGACATTCGGAGCGCTAAGAGGGTAATAGTGGAAAAAGGAATATATTCAAATATAAACTACACAGTAGCATTCTGTGAAAATTCTTTCTGTTCTGTGCATTCAACTAACAGAGTTGAACCTTACTTTTGATTGAGCCGTTCTGAAACACTCTTTCTGTAGAAACTGCAATTGGACATGCTAAGCGCTAAGAGGCCTACATTGAGAAAAAGAATATCTTCAAATAAAAACTACACAGATGCATTCTGTGAAACTTATTTCTGATCTGTAAATTCAGTTAACAGAGATAAAACATATTTTTGATTGATCAGTTATGAAACACTCCTTTGTAGAAAATGCAAGTGGAGATTCGGAGCGCTAAGAGGGTAATAGTGGAAAAAGGAATGTCTTCAAATATAAACTACACAGAATCATTCGGTGAAACTTCTTTCTGATCTGTGCATTCAGCTAACAGAGTTAAAACATACTTTTGATTGAGCAGATCTGAACACTATTTCTGTAGAAAATGCAACTGGACATTTGGAGCGCTAAGAGCGTAGTAGTGGAAAAAGGAATATATTCAAATATAAACTACACAGAAGCATTCTGTGAAACTTCTTTCTGATCTGAGCATTCAGCTAACAGAGTTAAACCATACTTTTGATTGAGCAGTTCTGAAACACTCTGTCTGTAGAAAATGCAACTGGACATTCGTAGCGCTAAGTGGGTAATAGTGGAAAAAAGAATATGTTCAAATATAAACTACACAGAAGCATTGTATGAAACTTCTTTCTGTTCTGTGCATTCAACTAACAGAGTTGAACCTTACTTTTGATTGAGCCGTTCTGAAACACTCTTTCTGTAGAAACTGCAATTGGACATTCTGAGCGCTAAGAGGCCTATATTGGGAAAAAGAATGTCTACAAATAAAAACTACACAGAAGAATTGTGTGAAACTTCTTTCTGTTCTGTTTGTTCAACTAAAAGAGTTGAACCTTAGTTTTGATTGAGCCGTTCTGAAACACTCTTTCTGTAGAAAATGCAAGTGGAGATTCGGAGCGCTAAGAGGGTAATAGTGGAAAAAGGAATGTCTCCAAATATAAACTACACAGAATCATTCGGTGAAACTTCTTTCTGATCTGTGCATTCAGCTAACAGTGTTAAACGATACTTTTGATTGAGCAGATCTGAACTCTCTTTCTGTAGAAAATGCAACTGGACATTTGGAGCGCTAAGAGAGTAGTAGTGGAAAAAGGAATATATTCAAATATAAACTACACAGAAGCATTCTGTGAAACTTCTTTCTGATCTGAGCATTCAGCTAACAGAGTTAAACCATACTTTTGATTGAGCAGTTTTGAAACACTCTGTCTGTAGAAAATGCAACTGGACATTCGTAGCGCTAAGTGGGTAATAGTGGAAAAAAGAATATGTTCAAATATAAACTACACAGAAGCATTGTATGAAACTTCTTTCTGTTCTGTGCATTCAACTAACAGAGTTGAACCTTACTTTTGATTGAGCCTTTCTGAAACACTCTTTCTGTAGAAACTGCAATTGGACATTCTGACCGCTAAGAGGCCTCTATTGGGAAAAATAATATCTTCAAATAAAAACTACACAGAAGCATTGTGTGAAACTTATTTCTGATATGTTCATTAAGCTAACAGAGTTAAACCATACTTTTGATTGCGCAGTTCTGAACACTCTTTCTGTAGAAAATGCAAGTGGACATTCGGAGCGCTAAGAGGGTAATAGTGGAAAAAGGAATATATTCAAATATAAACTACACAGTAGCATTCTGTGAAAATTCTTTCTGTTCTGTGCATTCAACTAACAGAGTTGAACCTTACTTTTGATTGAGCCGTTCTGAAACACTCTTTCTGTAGAAACTGCAATTGGACATGCTAAGCGCTAAGAGGCCTACATTGAGAAAAAGAATATCTTCAAATAAAAACTACACAGATGCATTCTGTGAAACTTATTTCTGATCTGTAAATTCAGTTAACAGAGATAAAACATATTTTTGATTGATCAGTTATGAAACACTCCTTTGTAGAAAATGCAAGTGGAGATTCGGAGCGCTAAGAGGGTAATAGTGGAAAAAGGAATGTCTTCAAATATACACTACACAGAATCATTCGGTGAAACTTCTTTCTGATCTGTGCATTCAGCTAACAGAGTTAAAACATACTTTTGATTGAGCAGATCTGAACACTATTTCTGTAGAAAATGCAACTGGACATTTGGAGCGCTAAGGGCGTAGTAGTGGAAAAAGGAATATATACAAATATAAACTACACAGAAGCATTCTGTGAAACTTCTTTCTGATCTGAGCATTCAGCTAACAGAGTTAAACCATACTTTTGATTGAGCAGTTCTGAAACACTCTGTCTGTAGAAAATGCAACTGGACATTCGTAGCGCTAAGTGGGTAATAGTGGAAAAAAGAATATGTTCAAATATAAACTACACAGAAGCATTGTATGAAACTTCTTTCTGTTCTGTGCATTCAACTAACAGAGTTGAACCTTACTTTTGATTGAGCCGTTCTGAAACACTCTTTCTGTAGAAACTGCAATTGGACATTCTGAGCGCTAAGAGGCCTATATTGGGAAAAAGAATGTCTACAAATAAAAACTACACAGAAGAATTGTGTGAAACTTCTTTCTGTTCTGTTTGTTCAACTAAAAGAGTTGAACCTTAGTTTTGATTGAGCCGTTCTGAAACACTCTTTCTGTAGAAAATGCAAGTGGAGATTCGGAGCGCTAAGAGGGTAATAGTGGAAAAAGGAATGTCTCCAAATATAAACTACACAGAATCATTCGGTGAAACTTCTTTCTGATCTGTGCATTCAGATAACAGTGTTAAACGATACTTTTGATTGAGCAGATCTGAACTCTCTTTCTGTAGAAAATGCAACTGGACATTTGGAGCGCTAAGAGAGTAGTAGTGGAAAAAGGAATATATTCAAATATAAACTACACAGAAGCATTCTGTGAAACTTCTTTCTGATCTGAGCATTCAGCTAACAGAGTTAAACCATACTTTTGATTGAGCAGTTTTGAAACACTCTGTCTGTAGAAAATGCAACTGGACATTCGTAGCGCTAAGTGGGTAATAGTGGAAAAAAGAATATGTTCAAATATAAACTACACAGAAGCATTGTATGAAACTTCTTTCTGTTCTGTGCATTCAACTAACAGAGTTGAACCTTACTTTTGATTGAGCCTTTCTGAAACACTCTTTCTGTAGAAACTGCAATTGGACATTCTGAGCGCTAAGAGGCCTCTATTGGGAAAAATAATATCTTCAAATAAAAACTACACAGAAGCATTGTGTGAAACTTATTTCTGATATGTTCATTAAGCTAACAGAGTTAAACCATACTTTTGATTGCGCAGTTCTGAACACTCTTTCTGTAGAAAATGCAAGTGGACATTCGGAGCGCTAAGAGGGTAATAGTGGAAAAAGGAATATATTCAAATATAAACTACACAGTAGCATTCTGTGAAAATTCTTTCTGTTCTGTGCATTCAACTAACAGAGTTGAACCTTACTTTTGATTGAGCCGTTCTGAAACACTCTTTCTGTAGAAACTGCAATTGGACATGCTAAGCGCTAAGAGGCCTACATTGAGAAAAAGAATATCTTCAAATAAAAACTACACAGATGCATTCTGTGAAACTTATTTCTGATCTGTAAATTCAGTTAACAGAGATAAAACATATTTTTGATTGATCAGTTATGAAACACTCCTTTGTAGAAAATGCAAGTGGAGATTCGGAGCGCTAAGAGGGTAATAGTGGAAAAAGGAATGTCTTCAAATATAAAATACACAGAATCATTCGGTGAAACTTCTTTCTGATCTGTGCATTCAGCTAACAGAGTTAAAACATACTTTTGATTGAGCAGATCTGAACACTATTTCTGTAGAAAATGCAACTGGACATTTTGAGCGCTAAGAGCGTAGTAGTGGAAAAAGGAATATATTAAAATATAAACTACACAGAAGCATTCTGTGAAACTTCTTTCTGATCTGAGCATTCAGCTAACAGAGTTAAACCATACTTTTGATTGAGCAGTTCTGAAACACTCTGTCTGTAGAAAATGCAACTGGACATTCGTAGCGCTAAGTGGGTAATAGTGGAAAAAAGAATATGTTCAAATATAAACTACACAGAAGCATTGTATGAAACTTCTTTCTGTTCTGTGCATTCAACTAACAGAGTTGAACCTTACTTTTGATTGAGCCGTTCTGAAACACTCTTTCTGTAGAAACTGCAATTGGACATTCTGAGCGCTAAGAGGCCTATATTGGGAAAAAGAATGTCTACAAATAAAAACTACACAGAAGAATTGTGTGAAACTTCTTTCTGTTCTGTTTGTTCAACTAAAAGAGTTGAACCTTAGTTTTGATTGAGCCGTTCTGAAACACTCTTTCTGTAGAAAATGCAAGTGGAGATTCGGAGCGCTAAGAGGGTAATAGTGGAAAAAGGAATGTCTCCAAATATAAACTACACAGAATCATTCGGTGAAACTTCTTTCTGATCTGTGCATTCAGCTAACAGTGTTAAACGATACTTTTGATTGAGCAGATCTGAACTCTCTTTCTGTAGAAAATGCAACTGGACATTTGGAGCGCTAAGAGAGTAGTAGTGGAAAAAGGAATATATTCAAATATAAACTACACAGAAGCATTCTGTGAAACTTCTTTTTGATCTGAGCATTCAGCTAACAGAGTTAAACCATACTTTTGATTGAGCAGTTTTGAAACACTCTGTCTGTAGAAAATGCAACTGGACATTCGTAGCGCTAAGTGGGTAATAGTGGAAAAAAGAATATGTTCAAATATAAACTACACAGAAGCATTGTATGAAACTTCTTTCTGTTCTGTGCATTCAACTAACAGAGTTGAACCTTACTTTTGATTGAGCCTTTCTGAAACACTCTTTCTGTAGAAACTGCAATTGGACATTCTGAGCGCTAAGAGGCCTCTATTGGGAAAAATAATATCTTCAAATAAAAACTACACAGAAGCATTGTGTGAAACTTATTTCTGATATGTTCATTAAGCTAACAGAGTTAAACCATACTTTTGATTGCGCAGTTCTGAACACTCTTTCTGTAGAAAATGCAAGTGGACATTCGGAGCGCTAAGAGGGTAATAGTGGAAAAAGGAATATATTCAAATATAAACTACACAGTAGCATTCTGTGAAAATTCTTTCTGTTCTGTGCATTCAACTAACAGAGTTGAACCTTACTTTTGATTGAGCCGTTCTGAAACACTCTTTCTGTAGAAACTGCAATTGGACATGCTAAGCGCTAAGAGGCCTACATTGAGAAAAAGAATATCTTCAAATAAAAACTACACAGATGCATTCTGTGAAACTTATTTCTGATCTGTAAATTCAGTTAACAGAGATAAAACATATTTTTGATTGATCAGTTATGAAACACTCCTTTGTAGAAAATGCAAGTGGAGATTCGGAGCGCTAAGAGGGTAATAGTGGAAAAAGGAATGTCTTCAAATATAAACTACACAGAATCATTCGGTGAAACTTCTTTCTGATCTGTGCATTCAGCTAACAGAGTTAAAACATACTTTTGATTGAGCAGATCTGAACACTATTTCTGTAGAAAATGCAACTGGACATTTGGAGCGCTAAGAGCGTAGTAGTGGAAAAAGGAATATATTCAAATATAAACTACACAGAAGCATTCTGTGAAACTTCTTTCTGATCTGAGCATTCAGCTAACAGAGTTAAACCATACTTTTGATTGAGCAGTTCTGAAACACTCTGTCTGTAGAAAATGCAACTGGACATTCGTAGCGCTAAGTGGGTAATAGTGGAAAAAAGAATATGTTCAAATATAAACTACACAGAAGCATTGTATGAAACTTCTTTCTGTTCTGTGCATTCAACTAACAGAGTTGAACCTTACTTTTGATTGAGCCGTTCTGAAACACTCTTTCTGTAGAAACTGCAATTGGACATTCTGAGCGCTAAGAGGCCTATATTGGGAAAAAGAATGTCTACAAATAAAAACTACACAGAAGAATTGTGTGAAACTTCTTTCTGTTCTGTTTGTTCAACTAAAAGAGTTGAACCTTAGTTTTGATTGAGCCGTTCTGAAACACTCTTTCTGTAGAAAATGCAAGTGGAGATTCGGAGCGCTAAGAGGGTAATAGTGGAAAAAGGAATGTCTCCAAATATAAACTACACAGAATCATTCGGTGAAACTTCTTTCTGATCTGTGCATTCAGCTAACAGTGTTAAACGATACTTTTGATTGAGCAGATCTGAACTCTCTTTCTGTAGAAAATGCAACTGGACACTTGGAGCGCTAAGAGAGTAGTAGTGGAAAAAGGAATATATTCAAATATAAACTACACAGAAGCATTCTGTGAAACTTCTTTCTGATCTGAGCATTCAGCTAACAGAGTTAAACCATACTTTTGATTGAGCAGTTTTGAAACACTCTGTCTGTAGAAAATGCAACTGGACATTCGTAGCGCTAAGTGGGTAATAGTGGAAAAAAGAATATGTTCAAATATAAACTACACAGAAGCATTGTATGAAACTTCTTTCTGTTCTGTGCATTCAACTAACAGAGTTGAACCTTACTTTTGATTGAGCCTTTCTGAAACACTCTTTCTGTAGAAACTGCAATTGGACATTCTGAGCGCTAAGAGGCCTCTATTGGGAAAAATAATATCTTCAAATAAAAACTACACAGAAGCATTGTGTGAAACTTATTTCTGATATGTTCATTAAGCTAACAGAGTTAAACCATACTTTTGATTGCGCAGTTCTGAACACTCTTTCTGTAGAAAATGCAAGTGGACATTCGGAGCGCTAAGAGGGTAATAGTGGAAAAAGGAATATATTCAAATATAAACTACACAGTAGCATTCTGTGAAAATTCTTTCTGTTCTGTGCATTCAACTAACAGAGTTGAACCTTACTTTTGATTGAGCCGTTCTGAAACACTCTTTCTGTAGATACTGCAATTGGACATGCTAAGCGCTAAGAGGCCTACATTGAGAAAAAGAATATCTTCAAATAAAAACTACACAGATGCATTCTGTGAAACTTATTTCTGATCTGTAAATTCAGTTAACAGAGATAAAACATATTTTTGATTGATCAGTTATGAAACACTCCTTTGTAGAAAATGCAAGTGGAGATTCGGAGCGCTAAGAGGGTAATAGTGGAAAAAGGAATGTCTTCAAATATACACTACACAGAATCATTCGGTGAAACTTCTTTCTGATCTGTGCATTCAGCTAACAGAGTTAAAACATACTTTTGATTGAGCAGATCTGAACACTATTTCTGTAGAAAATGCAACTGGACATTTGGAGCGCTAAGGGCGTAGTAGTGGAAAAAGGAATATATACAAATATAAACTACACAGAAGCATTCTGTGAAACTTCTTTCTGATCTGAGCATTCAGCTAACAGAGTTAAACCATACTTTTGATTGAGCAGTTCTGAAACACTCTGTCTGTAGAAAATGCAACTGGACATTCGTAGCGCTAAGTGGGTAATAGTGGAAAAAAGAATATGTTCAAATATAAACTACACAGAAGCATTGTATGAAACTTCTTTCTGTTCTGTGCATTCAACTAACAGAGTTGAACCTTACTTTTGATTGAGCCGTTCTGAAACACTCTTTCTGTAGAAACTGCAATTGGACATTCTGAGCGCTAAGAGGCCTATATTGGGAAAAAGAATGTCTACAAATAAAAACTACACAGAAGAATTGTGTGAAACTTCTTTCTGTTCTGTTTGTTCAACTAAAAGAGTTGAACCTTAGTTTTGATTGAGCCGTTCTGAAACACTCTTTCTGTAGAAAATGCAAGTGGAGATTCGGAGCGCTAAGAGGGTAATAGTGGAAAAAGGAATGTCTCCAAATATAAACTACACAGAATCATTCGGTGAAACTTCTTTCTGATCTGTGCATTCAGATAACAGTGTTAAACGATACTTTTGATTGAGCAGATCTGAACTCTCTTTCTGTAGAAAATGCAACTGGACATTTGGAGCGCTAAGAGAGTAGTAGTGGAAAAAGGAATATATTCAAATATAAACTACACAGAAGCATTCTGTGAAACTTCTTTCTGATCTGAGCATTCAGCTAACAGAGTTAAACCATACTTTTGATTGAGCAGTTTTGAAACACTCTGTCTGTAGAAAATGCAACTGGACATTCGTAGCGCTAAGTGGGTAATAGTGGAAAAAAGAATATGTTCAAATATAAACTACACAGAAGCATTGTATGAAACTTCTTTCTGTTCTGTGCATTCAACTAACAGAGTTGAACCTTACATTTGATTGAGCCTTTCTGAAACACTCTTTCTGTAGAAACTGCAATTGGACATTCTGAGCGCTAAGAGGCCTCTATTGGGAAAAATAATATCTTCAAATAAAAACTACACAGAAGCATTGTGTGAAACTTATTTCTGATATGTTCATTAAGCTAACAGAGTTAAACCATACTTTTGATTGCGCAGTTCTGAACACTCTTTCTGTAGAAAATGCAAGTGGACATTCGGAGCGCTAAGAGGGTAATAGTGGAAAAAGGAATATATTCAAATATAAACTACACAGTAGCATTCTGTGAAAATTCTTTCTGTTCTGTGCATTCAACTAACAGAGTTGAACCTTACTTTTGATTGAGCCGTTCTGAAACACTCTTTCTGTAGAAACTGCAATTGGACATGCTAAGCGCTAAGAGGCCTACATTGAGAAAAAGAATATCTTCAAATAAAAACTACACAGATGCATTCTGTGAAACTTATTTCTGATCTGTAAATTCAGTTAACAGAGATAAAACATATTTTTGATTGATCAGTTATGAAACACTCCTTTGTAGAAAATGCAAGTGGAGATTCGGAGCGCTAAGAGGGTAATAGTGGAAAAAGGAATGTCTTCAAATATAAAATACACAGAATCATTCGGTGAAACTTCTTTCTGATCTGTGCATTCAGCTAACAGAGTTAAAACATACTTTTGATTGAGCAGATCTGAACACTATTTCTGTAGAAAATGCAACTGGACATTTGGAGCGCTAAGAGCGTAGTAGTGGAAAAAGGAATATATTCAAATATAAACTACACAGAAGCATTCTGTGAAACTTCTTTCTGATCTGAGCATTCAGCTAACAGAGTTAAACCATACTTTTGATTGAGCAGTTCTGAAACACTCTGTCTGTAGAAAATGCAACTGGACATTCGTAGCGCTAAGTGGGTAATAGTGGAAAAAAGAATATGTTCAAATATAAACTACACTGAAGCATTGTATGAAACTTCTTTCTGTTCTGTGCATTCAACTAACAGAGTTGAACCTTACTTTTGATTGAGCCGTTCTGAAACACTCTTTCTGTAGAAACTGCAATTGGACATTCTGAGCGCTAAGAGGCCTATATTGGGAAAAAGAATGTCTACAAATAAAAACTACACAGAAGAATTGTGTGAAACTTCTTTCTGTTCTGTTTGTTCAACTAAAAGAGTTGAACCTTAGTTTTGATTGAGCCGTTCTGAAACACTCTTTCTGTAGAAAATGCAAGTGGAGATTCGGAGCGCTAAGAGGGTAATAGTGGAAAAAGGAATGTCTCCAAATATAAACTACACAGAATCATTCGGTGAAACTTCTTTCTGATCTGTGCATTCAGCTAACAGTGTTAAACGATACTTTTGATTGAGCAGATCTGAACTCTCTTTCTGTAGAAAATGCAACTGGACATTTGGAGCGCTAAGAGAGTAGTAGTGGAAAAAGGAATATATTCAAATATAAACTACACAGAAGCATTCTGTGAAACTTCTTTCTGATCTGAGCATTCAGCTAACAGAGTTAAACCATACTTTTGATTGAGCAGTTTTGAAACACTCTGTCTGTAGAAAATGCAACTGGACATTCGTAGCGCTAAGTGGGTAATAGTGGAAAAAAGAATATGTTCAAATATAAACTACACAGAAGCATTGTATGAAACTTCTTTCTGTTCTGTGCATTCAACTAACAGAGTTGAACCTTACTTTTGATTGAGCCTTTCTGAAACACTCTTTCTGTAGAAACTGCAATTGGACATTCTGAGCGCTAAGAGGCCTCTATTGGGAAAAATAATATCTTCAAATAAAAACTACACAGAAGCATTGTGTGAAACTTATTTCTGATATGTTCATTAAGCTAACAGAGTTAAACCATACTTTTGATTGCGCAGTTCTGAACACTCTTTCTGTAGAAAATGCAAGTGGACATTCGGAGCGCTAAGAGGGTAATAGTGGAAAAAGGAATATATTCAAATATAAACTACACAGTAGCATTCTGTGAAAATTCTTTCTGTTCTGTGCATTCAACTAACAGAGTTGAACCTTACTTTTGATTGAGCCGTTCTGAAACACTCTTTCTGTAGAAACTGCAATTGGACATGCTAAGCGCTAAGAGGCCTACATTGAGAAAAAGAATATCTTCAAATAAAAACTACACAGATGCATTCTGTGAAACTTATTTCTGATCTGTAAATTCAGTTAAGAGAGATAAAACATATTTTTGATTGATCAGTTATGAAACACTCCTTTGTAGAAAATGCAAGTGGAGATTCGGAGCGCTAAGAGGGTAATAGTGGAAAAAGGAATGTCTTCAAATATAAACTACACAGAATCATTCGGTGAAACTTCTTTCTGATCTGTGCATTCAGCTAACAGAGTTAAAACATACTTTTGATTGAGCAGATCTGAACACTATTTCTGTAGAAAATGCAACTGGACATTTGGAGCGCTAAGAGCGTAGTAGTGGAAAAAGGAATATATTCAAATATAAACTACACAGAAGCATTCTGTGAAACTTCTTTCTGATCTGAGCATTCAGCTAACAGAGTTAAACCATACTTTTGATTGAGCAGTTCTGAAACACTCTGTCTGTAGAAAATGCAACTGGACATTCGTAGCGCTAAGTGGGTAATAGTGGAAAAAAGAATATGTTCAAATATAAACTACACAGAAGCATTGTATGAAACTTCTTTCTGTTCTGTGCATTCAACTAACAGAGTTGAACCTTACTTTTGATTGAGCCGTTCTGAAACACTCTTTCTGTAGAAACTGCAATTGGACATTCTGAGCGCTAAGAGGCCTATATTGGGAAAAAGAATGTCTACAAATAAAAACTACACAGAAGAATTGTGTGAAACTTCTTTCTGTTCTGTTTGTTCAACTAAAAGAGTTGAACCTTAGTTTTCATTGAGCCGTTCTGAAACACTCTTTCTGTAGAAAATGCAAGTGGAGATTCGGAGCGCTAAGAGGGTAATAGTGGAAAAAGGAATGTCTCCAAATATAAACTACACAGAATCATTCGGTGAAACTTCTTTCTGATCTGTGCATTCAGCTAACAGTGTTAAACGATACTTTTGATTGAGCAGATCTGAACTCTCTTTCTGTAGAAAATGCAACTGGACATTTGGAGCGCTAAGAGAGTAGTAGTGGAAAAAGGAATATATTCAAATATAAACTCCACAGAAGCATTCTGTGAAACTTCTTTCTGATCTGAGCATTCAGCTAACAGAGTTAAACCATACTTTTGATTGAGCAGTTTTGAAACACTCTGTCTGTAGAAAATGCAACTGGACATTCGTAGCGCTAAGTGGGTAATAGTGGAAAAAAGAATATGTTCAAATATAAACTACACAGAAGCATTGTATGAAACTTCTTTCTGTTCTGTGCATTCAACTAACAGAGTTGAACCTTACTTTTGATTGAGCCTTTCTGAAACACTCTTTCTGTAGAAACTGCAATTGGACATTCTGAGCGCTAAGAGGCCTCTATTGGGAAAAATAATATCTTCAAATAAAAACTACACAGAAGCATTGTGTGAAACTTATTTCTGATATGTTCATTAAGCTAACAGAGTTAAACCATACTTTTGATTGCGCAGTTCTGAACACTCTTTCTGTAGAAAATGCAAGTGGACATTCGGAGCGCTAAGAGGGTAATAGTGGAAAAAGGAATATATTCAAATATAAACTACACAGTAGCATTCAGTGAAAATTATTTTGTTCTGTGCATTCAACTAACAGAGTTGAACCTTACTTTTGATTGAGCCGTTCTGAAACACTCTTTCTGTAGAAACTGCAATTGGACATTCTGAGCGCTTAGAGGCCTATATTGGGAAAAGAATGTCTACAAATAAAAACTACACAGAAGAATTGTGTGAAACTTCTTTCTGTTCTGTTTGTTCAACTAAAAGAGTTGAACCTTAGTTTTGATTGAGCCATTCTGAAACAATCTTTCTGTAGAAAATGCAAGTGGAGATTCGGAGCGCTAAGAGGGTAATAGTGGAAAAAGGAATGTCTCCAAATATAAACTACACAGAATCATTCGGTGAAACTTCTTTCTGATCTGTGCATTCAGCTAACAGTGTTAAACCATACTTTTGATTGAGCAGATCTGAACTCTCTTTCTGTAGAAAATGCAACTGGACATTTGGAGCGCTAAGAGAGTAGTAGTGGAAAAAGGAATATATTCAAATATAAACTACACAGAAGCATTCTGTGAAACTTCTTTCTGATCTGAGCATTCAGCTAACAGAGTTAAACCATACTTTTGATTGAGCAGTTTTGAAACACTCTGTCTGTAGAAAATGCAACTGGACATTCGTAGCGCTAAGTGGGTAATAGTGGAAAAAAGAATATGTTCAAATATAAACTACACAGAAGCATTGTATGAAACTACTTTCTGTTCTGTGCATTCAACTAACAGAGTTGAACCTTACTTTTGATTGAGCCTTTCTGAAACACTCTTTCTGTAGAAACTGCAATTGGACATTCTGAGCGCTAAGAGGCCTATATTGGGAAAAATAATATCTTCAAATAAAAACTACAAAGAAGCATTGTGTGAAACTTATTTCTGATATGTTCATTAAGCTAACAGAGTTAAACCATACTTTTGATTGCGCAGTTCTGAACACACTTTCTGTAGAAAATGCAAGTGAACATTTGGAGCGCTAAGAGGGTAATAGTGGAAAAAGGAATATATTCAAATATAAACTACACAGTAGCATTCTGTGAAAATTCTTTCTGTTCTGTGCATTCAACTAACAGAGTTGAACCTTACTTTTGATTGAGCCGTTCTGAAACACTCTTTCTGTAGAAACTGCAATTGTACATGCTAAGCGCTAAGAGGCTTACATTGAGAAAAAGAATATCTTCAAATAAAAACTACACAGATGCATTCTGTGAAAATTATTTCTGATCTGTAAATTCAGTTAACAGAGATAAAACATATTTTTGATTGATCAGTTATGAAACACTCCTTTGTAGAAAATGCAAGTGGAGATTCGGAGCGCTAAGAGGGTAATAGTGGAAATTGGAATGTCATCAAATATAAACTACACAGAATCATTCGGTGAAACTTCTTTCTGATCTGAGCATTCAGCTAACAGAGTTAAACCATACTTTTGATTGAGCAGATCTGAACACTCTTTCTGTAGAAAATGCAACTGGACATTTGGAGCGCTAAGAGCGTAGTAGTGGAAAAAGGAATATATTCAAATATAAACTACACAGAAGCATTCTGTGAAACTTCTTTCTGATCTGAGCATTCAGCTAACAGAGTTAAACCATACTTTTGATTGAGCAGTTTTGAAACACTCTGTCTGTAGAAAATGCAACTGGACATTCGTAGCGCTAAGTGGGTAATAGTGGAAAAAAAATATGTTCAAATATAAACTACACAGAAGCATTGTATGAAACTTCTTTCTGTTCTGTGCATTCAACTAACAGAGTTGAACCTTACTTTTGATTGAGCCGTTCTGAAACACTCTTTCTGTAGACACTGCAATTGGACATTCTGAGCACTAAGAGTCCTATATTGGGAAAAAGAATGTCTACAAATAAAAACTACACAGAAGAATTGTGTGAAACTTCTTTCTGTTCTGTTTGTTCAACTAAAAGAGTTGAACCTTAGTTTTGATTGAGCCGTTCTGAAACACTCTTTCTGTAGAAAATGCAAGTGGAGATTCGGAGCGCTAAGAGGGTAATAGTGGAAAAAGGAATGTCTCCAAATATAAACTACACAGAATCATTCGGTGAAACTTCTTTCTGATCTGTGCATTCAGATAACAGTGTTAAACGATACTTTTGATTGAGCAGATCTGAACTCTCTTTCTGTAGAAAATGCAACTGGACATTTGGAGCGCTAAGAGAGTAGTAGTGGAAAAAGGAATATATTCAAATATAAACTACACAGAAGCATTCTGTGAAACTTCTTTCTGATCTGAGCATTCAGCTAACAGAGTTAAACCATACTTTTGATTGAGCAGTTTTGAAACACTCTGTCTGTAGAAAATGCAACTGGACATTCGTAGCGCTAAGTGGGTAATAGTGGAAAAAAGAATATGTTCAAATATAAACTACACAGAAGCATTGTATGAAACTTCTTTCTGTTCTGTGCATTCAACTAACAGAGTTGAACCTTACTTTTGATTGAGCCTTTCTGAAACACTCTTTCTGTAGAAACTGCAATTGGACATTCTGAGCGCTAAGAGGCCTCTATTGGGAAATATAATATCTTCAAATAAAAACTACACAGAAGCATTGTGTGAAACTTATTTCTGATATGTTCATTAAGCTAACAGAGTTAAACCATACTTTTGATTGCGCAGTTCTGAACACTCTTTCTGTAGAAAATGCAAGTGGACATTCGGAGCGCTAAGAGGGTAATAGTGGAAAAAGGAATATATTCAAATATAAACTACACAGTAGCATTCTGTGAAAATTCTTTCTGTTCTGTGCATTCAACTAACAGAGTTGAACCTTACTTTTGATTGAGCCGTTCTGAAACACTCTTTCTGTAGAAACTGCAATTGGACATGCTAAGCGCTAAGAGGCCTACATTGAGAAAAAGAATATCTTCAAATAAAAACTACACAGATGCATTCTGTGAAACTTATTTCTGATCTGTAAATTCAGTTAACAGAGATAAAACATATTTTTGATTGATCAGTTATGAAACACTCCTTTGTAGAAAATGCAAGTGGAGATTCGGAGCGCTAAGAGGGTAATAGTGGAAAAAGGAATGTCTTCAAATATACACTACACAGAATCATTCGGTGAAACTTCTTTCTGATCTGTGCATTCAGCTAACAGAGTTAAAACATACTTTTGATTGAGCAGATCTGAACACTATTTCTGTAGAAAATGCAACTGGACATTTGGAGCGCTAAGGGCGTAGTAGTGGAAAAAGGAATATATACAAATATAAACTACACAGAAGCATTCTGTGAAACTTCTTTCTGATCTGAGCATTCAGCTAACAGAGTTAAACCATACTTTTGATTGAGCAGTTCTGAAACACTCTGTCTGTAGAAAATGCAACTGGACATTCGTAGCGCTAAGTGGGTAATAGTGGAAAAAAGAATATGTTCAAATATAAACTACACAGAAGCATTGTATGAAACTTCTTTCTGTTCTGTGCATTCAACTAACAGAGTTGAACCTTACTTTTGATTGAGCCGTTCTGAAACACTCTTTCTGTAGAAACTGCAATTGGACATTCTGAGCGCTAAGAGGCCTATATTGGGAAAAAGAATGTCTACAAATAAAAACTACACAGAAGAATTGTGTGAAACTTCTTTCTGTTCTGTTTGTTCAACTAAAAGAGTTGAACCTTAGTTTTGATTGAGCCGTTCTGAAACACTCTTTCTGTAGAAAATGCAAGTGGAGATTCGGAGCGCTAAGAGGGTAATAGTGGAAAAAGGAATGTCTCCAAATATAAACTACACAGAATCATTCGGTGAAACTTCTTTCTGATCTGTGCATTCAGCTAACAGAGTTAAACGATACTTTTGATTGAGCAGATCTGAACTCTCTTTCTGTAGAAAATGCAACTGGACATTTGGAGCGCTAAGAGAGTAGTAGTGGAAAAAGGAATATATTCAAATATAAACTACACAGAAGCATTCTGTGAAACTTCTTTCTGATCTGAGCATTCAGCTAACAGAGTTAAACCATACTTTTGATTGAGCAGTTTTGAAACACTCTGTCTGTAGAAAATGCAACTGGACATTCGTAGCGCTAAGTGGGTAATAGTGGAAAAAAGAATATGTTCAAATATAAACTACACAGAAGCATTGTATGAAACTTCTTTCTGTTCTGTGCATTCAACTAACAGAGTTGAACCTTACTTTTGATTGAGCCTTTCTGAAACACTCTTTCTGTAGAAACTGCAATTGGACATTCTGAGCGCTAAGAGGCCTCTATTGGGAAAAATAATATCTTCAAATAAAAACTACACAGAAGCATTGTGTGAAACTTATTTCTGATATGTTCATTAAGCTAACAGAGTTAAACCATACTTTTGATTGCGCAGTTCTGAACACTCTTTCTGTAGAAAATGCAAGTGGACATTCGGAGCGCTAAGAGGGTAATAGTGGAAAAAGGAATATATTCAAATATAAACTACACAGTAGCATTCTGTGAAAATTCTTTCTGTTCTGTGCATTCAACTAACAGAGTTGAACCTTACTTTTGATTGAGCCGTTCTGAAACACTCTTTCTGTAGAAACTGCAATTGGACATGCTAAGCGCTAAGAGGCCTACATTGAGAAAAAGAATATCTTCAAATAAAAACTACACAGATGCATTCTGTGAAACTTATTTCTGATCTGTAAATTCAGTTAACAGAGATAAAACATATTTTTGATTGATCAGTTATGAAACACTCCTTTGTAGAAAATGCAAGTGGAGATTCGGAGCGCTAAGAGGGTAATAGTGGAAAAAGGAATGTCTTCAAATATAAACTACACAGAATCATTCGGTGAAACTTCTTTCTGATCTGTGCATTCAGCTAACAGAGTTAAAACATACTTTTGATTGAGCAGATCTGAACACTATTTCTGTAGAAAATGCAACTGGACATTTGGAGCGCTAAGAGCGTAGTAGTGGAAAAAGGAATATATTCAAATATAAACTACACAGAAGCATTCTGTGAAACTTCTTTCTGATCTGAGCATTCAGCTAACAGAGTTAAACCATACTTTTGATTGAGCAGTTCTGAAACACTCTGTCTGTAGAAAATGCAACTGGACATTCGTAGCGCTAAGTGGGTAATAGTGGAAAAAAGAATATGTTCAAATATAAACTACACAGAAGCATTGTATGAAACTTCTTTCTGTTCTGTGCATTCAACTAACAGAGTTGAACCTTACTTTTGATTGAGCCGTTCTGAAACACTCTTTCTGTAGAAACTGCAATTGGACATTCTGAGCGCTAAGAGGCCTATATTGGGAAAAAGAATGTCTACAAATAAAAACTACACAGAAGAATTGTGTGAAACTTCTTTCTGTTCTGTTTGTTCAACTAAAAGAGTTGAACCTTAGTTTTGATTGAGCCGTTCTGAAACACTCTTTCTGTAGAAAATGCAAGTGGAGATTCGGAGCGCTAAGAGGGTAATAGTGGAAAAAGGAATGTCTCCAAATATAAACTACACAGAATCATTCGGTGAAACTTCTTTCTGATCTGTGCATTCAGATAACAGTGTTAAACGATACTTTTGATTGAGCAGATCTGAACTCTCTTTCTGTAGAAAATGCAACTGGACATTTGGAGCGCTAAGAGAGTAGTAGTGGAAAAAGGAATATATTCAAATATAAACTACACAGAAGCATTCTGTGAAACTACTTTCTGATCTGAGCATTCAGCTAACAGAGTTAAACCATACTTTTGATTGAGCAGTTTTGAAACACTCTGTCTGTAGAAAATGCAACTGGACATTCGTAGCGCTAAGTGGGTAATAGTGGAAAAAAGAATATGTTCAAATATAAACTACACAGAAGCATTGTATGAAACTTCTTTCTGTTCTGTGCATTCAACTAACAGAGTTGAACCTTACTTTTGATTGAGCCTTTCTGAAACACTCTTTCTGTAGAAACTGCAATTGGACATTCTGAGCGCTAAGAGGCCTCTATTGGGAAAAATAATATCTTCAAATAAAAACTACACAGAAGCATTGTGTGAAACTTATTTCTGATATGTTCATTAAGCTAACAGAGTTAAACCATACTTTTGATTGCGCAGTTCTGAACACTCTTTCTGTAGAAAATGCAAGTGGACATTCGGAGCGCTAAGAGGGTAATAGTGGAAAAAGGAATATATTCAAATATAAACTACACAGTAGCATTCTGTGAAAATTCTTTCTGTTCTGTGCATTCAACTAACAGAGTTGAACCTTACTTTTGATTGAGCCGTTCTGAAACACTCTTTCTGTAGAAACTGCAATTGGACATGCTAAGCGCTAAGAGGCCTACATTGAGAAAAAGAATATCTTCAAATAAAAACTACACAGATGCATTCTGTGAAACTTATTTCTGATCTGTAAATTCAGTTAACAGAGATAAAACATATTTTTGATTGATCAGTTATGAAACACTCCTTTGTAGAAAATGCAAGTGGAGATTCGGAGCGCTAAGAGGGTAATAGTGGAAAAAGGAATGTCTTCAAATATACACTACACAGAATCATTCGGTGAAACTTCTTTCTGATCTGTGCATTCAGCTAACAGAGTTAAAACATACTTTTGATTGAGCAGATCTGAACACTATTTCTGTAGAAAATGCAACTGGACATTTGGAGCGCTAAGGGCGTAGTAGTGGAAAAAGGAATATATACAAATATAAACTACACAGAAGCATTCTGTGAAACTTCTTTCTGATCTGAGCATTCAGCTAACAGAGTTAAACCATACTTTTGATTGAGCAGTTCTGAAACACTCTGTCTGTAGAAAATGCAACTGGACATTCGTAGCGCTAAGTGGGTAATAGTGGAAAAAAGAATATGTTCAAATATAAACTACACAGAAGCATTGTATGAAACTTCTTTCTGTTCTGTGCATTCAACTAACAGAGTTGAACCTTACTTTTGATTGAGCCGTTCTGAAACACTCTTTCTGTAGAAACTGCAATTGGACATTCTGAGCGCTAAGAGGCCTATATTGGGAAAAAGAATGTCTACAAATAAAAACTACACAGAAGAATTGTGTGAAACTTCTTTCTGTTCTGTTTGTTCAACTAAAAGAGTTGAACCTTAGTTTTGATTGAGCCGTTCTGAAACACTCTTTCTGTAGAAAATGCAAGTGGAGATTCGGAGCGCTAAGAGGGTAATAGTGGAAAAAGGAATGTCTCCAAATATAAACTACACAGAATCATTCGGTGAAACTTCTTTCTGATCTGTGCATTCAGATAACAGTGTTAAACGATACTTTTGATTGAGCAGATCTGAACTCTCTTTCTGTAGAAAATGCAACTGGACATTTGGAGCGCTAAGAGAGTAGTAGTGGAAAAAGGAATATATTCAAATATAAACTACACAGAAGCATTCTGTGAAACTTCTTTCTGATCTGAGCATTCAGCTAACAGAGTTAAACCATACTTTTGATTGAGCAGTTTTGAAACACTCTGTCTGTAGAAAATGCAACTGGACATTCGTAGCGCTAAGTGGGTAATAGTGGAAAAAAGAATATGTTCAAATATAAACTACACAGAAGCATTGTATGAAACTTCTTTCTGTTCTGTGCATTCAACTAACAGAGTTGAACCTTACTTTTGATTGAGCCTTTCTGAAACACTCTTTCTGTAGAAACTGCAATTGGACATTCTGAGCGCTAAGAGGCCTCTATTGGGAAAAATAATATCTTCAAATAAAAACTACACAGAAGCATTGTGTGAAACTTATTTCTGATATGTTCATTAAGCTAACAGAGTTAAACCATACTTTTGATTGCGCAGTTCTGAACACTCTTTCTGTAGAAAATGCAAGTGGACATTCGGAGCGCTAAGAGGGTAATAGTGGAAAAAGGAATATATTCAAATATAAACTACACAGTAGCATTCTGTGAAAATTCTTTCTGTTCTGTGCATTCAACTAACAGAGTTGAACCTTACTTTTGATTGAGCCGTTCTGAAACACTCTTTCTGTAGAAACTGCAATTGGACATGCTAAGCGCTAAGAGGCCTACATTGAGAAAAAGAATATCTTCAAATAAAAACTACACAGATGCATTCTGTGAAACTTATTTCTGATCTGTAAATTCAGTTAACAGAGATAAAACATATTTTTGATTGATCAGTTATGAAACACTCCTTTGTAGAAAATGCAAGTGGAGATTCGGAGCGCTAAGAGGGTAATAGTGGAAAAAGGAATGTCTTCAAATATAAACTACACAGAATCATTCGGTGAAACTTCTTTCTGATCTGTGCATTCAGCTAACAGAGTTAAAACATACTTTTGATTGAGCAGATCTGAACACTATTTCTGTAGAAAATGCAACTGGACATTTGGAGCGCTAAGAGCGTAGTAGTGGAAAAAGGAATATATTCAAATATAAACTACACAGAAGCATTCTGTGAAACTTCTTTCTGATCTGAGCATTCAGCTAACAGAGTTAAACCATACTTTTGATTGAGCAGTTCTGAAACACTCTGTCTGTAGAAAATGCAACTGGACATTCGTAGCGCTAAGTGGGTAATAGTGGAAAAAAGAATATGTTCAAATATAAACTACACAGAAGCATTGTATGAAACTTCTTTCTGTTCTGTGCATTCAACTAACAGAGTTGAACCTTACTTTTGATTGAGCCGTTCTGAAACACTCTTTCTGTAGAAACTGCAATTGGACATTCTGAGCGCTAAGAGGCCTATATTGGGAAAAAGAATGTCTACAAATAAAAACTACACAGAAGAATTGTGTGAAACTTCTTTCTGTTCTGTTTGTTCAACTAAAAGAGTTGAACCTTAGTTTTGATTGAGCCGTTCTGAAACACTCTTTCTGTAGAAAATGCAAGTGGAGATTCGGAGCGCTAAGAGGGTAATAGTGGAAAAAGGAATGTCTCCAAATATAAACTACACAGAATCATTCGGTGAAACTTCTTTCTGATCTGTGCATTCAGCTAACAGTGTTAAACGATACTTTTGATTGAGCAGATCTGAACTCTCTTTCTGTAGAAAATGCAACTGGACATTTGGAGCGCTAAGAGAGTAGTAGTGGAAAAAGGAATATATTCAAATATAAACTACACAGAAGCATTCTGTGAAACTTCTTTCTGATCTGAGCATTCAGCTAACAGAGTTAAACCATACTTTTGATTGAGCAGTTTTGAAACACTCTGTCTGTAGAAAATGCAACTGGACATTCGTAGCGCTAAGTGGGTAATAGTGGAAAAAAGAATATGTTCAAATATAAACTACACAGAAGCATTGTATGAAACTTCTTTCTGTTCTGTGCATTCAACTAACAGAGTTGAACCTTACTTTTGATTGAGCCTTTCTGAAACACTCTTTCTGTAGAAACTGCAATTGGACATTCTGAGCGCTAAGAGGCCTCTATTGGGAAAAATAATATCTTCAAATAAAAACTACACAGAAGCATTGTGTGAAACTTATTTCTGATATGTTCATTAAGCTAACAGAGTTAAACCATACTTTTG
Organism: Symphalangus syndactylus; assembly: GCF_028878055.3. Classification (NCBI taxonomy): domain Eukaryota; kingdom Metazoa; phylum Chordata; class Mammalia; order Primates; family Hylobatidae; genus Symphalangus; species Symphalangus syndactylus. The sequence continues at coordinate 8,825,739 of NC_072445.2, read as the reverse complement.
ATTGCGCAGTTCTGAACACTCTTTCTGTAGAAAATGCAAGTGGACATTCGGAGCGCTAAGAGGGTAATAGTGGAAAAAGGAATATATTCAAATATAAACTACACAGTAGCATTCTGTGAAAATTCTTTCTGTTCTGTGCATTCAACTAACAGAGTTGAACCTTACTTTTGATTGAGCCGTTCTGAAACACTCTTTCTGTAGAAACTGCAATTGGACATGCTAAGCGCTAAGAGGCCTACATTGAGAAAAAGAATATCTTCAAATAAAAACTACACAGATGCATTCTGTGAAACTTATTTCTGATCTGTAAATTCAGTTAACAGAGATAAAACATATTTTTGATTGATCAGTTATGAAACACTCCTTTGTAGAAAATGCAAGTGGAGATTCGGAGCGCTAAGAGGGTAATAGTGGAAAAAGGAATGTCTTCAAATATACACTACACAGAATCATTCGGTGAAACTTCTTTCTGATCTGTGCATTCAGCTAACAGAGTTAAAACATACTTTTGATTGAGCAGATCTGAACACTATTTCTGTAGAAAATGCAACTGGACATTTGGAGCGCTAAGGGCGTAGTAGTGGAAAAAGGAATATATACAAATATAAACTACACAGAAGCATTCTGTGAAACTTCTTTCTGATCTGAGCATTCAGCTAACAGAGTTAAACCATACTTTTGATTGAGCAGTTCTGAAACACTCTGTCTGTAGAAAATGCAACTGGACATTCGTAGCGCTAAGTGGGTAATAGTGGAAAAAAGAATATGTTCAAATATAAACTACACAGAAGCATTGTATGAAACTTCTTTCTGTTCTGTGCATTCAACTAACAGAGTTGAACCTTACTTTTGATTGAGCCGTTCTGAAACACTCTTTCTGTAGAAACTGCAATTGGACATTCTGAGCGCTAAGAGGCCTATATTGGGAAAAAGAATGTCTACAAATAAAAACTACACAGAAGAATTGTGTGAAACTTCTTTCTGTTCTGTTTGTTCAACTAAAAGAGTTGAACCTTAGTTTTGATTGAGCCGTTCTGAAACACTCTTTCTGTAGAAAATGCAAGTGGAGATTCGGAGCGCTAAGAGGGTAATAGTGGAAAAAGGAATGTCTCCAAATATAAACTACACAGAATCATTCGGTGAAACTTCTTTCTGATCTGTGCATTCAGATAACAGTGTTAAACGATACTTTTGATTGAGCAGATCTGAACTCTCTTTCTGTAGAAAATGCAACTGGACATTTGGAGCGCTAAGAGAGTAGTAGTGGAAAAAGGAATATATTCAAATATAAACTACACAGAAGCATTCTGTGAAACTTCTTTCTGATCTGAGCATTCAGCTAACAGAGTTAAACCATACTTTTGATTGAGCAGTTTTGAAACACTCTGTCTGTAGAAAATGCAACTGGACATTCGTAGCGCTAAGTGGGTAATAGTGGAAAAAAGAATATGTTCAAATATAAACTACACAGAAGCATTGTATGAAACTTCTTTCTGTTCTGTGCATTCAACTAACAGAGTTGAACCTTACTTTTGATTGAGCCTTTCTGAAACACTCTTTCTGTAGAAACTGCAATTGGACATTCTGAGCGCTAAGAGGCCTCTATTGGGAAAAATAATATCTTCAAATAAAAACTACACAGAAGCATTGTGTGAAACTTATTTCTGATATGTTCATTAAGCTAACAGAGTTAAACCATACTTTTGATTGCGCAGTTCTGAACACTCTTTCTGTAGAAAATGCAAGTGGACATTCGGAGCGCTAAGAGGGTAATAGTGGAAAAAGGAATATATTCAAATATAAACTACACAGTAGCATTCTGTGAAAATTCTTTCTGTTCTGTGCATTCAACTAACAGAGTTGAACCTTACTTTTGATTGAGCCGTTCTGAAACACTCTTTCTGTAGAAACTGCAATTGGACATGCTAAGCGCTAAGAGGCCTACATTGAGAAAAAGAATATCTTCAAATAAAAACTACACAGATGCATTCTGTGAAACTTATTTCTGATCTGTAAATTCAGTTAACAGAGATAAAACATATTTTTGATTGATCAGTTATGAAACACTCCTTTGTAGAAAATGCAAGTGGAGATTCGGAGCGCTAAGAGGGTAATAGTGGAAAAAGGAATGTCTTCAAATATACACTACACAGAATCATTCGGTGAAACTTCTTTCTGATCTGTGCATTCAGCTAACAGAGTTAAAACATACTTTTGATTGAGCAGATCTGAACACTATTTCTGTAGAAAATGCAACTGGACATTTGGAGCGCTAAGGGCGTAGTAGTGGAAAAAGGAATATATACAAATATAAACTACACAGAAGCATTCTGTGAAACTTCTTTCTGATCTGAGCATTCAGCTAACAGAGTTAAACCATACTTTTGATTGAGCAGTTCTGAAACACTCTGTCTGTAGAAAATGCAACTGGACATTCGTAGCGCTAAGTGGGTAATAGTGGAAAAAAGAATATGTTCAAATATAAACTACACAGAAGCATTGTATGAAACTTCTTTCTGTTCTGTGCATTCAACTAACAGAGTTGAACCTTACTTTTGATTGAGCCGTTCTGAAACACTCTTTCTGTAGAAACTGCAATTGGACATTCTGAGCGCTAAGAGGCCTATATTGGGAAAAAGAATGTCTACAAATAAAAACTACACAGAAGAATTGTGTGAAACTTCTTTCTGTTCTGTTTGTTCAACTAAAAGAGTTGAACCTTAGTTTTGATTGAGCCGTTCTGAAACACTCTTTCTGTAGAAAATGCAAGTGGAGATTCGGAGCGCTAAGAGGGTAATAGTGGAAAAAGGAATGTCTCCAAATATAAACTACACAGAATCATTCGGTGAAACTTCTTTCTGATCTGTGCATTCAGATAACAGTGTTAAACGATACTTTTGATTGAGCAGATCTGAACTCTCTTTCTGTAGAAAATGCAACTGGACATTTGGAGCGCTAAGAGAGTAGTAGTGGAAAAAGGAATATATTCAAATATAAACTACACAGAAGCATTCTGTGAAACTTCTTTCTGATCTGAGCATTCAGCTAACAGAGTTAAACCATACTTTTGATTGAGCAGTTTTGAAACACTCTGTCTGTAGAAAATGCAACTGGACATTCGTAGCGCTAAGTGGGTAATAGTGGAAAAAAGAATATGTTCAAATATAAACTACACAGAAGCATTGTATGAAACTTCTTTCTGTTCTGTGCATTCAACTAACAGATTTGAACCTTACTTTTGATTGAGCCTTTCTGAAACACTCTTTCTGTAGAAACTGCAATTGGACATTCTGAGCGCTAAGAGGCCTCTATTGGGAAAAATAATATCTTCAAATAAAAACTACACAGAAGCATTGTGTGAAACTTATTTCTGATATGTTCATTAAGCTAACAGAGTTAAACCATACTTTTGATTGCGCAGTTCTGAACACTCTTTCTGTAGAAAATGCAAGTGGACATTCGGAGCGCTAAGAGGGTAATAGTGGAAAAAGGAATATATTCAAATATAAACTACACAGTAGCATTCTGTGAAAATTCTTTCTGTTCTGTGCATTCAACTAACAGAGTTGAACCTTACTTTTGATTGAGCCGTTCTGAAACACTCTTTCTGTAGAAACTGCAATTGGACATGCTAAGCGCTAAGAGGCCTACATTGAGAAAAAGAATATCTTCAAATAAAAACTACACAGATGCATTCTGTGAAACTTATTTCTGATCTGTAAATTCAGTTAACAGAGATAAAACATATTTTTGATTGATCAGTTATGAAACACTCCTTTGTAGAAAATGCAAGTGGAGATTCGGAGCGCTAAGAGGGTAATAGTGGAAAAAGGAATGTCTTCAAATATACACTACACAGAATCATTCGGTGAAACTTCTTTCTGATCTGTGCATTCAGCTAACAGAGTTAAAACATACTTTTGATTGAGCAGATCTGAACACTATTTCTGTAGAAAATGCAACTGGACATTTGGAGCGCTAAGGGCGTAGTAGTGGAAAAAGGAATATATACAAATATAAACTACACAGAAGCATTCTGTGAAACTTCTTTCTGATCTGAGCATTCAGCTAACAGAGTTAAACCATACTTTTGATTGAGCAGTTCTGAAACTCTCTGTCTGTAGAAAATGCAACTGGACATTCGTAGCGCTAAGTGGGTAATAGTGGAAAATAGAATATGTTCAAATATAAACTACACAGAAGCATTGTATGAAACTTCTTTCTGTTCTGTGCATTCAACTAACAGAGTTGAACCTTACTTTTGATTGAGCCGTTCTGAAACACTCTTTCTGTAGAAACTGCAATTGGACATTCTGAGCGCTAAGAGGCCTATATTGGGAAAAAGAATGTCTACAAATAAAAACTACACAGAAGAATTGTGTGAAACTTCTTTCTGTTCTGTTTGTTCAACTAAAAGAGTTGAACCTTAGTTTTGATTGAGCCGTTCTGAAACACTCTTTCTGTAGAAAATGCAAGTGGAGATTCGGAGCGCTAAGAGGGTAATAGTGGAAAAAGGAATGTCTCCAAATATAAACTACACAGAATCATTCGGTGAAACTTCTTTCTGATCTGTGCATTCAGATAACAGTGTTAAACGATACTTTTGATTGAGCAGATCTGAACTCTCTTTCTGTAGAAAATGCAACTGGACATTTGGAGCGCTAAGAGAGTAGTAGTGGAAAAAGGAATATATTCAAATATAAACTACACAGAAGCATTCTGTGAAACTTCTTTCTGATCTGAGCATTCAGCTAACAGAGTTAAACCATACTTTTGATTGAGCAGTTTTGAAACACTCTGTCTGTAGAAAATGCAACTGGACATTCGTAGCGCTAAGTGGGTAATAGTGGAAAAAAGAATATGTTCAAATATAAACTACACAGAAGCATTGTATGAAACTTCTTTCTGTTCTGTGCATTCAACTAACAGAGTTGAACCTTACTTTTGATTGAGCCTTTCTGAAACACTCTTTCTGTAGAAACTGCAATTGGACATTCTGAGCGCTAAGAGGCCTCTATTGGGAAAAATAATATCTTCAAATAAAAACTACACAGAAGCATTGTGTGAAACTTATTTCTGATATGTTCATTAAGCTAACAGAGTTAAACCATACTTTTGATTGCGCAGTTCTGAACACTCTTTCTGTAGAAAATGCAAGTGGACATTCGGAGCGCTAAGAGGGTAATAGTGGAAAAAGGAATATATTCAAATATAAACTACACAGTAGCATTCTGTGAAAATTCTTTCTGTTCTGTGCATTCAACTAACAGAGTTGAACCTTACTTTTGATTGAGCCGTTCTGAAACACTCTTTCTGTAGAAACTGCAATTGGACATGCTAAGCGCTAAGAGGCCTACATTGAGAAAAAGAATATCTTCAAATAAAAACTACACAGATGCATTCTGTGAAACTTATTTCTGATCTGTAAATTCAGTTAACAGAGATAAAACATATTTTTGATTGATCAGTTATGAAACACTCCTTTGTAGAAAATGCAAGTGGAGATTCGGAGCGCTAAGAGGGTAATAGTGGAAAAAGGAATGTCTTCAAATATAAACTACACAGAATCATTCGGTGAAACTACTTTCTGATCTGTGCATTCAGCTAACAGAGTTAAAACATACTTTTGATTGAGCAGATCTGAACACTATTTCTGTAGAAAATGCAACTGGACATTTGGAGCGCTAAGAGCGTAGTAGTGGAAAAAGGAATATATTCAAATATAAACTACACAGAAGCATTCTGTGAAACTTCTTTCTGATCTGAGCATTCAGCTAACAGAGTTAAACCATACTTTTGATTGAGCAGTTCTGAAACACTCTGTCTGTAGAAAATGCAACTGGACATTCGTAGCGCTAAGTGGGTAATAGTGGAAAAAAGAATATGTTCAAATATAAACTACACAGAAGCATTGTATGAAACTTCTTTCTGTTCTGTGCATTCAACTAACAGAGTTGAACCTTACTTTTGATTGAGCCGTTCTGAAACACTCTTTCTGTAGAAACTGCAATTGGACATTCTGAGCGCTAAGAGGCCTATATTGGGAAAAAGAATGTCTACAAATAAAAACTACACAGAAGAATTGTGTGAAACTTCTTTCTGTTCTGTTTGTTCAACTAAAAGAGTTGAACCTTAGTTTTGATTGAGCCGTTCTGAAACACTCTTTCTGTAGAAAATGCAAGTGGAGATTCGGAGCGCTAAGAGGGTAATAGTGGAAAAAGGAATGTCTCCAAATATAAACTACACAGAATCATTCGGTGAAACTTCTTTCTGATCTGTGCATTCAGCTAACAGTGTTAAACGATACTTTTGATTGAGCAGATCTGAACTCTCTTTCTGTAGAAAATGCAACTGGACATTTGGAGCGCTAAGAGAGTAGTAGTGGAAAAAGGAATATATTCAAATATAAACTACACAGAAGCATTCTGTGAAACTTCTTTCTGATCTGAGCATTCAGCTAACAGAGTTAAACCATACTTTTGATTGAGCAGTTTTGAAACACTCTGTCTGTAGAAAATGCAACTGGACATTCGTAGCGCTAAGTGGGTAATAGTGGAAAAAAGAATATGTTCAAATATAAACTACACAGAAGCATTGTATGAAACTTCTTTCTGTTCTGTGCATTCAACTAACAGAGTTGAACCTTACTTTTGATTGAGCCTTTCTGAAACACTCTTTCTGTAGAAACTGCAATTGGACATTCTGAGCGCTAAGAGGCCTCTATTGGGAAAAATAATATCTTCAAATAAAAACTACACAGAAGCATTGTGTGAAACTTATTTCTGATATGTTCATTAAGCTAACAGAGTTAAACCATACTTTTGATTGCGCAGTTCTGAACACTCTTTCTGTAGAAAATGCAAGTGGACATTCGGAGCGCTAAGAGGGTAATAGTGGAAAAAGGAATATATTCAAATATAAACTACACAGTAGCATTCTGTGAAAATTCTTTCTGTTCTGTGCATTCAACTAACAGAGTTGAACCTTACTTTTGATTGAGCCGTTCTGAAACACTCTTTCTGTAGAAACTGCAATTGGACATGCTAAGCGCTAAGAGGCCTACATTGAGAAAAAGAATATCTTCAAATAAAAACTACACAGATGCATTCTGTGAAACTTATTTCTGATCTGTAAATTCAGTTAACAGAGATAAAACATATTTTTGATTGATCAGTTATGAAACACTCCTTTGTAGAAAATGCAAGTGGAGATTCGGAGCGCTAAGAGGGTAATAGTGGAAAAAGGAATGTCTTCAAATATAAACTACACAGAATCATTCGGTGAAACTTCTTTCTGATCTGTGCATTCAGCTAACAGAGTTAAAACATACTTTTGATTGAGCAGATCTGAACACTATTTCTGTAGAAAATGCAACTGGACATTTGGAGCGCTAAGAGCGTAGTAGTGGAAAAAGGAATATATTCAAATATAAACTACACAGAAGCATTCTGTGAAACTTCTTTCTGATCTGAGCATTCAGCTAACAGAGTTAAACCATACTTTTGATTGAGCAGTTCTGAAACACTCTGTCTGTAGAAAATGCAACTGGACATTCGTAGCGCTAAGTGGGTAATAGTGGAAAAAAGAATATGTTCAAATATAAACTACACAGAAGCATTGTATGAAACTTCTTTCTGTTCTGTGCATTCAACTAACAGAGTTGAACCTTACTTTTGATTGAGCCGTTCTGAAACACTCTTTCTGTAGAAACTGCAATTGGACATTCTGAGCGCTAAGAGGCCTATATTGGGAAAAAGAATGTCTACAAATAAAAACTACACAGAAGAATTGTGTGAAACTTCTTTCTGTTCTGTTTGTTCAACTAAAAGAGTTGAACCTTAGTTTTCATTGAGCCGTTCTGAAACACTCTTTCTGTAGAAAATGCAAGTGGAGATTCGGAGCGCTAAGAGGGTAATAGTGGAAAAAGGAATGTCTCCAAATATAAACTACACAGAATCATTCGGTGAAACTTCTTTCTGATCTGTGCATTCAGCTAACAGTGTTAAACGATACTTTTGATTGAGCAGATCTGAACTCTCTTTCTGTAGAAAATGCAACTGGACATTTGGAGCGCTAAGAGAGTAGTAGTGGAAAAAGGAATATATTCAAATATAAACTCCACAGAAGCATTCTGTGAAACTTCTTTCTGATCTGAGCATTCAGCTAACAGAGTTAAACCATACTTTTGATTGAGCAGTTTTGAAACACTCTGTCTGTAGAAAATGCAACTGGACATTCGTAGCGCTAAGTGGGTAATAGTGGAAAAAAGAATATGTTCAAATATAAACTACACAGAAGCATTGTATGAAACTTCTTTCTGTTCTGTGCATTCAACTAACAGAGTTGAACCTTACTTTTGATTGAGCCTTTCTGAAACACTCTTTCTGTAGAAACTGCAATTGGACATTCTGAGCGCTAAGAGGCCTCTATTGGGAAAAATAATATCTTCAAATAAAAACTACACAGAAGCATTGTGTGAAACTTATTTCTGATATGTTCATTAAGCTAACAGAGTTAAACCATACTTTTGATTGCGCAGTTCTGAACACTCTTTCTGTAGAAAATGCAAGTGGACATTCGGAGCGCTAAGAGGGTAATAGTGCAAAAAGGAATATATTCAAATATAAACTACACAGTAGCATTCTGTGAAAATTCTTTCTGTTCTGTGCATTCAACTAACAGAGTTGAACCTTACTTTTGATTGAGCCGTTCTGAAACACTCTTTCTGTAGAAACTGCAATTGTACATGCTAAGCGCTAAGAGGCTTACATTGAGAAAAAGAATATCTTCAAATAAAAACTACACAGATGCATTCTGTGAAAATTATTTCTGATCTGTAAATTCAGTTAACAGAGATAAAACATATTTTTGATTGATCAGTTATGAAACACTCCTTTGTAGAAAATGCAAGTGGAGATTCGGAGCGCTAAGAGGGTAATAGTGGAAATTGGAATGTCATCAAATATAAACTACACAGAATCATTTGGTGAAACTTCTTTCTGATCTGAGCATTCAGCTAACAGAGTTAAACCATACTTTTGATTGAGCAGATCTGAACACTCTTTCTGTAGAAAATGCAACTGGACATTTGGAGCGCTAAGAGCGTAGTAGTGGAAAAAGGATTATATTCAAATATAAACTACACAGAAGCATTCTGTGAAACTTCTTTCTGATCTGAGCATTCAGCTAACAGAGTTAAACCATACTTTTGATTGAGCAGTTTTGAAACACTCTGTCTGTAGAAAATGCAACTGGACATTCGTAGCGCTAAGTGGGTAATAGTGGAAAAAAAATATGTTCAAATATAAACTACACAGAAGCATTGTATGAAACTTCTTTCTGTTCTGTGCATTCAACTAACAGAGTTGAACCTTACTTTTGATTGAGCCGTTCTGAAACACTCTTTCTGTAGACACTGCAATTGGACATTCTGAGCACTAAGAGTCCTATATTGGGAAAAAGAATGTCTACAAATAAAAACTACACAGAAGAATTGTGTGAAACTTCTTTCTGTTCTGTTTGTTCAACTAAAAGAGTTGAACCTTAGTTTTGATTGAGCCGTTCTGAAACACTCTTTCTGTAGAAAATGCAAGTGGAGATTCGGAGCGCTAAGAGGGTAATAGTGGAAAAAGGAATGTCTCCAAATATAAACTACACAGAATCATTCGGTGAAACTTCTTTCTGATCTGTGCATTCAGATAACAGTGTTAAACGATACTTTTGATTGAGCAGATCTGAACTCTCTTTCTGTAGAAAATGCAACTGGACATTTGGAGCGCTAAGAGAGTAGTAGTGGAAAAAGGAATATATTCAAATATAAACTACACAGAAGCATTCTGTGAAACTTCTTTCTGATCTGAGCATTCAGCTAACAGAGTTAAACCATACTTTTGATTGAGCAGTTTTGAAACACTCTGTCTGTAGAAAATGCAACTGGACATTCGTAGCGCTAAGTGGGTAATAGTGGAAAAAAGAATATGTTCAAATATAAACTACACAGAAGCATTGTATGAAACTTCTTTCTGTTCTGTGCATTCAACTAACAGAGTTGAACCTTACTTTTGATTGAGCCTTTCTGAAACACTCTTTCTGTAGAAACTGCAATTGGACATTCTGAGCGCTAAGAGGCCTCTATTGGGAAAAATAATATCTTCAAATAAAAACTACACAGAAACATTGTGTGAAACTTATTTCTGATATGTTCATTAAGCTAACAGAGTTAAACCATACTTTTGATTGCGCAGTTCTGAACATTCTTTCTGTAGAAAATGCAAGTGGACATTCGGAGCGCTAAGAGGGTAATAGTGGAAAAAGGAATATATTCAAATATAAACTACACAGTAGCATTCTGTGAAAATACTTTCTGTTCTGTGCATTCAACTAACAGAGTTGAACCTTACTTTTGATTGAGCCGTTCTGAAACACTCTTTCTGTAGAAACTGCAATTGGACATGCTAAGCGCTAAGAGGCATACATTGGGAAAAAGTATATCTTCAAATAAAAACTACACAGATGCACACTGTGAAACTTATTTCTGATCTGTAAATTCAGTTAACAGAGATAAAACATATTTTTGATTGAGCAGTTATGAAACACTCTTTTTGTAGAAAATGCAAGTGGAGATTCGGAGCGCTAAGAGGGTAATAGTGGAAAAAGGAATGTCTTCAAATATAAACTACACAGAATCATTCGGTGAAACTTCTTTCTGATCTGTGCATTCAGCTAACAGAGTTAAACCATACTTTTGATTGAGCAGATCTGAACACTCTTTCTGTTGAAAATGCAACTGGACATTTGGAGCGCTAAGAGCGTAGTAGTGGAAAAAGGAATATATTCAAATATAAACTACACAGAAGCATTCTGTGAAACTTCTTTCTGATCTGAGCATTCAGCTAACAGAGTTAAACCATACTTTTGATTGAGCAGTTTTGAAACACTCTGTCTGTAGAAAATGCAACTGGACATTCGTAGCGCTAAGTGGGTAATAGTGGAAAAAAGAATATGTTCAAATATAAACTACACAGAAGCATTGTATGAAACTTCTTTCTGTTCTGTGCATTCAACTAACAGAGTTGAACCTTACTTTTGATTGAACCTTTCTGAAACACTTTTTCTGTAGAAACTGCAATTGGACATTCTGAGCGCTAAGAGGCCTCTATTGGGAAAAATAATATCTTCAAATAAAAACTACACAGAATCATTGTGTGAAACTTATTTCTGATATGTTCATTAAGCTAACAGTGTTAAACCATACTTTTGATTGCGCAGTTCTGAACACTCTTTCTGTAGAAAATGCAAGTGGACATTCGGAGCGCTAAGAGGGTAATAGTGGAAAAAGGAATATATTCAAATATAAACTACACAGTAGCATTCTGTGAAAATTCTTTCTGTTCTGTGCATTCAACTAACAGAGTTGAACCTTACTTTTGATTGAGCCGTTCTGAAACACTCTTTCTGTAGAAACTGCTATTGGACATGCTAAGCGCTAAGAGGCCTACATTGGGAAAAAGAATATCTTCAAATAAAAACTACACAGATGCACTCTGTGAAACTTATTTCTGATCTGTAAATTCAGTTAACAGAGATAAAACATATTTTTGATTGAGCAGTTATGAAACACTCTTTTTGTAGAAAATGCAAGTGGAGATTCCGAGCGCTAAGAGGGTAATAGTGGAAAAAGTAATGTCTTCAAATATAAACTAGACAGAATCATTCGGTGAAACTTCTTTCTGTTCTGTGCATTCAGCTAACAGAGTTAAACCATACATTTGATTGAGCAGATCTGAAACACTCTTTCTGTAGAAACTGCAATTGGACATTCTGAGCGCTAAGAGGCCTATATTGGGAAAAAGAATGTCTACAAATAAAAACTACACAGAAGAATTGTGTGAAACTCCTTTCTGTTCTGTTTGTTCAACTAAAAGAGTTGTACCTTAGTTTTGATTGAGCCGTTTTGAAACACTCTTTCTGTAGAAAATGCAAGTGGAGATTCGGAGCGCTAATAGGGTAATAGTGGAAAAAGGAATGTCTCCAAATATAAACTACACAGAATCATTCGGTGAAACTTCTTTCTGATCTGTGCATTCAGCTAACACAGTTAAACCATACTTTTGATTGAGCAAATCTGAACTCTCTTTCTGTAGAAAATGCAACTGGACATTTGGAGCGCTAAGAGAGTAGTAGTGGAAAAAGGAATATATTCAAATATAAACTACACAGAAGCATTCTGTGAAACTTCTTTCTGATCTGAGCATTCAGCTAACAGAGTTTAACCATACTTTTGATTGAGCAGTTTTGAAACACTCTGTCTGTAGAAAATGCAACTGGACATTCGTAGCGCTAAGTGGGTAATAGTGGAAAAAAGAATATGTTCAAATATAAACTACACAGAAGCATTGTATGAAACTTCTTTCTGTTCTGTGCATTCAACTAACAGAGTTGAACCTTACTTTTGATTGAGCCGTTCTGAAACACTCTTTCTGTAGAAACTGCAATTGGACATTCTGAGCGCTAGGAGGCCTATATTGGGAAAAAGAATGTCTACAAATAAAAACTACACAGAAGAATTGTGTGAAACTTCTTTCTGTTCTGTTTGTTCAAATAAAAGATTTGAACCTTAGTTTTGATTGAGCCGTTCTGAAACACTCTTTCTGTAGAAAATGCAAGTGGAGATTCGGAGCGCTAAGAGGGTAATAGTGGAAAAAGGAATGTCTCCAAATATAAACTACACAGAATCATTCTGTGAAACTTCTTTCTGATCTGTGCATTCAGCTAACAGAGTTAAACCATTCTTTTGATTGAGCAGATCTGAACACTCTTTCTGTAGAAAATGCAACTGGACATTTGGAGCGCTAAGAGAGTAGTAGTGGAAAAAGGAATATATTCAAATATAAACTACACAGAAGCATTCTGTGAAACTTCTTTCTGATCTGAGCATTCAGCTAACAGAGTTAAACCATACTTTTGATTGAGCAGTTTTGAAACACTCTGTCTGTAGAAAATGCAACTGGACATTCGTAGCGCTAAGTGGGTAATAGTGGAAAAAAGAATATGTTCAAATATAAACTACACAGAAGCATTGTATGAAACTTCTTTCTGTTCTGTGCATTCAACTAACAGAGTTGAACCTTACTTTTGATTGAGCCTTTCTGAAACACTCTTTCTGTAGAAACTGCAATTGGACATTCTGAGCGCTAAGAGGCCTCTATTGGGAAAAATAATATCTTCAAATAAAAACTACACAGAAGCATTGTGTGAAACTTATTTCTGATATGTTCATTAAGCTAACAGAGTTAAACCATACTTTTGATTGCGCAGTTCTGAACACTCTTTCTGTAGAAAATGCAAGTGGACATTCGGAGCGCTAAGAGGGTAATAGTGGAAAAAGGAATATATTCAAATATAAACTACACAGTAGCATTCTGTGAAAATTCTTTCTGTTCTGTGCATTCAACTAACAGAGTTGCACCTTACTTTTGATTGAGCCGTTCTGAAACACTCTTTCTGTAGAAACTGCAATTGGACATGCTAAGCGCTAAGAGGCCTACATTGGGAAAAAGAATATCTTCAAATAAAAACTACACAGATGCACTCTGTGAAACTTATTTCTGATCTGTAAATTCAGTTAACAGAGATAAAACATAATTTTGATTGAGCAGTTATGAAACACTCTTTTTGTAGAAAATGCAAGTGGAGATTCGGAGCGCTAAGAGGTTAATAGTGGAAAAAGGAATGTCTTCAAATATAAACTAAACAGAATCATTCGGTAAAACTTCTTTCTGATCTGTGCATTCAGCTAACAGAGTTAAACCATACTTTTGATTGAGCAGATCTGAACACTCTTTCTGTTGAAAATGCAACTGGACATTTGGAGCGCTAAGAGCGTAGTAGTGGAAAAAGGAATATATTCAAATATAAACTACACAGAAGCATTCTGTGAAACTTCTTTCTGATCTGAGCATTCAGCTAACAGAGTTAAACCATACTTTTGATTGAGCAGTTTTGAAACACTCTGTCTGTAGAAAATGCAACTGGACATTCGTAGCGCTAAGTGGGTAATAGTGGAAAAAAGAATATGTTCAAATATAAACTACACAGAAGCATTGTATGAAACATCTTTCTGTTCTGTGCATTCAACTAACAGAGTTGAACCTTACTTTTGATTGAGCCGTTCTGAAACACTCTTTCTGTAGAAACTGCAATTGGACATTCTGAGCGCTAAGAGGCCTATATTGGGAAAAAGAATGTCTACAAATAAAAACTTCACAGAAGAATTGTGTGAAACTTCTTTCTGTTCTGTTTGTTCAACTAAAAGAGTTGAACCTTAGTTTTGATTGAGCCGTTCTGAAACACTCTTTCTGTAGAAAATGCAAGTGGAGATTCGGAGCGCTAAGAGGGTAATAGTGGAAAAAGGAATGTCTCCAAATATAAACTACACAGAATCATTCTGTGAAACTTCTTTCTGATCTGTGCATTCAGCTAACAGAGTTAAACCATACTTTTGATTGAGCAGATCTGAACACTCTTTGTGTAGAAAATGCAACTGGACATTTGGAGCGCTAAGAGAGTAGTAGTGGAAAAAGGAATATATTCAAATATAAACTACACAGAAGCATTCTGTGAAACTTCTTTCTGATCTGAGCATTCAGCTAACAGAGTTAAACCATACATTTGATTGAGCAGTTTTGAAACACTCTGTCTGTAGAAAATGCAACTGGACATTCGTAGCGCTAAATGGGTAATAGTGGAAAAAAGAATATGTTCAAATATAAACTACACAGAAGAATTGTATGCAACTACTTTCTGTTCTGTGCATTCAACTAACAGAGTTGAACCTTAATTTTGATTGAGCCTTTCTGAAACACTCTTTCTGTAGAAACTGCAATTGGACATTCTGAGTGCTAAGAGGCCTCTATTGGGAAAAATAATATCTTCAAATAAAAACTACACAGAAGCATTGTGTGAAACTTATTTCTGATATGTTCATTAAGCTAACAGAGTTAAACCATACTTTTGATTGCGCAGTTCTGAACACTCTTTCTGTAGAAAATGCAAGTGGACATTCGGAGCGCTAAGAGGGTAATAGTGGAAAAAGGAATATATTCAAATATAAACTACACAGTAGCATTCTGTGAAAATTCTTTCTGTTCTGTGCATTCAACTAACAGAGTTGAACCTTACTTTTGATTGAGCCGTTCTGAAACACTCTTTCTGTAGAAACTGCAATTGGACATGCTAAGCGCTAAGAGGCCTACATTGGGAAAAAGAATATCTTCAAATAAAAACTACACAGATGCATTCTGTGAAACATATTTCTGATCTGTAAATTCAGTTAACAGAGATAAAACATATTTTTGATTGAGCAGTTATGAAACACTCTTTTTGTAGAAAATGCAAGTGGAGATTCGGAGCGCTAAGAGGGTAATAGTGGAAAAAGGAATGTCTTCAAATATAAACTACACAGAATCATTCGGTGAAACTTCTTCTGATCTGTGCATTCAGCTAACAGTGTTAAACCATACTTTTGATTGAGCAGATCTGAACACTCTTTCTGTAGAAAATGCAACTGGACATTTGGAGCGCTAAGAGCATAGTAGTGGAAAAAGGAATATATTCAAATATAAACTACACAGAAGCATTCTGTGAAACTTCTTTCTGATCTGAGCATTCAGCTAACAGAGTTAAACCATACTTTTGATTGAGCAGTTTTGAAACACTCTGTCTGTAGAAAATGCAACTGGACATTCGTAGCGCTAAGTGGGTAATAGTGGAAAAAAGAATATGTTCAAATATAAACTACACAGAAGCATTGTATGAAACTTCTTTCTGTTCTGTGCATTCAACTAACAGAGTTGAACCTTACTTTTGATTGAGCCGTTCTGAAACACTCTTTCTGTAGAAACTGCAATTGGACATTCTGAGCGCTAAGAGGCCTATATTGGGAAAAAGAATGTCTACAAATAAAAACTACACAGAAGAATTGTGTGAAACTTCTTTCTGTTCTGTTTGTTCAACTAAAAGAGTTGAACCTTAGTTTTGATTGAGCCGTTCTGAAACACTCTTTCTGTAGAAAATGCAAGTGGAGATTCGGAGCGCTAAGAGGGTAATAGTGGAAAAAGGAATGTCTCCAAATATAAACTACACAGAATCATTCTGTGAAACTTCTTTCTGATCTGTGCATTCAGCTAACAGAGTTAAACCATACCTTTGATTGAGCAGATCTGAACACTCTTTCTGTAGAAAATGCAACTGGACATTTGGAGCGCTAAGAGAGTAGTAGTGGAAAAAGGAATATATTCAAATATAAACTACACAGAAGCATTCTGTGAAACTTCTTTCTGATCTGAGCATTCAGCTAACAGAGTTAAACCATACTTTTGATTGAGCAGTTTTGAAACACTCTGTCTGTAGAAAATGCAACTGGACATTCGTAGCGCTAAGTGGGTAATAGTGGAAAAAAGAATATGTTCAAATATAAACTACACAGAAGCATTGTATGAAACTTCTTTCTGTTCTGTGCATTCAACTAACAGAGTTGAACCTTACTTTTGATTGAGCCTTTCTGAAACACTCTTTCTGTAGAAACTGCAATTGGACATTCTGAGCGCTAAGAGGCCTCTATTGGGAAAAATAATATCTTCAAATAAAAACTACACAGAAGCATTTTGTGAAACTTATTTCTGATATGTTCATTAAGCTAACAGAGTTAAACCATACTTTTGATTGCGCAGTTCTGAAAACTCTTTCTGTAGAAAATGCAAGTGGACATTCGGAGCGCTAAGAGGGTAATAGTGGAAAAAGGAATATATTCAAATATAAACTACACAGTAGTATTCTGTGAAAATTCTTTCTGTTCTGTGCATTCAACTAACAGAGTTGAACCTTACTTTTGATTGAGCCGTTCTGAAACACTCTTTCTGTAGAAACTGCAATTGGACATGCTAAGCGCTAAGAGGCCTACATTGGGAAAAAGAATATCTTCAAATGAAAACTACACAGATGCATTCTGTGAAACTTATTTCTGATCTGTAAATTCAGTTAACAGAGATAAAACTTATTTTTGATTGAGCAGTTATGAAACACTCTTTTTGTAGAAAATGCAAGTGGAGATTCGGAGCGCTAAGGGGGTAATAGTGGAAAAAGGAATGTCTTCAAATATAAACTACACAGAATCATTCGGTGAAACTTCTTTCTGATCTGTGCATTCAGCTAACAGAGTTAAACCATACTTTTGATTGAGCAGATCTGAACACTCTTTCTGTAGAAAATGCAACTGGACATTTGGAGCGCTAAGAGCGTAGTAGTGGAAAAAGGAATATATTCAAATATAAACTACACAGAAGCATTCTGTGAAACTTCTTTCTGATCTGAGCATTCAGCTAACAGAGTTAAACCATACTTTTGATTGAGCAGTTTTGAAACACTCTGTCTGTAGAAAATGCAACTGGACATTCGTAGCGCTAAGTGGGTAATAGTGGAAAAAAGAATATGTTCAAATATAAACTACACAGAAGCATTGTATGAAACTTCTTTCTGTTCTGTGCATTCAACTAACAGAGTTGAACCTTACTTTTGATTGAGCCGATCTGAAACACTCTTTTGTAGAAACTGCAATTGGACATTCTGAGCGCTAAGAGGCCTATATTGGGAAAAAGAATGTCTACAAATAAAAACTACACAGAAGAATTGTGTGAAACTTCTTTCTGTTCTGTTTGTTCAACTAAAAGAGTTGAACCTTAGTTTTGATTGAGCCGTTCTGAAACACTCTTTCTGTAGAAAATGCAAGTGGAGATTCGGAGCGCTAAGAGTGTAATAGTGGAAAAAGGAATGTCTCCAAATATAAACTACACAGAATCATTCTGTGAAACTTCTTTCTGATCTGTGCATTCAGCTAACAGAGTTAAACCATACCTTTGATTGAGCATATCTGAACACTCTTTCTGTAGAAAATGCAACTGGACATTTGGAGCGCTAAGAGAGTAGTAGTGGAAAAAGGAATATATTCAAATATAAACTACACAGAAGCATTCTGTGAAACTTCTTTCTGATCTGAGCATTCAGCTAACAGAGTTAAACCATACTTTTGATTGAGCAGTTTTGAAACACTCTGTCTGTAGAAAATGCAACTGGACATTCGTAGCGCTAAGTGGGTAATAGTGGAAAAAAGAATATGTTCAAATATAAACTACACAGAAGCATTGTATGAAACTTCTTTCTGTTCTGTGCATTCAACTAACAGAGTTGAACCTTACTTTTGATTGAGCCTTTCTGAAACACTCTTTCTGTAGAAACTGCAATTGGACATTCTGAGCGCTAAGAGGCCTCTATTGGGAAAAATAATATCTTCAAATAAAAACTACACAGAAGCATTGTGTGAAACTTATTTCTGATATGTTCATTAAGCTAACAGAGTTAAACCATACTTTTGATTGCGCAGTTCTGAAAACTCTTTCTGTAGAAAATGCAAGTGGACATTCGGAGCGCTAAGAGGGTAATAGTGGAAAAAGGAATATATTCAAATATAAACTACACTTTAGCATTCTGTGAAAATTCTTTCTGTTCTGTGCATTCAACTAACAGAGTTGAACCTTACTTTTGATTGAGCCGTTCTGAAACACTCTTTCTGAAGAAACTGCAATTGGACATGCTAAGCGCTAAGAGGCCTACATTGGGAAAAAGAATATCTTCAAATAAAAACTACACAGATGCATTCTGTGAAACTTATTTCTGATCTGTAAATTCAGTTAACAGAGATAAAACTTATTTTTGATTGAGCAGTTATGAAACACTCCTTTTGTAGAAAATGCAAGTGGAGATTCGGAGCGCTAAGTGGGTAATAGTGGAAAAAGGAATGTCTTCAAATATAAACTACCCAGAATCATTCGGTGAAACTTCTTTCTGATCTGTGCATTCAGCTAACAGAGTTAAACCATACTTTTGATTGAGCAGATCTGAACACTCTTTCTGTAGAAAATGCAACTGGACATTTGGAGCGCTAAGAGCGTAGTAGTGGAAAAAGGAATATATTCAAATATAAACTACACAGAAGCATTCTGTGAAACTTCTTTCTGATCTGAGCATTCAGCTAACAGAGTTAAACCATACTTTTGATTGAGCAGTTTTGAAACACTCTGTCTGTAGAAAATGCAACTGGACATTCGTAGCGCTCAGTGGGTAATAGTGGAAAAAAGAATATGTTCAAATATAAACTACACAGAAGCATTGTATGAAACTTCTTTCTGTTCTGTGCATTCAAGTAACAGAGTTGAACCTTACTTTTGATTGAGCCGTTCTGAAACACTCTTTCTGTAGAAACTGCAATTGGACATTCTGAGCGCTAAGAGGCCTATATTGGGAAAAAGAATGTCTACAAATAAAAACTACACAGAAGAATTGTGTGAAACTTCTTTCTGTTCTGTTTGTTCAACTAAAAGAGTTGAACCTTAGTTTTGATTGAGCCGTTCTGAAACACACTTTCTGTAGAAAATGCAAGTGGAGATTCGGAGCACTAAGAGGGTTATAGTGGAAAAAGGAATGTCTCCAAATATAAACTACACAAAAGTGTCAATCTACTAATTTATCTTCTAATAACTTTCCACCCAGGAGCATTCGTCCCTCTCATTAGACAGTTGTTCTATGCTTCTTTTTTTCACATTCTAATTGCCTCACCTGAACCAAAAAAAGAATTTGGATCTAGGATCAATACCTTTTGAAAAGTCATTTATTTCATTATATTATTTTTTCATATATCTGCATTATTGCATAGAATACCTGATTGGTCTTATGCTAAGTTTTTCATGTAACATTACCTCTGCAAGATGTTAATAAGTATCCTTCCAAAAATGTTTGAAAAATCTTGGGTAAATCATATTACGTAAGTTCCTGTTTTATAGTTTTCCAAGAGTTTTACTATCCTTGGCCAATGACAAAATTCAAAGCAGAGATACAGTACACAACTTTTGTAAAACTTACCTATTTTTCTTATAAGACTGTGGCTTTGTTTTGTTTTGTTTTGAACTTCTTTTCTGTGATGTGACATGAGACTGTGTGTTGAGTTAGGGGTGGGGACATACATTAACAGAGGTTTAGGAACTGCTTTGCTAAAGCAAGTTTGAGGAGAAAATGGGGAGACTAATACAAGATTTTCCTTTAAGCAGTGGGAGTTGAAGGGGTAGGTGGTTTTTGGAGAAAGAAGAGACCCATTCATGGCACAGGCTTCTTTATGTTTCTGCTCTGTGTGATACTTAATGAGGATACAGACATTCACTTCCTCTATTTCCCACCCCTGGCCGGGGGTAACCCAAAGGTACCTGATAAAGACACAGCCTTATAGCTGTATCAAGTATCCCTGAGTGTGTTAGGACTGGAGAGGCCTAAGGAATATAAAACATACATGCATTAAATGGAACAAATACAGAGAAGAAGAAAACTCAGACATGGTACATTAATTGTGTACCTTTCCTTACAACCCAGCACATCACAGGGTACATGACCTGCTTCCTTTTGACCTGCTTCCTTTATGTTCACTGCATGAACAGGGAAGGGGGTTGGGGTACACGTGGGAGATAATTGTGTTTACTATGTACCTGGTATTAATACATCTATAGAGACAATTGGAATGACTATACTGGAGAAACAGCAAGAGAAGAACTGAAAAGGCTAAAACAAATACTTGGTTCTCTAAAAAATACTCCAAAGGATTTCTCCTGTCTGACAAATTACATTTTAGTCTAATAGTAATAAGTGACCAAAACTAAGGTGATTTGATAAATATCATAAGGTATTTTATTGTGAAATTGATATCTATACCTATTGCTTATAAAGCTCAGTAATCTGTTCTTGAATTGAGAAATTACTGAGACAACATCAAAAGCTGTCATTTTTGTTTCTATGTTGTCGTTGTTATTGTTTGTGAGGTCAGAGCTTCTAAACTTTATGACTGTTTGAAAGGGGCCTATATAGACCTTGCCTGAATATTAAGTCATGTGAAATGATAAAAAGCTTTCTGATTTATTGGGTTAGACAAAGAAAAAATTGAGAAATTGAGCATCATTAAAATTAAAGACTTTTGTTATTAAAACTGTGCTTAGAATGAAATCAAAAGCCACAGGTTGGGAGAAAATTTTTTCAAAACATATTCAAAACATTTTCAAAACATATCAGATAAATTACTGGTATTTAAAGTATACAGAGAACTCGAAAATAAGAAAGAAAACAACTCATTTAAAAAATAGTCCAAAGGTCTAAATACAGCTGTCAAATGGGGATTTTGAAGTTACTAGTCATGTATCATTAGGGAACTGCAAGTCACAGCAACCGTGAGATATTATTACATGACTATTAAAATGACCAATATCCAAAAGTCTGATGATACCAAAAGCTGGCAAATGTGAGGAGAAACAGGAACTTTTATTCATTGCTTGTGAGAATGCAGAATAGTACAGCTACTTTGGCAGTCAGTTTGGCAGTTTCTTATAAAACTAAACATACTCCTACCACACAACCCAGCAATTACATTCCCGGTATTTACTTAAAGGATTTGAAAACTTACATGCACACAAAAGCCTTCTTCCCATGAATGTTACAGGAGCCTTATTCATGATCACTAAAATCGAAATGTCCTTCAGGAAGTGAATGGAAAAATAAACTGTGGTATATCCAGGCAATGGAATAGTATTCTGTCAAGCTACAGAAGACACACAGGAACCTTTAAATGCATATTGCCAAGTGAAAGAAGCCAGTCTGAAAAGTCTACATACCGTATGATTCAACTACATGACCTTCTGGAGAAAGCAAAACTATGGAGACAGTAAAGAGATCAGTGACTATTAGGGATTTGGAGGAGATTTGTGCAGTCTAAACATGTCATGTGCCAACAATGACGTAAAGATATGTGAGATAAAGTATGACGAATTCTATTGACAAACACACGCAATGGCTTCCATTTAACTGAGAAGAAACCATATACCTAGCACAAGTCTTTTTCTGTGCATTAACTTTTTGTAATACAACTATATGAAGTTATAGCCTATTTTATATATGAATAAAAGCATTTCCAAAGGTTAAGAAAGGGCACAGTGAGAGTGAGAAGCACAGTCTGGGTAGGCAGGTCAATCTAGTTTTCTATCTGTGCTTTAAACTGCTATAACCATCAACTCAATCTACTAATTTATCTTCTACATAAATTAGTAGAGGAAACGATGAACGGATGGAGCAAGGAAGAATTTTAGGAGAGTGAATCCATTATTCTGTATGACACTGTAATGAGGATTATTTGTCATTACACATTTGACAAAACCTACAGAATTCATAAGACAAGGAGTAAACTCTAATACAAACTACATACTTTAGTCAATAGTAATGTACCAATATTGACTCATCAACTATAACAAATGTACCACACTATTGCAAGATGTTAAAAATCGGGGAAATTGGGGTAGAGGCTGAGGATGACGTGTGAATGCTTATTCACTTCTTTCTACAAACCTAAAATTGCTTTTAAAGAGTCAATAAAAATTAAAACAAGGCAGGGTTTTCATGCAATGGAAAAAAACACACAACTTTAGTAAGTGACTCATAATTATGCTTATGCCACTTTGCTAGATTACACTTCATTAATAAATATAGTTTCATCCTTTATGTTATAAAGCAGAATAAAGTCAGATATCTAGAGAAATTGATTTTAATGATTAGAGTAAAAGCATTTTCACCTCCAACGTCAGAATGAGTTCTTCAGAATCAGTCCATTTTATAGTTAAATCAATCATTGATTTTAAAAAAATATTGAGAAAAACTTTAACTTCACTTTTTCCATCAAACTCAATGTCATGACAGCATTGTCATTTCAATCTAGGATTAAAACCTATTTCTGGACCCAGTGGACTTACTGTGATAGATTCTGAAAATGTCAGACGTTAAAGTCCAGTCTTTGATCTGCTGTCCTCTGCAGTTATCAAAAGGTCAGTTTATCCTGCTTCTTTTCTCTCTTTTTCATATATCTTGCACTTCAGCTTAATATTAGTATTAAGCTAAATTTCTTATTTTATTTTGATTGATAAAGGAAAACAGATTGTTTCAATACAGTTACTGAGAATAAGCAGCAAAACGTACTTATAAAGTACACAAGAGAGCTATAAGATAAAAAATTTGTTCAAAAAAAGATTTGGAAATTTTTATTGCATGAATGTTCAAATGGAAAGGAAAACTTTCTGGATTCTTTTTCCACCACACAGGAGTAGCAGCACTAAAGTAGTGAATAATGTCCGTTCAATTGGTAGTTTTCATGTATTTCTGATATCAGAAATGGACTGTTAGTAACTAGTTTTAAAAGCAGAGCATTTTTGTGCATGGCATTCCCCTGAATTCCAAAGCCCAAACTTAACTTAGGCTAATTTCTCTCTGCTGGGAGCCCCATTAATTTCTCATAGATAACATTTCATATATATGCGGCATTCTGATGATGTAAAGGAATTCACACCTTATGGGCCTACAAGCCAAATTTAATCAATGGCTTGCTTCATATGGCTGAGAGCTAAAAATTGTTTTGGCATTTTGGAAGTGTTTAAAGAAGGAGAAGGAAGGGGAGAAGAAGAATGAGTAGATGAAGGAGAGACAGAGACTACATATGGCCAGCAAAGCCTATAATATTTACTGTCTAGTTCTTTACACAAAGAACTTTTCCAATCTTGAACAAAACACACACATTTTCGTTATGCCAAAAAAGGACTACAATAAGTCTTCACTTAACATCATTGACAGGTGCTTGAAAACTGGTCATAGGTATATATATTTATGGTCACGTGATGTTTTGATACACGCATACGGAGGGATAAATTGGGGATGGTTAATTGGTACAAAAATACAGTCAGCGAAACCCATTTTACCATAGGTTGACATCAAAAGAGTTAAGCTTCTATGGCTTTTGGTAACTAAAACGTCAACAAACTTGTAAATAAAGATCAAAACACTTCTAATATTAAATGCTGAAATAAATTTCAGCTATTCATACGTTTAAGATTAATAAAAGCTAGTAAAATCATTATTTACCTACTTATTTCAGTTTAGGGTTGCAGTTGACCGCAGCCTATCCTGTCAGCTCAGGACGCAATGTGGGAACCAGCCCTGGACAGGGTGCCGTCGCATTGCAGGTGCACTCACACATACCCACAGTTACTCAGACTGGGACCACATAGACACGTCAATCAACCTCACATGCACAGCCTTGGGAAGTGAGAGGAAACTGGAGCATCCAGAGAATATCAATGCAGACATGGGGAGAATACATAAGCTCTACACAGACAGTGAACCCCAATTGGAATCAATTTGTTTTTTCTCATCAACATCATAATGAAATGACATTGAATGAAACGTCGTTATTCAAAGACCTGTTGTACTCAGTTCTAAACATTTCAGAATTAAGAGATCTACACACATCCTCTTCTATATAATGGAGTGGGTCTCTTAAAATTTCCTGGCAACATACTCTTAGCCTGCCTAGGAAACACTTTAGAATACAACTGCATTATAATAAATTTTCATATTCTATTCATATCTTCATATTTCTCCCTCTACTTATTAAGGTATAGTCTTGTATATGTAATCCTTCAGTTCCTGAACAAGGTGAACATATGATCTCATGATGTGTGTTTTAATTTCTTAACTTTGTTGAGATTTGGGAATGTGAGGATGATGGAAAGGAAAGAAAGGAATTCAGCAGCTATAAAAGAAATCTGACCTTTAATTTTTTTATTGAATTTGTTTCTTGTTTTATTTTTCCTTCCTTTGCACAAATGAGAACTTCTAGTTTTACAAAGGGTACCATCAACTTTAGGACAAAAATTTGTATTTGTGGCATAACACAAGTTGGAGACACAATGATTTAGAGATTGCATATCAATTTTATCAAATAAATGTGATAAAGTAGGTGATATGCACACACACACACATTTGTAGTGACAAAACCATTGACACAGATACCCAGATGGCACTTAATGTACTTTCAGCCTTAAATTCTTTCTCAAGGACAAGCCATTTGTTTGCAAATGATTTAGCATTCAAAAATGATTAAACACGGGAAAAAATGCATTGCACATAAAGTTCAGATTACAAGTGAATTAAAGTCACACTAATATAACTATAATTTATAATGAATTCAAATGGCTTTCAGAAGGGTCATCTGTGGAAGGTGAAGAGCAATCTGAATTTATTTTTCTGGTAACTGGTCACAGCAATGTTTTCTAGACTAGTGAGTGAGTGCTCATACAGCACCATGTGTGTTCAACAACACATAAAGTTGGATGACAAAATCTACTTTAGTGAGAAGGTAGCTATTTCCAGGGGCACCAATAGTAATGTCAGTTTTGAGTCTTGGGTTTGCTTTTGTTTGTTTACAAGGCGATGAAATGTTTAAGGAAAAAATAAATTCTACCAATCCATGTTGAGTGAACATTTCAATCCTTGTAAAGACCAAAGTCAGCTGCCACCATGCCATGCAAACCTTATAGTACATGACATGTTAAATCGGTAACCTCGAAAGGGACTTCTGAGAAGCTATGAGTAAAAGGCACATACAAAATGCCTCTGAGATGAATTCACAAATGAAATGGAAAAGGATAACTGTGTACATCCAAGAAGAATAGTAATTAACAGAAAACAAGAACACTTCTAAATTGAAAGAATCCCTAAAGTAAAAGAAGACCAAAGAAAAAGAAATAAAGATGAGAAGTGAAATGAGGCAGAAATGGTGAGCGACAAGGAGATACACTGAGAAAAAAAGTAGCTAAAGTTAGTGTGTTATTATTTCAGCAAAATTAAGTATATCAATACTGAGAAATATGACTTGAAATAGATTCAGTACCTCAAGCAGAAACATAAACAAATAACATCTGGGTTTTTCTTTTGATAACCAGTATTTTAAATACAAAAATCTAAAAATTTTGTCTTTGTGTAAGAGTTACACATTTATCATACCAATCAATAACAAAAAGGCGCTATAAATACTGTATGGAAATAAATGTCCTAACAGATGTTAACCAGACATCAGTCTTCACCGGTAAGGATTAGATTTGAAGGTGTTTGCAGATAATTAAAACTTGTTTTTATAACATAACTTAGCAGCTAAGTAGTATAATGAAAATGGGATATTCAAATTATAAGATATAAAATATTAAAGATAGAAGAACATGTTTATTTTTTCAATATAAATATTGTTACAGCTCAGAGAAACAGTATGAAATCTCAGGGCTCATGAAAGGCCACATTCTAGAGATAGTGATTGACAGGTATGGTAATTCCCCTACAGCGTGGTGCCTGTTGTCATGGAGTAGCATGTCTCCTACAGGGTACTACCAGCAGGTTCATGTAGGAAGAGCCAATAGTCCATGTGAGAAACCCCGGAAGGCTAAAGATAGAAGGAAATATTTGTGCCACGTTGAAGAGCAAGTTCACCAGGTGAATTGGCATGTGGCTAGGGTACAACTTCCCATACATATATAAATAATGAAACACACAAAAAATTATCAGAAAAGTATTTTATTATTATTAGAGTCACGATTAGCACTCTCCTCATCAGGAGAGTTTTAGGTTTTTTTCTTGCCCTACTCTATACTTTTTAAACACAGTCTCCAAGTTTCAAAATAAAAGTTTCTTATTTTTAATTCAAATCTCAATTAAAATAAAACAAAAACCGAAAATGTAGAAGTTCCTTATTTTGACCATCTATATATCATACACAACAAAAAGACTGATAAAATTCCACTAAACACAACAGCTAGATCCGTATTCCCGTTACTGCTTAAGCCCATTCCAATAAGGATTTTATACCAAATCTGCCCTTGCCAAGGCTACCTGGGGCCTTCATTTTATTATTTGCAATGGACAATTTTAACTTCACATCCATGTTGGCTTCCTTACATCCTAGATGCACATACAGCCAGATTTTTTCCATCAGATGTGATTTGATCCTCCAAATTTGGAATGCCTTGATGACCTCCTCTTTATCTAAAGATCACTTTAAAAAGCCTGAAGTATTTGGCTCTTCCCTAAATCTTTGGCCAGATGTAATGTCATCCTCCCATTGGCTTTCTTTGTCCAAACTACATTAGCCTTATCTCAGATCTTCAAACAAGTTATATTTCCTGCCTAAGATCTTTCTATGAGTGAGTGAAAGGTGTGACGAAGATAGTTCCTCTTTGCCCCCAAAGGTTTCATTGATCACGCTGATAATGAATTTACTGTTATTTTAATCTCTTACTGTTATACTCAGGCTTAAATTCTCTACCCTACACACTTCAGTTGACATAATTTTAATTTCCACTGTGATGCTTCTCTCTCTTCTGTCAACACTCTCTCCTCACAGGGTTTCATCCAGATCAGGAGTCAGTAACATTTTTGACAAAGAGCCAGATAGTAAATATTGCAGGCTTTGTGTTGCCAAGAGGCAAATTTATGGAATTTTCCCTGCTGAAAAATTTCCCTGTATTTTACATTTTAGACTTATAAATGCCACACGTACTTATAACTCATGAGCCATACAAAAATAGGTGGCAGACCAGATCTGGCTCATGGGCTATAATAGTTTTCCAACCCCTCACCTAGATTCATGACTTTAGGCATGCTCTATAGGCTACGATGATCTAACTCACATCTCTAGCCAAGTCAACTTGTCAGTGCCTACTTGATGTCTCCACTTGGATTCTAACTAGCGTCTTAATTTAAGATTAAAAAATGTAAAATCAATCACACATACGCACCTACCCACACCTCTGTCACTTGCAAACTGCCTCATGTCATCAAGACTTTGCCATATCACTAAAAGTGACCATAATCCTCCATGTCCCTAAATCCAAATACCTTGATATAATTCTTGCTCAGTAAATTCAATCATCTTCAAGTCAACTTCCAAT
The DNA here is from genome assembly GCF_028878055.3 of Symphalangus syndactylus. Taxonomy (NCBI): domain Eukaryota; kingdom Metazoa; phylum Chordata; class Mammalia; order Primates; family Hylobatidae; genus Symphalangus; species Symphalangus syndactylus. Next base: position 8,797,837 of record NC_072445.2, on the reverse strand, counting down.
CTCAACTGATTTTCTCCAACTTTATTGCTACACTCATAATCCCAACTACCATCATCCTTCAACTGGACAGGTGCAATAGTCAGCTAAATGAACCCCCTTCCTTCACTAGTGTACCCTTCCACAATAGTACACCCTCCTAAGAGCTAACCTCATCGTATCACACATCCATCATACACTTTTCAATGTAGTTAATTTATATTCACATTTTGATATAAGATCTAGATTTGGTCCCTGAGAACACTCATGTAATCTCTCTCCATGCTCTTCCTTCATGGACATTCCAGCCAAACCGGCCTTCTTTTCTTTGTAAGAAACTATCAAGCTCTCTTTTTAAATTACAGAATCTTTATATCTGCCCTTCTTTCTGCTCAGAGCACCCCAGATCTTCAAAGTACCTTCCTCTTTGTCTTCACTCAACTCTCAAATGAAATATTACCTCCTCAGAGAGAAAAATGCTCTGAAATACCTACAGCCAGATCAGTGCCTTCCTCCTTGACAGTTTTACTCAGCCATGTTATCACATGTAATCTTCTTCGTAGTAGTGTACTTTATAGCCCTTCACACCATTGCTTTTTTTAGGTATTTGTATGTCTTCCTCCTCTTTCCCTCCTCACTACAGTATAGCCAATTGTGTCTTTGCCTTCTTCACTGCTATATCCCCTAGTGCCTGGTAGGCTTTCTATAAACAGCCATTTATTGACTTATTGACTACATGTATATGCTAATCCTTTTTACTAATTGTTGTTACACTATAAATTTCTCTTCTCCCTCTCTTCGCTTCCCTCTTCTCATGTCCCTTGATGCTTCCTACTCAATATTAACATGGACATCATTTTGTGTCTTCAGCATTTCTCTTTTCATTATATTATGATAGGTTAATTTTCCTAAGAAAACACTATTTTGACAAAAGCAAAGCATTAAAGTAAAGCAGCATAGGATCAATTTTTTCCTATTGAAAAGGAAACACCATCTTTCCGAGAAGACAATTCCACCAGGAAACAAAAAAAACACACACATTTCCGGTAAGTCCTAGTTCCCAAGACTTGAAGCCAGTATGTTTTTCCACTTTCAAGTATCCTTGACTGTAGAGATAAAAGGTATCCACTTAGAGATATTAACTCATTACCACTGCCTAAATTTGGTTTCCAGAAACACAACTTAATATGACATCAATGGATGTGATAATCATTTGAAAGTAGCTTTATCAAAATCATCCAACAGAACAAGTTACTTTCCTAATTAGCATCCTCGGTTAAATACCTAAATCTGATGAATAATAAGTTATGCATTATGCTAAATTGCATTGGCTCACTATCTTAGAATGCTTTCAAACTAATTAAAAATGAGATATTCAGTGATGAGAAACATAAAAAGATAAAAACCTATTTCAATCAGTTTAAATTAGAATTTAACATTTCTTCAATACGCTCTTTTGTAGTCAATTGCAAGAGTAATAAAGCAAAATTATTGAGTCTATAATAGTGACCGTTCAAAATTCATAGTGAATTATTAAAAAGAAAACTAAGGTCCCTGCCAACTTTCCACCTCACTTCAAAGCATAGCCAAGGTCATTACAACAGCAAGTAAAAGACTCCACACAATTCCCACTTCTTCGCCTCTATACTGTTACTTCTGGAATCTTCTACTGCTCCAAATTGTGTGTTTGCTCCAGACTCAGCAGTTCTCACCACCTTGTTCTTCCAATTGCCATCTTCTCTGTGCGGCCTTTCTTGACTACCCAGTTAAAAATTATCCTATCAAAATTATCTGATCCCCATCCAGGATTACTTTTCACCATCTAACTTACGATACTTTGCATATTTATGTGGCTCATTGTCTGTTATCTGTCTCCCTAAGTTAGAATGCGAGCTTCATGATGGCAGAGTTTTGGTCAATTTCCTTCACTCAATAATTCCTGACCCAAAGTAAACACTTCATAAGTATTTTTTGAATATACTAATATATAGTCCGAATTATCAAGGAACTTATAAATAAATAAAGACACAACCCAGCATATAGTGCAGCTTGAGAAATGTTGATAGTGTGGTACAGGAGGAGGTATGTAAACTATGAGAAGCAACAGTTAAATAAGAAGCAATCCAGAAAGACACACAGTGTGGGTGACATCTGAGTTAAAGGACAGAAGGTAAGAAGATAACCAGATGGAGAAAAGAGAGGAAGATCTTACAAACAAGCATCAGAAGTTACCATAAGAAAAGCAAGTACAAAATCATCAGAAGAAAAACAATTGCATCCCAGTTATTACCACAAACATAATTAACTATGAAAACCCAGAACAGTTCATGCTTTGATAATGCTAAAGTTGATACGTAGATTAAGATGTGATATAACAATCTGCAAATCTTAGTTTTCAGAAAACCTTTTTAGGCAAGATATGATGATTTAAGGAAGAAAAGTTGCTGATGGATGAGGCATGTTGTCCCTTAAAGACAAACACTATGAAGACTGCGTACAGCCTTTATAATGGAAAGGTGCCACGTTTTTTCTTTTCTAAGTCCTTGGAATCTCAGTTGGCAACTTTGAAATTCATGTGTAATTCATGAGCTTTTTAAAAGAAATGTAATAAGTAACACAAGTGATTCTAGAGCTTGTCTTTAGGCTGAGGTAGATATTGGCATTATAAATTGAAGTGCTAGAAAGGAACAATAAGAATTAAGAATAAGCAGTAATTTCTGCCAAGATCTGTGGCACCCAGTCTCACACATAAGGCTTTTTGGAATCTCTTGGTTTCCAAGGTTCAGGCTCTCATACTTTAGTTTGTACATAAAGGACTTAAGTTATTCTTAAAGCACAGTTTTAGCACTTCACACCAGGAGATGGTTATGAGACTGATCACAGGATAAAGTGAAATAGGATGTGTGCCTACTTGTAGAAGGAACCTCGTTCCTTTTGCCATTCTATTCCTACTTTTCTGGCAGGAAAGTCCTAGAAAAAATTTCATATACAGATTAATTTTAAACAATTTACATTATATTTTACTATTAATAGCTTCTAGAATATCTTAGCTTAGGCTGGCCCTGGTGGCTCACACTTGAAATCCCAGAATTTTGGGAGGCTGAAGTGGGCGGATCAACTGAAGTCAGGAGTTTGAGACTAGCCTAGCCAACATGGTCAAACCTAGTCTCTACTAAAAATCCAAAAATTAGCCGGGTGTGGTGATGCGTACCTGTAATCCCAGCTACACAGGAGGCTGAGGCAGGAGAACCATTGAGCCTGGGAGGTGGAGGCCGCAGTGAGCCAAGATTGTGTCACTGCACTCCAGCCTGGGCAACAGAGCAAGACTCTGTCTCACAAAAACAAAAAACAAACAAACAAAAAAAGAGTATCTTAGCTTATATATTTCTCACATCTGATCCTACCACTTTACTTCTTTTTTCCTGTTTATACCAATTATTTCTATTCCTCTTTACATATAGGCAGAAAGATAAGACTAAAATGTGTCATAGACAATGACATCTAGTAAATTGACGTATTCTTCATGTTTAATTCCACAACAGATTTCAAATACAACCAAAATCTCCAAATAAAATCTTAATTCTAAATTGAGTGCTTGTACAGTCTTCAAATATGTTCAAATAGAACATCAAAGCTCAATAAAAATAGTTATATCACTTGGCATGGTGTTTAAAATATTTTTTCCTAAATAAATTCAGCTTCAGAGGATGAGAAAACCTTCGTTAGGAGATGTTTTAAAGAACAAATTAAGTTAAATGTGAAGGAAATCATACTTTATTTTGTTGAATAGTAAGATTTTTTTGTTGCTATTGTGAATTAATGCCATCCAAATATTGAGTGATGTAATTCAATTTAGTAAAAGAAAAAAGTCTAAATTATCAACTTCTTTCCTTATAAAAATGAAATATGCTATAACTTGCATTTTTTCCATGGCAATGACCCTGATGATCAGAGAGGTTAAAACCTAAAAACATTTAAAATCATCTAATCTAAATTATAAAAAAGAAATCCCTTTCTTCAGAAAAAATAATTTTTTAAGGAAGCACTCATAAACAAATCTCTACTAGTAGATATACAGCATACACATCTCTTACTATCTCCCATGCAGACTGCATAAAAAGGCGTGCTGGCTACTTTTAAGAAAACAACATTCAGATGTCTGGAAAGTATCTGAAATGCATGATTAATCTACACAGATAATTTTCTCAAGAAACCAAATTTTGAAGACAAGTAATTCAAAAGTCTATTGTCTATAAAGTAAATCCGCTGGTATACTTAAACTGCTGTAATCCTTTCTCTGTTTACCTTATAGTGTGCACCTCTGAAGCTATGGGAATGCATGTCTTCTCTAAGAAGAGCTGACTTCTTTTGTAGGAAAAAGCTGTTGGAAATGACTGTTAGGATTTCAAATGTTTGGGAGTGTGTATTCATGTGGGTTTTACGTGTTGAATATTTGCATTTGTAATTTTAAGATGCTTAAATCAAAAACTAAAATGACCTATGCAACATAATTCTGCCATAGGATAAATTAAATTCAATTAAATGTTCCCATACAAATTATTATCTACCACAATGTAAAAATATTTATATATCACAAAGATGTAAGAAACACTGACTTCTATTATACAGCAGAGTTCAATTTCACTACTACTTAGCTTGATGATATTTTAAGGTCATGTCTCTTGGAATACACATTCAATATTCATTGCCAAACGTCTGAGCTCACCTCTCTTGAAGCAATATTCAATTATCAAAGGAAAATAATTTACCAAGCAACCTCACAAAACACAAACTCTAGGTAGCATCAAGGTTTTTCAAAGTGATTATTCCTTACTGGTCGAGATCCTAAGATATTAAAACTCATAGATCACATGATCTGAGATTTTCTAATTGAAAAGCTGTAGCTGTAAACCTTTCATTCAAAGTCGGATACTACTTTCAGCTGTCAAAAGAATTATGCAATCACTTAAACTTCTGGAATGAAAGAGAAAATGAAGGGAACAATAAAAGTAACTGAAATGCACTGAGAAATGAACATAAGGAACCAAATGGAGGCAAAGACAGAGAGAGAGAGAGAGAGGGCTGTTTATCTAACCTTCCCTTCTTGAGTGGGTTTTCTCTGATATCTCTAGAGAACAATTGGATGTGTAACAATGAAATACAAAACACAAGATACTGTCTTCGTATAATTACTTGTAATGATTCCAAGATGGCATAATTTGAGAACTTGCTAAATAGGACAACAAAGTGATCTGCTTTTCCAAAATTTTGCCCCTTAGCTTATATATTATTTCATGGTGAAGATCAATAAAACTGAAAATTGGAATTGCCAGATATTATCAGATTTTATTTTTTGAATGCTTAACAGCTGACCCAAAATCTGGTCATAAAAATGGAAGTTAAATTAAATTGTCCTCAAAATTTAAGTTTGCTACATTTGTAAGAACCACTTGCTTCTTCAAAATCTCAAACTTTCTCATATCTAGCAGCAAATTGAAATTAGGAATTTAAGCATGTAAATTCATCATGGAAACCAAATTGATTAAAATTTTCTGTGTATTCATGATAATGTTTAAAATTTTTGCTACATTTAAACCCTAAGTTAGTTACAAAAACCCTAAAATTATGCTTGTTTAAAAACTTGGGCTAACTTGCTTTTGAAAACATACTGACATATTCGTTCCATTCTTCTTATAATTATTTTTTTGTCACTCCCAAGCAGCACACCATTGTATATATCCCCAAAACGGCACTTCTTTGTTAAAGCCATTAGGACAGAAATATTTTTGAGCCAGATGCAATGGCTCATGCCTGTAATGTCAGTACTTTGGGAGGCCTAGGTTAGAGGACTGCTTGAGGATAGGAGTTTGTGACCTGCCTGGGCAACATAGCAAGACCCAGTCTTTACAAATGAAATGAAAATAAAATATAAAATAAACTGGCTGGACAAAGTAGTGCACACCTGTGGTCATAGCTACCAGGAGGCTGAGATGAGAGGACCATATGAACCCAGGAGTTTGGGGCTGAGAATGAGCTATGACTGCACCACTGCACTTCAGCCAGAACTATGGGTTGGTGAGTTAGAAATAAGTTCTCAGTTCTGAATATAATAACTGCTCCTGGCACTCCCCAGAATGAGCTGGGTTTTCTTTTGCCTCTCTATAGTCCCTCTTCCTCAGGAAATACCCCCATGGTTCTGCCCGCTGTGCTATTAATTACACCAATGCTTATTATATGTCAGTTCAGTTTTATCTAGATTCTCCCAAAGTCAGTGCTGAACTTAGTTGTTTGAAAATGTATATATTGTAATAGTTACCAAAAAGACCAAATACAGCTAGATATTTATGCTATTTGTTTTATTTCCATCGTAGGTATATTTCCTTTTAAAATTCATATATATCTTTCTCTAAGGATTGTCTCCGTTTTCAGATGTTAAGCACTTTCTCATGCACACACCACCTAAGCAGCAAAGACAGAGTCCACGTCAGGGAATGTCACATTCAGGATAAGTACCTATTATTCTGTAACTCAGAAGTAGGAAAATGGATGTCCTCAAGCAGATGCTTTTCTTGACAGATACAAAAATTTGACAAGGATCACTGACTGACTTCCAACCCACCATTCATCACTTTTATCTTATTTTGACCCTAAGGGTCCCAGAGGGATAATGGCACTACATTCCTATTTAGAATTCAGATTTCAGATTGCATTTCTTATATCATTGTTTATAAGTAGTGGTTGCACACAGTCGCGATAATACTATGACATTAATCTACATTCCTCGTTAAATCGATTTTTGTCTTCCGTTTTTGAGCTTAGCTACAATTTCTCACACGGTTTCTCTAGGAAGATTCCTCAATGACTGAAACATTTAGAACATGGTCGATTCATAAATACGACACTGGGATTCCCCAATGACTGAAACATTTTGAACATGGTCCATTCATAAATACGACACTGGGATTCCCCAATGACTGAAACATTTAGAACATGGTCCACTCATAAATACGACACTGGGATTCCCCAATGACTGAAACATTTAGAACATGGTCCATTCATAAATACGACACTGGGATTCCCCAATGACTGAAACTTTTAGAACATGGTCCATTCATAAATATGACATTGGGATTCCCCAATGACTGAAACATTTAGAACATGGTCCATTCATAAATATGACATTGGGATTCCCCAATGATTGAAAAATTTAGAACATGGTCTATTCATAAATATGAAGAGCTTGTGTAGAAAGTATAATTTACTTATCCTATTATGCTTAAGAAATTATGTGAAATAATGTGAAAATAATCTTAAAACATTTGCATGCATATTTGCTGCAAGAGTCATCTTTCATTGATACTTAATCATAATCATGGACATGGTGGGTCCCAATAACCAATATTTAATGCAAGACTGTAAATTTAATAGAGAGAAAACCTTATTTATAAATTTTCATGTGTTCTTTTCTTGACAATAAGGAGCTGTGAGATTTGTATTTTAAAAGATACTTAGTAATAAAAACTTTAATTTTTAAAACTTTTATTTTTAAATTCTGCTTAATTGCATAAAAGTTAAAAGGTAATATTTAATATTTAATGAGGCTTATTGAGCTAAATGATGATATGCAGCTTGGGTTATACTTGCAATTATAAGATTTTCTCATTATACCTAAGCAATCTCCTTCACTCAATCTAGCTACCACTAAGGAAGCAAAATTCCCTGAATCATAGTATCAAAGCATTCCATTATGTTTTCTATTAAGTTGTTTTGTTCTTTGAATCATTGTCTATTTTAATTTATCCTTTTAGAAAGAAAACAAATTACTTAACTTGCATTTCCCACTAGAAGCTTCACTACAGCTAGACTTGGAATGGATTTCAGGCCATTTTTTAATAAATGATGGTCCCTAGTGAAAGATAGAATACTTGAGCCATCAATATTGAGTAAATAAAAGGGTTTGGGTAAATAAGAGAGAAGATACCTATTTTTCTCAAATATTTTAAATATCTAATAACCTATTCCTCATCTAAAACAAGCCACAATTACTGGAAATGATGGTCAGAGGAAGGTATTAGCAACCCTGTGTAATACTACATGTCATGTTGGATCACTATTACAGAGAAACAGTTGTCATGCTGCATTTTAGTAATTCTACACATCACCAGAGAAATAGACAACTCTTATAGCCAAAGAAATCCAACGTAGCTACTGTCTACATATTCTTGTTTTAGACCTTTGGTGAAAAAAACTACTATGTGTATTGAATATATTTTACATTAGTTTTATCACAAAAGAAAAATGAGAATTCTATTAGATGCAAATACAAATTCTGAATGACAGGAAAGAAAAATTAAAATCAAAGCTGATCTTAATTAACAAAATGTATTATCTGCTTACATGTATATACAACTGTTCATATACAAAGGCACAGATGCATTTGTGGTTTTGAAAAAATATCTATTTCATTTCAAATCTTCATTGAACAATATTACATATGGCAAGAAAACTGATCTTTTTGAAGGATCTTTTAAAAAGTGTTAAACTTTATTAGATACTCCAAACTAGCAAAGCTCAACTTCATCACAATTATATAATAACACTGCACACTTTCAATTTTATCTGGAGAAATATATCTATCCCTTGAAATAACTCTGTAAACTTCCTGCTCACAGATTTCATTTCAAGCCTTGAAAATGCAGAAAATCAATGCTGAATATACTTGCCCCGAAAGGAAAAGAAAATTTCAGGGGTGTCAGGATGTTTTATCACATAAAGTACAGAATTGCAATTTGTATATGAGCAGGCAACACACCTCCAAAAATAATACAATACTTATCACAAAATACATTCACAGATACTAGATTTGGCACAAACCACTCCATACAGCTATTGATGAAATCAGTATTGAAAGCCTTATTCCAAAATCTATGGCCCTTTTCTACTCTCCAACTGACATTTCAGGATGCCACAACCTTGCAGCTCCACTCTCTCATTAATTTCCCCTAAATACCCTTGGCAGAAGAACGAGAAACGTCACATTTTTCATTTAATTTCTAAAGAACATCACATCCTTTAAGAATAGGTTCTTGAAATTTTAAAATGTTAAACATAAAAACCCTAAAGAGACAAACATCCAAAAACATAAAAACCCTAAACAGACAAACGTCCAAAAACTTTTCTTCAAAATCACAACAACTTTATATGCTACGTGTTCCTGTAAAATACCACATACACAAACTCACAGGCACACCCACCCACCCAAAACCCACACACTCGAATTTATATGGCCTCGTAATACCTCACATATATATACATGTCACCAAATGCAACAGAGACACACGCATATATATGGCCTCATAATACCTCACATATATATACATATCATCAATTACAACAGAGAAAAGCCAATTTCAGAAACATGGCTTCAATTTTGATGCATTTACTCACACTTAATTCTATTTCAATTTAACTGCAGAGATATTACAATACCCTGTAACAAAAACCTGACGGAAGATTGTAACAAATTGCTTAAACATCAAACCAAACACTAAACATAATTTCATCACAAAGTGAAATTCGCATCCAACTCGCAAAGAATTAGAAAATCCTTGCACTTACCTTGGCCTTGTCCATTCCCCAGATGACCCCAAAACACCACCGTCATCATCAACAGCCCCGGAGCCCACGTCCACATCCTTCTAGTGACACGCTCGTGTCTTCTGGCCATTGCATCTTAAACTCTGCATATTCAGTGGGGTGGATGTGAAAGTACAATAAATTACATTCTTAGAGAAATACACTACGACTCAAATCCCATATCTAATATGCACTGTGCATTTCTGAATTATCCTGCCTACAAGGAGGTACATTTGAAAATCATGCTTCCCTTTAGGGTTGTCATATTGATGATTAATACGAAAGCTCATTCATTTTTAATCTTTAAGCATTCATCTGAATTCCATTTTTAATATCATTTTCCAAAACAGGCCACTTAACCTATGAATGTTAAAAAGTACTCCCGATATACATATTGGAGTTCAGTCAAGCAAAAGCATGGTGTATGGACACTACTTAAGTATAACTTGATATTTAGGCAAATTGATGAATTTAACATACCATGTAATCTCTACATATATACAAAAGGACTTTTCAACACATTTATGTAAGTTTTGCATAAATACCCTTGAAAATATTCTCAAGTTTTAAGTGGTATTCTAATTATGTCAGTAATTTTAACTGAATAAAGAGATGCATCATGTGCAAAAACTAATCTTGTTTACTTAAAATTGAGAGTAAAATTAATTATAGAAGGTACAAAACACTTGTAATTTTGATTTCAGATATATGACCCACAGGAACCTTCATATATACAAATATTATACACATATATGACAATGTATATTTGAATGTTCATTTTGAAACTGCTTTTCATACTGATACATGAAAATACTTAAATGTCCACCAAAGCAAGGTTATTTATTCATACATTTGAATGATATACAGTAGCTCAAAAGAATAAACTTGAGTTGCATGTACTAATATGGATAAGTGTCCAAAATGAATAGTGAAGCAAAACTAGCAAATTTAATAATGATAAGTTCAAAATTACACCTTTCATATGTAAACATGTGCAATAGTTAAAACTATAAATTTTATGTTGCATAAATATATAATACAGTATAATAACGCATAAGAATGAGAAACACCTTCAAGACTAAAGTTAGGAAATTACAAGACTACAATTTAAATGGTTAGTAGGTGGAATTTTAAATCAGAGGTTACTCCTAAATCCCAATTTTTCCACAGTTGACAAAATAACGGAGTTAAGAAAAATAAACTTAATGATTTCCAGAATGAATGCTTTATTCAAAATGCTACGTAATTACAATTCTAATAAACTTGCAAGGGAATCCAGTCACCCAGAAATTTTTTATGCCTTTCTCCTACATCACGAAAGGGGAAGATTTAATTACCAACTTTGCATTACTTAACGTCAGACTCATAGTATCAGAGCTAAAGAGAAATTGAAGAAACACCTAACTCAACCTCTCCATTTTAAATGACCAAATGAGTTGAGAAGGTTACAATGACATTTCTAAGTTCATATGTAAAAACAGAATTTTGATGACAATGACAGTTTAAGTACTAATAAACACTCCTGGAAAAGTTACTGTAATCCAGGTTATTTTACTGTGCTAAATGCCTTACATTCTTTACCCAATTCAGTTTTCACAGAAATCCTATGAACAAAGCACTTCCAAAATTTACCACTTCACAGCTAAGAAAACAAGGCTTAGAGAAATGCTACACGATCCCCTAGTCATGAGGTTAGTAGGTACCACTGTGGAGACTGAGGCAAAACAGGACGATTTCAAAGCCTATGCTCTGAACAAGTAAACACTAAGCAGGAATTTAGTTCTAGATCTCCCAGTTGTAGTCCAATAATCAGCCAAAAAATGGTGCTGAGAAGAGGGGAAAGAAAGATGTCTTGTATGTGGAGCCTCATGTATTTGATCCCAAATACATCTTCATATTGAAAATCATTAGAGCACAAGGCAAAAGAATTATTAGTTTGTTTCTAAAATCATCAACCTTTCCCAAGTTGAACATACAAATATATTTTATCATATATATACTATATGTGTGTATAGCGTGTGTTTATCTAAGTATTCCTGTGGTTTATATATCTGGATGTGGAATTACAAGTGTTTTGTGGTTTATTATTTATTTATTATTATACTTTGAGTTTTGGGGTACATGTGCACAATGTGCAGGTTTGTTACATATGTATCCATGTGCCATGTTGATGTGCTGCACCCATTAACTCGTCATATAGCATTAGGTGTATCTCCTAATGCTGTCCCTGCCCCCTCCCCCCACCCCACCACAGTCCCCAGAGTGTGATGTTCCCCTTCCTGTGTCCACGTGTTCTCATTGTCTCCCTCTGTTGCTCTGGCTGGAGTCAGTGGTGTGATCATAGCTCACTGCAGACTCCAAGTCCTAGGCTCAAGCGATACTTTTGCCTCGGCCTCTCAAGTAGCTCGGACTACAGGCACGCACCACCATCCCCGGCTAATTTTTTTACAGAGATGGGTCCCACCGTGTTGCTTGACTGGTCTCAGCCTCCTTAAGTCAAGGGATCCTCCCACCTGGACTTCCGAAAGCACTGAGATTACAGGTGTCAGCCACCGTGCGTTTTTTGATTTCTTCAATTAATTTTACTTATACACTTGATTACACAAGATTAATTTTGTGTACATAATGAATCTCTTTTGAGGTTTAAGTTACTGATTAATTAGAGTACCACTTAACAAGCGTGTCATCCCAGCACTTTGGGAGGCTGAAGTGGGCGGCTCACCTGAGGTCAGGCATGAGCCACCGTGCCCGGCTTACACACATTCTTTTCACTCCTGCTTGCAGATCTCTGTTCCCTTCTAATTCCAGTGGAACCACTTTCACTTAGTATCAAAATATCCAGATCCACTCATCAAAGTGTAAATAATCCTCCAGCAAATTACCTTTGCAAATCTATTTTTATGTAATATTTCCTTAACTTCTTCTTACCTACATCCAGTAGTCATTTTACAAGGCAGAATTTTTTCTATTTTATATAGAACTGAGGCAGTATTTGAAAAAAATCTCAAAACACTCTTCAGGAAGGACTGGCATCTAAAACACCAGTTCCAATATATATTTCAGTAACATTTTAAAGGACAGATGCTTTTCAAAATGTTATTATAATTTAAAAAAATGTAACCTTCCTCTCTGAGTTCATGTTTATGGAAAACTAATATTTCATAAATGCCAAGTTACTATGATGTATTATCTAAATGCTGCCCCTGCCATTCTATAAATACAAAAATCATAACCTTCTAACTAACTTTGGTATTAGTCAACAACTGTGCTGATGAAAAGTAAAATCAATTCATTTAAAATAATTTTCCATGAACAAAATCAAGTAACTTGTAAGTAGTATGGTAGATGAACCAAAAAATAAAGTAACATTAACCAGAAAGACATGCCATGGACTTCTCTAATCTTTTTTTGGAACACCCTTTTCATGCATATGAAAATAAAAATTAAATATAAAATACCTACTTTATGTATGTACTTTTACTTGTGTCTATTGTTCTTTAAAGATTAAAATAACTCCTAAAGCCTGGATAGCTGAGCCCATTGTGCTCTTCTGCCCATAAAATAGATCGGATGTGCAGTGAAAGAGGTAAAACTTAGGCTTTCAGGTTAGTTACGACGATGGAAACACAATTCTATTCAATAGTGTTCATCTTGGTCTTTCAAATGTTTAAGGTCACAAGGCAAAAGAGAACAGACTTTAAGAATGTTCGTGTATTACTTCTCGTCTTACCCAATAGCTACATTAGTTCAATTAGGCCAGTGTTTTGGAGTAAACAGCACTGTGAAATGTGTCGTGGAGTCCGGAGGCTCCACCACCTACCTCCATGTAGTTGTTCTGTCCGATGGAGCCTAGAGTAATACCTTAGGAGATGCATTACATCTACAGGTACCAACCAGGAAGGGTAGTCTTGAATTAAATGGCTTTAGAACACGTTATAAGAGCAAATCGAAGCTTCTAGGTATTAGAACCACTTCAATCACAGAGCGTCTCTGGGTTCTATCTGTGGCCAGCATCAAGTATCTGTCTGCCCTCCCCGAATGCTTTCTCTCATCATGTGGATCTTCTAGATGGTCTTATTCTTCCCCAGCCAGCCAACTTGATCAACAAGCCTAGGTATATTAGATATGTATAAAGTTGGTTCTTAAATAAAGTCCATTTCTGTATCTAGGTAAGTAATGTCTTCAGACTTACAATTTCATTGATATCTAGAAAGAGTGACTCTAGTTAGCTTCTAGTGTCAGTTTTTCTAGCAGCTTCTTTAAAAACAAAAATCCTCTCTGGAACAAAGCTTCCTTGCAAGTATTGCTGTTGGCAATAGTCCTCTTTACTGAAATGCTTATCCGGTGAAACTTGCGCTGTGCCAGTGAGCCTGCAGGTTGATGGTCCTTTTGTTCAACTTCTCCATTATAAAGCAACCTCTCTGATCACCCTTTTAAAACTAAAGACCAAAGAATCAAATGAGATCAGGAAGTGACCAGAGCTCACAGGTCATCAACTCCTCTTCTTAGCATATTATAGCACACAGTCTAAGCCCGAAAAACACAGCAGAACCCATTACAGCTCTCGAGTTCCAGTTATTAACATTGATTTTTTCCAATGGGAAATTTTCATTAGAAGCTATTACAGGACTCACATTCAGTAATAACTTAGATTAGGATACATACTGGAGCCTTTGTCCTTAGAGTAGGTGCCACTGAGTCACTATTAAAAGGAGTCTTTTTGATCTTAGTAAATTCTCACAGGGCTTATCTCAGTCTAAACTGTAACTGGCCTTTACTAGTGATGTCATGTGTAGTTCAAATTAATATTGTAATGTATATAAATTGTATATATAGTTATAATACATGCATGTATTTACAATTATTTATTTTATTTTATTTTTTAATAAGATAAAAGTTAGAGGTTAAAATATGACTCTAGGCCATTGTGCTTTAGAATGAAGAGCACAGACATGGGTTGGAAATGTAAATTTTGGCCCAATTTAATTTCTGTGACAAATTCATTAATGTCTTCAAGGTTCAGGCCCTATGTATGAGACAAATGAAAACAGCTCTAAGATTCCTGAAAACCCTAAAATATTAAAATTCCACTCTGCCATTAGTTCAGATAAATCATTTGCCAATTTGCCCCACAAGAACCAGGCATCTTTAAATGGTAACATAACATGCACTTCTCTCTCCCAAAGTGTGGTGCATAAACGTTCTGCTTCTCAATAACACAGGATGCCTGCTAAAATGTGCTGTCAGGGGGATTAGTAAGGAAATGTTGTATCAAAACTTCTGCAGATGTGGCCCTGAAATACACATTGTAATAAATCCTCCAGGCCTCTCAAGTTAGGAATAACTGGTTTATAAAATTGTACTTACTTAAAAATTATAGATAAACAGATTTCACCGTAACCCATTCTTTCTGTTCTGAATGAAATAAGGCTCTATATTCAGACTGAATTTTCAGTGAAAAACAACTTAAAATAGTGACAAATCATCTATAAGTTTAAATGAATATAACTAGGAGACCTGAAAACTCAGGTTTAGCAGTCATCTTCCAACAGTTTGAGAGCCCACAGGAGCCACAGAGCCCTCATGTCTCTCCAGAGAAGCAGGGTGATTCTTCCCCCTAAACACCATGCAATTCTTGAAGTGAGTGAAAGCATCCCTGCTCACACTGATACCCTCTCAAGTGAACTCAAAGTTAAGCCATCTCCAGCCAGACCAGATATCCTGGCCCATATCTCATTCATTAATATATGTTGAGAAGCCTTTGTTTCTTGGAAACTACATGAAGTGAATAGGCTGTGGACTCCACTGGACATAGTGGTCTATATTTAACCAATTCCCTTCACACATATGTATCAGATGCTCTCTTAGTTACGGAGCTGCAGTGGTGAATAAGAAAGCCACAGTCCTGTACTCCCAGGGTTTCAATTCTGAAGACGAAGACAGGCACAGAAACCCAACTGAGCAAAGAGAAGAGATTATTACAAAATGTGTTCACATGCAAAGTGAAGCAAGGGACTGAATATACAACAAGGGTTTTGGGGCGAACATTAGATACAATCTTAATTCAGATTATATAAGATTCATACATATAATTTTTATATATAGATATATTAATTTGGGCCGGGCGTGGTGGCTTATGCCTGTAATCCCAGCATTTTGGGAGGCCAAGGCGGATGGATCACTTCAGTCCAGGAGTTTCAGACCAGTCTGATCAACATGGCAAAACCCCATCTCTACTAAAAATAAAAAAGTTAGCCGGGTGTAGTGGTGTGCGCTTGTAGTCCCAGCTACTCAGGAGGCTGAGAAAGGAAAACTGCTTGAACCCAGGAGGCAGAGGTTTCAGTGAGCCAAGATTGTGCCACTGCACTCCAGCCTGGGTGACACAGCAAGACCCTGTCTCAAAAGAAAAAGAAAAAAAGAAATATTAATTTGGATTATACAGATTCTAACCACTTCTTTCAAGTGAGAATATTTAAGGTAAGACCTGAGAATAAAAAGAGTTAGCTTTTCATACACTACAGAAAGATTCGTCTTTTAGGAAAAACCCCCAGTGTTCATGGACCCTAATATATGAGCAAGATCTTGGCATGTAGAAGAAACCTGTGAATTGGATGAAATGAAAAACTGAAAAGTAGGAATCTGGATGAAGTACAGAAGGGAGAAAGACTAATGTGAGACGTGGCTGAAAGAGAAGGATATGTGAAACAGTACAGGTCTTCATTAGTAATGATGAGGAACATAAATGTTAGTCCAAGTACACCAGAAAAGTGGGAGAGTTGGAAACTGAAAGACATGTTAAGAGATCACTTTGGTTTCTCTGTAGCTAACAGGGTGTAGGAGATTAAGAATTAAAGTAGGTTGACTAAGGATGACCTAAGAAAATAAGCATAGGTAAGAAAATATGTGGCTCTGGCTAGGCTGGGGATATTGGAAATCAAAAGAGGTGGAGGAAATTACAGATGTATTTGGAACCAAAATATTTTTTAAATGAATGTTGAATTGGATATTGTCAGAATATTGAGGAAGGGCCAAAAATGACTTATAAGCGTCTAGCATGGCTGGCAGTGCCACTTACTGACATGTGGGAAACCAGGACATGTTACCTCTGAATTATTCGAGTGCTATTGTCATGTAAATCATCAACTCCCAGAATAAAGGTCTGGGCCAAACTCTAAGACTGGAAATTATGAGCTGTTTAGTAGTGTTTAGAGCTTAGAGAGAGTATGTGTGTGGAGAGAAAAGAAGAGCAATTAGGACAGAACCCTTAGAAACATCAATATTTAAAATTTGGGAAGAGAAACAGAAACAAATAAATTGTGGGAAAATGAAGCTCAGGGTAGTTGCAAGGGAATGCTAAAAATGAACTATGGCATTTGAGGAGGAAAACGTGGAAACTGAAAGCAAGAGAGTACGGATGGATCGTGAGGGAGCAGCAGCAGCTGTGTCCTAAGAAGAGTCTCAGTGAAAATGAAGGGTTGTAGGAATGAGGACATCTGGGCCAACGAGCTGGCAAGGAGTGATGTCCAGGAGGCAGAATATTTGCATCTAGATCCTGGTGGTATATACCCTTATAGAAAATGTTTCAGATTTGATGACAATAAAGTGGAGGAAAGAAAAAAAGTAATGGAAATAAAGATGTCAAAAAACGGGGAACCGAGGTTTGTACTGGTCCTTTCACGTGAAAGCTGAGCCACTAAAATGATGGCTGAACTTGCCTGAAGATGATATTGAGCAAAAGATCTACAGCCTTAAATAAATGGCAAGAGGCCAGGTGCAGTGGATCATGCCTGTAATCCCAGAACTTTGGGGGGCTGAGGCAGGCATATCACCTGAGGTCAGGAGTTCGAGACCAGCCTGGCCAACATGGCGAAACCCCGTCTCTACCAAAAATACAAAAATTAGCTGGGTGTGGTGGTATGCACCTGTAATCCCAGTTACTCAGGAACCTGAGGCAGGAGAATCACTTGAAACCGAGAGGAGGAGGTTGCAGTGAGCCGAGATCACACCATTACACTCCAGCATGGGTGACAGAGCAAGACTCCATCTCAAAAAAAAAAAAAAAAAAAAGACCAGAGTGCCCAGGAGGGAGGTCTGTTGATGATGGTAATACCAAAGGGGCATGGCCGATATTTCCAAGGGGTTTGAGTTTCAAAGGAACAGTCTAATTTGCAAGGAGCGGAGAAATTAACAGTCTAGAAGTTGTAACGGGAACCAAGAACAACCACCTCGGCTTCCAGCCATAGGTATGTGGAGGGTGAGAAAAAGACCTGTCTCAATTTATGAAAGCTAGAGGAAAAACTGCACTTTAGTATCAACCAACTTTTGTTTTAAGATAATTACAAACCAATATGGAACTTAGCAAGAGTCAATTTTGACAGTTTCCTGCAGCTTAGTAAATTCTGCACAAAATTAAGATTTAACACAAAAGTAGAGAAAAATTTTAATGGCATAGCACATTTCTTCACAATTCCTTAAACCAAATAATTCCCTGTTCTTCTAACTCTCACCTTACACTATCAACTAGGCTTCTTATTCAATGAACGGTTTAAATCTACTAAGACACACACACACACACACACACGTCTTATCCAGCTGCAGATCTCATTTTTGAAGGTACACTGAAAGTACATAGATCATTCTATAATCATCAACTATGAAGATTGTGAGCAACTGGAACAAGTATTCTTGGAAAAGAAGTTTCCTGTGTATAAGAAAAAAAAGAGTCCAACTCTGGGAACTGACTTGGCTGAGTCATCATTATATGCCACTGGCAAGAAATCAAGAAGTAACTCAGGACTGATAAACTTTGTTAAAGGAAATGGAAACAGCCTATCTGTGAGGCTTAATTCTTGATAATCTGGCTAAGATATAGCATCTGGATAAGAGTTCACTGACTCAACTAAATTTTGTGAAGGTGAAGTACTTGTTAAAATGAAAGATCTATTTAGAGAGAAATAAGTAGACATAATGTCTGCACTATGGATAGGTGTATACCTGTTTTTTGCAAAAACAGTTTGTATCTTTGAAATGCTGGTTTGCCCTGGACAGAGCTAACTTAAATAGAGACCTGGCGCGGTGGTTCATGCCTGTAATCCCAGCACTTTGGGAGGCCGAGGAGGGTGGATCATGAGGTCAGGAGATCGAGACCATCCTGGCTAACACGGTGAAACCCCGTCTGTACTAAAAATGCAAAAAATTAGCCGGGCATGGTGGCGGGCACCTGTAGTCCCAGCTACTCTGGAGGCTGAGGCAGGAGAATGGTGTGAACCCGGGAGGCGGAGCTTGCAGTGAGCCGAGATCGCGCCACTGCACTCCAGCTGGGTGACAGAGAGAAACTCCGTCCCCAAAATATATATATATAGTTTTTTTATATATATATGTATATATACCCAAAGGATTATAAGTCATGCTGCTATAAAGACACATGCACACGTATGTTTATTGTGGCACTATTCACAATAGCAAAGACTTGGAACCAACCCAAACGTCCAACGATGATAGACTGGATTAAGAAAATGTGGCTGGATACATATGTAACAAACCTGCACATTGTGCATATGTACCCTAAAACCTAAAGTATAATAAAAAAAAAAGAAAATGTGGCACATATACACCATGGAATACTATGCAGCCATAAAAAAGGATGAGTTCATGTCCTTTGTAGACACATGGATGAAGCTGGAAACCATAATTCTCAGCAAACTATCACAAGGACAAAAAAAACCAAACGCTGCATGTTCTCACTCATAGGTGTGAATTGAACAATGAGAACACATGGACCCAGGAAGGGGAACATCACACTCCGGGGCCTGTCATGGGGTGGGGTGAGGGGGAGGGACAGCATTTGGAGATATACCTAATGTAAATGATGAGTTACTGGGTGCAGCACACCAACATGGCACATGTATACATATGTAACAAACCTGCACGTTGTGCACATGTGTCCTAGAACTTAAAGTATATATATATATATATAAATATAAAGAGAAAACCATTAAAGAAAGGCTATAATACACAGGAACACACAGACATACATACACCTGTGTGTCTATATCTTCAGTTATCACACTTTTTCTATACAGACTCCACACGAGACAAACATGTTACATTTTATGAGAAACTATAAGTGGAAAGAGGAGAATTTGTGAAATCAATATAGAATGTTCCTTGTTTAGCATAATTCTAACTGTTTCTCATTAGAGGTCTGAGTATCAATCTGTATTATATGTGGCCATGCTGGCATTTGGGAAATTCCACAAGAAACTTTTTAAATATGAATTTGGAAAAGGGAAAAGGATTTTTAAAGTGTCTTTTTTTGTTCTGCATTCTATGTGGAACATCTATTTTGTGCTAACTGCTCGTGTTAGCTTGTGATTGCCTGTGACTATGTGGAAGATATACTTTACGTGACTATGTGAGCAATAGTCTTAAAGTTAAGAAATCTAAAATTTGGTTGGTTTAGTTGCTAATTAGGTAAATTACCTTGTAATGGTTACTTAACCTCTCAAAGATTAATTATCTTCAGTGGTACATTGAAGGTTCCATTCATATTGATTTTAGTAGACTTATCCTACTAAAAAGTAAATTTAACAGAAATTATTCTAGACCTCATTATTTCAGGAGACCCCACCCCAGCTTTTATTCCTAACTTCAAGAAATGCAGAGAAATTTAAAAATTCGATGTTCTCCCAATTCAACAGAATATAACTGAACTAAATCGATTTATGTATAATTCATTATTTCAACCTTTAACGCTATATCCGAGCGGTTTGTTTTCACCATAAAGTTATAGCTGTTTAGGCCAATAATTAAAGAGGACCTTGATAGAGAATGACAAGAGAGGATGATCACCCTATTGTCTATCTTCCAGCTGTTTTCAATGCCCTGAAGTTTTATTCACACCCAAATATTAGAATCTTATCTGAGAGAGCGTACTCAAATGATGAATCATGCTAATTTCTCAAGAAAAGTGTTACAGAATAATAAATGCCTTTCTGGTCAAAGCACTGATGCTCTGGAAATAATCTTTATCCAAATGAGGTACAGGAATTGTTAGGACTATTAAAAGTTTGTATATGATATCTGCCAGGTTCGACTGAGCTTCACTTAAAATCTACCATATTAGGGCCAAGTGTAATGACTCAAATTAGTGAACTTAAAAATTGTTTTAAAATGTTTCCTGGAGACATTTCAAATATTGCTCTCTGATTTATCACTGTTACTTTTGCTGAATTCAATTTGATGCCAAGATTTATTCAGATTAATCAAATGCCATAAACTCTGATACCTAATGTTCCTTAACACCTTAAGAACTTTTAAACAGATCAAATGTTGAAGATACGCTTTTAGTGAAACTGTACCTAAGCACATGAATTCTATTGAATATAGCTTTTTAGAAGACTAACAAAGAAAGAAGACTTAGGAAATTCGGAAACATTTTTTAAACCTTCTAGAGGGAATTAAACTACTGAAAAATAATTTCAATCGGTGAATCTAATGGCATTAATCAGAAGATAAGAAAAAAGTAACCATAAAACTTTATGGGGGTAATATTTGCTATGAGGATCAGGAAAAACAACTAATGGATATTAGGCTTAATATCTGGGTGATGAAATAAACTGTACAACCAATCCCATGGCATAAGCTTACCTCTGTAACAAACCTACACTTGTACCCCTGAACTTAAAAGTTAAAATTTAAATAAATAACGTTGTGCTATTAATTTCAACCAGAGCCTTTCCAAGGTGCAGGGAACTTTTGAGAATTTTATTTCTTGCAAAAGGAAACTTGATTCCTTGCTTAGGGCCTTCCTAGGAAAACCTCTATTCTTTGGAGAAGCATCATACTCCTACAATGTTTAAGGACCATCATATTTGTCAGACCTTTTTTCTGTTTTACTGTGAGCAGTTTACAGAACATAAAGAAAAATCAAATCCGAAGGTGCACTACACGTGTTTTATCAAAAGGAACATTTTTGTGTACTTTTAAGAAACTACGACAAATTGAGTTTTCTGACCTATTACCAAGTTAGACATCTTGAGTGAATTGAATCTGTTGTAATCCTGTTTGGTTTTCATCCCATGGCTCTGGAAAACTGACATTTATCTCCAATTTTTCAACTCTGCTTCTTTCCAGTACCTCATCTATACGACTATTACAGTACTTTTCATCTGCTTCTACCACTACACTATGGCTGCATTACTTTTAACACAGTGTCCCACATGTTACCCATTTCTACCTTATATAAAGAGTAGAAATTGAATTGTAATTGAGTATCCAGTTGCCTCATATTCAGGTCTTCAACTGAAATAACTCCAGCTATCTCAAAACTTCAACCCTCTCTGGAAGTATTGGACCAAATTATCCCAGATTATAGCACTCTCAGGCTAAAATTACTAATGCTTCTATAGTTTCAGAGACTGTATCAGGTTATTCAACACAACATTCCATGCACCATTCCAGCCTCATATAATCAGAGGACACTTAGACGACTTTAATAGCCTTCAAAAGACACCCTCCTCTTTTACTTATATATATATTTATTTATCTATTTATTTAATGGAGACAAGGTCTCACTCTGTCACCCAGACTGGAGCGCAGTGGCATAATCACGGTCCACCGCAGCCTGCACCTGCCGGGCTCCGATCCTTCCACCGCAGCCTCCTGAGTGGCTGGGACCACAGGCGCCGCCACCACGTCTGCCTGGTTTTTGTATTTTTGTGGAGATGGGGTTTCACATGTTGCCCAGGCTGATCTGAGACTCCTGGGCTCAAGAGATCCACCTGCCCCGGCCTCCCAAAGTGCTGGGATTACATGAATGAGCCATTGTGCCCAGCCGGTCCCGCCCGGTTTTTAACCTTCGTACTGTTTATATAATCATCCTTCACAAAATAGAACACTTCATTACTCGATGGTTCTCATTATTCTAATATGAAGAACTATATTAAGAAAATAAATTCCTGGCCGGGCGCGGTGGCTCACACTTGTAATCCCAGCACTTTGGGAGGCCGAGGCGGGCGGATCACGAGGTCAGGAGATCGAGACCACGGTGAAACCCCGTCTCTACTAAAAATACAGAAAATTAGCCGGCGTGGTGGCGGCGCCTGTAGTCCCAGCTACTCGGGAGGCTGAGGCAGGAGAATGGCGGGAACCCGGGAGGCAGAGCATGCAGTGAGCCGAGATCGCGCCACTGCACTCCAGCCTGGGCGACAGAGCCAGACTCCAGCTCAGACAAAAAAATAAATCAATAAATTTCCAATATTTCCTAGCATATCCAATTTAATTCTATACATCACATAAAAATAAAAGCCGTCTTACTGTGTTAGTTTCTTACTGCTGTTACAGTAAATTAACATAAACTCAGAGGCTTAAAACAACACATTTTTTTTCTTTATACTTCTGGGGGTCAGAAGTCCAAAATGGGTCTTAGTGTGCTAAAATCAAGGTATCATCAAGTGTATATTTTGTCTAGAGATTCCAGGAGAGAATTCACCAGGTTTGAGGGGTCACATGTATCCCTGAGCTCTTGGCCTCTGCACATCTTGGACACAGCACATCACTTCAGCCTCGGCTCCAGTTTCCCCAAGCTCTTCTGCTCACTCTGGTCTCTCCGCCTTCCTGTCTGAAGGTTCTTTGTGACTACAGTGGGCCCACCTAGATAATTCAGGATAATCGCTCCAGTTTAAGGTGAGGTGATTAGCAATCTTAATTCCACCTCTAACCATAATGCTTCCATGCTGCCTAACAACACATTCAAAAGGTCATCCTGCTAAGGGTCATTATTCTACCTACACACTAAGTGACTGAGAAAAAGTAAAGTTATCTATCATGCCTTACCTATGGCGAGGAAATAATAACTTATAATGATTTATCTACGAAAACCTGTTTTTAAAAGCTTTGGTCCTAGTCTATTGATTAAAGTTTTGGTATATTCCAGATAAATTTCATGTCCTTGATGCTAACACATTGTGCACAGTAGATGGCCTTTTTAAAATAGTACTGCATAAAGGAATATTTAAGGTTGTCTGGACAATAGAAAAGGAACTTTAGTTGCTATGCCACAAAAGGCCGGATTTCTGCACATTACACCTCCTACCAGTGCACACATGTGCCAAACTCCTTCCTGAAAGCCTGGTTTATGTTTCCTATGTGCTTAGCAATAGTTTTACTCTCACGACTGTTTATATTAAGTCCTATTTTTTAAAGCATATCCTCATTTGTTTGTTTTCCTGAGCCTCTGAACTGGATTTCATCTGGTATGTATTGCACAGGTTTGCACACTTGATTGTACGCTACCTAAAAGCATCCTCTTGTGTTCTGGACACGGTTATTTTTCTCCATGGTAAGGTGATAAGTGACTTCTCTGAGGACTTGCCACCTTAGAATGCAGTGGTGACATCACCTGCTCAGGCTCTGTCTGCAATGTGGAATTTAGTATTTTCCAACTTCTGGTCTAACTTGAACTTCATAATTAAGCAGAGCCGCCTTTTGAGGGAACAGTAGGGTGTCTGCCCCTAAACGTCTGTGTAAATGCAGAGACACATTTGGGAACATAACTGACTTTTACGTACAGAAGCCAGATGCATTTCATGACCATGCATGCTTAGGGAAGCAAGTTCATCTCATCTATCACAATAAGCATCTGTGCCACTAAATTCCACTGCAGGATACTTTTCACACTTAGACAACAAAACATTTAAGGAAATAAAAGCTCTTTCCAATAAAAATGTGCATCAAATACTGTGTGTATGTTTAAAAAAAAACCTTCCTCTATAAGATAAGGCCACAGGAACTACTAAAAAAGCATTCTTGAAATACATTTTCTGATAGGAATCTAGGCCCTTGCCTTATATAAGATTTAAGGAAAGTGATGTGTGTGTCTTTATACTTGAAAGGCTGTTTTCAACAGCAAAGGGTATGCTTTGAGGTATCAATATAGTTTTGAGAATGCAAAAGTTTAAAAGAAATGGAATGCATATTCTCCAGGTATGAATATGCAATTGTCATTATTTTCCTACCATCTACTAGATTAGAAACAGAAGAAAAATTATGGAAATGTCTGTTTTCCCTCAATAGGAGTACCTATTTATTAAAGTTAATTAATTACTATTCTTTAAACATTTTCAAAATAGACTCATAAGTGACAACTTTCAGAGAAAACAAGGGTTTTTGGATGTAAATATTTACTTATAACATGGATAAAATAATTTTGTTAAATATTAACTCCATATTCATAATGTTCTCTATTGTTTTTGCATTTTGTTTAACAATAGAGAATCTAAGACATTTAGTGTTCATGAGTTTCATACAGTTTCCTGTCAATGTACTTTGTCTTTTTTTTATTGGACTACTAATCATTTATTTATGATTTGTTGGAACTACTCATATTTTAAATATGTCAAGTGAACTGCAAGCACTTGTTGCTGATTTGATATTTGCTTTTTACACATATTCATTGTATCCTCTGAAAAAGAAAAGTTTTATATTTTAACAAATTCCAATCCATAAATTTTTTTTAAAATTTTCTGTTATTGGTTAGGGCTATGTTTGGATATTTAATTTTAACCGTAATGTTGCAAGTGATATTTGTCTATGGTATTTTTTCTTTATATTTTGGAAAAGTGTATTTGACATCCACTATGGAATTAATATTTATTAATGACATATTATACCTTTGTGCAACTATAAAATACATATAGCCAATTATCTGAACACCATTTTATGAACTGTTTATCACTTATCCACTGATTTGAAACACTATCTTTATCATATATTGGATTTTAGGTTTATCGAGATTATGTAACATGAAATTATTTAATTATGAAATTATGTGAATTCAAGCATGACAGTCAGCTCTTCTTCCCCACCACTACCCTGTAAAAGGATGGATGGAATAATTGCTTCCCTATGGCTTAAGTGTATGAGAGGTATACAACATGGTCTTGATGAAGTGGGAACTACACAGAAACTGTTTTTGGTCCTGAAATGTACTCCAGCTTTACCAATTTGTTCTACACATATACCATTGAGGGTAGAAGCTGAATTTTGCTAATGATATATTTACACTACTTAACATTGTGCCAGATACTGAGTAGATGCTTAGAAACATGTTTAATGACTTGTTTTATTGATAGAGACCTAATTATCTGCTGTAGTGGTGCTATCTCATTCAGAATCATTTTGACCAGCCTTTCTCCATCATGAATAAAACACTTATTTACACACTTGTGTACATGCACATGTGCATAGAAACACACACACCCTTTGCAGAGACAAACTGCATCGAAAGCATGTACAAACATTATAGTATTTTTGTTGATTCTGACCTGATTCTGATTCTATTGTATACATTTTCATTCTGATCACAATAACAATAAAAATAGAAAACTATAAGTTGTGAAGCTGGAAGATGCAGAACATGAAAGATCGAATTACCAATTTTTTTTTCTATTTTCTTTAGTTGGCTGCTGATAAAATCAGAAAAGAAATGGACACAAAAATGAAAGTATGCAATGTGTGTGCGTGTGTGTGTGTGTGTATCACATGCACTCGTTTCCATGATGTACATATGGAATTTCATAACCAGCCAAACTAAGCTTCATAAGTGAATGAGAAATAAAATCCTTTACAGACAAGCAGATGCTGACAGATTTAGTCACCATCAGACCTGCCTTCCAAGAGCTCCTAAAGGAAGCACTAAACATGGAAAGGAAAAACCAGTACCAGCCTCTGCAAAAACACACCAAAATATATAAACCAATGAAACTAGGAAGAAACTGCTTCAACTAATGTGCAGAATAACCAGCTAACATCATGATGACAGGACCAAATTCACACATAACAATATTAACGGTAAATATAAATGAGCTAAATGCCCCAATTAAAAGACATACACTGGCAAATTGGATAAAGAGTCAATACCCACAGGTGTGCTGTATTCAGGAGACACATCTCACTTGCAAGGTCACACATAGGCTCAAAATAAAGGGATGGAGGAATATTTACCAAGCAAATGGAAAGAAAGAAAAAAAAAGCAGGAGTTGCAATCCTAGTCTCTAATAAAACAGACTTTAAACCAACAAGGATAAAAAAGGACAAAGAAGGGCATTACATAGTAGTAAAGGGATCAATGCAACAAGAAGAGCTGAGTATCCTAAATATATATATATGCCAAATACAGGAGCACCAGGATTCATAAAACGAGTTCCTAGAGACCTACAAGGAGACTTAGACTCCCACACAATAATAGTGGGAAACTTTAACAACCCACTATCAATATTAGACAGATCAACAAGAAAGGAAATTAACAAGGATATTCAGACTTGAACTCAGCTCTGGTCCAAGTGGACCTAATAGATACCTACAGAACTCTCCACCCCAAATCAACAGAATATACATTCTTCTCAGCACCACATAGCACTTATTCTGAAATCAACCACATAATTGGAAGTAAAACACTCCTCAGCAAATGCAAAAGAATGAAAATCATAACAAACAATCTCTCACACCACAGTGTAATCAAATTAGAACTCAGAATTAAGAAGCTCACTCAAAACTGCACAACTACATGGAAACTGAACAACCTGCTTATGAATGACTACTGGGTAAATAGCAAAATTAAGGCAGAAATAAATAAGTTCTTTGAAACCAATGAGAACAAAGACACAACATATCAGAATTTCTGGGATACAGTTAAAACAGTGTTTAGAGGGAAATTTACAGCATTAAATGTCCACATTAGAAAGTGGGAAAGATCTAAAATAGACACCCTAACATCACAATCAAAAGAAGCAATGGAAAACACATTAAAAACCTAGTATAAAACAAGAAATAACTAAGATCACAGCAGAACCGAATGGGAGAGAAACACAAAAAAACCTTCAAAAAAAAATCAATGAATCTAGGAGTGGGTTTTTTGAAAAGATTAACAAAATAGATAGACCGGTAGCCAGACTAACAAGGAAGAAAAGAGAGAAAGATCAAATAGACACATTAAAAAACGATAAAGGGGATATCACCACTGATCCCACAGAAATACAAACTATTATTAGAGAATACTGTAAACACCTCTACACAAATAAACTAGAAAATCTAGAAGAAATGGATAAAGTCCTGGACACATACACCCTCCCAAGACTAAAGCAGGAAGAAGTCAAATCCCTGAATAGACCAATAACAAGTTCTGAAATTGACTCAGTAATTACTAGCCTACCAACCAAAAAAAGCCCAGGACCAGATGTCTTCACAGCCGAGTTCTACCAGAGGTACAAAGAGGAGCTGGTACCATTCCTTCTGAAACTATTCTGAACAATAGAAAAAGAAAGACTCCTCCCTAAATCATTTTATGAGGCCAGCATCACTCTGATTCCAAAACCTGGCGGAGACCCAATAGAAAAAGAAAATTTCAGGCCAATATCACTGATGAACATCGATGCGAAAATCCTGAATAAAATACTGGCAAGAGAATCCAGCAGCACATCAAAAACTTATCCACCACGATCAAGTTGGCTTCATGCCTGGCATGAAAGGCTGGTTCAACATATGCAAATCAATAAACATAATCCATCACATAAACAGAACCAATGACAAAAACCACATGATTATCTCAATAGATGCAGAAAAGGCCTTCAATAAAATTCAACACCCCTCATACTAAAAACTCTCAATAAACTAGGTATTGATGGAACATATCTCACAAAAATAAGAGCTATTTATGACAAATGCATAGCTAATATCATGCTAAATGGCCAAAAGCTGGAAGCATTACCTTTGAAAACTGGCCCAAGAGTAGGATGCCCTCTCTCCCCACTCTTATCAACATAGTATTGGAAGTTCTGGCCAGGGCAATCGAGTAAGAGAAAGAAATAAAAGCATGCAAATAGGAAGAGAGGAAATCAAATTGTCTCTGTCTGCAGATGACATGATTGTATATTTACAAAACGCCACCACCTCAGCCCAAAAATTCCTTAACCTGATAAGCAACTTTGGCAAAGTCTCAGGATATAAAATTAATGTGCAAAAATCACAATCATTCTTATATACCAATAACAGACAAGCAGAGAGCCAAATCATTAGTAAACTCCCATTCACAATTGCTAAAAAGAAAACAAAATACCTAGGAATACAACCTACAAGGGATGTGAAGGACCTCTTCAAAGAAAACTACAAACCAGAGCTCAAGGAAATGACAGGACACAAACATATAGAGAAACACTCCATCCTCATGGATAGGAAGACTCAATATCATGAAAATGGCCATATTGCCCAAAGTAATTTATAGATTCAATGCTATTCCCATCAAGCTACCATTGACTTTCTTCACAGAACTAGAAAAAAACTATGTTAAATTTCATATGGAAGCAAAAAAGAGCCTGTGGAGCCAAGGCTAACCTAAGCAAAAAGAACAAAGCTGGAGGCATGACGCTGCCTGACTTCAAACTATATTACAAAGCTAAAGTAACCAAAACAGCATGGTGCTAATACCAAAACAGATATATAGACCAATGAAACAGAATAGAGGCCTCAGAAATAACACCACACATCTACAACAATCTGATCTTCAACAAACCTGACAAAAGCAAGCAATGGGGAAAGGATTCCCTATGTAATTAATGGCGCTGGGAAAACTGGGTAGCCATATGCAGAAAAGAGAAACTAGACCCCTTCATTATACCTTATAAAAGAATTAACTCAAGGTGGATTAAAAACATAAATGTAAAACCTAAAACTATAAAAACCCTAGAAGAAAACCTAGGCAATATGATTCAGGACATAGGTGTGGGCAAAGACTTCATGACTAAATCACCAACAGCACTTGAAACAACAGCCAAAATTGACAGATGGAATCTAATCAAACTAAAGAGCTTCTGCTCAGTAAAATAAACTATCACAAGAGTGAACAGGCAACCTACAAAATATGAGAAAATTTTTGCAATCTATCCATCTGACAAAGGTCTAATATCCAGAATCTAGAAGGAACTTAAACAAATTTACAAGAAAAAAAAAACAAACAACCCCATCAAAAAGTGGGCAAAGGATATGAACAGACACTCCTCAAAAGAAGATATGTATGTGGCCAATAAACATATGAAAAAAGCTCATTATCACTGTTCATTAGAGAAATGCAAATCAAAACCACAATGACATACCATCTCACACCAGTTAGAATGGTGATCATTAAAAATTCTGGAAACAGCAGATGCTGGAGAAGATGCAGAGAAATAGGAACACTTTTACACTGTTGGTGGGCTTGTAAAATAGTTCAACCATTGTGGAATACAATGTGGTGATTCCTCAAGCATATAAAACCAGAAATACCATTTGACCCAGCAATCCCATTACTGGGTATATACCAAAGGATTATACATCATTCTACTCTAAAGACACATGTACATATATGTTTATCATGGGACTATTTACAATAGCAAAGACTTGGAACCAACATAATGCCCATCAATGATAGACTGGATGAAGAAAATGTGGCACATATTCACCATGGAATACTACACAGCCATAAAAAAGGATGAGTTCACGTCCTTTGCGGGGATATGGATGAAGCTGGAAACCATCATCCTCAGCAAACTAACACAGGAACAGAAAACCAAACACTGCATGTTCTCACTCATAAGTGGGTGCTGAACAATGAGAACATGTTGACACAGGGAGAGGAACATCACACACTGGGGTCTGTAGGTGGGTGTGGGGAAAGGGGAGGGAGAGCATTAGGACAAATAGCTAATGCATGTGGAGCTTAAAACCTAGATGACGGGTTGATGGGTGCAGCAAATTACCATGGCACAAGTATACCTATGTAACAAACCTGCATGTTCAGCACATGTATCCCAGAACTTAAAGTAAAATTTTAAAAAATGAAAGTATGCAATATGTGTATGTGTGTGTATACATACATATAAAACAAGCACTCATTTTCATTTTGTACATATATGCACATTATGAGTGTGAATATATGTTAAATAATATCCTATCAGTTTTGTATTTGTAACACATATATGTACATGCATATACAACAAATAGAGGTGTTTTGCATAATAATTTCATTTATATTCATTTCATCAGCTAAGAACTAAAAAGAATTTAAATCAAAATCAATTATTCATTTACAGGTGTTTTTAACCATCATCTCCCCCTTTATCTTCACTTTTATGCCTCCTTGTATTGCCATTTTGTGACTTTTTTGCCATAAATTATACATATTTGGAACAGTCACTTTAAGAAATTCAATCTTTGGATAAGATCTCTAAGATTGATTTAGTATGAATACGTGTGTGGGCACACACTTGACAAAGAAAGGTCAGTTATAAATATATGTGTACACTTATCAAAATAATTCACATAAAATCTCTGAATAAAATTATCTGTATGCTTTTTCTGTCAATAAAAGCAATATAGTATAATTCTTGGTAGTAAACCTGTTTGTTTTCATTCTGTTGCCTACCATGTGAGCTGCCATGTTGGTATAAAACATCGATCATTTGATATTTTACTACAGCAAATAATAGTGATCCCCACGAAATAATAAATAAATCAGTGAGTTTCACGGAAATAAGTTTTTGGATGGATCAGATAATTTGAAGTTGTTAGTTTATTCTCCAGCAAGGTGAAAGAAAAAAGCTGTTAGTTTGTTCTCTATCAGGTGATCGAAGATGAAAACTAAAGTTCTCAAGGCCAGTGCATAATAATGGTGCCGTATTCTGTGCATCAATCACCATTACCAAATACCTATATTGCCAAATATTTCATGTACCGCTTTAGTGGTGATTAATCAATGTGCCATGGCACTGAAACTGAAACGAGACTTTGTAGTACAAGTGATATTCAAAGGGTTTTGAAAATTTATCAGCTCTATAGATATAGATGAAAATTTATCATCATCTATCTAGAAATCCTGTTTTTATAAATGTTACCTAGCCAAATATTGGTTTTATTTACTTAATATTTAGAAAACATGAGTTTAGTAAAAATTGTTCAGATTTTCTTAATGTAGTGTGTGAAATTACTATGTAATTATACAAGAAATATGCTACACAGCTGAATACACAAAGAGGTCAGCAGAGGGAGCAAAAGGTGCCTTTCCCCTATAATCCACAGCAACATCACCCGCTCTTCTCTCTACATCATCGATGTATGTTATCTAAAGTCCTGTGCAAATGCCACCTCAACACAAGTCCTCTAGCCTTGCCTTCTTATCAGAAGCAGCTCGAAAGCCCCGATAATTCTAGAACCACTGAAAAATACACACTTGTTGCAAGGATTGAAAAGCCTCATATTGCAAATTCAGAATTCACAGTACTGAAAAAATTCATAATTTTTTAAAGTTACAATACTGTGAACTATACAAAATGAATTATGCTGGGATCCGATGACTCCCTTCATTCCAGCCTATCTTATATTTTCTCATTCATTTCTCCACATAGTCACAACAACAGACTCACTATTACATTTCATTAATGGCTATTTTATAATAAATGATCTCAATAGCATTTCTGAAACCTCTGCTGTTCTGGTTTTACAGAACTCTTGAATTTTTGAATGAGTTAGTTTTTGATTGAAAAAGACCTGACTCTTATGCTTAGAAAAGCCATCATTTCTTTCTGTAAGCTTTCCGTCTTCTATAAGCTTTACATGTTCCATAAGCAAACATTCGCTGGTTTTGTGATCAAACTAGAGAGGCAAATTCAGTTAATAATAACAACGTCATTTATCATCCTCAAATCTAGTGTTATGGATAATACGATCTCCACAAGGAGACGGTTGCACGAGCGACAAGAGAAAGACAATCAACAGTCTTTTACTCATACCAAGATATGTCCACACACACTTGTTTCAACAGTCAAAGTAACGCCATATGTCCCCAGTGATGTGGGTGGGCAAAAGGAACAGTTGGCCTGCTAATGAGGGCCATATGTACACGCAGCCTATCGTACCATCCTTCTTACTTATGGTTGCTGAAAACTCAGTGGAAGAGCTTGCTCTGAGGAATGGCATGGCTGGAGGAGGAGAGGCTTCCTTAAGAGCAGGAAAGGACCATTTGTTGTACAACTACTGTATCTCTGAAACTGGGAGCTAAAGATATGCATGTATGTTACTCATTCTTATTAAGAGTTACTTACGCATCCGTAGAGTTCTTTACTCCAGTTTCACCTTCTTTCACTAAATTCTTTTGCATTTATGTGCAAAGGGATTTTGGGCCCTTTTCAAAAATTACTTTTCCTAATCAATCTTGTTAATTTGATGTTCATTTACATCGGCTTCTCTTTATTTTTAGCTTGATTTCCAGAAAAATTATACTTTCTTTGACATTGTTAAATGTTACAATATTAAAAGAAATGAAAAAGACTTAAAAACTTAGAATATTTGAATGAGGGTTTCTGGAAGGCAGAGAGAACAATAAGGCAAAAGTACTTACTGCACTACTGTTCCAAAGTAAAAGAAAAACAAAGATTTTAAAAATGATTATAGCAGCTTTGTATCTCAACCAGGGTTTCCTTTGAAATTTCTACAACTGCAAACACTATTCAGCAATTTGCACTGATTATAAAATTTATTGTTTTAAGGTCAATTGTGATACTATGATCAGATAATATAATTTACTTTACTCTTAATGGCTTCATTTTGACAACTGAGGGAGCTTTCAGGAAGGACAACGCTTCCTGCACAACAACCAGTAAAGCAGGTCACATCCATTTTCAATCTAATTTTAAGAAAAATGAAGGACAAACTACTTGTGAGGCAGCAAGAATTCATTTGCATTAAATTAATTTGAACAGGGCATTTCAAGTTCTCTCTGGCAACAATGGAATAAAGGGGAAAATGAATCTATCTTATGCAATGATCCTCTTCTAGGTTACAGAAAGATTTGAAAGGCTGACATGACCATTGCTAAATTTCTTCTAGAAGTCTATGATTAGTGTCATAGATATAACTCATGAGATAAAATATTCACAAAGAATGTCTGTGAACTGCATCAATTGTGATGGAACTACTGTCTAACATCCCTTTGAAAAGTTATATTCTGCAAAGGTTAAAAAACACCAACCTTTCGATGCTTTCTTATATGGATGAGCTTTTGTCAACAAGAACTAAGCTTCACAATTAAGCACTATGGAAGATAATGTTCTAGGTTAATTTAAACCTAACTAATCCAGGACTTGGCCTTGATAAATAATGGGTTTAATTAATATTTTTGACCCTAGCAGTGCAAATACTTTTACTTATATTTTACTAAAGCTAGTTTTGACAAATCTAAGGGTATTTAATTTATCAGTATCTGTTGTCAGATGAAAACTTCCCCATCAATACCTTCTAATGGTTCAAAAATAAACTGTTACCCCCACAGATACATTGTTTTTCCATGCGTAAGCAAGTACATTAATTTCAGGGTCTCAAGGCATAAAAGTGATATTACCACTTGTGATAGGCTGCATAATAGTCCCAAAAGATGTTCTTCACCTAATCTCCCGGCCCTGGGAATGTGCTGCCTTACACAGCCAAAGGACTTGTAGATACGATTCATTTAAGGATCTGGAGACAAGGTGATTATCCCAGATCATCCACGTGAGTCCAAAGTAATCACAGGAGTCCTTAGATGAAGTGGAGAGAAGGACTCAAAGTTAAAGGAGGAGACAGCGCGGAGACAGAAAGAGAAATAAAAGCAACGCACCTTGAAAATGGAGGAATGGGGAAAAGACAATGAAGACAGGTGCCACCAGAAGCAGAAAATGCAAGAGAATGGATTCTCCCCTCAGCACCTCCAGAAGGAACCCACACTGCAGACACATTGACTTGGCCATATTAAAGTGATTTTGGACTTCTGACCTTTGAAACTGCAAGACAATAAATATGTGTTAAGTTATGTAAATGTGTCGTAATTTGTTATAGCAGCAGTAATACAACTAATACACCACTACAATAAGCAAAGGAAATAAAGTGCAATAGTGACAAACTTAAGGGTTTCCAGGAAAGAGAAACGAAGTGGTAAACTCAATCACAGGATTATATTAGTAACTGTAGTATATGTTACTTGCTTACCCTTTCAATCACATTATTGCTGTAATTATCATTATCATCCAATCAATATGATTACACCAGTATGTATAACTTAGACATGAAAATTTTTTTCTATTTCACTCTTCCCATAATTCCATGCAGCTACCCCTAAGCAACCATGTATCTGATGAAGCTAATATTTTCAGGGAAAATCTTCCATGTTAAGCAGAAAATTTACATCTAAAATTAAATTCTTTTAAGCCAGTCTGGGGACAATACCTAGAAAATTCAAACATTACTTCTCAAGAATACCACTAGCAGTGAATTTGTGACGCTATCTTCCACCAACTGAATCAAAATTAATTTTAAATATTTTCAAAGCAATATTTTAAAAAATCGTGTACACATTTTTTCCTCTTGGTAAAAATAAACCACTTCTCAACCATCCATTATATTTATGTTAGTTACATGAAGTCCATACATGAATTATCATACCACAAATAGAAAACTATTTAAATAGAAAAATCTCACTTGGTGCTGACAGAATGACAGCATAAAACTGTTAAGCATGAGGAGAAAGTTGTTTGCAGTGTAAATATTTCCCTTTTCCTATCAAAGTGTGTCCTGTGATCTAGCGCTCTTTTCTCCACATGCTTAAGTACAGCAAAAGTTATAAAAACACTCATTCTAGTTTTCTATACTTTAATGGTTGTAGAACATCAGAAGAGAATTGGGAGATGGGAATGTTTTGTGCTTGACATTGCATTTGAGGGGAAAATAAAAACTTGGACATAATATGTGGGATGTCTCCACAGTAATACATGGGAGGGCAAGAAAAAAATGCTATCAAATTTCTACCATGCGCTGAGCCCCTTATATCAACAAATATCCAGCCTTTCTAATGTACTAACAACCACTCTTCATAGCAAGTATTCTATTCCCAGCTTGTAGGTAAGAAACAAAGCTTCAGAAAGGGATCTTCACCAATTTCACACAGTCAATAAAAGGCAGAACTAGGGCAAATATCAATAATAAAAACAGCAATCTAATCCTAATTGGACCTGGCACTGTTCTAAGAAGAAAATCATTAACAAAGGATTTTGAGTTACCACACTCTTAGTCTCCCCGTTTTACAAAAGAAGCAACTGGGGTAAAGTGAAGCTATGCCGTTTCTTTTCAAGCTCATATACCTAACAAGATACCACTTTAATCATGGGTCTCTGATAGATCGTGTACCTCATTTCTAGCGTTTGCTGAGATTTTTCTTATTAACCCTAAGCAAGTATTTGATCCCTGGTAAGTATGCTGTAATTTTTTCACCGCTCATTCTTATCACGGTTCTTCAAGAAAAGTACAGTTCAACACATTTGTCCTATTTGGTTACAAATTTTGAAATTCAAAATATGTATCACACTAAGCTGTTAGCTCCATTTGGAATTTTAAAAAACTAAATTTTTCACTCAGTTAAAAAAAATTGCATTGTTTACTCCCATATCTACAATATAGCTTATAAGTGTATATTTGTATTGAAAACATAATTTTCTACAACTTTTATAATATTTAAATATTATTTAAGGTTTTAATAATATTTAAATATTTAAATAATACATTTAAAAACATAGTTCAACAAGTCCGAATAATCCATCACTTACTTATGACAGAATATTTGTTCAGTATCTTCTGTTTGTTCACTCTTGTGTAATATATCCTATTTTAAGAATCAAAAACTTCTCTTAATGTCAACACTACAGCCTCTTCACAATTCCTACTTATTCCTAATTACCCTTCAGGAGCAAATAAAATGAATTTATCCCAAATTTCTTTGCTTTGAAACAACTTCAGTGAAAATGGTGGTTGTCAACCATATCTACCATTCATATATCCCATTGTTTTCTGCATTAAATTTCATCTAATACTCCTTATGCCATCAGTGTCACTACAAAGAGGGACAGGGGATGAATCTCATCATGAACAAAGGTATATACACTAGATCTTAGGATGTTCAATCATTTCCTTACTCTATTATGTCCCATCTGAACTACTCATATTAAAATGAGCAACTATATGAACATGGTACTTTTAAGAAAGGATGTTCAAAAATTAATTCATATCTTGTACAAATTGGTATCCAAGAAATCATGACCTAATAGGCATCACATATGTGAATGAAAAAATTCACTTTCAGCAATGAATGTTGATGACACTCCTTTAGCAAGAGTTGTACCGAGCTACCCACAACTCCTCAGCACTCACTATTCTCATACATGCGGTCGGACAATGTCCAAGGGTGCAGTGATTCTGTCCAGAGGCTTTTCTGGGCCGTTAGAGCTGTCTCAGCCTGTGTACAGGGTTATACAGACACTCTAGGGCATTCATGACTCTGATCACTGGAGCAGCCCTGTACTAACTGCAAATTTATGGAGGAAACTTTCAAGTCCTCTTGCCCCCCAGTTGGGGTAACTCTGTTACCTATTTCATGTGGTCTCAGTTCTCCAACAAAAATGATCTCGGCCTGCTCATCTTACTTCCATTTCACTACATGGCATAACTAGAAGTTGACTAGGTATTCTGCTTTAATGTATATGCAAAGCCCTCTTGTTCAGGAATGTTTGTAGAATAATATTTCTAAATTAGGAATACAATTGGTCTTGTTCTTTCCTGAGGGATAAAATGTCATCTCTCTTCTTCTCTCCCTCTCTCCTTTCTTCCTAACTCAGCTAACCCTCTATCTGAAAGAATTACAAAGGAAGAAATCTAGGGCATTGTTTAGCATTCTCAGGAGGATTGGAAATGTTGGAATGACAGCGAGTATCACACATACACTGCTTGAAGTATTTTGTAGGATCCAAGGGAAGAGAAAATTTTGACATTCCAGAAAATTTAAGTCATCCTTTTAATATCAGGACCAGAAAGAAACAGGTCACACGGGCAAGAGCCATAAAACTAATTATCTTGACTCTTTCCAGAATACCTGAGCTATAAATGTACAGGGAATCCTGTAATCAGATGCAAAGTTGTGTATAATATACTTAGTTCCCAAATGTAACTAGGAATTTTATGTATATAATGTGAAAAATCGTTCCAAAGTATTTGAGACTCCAAAAACTTTCCTAGCTAGCATTCAATATTCTTGCTTAACTTCTCCTTATACCCCTAACTGTATTGAGCATGCATAGACACACAAAAGCTAGGATCAACTATTACCGCTTAAGAAAGAAAAGGAGGAAAAAGGCTGTATTATAGGGATTTAGTTTTCTTCCTCAACTCTTGAAGAAGCCTATTTGTATCAGCCCGTGTCAGACAACAAAGTACTTATCAATAAAGTTTTATGAATGTGGTCACATATGAAATATAAGAGCATTCAGTTTCTACCTCTCCTTTTCTCATAAATCCTACATCAGATAGACATTAGCTATATCTGCCAATGTTTCCACGGAATCTTAAAGACTATTCACTGCAAAGCTGGCAGTGTAGCCTGAAAGCAAGTTATGTCTGCGTTGCAACTTCACACTAAGTGGTTTAAAAATACAACTAAATGTGGCCTGTCTTTATCTTGATTATAAGACATAAATTATCCCAAGAATATTCTTAGTAAAAATTGGGTCTCCCGGTCAAGCCACTTCTATTAAGAAGGACACAGGTCAGTTTTTAGGAGTTTAGGTGTTATTTGGAAGTTAGGAGCATCTAAATATGGAATATAACTCCATTAAATTATAGTATATTTTATATCAAAGAGAAACGACAAAAATAAGAAATGTTTTAAGTATTTTTTCGTATAGCGTGTTCATATATAATTACTTCAGTAGTCTCAATGTAGTCATGCAATTGTTTGGGTAAAGAACTAAACTTGAAGTTAAATAGCATAGGTCTGAATTCTTATGGTTTATAACATTCATATATTTTATATGTTCCAGAATAATATGTAATTTCTAAGTTTATAACATAATAATTACAGAAATCTAGGTAAAGTAATACTTCTGTGACACAGTCTCTTCATCTACAAAATGGAATATTGCTTTTCTCCTTAAATTTATATTAAAAATTGGAGAAGTAATATATGTGAAAGAACCTTACATTAAATATGCAAGTTTTATTTGTTGAATTCAAACAGTCATTAAAGAACAAAATAAAACATTACATTTGGATTAACAAAGTAGATACATATATCTCAATCTGAGAAACCTTTAAGCTCTCTTGACCATAAAATGACATTGGATCCTATAAGAGAGTTTGGTAAATATTTGAAAGATATTTCAATTTCACACCTAAATGTTGATTCTGACATTTATTTCCTAAACTTATCATTTGTATACTTACCTGCTATTAAATCCACAGGGGTCATGTCACTAACTGTATGCCCACCGATTTTATTGAGAGGTATTCAGCAAGGCCCACAAAGTAAGTATTGAATTTTTTTAAAAAACAGACCCAAAACACCTAAAAGCAAAACACTTAGTAAATTCTTATAATCATGAAGATCACAAATTAGTGCTATTAGTAAGAAAGAAACTTCTAAACCAAATAAAGTCCTAATACCTCCAACGAATTTTGTCTCTCTGATACACACACACACGATTAAAAAAAAAATGAAGGAAATGTAAAAAAATAAATAAATGAAGGAAGTTCTGTGGGAAATGTCCATAATTTCATGCCCAGAATTTCCCTATCAATCTCTTTCCCCAAAGTTCTTCCGAGAAAATAAAGTTGCCTTTCTCTCAACGTTAACTCATCACTTTTCTCATAGCATTTTCAAAAGAAATATTTCCTGTCAGCCGGCCACTTAAACTTTGTGCTGTTAAAGAAATCCAAAAAGGTATCAATTGTGCAACAAAGGATAAAGAGGAGACGAAGTGAACCAACATGGCTTTTAAGCTAAATTGCCGTCACCTGTCACAGGTTGTCTAGCGAGCCTCAAGTTCCCTCTAATAAGCTTATGGAGGGTGCGGAGCAAAGGCACCTCAAGGTGCTCTGCGGGTTTTCCCCTGGTAAATTAGGCTGAAAGGAAAAGAGTCCCACCCCCCACCCCCAAACTTGGAGACCAGGGCTGCCCTGCCGAATGCTGTGCCCAGACCTCTTACTTCCACGCCCTTCCAGTCCTTTCCTCGGCTTGGAAAATTGGGCATGAGGCAAGCAAAAGGAAGGACAGAAGGCCAAAACGGGCATCCGGGAAGCCAAATTTCTGTCTCAAAAGCTCGTCTAGAAACGCGTACATAGCGCGTGCCTTGCGGACATCTCCTAAAACCCCGTTCACTGAAGCTAATTCCTCCCGAACGCCCCCACGCCGGCTGAGGATCGCAACCGCCCATCCGCCCCTCCAGCCTGTGCAGCCGCCCCCAAAACCTCCCGTGAATCGGGAAATGTCAAGGCAGCAGCGCTTGGGGAGCCGAGCAGCCTCGCCAGTTCCAAGTCTCTGGTTCGAGACCCCTCGCTTCGCCTCTTTGGGGAACTCACCTGGAGTCAGGTTTAGATGGCAGCCTCCACCCAGGGGACCGGGAAGCGGCCCCGGGAAGCGCCGCCGCGTCCTGTGAATAACGAGCGCAGCGCAGCGGAGCAGCTCCCCCTGGACTGGCCGCTCCCCGATTCCTCCCGCTCTGTCCGGGAACCGTCCCTCCGTTCTTTCCTCTCCCTCCCCTGCCTGCAGCCGCCGCGCTCCCTCCTCCTGCTGGCGGCTCAGGGCTGTGCTTCTGCCTCCCTCCTGCGGGCGCACGAGCTGCCCGCGCTGCTAATGAGCAGGCTCCAGGCTCCGCCCGGCCAGGGGTGCGCACACACCCCACGCCGGAGACGAGCTCCCGGGAGCGGAGCTATGGATACGCCTGGTGCGGCCGCTGGAGAAATGAACTGGAGGAGGCATCCAGCATCTCACACTTTCTGGCCACTCAGCTTAACTAAGCCATAACCCCAGACTTCTTCCTAAATCTCCAGTAATTTACAGGTGCTGAAAAGTCAATGAGGGGTTTGAGCACAATCTGTGTTAACAGTATTGCCAGTATAGACATGCTAATCTGGCTAGATTCTAGGGATGAAATGTTCAAGGGACGGTATATGATTCTTTCTGGTGGTTATTTTGACATATTTTGGCTATACTTACAGATCTGTAAAATAAACCAGCAATCTTCTAATCATGACAACACAGATTCCTAATTGAAGGCAGCTGATACTTATTAAATACCAGGCTCTGTTTAATAGGCTCTTCTTTCCCAGCTGATCTTTACTACAATTCTGTGAGCACTACTAGCACCCCTATTCTATATTTTAAGAATTTGGGTTTAACTTTTAAAACAAGACGGTCTTAAAACAAGACTAAGGATCATGTCCAACCTTGCAGAGATTCTAAGTTTCTGAGCCTAAATAATAACTGAAATCTGTAGCTCCCACAACCCATAGCCTGTGTATAATGTGTTGCAGCATCTTGGATGGTACTGTGTAACTGAACCAACAAAGATAATAGGACCATCAGCAAATACACACCATGAGACTAATGAATACCTAGAATCCTAGTGAGACTTGTAAATAGTCAAGCACCCTAAGTAACAATAGTTCAAGTGCATGCTAAACATGGTGATTACTTATAAAAGAACAGCAACCAGTATGAGTGAAGACAGGCAAATAATGTTCAAAATGTTCAGAATCAATGTCCAGCCACTTATGAGTTGAATTCCCCACTCTAAAAAGGAGGCCAGATGTGATGTATTCTAAGAAGTCTACAATGGGCGTGGTCTTTTCGCAACCAAAAAGGGCTTTTTAAACACTTATTTCCCATTAAGAATATGCAATAGCTAATTAATATTAAATCTGAAAATCAGTGATAATTTATTTCAACTAACCTTACATGAAAAAATCATTACTCATTCAAGCTTTTAGAATTAGATTAAATAGCATTGAGTATCAAATTTACTTCAACCCATAGAAATAATAGACAGTTAATAAAGTAAGTAATTTAATTAACTTTACTTTTGTGTCATGATGTATTTTTCCTTAGGAAAAGGATAAGACATTTTTTCCATGGTATAAAATACTAGAATATGACTTTTATATTTTTCTTCATGAAGATTAAAGAATTAATAAAATAAGTACAGACATATTGTCAACAAATCTATCCAGATCATTCATTCTCCACTCAAGAAATTATGCTAGGCAAGCTTTATTTCTCCATATGTACAAGGCAATTCAGAGGTCAAAAATTTGAAAACACTTCAATGAACATCAACCATTAATTAACTAAGAGTAGATTTTATTTATAAACAACTTTAAAAGACTATAAAAAAGGTATAACAAACTTCTACTTTATCAGTACTGCTACTCCTGTTGAACACAAAGATATATAATTATAGTTTTCTCCCTATTTAAAATATTTATTGATTCTGGCATAATAATGTCATACTCATCCCTCAATAATCAGTGTACATGGAACCAGAAATCTTTTCTTTCACCTAGTCAATTGAAGTATTTCTGTGTTTTGCATGTTAACACTCTATTTATTCTGTGTTTCTAGTGCTTATCCTCAAAATTTTTATAGTTCCGTTCACATATGAATTCTACCAATCAGCACTATATATAAATAATGCAACGTATAAAATGTGTTAAATAAATGGATGTAAGATTTATGCTAAATTTTTCACATAGTAAGTACTTCAAAACCCTTATTATTTTTCCTTAAGCTTTTATGTGCATATATTTTATCTCTCCAACTAAAGAATAAACTTCTAAATAAGAAGAGTTTTGTCTATAAATTTTACGCATTTTAGTACATTATTAATCTAAAACCTTGGACTAGAGTTTGGAATTCTTTTATGTATTCATTTATTGATTCAAAAAATAGGTGTCCATGCCATTTTTTCTAAACCTTGTGCAAGATGTAGGGTATACAATGATGTCCAGACTTTAGAGTCCTTGACCTCATGGCGTTTAAAGTGCAGTAATGTACAGTAATTTTAAAATCTATTTATTATTATTTAAAACAATAAATGAATACATTCTTGTCGAAAATAACTGAAAAGTCTGTCTGAATTCCCTGGCCAAGGCCAAAACATGAAAGCAAAAGAGCTGCCTGAAAACAGTGCAAGCCACTCTCCAGAGGGTTTCTCTGTTGAAACAGCACATCGCATTATGGAAATAATGAGAAAAATTAGTAACTGTGCAAACGACAACACATATGCATCTTTGTGGTTTCTGACCTTTTAGCATCGTCGAAGCAAAACCACAAACCTTTCAACACCAGGCGTGGTATTAATCTTGCACAGAATATAATGTTTTCACATATTTTATTCTGATTTCCTACAAAGTAATTTCAATTTCTAGCTAAAGCTAATGGATTTTTCTAGTGAAAACATTGTGTACCGAATGACTTTCCAGTGAGATCCGCGTACCATGCGCCATTTTCATGTTCGTGCTCATTTCTCTGAA
Source organism: Symphalangus syndactylus (assembly GCF_028878055.3). NCBI lineage: Eukaryota > Metazoa > Chordata > Mammalia > Primates > Hylobatidae > Symphalangus > Symphalangus syndactylus. The sequence continues at coordinate 8,754,817 of NC_072445.2, read as the reverse complement.
GTCTGTTTGCCTTTAATTCACCATAATGAAATTCCTTGTGTACTTTTATTGGCAACCATTGCATAGTGACACTTGCATCCAAATGTAATTCCATTTGAGCTTGGCAGTGTTTGCTTTTTTATCAGAAGAGGAAAGTTAGAGGGAACAAGGGGCAAAGATGTGTGTAAGAATATCTGAGGGACCATCACAGCATCATCACAAATTCAAGATTTTTTTGAAACATTAGACAAGGGACTGACAGCCATGCCCTGGGATGGCTGAAACACTTCACAACCTGCTCATGTTTATGACCAAAATCATCACCTAAAATGAATTCAATGTGTCAATATCATAATATTGTTTGTGTATAAGTAATCATGAAGCAGTTAGGGAAGGGAGTATAATCTAGTAAGAAATTGGAACAAAAAGTGTTAGACAAAATTCAAGAAGATTTAAAAGAAGAAAATTAACCTGTCTGATCTGAACAGAATTGGAAAAGCACATCAATCATAGCTCTATACATTGACCATAGACTTAAAGCATAACATAAAAATAAAGAAGGCAGATAACTCAGGAAAACATTTCTATTAAATCTACTCCGTAAAGTTTTCCCATACTTTTATTTTACTAACAGGAGCATACATTTAAATCTGACAAAATCATATATATTTTGTTGATTCAATTTGTAGCAGATAGAGGAGCATGTCCCAGTGCTATGACAGTGAGTTGTCACTATAACATACCACTGCTTTACATCTTACCCACAGGCTAAAATGTTTACCCCTAGAGTCGTGACTTTGTATATGACAGGAGATTGCTACTAAAAGTAAATATATTTGGCTGAACGGTAGATACAACTTTAGGCCATTATATCATTCACTAAAATTTAGCTGGCATTTACATATTTACCTGCTTAGTTCATATGACAAATATGTTTGAGAGACTGCCATATACAAAAAAAAAAGATGGAACCATCTTACAAATTTAGAGATTACTTAAAGAAATGGAACTGAAGGGTTAACTGTGATGGCAAGAATGAAGAGAGCAAAACCAGAGGGTACTTCAAGGAGAACAGGCATGAGAGAGGCATTATAATTTGGAGGGTGCTATGATTTGAACCTATGTGCCCATCCAAAGTTTGTATGTTGAAACTAAAATCCCAGGACAATGACATCAAGAGATGGGGCTTTTGGTTAAGTGATTAAATGAAGAAGGATCCACCCTCATGAATGAGATAAACGTCCTCGTAAAAGATGCTTTAGAGGAATGCCGGGCTCCTCAGTCTCTTCTGCCATGTCGTTACATTGTCCGTTTTTGCCCACTTTTGTCACGTGAAGACGAAGCAAGAAGGTGCCACCTCGGGACCAACTGCCAAATCTCCACTGCCTTGATTTCGGACTTCTCAGCCCCAGAACTGTGAGAAATACATTTCTGTTTTTTATGAATTACTCAATCTGTGGCATTTTGTTATAGCAGCATACAGACAAAAACAGGGTAAACAGCCTGGTGAGAGTGGATATTTTAGAAACTTGAGATGATTCAATGTCGCTGATTCTCCATTTTCTCATATGTAAAATGAAGGAAATAATGCTGATTACTTCATAGTTCATTGTACAAATTAAATTAACTATGTAAATAAAGCAATATAGTTCCTTTTATCTAGTATACATTGTTTAAGTGTTGTTGTCATTACATGAGGAAAACAAGAACTTCCCCAAACAGAAGGATGTGGGAACCAAAACTAAGATATAAGAAAGGACCAAAGTTCACTGTGACAATCTGGTCAAGCGCTGGTTAGGGAAGATAGCATAATGTTACGCATAGATATTATTATAGGATAATTTTCCTCCACCCCGAACTCCTCTAGCACTTTCCCTACGTCTTTCATTGCACTTCTTCATTTGTCTCTTTAATTACGGTTATTTATATAAATCTTTTAGCTTCCTACAAAAATAAGCTTGTAGTGGGACAGATTCTTGAGGATCTATGTCAAAGCAATTTTTCTATTTCCTACAGCAAGTAACCCAGTAGTAATCACACAGAATTTGTTAAAAGAATAAACATAGGAAGATTAATTTCCATTTTTTTCTTTGCTAATTTTTAATCAGAATTATACCATTGTTAGGGAGGGAGAAATTATAAATTGAGGACATGAGTATTAACATTTAAATCTGTTATTCTGCTTTATTTTAGAGCTTGCCATGTTTTGTGATTAAAAAAAGAAACAGGACATTCTATATAGCTGTTGCAAAACGTGTGGTCTGTTGGTGAACTAGCAGCACCAGCATTATCAAGATTTCCTTAGTTTGCAGGGCTACTGAGTCAGAATTCGCATTTTGACAAAACTCCAGGTGATTCATGCTCTGCATTTAAGTTGGAGAAGCACTGTTCTATAGTTCTCCTTATGTCCTAAATGCATTGTCAGTGAAAGAAAATACTATACGTATGATAATAATAACGGTAATATTAACAAAAATGTAACTATTAGTAATTTTCTATGCTCTCCCAGATACTAAGTCCTTTATTTAATACTTGTGATATTTCTGCGAAGTTGCAATTGATATCACCTACTAAACTGATACTCAGAAATCTGAAGTAATTCTCCAAGGTCACAAAGCTAGTGAATCACAAACCAGATTTTTAAACTCTTGCTGCTTCATTCCAAAGACTAAACCGTTTCTAACTCACGGTTAATACATTTGCTTCTGCCTTCCATTTCCTAAATATGGTTTCCTTTCTATTTCATTAGCTTTACTTATACATGACTGATTTTTAACCCTCTCTAACATTTGCAGAATATGGTGTACTATGGTTAATAAGGACAATACCAAGTAATATCATGTTGAGAAAGCGTGCAGAAGTAGCATCAAAAAACAGACTTTTTCCAAAATGTTTACTAAAAACTTTCAATAAAAACAAGATTTTCTACTTAGAATTTCTACCTTGCATAACTCAAATGGAGCATGATTATTAAAATGACAAAAAGATTCCGTAATTGCCTAAGAGCTAAGAATAAGAATTGCTATATAAAAAAGCATAAATATGCCATATGAATGACATGTATAAGAATCATGGGAGTGCTATTTGGTATTTAGTATTTAGTTCCATTCTGCAGCATGATCAAAAAGAAGCATCTGTATAGTTCACTGTGCATTATAGCACAATAAATCACCTCATTAGGCTCAGATATATGTAAAGATTTACAGTCTGGGAAAGTCCACTAGATATTCTTAATCACTTCTTAGACTGTACTGTCCCCCATATTTCTCTTTTTCTATAGAAAGGTTGCACATGGAAAGGCTTTATTTGAAATCCAGCAATGAATGGAATGTCTGTGAAGCAAGAAATAGATGGAAATTGACATTTTAAAAGAAAGTTTGGCTTCTGAAGAGATACAGCTGTGACCTTGGTCTTTTTGTTGGAGAGAAGTATTCCCTAGCCTTACTGTACTATTTTTCCCAAAGCACCCTCTCTATTGTTCTCCCTTCATCTCTGGCTCGTATCATATGGCCCCTCCCTCATTCTATCTGGTGAGTTCTGAGAAAAATGCTTAAATTCTGCAGAGAAGATTGAGAACAATGCTAAATATTCCTCAGAGAAGCAAAATATTATGTTAACAGTTTATATTTTCACATGAAATTGTCTATCTCTTCTCTCTGTCTCATGTGTGTATGTGTGTATGTGTGTATGTGTATATATATATATACATATAATATACAGTAGATATGTATATATAGAGTATAATATTCAGTATATATGTATATATAGTATAATATACCGTATATATGTATATATATACAGTGTGTGTGTGTATATATATATACATATATATATATATATGTATATATATACTACCATTTACCTCCCAGGCTATACGTCCTGACATCTTAAAAGTAGAAAGCCCTCACAGGCCGCGGTTGCTCATGCCTGTAATCCCAGCACTTTGAGAGGCCGAGGCGTGCAGATCACCTGAGGTCGGGAGTTCAAGACCAGCCTGACCAACATGGTGAAACCCCATCTCTACTAAAAATACAAAAAATTAGCTGGGCGTTGTGTTGCGCACCTGTAATCCCAGCTACTCAGGAGGTGGAGGCAGGAGAATCACATGAACCCGGGAGTCGGAGGTTGTGTGAGCCGAGACCATGACATTGCACTGCAGCCTGGGCAATGAGAGCAAAACTCCATCAGAAAAAGAAAGGTGGATAGGCCTTAAAAGACTTTTGAAAATGAGATTTGTCAAATATTTATTAGAGATGAAGAAAATAAGTGCGGACCCACACGTAACTTGTCTGAGGTCACAGAAGTAGGGACCCACACGTAACTTGTATGAGGTCACAGAGGTAGTCATGCTGCAGCAGCCTTATTGGTTTTCCTCTATGACATGCATTATTATTGTTTTTGATCATTTCAAGAGGTTTCTAGTCGATAGTGGGACAAAATTTCTAATTTGGGAACCTAATTTTCTCTGCAAATCTTCTTTACATCTCTAGCTTATTAATACACCTCAGAAGTGTTACAGGAATTAATTCGCAGGATTTTGAAGAATATTTTGAGGTATGCTGGGAAAAATCATGTCAAGTATCAATGATTAGAAACTAAACAATCAATATTAGATATTGTAAAATTATATTTAATCTTCCATATGGCATAAATAAGTTATTTTAATGTACAGTCGTTGTACTTTGTAAATTTGCATATAAAATATTTGAAAAAATAACTTTCAATATGTAAAATGTAAATATACAAAGGAAAGGATCGGAAAAAATAGATAAAAATAATCAGGCTAAGAAAACACTACAGTGTCACCCTCAGAAGACTATAGAAGGATTCTCACCCTCGAGAAACAGAGGAACTTGAACATGGAAATGACCCTCTGCTGGCCATACTGATTATGGTACATAATTTTAAAAGGCTTTTAGAGAGAAGGGAAATGTTTTATTATGCATTCAGCACAGTGTTATGGTGATGTTTCTTAACAATCAGCTATTTTTAAAATTCTTATAATCTTTCTATAGATGACAAAGTTACATAAATATGAAGGATAAGAAGGGCCCCTGCAAACCTGATAATACAATTCTCTTTTCAATGATAACGTATTTCTAAGCGCGCATCTCCTAATCATATTGATGTGCATTAAGTGTTCTTTTACCTACACCTGTCAAAGTGGCTAAAGTAATATTTCATGAGGAGATAATTTTTTCCTTTAGGTGATTTTTTCCGCATAATACTCTAACATTTCCAATTCCATCTTTCTCGAAAAAGTTTACATGATACACATATACAATTACTAAAATTTTGGCGGCATAAATAATTTAAATGGACTTTACTTCAAAGATAATATTTATTTTTAAAGTTGTAAACCTTTGAATCATCAATTAATTAGAATTATCTTTTTCTTTATAAATAAAGTTTTTTGTCCCTACATATTTATGATTTGGAAATTTTCACCTGGAAAATTTCATTTTCAGTTGGATGCCTTGTCTTTAGTATAAAATTCAGTATTTCAATTTCAATATAATTTTTTGATTGATTATAATGCAGAGAACAGAAAGGAATATCTTCAAATATAAACTACACAGAATCATTCTGTGAAACATCTTTCTGATCTGTGCATTCAGCTAACAGAGTTAAACCGTACTTTTGATTGAGCAGTTCTGAACACTCTTTCTGTAGAAAATGCAACTGGACATTTGCAGCGCTAAGAGGGTAGTAGTGGAAAAAGGAATATATTCAAATATAAAGTAAACAGAAGCATTCTGTGAAATTTCTTTCTGTTCTCTGCAACTTCTTTCTGTTCTCTGCATTCAACTAACAGAGTTGAGCCTTACTTTTGAAGGAGCAGTTCCGAAACACTCTTTGTGTAGAAACTGAAATTGGACATTCGGAGAGCTAAGAGGATAAAAGTCGAAAAAGGAATATCTTCAGCTAAATACTACACAGAAGCATTCTGTGAAACTTATTTCTGATATGTGCATTCAACTAACAGAGTAAAACCATACTTTTGATTGAGCAATTATGAACACTCTTTCTGAAGAAAATGCAAGTGGACATTCGGAGCACTAAGAAGGTAATACAGGAAAAAGGAATATATTCAAATATAAACTACACAGAAGAATTCTGTGAAACTACTTTCTGTTCTGTGCATTCAACTAACAGAGTTGAACCTTACTTTTGATTGAGCCGTCCTGAAACACTCATTCTGTAGAAACTGCAATTGGACATTCTGAGCGCTAAGTGGCCTATATTAGGAAAAAGAATATCTCCAAATAAAAACTACTCAGAAGAATTCTGTGAAACTTATTTCTGATCTGTGCATTCAGCTAACAGAGTTAAACCATACTTTTGATTGAGCAGTTATTAAACACTGTTTCTGTAGGAAATGCAAGTGGACATTAGGAGCGCTAAGATTGTAATAGTGGAAAAAGGAATATCCCCAAATAAAAACTACACAGAAGCATTCTCTGAAACTCCTTTCTGTTCTCTGCATTAAACTAACAGAGTTGAGCCTTACTTTTGAAGGAGCTGTTCTGAAACACTCTTTGTGTAGAAACTGCCACTGGACATTCGGAACGCTAAGAGGGTAATAGTCGAAAAAGGAATATCTTCAACTAAATACTAAACAGAAGCATTCTGTGAAACTTCTTTCTTTTCTGTGCATTCAACTAAAAGAGTTGAACCTTACTTTTGATTGAGCCGTTCTGAAACACTCTTTCTGTAGAAAATGCAAGTGGTGATTCGGAGCGCTAAGAGGGTAATAGAGGAAAAAGGAATATCTTCAAATATAAACTACACAGAAGCATTCTGTAGAACTTCTTTCTGTTCCTTGCATTCAACTAACAATATTGAACCTTACTTTTGATTGACCAGTTCTGAAACTCTCTTTCTGTAGATACTGCAATTGGAAATTCTGAACGCTAAGAGTCCTATATTGGAAAAAGGAATATCTTCAAATAAAAACTACACAGAAGAATTCTGTGAAACTTCTTTCTGATCTGTGCATTCAACTAACAGAGTTAAACCATACTTTTGATTGAGCAGTTCTGAACACTCTTTCTGTAGAAAATGCAAGTGGACATTCGGAGCTCTAAGAGGGTAATAGTGGAAAAAGTAATATCGTCAAATAAGAACTACAGACAAGCATTCTGTGAAACTAATTTCTGTTCTGTGCATTCAACTAACAGAGTTGAACCTTACTTTTGATAGAGCCATTCTGAAACACTCTTTCTGTAGAAAATTCAATTGGACAATCTGAGCGATAAGAGGCCTATATTGGGAAAAAGAATATCTTCAAATAAAAACTACACAGAAGCATTCTGTGACACTTTTTCTGATCTGTGCATTCAGCTAACAGAGTTAAATCATACATTTGATTGATCAGTTCTGAACACTCTTTCTGTAGAAAATACAACTGGACATTTGGAGCGCTAAGAGGGTAGTAGTGCAAAAAGGAATATATTCAAATATAAACTACACAGAAGCATTCTGTGAAACTTGTTTCTATTCTGTGCATTCAACTAACATAGTTGAACCTTACTTTTGATTGAGCCTTTCTGAAACACTCTTTCTGTAGAAAATGCAATTGGACATTCTGAGCGCTAAGAGGCCTATATTGGTAAAAAGAATATCTTCATATAAACACTACACAGCAGTATTCTGTGAAACTTCTTTCTGATCTGTGCATTCAGCTAACAGAGTTAAACCATACTTTTGATTGAGCAGTTCTGAAACACTCTTTCTGTAGAAAATGCAACTGGACATTCAGAGCGCTAAGTGGGTAATAGTGGAAAATGGAATATCTTCAAAGATAAACTACACAGAAGAATTCTGTGAAACTTATTTCTGATCTGTGCATTCACCTAACACAGTTAAACCATACTTTTGATAGAGCAGTTCTGAACACACTTTCTGTAGAAAATGCAAGTGGACATTCGGAGATCTAAGAGGCCTATATTGGTAAAAAGAATATCTTCATATAAACACTACACAGCAGCATTCTGTGAAGCTTCTTTCTGGTCTGTGCATTCAGCTAACAGAGTTAAACCATACTTTTGATTGAGCAGTTCTGAAACACTCTTTCTGTAGAAAATGCAACTGGACATTCAGAGCGCTAAGTGGGTAATAGTGGAAAATGGAATATATTCAAATATAAACTACACAGAAGCATTCTGTGAAACTACATTCTGTTCTGTGCATTCAACTAACAGAGTTGAACCTTAATATTGATTGAGCAGTTCTGAAACACTCTTTCTGTAGAAAGTGTAATTGGATTTCTGAACGCTAAGAGTCCTATATTGAGAAAAATAATATCTTCAAATAAAAACTACAGAGATGCATTCTCTGAAACTACTTTCTGATCTGTGAATTCAGCTAACAGAATTAAATGATACATTTGATTTAGCAGTTCTGAAACACTCTTTCTGTAGAAAATGCAAGTGGACATTCGGTGCGCTAAGTTGGTAATTGTGGAAAAAGTAATATCTTCAAATAAAAACTACACAGAGGCATTCTCTGAAACTTCTTTCTGTTCTCTGCATTCAACTAACAGAGTTGAGCCTTATTTTTGAAGGAGCAGCCCTGAAACACACTTTCTGTAGAAACTGCAAGTGGACATTCCGAACGCTACTACGGTAATAGTGGAAAAAGGAATACCTTCAAATAAATACTACACAGAAGCAATCTGTGAAACTACTTTCTGTTCTGTGAATTCAACTAAAAGTGTTGAACCCTACTCTTCATTGTGCCGTTCTGAAACACTCTTTCTGTAGAAACTGCAATTGGATATTCGGAGCGCTAAGAGGCCTATATTTGAAAAAGGACTATCTTCAAATAAAAACTACACAGAAGCATTCTGTGAAACTTCGTACTGATATGTGCATTCAGCTAACAGAGATAAACCATACTTTTGATTGAGCAGTTCTGAACACTCTTTTTGTAGAAAATGCAGGTGGACATTAGGAGCGCTAAGAGGGTAATACTGAAAAAAGGAATATATTCAAATATAAACTACACAGAAGCATTCTGTGAAACTTCTTTCTGTTCTCTGCATTCAACTTACAGTGTTGAGCATTACTTTCGAAGGAGCAGTTCTGAAAAACTCTTTGTGTAGAAACTGCCAGTGGACATTCGGAGCGCTAAGAGGTTAATATTCAAAAAAGGAATATCTTCAACTAAATACTACACAGAAGCCTTCTCTGAAACTTATTTCTGATATGTGCATTTAACTAACAGAGTAAAACCATATTTTTGATTGAGCCGTTCTGAACACTCTTTATGTAGAAAATGCAAGTGGACATTCGGAGCGCTAAGAGGGTAATAGTGGAAAAAGGAATATATTCAAATATAAACTACTGAGAAGCATTCTGTGAAACTTCTTTTTGTTCTGTGCATTCAACTAACAGAGTTGAACCTTACTTTTGATTGAGCCGTTCTGAAACACTCTTTCTGTAGAAACTGCAATTTAACATACTGAGCGCTATGATGCCTATATTGGGATAAAGAATATCTTAAAATAAAAACTAAACAGATGCATTCTGTGAAACTTCTTTCTTATCTGTGCATTCAGCTAACAGAGTTAAATGATACTTTTGATTTAGCAGTTCTGAAACACTCTTTCTGTAGAAAATGCAAGTGGTCATTCGGTGCGCTAAGATGGTAATTGTGGAAAAAGGAATATCTTCAAATAAAAACTACACAGAGGCATTCTCTGAAACTTTTTTCTGTTCTCTGCTTTCAACTAACAGGGTTGAGCCTTATTTTTGAAGGAGCAGTCCTGAAACACTCTTTCTGTAGAAACTGCAAGTGGACATTCGGAGCGCTAAGAGGGTAATAGTGGAAAAAGGAATATATTCAAATAAATACTACACAGAAGCATTCTGTGAAACTACTTTCTGTTCTGTGCATTCAACTAAAAGAGTTGAACCCTACTTTTGATTGAGCCATTCTGAAACACTCTTTCTGTAGAAACTGCAATTGGATATTCGGAGCGCTAAGAGGCCTATATTGGAAAAAGGACTATCTTCAAATAAAAACTACACAGAAGCATTCCGTGAAACTTCGTACTGATCTGTGCATTCAGCTAACAGAATTAAACCATACTTTTGATTGAGCAGTTCGGAAACACTCTTTCTGTAGAAAATGCAAGTGGACATTCGGAGCGCTTAGAAGGTAATAGTGGAAAAAGGAACATCTTCAAATATAAACTACACAGAAGCATTCTATGAAACTTCTTTCTGTTCCGTTCATTCAACTAACAGAGTTGAACCTTACATTTGATTGAGCAGTTCAGAAACACTCTTTCTGTAGATACTGCAATTGGACATACTGAGCGCTAAGACTCCTATATTGGAGAAAGGAATATCTTCAAATAAAAAGTACACAGAAGCATTCTGTGAAAATTTTTTCTGATCTGTGCATTCAGCTAACAGAGTTAAACCATACTTTTGATTGAGCAGTTCTGAACACTCTTTCTGTAGAAAATGCAAGTGGACCTTCGGAGCGCTAAGAGGGTAATACTGAAAAAGGGAATATATTCAAATATAAACTACACAGAGGCATTCTGTGTAACTCCTTTCTGTTCTCTGCATTCAACTAACAGAGTTGAGCCCTACTTTTGAAGGAGCAGTTCTGAAACACTCTTTGTGTAGAAACTGAAATTGGACATTCGGAGAGCTAAGAGGATAATAGTCGAAAAAGGAATATCTTCAACAAAATACTACACGGAAGGATTCTGTGAAACATATTTCTGTTATGTGCATTCAAATAACAGAGTAAAACCATACTTTTGATTGAGCCGTTCTGAACACTCTTTCTGTAGAAAATGCAAGTGGACATTCGGAGCACTAAGAGGGTAATACTGGAAAAAGGAATATATTCAAATATAAACTACACAGAAGCATTCTGTGAAACTTCTTGCTGTTCTGTGCATTCAAGTAACAGAGTTGAACCTTACTTTTGATGGAACCGTTCTGAAACCCTCTTTCTGTAGAAAATGCAAGTGGACATTTGGAGCGCTAAGATGGTAATAGTGGAAAAAGGAATACATTCAAATATAAACTACACAGAAGCATTCTGTGAAACTTCTTTCTGTTCTGTGCATTCAACTAACAGAGTTGAACCTTACTTTTGATTGAGCCTTCTGAAACACTCATTCTGTAGAAACTGCAATTGGACATTCTGAGCGCTAAGTGGCCTATATTGGGAAAAAGAATATCTCCAAATAAAAACTACTCAGAAGCATTCTGTGAAACTTATTTCTGATCTGTGCATTCAGCTAACAGAGTTAAATGATACTTTTGATTGAGAATTTATGAGACACTCTTTCTGTAGAAAATGCAAGTGGACATTCGGAGCGCTAAGATTGTATTAGTGGAAAAAGGAATATCCCCAAATTAAAACTACACAGAAGCATTCTCTGAAACACTTTTCTGTTCTCTGCATTCAACTAACAGATTTGAGCCTTACTTTGAAGGAGCTGTTCTGAAACACTCATTGTGTAGAAACTGCCAGTGGACATTCGGAACGCTAAGAGGGTAATAGTTAAAAAAGGAATATCTATAACTAAATACTACACAGAAGCATTCTGTGAAACTTCTTTCTGTTCTGTTCATTCAACTAAAAGAGTTGAACCTTACTTTTGATTGAGCCGTTCTGAAACACTCTTTCTGTAGAAAATGCAAGTGGTGATTCGGAGCGCTAAGAGGGTAATAGTGAAAAAAGGAATATCTTCAAATATAAACTACACAGAAGCATTCTCTGAAACTTCTTTCTGTTCCGTGCATTCAACTAACAGTATTGAACCTTACTTTTGATTGAGCAGTTCTGAAACTCTCTTTCTGCAGATACTGCAATTGGACATTCTGAGAGCTAAGAGACCTATATTGGAAAAAGGAATATCTTCAAATAAAAACTACACAGAAGAATTCTGTGAAACTTCTTTCTGATCTGTGCATTCAACTAACAGAGTTAATCCATACTTTTGATTGAGCAGTTCTGAACACACTTTCTGTAGAAAATGCAAGTGGACATTCGGAGCTCTAAGTGGGTAATAGTGGAAAAAGTAATATCATCAAATATGAATTACAGAGAAGCATTCTGTGAAACTACTTTCTGTTCTGTGCATTCAAATAACAGAGTTGAGCCCTACTTTTGAAGGAGCAGTTCTGAAACACTCTTTGTGTAGAAACTGCAATTGGACAATCTGAGCGCTAGAGGCCTATATTGGGAAAAAGAATATCTTCAAATAAAAACTACACAGAAGCATTCTGTGCAACTTCTTTCTAATCTGTGCATTCAGCTAAGAGAGTTAAATCATACATTTGATTGAGCAGTTCTGAACACTCTTTCTGTAGAAAATGCAACTGGACATTTGGAGCGCTAAGAGGGTAGTATTGGAAAAAGCAATATATTCAAATATAAACTACACAGAAGCATTCTGTGAAACTTCTTTTTGTTCTGTGCATTCAACTAACATAGTTGAACCTTACTTTTGATTGAGCTTTTCTGAAACACCCTTTCTGTAGAAACTGCAATTGGACATTCTGAGCGCTAAGAGGCCTATATTGGTAAAAAGAATATCTTCATATAAACATTACACCGCAGCATTCTGTGAAACTTCTTTCTGTTCTGTGCATTCAGCTAACAGAGTTAAACCATTCTTTTGATTGAGCAGTTCTGAAACAATCTTTCTGTAGATAATGAAACTGGAGATTCAGAGCGCTAAGTGGGTAATAGTGAAAAATGGAATATCTTCAAATATAAACTACACAGAAGAATTCTGTGAAACTTTTTTCTGATCTGTGCATTCACCTAACAGGGTTAAACCACACTTATGTTTGAGCAGTTCTGAACACTCCTTCTGTAGAAAATGCAACTGGACATTTGGAGCGCTAAGAGGTTAATAGTGGAAAAAGGAATACCTTCAAATAAATACTACACAGAAGCATTCTGTGAAACTTCTTTCTGTTCTGTGAATTCAACTAAAAGAGTTGAACCCTACTTTTCATTGAGCCGTTCTGAAACACTCTTTCTGTAGAAACTGCAATTGGATATTCGGAGCGCTAAGAGGCCTATATATGAGAAAGGACTATCTTCAAATGAAAACTACACAGAAACATTCTGTGAAACTTCGTACTGATCTGTGCATTCAGCTAACAGAGTTAAACCATACTTTTGATTGAGCAGTTCGGAAACCCTCTTTCTGTAGAAAATGCAAGTGGACATTCGGAGCGCTTAGATGGTAATAGTGGAAAAAGGAATATCTTCAAATATAAACTACACAGAATCATTCTCTGAAACTTCTTTCTGTTCTGTTCATTCAACTAACAGAGTTGAACCTTACTTTTGATTGAGCCTTTCTGAAACACTCTTTCTGTAGAAACTGCAATTGGACATTCTGTGCGCTAAGAGGCCTACATTGGTAAAAAGAATATCTCCATATAAACACTACACAGCAGCATTCTGTGAAACATATTTCTGATCTGTGCATTCAGCTAACAGAGCTAAACCATACTTTTGATTGAGCAGTTCTGAAACACTCTTTCTGTAGAAAATGCAAATGGACATTCAGAGTGCTAAGTGGGTAATAGTGGAAAATGGAATATCTTCATATATAAACTACACAGAAGAATTCTGTGAAACTTATTTCTGATCTGTGCATTCACCTAACAGAGTTAAATCATACTTTTGATAGAGCAGTTCTGAACACACTTTCTGTAGAAAATGCAAGTGGACATTCTGAGCTCTAAGAGGGTAACAGTGGAAAAAGGAATATCTTCAAATACAAACTACACAGAAGCAATCTGTGAAACTACATTCTGTTCTGTGCATTCAACTAACAGATTTGAACCTTAGATTTGATTGAGCCGTTCTGAAACACTCTTTCTGTAGAAAATGCAAGTGGAGATTCGGAGCGCTAAGAGGGTAATAGTGGAAAATGGAATGTCTTCAAATATAAACTGCACAGAATGATTCGGTGAAACTTCTTTCTGATCTGTGCATTAAGCTAACAGAGTTAAACCATACTTTTGATTCAGCAGATCTGAACACTCTTTCTGTAGAAAATTCAACTGGACATTTGGAGCGCTAAGAGGGTAGTAGTGGAAAAAGGAATATATTCATATATAAACTAAACAGAAGCATTCTGTGAAACATCTGTCTGATCTGAGCATTCAGCTAACAGAGATAAACCATACTTTTGATTGAGCAGTTTTGAAACACTCTGTCTGTAGAAAATGCAACTGGTCATTCGTAGCGCTAAGTGGGTAATATTGGAAAAAAGAATATGTTCAAATATAAACTACACAGAAGCATTGTATGAAACTTCTTTCTGTTCTGTGCATTCAACTAAAAGAGTTGAACCTTACTTTTGATTGAGCCGTTCTGAAACACTCTTTCTGTAGAAACTGCAATTGGACATTCTAAGCGCTAAGAGGCCTACATTGGGAAAAATAATATCTTCAAATAAAAACTACACAGATGCATTCTGTGAAACTTATTTCTGATCTGTAAATTCAGATAACAGAGCTAAACCATATTTTTGATTGAGCAGTTATGAAACACTCTTTTTGTAGAAAATGCAAGTGGACATTCGGAGCGCTAAGATTGTAATAGAGGAAAAAGGAATATCTCCAATTAAAAACTACACAGAAGCATTCTCTGAAACCCCTTTCTGTTCTCCGCATTCAACTAAGAGAGTTGAGCCTTACTTTCGAAGGAGCAGTTCTGAAACACTCTTTGTGTAGAAACTGCCAGTGGATATTCGGAGCGCTAAGTGGGTAATAGTCCAAAAAGGAGTATCTTCAACTAAATACTACACAGAAGCATTCTGTGAAACTTCTTTCTGTTCTGTGCATTCAACTAAGAGAGTTGAACCTTACATTTGATTGAGCCGTTCTGAAACACTCTTTCTGTAGAAACTGGAATTGGACATTCTGAGTGCTAAGAGGCCTATATTGGGAAAAATAATATCTTCAAATAAAAACTACACAGAAGCATTGTTTGAAACTTATTTCTGATATGTGCATTCAGCTAACAGAGTGAAACCATACTTTTGATTGCGCAGTTCAGAACACACTTTCTGTAGAAAATGCAAGTGGACATTCGAAGCGCTATGAGGGTAAGATTGGAAAAAGGAATATATTCAAATATAAACTACACAGTAGCATTCTGTGAAACTTCTTTCTGTTCTGTTCATTCAACTACAAGAGTTGAACCTTAGTTTTGATTGAGCCGTTCTGAAACACTCTTTCTGTAGAAACTGCAATTGGACATTCTGAGCGCTAAGAGGCCTATATTGGGAAAGAGAATATCTACAAATAAAAACTACACAGAAGCATTCTGTGAAACTTCTTTCTGTTCTGTTCATTCAACTAAAAGAGTTGAACCTTAGTTTTGATTGAGCCGTTCTGAAACACTCTTTCTGTAGAAAATGCAAGTGGAGATTCGGAGCGCTAAGAGGGTAATAGTGGAAAAAGCAATGTCTTCAAATATAAACTACACAGAATCATTCGGTGAAACTTCTTTCTGATCTGTGCATTCAGCTAACAGAGTTAAACCATACTTTTGATTGAGCAGATCTGAACACTCTTTCTGTAGAAAATGCAACTGGATATTTGGAGCGCTAAGAGGGTAGTAGTGGAAAAGGAATATATTCAAATATAAACTACACAGAAGCATTCTGTGAAACTTCTTTCTGATCTGAGCATTCAGCTAACAGAGTTAAACCATACTTTTGATTGAGCAGTTTTGAAACACTCTGTCTGTAGAAAATGCAACTGGACATTCGTAGCCCTAAGTGGGTAATAGTGGAAAAAAGAATATGTTCAAATATAAACTACACAGAAGCATTGTATGAAACTTCTTCCTGTTCTGTGCATTCAACTAACAGAGTTGAACCTTAGTTTTGATTGAGCCGTTCTGAAACACTCTTTCTGTAGAAAATGCAATTGGCATTCTGAGCGCTAAGAGGCCTCTATTGGGAAAAATAATATCTTCAAATAAAAACTACACAGAAGCATTGTGTGAGACTTATTTCTGATATGTTCATTAAGCTAACAGAGTTAAACCATACTTTTGATTGCGCAGTTCCGAACACTCTTTCTGTAGAAAATGCAAGTGGACATTCGGAGCGCTAAGAGGGTAATAGTGGAAAAAGTAATATATTCAAATATAAACTACACAGTAGCATTCTGTGAAACTTCTTTCTGTTCTGTGCATTCAACTAACAGAGTTGAACCTTACTTTTGATTGAGCCATTCTGAAACACTCTTTCTGTAGAAACTGCAATTTTACATTCTAAGGGCTAAGAGGCCTACATTGGGAAAAAGAATATCTTCAAATAAAAACTACACAGATGCATTCTGAGAAACTTATTTCTGATCTGTAAATTCAGATAACGGAGCTAAACCATATTTTTGATTGAGCAGTTATGAAACACTCTTTTTGTAGAAAATGCAATTGGACATTCGGAGCGCTAAGATTGTAATAGAGGAAAAAGGAATATCTCCAATTAAAAACTACACAGAAGCATTCTCTGAAAGCCCTTTCTGTTCTCCGCATTCAACTAAGAGAGTTGAGCCTTACTTTCGAAGGAGCAGTTCTGAAACACTCTTTGTGTAGAAACTGCCAGTGGATATTCGGAGCGCTAAGTGGGTAATAGTCCAAAAAGGAGTATCTTCAACTAAATACTACACAGAAGCATTCTGTGAAACTTCTTTCTGTTCTGTGCATTCAACTAAGAGAGTTGAACCTTACATTTGATTGAGCCGTTCTTAAACACTCTTTCTGTAGAAACTGGAATTGGACATTCTGAGTGCTAAGAGGCCTATATTGGGAAAAATAATATCTTCAAATAAAAACTACACAGAAGTATTGTTTGAAACTTATTTCTGATATGTGCATTCAGCTAACAGAGTGAAACCATACTTTTGATTGCGCAGTTCAGAACACTCTTTCTGTGGAAAATGTAAGTGGACATTCGAAGGGCTATGAGGGTAAGATTGGAAAAAGGAATATATTCAAATATAAACTACACAGTAGCATTCTGTGAAACTTCTTTCTGTTCTGTTCATTCAACTACAAGAGTTGAACCTTAGTTTTGATTGAGCCGTTCTGAAACACTCTTTCTGTAGAAACTGCAATTGGACATTCTGAGCGCTAAGAAGCCTATATTGGGAAAGAGAATATCTACAAATAAAAACTACACAGAAGCATTCTGTGAAACTTCTTTCTGTTCTGTTCATTCAACTAAAAGAGTTGAACCTTAGTTTTGATTGAGCCGTTCTGAAACACTCTTTCTGTAGAAAATGCAAGTGGAGATTCGGAGCGCTAAGAGGGTAATAGTGGAAAAAGGAATGTCTTCAAATATAAACTACACAGAATCATTCGGTGAAACTTCTTTCTGATCTGTGCATTCAGCTAACAGAGTTAAACCATACTTTTGATTGAGCAGATCTGAACACTCTTTGTGTAGAAAATGCAACTGGACATTTGGAGCGCTAAGAGGGTAGTATTGGAAAAAGGAATATATTCAAATATAAACTACACAGAAGCATTCTGTGAAACTTCTTTCTGATCTGAGCATTCAGCTAACAGAGTTAAACCATACTTTTGATTGAGCAGTTTTGAAACACTCTGTCTGTAGAAAATGCAACTGGACATTCGTAGCGCTAAGTGGGTAATAGTGGAAAAAAGAATATGTTCAAATATAAACTACACAGAAGCATTGTATGAAACATCCTTCTGTTCTGTGCATTCAGCTAACAGAGTTGAACCTTACTTTTGATTGAGCCGTTCTGGAACACTCTTTCTGTAGAAACTGCAATTGGACATTCTGAGCGCTAAGAGGCCTATATTGGGAAAAAAAAATCTTCAAATAAAAACTACACAGAAGCATTGTGTGAAACTTATATCTGATGTGTGCATTCAGCTAACAGAGTTAAACCATACTTTTGATTGCGCAGTTCCGAACACTCTTTCTGTAGAAAATGCTAGTGGACATTCGGAGCGCTAAGAGGGTAATAGTGGAAAAAGGAATATATTCAAATATAAACTACACAGTAGCATTCTGTGAAACTTCTTTCTGTTCTGTGCATTCAACTAACAGAGTTGAACCTTACTTTTGATTGAGCCGTTCTGAAACATTCTTTTTGTAGAAACTGCAATTGCACATTCTAAGCGCTAAGAGGCCTACACTGGGAAAAAGAATATCTTCAAATAAAAACTACACAGATGCATTCTGTGAAACTTATTTATGATCTGTAAATTCAGTTAACAGAGCTAAACCATATTTTTGATTGAGCAGTTATGAAACAATCTTTTTGTAGAAAATGCAAGTGGACATTCGGAGCACTAAGATTGTAATAGAGGAAAATGGGTTATCTCCAATTAAAAACTACACAGAATCATTCTCTGAAACCACTTTCTGTTCTCCGAATTCAACTAACAGAGTTGAGCCTTACTTTTGAAGGAGCAGTTCTGAAACACTCTTTGTGTAGAAACTGCCAGTGGATATTCGGAGCGCTAAGTGTGTAATAGTCCAAAAAGGAGTATCTTCAACTAAATACTACACTGAAGCATTCAGTGAAACTTCTTTCTGTTCTGTGCATTCAACTAAGAGAGTTGAACCTTACATTTGATTCAGCCGTTCTGAAACACTCTTTCTGTAGAAACTGCAATTGGACATTCTGAGCGCTAAGAGGCCTATATTGGGAAAAATTATATCTTCAAATAAAAATTACACAGAAGCATTGTTTGAAACTTATTTCTGATATGTGCATTCAGCTAACAGAGTTAAACCATACTTTTGATTGCGCAGTTCAGAACACTCTTTCTGTAGAAAATGCAAGTGGACATTCGGAGCGCTAAGAGGGTAATAGTGGAAAAAGGAATATATTCAAATATAAACTACACGGTAGCATTCTGTGAAACTTCTTTCTCTTCTGTGCATTCAACTAACAGTGTTGAACCTTACTTTAGATTGAGCCGTTCTGAAACACTCTTTCTGTAGAAACTGCAATTGGACATTCTAAGCGCTAAGAGGCCTACATGGGGAAAAAGAATATCTTCAAATAAAAACTACACAGATGCATTCTGTGAAACTTATTTCTGATCTGTAAATTCAGTTAACAGAGCTAAACCATATTTTTAATTGAGCAGTTATGAAATACTCTTTTTGTTGAAAATGCAAGTGGACATTCGGAGCGCTAAGATTGTAATAGAGGAAAAAGGAATATCTCCAATTAAAAACTACACAGAAGCATTCTCTGAAACCCCTTTCTGTTCTCCGCATTCAACTAACAGAGTTGAGCCTTACTTTTGAAGGAGCAGTTATGAAACACTCTTTGTGTAGAAACTGCCAGTGGATATTCGGAGCGCTAAGTGGGTAATAGTCCAAAAAGGAGTATCTTCAAATAAATACTACACAGAAGCATTCTGTGAAACTTCTTTCTGTTCTGTGCATTCAACTAAGAAAGTTGAACCTTACATTTGATTGAGCCGTTCTGAAACACTCTTTTTGTAGAAACTGCAATTGGACATTCTGAGCGCTAAGAAGCCTACATTGGTAAAAATAATATCTTCAAATAAAAACTACACAGAAGCATTGTTTGAAACTTATTTCTGGTATGTGCATTCAGCTAACAGAGTTAAACCATACTTTTGATTGCGCAGTTCAGAACACCCTTTCTGTAGAAAATGCAAGTGGACATTCGGAGCGCTAAGAGGGTAATATTGGAAAAAGGAATATATTCAAATATAAACTACACAGAAGCATTCTGTGAAACTTCCTTCTGTTCTGTGCATTCAACTACCAGGGTTGAACCTTACTTTTGATTGAGCCGTTCTGAAACACTCTTTCTGTAGAAACTGCAATTGGACATTCTGAGCGCTAAGAGGCCTATATTGGGAAAAAGAATATCTACAAATAAAAACTACACAGAAGCATTCTGTGAAACTTCTTTCTGTTCTGTTCATTCATCTAAAAGATTTGAACCTTAGTTTTGATTGAGCCGTTCTGAAACTCTCTTTCTGTAGAAAATGCAAGTGGAGATTCGGAGCGCTAAGTGGGTAATAGTGCAAAAAGGAATGTCTTCAAATATAAACTACACAGAATCATTCTGTGAAACTTCTTTCTGATCTGTGCATTCAGCTAACAGAGTTAAACCATACTTTTGATAGAGCAGATCTGAACACTCTTTCTGTAGAATATGCAACTGGACATTTGGAGCGCTAAGAGGGTAGTAGTGGAAAAAGGAATATATTCAAATATAAACTACACAGAATCATTCTGTGAAACTTCTTTCTGATCTGAGCATTCAGCTAACAGAGTTAAACCATACTTTTGATTGAGCAGTTTTGAAACACTCTGTCTGTAGAAAATGCAACTGGACATTCGTAGCACTAAGTGGGTAATAGTGGAAAAAAGAATATGTTCAAATATAAACTACACAAAAGCATTGTATGAAACAACTTTCTGTTCTGTGCATTCAGCTAACAGAATTGAACCTTACTTTTGATTGAGCCGTTCGGGAACACTTTTTCTATAGAAACTGCAATTGGACATTCTGAGCGCTAAGAGGCCTATATTGGGAAAAAAAATATCTTCAAATAAAAACTACACAGAAGCATTGTGTGAAACTTATTTCTGATGTGTGCATTCAGCTAACAGAGTTAAACCATACTTTTGATTGCGCAGTTCCGAACATTCTTTCTGTAGAAAATGCAAGTGGACATTCGGAGTGCTAAGAGGGTAATAGTGGAAAAAGGTTATATTCAAATATAAACTACACAGTAGCATTCTGTGAAACTTCTTTCTGTTCTTTGCATTCAACTAACAGAGTTGAACCTTACTTTTGATTGAGCCGTTCTGAAACACTCTTTTTGTAGAAACGGCAATTGGACATTCTAAGCGCTAAGAGGCCTACACTGGGAAAAAGAATATCTTCAAAAAGAAACTACACAGATGCATTCTGTGAAACTTATTTCTGATCTGTAAATTCAGTTAACAGAGCTAAACCATATTTTTAATTGAGCAGTTATGAAATACTGTTTTTGTTGAAAATGCAAGTGGACATTCGGAGCGCTAAGATTGTAATAGAGGAAAAAGGAATATCTCCAATTAAAAACTACACAGAAGCATTCACTGAAACCCCCTCTGTTCTCCGCATTCAAATAACAGAGTTGAGCCTTACTTTTGAAGGAGCAGTTCTGAAACACTCTTTGTGTAGAAACTGCCAGTGGATATTCGGAGCGCTAAGTGTGTAATAGTACAAAAAGGAGTATCTTCAACTAAATACTACACAGAAGCATTCAGTGAAACTTCTTTCTGTTCTGTGCATTCAACTAAGAGAGTTGAACCTTACATTTGATTCAGCCGTTCTGAAACACTCTTTCTGTAGAAACTGCAATTGGACATTCTGAGCGCTAAGAGGCCTATATTGGGAAAAATAATATCTTCAAATAAAAATTACACAGAAGCATTGTTTGAAACTTATTTCTGATATGTGCATTCAGCTAACAGAGTTAAACCATACTTTTGATTGCGCAGTTCAGAACACTCTTTCTGTAGAAACTGCAATTGGACATTCTGAGCGCAAAGAGGCCTATATTGGGAAAAATAATATCTTCAAATGAAAACTACACAGAAGCATTGTGTGAAACTTATTTCTGATATGTTCATTAAGCTAACAGAGTTAAACCATACTTTTGATTGCGCAGTTCTGAACACTCTTTCTGTAGAAAATGCAAGTGGACATTCGGAGCGCTGAGAGGTTAATAGTGGAAAAAGGAATATATTCAAATATAAACTACACAGTAGCATTCTGTGAAAATTCTTACTGTTCTGTGCATTCAACTAACAGAGTTGAACCTTACTTATGATTGAGCCGTTCTGAAACACTCTTTCTGTAGAAACTGCAATTGGACATGCTAAGCACTAAGAGGCCTACATTGGGAAAAAGAATATCTTCAAATAAAAACTACACAGATGCATTCTGTGAAACTTATTTCTGATTTGTAAATTCAGTTAACAGAGATAAAACGTATTTTTGATTGAGCAGTTATGAAACACTCTTTTTGTAGAAAATGCAAGTGGAGATTCGGAGCGCTAAGAGGGTAATAGTGGAAAAAGGAATGTCTTCAAATATAAACTACACAGAATCATTCGGTGAAACTTCTTTCTGATCTGTGCATTCAGCTAACAGGGTTAAACCATACTTTTGATTGAGCAGATCTGAACACTCTTTCTGTAGAAAATGCAACTGGACATTTGGAGCGCTAAGAGCGTAGTAGTGGAAAAAGGAATATATTCAAATATAAACTACACAGAAGCATTCTGTGAAACTTCTTTCTGATCTGAGCATTCAGCTAACACAGTTAAACCATACTTTTGATTGAGCAGTTTTGAAACACTCTGTCTGTAGAAAATGCAACTGGACATTCGTAGCGCTAAGTGGGTAATAGTGGAAAAAAGAATATGTTCAAATATAAACTACACAGAAGCATTGTATGAAACTTCTTTCTGTTCTGTGCATTCAACTAACAGAGTTGAACCTTACTTTTGATTGAGCCGTTCTGAAACACTCTTTCTGTAGAAACTGCAATTGGACATTCTGAGCGCTAAGAGGCATATATTGGGAAAAAGAAAGTCTACAAATAAAAACTACACAGAAGAATTGTGTGAAACTTCTTTCTGTTCTGTTTGTTCAACTAAAAGAGTTGAACCTTAGTTTTGATTGAGCCGTTCTGAAACACTCTTTCTGTAGAAAATGCAAGTGGAGATTCGGAGCGCTAAGAGGGTAATAGTGGAAAAAGGAATGTCTCCAAATATAAACTACACAGAATCATTCTGTGAAACTTCTTTCTGATCTGTGCATTCAGCTAACAGAGTTAAACCATACTTTTGATTGAGCAGATCTGAACACTCTTTCTGTAGAAAATGCAACTGGACATTTGTAGCGCTAAGAGAGTAGTAGTGGAAAAAGGAATATATTCAAATATAAACTACACAGAAGCATTCTGTGAAACTTCTTTCTGATCTGAGAATTCAGCTAACAGAGTTAAACCATACTTTTGATTGAGCAGTTTTGAAACACTCTGTCTGTAGAAAATGCAACTGGACATTCGTAGCTCTATGTGGGTAATAGTGGAAAAAAGAATATGTTCAAATATAAACTACACAGAAGTATTGTATGAAACTTCTTTCTGTTCTGTGCATTCAACTAACAGAGTTGAACCTTACTTTTATTGAGCCTTTCTGAAACACTCTTTCTGTAGAAACTGCAATTGGACATTCTGAGCGCTAAGAGGCCTCTATTGGGAAAAATAATATCTTCAAATAAAAACTACACAGAAGCATTGTGTGAAACTTATTTCTGATATGTTCATTAAGCTAACAGAGTTAAACCATACTTTTGATTGCGCAGTTCTGAACACTCTTTCTGTAGAAAATGCAAGTGGACATTCGGTCCGCTAAGAGGGTAATAGTGGAAAAAGGAATATATTCAAATATAAACTACACAGTAGCATTCTGTGAAAATTCTTTCTGTTCTGTGCATTCAACTAACAGAGTTGAACCTTACTTATGATTGAGCCGTTCTGAAACACTCTTTCTGTAGAAACTGCAATTGGACATGCTAAGCGCTAAGAGGCCTACATTGGGAAAAAGAATATCTTCAAATAAAAACTACACAGATGCATTCTGTGAAACTTATTTCTGATGTGTAAATTCAGTTAACAGAGATAAAACATATTTTTGATTGAGCAGTTATGAAACACTCTTTTTGTAGAAAATGCAAGTGGAGATTCGGAGCGCTAAGAGGGTAATAGTGGAAAAAGGAATGTCTTCAAATATAAACTACACAGAATCATTCGGTGAAACTTCTTTCTGATCTGTGCATTCAGCTAACAGAGTTAAACCATACTTTTGATTGAGCAGATCTGAACACTCTTCCTGTAGAAAATGCAACTGGACATTTGGAGCGCTAAGAGCGTAGTAGTGGAAAAAGGAATATATTCAAATATAAACTACACAGAAGCATTCTGTGAAACTTCTTTCTGATCTGAGCATTCAGCTAACAGAGTTAAACCATACTTTTGATTGAGCAGTTTTGAAACACTCTGTCTGTAGAAAATGCAACTGGACATTCGTAGCGCTAAGTGGGTAATAGTGGAAAAAAGAATATGTTCAAATATAAACTACACAGAAGCATTGTATGAAACTTCTTTCTGTTCTGTGCATTCAACTGACAGAGTTGAACCTTACTTTTGATTGAGCCGTTCTGAAACACTCTTTCTGTAGAAACTGCAATTGGACATTCTGAGCGCTAACAGGCCTATATTGGGAAAAAGAATGTCTACAAATAAAAACTACGCAGAAGAATTGTGTGAAACTTCTTTCTGTTCTGTTTGTTCAACTAAAAGAGTTGAACCTTAGTTTTGATTGAGCCGTTCTGAAACACTCTTTCTGTAGAAAATGCAAGTGGAGATTCGGAGCGCTAAGAGGGTAATAGTGGAAAAAGGAATGACTCCAAATATAAACTACACAGAATCATTCTGTGAAACTTATTTCTGATCTGTGCATTCAGCTAACAGAGTTAAAACATACCTATGATTGAGCAGATCTGAACACTCTTTCTGTAGAAAATGCAACTGGTCATTTGGAGCGCAAAGAGAGTAGTAGTGGAAAAAGGAATATATTCAAATATAAACTACACAGAAGCATTCTGTGAAACTTCTTTCTGATCTGAGCATTCAGCTAACAGAGTTAAACCATACTTCTGATTGAGCAGTTTTGAAACACTCTGTCTGTAGAAAATGCAACTGGACATTCGTAGCGCTAAGTGGGTAATAGTGGAAAAAAGAATATGTTCAAATATAAACTACACAGAAGCATTGTAAGAAACTTCCTTCTGTTCTGTGCATTCAACTAACAGAGTTGAACCTTACTTTTGATTGAGCCTTTCTGAAACACTCTTTCTGTAGAAACTGCAATTGGACATTCTGAGCGCTAAGAGGACTATATTGGGAAAAATAATATCTTCAAATAAAAACTACACAGAAGCATTGTGTGAAACTTATTTCTGATATGTTCATTAAGCTAACAGAGTTAAACCATACTTTTGATTGCGCAGTTCTGAACACTCTTTCTGTAGAAAATGCAAGTGGACATTCGGAGCGCTAAGAGGGTAATAGTGGAAAAAGGAATATATTCAAATATAAACTACACAGTAGCATTCTGTGAAAATTTTTTCTGTTCTGTGCATTCAACTAACAGAGTTGAACCTTACTTTTGATTGAGCCGTTGTGAAACACTCTTTCTGTAGAAACTGCCATTGGACATGCTAAGCGCTGAGGCCTACATTGGGAAAAAGAATATCTTCAAATAAAAACTACACAGATGCATTCTGTGAAACTTATTTCTGATCTGTAAATTCAGTTAACAGAGATAAAACATATTTTTGATTGAGCAGTTATGAAACACTCTTTTTGTAGAAAATGCAAGTGGAGATTCGGAGCGCTAAGAGGGTAATAGTGGAAAAAGGAATGTCTTCAAATATAAACTACACAGAATCATTCGGTGAAACTTCTTTCTGATCTGTGCATTCAGCTAACAGAGTTAAACCATACTTTTGATTGAGCAGATCTGAACACTCTTTCTGTAGAAAATGCAACTGGACATTTGGAGCGCTAAGAGCGTAGTAGTGGAAAAAGGAATATATTCAAATATAAACTACACAGAAGCATTCTGTGAAACTTCTTTCTGATCTGAGCATTCAGCTAACAGAGTTAAACCATACTTTTGATTGAGCAGTTTTGAAAAACTCTGTCTGTAGAAAATGCAACTGGACATTCGTAGCGCTAAGTGGGTAATAGTGGAAAAAAGAATATGTTCAAATATAAACTACACAGAAGCATTGTATGAAACTTCTTTCTGTTCTGTGCATTCAACTAACAGAGTTGAACCTTACTTTTGATTGAGCCGTTCTGAAACACTCTTTCTGTAGAAACTGCAATTGGACATTCTGAGCGCTAAGAGGCCTATATTGGGAAAAAGAATGTCTACAAATAAAAACTACACAGAAGAATTGTGTGAAACTCCTTTCTGTTCTGTTTGTTCAACTAAAAGAGTTGAACCTAAGTTTTGATTGAGCCGTTCTGAAACACTCTTTCTGTAGAAAATGCAAGTGGAGATTCGGAGCGCTAAGAGGGTAATAGTGGAAAAAGGAATGACTCCAAATATAAACTACACAGAATCATTCTGTGAAACTTCTTTCTGATCTGTGCATTCAGCTAACAGAGTTAAAACATACCCATGATTGAGCAGATCTGAACACTCTTTCTGTAGAAAATGCAACTGGTCATTTGGAGCGCAAAGAGAGTAGTAGTGGAAAAAGGAATATATTCAAATATAAACTACACAGAAGCATTCTGTGAAACTTCTTTCTGATCTGAGCATTCAGCTAACAGAGTTAAACCATACTTCTGATTGAGCAGTTTTGAAACACTCTGTCTGTAGAAAATGCAACTGGACATTCGTAGCGCTAAGTGGGTAATAGTGGAAAAAAGAATATGTTCAAATATAAACTACACAGAAGCATTGTATGAAACTTCCTTCTGTTCTGTGCATTCAACTAACAGAGTTGAACCTTACTTTTGATTGAGCCTTTCTGAAACACTCTTTCTGTAGAAACTGCAATTGGACATTCTGAGCGCTAAGAGGCCTATATTGGGAAAAATAATATCTTCAAATAAAAACTACACAGAAGCATTGTGTGAAACTTATTTCTGATATGTTCATTAAGCTAACAGAGTTAAACCATACTTTTGATTGCGCAGTTCTGAACACTCTTTCTGTAGAAAATGCAAGTGGACATTCGGAGCGCTAAGAGGGTAATAGTGGAAAAAGGAATATATTCAAATATAAACTACACAGTAGCATTCTGTGAAAATTCTTTCTGTTCTGTGCATTCAACTAACAGAGTTGAACCTTACTTTTGATTGAGCCGTTCTGAAACACTCTTTCTGTAGAAACTGCCATTGGACATGCTAAGCGCTAAGAGGCCTACATTGGGAAAAAGAATATCTTCAAATAAAAACTACACAGATGCATTCTGTGAAACTTATTTCTGATCTGTAAATTCAGTTAACAGAGATAAAACATATTTTTGATTGAGCAGTTATGAAACACTCTTTTTGTAGAAAATGCAAGTGGAGATTCGGAGCGCTAAGAGGGTAATAGTGGAAAAAGGAATGTCTTCAAATATAAACTACACAGAATCATTCGGTGAAACTTCTTTCTGATCTGTGCATTCAGCTAACAGAGTTAAACCATACTTTTGATTGAGCAGATCTGAACACTCTTTCTGTAGAAAATGCAACTGGACATTTGGAGCGTTAAGAGCGTAGTAGTGGAAAAAGGAATATATTCAAATATAAACTACACAGAAGCATTCTGTGAAACTTCTTTCTGATCTGAGCATTCAGCTAACAGAGTTAAACCATACTTTTGATTGAGCAGTTTTGAAACACTCTGTCTGTAGAAAATGCAACTGGACATTCGTAGTGCTAAGTGGGTAATAGTGGAAAAAAGAATATGTTCAAATATAAACTACACAGAAGCATTGTATGAAACTTCTTTCTGTTCTGTGCATTCAACTAACAGAGTTGAACCTTACTTTTGATTGATCCGTTCTGAAACACTCTTTCTGTAGAAACTGCAATTGGACATTCTGAGCACTAAGAGGCCTATATTGGGAAAAAGAATGTCTACAAATAAAAACTACACAGAAGAATTGTGTGAAACTTCTTTCTGTTCTGTTTGTTCAACTAAAAGAGTTGAACCTTAGTTTTGATTGAGCCTTTCTGAAACACTCTTTCTGTAGAAAATGCAAGTGGAGTTTCGGAGCGCTAAGAGGGTAATAGTGGAAAAAGGAATGTCTCCAAATATAAACTACACAGAAACATTCTGTGAAACTTCTTTCTGATCTGTGCATTCAGCTAACAGAGTTAAACCATACCTTTGATTGAGCAGATCTGAACACTCTTTCTGTAGAAAATGCAACTGGACATTTGGAGCGCTAAGAGAGTAGTAGTGGAAAAAGGAATATATTCAAATATAAACTACACAGAAGCATTCTGTGGAACTTCTTTCTGATCTGAGCATTCAGCTAACAGAATTAAACCATACTTTTGATTGAGCAGTTTTGAAACACTCTGTCTGTAGAAAATGCAACTGGACATTCGTAGCGCTAAGTGGGTAATAGTGTAAAAAAGAATATGTTCAAATATAAACTACACAGAAGCATTGTATGAAACTTCTTTCTGTTCTGTGCATTCAACTAACAGAGTTGAACCTTACTTTTGATTGAGCCTTTCTGAAACACTCTTTCTGTAGAAACTGCAATTGGACATTCTGAGCGCTAAGAGGCCTATATTGGGAAAAATAATATCTTCAAATAAAAACTACACAGAAGCATTGTGTGAAACTTATTTCTCATATGTTCATTAAGCTAACAGAGTTAAACCATACTTTTGATTGCGCAGTTCTGAACACTCTTTCTGTAGAAAATGCAAGTGGACATTCGGAGCGCTAAGAGGGTAATAGTGGAAAAAGGAATATATTCAAATATAAACTACACAGTAGCATTCTGTGAAAATTCTTTCTGTTCTGTGCATTCAACTAACAGAGTTGAACCTTACTTTTGATTGAGCCGTTCTGAAACACTCTTTCTGTAGAAACTGCCATTGGACATGCTAAGCGCTAAGAGGCCTACATTGGGAAAAAGAATATCTTCAAATAAAAACTACACAGATGCATTCTGTGAAACTTATTTCTGGTCTGTAAATTCAGTTAACAGAGATAAAACATATTTTTGATTGAGCAGTTATGAAACACTCTTTTTGTAGAAAATGCAAGTGGAGATTCGGAGCGCTAAGAGGGTAATAGTGGAAAAAGGAATGTCTTCAAATATAAACTACACAGAATCATTCGGTGAAACTTCTTTCTGATCTGTGCATTCAGCTAACAGAGTTAAACCATACTTTTGATTGAGCAGATCTGAACACTCTTTCTGTAGAAAATGCAACTGCACATTTGGAGCGCTAAGAGCGTAGTAGTGGAAAAAGGAATATATTCAAATATAAACTACACAGAAGCATTCTGTGAAACTTCTTTCTGATCTGAGCATTCAGCTAACAGAGTTAAACCATACTTTTTATTGAGCAGTTTTGAAACACTCTGTCTGTAGAAAATGCAACTGGACATTCGTAGTGCTAAGTGGGTAATAGTGGAAAAAAGAATATGTTCAAATATAAACTACACAGAAGCATTGTATGAAACTTCTTTCTGTTCTGTGCATTCAACTAACAGAGTTGAACCTTACTTTTGATTGATCCGTTCTGAAACACTCTTTCTGTAGAAACTGCAATTGGACATTCTGAGCACTAAGAGGCCTATATTGGGAAAAAGAATGTCTACAAATAAAAACTACACAGAAGAATTGTGTGAAACTTCTTTCTGTTCTGTTTGTTCAACTAAAAGAGTTGAACCTTAGTTTTGATTGAGCCTTTCTGAAACACTCTTTCTGTAGAAAATGCAAGTGGAGATTCGGAGCGCTAAGAGGGTAATAGTGGAAAAAGGAATGTCTCCAAATATAAACTACACAGAAACATTCTGTGAAACTTCTTTCTGATCTGTGCATTCAGCTAACAGAGTTAAACCATACCTTTGATTGAGCAGATCTGAACACTCTTTCTGTAGAAAATGCAACTGGACATTTGGAGCGCTAAGAGAGTAGTAGTGGAAAAAGGAATATATTCAAATATAAACTACACAGAAGCATTCTGTGGAACTTCTTTCTGATCTGAGCATTCAGCTAACAGAATTAAACCATACTTTTGATTGAGCAGTTTTGAAACACTCTGTCTGTAGAAAATGCAACTGGACATTCGTAGCGCTAAGTGGGTAATAGTGTAAAAAAGAATATGTTCAAATATAAACTACACAGAAGCATTGTATGAAACTTCTTTCTGTTCTGTGCATTCAACTAACAGAGTTGAACCTTACTTTTGATTGAGCCTTTCTGAAACACTCTTTCTGTAGAAACTGCAATTGGACATTCTGAGCGCTAAGAGGCCTATATTGGGAAAAATAATATCTTCAAATAAAAACTACACAGAAGCATTGTGTGAAACTTATTTCTCATATGTTCATTAAGCTAACAGAGTTAAACCATACTTTTGATTGCGCAGTTCTGAACACTCTTTCTGTAGAAAATGCAAGTGGACATTCGGAGCGCTAAGAGGGTAATAGTGGAAAAAGGAATATATTCAAATATAAACTACACAGTAGCATTCTGTGAAAATTCTTTCTGTTCTGTGCATTCAACTAACAGAGTTGAACCTTACTTTTGATTGAGCCGTTCTGAAACACTCTTTCTGTAGAAACTGCCATTGGACATGCTAAGCGCTAAGAGGCCTACATTGGGAAAAAGAATATCTTCAAATAAAAACTACACAGATGCATTCTGTGAAACTTATTTCTGATCTGTAAATTCAGTTAACAGAGATAAAACATATTTTTGATTGAGCAGTTATGAAACAATCTTTTTGTAGAAAATGCAAGTGGAGATTCGGAGCGCTAAGAGGGTAATAGTGGAAAAAGGAATGTCTTCAAATATAAACTACACAGAATCATTCGGTGAAACTTCTTTCTGATCTGTGCATTCAGCTAACAGAGTTAAACCATACTTTTGATTGAGCAGATCTGAACACTCTTTCTGTAGAAAATGCAACTGCACATTTGGAGCGCTAAGAGCGTAGTAGTGGAAAAAGGAATATATTCAAATATAAACTACACAGAAGCATTCTGTGAAACTTCTTTCTGATCTGAGCATTCAGCTAACAGAGTTAAACCATACTTTTGATTGAGCAGTTTTGAAACACTCTGTCTGTAGAAAATGCAACTGGACATTCGTAGCGCTAAGTGGCTAATAGTGGAAAAAGAATATGTTCAAATATAAACTACACAGAAGCATTGTATGAAACTTCTTTCTGTTCTGTGCATTCAACTAACAGAGTTGAACCTTACTTTTGATTGAGCCGTTCTGAAACACTCTTTCTGTAGAAACTGCAATTGGACATTCTGAGCACTAAGAGGCCTATATTGGGAAAAAGAATGTCTACAAATAAAAACTACACAGAAGAATTGTGTGAAACTTCTTTCTGTTCTGTTTGTTCAACTAAAAGAGTTGAACCTTAGTTTTGATTGAGCCTTTCTGAAACACTCTTTCTGTAGAAAATGCAAGTGGAGATTCGGAGCGCTAAGAGGGTAATAGTGGAAAAAGGAATGTCTCCAAATATAAACTACACAGAAACATTCTGTGAAACTTCTTTCTGATCTGTGCATTCAGCTAACAGAGTTAAACCATAGCTTTGATTGAGCAGATCTGAACACTCTTTCTGTAGAAAATGCAACTGGTCATTTGGAGCGCAAAGAGAGTAGTAGTGGAAAAAGGAATATATTCAAATATAAACTACACAGAAGCATTCTGTGAAACTTCTTTCTGATCTGAGCATTCAGCTAACAGAGTTAAACCATACTTTTGATTGAGCAGTTTTGAAACACTCTGTCTGTAGAAAATGCAACTTTACATTCGTAGCGCTAAGTGGGTAATAGTGGAAAAAAGAATATGTTCAAATATAAACTACACAGAAGCATTGTATGAAACTTCTTTCTGTTCTGTGCATTCAAGTAACAGAGTTGAACCTTACTTTTGATTGAGCCTTTCTGAAACACTCTTTCTGTAGAAACTGCAATTGGACATTCTGAGCGCTAAGAGGCCTATATTGGGAAAAATAATATCTTCAAATAAAAACTACAAAGAAGCATTGTGTGAAACTTATCTCTGATATGTTCATTAAGCTAACAGAGTTAAACCATACTTTTGATTGCGCAGTTCTGAACACTCTTTCTGTAGAAAATGCAAGTGGACATTCGGAGCGCTAAGAGGGTAATAGTGGAAAAAGGAATATATTCAAATATAAACTACAGAGTAGCATTCTGTGAAAATTCTTTCTGTTCTGTGCATTCAACTAACAGAGTTGAACCTTACTTTTGATTGACCCGTTCTGAAACACTCTTTCTGTAGAAACTGCAATTGGACATGCTAAGCGCTAAGAGGCCTACATTGGGAAAAAGAATATCTTCAAATAAAAACTACACAGATGCATTCTGTGA
Organism: Symphalangus syndactylus; assembly: GCF_028878055.3. Classification (NCBI taxonomy): domain Eukaryota; kingdom Metazoa; phylum Chordata; class Mammalia; order Primates; family Hylobatidae; genus Symphalangus; species Symphalangus syndactylus. The sequence goes on along the minus strand of NC_072445.2, from coordinate 8,722,608 downwards.
AACTTATTTCTGATCTGTAAATTCAGTTAACAGAGATAAAACATATTTTTGATTGAGCAGTTATGAAACACTCTTTTTGTAGAAAATGCAAGTGGAGATTCAGAGCGCTAAGAGGGTAATAGTGGAAAAAGGAATGTCTTCAAATATAAACTACACAGAATCATTCGGTGAAACATCTTTCTGATCTGTGCATTCAGCTAACAGAGTTAAACCATACTTTTGATTGAGCAGATCTGAACACTCTTTCTGTAGAAAATCCAACTGGACATTTGGAGCGCTAAGAGCGTAGTAGTGGAAAACGGAATATATTCAAATATAAACTACACAGAAGCATTCTGTGAAACTTCTTTCTGATCTGAGCATTCAGCTAACAGAGTTAAACCATACTTTTGATTGAGCAGTTTTGAAACACTCTGTCTGTAGAAAATGCAACTGGACATTCGTAGTGCTAAGTGGGTAATAGTGGAAAAAAGAATATGTTCAAATATAAACTACACAGAAGCATTGTATGAAACTTCTTTCTGTTCTGTGCATTCAACTAACAGAGTTGAACCTTACTTTTGATTGATCCGTTCTGAAACACTCTTTCTGTAGAAACTGCAATTGGACATTCTGAGCACTAAGAGGCCTATATTGGGAAAAAGAATGTCTACAAATAAAAACTACACAGAAGAATTGTGTGAAACTTCTTTCTGTTCTGTTTGTTCAACTAAAAGAGTTGAACCTTAGTTTTGATTGAGCCTTTCTGAAACACTCTTTCTGTAGAAAATGCAAGTGGAGATTCGGAGCGCTAAGAGGGTAATAGTGGAAAAAGGAATGTCTCCAAATATAAACTACACAGAAACATTCTGTGAAACTTCTTTCTGATCTGTGCATTCAGCTAACAGAGTTAAACCATACCTTTGATTGAGCAGATCTGAACACTCTTTCTGTAGAAAATGCAACTGGACATTTGGAGCGCTAAGAGAGTAGTAGTGGAAAAAGGAATATATTCAAATATAAACTACACAGAAGCATTCTGTGGAACTTCTTTCTGATCTGAGCATTCAGCTAACAGAATTAAACCATACTTTTGATTGAGCAGTTTTGAAACACTCTGTCTGTAGAAAATGCAACTGGACATTCGTAGCGCTAAGTGGGTAATAGTGTAAAAAAGAATATGTTCAAATATAAACTACACAGAAGCATTGTATGAAACTTCTTTCTGTTCTGTGCATTCAACTAACAGAGTTGAACCTTACTTTTGATTGAGCCTTTCTGAAACACTCTTTCTGTAGAAACTGCAATTGGACATTCTGAGCGCTAAGAGGCCTATATTGGGAAAAATAATATCTTCAAATAAAAACTACACAGAAGCATTGTGTGAAACTTATTTCTCATATGTTCATTAAGCTAACACAGTTAAACCATACTTTTGATTGCGCAGTTCTGAACACTCTTTCTGTAGAAAATGCAAGTGGACATTCGGAGCGCTAAGAGGGTAATAGTGGAAAAAGGAATATATTCAAATATAAACTACACAGTAGCATTCTGTGAAAATTCTTTCTGTTCTGTGCATTCAACTAACAGAGTTGAACCTTACTTTTGATTGAGCCGTTCTGAAACACTCTTTCTGTAGAAACTGCCATTGGACATGCTAAGCGCTAAGAGGCCTACATTGGGAAAAAGAATATCTTCAAATAAAAACTACACAGATGCATTCTGTGAAACTTATTTCTGATCTGTAAATTCAGTTAACAGAGATAAAACATATTTTTGATTGAGCAGTTATGAAACAATCTTTTTGTAGAAAATGCAAGTGGAGATTCGGAGCGCTAAGAGGGTAATAGTGGAAAAAGGAATGTCTTCAAATATAAACTACACAGAATCATTCGGTGAAACTTCTTTCTGATCTGTGCATTCAGCTAACAGAGTTAAACCATACTTTTGATTGAGCAGATCTGAACACTCTTTCTGTAGAAAATGCAACTGCACATTTGGAGCGCTAAGAGCGTAGTAGTGGAAAAAGGAATATATTCAAATATAAACTACACAGAAGCATTCTGTGAAACTTCTTTCTGATCTGAGCATTCAGCTAACAGAGTTAAACCATACTTTTGATTGAGCAGTTTTGAAACACTCTGTCTGTAGAAAATGCAACTGGACATTCGTAGTGCTAAGTGGGTAATAGTGGAAAAAAGAATATGTTCAAATATAAACTACACAGAAGCATTGTATGAAACTTCTTTCTGTTCTGTGCATTCAACTAACAGAGTTGAACCTTACTTTTGATTGATCCGTTCTGAAACACTCTTTCTGTAGAAACTGCAATTGGACATTCTGAGCACTAAGAGGCCTATATTGGGAAAAAGAATGTCTACAAATAAAAACTACACAGAAGAATTGTGTGAAACTTCTTTCTGTTCTGTTTGTTCAACTAAAAGAGTTGAACCTTAGTTTTGATTGAGCCTTTCTGAAACACTCTTTCTGTAGAAAATGCAAGTGGAGATTCGGAGCGCTAAGAGGGTAATAGTGGAAAAAGGAATGTCTCCAAATATAAACTACACAGAAACATTCTGTGAAACTTCTTTCTGATCTGTGCATTCAGCTAACAGAGTTAAACCATAGCTTTGATTGAGCAGATCTGAACACTCTTTCTGTAGAAAATGCAACTGGTCATTTGGAGCGCAAAGAGAGTAGTAGTGGAAAAAGGAATATATTCAAATATAAACTACACAGAAGCATTCTGTGAAACTTCTTTCTGATCTGAGCATTCAGCTAACAGAGTTAAACCATACTTTTGATTGAGCAGTTTTGAAACACTCTGTCTGTAGAAAATGCAACTGGACATTCATAGCGCTAAGTGGGTAATAGTGGAAAAAAGAATATGTTCAAATATAAACTACACAGAAGCATTGTATGAAACTTCTTTCTGTTCTGTGCATTCAAGTAACAGAGTTGAACCTTACTTTTGATTGAGCCTTTCTGAAACACTCTTTCTGTAGAAACTGCAATTGGACATTCTGAGCGCTAAGAGGCCTATATTGGGAAAAATAATATCTTCAAATAAAAACTACAAAGAAGCATTGTGTGAAACTTATCTCTGATATGTTCATTAAGCTAACAGAGTTAAACCATACTTTTGATTGCGCAGTTCTGAACACTCTTTCTGTAGAAAATGCAAGTGGACATTCGGAGCGCTAAGAGGGTAATAGTGGAAAAAGGAATATATTCAAATATAAACTACAGAGTAGCATTCTGTGAAAATTCTTTCTGTTCTGTGCATTCAACTAACAGAGTTGAACCTTACTTTTGATTGACCCGTTCTGAAACACTCTTTCTGTAGAAACTGCAATTGGACATGCTAAGCGCTAAGAGGCCTACATTGGGAAAAAGAATATCTTCAAATAAAAACTACACAGATGCATTCTGTGAAACTTATTTCTGATCTGTAAATTCAGTTAACAGAGATAAAACATATTTTTGATTGAGCAGTTATGAAACACTCTTTTTGTAGAAAATGCAAGTGGAGATTCAGAGCGCTAAGAGGGTAATAGTGGAAAAAGGAATGTCTTCAAATATAAACTACACAGAATCATTCGGTGAAACATCTTTCTGATCTGTGCATTCAGCTAACAGAGTTAAACCATACTTTTGATTGAGCAGATCTGAACACTCTTTCTGTAGAAAATGCAACTGGACATTTGGAGCGCTAAGAGCGTAGTAGTGGAAAACGGAATATATTCAAATATAAACTACACAGAAGCATTCTGTGAAACTTCTTTCTGATCTGAGCATTCAGCTAACAGAGTTAAACCCTACTTTTGATTGAGCAGTTTTGAAACACTCTGTCTGTAGAAAATGCAACTGGACATTCGTAGCGCTAAGTGGGTAATAGTGGAAAAAAGAATATGTCCAAATATAAACTACACAGAAGCATTGTATGAAACTTCTTTCTGTTCTGTGCATTCAACTAACAGATTTGAACCTTACTTTTGATTGAGCCGTTCTGAAACACTCTTTCTGTAGAAACTGCAATTGGACATTCTGAGCGCTAAGAGGCCTATATTGGGAAAAAGAATGTCTACAAATAAAAACTACACAGAAGAATTGTGTGAAACTTCTTTCTGTTGTGTTTGTTCAACTAAAAGAGTTGAACCTTAGTTTTGATTGAGCCGTTCTGAAACACTCTTTGTGTAGAAAATGCAAGTGGAGATTCGGAGCGCTACGAGGGTAATAGTGGAAAAAGGAATGTCTCCAAATATAAACTACACAGAATCATTCTGTGAAACTTCTTTCTGATCTGTGCATTCAGCTAACAGAGTTAAACCATACTTTGATTGAGCAGATCTGAACACTCTTTCTGTAGAAAATGAAACTGGACATTTTGAGCGCTAAGAGATTAGTAGTGGAAAAAGTAATATATTCAAATATAAACTACACAGAAGCATTCTGTGAAACTTCTTTCTGATCTGAGCATTCAGCTAACAGAGTTAAACCATACTTTTGATTGAGCAGTTTTGAAACACTCTGTCTGTAGAAAATGCAACTGGACATTCGTAGCGCTATGTGGGTAATAGTGGAAAAAAGAATATGTTCAAATAGAAACTACACAGAAGCATTGTATTAAACTTCTTTCTGTTCTGTTCATTCAACTAACAGAGTTGAACCTTACTTTTATTGAGCTTTTCTGAAACACTCTTTCTGTAGAAACTGCAATTGGACATTCTGAGCGCTAAGAGGCCTCTATTGGGAAAAATAATATCTTCAAATAAAAACTACACAGAAGCATTGTGTGAAACTTATTTCTGATATGTTCATTAAGCTAACAGAGTTAAACCATACTTTTGATTGCGCAGTTCTGAACTCTCTATCTGTAGAAAATGCAAGTGGACATTCAGAGCGCTAAGAGGGTAATAGTGGAAAAAGGAATATATTCAAATATAAACTACACAGTAGCATTCTGTGAAAATCCTTTCTGTTCTTTGCATTCAACTAACAGAGTTGAACCTTACTTTTGATTGAGCCGTTCTGAAACACTCTTTCTGTAGAAACTGCAATTGGACATGCTAAGCGCTAAGAGGCCTACATTGGGAAAAAGAATATTTTCAAATAAAAACTACACAGATGCATTCTGTGAAACTTATTTCTGATCTGTAAATTCAGTTAACAGAGATAAAACATATTTTTGATTGAGCAATTACGAAACACTCTTTTTGTAGAAAATGCAAGTGGAGATTCGGAGCGCTAAGAGGGTAATAGTGGAAAAAGGAATGCCTTCAAATATAAACTACACAGAATCATTCGGTGAAACATCTTTCTGATCTGTGCATTCAGCTAACAGAGTTAAACCATACATTTGATTGAACAGATCTGAACACTCTTTCTGTAGAAAATGCAACTGGACATTTGGAGCGCTAAGAGCGTAGTAGTGGAAAAAGGAATATATACAAATATAAACTACACAGAAGCATTCTGTGAAACTTCTTTCTGATCTGAGCATTCAGCTAACAGAGTTAAACCATACTTTTGATTGAGCAGTTTTGAAACACTCTGTCTGTAGAAAATGCAACTGGACATTCGTAGCGCTAAGTGGGTAATAGTGGAAAAAAGAATATGTTCAAATATAAACTACACAGAAGCATTGTATGAAACTTCTTTCTGTTCTGTGCATTCAACTAACAGAGTTGAACATTACTTTTGATTGAGCCGTTCTGAAACACTCTTTCTGTAGAAACTGCAATTGGACATTCTGAGCGCTACGAGGCCTATATTGGGAAAAAGAATGTCTACAAATAAAAACTACACAGAAGAATTGTGTGAAACTTCTTTCTGTTCTGTTTGTTCAACTAAAAGAGTTGAACCTTAGTTTTGATTGAGCCTTTCTGAAACACTCTTTCTGTAGAAAATGCAAGTGGAGATTCGGAGCGCTAAGAGGGTAATAGTGGAAAAAGGAATGTCTCCAAATATAAACTACACAGAAACATTCTGTGAAACTTCTTTCTGATCTGTGCATTCAGCTAACAGAGTTAAACCATACCTTTGATTGAGCAGATCTGAACACTCTTTCTGTAGAAAATGCAACTGGACATTTGGAGCGCTAAGAGAGTAGTAGTGGAAAAAGGAATATATTCAAATATAAACTACACAGAAGCATTCTGTGGAACTTCTTTCTGATCTGAGCATTCAGCTAACAGAATTAAACCATACTTTTGATTGAGCAGTTTTGAAACACTCTGTCTGTAGAAAATGCAACTGGACATTCGTAGCGCTAAGTGGGTAATAGTGTAAAAAAGAATATGTTCAAATATAAACTACACAGAAGCATTGTATGAAACTTCTTTCTGTTCTGTGCATTCAACTAACAGAGTTGAACCTTACTTTTGATTGAGCCTTTCTGAAACACTCTTTCTGTAGAAACTGCAATTGGACATTCTGAGCGCTAAGAGGCCTATATTGGGAAAAATAATATCTTCAAATAAAAACTACACAGAAGCATTGTGTGAAACTTATTTCTCATATGTTCATTAAGCTAACAGAGTTAAACCATACTTTTGATTGCGCAGTTCTGAACACTCTTTCTGTAGAAAATGCAAGTGGACATTCGGAGCGCTAAGAGGGTAATAGTGGAAAAAGGAATATATTCAAATATAAACTACACAGTAGCATTCTGTGAAAATTCTTTCTGTTCTGTGCATTCAACTAACAGAGTTGAACCTTACTTTTGATTGAGCCGTTCTGAAACACTCTTTCTGTAGAAACTGCCATTGGACATGCTAAGCGCTAAGAGGCCTACATTGGGAAAAAGAATATCTTCAAATAAAAACTACACAGATGCATTCTGTGAAACTTATTTCTGATCTGTAAATTCAGTTAACAGAGATAAAACATATTTTTGATTGAGCAGTTATGAAACAATCTTTTTGTAGAAAATGCAAGTGGAGATTCGGAGCGCTAAGAGGGTAATAGTGGAAAAAGGAATGTCTTCAAATATAAACTACACAGAATCATTCGGTGAAACTTCTTTCTGATCTGTGCATTCAGCTAACAGAGTTAAACCATACTTTTGATTGAGCAGATCTGAACACTCTTTCTGTAGAAAATGCAACTGCACATTTGGAGCGCTAAGAGCGTAGTAGTGGAAAAAGGAATATATTCAAATATAAACTACACAGAAGCATTCTGTGAAACTTCTTTCTGATCTGAGCATTCAGCTAACAGAGTTAAACCATACTTTTGATTGAGCAGTTTTGAAACACTCTGTCTGTAGAAAATGCAACTGGACATTCGTAGCGCTAAGTGGCTAATAGTGGAAAAAGAATATGTTCAAATATAAACTACACAGAAGCATTGTATGAAACTTCTTTCTGTTCTGTGCATTCAACTAACAGAGTTGAACCTTACTTTTGATTGAGCCGTTCTGAAACACTCTTTCTGTAGAAACTGCAATTGGACATTCTGAGCACTAAGAGGCCTATATTGGGAAAAAGAATGTCTACAAATAAAAACTACACAGAAGAATTGTGTGAAACTTCTTTCTGTTCTGTTTGTTCAACTAAAAGAGTTGAACCTTAGTTTTGATTGAGCCTTTCTGAAACACTCTTTCTGTAGAAAATGCAAGTGGAGATTCGGAGCGCTAAGAGGGTAATAGTGGAAAAAGGAATGTCTCCAAATATAAACTACACAGAAACATTCTGTGAAACTTCTTTCTGATCTGTGCATTCAGCTAACAGAGTTAAACCATAGCTTTGATTGAGCAGATCTGAACACTCTTTCTGTAGAAAATGCAACTGGTCATTTGGAGCGCAAAGAGAGTAGTAGTGGAAAAAGGAATATATTCAAATATAAACTACACAGAAGCATTCTGTGAAACTTCTTTCTGATCTGAGCATTCAGCTAACAGAGTTAAACCATACTTTTGATTGAGCAGTTTTGAAACACTCTGTCTGTAGAAAATGCAACTTTACATTCGTAGCGCTAAGTGGGTAATAGTGGAAAAAAGAATATGTTCAAATATAAACTACACAGAAGCATTGTATGAAACTTCTTTCTGTTCTGTGCATTCAAGTAACAGAGTTGAACCTTACTTTTGATTGAGCCTTTCTGAAACACTCTTTCTGTAGAAACTGCAATTGGACATTCTGAGCGCTAAGAGGCCTATATTGGGAAAAATAATATCTTCAAATAAAAACTACAAAGAAGCATTGTGTGAAACTTATCTCTGATATGTTCATTAAGCTAACAGAGTTAAACCATACTTTTGATTGCGCAGTTCTGAACACTCTTTCTGTAGAAAATGCAAGTGGACATTCGGAGCGCTAAGAGGGTAATAGTGGAAAAAGGAATATATTCAAATATAAACTACAGAGTAGCATTCTGTGAAAATTCTTTCTGTTCTGTGCATTCAACTAACAGAGTTGAACCTTACTTTTGATTGACCCGTTCTGAAACACTCTTTCTGTAGAAACTGCAATTGGACATGCTAAGCGCTAAGAGGCCTACATTGGGAAAAAGAATATCTTCAAATAAAAACTACACAGATGCATTCTGTGAAACTTATTTCTGATCTGTAAATTCAGTTAACAGAGATAAAACATATTTTTGATTGAGCAGTTATGAAACACTCTTTTTGTAGAAAATGCAAGTGGAGATTCAGAGCGCTAAGAGGGTAATAGTGGAAAAAGGAATGTCTTCAAATATAAACTACACAGAATCATTCGGTGAAACATCTTTCTGATCTGTGCATTCAGCTAACAGAGTTAAACCATACTTTTGATTGAGCAGATCTGAACACTCTTTCTGTAGAAAATCCAACTGGACATTTGGAGCGCTAAGAGCGTAGTAGTGGAAAACGGAATATATTCAAATATAAACTACACAGAAGCATTCTGTGAAACTTCTTTCTGATCTGAGCATTCAGCTAACAGAGTTAAACCATACTTTTGATTGAGCAGTTTTGAAACACTCTGTCTGTAGAAAATGCAACTGGACATTCGTAGTGCTAAGTGGGTAATAGTGGAAAAAAGAATATGTTCAAATATAAACTACACAGAAGCATTGTATGAAACTTCTTTCTGTTCTGTGCATTCAACTAACAGAGTTGAACCTTACTTTTGATTGATCCGTTCTGAAACACTCTTTCTGTAGAAACTGCAATTGGACATTCTGAGCACTAAGAGGCCTATATTGGGAAAAAGAATGTCTACAAATAAAAACTACACAGAAGAATTGTGTGAAACTTCTTTCTGTTCTGTTTGTTCAACTAAAAGAGTTGAACCTTAGTTTTGATTGAGCCTTTCTGAAACACTCTTTCTGTAGAAAATGCAAGTGGAGATTCGGAGCGCTAAGAGGGTAATAGTGGAAAAAGGAATGTCTCCAAATATAAACTACACAGAAACATTCTGTGAAACTTCTTTCTGATCTGTGCATTCAGCTAACAGAGTTAAAACATACCTTTGATTGAGCAGATCTGAACACTCTTTCTGTAGAAAATGCAACTGGACATTTGGAGCGCTAAGAGAGTAGTAGTGGAAAAAGGAATATATTCAAATATAAACTACACAGAAGCATTCTGTGGAACTTCTTTCTGATCTGAGCATTCAGCTAACAGAATTAAACCATACTTTTGATTGAGCAGTTTTGAAACACTCTGTCTGTAGAAAATGCAACTGGACATTCGTAGCGCTAAGTGGGTAATAGTGTAAAAAAGAATATGTTCAAATATAAACTACACAGAAGCATTGTATGAAACTTCTTTCTGTTCTGTGCATTCAACTAACAGAGTTGAACCTTACTTTTGATTGAGCCTTTCTGAAACACTCTTTCTGTAGAAACTGCAATTGGACATTCTGAGCGCTAAGAGGCCTATATTGGGAAAAATAATATCTTCAAATAAAAACTACACAGAAGCATTGTGTGAAACTTATTTCTCATATGTTCATTAAGCTAACAGAGTTAAACCATACTTTTGATTGCGCAGTTCTGAACACTCTTTCTGTAGAAAATGCAAGTGGACATTCGGAGCGCTAAGAGGGTAATAGTGGAAAAAGGAATATATTCAAATATAAACTACACAGTAGCATTCTGTGAAAATTCTTTCTGTTCTGTGCATTCAACTAACAGAGTTGAACCTTACTTTTGATTGAGCCGTTCTGAAACACTCTTTCTGTAGAAACTGCCATTGGACATGCTAAGCGCTAAGAGGCCTACATTGGGAAAAAGAATATCTTCAAATAAAAACTACACAGATGCATTCTGTGAAACTTATTTCTGATCTGTAAATTCAGTTAACAGAGATAAAACATATTTTTGATTGAGCAGTTATGAAACAATCTTTTTGTAGAAAATGGAAGTGGAGATTCGGAGCGCTAAGAGGGTAATAGTGGAAAAAGGAATGTCTTCAAATATAAACTACACAGAATCATTCGGTGAAACTTCTTTCTGATCTGTGCATTCAGCTAACAGAGTTAAACCATACTTTTGATTGAGCAGATCTGAACACTCTTTCTGTAGAAAATGCAACTGCACATTTGGAGCGCTAAGAGCGTAGTAGTGGAAAAAGGAATATATTCAAATATAAACTACACAGAAGCATTCTGTGAAACTTCTTTCTGATCTGAGCATTCAGCTAACAGAGTTAAACCATACTTTTGATTGAGCAGTTTTGAAACACTCTGTCTGTAGAAAATGCAACTGGACATTCGTAGTGCTAAGTGGGTAATAGTGGAAAAAAGAATATGTTCAAATATAAACTACACAGAAGCATTGTATGAAACTTCTTTCTGTTCTGTGCATTCAACTAACAGAGTTGAACCTTACTTTTGATTGATCCGTTCTGAAACACTCTTTCTGTAGAAACTGCAATTGGACATTCTGAGCACTAAGAGGCCTATATTGGGAAAAAGAATGTCTACAAATAAAAACTACACAGAAGAATTGTGTGAAACTTCTTTCTGTTCTGTTTGTTCAACTAAAAGAGTTGAACCTTAGTTTTGATTGAGCCTTTCTGAAACACTCTTTCTGTAGAAAATGCAAGTGGAGATTCGGAGCGCTAAGAGGGTAATAGTGGAAAAAGGAATGTCTCCAAATATAAACTACACAGAAACATTCTGTGAAACTTCTTTCTGATCTGTGCATTCAGCTAACAGAGTTAAACCATAGCTTTGATTGAGCAGATCTGAACACTCTTTCTGTAGAAAATGCAACTGGTCATTTGGAGCGCAAAGAGAGTAGTAGTGGAAAAAGGAATATATTCAAATATAAACTACACAGAAGCATTCTGTGAAACTTCTTTCTGATCTGAGCATTCAGCTAACAGAGTTAAACCATACTTTTGATTGAGCAGTTTTGAAACACTCTGTCTGTAGAAAATGCAACTGGACATTCATAGCGCTAAGTGGGTAATAGTGGAAAAAAGAATATGTTCAAATATAAACTACACAGAAGCATTGTATGAAACTTCTTTCTGTTCTGTGCATTCAAGTAACAGAGTTGAACCTTACTTTTGATTGAGCCTTTCTGAAACACTCTTTCTGTAGAAACTGCAATTGGACATTCTGAGCGCTAAGAGGCCTATATTGGGAAAAATAATATCTTCAAATAAAAACTACAAAGAAGCATTGTGTGAAACTTATCTCTGATATGTTCATTAAGCTAACAGAGTTAAACCATACTTTTGATTGCGCAGTTCTGAACACTCTTTCTGTAGAAAATGCAAGTGGACATTCGGAGCGCTAAGAGGGTAATAGTGGAAAAAGGAATATATTCAAATATAAACTACAGAGTAGCATTCTGTGAAAATTCTTTCTGTTCTGTGCATTCAACTAACAGAGTTGAACCTTACTTTTGATTGACCCGTTCTGAAACACTCTTTCTGTAGAAACTGCAATTGGACATGCTAAGCGCTAAGAGGCCTACATTGGGAAAAAGAATATCTTCAAATAAAAACTACACAGATGCATTCTGTGAAACTTATTTCTGATCTGTAAATTCAGTTAACAGAGATAAAACATATTTTTGATTGAGCAGTTATGAAACACTCTTTTTGTAGAAAATGCAAGTGGAGATTCAGAGCGCTAAGAGGGTAATAGTGGAAAAAGGAATGTCTTCAAATATAAACTACACAGAATCATTCGGTGAAACATCTTTCTGATCTGTGCATTCAGCTAACAGAGTTAAACCATACTTTTGATTGAGCAGATCTGAACACTCTTTCTGTAGAAAATGCAACTGGACATTTGGAGCGCTAAGAGCGTAGTAGTGGAAAACGGAATATATTCAAATATAAACTACACAGAAGCATTCTGTGAAACTTCTTTCTGATCTGAGCATTCAGCTAACAGAGTTAAACCCTACTTTTGATTGAGCAGTTTTGAAACACTCTGTCTGTAGAAAATGCAACTGGACATTCGTAGCGCTAAGTGGGTAATAGTGGAAAAAAGAATATGTCCAAATATAAACTACACAGAAGCATTGTATGAAACTTCTTTCTGTTCTGTGCATTCAACTAACAGATTTGAACCTTACTTTTGATTGAGCCGTTCTGAAACACTCTTTCTGTAGAAACTGCAATTGGACATTCTGAGCGCTAAGAGGCCTATATTGGGAAAAAGAATGTCTACAAATAAAAACTACACAGAAGAATTGTGTGAAACTTCTTTCTGTTGTGTTTGTTCAACTAAAAGAGTTGAACCTTAGTTTTGATTGAGCCGTTCTGAAACACTCTTTGTGTAGAAAATGCAAGTGGAGATTCGGAGCGCTACGAGGGTAATAGTGGAAAAAGGAATGTCTCCAAATATAAACTACACAGAATCATTCTGTGAAACTTCTTTCTGATCTGTGCATTCAGCTAACAGAGTTAAACCATACTTTGATTGAGCAGATCTGAACACTCTTTCTGTAGAAAATGAAACTGGACATTTTGAGCGCTAAGAGATTAGTAGTGGAAAAAGTAATATATTCAAATATAAACTACACAGAAGCATTCTGTGAAACTTCTTTCTGATCTGAGCATTCAGCTAACAGAGTTAAACCATACTTTTGATTGAGCAGTTTTGAAACACTCTGTCTGTAGAAAATGCAACTGGACATTCGTAGCGCTATGTGGGTAATAGTGGAAAAAAGAATATGTTCAAATAGAAACTACACAGAAGCATTGTATTAAACTTCTTTCTGTTCTGTTCATTCAACTAACAGAGTTGAACCTTACTTTTATTGAGCTTTTCTGAAACACTCTTTCTGTAGAAACTGCAATTGGACATTCTGAGCGCTAAGAGGCCTCTATTGGGAAAAATAATATCTTCAAATAAAAACTACACAGAAGCATTGTGTGAAACTTATTTCTGATATGTTCATTAAGCTAACAGAGTTAAACCATACTTTTGATTGCGCAGTTCTGAACTCTCTATCTGTAGAAAATGCAAGTGGACATTCAGAGCGCTAAGAGGGTAATAGTGGAAAAAGGAATATATTCAAATATAAACTACACAGTAGCATTCTGTGAAAATCCTTTCTGTTCTTTGCATTCAACTAACAGAGTTGAACCTTACTTTTGATTGAGCCGTTCTGAAACACTCTTTCTGTAGAAACTGCAATTGGACATGCTAAGCGCTAAGAGGCCTACATTGGGAAAAAGAATATTTTCAAATAAAAACTACACAGATGCATTCTGTGAAACTTATTTCTGATCTGTAAATTCAGTTAACAGAGATAAAACATATTTTTGATTGAGCAATTACGAAACACTCTTTTTGTAGAAAATGCAAGTGGAGATTCGGAGCGCTAAGAGGGTAATAGTGGAAAAAGGAATGACTTCAAATATAAACTACACAGAATCATTCGGTGAAACATCTTTCTGATCTGTGCATTCAGCTAACAGAGTTAAACCATACATTTGATTGAACAGATCTGAACACTCTTTCTGTAGAAAATGCAACTGGACATTTGGAGCGCTAAGAGCGTAGTAGTGGAAAAAGGAATATATACAAATATAAACTACACAGAAGCATTCTGTGAAACTTCTTTCTGATCTGAGCATTCAGCTAACAGAGTTAAACCATACTTTTGATTGAGCAGTTTTGAAACACTCTGTCTGTAGAAAATGCAACTGGACATTCGTAGCGCTAAGTGGGTAATAGTGGAAAAAAGAATATGTTCAAATATAAACTACACAGAAGCATTGTATGAAACTTCTTTCTGTTCTGTGCATTCAACTAACAGAGTTGAACATTACTTTTGATTGAGCCGTTCTGAAACACTCTTTCTGTAGAAACTGCAATTGGACATTCTGAGCGCTACGAGGCCTATATTGGGAAAAAGAATGTCTACAAATAAAAACTACACAGAAGAATTGTGTGAAACTTCTTTCTGTTGTGTTTGTTCAACTAAAAGAGTTGAACCTTATTTTTGATTGAGCCGTTCTGAAACACTCTTTCTGTAGAAAATGCAAGTGGAGATTCAGAGCGTTTAGAGGGTAATAGTGGAAAAACGAATGTCTCCAAATATAAACTACACAGAATCATTCTGTAAAACTTCTTTCTGATCTGTGCATTCAGCTAACAGAGTTAAACCATACTTTTGATTGAGCAGATCTGAACACTCTTTCTGTAGAAAATGCAACTGGACATTTGGAGCGCTAAGAGAGTAGTAGTGGAAAAAGGATTATATTCAAATATAAACTACACAGAAGCATTCTGTGAAACTTCTTTCTGATCTGAGTATTCAGCTAACAGAGTTAAACCATACTTTTGATTTAGCAGTTTTGAAACACTCTGTCTGTAGAAAAGGCAACTGGACATTCGTAGCGCTAAGTGGGTAATAGTGGAAAAAAGAATATGTTCAAATAGAAACTACACAGAAGCATTGTATGAAACATCTTTCTGTTCTGTGCATTCAACTAACAGAGTTGAATCTTACATTTTATTGAGCCTTTCTGAAACACTCTTTCTGTAGAATCTGCAATTGGACATTCTGAGCGCTAAGAGGCCTCTATTGGGAAAAATAATATCTTCAAATAAAAACTACACAGAAGCATTGTGTGAAACTTATTTCTGATATGTTCATTAAGCTAACAGAGTTAAACCATACTTTTGATTGCGCAGTTCTGAACACTCTTTCTGTAGAAAATGCAAGTGGACATTCGGAGCGCTAAGAGGGTAATAGTGGAAAAAGGAATATATTCAAATATAAACTACACAGTAGCATTCTGTGAAAATTCTTTCTGTTCTGTGCATTCAACTAACAGAGTTGAACCTTACTTTTGATTGAGCCTTTCTGAAACACTCTCTCTGTAGAAACTGCAATTGGACATGCTAAGCGCTAAGAGGCCTACATTGGGAAAAAGAATATCTTCAAATAAAAACTACACAGATGCATTCTCTGAAACTTATTTCTGATCTGTAAATTCAGTTAACAGAGATAAAACATATTTTTCATTGAGCAGTTATGAAACACTCTTTTTGTAGAAAATGCAAGTGGAGATTCGGAGCGCTAAGAGGGTAATAGTGGAAAAATGAATGTCTTCAAATATAAACTACACAGAACCATTCGGTGAAACTTCTTTCTGATCTGTGCATTCAGCTAACAGAGTTAAACCATACTTTTGATTGAGCAGATCTGAACACTCTTTCTGTAGAAAATGCAACTGGACATTTGGAGCGCTAAGAGAGTAGTAGTGGAA
Source organism: Symphalangus syndactylus (assembly GCF_028878055.3). Lineage (NCBI taxonomy): Eukaryota > Metazoa > Chordata > Mammalia > Primates > Hylobatidae > Symphalangus > Symphalangus syndactylus. The sequence goes on along the minus strand of NC_072445.2, from coordinate 8,706,953 downwards.
AAAGGAATATATTCAAATATAAACTACACAGAAGCATTCTGTGAAACTTCTTTCTGATCTGAGCATTCAGCTAACAGAGTTAAACCATACTTTTGATTGAGCAGTTTTGAAACACTCTGTCTGTAGAAAATGCAACTGGACATTCGTAGCGCTAAGTGGGTAATAGTGGAAAAAAGAATATGTTCAAATATAAACTACACAGAAGCATTGAATGAAACTTTTTTCTGTTCTGTGCATTCAACTAACAGAGTTGAACCTTACTTTTGATTGAGCCGTTCTGAAACACTCTTTCTGTAGAAACTGCAATTGGACATTCTGAGCGCTAGGAGGCCTATATTGGGAAAAAGAATGTCTACAAATAAAAACTACACAGAAGAATTGTGTGAAATTTCTTTCTGTTCTGTTTGTTCAACTAAAGAGTTGAACCTTATTTTTGATTGAGCCGTTCTGAAACACTCTTTCTGTAGAAAATGCAAGTGGAGATTCGGAGCGCTAAGAGGGTAATAGTGGAAAAAGGAATGTCTCCAAATATAAACTACACAGAATCATTCAGTGAAACTTCTTTCTGAACTGTGCATTCAGCTAACAGAGTTAAACCATACTTTTGATTGAGCAGATCTGAACAGTCTTTCTGTAGAAAATGCAACTGGACATTTGAAGCGCTAAGAGAGTAGTAGTGGAAAAAGGAATATATTCAAATATAAACAACACAGAAGCATTGTATGAAACTTCTTTCTGTTCTGTGCATTCAACTAACAGAGTTGAACCTTACTTTTGATTGAGCCTTTCTGAAACACTCTTTCTGTAGAAACTGCAATTGGACATTCTGAGCGCTAAGAGGCCTCTATTGGGAAAAATAATATCTTCAAATAAAAACTACACAGAAGCATTGTGTGAAACTTATTTCTGATATGTTCATTAAGCTAACAGAGTTAAACCATACTTTTGATTGCGCAGTTCTGAACACTCTTTCTGTAGAAAATGCAAGTGGACATTCGGAGCGCTAAGAGGGTAATAGTGGAAAAAGGAATATATTCAATTATAAACTACACAGTAGCATTCTGTGAAAATTCTTTCTGTTCTGTGCATTCAACTAACCGAGTTGAACCTTACTTTTGATTGAGCCGTTCTGAAACACTCTTTCTGTAGAAACTGCAATTGGACATTCTGAGCGCAAAGAGGCCTATATTGGGAAAAACAATGTCTACAAATAAAAACTACACAGAAGAATTGTGTGAAACATCTTTCTGTTCTGTTTGTTCAACTAAAAGAGTTGAACCTTAGTTTTGATTGAGCCGTTCTGAAACACTCTTTCTGTAGAAACTGCAATTGGACATTCTGAGCGCTAGGAGGCCTATATTTGGAAAAAGAATGTCTACAAATAAAAACTACACAGAAGAATTGTGTGAAACTTCTTTCTGTTCTGTTTGTTCAACTAAAAGAGTTGAACCTTAGTTTTGATTGAGCCGTTCTGAAACACTCTTTCTGTAGAAAATGCAAGTGGAGATTCGGAGCGCTAAGAGGGTAATAGTGGAAAAAGGAATGTCTCCAAATATAAACTACACAGAATCATTCTGTGAAACTTCTTTCTGATCTGTGCATTCAGCTAACAGAGTTAAACCATACTTTTGATTGAGCAGATCTGAACACTCTTTCTGTAGAAAATGCAACTGGACATTTGGAGCGCTAAGAGAGTATTAGTGGAAAAAGGAATATATTCAAATATAAACTACACAGAAGCATTCTGTGAAACTTCTTTCTGATCTGAGCATTCAGCTAACAGAGTTAAACCATACTTTTGATTGAGCAGTTTTGAAACACTCTGTCTGTAGAAAATGCAACGGGACATTCGTAGCGCTAAGTGGGTAATAGTGGAAAAAAGAATATGTTCAAATATAAACTACACAGAAGCATTGTATGAAACTTCTTTCTGTTCTGTGCATTCAACTAACAGAGTTGAAGCTTACTTTTGATTGAGCCTTTCTGAAACACTCTTTCTGTAGAAACTGCAATTGGACATTCTGAGCGCTAAGAGGCCTCTATTGGGAAAAATAATACCTTCAAATAAAAACTACACAGAAGCATTGTGTGAAACTTATTTCTGATATGTTCATTAAGCTAACAGAGTTAAACCATACTTTTGATTGCGCAGTTCTGAACACTCTTTCTGTAGAAAATGCAAGTGGACATTCGGAGCGCTAAGAGGGTAATAGTGGAAAAAGGAATATATTCAAATATAAACTACACAGTAGCATTCTGTGAAAATTCTTTCTGTTCTGTGCATTCAACTAACAGAGTTGAACCTTACTTTTGATTGAGCCGTTCTGAAACACTCTTTCTGTAGAAACTGCAATTGGACATGCTAAGCGCTAAGAGGCCTACATTGGGAAAAAGAATATCTTCAAATAAAAACTACACAGATGCATTCTGTGAAACTTATTTCTGATCTGTAAATTCAGTTAACAGAGATAAAACATATTTTTGATTGAGCAGTTATGAAACACTCTTTTTGTAGAAAATGCAAGTGTAGATTCGGAGCGCTAAGAGGGTACTAGTGGAAAAAGGAATGTCTTCAAATATAAACTACACAGAATCATTCGGTGAAACTTCTTTCTGATCTGTGCATTCAGCTAACAGAGTTAAACCATACTTTTTATTGAGCAGATCTGAACACTCTTTCTGTAGAAAATGCAACTGGACATTTGGAGCGCTAAGAGCGTAGTAGTGGAAAAAGGAATATATTCAAATATAAACTACACAGAAGCATTCTGTGAAACTTCTTTGTGATCTGAGCATTCACCTAACAGAGTTAAACCATACTTTTGATTGAGCAGTTTTGAAACACTCTGTCTGTAGAAAATGCAACTGGACATTCGTAGCGCTAAGTGGGTAATAGTGGAAAAAAGAATATGTTCAAATATAAACTACACAGAAGCATTGTATGAAACTTCTTTCTGTTCTGTGCATTCAACTAACAGAGTTGAACATTACTTTTGATTGAGCCGTTCTGAAACACTCTTTCTGTAGAAACTGCAATTGGACATTCTGAGCGCTAGGAGGCCTATATTGGGAAAAAGAATGTCTACAAATAAAAACTACACAGAAGAATTGTGTGAAACTTCTTTCTGTTGTGTTTGTTCAACTAAAAGAGTTGAACCTTATTTTTGATGGAGCCGTGCTGAAACACTCTTTCTGTAGAAAATGTAAGTGGAGATTCGGAGCGTTTAGAGGGTAATAGTGGAAAAACGAATGTCTCCAAATATAAACTACACAGAATCATTCTGTAAAACTTCTTTCTGATCTGTGCATTCAGCTAACAGATTTAAACCATACTTTTGATTGAGCAGATCTGAACACTCTTTCTGTAGAAAATGCAACTGGACATTTGGAGCGCTAAGAGAGTAGTAGTGGAAAAAGGATTATATTCAAATATAAACTACACCGAAGCATTCTGTGAAACTTCTTTCTGATCTGAGCATTCAGCTAACAGAGTTAAACCATACTTTTGATTGAGCAGTTTTGAAACACTCTGTCTGTAGAAAATGCAACTGGACATTCGTAGCGCTAAGTGGGTAATAGTGGAAAAAAGAATATGTTCAAATATAAACTACACAGAAGCATTGTATGAAACTACTTTCTGTTCGGTGCATTCAACTAACAGAGTTGAAGCTTACTTTTGATTGAGCCTTTCTGAAACACTCTTTCTGTAGAAACTGCAATTGGACATTCTGAGCGCTAAGAGGCCTCTATTGGGAAAAATAATATCTTCAAATAAAAACTACACAGAAGCATTGTGTGAAACTTATTTCTGATATGTTCATTAAGCTAACAGAGTTAAACCATACTTTTGATTGCGCAGTTCTGAACACTCTTTCTGTAGAAAATGCAAGTGGACATTCGGAGCGCTAAGAGGGTAATAGTGGAAAAAGGAATATATTCAAATATAAACTACAGAGTAGCATTCTGTGAAAATACTTTCTGTTCTGTGCATTCAACTAACAGAGTTGAACCTTACTTTTGATTGAGCCGTTCTGAAACACTCTTTCTGTAGAAACTGCAATTGGACATGCTAAGCGCTAAGAGGCCTACATTGGGAAAAATAATATCTTCAAGTAAAAACTACACAGATGCATTCTGTGAAACTTATTTCTGATCTGTAAATTCAGTTAACAGAGATAAAACATATTTTTGATTGAGCAGTTATGAAACACTCTTTTTGTAGAAAATGCAAGTGGAGATTCGGAGCGCTAAGAGGGTAATAGTGGAAAAAGGAATGTCTTCAAATATAAACTACACAGAATCATTCGGTGAAACTTCTTTCTGATCTGTGCATTCAGCTAACAGAGTTAAACCATACTTTTGATTGAGCAGATCTGAACACTCTTTCTCTAGAAAATGCAACTGGACATTTGAAGCGCTAAGAGCGTAGTAGTGGAAAAAGGAATATATTCAAATATAAACTACACAGAAGCATTCTGTGAAACTTCTTTCTGATCTGAGCATTCAGCTAACAGAGTTAAACCATACTTTTGATTGAGCAGTTTTGAAACACTCTGTCTGTAGAAAATGCAACTGGACATTCGTAGCGCTAAGTGGGTAATAGTGGAAAAAAGAATATGTTCAAATATAAACTACACAGAAGCATTGTATGAAACTTCTTTCTGTTCTGTGCATTCAACTAACCGAGTTGAACCTTACTTTTCATTGAGCCGTTCTGAAACACTCTTTCTGTAGAAACTGCAATTGGACATTCTGAGCGATAAGAGGCCTATATTGGGAAAAAGAATGTCTACAAATAAAAACTACACAGAAGAATTTTGTGAAACTTTTTTCTGTTGTGTTTGTTCAACTAAAAGAGTTGAAACTTAGTTTTGATTGAGCCGTTCTGAAACACACTTTCTGTAGAAAATGCAAGTGGAGATTCGGAGCGCTAAGAGGGTAATAGTGGAAAAAGGAATGTCTCCACATATAAACTACACAGAATCATTCTGTGAAACTTCTTTCTGATCTGTGCATTCAGCTAACAGAGTTAAACCATACTTTTGATTGAGCAGATCTAAACACTCTTTCTGTAGAAAATGCAACTGGACATTTGGAGCGCTAAGAGAGTAATAGTGGAAAAAGTAATATATTCAAATATAAACTACACAGAAGCATTCTGTGAAACTTCTTTCTGATCTGAGCATTCAGCTAACAGAGTTAAAACATACTTTTGATTGAGCAGTTTTGAAACACTCTGTCTGTAGAAAATGCAACTGGACATTCGTAGCGCTAAGTGGGTAATAGAGGAAAAAAGAATATGTTCAAATATAAACTACACAGAAGCATTGTATGAAACTTCTTTCTGTTCTGTGCATTCAACTAACAGAGTTGAACCTTACTTTTGATTGAGCCGTTCTGAAACACTCTTTCTGTAGAAACTGCAATTGGACATTCTGAGCGCTAAGAGGCCTCTATTGGGAAAAATAATATCTTGAAATATAAACTACACAGAAGCATTGTGTGAAACTTATTTCTGATATGTTCATTAAGCTAACAGAGTTAAACCATACTTTTGATTGCGCAGTTCTGAACATTCTTTCTGTAGAAAATGCAAGTAGACATTCGGAGCGCTAAGAGGGTAATAGTGGAAAAAGGAATATATTCAAATATAAACTACACAGTAGCATTCTGTGAAAATTCTTTCTGTTCTGTGCATTCAACTAACAGAGTTGAACCTTACTTTTGATTGAGCCGTTCTGAAACACTCTTTCTGTAGAAACTGCAATTGGACATGCTAAGCGCTAAGAGGCCTACATTGGGAAAAAGAATATCTTCAAATAAAAACTACACAGATGCATTCTGTGAAACTTATTTCTGATCTGTAAATTCAGTTAACAGAGATAAAACATATTTTTGATTGAGCAGTTATGAAACACTCTTTTTGTAGAAAATGCAAGTGGAGATTCGGAGCGCTAAGAGGGTAATAGTGGAAAAAGGAATGTCTTCAAATATAAACTACACAGAATCATTCGGTGAAACTTCTTTCTGATCTGTGCATTCAGCTAACAGAGTTAAACCATACTTTTGATTGAGCAGATCTGAACACTCTTTCTGTAGAAAATGCAACTGGACATTTGGAGCGCTAAGAGCGTAGTAGTGGAAAAAGGAATATATTGAAATATAAACTACACAGAAGCATTCTGTGAAACTTCTTTCTGATCTGAGCATTCAGCTAACAGAGTTAAACCATACTTTTGATTGAGCAGTTTTGAAACACTCTGTCTGTAGAAAATGCAACTGGACATTCGTAGCGCTAAGTGGGTAATAGTGGAAAAAAGAATATGTTCAAATATAAACTACACAGAAGCATTGTATGAAACTTCTTTCTGTTCTGTGCATTCAACTAACAGAGTTGAACCTTACTTTTGATTGAGCCGTTCTGAAACACTCTTTCTGTAGAAACTGCAATTGGACAATCTGAGCGCTAAGAGGCCTATATTGGGAAAAAGAATGTCTACAAATAAAAACTACACAGAAGAATTGTGTGAAACTTCTTTCTTTTCTCTTTGTTCAACTAAAAGATTTGAACCTTAGTTTTGATTGAGCCGTTCTGAAACACTCTTTCTGTAGAAAATGCAAGTGGAGATTCGGAGCGCTAAGAGGGTAATAGTGGAAAAAGGAATGTCTCCAAATATAAACTACACAGAATCATTCGGTGAAACTTCTTTCTGATCTGTGCATTCAGCTAACAGAGTTAAACCATACTTTTGATTGAGAAGATCTGAACACTCTTTCTGTAGAAAATGCAACTGGACATTTGGAGCGCTAAGAGAGTAGTAGTGGAAAAAGGAATATATTCAAATATAAACTACACAGAAGCATTCTGTGAAACTTCTTTCTGTTCTGAGCATTCAGCTAACAGAGTTAAACCATACTTTTGATTGAGCAGTTTTGAAACACTCTGTCTGTAGAAAATGCAACTGGACATTCGTAGCGCTAAGTGGGTAATAGTGGAAAAAAGAATATGTTCAAATATAAACTACACAGAAGCATTGTATGAAACTTCTTTCTGTTCTGTGCATTCAACTAACAGAGTTGAACCTTACATTTGATTGAGCCTTTCTGAAACACTCTTTCTGTAGAAACTGCAATTGGACATTCTGAGCGCTAAGAGGCCTCTATTGGGAAAAATAATATCTTCAAATAAAAACTACACAGAAGCATTGTGTGAAACTTATTTCTGATATGTTCATTAAGCTAACAGAGTTAAACCATACATTTGATGGCGCAGTTCTGAACACTCTTTCTGTAGAAAATGCAAGTGGACATTCGGAGCGCTAAGAGGGTAATAGTGGAAAAAGGAATATATTAAAATATAAACTACACAGTAGCATTCTGTGAAAATTCTTTCTGTTCTGTGCATTCAACTAACAGTGTTGAACCTTACTTTTGATTGAGCCGTTCTGAAACACTCTTTCTGTAGAAACTGCAATTGGACATGCTAAGCGCTAAGAGGCCTACATTGGGAAAAAAAATATCTTCAAATAAAAACTACACAGATGCATTCTGTGAAACTTATTTCTGATCTGTAAATTCAGTTAACAGAGATAAAACATATTTTTGATTGAGCAGTTATGAAACACTCTTTTTGTAGAAAATGCAAGTGGAGATTCGGAGCGCTAAGAGGGTAATAGTGGAAAAGGAATGTCTTCAAATATAAACTACACAGAATCATTCGGTGAAACTTCTTTCTGATCTGTGCATTCAGCTAACAGAGTTAAACCATACTTTTGATTGAGCAGATCTGAACACTCTTTCTGTAGAAAATGCAACTGGACATTTGGAGCGCTAAGAGCGTAGTAGTGGAAAAAGGAATATATTCAAATATAAACTACACAGAAGCATTCTGTGAAACATCTTTCTGATCTGAGCATTCAGCTAACAGAGTTAAACCATACTTTTGATTGAGCAGTTTTGAAACACTCTGTCTGTAGAAAATGCAACTGGACATTCGTAGCGCTAAGTGGGTAATAGTGGAAAAAAGAATATGTTCAAATATAAACTACACAGAAGCATTGTATGAAACTTCTTTCTGTTCTGTGCATTCAACTAACAGAGTTGAACCTTATTTTTGATTGAGCCGTTCTGAAACACTCTTTCTGTAGAAACTGCAATTGGACATTCTGAGCGCTAAGAGGCCTATATTGGGAAAAAGAATATCTGCAAATAAAAACTACACAGAAGAATTGTGTGAAACTTCTTTCTCTTCTGTTTGTTCAACTAAAAGAGTTGAACCTTAGTTTTGATTGAGCCGTTCTGAAACACTCTTTCTGTAGAAAATGCAAGTGGAGATTCGGAGCGCTAAGAGGGTTATAGTGGAAAAAGGAATGTCTCCAAATATAAACTACACAGAATCATTCTGTGAAACTTCTTTCTGATCGGTGCTTTCAGCTAACAGAGTTAAAACATACTTTTGATTGAGCAGATCTGAACACTCTTTCTGTAGAAAATGCAACTGGACATTTGGAGCGCTATGAGAGTAGTAGTGGAAAAAGGAATATATTCAAATATAAACTACACAGAAGCATTCTGTGAAACTTCTTTCTGATCTGAGCATTCAACTAACAGAGTTAAACCATACTTTTGATTGAGCAGTTTTGAAACACTCTGTCTGTAGAAAATGCAACTGGACATTCGTAGCGCTAAGTGGGTAATAGTGGAAAAAAGAATATGTTCAAATATAAACTACACAGAAGCATTGTATGAAACTTCTTTCTGTTCTGTGCATTCAACTAACAGAGTTGAACCTTACTTTTGATTGAGCCTTTCTGAAACACTCTTTCTGTAGAAACTGCAATTGGACATTCTGAGCGCTAAGAGGCCTCTATTGGGAAAAATAATATCTTCAAATAAAAACTACACAGAAGCATTGTGTGAAACTTATTTCTGATATGTTCATTAAGCTAACAGAGTTAAACCACACTTTTGATTGCGCAGTTCTGAACACTCTTTCTGTAGAAAATGCAAGTGGACATTCGGAGCGCTAAGAGGGTAATAGTGGAAAAAGGAATATATTCAAATATAAACTACACAGTAGCATTCTGTGAAAATTCTTTCTGTTCTGTGCATTCAACTAACAGAGTTGAACCTTACTTTTGATTGAGCCGTTCTGAAACACTCTTTCTGTAGAAACTGCAATTGGATATGCTAAGCGCTAAGAGGCCTACATTGGGAAAAACAATATTTTCAAATAAAAACTACACAGATGCATTCTGTGAAACTTATTTCTGATCTGTAAATTCAGTTAACAGAGATAAAACATATTTTTGATTGAGCAGTTATGAAACACTCTTTTTGCAGAAAATGCAAGTGGAGATTCGGAGCGCTAAGAGGGTAATAGTGGAAAGAGGAATGTCTTCAAATATAAACTACACAGAATCATTCGGTGAAACTTCTTTCTGATCTGTGCATTCAGCTAACAGAGTTAAACCATACTTTTGATTGAGCAGATATGAACACTCTTTCTGTAGAAAATGCAACTGGACATTGGGAGCGCTAAGAGCGTAGTAGTGGAAAAAGGAATATATTCAAATATAAACTACACAGAAGCATTCTGTGAAACTTCTTTCTGATCTGAGCATTCAGCTAACAGAGTTAAACCATACTTTTGATTGAGCAGTTTTGAAACACTCTGTCTGTAGAAAATGCAACTGGACATTCGTAACGCTAAGTGGGTAATAGTGGAAAAAAGAATATGTTCAAATATAAACTACACAGAAGCATTGTATGAAACTTCTTTCTGTTCTGTGCATTCAACTAACAGAGTTGAACCTTACTTTTGATTGAGCCGTTCTAAAACACTCTTTCTGTAGAAACTGCAATTGGACATTCTGAGCGCTAAGAGGCCTATATTGGGAAAAAGAATGTCTACAAATAAAAACTACACAGAAGAATTGCGTGAAACTTCTTTCTGTTCTGTTTGTTCAACTAAAAGAGTTGAACCTTAGTTTTGAATGAGCCGTTCTGAAACACTCTTTCTGTAGAAAATGCAAGTGGAGATTCGGAGCGCTAAGAGGGTAATAGTGGAAAAAGGAATGTCTCCACATATAAACTACACAGAATCATTCTGTGAAACTTCTTTCTGATCTGTGCATTCAGCTAACAGAATTAAACCATACTTTTGATTGAGCAGATCTAAACACTCTTTCTGTAGAAAATGCAACTGGACATTTGGAGCGCTAAGAGAGTAGTAGTGGAAAAAGGAATATATTCAAATATAAACTACACAGAAGCATTCTGTGAAACTTCTTTCTGATCTGAGCATTCAGCTAACAGAGTTAAACCATACTTTTGATTGAGCAGTTTTGAAACACTCTGTCTGTAGAAAATGCAACTGGACATTCGTAGCGCTAAGTGGGTAATAGTGGAAAAAAGAATATGTTCAAATATAAACTACACAGAAGCATTGTATGAAACTTCTTTCTGTTCGGTGCATTCAACTAACAGAGTTGAACCTTACTTTTGATTGAGCCTTTCTGAAACACTCTTTCTGTAGAAACTGCAATTGGACATTCTGAGCGCTAAGAGGCCTCTATTAGGAAAAATAATATCTTCAAATAAAAACTACACAGAAGCATTGTTTGAAACTTATTTCTGATATGTTCATTAAGCTAACAGAGTTAAACCATACTTTTGATTGCGCAGTTCTGAACACTCTTTCTGTAGAAAATGCAAGTGGACATTCGGAGCGCTAAGAGGGTAATAGTGGAAAAAGGAATATATTCAAATATAAACTACACAGTAGCATTCTGTGAAAATTCTTTCTGTTCTGTGCATTCAACTGACAGAGTTGAACCTTACTTTTGATTGAGCCGTTCTGAAACACTCTTTCTGTAGAAACTGCAATTGGACATGCTAAGCGCTAAGAGGCCTACATTGGGAAAAAGAATATCTTCAAATAAAAACTACACAGATGCATTCTGTGAAACTTATTTCTGATCTGTAAATTCAGTTAACAGAGATAAAACATATTTTTGATTGAGCAGTTATGAAACACTCTTTTTGTAGAAAATGCAAGTGGAGATTCGGAGCGCTAAGAGGGTAATAGTGGAAAAAGGAATGTCTTCAAATATAAACTACACAGAATCATTCGGTGAAACTTCTTTCTGATCTGTGCATTCAGCTAACAGAGTTAAACCATACTTTTGATTGAGCAGATCTGAACACTCTTTCTGTAGAAAATGCAACTGGACATTTGGAGCGCTAAGAGCGTAGTAGTGGAAAAAGGAATATAATCAAATATAAACTACACAGAAGCATTCTGTGAAACTTCTTTCTGTTCTGAGCATTCAGCTAACAGAGTTAAACCATACTTTTGATTGAGCAGTTTTGAAACACTCTGTCTGTAGAAAATGCAACTGGACATTCGTAGCGCTAAGTGGGTAATAGTGGAAAAAAGAATATGTTCTAATATAAACTACACAGAAGCATTGTATGAAATTTCTTTCTGTTCTGTGCATTCAACTAACAGAGTTGAACCTTACTTTTGATTGAGCCGTTCTGAAACACTCTTTCTGGAGAAACTGCAATTGGACATTCTGAGCGCTAAGAGGCCTATATTGGGAAAAAGAATGTCTACAAATAAAAACTACACAGAAGAATTGTGTGAAACTTCTTTCTGTTCTGTTTCTTCAACTAAAAGAGTTGAACCTTAGTTTTGATTGAGCCGTTCTGAAACACTCTTTCTGTAGAAAATGCAAGTGGAGATTCGGAGCGCTAAGAGGGTAATAGTGGAAAAAGGAATGTCTCCAAATATAAACTACACAGAATCATTCTGTGAAACTTCTTTCTGATCTGTGCATTCAGCTAACAGAGTTAAACCATACTTTTGATTGAGCAGATCTGAACACTCTTTCTGTTGAAAATGCAACTGGACCTTTGAAGCGCTAAGAGCGTAGTAGTGGAAAAAGGAATATATTCAAATATAAACTACACAGAAGCATTCTGTGAAACTTCTTTCTGATCTGAGCATTCAGCTAACAGAGTTAAACCATACTTTTGATTGAGCAGTTTTGAAACACTCTGTCTGTAGAAAATGCAACTGGACATTCGTAGCGCTAAGTGGGTAATAGTGGAAAAGAGAATATGTTCAAATATAAACTACACAGAAGCATTGTATGAAACTTCTTTCTGTTCTGTGCATTCAACTAACAGAGTTGAACCTTACTTTTGATTGAGCCGTTCTGAAACACTCTTTCTGTAGAAACTGCAATTGGACATTCTGAGCGCTAAGAGGCCTATATTGGGAAAAATAATATCTTCAAATAAAAACTACACAGAAGCATTGTGTGAAACTTATTTCTGATATGTTCATTAAGCTAACAGAGTTAAACCATACTTTTGATTGCGCAGTTCTGAACACTCTTTCTGTAGAAAATGCAAGTGGACATTCGGAGCGCTAAGAGGGTAATAGTGGAAAAAGGGATATATTCAAATATAAACTACACAGTAGCATTCTGTGAAAATTCTTTCTTTTCTGTGCATTCAACTAACAGAGTTGAACCTTACTTTTGATTGAGCCGTTCTGAAACACTCTTTCTGTAGAAACTGCAATTGGACATGCTAAGCGCTAAGAGGCCTACATTGGGAGAAAGAATATCTTCAAATAAAAACTACACAGATGCATTCTGTGCAACTTATTTCTGATCTGTAAATTCAGTTAACAGAGATAAAACATATTTTTCATTGAGCAGTTATGAAACACTCTTTTTGTAGAAAATGCAAGTGGAGATTCGGAGCGCTAAGAGGGTAATAGTGGAAAAAGCAATGTCTTCAAATATAAACTACACAGAATCATTCGGTGAAACTTCTTTCTGATCTGTGCATTCAGCTAACAGAGTTAAACCATACTTTTGATTGAGCAGATCTGAACACTCTTTCTGTAGAAAATGCAACTGGACATTTGGAGCGCTAAGAGCGTAGTACTGGAAAAAGGAATATATTCAAATATAAACTACACAGAAGCATTCTGTGAAACTTCTTTCTGATCTGAGCATTCAGCTAACAGAGTTAAACCATACTTTTGATTGAGCAGTTTTGAAACACTCTGTCTGTAGAAAATGCAACTGGACATTCGTAGCGCTAAGTGGGTAATAGTGGAAAAAAGAATATGTTCAAATATAAACTACACAGAAGCATTGTATGAAACTTCTTTCTGTTCTGTGCATTCAACTAACCGAGTTGAACCTTACTTTTCATTGAGCCATTCTGAAACACTCTTTCTGTAGAAACTGCAATTGGACATGCTAAGCGCTAAGAGGCCTACATTGGGAAAAAGAATATCTTCAAGTAAAAACTACACAGATGCATTCTGTGAAACTTATTTCTGATCTGTAAATTCAGTTAACAGAGATAAAACATATTTTTGATTGAGCAGTTATGAAACACTCTTTTTGTAGAAAATGCAAGTGGAGATTCGGAGCGCTAAGAGGGTAATAGTGGAAAAAGGAATGTCTTCAAATATAAACTACACAGAATCATTCAGTGAAACTTCTTTCTGATCTGTGCATTCAGCTAACAGAGTTAAACCATACTTTTGATTGAGCAGATCTGAACACTCTTTCTGTAGAAAATGCACCTGGACATTCGGAGCGCTAAGAGCGTAGTAGTGGAAAAAGGAATATATTCAAATATAAACTACACAGAAGCATTCTGTGAAACTTCTTTCTGATCTGAGCATTCAGCTAACAGAGTTAAACCATACTTTTGATTGAGCAGTTTTGAAACACTCTGTCTGTAGAAAATGCAACTGGACATTCGTAGCGCTAAGTGGGTAATAGTGGAAAAAAGAATATGTTCAAATATAAACTACACAGAAGCATTGTATGAAACTTCTTTCTGTTCTGTGCATTCAACTAACAGAGTTGAACCTTACTTTTGATTGAGCCTTTCTGAAACACTCTTTCTGTAGAAACTGCAATTGGACATTCTGAGCCCTAAGAGGCCTCTATTGGGAAAAATAATATCTTCAAATAAAAACTACACAGAAGCATTGTGTGAAACTTATTTCTGATATGTTCATTAAGCTAACAGAGTTAAACCACACTTTTGATTGCGCAGTTCTGAACACTCTTTCTGTAGAAAATGCAAGTGGACATTCGGAGCGCTAAGAGGGTAATAGTGGAAAAAGGAATATATTCAAATATAAACTACACAGTAGCATTCTGTGAAAATTCTTTCTGTTCTGTGCATTCAACTAACAGAGTTGAACCTTACTTTTGATTGAGCCGTTCTGAAACACTCTTTCTGTAGAAACTGCAATTGGATATGCTAAGCGCTAAGAGGCCTACATTGGGAAAAACAATATTTTCAAATAAAAACTTCACAGATGCATTCTGTGGAAATTATTTCTGATCTGTAAATTCAGTTAACAGAGATAAAACATATTTTTGATTGAGCAGTTATGAAACACTCTTTTTGTAGAAAGTGCAAGTGGAGATTCGGAGCGCTAAGAGGGTAATAGTGGAAAGAGGAATGTCTTCAAATATAAACTACACAGAATCATTCGGTGAAACTTCTTTCTGATCTGTGCATTCAGCTAACAGAGTTAAGCCATACTTTTGATTGAGCAGATCTGAACACTCTTTCTGTTGAAAATGCAACTGGACATTGGGAGCGCTAAGAGCGTAGTAGTGGAAAAAGGAATATATTCAAATATAAACTACACAGAAGCATTCTGTGAAACTTCTTTCTGATCTGAGCATTCAGCTAACAGAGTTAAACCATACTTTTGATTGAGCAGTTTTGAAACACTCTGTCTGTAGAAAATGCAACTGGACATTCGTAACGCTAAGTGGGTAATAGTGGAAAAAAAATATGTTCAAATATAAACTACACAGAAGCATTGTATGAAACTTCTTTCTGTTCTGTGCATTCAACTAACAGAGTTGAACCTTACTTTTGATTGAGCCGTTCTAAAACACTCTTTCTGTAGAAACTGCAATTGGACATTCTGAGCGCTAAGAGGCCTATATTGGGAAAAAGAATGTCTACAAACTACACAGAAGAATTGCGTGAAAGTTCTTTCTGTTCTGTTTGTTCAACTAAAAGAGTTGAAACTTAGTTTTGATTGAGCCGTTCTGAAACACTCTTTCTGTAGAAAATGCAAGTGGAGATTCGGAGTGCTAAGAGGGTAATAGTGGAAAAAGGAATGTCTCCACATATAAACTACACAGAATCATTCTGTGAAACTTCTTTCTGATCTGTGCATTCAGCTAACAGAGTTAAACCATACTTTTGATTGAGCAGATCTAAACACTCTTTCTGTAGAAAATGCAACTGGACATTTGGAGCGCTAAGAGCGTAGTAGTGGAAAAAGGAATATATTCAAATATAAACTACACAGAAGCATTCTGTGAAACTTCTTTCTGATCTGAGCATTCAGCTAACAGAGTTAAACCATACTTTTGATTGAGCAGTTTTGAAACACTCTGTCTGTAGAAAATGCAACTGGACATTCGTAGCGCTAAGTGGGTAATAGTGGAAAAAAGAATATGTTCAAATATAAACTACACAGAAGCATTGTATGAAACTTCTTTCTGTTCTATGCATTCAACTAACCGAGTTGAACCTTACTTTTCATTGAACCGTTCTGAAACACTCTTTCTGTAGATACTGCAATTGGACATTCTGAGCGCTAAGAGGCCTATATTGGGAAAAAGAATGTCTACAAATAAAAACTACACAGAAGAATTGTGTGAAACTTCTTTCTGTTCTGTTTGTTCAACTAAAAGAGTTGAACCATAGTTTTGATTGAGCCGTTCTGAAACACACTTTCTGTAGAAAATGCAAGTGGAGATTCGGAGCGCTAAGAGGGTAATAGTGGAAAAAGGAATGTCTCCACATATAAACTACACAGAATCATTCTGTGAAACTTCTTTCTGATCTGTGCATTCAGCTAACAGAGTTAAACCATACTTTTGATTGAGCAGATCTAAACACTCTTTCTGTAGAAAATGCAACTGGACATTTGGAGCGCTAAGAGAGTAATAGTGGAAAAAGGAATATATTCAAATATAAACTACACAGAAGCATTCTGTGAAACTTCTTTCTGATCTGAGCATTCAGCTAACAGAGTTAAACCATACTTTTGATTGAGCAGTTTTGAAACACTCTGTCTGTAGAAAATGCAACTGGACATTCGTAGCGGTAAGTGGGTAATAGTAGAAAAAAGAATATGTTCAAATATAAACTACACAGAAGCATTGTATGAAACTTCTTTCTGTTCTGTGCATTCAACTAACAGAGTTGAACCTTACTTTTGATTGAGCCGTTCTGAAACACTCTTTCTGTAGAAACTGCAATTGGACATTCTGAGCGCTAAGAGGCCTCTATTGGGAAAAATAATATCTTCAAATATAAACTACACAGAAGCATTGTGTGAAACTTATTTCTGATATGTTCATTAAGCTAACAGAGTTAAAACATACCTTTGATTGCGCAGTTCTGAACACTCTTTCTGTAGAAAATGCAAGTAGACATTCGGAGCGCTAAGAGGGTAATAGTGGAAAAAGGAATATATTCAAATATAAACTACACAGTAGCATTCTGTGTAAATTCTTTCTGTTCTGTGCATTCAACTAACAGAGTTGAACCTTACTTTTGATTGAGCCGTTCTTAAACACTCTTTCTGTAGAAACTGCAATTGGAAATGCTAAGCGCTAAGAGGCCTACATTGGGAAAAAGAATATCTTCAAATAAAAACTACACAGATGCATTCTGTGAAACTTATTTCTGATCTGTAAATTCAGTTAACAGAGATAAAACATATTTTTGATTGAGCAGTTATGAAACACTCTTTTTGTAGAAAATGCAAGTGGAGATTCGGAGCGCTAAGAGGGTAATAGTGGAAAAAGGAATGTCTTCAAATATAAACTACACAGAATCATTCGGTGAAACTTCTTTCTGATCTGTGCATTCAGCTAACAGAGTTAAACCATACTTTTGATTGAGCAGATCTGAACACTCTTTCTGTAGAAAATGCAACTGGACATTTGGAGCGCTAAGAGCGTAGTAGTGGAAAAAGGAATATATTGAAATATAAACTACACAGAAGCATTCTGTGAAACTTCTTTCTGATCTGAGCATTCAGCTAACAGAGTTAAACCATACTTTTGATTGAGCAGTTTTGAAACACTCTGTCTGTAGAAAATGCAACTGGACATTCGTAGCGCTAAGTGAGTAATAGTGGAAAAAAGAATATGTTCAAATATAAACTACACAGAAGCATTGTATGAAACTTCTTTCTGTTCTGTGCATTCAACTAACAGAGTTGAACCTTACTTTTGATTGAGCCGTTCTGAAACACTCTTTCTGTAGAAACTGTAATTGGACATTCTGAGCGCTAAGAGGCCTATATTGGGAAAAAGAATGTCTACAAATAAAAACTACACAGAAGAATTGTGTGAAACTTCTTTCTGTTCTGTTTGTTCAACTAAAAGAGTTGAACCTTAGTTTTGATTGAGCCGTTCTGAAACACTCTTTCTGTAGAAAATGCAAGTGGAGATTCGGAGCGCTAAGAGGGTAATAGTGGAAAAAGGAATGTCTCCAAATATAAACTACACAGAATCATTCGGTGAAACTTCTTTCTGATCTGTGCATTCAGCTAACAGAGTTAAACCATACTTTTGATTGAGCAGATCTGAACACTCTTTCTGTAGAAAATGCAACTGGACATTTGGAGCGCTAAGAGAGTAGTAGTGGAAAAAGGAATATATTCAAATATAAACTACACAGAAGCATTCTGTGAAACTTCTTTCTGTTCTGAGCATTCAGCTAACAGAGTTAAACCATACTTTTGATTGAGCAGTTTTGAAACACTCTGTCTGTAGAAAATGCAACTGGACATTCGTAGCGCTAAGTGGGTAATAGTGGAAAAAAGAATATGTTCAAATATAAACTACACAGAAGCATTGTATGAAACTTCTTTCTGTTCTGTGCATTCAACTAACAGAATTGAACCTTACTTTTGATTGAGCCTTTCTGAAACACTCTTTCTGTAGAAACTGCAATTGGACATTCTGAGCGCTAAGAGGCCTCTATTGGGAAAAATAATATCTTCAAATAAAAACTACACAGAAGCATTGTGTGAAACTTATTTCTGATATGTTCATTAAGCTAACAGAGTTAAACCATACTTTTGATGGCGCAGTTCTGAACACTCTTTCTGTAGAAAATGCAAGTGGACATTCGGAGCGCTAAGAGGGTAATAGTGGAAAAAGGAATATATTCAAATATAAACTACACAGTAGCATTCTGTGAAAATTCTTTCTGTTCTGTGCATTCAACTAACAGTGTTGAACCTTATTTTTGATTGAGCCGTTCTGAAACACTCTTTCTGTAGAAACTGCAATTGGACATGCTAAGCGCTAAGAGGCCTACATTGGGAAAAAAAATATCTTCAAATAAAAACTACACAGATGCATTCTGTGAAACTTATTTCTGATCTGTAAATTCAGTTAACAGAGATAAAACATATTTTTGATTGAGCAGTTATGAAACACTCTTTTTGTAGAAAATGCAAGTGGAGATTCGGAGCGCTAAGAGGGTAATAGTGGAAAAAGGAATGTCTTCAATTATAAACTACACAGAATCATTCGGTGAAACTTCTTTCTGATCTGTGGATTCAGCTAACAGAGTTAAACCATACTTTTGATTGAGCAGATCTGAACACTCTTTCTGTAGAAAATGCAACTGGACATTTGGAGTGCTAAGAGCGTAGTAGTGGAAAAAGGAATATATTCAAATATAAACTACACAGAAGCATTCTGTGAAACTTCTTTCTGATCTGAGCATTGAGCTAACAGAGTTAAACCATACTTTTGATTGAGCAGTTTTGAAACACTCTGTCTGCAGAAAATGCAACTGGACATTCGTAGCGCTAAGTGGGTAATAGTGGAAAAAAGAATATGTTCAAATATAAACTACACAGAAGCATTGTATGAAACTTCTTTCTGTTCTGTGCATTCAACTAACAGAGTTGAACCTTACTTTTGATTGAGCCGTTCTGAAACACTCTTTCTGTAGAAACTGCAATTGGACATTCTGAGCGCTAAGAGGCCTATATTGGGAAAAAGAATGTCTGCAAATAAAAACTACACAGAAGAATTGTGTGAAACTTCTTTCTCTTCTGTTTGTTCAACTAAAAGAGTTGAACCTTAGTTTTGATTGAGCCGTTCTGAAACACTCTTTCTGTAGAAAATGCAAGTGGAGATTCGGAGCGCTAAGAGGGTTATAGTGGAAAAAGGAATGTCTCCAAATATAAACTACACAGAATCATTCTGTGAAACTTCTTTCTGATCTGTGCATTCAGCTAACAGAGTTAGACCATACTTTTGATTGAGCAGATCTGAACACTCTTTCTGTAGAAAATGCAACTGGACATTTGGAGCGCTAAGAGAGTAGTAGTGGAAAAAGGAATATATTCAAATATAAACTACACAGAAGCATTCTGTGAAACTTCTTTCTGATCTGAGCATTCAGCTAACAGAGTTAAACCATACTTTTGATTGAGCAGTTTTGAAACACTCTGTCTGTAGAAAATGCAACTGGACATTCATAGCGCTAAGTGGGTAATAGTGGAAAAAAGAATATGATCAAATATAAACTACACAGAAGCATTGTATGAAACTTCTTTCTGTTCGGTGCATTCAACTAACAGAGTTGAACCTTACTTTTGATTGAGCCTTTCTGAAACACTCTTTCTGTAGAAACTGCAATTGGACATTCTGAGCGCTAAGAGGCCTCTATTGGGAAAAATAATATCTTCAAATAAAAACTACACAGAAGCATTGTGTGAAACTTATTTCTGATATGTTCATTAAGCTAACAGAGTTAAACCATACTTTTGATTGCGCAGTTCTGAACACTCTTTCTGTAGAAAATGCAAGTGGACATTCGGAGCGCTAAGAGGGTAATAGTGGAAAAAGGAATATATTCAAATATAAACTACACAGTAGCATTCTGTGAAAATTCTTTCTGTTCTGTGCATTCAACTAACAGAGTTGAAACTAACTTTTTATTGAGCCGTTCTGAAACACTCTTTCTGTAGAAACTGCAATTGGACATGCTAAGCGCTAAGAGGCCTACATTGGGAAAAAGAATATCTTCAAGTAAAAACTACACAGATGCATTCTGTGAAACTTATTTCTGATCTGTAAATTCAGTTAACAGAGATAAAACATATTTTTGATTGAGCAGTTATGAAACACTCTTTTTGTAGAAAATGCAAGTGGAGATTCGGAGCGCTAAGAGGGTAATATTGGAAAAAGGAATGTCTTCAAATATAAACTACACAGAATCATTCGGTGAAACTTCTTTCTGATCTGTGCATTCAGCTAACAGAGTTAAACCATACTTTTGATTGAGCAGATCTGAACACTCTTTCTGTAGAAAATGCAACTGGACATTTGGAGCGCTAAGAGCGTAGTAGTGGAAAAAGGAATATATTCAAATATAAACTACACAGAAGCATTCTGTGAAACTTCTTTCTGATCTGAGCATTCAGCTAACAGAGTTAAACAATACTTTTGATTGAGCAGTTTTGAAACACTCTGTCTGTAGAAAATGCAACTGGACATTCGTAGCGCTAAGTGGGTAATAGTGGAAAAAAGAATATGTTCAAATATAAACTACACAGAAGCATTGTATGAAACTTCTTTCTGTTCTGTGCATTCAACTAACCGAGTTGAACCTTACTTTTCATTGAGCCGTTCTGAAACACTCTTTCTGTAGAAACTGCAATTGGACATTCTGAGCGCTAAGAGGCCTATATTGGGAAAAAGAATGTCTACAAATAAAAACTACACAGAAGAATTGTGTGAAACTTCTTTCTGTTCTGTTTGTTCAACTAAAAGAGTTGAACCTTAGTTTTGATTGAGCCGTTCTGAAACACACTTTCTGTAGAAAATGCAAGTGGAGATTCGGAGCGCTAAGAGGGTAATAGTGGAAAAAGGAATGTCTCCACTTATAAACTACACAGAATCATTCTGTGAAACTTCTTTCTGATCTGTGCATTCAGCTAACAGAGTTAAACCATACTTTTGATTGAGCAGATCTAAACACTCTTTCTGTAGAAAATGCAACTGGACATTTGGAGCGCTAAGAGAGTAATAGTGGAAAAAGGAATATATTCAAATATAAACTACACAGAAGCATTCTGTGAAACTTCTTTCTGATCTGAGCATTCAGCTAACAGAGTTAAACCATACTTTTGATTGAGCAGTTTTGAAACACTCTGTCTGTAGAAAATGCAACTGGACATTCGTAGCGCTAAGTGGGTAATAGTGGAAAAAATAATATGTTCAAATATAAACTACACAGAAGCATTGTAGGAAACTTCTTTCTGTTCTGTGCATTCAACTAACAGAGTTGAACCTTACTTTTGATTGAGCCGTTCTGAAACACTCTTTCTGTAGAAACTGCAATTGGACATTCTGAGCGCTAAGAGGCCTCTATTGGGAAAAATAATATCTTCAAATATAAACTACACAGAAGCATTGTGTGAAACTTATTTCTGATATGTTCATTAAGCTAACAGAGTTAAAACA
Organism: Symphalangus syndactylus; assembly: GCF_028878055.3. Taxonomy (NCBI): domain Eukaryota; kingdom Metazoa; phylum Chordata; class Mammalia; order Primates; family Hylobatidae; genus Symphalangus; species Symphalangus syndactylus. Next base: position 8,685,366 of record NC_072445.2, on the reverse strand, counting down.
TACTTTTGATTGCGCAGTTCTGAACACTCTTTCTGTAGAAAATGCAAGTAGACATTCGGAGCGCTAAGAGGGTAATAGTGGAAAAAGGAATATATTCAAATATAAACTACACAGTAGCATTCTGTGAAAATTCTTTCTGTTCTGTGCATTCAACTAACAGAGTTGAACCTTACTTTTGATTGAGCCATTCTGAAACACTCTTTCTGTAGAAACTGCAATTGGACATGCAAAGCGCTAAGAGGCCTACATTGGGAAAAAGAATATCTTCAAATAAAAACTACACAGATGCATTCTGTGAAACTTATTTCTGATCTGTAAATTAAGTTAACAGAGATAAAACATATTTTTGATTGAGCAGTTATGAAACAGTCTTTTTGTAGAAAATGCAAGTGGAGATTCGGAGCGCTAAGAGGGTAATAGTGGAAAAAGGAATGACTTCAAATATAAACTACACAGAATCATTCGGTGAAACTTCTTTCTGATCTGTGCATTCAGCTAACAGAGTTAAACCATACTTTTGATTGAGCAGATCTGAACACTCTTTCTGTAGAAAATGCAACTGGACATTTGGAGCGATAAGAGCGTAGTAGTGGAAAAAGGAATATATTGAAATATAAACTACACAGAAGCATTCTGTGAATCTTCTTTCTGATCTGAGCATTCAGCTAACAGAGTTAAACCATACTTTTGATTGAGCAGTTTTGAAACACTCTGTCTGTAGAAAATGCAACTGGACATTCGTAGCGCTAAGTGGGTAATAGTGGAAAAAAGAATATGTTCAAATATAAACTACACAGAAGCATTGTATGAAACTTCTTTCTGTTCTGTGCATTCAACTAACAGAGTTGAACCTTACTTTTGATTGAGCCGTTCTGAAACACCCTTTCTGTAGAAACTGCAATTGGACATTCTGAGCGCTAAGAGGCCTATATTGGGAAAAAGAATGTCTACAAATAAAAACTACACAGAAGAATTGTGTGAAACTTCTTTCTGTTCTGTTTGTTCAACTAAAAGAGTTGAACCTTAGTTTTGATTGAGCCGTTCTGAAACACTCTTTCTGTAGAAAATGCAAGTGGAGATTCGGAGCGCTAAGAGGGTAATAGTGGAAAAAGGAATGTCTCCAAATATAAACTACACAGAATCATTCGGTGAAACTTCTTTCTGATCTGTGTATTCAGCTAACAGAGTTAAACCATACTTTTGATTGCGCAGATCTGAACACTCTTTCTGTAGAAAATGCAACTGGACATTTGGAGCGCTAAGAGAGTAGTAGTGGAAAAAGGAATATATTCAAATATAAACTACAGAGAAGCATTCTGTGAAACTTCTTTCTGTTCTGAGCATTCAGCTAACAGAGTTAAACCATACTTTTGATTGAGCAGTATTGAAACACTCTGTCTGTAGAAAATGCAACTGGACATTCGTAGCGCTAAGTGGGTAATAGTGGAAAAAATAATATGTTCAAATATAAACTACACAGAAGCATTGTATGAAACTTCTTTCTGTTCTGTGCATTCAACTAACAGAGTTGAACCTTACTTTTGATTGAGCCTTTCTGAAACACTCTTTCTGTAGAAACTGCAATTGGACATTCTGAGCGCTAAGAGGCCTCTATTGGGAAAAATAATATCTTCAAATAAAAACTACACAGAAGCATTGTGTGAAACTTATTTCTGATATGTTCATTAAGCTAACAGAGTTAAACCATACATTTGATGGCGCAGTTCTGAACACTCTTTCTGTAGAAAATGCAAGTGGACATTTGGAGCGCTAAGAGGGTAATAGTGGAAAAAGGAATATATTCAAATATAAACTACACAGTAGCATTCTGTGAAAATTCTTTCTGTTCTGTGCATTCAACTAACAGTGTTGAACCTTACTTTTGATTGAGGCGTTCTGAAACACTCTTTCTGTAGAAACTGCAATTGGACATGCTAAGCGCTAAGAGGCCTACACTGGGAAAAAAAATATCTTCAAATAAAAACTACACAGATGCATTCTGTGAAACTTATTTCTGATCTGTAAATTCAGTTAACAGAGATAAAACATATTTTTGATTGAGCAGTTATGAAACACTCTTTTTGTAGAAAATGCAAGTGGAGATTCCGAGCGCTAAGAGGGTAATAGTGGAAAAAGGAATGTCTTCAAATATAAACTACACAGAATCATTCGGTGAAACTTCTTTCTGATCTGTGCATTCAGCTAACATAGTTAAACCATACTTTTGATTGAGCAGATCTGAACACTCTTTCTGTAGAAAATGCAACTGGACATTTGGAGCGCTAAGAGCGTAGTAGTGGAAAAAGGAATATATTCAAATATAAACTACACAGAAGCATTCTGTGAAACTTCTTTCTGATCTGAGCATTCAGCTAACAGAGTTAAACCATACTTTTGATTGAGAAGTTTTGAAACACTCTGTCTGTAGAAAATGCAACTGGACATTCGTAGCGCTAAGTGGGTAATAGTGGAAAAAAGAATATGTTCAAATATAAACTACACAGAAGCATTGTATGAAACTTCTTTCTGTTCTGTGCATTCAACTAACAGAGTTGAACCTTACTTTTGATTGAGCCGTTCTGAAACACTCTTTCTGTAGAAACTGCAATTGGACATTCTGAGCGCTAAGAGGCCTATATTGGGAAAAAGAATGTCTGCAAATAAAAACTACACAGAAGAATTGTGTGAAACTTCTTTCTCTTCTGTTTGTTCAACTAAAAGAGTTGAACCTTAGTTTTGATTGAGCCGTTCTGAAACACTCTTTCTGTAAAAACTGCAATTGGACATTCTGAGCGCTAAGAGGCCTCTATTGGGAAAAATAATATCTTCAAATAAAAACTACACAGAAGCATTGTTTGAAACTTATTTCTGATATGTTCATTAAGCTAACAGAGTTAAACCATACTTTTGATTGCGCAGTTCTGAACACTCTTTCTGTAGAAAATGCAAGTGGACATTCGGAGCGCTAAGAGGGTATTAGTGGAAAAAGGAATATATTCAAATATAAACTACACAGTAGCATTCTGTGAAAATTCTTTCTGTTCTGTGCATTCAACTAACAGAGTTGAACCTTACTTTTGATTGAGCCGTTCTGAAACACTCTTTCTGTAGAAACTGCAATTGGACATGCTAAGCGCTAAGAGGCCTACATTGGGAAAAAGAATATCTTCAAATAAAAACTACACAGATGCATTCTGTGAAACTTATTTCTGATCTGTGAATTCAGTTAACAGAGATAAAACATATTTTTGATTGAGCAGTTATGAAACACTCTTTTTGTAGAAAATGCAAGTGGAGATTCGGAGCGCTAATAGGGTAATAGTGGAAAAAGGAATGTCTTCAAATATAAACTACACAGAATCATTCGATGAAACTTCTTTCTGATCTGTGCATTCAGCTAACAGAGTTAAACCATACTTTTGATTGAGCAGATCTGAACACTCTTTCTGTTGAAAATGCAACTGGACATTTGGAGCGCTAAGAGCGCAGTAGTGGAAAAAGGAATATATTCAAATATAAACTACACAGAAGCATTCTGTGAAACTTCTTTCTGATCTGAGCATTCAGCTAACAGACTTAAACCATACTTTTGATTGAGCAGTTTTGAAACACTCTGTCTGTAGAAAATGCAACTGGACATTCGTAGCGCTAAGTGGGTAATAGTGGAAAAAAGAATATGTTCAAATATAAACTACACAGAAGCATTGTATGAAACTTCTTTCTGTTCTGTGCATTCAACTAACAGAGTTGAACCTTACTTTTGATTGAGCCGTTCTGAAACACTCTTTCTGTAGAAACTGCAATTGGACATTCTGAGCGCTAAGAGGCCTATATTGGGAAAAATAATATCTTCAAATAAAAACTACACAGAAGCATTGTGTGAAACTTATTTCTGATATGTTCATTAAGCTAACAGAGTTAAACCATACTTTTGATTGCGCAGTTCTGAACACTCTTTCTGCAGAAAATGCAAGTGGACATTCGGAGCGCTAAGAGGGTAATAGTGGAAAAAGGAATATATTCAAATATAAACTACACAGTAGCATTCTGTGAAAATTCTTTCTGTTCTGTGCATTCAACTAACAGAGTTGAACCTTACTTTTGATTGAGCCATTCTGAAACACTGTTTCTGTATAAACTGCAATTGGACATGCTAAGCGCTAAGAGGCCTACATTGGGAAAAAGAATATCTTCAAATAAAAACTACACAGATGCATTCTGTGAAACTTATTTCTGATCTGTAAATTCAGTTAACAGAGATAAAACATATTTTTGATTGAGCAGTTATGAAACACTCTTTTTGTAGAAAATGCAAGTGGAGATTCGGAGCGCTAAGAGGGTAATAGTGGAAAAAGGAATGTCTTCAAATATAAACTACACAGAATCATTCGGTGAAATTTCTTTCTGATCTGCGCATTCAGCTAACAGAGTTAAACCATACTTTTGATTGAGCAGATCTGAACACTCTTTCTGTTGAAAATGCAACTGGACATTTGGAGCGCTAAGAGCGTAGTAGTGGAAAAAGGTATATATTCAAATATAAACTACACAGAAGCATTCTGTGAAACTTCTTTCTGATCTGAGCATACAGCTAACAGAGTTAAACCATACTTTTGATTGAGCAGTTTTGAAACACTCTGTCTGTAGAAAATGCAACTGGACATTCGTAGCGCTAAGTGGGTAATAGTGGAAAAATGAATATGTTCAAATATAAACTACACAGAAGCATTGTATGAAACTTCTTTCTGTTCTGTGCATTCAACTAACAGAGTTGAACCTTACTTTTGATTGAGCCGTTCTGAAACACTCTTTCTGTAGAAACTGCAATTGGACATTCTGAGCGCTAAGAGGCCTATATTGGGAAAAAGAATGTCTGCAAATAAAAACTGCACAGAAGAATTGTGTGAAACTTCTTTCTCTTCTGTTTGTTCAACTAATAGAGTTGAACCTTAGTTTTGATTGAGCCGTTCTGAAACACTCTTTCTGTAGAAACTGCAATTGGACATGCTAAGCGCTAAGAGGCCTACATTGGGAAAAAGAATATCTTCAAGTAAAAACTACACAGATGCATTCTGTGAAACTTATTTCTGATCTGTAAATTCAGTTAACAGAGATAAAACATATTTTTGATTGAGCAGTTATGAAACACTCTTTTTGTAGAAAATGCAAGTGGAGATTCGGAGCGCTAAGAGGGTAATAGTGGAAAAAGGAATGTCTCCAAATATAAACTACACAGAATCATTCGGTGAAACTTCTTTCTGATCTGTGTATTCAGCTAACAGAGTTAAACCATACTTTTGATTGCGCAGATCTGAACACTCTTTCTGTAGAAAATGCAACTGGACATTTGGAGCGCTAAGAGAGTAGTAGTGGAAAAAGGAATATATTCAAATATAAACTACACAGAAGCATTCTGTGAAACTTCTTTCTGTTCTGAGCATTCAGCTAACAGAGTTAAACCATACTTTTGATTGAGCAGTATTGAAACACTCTGTCTGTAGAAAATGCAACTGGACATTCGTAGCGCTAAGTGGGTAATAGTGGAAAAAATAATATGTTCAAATATAAACTACACAGAAGCATTGTATGAAACTTCTTTCTGTTCTGTGCATTCAACTAACAGAGTTGAACCTTACTTTTGATTGAGCCTTTCTGAAACACTCTTTCTGTAGAAACTGCAATTGGACATTCTGAGCGCTAAGAGGCCTCTATTGGGAAAAATAATATCTTCAAATAAAAACTACACAGAAGCATTGTGTGAAACTTATTTCTGATATGTTCATTAAGCTAACAGAGTTAAACCATACATTTGATGGCGCAGTTCTGAACACTCTTTCTGTAGAAAATGCAAGTGGACATTTGGAGCGCTAAGAGGGTAATAGTGGAAAAAGGAATATATTCAAATATAAACTACACAGTAGCATTCTGTGAAAATTCTTTCTGTTCTGTGCATTCAACTAACAGTGTTGAACCTTACTTTTGATTGAGGCGTTCTGAAACACTCTTTCTGTAGAAACTGCAATTGGACATGCTAAGCGCTAAGAGGCCTACACTGGGAAAAAAAATATCTTCAAATAAAAACTACACAGATGCATTCTGTGAAACTTATTTCTGATCTGTAAATTCAGTTAACAGAGATAAAACATATTTTTGATTGAGCAGTTATGAAACACTCTTTTTGTAGAAAATGCAAGTGGAGATTCCGAGCGCTAAGAGGGTAATAGTGGAAAAAGGAATGTCTTCAAATATAAACTACACAGAATCATTCGGTGAAACTTCTTTCTGATCTGTGCATTCAGCTAACATAGTTAAACCATACTTTTGATTGAGCAGATCTGAACACTCTTTCTGTAGAAAATGCAACTGGACATTTGGAGCGCTAAGAGCGTAGTAGTGGAAAAAGGAATATATTCAAATATAAACTACACAGAAGCATTCTGTGAAACTTCTTTCTGATCTGAGCATTCAGCTAACAGAGTTAAACCATACTTTTGATTGAGAAGTTTTGAAACACTCTGTCTGTAGAAAATGCAACTGGACATTCGTAGCGCTAAGTGGGTAATAGTGGAAAAAAGAATATGTTCAAATATAAACTACACAGAAGCATTGTATGAAACTTCTTTCTGTTCTGTGCATTCAACTAACAGAGTTGAACCTTACTTTTGATTGAGCCGTTCTGAAACACTCTTTCTGTAGAAACTGCAATTGGACATTCTGAGCGCTAAGAGGCCTATATTGGGAAAAAGAATGTCTGCAAATAAAAACTACACAGAAGAATTGTGTGAAACTTCTTTCTCTTCTGTTTGTTCAACTAAAAGAGTTGAACCTTAGTTTTGATTGAGCCGTTCTGAAACACTCTTTCTGTAAAAACTGCAATTGGACATTCTGAGCGCTAAGAGGCCTCTATTGGGAAAAATAATATCTTCAAATAAAAACTACACAGAAGCATTGTTTGAAACTTATTTCTGATATGTTCATTAAGCTAACAGAGTTAAACCATACTTTTGATTGCGCAGTTCTGAACACTCTTTCTGTAGAAAATGCAAGTGGACATTCGGAGCGCTAAGAGGGTATTAGTGGAAAAAGGAATATATTCAAATATAAACTACACAGTAGCATTCTGTGAAAATTCTTTCTGTTCTGTGCATTCAACTAACAGAGTTGAACCTTACTTTTGATTGAGCCGTTCTGAAACACTCTTTCTGTAGAAACTGCAATTGGACATGCTAAGCGCTAAGAGGCCTACATTGGGAAAAAGAATATCTTCAAATAAAAACTACACAGATGCATTCTGTGAAACTTATTTCTGATCTGTGAATTCAGTTAACAGAGATAAAACATATTTTTGATTGAGCAGTTATGAAACACTCTTTTTGTAGAAAATGCAAGTGGAGATTCGGAGCGCTAATAGGGTAATAGTGGAAAAAGGAATGTCTTCAAATATAAACTACACAGAATCATTCGATGAAACTTCTTTCTGATCTGTGCATTCAGCTAACAGAGTTAAACCATACTTTTGATTGAGCAGATCTGAACACTCTTTCTGTTGAAAATGCAACTGGACATTTGGAGCGCTAAGAGCGCAGTAGTGGAAAAAGGAATATATTCAAATATAAACTACACAGAAGCATTCTGTGAAACTTCTTTCTGATCTGAGCATTCAGCTAACAGACTTAAACCATACTTTTGATTGAGCAGTTTTGAAACACTCTGTCTGTAGAAAATGCAACTGGACATTCGTAGCGCTAAGTGGGTAATAGTGGAAAAAAGAATATGTTCAAATATAAACTACACAGAAGCATTGTATGAAACTTCTTTCTGTTCTGTGCATTCAACTAACAGAGTTGAACCTTACTTTTGATTGAGCCGTTCTGAAACACTCTTTCTGTAGAAACTGCAATTGGACATTCTGAGCGCTAAGAGGCCTATATTGGGAAAAATAATATCTTCAAATAAAAACTACACAGAAGCATTGTGTGAAACTTATTTCTGATATGTTCATTAAGCTAACAGAGTTAAACCATACTTTTGATTGCGCAGTTCTGAACACTCTTTCTGCAGAAAATGCAAGTGGACATTCGGAGCGCTAAGAGGGTAATAGTGGAAAAAGGAATATATTCAAATATAAACTACACAGTAGCATTCTGTGAAAATTCTTTCTGTTCTGTGCATTCAACTAACAGAGTTGAACCTTACTTTTGATTGAGCCATTCTGAAACACTGTTTCTGTATAAACTGCAATTGGACATGCTAAGCGCTAAGAGGCCTACATTGGGAAAAAGAATATCTTCAAATAAAAACTACACAGATGCATTCTGTGAAACTTATTTCTGATCTGTAAATTCAGTTAACAGAGATAAAACATATTTTTGATTGAGCAGTTATGAAACACTCTTTTTGTAGAAAATGCAAGTGGAGATTCGGAGCGCTAAGAGGGTAATAGTGGAAAAAGGAATGTCTTCAAATATAAACTACACAGAATCATTCGGTGAAATTTCTTTCTGATCTGCGCATTCAGCTAACAGAGTTAAACCATACTTTTGATTGAGCAGATCTGAACACTCTTTCTGTTGAAAATGCAACTGGACATTTGGAGCGCTAAGAGCGTAGTAGTGGAAAAAGGTATATATTCAAATATAAACTACACAGAAGCATTCTGTGAAACTTCTTTCTGATCTGAGCATACAGCTAACAGAGTTAAACCATACTTTTGATTGAGCAGTTTTGAAACACTCTGTCTGTAGAAAATGCAACTGGACATTCGTAGCGCTAAGTGGGTAATAGTGGAAAAATGAATATGTTCAAATATAAACTACACAGAAGCATTGTATGAAACTACTTTCTGTTCTGTGCATTCAACTAACAGAGTTGAACCTTACTTTTGATTGAGCCGTTCTGAAACACTCTTTCTGTAGAAACTGCAATTGGACATTCTGAGCGCTAAGAGGCCTATATTGGGAAAAAGAATGTCTGCAAATAAAAACTGCACAGAAGAATTGTGTGAAACTTCTTTCTCTTCTGTTTGTTCAACTAATAGAGTTGAACCTTAGTTTTGATTGAGCCGTTCTGAAACACTCTTTCTGTAGAAACTGCAATTGGACATGCTAAGCGCTAAGAGGCCTACATTGGGAAAAAGAATATCTTCAAGTAAAAACTACACAGATGCATTCTGTGAAACTTATTTCTGATCTGTAAATTCAGTTAACAGAGATAAAACATATTTTTGATTGAGCAGTTATGAAACACTCTTTTTGTAGAAAATGCAAGTGGAGATTCGGAGCGCTAAGAGGGTAATAGTGGAAAAAGGAATGTCTTCAAATATAAACTACACAGAATCATTCGGTGAAACTTCTTTCTGATCTGTGCATTCAGCTAACAGAGTTAAACCATACTTTTGATTGAGCAGATCTGAACACTCTTTCTGTAGAAAATGCAACTGGACATTTGGAGCGCTAAGAGCGTAGTAGTGGAAAAAGGAATATATTCAAATATAAACTACACAGAAGCATTCTGTGAAACTTCTTCTGATCTGAGCATTCAGCTAACAGAGTTAAACCATACTTTTGATTGAGCAGTTTTGAAACACTCTGTCTGTAGAAAATGCAACTGGACATTCGTAGCGCTAAGTGGGTAATAGTGGAAAAAAGAATATGTTCAAATATAAACTACACAGAAGCATTGTATGAAACTTCTTTCTGTTCTGTGCATTCAACTAACCGAGTTGAACCTTACTTTTCATTGAGCCGTTCTGAAACACTCTTTCTGTAGAAACTGCAATTGGACATGCTAAGCGCTAAGAGGCCTACATTGGGAAAAAGAATATCTTCAAGTAAAAACTACACAGATGCATTCTGTGAAACTTATTTCTGATCTGTAAATTCAGTTAACAGAGATAAAACATATTTTTGATTGAGCAGTTATGAAACACTCTTTTTGTAGAAAATGCAAGTGGAGATTCGGAGCGCTAAGAGGGTAATAGTGGAAAAAGGAATGTCTTCAAATATAAACTACACAGAATCATTCGGTGAAACTTCTTTCTGATCTGTGCATTCAGCTAACAGAGTTAAACCATACTTTTGATTGAGCAGATCTGAACACTCTTTCTGTAGAAAATGCAACTGGACATTTGGAGCGCTAAGAGCGTAGTAGTGGAAAAAGGAATATATTCAAATATAAACTACACAGAAGCATTTTGTGAAACTTCTTTCTGATCTGAGCATTCAGCTAACAGAGTTAAACCATACTTTTGATTGAGCAGTTTTGAAACACTCTGTCTGTAGAAAATGCAACTGGACATTCGTAGCGCTAAGTGGGTAATAGTGGAAAAAAGAATATGTTCAAATATAAACTACACAGAAGCATTGTATGAAACTTCTTTCTGTTCTGTGCATTCAACTAACAGAGTTGAACCTTACTTTTGATTGAGCCGTTCTGAAACACTCTTTCTGTAGAAACTGCAATTGGACATTCTGAGCGCTAAGAGGCCTATATTGGGAAAAAGAATGTCTACAAATAAAAACTCCACAGAAGAATTGTGTGAAACTACTTTCTGTTCTGTTTATTCAACTAAAAGAGTTGAACCTTAGTTTTGATTGAGCCGTTCTGAAACACTCTTTCTGTAGAAAATGCAAGTGGAGATTCGGAGCGCTAAGAGGGTAATAGTGGAAAAAGGAATGTCTCCAAATATAAACTACACAGAATCATTCTGTGAAACATCTTTCTGATCTGTGCATTCAGCTAACAGAGTTAAACCATACTTTTGATTGAGCAGATCTGAACACTCTTTCTGTAGAAAATGCAACTGGACATTTGGAGCGCTAGGAGAGTCGTAGTGGAAAAAGGAATATATTCAAATATAAACTACACAGAAGCATTCTGTGAAACTTCTTTCTGATCTGAGCATTGAGCTAACAGAGTTAAACCATATTTTTGATTGAGCAGTTTTGAAACACTCTGTCTGTAGAAAATGCAACTGGACATTCGTAGCGCTAAGGGGGTAATAGTGGAAAAAAGAATATGTTCAAATACAAACTACACAGAAGCATTGTATGAAACTTCTTTCTGTTCTGTGCATTCAACTGACAGAGTTGAACCTTACTTTTGATTGAGCCTTTCTGAAACACTCTTTCTGTAGAAACTGCAATTGGACATTCTGAGCGCTAAGAGGCCTCTATTGGGAAAAATAATATCTTCAAATAAAAACTACACAGAAGCATTGTTTGAAACTTATTTCTGATATGTTCATTAAGCTAACAGAGTTAAACCATACTTTTGATTGCGCAGTTCTGAACACTCTTTCTGTAGAAAATGCAAGTGGACATTCGGAGCGCTAAGAGGGTAGTAGTGGAAAAAGGAATATATTCAAATATAAACTACACAGTAGCATTCTGTGAAAATTCTTTCTGTTCTGTGCATTCAACTAACAGAGTTGAACCTTACTTTTGATTGAGCCGTTCTGAAACACTCTTTCTGTAGAAACTGCAATTGGACATGCTAAGCGCTAAGAGGCCTACATTGGGAAAAAGAATATCTTCAAATAAAAACTACACAGATGCATTCTGTGAAACTTATTTCTGATCTGTGAATTCAGTTAACAGAGATAAAACATATTTTTGATTGAGCAGTTATGAAACACTCTTTTTGTAGAAAATGCAAGTGGAGATTCGGAGCGCTAAGATGGTAATAGTGGAAAAAGGAATGTCTTCAAATATAAACTACACAGAATCATTCGGTGAAACTTCTTTCTGATCTGTGCACTCAGCTAACAGAGTTAAACCATACTTTTGATTGAGCAGATCTGAACACTCTTTCTGTTGAAAATGCAACTGGACATTTGGAGCGCTAAGAGCGCAGTAGTGGAAAAAGGAATATATTCAAATATAAACTACACAGAAGCATTCTGTGAAACTTCTTTCTGATCCGAGCATTCAGCTAACAGAGTTAAACCATATTTTTGATTGAGCAGTTTTGAAACACTCTGTCTGTAGAAAATGCAACTGGACATTCGTAGCGCTAAGGGGTTAATAGTGGAAAAAAGAATATGTTCAAATATAAACTACACAGAAGCATTGTATGAAACTTCTTTCTGTTCTGTGCATTCAACTAACAGAGTTGAACCTTACTTTTGATTGAGCCTTTCTGAAACACTCTTTCTGTAGAAACTGCAATTGGACATTCTGAGCGCTAAGAGGCCTCTATTGGGAAAAATAATATCTTCAAATAAAAACTACACAGAAGCATTGTTTGAAACTTATTTCTGATATGTTCATTAAGCTAACAGAATTAAACCATACTTTTGATTGCGCAGTTCTGAACACTCTTTCTGTAGAAAATGCAAGTGGACATTCGGAGCGCTAAGAGGGTATTAGTGGAAAAAGGAATATATTCAAATATAAACTACACAGTAGCATTCTGTGAAAATTCTTTCTGTTCTGTGCATTCAACTAACAGAGTTGAACCTTACTTTTGATTGAGCCGTTCTGAAACACTCTTTCTGTAGAAACTGCAATTGGACATGCTAAGCGCTAAGAGGCCTACATTGGGAAAAAGAATATCTTCAAATAAAAACTACACAGATGCATTCTGTGAAACTTATTTCTGATCTGTGAATTCAGTTAACAGAGATAAAACATATTTTTGATTGAGCAGTTATGAAACACTCTTTTTGTAGAAAATGCAAGTGGAGATTCGGAGCGCAAAGAGGGTAATAGTGGAAAAAGGAATGTCTTCAAATATAAACTACACAGAATCATTCGATGAAACTTCTTTCTGATCTGTGCATTCAGCTAACAGAGTTAAACCATACTTTTGATTGAGCAGATCTGAACACTCTTTCTGTTGAAAATGCAACTGGACATTTGGAGCGCTAAGAGCGCAGTAGTGGAAAAAGGAATATATTCAAATATAAACTACACAGAAGCATTCTGTGAAACTTCTTTCTGATCTGAGCATTCAGCTAACAGATTTAAACCATACTTTTGATTGAGCAGTTTTGAAACACTCTGTCTGTAGAAAATGCAACTGGACATTCGTAGCGCTAAGTGGGTAATAGTGGAAAAAATAATATGTTCAAATATAAACTACACAGAAGCATTGTATGAAACTTCTTTCTGTTCTGTGCATTCAACTAACAGAGTTGAACCTTACTTTTGATTGAGCCGTTCTGAAACACTCTTTCTGTAGAAACTGCAATTGGACATTCTGAGCGCTAAGAGGCCTATATTGGGAAAAATAATATCTTCAAATAAAAACTACACAGAAGCATTGTGTGAAACTTATTTCTGATATGTTCATTAAGCAAACAGAGTTAAACCATACTTTTGATTGCGCAGTTCAGAACACTCTTTCTGCAGAAAATGCAAGTGGACATTCGGAGCGCTAAGAGGGTAATAGTGGAAAAAGGAATATATTCAAATATAAACTACACAGTAGCATTCTGTGAAAATTCTTTCTGTTCTGTGCATTCAACTAACAGAGTTGAACCTTACTTTTGATTGAGCCATTCTGAAACACTGTTTCTGTAGAAACTGCAATTGGACATGCTAAGCGCTAAGAGGCCTACATTGGGAAAAAGAATATCTTCAAATAAAAACTACACAGATGCATTCTGTGAAACTTATTTCTGATCTGTAAATTCAGTTAACAGAGATAAAACATATTTTTGATTGAGCAGTTATGAAACACTCTTTTTGTAGAAAATGCAAGTGGAGATTCGGAGCGCTAAGAGGGTAATAGTGGAAAAAGGAATGTCTTCAAATATAAACTACACAGAATCATTAGGTGAAATTTCTTTCTGATCTGTGCATTCAGCTAACAGAGTTAAACCATACTTTTGATTGAGCAGATCTGAACACTCTTTCTGTTGAAAATGCAACTGGACATTTGGAGCGCTAAGAGCGTAGTAGTGGAAAAAGTTATATATTCAAATATAAACTACACAGAAGCATTCTGTGAAACTTCTTTCTGATCTGAGCATACAGCTAACAGAGTTAAACCATACTTTTGATTGAGCAGTTTTGAAACACTCTGTCTGTAGAAAATGCAACTGGACATTCGTAGCGCTAAGTGGGTAATAGTGGAAAAAAGAATATGTTCAAATATAAACTACACAGAAGCATTGTATGAAACTTCTTTCTGTTCTGTGCATTCAACTAACAGAGTTGAACCTTACTTTTGATTGAGCCGTTCTGAAACACTCTTTCTGTAGAAACTGCAATTGGACATTCTGAGCGCTAAGAGGCCTATATTGGGAAAAAGAATGTCTGCAAATAAAAACTACACAGAAGAATTGTGTGAAACTTCTTTCTCTTCTGTTTGTTCAACTAATAGAGTTGAACCTTAGTTTTGATTGAGCCGTTCTGAAACACTCTTTCTGTAGAAACTGCAATTGGACATGCTAAGCGCTAAGAGGCCTACATTGGGAAAAAGAATATCTTCAAGTAAAAACTACACAGATGCATTCTGTGAAACTTATTTCTGATCTGTAAATTCAGTTAACAGAGATAAAACATATTTTTGATTGAGCAGTTATGAAACACTCTTTTTGTAGAAAATGCAAGTGGAGATTCGGAGCGCTAAGAGGGTAATAGTGGAAAAAGGAATGTCTTCAAATATAAACTACACAGAATCCTTCGGTGAAACTTCTTTCTGATCTGTGCATTCAGCTAACAGAGTTAAACCATACTTTTGATTGAGCAGATCTGAACACTCTTTCTGTAGAAAATGCAACTGGACATTTGGAGCGCTAAGAGCGTAGTAGTGGAAAAAGGAATATATTCAAATATAAACTACACAGAAGCATTCTGTGAAACTTCTTTCTCATCTGAGCATTCAGCTAACAGAGTTAAACCATACTTTTGATTGAGCAGTTTTGAAACACTCTGTCTGTAGAAAATGCAACTGGACATTCGTAGCGCTAAGTGGGTAATAGTGGAAAAAAGAATATGTTCAAATATAAACTACACAGAAGCATTGTATGAAACTTCTTTCTGTTCTGTGCATTCAACTAACCGAGTTGAACCTTACTTTTCATTGAGCCGTTCTGAAACACTCTTTCTGTAGAAACTGCAATTGGACATGCTAAGCGCTAAGAGGCCTACATTGGGAAAAAGAATATCTTCAAGTAAAAACTACACAGATGCATTCTGTGAAACTTATTTCTGATATGTAAATTCAGTTAACAGAGATAAAACATATTTTTGATTGAGCAGTTATGAAACACTCTTTTTGTAGAAAATGCAAGTGGAGACTCGGAGCGCTAAGAGGGTAATAGTGGAAAAAGGAATGTCTTCAAATATAAACTACACAGAATCATTCGGTGAAACTTCTTTCTGATCTTTGCATTCAGCTAACAGAGTTAAACCATATTTTTGATTGAGCAGATCTGAACACTCTTTCTGTAGATAATGCAACTGGACATTTGGAGCGCTAAGAGCGTAGTAGTGGAAAAAGGAATATATTCAAATATAAACTACACAGAAGCATTCTGTGAAACTTCTTTCTGATCTGAGCATTCAGCTAACAGAGTTAAACCATACTTTTGATTGAGCAGTTTTGAAACACTCTGTCTGTAGAAAATGCAACTGGACATTCGTAGCGCTAAGTGGGTAATAGTGGAAAAAAGAATATGTTCAAATATAAACTACACAGAAGCATTGTATGAAACTTCTTTCTGTTCTGTGCATTCAACTAACAGAGTTGAACCTTACTTTTGATTGAGCCGTTCTGAAACACTCTTTCTGTAGAAACTGCAATTGGACATTCTGAGCGCTAAGAGGCCTATATTGGGAAAAAGAATGTCTACAAATAAAAACTACACAGAAGAATTGTGTGAAACTACTTTCTGTTCTGTTTGTTCAACTAAAAGAGTTGAACCTTAATTTTGATTGAGCCGTTCTGAAACACTCTTTCTGTAGAAAATGCAAGTGGAGATTCGGAGCGCTAAGAGGGTAATAGTGGAAAAAGGAATGTCTCCAAATATAAACTACACAGAATCATTCTGTGAAACTTCTTTCTGATCTGTGCATTCAGCTAACAGAGTTAAACCATACTTTTCATTGAGCAGATCTGAACACTCTTTCTGTAGAAAATGCAACTGGACATTTGGAGCGCTAAGAGAGTAGTAGTGGAAAAAGGAATATATTCAAATATAAACTACACAGAAGCATTCTGTGAAACTTCTTTCTGATCTGAGCATTCAGCTAACAGAGTTAAACCATATTTTTGATTGAGCAGTTTTGAAACACTCTGTCTGTAGAAAATGCAACTGGACATTCGTAGCGCTAAGGGGGTAATAGTGGAAAAAAGAATATGTTCAAATATAAACTACACAGAAGCATTGTATGAAACTTCTTTCTGTTCTGTGCATTCAACTAACAGAGTTGAACCTTACTTTTGATTGAGCCTTTCTGAAACACTCTTTCTGTAGAAACTGCAACTGGACATTTGGAGCGCTAAGAGAGTAGTAGTGGAAAAAGGAATATATTCAAATATAAACTACACAGAAGCATTCTGTGAAACTTCTTTCTGATCTGAGCATTCAGCTAACAGAGTTAAACCATATTTTTGATTGAGCAGTTTTGAAACACTCTGTCTGTAGAAAATGCAACTGGACATTCGTAGCGCTAAGGGGTTAATAGTGGAAAAAAGAATATGTTCAAATATAAACTACACAGAAGCATTGTATGAAACTTCTTTCTGTTCTGTGCATTCAACTAACAGAGTTGAACCTTACTTTTGATGGAGCCTTTCTGAAACACACTTTCTGTAGAAACTGCAATTGGACATTCTGAGCGCTAAGAGGCCTCTATTGGGAAAAATAATATCTTCAAATAAAAACTACACAGAAGCATTGTTTGAAACTTATTTCTGATATGTTCATTAAGCTAACAGAGTTAAACCATACTTTTGATTGCGCAGTTCTGAACACTCTTTCTGTAGAAAATGCAAGTGGACATTCGGAGCGCTAAGAGGGTAGTAGTGGAAAAAGGAATATATTCAAATATAAACTACACAGTAGCATTCTGTGAAAATTCTTTCTGTTCTGTGCATTCAACTAACAGAGTTGAACCTTACTTTTGATTGAGCCGTTCTGAAACACTCTTTCTGTAGAAACTGCAATTGGACATGCTAAGCGCTAAAAGGCCTACATTGGGAAAAAGAATATCTTCAAATAAAAACTACACAGATGCATTCTGTGAAACTTATTTCTGATCTGTAAATTCAGTTAACAGAGATAAAACATATTTTTGATTGAGCAGTTATGAAACACTCTTTTTGTAGAAAATGCAAGTGGAGATTCGGAGCGCTAAGAGGGTAATAGTGGAAAAAGGAATGTCATCAAATATAAACTACACAGAATCATTCGGTGAAACTTCTTTCTGATCTGTGCATTCAGCTAACAGAGTTAAACCATACTTTTGATTGAGCAGATCTGAACACTCTTTCTGTAGAAAATGCAACTGGACATTTGGAGCGCTAAGAGCGTAGTAGTGGAAAAAGGAATATATTCAAATATAAACTACACAGAAGCATTCTGTGAAACTTCTTTCTGATCTGAGCATTCAGCTAACAGAGTTAAACCATACTTTTGATTGAGCAGTTTTGAAACACTCTGTCTGTAGAAAATGCAACTGGACATTCGTAGCGCTAAGTGGGTAATAGTGGAAAAAAGAATATGTTCAAATATAAACTACACAGAAGCATTGTATGAAACTTCTTTCTGTTCTGTGCATTCAACTAACCGAGTTGAACCTTACTTTTCATTGAGCCGTTCTGAAACACTCTTTCTGTAGAAACTGCAATTGGACATGCTAAGCGCTAAGAGGCCTACATTGGGAAAAAGAATATCTTCAAGTAAAAACTACACAGATGCATTCTGTGAAACTTATTTCTGATCTGTAAATTCAGTTAACAGAGATAAAACATATTTTTGATTGAGCAGTTATGAAACACTCTTTTTGTAGAAAATGCAAGTGGAGATTCGGAGCGCTAAGAGGGTAATAGTGGAAAAAGGAATGTCTTCAAATATAAACTACACAGAATCATTCGGTGAAACTTCTTTCTGATCTGTGCATTCAGCTAACAGAGTTAAACCATACTTTTGATTGAGCAGATCTGAACACTCTTTCTGTAGAAAATGCAACTGGACATTTGGAGCGCTAAGAGAGTAGTAGTGGAAAAAGGAATATATTCAAATATAAACTACACAGAAGCATTCTGTGAAACTTCTTTCTGATCTGAGCATTCAGCTAACAGAGTTAAACCATATTTTTGATTGAGCAGTTTTGAAACACTCTGTCTGTAGAAAATGCAACTGGACATTCGTAGCGCTAAGGGGTTAATAGTGGAAAAAAGAATATGTTCAAATATAAACTACACAGAAGCATTGTATGAAACTTCTTTCTGTTCTGTGCATTCAACTAACAGAGTTGAACCTTACATTTGATGGAGCCTTTCTGAAACACACTTTCTGTAGAAACTGCAATTGGACATTCTGAGCGCTAAGAGGCCTCTATTGGGAAAAATAATATCTTCAAATAAAAACTACACAGAAGCATTGTTTGAAACTTATTTCTGATATGTTCATTAAGCTAACAGAGTTAAACCATACTTTTGATTGCGCAGTTCTGAACACTCTTTCTGTAGAAAATGCAAGTGGACATTCGGAGCGCTAAGAGGGTAGTAGTGGAAAAAGGAATATATTCAAATATAAACTACACAGTAGCATTCTGTGAAAATTCTTTCTGTTCTGTGCATTCAACTAACAGAGTTGAACCTTACTTTTGATTGAGCCGTTCTGAAACACTCTTTCTGTAGAAACTGCAATTGGACATGCTAAGCGCTAAAAGGCCTACATTGGGAAAAAGAATATCTTCAAATAAAAACTACACAGATGCATTCTGTGAAACTTATTTCTGATCTGTAAATTCAGTTAACAGAGATAAAACATATTTTTGATTGAGCAGTTATGAAACACTCTTTTTGTAGAAAATGCAAGTGGAGATTCGGAGCGCTAAGAGGGTAATAGTGGAAAAAGGAATGTCTTCAAATATAAACTACACAGAATCATTCGGTGAAACTTCTTTCTGATCTGTGCATTCAGCTAACAGAGTTAAACCATACTTTTGATTGAGCAGATCTGAACACTCTTTCTGTAGAAAATGCAACTGGACATTTGGAGCGCTAAGAGCGTAGTAGTGGAAAAAGGAATATATTCAAATATAAACTACACAGAAGCATTCTGTGAAACTTCTTTCTGATCTGAGCATTCAGCTAACAGAGTTAAACCATACTTTTGATTGAGCAGTTTTGAAACACTCTGTCTGTAGAAAATGCAACTGGACATTCGTAGCGCTAAGTGGGTAATAGTGGAAAAAAGAATATGTTCAAATATAAACTACACAGAAGCATTGTATGAAACTTCTTTCTGTTCTGTGCATTCAACTAACCGAGTTGAACCTTACTTTTCATTGAGCCGTTCTGAAACACTCTTTCTGTAGAAACTGCAATTGGACATGCTAAGCGCTAAGAGGCCTACATTGGGAAAAAGAATATCTTCAAGTAAAAACTACACAGATGCATTCTGTGAAACTTATTTCTGATCTGTAAATTCAGTTAACAGAGATAAAACATATTTTTGATTGAGCAGTTATGAAACACTCTTTTTGTAGAAAATGCAAGTGGAGATTCGGAGCGCTAAGAAGGTAATAGTGGAAAAAGGAATGTCTTCAAATATAAACTACACAGAATCATTCGGTGAAACTTCTTTCTGATCTGTGCATTCAGCTAACAGAGTTAAACCATACTTTTGATTGAGCAGATCTGAACACTCTTTCTGTAGAAAATGCAACTGGACATTTGGAGCGCTAAGAGCGTAGTAGTGGAAAAAGGAATATATTCAAATATAAACTACACAGAAGCATTCTGTGAAACTTCTTTCTGATCTGAGCATTCAGCTAACAGAGTTAAACCATACTTTTGATTGAGCAGTTTTGAAACACTCTGTCTGTAGAAAATGCAACTGGACATTCGTAGCGCTAAGTGGGTAATAGTGGAAAAAAGAATATGTTCAAATATAAACTACACAGAAGCATTGTATGAAACTTCTTTCTGTTCTGTGCATTCAACTAACCGAGTTGAACCTTACTTTTCATTGAGCCGTTCTGAAACACTCTTTCTGTAGAAACTGCAATTGGACATGCTAAGCGCTAAGAGGCCTACATTGGGAAAAAGAATATCTTCAAGTAAAAACTACACAGATGCATTCTGTGAAACTTATTTCTGATCTGTAAATTCAGTTAACAGAGATAAAACATATTTTTGATTGAGCAGTTATGAAACACTCTTTTTGTAGAAAATGCAAGTGGAGATTCGGAGCGCTAAGAAGGTAATAGTGGAAAAAGGAATGTCTTCAAATATAAACTACACAGAATCATTCGGTGAAACTTCTTTCTGATCTGTGCATTCAGCTAACAGAGTTAAACCATACTTTTGATTGAGCAGATCTGAACACTCTTTCTGTAGAAAATGCAACTGGACATTTGGAGCGCTAAGAGCGTAGTAGTGGAAAAAGGAATATATTCAAATATAAACTACACAGAAGCATTCTGTGAAACTTCTTTCTGATCTGAGCATTCAGCTAACAGAGTTAAACCATACTTTTGATTGAGCAGTTTTGAAACACTCTGTCTGTAGAAAATGCAACTGGACATTCGTAGCGCTAAGTGGGTAATAGTGGAAAAAAGAATATGTTCAAATATAAACTACACAGAAGCATTGTATGAAACTTCTTTCTGTTCTGTGCATTCAACTAACCGAGTTGAACCTTACTTTTCATTGAGCCGTTCTGAAACACTCTTTCTGTAGAAACTGCAATTGGACATGCTAAGCGCTAAGAGGCCTACATTGGGAAAAAGAATGTCTACAAATAAAAACTACACAGATGCATTCTGTGAAACTTATTTCTGATATGTAAATTCAGTTAACAGAGATAAAACATATTTTTGATTGAGCAGTTATGAAACACTCTTTTTGTAGAAAATGCAAGTGGAGATTCGGAGCGCTAAGAGGGTAATAGTGGAAAAAGGAATGTCTTCAAATATAAACTACACAGAATCATTCGGTGAAACTTCTTTCTGATCTTTGCATTCAGCTAACAGAGTTAAACCATATTTTTGATTGAGCAGATCTGAACACTCTTTCTGTAGAAAATGCAACTGGACATTTGGAGCGCTAAGAGCGTAGTAGTGGAAAAAGGAATATATTCAAATATAAACTACACAGAAGCATTCTGTGAAACTTCTTTCTGATCTGAGCATTCAGCTAACAGAGTTAAACCATACTTTTGATTGAGCAGTTTTGAAACACTCTGTCTGTAGAAAATGCAACTGGACATTCGTAGCGCTAAGTGGGTAATAGTGGAAAAAAGAATATGTTCAAATATAAACTACACAGAAGCATTGTATGAAACTTCTTTCTGTTCTGTGCATTCAACTAACAGAGTTGAACCTTACTTTTGATTGAGCCGTTCTGAAACACTCTTTCTGTAGAAACTGCAATTGGACATTCTGAGCGCTAAGAGGCCTATATTGGGAAAAAGAATGTCTACAAATAAAAACTACACAGAAGAATTGTGTGAAACTACATTCTGTTCTGTTTGTTCAACTAAAAGAGTTGAACCTTAATTTTGATTGAGCCGTTCTGAAACACTCTTTCTGTAGAAAATGCAAGTGGAGATTCGGAGCGCTAAGAGGGTAATAGTGGAAAAAGGAATGTCTCCAAATATAAACTACACAGAATCATTCTGTGAAACTTCTTTCTGATCTGTGCATTCAGCTAACAGAGTTAAACCATACTTTTCATTGAGCAGATCTGAACACTCTTTCTGTAGAAAATGCAACTGGACATTTGGAGCGCTAAGAGAGTAGTAGTGGAAAAAGGAATATATTCAAATATAAACTACACAGAAGCATTCTGTGAAACTTCTTTCTGATCTGAGCATTCAGCTAACAGAGTTAAACCATATTTTTGATTGAGCAGTTTTGAAACACTCTGTCTGTAGAAAATGCAACTGGACATTCGTAGCGCTAAGGGGGTAATAGTGGAAAAAAGAATATGTTCAAATATAAACTACACAGAAGCATTGTATGAAACTTCTTTCTGTTCTGTGCATTCAACTAACAGAGTTGAACCTTACTTTTGATTGAGCCTTTCTGAAACACTCTTTCTGTAGAAACTGCAACTGGACATTTGGAGCGCTAAGAGAGTAGTAGTGGAAAAAGGAATATATTCAAATATAAACTACACAGAAGCATTCTGTGAAACTTCTTTCTGATCTGAGCATTCAGCTAACAGAGTTAAACCATATTTTTGATTGAGCAGTTTTGAAACACTCTGTCTGTAGAAAATGCAACTGGACATTCGTAGCGCTAAGGGGTTAATAGTGGAAAAAAGAATATGTTCAAATATAAACTACACAGAAGCATTGTATGAAACTTCTTTCTGTTCTGTGCATTCAACTAACAGAGTTGAACCTTACTTTTGATGGAGCCTTTCTGAAACACACTTTCTGTAGAAACTGCAATTGGACATTCTGAGCGCTAAGAGGCCTCTATTGGGAAAAATAATATCTTCAAATAAAAACTACACAGAAGCATTGTGTGAAACTTATTTCTGATATGTTCATTAAGCTAACAGAGTTAAACCATACTTTTGATTGCGCAGTTCTGAACACTCTTTCTGTAGAAAATGCAAGTGGACATTCGGAGCGCTAAGAGGGTATTAGTGGAAAAAGGAATATATTCAAATATAAACTACACAGTAGCATTCTGTGAAAATTCTTTCTGTTCTGTGCATTCAACTAACAGAGTTGAACCTTACTTTTGATTGAGCCGTTCTGAAACACTCTTTCTGTAGAAACTGCAATTGGACATGCTAAGCGCTAAGAGGCCTACATTGGGAAAAAGAATATCTTCAAATAAAAACTACACAGATGCATTCTGTGAAACTTATTTCTGATCTGTGAATTCAGTTAACAG
The DNA here is from genome assembly GCF_028878055.3 of Symphalangus syndactylus. Taxonomy (NCBI): domain Eukaryota; kingdom Metazoa; phylum Chordata; class Mammalia; order Primates; family Hylobatidae; genus Symphalangus; species Symphalangus syndactylus. The sequence continues at coordinate 8,662,330 of NC_072445.2, read as the reverse complement.
AGATAAAACATATTTTTGATTGAGCAGTTATGAAACACTCTTTTTGTAGAAAATGCAAGTGGAGATTCGGAGCGCTAATAGGGTAATAGTGGAAAAAGGAATGTCTTCAAATATAAACTACACAGAATCATTCGATGAAACTTCTTTCTGATCTGTGCATTCAGCTAACAGAGTTAAACCATACTTTTGATTGAGCAGATCTGAACACTCTTTCTGTTGAAAATGCAACTGGACATTTGGAGCGCTAAGAGCGCAGTAGTGGAAAAAGGAATATATTCAAATATAAACTACACAGAAGCATTCTGTGAAACTTCTTTCTGATCTGAGCATTCAGCTAACAGACTTAAACCATACTTTTGATTGAGCAGTTTTGAAACACTCTGTCTGTAGAAAATGCAACTGGACATTCGTAGCGCTAAGTGGGTAATAGTGGAAAAAAGAATATGTTCAAATATAAACTACACAGAAGCATTGTATGAAACTTCTTTCTGTTCTGTGCATTCAACTAACAGAGTTGAACCTTACTTTTGATTGAGCCGTTCTGAAACACTCTTTCTGTAGAAACTGCAATTGGACATTCTGAGCGCTAAGAGGCCTATATTGGGAAAAATAATATCTTCAAATAAAAACTACACAGAAGCATTGTGTGAAACTTATTTCTGATATGTTCATTAAGCTAACAGAGTTAAACCATACTTTTGATTGCGCAGTTCTGAACACTCTTTCTGCAGAAAATGCAAGTGGACATTCGGAGCGCTAAGAGGCCTCTATTGGGAAAAATAATATCTTCAAATAAAAACTACACAGAAGCATTGTTTGAAACTTATTTCTGATATGTTCATTAAGCTAACAGAGTTAAACCATACTTTTGATTGCGCAGTTCTGAACACTCTTTCTGTAGAAAATGCAAGTGGACATTCGGAGCGCTAAGAGGGTAGTAGTGGAAAAAGGAATATATTCAAATATAAACTACACAGTAGCATTCTGTGAAAATTCTTTCTGTTCTGTGCATTCAACTAACAGAGTTGAACCTTACTTTTGATTGAGCCGTTCTGAAACACTCTTTCTGTAGAAACTGCAATTGGACAGGCTAAGCGCTAAGAGGCCTACATTGGGAAAAAGAATATCTTCAAATAAAAACTACACAGATGCATTCTGTGAAACTTATTTCTGATCTGTGAATTCAGTTAACAGAGATAAAACATATTTTTGATTGAGCAGTTATGAAACACTCTTTTTGTAGAAAATGCAAGTGGAGATTCGGAGCGCTAAGATGGTAATAGTGGAAAAAGGAATGTCTTCAAATATAAACTACACAGAATCATTCGGTGAAACTTCTTTCTGATCTGTGCACTCAGCTAACAGAGTTAAACCATACTTTTGATTGAGCAGATCTGAACACTCTTTCTGTTGAAAATGCAACTGGACATTTGGAGCGCTAAGAGCGCAGTAGTGGAAAAAGGAATATATTCAAATATAAACTACACAGAAGCATTCTGTGAAACTTCTTTCTGATCCGAGCATTCAGCTAACAGAGTTAAACCATATTTTTGATTGAGCAGTTTTGAAACACTCTGTCTGTAGAAAATGCAACTGGACATTCGTAGCGCTAAGGGGTTAATAGTGGAAAAAAGAATATGTTCAAATATAAACTACACAGAAGCATTGTATGAAACTTCTTTCTGTTCTGTGCATTCAACTAACAGAGTTGAACCTTACTTTTGATTGAGCCTTTCTGAAACACTCTTTCTGTAGAAACTGCAATTGGACATTCTGAGCGCTAAGAGGCCTCTATTGGGAAAAATAATATCTTCAAATAAAAACTACACAGAAGCATTGTTTGAAACTTATTTCTGATATGTTCATTAAGCTAACAGAATTAAACCATACTTTTGATTGCGCAGTTCTGAACACTCTTTCTGTAGAAAATGCAAGTGGACATTCGGAGCGCTAAGAGGGTATTAGTGGAAAAAGGAATATATTCAAATATAAACTACACAGTAGCATTCTGTGAAAATTCTTTCTGTTCTGTGCATTCAACTAACAGAGTTGAACCTTACTTTTGATTGAGCCGTTCTGAAACACTCTTTCTGTAGAAACTGCAATTGGACATGCTAAGCGCTAAGAGGCCTACATTGGGAAAAAGAATATCTTCAAATAAAAACTACACAGATGCATTCTGTGAAACTTATTTCTGATCTGTGAATTCAGTTAACAGAGATAAAACATATTTTTGATTGAGCAGTTATGAAACACTCTTTTTGTAGAAAATGCAAGTGGAGATTCGGAGCGCAAAGAGGGTAATAGTGGAAAAAGGAATGTCTTCAAATATAAACTACACAGAATCATTCGATGAAACTTCTTTCTGATCTGTGCATTCAGCTAACAGAGTTAAACCATACTTTTGATTGAGCAGATCTGAACACTCTTTCTGTTGAAAATGCAACTGGACATTTGGAGCGCTAAGAGCGCTGTAGTGGAAAAAGGAATATATTCAAATATAAACTACACAGAAGCATTCTGTGAAACTTCTTTCTGATCTGAGCATTCAGCTAACAGATTTAAACCATACTTTTGATTGAGCAGTTTTGAAACACTCTGTCTGTAGAAAATGCAACTGGACATTCGTAGCGCTAAGTGGGTAATAGTGGAAAAAATAATATGTTCAAATATAAACTACACAGAAGCATTGTATGAAACTTCTTTCTGTTCTGTGCATTCAACTAACAGAGTTGAACCTTACTTTTGATTGAGCCGTTCTGAAACACTCTTTCTGTAGAAACTGCAATTGGACATTCTGAGCGCTAAGAGGCCTATATTGGGAAAAATAATATCTTCAAATAAAAACTACACAGAAGCATTGTGTGAAACTTATTTCTGATATGTTCATTAAGCAAACAGAGTTAAACCATACTTTTGGTTGCGCAGTTCAGAACACTCTTTCTGCAGAAAATGCAAGTGGACATTCGGAGCGCTAAGAGGGTAATAGTGGAAAAAGGAATATATTCAAATATAAACTACACAGTAGCATTCTGTGAAAATTCTTTCTGTTCTGTGCATTCAACTAACAGAGTTGAACCTTACTTTTGATTGAGCCATTCTGAAACACTGTTTCTGTAGAAACTGCAATTGGACATGCTAAGCGCTAAGAGGCCTACATTGGGAAAAAGAATATCTTCAAATAAAAACTACACAGATGCATTCTGTGAAACTTATTTCTGATCTGTAAATTCAGTTAACAGAGATAAAACATATTTTTGATTGAGCAGTTATGAAACACTCTTTTTGTAGAAAATGCAAGTGGAGATTCGGAGCGCTAAGAGGGTAATAGTGGAAAAAGGAATGTCTTCAAATATAAACTACACAGAATCATTCGGTGAAATTGCTTTCTGATCTGTGCATTCAGCTAACAGAGTTAAACCATACTTCTGATTGAGCAGATCTGAACACTCTTTCTGTTGAAAATGCAACTGGACATTTGGAGCGCTAAGAGCGTAGTAGTGGAAAAAGTTATATATTCAAATATAAACTACACAGAAGCATTCTGTGAAACTTCTTTCTGATCTGAGCATACAGCTAACAGAGTTAAACCATACTTTTGATTGAGCAGTTTTGAAACACTCTGTCTGTAGAAAATGCAACTGGACATTCGTAGCGCTAAGTGGGTAATAGTGGAAAAAAGAATATGTTCAAATATAAACTACACAGAAGCATTGTATGAAACTTCTTTCTGTTCTGTGCATTCAACTAACAGAGTTGAACCTTACTTTTGATTGAGCCGTTCTGAAACACTCTTTCTGTAGAAACTGCAATTGGACATTCTGAGCGCTAAGAGGCCTATATTGGGAAAAAGAATGTCTGCAAATAAAAACTACACAGAAGAATTGTGTGAAACTTCTTTCTCTTCTGTTTGTTCAACTAATAGAGTCGAACCTTAGTTTTGATTGAGCCGTTCTGAAACACTCTTTCTGTAGAAACTGCAATTGGACATGCTAAGCGCTAAGAGGCCTACATTGGGAAAAAGAATATCTTCAAGTAAAAACTACACAGATGCATTCTGTGAAACTTATTTCTGATCTGTAAATTCAGTTAACAGAGATAAAACATATTTTTGATTGAGCAGTTATGAAACACTCTTTTTGTAGAAAATGCAAGTGGAGATTCGGAGCGCTAAGAGGGTAATAGTGGAAAAAGGAATGTCTTCAAATATAAACTACACAGAATCCTTCGGTGAGACTTCTTTCTGATCTGTGCATTCAGCTAACAGAGTTAAACCATACTTTTGATTGAGCAGATCTGAACACTCTTTCTGTAGAAAATGCAACTGGACATTTGGAGCGCTAAGAGCGTAGTAGTGGAAAAAGGAATATATTCAAATATAAACTACACAGAAGCATTCTGTGAAACTTCTTTCTGATCTGAGCATTCAGCTAACAGAGTTAAACCATACTTTTGATTGAGCAGTTTTGAAACACTCTGTCTGTAGAAAATGCAACTGGACATTCGTAGCGCTAAGTGGGTAATAGTGGAAAAAAGAATATGTTCAAATATAAACTACACAGAAGCATTGTATGAAACTTCTTTCTGTTCTGTGCATTCAACTAACCGAGTTGAACCTTACTTTTCATTGAGCCGTTCTGAAACACTCTTTCTGTAGAAACTGCAATTGGACATGCTAAGCGCTAAGAGGCCTACATTGGGAAAAAGAATATCTTCAAGTAAAAACTACACAGATGCATTCTGTGAAACTTATTTCTGATATGTAAATTCAGTTAACAGAGATAAAACATATTTTTGATTGAGCAGTTATGAAACACTCTTTTTGTAGAAAATGCAAGTGGAGATTCGGAGCGCTAAGAGGGTAATAGTGGAAAAAGGAATGTCTTCAAATATAAACTACACAGAATCATTCGGTGAAACTTCTTTCTGATCTTTGCATTCAGCTAACAGAGTTAAACCATATTTTTGATTGAGCAGATCTGAACACTCTTTCTGTAGAAAATGCAACTGGACATTTGGAGCGCTAAGAGCGTAGTAGTGGAAAAAGGAATATATTCAAATATAAACTACACAGAAGCATTCTGTGAAACTTCTTTCTGATCTGAGCATTCAGCTAACAGAGTTAAACCATACTTTTGATTGAGCAGTTTTGAAACACTCTGTCTGTAGAAAATGCAACTGGACATTCGTAGCGCTAAGTGGGTAATAGTGGAAAAAAGAATATGTTCAAATATAAACTACACAGAAGCATTGTATGAAACTTCTTTCTGTTCTGTGCATTCAACTAACAGAGTTGAACCTTACTTTTGATTGAGCCGTTCTGAAACACTCTTTCTGTAGAAACTGCAATTGGACATTCTGAGCGCTAAGAGGCCTATATTGGGAAAAAGAATGTCTACAAATAAAAACTACACAGAAGAATTGTGTGAAACGACTTTCTGTTCTGTTTGTTCAACTAAAAGAGTTGAACCTTAATTTTGATTGAGCCGTTCTGAAACACTCTTTCTGTAGAAAATGCAAGTGGAGATTCGGAGCGCTAAGAGGGTAATAGTGGAAAAAGGAATGCCTCCAAATATAAACTACACAGAATCATTCTGTGAAACTTCTTTCTGATCTGTGCATTCAGCTAACAGAGTTAAACCATACTTTTCATTGAGCAGATCTGAACACTCTTTCTGTAGAAAATGCAACTGGACATTTGGAGCGCTAAGAGAGTAGTAGTGGAAAAAGGAATATATTCAAATATAAACTACACAGAAGCATTCTGTGAAACTTCTTTCTGATCTGAGCATTCAGCTAACAGAGTTAAACCATATTTTTGATTGAGCAGTTTTGAAACACTCTGTCTGTAGAAAATGCAACTGGACATTCGTAGCGCTAAGGGGGTAATAGTGGAAAAAAGAATATGTTCAAATATAAACTACACAGAAGCATTGTATGAAACTTCTTTCTGTTCTGTGCATTCAACTAACAGAGTTGAACCTTACTTTTGATTGAGCCTTTCTGAAACACTCTTTCTGTAGAAACTGCAACTGGACATTTGGAGCGCTAAGAGAGTAGTAGTGGAAAAAGGAATATATTCAAATATAAACTACACAGAAGCATTCTGTGAAACTTCTTTCTGATCTGAGCATTCAGCTAACAGAGTTAAACCATATTTTTGATTGAGCAGTTTTGAAACACTCTGTCTGTAGAAAATGCAACTGGACATTCGTAGCGCTAAGGGGTTAATAGTGGAAAAAAGAATATGTTCAAATATAAACTACACAGAAGCATTGTATGAAACTTCTTTCTGTTCTGTGCATTCAACTAACAGAGTTGAACCTTACTTTTGATGGAGCCTTTCTGAAACACACTTTCTGTAGAAACTGCAATTGGACATTCTGAGCGCTAAGAGGCCTCTATTGGGAAAAATAATATCTTCAAATAAAAACTACACAGAAGCATTGTTTGAAACTTATTTCTGATATGTTCATTAAGCTAACAGAGTTAAACCATACTTTTGATTGCGCAGTTCTGAACACTCTTTCTGTAGAAAATGCAAGTGGACATTCGGAGCGCTAAGAGGGTAGTAGTGGAAAAAGGAATATATTCAAATATAAACTACACAGTAGCATTCTGTGAAAATTCTTTCTGTTCTGTGCATTCAACTAACAGAGTTGAACCTTACTTTTGATTGAGCCGTTCTGAAACACTCTTTCTGTAGAAACTGCAATTGGACATGCTAAGCGCTAAGAGGCCTACATTGGGAAAAAGAATATCTTCAAATAAAAACTACACAGATGCATTCTGTGAAACTTATTTCTGATCTGTAAATTCAGTTAACAGAGATAAAACATATTTTTGATTGAGCAGTTATGAAACACTCTTTTTGTAGAAAATGCAAGTGGAGATTCGGAGCGCTAAGAGGGTAATAGTGGAAAAAGGAATGTCTTCAAATATAAACTACACAGAATCATTCGGTGAAACTTCTTTCTGATCTGTGCATTCAGCTAACAGAGTTAAACCATACTTTTGATTGAGCAGATCTGAACACTCTTTCTGTAGAAAATGCAACTGGACATTTGGAGCGCTAAGAGCGTAGTAGTGGAAAAAGGAATATATTCAAATATAAACTACACAGAAGCATTCTGTGAAACTTCTTTCTGATCTGAGCATTCAGCTAACAGAGTTAAACCATACTTTTGATTGAGCAGTTTTGAAACACTCTGTCTGTAGAAAATGCAACTGGACATTCGTAGCGCTAAGTGGGTAATAGTGGAAAAAAGAATATGTTCAAATATAAACTACACAGAAGCATTGTATGAAACTTCTTTCTGTTCTGTGCATTCAACTAACCGAGTTGAACCTTACTTTTCATTGAGCCGTTCTGAAACACTCTTTCTGTAGAAACTGCAATTGGACATGCTAAGCGCTAAGAGGCCTACATTGGGAAAAAGAATATCTTCAAGTAAAAACTACACAGATGCATTCTGTGAAACTTATTTCTGATCTGTAAATTCAGTTAACAGAGATAAAACATATTTTTGATTGAGCAGTTATGAAACACTCTTTTTGTAGAAAATGCAAGTGGAGATTCGGAGCGCTAAGAGGGTAATAGTGGAAAAAGGAATGTCTTCAAATATAAACTACACAGAATCATTCGGTGAAACTTCTTTCTGATCTGTGCATTCAGCTAACAGAGTTAAACCATACTTTTGATTGAGCAGATCTGAACAATCTTTCTGTAGAAAATGCAACTGGACATTTGGAGCGCTAAGAGCGTAGTAGTGGAAAAAGGAATATATTCAAATATAAACTACACAGAAGCATTCTGTGAAACTTCTTTCTGATCTGAGCATTCAGCTAACAGAGTTAAACCATACTTTTGATTGAGCAGTTTTGAAACACTCTGTCTGTAGAAAATGCAACTGGACATTCGTAGCGCTAAGTGGGTAATAGTGGAAAAAAGAATATGTTCAAATATAAACTACACAGAAGCATTGTATGAAACTTCTTTCTGTTCTGTGCATTCAACTAACCGAGTTGAACCTTACTTTTCATTGAGCCGTTCTGAAACACTCTTTCTGTAGAAACTGCAATTGGACATGCTAAGCGCTAAGAGGCCTACATTGGGAAAAAGAATGTCTACAAATAAAAACTACACAGATGCATTCTGTGAAACTTATTTCTGATATGTAAATTCAGTTAACAGAGATAAAACATATTTTTGATTGAGCAGTTATGAAACACTCTTTTTGTAGAAAATGCAAGTGGAGATTCGGAGCGCTAAGAGGGTAATAGTGGAAAAAGGAATGTCTTCAAATATAAACTACACAGAATCATTCGGTGAAACTTCTTTCTGATCTTTGCATTCAGCTAACAGAGTTAAACCATATTTTTGATTGAGCAGATCTGAACACTCTTTCTGTAGAAAATGCAACTGGACATTTGGAGCGCTAAGAGCGTAGTAGTGGAAAAAGGAATATATTCAAATATAAACTACACAGAAGCATTCTGTGAAACTTCTTTCTGATCTGAGCATTCAGCTAACAGAGTTAAACCATACTTTTGATTGAGCAGTTTTGAAACACTCTGTCTGTAGAAAATGCAACTGGACATTCGTAGCGCTAAGTGGGTAATAGTGGAAAAAAGAATATGTTCAAATATAAACTACACAGAAGCATTGTATGAAACTTCTTTCTGTTCTGTGCATTCAACTAACAGAGTTGAACCTTACTTTTGATTGAGCCGTTCTGAAACACTCTTTCTGTAGAAACTGCAATTGGACATTCTGAGCGCTAAGAGGCCTATATTGGGAAAAAGAATGTCTACAAATAAAAACTACACAGAAGAATTGTGTGAAACTACTTTCTGTTCTGTTTGTTCAACTAAAAGAGTTGAACCTTAATTTTGATTGAGCCGTTCTGAAACACTCTTTCTGTAGAAAATGCAAGTGGAGATTCGGAGCGCTAAGAGGGTAATAGTGGAAAAAGGAATGTCTCCAAATATAAACTACACAGAATCATTCTGTGAAACTTCTTTCTGATCTGTGCATTCAGCTAACAGAGTTAAACCATACTTTTCATTGAGCAGATCTGAACACTCTTTCTGTAGAAAATGCAACTGGACATTTGGAGCGCTAAGAGAGTAGTAGTGGAAAAAGGAATATATTCAAATATAAACTACACAGAAGCATTCTGTGAAACTTCTTTCTGATCTGAGCATTCAGCTAACAGAGTTAAACCATATTTTTGATTGAGCAGTTTTGAAACACTCTGTCTGTAGAAAATGCAACTGGACATTCGTAGCGCTAAGGGGGTAATAGTGGAAAAAAGAATATGTTCAAATATAAACTACACAGAAGCATTGTATGAAACTTCTTTCTGTTCTGTGCATTCAACTAACAGAGTTGAACCTTACTTTTGATTGAGCCTTTCTGAAACACTCTTTCTGTAGAAACTGCAACTGGACATTTGGAGCGCTAAGAGAGTAGTAGTGGAAAAAGGAATATATTCAAATATAAACTACACAGAAGCATTCTGTGAAACTTCTTTCTGATCTGAGCATTCAGCTAACAGAGTTAAACCATATTTTTGATTGAGCAGTTTTGAAACACTCTGTCTGTAGAAAATGCAACTGGACATTCATAGCGCTAAGGGGTTAATAGTGGAAAAAAGAATATGTTCAAATATAAACTACACAGAAGCATTGTATGAAACTTCTTTCTGTTCTGTGCATTCAACTAACAGAGTTGAACCTTACTTTTGATGGAGCCTTTCTGAAACACACTTTCTGTAGAAACTGCAATTGGACATTCTGAGCGCTAAGAGGCCTCTATTGGGAAAAATAATATCTTCAAATAAAAACTACACAGAAGCATTGTTTGAAACTTATTTCTGATATGTTCATTAAGCTAACAGAGTTAAACCATACTTTTGATTGCGCAGTTCTGAACACTCTTTCTGTAGAAAATGCAAGTGGACATTCGGAGCGCTAAGAGGGTAGTAGTGGAAAAAGGAATATATTCAAATATAAACTACACAGTAGCATTCTGTGAAAATTCTTTCTGTTCTGTGCATTCAACTAACAGAGTTGAACCTTACTTTTGATTGAGCCGTTCTGAAACACTCTTTCTGTAGAAACTGCAATTGGACATGCTAAGCGCTAAGAGGCCTACATTGGGAAAAAGAATATCTTCAAATAAAAACTACACAGATGCATTCTGTGAAACTTATTTCTGATCTGTAAATTCAGTTAACAGAGATAAAACATATTTTTGATTGAGCAGTTATGAAACACTCTTTTTGTAGAAAATGCAAGTGGAGATTCGGAGCGCTAAGAGGGTAGTAGTGGAAAAAGGAATATATTCAAATATAAACTACACAGTAGCATTCTGTGAAAATTCTTTCTGTTCTGTGCATTCAACTAACAGAGTTGAACCTTACTTTTGATTGAGCCGTTCTGAAACACTCTTTCTGTAGAAACTGCAATTGGACAGGCTAAGCGCTAAGAGGCCTACATTGGGAAAAAGAATATCTTCAAATAAAAACTACACAGATGCATTCTGTGAAACTTATTTCTGATCTGTGAATTCAGTTAACAGAGATAAAACATATTTTTGATTGAGCAGTTATGAAACACTCTTTTTGTAGAAAATGCAAGTGGAGATTCGGAGCGCTAAGATGGTAATAGTGGAAAAAGGAATGTCTTCAAATATAAACTACACAGAATCATTCGGTGAAACTTCTTTCTGATCTGTGCACTCAGCTAACAGAGTTAAACCATACTTTTGATTGAGCAGATCTGAACACTCTTTCTGTTGAAAATGCAACTGGACATTTGGAGCGCTAAGAGCGCAGTAGTGGAAAAAGGAATATATTCAAATATAAACTACACAGAAGCATTCTGTGAAACTTCTTTCTGATCCGAGCATTCAGCTAACAGAGTTAAACCATATTTTTGATTGAGCAGTTTTGAAACACTCTGTCTGTAGAAAATGCAACTGGACATTCGTAGCGCTAAGGGGTTAATAGTGGAAAAAAGAATATGTTCAAATATAAACTACACAGAAGCATTGTATGAAACTTCTTTCTGTTCTGTGCATTCAACTAACAGAGTTGAACCTTACTTTTGATTGAGCCTTTCTGAAACACTCTTTCTGTAGAAACTGCAATTGGACATTCTGAGCGCTAAGAGGCCTCTATTGGGAAAAATAATATCTTCAAATAAAAACTACACAGAAGCATTGTTTGAAACTTATTTCTGATATGTTCATTAAGCTAACAGAATTAAACCATACTTTTGATTGCGCAGTTCTGAACACTCTTTCTGTAGAAAATGCAAGTGGACATTCGGAGCGCTAAGAGGGTATTAGTGGAAAAAGGAATATATTCAAATATAAACTACACAGTAGCATTCTGTGAAAATTCTTTCTGTTCTGTGCATTCAACTAACAGAGTTGAACCTTACTTTTGATTGAGCCGTTCTGAAACACTCTTTCTGTAGAAACTGCAATTGGACATGCTAAGCGCTAAGAGGCCTACATTGGGAAAAAGAATATCTTCAAATAAAAACTACACAGATGCATTCTGTGAAACTTATTTCTGATCTGTGAATTCAGTTAACAGAGATAAAACATATTTTTGATTGAGCAGTTATGAAACACTCTTTTTGTAGAAAATGCAAGTGGAGATTCGGAGCGCAAAGAGGGTAATAGTGGAAAAAGGAATGTCTTCAAATATAAACTACACAGAATCATTCGATGAAACTTCTTTCTGATCTGTGCATTCAGCTAACAGAGTTAAACCATACTTTTGATTGAGCAGATCTGAACACTCTTTCTGTTGAAAATGCAACTGGACATTTGGAGCGCTAAGAGCGCTGTAGTGGAAAAAGGAATATATTCAAATATAAACTACACAGAAGCATTCTGTGAAACTTCTTTCTGATCTGAGCATTCAGCTAACAGATTTAAACCATACTTTTGATTGAGCAGTTTTGAAACACTCTGTCTGTAGAAAATGCAACTGGACATTCGTAGCGCTAAGTGGGTAATAGTGGAAAAAATAATATGTTCAAATATAAACTACACAGAAGCATTGTATGAAACTTCTTTCTGTTCTGTGCATTCAACTAACAGAGTTGAACCTTACTTTTGATTGAGCCGTTCTGAAACACTCTTTCTGTAGAAACTGCAATTGGACATTCTGAGCGCTAAGAGGCCTATATTGGGAAAAATAATATCTTCAAATAAAAACTACACAGAAGCATTGTGTGAAACTTATTTCTGATATGTTCATTAAGCAAACAGAGTTAAACCATACTTTTGGTTGCGCAGTTCAGAACACTCTTTCTGCAGAAAATGCAAGTGGACATTCGGAGCGCTAAGAGGGTAATAGTGGAAAAAGGAATATATTCAAATATAAACTACACAGTAGCATTCTGTGAAAATTCTTTCTGTTCTGTGCATTCAACTAACAGAGTTGAACCTTACTTTTGATTGAGCCATTCTGAAACACTGTTTCTGTAGAAACTGCAATTGGACATGCTAAGCGCTAAGAGGCCTACATTGGGAAAAAGAATATCTTCAAATAAAAACTACACAGATGCATTCTGTGAAACTTATTTCTGATCTGTAAATTCAGTTAACAGAGATAAAACATATTTTTGATTGAGCAGTTATGAAACACTCTTTTTGTAGAAAATGCAAGTGGAGATTCGGAGCGCTAAGAGGGTAATAGTGGAAAAAGGAATGTCTTCAAATATAAACTACACAGAATCATTCGGTGAAATTGCTTTCTGATCTGTGCATTCAGCTAACAGAGTTAAACCATACTTCTGATTGAGCAGATCTGAACACTCTTTCTGTTGAAAATGCAACTGGACATTTGGAGCGCTAAGAGCGTAGTAGTGGAAAAAGTTATATATTCAAATATAAACTACACAGAAGCATTCTGTGAAACTTCTTTCTGATCTGAGCATACAGCTAACAGAGTTAAACCATACTTTTGATTGAGCAGTTTTGAAACACTCTGTCTGTAGAAAATGCAACTGGACATTCGTAGCGCTAAGTGGGTAATAGTGGAAAAAAGAATATGTTCAAATATAAACTACACAGAAGCATTGTATGAAACTTCTTTCTGTTCTGTGCATTCAACTAACAGAGTTGAACCTTACTTTTGATTGAGCCGTTCTGAAACACTCTTTCTGTAGAAACTGCAATTGGACATTCTGAGCGCTAAGAGGCCTATATTGGGAAAAAGAATGTCTGCAAATAAAAACTACACAGAAGAATTGTGTGAAACTTCTTTCTCTTCTGTTTGTTCAACTAATAGAGTTGAACCTTAGTTTTGATTGAGCCGTTCTGAAACACTCTTTCTGTAGAAACTGCAATTGGACATGCTAAGCGCTAAGAGGCCTACATTGGGAAAAAGAATATCTTCAAGTAAAAACTACACAGATGCATTCTGTGAAACTTATTTCTGATCTGTAAATTCAGTTAACAGAGATAAAACATATTTTTGATTGAGCAGTTATGAAACACTCTTTTTGTAGAAAATGCAAGTGGAGATTCGGAGCGCTAAGAGGGTAATAGTGGAAAAAGGAATGTCTTCAAATATAAACTACACAGAATCCTTCGGTGAGACTTCTTTCTGATCTGTGCATTCAGCTAACAGAGTTAAACCATACTTTTGATTGAGCAGATCTGAACACTCTTTCTGTAGAAAATGCAACTGGACATTTGGAGCGCTAAGAGCGTAGTAGTGGAAAAAGGAATATATTCAAATATAAACTACACAGAAGCATTCTGTGAAACTTCTTTCTGATCTGAGCATTCAGCTAACAGAGTTAAACCATACTTTTGATTGAGCAGTTTTGAAACACTCTGTCTGTAGAAAATGCAACTGGACATTCGTAGCGCTAAGTGGGTAATAGTGGAAAAAAGAATATGTTCAAATATAAACTACACAGAAGCATTGTATGAAACTTCTTTCTGTTCTGTGCATTCAACTAACCGAGTTGAACCTTACTTTTCATTGAGCCGTTCTGAAACACTCTTTCTGTAGAAACTGCAATTGGACATGCTAAGCGCTAAGAGGCCTACATTGGGAAAAAGAATATCTTCAAGTAAAAACTACACAGATGCATTCTGTGAAACTTATTTCTGATATGTAAATTCAGTTAACAGAGATAAAACATATTTTTGATTGAGCAGTTATGAAACACTCTTTTTGTAGAAAATGCAAGTGGAGATTCGGAGCGCTAAGAGGGTAATAGTGGAAAAAGGAATGTCTTCAAATATAAACTACACAGAATCATTCGGTGAAACTTCTTTCTGATCTTTGCATTCAGCTAACAGAGTTAAACCATATTTTTGATTGAGCAGATCTGAACACTCTTTCTGTAGAAAATGCAACTGGACATTTGGAGCGCTAAGAGCGTAGTAGTGGAAAAAGGAATATATTCAAATATAAACTACACAGAAGCATTCTGTGAAACTTCTTTCTGATCTGAGCATTCAGCTAACAGAGTTAAACCATACTTTTGATTGAGCAGTTTTGAAACACTCTGTCTGTAGAAAATGCAACTGGACATTCGTAGCGCTAAGTGGGTAATAGTGGAAAAAAGAATATGTTCAAATATAAACTACACAGAAGCATTGTATGAAACTTCTTTCTGTTCTGTGCATTCAACTAACAGAGTTGAACCTTACTTTTGATTGAGCCGTTCTGAAACACTCTTTCTGTAGAAACTGCAATTGGACATTCTGAGCGCTAAGAGGCCTATATTGGGAAAAAGAATGTCTACAAATAAAAACTACACAGAAGAATTGTGTGAAACGACTTTCTGTTCTGTTTGTTCAACTAAAAGAGTTGAACCTTAATTTTGATTGAGCCGTTCTGAAACACTCTTTCTGTAGAAAATGCAAGTGGAGATTCGGAGCGCTAAGAGGGTAATAGTGGAAAAAGGAATGCCTCCAAATATAAACTACACAGAATCATTCTGTGAAACTTCTTTCTGATCTGTGCATTCAGCTAACAGAGTTAAACCATACTTTTCATTGAGCAGATCTGAACACTCTTTCTGTAGAAAATGCAACTGGACATTTGGAGCGCTAAGAGAGTAGTAGTGGAAAAAGGAATATATTCAAATATAAACTACACAGAAGCATTCTGTGAAACTTCTTTCTGATCTGAGCATTCAGCTAACAGAGTTAAACCATATTTTTGATTGAGCAGTTTTGAAACACTCTGTCTGTAGAAAATGCAACTGGACATTCGTAGCGCTAAGGGGGTAATAGTGGAAAAAAGAATATGTTCAAATATAAACTACACAGAAGCATTGTATGAAACTTCTTTCTGTTCTGTGCATTCAACTAACAGAGTTGAACCTTACTTTTGATTGAGCCTTTCTGAAACACTCTTTCTGTAGAAACTGCAACTGGACATTTGGAGCGCTAAGAGAGTAGTAGTGGAAAAAGGAATATATTCAAATATAAACTACACAGAAGCATTCTGTGAAACTTCTTTCTGATCTGAGCATTCAGCTAACAGAGTTAAACCATATTTTTGATTGAGCAGTTTTGAAACACTCTGTCTGTAGAAAATGCAACTGGACATTCGTAGCGCTAAGGGGTTAATAGTGGAAAAAAGAATATGTTCAAATATAAACTACACAGAAGCATTGTATGAAACTTCTTTCTGTTCTGTGCATTCAACTAACAGAGTTGAACCTTACTTTTGATGGAGCCTTTCTGAAACACACTTTCTGTAGAAACTGCAATTGGACATTCTGAGCGCTAAGAGGCCTCTATTGGGAAAAATAATATCTTCAAATAAAAACTACACAGAAGCATTGTTTGAAACTTATTTCTGATATGTTCATTAAGCTAACAGAGTTAAACCATACTTTTGATTGCGCAGTTCTGAACACTCTTTCTGTAGAAAATGCAAGTGGACATTCGGAGCGCTAAGAGGGTAGTAGTGGAAAAAGGAATATATTCAAATATAAACTACACAGTAGCATTCTGTGAAAATTCTTTCTGTTCTGTGCATTCAACTAACAGAGTTGAACCTTACTTTTGATTGAGCCGTTCTGAAACACTCTTTCTGTAGAAACTGCAATTGGACATGCTAAGCGCTAAGAGGCCTACATTGGGAAAAAGAATATCTTCAAATAAAAACTACACAGATGCATTCTGTGAAACTTATTTCTGATCTGTAAATTCAGTTAACAGAGATAAAACATATTTTTGATTGAGCAGTTATGAAACACTCTTTTTGTAGAAAATGCAAGTGGAGATTCGGAGCGCTAAGAGGGTAATAGTGGAAAAAGGAATGTCTTCAAATATAAACTACACAGAATCATTCGGTGAAACTTCTTTCTGATCTGTGCATTCAGCTAACAGAGTTAAACCATACTTTTGATTGAGCAGATCTGAACACTCTTTCTGTAGAAAATGCAACTGGACATTTGGAGCGCTAAGAGCGTAGTAGTGGAAAAAGGAATATATTCAAATATAAACTACACAGAAGCATTCTGTGAAACTTCTTTCTGATCTGAGCATTCAGCTAACAGAGTTAAACCATACTTTTGATTGAGCAGTTTTGAAACACTCTGTCTGTAGAAAATGCAACTGGACATTCGTAGCGCTAAGTGGGTAATAGTGGAAAAAAGAATATGTTCAAATATAAACTACACAGAAGCATTGTATGAAACTTCTTTCTGTTCTGTGCATTCAACTAACCGAGTTGAACCTTACTTTTCATTGAGCCGTTCTGAAACACTCTTTCTGTAGAAACTGCAATTGGACATGCTAAGCGCTAAGAGGCCTACATTGGGAAAAAGAATATCTTCAAGTAAAAACTACACAGATGCATTCTGTGAAACTTATTTCTGATCTGTAAATTCAGTTAACAGAGATAAAACATATTTTTGATTGAGCAGTTATGAAACACTCTTTTTGTAGAAAATGCAAGTGGAGATTCGGAGCGCTAAGAGGGTAATAGTGGAAAAAGGAATGTCTTCAAATATAAACTACACAGAATCATTCGGTGAAACTTCTTTCTGATCTGTGCATTCAGCTAACAGAGTTAAACCATACTTTTGATTGAGCAGATCTGAACAATCTTTCTGTAGAAAATGCAACTGGACATTTGGAGCGCTAAGAGCGTAGTAGTGGAAAAAGGAATATATTCAAATATAAACTACACAGAAGCATTCTGTGAAACTTCTTTCTGATCTGAGCATTCAGCTAACAGAGTTAAACCATACTTTTGATTGAGCAGTTTTGAAACACTCTGTCTGTAGAAAATGCAACTGGACATTCGTAGCGCTAAGTGGGTAATAGTGGAAAAAAGAATATGTTCAAATATAAACTACACAGAAGCATTGTATGAAACTTCTTTCTGTTCTGTGCATTCAACTAACCGAGTTGAACCTTACTTTTCATTGAGCCGTTCTGAAACACTCTTTCTGTAGAAACTGCAATTGGACATGCTAAGCGCTAAGAGGCCTACATTGGGAAAAAGAATGTCTACAAATAAAAACTACACAGATGCATTCTGTGAAACTTATTTCTGATATGTAAATTCAGTTAACAGAGATAAAACATATTTTTGATTGAGCAGTTATGAAACACTCTTTTTGTAGAAAATGCAAGTGGAGATTCGGAGCGCTAAGAGGGTAATAGTGGAAAAAGGAATGTCTTCAAATATAAACTACACAGAATCATTCGGTGAAACTTCTTTCTGATCTTTGCATTCAGCTAACAGAGTTAAACCATATTTTTGATTGAGCAGATCTGAACACTCTTTCTGTAGAAAATGCAACTGGACATTTGGAGCGCTAAGAGCGTAGTAGTGGAAAAAGGAATATATTCAAATATAAACTACACAGAAGCATTCTGTGAAACTTCTTTCTGATCTGAGCATTCAGCTAACAGAGTTAAACCATACTTTTGATTGAGCAGTTTTGAAACACTCTGTCTGTAGAAAATGCAACTGGACATTCGTAGCGCTAAGTGGGTAATAGTGGAAAAAAGAATATGTTCAAATATAAACTACACAGAAGCATTGTATGAAACTTCTTTCTGTTCTGTGCATTCAACTAACAGAGTTGAACCTTACTTTTGATTGAGCCGTTCTGAAACACTCTTTCTGTAGAAACTGCAATTGGACATTCTGAGCGCTAAGAGGCCTATATTGGGAAAAAGAATGTCTACAAATAAAAACTACACAGAAGAATTGTGTGAAACTACTTTCTGTTCTGTTTGTTCAACTAAAAGAGTTGAACCTTAATTTTGATTGAGCCGTTCTGAAACACTCTTTCTGTAGAAAATGCAAGTGGAGATTCGGAGCGCTAAGAGGGTAATAGTGGAAAAAGGAATGTCTCCAAATATAAACTACACAGAATCATTCTGTGAAACTTCTTTCTGATCTGTGCATTCAGCTAACAGAGTTAAACCATACTTTTCATTGAGCAGATCTGAACACTCTTTCTGTAGAAAATGCAACTGGACATTTGGAGCGCTAAGAGAGTAGTAGTGGAAAAAGGAATATATTCAAATATAAACTACACAGAAGCATTCTGTGAAACTTCTTTCTGATCTGAGCATTCAGCTAACAGAGTTAAACCATATTTTTGATTGAGCAGTTTTGAAACACTCTGTCTGTAGAAAATGCAACTGGACATTCGTAGCGCTAAGGGGGTAATAGTGGAAAAAAGAATATGTTCAAATATAAACTACACAGAAGCATTGTATGAAACTTCTTTCTGTTCTGTGCATTCAACTAACAGAGTTGAACCTTACTTTTGATTGAGCCTTTCTGAAACACTCTTTCTGTAGAAACTGCAACTGGACATTTGGAGCGCTAAGAGAGTAGTAGTGGAAAAAGGAATATATTCAAATATAAACTACACAGAAGCATTCTGTGAAACTTCTTTCTGATCTGAGCATTCAGCTAACAGAGTTAAACCATATTTTTGATTGAGCAGTTTTGAAACACTCTGTCTGTAGAAAATGCAACTGGACATTCATAGCGCTAAGGGGTTAATAGTGGAAAAAAGAATATGTTCAAATATAAACTACACAGAAGCATTGTATGAAACTTCTTTCTGTTCTGTGCATTCAACTAACAGAGTTGAACCTTACTTTTGATGGAGCCTTTCTGAAACACACTTTCTGTAGAAACTGCAATTGGACATTCTGAGCGCTAAGAGGCCTCTATTGGGAAAAATAATATCTTCAAATAAAAACTACACAGAAGCATTGTTTGAAACTTATTTCTGATATGTTCATTAAGCTAACAGAGTTAAACCATACTTTTGATTGCGCAGTTCTGAACACTCTTTCTGTAGAAAATGCAAGTGGACATTCGGAGCGCTAAGAGGGTAGTAGTGGAAAAAGGAATATATTCAAATATAAACTACACAGTAGCATTCTGTGAAAATTCTTTCTGTTCTGTGCATTCAACTAACAGAGTTGAACCTTACTTTTGATTGAGCCGTTCTGAAACACTCTTTCTGTAGAAACTGCAATTGGACATGCTAAGCGCTAAGAGGCCTACATTGGGAAAAAGAATATCTTCAAATAAAAACTACACAGATGCATTCTGTGAAACTTATTTCTGATCTGTAAATTCAGTTAACAGAGATAAAACATATTTTTGATTGAGCAGTTATGAAACACTCTTTTTGTAGAAAATGCAAGTGGAGATTCGGAGCGCTAAGAGGGTAATAGTGGAAAAAGGAATGTCTTCAAATATAAACTACACAGAATCATTCGGTGAAACTTCTTTCTGATCTGTGCATTCAGCTAACAGAGTTAAACCATACTTTTGATTGAGCAGATCTGAACACTCTTTCTGTAGAAAATGCAACTGGACATTTGGAGCGCTAAGAGCGTAGTAGTGGAAAAAGGAATATATTCAAATATAAACTACACAGAAGCATTCTGTGAAACTTCTTTCTGATCTGAGCATTCAGCTAACAGAGTTAAACCATACTTTTGATTGAGCAGTTTTGAAACACTCTGTCTGTAGAAAATGCAACTGGACATTCGTAGCGCTAAGTGGGTAATAGTGGAAAAAAGAATATGTTCAAATATAAACTACACAGAAGCATTGTATGAAACTTCTTTCTGTTCTGTGCATTCAACTAACCGAGTTGAACCTTACTTTTCATTGAGCCGTTCTGAAACACTCTTTCTGTAGATACTGCAATTGGACATGCTAAGCGCTAAGAGGCCTACATTGGGAAAAAGAATATCTTCAAGTAAAAACTACACAGATGCATTCTGTGAAACTTATTTCTGATCTGTAAATTCAGTTAACAGAGATAAAACCTATTTTTGATTGAGCAGTTATGAAACACTCTTTTTGTAGAAAATGCAAGTGGAGATTCGGAGCGCTAAAGGGTAATAGTGGAAAAAGGAATGTCTTCAAATATAAACTACACAGAATCATTCGGTGAAACTTCTTTCTGATCTGTGCATTCAGCTAACAGAGTTAAACCATACTTTTGATTGAGCAGATCTGAACACTCTTTCTGTAGAAAATGCAACTGGACATTTGGAGCGCTAAGAGCGTAGTAGTGGAAAAAGGAATATATTCAAATATAAACTACACAGAAGCATTCTGTGAAACTTCTTTCTGATCTGAGCATTCAGCTAACAGAGTTAAACCATACTTTTGATTGAGCAGTTTTGAAACACTCTGTCTGTAGAAAATGCAACTGGACATTCGTAGCGCTAAGTGGGTAATAGTGGAAAAAAGAATATGTTCAAATATAAACTACACAGAAGCATTGTATGAAACTTCTTTCTGTTCTGTGCATTCAACTAACAGAGTTGAACCTTACTTTTGATTG
Organism: Symphalangus syndactylus; assembly: GCF_028878055.3. Classification (NCBI taxonomy): domain Eukaryota; kingdom Metazoa; phylum Chordata; class Mammalia; order Primates; family Hylobatidae; genus Symphalangus; species Symphalangus syndactylus. The sequence goes on along the minus strand of NC_072445.2, from coordinate 8,641,480 downwards.
AGCCGTTCTGAAACACTCTTTCTGTAGAAACTGCAATTGGACATTCTGAGCGCTAAGAGGCCTATATTGGGAAAAAGAATGTCTACAAATAAAAACTACACAGAAGAATTGTGTGAAACTACTTTCTGTTCTGTTTGTTCAACTAAAAGAGTTGAACCTTAATTTTGATTGAGCCGTTCTGAAACACTCTTTCTGTAGAAAATGCAAGTGGAGATTCGGAGCGCTAAGAGGGTAATAGTGGAAAAAGGAATGTCTCCAAATATAAACTACACAGAATCATTCTGTGAAACTTCTTTCTGATCTGTGCATTCAGCTAACAGAGTTAAAACATACTTTTCATTGAGCAGATCTGAACACTCTTTCTGTAGAAAATGCAACTGGACATTTGGAGCGCTAGGAGAGTCGTAGTGGAAAAAGGAATATATTCAAATATAAACTACACAGAAGCATTCTGTGAAACTTCTTTCTGATCCGAGCATTCAGCTAACAGAGTTAAACCATATTTTTGATTGAGCAGTTTTGAAACACTCTGTCTGTAGACAATGCAACTGGACATTCGTAGCGCTAAGGGGTTAATAGTGGAAAAAAGAATATGTTCAAATATAAACTACACAGAAGCATTGTATGAAACTTCTTTCTGTTCTGTGCATTCAACTAACAGAGTTGAACCTTACTTTTGATTGAGCCTTTCTGAAACACTCTTTCTGTAGAAACTGCAATTGGACATTCTGAGCGCTAAGAGGCCTCTATTGGGAAAAATAATATCTTCAAATAAAAACTACACAGAAGCATTGTTTGAAACTTATTTCTGATATGTTCATTAAGCTAACAGAATTAAACCATACTTTTGATTGCGCAGTTCTGAACACTCTTTCTGTAGAAAATGCAAGTGGACATTCGGAGCGCTAAGAGGGTATTAGTGGAAAAAGGAATATATTCAAATATAAACTACACAGTAGCATTCTGTGAAAATTCTTTCTGTTCTGTGCATTCAACTAACAGAGTTGAACCTTACTTTTGATTGAGCCGTTCTGAAACACTCTTTCTGTAGAAACTGCAATTGGACATGCTAAGCGCTAAGAGGCCTACATTGGGAAAAAGAATATCTTCAAATAAAAACTACACAGATGCATTCTGTGAAACTTATTTCTGATCTGTGAATTCAGTTAACAGAGATAAAACATATTTTTGATTGAGCAGTTATGAAACACTCTTTTTGTAGAAAATGCAAGTGGAGATTCGGAGCGCAAAGAGGGTAATAGTGGAAAAAGGAATGTCTTCAAATATAAACTACACAGAATCATTCGATGAAACTTCTTTCTGATCTGTGCATTCAGCTAACAGAGTTAAACCATACTTTTGATTGAGCAGATCTGAACACTCTTTCTGTTGAAAATGCAACTGGACATTTGGAGCGCTAAGAGCGCAGTAGTGGAAAAAGGAATATATTCAAATATAAACTACACAGAAGCATTCTGTGAAACTTCTTTCTGATCTGAGCATTCAGCTAACAGATTTAAACCATACTTTTGATTGAGCAGTTTTGAAACACTCTGTCTGTAGAAAATGCAACTGGACATTCGTAGCGCTAAGTGTGTAATAGTGGAAAAAAAAATATGTTCAAATATAAACTACACAGAAGCATTGTATGAAACTTCTTTCTGTTCTGTGCATTCAACTAACAGAGTTGAACCTTACTTTTGATTGAGCCGTTCTGAAACACTCTTTCTGTAGAAAGTGCAATTGGACATTCTGAGCGCTAAGAGGCCTATATTGGGAAAAATAATATCTTCAAATAAAAACTACACAGAAGCATTGTGTGAAACTTATTTCTGATATGTTCATTAAGCAAACAGAGTTAAACCATACTTTTGATTGCGCAGTTCAGAACACTCTTTCTGCAGAAAATGCAAGTGGACATTCGGAGCGCTAAGAGGGTAATAGTGGAAAAAGGAATATATTCAAATATAAACTACACAGTAGCATTCTGTGAAAATTCTTTCTGTTCTGTGCATTCAACTAACAGAGTTGAACCTTACTTTTGATTGAGCCATTCTGAAACACTGTTTCTGTAGAAACTGCAATTGGACATGCTAAGCGCTAAGAGGCCTACATTGGGAAAAAGAATATCTTCAAATAAAAACTACACAGATGCATTCTGTGAAACTTATTTCTGATCTGTAAATTCAGTTAACAGAGATAAAACATATTTTTGATTGAGCAGTTATGAAACACTCTTTTTGTAGAAAATGCAAGTGGAGATTCGGAGCGCTAAGAGGGTAATAGTGGAAAAAGGAATGTCTTCAAATATAAACTACACAGAATCATTCGGTGAAATTTCTTTCTGATCTGTGCATTCAGCTAACAGAGTTAAACCATACTTTTGATTGAGCAGATCTGAACACTCTTTCTGTTGAAAATGCAACTGGACATTTGGAGCGCTAAGAGCGTAGTAGTGGAAAAAGTTATATATTCAAATATAAACTACACAGAAGCATTCTGTGAAACTTCTTTCTGATCTGAGCATACAGCTAACAGAGTTAAACCATACTTTTGATTGAGCAGTTTTGAAACACTCTGTCTGTAGAAAATGCAACTGGACATTCGTAGCGCTAAGTGGGTAATAGTGGAAAAAAGAATATGTTCAAATATAAACTACACAGAAGCATTGTATGAAACTTCTTTCTGTTCTGTGCATTCAACTAACAGAGTTGAACCTTACTTTTGATTGAGCCGTTCTGAAACACTCTTTCTGTAGAAACTGCAATTGGACATTCTGAGCGCTAAGAGGCCTATATTGGGAAAAAGAATGTCTGCAAATAAAAACTACACAGAAGAATTGTGTGAAACTTCTTTCTCTTCTGTTTGTTCAACTAATAGAGTTGAACCTTAGTTTTGATTGAGCCGTTCTGAAACACTCTTTCTGTAGAAACTGCAAGTGGAGATTCGGAGCGCTAAGAGGGTAATAGTGGAAAAAGGAATGTCTCCAAATATAAACTACACAGAATCATTCTGTGAAACTTCTTTCTGATCTGTGCATTCAGCTAACAGAGTTAAACCATACTTTTCATTGAGCAGATCTGAACACTCTTTCTGTAGAAAATGCAACTGGACATTTGGAGCGCTAGGAGAGTCGTAGTGGAAAAAGGAATATATTCAAATATAAACTACACAGAAGCATTCTGTGAAACTTCTTTCTGATCTGAGCATTCAGCTAACAGAGTTAAACCATATTTTTGATTGAGCAGTTTTGAAACACTCTGTCTGTAGAAAATGCAACTGGACATTCGTAGCGCTAAGGGGGTAATAGTGGAAAAAAGAATATGTTCAAATATAAACTACACAGAAGCATTGTATGAAACTTCTTTCTGTTCTGTGCATTCAACTAACAGAGTTGAACCTTACTTTTGATTGAACCTTTCTGAAACACTCTTTCTGTAGAAACTGCAACGGGACATTTGGAGCGCTAAGAGAGTAGTAGTGGAAAAAGGAATATATTCAAATATAAACTACACAGAAGCATTCTGTGAAACTTCTTTCTGATCTGAGCATTCAGCTAACAGAGTTAAACCATATTTTTGATTGAGCAGTTTTGAAACACTCTGTCTGTAGAAAATGCAACTGGACATTCGTAGCGCTAAGGGGTTAATAGTGGAAAAAAGAATATGTTCAAATATAAACTACACAGAAGCATTGTATGAAACTTCTTTCTGTTCTGTGCATTCAACTAACAGAGTTGAACCTTACTTTTGATGGAGCCTTTCTGAAACACACTTTCTGTAGAAACTGCAATTGGACATTCTGAGCGCTAAGAGGCCTCTATTGGGAAAAATAATATCTTCAAATAAAAACTACACAGAAGCATTGTTTGAAACTTATTTCTGATATGTTCATTAAGATAACAGAGTTAAACCATACTTTTGATTGCGCAGTTCTGAACACTCTTTCTGTAGAAAATGCAAGTGGACATTCGGAGCGCTAAGAGGGTAGTAGTGGAAAAAGGAATATATTCAAATATAAACTACACAGTAGCAATCTGTGAAAATTCTTTCTGTTCTGTGCATTCAACTAACAGAGTTGGACCTTACTTTTGATTGAGCCGTTCTGAAACACTCTTTCTGTAGAAACTGCAATTGGACATGCTAAGCGCTAAGAGGCCTACATTGGGAAAAAGAATATCTTCAAATAAAAACTACACAGATGCATTCTGTGAAACTTATTTCTGATCTGTAAATTCAGTTAACAGAGATAAAACATATTTTTGATTGAGCAGTTATGAAACACTCTTTTTGTAGAAAATGCAAGTGGAGATTCGGAGCGCTAAGAGGGTAATAGTGGAAAAAGGAATGTCTTCAAATATAAACTACACAGAATCATTCGGTGAAACTTCTTTCTGATCTGTGCATTCAGCTAACAGAGTTAAACCATACTTTTGATTGAGCAGATCTGAACACTCTTTCTGTAGAAAATGCAACTGGACATTTGGAGCGCTAAGAGCGTAGTAGTGGAAAAAGGAATATATTCAAATATAAACTACACAGAAGCATTCTGTGAAACTTCTTTCTGATCTGAGCATTCAGCTAACAGAGTTAAACCATACTTTTGATTGAGCAGTTTTGAAACACTCTGTCTGTAGAAAATGCAACTGGACATTCGTAGCGCTAAGTGGGTAATAGTGGAAAAAAGAATATGTTCAAATATAAACTACACAGAAGCATTGTATGAAACTTCTTTCTGTTCTGTGCATTCAACTAACCGAGTTGAACCTTACTTTTCATTGAGCCGTTCTGAAACACTCTTTCTGTAGAAACTGCAATTGGACATGCTAAGCGCTAAGAGGCCTACATTGGGAAAAAGAATATCTTCAAGTAAAAACTACACAGATGCATTCTGTGAAACTTATTTCTGATCTGTAAATTCAGTTAACAGAGATAAAACATATTTTTGATTGAGCAGTTATGAAACACTCTTTTTGTAGAAAATGCAAGTGGAGATTCGGAGCGCTAAGAGGGTAATAGTGGAAAAAGGAATGTCTTCAAATATAAACTACACAGAATCATTCGGTGAAATTTCTTTCTGATCTGTGCATTCAGCTAACAGAGTTAAACCATACTTTTGATTGAGCAGATCTGAACACTCTTTCTGTAGAAAATGCAACTGGACATTTGGAGCGCTAAGAGCGTAGTAGTGGAAAAAGGAATATATTCAAATATAAACTACACAGAAGCATTCTGTGAAACTTCTTTCTGATCTGAGCATTCAGCTAACAGAGTTAAACCATACTTTTGATTGAGCAGTTTTGAAACACTCTGTCTGTAGAAAATGCAACTGGACATTCGTAGCGCTAAGTGGGTAATAGTGGAAAAAAGAATATGTTCAAATATAAACTACACAGAAGCATTGTATGAAACTTCTTTCTGTTCTGTGCATTCAACTAACAGAGTTGAACCTTACTTTTGATTGAGCCGTTCTGAAACACTCTTTCTGTAGAAACTGCAATTGGACATTCTGAGCGCTAAGAGGCCTATATTGGGAAAAAGAATGTCTACAAATAAAAACTACACAGAAGAATTGTGTGAAACTACTTTCTGTTCTGTTTGTTCAACTAAAAGAGTTGAACCTTAATTTTGATTGAGCCGTTCTGAAACACTCTTTCTGTAGAAAATGCAAGTGGAGATTCGGAGCGCTAAGAGGGTAATAGTGGAAAAAGGAATGTCTCCAAATATAAACTACACAGAATCATTCTGTGAAACTTCTTTCTGATCTGTGCATTCAGCTAACAGAGTTAAAACATACTTTTCATTGAGCAGATCTGAACACTCTTTCTGTAGAAAATGCAACTGGACATTTGGAGCGCTAGGAGAGTCGTAGTGGAAAAAGGAATATATTCAAATATAAACTACACAGAAGCATTCTGTGAAACTTCTTTCTGATCCGAGCATTCAGCTAACAGAGTTAAACCATATTTTTGATTGAGCAGTTTTGAAACACTCTGTCTGTAGACAATGCAACTGGACATTCGTAGCGCTAAGGGGTTAATAGTGGAAAAAAGAATATGTTCAAATATAAACTACACAGAAGCATTGTATGAAACTTCTTTCTGTTCTGTGCATTCAACTAACAGAGTTGAACCTTACTTTTGATTGAGCCTTTCTGAAACACTCTTTCTGTAGAAACTGCAATTGGACATTCTGAGCGCTAAGAGGCCTCTATTGGGAAAAATAATATCTTCAAATAAAAACTACACAGAAGCATTGTTTGAAACTTATTTCTGATATGTTCATTAAGCTAACAGAATTAAACCATACTTTTGATTGCGCAGTTCTGAACACTCTTTCTGTAGAAAATGCAAGTGGACATTCGGAGCGCTAAGAGGGTATTAGTGGAAAAAGGAATATATTCAAATATAAACTACACAGTAGCATTCTGTGAAAATTCTTTCTGTTCTGTGCATTCAACTAACAGAGTTGAACCTTACTTTTGATTGAGCCGTTCTGAAACACTCTTTCTGTAGAAACTGCAATTGGACATGCTAAGCGCTAAGAGGCCTACATTGGGAAAAAGAATATCTTCAAATAAAAACTACACAGATGCATTCTGTGAAACTTATTTCTGATCTGTGAATTCAGTTAACAGAGATAAAACATATTTTTGATTGAGCAGTTATGAAACACTCTTTTTGTAGAAAATGCAAGTGGAGATTCGGAGCGCAAAGAGGGTAATAGTGGAAAAAGGAATGTCTTCAAATATAAACTACACAGAATCATTCGATGAAACTTCTTTCTGATCTGTGCATTCAGCTAACAGAGTTAAACCATACTTTTGATTGAGCAGATCTGAACACTCTTTCTGTTGAAAATGCAACTGGACATTTGGAGCGCTAAGAGCGCAGTAGTGGAAAAAGGAATATATTCAAATATAAACTACACAGAAGCATTCTGTGAAACTTCTTTCTGATCTGAGCATTCAGCTAACAGATTTAAACCATACTTTTGATTGAGCAGTTTTGAAACACTCTGTCTGTAGAAAATGCAACTGGACATTCGTAGCGCTAAGTGTGTAATAGTGGAAAAAAAAATATGTTCAAATATAAACTACACAGAAGCATTGTATGAAACTTCTTTCTGTTCTGTGCATTCAACTAACAGAGTTGAACCTTACTTTTGATTGAGCCGTTCTGAAACACTCTTTCTGTAGAAAGTGCAATTGGACATTCTGAGCGCTAAGAGGCCTATATTGGGAAAAATAATATCTTCAAATAAAAACTACACAGAAGCATTGTGTGAAACTTATTTCTGATATGTTCATTAAGCAAACAGAGTTAAACCATACTTTTGATTGCGCAGTTCAGAACACTCTTTCTGCAGAAAATGCAAGTGGACATTCGGAGCGCTAAGAGGGTAATAGTGGAAAAAGGAATATATTCAAATATAAACTACACAGTAGCATTCTGTGAAAATTCTTTCTGTTCTGTGCATTCAACTAACAGAGTTGAACCTTACTTTTGATTGAGCCATTCTGAAACACTGTTTCTGTAGAAACTGCAATTGGACATGCTAAGCGCTAAGAGGCCTACATTGGGAAAAAGAATATCTTCAAATAAAAACTACACAGATGCATTCTGTGAAACTTATTTCTGATCTGTAAATTCAGTTAACAGAGATAAAACATATTTTTGATTGAGCAGTTATGAAACACTCTTTTTGTAGAAAATGCAAGTGGAGATTCGGAGCGCTAAGAGGGTAATAGTGGAAAAAGGAATGTCTTCAAATATAAACTACACAGAATCATTCGGTGAAATTTCTTTCTGATCTGTGCATTCAGCTAACAGAGTTAAACCATACTTTTGATTGAGCAGATCTGAACACTCTTTCTGTTGAAAATGCAACTGGACATTTGGAGCGCTAAGAGCGTAGTAGTGGAAAAAGTTATATATTCAAATATAAACTACACAGAAGCATTCTGTGAAACTTCTTTCTGATCTGAGCATACAGCTAACAGAGTTAAACCATACTTTTGATTGAGCAGTTTTGAAACACTCTGTCTGTAGAAAATGCAACTGGACATTCGTAGCGCTAAGTGGGTAATAGTGGAAAAAAGAATATGTTCAAATATAAACTACACAGAAGCATTGTATGAAACTTCTTTCTGTTCTGTGCATTCAACTAACAGAGTTGAACCTTACTTTTCATTGAGCCGTTCTGAAACACTCTTTCTGTAGAAACTGCAATTGGACATTCTGAGCGCTAAGAGGCCTATATTGGGAAAAAGAATGTCTGCAAATAAAAACTACACAGAAGAATTGTGTGAAACTTCTTTCTCTTCTGTTTGTTCAACTAATAGAGTTGAACCTTAGTTTTGATTGAGCCGTTCTGAAACACTCTTTCTGTAGAAACTGCAAGTGGAGATTCGGAGCGCTAAGAGGGTAATAGTGGAAAAAGGAATGTCTCCAAATATAAACTACACAGAATCATTCTGTGAAACTTCTTTCTGATCTGTGCATTCAGCTAACAGAGTTAAACCATACTTTTCATTGAGCAGATCTGAACACTCTTTCTGTAGAAAATGCAACTGGACATTTGGAGCGCTAGGAGAGTCGTAGTGGAAAAAGGAATATATTCAAATATAAACTACACAGAAGCATTCTGTGAAACTTCTTTCTGATCTGAGCATTCAGCTAACAGAGTTAAACCATATTTTTGATTGAGCAGTTTTGAAACACTCTGTCTGTAGAAAATGCAACTGGACATTCGTAGCGCTAAGGGGGTAATAGTGGAAAAAAGAATATGTTCAAATATAAACTACACAGAAGCATTGTATGAAACTTCTTTCTGTTCTGTGCATTCAACTAACAGAGTTGAACCTTACTTTTGATTGAACCTTTCTGAAACACTCTTTCTGTAGAAACTGCAACGGGACATTTGGAGCGCTAAGAGAGTAGTAGTGGAAAAAGGAATATATTCAAATATAAACTACACAGAAGCATTCTGTGAAACTTCTTTCTGATCTGAGCATTCAGCTAACAGAGTTAAACCATATTTTTGATTGAGCAGTTTTGAAACACTCTGTCTGTAGAAAATGCAACTGGACATTCGTAGCGCTAAGGGGTTAATAGTGGAAAAAAGAATATGTTCAAATATAAACTACACAGAAGCATTGTATGAAACTTCTTTCTGTTCTGTGCATTCAACTAACAGAGTTGAACCTTACTTTTGATGGAGCCTTTCTGAAACACACTTTCTGTAGAAACTGCAATTGGACATTCTGAGCGCTAAGAGGCCTCTATTGGGAAAAATAATATCTTCAAATAAAAACTACACAGAAGCATTGTTTGAAACTTATTTCTGATATGTTCATTAAGATAACAGAGTTAAACCATACTTTTGATTGCGCAGTTCTGAACACTCTTTCTGTAGAAAATGCAAGTGGACATTCGGAGCGCTAAGAGGGTAGTAGTGGAAAAAGGAATATATTCAAATATAAACTACACAGTAGCAATCTGTGAAAATTCTTTCTGTTCTGTGCATTCAACTAACAGAGTTGGACCTTACTTTTGATTGAGCCGTTCTGAAACACTCTTTCTGTAGAAACTGCAATTGGACATGCTAAGCGCTAAGAGGCCTACATTGGGAAAAAGAATATCTTCAAATAAAAACTACACAGATGCATTCTGTGAAACTTATTTCTGATCTGTAAATTCAGTTAACAGAGATAAAACATATTTTTGATTGAGCAGTTATGAAACACTCTTTTTGTAGAAAATGCAAGTGGAGATTCGGAGCGCTAAGAGGGTAATAGTGGAAAAAGGAATGTCTTCAAATATAAACTACACAGAATCATTCGGTGAAACTTCTTTCTGATCTGTGCATTCAGCTAACAGAGTTAAACCATACTTTTGATTGAGCAGATCTGAACACTCTTTCTGTAGAAAATGCAACTGGACATTTGGAGCGCTAAGAGCGTAGTAGTGGAAAAAGGAATATATTCAAATATAAACTACACAGAAGCATTCTGTGAAACTTCTTTCTGATCTGAGCATTCAGCTAACAGAGTTAAACCATACTTTTGATTGAGCAGTTTTGAAACACTCTGTCTGTAGAAAATGCAACTGGACATTCGTAGCGCTAAGTGGGTAATAGTGGAAAAAAGAATATGTTCAAATATAAACTACACAGAAGCATTGTATGAAACTTCTTTCTGTTCTGTGCATTCAACTAACCGAGTTGAACCTTACTTTTCATTGAGCCGTTCTGAAACACTCTTTCTGTAGAAACTGCAATTGGACATGCTAAGCGCTAAGAGGCCTACATTGGGAAAAAGAATATCTTCAAGTAAAAACTACACAGATGCATTCTGTGAAACTTATTTCTGATCTGTAAATTCAGTTAACAGAGATAAAACATATTTTTGATTGAGCAGTTATGAAACACTCTTTTTGTAGAAAATGCAAGTGGAGATTCGGAGCGCTAAGAGGGTAATAGTGGAAAAAGGAATGTCTTCAAATATAAACTACACAGAATCATTCGGTGAAATTTCTTTCTGATCTGTGCATTCAGCTAACAGAGTTAAACCATACTTTTGATTGAGCAGATCTGAACACTCTTTCTGTAGAAAATGCAACTGGACATTTGGAGCGCTAAGAGCGTAGTAGTGGAAAAAGGAATATATTCAAATATAAACTACACAGAAGCATTCTGTGAAACTTCTTTCTGATCTGAGCATTCAGCTAACAGAGTTAAACCATACTTTTGATTGAGCAGTTTTGAAACACTCTGTCTGTAGAAAATGCAACTGGACATTCGTAGCGCTAAGTGGGTAATAGTGGAAAAAAGAATATGTTCAAATATAAACTACACAGAAGCATTGTATGAAACTTCTTTCTGTTCTGTGCATTCAACTAACAGAGTTGAACCTTACTTTTGATTGAGCCGTTCTGAAACACTCTTTCTGTAGAAACTGCAATTGGACATTCTGAGCGCTAAGAGGCCTATATTGGGAAAAAGAATGTCTACAAATAAAAACTACACAGAAGAATTGTGTGAAACTACTTTCTGTTCTGTTTGTTCAACTAAAAGAGTTGAACCTTAATTTTGATTGAGCCGTTCTGAAACACTCTTTCTGTAGAAAATGCAAGTGGAGATTCGGAGCGCTAAGAGGGTAATAGTGGAAAAAGGAATGTCTCCAAATATAAACTACACAGAATCATTCTGTGAAACTTCTTTCTGATCTGTGCATTCAGCTAACAGAGTTAAACCATACTTTTCATTGAGCAGATCTGAACACTCTTTCTGTAGAAAATGCAACTGGACATTTGGAGCGCTAGGAGAGTCGTAGTGGAAAAAGGAATATATTCAAATATAAACTACACAGAAGCATTCTGTGAAACTACTTTCTGATCTGAGCATTCAGCTAACAGAGTTAAACCATATTTTTGATTGAGCAGTTTTGAAACACTCTGTCTGTAGAAAATGCAACTGGACATTCGTAGCGCTAAGGGGGTAATAGTGGAAAAAAGAATATGTTCAAATATAAACTACACAGAAGCATTGTATGAAACTTCTTTCTGTTCTGTGCATTCAACTAACAGAGTTGAACCTTACTTTTGATTGAGCCTTTCTGAAACACTCTTTCTGTAGAAACTGCAACTGGACATTTGGAGCGCTAAGAGAGTAGTAGTGGAAAAAGGAATATATTCAAATATAAACTACACAGAAGCATTCTGTGAAACTTCTTTCTGATCTGAGCATTCAGCTAACAGAGTTAAACCATATTTTTGATTGAGCAGTTTTGAAACACTCTGTCTGTAGAAAATGCAACTGGACATTCGTAGCGCTAAGGGGTTAATAGTGGAAAAAAGAATATGTTCAAATATAAACTACACAGAAGCATTGTATGAAACTTCTTTCTGTTCTGTGCATTCAACTAACAGAGTTGAACCTTACTTTTGATGGAGCCTTTCTGAAACACACTTTCTGTAGAAACTGCAATTGGACATTCTGAGCGCTAAGAGGCCTCTATTGGGAAAAATAATATCTTCAAATAAAAACTACACAGAAGCATTGTTTGAAACTTATTTCTGATATGTTCATTAAGCTAACAGAGTTAAACCATACTTTTGATTGCGCAGTTCTGAACACTCTTTCTGTAGAAAATGCAAGTGGACATTCGGAGCGCTAAGAGGGTAGTAGTGGAAAAAGGAATATATTCAAATATAAACTACACAGTAGCATTCTGTGAAAATTCTTTCTGTTCTGTGCATTCAACTAACAGAGTTGAACCTTACTTTTGATTGAGCCGTTCTGAAACACTCTTTCTGTAGAAACTGCAATTGGACATGCTAAGCGCTAAGAGGCCTACATTGGGAAAAAGAATATCTTCAAATAAAAACTACACAGATGCATTCTGTGAAACTTATTTCTGATCTGTAAATTCAGTTAACAGAGATAAAACATATTTTTGATTGAGCAGTTATGAAACACTCTTTTTGTAGAAAATGCAAGTGGAGATTCGGAGCGCTAAGAGGGTAATAGTGGAAAAAGGAATGTCTTCAAATATAAACTACACAGAATCATTCGGTGAAACTTCTTTCTGATCTGTGCATTCAGCTAACAGAGTTAAACCATACTTTTGATTGAGCAGATCTGAACACTCTTTCTGTAGAAAATGCAACTGGACATTTGGAGCGCTAAGAGCGTAGTAGTGGAAAAAGGAATATATTCAAATATAAACTACACAGAAGCATTCTGTGAAACTTCTTTCTGATCTGAGCATTCAGCTAACAGAGTTAAACCATACTTTTGATTGAGCAGTTTTGAAACACTCTGTCTGTAGAAAATGCAACTGGACATTCGTAGCGCTAAGTGGGTAATAGTGGAAAAAAGAATATGTTCAAATATAAACTACACAGAAGCATTGTATGAAACTTCTTTCTGTTCTGTGCATTCAACTAACCGAGTTGAACCTTACTTTTCATTGAGCCGTTCTGAAACACTCTTTCTGTAGAAACTGCAATTGGACATGCTAAGCGCTAAGAGGCCTACATTGGGGAAAAGAATATCTTCAAGTAAAAACTACACAGATGCATTCTGTGAAACTTATTTCTGATCTGTAAATTCAGTTAACAGAGATAAAACATATTTTTGATTGAGCAGTTATGAAACACTCTTTTTGTAGAAAATGCAAGTGGAGATTCGGAGCGCTAAGAGGGTAATAGTGGAAAAAGGAATGTCTTCAAATATAAACTACACAGAATCATTCGGTGAAACTTCTTTCTGATCTGTGCATTCAGCTAACAGAGTTAAACCATACTTTTGATTGAGCAGATCTGAACACTCTTTCTGTAGAAAATGCAACTGGACATTTGGAGCGCTAAGAGCGTAGTAGTGGAAAAAGGAATATATTCAAATATAAACTACACAGAAGCATTCTGTGAAACTTCTTTCTGATCTGAGCATTCAGCTAACAGAGTTAAACCATACTTTTGATTGAGCAGTTTTGAAACACTCTGTCTGTAGAAAATGCAACTGGACATTCGTAGCGCTAAGTGGGTAATAGTGGAAAAAAGAATATGTTCAAATATAAACTACACAGAAGCATTGTATGAAACTTCTTTCTGTTCTGTGCATTCAACTAACAGAGTTGAACCTTACTTTTGATTGAGCCGTTCTGAAACACTCTTTCTGTAGAAACTGCAATTGGACATTCTGAGCGCTAAGAGGCCTCTATTGGGAAAAAGAATGTCTACAAATAAAAACTCCACAGAAGAATTGTGTGAAACTACTTTCTGTTCTGTTTGTTCAACTAAAAGAGTTGAACCTTAGTTTTGATTGAGCCGTTCTGAAACACTCTTTCTGTAGAAAATGCAAGTGGAGATTCGGAGCGCTAAGAGGGTAATAGTGGAAAAATGAATGTCTCCAAATATAAACTACACAGAATCATTCTGTGAAACTTCTTTCTGATCTGTGCATTCAGCTAACAGAGTTAAACCATACTTTTGATTGAGCAGATCTGAACACTCTTTCTGTAGAAAATGCAACTGTACATTTGGAGCGCTAAGAGAGTAGTAGTGGAAAAAGGAATATATTCAAATATAAACTACACAGAAGCATTCTGTGAAACTTCTTTCTGATCTGAGCATTCAGCTAACAGAGTTAAACCATACTTTTGATTGAGCAGTTTTGAAACACTCTGTCTGTAGAAAATGCAACTGGACATTCGTAGCGCTAAGTGGGTAATAGTGGAAAAAAGAATATGTTCAAATATAAACTACACAGAAGCATTGTATGAAACTTCTTTCTGTTCTGTGCATTCAACTAACAGAGTTGAACCTTACTTTTGATTGAGCCTTTCTGAAACACTCTTTCTGTCGAAACTGCAATTGGACATTCTGAGCGCTAAGAGGCCTCTATTGGGAAAAATAATATCTTCAAATAAAAACTACACAGAAGCATTGTGTGAAACATATTTCTGATATGTTCATTAAGCTAACAGAGTTAAACCATACTTTTGATTGCGCAGTTCTGAACACTCTTTCTGTAGAAAATGCAAGTGGACATTCGGAGCGCTAAGAGGGTAATAGTGGAAAAAGGAATATATTCAAATATAAACTACACAGTAGCATTCTGTGAAAATTCTTTCTGTTCTGTGCATTCAACTAACAGAGTTGAACCTTACTTTTGATTGAGCCGTTCTGAAACACTCTTTCTGTAGAAACTGCAATTGGACATGCTAAGCGCTAAGAGGCCTACATTGGGAAAAAGAATATCTTCAAATATAAACTACACAGATGTATTCTGTGAAACTTATTTCTGATCTGTAATTTCAGTTAACAGAGATAAAACATATTTTTGATTGAGCAGTTATGAAACACTCTTTTTGTAGAAAATGCAAGTGGAGATTCGGAGCGCTAAGAGGGTAATAGTGGAAAAAGTAATGCCTTCAAATATAAACTACACAGAATCATTCGGTGAAACTTCTTTCTGATCTGTGCATTCAGCTAACAGAGTTAAACCATACTTTTGATTGAGCAGATCTGAACACTCTTTCTGTAGAAAATGCAACTGGACATTTGGAGCGCTAAGTGCGTAGTAGTGGAAAAAGGAATATATTCAAATATAAACTACACAGAAGCATTCTGTGAAACTTCTTTCTGATCTGAGCATTCAGCTAACAGAGTTAAACCATACTTTTCATTGAGCAGTTTTGAAACACTCTGTCTGTAGAAAATGCAACTGGACATTCGTAGCGCTAAGTGGGTAATAGTGGAAAAAAGAATATGTTCAAATATAAACTACACAGAAGCATTGTATGAAACTTCTTTCTGTTCTGTGCATTCAACTAACAGAGTTGAACCTTACTTTTGATTGAGCCTTTCTGAAACACTCTTTCTGTAGAATCTGCAATTGGACATTCTGAGCGCTAAGAGGCCTATATTGGGAAAAATAATATCTTCAAATAAAAACTACACAGAAGCATTGTGTGAAACTTATTTCTGATATGTTCATTAAGCTAACAGAGTTAAACCATACTTTTGATTGCGCAGTTCTGAATACTCTTTCTGTAGAAAATGCAAGTGGACATTCGGAGCGCTAAGAGGGTAATAGTGGAAAAGGGAATATATTCAAATATAAACTACACAGTAGCATTCTGTGAAAATTCTTTCTGTTCTGTGCATTCAACTAACAGAGTTCAACCTTACTTTTGATTGAGCCATTCTGAAACACTGTTTCTGTAGAAAGTGCAATTGGACATGCTAAGCGCTAAGAGGCCTACATTGGGAAAAAGAATATCTTCAAATAAAAACTACACAGATGCATTCTGTGAAACTTATTTCTGATCTGTAAATTCAGTTAACAGAGATAAAACATATTTTTGATTGAGCGGTTATGAAACACTCTTTTTGTAGAAAATGCAAGTGGAGATTCGGAGCGCTAAGTGGGTAATAGTGGAAAAAGGAATGTCTTCAAATATAAACTACACAGAATCATTCGGTGAAACTTCTTTCTGATCTGTGCATTCAGCTAACAGAGTTAAACCATACTTTTGATTGAGCAGATCTGAACACTCTTTCTGTAGAAAATGCAACTGGACATTTGGAGCGCTAAGAGCGTAGTAGTGGAAAAAGGAATATATTCAAATATAAACTACACAGAAGCATTCTGTGAAACTTCTTTCTGATCTGAGCATACATCTAACAGAGTTAAACCATACTTTTGATTGAGCAGTTTTGAAACACTCTGTCTGTAGGAAATGCAACTGGACATTCGTAGCGCTAAGTGGGTAATAGTGGAAAAAAGAATATGTTCAAATATAAACTACACAGAATCATTGTATGAAACTTGTTTCTGTTCTGTGCATTCAACTAACAGAGTTGAACCTTACTTTTGATTGAGCCGTTCTGAAACACTCTTTCTGCAGAAACTGCAATTGGACATTCTGAGCGTTAAGAGGCCTATATTGGGAAAAAGAATGTCTACAAATAAAAACTACACAGAAGAATTGTGTGAAACTTCTTTCTGTTCTGTTTGTTCAACTAAAAGAGTTGAACCTTAGTTTTGATTGAGCCGTTCTGAAACACTCTTTCTGTAGAAAATGCAAGTGGAGATTCGGAGCGCTAAGAGGGTAATAGTGGAAAAAGGAATGTCTTCAAATATAAACTACACAGAATCATTCGGTGAAACTTCTTTCTGATCTGTGCATTCAGCTAACAGAGTTAAACCATACTTTTGATTGAGCAGATCTGAACACTCTTTCTGTAGAAAATGCAACTGGACATTTGGAGCGCTAAGAGCGTAGTAGTGGAAAAAGGAATATATTCAAATATAAACTACACAGAAGCATTCTGTGAAACTTCTTTCTGATCTGAGCATTCAGCTAACAGAGTTAAACCATACTTTTGATTGAGCAGTTTTGAAACACTCTGTCTGTAGAAAATGCAACTGGACATTCGTAGCGCTAAGTGGGTAATAGTGGAAAAAAGAATATGTTCAAATATAAACTACACAGAAGCATTGTATGAAACTTCTTTCTGTTCTGTGCATTCAACTAACAGAGTTGAACCTTACTTTTGATTGAGCCGTTCTGAAACACTCTTTCTGTAGAAACTGCAATTGGACATTCTGAGCGCTAAGAGGCCTCTATTGGGAAAAAGAATGTCTACAAATAAAAACTCCACAGAAGAATTGTGTGAAACTACTTTCTGTTCTGTTTGTTCAACTAAAAGAGTTGAACCTTAGTTTTGATTGAGCCGTTCTGAAACACTCTTTCTGTAGAAAATGCAAGTGGAGATTCGGAGCGCTAAGAGGGTAATAGTGGAAAAAGGAATGTCTCCAAATATAAACTACACAGAATCATTCTATGAAACTTCTTTCTGATCTGTGCATTCAGCTAACAGAGTTAAACCATACTTTTGATTGAGCAGATCTGAACACTCTTTCTGTAGAAAATGCAACTGGACATTTGGAGCGCTAAGAGAGTAGTAGTGGAAAAAGGAATATATTCAAATATAAACTACACAGAAGCATTCTGTGAAACTTTTTTCTGATCTGAGCATTCAGCTAACAGAGTTAAAACATACTTTTGATTGAGCAGTTTTGAAACACTCTGTCTGTAGAAAATGCAACTGGACATTCGTAGCGCTAAGTGGGTAATAGTGGAAAAAAGAATATGTTCAAATATAAACTACACAGAAGCATTGTATGAAACTTCTTTCTGTTCTGTGCATTCAACTAACAGAGTTGAACCTTACTTTTGATTGAGCCTTTCTGAAACACTCTTTCTGTAGAAACTGCAATTGGACATTCTGAGCGCTAAGAGGCCTCTATTGGGAAAAATAATATCTTCAAATAAAAACTACACAGAAGCATTGTGTGAAACTTATTTCTGATATGTTCATTAAGCTAACAGAGTTAAACCATACTTTTGATTGCGCAGTTCTGAACACTCTTTCTGTAGAAAATGCAAGTGGACATTCGGAGCGCTAAGAGGGTAATAGTGGAAAAAGGAATATATTCAAATATAAACTACACAGTAGCATTCTGTGAAAATTCTTTCTGTTCTGTGCATTCAACTAACAGAGTTGAACCTTACTTTTGATTGAGCCGTTCTGAAACACTCTTTCTGTAGAAACTGCAATTGGACATGCTAAGCGCTAAGAGGCCTACATTGGGAAAAAGAATATCTTCAAATATAAACTACACAGATGCATTCTGTGAAACTTATTTCTGATCTGTAATTTCAGTTAACAGAGATAAAACATATTTTTGATTGAGCAGTTATGAAACACTCTTTTTGTAGAAAATGCAAGTGGAGATTCGGAGCGCTAAGAGGGTAATAGTGGAAAAAGTAATGCCTTCAAATATAAACTACACAGAATCATTCGGTGAAACTTCTTTCTGATCTGTGCATTCAGCTAACAGAGTTAAACCATACTTTTGATTGAGCAGATCTGAACACTCTTTCTGTAGAAAATGCAACTGGACATTTGGAGCGCTAAGAGCGTAGTAGTGGAAAAAGGAATATATTCAAATATAAACTACACAGAAGCATTCTGTGAAAATTCTTTCTGATCTGAGCATTCAGCTAACAGAGTTAAACCATACTTTTGATTGAGCAGTTTTGAAACACTCTGTCTGTAGAAAATGCAACTGGACATTCGTAGCGCTAAGTGGGTAATAGTGGAAAAAAGAATATGTTCAAATATAAACTACACAGAAGCATTGTATGAAACTTCTTTCTGTTCTGTGCATTCAACTAACAGAGTTGAACCTTACTTTTGATTGAGCCTTTCTGAAACACTCTTTCTGTAGAATCTGCAATTGGACATTCTGAGCGCTAAGAGGCCTATATTGGGAAAAATAATATCTTCAAATAAAAACTACACAGAAGCATTGTGTGAAACTTATTTCTGATATGTTCATTAAGCTAACAGAGTTAAACCATACTTTTGATTGCGCAGTTCTGAATACTCTTTCTGTAGAAAATGCAAGTGGACATTCGGAGCGCTAAGAGGGTAATAGTGGAAAAGGGAATATATTCAAATATAAACTACACAGTAGCATTCTGTGAAAATTCTTTCTGTTCTGTGCATTCAACTAACAGAGTTCAACCTTACTTTTGATTGAGCCATTCTGAAACACTGTTTCTGTAGAAAGTGCAATTGGACATGCTAAGCGCTAAGAGGCCTACATTGGGAAAAAGAATATCTTCAAATAAAAACTACACAGATGCATTCTGTGAAACTTATTTCTGATCTGTAAATTCAGTTAACAGAGATAAAACATATTTTTGATTGAGCGGTTATGAAACACTCTTTTTGTAGAAAATGCAAGTGGAGATTCGGAGCGCTAAGTGGGTAATAGTGGAAAAAGGAATGTCTTCAAATATAAACTACACAGAATCATTCGGTGAAACTTCTTTCTGATCTGTGCATTCAGCTAACAGAGTTAAACCATACTTTTGATTGAGCAGATCTGAACACTCTTTCTGTTGAAAATGCAACTGGACATTTGGAGCGCTAAGAGCGTAGTAGTGGAAAAAGGAATATATTCAAATATAAACTACACAGAAGCATTCTGTGAAACTTCTTTCTGATCTGAGCATACAGCTAACAGAGTTAAACCATACTTTTGATTGAGCAGTTTTGAAACACTCTGTCTGTAGGAAATGCAACTGGACATTCGTAGCGCTAAGTGGGTAATAGTGGAAAAAAGAATATGTTCAAATATAAACTACACAGAATCATTGTATGAAACTTGTTTCTGTTCTGTGCATTCAACTAACAGAGTTGAACCTTACTTTTGATTGAGCCGTTCTGAAACACTCTTTCTGCAGAAACTGCAATTGGACATTCTGAGCGTTAAGAGGCCTATATTGGGAAAAAGAATGTCTACAAATAAAAACTACACAGAAGAATTGTGTGAAACTTCTTTCTGTTCTGTTTGTTCAACTAAAAGAGTTGAACCTTAGTTTTGATTGAGCCGTTCTGAAACACTCTTTCTGTAGAAAATGCAAGTGGAGATTCGGAGCGCTAAGAGGGTAATAGTGGAAAAAGGAATGTCTCCAAATATAAACTACACAGAATCATTCTGTGAAACTTCTTTCTGATCTGTGCATTCAGCTAACAGAGTTAAACCATACTTTTGATTGAGCAGATCTGAACACTCTTTCTGTAGAAAATGCAACTGGACATTTGGAGCGCTAAGAGAGTAGTAGTGGAAAAAGGAATATATTCAAATATAAACTACACAGAAGCATTCTGTGAAACTTCTTTCTGATCTGAGCATTCAGCTAACAGAGTTAAACCATACTTTTGATTGAGCAGTTTTGAAACACTCTGTCTGTAGAAAATGCAACTGGACATTCGTAGCGCTAAGTGGGTAATAGTGGAAAAAAGAATATGTTCAAATATAAACTACACAGAAGCATTGTATGAAACTTCTTTCTGTTCTGTGCATTCAACTAACAGAGTTGAACCTTACTTTTGATTGAGCCTTTCTGAAACACTCTTTCTGTAGAAACTGCAATTGGACATTCTGAGCGCTAAGAGGCCTCTATTGGGAAAAATAATATCTTCAAATAAAAACTACACAGAAGCATTGTGTGAAACTTATTTCTGATATGTTCATTAAGCTAACAGAGTTAAACCATACTTTTGATTGCGCAGTTCTGAACACTCTTTCTGTAGAAAATGCAAGTGGACATTCGGAGCGCTAAGAGGGTAATAGTGGAAAAAGGAATATATTCAAATATAAACTACACAGTAGCATTCTGTGAAAATTCTTTCTGTTCTGTGCATTCAACTAACAGAGTTGAACCTTACTTTTGATTGAGCCGTTCTGAAACACTCTTTCTGTAGAAACTGCAATTGGACATGCTAAGCGCTAAGAGGCCTACATTGGGAAAAAGAATATCTTCAAATATAAACTACACAGATGCATTCTGTGAAACTTATTTCTGATCTGTAATTTCAGTTAACAGAGATAAAACATATTTTTGATTGAGCAGTTATGAAACACTCTTTTTGTAGGAAATGCAAGTGGAGATTCGGAGCGCTAAGAGGGTAATAGTATAAAAAGTAATGCCTTCAAATATAAACTACACAGAATCATTCGGTGAAACTTCTTTCTGATCTGTGCATTCAGCTAACAGAGTTAAACCATACTTTTGATTGAGCAGATCTGAACACTCTTTCTGTAGAAAATGCAACTGGACATTTGGAGCGCTAAGAGCGTAGTAGTGGAAAAAGGAATATATTCAAATATAAACTACACAGAAGCATTCTGTGAAACTTCTTTCTGATCTGAGCATTCAGCTAACAGAGTTAAACCATACTTTTGATTGAGCAGTTTTGAAACACTCTGTCTGTAGAAAATGCAACTGGACATTCGTAGCGCTAAGTGGGTAATAGTGGAAAAAAGAATATGTTCAAATATAAACTACACAGAAGCATTGTATGAAACTTCTTTCTGTTCTGTGCATTCAACTAACAGAGTTGAACCTTACTTTTGATTGAGCCTTTCTGAAACACTCTTTCTGTAGAATCTGCAATTGGACATTCTGAGCGCTAAGAGGCCTATATTGGGAAAAATAATATCTTCAAATAAAAACTACACAGAAGCATTGTGTGAAACTTATTTCTGATATGTTCATTAAGCTAACAGAGTTAAACCATACTTTTGATTGCGCAGTTCTGAACACTCTTTCTGTAGAAAATGCAAGTGGACATTCGGAGCGCTAAGAGGGTAATAGTGGAAAAGGGAATATATTCAAATATAAACTACACAGTAGCATTCTGTGAAAATTCTTTCTGTTCTGTGCATTCAACTAACAGAGTTCAACCTTACTTTTGATTGAGCCATTCTGAAACACTGTTTCTGTAGAAAGTGCAATTGGACATGCTAAGCGCTAAGAGGCCTACATTGGGAAAAAGAATATCTTCAAATAAAAACTACACAGATGCATTCTGTGAAACTTATTTCTGATCTGTAAATTCAGTTAACAGAGATAAAACATATTTTTGATTGAGCGGTTATGAAACACTCTTTTTGTAGAAAATGCAAGTGGAGATTCGGAGCGCTAAGTGGGTAATAGTGGAAAAAGGAATGTCTTCAAATATAAACTACACAGAATCATTCGGTGAAACTTCTTTCTGATCTGTGCATTCAGCTAACAGAGTTAAACCATACTTTTGATTGAGCAGATCTGAACACTCTTTCTGTTGAAAATGCAACTGGACATTTGGAGCGCTAAGAGCGTAGTAGTGGAAAAAGGAATATATTCAAATATAAACTACACAGAAGCATTCTGTGAAACTTCTTTCTGATCTGAGCATACAGCTAACAGAGTTAAACCATACTTTTGATTGAGCAGTTTTGAAACACTCTGTCTGTAGGAAATGCAACTGGACATTCGTAGCGCTAAGTGGGTAATAGTGGAAAAAAGAATATGTTCAAATATAAACTACACAGAAGCATTGTATGAAACTTGTTTCTGTTCTGTGCATTCAACTAACAGAGTTGAACCTTACTTTTGATTGAGCCGTTCTGAAACACTCTTTCTGTAGAAACTGCAATTGGACATTCTGAGCGTTAAGAGGCCTATATTGGGAAAAAGAATGTCTACAAATAAAAACTACACAGAAGAATTGTGTGAAACTTCTTTCTGTTCTGTTTGTTCAACTAAAAGAGTTGAACCTTAGTTTTGATTGAGCCGTTCTGAAACACTCTTTCTGTAGAAAATGCAAGTGGAGATTCGGAGCGCTAAGAGGGTAATAGTGGAAAAAGGAATGTCTCCAAATATAAACTACACAGAATCATTCTGTGAAACTTCTTTCTGATCTGTGCATTCAGCTAACAGAGTTAAACCATACTTTTGATTGAGCAGATCTGAACACTCTTTCTGTAGAAAATGCAACTGGACATTTGGAGCGCTAAGAGAGTAGTAGTGGAAAAAGGAATATATTCAAATATAAACTACACAGAAGCATTCTGTGAAACTTCTTTCTGATCTGAGCATTCAGCTAACAGAGTTAAACCATACTTTTGATTGAGCAGTTTTGAAACACTCTGTCTGTAGAAAATGCAACTGGACATTCGTAGCGCTAAGTGGGTAATAGTGGAAAAAAGAATATGTTCAAATATAAACTACACAGAAGCATTGTATGAAACTTCTTTCTGTTCTGTGCATTCAACTAAGAGAGTTGAACCTTACTTTTGATTGAGTCTTTCTGAAACACTCTTTCTGTAGAATCTGCAATTGGACATTCTGAGCGCTAAGAGGCCTATATTGGGAAAAATAATATCTTCAAATAAATACTACACAGAAGCATTGTGTGAAACTTATTTCTGATATGTTCATTAAGCTAACAGAGTTAAACCATACTTTTGATTGCGCAGTTCTGAACACTCTTTCTGTTGAAAATGCAAGTGGACATTCGGAGCGCTAAGAGGGTAATAGTGGAAAAAGGGATATATTCAAATATAAACTACACAGTAGCATTCTGTGAAAATTCTTTCTGTTCTGTGCATTCAACTAACAGAGTTGAACCTTACTTTTGATTGAGCCGTTCTGAAACACTCTTTCTGTAGAAACTGCAATTGGACATGCTAAGCGCTAAGAGGCCTACATTGGGAAAAAGAATATCTTCAAATAAAAACTACACAGATGCATTCTGTGCAACTTATTTCTGATCTGTAAATTCAGTTAACAGAGATAAAACATATTTTTCATTGAGCAGTTATGAAACACTCTTTTTGTAGAAAATGCAAGTGGAGATTCGGAGCGCTAAAAGGTTAATAGTGGAAAAAGGAATGTCTTCAAATATAAACTACACAGAATAATTCGGTGAAACTTCTTTCTGATCTGTGCATTCAGCTAACAGAGTTAAACCATACTTTTGATTGAGCAGATCTGAACACTCTTTCTGTTGAAAATGCAACTGGACATTTGGAGCGCTAAGAGCGTATTAGTGGAAAAAGGAATATATTCTAATATAAACTACACAGAAGCATTCTGTGAAACTTCTTTCTGTTCTGAGCATTCAGCTAACAGAGTTAAACCATACTTTTGATTGAGCAGTTTTGAAACACTCTGTCTGTAGAAAATGCAACTGGACATTCGTAGCGCTAAGTGGGTAATAGTGGAAAAAAGAATATGTTCAAATATAAACTACACAGAAGCATTGTATGAAACTTCTTTCTGTTCTGTTCATTCAAGTAACAGAGTTGAACCTTACTTTTGATTGAGCCGTTCTGAAACACTCTTTCTGTAGAAACTGCAATTGGACATTCTGAGCGCTAAGAGGCCTATATTGGGAAAAAGAATGTCTACAAATAAAAACTACAGAGAAGAATTGTGTGAAACTTCTTTCTGTTCTGTTTGTTCCACTAAAAGAGTTGAACCTTAGTTTTGATTGAGTCGTTCTGAAACACTCTTTCTGAAGAAAATGCAAGTGGAGTTTCGGAGCGCTAAGAGGGTAATAGTGGAAAAAGGAATGTCTCCAAATATAAACTACACAGAATCATTCTGTGAAACTTCTTTCTGATCTGTGCATTCAGCTAACAGAGTTAAAACATACTTTTGATTGAGCAGATCTGAACACTCTTTCTGTAGAAAATGCAACTGTTCATTTGGAGCGCTAAGAGGGTAGTAGTGGAAAAAGGAATATATTCAAATATAAACTACACAGAAGCATTCTGTGAAACTTCTTTCTGATCTGAGCATTCAGCTAACAGAGTTAAACCATACTTTTGATTGAGCAGTTTTGAAACACTCTGTCTGTAGAAAATGCAACTGGACATTCGTAGCGCTAAGTGGGTAATAGTGGAAAAAAGAATATGTTCAAATATAAACTACACAGAAGCATTGTATGAAACTTCTTTCTGTTCTGTGCATTCAACTAACAGAGTTGAACCTTACCTTTGATTGAGCCTTTCTGAAACACTCTTTCTGTAGAAACTGCAATTGGACATTCTGAGCGCTAAGAGGCCTCTATTGGGAAAAATAATATCTTCAAATAAAAACTACACAGAAGCATTGTGTGAAACTTATTTCTGATATGTTCATTAAGCTAACAGAGTTAAACCATACTTTTGATTGCGCAGTTCTGAACACTCTTTCTGTAGAAAATGCAAGTGGACATTCGGAGCGCTAAGAGGGTAATAGTGGAAAAAGGAATATATTCAAATATAAACTACACAGTAGCATTCTGTGAAAATTCTTTCTGTTCTGTGCATTCAACTAACAGAGTTGAACCTTACTTTTGATTGAGCCGTTCTGAAACACTCTTTCTGTAGAAACTGCAATTGGACATGCTAAGGGCTAAGAGGCCTACATTGGGAAAAAGAATATCTTCAAATAAAAACTACACAGATGCATTCTGTGAAACTTATTTCTGATCTATAAATTCAGTTAACAGAGATAAAACATATTTTTGATTGAGCAGTTATGAAACACTCTTTTTGTAGAAAATGCAATTGGAGATTCGGAGCGCTAAGAGGGTAATAGTGGAAAAAGGAATGTCTTCAAATATAAACTACACAGAATCATTCGGTGAAACTTCTTTCTGATCTGTGCATTCAGCTAACAGAATTAAACCATACTTTTGATTGAGCAGATCTGAACACTCTTTCTGTTGAAAATGCAACTGGACATTTGGAGCGCTAAGAGCGTAGTAGTGGAAAAAGGAATATATTCAAATATAAACTACACAGAAGCATTCTGTGAAACTTCTTTCTGATCTGAGCATAGAGCTAACAGAGTTAAACCATACTTTTGATTGAGCAGTTTTGAAACACTCTGTCTGTAGAAAATGCAACTGGACATTCGTAGCGCTCAGTGGGTAATAGTGGAAAAAAGAATATGTTCAAATATAAACTACACAGAAGCATTGTATGAAACTTCTTTCTGTTCTGTGCATTCAACTAACAGAGTTGAACCTTACTTTTGATTGAGCCGTTCTGAAACACTCTTTCTGTAGAAACTGCAATTGGACATTCTGAGCGCTAAGAGGCCTATATTGGGAAAAAGAATGTCTACAAATAAAAACTACACAGAAGAATTGTGTGAAACTTCTTTCTGTTCTGTTTGTTCAACTAAAAGAGTTGAACCTTAGTTTTGATTGAGCCGTTCTGAAACACTCTGTCTGTAGAAAATGCAAGTGGAGATTCGGAGCGCTAAGAGGGTAATAGTGGAAAAAGGAATGTCTCCAAATATAAACTACACAGAATCATTCTGTGAAACTTCTTTCTGATCTCTGCATTCAGCTAACAGAGTTAAACCATACTTTTGATTGAGCAGATCTGAACACTCTTTCTGTAGAAAATGCAACTGGACATTTGGAGCGCTAAGAGAGTAGTAGTGGAAAAAGGAATATATTCAAATATAAACTACACAGAAGCATTCTGTGAAACTTCTTTCTGATCT
Organism: Symphalangus syndactylus; assembly: GCF_028878055.3. Classification (NCBI taxonomy): domain Eukaryota; kingdom Metazoa; phylum Chordata; class Mammalia; order Primates; family Hylobatidae; genus Symphalangus; species Symphalangus syndactylus. The sequence continues at coordinate 8,615,059 of NC_072445.2, read as the reverse complement.
GAGCATTCAGCTAACAGGGTTAAACCATACTTTTGATTGAGCACTTTTGAAACACTCTCTCTGTAGAAAATGCAACTGGACATTCGTAGCGCTAAGTGGGTAATAGTGGAAAAAAGAATATGTTCAAATATAAACTACACAGAAGCATTGTATGAAACTTCTTTCTGTTCTGTGCATTCAACTAACAGAGTTGAACCTTACTTTTGATTGAGCCTTTCTGAAACACTCTTTCTGTAGAAACTGCAATTGGACATTCTGAGCGCTAAGAGGCCTCTATTGGGAAAAATAATATCTTCAAATAAAAACTACACAGAAGCATTGTGTGAAACCTATTTCTGATATGTTCATTAAGCTAACAGAGTTAAACCATACTTTTGATTGCGCAGTTCTGAACACTCTTTCTGTAGAAATTGCAAGTGGACATTCGGAGCGCTAAGAGGGTAATAGTGGAAAAAGGAATATATTCAAATATAAACTACACAGTAGCATTCTGTGAAAATTCTTTCTGTTCTGTGCATTCAACTAACAGAGTTGAACCTTACTTTTGATTGAGCCGTTCTGAAACACTCTTTCTGTAGAAACTGCAATTGGACATGCTAAGCGCTAAGAGGCCTACATTGGGAAAAAGAATATCTTCAAATAAAAACTACACAGATGCATTCTGTGAAACTTATTTCTGATCTGTAATTTCAGTTAACAGAGATAAAAAATATTTTTGATTGAGCAGTTATGAAACACTCTTTTTGTAGAAAATGCAAGTGGAGATTCGGAGCGCTAAGAGGGTAATAGTGGAAAAAGGAATGTCTTCAAATATAAACTACACAGAATCATTCGGTGAAACTTCTTTCTGATCTGTGCATTCAGCTAACAGAGTTAAAACATACTTTTGATTGAGCAGATCTGAACACTCTTTCTGTAGAAAATGCAACTGGACATTTGGAGCGCTAAGAGCGTAGTAGTGGAAAAAGGAATATATTCAAATATAAACTACACAGAAGCATTCTGTGAAAGTACTTTCTGATCTGAGCATTCAGCTAACAGAGTTAAACCATACTTTTGATTGAGCAGTTTTGAAACACTCTGTCTGTAGAAAATGCAACTGGACATTCGTAGCGCTAAGTGGGTAATAGTGGAAAAAAGAATATGTTCAAATATAAACTACACAGAAGCATTGTATGAAACTTCTTTCTGTTCTGTGCATTCAACTAACAGAGTTGAACCTTACTTTTGATTGAGCCGTTCTGAAACACTCTTTCTGTAGAAACTGCAATTGGACATTCTGAGAGCTAAGAGGCCTATATTGGGAAAAAGAATGTCTACAAATACAAACTACACAGAAGAATTGTGTGAAACTTCTTTCTGTTCTGTCTGTTCAACTAAAAGAGTTGAACCTTAGTTTTGATTGAGCCGTTCTGAAACACTCTTTATGTAGAAAATGCAAGTGGAGATTCGGAGCGCTAAGAGGGTAATAGTGGAAAAAGGAATGTCTCCAAATATAAACTACACAGAATCATTCTGTGAAACTTCTTTCTGATCTGTGCATTCAGCTAACAGAGTTAAACCATACTTTTGATTGAGCAGATCTGAACACTCTTTCTGTAGAAAATGCAACTGGACATTTGGAGCGCTAAGAGAGTAGTAGTGGAAAAAGGAATATATTCAAATATAAACTACACAGAAGCATTCTGTGAAACTTCTTTCTGATCTGAGCATACAGCTAACAGAGTTAAACCATACTTTTGATTGAGCAGTTTTGAAACACTCTGTCTGTAGAAAATGCAACTGGACATTCTTAGCGCTAAGTGGGTAATAGTGGAAAAAAGAATATGTTCAAATATAAACTACACAGAAGCATTGTATGAAACTTCTTTCTGTTCTGTGCATTCAACTAACAGAGTTGAACCTTACTTTTGATTGAGCCTTTCTGAAACACTCTTTCTGTAGAAACTGCAATTGGACATTCTGAGCGCTAAGAGGCCTCTATTGGGAAAAATAATATCTTCAAATAAAAACTACACAGAAGCATTGTGTGAAACTTATTTCTGATATGTTCATTAAGCTAACAGAATTAAACCATACTTTTGATTGCGCAGTTCTGAACACTCTTTCTGTAGAAAATGCAAGTGGGCATTCGGAGCGCTAAGAGGGTAATAGTGGAAAAAGGAATATATTCAAATATAAACTACACAGTAGCATTGTGTGAAAATTCTTTCTGTTCTGTGCATTCAACTAACAGAGTTGTACCTTACTTTTGATTGAGCCGTTCTGAAACACTCTTTCTGTAGAAACTGCAATTGGACATGCTAAGCGCTAAGAGGCCTACATTGGGAAAAAGAATATCTTCAAATAAAAACTATACAGATGCATTCTGTGAAACTTATTTCTGATCTATAAATTCAGTTAACAGAGATAAAACATATTTTTGATTGAGCAGTTATGAAACACACCTTTTGTAGAAAATGCAAGTGGAGATTCGGAGCGCTAAGAGGGTAACAGTGGAAAAAGGAATGTCTTCAAATATAAACTACACAGAATCATTCGGTGAAACTTCTTTCTGATCTGTGCATTCAGCTAACAGAGTTAAACCATACTTTTGATTGAGCAGATCTGAACACTCTTTCTGTTGAAAATGCAACTGGACCTTTGGAGCGCTAAGAGCGTAGTAGTGGAAAAAGGAATATATTCAAATATAAACTACACAGAAGCATTCTGTGAAACTTCTTTCTGATCTGAGCATACAGCTAACAGAGTTAAACCATACTTTTGATTGAGCAGTTTTGAAACACTCTGTCTGTAGAAAATGCAACTGGACATTCGTAGCGCTAAGTGGGTAATAGTGGAAAAGAGAATATGTTCAAATATAAACTACACAGAAGCATTGTATGAAAATTCTTTCTGTTCTGTGCATTCAACTAACAGAGTTGAACCTTACTTTTGATTGAGCCGTTCTGAAACACTCTTTCTGTAGAAACTGCAATTGGACATTCTGAGCGCTAAGAGGCCTATATTGGGAAAAAGAATGTCTACAAATAAAAACTACACAGAAGAATTGTGTGAAACTTCTTTCTGTTCTGTTTGTTCAACTAAAAGAGTTGAACCTTAGATTTGATTGAGCCGTTCTGAAACACTCTTTCTGTAGAAAATGCAAGTGGAGATTCGGAGCGCTAAGAGGGTAATAGTGGAAAAAGGAATGTCTCCAAATATAAACTACACAGAATCATTCTGTGAAACTTCTTTCTGATCTGTGCATTCAGCTAACAGAGTTAAACCATACTTTTGATTCAGCAGATCTGAACACTCTTTCTGTAGAAAATGCAACTGGACATTTGGAGCGCTAAGAGAGTAGTAGTGGAAAAAGGAATATATTCAAATATAAACTACACAGAAGCATTCTGTGAAACTTCTTTCTGATCTCAGCATTCAGCTAACAGAGTTAAACCATACTTTTGATTGAGCAGTTTGAAACACTCTGTCTGTAGAAAATGCAACTGGACATTCGTAGCGCTAAGTGGGTAATAGTGGAAAAAAGAATATGTTCAAATATAAACTACACAGAAGCATTGTATGAAACTTCTTTCTGTTCTGTGCATTCAACTAATAGAGTTGAACCTTACTTTTGATTGAGCCTTTCTGAAACACTCTTTCTGTAGAAACTGCAATTGGACATACTGAGCGCTAAGAGGCCTCTATTGGGAAAAATAATATCTTCAAATAAAAACTACACAGAAGCATTGTGTGAAACTTATTTCTGATATGTTCATTAAGCTAACAGAGTTAAACCATACTTTTGATTGCGCAGTTCTGAACACTCTTTCTGTAGAAATTGCAAGTGGACATTCTGAGCGCTAAGAGGGTAATAGTGGAAAAAGGAATATATACAAATATAAACTACACAGTAGCATTCTGTGAAAATTCTTTCTGTTCTGTGCATTCAACTAACAGAGTTGAACCTTACTTTTGATTGAGCCGTTCTGAAACACTCTTTCTGTAGAAACTGCAATTGGACATGCTAATCGCTAAGAGGCCTACATTGGGAAAAAGAATATCTTCAAATAAAAACTACACAGATGCATTCTGTGAAACTTATTTCTGATCTGTAATTTCAGTTAACAGAGATAAAACATATTTTTGATTGAGCAGTTATGAAACACTCTTTTTGTAGAAAATGCAAGTGGAGATTCGGAGCGCTAAGAGGGTAACAGTGGAAAAAGGAATGTCTTCAAATATAAACTACACAGAATCATTCGGTGAAACTTCTTTCTGATGTGTGCATTCAGCTAACAGAGTTAAACCATACTTTTGATTGAGCAGATCTGAACACTCTTTCTGTAGAAAATTCAACTGGACATTTGGAGCGCTAAGAGCGTATTAGTGGAAAAAGGAATATATTCAAATATAAACTACACAGAAGCATTCTGTGAAACTTCTTTCTGATCTGAGCATTCAGCTAACAGAGTTAAACCATACTTTTGATTGAGCAGTTTTGAAACACTCTGTCTGTAGAAAATGCAACTGGACATTCGTAGCGCTAAGTGGGTAATAGTGGAAAAAAGTATATGTTCAAATATAAACTACACAGAAGCATTGTATGAAACTTCTTTCTGTTCTGTGCATTCAACTAACAGAGTTGAACCTTACTTTTGATTGAGCCGTTCTGAAACACTCTTTCTGTAGAAACTGCAATTGGACATTCTGAGCGCTAAGAGGCCTATATTGGGAAAAAGAATGTCTACAAATAAAAACTACACAGAAGAATTGTGTGAAACTTCTTTCTGTTCTGTTTGTTCAACTAAAACAGTTGAACCTTAGTTTTGATTGAGCCGTTCTGAAACACTCTTTCTGTAGAAAATGCAAGTGGAGATTCGGAGCGCTAAGAGGGTAATAGTGGAAAAAGGAATGTCTCCAAATATAAACTACACAGAATCATTTTGTGAAACTTCTTTCTCATCTGTGCATTCAGCTAAGAGAGTTAAACCATACTTTTGATTGAGCAGATCTGAACACTCTTTCTGTAGAAAATGCAACTGGACATTTGGAGCGCTAAGAGAGTAGTAGTGGAAAAAGGAATATATTCAAATATAAACTACACAGAAGCATTCTGTGAAACTTCTTTCTGATCTGAGCATTCAGCTAACAGAGTTAAACCATACTTTTGATTGAGCAGTTTTGAAACACTCTGTCTGTAGAAAATGCAACTGGACATTCGTAGCGCTAAGTGGGTAATAGTGGAAAAAAGAATATGTTCAAATATAAACTACACAGAAGCATTGTATGAAACTTCTTTCTGTTCTGTGCATTCAACTAACAGAGTTGAACCTTACTTTTGATTGAGCCTTTCTGAAACACTCTTTCTGTAGAAACTGCAATTGGACATTCTGAGCGCTAAGAGGCCTATATTGGGAAAAATAATATCTTCAAATAAAAACTACACAGAAGCATTGTGTGAAACTTATTTCTGATATGTTCATTAAGCTAACAGAGTTAAACCATACTTTTGATTGCGCAGTTCTGAACACTCTTTCTGTAGAAAATGCAAGTGGACATTCGGAGCGCTTAGAGGGTAATAGTGGAAAAAGGAATATATTCAAATATAAACTACACAGTAGCATTCTGTGAAAATTCTTTCTGTTCTGTGCATTCAACTAACAGAGTTGAACCTTACTTTTGATTGAGCCATTCTGAAACACTCTTCCTGTAGAAACTGCAATTGGACATGCTAAGCGCTAAGAGGCCTACATTGGGAAAAAGAATATCTTCAAATAAAAACTACACAGATGCACTCTGTGAAACTTATTTCTGATCTGTAAATTCAGTTAACAGAGATAAAACATATTTTTGATTGAGCAGTTATGAAACACTCTTTTTGTAGAAAATGCAAGTGGAGATTCGGAGCGCTAAGAGGGTAATAGTGGAAAAAGGAATCTCTTCAAATATAAACTACACAGAATAATTCGGTGAAACTTCTTTCTGATCTGTGCATTCAGCTAACAGAGTTAAACCATACTTTTGATTGAGCAGATCTGAACATTATTTCTGTTGAAAATGAAACTGGACATTTGGAGCGGTAAGAGCGTAGTAGTGGAAAAAGGAATATATTCAAATATAAACTACACAGAAGCATTCTGTGAAACTTCTTTCTGATCTGAGCATTCAGCTAACAGAGTTAAACCATACTTTTGATTGAGCAGTTTTGAAACACTCTGTCTGTAGAAAATGCAACTGGACATTCGTAGCGCTAAGTGGGTAATAGTGGAAAAAAGAATATGTTCAAATATAAACTACACAGAAGCATTGTATGAAACTTCTTTCTGTTCTGTGCATTCAACTAACAGAGTTGAACCTTACTTTTGATTGAGCCTTTCTGAAACACTCTTTCTGTAGAAACTGCAATTGGACATTCTGAGCGCTAAGAGGCCTCTATTGGGAAAAATAATATCTTCAAATAAAAACTACACAGAAGCATTGTGTGAAACTTATTTCTGATATGTTCATTAAGCTAACAGAGTTAAACCATACTTTTGATTGCGCAGTTCTGAACACTCTTTCTGTAGAAAATGCAAGTGGACATTCGGAGCGCTAAGAGGGTAATAGTGGAAAAAGGAATATATTCAAATATAAACTACACAGTAGCATTCTGTGAAAATTCTTTCTGTTCTGTGCATTCAACTAACAGAGTTGAACCTTACTTTTGATTGAGCCGTTCTGAAACACTCTTTCTGTAGAAACTGCAATTGGACATGCTAAGCGCTAAGAGGCCTACATTGGGAAAAAGAATATCTTCAAATAAAAACTACACAGATGCATTCTGTGAAACTTATTTCTGATCTGTAAATTCAGTTAACAGAGATAAAACATATTTTTGATTGAGCAGTTATGAAACACTCTTTTTGTAGAAAATGCAAGTGGAGATTCGGAGCGCTAAGAGGGTAATAGTGGAAAAAGGAATGTCTTCAAATATAAACTACACAGAATCATTCGGTGAAACTTCTTTCTGATCTGTGCATTCAGCTAACAGAGTTAAACCATACTTTTGATTGAGCAGATCTGAACACTCTTTCTGTTGAAAATGCAACTGGACATTTGGAGCGCTAAGAGCGTAGTAGTGGAAAAAGGAATATATTCAAATATAAACTACACAGAAGCATTCTGTGAAACTTCTTTCTGATCTGAGCATTCAGCTAACAGAGTTAAACCATACTTTTGATTGAGCAGTTTTGAAACACTCTGTCTGTAGAAAATGCAACTGGACATTCGTAGCGCTAAGTGGGTAATAGTGGAAAAAAGAATATGTTCAAATATAAAATACACAGAAGCATTGTATGAAACTTCTTTCTGTTCTGTGCATTCAACTAACAGAGTTGAACCTTACTTTTGATTGAGCCGTTCTGAAACACTCTTTCTGTAGAAACTGCAATTGGACATTCTGAGCGCTAAGAGGCCTATATTGGGAAAAAGAATGTCTACAAATAAAAACTACACAGAAGAATTGTGTAAAACTTCTTTCTGTTCTGTTTGTTCAACTAAAAGAGTTGAACCTTAGTTTTGATTGAGCCGTTCTGTAACAGTCTTTCTGTAGAAAATGCAAGTGGAGATTCGGAGCGCTAAGAGGGTAATAGTGGAAAAAGGAATGTCTCCAAATATAAACTACACAGAATCATTCTGTGAAACTTCTTTCTGATCTGTGCATTCAGCTAACAGAGTTAAACCATACTTTTGATTGAGCAGATCTGAACACTCTTTCTGTAGAAAATGCAACTGGACATTTGGAGCGCTAAGAGAGTAGTAGTGGAAAAAGGAATATATTCAAATATAAACTACACAGAAGCATTCTGTGAAACTTCTTTCTGATCTGAGCATTCAGCTAACAGAGTTAAACCATACTTTTGATTGAGCAGTTTTGAAACACTCTGTCTGTAGAAAATGCAACTGGATATTCGTAGCGCTAAGTGGGTAATAGTGGAAAAAAGAATATGTTCAAATATAAACTACACAGAAGCATTGAATGAAACTACTTTCTGTTCTGTGCATTCAACTAACAGAGTTGAACCTTACTTTTGATTGAGCCTTTCTGAAACACTCTTTCTGTAGAAACTGCAATTGGACATTCTGAGCGCTAAGAGGCCTCTATTGGGAAAAATAATATCTTCAAATAAAAACTACACAGAAGCATTGTGTGAATCTTATTTCTGATATGTTCATTAAGCTAACAGAGTTAAACCATACTTTTGATTGCGCAGTTCTGAACACTCTTTCTGTAGAAAATGCAAGTGGACATTCGGAGCGCTAAGAGGGTAATAGTGGAAAAAGGAATATATTCAAATATAAACTACATAGTAGCATTCTGTGAAAATTCTTTCTGTTCTGTGCATTCAACTAACAGAGTTGAACCTTACTTTTGACTGAGCCGTTCTGAAACACTCTTTCTGTAGTAACTGCAATTGGACATGCTAAGCGCTAAGAGGCCTACATTGGGAAAAAGAATATCTTCAAATAAAAACTACACAGATGCATTCTGTGAAACTTATTTCTGATCTGTAAATTCAGTTAACAGATATAAAACATATTTTTGATTGAGCAGTTATGAAACACTCTTTTTGTAGAAAATGCAAGTGGAGATTCGGAGTGCTAAGAGGGTAACAGTGGAAAAAGGAATGTCTTCAAATATAAACTACACAGAATCATTCGGTGAAACTTCTTTCTGATGTGTGCATTCAGCTAACAGAGTTAAACCATACTTTTGATTGAGCAGATCTGAACACTCTTTCTGTAGAAAATTCAACTGGACATTTGGAGCGCTAAGAGCGTATTAGTGGAAAAAGGAATATATTCAAATATAAACTACACAGAAGCATTCTGTGAAACTTCTTTCTGATCTGAGCATTCAGCTAACAGAGTTAAACCATACTTTTGATTGAGCAGTTTTGAAACACTCTGTCTGTAGAAAATGCAACTGGACATTCGTAGCGCTAAGTGGGTAATAGTGGAAAAAAGTATATGTTCAAATATAAACTACACAGAAGCATTGTATGAAACTTCTTTCTGTTCTGTGCATTCAACTAACAGAGTTGAACCTTACTTTTGATTGAGCCGTTCTGAAACACTCTTTCTGTAGAAACTGCAATTGGACATTCTGAGCGCTAAGAGGCCTATATTGGGAAAAAGAATGTCTACAAATAAAAACTACACAGAAGAATTGTGTGAAACTTCTTTCTGTTCTGTTTGTTCAACTAAAAGAGTTGAACCTTAGTTTTGATTGAGCCGTTCTGAAACACTCTTTCTGTAGAAAATGCAAGTGGAGATTCGGAGCGCTAAGAGGGTAATAGTGGAAAAAGGAATGTCTCCAAATATAAACTACACAGAATCATTTTGTGAAACATCTTTCTGATCTGTGCATTCAGCTAAGAGAGTTAAACCATACTTTTGATTGAGCAGATCTGAACACTCTTTCTGTAGAAAATGCAACTGGACATTTGGAGCGCTAAGAGAGTAGTAGTGGAAAAAGGAATATATTCAAATATAAACTACACAGAAGCATTCTGTGAAACTTCTTTCTGATCTGAGCATTCAGCTAACAGAGTTAAACCATACTTTTGATTGAGCAGTTTTGAAACACTCTGTCTGTAGAAAATGCAACTGGACATTCGTAGCGCTAAGTGGGTAATAGTGGAAAAAAGAATATGTTCAAATATAAACTACACAGAAGCATTGTATGAAACTTCTTTCTGTTCTGTGCATTCAACTAACAGAGTTGAACCTTACTTTTGATTGAGCCTTTCTGAAACACTCTTTCTGTAGAAACTGCAATTGGACATTCTGAGCGCTAAGAGGCCTATATTGGGAAAAATAATATCTTCAAATAAAAACTACACAGAAGCATTGTGTGAAACTTATTTCTGATATGTTCATTAAGCTAACAGAGTTAAACCATACTTTTGATTGCGCAGTTCTGAACACTCTTTCTGTAGAAAATGCAAGTGGACATTCGGAGCGCTAAGAGGGTAATAGTGGAAAAAGGAATATATTCAAATATAAACTACACAGTAGCATTCTGTGAAAATTCTTTCTGTTCTGTGCATTCAACTAACAGAGTTGAACCTTACTTTTGATTGAGCCATTCTGAAACACTCTTCCTGTAGAAACTGCAATTGGACATGCTAAGCGCTAAGAGGCCTACATTGGGAAAAAGAATATCTTCAAATTAAAACTACACAGATGCACTCTGTGAAACTTATTTCTGATCTGTAAATTCAGTTAACAGAGATAAAACATATTTTTGATTGAGCAGTTATGAAACACTCTTTTTGTAGAAAATGCAAGTGGAGATTCGGAGCGCTAAGAGGGTAATAGTGGAAAAAGGAATGTCTTCAAATATAAACTACACAGAATAATTCGGTGAAACTTCTTTCTGATCTGTGCATTCAGCTAACAGAGTTAAACCATACTTTTGATTGAGCAGATCTGAACATTATTTCTCTTGAAAATGAAACTGGACATTTGGAGCGGTAAGAGCGTAGTAGTGGAAAAAGGAATATATTCAAATATAAACTACACAGAAGCATTCTGTGAAACTTCTTTCTGATCTGAGCATTCAGCTAACAGAGTAAAACCATACTTTTGATTGAGCAGTTTTGAAACACTCTGTCTGTAGAAAATGCAACTGGACATTCGTAGCGCTAAGTGGGTAATAGTGGAAAAAAGAATATGTTCAAATATAAACTACACAGAAGCATTGTATGAAACTTCTTTCTGTTCTGTGCATTCAACTAACAGAGTTGAACCTTACTTTTGATTGAGCCTTTCTGAAACACTCTTTCTGTAGAAACTGCAATTGGACATTCTGAGCGCTAAGAGGCCTCTATTGGGAAAAATAATATCTTCAAATAAAAACTACACAGAAGCACTGTGTGAAACTTATTTCTGATATGTTCATTAAGCTAACAGAGTTAAACCATACTTTTGATTGCGCAGTTCTGAACACTCTTTCTGTAGAAAATGCAAGTGGACATTCGGAGCGCTAAGAGGGTAATAGTGGAAAAAGGAATATATTCAAATATAAACTACACAGTAGCATTCTGTGAAAATTCTTTCTGTTCTGTGCATTCAACTAACAGAGTTGAACCTTACTTTTGATTGAGCCGTTCTGAAACACTCTTTCTGTAGTAACTGCAATTGGACATGCTAAGCGCTAAGAGGCCTACATTGGGAAAAAGAATATCTTCAAAAAAAACTACACAGATGCATTCTGTGAAACTTATTTCTGATCTGTAAATTCAGTTAACAGAGATAAAACATATTTTTGATTGAGCAGTTATGAAACACTCTTTTTGTAGAAAATGCAAGTGGAGATTCGGAGCGCTAAGAGGGTAATAGTGGAAAAAGGAATGTCTTCAAATATAAACTACACAGAATCATTCGGTGAAACTTCTTTCTGATCTGTGCATTCAGCTAACAGAGTTAAACCATACTTTTGATTGAGCAGATCTGAACACTCTTTCTGTTGAAAATGCAACTGGACATTTGGAGCGCTAAGAGCGTAGTAGTGGAAAAAGGAATATATTCAAATATAAACTACACAGAAGCATTCTGTGAAACTTCTTTCTGATCTGAGCATACAGCTAACAGAGTTAAACCATACTTTTGATTGAGCAGTTTTGAAAAACTCTGTCTGTAGAAAATGCAACTGGACATTCGTAGCGCTAAGTGGGTAATAGTGGAAAAGAGAATATGTTCAAATATAAACTACACAGAAGCATTGTATGAAACTTCTTTCTGTTCTGTGCATTCAACTAACAGAGTTGAACCTTACTTTTGATTGAGCCGTTCTGAAACACTCTTTCTGTAGAAACTGTAATTGGACATTCTGAGCGCTAAGAGGCCTATATTGGGAAAAAGAATGTCTACAAATAAACACTACACAGAAGAATTGTGTGAAACTTCTTTCTGTTCTGTTTGTTTAACTAGAAGAGTTGAACCTTAGTTTTGATTGAGCCGTTCTGAAACACTCTTTCTGTAGAAAATGCAAGTGGAGATTCGGAGCGCTAAGAGGGTAATAGTGGAAAAAGGAATGTCTCCAAATATAAACTACACAGAATCATTCTGTGAAACTTCTTTCTGATCTGTATATTCAGCTAACAGAGTTAAACCATACTTTTGATTGAGCAGATCTGAACACTCTTTCTGTAGAAAATGCAACTGGACATTTGGAGCGCTAAGAGAGTAGTAGTGGAAAAAGGAATATATTCAAATATAAACTACACAGAAGCATTCTGTGAAACTTCTTTCTGATCTGAGCATTCAGCTAATAGAGTTAAACCATACTTTTGATTGAGCAGATCTGAACACTCTTTCTGTTGAAAATGCAACTGGACATTTGGAGCGCTAAGAGCGTAGTAGTGGAAAAAGGAATATATTCAAATATAAACTACACAGAAGCATTCTGTGAAACTTCTTTCTGATCTGAGCATACAGCTATCAGAGTTAAACCATACTTTTGATTGAGCAGTTTTGAAACACTCTGTCTGTAGAAAATGCAACTGGACATTCGTAGCGCTAAGTGGGTAATAGTGGAAAAGAGAATATGTTCAAATATAAACTACACAGAAGCATTGTATGAAACTTCTTTCTGTTCTGTGCATTCAACTAACAGAGTTGAACCTTACTTTTGATTGAGCCGTTCTGAAACACTCTTTCTGTAGAAACTGCAATTGGACATTCTGAGCGCTAAGAGGCCTATATTGGGAAAAAGAATGTCTACAAATAAAAACTACACAGAAGAATTGTGTGAAACTTCTTTCTGTTCTGTTTGTTCAACTAAAAGAGTTGAACTTTAGTTTTGATTGAGCCGTTCTGAAACACTCTTTCTGTAGAAAATGCAAGTGGACATTCGGAGCGCTAAGAGGGTAATAGTGGAAAAAGGAATGTCTCCAAATATAAACTACACAGAATCATTCTGTGAAACTTCTTTCTGATCTGTGCATTCAGCTAACAGAGTTAAACCATACTTTTGATTGAGCAGATCTGAACACTCTTTCTGTAGAAAATGCAACTGGACATTTGGAGCGCTAAGAGAGTAGTAGTGGAAAAAGGAATATATTCAAATATAAACTAAACAGAAGCATTCTGTGAAACTTCTTTCTGATCTGAGCATTCAGCTAACAGAGTTAAACCATACTTTTGATTGAGCAGTTTTGAAACACTCTGTCTGTAGAAAATGCAACTGGACATTCGTAGCGCTAAGTGGGTAATAGTGGAAAAAAGAATATGTTCAAATATAAACTACACAGAAGCATTTTATGAAACTTCTTTCTGTTCTGTGCATTCAACTAACAGAGTTGAACCTTACTTTTGATTGAGCCTTTCTGAAACACTCTTTCTGTAGAATCTGCAATTGGACATTCTGAGCGCTAAGAGGCCTTATTGGGAAAAATAATATCTTCAAATAAAAACTACACAGAAGCATTGTGTGAAACTTATTTCTGCTATGTTCATTAAGCTAACAGAGTTAAACCATACTTTTGATTGCGCAGTTCTGAACACTCTTTCTGTAGAAAATGCAAGTGGACTTTCGGAGCGCTAAGAGGGTAATAGTGGAAAAAGGAATATATTCAAATATAAACTACACAGTAGCATTCTGTGAAAATTATTTCTGTTCTGTGCATTGAACTAACAGAGTTGGACCTTACTTTTGATTGAGCCGTTCTGAAACACTCTTTCTGTAGTAACAGCAATTGGACATGCTAAGCGCTAAGAGGCCTACATTGGGAAAAAGAATATCTTCAAATAAAAACTACACAGATGCATTCTGTGAAACTTATTTCTGATCTGTAAATTCAGTTAACAGATATAAAACATATTTTTGATTGAGCAGTTATGAAACACTCTTTTTGTAGAAAATGCAAGTGGAGATTCGGAGCGCTAAGAGGGTAACAGTGGAAAAAGGAATGTCTTCAAATATAAACTACACAGAATCATTCGGTGAAACTTCTTTCTGATCTGTGCATTCAGCTAACAGAGTTAAACCATACTTTTGATTGAGCAGATCTGAACACTCTTTCTGTAGAAAATTCAACTGGACATTTGGAGCGCTAAGAGCTTAGTAGTGGAAAAAGGAATATATTCAAATATAAACTACACAGAAGCATTCTGTGAAACTTCTTTCTGATCTGAGCATTCAGCTAACAGAGTTAAACCATACTTTTGATTGAGCAGTTTTGAAACACTCTGTCTGTAGAAAATGCAACTGGACATTCGTAGCGCTAAGTGGGTAATAGTGGAAAAAAGAATATGTTCAAATATAAACTACACAGAAGCATTGTATGAAACTTCTTTCTGTTCTGTGCATTCAACTAACAGAGTTGAACCTTACTTTTGATTGAGCCGCTCTGAAACACTCTTTCTGTAGAAACTGCAATTGGACATTCTGAGCACTAAGAGGCCTATATTGGGAAAAAGAATGTCTACAAATAAAAACTACACAGAAGAATTGTGTGAAACTTCTTTCTGTTCTGTTTGTTCAACTAAAAGAGTTGAACCTTAGTTTTGATTGAGCCGTTCTGAAACACTCTTTCTGTAGAAAATGCAAGTGGAGATTCGGAGCGCTAAGAGGGTAATAGTGGAAAAAGGAATGTCTCCAAATATAAACTACACAGAATCATTCTGTGAAACTTCTTTCTGATCTGTGCATTCAGCTAACAGAGTTAAACCATACTTTTGATTGAGCAGATCTGAACACTCTTTCTGTAGAAAATGCAACTGGACATTTGGAGCGCTAAGAGAGTAGTAGTGGAAAAAGGAATATATTCAAATATAAACTACACAGAAGCATTCTGTGAAACTTCTTTCTGAACTGAGCATTCAGCTAACAGAGTTAAACCATACTTTTGATTGAGCAGTTTTGAAACACTCTGTCTGTAGAAAATGCAACTGGACATTCGTAGCGCTAAGTGGGTAATAGTGGAAAAAAGAATATGTTCAAATATAAACTACACAGAAGCATTGTATGAAACTTCTTTCTGTTCTGTGCATTCAACTAACAGAGTTGAACCTTACTTTTGATTGAGCCTTTCTGAAACACTCTTTCTGCAGAAACTGCAATTGGACATTCTGAGCGCTAAGAGGCCTCTATTGGGAAAAATAATATCTTCAAATAAAAACTACACAGAAGCATTGTGTGAAACTTATTTCTGATATGTTCATTAAGCTAACAGTGTTAAACCATACTTTTGATTGCGCAGTTCTGAACACTCTTTCTGTAGAAAATGCAAGTGGACATTCGGAGCACAAAGAGGGTAATTGTGGAAAAAGGAATATATTCAAATATAAACTACACAGTAGCATTCTGTGAAAATACTTTCTGTTCTGTGCAGTCAACTAACAGAGTTGAACCTTACTTTTGATTGAGCCGTTCTGAAACACTCTTTCTGTAGAAACTGCAATTGGACATGCTAAGCGCTAAGAGGCCTACATTGGGAAAAAGAATATCTTCAAATAAAAACTACACAGATGCATTCTGTGAAACTTATTTCTGATCTGTAAATTCAGTTAACAGAGATAAAACATATTTTTGATTGAGCAGTTAGGAAACACTCTTTTTGTAGAAAATGCAAGTGGAGATTCGGAGCGCTAAGAGGGTAATAGTGGAAAAAGGAATGTCTTCAAATATAAACTACACAGAATCATTCAGTGAAACTTCTTTCTGATCTGTGCATTCAGCTAACAGAGTTAAAACATACTTTTGATTGAGCAGATCTGAACACTCTTTCTGTTGAAAATGCAACTGGACATTTGGAGCGCTAAGAGCGTATTAGTGGAAAAAGGAATATATTCATATATGAAATACACAGAAGCATTCTGTGAAACTTCTTTCTGATCTGAGCATTCAGCTAACAGAGTTAAACCATACTTTTGATGAGCAGCTTTGAAACACTCTGTCTGTAGAAAATGCAACTGGACATTCGTAGCGCTAAGTGGGTAATATTGGAAAAAAGAATATGTTCAAATATAAACTACACAGAAGCATTGTATGAAACTTCTTTCTGTTCTGTGCATTCAACTAACAGAGTTGAACCTTACTTTTGATTGAGCCGTTCTGAAACACTCTTTCTGTAGAAACTGCAATTGGACATTCTGAGCGCTAAGAGGCCTATATTGGGAAAAAGAATGTCTACAAATAAAAACTACACAGAAGAATTGTGTGAAACTTCTTTCTGTTCTGTTTGTTCAACTAGAAGAGTTGAACCTTAGTTTTGATTGAGCCGTTCTGAAACACTCTTTCTGTAGAAAATGCAAGTGGAGATTCGGAGCACTAAGAGGTTAATACTGCAAAAAGGAATGTCTCCAAATATAAACTACACAGAATCATTCTGTGAAACTTCTTTCTGATCTGTGCATTCAGCTAACAGAGTTAAACCATACTTTTGATTGAGCAGATCTGAACACTCTTTCTGTAGAAAATGCAACTGGACATTTGGAGCGCTAAGAGAGTAGTAGTGGAAAAAGGAATATATTCAAATATAAACTACACAGAAGCATTCTGTGAAACTTCTTTCTGATCTGAGCATTCAGCTAACAGAGTTAAACCATACTTTTTATTGAGCAGTTTTGAAACACTCTGTCTGTAGAAAATGCAACTGGACATTCTTAGCGCTAAGTGGGTAATAGTGGAAAAAAGAATATGTTCAAATATAAACTACACAGAAGCATTGTATGAAACTTCTTTCTGTTCTGTGCATTCAACTAACAGAGTTGAACCTTACTTTTGATTGAGCCGTTCTGAAACACTCTTTCTGTAGAAACTGCAATTGGACATTCTGAGCGCTAAGAGGCCTCTATTGGGAAAAATAATATCTTCAAATAAAAACTACACAGAAGCATTGTGTGAAACTTATTTCTGATATGTTCATTAAGCTAACAGAGTTAAACCATACTTTTGATTGCGCAGTTCTGAACATTCTTTCTGTAGAAAATGCAAGTGGACATTCTTAGCACTAAGAGGGTAATAGTGGAAAAAGGAATATATTCAAATATAAACTACACAGTAGCATTCTGTGAAAATTTTTCTGTTCTGTGCATTCAACTAACAGAGTTGAACCTTACTTTTGATTGAGCCGTTCTGAAACACTCTTTCTGTAGAAACTGCAATTGGACATGCTAAGCGCTAAGAGGCCTACATTGGGAAAAAGAATATCTTCAAATAAAAACTACACAGATGCATTCTGTGAAACTTATTTCTGATCTGTAAATTCAGTTAACAGAGATAAAATATATTTTTGATTGAGCAGTTATGAAACACTCTTTTTGTAGAAAATGCAAGTGGAGATTCGGAGCGCTAAGAGGGTAATAGTGGAAAAAGGAATGTCTTCAAATATAAACTACACAGAATCATTCAGTGAAACTTCTTTCTGATCTGTGCATTCAGCTAACAGAGTTAAACCATACTTTTGATTGAGCAGATCTGAACACTCTTTCTGTTGAAAATGCAACTGGACATTTGGAGCGCTAAGAGCGTATTAGTGGAAAAAGGAATATATTCATATATAAACTACACAGAAGCATTCTGTGAAACTTCTTTGTGATCTGAGCATTCAGCTAACAGAGTTAAACCATACTTTTGATTGAGCAGTTTTGAAACACTCTGTCTGTAGAAAATGCAACTGGACATTCGTAGCGCTAAGTGGGTAATAGTGGAAAAAAGAATATGTTCAAATATAAACTACACAGAAGCATTGTATGAAACTTCTTTCTGTTCTGTGCATTCAACTAACAGAGTTGAACCTTACTTTTGATTGAGCCGTTCTGAAACACTCTTTCTGTAGAAACTGCAATTGGACATTCTCAGCGCTAAGAGGCCTATATTGGGAAAAAGAATGTCTACAAATAAAAACTACACAGAAGAATTGTGTGAAACTTCTTTCTGTTCTGTTTGTTCAACTAAAGGGTTGAACCTTAGTTTTGATTTTGCCGTTCTGAAACACTCTTTCTGTAGAAAATGCAAGTGGAGATTCGGAGCGCTAAGAGGGTAATACTGGAAAAAGGAATGTCTCCAAATATAAACTTCACAGAATCATTCTGTGAAACTTTTCTGATCTGTGCATTCAGCTAACAGAGTTAAACCATACTTTTGATTGAGCAGATCTGAACACTCTTTCTGTAGAAAATGCAACTGGACATTTATAGCGCTAAGAGAGTAGTAGTGGAAAAAGGAATATATTCAAATATAAACTACACAGAAGCATTCTGTGAAACTTCTTTCTGAACTGAGCATTCAGCTAACAGAGTTAAACCATACTTTTGATTGAGCAGTTTTGAAACACTCTGTCTGTAGAAAATGCAACTGGACATTCGTAACGCTAAGTGGGTAATAGTTGAAAAAAGAATATGTTCAAATATAAACTACACAGAAGCATTGTATGAAACTTCTTTCTGTTCTGTGCATTCAACTAACAGAGTTGAACCTTACTTTTGATTGAGCCTTTCTGAAACACTCTTTCTGTAGAAACTGCAATTGGACATTCTGAGCGCTAAGAGGCCTCTATTGGGAAAAATAATATCTTCAAATAAAAACTACACAGAAGCATTGTGTGAAACTTATTTCTGATATGTTCATTAAGCTAACAGAGTTAAACCATACTTTTGATTGCTCAGTTCTGAACACTCTTTCTGTAGAAAATGCAAGTTGACATTCGGAGCACTAAGAGGGTAATAGTGGAAAAAGGAATATATTCAAATATAAACTACACAGTAGCATTCTGTGAAAATTCTTTCTGTTCTGTGCATTCAACTAACAGAGTTGAACCTTACTTTTGATTGAGCCGTTCTGAAACACTTTTTCTGTAGAAACTGCAATTGGACATGCTAAGCGCTAAGAGGCCTACATTGGGAAAAAGAATATCTTCAAATAAAAACTACACAGATGCATTCTGTGAAACTTATTTCTGATCTGTAAATTCAGTTAACAGAGATAAAACATATTTTTGATTGAGCAGTTATGAAACACTCTTTTTGTAGAAAATGCAAGTGGAGATTCGGAGCGCTAAGAGGGTAATAGTGGAAAAAGGAATGTCTTCAAATATAAACTACACAGAATCATTCGGTGAAACTTCTTTCTGATCTGTGCATTCAGCTAACAGAGTTAAACCATACTTTTGATTGAGCAGATCTGAACACTCTTTCTGTTGAAAATGCAACTGGACATTTGGAGCGCTAAGAGCGTAGTAGTGGAAAAAGGAATATATTCAAATATAAACTACACAGAAGCATTCTGTGAAACTTCTTTCTGATCTGAGCATACAGCTAACAGAGTTAAACCATACTTTTGATTGAGCAGTTTTGAAAATCTCTGTCTGTAGAAAATGCAACTGGACATTCGTAGCGCTAAGTGGGTAATAGTGGAAAAGAGAATATGTTCAAATATAAACTACACAGAAGCATTGTATGAAACTTCTTTCTGTTCTGTGCATTCAACTAACAGAGTTGAACCTTACTTTTGATTGAGCCGTTCTGAAACACTCTTTCTGTAGAAACTGTAATTGGACATTCTGAGCGCTAAGAGGCCTATATTGGGAAAAAGAATGTCTACAAATAAACACTACACAGAAGAATTGTGTGAAACTTCTTTCTGTTCTGTTTGTTTAACTAGAAGAGTTGAACCTTAGTTTTGATTGAGCCGTTCTGAAACACTCTTTCTGTAGAAAATGCAAGTGGAGATTCGGAGCGCTAAGAGGGTAATAGTGGAAAAAGGAATGTCTCCAAATATAAACTACACAGAATCATTCTGTGAAACTTCTTTCTGATCTGTATATTCAGCTAACAGAGTTAAACCATACTTTTGATTGAGCAGATCTGAACACTCTTTCTGTAGAAAATGCAACTGGACATTTGGAGCGCTAAGAGAGTAGTAGTGGAAAAAGGAATATATTCAAATATAAACTACACAGAAGCATTCTGTGAAACTTCTTTCTGATCTGAGCATTCAGCTAATAGAGTTAAACCATACTTTTGATTGAGCAGATCTGAACACTCTTTCTGTTGAAAATGCAACTGGACATTTGGAGCGCTAAGAGCGTAGTAGTGGAAAAAGGAATATATTCAAATATAAACTACACAGAAGCATTCTGTGAAACTTCTTTCTGATCTGAGCATACAGCTATCAGAGTTAAACCATACTTTTGATTGAGCAGTTTTGAAACACTCTGTCTGTAGAAAATGCAACTGGACATTCGTAGCGCTAAGTGGGTAATAGTGGAAAAGAGAATATGTTCAAATATAAACTACACAGAAGCATTGTATGAAACTTCTTTCTGTTCTGTGCATTCAACTAACAGAGTTGAACCTTACTTTTGATTGAGCCGTTCTGAAACACTCTTTCTGTAGGAACTGCAATTGGACATTCTGAGCGCTAAGAGGCCTATATTGGGAAAAAGAATGTCTACAAATAAAAACTACACAGAAGAATTGTGTGAAACTTCTTTCTGTTCTGTTTGTTCAACTAAAAGAGTTGAACATTAGTTTTGATTGAGCCGTTCTGAAACACTCTTTCTGTAGAAAATGCAAGTGGAGATTCGGAGCGCTAAGAGGGTAATAGTGGAAAAAGGAATGTCTCCAAATATAAACTACACAGAATCATTCTGTGAAACTTCTTTCTGATTTGTGCATTCAGCTAACAGAGTTAAACCATACTTTTGATTGAGCAGATCTGAACACTCTTTCTGTAGAAAATGCAACTGGACATTTGGAGCGCTAAGAGAGTAGTAGTGGAAAAAGGAATATATTCAAATATAAACTAAACAGAAGCATTCTGTGAAACTTCTTTCTGATCTGAGCATTCAGCTAACAGAGTTAAACCATACTTTTGATTGAGCAGTTTTGAAACACTCTGTCTGTAGAAAATGCAACTGGACATTCGTAGCGCTAAGTGGGTAATAGTGGAAAAAAGAATATGTTCAAATATAAACTACACAGAAGCATTATATGAAACTTCTTTCTGTTCTGTGCATTCAACTAACAGAGTTGAACCTTACTTTTGATTGAGCCTTTCTGAAACACTCTTTCTGTAGAATCTGCAATTGGACATTCTGAGCGCTAAGAGGCCTTATTGGGAAAAATAATATCTTCAAATAAAAACTACACAGAAGCATTGTGTGAAACTTATTTCTGCTATGTTCATTAAGCTAACAGAGTTAAACCATACTTTTGATTGCGCAGTTCTGAACACTCTTTCTGTAGAAAATGCAAGTGGACTTTCGGAGCGCTAAGAGGGTAATAGTGGAAAAAGGAACATATTCAAATATAAACTACACAGTAGCATTCTGTGAAAATTCTTTCTGTTCTGTGCATTCAACTAACAGAGTTGAACCTTACTTTTGATTGAGCCGTTCTGAAACACTCTTTCTGTAGAAACTGCAATTGGACATGCTAAGCGCTAAGAGGCCTACATTGGGAAAAAGAATATCTTCAAATAAAAACTACACAGATGCATTCTGTGAAACTTATTTCTGATCTGTAAATTCAGTTAACAGAGATAAAACATATTTTTGATTGAGCTGTTATGAAACACTCTTTTTGTAGAAAATGCAAGTGGAGATTCGGAGCGCTAAGAGGGTAATAGTGGAAAAAGGAATGTCTTCAAATATAAACTACACAGAATCATTCGGTGAAACTTCTTTCTGATCTGTGCATTCAGCTAACAGAGTTAAACCATACTTTTGATTGAGCAGATCTGAACACTCTTTCTGTTGAAAATGCAACTGGACATTTGGAGCGCTAAGAGCGTAGTAGTGGAAAAAGGAATATATTCAAATATAAACTACACAGAAGCATTCTGTGAATCTTCTTTCTGATCTGAGCATTCAGCTAACAGAGTTAAACCATACTTTTGATTGAGCAGTTTTGAAACACTCTGTCTGTAGAAAATGCAACTGGACATTCGTAGCGCTAAGTGGGTAATAGTGGAAAAAAGAATATGTTCAAATATAAACTACACAGAAGCATTGTATGAAACTTCTTTCTGTTCTGTGCATTCAACTAACAGAGTTGAACCTTACTTTTGATTGAGCCGTTCTGAAACACTCTTTCTGTAGAAACTGCAATTGGACATTCTGAGCGCTAAGAGGCCTATATTGGGAAAAAGAATGTCTACAAATAAAAACTACACAGAAGAATTGTGTAAAACTTCTTTCTGTTCTGTCTGTTCAACTAAAAGAGTTGAACCTTAGTTTTGATTGAGCCGTTCTGTAACAGTCTTTCTGTAGAAAATGCAAGTGGAGATTCGGAGCGCTAAGAGGGTAATAGTGGAAAAAGGAATGTCTCCAAATATAAACTACACAGAATCATTCTGTGAAACTTCTTTCTGATCTGTGCATTCAGCTAACAGAGTTAAACCATACTTTTGATTGAGCAGATCTGAACACTCTTTCTGTAGAAAATGCAACTGGACATTTGGAGCGCTAAGAGAGTAGTAGTGGAAAAAGTAATATATTCAAATATAAACTACACAGAAGCATTCTGTGAAACTTCTTTCTGATCTGAGCATTCAGCTAACAGAGTTAAACCATACTTTTGATTGAGCAGTTTTGAAACACTCTGTCTGTAGAAAATGCAACTGGATATTCGTAGCGCTAAGTGGGTAATAGTGGAAAAAAGAATATGTTCAAATATAAACTACACAGAAGCATTGAATGAAACTTCTTTCTGTTCTGTGCATTCAACTAACAGAGTTGAACCTTACTTTTGATTGAGCCTTTCTGAAACACTCTTTCTGTAGAAACTGCAATTGGACATTCTGAGCGCTAAGAGGCCTCTATTGGGAAAAATAATATCTTCAAATAAAAACTACACAGAAGCATTGTGTGAAACTTATTTCTGATATGTTCATTAAGCTAACAGAGTTAAACCATACTTTTGATTGCGCAGTTCTGAACACTCTTTCTGTAGAAAATGCAAGTGGACATTCGGAGCGCTAAGAGGGTAATAGTGGAAAAAGGAATATATTCAAATATAAACTACACAGTAGCATTCTGTGAAAATTCTTTCTGTTCTGTGCATTCAACTAACAGAGTTGAACCTTACTTTTGATTGAGCCGTTCTGAAACACTCTTTCTGTAGTAACTGCAATTGGACATGCTAAGCGCTAAGAGGCCTACATTAGGAAAAAGAATATCTTCAAATAAAAACTACACAGATGCATTCTGTGAAACTTATTTCTGATCTGTAAATTCAGTTAACAGATATAAAACATATTTTTGATTGAGCAGTTATGAAACACTCTTTTTGTAGAAAATGCAAGTGGAGATTCGGAGCGCTAAGAGGGTAACAGTGGAAAAAGGAATGTCTTCAAATATAAACTACACAGAATCATTCGGTGAAACTTCTTTCTGATCTGTGCATTCAGCTAACAGAGTTAAACCATACTTTTGATTGAGCAGATCTGAACACTCTTTCTGTAGAAAATTCAACTGGACATTTGGAGCGCTAAGAGCGTATTAGTGGAAAAAGGAATATATTCAAATATAAACTACACAGAAGCATTCTGTGAAACTTCTTTCTGATCTGAGCATTCAGCTAACAGAGTTAAACCATACTTTTGATTGAGCAGTTTTGAAACACTCTGTCTGTAGAAAATGCAACTGGACATTCGTAGCGCTAAGTGGGTAATAGTGGAAAAAAGTGTATGTTCAAATATAAACTACACAGAAGCATTGTATGAAACTTCTTTCTGTTCTGTGCATTCAACTAACAGAGTTGAACCTTACTTTTGATTGAGCCGTTCTGAAACACTCTTTCTGTAGAAACTGCAATTGGACATTCTGAGCGCTAAGAGGCCTATATTGGGAAAAAGAATGTCTACAAATAAAAACTACACAGAAGAATTGTGTGAAACTTCTTTCTGTTCTGTTTGTTCAACTAAAAGATTTGAACCTTAGTTTTGATTGAGCCGTTCTGTAACAGTCTTTCTGTAGAAAATGCAAGTGGAGATTCGGAGCGCTAAGAGGGTAATAGTGGAAAAAGGAATGTCTCCAAATATAAACTACACAGAATCATTCTGTGAAACTTCTTTCTGATCTGTGCATTCAGCTAACAGAGTTAAACCATACTTTTGATTGAGCAGATCTGAACACTCTTTCTGTAGAAAATGCAACTGGACATTTGGAGCGCTAAGAGAGTAGTAGTGGAAAAAGGAATATATTCAAATATAAACTACACAGAAGCATTCTGTGAAACTTCTTTCTGATCCGAGAATTCAGCTAACAGAGTTAAACCATACTTTTGATTGAGCAGTTTTGAAACACTCTATCTGTAGAAAATGCAACTGGACATTCGTAACGCTAAGTGGGTAATAGTTGAAAAAAGAATATGTTCAAATATAAACTACACAGAAGCATTGTATGAAACTTCTTTCTGTTCTGTGCATTCAACTAACAGAGTTGAACCTTACTTTTGATTGAGCCTTTCTGAAACACTCTTTCTGTAGAAACTGCAATTGGACATTCTGAGCGCTAAGAGGCCTCTATTGGGAAAAATAATACCTTCAAATAAAAACTACACAGAAGCATTGTGTGAAACTTATTTCTGATATGTTCATTAAGCTAACAGAGTTAAACCATACTTTTGATTGCGCAGTTCTGAACACTCTTTCTGTAGAAAATGCAAGTTGACATTCGGAGCACTAAGAGGGTAATAGTGGAAAAAGGAATATATTCAAATATAAACTACACAGTAGCATTCTGTGAAAATTCTTTCTGTTCTGTGCATTCAACTAACAGAGTTGAACCTTACTTTTGATTGAGCCGTTCTGAAACACTTTTTCTGTAGAAACTGCAATTGGACATGCTAAGCGCTAAGAGGCCTACATTGGGAAAAAGAATATCTTCAAATAAAAACTACACAGATGCATTCTGTGAAACTTATTTCTGATCTGTAAATTCAGTTAACAGAGATAAAACATATTTTTGATTGAGCAGTTATGAAACACTCTTTTTGTAGAAAATGCAAGTGGAGATTCGGAGCGCTAAGAGGGTAATAGTGGAAAAAGGAATGTCTTCAAATATAAACTACACAGAATCATTCGGTGAAACTTCTTTCTGATCTGTGCATTCAGCTAACAGAGTTAAACCATACTTTTGATTGAGCAGATCTGAACACTCTTTCTGTTGAAAATGCAACTGGACATTTGGAGCGCTAAGAGCGTAGTAGTGGAAAAAGGAATATATTCAAATATAAACTACACAGAAGCATTCTGTGAAACTTCTTTCTGATCTGAGCATACAGCTAACAGAGTTAAACCATACTTTTGATTGAGCAGTTTTGAAAAACTCTGTCTGTAGAAAATGCAACTGGACATTCGTAGCGCTAAGTGGGTAATAGTGGAAAAGAGAATATGTTCAAATATAAACTACACAGAAGCATTGTATGAAACTTCTTTCTGTTCTGTGCATTCAACTAACAGAGTTGAACCTTACTTTTGATTGAGCCGTTCTGAAACACTCTTTCTGTAGAAACTGTAATTGGACATTCTGAGCGCTAAGAGGCCTATATTGGGAAAAAGAATGTCTACAAATAAACACTACACAGAAGAATTGTGTGAAACTTCTTTCTGTTCTGTTTGTTTAACTAGAAGAGTTGAACCTTAGTTTTGATTGAGCCGTTCTGAAACACTCTTTCTGTAGAAAATGCAAGTGGAGATTCGGAGCGCTAAGAGGGTAATAGTGGAAAAAGGAATGTCTCCAAATATAAACTACACAGAATCATTCTGTGAAACTTCTTTCTGATCTGTATATTCAGCTAACAGAGTTAAACCATACTTTTGATTGAGCAGATCTGAACACTCTTTCTGTAGAAAATGCAACTGGACATTTGGAGCGCTAAGAGAGTAGTAGTGGAAAAAGGAATATATTCAAATATAAACTACACAGAAGCATTCTGTGAAACTTCTTTCTGATCTGAGCATTCAGCTAATAGAGTTAAACCATACTTTTGATTGAGCAGATCTGAACACTCTTTCTGTTGAAAATGCAACTGGACATTTGGAGCGCTAAGAGCGTAGTAGTGGAAAAAGGAATATATTCAAATATAAACTACACAGAAGCATTCTGTGAAACTTCTTTCTGATCTGAGCATACAGCTATCAGAGTTAAACCATACTTTTGATTGAGCAGTTTTGAAACACTCTGTCTGTAGAAAATGCAACTGGACATTCGTAGCGCTAAGTGGGTAATAGTGGAAAAGAGAATATGTTCAAATATAAACTACACAGAAGCATTGTATGAAACTTCTTTCTGTTCTGTGCATTCAACTAACAGAGTTGAACCTTACTTTTGATTGAGCCGTTCTGAAACACTCTTTCTGTAGAAACTGCAATTGGACATTCTGAGCGCTAAGAGGCCTATATTGGGAAAAAGAATGTCTACAAATAAAAACTACACAGAAGAATTGTGTGAAACTTCTTTCTGTTCTGTTTGTTGAACTAAAAGAGTTGAACCTTAGTTTTGATTGAGCCGTTCTGAAACACTCTTTCTGTAGAAAATGCAAGTGGAGATTCGGAGCGCTAAGAGGGTAATAGTGGAAAAAGGAATGTCTCCAAATATAAACTACACAGAATCATTCTGTGAAACTTCTTTCTGATCTGTGCATTCAGCTAACAGAGTTAAACCATACTTTTGATTGAGCAGATCTGAACACTCTTTCTGTAGAAAATGCAACTGGACATTTGGAGCGCTAAGAGAGTAGTAGTGGAAAAAGGAATATATTCAAATATAAACTAAACAGAAGCATTCTGTGAAACTTCTTTCTGATCTGAGCATTCAGCTAACAGAGTTAAACCATACTTTTGATTGAGCAGTTTTGAAACACTCTGTCTGTAGAAAATGCAACTGGACATTCGTAGCGCTAAGTGGGTAATAGTGGAAAAAAGAATATGTTCAAATATAAACTACACAGAAGCATTTTATGAAACTTCTTTCTGTTCTGTGCATTCAACTAACAGAGTTGAACCTTACTTTTGATTGAGCCTTTCTGAAACACTCTTTCTGTAGAATCTGCAATTGGACATTCTGAGCGCTAAGAGGCCTTATTGGGAAAAATAATATCTTCAAATAAAAACTACACAGAAGCATTGTGTGAAACTTATTTCTGCTATGTTCATTAAGCTAACAGAGTTAAACCATACTTTTGATTGCGAAGTTCTGAACACTCTTTCTGTAGAAAATGCAAGTGGACTTTCGGAGCGCTAAGAGGGTAATAGTGGAAAAAGGAACATATTCAAATATAAACTACACAGTAGCATTCTGTGAAAATTCTTTCTGTTCTGTGCATTCAACTAACAGAGTTGAACCTTACTTTTGATTGAGCCGTTCTGAAACACTCTTTCTGTAGAAACTGCAATTGGACATGCTAAGCGCTAAGAGGCCTACATTGGGAAAAAGAATATCTTCAAATAAAAACTACACAGATGCATTCTGTGAAACTTATTTCTGATCTGTAAATTCAGTTAACAGAGATAAAACATATTTTTGATTGAGCAGTTATGAAACACTCTTTTTGTAGAAAATGCAAGTGGAGATTCGGAGCGCTAAGAGGGTAATAGTGGAAAAAGGAATGTCTTCAAATATAAACTACACAGAATCATTCGGTGAAACTTCTTTCTGATCTGTGCATTCAGCTAACAGAGTTAAACCATACTTTTGATTGAGCAGATCTGAACACTCTTTCTGTTGAAAATGCAACTGGACATTTGGAGCGCTAAGAGCGTAGTAGTGGAAAAAGGAATATATTCAAATATAAACTACACAGAAGCATTCTGTGAATCTTCTTTCTGATCTGAGCATTCAGCTAACAGAGTTAAACCATACTTTTGATTGAGCAGTTTTGAAACACTCTGTCTGTAGAAAATGCAACTGGACATTCGTAGCGCTAAGTGGGTAATAGTGGAAAAAAGAATATGTTCAAATATAAACTACACAGAAGCATTGTATGAAACTTCTTTCTGTTCTGTGCATTCAACTAACAGAGTTGAACCTTACTTTTGATTGAGCCGTTCTGAAACACTCTTTCTGTAGAAACTGCAATTGGACATTCTGAGCGCTAAGAGGCCTATATTGGGAAAAAGAATGTCTACAAATAAAAACTACACAGAAGAATTGTGTAAAACTTCTTTCTGTTCTGTCTGTTCAACTAAAAGAGTTGAACCTTAGTTTTGATTGAGCCGTTCTGTAACAGTCTTTCTGTAGAAAATGCAAGTGGAGATTCGGAGCGCTAAGAGGGTAATAGTGGAAAAAGGAATGTCTCCAAATATAAACTACACAGAATCATTCTGTGAAACTTCTTTCTGATCTGTGCATTCAGCTAACAGAGTTAAACCATACTTTTGATTGAGCAGATCTGAACACTCTTTCTGTAGAAAATGCAACTGGACATTTGGAGCGCTAAGAGAGTAGTAGTGGAAAAAGTAATATATTCAAATATAAACTACACAGAAGCATTCTGTGAAACTTCTTTCTGATCTGAGCATTCAGCTAACAGAGTTAAACCATACTTTTGATTGAGCAGTTTTGAAACACTCTGTCTGTAGAAAATGCAACTGGATATTCGTAGCGCTAAGTGGGTAATAGTGGAAAAAAGAATATGTTCAAATATAAACTACACAGAAGCATTGAATGAAACTTCTTTCTGTTCTGTGCATTCAACTAACAGAGTTGAACCTTACTTTTGATTGAGCCTTTCTGAAACACTCTTTCTGTAGAAACTGCAATTGGACATTCTGAGCGCTAAGAGGCCTCTATTGGGAAAAATAATATCTTCAAATAAAAACTACACAGAAGCATTGTGTGAAACTTATTTCTGATATGTTCATTAAGCTAACAGAGTTAAACCATACTTTTGATTGCGCAGTTCTGAACACTCTTTCTGTAGAAAATGCAAGTGGACATTCGGAGCGCTAAGAGGGTAATAGTGGAAAAAGGAATATATTCAAATATAAACTACACAGTAGCATTCTGTGAAAATTCTTTCTGTTCTGTGCATTCAACTAACAGAGTTGAACCTTACTTTTGATTGAGCCGTTCTGAAACACTCTTTCTGTAGTAACTGCAATTGGACATGCTAAGCGCTAAGAGGCCTACATTAGGAAAAAGAATATCTTCAAATAAAAACTACACAGATGCATTCTGTGAAACTTATTTCTGATCTGTAAATTCAGTTAACAGATATAAAACATATTTTTGATTGAGCAGTTATGAAACACTCTTTTTGTAGAAAATGCAAGTGGAGATTCGGAGCGCTAAGAGGGTAACAGTGGAAAAAGGAATGTCTTCAAATATAAACTACACAGAATCATTCGGTGAAACTTCTTTCTGATCTGTGCATTCAGCTAACAGAGTTAAACCATACTTTTGATTGAGCAGATCTGAACACTCTTTCTGTAGAAAATTCAACTGGACATTTGGAGCGCTAAGAGCGTATTAGTGGAAAAAGGAATATATTCAAATATAAACTACACAGAAGCATTCTGTGAAACTTCTTTCTGATCTGAGCATTCAGCTAACAGAGTTAAACCATACTTTTGATTGAGCAGTTTTGAAACACTCTGTCTGTAGAAAATGCAACTGGACATTCGTAGCGCTAAGTGGGTAATAGTGGAAAAAAGAATATGTTCAAATATAAACTACACAGAAGCATTGTATGAAACTTCTTTCTGTTCTGTGCATTCAACTAACAGAGTTGAACCTTACTTTTGATTGAGCCTTTCTGAAACACTCTTTCTGTAGAAACTGCAATTGGACATTCTGAGCGCTAAGAGGCCTATATTGGGAAAAATAATATCTTCAAATAAAAACTACACAGAAGCATTGCGTGAAACTTATTTCTGATATGTTCATTAAGCTAACAGAGTTAAACCATACTTTTGGTTGCGCAGTTCTGAACACTCTTTCTGTAGAAAATGCAAGTGGACATTCGGAGCGCTAAGAGGGTAATCGTGGAAAAAGGAATATATTCAAATATAAACTACACAGTAGCATTCTGTGAAAATACTTTCTGTTCTGTGCATTCAACTAACAGAGTTGAACCTTACTTTTGATTGAGCCGTTCTGAAACACTCTTTCTGTAGAAACTGCAATTGGACATGCTAAGCGCTAAGAGGCCTACATTGGGAAAAAGAATATCTTCAAATAAAAACTACACAGATGCATTCTGTGAAACTTATTTCTGATCTGTAAATTCAGTTAACAGAGATAAAACATATTTTTGATTGAGCAGTTATGAAACACTCTTTTTGTAGAAAATGCAAGTGGAGATTCGGAGCGCTAAGAGGGTAATAGTGGAAAAAGGAATGTCTTCAAATATAAACTACACAGAATCATTCGGTGAAACTTCTTTCTGATCTGTGCATTCAGCTAACAGAGTTAAACCATACTTTTGATTGAGCAGATCTGAACACTCTTTCTGTTGAAAATGCAACTGGACATTTGGAGCGCTAAGAGCGTAGTAGTGGAAAAAGGAATATATTCAAATATAAACTACACAGAAGCATTCTGTGAAACTTCTTTCTGATCTGAGCATTCAGCTAACAGAGTTAAACCATACTTTTGATTGAGCAGTTTTGAAACACTCTGTCTGTAGAAAATGCAACTGGACATTCGTAGCGCTAAGTGGGTAATAGTGGAAAAAAGAATATGTTCAAATATAAACTACACAGAAACATTGTATGAAACTTCTTTCTGTTCTGTGCATTCAACTAACAGAGTTGAACCTTACTTTTGATTGAGCCGTTCTGAAACACTCTTTCTGTAGAAACTGCAATTGGACATTCTGAGCGCTAAGAAGCCTATATTGGGAAAAATAATGTCTACAAATAAAAACTACACAGAAGAATTGTGTGAAACTTCTTTCTGTTCTGTTTGTTCAACTAAAAGAGTTGAACCTTAGTTTTGATTGAGCCGTTCTGTAACAGTCTTTCTGTAGAAAATGCAAGTGGAGATTCGGAGCGCTAAGAGGGTAATAGTGGAAAAAGAATGTCTCCAAATATAAACTACACAGAATCATTCTGTGAAACTTCTTTCTGATCTGTGCATTCAGCTAACAGAGTTAAACCATACTTTTGATTGAGCAGATCTGAACACTCTTTCTGTAGAAAATGCAACTGGACATTTGGAGCGCTAAGAGAGTAGTAGTGGAAAATGGAATATATTCAAATATAAACTACACAGAAGCATTCTGTGAAACTTCTTTCTGATCTGAGCATTCAGCTAACAGAGTTAAACCATAATTTTGATTGAGCAGTTTTGAAACACTCTGTCTGTAGAAAATGCAACTGGATATTCGTAGCGCTAAGTGGGTAATAGTGGAAAAAAGAATATGTTCAAATATAAACTACACAGAAGCATTGTATGAAACTTCTTTCTGTTCTGTGCATTCAACTAACAGAGTTGAACCTTACTTTTGATTGAGCCTTTCTGAAACACTCTTTCTGTAGAAACTGCAATTGGACATTCTGAGCGCTAAGAGGCCCCTATTGGGAAAAATAATATCTTCAAATAAAAACTACACAGAAGCATTGTGTGAAACTTATTTCTGATATGTTCATTAAGCTAACAGAGTTAAACCATACTTTTGATTGCGCAGTTCTGAACACTCTTTCTGTAGAAAATGCAAGTGGACATTCGGAGCGCTAAGAGGGTAATAGTGGAAAAAGGAATATATTCAAATATAAACTACACAGTAGCATTCTGTGAAAATTCTTTCTGTTCTGTGCATTCAACTAACAGACTTGAACCTTACTTTTGATTGAGCCGTTCTGAAACACTCTTTCTGTAGTAACTGCAATTGGACATGCTAAGCGCTAAGAGGCCTACATTGGGAAAAAGAATATCTTCAAATAAAAACTACACAGATGCATTCTGTGAAACTTATTTCTGATCTGTAAATTCAGTTAACAGAGATAAAACATATTTTTGATTGAGCAGTTATGAAACACTCTTTTTGTAGAAAATGCAAGTGGAGATTCGGAGCGCTAAGAGGGTAACAGTGGAAAAAGGAATGTCTTCAAATATAAACTACACAGAATCATTCGTTGAAACTTCTTTCTGATCTGTGCATTCAGCTAACAGAGTTAAACCATACTTTTGATTGAGCAGATCTGAACACTCTTTCTGTAGAAAATTCAACTGGACATATGGAGCGCTAAGATCGTAGTAGTGGAAAAAGGAAGATATTCAAATATAAACTACACAGAAGCATTCTGTGAAACTTCTTTCTGATCTGAGCATTCAGCTAACAGAGTTAAACCATACTTTTGATTGAGCAGTTTTGAAACACTCTGTCTGTAGAAAATGCAACTGGACATTCGTAGCGCTAAGTGGGTAATAGTGGAAAAAACAAAATGTTCAAATATAAACTACACAGAAGCATTGTATGAAACTTCTTTCTGTTCTGTGCATTCAACTAACAGAGTTGAACCTTACTTTTGATTGAGCCGTTCTGAAACACTCTTTCTGTAGAAACTGCAATTGGACATTCTGAGCGCTAAGAGGCCTATATTGGGAAAAAGAATGTGTACAAATAAAAACTACACAGAAGAATTGTGTGAAACTCCTTTCTGTTCTGTTTGTTCAACTAAAAGAGGTGAACCTTAGATTTGATTGACCCGTTCTGAAACACTCTTTCTGTAGAAAATGCAAGTGGAGATTCGGAGCGCTAAGAGGGTAATAGTGGAAAAAGGAATGTCTCCAAATATAAACTACACAGAATCATTCTGTGAAACTTCTTTCTGATCTGTGCATTCAGCTAACAGAGTTAAACCATACTTTTGATTGAGCAGATCTCAACACTCTTTCTGTAGAAAATGCAACTGGACATTTGGAGCGCTAAGAGAGTAGTAGTGGAAAAAGGAATATATTCAAATATAAACTACACAGAAGCATTCTGTGAAACTTCTTTCTGATCTGAGCATTCAGCTAACAGAGTTAAACCATACTTTTGATTGAGCAGTTTTGAAACACTCTGTCTGTAGAAAATGCAACTGGACATTCGTAGCGCTAAGTGGGTAATAGTGGAAAAAAGAATATGTTCAAATATAAACTACACAGAAGCATTGTATGAAACTTCTTTCTGTTCTGTGCATTCAACTAACAGAGTTGAACCTTACTTTTGATTGAGCCTTTCTGAAACACTCTTTCTGTAGAAACTGCAATTGGACATTCTGAGCGCTAAGAGGCCTATATTGGGAAAAATAATATCTTCAAATAAAAACTACACAGAAGCATTGTGTGAAACTTATTTCTGATATGTTCATTAAGCTAACAGAGTTAAACCATACTTTTGGTTGCGCAGATCTGAACACTCTTTCTGTAGAAAATGCAAGTGGACATTCGGAGCGCTAAGAGGGTAATAGTGGAAAAAGGAATATATTCAAATATAAACTACACAGTAGCATTCTGTGAAAATTCTTTCTGTTCTGTGCATTCAACTAACAGAGTTGAACCTTAATTTTGATTGTGCCGTTCTGAAACACTCTTTCTGTAGAAACTGCAATTGGACATGCTAAGCGCTAAGAGGCCTACATTTTGAAAAAGAATATCTTCAAATAAAAACTACACAGATGCATTCTGTGAAACTTATTTCTGATCTGTAAATTCAGTTAACAGAGATAAAACATATTTTTGATTGAGCAGTTATGAAACACTCTTTTTGTAGAAAATGCAAGTGGAGATTCGGAGCGCTAAGAGGGTAATAGTGGAAAAAGGAATGTCTTCAAATATAAACTACACAGAATCATTCCGTGAAACTTCTTTCTGATCTGTGCATTCAGCTAACAGAGTTAAACCATACTTTTGATTGAGCAGATCTGAACACACTTTCTGTAGAAAATGCAACTGGACATTTGGAGCGCTAAGAGCGTAGTAGTGGAAAAAGGAATATATTCAAATATAAACTACAAAGAAGCATTCTGTGAAACTTCTTTCTGATCTGAGCATTCAGCTAACAGAGTTAAACCATACTTTTGATTGAGCAGTTTTGAAACACTCTGTCTGTAGAAAATGCAACTGGACATTCGTAGCGCTAAGTGGGTAATAGTGGAAAAAAGAATATGTTCAAATATAAACTACACAGAAGCATTGTATGAAACTTCTTTTTGTTCTGTGCATTCAACTAACAGAGTTGAACCTTACTTTTGATTGAGCCGTTCTGAAACACTCTTTCTGTAGAAACTGCAATTGGACATTCTGAGCGCTAAGAGGCCTATATTGGGAAAAAGAATGTCTACAAATAAAAACTATACAGAAGAATTTTGTGAAACTTCTTTCTGTTCTGTTTGTTCAACTAAAAGAGTTGAACCTTAGTTTTGATTGAGCCGTTCTGAAACACTCTTTCTGTAGAAAATGCAAGTGGAGATTCGGAGCGCTAAGAGGGTAATAGTGGAAAAAGGAATGTCTCCCAATATAAACTACACAGAATCATTCTGTGAAACATCTTTCTGATCTGTGCATTCAGCTAACAGAGTTAAACCATACTTTTGATTGAGCAGATCTGAACACTCTTTCTGTAGAAAATGCAACTGGACATTTGGAGCGCTAAGAGAGTAGTAGTGGAAAAAGGAATATATTCAAATATAAACTACACAGAAGCATTCTGTGAAACTTCTTTCTGATCTGAGCATACAGCTAACAGAGTTAAACCATACTTTTGATTGAGCAGTTTTGAAACACTCTGTCTGTAGAAAATGCAACTGGACATTCGTAGCGCTAAGTGGGTAATAGTGGAAAAGAGAATATGTTCAAATATAAACTACACAGAAGCATTGTATGAAACTTCTTTCTGTTCTGTGCACTCAACTAACAGAGTTGAACCTTACTTTTGATTGAGCCGTTCTGAAACACTCTTTCTGTAGAAACTGCAATTTACATTCTGAGCGCTAAGAGGCCTAAATTGGGAAAAAGAATGTCTACAAATAAAAACTACACAGAAGAATTGTGTGAAACTTCTTTCTGTTCTGTTTGTTCAACTAAAAGAGTTGAAACATAGTTTTGATTGAGCCGTTCTGAAACACTCTTTCTGTAGAAAATGCAAGTGGAGATTCGGAGCGCTAAGAGGGTAATAGTGGAAAAAGGAATATATTCAAATATAAACTACACAGAAGCATTCTGTGAAACTTCTTTCTGATCTGAGCATTCAGCTAACAGAGTTAAACCATACTTTTGATTGAGCAGTTTTGAAACACTCTGTCTGTAGAAAATGCAACTGGACATTCGTAGCGCTAAGTGGGTAATAGTGGAAAAAAGAATATGTTCAAATATAAACTACACAGAAGCATTGTATGAAACTTCTTTCTGTTCTGTGCATTCAACTAACAGAGTTGAACCTTACTTTTGATTGAGCCGTTCTGAAACACTCTTTCTGTAGAAACTGCAATTGGACATTCTGAGCTCTAAGAGGCCTATATTGGGAAAAATAATGTCTACAAATAAAAACTACACAGAAGAATTGTGTGAAACTTCTTTCTGTTCTGTTTGTTCAACTAAAAGAGTTGAACCTTAGTTTTGATTGACCCGTTCTGTAACAGTCTTTCTGTAGAAAATGCAAGTGGAGATTCGGAGCGCTAAGAGGGTAATAGTGGAAAAAGAATGTCTCCAAATATAAACTACACAGAATCATTCTGTGAAACTTCTTTCTGATCTGTGCATTCAGCTAACAGAGTTAAACCATACTTTTGATTGAGCAGATCTGAACACTCTTTCTGTAGAAAATGCAACTGGACATTTGGAGGGCTAAGAGAGTAGTAGTGGAAAAAGGAATATATTCAAATATAAACTACACAGAAGCATTCTGTGAAACTTCTTTCTGATCTGAGCATTCAGCTAACAGAGTTAAACCATACTTTTGATTGAGCAGTTTTGAAACACTCTGTCTGTAGAAAATGCAACTGGACATTCGTAGCGCTAAGTGGGTAATAGTGGAAAAAAGAATATGTTCAAATATAAACTACACAGAAGCATTGTATGAAACTTCTTTCTGTTCTGTGCATTCAACTAACAGAGTTGAACCTTACTTTTGATTGAGCCTTTCTGAAACACTCTTTCTGTAGAAACTGCAATTGGACATTCTGAGCGCTAAGAGGCCTATATTGGGAAAAATAATATCTTCAAATAAAAACTACACAGAAGCATTGTGTGAAACTTATTTCTGATATGTTCATTAAGCTAACAGAGTTAAACCATACTTTTGGTTGCGCAGTTCTGAACACTCTTTCTGTAGAAAATGCAAGTGGACATTCGGAGCGCTAAGAGGGTAATAGTGGAAAAAGGAATATATTCAAATATAAACTACACAGTAGCATTCTGTGAAAATTCTTTCTGTTCTGTGCATTCAACTAACAGAGTTGAACCTTACTTTTGATTGAGCCGTTCTGAAACACTCTTTCTGTAGAAACTGCAATTGGACATGCTAAGCGCTAAGAGGCCTACATTTTGAAAAAGAATATCTTCAAATAAAAACTACACAGATGCATTCTGTGAAACTTATTTCTGATCTGTAAATTCAGTTAACAGAGATAAAACATATTTTTGATTGAGCAGTTATGAAACACTCTTTTTGTAGAAAATGCAAGTGGAGATTCGGAGCGCTAAGAGGGTAATAGTGGAAAAAGGAATGTCTTCAAATATAAACTACACAGAATCATTCGGTGAAACTTCTTTCTGATCTGTGCATTCAGCTAACAGAGTTAAACCATACTTTTGATTGAGCAGATCTGAACACACTTTCTGTAGAAAATGCAACTGGACATTTGGAGCGCTAAGAGCGTAGTAGTGGAAAAAGGAATATATTCAAATATAAACTACACAGAAGCATTCTGTGAAACTTCTTTCTGATCAGAGCATTCAGCTAACAGAGTTAAACCATACTTTTGATTGAGCATTTTTGAAACACTCTCTCTGTAGAAAATGCAACTGGACCTTCGTAGCGCTAAGTGGGTAATAGTGGAAAAAATAATATGTTCAAATATAAACTACACAGAAGCATTGTATGAAACTTCTTTCTGTTCTGTGCATTCAACTAACAGAGTTGAACCTTACTTTTGATTGAGCCGTTCTGAAACACTCTTTCTGTAGAAACTGCAATTGGACATTCTGAGCGCTAAGAGGCCTATATTGGGAAAAAGAATGTCTACAAATAAAAACTATACAGAAGAATTGTGTGAAACTTCTTTCTGTTCTGTTTGTTCAACTAAAAGAGTTGAACCTTAGTTTTGATTGAGCCATTCTGAAACACTCTTTCTGTAGAAAATGCAAGTGGAGATTCGGAGCGCTAAGAGGGTAATAGTGGAAAAAGGAATGTCTCCCAATATAAACTACACAGTATCATTCTGTGAAACTTCTTTCTGATCTGTGCATTCAGCTAACAGAGTTAAACCATACTTTTGATTGAGCAGATCTGAACACTCTTTCTGTAGAAAATGCAACTGGACATTTGGAGCGCTAAGAGAGTAGTAGTGGAAAAAGGAATATATTCAAATATAAACTACACAGAAGCATTCTGTGAAACTTCTTTCTGATCTGAGCATTCAGCTAACAGAGTTAAACCATACTTTTGATTGAGCAGTTTTGAAACACTCTGTCTGTAGAAAATGCAACTGGACATTCGTAGCGCTACGTGGGTAATAGTGGAAAAAAGAATATGTTCAAATATAAACTACACAGAAGCATTGTATGAAACTACTTTCTGTTCTGTGCATTCAACTAACAGAGTTGAACCTTACTTTTGATTGAGCCGTTCTAAAACACTCTTTCTGTAGAAACTGCAATTGGACATTCTGAGCGCTAAGATGCCTCTATTGGGAAAAATAATATCTTCAAATAAAAACTACACAGAAGCATTGTGTGAAACTTATTTCTGATATGTTCATTAAGCTAACAGAGTTAAACCATACTTTTGATTGCGCAGTTCTGAACACTCTTTCTGTAGAAAATGCAAGTGGACATTCGGAGCGCTAAGAGGGTTATAGTGGAAAAAGGAATATATTCAAATATAAACTACACAGTAGCATTCTGTGAAAATTCTTTCTGTTCTGTGCATTCAACTAACAGAGTTGAACCTTACTTTTGATTGAGCCGTTCTGAAACACTCTTTCTGTAGAAACTGCAATTGGACATGCTAAGCGCTAAGAGGCCTACATTGGGAAAAAGAATATCTTCAAATAAAAACTACACAGATGCATTCTGTGAAACTTATTTCTGATCTGTAAATTCAGTTAACAGAGATAAAACATATTTTTGATTGAGCAGTTATGAAGCACTCTTTTTGTAGAAAATGCAAGTGGAGATTCGGAGCGCTAAGAGGGTAATAGTGGAAAAAGGAATGTCTTCAAATATAAACTACACAGAATCATTCGGTGAAACTTCTTTCTGATCTGTGCATTCAGCTAACAGAGTTAAACCATACTTTTGATTGAGCAGATCTGAACACACTTTCTGTAGAAAATGCAACTGGACATTTGGAGCGCTAAGAGCGTAGTAGTGGAAAAAGGAATATATTCAAATATAAACTACAAAGAAGCATTCTGTGAAACTTCTTTCTGATCTGAGCATTCAGCTAACAGAGTTAAACCATACTTTTGATTGAGCAGTTTTGAAACACTCTGTCTGTAGAAAATGCAACTGGACATTC
Source organism: Symphalangus syndactylus (assembly GCF_028878055.3). Lineage (NCBI taxonomy): Eukaryota > Metazoa > Chordata > Mammalia > Primates > Hylobatidae > Symphalangus > Symphalangus syndactylus. Next base: position 8,576,410 of record NC_072445.2, on the reverse strand, counting down.
GTAGCGCTAAGTGGGTAATAGTGGAAAAAAGAATATGTTCAAATATAAACTACACAGAAGCATTGTATGAAACTTCTTTCTGTTCTGTGCATTCAACTAACAGAGTTGAACCTTACTTTTGATTGAGCCGTTCTGAAACACTCTTTCTGTAGAAACTGCAATTGGACATTCTGAGCGCTAAGAGGCCTATATTGGGAAAAAGAATGTCTACAAATAAAAACTATACAGAAGAATTGTGTGAAACTTCTTTCTGTTCTGTTTGTTCAACTAAAAGAGTTGAACCTTAGTTTTGATTGAGCCATTCTGAAACACTCTTTCTGTAGAAAATGCAAGTGGAGATTCGGAGCGCTAAGAGGGTAATAGTGGAAAAAGGAATGTCTCCAAATATAAACTACACAGAATCATTCTGTGAAACATTTTCTGATCTGTGCATTCAGCTAACAGAGTTAAACCATACTTTTGATTGAGCAGATCTGAACACTCTTTCTGTAGAAAATGCAACTGGACATTTGGAGCGCTAAGAGAGTACTAGTGGAACAAGGAATATATTCAAATATAAACTACACAGAAGCATTCTGTGAAACTTCTTTCTGATCTGAGCATTCAGCTAACAGAGTTAAACCATACTTTTGATTGAGCAGTTTTGAAACACTCTGTCTGTAGAAAATGCAACTGGACATTCTTAGCGCTAAGTGGGTAATAGTGGAAAAAAGAATATGTTCAAATATAAACTACACAGAAGCATTGTATGAAACTTCTTTCTGTTCTGTGCATTCAACTAACAGAGTTGAACCTTACTTTTGATTGAGCCGTTCTAAAACACTCTTTCTGTAGAAACTGCAATTGGACATTCTGAGCGCTAAGAGGCCTCTATTGGGAAAAATAATATCTTCAAATAAAAACTACACAGAAGCATTGTGTGAAACTTATTTCTGATATGTTCATTAAGCTAACAGAGTTAAACCATACTTTTGATTGCGCAGTTCTGAACACTCTTTCTGTAGAAAATGCAAGTGGACATTCGGAGCGCTAATAGGGTAATAGTGGAAAAAGGAATATATTCAAATATAAACTACACAGTAGCATTCTGTGAAAACTCTTACTGTTCTGTGCATTCAGCTAACAGAGTTGAACCTTACTTTTGATTGAGCCGTTCTGAAACACTCTTTCTGTAGAAACTGCAATTGGACATGCTAAGCGCTAAGAGGCCTACATTGGGAAAAAGAATATCTTCAAATAAAAACTACACAGATGCATTCTGTGAAACTTATTTCTGATCTGTAAATTCAGTTAACAGAGATAAAACATATTTTTGATTGAGCAGTTATGAAACACTCTTTTTGTAGAAAATGCAAGTGGAGATTCGGAGCGCTAAGAGGGTAATAGTGGAAAAAGGAATGTCTTCAAATATAAACTACACAGAATCATTTGGTGAAACTTCTTTCTGATCTGTGCATTCAGCTAACAGAGTTAAACCATACTTTTGATTGAGCAGATCTGAACACACTTTCTGTAGAAAATGCAACTGGACATTTGGAGCGCTAAGAGCATAGTAGTGGAAAAAGGAATATATTCAAATATAAACTACACAGAAGCATTCTGTGAAACTTCTTTCTGATCTGAGCATTCAGCTAACAGAGTTAAACCATACTTTTGATTGAGCAGTTTTGAAACACTCTGTCTGTAGAAAATGCAACTGGACATTCTTAGCGCTAAGTGGGTAATAGTGGAAAAAAGAATATGTTCAAATATAAACTACACAGAAGCATTGTATGAAACTTCTTTCTGTTCTGTGCATTCAACTAACAGAGTTGAACCTTACTTTTGATTGAGCCGTTCTAAAACACTCTTTCTGTAGAAACTGCAATTGGACATTCTGAGCGCTAAGAGGCCTCTATTGGGAAAAATAATATCTTCAAATAAAAACTACAGAGAAGCATTGTGTGAAACTTATTTCTGATATGTTCATTAAGCTAACAGAGTTAAACCATACTTTTGATTGCGCAGTTCTGAACACTCTTTCTGTAGAAAATGCAAGTGGACATTCGGAGCGCTAAGAGGGTAATAGTGGAAAAAGGAATATATTCAAATATAAACTACACAGTAGCATTCTGTGAAAACTCTTACTGTTCTGTGCATTCAGCTAACAGAGTTGAACCTTACTTTTGATTGAGCCGTTCTGAAACACTCTTTCTGTAGAAACTGCAATTGGACATGCTAAGCGCTAAGAGGCCTACATTGGGAAAAAGAATATCTTCAAATAAAAACTACACAGATGCATTCTGTGAAACTTATTTCTGATCTGTAAATTCAGTTAACAGAGATAAAACATATTTTTGATTGAGCAGTTATGAAACACTCTTTTTGTAGAAAATGCAAGTGGAGATTCGGAGCGCTAAGAGGGTAATAGTGGAAAAAGGAATGTCTTCAAATATAAACTACACAGAATCATTTGGTGAAACTTCTTTCTGATCTGTGCATTCAGCTAACAGAGTTAAACCATACTTTTGATTGAGCAGATCTGAACACACTTTCTGTAGAAAATGCAACTGGACATTTGGAGCGCTAAGAGCATAGTAGTGGAAAAAGGAATATATTCAAATATAAACTACACAGAAGCATTCTGTGAAACTTCTTTCTGATCTGAGCATTCAGCTAACAGAGTTAAACCATACTTTTGATTGAGCAGTTTTGAAACACTCTGTCTGTAGAAAATGCAACTGGACATTCGTAGCGCTAAGTGGGTAATAGTGGAAAAAAGAATATGTTCAAATATAAACTACACAGAAGCATTGTATGAAACTTCTTTCTGTTCTGTGCATTCAACTAACAGAGTTGAACCTTAATTTGATTGAGCCGTTCTGAAACACTCTTTCTGTAGAAACTGCAATTGGACATTCTGAGCGCTAAGAGGCCTATATTGGGAAAAAGAATGTCTACAAATAAAAACTACACAGAAGAATTGTGTGAAACTACTTTCTGTTCTGATTGTTCAACTAAAAGAGTTGAACCTTAGTTTTCATTGAGCCGTTCTGAAACACTCTTTCTGTAGAAAATGCAAGTGGAGATTCGGAGCGCTAAGAAGGTAATAGTGGAAAAAGGAATGTCTCCAAATATAAACTACACAGAATCATTCTGTGAAACTTCTTTCTGATCTGTGCATTCAGCTAACAGAATTAAACCATACCTTTGATTGAGCAGATCTGAACACTCTTTCTGTAGAAAATGCAACTGCACATTTGGAGCGCTAAGAGAGTAGTAGTGGAAAAAGGAATATATTCAAATATAAACTACACAGAAGCATTCTGTGAAACTTCTTTCCGATCTGAGCATTCAGCTAACAGAGTTAAAACATACTTTTGATTGAGCAGTTTTGAAACACTCTGTCTGTAGAAAATGCAAATGGACATTCGTAGTGCTAAGTGGGTAATAGGGGAAAAAAGAATATGTTCAAATATAAACTACACAGAAGCATTGTATGAAACTTCTTTCTGTTCTGTGCATTCAACTAACAGAGTTGAACCTTACTTTTGACTGAGCCTTTCTGAAACACTCTTTCAGTAGAAACTGCAATTGGACATTCTGAGCGCTAAGAGGCCTCTATTGGGAAAAATAATATCTTCAAATAAAAACTACACAGAAGCATTGTGTGAAACTTATTTCTGATATGTTCATTAAGCTAACAGAGTTAAACCATACTTTTGATTGCGCAGTTCTGAACACTCTTTCTGTAGAAAATGCAAGTGGACATTCGGAGCGCTAATAGGGTAATAGTGGAAAAAGGAATATATTCAAATATAAACTACACAGTAGCATTCTGTGAAAATTCTTTCTGTTCTGTGCATTCAGCTAACAGAGTTGAACCTTACTTTTGATTGAGCCGTTCTGAAACACTCTTTCTGTAGAAACTGCAATTGGACATGCTAAGCGCTAAGAGGCCTACATTGAGAAAAAGAATATCTTCAAATAAAAACTACACAGATGCATTCTGTGAAACATATTTCTGATCTGTAAATACAGTTAACAGAGATAAAACATATTTTTGATTGAGCAGTTATGAAACACTCTTTTTGTAGAAAATGCAAGTGGAGATTCGGAGCGCTAAGAAGGTAATAGTGGAAAAAGGAATGTCTTCAAATATAAACTACACAGAATCATTCGGTGAAACTTCTTTCTGATCTGTGCATTCAGCTAACAGAGTTAAACCATACTTTTGATTGAGCAGATCTGAACACTCTTTCTGTTGAAAATGCAACTGGACATTTGGAGCGCTAACAGCGTATTAGTGGAAAAAGGAATATATTCAAATATAAACTACACAGAAGCATTCTGTGAAACTTCTTTCTGATCTGAGCATTCAGCTAACAGAGTTAAACCATACTTTTGATTGAGCAGTTTTGAAACACTCTGTCTGTAGAAAATGCAACTTTACATTCGTAGCGCTAAGTGGGTAATAGTGGAAAAAAGAATATGTTCAAATATAAACTACACAGAAGCATTGTATGAAACTTCTTTCTGTTCTGTGCATTCAACTAACAGAGTTGAACCTTACTTTTGATTGAGCCGTTCTGAAACACTCTTTCTGTAGAAACTGCAATTGGACATTCTGAGCGCTAAGAGGCCTATATTGGGAAAAAGAATGTCTTCAAATAAAAACTACACAGAAGAATTGTGTGAAACTTCTTTCTGTTCTGTTTGTTCAACTAAAAGAGTTGAACCTTAGTTTTGATTGAGCCGTTCTGAAACACTCTTTCTGTAGAAAATGCAAGTGGAGATTCGGAGCGCTAAGAGGGTAATAGTGGAAAAAGTAATGTCTCCAAATATAAACTACACAGAATCATTCGGTGAAACTTCTTTCTGATCTGTGCATTCAGCTAACAGAGTTAAACCATACTTTTGATTGAGCAGATCTGAACACTCTTTCTGTAGAAAATGCAACTGGACATTTGGAGCGCTAAGAGAGTAGTAGTGGAAAAAGGAATATATTCAAATATAAACTACACAGAAGCATTCTGTGAAACTTCTTTCTGATCTGAGCATTCAGCTAACAGAGTTAAACCATACTTTTGATTGAGCAGTTTTGAAACACTCTGTCTGTAGAAAATGCAACTGGACATTCGTAGCGCTAAGTGGGTAATAGTGGAAAAAAGAATATGTTCAAATATAAACTACACAGAAGCATTGTATGAAACTTCTTTCTGTTCTGTGCATTCAACTAACAGAGTTGAACCTTACTTTTGATTGAGCCTTTCTGAAACACTCTTTCTGTAGAAACTGCAATTGGACATTCTGAGCGCTAAGAGGCCTCTATTGGGAAAAATAATATCTTCAAATAAAAACTACACAGAAGCACTGTGTGAAACTTATTTCTGATATGTTCATTAAGCTAACAGAGTTAAACCATACTTTTGATTGCGCACTTCTGAACACTCTTTCTGTAGAAAATGCAAGTGGACATTCGGAGTGCTAATAGGGTAATAGTGGAAAAAGGAATATATTCAAATATAAACTACACAGTAGCATTCTGTGAAAATTCTTTCTGTTCTGTGCATTCAACTAACAGAGTTGAACCTTACTTTTGATTGAGCAGTTCTGAAACACTCTTTCTGTAGAAACTGCAATTGGACATGCTAAGCGCTAAGAGGCCTACATTGGGAAAAAGAATATCTTCAAATAAAAACTACACAGATGCATTCTGTGAAACTTATTTCTGATCTGTAAATTCAGTTAACAGACATAAAACATATTTTTGATTGAGCAGTTATGAAACACTCTTTTTGTAGAAAATGCAAGTGGAGATTCGGAGCGCTAAGAGGGTAATAGTGGAAAAAGGAATGTCTTCAAATATAAACTACACAGAATCATTTGGTGAAACTTCTTTCTGATCTGTGCATTCAGCTAACAGAGTTAAACCATACTTTTGATTGAGCAGATCTGAACACTCTTTCTGTTGAAAATGCAACTGGACATTTGGAGCGCTAAGAGCGTAGTAGTGGAAAAAGGAATATATTCAAATATAAACCACACAGAAGCATTCTGTGAAACTTCTTTCTGATCTGAGCATTCAGCTAACAGAGTTAAACCATACTTTTGATTGAGCAGTTTTGAAACACTCTGTCTGTAGAAAATGCAACTGGCCATTCGTAGCGCTAAGTGGGTAATAGTGGAAAAAAGAATATGTTCAAATATAAACTACACAGAAGCATTGTATGAAACTTCTTTCTGTTCTGTGCATTCAACTAACAGAGTTGAACCTTACTTTTGATTGAGCCGTTCTGAAACACTCTTTCTGTAGAAACTGCAATTGGATATTCTGAGCGCTAAGAGGCCTATATTGGGAAAAAGAATGTCTACAAATAAAAACTACACAGAAGAATTTTGTGAAACTACTTTCTGTTCTGTTTGTTCAACTAAAAGAGTTGAACCTTAGTTTTGATTGAGCCGTTCTAAAACACTCTTTCTGTAGAAAATGCAAGTGGAGATTCGGAGCGCTAAGAGGGTAATAGTGGAAAAAGGAATGTCTCCAAATATAAACTACACAGAATCATTCTGTGAAACTTCTTTCTGATCTGTGCATTCAGCTAACAGAGTTAAACCATACTTTTGATTGAGCAGATCTGAACACTCTTTCTGTAGAAAATGCAACTGGACATTTGGAGCGCTAAGAGAGTAGTTGTGGAAAAAGGAATATATTCAAATATAAACTACACAGAAGCATTCTGTGAAACTTCTTTCTGATCTGAGCATTCAGCTAACAGAGTTAAACCATACTTTTGATTGAGCAGTTTTGAAACACTCTGTCTGTAGAAAATGCAACTGGACATTCGTAGCGCTAAGTGGGTAATAGTGGAAAAAAGAATATGTTCAAATATAAACTACACAGAAGCATTGTATGAAACTTCTTTCTGTTCTGTGCATTCAACTAACAGAGTTGAACCTTACTTTTGATTGAGCCTGTCTGAAACACTCTTTCTGTAGAAACTGCAATTGGACATTCTGAGCGCTACGAGGCCTCTATTGGGAAAAATAATATCTTCAAATAAAAACTACACAGAATCATTGTGTGAAACTTATTTCTGATATGTTCATTAAGCTAACAGAGTTAAACCATACTTTTGATTGCGCAGTTCTGAACACTCTTTCTGTAGAAAATGCAAGTGGACATTCGGAGAGCTAAGAGGGTAATAGTGGAAAAAGGAATATATTCAAATATAAACTACACAGTCGCATTCTGTGAAAATTCTTTCTGTTCTGTGCATTCAACTAACAGAGTTGAACCTTACTTTTGATTGAGCCGTTCTGAAACACTCTTTCTGTAGAAACTGCAATTGGACATGCTAAGCGCTAAGAGGCCTACATTTTGAAAAAGAATATCTTCAAACAAAAACTACACAGATGCATTCTGTGAAACTTATTTCTGATCTGTAAATTCAGTTAACAGAGATAAAACATATTTTTGATTGAGCAGTTATGAAACACTCTTTTTGTAGAAAATGCAATGTAGATTCGGAGCGCTAAGAGGGTAATAGTGGAAAAAGGAATGTCTTCAAATATAAACTACACAGAATCATTCGGTGAAACTTCTTTCTGATCTGTGCATTCAGCTAACAGAGTTAAACCATACTTTTGATTGAGCAGATCTGAACACTCTTTCTGTTGAAAATGCAACTGGACATTTGGAGCGCTAAGAGCGTAGTAGTGGAAAAAGGAATATATTCAAATATAAACTACACAGAAGCATTCTGTGAAACTTCTTTCTGATCTGAGCATTCAGCTAACAGAGTTAAACCATACTTTTGATTGAGCAGTTTTGAAACACTCTGTCTGTAGAAAATGCAACTGGACATTCGTAGCGCTAAGTGGGTAATAGTGGAAAAAAGAATATGTTCAAATATAAACTACACAGAAGCATTGTATGAAACTTCTTTCTGTTCTGTGCATTCAACTAACAGAGTTGAACCTTACTTTTGATTGAGCCGTTCTGAAACACTCTTTCTGTAGAAACTGCAATTGGACATTCTGATCGCTAAGAGGCCTATATTGGGAAAAAGAATGTCTACAAATAAAAACTACACAGAAGAATTGTGTGAAAGTTCTTTCTGTTCTGTTTGTTCAACTAAAAGAGTTGAACCTTAGTTTTGATTGAGCCGTTCTGAAACACTCTTTCTGTAGAAAATGCAAGTGGAGATTCGGAGCGCTAAGGGGGTAATAGTGGAAAAAGGAATGTCTCCAAATATAAACTACACAGAATCATTCTGTGAAACTTCTTTCTGATCTGTGCATTCAGCTAACAGAATTAAACCATACTTTTGATTGAGCAGATCTGAACACTCTTTCTGTAGAAAATGCAACTGGACATTTGGAGCGCTAAGAGAGTAGTAGAGGAAAAAGCAATATATTCAAATATAAACTACACAGAAGCATTCTGTGAAACTTCTTTCTGAACTGAGCATTCAGCTAACAGAGTTAAACCATACTTTTGATTGAGCAGTTTTGAAACACTCTGTCTGTAGAAAATGCAACTGGACATTCGTAGTGCTAAGTGGGTAATAGTGGAAAAAAGAATATGTTCAAATATAAACTACACAGAAGCATTGTATGAAACTTCTTTCTGTTCTGTGCATTCAACTAACAGAGTTGAACCTTAGTTTTGATTGAGCCGTTCTGAAACACTCTTTCTGTAGAAACTGCAATTGGACATTCTGAGCGCTAAGAGGCCTATATTGGGAAAAAGAATGTCTAGAAATAAAAACTACACAGAAGAATTGTGTGAAACTTCTTTCTGTTCTGTTTGTTCAACTAAAAGAGTTGAACCTTAGTTTTGATTGAGCCGTTCTGAAACACTCTTTCTGTAGAAAATGAAAGTGGAGATTCGGAGCGCTAAGGGGGTAATAGTGGAAAAAGGAATGTCTCCAAATATGAACTACACAGAATCATTCTGTGAAACTTCTTTCTGATCTGTGCATTCAGCTAACAGAGTTAAAACATACTTTTGATTGAGCAGATCTCAACACTCTTTCTGTAGAAAATGCAACTGGACATTTGGAGCGCTAAGAGAGTAGTAGTGGAAAAAGGAATATATTCAAATATAAACTACACAGAAGCATTCTGTGAAACTTCTTTCTGATCTGAGCATTCAGCTAACAGAGTTAAACCATACTTTTGATTGAGCAGTTTTGAAACACTCTGTCTGTAGAAAATGCAACTGGACATTCGTAGCACTAAGTTGGTAATAGTGGAAAAAAGAATATGTTCAAATATAAACTACACAGAAGCATCGTATGAAACTTCTTTCTGATCTGTGCATTCAACTAACAGAGTTGAACCTTACTTTTGATTGAGCCTTTCTGAAACACTCTTTCTGTAGAAACTGCAATTGGACATTCTGAGCGCTAAGAAGCCTCTATTGGGAAAAATAATATCTTCAAATAAAAACTACACAGAAGCATTGTGTGAAACTTATTTCTGATATGTTCATTAAGCTAACAGAGTTAAACCATACTTTTGATTGCGCAGTTCTGAACACTCTTTCTGTAGAAAATGCAAGTGGACATTCGGAGCGCTAAGAGGGTAATAGTGGAAAAAGGAATATATTCAAATATAAACTACACAGTAGCATTCTGTGAAAATTCTTTCTGTGCTGTGCATTCAACTAACAGAGTTGAACCTTACTTTTGATTGAGCCGTTCTGAAACACTCTTTCTGTAGAAACTGCAATTGGACATGCTAAGCGCTAAGAGGCCTACATTGGGAAAAAGAATATCTTCAAATAAAAACTACACAGATGCATTCTGTGGAACTTATTTCTGATCTGTAAATTCATTTAACAGAGATAAAACATATTTTTGATAGAGCAGTTATGAAACATTCTTTTTGTAGAAAATGCAAGTGGAGATTCGGAGCGCTAAGAGGGTAATAGTGGAAAAAGGAATGTCTTCAAATATAAACTACAGAGAATCATTCGGTGAAACTTCTTTCTGATCTGTGCATTCAGCTAACAGAGTTAAACCATAGTTTTGATTGAGCAGATCTGAACACTCTTTCTGTAGAAAATGCAACTGGACATTTGGAGCGCTAAGAGCGTAGTAGTGGAAAAAGGAATATATTCAAATATAAACTACACAGAAGCATTCTGTGAAACTTCTTTCTGATCTGAGCATTCAGCTAACAGATTTAAACCATACTTTTGATTGAGCAGATTTGAAACACTCTGTCTGTAGAAAATGCAACTGGACATTCGTAGCGCTAAGTGGGTAATAGTGGAAAAAGATTATGTTCAAATATAAACTACACAGAAGCATTGTATGAAACTTCTTTCTGTTCTGTGCATTCAACTAACAGAGTTGAACCTTACTTTTGATTGAGCCGTTCTGAAACACTCTTTCTGTAGAAACTGCAATTGGACATGCTAAGCGCTAAGAGGCCTACATTGGGAAAAAGAATATCTTCAAATAAAAACTACACAGATGCATTCTGTGAAACTTATTTCTGATCTGTAAATTCAGTTAACAGAGATAAAACATATTTTTGATTGAGCAGTTATGAAACACTCTTTTTGTAGAAAATGCAAGTGGAGATTAGGAGCGCTAAGAGGGTAATAGTGGAAAAAGGAATGTCTTCAAATATAAACTACAAAGAATCATTCGGTGAAACTTCTTTCTGATATGTGCATTCAGCTAACAGAGTTAAACCATACTTTTGATTGAGCAGATCTGAACACTCTTTCTGTAGAAAATGCAACTGGACATTTGGAGCGCTAAGAGAGTAGTAGTGGAAAAAGGAATATATTCAAATATAAACTACACAGAAGCATTCTGTGAAACTTCTTTCTGATCTGAGCATTCAGCTAACAGAGTTAAACCATACTTTTGATTGAGCAGTTTTGAAACACTCTGTCTGTAGAAAATGCAACTGGACATTCGTAGCGCTAAGTGGGTAATAGTGGAAAAAAGAATATGTTCAAATATAAACTACACAGAAGCATTGTATGAAACTTCTTTCTGTTCTGTGCATTCAACTAACAGAGTTGAACCTTACTTTTGATTGAGCCTTTCTGAAACACTCTTTCTGTAGAAACTGCAATTGGACATTCTGAGCGCTAAGAGGCCTCTATTGGGAAAAATAATATCTTCAAATAAAAACTACCCAGAAGCACTGTGTGAAACTTATTTCTGATATGTTCATTAAGCTAACAGAGTTAAACCATACTTTTGATTGCGCACTTCTGAACACTCTTTCTGTAGAAAATGCAAGTGGACATTCGGAGCGCTAATAGGGTAATAGTGGAAAAAGGAATATATTCAAATATAAACTACACAGTAGCATTCTGTGAAAATACTTTCTGTTCTGTGCATTCAACTAACAGAGTTGAACCTTACTTTTGATTGAGCAGTTCTGAAACACTCTTTCTGTAGAAACTGCAATTGGACATGCTAAGCGCTAAGAGGCCTACATTGGGAAAAAGAATATCTTCAAATAAAAACTACACAGATGCATTCTGTGAAACTTATTTCTGATCTGTAAATTCAGTTAACAGACATAAAACATATTTTTGATTGAGCAGTTATGAAACACTCTTTTTGTAGAAAATGCAAGTGGAGATTCGGAGCGCTAAGAGGGTAATAGTGGAAAAAGGAATGTCTTCAAATATAAACTACACAGAATCATTTGGTGAAACTTCTTTCTGATCTGTGCATTCAGCTAACAGAGTTAAACCATACTTTTGATTGAGCAGATCTGAACACTCTTTCTGTTGAAAATGCAACTGGACATTTGGAGCGCTAAGAGCGTAGTAGTGGAAAAAGGAATATATTCAAATATAAACCACACAGAAGCATTCTGTGAAACTTCTTTCTGATCTGAGCATTCAGCTAACAGAGTTAAACCATACTTTTGATTGAGCAGTTTTGAAACACTCTGTCTGTAGAAAATGCAACTGGCCATTCGTAGCGCTAAGTGGGTAATAGTGGAAAAAAGAATATGTTCAAATATAAACTACACAGAAGCATTGTATGAAACTTCTTTCTGTTCTGTGCATTCAACTAACAGAGTTGAACCTTACTTTTGATTGAGCCGTTCTGAAACACTCTTTCTGTAGAAACTGCAATTGGACATTCTGAGCGCTAAGAGGCCTATATTGGGAAAAAGAATGTCTACAAATAAAAACTACACAGAAGAATTTTGTGAAACTACTTTCTGTTCTGTTTGTTCAACTAAAAGAGTTGAACCTTAGTTTTGATTGAGCCGTTCTAAAACACTCTTTCTGTAGAAAATGCAAGTGGAGATTCGGAGCGCTAAGAGGGTAATAGTGGAAAAAGGAATGTCTCCAAATATAAACTACACAGAATCATTCTGTGAAACTTCTTTCTGATCTGTGCATTCAGCTAACAGAGTTAAACCATACTTTTGATTGAGCAGATGTGAACACTCTTTCTGTAGAAAATGCAACTGGACATTTGGAGCGCTAAGAGAGTAGTAGTGGAAAAAGGAATATATTCAAATATAAACTACACAGAAGCATTCTGTGAAACTTCTTTCTGATCTGAGCATTCAGCTAACAGAGTTAAACCATACTTTTGATTGAGCAGTTTTGAAACACTCTGTCTGTAGAAAATGCAACTGGACATTCGTAGCGCTAAGTGGGTAATAGTGGAAAAAAGAATATGTTCAAATATAAACTACACAGAAGCATTGTATGAAACTTCTTTCTGTTCTGTGCATTCAACTAACAGAGTTGAACCTTACTTTTGATTGAGCCTGTCTGAAACACTCTTTCTGTAGAAACTGCAGTTGGACATTCTGAGCGCTACGAGGCCTCTATTGGGAAAAATAATATCTTCAAATAAAAACTACACAGAATCATTGTGTGAAACTTATTTCTGATATGTTCATTAAGCTAACAGAGTTAAACCATACTTTTGATTGCGCAGTTCTGAACACTCTTTCTGTAGAAAATGCAAGTGGACATTCGGAGAGCTAAGAGGGTAATAGTGGAAAAAGGAATATATTCAAATATAAACTACACAGTCGCATTCTGTGAAAATTCTTTCTGTTCTGTGCATTCAACTAACAGAGTTGAACCTTACTTTTGATTGAGCCGTTCTGAAACACTCTTTCTGTAGAAACTGCAATTGGACATGCTAAGCGCTAAGAGGCCTACATTTTGAAAAAGAATATCTTCAAACAAAAACTACACAGATGCATTCTGTGAAACTTATTTCTGATCTGTAAATTCAGTTAACAGAGATAAAACATATTTTTGATTGAGCAGTTATGAAACACTCTTTTTGTAGAAAATGCAATGTAGATTCGGAGCGCTAAGAGGGTAATAGTGGAAAAAGGAATGTCTTCAAATATAAACTACACAGAATCATTCGGTGAAACTTCTTTCTGATCTGTGCATTCAGCTAACAGAGTTAAACCATACTTTTGATTGAGCAGATCTGAACACTCTTTCTGTTGAAAATGCAACTGGACATTTGGAGCGCTAAGAGCGTAGTAGTGGAAAAAGGAATATATTCAAATATAAACTACACAGAAGCATTCTGTGAAACTTCTTTCTGATCTGAGCATTCAGCTAACAGAGTTAAACCATACTTTTGATTGAGCAGTTTTGAAACACTCTGTCTGTAGAAAATGCAACTGGACATTCGTAGCGCTAAGTGGGTAATAGTGGAAAAAAGAATATGTTCAAATATAAACTACACAGAAGCATTGTATGAAACTTCTTTCTGTTCTGTGCATTCAACTAACAGAGTTGAACCTTACTTTTGATTGAGCCGTTCTGAAACACTCTTTCTGTAGAAACTGCAATTGGACATTCTGATCGCTAAGAGGCCTATATTGGGAAAAAGAATGTCTACAAATAAAAACTACACAGAAGAATTGTGTGAAAGTTCTTTCTGTTCTGTTTGTTCAACTAAAAGAGTTGAACCTTAGTTTTGATTGAGCCGTTCTGAAACACTCTTTCTGTAGAAAATGCAAGTGGAGATTCGGAGCGCTAAGGGGGTAATAGTGGAAAAAGGAATGTCTCCAAATATAAACTACACAGAATCATTCTGTGAAACTTCTTTCTGATCTGTGCATTCAGCTAACAGAATTAAACCATACTTTTGATTGAGCAGATCTGAACACTCTTTCTGTAGAAAATGCAACTGGACATTTGGAGCGCTAAGAGAGTAGTAGAGGAAAAAGCAATATATTCAAATATAAACTACACAGAAGCATTCTGTGAAACTTCTTTCTGAACTGAGCATTCAGCTAACAGAGTTAAACCATACTTTTGATTGAGCAGTTTTGAAACCCTCTGTCTGTAGAAAATGCAACTGGACATTCGTAGTGCTAAGTGGGTAATAGTGGAAAAAAGAATATGTTCAAATATAAACTACACAGAAGCATTGTATGAAACTTCTTTCTGTTCTGTGCATTCAACTAACAGAGTTGAACCTTAGTTTTGATTGAGCCGTTCTGAAACACTCTTTCTGTAGAAACTGCAATTGGACATTCTGAGCGCTAAGAGGCCTATATTGGGAAAAAGAATGTCTAGAAATAAAAACTACACAGAAGAATTGTGTGAAACTTCTTTCTGTTCTGTTTGTTCAACTAAAAGAGTTGAACCTTAGTTTTGATTGAGCCGTTCTGAAACACTCTTTCTGTAGAAAATGAAAGTGGAGATTCGGAGCGCTAAGGGGGTAATAGTGGAAAAAGGAATGTCTCCAAATATGAACTACACAGAATCATTCTGTGAAACTTCTTTCTGATCTGTGCATTCAGCTAACAGAGTTAAAACATACTTTTGATTGAGCAGATCTCAACACTCTTTCTGTAGAAAATGCAACTGGACATTTGGAGCGCTAAGAGAGTAGTAGTGGAAAAAGGAATATATTCAAATATAAACTACACAGAAGCATTCTGTGAAACTTCTTTCTGATCTGAGCATTCAGCTAACAGAGTTAAACCATACTTTTGATTGAGCAGTTTTGAAACACTCTGTCTGTAGAAAATGCAACTGGACATTCGTAGCACTAAGTTGGTAATAGTGGAAAAAAGAATATGTTCAAATATAAACTACACAGAAGCATCGTATGAAACTTCTTTCTGATCTGTGCATTCAACTAACAGAGTTGAACCTTACTTTTGATTGAGCCTTTCTGAAACACTCTTTCTGTAGAAACTGCAATTGGACATTCTGAGCGCTAAGAAGCCTCTATTGGGAAAAATAATATCTTCAAATAAAAACTACACAGAAGCATTGTGTGAAACTTATTTCTGATATGTTCATTAAGCTAACAGAGTTAAACCATACTTTTGATTGCGCAGTTCTGAACACTCTTTCTGTAGAAAATGCAAGTGGACATTCGGAGCGCTAAGAGGGTAATAGTGGAAAAAGGAATATATTCAAATATAAACTACACAGTAGCATTCTGTGAAAATTCTTTCTGTGCTGTGCATTCAACTAACAGAGTTGAACCTTACTTTTGATTGAGCCGTTCTGAAACACTCTTTCTGTAGAAACTGCAATTGGACATGCTAAGCGCTAAGAGGCCTACATTGGGAAAAAGAATATCTTCAAATAAAAACTACACAGATGCATTCTGTGGAACTTATTTCTGATCTGTAAATTCATTTAACAGAGATAAAACATATTTTTGATAGAGCAGTTATGAAACATTCTTTTTGTAGAAAATGCAAGTGGAGATTCGGAGCGCTAAGAGGGTAATAGTGGAAAAAGGAATGTCTTCAAATATAAACTACAGAGAATCATTCGGTGAAACTTCTTTCTGATCTGTGCATTCAGCTAACAGAGTTAAACCATAGTTTTGATTGAGCAGATCTGAACACTCTTTCTGTAGAAAATGCAACTGGACATTTGGAGCGCTAAGAGCGTAGTAGTGGAAAAAGGAATATATTCAAATATAAACTACACAGAAGCATTCTGTGAAACTTCTTTCTGATCTGAGCATTCAGCTAACAGATTTAAACCATACTTTTGATTGAGCAGATTTGAAACACTCTGTCTGTAGAAAATGCAACTGGACATTCGTAGCGCTAAGTGGGTAATAGTGGAAAAAGATTATGTTCAAATATAAACTACACAGAAGCATTGTATGAAACTTCTTTCTGTTCTGTGCATTCAACTAACAGAGTTGAACCTTACTTTTGATTGAGCCGTTCTGAAACACTCTTTCTGTAGAAACTGCAATTGGACATGCTAAGCGCTAAGAGGCCAACATTGGGAAAAATAATATCTTCAAATAAAAACTACAGATGCATTCTGTGAAACTTATTTCTGATCTGTAAATTCAGTTAACAGAGATAAAACATATTTTTGATTGAGCAGTTATGAAACACTCTTTTTGTAGAAAATGCAAGTGGAGATTCGGAGCGCTAAGAGGGTAATAGTGGAAAAAGGAATGTCTCCAAATATAAACTACACAGAATCATTCGGTGAAACTTCTTTCTGATCTGTGCATTCAGCTAACAGAGTTAAACCATACTTTTGATTGAGCAGATCTGAACACTCTTTCTGTTGAAAATGCAACTGGACATTTGGAGCGCTAAGAGCGTAGTAGTGGAAAAAGGAATATATTCAAATATAAACTACACAGAAGCATTCTGTGAAACTTCTTTCTGATCTGAGCATTCAGCTAACAGAGTTAAACCATACTTTTGATTGAGCAGTTTTGAAACACTCTGTCTGTAGAAAATGCAACTGGACATTCGTAGCGCTAAGTGGGTAATAGTGGAAAAAAGAATATGTTCAAATATAAACTACACAGAAGCATTGTATGAAACTTCTTTCTGTTCTGTGCATTCAACTAACAGAGTTGAACCTTACTTTTGATTGAGCCGTTCTGAAACACTCTTTCTGTAGAAACTGCAATTGGACATTCTGAGCGCTAAGAGGCCTATATTGGGAAAAAGAATGTCTACAAATAAAAACTACACAGAAGAATTGTGTGAAACTTCTTTCTGTTCTGTTTGTTCAACTAAAAGAGTTGAACCTTAGTTTTGATTGAGCCGTTCTGAAACACTCTTTCTGTAGAAAATGCAAGTGGAGATTCGGAGCGCTAAGGGGGTAATAGTGGAAAAAGGAATGTATCCAAATATGAACTATACAGAATCATTCGGTGAAACTTCTTTCTGATCTGTGCATTCAGCCAACAGAGTTAAACCATACTTTTGATTGAGCAGATCTGAACACTCTTTCTGTAGAAAATGCAACTGGACATTTGGAGCGCTAAGAGAGTAGTAGTGGAAAAAGGAATATATTCATATATAAACTACACAGAAGCATTCTGTGAAACTTCTTTCTGATCTGAGCATTCAGCTAACAGAGTTAAACCATACTTTTGATTGAGCAGTTTTGAAACACTCTGTCTGTAGAAAATGCAACTGGACATTCGAAGCGCTAAGTGGGTAATAGTGGAAAAAAGTATATGTTCAAATATAAACTACACAGAAGCATTGTATGAAACTTCTTTCTGTTCTGTGCATTCAACTAACAGAGTTGAACCTTAATTTGATTGAGCCTTTCTGAAACACTCTTTCTGTAGAAACTGCAATTGGACATTCTGAGTGCGAAGAGGCCTGTATTGGGAAAAATAATATCTTCAAATAAAAACTACACAGAAGCATTGTGTGAAACTTATTTCTGATATGTTCATTAAGCTAACAGAGTTAAACCATACTTTTGATTGCGCAGTTCTGAACACTCTTTCTGTAGAAAATGCAAGTGGACATTCGGAGCGCTAAGAGGGTAATACTGGAAAAAGGAATATATTCAAATATAAACTACACAGTAGCATTCTGTGAAAATTCTTTCTGTTCTGTGCATTCAACTAACAGAGTTGAACCTTACTTTTGATTGAGCCGTTCTGAAACACTCTTTCTGTAGAAACTGCAATTGGACATGCTAAGCGCTAAGAGGCCTACATTGGGAAAAAGAATATCTTCAAATAAAAAATTCACAGACGCATTCTGTGAAACTTATTTCTGATCTGTAAATTCAGTTAACAGAGATAAAACATATTTTTGATTGAGCAGTTATGAAACACTCTTTTTGTAGAAAATGCAAGTGGAGATTCGGAGCGCTAAGTGGGTAATAGTGGAAAAAGTAATGTCTTCAAATATAAACTACACAGAATCATTGGGTGAAACTTCTTTCTGATCTGTGCATTCAGCTAACAGAGTTAAACCATACTTTTGATTGAGCAGATCTGAACACTCTTTCTGTTGAAAATGCAACTGGACATTTGGAGCGCTAAGAGCGTAGTAGTGGAAAAAGGAATATATTCAAATATAAACTACACAGAAGCATTCTGTGAAACTTCTTTCTGATCTGAGCATTCAGCTAACAGAGTTAAACCATACTTTTGATTGAGCAGTTTTGAAACACTCTGTCTGTAGAAAATGCAACTGGACATTCGTAGCGCTAAGTGGGTAATAGTGGAAAAAAGAATATGTTCAAATATAAACTACACAGAAGCATTGTATGAAACTTCTTTCTGTTCTGTGCATTCAACTAACAGAGTTGAACCTTACTTTTGATTGAGCATTTCTGAAACACTCTTTCTGTAGAAACTGCAATTGGACATTCTGAGCGCTAAGAGGCCTATATTGGGAAAAAGAATGTCTACAAATAAAAACTACACAGAAGAATTGTGTGAAACTTTTTTCTGTTCTGTTTGTTCAACTAAAAGAGTTGAACCTTAGTTTTGATTGAGCCGTTCTGAAACACTCTTTCTGTAGAAAATGCAAGTGGAGATTCGGAGCGCTAAGAGGGTAATAGTGGAAAAAGGAATGTCTCCAAATATAAACTACACAGAATCATTCTGTGAAACTTCTTTCTGATCTGTGCATTCAGCTAACAGAGTTAAACCATACTTTTGATTGAGCAGATCTGAACACTCTTTCTGTAGAAAATGCAACTGGACATTTGGAGCGCTAAGAGAGTAGTAGTGGAAAAAGGAATATATTCAAATATAAACTACACAGAAGCATTCTGTGAATCTTTTTTCTTATCTGAGCATTCAGCTAACAGAGTTAAACCATACTTTTGATTGAGCAGTTTTGAAACACTCTGTCTGTAGAAAATGCAACTGGACATTCGTAGCGCTAAGTGGGTAATAGTGGAAAAATGAGTATGTTCAAATATAAACTACACAGAAGCATTGTATGAAACTTCTTTCTGTTCTGTGCATTCAACTAACAGAGTTGAACCTTACTTTTGATTGAGCCTTTCTGAAACACTCTTTCTGTAGAAACTGCAATTGGACATTCTGAGCGCTAAGAGGCCTCTATTGGGAAAAATAACATCTTCAAATAAAAACTACACAGAAGCATTGTGTGAAACTTATTTCTGATATGTTCATTAAGCTAACAGAGTTAAACCATACTTTTGATTGCGCAGTTCTGAACACTCTTTCTGTAGAAAATGCAACTGGACATTTGGAGCGCTAAGAGCGTAGTAGTGGAAAAAGGAATATATTCAAATATAAACTACACAGAAGCATTCTGTGAAACTTCTTTCTGATCTGAGCATTCAGCTAACAGAGTTAAACCATACTTTTGATTGAGCAGTTTTGAAACACTCTGTCTGTAGAAAATGCAACTGGACATTTGTAGCGCTAAGTGGGTAATAGTGGAAAAAAGAATATGTTCAAATATAAACTACACAGAAGCATTGTATGAAACATCTTTCTGTTCTGTGCATTCAACTAACAGAGTTGAACCTTACTTTTGATTGAGCCGTTCTGAAACACTCTTTCTGTAGAAACTGCAATTGGACATTCTGAGCGCTAAGAGGCCTATATTGGGAAAAAGAATGTCTACAAATAAAAACTACACAGAAGAATTGTGTGAAAATTCTTTCTGTTCTGTTTGTTCAACTAAAAGAGTTGAACATTAGTTTTGATTGAGCCGTTCTGAAACACACTTTCTGTAGAAAATGCAAGTGGAGATTCGGAGCGCTAAGAGGGTAATAGTGGAAAAAGGAATGTCTCCAAATATAAACTACACAGAATCATTCTGTGAAACTTCTTTCTGATCTGTGCATTCAGCTAACAGAGTTAAACCATACTTTTGATTGAGCAGATCTGAACACTCTTTCTGTAGAAAATGCAACTGGACATTTGGAGCACTAAGAGAGTAGTAGTGGAAAAAGGAATATATTCAAATATAAACTACACAGAAGCATTCTGTGAAACTTCTTTCTGATCTGAGCATTCAGCTAACAGAGTTAAACCAAACTTTTGATTGAGCAGTTTTGAAACACTCTGTCTGTAGAAAATGCAACTGGACATTCGTAGCGCTAAGTGGGTAATAGTGGAAAAAAGAATATGTTCAAATATAAACTACACAGAAGCATTGTATGAAACTTCTTTCTGTTCTGTGCATTCAACTAACAGAGTTGAACCTTAGTTTTGATTGAGCCTTTCTGAAACACTCTTTCTGTAGAAACTGCAATTGGACATTCTGAGCGCTAAGAGGCCTATATTGGGAAAAACAATATCTTCAAATAAAAACTACACAGAAGCATTGTGTGAAACTTATTTCTGATATGTTCATTAAGCTAACAGAGTTAAACCATACTTTTGATTGCACAGTTCTGAACACTCTTTCTGTAGAAAATGCAAGTGGACATTCGGAGCGCTAAGAGGGTAATAGTGGAAAAAGGAATATATTCAAATATAAACTACACAGTAGCATTCTGTGAAAATTCTTTCTGTTCTGTGCATTCAACTAACAGAGTTGAACCTTACTTTTGATTGAGCTGTTCTGAAACACTCTTTCTGTAGAAACTGCAATTGGACATGCTAAGCGCTAAGAGGCCTACATTGGGAAAAAGAATATCTTCAAATAAAAACTACACAGATGCATTCTGTGAAACTTATTTCTGATCTGTAAATTC
The DNA here is from genome assembly GCF_028878055.3 of Symphalangus syndactylus. NCBI lineage: Eukaryota > Metazoa > Chordata > Mammalia > Primates > Hylobatidae > Symphalangus > Symphalangus syndactylus. The sequence goes on along the minus strand of NC_072445.2, from coordinate 8,555,499 downwards.
AGTTAACAGAGATAAAACATATTTTTGATTGAGCAGTTATGAAACACTCTTTTTGTAGAAAATGCAAGTGGAGATTCGGAGCGCTAAGAGGGTAATAGTGGAAAAAGGAATGTCTTCAAATATAAACTACACAGAATCATTCGGTGAAACTTCTTTCTGATCTGTGCATTCAGCTAACAGAGTTAAACCATACTTTTGATTGAGCAGATCTGAACACTCTTTCTGTAGAAAATGCAACTGGACATTTGGAGCGCTAAGAGCGTAGTAGTGGAAAAAAGGAATATATTCAAATATAAACTACACAGAAGCATTCTGTGAAACTTTTTTCTGATCTGAGCATTCAGCTAACAGAGTTAAACCATAATTTTGATTGAGCAGTTTTGAAACACTCTGTCTATAGAAAATGCAACTGGACATTCGTAGCGCTAAGTGGGTAATAGTGGAAAAAAGAATATGTTCAAATATAAACTACACAGAAGCATTGTATGAAACTTCTTTCTGTTCTGTGCATTCAAATAACAGAGTTGAACCTTACTTTTGATTGAGCCGTTCTGAAACACTCTTTCTGTAGAAACTGCAATTGGACATTCTGAGCGCTAAGAGGCCTATATTGGGAAAAAGAATGTCTACAAATAAAAACTACACAGAAGAATTGTGTGAAACTACTTTCTGTTCTGTTTGTTCAACTAAAAGAGTTGAACATTAGTTTTGATTGAGCCGTTCTGAAATACTCTTTCTGTAGAAAATGCAAGTGGAGATTCAGAGCGCTAAGAGGGTAATAGTGGAAAAAGGAATGTCTCCAAATATAAACTACACAGAATCATTCTGTGAAACTTCTTTCTGATCTGTGCATTCAGCTAACAGAGTTAAACCATACTTTTGATTGAGCAGTTTTGAAACACTCTGTCTGTAGAAAATGCAAATGGACATTCGTAGCGCTAAGTGGGTAATTGTGGTAAAAAGAATATGTTCAAATATAAACTACACAGAAGCAGTGTATGAAACTTCTTTCTGTTCTGTGCATTCAACTAACAGAGTTGAACCTTACTTTTGATTGAGCCTTTCTGAAACACTCTTTCTGTAGAAACTGCAATTGGACATTCTGAGCGCTAAGAGGCATATATTGGGAAAAATAATATCTTCAAATAAAAACTACACAGAAGCATTGTGTGAAACTTATTTCTGATATGTTCATTAAGCTAACAGAGTTAAACCATACTTTTGATTGCGCAGTTCTGAACACTCTTTCTGTAGAAAATGCAAGTGGACATTCGGAGCGCTAAGAGGGTAATAGTGGAAAAAGGAATATATTCAAATATAAACTACACAGTAGCATTCTGTGAAAATTCTTTCTGTTCTGTGCATTCAACTAACAGAGTTGAACCTTACTTTTGATTGAGCCGTTCTGAAACACTCTTTCTGTAGAAACTGCAATTGGACATGCTAAGCGCTAAGAGGCCTACATTGGGAAAAAGAATATCTTCAAATAAAAACTACACAGATGCATTCTGTGAAACTTATTTCTGATCTGTAAATTCAGTTAACAGAGATAAAACATATTTTTGATTGAGCAGTTATGAAACACTCTTTTTGTAGAAAATGCAAGTGGAGATTCGGAGCGCTAAGAGGGTAATAGTGGAAAAAGGAATGTCTTCAAATATAAACTACACAGAATCATTCGGTGAAACTTCTTTCTGATCTGTGCATGCAGCAAACAGAGTTAAACCATACTTTGATTGAGCAGATCTGAACACTCTTTCTGTAGAAAATGCAACTGGACATTTGGAGCGCTAAGAGCATAGTAGTGGAAAAAGGAATATATTCAAATATAAACTACACAGAAGCATTCTGTGAAACTTTTTTCTGATCTGAGCATTCAGCTAACAGAGTTAAACCATACTTTTGATTGAGCAGTTTTGAAACTCTCTGTCTGTAGAAAATGCAACTGGACATTCGTAGCGCTAAGTGGGTAATAGTGGAAAAAAGAATATGTTCAAATATAAACTACACAGAAGCATTGTATGAAACTTCTTTCTGTTCTGTGCATTCAACTAACAGAGTTGAACCTTACTTTTGATTGAGCCTTTCTGAAACGCTCTTTCTGTAGAAACTGCAATTGGACATTCTGAGCGCTAAGAGGCCTATATTGGGAAAAATAATATCTTCAAATAAAAAGTACACAGAAGCATTGTGTGAAACTTATTTCTGATATGTTCATTAAGCTAACAGAGTTAAACCATACTTTTGATTGCGCAGTTCTGAACACTCTTTCTGTAGAAAATGCAAGTGGACATTCGGAGCGCTAAGAAGGTAATAGTGGAAAAAGGAATATATTCAAATATAAACTACACAGTAGCATTCTGTGAAAATTCTTTCTGTTCTGTGCATTCAACTAACAGAGTTGAACCTTACTTTTGATTGAGCCGTTCTGAAACACTCTTTCTGTAGAAACTGCAATTGGACATGCTAAGCGCTAAGAGGCCTACATTGGGAAAAAGAATATCTTCAAATAAAAACTACACAGATGCATTCTGTGAAACTTATTTCTGATCTGTAAATTCAGTTAACAGAGATAAAACATACTTTTGATTGAGCAGTTATGAAACACTCTTTTTGTAGAAAATGCAAGTGGAGATTCGGAGCGCTAAGGGGGTAATAGTGGAAAAAGGGATGTCTTCAAATATAAACTACACAGAATCATTCGGTGAAACTTCTTTCTGATCTGTGCATTCAGCTAACAGAGTTAAACCATACTTTTGATTGAGCAGATCTGAACACTCTTTCTGTAGAAAATGCAACTGGACATTTGGAGCGCTAAGAGCGTTGTAGTGGAAAAAGGAATATATTCAAATATAAACTACACAGAAGCATTCTGTGAAACTTCTTTCTGATCTGAGCATTCAGCTAACAGAGTTAAACCATACTTTTGATTGAGCAGTTTTGAAACACTCTGTCTGTAGAAAATGCAACTGGACATTCGTAGCGCAAAGTGGGTAAGAGTGGAAAAAAGAATATGTTCAAATATAAACTACACAGAAGCATTGTATGAAACTTCTTTCTGTTCTGTGCATTCAACTAACAGAGTTGAACCTTACTTTTGATTGAGCCGTTCTGAAACACTCTTTCTGTAGAAACTGCAATTGGACATTCTGAGCGCTAAGAGGCCTATATTGGGAAAAAGAATGTCTACAAATAAAAACTACACAGAAGAATTGTGTGAAACGTCTTTCTGTTCTGTTTGTTCAACTAAAAGAGTTGAACCTTAGTTTTGATTGAGCCGTTCTGAAACACTCTTTCTGTAGAAAATGCAATGGAGATTCGGAGCGCTAAGAGGGTAATAGTGGAAAAAGGAATATATTCAAATATAAACTACACAGTAGCATTCTGTGAAAATTCTTTCTGTTCTGTGCATTCAACTAACAGAGTTGAACCTTACTTTTGATTGAGCCGTTCTGAAACACTCTTTCTGTAGAAACTGCAATTGGACATGCTAAGCGCTAAGAGGCCTACATTGGGAAAAAGAATATCTTCAAATAAAAACTACACAGATTCATTCTGTGAAACTTATTTCTGATCTGTAAATTCAGTTAACAGAGATAAAACATATTTTTGATTGAGCAGTTATGAAACACTCTTTTTGTAGAAAATGCAAGTGGAGATTCGGAGCGCTAAGAGGGTAATAGTGGAAAAAGGAATGTCTTCAAATATAAACTACACAGAATCATTCGGTGAAACTTCTTTCTGATCTGTGCATTCAGCTAACAGTGTTAAAACATACTTTTGATTGAGCAGATCTGAACACTCTTTCTGTAGAAAATGCAACTGGACATTTGGAGCGCTAAGAGCGTAGTAGTGGAAAAAGGAATATATTCAAATATAAACTACACAGAAGCATTCTGTGAAACTTCTTTCTGATCTGAGCATTCAGCTAACAGAGTTAAACCATACTTTTGATTGAGCAGTTTTGAAACACTCTGTCTGTAGAAAATGCAACTGGACATTCGTAGCGCTAAGTGGGTAATAGTGGAATAAAGAATATGTTCAAATATAAACTACACAGAAGCATTGTATGAAACTTCTTTCTGTTCTGTGCATTCAACTAACAGAGTTGAACCTTACTTTTGATTGAGCCTTTCTGAAACACTCCTTCTGTAGAAACTGCAATTGGACATTCTGAGCGCTAAGAGGCTTCCATTGGGAAAAATAATATCTTCAAATGAAAATTACACAGAAGCATTGTGTGAAACTTATTTCTGATATGTTCATTAAGCTAACAGAGTTAAACCATACTTTTGATTGCGCAGTTTTGAACACTCTTTCTGTAGAAAATGCAAGTGTACATTCGGAGCGCTAAGAGGGTATAGTGGAAAAAGGAATATATTCAAATATAAACTACACAGTAGCATTCTGTGAAAATTCTTTCTGTTCTGTGCATTCAACTAACAGAGTTGAACCTTACTTTTGATTGAGCCGTTCTGAAACACTCTTTCTGTAGAAACTGCAATTGGACATGCTAAGCGCTAAGAGGCCTACATTGGGAAAAAGAATATCTTCAAATAAAAACTACACAGATTCATTCTGTGAAACTTATTTCTGACCTGTAAATTCAGTTAACAGAGATAAAACATATTTTTGATTGAGCAGTTATGAAACACTCTTTTTGTAGAAAATGCAAGTGGAGATTCGGAGCGCTAAGAGGGTAATAGTGGAAAAAGGAATGTCTTCAAATATAAAATACACAGAATCATTCGGTGAAACTTCTTTCTGATCTGTGCATTCAGCTAACAGAGTTAAACCATACTTTTGATTGAGCAGATCTGAACACTCTTTCTGTAGAAAATGCAACTGGACATTTGGAGCGCTAAGAGCATAGTAGTGGAAAAAGGAATATATTCAAATATAAACTACACAGAAGCATTCTGTGAAACTTTTTTCTGATCTGAGCATTCAGCTAACAGAGTTAAACCATACTTTTGATTGAGCAGTTTTGAAACACTCTGTCTGTAGAAAATGCAACTGGACATTCGTAGCGCTAAGTGGGTAATAGTGGAAAAAAGAATATGTTCAAATATAAACTACACAGAAACATTGTATGAAACTTCTTTCTGTTCTGTGCATTCAACTAACAGAGTTGAACCTTACATTTGATTGAGCCGTTCTGAAACACTCTTTCTGTAGAAACTGCAATTGGACATTCTGAGCGCTAAGAGGCCTATATTGGGAAAAGAATGTCTACAAATAAAAACTACACAGAAGAATTGTGTGAAAATTCTTTCTGTTCTGTTTGTTCAACTAAAAGAGTTGAACCTTAGTTTTGATTGAGCCGTTCTGAAACACTCTTTCTGTAGAAAATGCAAGTGGAGATTCGGAGCGCTAAGAGGGTAATAGTGGAAAAAGGAATGTCTCCTAATATAAACTACACAGAATCATTCTGTGAAACTTCTTTCTGATCTGTGCATTCAGCTAACAGAGTTAAACCATACTTTTGATTGAGCAGATCTGAACTCTCTTTCTGTAGAAAATGCAACTGGACATTTGGAGCGCTAAGAGAGTAGTAGTGGAAAAAGGAATATATTCAAATATGAACTACACAGAAGCATTCTGTGAAACTTCTTTCTGATCTGAGCATTCAGCTAACAGAGTTAAACCATAATTTTGATTGAGCAGTTTTGAAACACTCTGTCTATAGAAAATGCAACTGGACATTCGTAGCGCTAAGTGGGTAATAGTGGAAAAAAGAATATGTTCAAATATAAACTACACAGAAGCATTGTATGAAACTTCTTTCTGTTCTGTGCATTCAACTAACAGAGTTGAACCTTACTTTTGATTGAGCCGTTCTGAAACACTCTTTCTGTAGAAACTGCAATTGGACATTCTGAGCGCTAAGAGGCCTATATTGGGAAAAAGAATGTCTACAAATAAAAACTACACAGAAGAATTGTGTGAAACTACTTTCTGTTCTGTTTGTTCAACTAAAAGAGTTGAACCTTAGTTTTGATTGAGCCGTTCTGAAATACTCTTTCTGTAGAAAATGCAAGTGGAGATTCAGAGCGCTAAGAGGGTAATAGTGGAAAATTCAATGTCTCCAAATATAAACTACACAGAATCATTCTGTGAAACTTCTTTCTGATCTGTGCATTCAGCTAACAGAGTTAAACCATACATTTGATTGAGCAGATCTGAACTCTCTTTCTGTAGAAAATGCAACTGGACATTTTGAGCGCTAAGAGAGTAGTAGTGGAAAAAGGAATATATTCAAATATAAACTACACAGAAGCATTCTGTGAAACTTCTTTCTGATCTGAGCATTCAGCTAACAGAGTTAAACCATACTTTTGATTGAGCAGTTTTGAAACACTCTGTCTGTAGAAAATGCAACTGGACATTCGTAGCGCTAAGTGGGTAATTGTGGTAAAAAGAATATATTCAAATATAAACTACACAGAAGCAGTGTATGAAACTTCTTTCTGTTCTGTGCATTCAACTAACAGAGTTGAACCTTACTTTTGATTGAGCCTTTCTGAAACACTCTTTCTGTAGAAACTGCAATTGGACATTCTGAGCGCTAAGAGGCATATATTGGGAAAAATAATATCTTCAAATAAAAACTACACAGAAGCATTGTGTGAAACTTATTTCTGATATGTTCATTAAGCTAACAGAGTTAAACCATACTTTTGATTGCGCAGTTCTGAACACTCTTTCTGTAGAAAATGCAAGTGGACATTCGGAGCGCTAAGAGTGTAATAGTGGAAAAAGGAATATATTCAAATATAAACTACACAGTAGCATTCTGTGAAAATTCTTTCTGTTCTGTGCATTCAACTAACAGAGTTGAACCTTACTTTTGATTGAGCCGTTCTGAAACACTCTTTCTGTAGAAACTGCAATTGGACATGCTAAGCGCTAAGAGGCCTACATTGGGAAAAAGAATATCTTCAAATAAAAACTACACAGATTCATTCTGTGAAACTTATTTCTGATCTGTAAATTCAGTTAACAGAGATAAAACATATTTTTGATTGAGCAGTTATGAAACACTCTTTTTGTAGAAAATGCAAGTGGAGATTCGGAGCGCTAAGAGGGTAATAGTGGAAAAAGGAATGTCTTCAAATATAAACTACACAGAATCATTCGGTGAAACTTCTTTCTGATCTGTGCATTCAGCTAACAGAGTTAAAACATACTTTTGATTGAGCAGATCTGAACACTCTTTCTGTAGAAAATGCAACTGGACATTTGGAGCGCTAAGAGCGTAGTAGTGGAAAAAGGAATATATTCAAATATAAACTACACAGAAGCATTCTGTGAAACTTCTTTCTGATCTGAGCATTCAGCTAACAGAGTTAAACCATACTTTTGATTGAGCAGTTTTGAAACACTCTGTCTGTAGAAAATGCAACTGGACATTCGTAGCGCTAAGTGGGTAATAGTGGAATAAAGAATATGTTCAAATATAAACTACACAGAAGCATTGTATGAAACTTCTTTCTGTTCTGTGCATTCAACTAACAGAGTTGAACCTTACTTTTGATTGAGCCTTTCTGAAACACTCTTTCTGTAGAAACTGCAATTGGACATTCTGAGCGCTAAGAGGCCTCTATTGGGAAAAATAATATCTTCAAATAAAAATTACACAGAAGCATTGTGTGAAACTTATTTCTGATATGTTCATTAAGCTAACAGAGTTAAACCATACTTTTGATTGCGCAGTTCTGAACACTCTTTCTGTAGAAAATGCAAGTGTACATTCGGAGCGCTAAGAGGGTATAGTGGAAAAAGGAATATATTCAAATATAAACTACACAGTAGCATTCTGTGAAAATTCTTTCTGTTCTGTGCATTCAACTAACAGAGTTGAACCTTACTTTTGATTGAGCCGTTCTGAAACACTCTTTCTGTAGAAACTGCAATTGGACATGCTAAGCGCTAAGAGGCCTACATTGGGAAAAAGAATATCTTCAAATAAAAACTACACAGATTCATTCTGTGAAACTTATTTCTGACCTGTAAATTCAGTTAACAGAGATAAAACATATTTTTGATTGAGCAGTTATGAAACACTCTTTTTGTAGAAAATGCAAGTGGAGATTCGGAGCGCTAAGAGGGTAATAGTGGAAAAAGGAATGTCTTCAAATATAAAATACACAGAATCATTCGGTGAAACTTCTTTCTGATCTGTGCATTCAGCTAACAGAGTTAAACCATACTTTTGATTGAGCAGATCTGAACACTCTTTCTGTAGAAAATGCAACTGGACATTTGGAGCGCTAAGAGCATAGTAGTGGAAAAAGGAATATATTCAAATATAAACTACACAGAAGCATTCTGTGAAACCTTTTTCTGATCTGAGCATTCAGCTAACAGAGTTAAACCATACTTTTGATTGAGCAGTTTTGAAACACTCTGTCTGTAGAAAATGCAACTGGACATTCGTAGCGCTAAGTGGGTAATAGTGGAAAAAAGAATATGTTCAAATATAAACTACACAGAAGCATTGTATGAAACTTCTTTCTGTTCTGTGCATTCAACTAACAGAGTTGAACCTTACATTTGATTGAGCCGTTCTGAAACACTCTTTCTGTAGAAACTGCAATTGGACATTCTGAGCGCTAAGAGGCCTATATTGGGAAAAAGAATGTCTACAAATAAAAACTACACAGAAGAATTGTGTGAAAATTCTTTCTGTTCTGTTTGTTCAACTAAAAGAGTTGAACCTTAGTTTTGATTGAGCCGTTCTGAAACACTCTTTCTGTAGAAAATGCAAGTGGAGATTCGGAGCGCTAAGAGGGTAATAGTGGAAAAAGGAATGTCTCCTAATATAAACTACACAGAATCATTCTGTGAAACTTCTTTCTGATCTGTGCATTCAGCTAACAGAGTTAAACCATACTTTTGATTGAGCAGATCTGAACTCTCTTTCTGTAGAAAATGCAACTGGACATTTGGAGCGCTAAGAGAGTAGTAGTGGAAAAAGGAATATATTCAAATATGAACTACACAGAAGCATTCTGTGAAACTTCTTTCTGATCTGAGCATTCAGCTAACAGAGTTAAACCATAATTTTGATTGAGCAGTTTTGAAACACTCTGTCTATAGAAAATGCAACTGGACATTCGTAGCGCTAAGTGGGTAATAGTGGAAAAAAGAATATGTTCAAATATAAACTACACAGAAGCATTGTATGAAACTTCTTTCTGTTCTGTGCATTCAACTAACAGAGTTGAACCTTACTTTTGATTGAGCCGTTCTGAAACACTCTTTCTGTAGAAACTGCAATTGGACATTCTGAGCGCTAAGAGGACTATATTGGGAAAAAGAATGTCTACAAATAAAAACTACACAGAAGAATTGTGTGAAACTACTTTCTGTTCTGTTTGTTCAACTAAAAGAGTTGAACCTTAGTTTTGATTGAGCCGTTCTGAAATACTCTTTCTGTAGAAAATGCAAGTGGAGATTCAGAGCGCTAAGAGGGTAATAGTGGAAAAAGGAATGTCTCCAAATATAAACTACACAGAATCATTCTGTGAAACTTCTTTCTGATCTGTGCATTCAGCTAACAGAGTTAAACCATACATTTGATTGAGCAGATCTGAACTCTCTTTCTGTAGAAAATGCAACTGGACATTTTGAGCGCTAAGAGAGTAGTAGTGGAAAAAGGAATATATTCAAATATAAACTACACAGAAGCATTCTGTGAAACTTCTTTCTGATCTGAGCATTCAGCTAACAGAGTTAAACCATAGTTTTGATTGAGCAGTTTTGAAACACTCTGTCTGTAGAAAATGCAACTGGACATTCGTAGCGCTAAGTGGGTAATTGTGGTAAAAAGAATATATTCAAATATAAACTACACAGAAGCAGTGTATGAAATTTCTTTCTGTTCTGTGCATTCAACTAACAGAGTTGAACCTTACTTTTGATTGAGCCTTTCTGAAACACTCTTTCTGTAGAAACTGCAATTGGACATTCTGAGCGCTAAGAGGCATATATTGGGAAAAATAATATCTTCAAATAAAAACTACACAGAAGCATTGTGTGAAACTTATTTCTGATATGTTCATTAAGCTAACAGAGTTAAACCATACTTTTGATTGCGCAGTTCTGAACACTCTTTCTGTAGGAAATGCAAGTGGACATTCGGAGCGCTAAGAGGGTAATAGTGGAAAAAGGAATATATTCAAATATAAACTACACAGTAGCATTCTGTGAAAATTCTTTCTGTTCTGTGCATTCAACTAACAGAGTTGAACCTTACTTTTGATTGAGCCGTTCTGAAACACTCTTTCTGTAGAAACTGCAATTGGACATGCTAAGCGCTAAGAGGCCTACATTGGGAAAAAGAATATCTTCAAATAAAAACTACACAGATGCATTCTGTGAAACTTATTTCTGATCTGTAAATTCAGTTAACAGAGATAAAACATATTTTTGATTGAGCAGTTATGAAACACTCTTTTTGTAGAAAATGCAAGTGGAGATTCGGAGCGCTAAGAGGGTAATAGTGGAAAAAGGAATGTCTTCAAATATAAACTACACAGAATCATTCGGTGAAACTTCTTTCTGATCTGTGCATGCAGCTAACAGAGTTAAACCATACTTTGATTGAGCAGATCTGAACACTCTTTCTGTAGAAAATGCAACTGGACATTTGGAGCGCTAAGAGCATAGTAGTGGAAAAAGGAATATATTCAAATATAAACTACACAGAAGCATTCTGTGAAACTTTTTTCTGATCTGAGCATTCAGCTAACAGAGTTAAACCATACTTTTGATTGAGCAGTTTTGAAACACTCTGTCTGTAGAAAATGCAACTGGACATTCGTAGCGCTAAGTGGGTAATAGTGGAAAAAAGAATATGGTCAAATATAAACTACACAGAAGCATTGTATGAAACTTCTTTCTGTTCTGTGCATTCAACTAACAGAGTTGAACCTTACATTTGATTGAGCCTTTCTGAAACACTCTTTCTGTAGAAACTGCAATTGGACATTCTGAGCGCTAAGAGGCCTCTATTGGGAAAAATAATATCTTCAAATAAAAGCTACACAGAAGCATTGTGTGAAACTTATTTCTGATATGTTCATTAAGCTAACAGAGTTAAACCATACTTTTGATTGCGCAGTTCTGAACACTCTTTCTGTAGAAAATGCAAGTGGACATTCGGAGCGCTAAGAGGGTAATAGTGGAAAAAGGAATATATTCAAATATAAACTACACAGTAGCATTCTGTGAAAATCCTTTCTGTTCTGTGCATTCAACTAACAGAGTTGAACCTTACTTTTTATTGAGCCGTTCTGAAACACTCTTTATGTAGAAACTGCAATTGGACATGCTAAGCGCTAAGAGGCCTACATTGGGAAAAAGAATATCTTCAAATAAAAACTACACAGATGCATTCTGTGAAACTTATTTCTGATCTGTAAATTCAGTTAACAGAGATAAAACATATTTTTGATTGAGCAGTTATGAAACACTCCTTTGTAGAAAATGCAAGTGGAGATTCGGAGCGCTAAGAGGGTAATAGTGGAAAAAGGAATGTCTTCAAATATAAACTACACAGAATCATTCGGTGAAACATCTTTCTGATCTGTGCATTCAGCTAACAGAGTTAAACCATACTTTTGATTGAGCAGATCTGAACACTATTTCTGTAGAAAATGCAACTGGACATTTGGAGCGCTAAGAGCGTAGTAGTGGAAAAAGGAATATATTCAAATATAAACTACACAGAATCATTCTTTGAAACTTCTTTCTGATCTGAGCATTCAGCTAACAGAGTTAAACCATACTTTTGATTGAGCAGTTTTGAAAAACTCTGTCTGTAGAAAATGCAACTGGACATTCGTAGCGCTAAGTGGGTAATAGTGGAAAAAAGAATATGTTCAAATATAAACTACACAGAAGCATTGTATGAAACTTCTTTCTGTTCTGTGCATTCAACTAACAGAGTTGAACCTTACTTTTGATGGAGACTTTCTGAAACACTCTTTCTGTAGAAACTGCCATTGGACGTTCTGAGCGCTAAGAGGCCTCTATTGGGAAAAATAATATCTTCAAATAAAAACTACACAGAAGCATTGTGTGAAACTTATTTCTGATATGTTCATTAAGCTAACAGAGTTAAACCATACTTTTGATTGCGCAGTTCTGAACACTCTTTCTGTAGAAAATTCAAGTGGACATTCGGAGCGCTAAAAGGGTAATAGTGGAAAAAGGAATATATTCAAATATAAACTACACAGTAGCATTCTGTGAAAATTCTTTCTGTTCTGTGCATTCAACTAACAGAGTTGAACCTTACTTTTGATTGAGCCGTTCTGAAACACTCTTTCTGTAGAAACTGCAATTGGACATGCTAAGCGCTAAGAGGCCTACATTGGGAAAAAGAATATCTTCAAATAAAAACTACACAGATGCATTCTGTGAAACTTATTTCTGATCTGTAAATTCAGTTAACAGAGATAAAACATATTTTTGATTGAGCAGTTATGAAACACTCTTTTTGTAGAAAATGCAAGTGGAGATTCGGAGCGCTAAGTGGGTAATAGTGGAAAAAGGAATGTCTTCAAATATAAACTACACAGAATCATTCGGTGAAACTTCTTTCTGATCTGTGCATTCAGCTAACAGAGTTAAACCATACTTTTGATTGAGCAGATCTGAACACTCTTTCTGTAGAAAATGCAACTGGACATTTGGAGCGCTAAGAGCGTAGTAGTGGAAAAAGGAATATATTCAAATATAAACTACACAGAAGCATTCTGTGAAACTTCTTTCTGATCTGAGCATTCAGCTAACAGAGTTAAACCATACTTTTGATTGAGCAGTTTTGAAACACTCTGTCTGTAGGAAATGCAACTGGACATTCGTAGCGCTAAGTGGGTAATAGTGGAAAAAAGAATATGTTCAAATATAAACTACACAGAAGCATTGTATGAAACTTCTTTCTGTTCTGTGCATTCAACTAACAGAGTTGAACCTTACTTTTGATTGAGCCGTTCTGAAACACTCTTTCTGTAGAAACTGCAATTGGACATTCTGAGCGCTAAGAGGCCTATATTGGGAAAAAGAATGTCTACAAATAAAAACTACACAGAAGAATTGTGTGAAACTACTTTCTGTTCTGTTTGTTCAACTAAAAGAGTTGAACCTTAGTTTTGATTGAGCCGTTCTGAAATACTCTTTCTGTAGAAAATGCAAGTGGAGATTCAGAGCGCTAAGAGGGTAATAGTGGAAAAAGGAATGTCTCCAAATATAAACTACACAGAATCATTGTGTGAAACTTCTTTCTGATCTGTGCATTCAGCTAACAGAGTTAAACCATACATTTGATTGAGCAGATCTGAACTCTCTTTCTGTAGAAAATGCAACTGGACATTTGGAGCGCTAAGAGCGTAGTAGTGGAAAAAGGAATATATTCAAATATAAACTACACAGAAGCATTCTGTGAAACTTCTTTCTGATCTGAGCATTCAGCTAACAGAGTTAAACCATACTTTTGATTGAGCAGTTTTGAAACACTCTGTCTGTAGAAAATGCAACTGGACATTCGTAGCGCTAAGTGGGTAATAGTGGAAAAAAGAATATGTTCAAATATCAACTACACAGAAGCATTGTATGAAACTTATTTCTGTTCTGTGCATTCAACTAACAGATTTGAACCTTACTTTTGATTGAGCCTTTCTGAAACACTCTTTCTGTAGAAACTGCAATTGGACATTCTGAGCGCTAAGAGGCCTCTATTGGGAAAAATAATATCTTCAAATAAAAATTACACAGAAGCATTGTGTGAAACTTATTTCTGATATGTTCATTAAGCTAACAGAGTTAAACCATACTTTTGATTGCGCAGTTCTGAACACTCTTTTTGTAGAAAATGCAAGTGTACATTCGGAGCGCTAAGAGGGTATAGTGGAAAAAGGAATATATTCAAATATAAACTACACAGTAGCATTCTGTGAAAATTCTTTCTGTTCTGTGCATTCAACTAACAGAGTTGAACCTTACTTTTGATTGAGCCGTTCTGAAACACTCTTTCTGTAGAAACTGCAATTGGACATGCTAAGCGCTAAGAGGCCTACATTGGGAAAAAGAATATCTTCAAATAAAAACTACACAGATTCATTCTGTGAAACTTATTTCTGACCTGTAAATTCAGTTAACAGAGATAAAACATATTTTTGATTGAGCAGTTATGAAACACTCTTTTTGTAGAAAATGCAAGTGGAGATTCGGAGCGCTAAGAGGGTAATAGTGGAAAAAGGAATGTCTTCAAATATAAAATACACAGAATCATTCGGTGAAACTTCTTTCTGATCTGTGCATTCAGCTAACAGAGTTAAACCATACTTTTGATTGAGCAGATCTGAACACTCTTTCTGTAGAAAATGCAACTGGACATTTGGAGCGCTAAGAGCATAGTAGTGGAAAAAGGAATATATTCAAATATAAACTACACAGAAGCATTCTGTGAAACTTCATTCTGATCTGAGCATTCAGCTAACAGAGTTAAACCATACTTTTGATTGAGCAGTTTTGAAACACTCTGTCTGTAGAAAATGCAACTGGACATTCGTAGCGCTAAGTGGGTAATAGTGGAAAAAAGAATATGTTCAAATATAAACTACACAGAAGCATTGTATGAAACTTCTTTCTGTTCTGTGCATTCAACTAACAGAGTTGAACCTTACATTTGATTGAGCCGTTCTGAAACACTCTTTCTGTAGAAACTGCAATTGGACATTCTGAGCGCTAAGAGGCCTATATTGGGAAAAAGAATGTCTACAAATAAAAACTACACAGAAGAATTGTGTGAAAATTCTTTCTGTTCTGTTTGTTCAACTAAAAGAGTTGAACCTTAGTTTTGATTGAGCCGTTCTGAAACACTCTTTCTGTAGAAAATGCAAGTGGAGATTCGGAGCGCTAAGAGGGTAATAGTGGAAAAAGGAATGTCTCCTAATATAAACTACACAGAATCATTCTGTGAAACTTCTTTCTGATCTGTGCATTCAGCTAACAGAGTTAAACCATACTTTTGATTGAGCAGATCTGAACTCTCTTTCTGTTGAAAATGTAACTGGACATTTGGAGCGCTAAGAGAGTAGTAGTGGAAAAAGGAATATATTCAAATATGAACTACACAGAAGCATTCTGTGAAACTTCTTTCTGATCTGAGCATTCAGCTAACAGAGTTAAACCATACTTTTGATTGAGCAGTTTTGAAACACTCTGTCTGTAGAAAATGCAACTGGACATTCGTAGCGCTAAGTGGGTAATAGTGGAAAAAAGAATATGCTCAAATATAAACTACACAGAAGCATTGTATGAAACTTCTTTCTGTTCTGTGCATTCAACTAACAGAGTTGAACCTTACTTTTGATTGAGCCTTTCTGAAACACTCTTTCTGTAGAAACTGCAATTGGACATTCTGAGCGCTAAGAGGCCTCTATTGGGAAAAATAATATCTTCAAATAAAAATTACACAGAAGCATTGTGTGAAACTTATTTCTGATATGTTCATTAAGCTAACAGAGTTAAACCATACTTTTGATTGCGCAGTTCTGAACACTCTTTCTGTAGAAAATGCAAGTGTACATTCGGAGCGCTAAGAGGGTATAGTGGAAAAAGGAATATATTCAAATATAAACTACACAGTAGCATTCTGTGAAAATTCTTTCTGTTCTGTGCATTCAACTAACAGAGTTGAACCTTACTTTTGATTGAGCCGTTCTGAAACACTCTTTCTGTAGAAACTGCAATTGGACATGCTAAGCGCTAAGAGGCCTACATTGGGAAAAAGAATATCTTCAAATAAAAACTACACAGATTCATTCTGTGAAACTTATTTCTGACCTGTAAATTCAGTTAACAGAGATAAAACATATTTTTGATTGAGCAGTTATGAAACACTCTTTTTGTAGAAAATGCAAGTGGAGATTCGGAGCGCTAAGAGGGTAATAGTGGAAAAAGGAATGTCTTCAAATATAAAATACACAGAATCATTCGGTGAAACTTCTTTCTGATCTGTGCATTCAGCTAACAGAGTTAAACCATACTTTTGATTGAGCAGATCTGAACACTCTTTCTGTAGAAAATGCAACTGGACATTTGGAGCGCTAAGAGCATAGTAGTGGAAAAAGGAATATATTCAAATATAAACTACACAGAAGCATTCTGTGAAACTTTTTTCTGATCTGAGCATTCAGCTAACAGAGTTAAACCATACTTTTGATTGAGCAGTTTTGAAACACTCTGTCTGTAGAAAATGCAACTGGACATTCGTAGCGCTAAGTGGGTAATAGTGGAAAAAAGAATATGTTCAAATATAAACTACACAGAAGCATTGTATGAAACTTCTTTCTGTTCTGTGCATTCAACTAACAGAGTTGAACCTTACATTTGATTGAGCCGTTCTGAAACACTCTTTCTGTAGAAACTGCAATTGGACATTCTGAGCGCTAAGAGGCCTATATTGGGAAAAAGAATGTCTACAAATAAAAACTACACAGAAGAATTGTGTGAAAATTCTTTCTGTTCTGTTTGTTCAACTAAAAGAGTTGAACCTTAGTTTTGATTGAGCCGTTCTGAAACACTCTTTCTGTAGAAAATGCAAGTGGAGATTCGGAGCGCTAAGAGGGTAATAGTGGAAAAAGGAATGTCTCCTAATATAAACTACACAGAATCATTCTGTGAAACTTCTTTCTGATCTGTGCATTCAGCTAACAGAGTTAAACCATACTTTTGATTGAGCAGATCTGAACTCTCTTTCTGTAGAAAATGTAACTGGACATTTGGAGCGCTAAGAGAGTAGTAGTGGAAAAAGGAATATATTCAAATATGAACTACACAGAAGCATTCTGTGAAACTTCTTTCTGATCTGAGCATTCAGCTAACAGAGTTAAACCATACTTTTGATTGAGCAGTTTTGAAACACTCTGTCTGTAGAAAATGCAACTGGACATTCGTAGCGCTAAGTGGGTAATAGTGGAAAAAAGAATATGCTCAAATATAAACTACACAGAAGCATTGTATGAAATTTCTTTCTGTTCTGTGCATTCAACTAACAGAGTTGAACCTTACTTTTGATTGAGCCTTTCTGAAACACTCTTTCTGTAGAAATTGCAATTGGACATTCTGAGCGCTAAGAGGACTATATTGGGAAAAATAATATCTTCAAATATAAACTACACAGAAGCATTGTGTGAAACTTATTTCTGATATGTTCATTAAGCTAACAGAGTTAAACCATACTTTTGATTGCGCAGTTCTGAACACTCTTTCTGTAGAAAATGCAAGTGGACATTCGGAGCGCTAAGACGGTAATAGTGGAAAAAGGAATATATTCAAATATAAACTACACAGTAGCATTCTGTGAAAATTCTTTCTGTTCTGTGCATTCAACTAACAGAGTTGAACCTTACTTTTGATTGAGCCGTTCTGAAACACTCTTTCTGTAGAAACTGCAATTGGACATGCTAAGCGCTAAGTGGCCTACATTGGGAAAAAGAATATCTTCAAATAAAAACTACACAGATGCATTCTGTGAAACTTATTTCTGATCTGTAAATTCAGTTAACAGAGATAAAACATATTTTTGATTGAGAAGTTATGAAACACTCCTTTGTAGAAAATGCAAGTGGAGATTCGGAGCGCTAAGAGGGTAATAGTGGAAAAAGGAATGTCTTCAAATATAAACTACACAGAATCATTCGGTGAAACATCTTTCTGATCTGTGCATTCAGCTAACAGAGTTAAACCATACTTTTGATTGAGCAGATCTGAACACTATTTCTGTAGAAAATGCAACTGGACATTTGGAGCGCTAAGAGCGTAGTGGTGGAAAAAGGAATATATTCAAATATAAACTACACAGAAGCATTCTGTGAAACTTCATTCTGATCTGAGCATTCAGCTAACAGAGTTAAACCATACTTTTGATTGAGCAGTTTTGAAACACTCTGTCTGTAGAAAATGCAACTGGACATTCGTAGCGCTATGTGGGTAATAGTGGAAAAAAGAATATGTTCAAATATAAACTACACAGAAGCATTGTATGAAACTTCTTTCTGTTCTGTGCATACAACTAACAGAGTTGAACCTTAGTTTTGATTGAGCCGTTCTGAAACACTCTTTCTGTAGAAACTGCAATTGGACATTCTGAGCGCTAAGAGGCCTATATTGGGAAAAAGAATGTCTACAAATAAAAACTACACAGAAGAATTGTGTGAAACTTCTTTCTGTTCTGTTTGTTCAACTAAAAGAATTGAAACTTAGTTTTGATTGAGCCGTTCTGAAACACTCTTTCTGTAGAAAATGCAAGTGGAGATTCGGAGCGCTAAGAGGGTAATAGTGGAAAAAGGAATGTCTCCAAATATAAACTACACAGAATCATTCGGTGAAACTTCTTTCTGATCTGTGCATTCAGCTAACAGAGTTAAACCATACTTTTGATTGAGCAGATCTGAACTCTCTTTCTGTAGAAAATGCAACTGGACATTTGGAGCGCTAAGAGAGTAGTAGTGGAAAAAGGAATATATTCAAATATAAACTACACAGAAGCATTCTGTGAAACTTCTTTCTGATCTGAGCATTCAGCTAACAGAGTTAAACCATACTTTTGATTGAGCAGTTTTGAAACACTCTGTCTGTAGAAAATGCAACTGGACATTCGTAGCGCTAAGTGGGTAATAGTGGAAAAAAGAATATGTTCAAATATAAACTACACAGAAGCATTGTATGAAACTTCTTTCTGTTCTGTGCATTCAACTAACAGAGTTGAACCTTACTTTTGATTGAGCCTTTCTGAAACACTCTTTCTGTAGAAACTGCAATTGGACATTCTGAGCGCTAAGAGGCCTCTATTGGGAAAAATAATATCTTCAAATAAAAACTACACAGAAGCATTGTGTGAAACTTATTTCTGATATGTTCATTAAGCTAACAGAGTTAAACCATACTTTTGATTGCGCAGTTCTGAACACTCTTTCTGTAGAAAATGCAAGTGGACATTCGGAGCGCTAAGAGGGTAATAGTGGAAAAAGGAATATATTCAAATATAAACTACACAGTAGCATTCTGTGAAAATTCTTTCTGTTCTGTGCATTCAACTAACAGAGTTGAACCTTACTTTTGATTGAGCCGTTCTGAAACACTCTTTCTGTAGAAACTGCAATTGGACATGCTAAGCGCTAAGAGGCCTACATTTTGAAAAAGAATATATTCAAATAAAAACTACACAGATGCATTCTGTGAAACTTATTTCTGATCTGTAAATTCAGTTAACAGAGATAAAACATATTTTTGATTGAGCAGTTATGAAACACTCTTTTGTAGAAAATGCAAGTGGAGATTTGGAGCGCTAAGAGGGTAATAGTGGAAAAAGGAATGTCTTCAAATATAAACTACACAGAATCATTCGGTGAAACTTCTTTCTGATCTGTGCATTCAGCTAACAGAGTTAAACCATACTTTTGATTGAGCAGATCTGAACACTCTTTCTGTAGAAAATGCAACTGGACATTTGGAGCGCTAAGAGCGTAGTAGTGGAAAAAGGAATATATTCAAATATAAACTACACAGAAGCATTCTGTGAAACTTCTTTCTGATCTGAGCATTCAGCTAACAGAATTAAACCATACTTTTGATTGAGCAGTTTTGAAACACTCTGTCTGTAGAAAATGCAACTGGACATTCGTAGCGCTAAGTGGGTAATAGTGGAAAAAAGAATATGTTCAAATATAAACTACACAGAAGCACTGTATGAAACTTCTTTCTGTTCTGTGCATTCAACTAACAGAGTTGAACGTTACTTTTGATTGAGCCGTTCTGAAACACTCTTTCTGTAGAAACTGCAATTGGACATTCTGAGCGCTAAGAGGCCTATATTGGGAAAAAGAATGTCTACAAATAAAAACTACACAGAAGAATTGTGTGAAACTTCTTTCTGTTCTGTTTGTTCAACTAAAAGAGTTGAACCTTAGCTTTGATTGAGACGTTCTGAAACACTCTTTCTGTAGAAAATGCAAGTGGAGATTCGGAGCGCTAAGAGGGTAATAGTGGAAAAAGGAATGTCTCCAAATATAAACTTCACAGAATCATTCGGTGAAACTTCTTTCTGATCTGTGCATTCAGCTAACAGAGTTAAACCATACTTTTGATTGAGCAGATCTGAACTCTCTTTCTGTAGAAAATGCAACTGGACATTTGGAGCGCTAAGAGAGTAGTAGTGGAAAAAGGAATATATTCAAATATAAACTACACAGAAGCATTCTTTGAAACTTCTTTCTGATCTGAGCATTCAGCTAACAGAGTTAAACCATACTTTTGATTGAGCAGTTTTGAAAAACTCTGTCTGTAGAAAATGCAACTGGACATTCGTAGCGCTAAGTGGGTAATAGTGGAAAAAAGAATATGTTCAAATATAAACTACACAGAAGCATTGTATGAAACTTCTTTCTGTTCTGTGATTCAACTAACAGAGTTGAACCTTACTTTTGATTGAGCCTTTCTGAAACACTCTTTCTGTAGAAACTGCAATTGGACGTTCTGAGCGCTAAGAGGCCTCTATTGGGAAAAATAATATCTTCAAATAAAAACTACACAGAAGCATTGTGTGAAACTTATTTCTGATATGTTCATTAAGCTAACAGAGTTAAACCATACTTTTGATTGCGCAGTTCTGAACACTCTTTCTGTAGAAAATTCAAGTGGACATTCGGAGCGCTAAAAGGGTAATAGTGGAAAAAGGAATATATTCAAATATAAACTACACAGTAGCATTCTGTGAAAATTCTTTCTGTTCTGTGCATTCAACTAACAGAGTTGAACCTTACTTTTGATTGAGCCGTTCTGAAACACTCTTTCTGTAGAAACTGCAATTGGACATGCTAAGCGCTAAGAGGCCTACATTGGGAAAAATAATATCTTCAAATAAAAACTACACAGATGCATTCTGTGAAACTTATTTCTGATCTGTAAATTCAGTTAACAGAGATAAAACATATTTTTGATTGAGCAGTTATGAAACACTCTTTTTGTAGAAAATGCAAATGGAGATTCGGAGCGCTAAGTGGGTAATAGTGGAAAAAGGAATGTCTTCAAATATAAACTACACAGAATCATTCGGTGAAACTTCTTTCTGATCTGTGCATTCAGCTAACAGAGTTAAACCATACTTTTGATTGAGCAGATCTGAACACTCTTTCTGTAGAAAATGCAACTGGACATTTGGAGCGCTAAGAGCGTAGTAGTGGAAAAAGGAATATATTCAAATATAAACTACACAGAAGCATTCTGTGAAACTTCTTTCTGATCTGAGCATTCAGCTAACAGAGTTAAACCATACTTTTGATTGAGCAGTTTTGAAACACTCTGTCTGTAGGAAATGCAACTGGACATTCGTAGCGCTAAGTGGGTAATAGTGGAAAAAAGAATATGTTCAAATATAAACTACACAGAAGCATTGTATGAAACTTCTTTCTGTTCTGTGCATTCAACTAACAGAGTTGAACCTTACTTTTGATTGAGCCGTTCTGAAACACTCTTTCTGTAGAAACTGCAATTGGACATTCTGAGCGCTAAGAGGCCTATATTGGGAAAAAGAATGTCTACAAATAAAAACTACACAGAAGAATTGTGTGAAACTACTTTCTGTTCTGTTTGTTCAACTAAAAGAGTTGAACCTTAGTTTTGATTGAGACGTTCTGAAACACTCTTTCTGTAGAAAATGCAATGGAGATTCGGAGCGCTAAGAGGGTAATAGTGGAAAAAGGAATATATTCAAATATAAACTACACAGTAGCATTCTGTGAAAATTCTTTCTGTTCTGTGCATTCAACTAACAGAGTTGAACCTTATTTTTGATTGAGCCGTTCTGAAACACTCTTTCTGTAGAAACTGCAATTGGACATGCTAAGCGCTAAGAGGCCTACATTGGGAAAAAGAATATCTTCAAATAAAAACTACACAGATTCATTCTGTGAAACTTATTTCTGATCTGTAAATTCAGTTAACAGAGATAAAACATATTTTTGATTGAGCAGTTATGAAACACTCTTTTTGTAGAAAATGCAAGTGGAGATTCGGAGCGCTAAGAGGGTAATAGTGGAAAAAGGAATGTCTTCAAATATAAACTACACAGAATCATTCGGTGAAACTTCTTTCTGATCTGTGCATTCAGCTAACAGAGTTAAAACATACTTTTGATTGAGCAGATCTGAACACTCTTTCTGTAGAAAATGCAACTGGACATTTGGAGCGCTAAGAGCGTAGTAGTGGAAAAAGGAATATATTCAAATATAAACTACACAGAAGCATTCTGTGAAACTTCTTTCTGATCTGAGCATTCAGCTAACAGAGTTAAACCATACTTTTGATTGAGCAGTTTTGAAACACTCTGTCTGTAGAAAATGGAACTGGACATTCGTAGCGCTAAGTGGGTAATAGTGGAAAAAAGAATATGTTCAAATATAAACTACACAGAAGCATTGTATGAAACTTCTTTCTGTTCTGTGCATTCAACTAACAGAGTTGAACCTTACTTTTGATTGAGCCTTTCTGAAACACTCTTTCTGTAGAAACTGCAATTGGACATTCTGAGCGCTAAGAGGCCTATATTGGGAAAAATAATATCTTCAAATAAAAACTACACAGAAGCATTGTGTGAAACTTATTTCTGATATGTTCATTAAGCTAACAGAGTTAAACCATACTTTTGATTGCGCAGTTCTGAACACTCTTTCTGTAGAAAATGCAAGTGGACATTCGGAGCGCTAAGAGGGTATAGTGGAAAAAGGAATATATTCAAATATAAACTACACAGTAGCATTCTGTGAAAATTCTTTCTGTTCTGTGCATTCAACTAACAGAGTTGAACCTTACTTTTGATTGAGCCGTTCTGAAACACTCTTTCTGTAGAAACTGCAATTGGACATGCTAAGCGCTAAGTGGCCTACATTGGGAAAAAGAATATCTTCAAATAAAAACTACACAGATGCATTCTGTGAAACTTATTTCTGATCTGTAAATTCAGTTAAAAGAGATAAAACATATTTTTGATTGAGAAGTTATGAAACACTCCTTTGTAGAAAATGCAAGTGGAGATTCGGAGCGCTAAGAGGGTAATAGTGGAAAAAGGAATGTCTTCAAATATAAACTACACAGAATCATTCGGTGAAACATCTTTCTGATCTGTGCATTCAGCTAAAAGAGTTAAACCATACTTTTGATTGAGCAGATCTGAACACTATTTCTGTAGAAAATGCAACTGGACATTTGGAGCGCTAAGAGCGTAGTGGTGGAAAAAGGAATATATTCAAATATAAACTACACAGAAGCATTCTGTGAAACTTCATTCTGATCTGAGCATTCAGCTAACAGAGTTAAACCATACTTTTGATTGAGCAGATTTGAAACACTCTGTCTGTAGAAAATGCAACTGGACATTCGCAGCGCTAAGTGGGTAATAGTGGAAAAAAGAATATGTTCAAATATAAACTACACAGAAGCATTGTATGAAACTTCTTTCTGTTCTGTGCATTCAACTAACAGAGTTGAACCTTACTTTTGATTGAGCCGTTCTGAAACACTCTTTCTGTAGAAACTGCAATTGGACATTCTGAGCGCTAAGAGGCCTATATTGGGAAAAAGAATGTCTACAAATAAAAACTACACAGAAGAATTGTGTGAAACTTCTTTCTGTTCTGTTTGTTCAACTAAAAGAATTGAACCTTAGTTTTGATTGAGCCGTTCTGAAACACTCTTTCTGTAGAAAATGCAAGTGGAGATTCGGAGCGCTAAGAGGGTAATAGTGGAAAAAGGAATGTCTCCAAATATAAACTACACAGAATCATTCGGTGAAACTTCTTTCTGATCTGTGCATTCAGCTAACAGAGTTAAAACATCCTTTTGATTGAGCAGATCTGAACACTCTTTCTGTAGAAAATGCAACTGGACATTTGGAGCGCTAAGAGCGTAGTAGTGGAAAAAGGAATATATTCAAATATAAACTACACAGAAGCATTCTGTGAAACTTCTTTCTGATCTGAGCATTCAGCTAACAGAGTTAAACCATACTTTTGATTGAGCAGTTTTGAAACACTCTGTCTGTAGAAAATGCAACTGGACATTCGTAGCGCTAAGTGGGTAATAGTGGAAATAAGAATATGTTCAAATATAAACTACACAGAAGCATTGTATGAAACTTCTTTCTGTTCTGTGCATTCAACTAACAGGGTTGAACCTTACTTTTGATTGAGCCTTTCTGAAACACTCTTTCTGTAGAAACTGCAATTGGACATTCTGAGCGCTAAGAGGCCTCTATTGGGAAAAATAATATCTTCAAATAAAAACTACACAGAAGCATTGTGTGAAACTTATTTCTGATATGTTCATTAAGCTAACAGAGTTAAACCATACTTTTGATTGCGCAGTTCTGAACACTCTTTCTGTAGAAAATGCAAGTGGACATTCGGAGCGCTAAGAGGGTATATTGGAAAAAGGAATATATTCAAATATAAACTACACAGTAGCATTCTGTGAAAATTCTTTCTGTTCTGTGCATTCAACTAACAGAGTTGAACCTTACTTTTGATTGAGCCGTTCTGAAACACTCTTTCTGTAGAAACTGCAATTGGACATGCTAAGCGCTAAGAGGCCTACATTGGGAAAAAGAATATCTTCAAATAAAAACTACACAGATTCATTCTGTGAAACTTATTTCTGATCTGTAAATTCAGTTAACAGAGATAAAACATATTTTTGATTGAGCAGATATGAAACACTCTTTTTGTAGAAAATGCAAGTGGAGATTCGGAGCGCTAAGAGGGTAATAGTGGAAAAAGGAATGTCTTCAAATATAAAATACACAGAATCATTCGGTGAAACTTCTTTCTGATCTGTGCATTCAGCTAACAGAGTTAAACCATACTTTTGATTGAGCAGATCTGAACACTCTTTCTGTAGAAAATGCAACTGGACATTTGGAGCGCTAAGAGCATAGTAGTGGAAAAAGGAATATATTCAAATATAAACTACACAGAAGCATTCTGTGAAACTTCTTTCTGATCTGAGCATTCAGCTAACAGAGTTAAACCATACTTTTGATTGAGCCGTTTTGAAACACTCTGTCTGTAGAAAATGCAACTGGACATTCGTAGCGCTAAGTGGGTAATAGTGGAAAAAAGAATATGTTCAAATATAAACTACACAGAAGCATTGTATGAAACTTCTTTCTGTTCTGTGCATTCAACTAACAGAGTTGAACCTTACTTTTGATTGAGCCTTTCTGAAACACTCTTTCTGTAGAAATTGCAATTGGACATTCTGAGCGCTAAGAGGCCTATATTGGGAAAAATAATATCTTCAAATAAAAACTACACAGAAGCATTGTGTGAAACTTATTTCTGATATGTTCATTAAGCTAACAGAGTTAAACCATACTTTTGATTGCGCAGTTCTGAACACTCTTTCTGTAGAAAATGCAAGTGGACATTCGGAGCGCTAAGAGGGTAATAGTGGAAAAAGGAATATATTCAAATATAAACTACACAGTAGCATTCTGTGAAAATTCTTTCTGTTCTGTGCATTCAACTAACAGAGTTGAACCTTACTTTTGATTGAGCCGTTCTGAAACACTCTTTCTGTAGAAACTGCAATTGGACATGCTAAGCGCTAAGTGGCCTACATTGGGAAAAAGAATATCTTCAAATAAAAACTACACAGATGCATTCTGTGAAACATATTTCTGATCTGTAAATTCAGTTATCAGAGATTAAACATATTTTTGATTGAGAAGTTATGAAACACTCCTTTGTAGAAAATGCAAGTGGAGATTCGGAGCGCTAAGAGGGTAATAGTGGAAAAAGGAATGTCTTCAAATATAAACTACACAGAATCATTCGGTGAAACATCTTTCTGATCTGTGCATTCAGCTAACAGAGTTAAACCATACTTTTGATTGAGCAGATCTGAACACTCTTTCTGTAGAAAATGCAACTGGACATTTGGAGCGCTAAGAGCGTAGTAGTGGAAAAAGGAATATATTCAAATATAAACTACACAGAAGCATTCTGTGAAACTTCTTTCTGATCTGAGCATTCAGCTAACAGAGTTAAACCATACTTTTGATTGAGCAGTTTTGAAACACTCTGTCTGTAGAAAATGCAACTGGACATTCGTAGCGCTAAGTGGGTAATAGTGGAAAAAAGAATATGTTCAAATATAAACTACACAGAAGCATTGTATGAAACTTCTTTCTGTTCTGTGCATTCAACTAACAGAGTTGAACCTTACTTTTGATTGAGCCGTTCTGAAACACTCTTTCTGTAGAAACTGCAATTGGACATTCTGAGCGCTAAGAGGCCTATATTGGGAAAAAGAATGTCTACAAATAAAAACTACACAGAAGAATTGTGTGAAACTTCTTTCTGTTCTGTTTGTTCAACTAAAAGAGTTGAACCTTAGTTTTGATTGAGCCGTTCTGAAACACTCTTTCTGTAGAAAATGCAAGTGGAGATTCGGAGCGCTAAGAGGGTAATAGTGGAAAAAGGAATGTCTCCAAATATAAACTTCACAGAATCATTAGGTGAAACTTCTTTCTGATCTGTGCATTCAGCTAACAGAGTTAAACCATACTTTTGATTGAGCAGATCTGAACTCTCTTTCTGTAGAAAATGCAACTGGACATTTGGAGCGCTAAGAGAGTAGTAGTGGAAAAAGGAATATATTCAAATATAAACTACACAGAAGCATTCTGTGAAACTTCTTTCTGATCTGAGCATTCAGCTAACAGAGTTAAACCATACTTTTGGTTGAGCAGTTTTGAAACACTCTGTCTGTAGAAAATGCAACTGGACATTCGTAGCGCTATGTGGGTAATAGTGGAAAAAAGAATATGTTCAAATATAAACTACACAGAAGCATTGTATGAAACTTCTTTCTGTTCTGTGCATTCAACTAACAGAGTTGAACCTTACTTTTGATTGAGCCTTTCTGAAACACTCTTTCTGTAGAAACTGCAATTGGACATTCTGAGCGCTAAGAGGCCTCTATTGGGAAAAATAATATCTTCAAATAAAAGCTACACAGAAGCATTGTGTGAAACTTATTTGTGATATGTTCATTAAGCTAACAGAGTTAAACCATACTTTTGATTGCGCAGTTCTGAACACTCTTTCTGTAGAAAATGCAAGTGGACATTCGGAGCGCTAAGAGGGTAATAGTGGAAAAAGGAATATATTCAAATATAAACTACACAGTAGCATTCTGTGAAAATCCTTTCTTTTCTGTGCATTCAACTAACAGAGTTGAACCTTACTTTTGATTGAGCCGTTCTGAAACACTCTTTCTGTAGAAACTGCAATTGGACATGCTAAGCGCTAAGAGGCCTACATTTTGAAAAAGAATATCTTCAAATAAAAACTACACAGATGCATTCTGTGAAACTTATTTCTGATCTGTAAATTCAGTTAACAGAGATAAAACATATTTTTGATTGAGCAGTTATGAAACACTCTTTTGTAGAAAATGCAAGTGGAGATTCGGAGCGCTAAGAGGGTAATAGTGGAAAAAGGAATGTCTTCAAATATAAACTACACAGAATCATTCGGTGAAACTTCTTTCTGATCTGTGCATTCAGCTAACAGAGTTAAACCATACTTTTGATTGAGCAGATCTGAACACTCTTTCTGTAGAAAATGCAACTGGACATTTGGAGCGCTAAGAGCGTAGTAGTGGAAAAAGGAATATATTCAAATATAAACTACACAGAAGCATTCTGTGAAACTTCTTTCTGATCTGAGCATTCAGCTAACAGATTTAAACCATACTTTTGATTGAGCAGTTTTGAAACACTCTGTCTGTAGAAAATGCAACTGGACATTCGTAGCGCTATGTGGGTAATAGTGGAAAAAAGAATATGTTCAAATATAAACTACACAAAAGCATTGTATGAAACTTCTTTCTGTTCTGTGCATTCAACTAACAGAGTTGAACCTTACTTTTGATTGAGCCGTTCTGAAACACTCTTTCTGTAGAAACTGCAATTGGACATTCTGAGCGCTAAGAGGCCTATATTGGGAAAAAGAATGTCTACAAATAAAAACTACACAGAAGAATTGTGTGAAACTACTTTCTGTTCTGTTTGTTCAACTAAAAGAGTTGAACCTTAGTTTTGATTGAGCCGTTCTGAAACACTCTTTCTGTAGAAAATGCAAGTGGAGATTCGGAGCGCTAAGAGGGTAATAGTGGAAAAAGGAATGTCTCCAAATATAAACTTCACAGAATCATTCGGTGAAACTTCTTTCTGATCTGTGCATTCAGCTAACAGAGTTAAAACATACTTTTGATTGAGCAGATCTGAACTCTCTTTCTGTAGAAAATGCAACTGGACATTTGGAGCGCTAAGGGAGTAGTAGTGGAAAAAGGAATATATTCAAATATAAACTACACAGAAGCATTCTGTGAAACTTCTTTCTGATCTGAGCATTCAGCTAACAGAGTTAAACCATACTTTTGATTGAGCAGTTTTGAAACACTCTGTCTGTAGAAAATGCAACTGGACATTCGTAGCGCTAAGTGGGAAATAGTGGAAAAAAGAATATGTTCAAATATAAACTACACAGAAGCATTGTATGAAACTTCTTTCTGTTCTGTGCATTCAACTAACAGAGTTGAACGTTACTTTTGATTGAGCCTTTCTGAAACACTCTTTCTGTAGAAACTGCAATTGGACATTCTGAGCGCTAAGAGGCCTATATTGGGAAAAATAATATCTTCAAATAAAAACTACACAGAAGCATTGTGTGAAACTTATTTCTGATATGTTCATTAAGCTAACAGAGTTAAACCATACTTTTGATTGCGCAGTTCTGAACACTCTTTCTGTAGAAAATGCAAGTGGACATTCGGAGCGCTAAGAGGGTAATAGTGGAAAAAGGAATATATTCAAATATAAACTACACAGTAGCATTCTGTGAAAATCCTTTCTTTTCTGTGCATTCAACTAACAGAGTTGAACCTTACTTTTGATTGAGCCATTCTGAAACACTCTTTCTGTAGAAACTGCAATTGGACATGCTAAGCGCTAAGAGGCCTACATTGGGAAAAAGAATATCTTCAAATAAAAACTACACAGATGCATTCTGTGAAACTTATTTCTGATCTGTAAATTCAGTTAACAGAGATAAAACATATTTTTGATTGAGCAGTTATGAAACACTCCTTTGTAGAAAATGCAAGTGGAGATTCGGAGCGCTAAGAGGGTAATAGTGGAAAAAGGAATGTCTTCAAATATAAACTACACAGAATCATTTGGTGAAACATCTTTCTGATCTGTGCATTCAGCTAACAGAGTTAAACCATACTTTTGATTGAGCAGATCTGAACACTATTTCTGTAGAAAATGCAACTGGACATTTGGAGCGCTAAGAGCGTAGTAGTGGAAAAAGGAATATATTCAAATATAAACTACACAGAAGCATTCTGTGAAACTTCTTTCTGATCTGAGCATTCAGCTAACAGAGTTAAACCATACTTTTGATTGAGCAGTTGTGAAAAACTCTGTCTGTAGAAAATGCAACTGGACATTCGTAGCGCTAAGTGGGTAATAGTGGAAAAAAGAATATGTTCAAATATAAACTACACAGAAGCATTGTATGAAACTTCTTTCTGTTCTGTGCATTCAACTAACAGAGTTGAACCTTACTTTTGATTGAGCCTTTCTGAAACACTCTTTCTGTAGAAACTGCAATTGGACGTTCTGAGCGCTAAGAGGCCTCTATTGGGAAAAATAATATCTTCAAATAAAAACTACACAGAAGCATTGTGTGAAACTTATTTCTGATATGTTCATTAAGCTAACAGAGTTAAACCATACTTTTGATTGCGCAGTTCTGAACACTCTTTCTGTAGAAAATTCAAGTGGACATTCGGAGCGCTAAAAGGGTAATAGTGGAAAAAGTAATATATTCAAATATAAACTACACAGTAGCATTGTGTGAAAATTCTTTCTGTTCTGTGCATTCAACTAACAGAGTTGAACCTTACTTTTGATTGAGCCGTTCTGAAACACTCTTTCTGTAGAAACTGCAATTGGACATGCTAAGCGCTAAGAGGCCTACATTGGGAAAAAGAATATCTTCAAATAAAAACTACACAGATGCATTCTGTGAAACTTATTTCTGATCTGTAAATTCAGTTAACAGAGATAAAACATATTTTTGATTGAGCAGTTATGAAACACTCTTTTTGTAGAAAATGCAAGTGGAGATTCGGAGCGCTAAGTGGGTAATAGTGGAAAAAGGAATGTCTTCAAATATAAACTACACAGAATCATTCGGTGAAACTTCTTTCTGATCTGTGCATTCAGCTAACAGAGTTAAACCATACTTTTGATTGAGCAGATCTGAACACTCTTTCTGTAGAAAATGCAAGTGGACATTTGGAGCGCTAAGAGCATAGTAGTGGAAAAAGGAATATATTCAAATATAAACTACACAGAAGCATTCTGTGAAACTTCTTTCTGATCTGAGCATTCAGCTAACAGAGTTAAACCATACTTTTGATTGAGCAGTTTTGAAACACTCTGTCTGTAGGAAATGCAACTGGACATTCGTAGCGCTAAGTGGGTAATAGTGGAAAAAAGAATATGTTCAAATATAAACTACACAGAAGGATTGTATGAAACTTCTTTCTGTTCTGTGCATTCAACTAACAGAGTTGAACCTTACTTTTGATTGAGCCTTTCTGAAACACTCTTTCTGTAGAAACTGCAATTGGACATTCTGAGCGCTAAGAGGACTCTATTGTTAAAAATAATATCTTCAAATAAAAAATACACAGAAGCATTGTGTGGAACTTATTTCTGATATGTTCATTAAGCTAACAGAGTTAAACCATACTTTTGATTGCGCAGTTCTGAACACTCTTTCTGTAGAAAATGCAAGTGGACATTCGGAGCGCTAAGAGGGTAATAGTGGAAAAAGGAATATATTCAAATATAAACTACACAGTAGCATTCTGTGAAAATTCTTCCTGTTCTGTGCATTCAACTAACAGAGTTGAACCTTACTTTTGATTGAGCCGTTCTGAAACCCTCTTTCTGTAGAAACTGCAATTGTACATGCTAAGCGCTAAGAGGCCTACATTGGGAAAAAGAATATCTTCAAATAAAAACTACACAGATGCATTCTGTGAAACTTATTTCTGATCTGTAAATTCAGTTAACAGAGATAAAACATATTTTTGATTGAGCAGTTAAGAAACACTCTTTTTGTAGAAAATGCAAGTGGAGATTCGGAGCGCTAAGAGGGTAATAGTGGAAAAAGGAATGTCTTCAAATATAAACTACACAGAATCATTCGGTGAAACTTCTTGCTGATCTGTGCATTCAGCTAACAGAGTTAAACCATACTTTTGATTGAGCAGATCTGAACACTCTTTCTGTAGAAAATGCAACTGGACATTTGGAGCGCTAAGAGCGTAGTAGTGGAAAAAGGAATATATTCAAATATAAACTACACAGAAGCATTCTGTGAAACTTCTTTCTGATCTGAGCATTCAGCTAACAGAGTTAAACTATACTTTTGATTGAGCAGTTTTGAAACCCTCTGTCTGTAGAAAATGCAACTGGACATTCGTAGCGCTAAGTGGTTAATAGTGGAAAAAAGAATATGTTCAAATAAAAACTACACAGAAGCATTGTATGAAACTTCTTTCTGTTCTGTGCATTCAACTAACAGAGTTGAACCTTACTTTTGATTGTGCCGTTCTGAAACACTCTTTCTGTAGAAACTGCAATTGGACATTCTGAGCGCTAAGAGGCCTATATTGGGAAAAAGAATGTCTACAAATAAAAA
This sequence comes from Symphalangus syndactylus, assembly GCF_028878055.3. NCBI lineage: Eukaryota > Metazoa > Chordata > Mammalia > Primates > Hylobatidae > Symphalangus > Symphalangus syndactylus. The sequence goes on along the minus strand of NC_072445.2, from coordinate 8,523,640 downwards.
CTACACAGAAGAATTGTGTGAAACTTCTTTCTGTTCTGTTTGTTCAACTAAAAGAGTTGAAACTTAGTTTTGATTGAGCCGTTCTGAAACACTCTTTCTGTAGAAAATGCAAGTGGAGATTCGGAGCGCTAAGACGGTAATAGTGGAAAAAGGAATGTCTCCAAATATAAACTACACAGAATCATTCTGTGAAACTTCTTTCTGATCTGTGCATTCAGCTAACAGAGTTAAACCATACTTTTGATTGAGCAGATCTGAACACTCTTTCTGTAGAAAATGCAACTGGACATTTGGAGCGCTAAGAGAGTAGTAGTGGAAAAAGGAATATATTCAAATATAAACTACACAGAAGCATTCTGTGAAACTTCTTTCTGATCTGAGCATTCAGCTAACAGAGTTAAACCATACTATTGATTGAGCAGTTTTGAAACACTCTGTCTGTAGAAAACGCAACTGGACATTCGTAGCGCTAAGTGGGTAATAGTGGAAAAAAGAATATGTTCAAATATAAACTACACAGAAGCATTGTATGAAACTTCTTTCTGTTCTGTGCATTCAACTAACAGAGTTGAACCTTACTTTTGATTGAGCCTTTCTGAAACACTCTTTCTGTAGAAACTGCAATTGGACATTCTGAGCGCTAAGAGGCCTCCATTGTTAAAAATAATATCTTCAAATAAAAAATACACAGAAGCATTGTGTGGAACTTATTTCTGATATGTTCATTAAGCTAACAGAGTTAAACCATACTTTTGATTGCGCAGTTCTGAACACTCTTTCTGTAGAAAATACAAGTGGACATTCGGAGCGCTAAGAGGGTAATAGTGGAAAAAGGAATATATTCAAATATAAACTACACAGTAGCATTCTGTGAAAATTCTTCCTGTTCTGTGCATTCAACTAACAGAGTTGAACCTTACTTTTGATTGAGCCGTTCTGAAACACTCTTTCTGTAGAAACTGCAATTGGACAAGCTAAGCGCTAAGAGGCCTACATTGGGAAAAAGAATATCTTCAAATAAAAACTACACAGATGCATTCTGTGAAACTTATTTCTGATCTGTAAATTCAGTTAACAGAGATAAAACATATTTTTGATTGAGCAGTTAAGAAACACTCTTTTTGTAGAAAATGCAAGTGGAGATTCGGAGCGCTAAGAGGGTAATAGTGGAAAAAGGAATGTCTTCAAATATAAACTACACAGAATCATTCGGTGAAACTTCTTGCTGATCTGTGCATTCAGCTAACAGAGTTAAACCATACTTTTGATTGAGCAGATCTGAACACTCTTTCTGTAGAAAATGCAACTGGACATTTGGAGCGCTAAGAGCGTAGTAGTGGAAAAAGGAATATATTCAAATATAAACTACACAGAAGCATTCTGTGAAACTTCTTTCTGATCTGAGCATTCAGCTAACAGAGTTAAACTATTCTTTTGATTGAGCAGTTTTGAAACCCTCTGTCTGTAGAAAATGCAACTGGACATTCGTAGCGCTAAGTGGTTAATAGTGGAAAAAAGAATATGTTCAAATAAAAACTACACAGAAGCATTGTATGAAACTTCTTTCTGTTCTGTGCATTCAACTAACAGAGTTGAACCTTACTTTTGATTGTGCCGTTCTGAAACACTCTTTCTGTAGAAACTGCAATTGGACATTCTGAGCGCTAAGAGGCCTATATTGGGAAAAAGAATGTCTACAAATAAAAACTACACAGAAGAATTGTGTGAAACTTCTTTCTGTTCTGTTTGTTCAACTAAAAGAGTTGAACCTTAGTTTTGATTGAGCCGTTCTGAAACACTCTTTCTGTAGAAAATGCAAGTGGAGATTCGGAGCGCTAAGACGGTAATAGTGGAAAAAGGAATGTCTCCAAATATAAACTACACAGAATCATTCTGTGAAACTTCTTTCTGATCTGTGCATTCAGCTAACAGAGTTAAACCATACTTTTGATTGAGCAGATCTGAACACTCTTTCTGTAGAAAATGCAACTGGACATTTGGAGCGCTAAGAGAGTAGTAGTGGAAAAAGGAATATATTCAAATATAAACTACACAGAAGCATTCTATGAAACTTCTTTCTGATCTGAGCATTCAGCTAACAGAGTTAAACCATACTATTGATTGAGCAGTTTTGAAACACTCTGTCTGTAGAAAACGCAACTGGACATTCGTAGCGATAAGTGGGTAATAGTGGAAAAAAGAATATGTTCAAATATAAACTACACAGAAGCATTGTATGAAACTTCTTTCTGTTCTGTGCATTCAACTAACAGAGTTGAACCTTACTTTTGATTGAGCCTTTCTGAAACACTCTTTCTGTAGAAACTGCAATTGGACATTCTGAGCGCTAAGAGGCCTCTATTGTTAAAAATAATATCTTCAAATAAAAAATACACAGAAGCATTGTGTGGAACTTATTTCTCATATGTTCATTAAGCTAACAGAGTTAAACCATACTTTTGATTGCGCAGTTCTGAACACTCTTTCTGTAGAAAATGCAAGTGGACATTCGGAGCGCTAAGAGGGTAATAGTGGAAAAAGGAATATATTCAAATATAAACTACACAGTAGCATTCTGTGAAAATTCTTCCTGTTCTGTGCATTCAACTAACAGAGTTGAACCTTACTTTTGATTGAGCCGTTCTGAAACACTCTTTCTGTAGAAACTGCAATTGGACATGCTAAGCGCTAAGAGGCCTACATTGGGAAAAAGAATATCTTCAAATAAAAACTACACAGATGCATTCTGTGAAACTTATTTCTGATCTGTAAATTCAGTTAACAGAGATAAAACGTATTTTTGATTGAGCAGTTAAGAAACACTCTTTTTGTAGAAAATGCAAGTGGAGATTCGGAGCGCTAAGAGGGTAATAGTGGAAAAAGGAATGTCTTCAAATATAAACTACACAGAATCATTCGGTGAAACTTCTTGCTGATCTGTGCATTCAGCTAACAGAGTTAAACCATACTTTTGATTGAGCAGATCTGAATACTATTTCTGTAGAAAATGCAACTGGACATTTGGAGCGCTAAGAGCGTAGTAGTGGAAAAAGGAATATATTCAAATATAAACTACACAGAAGCATTCTGTGAAACTTCTTTCTGATCTGAGCATTCAGCTAACAGAGTTAAACCATACTTTTGATTGAGCAGTTTTGAAAAACTCTGTCTGTAGAAAATGCAACTGGACATTCGTAGCGCTAAGGGGGTAATAGTGGAAAAAAGAATATGTTCAAATATAAACTACACAGAAGCATTGTATGAAACTTCTTTCTGTTCTGTGCATTCAACTAACAGAGTTGAACCTTACTTTTGATTGAGCCTTTCTGAAACACTCTTTCTGTAGAAACTGCAATTGGACGTTCTGAGCGCTAAGAGGCCTCTATTGGGAAAAATAATATCTTCAAATAAAAACTACACAGAAGCATTGTGTGAAACTTATTTCTGATATGTTCATTAAGCTAACAGAGTTAAACCATACTTTTGATTGCGCAGTTCTGAACACTCTTTCTGTAGAAAATTCAAGTGGACATTCGGAGCGCTAAAAGGGTAATAGTGGAAAAAGTAATATATTCAAATATAAACTACACAGTAGCATTGTGTGAAAATTCTTTCTGTTCTGTGCATTCAACTAACAGAGTTGAACCTTACTTTTGATTGAGCCGTTCTGAAACACTCTTTCTGTAGAAACTGCAATTGGACATGCTAAGCCCTAAGAGGCCTACATTGGGAAAAAGAATATCTTCAAATAAAAACTACACAGATGCATTCTGTGAAACTTATTTCTGATCTGTAAATTCAGTTAACAGAGATAAAACATATTTTTGATTGAGCAGTTATGAAACACTCTTTTTGTAGAAAATGCAAGTGGAGATTCGGAGCGCTAAGTGGGTAATAGTGGAAAAAGGAATGTCTTCAAATATAAACTACACAGAATCATTCGGTGAAACTTCTTTCTGATCTGTGCATTCAGCTAACAGAGTTAAACCATACTTTTGATTGAGCAGATCTGAACACTCTTTCTGTAGAAAATGCAACTGGACATTTGGAGCGCTAAGAGCATAGTAGTGGAAAAAGGAATATATTCAAATATAAACTACACAGAAGCATTCTGTGAAACTTCTTTCTGATCTGAGCATTCAGCTAACAGAGTTAAACCATACTTTTGATTGAGCAGTTTTGAAACACTCTGTCTGTAGGAAATGCAACTGGACATTCGTAGCGCTAAGTGGGTAATAGTGGAAAAAAGAATATGTTCAAATATAAACTACACAGAAGGATTGTATGAAACTTCTTTCTGTTCTGTGCATTCAACTAACAGAGTTGAACCTTACTTTTGATTGAGCCTTTCTGAAACACTCTTTCTGTAGAAACTGCAATTGGACATTCTGAGCGCTAAGAGGACTCTATTGTTAAAAATAATATCTTCAAATAAAAAATACACAGAAGCATTGTGTGGAACTTATTTCTGATATGTTCATTAAGCTAACAGAGTTAAACCATACTTTTGATTGCGCAGTTCTGAACACTCTTTCTGTAGAAAATGCAAGTGGACATTCGGAGCGCTAAGAGGGTAATAGTGGAAAAAGGAATATATTCAAATATAAACTACACAGTAGCATTCTGTGAAAATTCTTCCTGTTCTGTGCATTCAACTAACTGAGTTGAACCTTACTTTTGATTGAGCCGTTCTGAAACCCTCTTTCTGTAGAAACTGCAATTGGACATGCTAAGCACTAAGAGGCCTACATTGGGAAAAAGAATATCTTCAAATAAAAACTACACAGATGCATTCTGTGAAACTTATTTCTGATCTGTAAATTCAGTTAACAGAGATAAAACATATTTTTGATTGAGCAGTTATGAAACACTCTTTTTGTAGAAAATGCAAGTGGAGATTCGGAGCGCTAAGAAGATAATAGTGGAAAAAGGAATGTCTTCAAATATAAACTACACAGAATCATTCGGTGAAACTTCTTTCTGATCTGTGCATTCAGCTAACAGAGTTAAACCATACTTTTGATTGAGCAGATCTGAACACTCTTTCTGTAGAAAATGCAACTGGACATTTGGAGCGCTAAGAGCGTAGTAGTGGAAAAAGGAATATATTCAAATATAAACTACACAGAAGCATTCTGTGAAACTTCTTTCTGATCTGAGCATTCAGCTAACAGAGTTAAAACATACTTTTGATTGAGCAGTTTTGAAACACTCTGTCTGTAGAAAATGCAACTGGACATTCGTAGCGCTAAGTGGGTAATAGTGGAAAAAAGAATATGTTCAAATATAAACTACACAGAAGCATTGTATGAAACTTCTTTCTGCTCTGTGCATTCAACTAACAGAGTTGAACCTTACTTTTGATTGAGCCGTTCTGAAACACTCTTTCTGTAGAAACTGCAATTGGACATTCTGAGCGCTAAGAGGCCTATATTTGGAAAAAGAATGTCTACAAATAAAAACTACACAGAAGAATTGTGTGAAACTTCTTTCTGTTCTGTTTGTTCAACTAAAAGAGTTGAACCTTAGTTTTGATTGAGCCGTTCTGAAACACTCTTTCTGTAGAAAATGCAAGTGGAGATTCGGAGCGCTAAGAGGGTAATAGTGGAAAAAGAATGTCTCCAAATATAAACTACACAGAATCATTCTGTGAAACTTCTTTCTGATCTGTGCATTCAGCTAACAGAGTTAAACCATACTTTTGATTGAGCAGATCTGAACACTCTTTCTGTAGAAAATGCAACTGGACATTTGGAGCGCTAAGAGAGTAGTAGTGGAAAAAGGAATATATTCAAATATAAACTACACAGAAGCATTCTGTGAAACTTCTTTCTGATCTGAGCATTCAGCTAACAGAGTTAAACCATACTTTTGATTGAGCAGTTTTGAAACACTCTGTCTGTAGAAAATGCAACTGGACATTCGTAGCGCTAAGTGGGTAATAGTGGAATAAAAATATGTTCAAATATAAACTACACAGAAGCATTGTATGAAACTTCTTTCTGTTCTGTGCATTCAACTAACAGAGTTGAACCTTACTTTTGATTGAGCCTTTCTGAAACACTCTTTCTGTAGAAACTGCAATTGGACATTCTGAGCGCTAAGAGGCCTCTATTGGGAAAAATAATATCTTCAAATAAAAACTACACAGAAGCATTGTGTGAAACTTATTTCTGATATGTTCATTAAGCTAACAGAGTTAAACCATACTTATGATTGCGCAGTTCGGAACACTCTTTCTGTAGAAAATGCAAGTGGACATTCGGAGCGCTAAGAGGGTAATAGTGGAAAAAGGAATATATTCAAATATAAACTACACAGTAGCATTCTGTGAAAATTCTTTCTGTTCTGTGCATTCAACTAACAGAGTTGAACCTTACTTTTGATTGAGCCGTTCTGAAACACTCTTTCTGTAGAAACTGCAATTGGACATGCTAAGCGCTAAGAGGCCTACATTGGGAAAAAGAATATCTTCAAATAAAAACTACACAGATGCATTCTGTGAAACTTATTTCTGATCTGTAAATTCAGTTAACAGAGATAAACCTTATTTTTGATTGAGCAGTTATGAAACACTCTTTTTGTAGAAAATGCAAGTGGAGATTCGGAGCGCTAAGAGGGTAATATTGGAAAAAGGAATGTCTTCAAATATAAACTACACAGAATCATTCGATGAAACTTCTTTCTGATCTGTGCATTCAGCTAACAGAGTTAAACCATACTTTTGATTGAGCAGATCTGAACACTCTTTCTGTAGAAAATGCAACTGGACATTTGGAGCGCTAAGAGCGTAGTAGTGGAAAAAGGAATATATTCAAATATAAGCTACACAGAATCATTCTGTGAAACTACTTTCTGATCTGAGCATTCAGCTAACAGAGTTAAACCATACTTTTGATTGAGCAGTTTTCAAACACTCTGGCTGTAGAAAATGCAACTGGACATTCGTAGCGCTAAGTGGGTAATAGTGGAAAAAAGAATAAGTTCAAATATAAACTACACAGAAGCATTGTATGAAACTTCTTTCTGTTCTGTGCATTCAACTAACAGAGTTGAACCTTACGTTTGATTGAGCCGTTCTGAATCACTCTTTCTGTAGAAACTGCAATTGGACATTCTGAGCGCTAAGAGGCCTATATTGGGAAAAAGAATGTCTACAAATAGAAACTACACAGAAGCATTGTGTGAAACTCCTTTCTGTTCTGTTTGTTCAACTAAAAGAGTTGAACCTTAGTTTTGATTGCGCAGTTCTGAACACTCTTTCTGTAGAAAATGCAAGTGGACATTCGGAGCGCTAAGAGGGTAATAGTGGAAAAAGGAATATATTCAAATATAAACTACACAGTAGCATTCTGTGAAAATTCTTCCTGTTCTGTGCATTCAACTAACAGAGTTGAACCTTACTTTTGATTGAGCCGTTCTGAAACCCTCTTTCTGTAGAAACTGCAATTGGACATGCTAAGCACTAAGAGGCCTACATTGGGAAAAAGAATATCTTCAAATAAAAACTACACAGATGCATTCTGTGAAACTTATTTCTGATCTGTAAATTCAGTTAACAGAGATAAAACATATTTTTGATTGAGCAGTTATGAAACACTCTTTTTGTAGAAAATGCAAGTGGAGATTCGGAGCGCTAAGAAGGTAATAGTGGAAAAAGGAATGTCTTCAAATATAAACTACACAGAATCATTCGGTGAAACTTCTTTCTGATCTGTGCATTCAGCTAACAGAGTTAAACCATACTTTTGATTGAGCAGATCTGAACACTCTTTCTGTAGAAAATGCAACTGGACATTTGGAGCGCTAAGAGCGTAGTAGTGGAAAAAGGAATATATTCAAATATAAACTACACAGAAGCATTCTGTGAAACTTCTTTCTGATCTGAGCATTCAGCTAACAGAGTTAAAACATACTTTTGATTGAGCAGTTTTGAAACACTCTGTCTGTAGAAAATGCAACTGGACATTCGTAGCGCTAAGTGGGTAATAGTGGAAAAAAGAATATGTTCAAATATAAACTACACAGAAGCATTGTATGAAACTTCTTTCTGTTCTGTGCATTCAACTAACAGAGTTGAACCTTACTTTTGATTGAGCCGTTCTGAAACACTCTTTCTGTAGAAACTGCAATTGGACATTCTGAGCGCTAAGAGGCCTATATTGGGAAAAAGAATGTCTACAAATAAAAACTACACAGAAGAATTGTGTGAAACTTCTTTCTGTTCTGTTTGTTCAACTAAAAGAGTTGAACCTTAGTTTTGATTGAGCCGTTCTGAAACACTCTTTCTGTAGAAAATGCAAGTGGAGATTCGGAGCGCTAAGAGGGTAATAGTGGAAAAAGGAATGTCTCCAAATATAAACTACACAGAATCATTCTGTGAAACTTCTTTCTGATCTGTGCATTCAGCTAACAGAGTTAAACCATACTTTTGATTGAGCAGATCTGAACACTCTTTCTGTAGAAAATGCAACTGGACATTTGGAGCGCTAAGAGAGTAGTAGTGGAAAAAGGAATATATTCAAATATAAACTACACAGAAGCATTCTGTGAAACTTCTTTCTGATCTGAGCATTCAGCTAACAGAGTTAAACCATACTTTTGATTGAGCAGTTTTGAAACACTCTGTCTGTAGAAAATGCAACTGGACATTCGTAGCGCTAAGTGGGTAATAGTGGAATAAAAATATGTTCAAATATAAACTACACAGAAGCATTGTATGAAACTTCTTTCTGTTCTGTGCATTCAACTAACAGAGTTGAACCTTACTTTTGATTGAGCCTTTCTGAAACACTCTTTCTGTAGAAACTGCAATTGGACATTCTGAGCGCTAAGAGGCCTCTATTGGGAAAAATAATATCTTCAAATAAAAACTACACAGAAGCATTGTGTGAAACTTATTTCTGATATGTTCATTAAGCTAACAGAGTTAAACCATACTTATGATTGCGCTGTTCGGAACACTCTTTCTGTAGAAAATGCAAGTGGACATTCGGAGCGCTAAGAGGGTAATAGTGGAAAAAGGAATATATTCAAATATAAACTACACAGTAGCATTCTGTGAAAATTCTTTCTGTTCTGTGCATTCAACTAACAGAGTTGAACCTTACTTTTGATTGAGCCGTTCTGAAACACTCTTTCTGTAGAAACTGCAATTGGACATGCTAAGCGCTAAGAGGCCTACATTGGGAAAAAGAATATCTTCAAATAAAAACTACACAGATGCATTCTGTGAAACTTATTTCTGATCTGTAAATTCAGTTAACAGAGATAAACCATATTTTTGATTGAGCAATTATGAAACACTCTTTTTGTAGAAAATGCAAGTGGAGATTCGGAGCGCTAAGAGGGTAATATTGGAAAAAGGAATGTCTTCAAATATAAACTACACAGAATCATTCGGTGAAACTTCTTTCTGATCTGTGCATTCAGCTAACAGAGTTAAACCATACTTTTGATTGAGCAGATCTGAACACTCTTTCTGTAGAAAATGCAACTGGATATTTGGAGCGCTAAGAGCGTAGTAGTGGAAAAAGGAATATATTCAAATATAAACTACACAGAAGCATTCTGTGAAACTTCTTTCTGATCTGAGCATTCAGCTAACAGAGTTAAACCATACTTTTGATTGAGCAGTTTTGAAACACTCTGTCTGTAGAAAATGCAACTGGACATTCGTAGCGCTAAGTGGGTAATAGTGGAAAAAAGAATATGTTCAAATATAAACTACACAGAAGCATTGTATGAAAATTCTTTCTGTTCTGTGCATTCAACTAACAGAGTTGAACCTTACGTTTGATTGAGCCGTTCTGAATCACTCTTTCTGTAGAAACTGCAATTGGACATTCTGAGCGCTAAGAGGCCTATATTGGGAAAAAGAATGTCTACAAATAGAAACTACACAGAAGCATTGTGTGAAACTCCTTTCTGTTCTGTTTGTTCAACTAAAAGAGTTGAACCTTAGTTTTGATTGCGCAGTTCTGAACACTCTTTCTGTAGAAAATGCAAGTGGACATTCGGAGCGCTAAGAGGGTAATAGTGGAAAAAGCAATATATTCAAATATAAACCACACAGTAGCATACTGTGAAAATTCTTCCTGTTCTGTGCATTCAACTAACAGAGTTGAACCTTACTTTTGATTGAGCCGTTCTGAAACCCTCTTTCTGTAGAAACTGCAATTGGACATGCTAAGCACTAAGAGGCCTACATTGGGAAAAAGAATATCTTCAAATAAAAACTACACTGATGCATTCTGTGAAACTTATTTCTGATCTGTAAATTCAGTTAACAGAGATAAAACATATTTTTGATTGAGCAGTTATGAAACACTCTTTTTGTAGAAAATGCAAGTGGAGATTCGGAGCGCTAAGAAGGTAATAGTGGAAAAAGGAATGTCTTCAAATATAAACTACACAGAATCATTCGGTGAAACTTCTTTCTGATCTGTGCATTCAGCTAACAGAGTTAAACCATACTTTTGATTGAGCAGATCTGAACACTCTTTCTGTAGAAAATGCAACTGGACATTTGGAGCGCTAAGAGCGTAGTAGTGGAAAAAGGAATATATTCAAATATAAACTACACAGAAGCATTCTGTGAAACTTCTTTCTGATCTGAGCATTCAGCTAACAGAGTTAAAACATACTTTTGATTGAGCAGTTTTGAAACACTCTGTCTGTAGAAAATGCAACTGGACATTCGTAGCGCTAAGTGGGTAATAGTGGAAAAAAGAATATGTTCAAATATAAACTACACAGAAGCATTGTATGAAACTTCTTTCTGTTCTGTGCATTCAACTAACAGAGTTGAACCTTACTTTTGATTGAGCCGTTCTGAATCACTCTTTCTGTAGAAACTGCAATTGGACATTCTGAGCGCTAAGAGGCCTATATTGGGAAAAAGAATGTCTACAAATAGAAACTACACAGAAGCATTGTGTGAAACTCCTTTCTGTTCTGTTTGTTCAACTAAAAGAGTTGAACCTTAGTTTTGATTGCGCAGTTCTGAACACTCTTTCTGTAGAAAATGCAAGTGGACATTCGGAGCGCTAAGAGGGTAATAGTGGAAAAAGGAATATATTCAAATATAAACTACACAGTAGCATTCTGTGAAAATTCTTCCTGTTCTGTGCATTCAACTAAAAGAGTTGAACCTTACTTTTGATTGAGCCGTTCTGAAACACTCTTTCTGTAGAAACTGCAATTGGACATGCTAATCACTAAGAGGCCTACATTGGGAAAAAGAATATCTTCAAATAAAAACTACACAGATGCATTCTGTGAAACTTATTTCTGATCTGTAAATTCAGTTAACAGAGATAAAACATATTTTTGATTGAGCAGTTATGAAACACTCTTTTTGTAGAAAATGCAAGTGGAGATTCGGAGCGCTAAGAAGGTAATAGTGGAAAAAGGAATGTCTTCAAATATAAACTACACAGAATCATTCGGTGAAACTTCTTTCTGATCTGTGCATTCAGCTAACAGAATTAAACCATACTTTTGATTGAGCAGATCTGAACACTCTTTCTGTAGAAAATGCAACTGGACATTTGGAGCGCTAAGAGCGTAGTAGTGGAAAAAGGAATATATTCAAATATAAACTACACAGAAGCATTCTGTGAAACTTCTTTCTGATCTGAGCATTCAGCTAACAGAGTTAAACCATACTTTTGATTGAGCAGTTTTGAAACACTCTGTCTGTAGAAAATGCAACTGGACATTCGTAGCGCTAAGTGGGTAATAGTGGAAAAAAGAATATGTTCAAATATAAACTACACAGAAGCATTGTATGAAACTTCTTTCTGTTCTGTGCATTCAACTAACAGAGTTGAACCTTACGTTTGATTGAGCCGTTCTGAATCACTCTTTCTGTAGAAACTGCAATTGGACATTCTGAGCGCTAAGAGGCCTATATTGGGAAAAAGAATGTCTACAAATAGAAACTACACAGAAGCATTGTGTGAAACTCCTTTCTGTTCTGTTTGTTCAACTAAAAGAGTTGAACCTTAGTTTTGATTGCGCAGTTCTGAACACTCTTTCTGTAGAAAATGCAAGTGGACATTCGGAGCGCTAAGAGGGTAATAGTGGAAAAAGGAATATATTCAAATATAAACTACACAGTAGCATTCTGTGAAAATTCTTCCTGTTCTGTGCATTCAACTAACAGAGTTGAACCTTACTTTTGATTGAGCCGTTCTGAAACCCTCTTTCTGTAGAAACTGCAATTGGACATGCTAAGCACTAAGAGGCCTACATTGGGAAAAAGAATATCTTCAAATAAAAACTACACAGATGCATTCTGTGAAACTTATTTCTGATCTGTAAATTCAGTTAACAGAGATAAAACATATTTTTGATTGAGCAGTTATGAAACACACTTTTTGTAGAAAATGCAAGTGGAGATTCGGAGCGCTAAGAAGGTAATAGTGGAAAAAGGAATGTCTTCAAATATAAACTACACAGAATCATTCGGTGAAACTTCTTTCTGATCTGTGCATTCAGCTAACAGAGTTAAACCATACTTTTGATTGAGCAGATCTGAACACTCTTTCTGTAGAAAATGCAACTGGACATTTGGAGCGCTAAGAGCGTAGTAGTGGAAAAAGGAATATATTCAAATATAAACTACACAGAAGCATTCTGTGAAACTTCTTTCTGATCTGAGCATTCAGCTAACAGAGTTAAAACATACTTTTGATTGAGCAGTTTTGAAACACTCTGTCTGTAGAAAATGCAACTGGACATTCGTAGCGCTAAGTGGGTAATAGTGGAAAAAGGAAGATGTTCAAATATAAACTACACAGAAGCATTGTATGAAACTTCTTTCTGCTCTGTGCATTCAACTAACAGAGTTGAACCTTACTTTTGATTGAGCCGTTCTGAAACACTCTTTCTGTAGAAACTCCAATTGGACAATCTGAGCGCTAAGAGGCCTATATTTGGAAAAAGAATGTCTACAAATAAAAACTACACAGAAGAATTGTGTGAAACTTCTTTCTGTTCTGTTTGTTCAACTAAAAGAGTTGAACCTTAGTTTTGATTGAGCCGTTCTGAAACACTGTTTCTGTAGAAAATGCAAGTGGAGATTCGGAGCGCTAAGAGGGTAATAGTGGAAAAAGAATGTCTCCAAATATAAACTACACAGAATCATTCTGTGAAACTTCTTTCTGATCTGTGCATTCAGCTAACAGAGTTAAACCATACTTTTGATTGAGCAGATCTGAACACTCTTTCTGTAGAAAATGCAACTGGACATTTGGAGCGCTAAGAGAGTAGTAGTGGAAAAAGGAATATATTCAAATATAAACTACACAGAAGCATTCTGTGAAACTTCTTTCTGATCTGAGCATTCAGCTAACAGAGTTAAACCATACTTTTGATTGAGCAGTTTTGAAACACTCTGTCTGTAGAAAATGCAACTGGACATTCGTAGCGCTAAGTGGGTAATAGTGGAATAAAAATATGTTCAAATATAAACTACACAGAAGCATTGTATGAAACTTCTTTCTGTTCTGTGCATTCAACTAACAGAGTTGAACCTTACTTTTGATTGAGCCTTTCTGAAACACTCTTTCTGTAGAAACTGCAATTGGACATTCTGAGCGCTAAGAGGCCTCTATTGGGAAAAATAATATCTTCAAATAAAAACTACACAGAAGCATTGTGTGAAACTTATTTCTGATATGTTCATTAAGCTAACAGAGTTAAACCATACTTATGATTGCGCAGTTCGGAACACTCTTTCTGTAGAAAATGCAAGTGGACATTCGGAGCGCTAAGAGGGTAATAGTGGAAAAAGTAATATATTCAAATATAAACTACACAGTAGCATTCTGTGAAAATTCTTTCTGTTCTGTGCATTCAACTAACAGAGTTGAACCTTACTTTTGATTGAGCCGTTCTGAAACACTCTTTCTGTAGAAACTGCAATTGGACATGCTAAGCGCTAAGAGGCCTACATTGGGAAAAAGAATATCTTCAAATAAAAACTACACAGATGCATTCTGTGAAACTTATTTCTGATCTGTAAATTCAGTTAACAGAGATAAACCATATTTTTGATTGAGCAGTTATGAAACACTCTTTTTGTAGAAAATGCAAGTGGAGATTCGGAGCGCTAAGAGGGTAATATTGGAAAAAGGAATGTCTTCAAATATAAACTACACAGAATCATTCGGTGAAACTTCTTTCTGATCTGTGCATTCAGCTAACAGAGTTAAACCATACTTTTGATTGAGCAGATCTGAACACTCTTTCTGTAGAAAATGCAACTGGACATTTGGAGCGCTAAGAGCGTAGTAGTGGAAATAGGAATATATTCAAATATAAACTACACAGAAGCATTCTGTGAAACTTCTTTCTGATCTGAGCATTCAGCTAACAGAGTTAAACCATACTTTTGATTGAGCAGTTTTGAAACACTCTGTCTGTAGAAAATGCAACTGGACATTCTTAGCGCTAAGTGGGTAATAGTGGAAAAAAGAATATGTTCAAATATAAACTACACAGAAGCATTGTATGAAATTTCTTTCTGTTCTGTGCATTCAACCAGCAGAGTTGAACCTTACTTTTGATTGAGCCTTTCTGAAACACTCTTTCTGTAGAAACTGCAATTGGACATTCTGAGCGCTAAGAGGCCTCTATTGGGAAAAATAATATCTTCAAAAAAAACTACACGGAAGCATTGTGTGACACTTATTTCTGATATGTTCATTAAGCTAACAGAGTTAAACCATACTTTTGATTGCGCAGTTGTGAACACTCCTTCTGTAGAAAATGCAAGTGGACATTCGGAGCGCTAAGAGGGTAATAGTGGAGAAAGGAATATATTCAAATATAAACTACACAGTAGCATTCTGTGAAAATTCTTCCTGTTCTTTGCATTCAACTAACAGAGTTGAACCTTACTTTTGATTGAGCCGTTCTGAAACACTCTTTCTGTAGAAACTGCAATTGGACATGCTAAGCGCTAAGAGGCCTACATTGGGAAAAAGAATATCTTCAAATAAAAACTACACAGATGCATTCTGTGAAACTTATTTCTGATCTGTAAATTCAGTTAACAGAGATAAAACATATTTTTGATTGAGCAGTTATGAAACACTCTTTTTGTAGAAAATGCAAGTGGAGATTCTGAGCGCTAAGAGGGTAATAGTGGAAAAAGGAATGTCTTCAAATATAAACTACACAGAATCATTCGGTGAAACTTCTTTCTGATCTGTGCATTCAGCTAACAGGGCTAAACCATACTTTTGATTGAGCAGATCTGAACACTCTTTCTGTAGAAAATGTAACTGGACATTTGGAGCGCTAAGAGCGTAGTAGTGGAAAAAGGAATATATTCAAATATAAACTACACAGAAGCATTCTGTGAAACTTCTTTCTGATCTGAGCATTCAGCTAACAGAGTTAAACCATACTTTTGATTGAGCAGTTTTGAAACACTCTGTCTGTAGAAAATGCAACTGGACATTCGTAGCGCTAAGTGGGTAATAGTGGAAAAAAGAATATGTTCAAATATAAACTACACAGAAGCATTGTATGAAACTTCTTTCTGTTCTGTGCATTCAACTAACAGAGTTGAACCTTACTTTTGATTGAGCCGTTCTGAAACACTCTTTCTGTAGAAACTGCAATTGGACATTCTGAGCGCTAAGAGGCCTATATTGGGAAAAAGAATGTCTACAAATAAAAACTACACAGAAGAATTGTGTGAAACTTCTTTCTGTTCTGTCTGTTCAACTAAAAGAGTTGAACCTTAGTTTTGATTGAGCCGTTCTGAAACACTCTTTCTGTAGAAAATGCAAGTGGAGATTCGGAGCGCTAAGAGGGTAATAGTGGAAAAAGGAATGTCTCCAAATATAAACTACACAGAATCATTCTGTGAAACTTCTTTCTGATCTGTGCATTCAGCTAACAGTGTTAAACCGTACTTTTGATTGAGCAGATCTGAACACTCTTTCTGTAGAAAATGCAACTGGACAGTTGGAGCGCTAAGAGAGTAGTAGTGGAAAAAGGAATATATTCAAATATAAACTACACAGAAGCATTCTGTGAAACTTCTTTCTGATCTGAGCATTCAGCTAACAGAGTTAAACCATACATTTGATTGAGCAGTTTTGAAACACTCTGTCTGTAGAAAATGCAACTGGACATTCGTAGCGCTAAGTGGGTAATAGTGGAAAAAAGAATATGTTCAAATATAAACTACACAGAAGCATTGTATGAAACTTCTTTCTGTTCTGTGCATTCAACTAACAGAGTTGAACCTTACGTTTGATTGAGCCGTTCTGAATCACTCTTTCTGTAGAAACTGCAATTGGACATTCTGAGCGCTAAGAGGCCTATATTGGGAAAAAGAATGTCTACAAATAAAAACTACACAGAAGAATTGTGTGAAACTTCTTTCTGTTCTGTTTGTTCAACTAAAAGAGTTGAACCTTAGTTTTGATTGAGCCGTTCTGAAACACTCTTTCTGTAGAAAATGCAAGTGGACATTTGGAGCGCTAAGAGAGTAGTAGTGGAAAAAGGAATATATTCAAATATAAACTACACAGAATCATTCTGTGAAACTTCTTTCTGATCTGAGCATTCAGCTAACAGAGTTAAACCATACTTTTGATTGAGCAGTTTTGAAACACTCTGTCTGTAGAAAATGCAACTGGACATTCGTAGCGCTAAGTGGGTAATAGTGGAATAAAAATATGTTCAAATATAAACTACACAGAAGCATTGTATGAAACTTCTTTCTGTTCTGTGCATTCAACTAACAGAGTTGAACCTTACTTTTGATTGAGCCTTTCTGAAACACTCTTTCTGTAGAAACTGCAATTGGACATTCTGAGCGCTAAGAGGCCTCTATTGGGAAAAATAATATCTTCAAATAAAAACTACACAGAAGCATTGTGTGAAACTTATTTCTGATATGTTCATTAAGCTAACAGAGTTAAACCATAGTTTTGATTGCGCAGTTCTGAACACTCTTTCTGTAGAAAATGCAAGTGGACATTCGGAGCGCTAAGAGGGTAATAGTGGAAAAAGGAATATATTCAAATATAAACTACACAGTAGCATTCTGTGAAAATTCTTTCTGTTCTGTGCATTCAACTAACAGAGTTGAACCTTACTTTTGATTGAGCCGTTCTGAAACACTCTTTCTGTAGAAACTGCAATTGGACATGCTAAGCGCTAAGAGGCCTACATTGGGAAAAAGAATATCTTCAAATAAAAACTACACAGATGCATTCTGTGAAACTTATTTCTGATCTGTAAATTCAGTTAACAGAGATAAAACATATTTTTGATTGAGCAGTTATGAAACACTCTTTTTGTAGAAAATGCAAGTGGAGATTCGGAGCGCTAAGAGGGTAATAGTGGAAAAAGGAATGTCTTCAAATATAAACTACACAGAATAATTCGGTGAAACTTCTTTCTGATCTGTGCATTCAGCTAACAGAGTTAAACCATACTTTTGATTGAGCAGATCTGAACACTCTTTCTGTAGAAAATGCAACTGGACATTTGGAGCGCTAAGAGCGTAGTAGTGGAAATAGGAATATATTCAAATATAAACTACACAGAAGCATTCTGTGAAACTTCTTTCTGATCTGAGCATTCAGCTAACAGAGTTAAACCATACTTTTGATTGAGCAGTTTTGAAACACTCTGTCTGTAGAAAATGCAACTGGACATTCGTAGCGCTAAGTGGGTAATAGTGGAATAAAAATATGTTCAAATATAAACTACACAGAAGCATTGTATGAAACTTCTTTCTGTTCTGTGCATTCAACTAACAGAGTTGAACCTTACTTTTGATTGAGCCTTTCTGAAACACTCTTTCTGTAGAAACTGCAATTGGACATTCTGAGCGCTAAGAGGCCTCTATTGGGAAAAATAATATCTTCAAATAAAAACTACACAGAAGCATTGTGTGAAACTTATTTCTGATATGTTCATTAAGCTAACAGAGTTAAACCATACTTATGATTGCGCAGTTCGGAACACTCTTTCTGTAGAAAATGCAAGTGGACATTCGGAGCGCTAAGAGGGTAATAGTGGAAAAAGTAATATATTCAAATATAAACTACACAGTAGCATTCTGTGAAAATTCTTTCTGTTCTGTGCATTCAACTAACAGAGTTGAACCTTACTTTTGATTGAGCCGTTCTGAAACACTCTTTCTGTAGAAACTGCAATTGGACATGCTAAGCGCTAAGAGGCCTACATTGGGAAAAAGAATATCTTCAAATAAAAACTACACAGATGCATTCTGTGAAACTTATTTCTGATCTGTAAATTCAGTTAACAGAGATAAACCATATTTTTGATTGAGCAGTTATGAAACACTCTTTTTGTAGAAAATGCAAGTGGAGATTCGGAGCGCTAAGAGGGTAATATTGGAAAAAGGAATGTCTTCAAATATAAACTACACAGAATCATTCGGTGAAACTTCTTTCTGATCTGTGCATTCAGCTAACAGAGTTAAACCATACTTTTGATTGAGCAGATCTGAACACTCTTTCTGTAGAAAATGCAACTGGACATTTGGAGCGCTAAGAGCGTAGTAGTGGAAATAGGAATATATTCAAATATAAACTACACAGAAGCATTCTGTGAAACTTCTTTCTGATCTGAGCATTCAGCTAACAGAGTTAAACCATACTTTTGATTGAGCAGTTTTGAAACACTCTGTCTGTAGAAAATGCAACTGGACATTCTTAGCGCTAAGTGGGTAATAGTGGAAAAAAGAATATGTTCAAATATAAACTACACAGAAGCATTGTATGAAATTTCTTTCTGTTCTGTGCATTCAACCAGCAGAGTTGAACCTTACTTTTGATTGAGCCTTTCTGAAACACTCTTTCTGTAGAAACTGCAATTGGACATTCTGAGCGCTAAGAGGCCTCTATTGGGAAAAATAATATCTTCAAAAAAAACTACACGGAAGCATTGTGTGACACTTATTTCTGATATGTTCATTAAGCTAACAGAGTTAAACCATACTTTTGATTGCGCAGTTGTGAACACTCCTTCTGTAGAAAATGCAAGTGGACATTCGGAGCGCTAAGAGGGTAATAGTGGAGAAAGGAATATATTCAAATATAAACTACACAGTAGCATTCTGTGAAAATTCTTCCTGTTCTTTGCATTCAACTAACAGAGTTGAACCTTACTTTTGATTGAGCCGTTCTGAAACACTCTTTCTGTAGAAACTGCAATTGGACATGCTAAGCGCTAAGAGGCCTACATTGGGAAAAAGAATATCTTCAAATAAAAACTACACAGATGCATTCTGTGAAACTTATTTCTGATCTGTAAATTCAGTTAACAGAGATAAAACATATTTTTGATTGAGCAGTTATGAAACACTCTTTTTGTAGAAAATGCAAGTGGAGATTCTGAGCGCTAAGAGGGTAATAGTGGAAAAAGGAATGTCTTCAAATATAAACTACACAGAATCATTCGGTGAAACTTCTTTCTGATCTGTGCATTCAGCTAACAGGGCTAAACCATACTTTTGATTGAGCAGATCTGAACACTCTTTCTGTAGAAAATTTAACTGGACATTTGGAGCGCTAAGAGCGTAGTAGTGGAAAAAGGAATATATTCAAATATAAACTACACAGAAGCATTCTGTGAAACTTCTTTCTGATCTGAGCATTCAGCTAACAGAGTTAAACCATACTTTTGATTGAGCAGTTTTGAAACACTCTGTCTGTAGAAAATGCAACTGGACATTCGTAGCGCTAAGTGGGTAATAGTGGAAAAAAGAATATGTTCAAATATAAACTACACAGAAGCATTGTATGAAACTTCTTTCTGTTCTGTGCATTCAACTAACAGAGTTGAACCTTACTTTTGATTGAGCCGTTCTGAAACACTCTTTCTGTAGAAACTGCAATTGGACATTCTGAGCGCTAAGAGGCCTATATTGGGAAAAAGAATGTCTACAAATAAAAACTACACAGAAGAATTGTGTGAAACTTCTTTCTGTTCTGTCTGTTCAACTAAAAGAGTTGAACCTTAGTTTTGATTGAGCCGTTCTGAAACACTCTTTCTGTAGAAAATGCAAGTGGAGATTCGGAGCGCTAAGAGGGTAATAGTGGAAAAAGGAATGTCTCCAAATATAAACTACACAGAATCATTCTGTGAAACTTCTTTCTGATCTGTGCATTCAGCTAACAGTGTTAAACCGTACTTTTGATTGAGCAGATCTGAACACTCTTTCTGTAGAAAATGCAACTGGACAGTTGGAGCGCTAAGAGAGTAGTAGTGGAAAAAGGAATATATTCAAATATAAACTACACAGAAGCATTCTGTGAAACTTCTTTCTGATCTGAGCATTCAGCTAACAGAGTTAAACCATACATTTGATTGAGCAGTTTTGAAACACTCTGTCTGTAGAAAATGCAACTGGACATTCGTAGCGCTAAGTGGGTAATAGTGGAAAAAAGAATATGTTCAAATATAAACTACACAGAAGCATTGTATGAAACTTCTTTCTGTTCTGTGCATTCAACTAACAGAGTTGAACCTTACGTTTGATTGAGCCGTTCTGAATCACTCTTTCTGTAGAAACTGCAATTGGACATTCTGAGCGCTAAGAGGCCTATATTGGGAAAAAGAATGTCTACAAATAAAAACTACACAGAAGAATTGTGTGAAACTTCTTTCTGTTCTGTTTGTTCAACTAAAAGAGTTGAACCTTAGTTTTGATTGAGCCGTTCTGAAACACTCTTTCTGTAGAAAATGCAAGTGGACATTTGGAGCGCTAAGAGAGTAGTAGTGGAAAAAGGAATATATTCAAATATAAACTACACAGAATCATTCTGTGAAACTTCTTTCTGATCTGAGCATTCAGCTAACAGAGTTAAACCATACTTTTGATTGAGCAGTTTTGAAACACTCTGTCTGTAGAAAATGCAACTGGACATTCGTAGCGCTAAGTGGGTAATAGTGGAATAAAAATATGTTCAAATATAAACTACACAGAAGCATTGTATGAAACTTCTTTCTGTTCTGTGCATTCAACTAACAGAGTTGAACCTTACTTTTGATTGAGCCTTTCTGAAACACTCTTTCTGTAGAAACTGCAATTGGACATTCTGAGCGCTAAGAGGCCTCTATTGGGAAAAATAATATCTTCAAATAAAAACTACACAGAAGCATTGTGTGAAACTTATTTCTGATATGTTCATTAAGCTAACAGAGTTAAACCATAGTTTTGATTGCGCAGTTCTGAACACTCTTTCTGTAGAAAATGCAAGTGGACATTCGGAGCGCTAAGAGGGTAATAGTGGAAAAAGGAATATATTCAAATATAAACTACACAGTAGCATTCTGTGAAAATTCTTTCTGTTCTGTGCATTCAACTAACAGAGTTGAACCTTACTTTTGATTGAGCCGTTCTGAAACACTCTTTCTGTAGAAACTGCAATTGGACATGCTAAGCGCTAAGAGGCCTACATTGGGAAAAAGAATATCTTCAAATAAAAACTACACAGATGCATTCTGTGAAACTTATTTCTGATCTGTAAATTCAGTTAACAGAGATAAAACATATTTTTGATTGAGCAGTTATGAAACACTCTTTTTGTAGAAAATGCAAGTGGAGATTCGGAGCGCTAAGAGGGTAATAGTGGAAAAAGGAATGTCTTCAAATATAAACTACACAGAATAATTCGGTGAAACTTCTTTCTGATCTGTGCATTCAGCTAACAGAGTTAAACCATACTTTTGATTGAGCAGATCTGAACACTCTTTCTGTAGAAAATGCAACTGGACATTTGGAGCGCTAAGAGCGTAGTAGTGGAAATAGGAATATATTCAAATATAAACTACACAGAAGCATTCTGTGAAACTTCTTTCTGATCTGAGCATTCAGCTAACAGAGTTAAACCATACTTTTGATTGAGCAGTTTTGAAACACTCTGTCTGTAGAAAATGCAACTGGACATTCGTAGCGCTAAGTGGGTAATAGTGGAAAAAAGAATATGTTCAAATATAAACTACACAGAAGCATTGTATGAAATTTCTTTCTGTTCTGTGCATTCAACTAACAGAGTTGAACCTTACTTTTGATTGAGCCTTTCTGAAACACTCTTTCTGTAGCAACTGCAATTGGACATTCTGAGCGCTAAGAGGCCTCTATTGGGAAAAATAATATCTTCAAATAAAAACTACACAGAAGCATTGTGTGAAACTTATTTCTGATATGTTCATTAAGCTAACAGAGTTAAACCATACTTTTGATTGCGCAGTTCTGAACACTCTTTCTGTAGAAAATGCAAGTGGACATTCGGAGCGCTAAGAGGGTAATAGTGGAAAAAGGAATATATTCAAATATAAACTACACAGTAGCATTCTGTGAAAATTCTTCCTGTTCTGTGCATTCAACTAACAGAGTTGAACCTTACTTTTGATTGAGCCGTTCTGAAACACTCTTTCTGTAGAAACTGCAATTGGACATGCTAAGCGCTAAGAGGCCTACATTGGGAAAAAGAATATCTTCAAATAAAAACTACACAGATGCATTCTGTGAAACTTATTTCTGATCTGTAAATTCAGTTAACAGAGATAAAACATATTTTTGATTGAGCAGTTATGAAACACTCTTTTTGTAGAAAATGCAAGTGGAGATTCGGAGCGCTAAGAGGGTAATAGTGGAAAAAGGAATGTCTTCAAATATAAACTACACAGAATAATTCGGTGAAACTTCTTTCTGATCTGTGCATTCAGCTAACAGAGTTAAACCGTACTTTTGATTGAGCAGATCTGAACACTCTTTCTGTAGAAAATGCAACTGGACATTTGGAGCGCTAAGAGCGTAGTAGTGGAAATAGGAATATATTCAAATATAAACTACACAGAAGCATTCTGTGAAACTTCTTTCTGATCTGAGCATTCAGCTAACAGAGTTAAACCATACTTTTGATTGAGCAGTTTTGAAACACTCTGTCTGTAGAAAATGCAACTGGACATTCGTAGCGCTAAGTGGGTAATAGTGGAAAAAAGAATATGTTCAAATATAAACTACACAGAAGCATTGTATGAAACTTCTTTCTGTTCTGTGCATTCAACTAACAGAGTTGAACCTTACTTTTGATTGAGCCTTTCTGAAACACTCTTTCTGTAGAAACTGCAATTGGACATTCTGAGCGCTAAGAGGCCTCTATTGGGAAAAATAATATCTTCAAATAAAAACTACACAGAAGCATTGTGTGAAACTTATTTCTGATATGTTCATTAAGCTAACAGAGTTAAACCATACTTTTGATTGCGCAGTTCTGAACACTCTTTCTGTAGAAAATGCAAGTGGACATTCGGAGCGCTAAGAGGGTAATAGTGGAAAAAGGAATATATTCAAATATAAACTACACAGTAGCATTCTGTGAAAATTCTTCCTGTTCTGTGCATTCAACTAACAGAGTTGAACCTTACTTTTGATTGAGCCGTTCTGAAACACTCTTTCTGTAGAAACTGCAATTGGACATGCTAAGCGCTAAGAGGCCTACATTGGGAAAAAGAATATCTTCAAATAAAAACTACACAGATGCATTCTGTGAAACTTATTTCTGATCTGTAAATTCAGTTAACAGAGATAAAACATATTTTTGATTGAGCAGTTATGAAACACTCTTTTTGTAGAAAATGCAAGTGGAGATTCTGAGCGCTAAGAGGGTAATAGTGGAAAAAGGTATGTCTTCAAATATAAACTACACAGAATCATTCGGTGAAACTTCTTTCTGATCTGTGCATTCAGCTAACAGTGTTAAACCGTACTTTTGATTGAGCAGATCTGAACACTCTTTCTGTAGAAAATGCAACTGGACATTTGGAGCGCTAAGAGAGTAGTAGTGGAAAAAGGAATATATTCAAATATAAACTACACAGAAGCATTCTGTGAAACTTCTTTCTGATCTGAGCATTCAGCTAACAGAGTTAAACCATACATTTGATTGAGCAGTTTTGAAACACTCTGTCTGTAGAAAATGCAACTGGACATTCGTAGCGCTAAGTGGGTAATAGTGGAAAAAAGAATATGTTCAAATATAAACTACACAGAAGCATTGTATGAAACTTCTTTCTGTTCTGTGCATTCAACTAACAGAGTTGAACCTTACGTTTGATTGAGCCGTTCTGAATCACTCTTTCTGTAGAAACTGCAATTGGACATTCTGAGCGCTAAGAGGCCTATATTGGGAAAAAGAATGTCTACAAATAAAAACTACACAGAAGAATTGTGTGAAACTTCTTTCTGTTCTGTTTGTTCAACTAAAAGAGTTGAACCTTAGTTTTGATTGAGCCGTTCTGAAACACTCTTTCTGTAGAAAATGCAAGTGGAGATTCGGAGCGCTAAGAGGGTAATAGTGGAAAAAGGAATGTCTCCAAATATAAACTACACAGAATCATTCTGTGAAACTTCTTTCTGATCTGTGCATTCAGCTAACAGAGTTAAACCATACTTTTGATTGAGCAGATCTGAACACTCTTTCTGTAGAAAATGCAACTGGACATTTGGAGCGCTAAGAGCGTAGTAGTGGAAATAGGAATATATTCAAATATAAACTACACAGAAGCATTCTGTGAAACTTCTTTCTGATCTGAGCATTCAGCTAACAGAGTTAAACCATACTTTTGATTGAGCAGTTTTGAAACACTCTGTCTGTAGAAAATGCAACTGGACATTCTTAGCGCTAAGTGGGTAATAGTGGAAAAAAGAATATGTTCAAATATAAACTACACAGAAGCATTGTATGAAATTACTTTCTGTTCTGTGCATTCAACTAACAGAGTTGAACCTTACTTTTGATTGAGCCTTTCTGAAACACTCTTTCTGTAGAAACTGCAATTGGACATTCTGAGCGCTAAGAGGCCTCTATTGGGAAAAATAATATCTTCAAAAAAAACTACACAGAAGCATTGTGTGACACTTATTTCTGATATGTTCATTAAGCTAACAGAGTTAAACCATACTTTTGATTGCGCAGTTGTGAACACTCCTTCTGTAGAAAATGCAAGTGGACATTCGGAGCGCTAAGAGGGTAATAGTGGAGAAAGGAATATATTCAAATATAAACTACACAGTAGCATTCTGTGAAAATTCTTCCTGTTCTTTGCATTCAACTAACAGAGTTGAACCTTACTTTTGATTGAGCCGTTCTGAAACACTCTTTCTGTAGAAACTGCAATTGGACATGCTAAGCGCTAAGAGGCCTACATTGGGAAAAAGAATATCTTCAAATAAAAACTACACAGATGCATTCTGTGAAACTTATTTCTGATCTGTAAATTCAGTTAACAGAGATAAAACATATTTTTGATTGAGCAGTTATGAAACACTCTTTTTGTAGAAAATGCAAGTGGAGATTCTGAGCGCTAAGAGGGTAATAGTGGAAAAAGGAATGTCTTCAAATATAAACTACACAGAATCATTCGGTGAAACTTCTTTCTGATCTGTGCATTCAGCTAACAAGGCTAAACCATACTTTTGATTGAGCAGATCTGAACACTCTTTCTGTAGAAAATGTAACTGGACATTTGGAGCGCTAAGAGCGTAGTAGTGGAAAAAGGAATATATTCAAATATAAACTACACAGAAGCATTCTGTGAAACTTCTTTCTGATCTGAGCATTCAGCTAACAGAGTTAAACCATACTTTTGATTGAGCAGTTTTGAAACACTCTGTAGAAAATGCAACTGGACATTCGTAGCGCTAAGTGGGTAATAGTGGAAAAAAGAATATGTTCAAATATAAACTACACAGAAGCATTGTATGAAACTTCTTTCTGTTCTGTGCATTCAACTAACAGAGTTGAACCTTACTTTTGATTGAGCCGTTCTGAAACACTCTTTCTGTAGAAACTGCAATTGGACATTCTGAGCGCTAAGAGGCCTATATTGGGAAAAAGAATGTCTACAAATAAAAACTACACAGAAGAATTGTGTGAAACTTCTTTCTGTTCTGTCTGTTCAACTAAAAGAGTTGAACCTTAGTTTTGATTGAGCCGTTCTGAAACACTCTTTCTGTAGAAAATGCAAGTGGAGATTCGGAGCGCTAAGAGGGTAATAGTGGAAAAAGGAATGTCTCCAAATATAAACTACACAGAATCATTCTGTGAAACTTCTTTCTGATCTGTGCATTCAGCTAACAGTGTTAAACCGTACTTTTGATTGAGCAGATCTGAACACTCTTTCTGTAGAAAATGCAACTGGACATTTGGAGCGCTAAGAGAGTAGTAGTGGAAAAAGGAATATATTCAAATATAAACTACACAGAAGCATTCTGTGAAACTTCTTTCTGATCTGAGCATTCAGCTAACAGAGTTAAACCATACATTTGATTGAGCAGTTTTGAAACACTCTGTCTGTAGAAAATGCAACTGGACATTCGTAGCGCTAAGTGGGTAATAGTGGAAAAAAGAATATGTTCAAATATAAACTACACAGAAGCATTGTATGAAACTTCTTTCTGTTCTGTGCATTCAACTAACAGAGTTGAACCTTACGTTTGATTGAGCCGTTCTGAATCACTCTTTCTGTAGAAACTGCAATTGGACATTCTGAGCGCTAAGAGGCCTATATTGGGAAAAAGAATGTCTACAAATAAAAACTACACAGAAGAATTGTGTGAAACTTCTTTCTGTTCTGTTTGTTCAACTAAAAGAGTTGAACCTTAGTTTTGATTGAGCCGTTCTGAAACACTCTTTCTGTAGAAAATGCAAGTGGAGATTCGGAGCGCTAAGAGGGTAATAGTGGAAAAAGGAATGTCTCCAAATATAAACTACACAGAATCATTCTGTGAAACTTCTTTCTGATCTGTGCATTCAGCTAACAGAGTTAAACCATACTTTTGATTGAGCAGATCTGAACACTCTTTCTGTAGAAAATGCAACTGGACATTTGGAGCGCTAAGAGAGTAGTAGTGGAAAAAGGAATATATTCAAATATAAACTACACAGAAGCATTCTGTGAAACTTCTTTCTGATCTGAGCATTCAGCTAACAGAGTTAAACCATACTTTTGATTGAGCAGTTTTGAAACACTCTGTCTGTAGAAAATGCAACTGGACATTCGTAGCGCTAAGTGGGTAATAGTGGAATAAAAATATGTTCAAATATAAACTACACAGAAGCATTGTATGAAACTTCTTTCTGTTCTGTGCATTCAACTAACAGAGTTGAACCTTACTTTTGATTGAGCCTTTCTGAAACACTCTTTCTGTAGAAACTGCAATTGGACATTCTGAGCGCTAAGAGGCCTCTATTGGGAAAAATAATATCTTCAAATAAAAACTACACAGAAGCATTGTGTGAAACTTATTTCTGATATGTTCATTAAGCTAACAGAGTTAAACCATAGTTTTGATTGCGCAGTTCTGAACACTCTTTCTGTAGAAAATGCAAGTGGACATTCGGAGCGCTAAGAGGGTAATAGTGGAAAAAGGAATATATTCAAATATAAACTACACAGTAGCATTCTGTGAAAATTCTTCCTGTTCTTTGCATTCAACTAACAGAGTTGAACCTTACTTTTGATTGAGCCGTTCTGAAACACTCTTTCTGTAGAAACTGCAATTGGACATGCTAAGCGCTAAGAGGCCTACATTGGGAAAAAGAATATCTTCAAATAAAAACTACACAGATGCATTCTGTGAAACTTATTTCTGATCTGTAAATTCAGTTAACAGAGATAAAACATATTTTTGATTGAGCAGTTATGAAACACTCTTTTTGTAGAAAATGCAAGTGGAGATTCTGAGCGCTAAGAGGGTAATAGTGGAAAAAGGAATGTCTTCAAATATAAACTACACAGAATCATTCGGTGAAACTTCTTTCTGATCTGTGCATTCAGCTAACAAGGCTAAACCATACTTTTGATTGAGCAGATCTGAACACTCTTTCTGTAGAAAATGTAACTGGACATTTGGAGCGCTAAGAGCGTAGTAGTGGAAAAAGGAATATATTCAAATATAAACTACACAGAAGCATTCTGTGAAACTTCTTTCTGATCTGAGCATTCAGCTAACAGAGTTAAACCATACTTTTGATTGAGCAGTTTTGAAACACTCTGTCTGTAGAAAATGCAACTGGACATTCGTAGCGCTAAGTGGGTAATAGTGGAAAAAATAATATGTTCAAATATAAACTACACAGAAGCATTGTATGAAACTTCTTTCTGTTCTGTGCATTCAACTAACAGAGTTGAACCTTACTTTTGATTGAGCCGTTCTGAAACACTCTTTCTGTAGAAACTGCAATTGGACATTCTGAGCGCTAAGAGGCCTATATTGGGAAAAAGAATGTCTACAAATAAAAACTACACAGAAGAATTGTGTGAAACTTCTTTCTGTTCTGTCTGTTCAACTAAAAGAGTTGAACCTTAGTTTTGATTGAGCCGTTCTGAAACACTCTTTCTGTAGAAAATGCAAGTGGAGATTCGGAGCGCTAAGAGGGTAATAGTGGAAAAAGGAATGTCTCCAAATATAAACTACACAGAATCATTCTGTGAAACTTCTTTCTGATCTGTGCATTCAGCTAACAGTGTTAAACCGTAGTTTTGATTGAGCAGATCTGAACACTCTTTCTGTAGAAAATGCAACTGGACATTTGGAGCGCTAAGAGAGTAGTAGTGGAAAAAGGAATATATTCAAATATAAACTACACAGAAGCATTCTGTGAAACTTCTTTCTGATCTGAGCATTCAGCTAACAGAGTTAAACCATACATTTGATTGAGCAGTTTTGAAACACTCTGTCTGTAGAAAATGCAACTGGACATTCGTAGCGCTAAGTGGGTAATAGTGGAAAAAAGAATATGTTCAAATATAAACTACACAGAAGCATTGTATGAAACTTCTTTCTGTTCTGTGCATTCAACTAACAGAGTTGAACCTTACGTTTGATTGAGCCGTTCTGAATCACTCTTTCTGTAGAAACTGCAATTGGACATTCTGAGCGCTAAGAGGCCTATATTGGGAAAAAGAATGTCTACAAATAAAAACTACACAGAAGAATTGTGTGAAACTTCTTTCTGTTCTGTTTGTTCAACTAAAAGAGTTGAACCTTAGTTTTGATTGAGCCGTTCTGAAACACTCTTTCTGTAGAAAATGCAAGTGGAGATTCGGAGCGCTAAGAGGGTAATAGTGGAAAAAGGAATGTCTCCAAATATAAACTACACAGAATCATTCTGTGAAACTTCTTTCTGATCTGTGCATTCAGCTAACAGAGTTAAACCATACTTTTGATTGAGCAGATCTGAACACTCTTTCTGTAGAAAATGCAACTGGACATTTGGAGCGCTAAGAGAGTAGTAGTGGAAAAAGGAATATATTCAAATATAAACTACACAGAAGCATTCTGTGAAACTTCTTTCTGATCTGAGCATTCAGCTAACAGAGTTAAACCATACTTTTGATTGAGCAGTTTTGAAACACTCTGTCTGTAGAAAATGCAACTGGACATTCGTAGCGCTAAGTGGGTAATAGTGGAATAAAAATATGTTCAAATATAAACTACACAGAAGCATTGTATGAAACTTCTTTCTGTTCTGTGCATTCAACTAACAGAGTTGAACCTTACTTTTGATTGAGCCTTTCTGAAACACTCTTTCTGTAGAAACTGCAATTGGACATTCTGAGCGCTAAGAGGCCTCTATTGGGAAAAATAATATCTTCAAAAAAAACTACACAGAAGCATTGTGTGACACTTATTTCTGATATGTTCATTA
This sequence comes from Symphalangus syndactylus, assembly GCF_028878055.3. Classification (NCBI taxonomy): domain Eukaryota; kingdom Metazoa; phylum Chordata; class Mammalia; order Primates; family Hylobatidae; genus Symphalangus; species Symphalangus syndactylus. The sequence goes on along the minus strand of NC_072445.2, from coordinate 8,493,911 downwards.
AGCTAACAGAGTTAAACCATACTTTTGATTGCGCAGTTCTGAACACTCCTTCTGTAGAAAATGCAAGTGGACATTCGGAGCGCTAAGAGGGTAATAGTGGAGAAAGGAATATATTCAAATATAAACTACACAGTAGCATTCTGTGAAAATTCTTCCTGTTCTTTGCATTCAACTAACAGAGTTGAACCTTACTTTTGATTGAGCCGTTCTGAAACACTCTTTCTGTAGAAACTGCAATTGGACATGCTAAGCGCTAAGAGGCCTACATTGGGAAAAAGAATATCTTCAAATAAAAACTACACAGATGCATTCTGTGAAACTTATTTCTGATCTGTAAATTCAGTTAACAGAGATAAAACATATTTTTGATTGAGCAGTTATGAAACACTCTTTTTGTAGAAAATGCAAGTGGAGATTCTGAGCGCTAAGAGGGTAATAGTGGAAAAAGGAATGTCTTCAAATATAAACTACACAGAATCATTCGGTGAAACTTCTTTCTGATCTGTGCATTCAGCTAACAGGGCTAAACCATACTTTTGATTGAGCAGATCTGAACACTCTTTCTGTAGAAAATGCAACTGGACATTTGGAGCGCTAAGAGCGTAGTAGTGGAAAAAGGAATATATTCAAATATAAACTACACAGAAGCATTCTGTGAAACTTCTTTCTGATCTGAGCATTCAGCTAACAGAGTTAAACCATACTTTTGATTGAGCAGTTTTGAAACTCTCTGTCTGTAGAAAATGCAACTGGACATTCGTAGCGCTAAGTGGGTAATAGTGGAAAAAAGAATATGTGCAAATATAAACTACACAGAAGCATTGTATGAAACTTCTTTCTGTTCTGTGCATTCAACTAACAGAGTTGAACCTTACTTTTGATTGAGCCGTTCTGAAACACTCTTTCTGTAGAAACTGCAATTGGACATTCTGAGCGCTAAGAGGCCTATATTGGGAAAAAGAATGTCTACAAATAAAAACTACACAGAAGAATTGTGTGAAACTTCTTTCTGTTCTGTCTGTTCAACTAAAAGAGTTGAACCTTAGTTTTGATTGAGCCGTTCTGAAACACTCTTTCTGTAGAAAATGCAAGTGGAGATTCGGAGCGCTAAGAGGGTAATAGTGGAAAAAGGAATGTCTCCAAATATAAACTACACAGAATCATTCTGTGAAACTTCTTTCTGATCTGTGCATTCAGCTAACAGTGTTAAACCGTACTTTTGATTGAGAAGATCTGAACACTCTTTCTGTAGAAAATGCAACTGGACATTTGGAGCGCTAAGAGAGTAGTAGTGGAAAAAGGAATATATTCAAATATAAACTACACAGAAGCATTCTGTGAAACTTCTTTCTGATCTGAGCATTCAGCTAACAGAGTTAAACCATACTTTTGATTGAGCAGTTTTGAAACACACTGTCTGTAGAAAATGCAACTGGACATTCGTAGCGCTAAGTGGGTAATAGTGGAAAAAAGAATATGTTCAAATATAAACTACACAGAAGCATTGTATGAAACTTCTTTCTGTTCTGTGCATTCAACTAACAGAGTTGAACCTTACGTTTGATTGAGCCGTTCTGAATCACTCTTTCTGTAGAAACTGCAATTGGACATTCTGAGCGCTAAGAGGCCTATATTGGGAAAAAGAATGTCTACAAATAAAAACTACACAGAAGAATTGTGTGAAACTTCTTTCTGTTCTGTTTGTTCAACTAAAAGAGTTGAACCTTAGTTTTGATTGAGCCGTTCTGAAACACTCTTTCTGTAGAAAATGCAAGTGGAGATTCGGAGCGCTAAGAGGGTAATAGTGGAAAAAGGAATGTCTCCAAATATAAACTACACAGAATCATTCTGTGAAACTTCTTTCTGATCTGTGCATTCAGCTAACAGAGTTAAACCATACTTTTGATTGAGCAGATCTGAACACTCTTTCTGTAGAAAATGCAACTGGACATTTGGAGCGCTAAGAGAGTAGTAGTGGAAAAAGGAATATATTCAAATATAAACTACACAGAAGCATTCTGTGAAACTTCTTTCTGATCTGAGCATTCAGCTAACAGAGTTAAACCATACTTTTGATTGAGCAGTTTTGAAACACTCTGTCTGTAGAAAATGCAACTGGACATTCGTAGCGCTAAGTGGGTAATAGTGGAATAAAAATATGTTCAAATATAAACTACACAGAAGCATTGTATGAAACTTCTTTCTGTTCTGTGCATTCAACTAACAGAGTTGAACCTTGCTTTTGATTGAGCCTTTCTGAAACACTCTTTCTGTAGAAACTGCAATTGGACATTCTGAGCGCTAAGAGGACTCTATTGGGAAAAATAATATCTTCAAATAAAAACTACACAGAAGCATTGTGTGAAACTTATTTCTGATATGTTCATTAAGCTAACAGAGTTAAACCATAGTTTTGATTGCGCAGTTCTGAACACTCTTTCTGTAGAAAATGCAAGTGGACATTCGGAGCGCTAAGAGGGTAATAGTGGAAAAAGGAATATATTCAAATATAAACTACACAGTAGCATTCTGTGAAAATTCTTTCTGTTCTGTGCATTCAACTAACAGAGTTGAACCTTACTTTTGATTGAGCCGTTCTGAAACACTCTTTCTGTAGAAACTGCAATTGGACATGCTAAGCGCTAAGAGGCCTACATTGGGAAAAAGAATATCTTCAAATAAAAACTACACAGATGCATTCTGTGAAACTTATTTCTGATCTGTAAATTCAGTTAACAGAGATAAAACATATTTTTGATTGAGCAGTTATGAAACACTCTTTTTGTAAAAAATGCAAGTGGAGATTCGGAGCGCTAAGAGGGTAATAGTGGAAAAAGGAATGTCTTCAAATATAAACTACACAGAATAATTCGGTGAAACTTCTTTCTGATCTGTGCATTCAGCTAACAGAGTTAAACCATACTTTTGATTGAGCAGATCTGAACACTCTTTCTGTAGAAAATGCAACTGGACATTTGGAGCGCTAAGAGCGTAGTAGTGGAAATAGGAATATATTCAAATATAAACTACACAGAAGCATTCTGTGAAACTTCTTTCTGATCTGAGCATTCAGCTAACAGAGTTAAACCATACTTTTGATTGAGCAGTTTTGAAACACTCTGTCTGTAGAAAATGCAACTGGACATTCGTAGCGCTAAGTGGGTAATAGTGGAAAAAAGAATATGTTCAAATATAAACTACACAGAAGCATTGTATGAAATTTCTTTCTGTTCTGTGCATTCAACTAACAGAGTTGAACCTTACTTTTGATTGAGCCTTTCTGAAACACTCTTTCTGTAGAAACTGCAATTGGACATTCTGAGCGCTAAGAGGCCTCTATTGGGAAAAATAATATCTTCAAAAAAAACTACACAGAAGCATTGTGTGAAACTTATTTCTGATATGTTCATTAAGCTAACAGAGTTAAACCATACTTTTGAATGCGCAGTTCTGAACACTCTTTCTGTAGAAACTGCAATTGGACATTCTGAGCGCTAAGAGGCCTATATTGGGAAAAAGAATGTCTACAAATTAAAACTACACAGAAGCATTGTGTGAAACTTCTTTCTGTTCTGTTTGTTCAACTAAAAGAGTTGAACCTTAGTTTTGATTGCGCAGTTCTGAACACTCTTTCTGTAGAAAATGCAAGTGGACATTCGGAGCGCTAAGAGGGTAATAGTGGAAAAAGGAATATATTCAAATATAAACTACACAGTAGCATTCTGTGAAAATTCTTCCTGTTCTGTGCATTCAACTAACAGAGTTGAACCTTACTTTTGATTGAGCCGTTCTGAAACACTCTTTCTGTAGAAACTGCAATTGGACATGCTAAGCGCTAAGAGGCCTACATTGGGAAAAAGAATATCTTCAAATAAAAACTACACAGATGCATTCTGTGAAACTTATTTCTGATCTGTAAATTCAGTTAACAGAGATAAAACATATTTTTGATTGAGCAGTTATGAAACACTCTTTTTGTAGAAAATGCAAGTGGAGATTCGGAGCGCTAAGAGGGTAATAGTGGAAAAAAGAATGTCTTCAAATATAAACTACACAGAATCATTCGGTGAAACTTCTTTCTGATCTGTGCATTCAGCTAACAGAGCTAAACCATACTTTTGATTGAGCAGATCTGAACACTCTTTCTGTAGAAAATGCAACTGGACATTTGGAGCGCTAAGAGCGTAGTAGTGGAAAAAGGAATATATTCAAATATAAACTACAAAGAAGCATTCTGTGAAACTTCTTTCTGATCTGAGCATTCAGCTAACAGAGTTAAACCATACTTTTGATTGAGCAGTTTTGAAACACTCTGTCTGTAGAAAATGCAACTGGACATTCGTAGCGCTAAGTGGGTAATAGTGGAAAAAAGAATATGTTCAAATATGAACTACACAGAAGCATTGTATGAAACTTCTTTCTGTTCTGTGCATTCAACTAACAGAGTTGAACCTTACGTTTGATTGAGCCGTTCTGAATCACTCTTTCTGTAGAAACTGCAATTGGACATTCTGAGCGCTAAGAGGCCTACATTGGGAAAAAGAATGTCTACAAATTAAAACTACACAGAAGCATTGTGTGAAACTTCTTTCTGTTCTGTTTGTTCAACTAAAAGAGTTGAACCTTAGTTTTGATTGCGCAGTTCTGAACACTCTTTCTGTAGAAAATGCAAGTGGACATTCGGAGCGCTAAGAGGGTAATAGTGGAAAAAGGAATATATTCAAATATAAACTACACAGTAGCATTCTGTGAAAATTCTTCCTGTTCTGTGCATTCAACTAACAGAGTTGAACCTTACTTTTGATTGAGCCGTTCTGAAACACTCTTTCTGTAGAAACTGCAATTGGACATGCTAAGCGCTAAGAGGCCTACATTGGGAAAAAGAATATCTTCAAATAAAAACTACACAGATGCATTCTGTGAAACTTATTTCTGATCTGTAAATTCAGTTAACAGAGATAAAACATATTTTTGATTGAGCAGTTATGAAACACTCTTTTTGTAGAAAATGCAAGTGGAGATTCGGAGCGCTAAGAGGGTAATAGTGGAAAAAAGAATGTCTTCAAATATAAACTACACAGAATCATTCGGTGAAACTTCTTTCTGATCTGTGCATTCAGCTAACAGAGCTAAACCATACTTTTGATTGAGCAGATCTGAACACTCTTTCTGTAGAAAATGCAACTGGACATTTGGAGCGCTAAGAGCGTAGTAGTGGAAAAAGGAATATATTCAAATATAAACTACAAAGAAGCATTCTGTGAAACTTCTTTCTGATCTGAGCATTCAGCTAACAGAGTTAAACCATACTTTTGATTGAGCAGTTTTGAAACACTCTGTCTGTAGAAAATGCAACTGGACATTCGTAGCGCTAAGTGGGTAATAGTGGAAAAAAGAATATGTTCAAATATGAACTACACAGAAGCATTGTATGAAACTTCTTTCTGTTCTGTGCATTCAACTAACAGAGTTGAACCTTACGTTTGATTGAGCCGTTCTGAATCACTCTTTCTGTAGAAACTGCAATTGGACATTCTGAGCGCTAAGAGGCCTACATTGGGAAAAAGAATGTCTACAAATTAAAACTACACAGAAGCATTGTGTGAAACTTCTTTCTGTTCTGTTTGTTCAACTAAAAGAGTTGAACCTTAGTTTTGATTGCGCAGTTCTGAACACTCTTTCTGTAGAAAATGCAAGTGGACATTCGGAGCGCTAAGAGGGTAATAGTGGAAAAAGGAATATATTCAAATATAAACTACACAGTAGCATTCTGTGAAAATTCTTCCTGTTCTGTGCATTCAACTAACAGAGTTGAACCTTACTTTTGATTGAGCCGTTCTGAAACACTCTTTCTGTAGAAACTGCAATTGGACATGCTAAGCGCTAAGAGGCCTACATTGGGAAAAAGAATATCTTCAAATAAAAACTACACAGATGCATTCTGTGAAACTTATTTCTGATCTGTAAATTCAGTTAACAGAGATAAAACATATTTTTGATTGAGCAGTTATGAAACACTCTTTTTGTAGAAAATGCAAGTGGAGATTCGGAGCGCTAAGAGGGTAATAGTGGAAAAAGGAATGTCTTCAAATATAAACTACACAGAATCATTTGGTGAAACTTCTTTCTGATCTGTGCATTCAGCTAACAGAGCTAAACCATACTTTTGATTGAGCAGATCTGAACACTCTTTCTGTAGAAAATGCAACTGGACATTTGGAGCGCTAAGAGCGTAGTAGTGGAAAAAGGAATATATTCAAATATAAACTACACAGAAGCATTCTGTGAAACTTCTTTCTGATCTGAGCATTCAGCTAACAGAGTTAAACCATACTTTTGATTGAGCAGTTTTGAAACACTCTGTCTGTAGAAAATGCAACTGGACATTCGTAGCGCTAAGTGGGTAATAGTGGAAAAAAGAATATGTTCAAATATAAACTACACAGAAGCATTGTATGAAACTTCTTTCTGTTCTGTGCATTCAACTAACAGAGTTGAACCTTACATTTGATTGAGCCGTTCTGAAACACTCTTTCTGTAGAAACTGCAATTGGACATTCTGAGCGCTAAGAGGCCTATATTGGGAAAAAGAATGTCTACAAATAAAAACTACACAGAAGAATTGTGTGAAACTTCTTTCTGTTCTGTCTGTTCAACTAAAAGAGTTGAACCTTAGTTTTGATTGAGCCGTTCTGAAACACTCTTTCTGTAGAAAATGCAAGTGGAGATTCGGAGCGCTAAGAGGGTAATAGTGGAAAAAGGAATGTCTCCAAATATAAACTACACAGAATCATTCTGTGAAACTTCTTTCTGATCTGTGCATTCAGCTAACAGTGTTAAACCGTACTTTTGATTGAGAAGATCTGAACACTCTTTCTGTAGAAAATGCAACTGGACATTTGGAGCGCTAAGAGAGTAGTAGTGGAAAAAGGAATATATTCAAATATAAACTACACAGAAGCAATCTGTGAAACTTCTTTCTGATCTGAGCATTCAGCTAACAGAGTTAAACCATACTTTTGATTGAGCAGTTTTGAAACACTCTGTCTGTAGAAAATGCAACTGGACATTCGTAGCGCTAAGTGGGTAATAGTGGAAAAAAGAATATGTTCAAATATAAACTACACAGAAGCATTGTATGAAACTTCTTTCTGTTCTGTGCATTCAACTAACAGAGTTGAACCTTACTTTTGATTGAGCCGTTCTGAAACACTCTTTCTGTAGAAACTGCAATTGGACATTCTGAGCGCTAAGAGGCCTATATTGGGAAAAAGAATGTCTACAAATAAAAACTACACAGAAGAATTGTGTGAAACTTCTTTCTGTTCTGTCTGTTCAACTAAAAGAGTTGAACCTTAGTTTTGATTGAGCCGTTCTGAAACACTCTTTCTGTAGAAAATGCAAGTGGAGATTCGGAGCGCTAAGAGGGTAATAGTGGAAAAAGGAATGTCTCCAAATATAAACTACACAGAATCATTCTGTGAAACTTCTTTCTGATCTGTGCATTCAGCTAACAGTGTTAAACCGTACTTTTGATTGAGCAGATCTGAACACTCTTTCTGTAGAAAATGCAACTGGACATTTGGAGCGCTAAGAGAGTAGTAGTGGAAAAAGGAATATATTCAAATATAAACTACACAGAAGCATTCTGTGAAACTTCTTTCTGATCTGAGCATTCAGCTAACAGAATTAAACCATACTTTTGATTGAGCAGTTTTGAAACACTCTGTCTGTAGAAAATGCAACTGGACATTCGTAGCGCTAAGTGGGTAATAGTGGAAAAAAGAATATGTTCAAATATAAACTACACAGAAGCATTGTATGAAACTTCTTTCTGTTCTGTGCATTCAACTAACAGAGTTGAACCTTACTTTTGATTGAGCCGTTCTGAAACACTCTTTCTGTAGAAACTGCAATTGGACATGCTAAGCGCTAAGAGGCCTACATTGGGAAAAAGAATATCTTCAAATAAAAACTACACGGATGCATTCTGTGAAACTTATTTCTGATCTGTAAATTCAGTTAACAGAGATAAAACATATTTTTGATTGAGCAGTTATGAAACACTCTTTTTGTAGAAAATGCAAGTGGAGATTCGGAGCGCTAAGAGGGTTATAGTGGAAAAAGGAATGTCTTCAAATATAAACTACACAGAATCATTCGGTGAAACTTCTTTCTGATCTGTGCATTCAGCTAACAGAGCTAAACCATACTTTTGATTGAGCAGATCTGAACACTCTTTCTGTAGAAAATGCAACTGGACATTTGGAGCGCTAAGAGCGTAGTAGTGGAAAAAGGAATATATTCAAATATAAACTACAAAGAAGCATTCTGTGAAACTTCTTTCTGATCTGAGCATTCAGCTAACAGAGTTAAACCATACTTTTGATTGAGCAGTTTTGAAACACTCTGTCTGTAGAAAATGCAACTGGACATTCGTAGCGCTAAGTGGGTAATAGTGGAAAAAAGTATATGTTCAAATATAAACTACACAGAAGCATTGTATGAAACTTCTTTCTGTTCTGTGCATTCAACTAACAGAGTTGAACCTTACGTTTGATTGAGCCGTTCTGAATCACTCTTTCTGTAGAAACTGCAATTGGACATTCTGAGCGCTAAGAGGCCTATATTGGGAAAAAGAATGTCTACAAATTAAAACTACACAGAAGCATTGTGTGAAACTTCTTTCTGTTCTGTTTGTTCAACTAAAAGAGTTGAACCTTAGTTTTGATTGCGCAGTTCTGAACACTCTTTCTGTAGAAAATGCAAGTGGACATTCCGAGCGCTAAGAGGGTAATAGTGGAAAAAGGAATATATTCAAATATAAACTACACAGTAGCATTCTGTGAAAATTCTTCCTGTTCTGTGCATTCAACTAACAGAGTTGAACCTTACTTTTGATTGAGCCGTTCTGAAACACTCTTTCTGTAGAAACTGCAATTGGACATGCTAAGCGCTAAGAGGCCTACATTGGGAAAAAGAATATCTTCAAATAAAAACTACACAGATGCATTCTGTGAAACTTATTTCTGATCTGTAAATTCAGTTAACAGAGATAAAACATATTCTTGATTGAGCAGTTATGAAACACTCTTTTTGTAGAAAATGCAAGTGGAGATTCGGAGCGCTAAGAGGGTAATAGTGGAAAAAGGAATGTCTTCAAATATAAACTACACAGAATCATTCGGTGAAACTTCTTTCTGATCTGTGCTTTCAGCTAACAGAGCTAAACCATACTTTTGATTGAGCAGATCTGAACACTCTTTCTGTAGAAAATGCAACTGGACATTTGGAGCGCTAAGAGCGTAGTAGTGGAAAAAGGAATATATTCAAATATAAACTACACAGAAGCATTCTGTGAAACTTCTTTCTGATCTGAGCATTCAGCTAACAGAGTTAAACCATACTTTTGATTGAGCAGTTTTGAAACACTCTGTCTGTAGAAAATGCAACTGGACATTCGTAGCGCTAAGTGGGTAATAGTGGAAAAAAGAATATGTTCAAATATAAACTACACAGAAGCATTGTGTGAAACTTCTTTCTGTTCTGTGCATTCAACTAACAGAGTTGAACCTTACATTTGATTGAGCCGTTCTGAAACACTCTTTCTGTAGAAACTGCAATTGGACATTCTGAGCGCTAAGAGGCCTATATTGGGAAAAAGAATGTCTACAAATAAAAACTACACAGAAGAATTGTGTGAAACTTCTTTCTGTTCTGTCTGTTCAACTAAAAGAGTTGAACCTTAGTTTTGATTGAGCCGTTCTGAAACACTCTTTCTGTAGAAAATGCAAGTGGAGATTCGGAGCGCTAAGAGGGTAATAGTGGAAAAAGGAATGTCTCCAAATATAAACTACACAGAATCATTCTGTGAAACTTCTTTCTGATCTGTGCATTCAGCTAACAGTGTTAAACCGTACTTTTGATTGAGAAGATCTGAACACTCTTTCTGTAGAAAATGCAACTGGACATTTGGAGCGCTAAGAGAGTAGTAGTGGAAAAAGGAATATATTCAAATATAAACTACACAGAAGCAATCTGTGAAACTTCTTTCTGATCTGAGCATTCAGCTAACAGAGTTAAACCATACTTTTGATTGAGCAGTTTTGAAACACTCTGTCTGTAGAAAATGCAACTGGACATTCGTAGCGCTAAGTGGGTAATAGTGGAAAAAAGAATATGTTCAAATATAAACTACACAGAAGCATTGTATGAAACTTCTTTCTGTTCTGTGCATTCAACTAACAGAGTTGAACCTTACTTTTGATTGAGCCGTTCTGAAACACTCTTTCTGTAGAAACTGCAATTGGACATTCTGAGCGCTAAGAGGCCTATATTGGGAAAAAGAATGTCTACAAATAAAAACTACACAGAAGAATTGTGTGAAACTTCTTTCTGTTCTGTCTGTTCAACTTAAAGATTTGAACCTTAGTTTTGATTGAGCCGTTCTGAAACACTCTTTCTGTAGAAAATGCAAGTGGAGATTCGGAGCGCTAAGAGGGTAATAGTGGAAAAAGGAATGTCTCCAAATATAAACTACACAGAATCATTCTGTGAAACTTCTTTCTGATCTGTGCATTCAGCTAACAGTGTTAAACCGTACTTTTGATTGAGCAGATCTGAACACTCTTTCTGTAGAAAATGCAACTGGACATTTGGAGCGCTAAGAGAGTAGTAGTGGAAAAAGGAATATATTCAAATATAAACTACACAGAAGCATTCTGTGAAACTTCTTTCTGATCTGAGCATTCAGCTAACAGAATTAAACCATACTTTTGATTGAGCAGTTTTGAAACACTCTGTCTGTAGAAAATGCAACTGGACATTCGTAGCGCTAAGTGGGTAATAGTGGAAAAAAGAATATGTTCAAATATAAACTACACAGAAGCATTGTATGAAACTTCTTTCTGTTCTGTGCATTCAACTAACAGAGTTGAACCTTACTTTTGATTGAGCCGTTCTGAAACACTCTTTCTGTAGAAACTGCAATTGGACATGCTAAGCGCTAAGAGGCCTACATTGGGAAAAAGAATATCTTCAAATAAAAACTACACAGATGCATTCTGTGAAACTTATTTCTGATCTGTAAATTCAGTTAACAGAGATAAAACATATTTTTGATTGAGCAGTTATGAAACACTCTTTTTGTAGAAAATGCAAGTGGAGATTCGGAGCGCTAAGAGGGTTATAGTGGAAAAAGGAATGTCTTCAAATATAAACTACACAGAATCATTCGGTGAAACTTCTTTCTGATCTGTGCATTCAGCTAACAGAGCTAAACCATACTTTTGATTGAGCAGATCTGAACACTCTTTCTGTAGAAAATGCAACTGGACATTTGGAGCGCTAAGAGCGTAGTAGTGGAAAAAGGAATATATTCAAATATAAACTACAAAGAAGCATTCTGTGAAACTTCTTTCTGATCTGAGCATTCAGCTAACAGAGTTAAACCATACTTTTGATTGAGCAGTTTTGAAACACTCTGTCTGTAGAAAATGCAACTGGACATTCGTAGCGCTAAGTGGGTAATAGTGGAAAAAAGTATATGTTCAAATATAAACTACACAGAAGCATTGTATGAAACTTCTTTCTCTTCTGTGCATTCAACTAACAGAGTTGAACCTTACTTTTGATTGAGCCTTTCTGAAACACTCTTTCTGTAGAAACTGCAATTGGACATTCTGAGCGCTAAGAGGCCTCTATTGGGAAAAATAATATCTTCAAATAAAAACTACACAGAAGCATTGTGTGAAACTTATTTCTGATATGTTCATTAAGCTAACAGAGTTAAACCATAGTTTTGATTGCGCAGTTCTGAACACTCTTTCTGTAGAAAATGCAAGTGGACATTCGGAGCGCTAAGAGGGTAATAGTGGAAAAAGGAATATATTCAAATATAAACTACACAGTAGCATTCTGTGAAAATTCTTCCTGTTCTGTGCATTCAACTAACAGAGTTGAACCTTACTTTTGATTGAGCCGTTCTGAAACACTCTTTCTGTAGAAACTGCAATTGGACATGCTAAGCGCTAAGAGGCCTACATTGGGAAAAAGAATATCTTCAAATAAAAACTACACAGATGCATTCTGTGAAACTTATTTCTGATCTGTAAATTCAGTTAACAGAGATAAAACATATTTTTGATTGAGCAGTTATGAAACACTCTTTTTGTAGAAAATGCAAGTGGAGATTCTGAGCGCTAAGAGGGTAATAGTGGAAAAAGGAATGTCTTCAAATATAAACTACACAGAATCATTCGGTGAAACTTCTTTCTGATCTGTGCATTCAGCTAACAAGGCTAAACCATACTTTTGATTGAGCAGATCTGAACACTCTTTCTGTAGAAAATGTAACTGGACATTTGGAGCGCTAAGAGCGTAGTAGTGGAAAAAGGAATATATTCAAATATAAACTACACAGAAGCATTCTGTGAAACTTCTTTCTGATCTGAGCATTCAGCTAACAGAGTTAAACCATACTTTTGATTGAGCAGTTTTGAAACACTCTGTCTGTAGAAAATGCAACTGGACATTCGTAGCGCTAAGTGGGTAATAGTGGAAAAAATAATATGTTCAAATATAAACTACACAGAAGCATTGTATGAAACTTCTTTCTGTTCTGTGCATTCAACTAACAGAGTTGAACCTTACTTTTGATTGAGCCGTTCTGAAACACTCTTTCTGTAGAAACTGCAATTGGACATTCTGAGCGCTAAGAGGCCTATATTGGGAAAAAGAATGTCTACAAATAAAAACTACACAGAAGAATTGTGTGAAACTTCTTTCTGTTCTGTCTGTTCAACTAAAAGAGTTGAACCTTAGTTTTGATTGAGCCGTTCTGAAACACTCTTTCTGTAGAAAATGCAAGTGGAGATTCGGAGCGCTAAGAGGGTAATAGTGGAAAAAGGAATGTCTCCAAATATAAACTACACAGAATCATTCTGTGAAACTTCTTTCTGATCTGTGCATTCAGCTAACAGTGTTAAACCGTAGTTTTGATTGAGCAGATCTGAACACTCTTTCTGTAGAAAATGCAACTGGACATTTGGAGCGCTAAGAGAGTAGTAGTGGAAAAAGGAATATATTCAAATATAAACTACACAGAAGCATTCTGTGAAACTTCTTTCTGATCTGAGCATTCAGCTAACAGAGTTAAACCATACATTTGATTGAGCAGTTTTGAAACACTCTGTCTGTAGAAAATGCAACTGGACATTCGTAGCGCTAAGTGGGTAATAGTGGAAAAAAGAATATGTTCAAATATAAACTACACAGAAGCATTGTATGAAACTTCTTTCTGTTCTGTGCATTCAACTAACAGAGTTGAACCTTACGTTTGATTGAGCCGTTCTGAATCACTCTTTCTGTAGAAACTGCAATTGGACATTCTGAGCGCTAAGAGGCCTATATTGGGAAAAAGAATGTCTACAAATAAAAACTACACAGAAGAATTGTGTGAAACTTCTTTCTGTTCTGTTTGTTCAACTAAAAGAGTTGAACCTTAGTTTTGATTGAGCCGTTCTGAAACACTCTTTCTGTAGAAAATGCAAGTGGAGATTCGGAGCGCTAAGAGGGTAATAGTGGAAAAAGGAATGTCTCCAAATATAAACTACACAGAATCATTCTGTGAAACTTCTTTCTGATCTGTGCATTCAGCTAACAGAGTTAAACCATACTTTTGATTGAGCAGATCTGAACACTCTTTCTGTAGAAAATGCAACTGGACATTTGGAGCGCTAAGAGAGTAGTAGTGGAAAAAGGAATATATTCAAATATAAACTACACAGAAGCATTCTGTGAAACTTCTTTCTGATCTGAGCATTCAGCTAACAGAGTTAAACCATACTTTTGATTGAGCAGTTTTGAAACACTCTGTCTGTAGAAAATGCAACTGGACATTCGTAGCGCTAAGTGGGTAATAGTGGAATAAAAATATGTTCAAATATAAACTACACAGAAGCATTGTATGAAACTTCTTTCTGTTCTGTGCATTCAACTAACAGAGTTGAACCTTACTTTTGATTGAGCCTTTCTGAAACACTCTTTCTGTAGAAACTGCAATTGGACATTCTGAGCGCTAAGAGGCCTCTATTGGGAAAAATAATATCTTCAAAAAAAACTACACAGAAGCATTGTGTGACACTTATTTCTGATATGTTCATTAAGCTAACAGAGTTAAACCATACTTTTGATTGCGCAGTTCTGAACACTCCTTCTGTAGAAAATGCAAGTGGACATTCGGAGCGCTAAGAGGGTAATAGTGGAGAAAGGAATATATTCAAATATAAACTACACAGTAGCATTCTGTGAAAATTCTTCCTGTTCTTTGCATTCAACTAACAGAGTTGAACCTTACTTTTGATTGAGCCGTTCTGAAACACTCTTTCTGTAGAAACTGCAATTGGACATGCTAAGCGCTAAGAGGCCTACATTGGGAAAAAGAATATCTTCAAATAAAAACTACACAGATGCATTCTGTGAAACTTATTTCTGATCTGTAAATTCAGTTAACAGAGATAAAACATATTTTTGATTGAGCAGTTATGAAACACTCTTTTTGTAGAAAATGCAAGTGGAGATTCTGAGCGCTAAGAGGGTAATAGTGGAAAAAGGAATGTCTTCAAATATAAACTACACAGAATCATTCGGTGAAACTTCTTTCTGATCTGTGCATTCAGCTAACAGGGCTAAACCATACTTTTGATTGAGCAGATCTGAACACTCTTTCTGTAGAAAATGCAACTGGACATTTGGAGCGCTAAGAGCGTAGTAGTGGAAAAAGGAATATATTCAAATATAAACTACACAGAAGCATTCTGTGAAACTTCTTTCTGATCTGAGCATTCAGCTAACAGAGTTAAACCATACTTTTGATTGAGCAGTTTTGAAACTCTCTGTCTGTAGAAAATGCAACTGGACATTCGTAGCGCTAAGTGGGTAATAGTGGAAAAAAGAATATGTGCAAATATAAACTACACAGAAGCATTGTATGAAACTTCTTTCTGTTCTGTGCATTCAACTAACAGAGTTGAACCTTACTTTTGATTGAGCCGTTCTGAAACACTCTTTCTGTAGAAACTGCAATTGGACATTCTGAGCGCTAAGAGGCCTATATTGGGAAAAAGAATGTCTACAAATAAAAACTACACAGAAGAATTGTGTGAAACTTCTTTCTGTTCTGTCTGTTCAACTAAAAGAGTTGAACCTTAGTTTTGATTGAGCCGTTCTGAAACACTCTTTCTGTAGAAAATGCAAGTGGAGATTCGGAGCGCTAAGAGGGTAATAGTGGAAAAAGGAATGTCTCCAAATATAAACTACACAGAATCATTCTGTGAAACTTCTTTCTGATCTGTGCATTCAGCTAACAGTGTTAAACCGTACTTTTGATTGAGAAGATCTGAACACTCTTTCTGTAGAAAATGCAACTGGACATTTGGAGCGCTAAGAGAGTAGTAGTGGAAAAAGGAATATATTCAAATATAAACTACACAGAAGCATTCTGTGAAACTTCTTTCTGATCTGAGCATTCAGCTAACAGAGTTAAACCATACTTTTGATTGAGCAGTTTTGAAACACACTGTCTGTAGAAAATGCAACTGGACATTCGTAGCGCTAAGTGGGTAATAGTGGAAAAAAGAATATGTTCAAATATAAACTACACAGAAGCATTGTATGAAACTTCTTTCTGTTCTGTGCATTCAACTAACAGAGTTGAACCTTACGTTTGATTGAGCCGTTCTGAATCACTCTTTCTGTAGAAACTGCAATTGGACATTCTGAGCGCTAAGAGGCCTATATTGGGAAAAAGAATGTCTACAAATAAAAACTACACAGAAGAATTGTGTGAAACTTCTTTCTGTTCTGTTTGTTCAACTAAAAGAGTTGAACCTTAGTTTTGATTGAGCCGTTCTGAAACACTCTTTCTGTAGAAAATGCAAGTGGAGATTCGGAGCGCTAAGAGGGTAATAGTGGAAAAAGGAATGTCTCCAAATATAAACTACACAGAATCATTCTGTGAAACTTCTTTCTGATCTGTGCATTCAGCTAACAGAGTTAAACCATACTTTTGATTGAGCAGATCTGAACACTCTTTCTGTAGAAAATGCAACTGGACATTTGGAGCGCTAAGAGAGTAGTAGTGGAAAAAGGAATATATTCAAATATAAACTACACAGAAGCATTCTGTGAAACTTCTTTCTGATCTGAGCATTCAGCTAACAGAGTTAAACCATACTTTTGATTGAGCAGTTTTGAAACACTCTGTCTGTAGAAAATGCAACTGGACATTCGTAGCGCTAAGTGGGTAATAGTGGAATAAAAATATGTTCAAATATAAACTACACAGAAGCATTGTATGAAACTTCTTTCTGTTCTGTGCATTCAACTAACAGAGTTGAACCTTACTTTTGATTGAGCCTTTCTGAAACACTCTTTCTGTAGAAACTGCAATTGGACATTCTGAGCGCTAAGAGGACTCTATTGGGAAAAATAATATCTTCAAATAAAAACTACACAGAAGCATTGTGTGAAACTTATTTCTGATATGTTCATTAAGCTAACAGAGTTAAACCATAGTTTTGATTGCGCAGTTCTGAACACTCTTTCTGTAGAAAATGCAAGTGGACATTCGGAGCGCTAAGAGGGTAATAGTGGAAAAAGGAATATATTCAAATATAAACTACACAGTAGCATTCTGTGAAAATTCTTTCTGTTCTGTGCATTCAACTAACAGAGTTGAACCTTACTTTTGATTGAGCCGTTCTGAAACACTCTTTCTGTAGAAACTGCAATTGGACATGCTAAGCGCTAAGAGGCCTACATTGGGAAAAAGAATATCTTCAAATAAAAACTACACAGATGCATTCTGTGAAACTTATTTCTGATCTGTAAATTCAGTTAACAGAGATAAAACATATTTTTGATTGAGCAGTTATGAAACACTCTTTTTGTAGAAAATGCAAGTGGAGATTCTGAGCGCTAAGAGGGTAATAGTGGAAAAAGGAATGTCTTCAAATATAAACTACACAGAATCATTCGGTGAAACTTCTTTCTGATCTGTGCATTCAGCTAACAAGGCTAAACCATACTTTTGATTGAGCAGATCTGAACACTCTTTCTGTAGAAAATGTAACTGGACATTTGGAGCGCTAAGAGCGTAGTAGTGGAAAAAGGAATATATTCAAATATAAACTACACAGAAGCATTCTGTGAAACTTCTTTCTGATCTGAGCATTCAGCTAACAGAGTTAAACCATACTTTTGATTGAGCAGTTTTGAAACACTCTGTCTGTAGAAAATGCAACTGGACATTCGTAGCGCTAAGTGGGTAATAGTGGAAAAAATAATATGTTCAAATATAAACTACACAGAAGCATTGTATGAAACTTCTTTCTGTTCTGTGCATTCAACTAACAGAGTTGAACCTTACTTTTGATTGAGCCGTTCTGAAACACTCTTTCTGTAGAAACTGCAATTGGACATTCTGAGCGCTAAGAGGCCTATATTGGGAAAAAGAATGTCTACAAATAAAAACTACACAGAAGAATTGTGTGAAACTTCTTTCTGTTCTGTCTGTTCAACTAAAAGAGTTGAACCTTAGTTTTGATTGAGCCGTTCTGAAACACTCTTTCTGTAGAAAATGCAAGTGGAGATTCGGAGCGCTAAGAGGGTAATAGTGGAAAAAGGAATGTCTCCAAATATAAACTACACAGAATCATTCTGTGAAACTTCTTTCTGATCTGTGCATTCAGCTAACAGTGTTAAACCGTAGTTTTGATTGAGCAGATCTGAACACTCTTTCTGTAGAAAATGCAACTGGACATTTGGAGCGCTAAGAGAGTAGTAGTGGAAAAAGGAATATATTCAAATATAAACTACACAGAAGCATTCTGTGAAACTTCTTTCTGATCTGAGCATTCAGCTAACAGAGTTAAACCATACATTTGATTGAGCAGTTTTGAAACACTCTGTCTGTAGAAAATGCAACTGGACATTCGTAGCGCTAAGTGGGTAATAGTGGAAAAAAGAATATGTTCAAATATAAACTACACAGAAGCATTGTATGAAACTTCTTTCTGTTCTGTGCATTCAACTAACAGAGTTGAACCTTACGTTTGATTGAGCCGTTCTGAATCACTCTTTCTGTAGAAACTGCAATTGGACATTCTGAGCGCTAAGAGGCCTATATTGGGAAAAAGAATGTCTACAAATAAAAACTACACAGAAGAATTGTGTGAAACTTCTTTCTGTTCTGTTTGTTCAACTAAAAGAGTTGAACCTTAGTTTTGATTGAGCCGTTCTGAAACACTCTTTCTGTAGAAAATGCAAGTGGAGATTCGGAGCGCTAAGAGGGTAATAGTGGAAAAAGGAATGTCTCCAAATATAAACTACACAGAATCATTCTGTGAAACTTCTTTCTGATCTGTGCATTCAGCTAACAGAGTTAAACCATACTTTTGATTGAGCAGATCTGAACACTCTTTCTGTAGAAAATGCAACTGGACATTTGGAGCGCTAAGAGAGTAGTAGTGGAAAAAGGAATATATTCAAATATAAACTACACAGAAGCATTCTGTGAAACTTCTTTCTGATCTGAGCATTCAGCTAACAGAGTTAAACCATACTTTTGATTGAGCAGTTTTGAAACACTCTGTCTGTAGAAAATGCAACTGGACATTCGTAGCGCTAAGTGGGTAATAGTGGAATAAAAATATGTTCAAATATAAACTACACAGAAGCATTGTATGAAACTTCTTTCTGTTCTGTGCATTCAACTAACAGAGTTGAACCTTACTTTTGATTGAGCCTTTCTGAAACACTCTTTCTGTAGAAACTGCAATTGGACATTCTGAGCGCTAAGAGGCCTCTATTGGGAAAAATAATATCTTCAAAAAAAACTACACAGAAGCATTGTGTGACACTTATTTCTGATATGTTCATTAAGCTAACAGAGTTAAACCATACTTTTGATTGCGCAGTTCTGAACACTCCTTCTGTAGAAAATGCAAGTGGACATTCGGAGCGCTAAGAGGGTAATAGTGGAGAAAGGAATATATTCAAATATAAACTACACAGTAGCATTCTGTGAAAATTCTTCCTGTTCTTTGCATTCAACTAACAGAGTTGAACCTTACTTTTGATTGAGCCGTTCTGAAACACTCTTTCTGTAGAAACTGCAATTGGACATGCTAAGCGCTAAGAGGCCTACATTGGGAAAAAGAATATCTTCAAATAAAAACTACACAGATGCATTCTGTGAAACTTATTTCTGATCTGTAAATTCAGTTAACAGAGATAAAACATATTTTTGATTGAGCAGTTATGAAACACTCTTTTTGTAGAAAATGCAAGTGGAGATTCTGAGCGCTAAGAGGGTAATAGTGGAAAAAGGAATGTCTTCAAATATAAACTACACAGAATCATTCGGTGAAACTTCTTTCTGATCTGTGCATTCAGCTAACAGGGCTAAACCATACTTTTGATTGAGCAGATCTGAACACTCTTTCTGTAGAAAATGCAACTGGACATTTGGAGCGCTAAGAGCGTAGTAGTGGAAAAAGGAATATATTCAAATATAAACTACACAGAAGCATTCTGTGAAACTTCTTTCTGATCTGAGCATTCAGCTAACAGAGTTAAACCATACTTTTGATTGAGCAGTTTTGAAACTCTCTGTCTGTAGAAAATGCAACTGGACATTCGTAGCGCTAAGTGGGTAATAGTGGAAAAAAGAATATGTGCAAATATAAACTACACAGAAGCATTGTATGAAACTTCTTTCTGTTCTGTGCATTCAACTAACAGAGTTGAACCTTACTTTTGATTGAGCCGTTCTGAAACACTCTTTCTGTAGAAACTGCAATTGGACATTCTGAGCGCTAAGAGGCCTATATTGGGAAAAAGAATGTCTACAAATAAAAACTACACAGAAGAATTGTGTGAAACTTCTTTCTGTTCTGTCTGTTCAACTAAAAGAGTTGAACCTTAGTTTTGATTGAGCCGTTCTGAAACACTCTTTCTGTAGAAAATGCAAGTGGAGATTCGGAGCGCTAAGAGGGTAATAGTGGAAAAAGGAATGTCTCCAAATATAAACTACACAGAATCATTCTGTGAAACTTCTTTCTGATCTGTGCATTCAGCTAACAGTGTTAAACCGTACTTTTGATTGAGAAGATCTGAACACTCTTTCTGTAGAAAATGCAACTGGACATTTGGAGCGCTAAGAGAGTAGTAGTGGAAAAAGGAATATATTCAAATATAAACTACACAGAAGCATTCTGTGAAACTTCTTTCTGATCTGAGCATTCAGCTAACAGAGTTAAACCATACTTTTGATTGAGCAGTTTTGAAACACACTGTCTGTAGAAAATGCAACTGGACATTCGTAGCGCTAAGTGGGTAATAGTGGAAAAAAGAATATGTTCAAATATAAACTACACAGAAGCATTGTATGAAACTTCTTTCTGTTCTGTGCATTCAACTAACAGAGTTGAACCTTACGTTTGATTGAGCCGTTCTGAATCACTCTTTCTGTAGAAACTGCAATTGGACATTCTGAGCGCTAAGAGGCCTATATTGGGAAAAAGAATGTCTACAAATAAAAACTACACAGAAGAATTGTGTGAAACTTCTTTCTGTTCTGTTTGTTCAACTAAAAGAGTTGAACCTTAGTTTTGATTGAGCCGTTCTGAAACACTCTTTCTGTAGAAAATGCAAGTGGAGATTCGGAGCGCTAAGAGGGTAATAGTGGAAAAAGGAATGTCTCCAAATATAAACTACACAGAATCATTCTGTGAAACTTCTTTCTGATCTGTGCATTCAGCTAACAGAGTTAAACCATACTTTTGATTGAGCAGATCTGAACACTCTTTCTGTAGAAAATGCAACTGGACATTTGGAGCGCTAAGAGAGTAGTAGTGGAAAAAGGAATATATTCAAATATAAACTACACAGAAGCATTCTGTGAAACTTCTTTCTGATCTGAGCATTCAGCTAACAGAGTTAAACCATACTTTTGATTGAGCAGTTTTGAAACACTCTGTCTGTAGAAAATGCAACTGGACATTCGTAGCGCTAAGTGGGTAATAGTGGAATAAAAATATGTTCAAATATAAACTACACAGAAGCATTGTATGAAACTTCTTTCTGTTCTGTGCATTCAACTAACAGAGTTGAACCTTACTTTTGATTGAGCCTTTCTGAAACACTCTTTCTGTAGAAACTGCAATTGGACATTCTGAGCGCTAAGAGGACTCTATTGGGAAAAATAATATCTTCAAATAAAAACTACACAGAAGCATTGTGTGAAACTTATTTCTGATATGTTCATTAAGCTAACAGAGTTAAACCATAGTTTTGATTGCGCAGTTCTGAACACTCTTTCTGTAGAAAATGCAAGTGGACATTCGGAGCGCTAAGAGGGTAATAGTGGAAAAAGGAATATATTCAAATATAAACTACACAGTAGCATTCTGTGAAAATTCTTTCTGTTCTGTGCATTCAACTAACAGAGTTGAACCTTACTTTTGATTGAGCCGTTCTGAAACACTCTTTCTGTAGAAACTGCAATTGGACATGCTAAGCGCTAAGAGGCCTACATTGGGAAAAAGAATATCTTCAAATAAAAACTACACAGATGCATTCTGTGAAACTTATTTCTGATCTGTAAATTCAGTTAACAGAGATAAAACATATTTTTGATTGAGCAGTTATGAAACACTCTTTTTGTAAAAAATGCAAGTGGAGATTCGGAGCGCTAAGAGGGTAATAGTGGAAAAAGGAATGTCTTCAAATATAAACTACACAGAATAATTCGGTGAAACTTCTTTCTGATCTGTGCATTCAGCTAACAGAGTTAAACCATACTTTTGATTGAGCAGATCTGAACACTCTTTCTGTAGAAAATGCAACTGGACATTTGGAGCGCTAAGAGCGTAGTAGTGGAAATAGGAATATATTCAAATATAAACTACACAGAAGCATTCTGTGAAACTTCTTTCTGATCTGAGCATTCAGCTAACAGAGTTAAACCATACTTTTGATTGAGCAGTTTTGAAACACTCTGTCTGTAGAAAATGCAACTGGACATTCGTAGCGCTAAGTGGGTAATAGTGGAAAAAAGAATATGTTCAAATATAAACTACACAGAAGCATTGTATGAAATTTCTTTCTGTTCTGTGCATTCAACTAACAGAGTTGAACCTTACTTTTGATTGAGCCTTTCTGAAACACTCTTTCTGTAGAAACTGCAATTGGACATTCTGAGCGCTAAGAGGCCTCTATTGGGAAAAATAATATCTTCAAAAAAAACTACACAGAAGCATTGTGTGAAACTTATTTCTGATATGTTCATTAAGCTAACAGAGTTAAACCATACTTTTGAATGCGCAGTTCTGAACACTCTTTCTGTAGAAACTGCAATTGGACATTCTGAGCGCTAAGAGGCCTATATTGGGAAAAAGAATGTCTACAAATTAAAACTACACAGAAGCATTGTGTGAAACTTCTTTCTGTTCTGTTTGTTCAACTAAAAGAGTTGAACCTTAGTTTTGATTGCGCAGTTCTGAACACTCTTTCTGTAGAAAATGCAAGTGGACATTCGGAGCGCTAAGAGGGTAATAGTGGAAAAAGGAATATATTCAAATATAAACTACACAGTAGCATTCTGTGAAAATTCTTCCTGTTCTGTGCATTCAACTAACAGAGTTGAACCTTACTTTTGATTGAGCCGTTCTGAAACACTCTTTCTGTAGAAACTGCAATTGGACATGCTAAGCGCTAAGAGGCCTACATTGGGAAAAAGAATATCTTCAAATAAAAACTACACAGATGCATTCTGTGAAACTTATTTCTGATCTGTAAATTCAGTTAACAGAGATAAAACATATTTTTGATTGAGCAGTTATGAAACACTCTTTTTGTAGAAAATGCAAGTGGAGATTCGGAGCGCTAAGAGGGTAATAGTGGAAAAAAGAATGTCTTCAAATATAAACTACACAGAATCATTCGGTGAAACTTCTTTCTGATCTGTGCATTCAGCTAACAGAGCTAAACCATACTTTTGATTGAGCAGATCTGAACACTCTTTCTGTAGAAAATGCAACTGGACATTTGGAGCGCTAAGAGCGTAGTAGTGGAAAAAGGAATATATTCAAATATAAACTACAAAGAAGCATTCTGTGAAACTTCTTTCTGATCTGAGCATTCAGCTAACAGAGTTAAACCATACTTTTGATTGAGCAGTTTTGAAACACTCTGTCTGTAGAAAATGCAACTGGACATTCGTAGCGCTAAGTGGGTAATAGTGGAAAAAAGAATATGTTCAAATATGAACTACACAGAAGCATTGTATGAAACTTCTTTCTGTTCTGTGCATTCAACTAACAGAGTTGAACCTTACGTTTGATTGAGCCGTTCTGAATCACTCTTTCTGTAGAAACTGCAATTGGACATTCTGAGCGCTAAGAGGCCTACATTGGGAAAAAGAATGTCTACAAATTAAAACTACACAGAAGCATTGTGTGAAACTTCTTTCTGTTCTGTTTGTTCAACTAAAAGAGTTGAACCTTAGTTTTGATTGCGCAGTTCTGAACACTCTTTCTGTAGAAAATGCAAGTGGACATTCGGAGCGCTAAGAGGGTAATAGTGGAAAAAGGAATATATTCAAATATAAACTACACAGTAGCATTCTGTGAAAATTCTTCCTGTTCTGTGCATTCAACTAACAGAGTTGAACCTTACTTTTGATTGAGCCGTTCTGAAACACTCTTTCTGTAGAAACTGCAATTGGACATGCTAAGCGCTAAGAGGCCTACATTGGGAAAAAGAATATCTTCAAATAAAAACTACACAGATGCATTCTGTGAAACTTATTTCTGATCTGTAAATTCAGTTAACAGAGATAAAACATATTTTTGATTGAGCAGTTATGAAACACTCTTTTTGTAGAAAATGCAAGTGGAGATTCGGAGCGCTAAGAGGGTAATAGTGGAAAAAAGAATGTCTTCAAATATAAACTACACAGAATCATTCGGTGAAACTTCTTTCTGATCTGTGCATTCAGCTAACAGAGCTAAACCATACTTTTGATTGAGCAGATCTGAACACTCTTTCTGTAGAAAATGCAACTGGACATTTGGAGCGCTAAGAGCGTAGTAGTGGAAAAAGGAATATATTCAAATATAAACTACAAAGAAGCATTCTGTGAAACTTCTTTCTGATCTGAGCATTCAGCTAACAGAGTTAAACCATACTTTTGATTGAGCAGTTTTGAAACACTCTGTCTGTAGAAAATGCAACTGGACATTCGTAGCGCTAAGTGGGTAATAGTGGAAAAAAGAATATGTTCAAATATGAACTACACAGAAGCATTGTATGAAACTTCTTTCTGTTCTGTGCATTCAACTAACAGAGTTGAACCTTACGTTTGATTGAGCCGTTCTGAATCACTCTTTCTGTAGAAACTGCAATTGGACATTCTGAGCGCTAAGAGGCCTACATTGGGAAAAAGAATGTCTACAAATTAAAACTACACAGAAGCATTGTGTGAAACTTCTTTCTGTTCTGTTTGTTCAACTAAAAGAGTTGAACCTTAGTTTTGATTGCGCAGTTCTGAACACTCTTTCTGTAGAAAATGCAAGTGGACATTCGGAGCGCTAAGAGGGTAATAGTGGAAAAAGGAATATATTCAAATATAAACTACACAGTAGCATTCTGTGAAAATTCTTCCTGTTCTGTGCATTCAACTAACAGAGTTGAACCTTACTTTTGATTGAGCCGTTCTGAAACACTCTTTCTGTAGAAACTGCAATTGGACATGCTAAGCGCTAAGAGGCCTACATTGGGAAAAAGAATATCTTCAAATAAAAACTACACAGATGCATTCTGTGAAACTTATTTCTGATCTGTAAATTCAGTTAACAGAGATAAAACATATTTTTGATTGAGCAGTTATGAAACACTCTTTTTGTAGAAAATGCAAGTGGAGATTCGGAGCGCTAAGAGGGTAATAGTGGAAAAAGGAATGTCTTCAAATATAAACTACACAGAATCATTTGGTGAAACTTCTTTCTGATCTGTGCATTCAGCTAACAGAGCTAAACCATACTTTTGATTGAGCAGATCTGAACACTCTTTCTGTAGAAAATGCAACTGGACATTTGGAGCGCTAAGAGCGTAGTAGTGGAAAAAGGAATATATTCAAATATAAACTACACAGAAGCATTCTGTGAAACTTCTTTCTGATCTGAGCATTCAGCTAACAGAGTTAAACCATACTTTTGATTGAGCAGTTTTGAAACACTCTGTCTGTAGAAAATGCAACTGGACATTCGTAGCGCTAAGTGGGTAATAGTGGAAAAAAGAATATGTTCAAATATAAACTACACAGAAGCATTGTATGAAACTTCTTTCTGTTCTGTGCATTCAACTAACAGAGTTGAACCTTACATTTGATTGAGCCGTTCTGAAACACTCTTTCTGTAGAAACTGCAATTGGACATTCTGAGCGCTAAGAGGCCTATATTGGGAAAAAGAATGTCTACAAATAAAAACTACACAGAAGAATTGTGTGAAACTTCTTTCTGTTCTGTCTGTTCAACTAAAAGAGTTGAACCTTAGTTTTGATTGAGCCGTTCTGAAACACTCTTTCTGTAGAAAATGCAAGTGGAGATTCGGAGCGCTAAGAGGGTAATAGTGGAAAAAGGAATGTCTCCAAATATAAACTACACAGAATCATTCTGTGAAACTTCTTTCTGATCTGTGCATTCAGCTAACAGTGTTAAACCGTACTTTTGATTGAGAAGATCTGAACACTCTTTCTGTAGAAAATGCAACTGGACATTTGGAGCGCCAAGAGAGTAGTAGTGGAAAAAGGAATATATTCAAATATAAACTACACAGAAGCAATCTGTGAAACTTCTTTCTGATCTGAGCATTCAGCTAACAGAGTTAAACCATACTTTTGATTGAGCAGTTTTGAAACACTCTGTCTGTAGAAAATGCAACTGGACATTCGTAGCGCTAAGTGGGTAATAGTGGAAAAAAGAATATGTTCAAATATAAACTACACAGAAGCATTGTATGAAACTTCTTTCTGTTCTGTGCATTCAACTAACAGAGTTGAACCTTACTTTTGATTGAGCCGTTCTGAAACACTCTTTCTGTAGAAACTGCAATTGGACATTCTGAGCGCTAAGAGGCCTATATTGGGAAAAAGAATGTCTACAAATAAAAACTACACAGAAGAATTGTGTGAAACTTCTTTCTGTTCTGTCTGTTCAACTAAAAGAGTTGAACCTTAGTTTTGATTGAGCCGTTCTGAAACACTCTTTCTGTAGAAAATGCAAGTGGAGATTCGGAGCGCTAAGAGGGTAATAGTGGAAAAAGGAATGTCTCCAAATATAAACTACACAGAATCATTCTGTGAAACTTCTTTCTGATCTGTGCATTCAGCTAACAGTGTTAAACCGTACTTTTGATTGAGCAGATCTGAACACTCTTTCTGTAGAAAATGCAACTGGACATTTGGAGCGCTAAGAGAGTAGTAGTGGAAAAAGGAATATATTCAAATATAAACTACACAGAAGCATTCTGTGAAACTTCTTTCTGATCTGAGCATTCAGCTAACAGAATTAAACCATACTTTTGATTGAGCAGTTTTGAAACACTCTGTCTGTAGAAAATGCAACTGGACATTCGTAGCGCTAAGTGGGTAATAGTGGAAAAAAGAATATGTTCAAATATAAACTACACAGAAGCATTGTATGAAACTTCTTTCTGTTCTGTGCATTCAACTAACAGAGTTGAACCTTACTTTTGATTGAGCCGTTCTGAAACACTCTTTCTGTAGAAACTGCAATTGGACATGCTAAGCGCTAAGAGGCCTACATTGGGAAAAAGAATATCTTCAAATAAAAACTACACAGATGCATTCTGTGAAACTTATTTCTGATCTGTAAATTCAGTTAACAGAGATAAAACATATTTTTGATTGAGCAGTTATGAAACACTCTTTTTGTAGAAAATGCAAGTGGAGATTCGGAGCGCTAAGAGGGTTATAGTGGAAAAAGGAATGTCTTCAAATATAAACTACACAGAATCATTCGGTGAAACTTCTTTCTGATCTGTGCATTCAGCTAACAGAGCTAAACCATACTTTTGATTGAGCAGATCTGAACACTCTTTCTGTAGAAAATGCAACTGGACATTTGGAGCGCTAAGAGCGTAGTAGTGGAAAAAGGAATATATTCAAATATAAACTACAAAGAAGCATTCTGTGAAACTTCTTTCTGATCTGAGCATTCAGCTAACAGAGTTAAACCATACTTTTGATTGAGCAGTTTTGAAACACTCTGTCTGTAGAAAATGCAACTGGACATTCGTAGCGCTAAGTGGGTAATAGTGGAAAAAAGTATATGTTCAAATATAAACTACACAGAAGCATTGTATGAAACTTCTTTCTGTTCTGTGCATTCAACTAACAGAGTTGAACCTTACGTTTGATTGAGCCGTTCTGAATCACTCTTTCTGTAGAAACTGCAATTGGACATTCTGAGCGCTAAGAGGCCTATATTGGGAAAAAGAATGTCTACAAATTAAAACTACACAGAAGCATTGTGTGAAACTTCTTTCTGTTCTGTTTGTTCAACTAAAAGAGTTGAACCTTAGTTTTGATTGCGCAGTTCTGAACACTCTTTCTGTAGAAAATGCAAGTGGACATTCCGAGCGCTAAGAGGGTAATAGTGGAAAAAGGAATATATTCAAATATAAACTACACAGTAGCATTCTGTGAAAATTCTTCCTGTTCTGTGCATTCAACTAACAGAGTTGAACCTTACTTTTGATTGAGCCGTTCTGAAACACTCTTTCTGTAGAAACTGCAATTGGACATGCTAAGCGCTAAGAGGCCTACATTGGGAAAAAGAATATCTTCAAATAAAAACTACACAGATGCATTCTGTGAAACTTATTTCTGATCTGTAAATTCAGTTAACAGAGATAAAACATATTCTTGATTGAGCAGTTATGAAACACTCTTTTTGTAGAAAATGCAAGTGGAGATTCGGAGCGCTAAGAGGGTAATAGTGGAAAAAGGAATGTCTTCAAATATAAACTACACAGAATCATTCGGTGAAACTTCTTTCTGATCTGTGCTTTCAGCTAACAGAGCTAAACCATACTTTTGATTGAGCAGATCTGAACACTCTTTCTGTAGAAAATGCAACTGGACATTTGGAGCGCTAAGAGCGTAGTAGTGGAAAAAGGAATATATTCAAATATAAACTACACAGAAGCATTCTGTGAAACTTCTTTCTGATCTGAGCATTCAGCTAACAGAGTTAAACCATACTTTTGATTGAGCAGTTTTGAAACACTCTGTCTGTAGAAAATGCAACTGGACATTCGTAGCGCTAAGTGGGTAATAGTGGAAAAAAGAATATGTTCAAATATAAACTACACAGAAGCATTGTGTGAAACTTCTTTCTGTTCTGTGCATTCAACTAACAGAGTTGAACCTTACATTTGATTGAGCCGTTCTGAAACACTCTTTCTGTAGAAACTGCAATTGGACATTCTGAGCGCTAAGAGGCCTATATTGGGAAAAAGAATGTCTACAAATAAAAACTACACAGAAGAATTGTGTGAAACTTCTTTCTGTTCTGTCTGTTCAACTAAAAGAGTTGAACCTTAGTTTTGATTGAGCCGTTCTGAAACACTCTTTCTGTAGAAAATGCAAGTGGAGATTCGGAGCGCTAAGAGGGTAATAGTGGAAAAAGGAATGTCTCCAAATATAAACTACACAGAATCATTCTGTGAAACTTCTTTCTGATCTGTGCATTCAGCTAACAGTGTTAAACCGTACTTTTGATTGAGAAGATCTGAACACTCTTTCTGTAGAAAATGCAACTGGACATTTGGAGCGCTAAGAGAGTAGTAGTGGAAAAAGGAATATATTCAAATATAAACTACACAGAAGCAATCTGTGAAACTTCTTTCTGATCTGAGCATTCAGCTAACAGAGTTAAACCATACTTTTGATTGAGCAGTTTTGAAACACTCTGTCTGTAGAAAATGCAACTGGACATTCGTAGCGCTAAGTGGGTAATAGTGGAAAAAAGAATATGTTCAAATATAAACTACACAGAAGCATTGTATGAAACTTCTTTCTGTTCTGTGCATTCAACTAACAGAGTTGAACCTTACTTTTGATTGAGCCGTTCTGAAACACTCTTTCTGTAGAAACTGCAATTGGACATTCTGAGCGCTAAGAGGCCTATATTGGGAAAAAGAATGTCTACAAATAAAAACTACACAGAAGAATTGTGTGAAACTTCTTTCTGTTCTGTCTGTTCAACTTAAAGATTTGAACCTTAGTTTTGATTGAGCCGTTCTGAAACACTCTTTCTGTAGAAAATGCAAGTGGAGATTCGGAGCGCTAAGAGGGTAATAGTGGAAAAAGGAATGTCTCCAAATATAAACTACACAGAATCATTCTGTGAAACTTCTTTCTGATCTGTGCATTCAGCTAACAGTGTTAAACCGTACTTTTGATTGAGCAGATCTGAACACTCTTTCTGTAGAAAATGCAACTGGACATTTGGAGCGCTAAGAGAGTAGTAGTGGAAAAAGGAATATATTCAAATATAAACTACACAGAAGCATTCTGTGAAACTTCTTTCTGATCTGAGCATTCAGCTAACAGAATTAAACCATACTTTTGATTGAGCAGTTTTGAAACACTCTGTCTGTAGAAAATGCAACTGGACATTCGTAGCGCTAAGTGGGTAATAGTGGAAAAAAGAATATGTTCAAATATAAACTACACAGAAGCATTGTATGAAACTTCTTTCTGTTCTGTGCATTCAACTAACAGAGTTGAACCTTACTTTTGATTGAGCCGTTCTGAAACACTCTTTCTGTAGAAACTGCAATTGGACATGCTAAGCGCTAAGAGGCCTACATTGGGAAAAAGAATATCTTCAAATAAAAACTACACAGATGCATTCTGTGAAACTTATTTCTGATCTGTAAATTCAGTTAACAGAGATAAAACATATTTTTGATTGAGCAGTTATGAAACACTCTTTTTGTAGAAAATGCAAGTGGAGATTCGGAGCGCTAAGAGGGTTATAGTGGAAAAAGGAATGTCTTCAAATATAAACTACACATAATCATTCGGTGAAACTTCTTTCTGATCTGTGCATTCAGCTAACAGAGCTAAACCATACTTTTGATTGAGCAGATCTGAACACTCTTTCTGTAGAAAATGCAACTGGACATTTGGAGCGCTAAGAGCGTAGTAGTGGAAAAAGGAATATATTCAAATATAAACTACAAAGAAGCATTCTGTGAAACTTCTTTCTGATCTGAGCATTCAGCTAACAGAGTTAAACCATACTTTTGATTGAGCAGTTTTGAAACACTCTGTCTGTAGAAAATGCAACTGGACATTCGTAGCGCTAAGTGGGTAATAGTGGAAAAAAGTATATGTTCAAATATAAACTACACAGAAGCATTGTATGAAACTTCTTTCTCTTCTGTGCATTCAACTAACAGAGTTGAACCTTACGTTTGATTGAGCCGTTCTGAATCACTCTTTCTGTAGAAACTGCAATTGGACATTCTGAGCGCTAAGAGGCCTATATTGGGAAAAAGAATGTCTACAAATTAAAACTACACAGAAGCATTGTGTGAAACTTCTTTCTGTTCTGTTTGTTCAACTAAAAGAGTTGAACCTTAGATTTGATTGCGCAGTTCTGAACACTCTTTCTGTAGAAAATGCAAGTGGACATTCCGAGCGCTAAGAGGGTAATAGTGGAAAAAGGAATATATTCAAATATAAACTACACAGTAGCATTCTGTGAAAATTCTTCCTGTTCTGTGCATTCAACTAACAGAGTTGAACCTTACTTTTGATTGAGCCGTTCTGAAACACTCTTTCTGTAGAAACTGCAATTGGACATGCTAAGCGCTAAGAGGCCTACATTGGGAAAAAGAATATCTTCAAATAAAAACTACACAGATGCATTCTGTGAAACTTATTTCTGATCTGTAAATTCAGTTAACAGAGATAAAACATATTCTTGATTGAGCAGTTATGAAACACTCTTTTTGTAGAAAATGCAAGTGGAGATTCGGAGCGCTAAGAGGGTAATAGTGGAAAAAGGAATGTCTTCAAATATAAACTACACAGAATCATTCGGTGAAACTTCTTTCTGATCTGTGCTTTCAGCTAACAGAGCTAAACCATACTTTTGATTGAGCAGATCTGAACACTCTTTCTGTAGAAAATGCAACTGGACATTTGGAGCGCTAAGAGCGTAGTAGTGGAAAAAGGAATATATTCAAATATAAACTACACAGAAGCATTCTGTGAAACTTCTTTCTGATCTGAGCATTCAGCTAACAGAGTTAAACCATACTTTTGATTGAGCAGTTTTGAAACACTCTGTCTGTAGAAAATGCAACTGGACATTCGTAGCGCTAAGTGGGTAATAGTGGAAAAAAGAATATGTTCAAATATAAACTACACAGAAGCATTGTGTGAAACTTCTTTCTGTTCTGTGCATTCAACTAACAGAGTTGAACCTTACTTTTGATTGAGCCGTTCTGAAACACTCTTTCTGTAGAAACTGCAATTGGACATTCTGAGCGCTAAGAGGCCTATATTGGGAAAAAGAATGTCTACAAATAAAAACTACACAGAAGAATTGTGTGAAACTTCTTTCTGTTCTGTCTGTTCAACTAAAAGAGTTGAACCTTAGTTTTGATTGAGCCGTTCTGAAACACTCTTTCTGTAGAAAATGCAAGTGGAGATTCGGAGCGCTAAGAGGGTAATAGTGGAAAAAGGAATGTCTCCAAATATAAACTACACAGAATCATTCTGTGAAACTTCTTTCTGATCTGTGCATTCAGCTAACAGTGTTAAACCGTACTTTTGATTGAGCAGATCTGAACACTCTTTCTGTAGAAAATGCAACTGGACATTTGGAGCGCTAAGAGAGTAGTAGTGGAAAAAGGAATATATTCAAATATAAACTACACAGAAGCATTCTGTGAAACTTCTTTCTGATCTGAGCATTCAGCTAACAGAGTTAAACCATACTTTTGATTGAGCAGTTTTGAAACACTCTGTCTGTAGAAAATGCAACTGGACATTCGTAGCGCTAAGTGGGTAATAGTGGAAAAAAGAATATGTTCAAATATAAACTACACAGAAGCATTGTATGAAACTTCTTTCTGTTCTGTGCATTCAACTAACAGAGTTGAACCTTACGTTTGATTGAGCCGTTCTGAATCACTCTTTCTGTAGAAACGGCAATTGGACATTCTGAGCGCTAAGAGGCCTATATTGGGAAAAAGAATGTCTACAAATTAAAACTACACAGAAGCATTGTGTGAAACTTCTTTCTGTTCTGTTTGTTCAACTAAAAGAGTTGAACCTTAGTTTTGATTGCGCAGTTCTGAACACTCTTTCTGTAGAAAATGCAAGTGGACATTCGGAGCGCTAAGAGGGTAATAGTGGAAAAAGGAATATATTCAAATATAAACTACACAGTAGCATTCTGTGAAAATTCTTCCTGTTCTGTGCATTTAACTAACAGAGTTGAACCTTACTTTTGATTGAGCCGTTCTGAAACACTCTTTCTGTAGAAACTGCAATTGGACATGCTAAGCGCTAAGAGGCCTACATTGGGAAAAAAATATCTTCAAATAAAAACTACACAGATGCATTCTGTGAAACTTATTTCTGATCTGTAAATTCAGTTAACAGAGATAAAACATATTTTTGATTGAGCAGTTATGAAACACTCTTTTTGTAGAAAATGCAAGTGGAGATTCGGAGCGCTAAGAGGGTTATAGTGGAAAAAGGAATGTCTTCAAATATAAACTACACAGAATCATTCGGTGAAACTTCTTTCTGATCTGTGCATTCAGCTAACAGAGCTAAACCATACTTTTGATTGAGCAGATCTGAACACTCTTTCTGTAGAAAATGCAACTGGACATTTGGAGCGCTAAGAGCGTAGTAGTGGAAAAAGGAATATATTCAAATATAAACTACAAAGAAGCATTCTGTGAAACTTCTTTCTGATCTGAGCATTCAGCTAACAGAGTTAAACCATACTTTTGATTGAGCAGTTTTGAAACACTCTGTCTGTAGAAAATGCAACTGGACATTCGTAGCGCTAATTGGGTAATAGTGGAAAAAAGTATATGTTCAAATATAAACTACACAGAAGCATTGTATGAAACTTCTTTCTGTTCTGTGCATTCAACTAACAGAGTTGAACCTTACGTTTGATTGAGCCGTTCTGAATCACTCTTTCTGTGGAAACTGCAATTGGACATTCTGAGCGCTAAGAGGCCTATATTGGGAAAAAGAATGTCTACAAATTAAAACTACACAGAAGCATTGTGTGAAACTTCTTTCTGTTCTGTTTGTTCAACTAAAAGAGTTGAACCTTAGTTTTGATTGCGCAGTTCTGAACACTCTTTCTGTAGAAAATGCAAGTGGACATTCGGAGCGCTAAGAGGGTAATAGTGGAAAAAGGAATATATTCAAATATAAACTACACAGTAGCATTCTGTGAAAATTCTTCCTGTTCTGTGCATTCAACTAACAGAGTTGAACCTTACTTTTGATTGAGCCGTTCTGAAACACCCTTTCTGTAGAAACTGCAATTGGACATGCTAAGCGCTAAGAGGCCTCCATTGGGAAAAAGAATATCTTCAAATAAAAACTACACAGATGCATTCTGTGAAACTTATTTCTGATCTGTAAATTCAGTTAACAGAGATAAAACATATTCTTGATTGAGCAGTTATGAAACACTCTTTTTGTAGAAAATGCAAGTGGAGATTCGGAGCGCTAAGAGGGTAATAGTGGAAAAAGGAATGTCTTCAAATATAAACTACACAGAATCATTCGGTGAAACTTCTTTCTGATCTGTGCATTCAGCTAACAGAGCTAAACCATACTTTTGATTGAGCAGATCTGAACACTCTTTCTGTAGAAAATGCAACTGGACATTTGGAGCGCTAAGAGCGTAGTAGTGGAAAAAGGAATATATTCAAATATAAACTACACAGAAGCATTCTGTGAAACTTCTTTCTGATCTGAGCATTCAGCTAACAGAGTTAAACCATACTTTTGATTGAGCAGTTTTGAAACACTCTGTCTGTAGAAAATGCAACTGGACATTCGTAGCGCTAAGTGGGTAATAGTGGAAAAAAGAATATGTTCAAATATAAACTACACAGAAGCATTGTATGAAACTTCTTTCTGTTCTGTGCATTCAACTAACAGAGTTGAACCTTACTTTTGATTGAGCCGTTCTGAAACACTCTTTCTGTAGAAACTGCAATTGGACATTCTGAGCGCTAAGAGGCCTATATTGGGAAAAAGAATGTCTACAAATAAAAACTACACAGAATAATTGTGTGAAACTTCTTTCTGTTCTGTCTGTTCAACTAAAAGAGTTGAACCTTAGTTTTGATTGAGCCGTTCTGAAACACTCTTTCTGTAGAAAATGCAAGTGGAGATTCGGAGCGCTAAGAGGGTAATAGTGGAAAAAGGAATGTCTCCAAATATAAACTACACAGAATCATTCTGTGAAACTTCTTTCTGATCTGTGCATTCAGCTAACAGTGTTAAACCGTACTTTTGATTGAGCAGATCTGAACACTCTTTCTGTAGAAAATGCAACTGGACATTTGGAGCGCTAAGAGAGTAGTAGTGGAAAAAGGAATATATTCAAATATAAACTACACAGAAGCATTCTGTGAAACTTCTTTCTGATCTGAGCATTCAGCTAACAGAGTTAAACCATACTTTTGATTGAGCAGTTTTGAAACACTCTGTCTGTAGAAAATGCAACTGGACATTCGTAGCGCTAAGTGGGTAATAGTGGAAAAAAGAATATGTTCAAATATAAACTACACAGAAGCATTGTATGAAACTTCTTTCTGTTCTGTGCATTCAACTAACAGAGTTGAACCCTACGTTTGATTGAGCCGTTCTGAATCACTCTTTCTGTAGAAACTGCAATTGGACATTCTGAGCGCTAAGAGGCCTATATTGGGAAAAAGAATGTCTACAAATTAAAACTACACAGAAGCATTGTGTGAAACTTCTTTCTGTTCTGTTTGTTCAACTAAAAGAGTTGAACCTTAGTTTTGATTGCGCAGTTCTGAACACTCTTTCTGTAGAAAATGCAAGTGGACATTCGGAGCGCTAAGAGGGTAATAGTGGAAAAAGGAATATATTCAAATATAAACTACACAGTAGCATTCTGTGAAAATTCTTCCTGTTCTGTGCATTCAACTAACAGAGTTGAACCTTACTTTTGATTGAGCCTTTCTGAAACACTCTTTCTGTAGAAACTGCAATTGGACATGCTAAGCGCTAAGAGGCCTACATTGTGAAAAAGAATATCTTCAAATAAAAACTACACAGATGCATTCTGTGAAACTGATTTCTGATCTGTAAATTCAGTTAACAGAGATAAAACATATTTTTGATTGATCAGTTATGAAACACTCTTTTTGTAGAAAATGCAAGTGGAGATTCGGAGCGCTAAGAGGGTAATAGTGGAAAAAGGAATGTCTTCAAATATAAACTACACAGAATCATTCGGTGAAACTTCTTTCTGATCTGTGCATTCAGCTAACAGAGCTAAACCATACTTTTGATTGAGCAGATCTGAACACTCTTTCTGTAGAAAATGCAACTGGACATTTGGAGCGCTAAGAGCGTAGTAGTGGAAAAAGGAATATATTCAAATATAAACTACACAGAAGCATTCTGTGAAACTTCTTTCTGATCTGAGCATTCAGCTAACAGAGTTAAACCATACTTTTGATTGAGCAGTTTTGAAACACTCTGTCTGTAGAAAATGCAACTGGACATTCGTAGCGCTAAGTGGGTAATAGTGGAAAAAAGAATATGTTCAAATATAAACTACACAGAAGCATTGTATGAAACTTCTTTCTGTTCTGTGCATTCAACTAACAGAGTTGAACCTTACTTTTGATTGAGCCGTTCTGAAACACTCTTTCTGTAGAAATTGCAATTGGACATGCTAAGCGCTAAGAGGCCTACATTGGGAAAAAGAATATCTTCAAATAAAAACTACACAGATGCATTCTGTGAAACTTATTTCTGATCTGTAAATTCAGTTAACAGAGATAAAACATATTCTTGATTGAGCAGTTATGAAACACTCTTTTTGTAGAAAATGCAAGTGGAGATTCGGAGCGCTAAGAGGGTAATAGTGGAAAAAGGAATGTCTTCAAATATAAACTACACAGAATCATTCGGTGAAACTTCTTTCTGATCTGTGCTTTCAGCTAACAGAGCTAAACCATACTTTTGATTGAGCAGATCTGAACACTCTTTCTGTAGAAAATGCAACTGGACATTTGGAGCGCTAAGAGCGTAGTAGTGGAAAAAGGAATATATTCAAATATAAACTACACAGAAGCATTCTGTGAAACTTCTTTCTGATCTGAGCATTCAGCTAACAGAGTTAAACCATACTTTTGATTGAGCAGTTTTGAAACACTCTGTCTGTAGAAAATGCAACTGGACATTCGTAGCGCTAAGTGGGTAATAGTGGAAAAAAGAATATGTTCAAATATAAACTACACAGAAGCATTGTATGAAACTTCTTTCTGTTCTGTGCATTCAACTAACAGAGTTGAACCTTACTTTTGATTGAGCCGTTCTGAAACACTCTTTCTGTAGAAACTGCAATTGGACATTCTGAGCGCTAAGAGGCCTATATTGGGAAAAAGAATGTCTACAAATAAAAACTACACAGAAGAATTGTGTGAAACTTCTTTCTGTTCTGTCTGTTCAACTAAAAGAGTTGAACCTTAGTTTTGATTGAGCCGTTCTGAAACACTCTTTCTGTAGAAAATGCAAGTGGAGATTCGGAGCGCTAAGAGGGTAATAGTGGAAAAAGGAATGTCTCCAAATATAAACTACACAGAATCATTCTGTGAAACTTCTTTCTGATCTGTGCATTCAGCTAACAGTGTTAAACCGTACTTTTGATTGAGCAGATCTGAACACTCTTTCTGTAGAAAATGCAACTGGACATTTGGAGCGCTAAGAGAGTAGTAGTGGAAAAAGGAATATATTCAAATATAAACTACACAGAAGCATTCTGTGAAACTTCTTTCTGATCTGAGCATTCAGCTAACAGAGTTAAACCATACTTTTGATTGAGCAGTTTTGAAACACTCTGTCTGTAGAAAATGCAACTGGACATTCGTAGCGCTAAGTGGGTAATAGTGGAAAAAAGAATATGTTCAAATATAAACTACACAGAAGCATTGTATGAAACTTCTTTCTGTTCTGTGCATTCAACTAACAGAGTTGAACCTTACGTTTGATTGAGCCGTTCTGAATCACTCTTTCTGTAGAAACGGCAATTGGACATTCTGAGCGCTAAGAGGCCTATATTGGGAAAAAGAATGTCTACAAATTAAAACTACACAGAAGCATTGTGTGAAACTTCTCTCTGTTCTGTTTGTTCAACTAAAAGAGTTGAACCTTAGTTTTGATTGCGCAGTTCTGAACACTCTTTCTGTAGAAAATGCAAGTGGACATTCGGAGCGCTAAGAGGGTAATAGTGGAAAAAGGAATATATTCAAATATAAACTACACAGTAGCATTCTGTGAAAATTCTTCCTGTTCTGTGCATTCAACTAACAGAGTTGAACCTTACTTTTGATTGAGCCGTTCTGAAACACCCTTTCTGTAGAAACTGCAATTGGACATGCTAAGCGCTAAGAGGCCTCCATTGGGAAAAAGAATATCTTCAAATAAAAACTACACAGATGCATTCTGTGAAACTTATTTCTGATCTGTAAATTCAGTTAACAGAGATAAAACATATTCTTGATTGAGCAGTTATGAAACACTCTTTTTGTAGAAAATGCAAGTGGAGATTCGGAGCGCTAAGAGGGTAATAGTGGAAAAAGGAATGTCTTCAAATATAAACTACACAGAATCATTCGGTGAAACTTCTTTCTGATCTGTGCATTCAGCTAACAGAGCTAAACCATACTTTTGATTGAGCAGATCTGAACACTCTTTCTGTAGAAAATGCAACTGGACATTTGGAGCGCTAAGAGCGTAGTAGTGGAAAAAGGAATATATTCAAATATAAACTACACAGAAGCATTCTGTGAAACTTCTTTCTGATCTGAGCATTCAGCTAACAGAGTTAAACCATACTTTTGATTGAGCAGTTTTGAAACACTCTGTCTGTAGAAAATGCAACTGGACATTCGTAGCGCTAAGTGGGTAATAGTGGAAAAAAGAATATGTTCAAATATAAACTACACAGAAGCATTGTATGAAACTTCTTTCTGTTCTGTGCATTCAACTAACAGAGTTGAACCTTACTTTTGATTGAGCCGTTCTGAAACACTCTTTCTGTAGAAACTGCAATTGGACATTCTGAGCGCTAAGAGGCCTATATTGGGAAAAAGAATGTCTACAAATAAAAACTACACAGAAGAATTGTGTGAAACTTCTTTCTGTTCTGTCTGTTCAACTAAAAGAGTTGAACCTTAGTTTTGATTGAGCCGTTCTGAAACACTCTTTCTGTAGAAAATGCAAGTGGAGATTCGGAGCGCTAAGAGGGTAATAGTGGAAAAAGGAATGTCTCCAAATATAAACTACACAGAATCATTCTGTGAAACTTCTTTCTGATCTGTGCATTCAGCTAACAGTGTTAAACCGTACTTTTGATTGAGCAGATCTGAACACTCTTTCTGTAGAAAATGCAACTGGACATTTGGAGCGCTAAGAGAGTAGTAGTGGAAAAAGGAATATATTCAAATATAAACTACACAGAAGCATTCTGTGAAACTTCTTTCTGATCTGAGCATTCAGCTAACAGAGTTAAACCATACTTTTGATTGAGCAGTTTTGAAACACTCTGTCTGTAGAAAATGCAACTGGACATTCGTAGCGCTAAGTGGGTAATAGTGGAAAAAAGAATATGTTCAAATATAAACTACACAGAAGCATTGTATGAAACTTCTTTCTGTTCTGTGCATTCAACTAACAGAGTTGAACCCTACGTTTGATTGAGCCGTTCTGAATCACTCTTTCTGTAGAAACTGCAATTGGACATTCTGAGCGCTAAGAGGCCTATATTGGGAAACAGAATGTCTACAAATTAAAACTACACAGAAGCATTGTGTGAAACTTCTTTCTGTTCTGTTTGTTCAACTAAAAGAGTTGAACCTTAGTTTTGATTGCGCAGTTCTGAACACTCTTTCTGTAGAAAATGCAAGTGGACATTCGGAGCGCTAAGAGGGTAATAGTGGAAAAAGGAATATATTCAAATATAAACTACACAGTAGCATTCTGTGAAAATTCTTCCTGTTCTGTGCATTCAACTAACAGAGTTGAACCTTACTTTTGATTGAGCCGTTCTGAAACACCCTTTCTGTAGAAACTGCAATTGGACATGCTAAGCGCTAAGAGGCCTCCATTGGGAAAAAGAATATCTTCAAATAAAAACTACACAGATGCATTCTGTGAAACTTATTTCTGATCTGTAAATTCAGTTAACAGAGATAAAACATATTCTTGATTGAGCAGTTATGAAACACTCTTTTTGTAGAAAATGCAAGTGGAGATTCGGAGCGCTAAGAGGGTAATAGTGGAAAAAGGAATGTCTTCAAATATAAACTACACAGAATCATTCGGTGAAACTTCTTTCTGATCTGTGCATTCAGCTAACAGAGCTAAACCATACTTTTGATTGAGCAGATCTGAACACTCTTTCTGTAGAAAATGCAACTGGACATTTGGAGCGCTAAGAGCGTAGTAGTGGAAAAAGGAATATATTCAAATATAAACTACACAGAAGCATTCTGTGAAACTTCTTTCTGATCTGAGCATTCAGCTAACAGAGTTAAACCATACTTTTGATTGAGCAGTTTTGAAACACTCTGTCTGTAGAAAATGCAACTGGACATTCGTAGCGCTAAGTGGGTAATAGTGGAAAAAAGAATATGTTCAAATATAAACTACACAGAAGCATTGTATGAAACTTCTTTCTGTTCTGTGCATTCAACTAACAGAGTTGAACCTTACTTTTGATTGAGCCGTTCTGAAACACTCTTTCTGTAGAAACTGCAATTGGACATTCTGAGCGCTAAGAGGCCTATATTGGGAAAAAGAATGTCTACAAATAAAAACTACACAGAAGAATTGTGTGAAACTTCTTTCTGTTCTGTCTGTTCAACTAAAAGAGTTGAACCTTAGTTTTGATTGAGCCGTTCTGAAACACTCTTTCTGTAGAAAATGCAAGTGGAGATTCGGAGCGCTAAGAGGGTAATAGTGGAAAAAGGAATGTCTCCAAATATAAACTACACAGAATCATTCTGTGAAACTTCTTTCTGATCTGTGCATTCAGCTAACAGTGTTAAACCGTACTTTTGATTGAGCAGATCTGAACACTCTTTCTGTAGAAAATGCAACTGGACATTTGGAGCGCTAAGAGAGTAGTAGTGGAAAAAGGAATATATTCAAATATAAACTACACAGAAGCATTCTGTGAAACTTCTTTCTGATCTGAGCATTCAGCTAACAGAGTTAAACCATACTTTTGATTGAGCAGTTTTGAAACACTCTGTCTGTAGAAAATGCAACTGGACATTCGTAGCGCTAAGTGGGTAATAGTGGAAAAAAGAATATGTTCAAATATAAACTACACAGAAGCATTGTATGAAACTTCTTTCTGTTCTGTGCATTCAACTAACAGAGTTGAACCCTACGTTTGATTGAGCCGTTCTGAATCACTCTTTCTGTAGAATCTGCAATTGGACATTCTGAGCGCTAAGAGGCCTATATTGGGAAACAGAATGTCTACAAATTAAAACTACACAGAAGCATTGTGTGAAACTTCTTTCTGTTCTGTTTGTTCAACTAAAAGAGTTGAACCTTAGTTTTGATTGCGCAGTTCTGAACACTCTTTCTGTAGAAAATGCAAGTGGACATTCGGAGCGCTAAGAGGGTAATAGTGGAAAAAGGAATATATTCAAATATAAACTACACAGTAGCATTCTGTGAAAATTCTTCCTGTTCTGTGCATTCAACTAACAGAGTTGAACCTTACTTTTGATTGAGCCGTTCTGAAACACTCTTTCTGTAGAAACTGCAATTGGACATGCTAAGCGCTAAGAGGCCTACATTGGGAAAAAGAATATCTTCAAATAAAAACTACACAGATGCATTCTGTGAAACTTATTTCTGATCTGTAAATTCAGTTAACAGAGATAAAACATATTTTTGATTGATCAGTTATGAAACACTCTTTTTGTAGAAAATGCAAGTGGAGATTCGGAGCGCTAAGAGGGTAATAGTGGAAAAAGGAATGTCTTCAAATATAAACTACACAGAATCATTCGGTGAAACTTCTTTCTGATCTGTGCATTCAGCTAACAGAGCTAAACCATACTTTTGATTGAGCAGATCTGAACACTCTTTCTGTAGAAAATGCAACTGGACATTTGGAGCGCTAAGAGCGTAGTAGTGGAAAAAGGAATATATTCAAATATAAACTACACAGAAGCATTCTGTGAAACTTCTTTCTGATCTGAGCATTCAGCTAACAGAGTTAAACCATACTTTTGATTGAGCAGTTTTGAAACACTCTGTCTGTAGAAAATGCAACTGGACATTCGTAGCGCTAAGTGGGTAATAGTGGAAAAAAGAATATGTTCAAATATAAACTACACAGAAGCATTGTATGAAACTTCTTTCTGTTCTGTGCATTCAAATAACAGAGTTGAACCTTACTTTTGATTGAGCCGTTCTGAAACACTCTTTCTGTAGAAACTGCAATTGGACATTCTGAGCGCTAAGAGGCCTATATTGGGAAAAAGAATGTCTACAAATAAAAACTACACAGAAGAATTGTGTGAAACTTCTTTCTGTTCTGTCTGTTCAACTAAAAGAGTTGAGCCTTAGTTTTGATTGAGCCGTTCTGAAACACTCTTTCTGTAGAAAATGCAAGTGGAGATTCAGAGCGCTAAGAGGGTAATAGTGGAAAAAGGAATGTCTCCAAATATAAACTACACAGAATCATTCTGTGAAACTTCTTTCTGATCTGTGCATTCAGCTAAGAGTGTTAAACCATACTTTTGATTGAGCAGATCTGAACACTCTTTCTGTAGAAAATGCAACTGGACATTTGGAGCGCTAAGAGAGTAGTAGTGGAAAAAGGAATATATTCAAATATAAACTACACAGAAGCATTCTGTGAAACTTCTTTCTGATCTGAGCATTCAGCTAACAGAGTTAAACCATACATTTGATTGAGCAGTTTTGAAACACTCTGTCTGTAGAAAATGCAACTGGACATTCGTAGCGCTAAGTGGGTAATAGTGGAAAAAAGAATATGTTCAAATATAAACTACACAGAAGCATTGTATGAAACTTCTTTCTGTTCTGTGCATTCAACTAACAGAGTTGAACCTTACGTTTGATTGAGCCGTTCTGAATCACTCTTTCTGTAGAAACTGCAATTGGACATTCTGAGCGCTAAGAGGCCTATATTGGGAAAAAGAATGTCTACAAATTAAAACTACACAGAAGCATTGTGTGAAACTTCTTTCTGTTCTGTTTGTTCAACTAAAAGAGTTGAACCTTAGTTTTGATTGCGCAGTTCTGAACACTCTTTCTGTAGAAAATGCAAGTGGACATTCGGAGCGCTAAGAGGGTAATAGTGGAAAAAGGAATATATTCAAATATAAACTACACAGTAGCATTCTGTGAAAATTCTTCCTGTTCTGTGCATTCAACTAACAGAGTTGAACCTTACTTTTGATTGAGCCGTTCTGAAACACTCTTTCTGTAGAAACTGCAATTGGACATGCTAAGCGCTAAGAGGCCTACATTGGGAAAAAGAATATCTTCAAATAAAAACTACACAGATGCATTCTGTGAAACTTATTTCTGATCTGTAAATTCAGTTAACAGAGATAAAACATATTTTTGATTGATCAGTTATGAAACACTCTTTTTGTAGAAAATGCAAGTGGAGATTCGGAGCGCTAAGAGGGTAATAGTGGAAAAAGGAATGTCTTCAAATATAAACTACACAGAATCATTCGGTGAAACTTCTTTCTGATCTGTGCATTCAGCTAACAGAGCTAAACCATACTTTTGATTGAGCAGATCTGAACACTCTTTCTGTAGAAAATGCAACTGGACATTTGGAGCGCTAAGAGCGTAGTAGTGGAAAAAGGAATATATTCAAATATAAACTACACAGAAGCATTCTGTGAAACTTCTTTCTGATCTGAGCATTCAGCTAACAGAGTTAAACCATACTTTTGATTGAGCAGTTTTGAAACACTCTGTCTGTAGAAAATGCAACTGGACATTCGTAGCGCTAAGTGGGTAATAGTGGAAAAAAGAATATGTTCAAATATAAACTACACAGAAGCATTGTATGAAACTTCTTTCTGTTCTGTGCATTCAACTAACAGAGTTGAACCTTACTTTTGATTGAGCCGTTCTGAAACACTCTTTCTGTAGAAACTGCAATTGGACATTCTGAGCGCTAAGAGGCCTATATTGGGAAAAAGAATGTCTACAAATAAAAACTACACAGAAGAATTGTGTGAAACTTCTTTCTGTTCTGTCTGTTCAACTAAAAGAGTTGAACCTTAGTTTTGATTGAGCCGTTCTGAAACACTCTTTCTGTAGAAAATGCAAGTGGAGATTCGGAGCGCTAAGAGGGTAATAGTGGAAAAAGGAATGTCTCCAAATATAAACTACACAGAATCATTCTGTGAAACTTCTTTCTGATCTGTGCATTCAGCTAACAGTGTTAAACCATACTTTTGATTGAGCAGATCTGAACACTCTTTCTGTAGAAAATGCAACTGGACATTTGGAGCGCTAAGAGAGTAGTAGTGGAAAAAGGAATATATTCAAATATAAACTACACAGAAGCATTCTGTGAAACTTCTTTCTGATCTGAGCATTCAGCTAACAGAGTTAAACCATACTTTTGATTGAGCAGTTTTGAAACACTCTGTCTGTAGAAAATGCAACTGGACATTCGTA
This sequence comes from Symphalangus syndactylus, assembly GCF_028878055.3. Classification (NCBI taxonomy): domain Eukaryota; kingdom Metazoa; phylum Chordata; class Mammalia; order Primates; family Hylobatidae; genus Symphalangus; species Symphalangus syndactylus. The sequence goes on along the minus strand of NC_072445.2, from coordinate 8,449,801 downwards.
GCGCTAAGTGGGTAATAGTGGAAAAAAGAATATGTTCAAATATAAACTACACAGAAGCATTGTATGAAACTTCTTTCTGTTCTGTGCATTTAACTAACAGAGTTGAACCTTACGTTTGATTAAGCCGTTCTGAATCACTCTTTCTGTAGAAACTGCAATTGGACATTCTGAGCGCTAAGAGGCCTATATTGGGAAAAAGAATGTCTACAAATTAAAACTACACAGAAGCATTGTGTGAAACTTCTTTCTGTTCTGTTTGTTCAACTAAAAGAGTTGAACCTTAGTTTTGATTGCGCAGTTCTGAACACTCTTTCTGTAGAAAATGCAAGTGGACATTCGGAGCGCTAAGAGGGTAATAGTGGAAAAAGGAATATATTCAAATATAAACTACACAGTAGCATTCTGTGAAAATTCTTCCTGTTCTGTGCATTCAACTAACAGAGTTGAACCTTACTTTTGATTGAGCCGTTCTGAAACACTCTTTCTGTAGAAACTGCAATTGGACATGCTAAGCGCTACGAGGCCTACATTGGGAAAAAGAATATCTTCAAATAAAAACTACACAGATGCATTCTGTGAAACTTATTTCTGATCTGTAAATTCAGTTAACAGAGATAAAACATATTTTTGATTGATCAGTTATGAAACACTCTTTTTGTAGAAAATGCAAGTGGAGATTCGGAGCGCTAAGAGGGTAATAGTGGAAAAAGGAATGTCTTCAAATATAAACTACACAGAATCATTCGGTGAAACTTCTTTCTGATCTGTGCATTCAGCTAACAGAGCTAAACCATACTTTTGATTGAGCAGATCTGAACACTCTTTCTGTAGAAAATGCAACTGGACATTTGGAGCGCTAAGAGCGTAGTAGTGGAAAAAGGAATATATTCAAATATAAACTACACAGAAGCATTCTGTGAAACTTCTTTCTGATCTGAGCATTCAGCTAACAGAGTTAAACCATACTTTTGATTGAGCAGTTTTGAAACACTCTGTCTGTAGAAAATGCAACTGGACATTCGTAGCGCTAAGTGGGTAATAGTGGAAAAAAGAATATGTTCAAATATAAACTACACAGAAGCATTGTATGAAACTTCTTTCTGTTCTGTGCATTCAACTAACAGAGTTGAACCTTACTTTTGATTGAGCCGTTCTGAAACACTCTTTCTGTAGAAACTGCAATTGGACATTCTGAGCGCTAAGAGGCCTATATTGGGAAAAAGAATGTCTACAAATAAAAACTACACAGAAGAATTGTGTGAAACTTCTTTCTGTTCTGTCTGTTCAACTAAAAGAGTTGAACCTTAGTTTTGATTGAGCCGTTCTGAAACACTCTTTCTGTAGAAAATGCAAGTGGAGATTCGGAGCGCTAAGAGGGTAATAGTGGAAAAAGGAATGTCTCCAAATATAAACTACACAGAATCATTCTGTGAAACTTCTTTCTGATCTGTGCATTCAGCTAACAGTGTTAAACCATACTTTTGATTGAGCAGATCTGAACACTCTTTCTGTAGAAAATGCAACTGGACATTTGGAGCGCTAAGAGAGTAGTAGTGGAAAAAGGAATATATTCAAATATAAACTACACAGAAGCATTCTGTGAAACTTCTTTCTGATCTGAGCATTCAGCTAACAGAGTTAAACCATACTTTTGATTGAGCAGTTTTGAAACACTCTGTCTGTAGAAAATGCAACTGGACATTCGTAGCGCTAAGTGGGTAATAGTGGAAAAAAGAATATGTTCAAATATAAACTACACAGAAGCATTGTATGAAACTTCTTTCTGTTCTGTGCATTCAACTAACAGAGTTGAACCTTACGTTTGATTAAGCCGTTCTGAATCACTCTTTCTGTAGAAACTGCAATTGGACATTCTGAGCGCTAAGAGGCCTATATTGGGAAAAAGAATGTCTACAAATTAAAACTACACAGAAGCATTGTGTGAAACTTCTTTCTGTTCTGTTTGTTCAACTAAAAGAGTTGAACCTTAGTTTTGATTGCGCAGTTCTGAACACTCTTTCTGTAGAAAATGCAAGTGGACATTCGGAGCGCTAAGAGGGTAATAGTGGAAAAAGGAATATATTCAAATATAAACTACACAGTAGCATTCTGTGAAAATTCTTCCTGTTCTGTGCATTCAACTAACAGAGTTGAACCTTACTTTTGATTGAGCCGTTCTGAAACACTCTTTCTGTAGAAACTGCAATTGGACATGCTAAGCGCTACGAGGCCTACATTGGGAAAAAGAATATCTTCAAATAAAAACTACACAGATGCATTCTGTGAAACTTATTTCTGATCTGTAAATTCAGTTAACAGAGATAAAACATATTTTTGATTGATCAGTTATGAAACACTCTTTTTGTAGAAAATGCAAGTGGAGATTCAGAGCGCTAAGAGGGTAATAGTGGAAAAAGGAATGTCTTCAAATATAAACTACACAGAATCATTCGGTGAAACTTCTTTCTGATCTGTGCATTCAGCTAACAGAGCTAAACCATACTTTTGATTGAGCAGATCTGAACACTCTTTCTGTAGAAAATGCAACTGGACATTTGGAGCGCTAAGAGCGTAGTAGTGGAAAAAGGAATATATTCAAATATAAACTACACAGAAGCATTCTGTGAAACTTCTTTCTGATCTGAGCATTCAGCTAACAGAGTTAAACCATACTTTTGATTGAGCAGTTTTGAAACACTCTGTCTGTAGAAAATGCAACTGGACATTCGTAGCGCTAAGTGGGTAATAGTGGAAAAAAGAATATGTTCAAATATAAACTACACAGAAGCATTGTATGAAACTTCTTTCTGTTCTGTGCATTCAACTAACAGAGTTGAACCTTACTTTTGATTGAGCCGTTCTGAAACACTCTTTCTGTAGAAACTGCAATTGGACATTCTGAGCGCTAAGAGGCCTATATTGGGAAAAAGAATGTCTACAAATAAAAACTACACAGAAGAATTGTGTGAAACTTCTTTCTGTTCTGTCTGTTCAACTAAAAGAGTTGAACCTTAGTTTTGATTGAGCCGTTCTGAAACACTCTTTCTGTAGAAAATGCAAGTGGAGATTCGGAGCGCTAAGAGGGTAATAGTGGAAAAAGGAATGTCTCCAAATATAAACTACACAGAATCATTCTGTGAAACTTCTTTCTGATCTGTGCATTCAGCTAACAGTGTTAAACCATACTTTTGATTGAGCAGATCTGAACACTCTTTCTGTAGAAAATGCAACTGGACATTTGGAGCGCTAAGAGAGTAGTAGTGGAAAAAGGAATATATTCAAATATAAACTACACAGAAGCATTCTGTGAAACTTCTTTCTGATCTGAGCATTCAGCTAACAGAGTTAAACCATACTTTTGATTGAGCAGTTTTGAAACACTCTGTCTGTAGAAAATGCAACTGGACATTCGTAGCGCTAAGTGGGTAATAGTGGAAAAAAGAATATGTTCAAATATAAACTACACAGAAGCATTGTATGAAACTTCTTTCTGTTCTGTGCATTCAACTAACAGAGTTGAACCTTACGTTTGATTGAGCCGTTCTGAATCACTCTTTCTGTAGAAACTGCAATTGGACATTCTGAGCGCTAAGAGGCCTATATTGGGAAAAAGAATGTCTACAAATTAAAACTACACAGAAGCATTGTGTGAAACTTCTGTCTGTTCTGTTTGTTCAACTAAAAGAGTTAAACCTTAGTTTTGATTGCGCAGTTCTGAACACTCTTTCTGTAGAAAATGCAAGTGGACATTCGGAGCGCTAAGAGGGTAATAGTGGAAAAAGGAATATATTCAAATATAAACTACACAGTAGCATTCTGTGAAAATTCTTCCTGTTCTGTGCATTCAACTAACAGAGTTGAACCTTACTTTTGATTGAGCCGTTCTGAAACACTCTTTCTGTAGAAACTGCAATTGGACATGCTAAGCGCAAAGAGGCCTACATTGGGAAAAAGAATATCTTCAAATAAAAACTACACAGATGCATTCTGTGAAACTTATTTCTGATCTGTAAATTCAGTTAACAGAGATAAAACATATTTTTGATTGTTCAGTTATGAAACACTCTTTTTGTAGAAAATGCAAGTGGAGATTCGGAGCGCTAAGAGGGTAATAGTGGAGAAAGGAATGTCTTCAAATATAAACTACACAGAATCATTCGGTGAAACTTCTTTCTGATCTGTGCATTCAGCTAACAGAGCTAAACCATACTTTTGATTGAGCAGATCTGAACACTCTTTCTGTAGAAAATGCAACTGGACATTTGGAGCGCTAAGAGCGTAGTAGTGGAAAAAGGAATATATTCAAATATAAACTACACAGAAGCATTCTGTGAAACTTCTTTCTGATCTGAGCATTCAGCAAAGAGAGTGAAACCATACTTTTGATTGAGCAGTTTTGAAACACTCTGTCTGTAGAAAATGCAACTGGACATTCGTAGCGCTAAGTGGGTAATAGTGGAAAAAAGAATATGTTCAAATATAAACTACACAGAAGCATTGTATGAAACTTCTTTCTGTTCTGTGCATTCAACTAACAGAGTTGAACCTTACTTTTGATTGAGCCGTTCTGAAACACTCTTTCTGTAGAAACTGCAATTGGACATTCTGAGCGCTAAGAGGCCTATATTGGGAAAAAGAATGTCTACAAATAAAAACTACACAGAAGAATTGTGTGAAACGTCTTTCTGTTCTGTCTGTTCAACTAAAAGAGTTGAACATTAGTTTTGATTGAGCCATTCTGAAACACTCTTTCTGTAGAAAATGCAAGTGGAGATTCGGAGCGCTAAGAGGGTAATAGTGGAAAAAGGAATGTCTCCAAATATAAACTACACAGAATCATTCTGTGAAACTTCTTTCTGATCTGTGCATTCAGCGAACAGTGTTAAACCGTACTTTTGATTGAGCAGATCTGAACACTCTTTCTGTAGAAAATGCAACTGGACATTTTGGAGCGCTAAGAGTGTAGTAGTGGAAAAAGGAATATATTCAAATATAAACTACACAGAAGCATTCTGTGAAACTTCTTTCTGATCTGAGCATTCAGCTAACAGAGTTAAACCATACTTTTGATTGAGCAGTTTTGAAACACTCTATCTGTAGAAAATGCAACTGGACATTCGTAGCGCTAAGTGGGTAATAGTGGAAAAAAGAATATGTTCAAATATAAACTACACAGAAGCATTGTATGAAACTTCTTTCTGTTCTGTGCATTCAACTAACAGAGTTGAACCTTACGTTTGATTGAGCCATTCTGAATCACTCTTTCTGTAGAAACTGCAATTGGACATTCTGAGCGCTAAGAGGCCTATATTGGGAAAAAGAATGTCTACAAATTAAAACTACACAGAAGCATTGTGTGAAACTTCTTTCTGTTCTGTTTGTTCAACTAAAAGAGTTGAACCTTAGTTTTGATTGCGCAGTTCTGAACACTCTTTCTGTAGAAAATGCAAGTGGACATTCGGAGCGCTAAGAGGGTAATAGTGGAAAAAGGAATATATTCAAATATAAACTACACAGTAGCATTCTGTGAAAATTCTTCCTGTTCTGTGCATTCAACTAACAGAGTTGAACCTTACTTTTGATTGAGCCGTTCTGAAACACTCTTTCTGTAGAAGCTGCAATTGTACATGATAAGCGCTAAGAGGCCTACATTGGGAAAAAGAATATCTTCAAATAAAAACTACACAGATGCATTCTGTGAAACTTATTTCTGATCTGTAAATTCAGTTAACAGAGATAAAACATATTTTTGATTGAGCAGTTATGAAACACTCTTTTTGTAGAAAATGCAAGTGGAGATTCGGAGCGCTAAGAGGGTAATAGTGGAAAAAGGAATGTCTTCAAATATAAACTACACAGAATCATTCGGTGAAACTTCTTTCTGATCTGTGCATTCAGCTAACAGAGCTAAACCATACTTTTGATTGAGCAGATCTGAACACTCTTTCTGTAGAAAATGCAACTGGACATTTGGAGCGCTAAGAGCGTAGTAGTGGAAAAAGGAATATATTCAAATATAAACTACACAGAAGCATTCTGTGAAACTTCTTTCTGATCTGAGCATTCAGCTAACAGAGTTAAACCATACTTTTGATTGAGCAGTTTTGAAACACTCTGTCTGTAGAAAATGCAACTGGACATTCGTAGCGCTAAGTGGGTAATAGTGGAAAAAAGAATATGTTCAAATATAAACTACACAGAAGCATTGTATGAAACTTCTTTCTGTTCTGTGCATTCAACTAACAGAGTTGAACCTTACTTTTGATTGAGCCGTTCTGAAACACTCTTTCTGTAGAAACTGCAATTGGACATTCTGAGCGCTAAGAGGCCTATATTGGGAAAAAGAATGTCTACAAATAAAAACTACACAGAAGAATTGTGTGAAACTTCTTTCTGTTCTGACTGTTCAACTAAAAGAGTTGAACCTTAGTTTTGATTGAGCCGTTCTGAAACACTCTTTCTGTAGAAAATGCAAGTGGAGATTCGGAGCGCTAAGAGGGTAATAGTGGAAAAAGGAATGTCTCCAAATATAAACTACACAGAATCATTCTGTGAAACTTCTTTCTGATCTGTGCATTCAGCAAACAGTGTTAAACCATACTTTTGATTGAGCAGATCTGAACACTCTTTCTGTAGAAAATGCAACTGGACATTTGGAGCGCTAAGAGAGTAGTAGTGGAAAAAGGAATATATTCAAATATAAACTACACAGAAGCATTCTGTGAAACTTCTTTCTGATGTGAGCATTCAGCTAACAGAGTTAAACCATACTTTTGATTGAGCAGTTTTGAAACACTCTGTCTGTAGAAAATGCAACTGGACATTCGTAGCGCTAAGTGGGTAATAGTGGAAAAAAGAATATGTTCAAATATAAACTACACAGAAGCATTGTATGAAACTTCTTTCTGTTCTGTGCATTCAACTAACAGAGTTGAACCTTACGTTTGATTGAGCCGTTCTGAATCACTCTTTCTGTAGAAACTGCAATTGGACATTCTGAGCGCTAAGAGGCCTATATTGGGAAAAAGAATGTCTACAAATTAAAACTACACAGAAGCATTGTGTGAAACTTCTTTCTGTTCTGTTTGTTCAACTAAAAGAGTTGAACCTTTGTTTTGATTGCGCAGTTCTGAACACTCTTTCTGTAGAAAATGCAAGTGGACATTTGGAGCGCTAAGAGGGTAATAGTGGAAAAAGGAATATATTCAAATATAAACTACACAGTAGCATTCTGTGAAAATTCTTTCTGTTCTGTGCATTCAACTAACAGAGTTGAAACCTACTTTTGATTGAGCCGTTCTGAAACACTCTTTCTGTAGAAACTGCAATTGGACATTCAAAGCGCTAAGAGGCCTACATTGGGAAAAAGAATATCTTCAAATAAAAACTACACAGATGCATTCTGTGAAACATATTTCTGATCTGTAAATTCAGTTAACAGAGATAAAACATATTTTTCATTGAGCAGTTATGAAACACTCTTTTTGTAGAAAATGCAAGTGGAGATTCGGAGCGCTAAGAGGGTAATAGTGGAAACAGGAATGTCTTCAAATATAAACTACACAGAATCATTCGGTGAAACTTCTTTCTGATCTGTGCATTCAGCTAACAGAGTTAAACCATACTTTTGATTGAGCAGATCTGAACACTCTTTCTGTAGAAAATGCAACTGGACATTTGGAGCGCTAAGAGCGTAGTAGTGGAAAAAGGAATATATTCAAATATAAACTACACAGAAGCATTCTGTGAAACTTCTTTCTGATCTGAGCATTCAGCTAACAGAGTTAAACCATACTTTTGATTGAGCAGTTTTGAAACACTCTGTTTGTAGAAAATGCAACTGGACATTCGTAGCGCTAAGTGGGTAATAGTGGAAAAAGAATATGTTCAAATATAAACTACACAGAAGCACTGTATGAAACTTCTTTCTGTTCTGTGCATTCAACTAACAGAGTTGAACCTTACTTTTGATTGAGCCTTTCTGAAACACACTTTCTGTAGAAACTGCAATTGGACATTCTGAGCGCTAAGAGGCCTATATTGGGAAAAAGAATGTCTACAAATAAAAACTACACAGAAGAATTGTGTGAAACTTCTTTCTGTTATGTTTGTTCAACTAAAAGAGTTGAACCTTAGTTTTGATTGAGCCGTCCTGAAACACTCTTTCTGTAGAAAATGCAAGTGGAGATTCGGAGCGCTAAGAGGGTAATAGTGGAAAAAGGAATGTCTCCATATATAAACTACACAGAATCATTCTGTGAAACTTCTTTCTGATCTGTGCATTCAGCTAACAGATTTAAACCATACTTTTGATTGAGCAGATCCGAACACTCTTTCTGTAGAAAATGCAACTGGACATTTGGAGCGCTAAGAGAGTAGTAGTGGAAAAAGGAATATATTCAAATATAAACTACACAGAAGCATTCTGTGAAACTTCTTTCTGATCTGAGCATTCAGCTAACAGAGTTAAACCATACTTTTGATTGAGCAGTTTTGAAACACTCTGTCTGTAGAAAATGCAACTGGACATTCGTAGCGCTAAGTGGGTAATAGTGGAAAAAAGAATATGTTCAAATATAAACTACACAGAAGCATTGTATGAAACTTCTTTCTGTTCTGTGCATTCAACTAACAGAGTTGAACCTTACTTTTGATTGAGCCTTTCTGAAACACTCTTTCTGTGGAAACTGCAATTGGACATTCTGAGCGCTAAGAGGCCTATATTGGGAAAAATAATATCTTCAAATAAAAACTACACAGAAGCATTGTGTGAAACTTATTTCTGAAATGTTCATTAAGCTAACAGAGTTAAACCATACTTTTGATTGCGCAGTTCTGAATACTCTTTCTGTAGAAAATTCAAGTGGACATTCGGAGCGCTAAGAGGGTAATAGTGGAAAAAGGAATATATTCAAATATAAACTACACAGTAGCATTCTGTGAAAATTCTTTCTGTTCTGTGCATTCAACTAACAGAGTTGAACCTTACTTTTGATTGAGCCGTTCTGAAACACTCTTTCTGTAGAAACTGCAATTGGACATGCTAAGCGCTAAGAGGCCTACATTGGGAAAAAGAATATCTTCAAATAAAAACTACACAGATGCATTCTGTGAAACTTATTTCTGATCTGTAAATTCAGTTAACAGAGATAAAACATATTTTTGATTGAGCAGTTATGAAACACTCTTTTTGTAGAAAATGCAAGTGGAGATTCGGAGCGCTAAGAGGGTAATAGTGGAAAAAGGAATGTCTTCAAATATAAACTACACAGAATCATTCGGTGAAACTTCTTTCTGATCTGTGCATTCAGCTAACAGAGCTAAACCATACTTTTGATTGAGCAGATCTGAACACTCTTTCTGTAGAAAATGCAACTGGACATTTGGAGCGCTAAGAGCGTAGTAGTGGAAAAAGGAATATATTCAAATATAAACTACACAGAAGCATTCTGTGAAACTTCTTTCTGATCTGAGCATTCAGCTAACAGAGTTAAACCATACTTTTGATTGAGCAGTTTTGAAACACTCTGTCTGTAGAAAATGCAACTGGACATTCGTAGCGCTAAGTGGGTAATAGTGGAAAAAAGAATATGTTCAAATATAAACTACACAGAAGCATTGTATGAAACTTCTTTCTGTTCTGTGCATTCAACTAACAGAGTTGAACCTTACTTTTGATTGAGCCGTTCTGAAACACTCTTTCTGTAGAAACTGCAATTGGACATTCTGAGCGCTAAGAGGCCTATATTGGGAAAAAGAATGTCTACAAATAAAAACTACACAGAAGAATTGTGTGAAACTTCTTTCTGTTCTGACTGTTCAACTAAAAGAGTTGAACCTTAGTTTTGATTGAGCCGTTCTGAAACACTCTTTCTGTAGAAAATGCAAGTGGAGATTCGGAGCGCTAAGAGGGTAATAGTGGAAAAAGGAATGTCTCCAAATATAAACTACACAGAATCATTCTGTGAAACTTCTTTCTGATCTGTGCATTCAGCAAACAGTGTTAAACCATACTTTTGATTGAGCAGATCTGAACACTCTTTCTGTAGAAAATGCAACTGGACATTTGGAGCGCTAAGAGAGTAGTAGTGGAAAAAGGAATATATTCAAATATAAACTACACAGAAGCATTCTGTGAAACTTCTTTCTGATGTGAGCATTCAGCTAACAGAGTTAAACCATACTTTTGATTGAGCAGTTTTGAAACACTCTGTCTGTAGAAAATGCAACTGGACATTCGTAGCGCTAAGTGGGTAATAGTGGAAAAAAGAATATGTTCAAATATAAACTACACAGAAGCATTGTATGAAACTTCTTTCTGTTCTGTGCATTCAACTAACAGAGTTGAACCTTACGTTTGATTGAGCCGTTCTGAATCACTCTTTCTGTAGAAACTGCAATTGGACATTCTGAGCGCTAAGAGGCCTATATTGGGAAAAAGAATGTCTACAAATTAAAACTACACAGAAGCATTGTGTGAAACTTCTTTCTGTTCTGTTTGTTCAACTAAAAGAGTTGAACCTTTGTTTTGATTGCGCAGTTCTGAACACTCTTTCTGTAGAAAATGCAAGTGGACATTTGGAGCGCTAAGAGGGTAATAGTGGAAAAAGGAATATATTCAAATATAAACTACACAGTAGCATTCTGTGAAAATTCTTTCTGTTCTGTGCATTCAACTAACAGAGTTGAAACCTACTTTTGATTGAGCCGTTCTGAAACACTCTTTCTGTAGAAACTGCAATTGGACATTCAAAGCGCTAAGAGGCCTACATTGGGAAAAAGAATATCTTCAAATAAAAACTACACAGATGCATTCTGTGAAACATATTTCTGATCTGTAAATTCAGTTAACAGAGATAAAACATATTTTTCATTGAGCAGTTATGAAACACTCTTTTTGTAGAAAATGCAAGTGGAGATTCGGAGCGCTAAGAGGGTAATAGTGGAAACAGGAATGTCTTCAAATATAAACTACACAGAATCATTCGGTGAAACTTCTTTCTGATCTGTGCATTCAGCTAACAGAGTTAAACCATACTTTTGATTGAGCAGATCTGAACACTCTTTCTGTAGAAAATGCAACTGGACATTTGGAGCGCTAAGAGCGTAGTAGTGGAAAAAGGAATATATTCAAATATAAACTACACAGAAGCATTCTGTGAAACTTCTTTCTGATCTGAGCATTCAGCTAACAGAGTTAAACCATACTTTTGATTGAGCAGTTTTGAAACACTCTGTTTGTAGAAAATGCAACTGGACATTCGTAGCGCTAAGTGGGTAATAGTGGAAAAAGAATATGTTCAAATATAAACTACACAGAAGCACTGTATGAAACTTCTTTCTGTTCTGTGCATTCAACTAACAGAGTTGAACCTTACTTTTGATTGAGCCTTTCTGAAACACACTTTCTGTAGAAACTGCAATTGGACATTCTGAGCGCTAAGAGGCCTATATTGGGAAAAAGAATGTCTACAAATAAAAACTACACAGAAGAATTGTGTGAAACTTCTTTCTGTTATGTTTGTTCAACTAAAAGAGTTGAACCTTAGTTTTGATTGAGCCGTCCTGAAACACTCTTTCTGTAGAAAATGCAAGTGGAGATTCGGAGCGCTAAGAGGGTAATAGTGGAAAAAGGAATGTCTCCATATATAAACTACACAGAATCATTCTGTGAAACTTCTTTCTGATCTGTGCATTCAGCTAACAGATTTAAACCATACTTTTGATTGAGCAGATCCGAACACTCTTTCTGTAGAAAATGCAACTGGACATTTGGAGCGCTAAGAGAGTAGTAGTGGAAAAAGGAATATATTCAAATATAAACTACACAGAAGCATTCTGTGAAACTTCTTTCTGATCTGAGCATTCAGCTAACAGAGTTAAACCATACTTTTGATTGAGCAGTTTTGAAACACTCTGTCTGTAGAAAATGCAACTGGACATTCGTAGCGCTAAGTGGGTAATAGTGGAAAAAAGAATATGTTCAAATATAAACTACACAGAAGCATTGTATGAAACTTCTTTCTGTTCTGTGCATTCAACTAACAGAGTTGAACCTTACTTTTGATTGAGCCTTTCTGAAACACTCTTTCTGTGGAAACTGCAATTGGACATTCTGAGCGCTAAGAGGCCTATATTGGGAAAAATAATATCTTCAAATAAAAACTACACAGAAGCATTGTGTGAAACTTATTTCTGAAATGTTCATTAAGCTAACAGAGTTAAACCATACTTTTGATTGCGCAGTTCTGAATACTCTTTCTGTAGAAAATTCAAGTGGACATTCGGAGCGCTAAGAGGGTAATAGTGGAAAAAGGAATATATTCAAATATAAACTACACAGTAGCATTCTGTGAAAATTCTTTCTGTTCTGTGCATTCAACTAACAGAGTTGAACCTTACGTTTGATTGAGCCATTCTGAATCACTCTTTCTGTAGAAACTGCAATTGGACATTCTGAGCGCTAAGAGGCCTATATTGGGAAAAAGAATGTCTACAAATTAAAACTACACAGAAGCATTGTGTGAAACTTCTTTCTGTTCTGTTTGTTCAACTAAAAGAGTTGAACCTTAGTTTTGATTGCGCAGTTCTGAACACTCTTTCTGTAGAAAATGCAAGTGGACATTCGGAGCGCTAAGAGGGTAATAGTGGAAAAAGGAATATATTCAAATATAAACTACACAGTAGCATTCTGTGAAAATTCTTCCTGTTCTGTGCATTCAACTAACAGAGTTGAACCTTACTTTTGATTGAGCCGTTCTGAAACACTCTTTCTGTAGAAGCTGCAATTGGACATGATAAGCGCTAAGAGGCCTACATTGGGAAAAAGAATATCTTCAAATAAAAACTACACAGATGCATTCTGTGAAACTTATTTCTGATCTGTAAATTCAGTTAACAGAGATAAAACATATTTTTGATTGAGCAGTTATGAAACACTCTTTTTGTAGAAAATGCAAGTGGAGATTCGGAGCGCTAAGAGGGTAATAGTGGAAAAAGGAATGTCTTCAAATATAAACTACACAGAATCATTCGGTGAAACTTCTTTCTGATCTGTGCATTCAGCTAACAGAGCTAAACCATACTTTTGATTGAGCAGATCTGAACACTCTTTCTGTAGAAAATGCAACTGGACATTTGGAGCGCTAAGAGCGTAGTAGTGGAAAAAGGAATATATTCAAATATAAACTACACAGAAGCATTCTGTGAAACTTCTTTCTGATCTGAGCATTCAGCTAACAGAGTTAAACCATACTTTTGATTGAGCAGTTTTGAAACACTCTGTCTGTAGAAAATGCAACTGGACATTCGTAGCGCTAAGTGGGTAATAGTGGAAAAAAGAATATGTTCAAATATAAACTACACAGAAGCATTGTATGAAACTTCTTTCTGTTCTGTGCATTCAACTAACAGAGTTGAACCTTACTTTTGATTGAGCCGTTCTGAAACACTCTTTCTGTAGAAACTGCAATTGGACATTCTGAGCGCTAAGAGGCCTATATTGGGAAAAAGAATGTCTACAAATAAAAACTACACAGAAGAATTGTGTGAAACTTCTTTCTGTTCTGACTGTTCAACTAAAAGAGTTGAACCTTAGTTTTGATTGAGCCGTTCTGAAACACTCTTTCTGTAGAAAATGCAAGTGGAGATTCGGAGCGCTAAGAGGGTAATAGTGGAAAAAGGAATGTCTCCAAATATAAACTACACAGAATCATTCTGTGAAACTTCTTTCTGATCTGTGCATTCAGCAAACAGTGTTAAACCATACTTTTGATTGAGCAGATCTGAACACTCTTTCTGTAGAAAATGCAACTGGACATTTGGAGCGCTAAGAGAGTAGTAGTGGAAAAAGGAATATATTCAAATATAAACTACACAGAAGCATTCTGTGAAACTTCTTTCTGATGTGAGCATTCAGCTAACAGAGTTAAACCATACTTTTGATTGAGCAGTTTTGAAACACTCTGTCTGTAGAAAATGCAACTGGACATTCATAGCGCTAAGTGGGTAATAGTGGAAAAAAGAATATGTTCAAATATAAACTACACAGAAGCATTGTATGAAACTTCTTTCTGTTCTGTGCATTCAACTAACAGAGTTGAACCTTACGTTTGATTGAGCCGTTCTGAATCACTCTTTCTGTAGAAACTGCAATTGGACATTCTGAGCGCTAAGAGGCCTATATTGGGAAAAAGAATGTCTACAAATTAAAACTACACAGAAGCATTGTGTGAAACTTCTTTCTGTTCTGTTTGTTCAACTAAAAGAGTTGAACCTTTGTTTTGATTGCGCAGTTCTGAACACTCTTTCTGTAGAAAATGCAAGTGGACATTCGGAGCGCTAAGAGGGTAATAGTGGAAAAAGGAATATATTCAAATATAAACTACACAGTAGCATACTGTGAAAATTCTTTCTGTTCTGTGCATTCAACTAACAGAGTTGAAACCTACTTTTGATTGAGCCGTTCTGAAACACTCTTTCTGTAGAAACTGCAATTGGACATTCAAAGCGCTAAGAGGCCTACATTGGGAAAAAGAATATCTTCAAATAAAAACTACACAGATGCATTCTGTGAAACATATTTCTGATCTGTAAATTCAGTTAACAGAGATAAAACATATTTTTCATTGAGCAGTTATGAAACACTCTTTTTGTAGAAAATGCAAGTGGAGATTCGGAGCGCTAAGTGGGTAATAGTGGAAACAGGAATGTCTTCAAATATAAACTACACAGAATCATTCGGTGAAACTTCTTTCTGATCTGTGCATTCAGCTAACAGAGTTAAACCATACTTTTGATTGAGCAGATCTGAACACTCTTTCTGTAGAAAATGCAACTGGACATTTGGAGCGCTAAGAGCGTAGTAGTGGAAAAAGGAATATATTCAAATATAAACTACACAGAAGCATTCTGTGAAACTTCTTTCTGATCTGAGCATTCAGCTAACAGAGTTAAACCATACTTTTGATTGAGCAGTTTTGAAACACTCTGTTTGTAGAAAATGCAACTGGACATTCGTAGCGCTAAGTGGGTAATAGTGGAAAAAGAATATGTTCAAATATAAACTACACAGAAGCACTGTATGAAACATCTTTCTGTTCTGTGCATTCAACTAACAGAGTTGAACCTTACTTTTGATTGAGCCTTTCTGAAACACACTTTCTGTAGAAACTGCAATTGGACATTCTGAGCGCTAAGAGGCCTATATTGGGAAAAAGAATGTCTACAAATAAAAACTACACAGAAGAATTGTGTGAAACTTCTTTCTGTTATGTTTGTTCAACTAAAAGAGTTGAACCTTAGTTTTGATTGAGCCGTCCTGAAACACTCTTTCTGTAGAAAATGCAAGTGGAGATTCGGAGCGCTAAGAGGGTAATAGTGGAAAAAGGAATGTCTCCAAATATAAACTACACAGAATCATTCTGTGAAACTTCTTTCTGATCTGTGCATTCAGCTAACAGAGTTAAACCATACTTTTGATTGAGCAGATCTGAACACTCTTTCTGTAGAAAATGCAACTGGACATTTGGAGCGCTAAGAGAGTAGTAGTGGAAAAAGGAATATATTCAAATATAAACTACACAGAAGCATTCTGTGAAACTTCTTTCTGATCTGAGCATTCAGCTAACAGAGTTAAACCATACTTTTGATTGAGCAGTTTTGAAACACTCTGTCTGTAGAAAATGCAACTGGACATTCGTAGCGCTAAGTGGGTAATAGTGGAAAAAAGAATATGTTCAAATATAAACTACACAGAAGCATTGTATGAAACTTCTTACTGTTCTGTGCATTCAACTAACAGAGTTGAACCTTACTTTTGATTGAGCCTTTCTGAAACACTCTTTCTGTAGAAACTGCAATTGGACATTCTGAGCGCTAAGAGGCCTATATTGGGAAAAATAATATCTTCAAATAAAAACTACACAGAAGCATTGTGTGAAACTTATTTCTGATATGTTCATTAAGCTAACAGAGTTAAACCATACTTTTGATTGCGCAGTTCTGAATACTCTTTCTGTAGAAAATTCAAGTGGACATTCGGAGCGCTAAGAGGGTAATAGTGGAAAAAGGAATATATTCAAATATAAACTACACAGTAGCATTCTGTGAAAATTCTTTCTGTTCTGTGCATTCAACTAACAGAGTTGAACCTTACTTTTCATTGAGCCGTTCTGAAACACTCTTTCTGTAGAAACTGCAATTGGACATGCTAAGCGCTAAGAGGCCTACATTGGGAAAAAGAATATCTTCAAATAAAAACTACACAGATGCATTCTGTGAAACATATTTCTGATCTGTAAATTCACTTAACAGAGATAAAACATATTTTTGATTGAGCAGTTATGAAACACTCTTTTTGTACAAAATGCAAGTGGAGGTTCGGAGCGCTAAGAGGGTAATAGTGGAAAAAGGAATGTCTTCAAATATAAACTACACAGAATCATTCGGTGAAACTTCTTTCTGATCTGTGCATTCAGCTAACAGAGTTAAACCATACTTTTGATTGAGCAGATCTGAACACTCTTTCTGTAGAAAATGCAACTGGACATTTGGAGCGCTAAGAGCGTAGTAGTGGAAAAAGGAATATATTCAAATATAAACTACACAGAAGAATTCTGTGAAACTTCTTTCTGATCTGAGCATTCAGCTAACAGAGTTAAACCATACTTTTGATTGAGCAGTTTTGAAACACTCTGTCTGTACAAAATGCAACTGGACATTCGTAGCGCTAAGTGGGTAATAGTGGAAAAAAGAATATGTTCAAATATAAACTACACAGAAGCATTGTATGAAACTTCTTTCTGTTCTGTGCATTCAACTAACAGAGTTGAACCTACTTTTGATTGAGCCGTTCAGAAACACTCTTTCTGTAGAAACAGCAATTGGACATTCTGAGCGCTAAGAGGCCTATATTGGGAAAAAGAATGTCTACAAATAAAAACTATACAGAAGAATTGTGTGAAACTTCTTTCTGTTCTGTTTGTTCAACTAAAAGAGTTGAACTTTAGTTTTGATTGAGCCGTTCTGAAACACTCTTTCTGTAGAAAATGCAAGTGGAGATTCGGAGCACTAAGAGGGTAATAGTGGAAAAAGGAATGTCTCCAAATATAAACTACACAGAATCATTCTGTGAAACTTCTTTCTGATCTGGGCATTCAGCTAACAGAGTTAAACCATACTTTTGATTGAGCAGATCTGAACACTCTTTCTGTAGAAAATGCAACTGGACATTTGGAGCGCTAAGAGAGTAGTAGTGGAAAAAGGAATATATTCAAATATAAACTACACAGAAGCATTCTGTGAAACTTCTTTCTGATCTGAGCATTCAGCTAACAGAGTTAAACCATACTTTTGATTGAGCAGTTTTGAAACACTCTGTCTGTAGAAAATGCAACTGGACATTCGTAGCGCCAAGTGGGTAATAGTGGAAAAAAGAATATGTTCAAATATAAACTACACAGAAGCATTGTTTGAAATTTCTTTCTGTTCTGTGCATTCAACTAACAGAGTTGAACCTTAGTTTTGATTGAGCCTTTCTGAAACACTCTTTCTGTAGAAACTGCAATTGGACATTCTGAGCGCTAAGAGGCCTATATTGGGAAAAATAATATCTTTAAATAAAAACTACACAGAAGCATTGTGTGAAACTTATTTCTGATATGTTCATTAAGCTAACAGAGTTAAAACATACTTTTGATTGCGCAGTTCTGAACACTCTTTCTGTAGAAAATGCAAGTGGACATTCGGAGCGCTAAGAGGGTAATAGTGGAGAAAGGAATATATTCAAATATAAACTACACAGTAGCATTCTGTGAAAATTCTTTCTGTTCTGTGCATTCAACTAACAGAGTTGAACCTTACTTTTGATTGAGCCGTTCTGAAACACTCTTTCTGTAGAAACTGCAATTGGACATGCTAAGCGCTAAGAGGCCTACATTGGGAAAAAGAATATCTTCAAATAAAAACTACACAGATGCATTCTGTGAAACTTATTTCTGATCTGTAAATTCAGTTAACAGAGATAAAACATATTTTTGATTGAGCAGTTATGAAACACTCTTTTTGTAGAAAATGCAAGTGGAGATTCGGAGCGCTAAGAGGGTAATAGTGGAAAAAGGAATGTCTTCAAATATAAACTACACAGAATCATTCGGTGAAACTTCTTTCTGATCTGTGCATTCAGCTAACAGAGTTAAACCATACTTTGGATTGAGCAGATCTGAACACTCTTTCTGTAGAAAATGCAACTGGACATTTGGAGCGCTAAGAGCGTAGTAGTGGAAATAGGAATATATTCAAATATAAACTACACAGAAGCATTCTGTGAAACTTCTTTCTGATCTGAGCATTCAGCTAACAGAGTTCAACCATACTTTTGATTGAGCAGTTTTGAAACACTCTGTTTGTAGAAAATGCAACTGGACATTCGTAGCGCTAAGTGGGTAATAGTGGAAAAAAGAATATGTTCAAATATAAACTACACAGAAGCATTGTATGAAACTTCTTTCTGTTCTGTGCATTCAACTAACAGAGTTGAACCTTACTTTTGATTGAGCCGTTCTGAAACACTCTTTCTGTAGAAACTGCAATTGGACATTCTGAGCGCTAAGAGGCCTATATTGGGAAAAAGAATGTCTACAAATAAAAACTACACAGAAGAATTGTGTGAAACTTCTTTCTGTTCTGTTTGTTCAACTAAAAGAGTTGAACCTTAGTTTTGATTGAGCCGTTCTGAAACACTCTTTCTGTAGGAAATGCAAGTGGAGATTCGGAGCACTAAGAGGGTAATAGTGGAAAAAGGAATGTCTCCAAATATAAACTACACAGAATCATTCTGTGAAACTTCTTTCTGATCTGTGCATTCAGCTAACATAGTTAAACCATACTTTTGATTGAGCAGATCTGAACACTCTTTCTGTAGAAAATGCAACTGGACAATTGGAGCGCTAAGAGAGTAGTAGTGGAAAAAGGAATATATTCAAATATAAACTACACAGAAGCATTCTGTGAAACTTCTTTCTGATCTGAGCATTCAGCTAACAGAATTAAACCATACTTTTGATTGAGCAGTTTTGAAACACTCTGTCTGTAGAAAATGCAACTGGACATTCGTAGCACCAAGTGGGTAATAGTGGAAAAAAGAATATGTTCAAATATAAACTACACAGAAGCATTGCATGAAACTTCTTTCTGTTCTGTGCATTCAACTAACAGAGTTGAACCTTACTTTTGATTGAGCCTTTCTGAAACACTCTTTCTGTAGAAACTGCAATTGGACATTCTGAGCGCTAAGAGGCCTCTATTGGGAAAAATAATATCTTCAAATAAAAACTACACAGAAGCATTGTGTGAAAGTTATTTCTGATATGTTCATTAAGCTAACAGAGTTAAACCATACTTTTGATTGCGCAGTTCTGAACACTCTTTCTGTAGAAAATGCAAGTGGACATTCGGAGCGCTAAGAGTGAAATAGTGGAAAAAGGAATATATTCAAATATAAACTACACAGTAGCATTCTGTGAAAATACTTTCTGTTCTGTGCATTCAACTAACAGAGTTGAACCTTACTTTTAATTGAGCCGTTCTGAAACACTCTTTCTGTAGAAACTGCAATTGGACATGCTAAGCGCTAAGAGGCCTACATTGGGAAAAAGAATATCTTCAAATAAAAACTACACAGATGCATTCTGTGAAACTTATTTCTGATCTGTAAATTCAGTTAACAGAGATAAAACATATTTTTGATTGAGCAGTTATGAAACACTCTTTTTGTAGAAAATGCAAGTGGAGATTCTGAGCGCTAAGAGGGTAATAGTGGAAAAAGGAATGTCTTCAAATATAAACTACACAGAATCATTCGGTGAAACTTCTTTCTGATCTGTGCATTCAGCTAACAGGGCTAAACCATACTTTTGATTGAGCAGATCTGAACACTCTTTCTGTAGAAAATGCAACTGGACATTTGGAGCGCTAAGAGCGTAGTAGTGGAAAAAGGAATATATTCAAATATAAACTACACAGAAGCATTCTGTGAAACTTCTTTCTGATCTGAGCATTCAGCTAACAGAGTTAAACCATACTTTTGATTGAGCAGTTTTGAAACACTGTCTGTAGAAAATGCAACTGGACATTCGTAGCGCTAAGTGGGTAATAGTGGAAAAAAGAATATGTTCAAATATAAACTACACAGAAGCATTGTATGAAACTTCTTTCTGTTCTGTGCTTTCAACTAACAGAGTTGAACCTTACTTTTGATTGAGCCGTTCTGAAACACTCTTTCTGTAGAAACTGCAGTTGGACATTCTGAGCGCTAAGAGGCCTATATTGGGAAAAAGAATGTCTACAAATAAAAACTACACAGAAGAATTGTGTGAAACTTCTTTCTGTTCTGTCTGTTCAACTAAAAGAGTTGAACCTTAGTTTTGATTGAGCCGCTCTGAAACACTCTTTCTGTAGAAAATGCAAGTGGAGATTCGGAGCGCTAAGAGGGTAATAGTGGAAAAAGGAATGTCTCCAAATATAAACTACACAGAATCATTCTGTGAAACTTCTTTCTGATCTGTGCATTCAGCTAACAGTGTTAAACCGTACTTTTGATTGAGCAGATCTGAACACTCTTTCTGTAGAAAATGCAACTGGACATTTGGAGCGCTAAGAGAGTAGTAGTGGAAAAAGGAATATATTCAAATATAAACTACACAGAAGCATTCTGTGAAACTTCTTTCTGATCTGAGCATTCAGCTAACAGAGTTAAACCATACATTTGATTGAGCAGTTTTGAAACACTCTGTCTGTAGAAAATGCAACTGGACATTCGTAGCGCTAAGTGGGTAATAGTGGAAAAAAGAATATGTTCAAATATAAACTACACAGAAGCATTGTATGAAACTTCTTTCTGTTCTGTGCATTCAACTAACAGAGTTGAACCTTACGTTTGATTGAGCCGTTCTGAATCACTCTTTCTGTAGAAACTGCAATTGGACATTCTGAGCGCTAAGAGGCCTATATTGGGAAAAAGAATGTCTACAAATAAAAACTACACAGAAGAATTGTGTGAAACTTCTTTCTGTTCTGTTTGTTCAACTAAAAGAGTTGAACCTTAGTTTTGATTGAGCCGTTCTGAAACACTCTTTCTGTAGAAAATGCAAGTGGAGATTCGGAGCGCTAAGAGGGTAATAGTGGAAAAAGGAATGTCTCCAAATATAAACTACACAGAATCATTCTGTGAAACTTCTTTCTGATCTGTGCATTCAGCTAACAGAGTTAAACCATACTTTTGATTGAGCAGATCTGAACACTCTTTCTGTAGAAAATGCAACTGGACATTTGGAGCGCTAAGAGAGTAGTAGTGGAAAAAGGAATATATTCAAATATAAACTACACAGAAGCATTCTGTGAAACTTCTTTCTGATGTGAGCATTCAGCTAACAGAGTTAAACCATACTTTTGATTGAGCAGTTTTGAAACACTCTGTCTGTAGAAAATGCAACTGGACATTCGTAGCGCTAAGTGGGTAATAGTGGAAAAAAGAATATGTTCAAATATAAACTACACAGAAGCATTGTATGAAACTTCTTTCTGTTCTGTGCATTCAACTAACAGAGTTGAACCTTACGTTTGATTGAGCCGTTCTGAATCACTCTTTCTGTAGAAACTGCAATTGGACATTCTGAGCGCTAAGAGGCCTATATTGGGAAAAAGAATGTCTACAAATTAAAACTACACAGAAGCATTGTGTGAAACTTCTTTCTGTTCTGTTTGTTCAACTAAAAGAGTTGAACCTTAGTTTTGATTGCGCAGTTCTGAACACTCTTTCTGTAGAAAATGCAAGCGGACATTCGGAGCGCTAAGAGGGTAATAGTGGAAAAAGGAATATATTCAAATATAAACTACACAGTAGCATTCTGTGAAAATTCTTTCTGTTCTGTGCATTCAACTAACAGAGTTGAAACCTACTTTTGATTGAGCCGTTCTGAAACACTCTTTCTGTAGAAACTGCAATTGGACATTCAAAGCGCTAAGAGGCCTACATTGGGAAAAAGAATATCTTCAAATAAAAACTACACAGATGCATTCTGTGAAACATATTTCTGATCTGTAAATTCAGTTAACAGAGATAAAACATATTTTTCATTGAGCAGTTATGAAACACTCTTTTTGTAGAAAATGCAAGTGGAGATTCGGAGCGCTAAGAGGGTAATAGTGGAAACAGGAATGTCTTCAAATATAAACTACACAGAATCATTCGGTGAAACTTCTTTCTGATCTGTGCATTCAGCTAACAGAGTTAAACCATACTTTTGATTGAGCAGATCTGAACACTCTTTCTGTAGAAAATGCAACTGGACATTTGGAGCGCTAAGAGCGTAGTAGTGGAAAAAGGAATATATTCAAATATAAACTACACAGAAGCATTCTGTGAAACTTCTTTCTGATCTGAGCATTCAGCTAACAGAGTTAAACCATACTTTTGATTGAGCAGTTTTGAAACACTCTGTTTGTAGAAAATGCAACTGGACATTCGTAGCGCTAAGTGGGTAATAGTGGAAAAAGAATATGTTCAAATATAAACTACACAGAAGCACTGTATGAAACTTCTTTCTGTTCTGTGCATTCAACTAACAGAGTTGATCCTTACTTTTGATTGAGCCTTTCTGAAACACACTTTCTGTAGAAACTGCAATTGGACATTCTGAGCGCTAAGAGGCCTATATTGGGAAAAAGAATGTCTACAAATAAAAACTACACAGAAGAATTGTGTGAAACTTCTTTCTGTTATGTTTGTTCAACTAAAAGAGTTGAACCTTAGTTTTGATTGAGCCGTCCTGAAACACTCTTTCTGTAGAAAATGCAAGTGGAGATTCGGAGCGCTAAGAGGGTAATAGTGGAAAAAGGAATGTCTCCAAATATAAACTACACAGAATCATTCTGTGAAACTTCTTTCTGATCTGTGCATTCAGCTAACAGAGTTAAACCATACTTTTGATTGAGCAGATCTGAACACTCTTTCTGTAGAAAATGCAACTGGACATTTGGAGCGCTAAGAGAGTAGTAGTGGAAAAAGGAATATATTCAAATATAAACTACACAGAAGCATTCTGTGAAACTTCTTTCTGATCTGAGCATTCAGCTAACAGAGTTAAACCATACTTTTGATTGAGCAGTTTTGAAACACTCTGTCTGTAGAAAATGCAACTGGACATTCGTAGCGCTAAGTGGGTAATAGTGGAAAAAAGAATATGTTCAAATATAAACTACACAGAAGCATTGTATGAAACTTCTTTCTGTTCTGTGCATTCAACTAACAGAGTTGAACCTTACTTTTGATTGAGCCTTTCTGAAACACTCTTTCTGTAGAAACTGCAATTGGACATTCTGAGCGCTAAGAGGCCTATATTGGGAAAAATAATATCTTCAAATAAAAACTACACAGAAGCATTGTGTGAAACTTATTTCTGATATGTTCATTAAGCTAACAGAGTTAAACCATACTTTTGATTGCGCAGTTCTGAATACTCTTTCTGTAGAAAATTCAAGTGGACATTCGGAGCGCTAAGAGGGTAATAGTGGAAAAAGGAATATATTCAAATATAAACTACACAGTAGCATTCTGTGAAAATTCTTTCTGTTCTGTGCATTCAACTAACAGAGTTGAACCTTACTTTTGATTGAGCCGTTCTGAAACACGCTTTCTGTAGAAACTGCAATTGGACATGCTAAGCGCTAAGAGGCCTACATTGGGAAAAAGAATATCTTCAAATAAAAACTACACAGATGCATTCTGTGAAACTTATTTCTGATCTGTAAATTCACTTAACAGAGATAAAACATATTTTTGATTGAGCAGTTATGAAACACTCTTTTTGTACAAAATGCAAGTGGAGGTTCGGAGCGCTAAGAGGGTAATAGTGGAAAAAGGAATGTCTTCAAATATAAACTACACAGAATCATTCGGTGAAACTTCTTTCTGATCTGTGCATTCAGCTAACAGAGTTAAACCATACTTTTGATTGAGCAGATCTGAACACTCTTTCTGTAGAAAATGCAACTGGACATTTGGAGCGCTAAGAGCGTAGTAGTGGAAAAAGGAATATATTCAAATATAAACTACACAGAAGAATTCTGTGAAACTTCTTTCTGATCTGAGCATTCAGCTAACAGAGTTAAACCATACTTTTGATTGAGCAGTTTTGAAACACTCTGTCTGTACAAAATGCAACTGGACATTCGTAGCGCTAAGTGGGTAATAGTGGAAAAAAGAATATGTTCAAATATAAACTACACAGAAGCATTGTATGAAACTTCTTTCTGTTCTGTGCATTCAACTAACAGAGTTGAACCTACTTTTGATTGAGCCGTTCAGAAACACTCTTTCTGTAGAAACAGCAATTGGACATTCTGAGCGCTAAGAGGCCTATATTGGGAAAAAGAATGTCTACAAATAAAAACTATACAGAAGAATTGTGTGAAACTTCTTTCTGTTCTGTTTGTTCAACTAAAAGAGTTGAACTTTAGTTTTGATTGAGCCGTTCTGAAACACTCTTTCTGTAGAAAATGCAAGTGGAGATTCGGAGCGCTAAGAGGGTAATAGTGGAAAAAGGAATGTCTCCAAATATAAACTACACAGAATCATTCTGTGAAACTTCTTTCTGATCTGGGCATTCAGCTAACAGAGTTAAACCATACTTTTGATTGAGCAGATCTGAACACTCTTTCTGTAGAAAATGCAACTGGACATTTGGAGCGCTAAGAGAGTAGTAGTGGAAAAAGGAATATATTCAAATATAAACTACACAGAAGCATTATGTGAAACTTCTTTCTGATCTGAGCATTCAGCTAACAGAGTTAAACCATACTTTTGATTGAGCAGTTTTGAAACACTCTGTCTGTAGAAAATGCAACTGGACATTCGTAGCGCTAAGTGGGTAATAGTGGAAAAAAGAATATGTTCAAATATAAACTACACAGAAGCATTGTATGAAACTTCTTTCTGTTCTGTGCATTCAACTAACAGAGTTGAACCTTACGTTTGATTGAGCCGTTCTGAATCACTCTTTCTGTAGAAACTGCAATTGGACATTCTGAGCGCTAAGAGGCCTATATTGGGAAAAAGAATGTCTACAAATTAAAACTACACAGAAGCATTGTGTGAAACTTCTTTCTGTTCTGTTTGTTCAACTAAAAGAGTTGAACCTTAGTTTTGATTGCGCAGTTCTGAACACTCTTTCTGTAGAAAATGCAAGCGGACATTCGGAGCGCTAAGAGGGTAATAGTGGAAAAAGGAATATATTCAAATATAAACTACACAGTAGCATTCTGTGAAAATTCTTTCTGTTCTGTGCATTCAACTAACAGAGTTGAAACCTACTTTTGATTGAGCCGTTCTGAAACACTCTTTCTGTAGAAACTGCAATTGGACATTCAAAGCGCTAAGAGGCCTACATTGGGAAAAAGAATATCTTCAAATAAAAACTACACAGATGCATTCTGTGAAACATATTTCTGATCTGTAAATTCAGTTAACAGAGATAAAACATATTTTTCATTGAGCAGTTATGAAACACTCTTTTTGTAGAAAATGCAAGTGGAGATTCGGAGCGCTAAGAGGGTAATAGTGGAAACAGGAATGTCTTCAAATATAAACTACACAGAATCATTCGGTGAAACTTCTTTCTGATCTGTGCATTCAGCTAACAGAGTTAAACCATACTTTTGATTGAGCAGATCTGAACACTCTTTCTGTAGAAAATGCAACTGGACATTTGGAGCGCTAAGAGCGTAGTAGTGGAAAAAGGAATATATTCAAATATAAACTACACAGAAGCATTCTGTGAAACTTCTTTCTGATCTGAGCATTCAGCTAACAGAGTTAAACCATACTTTTGATTGAGCAGTTTTGAAACACTCTGTTTGTAGAAAATGCAACTGGACATTCGTAGCGCTAAGTGGGTAATAGTGGAAAAAGAATATGTTCAAATATAAACTACACAGAAGCACTGTATGAAACTTCTTTCTGTTCTGTGCATTCAACTAACAGAGTTGATCCTTACTTTTGATTGAGCCTTTCTGAAACACACTTTCTGTAGAAACTGCAATTGGACATTCTGAGCGCTAAGAGGCCTATATTGGGAAAAAGAATGTCTACAAATAAAAACTACACAGAAGAATTGTGTGAAACTTCTTTCTGTTATGTTTGTTCAACTAAAAGAGTTGAACCTTAGTTTTGATTGAGCCGTCCTGAAACACTCTTTCTGTAGAAAATGCAAGTGGAGATTCGGAGCGCTAAGAGGGTAATAGTGGAAAAAGGAATGTCTCCAAATATAAACTACACAGAATCATTCTGTGAAACTTCTTTCTGATCTGTGCATTCAGCTAACAGAGTTAAACCATACTTTTGATTGAGCAGATCTGAACACTCTTTCTGTAGAAAATGCAACTGGACATTTGGAGCGCTAAGAGAGTAGTAGTGGAAAAAGGAATATATTCAAATATAAACTACACAGAAGCATTCTGTGAAACTTCTTTCTGATCTGAGCATTCAGCTAACAGAGTTAAACCATACTTTTGATTGAGCAGTTTTGAAACACTCTGTCTGTAGAAAATGCAACTGGACATTCGTAGCGCTAAGTGGGTAATAGTGGAAAAAAGAATATGTTCAAATATAAACTACACAGAAGCATTGTATGAAACTTCTTTCTGTTCTGTGCATTCAACTAACAGAGTTGAACCTTACTTTTGATTGAGCCTTTCTGAAACACTCTTTCTGTAGAAACTGCAATTGGACATTCTGAGCGCTAAGAGGCCTATATTGGGAAAAATAATATCTTCAAATAAAAACTACACAGAAGCATTGTGTGAAACTTATTTCTGATATGTTCATTAAGCTAACAGAGTTAAACCATACTTTTGATTGCGCAGTTCTGAATACTCTTTCTGTAGAAAATTCAAGTGGACATTCGGAGCGCTAAGAGGGTAATAGTGGAAAAAGGAATATATTCAAATATAAACTACACAGTAGCATTCTGTGAAAATTCTTTCTGTTCTGTGCATTCAACTAACAGAGTTGAACCTTACTTTTGATTGAGCCGTTCTGAAACACGCTTTCTGTAGAAACTGCAATTGGACATGCTAAGCGCTAAGAGGCCTACATTGGGAAAAAGAATATCTTCAAATAAAAACTACACAGATGCATTCTGTGAAACTTATTTCTGATCTGTAAATTCACTTAACAGAGATAAAACATATTTTTGATTGAGCAGTTATGAAACACTCTTTTTGTACAAAATGCAAGTGGAGGTTCGGAGCGCTAAGAGGGTAATAGTGGAAAAAGGAATGTCTTCAAATATAAACTACACAGAATCATTCGGTGAAACTTCTTTCTGATCTGTGCATTCAGCTAACAGAGTTAAACCATACTTTTGATTGAGCAGATCTGAACACTCTTTCTGTAGAAAATGCAACTGGACATTTGGAGCGCTAAGAGCGTAGTAGTGGAAAAAGGAATATATTCAAATATAAACTACACAGAAGAATTCTGTGAAACTTCTTTCTGATCTGAGCATTCAGCTAACAGAGTTAAACCATACTTTTGATTGAGCAGTTTTGAAACACTCTGTCTGTACAAAATGCAACTGGACATTCGTAGCGCTAAGTGGGTAATAGTGGAAAAAAGAATATGTTCAAATATAAACTACACAGAAGCATTGTATGAAACTTCTTTCTGTTCTGTGCATTCAACTAACAGAGTTAAACCTACTTTTGATTGAGCCGTTCAGAAACACTCTTTCTGTAGAAACAGCAATTGGACATTCTGAGCGCTAAGAGGCCTATATTGGGAAAAAGAATGTCTACAAATAAAAACTATACAGAAGAATTGTGTGAAACTTCTTTCTGTTCTGTTTGTTCAACTAAAAGAGTTGAACTTTAGTTTTGATTGAGCCGTTCTGAAACACTCTTTCTGTAGAAAATGCAAGTGGAGATTCGGAGCGCTAAGAGGGTAATAGTGGAAAAAGGAATGTCTCCAAATATAAACTACACAGAATCATTCTGTGAAACTTCTTTCTGATCTGGGCATTCAGCTAACAGAGTTAAACCATACTTTTGATTGAGCAGATCTGAACACTCTTTCTGTAGAAAATGCAACTGGACATTTGGAGCGCTAAGAGAGTAGTAGTGGAAAAAGGAATATATTCAAATATAAACTACACAGAAGCATTATGTGAAACTTCTTTCTGATCTGAGCATTCAGCTAACAGAGTTAAACCATACTTTTGATTGAGCAGTTTTGAAACACTCTGTCTGTAGAAAATGCAACTGGACATTCGTAGCGCCAAGTGGGTAATAGTGGAAAAAAGAATACGTTCAAATATAAACTACACAGAAGCATTGTTTGAAATTTCTTTCTGTTCTGTGCATTCAACTAACAGAGTTGAACCTTAGTTTTGATTGAGCCTTTCTGAAACACTCTTTCTGTAGAAACTGCAATTGGACATTCTGAGCGCTAAGAGGCCTATATTGGGAAAAATAATATCTTTAAATAAAAACTACACAGAAGCATTGTGTGAAACTTATTTCTGATATGTTCATTAAGCTAACAGAGTTAAAACATACTTTTGATTGCGCAGTTCTGAACACTCTTTCTGTAGAAAATGCAAGTGGACATTCGGAGCGCTAAGAGGGTAATAGTGGAGAAAGGAATATATTCAAATATAAACTACACAGTAGCATTCTGTGAAAATTCTTTCTGTTCTGTGCATTCAACTAACAGAGTTGAACCTTACTTTTGATTGAGCCATTCTGAAACACTCTTTCTGTAGAAACTGCAATTGGACATGCTAAGCGCTAAGAGGCCTACATTGGGAAAAATAATATCTTCAAATAAAAACTACACAGATGCATTCTGTGAAACTTATTTCTGATCTGTAAATTCAGTTAACAGAGATAAAACATATTTTTGATTGAGCAGTTATGAAACACTCTTTTTGTAGAAAATGCAAGTGGAGATTCGGAGCGCTAAGAGGGTAATAGTGGAAAAAGGAATGTCTTCAAATATAAACTACACAGAATCATTCGGTGAAACTTCTTTCTGATCTGTGCATTCAGCTAACAGAGTTAAACCATACTTTGGATTGAGCAGATCTGAACACTCTTTCTGTAGAAAATGCAACTGGACATTTGGAGCGCTAAGAGCATAGTAGTGGAAATAGGAATATATTCAAATATAAACTACACAGAAGCATTCTGTGAAACTTCTTTCTGATCTGAGCATTCAGCTAACAGAGTTAAACCATACTTTTGATTGAGCAGTTTTGAAACACTCTGTTTGTAGAAAATGCAACTGGACATTCGTAGCGCTAAGTGGGTAATAGTGGAAAAAAGAATATGTTCAAATATAAACTACACAGAAGCATTGTATGAAACTTCTTTCTGTTCTGTGCATTCAACTAACAGAGTTGAACCTTACTTTTGATTGAGCCGTTCTGAAACACTCTTTCTGTAGAAACTGCAATTGGACATTCTGAGCGCTAAGAGGCCTATATTGGGAAAAAGAATGTCTACAAATAAAAACTACACAGAAGAATTGTGTGAAACTTCTTTCTGTTCTGTTTGTTCAACTAAAAGAGTTGAACCTTAGTTTTGATTGAGCCGTTCTGAAACACTCTTTCTGTAGGAAATGCAAGTGGAGATTCGGAGCACTAAGAGGGTAATAGTGGAAAAAGGAATGTCTCCAAATATAAACTACACAGAATCATTCTGTGAAACTTCTTTCTGATCTGTGCATTCAGCTAACATAGTTAAACCATACTTTTGATTGAGCAGATCTGAACACTCTTTCTGTAGAAAATGCAACTGGACAATTGGAGCGCTAAGAGAGTAGTAGTGGAAAAAGGAATATATTCAAATATAAACTACACAGAAGCATTCTGTGAAACTTCTTTCTGATCTGAGCATTCAGCTAACAGAATTAAACCATACTTTTGATTGAGCAGTTTTGAAACACTCTGTCTGTAGAAAATGCAACTGGACATTCGTAGCGCCAAGTGGGTAATAGTGGAAAAAAGAATATTTTCAAATATAAACTACACAGAAGCATTGCATGAAACTTCTTTCTGTTCTGTGCATTCAACTAACAGAGTTGAACCTTACTTTTGATTGAGCCTTTCTGAAACACTCTTTCTGTAGAAACTGCAATTGGACATTCTGAGCGCTAAGAGGCCTCTATTGGGAAAAATAATAT
Organism: Symphalangus syndactylus; assembly: GCF_028878055.3. Lineage (NCBI taxonomy): Eukaryota > Metazoa > Chordata > Mammalia > Primates > Hylobatidae > Symphalangus > Symphalangus syndactylus. The sequence goes on along the minus strand of NC_072445.2, from coordinate 8,419,563 downwards.
CTTCAAATAAAAACTACACAGAAGCATTGTGTGAAACTTATTTCTGATATGTTCATTAAGCTAACAGAGTTAAACCATACTTTTGATTGCGCAGTTCTGAACACTCTTTCTGTAGAAAATGCAAGTGGACATTCGGAGCGCTAAGAGTGAAATAGTGGAAAAAGGAATATATTCAAATATAAACTACACAGTAGCATTCTGTGAAAATAGTTTCTGTTCTGTGCATTCAACTAACAGAGTTGAACCTTACTTTTAATTGAGCCGTTCTGAAACACTCTTTCTGTAGAAACTGCAATTGGACATGCTAAGCGCTAAGAGGCCTACATTCGGAAAAAGAATATCTTCAAATAAAAACTACACAGATGCATTCTGTGAAATTTCTTTCTGTTCTGTTTGTTCAACTAAAAGAGTTGAACCTTAGTTTTGATTGAGCCGTTCTGAAACACTCTTTCTGTAGAAAATGCAAGTGGAGATTCGGAGCGCTAAGAGGGTAATAGTGGAAAAAGGAATGTCTCCAAATATAAACTACACAGAATCATTCTGTGAAACTTCTTTCTGATCTGTGCATTCAGCTAACAGAGTTAAACCATACTTTTGATTGAGCAGATCTGAACACTCTTTCTGTAGAAAATGCAACTGGACATTTGGAGCGCTAAGAGCGTAGTAGTGGAAAAAGGAATATTTTCAAATATAAACTACACAGAAGCATTCTGTGAAACTTCTTTCTGATCTGAGCATTCAGCTAACAGAGTTAAACCATACTTTTGATTGAGCAGTTTTGAAACACTGTGTCTGTAGAAAATGCAACTGGACATTCGTAGCGCTAAGTGGGTAATAGTGGAAAAAAGAATATGTTGAAATATAAACTACACAGAAGCATTGTATGAAACTTCTTTCTGTTCTGTGCATTCAACTAACAGAGTTGAACCTTACTTTTGATTGAGCCGTTCTGAAACACTCTTTCTGTAGAAACTGCAATTGGACATTCTGAGCGCTAAGATGCCTATATTGGGAAAAAGAATGTCTACAAATAAAAACTACACAGAAGAATTGTGTGAAACTTCTTTCTGTTCTGTTTGTTCAACTAAAAGAGTTGAACCTTAGTTTTGATTGAGCCGTTCTGAAACACTCTTTCTGTAGAAAATGCAAGTGGACATTCGGAGCGCTAAGAGGGTAATAGTGGAAAAAGGAATGTCTCCAAATATAAACTACACAGAATCATTCTGTGAAACTTCTTTCTGATCTGTGCATTCAGCTAACAGAGTAAAACCATACTTTTGATTGAGCAGATCTGAACACTCTTTCTGTAGAAAATGCAACTGGACATTTGGAGCGCTAAGAGAGTAGTAGTGGAAAAAGGAATATATTGAAATATAAACTACACAGAAGCATTCTGTGAAACTTCTTTCTGATCTGAGCATTCAGCTAACAGAGTTAAACCATACTTTTGATTGAGCAGTTTTGAAACACTCTGTATGTAGGAAATGCAAATGTACATTCGTAGCGCCAAGTGGGTAATAGTGGAAAAAAGAATATGTTCAAATATAAACTACACAGAAGCATTGTATGAAATTACTTTCTGTTCTGTGCATTCAACTAACAGAGTTAAACCTTACTTTTGATTGAGCCTTTCTGAAAAACTCTTTCTGTAGAAACTGCAATTGGACATTCTGAGCGCTAAGAGGCCTATATTGGGAAAAATAATATCTTCAAATAAAAACTACACAGAAGCATTGTGTCAAACTTATTTCTGATATGTTCATTAAGCTAACAGAGTTAAACCTACTTTTGATTGCGCAGTTCTGAACACTCTTTCTGTAGAAAATGCAAGTGGACATTCGGAGCGCTAAGAGGGTAATAGTGGAGAAAGGAATATATTCAAATATAAACTACACAGTAGCATTCTGTATAAATACTTTCTGTTCTGTGCATTCAACTAACAGAGTTGAACCTTACTTTTGATTGAGCCTTTCTGAAACACTCTTTCTGTAGAAACTGCAATTGGACATGCTAAGCGCTTAGAGGCCTACATTGGGAAAAAGAATATCATCAAATAAAAACTACACAGATGCATTCTGTGAAACTTATTTCTGATCTGTAAATTCAGTTAACAGAGATAAAACATATTTTTGATTGAGCAGTTATGAAACACTCTTTTTGTAGAAAATGCAAGTGGAGATTCGGAGCGCTAAGAGGGTAATAGTGGAAAAAGGAATGTCTTCAAATATAAACTACACAGAATCATTCGGTGAAACTTCTTTCTGATCTGTGCATTCAGCTAACAGAGTTAAACCATACTTTTGATTGAGCAGATCTGAACACTCTTTCTGTAGAAAATGCAACTGGACATTTGGAGCGCTAAGAGCGTAGTAGTGGAAAAAGGAATATATTCAAATATAAACTACACAGAAGCATTCTGAGAAACTTCTTTCTGATCTGAGCATTCAGCTAGCAGAGTTAAACCATACTTTTGATTGAGCAGTTTTGAAACACTCTGTCTGTAGAAAATGCAACTGGACATTCGTAGCGCTAAGTGGGTAATAGTGGAAAAAAGAATATGTTCAAATATAAACTACACAGAAGCATTGTATGAAACTTCTTTCTGTTCTGTGCATTCAACTAACAGAGTTGAACCTTACTTTTGATTGACTCGTTCTGAAACACTCTTTCTGTAGAAACTGCAATTGGACATTCTGAGCGCTAAGAGGCCTATATTGGGAAAAAGAATGTGTAAAAATAAAAACTATACAGAAGAATTGTGTGAAACATCTTTCTGTTCTGTTTGTTCAACTAAAAGAGTTGAACTTTAGTTTTGATTGAGTCGTTCTGAAACACTCTTTCTGTAGAAAATGCAAGTGGAGATTCGGAGCGCTAAGAGGGTAATAGTGGAAAAAGGAATGTCTCCAAATATAAACTACACAGAATCATTCTGTGAAACTTCTTTCTGATCTGGGCATTCAGCTAACAGAGTTAAACCATACTTTTGATTGAGCAGATCTGAACACTCTTTCTGTAGAAAATGCAACTGGACATTTGGAGCGCAAAGAGAGTAGTAGTGGAAAAAGGAATATATTCAAATATAAACTACACAGAAGCATTCTGTGAAACTTCTTTCTGATCTGAGCATTCAGCTAACAGAGTTAAACCATACTTTTGATTGAGCAGTTTTGAAACACTCTGTCTGTAGAAAATGCAACTGGATATTCGTAGCGCCAAGTGGGTAATAGTGGAAAAAAGAATATGTTCAAATATAAACTACACAGAAGCATTGTTTGAAATTTCTTTCTGTTCTGTGCATTCAACTAACAGAGTTGAACCTTAGGTTTGATTGAGCCTTTCTGAAACACACTTTCTGTAGAAACTGCAATTGGACATTCTGAGCGCTAAGAGGCCTATATTGGGAAAAAGAATGTCTACAAATAAAAACTACACAGAAGAATTGTGTGAAACTTCTTTCTGTTATGTTTGTTCAACTAAAAGAGTTGAACCTTAGTTTTGATTGAGCCGTCCTGAAACACTCTTTCTGTAGAAAATGCAAGTGGAGATTCGGAGCGCTAAGAGGGTAATAGTGGAAAAAGGAATGTCTCCAAATATAAAATACACAGAATCATTCTGTGAAACTTCTTTCTGATCTGTGCATTCAGCTAACAGAGTTAAACCATACTTTTGATTGAGCAGATCTGAACACTCTTTCTGTAGAAAATGCAACTGGACATTTGGAGCGCTAAGAGAGTAGTAGTGGAAAAAGGAATATATTCAAATATAAACTACACAGAAGCATTCTGTGAAACTTCTTTCTGATCTGAGCATTCAGCTAACAGAGTTAAACCATACTTTTGATTGAGCAGTTTTGAAACACTCTGTCTGTAGAAAATGCAACTGGACATTCGTAGCGCTAAGTGGGTAATAGTGGAAAAAAGAATATGTTCAAATATAAACTACACAGAAGCATTGTATGAAACTTCTTTCTGTTCTGTGCATTCAACTAACAGAGTTGAACCTTACTTTTGATTGAGCCTTTCTGAAACACTCTTTCTGTAGAAACTGCAATTGGACATTCTGAGCGCTAAGAGGCCTATATTGGGAAAAATAATATCTTCAAATAAAAACTACACAGAAGCATTGTGTGAAACTTATTTCTGATATGTTCATTAAGCTAACAGAGTTAAACCATACTTTTGATTGCGCTGTTCTGAATACTCTTTCTGTAGAAAATTCAAGTGGACATTCGGAGCGCTAAGAGGGTAATAGTGGAAAAAGGAATATATTCAAATATAAACTACACAGTAGCATTCTGTGAAAATTCTTTCTGTTCTGTGCATTCAACTAACAGAGTTGAACCTTACTTTTGATTGAGCCGTTCTGAAACACTCTTTCTGTAGAAACTGCAATTGGACATGCTAAGCGCTAAGAGGCCTACATTGGGAAAAAGAATATCTTCAAATAAAAACTACACAGATGCATTCTGTGAAACTTATTTCTGATCTGTAAATTCACTTAACAGAGATAAAACATATTTTTGATTGAGCAGTTATGAAACACTCTTTTTGTACAAAATGCAAGTGGAGGTTCGGAGCGCTAAGAGGGTAATAGTGGAAAAAGGAATGTCTTCAAATATAAACTACACAGAATCATTCGGTGAAACTTCTTTCTGATCTGTGCATTCAGCTAACAGAGTTAAACCATACTTTTGATTGAGCAGATCTGAACACTCTTTCTGTAGAAAATGCAACTGGACATTTGGAGCGCTAAGAGCGTAGTAGTGGAAAAAGGAATATATTCAAATATAAACTACACAGAAGAATTCTGTGAAACTTCTTTCTGATCTGAGCATTCAGCTAACAGAGTTAAACCATACTTTTGATTGAGCAGTTTTGAAACACTCTGTCTGTACAAAATGCAACTGGACATTCGTAGCGCTAAGTGGGTAATAGTGGAAAAAAGAATATGTTCAAATATAAACTACACAGAAGCATTGTATGAAACTTCTTTCTGTTCTGTGCATTCAACTAACAGAGTTGAACCTACTTTTGATTGAGCCGTTCAGAAACACTCTTTCTGTAGAAACAGCAATTGGACATTCTGAGCGCTAAGAGGCCTATATTGGGAAAAAGAATGTCTACAAATAAAAACTATACAGAAGAATTGTGTGAAACTTCTTTCTGTTCTGTTTGTTCAACTAAAAGAGTTGAACTTTAGTTTTGATTGAGCCGTTCTGAAACACTCTTTCTGTAGAAAATGCAAGTGGAGATTCGGAGCGCTAAGAGGGTAATAGTGGAAAAAGGAATGTCTCCAAATATAAACTACACAGAATCATTCTGTGAAACTTCTTTCTGATCTGGGCATTCAGCTAACAGAGTTAAACCATACTTTTGATTGAGCAGATCTGAACACTCTTTCTGTAGAAAATGCAACTGGACATTTGGAGCGCTAAGAGAGTAGTAGTGGAAAAAGGAATATATTCAAATATAAACTACACAGAAGCATTCTGTGAAACTTCTTTCTGATCTGAGCATTCAGCTAACAGAGTTAAACCATACTTTTGATTGAGCAGTTTTGAAACACTCTGTCTGTAGAAAATGCAACTGGACATTCGTAGCGCCAAGTGGGTAATAGTGGAAAAAAGAATATGTTCAAATATAAACTACACAGAAGCATTGTTTGAAATTTCTTTCTGTTCTGTGCATTCAACTAACAGAGTTGAACCTTAGTTTTGATTGAGCCTTTCTGAAACACTCTTTCTGTAGAAACTGCAATTGGACATTCTGAGCGCTAAGAGGCCTATATTGGGAAAATAATATCTTTAAATAAAAACTACACAGAAGCATTGTGTGAAACTTATTTCTGATATGTTCATTAAGCTAACAGAGTTAAACCATACTTTTGATTGCGCAGTTCTGAACACTCTTTCTGTAGAAAATGCAAGTGGACATTCGGAGCGCTAAGAGGGTAATAGTGGAGAAAGGAATATATTCAAATATAAACTACACAGTAGCATTCTGTGAAAATTCTTTCTGTTCTGTGCATTCAACTAACAGAGTTGAACCTTACTTTTGATTGAGCCGTTCTGAAACACTCTTTCTGTAGAAACTGCAATTGGACATGCTAAGCGCTAAGAGGCCTACATTGGGAAAAAAAATATCTTCAAATAAAAACTACACAGATGCATTCTGTGAAACTTATTTCTGATCTGTAAATTCAGATAACAGAGATAAAACATATTTTTGATTGAGCAGTTATGAAACACTCTTTTTGTAGAAAATGCAAGTGGAGATTCGGAGCGCTAAGAGGGTAATAGTGGAAAAAGGAATGTCTTCAAATATAAACTACACAGAATCATTCGGTGAAACTTCTTTCTGATCTGTGCATTCAGCTAACAGAGTTAAACCATACTTTGGATTGAGCAGATCTGAACACTCTTTCTGTAGAAAATGCAACTGGACATTTGGAGCGCTAAGAGCGTAGTAGTGGAAATAGGAATATATTCAAATATAAACTACACAGAAGCATTCTGTGAAACTTCTTTCTGATCTGAGCATTCAGCTAACAGAGTTAAACCATACTTTTGATTGAGCAGTTTTGAAACACTCTGTTTGTAGAAAATGCAACTGGACATTCGTAGCGCTAAGTGGGTAATAGTGGAAAAAAGAATATGTTCAAATATAAACTACACAGAAGCATTGTATGAAACTTCTTTCTGTTCTGTGCATTCAACTAACAGAGTTGAACCTTACTTTTGATTGAGCCGTTCTGAAACACTCTTTCTGTAGAAACTGCAATTGGACATTCTGAGCGCTAAGAGGCCTATATTGGGAAAAAGAATGTCTACAAATAAAAACTACACAGAAGAATTGTGTGAAACTTCTTTCTGTTCTGTTTGTTCAACTAAAAGAGTTGAACCTTAGTTTTGATTGAGCCGTTCTGAAACACTCTTTCTGTAGGAAATGCAAGTGGAGATTCGGAGCACTAAGAGGGTAATAGTGGAAAAAGGAATGTCTCCAAATATAAACTACACAGAATCATTCTGTGAAACTTCTTTCTGATCTGTGCATTCAGCTAACATAGTTAAACCATACTTTTGATTGAGCAGATCTGAACACTCTTTCTGTAGAAAATGCAACTGGACAATTGGAGCGCTAAGAGAGTAGTAGTGGAAAAAGGAATATATTCAAATATAAACTACACAGAAGCATTCTGTGAAACTTCTTTCTGATCTGAGCATTCAGCTAACAGAATTAAACCATACTTTTGATTGAGCAGTTTTGAAACACTCTGTCTGTAGAAAATGCAACTGGACATTCGTAGCGCCAAGTGGGTAATAGTGGAAAAAAGAATATGTTCAAATATAAACTACACAGAATCATTGCATGAAACTTCTTTCTGTTCTGTGCATTCAACTAACAGAGTTGAACCTTACTTTTGATTGAGCCTTTCTGAAACACTCTTTCTGTAGAAACTGCAATTGGACATTCTGAGCGCTAAGAGGCCTCTATTGGGAAAAATAATATCTTCAAATAAAAACTACACAGAAGCATTGTGTGAAACTTATTTCTGATATGTTCATTAAGCTAACAGAGTTAAACCATACTTTTGATTGCGCAGTTCTGAACACTCTTTCTGTAGAAAATGCAAGTGGACATTCGGAGCGCTAAGAGTGAAATAGTGGAAAAAGGAATATATTCAAATACAAACTACACAGTAGCATTCTGTGAAAATACTTTCTGTTCTGTGCATTCAACTAACAGAGTTGAACCTTACTTTTAATTGAGCCGTTCTGAAACACTCTTTCTGTAGAAACTGCAATTGGACATGCTAAGCGCTAAGAGGCCTACATTCGGAAAAAGAATATCTTCAAATAAAAACTACACAGATGCATTCTGTGAAATTTCTTTCTGTTCTGTTTGTTCAACTAAAAGAGTTGAACCTTAGTTTTGATTGAGCCGTTCTGAAACACTCTTTCTGTAGAAAATGCAAGTGGAGATTCGGAGCGCTAAGAGGGTAATAGTGGAAAAAGGAATGTCTCCAAATATAAACTACAGAGAATCATTCTGTGAAACTTCTTTCTGATCTGTGCATTCAGCTAACAGAGTAAAACCATACTTTTGATTGAGCAGATCTGAACACTCTTTCTGTAGAAAATGCAACTGGACATTTGGAGCGCTAAGAGAGTAGTAGTGGAAAAAGGAATATATTGAAATATAAACTACACAGAAGCATTCTGTGAAACTTCTTTCTGATCTGAGCATTCAGCTAACAGAGTTAAACCATACTTTTGATTGAGCAGTTTTGAAACACTCTGTATGTAGGAAATGCAACTGTACATTCGTAGCGCCAAGTGGGTAATAGTGGAAAAAAGAATATGTTCAAATATAAACTACACAGAAGCATTGTATGAAATTACTTTCTGTTCTGTGCATTCAACTAACAGAGTTAAACCTTACTTTTGATTGAGCCTTTCTGAAACACTCTTTCTGTAGAAACTGCAATTGGACATTCTGAGCGCTAAGAGGCCTATATTGGGAAAAATAATATCTTCAAATAAAAACTACACAGAAGCATTGTGTGAAACTTATTTCTGATATGTTCATTAAGCTAACAGAGTTAAACCATACTTTTGATTGCGCAGTTCTGAACACTCTTTCTGTAGAAAATGCAAGTGGACATTCGGAGCGCTAAGAGGGTAATAGTGGAGAAAGGAATATATTCAAATATAAACTACACAGTAGCATTCTGTATAAATACTTTCTGTTCTGTGCATTCAACTAACAGAGTTGAACCTTACTTTTGATTGAGCCTTTCTGAAACACTCTTTCTGTAGAAACTGCAATTGGACATGCTAAGCGCTTAGAGGCCTACATTGGGAAAAAGAATATCATCAAATAAAAACTACACAGATGCATTCTGTGAAACTTATTTCTGATCAGTAAATTCAGTTAACAGAGATAAAACATATTTTTGATTGAGCAGTTATGAAACACTCTTTTTGTAGAAAATGCAAGTGGAGATTCGGAGCGCTAAGAGGGTAATAGTGGAAAAAGGAATGTCTTCAAATATAAACTACACAGAATCATTCGGTGAAACTTCTTTCTGATCTGTGCATTCAGCTAACAGAGTTAAACCATACTTTTGATTGAGCAGATCTGAACACTCTTTCTGTAGAAAATGCAACTGGACATTTGGAGCGCTAAGAGCGTAGTAGTGGAAAAAGGAATATATTCAAATATAAACTACACAGAAGCATTCTGAGAAACTTCTTTCTGATCTGAGCATTCAGCTAGCAGAGTTAAACCATACTTTTGATTGAGCAGTTTTGAAACACTCTGTCTGTAGAAAATGCAACTGGACATTCGTAGCGCTAAGTGGGTAATAGTGGAAAAAAGAATATGTTCAAATATAAACTACACAGAAGCATTGTATGAAACTTCTTTCTGTTCTGTGCATTCAACTAACAGAGTTGAACCTTACTTTTGATTGACTCGTTCTGAAACACTCTTTCTGTAGAAACTGCAATTGGACATTCTGAGCGCTAAGAGGCCTATATTGGGAAAAAGAATGTCTACAAATAAAAACTATACAGAAGAATTGTGTGAAACTTCTTTCTGTTCTGTTTGTTCAACTAAAAGAGTTGAACTTTAGTTTTGATTGAGCCGTTCTGAAACACTCTTTCTGTAGAAAATGCAAGTGGAGATTCGGAGCGCTAAGAGGGTAATAGTGGAAAAAGGAATGTCTCCAAATATAAACTACACAGAATCATTCTGTGAAACTTCTTTCTGATCTGGGCATTCAGCTAACAGAGTTAAACCATACTTTTGATTGAGCAGATCTGAACACTCTTTCTGTAGAAAATGCAACTGGACATTTGGAGCGCTAAGAGAGTAGTAGTGGAAAAAGGAATATATTCAAATATAAACTACACAGAAGCATTCTGTGAAACTTCTTTCTGATCTGAGCATTCAGCTAACAGAGTTAAACCATACTTTTGATTGAGCAGTTTTGAAACACTCTGTCTGTAGAAAATGCAACTGGACATTCGTAGCGCCAAGTGGGTAATAGTGGAAAAAAGAATATGTTCAAATATAAACTACACAGAAGCATTGTTTGAAATTTCTTTCTCTTCTGTGCATTCAACCAACAGAGTTGAACCTTAGTTTTGATTGAACCTTTCTGAAACACTCTTTCTGTAGAAACTGCAATTGGACATTCTGAGCGCTAAGAGGCCTCTATTGGGAAAAATAATATCTTCAAATAAAAACTACACAGAAGCATTGTGTGAAACTTATTTCTGATATGTTCATTAAGCTAACAGAGTTAAACCATACTTTTGATTGCGCAGTTCTGAACACTCTTTCTGTAGAAAATGCAAGTGGACATTCGGAGCGCTAAGAGGGTAATAGTGGAGAAAGGAATATATTCAAATATAAACTACACAGTAGCATTCTGTGAAAATTCTTTATGTTCTGTGCATTCAACTAACAGAGTTGAACCTTACTTTTGATTGAGCCGTTCTGAAACACTCTTTCTGTAGAAACTGCAATTGGACATTCTGAGCGCTAAGAGGCCTATATTGGGAAAAAGAATGTCTACAAATAAAAACTACACAGAAGAATTGTGTGAAACTTCTTTCTGTTCTGTTTGTTCAACTAAAAGAGTTGAACCTTAGTTTTGATAGAGCCGTTCTGAAACACTCTTTCTGTAGAAACTGCAATTGGACATGCTAAGCGCTAAGAGGCCTACATTGGGAAAAAAAATATCTTCAAATAAAAACTACACAGATGCTTTCTGTGAAACTTATTTCTGATCTGTAAATTCAGTTAACAGAGATAAAACATATTTTTGATTGAGCAGTTATGAAACACTCTTTTTGTAGAAAATGCAAGTGGAGATTCGGAGCGCTAAGAGGGTAATAGTGGAAAAAGGAATGTCTTCAAATATAAACTACACAGAATCATTCGGTGAAACTTCTTTCTGATCTGTGCATTCAGCTAACAGAGTTAAACCATACTTTGGATTGAGCAGATCTGAACACTCTTTCTGTAGAAAATGCAACTGGACATTTGGAGCGCTAAGAGCGTAGTAGTGGAAAAAGGAATATATTCAAATATAAACTACACAGAAGCATTCTGTGAAACTTCTTTCTGATCTGAGCATTCAGCTAACAGAGTTAAACCATACTTTTGATTGAGCAGTTTTGAAACATTCTGTTTGTAGAAAATGCAACTGGACATTCGTAGCGCTAAGTGGGTAATAGTGGAAAAAAGAATATGTTCAAATATAAACTACACAGAAGCATTGTATGAAACTTCTTTCTGTTCTGTGCATTCAACTAACAGAGTTGAACCTTACTTTTGATTGAGCCGTTCTGAAACACTCTTTCTGTAGAAACTGCAATTGGACATTCTGAGCGCTAAGAGGCCTATATTGGGAAAAAGAATGTCTACAAATAAAAACTACACAGAAGAATTGTGTGAAACTTCTTTCTGTTATGTTTGTTCAACTAAAAGAGTTGAACCTTAGTTTTGATTGAGCCGTCCTGAAACACTCTTTCTGTAGAAAATGCAAGTGGAGATTCGGAGCGCTAAGAGGGTAATAGTCGAAAAAGGAATGTCTCCAAATATAAACTACACAGAATCATTCTGTGAAACTTCTTTCTGATCTGTGCATTCAGCTAACAGAGTTAAACCATACTTTTGATTGAGCAGATCTGAACACTCTTTCTGTAGAAAATGCAACTGGACATTTGGAGCGCTAAGAGAGTAGTAGTGGAAAAAGGAATATATTCAAATATAAACTACACAGAAGCATTCTGTGAAACTTCTTTCTGATCTGAGCATTCAGCTAACAGAGTTAAACCATACTTTTGATTGAGCAGTTTTGAAACACTCTGTCTGTAGAAAATGCAACTGGACAATCGTAGCGCTAAGTGGGTAATAGTGGAAAAAAGAATATGTTCAAATATAAACTACACAGAAGCATTGTATGAAACTTCTTTCTGTTCTGTGCATTCAACTAACAGAGTTGAACCTTACTTTTGATTGAGCCTTTCTGAAACACTCTTTCTGTAGAAACTGCAATTGGACATTCTGAGCGCTAAGAGGCCTATATTGGGAAAAATAATATCTTCAAATAAAAACTACACAGAAGCATTGTGTGAAACTTATTTCTGATATGTTCATTAAGCTAACAGAGTTAAACCATAATTTTGATTGCGCAGTTCTGAATACTCTTTTTGTAGAAAATGCAAGTGGACATTCGGAGCGCTAAGAGGGTAATAGTGGAAAAAGGAATATATTCAAATATAAACTACACAGTAGCATTCTGTGAAAATTCTTTCTGTTCTGTGCATTCAACTAACAGAGTTGAACCTTACTTTTAATTGAGCCTACTGAAACACTCTTTCTGTAGAAACTGCAATTGGACATGCTAAGCGCTTAGAGGCCTACATTGGGAAAAAAATATCATCAAATAAAAACTACACAGATGCATTCTGTGAAACTTATTTCTGATCTGTAAATTCAGTTAACAGAGATAAAACATATTTTTGATTGAGCAGTTATGAAACACTCTTTTTGTAGAAAATGCAAGTGGAGATTCGGAGCGCTAAGAGGGTAATAGTGGAAAAAGTAATGTCTTCAAATATAAACTACACAGAATCATTCGGTGAAACTTCTTTCTGATCTGTGCATTCAGCTAACAGAGTTAAACCATACTTTTGATTGAGCAGATCTGAACACTCTTTCTGTAGAAAATGCAACTGGACATTTGGAGCGCTAAGAGCGTAGTAGTGGAAAAAGGAATATATTCAAATATAAACTACACAGAAGCATTCTGAGAAACTTCTTTCTGATCTGAGCATTCAGCTAGCAGAGTTAAACCATACTTTTGATTGAGCAGTTTTGAAACACTCTGTCTGTAGAAAATGCAACTGGACATTCGTAGCGCTAAGTGGGTAATAGTGGAAAAAAGAATATGTTCAAATATAAACTACACAGAAGCATTGTATGAAACTTCTTTCTGTTCTGTGCATTCAACTAACAGAGTTGAACCTTACTTTTGATTGAGTCGTTCTGAAACACTCTTTCTGTAGAAACTGCAATTGGACATTCTGAGCGCTAAGAGGCCTATATTGGGAAAAAGAATGTCTACAAATAAAAACTACACAGAAGAATTGTGTGAAACTTCTTTCTGTTCTGTTTGTTCAACTAAAAGAGTTGAACATTAGTTTTGATTGAGCCGTTCTGAAACACTCTTTCTGTAGAAAATGCAAGTGGAGATTCGGAGCACTAAGAGGGTAATAGTGGAAAAAGGAATGTCTCCAAATATAAACTACACAGAATCATTCTGTGAAACTTCTTTCTGATCTGTGCATTCAGCTAACAGAGTTAAACCATACTTTTGATTGAGCAGATCTGAACACTCTTTCTGTAGAAAATGCAACTGGACAATTGGAGCGCTAAGAGTGTAGTAGTGGAAAAAGGAATATATTCAAATATAAACTACACAGAAGCATTCTGTGAAACTTCTTTCTGATCTGAGCATTCAGCTAACAGAGTTAAACCATACTTTTGATTGAGCAGTTTTGAAACACTCTGTCTGTAGAAAATGCAACTGGACATTCGTAGCGCCAAGTGGGTAATAGTGGAAAAAAGAATATGTTCAAATATAAACTACACAGAAGCATTGCATGAAACTTCTTTCTGTTCTGTGCATTCAACTAACAGAGTTGAACCTTACTTTTGATTGAGCCTTTCTGAAACACTCTTTCTGTAGAAACTGCAATTGGACATTCTGAGCGCTAAGAGGCCTCTATTGGGAAAAATAATATCTTCAAATAAAAACTACACAGAAGCATTGTGTGAAACTTATTTCTGATATGTTCATTAAGCTAACAGAGTTAAACCATACTTTTGATTGCGCAGTTCTGAACACTCTTTCTGTAGAAAATGCAAGTGGACATTCGGAGCGCTAAGAGGGAAATAGTGGAAAAAGGAATATATTCAAATATAAACTACACAGTAGCATTCTGTGAAAATTCTTTCTGTTCTGTGCATTCAACTAACAGAGTTGAACCTTACTTTTAATTGAGCCGTTCTGAAACACTCTTTCTGTAGAAACTGCAATTGGACATGCTAAGCGCTAAGAGGCCTACATTTGGAAAAAGAATATCTTCAAATAAAAACTACACAGATGCATTCTGTGAAATTTCTTTCTGTTCTGTTTGTTCAACTAAAAGAGTTGAACCTTAGTTTTGATTGAGCCGTTCTGAAACACTCTTTCTGTAGAAAATGCAAGTGGAGATTCGGAGCGCTAAGAGGGTAATAGTGGAAAAAGGAATGTCTCCAAATATAAACTACAGAGAATCATTCTGTGAAACTTCTTTCTGATCTGTGCATTCAGCTAACAGAGTTAAACCATACTTTTGATTGAGCAGATCTGAACACTCTTTCTGTAGAAAATGCAACTGGACATTTGGAGCGCTAAGAGCGTAGTAGTGGAAAAAGGAATATATTCAAATATAAACTACACAGAAGCATTCTGTGAAACTTCTTTCTGATCTGAGCATTCAGCTAACAGAGTTAAACCATACTTTTGATTGAGCAGTTTTGAAACACTCTGTCTGTAGAAAATGCAACTGGACATTCGTAGCGCTAAGTGGGTAATAGTGGAAAAAAGAATATGTTCAAATATAAACTACACAGAAGCATTGTATGAAACTTCTTTCTGTTCTGTGCATTCAACTAACAGAGTTGAACCTTACTTTTGATTGAGCCGTTCTGAAACACTCTTTCTGTAGAAACTGCAATTGGACATTCTGAGCGCTAAGAGGCCTATATTGGGAAAAAGAATGTCTACAAATAAAAACTACACAGAAGAATTGTGTGAAACTTCTTTCTGTTCTGTTTGTTTAACTAAAAGAGTTGAACCTTAGTTTTGATTGAGCCGTTCTGAAACACTATTTCTGTAGAAAATGCAAGTGGAGATTCGGAGCGCTAAGAGGTTAATAGTGGAAAAAGGAATGTCTCCAAATATAAACTACACAGAATCATTCTGTGAAAATTCTTTCTGATCTGTGCATTCAGCTAACAGTGTTAAACCATACTTTTGATTGAGCATATCTGAACACTCTTTCTGTAGAAAATGCAACTGGACAATTGGAGCGCTAAGAGAGTAGTAGTGGAAAAAGGAATATATTCAAATATAAACTACACAGAAGCATTCTGTGAAACTTCTTTCTGATCTGAGCATTCAGCTAACAGAGTTAAACCATAATTTTGATTGAGCAGTTTTGAAACACTCTGTCTGTAGAAAATGCAACTGGACATTCGTAGCGCTAAGTGGGTAATAGTGGAAAAAAGAATATGTTCAAATATAAACTACACAGAAGCATTGTATGAAACTTCTTTCTTTTCTGTGCATTCAACTCACAGAGTTGAACCTTACTTTTGATTGAGCCTTTCTGAAACAATCTTTCTGTAGAAACTGCAATTGGACATTCTGAGCGCTAAGAGGCCTCTATTGGGAAAAATAATAACTTCAAATAAAAACTACACAGAAGCATTGTGTGAAACTTATTTCTGATATGTTCATTAAGTTAACAGAGTTAAACCATACTTTTGATTGCGCAGTTCTGAACACTCTTTCTGTAGAAAATGCAAGTGGACATTCGGAGCGCTAAGAGGGTAATAGTGGAAAAAGGTATATATTCAAATATAAACTACACAGTAGCATTCTGTGAAAATACTTTCTTTTCTGTGCATTCAACTAACAGAGTTGAACCTTACTTTTGATTGAGCCGTTCTGAAACGCTCTTTCTGTAGAAACTGCAATTGGACATACTAAGCGCTAAGAGGCCTACATTGGGAAAAAGAATATCTTCAAATAAAAACTACACAGATGCATTCTGTGAAACTTATTTCTGATCTGTAAATTCAGTTAACAGAGATAAAACATATTTTTGATTGAGCAGTTATGAAACACTCTTTTCGTAGGAAATGCAAGTGGAGATTCGGAGCGCTAAGAGGGTAATAGTGGAAAAAGGAATGTCTTCAAATATAAACTACACAGAATCATTCGGTGAAACTTCTTTCTGATCTGTGCATTCAGCTAACAGAGTTAAACCATACTTTTGATTGAGCAGATCTGAACACTCTTTCTGTTGAAAATGCAACTGGACATTTGGAGCGCTAAGAGCGTAGTAGTGG
This sequence comes from Symphalangus syndactylus, assembly GCF_028878055.3. Lineage (NCBI taxonomy): Eukaryota > Metazoa > Chordata > Mammalia > Primates > Hylobatidae > Symphalangus > Symphalangus syndactylus. The sequence continues at coordinate 8,403,364 of NC_072445.2, read as the reverse complement.
AAAAAGGAATATATTCAAATATAAACTACACAGAAGCATTCTGTGAAACTTCTTTCTGATCTGAGCATACAGCTAACAGAGTTAAACCATACTTTTGATTGAGCAGATTTGAAACACTCTGTCTGTAGAAAATGCAACTGGACATTCGTAGCGCTAAGTGGGTAATAGTGGAAAAAAGAATATGTTCAAATATAAACTACACAGAAGCATTGTATGAAACTTCTTTCTGTTCTGTGCATTCAACTAACAGAGTTGAACCTTACTTTTGATTGAGTCGTTCTGAAACACTCTTTCTGTAGAAACTGCAATTGGACATTCTGAGCGCTAAGAGGCCTATATTGGGAAAAAGAATGTCTACAAATAAAAACTACACAGAAGAATTGTGTGAAACTCCTTTCTGTTCTGTTTGTTCAACTAAAAGAGTTGATCCTTAGTTTTGATTGAGCCGTTCTGAAACACTCTTTCTGTAGAAAATGCAAGTGGAGATTCGGAGCGCTAAGAGGGTAATAGTGGAAAAAGGAATGTCTCCAAATATAAACTACACAGAATCATTCTGTGAAACTTCTTTCTGATTTGTGCATTCTGCTAACAGAGTTAAACCATACTTTTGATTGAGCACATATGAACACTCTTTCTGTAGAAAATGCAACTGGACATTTGGAGCGCTAAGAGAGTAGTAGTGGAAAAAGGAATATATTCAAATATCAACTACACAGAAGCATTCTGTGAAACTTCTTTCTGATCTGAGCATTCAGCTAACAGAGTTAAACCATACTTTTGATTGAGCAGTTTTGAAACACTCTGTCTGTAGAAAATGCAACTGGACATTCGTAGCGCTAAGTGGGTAATAGTGGAAAAAATAATATGTTCAAATATAAACTACACAGAAGCATTGTATGAAACTTCTTTCTGTTCTGTGCATTCAACTAACAGAGTTGAACCTTACTTTTGATTGAGCCTTTCTGAAACACTCTTTCTGTAGAAACTGCAATTGGACATTCTGAGCGCGAAGAGGCCTCTATTGGGAAAAATAATATCTTCAAATAAAAACTACACAGAAGCATTGTGTGAAACTTATTTCTGATATGTTCATTAAGCTAACAGAGTTAAACCATACTTTTGATTGCACAGTTCTGAACACTCTTTCTGTAGAAAATGCAAGTGGACATTCGGAGCGCTAAGAGGGTAATAGTGGAAAAAGGAATATATTCAAATATAAACTACACAGTAGCATTCTGTGAAAATTCTTTCTGTTCTGTGCATTCAACTAACAGAGTTGAACCTTACTTTTGATTGAGCCGTTCTGAAACGCTCTTTCTGTAGAAACTGCAATTGGACATGCTAAGCGCTAAGAGGCCTACATTGGGAAAAAGAATATCTTCAAATAAAAACTACACAGATGCATTCTGTGAAACTTATTTCTGATCTGTAAATTCAGTTAACAGAGATAAAACATATTTTTGATTGAGCAGTTATGAAACACTCTTTTCGTAGGAAATGCAAGTGGAGATTCGGAGCGCTAAGAGGGTAATAGTGGAAAAAGGAATGTCTTCAAATATAAACTACACAGAATAATTCGGTGAAACTTCTTTCTGATCTGTGCATTCAGCTAACAGAGTTAAACCATACTTTTGATTGAGCAGATCTGAACACTCTTTCTGTAGATAATGCAACTGGACATTTGGAGCGCTAAGAGAGTAGTAGTGGAAAAAGGAATATATTCAAATATAAACTACACAGAAGCATTCTGTGAAACTTCTTTCTGATCTGAGCATACAGCTAACAGAGTTAAACCATACTTTTGATTGAGCAGTTTTGAAACACTCTGTCCGTAGAAAATGCAACTGGATATTCGTAGCGCTAAGTGGGTAATAGTGGAAAAAAGAATATGTTCAAATATAAACTACACAGAATCATTGTATGAAACTTCTTTCTGTTCTGTGCATTCAACTAACAGAGTTGAACCTTACTTTTGATTGAGCCGTTCTGAAACACTCTTTCTGTAGAAACTGCAATTGGACATTCTGAGCGCTAAGAGGCCTATATTGGGAAAAAGAATGTCTACAAATAAAAACTACACAGAAGAATTGTGTGAAACTTCTTTCTGTTCTGTTTGTTCAACTAAAAGAGTTGAACCTTAGTTTTGATTGAGCCGTTCTGAAACACTCTTTCTGTAGAAAATGCAAGTGGAGATTCGGAGCGCTAAGAGGGTAATAGTGGAAAAAGGAATGTCTCCAAATAAAAACTACACAGAATCATTCTGTGAAACTTCTTTCTGATCTGTGCATTCAGCTAACAGAGTTAAACCATACTTTTGATTGAGCAGATCTGAACACTCTTTCTGTAGAAAATGCAACTGGACATTTGGAGCGCTAACGGAGTAGTAGTGGAAAAAGGAATATATTCAAATATAAACTACACAGAAGCATTCTGTGAAACTTCTTTCTGATCTGAGCATTCAGCTAACAGAGTTAAACCATACTTTTGATTGAGCAGTTTTGAAACACTCTGTCTGTAGAAAATGCAACTGGACATTCGTAGCGCTAAGTGGGTAATAGTGGAAAAAAGAATATGTTCAAATATAAACTACACAGAAGCATTGTATGAAACTCCTTTCTGTTCTGTGCATTCAACTAACAGAGTTGAACCTTACTTTTGATTGAGCCTTTCTGAAACACTCTTTCTGTAGAAACTGCAATTGGACATTCTGAGCGCTAAAAGGCCTCTATTGGGAAAAAAAATATCTTCAAATAAAAACTACACAGAAGCATTGTGTGAAACTTATTTCTGATATGTTCATTAAGCTAACAGAGTTAAACCATACTTTTGATTGCGCAGTTCTGAACACTCTTTCTGTAGAAATTGCAAGTGGACATTCGGAGCGCTAAGAGGGTAATAGTGGAAAAAGGAATATATTCAAATATAAACTACACAGTAGCATTCTGTGAAAATTCTTTCTGTTCTGTGCATTCAACTAACAGAGTTGAAACTTACTTTTGATTGAGCCGTTCTGAAACACTCTTTCTGTAGAAACTGCAATTGGACATGCTAAGCGCTAAGAGGCCTATATTGGGAAAAAGAATATCTTCAAATAAAAACTACACAGATGCATTCTGTGAAAATTATTTCTGATCTGTAATTTCAGTTAACAGAGATAAAACATATTTTTGATTGAGCAGTTATGAAACACTCTTTTTGTAGAAAATGCAAGTGGAGATTCGGAGCGCTAAGAGGGTAATAGTGGAAAAAGGAATGTCTTCAAATATAAACTACACAGAATCATTCGGTGAAACTTCTTTCTGATCTGTGCATTCAGCTAACAGAGTTAAAATATACTTTTGATTGAGCAGATCTGAACACTCTTTCTGTAGAAAATGCAACTGGACATTTGGAGCGCTAAGAGCATAGTAGTGGAAAAAGGAATATATTCAAATATAAACTACACAGAAGCATTCTGTGAAACTACTTTCTGATCTGAGCATTCAGCTAACAGAGTTAAACCATACTTTTGATTGAGTCGTTCTGAAACACTCTGTCTGTAGAAACTGCAATTGGACATTCTGAGCGCTAAGAGGCCTATATTGGGAAAAAGAATGTCTACAAATAAAAACTACACAGAAGAATTGTGTGAAACTCCTTTCTGTTCTGTTTGTTCAACTAAAAGAGTTGATCCTTAGTTTTGATTGAGCCGTTCTGAAACACTCTTTCTGTGGAAAATGCAAGTGGAGATTCGGAGCGCTAAGAGGGTAATAGTGGAAAAAGGAATGTCTCCAAATATAAACTACACAGAATCATTCTGTGAAACTTCTTTCTGATTTGTGCATTCTGCTAACAGAGTTAAACCATACTTTTGATTGAGCAGATCTGAACACTCTTTCTGTAGAAAATGCAACTGGACATTTGGAGCGCTAAGAGAGTAGTAGTGGAAAAAGGAATATATTCAAATATCAACTACACAGAAGCATTCTGTGAAACTTCTTTCTGATCTGAGCATTCAGCTAACAGAGTTAAACCATACTTTTGATTGAGCAGTTTTGAAACACTCTGCCTGTAGAAAATGCAACTGGACATTCGTAGCGCTAAGTGGGTAATAGTGGAAAAAAGAATATGTTCAAATATAAACTACACAGAAGCATTGTATGAAACTTCTTTCTGTTCTGTGCATTCAACTAACAGAGTTGAACCTTACTTTTGATTGAGCCTTTCTGAAACACTCTTTCTGTAGAAACTGCAATTGGACATTCTGAGCGCGAAGAGGCCTCTATTGGGAAAAATAATATCTTCAAATAAAAACTACACAGAAGCATTGTGTGAAACTTATTTCTGATATGTTCATTAAGCTAACAGAGTTAAACCATACTTTTGATTGCGCAGTTCTGAACACTCTTTCTGTAGAAAATGCAAGTGGACATTCGGAGCGCTAAGAGGGTAATAGTGGAAAAAGGAATATATTCAAATATAAACTACACAGTAGCATTCTGTGAAAATTCTTTCAGTTCTGTGCATTCAACTAACAGAGTTGAACCTTACTTTTGATTGAGCCGTTCTGAAACAGTCTTTCTGTAGAAACTGCAATTGGACATGCTAAGCGCTAAGAGGCCTACATTGGGAAAAAGAATATCTTCAAATAAAAACTACACAGATGCATTCTGTGAAACTTATTTCTGATCTATAAATTCAGTTAACAGAGATAAAACATATTTTTGATTGAGCAGTTATGAAACACTCTTTTTGTAGAAAATGCAAGTGGAGATTCGGAGCGCTAAGAGGGTAATAGTGGAAAAAGGAATGTCTTCAAATATAAACTACACAGAATCATTCGGTGAAACTTCTTTCTGATCTGTGCATTCAGCTAACAGAGTTAAACCATACTTTGGATTGAGCAGATCTGAACACTCTTTCTGTTGAAAATGCAACTGGACCTTTGGAGCGCTAAGAGCGTAGTAGTGGAAAAAGGAATATATTCAAATATAAACTACACAGAAGCATTCTGTGAAACTTCTTTCTGAACTGAGCATACAGCTAACAGAGTTAAACCATACTTTTGATTGAGCAGTTTTGAAACACTCTGTCTGTAGAAAATGCAACTCGACATTCGTAGCGCTAAGTGGGTAATAGTGGAAAAGAGAATATGTTCAAATATAAACTACACAGAAGCATTGTATGAAACATCTTTCTGTTCTGTGCATTCAACTAACAGAGTTGAACCTTACTTTTGATTGAGCCGTTCTGAAACACTCTTTCTGTAGAAACTGCAATTGGACATTCTGAGCGCTAAGAGGCCTATATTGGGAAAAAGAATGTCTACAAATAAAAACTACACAGAAGAATTGTGTGAAACTTCTTTCTGTTCTGTTTGTTCAACTAAAAGAGTCGAACCTTAGTTTTGATTGAGCCGTTCTGAAACACTCTTTCTGTAGAAAATGCAAGTGGAGATTCGAAGCGCTAAGAGGGTAATAGTGGAAAAAGGAATGTCTCCAAATATAAACTACACAGAATCATTCTGTGAAACTTCTTTCTGATCTGTGCATTCAGCTAACAGTGTTAAACCATACTTTTGATTGAGCAGATCTGAACACTCTTTCTGTAGAAAATGCAACTGGACATTTGGAGCGCTAAGAGAGTAGTAGTGGAAAAAGGAATATATTCATATATAAACTACACAGAAGCATTCTGTGAAACTACTTTCTGATCTGAGCATTCAGCTAACAGAGTTAAACCATACTTTTGATTGAGCAGTTTTGAAACACTCTGTCTGTAGAAAATGCAACTGGACATTCGTAGCGCTAAGTGGGTAATAGTGGAAAAAAGAATATGTTCAAATATAAACTACACAGAAGCATTGTATGAAACTTCTTTCTGTTCTGTGAATTCAACTAACAGAGTTGAACCTTACTTTTGATTGAGCCGTTCTGAAACACTCTTTCTGTAGAACCTGCAATTGGACATTCTGAGAGCTAAGAGGCCTATATTGGGAAAAAGAATGTCTACAAATAAAAACTACACAGAAGAATTGTGTGAAACTTCTTTCTGTTCTGTTTGTTTAACTAAAAGAGTTGAACCTTAGGTTTGATTGAGCCGTTCTGAAACACTCTTTATGTAGAAAATGCAAGTGGAGATTCGGAGCGCTAAGAGGGTAATAGTGGAAAAAGGAATGTCTCCAAATATAAACTACAAAGAATCATTGTGTGAAACTACTTTCTGATCTGTGCATTCAGCTATCAGAGTTAAACCATACTTTTGATTGAGCAGATCTGAACACTCTTTCTGTAGAAAATGCAACTGGACATTTGGAGCGCTAAGAGAGTAGTAGTGGAAAAAGGAATATATTCAAATATAAACTACACAGAAGCATTCTGTGAAACTTCTTTCTGAACTGAGCATTCAGCTAACAGAGTTAAACCATAATTTTGATTGAGCAGTTTTGAAACACTCTGTCTGTAGAAAATGCAACTGGACATTCGTAGCGCTAAGTGGGTAATAGTGGAAAAAAGAATATGTTCAAATATAAACTACACAGAAGCATTGTATGAAACTTCTTTCTGTTCTGTGCATTCAACTAACAGAGTTGAACCTTACTTTTGATTGAGCCTTTCTGAAACACTCTTTCTGTAGAAACTGCAATTGGACATTCTGAGCGCTAAGAGGCCTCTATTGGGAAACATAATATCTTCAAATAAAAACTACACAGAAGCATTGTGTGAAACTTATTTCTGATATGTTCATTAAGCTAACAGAATTAAACCATACTTTTGATTGCGCAGTTCTGAACACTCTTTCTGTAGAAAATGCAAGTGGACATTCGGAGCGCTAAGAGGGTAATAGTGGAAAAAGGAATATATTCAAATATAAACTACACAGTAGCATTCTGTGAAAATTCTTTCAGTTCTGTGCATTCAACTAACAGAGTTGAACCTTACTTTTGATTGAGCCGTTCTGAAACACTCTTTCTGTAGAAACTGCAATTGGACATTCTGAGCGCTAAGAGGCCTATATTGGGAAAAAGAATGTCTACAAATAAAAACTACACAGAAGAATTGTGTGAAACTTCTTTCTGTTCTGTTTGTTCAACTAAAAGAGTTGAACCTTAGTTTTGATTGAGCCGTTCTGAAACACTCTTTCTGTAGAAAATGCAAGTGGAGATTCGAAGCGCTAAGAGGGTAATAGTGGAAAAAGGAATGTCTCCAAATATAAACTACACAGAATCATTCTGTGAAACTTCTTTCTGATCTGTGCATTCAGCTAACAGTGTTAAACCATACTTTTGATTGAGCATATCTGAACACTCTTTCTGTAGAAAATGCAACTGGACATTTGGAGCGCTAAGAGAGTAGTAGTGGAAAAAGGAATATATTCAAATATAAACTACACAGAAGCATTCTGTGAAACTTCTTTCTGATCTGAGCATTCAGCTAACAGAGTTAAACCATACTTTTGATTGAGCAGTTTTGAAACACTCTGTCTGTAGAAAATGCAACTGGACATTCGTAGCGCTAAGTGGGTAATAGTGGAAAAAAGAATATGTTCAAATATAAACTACACAGAAACATTGTATGATACTTCTTTCTGTTCTGTGCATTCAACTAACAGAGTTGAACCTTACTTTTGATAGAGCCTTTCTGAAACACTCTTTCTGTAGAAACTGCAATTGGACATTCTGAGCGCTAAGAGGCCTCTATTGGGAAAAATAATATCTTCAAATAAAAACTACACAGAAGCATTGTGTGAAACTTATTTCTGATATGTTCATTAAGCTAACAGAGTTAAACCATACTTTTGATTGCGCAGTTCTGAACACTCTTTCTGTAGAAATTGCAAGTGGACATTCGGAGCGCTAAGAGGGTAATAGTGGAAAAAGGAATATATTCAAATATAAACTACACAGTAGCATTCTGTGAAAATTCTTTCTGTTCTGTGCATTCAACTAACAGAGTTGAACCTTACTTTTGATTGAGCCGTTCTGAAACACTCTTTCTGTAGAAAGTGCAATTGGACATGCTAAGCGCTAAGAGGCCTACATTGGGAAAAAGAATATCTTCAAATAAAAACTACACAGATGCATTCTGTGAAACTTATTTCTGATCTGTAAATTCAGTTAACAGAGATAAAACATATTTTGATTGAGCAGTTATGAAACACTCTTTTTGTAGAAAATGCAAGTGGAGATTCGGAGCGCTAAGTGGGTAATAGTGGAAAAAGGAATGTCTTCAAATATAAACTACACAGAATCATTTGGTGAAACTTCTTTCTGATCTGTGCATTCAGCTAACAGAGTTAAACCATACTTTTGATTGAGCAGATCTGAACACTCTTTCTGTTGAAAATGCAACTGGACATTTGGAGCGCTAAGAGCGTAGTAGTGGAAAAAGGAATATATTCAAATATAAACTACACAGAAGCATTCTGTGAAACTCCTTTCTGATCTGAGCATTCAGCTAACAGAGTTAAACCATACTTTTGATTGAGCAGTTTTGAAACACTCTGTCTGTAGAAAATGCAACTGGACATTCGTAGCGCTAAGTGGGTAATAGTGGAAAAAAGAATATGTTCAAATATAAACTACACAGAAGCATTGTATGAAACTTCTTTCTGTTCTGTGCATTCAACTAACAGAGTTGAAACTTACTTTTGATTGAGCCGTTCTGAAACACTCTTTCTGTAGAAACTGCAATTGGACATTCTGAGCGCTAAGAGGCCTATATTGGGAAAAAGAATGTCTACAAATAAAAACTACACAGAAGAATTGTGTGAAACTTCTTTCTGTTCTGTTTGTTCAAATAAAAGAGTTGAACCTTAGTTTTGATTGAGCCGTTCTGAAACACTCTTTCTGTAGAAAATGCAAGTGGAGATTCGGAGCGCTAAGAGGGTAATAGTGGAAAAAGGAATGTCTCCAAATATAAACTACACAGAATCATTCTGTGAAACTTCTTTCTGATCTGTGCATTCAGCTAACAGAGTTAAACCATACTTTTGATTGAGCAGATCTGAACACTCTTTCTGTAGAAAATGCAACTGGACATTTGGAGCGCTAAGAGAGTAGTAGTGGAAAAAGGAATATATTCAAATATAAACTACACAGAAGCATTCTGTGAAACTTCTTTCTGATCTGAGCATTCAGCTAACAGAGTTAAACCATACTTTTGATTGAGCAGTTTTGAAACACTCTGTCTGTAGAAAATGCAACTGGACATTCGTAGCGCTAAGTGGGTTATAGTGGAAAAAAGAATATGTTCAAATATAAACTACACAGAAGCATTGTATGAAACTTCTTTCTGTTCTGTGCATTCAACTAACAGAGTTGAACCTTACTTTTGATTGAGCCTTTCTGAAACACTCTTTCTGTAGAAACTGCAATTGGACATTCTGAGCGCTAAGAGGCCACTATTGGGAAAAATAATATCTTCAAATAAAAACTACACAGAAGCATTGTGTGAAACTTATTTCTGATATGTTCATTAAGCTAACAGAGTTAAACCATACTTTTGATTGCGCAGTTCTGAACACTCTTTCTGTAGAAAATGCAAGTGGACATTCGGAGCGCTAAGAGGGTAATAGTGGAAAAAGGAATATATTCAAATATAAACTACACAGTAGCATTCTGTGAAAATTCTTTCTGTTCTGTGCATTCAACTAACAGAGTTGAACCTTACTTTTGATTGAGCCGTTCTGAAACACTCTTTCTGTAGAAACTGCAATTGGACATGCTAAGCGCTAAGAGGCCTACATTGGGAAAAAGAATATCTTCAAATAAAAACTACACAGATGCACTCTGTGAAACTTATTTCTGATCTGTAAATTCAGTTAACAGAGATAAAACATATTTTTGATTGAGCAGTTATGAAACACACTTTTTGTAGAAAATGCAAGTGGAGATTCGGAGCGCTAAGAGGGTAATAGTGGAAAAAGGAATGTCTTCAAATATAAACTACACAGAATCATTCGGTGAAACTTCTTTCTGATCTGTGCATTCAGCTAACAGAGTTAAACCATACTTTTGATTGAGCAGATCTGAACACTCTTTCTGTTGAAAATGCAACTGGACATTTGGAGCGGTAAGAGCGTAGTAGTGGAAAAAGGAATATATTCAAATATAAACTACACAGAAGAATTCTGTGAAACTTCTTTCTGATCTGAGCATTCAGCTAACAGAGTTAAACCATACTTTTGATTGAGCAGTTTTGAAACACTCTGTCTGTAGAAAATGCAACTGGACATTCGTAGCGCTAAGTGGGTAATAGTGGAAAAAAGAATATGTTCAAATATAAACTACACAGAAGCATTGTGTGAAACTTCTTTCTGTTCTGTGCACTCAACTAACAGAGTTGAACCTTACTTTTGATTGAGCCGTTCTGAAACACTCTTTCTGTAGAAACTGCAATTGGACATTCTGAGCGCTAAGAGGCCTATATTGGGAAAAAGAATGTCTACATATAAAAACTACACAGAAGAATTGTGTGAAACTTCTTTCTGTTCTGTTTGTTCAACTAAAAGAGTTGAACCTTAGTTTTGATTGAGCCGTTCTGAAACACTCTTTCTGTAGAAAATGCAAGTGGATATTCGGAGCGCTAAGAGGGTAATAGTGGAAAAAGGAATGTCTCCCAATATAAACTACACAGAATCATTCTGTGAAACTTCTTTCTGATCTGTGCATTCAGCTAACAGAGTTAAACCATACTTTTGATTGAGCAGATCTGAAAACTCTTTCTGTAGAAAATGCAACTGGACATTTGGAGCGCTAAGAGAGTAGTAGTGGAAAAAGGAATATATTCAAGTATAAACTACACAGAAGCATTCTGTGAAACTTCTTTCTGATCTGAGCATTCAGCTAACAGAGTTAAACCATACTTTTGATTGAGCAGTTTTGAAACACTCTGTCTGTAGAAAATGCAACTGGACATTCGTAGTGCTAAGTGGGTAATAGTGGAAAAAAGAATATGTTCAAATATAAACTACACAGAAGCATTGTATGAAACTTCTTTCTGTTCTGTGCATTCAACTAACAGAGTTGAAACTTACTTTTGATTGAGCCTTTCTGAAACACTCTTTCTGTAGAAACTGCAATTGGACATTCTGAGCGCTAAGAGGCCTCTATTGGGAAAAATAATATCTTCAAATAAAAACTACACAGAAGCATTGTGTGAAACTTATTTCTGATATGTTCATTAAGCTAACAGAGTTAAACCATAATTTTTTTTTTTTTTTTTTTTTTTTTTTTTTTTTTTTTTTCTGAGACGGAGTCTCGCTCTGTCGCCCAGGCTGGAGTGCAGTGGCACAATCTCGGCTCACTGCAAGCTCCGCCTCCCGGGTTCACGCCATTCTCCTGCCTCAGCCTCTCCGAGTAGCTGGGACTACAGACGCCCGCCACCGCCCCCGGCTAATTTTTTGTATTTTTAGTAGAGACGGGTTTTCACCGTGGTCTCGATCTCTTGACCTCTTGATCCGCCCGCCTCGGCCTCCCAAAGTGCTGGGATTACAAGCGTGAGCCACCGCGCCCGGCCTAAACCATACTTTTGATTGCGCAGTTCTGAACACTCTTTCTGTAGAAAATGCAAGTGGACATTCGGAGCGCTAAGAGGGTAATAATGGAAAAAGGAATATATTCAAATATAAACTACACAGTAGCATTCTGTGAAAATTCTTTCTGTTCTGTGCATTCAACTAACAGAGTTGAACCTTACTTTTGATTGAGCCGTTCTGAAACACTCTTTCTGTAGAAAGTGCAATTGGACATGCTAAGCGCTAAGAGGCCTACATTGGGAAAAAGAATATCTTCAAATAAAAACTACACAGATGCATTCTGTGAAATTTCTTTCTGTTCTGTTTGTTCAACTAAAAGAGTTGAACCTTAGTTTTGATTGAGCCGTTCTGAAACACTCTTTCTGTAGAAAATGCAAGTGGAGATTCGGAGCGCTAAGAGGGTAATAGTGGAAAAAGGAATGTCTCCAAATATAAACTACACAGAATCATTCTGTGAAACTTCTTTCTGATCTGTGCATTCAGCTAACAGAGTTAAACCATACTTTTGATTGAGCAGATCTGAACACTCTTTCTGTAGAAAATGCAACTGGACATTTGGAGCGCTAAGAGCGTAGTAGTGGAAAAAGGAATATATTCAAATATAAACTACACAGAAGCATTCTGTGAAACTTCTTTCTGATCTGAGCATTCAGCTAACAGAGTTAAACCATACTTTTGATTGAGCAGTTTTGAAACACTCTGTCTGTAGAAAATGCAACTGGACATTCGTAGCGCTAAGTGGGTAATAGTGGAAAAAAGAATATGTTCAAATATAAACTACACAGAAGCATTGTATGAAACTTCTTTCTGTTCTGTGCATTCAACTAACAGAGTTGAACCTTACTTTTGATTGAGCCGTTCTGAAACACTCTTTCTGTAGAAACTGCAATTGGACATTCTGAGCGCTAAGAGGCCTATATTGGGAAAAAGAATGTCTACAAATAAAAACTACACAGAAGAATTGTGTGAAACTTCTTTCTGTTCTGTTTGTTTAACTAAAAGAGTTGAACCTTAGTTTTGATTGAGCCGTTCTGAAACACTATTTCTGTAGAAAATGCAAGTGGAGATTCGGAGCGCTAAGAGGTTAATAGTGGAAAAAGGAATGTCTCCAAATATAAACTACACAGAATCATTCTGTGAAAATTCTTTCTGATCTGTGCATTCAGCTAACAGTGTTAAACCATACTTTTGATTGAGCAGATCTGAACACTCTTTCTGTAGAAAATGCAACTGGACAATTGGAGCGCTAAGAGAGTAGTAGTGGAAAAAGGAATATATTCAAATATAAACTACACAGAAGCATTCTGTGAAACTTCTTTCTGATCTGAGCATTCAGCTAACAGAGTTAAACCATAATTTTGATTGAGCAGTTTTGAAACACTCTGTCTGTAGAAAATGCAACTGGACATTCGTAGCGCTAAGTGGGTAATAGTGGAAAAAAGAATATGTTCAAATATAAACTACACAGAAGCATTGTATGAAACTTCTTTCTGTTCTGTGCATTCAACTCACAGAGTTGAACCTTACTTTTGATTGAGCCTTTCTGAAACAATCTTTCTGTAGAAACTGCAATTGGACATTCTGAGCGCTAAGAGGCCTCTATTGGGAAAAATAATAACTTCAAATAAAAACTACACAGAAGCATTGTGTGAAACTTATTTCTGATATGTTCATTAAGTTAACAGAGTTAAACCATACTTTTGATTGCGCAGTTCTGAACACTCTTTCTGTAGAAAATGCAAGTGGACATTCGGAGCGCTAAGAGGGTAATAGTGGAAAAAGGTATATATTCAAATATAAACTACACAGTAGCATTCTGTGAAAATACTTTCTTTTCTGTGCATTCAACTAACAGAGTTGAACCTTACTTTTGATTGAGCCGTTCTGAAACGCTCTTTCTGTAGAAACTGCAATTGGACATACTAAGCGCTAAGAGGCCTACATTGGGAAAAAGAATATCTTCAAATAAAAACTACACAGATGCATTCTGTGAAACTTATTTCTGATCTGTAAATTCAGTTAACAGAGATAAAACATATTTTTGATTGAGCAGTTATGAAACACTCTTTTCGTAGGAAATGCAAGTGGAGATTCGGAGCGCTAAGAGGGTAATAGTGGAAAAAGGAATGTCTTCAAATATAAACTACACAGAATCATTCGGTGAAACTTCTTTCTGATCTGTGCATTCAGCTAACAGAGTTAAACCATACTTTTGATTGAGCAGATCTGAACACTCTTTCTGTTGAAAATGCAACTGGACATTTGGAGCGCTAAGAGCGTAGTAGTGGAAAAAGGAATATATTCAAATATAAACTACACAGAAGCATTCTGTGAAACTTCTTTCTGATCTGAGCATACAGCTAACAGAGTTAAACCATACTTTTGATTGAGCAGATTTGAAACACTCTGTCTGTAGAAAATGCAACTGGACATTCGTAGCGCTAAGTGGGTAATAGTGGAAAAAAGAATATGTTCAAATATAAACTACACAGAAGCATTGTATGAAACTTCTTTCTGTTCTGTGCATTCAACTAACAGAGTTGAACCTTACTTTTGATTGAGTCGTTCTGAAACACTCTTTCTGTAGAAACTGCAATTGGACATTCTGAGCGCTAAGAGGCCTATATTGGGAAAAAGAATGTCTACAAATAAAAACTACACAGAAGAATTGTGTGAAACTCCTTTCTGTTCTGTTTGTTCAACTAAAAGAGTTGATCCTTAGTTTTGATTGAGCCGTTCTGAAACACTCTTTCTGTAGAAAATGCAAGTGGAGATTCGGAGCGCTAAGAGGGTAATAGTGGAAAAAGGAATGTCTCCAAATATAAACTACACAGAATCATTCTGTGAAACTTCTTTCTGATTTTTGCATTCTGCTAACAGAGTTAAACCATACTTTTGATTGAGCAGATATGAACACTCTTTCTGTAGAAAATGCAACTGGACATTTGGAGCGCTAAGAGAGTAGTAGTGGAAAAAGGAATATATTCAAATATCAACTACACAGAAGCATTCTGTGAAACTTCTTTCTGATCTGAGCATTCAGCTAACAGAGTTAAACCATACTTTTGATTGAGCAGTTTTGAAACACTCTGTCTGTAGAAAATGCAACTGGACATTCGTAGCGCTAAGTGGGTAATAGTGGAAAAAAGAATATGTTCAAATATAAACTACACAGAAGCATTGTATGAAACTTCTTTCTGTTCTGTGCATTCAACTAACAGAGTTGAACCTTACTTTTGATTGAGCCTTTCTGAAACACTCTTTCTGTAGAAACTGCAATTGGACATTCTGAGCGCGAAGAGGCCTCTATTGGGAAAAATAATATCTTCAAATAAAAACTACACAGAAGCATTGTGTGAAACTTATTTCTGATATGTTCATTAAGCTAACAGAGTTAAACCATACTTTTGATTGCACAGTTCTGAACACTCTTTCTGTAGAAAATGCAAGTGGACATTCGGAGCGCTAAGAGGGTAATAGTGGAAAAAGGAATATATTCAAATATAAACTACACAGTAGCATTCTGTGAAAATTCTTTCTGTTCTGTGCATTCAACTAACAGAGTTGAACCTTACTTTTGATTGAGCCGTTCTGAAACGCTCTTTCTGTAGAAACTGCAATTGGACATGCTAAGCGCTAAGAGGCCTACATTGGGAAAAAGAATATCTTCAAATAAAAACTACACAGATGCATTCTGTGAAACTTATTTCTGATCTGTAAATTCAGTTAACAGAGATAAAACATATTTTTGATTGAGCAGTTATGAAACACTCTTTTCGTAGGAAATGCAAGTGGAGATTCGGAGCGCTAAGAGGGTAATAGTGGAAAAAGGAATGTCTTCAAATATAAACTACACAGAATCATTCGGTGAAACTTCTTTCTGATCTGTGCATTCAGCTAACAGAGTTAAACCATACTTTTGATTGAGCAGATCTGAACACTCTTTCTGTTGAAAATGCAACTGGACCTTTGGAGCGCTAAGAGCGTAGTAGTGGAAAAAGGAATATATTCAAATATAAACTACACAGAAGCATTCTGTGAAACTTCTTTCTGAACTGAGCATACAGCTAACAGAGTTAAACCATACTTTTGATTGAGCAGTTTTGAAAAACTCTGTCTGTAGAAAATGCAACTCGACATTCGTAGCGCTAAGTGGGTAATAGTGGAAAAGAGAATATGTTCAAATATAAACTACACAGAAGCATTGTATGAAACATCTTTCTGTTCTGTGCATTCAACTAACAGAGTTGAACCTTACTTTTGATTGAGCCGTTCTGAAACACTCTTTCTGTAGAAACTGCAATTGGACATTCTGAGCGCTAAGAGGCCTATATTGGGAAAAAGAATGTCTACAAATAAAAACTACACAGAAGAATTGTGTGAAACGTCTTTCTGTTCTGTTTGTTCAACTAAAAGAGTTGAACCTTAGTTTTGATTGAGCCGTTCTGAAACACTCTTTCTGTAGAAAATGCAAGTGGAGATTCGAAGCGCTAAGAGGGTAATAGTGGAAAAAGGAATGTCTCCAAATATAAACTACACAGAATCATTCTGTGAAACTTCTTTCTGATCTGTGCATTCAGCTAACAGTGTTAAACCATACTTTTGATTGAGCAGATCTGAACACTCTTTCTGTAGAAAATGCAACTGGACATTTGGAGCGCTAAGAGAGTAGTAGTGGAAAAAGGAATATATTCAAATATAAACTACACAGAAGCATTCTGTGAAACTACTTTCTGATCTGAGCATTCAGCTAACAGAGTTAAACCATACTTTTGATTGAGCAGTTTTGAAACACTCTGTCTGTAGAAAATGCAACTGGACATTCGTAGCGCTAAGTGGGTAATAGTGGAAAAAAGAATATGTTCAAATATAAACTACACAGAAGCATTGTATGAAACTTCTTTCTGTTCTGTGAATTCAACTAACAGAGTTGAACCTTACTTTTGATTGAGCCGTTCTGAAACACTCTTTCTGTAGAACCTGCAATTGGACATTCTGAGAGCTAAGAGGCCTATATTGGGAAAAAGAATGTCTACAAATAAAAACTACACAGAAGAATTGTGTGAAACTTCTTTCTGTTCTGTTTGTTTAACTAAAAGAGTTGAACCTTAGGTTTGATTGAGCCGTTCTGAAACACTCTTTATGTAGAAAATGCAAGTGGAGATTCGGAGCGCTAAGAGGGTAATAGTGGAAAAAGGAATGTCTCCAAATGTAAACTACAAAGAATCATTGTGTGAAACTACTTTCTGATCTGTGCATTCAGCTAACAGAGTTAAACCATACTTTTGATTGAGCAGATCTGAACACTCTTTCTGTAGAAAATGCAACTGGACATTTGGAGCGCTAAGAGAGTAGTAGTGGAAAAAGGAATATATTCAAATATAAACTACACAGAAGCATTCTGTGAAACTTCTTTCTGAACTGAGCATTCAGCTAACAGAGTTAAACCATAATTTTGATTGAGCAGTTTTGAAACACTCTGTCTGTAGAAAATGCAACTGGACATTCGTAGCGCTAAGTGGGTAATAGTGGAAAAAAGAATATGTTCAAATATAAACTACACAGAAGCATTGTATGAAACTTCTTTCTGTTCTGTGCATTCAACTAACAGAGTTGAACCTTACTTTTGATTGAGCCTTTCTGAAACACTCTTTCTGTAGAAACTGCAATTGGACATTCTGAGCGCTAAGAGGCCTCTATTGGGAAACATAATATCTTCAAATAAAAACTACACAGAAGCATTGTGTGAAACTTATTTCTGATATGTTCATTAAGCTAACAGAATTAAACCATACTTTTGATTGCGCAGTTCTGAACACTCTTTCTGTAGAAAATGCAAGTGGACATTCGGAGCGCTAAGAGGGTAATAGTGGAAAAAGGAATATATTCAAATATAAACTACACAGTAGCATTCTGTGAAAATTCTTTCAGTTCTGTGCATTCAACTAACAGAGTTGAACCTTACTTTTGATTGAGCCGTTCTGAAACACTCTTTCTGTAGAAACTGCAATTGGACATTCTGAGCGCTAAGAGGCCTATATTGGGAAAAAGAATGTCTACAAATAAAAACTACACAGAAGAATTGTGTGAAACTTCTTTCTGTTCTGTTTGTTCAACTAAAAGAGTTGAACCTTAGTTTTGATTGAGCCGTTCTGAAACACTCTTTCTGTAGAAAATGCAAGTGGATATTCGAAGCGCTAAGAGGGTAATAGTGGAAAAAGGAATGTCTCCAAATATAAACTACACAGAATCATTCTGTGAAACTTCTTTCTGATCTGTGCATTCAGCTAACAGTGTTAAACCATACTTTTGATTGAGCAGATCTGAACACTCTTTCTGTAGAAAATGCAACTGGACATTTGGAGCGCTAAGAGAGTAGTAGTGGAAAAAGGAATATATTCAAATATAAACTACACAGAAGCATTCTGTGAAACTTCTTTCTGATCTGAGCATTCAGCTAACAGATTTAAACCATACTTTTGATTGAGCAGTTTTGAAACACTCTGTCTGTAGAAAATGCAACTGGACATTCGTAGCGCTAAGTGGGTAATAGTGGAAAAAAGAATATGTTCAAATATAAACTACACAGAAACATTGTATGATACTTCTTTCTGTTCTGTGCATTCAACTAACAGAGTTGAACCTTACTTTTGATAGAGCCTTTCTGAAACACTCTTTCTGTAGAAACTGCAATTGGACATTCTGAGCGCTAAGAGGCCTCTATTGGGAAAAATAATATCTTCAAATAAAAACTACACAGAAGCATTGTGTGAAACTTATTTCTGATATGTTCATTAAGCTAACAGAGTTAAACCATACTTTTGATTGCGCAGTTCTGAACACTCTTTCTGTAGAAATTGCAAGTGGACATTCGGAGCGCTAAGAGGGTAATAGTGGAAAAAGGAATATATTCAAATATAAACTACACAGTAGCATTCTGTGAAAATTCTTTCTGTTCTGTGCATTCAACTAACAGAGTTGAACCTTACTTTTGATTGAGCCGTTCTGAAACACTCTTTCTGTAGAAAGTGCAATTGGACATGCTAAGCGCTAAGAGGCCTACATTGGGAAAAAGAATATCTTCAAATAAAAACTACACAGATGCATTCTGTGAAACTTATTTCTGATCTGTAAATTCAGTTAACAGAGATAAAACATATTTTGATTGAGCAGTTATGAAACACTCTTTTTGTAGAAAATGCAAGTGGAGATTCGGAGCGCTAAGTGGGTAATAGTGGAAAAAGGAATGTCTTCAAATATAAACTACACAGAATCATTTGGTGAAACTTCTTTCTGATCTGTGCATTCAGCTAACAGAGTTAAACCATACTTTTGATTGAGCAGATCTGAACACTCTTTCTGTTGAAAATGCAACTGGACATTTGGAGCGCTAAGAGCGTAGTAGTGGAAAAAGGAATATATTCAAATATAAACTACACAGAAGCATTCTGTGAAACTCCTTTCTGATCTGAGCATTCAGCTAACAGAGTTAAACCATACTTTTGATTGAGCAGTTTTGAAACACTCTGTCTGTAGAAAATGCAACTGGACATTCGTAGCGCTAAGTGGGTAATAGTGGAAAAAAGAATATGTTCAAATATAAACTACACAGAAGCATTGTATGAAACTTCTTTCTGTTCTGTGCATTCAACTAACAGAGTTGAAACTTACTTTTGATTGAGCCGTTCTGAAACACTCTTTCTGTAGAAACTGCAATTGGACATTCTGAGCGCTAAGAGGCCTATATTGGGAAAAAGAATGTCTACAAATAAAAACTACACAGAAGAATTGTGTGAAACTTCTTTCTGTTCTGTTTGTTCAAATAAAAGAGTTGAACCTTAGTTTTGATTGAGCCGTTCTGAAACACTCTTTCTGTAGAAAATGCAAGTGGAGATTCGGAGCGCTAAGAGGGTAATAGTGGAAAAAGGAATGTCTCCAAATATAAACTACACAGAATCATTCTGTGAAACTTCTTTCTGATCTGTGCATTCAGCTAACAGAGTTAAACCATACTTTTGATTGAGCAGATCTGAACACTCTTTCTGTAGAAAATGCAACTGGACATTTGGAGCGCTAAGAGAGTAGTAGTGGAAAAAGGAATATATTCAAATATAAACTACACAGAAGCATTCTGTGAAACTTCTTTCTGATCTGAGCATTCAGCTAACAGAGTTAAACCATACTTTTGATTGAGCAGTTTTGAAACACTCTGTCTGTAGAAAATGCAACTGGACATTCGTAGCGCTAAGTGGGTTATAGTGGAAAAAAGAATATGTTCAAATATAAACTACACAGAAGCATTGTATGAAACTTCTTTCTGTTCTGTGCATTCAACTAACAGAGTTGAACCTTACTTTTGATTGAGCCTTTCTGAAACACTCTTTCTGTAGAAACTGCAATTGGACATTCTGAGCGCTAAGAGGCCACTATTGGGAAAAATAATATCTTCAAATAAAAACTACACAGAAGCATTGTGTGAAACTTATTTCTGATATGTTCATTAAGCTAACAGAGTTAAACCATACTTTTGATTGCGCAGTTCTGAACACTCTTTCTGTAGAAAATGCAAGTGGACATTCGGAGCGCTAAGAGGGTAATAGTGGAAAAAGGAATATATTCAAATATAAACTACACAGTAGCATTCTGTGAAAATTCTTTCTGTTCTGTGCATTCAACTAACAGAGTTGAACCTTACTTTTGATTGAGCCGTTCTGAAACACTCTTTCTGTAGAAACTGCAATTGGACATGCTAAGCGCTAAGAGGCCTACATTGGGAAAAAGAATATCTTCAAATAAAAACTACACAGATGCACTCTGTGAAACTTATTTCTGATCTGTAAATTCAGTTAACAGAGATAAAACATATTTTTGATTGAGCAGTTATGAAACACACTTTTTGTAGAAAATGCAAGTGGAGATTCGGAGCGCTAAGAGGGTAATAGTGGAAAAAGGAATGTCTTCAAATATAAACTACACAGAATCATTCGGTGAAACTTCTTTCTGATCTGTGCATTCAGCTAACAGAGTTAAACCATACTTTTGATTGAGCAGATCTGAACACTCTTTCTGTTGAAAATGCAACTGGACATTTGGAGCGGTAAGAGCGTAGTAGTGGAAAAAGGAATATATTCAAATATAAACTACACAGAAGAATTCTGTGAAACTTCTTTCTGATCTGAGCATTCAGCTAACAGAGTTAAACCATACTTTTGATTGAGCAGTTTTGAAACACTCTGTCTGTAGAAAATGCAACTGGACATTCGTAGCGCTAAGTGGGTAATAGTGGAAAAAAGAATATGTTCAAATATAAACTACACAGAAGCATTGTGTGAAACTTCTTTCTGTTCTGTGCACTCAACTAACAGAGTTGAACCTTACTTTTGATTGAGCCGTTCTGAAACACTCTTTCTGTAGAAACTGCAATTGGACATTCTGAGCGCTAAGAGGCCTATATTGGGAAAAAGAATGTCTACATATAAAAACTACACAGAAGAATTGTGTGAAACTTCTTTCTGTTCTGTTTGTTCAACTAAAAGAGTTGAACCTTAGTTTTGATTGAGCCGTTCTGAAACACTCTTTCTGTAGAAAATGCAAGTGGAGATTCGGAGCGCTAAGAGGGTAATAGTGGAAAAAGGAATGTCTCCCAATATAAACTACACAGAATCATTCTGTGAAACTTCTTTCTGATCTGTGCATTCAGCTAACAGAGTTAAACCATACTTTTGATTGAGCAGATCTGAAAACTCTTTCTGTAGAAAATGCAACTGGACATTTGGAGCGCTAAGAGAGTAGTAGTGGAAAAAGGAATATATTCAAGTATAAACTACACAGAAGCATTCTGTGAAACTTCTTTCTGATCTGAGCATTCAGCTAACAGAGTTAAACCATACTTTTGATTGAGCAGTTTTGAAACACTCTGTCTGTAGAAAATGCAACTGGACATTCGTAGTGCTAAGTGGGTAATAGTGGAAAAAAGAATATGTTCAAATATAAACTACACAGAAGCATTGTATGAAACTTCTTTCTGTTCTGTGCATTCAACTAACAGAGTTGAAACTTACTTTTGATTGAGCCTTTCTGAAACACTCTTTCTGTAGAAACTGCAATTGGACATTCTGAGCGCTAAGAGGCCTCTATTGGGAAAAATAATATCTTCAAATAAAAACTACACAGAAGCATTGTGTGAAACTTATTTCTGATATGTTCATTAAGCTAACAGAGTTAAACCATAATTTTTTTTTTTTTTTTTTTTTTTTTTTTTTTTTTTTTTCTGAGACGGAGTCTCGCTCTGTCGCCCAGGCTGGAGTGCAGTGGCACAATCTCGGCTCACTGCAAGCTCCGCCTCCCGGGTTCACGCCATTCTCCTGCCTCAGCCTCTCCGAGTAGCTGGGACTACAGACGCCCGCCACCGCGCCCGGCTAATTTTTTGTATTTTTAGTAGAGACGGGTTTTCACCGTGGTCTCGATCTCTTGACCTCGTGATCCGCCCGCCTCGGCCTCCCAAAGTGCTGGGATTACAAGCGTGAGCCACCGCGCCCGGCCTAAACCATACTTTTGATTGCGCAGTTCTGAACACTCTTTCTGTAGAAAATGCAAGTGGACATTCGGAGCGCTAAGAGGGTAATAATGGAAAAAGGAATATATTCAAATATAAACTACACAGTAGCATTCTGTGAAAATTCTTTCTGTTCTGTGCATTCAACTAACAGAGTTGAACCTTACTTTTGATTGAGCCGTTCTGAAACACTCTTTCTGTAGAAAGTGCAATTGGACATGCTAAGCGCTAAGAGGCCTACATTGGGAAAAAGAATATCTTCAAATAAAAACTACACAGATGCATTCTGTGAAACTTATTTCTGATCTGTAAATTCAGTTAACAGAGATAAAACATATTTTTGATTGAGCAGTTATGAAACACTCTTTTTGTAGAAAATGCAAGTGGAGATTCGGAGCGCTAAGAGGGTAATAGTGGAAAAAGGAATGTCTTCAAATATAAACTACACAGAATCATTTGGTGAAACTTCTTTCTGATCTGTGCATTCAGCTAACAGAGTTAAACCATACTTTTGATTGAGCAGATCTGAACACTCTTTCTGTTGAAAATGCAACTGGACATTTGGAGCGCTAAGAGCGTAGTAGTGGAAAAAGGAATATATTCAAATATAAACTACACAGAAGCATTCTGTGAAACTTCTTTCTGATCTGAGCATTCAGCTAACAGAGTTAAACCATACTTTTGATTGAGCAGTTTTGAAACACTCTGTCTGTAGAAAATGCAACTGGACATTCGTAGCGCTAAGTGGGTAATAGTGGAAAAAAGAATATGTTCAAATATAAACTACACAGAAGCATTGTATGAAACTTCTTTCTGTTCTGTGCATTCAACTAACAGAGTTGAAACTTACTTTTGATTGAGCCGTTCTGAAACACTCTTTCTGTAGAAACTGCAATTGGACATTCTGAGCGCTAAGAGGCCTATAATGGGAAAAAGAATGTCTACAAATAAAAACTACACAGAAGAATTGTGTGAAAGTTCTTTCTGTTCTGTTTGTTCAAATAAAAGAGTTGAACCTTAGTTTTGATTGAGCCGTTCTGAAACACTCTTTCTGTAGAAAATGCAAGTGGAGATTCGGAGCGCTAAGGGGGTAATAGTGGAAAAAGGAATGTCTCAAAATATAAACTACACAGAATCATTCTGTGAAACTTCTTTCTGATCTGTGCATTCAGCTAACAGAATTAAACCATACTTTTGATTGAGCAGATCTGAACACTCTTTCTGTAGAAAATGCAACTGGATATTTGGAGCGCTAAGAGAGTAGTAGAGGATAAAGGAATATATTCAAATATAAACTACACAGAAGCATTCTGTGAAACTTCTTTCTGAACTGAGCATTCAGCTAACAGAGTTAAACCATACTTTTGATTGAGCAGTTTTGAAACACTCTGTCTGTAGAAAATGCAACTGGACATTCGTAGCGCTAAGTGGGTAATAGTGGAAAAAAGAATATGTTCAAATATAAACTACACAGAAGCATTGTATGAAACTTCTTTCTGTTCTGTGCATTCAACTAACAGAGTTGAACCTTAGTTTTGATTGAGCCGTTGTGAAACACTCTTTCTGTAGAAACTGCAATTGGACATTCTGAGCGCTAAGAGGCCGTTATTGGGAAAAAGAATGTCTACAAATAAAAACTACACAGAAGAATTGTGTGAAACTTCTTTCTGTTCTGTTTGTTCAACTAAAAGAGTTGAACCTTAGTTTTGATTGAGCCGTTCTGAAACACTCTTTCTGTAGAAAATGAAAGTGGAGATTCGGAGCGCTAAGGGGGTAATAGTGGAAAAAGGAATGTCTCCAAATATGAACTACACAGAATCATTCTGTGAAACTTCTTTCTGATCTGTGCATTCAGCTAACAGAGTTAAAACATACTTTTGATTGAGCAGATCTGAACACTCTTTCTGTAGAAAATGCAACTGGACATTTGGAGCGCTAAGAGAGTAGTAGTGGAAAAAGGAATATATTCAAATATAAACTACACAGAAGCATTCTGTGAAACTTCTTTCTGATCTGAGCATTCAGCTAACAGAGTTAAACCATACTTTTGATTGAGCAGTTTTGAAACACTCTGTCTGTAGAAAATGCAACTGGACATTCGTAGCACTAAGTGGGTAATAGTGGAAAAAAGAATATGTTGAAATATAAACTACACAGAAGCATCGTATGAAACTACTTTCTGATCTGTGCATTCAACTAACAGAGTTGAACCTTACTTTTGATTGAGCCTTTCTGAAACACTCTTTCTGTAGAAACTGCAATTGGACATTCTGAGCGCTAAGAGGCCTCTATTGGGAAAAATAATATCTTCAAATAAAAACTACACAGAAGCATTGTGTGAAACTTATTTCTGATATGTTCATTAAGCTAACAGAGTTAAACCATACTTTTGATTGCGCAGTTCTGAACACTCTTTCTGTAGAAAATGCAAGTGGACATTCGGAGCGCTAAGAGGGTAATAGTGGAAAAAGGAATATATTCAAATATAAACTACACAGTAGCATTCTGTGAAAATTCTTTCTGTTCCGTGCATTCAAATAACAGAGTTGAACCTTACTTTTGATTGAGCCGTTCTGAAACACTCTTTCTGTAGAAACTGCAATTGGACATGCTAAGCGCTAAGAGGCCTACATTGGGAAAAAGAATATCTTCAAATAAAAACTACACAGATGCATTCTGTGAAACTTATTTCTGATCTGTAAATTCAGTTAACAGAGATAAAACATATTTTTGATTGAGCAGTTATGAAACACTCTTTTTGTAGAAAATGCAAGTGGAGATTCGGAGCGCTAAGAGGGTAATAGTGGAAAAAGGAATGTCTTCAAATATAAACTACACAGAATCATTTGGTGAAACTTCTTTCTGATCTGTGCATTCAGCTAACAGAGTTAAACCATACTTTTGATTGAGCAGATCTGAACACTCTTTCTGTTGAAAATGCAACTGGACATTTGGAGCGCTAAGAGCGTAGTAGTGGAAAAAGGAATATATTCAAATATAAACTACACAGAAGCATTCTGTGAAACTTCTTTCTGATCTGAGCATTCAGCTAACAGAGTTAAACCATACTTTTGATTGAGCAGTTTTGAAACACTCTGTCTGTAGAAAATGCAACTGGACATTCGTAGCGCTAAGTGGGTAATAGTGGAAAAAAGAATATGTTCAAATATAAACTACACAGAAGCATTGTATGAAACTTCTTTCTGTTCTGTGCATTCAACTAACAGAGTTGAAACTTACTTTTGATTGAGCCGTTCTGAAACACTCTTTCTGTAGAAACTGCAATTGGACATTCTGAGCGCTAAGAGGCCTATAATGGGAAAAAGAATGTCTACAAATAAAAACTACACAGAAGAATTGTGTGAAAGTTCTTTCTGTTCTGTTTGTTCAACTAAAAGAGTTGAACCTTAGTTTTGATTGAGCCGTTCTGAAACACTCTTTCTGTAGAAAATGCAAGTGGAGATTCGGAGCGCTAAGGGGGTAATAGTGGAAAAAGGAATGTCTCCAAATATAAACTACACAGAATCATTCTGTGAAACTTCTTTCTGATCTGTGCATTCAGCTAACAGAATTAAACCATACTTTTGATTGAGCAGATCTGAACACTCTTTCTGTAGAAAATGCAACTGGACATTTTGAGCGCTAAGAGAGTAGTAGAGGAAAAAGGAATATATTCAAATATAAACTACACAGAAGCATTCTGTGAAACTTCTTTCTGAACTGAGCATTCAGCTAACAGAGTTAAACCATACTTTTGATTGAGCAGTTTTGAAACACTCTGTCTGTAGAAAATGCAACTGGACATTCGTAGCGCTAAGTGGGTAATAGTGGAAAAAAGAATATGTTCAAATATAAACTACACAGAAGCATTGTATGAAACTTCTTTCTGTTCTGTGCATTCAACTAACAGAGTTGAACCTTAGTTTTGATTGAGCCGTTCTGAAACACTCTTTCTGTAGAAACTGCAATTGGACATTCTGAGCGCTAAGAGGCCTTTATTGGGAAAAAGAATGTCTACAAATAAAAACTACACAGAAGAATTGTGTGAAACTTCTTTCTGTTCTGTTTGTTCAACTAAAAGAGTTGAACCTTAGTTTTGATTGAGCCGTTCTGAAACACTCTTTCTGTAGAAAATGAAAGTGGAGATTCGGAGCGCTAAGGGGGTAATAGTGGAAAAAGGAATGTCTCCAAATATGAACTACACAGAATCATTCTGTGAAACTTCTTTCTGATCTGTGCATTCAGCTAACAGAGTTAAAACATACTTTTGATTGAGCAGATCTGAACACTCTTTCTGTAGAAAATGCAACTGGACATTTGGAGCGCTAAGAGAGTAGTAGTGGAAAAAGGAATATATTCAAATATAAACTACACAGAAGCATTCTGTGAAACTTCTTTCTGATCTGAGCATTCAGCTAACAGAGTTAAACCATACTTTTGATTGAGCAGTTTTGAAACACTCTGTCTGTAGAAAATGCAACTGGACATTCGTAGCACTAAGTGGGTAATAGTGGAAAAAAGAATATGTTGAAATATAAACTACACAGAAGCATCGTATGAAACTACTTTCTGATCTGTGCATTCAACTAACAGAGTTGAACCTTATTTTGATTGAGCCTTTCTGAAACACTCTTTCTGTAGAAACTGCAATTGGACATTCTGAGCGCTAAAAGGCCTCTATTGGGAAAAATAATATCTTCAAATAAAAACTACACAGAAGCATTGTGTGAAACTTATTTCTGATATGTTCATTAAGCTAACAGAGTTAAACCATACTTTTGATTGCGCAGTTCTGAACACTCTTTCTGTAGAAAATGCAAGTGGACATTCGGAGCGCTAAGAGGGTAATAGTGGAAAAAGGAATATATTCAAATATAAACTACACAGTAGCATTCTGTGAAAATTCTTTCTGTTCCGTGCATTCAACTAACAGAGTTGAACCTTACTTTTGATTCAGCCGTTCTGAAACACTCTTTCTGTAGAAACTGCAATTGGACATGCTAAGCGCTAAGAGGCCTACATTGGGAAAAAGAATATCTTCAAATAAAAACTACACAGATGCATTCTGTGGAACTTATTTCTGATCTGTAAATTCATTTAACAGAGATAAAACATATTTTTGATAGAGCAGTTATGAAACACTCTTTTTGTAGAAAATGCAAGTGGAGATTCGGAGCGCTAAGAGGGTAATAGTGGAAAAAGGAATGTCTTCAAATATAAACTACACAGAATCATTCGGTGAAACTTCTTTCTGATCTGTGCATTCAGCTAACAGAGTTAAACCATAGTTTTGATTGAGCAGATCTGAACACTCTTTCTGTAGAAAATGCAACTGGACATTTGGAGCGCTAAGAGCGTAGTAGTGGAAAAAGGAATATATTCAAATATAAACTACACAGAAGCATTCTGTGAAACTTCTTTCTGATCTGAGCATTCAGCTAACAGAGTTAAACCATACTTTTGATTGAGCAGTTTTGAAACACTCTGTCTGTAGAAAATGCAACTGGACATTCGTAGCGCTAAGTGGGTAATAGTGGAAAAAAGTATATGTTCAAATATAAACTACACAGAAGCATTGTATGAAACTACTTTCTGTTCTGTGCATTCAACTAACAGAGTTGAACCTTACTTTTGATTGAGCCTTTCTGAAACACTCTTTCTGTAGAAACTGCAATTGGACATTGTGAGCGCTAAGAGGCCTATATTGGGAAAAATAATATCTTCAAATAAAAACTACACAGAAGCATTGTGTGAAACTTATTTCTGATATGTTCATTAAGCTAACAGAGTTAAACCATACTTTTGATTGCGCAGTTCTGAACACTCTTTCTGTAGAAAATGCAAGTGGACATTCGGAGCGCTAAGAGGGTAATAGTGGAAAAGGGAATATATTCAAATATAAACTACACAGTAGCATTCTGTGAAAATTCTTTCTTTTCTGTGCATTCAACTAACAGAGTTGAACCTTACTTTTGATTGAGCCGTTCTGAAACACTCTTTCTGTAGAAACTGCAATTGGACATGCTAAGCGCTAAGAGGCCTACATTGGGAAAAAGAATATCTTCAAATAAAAACTACACAGATGCATTCTGTGAAACTTATTTCTGATCTGTAAATTCAGTTAACAGAGATAAAACATATTTTTGATTGAGCAGTTATGAAACACTCTTTTTGTAGAAAATGCATGTGGAGATTCGGAGCGCTAAGAGGGTAATAGTGGAAAAAGGAATGTCTTCAAATATAAACTACACAGAATCATTCGGTGAAACTTCTTTCTGATCTGTACATTCAGCTAACAGAGTTAAAACATACTTTTGATTTAGCAGATCTGAACACTCTTTCTGTTGAAAATGCAACTGGACATTTGGAGCGCTAAGAGCGTAGTAGTGGAAAAAGGAATATATTCAAATATAAACTACACAGAAGCATTCTGTGAAACTTCTTTCTGATCTGAGCATTCAGCTAACAGAGTTAAACCATACTTTGATTGAGCAGTTTTGAAACACTCTGTCTGTAGAAAATGCAACTGGACATTCGTAGCGCTAAGTGGGTAATAGTGGAAAAAAGAATATGTTCAAATATAAACTACACAGAAGCATTGTATGAAATTTCTTTCTGTTCTGTGCATTCAACTAACAGAGTTGAACCTTAATTTGATTGAGCCGTTCTGAAACACTCTTTCTGTAGAAACTGCAATTGGACATTCTGAGCGCTAAGAGGCCTATATTGGGAAAAAGAATGTCTACAAATAAAAACTACACAGAAGAATTGTGTGAAACTTCTTTCTGTTCTGATTGTTCAACTAAAAGAGTTGAACCTTAGTTTTGATTGAGCCGTTCTGAAACACTCTTTCTGTAGAAAATGCAAGTGGAGATTCGGAGCGATAAGAAGGTAATAGTGGAAAAAGGAATGTCTCCAAATATAAACTACACAGAATCATTCTGTGAAACTTCTTTCTGATCTGTGCATTCAGCTAACAGAGTTAAGCCATACTTTTGATTGAGCAGATCTGAACACTCTTTCTGTAGAAAATGCAACTGGACATTTGGAGCGCTAAGAGAGTAGTAGTGGAAAAAGGAATATATTCCAATATAAACTACACAGAAGCATTCTGTGAAACTTCTTTCTGATCTGAGCATTCAGCTAACAGAGTTAAACCATACTTTTGATTGAGCAGTTTTGAAACACTCTGTCTGTAGAAAATGCAACTGGACATTCGTAGCGCTAAGTGGGTAATAGGGGAAAAAATAATATGTTCAAATATAAACTACACAGAAGCATTGTATGAAACTTATTTCTGTTCTCTGCATTCAACTACCACGGTTGAACCTTACTTTTGATTGAGCCGTTCTGAAACACTCTTTCTGTAGAAACTGCAATTGGACATTCTGAGCGCTAAGAGGCCTATATTGGGAAAAATAATATCTTCAAATAAAAACTACACAGAAGCATTGTGTGAAACTTATTTCTGATATGTTCATTAAGATAACAGAGTTAAACCATACTTTTGATTGCGCAGTTCTGAACACTCTTTCTGTAGAAAATGCAAGTGGACATTCGGAGCGCTAAGAGGGTAATAGTGGAAAAAGGGATGTCTTCAAATATAAACTACACAGAATCATTCGGTGAAACTTCTTTCTGATCTGTGCATTCAGCTAACAGAGTTAAACCATACTTTTGATTGAGCAGATCTGAACACTCTTTCTGTAGAAAATGCAACTGGACATTTGGAGCGCTAAGAGCGTAGTAGTGGAAAAAGGAATATATTCAAATATAAACTACACAGAAGCATTCTGTGAAACTTCTTTCTGATCTGAGCATTCAGCTAACAGAGTTAAACCATACTTTTGATTGAGCAGTTTTGAAACACTCTGTCTGTAGAAAATGCAACTGGACATTCGTAGCGCTAAGTTTGTAATAGTGGAAAAAAAATATGTTCAAATATATACTACACAGAAGCATTGTATGAAACTTCTTTCTGTTCTGTGCATTCAACTAACAGAGTTGAATCTTACTTTTGATTGAGCCGTTCTGAAACACTCTTTCTGTAGAAACTGCAATTGGACATTCTGAGCGCTAAGAGGCCTATATTGGGAAAAAGAATGTCTACAAACAAAAACTACACAGAAGAATTGTGTGAAACTTCTTTCTGTTCTGTTTGTTCAACTATAAGAATTGAACCTTAGTTTTGATTGAGCCGTTCTGAAACACTCTTTCTGTAGAAAATGCAAGTGGAGATTCGGAGCGCTAAGAGGGTAATAGTGGAAAAAGGAATGTCTCCAAATATAAACTACACAGAATCATTCTGTGAAACTTCTTTCTGATCTGTGCATTCAGCTAACAGAGTTAAACCATACTTTAGATTGAGCAGATCTGAACACGCTTTCTGTAGAAAATGCAACTGGACAATTGGAGCGCTAAGAGAGTAGTAGTGGAAAAAGGAATATATTCAAATATAAACTACACAGAAGCATTCTGTGAAACTTCTTTCTGATCTGAGCATTCAGCTAACAGAGTAAAACCATACTTTTGATTGAGCAGTTTTGAAACACTCTGTCTGTAGAAAATGCACCTGGACATTCGTAGCGCCAAGTGGGTAATAGTGGAAAAAAGAATATGTTCAAATATAAACTACACAGAAGCATTGTATGAAACTTCTTTCTGTTCTGTGCATTCAACTAACAGAGTTGAACCTTACTTTTGATTGAGCCTTTCTGAAACACTCTTTCTGTAGAAACTGCAATTGGACATTCTGAGCACTAAGAGGCCTCTATTGGGAAAAATAATATCTTCAAATAAAAACTACACAGAAGCATTGTGTGAAACTTATTTCTGATATGTTCATTAAGCTAACAGAGTTAAACCATACTTTTGATTGCGCAGTTCTGAACACTCTTTCTGTAGAAAATGCAAGTGGACATTCGGAGCGCTAAGAGGGTAATAGTGGAAAAAGGAATATATTCAAATATAAACTACACAGTAGCATTCTGTGAAAATTCTTTCTGTTCTGTGCATTCAACTAACAGAGTTGAACCTTACTTTTAATTGAGCCGTTCTGAAACACTCTTTCTGTAGAAACTGCAATTGGACATGCTAAGCGCTAAGAGGCCTACATTGGGAAAAAGATATCTTCAAATAAAAACTACACAGATGCATTCTGTGAAACTTATTTCTGATCTGTAAATTCAGTTAACAGAGATAAAACATATTTTTGATTGAGCAGTTATGAAACACTCTTTTTGTAGAAAATGCAAGTGGAGATTCGGAGCGCTAAGAGGTTAATAGTGGAAAAAGGAATGTCTTCAAATATAAACTACACAGAATCATTCGGTGAAACTTCTTTCTGATCTGTGCATTCAGCTAACAGAGTTAAACCATACTTTTGATTGAGCAGATCTGAACACTCTTTCTGTTGAAAATGCAACTGGACATTTGGAGCGGTAAGAGCGTAGTAGTGGAAAAAGGAATATATTCAAATATAAACTACACAGAAGAATTCTGTGAAACTTCTTTCTGATCTGAGCATTCAGCTAATAGAGTTAAACCATACTTTTCATTGAGCAGTTTTGAAACACTCTGTCTGTAGAAAATGCAACTGGACATTCGTAGCGCTAAGTGGGTAATAGTGGAAAAAAGAATATGTTCAAATATAAACTACACAGAAGCATTGTGTGAAACTTCTTTCTGTTCTGTGCACTCAACTAACAGAGTTGAACCTTACTTTTGATTGAGCCGTTCTGAAACACTCTTTCTGTAGAAACTGCAATTGGACATTCTGAGCGCTAAGAGGCCTATATTGGGAAAAAGAATGTCTACATATAAAAACTACACAGAAGAATTGTGTGAAACTTCTTTCTGTTCTGTTTGTTCAACTAAAAGAGTTGAACCTTAGTTTTGATTGAGCCGTTCTGAAACACTCTTTCTGTAGAAAATGCAAGTGGAGATTCGGAGCGCTAAGAGGGTAATAGTGGAAAAAGGAATGTCTCCCAATATAAACTACACAGAATCATTCTGTGAAACTTCTTTCTGATCTGTGCATTCAGCTAACAGAGTTAAACCATACTTTTGATTGAGCAGATCTGAAAACTCTTTCTGTAGAAAATGCAACTGGACATTTGGAGCGCTAAGAGAGTAGTAGTGGAAAAAGGAATATATTCAAGTATAAACTACACAGAAGCATTCTGTGAAACTTCTTTCTGATCTGAGCATTCAGCTAACAGAGTTAAACCATACTTTTGATTGAGCAGTTTTGAAACACTCTGTCTGTAGAAAATGCAACTGGACATTCGTAGTGCTAAGTGGGTAATAGTGGAAAAAAGAATATGTTCAAATATAAACTACACAGAAGCATTGTATGAAACTTCTTTCTGTTCTGTGCATTCAACTAACAGAGTTGAAACTTACTTTTGATTGAGCCTTTCTGAAACACTCTTTCTGTAGAAACTGCAATTGGACATTCTGAGCGCTAAGAGGCCTCTATTGGGAAAAATAATATCTTCAAATAAAAACTACACAGAAGCATTGTGTGAAACTTATTTCTGATATGTTCATTAAGCTAACAGAGTTAAACCATACTTTTGAATGCGCAGTTCTGAACACTCTTTCTGTAGAAAATGCAAGTGGACATTCGGAGCGCTAAGAGGGTAATAGTGGAAAAAGGAATATATTCAAATATAAACTACACAGTAGCATTCTGTGAAAATTCTTTCTGTTCTGTGCATTCAACTAACAGAGTTGAACCTTACTTTTAATTGAGCCGTTCTGAAACACTCTTTCTGTAGAAACTGCAATTGGACATGCTAAGCGCTAAGAGGCCTACATTGGGAAAAAGAATATCTTCAAATAAAAACTACACAGATGCATTCTGTGAAACTTATTTCTGATCTGTAAATTCAGTTAACAGAGATAAAACATATTTTTGATTGAGCAGTTATGAAACACTCTTTTTGTAGAAAATGCATGTGGAGATTCGGAGCGCTAAGAGGGTAATAGTGGAAAAAGGAATGTCTTCAAATATAAACTACACAGAATCATTCGGTGAAACTTCTTTCTGATCTGTACATTCAGCTAACAGAGTTAAAACATACTTTTGATTTAGCAGATCTGAACACTCTTTCTGTTGAAAATGCAACTGGACATTTGGAGCGCTAAGAGCGTAGTAGTGGAAAAAGGAATATATTCAAATATAAACTACACAGAAGCATTCTGTGAAACTTCTTTCTGATCTGAGCATTCAGCTAACAGAGTTAAACCATACTTTGATTGAGCAGTTTTGAAACACTCTGTCTGTAGAAAATGCAAGTGGACATGCGTAGCGCTAAGTGGGTAATAGTGGAAAAAAGAATATGTTCAAATATAAACTACACAGAAGCATTGTATGAAACTTCTTTCTGTTCTGTGCATTCAACTAACAGAGTTGAACCTTAATTTGATTGAGCCGTTCTGAAACACTCTTTCTGTAGAAACTGCAATTGGACATTCTGAGCGCTAAGAGGCCTATATTGGGAAAAAGAATGTCTACAAATAAAAACTACACAGAAGAATTGTGTGAAACTTCTTTCTGTTCTGATTGTTCAACTAAAAGAGTTGAACCTTAGTTTTGATTGAGCCGTTCTGAAACACTCTTTCTGTAGAAAATGCAAGTGGAGATTCGGAGCGATAAGAAGGTAATAGTGGAAAAAGGAATGTCTCCAAATATAAACTACACAGAATCATTCTGTGAAACTTATTTCTGATCTGTGCATTAAGCTAACAGAGTTAAACCATACTTTTGATTGAGCAGATCTGAACACTCTTTCTGTAGAAAATGCAACTGGACATTTGGAGCGCGAAGAGAGTAGTAGTGGAAAAAGGAATATATTCAAATATAAAGTACACAGAAGCATTCTGTGAAACTTCTTTCTGATCTGAGCATTCAGCTAACAGAGTTAAACCATACTTTTGATTGAGCAGTTTTGAAACACTCTGTCTGTAGAAAATGCAACTGGACATTCGTAGCGCTAAGTGGGTAATAGGGGAAAAAATAATATGTTCAAATATAAACTACACAGAAGCATTGTATGAAACTTATTTCTGTTCTCTGCATTCAACTACCACGGTTGAACCTTACTTTTGATTGAGCCGTTCTGAAACACTCTTTCTGTAGAAACTGCAATTGGACATTCTGAGCGCTAAGAGGCCTATATTGGGAAAAATAATATCTTCAAATAAAAACTACACAGAAGCATTGTGTGAAACTTATTTCTGATATGTTCATTAAGATAACAGAGTTAAACCATACTTTTGATTGCGCAGTTCTGAACACTCTTTCTGTAGAAAATGCAAGTGGACATTCGGAGCGCTAAGAGGGTAATAGTGGAAAAAGGGATGTCTTCAAATATAAACTACACAGAATCATTCGGTGAAACTTCTTTCTGATCTGTGCATTCAGCTAACAGAGTTAAACCATACTTTTGATTGAGCAGATCTGAACACTCTTTCTGTAGAAAATGCAACTGGACATTTGGAGCGCTAAGAGCGTAGTAGTGGAAAAAGGAATATATTCAAATATAAACTACACAGAAGCATTCTGTGAAACTTCTTTCTGATCTGAGCATTCAGCTAACAGAGTTAAACCATACTTTTGATTGAGCAGTTTTGAAACACTCTGTCTGTAGAAAATGCAACTGGACATTCGTAGCGCTAAGTTTGTAATAGTGGAAAAAAAATATGTTCAAATATATACTACACAGAAGCATTGTATGAAACTTCTTTCTGTTCTGTGCATTCAACTAACAGAGTTGAATCTTACTTTTGATTGAGCCGTTCTGAAACACTCTTTCTGTAGAAACTGCAATTGGACATTCTGAGCGCTAAGAGGCCTATATTGGGAAAAAGAATGTCTACAAACAAAAACTACACAGAAGAATTGTGTGAAACTTCTTTCTGTTCTGTTTGTTCAACTATAAGAATTGAACCTTAGTTTTGATTGAGCCGTTCTGAAACACTCTTTCTGTAGAAAATGCAAGTGGAGATTCGGAGCGCTAAGA
This sequence comes from Symphalangus syndactylus, assembly GCF_028878055.3. Lineage (NCBI taxonomy): Eukaryota > Metazoa > Chordata > Mammalia > Primates > Hylobatidae > Symphalangus > Symphalangus syndactylus. The sequence continues at coordinate 8,368,264 of NC_072445.2, read as the reverse complement.
GGGTAATAGTGGAAAAAGGAATGTCTCCAAATATAAACTACACAGAATCATTCTGTGAAACTTCTTTCTGATCTGTGCATTCAGCTAACAGAGTTAAACCATACTTTAGATTGAGCAGATCTGAACACGCTTTCTGTAGAAAATGCAACTGGACAATTGGAGCGCTAAGAGAGTAGTAGTGGAAAAAGGAATATATTCAAATATAAACTACACAGAAGCATTCTGTGAAACTTCTTTCTGATCTGAGCATTCAGCTAACAGAGTTAAACCATACTTTTGATTGAGCAGTTTTGAAACACTCTGTCTGTAGAAAATGCACCTGGACATTCGTAGCGCCAAGTGGGTAATAGTGGAAAAAAGAATATGTTCAAATATAAACTACACAGAAGCATTGTATGAAACTTCTTTCTGTTCTGTGCATTCAACTAACAGAGTTGAACCTTACTTTTGATTGAGCCTTTCTGAAACACTCTTTCTGTAGAAACTGCAATTGGACATTCTGAGCACTAAGAGGCCTCTATTGGGAAAAATAATATCTTCAAATAAAAACTACACAGAAGCATTGTGTGAAACTTATTTCTGATATGTTCATTAAGCTAACAGAGTTAAACCATACTTTTGATTGCGCAGTTCTGAACACTCTTTCTGTAGAAAATGCAAGTGGACATTCGGAGCGCTAAGAGGGTAATAGTGGAAAAAGGAATATATTCAAATATAAACTACACAGTAGCATTCTGTGAAAATTCTTTCTGTTCTGTGCATTCAACTAACAGAGTTGAACCTTACTTTTAATTGAGCCGTTCTGAAACACTCTTTCTGTAGAAACTGCAATTGGACATGCTAAGCGCTAAGAGGCCTACATTGGGAAAAAGATATCTTCAAATAAAAACTACACAGATGCATTCTGTGAAACTTATTTCTGATCTGTAAATTCAGTTAACAGAGATAAAACATATTTTTGATTGAGCAGTTATGAAACACTCTTTTTGTAGAAAATGCAAGTGGAGATTCGGAGCGCTAAGAGGTTAATAGTGGAAAAAGGAATGTCTTCAAATATAAACTACACAGAATCATTCGGTGAAACTTCTTTCTGATCTGTGCATTCAGCTAACAGAGTTAAACCATACTTTTGATTGAGCAGATCTGAACACTCTTTCTGTTGAAAATGCAACTGGACATTTGGAGCGGTAAGAGCGTAGTAGTGGAAAAAGGAATATATTCAAATATAAACTACACAGAAGAATTCTGTGAAACTTCTTTCTGATCTGAGCATTCAGCTAACAGAGTTAAACCATACTTTTCATTGAGCAGTTTTGAAACACTCTGTCTGTAGAAAATGCAACTGGACATTCGTAGCGCTAAGTGGGTAATAGTGGAAAAAAGAATATGTTCAAATATAAACTACACAGAAGCATTGTGTGAAACTTCTTTCTGTTCTGTGCACTCAACTAACAGAGTTGAACCTTACTTTTGATTGAGCCGTTCTGAAACACTCTTTCTGTAGAAACTGCAATTGGACATTCTGAGCGCTAAGAGGCCTATATTGGGAAAAAGAATGTCTACATATAAAAACTACACAGAAGAATTGTGTGAAACTTCTTTCTGTTCTGTTTGTTCAACTAAAAGAGTTGAACCTTAGTTTTGATTGAGCCGTTCTGAAACACTCTTTCTGTAGAAAATGCAAGTGGAGATTCGGAGCGCTAAGAGGGTAATAGTGGAAAAAGGAATGTCTCCCAATATAAACTACACAGAATCATTCTGTGAAACTTCTTTCTGATCTGTGCATTCAGCTAACAGAGTTAAACCATACTTTTGATTGAGCAGATCTGAAAACTCTTTCTGTAGAAAATGCAACTGGACATTTGGAGCGCTAAGAGAGTAGTAGTGGAAAAAGGAATATATTCAAGTTTAAACTACACAGAAGCATTCTGTGAAACTTCTTTCTGATCTGAGCATTCAGCTAACAGAGTTAAACCATACTTTTGATTGAGCAGTTTTGAAACACTCTGTCTGTAGAAAATGCAACTGGACATTCGTAGTGCTAAGTGGCTAATAGTGGAAAAAAGAATATGTTCAAATATAAACTACACAGAAGCATTGTATGAAACTTCTTTCTGTTCTGTGCATTCAACTAACAGAGTTGAAACTTACTTTTGATTGAGCCTTTCTGAAACACTCTTTCTGTAGAAACTGCAATTGGACATTCTGAGCGCTAAGAGGCCTCTATTGGGAAAAATAATATCTTCAAATAAAAACTACACAGAAGCATTGTGTGAAACTTATTTCTGATATGTTCATTAAGCTAACAGAGTTAAACCATACTTTTGATTGCGCAGTTCTGAACACTCTTTCTGTAGAAAATGCAAGTGGACATTCGGAGCGCTAAGTGGGTAATAGTGGAAAAAGGAATATATTCAAATATAAACTACACAGTAGCATTCTGTGAAAATTCTTTCTGTTCTGTGCATTCAACTAACAGAGTTGAACCTTACTTTTAATTGAGCCGTTCTGAAACACTCTTTCTGTAGAAACTGCAATTGGACATGCTAAGCGCTAAGAGGCCTACATTGGGAAAAAGATATCTTCAAATAAAAACTACACAGATGCATTCTGTGAAACTTATTTCTGATCTGTAAATTCAGTTAACAGAGATAAAACATATTTTTGATTGAGCAGTTATGAAACACTCTTTTTGTAGAAAATGCAAGTGGAGATTCGGAGCGCTAAGAGGTTAATAGTGGAAAAAGGAATGTCTTCAAATATAAACTACACAGAATCATTCGGTGAAACTTCTTTCTGATCTGTGCATTCAGCTAACAGAGTTAAACCATACTTTTGATTGAGCAGATCTGAACACTCTTTCTGTTGAAAATGCAACTGGACATTTGGAGCGGTAAGAGCGTAGTAGTGGAAAAAGGAATATATTCAAATATAAACTACACAGAAGAATTCTGTGAAACTTCTTTCTGATCTGAGCATTCAGCTAACAGAGTTAAACCATACTTTTCATTGAGCAGTTTTGAAACACTCTGTCTGTAGAAAATGCAACTGGACATTCGTAGCGCTAAGTGGGTAATAGTGGAAAAAAGAATATGTTCAAATATAAACTACACAGAAGCATTGTGTGAAACTTCTTTCTGTTCTGTGCACTCAACTAACAGAGTTGAACCTTACTTTTGATTGAGCCGTTCTGAAACACTCTTTCTGTAGAAACTGCAATTGGACATTCTGAGCGCTAAGAGGCCTATATTGGGAAAAAGAATGTCTACATATAAAAACTACACAGAAGAATTGTGTGAAACTTCTTTCTGTTCTGTTTGTTCAACTAAAAGAGTTGAACCTTAGTTTTGATTGAGCCGTTCTGAAACACTCTTTCTGTAGAAAATGCAAGTGGAGATTCGGAGCGCTAAGAGGGTAATAGTGGAAAAAGGAATGTCTCCCAATATAAACTACACAGAATCATTCTGTGAAACTTCTTTCTGATCTGTGCATTCAGCTAACAGAGTTAAACCATACTTTTGATTGAGCAGATCTGAAAACTCTTTCTGTAGAAAATGCAACTGGACATTTGGAGCGCTAAGAGAGTAGTAGTGGAAAAAGGAATATATTCAAGTATAAACTACACAGAAGCATTCTGTGAAACTTCTTTCTGATCTGAGCATTCAGCTAACAGAGTTAAACCATACTTTTGATTGAGCAGTTTTGAAACACTCTGTCTGTAGAAAATGCAACTGGACATTCGTAGTGCTAAGTGGGTAATAGTGGAAAAAAGAATATGTTCAAATATAAACTACACAGAAGCATTGTATGAAACTTCTTTCTGTTCTGTGCATTCAACTAACAGAGTTGAAACTTACTTTTGATTGAGCCTTTCTGAAACACTCTTTCTGTAGAAACTGCAATTGGACATTCTGAGCGCTAAGAGGCCTCTATTGGGAAAAATAATATCTTCAAATAAAAACTACACAGAAGCATTGTGTGAAACTTATTTCTGATATGTTCATTAAGCTAACAGAGTTAAACCATACTTTTGATTGCGCAGTTCTGAACACTCTTTCTGTAGAAAATGCAAGTGGACATTCGGAGCGCTAAGAGGGTAATAGTGGAAAAAGGAATATATTCAAATATAAACTACACAGTAGCATTCTGTGAAAATTCTTTCTGTTCTGTGGATTCAACTAACAGAGTTGAACCTTACTTTTAATTGAGCCGTTCTGAAACACTCTTTCTGTAGAAACTGCAATTGGACATGCTAAGCGCTAAGAGGCCTACATTGGGAAAAAGAATATCTTCAAATAAAAACTACACAGATTCATTCTGTGAAACTTCTTTCTGTTCTGTTTGTTCAACTAAAAGAGTTGAACCTTATTTTGATTGAGCCGTTCTGAAACACTCTTTCTGTAGAAAATGCAAGTGGAGATTCGGAGCGCTAAGAGGGTAATAGTGGAAAATGGAATGTCTCCAAATATAAACTACACAGAATCATTCTGTGAAACTTCTTTCTGATCTGTGCATTCAGCTAACAGAGTTAAACCATACTTTTGATTGAGCAGATCTGAACACTCTTTCTGTAGAAAATGCAACTGGACATTTGGAGCGCTAAGAGCGTAGTAGTGGAAAAAGGAATATATTCCAATATAAACTACACAGAAGCATTCTGTGAAACTTCTTTCTGATCTGAGCATTCAGCTAACAGAGTTAAACCATACTTTTGATTGAGCAGTTTTGAAACACTCTGTCTGTAGAAAATGCAACTGGACATTCGTAGCGCTAAGTGGGTAATAGTGGAAAAAAGAATATGTTCAAATATAAACTACACAGAAGCATTGTATGAAACTTCTTTCTGTTCTGTGCATTCAACTAACGGAGTTGAACCTTACTTTTGATTGAGCAGATCTGAACACTCTTTCTGTAGAAAATGCAACTGGACATTTGGAGCGCTAAGAGAGTAGTAGTGGAAAAAGGAATATATTCAAATATAAACTACACAGAAGCATTCTGTGAAACTTCTTTCTGATCTGAGCATTCAGCTAACAGAGTTAAACCATACTTATGATTGAGCAGTTTTGAAACACTCTGTCTGTAGAAAATGCAACTGGACATTCGTAGCGCCAAGTGGGTAATAGTGGAAAAAAGAATATCTTCAAATATAAACTACACAGAAGCATTGTATGAAATTTCTTTCTGTTCTGTGCATTCAACTAACAGAGTTGAACCTTACTTTTGATTGAGCCTTTCTGAAATACTCTTTCTGTAGAAACTGCAATTGGACATTCTGAGCGCTAAGAGGCCTCTTTTGGGAAAAATAATATCTTCAAATAAAAACTACACAGAAGCATTGTGTGAAACTTATTTCTGATATGTTCATTAAGCTAACAGTGTTAAACCATACTTTTGATTGCGCAGTTCTGAACACTCTTTCTGTAGAAAATGCAAGTGAACATTCGGAGCGCTAAGGGGGTAATAGTGGAGAAAAGAATATATTCAAATATAAACTACACAGTAGCATTCGGTGAAAATTCTTTCTGTTCTGTGCATTCAACTAACAGAGTTGAACCTTATTTTTGATTGAGCCGTTCTGAAACACTCTTTCTGTAGAAACTGCAATTGGACATGCTAAGCGCTAAGAGGCCTACATTGGGAAAAAGAATATCTTCAAATAAAAACTGCACAGATGCATTCTGTGAAACTTATTTCTGATCTGTAAATTCAGTTAACAGAGATAAAACATATTTTTGATTGAGCAGTTATGAAACACACTTTTTGTAGAAAATGCAAGTGGAGATTCGGAGCGCTAAGAGGGTAATAGTGGAAAAAGGAATGTCTTCAAATATAAACTACACAGAATCATTCGGTGAAACTTCTTTCTGATCTGTGCATTCAGCTAACAGAGTTAAACCATACTTTTGATTGAGCAGATCTGAACACACTTTCTGTTGAAAATACAACTGGACATTTGGAGCGCTAAGAGCGTATTAGTGGAAAAAGGAATATATTCAAATATAAACTACACAGAAGCATTCTGTGAAACTTCTTTCTGATCTGATCATTCAGCTAACAGAGTTAAACCATACTTTTGATTGAGCAGTTTTGAAACACTCTGTCTGTAGAAAATGCAACTGGACATTCGTAGCGCTAAGTGGGTAATAGTGGAAAAAAGAATATGTTCAAATATAAACTACACAGAAGCATTGTATGAAACTACCTTCTGTTCTGTGCATTCAACTAACAGAGTTGAACCTTACTTTTGATTGAGCCGTTCTGAAACACTCTTTCTGTAGAAACTGCAATTGGACATTCTGAGTGTTAAGAGGCCTATATTGGGAAAAAGAATGTCTACAAATAAAAACTACACAGAATTGTGTGAAACTTCTTTCTGTTCTGTTTGTTCAACTAAAAGAGTTGAACCTTAGTTTTGATTGAGCCGATCTGAAACACTTTCTGTAGAAAATGCAAGTGGAGATTCGGAGCGCTAAGAGGGTAATAGTGGAAAAAGGAATGTCTTCAAATATAAACTACACAGAATCATTCGGTGAAACTTCTTTCTGATCTGTGCATTCAGCTAACAGAGTTAAACCATACTTTTGATTGAGCAGATCTGAACACTCTTTCTGTAGAAAATGCAACTGGACATTTGGAGCGCTAAGAGCGTAGTAGTGGAAAAAGGAATATATTCAAATATAAACTACACAGAAGCATTCTGTGAAACTTCTTTCTGATCTGAGCATTCAGCTAACAGAGTTAAACCATACTTTTGATTGAGCAGTTTTGAAACACTCTGTCTGTAGAAAATGCAACTGGACATTCGTAGCGCTAAGTGGGTAATAGTGGAAAAAAGAATATGTTCAAATATAAACTACACAGAAGCATTGTATGAAATTCTTTCTGTTCTGTGCATTCAACTAACAGAGTTGAACCTTACTTTTGATTGAGCCGTTCTGAAACACTCTTTCTGTAGAAACTGCAATTGGACATTCTGAGAGCTAAGAGGCCTATATTGGGAAAAAGAATGTCTACAAATAAAAACTACACAGAGGAATTGTGTGAAACTTCTTTCTGTTCTGTTTGTTCAACTAAAAGAGTTGAACCTTAGTTTTGATTGAGCCGTTCTGAAACACTCTTTATGTAGAAAATGCAAGTGGACATTCAGAGCGCTAAGAGGGTAATAGTGGAAAAAGGAATGTCTCCAAATATAAACTACACAGAATCATTCTGTGAAACTTCTTTCTGATCTGTGCATTCAGCTAACAGAGTTAAACCATACTTTTGATTGAGCAGATCTGAACACTCTTTCTGTAGAAAATGCAACTGGACATTTGGAGCGCTAAGAGAGTAGTAGTGGAAAAAGGAATATATTCAAATATAAACTACACGGAAGCATTCTGTGAAACTTCTTTCTGAACTGAGCATTCAGCTAACAGAGTTAAACCATACTTTTGATTGAGCAGTTTTGAAACACTCTGTCTGTAGAAAATGCAACTGGACATTCGTAGCGCTAAGTGGGTAATAGTGGAAAAAAGAATATGTTCAAATATAAACTACACAGAAGCATTGTATGAAACTTCTTTCTGTTCTGTGCATTCAACTAATAGAGTTGAACCTTACTTTTGATTGAGCCTTTCTGAAACACTCTTTCTGTAGAATCTGCAATTGGACATTCTGAGCGCTAAGAGGCCTATATTGGGAAAAATAATATCTTCAAATAAAAACTACACAGAAGCATTGTGTGAAACTTATTTCTGATATGTTCATTAAGCTAACAGAGTTAAACCATACTTTTGATTGCGCAGTTCTGAACACTCTTTCTGTAGAAAATGCAAGTGGACATTCGCAGCGATAAGAGGTTAATTGTGGAAAAAGGGATATATTCAAATATAAACTACACAGTAGCATTCTGTGAAAATTCTTTCTGTTCTGTGCATTCAACTAACAGAGTTGAACCTTACTTCTGATTGAGCCGTTCTGAAACACTCTTTCTGTAGAAACTGCAATTGGACATGCTAAGCGCTAAGAGGCCTACATTGGGAAAAAGAATATCTTCAAATAAAAACTACACAGATGCATTCTGTGCAACTTATTTCTGATCTGTAAATTCAGTTAACAGAGATAAAACATATTTTTCATTGAGCAGTTATGAAACACTCTTTTTGTAGAAAATGCAAGTGGAGATTCGGAGCGCTAAGAGGGTAATAGCGGAAAAAGGAATGTCTTCAAATATAAACTACACAGAATCATTCGGTGAAACTTCTTTCTGATCTGTGCATTCAGCTAACAGAGTTAAACCATACTTTTGATTGAGCAGATCTGAACACTCTTTCTGTTGAAAATGCAACTGGACATTTGGAGCGCTAAGAGCGTAGTAGTGGAAAAAGGAATATATTCAAATATAAACTACACAGAAGCATTCTGTGAAACTTCTTTCTGATCTGAGCATTCAGCTAACAGAGTTAAACCATACTTTTGATTGAGCAGTTTTGAAACACTCTGTCTGTAGAAAATGCAACTGGACATTCGTAGCGCTAAGTGGGTAATAGTGGAAAAAAGAATATGTTCAAATATAAACTACACAGAAGCATTGTATGAAACTTCTTTCTGTTCTGTGCATTCAACTAACAGAGTTGAACCTTACTTTTGATTGAGCCGTTCTGAAACTCTCTTTCTGTAGAAACTGCAATTGGACATTCTGAGCGCTAAGAGGCCTATATTGGGAAAAAGAATGTCTACAAATAAAAACTACACAGAAGAATTGTGTGAAACTTCTTTCTTTTCTGTTTGTTCAACTAAAAGAGTTGAACCTTAGTTTTGATTGAGCCGTTCTGAAACACTCTTTCTGTAGAAAATGCAAGTGGAGATTCGGAGCGCTAAGAGGGTAATAGTGGAAAAAGGAATGTCTCCAAATATAAACTACACAGAATCATTCTGTGAAACTTCTTTCTGATCTGTGCATTCAGCTAACAGAGTTAAACCATACTTTTGATTGAGCAGATCTAAACACTCTTTCTGTAGATAATGCAACTGGACATTTGGAGCGCTAAGAGAGTAGTAGTGGAAAAAGGAATATATTCAAATATAAACTACACAGAAGCATTCTGTGAAACTTCTTTCTGATCTGAGCATTCAGCTAACAGAGTTAAACCATACTTTTGATTGAGCAGTTTTGAAACACTCTGTCTGTAGAAAATGCAACTGGACATTCGTAGCGCTAAGTGGGTAATAGTGGAAAAAAGAATATGTTCAAATATAAATTACACAGAAGCATTGTATGAAACTTCTTTCTGTTCTGTGCATTCAACTAACAGAGTTGAACCTTACTTTTGATTGAGCCTTTCTGAAACACTCTTTCTGTAGAAACTGCAATTGGACATTCTGAGCGCTAAGAGGCCTCTATTGGGAAAAATAATATCTTCAAATAAAAACTACACAGAAGCATTGTGTGAAACTTATTTCTGATATGTTCATTAAGCTAACAGAGTTAAACCATACTTTTGATTGCGCAGTTCTGAACACTCTTTCTGTAGAAAATGCAAGTGGACATTCGGAGCGCTAAGAGGGTAATATTGGAAAAAGGAATATATTCAAATATAAACTACACAGTAGCATTCTGTGAAAATTCTTTCTGTTCTGTGCATTCAACTAACAGAGTTGAACCTTACTTTTGAATGAGCCGTTCTGAAACACTCTCTCTGTAGAAACTGCAATTGGACATGCTAAGCGCTAAGAGGCCTACATTGGGAAAAAGAATATCTTCAAATAAAAACTACACAGATGCATTCTGTGAAACTTATTTATGATCTGTAAATTCAGTTAACAGAGATAAAACATATTTTTGATTGAGCAGATATGAAACACTGTTTTTGTAGAAAATGCAAGTGGAGATTCGGAGCGCTAAGAGGGTAATAGTGGAAAAAGGAATGTCTTCAAATATAAACTACACAGAATCATTCGGTGAAACTTCTTTCTGATCTGTGCATTCAGCTAACAGAGTTAAACCATACTTTTGATTGAGCAGATCTGAACACTCTTTCTGTAGAAAATGCAACTGGACATTTGGAGCGCTAAGAGTGTAGTAGTGGAAAAAGGAATATATTCAAATATAAACTACACAGAAGCATTCTGTGAAACTTCTTTCTGATCTGAGCATTCAGCTAACAGAGTTAAACCATACTTTTGATTGAGCAGTTTTGAAACACTCTGTCTGTAGAAAATGCAACTGGACATTCGTAGCGCTAAGTGGGTAATAGTGGAAAAAAGAATATGTTCCAATATAAACTACACAGAAGCATTGTATGAAACTTCTTTCTGTTCTGTGCATTCAACTAACAGAGTTGAACCTTACTTTTGATTGAGCCGTTCTGAAACACTCTTTCTGTAGAAACTGCAATTGGACATTCTGAGCGCTAAGAGGCATATATTGGGAAAAAGAATGTCTACAAATAAACACTACACAGAAGAATTGTGTGAAACTTCTTTCTGTTCTGTTTGTTCAACTAAAAGAGTTGAACCTTAGTTTTGATTGAGCCGTTCTGAAACACTCTTTCTGTAGAAAATGCAAGTGGAGATTCGGAGCGCTAAGAGGGTAATAGTGGAAAAAGGAATGTCTTCAAATATAAACTACACAGAATCATTCGGTGAAACTTCTTTCTGATCTGTGCATTCAGCTAACAGAGTTAAACCATACTTTTGATTGAGCAGATCTGAACACTCTTTCCGTAGAAAATGCAACTGGACAATTGGAGCGCTAAGAGCGTAGTAGTGGAAAAAGGAATATATTCAGATATAAACTACACAGAAGCATTCTGTGAAACTTCTTTCTGATCTGAGCATTCAGCTAACAGATTTAAACCATACTTTTGATTGAGCAGTTTTGACACACTCTGTCTGTAGAAAATGCAACTGGAAATTCGTAGCGCTAAGTGGGTAATAGTGGAAAAAAGAATATGTTCAAATATAAACAACACAGAAGCATTGTATGAAATTCTTTCTGTTCTGTGCATTCAACTAACAGAGTTGAACCTTACTTTTGATTGAGCCTTTCTGAAACACTCTTTCTGTAGAAACTGCAATTGGACATTCTGAGTGCTAAGAGGCCTCTATTGGGAAAAAAAATATCTTCAAATAAAAACTACACAGAAGCATTGTTTGAAACTTATTTCTGATATGTTCATTAAGCTAACAGAGTTAAACCATACTTTTGATTGCGCAGTTCTGAACACTCTTTCTGTAGAAAATGCAAGTGGACATTCAGAGCGCTAAGAGGGTAATAGTGGAAAAAGGAAAATATTCAAATATAAACTACACAGTAGCATTCTGTGAAAATTCTTTCTGTTCTGTGCATTCAACTAACAGAGTTGAACCTTACTTTTGATTGAGCCATTCTGAAACACTGTTTCTGTAGAAACTGCAATTGGACATGCTAAGCGCTAAGAGGCCTACATTGGGAAAAAAATATCTTCAAATAAAAACTACACAGATGCATTCTGTGAAACTTATTTCTGATCTGTAAATTCAGTTAACAGAGATAAAACATATTTTTGATTGAGCAGTTATGAAACACTCTTTTTGTAGAAAATGCAAGTGGAGATTCAGAGCGCTAAGAGGGTAATAGTGGAAAAAGGAATGTCTTCAAATATAAACTACACAGAATCATTCTGTGAAACTTCTTTCTGATCTGTGCATTCAGCTAACAGAGTTAAACCATACTTTTGATTGAGCAGATCTGAACACTCTTTCTGTTGAAAATGCAACTGGACATTTGGAGCGCTAAGAGCGTAGTAGTGGAAAAAGGAATATATTCAAATATAAACTACACAGAAGCATTCTGTGAAACTTCTTTCTGATCTGAACATTCAGCTAACAGAGTTAAACCATACTTTTGATTGAGCAGTTTTGAAACACTCTGTCTGTAGAAAATGCAACTGGACATTCGTAGCGCTAAGTGAGTAATAGTGGAAAAAAGAATATGTTCAAATATAAACTACACAGAAGCATTGTATGAAACTTCTTTCTGTTCTGTGCATTCAACTAACAGAGTTGAACCTTACTTTTGATTGAGCCTTTCTGAAACCCTCTTTCTGTAGAAACTGCAATTGGACATTCTGAGCGCTAAGAGGCCTCTATTGGGAAAAATAATATCTTCAAATAAAAACTACACAGAAGCATTGTGTGAAACTTATTTCTGATATGTTCATTAAGCTAACAGAGTTAAACCATACTTTTGATTGCGCAGTTCTGAACACTCTTTCTGTAGAAAATGCAAGTGGACATTCGGAGCGCTAAGAGGGTAATAGTGGAAAAAGGATTATATTCAAATATAAACTACACAGTAGCATTCCGTTAAAATTCTTTCTGTTCTGTGCATTCAACTAACAGAGTTGAACCTTACTTTTGATTGAGCCGTTCTGAAACACTCTTTCTGTAGAAACTGCAATTGGACATGCTAAGCGCTAAGAGGCCTACATTGGGAAAAAGAATATCTTCAAATAAAAACTACACAGATGCATTCTGTGAAACTTATTTCTGATCTGTAAATTCAGTTAACAGAGATAAAACATATTTTTTATTGAGCAGTTATGAAACACTCTTTTTGTAGAAAATGCAAGTGGAGATTCGGAGCGCTAAGAGGGTAATAGTGGAAAAAGGAATGTCTTCAAATATAAACTACACAGAATCATTCGGTGAAACTTCTTTCTGATCTGTGCATTCAGCTAACAGAGTTAAACCATACTTTTGATTGAGCAGATCTGAACACTCTTTCTGTAGAAAATGCAACTGGACATTTGCAGCGCTAAGAGCGTAGTAGTGGAAAAAGGAATATATTCAAATATAAACTACACAGAAGCATTCTGTGAAACTTCTTTCTGATCTGAGCATTCAGCTAACAGAGTTAAACCATACTTTTGATTGAGCAGTTTTGAAACACTCTGTAGAAAATGCAACTGGACATTCGTAGCGCTAAGTGGGTAATAGTGGAAAAAAGAATATGTTCAAATATAAACTACACAGAAGCATTGTATGAAACTTCTTTCTGTTCTGTGCATTCAACTAACAGAGTTGAACCTTACTTTTGATTGAGCCGTTCTGAAACACTCTTTCTGTAGAAACTGCAATTGGACATTCTCAGCGCTAAGAGGCCTATATCGGGAAAAAGAATGTCTACAAATAAAAACTACACAGAAGAATTGTGTGAAACTTCTTTCTGTTCTGTTTGTTCAACTAAAAGAGTTGAACCTTAGTTTTGATTGAGCCGTTCTGAAACACTCTTTCTGTAGAAAATGCTAGTGGAGATTCGGAGCGCTAAGAGGGTAATAGTGGAAAAAGGAATGTCTTCAAATATAAACTACACAGAATCATTCGGTGAAACTTCTTTCTGATCTGTGCATTCAGCTAACAGAGTTAAACCATACTTTTGATTGAGCAGATCTGAACACTCTTTCTGTAGAAAATGCAACTGGACATTTGGAGCGCTAAGAGCATAGTAGTGGAAAAAGGAATATATTCAAATATAAACTACACAGAAGCATTCTGTGAAACTTTTTCTGATCTGAGCATTCAGCTAACAGAGTTAAACCATACTTTTGATTGAGCAGTTTTGAAACACTCTGTCTGTAGAAAATGCAACTGGACATTCGTAGCGCTAAGTGGGTAATAGTGGAAAAAAGAATATGTTCAAATATAAACTACACAGAAGCATTGTATGAAATATCTTTCTGTTCTGTGCATTCAACTAACAGAGTTGAACCTTACTTTTGATTGAGCCTTTCTGAAACACTCTTTCTGTAGAAACTGCAATTGGACATTCTGAGCGCTAAGAGGCCTCTATTGGGAAAAATAATATCTTCAAATAAAAACTACACAGAAGCATTGTGTGAAACTTATTTCTGATATGTTCATTAAGCTAACAGAGTTAAACCATACTTTTGATTGCGCAGTTCTGAACACTCTTTCTGTAGAAAATGCAAGTGGACATTCGTAGCTCTAAGAGGGTAATAGTGGAGAAAGTAATATATTCAAATATAAACTACACAGTAGCATTCTGTGAAAATTCTTTCTGTTCTGTGCATTCAACTAACAGAGTTGAACCTTACTTTTGATTGAGCCGTTCTGAAACACTCTTTCTGTAGAAACTGCAATTGGACATGCTATGCGCTAAGAGGCCTACATTGGGAAAAAGAATATCTTCAAATAAAAACTACGCAGATGCATTCTGTGAAACTTATTTCTGATCTGTAAATTCAGTTAACAGAGATAAAACATATTTTTGATTGAGCAGTTATGAAACACTCTTTTTGTAGAAAATGCAAGTGGAGATTCGGAGCGCTAAGAGGGTAATAGTGGAAAAAGGAATGTCTTCAAATATAAACTACACAGAATAATTCGGTGAAACTTCTTTCTGATCTGTGCATTCAGCTAACAGAGTTAAACCATACTTTTGATTGAGCAGATCTGAACACTCTTTCTGTAGAAAATGCAACTGGACATTTGGAGCGCTAAGAGCGTAGTAGTGGAAAAAGAAATATATTCAAATATAAACTACACAGAAGCATTCTGTGAAACTTCTTTCTGATCTGAGCATTCAGCTAACAGAGTTAAACCATACTTTTGATTGAGCAGTTTTGAAACACTCTGTCTGTAGAAAATGCAACTGGACATTCGTAGCGCTAAGTGGGTAATAGTGGAAAAAAGAATATGTTCAAATATAAACTACACAGAAGCATTGTATGAAATTCTTTCTGTTCTGTGCATTCAACTAACAGAGTTGAACCTTACTTTTGATTGAGCCGTTCTGAAACACTCTTTCTGTAGAAACTGCAATTGGACATTCTGAGAACTAAGAGGCCTATATTGGGAAAAAGAATGTCTACAAATAAAAACTACACAGAGGAATTGTGTGAAACTTCTTTCTGTTCTGTTTGTTCAACTAAAAGAGTTGAACCTTAGTTTTGATTGAGCCGTTCTGAAACACTCTTTATGTAGAAAATGCAAGTGGACATTCGGAGCACTAAGAGGGTAATAGTGGAAAAAGGAATGTCTCCAAATATAAACTACACAGAATCATTCTGTGAAACTTCTTTCTGATCTGTGCATTCAGCTAACAGAGTTAAACCATACTTTTGATTGAGCAGATCTGAACACTCTTTCTGTAGAAAATGCAACTGGACATTTGGAGCGCTAAGAGAGTAGTAGTGGAAAAAGGAATATATTCAAATATAAACTACACAGAAGCATTCTGTGAAACTTCTTTCTGATCTGAGCATTCAGCTAACAGAGTTAAACCATACTTTTGATTGAGCAGTTTTGAAACACTCTGTCTGTAGAAAATGCAACTGGACATTCGTAGCGCTAAGTGGGTAATAGTGGAAAAAAGAATATGTTCAAATATAAACTACACAGAAGCATTGTATGAAACTTCTTTCTGTTCTGTGCATTCAACTAACAGAGTTGAACCTTACTTTTGATTGAGCCTTTCTGAAACACTCTTTCTGTAGAATCTGCAATTGGACATTCTGAGCGCTAAGAGGCCTATATTGGGAAAAATAATATCTTCAAATAAAAACTACACAGAAGCATTGTGTGAAACTTATTTCTGATATGTTCATTAAGCTAACAGAGTTAAACCATACTTTTGATTGCGCAGTTCTGAACACTCTTTCTGTAGAAAATGCAAGTGGACATTCGCAGCGATAAGAGGTTAATTGTGGAAAAAGGGATATATTCAAATATAAACTACACAGTAGCATTCTGTGAAAATTCTTTCTGTTCTGTGCATTCAACTAACAGAGTTGAACCTTACTTCTGATTGAGCCGTTCTGAAACACTCTTTCTGTAGAAACTGCAATTGGACATGCTAAGCGCTAAGAGGCCTACATTGGGAAAAAGAATATCTTCAAATAAAAACTACACAGATGCATTCTGTGCAACTTATTTCTGATCTGTAAATTCAGTTAACAGAGATAAAACATATTTTTCATTGAGCAGTTATGAAACACTCTTTTTGTAGAAAATGCAAGTGGAGATTCGGAGCGCTAAGAGGGTAATAGCGGAAAAAGGAATGTCTTCAAATATAAACTACACAGAATCATTCGGTGAAACTTCTTTCTGATCTGTGCATTCAGCTAACAGAGTTAAACCATACTTTTGATTGAGCAGATCTGAACACTCTTTCTGTTGAAAATGCAACTGGACATTTGGAGCGCTAAGAGCGTAGTAGTGGAAAAAGGAATATATTCAAATATAAACTACACAGAAGCATTCTGTGAAAATTCTTTCTGATCTGAGCATTCAGCTAACAGAGTTAAACCATACTTTTGATTGAGCAGTTTTGAAACACTCTGTCTGTAGAAAATGCAACTGGACATTCGTAGCGCTAAGTGGGTAATAGTGGAAAAAAGAATATGTTCAAATATAAACTACACAGAAGCATTGTATGAAACTTCTTTCTGTTCTGTGCATTCAACTAACAGAGTTGAACCTTACTTTTGATTGAGCCGTTCTGAAACACTCTTTCTGTAGAAACTGCAATTGGACATTCTGAGCGCTAAGAGGCCTATATTGGGAAAAAGAATGTCTACAAATAAAAACTACACAGAAGAATTGTGTGAAACTTCTTTCTGTTCTGTTTGCTCAACTAAAAGAGTTGAACCTTAGTTTTGATTGAGCCGTTCTGAAACACTCTTTCTGTAGAAAATGCAAGTGGAGATTCGGAGCGCTAAGAGGGTAATAGTGGAAAAAGGAATGTCTCCAAATATAAACTACACAGAATCATTCTGTGAAACTTCTTTCTGATCTGTGCATTCAGCTAACAGAGTTAAACCATACTTTTGATTGAGCAGATCTAAACACTCTTTCTGTAGATAATGCAACTGGACATTTGGAGCGCTAAGAGAGTAGTAGTGGAAAAAGGAATATATTCAAATATAAACTACACAGAAGCACTCTGTGAAACTTCTTTCTGATCTGAGCATTCAGCTAACAGAGTTAAACCATACTTTTGATTGAGCAGTTTTGAAACACTCTGTCTGTAGAAAATGCAACTGGACATTCGTAGCGCTAAGTGGGTAATAGTGGAAAAAAGAATATGTTCAAATATAAATTACACAGAAGCATTGTATGAAACTTCTTTCTGTTCTGTGCATTCAACTAACAGAGTTGAACCT
Organism: Symphalangus syndactylus; assembly: GCF_028878055.3. Classification (NCBI taxonomy): domain Eukaryota; kingdom Metazoa; phylum Chordata; class Mammalia; order Primates; family Hylobatidae; genus Symphalangus; species Symphalangus syndactylus. Next base: position 8,351,111 of record NC_072445.2, on the reverse strand, counting down.
TACTTTTGATTGAGCCTTTCTGAAACACTCTTTCTGTAGAAACTGCAATTGGACATTCTGAGCGCTAAGAGGCCTCTATTGGGAAAAATAATATCTTCAAATAAAAACTACACAGAAGCATTGTGTGAAACTTATTTCTGATATGTTCATTAAGCTAACAGAGTTAAACCATACTTTTGATTGCACAGTTCTGAACACTCTTTCTGTAGAAAATGCAAGTGGACATTCGGAGCGCTAAGAGGGTAATATTGGAAAAAGGAATATATTCAAATATAAACTACACAGTAGCATTCTGTGAAAATTCTTTCTGTTCTGTGCATTCAACTAACAGAGTTGAACCTTACTTTTGAATGAGCCGTTCTGAAACACTCTCTCTGTGGAAACTGCAATTGGACATGCTAAGCGCTAAGAGGCCTACATTGGGAAAAAGAATATCTTCAAATAAAAACTACACAGATGCATTCTGTGAAACTTATTTATGATCTGTAAATTCAGTTAACAGAGATAAAACATATTTTTGATTGAGCAGATATGAAACACTGTTTTTGTAGAAAATGCAAGTGGAGATTCGGAGCGCTAAGAGGGTAATAGTGGAAAAAGGAATGTCTTCAAATATAAACTACACCGAATCATTCGGTGAAACTTCTTTCTGATCTGTGCATTCAGATAACAGAGTTAAACCATACTTTTGATTGAGCAGATCTGAACACTCTTTCTGTAGAAAATGCAACTGGACATTTGGAGCGCTAAGATCGTAGTAGTGGAAAAAGGAATATATTCAAATATAAACTACACAGAAGCATTCTGTGAAACTTCTTTCTGATCTGAGCATTCAGCTAACAGAGTTAAACCATACTTTTGATTGAGCAGTTTTGAAACACTCTGTCTGTAGAAAATGCAACTGGACATTCGTAGCGCTAAGTGGGTAATAGTGGAAAAAAAATATGTTCCAATATAAACTACACAGAAGCAATGTATGAAACTTCTTTCTGTTCTGTGCATTCAACTAACAGAGTTGAACCTTACTTTTGATTGAGCCTTTCTGAAACACTCTTTCTGTAGAAACTGCAATTGGACATTCTGAGCGCTAAGAGGCATATATTGGGAAAAAGAATGTCTACAAATAAAAACTACACAGAAGAATTGTGTGAAAGTTCTTTCTGTTCTGTTTGTTCAACTAAAAGACTTGAACCTAAGTTTTGATTGAGCCGTTCTGAAACACACTATCTGTAGAAAATGCAAGTGGAGATTCGGAGCGCTAAGAGGGTAATAGTGGAAAAAGGAATGTCTCCAAATATAAACTACACAGAATCATTCTGTGAAACTTCTTTCTGATCTGTGCATTCAGCTAACAGAGTTAAACCATACTTTTGATTGAGCAGATCTGAACACTCTTTCTGTAGAAAATGCAACTGGACATTTGGAGCGCTAAGAGCATAGTAGTGGAAAAAGGAATATATTCAAATATAAACTACACAGAAGCATTCTGTGAAACTTTTTCTGATCTGAGCATTCAGCTAACAGAGTTAAACCATACTTTTGATTGAGCAGTTTTGAAACACTCTGTCTGTAGAAAATGCAACTGGACATTCGTAGCGCTAAGTGGGTAATAGTGGAAAAAAGAATATGTTCAAATATAAACTACACAGAAGCATTGTATGAAATTTCTTTCTGTTCTGTGCATTCAACTAACAGAGTTGAACCTTACTTTTGATTGAGCCTTTCTGAAACACTCTTTCTGTAGAAACTGCAATTGGACATTCTGAGCGCTAAGAGGCCTCTATTGGGAAAAATAATATCTTCAAATAAAAACTACACAGAGGAATTGTGTGAAACTTCTTTCTGTTCTGTTTGTTCAACTAAAAGAGTTGAACCTTAGTTTTGATTGAGCCGTTCTGAAACACTCTTTATGTAGAAAATGCAAGTGGACATTCGGAGCGCTAAGAGGGTAATAGTGGAAAAAGGAATGTCTCCAAATATAAACTACACAGAATCATTCTGTGAAACTTCTTTCTGATCTGTGCATTCAGCTAACAGAGTTAAACCATACTTTTGATTGAGCAGATCTGAACACTCTTTCTGTAGAAAATGCAACTGGACATTTGGAGCGCTAAGAGAGTAGTAGTGGAAAAAGGAATATATTCAAATATAAACTACACAGAAGCATTCTGTGAAACTTCTTTCTGATCTGAGCATTCAGCTAACAGAGTTAAACCATACTTTTGATTGAGCAGTTTTGAAACACTCTGTCTGTAGAAAATGCAACTGGACATTCGTAGCGCTAAGTGGGTAAGAGTGGAAAAAAGAATATGTTCAAATATAAACTACACAGAAGCATTGTATGAAACTTCTTTCTGTTCTGTGCATTCAACTAACAGAGTTGAACCTTACTTTTGATTGAGCCTTTCTGAAACACTCTTTCTGTAGAATCTGCAATTGGACATTCTGAGCGCTAAGAGGCCTATATTGGGAAAAATAATATCTTCAAATAAAAACTACACAGAAGCATTGTGTGAAACTTATTTCTGATATGTTCATTAAGCTAACAGAGTTAAACCATACTTTTGATTGCGCAGTTCTGAACACTCTTTCTGTAGAAAATGCAAGTGGACATTCGCAGCGATAAGAGGTTAATTGTGGAAAAAGGGATATATTCAAATATAAACTACACAGTAGCATTCTGTGAAAATTCTTTCTGTTCTGTGCATTCAACTAACAGAGTTGAACCTTACTTCTGATTGAGCCGTTCTGAAACACTCTTTCTGTAGAAACTGCAATTGGACATGCTAAGCGCTAAGAGGCCTACATTGGGAAAAAGAATATCTTCAAATAAAAACTACACAGATGCATTCTGTGCAACTTATTTCTGATCTGTAAATTCAGTTAACAGAGATAAAACATATTTTTCATTGAGCAGTTATGAAACACTCTTTTTGTAGAAAATGCAAGTGGAGATTCGGAGCGCTAAGAGGGTAATAGCGGAAAAAGGAATGTCTTCAAATATAAACTACACAGAATCATTCGGTGAAACTTCTTTCTGATCTGTGCATTCAGCTAACAGAGTTAAACCATACTTTTGATTGAGCAGATCTGAACACTCTTTCTGTTGAAAATGCAACTGGACATTTGGAGCGCTAAGAGCGTAGTAGTGGAAAAAGGAATATATTCAAATATAAACTACACAGAAGCATTCTGTGAAAATTATTTCTGATCTGAGCATTCAGCTAACAGAGTTAAACCATACTTTTGATTGAGCAGTTTTGAAACACTCTGTCTGTAGAAAATGCAACTGGACATTCGTAGCGCTAAGTGGGTAATAGTGGAAAAAAGAATATGTTCAAATATAAACTACACAGAAGCATTGTATGAAACTTCTTTCTGTTCTGTGCATTCAACTAACAGAGTTGAACCTTACTTTTGATTGAGCCGTTCTGAAACACTCTTTCTGTAGAAACTGCAATTGGACATTCTGAGCGCTAAGAGGCCTATATTGGGAAAAAGAATATCTACAAATAAAAACTACACAGAAGAATTGTGTGAAACTTCTTTCTGTTCTGTTTGCTCAACTAAAAGAGTTGAACCTTAGTTTTGATTGAGCCGTTCTGAAACACTCTTTCTGTAGAAAATGCAAGTGGAGATTCGGAGCGCTAAGAGGGTAATAGTGGAAAAAGGAATGTCTCCAAATATAAACTACACAGAATCATTCTGTGAAACTTCTTTCTGATCTGTGCATTCAGCTAACAGAGTTAAACCCTACTTTTGATTGAGCAGATCTAAACACTCTTTCTGTAGATAATGCAACTGGACATTTGGAGCGCTAAGAGAGTACTAGTGGAAAAAGTAATATATTCAAATATAAACTACACAGAAGCACTCTGTGAAACTTCTTTCTGATCTGAGCATTCAGCTAACAGAGTTAAACCATACTTTTGATTGAGCAGTTTTGAAACACTCTGTCTGTAGAAAATGCAACTGGACATTCGTAGCGCTAAGTGGGTAATAGTGGAAAAAAGAATATGTTCAAATATAAATTACACAGAAGCATTGTATGAAACTTCTTTCTGTTCTGTGCATTCAACTAACAGAGTTGAACCTTACTTTTGATTGAGCCTTTCTGAAACACTCTTTCTGTAGAAAGTGCAATTGGACATTCTGAGCGCTAAGAGGCCTCTATTGGGAAAAATAATATCTTCAAATAAAAACTACACAGAAGCATTGTGTGAAACTTATTTCTGATATGTTCATTAAGCTAACAGAGTTAAACCATAGTTTTGATTGCACAGTTCTGAACACTCTTTCTGTAGAAAATGCAAGTTGACATTCGGAGCGCTAAGAGGGTAATATTGGAAAAAGGAATATATTCAAATATAAACTACACAGTAGCATTCTGTGAAAATTCTTTCTGTTCTGTGCATTCAACTAACAGAGTTGAACCTTACTTTTGAATGAGCCGTTCTGAAACACTCTCTCTGTGGAAACTGCAATTGGACATGCTAAGCGCTAAGAGGCCTACATTGGGAAAAAGAATATCTTCAAATAAAAACTACACAGATGCATTCTGTGAAACTTATTTATGATCTGTAAATTCAGTTAACAGAGATAAAACATATTTTTGATTGAGCAGATATGAAACACTGTTTTTGTAGAAAATGCAAGTGGAGATTCGGAGCGCTAAGAGGGTAATAGTGGAAAAAGGAATGTCTTCAAATATAAACTACACAGAATCATTCGGTGAAACTTCTTTCTGATCTGTGCATTCAGATAACAGAGTTAAACCATACTTTTGATTGAGCAGATCTGAACACTCTTTCTGTAGAAAATGCAACTGGACATTTGGAGCGCTAAGATCGTAGTAGTGGAAAAAGGAATATATTCAAATATAAACTACACAGAAGCATTCTGTGAAACTTCTTTCTGATCTGAGCATTCAGCTAACAGAGTTAAACCATACTTTTGATTGAGCAGTTTTGAAACACTCTGTCTGTAGAAAATGCAACTGGACATTCGTAGCGCTAAGTGGGTAATAGTGGAAAAAAAATATGTTCCAATATAAACTACACAGAAGCATTGTATGAAACTTCTTTCTGTTCTGTGCATTCAACTAACAGAGTTGAACCTTACTTTTGATTGAGCCTTTCTGAAACACTCTTTCTATAGAAACTGCAATTGGACATTCTGAGCGCTAAGAGGCATATATTGGGAAAAAGAATGTCTACAAATAAAAACTACACAGAAGAATTGTGTGAAACTTCTTTCTGTTCTGTTTGTTCAACTAAAAGACTTGAACCTAAGTTTTGATTGAGCCGTTCTGAAACACACTTTCTGTAGAAAATGCAAGTGGAGATTCGGAGCGCTAAGAGGGTAATAGTGGAAAAAGGAATGTCTCCAAATATAAACTACACAGAATCATTCTGTGAAACTTCTTTCTGATCTGTGCATTCAGCTAACAGAGTTAAACCATACTTTTGATTGAGCAGATCTGAGCACTCTTTCTGTAGAAAATGCAACTGGACATTTGGAGCGCTAAGAGCATAGTAGTGGAAAAAGGAATATATTCAAATATAAACTACACAGAAGAATTCTGTGAAACTTTTTCTGATCTGAGCATTCAGCTAACAGAGTTAAACCATACTTTTGATTGAGCAGTTTTGAAACACTCTGTCTGTAGAAAATGCAACTGGACATTCGTAGCGCTAAGTGGGTAATAGTGGAAAAAAGAATATGTTCAAATATAAACTACACAGAAGCATTGTATGAAATTTCTTTCTGTTCTGTGCATTCAACTAACAGAGTTGAACCTTACTTTTGATTGAGCCTTTCTGAAACACTCTTTCTGTAGAAACTGCAATTGGACATTCTGAGCGCTAAGAGGCCTCTATTGGGAAAAATAATATCTTCAAATAAAAACTACACAGAAGCATTGTGTGAAACTTATTTCTGATATGTTCATTAAGCTAACAGAGTTAAACCATACTTTTGATTGCGCAGTTCTGAACACTCTTTCTGTAGAAAATGCAAGTGGACATTCGTAGCTCTAAGAGGGTAATAGTGGAGAAAGGAATATATTCAAATATAAACTACACAGTAGCATTCTGTGAAAATTCTTTCTGTTCTGTGCATTCAACTAACAGAGTTGAACCTTACTTTTGATTGAGCCGTTCTGAAACACTCTTTCTGTAGAAACTGCAATTGGACATGCTATGCGCTAAGAGGCCTACATTGGGAAAAAGAATATCTTCAAATAAAAACTACGCAGATGCATTCTGTGAAACTTATTTCTGATCTGTAAATTCAGTTAACAGAGATAAAACATATTTTTGATTGAGCAGTTATGAAACACTCTTTTTGTAGAAAATGCAAGTGGAGATTCGGAGCGCTAAGAGGGTAATAGTGGAAAAAGGAATGTCTTCAAAAATAAACTACACAGAATAATTCGGTGAAACTTCTTTCTGATCTGTGCATTCAGCTAACAGAGTTAAACCATACTTTTGATTGAGCAGATCTGAACACTCTTTCTGTAGAAAATGCAACTGGACATTTGGAGCGCTAAGAGCGTAGTAGTGGAAAAAGGAATATATTCAAATATAAACTACACAGAAGCATTCTGTGAAACTTCTTTCTGATCTGAGCATTCAGCTAACAGAGTTAAACCATACTTTTGATTGAGCAGTTTTGAAACACTCTGTCTGTAGAAAATGCAACTGGACATTCGTAGCGCTAAGTGGGTAATAGTGGAAAAAAGAATATGTTCAAATATAAACTACACAGAAGCATTGTATGAAATTCTTTCTGTTCTGTGCATTCAACTAACAGAGTTGAACCTTACTTTTGATTGAGCCGTTCTGAAACACTCTTTCTGTAGAAACTGCAATTGGACATTCTGAGAACTAAGAGGCCTATATTGGGAAAAAGAATGTCTACAAATAAAAACTACACAGAGGAATTGTGTGAAACTTCTTTCTGTTCTGTTTGTTCAACTAAAAGAGTTGAACCTTAGTTTTGATTGAGCCGTTCTGAAACACTCTTTATGTAGAAAATGCAAGTGGACATTCGGAGCGCTAAGAGGGTAATAGTGGAAAAAGGAATGTCTCCAAATATAAACTACACAGAATCATTCTGTGAAACTTCTTTCTGATCTGTGCATTCAGCTAACAGAGTTAAACCATACTTTTGATTGAGCAGATCTGAACACTCTTTCTGTAGAAAATGCAACTGGACATTTGGAGCGCTAAGAGAGTAGTAGTGGAAAAAGGAATATATTCAAATATAAACTACACAGAAGCATTCTGTGAAACTTCTTTCTGATCTGAGCATTCAGCTAACAGAGTTAAACCATACTTTTGATTGAGCAGTTTTGAAACACTCTGTCTGTAGAAAATGCAACTGGACATTCGTAGCGCTAAGTGGGTAATAGTGGAAAAAAGAATATGTTCAAATATAAACTACACAGAAGCATTGTATGAAACTTCTTTCTGTTCTGTGCATTCAACTAACAGAGTTGAACCTTACTTTTGATTGAGCCTTTCTGAAACACTCTTTCTGTAGAATCTGCAATTGGACATTCTGAGCGCTAAGAGGCCTATATTGGGAAAAATAATATCTTCAAATAAAAACTACACAGAAGCATTGTGTGAAACTTATTTCTGATATGTTCATTAAGCTAACAGAGTTAAACCATACTTTTGATTGCGCAGTTCTGAACACTCTTTCTGTAGAAAATGCAAGTGGACATTCGCAGCGATAAGAGGTTAATTGTGGAAAAAGGGATATATTCAAATATAAACTACACAGTAGCATTCTGTGAAAATTCTTCCTGTTCTGTGCATTCAACTAACAGAGTTGAACCTTACTTCTGATTGAGCCGTTCTGAAACACTCTTTCTGTAGAAACTGCAATTGGACATGCTAAGCGCTAAGAGGCCTACATTGGGAAAAAGAATATCTTCAAATAAAAACTACACAGATGCATTCTGTGCAACTTATTTCTGATCTGTAAATTCAGTTAACAGAGATAAAACATATTTTTCATTGAGCAGTTATGAAACACTCTTTTTGTAGAAAATGCAAGTGGAGATTCGGAGCGCTAAGAGGGTAATAGCGGAAAAAGGAATGTCTTCAAATATAAACTACACAGAATCATTCGGTGAAACTTCTTTCTGATCTGTGCATTCAGCTAACAGAGTTAAACCATACTTTTGATTGAGCAGATCTGAACACTCTTTCTGTTGAAAATGCAACTGGACATTTGGAGCGCTAAGAGCGTAGTAGTGGAAAAAGGAATATATTCAAATATAAACTACACAGAAGCATTCTGTGAAAATTCTTTCTGATCTGAGCATTCAGCTAACAGAGTTAAACCATACTTTTGATTGAGCAGTTTTGAAACACTCTGTCTGTAGAAAATGCAACTGGACATTCGTAGCGCTAAGTGGGTAATAGTGGAAAAAAGAATATGTTCAAATATAAACTACACAGAAGCATTGTATGAAACTTCTTTCTGTTCTGTGCATTCAACTAACAGAGTTGAACCTTACTTTTGATTGAGCCGTTCTGAAACACTCTTTCTGTAGAAACTGCAATTGGACATTCTGAGCGCTAAGAGGCCTATATTGGGAAAAAGAATGTCTACAAATAAAAACTACACAGAAGAATTGTGTGAAACTTCTTTCTGTTCTGTTTGCTCAACTAAAAGAGTTGAACCTTAGTTTTGATTGAGCCGTTCTGAAACACTCTTTCTGTAGAAAATGCAAGTGGAGATTCGGAGCGCTAAGAGGGTAATAGTGGAAAAAGGAATGTCTCCAAATATAAACTACACAGAATCATTCTGTGAAACTTCTTTCTGATCTGTGCATTCAGCTAACAGAGTTAAACCATACTTTTGATTGAGCAGATCTAAACACTCTTTCTGTAGATAATGCAACTGGACATTTGGAGCGCTAAGAGAGTAGTAGTGGAAAAAGGAATATATTCAAATATAAACTACACAGAAGCATTCTGTGAAACTTCTTTCTGATCTGAGCATTCAGCTAACAGAGTTAAACCATACTTTTGATTGAGCAGTTTTGAAACACTCTGTCTGTAGAAAATGCAACTGGACATTCGTAGCACTAAGTGGGTAATAGTGGAAAAAAGAATATGTTCAATTATAAATTACACAGAAGCATTGTATGAAACTTCTTTCTGTTCTGTGCATTCAACTAACAGAGTTGAACCTTACTTTTGATTGAGCCTTTCTGAAACACTCTTTCTGTAGAAACTGCAATTGGACATTCTGAGCGCTAAGAGGCCTCTATTGGGAAAAATAATATCTTCAAATAAAAACTACACAGAAGCATTGTGTGAAACTTATTTCTGATATGTTCATTAAGCTAACAGAGTTAAACCATACTTTTGATTGAGCAGATCTGAACACTCTTTCTGTTGAAAATGCAACTGGACATTTGGAGCGCTAAGAGCGTAGTAGTGGAAAAAGGAATATATTCAAATATAAACTACACAGAAGCATTCTGTGAAAATTCTTTCTGATCTGAGCATTCAGCTAACAGAGTTAAACCATACTTTTGATTGAGCAGTTTTGAAACACTCTGTCTGTAGAAAATGCAACTGGACATTCGTAGCGCTAAGTGGGTAATAGTGGAAAAAAGAATATGTTCAAATATAAACTACACAGAAGCATTGTATGAAACTTCTTTCTGTTCTGTGCATTCAACTAACAGAGTTGAACCTTACTTTTGATTGAGCCGTTCTGAAACACTCTTTCTGTAGAAACTGCAATTGGACATTCTGAGCGCTAAGAGGCCTATATTGGGAAAAAGAATGTCTACAAATAAAAACTACACAGAAGAATTGTGTGAAACTTCTTTCTGTTCTGTTTGCTCAACTAAAAGAGTTGAACCTTAGTTTTGATTGAGCCGTTCTGAAACACTCTTTCTGTAGAAAATGCAAGTGGAGATTCGGAGCGCTAAGAGGGTAATAGTGGAAAAAGGAATGTCTCCAAATATAAACTACACAGAATCATTCTGTGAAACTTCTTTCTGATCTGTGCATTCAGCTAACAGAGTTAAACCATACTTTTGATTGAGCAGATCTAAACACTCTTTCTGTAGATAATGCAACTGGACATTTGGAGCGCTTAGAGAGTAGTAGTGGAAAAAGGAATATATTCAAATATAAACTACACAGAAGCATTCTGTGAAACTTCTTTCTGATCTGAGCATTCAGCTAACAGAGTTAAACCATACTTTTGATTGAGCAGTTTTGAAACACTCTGTCTGTAGAAAATGCAACTGGACATTCGTAGCGCTAAGTGGGTAATAGTGGAAAAAAGAATATGTTCAAATATAAATTACACAGAAGCATTGTATGAAACTTCTTTCTGTTCTGTGCATTCAACTAACAGAGTTGAACCTTACTTTTGATTGAGCCTTTCTGAAACACTCTTTCTGTAGAAACTGCAATTGGACATTCTGAGCGCTAAGAGGCCTCTATTGGGAAAAATAATATCTTCAAATAAAAACTACACAGAAGCATTGTGTGAAACTTATTTCTGATATGTTCATTAAGCTAACAGAGTTAAACCATACTTTTGATTGCACAGTTCTGAACACTCTTTCTGTAGAAAATGCAAGTGGACATTCGGAGCGCTAAGAGGGTAATATTGGAAAAAGGAATATATTCAAATATAAACTACACAGTAGCATTCTGTGAAAATTCTTTCTGTTCTGTGCATTCAACTAACAGAGTTGAACCTTACTTTTGAATGAGCCGTTCTGAAACACTCTCTCTGTGGAAACTGCAATTGGACATGCTAAGCGCTAAGAGGCCTACATTGGGAAAAAGAATATCTTCAAATAAAAACTAAACAGATGCATTCTGTGAAACTTTTTTATGATCTGTAAATTCAGTTAACAGAGATAAAACATATTTTTGATTGAGCAGATATGAAACACTGTTTTTGTAGAAAATGCAAGTGGAGATTCGGAGCGCTAAGAGGGTAATAGTGGAAAAAGGAATGTCTTCAAATATAAACTACACCGAATCATTCGGTGAAACTTCTTTCTGATCTGTGCATTCAGATAACAGAGTTAAACCATACTTTTGATTGAGCAGATCTGAACACTCTTTCTGTAGAAAATGCAACTGGACATTTGGAGCGCTAAGAGCGTAGTAGTGGAAAAAGGAATATATTCAAATATAAACTACACAGAAGCATTCTGTGAAACTTCTTTCTGATCTGAGCATTCAGCTAACAGAGTTAAACCATACTTTTGATTGAGCAGTTTTGAAACACTCTGTCTGTAGAAAATGCAACTGGACATTCGTAGCGCTAAGTGGGTAATAGTGGAAAAAAAATATGTTCCAATATAAACTACACAGAAGCATTGAATGAAACTTCTTTCTGTTCTGTGCATTCAACTAACAGAGTTGAACCTTACTTTTGATTGAGCCGTTCTGAAACACTCTTTCTGTAGAAACTGCAATTGGACATTCTGAGCGCTAAGAGGCATATATTGGGAAAAAGAATGTCTACAAATAAAAACTACACAGAAGAATTGTGTGAAACTTCTTTCTGTTCTGTTTGTTCAACTAAAAGACTTGAACCTAAGTTTTGATTGAGCCGTTCTGAAACACACTTTCTGTAGAAAATGCAAGTGGAGATTCGGAGCGCTAAGAGGGTAATAGTGGAAAAAGGAATGTCTCCAAATATAAACTACACAGAATCATTCTGTGAAACTTCTTTCTGATCTGTGAATTCAGCTAACAGAGTTAAACCATACTTTTGATTGAGCAGATCTGAACACTCTTTCTGTAGAAAATGCAACTGGACATTTGCAGCGCTAAGAGAGTAGTAGTGGAAAAAGGAATATATTCAAATATAAACTACACAGAAGCATTCTGTGAAACTTCTTTCTGATCTGAGCATTCAGATAACAGATTTAAACCATACTTTTGATTGAGCAGTTTTGAAACACTCTGTCTGTAGAAAATGCAACTGGACATTCGTAGCGCTAAGTGGGAAATAGTGGAAAAAAGGATATGTTCAAATATAAACTACACAGAAGCATTGTATGAAACTTCTTTCTGTTCTGTGCATTCAACTAACAGAGTTGAACCTTAATTTTGATTGAGCCTTTCTGAAACACTCTTTCTGTAGAAACTGCAATTGGACATTCTGAGCGCTAAGAGGCCTATATTGGGAAAAATAATATCTTCAAATAAAAACTACACTGAAGCATTGTGTGAAACTAATTTCTGATATGTTCATTAAGCTAACAGAGTTAAACCATACTTTTGATTGAGCAGTTTTGAAACACTCTGTCTGTAGAAAATGCAACTGGACATTCGTAGCGCTAAGTGGGTAATAGTGGAAAAAAGAATATGTTCAAATATAAACTACACAGAAGCATTGTATGAAACTTCTTTCTGTTCTGTGCATTCAACTAACAGAGTTGAACCTTACTTTTGATTGAGCCGTTCTGAAACCCTCTTTCTGTAGAAACTGCAATTGGACATTCTGAGCGTTAAGAGGCCTATATTGGGAAAAAGAATGTCTACAAATAAAAACTACACAGAAGAATTGTGTGAAACTTCTTTCTGTTCTGTTTGTTCAACTAAAAAAGTTGAACCTTAATTTTGATTGAGCCGTTCTGAAACACTCTTTCTGTAGAAAATGCAAGTGGAGATTCGGAGCGCTAAGAGGGTAATAGTGGAAAAAGGAATGTCTTCAAATATAAACTACACAGAATCATTCGGTGAAACTTCTTTCTGATCTGTGCATTCAGCTAACAGAGTTAAACCATACTTTTGATTGAGCAGATCTGAACACTCTTTCTGTAGAAAATGCAACTGGACATTTGGAACGCTAAGAGCGTAGTAGTGGAAAAAGGAATATATTCAGATATAAACTACACAGAAGCATTCTGTGAAACTTCTTTCTGATCTGAGCATTCAGCTAACAGAGTTAAACCATACTTTTGATTGAGCAGTTTTGACACACTCTGTCTGTAGAAAATGCAACTGGACATTCGTAGCGCTAAGTGGGTAATAGTGGAAAAAAGAATATGTTCAAATATAAACAACACAGAAGCATTGTATGAAATTCTTTCTGTTCTGTGCATTCAACTAACAGAGTTGAACCTTACTTTTGATTGAGCCTTTCTGAAACACTCTTTCTGTAGAAACTGCAATTGGACATTCTGAGCGCTAAGAGGCCTCTATTGGGAAAAAAAATATCTTCAAATAAAAACTACACAGAAGCATTGTTTGAAACTTATTTCTGATATGTTCATTAAGCTAACAGAGTTAAACCATACTTTTGATTGCGCAGTTCTGAACACTCTTTCTGTAGAAAATGCAAGTGGACATTCGGAGCGCTAAGAGGGTAATAGTGGAAAAAGGAAAATATTCAAATATAAACTACACAGTAGCATTCTGTGAAAATTCTTTCTGTTCTGTGCATTCAACTAACAGAGTTGAACCTTACTTTTGATTGAGCCATTCTGAAACACTGTTTCTGTAGAAACTGCAATTGGACATGCTAAGCGCTAAGAGGCCTACATTGGGAAAAAGATATCTTCAAATAAAAAGTACACAGATGCATTCTGTGAAACTTATTTCTGATCTGTAAATTCAGTTAACAGAGATAAAACATATTTTTGATTGAGCAGTTATGAAACACTCTTTTTGTAGAAAATGCAAGTGGAGATTCGGAGCGCTAAGAGGGTAATAGTGGAAAAAGGAATGTCTTCAAATATAAACTACACAGAATCATTTGGTGAAACTTCTTTCTGATCTGTGCATTCAGCTAACAGAGTTAAACCATACTTTTGATTGAGCAGATCTGAACATTCTTCCTGTTGAAAATGCAACTGGACATTTGGAGGGCTAAGAGCGTAGTAGTGGAAAAAGGAATATATTCAAATATAAACTACACAGAAGCATTCTGTGAAACTTCTTTCTGATCTGAACATTCAGCTAACAGAGTTAAACCATACTTTTGATTGAGCAGTTTTGAAACACTCTGTCTGTAGAAAATGCAACTGGACATTCGTAGCGCTAAGTGAGTAATAGTGGAAAAAAGAATATGTTCAAATATAAACTACACAGAAGCATTGTATGAAACTTCTTTCTGTTCTGTGCATTCAACTAACAGAGTTGAACCTTACATTTGATTGAGCCTTTCTGAAACACTCTTTCTGTAGAAACTGCAATTGGACATTCTGAGCGCGAAGAGGCCTCTATTGGTAAAAATAATATCTTCAAATAAAAACTACACAGAAGCATTGTGTGAAACTTATTTCTGATATGTTCATTAAGCTAACAGAGTTAAACCATACTTTTGATTGCGCAGTTCTGAACACTCTTTCTGTAGAAAATGCAAGTGGACATTCGGAGCGCTAAGAGGGTAATAGTGGAAAAAGGATTATATTCAAATATAAACTACACAGTAGCATTCCGTGAAAATTCTTTCTGTTCTGTGCATTCAACTAACAGAGTTGAGCCTTTCTTTTGATTGAGCCGTTCTGAAACACTCTTTCTGTAGAAAGTGCAATTGGACATGCTAAGCGCTAAGAGGCCTACATTGGGAAAAAGAATATCTTCAAATAAAAACTACACAGATGCATTCTGTGAAACTTATTTCTGATCTGTAAATTCAGTTAACAGAGATAAAACATATTTTTGATTGAGCAGTTATGAAACACTCTTTTTGTAGAAAATGCAAGTGGAGATTCGGAGCGCTAAGAGGGTAATAGTGGGAAAAGGAATGTCTTCAAATATAAACTACACAGAATCATTCGGTGAAACTTCTTTCTGATCTGTGCATTCAGCTAACAGAGTTAAACCATACTTTTGATTGAGCAGATCTGAACACTCTTTCTGTAGAAAATGCAACTGGACAATTGCAGCGCTAAGAGCGTAGTAGTGGAAAAAGGAATATATTCAAATATAAACTACACAGAAGCATTCTGTGAAACTTCTTTCTCATCTGAGCATTCAGCTAACAGAGTTAAACCATACTTTTGATTGAGCAGTTTTGAAACACTCTGTAGAAAATGCAACTGGACATTCGTAGCGCTAAGTGGGTAATAGTGGAAAAAAGTATATGTTCAAATATAAACTACACAGAAGCATTGTATGAAACTTCTTTCTGTTCTGTGCATTCAACTAACAGAGTTGAACCTTACTTTTGATTGAGCCGTTCTGAAACACTCTTTCTGTAGAAACTGCAATTGGACATTCTCAGCGCTAAGAGGCCTATATCGGGAAAAAGAATGTCTACAAATAAAAACTACACAGAAGAATTGTGTGAAACTTCTTTCTGTTCTGTTTGTTCAACTAAAAGAGTTGAACCTTAGTTTTGATTGAGCCGTTCTGAAACACTCTTTCTGTAGAAAATGCAAGTGGAGATTCGGAGCGCTAAGAGGGTAGTAGTGGAAAAAGGAATATATTCAAATATAAACTACACAGAAGCATTCTGTGAAACTTCTTTCTGACCTGAGCATTCAGCTAACAGAGTTAAACCATACTTTTGATTGAGCAGTTTTGAAACACTCTGTCTGTAGAAAATGCAACTGGACATTCGTAGCACTAAGTGGGTAATAGTGGAAAAAAGAATATGTTCAAATATAAACTACACAGAAGCATTGTATGAAACTGCTTTCTGTTCTGTGCATTCAACTAACAGAGTTGAACCTTACTTTTGATTGAGCCGTTCTGAAACACTCTTTCTGTAGAAACTGCAATTGGACATGCTAAGCGCTAAGAGGCCTACATTGGGAAAAAGAATATCTTCAAATAAAAACTACACAGATGCATTCTGTGAAACTTATTTCTGATCTGTAAATTCAGTTAACAGATATAAAACATATTTTTGATTGAGCAGTTATGAAACACTCTTTTTGTAGAAAATGCAAGTGGAGATTCGGAGCGCTAAGAGGGTAACAGTGGAAAAATGAATGTCTTCAAATATAAACTACACAGAATCATTCGGTGAAACTTATTCCTGATCTGTGCATTCAGCTAACATAGTTAAACCATACTTTTGATTGAGCAGATCTGAACACTCTTTCTGTAGAAAATGCAACTGGACATTTGGAGCGCTAAGAGCGTAGTAGTGGAAAAAGTAATATATTCAAATATAAACTACACAGAAGCATTCTGTGAAACTTCTTTCTGATCTGAGCATTCAGCTAACAGAGTTCAACCATACTTTTGATTGAGCAGTTTTGAAACACTCTGTAGAAAATGCAACTGGACATTCGTAGCGCTAAGTGGGTAATAGTGGAAAAAACGAATATGTTCAAATATAAACTACACAGAAGCATTGTATGTAACTTCTTTCTGTTCTGTGCATTCAACTAACAGAGTTGAACCTTACTTTTGATTCAGCCGTTCTGAAACACTCTTTCTGTAGAAACTGCAATTGGACATTCTGAGCGCTAAGAGGCCTATATTGGGAAAAAGAATGACTACAAATAAAAACTACACAGAAGAATTGTGTGAAACTTCTTTCTGTTCTGTTTGTTCAACTAAAAGAGTTGAACCTTAGTTTTCTTTGAGCCGTTCTGAAACACTATTTCTGTAGAAAATGCAAGTGGAGATTCGGAGCGCTAAGAGGGTAATAGTGGAAAAAGGAATGTCTCCAAATATAAACTACACAGAATCATTCTGTGAAACTTCTTTCTGATCTGTGCATTCAGCTAACAGAGTTAAACCATACTTTTGATTGAGCAGATCTGAACACTCTTTCTGTAGAAAATGCAACTGGACATTTGGAGCGCTAAGAGAGTAGTAGTGGAAAAAGGAATATATTCAAATATAAACTACACAGAAGCATTCTGTGAAACTTCTTTCTGATCTGAGCATTCAGCTAACAGAGTTAAACCATACTTTTGATTGAGCAGTTTTGAAACACTCTATCTGTAGAAAATGCAACTGGACATTCGTAGCGCTAAGTGGGTAATAGTGGAAAAAAGAATATGTTCAAATATAAACTACACAGAAGCATTGTATGAAACTTCTTTCTGTTCTGTGCATTCAACTAACAGAGTTGAAACTTACTTTTGATTGAGCCTTTCTGAAACACTCTTTCTGTAGAAACTGCAATTGGACATTCTGAGCGCTAAGAGGCCTCTATTGGGAAAAATAATATCTTCAAATAAAAACTACACAGAAGCATTGTGTGAAACTTATTTCTGATATGTTCATTAAGCTAACAGAGTTAAACCATACTTTTGATTGCGCAGTTCTGAACACTCTTTCTGTAGAAAATGCAAGTGGACATTCGGAGCGCTAAGAGGGTAATAGTGGAAAAAGGAATATATTCAAATATAAACTACACAGTAGCATTCTGTGAAAATTCTTTCTGTTCTGTGCATTCAACTAACAGAGTTGAACCTTACTTTTGATTGAGCCGTTCTGAAACACTCTTTCTGTAGAAACTGCAATTGGACATGCTAAGCGCTAAGAGGCCTACATTGGGAAAAAGAATATCTTCAAATAAAAACTACACAGATGCATTCTGTGAAACTTATTTCTGATCTGTAAATTCAGTTAACAGATATAAAACATATTTTTGATTGAGCAGTTATGAAACACTCTTTTTGTAGAAAATGCAAGTGGAGATTCGGAGCGCTAAGAGGGTAACAGTGGAAAAATGAATGTCTTCAAATATAAACTACACAGAATCATTCGGTGAAACTTATTCCTGATCTGTGCATTCAGCTAACAGAGTTAAACCGTACTTTTGATTGAGCAGATCTGAACACTCTTTCTGTTGAAAATGCAACTGGACATTTGGAGCGCTAAGAGCGTAGTAGTGGAAAAAGGAATATATTCAAATATAAACTACACAGAAGCATTCTGTGAAACTTCTTTCTGATCTGAGCATTCAGCTAACAGAGTTAAACCATACTTTTGATTGAGCAGTTTTGAAACACTCTGTAGAAAATGCAACTGTACATTCGTAGCGCTAAGTGGGTAATAGTGGAAAAAAGAATATGTTCAAATATAAACTACACAGATGCATTGTATGAAACTTCTTTCTGTTCTGTGCATTCAACTAACAGAGTTGAACCTTACTTTTGATTGAGCCGTTCTGAAACACTCTTTCTGTAGAAACTGCAATTGGACATTCTGAGCGCTAAGAGGCCTATATTGGGAAAAAGAATGTCTACAAATAAAAACTACACAGAAGAATTGTGTGAAACTTCTTTCTGTTCTGTTTGTTCAACTACAAGAGTTGAACCTCAGTTTTGATTGAGCCGTTCTGAAACACTCTTTCTGTAGAAAATGCAAGTGGAGATTCGGAGCGCTAAGAGGGTAGTAGTGGAAAAAGGAATATATTCAAATATAAACTACACAGAAGCATTCTGTGAAACTTCTTTCTGATCTGAGCATTCAGCTAACAGAGTTAAACCATACTTTTGATTGAGCAGTTTTGAAACACTCTGTCTGTAGAAAATGCAACTGGACATTCGTAGCACTAAGTGGGTAATAATGGAAAAAAGAATATGTTCAAATATAAACTACACAGAAGCATTGTATGAAACTTCTTTCTGTTCTGTGCATTCAACTAACAGAGTTGAACCTTACTTTTGATTGAGCCGTTCTGAAACACTCTTTCTGTAGAAACTGCAATTGGACATGCTAAGCGCTAAGAGGCCTACATTGGGAAAAAGAATATCTTCAAATAAAAACTACACAGATGCATTCTGTGAAACTTATTTCTGATCAGTAAATTCAGTTAACAGAGATAAAACATATTTTTGATTGAGCAGTTATGAAACACTCTTTTTGTAGAAAATGCAAGTGGAGATTCGGAGCGCTAAGAGGGTAATAGTGGAAAAAGGAATGTCTTCAAATATAAACTACACAGAATCATTCGGTAAAACTTCTTTCTGATCTGTGCATTCAGCTAACAGAGTTAAACCATACTTTTGATTGAGCAGATCTGAACACTCTTTCTGTAGAAAATGCAACTGGACATTTGGAGCGCTAAGAGCGTAGTAGTGGAAAAAGGAATATGTTCAAATATAAACTACACAGAAGCATTCTGTGAAACTTCTTTCTGATCTGAGCATTCAGCTAACAGAGTTAAACCATACTTTTGATTGAGCAGTTTTGAAACACTCTGTCTGTAGAAAATGCAACTGGACATTCGTAGCGCTAAGTGGGTAATAGTGGAAAAAAGAATATGTTCAAATATAAACTACACAGAAGCATTGTATGAAACTTCTTTCTGTTCTGTGCATTCAACTAACAGAGTTGAACCTTACTTTTGATTGAGCCGTTCTGAAACACTCTTTCTGTGGAAACTGCAATTGGACATTCTGAGCGCTAAGAGGCCTATATTGGGAAAAAGAATGTCTAAAAATAAAAACTACACAGAAGAATTGTGTGAAACTTCTTTCTGTTTTGTTTGTTCAACTAAAAGAGTTGAACCTTAGTTTTGATTGAGCCGTTCTGTAACAGTCTTTCTGTAGAAAATGCAAGTGGACATTCGGAGCGTTAAGAGGGTAATAGTGGAAAAAGGAATGTCTCCAAATATAAACTACACAGAATCATTCTGTGAAACTTCTTTCTGATCTGTGCATTCAGCTAACAGAGTTAAACCATACTTTTGATTGAGCAGATCTGAACACTCTTTCTGTAGAAAATGCAACTGGACATTTGGAGCGCTAAGAGCGTAGTAGTGGAAAAAGGAATATATTCAAAAATAAACTACACAGAAGCATTCTGTGAAACTTCTTTCTGATCTGAGCATTCAGCTAACAGAGTTAAACCATACTTTTGATTGAGCAGTTTTGAAACACTCTGTAGAAAATGCAACTGGACATTCGTAGCGCTAAGTGGGTAATAGTGGAAAAAAGAATATGTTCAAATATAAACTACACAGAAGCATTGTATGAAACTTCTTTCTGTTCTGTGCATTCAACTAACAGAGTTGAACCTTACTTTTGATTGAGCCGTTCTGAAACACTCTTTCTGTAGAAACTGCAATTGGACATTCTGAGCGCTAAGAGGCCTATATTGGGAAAAAGAATGTCTACAAATAAAAACTACACAGAAGAATTGTGTGAAACTTCTTTCTGTTCTGTTTGTTCAACTAAAAGAGTTGAACCTTAGTTTTCTTTGAGCCGTTCTGAAACACTCTTTCTGTAGAAAATGCAAGTGGAGATTCGGTGCGCTAAGAGGGTAATAGTGGAAAAAGGAATGTCTCCAAATATAAACTACACAGAATCATTCTGTGAAACTTCTTTCTGATCTGTGCATTCAGCTAACAGAGTTAAACCATACTTTTGATTGAGCAGATCTGAACACTCTTTCTGTAGAAAATGCAACTGGACATTTGGAGCGCTAAGAGAGTAGTAGTGGAAAAAGGAATATATTCAAATATAAACTACACAGAAGCATTCTGTGAAACTTCTTTCTGATCTGAGCATTCAGCTAACAGAGTTAAACCATACTTTTGATTGAGCAGTTTTGAAACACTCTGTAGAAAATGCAACTGGACATTCGTAGCGCTAAGTGGGTAATAGTGGAAAAAAGAATATGTTCAAATATAAACTACACAGAAGCATTGTATGTAACTTCTTTCTGTTCTGTGCATTCAACTAACAGAGTTGAACCTTACTTTTGATTGAGCCGTTCTGAAACACTCTTTCTGTAGAAACTGCAATTGGACATTCTGAGCGCTAAGAGGCCTATATTGGGAAAAAGAATGTCTACAAATAAAAACTACACAGAAGAATTGTGTGAAATTTCTTTCTGTTCTGTTTGTTCAACTAAAAGAGTTGAACCTTAGTTTTGTTTGAGCCGTTCTGACACACTCTTTCTGTAGAAAATGCAAGTGGAGATTCGGAGCGCTAAGAGGGTAATAGTGGAAAAACGAATGTCTCCAAATATAAACTACACAGAATCATTCTGTGAAACTTCTTTCTGATCTGTGCATTCAGCTAACAGAGTTAAACCATACTTTTGATTGAGCAGATCTGAACACTCTTTCTGTAGAAAATGCAACTGGACATTTGGAGCGCTAAGAGAGTAGTAGTGGAAAAAGGAATATATTCAAATATAAACTACACAGAAGCATTCTGTGAAACTTCTTTCTGATCTGAGCATTCAGCTAACAGAGTTAAACCATACTTTTGATTGAGCAGTTTTGAAACACTCTATCTGTAGAAAATGCAACTGGACATTCGTAGCGCTAAGTGGGTAATAGTGGAAAAAATAATATGTTCAAATATAAACTACACAGAAGCATTGTATGAAACTTCTTTCTGTTCTGTGCATTCAACTAACAGAGTTGAAACTTACTTTTGATTGAGCCTTTCTGAAACACTCTTTCTGTACAAACTGCAATTGGAAATTCTGAGCGCTAAGAGGTCTCTATTGGGAAAAATAATATCTTCAAATAAAAACTACACAGAAGCATTGTGTGAAACTTATTTCTGATATGTTCATTAAGCTAACAGAGTTAAACCATACTTTTGATTGCGCAGTTCTGAACACTCTTTCTGTAGAAAATGCAAGTGGACATTCGGAGCGCTAAGAGGGTAATAGTGGAAAAAGGAATATATTCAAATATAAACTACACAGTAGCATTCTGTGAAAATTCTTTCTGTTCTGTGCATTCAACTAACAGAGTTGAACCTTACTTTTGATTGAGCCGTTCTGAAACACTCTTTCTGTAGAAACTGCAATTGGACATGCTAAGCGCTAAGAGGCCTACATTGGGAAAAAGAATATCTTCAAATAAAAACTACACAGATGCATTCTGTGAAACTTATTTCTGATCTGTAAATTCAGTTAACAGATATAAAACATATTTTTGATTGAGCAGTTATGAAACACTCTTTTTGTAGAAAATGCAAGTGGAGATTCGGAGCGCTAAGAGGGTAACAGTGGAAAAATGAATGTCTTCAAATATAAACTACACAGAATCATTCGGTGAAACTTATTCCTGATCTGTGCATTCAGCTAACAGAGTTAAACCATACTTTTGATTGAGCAGATCTGAACACTCTTTCTGTTGAAAATGCAACTGGACATTTGGAGCGCTAAGAGCGTAGTAGTGGAAAAAGGAATATATTCAAATATAAACTACACAGAAGCATTCTGTGAAACTTCTTTCTGATCTGAGCATTCAGCTAACAGAGTTAAACCATACTTTTGATTGAGCAGTTTTGAAACACTCTGTAGAAAATGCAACTGTACATTCGTAGCGCTAAGTGGGTAATAGTGGAAAAAAGAATATGTTCAAATATAAACTACACAGATGCATTGTATGAAACTTCTTTCTGTTCTGTGCATTCAACTAACAGAGTTGAACCTTACTTTTGATTGAGCCGTTCTGAAACACTCTTTCTGTAGAAACTGCAATTGGACATTCTGAGCGCTAAGAGGCCTATATTGGGAAAAAGAATGTCTACAAATAAAAACTACACAGAAGAATTGTGTGAAACTTCTTTCTGTTCTGTTTGTTCAACTACAAGAGTTGAACCTCAGTTTTGATTGAGCCGTTCTGAAACACTCTTTCTGTAGAAAATGCAAGTGGAGATTCGGAGCGCTAAGAGGGTAGTAGTGGAAAAAGGAATATATTCAAATATAAACTACACAGAAGCATTCTGTGAAACTTCTTTCTGATCTGAGCATTCAGCTAACAGAGTTAAACCATACTTTTGATTGAGCAGTTTTGAAACACTCTGTCTGTAGAAAATGCAACTGGACATTCGTAGCACTAAGTGGGTAATAGTGGAAAAAAGAAAATGTTCAAATATAAACTACACAGAAGCATTGTATGAAACTTCTTTCTGTTCTGTGCATTCAACTAACAGAGTTGAACCTTACTTTTGATTGAGCCGTTCTGAAACACTCTTTCTGTAGAAACTGCAATTGGACATGCTAAGCGCTAAGAGGCCTACATTGGGAAAAAGAATATCTTCAAATAAAAACTACACAGATGCATTCTGTGAAACTTATTTCTGATCAGTAAATTCAGTTAACAGAGATAAAACATATTTTTGATTGAGCAGTTATGAAAAACTCTTTTTGTAGAAAATGCAAGTGGAGATTCGGAGCGCTAAGAGGGTAATAGTGGAAAAAGGAATGTCTTCAAATATAAACTACACAGAATCATTCGGTAAAACTTCTTTCTGATCTGTGCATTCAGCTAACAGAGTTAAACCATACTTTTGATTGAGCAGATCTGAACACTCTTTCTGTAGAAAATGCAACTGGACATTTGGAGCGCTAAGAGCGTAGTAGTGGAAAAAGGAATATGTTCAAATATAAACTACACAGAAGCATTCTGTGAAACTTCTTTCTGATCTGAGCATTCAGCTAACAGAGTTAAACCATACTTTTGATTGAGCAGTTTTGAAACACTCTGTCTGTAGAAAATGCAACTGGACATTCGTAGCGCTAAGTGGGTAATAGTGGAAAAAAGAATATGTTCAAATATAAACTACACAGAAGCATTGTATGAAACTTCTTTCTGTTCTGTGCATTCAACTAACAGAGTTGAACCTTACTTTTGATTGAGCCGTTCTGAAACACTCTTTCTGTAGAAACTGCAATTGGACATTCTGAGCGCTAAGAGGCCTATATTGGGAAAAAGAATGTCTACAAATAAAAACTACACAGAAGAATTGTGTGAAATTTCTTTCTGTTCTGTTTGTTCAACTAAAAGAGTTGAACCTTAGTTTTGTTTGAGCCGTTCTGACACACTCTTTCTGTAGAAAATGCAAGTGGAGATTCGGAGCGCTAAGAGGGTAATAGTGGAAAAACGAATGTCTCCAAATATAAACTACACAGAATCATTCTGTGAAACTTCTTTCTGATCTGTGCATTCAGCTAACAGAGTTAAACCATACTTTTGATTGAGCAGATCTGAACACTCTTTCTGTAGAAAATGCAACTGGACATTTGGAGCGCTAAGAGAGTAGTAGTGGAAAAAGGAAT
Source organism: Symphalangus syndactylus (assembly GCF_028878055.3). Taxonomy (NCBI): domain Eukaryota; kingdom Metazoa; phylum Chordata; class Mammalia; order Primates; family Hylobatidae; genus Symphalangus; species Symphalangus syndactylus. The sequence goes on along the minus strand of NC_072445.2, from coordinate 8,327,148 downwards.
ATATTCAAATATAAACTACACAGAAGCATTCTGTGAAACTTCTTTCTGATCTGAGCATTCAGCTAACAGAGTTAAACCATACTTTTGATTGAGCAGTTTTGAAACACTCTATCTGTAGAAAATGCAACTGGACATTCGTAGCGCTAAGTGGGTAATAGTGGAAAAAAGAATATGTTCAAATATAAACTACACAGAAGCATTGTATGAAACTTCTTTCTGTTCTGTGCATTCAACTAACAGAGTTGAAACTTACTTTTGATTGAGCCTTTCTGAAACACTCTTTCTGTACAAACTGCAATTGGAAATTCTGAGCGCTAAGAGGTCTCTATTGGGAAAAATAATATCTTCAAATAAAAACTACACAGAAGCATTGTGTGAAACTTATTTCTGATATGTTCATTAAGCTAACAGAGTTAAACCATACTTTTGATTGCGCAGTTCTGAACACTCTTTCTGTAGAAAATGCAAGTGGACATTCGGAGCGCTAAGAGGGTAATAGTGGAAAAAGGAATATATTCAAATATAAACTACACAGTAGCATTCTGTGAAAATTCTTTCTGTTCTGTGCATTCAACTAACAGAGTTGAACCTTACTTTTGATTGAGCCGTTCTGAAACACTCTTTCTGTAGAAACTGCAATTGGACATGCTAAGCGCTAAGAGGCCTACATTGGGAAAAAGAATATCTTCAAATAAAAACTACACAGATGCATTCTGTGAAACTTATTTCTGATCTGTAAATTCAGTTAACAGATATAAAACATATTTTTGATTGAGCAGTTATGAAACACTCTTTTTGTAGAAAATGCAAGTGGAGATTCGGAGCGCTAAGAGGGTAACAGTGGAAAAATGAATGTCTTCAAATATAAACTACACAGAATCATTCGGTGAAACTTATTCCTGATCTGTGCATTCAGCTAACAGAGTTAAACCATACTTTTGATTGAGCAGATCTGAACACTCTTTCTGTTGAAAATGCAACTGGACATTTGGAGCGCTAAGAGCGTAGTAGTGGAAAAAGGAATATATTCAAATATAAACTACACAGAAGCATTCTGTGAAACTTCTTTCTGATCTGAGCATTCAGCTAACAGAGTTAAACCATACTTTTGATTGAGCAGTTTTGAAACACTCTGTAGAAAATGCAACTGTACATTCGTAGCGCTAAGTGGGTAATAGTGGAAAAAAGAATATGTTCAAATATAAACTACACAGATGCATTGTATGAAACTTCTTTCTGTTCTGTGCATTCAACTAACAGAGTTGAACCTTACTTTTGATTGAGCCGTTCTGAAACACTCTTTCTGTAGAAACTGCAATTGGACATTCTGAGCGCTAAGAGGCCTATATTGGGAAAAAGAATGTCTACAAATAAAAACTACACAGAAGAATTGTGTGAAACTTCTTTCTGTTCTGTTTGTTCAACTACAAGAGTTGAACCTCAGTTTTGATTGAGCCGTTCTGAAACACTCTTTCTGTAGAAAATGCAAGTGGAGATTCGGAGCGCTAAGAGGGTAGTAGTGGAAAAAGGAATATATTCAAATATAAACTACACAGAAGCATTCTGTGAAACTTCTTTCTGATCTGAGCATTCAGCTAACAGAGTTAAACCATACTTTTGATTGAGCAGTTTTGAAACACTCTGTCTGTAGAAAATGCAACTGGACATTCGTAGCACTAAGTGGGTAATAGTGGAAAAAAGAAAATGTTCAAATATAAACTACACAGAAGCATTGTATGAAACTTCTTTCTGTTCTGTGCATTCAACTAACAGAGTTGAACCTTACTTTTGATTGAGCCGTTCTGAAACACTCTTTCTGTAGAAACTGCAATTGGACATGCTAAGCGCTAAGAGGCCTACATTGGGAAAAAGAATATCTTCAAATAAAAACTACACAGATGCATTCTGTGAAACTTATTTCTGATCAGTAAATTCAGTTAACAGAGATAAAACATATTTTTGATTGAGCAGTTATGAAAAACTCTTTTTGTAGAAAATGCAAGTGGAGATTCGGAGCGCTAAGAGGGTAATAGTGGAAAAAGGAATGTCTTCAAATATAAACTACACAGAATCATTCGGTAAAACTTCTTTCTGATCTGTGCATTCAGCTAACAGAGTTAAACCATACTTTTGATTGAGCAGATCTGAACACTCTTTCTGTAGAAAATGCAACTGGACATTTGGAGCGCTAAGAGCGTAGTAGTGGAAAAAGGAATATGTTCAAATATAAACTACACAGAAGCATTCTGTGAAACTTCTTTCTGATCTGAGCATTCAGCTAACAGAGTTAAACCATACTTTTGATTGAGCAGTTTTGAAACACTCTGTCTGTAGAAAATGCAACTGGACATTCGTAGCGCTAAGTGGGTAATAGTGTAAAAAAGAATATGTTCAAATATAAACTACACAGAAGCATTGTATGAAACTTCTTTCTGTTCTGTGCATTCAACTAACAGAGTTGAACCCTACTTTTGATTGAGCCGTTCTGAAACACTCTTTCTGTGGAAACTGCAATTGGACATTCTGAGCGCTAAGAGGCCTATATTGGGAAAAAGAATGTCTACAAATAAAAACTACACAGAAGAATTGTGTGAAACTTCTTTATGTTTTGTTTGTTCAACTAAAAGAGTTGAACCTTAGTTTTGATTGAGCCGTTCTGTAACAGTCTTTCTGTAGAAAATGCAAGTGGACATTCGGAGCGTTAAGAGGGTAATAGTGGAAAAAGGAATGTCTCCAAATATAAACTACACAGAATCATTCTGTGAAACTTCTTTCTGATCTGTGCATTCAGCTAACAGAGTTAAACCATACTTTTGATTGAGCAGATCTGAACACTCTTTCTGTAGAAAATGCAACTGGACATTTGGAGCGCTAAGAGCGTAGTAGTGGAAAAAGGAATATATTCAAATATAAACTACACAGAAGCATTCTGTGAAACTTCTTTCTGATCTGAGCATTCAGCTAACAGAGTTAAACCATACTTTTGATTGAGCAGTTTTGAAACACTCTGTAGAAAATGCAACTGGACATTCGTAGCGCTAAGTGGGTAATAGTGGAAAAAAGAATATGTTCAAATATAAACTACACAGAAGCATTGTATGAAACTTCTTTCTGTTCTGTGCATTCAACTAACAGAGTTGAACCTTACTTTTGATTGAGCCGTTCTGAAACACTCTTTCTGTAGAAACTGCAATTGGACATTCTGAGCGCTAAGAGGCCTATATTGGGAAAAAGAATGTCTACAAATAAAAACTACACAGAAGAATTGTGTGAAACTTCTTTCTGTTCTGTTTGTTCAACTAAAAGAGTTGAACCTTAGTTTTCTTTGAGCCGTTCTGAAACACTCTTTCTGTAGAAAATGCAAGTGGAGATTCGGAGCGCTAAGAGGGTAATAGTGGAAAAAGGAATGTCTCCAAATATAAACTACACAGAATCATTCTGTGAAACTTCTTTCTGATCTGTGCATTCAGCTAACAGAGTTAAACCATACTTTTGATTGAGCAGATCTGAACACTCTTTCTGTAGAAAATGCAACTGGACATTTGCAGCGCTAAGAGAGTAGTAGTGGAAAAAGGAATATATTCAAATATAAACTACACAGAAGCATTCTGTGAAACTTCTTTCTGATCTGAGCATTCAGCTAACAGAGTTAAACCATACTTTTGATTGAGCAGTTTTGAAACACTCTATCTGTAGAAAATGCAACTGGACATTCGTAGCGCTAAGTGGGTAATAGTGGAAAAAAGAATATGTTCAAATATAAACTACACAGAAGCATTGTATGAAACTTCTTTCTGTTCTGTGCATTCACCTAACAGAGTTGAAACTTACTTTTGATTGAGCCTTTCTGAAACACTCTTTCTGTAGAAACTGCAATTGGACATTCTGAGCGCTAAGAGGCCTCTATTGGGAAAAATAATATCTTCAAATAAAAACTACACAGAAGCATTGTGTGAAACTTATTTCTGATATGTTCATTAAGCTAACAGAGTTAAACCATACTTTTGATTGCGCAGTTCTGAACACTCTTTCTGTAGAAAATGCAAGTGGACATTCGGAGCGCTAAGAGGGTAATAGTGGAAAAAGGAATATATTCAAATATAAACTACACAGTAGCATTCTGTGAAAATTCTTTCTGTTCTGTGCATTCAACTAACAGAGTTGAACCTTACTTTTGATTGAGCCGTTCTGAAACACTCTTTCTGTAGAAACTGCAATTGGACATGCTAAGCGCTAAGAGGCCTACATTGGGAAAAAGAATATCTTCAAATAAAAACTACACAGATGCATTCTGTGAAACTTATTTCTGATCTGTAAATTCAGTTAACAGATATAAAACATATTTTTGATTGAGCAGTTATGAAACACTCTTTTTGTAGAAAATGCAAGTGGAGATTCGGAGCGCTAAGAGGGTAACAGTGGAAAAATGAATGTCTTCAAATATAAACTACACAGAATCATTCGGTGAAACTTATTCCTGATCTGTGCATTCAGCTAACAGAGTTAAACCATACTTTTGATTGAGCAGATCTGAACACTCTTTCTGTTGAAAATGCAACTGGACATTTGGAGCGCTAAGAGCGTAGTAGTGGAAAAAGGAATATATTCAAATATAAACTACACAGAAGCATTCTGTGAAACTTCTTTCTGATCTGAGCATTCAGCTAACAGAGTTAAACCATACTTTTGATTGAGCAGTTTTGAAACTCTCTGTAGAAAATGCAACTGTACATTCGTAGCGCTAAGTGAGTAATAGTGGAAAAAAGAATATGTTCAAATATAAACTACACAGAAGCATTGTATGAAACTTCTTTCTGTTCTGTGCATTCAACTAACAGAGTTGAACCTTACTTTTGATTGAGCCGTTCTGAAACACTCTTTCTGTAGAAACTGCAATTGGACATTCTGAGCGCTAAGAGGCCTATATTGGGAAAAAGAATGTCTACAAATAAAAACTACACAGAAGAATTGTGTGAAACTTCTTTCTGTTCTGTTTGTTCAACTACAAGAGTTGAACCTCAGTTTTGATTGAGCCGTTCTGAAACACTCTTTCTGTAGCAAATGCAAGTGGAGATTCGGAGCGCTAAGAGGGTAGTAGTGGAAAAAGGAATATATTCAAATATAAACTACACAGAAGCATTCTGTGAAACTTCTTTCTGATCTGAGCATTCAGCTAACAGAGTTAAACCATACTTTTGATTGAGCAGTTTTGAAACACTCTGTCTGTAGAAAATGCAACTGGACATTCGTAGCACTAAGTGGGTAATAGTGGAAAAAAGAATATGTTCAAATATAAACTACACAGAAGCATTGTATGAAACTTCTTTCTGTTCTGTGCATTCAACTAACAGAGTTGAACCTTACTTTTGATTGAGCCGTTCTGAAACACTCTTTCTGTAGAAACTGCAATTGGACATGCTAAGCGCTAAGAGGCCTACATTGGGAAAAAGAATATCTTCAAATAAAAACTACACAGATGCATTCTGTGAAACTTATTTCTGATCAGTAAATTCAGTTAACAGAGATAAAACATATTTTTGATTGAGCAGTTATGAAACACTCTTTTTGTAGAAAATGCAAGTGGAGATTCGGAGCGCTAAGAGGGTAATAGTGGAAAAAGGAATGTCTTCAAATATAAACTACACAGAATCATTCGGTAAAACTTCTTTCTGATCTGTGCATTCAGCTAACAGAGTTAAACCATACTTTTGATTGAGCAGATCTGAACACTCTTTCTGTAGAAAATGCAACTGGACATTTGGAGCGCTAAGAGCGTAGTAGTGGAAAAAGGAATATGTTCAAATATAAACTACACAGAAGCATTCTGTGAAACTTCTTTCTGATCTGAGCATTCAGCTAACAGAGTTAAACCATACTTTTGATTGAGCAGTTTTGAAACACTCTGTCTGTAGAAAATGCAACTGGACATTCGTAGCGCTAAGTGGGTAATAGTGGAAAAAAGAATATGTTCAAATATAAACTACACAGAAGCATTGTATGAAACTTCTTTCTGTTCTGTGCATTCAACTAACAGAGTTGAACCTTACTTTTGATTGAGCCGTTCTGAAACACTCTTTCTGTGGAAACTGCAATTGGACATTCTGAGCGCTAAGAGGCCTATATTGGGAAAAAGAATGTCTACAAATAAAAACTACACAGAAGAATTGTGTGAAACTTCTTTCTGTTTTGTTTGTTCAACTAAAAGAGTTGAACCTTAGTTTTGATTGAGCCGTTCTGTAACAGTCTTTCTGTAGAAAATGCAAGTGGACATTCGGAGCGTTAAGAGGGTAATAGTGGAAAAAGGAATGTCTCCAAATATAAACTACACAGAATCATTCTGTGAAACTTCTTTCTGATCTGTGCATTCAGCTAACAGAGTTAAACCATACTTTTGATTGAGCAGATCTGAACACTCTTTCTGTAGAAAATGCAACTGGACATTTGGAGCGCTAAGAGCGTAGTAGTGGAAAAAGGAATATATTCAAATATAAACTACACAGAAGCATTCTGTGAAACTTCTTTCTGATCTGAGCATTCAGCTAACAGAGTTAAACCATACTTTTGATTGAGCAGTTTTGAAACACTCTGTAGAAAATGCAACTGGACATTCGTAGCGCTAAGTGGGTAATAGTGGAAAAAAGAATATGTTCAAATATAAACTACACAGAAGCATTGTATGAAACTTCTTTCTGTTCTGTGCATTCAACTAACAGAGTTGAACCTTACTTTTGATTGAGCCGTTCTGAAACACTCTTTCTGTAGAAACTGCAATTGGACATTCTGACCGCTAAGAGGCCTATATTGGGAAAAAGAATGTCTACAAATAAAAACTACACAGAAGAATTGTGTGAAACTTCTTTCTGTTCTGTTTGTTCAACTAAAAGAGTTGAACCTTAGTTTTCTTTGAGCCGTTCTGAAACACTCTTTCTGTAGAAAATGCAAGTGGAGATTCGGAGCGCTAAGAGGGTAATAGTGGAAAAAGGAATGTCTCCAAATATAAACTACACAGAATCATTCTGTGAAACTTCTTTCTGATCTGTGCATTCAGCTAACAGAGTTAAACCATACTTTTGATTGAGCAGATCTGAACACTCTTTCTGTAGAAAATGCAACTGGACATTTGGAGCGCTAAGAGAGTAGTAGTGGAAAAAGGAATATATTCAAATATAAACTACACAGAAGCATTCTGTGAAACTTCTTTCTGATCTGAGCATTCAGCTAACAGAGTTAAACCATACTTTTGATTGAGCAGTTTTGAAACACTCTGTAGAAAATGCAACTGGACATTCGTAGCGCTAAGTGGGTAATAGTGGAAAAAAGAATATGTTCAAATATAAACTACACAGAAGCATTGTATGTAACTTCTTTCTGTTCTGTGCATTCAACTAACAGAGTTGAACCTTACTTTTGATTGAGCCGTTCTGAAACACTCTTTCTGTAGAAACTGCAATTGGACATTCTGAGCGCTAAGAGGCCTATATTGGGAAAAAGAATGTCTACAAATAAAAACTACACAGAAGAATTGTGTGAAATTTCTTTCTGTTCTGTTTGTTCAACTAAAAGAGTTGAACCTTAGTTTTGTTTGAGCCGTTCTGACACACTCTTTCTGTAGAAAATGCAAGTGGAGATTCGGAGCGCTAAGAGGGTAATAGTGGAAAAACGAATGTCTCCAAATATAAACTACACAGAATCATTCTGTGAAACTTCTTTCTGATCTGTGCATTCAGCTAACAGAGTTAAACCATACTTTTGATTGAGCAGATCTGAACACTCTTTCTGTAGAAAATGCAACTGGACATTTGGAGCGCTAAGAGAGTAGTAGTGGAAAAAGGAATATATTCAAATATAAACTACACAGAAGCATTCTGTGAAACTTCTTTCTGATCTGAGCATTCAGCTAACAGAGTTAAACCATACTTTTGATTGAGCAGTTTTGAAACACTCTATCTGTAGAAAATGCAACTGGACATTCGTAGCGCTAAGTGGGTAATAGTGGAAAAAAGAATATGTTCAAATATAAACTACACAGAAGCATTGTATGAAACTTCTTTCTGTTCTGTGCATTCAACTAACAGAGTTGAAACTTACTTTTGATTGAGCCTTTCTGAAACACTCTTTCTGTACAAACTGCAATTGGACATTCTGAGCGCTAAGAGGTCTCTATTGGGAAAAATAATATCTTCAAATAAAAACTACACAGAAGCATTGTGTGAAACTTATTTCTGATATGTTCATTAAGCTAACAGAGTTAAACCATACTTTTGATTGCGCAGTTCTGAACACTCTTTCTGTAGAAAATGCAAGTGGACATTCGGAGCGCTAAGAGGGTAATAGTGGAAAAAGGAATATATTCAAATATAAACTACACAGTAGCATTCTGTGAAAATTCTTTCTGTTCTGTGCATTCAACTAACAGAGTTGAACCTTACTTTTGATTGAGCCGTTCTGAAACACTCTTTCTGTAGAAACTGCAATTGGACATGCTAAGCGCTAAGAGGCCTACATTGGGAAAAAGAATATCTTCAAATAAAAACTACACAGATGCATTCTGTGTAACTTATTTCTGATCTGTAAATTCAGTTAACAGATATAAAACATATTTTTGATTGAGCAGTTATGAAACACTCTTTTTGTAGAAAATGCAAGTGGAGATTCGGAGCGCTAAGAGGGTAACAGTGGAAAAATGAATGTCTTCAAATATAAACTACACAGAATCATTCGGTGAAACTTATTCCTGATCTGTGCATTCAGCTAACAGAGTTAAACCATACTTTTGATTGAGCAGATCTGAACACTCTTTCTGTTGAAAATGCAACTGGACATTTGGAGCGCTAAGAGCGTAGTAGTGGAAAAAGGAATATATTCAAATATAAACTACACAGAAGCATTCTGTGAAACTTCTTTCTGATCTGAGCATTCAGCTAACAGAGTTAAACCATACTTTTGATTGAGCAGTTTTGAAACACTCTGTCTGTAGAAAATGCAACTGGACATTCGTAGCGCTAAGTGGGTAATAGTGGAAAAAAGAATATGTTCAAATATAAACTACACAGAAGCATTGTATGAAACTTCTTTCTGTTCTGTGCATTCAACTAACAGAGTTGAACCTTACTTTTGATTGAGCCGTTCTGAAACACTCTTTCTGTGGAAACTGCAATTGGACATTCTGAGCGCTAAGAGGCCTATATTGGGAAAAAGAATGTCTACAAATAAAAACTACACAGAAGAATTGTGTGAAACTTCTTTCTGTTTTGTTTGTTCAACTAAAAGAGTTGAACCTTAGTTTTGATTGAGCCGTTCTGTAACAGTCTTTCTGTAGAAAATGCAAGTGGACATTCGGAGCGTTAAGAGGGTAATAGTGGAAAAAGGAATGTCTCCAAATATAAACTACACAGAATCATTCTGTGAAACTTCTTTCTGATCTGTGCATTCAGCTAACAGAGTTAAACCATACTTTTGATTGAGCAGATCTGAACACTCTTTCTGTAGAAAATGCAACTGGACATTTGGAGCGCTAAGAGCGTAGTAGTGGAAAAAGGAATATATTCAAATATAAACTACACAGAAGCATTCTGTGAAACTTCTTTCTGATCTGAGCATTCAGCTAACAGAGTTAAACCATACTTTTGATTGAGCAGTTTTGAAACACTCTGTAGAAAATGCAACTGGACATTCGTAGCGCTAAGTGGGTAATAGTGGAAAAAAGAATATGTTCAAATATAAACTACACAGAAGCATTGTATGAAACTTCTTTCTGTTCTGTGCATTCAACTAACAGAGTTGAACCTTACTTTTGATTGAGCCGTTCTGAAACACTCTTTCTGTAGAAACTGCAATTGGACATTCTGACCGCTAAGAGGCCTATATTGGGAAAAAGAATGTCTACAAATAAAAACTACACAGAAGAATTGTGTGAAACTTCTTTCTGTTCTGTTTGTTCAACTAAAAGAGTTGAACCTTAGTTTTCTTTGAGCCGTTCTGAAACACTCTTTCTGTAGAAAATGCAAGTGGAGATTCGGAGCGCTAAGAGGGTAATAGTGGAAAAAGGAATGTCTCCAAATATAAACTACACAGAATCATTCTGTGAAACTTCTTTCTGATCTGTGCATTCAGCTAACAGAGTTAAACCATACTTTTGATTGAGCAGATCTGAACACTCTTTCTGTAGAAAATGCAACTGGACATTTGGAGCGCTAAGAGAGTAGTAGTGGAAAAAGGAATATATTCAAATATAAACTACACAGAAGCATTCTGTGAAACTTCTTTCTGATCTGAGCATTCAGCTAACAGAGTTAAACCATACTTTTGATTGAGCAGTTTTGAAACACTCTGTAGAAAATGCAACTGGACATTCGTAGCGCTAAGTGGGTAATAGTGGAAAAAAGAATATGTTCAAATATAAACTACACAGAAGCATTGTATGTAACTTCTTTCTGTTCTGTGCATTCAACTAACAGAGTTGAACCTTACTTTTGATTGAGCCGTTCTGAAACACTCTTTCTGTAGAAACTGCAATTGGACATTCTGAGCGCTAAGAGGCCTATATTGGGAAAAAGAATGTCTACAAATAAAAACTACACAGAAGAATTGTGTGAAATTTCTTTCTGTTCTGTTTGTTCAACTAAAAGAGTTGAACCTTAGTTTTGTTTGAGCCGTTCTGACACACTCTTTCTGTAGAAAATGCAAGTGGAGATTCGGAGCGCTAAGAGGGTAATAGTGGAAAAACGAATGTCTCCAAATATAAACTACACAGAATCATTCTGTGAAACTTCTTTCTGATCTGTGCATTCAGCTAACAGAGTTAAACCATACTTTTGATTGAGCAGATCTGAACACTCTTTCTGTAGAAAATGCAACTGGACATTTGGAGCGCTAAGAGAGTAGTAGTGGAAAAAGGAATATATTCAAATATAAACTACACAGAAGCATTCTGTGAAACTTCTTTCTGATCTGAGCATTCAGCTAACAGAGTTAAACCATACTTTTGATTGAGCAGTTTTGAAACACTCTATCTGTAGAAAATGCAACTGGACATTCGTAGCGCTAAGTGGGTAATAGTGGAAAAAAGAATATGTTCAAATATAAACTACACAGAAGCATTGTATGAAACTTCTTTCTGTTCTGTGCATTCAACTAACAGAGTTGAAACTTACTTTTGATTGAGCCTTTCTGAAACACTCTTTCTGTACAAACTGCAATTGGACATTCTGAGCGCTAAGAGGTCTCTATTGGGAAAAATAATATCTTCAAATAAAAACTACACAGAAGCATTGTGTGAAACTTATTTCTGATATGTTCATTAAGCTAACAGAGTTAAACCATACTTTTGATTGCGCAGTTCTGAACACTCTTTCTGTAGAAAATGCAAGTGGACATTCGGAGCGCTAAGAGGGTAATAGTGGAAAAAGGAATATATTCAAATATAAACTACACAGTAGCATTCTGTGAAAATTCTTTCTGTTCTGTGCATTCAACTAACAGAGTTGAACCTTACTTTTGATTGAGCCGTTCTGAAACACTCTTTCTGTAGAAACTGCAATTGGACATGCTAAGCGCTAAGAGGCCTACATTGGGAAAAAGAATATCTTCAAATAAAAACTACACAGATGCATTCTGTGTAACTTATTTCTGATCTGTAAATTCAGTTAACAGATATAAAACATATTTTTGATTGAGCAGTTATGAAACACTCTTTTTGTAGAAAATGCAAGTGGAGATTCGGAGCGCTAAGAGGGTAACAGTGGAAAAATGAATGTCTTCAAATATAAACTACACAGAATCATTCGGTGAAACTTATTCCTGATCTGTGCATTCAGCTAACAGAGTTAAACCATACTTTTGATTGAGCAGATCTGAACACTCTTTCTGTTGAAAATGCAACTGGACATTTGGAGCGCTAAGAGCGTAGTAGTGGAAAAAGGAATATATTCAAATATAAACTACACAGAAGCATTCTGTGAAACTTCTTTCTGATCTGAGCATTCAGCTAACAGAGTTAAACCATACTTTTGATTGAGCAGTTTTGAAACACTCTGTAGAAAATGCAACTGTACATTCGTAGCGCTAAGTGGGTAATAGTGGAAAAAAGAATATGTTCAAATATAAACTACACAGATGCATTGTATGAAACTTCTTTCTGTTCTGTGCATTCAACTAACAGAGTTGAACCTTACTTTTGATTGAGCCGTTCTGAAACACTCTTTCTGTAGAAACTGCAATTGGACATTCTGAGCGCTAAGAGGCCTATATTGGGAAAAAGAATGTCTACAAATAAAAACTACACAGAAGAATTGTGTGAAACTTCTTTCTGTTCTGTTTGTTCAACTACAAGAGTTGAACCTCAGGTTTGATTGAGCCGTTCTGAAACACTCTTTGTGTAGAAAATGCAAGTGGAGATTCGGAGCGCTAAGAGGGTAGTAGTGGAAAAAGGAATATATTCAAATATAAACTACACAGAAGCATTCTGTGAAACTTCTTTCTGATCTGAGCATTCAGCTAACAGAGTTAAACCATACTTTTGATTGAGCAGTTTTGAAACACTCTGTCTGTAGAAAATGCAACTGGACATTCGTAGCACTAAGTGGGTAATAGTGGAAAAAAGAATATGTTCAAATATAAACTACACAGAAGCATTGTATGAAACTTCTTTCTGTTCTGTGCATTCAACTAACAGAGTTGAACCTTACTTTTGATTGAGCCGTTCTGAAACACTCTTTCTGTAGAAACTGCAATTGGACATGCTAAGCGCTAAGAGGCCTACATTGGGAAAAAGAATATCTTCAAATAAAAACTACACAGATGCATTCTGTGAAACTTATTTCTGATCAGTAAATTCAGTTAACAGAGATAAAACATATTTTTGATTGAGCAGTTATGAAAAACTCTTTTTGTAGAAAATGCAAGTGGAGATTCGGAGCGCTAAGAGGGTAATAGTGGAAAAAGGAATGTCTTCAAATATAAACTACACAGAATCATTCGGTAAAACTTCTTTCTGATCTGTGCATTCAGCTAACAGAGTTAAACCATACTTTTGATTGAGCAGATCTGAACACTCTTTCTGTAGAAAATGCAACTGGACATTTGGAGCGCTAAGAGCGTAGTAGTGGAAAAAGGAATATGTTCAAATATAAACTACACAGAAGCATTCTGTGAAACTTCTTTCTGATCTGAGCATTCAGCTAACAGAGTTAAACCATACTTTTGATTGAGCAGTTTTGAAACACTCTGTCTGTAGAAAATGCAACTGGACATTCGTAGCGCTAAGTGGGTAATAGTGGAAAAAAGAATATGTTCAAATATAAACTACACAGAAGCATTGTATGTAACTTCTTTCTGTTCTGTGCATTCAACTAACAGAGTTGAACCTTACTTTTGATTGAGCCGTTCTGAAACACTCTTTCTGTAGAAACTGCAATTGGACATTCTGAGCGCTAAGAGGCCTATATTGGGAAAAAGAATGTCTACAAATAAAAACTACACAGAAGAATTGTGTGAAATTTCTTTCTGTTCTGTTTGTTCAACTAAAAGAGTTGAACCTTAGTTTTGTTTGAGCCGTTCTGACACACTCTTTCTGTAGAAAATGCAAGTGGAGATTCGGAGCGCTAAGAGGGTAATAGTGGAAAAACGAATGTCTCCAAATATAAACTACACAGAATCATTCTGTGAAACTTCTTTCTGATCTGTGCATTCAGCTAACAGAGTTAAACCATACTTTTGATTGAGCAGATCTGAACACTCTTTCTGTAGAAAATGCAACTGGACATTTGGAGCGCTAAGAGAGTAGTAGTGGAAAAAGGAATATATTCAAATATAAACTACACAGAAGCATTCTGTGAAACTTCTTTCTGATCTGAGCATTCAGCTAACAGAGTTAAACCATACTTTTGATTGAGCAGTTTTGAAACACTCTATCTGTAGAAAATGCAACTGGACATTCGTAGCGCTAAGTGGGTAATAGTGGAAAAAAGAATATGTTCAAATATAAACTACACAGAAGCATTGTATGAAACTTCTTTCTGTTCTGTGCATTCAACTAACAGAGTTGAAACTTACTTTTGATTGAGCCTTTCTGAAACACTCTTTCTGTACAAACTGCAATTGGACATTCTGAGCGCTAAGAGGTCTCTATTGGGAAAAATAATATCTTCAAATAAAAACTACACAGAAGCATTGTGTGAAACTTATTTCTGATATGTTCATTAAGCTAACAGAGTTAAACCATACTTTTGATTGCGCAGTTCTGAACACTCTTTCTGTAGAAAATGCAAGTGGACATTCGGAGCGCTAAGAGGGTAATAGTGGAAAAAGGAATATATTCAAATATAAACTACACAGTAGCATTCTGTGAAAATTCTTTCTGTTCTGTGCATTCAACTAACAGAGTTGAACCTTACTTTTGATTGAGCCGTTCTGAAACACTCTTTCTGTAGAAACTGCAATTGGACATGCTAAGCGCTAAGAGGCCTACATTGGGAAAAAGAATATCTTCAAATAAAAACTACACAGATGCATTCTGTGTAACTTATTTCTGATCTGTAAATTCAGTTAACAGATATAAAACATATTTTTGATTGAGCAGTTATGAAACACTCTTTTTGTAGAAAATGCAAGTGGAGATTCGGAGCGCTAAGAGGGTAACAGTGGAAAAATGAATGTCTTCAAATATAAACTACACAGAATCATTCGGTGAAACTTATTCCTGATCTGTGCATTCAGCTAACAGAGTTAAACCATACTTTTGATTGAGCAGATCTGAACACTCTTTCTGTTGAAAATGCAACTGGACATTTGGAGCGCTAAGAGCGTAGTAGTGGAAAAAGGAATATATTCAAATATAAACTACACAGAAGCATTCTGTGAAACTTCTTTCTGATCTGAGCATTCAGCTAACAGAGTTAAACCATACTTTTGATTGAGCAGTTTTGAAACACTCTGTAGAAAATGCAACTGTACATTCGTAGCGCTAAGTGGGTAATAGTGGAAAAAAGAATATGTTCAAATATAAACTACACAGATGCATTGTATGAAACTTCTTTCTGTTCTGTGCATTCAACTAACAGAGTTGAACCTTACTTTTGATTGAGCCGTTCTGAAACACTCTTTCTGTAGAAACTGCAATTGGACATTCTGAGCGCTAAGAGGCCTATATTGGGAAAAAGAATGTCTACAAATAAAAACTACACAGAAGAATTGTGTGAAACTTCTTTCTGTTCTGTTTGTTCAACTACAAGAGTTGAACCTCAGTTTTGATTGAGCCGTTCTGAAACACTCTTTGTGTAGAAAATGCAAGTGGAGATTCGGAGCGCTAAGAGGGTAGTAGTGGAAAAAGGAATATATTCAAATATAAACTACACAGAAGCATTCTGTGAAACTTCTTTCTGATCTGAGCATTCAGCTAACAGAGTTAAACCATACTTTTGATTGAGCAGTTTTGAAACACTCTGTCTGTAGAAAATGCAACTGGACATTCGTAGCACTAAGTGGGTAATAGTGGAAAAAAGAATATGTTCAAATATAAACTACACAGAAGCATTGTATGAAACTTCTTTCTGTTCTGTGCATTCAACTAACAGAGTTGAACCTTACTTTTGATTGAGCCGTTCTGAAACACTCTTTCTGTAGAAACTGCAATTGGACATGCTAAGCGCTAAGAGGCCTACATTGGGAAAAAGAATATCTTCAAATAAAAACTACACAGATGCATTCTGTGAAACTTATTTCTGATCAGTAAATTCAGTTAACAGAGATAAAACATATTTTTGATTGAGCAGTTATGAAAAACTCTTTTTGTAGAAAATGCAAGTGGAGATTCGGAGCGCTAAGAGGGTAATAGTGGAAAAAGGAATGTCTTCAAATATAAACTACACAGAATCATTCGGTAAAACTTCTTTCTGATCTGTGCATTCAGCTAACAGAGTTAAACCATACTTTTGATTGAGCAGATCTGAACACTCTTTCTGTAGAAAATGCAACTGGACATTTGGAGCGCTAAGAGCGTAGTAGTGGAAAAAGGAATATGTTCAAATATAAACTACACAGAAGCATTCTGTGAAACTTCTTTCTGATCTGAGCATTCAGCTAACAGAGTTAAACCATACTTTTGATTGAGCAGTTTTGAAACACTCTGTCTGTAGAAAATGCAACTGGACATTCGTAGCGCTAAGTGGGTAATAGTGGAAAAAAGAATATGTTCAAATATAAACTACACAGAAGCATTGTATGAAACTTCTTTCTGTTCTGTGCATTCAACTAACAGAGTTGAACCCTACTTTTGATTGAGCCGTTCTGAAACACTCTTTCTGTGGAAACTGCAATTGGACATTCTGAGCGCTAAGAGGCCTATATTGGGAAAAAGAATGTCTACAAATAAAAACTACACAGAAGAATTGTGTGAAACTTCTTTCTGTTTTGTTTGTTCAACTAAAAGAGTTGAACCTTAGTTTTGATTGAGCCGTTCTGTAACAGTCTTTCTGTAGAAAATGCAAGTGGACATTCGGAGCGTTAAGAGGGTAATAGTGGAAAAAGGAATGTCTCCAAATATAAACTACACAGAATCATTCTGTGAAACTTCTTTCTGATCTGTGCATTCAGCTAACAGAGTTAAACCATACTTTTGATTGAGCAGATCTGAACACTCTTTCTGTAGAAAATGCAACTGGACATTTGGAGCGCTAAGAGCGTAGTAGTGGAAAAAGGAATATATTCAAATATAAACTACACAGAAGCATTCTGTGAAACTTCTTTCTGATCTGAGCATTAAGCTAACAGAGTTAAACCATACTTTTGATTGCGCAGTTCTGAACACTCTTTCTGTAGAAAATGCAAGTGGACATTCGGAGCGCTAAGAAGTTAATAGTGGAAAAAGGAATATATTCAAATATAAACTACACAGTAGCATTCTGTGAAAATTCTTTCTGTTCTGTGCATTCAACTAACAGACTTGAACCTTACTTTTGATTGAGCCGTTCTGAAACACTCTTTCTGTAGTAACTGCAATTGGACATGCTAAGCGCTAAGAGGCCTACATTGGGAAAAAGAATATCTTCAAATAAAAACTACACAGATGCATTCTGTGAAACTTATTTCTGATCTGTAAATTCAGTTATCAGATATAAAACATATTTTTGATTGAGCAGTTATGAAACACTCTTTTTGTAGAAAATGCAAGTGGAGATTCGGAGCGCTAAGAGGGTAACAGTGGAAAAAGGAATGTCTTCAAATATAAACTACACAGAATCATTCGGTGAAACTTCGTTCTGATCTGTGCATTCAGCTAACAGAGTTAAACCATACTTTTGATTGAGCAGATCTGAACACTCTTTCTGTAGAAAATGCAACTGGACATTTGGAGCGCTAAGAGCGTAGTAGTGGAAAAAGGAATATATTCAAATATAAACTACACAGAAGCATTCTGTGAAACTTCTTTCTGATCTGAGCATTCAGCTAACAGAGTTAAACCATACTTTTGATTGAGCAGTTTTGAAACACTCTGTCTGTAGAAAATGCAACTGGACATTCGTAGCGCTAAGTGGGTAATAGTGGAAGAAAGAATATTTTCAAATATAAACTACACAGAAGCATTGTATGAAACTTCTTTCTGTTCTGTGCATTCAACTAACAGAGTTGAACCTTAGTTTTGATTGAGCCGTTCTGAAACACTCTTTCTGTAGAAAGTGCAATTGGACATTCTGAGCGCTAAGAGGCCTATATTGGGAAAAAGAATGTCTACAAATAAAAACTACACAGAAGAATTTTGTGAAACTTCTTTCTGTTCTGTTTGTTCAACTAAAAGAGTTGAACCTTAGTTTTGATTGAGCCGTTCTGAAACACTCTTTCTGTAGAAAATGCAAGTGGAGATTCGGAGCGCTAAGAGGATAATAGTGGAAAAAGGAATGTCTCCAAATATAAACTACACAGAATCATTCTGTGAAACTTCTTTCTGATCTGTGCATTCAGCTAACAGAGTTAAACCATACTTTTGATTGAGCAGATCTGAACACTCTTTCTGTAGAAAATGCAACTGGACATTTGGAGCGCTAAGAGAGTAGTAGTGGAAAGAGGAATATATTCAAATATAAACTACACAGAAGCATTCTGTGAAACTTCTTTCTGATCTGAGCATTCAGCTAACAGAGTTAAACCATACTTTTGATTGAGCAGTTTTGAAACACTCTGTCTGTAGAAAATGCAACTGGACATTCGTAGCGCTAAGTGGGTAATAGTGGAAAAAAGAATATGTTCAAATATAAACTACACAGAAGCATTGTATGAAACTTCTTTCTGTTCTGTGCATTCAACTAACAGAGTTGAACCTTACTTTTGATTGAGCCTTTCTGAAACACTCTTTCTGTAGAAACTGCAATTGGACATTCTGAGCGCTAAGAGGCCTCTATTGGGAAAAATAATATCTTCAAATAAAAACTACACAGAAGCATTGTGTGAAACTTATTTCTGATATGTTCATTAAGCTAACAGAGTTAAACCATACTTTTGATTGCGCAGTTCTGAAAACTCTTTCTGTAGAAAATGCAAGTGGACATTCGGAGCGCTAAGAGGGTAATAGTGGAAAAAGGAATATATTCAAATATAAACTACACAGTAGCATTCTGTGAAAATTCTTTCTGTTCTGTGCATTCAACTAACAGAGTTGAACCTTACTTTTGATTGAGCCGTTCTGAAACACTCTTTGTGTAGAAACTACAATTGGACATGCTAAGCGCTAAGAGGCCTACATTGGGAAAAAGAATATCTTCAAATAAAAACTACACAGATGCATTCTGTGAAACTTATTTCTGATCCGTAAATTCAGTTAACAGAGATAAAACATATTTTTGATTGAGCAGTTATGAAACACTCTTTTTGTTAAAAATGAAAGTGGAGATTCGGAGCGCTAAGAGGGTAATAGTGGAAAAAGGAATGTCTTCAAATATAAACTACACAGAATCATTCGGTGAAACTTCTTTCTGATCTGTGCATTCAGCTAAAAGAGTTAAACCATACTTTTGATTGAGCAGATCTGAACACTCTTTCTGTAGAAAATGCAACTGGACATTTGGAGCGCTAAGAGCGTAGTAGTGGAAAAAGGAATATATTCAAATATAAACTACACAGAAGCATTCTGTGAAACTTCTTTCTGATCTGAGCATTCAGCTAACAGAGTTAAACCATACTTTTGATTGAGCAGTTTTGAAACACTCTGTCTGTAGGAAATGCAACTGGACATTCGTAGCGCTAAGTGGGTAATTGTGGAAAAAAGAATATGTTCAAATATAAACTACACAGAAGCATTGTATGAAACTTCTTTCTGTTCTGTGCATTCAACTAACAGAGTTGAACCTTACTTTTGATTGAGCCGTTCTGAAACACTCTTTCTGTAGAAACTGCAATTGGACATTCTGAGCGCTAAGAGGCCTATATTGGGAAAAAGAATGTCTACAAATAAAAACTACACAGAAGAATTGTGTGAAACTTCTTTCTGTTCTGTTTGTTCAACTAAAAGAGTTGAACCTTAGTTTTGATTGAGCCGTTCTGTAACAGTCTTTCTGTAGAAAATGCAAGTGGACATTCGGAGCGCTAAGAGGGTAATAGTGGAAAAAGGAATGTCTCCAAATATAAACTACACAGAATCATTCTGTGAAACTTCTTTCTGATCTGTGCATTCAGCTAACAGAGTTAAACCATACTTTTGATTGAGCAGATCTGAACACTCTTTCTGTAGAAAATGCAACTGGACATTTGGAGCGCTAAGAGAGTAGTAGTGGAAAAAGGAATATATTCAAATATAAACTACACAGAAGCATTCTGTGAAACTTCTTTCTGATCTGAGCATTCAGCTAACAGAGTTAAACCATACTTTTGATTGAGCAGTTTTGAAACACTCTGTCTGTAGAAAATGCAACTGGACATTCGTAGCGCTAAGTGGGTAATAGTGGAAAAAAGAATATGTTCAAATATAAACTACACAGAAGCATTGTATGAAACTTCTTTCTGTTCTGTGCATTCAACTAACAGAGTTGAACCTTACATTTGATTGAGCCTTTCTGAAACTCTCTTTCTGTAGAAACTGCAATTGGACATTCTGAGCGCTAAGAGGCCTCTATTGGGAAAAATAATATCTTCAAATAAAAACTACACAGAAGCATTGTGTGAAACTTATTTCTGATATGTTCATTAAGCTAACAGAGTTAAACCATACTTTTGATTGCGCAGTTCTGAACACTCTTTCTGTAGAAAATGCAAGTGGACATTCGGAGAGATAAGAGGGTAATAGTGGATAAAGGAATATATTCAAATATAAACTACACAGTAGCATTCTGTGAAAATTCTTTCTGTTCTGTGCATTCAACTAACAGAGTTGAACCTTACTTTTGATTGAGCCGTTCTGAAACACTCTTTGTGTAGAAACTGCAATTGGACATGCTAAGCGCTAAGAGGCCTACATTGGGAAAAAGAATATCTTCAAATAAAAACTACACAGATGCATTCTGTGAAACTTATTTCTGATCTGTAAATTCAGTTAACAGAGATAAAACATATTTTTGATTGAGCAGTTATGAAACACTCTTTTTGTAGAAAATGCAAGTGGAGATTCGGAGCGCTAAGAGGGTAATATTGGAAAAAGGAATGTCTTCAAATATAAACTACACAGAATCATTCGGTGAAACTTCTTTCTGATCTGTGCATTCAGCTAACAGAGTTAAACCATACTTTTGAATGAGCAGATCTGAACACTCTTTCTGTAGAAAATGCAACTGGACATTTGGAGCGCTAAGAGCGTAGTAGTGGAAAAAGGAATATGTTCAAATATAAACTACACAGAAGCATTCTGTGAAACTTCTTTCTGATCTGAGCATTCAGCTAACAGAGTTAAACCATACATTTGATTGAGCAGTTTTGAAACACTCTGTCTGTAGAAAATGCAACTGGACATTCGTAGCGCTAAGTGGGTAATAGTGGAAAAAAGAATATGTTCAAATATAAACTACACAGAAGCATTGTATGAAACTTCTTTCTGTTCTGTGCATTCAACTAACAGAGTTGAACCTTAGTTTTGATTGAGCCGTTCTAAAACACTCTTTCTGTAGAAACTGCAATTGGACATTCTGAGCGCTAAGAGGCCTATATTGGGAAAAAGAATGTCTACAAATAAAAACTACACAGAAGAATTGTGTGACACTTCTTTCTGTTCTGTTTGTTCAACTAAAAGAGTTGAACCTTAGTTTTGATTGAGCCGTTCTGAAACACTCTTTCTGTAGAAAATGCAAGTGGGGATTCGGAGCGCTAAGAGGGTAATAGTGGAAAAAGGAATGTCTCCAAATATAAACTACACAGAATCATTCTGTGAAACTTCTTTCTGATCTGTGCATTCAGCTAACAGAGTTAAACCATACTTTTGATTGAGCAGATCTGAACACTCTTTCTGTAGAAAATGCAACTGGACATTTGGAGCGCTAAGAGAGTAGTAGTGGAAAAAGGAATATATTCAAATATAAACTACACAGAAGCATTCTGTGAAATTTCTTTCTGATCTGAGCATTCAGCTAACAGAGTTAAACCATACTTTTGATTGAGCAGTTTTGAAACACTCTGTCTGTAGAAAATGCAACTGGATATTCGTAGCGCTAAGTGGGTAATAGTGGAAAAAAGAATATGTTCAAATATAAACTACACAGAAGCATTGTATGAAACTTCTTTCTGTTCTGTGCATTCAACTAACAGAGTTGAACCTTACTTTTGATTGAGCCTTTCTGAAACACTCTTTCTGTAGAAACTGCAATTGGACATTCTGAGCGCTAAGAGGCCTCTATTGGGAAAAATAATATCTTCAAATAAAAACTACACGGAAGCATTGTGTGAAACTTATTTCTGATATGTTCATTAAGCTAACAGAGTTAAACCATACTTTTGATTGCGCAGTTCTGAACACTCTTTCTGTAGAAAATGCAAGTGGACATTCGGAGCGCTAAGAAGGTAATAGTGGAAAAAGGAATATATTCAAATATAAACTACACAGTAGCATTCTGTGAAAATTCTTTCTGTTCTGTGCATTCAACTAACAGAGTTGAACCTTACTTTTGATTGAGCCGTTCTGAAACACTCTTTCTGTAGTAACTGCAATTGGACATTCTAAGCGCTAAGAGGCCTACATTGGGAAAAAGAATATCTTCAAATAAAAACTACACAGATGCATTCTGTGAAACTTATTTCTGATCCGTAAATTCAGTTAACAGAGATAAAACATATTTTTGATTGAGCAGTTATGAAACACTCTTTTTGTAGAAAATGCAAGTGGAGATTCGGAGCGCTAAGAGGGTAATAGTGGAAAAAGGAATGTCTTCAAATATAAACTACACAGAATCATTCGGTGAAACTTCTTTCTGATCTGTGCATTCAGCTAACAGAGTTTAACCATACTTTTGATTGAGCAGATCTGAACACTCTTTCTGTAGATAATGCAACTGGACATTTGGAGCGCTAAGAGCGTAGTAGTGGAAAAAGGAATATGTTCAAATATAAATTACACAGAAGCATTCTGTGAAACTTCTTTCTGATCTGAGCATTCAGCTAACAGAGTTAAACCATACTTTGATTGAGCAGTTTTGAAACACTCTGTTTGTAGAAAATGCAACTGGACATTCGTAGCGCTAAGTGGGTAATAGTGGAAAAAAGAATATGTTCAAATATAAACTACACAGAAGCATTGTATGAAACTTCTTTCTGTTCTGTGCATTCAACTAACAGAGTTGAACCTTACTTTTGATTGAGCCGTTCTGAAACACTCTTTCTGTAGAAACTGCAATTGGACATTCTGAGCGCTAAGAGGCCTATATTGGGAAAAAGAATGTCTACAAATAAAAACTACACAGAAGAATTGTGTGAAACTTCTTTCTGTTCTGTTTGTTCAACTAAAAGATTTGAACCTTAGTTTTGATTGAGCCGTTCTGTAACAGTCTTTCTGTAGAAAATGCAAGTGGACATTCGGAGCGCTAAGAGGGTAATAGTGGAAAAAGGAATGTCTCCAAATATAAACTACACAGAATCATTCTGTGAAACTTCTTTCTGATCTGTGCATTCAGCTAACAGAGTTAAACCATACTTTTGATTGAGCAGATCTGAACACTCTTTCTGTAGAAAATGCAACTGGACATTTGGAGCGCTAAGAGAGTAGTAGTGGAAAAAGGAATATATTCAAATATAAACTACACAGAAGCATTCTGTGAAACTTCTTTCTGATCTGAGCATTCAGCTAACAGAGTTAAACCATACTTTTGATTGAGCAGTTTTGAAACACTCTGTCTGTAGAAAATGCAACTGGATATTCGTAGCGCTAAGTGGGTAATAGTGGAAAAAAGAATATGTTCAAATATAAACTACACAGAAGCATTGTATGAAACTACTTTCTGTTCTGTGCATTCAACTAACAGAGTTGAAACTTACATTTGATTGAGCCTTTCTGAAACATTCTTTCTGTAGAAACTGCAATTGGACATTCTGAGCGCTAAGAGGCCTCTATTGGGAAAAATAATATCTTCAAATAAAAACTACACAGAAACATTGTGTGAAACTTATTTCTGATATGTTCATTAAGCTAACAGAGTTAAACCATACTTTTGATTGCGCAGTTCTGAACACTCTTTCTGTAGAAAATGCAAGTGGACATTCGGAGCGCTAAGAGGGTAATAGTGGAAAAAGGAATATATTCAAATATAAACTACACAGTAGCATTCTGTGAAAATACTTTCTGTTCTGTGCATTCAACTAACAGAGTTGAACCTTACTTTTGATTGAGCCGTTCTGAAACACTCTTTCTGTAGTAACTGCAATTGGACATGCTAAGCGCTAAGAGGCCTACATTGGGAAAAAGAATATCTTCAAATAAAAACTACACAGATGCATTCTGTGAAACTTATTTCTGATCTGTAAATTCAGTTAACAGATATAAAACATATTTTTGATTGAGCAGTTATGAAACACTCTTTTTGTAGAAAATGCAAGTGGAGATTCGGAGCGCTAAGAGGGTAACAGGGGAAAAAGGAATGTCTTCAAATATAAACTACACAGAATCATTCGGTGAAACTTCTTTCTGATCTGTGCATTCAGCTAACAGAGTTAAACCATACTTTTGATTGAGCAGATCTGAACACTCTTTCTGTAGAAAATGCAACTGGACATTTGGAGCGCTAAGAGCGTAGTAGTGGAAAAAGGAATATATTCAAATATAAACTACACAGAAGCATTCTGTGAAACTTCTTTCTGATCTGAGCATTCAGCTAACAGAGTTAAACCATACTTATGATTCAGCAGTTTTGAAACACTCTGTCTGTAGAAAATGCAACTGGACATTCGTAGCGGTAAGTGGGTAATAGTGGAAAAAAGAATATGTTCAAATATAAACTACACAGAAGCATTGTATGAAACTTCTTTCTGTTCTGTGCATTCAACTAACAGAGTTGAACCTTACTTTTGATTGAGCCTTTCTGAAACACTCTTTCTGTAGAAACTGCAATTGGACATTCTGAGCGCTAAGAGGCCTATATTGGGAAAAATACTATCTTCAAATAAAAACTACACAGAAGCATTGTGTGAAACTTATTTCTGATATGTTCATTAAGCTAACAGAGTTAAACCATACTTTTGATTGCGCAGTTCTGAACACTCTTTCTGTAGAAAATGCAAGTGGACATTCGGAGCGCTAAGAGGGTAATAGTGGAAAAAGGAATATATTCAAATATAAACTACACAGTAGCATTCTGTGAAAATTCTTTCTGTTCTGTGCATTCAACTAACAGAGTTGAACCTTACTTTTGACTGAGCCGTTCTGAAACACTCTTTCTGTAGAAACTGCAATTGGACATGCTAAGCGCTAAGAGGCCTGCATTGGGAAAAAGAATATCTTCAAATAAAAACTACACAGATGCATTCTGTGAAACTTATTTCTGATCTGTAAATTCAGTTAACAGAGATAAAACATATTTTTGATTGAGCAGTTATGAAACACTCTTTTTGTAGAAAATGCAAGTGGAGATTCGGAGCGCTAAGAGGGTAATAGTGGAAAAAGGAATGTCTTCAAATATAAACTACACAGAATCATTCGGTGAAACTTCTTTCTGATCTGTGCATTCAGCTAACAGAGTTAAACCATACTTTTGATTGAGCAGATCTGAACACTCTTTCTGTAGAAAATGCAACTGGACATTTGGAGCGCTAAGAGCGTAGTAGTGGAAAAAGGAATATATTCAAATATAAACTACACAGAAGCATTCTGTGAAACTTCTTTCTGATCTGAGCATTCAGCTAACAGAGTTCAACCATACTTTTGATTGAGCAGTTTTGAAACACTCTGTCTGTAAAAAATGCAACTGGACATTCGTAGCGCTAAGTGGGTAATAGTGGAAAAGAGAATATGTTCAAATATAAACTACACAGAAGCATTGTACGAAACTTCTTTCTGTTCTGTGCATTCAACTAACAGAGTTGAACCTTACTTTTGATTGAGCCGTTCTGAAACACTCTTTCTGTAGAAACTGCAATTGGACATTCTGAGCGCTAAGAGGCCTATATTGGGAAAAAGAATGTCTACAAATAAAAACTACACAGAAGAATTGTGTGAAACTTCTTTCTGTTCTGTTTGTTCAACTAAAAGAGTTGAACCTTAGTTTTCTTTGAGCCGTTCTGAAACACTATTTCTGTAGAAAATGCAAGTGGAGATTCGGAGCGCTAAGAGGGTAATAGTGGAAAAAGGAATGTCTCCAAATATAAACTACACAGAATCATTCTGTAAAACTTCTTTCTGATCTGAGCATTCAGCTAACAGAGTTAAACCATACTTTTGATTGAGCAGTTTTGAAACACTCTGTCTGTAGAAAATGCAACTGGACATTCGTAGCACTAAGTGGGTAATAGTGGAAAAAAGAATATGTTCAAATATAAACTACACAGAAGCATTGTATGAAACTTCTTTCTGTTCTGTGCATTCAACTAACAGAGTTGAACCTTACTTTTGATTGAGCCGTTCTGAAACACTCTTTCTGTAGAAACTGCAATTGGACATGCTAAGCGCTAAGAGGCCTACATTGGGAAAAAGAATATCTTCAAATAAAAACTACACAGATGCATTCTGTGAAACTTATTTCTGATCAGTAAATTCAGTTAACAGAGATAAAACATATTTTTGATTGAGCAGTTATGAAACACTCTTTTTGTAGAAAATGCAAGTGGAGATTCGGAGCGCTAAGAGGGTAATAGTGGAAAAAGGAATGTCTTCAAAAATAAACTACACAGAATCATTCGGTAAAACTTCTTTCTGATCTGTGCATTCAGCTAACAGAGTTAAACCATACTTTTGATTGAGCAGATCTGAACACTCTTTCTGTAGAAAATGCAACTGGACATTTGGAGCGCTAAGAGCGTAGTAGTGGAAAAAGGAATATGTTCAAATATAAACTACACAGAAGCATTCTGTGAAACTTCTTTCTGATCTGAGCATTCAGCTAACAGAGTTAAACCATACTTTTGATTGAGCAGTTTTGAAACACTCTGTCTGTAGAAAATGCAACTGGACATTCGTAGCGCTAAGTGGGTAATAGTGGAAAAAAGAATATGTTCAAATATAAACTACACAGAAGCATTGTATGAAACTTCTTTCTGTTCTGTGCATTCAACTAACAGAGTTGAACCTTACTTTTGATTGAGCCGTTCTGAAACACTCTTTCTGTGGAAACTGCAATTGGACATTCTGAGCGCTAAGAGGCCTATATTGGGAAAAAGAATGTCTAAAAATAAAAACTACACAGAAGAATTGTGTGAAACTTCTTTCTGTTTTGTTTGTTCAACTAAAAGAGTTGAACCTTAGTTTTGATTGAGCCGTTCTGTAACAGTCTTTCTGTAGAAAATGCAAGTGGACATTCGGAGCGTTAAGAGGGTAATAGTGGAAAAAGGAATGTCTCCAAATATAAACTACACAGAATCATTCTGTGAAACTTCTTTCTGATCTGTGCATTCAGCTAACAGAGTTAAACCATACTTTTGATTGAGCAGATCTGAACACTCTTTCTGTAGAAAATGCAACTGGACATTTGGAGCGCTAAGAGCGTAGTAGTGGAAAAAGGAATATATTCAAAAATAAACTACACAGAAGCATTCTGTGAAACTTCTTTCTGATCTGAGCATTCAGCTAACAGAGTTAAACCATACTTTTGATTGAGCAGTTTTGAAACACTCTGTAGAAAATGCAACTGGACATTCGTAGCGCTAAGTGGGTAATAGTGGAAAAAAGAATATGTTCAAATATAAACTACACAGAAGCATTGTATGAAACTTCTTTCTGTTCTGTGCATTCAACTAACAGAGTTGAACCTTACTTTTGATTGAGCCGTTCTGAAACACTCTTTCTGTAGAAACTGCAATTGGACATTCTGAGCGCTAAGAGGCCTATATTGGGAAAAAGAATGTCTACAAATAAAAACTACACAGAAGAATTGTGTGAAACTTCTTTCTGTTCTGTTTGTTCAACTAAAAGAGTTGAACCTTAGTTTTCTTTGAGCCGTTCTGAAACACTCTTTCTGTAGAAAATGCAAGTGGAGATTCGGTGCGCTAAGAGGGTAATAGTGGAAAAAGGAATGTCTCCAAATATAAACTACACAGAATCATTCTGTGAAACTTCTTTCTGATCTGTGCATTCAGCTAACAGAGTTAAACCATACTTTTGATTGAGCAGATCTGAACACTCTTTCTGTAGAAAATGCAACTGGACATTTGGAGCGCTAAGAGAGTAGTAGTGGAAAAAGGAATATATTCAAATATAAACTACACAGAAGCATTCTGTGAAACTTCTTTCTGATCTGAGCATTCAGCTAACAGAGTTAAACCATACTTTTGATTGAGCAGTTTTGAAACACTCTGTAGAAAATGCAACTGGACATTCGTAGCGCTAAGTGGGTAATAGTGGAAAAAAGAATATGTTCAAATATAAACTACACAGAAGCATTGTATGTAACTTCTTTCTGTTCTGTGCATTCAACTAACAGAGTTGAACCTTACTTTTGATTGAGCCGTTCTGAAACACTCTTTCTGTAGAAACTGCAATTGGACATTCTGAGCGCTAAGAGGCCTATATTGGGAAAAAGAATGTCTACAAATAAAAACTACACAGAAGAATTGTGTGAAATTTCTTTCTGTTCTGTTTGTTCAACTAAAAGAGTTGAACCTTAGTTTTGTTTGAGCCGTTCTGACACACTCTTTCTGTAGAAAATGCAAGTGGAGATTCGGAGCGCTAAGAGGGTAATAGTGGAAAAACGAATGTCTCCAAATATAAACTACACAGAATCATTCTGTGAAACTTCTTTCTGATCTGTGCATTCAGCTAACAGAGTTAAACCATACTTTTGATTGAGCAGATCTGAACACTCTTTCTGTAGAAAATGCAACTGGACATTTGGAGCGCTAAGAGAGTAGTAGTGGAAAAAGGAATATATTCAAATATAAACTACACAGAAGCATTCTGTGAAACTTCTTTCTGATCTGAGCATTCAGCTAACAGAGTTAAACCATACTTTTGATTGAGCAGTTTTGAAACACTCTATCTGTAGAAAATGCAACTGGACATTCGTAGCGCTAAGTGGGTAATAGTGGAAAAAAGAATATGTTCAAATATAAACTACACAGAAGCATTGTATGAAACTTCTTTCTGTTCTGTGCATTCAACTAACAGAGTTGAAACTTACTTTTGATTGAGCCTTTCTGAAACACTCTTTCTGTACAAACTGCAATTGGAAATTCTGAGCGCTAAGAGGTCTCTATTGGGAAAAATAATATCTTCAAATAAAAACTACACAGAAGCATTGTGTGAAACTTATTTCTGATATGTTCATTAAGCTAACAGAGTTAAACCATACTTTTGATTGCGCAGTTCTGAACACTCTTTCTGTAGAAAATGCAAGTGGACATTCGGAGCGCTAAGAGGGTAATAGTGGAAAAAGGAATATATTCAAATATAAACTACACAGTAGCATTCTGTGAAAATTCTTTCTGTTCTGTGCATTCAACTAACAGAGTTGAACCTTACTTTTGATTGAGCCGTTCTGAAACACTCTTTCTGTAGAAACTGCAATTGGACATGCTAAGCGCTAAGAGGCCTACATTGGGAAAAAGAATATCTTCAAATAAAAACTACACAGATGCATTCTGTGAAACTTATTTCTGATCTGTAAATTCAGTTAACAGATATAAAACATATTTTTGATTGAGCAGTTATGAAACACTCTTTTTGTAGAAAATGCAAGTGGAGATTCGGAGCGCTAAGTGGGTAACAGTGGAAAAATGAATGTCTTCAAATATAAACTACACAGAATCATTCGGTGAAACTTATTCCTGATCTGTGCATTCAGCTAAGAGAGTTAAACCATACTTTTGATTGAGCTGATCTGAACACTCTTTCTGTTGAAAATGCAACTGGACATTTGGAGCGCTAAGAGCGTAGTAGTGGAAAAAGGAATATATTCAAATATAAACTACACAGAAGCATTCTGTGAAACTTCTTTCTGATCTGAGCATTCAGCTAACAGAGTTAAACCATACTTTTGATTGAGCAGTTTTGAAACACTCTGTAGAAAATGCAACTGTACATTCGTAGCGCTAAGTGGGTAATAGTGGAAAAAAGAATATGTTCAAATATAAACTACACAGATGCATTGTATGAAACTTCTTTCTGTTCTGTGCATTCAACTAACAGAGTTGAACCTTACTTTTGATTGAGCCGTTCTGAAACACTCTTTCTGTAGAAACTGCAATTGGACATTCTGAGCGCTAAGAGGCCTATATTGGGAAAAAGAATGTCTACAAATAAAAACTACACAGAAGAATTGTGTGAAACTTCTTTCTGTTCTGTTTGTTCAACTACAAGAGTTGAACCTCAGTTTTGATTGAGCCGTTCTGAAACACTCTTTCTGTAGAAAATGCAAGTGGAGATTCGGAGCGCTAAGAGGGTAGTAGTGGAAAAAGGAATATATTCAAATATAAACTACACAGAAGCATTCTGTGAAACTTCTTTCTGATCTGAGCATTCAGCTAACAGAGTTAAACCATACTTTTGATTGAGCAGTTTTGAAACACTCTGTCTGTAGAAAATGCAACTGGACATTCGTAGCACTAAGTGGGTAATAGTGGAAAAAAGAATATGTTCAAATATAAACTACACAGAAGCATTGTATGAAACTTCTTTCTGTTCTGTGCATTCAACTAACAGAGTTGAACCTTACTTTTGATTGAGCCGTTCTGAAACACTCTTTCTGTAGAAACTGCAATTGGACATGCTAAGCGCTAAGAGGCCTACATTGGGAAAAAGAATATCTTCAAATAAAAACTACACAGATGCATTCTGTGAAACTTATTTCTGATCAGTAAATTCAGTTAACAGAGATAAAACATATTTTTGATTGAGCAGTTATGAAACACTCTTTTTGTAGAAAATGCAAGTGGAGATTCGGAGCGCTAAGAGGGTAATAGTGGAAAAAGGAATGTCTTCAAATATAAACTACACAGAATCATTCGGTAAAACTTCTTTCTGATCTGTGCATTCAGCTAACAGAGTTAAACCATACTTTTGATTGAGCAGATCTGAACACTCTTTCTGTAGAAAATGCAACTGGACATTTGGAGCGCTAAGAGCGTAGTAGTGGAAAAAGGAATATGTTCAAATATAAACTACACAGAAGCATTCTGTGAAACTTCTTTCTGATCTGAGCATTCAGCTAACAGAGTTAAACCATACTTTTGATTGAGCAGTTTTGAAACACTCTGTCTGTAGAAAATGCAACTGGACATTCGTAGCGCTAAGTGGGTAATAGTGGAAAAAAGAATATGTTCAAATATAAACTACACAGAAGCATTGTATGAAACTTCTTTCTGTTCTGTGCATTCAACTAACAGAGTTGAACCTTACTTTTGATTGAGCCGTTCTGAAACACTCTTTCTGTGGAAACTGCAATTGGACATTCTGAGCGCTAAGAGGCCTATATTGGGAAAAAGAATGTCTACAAATAAAAACTACACAGAAGAATTGTGTGAAACTTCTTTCTGTTTTGTTTGTTCAACTAAAAGAGTTGAACCTTAGTTTTGATTGAGCCGTTCTGTAACAGTCTTTCTGTAGAAAATGCAAGTGGACATTCGGAGCGTTAAGAGGGTAATAGTGGAAAAAGGAATGTCTCCAAATATAAACTACACAGAATCATTCTGTGAAACTTCTTTCTGATCTGTGCATTCAGCTAACAGAGTTAAACCATACTTTTGATTGAGCAGATCTGAACACTCTTTCTGTAGAAAATGCAACTGGACATTTGGAGCGCTAAGAGCGTAGTAGTGGAAAAAGGAATATATTCAAATATAAACTACACAGAAGCATTCTGTGAAACTTCTTTCTGATCTGAGCATTCAGCTAACAGAGTTAAACCATACTTTTGATTGAGCAGTTTTGAAACACTCTGTAGAAAATGCAACTGGACATTCGTAGCGCTAAGTGGGTAATAGTGGAAAAAAGAATATGTTCAAATATAAACTACACAGAAGCATTGTATGAAACTTCTTTCTGTTCTGTGCATTCAACTAACAGAGTTGAACCTTACTTTTGATTGAGCCGTTCTGAAACACTCTTTCTGTAGAAACTGCAATTGGACATTCTGAGCGCTAAGAGGCCTATATTGGGAAAAAGAATGTCTACAAATAAAAACTACACAGAAGAATTGTGTGAAACTTCTTTCTGTTCTGTTTGTTCAACTAAAAGAGTTGAACCTTAGTTTTCTTTGAGCCGTTCTGAAACACTCTTTCTGTAGAAAATGCAAGTGGAGATTCGGAGCGCTAAGAGGGTAATAGTGGAAAAAGGAATGTCTCCAAATATAAACTACACAGAATCATTCTGTGAAACTTCTTTCTGATCTGTGCATTCAGCTAACAGAGTTAAACCATACTTTTGATTGAGCAGATCTGAACACTCTTTCTGTAGAAAATGCAACTGGACATTTGGAGCGCTAAGAGAGTAGTAGTGGAAAAAGGAATATATTCAAATATAAACTACACAGAAGCATTCTGTGAAACTTCTTTCTGATCTGAGCATTCAGCTAACAGAGTTAAACCATACTTTTGATTGAGCAGTTTTGAAACACTCTGTCTGTAGAAAATGCAACTGGACATTCGTAGCGCTAAGTGGGTAATAGTGGAAAAAAGAATATGTTCAAATATAAACTACACAGAAGCATTGTATGTAACTTCTTTCTGTTCTGTGCATTCAACTAACAGAGTTGAACCTTACTTTTGATTGAGCCGTTCTGAAACACTCTTTCTGTAGAAACTGCAATTGGACATTCTGAGCGCTAAGAGGCCTATATTGGGAAAAAGAATGTCTACAAATAAAAACTACACAGAAGAATTGTGTGAAATTTCTTTCTGTTCTGTTTGTTCAACTAAAAGAGTTGAACCTTAGTTTTGTTTGAGCCGTTCTGACACACTCTTTCTGTAGAAAATGCAAGTGGAGATTCGGAGCGCTAAGAGGGTAATAGTGGAAAAACGAATGTCTCCAAATATAAACTACACAGAATCATTCTGTGAAACTTCTTTCTGATCTGTGCATTCAGCTAACAGAGTTAAACCATACTTTTGATTGAGCAGATCTGAACACTCTTTCTGTAGAAAATGCAACTGGACATTTGGAGCGCTAAGAGAGTAGTAGTGGAAAAAGGAATATATTCAAATATAAACTACACAGAAGCATTCTGTGAAACTTCTTTCTGATCTGAGCATTCAGCTAACAGAGTTAAACCATACTTTTGATTGAGCAGTTTTGAAACACTCTATCTGTAGAAAATGCAACTGGACATTCGTAGCGCTAAGTGGGTAATAGTGGAAAAAAGAATATGTTCAAATATAAACTACACAGAAGCATTGTATGAAACTTCTTTCTGTTCTGTGCATTCAACTAACAGAGTTGAAACTTACTTTTGATTGAGCCTTTCTGAAACACTCTTTCTGTACAAACTGCAATTGGACATTCTGAGCGCTAAGAGGTCTCTATTGGGAAAAATAATATCTTCAAATAAAAACTACACAGAAGCATTGTGTGAAACTT
The DNA here is from genome assembly GCF_028878055.3 of Symphalangus syndactylus. Classification (NCBI taxonomy): domain Eukaryota; kingdom Metazoa; phylum Chordata; class Mammalia; order Primates; family Hylobatidae; genus Symphalangus; species Symphalangus syndactylus. The sequence goes on along the minus strand of NC_072445.2, from coordinate 8,294,036 downwards.
ATTTCTGATATGTTCATTAAGCTAACAGAGTTAAACCATACTTTTGATTGCGCAGTTCTGAACACTCTTTCTGTAGAAAATGCAAGTGGACATTCGGAGCGCTAAGAGGGTAATAGTGGAAAAAGGAATATATTCAAATATAAACTACACAGTAGCATTCTGTGAAAATTCTTTCTGTTCTGTGCATTCAACTAACAGAGTTGAACCTTACTTTTGATTGAGCCGTTCTGAAACACTCTTTCTGTAGAAACTGCAATTGGACATGCTAAGCGCTAAGAGGCCTACATTGGGAAAAAGAATATCTTCAAATAAAAACTACACAGATGCATTCTGTGAAACTTATTTCTGATCTGTAAATTCAGTTAACAGATATAAAACATATTTTTGATTGAGCAGTTATGAAACACTCTTTTTGTAGAAAATGCAAGTGGAGATTCGGAGCGCTAAGTGGGTAACAGTGGAAAAATGAATGTCTTCAAATATAAACTACACAGAATCATTCGGTGAAACTTATTCCTGATCTGTGCATTCAGCTAACAGAGTTAAACCATACTTTTGATTGAGCAGATCTGAACACTCTTTCTGTTGAAAATGCAACTGGACATTTGGAGCGCTAAGAGCGTAGTAGTGGAAAAAGGAATATATTCAAATATAAACTACACAGAAGCATTCTGTGAAACTTCTTTCTGATCTGAGCATTCAGCTAACAGAGTTAAACCATACTTTTGATTGAGCAGTTTTGAAACACTCTGTAGAAAATGCAACTGTACATTCGTAGCGCTAAGTGGGTAATAGTGGAAAAAAGAATATGTTCAAATATAAACTACACAGATGCATTGTATGAAACTTCTTTCTGTTCTGTGCATTCAACTAACAGAGTTGAACCTTACTTTTGATTGAGCCGTTCTGAAACACTCTTTCTGTAGAAACTGCAATTGGACATTCTGAGCGCTAAGAGGCCTATATTGGGAAAAAGAATGTCTACAAATAAAAACTACACAGAAGAATTGTGTGAAACTTCTTTCTGTTCTGTTTGTTCAACTACAAGAGTTGAACCTCAGTTTTGATTGAGCCGTTCTGAAACACTCTTTGTGTAGAAAATGCAAGTGGAGATTCGGAGCGCTAAGAGGGTAGTAGTGGAAAAAGGAATATATTCAAATATAAACTACACAGAAGCATTCTGTGAAACTTCTTTCTGATCTGAGCATTCAGCTAACAGAGTTAAACCATACTTTTGATTGAGCAGTTTTGAAACAATCTGTCTGTAGAAAATGCAACTGGACATTCGTAGCACTAAGTGGGTAATAGTGGAAAAAAGAATATGTTCAAATATAAACTACACAGAAGCATTGTATGAAACTTCTTTCTGTTCTGTGCATTCAACTAACAGAGTTGAACCTTACTTTTGATTGAGCCGTTCTGAAACACTCTTTCTGTAGAAACTGCAATTGGACATGCTAAGCGCTAAGAGGCCTACATTGGGAAAAAGAATATCTTCAAATAAAAACTACACAGATGCATTCTGTGAAACTTATTTCTGATCAGTAAATTCAGTTAACAGAGATAAAACATATTTTTGATTGAGCAGTTATGAAAAACTCTTTTTGTAGAAAATGCAAGTGGAGATTCGGAGCGCTAAGAGGGTAATAGTGGAAAAAGGAATGTCTTCAAATATAAACTACACAGAATCATTCGGTAAAACTTCTTTCTGATCTGTGCATTCAGCTAACAGAGTTAAACCATACTTTTGATTGAGCAGATCTGAACACTCTTTCTGTAGAAAATGCAACTGGACATTTGGAGCGCTAAGAGCGTAGTAGTGGAAAAAGGAATATGTTCAAATATAAACTACACAGAAGCATTCTGTGAAACTTCTTTCTGATCTGAGCATTCAGCTAACAGAGTTAAACCATACTTTTGATTGAGCAGTTTTGAAACACTCTGTCTGTAGAAAATGCAACTGGACATTCGTAGCGCTAAGTGGGTAATAGTGGAAAAAAGAATATGTTCAAATATAAACTACACAGAAGCATTGTATGAAACTTCTTTCTGTTCTGTGCATTCAACTAACAGAGTTGAACCCTACTTTTGATTGAGCCGTTCTGAAACACTCTTTCTGTGGAAACTGCAATTGGACATTCTGAGCGCTAAGAGGCCTATATTGGGAAAAAGAATGTCTACAAATAAAAACTACACAGAAGAATTGTGTGAAACTTCTTTCTGTTTTGTTTGTTCAACTAAAAGAGTTGAACCTTAGTTTTGATTGAGCCGTTCTGTAACAGTCTTTCTGTAGAAAATGCAAGTGGACATTCGGAGCGTTAAGAGGGTAATAGTGGAAAAAGGAATGTCTCCAAATATAAACTACACAGAATCATTCTGTGAAACTTCTTTCTGATCTGTGCATTCAGCTAACAGAGTTAAACCATACTTTTGATTGAGCAGATCTGAACACTCTTTCTGTAGAAAATGCAACTGGACATTTGGAGCGCTAAGAGCGTAGTAGTGGAAAAAGGAATATATTCAAATATAAACTACACAGAAGCATTCTGTGAAACTTCTTTCTGATCTGAGCATTAAGCTAACAGAGTTAAACCATACTTTTGATTGCGCAGTTCTGAACACTCTTTCTGTAGAAAATGCAAGTGGACATTCGGAGCGCTAAGAAGTTAATAGTGGAAAAAGGAATATATTCAAATATAAACTACACAGTAGCATTCTGTGAAAATTCTTTCTGTTCTGTGCATTCAACTAACAGACTTGAACCTTACTTTTGATTGAGCCGTTCTGAAACACTCTTTCTGTAGTAACTGCAATTGGACATGCTAAGCGCTAAGAGGCCTACATTGGGAAAAAGAATATCTTCAAATAAAAACTACACAGATGCATTCTGTGAAACTTATTTCTGATCTGTAAATTCAGTTATCAGATATAAAACATATTTTTGATTGAGCAGTTATGAAACACTCTTTTTGTAGAAAATGCAAGTGGAGATTCGGAGCGCTAAGAGGGTAACAGTGGAAAAAGGAATGTCTTCAAATATAAACTACACAGAATCATTCGGTGAAACTTCGTTCTGATCTGTGCATTCAGCTAACAGAGTTAAACCATACTTTTGATTGAGCAGATCTGAACACTCTTTCTGTAGAAAATGCAACTGGACATTTGGAGCGCTAAGAGCGTAGTAGTGGAAAAAGGAATATATTCAAATATAAACTACACAGAAGCATTCTGTGAAACTTCTTTCTGATCTGAGCATTCAGCTAACAGAGTTAAACCATACTTTTGATTGAGCAGTTTTGAAACACTCTGTCTGTAGAAAATGCAACTGGACATTCGTAGCGCTAAGTGGGTAATAGTGGAAGAAAGAATATTTTCAAATATAAACTACACAGAAGCATTGTATGAAACTTCTTTCTGTTCTGTGCATTCAACTAACAGAGTTGAACCTTAGTTTTGATTGAGCCGTTCTGAAACACTCTTTCTGTAGAAAGTGCAATTGGACATTCTGAGCGCTAAGAGGCCTATATTGGGAAAAAGAATGTCTACAAATAAAAACTACACAGAAGAATTTTGTGAAACTTCTTTCTGTTCTGTTTGTTCAACTAAAAGAGTTGAACCTTAGTTTTGATTGAGCCGTTCTGAAACACTCTTTCTGTAGAAAATGCAAGTGGAGATTCGGAGCGCTAAGAGGATAATAGTGGAAAAAGGAATGTCTCCAAATATAAACTACACAGAATCATTCTGTGAAACTTCTTTCTGATCTGTGCATTCAGCTAACAGAGTTAAACCATACTTTTGATTGAGCAGATCTGAACACTCTTTCTGTAGAAAATGCAACTGGACATTTGGAGCGCTAAGAGAGTAGTAGTGGAAAGAGGAATATATTCAAATATAAACTACACAGAAGCATTCTGTGAAACTTCTTTCTGATCTGAGCATTCAGCTAACAGAGTTAAACCATACTTTTGATTGAGCAGTTTTGAAACACTCTGTCTGTAGAAAATGCAACTGGACATTCGTAGCGCTAAGTGGGTAATAGTGGAAAAAAGAATATGTTCAAATATAAACTACACAGAAGCATTGTATGAAACTTCTTTCTGTTCTGTGCATTCAACTAACAGAGTTGAACCTTACTTTTGATTGAGCCTTTCTGAAACACTCTTTCTGTAGAAACTGCAATTGGACATTCTGAGCGCTAAGAGGCCTCTATTGGGAAAAATAATATCTTCAAATAAAAACTACACAGAAGCATTGTGTGAAACTTATTTCTGATATGTTCATTAAGCTAACAGAGTTAAACCATACTTTTGATTGCGCAGTTCTGAACACTCTTTCTGTAGAAAATGCAAGTGGACATTCGGAGCGCTAAGAGGGTAATAGTGGAAAAAGGAATATATTCAAATATAAACTACACAGTAGCATTCTGTGAAAATTCTTTCTGTTCTGTGCATTCAACTAACAGAGTTGAACCTTACTTTTGATTGAGCCGTTCTGAAACACTCTTTGTGTAGAAACTACAATTGGACATGCTAAGCGCTAAGAGGCCTACATTGGGAAAAAGAATATCTTCAAATAAAAACTACACAGATGCATTCTGTGAAACTTATTTCTGATCCGTAAATTCAGTTAACAGAGATAAAACATATTTTTGATTGAGCAGTTATGAAACACTCTTTTTGTTAAAAATGAAAGTGGAGATTCGGAGCGCTAAGAGGGTAATAGTGGAAAAAGGAATGTCTTCAAATATAAACTACACAGAATCATTCGGTGAAACTTCTTTCTGATCTGTGCATTCAGCTAAAAGAGTTAAACCATACTTTTGATTGAGCAGATCTGAACACTCTTTCTGTAGAAAATGCAACTGGACATTTGGAGCGCTAAGAGCGTAGTAGTGGAAAAAGGAATATATTCAAATATAAACTACACAGAAGCATTCTGTGAAACTTCTTTCTGATCTGAGCATTCAGCTAACAGAGTTAAACCATACTTTTGATTGAGCAGTTTTGAAACACTCTGTCTGTAGGAAATGCAACTGGACATTCGTAGCGCTAAGTGGGTAATTGTGGAAAAAAGAATATGTTCAAATATAAACTACACAGAAGCATTGTATGAAACTTCTTTCTGTTCTGTGCATTCAACTAACAGAGTTGAACCTTACTTTTGATTGAGCCGTTCTGAAACACTCTTTCTGTAGAAACTGCAATTGGACATTCTGAGCGCTAAGAGGCCTATATTGGGAAAAAGAATGTCTACAAATAAAAACTACACAGAAGAATTGTGTGAAACTTCTTTCTGTTCTGTTTGTTCAACTAAAAGAGTTGAACCTTAGTTTTGATTGAGCCGTTCTGTAACAGTCTTTCTGTAGAAAATGCAAGTGGACATTCGGAGCGCTAAGAGGGTAATAGTGGAAAAAGGAATGTCTCCAAATATAAACTACACAGAATCATTCTGTGAAACTTCTTTCTGATCTGTGCATTCAGCTAACAGAGTTAAACCATACTTTTGATTGAGCAGATCTGAACACTCTTTCTGTAGAAAATGCAACTGGACATTTGGAGCGCTAAGAGAGTAGTAGTGGAAAAAGGAATATATTCAAATATAAACTACACAGAAGCATTCTGTGCAACTTCTTTCTGATCTGAGCATTCAGCTAACAGAGTTAAACGATACTTTTGATTGAGCAGTTTTGAAACACTCTGTCTGTAGAAAATGCAACTGGACATTCGTAGCGCTAAGTGGGTAATAGTGGAAAAAAGAATATGTTCAAATATAAACTACACAGAAGCATTGTATGAAACTTCTTTCTGTTCTGTGCATTCAACTAACAGAGTTGAACCTTACATTTGATTGAGCCTTTCTGAAACTCTCTTTCTGTAGAAACTGCAATTGGACATTCTGAGCGCTAAGAGGCCTCTATTGGGAAAAATAATATCTTCAAATAAAAACTACACAGAAGCATTGTGTGAAACTTATTTCTGATATGTTCATTAAGCTAACAGAGTTAAACCATACTTTTGATTGCGCAGTTCTGAACACTCTTTCTGTAGAAAATGCAAGTGGACATTCGGAGAGATAAGAGGGTAATAGTGGATAAAGGAATATATTCAAATATAAACTACACAGTAGCATTCTGTGAAAATTCTTTCTGTTCTGTGCATTCAACTAACAGAGTTGAACCTTACTTTTGATTGAGCCGTTCTGAAACACTCTTTGTGTAGAAACTGCAATTGGACATGCTAAGCGCTAAGAGGCCTACATTGGGAAAAAGAATATCTTCAAATAAAAACTACACAGATGCATTCTGTGAAACTTATTTCTGATCTGTAAATTCAGTTAACAGATATAAAACATATTTTTGATTGAGCAGTTATGAAACACTCTTTTTGTAGAAAATGCAAGTGGAGATTCGGAGCGCTAAGTGGGTAACAGTGGAAAAATGAATGTCTTCAAATATAAACTACACAGAATCATTCGGTGAAACTTATTCCTGATCTGTGCATTCAGCTAACAGAGTTAAACCATACTTTTGATTGAGCAGATCTGAACACTCTTTCTGTTGAAAATGCAACTGGACATTTGGAGCGCTAAGAGCGTAGTAGTGGAAAAAGGAATATATTCAAATATAAACTACACAGAAGCATTCTGTGAAACTTCTTTCTGATCTGAGCATTCAGCTAACAGAGTTAAACCATACTTTTGATTGAGCAGTTTTGAAACACTCTGTAGAAAATGCAACTGTACATTCGTAGCGCTAAGTGGGTAATAGTGGAAAAAAGAATATGTTCAAATATAAACTACACAGATGCATTGTATGAAACTTCTTTCTGTTCTGTGCATTCAACTAACAGAGTTGAACCTTACTTTTGATTGAGCCGTTCTGAAACACTCTTTCTGTAGAAACTGCAATTGGACATTCTGAGCGCTAAGAGGCCTATATTGGGAAAAAGAATGTCTACAAATAAAAACTACACAGAAGAATTGTGTGAAACTTCTTTCTGTTCTGTTTGTTCAACTACAAGAGTTGAACCTCAGTTTTGATTGAGCCGTTCTGAAACACTCTTTGTGTAGAAAATGCAAGTGGAGATTCGGAGCGCTAAGAGGGTAGTAGTGGAAAAAGGAATATATTCAAATATAAACTACACAGAAGCATTCTGTGAAACTTCTTTCTGATCTGAGCATTCAGCTAACAGAGTTAAACCATACTTTTGATTGAGCAGTTTTGAAACACTCTGTCTGTAGAAAATGCAACTGGACATTCGTAGCACTAAGTGGGTAATAGTGGAAAAAAGAATATGTTCAAATATAAACTACACAGAAGCATTGTATGAAACTTCTTTCTGTTCTGTGCATTCAACTAACAGAGTTGAACCTTACTTTTGATTGAGCCGTTCTGAAACACTCTTTCTGTAGAAACTGCAATTGGACATGCTAAGCGCTAAGAGGCCTACATTGGGAAAAAGAATATCTTCAAATAAAAACTACACAGATGCATTCTGTGAAACTTATTTCTGATCAGTAAATTCAGTTAACAGAGATAAAACATATTTTTGATTGAGCAGTTATGAAAAACTCTTTTTGTAGAAAATGCAAGTGGAGATTCGGAGCGCTAAGAGGGTAATAGTGGAAAAAGGAATGTCTTCAAATATAAACTACACAGAATCATTCGGTGAAACTTCTTTCTGATCTGTGCATTCAGCTAACAGGGCTAAACCATACTTTTGATTGAGCAGATCTGAACACTCTTTCTGTAGAAAATGCAACTGGACATTTGGAGCGCTAAGAGCGTAGTAGTGGAAAAAGGAATATGTTCAAATATAAACTACACAGAAGCATTCTGTGAAACTTCTTTCTGATCTGAGCATTCAGCTAACAGAGTTAAACCATACTTTTGATTGAGCAGTTTTGAAACACTCTGTCTGTAGAAAATGCAACTGGACATTCGTAGCGCTAAGTGGGTAATAGTGGAAAAAAGAATATGTTCAAATATAAACTACACAGAAGCATTGTATGAAACTTCTTTCTGTTCTGTGCATTCAACTAACAGAGTTGAACCCTACTTTTGATTGAGCCATTCTGAAACACTCTTTCTGTGGAAACTGCAATTGGACATTCTGAGCGCTAAGAGGCCTATATTGGGAAAAAGAATGTCTACAAATAAAAACTACACAGAAGAATTGTGTGAAACTTCTTTCTGTTTTGTTTGTTCAACTAAAAGAGTTGAACCTTAGTTTTGATTGAGCCGTTCTGTAACAGTCTTTCTGTAGAAAATGCAAGTGGACATTCGGAGCGTTAAGAGGGTAATAGTGGAAAAAGGAATGTCTCCAAATATAAACTACACAGAATCATTCTGTGAAACTTCTTTCTGATCTGTGCATTCAGCTAACAGAGTTAAACCATACTTTTGATTGAGCAGATCTGAACACTCTTTCTGTAGAAAATGCAACTGGACATTTGGAGCGCTAAGAGCGTAGTAGTGGAAAAAGGAATATATTCAAATATAAACTACACAGAAGCATTCTGTGAAACTTCTTTCTGATCTGAGCATTAAGCTAACAGAGTTAAACCATACTTTTGATTGCGCAGTTCTGAACACTCTTTCTGTAGAAAATGCAAGTGGACATTCGGAGCGCTAAGAAGTTAATAGTGGAAAAAGGAATATATTCAAATATAAACTACACAGTAGCATTCTGTGAAAATTCTTTCTGTTCTGTGCATTCAACTAACAGACTTGAACCTTACTTTTGATTGAGCCGTTCTGAAACACTCTTTCTGTAGTAACTGCAATTGGACATGCTAAGCGCTAAGAGGCCTACATTGGGAAAAAGAATATCTTCAAATAAAAACTACACAGATGCATTCTGTGAAACTTATTTCTGATCTGTAAATTCAGTTATCAGATATAAAACATATTTTTGATTGAGCAGTTATGAAACACTCTTTTTGTAGAAAATGCAAGTGGAGATTCGGAGCGCTAAGAGGGTAACAGTGGAAAAAGGAATGTCTTCAAATATAAACTACACAGAATCATTCGGTGAAACTTCGTTCTGATCTGTGCATTCAGCTAACAGAGTTAAACCATACTTTTGATTGAGCAGATCTGAACACTCTTTCTGTAGAAAATGCAACTGGACATTTGGAGCGCTAAGAGCGTAGTAGTGGAAAAAGGAATATATTCAAATATAAACTACACAGAAGCATTCTGTGAAACTTCTTTCTGATCTGAGCATTCAGCTAACAGAGTTAAACCATACTTTTGATTGAGCAGTTTTGAAACACTCTGTCTGTAGAAAATGCAACTGGACATTCGTAGCGCTAAGTGGGTAATAGTGGAAGAAAGAATATTTTCAAATATAAACTACACAGAAGCATTGTATGAAACTTCTTTCTGTTCTGTGCATTCAACTAACAGAGTTGAACCTTAGTTTTGATTGAGCCGTTCTGAAACACTCTTTCTGTAGAAAGTGCAATTGGACATTCTGAGCGCTAAGAGGCCTATATTGGGAAAAAGAATGTCTACAAATAAAAACTACACAGAAGAATTTTGTGAAACTTCTTTCTGTTCTGTTTGTTCAACTAAAAGAGTTGAACCTTAGTTTTGATTGAGCCGTTCTGAAACACTCTTTCTGTAGAAAATGCAAGTGGAGATTCGGAGCGCTAAGAGGATAATAGTGGAAAAAGGAATGTCTCCAAATATAAACTACACAGAATCATTCTGTGAAACTTCTTTCTGATCTGTGCATTCAGCTAACAGAGTTAAACCATACTTTTGATTGAGCAGATCTGAACACTCTTTCTGTAGAAAATGCAACTGGACATTTGGAGCGCTAAGAGAGTAGTAGTGGAAAGAGGAATACATTCAAATATAAACTACACAGAAGCATTCTGTGAAACTTCTTTCTGATCTGAGCATTCAGCTAACAGAGTTAAACCATACTTTTGATTGAGCAGTTTTGAAACACTCTGTCTGTAGAAAATGCAACTGGACATTCGTAGCGCTAAGTGGGTAATAGTGGAAAAAAGAATATGTTCAAATATAAACTACACAGAAGCATTGTATGAAACTTCTTTCTGTTCTGTGCATTCAACTAACAGAGTTGAACCTTACTTTTGATTGAGCCTTTCTGAAACACTCTTTCTGTAGAAACTGCAATTGGACATTCTGAGCGCTAAGAGGCCTCTATTGGGAAAAATAATATCTTCAAATAAAAACTACACAGAAGCATTGTGTGAAACTTATTTCTGATATGTTCATTAAGCTAACAGAGTTAAACCATACTTTTGATTGCGCAGTTCTGAACACTCTTTCTGTAGAAAATGCAAGTGGACATTCGGAGCGCTAAGAGGGTAATAGTGGAAAAAGGAATATATTCAAATATAAACTACACAGTAGCATTCTGTGAAAATTCTTTCTGTTCTGTGCATTCAACTAACAGAGTTGAACCTTACTTTTGATTGAGCCGTTCTGAAACACTCTTTGTGTAGAAACTACAATTGGACATGCTAAGCGCTAAGAGGCCTACATTGGGAAAAAGAATATCTTCAAATAAAAACTACACAGATGCATTCTGTGAAACTTATTTCTGATCCGTAAATTCAGTTAACAGAGATAAAACATATTTTTGATTGAGCAGTTATGAAACACTCTTTTTGTTAAAAATGAAAGTGGAGATTCGGAGCGCTAAGAGGGTAATAGTGGAAAAAGGAATGTCTTCAAATATAAACTACACAGAATCATTCGGTGAAACTTCTTTCTGATCTGTGCATTCAGCTAAAAGAGTTAAACCATACTTTTGATTGAGCAGATCTGAACACTCTTTCTGTAGAAAATGCAACTGGACATTTGGAGCGCTAAGAGCGTAGTAGTGGAAAAAGGAATATATTCAAATATAAACTACACAGAAGCATTCTGTGAAACTTCTTTCTGATCTGAGCATTCAGCTAACAGAGTTAAACCATACTTTTGATTGAGCAGTTTTGAAACACTCTGTCTGTAGGAAATGCAACTGGACATTCGTAGCGCTAAGTGGGTAATTGTGGAAAAAAGAATATGTTCAAATATAAACTACACAGAAGCATTGTATGAAACTTCTTTCTGTTCTGTGCATTCAACTAACAGAGTTGAACCTTACTTTTGATTGAGCCGTTCTGAAACACTCTTTCTGTAGAAACTGCAATTGGACATTCTGAGCGCTAAGAGGCCTATATTGGGAAAAAGAATGTCTACAAATAAAAACTACACAGAAGAATTGTGTGAAACTTCTTTCTGTTCTGTTTGTTCAACTAAAAGAGTTGAACCTTAGTTTTGATTGAGCCGTTCTGTAACAGTCTTTCTGTAGAAAATGCAAGTGGACATTCGGAGCGCTAAGAGGGTAATAGTGGAAAAAGGAATGTCTCCAAATATAAACTACACAGAATCATTCTGTGAAACTTCTTTCTGATCTGTGCATTCAGCTAACAGAGTTAAACCATACTTTTGATTGAGCAGATCTGAACACTCTTTCTGTAGAAAATGCAACTGGACATTTGGAGCGCTAAGAGAGTAGTAGTGGAAAAAGGAATATATTCAAATATAAACTACACAGAAGCATTCTGTGAAACTTCTTTCTGATCTGAGCATTCAGCTAACAGAGTTAAACCATACTTTTGATTGAGCAGTTTTGAAACACTCTGTCTGTAGAAAATGCAACTGGACATTCGTAGCGCTAAGTGGGTAATAGTGGAAAAAAGAATATGTTCAAATATAAACTACACAGAAGCATTGTATGAAACTTCTTTCTGTTCTGTGCATTCAACTAACAGAGTTGAACCTTACATTTGATTGAGCCTTTCTGAAACTCTCTTTCTGTAGAAACTGCAATTGGACATTCTGAGCGCTAAGAGGCCTCTATTGGGAAAAATAATATCTTCAAATAAAAACTACACAGAAGCATTGTGTGAAACTTATTTCTGATATGTTCATTAAGCTAACAGAGTTAAACCATACTTTTGATTGCGCAGTTCTGAACACTCTTTCTGTAGAAAATGCAAGTGGACATTCGGAGAGATAAGAGGGTAATAGTGGATAAAGGAATATATTCAAATATAAACTACACAGTAGCATTCTGTGAAAATTCTTTCTGTTCTGTGCATTCAACTAACAGAGTTGAACCTTACTTTTGATTGAGCCGTTTTGAAACACTCTTTGTGTAGAAACTGCAATTGGACATGCTAAGCGCTAAGAGGCCTACATTGGGAAAAAGAATATCTTCAAATAAAAACTACACAGATGCATTCTGTGAAACTTATTTCTGATCTGTAAATTCAGTTAACAGAGATAAAACATATTTTTGATTGAGCAGTTATGAAACACTCTTTTTGTAGAAAATGCAAGTGGAGATTCGGAGCGCTAAGAGGGTAATAGTGGAAAAAGGAATGTCTTCAAATATAAACTACACAGAATCATTCGGTGAAACTTCTTTCTGATCTGTGCATTCAGCTAACAGAGTTAAACCATACTTTTGAATGAGCAGATCTGAACACTCTTTCTGTAGAAAATGCAACTGGACATTTGGAGCGCTAAGAGCGTAGTAGTGGAAAAAGGAATATGTTCAAATATAAACTACACAGAAGCATTCTGTGAAACTTCTTTCTGATCTGAGCATTCAGCTAACAGAGTTAAACCATACATTTGATTGAGCAGTTTTGAAACACTCTGTCTGTAGAAAATGCAGCTGGACATTCGTAGCGCTAAGTGGGTAATAGTGGAAAAAAGAATATGTTCAAATATAAACTACACAGAAGCATTGTATGAAACTTCTTTCTGTTCTGTGCATTCAACTAACAGAGTTGAACCTTAGTTTTGATTGAGCCGTTCTAAAACACTCTTTCTGTAGAAACTGCAATTGGACATTCTGAGCGCTAAGAGGCCTATATTGGGAAAAAGAATGTCTACAAATAAAAACTACACAGAAGAATTGTGTGAAACTTCTTTCTGTTCTGTTTGTTCAACTAAAAGAGTTGAACCTTAGTTTTGATTGAGCCGTTCTGAAACACTCTTTCTGTAGAAAATGCAAGTGGAGATTCGGAGCGCTAAGAGGGTAATAGTGGAAAAAGGAATGTCTCCAAATATAAACTACACAGAATCATTCTGTGAAACTTCTTTCTGATCTGTGCATTCAGCTAACAGAGTTAAACCATACTTTTGATTGAGCAGATCTGAACACTCTTTCTGTAGAAAATGCAACTGGACATTTGGAGCGCTAAGAGAGTAGTAGTGGAAAAAGGAATATATTCAAATATAAACTACACAGAAGCATTCTGTGAAATTTCTTTCTGATCTGAGCATTCAGCTAACAGAGTTAAACCATACTTTTGATTGAGCAGTTTTGAAACACTCTGTCTGTAGAAAATGCAACTGGATATTCGTAGCGCTAAGTGGGTAATAGTGGAAAAAAGAATATGTTCAAATATAAACTACACAGAAGCATTGTATGAAACTTCTTTCTGTTCTGTGCATTCAACTAACAGAGTTGAACCTTACTTTTGATTGAGCCTTTCTGAAACACTCTTTCTGTAGAAACTGCAATTGGACATTCTGAGCGCTAAGAGGCCTCTATTGGGAAAAATAATATCTTCAAATAAAAACTACACGGAAGCATTGTGTGAAACTTATTTCTGATATGTTCATTAAGCTAACAGAGTTAAACCATACTTTTGATTGCGCAGTTCTGAACACTCTTTCTGTAGAAAATGCAAGTGGACATTTGGAGCGCTAAGAAGGTAATAGTGGAAAAAGGAATATATTCAAATATAAACTACACAGTAGCATTCTGTGAAAATTCTTTCTGTTCTGTGCATTCAACTAACAGAGTTGAACCTTACTTTTGATTGAGCCGTTCTGAAACACTCTTTCTGTAGTAACTGCAATTGGACATTCTAAGCGCTAAGAGGCCTACATTGGGAAAAAGAATATCTTCAAATAAAAACTACACAGATGCATTCTGTGAAACTTATTTCTGATCCGTAAATTCAGTTAACAGAGATAAAACATATTTTTGATTGAGCAGTTATGAAACACTCTTTTTGTAGAAAATGCAAGTGGAGATTCGGAGCGCTAAGAGGGTAATAGTGGAAAAAGGAATGTCTTCAAATATAAACTACACAGAATCATTCGGTGAAACTTCTTTCTGATCTGTGCATTCAGCTAACAGAGTTTAACCATACTTTTGATTGAGCAGATCTGAACACTCTTTCTGTAGATAATGCAACTGGACATTTGGAGCGCTAAGAGCGTAGTAGTGGAAAAAGGAATATGTTCCAATATAAATTACACAGAAGCATTCTGTGAAACTTCTTTCTGATCTGAGCATTCAGCTAACAGAGTTAAACCATACTTTGATTGAGCAGTTTTGAAACACTCTGTTTGTAGAAAATGCAACTGGACATTCGTAGCGCTAAGTGGGTAATAGTGGAAAAAAGAATATGTTCAAATATAAACTACACAGAAGCATTGTATGAAACTTCTTTCTGTTCTGTGCATTCAACTAACAGAGTTGAACCTTACTTTTGATTGAGCCGTTCTGAAACACTCTTTCTGTAGAAACTGCAATTGGACATTCTGAGCGCTAAGAGGCCTATATTGGGAAAAAGAATGTCTACAAATAAAAACTACACAGAAGAATTGTGTGAAACTTCTTTCTGTTCTGTTTGTTCAACTAAAAGATTTGAACCTTAGTTTTGATTGAGCCTTTCTGTAACAGTCTTTCTGTAGAAAATTCAAGTGGACATTCGGAGCGCTAAGAGGGTAATAGTGGAAAAAGGAATGTCTCCAAATATAAACTACACAGAATCATTCTGTGAAACTTCTTTCTGATCTGTGCATTCAGCTAACAGAGTTAAACCATACTTTTGATTGAGCAGATCTGAACACTCTTTCTGTAGAAAATGCAACTGGACATTTGGAGCGCTAAGAGAGTAGTAGTGGAAAAAGGAATATATTCAAATATAAACTACACAGAAGCATTCTGTGAAACTTCTTTCTGATCTGAGCATTCAGCTAACAGAGTTAAACCATACTTTTGATTGAGCAGTTTTGAAACACTCTGTCTGTAGAAAATGCAACTGGATATTCGTAGCGCTAAGTGGGTAATAGTGGAAAAAAGAATATGTTCAAATATAAACTACACAGAAGCATTGTATGAAACTACTTTCTGTTCTGTGCATTCAACTAACAGAGTTGAAACTTACATTTGATTGAGCCTTTCTGAAACATTCTTTCTGTAGAAACTGCAATTGGACATTCTGAGCGCTAAGAGGCCTCTATTGGGAAAAATAATATCTTCAAATAAAAACTACACAGAAACATTGTGTGAAACTTATTTCTGATATGTTCATTAAGCTAACAGAGTTAAACCATACTTTTGATTGCGCAGTTCTGAACACTCTTTCTGTAGAAAATGCAAGTGGACATTCGGAGCGCTAAGAGGGTAATAGTGGAAAAAGGAATATATTCAAATATAAACTACACAGTAGCATTCTGTGAAAATACTTTCTGTTCTGTGCATTCAACTAACAGAGTTGAACCTTACTTTTGATTGAGCCGTTCTGAAACACTCTTTCTGTAGTAACTGCAATTGGACATGCTAAGCGCTAAGAGGCCTACATTGGGAAAAAGAATATCTTCAAATAAAAACTACACAGATGCATTCTGTGAAACTTATTTCTGATCTGTAAATTCAGTTAACAGATATAAAACATATTTTTGATTGAGCAGTTATGAAACACTCTTTTTGTAGAAAATGCAAGTGGAGATTCGGAGCGCTAAGAGGGTAACAGGGGAAAAAGGAATGTCTTCAAATATAAACTACACAGAATCATTCGGTGAAACTTCTTTCTGATCTGTGCATTCAGCTAACAGAGTTAAACCATACTTTTGATTGAGCAGATCTGAACACTCTTTCTGTAGAAAATGCAACTGGACATTTGGAGCGCTAAGAGCGTAGTAGTGGAAAAAGGAATATATTCAAATATAAACTACACAGAAGCATTCTGTGAAACTTCTTTCTGATCTGAGCATTCAGCTAACAGAGTTAAACCATACTTATGATTCAGCAGTTTTGAAACACTCTGTCTGTAGAAAATGCAACTGGACATTCGTAGCGGTAAGTGGGTAATAGTGGAAAAAAGAATATGTTCAAATATAAACTACACAGAAGCATTGTATGAAACTTCTTTCTGTTCTGTGCATTCAACTAACAGAGTTGAACCTTACTTTTGATTGAGCCTTTCTGAAACACTCTTTCTGTAGAAACTGCAATTGGACATTCTGAGCGCTAAGAGGCCTATATTGGGAAAAATACTATCTTCAAATAAAAACTACACAGAAGCATTGTGTGAAACTTATTTCTGATATGTTCATTAAGCTAACAGAGTTAAACCATACTTTTGATTGCGCAGTTCTGAACACTCTTTCTGTAGAAAATGCAAGTGGACATTCGGAGCGCTAAGAGGGTAATAGTGGAAAAAGGAATATATTCAAATATAAACTACACAGTAGCATTCTGTGAAAATTCTTTCTGTTCTGTGCATTCAACTAACAGAGTTGAACCTTACTTTTGACTGAGCCGTTCTGAAACACTCTTTCTGTAGAAACTGCATTTGGACATGCTAAGCGCTAAGAGGCCTGCATTGGGAAAAAGAATATCTTCAAATAAAAACTACACAGATGCATTCTGTGAAACTTATTTCTGATCTGTAAATTCAGTTAACAGAGATAAAACATATTTTTGATTGAGCAGTTATGAAACACTCTTTTTGTAGAAAATGCAAGTGGAGATTCGGAGCGCTAAGAGGGTAATAGTGGAAAAAGGAATGTCTTCAAATATAAACTACACAGAATCATTCGGTGAAACTTCTTTCTGATCTGTGCATTCAGCTAACAGAGTTAAACCATACTTTTGATTGAGCAGATCTGAACACTCTTTCTGTAGAAAATGCAACTGGACATTTGGAGCGCTAAGAGCGTAGTAGTGGAAAAAGGAATATATTCAAATATAAACTACACAGAAGCATTCTGTGAAACTTCTTTCTGATCTGAGCATTCAGCTAACAGAGTTAAACCATACTTTTGATTGAGCAGTTTTGAAACACTCTGTCTGTAAAAAATGCAACTGGACATTCGTAGCGCTAAGTGGGTAATAGTGGAAAAGAGAATATGTTCAAATATAAACTACACAGAAGCATTGTACGAAACTTCTTTCTGTTCTGTGCATTCAACTAACAGAGTTGAACCTTACTTTTGATTGAGCCGTTCTGAAACACTCTTTCTGTAGAAACTGCAATTGGACATTCTGAGCGCTAAGAGGCCTATATTGGGAAAAAGAATGTCTACAAATAAAAACTACACAGAAGAATTGTGTGAAACTTCTTTCTGTTCTGTTTGTTCAACTAAAAGAGTTGAACCTTAGTTTTGATTGAGCCGTTCTGAAACACTCTTTCTGTAGAAAATGCAAGTGGAGATTCGGAGCGCTAAGAGGGTAATAGTGGAAAAAGGAATGTCTCCAAATATAAACTACACAGAAACATTCTGTGAAACTTCTTTCTGATCTGTGCATTCAGCTAACAGAATTAAACCATACTTTTGATTGAGCAGATCTGAACACTCTTTCTGTAGAAAATGCAACTGGACATTTGGAGCGCTAAGAGAGTAGTAGTGGGAAAAGGAATATATTCAAATATAAACTACAGAGAAGCATTCTGTGAAACTTCTTTCTGATCTGAGCATTCAGCTAACAGAGTTAAACCATACTTATGATTCAGCAGTTTTGAAACACTCTGTCTGTAGAAAATGCAACTGGACATTCGTAGCGGTAAGTGGGTAATAGTGGAAAAAAGAATATGTTCAAATATAAACTACACAGAAGCATTGTATGAAACTTCTTTCTGTTCTGTGCATTCAACTAACAGAGTTGTACCTTACTATTGATTGAGCCTTTCTGAAACACTCTTTCTGTAGAAACTGCAATTGGACATTCTGAGCGCTAAGAGGCCTATATTGGGAAAAATAATATCTTCAAATAAAAACTACACAGAAGCATTTTGTGAAACTTATTTCTGATATGTTCATTAAGCTAAAGAGATAAACCATACTTTTGATTGCGCAGTTCTGAACACTCATTCTGTAGAAAATGCAAGTGGACATTCGGAGCGCTAAGAGGGTAATAGTGGAAAAAGGAATATATTCAAATATAAACTACACAGTAGCATTCTGTGAAAACTCTTTCTGTTCTGTGCATTCAGCTAACAGAGTTGAACCTTACTTTTGATTGAGCCGTTCTGAAACACTCTTTCTGTAGAAACTGCAATTGGACATGCTAAGCGCTAAGAGGCCTACATTGGGAAAAAGAATATCTTCAAATAAAAACTACACAGATGCATTCTGTGAAACATATTTCTGATCTGTAAATTCAGTTAACAGAGATAAAACATATTTTTGATTGAGCAGTTATGAAACACTCTTTTTGTAGAAAATGCAAGTGGAGATTCTGAGCGCTAAGAGTGTAATAGTGGAAAAAGGAATGTCTTCAAATATAAACTACACAGAATCATTCGGTGAAACTTCTTTCTGATCTGTGCATTCAGCTAACAGAGTTAAACCATACTTTTGATTGAGCAGATCTGAACACTCTTTCTGTAGAAAATGCAACTGGACATTTGGAGCGCTAAGAGCGTAGTAGTGGAAAAAGGAATATATTCAAATATAAACTACACAGAAGCATTCTGTGAAACTTCTTTCTGATCTGAGCATTCAGCTAACAGAGTTAAACCATACTTTTGATTGAGCAGTTTTGAAACACTCTGTCTGTAGAAAATGCAACTGGACATTCGTAGCGCTAAGTGGGTAATAGTGGAAAAAAGAATATGTTCAAATATAGACTACACAGAAGCATTGTATGAAACTTCTTTCTGTTCTGTGCATTCAACTAACAGAGTTGGACCTTACTTTTCATTGAGCCGTTCTGAAACACTCTTTCTGTAGAAACTGCAATTGGACATTCTGAGCGCTAAGAGGCCTATATTGGGAAAAAGAATGTCTACAAATAAAAACTACACAGAAGCATTGTGTGAAACTACTTTCTGTTCTGATTGTTCAACTAAAAGAGTTGAACCTTAGTTTTGATTGAGCCGTTCTGAAACACTCTTTCTGTAGAAAATGCAAGTGGAGATTCGGAGCGCTAAGAAGGTAATAGTGGAAAAAGGAATGTCTCCAAATATAAACTACACAGAATCATTCTTTGAAACTTCTTTCTGATCTGTGCATTCAGCTAACAGAGTTAAACCATACTTTTGATTGAGCAGATCTGAACACTCTTTCTGTAGAAAATGCAACTGGACATTTGGAGCGCTAAGAGAGTAGTAGTGGAAAAAGGAATATATTCAAATATAAACTACACAGAAGCATTCTGTGAAACTTCTTTCTGATCTGAGCATTCAGCTAACAGAGTTAAACCATACTTTTGATTGAGCAGTTTTGAAAAACTCTGTCTGTAGAAAATGCAACTGGACATTCGTAGCGCTAAGTGGGTAATAGTGGAAAAAAGAATATGTTCAAATATAAACTACACAGAAGCATTGTATGAAACTTCTTTCTGTTCTGTGCATTCAACTAACAGAGTTGAACCTTACATTTGACTGAGAATTTCTGAAACACTCTTTCTGTAGAAACTGCAATTGGACATTCTGAGCGCTAAGAGGCCTATATTGGGAAAAAAAATATCTTCAAATAAAAACTACACAGAAGCATTGTGTGAAACTTATTTCTGATATGTTCATTAAGCTAACAGAGTTAAACCATACTTTTGATTGCGCAGTTCTGAACACTCTTTCTGTAGAAAATGCAAGTGGACATTCGGAGCGCTAAGAGGGTAATAGTGGAAAAAGGAATATATTCAAATATAAACTACACAGTAGCATTCTCTGAAAACTCTTTCTGTTCTGTGCATTCAGCTAACAGAGTTGAACCTTACTTTTGATTGAGCCGTTCTGAAACACTCTTTCTGTACAAACTGCAATTGGACATGCTAAGCGCTAAGAGGCCTACATTGGGAAAAAGAATATCTTCAAATAAAAACTACACAGATGCATTCTGTGAAACTTATTTCTGATCTGTAAATTCAGTTAACAGAGATAAAACATATTTTTGATTGAGCAGTTATGAAACACTCTTTTTGTAGAAAATGCAAGTAGAGATTCGGAGCGCTAAGAGGGTAATAGTGGAAAAAGGAATGTCTTCAAATATAAACTACACAGAATCATTCGGTGAAACTTCTTTCTGATCTGTGCATTCAGCTAACAGAGTTAAACCATACTTTTGATTGAGCAGATCTGAACACTCTTTCTGTAGAAAATGCAACTGGACATTTGGAGCGCTAAGAGCGTAGTAGTGGAAAAAGTAATATATTCAAATATAAACTACACAGAAGCATTCTGTGAAACTTCTTTCTGATCTGAGCATTCAGCTAACAGAGTTAAACCATACTTTTGATTGAGCAGATTTGAAACACTCTGTCTGTAGAAAATGCAACTGGACATTCGTAGCGCTAAGTGGGTAATAGTGGAAAAAAGAATATGTTCAAATATAAACTACACAGAAGCATTGTATGAAACTTCTTTCTGTTCTGTGCATTCAACTAACAGAGTTGAACCTTACTTTTGATTGAGCCGTTCTGAAACACTCTTTCTGTAGAAACTGCAGTTGGACATTCTGAGCGCTAAGAGGCCTATATTGGGAAAAAGAATGTCTACAAATAAAAACTACACAGAAGAATTGTGTGAAACTTCTTTCTGTTCTGTTTGTTCAACTAAAAGAGTTGAACCTTTGTTTTGATTGAGCCGTTCTGAAACACTCTTTCTGTAGAAAATGCAAGTGGAGATTCGGAGCGCTAAGGGGGTAATAGTGGAAAAAGGAATGTCTCCAAATATAAACTACACAGAATCATTCTGTGAAACTTCTTTCTGATGTGTGCATTCAGCTAACAGAATTAAACCATACTTTTGATTGAGCATATCTGAACACTCTTTCTGTAGAAAATGCAACTGGACATTTGCAGCGCTAAGAGAGTAGTAGAGGAAAAAAGAATATATTCAAATATAAACTACACAGAAGCATTCTGTGAAACTTCTTTCTGATCTGAGCATTCAGCTAACAGAGTTAAACCATACTTTTGATTGAGCAGTTTTGAAACACTCTGTCTGTAGAAAATGCAAATGGACATTCGTAGCGCTAAGTGGGTAATAGTGGAAAAAACAATATGTTCAAATATAAACTACACAGAAGCATTGTATGAAACTTCTTTCTGTTCTGTGCATTCAACTAACAGAGTTGAACCTTAGTTTTGATTGAGCCGTTCTGAAACACTCTTTCTGTAGAAACTGCAATTGGACATTCTTAGCGGTAAGAGGCCTATATTGGGAAAAAGAATGTCTACAAATAAAAACTACACAGAAGAATTGTGCGAAACTTCTTTCTGTTCTGTTTGTTCAACTAAAAGAGTTGAACCTTAGTTTTGATTGAGCCGTTCTGAAACACTCTTTCTGTAGAAAATGCAAGTGGAGATTCGGAGCGCTAAGGGGGTAACAGTGGAAAAAGGAATGTCTCCAAATATGAACTACAGAGAATCATTCTGTGAAACTTCTTTCTGATCTGTGCATTCAGCTAACAGAGTTAAAACATACTTTTGATTGAGCAGATCTGAACACCCTTTCTGTAGAAAATGCAACTGGACATTTGGAGCGCTAAGAGAGTAGTAGTGGAAAAAGGAATATATTCAAATATAAACTACACAGAAGCATTCTGTGAAACTTCTTTCTGATCTGAGCATTCAGCTAACAGAGTTAAACCATACTTTTGATTGAGCAGTTTTGAAACACTCTGTCTGTAGAAAATGCAACTGGACATTCGTAGCACTAAGTGGGTAATAGTGGAAAAAAGAATATGTTCAAATATAAACTACACAGAAGCATCGTATGAAACTTCTTTCTGATCTGTGCATTCAAATAACAGAGTTGAACCTTACTTTTGATTGAGCCTTTCTGAAACACTCTTTCTGTAGAAACTGCAATTGGACATTCTGAGCGCTAAGAGGCCTCTATTGGGAAAAATAATATCTTCAAATAAAAAATACACAGAATCATTGTGTGAAACTTATTTCTGATATGTTCATTAAGCTAACAGAGTTAAACCATACTTTTGATTGCGCAGTTCTGAACACTCTTTCTGTAGAAAATGCAAGTGGACATTCGGAGCGCTAAGAGGGTAATAGTGGAAAAAGGAATATATTCAAATATAAACTACACTGTAGCATTCTGTGAAAATTCTTTCTGTTCTGTGCATTCAACTAACAGATTTGAACCTTATTTTGATTGAGCCGTTCTGAAACACTCTTTCTGTAGAAACTGCAATTGGACATGCTAAGCGCTAAGAGGCCTACATTGGGAAAAAGAATATCTTCAAATAAAAACTACACAGATGCATTCTGTGAAACTTATTTCTGATCTGTAAATTCAGTTAACAGAGATAAAACATATTTTTGATTGAGCAGTTATGAAACACTCTTTTTGTAGAAAATGCAAGTGGAGATTCGGAGCGCTAAGAGGGTAATAGTGGAAAAAGGAATGTCTTCAAATATAAACTTCACAGAATCATTCGGTGAAACTTCTTTCTGATCTGTGCATTCAGCTAACAGAGTTAAACCATACTGTTGTTTGAGCAGATCTGAACACTCTTTCTGTTGAAAATGCAACTGGACATTTGGAGCGCTAAGAGCATAGTAGTGGAAAAAGGAATATACTCAAATATAAACTACACAGAAGCATTCTGTGAAACTTCTTTCTGATCTGAGCATTCAGCTAACAGAGTTAAACCATACTTTTGATTGAGCAGTTTTGAAACACTCTGTCTGTAGAAAATGCAACTGGACATTCTTAGCGCTAAGTGGGTAATAGTGGAAAAAAGAGTATGTTCAAATATAAACTACACAGAAGCATTGTATGAAACTTCTTTCTGTTCTGCGCATTCAACTAACAGAGTTGAACCTTACTTTTGATTGAGCCGTTCAGAAACACTCTTTCTGTAGAAACTGCAATTGGACATTCTGAGCGCTAAGAGGCATATATTGGGAAAAAGAATGTCTACAAATAAAAACTACACAGAAGAATTGTGTGAAACTACTTTCTGTTCTGTTTGTTCAACTAAAAGAGTTGAACCTTAGTTTTGATTGTGCCGTTCTGAAACACTCTTTCTGTAGAAAATGCAGGTGGAGATTCGGAGCGCTAAGAGGGTAATAGTGGAAAAAGGAATGTCTCCAAATATAAACTACACAGAATCATTCTGTGAAACTTCTTTCGGATCTGTGCATTCAGCTAACAGAGTTAAACCATACTTTTGATTGAGCAGATCTGAACACTCTTTCTGTAGAAAATGCAACTGGACATTTGGAGCGCTAAGAGAGTAGTAGTGGAAAAAGGAATATATTCAAATATAAACTACACAGAAGCATTCTGTGAAACTTCTTTCTGATCTGAGCATTCAGCTAACAGAGTTAAACCATACTTTTGATTGAGCAGTTTTGAAACACTCTGTCTGTAGAAAATGCAACTGGACATTCGTAGCGCTAAGTGGGTAATAGTGGAAAAAAGAATATGTTCAAATATAAACTACACAGAAGCATTGTATGAAACTTCTTTCTGTTCTGTGCATTCAACTAACAGAGTTGAACCTTACTTTTGATTGAGCCTTTCTGAAACACTCTTTCTGTAGAAACTGCAATTGGACATTCTGAGCGCTAAGAGGCCTCTATTGGGAAAAATAATATCTTCAAATAAAAACTACACAGAAGCATTGTGTGAAACTTATTTCTGATATGTTCATAAAGCTAACAGAGTTAAACCATACTTTTGATTGCGCAGTTCTGAACACTCTTTCTGTAGAAAATGCAAGTGGACATTCGGAGCGCTAAGAGGGTAATAGTGGAAAAAGGAATATATTCAAATATAAACTACACAGTAGCATTCTGTGAAAATTCTTTCTGTTCTGTGCATTCAACTAACAGAGTTGAACCTTACTTTTGATTGAGCCGTTCTGAAACACTCTTTCTGTAGAAACTGCAATTGGACATGCTAAGCGCTAAGAGGCCTACATTGGGAAAAAGAATATCTTCAAATAAAAACTACACAGATGCATTCTGTGAAACTTATTTCTGATCTGTAAATTCAGTTAACAGAGATAAAACATATTTTTGATTGAGCAGTTATGAAACACTCTTTTTGTAGAAAATGTAAGTGGAGATTCGGAGCGCTAAGAGGGTAATAGTGGAAAAAGGAATGTCTTCAAATATAAACTACACAGAATCATTTGGTGAAACTTCTTTCTGATCTGTGCATTCAGCTAACAGAGTTAAACCATACTTTTGATTGAGCAGATCTGAACACTCTTTCTGTTGAAAATGCAACTGGACTTTTGGAGCGCTAAGAGCGTAGTAGTGGAAAAAGGAATATATTCAAATATAAACTACACAGAAGCATTCTGTGAAACTTCTTTCTGATCTGAGCATTCAGCTAACAGAGTTAAACCATACTTTTGATTGAGCAGTTTTGAAACACTCTGTCTGTAGAAAATGCAACTGGACATTCGTAGCGCTAAGTGGGTAATAGTGGAAAAAAGAATATGTTCAAATATAAACTACACAGAAGCATTGTATGAAACTTCTTTCTGTTCTGTGCATTCAACTAACAGAGTTGAACCTTACTTTTGATTGAGCCGTTCTGAAACTCTCTTTCTGTAGAAACTGCAGTTGGACATTCTGAGCGCTAAGAGGCCTATATTGGGAAAAAGAATGTCTACAAATAAAAACTACACAGAAGAATTGTGTGAAACTTCTTTCTGTTCTGTTTGTTCAACTAAAAGAGTTGAACCTTTGTTTTGATTGAGCCGTTCTGAAACACTCTTTCTGTAGAAAATGCAAGTGGAGATTCGGAGCGCTAAGGGGGTAATAGTGGAAAAAGGAATGTCTCCAAATATGAACTACACAGAATCATTCTGTGAAACTTCTTTCTGATCTGTGCATTCAGCTAACAGAGTTAAAACATACTTTTGATTGAGCAGATCTGAACACTCTTTCTGTAGAAAATGCAACTGGACATTTGGAGCGCTAAGAGAGTAGTAGTGGAAAAAGGAATATATTCAAATATAAACTACACAGAAGCATTCTGTGAAACTTCTTTCTGATCTGAGCATTCAGCTAACAGAGTTAAACCATACTTTTGATTGAGCAGTTTTGAAACACTCTGTCTGTAGAAAATGCAACTGGACATTCGTAGCACTAAGTGGGTAATAGTGGAAAAAAGAATATGTTCAAATATAAACTACACAGAAGCATCGTATGAAATTTCTTTCTGATCTGTGCATTCAAATAACAGAGTTGAACCTTACTTTTGATTGAGCCTTTCTGAAACACTCTTTCTGTAGAAACTGCAATTGGACATTCTGAGCGCTAAGAGGCCTCTATTGGGAAAAATAATATCTTCAAATAAAAAATACACAGAATCATTGTGTGAAACTTGTTTCTCATATGTTCATTAAGCTAACAGAGTTAAACCATACTTTTGATTGCGCAGTTCTGAACACTCTTTCTGTAGAAAATGCAAGTGGACATTTGGAGCGCTAAGAGGGTAATAGTGGAAAAAGGAATATATTCAAATATAAACTACACTGTAGCATTCTGTGAAAATTCTTTCTGTTCTGTGCATTCAACTAACAGATTTGAACCTTATTTTGATTGAGCCGTTCTGAAACACTCTTTCTGTAGAAACTGCAATTGGACATGCTAAGCGCTAAGAGGCCTACATTGGGAAAAAGAATATCTTCAAATAAAAACTACACAGATGCATTCTGTGAAACTTATTTCTGATCTGTAAATTCAGTTAACAGAGATAAAACATATTTTTGATTGAGCAGTTATGAAACACTCTTTTTGTAGAAAATGCAAGTGGAGATTCGGAGCGCTAAAAGGGTAATAGTGGAAAAAGGAATGTCTTCAAATATAAACTACACAGAATCATTCGGTGAAACTTCTTTCTGATCTGTGCATTCAGCTAACAGAGTTAAACCATACTGTTGATTGAGCAGATCTGAACACTCTTTCTGTTGAAAATGCAACTGGACATTTGGAGCGCTAAGAGCATAGTAGTGGAAAAAGGAATATACTCAAATATAAACTACACAGAAGCATTCTGTGAAACTTCTTTCTGATCTGAGCATTCAGCTAACAGAGTTAAACCATACTTTTGATTGAGCAGTTTTGAAACACTCTGTCTGTAGAAAATGCAACTGGACATTCTTAGCGCTAAGTGGGTAATAGTGGAAAAAAGAGTATGTTCAAATATAAACTACACAGAAGCATTGTATGAAACTTCTTTCTGTTCTGTGCATTCAACTAACAGAGTTGAACCTTACTTTTGATTGAGCCGTTCTGAAACACTCTTTCTGTAGAAACTGCAATTGGACATTCTGAGCGCTAAGAGGCCTATATTGGGAAAAAGAATGTCTACAAATAAAAACTACACAGAAGAATTGTGTGAAACTACTTTCTGTTCTGTTTGTTCAACTAAAAGAGTTGAACCTTAGTTTTGATTGAGCCGTTCTGAAACACTCTTTCTGTAGAAAATGCAAGTGGAGATTCGGAGCGCTAAGAGGGTAATAGTGGAAAAAGGAATGTCTCCAAATATAAACTACACAGAATCATTCTGTGAAACTTCTTTCTGATCTGTGCATTCAGCTAATAGAGTTAAAACATACTTTTGATTGAGCAGATCTGAACACTCTTTCTGTAGAAAATGCAACTGGACATTTGGAGCGCTAAGAGAGTAGTAGTGGAAAAAGGAATATATTCAAATATAAACTACACAGAAGCATTCTGTGAAACTTCTTTCTGATCTGAGCATTCAGCTAACAGAGTTAAACCATACATTTGATTGAGCAGTTTTGAAACACTCTGTCTGTAGAAAATGCAACTGGACATTCGTAGCACTAAGTGGGAAATAGTGGAAAAAAGAATATGTTCAAATATAAACTACACAGAAGCATCGTATGAAACTTCTTTCTGATCTGTGCATTCAAATAACAGAGTTGAACCTTACTTTTGATTGAGCCTTTCTGAAACACTCTTTCTGTAGAAACTGCAATTGGACATTCTGAACGCTAAGAGGCCTCTATTGGGAAAAATAATATCTTCAAATAAAAAATACACAGAATCATTGTGTGAAACTTATTTCTGATATGTTCATTAAGCTAACAGAGTTAAACCATACTTTTGATTGCGCAGTTCTGAACACTCTTTCTGTAGAAAATGCAAGTGGACATTCGGAGCGCTAAGAGGGTAATAGTGGAAAAAGGAATATATTCAAATATAAACTACACTGTAGCATTCTGTGAAAATTCTTTCTGTTCTGTGCATTCAACTAACAGATTTGAACCTTATTTTGATTGAGCCGTTCTGAAACACTCTTTCTGTAGAAACTGCAATTGGACATGCTAAGCGCTAAGAGGCCTACATTGGGAAAAAGAATATCTTCAAATAAAAACTACACAGATGCATTCTGTGAAACTTATTTCTGATCTGTAAATTCAGTTAACAGAGATAAAACATATTTTTGATTGAGCAGTTATGAAACACTCTTTTTGTAGAAAATGCAAGTGGAGATTCGGAGCACTAAGAGGGTAATAGTGGAAAAAGGAATGTCTTCAAATATAAACTACACAGAATCATTTGGTGAAACTTCTTTCTGATCTGTGCATTCAGCTAACAGAGTTAAACCATACTGTTGATTGAGCAGATCTGAACACTCTTTCTGTTGAAAATGCAACTGGACATTTGGAGCGCTAAGAGCATAGTAGTGGAAAAAGGAATATACTCAAATATAAACTACACAGAAGCATTCTGTGAAACTTCTTTCTGATCTGAGCATTCAGCTAACAGAGTTAAACCATACTTTTGATTGAGCAGTTTTGAAACACTCTGTCTGTAGAAAATGCAACTGGACATTCTTAGCGCTAAGTGGGTAATAGTGGAAAAAAGAGTATGTTCAAATATAAACTACACAGAAGCATTGTATGAAACTTCTTTCTGTTCTGTGCATTCAACTAACAGAGTTGAACCTTACTTTTGATTGAGCCGTTCTGAAACACTCTTTCTGTAGAAACTGCAATTGGACATTCTGAGTGCTAAGAGGCATATATTGGGAAAAAAAATGTCTACAAATAAAAACTACACAGAAGAATTGTGTGAAACTACTTTCTGTTCTGTTTGTTCAACTAAAAGAGTTGAACCTTAGTTTTGATTGTGCCGTTCTGAAACACTCTTTCTGTAGAAAATGCAAGTGGAGATTCGGAGCGCTAAGAGGGTAATAGTGGAAAAAGGAATGTCTCCAAATATAAACTACACAGAATCATTCTGTGAAACTTCTTTCGGTTCTGTG
This sequence comes from Symphalangus syndactylus, assembly GCF_028878055.3. Taxonomy (NCBI): domain Eukaryota; kingdom Metazoa; phylum Chordata; class Mammalia; order Primates; family Hylobatidae; genus Symphalangus; species Symphalangus syndactylus. The sequence continues at coordinate 8,265,527 of NC_072445.2, read as the reverse complement.
CATTCAGCTAACAGAGTTAAACCATACTTTTGATTGAGCAGATCTGAACACTCTTTCTGTAGAAAATGCAACTGGACATTTGGAGCGCTAAGAGAGTAGTAGAGGAAAAAAGAATATATTCAAATATAAACTACACAGAAGCATTCTGTGAAACTTCTTTCTGATCTGAGCATTCAGCTAACAGAGTTAAACCATACTTTTGATTGAGCAGTTTTGAAACACTCTGTCTGTAGAAAATGCAAATGGACATTCGTAGCGCTAAGTGGGTAATAGTGGAAAAAAGAATATGTTCAAATATAAACTACACAGAAGCATCGTATGAAACTTCTTTCTGATCTGTGCATTCAAATAACAGAGTTGAACCTTACTTTTGATTGAGCCTTTCTGAAACACTCTTTCTGTAGAAACTGCAATTGGACATTCTGAGCGCTAAGAGGCCTCTATTGGGAAAAATAATATCTTCAAATAAAAAATACACAGAATCATTGTGTGAAACTTATTTCTGATATGTTCATTAAGCTAACAGAGTTAAACCATACTTTTGATTGCGCAGTTCTGAACACTCTTTCTGTAGAAAATGCAAGTGGACATTCGGAGCGCTAAGAGGGTAATAGTGGAAAAAGGAATATATTCAAATATAAACTACACTGTAGCATTCTGTGAAAATTCTTTCTGTTCTGTGCATTCAACTAACAGATTTGAACCTTATTTTGATTGAGCCGTTCTGAAACACTCTTTCTGTAGAAACTGCAATTGGACATGCTAAGCGCTAAGAGGCCTACATTGGGAAAAAGAATATCTTCAAATAAAAACTACACAGATGCATTCTGTGAAACTTATTTCTGATCTGTAAATTCAGTTAACAGAGATAAAACATATTTTTGATTGAGCAGTTATGAAACACTCTTTTTGTAGAAAATGCAAGTGGAGATTCGGAGCGCTAAGAGGGTAATAGTGGAAAAAGGAATGTCTTCAAATATAAACTACACAGAATCATTCGGTGAAACTTCTTTCTGATCTGTGCATTCAGCTAACAGAGTTAAACCATACTGTTGTTTGAGCAGATCTGAACACTCTTTCTGTTGAAAATGCAACTGGACATTTGGAGCGCTAAGAGCATAGTAGTGGAAAAAGGAATATACTCAAATATAAACTACACAGAAGCATTCTGTGAAACTTCTTTCTGATCTGAGCATTCAGCTAACAGAGTTAAACCATACTTTTGATTGAGCAGTTTTGAAACACTCTGTCTGTAGAAAATGCAACTGGACATTCTTAGCGCTAAGTGGGTAATAGTGGAAAAAAGAGTATGTTCAAATATAAACTACACAGAAGCATTGTATGAAACTTCTTTCTGTTCTGCGCATTCAACTAACAGAGTTGAACCTTACTTTTGATTGAGCCGTTCAGAAACACTCTTTCTGTAGAAACTGCAATTGGACATTCTGAGCGCTAAGAGGCATATATTGGGAAAAAGAATGTCTACAAATAAAAACTACACAGAAGAATTGTGTGAAACTACTTTCTGTTCTGTTTGTTCAACTAAAAGAGTTGAACCTTAGTTTTGATTGTGCCGTTCTGAAACACTCTTTCTGTAGAAAATGCAGGTGGAGATTCGGAGCGCTAAGAGGGTAATAGTGGAAAAAGGAATGTCTCCAAATATAAACTACACAGAATCATTCTGTGAAACTTCTTTCGGATCTGTGCATTCAGCTAACAGAGTTAAACCATACTTTTGATTGAGCAGATCTGAACACTCTTTCTGTAGAAAATGCAACTGGACATTTGGAGCGCTAAGAGAGTAGTAGTGGAAAAAGGAATATATTCAAATATAAACTACACAGAAGCATTCTGTGAAACTTCTTTCTGATCTGAGCATTCAGCTAACAGAGTTAAACCATACTTTTGATTGAGCAGTTTTGAAACACTCTGTCTGTAGAAAATGCAACTGGACATTCGTAGCGCTAAGTGGGTAATAGTGGAAAAAAGAATATGTTCAAATATAAACTACACAGAAGCATTGTATGAAACTTCTTTCTGTTCTGTGCATTCAACTAACAGAGTTGAACCTTACTTTTGATTGAGCCTTTCTGAAACACACTTTCTGTAGAAACTGCAATTGGACATTCTGAGCGCTAAGAGGCCTCTATTGGGAAAAATAATATCTTCAAATAAAAACTACACAGAAGCATTGTGTGAAACTTATTTCTGATATGTTCATAAAGCTAACAGAGTTAAACCATACTTTTGATTGCGCAGTTCTGAACACTCTTTCTGTAGAAAATGCAAGTGGACATTCGGAGCGCTAAGAGGGTAATAGTGGAAAAAGGAATATATTCAAATATAAACTACACAGTAGCATTCTGTGAAAATTCTTTCTGTTCTGTGCATTCAACTAACAGAGTTGAACCTTACTTTTGATTGAGCCGTTCTGAAACACTCTTTCTGTAGAAACTGCAATTGGACATGCTAAGCGCTAAGAGGCCTACATTGGGAAAAAGAATATCTTCAAATAAAAACTACACAGATGCATTCTGTGAAACTTATTTCTGATCTGTAAATTCAGTTAACAGAGATAAAACATATTTTTGATTGAGCAGTTATGAAACACTCTTTTTGTAGAAAATGCAAGTGGAGATTCGGAGCGCTAAGAGGGTAATAGTGGAAAAAGGAATGTCTTCAAATATAAACTACACAGAATCATTTGGTGAAACTTCTTTCTGATCTGTGCATTCAGCTAACAGAGTTAAACCATACTTTTGATTGAGCAGATCTGAACACTCTTTCTGTTGAAAATGCAACTGGACTTTTGGAGCGCTAAGAGCGTAGTAGTGGAAAAAGGAATATATTCAAATATAAACTACACAGAAGCATTCTGTGAAACTTCTTTCTGATCTGAGCATTCAGCTAACAGAGTTAAACCATACTTTTGATTGAGCAGTTTTGAAACACTCTGTCTGTAGAAAATGCAACTGGACATTCGTAGCGCTAAGTGGGTAATAGTGGAAAAAAGAATATGTTCAAATATAAACTACACAGAAGCATTGTATGAAACTTCTTTCTGTTCTGTGCATTCAACTAACAGAGTTGAACCTTACTTTTGATTGAGCCGTTCTGAAACTCTCTTTCTGTAGAAACTGCAGTTGGACATTCTGAGCGCTAAGAGGCCTATATTGGGAAAAAGAATGTCTACAAATAAAAACTACACAGAAGAATTGTGTGAAACTTCTTTCTGTTCTGTTTGTTCAACTAAAAGAGTTGAACCTTAGTTTTGATTGAGCCGTTCTGAAACACTCTTTCTGTAGAAAATGCAAGTGGAGATTCGGAGCGCTAAGGGGGTAATAGTGGAAAAAGGAATGTCTCCAAATATGAACTACACAGAATCATTCTGTGAAACTTCTTTCTGATCTGTGCATTCAGCTAACAGAGTTAAAACATACTTTTGATTGAGCAGATCTGAACACTCTTTCTGTAGAAAATGCAACTGGACATTTGGAGCGCTAAGAGAGTAGTAGTGGAAAAAGGAATATATTCAAATATAAACTACACAGAAGCATTCTGTGAAACTTCTTTCTGATCTGAGCATTCAGCTAACAGAGTTAAACCATACTTTTGATTGAGCAGTTTTGAAACACTCTGTCTGTAGAAAATGCAACTGGACATTCGTAGCACTAAGTGGGTAATAGTGGAAAAAAGAATATGTTCAAATATAAACTACACAGAAGCATCGTATGAAATTTCTTTCTGATCTGTGCATTCAAATAACAGAGTTGAACCTTACTTTTGATTGAGCCTTTCTGAAACACTCTTTCTGTAGAAACTGCAATTGGACATTCTGAGCGCTAAGAGGCCTCTATTGGGAAAAATAATATCTTCAAATAAAAAATACACAGAATCATTGTGTGAAACTTGTTTCTCATATGTTCATTAAGCTAACAGAGTTAAACCATACTTTTGATTGCGCAGTTCTGAACACTCTTTCTGTAGAAAATGCAAGTGGACATTTGGAGCGCTAAGAGGGTAATAGTGGAAAAAGGAATATATTCAAATATAAACTACACTGTAGCATTCTGTGAAAATTCTTTCTGTTCTGTGCATTCAACTAACAGATTTGAACCTTATTTTGATTGAGCCGTTCTGAAACACTCTTTCTGTAGAAACTGCAATTGGACATGCTAAGCGCTAAGAGGCCTACATTGGGAAAAAGAATATCTTCAAATAAAAACTACACAGATGCATTCTGTGAAACTTATTTCTGATCTGTAAATTCAGTTAACAGAGATAAAACATATTTTTGATTGAGCAGTTATGAAACACTCTTTTTGTAGAAAATGCAAGTGGAGATTCGGAGCGCTAAAAGGGTAATAGTGGAAAAAGGAATGTCTTCAAATATAAACTACACAGAATCATTCGGTGAAACTTCTTTCTGATCTGTGCATTCAGCTAACAGAGTTAAACCATACTGTTGATTGAGCAGATCTGAACACTCTTTCTGTTGAAAATGCAACTGGACATTTGGAGCGCTAAGAGCATAGTAGTGGAAAAAGGAATATACTCAAATATAAACTACACAGAAGCATTCTGTGAAACTTCTTTCTGATCTGAGCATTCAGCTAACAGAGTTAAACCATACTTTTGATTGAGCAGTTTTGAAACACTCTGTCTGTAGAAAATGCAACTGGACATTCTTAGCGCTAAGTGGGTAATAGTGGAAAAAAGAGTATGTTCAAATATAAACTACACAGAAGCATTGTATGAAACTTCTTTCTGTTCTGTGCATTCAACTAACAGAGTTGAACCTTACTTTTGATTGAGCCGTTCTGAAACACTCTTTCTGTAGAAACTGCAATTGGACATTCTGAGCGCTAAGAGGCCTATATTGGGAAAAAGAATGTCTACAAATAAAAACTACACAGAAGAATTGTGTGAAACTACTTTCTGTTCTGTTTGTTCAACTAAAAGAGTTGAACCTTAGTTTTGATTGAGCCGTTCTGAAACACTCTTTCTGTAGAAAATGCAAGTGGAGATTCGGAGCGCTAAGAGGGTAATAGTGGAAAAAGGAATGTCTCCAAATATAAACTACACAGAATCATTCTGTGAAACTTCTTTCTGATCTGTGCATTCAGCTAACAGAGTTAAAACATACTTTTGATTGAGCAGATCTGAACACTCTTTCTGTAGAAAATGCAACTGGACATTTGGAGCGCTAAGAGAGTAGTAGTGGAAAAAGGAATATATTCAAATATAAACTACACAGAAGCATTCTGTGAAACTTCTTTCTGATCTGAGCATTCAGCTAACAGAGTTAAACCATACTTTTGATTGAGCAGTTTTGAAACACTCTGTCTGTAGAAAATGCAACTGGACATTCGTAGCACTAAGTGGGAAATAGTGGAAAAAAGAATATGTTCAAATATAAACTACATAGAAGCATCGTATGAAACTTCTTTCTGATCTGTGCATTCAAATAACAGAGTTGAACCTTACTTTTGATTGAGCCTTTCTGAAACACTCTTTCTGTAGAAACTGCAATTGGACATTCTGAACGCTAAGAGGCCTCTATTGGGAAAAATAATATCTTCAAATAAAAAATACACAGAATCATTGTGTGAAACTTATTTCTGATATGTTCATTAAGCTAACAGAGTTAAACCATACTTTTGATTGCGCAGTTCTGAACACTCTTTCTGTAGAAAATGCAAGTGGACATTCGGAGCGCTAAGAGGGTAATAGTGGAAAAAGGAATATATTCAAATATAAACTACACTGTAGCATTCTGTGAAAATTCTTTCTGTTCTGTGCATTCAACTAACAGATTTGAACCTTATTTTGATTGAGCCGTTCTGAAACACTCTTTCTGTAGAAACTGCAATTGGACATGCTAAGCGCTAAGAGGCCTACATTGGGAAAAAGAATATCTTCAAATAAAAACTACACAGATGCATTCTGTGAAACTTATTTCTGATCTGTAAATTCAGTTAACAGAGATAAAACATATTTTTGATTGAGCAGTTATGAAACACTCTTTTTGTAGAAAATGCAAGTGGAGATTCGGAGCACTAAGAGGGTAATAGTGGAAAAAGGAATGTCTTCAAATATAAACTACACAGAATCATTCGGTGAAACTTCTTTCTGATCTGTGCATTCAGCTAACAGAGTTAAACCATACTGTTGATTGAGCAGATCTGAACACTCTTTCTGTTGAAAATGCAACTGGACATTTGGAGCGCTAAGAGCATAGTAGTGGAAAAAGGAATATACTCAAATATAAACTACACAGAAGCATTCTGTGAAACTTCTTTCTGATCTGAGCATTCAGCTAACAGAGTTAAACCATACTTTTGATTGAGCAGTTTTGAAACACTCTGTCTGTAGAAAATGCAACTGGACATTCTTAGCGCTAAGTGGGTAATAGTGGAAAAAAGAGTATGTTCAAATATAAACTACACAGAAGCATTGTATGAAACTTCTTTCTGTTCTGTGCATTCAACTAACAGAGTTGAACCTTACTTTTGATTGAGCCGTTCTGAAACACTCTTTCTGTAGAAACTGCAATTGGACATTCTGAGTGCTAAGAGGCATATATTGGGAAAAAGAATGTCTACAAATAAAAACTACACAGAAGAATTGTGTGAAACTACTTTCTGTTCTGTTTGTTCAACTAAAAGAGTTGAACCTTAGTTTTGATTGTGCCGTTCTGAAACACTCTTTCTGTAGAAAATGCAAGTGGAGATTCGGAGCGCTAAGAGGGTAATAGTGGAAAAAGGAATGTCTCCAAATATAAACTACACAGAATCATTCTGTGAAACTTCTTTCGGTTCTGTGCATTCAGCTAACAGAGTTAAACCATACTTTTGATTGAGCAGATCTGAACACTCTTTCTGTAGAAAATGCAACTGGACATTTGGAGCGCTAAGAGAGTAGTAGAGGAAAAAAGAATATATTCAAATATAAACTACACAGAAGCATTCTGTGAAACTTCTTTCTGATCTGAGCATTCAGCTAACAGAGTTAAACCATACTTTTGATTGAGCAGTTTTGAAACACTCTGTCTGTAGAAAATGCAAATGGACATTCGTAGCGCTAAGTGGGTAATAGTAAAAAAAAGAATATGTTCAAATATAAACTACACAGAAGCATTGTATGAAACTTCTTTCTGTTCTGTGCATTCAACTAACAGAGTTGAAACTTAGTTTTGATTGAGCCGTTCTGAAACACTCTTTCTGTAGAAACTGCAATTGGACATTCTGAGCGGTAAGAGGCCTATATTGGGAAAATGAATGTCTACAAATAAAAACTACACAGAAGAATTGTGCGAAACTTCTTTCTGTTCTGTTTGTTCAACTAAAAGAGTTGAACCTTAGTTTTGATTGAGCCGTTCTGAAACACTCTTTCTGTAGAAAATGCAAGTGGAGATTCGGAGCGCTAAGGGGGTAATAGTGGAAAAAGGAATGTCTCCAAATATGAACTACACAGAATCATTCTGTGAAACTTCTTTCTGATCTGTGCATTCAGCTAACAGAGTTAAAACATACTTTTGATTGAGCAGATCTGAACACTCTTTCTGTAGAAAATGCAACTGGACATTTGGAGCGCTAAGAGAGTAGTAGTGGAAAAAGGAATATATTCAAATATAAACTACACAGAAGCATTCTGTGAAACTTCTTTCTGATCTGAGCATTCAGCTAACAGAGTTAAACCATACTTTTGATTGAGCAGTTTTGAAACACTCTGTCTGTAGAAAATGCAACTGGACATTCGTAGCACTAAGTGGGTAATAGTGGAAAAAATAATATGTTCAAATATAAACTACACAGAAGCATCGTATGAAACTTCTTTCTGATCTGTGCATTCAAATAACAGAGTTGAACCTTACTTTTGATTGAGCCTTTCTGAAACACTCTTTCTGTAGAAACTGCAATTGGACTTTCTGAGCGCTAAGAGGCCTCTATTGGGAAAAATAATATCTTCAAATAAAAAATACACAGAATCATTGTGTGAAACTTGTTTCTGATATGTTCATTAAGCTAACAGAGTTAAACCATACTTTTGATTGGGCAGTTCTGAACACTCTTTCTGTAGAAAATGCAAGTGGACATTTGGAGCGCTAAGAGGGTAATAGTGGAAAAAGGAATATATTCAAATATAAACTACACTGTAGCATTCTGTGAAAATTCTTTCTGTTCTGTGCATTCAACTAACAGATTTGAACCTTATTTTGATTGAGCCGTTCTGAAACACTCTTTCTGTAGAAACTGCAATTGGACATGCTAAGCGCTAAGAGGCCTACATTGGGAAAAAGAATATCTTCAAATAAAAACTACACAGATGCATTCTGTGAAACTTATTTCTGATCTGTAAATTCAGTTAACAGAGATAAAACATATTTTTGATTGAGCAGTTATGAAACACTCTTTTTGTAGAAAATGCAAGTGGAGATTCGGAGCGCTAAAAGGGTAATAGTGGAAAAAGGAATGTCTTCAAATATAAACTACACAGAATCATTCGGTGAAACTTCTTTCTGATCTGTGCATTCAGCTAACAGAGTTAAACCATACTGTTGATTGAGCAGATCTGAACACTCTTTCTGTTGAAAATGCAACTGGACATTTGGAGCGCTAAGAGCATAGTAGTGGAAAAAGGAATATACTCAAATATAAACTACACAGAAGCATTCTGTGAAACTTCTTTCTGATCTGAGCATTCAGCTAACAGAGTTAAACCATACTTTTGATTGAGCAGTTTTGAAACACTCTGTCTGTAGAAAATGCAACTGGACATTCTTAGCGCTAAGTGGGTAATAGTGGAAAAAAGAGTATGTTCAAATATAAACTACACAGAAGCATTGTATGAAACTTCTTTCTGTTCTGTGCATTCAACTAACAGAGTTGAACCTTACTTTTGATTGAGCCGTTCTGAAACACTCTTTCTGTAGAAACTGCAATTGGACATTCTGAGCGCTAAGAGGCCTATATTGGGAAAAAGAATGTCTACAAATAAAAACTACACAGAAGAATTGTGTGAAACTACTTTCTGTTCTGTTTGTTCAACTAAAAGAGTTGAACCTTAGTTTTGATTGAGCCGTTCTGAAACACTCTTTCTGTAGAAAATGCAAGTGGAGATTCGGAGCGCTAAGAGGGTAATAGTGGAAAAAGGAATGTCTCCAAATATAAACTACACAGAATCATTCTGTGAAACTTCTTTCTGATCTGTGCATTCAGCTAACAGAGTTAAAACATACTTTTGATTGAGCAGATCTGAACACTCTTTCTGTAGAAAATGCAACTGGACATTTGGAGCGCTAAGAGAGTAGTAGTGGAAAAAGGAATATATTCAAATATAAACTACACAGAAGCATTCTGTGAAACTTCTTTCTGATCTGAGCATTCAGCTAACAGAGTTAAACCATACTTTTGATTGAGCAGTTTTGAAACACTCTGTCTGTAGAAAATGCAACTGGACATTCGTAGCACTAAGTGGGAAATAGTGGAAAAAAGAATATGTTCAAATATAAACTACACAGAAGCATCGTATGAAACTTCTTTCTGATCTGTGCATTCAAATAACAGAGTTGAACCTTACTTTTGATTGAGCCTTTCTGAAACACTCTTTCTGTAGAAACTGCAATTGGACATTCTGAACGCTAAGAGGCCTCTATTGGGAAAAATAATATCTTCAAATAAAAAATACACAGAATCATTGTGTGAAACTTATTTCTGATATGTTCATTAAGCTAACAGAGTTAAACCATACTTTTGATTGCGCAGTTCTGAACACTCTTTCTGTAGAAAATGCAAGTGGACATTCGGAGCGCTAAGAGGGTAATAGTGGAAAAAGGAATATATTCAAATATAAACTACACTGTAGCATTCTGTGAAAATTCTTTCTGTTCTGTGCATTCAACTAACAGATTTGAACCTTATTTTGATTGAGCCGTTCTGAAACACTCTTTCTGTAGAAACTGCAATTGGACATGCTAAGCGCTAAGAGGCCTACATTGGGAAAAAGAATATCTTCAAATAAAAACTACACAGATGCATTCTGTGAAACTTATTTCTGATCTGTAAATTCAGTTAACAGAGATAAAACATATTTTTGATTGAGCAGTTATGAAACACTCTTTTTGTAGAAAATGCAAGTGGAGATTCGGAGCACTAAGAGGGTAATAGTGGAAAAAGGAATGTCTTCAAATATAAACTACACAGAATCATTCGGTGAAACTTCTTTCTGATCTGTGCATTCAGCTAACAGAGTTAAACCATACTGTTGATTGAGCAGATCTGAACACTCTTTCTGTTGAAAATGCAACTGGACATTTGGAGCGCTAAGAGCATAGTAGTGGAAAAAGGAATATACTCAAATATAAACTACACAGAAGCATTCTGTGAAACTTCTTTCTGATCTGAGCATTCAGCTAACAGAGTTAAACCATACTTTTGATTGAGCAGTTTTGAAACACTCTGTCTGTAGAAAATGCAACTGGACATTCTTAGCGCTAAGTGGGTAATAGTGGAAAAAAGAGTATGTTCAAATATAAACTACACAGAAGCATTGTATGAAACTTCTTTCTGTTCTGTGCATTCAACTAACAGAGTTGAACCTTACTTTTGATTGAGCCGTTCTGAAACACTCTTTCTGTAGAAACTGCAATTGGACATTCTGAGTGCTAAGAGGCATATATTGGGAAAAAGAATGTCTACAAATAAAAACTACACAGAAGAATTGTGTGAAACTACTTTCTGTTCTGTTTGTTCAACTAAAAGAGTTGAACCTTAGTTTTGATTGTGCCGTTCTGAAACACTCTTTCTGTAGAAAATGCAAGTGGAGATTCGGAGCGCTAAGAGGGTAATAGTGGAAAAAGGAATGTCTCCAAATATAAACTACACAGAATCATTCTGTGAAACTTCTTTCGGTTCTGTGCATTCAGCTAACAGAGTTAAACCATACTTTTGATTGAGCAGATCTGAACACTCTTTCTGTAGAAAATGCAACTGGACATTTGGAGCGCTAAGAGAGTAGTAGAGGAAAAAAGAATATATTCAAATATAAACTACACAGAAGCATTCTGTGAAACTTCTTTCTGATCTGAGCATTCAGCTAACAGAGTTAAACCATACTTTTGATTGAGCAGTTTTGAAACACTCTGTCTGTAGAAAATGCAAATGGACATTCGTAGCGCTAAGTGGGTTATAGTAAAAAAAAGAATATGTTCAAATATAAACTACACAGAAGCATTGTATGAAACTTCTTTCTGTTCTGTGCATTCAACTAACAGAGTTGAAACTTAGTTTTGATTGAGCCGTTCTGAAACACTCTTTCTGTAGAAACTGCAATTGGACATTCTGAGCGGTAAGAGGCCTATATTGGGAAAATGAATGTCTACAAATAAAAACTACACAGAAGAATTGTGCGAAACTTCTTTCTGTTCTGTTTGTTCAACTAAAAGAGTTGAACCTTAGTTTTGATTGAGCCGTTCTGAAACACTCTTTCTGTAGAAAATGCAAGTGGAGATTCGGAGCGCTAAGGGGGTAATAGTGGAAAAAGGAATGTCTCCAAATATGAACTACACAGAATCATTCTGTGAAACTTCTTTCTGATCTGTGCATTCAGCTAACAGAGTTAAAACATACTTTTGATTGAGCAGATCTGAACACTCTTTCTGTAGAAAATGCAACTGGACATTTGGAGCGCTAAGAGAGTAGTAGTGGAAAAAGGAATATATTCAAATATAAACTACACAGAAGCATTCTGTGAAACTTCTTTCTGATCTGAGCATTCAGCTAACAGAGTTAAACCATACTTTTGATTGAGCAGTTTTGAAACACTCTGTCTGTAGAAAATGCAACTGGACATTCGTAGCACTAAGTGGGTAATAGTGGAAAAAATAATATGTTCAAATATAAACTACACAGAAGCATCGTATGAAACTTCTTTCTGATCTGTGCATTCAAATAACAGAGTTGAACCTTACTTTTGATTGAGCCTTTCTGAAACACTCTTTCTGTAGAAACTGCAATTGGACTTTCTGAGCGCTAAGAGGCCTCTATTGGGAAAAATAATATCTTCAAATAAAAAATACACAGAATCATTGTGTGAAACTTGTTTCTGATATGTTCATTAAGCTAACAGAGTTAAACCATACTTTTGATTGGGCAGTTCTGAACACTCTTTCTGTAGAAAATGCAAGTGGACATTTGGAGCGCTAAGAGGGTAATAGTGGAAAAAGGAATATATTCAAATATAAACTACACTGTAGCATTCTGTGAAAATTCTTTCTGTTCCGTGCATTCAACTAACAGATTTGAACCTTATTTTGATTGAGCCGTTCTGAAACACTCTTTCTGTAGAAACTGCAATTGGACATGCTAAGCGCTAAGAGGCCTACATTGGGAAAAAGAATATCTTCAAATGAAAACTACACAGATGCATTCTGTGAAACTTATTTCTGATCTGTAAATTCAGTTAACAGAGATAAAACATATTTTTGATTGAGCAGTTATGAAACACTCTTTTTGTAGAAAATGCAAGTGGAGATTCGGAGCGCTAAAAGGGTAATAGTGGAAAAAGGAATGTCTTCAAATATAAACTACACAGAATCATTCGGTGAAACTTCTTTCTGATCTGTGCATTCAGCTAACAGAGTTAAACCATACTGTTGATTGAGCAGATCTGAACACTCTTTCTGTTGAAAATGCAACTGGACATTTGGAGCGCTAAGAGCATAGTAGTGGAAAAAGGAATATACTCAAATATAAACTACACAGAAGCATTCTGTGAAACTTCTTTCTGATCTGAGCATTCAGCTAACAGAGTTAAACCATACTTTTGATTGAGCAGTTTTGAAACACTCTGTCTGTAGAAAATGCAACTGGACATTCTTAGCGCTAAGTGGGTAATAGTGGAAAAAAGAGTATGTTCAAATATAAACTACACAGAAGCATTGTATGAAACTTCTTTCTGTTCTGTGCATTCAACTAACAGAGTTGAACCTTACTTTTGATTGAGCCGTTCTGAAACACTCTTTCTGTAGAAACTGCAATTGGACATTCTGAGCGCTAAGAGGCCTATATTGGGAAAAAGAATGTCTACAAATAAAAACTACACAGAAGAATTGTGTGAAACTACTTTCTGTTCTGTTTGTTCAACTAAAAGAGTTGAACCTTAGTTTTGATTGAGCCGTTCTGAAACACTCTTTCTGTAGAAAATGCAAGTGGAGATTCGGAGCGCTAAGAGGGTAATAGTGGAAAAAGGAATGTCTCCAAATATAAACTACACAGAATCATTCTGTGAAACTTCTTTCTGATCTGTGCATTCAGCTAACAGAGTTAAAACATACTTTTGATTGAGCAGATCTGAACACTCTTTCTGTAGAAAATGCAACTGGACATTTGGAGCGCTAAGAGTGTAGTAGTGGAAAAAGGAATATATTCAAATATAAACTACACAGAAGCATTCTGTGAAACTTCTTTCTGATCTGAGCATTCAGCTAACAGAGTTAAACCATACTTTTGATTGAGCAGTTTTGAAACACTCTGTCTGTAGAAAATGCAACTGGACATTCGTAGCACTAAGTGGGTAATAGTGGAAAAAAGAATATGTTCAAATATAAACTACACAGAAGCATCGTATGAAACTTCTTTCTGATCTGTGCATTCAAATAACAGAGTTGAACCTTACTTTTGATTGAGCCTTTCTGAAACACTCTTTCTGTAGAAACTGCAATTGGACATTCTGAACGCTAAGAGGCCTCTATTGGGAAAAATAATATCTTCAAATAAAAACTACACAGAAGCATTGTGTGAAACTTATTTCTGATATGTTCATAAAGCTAACAGAGTTAAACCATACTTTTGATTGCGCAGTTCTGAACACTCTTTCTGTAGAAAATGCAAGTGGACATTCGGAGCGCTAAGAGGGTAATAGTGGAAAAAGGAATATATTCAAATATAAACTACACAGTAGCATTCTGTGAAAATTCTTTCTGTTCTGTGCATTCAACTAACAGAGTTGAACCTTACTTTTGATTGAGCCGTTCTGAAACACTCTTTCTGTAGAAACTGCAATTGGACATGCTAAGCGCTAAGAGGCCTACATTGGGAAAAAGAATATCTTCAAATAAAAACTACACAGATGCATTCTGTGAAACTTATTTCTGATCTGTAAATTCAGTTAACAGAGATAAAACATATTTTTGATTGAGCAGTTATGAAACACTCTTTTTGTAGAAAATGCAAGTGGAGATTCGGAGCGCTAAGAGGGTAATAGTGGAAAAAGGAATGTCTTCAAATATAAACTACACAGAATCATTTGGTGAAACTTCTTTCTGATCTGTGCATTCAGCTAACAGAGTTAAACCATACTTTTGATTGAGCAGATCTGAACACTCTTTCTGTTGAAAATGCAACTGGACTTTTGGAGCGCTAAGAGCGTAGTAGTGGAAAAAGGAATATATTCAAATATAAACTACACAGAAGCATTCTGTGAAACTTCTTTCTGATCTGAGCATTCAGCTAACAGAGTTAAACCATACTTTTGATTGAGCAGTTTTGAAACACTCTGTCTGTAGAAAATGCAACTGGACATTCGTAGCGCTAAGTGGGTAATAGTGGAAAAAAGAATATGTTCAAATATAAACTACACAGAAGCATTGTATGAAACTTCTTTCTGTTCTGTGCATTCAACTAACAGGGTTGAACCTTTCTTTTGATTGAGCCGTTCTGAAACTCTCTTTCTGTAGAAACTGCAGTTGGACATTCTGAGCGCTAAGAGGCCTATATTGGGAAAAAGAATGTCTACAAATAAAAACTACACAGAAGAATTGTGTGAAACTTCTTTCTGTTCTGTTTGTTCAACTAAAAGAGTTGAACCTTAGTTTTGATTGAGCCGTTCTGAAACACTCTTTCTGTAGAAAATGCAAGTGGAGATTCGGAGCGCTAAGGGGGTAATAGTGGAAAAAGGAATGTCTCCAAATATAAACTACACAGAAACATTCTGTGAAACTTCTTTCTGATGTGTGCATTCAGCTAACAGAATTAAACCATACTTTTGATTGAGCATATCTGAACACTCTTTCTGTAGAAAATGCAACTGGACATTTGGAGCGCTAAGAGAGTAGTAGAGGAAAAAAGAATATATTCAAATATAAACTACACAGAAGCATACTGTGAAACTTCTTTCTGATCTGAGCATTCAGCTAACAGAGTTAAACCATACTTTTGATTGAGCAGTTTTGAAACACTCTGTCTGTAGAAAATGCAAATGGACATTCGTAGCGCTAAGTGGGTAATAGTGGAAAAAAGAATATGTTCAAATATAAACTACACAGAAGCATTGTATGAAACTTCTTTCTGTTCTGTGCATTCAACTAACAGAGTTGAACCTTAGTTTTGATTGAGCCGTTCTGAAACACTCTTTCTGTAGAAACTGCAATTGGACATTCTGAGCGGTAAGAGGCCTATATTGGGAAAAAGAATGTCTACAAATAAAAACTACACAGAAGAATTGTGCGAAACTTCTTTCTGTTCTGTTTGTTCAACTAAAAGAGTTGAACCTTAGTTTTGATTGAGCCGTTCTGAAACACTCTTTCTGTAGAAAATGCAAGTGGAGATTCGGAGCGCTAAGGGGGTAATAGTGGAAAAAGGAATGTCTCCAAATATGAACTACACAGAATCATTCTGTGAAACTTCTTTCTGATCTGTGCATTCAGCTAACAGAGTTAAAACATACTTTTGATTGAGCAGATCTGAACACTCTTTCTGTAGAAAATGCAACTGGACATTTGGAGCGCTAAGAGAGTAGTAGTGGAAAAAGGAATATATTCAAATATAAACTACACAGAAGCATTCTGTGAAACTTCTTTCTGATCTGAGCATTCAGCTAACAGAGTTAAACCATACTTTTGATTGAGCAGTTTTGAAACACTCTGTCTGTAGAAAATGCAACTGGACATGCGTAGCACTAAGTGGGTAATAGTGGAAAAAAGAATATGTTCAAATATAAACTACACAGAAGCATCGTATGAAACTTCTTTCTGATCTGTGCATTCAAATAACAGAGTTGAACCTTACTTTTGATTGAGCCTTTCTGAAACACTCTTTCTGTAGAAACTGCAATTGGACATTCTGAGCGCTAAGAGGCCTCTATTGGGAAAAATAATATCTTCAAATAAAAAATACACAGAATCATTGTGTGAAACTTATTTCTGATATGTTCATTAAGCTAACAGAGTTAAACCATACTTTTGATTGCGCAGTTCTGAACACTCTTTCTGTAGAAAATGCAAGTGGACATTCGGAGCGCTAAGAGGGTAATAGTGGAAAAAGGAATATATTCAAATATAAACTACACTGTAGCATTCTGTGAAAATTCTTTCTGTTCTGTGCATTCAACTAACAGATTTGAACCTTATTTTGATTGAGCCGTTCTGAAACACTCTTTCTGTAGAAACTGCAATTGGACATGCTAAGCGCTAAGAGGCCTACATTGGAAAAAAGAATATCTTCAAATAAAAACTACACAGATGCATTCTGTGAAACTTATTTCTGATCTGTAAATTCAGTTAACAGAGATAAAACATATTTTTGATTGAGCAGTTATGAAACACTCTTTTTGTAGAAAATGCAAGTGGAGATTCGGAGCGCTAAAAGGGTAATAGTGGAAAAAGGAATGTCTTCAAATATAAACTACACAGAATCATTCGGTGAAACTTCTTTCTGATCTGTGCATTCAGCTAACAGAGTTAAACCATACTGTTGATTGAGCAGATCTGAACACTCTTTCTGTTGAAAATGCAACTGGACATTTGGAGCGCTAAGAGCATAGTAGTGGAAAAAGGAATATACTCAAATATAAACTACACAGAAGCATTCTGTGAAACTTCTTTCTGATCTGAGCATTCAGCTAACAGAGTTAAACCATACTTTTGATTGAGCAGTTTTGAAACACTCTGTCTGTAGAAAATGCAACTGGACATTCTTAGCGCTAAGTGGGTAATAGTGGAAAAAAGAGTATGTTCAAATATAAACTACACAGAAGCATTGTATGAAACTTCTTTCTGTTCTGTGCATTCAACTAACAGAGTTGAACCTTACTTTTGATTGAGCCGTTCTGAAACACTCTTTCTGTAGAAACTGCAATTGGACATTCTGAGCGCTAAGAGGCCTATATTGGGAAAAAGAATGTCTACAAATAAAAACTACACAGAAGAATTGTGTGAAACTACTTTCTGTTCCGTTTGTTCAACTAAAAGAGTTGAAGCTTAGTTTTGATTGAGCCGTTCTGAAACACTCTTTCTGTAGAAAATGCAAGTGGAGATTCGGAGCGCTAAGAGGGTAATAGTGGAAAAAGGAATGTCTCCAAATATAAACTACACAGAATCATTCTGTGAAACTTCTTTCGGATCTGTGCATTCAGCTAACAGAGTTAAACCATACTTTTGATTGAGCAGATCTGAACACTCTTTCTGTAGAAAATGCAACTGGACATTTGGAGCGCTAAGAGAGTAGTAGTGGAAAAAGGAATATATTCAAATATAAACTACACAGAAGCATTCTGTGAAACTTCTTTCTGATCTGAGCATTCAGCTAACAGAGTTAAACCATACTTTTGATTGAGCAGTTTTGAAACACTCTGTCTGTAGAAAATGCAACTGGACATTCGTAGCGCTAAGTGGGTAATAGTGGAATAAAGAGTATGTTCAAATATAAACTACACAGAAGCATTGTATGAAACTCCTTTCTGTTCTCTGCATTCAACTAACAGAGTTGAACCTTACTTTTGATTGAGCCTTTCTGAAACACTCTTTCTGTAGAAACTGCAATTGGACATTCTGAGCGCTAAGAGGCCTCTATTGGGAAAAATAATATCTTCAAATAAAAACTACCCAGAAGCATTGTGTGAAACTTATTTCTGATATGTTCATTAAGCTAACAGAGTTAAACCATACTTTTGATTGCGCAGTTCTGAACACTCTTTCTGTAGAAAATGCAAGTGGACATTCGGAGCGCTAACAGGGTAATAGTGGAAAAAGGAGTATATTCAAATATAAACTACACAGTAGCATTCTGTGAAAATTCTTTCTGTTCTGTGCATTCAACTAACAGAGTTGAACCTTACTTTTGATTGAGCCGTTCTGAAACACTCTTTCTGTAGAAACTGCAATTGGACATGCTAAGCGCTAAGAGGCCTACATTGGGAAAAAGAATATCTTCAAATAAAAACTACACAGATGCATTCTGTGAAACTTATTTCTGATCTGTAAATTCAGTTAACAGAGATAAAACATATTTTTGATTGAGCAGTTATGAAACACTCTTTTTGTAGAAAATGCAAGTGGAGATTCGGAGCGCTAATGGGGTAATAGTGGAAAAAGGAATGTCTCCAAATATAAACTACACAGAATCATTCTGTGAAACTTCTTTCTGATGTGTGCATTCAGCTAACAGAATTAAACCATACTTTTGATTGAGCATATCTGAACACTCTTTCTGTAGAAAATGCAACTGGACATTTGGAGCGCTAAGAGAGTAGTAGAGGAAAAAAGAATATATTCAAATATAAACTACACAGAAGCATTCTGTGAAACTTCTTTCTGATCTGAGCATTCAGCTAACAGAGTTAAACCATACTTTTGATTGAGCAGTTTTGAAACACTCTGTCTGTAGAAAATGCAAATGGACATTCGTAGCGCTAAGTGGGTAATAGTGGAAAAAAGAATATGTTCAAATATAAACTACACAGAAGCATTGTATGAAACTTCTTTCTGTTCTGTGCATTCAACTAACAGAGTTGAACCTTAGTTTTGATTGAGCCGTTCTGAAACACTCTTTCTGTAGAAACTGCAATTGGACATTCTGAGCGGTAAGAGGCCTATATTGGGAAAAAGAATGTCTACAAATAAAAACTACACAGAAGAATTGTGCGAAACTTCTTTCTGTTCTGTTTGTTCAACTAAAAGAGTTGAACCTTAGTTTTGATTGAGCCGTTCTGAAACACTCTTTCTGTAGAAAATGCAAGTGGAGATTCGGAGCGCTAAGGGGGTAATAGTGGAAAAAGGAATGTCTCCAAATATGAACTACACAGAATCATTCTGTGAAACTTCTTTCTGATCTGTGCATTCAGCTAACAGAGTTAAAACATACTTTTGATTGAGCAGATCTGAACACTCTTTCTGTAGAAAATGCAACTGGACATTTGGAGCACTAAGAGAGTAGTAGTGGAAAAAGGAATATATTCAAATATAAACTACACAGAAGCATTCTGTGAAACTTCTTTCTGATCTGAGCATTCAGCTAACAGAGTTAAACCATACTTTTGATTGAGCAGTTTTGAAACACTCTGTCTGTAGAAAATGCAACTGGACATTCGTAGCACTAAGTGGGTAATAGTGGAAAAAAGAATATGTTCAAATATAAACTACACAGAAGCATCGTATGAAACTTCTTTCTGATCTGTGCATTCAAATAACAGAGTTGAACCTTACTTTTGATTGAGCCTTTCTGAAACACTCTTTCTGTAGAAACTGCAATTGGACATTCTGAGCGCTAAGAGGCCTCTATTGGGAAAAATAATATCTTCAAATAAAAAATACACAGAATCATTGTGTGAAACTTGTTTCTGATATGTTCATTAAGCTAACAGAGTTAAACCATACTTTTGATTGCGCAGTTCTGAACACTCTTTCTGTAGAAAATGCAAGTGGACATTTGGAGCGCTAAGAGGGTAATAGTGGAAAAAGGAATATATTCAAATATAAACTACACTGTAGCATTCTGTGAAAATTCTTTCTGTTCTGTGCATTCAACTAACAGATTTGAACCTTATTTTGATTGAGCCGTTCTGAAACACTCTTTCTGTAGAAACTGCAATTGGACATGCTAAGCGCTAAGAGGCCTACATTGGGAAAAAGAATATCTTCAAATAAAAACTACACAGATGCATTCTGTGAAACTTATTTCTGATCTGTAAATTCAGTTAACAGAGATAAAACATATTTTTGATTGAGCAGTTATGAAACACTCTTTTTGTAGAAAATGCAAGTGGAGATTCGGAGCGCTAAAAGGGTAATAGTGGAAAAAGGAATGTCTTCAAATATAAACTACACAGAATCATTCGGTGAAACTTCTTTCTGATCTGTGCATTCAGCTAACAGAGTTAAACCATACTGTTGATTGAGCAGATCTGAACACTCTTTCTGTTGAAAATGCAACTGGACATTTGGAGCGCTAAGAGCATAGTAGTGGAAAAAGGAATATACTCAAATATAAACTACACAGAAGCATTCTGTGAAACTTCTTTCTGATCTGAGCATTCAGCTAACAGAGTTAAACCATACTTTTGATTGAGCAGTTTTGAAACACTCTGTCTGTAGAAAATGCAACTGGACATTCTTAGCGCTAAGTGGGTAATAGTGGAAAAAAGAGTATGTTCAAATATAAACTACACAGAAGCATTGTATGAAACTACTTTCTGTTCTGTGCATTCAACTAACAGAGTTGAACCTTACTTTTGATTGAGCCGTTCTGAAACACTCTTTCTGTAGAAACTGCAATTGGACATTCTGAGCGCTAAGAGGCCTATATTGGGAAAAAGAATGTCTACAAATAAAAACTACACAGAAGAATTGTGTGAAACTACTTTCTGTTCTGTTTGTTCAACTAAAAGAGTTGAACCTTAGTTTTGATTGAGCCGTTCTGAAACACTCTTTCTGTAGAAAATGCAAGTGGAGATTCGGAGCGCTAAGAGGGTAATAGTGGAAAAAGGAATGTCTCCAAATATAAACTACACAGAATCATTCTGTGAAACTTCTTTCGGATCTGTGCATTCAGCTAACAGAGTTAAACCATACTTTTGATTGAGCAGATCTGAACACTCTTTCTGTAGAAAATGCAACTGGACATTTGGAGCGCTAAGAGAGTAGTAGTGGAAAAAGGAATATATTCAAATATAAACTACACAGAAGCATTCTGTGAAACTTCTTTCTGATCTGAGCATTCAGCTAACAGAGTTAAACCATACTTTTGATTGAGCAGTTTTGAAACACTCTGTCTGTAGAAAATGCAACTGGACATTCGTAGCGCTAAGTGGGTAATAGTGGAAAAAAGAATATGTTCAAATATAAACTACACAGAAACATTGTATGAAACTTCTTTCTGTTCTGTGCATTCAACTAACAGAGTTGAACCTTACTTTTGATTGAGCCTTTCTGAAACACTCTTTCTGTAGAAACTGCAATTGGACATTCTGAGCGCTAAGAGGCCTCTATTGGGAAAAATAATATCTTCAAATAAAAACTACACAGAAGCATTGTGTGAAACTTATTTCTGATATGTTCATTAAGCTAACAGAGTTAAACCATACTTTTGATTGCGCAGTTCTGAACACTCTTTCTGTAGAAAATGCAAGTGGACATTCGGAGCGCTAAGAGGGTAATAGTGGAAAAAGGAATATATTCAAATATAAACTACACAGTAGCATTCTGTGAAAATTCTTTCTGTTCTGTGCATTCAACTAACAGAGTTGAACCTTACTTTTGATTGAGCCGTTCTGAAACACTCTTTCTGTAGAAACTGCAATTGGACATGCTAAGCGCTAAGAGGCCTACATTGGGAAAAAGAATATCTTCAAATAAAAACTACACAGATGCATTCTGTGAAACTTATTTCTGATCTGTAAATTCAGTTAACAGAGATAAAACATATTTTTGATTGAGCAGTTATGAAACACTCTTTTTGTAGAAAATGCAAGTGGAGATTCGGAGCGCTAAGAGGGTAATAGTGGAAAAAGGAATGTCTTCAAATATAAACTACACAGAATCATTTGGTGAAACTTCTTTCTGATCTGTGCATTCAGCTAACAGAGTTAAACCATACTTTTGATTGAGCAGATCTGAACACTCTTTCTGTTGAAAATGCAACTGGACATTTGGAGCGCTAAGAGCGTAGTAGTGGAAAAAGGAATATATTCAAATATAAACTACACAGAAGCATTCTGTGAAACTTCTTTCTGATCTGAGCATTCAGCTAACAGAGTTAAACCATACTTTTGATTGAGCAGTTTTGAAACACTCTGTCTGTAGAAAATGCAACTGGACATTCGTAGCGCTAAGTGGGTAATAGTAAAAAAAGAATATGTTCAAATATAAACTACACAGAAGCATTGTATGAAACTTCTTTCTGTTCTGTGCATTCAACTAACAGAGTTGAACCTTACTTTTGATTGAGCCGTTCTGAAACACTCTTTCTGTAGAAACTGCAGTTGGACATTCTGAGCGCTAAGAGGCCTATATTGGGAAAAAGAATGTCTACAAATAAAAACTACACAGAAGAATTGTGTGAAACTTCTTTCTGTTCTGTTTGTTCAACTAAAAGAGTTGAACCTTAGTTTTGATTGAGCCGTTCTGAAACACTCTTTCTGTAGAAAATGCAAGTGGAGATTCGGAGCGCTAAGGGGGTAATAGTGGAAAAAGGAATGTCTCCAAATATAAACTACACAGAATCATTCTGTGAAACTTCTTTCTGATGTGTGCATTCAGCTAACAGAATTAAACCATACTTTTGATTGAGCATATCTGAACACTCTTTCTGTAGAAAATGCAACTGGACATTTGGAGCGCTAAGAGAGTAGT
Source organism: Symphalangus syndactylus (assembly GCF_028878055.3). NCBI lineage: Eukaryota > Metazoa > Chordata > Mammalia > Primates > Hylobatidae > Symphalangus > Symphalangus syndactylus. The sequence goes on along the minus strand of NC_072445.2, from coordinate 8,242,903 downwards.
AGAGGAAAAAAGAATATATTCAAATATAAACTACACAGAAGCATTCTGTGAAACTTCTTTCTGATCTGAGCATTCAGCTAACAGAGTTAAACCATACTTTTGATTGAGCAGTTTTGAAACACTCTGTCTGTAGAAAATGCAAATGGACATTCGTAGCGCTAAGTGGGTAATAGTGGAAAAAAGAATATGTTCAAATATAAACTACACAGAAGCATTGTATGAAACTTCTTTCTGTTCTGTGCATTCAACTAACAGAGTTGAACCATAGTTTTGATTGAGCCGTTCTGAAACAATCTTTCTGTAGAAACTGCAATTGGACATGCTAAGCGCTAAGAGGCCTACATTGGAAAAAACAATATCTTCAAATAAAAACTACACAGATGCATTCTGTGGAACTTATTTCTGATCTGTAAATTCAGTTAACAGAGATAAAACATATTTTTGATTGAGCAGTTATGTAACACTGTTTTTGTAGAAAATGCAAGTGGAGATTCGGAGCGCTAAGGGGGTAATAGTGGAAAAAGGAATGTCTTCAAATATAAACTACACAGAATCATTCGGTGAAACTTCTTTCTGATCTGTGCATTCAGCTAACAGAGTTAAACCATACTTTTGATTGAGCAGATCTGAACACTCTTTCTGTAGAAAATGCAACTGGACATTTGGAGCGCTAAGAGCGTAGTAGAGGAAAAAGGAATATATTCAAATATAAACTACACAGAAACATTCTGTGAAACTTCTTTCTGATCTGAGCATTCAGCTAACAGAGTTAAACCATACTTTTGATTGAGCAGTTTTGAAACACTCTGTCTGTAGAAAATGCAACTGGACATTCGTAGCGCTAAGTGGGTAATAGTGGAAAAAAGAATATGTTCAAATATAAACTACACAGAAGCATTGTATGAAACTTCTTTCTGTTCTGTGCATTCAACTAACAGAGTTGAACCTTACTTTTGATTGAGCCGTTCTGAAACACTCTTTCTGTAGAAACTGCAATTGGACATTCTGAGCGCTAAGAGGCCTATATTGGGAAAAAGAATGTCTACAAATAAAAACTACACAGAAGAATTGTGTGAAACTTCTTTCTGTTCTGTTTGTTCAACTAAAAGAGTTGAACCTTAGTTTTGATTGAGCCGTTCTGAAACACTCTTTCTGTAGAAAATGCAAGTGGAGATTCGGAGCGCTAAGGGGGTAATAGTGGAAAAAGGAATGTCTCCAAATATAAACTACACAGAATCATTCTGTGAAACTTCTTTCTGATGTGTGCATTCAGCTAACAGAATTAAACCATACTTTTGATTGAGCATATCTGAACACTCTTTCTGTAGAAAATGCAACTGGACATTTGGAGCGCTAAGAGAGTAGTAGAGGAAAAAAGAATATATTCAAATATAAACTACACAGAAGCATTCTGTGAAACTTCTTTCTGATCTGAGCATTCAGCTAACAGAGTTAAACCATACTTTTGATTGAGCAGTTTTGAAACACTCTGTAGAAAATGCAAATGGACATTCGTAGCGCTAAGTGGGTAATAGTGGAAAAAAGAATATGTTCAAATATAAACTACACAGAAGCATTGTATGAAACTACTTTCTGTTCTGTGCATTCAACTAACAGAGTTGAACCTTAGTTTTGATTGAGCCGTTCTGAAACACTCTTTCTGTAGAAACTGCAATTGGACATGCTAAGCGCTAAGAGGCCTACATTGGAAAAAACAATATCTTCAAATAAAAACTACACAGATGCATTCTGTGGAACTTATTTCTGATCTGTAAATTCAGTTAACAGAGATAAAACATATTTTTGATTGAGCAGTTATGTAACACTGTTTTTGTAGAAAATGCAAGTGGAGATTCGGAGCGCTAAGGGGGTAATAGTGGAAAAAGGAATGTCTTCAAATATAAACTACACAGAATCATTCGGTGAAACTTCTTTCTGATCTGTGCATTCAGCTAACAGAGTTAAACCATACTTTTGATTGAGCAGATCTGAACTCTCTTTCTGTAGAAAATGCAACTGCACATTTGGAGCGCTAAGAGCGTAGTAGAGGAAAAAGGAATATATTCAAATATAAACTACACAGAAACATTCTGTGAAACTTCTTTCTGATCTGAGCATTCAGCTAACAGAGTTAAACCATACTTTTGATTGAGCAGTTTTGAAACACTCTGTCTGTAGAAAATGCAACTGGACATTCGTAGCGCTAAGTGGGTAATAGTGGAAAAAAGAATATGTTCAAATATAAACTACACAGAAGCATTGTATGAAACTTCTTTCTGTTCTGTGCATTCAAATAACAGAGTTGAACCTTACTTTTGATTGAGCCGTTCTGAAACACTCTTTCTGTAGAAACTGCAATTGGACATTCTGAGCGCTAAGAGGCCTATATTGGGAAAAAGAATGTCTACAAATAAAAACTACACAGAAGAATTGTGTGAAACTACTTTCTGTTCTGTTTGTTCAACTAAAAGAGTTGAAGCTTAGTTTTGATTGAGCCGTTCTGAAACACTCTTTCTGTAGAAAATGCAAGTGGAGATTCGGAGCGCTAAGAGGGTAATAGTGGAAAAAGGAATGTCTCCAAATATAAACTACACAGAATCATTCTGTGAAACTTCTTTCGGATCTGTGCATTCAGCTAACAGAGTTAAACCATACTTTTGATTGAGCAGATCTGAACACTCTTTCTGTAGAAAATGCAACTGGACATTTGGAGCGCTAAGAGAGTAGTAGTGGAAAAAGGAATATATTCAAATATAAACTACACAGAAGCATTCTGTGAAACTTCTTTCTGATCTGAGCATTCAGCTAACAGAGTTAAACCATACTTTTGATTGAGCAGTTTTGAAACACTCTGTCTGTAGAAAATGCAACTGGACATTCGTAGCGCTAAGTGGGTAATAGTGGAAAAAAGAATATGTTCAAATATAAACTACACAGAAGCATTGTATGTAACTCCTTTCTGTTCTGTGCATTCAACTAACAGAGTTGAACCTTACTTTTGATTGAGCCTTTCTGAAACACTCTTTCTGTAGAAACTGCAATTGGACATTCTGAGCGCTAAGAGGCCTCTATTGGGAAAAATAATATCTTCAAATAAAAACTACCCAGAAGCATTGTGTGAAACTTATTTCTGATATGTTCATTAAGCTAACAGAGTTAAACCATACTTTTGATTGCGCAGTTCTGAACACTCTTTCTGTAGAAAATGCAAGTGGACATTCGGAGCGCTAAGAGGGTAATAGTGGAAAAAGGAATATATTCAAATATAAACTACACAGTAGCATTCTGTGAAAATTCTTTCTGTTCTGTGCATTCAACTAACAGAGTTGAACCTTACTTTTGATTGAGCCGTTCTGAAACACTCTTTCTGTAGAAACTGCAATTGGACATGCTAAGCGCTAAGAGGCCTACATTGGGAAAAAGAATATCTTCAAATAAAAACTACACAGATGCATTCTGTGAAACTTATTTCTGATCTGTAAATTCAGTTAACAGAGATAAAACATATTTTTGATTGAGCAGTTATGAAACACTCTTTTTGTAGAAAATGCAAGTGGAGATTCGGAGCGCTAAGGGGGTAATAGTGGAAAAAGGAATGTCTCCAAATATAAACTACACAGAATCATTCTGTGAAACTTCTTTCTGATGTGTGCATTCAGCTAACAGAATTAAACCATACTTTTGATTGAGCATATCTGAACACTCTTTCTGTAGAAAATGCAACTGGACATTTGGAGCGCTTAGAGAGTAGTAGAGGAAAAAAGAATATATTCAAATATAAACTACACAGAAGCATTCTGTGAAACTTCTTTCTGATCTGAGCATTCAGCTAACAGAGTTAAACCATACTTTTGATTGAGCAGTTTTGAAACACTCTGTCTGTAGAAAATGCAAATGGACATTCGTAGCGCTAAGTGGGTAATAGTGGAAAAAATAATATGTTCAAATATAAACTACACAGAAGCATTGTATGAAACTTCTTTCTGTTCTGTGCATTCAACTAACAGAGTTGAACCTTACTTTTGATTGAGCCTTTCTGAAACACTCTTTCTGTAGAAACTGCAATTGGACATTCTGAGCGCTAAGAGGCCTCTATTGGGAAAAATAATATCTTCAAATAAAAACTACACAGAAGCATTGTGTGAAACTTATTTCTGATATGTTCATTAAGCTAACAGAGTTAAACCATACTTTTGATTGCGCAGTTCTGAACACTCTTTCTGTAGAAAATGCAAGTGGACATTCGGAGCGCTAAGAGGGTAATAGTGGAAAAAGGAATATATTCAAATATAAACTACACAGTAGCATTCTGTGAAAATACTTTCTGTTCTGTGCATTCAACTAACAGAGTTGAACCTTACTTTTGATTGAGCCGTTCTGAAACACTCTTTCTGTAGAAAGTGCAATTGGACATGCTAAGCGCTAAGAGGCCTACATTGGGAAAAAGAATATCTTCAAATAAAAACTACACAGATGCATTCTGTGAAACTTATTTCTGATCTGTAAATTCAGTTAACAGAGATAAAACATATTTTTGATTGAGCAGTTATGAAACACTCTTTTTGTAGAAAATGCAAGTGGAGATTCGGAGCGCTAAGAGGGTAATAGTGAAAAAAGGAATGTCTTCAAATATAAACTACACAGAATCATTCGGTGAAACTTCTTTCTGATCTGTGCATTCAGCTAACAGAGTTAAATCATACTTTTGATTGAGCAGATCTGAACACTCTTTCTGTTGAAAATGCAACTGGACATTTGGAGCGCTAAGAGCGTAGTAGTGGAAAAAGGAATATATTCAAATATAAACTACACAGAAGCATTCTGTGAAACTTCTTTCTGATATGAGCATTCAGCTAACAGAGTTAAACCATACTTTTGATTGAGCAGTTTTGAAACACTCTGTCTGTAGAAAATGCAACTGGACATTCGTAGCGCTAAGTGGGTAATAGTGGAAAAAGAGAATATGTTCAAATATAAACTACACAGAAGCATTGTATGAAACTACTTTCTGTTCTGTGCATTCAACTAACAGAGTTGAACCTTACTTTTGATTGAGCCGTTCTGAAACACTCTTTCTGTAGAAACTGCAATTGGACATTCTGAGCGCTAAGAGGCCTATATTGGGAAAAAGAATGTCTACAAATAAAAACTACACAGAAGAATTGTGTGAAACTTCTTTCTGTTCTGTTTGTTCAACTAAAAGAGTTGAACCTTAGTTTTGATTGAGCCGTTCTGAAACACTCTTTCTGTAGAAAATGCAAGTGGAGATTCGGAGCGCTAAGGGGGTAATAGTGGAAAAAGGAATGTCTCCAAATATGAACTACACAGAATCATTCGGTGAAACTTCTTTCTGATCTGTGCATTCAGCTAACAGAGTTAAACCATACTTTTGATTGAGCAGATCTGAACACTCTTTCTGTAGAAAATGCAACTGGACATTTGGAGCGCTAAGAGAGTAGTAGTGGAAAAAGGAATATATGCAAATATAAACTACACAGAAGCATTCTGTGAAACTTCTTTCTGATCTGAGCATTCAGCTAACAGAGTTAAACCATACTTTTGATTGAGCAGTTTTGAAACACTCTGTCTGTAGAAAATGCAACTGGACATTCGTAGCGCTAAGTGGGTAATAGTGGAAAAAAGTATATGTTCAAATATAAACTACACAGAAACATTGTATGAAATTTCTTTCTGTTCTGTGCATTCAACTAACAGAGTTGAACCTTAATTTGATTGAGCCTTTCTGAAACACTCTTTCTGTAGAAACTGCCATTGGACATTCTGAGCGCGAAGAGGCCTCTATTGGGAAAAATAATATCTTCAAATAAAAACTACACAGAAGCATTGTGTGAAACTTATTTCTGATATGTTCATTAAGCTAACAGAGTTAAACCATACTTTTGATTGCGCAGTTCTGAACACTCTTTCTGTAGAAAATGCAAGTGGACATTCGGAGCGCTAAGAGGGTAATAGTGGAAAAAGGAATATATTCAAATATAAACTACACAGTAGCATTCTGTGAAAATTCTTTCTGTTCTGTGCATTCAACTAACAGAGTTGAACCTTACTTTTGATTGAGCCGTTCTGAAACACTCTTTCTGTAGAAACTGCAATTGGACATGCTAAGCTCTAAGAGGCCTACATTGGGAAAAAGAATATCTTCAAATAAAAACTACACAGATGCATTCTGTGAAACTTATTTCTGATCTGTAAATTCAGTTAACAGAGATAAAACATATTTTTGATTGAGCAGTTATGAAACACTCTTTTTGTAGAAAATGCAAGTGGAGATTCGGAGCGCTAAGAGGGTAATAGTGGAAAAAGGAATGTCTTCAAATATAAACTACACAGAATCATTCGGTGAAACTTCTTTCTGATCTGTGCATTCAGCTAACAGAGTTAAACCATAATTTTGATTGAGCAGATCTGAACACTCTTTCTGTTGAAAATGCAACTGGAAATTTGGAGCGCTAAGAGCGTAGTAGTGGAAAAAGGAATATATTCAAATATAAACTACACAGAAGCATTCTGTGAAACTTCTTTCTGATCTGAGCATTCAGCTAACAGAGTTAAACCATACTTTTGATTGAGCAGTTTTGAAACACTCTGTCTGTAGAAAATGCAACTGGACATTCGTAGCGCTAAGTGGGTAATAGTGGAAAAAAGAATATGTTCAAATATAAACTACACAGAAGCATTGTATGAAACTTCTTTCTGTTCTGTGCATTCAACTAACAGAGTTGAACCTTACTTTTGATTGAGCCGTTCTGAAACACTCTTTCTGTAGAAACTGCAATTGGACATTCTGAGCGCTAAGAGGCCTATATTGGGAAAAAGAATGTCTACAAATAAAAACTACACAGAAGAATTGTGTGAAACTTCTTTCTGTTCTGTTTGTTCAACTAAAAGAGTTGAACCTTAGTTTTGATTGAGCCGTTCTGAAACACTCTTTCTGTAGAAAATGCAAGTGGATATTCGGAGCGCTAAGGGGGTAATAGTGGAAAAAGGAATGTCTCCAAATATGAACTACACAGAATCATTCTGTGAAACATCTTTCTGATCTGTGCATTCAGCTAACAGAGTTAAACCATACTTTTGATTGAGCAGATCTGAACACTCTTTCTGTAGAAAATGCAACTGGACATTTGGAGCGCTAAGAGAGTAGTAGTGGAAAAAGGAATATATTCAAATATAAACTACACAGAAGCATTCTGTGAAACTTCTTTCTGATCTGAGCATTCAGCTAACAGAGTTAAACCATACTTTTGATTGAGCAGTTTTGAAACACTCTGTCTGTAGAAAATGCAACTGGACATTCGTAGCGCTAAGTGGGTAATAGTGGAAAAAAGAATATGTTCAAATATAAACTACACAGAAGCATTGTATGAAACTTCTTTCTCTTCTGTGCATTCAACTAACAGAGTTGAACCTTACTTTTGATTGAGCCTTTCTGAAACACTCTTTCTGTAGAAACTGCAATTGGATATTCTGAGCGCTAAGAGGCCTCTATTGGGAAAAATAATATCTTCAAATAAAAACTACACAGAAGCATTGTGTGAAACTTATTTCTGATATGTTCATTAAGCTAACAGAGTTAAACCATACTTTTGATTGCGCAGTTCTGAACACTCTTTCTGTAGAAAATGCAAGTGGAAATTCGGAGCGCTAAGAGGGTAATACTGGAAAAAGGAATATATTCAAATATAAACTACACAGTAGCATTCTGTGAAAATTCTTTCTGTTCTGTGCATTCAACTAACAGATTTGAACCTTACTTTTGATTGAGCCGTTCTGAAACTCTCTTTCTGTAGAAACTGCAATTGGACATGCTAAGCGCTAAGAGGCCTACATTGGGTAAAAGAATATCTTCAAATAAAAACTACACAGATGCATTCTGTGGAACTTATTTCTGATCTGTAAATTCATTTAACAGAGATAAAACATATTTTTGATTGAGCATTTATGAAACACTCTTTTTGTAGAAAATGCAAGTGGAGATTCGGAGCGCTAAGAGGGTAATAGTGGAAAAAGGAATGTCTTCAAATATAAACTACACAGAATCATTCGGTGAAACTTCTTTCTGATCTGTGCATTCAGCTAACAGAGTTAAACCATACTTTTGATTGAGCAGATCTGAACACTCTTTCTGTTGAAAATGCAACTGGACAATTGGAGCGCTAAGAGCGTAGTAGTGGAAAAAGGAATATATTCCAATATAAACTACACAGAAGCATTCTGTGAAATTCTTTCTGATCTGAGCATTCAGCTAACAGAGTTAAACCATAGTTTGATTGAGCAGTTTTGAAACACTCTGTCTGTAGAAAATGCAACTGGACATTCGTAGCGCTAAGTGGGTAATAGTGGAAAAAAGAATATGTTCAAATATAAACTACACAGAAGCATTGTATGAAACTTCTTTCTGTTCTGTGCATTCAACTAACAGAATTGAACCTTACTTTTGATTGAGCCGTTCTGAAACACACTTTCTGTAGAAACTGCAATTGGACATTCTGAGCGCTAAGAGGCCTATATTGGGAAAAAGAATGTCTACAAATAAAAACTACACAGAAGAATTGTGTGAAACTTCTTTCTGTTCTGTTTGTTCAACTAAAAGTGTTGAAGCTTAGTTTTGATTGAGCCGTTCTGTAACAGTCTTTCTGTAGAAAATGCAAGTGGAGATTCGGAGCGCTAAGGGGGTAATAGTGGAAAAAGGAATGTCTCCAAATATAAACTACACAGAATAATTCTGTGAAACTTCTTTCTGATCTGTGCATTCAGCTAACAGAGTTAAACCATACTTTTGATTGAGCAGATCTGAACACTCTTTCTGTAGAAAATGCAACTGGACATTTGGAGCGCTAAGAGAGTAGTAGTGGAAAAAGGAATATATTCAAATATAAACTACACAGAAGCATTCTGTGAAACTTCTTTCTGATCTGAGCATTCAGCTAACAGAGTTAAACCATACTTTTGATTGAGCAGTTTTGAAACACTCTGTCTGTAGAAAATGCAACTGGACATTCGTAGCGCTAAGTGGGTAATAGTGGAAAAAAGAATATGTTCAAATATAAACTACACAGAAGCATTGTATGAAACTTCTTTCTGTTCTGTGCATTCAACTAACAGAGTTGAACCTTACTTTTGATTGAGCCTTTCTGAAACACTCTTTCTGTAGAAACTGCAATTGGACATTCTGAGCGCTAAGAGGCCTCTATTGGGAAAAATAATATCTTCAAATAAAAACTACACAGAAGCATTGTGTGAAACTTATTTCTGATATGTTCATTAAGCTAACAGAGTTAAACCATACTTTAGATTGCGCAGTTCTGAACACTCTTTCTGTAGAAAATGCAAGTGGACATTCGGAGCGCTAAGAGGGTAATAGTGGAAAAAGGAATATATTCAAATATAAACTACACAGTAGCATTCTGTGAAAATTCTTTCTGTTCTGTGCATTCAACTAACAGAGTTGAACCTTACTTTTGATTGAGCCGTTCTGAAACACTCTTTCTGTAGAAACTGCAATTGGACATGCTAAGCGCTAAGAGGCCTACATTGGGAAAAAGAATATCTTCAAATAAAAACTACACAGATGCATTCTGTGAAACTTATTTCTGATCTGTAAATTCAGTTAACAGAGATAAAACATATTTTTGATTGAGCCGTTCTGAAACACACTTTCTGTAGAAAATGCAAGTGGAGATTCGGAGCGCTAAGAGGGTAATAGTGGAAAAAGTAATGACTTCAAATAAAAACTACACAGAATCATTCGGTGAAACTTCTTTCTGATCTGTGCATTCAGCTAACAGAGTTAAACCATACTTTTGATTGAGCAGATCTGAACACTCTTTCTGTTGAAAATGCAACTGGACATTTGGAGCACTAAGAGCGTAGTAGTGGAAAAAGGAATATATTCAAATATAAACTACACAGAAGCATTCTGTGAAACTTCTTTCTGATCTGAGCATTCAGCTAACAGAGTTAAACCATACTTTTGATTGAGCAGTTTTGAAACACTCTGTCTGTAGAAAATGCAACTGGACATTCGTAGCGCTAAGTGGGTAATAGTGGAAAAAAGAATATGTTCAAATATAAACTACACAGAAGCATTGTATGAAAATTCTTTCTGTTCTGTGCATTCAACTAACAGAGTTGAACCTTACTTTTGATTGAGCCTTTCTGAAACACTCTTTCTGTAGAAACTGCAATTGGACATTCTGAGCGCTAAGAGGCGTATATTGGGAAAAAGAATGTCTACAAATAAAAACTACACAGAAGAATTGTGTGAAACTTCTTTCTGTTCTGTCTGTTCAACTAAAGAGTTGAACCTTAGTTTTGATTGAGCCGTTCTGAAACACTCTTTCTGTAGAAAATGCAAGTGGAGATTCGGAGCGCTAAGGGGGTAATAGTGGAAAAAGGAATGTCTCCAAATATGAACTACACAGAATCATTCTGTGAAACTTCTTTCTGATCTGTGCATTCAGCTAACAGAGTTAAACAATACTTTTGATTGAGCAGTTTTGAAACACTCTGTCTGTAGAAAATGAAACTGGACATTCGTAGCGCTAAGTGGGTAATAGTGGAAAAAAGAATATGTTCAAATATAAACTACACAGAAGCATCGTATGAAACTTCTTTCTGTTCTGTGCATTCAACTAACAGAGTTGAACCTTACTTTTGATTGAGCCTTTCTGAAACACTCTTTCTGTAGAAACTGCAATTGGACATTCTGAGCGCTAAGAGGCCTCTATTGGGAAAAATAATATCTTCAAATAAAAACTACACAGAAGCATTGTGTGAAACTTATTTCTGATATGTTCATTAAGCTAACAGAGTTAAACCATACTTTTGATTGCGCAGTTCTGAACAATCTTTCTGTAGAAAATGCAAGTGGACATTCGGAGCGCTAAGAGGGTAATAGTGGAAAAAGGAATATATTCAAATATAAACTACACAGTAGCATTCTGTGAAAATTCTTCTGTTCTGTGCATTCAACTAACAGAGTTGAACCTTACTTTTGATTGAGCCGTTCTGAAACACTCTTTCTGTAGAAACTGCAATTGGACATTCTGAGCGCTAAGAGGCCTATATTGGGAAAAAGAATGTCTACAAATAAAAACTACACAGAAGAATTGTGTGAAACTTCTTTCTGTTCTGTTTGTTCAACTAAAAGAGTTGAACCTTAGTTTTGATTGAGCCGTTCTGAAACACTCTTTCTGTAGAAAATGCAAGTGGAGATTCGGAGCGCTAAGAGGGTAATAGTGGAAAAAGGAATGTCTCCAAATATAAACTACACAGAATCATTCTGTGAAACTTCTTTCTGATCTGTGCATTCAGCTAACAGAGTTAAACCATACTTTTGATTGAGCAGATCTGAACACTCTTTCTGTAGAAAATGCAACTGGACATTTGGAGCGCTAAGAGAGTAGTAGTGGAAAAAGGAATATATTCAAATATAAACTACACAGAAGCATTCTGTGAAACTTCTTTCTGATCTGAGCATTCAGCTAACAGAGTTAAACCATACTTTTGATTGAGCAGTCTTGAAACACTCTGTCTGTAGAAAATGCAACTGGACATTCGTAGCGCTAAGTGGGTAATAGTGGAAAAAAGAATATGTTTAAATATAAACTACACAGAAGCATTGTATGAAACATCTTTCTGTTCTGTGCATTCAACTAACAGAGTTGAACCTTACTTTTGATTGAGCCTTTCTGAAACACTCTTTCTGTAGAAACGGCAATTGGACATTCTGAGCGCTAAGAGGCCTCTATTGGGAAAAATAATAACTTCAAATAAAAACTACACAGAAGAATTGTGTGAAACTTATTTCTGATATGTTCATTAAGCTAACAGAGTTAAACCATACTTTTGATTGCGCAGTTCTGAACACTCTTTCTGTAGAAAATGCAAGTGGACATTCGGAGCGCTAAGAGGGTAATAGTGGAAAAAGGAATATATTCAAATATAAACTACACAGTAGCATTCTGTGAAAATTCTTTCTGTTCTGTGCATTCAACTAACAGATTTGAACCTTACTTTTGATTGAGCCGTTCTGAAAATCTCTTTCTGTAGAAACTGCAATTGGACATGCTAAGCGCTAAGAGGCCTACATTGGGTAAAAGAATATCTTCAAATAAAAACTACACAGATGCATTCTGTGGAACTTATTTCTGATCTGTAAATTCATTTAACAGAGATAAAACATATTTTTGACTGAGCATTTATGAAACACTCTTTTTGTAGAAAATGCAAGTGGAGATTCGGAGCGCTAAGAGGGTAATAGTGGAAAAAGGAATGTCTTCAAATAGAAACTACACAGAATCATTCGGTGAAACTTCTTTCTGATCTGTGCTTTCAGCTAACAGAGTTAAACCATACTTTTGATTGAGCAGTTTTGAAACACTCTGTCTGTAGAAAATGCAACTGGACATTCGTAGCCCTAAGTGGGTAATAGTGGAAAAAAGAATATGTTCAAATATAAACTACACAGAAGCATTGTATGACACTTCTTTCTGTTCTGTGCATTCAACTAACAGAGTTGAACCTTACTTTTGATTGAGCCTTTCTGAAACACTCTTTCTGTAGAAACGGCAATTGGACATTCTGAGCGCTAAGAGGCCTCTATTGGGAAAAATAATATCTTCAAATAAAAACTACACAGAAGCATTGCGTGAAACTTATTTCTGATATGTTCATTAAGCTAACAGAGTTAAACCATACTTTTGATTGCGCAGTTCTGAACACTCTTTCTGTAGAAAATGCAAGTGGACATTCGGAGCGCTAAGAGGGTTATAGTGGAAAAAGGAATATATTCAAATATAAACTACACAGTAGCATTCTGTGAAAATTCTTTCTGTTCTGTGCATTCAACTAACAGAGTTGAACCTTACTTTTGATTGAGCCGTTCTGAAACACTCTTTCTGCAGAAACTGCAATTGGACATGCTAAGCGCTAAGAGGCCTACATTGGGTAAAAGAATATCTTCAAATAAAAACTACACAGATGCATTCTGTGGAACTTATTTCTGATCTGTAAATTCATTTAACAGAGATAAAACATATTTTTGATTGAGCATTTATGAAACACTCTTTTTGTAGAAAATGCAAGTGGAGATTCGGAGCGCTAAGAGGGTAATAGTGGAAAAAGGAATGTCTTCAAATATAAACTACACAGAATCATTCGGTGAAACTTCTTTCTGATCTGTGCATTCAGCTAACAGAGTTAAACCATACTTTTGATTGAGCAGATCTGAACACTCTTTCTGTTGAAAATGCAACTGGACAATTGGAGCGCTAAGAGCGTAGTAGTGGAAAAAGGAATATATTCCAATATAAACTACACAGAAGCATTCTGTGAAATTCTTTCTGATCTGAGCATTCAGCTAACAGAGTTAAACCATACTTTTGATTGAGCAGTTTTGAAACACTCTGTCTGTAGAAAATGCAACTGGACATTCGTAGCGCTAAGTGGGTAATAGTGGAAAAAAGAATATGTTCAAATATAAACTACACAGAAGCATTGTATGAAACTTCTTTCTGTTCTGTGCATTCAACTAACAGAATTGAACCTTACTTTTGATTGAGCCGTTCTGAAACACACTTTCTGTAGAAAATGCAAGTGGAGATTCGGAGCGCTAAGAGGGTAATAGTGGAAAAAGTAATGTCTTCAAATAAAAACTACACAGAATCATTCGGTGAAACTTCTTTCTGATCTGTGCATTCAGCTAACAGAGTTAAACCATACTTTTGATTGAGCAGATCTGAACACTCTTTCTGTTGAAAATGCAACTGGACATTTGGAGCACTAAGAGCGTAGTAGTGGAAAAAGGAATATATTCAAATATAAACTACACAGAAGCATTCTGTGAAACTTCTTTCTGATCTGAGCATTCAGCTAACAGAGTTAAACCATACTTTTGATTGAGCAGTTTTGAAACACTCTGTCTGTAGAAAATGCAACTGGACATTCGTAGCGCTAAGTGGGTAATAGTGGAAAAAAGAATATGTTCAAATATAAACTACACAGAAGCATTGTATGAAAATTCTTTCTGTTCTGTGCATTCAACTAACAGAGTTGAACCTTACTTTTGATTGAGCCTTTCTGAAACACTCTTTCTGTAGAAACTGCAATTGGACATTCTGAGCGCTAAGAGGCGTATATTGGGAAAAAGAATGTCTACAAATAAAAACTACACAGAAGAATTGTGTGAAACTTCTTTCTGTTCTGTCTGTTCAACTAAAAGAGTTGAACCTTAGTTTTGATTGAGCCGTTCTGAAACACTCTTTCTGTAGAAAATGCAAGTGGAGATTCGGAGCGCTAAGGGGGTAATAGTGGAAAAAGGAATGTCTCCAAATATGAACTACACAGAATCATTCTGTGAAACTTCTTTCTGATCTGTGCATTCAGCTAACAGAGTTAAACAATACTTTTGATTGAGCAGTTTTGAAACACTCTGTCTGTAGAAAATGAAACTGGACATTCGTAGCGCTAAGTGGGTAATAGTGGAAAAAAGAATATGTTCAAATATAAACTACACAGAAGCATCGTATGAAACTTCTTTCTGTTCTGTGCATTCAACTAACAGAGTTGAACCTTACTTTTGATTGAGCCTTTCTGAAACACTCTTTCTGTAGAAACTGCAATTGGACATTCTGAGCGCTAAGAGGCCTCTATTGGGAAAAATAATATCTTCAAATAAAAACTACACAGAAGCATTGTGTGAAACTTATTTCTGATATGTTCATTAAGCTAACAGAGTTAAACCATACTTTTGATTGCGCAGTTCTGAACACTCTTTCTGTAGAAAATGCAAGTGGACATTCGGAGCGCTAAGAGGGTAATAGTGGAAAAAGGAATATATTCAAATATAAACTACACAGTAGCATTCTGTGAAAATTCTTTCTGTTCTGTGCATTCAACTAACAGAGTTGAACCTTACTTTTGATTGAGCCGTTCTGAAACACTCTTTCTGTAGAAACTGCAATTGGACATTCTGAGCGCTAAGAGGCCTATATTGGGAAAAAGAATGTCTACAAATAAAAACTACACAGAAGAATTGTGTGAAACTTCTTTCTGTTCTGTTTGTTCAACTAAAAGAGTTGAACCTTAGTTTTGATTGAGCCGTTCTGAAACACTCTTTCTGTAGAAAATGCAAGTGGAGATTCGGAGCGCTAAGAGGGTAATAGTGGAAAAAGGAATGTCTCCAAATATAAACTACACAGAATCATTCTGTGAAACTTCTTTCTGATCTGTGCATTCAGCTAACAGAGTTAAACCATACTTTTGATTGAGCAGATCTGAACACTCTTTCTGTAGAAAATGCAACTGGACATTTGGAGCGCTAAGAGAGTAGTAGTGGAAAAAGGAATATATTCAAATATAAACTACACAGAAGCATTCTGTGAAACTTCTTTCTGATCTGAGCATTCAGCTAACAGAGTTAAACCATACTTTTGATTGAGCAGTCTTGAAACACTCTGTCTGTAGAAAATGCAACTGGACATTCGTAGCGCTAAGTGGGTAATAGTGGAAAAAAGAATATGTTTAAATATAAACTACACAGAAGCATTGTATGAAACATCTTTCTGTTCTGTGCATTCAACTAACAGAGTTGAACCTTACTTTTGATTGAGCCTTTCTGAAACACTCTTTCTGTAGAAACGGCAATTGGACATTCTGAGCGCTAAGAGGCCTCTATTGGGAAAAATAATAACTTCAAATAAAAACTACACAGAAGAATTGTGTGAAACTTATTTCTGATATGTTCATTAAGCTAACAGAGTTAAACCATACTTTTGATTGCGCAGTTCTGAACACTCTTTCTGTAGAAAATGCAAGTGGACATTCGGAGCGCTAAGAGGGTAATAGTGGAAAAAGGAATATATTCAAATACAAACTACACAGTAGCATTCTGTGAAAATTCTTTCTGTTCTGTGCATTCAACTAACAGATTTGAACCTTACTTTTGATTGAGCCGTTCTGAAAATCTCTTTCTGTTGAAACTGCAATTGGACATGCTAAGCGCTAAGAGGCCTACATTGGGTAAAATAATATCTTCAAATAAAAACTACACAGATGCATTCTGTGGAACTTATTTCTGATCTGTAAATTCATTTAACAGAGATAAAACATATTTTTGACTGAGCATTTATGAAACACTCTTTTTGTAGAAAATGCAAGTGGAGATTCGGAGCGCTAAGAGGGTAATAGTGGAAAAAGGAATGTCTTCAAATAGAAACTACACAGAATCATTCGGTGAAACTTCTTTCTGATCTGTGCTTTCAGCTAACAGAGTTAAACCATACTTTTGATTGAGCAGTTTTGAAACACTCTGTCTGTAGAAAATGCAACTGGACATTCGTAGCCCTAAGTGGGTAATAGTGGAAAAAAGAATATGTTCAAATATAAACTACACAGAAGCATTGTATGACACTTCTTTCTGTTCTGTGCATTCAACTAACAGAGTTGAACCTTACTTTTGATTGAGCCTTTCTGAAACACTCTTTCTGTAGAAACTGCAATTGGACATTCTGAGCGCTAAGAGGCCTCTATTGGGAAAAATAATATCTTCAAATAAAAACTACACAGAAGCATTGCGTGAAACTTATTTCTGATATGTTCATTAAGCTAACAGAGTTAAACCATACTTTTGATTGCGCAGTTCTGAACACTCTTTCTGTAGAAAATGCAAGTGGACATTCGGAGCGCTAAGAGGGTTATAGTGGAAAAAGGAATATATTCAAATATAAACTACACAGTAGCATTCTGTGAAAATTCTTTCTGTTCTGTGCATTCAACTAACAGAGTTGAACCTTACTTTTGATTGAGCCTTTCTGAAACACTCTTTCTGTAGAAACTGCAATTGGACATTCTGAGCGCTAAGAGGCGTATATTGGGAAAAAGAATGTCTACAAATAAAAACTACACAGAAGAATTGTGTGAAACTTCTTTCTGTTCTGTCTGTTCAACTAAAAGAGTTGAACCTTAGTTTTGATTGAGCCGTTCTGAAACACTCTTTCTGTAGAAAATGCAAGTGGAGATTCGGAGCGCTAAGGGGGTAATAGTGGAAAAAGGAATGTCTCCAAATATGAACTACACAGAATCATTCTGTGAAACTTCTTTCTGATCTGTGCATTCAGCTAACAGAGTTAAACAATACTTTTGATTGAGCAGTTTTGAAACACTCTGTCTGTAGAAAATGAAACTGGACATTCGTAGCGCTAAGTGGGTAATAGTGGAAAAAAGAATATGTTCAAATATAAACTACACAGAAGCATCGTATGAAACTTCTTTCTGTTCTGTGCATTCAACTAACAGAGTTGAACCTTACTTTTGATTGAGCCTTTCTGAAACACTCTTTCTGTAGAAACTGCAATTGGACATTCTGAGCGCTAAGAGGCCTCTATTGGGAAAAATAATATCTTCAAATAAAAACTACACAGAAGCATTGTGTGAAACTTATTTCTGATATGTTCATTAAGCTAACAGAGTTAAACCATACTTTTGATTGCGCAGTTCTGAACACTCTTTCTGTAGAAAATGCAAGTGGACATTCGGAGCGCTAAGAGGGTAATAGTGGAAAAAGGAATATATTCAAATATAAACTACACAGTAGCATTCTGTGAAAATTCTTTCTGTTCTGTGCATTCAACTAACAGAGTTGAACCTTACTTTTGATTGAGCCGTTCTGAAACACTCTTTCTGTAGAAACTGCAATTGGACATTCTGAGCGCTAAGAGGCCTATATTGGGAAAAAGAATGTCTACAAATAAAAACTACACAGAAGAATTGTGTGAAACTTCTTTCTGTTCTGTTTGTTCAACTAAAAGAGTTGAACCTTAGTTTTGATTGAGCCGTTCTGAAACACTCTTTCTGTAGAAAATGCAAGTGGAGATTCGGAGCGCTAAGAGGGTAATAGTGGAAAAAGGAATGTCTCCAAATATAAACTACACAGAATCATTCTGTGAAACTTCTTTCTGATCTGTGCATTCAGCTAACAGAATTAAACCATACTTTTGATTGAGCAGATCTGAACACTCTTTCTGTAGAAAATGCAACTGGACATTTGGAGCGCTAAGAGAGTAGTAGTGGAAAAAGGAATATATTCAAATATAAACTACACAGAAGCATTCTGTGAAACTTCTTTCTGATCTGAGCATTCAGCTAACAGAGTTAAACCATACTTTTGATTGAGCAGTCTTGAAACACTCTGTCTGTAGAAAATGCAACTGGACATTCGTAGCGCTAAGTGGGTAATAGTGGAAAAAATAATATGTTTAAATATAAACTACACAGAAGCATTGTATGAAACATCTTTCTGTTCTGTGCATTCAACTAACAGAGTTGAACCTTACTTTTGATTGAGCCTTTCTGAAACACTCTTTCTGTAGAAACGGCAATTGGACATTCTGAGCGCTAAGAGGCCTCTATTGGGAAAAATAATAACTTCAAATAAAAACTACACAGAAGAATTGTGTGAAACTTATTTCTGATATGTTCATTAAGCTAACAGAGTTAAACCATACTTTTGATTGCGCAGTTCTGAACACTCTTTCTGTAGAAAATGCAAGTGGACATTCGGAGCGCTAAGAGGGTAATAGTGGAAAAAGGAATATATTCAAATATAAACTACACAGTAGCATTCTGTGAAAATTCTTTCTGTTCTGTGCATTCAACTAACAGATTTGAACCTTACTTTTGATTGAGCCGTTCTGAAAATCTCTTTCTGTAGAAACTGCAATTGGACATGCTAAGCGCTAAGAGGCCTACATTGGGTAAAAGAATATCTTCAAATAAAAACTACACAGATGCATTCTGTGGAACTTATTTCTGATCTGTAAATTCATTTAACAGAGATAAAACATATTTTTGACTGAGCATTTATGAAACACTCTTTTTGTAGAAAATGCAAGTGGAGATTCGGAGCGCTAAGAGGGTAATAGTGGAAAAAGGAATGTCTTCAAATATAAACTACACAGAATCATTCGGTGAAACTTCTTTCTGATCTGTGCATTCAGCTAACAGAGTTAAACCATACTTTTGATTGAGCAGTTTTGAAACACTCTGTCTGTAGAAAATGCAACTGGACATTCGTAGCCCTAAGTGGGTAATAGTGGAAAAAAGAATATGTTCAAATATAAACTACACAGAAGCATTGTATGACACTTCTTTCTGTTCTGTGCATTCAACTAACAGAGTTGAACCTTACTTTTGATTGAGCCATTCTGAAACACTCTTTCTGTAGAAACTGCAATTGGACATTCTGAGCGCTAAGAGGCCTCTATTGGGAAAAATAATATCTTCAAATAAAAACTACACAGAAGCATTGCGTGAAACTTATTTCTGATATGTTCATTAAGCTAACAGAGTTAAACCATACTTTTGATTGCGCAGTTCTGAACACTCTTTCTGTAGAAAATGCAAGTGGACATTCGGAGCGCTAAGAGGGTTATAGTGGAAAAAGGAATATATTCAAATATAAACTACACAGTAGCATTCTGTGAAAATTCTTTCTGTTCTGTGCATTCAACTAACAGAGTTGAACCTTACTTTTGATTGAGCCGTTCTGAAACACTCTTTCTGCAGAAACTGCAATTGGACATGCTAAGCGCTAAGAGGCCTACATTGGGTAAAGAATATCTTCAAATAAAAACTACACAGATGCATTCTGTGGAACTTATTTCTGATCTGTAAATTCATTTAACAGAGATAAAACATATTTTTGATTGAGCATTTATGAAACACTCTTTTTGTAGAAAATGCAAGTGGAGATTCGGAGCGCTAAGAGGGTAATAGTGGAAAAAGGAATGTCTTCAAATATAAACTACACAGAATCATTCGGTGAAACTTCTTTCTGATCTGTGCATTCAGCTAACAGAGTTAAACCATACTTTTGAATGAGCAGATCTGAACACTCTTTCTGTTGAAAATGCAACTGGACAATTGGAGCGCTAAGAGCGTAGTAGTGGAAAAAGGAATATATTCCAATATAAACTACACAGAAGCATTCTGTGAAATTCTTTCTGATCTGAGCATTCAGCTAACAGAGTTAAACCATACTTTTGATTGAGCAGTTTTGAAACACTCTGTCTGTAGAAAATGCAACTGGACATTCGTAGCGCTAAGTGGGTAATAGTGGAAAAAAGAATATGTTCAAATATAAACTACACAGAAGCATTGTATGAAACTTCTTTCTGTTCTGTGCATTCAACTAACAGAATTGAACCTTACTTTTGATTGAGCCGTTCTGAAACACACTTTCTGTAGAAACTGCAATTGGACATTCTGAGCGCTAAGAGGCCTATATTGGGAAAAAGAATGTCTACAAATAAAAACTACACAGAAGAATTGTGTGAAACTTCTTTCTGTTCTGTTTGTTCAACTAAAAGTGTTGAACCTTAGTTTTGATTGAGCCGTTCTGTAACAGTCTTTCTGTAGAAAATGCAATTGGAGATTCGGAGCGCTAAGGGGGTAATAGTGGAAAAAGGAATGTCTCCAAATATAAACTACACAGAATCATTCTGTGAAACTTCTTTCTGATCTGTGCATTCAGCTAACAGAGTTAAACCATACTTTTGATTGAGCAGATCTGAACACTCTTTCTGTAGAAAATGCAACTGGACATTTGGAGCGCTAAGAGAGTAGTAGTGGAAAAAGGAATATATTCATATATAAACTACACAGAAGCATTCTGTGAAACTTCTTTCTGATCTGAGCATTCAGCTAACAGAGTTAAACCATACTTTTGATTGAGCAGTTTTGAAACACTCTGTCTGTAGAAAATGCAACTGGACATTCGTAGCGCTAAGTGGGTAATAGTGGAAAAAAGAATATGTTCAAATATAAACTACACAGAAGCATTGTATGAAACTTCTTTCTGTTCTGTGCATTCAACTAACAGAGTTGAACCTTACTTTTGATTGAGCCTTTCTGAAACACTCTTTCTGTAGAAACTGCAATTGGACATTCTGAGCGCTAAGAGGCCTCTATTGGGAAAAATAATATCTTCAAATAAAAACTACACAGAAGCATTGTGTGAAACTTATTTCTGATATGTTCATTAAGCTAACAGAGTTAAACCATACTTTAGATTGCGCAGTTCTGAACACTCTTTCTGTAGAAAATGCAAGTGGACATTCGGAGCGCTAAGAGGGTAATAGTGGAAAAAGGAATATATTCAAATATAAACTACACAGTAGCATTCTGTGAAAATTCTTTCTGTTCTGTGCATTCAACTAACAGAGTTGAACCTTACTTTTGATTGAGCCGTTCTGAAACACTCTTTCTGTAGAAACTGCAATTGGACATGCTAAGCGCTAAGAGGCCTACATTGGGAAAAAGAATATCTTCAAATAAAAACTACACAGATGCATTCTGTGAAACTTATTTCTGATCTGTAAATTCAGTTAACAGAGATAAAACATATTTTTGATTGAGCCGTTCTGAAACACTCCTTTGTAGAAAATGCAAGTGGAGATTCGGAGCGCTAAGAGGGTAATAGTGGAAAAAGGAATGTCTTCAAATATAAACTACACAGAATCATTCGGTGAAACATCTTTCTGATCTGTGCATTCAGCTAACAGAGTTAAACCATACTTTTGATTGAGCAGATCTGAACACTATTTCTGTAGAAAATGCAACTGGACATTTGGAGCGCTAAGAGCGTAGTGGTGGAAAAAGGAATATATTCAAATATAAACTACACAGAAGCATTCTGTGAAACTTCATTCTGATCTGAGCATTCAGCTAACAGAGTTAAACCATACTTTTGATTGAGCAGTTTTGAAACACTCTGTCTGTAGAAAATGCAACTGGACATTCGTAGCGCTAAGTGGGTAATAGTGGAAAAAAGAATATGTTCAAATATAAACTACACAGAAGCATTGTATGAAACTTCTTTCTGTTCTGTGCATACAACTAACAGAGTTGAACCTTAGTTTTGATTGAGCCGTTCTGAAACACTCTTTCTGTAGAAACTGCAATTGGACATTCTGAGCGCTAAGAGGCCTATATTGGGAAAAAGAATGTCTACAAATAAAAACTACACAGAAGAATTGTGTGAAACTTCTTTCTGTTCTGTTTGTTCAACTAAAAGAATTGAAACTTAGTTTTGATTGAGCCGTTCTGAAACACTCTTTCTGTAGAAAATGCAAGTGGAGATTCGGAGCGCTAAGAGGGTAATAGTGGAAAAAGGAATGTCTCCAAATATAAACTACACAGAATCATTCGGTGAAACTTCTTTCTGATCTGTGCATTCAGCTAACAGAGTTAAACCATACTTTTGATTGAGCAGATCTGAACTCTCTTTCTGTAGAAAATGCAACTGGACATTTGGAGCGCTAAGAGAGTAGTAGTGGAAAAAGGAATATATTCAAATATAAACTACACAGAAGCATTCTGTGAAACTTCTTTCTGATCTGAGCATTCAGCTAACAGAGTTAAACCATACTTTTGATTGAGCAGTTTTGAAACACTCTGTCTGTAGAAAATGCAACTGGACATTCGTAGCGCTAAGTGGGTAATAGTGGAAAAAAGAATATGTTCAAATATAAACTACACAGAAGCATTGTATGAAACTTCTTTCTGTTCTGTGCATTCAACTAACAGAGTTGAACCTTACTTTTGATTGAGCCTTTCTGAAACACTCTTTCTGTAGAAACTGCAATTGGACATTCTGAGCGCTAAGAGGCCTCTATTGGGAAAAATAATATCTTCAAATAAAAACTACACAGAAGCATTGTGTGAAACTTATTTCTGATATGTTCATTAAGCTAACAGAGTTAAACCATACTTTTGATTGCGCAGTTCTGAACACTCTTTCTGTAGAAAATGCAAGTGGACATTCGGAGCGCTAAGAGGGTAATAGTGGAAAAAGGAATATATTCAAATATAAACTACACAGTAGCATTCTGTGAAAATTCTTTCTGTTCTGTGCATTCAACTAACAGAGTTGAACCTTACTTTTGATTGAGCCGTTCTGAAACACTCTTTCTGTAGAAACTGCAATTGGACATGCTAAGCGCTAAGAGGCCTACATTTTGAAAAAGAATATATTCAAATAAAAACTACACAGATGCATTCTGTGAAACTTATTTCTGATCTGTAAATTCAGTTAACAGAGATAAAACATATTTTTGATTGAGCAGTTATGAAACACTCTTTTGTAGAAAATGCAAGTGGAGATTTGGAGCGCTAAGAGGGTAATAGTGGAAAAAGGAATGTCTTCAAATATAAACTACACAGAATCATTCGGTGAAACTTCTTTCTGATCTGTGCATTCAGCTAACAGAGTTAAACCATACTTTTGATTGAGCAGATCTGAACACTCTTTCTGTAGAAAATGCAACTGGACATTTGGAGCGCTAAGAGCGTAGTAGTGGAAAAAGGAATATATTCAAATATAAACTACACAGAAGCATTCTGTGAAACTTCTTTCTGATCTGAGCATTCAGCTAACAGAATTAAACCATACTTTTGATTGAGCAGTTTTGAAACACTCTGTCTGTAGAAAATGCAACTGGACATTCGTAGCGCTAAGTGGGTAATAGTGGAAAAAAGAATATGTTCAAATATAAACTACACAGAAGCACTGTATGAAACTTCTTTCTGTTCTGTGCATTCAACTAACAGAGTTGAACGTTACTTTTGATTGAGCCGTTCTGAAACACTCTTTCTGTAGAAACTGCAATTGGACATTCTGAGCGCTAAGAGGCCTATATTGGGAAAAAGAATGTCTACAAATAAAAACTACACAGAAGAATTGTGTGAAACTTCTTTCTGTTCTGTTTGTTCAACTAAAAGAGTTGAACCTTAGTTTTGATTGAGACGTTCTGAAACACTCTTTCTGTAGAAAATGCAAGTGGAGATTCGGAGCGCTAAGAGGGTAATAGTGGAAAAAGGAATGTCTCCAAATATAAACTTCACAGAATCATTCGGTGAAACTTCTTTCTGATCTGTGCATTCAGCTAACAGAGTTAAACCATACTTTTGATTGAGCAGATCTGAACTCTCTTTCTGTAGAAAATGCAACTGGACATTTGGAGCGCTAAGAGAGTAGTAGTGGAAAAAGGAATATATTCAAATATAAACTACACAGAAGCATTCTTTGAAACTTCTTTCTGATCTGAGCATTCAGCTAACAGAGTTAAACCATACTTTTGATTGAGCAGTTTTGAAAAACTCTGTCTGTAGAAAATGCAACTGGACATTCGTAGCGCTAAGTGGGTAATAGTGGAAAAAAGAATATGTTCAAATATAAACTACACAGAAGCATTGTATGAAACTTCTTTCTGTTCTGTGCATTCAACTAACAGAGTTGAACCTTACTTTTGATTGAGCCTTTCTGAAACACTCTTTCTGTAGAAACTGCAATTGGACGTTCTGAGCGCTAAGAGGCCTCTATTGGGAAAAATAATATCTTCAAATAAAAACTACACAGAAGCATTGTGTGAAACTTATTTCTGATATGTTCATTAAGCTAACAGAGTTAAACCATACTTTTGATTGCGCAGTTCTGAACACTCTTTCTGTAGAAAATTCAAGTGGACATTCGGAGCGCTAAAAGGGTAATAGTGGAAAAAGGAATATATTCAAATATAAACTACACAGTAGCATTCTGTGAAAATTCTTTCTGTTCTGTGCATTCAACTAACAGAGTTGAACCTTACTTTTGATTGAGCCGTTCTGAAACACTCTTTCTGTAGAAACTGCAATTGGACATGCTAAGCGCTAAGAGGCCTACATTGGGAAAAATAATATCTTCAAATAAAAACTACACAGATGCATTCTGTGAAACTTATTTCTGATCTGTAAATTCAGTTAACAGAGATAAAACATATTTTTGATTGAGCAGTTATGAAACACTCTTTTTGTAGAAAATGCAAATGGAGATTCGGAGCGCTAAGTGGGTAATAGTGGAAAAAGGAATGTCTTCAAATATAAACTACACAGAATCATTCGGTGAAACTTCTTTCTGATCTGTGCATTCAGCTAACAGAGTTAAACCATACTTTTGATTGAGCAGATCTGAACACTCTTTCTGTAGAAAATGCAACTGGACATTTGGAGCGCTAAGAGCGTAGTAGTGGAAAAAGGAATATATTCAAATATAAACTACACAGAAGCATTCTGTGAAACTTCTTTCTGATCTGAGCATTCAGCTAACAGAGTTAAACCATACTTTTGATTGAGCAGTTTTGAAACACTCTGTCTGTAGGAAATGCAACTGGACATTCGTAGCGCTAAGTGGGTAATAGTGGAAAAAAGAATATGTTCAAATATAAACTACACAGAAGCATTGTATGAAACTTCTTTCTGTTCTGTGCATTCAACTAACAGAGTTGAACCTTACTTTTGATTGAGCCGTTCTGAAACACTCTTTCTGTAGAAACTGCAATTGGACATTCTGAGCGCTAAGAGGCCTATATTGGGAAAAAGAATGTCTACAAATAAAAACTACACAGAAGAATTGTGTGAAACTTCTTTCTGTTCTGTTTGTTCAACTAAAAGAGTTGAACCTTAGTTTTGATTGAGACGTTCTGAAACACTCTTTCTGTAGAAAATGCAAGTGGAGATTCGGAGCGCTAAGAGGGTAATAGTGGAAAAAGGAATGTCTCCAAATATAAACTACACAGAATCATTCGGTGAAACTTCTTTCTGATCTGTGCATTCAGCTAACAGAGTTAAACCATACTTTTGATTGAGCAGATCTGAACTCTCTTTCTGTAGAAAATGCAACTGGACATTTGGAGCGCTAAGAGAGTAGTAGTGGAAAAAGGAATATATTCAAATATAAACTACACAGAAGCATTCTGTGAAACTTCTTTCTGATCTGAGCATTCAGCTAACAGAGTTAAACCATACTTTTGATTGAGCAGTTTTGAAACACTCTGTCTGTAGAAAATGCAACTGGACATTCGTAGCGCTAAGTGGGTAATAGTGGAAAAAAGAATATGTTCAAATATAAACTACACAGAAGCATTGTATGAAACTTCTTTCTGTTCTGTGCATTCAACTAACAGAGTTGAACCTTACTTTTGATTGAGCCTTTCTGAAACACTCTTTCTGTAGAAACTGCAATTGGACATTCTGAGCGCTAAGAGGCCTCTATTGGGAAAAATAATATCTTCAAATAAAAACTACACAGAAGCATTGTGTGAAACTTATTTCTGATATGTTCATTAAGCTAACAGAGTTAAACCATACTTTTGATTGCGCAGTTCTGAACACTCTTTCTGTAGAAAATGCAAGTGGACATTCGGAGCGCTAAGAGGGTAATAGTGGAAAAAGGAATATATTCAAATATAAACTACACAGTAGCATTCTGTGAAAATTCTTTCTGTTCTGTGCATTCAACTAACAGAGTTGAACCTTACTTTTGATTGAGCCGTTCTGAAACACTCTTTCTGTAGAAACTGCAATTGGACATGCTAAGCGCTAAGAGGCCTACATTTTGAAAAAGAATATATTCAAATAAAAACTACACAGATGCATTCTGTGAAACTTATTTCTGATCTGTAAATTCAGTTAACAGAGATAAAACATATTTTTGATTGAGCAGTTATGAAACACTCTTTTGTAGAAAATGCAAGTGGAGATTTGGAGCGCTAAGAGGGTAATAGTGGAAAAAGGAATGTCTTCAAATATAAACTACACAGAATCATTCGGTGAAACTTCTTTCTGATCTGTGCATTCAGCTAACAGAGTTAAACCATACTTTTGATTGAGCAGATCTGAACACTCTTTCTGTAGAAAATGCAACTGGACATTTGGAGCGCTAAGAGCGTAGTAGTGGAAAAAGGAATATATTCAAATATAAACTACACAGAAGCATTCTGTGAAACTTCTTTCTGATCTGAGCATTCAGCTAACAGAATTAAACCATACTTTTGATTGAGCAGTTTTGAAACACTCTGTCTGTAGAAAATGCAACTGGACATTCGTAGCGCTAAGTGGGTAATAGTGGAAAAAAGAATATGTTCAAATATAAACTACACAGAAGCACTGTATGAAACTTCTTTCTGTTCTGTGCATTCAACTAACAGAGTTGAACGTTACTTTTGATTGAGCCGTTCTGAAACACTCTTTCTGTAGAAACTGCAATTGGACATTCTGAGCGCTAAGAGGCCTATATTGGGAAAAAGAATGTCTACAAATAAAAACTACACAGAAGAATTGTGTGAAACTTCTTTCTGTTCTGTTTGTTCAACTAAAAGAGTTGAACCTTAGTTTTGATTGAGACGTTCTGAAACACTCTTTCTGTAGAAAATGCAAGTGGAGATTCGGAGCGCTAAGAGGGTAATAGTGGAAAAAGGAATGTCTCCAAATATAAACTTCACAGAATCATTCGGTGAAACTTCTTTCTGATCTGTGCATTCAGCTAACAGAGTTAAACCATACTTTTGATTGAGCAGATCTGAACTCTCTTTCTGTAGAAAATGCAACTGGACATTTGGAGCGCTAAGAGAGTAGTAGTGGAAAAAGGAATATATTCAAATATAAACTACACAGAAGCATTCTTTGAAACTTCTTTCTGATCTGAGCATTCAGCTAACAGAGTTAAACCATACTTTTGATTGAGCAGTTTTGAAAAACTCTGTCTGTAGAAAATGCAACTGGACATTCGTAGCGCTAAGTGGGTAATAGTGGAAAAAAGAATATGTTCAAATATAAACTACACAGAAGCATTGTATGAAACTTCTTTCTGTTCTGTGCATTCAACTAACAGAGTTGAACCTTACTTTTGATTGAGCCTTTCTGAAACACTCTTTCTGTAGAAACTGCAATTGGACGTTCTGAGCGCTAAGAGGCCTCTATTGGGAAAAATAATATCTTCAAATAAAAACTACACAGAAGCATTGTGTGAAACTTATTTCTGATATGTTCATTAAGCTAACAGAGTTAAACCATACTTTTGATTGCGCAGTTCTGAACACTCTTTCTGTAGAAAATTCAAGTGGACATTCGGAGCGCTAAAAGGGTAATAGTGGAAAAAGGAATATATTCAAATATAAACTACACAGTAGCATTCTGTGAAAATTCTTTCTGTTCTGTGCATTCAACTAACAGAGTTGAACCTTACTTTTGATTGAGCCGTTCTGAAACACTCTTTCTGTAGAAACTGCAATTGGACATGCTAAGCGCTAAGAGGCCTACATTGGGAAAAATAATATCTTCAAATAAAAACTACACAGATGCATTCTGTGAAACTTATTTCTGATCTGTAAATTCAGTTAACAGAGATAAAACATATTTTTGATTGAGCAGTTATGAAACACTCTTTTTGTAGAAAATGCAAATGGAGATTCGGAGCGCTAAGTGGGTAATAGTGGAAAAAGGAATGTCTTCAAATATAAACTACACAGAATCATTCGGTGAAACTTCTTTCTGATCTGTGCATTCAGCTAACAGAGTTAAACCATACTTTTGATTGAGCAGATCTGAACACTCTTTCTGTAGAAAATGCAACTGGACATTTGGAGCGCTAAGAGCGTAGTAGTGGAAAAAGGAATATATTCAAATATAAACTACACAGAAGCATTCTGTGAAACTTCTTTCTGATCTGAGCATTCAGCTAACAGAGTTAAACCATACTTTTGATTGAGCAGTTTTGAAACACTCTGTCTGTAGGAAATGCAACTGGACATTCGTAGCGCTAAGTGGGTAATAGTGGAAAAAAGAATATGTTCAAATATAAACTACACAGAAGCATTGTATGAAACTTCTTTCTGTTCTGTGCATTCAACTAACAGAGTTGAACCTTACTTTTGATTGAGCCGTTCTGAAACACTCTTTCTGTAGAAACTGCAATTGGACATTCTGAGCGCTAAGAGGCCTATATTGGGAAAAAGAATGTCTACAAATAAAAACTACACAGAAGAATTGTGTGAAACTTCTTTCTGTTCTGTTTGTTCAACTAAAAGAGTTGAACCTTAGTTTTGATTGAGACGTTCTGAAACACTCTTTCTGTAGAAAATGCAAGTGGAGATTCGGAGCGCTAAGAGGGTAATAGTGGAAAAAGGAATGTCTCCAAATATAAACTTCACAGAATCATTCGGTGAAACTTCTTTCTGATCTGTGCATTCAGGTAACAGAGTTAAACCATACTTTTGATTGAGCAGATCTGAACTCTCTTTCTGTAGAAAATGCAACTGGACATTTGGAGCGCTAAGAGAGTAGTAGTGGAAAAAGGAATATATTCAAATATAAACTACACAGAAGCATTCTTTGAAACTTCTTTCTGATCTGAGCATTCAGCTAACAGAGTTAAACCATACTTTTGATTGAGCAGTTTTGAAAAACTCTGTCTGTAGAAAATGCAACTGGACATTCGTAGCGCTAAGTGGGTAATAGTGGAAAAAAGAATATGTTCAAATATAAACTACACAGAAGCATTGTATGAAACTTCTTTCTGTTCTGTGCATTCAACTAACAGAGTTGAACCTTACTTTTGATTGAGCCTTTCTGAAACACTCTTTCTGTAGAAACTGCAATTGGACGTTCTGAGCGCTAAGAGGCCTCTATTGGGAAAAATAATATCTTCAAATAAAAACTACACAGAAGCATTGTGTGAAACTTATTTCTGATATGTTCATTAAGCTAACAGAGTTAAACCATACTTTTGATTGCGCAGTTCTGAACACTCTTTCTGTAGAAAATTCAAGTGGACATTCGGAGCGCTAAAAGGGTAATAGTGGAAAAAGGAATATATTCAAATATAAACTACACAGTAGCATTCTGTGAAAATTCTTTCTGTTCTGTGCATTCAACTAACAGAGTTGAACCTTACTTTTGATTGAGCCGTTCTGAAACACTCTTTCTGTAGAAACTGCAATTGGACATGCTAAGCGCTAAGAGGCCTACATTGGGAAAAATAATATCTTCAAATAAAAACTACACAGATGCATTCTGTGAAACTTATTTCTGATCTGTAAATTCAGTTAACAGAGATAAAACATATTTTTGATTGAGCAGTTATGAAACACTCTTTTTGTAGAAAATGCAAATGGAGATTCGGAGCGCTAAGTGGGTAATAGTGGAAAAAGGAATGTCTTCAAATATAAACTACACAGAATCATTCGGTGAAACTTCTTTCTGATCTGTGCATTCAGCTAACAGAGTTAAACCATACTTTTGATTGAGCAGATCTGAACACTCTTTCTGTAGAAAATGCAACTGGACATTTGGAGCGCTAAGAGCGTAGTAGTGGAAAAAGGAATATATTCAAATATAAACTACACAGAAGCATTCTGTGAAACTTCTTTCTGATCTGAGCATTCAGCTAACAGAGTTAAACCATACTTTTGATTGAGCAGTTTTGAAACACTCTGTCTGTAGGAAATGCAACTGGACATTCGTAGCGCTAAGTGGGTAATAGTGGAAAAAAGAATATGTTCAAATATAAACTACACAGAAGCATTGTATGAAACTTCTTTCTGTTCTGTGCATTCAACTAACAGAGTTGAACCTTACTTTTGATTGAGCCGTTCTGAAACACTCTTTCTGTAGAAACTGCAATTGGACATTCTGAGCGCTAAGAGGCCTATATTGGGAAAAAGAATGTCTACAAATAAAAACTACACAGAAGAATTGTGTGAAACTACTTTCTGTTCTGTTTGTTCAACTAAAAGAGTTGAACCTTAGTTTTGATTGAGACGTTCTGAAACACTCTTTCTGTAGAAAATGCAATGGAGATTCGGAGCGCTAAGAGGGTAATAGTGGAAAAAGGAATATATTCAAATATAAACTACACAGTAGCATTCTGTGAAAATTCTTTCTGTTCTGTGCATTCAACTAACAGAGTTGAACCTTATTTTTGATTGAGCCGTTCTGAAACACTCTTTCTGTAGAAACTGCAATTGGACATGCTAAGCGCTAAGAGGCCTACATTGGGAAAAAGAATATCTTCAAATAAAAACTACACAGATTCATTCTGTGAAACTTATTTCTGATCTGTAAATTCAGTTAACAGAGATAAAACATATTTTTGATTGAGCAGTTATGAAACACTCTTTTTGTAGAAAATGCAAGTGGAGATTCGGAGCGCTAAGAGGGTAATAGTGGAAAAAGGAATGTCTTCAAATATAAACTACACAGAATCATTCGGTGAAACTTCTTTCTGATCTGTGCATTCAGCTAACAGAGTTAAAACATACTTTTGATTGAGCAGATCTGAACACTCTTTCTGTAGAAAATGCAACTGGACATTTGGAGCGCTAAGAGCGTAGTAGTGGAAAAAGGAATATATTCAAATATAAACTACACAGAAGCATTCTGTGAAACTTCTTTCTGATCTGAGCATTCAGCTAACAGAGTTAAACCATACTTTTGATTGAGCAGTTTTGAAACACTCTGTCTGTAGAAAATGGAACTGGACATTCGTAGCGCTAAGTGGGTAATAGTGGAAAAAAGAATATGTTCAAATATAAACTACACAGAAGCATTGTATGAAACTTCTTTCTGTTCTGTGCATTCAACTAACAGAGTTGAACCTTACTTTTGATTGAGCCTTTCTGAAACACTCTTTCTGTAGAAACTGCAATTGGACATTCTGAGCGCTAAGAGGCCTATATTGGGAAAAATAATATCTTCAAATAAAAACTACACAGAAGCATTGTGTGAAACTTATTTCTGATATGTTCATTAAGCTAACAGAGTTAAACCATACTTTTGATTGCGCAGTTCTGAACACTCTTTCTGTAGAAAATGCAAGTGGACATTCGGAGCGCTAAGAGGGTATAGTGGAAAAAGGAATATATTCAAATATAAACTACACAGTAGCATTCTGTGAAAATTCTTTCTGTTCTGTGCATTCAACTAACAGAGTTGAACCTTACTTTTGATTGAGCCGTTCTGAAACACTCTTTCTGTAGAAACTGCAATTGGACATGCTAAGCGCTAAGTGGCCTACATTGGGAAAAAGAATATCTTCAAATAAAAACTACACAGATGCATTCTGTGAAACTTATTTCTGATCTGTAAATTCAGTTAAAAGAGATAAAACATATTTTTGATTGAGAAGTTATGAAACACTCCTTTGTAGAAAATGCAAGTGGAGATTCGGAGCGCTAAGAGGGTAATAGTGGAAAAAGGAATGTCTTCAAATATAAACTACACAGAATCATTCGGTGAAACATCTTTCTGATCTGTGCATTCAGCTAAAAGAGTTAAACCATACTTTTGATTGAGCAGATCTGAACACTATTTCTGTAGAAAATGCAACTGGACATTTGGAGCGCTAAGAGCGTAGTGGTGGAAAAAGGAATATATTCAAATATAAACTACACAGAAGCATTCTGTGAAACTTCATTCTGATCTGAGCATTCAGCTAACAGAGTTAAACCATACTTTTGATTGAGCAGATTTGAAACACTCTGTCTGTAGAAAATGCAACTGGACATTCGCAGCGCTAAGTGGGTAATAGTGGAAAAAAGAATATGTTCAAATATAAACTACACAGAAGCATTGTATGAAACTTCTTTCTGTTCTGTGCATTCAACTAACAGAGTTGAACCTTACTTTTGATTGAGCCGTTCTGAAACACTCTTTCTGTAGAAACTGCAATTGGACATTCTGAGCGCTAAGAGGCCTATATTGGGAAAAAGAATGTCTACAAATAAAAACTACACAGAAGAATTGTGTGAAACTTCTTTCTGTTCTGTTTGTTCAACTAAAAGAATTGAACCTTAGTTTTGATTGAGCCGTTCTGAAACACTCTTTCTGTAGAAAATGCAAGTGGAGATTCGGAGCGCTAAGAGGGTAATAGTGGAAAAAGGAATGTCTCCAAATATAAACTACACAGAATCATTCGGTGAAACTTCTTTCTGATCTGTGCATTCAGCTAACAGAGTTAAAACATCCTTTTGATTGAGCAGATCTGAACACTCTTTCTGTAGAAAATGCAACTGGACATTTGGAGCGCTAAGAGCGTAGTAGTGGAAAAAGGAATATATTCAAATATAAACTACACAGAAGCATTCTGTGAAACTTCTTTCTGATCTGAGCATTCAGCTAACAGAGTTAAACCATACTTTTGATTGAGCAGTTTTGAAACACTCTGTCTGTAGAAAATGCAACTGGACATTCGTAGCGCTAAGTGGGTAATAGTGGAAATAAGAATATGTTCAAATATAAACTACACAGAAGCATTGTATGAAACTTCTTTCTGTTCTGTGCATTCAACTAACAGGGTTGAACCTTACTTTTGATTGAGCCTTTCTGAAACACTCTTTCTGTAGAAACTGCAATTGGACATTCTGAGCGCTAAGAGGCCTCTATTGGGAAAAATAATATCTTCAAATAAAAACTACACAGAAGCATTGTGTGAAACTTATTTCTGATATGTTCATTAAGCTAACAGAGTTAAACCATACTTTTGATTGCGCAGTTCTGAACACTCTTTCTGTAGAAAATGCAAGTGGACATTCGGAGCGCTAAGAGGGTATATTGGAAAAAGGAATATATTCAAATATAAACTACACAGTAGCATTCTGTGAAAATTCTTTCTGTTCTGTGCATTCAACTAACAGAGTTGAACCTTACTTTTGATTGAGCCGTTCTGAAACACTCTTTCTGTAGAAACTGCAATTGGACATGCTAAGCGCTAAGAGGCCTACATTGGGAAAAAGAATATCTTCAAATAAAAACTACACAGATTCATTCTGTGAAACTTATTTCTGATCTGTAAATTCAGTTAACAGAGATAAAACATATTTTTGATTGAGCAGATATGAAACACTCTTTTTGTAGAAAATGCAAGTGGAGATTCGGAGCGCTAAGAGGGTAATAGTGGAAAAAGGAATGTCTTCAAATATAAAATACACAGAATCATTCGGTGAAACTTCTTTCTGATCTGTGCATTCAGCTAACAGAGTTAAACCATACTTTTGATTGAGCAGATCTGAACACTCTTTCTGTAGAAAATGCAACTGGACATTTGGAGCGCTAAGAGCATAGTAGTGGAAAAAGGAATATATTCAAATATAAACTACACAGAAGCATTCTGTGAAACTTCTTTCTGATCTGAGCATTCAGCTAACAGAGTTAAACCATACTTTTGATTGAGCCGTTTTGAAACACTCTGTCTGTAGAAAATGCAACTGGACATTCGTAGCGCTAAGTGGGTAATAGTGGAAAAAAGAATATGTTCAAATATAAACTACACAGAAGCATTGTATGAAACTTCTTTCTGTTCTGTGCATTCAACTAACAGAGTTGAACCTTACTTTTGATTGAGCCTTTCTGAAACACTCTTTCTGTAGAAATTGCAATTGGACATTCTGAGCGCTAAGAGGCCTATATTGGGAAAAATAATATCTTCAAATAAAAACTACACAGAAGCATTGTGTGAAACTTATTTCTGATATGTTCATTAAGCTAACAGAGTTAAACCATACTTTTGATTGCGCAGTTCTGAACACTCTTTCTGTAGAAAATGCAAGTGGACATTCGGAGCGCTAAGAGGGTAATAGTGGAAAAAGGAATATATTCAAATATAAACTACACAGTAGCATTCTGTGAAAATTCTTTCTGTTCTGTGCATTCAACTAACAGAGTTGAACCTTACTTTTGATTGAGCCGTTCTGAAACACTCTTTCTGTAGAAACTGCAATTGGACATGCTAAGCGCTAAGTGGCCTACATTGGGAAAAAGAATATCTTCAAATAAAAACTACACAGATGCATTCTGTGAAACATATTTCTGATCTGTAAATTCAGTTATCAGAGATTAAACATATTTTTGATTGAGAAGTTATGAAACACTCCTTTGTAGAAAATGCAAGTGGAGATTCGGAGCGCTAAGAGGGTAATAGTGGAAAAAGGAATGTCTTCAAATATAAACTACACAGAATCATTCGGTGAAACATCTTTCTGATCTGTGCATTCAGCTAACAGAGTTAAACCATACTTTTGATTGAGCAGATCTGAACACTCTTTCTGTAGAAAATGCAACTGGACATTTGGAGCGCTAAGAGCGTAGTAGTGGAAAAAGGAATATATTCAAATATAAACTACACAGAAGCATTCTGTGAAACTTCTTTCTGATCTGAGCATTCAGCTAACAGAGTTAAACCATACTTTTGATTGAGCAGTTTTGAAACACTCTGTCTGTAGAAAATGCAACTGGACATTCGTAGCGCTAAGTGGGTAATAGTGGAAAAAAGAATATGTTCAAATATAAACTACACAGAAGCATTGTATGAAACTTCTTTCTGTTCTGTGCATTCAACTAACAGAGTTGAACCTTACTTTTGATTGAGCCGTTCTGAAACACTCTTTCTGTAGAAACTGCAATTGGACATTCTGAGCGCTAAGAGGCCTATATTGGGAAAAAGAATGTCTACAAATAAAAACTACACAGAAGAATTGTGTGAAACTTCTTTCTGTTCTGTTTGTTCAACTAAAAGAGTTGAACCTTAGTTTTGATTGAGCCGTTCTGAAACACTCTTTCTGTAGAAAATGCAAGTGGAGATTCGGAGCGCTAAGAGGGTAATAGTGGAAAAAGGAATGTCTCCAAATATAAACTTCACAGAATCATTAGGTGAAACTTCTTTCTGATCTGTGCATTCAGCTAACAGAGTTAAACCATACTTTTGATTGAGCAGATCTGAACTCTCTTTCTGTAGAAAATGCAACTGGACATTTGGAGCGCTAAGAGAGTAGTAGTGGAAAAAGGAATATATTCAAATATAAACTACACAGAAGCATTCTGTGAAACTTCTTTCTGATCTGAGCATTCAGCTAACAGAGTTAAACCATACTTTTGGTTGAGCAGTTTTGAAACACTCTGTCTGTAGAAAATGCAACTGGACATTCGTAGCGCTATGTGGGTAATAGTGGAAAAAAGAATATGTTCAAATATAAACTACACAGAAGCATTGTATGAAACTTCTTTCTGTTCTGTGCATTCAACTAACAGAGTTGAACCTTACTTTTGATTGAGCCTTTCTGAAACACTCTTTCTGTAGAAACTGCAATTGGACATTCTGAGCGCTAAGAGACCTCTATTGGGAAAAATAATATCTTCAAATAAAAGCTACACAGAAGCATTGTGTGAAACTTATTTCTGATATGTTCATTAAGCTAACAGAGTTAAACCATACTTTTGATTGCGCAGTTCTGAACACTCTTTCTGTAGAAAATGCAAGTGGACATTCGGAGCGCTAAGAGGGTAATAGTGGAAAAAGGAATATATTCAAATATAAACTACACAGTAGCATTCTGTGAAAATCCTTTCTTTTCTGTGCATTCAACTAACAGAGTTGAACCTTACTTTTGATTGAGCCGTTCTGAAACACTCTTTCTGTAGAAACTGCAATTGGACATGCTAACCGCTAAGAGGCCTACATTTTGAAAAAGAATATCTTCAAATAAAAACTACACAGATGCATTCTGTGAAACTTATTTCTGATCTGTAAATTCAGTTAACAGAGATAAAACATATTTTTGATTGAGCAGTTATGAAACACTCTTTTGTAGAAAATGCAAGTGGAGATTCGGAGCGCTAAGAGGGTAATAGTGGAAAAAGGAATGTCTTCAAATATAAACTACACAGAATCATTCGGTGAAACTTCTTTCTGATCTGTGCATTCAGCTAACAGAGTTAAACCATACTTTTGATTGAGCAGATCTGAACACTCTTTCTGTAGAAAATGCAACTGGACATTTGGAGCGCTAAGAGCGTAGTAGTGGAAAAAGGAATATATTCAAATATAAACTACACAGAAGCATTCTGTGAAACTTCTTTCTGATCTGAGCATTCAGCTAACAGATTTAAACCATACTTTTGATTGAGCAGTTTTGAAACACTCTGTCTGTAGAAAATGCAACTGGACATTCGTAGCGCTATGTGGGTAATAGTGGAAAAAAGAATATGTTCAAATATAAACTACACAAAAGCATTGTATGAAACTTCTTTCTGTTCTGTGCATTCAACTAACAGAGTTGAACCTTACTTTTGATTGAGCCGTTCTGAAACACTCTTTCTGTAGAAACTGCAATTGGACATTCTGAGCGCTAAGAGGCCTATATTGGGAAAAAGAATGTCTACAAATAAAAACTACACAGAAGAATTGTGTGAAACTACTTTCTGTTCTGTTTGTTCAACTAAAAGAGTTGAACCTTAGTTTTGATTGAGCCGTTCTGAAACACTCTTTCTGTAGAAAATGCAAGTGGAGATTCGGAGCGCTAAGAGGGTAATAGTGGAAAAAGGAATGTCTCCAAATATAAACTTCACAGAATCATTCGGTGAAACTTCTTTCTGATCTGTGCATTCAGCTAACAGAGTTAAAACATACTTTTGATTGAGCAGATCTGAACTCTCTTTCTGTAGAAAATGCAACTGGACATTTGGAGCGCTAAGGGAGTAGTAGTGGAAAAAGGAATATATTCAAATATAAACTACACAGAAGCATTCTGTGAAACTTCTTTCTGATCTGAGCATTCAGCTAACAGAGTTAAACCATACTTTTGATTGAGCAGTTTTGAAACACTCTGTCTGTAGAAAATGCAACTGGACATTCGTAGCGCTAAGTGGGAAATAGTGGAAAAAAGAATATGTTCAAATATAAACTACACAGAAGCATTGTATGAAACTTCTTTCTGTTCTGTGCATTCAACTAACAGAGTTGAACGTTACTTTTGATTGAGCCTTTCTGAAACACTCTTTCTGTAGAAACTGCAATTGGACATTCTGAGCGCTAAGAGGCCTATATTGGGAAAAATAATATCTTCAAATAAAAACTACACAGAAGCATTGTGTGAAACTTATTTCTGATATGTTCATTAAGCTAACAGAGTTAAACCATACTTTTGATTGCGCAGTTCTGAACACTCTTTCTGTAGAAAATGCAAGTGGACATTCGGAGCGCTAAGAGGGTAATAGTGGAAAAAGGAATATATTCAAATATAAACTACACAGTAGCATTCTGTGAAAATCCTTTCTTTTCTGTGCATTCAACTAACAGAGTTGAACCTTACTTTTGATTGAGCCATTCTGAAACACTCTTTCTGTAGAAACTGCAATTGGACATGCTAAGCGCTAAGAGGCCTACATTGGGAAAAAGAATATCTTCAAATAAAAACTACACAGATGCATTCTGTGAAACTTATTTCTGATCTGTAAATTCAGTTAACAGAGATAAAACATATTTTTGATTGAGCAGTTATGAAACACTCCTTTGTAGAAAATGCAAGTGGAGATTCGGAGCGCTAAGAGGGTAATAGTGGAAAAAGGAATGTCTTCAAATATAAACTACACAGAATCATTTGGTGAAACATCTTTCTGATCTGTGCATTCAGCTAACAGAGTTAAACCATACTTTTGATTGAGCAGATCTGAACACTATTTCTGTAGAAAATGCAACTGGACATTTGGAGCGCTAAGAGCGTAGTAGTGGAAAAAGGAATATATTCAAATATAAACTACACAGAAGCATTCTGTGAAACTTCTTTCTGATCTGAGCATTCAGCTAACAGAGTTAAACCATACTTTTGATTGAGCAGTTGTGAAAAACTCTGTCTGTAGAAAATGCAACTGGACATTCGTAGCGCTAAGTGGGTAATAGTGGAAAAAAGAATATGTTCAAATATAAACTACACAGAAGCATTGTATGAAACTTCTTTCTGTTCTGTGCATTCAACTAACAGAGTTGAACCTTACTTTTGATTGAGCCTTTCTGAAACACTCTTTCTGTAGAAACTGCAATTGGACGTTCTGAGCGCTAAGAGGCCTCTATTGGGAAAAATAATATCTTCAAATAAAAACTACACAGAAGCATTGTGTGAAACTTATTTCTGATATGTTCATTAAGCTAACAGAGTTAAACCATACTTTTGATTGCGCAGTTCTGAACACTCTTTCTGTAGAAAATTCAAGTGGACATTCGGAGCGCTAAAAGGGTAATAGTGGAAAAAGTAATATATTCAAATATAAACTACACAGTAGCATTGTGTGAAAATTCTTTCTGTTCTGTGCATTCAACTAACAGAGTTGAACCTTACTTTTGATTGAGCCGTTCTGAAACACTCTTTCTGTAGAAACTGCAATTGGACATGCTAAGCGCTAAGAGGCCTACATTGGGAAAAAGAATATCTTCAAATAAAAACTACACAGATGCATTCTGTGAAACTTATTTCTGATCTGTAAATTCAGTTAACAGAGATAAAACATATTTTTGATTGAGCAGTTATGAAACACTCTTTTTGTAGAAAATGCAAGTGGAGATTCGGAGCGCTAAGTGGGTAATAGTGGAAAAAGGAATGTCTTCAAATATAAACTACACAGAATCATTCGGTGAAACTTCTTTCTGATCTGTGCATTCAGCTAACAGAGTTAAACCATACTTTTGATTGAGCAGATCTGAACACTCTTTCTGTAGAAAATGCAAGTGGACATTTGGAGCGCTAAGAGCATAGTAGTGGAAAAAGGAATATATTCAAATATAAACTACACAGAAGCATTCTGTGAAACTTCTTTCTGATCTGAGCATTCAGCTAACAGAGTTAAACCATACTTTTGATTGAGCAGTTTTGAAACACTCTGTCTGTAGGAAATGCAACTGGACATTCGTAGCGCTAAGTGGGTAATAGTGGAAAAAAGAATATGTTCAAATATAAACTACACAGAAGGATTGTATGAAACTTCTTTCTGTTCTGTGCATTCAACTAACAGAGTTGAACCTTACTTTTGATTGAGCCTTTCTGAAACACTCTTTCTGTAGAAACTGCAATTGGACATTCTGAGCGCTAAGAGGACTCTATTGTTAAAAATAATATCTTCAAATAAAAAATACACAGAAGCATTGTGTGGAACTTATTTCTGATATGTTCATTAAGCTAACAGAGTTAAACCATACTTTTGATTGCGCAGTTCTGAACACTCTTTCTGTAGAAAATGCAAGTGGACATTCGGAGCGCTAAGAGGGTAATAGTGGAAAAAGGAATATATTCAAATATAAACTACACAGTAGCATTCTGTGAAAATTCTTCCTGTTCTGTGCATTCAACTAACAGAGTTGAACCTTACTTTTGATTGAGCCGTTCTGAAACCCTCTTTCTGTAGAAACTGCAATTGGACATGCTAAGCGCTAAGAGGCCTACATTGGGAAAAAGAATATCTTCAAATAAAAACTACACAGATGCATTCTGTGAAACTTATTTCTGATCTGTAAATTCAGTTAACAGAGATAAAACATATTTTTGATTGAGCAGTTAAGAAACACTCTTTTTGTAGAAAATGCAAGTGGAGATTCGGAGCGCTAAGAGGGTAATAGTGGAAAAAGGAATGTCTTCAAATATAAACTACACAGAATCATTCGGTGAAACTTCTTGCTGATCTGTGCATTCAGCTAACAGAGTTAAACCATACTTTTGATTGAGCAGATCTGAACACTCTTTCTGTAGAAAATGCAACTGGACATTTGGAGCGCTAAGAGCGTAGTAGTGGAAAAAGGAATATATTCAAATATAAACTACACAGAAGCATTCTGTGAAACTTCTTTCTGATCTGAGCATTCAGCTAACAGAGTTAAACTATACTTTTGATTGAGCAGTTTTGAAACCCTCTGTCTGTAGAAAATGCAACTGGACATTCGTAGCGCTAAGTGGTTAATAGTGGAAAAAAGAATATGTTCAAATAAAAACTACACAGAAGCATTGTATGAAACTTCTTTCTGTTCTGTGCATTCAACTAACAGAGTTGAACCTTACTTTTGATTGTGCCGTTCTGAAACACTCTTTCTGTAGAAACTGCAATTGGACATTCTGAGCGCTAAGAGGCCTATATTGGGAAAAAGAATGTCTACAAATAAAAACTACACAGAAGAATTGTGTGAAACTTCTTTCTGTTCTGTTTGTTCAACTAAAAGAGTTGAAACTTAGTTTTGATTGAGCCGTTCTGAAACACTCTTTCTGTAGAAAATGCAAGTGGAGATTCGGAGCGCTAAGACGGTAATAGTGGAAAAAGGAATGTCTCCAAATATAAACTACACAGAATCATTCTGTGAAACTTCTTTCTGATCTGTGCATTCAGCTAACAGAGTTAAACCATACTTTTGATTGAGCAGATCTGAACACTCTTTCTGTAGAAAATGCAACTGGACATTTGGAGCGCTAAGAGAGTAGTAGTGGAAAAAGGAATATATTCAAATATAAACTACACAGAAGCATTCTGTGAAACTTCTTTCTGATCTGAGCATTCAGCTAACAGAGTTAAACCATACTATTGATTGAGCAGTTTTGAAACACTCTGTCTGTAGAAAACGCAACTGGACATTCGTAGCGCTAAGTGGGTAATAGTGGAAAAAAGAATATGTTCAAATATAAACTACACAGAAGCATTGTATGAAACTTCTTTCTGTTCTGTGCATTCAACTAACAGAGTTGAACCTTACTTTTGATTGAGCCTTTCTGAAACACTCTTTCTGTAGAAACTGCAATTGGACATTCTGAGCGCTAAGAGGCCTCCATTGTTAAAAATAATATCTTCAAATAAAAAATACACAGAAGCATTGTGTGGAACTTATTTCTGATATGTTCATTAAGCTAACAGAGTTAAACCATACTTTTGATTGTGCAGTTCTGAACACTCTTTCTGTAGAAAATACAAGTGGACATTCGGAGCGCTAAGAGGGTAATAGTGGAAAAAGGAATATATTCAAATATAAACTACACAGTAGCATTCTGTGAAAATTCTTCCTGTTCTGTGCATTCAACTAACAGAGTTGAACCTTACTTTTGATTGAGCCGTTCTGAAACACTCTTTCTGTAGAAACTGCAATTGGACAAGCTAAGCGCTAAGAGGCCTACATTGGGAAAAAGAATATCTTCAAATAAAAACTACACAGATGCATTCTGTGAAACTTATTTCTGATCTGTAAATTCAGTTAACAGAGATAAAACATATTTTTGATTGAGCAGTTAAGAAACACTCTTTTTGTAGAAAATGCAAGTGGAGATTCGGAGCGCTAAGAGGGTAATAGTGGAAAAAGGAATGTCTTCAAATATAAACTACACAGAATCATTCGGTGAAACTTCTTGCTGATCTGTGCATTCAGCTAACAGAGTTAAACCATACTTTTGATTGAGCAGATCTGAACACTCTTTCTGTAGAAAATGCAACTGGACATTTGGAGCGCTAAGAGCGTAGTAGTGGAAAAAGGAATATATTCAAATATAAACTACACAGAAGCATTCTGTGAAACTTCTTTCTGATCTGAGCATTCAGCTAACAGAGTTAAACTATTCTTTTGATTGAGCAGTTTTGAAACCCTCTGTCTGTAGAAAATGCAACTGGACATTCGTAGCGCTAAGTGGTTAATAGTGGAAAAAAGAATATGTTCAAATAAAAACTACACAGAAGCATTGTATGAAACTTCTTTCTGTTCTGTGCATTCAACTAACAGAGTTGAACCTTACTTTTGATTGTGCCGTTCTGAAACACTCTTTCTGTAGAAACTGC
Source organism: Symphalangus syndactylus (assembly GCF_028878055.3). Lineage (NCBI taxonomy): Eukaryota > Metazoa > Chordata > Mammalia > Primates > Hylobatidae > Symphalangus > Symphalangus syndactylus. The sequence continues at coordinate 8,200,447 of NC_072445.2, read as the reverse complement.
AATTGGACATTCTGAGCGCTAAGAGGCCTATATTGGGAAAAAGAATGTCTACAAATAAAAACTACACAGAAGAATTGTGTGAAACTTCTTTCTGTTCTGTTTGTTCAACTAAAAGAGTTGAACCTTAGTTTTGATTGAGCCGTTCTGAAACACTCTTTCTGTAGAAAATGCAAGTGGAGATTCGGAGCGCTAAGACGGTAATAGTGGAAAAAGGAATGTCTCCAAATATAAACTACACAGAATCATTCTGTGAAACTTCTTTCTGATCTGTGCATTCAGCTAACAGAGTTAAACCATACTTTTGATTGAGCAGATCTGAACACTCTTTCTGTAGAAAATGCAACTGGACATTTGGAGCGCTAAGAGAGTAGTAGTGGAAAAAGGAATATATTCAAATATAAACTACACAGAAGCATTCTATGAAACTTCTTTCTGATCTGAGCATTCAGCTAACAGAGTTAAACCATACTATTGATTGAGCAGTTTTGAAACACTCTGTCTGTAGAAAACGCAACTGGACATTCGTAGCGATAAGTGGGTAATAGTGGAAAAAAGAATATGTTCAAATATAAACTACACAGAAGCATTGTATGAAACTTCTTTCTGTTCTGTGCATTCAACTAACAGAGTTGAACCTTACTTTTGATTGAGCCTTTCTGAAACACTCTTTCTGTAGAAACTGCAATTGGACATTCTGAGCGCTAAGAGGCCTCTATTGTTAAAAATAATATCTTCAAATAAAAAATACACAGAAGCATTGTGTGGAACTTATTTCTCATATGTTCATTAAGCTAACAGAGTTAAACCATACTTTTGATTGCGCAGTTCTGAACACTCTTTCTGTAGAAAATGCAAGTGGACATTCGGAGCGCTAAGAGGGTAATAGTGGAAAAAGGAATATATTCAAATATAAACTACACAGTAGCATTCTGTGAAAATTCTTCCTGTTCTGTGCATTCAACTAACAGAGTTGAACCTTACTTTTGATTGAGCCGTTCTGAAACACTCTTTCTGTAGAAACTGCAATTGGACATGCTAAGCGCTAAGAGGCCTACATTGGGAAAAAGAATATCTTCAAATAAAAACTACACAGATGCATTCTGTGAAACTTATTTCTGATCTGTAAATTCAGTTAACAGAGATAAAACGTATTTTTGATTGAGCAGTTAAGAAACACTCTTTTTGTAGAAAATGCAAGTGGAGATTCGGAGCGCTAAGAGGGTAATAGTGGAAAAAGGAATGTCTTCAAATATAAACTACACAGAATCATTCGGTGAAACTTCTTGCTGATCTGTGCATTCAGCTAACAGAGTTAAACCATACTTTTGATTGAGCAGATCTGAATACTATTTCTGTAGAAAATGCAACTGGACATTTGGAGCGCTAAGAGCGTAGTAGTGGAAAAAGGAATATATTCAAATATAAACTACACAGAAGCATTCTGTGAAACTTCTTTCTGATCTGAGCATTCAGCTAACAGAGTTAAACCATACTTTTGATTGAGCAGTTTTGAAAAACTCTGTCTGTAGAAAATGCAACTGGACATTCGTAGCGCTAAGGGGGTAATAGTGGAAAAAAGAATATGTTCAAATATAAACTACACAGAAGCATTGTATGAAACTTCTTTCTGTTCTGTGCATTCAACTAACAGAGTTGAACCTTACTTTTGATTGAGCCTTTCTGAAACACTCTTTCTGTAGAAACTGCAATTGGACGTTCTGAGCGCTAAGAGGCCTCTATTGGGAAAAATAATATCTTCAAATAAAAACTACACAGAAGCATTGTGTGAAACTTATTTCTGATATGTTCATTAAGCTAACAGAGTTAAACCATACTTTTGATTGCGCAGTTCTGAACACTCTTTCTGTAGAAAATTCAAGTGGACATTCGGAGCGCTAAAAGGGTAATAGTGGAAAAAGTAATATATTCAAATATAAACTACACAGTAGCATTGTGTGAAAATTCTTTCTGTTCTGTGCATTCAACTAACAGAGTTGAACCTTACTTTTGATTGAGCCGTTCTGAAACACTCTTTCTGTAGAAACTGCAATTGGACATGCTAAGCCCTAAGAGGCCTACATTGGGAAAAAGAATATCTTCAAATAAAAACTACACAGATGCATTCTGTGAAACTTATTTCTGATCTGTAAATTCAGTTAACAGAGATAAAACATATTTTTGATTGAGCAGTTATGAAACACTCTTTTTGTAGAAAATGCAAGTGGAGATTCGGAGCGCTAAGTGGGTAATAGTGGAAAAAGGAATGTCTTCAAATATAAACTACACAGAATCATTCGGTGAAACTTCTTTCTGATCTGTGCATTCAGCTAACAGAGTTAAACCATACTTTTGATTGAGCAGATCTGAACACTCTTTCTGTAGAAAATGCAACTGGACATTTGGAGCGCTAAGAGCATAGTAGTGGAAAAAGGAATATATTCAAATATAAACTACACAGAAGCATTCTGTGAAACTTCTTTCTGATCTGAGCATTCAGCTAACAGAGTTAAACCATACTTTTGATTGAGCAGTTTTGAAACACTCTGTCTGTAGGAAATGCAACTGGACATTCGTAGCGCTAAGTGGGTAATAGTGGAAAAAAGAATATGTTCAAATATAAACTACACAGAAGGATTGTATGAAACTTCTTTCTGTTCTGTGCATTCAACTAACAGAGTTGAACCTTACTTTTGATTGAGCCTTTCTGAAACACTCTTTCTGTAGAAACTGCAATTGGACATTCTGAGCGCTAAGAGGACTCTATTGTTAAAAATAATATCTTCAAATAAAAAATACACAGAAGCATTGTGTGGAACTTATTTCTGATATGTTCATTAAGCTAACAGAGTTAAACCATACTTTTGATTGCGCAGTTCTGAACACTCTTTCTGTAGAAAATGCAAGTGGACATTCGGAGCGCTAAGAGGGTAATAGTGGAAAAAGGAATATATTCAAATATAAACTACACAGTAGCATTCTGTGAAAATTCTTCCTGTTCTGTGCATTCAACTAACTGAGTTGAACCTTACTTTTGATTGAGCCGTTCTGAAACCCTCTTTCTGTAGAAACTGCAATTGGACATGCTAAGCACTAAGAGGCCTACATTGGGAAAAAGAATATCTTCAAATAAAAACTACACAGATGCATTCTGTGAAACTTATTTCTGATCTGTAAATTCAGTTAACAGAGATAAAACATATTTTTGATTGAGCAGTTATGAAACACTCTTTTTGTAGAAAATGCAAGTGGAGATTCGGAGCGCTAAGAAGATAATAGTGGAAAAAGGAATGTCTTCAAATATAAACTACACAGAATCATTCGGTGAAACTTCTTTCTGATCTGTGCATTCAGCTAACAGAGTTAAACCATACTTTTGATTGAGCAGATCTGAACACTCTTTCTGTAGAAAATGCAACTGGACATTTGGAGCGCTAAGAGCGTAGTAGTGGAAAAAGGAATATATTCAAATATAAACTACACAGAAGCATTCTGTGAAACTTCTTTCTGATCTGAGCATTCAGCTAACAGAGTTAAAACATACTTTTGATTGAGCAGTTTTGAAACACTCTGTCTGTAGAAAATGCAACTGGACATTCGTAGCGCTAAGTGGGTAATAGTGGAAAAAAGAATATGTTCAAATATAAACTACACAGAAGCATTGTATGAAACTTCTTTCTGCTCTGTGCATTCAACTAACAGAGTTGAACCTTACTTTTGATTGAGCCGTTCTGAAACACTCTTTCTGTAGAAACTGCAATTGGACATTCTGAGCGCTAAGAGGCCTATATTTGGAAAAAGAATGTCTACAAATAAAAACTACACAGAAGAATTGTGTGAAACTTCTTTCTGTTCTGTTTGTTCAACTAAAAGAGTTGAACCTTAGTTTTGATTGAGCCGTTCTGAAACACTCTTTCTGTAGAAAATGCAAGTGGAGATTCGGAGCGCTAAGAGGGTAATAGTGGAAAAAGAATGTCTCCAAATATAAACTACACAGAATCATTCTGTGAAACTTCTTTCTGATCTGTGCATTCAGCTAACAGAGTTAAACCATACTTTTGATTGAGCAGATCTGAACACTCTTTCTGTAGAAAATGCAACTGGACATTTGGAGCGCTAAGAGAGTAGTAGTGGAAAAAGGAATATATTCAAATATAAACTACACAGAAGCATTCTGTGAAACTTCTTTCTGATCTGAGCATTCAGCTAACAGAGTTAAACCATACTTTTGATTGAGCAGTTTTGAAACACTCTGTCTGTAGAAAATGCAACTGGACATTCGTAGCGCTAAGTGGGTAATAGTGGAATAAAAATATGTTCAAATATAAACTACACAGAAGCATTGTATGAAACTTCTTTCTGTTCTGTGCATTCAACTAACAGAGTTGAACCTTACTTTTGATTGAGCCTTTCTGAAACACTCTTTCTGTAGAAACTGCAATTGGACATTCTGAGCGCTAAGAGGCCTCTATTGGGAAAAATAATATCTTCAAATAAAAACTACACAGAAGCATTGTGTGAAACTTATTTCTGATATGTTCATTAAGCTAACAGAGTTAAACCATACTTATGATTGCGCAGTTCGGAACACTCTTTCTGTAGAAAATGCAAGTGGACATTCGGAGCGCTAAGAGGGTAATAGTGGAAAAAGGAATATATTCAAATATAAACTACACAGTAGCATTCTGTGAAAATTCTTTCTGTTCTGTGCATTCAACTAACAGAGTTGAACCTTACTTTTGATTGAGCCGTTCTGAAACACTCTTTCTGTAGAAACTGCAATTGGACATGCTAAGCGCTAAGAGGCCTACATTGGGAAAAAGAATATCTTCAAATAAAAACTACACAGATGCATTCTGTGAAACTTATTTCTGATCTGTAAATTCAGTTAACAGAGATAAACCTTATTTTTGATTGAGCAGTTATGAAACACTCTTTTTGTAGAAAATGCAAGTGGAGATTCGGAGCGCTAAGAGGGTAATATTGGAAAAAGGAATGTCTTCAAATATAAACTACACAGAATCATTCGATGAAACTTCTTTCTGATCTGTGCATTCAGCTAACAGAGTTAAACCATACTTTTGATTGAGCAGATCTGAACACTCTTTCTGTAGAAAATGCAACTGGACATTTGGAGCGCTAAGAGCGTAGTAGTGGAAAAAGGAATATATTCAAATATAAGCTACACAGAATCATTCTGTGAAACTACTTTCTGATCTGAGCATTCAGCTAACAGAGTTAAACCATACTTTTGATTGAGCAGTTTTCAAACACTCTGGCTGTAGAAAATGCAACTGGACATTCGTAGCGCTAAGTGGGTAATAGTGGAAAAAAGAATAAGTTCAAATATAAACTACACAGAAGCATTGTATGAAACTTCTTTCTGTTCTGTGCATTCAACTAACAGAGTTGAACCTTACGTTTGATTGAGCCGTTCTGAATCACTCTTTCTGTAGAAACTGCAATTGGACATTCTGAGCGCTAAGAGGCCTATATTGGGAAAAAGAATGTCTACAAATAGAAACTACACAGAAGCATTGTGTGAAACTCCTTTCTGTTCTGTTTGTTCAACTAAAAGAGTTGAACCTTAGTTTTGATTGCGCAGTTCTGAACACTCTTTCTGTAGAAAATGCAAGTGGACATTCGGAGCGCTAAGAGGGTAATAGTGGAAAAAGGAATATATTCAAATATAAACTACACAGTAGCATTCTGTGAAAATTCTTCCTGTTCTGTGCATTCAACTAACAGAGTTGAACCTTACTTTTGATTGAGCCGTTCTGAAACCCTCTTTCTGTAGAAACTGCAATTGGACATGCTAAGCACTAAGAGGCCTACATTGGGAAAAAGAATATCTTCAAATAAAAACTACACAGATGCATTCTGTGAAACTTATTTCTGATCTGTAAATTCAGTTAACAGAGATAAAACATATTTTTGATTGAGCAGTTATGAAACACTCTTTTTGTAGAAAATGCAAGTGGAGATTCGGAGCGCTAAGAAGGTAATAGTGGAAAAAGGAATGTCTTCAAATATAAACTACACAGAATCATTCGGTGAAACTTCTTTCTGATCTGTGCATTCAGCTAACAGAGTTAAACCATACTTTTGATTGAGCAGATCTGAACACTCTTTCTGTAGAAAATGCAACTGGACATTTGGAGCGCTAAGAGCGTAGTAGTGGAAAAAGGAATATATTCAAATATAAACTACACAGAAGCATTCTGTGAAACTTCTTTCTGATCTGAGCATTCAGCTAACAGAGTTAAAACATACTTTTGATTGAGCAGTTTTGAAACACTCTGTCTGTAGAAAATGCAACTGGACATTCGTAGCGCTAAGTGGGTAATAGTGGAAAAAAGAATATGTTCAAATATAAACTACACAGAAGCATTGTATGAAACTTCTTTCTGTTCTGTGCATTCAACTAACAGAGTTGAACCTTACTTTTGATTGAGCCGTTCTGAAACACTCTTTCTGTAGAAACTGCAATTGGACATTCTGAGCGCTAAGAGGCCTATATTGGGAAAAAGAATGTCTACAAATAAAAACTACACAGAAGAATTGTGTGAAACTTCTTTCTGTTCTGTTTGTTCAACTAAAAGAGTTGAACCTTAGTTTTGATTGAGCCGTTCTGAAACACTCTTTCTGTAGAAAATGCAAGTGGAGATTCGGAGCGCTAAGAGGGTAATAGTGGAAAAAGGAATGTCTCCAAATATAAACTACACAGAATCATTCTGTGAAACTTCTTTCTGATCTGTGCATTCAGCTAACAGAGTTAAACCATACTTTTGATTGAGCAGATCTGAACACTCTTTCTGTAGAAAATGCAACTGGACATTTGGAGCGCTAAGAGAGTAGTAGTGGAAAAAGGAATATATTCAAATATAAACTACACAGAAGCATTCTGTGAAACTTCTTTCTGATCTGAGCATTCAGCTAACAGAGTTAAACCATACTTTTGATTGAGCAGTTTTGAAACACTCTGTCTGTAGAAAATGCAACTGGACATTCGTAGCGCTAAGTGGGTAATAGTGGAATAAAAATATGTTCAAATATAAACTACACAGAAGCATTGTATGAAACTTCTTTCTGTTCTGTGCATTCAACTAACAGAGTTGAACCTTACTTTTGATTGAGCCTTTCTGAAACACTCTTTCTGTAGAAACTGCAATTGGACATTCTGAGCGCTAAGAGGCCTCTATTGGGAAAAATAATATCTTCAAATAAAAACTACACAGAAGCATTGTGTGAAACTTATTTCTGATATGTTCATTAAGCTAACAGAGTTAAACCATACTTATGATTGCGCTGTTCGGAACACTCTTTCTGTAGAAAATGCAAGTGGACATTCGGAGCGCTAAGAGGGTAATAGTGGAAAAAGGAATATATTCAAATATAAACTACACAGTAGCATTCTGTGAAAATTCTTTCTGTTCTGTGCATTCAACTAACAGAGTTGAACCTTACTTTTGATTGAGCCGTTCTGAAACACTCTTTCTGTAGAAACTGCAATTGGACATGCTAAGCGCTAAGAGGCCTACATTGGGAAAAAGAATATCTTCAAATAAAAACTACACAGATGCATTCTGTGAAACTTATTTCTGATCTGTAAATTCAGTTAACAGAGATAAACCATATTTTTGATTGAGCAATTATGAAACACTCTTTTTGTAGAAAATGCAAGTGGAGATTCGGAGCGCTAAGAGGGTAATATTGGAAAAAGGAATGTCTTCAAATATAAACTACACAGAATCATTCGGTGAAACTTCTTTCTGATCTGTGCATTCAGCTAACAGAGTTAAACCATACTTTTGATTGAGCAGATCTGAACACTCTTTCTGTAGAAAATGCAACTGGATATTTGGAGCGCTAAGAGCGTAGTAGTGGAAAAAGGAATATATTCAAATATAAACTACACAGAAGCATTCTGTGAAACTTCTTTCTGATCTGAGCATTCAGCTAACAGAGTTAAACCATACTTTTGATTGAGCAGTTTTGAAACACTCTGTCTGTAGAAAATGCAACTGGACATTCGTAGCGCTAAGTGGGTAATAGTGGAAAAAAGAATATGTTCAAATATAAACTACACAGAAGCATTGTATGAAAATTCTTTCTGTTCTGTGCATTCAACTAACAGAGTTGAACCTTACGTTTGATTGAGCCGTTCTGAATCACTCTTTCTGTAGAAACTGCAATTGGACATTCTGAGCGCTAAGAGGCCTATATTGGGAAAAAGAATGTCTACAAATAGAAACTACACAGAAGCATTGTGTGAAACTCCTTTCTGTTCTGTTTGTTCAACTAAAAGAGTTGAACCTTAGTTTTGATTGCGCAGTTCTGAACACTCTTTCTGTAGAAAATGCAAGTGGACATTCGGAGCGCTAAGAGGGTAATAGTGGAAAAAGCAATATATTCAAATATAAACCACACAGTAGCATACTGTGAAAATTCTTCCTGTTCTGTGCATTCAACTAACAGAGTTGAACCTTACTTTTGATTGAGCCGTTCTGAAACCCTCTTTCTGTAGAAACTGCAATTGGACATGCTAAGCACTAAGAGGCCTACATTGGGAAAAAGAATATCTTCAAATAAAAACTACACTGATGCATTCTGTGAAACTTATTTCTGATCTGTAAATTCAGTTAACAGAGATAAAACATATTTTTGATTGAGCAGTTATGAAACACTCTTTTTGTAGAAAATGCAAGTGGAGATTCGGAGCGCTAAGAAGGTAATAGTGGAAAAAGGAATGTCTTCAAATATAAACTACACAGAATCATTCGGTGAAACTTCTTTCTGATCTGTGCATTCAGCTAACAGAGTTAAACCATACTTTTGATTGAGCAGATCTGAACACTCTTTCTGTAGAAAATGCAACTGGACATTTGGAGCGCTAAGAGCGTAGTAGTGGAAAAAGGAATATATTCAAATATAAACTACACAGAAGCATTCTGTGAAACTTCTTTCTGATCTGAGCATTCAGCTAACAGAGTTAAAACATACTTTTGATTGAGCAGTTTTGAAACACTCTGTCTGTAGAAAATGCAACTGGACATTCGTAGCGCTAAGTGGGTAATAGTGGAAAAAAGAATATGTTCAAATATAAACTACACAGAAGCATTGTATGAAACTTCTTTCTGTTCTGTGCATTCAACTAACAGAGTTGAACCTTACTTTTGATTGAGCCGTTCTGAATCACTCTTTCTGTAGAAACTGCAATTGGACATTCTGAGCGCTAAGAGGCCTATATTGGGAAAAAGAATGTCTACAAATAGAAACTACACAGAAGCATTGTGTGAAACTCCTTTCTGTTCTGTTTGTTCAACTAAAAGAGTTGAACCTTAGTTTTGATTGCGCAGTTCTGAACACTCTTTCTGTAGAAAATGCAAGTGGACATTCGGAGCGCTAAGAGGGTAATAGTGGAAAAAGGAATATATTCAAATATAAACTACACAGTAGCATTCTGTGAAAATTCTTCCTGTTCTGTGCATTCAACTAAAAGAGTTGAACCTTACTTTTGATTGAGCCGTTCTGAAACACTCTTTCTGTAGAAACTGCAATTGGACATGCTAATCACTAAGAGGCCTACATTGGGAAAAAGAATATCTTCAAATAAAAACTACACAGATGCATTCTGTGAAACTTATTTCTGATCTGTAAATTCAGTTAACAGAGATAAAACATATTTTTGATTGAGCAGTTATGAAACACTCTTTTTGTAGAAAATGCAAGTGGAGATTCGGAGCGCTAAGAAGGTAATAGTGGAAAAAGGAATGTCTTCAAATATAAACTACACAGAATCATTCGGTGAAACTTCTTTCTGATCTGTGCATTCAGCTAACAGAATTAAACCATACTTTTGATTGAGCAGATCTGAACACTCTTTCTGTAGAAAATGCAACTGGACATTTGGAGCGCTAAGAGCGTAGTAGTGGAAAAAGGAATATATTCAAATATAAACTACACAGAAGCATTCTGTGAAACTTCTTTCTGATCTGAGCATTCAGCTAACAGAGTTAAACCATACTTTTGATTGAGCAGTTTTGAAACACTCTGTCTGTAGAAAATGCAACTGGACATTCGTAGAGCTAAGTGGGTAATAGTGGAAAAAAGAATATGTTCAAATATAAACTACACAGAAGCATTGTATGAAACTTCTTTCTGTTCTGTGCATTCAACTAACAGAGTTGAACCTTACGTTTGATTGAGCCGTTCTGAATCACTCTTTCTGTAGAAACTGCAATTGGACATTCTGAGCGCTAAGAGGCCTATATTGGGAAAAAGAATGTCTACAAATAGAAACTACACAGAAGCATTGTGTGAAACTCCTTTCTGTTCTGTTTGTTCAACTAAAAGAGTTGAACCTTAGTTTTGATTGCGCAGTTCTGAACACTCTTTCTGTAGAAAATGCAAGTGGACATTCGGAGCGCTAAGAGGGTAATAGTGGAAAAAGGAATATATTCAAATATAAACTACACAGTAGCATTCTGTGAAAATTCTTCCTGTTCTGTGCATTCAACTAACAGAGTTGAACCTTACTTTTGATTGAGCCGTTCTGAAACCCTCTTTCTGTAGAAACTGCAATTGGACATGCTAAGCACTAAGAGGCCTACATTGGGAAAAAGAATATCTTCAAATAAAAACTACACAGATGCATTCTGTGAAACTTATTTCTGATCTGTAAATTCAGTTAACAGAGATAAAACATATTTTTGATTGAGCAGTTATGAAACACACTTTTTGTAGAAAATGCAAGTGGAGATTCGGAGCGCTAAGAAGGTAATAGTGGAAAAAGGAATGTCTTCAAATATAAACTACACAGAATCATTCGGTGAAACTTCTTTCTGATCTGTGCATTCAGCTAACAGAGTTAAACCATACTTTTGATTGAGCAGATCTGAACACTCTTTCTGTAGAAAATGCAACTGGACATTTGGAGCGCTAAGAGCGTAGTAGTGGAAAAAGGAATATATTCAAATATAAACTACACAGAAGCATTCTGTGAAACTTCTTTCTGATCTGAGCATTCAGCTAACAGAGTTAAAACATACTTTTGATTGAGCAGTTTTGAAACACTCTGTCTGTAGAAAATGCAACTGGACATTCGTAGCGCTAAGTGGGTAATAGTGGAAAAAGGAAGATGTTCAAATATAAACTACACAGAAGCATTGTATGAAACTTCTTTCTGCTCTGTGCATTCAACTAACAGAGTTGAACCTTACTTTTGATTGAGCCGTTCTGAAACACTCTTTCTGTAGAAACTCCAATTGGACAATCTGAGCGCTAAGAGGCCTATATTTGGAAAAAGAATGTCTACAAATAAAAACTACACAGAAGAATTGTGTGAAACTTCTTTCTGTTCTGTTTGTTCAACTAAAAGAGTTGAACCTTAGTTTTGATTGAGCCGTTCTGAAACACTGTTTCTGTAGAAAATGCAAGTGGAGATTCGGAGCGCTAAGAGGGTAATAGTGGAAAAAGAATGTCTCCAAATATAAACTACACAGAATCATTCTGTGAAACTTCTTTCTGATCTGTGCATTCAGCTAACAGAGTTAAACCATACTTTTGATTGAGCAGATCTGAACACTCTTTCTGTAGAAAATGCAACTGGACATTTGGAGCGCTAAGAGAGTAGTAGTGGAAAAAGGAATATATTCAAATATAAACTACACAGAAGCATTCTGTGAAACTTCTTTCTGATCTGAGCATTCAGCTAACAGAGTTAAACCATACTTTTGATTGAGCAGTTTTGAAACACTCTGTCTGTAGAAAATGCAACTGGACATTCGTAGCGCTAAGTGGGTAATAGTGGAATAAAAATATGTTCAAATATAAACTACACAGAAGCATTGTATGAAACTTCTTTCTGTTCTGTGCATTCAACTAACAGAGTTGAACCTTACTTTTGATTGAGCCTTTCTGAAACACTCTTTCTGTAGAAACTGCAATTGGACATTCTGAGCGCTAAGAGGCCTCTATTGGGAAAAATAATATCTTCAAATAAAAACTACACAGAAGCATTGTGTGAAACTTATTTCTGATATGTTCATTAAGCTAACAGAGTTAAACCATACTTATGATTGCGCAGTTCGGAACACTCTTTCTGTAGAAAATGCAAGTGGACATTCGGAGCGCTAAGAGGGTAATAGTGGAAAAAGTAATATATTCAAATATAAACTACACAGTAGCATTCTGTGAAAATTCTTTCTGTTCTGTGCATTCAACTAACAGAGTTGAACCTTACTTTTGATTGAGCCGTTCTGAAACACTCTTTCTGTAGAAACTGCAATTGGACATGCTAAGCGCTAAGAGGCCTACATTGGGAAAAAGAATATCTTCAAATAAAAACTACACAGATGCATTCTGTGAAACTTATTTCTGATCTGTAAATTCAGTTAACAGAGATAAACCATATTTTTGATTGAGCAGTTATGAAACACTCTTTTTGTAGAAAATGCAAGTGGAGATTCGGAGCGCTAAGAGGGTAATATTGGAAAAAGGAATGTCTTCAAATATAAACTACACAGAATCATTCGGTGAAACTTCTTTCTGATCTGTGCATTCAGCTAACAGAGTTAAACCATACTTTTGATTGAGCAGATCTGAACACTCTTTCTGTAGAAAATGCAACTGGACATTTGGAGCGCTAAGAGCGTAGTAGTGGAAATAGGAATATATTCAAATATAAACTACACAGAAGCATTCTGTGAAACTTCTTTCTGATCTGAGCATTCAGCTAACAGAGTTAAACCATACTTTTGATTGAGCAGTTTTGAAACACTCTGTCTGTAGAAAATGCAACTGGACATTCTTAGCGCTAAGTGGGTAATAGTGGAAAAAAGAATATGTTCAAATATAAACTACACAGAAGCATTGTATGAAATTTCTTTCTGTTCTGTGCATTCAACCAGCAGAGTTGAATCTTACTTTTGATTGAGCCTTTCTGAAACACTCTTTCTGTAGAAACTGCAATTGGACATTCTGAGCGCTAAGAGGCCTCTATTGGGAAAAATAATATCTTCAAAAAAAACTACACGGAAGCATTGTGTGACACTTATTTCTGATATGTTCATTAAGCTAACAGAGTTAAACCATACTTTTGATTGCGCAGTTGTGAACACTCCTTCTGTAGAAAATGCAAGTGGACATTCGGAGCGCTAAGAGGGTAATAGTGGAGAAAGGAATATATTCAAATATAAACTACACAGTAGCATTCTGTGAAAATTCTTCCTGTTCTTTGCATTCAACTAACAGAGTTGAACCTTACTTTTGATTGAGCCGTTCTGAAACACTCTTTCTGTAGAAACTGCAATTGGACATGCTAAGCGCTAAGAGGCCTACATTGGGAAAAAGAATATCTTCAAATAAAAACTACACAGATGCATTCTGTGAAACTTATTTCTGATCTGTAAATTCAGTTAACAGAGATAAAACATATTTTTGATTGAGCAGTTATGAAACACTCTTTTTGTAGAAAATGCAAGTGGAGATTCTGAGCGCTAAGAGGGTAATAGTGGAAAAAGGAATGTCTTCAAATATAAACTACACAGAATCATTCGGTGAAACTTCTTTCTGATCTGTGCATTCAGCTAACAGGGCTAAACCATACTTTTGATTGAGCAGATCTGAACACTCTTTCTGTAGAAAATGTAACTGGACATTTGGAGCGCTAAGAGCGTAGTAGTGGAAAAAGGAATATATTCAAATATAAACTACACAGAAGCATTCTGTGAAACTTCTTTCTGATCTGAGCATTCAGCTAACAGAGTTAAACCATACTTTTGATTGAGCAGTTTTGAAACACTCTGTCTGTAGAAAATGCAACTGGACATTCGTAGCGCTAAGTGGGTAATAGTGGAAAAAAGAATATGTTCAAATATAAACTACACAGAAGCATTGTATGAAACTTCTTTCTGTTCTGTGCATTCAACTAACAGAGTTGAACCTTACTTTTGATTGAGCCGTTCTGAAACACTCTTTCTGTAGAAACTGCAATTGGACATTCTGAGCGCTAAGAGGCCTATATTGGGAAAAAGAATGTCTACAAATAAAAACTACACAGAAGAATTGTGTGAAACTTCTTTCTGTTCTGTTTGTTCAACTAAAAGAGTTGAACCTTAGTTTTGATTGAGCCGTTCTGTAACAGTCTTTCTGTAGAAAATGCAAGTGGACATTCGGAGCGTTAAGAGGGTAATAGTGGAAAAAGGAATATATTCAAATATAAACTACACAGTAGCATTCTGTGAAAATTCTTCCTGTTCTGTGCATTCAACTAACAGAGTTGAACCTTACTTTTGATTGAGCCGTTCTGAAACCCTCTTTCTGTAGAAACTGCAATTGGACATGCTAAGCACTAAGAGGCCTACATTGGGAAAAAGAATATCTTCAAATAAAAACTACACAGATGCATTCTGTGAAACTTATTTCTGATCTGTAAATTCAGTTAACAGAGATAAAACATATTTTTGATTGAGCAGTTATGAAACACACTTTTTGTAGAAAATGCAAGTGGAGATTCGGAGCGCTAAGAAGGTAATAGTGGAAAAAGGAATGTCTTCAAATATAAACTACACAGAATCATTCGGTGAAACTTCTTTCTGATCTGTGCATTCAGCTAACAGAGTTAAACCATACTTTTGATTGAGCAGATCTGAACACTCTTTCTGTAGAAAATGCAACTGGACATTTGGAGCGCTAAGAGCGTAGTAGTGGAAAAAGGAATATATTCAAATATAAACTACACAGAAGCATTCTGTGAAACTTCTTTCTGATCTGAGCATTCAGCTAACAGAGTTAAAACATACTTTTGATTGAGCAGTTTTGAAACACTCTGTCTGTAGAAAATGCAACTGGACATTCGTAGCGCTAAGTGGGTAATAGTGGAAAAAGGAAGATGTTCAAATATAAACTACACAGAAGCATTGTATGAAACTTCTTTCTGCTCTGTGCATTCAACTAACAGAGTTGAACCTTACTTTTGATTGAGCCGTTCTGAAACACTCTTTCTGTAGAAACTCCAATTGGACAATCTGAGCGCTAAGAGGCCTATATTTGGAAAAAGAATGTCTACAAATAAAAACTACACAGAAGAATTGTGTGAAACTTCTTTCTGTTCTGTTTGTTCAACTAAAAGAGTTGAACCTTAGTTTTGATTGAGCCGTTCTGAAACACTGTTTCTGTAGAAAATGCAAGTGGAGATTCGGAGCGCTAAGAGGGTAATAGTGGAAAAAGAATGTCTCCAAATATAAACTACACAGAATCATTCTGTGAAACTTCTTTCTGATCTGTGCATTCAGCTAACAGAGTTAAACCATACTTTTGATTGAGCAGATCTGAACACTCTTTCTGTAGAAAATGCAACTGGACATTTGGAGCGCTAAGAGAGTAGTAGTGGAAAAAGGAATATATTCAAATATAAACTACACAGAAGCATTCTGTGAAACTTCTTTCTGATCTGAGCATTCAGCTAACAGAGTTAAACCATACTTTTGATTGAGCAGTTTTGAAACACTCTGTCTGTAGAAAATGCAACTGGACATTCGTAGCGCTAAGTGGGTAATAGTGGAATAAAAATATGTTCAAATATAAACTACACAGAAGCATTGTATGAAACTTCTTTCTGTTCTGTGCATTCAACTAACAGAGTTGAACCTTACTTTTGATTGAGCCTTTCTGAAACACTCTTTCTGTAGAAACTGCAATTGGACATTCTGAGCGCTAAGAGGCCTCTATTGGGAAAAATAATATCTTCAAATAAAAACTACACAGAAGCATTGTGTGAAACTTATTTCTGATATGTTCATTAAGCTAACAGAGTTAAACCATACTTATGATTGCGCAGTTCGGAACACTCTTTCTGTAGAAAATGCAAGTGGACATTCGGAGCGCTAAGAGGGTAATAGTGGAAAAAGTAATATATTCAAATATAAACTACACAGTAGCATTCTGTGAAAATTCTTTCTGTTCTGTGCATTCAACTAACAGAGTTGAACCTTACTTTTGATTGAGCCGTTCTGAAACACTCTTTCTGTAGAAACTGCAATTGGACATGCTAAGCGCTAAGAGGCCTACATTGGGAAAAAGAATATCTTCAAATAAAAACTACACAGATGCATTCTGTGAAACTTATTTCTGATCTGTAAATTCAGTTAACAGAGATAAACCATATTTTTGATTGAGCAGTTATGAAACACTCTTTTTGTAGAAAATGCAAGTGGAGATTCGGAGCGCTAAGAGGGTAATATTGGAAAAAGGAATGTCTTCAAATATAAACTACACAGAATCATTCGGTGAAACTTCTTTCTGATCTGTGCATTCAGCTAACAGAGTTAAACCATACTTTTGATTGAGCAGATCTGAACACTCTTTCTGTAGAAAATGCAACTGGACATTTGGAGCGCTAAGAGCGTAGTAGTGGAAATAGGAATATATTCAAATATAAACTACACAGAAGCATTCTGTGAAACTTCTTTCTGATCTGAGCATTCAGCTAACAGAGTTAAACCATACTTTTGATTGAGCAGTTTTGAAACACTCTGTCTGTAGAAAATGCAACTGGACATTCTTAGCGCTAAGTGGGTAATAGTGGAAAAAAGAATATGTTCAAATATAAACTACACAGAAGCATTGTATGAAATTTCTTTCTGTTCTGTGCATTCAACCAGCAGAGTTGAATCTTACTTTTGATTGAGCCTTTCTGAAACACTCTTTCTGTAGAAACTGCAATTGGACATTCTGAGCGCTAAGAGGCCTCTATTGGGAAAAATAATATCTTCAAAAAAAACTACACGGAAGCATTGTGTGACACTTATTTCTGATATGTTCATTAAGCTAACAGAGTTAAACCATACTTTTGATTGCGCAGTTGTGAACACTCCTTCTGTAGAAAATGCAAGTGGACATTCGGAGCGCTAAGAGGGTAATAGTGGAGAAAGGAATATATTCAAATATAAACTACACAGTAGCATTCTGTGAAAATTCTTCCTGTTCTTTGCATTCAACTAACAGAGTTGAACCTTACTTTTGATTGAGCCGTTCTGAAACACTCTTTCTGTAGAAACTGCAATTGGACATGCTAAGCGCTAAGAGGCCTACATTGGGAAAAAGAATATCTTCAAATAAAAACTACACAGATGCATTCTGTGAAACTTATTTCTGATCTGTAAATTCAGTTAACAGAGATAAAACATATTTTTGATTGAGCAGTTATGAAACACTCTTTTTGTAGAAAATGCAAGTGGAGATTCTGAGCGCTAAGAGGGTAATAGTGGAAAAAGGAATGTCTTCAAATATAAACTACACAGAATCATTCGGTGAAACTTCTTTCTGATCTGTGCATTCAGCTAACAGGGCTAAACCATACTTTTGATTGAGCAGATCTGAACACTCTTTCTGTAGAAAATGTAACTGGACATTTGGAGCGCTAAGAGCGTAGTAGTGGAAAAAGGAATATATTCAAATATAAACTACACAGAAGCATTCTGTGAAACTTCTTTCTGATCTGAGCATTCAGCTAACAGAGTTAAACCATACTTTTGATTGAGCAGTTTTGAAACACTCTGTCTGTAGAAAATGCAACTGGACATTCGTAGCGCTAAGTGGGTAATAGTGGAAAAAAGAATATGTTCAAATATAAACTACACAGAAGCATTGTATGAAACTTCTTTCTGTTCTGTGCATTCAACTAACAGAGTTGAACCTTACTTTTGATTGAGCCGTTCTGAAACACTCTTTCTGTAGAAACTGCAATTGGACATTCTGAGCGCTAAGAGGCCTATATTGGGAAAAAGAATGTCTACAAATAAAAACTACACAGAAGAATTGTGTGAAACTTCTTTCTGTTCTGTCTGTTCAACTAAAAGAGTTGAACCTTAGTTTTGATTGAGCCGTTCTGAAACACTCTTTCTGTAGAAAATGCAAGTGGAGATTCGGAGCGCTAAGAGGGTAATAGTGGAAAAAGGAATGTCTCCAAATATAAACTACACAGAATCATTCTGTGAAACTTCTTTCTGATCTGTGCATTCAGCTAACAGTGTTAAACCGTACTTTTGATTGAGCAGATCTGAACACTCTTTCTGTAGAAAATGCAACTGGACATTTGGAGCGCTAAGAGAGTAGTAGTGGAAAAAGGAATATATTCAAATATAAACTACACAGAAGCATTCTGTGAAACTTCTTTCTGATCTGAGCATTCAGCTAACAGAGTTAAACCATACATTTGATTGAGCAGTTTTGAAACACTCTGTCTGTAGAAAATGCAACTGGACATTCGTAGCGCTAAGTGGGTAATAGTGGAAAAAAGAATATGTTCAAATATAAACTACACAGAAGCATTGTATGAAACTTCTTTCTGTTCTGTGCATTCAACTAACAGAGTTGAACCTTACGTTTGATTGAGCCGTTCTGAATCACTCTTTCTGTAGAAACTGCAATTGGACATTCTGAGCGCTAAGAGGCCTATATTGGGAAAAAGAATGTCTACAAATAAAAACTACACAGAAGAATTGTGTGAAACTTCTTTCTGTTCTGTTTGTTCAACTAAAAGAGTTGAACCTTAGTTTTGATTGAGCCGTTCTGAAACACTCTTTCTGTAGAAAATGCAAGTGGACATTTGGAGCGCTAAGAGAGTAGTAGTGGAAAAAGGAATATATTCAAATATAAACTACACAGAATCATTCTGTGAAACTTCTTTCTGATCTGAGCATTCAGCTAACAGAGTTAAACCATACTTTTGATTGAGCAGTTTTGAAACACTCTGTCTGTAGAAAATGCAACTGGACATTCGTAGCGCTAAGTGGGTAATAGTGGAATAAAAATATGTTCAAATATAAACTACACAGAAGCATTGTATGAAACTTCTTTCTGTTCTGTGCATTCAACTAACAGAGTTGAACCTTACTTTTGATTGAGCCTTTCTGAAACACTCTTTCTGTAGAAACTGCAATTGGACATTCTGAGCGCTAAGAGGCCTCTATTGGGAAAAATAATATCTTCAAATAAAAACTACACAGAAGCATTGTGTGAAACTTATTTCTGATATGTTCATTAAGCTAACAGAGTTAAACCATAGTTTTGATTGCGCAGTTCTGAACACTCTTTCTGTAGAAAATGCAAGTGGACATTCGGAGCGCTAAGAGGGTAATAGTGGAAAAAGGAATATATTCAAATATAAACTACACAGTAGCATTCTGTGAAAATTCTTTCTGTTCTGTGCATTCAACTAACAGAGTTGAACCTTACTTTTGATTGAGCCGTTCTGAAACACTCTTTCTGTAGAAACTGCAATTGGACATGCTAAGCGCTAAGAGGCCTACATTGGGAAAAAGAATATCTTCAAATAAAAACTACACAGATGCATTCTGTGAAACTTATTTCTGATCTGTAAATTCAGTTAACAGAGATAAAACATATTTTTGATTGAGCAGTTATGAAACACTCTTTTTGTAGAAAATGCAAGTGGAGATTCGGAGCGCTAAGAGGGTAATAGTGGAAAAAGGAATGTCTTCAAATATAAACTACACAGAATAATTCGGTGAAACTTCTTTCTGATCTGTGCATTCAGCTAACAGAGTTAAACCATACTTTTGATTGAGCAGATCTGAACACTCTTTCTGTAGAAAATGCAACTGGACATTTGGAGCGCTAAGAGCGTAGTAGTGGAAATAGGAATATATTGAAATATAAACTACACAGAAGCATTCTGTGAAACTTCTTTCTGATCTGAGCATTCAGCTAACAGAGTTAAACCATACTTTTGATTGAGCAGTTTTGAAACACTCTGTCTGTAGAAAATGCAACTGGACATTCGTAGCGCTAAGTGGGTAATAGTGGAAAAAAGAATATGTTCAAATATAAACTACACAGAAGCATTGTATGAAATTTCTTTCTGTTCTGTGCATTCAACTAACAGAGTTGAACCTTACTTTTGATTGAGCCTTTCTGAAACACTCTTTCTGTAGCAACTGCAATTGGACATTCTGAGCGCTAAGAGGCCTCTATTGGGAAAAATAATATCTTCAAATAAAAACTACACAGAAGCATTGTGTGAAACTTATTTCTGATATGTTCATTAAGCTAACAGAGTTAAACCATACTTTTGATTGCGCAGTTCTGAACACTCTTTCTGTAGAAAATGCAAGTGGACATTCGGAGCGCTAAGAGGGTAATAGTGGAAAAAGGAATATATTCAAATATAAACTACACAGTAGCATTCTGTGAAAATTCTTCCTGTTCTGTGCATTCAACTAACAGAGTTGAACCTTACTTTTGATTGAGCCGTTCTGAAACACCCTTTCTGTAGAAACTGCAATTGGACATGCTAAGCGCTAAGAGGCCTACATTGGGAAAAAGAATATCTTCAAATAAAAACTACACAGATGCATTCTGTGAAACTTATTTCTGATCTGTAAATTCAGTTAACAGAGATAAAACATATTTTTGATTGAGCAGTTATGAAACACTCTTTTTGTAGAAAATGCAAGTGGAGATTCGGAGCGCTAAGAGGGTAATAGTGGAAAAAGGAATGTCTTCAAATATAAACTACACAGAATAATTCGGTGAAACTTCTTTCTGATCTGTGCATTCAGCTAACAGAGTTAAACCGTACTTTTGATTGAGCAGATCTGAACACTCTTTCTGTAGAAAATGCAACTGGACATTTGGAGCGCTAAGAGCGTAGTAGTGGAAATAGGAATATATTCAAATATAAACTACACAGAAGCATTCTGTGAAACTTCTTTCTGATCTGAGCATTCAGCTAACAGAGTTAAACCATACTTTTGATTGAGCAGTTTTGAAACACTCTGTCTGTAGAAAATGCAACTGGACATTCGTAGCGCTAAGTGGGTAATAGTGGAAAAAAGAATATGTTCAAATATAAACTACACAGAAGCATTGTATGAAATTTCTTTCTGTTCTGTGCATTCAACTAACAGAGTTGAACCTTACTTTTATTGAGCCTTTCTGAAACACTCTTTCTGTAGAAACTGCAATTGGACATTCTGAGCGCTAAGAGGCCTCTATTGGGAAAAATAATATCTTCAAATAAAAACTACACAGAAGCATTGTGTGAAACTTATTTCTGATATGTTCATTAAGCTAACAGAGTTAAACCATACTTTTGATTGCGCAGTTCTGAACACTCTTTCTGTAGAAAATGCAAGTGGACATTCGGAGCGCTAAGAGGGTAATAGTGGAAAAAGGAATATATTCAAATATAAACTACACAGTAGCATTCTGTGAAAATTCTTCCTGTTCTGTGCATTCAACTAACAGAGTTGAACCTTACTTTTGATTGAGCCGTTCTGAAACACTCTTTCTGTAGAAACTGCAATTGGACATGCTAAGCGCTAAGAGGCCTACATTGGGAAAAAGAATATCTTCAAATAAAAACTACACAGATGCATTCTGTGAAACTTATTTCTGATCTGTAAATTCAGTTAACAGAGATAAAACATATTTTTGATTGAGCAGTTATGAAACACTCTTTTTGTAGAAAATGCAAGTGGAGATTCTGAGCGCTAAGAGGGTAATAGTGGAAAAAGGAATGTCTTCAAATATAAACTACACAGAATCATTCGGTGAAACTTCTTTCTGATCTGTGCATTCAGCTAACAGTGTTAAACCGTACTTTTGATTGAGCAGATCTGAACACTCTTTCTGTAGAAAATGCAACTGGACATTTGGAGCGCTAAGAGAGTAGTAGTGGAAAAAGGAATATATTCAAATATAAACTACACAGAAGCATTCTGTGAAACTTCTTTCTGATCTGAGCATTCAGCTAACAGAGTTAAACCATACATTTGATTGAGCAGTTTTGAAACACTCTGTCTGTAGAAAATGCAACTGGACATTCGTAGCGCTAAGTGGGTAATAGTGGAAAAAAGAATATGTTCAAATATAAACTACACAGAAGCATTGTATGAAACTTCTTTCTGTTCTGTGCATTCAACTAACAGAGTTGAACCTTACGTTTGATTGAGCCGTTCTGAATCACTCTTTCTGTAGAAACTGCAATTGGACATTCTGAGCGCTAAGAGGCCTATATTGGGAAAAAGAATGTCTACAAATAAAAACTACACAGAAGAATTGTGTGAAACTTCTTTCTGTTCTGTTTGTTCAACTAAAAGAGTTGAACCTTAGTTTTGATTGAGCCGTTCTGAAACACTCTTTCTGTAGAAAATGCAAGTGGAGATTCGGAGCGCTAAGAGGGTAATAGTGGAAAAAGGAATGTCTCCAAATATAAACTACACAGAATCATTCTGTGAAACTTCTTTCTGATCTGTGCATTCAGCTAACAGAGTTAAACCATACTTTTGATTGAGCAGATCTGAACACTCTTTCTGTAGAAAATGCAACTGGACATTTGGAGCGCTAAGAGCGTAGTAGTGGAAATAGGAATATATTCAAATATAAACTACACAGAAGCATTCTGTGAAACTTCTTTCTGATCTGAGCATTCAGCTAACAGAGTTAAACCATACTTTTGATTGAGCAGTTTTGAAACACTCTGTCTGTAGAAAATGCAACTGGACATTCTTAGCGCTAAGTGGGTAATAGTGGAAAAAAGAATATGTTCAAATATAAACTACACAGAAGCATTGTATGAAATTACTTTCTGTTCTGTGCATTCAACTAACAGAGTTGAACCTTACTTTTGATTGAGCCTTTCTGAAACACTCTTTCTGTAGAAACTGCAATTGGACATTCTGAGCGCTAAGAGGCCTCTATTGGGAAAAATAATATCTTCAAAAAAAACTACACAGAAGCATTGTGTGACACTTATTTCTGATATGTTCATTAAGCTAACAGAGTTAAACCATACTTTTGATTGCGCAGTTGTGAACACTCCTTCTGTAGAAAATGCAAGTGGACATTCGGAGCGCTAAGAGGGTAATAGTGGAGAAAGGAATATATTCAAATATAAACTACACAGTAGCATTCTGTGAAAATTCTTCCTGTTCTTTGCATTCAACTAACAGAGTTGAACCTTACTTTTGATTGAGCCGTTCTGAAACACTCTTTCTGTAGAAACTGCAATTGGACATGCTAAGCGCTAAGAGGCCTACATTGGGAAAAAGAATATCTTCAAATAAAAACTACACAGATGCATTCTGTGAAACTTATTTCTGATCTGTAAATTCAGTTAACAGAGATAAAACATATTTTTGATTGAGCAGTTATGAAACACTCTTTTTGTAGAAAATGCAAGTGGAGATTCTGAGCGCTAAGAGGGTAATAGTGGAAAAAGGAATGTCTTCAAATATAAACTACACAGAATCATTCGGTGAAACTTCTTTCTGATCTGTGCATTCAGCTAACAAGGCTAAACCATACTTTTGATTGAGCAGATCTGAACACTCTTTCTGTAGAAAATGTAACTGGACATTTGGAGCGCTAAGAGCGTAGTAGTGGAAAAAGGAATATATTCAAATATAAACTACACAGAAGCATTCTGTGAAACTTCTTTCTGATCTGAGCATTCAGCTAACAGAGTTAAACCATACTTTTGATTGAGCAGTTTTGAAACACTCTGTAGAAAATGCAACTGGACATTCGTAGCGCTAAGTGGGTAATAGTGGAAAAAAGAATATGTTCAAATATAAACTACACAGAAGCATTGTATGAAACTTCTTTCTGTTCTGTGCATTCAACTAACAGAGTTGAACCTTACTTTTGATTGAGCCGTTCTGAAACACTCTTTCTGTAGAAACTGCAATTGGACATTCTGAGCGCTAAGAGGCCTATATTGGGAAAAAGAATGTCTACAAATAAAAACTACACAGAAGAATTGTGTGAAACTTCTTTCTGTTCTGTCTGTTCAACTAAAAGAGTTGAACCTTAGTTTTGATTGAGCCGTTCTGAAACACTCTTTCTGTAGAAAATGCAAGTGGAGATTCGGAGCGCTAAGAGGGTAATAGTGGAAAAAGGAATGTCTCCAAATATAAACTACACAGAATCATTCTGTGAAACTTCTTTCTGATCTGTGCATTCAGCTAACAGTGTTAAACCGTACTTTTGATTGAGCAGATCTGAACACTCTTTCTGTAGAAAATGCAACTGGACATTTTGAGCGCTAAGAGAGTAGTAGTGGAAAAAGGAATATATTCAAATATAAACTACACAGAAGCATTCTGTGAAACTTCTTTCTGATCTGAGCATTCAGCTAACAGAGTTAAACCATACATTTGATTGAGCAGTTTTGAAACACTCTGTCTGTAGAAAATGCAACTGGACATTCGTAGCGCTAAGTGGGTAATAGTGGAAAAAAGAATATGTTCAAATATAAACTACACAGAAGCATTGTATGAAACTTCTTTCTGTTCTGTGCATTCAACTAACAGAGTTGAACCTTACGTTTGATTGAGCCGTTCTGAATCACTCTTTCTGTAGAAACTGCAATTGGACATTCTGAGCGCTAAGAGGCCTATATTGGGAAAAAGAATGTCTACAAATAAAAACTACACAGAAGAATTGTGTGAAACTTCTTTCTGTTCTGTTTGTTCAACTAAAAGAGTTGAACCTTAGTTTTGATTGAGCCGTTCTGAAACACTCTTTCTGTAGAAAATGCAAGTGGAGATTCGGAGCGCTAAGAGGGTAATAGTGGAAAAAGGAATGTCTCCAAATATAAACTACACAGAATCATTCTGTGAAACTTCTTTCTGATCTGTGCATTCAGCTAACAGAGTTAAACCATACTTTTGATTGAGCAGATCTGAACACTCTTTCTGTAGAAAATGCAACTGGACATTTGGAGCGCTAAGAGAGTAGTAGTGGAAAAAGGAATATATTCAAATATAAACTACACAGAAGCATTCTGTGAAACTTCTTTCTGATCTGAGCATTCAGCTAACAGAGTTAAACCATACTTTTGATTGAGCAGTTTTGAAACACTCTGTCTGTAGAAAATGCAACTGGACATTCGTAGCGCTAAGTGGGTAATAGTGGAATAAAAATATGTTCAAATATAAACTACACAGAAGCATTGTATGAAACTTCTTTCTGTTCTGTGCATTCAAATAACAGAGTTGAACCTTACTTTTGATTGAGCCTTTCTGAAACACTCTTTCTGTAGAAACTGCAATTGGACATTCTGAGCGCTAAGAGGCCTCTATTGGGAAAAATAATATCTTCAAATAAAAACTACACAGAAGCATTGTGTGAAACTTATTTCTGATATGTTCATTAAGCTAACAGAGTTAAACCATAGTTTTGATTGCGCAGTTCTGAACACTCTTTCTGTAGAAAATGCAAGTGGACATTCGGAGCGCTAAGAGGGTAATAGTGGAAAAAGGAATATATTCAAATATAAACTACACAGTAGCATTCTGTGAAAATTCTTCCTGTTCTTTGCATTCAACTAACAGAGTTGAACCTTACTTTTGATTGAGCCGTTCTGAAACACTCTTTCTGTAGAAACTGCAATTGGACATGCTAAGCGCTAAGAGGCCTACATTGGGAAAAAGAATATCTTCAAATAAAAACTACACAGATGCATTCTGTGAAACTTATTTCTGATCTGTAAATTCAGTTAACAGAGATAAAACATATTTTTGATTGAGCAGTTATGAAACACTCTTTTTGTAGAAAATGCAAGTGGAGATTCTGAGCGCTAAGAGGGTAATAGTGGAAAAAGGAATGTCTTCAAATATAAACTACACAGAATCATTCGGTGAAACTTCTTTCTGATCTGTGCATTCAGCTAACAAGGCTAAACCATACTTTTGATTGAGCAGATCTGAACACTCTTTCTGTAGAAAATGTAACTGGACATTTGGAGCGCTAAGAGCGTAGTAGTGGAAAAAGGAATATATTCAAATATAAACTACACAGAAGCATTCTGTGAAACTTCTTTCTGATCTGAGCATTCAGCTAACAGAGTTAAACCATACTTTTGATTGAGCAGTTTTGAAACACTCTGTCTGTAGAAAATGCAACTGGACATTCGTAGCGCTAAGTGGGTAATAGTGGAAAAAATAATATGTTCAAATATAAACTACACAGAAGCATTGTATGAAACTTCTTTCTGTTCTGTGCATTCAACTAACAGAGTTGAACCTTACTTTTGATTGAGCCGTTCTGAAACACTCTTTCTGTAGAAACTGCAATTGGACATTCTGAGCGCTAAGAGGCCTATATTGGGAAAAAGAATGTCTACAAATAAAAACTACACAGAAGAATTGTGTGAAACTTCTTTCTGTTCTGTCTGTTCAACTAAAAGAGTTGAACCTTAGTTTTGATTGAGCCGTTCTGAAACACTCTTTCTGTAGAAAATGCAAGTGGAGATTCGGAGCGCTAAGAGGGTAATAGTGGAAAAAGGAATGTCTCCAAATATAAACTACACAGAATCATTCTGTGAAACTTCTTTCTGATCTGTGCATTCAGCTAACAGTGTTAAACCGTAGTTTTGATTGAGCAGATCTGAACACTCTTTCTGTAGAAAATGCAACTGGACATTTGGAGCGCTAAGAGAGTAGTAGTGGAAAAAGGAATATATTCAAATATAAACTACACAGAAGCATTCTGTGAAACTTCTTTCTGATCTGAGCATTCAGCTAACAGAGTTAAACCATACATTTGATTGAGCAGTTTTGAAACACTCTGTCTGTAGAAAATGCAACTGGACATTCGTAGCGCTAAGTGGGTAATAGTGGAAAAAAGAATATGTTCAAATATAAACTACACAGAAGCATTGTATGAAACTTCTTTCTGTTCTGTGCATTCAACTAACAGAGTTGAACCTTACGTTTGATTGAGCCGTTCTGAATCACTCTTTCTGTAGAAACTGCAATTGGACATTCTGAGCGCTAAGAGGCCTATATTGGGAAAAAGAATGTCTACAAATAAAAACTACACAGAAGAATTGTGTGAAACTTCTTTCTGTTCTGTTTGTTCAACTAAAAGAGTTGAACCTTAGTTTTGATTGAGCCGTTCTGAAACACTCTTTCTGTAGAAAATGCAAGTGGAGATTCGGAGCGCTAAGAGGGTAATAGTGGAAAAAGGAATGTCTCCAAATATAAACTACACAGAATCATTCTGTGAAACTTCTTTCTGATCTGTGCATTCAGCTAACAGAGTTAAACCATACTTTTGATTGAGCAGATCTGAACACTCTTTCTGTAGAAAATGCAACTGGACATTTGGAGCGCTAAGAGAGTAGTAGTGGAAAAAGGAATATATTCAAATATAAACTACACAGAAGCATTCTGTGAAACTTCTTTCTGATCTGAGCATTCAGCTAACAGAGTTAAACCATACTTTTGATTGAGCAGTTTTGAAACACTCTGTCTGTAGAAAATGCAACTGGACATTCGTAGCGCTAAGTGGGTAATAGTGGAATAAAAATATGTTCAAATATAAACTACACAGAAGCATTGTATGAAACTTCTTTCTGTTCTGTGCATTCAACTAACAGAGTTGAACCTTACTTTTGATTGAGCCTTTCTGAAACACTCTTTCTGTAGAAACTGCAATTGGACATTCTGAGCGCTAAGAGGCCTCTATTGGGAAAAATAATATCTTCAAAAAAAACTACACAGAAGCATTGTGTGACACTTATTTCTGATATGTTCATTAAGCTAACAGAGTTAAACCATACTTTTGATTGCGCAGTTCTGAACACTCCTTCTGTAGAAAATGCAAGTGGACATTCGGAGCGCTAAGAGGGTAATAGTGGAGAAAGGAATATATTCAAATATAAACTACACAGTAGCATTCTGTGAAAATTCTTCCTGTTCTTTGCATTCAACTAACAGAGTTGAACCTTACTTTTGATTGAGCCGTTCTGAAACACTCTTTCTGTAGAAACTGCAATTGGACATGCTAAGCGCTAAGAGGCCTACATTGGGAAAAAGAATATCTTCAAATAAAAACTACACAGATGCATTCTGTGAAACTTATTTCTGATCTGTAAATTCAGTTAACAGAGATAAAACATATTTTTGATTGAGCAGTTATGAAACACTCTTTTTGTAGAAAATGCAAGTGGAGATTCTGAGCGCTAAGAGGGTAATAGTGGAAAAAGGAATGTCTTCAAATATAAACTACACAGAATCATTCGGTGAAACTTCTTTCTGATCTGTGCATTCAGCTAACAGGGCTAAACCATACTTTTGATTGAGCAGATCTGAACACTCTTTCTGTAGAAAATGCAACTGGACATTTGGAGCGCTAAGAGCGTAGTAGTGGAAAAAGGAATATATTCAAATATAAACTACACAGAAGCATTCTGTGAAACTTCTTTCTGATCTGAGCATTCAGCTAACAGAGTTAAACCATACTTTTGATTGAGCAGTTTTGAAACTCTCTGTCTGTAGAAAATGCAACTGGACATTCGTAGCGCTAAGTGGGTAATAGTGGAAAAAAGAATATGTGCAAATATAAACTACACAGAAGCATTGTATGAAACTTCTTTCTGTTCTGTGCATTCAACTAACAGAGTTGAACCTTACTTTTGATTGAGCCGTTCTGAAACACTCTTTCTGTAGAAACTGCAATTGGACATTCTGAGCGCTAAGAGGCCTATATTGGGAAAAAGAATGTCTACAAATAAAAACTACACAGAAGAATTGTGTGAAACTTCTTTCTGTTCTGTCTGTTCAACTAAAAGAGTTGAACCTTAGTTTTGATTGAGCCGTTCTGAAACACTCTTTCTGTAGAAAATGCAAGTGGAGATTCGGAGCGCTAAGAGGGTAATAGTGGAAAAAGGAATGTCTCCAAATATAAACTACACAGAATCATTCTGTGAAACTTCTTTCTGATCTGTGCATTCAGCTAACAGTGTTAAACCGTACTTTTGATTGAGAAGATCTGAACACTCTTTCTGTAGAAAATGCAACTGGACATTTGGAGCGCTAAGAGAGTAGTAGTGGAAAAAGGAATATATTCAAATATAAACTACACAGAAGCATTCTGTGAAACTTCTTTCTGATCTGAGCATTCAGCTAACAGAGTTAAACCATACTTTTGATTGAGCAGTTTTGAAACACACTGTCTGTAGAAAATGCAACTGGACATTCGTAGCGCTAAGTGGGTAATAGTGGAAAAAAGAATATGTTCAAATATAAACTACACAGAAGCATTGTATGAAACTTCTTTCTGTTCTGTGCATTCAACTAACAGAGTTGAACCTTACGTTTGATTGAGCCGTTCTGAATCACTCTTTCTGTAGAAACTGCAATTGGACATTCTGAGCGCTAAGAGGCCTATATTGGGAAAAAGAATGTCTACAAATAAAAACTACACAGAAGAATTGTGTGAAACTTCTTTCTGTTCTGTTTGTTCAACTAAAAGAGTTGAACCTTAGTTTTGATTGAGCCGTTCTGAAACACTCTTTCTGTAGAAAATGCAAGTGGAGATTCGGAGCGCTAAGAGGGTAATAGTGGAAAAAGGAATGTCTCCAAATATAAACTACACAGAATCATTCTGTGAAACTTCTTTCTGATCTGTGCATTCAGCTAACAGAGTTAAACCATACTTTTGATTGAGCAGATCTGAACACTCTTTCTGTAGAAAATGCAACTGGACATTTGGAGCGCTAAGAGAGTAGTAGTGGAAAAAGGAATATATTCAAATATAAACTACACAGAAGCATTCTGTGAAACTTCTTTCTGATCTGAGCATTCAGCTAACAGAGTTAAACCATACTTTTGATTGAGCAGTTTTGAAACACTCTGTCTGTAGAAAATGCAACTGGACATTCGTAGCGCTAAGTGGGTAATAGTGGAATAAAAATATGTTCAAATATAAACTACACAGAAGCATTGTATGAAACTTCTTTCTGTTCTGTGCATTCAACTAACAGAGTTGAACCTTACTTTTGATTGAGCCTTTCTGAAACACTCTTTCTGTAGAAACTGCAATTGGACATTCTGAGCGCTAAGAGGACTCTATTGGGAAAAATAATATCTTCAAATAAAAACTACACAGAAGCATTGTGTGAAACTTATTTCTGATATGTTCATTAAGCTAACAGAGTTAAACCATAGTTTTGATTGCGCAGTTCTGAACACTCTTTCTGTAGAAAATGCAAGTGGACATTCGGAGCGCTAAGAGGGTAATAGTGGAAAAAGGAATATATTCAAATATAAACTACACAGTAGCATTCTGTGAAAATTCTTTCTGTTCTGTGCATTCAACTAACAGAGTTGAACCTTACTTTTGATTGAGCCGTTCTGAAACACTCTTTCTGTAGAAACTGCAATTGGACATGCTAAGCGCTAAGAGGCCTACATTGGGAAAAAGAATATCTTCAAATAAAAACTACACAGATGCATTCTGTGAAACTTATTTCTGATCTGTAAATTCAGTTAACAGAGATAAAACATATTTTTGATTGAGCAGTTATGAAACACTCTTTTTGTAAAAAATGCAAGTGGAGATTCGGAGCGCTAAGAGGGTAATAGTGGAAAAAGGAATGTCTTCAAATATAAACTACACAGAATAATTCGGTGAAACTTCTTTCTGATCTGTGCATTCAGCTAACAGAGTTAAACCATACTTTTGATTGAGCAGATCTGAACACTCTTTCTGTAGAAAATGCAACTGGACATTTGGAGCGCTAAGAGCGTAGTAGTGGAAATAGGAATATATTCAAATATAAACTACACAGAAGCATTCTGTGAAACTTCTTTCTGATCTGAGCATTCAGCTAACAGAGTTAAACCATACTTTTGATTGAGCAGTTTTGAAACACTCTGTCTGTAGAAAATGCAACTGGACATTCGTAGCGCTAAGTGGGTAATAGTGGAAAAAAGAATATGTTCAAATATAAACTACACAGAAGCATTGTATGAAATTTCTTTCTGTTCTGTGCATTCAACTAACAGAGTTGAACCTTACTTTTGATTGAGCCTTTCTGAAACACTCTTTCTGTAGAAACTGCAATTGGACATTCTGAGCGCTAAGAGGCCTCTATTGGGAAAAATAATATCTTCAAAAAAAACTACACAGAAGCATTGTGTGAAACTTATTTCTGATATGTTCATTAAGCTAACAGAGTTAAACCATACTTTTGAATGCGCAGTTCTGAACACTCTTTCTGTAGAAACTGCAATTGGACATTCTGAGCGCTAAGAGGCCTATATTGGGAAAAAGAATGTCTACAAATTAAAACTACACAGAAGCATTGTGTGAAACTTCTTTCTGTTCTGTTTGTTCAACTAAAAGAGTTGAACCTTAGTTTTGATTGCGCAGTTCTGAACACTCTTTCTGTAGAAAATGCAAGTGGACATTCGGAGCGCTAAGAGGGTAATAGTGGAAAAAGGAATATATTCAAATATAAACTACACAGTAGCATTCTGTGAAAATTCTTCCTGTTCTGTGCATTCAACTAACAGAGTTGAACCTTACTTTTGATTGAGCCGTTCTGAAACACTCTTTCTGTAGAAACTGCAATTGGACATGCTAAGCGCTAAGAGGCCTACATTGGGAAAAAGAATATCTTCAAATAAAAACTACACAGATGCATTCTGTGAAACTTATTTCTGATCTGTAAATTCAGTTAACAGAGATAAAACATATTTTTGATTGAGCAGTTATGAAACACTCTTTTTGTAGAAAATGCAAGTGGAGATTCGGAGCGCTAAGAGGGTAATAGTGGAAAAAAGAATGTCTTCAAATATAAACTACACAGAATCATTCGGTGAAACTTCTTTCTGATCTGTGCATTCAGCTAACAGAGCTAAACCATACTTTTGATTGAGCAGATCTGAACACTCTTTCTGTAGAAAATGCAACTGGACATTTGGAGCGCTAAGAGCGTAGTAGTGGAAAAAGGAATATATTCAAATATAAACTACAAAGAAGCATTCTGTGAAACTTCTTTCTGATCTGAGCATTCAGCTAACAGAGTTAAACCATACTTTTGATTGAGCAGTTTTGAAACACTCTGTCTGTAGAAAATGCAACTGGACATTCGTAGCGCTAAGTGGGTAATAGTGGAAAAAAGAATATGTTCAAATATGAACTACACAGAAGCATTGTATGAAACTTCTTTCTGTTCTGTGCATTCAACTAACAGAGTTGAACCTTACGTTTGATTGAGCCGTTCTGAATCACTCTTTCTGTAGAAACTGCAATTGGACATTCTGAGCGCTAAGAGGCCTACATTGGGAAAAAGAATGTCTACAAATTAAAACTACACAGAAGCATTGTGTGAAACTTCTTTCTGTTCTGTTTGTTCAACTAAAAGAGTTGAACCTTAGTTTTGATTGCGCAGTTCTGAACACTCTTTCTGTAGAAAATGCAAGTGGACATTCGGAGCGCTAAGAGGGTAATAGTGGAAAAAGGAATATATTCAAATATAAACTACACAGTAGCATTCTGTGAAAATTCTTCCTGTTCTGTGCATTCAACTAACAGAGTTGAACCTTACTTTTGATTGAGCCGTTCTGAAACACTCTTTCTGTAGAAACTGCAATTGGACATGCTAAGCGCTAAGAGGCCTACATTGGGAAAAAGAATATCTTCAAATAAAAACTACACAGATGCATTCTGTGAAACTTATTTCTGATCTGTAAATTCAGTTAACAGAGATAAAACATATTTTTGATTGAGCAGTTATGAAACACTCTTTTTGTAGAAAATGCAAGTGGAGATTCGGAGCGCTAAGAGGGTAATAGTGGAAAAAAGAATGTCTTCAAATATAAACTACACAGAATCATTCGGTGAAACTTCTTTCTGATCTGTGCATTCAGCTAACAGAGCTAAACCATACTTTTGATTGAGCAGATCTGAACACTCTTTCTGTAGAAAATGCAACTGGACATTTGGAGCGCTAAGAGCGTAGTAGTGGAAAAAGGAATATATTCAAATATAAACTACAAAGAAGCATTCTGTGAAACTTCTTTCTGATCTGAGCATTCAGCTAACAGAGTTAAACCATACTTTTGATTGAGCAGTTTTGAAACACTCTGTCTGTAGAAAATGCAACTGGACATTCGTAGCGCTAAGTGGGTAATAGTGGAAAAAAGAATATGTTCAAATATGAACTACACAGAAGCATTGTATGAAACTTCTTTCTGTTCTGTGCATTCAACTAACAGAGTTGAACCTTACGTTTGATTGAGCCGTTCTGAATCACTCTTTCTGTAGAAACTGCAATTGGACATTCTGAGCGCTAAGAGGCCTACATTGGGAAAAAGAATGTCTACAAATTAAAACTACACAGAAGCATTGTGTGAAACTTCTTTCTGTTCTGTTTGTTCAACTAAAAGAGTTGAACCTTAGTTTTGATTGCGCAGTTCTGAACACTCTTTCTGTAGAAAATGCAAGTGGACATTCGGAGCGCTAAGAGGGTAATAGTGGAAAAAGAAATATATTCAAATATAAACTACACAGTAGCATTCTGTGAAAATTCTTCCTGTTCTGTGCATTCAACTAACAGAGTTGAACCTTACTTTTGATTGAGCCGTTCTGAAACACTCTTTCTGTAGAAACTGCAATTGGACATGCTAAGCGCTAAGAGGCCTACATTGGGAAAAAGAATATCTTCAAATAAAAACTACACAGATGCATTCTGTGAAACTTATTTCTGATCTGTAAATTCAGTTAACAGAGATAAAACATATTTTTGATTGAGCAGTTATGAAACACTCTTTTTGTAGAAAATGCAAGTGGAGATTCGGAGCGCTAAGAGGGTAATAGTGGAAAAAGGAATGTCTTCAAATATAAACTACACAGAATCATTTGGTGAAACTTCTTTCTGATCTGTGCATTCAGCTAACAGAGCTAAACCATACTTTTGATTGAGCAGATCTGAACACTCTTTCTGTAGAAAATGCAACTGGACATTTGGAGCGCTAAGAGCGTAGTAGTGGAAAAAGGAATATATTCAAATATAAACTACACAGAAGCATTCTGTGAAACTTCTTTCTGATCTGAGCATTCAGCTAACAGAGTTAAACCATACTTTTGATTGAGCAGTTTTGAAACACTCTGTCTGTAGAAAATGCAACTGGACATTCGTAGCGCTAAGTGGGTAATAGTGGAAAAAAGAATATGTTCAAATATAAACTACACAGAAGCATTGTATGAAACTTCTTTCTGTTCTGTGCATTCAACTAACAGAGTTGAACCTTACATTTGATTGAGCCGTTCTGAAACACTCTTTCTGTAGAAACTGCAATTGGACATTCTGAGCGCTAAGAGGCCTATATTGGGAAAAAGAATGTCTACAAATAAAAACTACACAGAAGAATTGTGTGAAACTTCTTTCTGTTCTGTCTGTTCAACTAAAAGAGTTGAACCTTAGTTTTGATTGAGCCGTTCTGAAACACTCTTTCTGTAGAAAATGCAAGTGGAGATTCGGAGCGCTAAGAGGGTAATAGTGGAAAAAGGAATGTCTCCAAATATAAACTACACAGAATCATTCTGTGAAACTTCTTTCTGATCTGTGCATTCAGCTAACAGTGTTAAACCGTACTTTTGATTGAGAAGATCTGAACACTCTTTCTGTAGAAAATGCAACTGGACATTTGGAGCGCTAAGAGAGTAGTAGTGGAAAAAGGAATATATTCAAATATAAACTACACAGAAGCAATCTGTGAAACTTCTTTCTGATCTGAGCATTCAGCTAACAGAGTTAAACCATACTTTTGATTGAGCAGTTTTGAAACACTCTGTCTGTAGAAAATGCAACTGGACATTCGTAGCGCTAAGTGGGTAATAGTGGAAAAAAGAATATGTTCAAATATAAACTACACAGAAGCATTGTATGAAACTTCTTTCTGTTCTGTGCATTCAACTAACAGAGTTGAACCTTACTTTTGATTGAGCCGTTCTGAAACACTCTTTCTGTAGAAACTGCAATTGGACATTCTGAGCGCTAAGAGGCCTATATTGGGAAAAAGAATGTCTACAAATAAAAACTACACAGAAGAATTGTGTGAAACTTCTTTCTCTTCTGTCTGTTCAACTAAAAGAGTTGAACCTTAGTTTTGATTGAGCCGTTCTGAAACACTCTTTCTGTAGAAAATGCAAGTGGAGATTCGGAGCGCTAAGAGGGTAATAGTGGAAAAAGGAATGTCTCCAAATATAAACTACACAGAATCATTCTGTGAAACTTCTTTCTGATCTGTGCATTCAGCTAACAGTGTTAAACCGTACTTTTGATTGAGCAGATCTGAACACTCTTTCTGTAGAAAATGCAACTGGACATTTGGAGCGCTAAGAGAGTAGTAGTGGAAAAAGGAATATATTCAAATATAAACTACACAGAAGCATTCTGTGAAACTTCTTTCTGATCTGAGCATTCAGCTAACAGAATTAAACCATACTTTTGATTGAGCAGTTTTGAAACACTCTGTCTGTAGAAAATGCAACTGGACATTCGTAGCGCTAAGTGGGTAATAGTGGAAAAAAGAATATGTTCAAATATAAACTACACAGAAGCATTGTATGAAACTTCTTTCTGTTCTGTGCATTCAACTAACAGAGTTGAACCTTACTTTTGATTGAGCCGTTCTGAAACACTCTTTCTGTAGAAACTGCAATTGGACATGCTAAGCGCTAAGAGGCCTACATTGGGAAAAAGAATATCTTCAAATAAAAACTACACAGATGCATTCTGTGAAACTTATTTCTGATCTGTAAATTCAGTTAACAGAGATAAAACATATTTTTGATTGAGCAGTTATGAAACACTCTTTTTGTAGAAAATGCAAGTGGAGATTCGGAGCGCTAAGAGGGTTATAGTGGAAAAAGGAATGTCTTCAAATATAAACTACACAGAATCATTCGGTGAAACTTCTTTCTGATCTGTGCATTCAGCTAACAGAGCTAAACCATACTTTTGATTGAGCAGATCTGAACACTCTTTCTGTAGAAAATGCAACTGGACATTTGGAGCGCTAAGAGCGTAGTAGTGGAAAAAGGAATATATTCAAATATAAACTACAAAGAAGCATTCTGTGAAACTTCTTTCTGATCTGAGCATTCAGCTAACAGAGTTAAACCATACTTTTGATTGAGCAGTTTTGAAACACTCTGTCTGTAGAAAATGCAACTGGACATTCGTAGCGCTAAGTGGGTAATAGTGGAAAAAAGTATATGTTCAAATATAAACTACACAGAAGCATTGTATGAAACTTCTTTCTGTTCTGTGCATTCAACTAACAGAGTTGAACCTTACGTTTGATTGAGCCGTTCTGAATCACTCTTTCTGTAGAAACTGCAATTGGACATTCTGAGCGCTAAGAGGCCTATATTGGGAAAAAGAATGTCTACAAATTAAAACTACACAGAAGCATTGTGTGAAACTTCTTTCTGTTCTGTTTGTTCAACTAAAAGAGTTGAACCTTAGTTTTGATTGCGCAGTTCTGAACACTCTTTCTGTAGAAAATGCAAGTGGACATTCCGAGCGCTAAGAGGGTAATAGTGGAAAAAGGAATATATTCAAATATAAACTACACAGTAGCATTCTGTGAAAATTCTTCCTGTTCTGTGCATTCAACTAACAGAGTTGAACCTTACTTTTGATTGAGCCGTTCTGAAACACTCTTTCTGTAGAAACTGCAATTGGACATGCTAAGCGCTAAGAGGCCTACATTGGGAAAAAGAATATCTTCAAATAAAAACTACACAGATGCATTCTGTGAAACTTATTTCTGATCTGTAAATTCAGTTAACAGAGATAAAACATATTCTTGATTGAGCAGTTATGAAACACTCTTTTTGTAGAAAATGCAAGTGGAGATTCGGAGCGCTAAGAGGGTAATAGTGGAAAAAGGAATGTCTTCAAATATAAACTACACAGAATCATTCGGTGAAACTTCTTTCTGATCTGTGCTTTCAGCTAACAGAGCTAAACCATACTTTTGATTGAGCAGATCTGAACACTCTTTCTGTAGAAAATGCAACTGGACATTTGGAGCGCTAAGAGCGTAGTAGTGGAAAAAGGAATATATTCAAATATAAACTACACAGAAGCATTCTGTGAAACTTCTTTCTGATCTGAGCATTCAGCTAACAGAGTTAAACCATACTTTTGATTGAGCAGTTTTGAAACACTCTGTCTGTAGAAAATGCAACTGGACATTCGTAGCGCTAAGTGGGTAATAGTGGAAAAAAGAATATGTTCAAATATAAACTACACAGAAGCATTGTGTGAAACTTCTTTCTGTTCTGTGCATTCAACTAACAGAGTTGAACCTTACATTTGATTGAGCCGTTCTGAAACACTCTTTCTGTAGAAACTGCAATTGGACATTCTGAGCGCTAAGAGGCCTATATTGGGAAAAAGAATGTCTACAAATAAAAACTACACAGAAGAATTGTGTGAAACTTCTTTCTGTTCTGTCTGTTCAACTAAAAGAGTTGAACCTTAGTTTTGATTGAGCCGTTCTGAAACACTCTTTCTGTAGAAAATGCAAGTGGAGATTCGGAGCGCTAAGAGGGTAATAGTGGAAAAAGGAATGTCTCCAAATATAAACTACACAGAATCATTCTGTGAAACTTCTTTCTGATCTGTGCATTCAGCTAACAGTGTTAAACCGTACTTTTGATTGAGAAGATCTGAACACTCTTTCTGTAGAAAATGCAACTGGACATTTGGAGCGCTAAGAGAGTAGTAGTGGAAAAAGGAATATATTCAAATATAAACTACACAGAAGCAATCTGTGAAACTTCTTTCTGATCTGAGCATTCAGCTAACAGAGTTAAACCATACTTTTGATTGAGCAGTTTTGAAACACTCTGTCTGTAGAAAATGCAACTGGACATTCGTAGCGCTAAGTGGGTAATAGTGGAAAAAAGAATATGTTCAAATATAAACTACACAGAAGCATTGTATGAAACTTCTTTCTGTTCTGTGCATTCAACTAACAGAGTTGAACCTTACTTTTGATTGAGCCGTTCTGAAACACTCTTTCTGTAGAAACTGCAATTGGACATTCTGAGCGCTAAGAGGCCTATATTGGGAAAAAGAATGTCTACAAATAAAAACTACACAGAAGAATTGTGTGAAACTTCTTTCTGTTCTGTCTGTTCAACTTAAAGATTTGAACCTTAGTTTTGATTGAGCCGTTCTGAAACACTCTTTCTGTAGAAAATGCAAGTGGAGATTCGGAGCGCTAAGAGGGTAATAGTGGAAAAAGGAATGTCTCCAAATATAAACTACACAGAATCATTCTGTGAAACTTCTTTCTGATCTGTGCATTCAGCTAACAGTGTTAAACCGTACTTTTGATTGAGCAGATCTGAACACTCTTTCTGTAGAAAATGCAACTGGACATTTGGAGCGCTAAGAGAGTAGTAGTGGAAAAAGGAATATATTCAAATATAAACTACACAGAAGCATTCTGTGAAACTTCTTTCTGATCTGAGCATTCAGCTAACAGAATTAAACCATACTTTTGATTGAGCAGTTTTGAAACACTCTGTCTGTAGAAAATGCAACTGGACATTCGTAGCGCTAAGTGGGTAATAGTGGAAAAAAGAATATGTTCAAATATAAACTACACAGAAGCATTGTATGAAACTTCTTTCTGTTCTGTGCATTCAACTAACAGAGTTGAACCTTACTTTTGATTGAGCCGTTCTGAAACACTCTTTCTGTAGAAACTGCAATTGGACATGCTAAGCGCTAAGAGGCCTACATTGGGAAAAAGAATATCTTCAAATAAAAACTACACAGATGCATTCTGTGAAACTTATTTCTGATCTGTAAATTCAGTTAACAGAGATAAAACATATTTTTGATTGAGCAGTTATGAAACACTCTTTTTGTAGAAAATGCAAGTGGAGATTCGGAGCGCTAAGAGGGTTATAGTGGAAAAAGGAATGTCTTCAAATATAAACTACACAGAATCATTCGGTGAAACTTCTTTCTGATCTGTGCATTCAGCTAACAGAGCTAAACCATACTTTTGATTGAGCAGATCTGAACACTCTTTCTGTAGAAAATGCAACTGGACATTTGGAGCGCTAAGAGCGTAGTAGTGGAAAAAGGAATATATTCAAATATAAACTACAAAGAAGCATTCTGTGAAACTTCTTTCTGATCTGAGCATTCAGCTAACAGAGTTAAACCATACTTTTGATTGAGCAGTTTTGAAACACTCTGTCTGTAGAAAATGCAACTGGACATTCGTAGCGCTAAGTGGGTAATAGTGGAAAAAAGTATATGTTCAAATATAAACTACACAGAAGCATTGTATGAAACTTCTTTCTCTTCTGTGCATTCAACTAACAGAGTTGAACCTTACGTTTGATTGAGCCGTTCTGAATCACTCTTTCTGTAGAAACTGCAATTGGACATTCTGAGCGCTAAGAGGCCTATATTGGGAAAAAGAATGTCTACAAATTAAAACTACACAGAAGCATTGTGTGAAACTTCTTTCTGTTCTGTTTGTTCAACTAAAAGAGTTGAACCTTAGTTTTGATTGCGCAGTTCTGAACACTCTTTCTGTAGAAAATGCAAGTGGACATTCCGAGCGCTAAGAGGGTAATAGTGGAAAAAGGAATATATTCAAATATAAACTACACAGTAGCATTCTGTGAAAATTCTTCCTGTTCTGTGCATTCAACTAACAGAGTTGAACCTTACTTTTGATTGAGCCGTTCTGAAACACTCTTTCTGTAGAAACTGCA
Source organism: Symphalangus syndactylus (assembly GCF_028878055.3). NCBI lineage: Eukaryota > Metazoa > Chordata > Mammalia > Primates > Hylobatidae > Symphalangus > Symphalangus syndactylus. Next base: position 8,160,865 of record NC_072445.2, on the reverse strand, counting down.
ATTGGACATGCTAAGCGCTAAGAGGCCTACATTGGGAAAAAGAATATCTTCAAATAAAAACTACACAGATGCATTCTGTGAAACTTATTTCTGATCTGTAAATTCAGTTAACAGAGATAAAACATATTCTTGATTGAGCAGTTATGAAACACTCTTTTTGTAGAAAATGCAAGTGGAGATTCGGAGCGCTAAGAGGGTAATAGTGGAAAAAGGAATGTCTTCAAATATAAACTACACAGAATCATTCGGTGAAACTTCTTTCTGATCTGTGCTTTCAGCTAACAGAGCTAAACCATACTTTTGATTGAGCAGATCTGAACACTCTTTCTGTAGAAAATGCAACTGGACATTTGGAGCGCTAAGAGCGTAGTAGTGGAAAAAGGAATATATTCAAATATAAACTACACAGAAGCATTCTGTGAAACTTCTTTCTGATCTGAGCATTCAGCTAACAGAGTTAAACCATACTTTTGATTGAGCAGTTTTGAAACACTCTGTCTGTAGAAAATGCAACTGGACATTCGTAGCGCTAAGTGGGTAATAGTGGAAAAAAGAATATGTTCAAATATAAACTACACAGAAGCATTGTGTGAAACTTCTTTCTGTTCTGTGCATTCAACTAACAGAGTTGAACCTTACTTTTGATTGAGCCGTTCTGAAACACTCTTTCTGTAGAAACTTCAATTGGACATTCTGAGCGCTAAGAGGCCTATATTGGGAAAAAGAATGTCTACAAATAAAAACTACACAGAAGAATTGTGTGAAACTTCTTTCTGTTCTGTCTGTTCAACTAAAAGAGTTGAACCTTAGTTTTGATTGAGCCGTTCTGAAACACTCTTTCTGTAGAAAATGCAAGTGGAGATTCGGAGCGCTAAGAGGGTAATAGTGGAAAAAGGAATGTCTCCAAATATAAACTACACAGAATCATTCTGTGAAACTTCTTTCTGATCTGTGCATTCAGCTAACAGTGTTAAACCGTACTTTTGATTGAGCAGATCTGAACACTCTTTCTGTAGAAAATGCAACTGGACATTTGGAGCGCTAAGAGAGTAGTAGTGGAAAAAGGAATATATTCAAATATAAACTACACAGAAGCATTCTGTGAAACTTCTTTCTGATCTGAGCATTCAGCTAACAGAGTTAAACCATACTTTTGATTGAGCAGTTTTGAAACACTCTGTCTGTAGAAAATGCAACTGGACATTCGTAGCGCTAAGTGGGTAATAGTGGAAAAAAGAATATGTTCAAATATAAACTACACAGAAGCATTGTATGAAACTTCTTTCTGTTCTGTGCATTCAACTAACAGAGTTGAACCTTACGTTTGATTGAGCCGTTCTGAATCACTCTTTCTGTAGAAACGGCAATTGGACATTCTGAGCGCTAAGAGGCCTATATTGGGAAAAAGAATGTCTACAAATTAAAACTACACAGAAGCATTGTGTGAAACTTCTTTCTGTTCTGTTTGTTCAACTAAAAGAGTTGAACCTTAGTTTTGATTGCGCAGTTCTGAACACTCTTTCTGTAGAAAATGCAAGTGGACATTCGGAGCGCTAAGAGGGTAATAGTGGAAAAAGGAATATATTCAAATATAAACTACACAGTAGCATTCTGTGAAAATTCTTCCTGTTCTGTGCATTTAACTAACAGAGTTGAACCTTACTTTTGATTGAGCCGTTCTGAAACACTCTTTCTGTAGAAACTGCAATTGGACATGCTAAGCGCTAAGAGGCCTACATTGGGAAAAAAATATCTTCAAATAAAAACTACACAGATGCATTCTGTGAAACTTATTTCTGATCTGTAAATTCAGTTAACAGAGATAAAACATATTTTTGATTGAGCAGTTATGAAACACTCTTTTTGTAGAAAATGCAAGTGGAGATTCGGAGCGCTAAGAGGGTTATAGTGGAAAAAGGAATGTCTTCAAATATAAACTACACAGAATCATTCGGTGAAACTTCTTTCTGATCTGTGCATTCAGCTAACAGAGCTAAACCATACTTTTGATTGAGCAGATCTGAACACTCTTTCTGTAGAAAATGCAACTGGACATTTGGAGCGCTAAGAGCGTAGTAGTGGAAAAAGGAATATATTCAAATATAAACTACAAAGAAGCATTCTGTGAAACTTCTTTCTGATCTGAGCATTCAGCTAACAGAGTTAAACCATACTTTTGATTGAGCAGTTTTGAAACACTCTGTCTGTAGAAAATGCAACTGGACATTCGTAGCGCTAATTGGGTAATAGTGGAAAAAAGTATATGTTCAAATATAAACTACACAGAAGCATTGTATGAAACTTCTTTCTGTTCTGTGCATTCAACTAACAGAGTTGAACCTTACGTTTGATTGAGCCGTTCTGAATCACTCTTTCTGTGGAAACTGCAATTGGACATTCTGAGCGCTAAGAGGCCTATATTGGGAAAAAGAATGTCTACAAATTAAAACTACACAGAAGCATTGTGTGAAACTTCTTTCTGTTCTGTTTGTTCAACTAAAAGAGTTGAACCTTAGTTTTGATTGCGCAGTTCTGAACACTCTTTCTGTAGAAAATGCAAGTGGACATTCGGAGCGCTAAGAGGGTAATAGTGGAAAAAGGAATATATTCAAATATAAACTACACAGTAGCATTCTGTGAAAATTCTTCCTGTTCTGTGCATTCAACTAACAGAGTTGAACCTTACTTTTGATTGAGCCGTTCTGAAACACCCTTTCTGTAGAAACTGCAATTGGACATGCTAAGCGCTAAGAGGCCTCCATTGGGAAAAAGAATATCTTCAAATAAAAACTACACAGATGCATTCTGTGAAACTTATTTCTGATCTGTAAATTCAGTTAACAGAGATAAAACATATTCTTGATTGAGCAGTTATGAAACACTCTTTTTGTAGAAAATGCAAGTGGAGATTCGGAGCGCTAAGAGGGTAATAGTGGAAAAAGGAATGTCTTCAAATATAAACTACACAGAATCATTCGGTGAAACTTCTTTCTGATCTGTGCATTCAGCTAACAGAGCTAAACCATACTTTTGATTGAGCAGATCTGAACACTCTTTCTGTAGAAAATGCAACTGGACATTTGGAGCGCTAAGAGCGTAGTAGTGGAAAAAGGAATATATTCAAATATAAACTACACAGAAGCATTCTGTGAAACTTCTTTCTGATCTGAGCATTCAGCTAACAGAGTTAAACCATACTTTTGATTGAGCAGTTTTGAAACACTCTGTCTGTAGAAAATGCAACTGGACATTCGTAGCGCTAAGTGGGTAATAGTGGAAAAAAGAATATGTTCAAATATAAACTACACAGAAGCATTGTATGAAACTTCTTTCTGTTCTGTGCATTCAACTAACAGAGTTGAACCTTACTTTTGATTGAGCCGTTCTGAAACACTCTTTCTGTAGAAACTGCAATTGGACATTCTGAGCGCTAAGAGGCCTATATTGGGAAAAAGAATGTCTACAAATAAAAACTACACAGAATAATTGTGTGAAACTTCTTTCTGTTCTGTCTGTTCAACTAAAAGAGTTGAACCTTAGTTTTGATTGAGCCGTTCTGAAACACTCTTTCTGTAGAAAATGCAAGTGGAGATTCGGAGCGCTAAGAGGGTAATAGTGGAAAAAGGAATGTCTCCAAATATAAACTACACAGAATCATTCTGTGAAACTTCTTTCTGATCTGTGCATTCAGCTAACAGTGTTAAACCGTACTTTTGATTGAGCAGATCTGAACACTCTTTCTGTAGAAAATGCAACTGGACATTTGGAGCGCTAAGAGAGTAGTAGTGGAAAAAGGAATATATTCAAATATAAACTACACAGAAGCATTCTGTGAAACTTCTTTCTGATCTGAGCATTCAGCTAACAGAGTTAAACCATACTTTTGATTGAGCAGTTTTGAAACACTCTGTCTGTAGAAAATGCAACTGGACATTCGTAGCGCTAAGTGGGTAATAGTGGAAAAAAGAATATGTTCAAATATAAACTACACAGAAGCATTGTATGAAACTTCTTTCTGTTCTGTGCATTCAACTAACAGAGTTGAACCCTACGTTTGATTGAGCCGTTCTGAATCACTCTTTCTGTAGAAACTGCAATTGGACATTCTGAGCGCTAAGAGGCCTATATTGGGAAAAAGAATGTCTACAAATTAAAACTACACAGAAGCATTGTGTGAAACTTCTTTCTGTTCTGTTTGTTCAACTAAAAGAGTTGAACCTTAGTTTTGATTGCGCAGTTCTGAACACTCTTTCTGTAGAAAATGCAAGTGGACATTCGGAGCGCTAAGAGGGTAATAGTGGAAAAAGGAATATATTCAAATATAAACTACACAGTAGCATTCTGTGAAAATTCTTCCTGTTCTGTGCATTCAACTAACAGAGTTGAACCTTACTTTTGATTGAGCCGTTCTGAAACACTCTTTCTGTAGAAACTGCAATTGGACATGCTAAGCGCTAAGAGGCCTACATTGTGAAAAAGAATATCTTCAAATAAAAACTACACAGATGCATTCTGTGAAACTTATTTCTGATCTGTAAATTCAGTTAACAGAGATAAAACATATTTTTGATTGATCAGTTATGAAACACTCTTTTTGTAGAAAATGCAAGTGGAGATTCGGAGCGCTAAGAGGGTAATAGTGGAAAAAGGAATGTCTTCAAATATAAACTACACAGAATCATTCGGTGAAACTTCTTTCTGATCTGTGCATTCAGCTAACAGAGCTAAACCATACTTTTGATTGAGCAGATCTGAACACTCTTTCTGTAGAAAATGCAACTGGACATTTGGAGCGCTAAGAGCGTAGTAGTGGAAAAAGGAATATATTCAAATATAAACTACACAGAAGCATTCTGTGAAACTTCTTTCTGATCTGAGCATTCAGCTAACAGAGTTAAACCATACTTTTGATTGAGCAGTTTTGAAACACTCTGTCTGTAGAAAATGCAACTGGACATTCGTAGCGCTAAGTGGGTAATAGTGGAAAAAAGAATATGTTCAAATATAAACTACACAGAAGCATTGTATGAAACTTCTTTCTGTTCTGTGCATTCAACTAACAGAGTTGAACCTTACTTTTGATTGAGCCGTTCTGAAACACTCTTTCTGTAGAAATTGCAATTGGACATGCTAAGCGCTAAGAGGCCTACATTGGGAAAAAGAATATCTTCAAATAAAAACTACACAGATGCATTCTGTGAAACTTATTTCTGATCTGTAAATTCAGTTAACAGAGATAAAACATATTCTTGATTGAGCAGTTATGAAACACTCTTTTTGTAGAAAATGCAAGTGGAGATTCGGAGCGCTAAGAGGGTAATAGTGGAAAAAGGAATGTCTTCAAATATAAACTACACAGAATCATTCGGTGAAACTTCTTTCTGATCTGTGCTTTCAGCTAACAGAGCTAAACCATACTTTTGATTGAGCAGATCTGAACACTCTTTCTGTAGAAAATGCAACTGGACATTTGGAGCGCTAAGAGCGTAGTAGTGGAAAAAGGAATATATTCAAATATAAACTACACAGAAGCATTCTGTGAAACTTCTTTCTGATCTGAGCATTCAGCTAACAGAGTTAAACCATACTTTTGATTGAGCAGTTTTGAAACACTCTGTCTGTAGAAAATGCAACTGGACATTCGTAGCGCTAAGTGGGTAATAGTGGAAAAAAGAATATGTTCAAATATAAACTACACAGAAGCATTGTATGAAACTTCTTTCTGTTCTGTGCATTCAACTAACAGAGTTGAACCTTACTTTTGATTGAGCCGTTCTGAAACACTCTTTCTGTAGAAACTGCAATTGGACATTCTGAGCGCTAAGAGGCCTATATTGGGAAAAAGAATGTCTACAAATAAAAACTACACAGAAGAATTGTGTGAAACTTCTTTCTGTTCTGTCTGTTCAACTAAAAGAGTTGAACCTTAGTTTTGATTGAGCCGTTCTGAAACACTCTTTCTGTAGAAAATGCAAGTGGAGATTCGGAGCGCTAAGAGGGTAATAGTGGAAAAAGGAATGTCTCCAAATATAAACTACACAGAATCATTCTGTGAAACTTCTTTCTGATCTGTGCATTCAGCTAACAGTGTTAAACCGTACTTTTGATTGAGCAGATCTGAACACTCTTTCTGTAGAAAATGCAACTGGACATTTGGAGCGCTAAGAGAGTAGTAGTGGAAAAAGGAATATATTCAAATATAAACTACACAGAAGCATTCTGTGAAACTTCTTTCTGATCTGAGCATTCAGCTAACAGAGTTAAACCATACTTTTGATTGAGCAGTTTTGAAACACTCTGTCTGTAGAAAATGCAACTGGACATTCGTAGCGCTAAGTGGGTAATAGTGGAAAAAAGAATATGTTCAAATATAAACTACACAGAAGCATTGTATGAAACTTCTTTCTGTTCTGTGCATTCAACTAACAGAGTTGAACCTTACGTTTGATTGAGCCGTTCTGAATCACTCTTTCTGTAGAAACGGCAATTGGACATTCTGAGCGCTAAGAGGCCTATATTGGGAAAAAGAATGTCTACAAATTAAAACTACACAGAAGCATTGTGTGAAACTTCTCTCTGTTCTGTTTGTTCAACTAAAAGAGTTGAACCTTAGTTTTGATTGCGCAGTTCTGAACACTCTTTCTGTAGAAAATGCAAGTGGACATTCGGAGCGCTAAGAGGGTAATAGTGGAAAAAGGAATATATTCAAATATAAACTACACAGTAGCATTCTGTGAAAATTCTTCCTGTTCTGTGCATTCAACTAACAGAGTTGAACCTTACTTTTGATTGAGCCGTTCTGAAACACCCTTTCTGTAGAAACTGCAATTGGACATGCTAAGCGCTAAGAGGCCTCCATTGGGAAAAAGAATATCTTCAAATAAAAACTACACAGATGCATTCTGTGAAACTTATTTCTGATCTGTAAATTCAGTTAACAGAGATAAAACATATTCTTGATTGAGCAGTTATGAAACACTCTTTTTGTAGAAAATGCAAGTGGAGATTCGGAGCGCTAAGAGGGTAATAGTGGAAAAAGGAATGTCTTCAAATATAAACTACACAGAATCATTCGGTGAAACTTCTTTCTGATCTGTGCATTCAGCTAACAGAGCTAAACCATACTTTTGATTGAGCAGATCTGAACACTCTTTCTGTAGAAAATGCAACTGGACATTTGGAGCGCTAAGAGCGTAGTAGTGGAAAAAGGAATATATTCAAATATAAACTACACAGAAGCATTCTGTGAAACTTCTTTCTGATCTGAGCATTCAGCTAACAGAGTTAAACCATACTTTTGATTGAGCAGTTTTGAAACACTCTGTCTGTAGAAAATGCAACTGGACATTCGTAGCGCTAAGTGGGTAATAGTGGAAAAAAGAATATGTTCAAATATAAACTACACAGAAGCATTGTATGAAACTTCTTTCTGTTCTGTGCATTCAACTAACAGAGTTGAACCTTACTTTTGATTGAGCCGTTCTGAAACACTCTTTCTGTAGAAACTGCAATTGGACATTCTGAGCGCTAAGAGGCCTATATTGGGAAAAAGAATGTCTACAAATAAAAACTACACAGAAGAATTGTGTGAAACTTCTTTCTGTTCTGTCTGTTCAACTAAAAGAGTTGAACCTTAGTTTTGATTGAGCCGTTCTGAAACACTCTTTCTGTAGAAAATGCAAGTGGAGATTCGGAGCGCTAAGAGGGTAATAGTGGAAAAAGGAATGTCTCCAAATATAAACTACACAGAATCATTCTGTGAAACTTCTTTCTGATCTGTGCATTCAGCTAACAGTGTTAAACCGTACTTTTGATTGAGCAGATCTGAACACTCTTTCTGTAGAAAATGCAACTGGACATTTGGAGCGCTAAGAGAGTAGTAGTGGAAAAAGGAATATATTCAAATATAAACTACACAGAAGCATTCTGTGAAACTTCTTTCTGATCTGAGCATTCAGCTAACAGAGTTAAACCATACTTTTGATTGAGCAGTTTTGAAACACTCTGTCTGTAGAAAATGCAACTGGACATTCGTAGCGCTAAGTGGGTAATAGTGGAAAAAAGAATATGTTCAAATATAAACTACACAGAAGCATTGTATGAAACTTCTTTCTGTTCTGTGCATTCAACTAACAGAGTTGAACCCTACGTTTGATTGAGCCGTTCTGAATCACTCTTTCTGTAGAAACTGCAATTGGACATTCTGAGCGCTAAGAGGCCTATATTGGGAAACAGAATGTCTACAAATTAAAACTACACAGAAGCATTGTGTGAAACTTCTTTCTGTTCTGTTTGTTCAACTAAAAGAGTTGAACCTTAGTTTTGATTGCGCAGTTCTGAACACTCTTTCTGTAGAAAATGCAAGTGGACATTCGGAGCGCTAAGAGGGTAATAGTGGAAAAAGGAATATATTCAAATATAAACTACACAGTAGCATTCTGTGAAAATTCTTCCTGTTCTGTGCATTCAACTAACAGAGTTGAACCTTACTTTTGATTGAGCCGTTCTGAAACACCCTTTCTGTAGAAACTGCAATTGGACATGCTAATCGCTAAGAGGCCTCCATTGGGAAAAAGAATATCTTCAAATAAAAACTACACAGATGCATTCTGTGAAACTTATTTCTGATCTGTAAATTCAGTTAACAGAGATAAAACATATTCTTGATTGAGCAGTTATGAAACACTCTTTTTGTAGAAAATGCAAGTGGAGATTCGGAGCGCTAAGAGGGTAATAGTGGAAAAAGGAATGTCTTCAAATATAAACTACACAGAATCATTCGGTGAAACTTCTTTCTGATCTGTGCATTCAGCTAACAGAGCTAAACCATACTTTTGATTGAGCAGATCTGAACACTCTTTCTGTAGAAAATGCAACTGGACATTTGGAGCGCTAAGAGCGTAGTAGTGGAAAAAGGAATATATTCAAATATAAACTACACAGAAGCATTCTGTGAAACTTCTTTCTGATCTGAGCATTCAGCTAACAGAGTTAAACCATACTTTTGATTGAGCAGTTTTGAAACACTCTGTCTGTAGAAAATGCAACTGGACATTCGTAGCGCTAAGTGGGTAATAGTGGAAAAAAGAATATGTTCAAATATAAACTACACAGAAGCATTGTATGAAACTTCTTTCTGTTCTGTGCATTCAACTAACAGAGTTGAACCTTACTTTTGATTGAGCCGTTCTGAAACACTCTTTCTGTAGAAACTGCAATTGGACATTCTGAGCGCTAAGAGGCCTATATTGGGAAAAAGAATGTCTACAAATAAAAACTACACAGAAGAATTGTGTGAAACTTCTTTCTGTTCTGTCTGTTCAACTAAAAGAGTTGAACCTTAGTTTTGATTGAGCCGTTCTGAAACACTCTTTCTGTAGAAAATGCAAGTGGAGATTCGGAGCGCTAAGAGGGTAATAGTGGAAAAAGGAATGTCTCCAAATATAAACTACACAGAATCATTCTGTGAAACTTCTTTCTGATCTGTGCATTCAGCTAACAGTGTTAAACCGTACTTTTGATTGAGCAGATCTGAACACACTTTCTGTAGAAAATGCAACTGGACATTTGGAGCGCTAAGAGAGTAGTAGTGGAAAAAGGAATATATTCAAATATAAACTACACAGAAGCATTCTGTGAAACTTCTTTCTGATCTGAGCATTCAGCTAACAGAGTTAAACCATACTTTTGATTGAGCAGTTTTGAAACACTCTGTCTGTAGAAAATGCAACTGGACATTCGTAGCGCTAAGTGGGTAATAGTGGAAAAAAGAATATGTTCAAATATAAACTACACAGAAGCATTGTATGAAACTTCTTTCTGTTCTGTGCATTCAACTAACAGAGTTGAACCCTACGTTTGATTGAGCCGTTCTGAATCACTCTTTCTGTAGAAACTGCAATTGGACATTCTGAGCGCTAAGAGGCCTATATTGGGAAACAGAATGTCTACAAATTAAAACTACACAGAAGCATTGTGTGAAACTTCTTTCTGTTCTGTTTGTTCAACTAAAAGAGTTGAACCTTAGTTTTGATTGCGCAGTTCTGAACACTCTTTCTGTAGAAAATGCAAGTGGACATTCGGAGCGCTAAGAGGGTAATAGTGGAAAAAGGAATATATTCAAATATAAACTACACAGTAGCATTCTGTGAAAATTCTTCCTGTTCTGTGCATTCAACTAACAGAGTTGAACCTTACTTTTGATTGAGCCGTTCTGAAACACTCTTTCTGTAGAAACTGCAATTGGACATGCTAAGCGCTAAGAGGCCTACATTGGGAAAAAGAATATCTTCAAATAAAAACTACACAGATGCATTCTGTGAAACTTATTTCTGATCTGTAAATTCAGTTAACAGAGATAAAACATATTTTTGATTGATCAGTTATGAAACACTCTTTTTGTAGAAAATGCAAGTGGAGATTCGGAGCGCTAAGAGGGTAATAGTGGAAAAAGGAATGTCTTCAAATATAAACTACACAGAATCATTCGGTGAAACTTCTTTCTGATCTGTGCATTCAGCTAACAGAGCTAAACCATACTTTTGATTGAGCAGATCTGAACACTCTTTCTGTAGAAAATGCAACTGGACATTTGGAGCGCTAAGAGCGTAGTAGTGGAAAAAGGAATATATTCAAATATAAACTACACAGAAGCATTCTGTGAAACTTCTTTCTGATCTGAGCATTCAGCTAACAGAGTTAAACCATACTTTTGATTGAGCAGTTTTGAAACACTCTGTCTGTAGAAAATGCAACTGGACATTCGTAGCGCTAAGTGGGTAATAGTGGAAAAAAGAATATGTTCAAATATAAACTACACAGAAGCATTGTATGAAACTTCTTTCTGTTCTGTGCATTCAAATAACAGAGTTGAACCTTACTTTTGATTGAGCCGTTCTGAAACACTCTTTCTGTAGAAACTGCAATTGGACATTCTGAGCGCTAAGAGGCCTATATTGGGAAAAAGAATGTCTACAAATAAAAACTACACAGAAGAATTGTGTGAAACTTCTTTCTGTTCTGTCTGTTCAACTAAAAGAGTTGAGCCTTAGTTTTGATTGAGCCGTTCTGAAACACTCTTTCTGTAGAAAATGCAAGTGGAGATTCAGAGCGCTAAGAGGGTAATAGTGGAAAAAGGAATGTCTCCAAATATAAACTACAAAGAATCATTCTGTGAAACTTCTTTCTGATCTGTGCATTCAGCTAAGAGTGTTAAACCATACTTTTGATTGAGCAGATCTGAACACTCTTTCTGTAGAAAATGCAACTGGACATTTGGAGCGCTAAGAGAGTAGTAGTGGAAAAAGGAATATATTCAAATATAAACTACACAGAAGCATTCTGTGAAACTTCTTTCTGATCTGAGCATTCAGCTAACAGAGTTAAACCATACATTTGATTGAGCAGTTTTGAAACACTCTGTCTGTAGAAAATGCAACTGGACATTCGTAGCGCTAAGTGGGTAATAGTGGAAAAAAGAATATGTTCAAATATAAACTACACAGAAGCATTGTATGAAACTTCTTTCTGTTCTGTGCATTCAACTAACAGAGTTGAACCTTACGTTTGATTGAGCCGTTCTGAATCACTCTTTCTGTAGAAACTGCAATTGGACATTCTGAGCGCTAAGAGGCCTATATTGGGAAAAAGAATGTCTACAAATTAAAACTACACAGAAGCATTGTGTGAAACTTCTTTCTGTTCTGTTTGTTCAACTAAAAGAGTTGAACCTTAGTTTTGATTGCGCAGTTCTGAACACTCTTTCTGTAGAAAATGCAAGTGGACATTCGGAGCGCTAAGAGGGTAATAGTGGAAAAAGGAATATATTCAAATATAAACTACACAGTAGCATTCTGTGAAAATTCTTCCTGTTCTGTGCATTCAACTAACAGAGTTGAACCTTACTTTTGATTGAGCCGTTCTGAAACACTCTTTCTGTAGAAACTGCAATTGGACATGCTAAGCGCTAAGAGGCCTACATTGGGAAAAAGAATATCTTCAAATAAAAACTACACAGATGCATTCTGTGAAACTTATTTCTGATCTGTAAATTCAGTTAACAGAGATAAAACATATTTTTGATTGATCAGTTATGAAACACTCTTTTTGTAGAAAATGCAAGTGGAGATTCGGAGCGCTAAGAGGGTAATAGTGGAAAAAGGAATGTCTTCAAATATAAACTACACAGAATCATTCGGTGAAACTTCTTTCTGATCTGTGCATTCAGCTAACAGAGCTAAACCATACTTTTGATTGAGCAGATCTGAACACTCTTTCTGTAGAAAATGCAACTGGACATTTGGAGCGCTAAGAGCGTAGTAGTGGAAAAAGGAATATATTCAAATATAAACTACACAGAAGCATTCTGTGAAACTTCTTTCTGATCTGAGCATTCAGCTAACAGAGTTAAACCATACTTTTGATTGAGCAGTTTTGAAACACTCTGTCTGTAGAAAATGCAACTGGACATTCGTAGCGCTAAGTGGGTAATAGTGGAAAAAAGAATATGTTCAAATATAAACTACACAGAAGCATTGTATGAAACTTCTTTCTGTTCTGTGCATTCAACTAACAGAGTTGAACCTTACTTTTGATTGAGCCGTTCTGAAACACTCTTTCTGTAGAAACTGCAATTGGACATTCTGAGCGCTAAGAGGCCTATATTGGGAAAAAGAATGTCTACAAATAAAAACTACACAGAAGAATTGTGTGAAACTTCTTTCTGTTCTGTCTGTTCAACTAAAAGAGTTGAACCTTAGTTTTGATTGAGCCGTTCTGAAACACTCTTTCTGTAGAAAATGCAAGTGGAGATTCGGAGCGCTAAGAGGGTAATAGTGGAAAAAGGAATGTCTCCAAATATAAACTACACAGAATCATTCTGTGAAACTTCTTTCTGATCTGTGCATTCAGCTAACAGTGTTAAACCATACTTTTGATTGAGCAGATCTGAACACTCTTTCTGTAGAAAATGCAACTGGACATTTGGAGCGCTAAGAGAGTAGTAGTGGAAAAAGGAATATATTCAAATATAAACTACACAGAAGCATTCTGTGAAACTTCTTTCTGATCTGAGCATTCAGCTAACAGAGTTAAACCATACTTTTGATTGAGCAGTTTTGAAACACTCTGTCTGTAGAAAATGCAACTGGACATTCGTAGCGCTAAGTGGGTAATAGTGGAAAAAAGAATATGTTCAAATATAAACTACACAGAAGCATTGTATGAAACTTCTTTCTGTTCTGTGCATTCAACTAACAGAGTTGAACCCTACGTTTGATTGAGCCGTTCTGAATCACTCTTTCTGTAGAAACTGCAATTGGACATTCTGAGCGCTAAGAGGCCTATATTGGGAAACAGAATGTCTACAAATTAAAACTACACAGAAGCATTGTGTGAAACTTCTTTCTGTTCTGTTTGTTCAACTAAAAGAGTTGAACCTTAGTTTTGATTGCGCAGTTCTGAACACTCTTTCTGTAGAAAATGCAAGTGGACATTCGGAGCGCTAAGAGGGTAATAGTGGAAAAAGGAATATATTCAAATATAAACTACACAGTAGCATTCTGTGAAAATTCTTCCTGTTCTGTGCATTCAACTAACAGAGTTGAACCTTACTTTTGATTGAGCCGTTCTGAAACACCCTTTCTGTAGAAACTGCAATTGGACATGCTAAGCGCTAAGAGGCCTCCATTGGGAAAAAGAATATCTTCAAATAAAAACTACACAGATGCATTCTGTGAAACTTATTTCTGATCTGTAAATTCAGTTAACAGAGATAAAACATATTCTTGATTGAGCAGTTATGAAACACTCTTTTTGTAGAAAATGCAAGTGGAGATTCGGAGCGCTAAGAGGGTAATAGTGGAAAAAGGAATGTCTTCAAATATAAACTACACAGAATCATTCGGTGAAACTTCTTTCTGATCTGTGCATTCAGCTAACAGAGCTAAACCATACTTTTGATTGAGCAGATCTGAACACTCTTTCTGTAGAAAATGCAACTGGACATTTGGAGCGCTAAGAGCGTAGTAGTGGAAAAAGGAATATATTCAAATATAAACTACACAGAAGCATTCTGTGAAACTTCTTTCTGATCTGAGCATTCAGCTAACAGAGTTAAACCATACTTTTGATTGAGCAGTTTTGAAACACTCTGTCTGTAGAAAATGCAACTGGACATTCGTAGCGCTAAGTGGGTAATAGTGGAAAAAAGAATATGTTCAAATATAAACTACACAGAAGCATTGTATGAAACTTCTTTCTGTTCTGTGCATTCAACTAACAGAGTTGAACCTTACTTTTGATTGAGCCGTTCTGAAACACTCTTTCTGTAGAAACTGCAATTGGACATTCTGAGCGCTAAGAGGCCTATATTGGGAAACAGAATGTCTACAAATTAAAACTACACAGAAGCATTGTGTGAAACTTCTTTCTGTTCTGTTTGTTCAACTAAAAGAGTTGAACCTTAGTTTTGATTGCGCAGTTCTGAACACTCTTTCTGTAGAAAATGCAAGTGGACATTCGGAGCGCTAAGAGGGTAATAGTGGAAAAAGGAATATATTCAAATATAAACTACACAGTAGCATTCTGTGAAAATTCTTCCTGTTCTGTGCATTCAACTAACAGAGTTGAACCTTACTTTTGATTGAGCCGTTCTGAAACACTCTTTCTGTAGAAACTGCAATTGGACATGCTAAGCGCTAAGAGGCCTACATTGGGAAAAAGAATATCTTCAAATAAAAACTACACAGATGCATTCTGTGAAACTTATTTCTGATCTGTAAATTCAGTTAACAGAGATAAAACATATTTTTGATTGATCAGTTATGAAACACTCTTTTTGTAGAAAATGCAAGTGGAGATTCGGAGCGCTAAGAGGGTAATAGTGGAAAAAGGAATGTCTTCAAATATAAACTACACAGAATCATTCGGTGAAACTTCTTTCTGATCTGTGCATTCAGCTAACAGAGCTAAACCATACTTTTGATTGAGCAGATCTGAACACTCTTTCTGTAGAAAATGCAACTGGACATTTGGAGCGCTAAGAGCGTAGTAGTGGAAAAAGGAATATATTCAAATATAAACTACACAGAAGCATTCTGTGAAACTTCTTTCTGATCTGAGCATTCAGCTAACAGAGTTAAACCATACTTTTGATTGAGCAGTTTTGAAACACTCTGTCTGTAGAAAATGCAACTGGACATTCGTAGCGCTAAGTGGGTAATAGTGGAAAAAAGAATATGTTCAAATATAAACTACACAGAAGCATTGTATGAAACTTCTTTCTGTTCTGTGCATTCAAATAACAGAGTTGAACCTTACTTTTGATTGAGCCGTTCTGAAACACTCTTTCTGTAGAAACTGCAATTGGACATTCTGAGCGCTAAGAGGCCTATATTGGGAAAAAGAATGTCTACAAATAAAAACTACACAGAAGAATTGTGTGAAACTTCTTTCTGTTCTGTCTGTTCAACTAAAAGAGTTGAGCCTTAGTTTTGATTGAGCCGTTCTGAAACACTCTTTCTGTAGAAAATGCAAGTGGAGATTCAGAGCGCTAAGAGGGTAATAGTGGAAAAAGGAATGTCTCCAAATATAAACTACACAGAATCATTCTGTGAAACTTCTTTCTGATCTGTGCATTCAGCTAAGAGTGTTAAACCATACTTTTGATTGAGCAGATCTGAACACTCTTTCTGTAGAAAATGCAACTGGACATTTGGAGCGCTAAGAGAGTAGTAGTGGAAAAAGGAATATATTCAAATATAAACTACACAGAAGCATTCTGTGAAACTTCTTTCTGATCTGAGCATTCAGCTAACAGAGTTAAACCATACATTTGATTGAGCAGTTTTGAAACACTCTGTCTGTAGAAAATGCAACTGGACATTCGTAGCGCTAAGTGGGTAATAGTGGAAAAAAGAATATGTTCAAATATAAACTACACAGAAGCATTGTATGAAACTTCTTTCTGTTCTGTGCATTCAACTAACAGAGTTGAACCTTACGTTTGATTGAGCCGTTCTGAATCACTCTTTCTGTAGAAACTGCAATTGGACATTCTGAGCGCTAAGAGGCCTATATTGGGAAAAAGAATGTCTACAAATTAAAACTACACAGAAGCATTGTGTGAAACTTCTTTCTGTTCTGTTTGTTCAACTAAAAGAGTTGAACCTTAGTTTTGATTGCGCAGTTCTGAACACTCTTTCTGTAGAAAATGCAAGTGGACATTCGGAGCGCTAAGAGGGTAATAGTGGAAAAAGGAATATATTCAAATATAAACTACACAGTAGCATTCTGTGAAAATTCTTCCTGTTCTGTGCATTCAACTAACAGAGTTGAACCTTACTTTTGATTGAGCCGTTCTGAAACACTCTTTCTGTAGAAACTGCAATTGGACATGCTAAGCGCTAAGAGGCCTACATTGGGAAAAAGAATATCTTCAAATAAAAACTACACAGATGCATTCTGTGAAACTTATTTCTGATCTGTAAATTCAGTTAACAGAGATAAAACATATTTTTGATTGATCAGTTATGAAACACTCTTTTTGTAGAAAATGCAAGTGGAGATTCGGAGCGCTAAGAGGGTAATAGTGGAAAAAGGAATGTCTTCAAATATAAACTACACAGAATCATTCGGTGAAACTTCTTTCTGATCTGTGCATTCAGCTAACAGAGCTAAACCATACTTTTGATTGAGCAGATCTGAACACTCTTTCTGTAGAAAATGCAACTGGACATTTGGAGCGCTAAGAGCGTAGTAGTGGAAAAAGGAATATATTCAAATATAAACTACACAGAAGCATTCTGTGAAACTTCTTTCTGATCTGAGCATTCAGCTAACAGAGTTAAACCATACTTTTGATTGAGCAGTTTTGAAACACTCTGTCTGTAGAAAATGCAACTGGACATTCGTAGCGCTAAGTGGGTAATAGTGGAAAAAAGAATATGTTCAAATATAAACTACACAGAAGCATTGTATGAAACTTCTTTCTGTTCTGTGCATTCAACTAACAGAGTTGAACCTTACTTTTGATTGAGCCGTTCTGAAACACTCTTTCTGTAGAAACTGCAATTGGACATTCTGAGCGCTAAGAGGCCTATATTGGGAAAAAGAATGTCTACAAATAAAAACTACACAGAAGAATTGTGTGAAACTTCTTTCTGTTCTGTCTGTTCAACTAAAAGAGTTGAACCTTAGTTTTGATTGAGCCGTTCTGAAACACTCTTTCTGTAGAAAATGCAAGTGGAGATTCGGAGCGCTAAGAGGGTAATAGTGGAAAAAGGAATGTCTCCAAATATAAACTACACAGAATCATTCTGTGAAACTTCTTTCTGATCTGTGCATTCAGCTAACAGTGTTAAACCATACTTTTGATTGAGCAGATCTGAACACTCTTTCTGTAGAAAATGCAACTGGACATTTGGAGCGCTAAGAGAGTAGTAGTGGAAAAAGGAATATATTCAAATATAAACTACACAGAAGCATTCTGTGAAACTTCTTTCTGATCTGAGCATTCAGCTAACAGAGTTAAACCATACTTTTGATTGAGCAGTTTTGAAACACTCTGTCTGTAGAAAATGCAACTGGACATTCGTAGCGCTAAGTGGGTAATAGTGGAAAAAAGAATATGTTCAAATATAAACTACACAGAAGCATTGTATGAAACTTCTTTCTGTTCTGTGCATTCAACTAACAGAGTTGAACCCTACGTTTGATTGAGCCGTTCTGAATCACTCTTTCTGTAGAAACTGCAATTGGACATTCTGAGCGCTAAGAGGCCTATATTGGGAAACAGAATGTCTACAAATTAAAACTACACAGAAGCATTGTGTGAAACTTCTTTCTGTTCTGTTTGTTCAACTAAAAGAGTTGAACCTTAGTTTTGATTGCGCAGTTCTGAACACTCTTTCTGTAGAAAATGCAAGTGGACATTCGGAGCGCTAAGAGGGTAATAGTGGAAAAAGGAATATATTCAAATATAAACTACACAGTAGCATTCTGTGAAAATTCTTCCTGTTCTGTGCATTCAACTAACAGAGTTGAACCTTACTTTTGATTGAGCCGTTCTGAAACACCCTTTCTGTAGAAACTGCAATTGGACATGCTAAGCGCTAAGAGGCCTCCATTGGGAAAAAGAATATCTTCAAATAAAAACTACACAGATGCATTCTGTGAAACTTATTTCTGATCTGTAAATTCAGTTAACAGAGATAAAACATATTCTTGATTGAGCAGTTATGAAACACTCTTTTTGTAGAAAATGCAAGTGGAGATTCGGAGCGCTAAGAGGGTAATAGTGGAAAAAGGAATGTCTTCAAATATAAACTACACAGAATCATTCGGTGAAACTTCTTTCTGATCTGTGCATTCAGCTAACAGAGCTAAACCATACTTTTGATTGAGCAGATCTGAACACTCTTTCTGTAGAAAATGCAACTGGACATTTGGAGCGCTAAGAGCGTAGTAGTGGAAAAAGGAATATATTCAAATATAAACTACACAGAAGCATTCTGTGAAACTTCTTTCTGATCTGAGCATTCAGCTAACAGAGTTAAACCATACTTTTGATTGAGCAGTTTTGAAACACTCTGTCTGTAGAAAATGCAACTGGACATTCGTAGCGCTAAGTGGGTAATAGTGGAAAAAAGAATATGTTCAAATATAAACTACACAGAAGCATTGTATGAAACTTCTTTCTGTTCTGTGCATTCAACTAACAGAGTTGAACCTTACGTTTGATTAAGCCGTTCTGAATCACTCTTTCTGTAGAAACTGCAATTGGACATTCTGAGCGCTAAGAGGCCTATATTGGGAAAAAGAATGTCTACAAATTAAAACTACACAGAAGCATTGTGTGAAACTTCTTTCTGTTCTGTTTGTTCAACTAAAAGAGTTGAACCTTAGTTTTGATTGCGCAGTTCTGAACACTCTTTCTGTAGAAAATGCAAGTGGACATTCGGAGCGCTAAGAGGGTAATAGTGGAAAAAGGAATATATTCAAATATAAACTACACAGTAGCATTCTGTGAAAATTCTTCCTGTTCTGTGCATTCAACTAACAGAGTTGAACCTTACTTTTGATTGAGCCGTTCTGAAACACTCTTTCTGTAGAAACTGCAATTGGACATGCTAAGCGCTACGAGGCCTACATTGGGAAAAAGAATATCTTCAAATAAAAACTACACAGATGCATTCTGTGAAACTTATTTCTGATCTGTAAATTCAGTTAACAGAGATAAAACATATTTTTGATTGATCAGTTATGAAACACTCTTTTTGTAGAAAATGCAAGTGGAGATTCGGAGCGCTAAGAGGGTAATAGTGGAAAAAGGAATGTCTTCAAATATAAACTACACAGAATCATTCGGTGAAACTTCTTTCTGAACTGTGCATTCAGCTAACAGAGCTAAACCATACTTTTGATTGAGCAGATCTGAACACTCTTTCTGTAGAAAATGCAACTGGACATTTGGAGCGCTAAGAGCGTAGTAGTGGAAAAAGGAATATATTCAAATATAAACTACACAGAAGCATTCTGTGAAACTTCTTTCTGATCTGAGCATTCAGCTAACAGAGTTAAACCATACTTTTGATTGAGCAGTTTTGAAACACTCTGTCTGTAGAAAATGCAACTGGACATTCGTAGCGCTAAGTGGGTAATAGTGGAAAAAAGAATATGTTCAAATATAAACTACACAGAAGCATTGTATGAAACTTCTTTCTGTTCTGTGCATTCAACTAACAGAGTTGAACCTTACTTTTGATTGAGCCGTTCTGAAACACTCTTTCTGTAGAAACTGCAATTGGACATTCTGAGCGCTAAGAGGCCTATATTGGGAAAAAGAATGTCTACAAATAAAAACTACACAGAAGAATTGTGTGAAACTTCTTTCTGTTCTGTCTGTTCAACTAAAAGAGTTGAACCTTAGTTTTGATTGAGCCGTTCTGAAACACTCTTTCTGTAGAAAATGCAAGTGGAGATTCGGAGCGCTAAGAGGGTAATAGTGGAAAAAGGAATGTCTCCAAATATAAACTACACAGAATCATTCTGTGAAACTTCTTTCTGATCTGTGCATTCAGCTAACAGTGTTAAACCATACTTTTGATTGAGCAGATCTGAACACTCTTTCTGTAGAAAATGCAACTGGACATTTGGAGCGCTAAGAGAGTAGTAGTGGAAAAAGGAATATATTCAAATATAAACTACACAGAAGCATTCTGTGAAACTTCTTTCTGATCTGAGCATTCAGCTAACAGAGTTAAACCATACTTTTGATTGAGCAGTTTTGAAACACTCTGTCTGTAGAAAATGCAACTGGACATTCGTAGCGCTAAGTGGGTAATAGTGGAAAAAAGAATATGTTCAAATATAAACTACACAGAAGCATTGTATGAAACTTCTTTCTGTTCTGTGCATTCAACTAACAGAGTTGAACCTTACGTTTGATTAAGCCGTTCTGAATCACTCTTTCTGTAGAAACTGCAATTGGACATTCTGAGCGCTAAGAGGCCTATATTGGGAAAAAGAATGTCTACAAATTAAAACTACACAGAAGCATTGTGTGAAACTTCTTTCTGTTCTGTTTGTTCAACTAAAAGAGTTGAACCTTAGTTTTGATTGCGCAGTTCTGAACACTCTTTCTGTAGAAAATGCAAGTGGACATTCGGAGCGCTAAGAGGGTAATAGTGGAAAAAGGAATATATTCAAATATAAACTACACAGTAGCATTCTGTGAAAATTCTTCCTGTTCTGTGCATTCAACTAACAGAGTTGAACCTTACTTTTGATTGAGCCGTTCTGAAACACTCTTTCTGTAGAAACTGCAATTGGACATGCTAAGCGCTACGAGGCCTACATTGGGAAAAAGAATATCTTCAAATAAAAACTACACAGATGCATTCTGTGAAACTTATTTCTGATCTGTAAATTCAGTTAACAGAGATAAAACATATTTTTGATTGATCAGTTATGAAACACTCTTTTTGTAGAAAATGCAAGTGGAGATTCAGAGCGCTAAGAGGGTAATAGTGGAAAAAGGAATGTCTTCAAATATAAACTACACAGAATCATTCGGTGAAACTTCTTTCTGATCTGTGCATTCAGCTAACAGAGCTAAACCATACTTTTGATTGAGCAGATCTGAACACTCTTTCTGTAGAAAATGCAACTGGACATTTGGAGCGCTAAGAGCGTAGTAGTGGAAAAAGGAATATATTCAAATATAAACTACACAGAAGCATTCTGTGAAACTTCTTTCTGATCTGAGCATTCAGCTAACAGAGTTAAACCATACTTTTGATTGAGCAGTTTTGAAACACTCTGTCTGTAGAAAATGCAACTGGACATTCGTAGCGCTAAGTGGGTAATAGTGGAAAAAAGAATATGTTCAAATATAAACTACACAGAAGCATTGTATGAAACTTCTTTCTGTTCTGTGCATTCAACTAACAGAGTTGAACCTTACTTTTGATTGAGCCGTTCTGAAACACTCTTTCTGTAGAAACTGCAATTGGACATTCTGAGCGCTAAGAGGCCTATATTGGGAAAAAGAATGTCTACAAATAAAAACTACACAGAAGAATTGTGTGAAACTTCTTTCTGTTCTGTCTGTTCAACTAAAAGAGTTGAACCTTAGTTTTGATTGAGCCGTTCTGAAACACTCTTTCTGTAGAAAATGCAAGTGGAGATTCGGAGCGCTAAGAGGGTAATAGTGGAAAAAGGAATGTCTCCAAATATAAACTACACAGAATCATTCTGTGAAACTTCTTTCTGATCTGTGCATTCAGCTAACAGTGTTAAACCATACTTTTGATTGAGCAGATCTGAACACTCTTTCTGTAGAAAATGCAACTGGACATTTGGAGCGCTAAGAGAGTAGTAGTGGAAAAAGGAATATATTCAAATATAAACTACACAGAAGCATTCTGTGAAACTTCTTTCTGATCTGAGCATTCAGCTAACAGAGTTAAACCATACTTTTGATTGAGCAGTTTTGAAACACTCTGTCTGTAGAAAATGCAACTGGACATTCGTAGCGCTAAGTGGGTAATAGTGGAAACAAGAATATGTTCAAATATAAACTACACAGAAGCATTGTATGAAACTTCTTTCTGTTCTGTGCATTCAACTAACAGAGTTGAACCTTACGTTTGATTGAGCCGTTCTGAATCACTCTTTCTGTAGAAACTGCAATTGGACATTCTGAGCGCTAAGAGGCCTATATTGGGAAAAAGAATGTCTACAAATTAAAACTACACAGAAGCATTGTGTGAAACTTCTGTCTGTTCTGTTTGTTCAACTAAAAGAGTTAAACCTTAGTTTTGATTGCGCAGTTCTGAACACTCTTTCTGTAGAAAATGCAAGTGGACATTCGGAGCGCTAAGAGGGTAATAGTGGAAAAAGGAATATATTCAAATATAAACTACACAGTAGCATTCTGTGAAAATTCTTCCTGTTCTGTGCATTCAACTAACAGAGTTGAACCTTACTTTTGATTGAGCCGTTCTGAAACACTCTTTCTGTAGAAACTGCAATTGGACATGCTAAGCGCAAAGAGGCCTACATTGGGAAAAAGAATATCTTCAAATAAAAACTACACAGATGCATTCTGTGAAACTTATTTCTGATCTGTAAATTCAGTTAACAGAGATAAAACATATTTTTGATTGTTCAGTTATGAAACACTCTTTTTGTAGAAAATGCAAGTGGAGATTCGGAGCGCTAAGAGGGTAATAGTGGAGAAAGGAATGTCTTCAAATATAAACTACACAGAATCATTCGGTGAAACTTCTTTCTGATCTGTGCATTCAGCTAACAGAGCTAAACCATACTTTTGATTGAGCAGATCTGAACACTCTTTCTGTAGAAAATGCAACTGGACATTTGGAGCGCTAAGAGCGTAGTAGTGGAAAAAGGAATATATTCAAATATAAACTACACAGAAGCATTCTGTGAAACTTCTTTCTGATCTGAGCATTCAGCTAAGAGAGTGAAACCATACTTTTGATTGAGCAGTTTTGAAACACTCTGTCTGTAGAAAATGCAACTGGACATTCGTAGCGCTAAGTGGGTAATAGTGGAAAAAAGAATATGTTCAAATATAAACTACACAGAAGCATTGTATGAAACTTCTTTCTGTTCTGTGCATTCAACTAACAGAGTTGAACCTTACTTTTGATTGAGCCGTTCTGAAACACTCTTTCTGTAGAAACTGCAATTGGACATTCTGAGCGCTAAGAGGCCTATATTGGGAAAAAGAATGTCTACAAATAAAAACTACACAGAAGAATTGTGTGAAACGTCTTTCTGTTCTGTCTGTTCAACTAAAAGAGTTGAACATTAGTTTTGATTGAGCCATTCTGAAACACTCTTTCTGTAGAAAATGCAAGTGGAGATTCGGAGCGCTAAGAGGGTAATAGTGGAAAAAGGAATGTCTCCAAATATAAACTACACAGAATCATTCTGTGAAACTTCTTTCTGATCTGTGCATTCAGCGAACAGTGTTAAACCGTACTTTTGATTGAGCAGATCTGAACACTCTTTCTGTAGAAAATGCAACTGGACATTTTGGAGCGCTAAGAGTGTAGTAGTGGAAAAAGGAATATATTCAAATATAAACTACACAGAAGCATTCTGTGAAACTTCTTTCTGATCTGAGCATTCAGCTAACAGAGTTAAACCATACTTTTGATTGAGCAGTTTTGAAACACTCTATCTGTAGAAAATGCAACTGGACATTCGTAGCGCTAAGTGGGTAATAGTGGAAAAAAGAATATGTTCAAATATAAACTACACAGAAGCATTGTATGAAACTTCTTTCTGTTCTGTGCATTCAACTAACAGAGTTGAACCTTACGTTTGATTGAGCCATTCTGAATCACTCTTTCTGTAGAAACTGCAATTGGACATTCTGAGCGCTAAGAGGCCTATATTGGGAAAAAGAATGTCTACAAATTAAAACTACACAGAAGCATTGTGTGAAACTTCTTTCTGTTCTGTTTGTTCAACTAAAAGAGTTGAACCTTAGTTTTGATTGCGCAGTTCTGAACACTCTTTCTGTAGAAAATGCAAGTGGACATTCGGAGCGCTAAGAGGGTAATAGTGGAAAAAGGAATATATTCAAATATAAACTACACAGTAGCATTCTGTGAAAATTCTTCCTGTTCTGTGCATTCAACTAACAGAGTTGAACCTTACTTTTGATTGAGCCGTTCTGAAACACTCTTTCTGTAGAAGCTGCAATTGTACATGATAAGCGCTAAGAGGCCTACATTGGGAAAAAGAATATCTTCAAATAAAAACTACACAGATGCATTCTGTGAAACTTATTTCTGATCTGTAAATTCAGTTAACAGAGATAAAACATATTTTTGATTGAGCAGTTATGAAACACTCTTTTTGTAGAAAATGCAAGTGGAGATTCGGAGCGCTAAGAGGGTAATAGTGGAAAAAGGAATGTCTTCAAATATAAACTACACAGAATCATTCGGTGAAACTTCTTTCTGATCTGTGCATTCAGCTAACAGAGCTAAACCATACTTTTGATTGAGCAGATCTGAACACTCTTTCTGTAGAAAATGCAACTGGACATTTGGAGCGCTAAGAGCGTAGTAGTGGAAAAAGGAATATATTCAAATATAAACTACACAGAAGCATTCTGTGAAACTTCTTTCTGATCTGAGCATTCAGCTAACAGAGTTAAACCATACTTTTGATTGAGCAGTTTTGAAACACTCTGTCTGTAGAAAATGCAACTGGACATTCGTAGCGCTAAGTGGGTAATAGTGGAAAAAAGAATATGTTCAAATATAAACTACACAGAAGCATTGTATGAAACTTCTTTCTGTTCTGTGCATTCAACTAACAGAGTTGAACCTTACTTTTGATTGAGCCGTTCTGAAACACTCTTTCTGTAGAAACTGCAATTGGACATTCTGAGCGCTAAGAGGCCTATATTGGGAAAAAGAATGTCTACAAATAAAAACTACACAGAAGAATTGTGTGAAACTTCTTTCTGTTCTGACTGTTCAACTAAAAGAGTTGAACCTTAGTTTTGATTGAGCCGTTCTGAAACACTCTTTCTGTAGAAAATGCAAGTGGAGATTCGGAGCGCTAAGAGGGTAATAGTGGAAAAAGGAATGTCTCCAAATATAAACTACACAGAATCATTCTGTGAAACTTCTTTCTGATCTGTGCATTCAGCAAACAGTGTTAAACCATACTTTTGATTGAGCAGATCTGAACACTCTTTCTGTAGAAAATGCAACTGGACATTTGGAGCGCTAAGAGAGTAGTAGTGGAAAAAGGAATATATTCAAATATAAACTACACAGAAGCATTCTGTGAAACTTCTTTCTGATGTGAGCATTCAGCTAACAGAGTTAAACCATACTTTTGATTGAGCAGTTTTGAAACACTCTGTCTGTAGAAAATGCAACTGGACATTCGTAGCGCTAAGTGGGTAATAGTGGAAAAAAGAATATGTTCAAATATAAACTACACAGAAGCATTGTATGAAACTTCTTTCTGTTCTGTGCATTCAACTAACAGAGTTGAACCTTACGTTTGATTGAGCCGTTCTGAATCACTCTTTCTGTAGAAACTGCAATTGGACATTCTGAGCGCTAAGAGGCCTATATTGGGAAAAAGAATGTCTACAAATTAAAACTACACAGAAGCATTGTGTGAAACTTCTTTCTGTTCTGTTTGTTCAACTAAAAGATTTGAACCTTTGTTTTGATTGCGCAGTTCTGAACACTCTTTCTGTAGAAAATGCAAGTGGACATTTGGAGCGCTAAGAGGGTAATAGTGGAAAAAGGAATATATTCAAATATAAACTACACAGTAGCATTCTGTGAAAATTCTTTCTGTTCTGTGCATTCAACTAACAGAGTTGAAACCTACTTTTGATTGAGCCGTTCTGAAACACTCTTTCTGTAGAAACTGCAATTGGACATTCAAAGCGCTAAGAGGCCTACATTGGGAAAAAGAATATCTTCAAATAAAAACTACACAGATGCATTCTGTGAAACATATTTCTGATCTGTAAATTCAGTTAACAGAGATAAAACATATTTTTCATTGAGCAGTTATGAAACACTCTTTTTGTAGAAAATGCAAGTGGAGATTCGGAGCGCTAAGAGGGTAATAGTGGAAACAGGAATGTCTTCAAATATAAACTACACAGAATCATTCGGTGAAACTTCTTTCTGATCTGTGCATTCAGCTAACAGAGTTAAACCATACTTTTGATTGAGCAGATCTGAACACTCTTTCTGTAGAAAATGCAACTGGACATTTGGAGCGCTAAGAGCGTAGTAGTGGAAAAAGGAATATATTCAAATATAAACTACACAGAAGCATTCTGTGAAACTTCTTTCTGATCTGAGCATTCAGCTAACAGAGTTAAACCATACTTTTGATTGAGCAGTTTTGAAACACTCTGTTTGTAGAAAATGCAACTGGACATTCGTAGCGCTAAGTGGGTAATAGTGGAAAAAGAATATGTTCAAATATAAACTACACAGAAGCACTGTATGAAACTTCTTTCTGTTCTGTGCATTCAACTAACAGAGTTGAACCTTACTTTTGATTGAGCCTTTCTGAAACACACTTTCTGTAGAAACTGCAATTGGACATTCTGAGCGCTAAGAGGCCTATATTGGGAAAAAGAATGTCTACAAATAAAAACTACACAGAAGAATTGTGTGAAACTTCTTTCTGTTATGTTTGTTCAACTAAAAGAGTTGAACCTTAGTTTTGATTGAGCCGTCCTGAAACACTCTTTCTGTAGAAAATGCAAGTGGAGATTCGGAGCGCTAAGAGGGTAATAGTGGAAAAAGGAATGTCTCCAAATATAAACTACACAGAATCATTCTGTGAAACTTCTTTCTGATCTGTGCATTCAGCTAACAGATTTAAACCATACTTTTGATTGAGCAGATCCGAACACTCTTTCTGTAGAAAATGCAACTGGACATTTGGAGCGCTAAGAGAGTAGTAGTGGAAAAAGGAATATATTCAAATATAAACTACACAGAAGCATTCTGTGAAACTTCTTTCTGATCTGAGCATTCAGCTAACAGAGTTAAACCATACTTTTGATTGAGCAGTTTTGAAACACTCTGTCTGTAGAAAATGCAACTGGACATTCGTAGCGCTAAGTGGGTAATAGTGGAAAAAAGAATATGTTCAAATATAAACTACACAGAAGCATTGTATGAAACTTCTTTCTGTTCTGTGCATTCAACTAACAGAGTTGAACCTTACTTTTGATTGAGCCTTTCTGAAACACTCTTTCTGTGGAAACTGCAATTGGACATTCTGAGCGCTAAGAGGCCTATATTGGGAAAAAGAATGTCTACAAATTAAAACTACACAGAAGCATTGTGTGAAACTTCTTTCTGTTCTGTTTGTTCAACTAAAAGAGTTGAACCTTAGTTTTGATTGCGCAGTTCTGAACACTCTTTCTGTAGAAAATGCAAGTGGACATTCGGAGCGCTAAGAGGGTAATAGTGGAAAAAGGAATATATTCAAATATAAACTACACAGTAGCATTCTGTGAAAATTCTTCCTGTTCTGTGCATTCAACTAACAGAGTTGAACCTTACTTTTGATTGAGCCGTTCTGAAACACTCTTTCTGTAGAAGCTGCAATTGGACATGATAAGCGCTAAGAGGCCTACATTGGGAAAAAGAATATCTTCAAATAAAAACTACACAGATGCATTCTGTGAAACTTATTTCTGATCTGTAAATTCAGTTAACAGAGATAAAACATATTTTTGATTGAGCAGTTATGAAACACTCTTTTTGTAGAAAATGCAAGTGGAGATTCGGAGCGCTAAGAGGGTAATAGTGGAAAAAGGAATGTCTTCAAATATAAACTACACAGAATCATTCGGTGAAACTTCTTTCTGATCTGTGCATTCAGCTAACAGAGCTAAACCATACTTTTGATTGAGCAGATCTGAACACTCTTTCTGTAGAAAATGCAACTGGACATTTGGAGCGCTAAGAGCGTAGTAGTGGAAAAAGGAATATATTCAAATATAAACTACACAGAAGCATTCTGTGAAACTTCTTTCTGATCTGAGCATTCAGCTAACAGAGTTAAACCATACTTTTGATTGAGCAGTTTTGAAACACTCTGTCTGTAGAAAATGCAACTGGACATTCGTAGCGCTAAGTGGGTAATAGTGGAAAAAAGAATATGTTCAAATATAAACTACACAGAAGCATTGTATGAAACTTCTTTCTGTTCTGTGCATTCAACTAACAGAGTTGAACCTTACTTTTGATTGAGCCGTTCTGAAACACTCTTTCTGTAGAAACTGCAATTGGACATTCTGAGCGCTAAGAGGCCTATATTGGGAAAAAGAATGTCTACAAATAAAAACTACACAGAAGAATTGTGTGAAACTTCTTTCTGTTCTGACTGTTCAACTAAAAGAGTTGAACCTTAGTTTTGATTGAGCCGTTCTGAAACACACTTTCTGTAGAAAATGCAAGTGGAGATTCGGAGCGCTAAGAGGGTAATAGTGGAAAAAGGAATGTCTCCAAATATAAACTACACAGAATCATTCTGTGAAACTTCTTTCTGATCTGTGCATTCAGCAAACAGTGTTAAACCATACTTTTGATTGAGCAGATCTGAACACTCTTTCTGTAGAAAATGCAACTGGACATTTGGAGCGCTAAGAGAGTAGTAGTGGAAAAAGGAATATATTCAAATATAAACTACACAGAAGCATTCTGTGAAACTTCTTTCTGATGTGAGCATTCAGCTAACAGAGTTAAACCATACTTTTGATTGAGCAGTTTTGAAACACTCTGTCTGTAGAAAATGCAACTGGACATTCGTAGCGCTAAGTGGGTAATAGTGGAAAAAAGAATATGTTCAAATATAAACTACACAGAAGCATTGTATGAAACTTCTTTCTGTTCTGTGCATTCAACTAACAGAGTTGAACCTTACGTTTGATTGAGCCGTTCTGAATCACTCTTTCTGTAGAAACTGCAATTGGACATTCTGAGCGCTAAGAGGCCTATATTGGGAAAAAGAATGTCTACAAATTAAAACTACACAGAAGCATTGTGTGAAACTTCTTTCTGTTCTGTTTGTTCAACTAAAAGAGTTGAACCTTTGTTTTGATTGCGCAGTTCTGAACACTCTTTCTGTAGAAAATGCAAGTGGACATTCGGAGCGCTAAGAGGGTAATAGTGGAAAAAGGAATATATTCAAATATAAACTACACAGTAGCATACTGTGAAAATTCTTTCTGTTCTGTGCATTCAACTAACAGAGTTGAAACCTACTTTTGATTGAGCCGTTCTGAAACACTCTTTCTGTAGAAACTGCAATTGGACATTCAAAGCGCTAAGAGGCCTACATTGGGAAAAAGAATATCTTCAAATAAAAACTACACAGATGCATTCTGTGAAACATATTTCTGATCTGTAAATTCAGTTAACAGAGATAAAACATATTTTTCATTGAGCAGTTATGAAACACTCTTTTTGTAGAAAATGCAAGTGGAGATTCGGAGCGCTAAGTGGGTAATAGTGGAAACAGGAATGTCTTCAAATATAAACTACACAGAATCATTCGGTGAAACTTCTTTCTGATCTGTGCATTCAGCTAACAGAGTTAAACCATACTTTTGATTGAGCAGATCTGAACACTCTTTCTGTAGAAAATGCAACTGGACATTTGGAGCGCTAAGAGCGTAGTAGTGGAAAAAGGAATATATTCAAATATAAACTACACAGAAGCATTCTGTGAAACTTCTTTCTGATCTGAGCATTCAGCTAACAGAGTTAAACCATACTTTTGATTGAGCAGTTTTGAAACACTCTGTTTGTAGAAAATGCAACTGGACATTCGTAGCGCTAAGTGGGTAATAGTGGAAAAAGAATATGTTCAAATATAAACTACACAGAAGCACTGTATGAAACATCTTTCTGTTCTGTGCATTCAACTAACAGAGTTGAACCTTACTTTTGATTGAGCCTTTCTGAAACACACTTTCTGTAGAAACTGCAATTGGACATTCTGAGCGCTAAGAGGCCTATATTGGGAAAAAGAATGTCTACAAATAAAAACTACACAGAAGAATTGTGTGAAACTTCTTTCTGTTATGTTTGTTCAACTAAAAGAGTTGAACCTTAGTTTTGATTGAGCCGTCCTGAAACACTCTTTCTGTAGAAAATGCAAGTGGAGATTCGGAGCGCTAAGAGGGTAATAGTGGAAAAAGGAATGTCTCCAAATATAAACTACACAGAATCATTCTGTGAAACTTCTTTCTGATCTGTGCATTCAGCTAACAGAGTTAAACCATACTTTTGATTGAGCAGATCTGAACACTCTTTCTGTAGAAAATGCAACTGGACATTTGGAGCGCTAAGAGAGTAGTAGTGGAAAAAGGAATATATTCAAATATAAACTACACAGAAGCATTCTGTGAAACTTCTTTCTGATCTGAGCATTCAGCTAACAGAGTTAAACCATACTTTTGATTGAGCAGTTTTGAAACACTCTGTCTGTAGAAAATGCAACTGGACATTCGTAGCGCTAAGTGGGTAATAGTGGAAAAAAGAATATGTTCAAATATAAACTACACAGAAGCATTGTATGAAACTTCTTACTGTTCTGTGCATTCAACTAACAGAGTTGAACCTTACTTTTGATTGAGCCTTTCTGAAACACTCTTTCTGTAGAAACTGCAATTGGACATTCTGAGCGCTAAGAGGCCTATATTGGGAAAAATAATATCTTCAAATAAAAACTACACAGAAGCATTGTGTGAAACTTATTTCTGATATGTTCATTAAGCTAACAGAGTTAAACCATACTTTTGATTGCGCAGTTCTGAATACTCTTTCTGTAGAAAATTCAAGTGGACATTCGGAGCGCTAAGAGGGTAATAGTGGAAAAAGGAATATATTCAAATATAAACTACACAGTAGCATTCTGTGAAAATTCTTTCTGTTCTGTGCATTCAACTAACAGAGTTGAACCTTACTTTTCATTGAGCCGTTCTGAAACACTCTTTCTGTAGAAACTGCAATTGGACATGCTAAGCGCTAAGAGGCCTACATTGGGAAAAAGAATATCTTCAAATAAAAACTACACAGATGCATTCTGTGAAACTTATTTCTGATCTGTAAATTCACTTAACAGAGATAAAACATATTTTTGATTGAGCAGTTATGAAACACTCTTTTTGTACAAAATGCAAGTGGAGGTTCGGAGCGCTAAGAGGGTAATAGTGGAAAAAGGAATGTCTTCAAATATAAACTACACAGAATCATTCGGTGAAACTTCTTTCTGATCTGTGCATTCAGCTAACAGAGTTAAACCATACTTTTGATTGAGCAGATCTGAACACTCTTTCTGTAGAAAATGCAACTGGACATTTGGAGCGCTAAGAGCGTAGTAGTGGAAAAAGGAATATATTCAAATATAAACTACACAGAAGAATTCTGTGAAACTTCTTTCTGATCTGAGCATTCAGCTAACAGAGTTAAACCATACTTTTGATTGAGCAGTTTTGAAACACTCTGTCTGTACAAAATGCAACTGGACATTCGTAGCGCTAAGTGGGTAATAGTGGAAAAAAGAATATGTTCAAATATAAACTACACAGAAGCATTGTATGAAACTTCTTTCTGTTCTGTGCATTCAACTAACAGAGTTGAACCTACTTTTGATTGAGCCGTTCAGAAACACTCTTTCTGTAGAAACAGCAATTGGACATTCTGAGCGCTAAGAGGCCTATATTGGGAAAAAGAATGTCTACAAATAAAAACTATACAGAAGAATTGTGTGAAACTTCTTTCTGTTCTGTTTGTTCAACTAAAAGAGTTGAACTTTAGTTTTGATTGAGCCGTTCTGAAACACTCTTTCTGTAGAAAATGCAAGTGGAGATTCGGAGCACTAAGAGGGTAATAGTGGAAAAAGGAATGTCTCCAAATATAAACTACACAGAATCATTCTGTGAAACTTCTTTCTGATCTGGGCATTCAGCTAACAGAGTTAAACCATACTTTTGATTGAGCAGATCTGAACACTCTTTCTGTAGAAAATGCAACTGGACATTTGGAGCGCTAAGAGAGTAGTAGTGGAAAAAGGAATATATTCAAATATAAACTACACAGAAGCATTCTGTGAAACTTCTTTCTGATCTGAGCATTCAGCTAACAGAGTTAAACCATACTTTTGATTGAGCAGTTTTGAAACACTCTGTCTGTAGAAAATGCAACTGGACATTCGTAGCGCCAAGTGGGTAATAGTGGAAAAAAGAATATGTTCAAATATAAACTACACAGAAGCATTGTTTGAAATTTCTTTCTGTTCTGTGCATTCAACTAACAGAGTTGAACCTTAGTTTTGATTGAGCCTTTCTGAAACACTCTTTCTGTAGAAACTGCAATTGGACATTCTGAGCGCTAAGAGGCCTATATTGGGAAAAATAATATCTTTAAATAAAAACTACACAGAAGCATTGTGTGAAACTTATTTCTGATATGTTCATTAAGCTAACAGAGTTAAAACATACTTTTGATTGCGCAGTTCTGAACACTCTTTCTGTAGAAAATGCAAGTGGACATTCGGAGCGCTAAGAGGGTAATAGTGGAGAAAGGAATATATTCAAATATAAACTACACAGTAGCATTCTGTGAAAATTCTTTCTGTTCTGTGCATTCAACTAACAGAGTTGAACCTTACTTTTGATTGAGCCGTTCTGAAACACTCTTTCTGTAGAAACTGCAATTGGACATGCTAAGCGCTAAGAGGCCTACATTGGGAAAAAGAATATCTTCAAATAAAAACTACACAGATGCATTCTGTGAAACTTATTTCTGATCTGTAAATTCAGTTAACAGAGATAAAACATATTTTTGATTGAGCAGTTATGAAACACTCTTTTTGTAGAAAATGCAAGTGGAGATTCGGAGCGCTAAGAGGGTAATAGTGGAAAAAGGAATGTCTTCAAATATAAACTACACAGAATCATTCGGTGAAACTTCTTTCTGATCTGTGCATTCAGCTAACAGAGTTAAACCATACTTTGGATTGAGCAGATCTGAACACTCTTTCTGTAGAAAATGCAACTGGACATTTGGAGCGCTAAGAGCGTAGTAGTGGAAATAGGAATATATTCAAATATAAACTACACAGAAGCATTCTGTGAAACTTCTTTCTGATCTGAGCATTCAGCTAACAGAGTTAAACCATACTTTTGATTGAGCAGTTTTGAAACACTCTGTTTGTAGAAAATGCAACTGGACATTCGTAGCGCTAAGTGGGTAATAGTGGAAAAAAGAATATGTTCAAATATAAACTACACAGAAGCATTGTATGAAACTTCTTTCTGTTCTGTGCATTCAACTAACAGAGTTGAACCTTACTTTTGATTGAGCCGTTCTGAAACACTCTTTCTGTAGAAACTGCAATTGGACATTCTGAGCGCTAAGAGGCCTATATTGGGAAAAAGAATGTCTACAAATAAAAACTACACAGAAGAATTGTGTGAAACTTCTTTCTGTTCTGTTTGTTCAACTAAAAGAGTTGAACCTTAGTTTTGATTGAGCCGTTCTGAAACACTCTTTCTGTAGGAAATGCAAGTGGAGATTCGGAGCACTAAGAGGGTAATAGTGGAAAAAGGAATGTCTCCAAATATAAACTACACAGAATCATTCTGTGAAACTTCTTTCTGATCTGTGCATTCAGCTAACATAGTTAAACCATACTTTTGATTGAGCAGATCTGAACACTCTTTCTGTAGAAAATGCAACTGGACAATTGGAGCGCTAAGAGAGTAGTAGTGGAAAAAGGAATATATTCAAATATAAACTACACAGAAGCATTCTGTGAAACTTCTTTCTGATCTGAGCATTCAGCTAACAGAATTAAACCATACTTTTGATTGAGCAGTTTTGAAACACTCTGTCTGTAGAAAATGCAACTGGACATTCGTAGCACCAAGTGGGTAATAGTGGAAAAAAGAATATGTTCAAATATAAACTACACAGAAGCATTGCATGAAACTTCTTTCTGTTCTGTGCATTCAACTAACAGAGTTGAACCTTACTTTTGATTGAGCCTTTCTGAAACACTCTTTCTGTAGAAACTGCAATTGGACATTCTGAGCGCTAAGAGGCCTCTATTGGGAAAAATAATATCTTCAAATAAAAACTACACAGAAGCATTGTGTGAAAGTTATTTCTGATATGTTCATTAAGCTAACAGAGTTAAACCATACTTTTGATTGCGCAGTTCTGAACACTCTTTCTGTAGAAAATGCAAGTGGACATTCGGAGCGCTAAGAGTGAAATAGTGGAAAAAGGAATATATTCAAATATAAACTACACAGTAGCATTCTGTGAAAATACTTTCTGTTCTGTGCATTCAACTAACAGAGTTGAACCTTACTTTTAATTGAGCCGTTCTGAAACACTCTTTCTGTAGAAACTGCAATTGGACATGCTAAGCGCTAAGAGGCCTACATTGGGAAAAAGAATATCTTCAAATAAAAACTACACAGATGCATTCTGTGAAACTTATTTCTGATCTGTAAATTCAGTTAACAGAGATAAAACATATTTTTGATTGAGCAGTTATGAAACACTCTTTTTGTAGAAAATGCAAGTGGAGATTCTGAGCGCTAAGAGGGTAATAGTGGAAAAAGGAATGTCTTCAAATATAAACTACACAGAATCATTCGGTGAAACTTCTTTCTGATCTGTGCATTCAGCTAACAGGGCTAAACCATACTTTTGATTGAGCAGATCTGAACACTCTTTCTGTAGAAAATGCAACTGGACATTTGGAGCGCTAAGAGCGTAGTAGTGGAAAAAGGAATATATTCAAATATAAACTACACAGAAGCATTCTGTGAAACTTCTTTCTGATCTGAGCATTCAGCTAACAGAGTTAAACCATACTTTTGATTGAGCAGTTTTGAAACACTGTCTGTAGAAAATGCAACTGGACATTCGTAGCGCTAAGTGGGTAATAGTGGAAAAAAGAATATGTTCAAATATAAACTACACAGAAGCATTGTATGAAACTTCTTTCTGTTCTGTGCTTTCAACTAACAGAGTTGAACCTTACTTTTGATTGAGCCGTTCTGAAACACTCTTTCTGTAGAAACTGCAATTGGACATTCTGAGCGCTAAGAGGCCTATATTGGGAAAAAGAATGTCTACAAATAAAAACTACACAGAAGAATTGTGTGAAACTTCTTTCTGTTCTGTCTGTTCAACTAAAAGAGTTGAACCTTAGTTTTGATTGAGCCGCTCTGAAACACTCTTTCTGTAGAAAATGCAAGTGGAGATTCGGAGCGCTAAGAGGGTAATAGTGGAAAAAGGAATGTCTCCAAATATAAACTACACAGAATCATTCTGTGAAACTTCTTTCTGATCTGTGCATTCAGCTAACAGTGTTAAACCGTACTTTTGATTGAGCAGATCTGAACACTCTTTCTGTAGAAAATGCAACTGGACATTTGGAGCGCTAAGAGAGTAGTAGTGGAAAAAGGAATATATTCAAATATAAACTACACAGAAGCATTCTGTGAAACTTCTTTCTGATCTGAGCATTCAGCTAACAGAGTTAAACCATACATTTGATTGAGCAGTTTTGAAACACTCTGTCTGTAGAAAATGCAACTGGACATTCGTAGCGCTAAGTGGGTAATAGTGGAAAAAAGAATATGTTCAAATATAAACTACACAGAAGCATTGTATGAAACTTCTTTCTGTTCTGTGCATTCAACTAACAGAGTTGAACCTTACGTTTGATTGAGCCGTTCTGAATCACTCTTTCTGTAGAAACTGCAATTGGACATTCTGAGCGCTAAGAGGCCTATATTGGGAAAAAGAATGTCTACAAATAAAAACTACACAGAAGAATTGTGTGAAACTTCTTTCTGTTCTGTTTGTTCAACTAAAAGAGTTGAACCTTAGTTTTGATTGAGCCGTTCTGAAACACTCTTTCTGTAGAAAATGCAAGTGGAGATTCGGAGCGCTAAGAGGGTAATAGTGGAAAAAGGAATGTCTCCAAATATAAACTACACAGAATCATTCTGTGAAACTTCTTTCTGATCTGTGCATTCAGCTAACAGAGTTAAACCATACTTTTGATTGAGCAGATCTGAACACTCTTTCTGTAGAAAATGCAACTGGACATTTGGAGCGCTAAGAGAGTAGTAGTGGAAAAAGGAATATATTCAAATATAAACTACACAGAAGCATTCTGTGAAACTTCTTTCTGATGTGAGCATTCAGCTAACAGAGTTAAACCATACTTTTGATTGAGCAGTTTTGAAACACTCTGTCTGTAGAAAATGCAACTGGACATTCGTAGCGCTAAGTGGGTAATAGTGGAAAAAAGAATATGTTCAAATATAAACTACACAGAAGCATTGTATGAAACTTCTTTCTGTTCTGTGCATTCAACTAACAGAGTTGAACCTTACGTTTGATTGAGCCGTTCTGAATCACTCTTTCTGTAGAAACTGCAATTGGACATTCTGAGCGCTAAGAGGCCTATATTGGGAAAAAGAATGTCTACAAATTAAAACTACACAGAAGCATTGTGTGAAACTTCTTTCTGTTCTGTTTGTTCAACTAAAAGAGTTGAACCTTAGTTTTGATTGCGCAGTTCTGAACACTCTTTCTGTAGAAAATGCAAGCGGACATTCGGAGCGCTAAGAGGGTAATAGTGGAAAAAGGAATATATTCAAATATAAACTACACAGTAGCATTCTGTGAAAATTCTTTCTGTTCTGTGCATTCAACTAACAGAGTTGAAACCTACTTTTGATTGAGCCGTTCTGAAACACTCTTTCTGTAGAAACTGCAATTGGACATTCAAAGCGCTAAGAGGCCTACATTGGGAAAAAGAATATCTTCAAATAAAAACTACACAGATGCATTCTGTGAAACATATTTCTGATCTGTAAATTCAGTTAACAGAGATAAAACATATTTTTCATTGAGCAGTTATGAAACACTCTTTTTGTAGAAAATGCAAGTGGAGATTCGGAGCGCTAAGAGGGTAATAGTGGAAACAGGAATGTCTTCAAATATAAACTACACAGAATCATTCGGTGAAACTTCTTTCTGATCTGTGCATTCAGCTAACAGAGTTAAACCATACTTTTGATTGAGCAGATCTGAACACTCTTTCTGTAGAAAATGCAACTGGACATTTGGAGCGCTAAGAGCGTAGTAGTGGAAAAAGGAATATATTCAAATATAAACTACACAGAAGCATTCTGTGAAACTTCTTTCTGATCTGAGCATTCAGCTAACAGAGTTAAACCATACTTTTGATTGAGCAGTTTTGAAACACTCTGTTTGTAGAAAATGCAACTGGACATTCGTAGCGCTAAGTGGGTAATAGTGGAAAAAGAATATGTTCAAATATAAACTACACAGAAGCACTGTATGAAACTTCTTTCTGTTCTGTGCATTCAACTAACAGAGTTGAACCTTACTTTTGATTGAGCCTTTCTGAAACACACTTTCTGTAGAAACTGCAATTGGACATTCTGAGCGCTAAGAGGCCTATATTGGGAAAAAGAATGTCTACAAATAAAAACTACACAGAAGAATTGTGTGAAACTTCTTTCTGTTATGTTTGTTCAACTAAAAGAGTTGAACCTTAGTTTTGATTGAGCCGTCCTGAAACACTCTTTCTGTAGAAAATGCAAGTGGAGATTCGGAGCGCTAAGAGGGTAATAGTGGAAAAAGGAATGTCTCCAAATATAAACTACACAGAATCATTCTGTGAAACTTCTTTCTGATCTGTGCATTCAGCTAACAGAGTTAAACCATACTTTTGATTGAGCAGATCTGAACACTCTTTCTGTAGAAAATGCAACTGGACATTTGGAGCGCTAAGAGAGTAGTAGTGGAAAAAGGAATATATTCAAATATAAACTACACAGAAGCATTCTGTGAAACTTCTTTCTGATCTGAGCATTCAGCTAACAGAGTTAAACCATACTTTTGATTGAGCAGTTTTGAAACACTCTGTCTGTAGAAAATGCAACTGGACATTCGTAGCGCTAAGTGGGTAATAGTGGAAAAAAGAATATGTTCAAATATAAACTACACAGAAGCATTGTATGAAACTTCTTTCTGTTCTGTGCATTCAACTAACAGAGTTGAACCTTACTTTTGATTGAGCCTTTCTGAAACACTCTTTCTGTAGAAACTGCAATTGGACATTCTGAGCGCTAAGAGGCCTATATTGGGAAAAATAATATCTTCAAATAAAAACTACACAGAAGCATTGTGTGAAACTTATTTCTGATATGTTCATTAAGCTAACAGAGTTAAACCATACTTTTGATTGCGCAGTTCTGAATACTCTTTCTGTAGAAAATTCAAGTGGACATTCGGAGCGCTAAGAGGGTAATAGTGGAAAAAGGAATATATTCAAATATAAACTACACAGTAGCATTCTGTGAAAATTCTTTCTGTTCTGTGCATTCAACTAACAGAGTTGAACCTTACTTTTGATTGAGCCGTTCTGAAACACGCTTTCTGTAGAAACTGCAATTGGACATGCTAAGCGCTAAGAGGCCTACATTGGGAAAAAGAATATCTTCAAATAAAAACTACACAGATGCATTCTGTGAAACTTATTTCTGATCTGTAAATTCACTTAACAGAGATAAAACATATTTTTGATTGAGCAGTTATGAAACACTCTTTTTGTACAAAATGCAAGTGGAGGTTCGGAGCGCTAAGAGGGTAATAGTGGAAAAAGGAATGTCTTCAAATATAAACTACACAGAATCATTCGGTGAAACTTCTTTCTGATCTGTGCATTCAGCTAACAGAGTTAAACCATACTTTTGATTGAGCAGATCTGAACACTCTTTCTGTAGAAAATGCAACTGGACATTTGGAGCGCTAAGAGCGTAGTAGTGGAAAAAGGAATATATTCAAATATAAACTACACAGAAGAATTCTGTGAAACTTCTTTCTGATCTGAGCATTCAGCTAACAGAGTTAAACCATACTTTTGATTGAGCAGTTTTGAAACACTCTGTCTGTACAAAATGCAACTGGACATTCGTAGCGCTAAGTGGGTAATAGTGGAAAAAAGAATATGTTCAAATATAAACTACACAGAAGCATTGTATGAAACTTCTTTCTGTTCTGTGCATTCAACTAACAGAGTTGAACCTACTTTTGATTGAGCCGTTCAGAAACACTCTTTCTGTAGAAACAGCAATTGGACATTCTGAGCGCTAAGAGGCCTATATTGGGAAAAAGAATGTCTACAAATAAAAACTATACAGAAGAATTGTGTGAAACTTCTTTCTGTTCTGTTTGTTCAACTAAAAGAGTTGAACTTTAGTTTTGATTGAGCCGTTCTGAAACACTCTTTCTGTAGAAAATGCAAGTGGAGATTCGGAGCGCTAAGAGGGTAATAGTGGAAAAAGGAATGTCTCCAAATATAAACTACACAGAATCATTCTGTGAAACTTCTTTCTGATCTGGGCATTCAGCTAACAGAGTTAAACCATACTTTTGATTGAGCAGATCTGAACACTCTTTCTGTAGAAAATGCAACTGGACATTTGGAGCGCTAAGAGAGTAGTAGTGGAAAAAGGAATATATTCAAATATAAACTACACAGAAGCATTATGTGAAACTTCTTTCTGATCTGAGCATTCAGCTAACAGAGTTAAACCATACTTTTGATTGAGCAGTTTTGAAACACTCTGTCTGTAGAAAATGCAACTGGACATTCGTAGCGCCA
This sequence comes from Symphalangus syndactylus, assembly GCF_028878055.3. Lineage (NCBI taxonomy): Eukaryota > Metazoa > Chordata > Mammalia > Primates > Hylobatidae > Symphalangus > Symphalangus syndactylus. The sequence goes on along the minus strand of NC_072445.2, from coordinate 8,121,079 downwards.
AGTGGGTAATAGTGGAAAAAAGAATACGTTCAAATATAAACTACACAGAAGCATTGTTTGAAATTTCTTTCTGTTCTGTGCATTCAACTAACAGAGTTGAACCTTAGTTTTGATTGAGCCTTTCTGAAACACTCTTTCTGTAGAAACTGCAATTGGACATTCTGAGCGCTAAGAGGCCTATATTGGGAAAAATAATATCTTTAAATAAAAACTACACAGAAGCATTGTGTGAAACTTATTTCTGATATGTTCATTAAGCTAACAGAGTTAAAACATACTTTTGATTGCGCAGTTCTGAACACTCTTTCTGTAGAAAATGCAAGTGGACATTCGGAGCGCTAAGAGGGTAATAGTGGAGAAAGGAATATATTCAAATATAAACTACACAGTAGCATTCTGTGAAAATTCTTTCTGTTCTGTGCATTCAACTAACAGAGTTGAACCTTACTTTTGATTGAGCCATTCTGAAACACTCTTTCTGTAGAAACTGCAATTGGACATGCTAAGCGCTAAGAGGCCTACATTGGGAAAAATAATATCTTCAAATAAAAACTACACAGATGCATTCTGTGAAACTTATTTCTGATCTGTAAATTCAGTTAACAGAGATAAAACATATTTTTGATTGAGCAGTTATGAAACACTCTTTTTGTAGAAAATGCAAGTGGAGATTCGGAGCGCTAAGAGGGTAATAGTGGAAAAAGGAATGTCTTCAAATATAAACTACACAGAATCATTCGGTGAAACTTCTTTCTGATCTGTGCATTCAGCTAACAGAGTTAAACCATACTTTGGATTGAGCAGATCTGAACACTCTTTCTGTAGAAAATGCAACTGGACATTTGGAGCGCTAAGAGCATAGTAGTGGAAATAGGAATATATTCAAATATAAACTACACAGAAGCATTCTGTGAAACTTCTTTCTGATCTGAGCATTCAGCTAACAGAGTTAAACCATACTTTTGATTGAGCAGTTTTGAAACACTCTGTTTGTAGAAAATGCAACTGGACATTCGTAGCGCTAAGTGGGTAATAGTGGAAAAAAGAATATGTTCAAATATAAACTACACAGAAGCATTGTATGAAACTTCTTTCTGTTCTGTGCATTCAACTAACAGAGTTGAACCTTACTTTTGATTGAGCCGTTCTGAAACACTCTTTCTGTAGAAACTGCAATTGGACATTCTGAGCGCTAAGAGGCCTATATTGGGAAAAAGAATGTCTACAAATAAAAACTACACAGAAGAATTGTGTGAAACTTCTTTCTGTTCTGTTTGTTCAACTAAAAGAGTTGAACCTTAGTTTTGATTGAGCCGTTCTGAAACACTCTTTCTGTAGGAAATGCAAGTGGAGATTCGGAGCACTAAGAGGGTAATAGTGGAAAAAGGAATGTCTCCAAATATAAACTACACAGAATCATTCTGTGAAACTTCTTTCTGATCTGTGCATTCAGCTAACATAGTTAAACCATACTTTTGATTGAGCAGATCTGAACACTCTTTCTGTAGAAAATGCAACTGGACAATTGGAGCGCTAAGAGAGTAGTAGTGGAAAAAGGAATATATTCAAATATAAACTACACAGAAGCATTCTGTGAAACTTCTTTCTGATCTGAGCATTCAGCTAACAGAATTAAACCATACTTTTGATTGAGCAGTTTTGAAACACTCTGTCTGTAGAAAATGCAACTGGACATTCGTAGCGCCAAGTGGGTAATAGTGGAAAAAAGAATATTTTCAAATATAAACTACACAGAAGCATTGCATGAAACTTCTTTCTGTTCTGTGCATTCAACTAACAGAGTTGAACCTTACTTTTGATTGAGCCTTTCTGAAACACTCTTTCTGTAGAAACTGCAATTGGACATTCTGAGCGCTAAGAGGCCTCTATTGGGAAAAATAATATCTTCAAATAAAAACTACACAGAAGCATTGTGTGAAACTTATTTCTGATATGTTCATTAAGCTAACAGAGTTAAACCATACTTTTGATTGCGCAGTTCTGAACACTCTTTCTGTAGAAAATGCAAGTGGACATTCGGAGCGCTAAGAGTGAAATAGTGGAAAAAGGAATATATTCAAATATAAACTACACAGTAGCATTCTGTGAAAATAGTTTCTGTTCTGTGCATTCAACTAACAGAGTTGAACCTTACTTTTAATTGAGCCGTTCTGAAACACTCTTTCTGTAGAAACTGCAATTGGACATGCTAAGCGCTAAGAGGCCTACATTCGGAAAAAGAATATCTTCAAATAAAAACTACACAGATGCATTCTGTGAAATTTCTTTCTGTTCTGTTTGTTCAACTAAAAGAGTTGAACCTTAGTTTTGATTGAGCCGTTCTGAAACACTCTTTCTGTAGAAAATGCAAGTGGAGATTCGGAGCGCTAAGAGGGTAATAGTGGAAAAAGGAATGTCTCCAAATATAAACTACACAGAATCATTCTGTGAAACTTCTTTCTGATCTGTGCATTCAGCTAACAGAGTTAAACCATACTTTTGATTGAGCAGATCTGAACACTCTTTCTGTAGAAAATGCAACTGGACATTTGGAGCGCTAAGAGCGTAGTAGTGGAAAAAGGAATATTTTCAAATATAAACTACACAGAAGCATTCTGTGAAACTTCTTTCTGATCTGAGCATTCAGCTAACAGAGTTAAACCATACTTTTGATTGAGCAGTTTTGAAACACTGTGTCTGTAGAAAATGCAACTGGACATTCGTAGCGCTAAGTGGGTAATAGTGGAAAAAAGAATATGTTGAAATATAAACTACACAGAAGCATTGTATGAAACTTCTTTCTGTTCTGTGCATTCAACTAACAGAGTTGAACCTTACTTTTGATTGAGCCGTTCTGAAACACTCTTTCTGTAGAAACTGCAATTGGACATTCTGAGCGCTAAGATGCCTATATTGGGAAAAAGAATGTCTACAAATAAAAACTACACAGAAGAATTGTGTGAAACTTCTTTCTGTTCTGTTTGTTCAACTAAAAGAGTTGAACCTTAGTTTTGATTGAGCCGTTCTGAAACACTCTTTCTGTAGAAAATGCAAGTGGACATTCGGAGCGCTAAGAGGGTAATAGTGGAAAAAGGAATGTCTCCAAATATAAACTACACAGAATCATTCTGTGAAACTTCTTTCTGATCTGTGCATTCAGCTAACAGAGTAAAACCATACTTTTGATTGAGCAGATCTGAACACTCTTTCTGTAGAAAATGCAACTGGACATTTGGAGCGCTAAGAGAGTAGTAGTGGAAAAAGGAATATATTGAAATATAAACTACACAGAAGCATTCTGTGAAACTTCTTTCTGATCTGAGCATTCAGCTAACAGAGTTAAACCATACTTTTGATTGAGCAGTTTTGAAACACTCTGTATGTAGGAAATGCAAATGTACATTCGTAGCGCCAAGTGGGTAATAGTGGAAAAAAGAATATGTTCAAATATAAACTACACAGAAGCATTGTATGAAATTACTTTCTGTTCTGTGCATTCAACTAACAGAGTTAAACCTTACTTTTGATTGAGCCTTTCTGAAAAACTCTTTCTGTAGAAACTGCAATTGGACATTCTGAGCGCTAAGAGGCCTATATTGGGAAAAATAATATCTTCAAATAAAAACTACACAGAAGCATTGTGTCAAACTTATTTCTGATATGTTCATTAAGCTAACAGAGTTAAACCTACTTTTGATTGCGCAGTTCTGAACACTCTTTCTGTAGAAAATGCAAGTGGACATTCGGAGCGCTAAGAGGGTAATAGTGGAGAAAGGAATATATTCAAATATAAACTACACAGTAGCATTCTGTATAAATACTTTCTGTTCTGTGCATTCAACTAACAGAGTTGAACCTTACTTTTGATTGAGCCTTTCTGAAACACTCTTTCTGTAGAAACTGCAATTGGACATGCTAAGCGCTTAGAGGCCTACATTGGGAAAAAGAATATCATCAAATAAAAACTACACAGATGCATTCTGTGAAACTTATTTCTGATCTGTAAATTCAGTTAACAGAGATAAAACATATTTTTGATTGAGCAGTTATGAAACACTCTTTTTGTAGAAAATGCAAGTGGAGATTCGGAGCGCTAAGAGGGTAATAGTGGAAAAAGGAATGTCTTCAAATATAAACTACACAGAATCATTCGGTGAAACTTCTTTCTGATCTGTGCATTCAGCTAACAGAGTTAAACCATACTTTTGATTGAGCAGATCTGAACACTCTTTCTGTAGAAAATGCAACTGGACATTTGGAGCGCTAAGAGCGTAGTAGTGGAAAAAGGAATATATTCAAATATAAACTACACAGAAGCATTCTGAGAAACTTCTTTCTGATCTGAGCATTCAGCTAGCAGAGTTAAACCATACTTTTGATTGAGCAGTTTTGAAACACTCTGTAGGTAGAAAATGCAACTGGACATTCGTAGCGCTAAGTGGGTAATAGTGGAAAAAAGAATATGTTCAAATATAAACTACACAGAAGCATTGTATGAAACTTCTTTCTGTTCTGTGCATTCAACTAACAGAGTTGAACCTTACTTTTGATTGACTCGTTCTGAAACACTCTTTCTGTAGAAACTGCAATTGGACATTCTGAGCGCTAAGAGGCCTATATTGGGAAAAAGAATGTGTAAAAATAAAAACTATACAGAAGAATTGTGTGAAACATCTTTCTGTTCTGTTTGTTCAACTAAAAGAGTTGAACTTTAGTTTTGATTGAGTCGTTCTGAAACACTCTTTCTGTAGAAAATGCAAGTGGAGATTCGGAGCGCTAAGAGGGTAATAGTGGAAAAAGGAATGTCTCCAAATATAAACTACACAGAATCATTCTGTGAAACTTCTTTCTGATCTGGGCATTCAGCTAACAGAGTTAAACCATACTTTTGATTGAGCAGATCTGAACACTCTTTCTGTAGAAAATGCAACTGGACATTTGGAGCGCAAAGAGAGTAGTAGTGGAAAAAGGAATATATTCAAATATAAACTACACAGAAGCATTCTGTGAAACTTCTTTCTGATCTGAGCATTCAGCTAACAGAGTTAAACCATACTTTTGATTGAGCAGTTTTGAAACACTCTGTCTGTAGAAAATGCAACTGGATATTCGTAGCGCCAAGTGGGTAATAGTGGAAAAAAGAATATGTTCAAATATAAACTACACAGAAGCATTGTTTGAAATTTCTTTCTGTTCTGTGCATTCAACTAACAGAGTTGAACCTTAGGTTTGATTGAGCCTTTCTGAAACACACTTTCTGTAGAAACTGCAATTGGACATTCTGAGCGCTAAGAGGCCTATATTGGGAAAAAGAATGTCTACAAATAAAAACTACACAGAAGAATTGTGTGAAACTTCTTTCTGTTATGTTTGTTCAACTAAAAGAGTTGAACCTTAGTTTTGATTGAGCCGTCCTGAAACACTCTTTCTGTAGAAAATGCAAGTGGAGATTCGGAGCGCTAAGAGGGTAATAGTGGAAAAAGGAATGTCTCCAAATATAAAATACACAGAATCATTCTGTGAAACTTCTTTCTGATCTGTGCATTCAGCTAACAGAGTTAAACCATACTTTTGATTGAGCAGATCTGAACACTCTTTCTGTAGAAAATGCAACTGGACATTTGGAGCGCTAAGAGAGTAGTAGTGGAAAAAGGAATATATTCAAATATAAACTACACAGAAGCATTCTGTGAAACTTCTTTCTGATCTGAGCATTCAGCTAACAGAGTTAAACCATACTTTTGATTGAGCAGTTTTGAAACACTCTGTCTGTAGAAAATGCAACTGGACATTCGTAGCGCTAAGTGGGTAATAGTGGAAAAAAGAATATGTTCAAATATAAACTACACAGAAGCATTGTATGAAACTTCTTTCTGTTCTGTGCATTCAACTAACAGAGTTGAACCTTACTTTTGATTGAGCCTTTCTGAAACACTCTTTCTGTAGAAACTGCAATTGGACATTCTGAGCGCTAAGAGGCCTATATTGGGAAAAATAATATCTTCAAATAAAAACTACACAGAAGCATTGTGTGAAACTTATTTCTGATATGTTCATTAAGCTAACAGAGTTAAACCATACTTTTGATTGCGCTGTTCTGAATACTCTTTCTGTAGAAAATTCAAGTGGACATTCGGAGCGCTAAGAGGGTAATAGTGGAAAAAGGAATATATTCAAATATAAACTACACAGTAGCATTCTGTGAAAATTCTTTCTGTTCTGTGCATTCAACTAACAGAGTTGAACCTTACTTTTGATTGAGCCGTTCTGAAACACTCTTTCTGTAGAAACTGCAATTGGACATGCTAAGCGCTAAGAGGCCTACATTGGGAAAAAGAATATCTTCAAATAAAAACTACACAGATGCATTCTGTGAAACTTATTTCTGATCTGTAAATTCACTTAACAGAGATAAAACATATTTTTGATTGAGCAGTTATGAAACACTCTTTTTGTACAAAATGCAAGTGGAGGTTCGGAGCGCTAAGAGGGTAATAGTGGAAAAAGGAATGTCTTCAAATATAAACTACACAGAATCATTCGGTGAAACTTCTTTCTGATCTGTGCATTCAGCTAACAGAGTTAAACCATACTTTTGATTGAGCAGATCTGAACACTCTTTCTGTAGAAAATGCAACTGGACATTTGGAGCGCTAAGAGCGTAGTAGTGGAAAAAGGAATATATTCAAATATAAACTACACAGAAGAATTCTGTGAAACTTCTTTCTGATCTGAGCATTCAGCTAACAGATTTAAACCATACTTTTGATTGAGCAGTTTTGAAACACTCTGTCTGTACAAAATGCAACTGGACATTCGTAGCGCTAAGTGGGTAATAGTGGAAAAAAGAATATGTTCAAATATAAACTACACAGAAGCATTGTATGAAACTTCTTTCTGTTCTGTGCATTCAACTAACAGAGTTGAACCTACTTTTGATTGAGCCGTTCAGAAACACTCTTTCTGTAGAAACAGCAATTGGACATTCTGAGCGCTAAGAGGCCTATATTGGGAAAAAGAATGTCTACAAATAAAAACTATACAGAAGAATTGTGTGAAACTTCTTTCTGTTCTGTTTGTTCAACTAAAAGAGTTGAACTTTAGTTTTGATTGAGCCGTTCTGAAACACTCTTTCTGTAGAAAATGCAAGTGGAGATTCGGAGCGCTAAGAGGGTAATAGTGGAAAAAGGAATGTCTCCAAATATAAACTACACAGAATCATTCTGTGAAACTTCTTTCTGATCTGGGCATTCAGCTAACAGAGTTAAACCATACTTTTGATTGAGCAGATCTGAACACTCTTTCTGTAGAAAATGCAACTGGACATTTGGAGCGCTAAGAGAGTAGTAGTGGAAAAAGGAATATATTCAAATATAAACTACACAGAAGCATTCTGTGAAACTTCTTTCTGATCTGAGCATTCAGCTAACAGAGTTAAACCATACTTTTGATTGAGCAGTTTTGAAACACTCTGTCTGTAGAAAATGCAACTGGACATTCGTAGCGCCAAGTGGGTAATAGTGGAAAAAAGAATATGTTCAAATATAAACTACACAGAAGCATTGTTTGAAATTTCTTTCTGTTCTGTGCATTCAACTAACAGAGTTGAACCTTAGTTTTGATTGAGCCTTTCTGAAACACTCTTTCTGTAGAAACTGCAATTGGACATTCTGAGCGCTAAGAGGCCTATATTGGGAAAATAATATCTTTAAATAAAAACTACACAGAAGCATTGTGTGAAACTTATTTCTGATATGTTCATTAAGCTAACAGAGTTAAACCATACTTTTGATTGCGCAGTTCTGAACACTCTTTCTGTAGAAAATGCAAGTGGACATTCGGAGCGCTAAGAGGGTAATAGTGGAGAAAGGAATATATTCAAATATAAACTACACAGTAGCATTCTGTGAAAATTCTTTCTGTTCTGTGCATTCAACTAACAGAGTTGAACCTTACTTTTGATTGAGCCGTTCTGAAACACTCTTTCTGTAGAAACTGCAATTGGACATGCTAAGCGCTAAGAGGCCTACATTGGGAAAAAAAATATCTTCAAATAAAAACTACACAGATGCATTCTGTGAAACTTATTTCTGATCTGTAAATTCAGATAACAGAGATAAAACATATTTTTGATTGAGCAGTTATGAAACACTCTTTTTGTAGAAAATGCAAGTGGAGATTCGGAGCGCTAAGAGGGTAATAGTGGAAAAAGGAATGTCTTCAAATATAAACTACACAGAATCATTCGGTGAAACTTCTTTCTGATCTGTGCATTCAGCTAACAGAGTTAAACCATACTTTGGATTGAGCAGATCTGAACACTCTTTCTGTAGAAAATGCAACTGGACATTTGGAGCGCTAAGAGCGTAGTAGTGGAAATAGGAATATATTCAAATATAAACTACACAGAAGCATTCTGTGAAACTTCTTTCTGATCTGAGCATTCAGCTAACAGAGTTAAACCATACTTTTGATTGAGCAGTTTTGAAACACTCTGTTTGTAGAAAATGCAACTGGACATTCGTAGCGCTAAGTGGGTAATAGTGGAAAAAAGAATATGTTCAAATATAAACTACACAGAAGCATTGTATGAAACTTCTTTCTGTTCTGTGCATTCAACTAACAGAGTTGAACCTTACTTTTGATTGAGCCGTTCTGAAACACTCTTTCTGTAGAAACTGCAATTGGACATTCTGAGCGCTAAGAGGCCTATATTGGGAAAAAGAATGTCTACAAATAAAAACTACACAGAAGAATTGTGTGAAACTTCTTTCTGTTCTGTTTGTTCAACTAAAAGAGTTGAACCTTAGTTTTGATTGAGCCGTTCTGAAACACTCTTTCTGTAGGAAATGCAAGTGGAGATTCGGAGCACTAAGAGGGTAATAGTGGAAAAAGGAATGTCTCCAAATATAAACTACACAGAATCATTCTGTGAAACTTCTTTCTGATCTGTGCATTCAGCTAACATAGTTAAACCATACTTTTGATTGAGCAGATCTGAACACTCTTTCTGTAGAAAATGCAACTGGACAATTGGAGCGCTAAGAGAGTAGTAGTGGAAAAAGGAATATATTCAAATATAAACTACACAGAAGCATTCTGTGAAACTTCTTTCTGATCTGAGCATTCAGCTAACAGAATTAAACCATACTTTTGATTGAGCAGTTTTGAAACACTCTGTCTGTAGAAAATGCAACTGGACATTCGTAGCGCCAAGTGGGTAATAGTGGAAAAAAGAATATGTTCAAATATAAACTACACAGAAGCATTGCATGAAACTTCTTTCTGTTCTGTGCATTCAACTAACAGAGTTGAACCTTACTTTTGATTGAGCCTTTCTGAAACACTCTTTCTGTAGAAACTGCAATTGGACATTCTGAGCGCTAAGAGGCCTCTATTGGGAAAAATAATATCTTCAAATAAAAACTACACAGAAGCATTGTGTGAAACTTATTTCTGATATGTTCATTAAGCTAACAGAGTTAAACCATACTTTTGATTGCGCAGTTCTGAACACTCTTTCTGTAGAAAATGCAAGTGGACATTCGGAGCGCTAAGAGTGAAATAGTGGAAAAAGGAATATATTCAAATACAAACTACACAGTAGCATTCTGTGAAAATACTTTCTGTTCTGTGCATTCAACTAACAGAGTTGAACCTTACTTTTAATTGAGCCGTTCTGAAACACTCTTTCTGTAGAAACTGCAATTGGACATGCTAAGCGCTAAGAGGCCTACATTCGGAAAAAGAATATCTTCAAATAAAAACTACACAGATGCATTCTGTGAAATTTCTTTCTGTTCTGTTTGTTCAACTAAAAGAGTTGAACCTTAGTTTTGATTGAGCCGTTCTGAAACACTCTTTCTGTAGAAAATGCAAGTGGAGATTCGGAGCGCTAAGAGGGTAATAGTGGAAAAAGGAATGTCTCCAAATATAAACTACACAGAATCATTCTGTGAAACTTCTTTCTGATCTGTGCATTCAGCTAACAGAGTAAAACCATACTTTTGATTGAGCAGATCTGAACACTCTTTCTGTAGAAAATGCAACTGGACATTTGGAGCGCTAAGAGAGTAGTAGTGGAAAAAGGAATATATTGAAATATAAACTACACAGAAGCATTCTGTGAAACTTCTTTCTGATCTGAGCATTCAGCTAACAGAGTTAAACCATACTTTTGATTGAGCAGTTTTGAAACACTCTGTATGTAGGAAATGCAACTGTACATTCGTAGCGCCAAGTGGGTAATAGTGGAAAAAAGAATATGTTCAAATATAAACTACACAGAAGCATTGTATGAAATTACTTTCTGTTCTGTGCATTCAACTAACAGAGTTAAACCTTACTTTTGATTGAGCCTTTCTGAAACACTCTTTCTGTAGAAACTGCAATTGGACATTCTGAGCGCTAAGAGGCCTATATTGGGAAAAATAATATCTTCAAATAAAAACTACACAGAAGCATTGTGTGAAACTTATTTCTGATATGTTCATTAAGCTAACAGAGTTAAACCATACTTTTGATTGCGCAGTTCTGAACACTCTTTCTGTAGAAAATCAAGTGGACATTCGGAGCGCTAAGAGGGTAATAGTGGAGAAAGGAATATATTCAAATATAAACTACACAGTAGCATTCTGTATAAATACTTTCTGTTCTGTGCATTCAACTAACAGAGTTGAACCTTACTTTTGATTGAGCCTTTCTGAAACACTCTTTCTGTAGAAACTGCAATTGGACATGCTAAGCGCTTAGAGGCCTACATTGGGAAAAAGAATATCATCAAATAAAAACTACACAGATGCATTCTGTGAAACTTATTTCTGATCAGTAAATTCAGTTAACAGAGATAAAACATATTTTTGATTGAGCAGTTATGAAACACTCTTTTTGTAGAAAATGCAAGTGGAGATTCGGAGCGCTAAGAGGGTAATAGTGGAAAAAGGAATGTCTTCAAATATAAACTACACAGAATCATTCGGTGAAACTTCTTTCTGATCTGTGCATTCAGCTAACAGAGTTAAACCATACTTTTGATTGAGCAGATCTGAACACTCTTTCTGTAGAAAATGCAACTGGACATTTGGAGCGCTAAGAGCGTAGTAGTGGAAAAAGGAATATATTCAAATATAAACTACACAGAAGCATTCTGAGAAACTTCTTTCTGATCTGAGCATTCAGCTAGCAGAGTTAAACCATACTTTTGATTGAGCAGTTTTGAAACACTCTGTCTGTAGAAAATGCAACTGGACATTCGTAGCGCTAAGTGGGTAATAGTGGAAAAAAGAATATGTTCAAATATAAACTACACAGAAGCATTGTATGAAACTTCTTTCTGTTCTGTGCATTCAACTAACAGAGTTGAACCTTACTTTTGATTGACTCGTTCTGAAACACTCTTTCTGTAGAAACTGCAATTGGACATTCTGAGCGCTAAGAGGCCTATATTGGGAAAAAGAATGTCTACAAATAAAAACTATACAGAAGAATTGTGTGAAACTTCTTTCTGTTCTGTTTGTTCAACTAAAAGAGTTGAACTTTAGTTTTGATTGAGCCGTTCTGAAACACTCTTTCTGTAGAAAATGCAAGTGGAGATTCGGAGCGCTAAGAGGGTAATAGTGGAAAAAGGAATGTCTCCAAATATAAACTACACAGAATCATTCTGTGAAACTTCTTTCTGATCTGGGCATTCAGCTAACAGAGTTAAACCATACTTTTGATTGAGCAGATCTGAACACTCTTTCTGTAGAAAATGCAAGTGGACATTTGGAGCGCTAAGAGAGTAGTAGTGGAAAAAGGAATATATTCAAATATAAACTACACAGAAGCATTCTGTGAAACTTCTTTCTGATCTGAGCATTCAGCTAACAGAGTTAAACCATACTTTTGATTGAGCAGTTTTGAAACACTCTGTCTGTAGAAAATGCAACTGGACATTCGTAGCGCCAAGTGGGTAATAGTGGAAAAAAGAATATGTTCAAATATAAACTACACAGAAGCATTGTTTGAAATTTCTTTCTCTTCTGTGCATTCAACCAACAGAGTTGAACCTTAGTTTTGATTGAACCTTTCTGAAACACTCTTTCTGTAGAAACTGCAATTGGACATTCTGAGCGCTAAGAGGCCTCTATTGGGAAAAATAATATCTTCAAATAAAAACTACACAGAAGCATTGTGTGAAACTTATTTCTGATATGTTCATTAAGCTAACAGAGTTAAACCATACTTTTGATTGCGCAGTTCTGAACACTCTTTCTGTAGAAAATGCAAGTGGACATTCGGAGCGCTAAGAGGGTAATAGTGGAGAAAGGAATATATTCAAATATAAACTACACAGTAGCATTCTGTGAAAATTCTTTATGTTCTGTGCATTCAACTAACAGAGTTGAACCTTACTTTTGATTGAGCCGTTCTGAAACACTCTTTCTGTAGAAACTGCAATTGGACATTCTGAGCGCTAAGAGGCCTATATTGGGAAAAAGAATGTCTACAAATAAAAACTACACAGAAGAATTGTGTGAAACTTCTTTCTGTTCTGTTTGTTCAACTAAAAGAGTTGAACCTTAGTTTTGATAGAGCCGTTCTGAAACACTCTTTCTGTAGAAACTGCAATTGGACATGCTAAGCGCTAAGAGGCCTACATTGGGAAAAAAAATATCTTCAAATAAAAACTACACAGATGCTTTCTGTGAAACTTATTTCTGATCTGTAAATTCAGTTAACAGAGATAAAACATATTTTTGATTGAGCAGTTATGAAACACTCTTTTTGTAGAAAATGCAAGTGGAGATTCGGAGCGCTAAGAGGGTAATAGTGGAAAAAGGAATGTCTTCAAATATAAACTACACAGAATCATTCGGTGAAACTTCTTTCTGATCTGTGCATTCAGCTAACAGAGTTAAACCATACTTTGGATTGAGCAGATCTGAACACTCTTTCTGTAGAAAATGCAACTGGACATTTGGAGCGCTAAGAGCGTAGTAGTGGAAAAAGGAATATATTCAAATATAAACTACACAGAAGCATTCTGTGAAACTTCTTTCTGATCTGAGCATTCAGCTAACAGAGTTAAACCATACTTTTGATTGAGCAGTTTTGAAACATTCTGTTTGTAGAAAATGCAACTGGACATTCGTAGCGCTAAGTGGGTAATAGTGGAAAAAAGAATATGTTCAAATATAAACTACACAGAAGCATTGTATGAAACTTCTTTCTGTTCTGTGCATTCAACTAACAGAGTTGAACCTTACTTTTGATTGAGCCGTTCTGAAACACTCTTTCTGTAGAAACTGCAATTGGACATTCTGAGCGCTAAGAGGCCTATATTGGGAAAAAGAATGTCTACAAATAAAAACTACACAGAAGAATTGTGTGACACTTCTTTCTGTTATGTTTGTTCAACTAAAAGAGTTGAACCTTAGTTTTGATTGAGCCGTCCTGAAACACTCTTTCTGTAGAAAATGCAAGTGGAGATTCGGAGCGCTAAGAGGGTAATAGTCGAAAAAGGAATGTCTCCAAATATAAACTACACAGAATCATTCTGTGAAACTTCTTTCTGATCTGTGCATTCAGCTAACAGAGTTAAACCATACTTTTGATTGAGCAGATCTGAACACTCTTTCTGTAGAAAATGCAACTGGACATTTGGAGCGCTAAGAGAGTAGTAGTGGAAAAAGGAATATATTCAAATATAAACTACACAGAAGCATTCTGTGAAACTTCTTTCTGATCTGAGCATTCAGCTAACAGAGTTAAACCATACTTTTGATTGAGCAGTTTTGAAACACTCTGTCTGTAGAAAATGCAACTGGACAATCGTAGCGCTAAGTGGGTAATAGTGGAAAAAAGAATATGTTCAAATATAAACTACACAGAAGCATTGTATGAAACTTCTTTCTGTTCTGTGCATTCAACTAACAGAGTTGAACCTTACTTTTGATTGAGCCTTTCTGAAACACTCTTTCTGTAGAAACTGCAATTGGACATTCTGAGCGCTAAGAGGCCTATATTGGGAAAAATAATATCTTCAAATAAAAACTACACAGAAGCATTGTGTGAAACTTATTTCTGATATGTTCATTAAGCTAACAGAGTTAAACCATAATTTTGATTGCGCAGTTCTGAATACTCTTTCTGTAGAAAATGCAAGTGGACATTCGGAGCGCTAAGAGGGTAATAGTGGAAAAAGGAATATATTCAAATATAAACTACACAGTAGCATTCTGTGAAAATTCTTTCTGTTCTGTGCATTCAACTAACAGAGTTGAACCTTACTTTTAATTGAGCCTACTGAAACACTCTTTCTGTAGAAACTGCAATTGGACATGCTAAGCGCTTAGAGGCCTACATTGGGAAAAAAATATCATCAAATAAAAACTACACAGATGCATTCTGTGAAACTTATTTCTGATCTGTAAATTCAGTTAACAGAGATAAAACATATTTTTGATTGAGCAGTTATGAAACACTCTTTTTGTAGAAAATGCAAGTGGAGATTCGGAGCGCTAAGAGGGTAATAGTGGAAAAAGTAATGTCTTCAAATATAAACTACACAGAATCATTCGGTGAAACTTCTTTCTGATCTGTGCATTCAGCTAACAGAGTTAAACCATTCTTTTGATTGAGCAGATCTGAACACTCTTTCTGTAGAAAATGCAACTGGACATTTGGAGCGGTAAGAGCGTAGTAGTGGAAAAAGGAATATATTCAAATATAAACTACACAGAAGCATTCTGAGAAACTTCTTTCTGATCTGAGCATTCAGCTAGCAGAGTTAAACCATACTTTTGATTGAGCAGTTTTGAAACACTCTGTCTGTAGAAAATGCAACTGGACATTCGTAGCGCTAAGTGGGTAATAGTGGAAAAAAGAATATGTTCAAATATAAACTACACAGAAGCATTGTATGAAACTTCTTTCTGTTCTGTGCATTCAACTAACAGAGTTGAACCTTACTTTTGATTGAGTCGTTCTGAAACACTCTTTCTGTAGAAACTGCAATTGGACATTCTGAGCGCTAAGAGGCCTATATTGGGAAAAAGAATGTCTACAAATAAAAACTACACAGAAGAATTGTGTGAAACTTCTTTCTGTTCTGTTTGTTCAACTAAAAGAGTTGAACATTAGTTTTGATTGAGCCGTTCTGAAACACTCTTTCTGTAGAAAATGCAAGTGGAGATTCGGAGCACTAAGAGGGTAATAGTGGAAAAAGGAATGTCTCCAAATATAAACTACACAGAATCATTCTGTGAAACTTCTTTCTGATCTGTGCATTCAGCTAACAGAGTTAAACCATACTTTTGATTGAGCAGATCTGAACACTCTTTCTGTAGAAAATGCAACTGGACAATTGGAGCGCTAAGAGTGTAGTAGTGGAAAAAGGAATATATTCAAATATAAACTACACAGAAGCATTCTGTGAAACTTCTTTCTGATCTGAGCATTCAGCTAACAGAGTTAAACCATACTTTTGATTGAGCAGTTTTGAAACACTCTGTCTGTAGAAAATGCAACTGGACATTCGTAGCGCCAAGTGGGTAATAGTGGAAAAAAGAATATGTTCAAATATAAACTACACAGAAGCATTGCATGAAACTTCTTTCTGTTCTGTGCATTCAACTAACAGAGTTGAACCTTACTTTTGATTGAGCCTTTCTGAAACACTCTTTCTGTAGAAACTGCAATTGGACATTCTGAGCGCTAAGAGGCCTCTATTGGGAAAAATAATATCTTCAAATAAAAACTACACAGAAGCATTGTGTGAAACTTATTTCTGATATGTTCATTAAGCTAACAGAGTTAAACCATACTTTTGATTGCGCAGTTCTGAACACTCTTTCTGTAGAAAATGCAAGTGGACATTCGGAGCGCTAAGAGGGAAATAGTGGAAAAAGGAATATATTCAAATATAAACTACACAGTAGCATTCTGTGAAAATTCTTTCTGTTCTGTGCATTCAACTAACAGAGTTGAACCTTACTTTTAATTGAGCCGTTCTGAAACACTCTTTCTGTAGAAACTGCAATTGGACATGCTAAGCGCTAAGAGGCCTACATTTGGAAAAAGAATATCTTCAAATAAAAACTACACAGATGCATTCTGTGAAATTTCTTTCTGTTCTGTTTGTTCAACTAAAAGAGTTGAACCTTAGTTTTGATTGAGCCGTTCTGAAACACTCTTTCTGTAGAAAATGCAAGTGGAGATTCGGAGCGCTAAGAGGGTAATAGTGGAAAAAGGAATGTCTCCAAATATAAACTACAGAGAATCATTCTGTGAAACTTCTTTCTGATCTGTGCATTCAGCTAACAGAGTTAAACCATACTTTTGATTGAGCAGATCTGAACACTCTTTCTGTAGAAAATGCAACTGGACATTTGGAGCGCTAAGAGCGTAGTAGTGGAAAAAGGAATATATTCAAATATAAACTACACAGAAGCATTCTGTGAAACTTCTTTCTGATCTGAGCATTCAGCTAACAGAGTTAAACCATACTTTTGATTGAGCAGTTTTGAAACACTCTGTCTGTAGAAAATGCAACTGGACATTCGTAGCGCTAAGTGGGTAATAGTGGAAAAAAGAATATGTTCAAATATAAACTACACAGAAGCATTGTATGAAACTTCTTTCTGTTCTGTGCATTCAACTAACAGAGTTGAACCTTACTTTTGATTGAGCCGTTCTGAAACACTCTTTCTGTAGAAACTGCAATTGGACATTCTGAGCGCTAAGAGGCCTATATTGGGAAAAAGAATGTCTACAAATAAAAACTACACAGAAGAATTGTGTGAAACTTCTTTCTGTTCTGTTTGTTTAACTAAAAGAGTTGAACCTTAGTTTTGATTGAGCCGTTCTGAAACACTATTTCTGTAGAAAATGCAAGTGGAGATTCGGAGCGCTAAGAGGTTAATAGTGGAAAAAGGAATGTCTCCAAATATAAACTACACAGAATCATTCTGTGAAAATTCTTTCTGATCTGTGCATTCAGCTAACAGTGTTAAACCATACTTTTGATTGAGCATATCTGAACACTCTTTCTGTAGAAAATGCAACTGGACAATTGGAGCGCTAAGAGAGTAGTAGTGGAAAAAGGAATATATTCAAATATAAACTACACAGAAGCATTCTGTGAAACTTCTTTCTGATCTGAGCATTCAGCTAACAGAGTTAAACCATAATTTTGATTGAGCAGTTTTGAAACACTCTGTCTGTAGAAAATGCAACTGGACATTCGTAGCGCTAAGTGGGTAATAGTGGAAAAAAGAATATGTTCAAATATAAACTACACAGAAGCATTGTATGAAACTTCTTTCTGTTCTGTGCATTCAACTCACAGAGTTGAACCTTACTTTTGATTGAGCCTTTCTGAAACAATCTTTCTGTAGAAACTGCAATTGGACATTCTGAGCGCTAAGAGGCCTCTATTGGGAAAAATAATAACTTCAAATAAAAACTACACAGAAGCATTGTGTGAAACTTATTTCTGATATGTTCATTAAGTTAACAGAGTTAAACCATACTTTTGATTGCGCAGTTCTGAACACTCTTTCTGTAGAAAATGCAAGTGGACATTCGGAGCGCTAAGAGGGTAATAGTGGAAAAAGGTATATATTCAAATATAAACTACACAGTAGCATTCTGTGAAAATACTTTCTTTTCTGTGCATTCAACTAACAGAGTTGAACCTTACTTTTGATTGAGCCGTTCTGAAACGCTCTTTCTGTAGAAACTGCAATTGGACATACTAAGCGCTAAGAGGCCTACATTGGGAAAAAGAATATCTTCAAATAAAAACTACACAGATGCATTCTGTGAAACTTATTTCTGATCTGTAAATTCAGTTAACAGAGATAAAACATATTTTTGATTGAGCAGTTATGAAACACTCTTTTCGTAGGAAATGCAAGTGGAGATTCGGAGCGCTAAGAGGGTAATAGTGGAAAAAGGAATGTCTTCAAATATAAACTACACAGAATCATTCGGTGAAACTTCTTTCTGATCTGTGCATTCAGCTAACAGAGTTAAACCATACTTTTGATTGAGCAGATCTGAACACTCTTTCTGTTGAAAATGCAACTGGACATTTGGAGCGCTAAGAGCGTAGTAGTGGAAAAAGGAATATATTCAAATATAAACTACACAGAAGCATTCTGTGAAACTTCTTTCTGATCTGAGCATACAGCTAACAGAGTTAAACCATACTTTTGATTGAGCAGATTTGAAACACTCTGTCTGTAGAAAATGCAACTGGACATTCGTAGCGCTAAGTGGGTAATAGTGGAAAAAAGAATATGTTCAAATATAAACTACACAGAAGCATTGTATGAAACTTCTTTCTGTTCTGTGCATTCAACTAACAGAGTTGAACCTTACTTTTGATTGAGTCGTTCTGAAACACTCTTTCTGTAGAAACTGCAATTGGACATTCTGAGCGCTAAGAGGCCTATATTGGGAAAAAGAATGTCTACAAATAAAAACTACACAGAAGAATTGTGTGAAACTCCTTTCTGTTCTGTTTGTTCAACTAAAAGAGTTGATCCTTAGTTTTGATTGAGCCGTTCTGAAACACTCTTTCTGTAGAAAATGCAAGTGGAGATTCGGAGCGCTAAGAGGGTAATAGTGGAAAAAGGAATGTCTCCAAATATAAACTACACAGAATCATTCTGTGAAACTTCTTTCTGATTTGTGCATTCTGCTAACAGAGTTAAACCATACTTTTGATTGAGCACATATGAACACTCTTTCTGTAGAAAATGCAACTGGACATTTGGAGCGCTAAGAGAGTAGTAGTGGAAAAAGGAATATATTCAAATATCAACTACACAGAAGCATTCTGTGAAACTTCTTTCTGATCTGAGCATTCAGCTAACAGAGTTAAACCATACTTTTGATTGAGCAGTTTTGAAACACTCTGTCTGTAGAAAATGCAACTGGACATTCGTAGCGCTAAGTGGGTAATAGTGGAAAAAATAATATGTTCAAATAT
Source organism: Symphalangus syndactylus (assembly GCF_028878055.3). Lineage (NCBI taxonomy): Eukaryota > Metazoa > Chordata > Mammalia > Primates > Hylobatidae > Symphalangus > Symphalangus syndactylus. Next base: position 8,102,100 of record NC_072445.2, on the reverse strand, counting down.
AAACTACACAGAAGCATTGTATGAAACTTCTTTCTGTTCTGTGCATTCAACTAACAGAGTTGAACCTTACTTTTGATTGAGCCTTTCTGAAACACTCTTTCTGTAGAAACTGCAATTGGACATTCTGAGCGCGAAGAGGCCTCTATTGGGAAAAATAATATCTTCAAATAAAAACTACACAGAAGCATTGTGTGAAACTTATTTCTGATATGTTCATTAAGCTAACAGAGTTAAACCATACTTTTGATTGCACAGTTCTGAACACTCTTTCTGTAGAAAATGCAAGTGGACATTCGGAGCGCTAAGAGGGTAATAGTGGAAAAAGGAATATATTCAAATATAAACTACACAGTAGCATTCTGTGAAAATTCTTTCTGTTCTGTGCATTCAACTAACAGAGTTGAACCTTACTTTTGATTGAGCCGTTCTGAAACGCTCTTTCTGTAGAAACTGCAATTGGACATGCTAAGCGCTAAGAGGCCTACATTGGGAAAAAGAATATCTTCAAATAAAAACTACACAGATGCATTCTGTGAAACTTATTTCTGATCTGTAAATTCAGTTAACAGAGATAAAACATATTTTTGATTGAGCAGTTATGAAACACTCTTTTCGTAGGAAATGCAAGTGGAGATTCGGAGCGCTAAGAGGGTAATAGTGGAAAAAGGAATGTCTTCTAATATAAACTACACAGAATAATTCGGTGAAACTTCTTTCTGATCTGTGCATTCAGCTAACAGAGTTAAACCATACTTTTGATTGAGCAGATCTGAACACTCTTTCTGTAGATAATGCAACTGGACATTTGGAGCGCTAAGAGAGTAGTAGTGGAAAAAGGAATATATTCAAATATAAACTACACAGAAGCATTCTGTGAAACTTCTTTCTGATCTGAGCATACAGCTAACAGAGTTAAACCATACTTTTGATTGAGCAGTTTTGAAACACTCTGTCCGTAGAAAATGCAACTGGATATTCGTAGCGCTAAGTGGGTAATAGTGGAAAAAAGAATATGTTCAAATATAAACTACACAGAAGCATTGTATGAAACTTCTTTCTGTTCTGTGCATTCAACTAACAGAGTTGAACCTTACTTTTGATTGAGCCGTTCTGAAACACTCTTTCTGTAGAAACTGCAATTGGACATTCTGAGCGCTAAGAGGCCTATATTGGGAAAAAGAATGTCTACAAATAAAAACTACACAGAAGAATTGTGTGAAACTTCTTTCTGTTCTGTTTGTTCAACTAAAAGAGTTGAACCTTAGTTTTGATTGAGCCGTTCTGAAACACTCTTTCTGTAGAAAATGCAAGTGGAGATTCGGAGCGCTAAGAGGGTAATAGTGGAAAAAGGAATGTCTCCAAATAAAAACTACACAGAATCATTCTGTGAAACTTCTTTCTGATCTGTGCATTCAGCTAACAGAGTTAAACCATACTTTTGATTGAGCAGATCTGAACACTCTTTCTGTAGAAAATGCAACTGGACATTTGGAGCGCTAACGGAGTAGTAGTGGAAAAAGGAATATATTCAAATATAAACTACACAGAAGCATTCTGTGAAACTTCTTTCTGATCTGAGCATTCAGCTAACAGAGTTAAACCATACTTTTGATTGAGCAGTTTTGAAACACTCTGTCTGTAGAAAATGCAACTGGACATTCGTAGCGCTAAGTGGGTAATAGTGGAAAAAAGAATATGTTCAAATATAAACTACACAGAAGCATTGTATGAAACTCCTTTCTGTTCTGTGCATTCAACTAACAGAGTTGAACCTTACTTTTGATTGAGCCTTTCTGAAACACTCTTTCTGTAGAAACTGCAATTGGACATTCTGAGCGCTAAAAGGCCTCTATTGGGAAAAAAAATATCTTCAAATAAAAACTACACAGAAGCATTGTGTGAAACTTATTTCTGATATGTTCATTAAGCTAACAGAGTTAAACCATACTTTTGATTGCGCAGTTCTGAACACTCTTTCTGTAGAAATTGCAAGTGGACATTCGGAGCGCTAAGAGGGTAATAGTGGAAAAAGGAATATATTCAAATATAAACTACACAGTAGCATTCTGTGAAAATTCTTTCTGTTCTGTGCATTCAACTAACAGAGTTGAAACTTACTTTTGATTGAGCCGTTCTGAAACACTCTTTCTGTAGAAACTGCAATTGGACATGCTAAGCGCTAAGAGGCCTATATTGGGAAAAAGAATATCTTCAAATAAAAACTACACAGATGCATTCTGTGAAAATTATTTCTGATCTGTAATTTCAGTTAACAGAGATAAAACATATTTTTGATTGAGCAGTTATGAAACACTCTTTTTGTAGAAAATGCAAGTGGAGATTCGGAGCGCTAAGAGGGTAATAGTGGAAAAAGGAATGTCTTCAAATATAAACTACACAGAATCATTCGGTGAAACTTCTTTCTGATCTGTGCATTCAGCTAACAGAGTTAAAATATACTTTTGATTGAGCAGATCTGAACACTCTTTCTGTAGAAAATGCAACTGGACATTTGGAGCGCTAAGAGCATAGTAGTGGAAAAAGGAATATATTCAAATATAAACTACACAGAAGCATTCTGTGAAACTACTTTCTGATCTGAGCATTCAGCTAACAGAGTTAAACCATACTTTTGATTGAGTCGTTCTGAAACACTCTGTCTGTAGAAACTGCAATTGGACATTCTGAGCGCTAAGAGGCCTATATTGGGAAAAAGAATGTCTACAAATAAAAACTACACAGAAGAATTGTGTGAAACTCCTTTCTGTTCTGTTTGTTCAACTAAAAGAGTTGATCCTTAGTTTTGATTGAGCCGTTCTGAAACACTCTTTCTGTGGAAAATGCAAGTGGAGATTCGGAGCGCTAAGAGGGTAATAGTGGAAAAAGGAATGTCTCCAAATATAAACTACACAGAATCATTCTGTGAAACTTCTTTCTGATTTGTGCATTCTGCTAACAGAGTTAAACCATACTTTTGATTGAGCAGATCTGAACACTCTTTCTGTAGAAAATGCAACTGGACATTTGGAGCGCTAAGAGAGTAGTAGTGGAAAAAGGAATATATTCAAATATCAACTACACAGAAGCATTCTGTGAAACTTCTTTCTGATCTGAGCATTCAGCTAACAGAGTTAAACCATACTTTTGATTGAGCAGTTTTGAAACACTCTGCCTGTAGAAAATGCAACTGGACATTCGTAGCGCTAAGTGGGTAATAGTGGAAAAAAGAATATGTTCAAATATAAACTACACAGAAGCATTGTATGAAACTTCTTTCTGTTCTGTGCATTCAACTAACAGAGTTGAACCTTACTTTTGATTGAGCCTTTCTGAAACACTCTTTCTGTAGAAACTGCAATTGGACATTCTGAGCGCGAAGAGGCCTCTATTGGGAAAAATAATATCTTCAAATAAAAACTACACAGAAGCATTGTGTGAAACTTATTTCTGATATGTTCATTAAGCTAACAGAGTTAAACCATACTTTTGATTGCGCAGTTCTGAACACTCTTTCTGTAGAAAATGCAAGTGGACATTCGGAGCGCTAAGAGGGTAATAGTGGAAAAAGGAATATATTCAAATATAAACTACACAGTAGCATTCTGTGAAAATTCTTTCAGTTCTGTGCATTCAACTAACAGAGTTGAACCTTACTTTTGATTGAGCCGTTCTGAAACAGTCTTTCTGTAGAAACTGCAATTGGACATGCTAAGCGCTAAGAGGCCTACATTGGGAAAAAGAATATCTTCAAATAAAAACTACACAGATGCATTCTGTGAAACTTATTTCTGATCTATAAATTCAGTTAACAGAGATAAAACATATTTTTGATTGAGCAGTTATGAAACACTCTTTTTGTAGAAAATGCAAGTGGAGATTCGGAGCGCTAAGAGGGTAATAGTGGAAAAAGGAATGTCTTCAAATATAAACTACACAGAATCATTCGGTGAAACTTCTTTCTGATCTGTGCATTCAGCTAACAGAGTTAAACCATACTTTTGATTGAGCAGATCTGAACACTCTTTCTGTTGAAAATGCAACTGGACCTTTGGAGCGCTAAGAGCGTAGTAGTGGAAAAAGGAATATATTCAAATATAAACTACACAGAAGCATTCTGTGAAACTTCTTTCTGAACTGAGCATACAGCTAACAGAGTTAAACCATACTTTTGATTGAGCAGTTTTGAAACACTCTGTCTGTAGAAAATGCAACTCGACATTCGTAGCGCTAAGTGGGTAATAGTGGAAAAGAGAATATGTTCAAATATAAACTACACAGAAGCATTGTATGAAACATCTTTCTGTTCTGTGCATTCAACTAACAGAGTTGAACCTTACTTTTGATTGAGCCGTTCTGAAACACTCTTTCTGTAGAAACTGCAATTGGACATTCTGAGCGCTAAGAGGCCTATATTGGGAAAAAGAATGTCTACAAATAAAAACTACACAGAAGAATTGTGTGAAACTTCTTTCTGTTCTGTTTGTTCAACTAAAAGAGTCGAACCTTAGTTTTGATTGAGCCGTTCTGAAACACTCTTTCTGTAGAAAATGCAAGTGGAGATTCGAAGCGCTAAGAGGGTAATAGTGGAAAAAGGAATGTCTCCAAATATAAACTACACAGAATCATTCTGTGAAACTTCTTTCTGATCTGTGCATTCAGCTAACAGTGTTAAACCATACTTTTGATTGAGCAGATCTGAACACTCTTTCTGTAGAAAATGCAACTGGACATTTGGAGCGCTAAGAGAGTAGTAGTGGAAAAAGGAATATATTCATATATAAACTACACAGAAGCATTCTGTGAAACTACTTTCTGATCTGAGCATTCAGCTAACAGAGTTAAACCATACTTTTGATTGAGCAGTTTTGAAACACTCTGTCTGTAGAAAATGCAACTGGACATTCGTAGCGCTAAGTGGGTAATAGTGGAAAAAAGAATATGTTCAAATATAAACTACACAGAAGCATTGTATGAAACTTCTTTCTGTTCTGTGAATTCAACTAACAGAGTTGAACCTTACTTTTGATTGAGCCGTTCTGAAACACTCTTTCTGTAGAACCTGCAATTGGACATTCTGAGAGCTAAGAGGCCTATATTGGGAAAAAGAATGTCTACAAATAAAAACTACACAGAAGAATTGTGTGAAACTTCTTTCTGTTCTGTTTGTTTAACTAAAAGAGTTGAACCTTAGGTTTGATTGAGCCGTTCTGAAACACTCTTTATGTAGAAAATGCAAGTGGAGATTCGGAGCGCTAAGAGGGTAATAGTGGAAAAAGGAATGTCTCCAAATATAAACTACAAAGAATCATTGTGTGAAACTACTTTCTGATCTGTGCATTCAGCTAACAGAGTTAAACCATACTTTTGATTGAGCAGATCTGAACACTCTTTCTGTAGAAAATGCAACTGGACATTTGGAGCGCTAAGAGAGTAGTAGTGGAAAAAGGAATATATTCAAATATAAACTACACAGAAGCATTCTGTGAAACTTCTTTCTGAACTGAGCATTCAGCTAACAGAGTTAAACCATAATTTTGATTGAGCAGTTTTGAAACACTCTGTCTGTAGAAAATGCAACTGGACATTCGTAGCGCTAAGTGGGTAATAGTGGAAAAAAGAATATGTTCAAATATAAACTACACAGAAGCATTGTATGAAACTTCTTTCTGTTCTGTGCATTCAACTAACAGAGTTGAACCTTACTTTTGATTGAGCCTTTCTGAAACACTCTTTCTGTAGAAACTGCAATTGGACATTCTGAGCGCTAAGAGGCCTCTATTGGGAAACATAATATCTTCAAATAAAAACTACACAGAAGCATTGTGTGAAACTTATTTCTGATATGTTCATTAAGCTAACAGAATTAAACCATACTTTTGATTGCGCAGTTCTGAACACTCTTTCTGTAGAAAATGCAAGTGGACATTCGGAGCGCTAAGAGGGTAATAGTGGAAAAAGGAATATATTCAAATATAAACTACACAGTAGCATTCTGTGAAAATTCTTTCAGTTCTGTGCATTCAACTAACAGAGTTGAACCTTACTTTTGATTGAGCCGTTCTGAAACACTCTTTCTGTAGAAACTGCAATTGGACATTCTGAGCGCTAAGAGGCCTATATTGGGAAAAAGAATGTCTACAAATAAAAACTACACAGAAGAATTGTGTGAAACTTCTTTCTGTTCTGTTTGTTCAACTAAAAGAGTTGAACCTTAGTTTTGATTGAGCCGTTCTGAAACACTCTTTCTGTAGAAAATGCAAGTGGAGATTCGAAGCGCTAAGAGGGTAATAGTGGAAAAAGGAATGTCTCCAAATATAAACTACACAGAATCATTCTGTGAAACTTCTTTCTGATCTGTGCATTCAGCTAACAGTGTTAAACCATACTTTTGATTGAGCATATCTGAACACTCTTTCTGTAGAAAATGCAACTGGACATTTGGAGCGCTAAGAGAGTAGTAGTGGAAAAAGGAATATATTCAAATATAAACTACACAGAAGCATTCTGTGAAACTTCTTTCTGATCTGAGCATTCAGCTAACAGAGTTAAACCATACTTTTGATTGAGCAGTTTTGAAACACTCTGTCTGTAGAAAATGCAACTGGACATTCGTAGCGCTAAGTGGGTAATAGTGGAAAAAAGAATATGTTCAAATATAAACTACACAGAAACATTGTATGATACTTCTTTCTGTTCTGTGCATTCAACTAACAGAGTTGAACCTTACTTTTGATAGAGCCTTTCTGAAACACTCTTTCTGTAGAAACTGCAATTGGACATTCTGAGCGCTAAGAGGCCTCTATTGGGAAAAATAATATCTTCAAATAAAAACTACACAGAAGCATTGTGTGAAACTTATTTCTGATATGTTCATTAAGCTAACAGAGTTAAACCATACTTTTGATTGCGCAGTTCTGAACACTCTTTCTGTAGAAATTGCAAGTGGACATTCGGAGCGCTAAGAGGGTAATAGTGGAAAAAGGAATATATTCAAATATAAACTACACAGTAGCATTCTGTGAAAATTCTTTCTGTTCTGTGCATTCAACTAACAGAGTTGAACCTTACTTTTGATTGAGCCGTTCTGAAACACTCTTTCTGTAGAAAGTGCAATTGGACATGCTAAGCGCTAAGAGGCCTACATTGGGAAAAAGAATATCTTCAAATAAAAACTACACAGATGCATTCTGTGAAACTTATTTCTGATCTGTAAATTCAGTTAACAGAGATAAAACATATTTTGATTGAGCAGTTATGAAACACTCTTTTTGTAGAAAATGCAAGTGGAGATTCGGAGCGCTAAGTGGGTAATAGTGGAAAAAGGAATGTCTTCAAATATAAACTACACAGAATCATTTGGTGAAACTTCTTTCTGATCTGTGCATTCAGCTAACAGAGTTAAACCATACTTTTGATTGAGCAGATCTGAACACTCTTTCTGTTGAAAATGCAACTGGACATTTGGAGCGCTAAGAGCGTAGTAGTGGAAAAAGGAATATATTCAAATATAAACTACACAGAAGCATTCTGTGAAACTCCTTTCTGATCTGAGCATTCAGCTAACAGAGTTAAACCATACTTTTGATTGAGCAGTTTTGAAACACTCTGTCTGTAGAAAATGCAACTGGACATTCGTAGCGCTAAGTGGGTAATAGTGGAAAAAAGAATATGTTCAAATATAAACTACACAGAAGCATTGTATGAAACTTCTTTCTGTTCTGTGCATTCAACTAACAGAGTTGAAACTTACTTTTGATTGAGCCGTTCTGAAACACTCTTTCTGTAGAAACTGCAATTGGACATTCTGAGCGCTAAGAGGCCTATATTGGGAAAAAGAATGTCTACAAATAAAAACTACACAGAAGAATTGTGTGAAACTTCTTTCTGTTCTGTTTGTTCAAATAAAAGAGTTGAACCTTAGTTTTGATTGAGCCGTTCTGAAACACTCTTTCTGTAGAAAATGCAAGTGGAGATTCGGAGCGCTAAGAGGGTAATAGTGGAAAAAGGAATGTCTCCAAATATAAACTACACAGAATCATTCTGTGAAACTTCTTTCTGATCTGTGCATTCAGCTAACAGAGTTAAACCATACTTTTGATTGAGCAGATCTGAACACTCTTTCTGTAGAAAATGCAACTGGACATTTGGAGCGCTAAGAGAGTAGTAGTGGAAAAAGGAATATATTCAAATATAAACTACACAGAAGCATTCTGTGAAACTTCTTTCTGATCTGAGCATTCAGCTAACAGAGTTAAACCATACTTTTGATTGTGCAGTTTTGAAACACTCTGTCTGTAGAAAATGCAACTGGACATTCGTAGCGCTAAGTGGGTTATAGTGGAAAAAAGAATATGTTCAAATATAAACTACACAGAAGCATTGTATGAAACTTCTTTCTGTTCTGTGCATTCAACTAACAGAGTTGAACCTTACTTTTGATTGAGCCTTTCTGAAACACTCTTTCTGTAGAAACTGCAATTGGACATTCTGAGCGCTAAGAGGCCACTATTGGGAAAAATAATATCTTCAAATAAAAACTACACAGAAGCATTGTGTGAAACTTATTTCTGATATGTTCATTAAGCTAACAGAGTTAAACCATACTTTTGATTGCGCAGTTCTGAACACTCTTTCTGTAGAAAATGCAAGTGGACATTCGGAGCGCTAAGAGGGTAATAGTGGAAAAAGGAATATATTCAAATATAAACTACACAGTAGCATTCTGTGAAAATTCTTTCTGTTCTGTGCATTCAACTAACAGAGTTGAACCTTACTTTTGATTGAGCCGTTCTGAAACACTCTTTCTGTAGAAACTGCAATTGGACATGCTAAGCGCTAAGAGGCCTACATTGGGAAAAAGAATATCTTCAAATAAAAACTACACAGATGCACTCTGTGAAACTTATTTCTGATCTGTAAATTCAGTTAACAGAGATAAAACATATTTTTGATTGAGCAGTTATGAAACACACTTTTTGTAGAAAATGCAAGTGGAGATTCGGAGCGCTAAGAGGGTAATAGTGGAAAAAGGAATGTCTTCAAATATAAACTACACAGAATCATTCGGTGAAACTTCTTTCTGATCTGTGCATTCAGCTAACAGAGTTAAACCATACTTTTGATTGAGCAGATCTGAACACTCTTTCTGTTGAAAATGCAACTGGACATTTGGAGCGGTAAGAGCGTAGTAGTGGAAAAAGGAATATATTCAAATATAAACTACACAGAAGAATTCTGTGAAACTTCTTTCTGATCTGAGCATTCAGCTAACAGAGTTAAACCATACTTTTGATTGAGCAGTTTTGAAACACTCTGTCTGTAGAAAATGCAACTGGACATTCGTAGCGCTAAGTGGGTAATAGTGGAAAAAAGAATATGTTCAAATATAAACTACACAGAAGCATTGTGTGAAACTTCTTTCTGTTCTGTGCACTCAACTAACAGAGTTGAACCTTACTTTTGATTGAGCCGTTCTGAAACACTCTTTCTGTAGAAACTGCAATTGGACATTCTGAGCGCTAAGAGGCCTATATTGGGAAAAAGAATGTCTACATATAAAAACTACACAGAAGAATTGTGTGAAACTTCTTTCTGTTCTGTTTGTTCAACTAAAAGAGTTGAACCTTAGTTTTGATTGAGCCGTTCTGAAACACTCTTTCTGTAGAAAATGCAAGTGGAGATTCGGAGCGCTAAGAGGGTAATAGTGGAAAAAGGAATGTCTCCCAATATAAACTACACAGAATCATTCTGTGAAACTTCTTTCTGATCTGTGCATTCAGCTAACAGAGTTAAACCATACTTTTGATTGAGCAGATCTGAAAACTCTTTCTGTAGAAAATGCAACTGGACATTTGGAGCGCTAAGAGAGTAGTAGTGGAAAAAGGAATATATTCAAGTATAAACTACACAGAAGCATTCTGTGAAACTTCTTTCTGATCTGAGCATTCAGCTAACAGAGTTAAACCATACTTTTGATTGAGCAGTTTTGAAACACTCTGTCTGTAGAAAATGCAACTGGACATTCGTAGTGCTAAGTGGGTAATAGTGGAAAAAAGAATATGTTCAAATATAAACTACACAGAAGCATTGTATGAAACTTCTTTCTGTTCTGTGCATTCAACTAACAGAGTTGAAACTTACTTTTGATTGAGCCTTTCTGAAACACTCTTTCTGTAGAAACTGCAATTGGACATTCTGAGCGCTAAGAGGCCTCTATTGGGAAAAATAATATCTTCAAATAAAAACTACACAGAAGCATTGTGTGAAACTTATTTCTGATATGTTCATTAAGCTAACAGAGTTAAACCATAATTTTTTTTTTTTTTTTTTTTTTTTTTTTTTTTTTTTTTTCTGAGACGGAGTCTCGCTCTGTCGCCCAGGCTGGAGTGCAGTGGCACAATCTCGGCTCACTGCAAGCTCCGCCTCCCGGGTTCACGCCATTCTCCTGCCTCAGCCTCTCCGAGTAGCTGGGACTACAGACGCCCGCCACCGCCCCCGGCTAATTTTTTGTATTTTTAGTAGAGACGGGTTTTCACCGTGGTCTCGATCTCTTGACCTCTTGATCCGCCCGCCTCGGCCTCCCAAAGTGCTGGGATTACAAGCGTGAGCCACCGCGCCCGGCCTAAACCATACTTTTGATTGCGCAGTTCTGAACACTCTTTCTGTAGAAAATGCAAGTGGACATTCGGAGCGCTAAGAGGGTAATAATGGAAAAAGGAATATATTCAAATATAAACTACACAGTAGCATTCTGTGAAAATTCTTTCTGTTCTGTGCATTCAACTAACAGAGTTGAACCTTACTTTTGATTGAGCCGTTCTGAAACACTCTTTCTGTAGAAAGTGCAATTGGACATGCTAAGCGCTAAGAGGCCTACATTGGGAAAAAGAATATCTTCAAATAAAAACTACACAGATGCATTCTGTGAAATTTCTTTCTGTTCTGTTTGTTCAACTAAAAGAGTTGAACCTTAGTTTTGATTGAGCCGTTCTGAAACACTCTTTCTGTAGAAAATGCAAGTGGAGATTCGGAGCGCTAAGAGGGTAATAGTGGAAAAAGGAATGTCTCCAAATATAAACTACACAGAATCATTCTGTGAAACTTCTTTCTGATCTGTGCATTCAGCTAACAGAGTTAAACCATACTTTTGATTGAGCAGATCTGAACACTCTTTCTGTAGAAAATGCAACTGGACATTTGGAGCGCTAAGAGCGTAGTAGTGGAAAAAGGAATATATTCAAATATAAACTACACAGAAGCATTCTGTGAAACTTCTTTCTGATCTGAGCATTCAGCTAACAGAGTTAAACCATACTTTTGATTGAGCAGTTTTGAAACACTCTGTCTGTAGAAAATGCAACTGGACATTCGTAGCGCTAAGTGGGTAATAGTGGAAAAAAGAATATGTTCAAATATAAACTACACAGAAGCATTGTATGAAACTTCTTTCTGTTCTGTGCATTCAACTAACAGAGTTGAACCTTACTTTTGATTGAGCCGTTCTGAAACACTCTTTCTGTAGAAACTGCAATTGGACATTCTGAGCGCTAAGAGGCCTATATTGGGAAAAAGAATGTCTACAAATAAAAACTACACAGAAGAATTGTGTGAAACTTCTTTCTGTTCTGTTTGTTTAACTAAAAGAGTTGAACCTTAGTTTTGATTGAGCCGTTCTGAAACACTATTTCTGTAGAAAATGCAAGTGGAGATTCGGAGCGCTAAGAGGTTAATAGTGGAAAAAGGAATGTCTCCAAATATAAACTACACAGAATCATTCTGTGAAAATTCTTTCTGATCTGTGCATTCAGCTAACAGTGTTAAACCATACTTTTGATTGAGCAGATCTGAACACTCTTTCTGTAGAAAATGCAACTGGACAATTGGAGCGCTAAGAGAGTAGTAGTGGAAAAAGGAATATATTCAAATATAAACTACACAGAAGCATTCTGTGAAACTTCTTTCTGATCTGAGCATTCAGCTAACAGAGTTAAACCATAATTTTGATTGAGCAGTTTTGAAACACTCTGTCTGTAGAAAATGCAACTGGACATTCGTAGCGCTAAGTGGGTAATAGTGGAAAAAAGAATATGTTCAAATATAAACTACACAGAAGCATTGTATGAAACTTCTTTCTGTTCTGTGCATTCAACTCACAGAGTTGAACCTTACTTTTGATTGAGCCTTTCTGAAACAATCTTTCTGTAGAAACTGCAATTGGACATTCTGAGCGCTAAGAGGCCTCTATTGGGAAAAATAATAACTTCAAATAAAAACTACACAGAAGCATTGTGTGAAACTTATTTCTGATATGTTCATTAAGTTAACAGAGTTAAACCATACTTTTGATTGCGCAGTTCTGAACACTCTTTCTGTAGAAAATGCAAGTGGACATTCGGAGCGCTAAGAGGGTAATAGTGGAAAAAGGTATATATTCAAATATAAACTACACAGTAGCATTCTGTGAAAATACTTTCTTTTCTGTGCATTCAACTAACAGAGTTGAACCTTACTTTTGATTGAGCCGTTCTGAAACGCTCTTTCTGTAGAAACTGCAATTGGACATACTAAGCGCTAAGAGGCCTACATTGGGAAAAAGAATATCTTCAAATAAAAACTACACAGATGCATTCTGTGAAACTTATTTCTGATCTGTAAATTCAGTTAACAGAGATAAAACATATTTTTGATTGAGCAGTTATGAAACACTCTTTTCGTAGGAAATGCAAGTGGAGATTCGGAGCGCTAAGAGGGTAATATTGGAAAAAGGAATGTCTTCAAATATAAACTACACAGAATCATTCGGTGAAACTTCTTTCTGATCTGTGCATTCAGCTAACAGAGTTAAACCATACTTTTGATTGAGCAGATCTGAACACTCTTTCTGTTGAAAATGCAACTGGACATTTGGAGCGCTAAGAGCGTAGTAGTGGAAAAAGGAATATATTCAAATATAAACTACACAGAAGCATTCTGTGAAACTTCTTTCTGATCTGAGCATACAGCTAACAGAGTTAAACCATACTTTTGATTGAGCAGATTTGAAACACTCTGTCTGTAGAAAATGCAACTGGACATTCGTAGCGCTAAGTGGGTAATAGTGGAAAAAAGAATATGTTCAAATATAAACTACACAGAAGCATTGTATGAAACTTCTTTCTGTTCTGTGCATTCAACTAACAGAGTTGAACCTTACTTTTGATTGAGTCGTTCTGAAACACTCTTTCTGTAGAAACTGCAATTGGACATTCTGAGCGCTAAGAGGCCTATATTGGGAAAAAGAATGTCTACAAATAAAAACTACACAGAAGAATTGTGTGAAACTCCTTTCTGTTCTGTTTGTTCAACTAAAAGAGTTGATCCTTAGTTTTGATTGAGCCGTTCTGAAACACTCTTTCTGTAGAAAATGCAAGTGGAGATTCGGAGCGCTAAGAGGGTAATAGTGGAAAAAGGAATGTCTCCAAATATAAACTACACAGAATCATTCTGTGAAACTTCTTTCTGATTTTTGCATTCTGCTAACAGAGTTAAACCATACTTTTGATTGAGCAGATATGAACACTCTTTCTGTAGAAAATGCAACTGGACATTTGGAGCGCTAAGAGAGTAGTAGTGGAAAAAGGAATATATTCAAATATCAACTACACAGAAGCATTCTGTGAAACTTCTTTCTGATCTGAGCATTCAGCTAACAGAGTTAAACCATACTTTTGATTGAGCAGTTTTGAAACACTCTGTCTGTAGAAAATGCAACTGGACATTCGTAGCGCTAAGTGGGTAATAGTGGAAAAAAGAATATGTTCAAATATAAACTACACAGAAGCATTGTATGAAACTTCTTTCTGTTCTGTGCATTCAACTAACAGAGTTGAACCTTACTTTTGATTGAGCCTTTCTGAAACACTCTTTCTGTAGAAACTGCAATTGGACATTCTGAGCGCGAAGAGGCCTCTATTGGGAAAAATAATATCTTCAAATAAAAACTACACAGAAGCATTGTGTGAAACTTATTTCTGATATGTTCATTAAGCTAACAGAGTTAAACCATACTTTTGATTGCACAGTTCTGAACACTCTTTCTGTAGAAAATGCAAGTGGACATTCGGAGCGCTAAGAGGGTAATAGTGGAAAAAGGAATATATTCAAATATAAACTACACAGTAGCATTCTGTGAAAATTCTTTCTGTTCTGTGCATTCAACTAACAGAGTTGAACCTTACTTTTGATTGAGCCGTTCTGAAACGCTCTTTCTGTAGAAACTGCAATTGGACATGCTAAGCGCTAAGAGGCCTACATTGGGAAAAAGAATATCTTCAAATAAAAACTACACAGATGCATTCTGTGAAACTTATTTCTGATCTGTAAATTCAGTTAACAGAGATAAAACATATTTTTGATTGAGCAGTTATGAAACACTCTTTTCGTAGGAAATGCAAGTGGAGATTCGGAGCGCTAAGAGGGTAATAGTGGAAAAAGGAATGTCTTCAAATATAAACTACACAGAATCATTCGGTGAAACTTCTTTCTGATCTGTGCATTCAGCTAACAGAGTTAAACCATACTTTTGATTGAGCAGATCTGAACACTCTTTCTGTTGAAAATGCAACTGGACCTTTGGAGCGCTAAGAGCGTAGTAGTGGAAAAAGGAATATATTCAAATATAAACTACACAGAAGCATTCTGTGAAACTTCTTTCTGAACTGAGCATACAGCTAACAGAGTTAAACCATACTTTTGATTGAGCAGTTTTGAAAAACTCTGTCTGTAGAAAATGCAACTCGACATTCGTAGCGCTAAGTGGGTAATAGTGGAAAAGAGAATATGTTCAAATATAAACTACACAGAAGCATTGTATGAAACATCTTTCTGTTCTGTGCATTCAACTAACAGAGTTGAACCTTACTTTTGATTGAGCCGTTCTGAAACACTCTTTCTGTAGAAACTGCAATTGGACATTCTGAGCGCTAAGAGGCCTATATTGGGAAAAAGAATGTCTACAAATAAAAACTACACAGAAGAATTGTGTGAAACTTCTTTCTGTTCTGTTTGTTCAACTAAAAGAGTTGAACCTTAGTTTTGATTGAGCCGTTCTGAAACACTCTTTCTGTAGAAAATGCAAGTGGAGATTCGAAGCGCTAAGAGGGTAATAGTGGAAAAAGGAATGTCTCCAAATATAAACTACACAGAATCATTCTGTGAAACTTCTTTCTGATCTGTGCATTCAGCTAACAGTGTTAAACCATACTTTTGATTGAGCAGATCTGAACACTCTTTCTGTAGAAAATGCAACTGGACATTTGGAGCGCTAAGAGAGTAGTAGTGGAAAAAGGAATATATTCAAATATAAACTACACAGAAGCATTCTGTGAAACTACTTTCTGATCTGAGCATTCAGCTAACAGAGTTAAACCATACTTTTGATTGAGCAGTTTTGAAACACTCTGTCTGTAGAAAATGCAACTGGACATTCGTAGCGCTAAGTGGGTAATAGTGGAAAAAAGAATATGTTCAAATATAAACTACACAGAAGCATTGTATGAAACTTCTTTCTGTTCTGTGAATTCAACTAACAGAGTTGAACCTTACTTTTGATTGAGCCGTTCTGAAACACTCTTTCTGTAGAACCTGCAATTGGACATTCTGAGAGCTAAGAGGCCTATATTGGGAAAAAGAATGTCTACAAATAAAAACTACACAGAAGAATTGTGTGAAACTTCTTTCTGTTCTGTTTGTTTAACTAAAAGAGTTGAACCTTAGGTTTGATTGAGCCGTTCTGAAACACTCTTTATGTAGAAAATGCAAGTGGAGATTCGGAGCGCTAAGAGGGTAATAGTGGAAAAAGGAATGTCTCCAAATGTAAACTACAAAGAATCATTGTGTGAAACTACTTTCTGATCTGTGCATTCAGCTAACAGAGTTAAACCATACTTTTGATTGAGCAGATCTGAACACTCTTTCTGTAGAAAATGCAACTGGACATTTGGAGCGCTAAGAGAGTAGTAGTGGAAAAAGGAATATATTCAAATATAAACTACACAGAAGCATTCTGTGAAACTTCTTTCTGAACTGAGCATTCAGCTAACAGAGTTAAACCATAATTTTGATTGAGCAGTTTTGAAACACTCTGTCTGTAGAAAATGCAACTGGACATTCGTAGCGCTAAGTGGGTAATAGTGGAAAAAAGAATATGTTCAAATATAAACTACACAGAAGCATTGTATGAAACTTCTTTCTGTTCTGTGCATTCAACTAACAGAGTTGAACCTTACTTTTGATTGAGCCTTTCTGAAACACTCTTTCTGTAGAAACTGCAATTGGACATTCTGAGCGCTAAGAGGCCTCTATTGGGAAACATAATATCTTCAAATAAAAACTACACAGAAGCATTGTGTGAAACTTATTTCTGATATGTTCATTAAGCTAACAGAATTAAACCATACTTTTGATTGCGCAGTTCTGAACACTCTTTCTGTAGAAAATGCAAGTGGACATTCGGAGCGCTAAGAGGGTAATAGTGGAAAAAGGAATATATTCAAATATAAACTACACAGTAGCATTCTGTGAAAATTCTTTCAGTTCTGTGCATTCAACTAACAGAGTTGAACCTTACTTTTGATTGAGCCGTTCTGAAACACTCTTTCTGTAGAAACTGCAATTGGACATTCTGAGCGCTAAGAGGCCTATATTGGGAAAAAGAATGTCTACAAATAAAAACTACACAGAAGAATTGTGTGAAACTTCTTTCTGTTCTGTTTGTTCAACTAAAAGAGTTGAACCTTAGTTTTGATTGAGCCGTTCTGAAACACTCTTTCTGTAGAAAATGCAAGTGGATATTCGAAGCGCTAAGAGGGTAATAGTGGAAAAAGGAATGTCTCCAAATATAAACTACACAGAATCATTCTGTGAAACTTCTTTCTGATCTGTGCATTCAGCTAACAGTGTTAAACCATACTTTTGATTGAGCAGATCTGAACACTCTTTCTGTAGAAAATGCAACTGGACATTTGGAGCGCTAAGAGAGTAGTAGTGGAAAAAGGAATATATTCAAATATAAACTACACAGAAGCATTCTGTGAAACTTCTTTCTGATCTGAGCATTCAGCTAACAGATTTAAACCATACTTTTGATTGAGCAGTTTTGAAACACTCTGTCTGTAGAAAATGCAACTGGACATTCGTAGCGCTAAGTGGGTAATAGTGGAAAAAAGAATATGTTCAAATATAAACTACACAGAAACATTGTATGATACTTCTTTCTGTTCTGTGCATTCAACTAACAGAGTTGAACCTTACTTTTGATAGAGCCTTTCTGAAACACTCTTTCTGTAGAAACTGCAATTGGACATTCTGAGCGCTAAGAGGCCTCTATTGGGAAAAATAATATCTTCAAATAAAAACTACACAGAAGCATTGTGTGAAACTTATTTCTGATATGTTCATTAAGCTAACAGAGTTAAACCATACTTTTGATTGCGCAGTTCTGAACACTCTTTCTGTAGAAATTGCAAGTGGACATTCGGAGCGCTAAGAGGGTAATAGTGGAAAAAGGAATATATTCAAATATAAACTACACAGTAGCATTCTGTGAAAATTCTTTCTGTTCTGTGCATTCAACTAACAGAGTTGAACCTTACTTTTGATTGAGCCGTTCTGAAACACTCTTTCTGTAGAAAGTGCAATTGGACATGCTAAGCGCTAAGAGGCCTACATTGGGAAAAAGAATATCTTCAAATAAAAACTACACAGATGCATTCTGTGAAACTTATTTCTGATCTGTAAATTCAGTTAACAGAGATAAAACATATTTTGATTGAGCAGTTATGAAACACTCTTTTTGTAGAAAATGCAAGTGGAGATTCGGAGCGCTAAGTGGGTAATAGTGGAAAAAGGAATGTCTTCAAATATAAACTACACAGAATCATTTGGTGAAACTTCTTTCTGATCTGTGCATTCAGCTAACAGAGTTAAACCATACTTTAGATTGAGCAGATCTGAACACTCTTTCTGTTGAAAATGCAACTGGACATTTGGAGCGCTAAGAGCGTAGTAGTGGAAAAAGGAATATATTCAAATATAAACTACACAGAAGCATTCTGTGAAACTCCTTTCTGATCTGAGCATTCAGCTAACAGAGTTAAACCATACTTTTGATTGAGCAGTTTTGAAACACTCTGTCTGTAGAAAATGCAACTGGACATTCGTAGCGCTAAGTGGGTAATAGTGGAAAAA
The DNA here is from genome assembly GCF_028878055.3 of Symphalangus syndactylus. Classification (NCBI taxonomy): domain Eukaryota; kingdom Metazoa; phylum Chordata; class Mammalia; order Primates; family Hylobatidae; genus Symphalangus; species Symphalangus syndactylus. Next base: position 8,083,875 of record NC_072445.2, on the reverse strand, counting down.
AGAATATGTTCAAATATAAACTACACAGAAGCATTGTATGAAACTTCTTTCTGTTCTGTGCATTCAACTAACAGAGTTGAAACTTACTTTTGATTGAGCCGTTCTGAAACACTCTTTCTGTAGAAACTGCAATTGGACATTCTGAGCGCTAAGAGGCCTATATTGGGAAAAAGAATGTCTACAAATAAAAACTACACAGAAGAATTGTGTGAAACTTCTTTCTGTTCTGTTTGTTCAAATAAAAGAGTTGAACCTTAGTTTTGATTGAGCCGTTCTGAAACACACTTTCTGTAGAAAATGCAAGTGGAGATTCGGAGCGCTAAGAGGGTAATAGTGGAAAAAGGAATGTCTCCAAATATAAACTACACAGAATCATTCTGTGAAACTTCTTTCTGATCTGTGCATTCAGCTAACAGAGTTAAACCATACTTTTGATTGAGCAGATCTGAACACTCTTTCTGTAGAAAATGCAACTGGACATTTGGAGCGCTAAGAGAGTAGTAGTGGAAAAAGGAATATATTCAAATATAAACTACACAGAAGCATTCTGTGAAACTTCTTTCTGATCTGAGCATTCAGCTAACAGAGTTAAACCATACTTTTGATTGAGCAGTTTTGAAACACTCTGTCTGTAGAAAATGCAACTGGACATTCGTAGCGCTAAGTGGGTTATAGTGGAAAAAAGAATATGTTCAAATATAAACTACACAGAAGCATTGTATGAAACTTCTTTCTGTTCTGTGCATTCAACTAACAGAGTTGAACCTTACTTTTGATTGAGCCTTTCTGAAACACTCTTTCTGTAGAAACTGCAATTGGACATTCTGAGCGCTAAGAGGACACTATTGGGAAAAATAATATCTTCAAATAAAAACTACACAGAAGCATTGTGTGAAACTTATTTCTGATATGTTCATTAAGCTAACAGAGTTAAACCATACTTTTGATTGCGCAGTTCTGAACACTCTTTCTGTAGAAAATGCAAGTGGACATTCGGAGCGCTAAGAGGGTAATAGTGGAAAAAGGAATATATTCAAATATAAACTACACAGTAGCATTCTGTGAAAATTCTTTCTGTTCTGTGCATTCAACTAACAGAGTTGAACCTTACTTTTGATTGAGCCGTTCTGAAACACTCTTTCTGTAGAAACTGCAATTGGACATGCTAAGCGCTAAGAGGCCTACATTGGGAAAAAGAATATCTTCAAATAAAAACTACACAGATGCACTCTGTGAAACTTATTTCTGATCTGTAAATTCAGTTAACAGAGATAAAACATATTTTTGATTGAGCAGTTATGAAACACACTTTTTGTAGAAAATGCAAGTGGAGATTCGGAGCGCTAAGAGGGTAATAGTGGAAAAAGGAATGTCTTCAAATATAAACTACACAGAATCATTCGGTGAAACTTCTTTCTGATCTGTGCATTCAGCTAACAGAGTTAAACCATACTTTTGATTGAGCAGATCTGAACACTCTTTCTGTTGAAAATGCAACTGGACATTTGGAGCGGTAAGAGCGTAGTAGTGGAAAAAGGAATATATTCAAATATAAACTACACAGAAGAATTCTGTGAAACTTCTTTCTGATCTGAGCATTCAGCTAACAGAGTTAAACCATACTTTTGATTGAGCAGTTTTGAAACACTCTGTCTGTAGAAAATGCAACTGGACATTCGTAGCGCTAAGTGGGTAATAGTGGAAAAAAGAATATGTTCAAATATAAACTACACAGAAGCATTGTGTGAAACTTCTTTCTGTTCTGTGCACTCAACTAACAGAGTTGAACCTTACTTTTGATTGAGCCGTTCTGAAACACTCTTTCTGTAGAAACTGCAATTGGACATTCTGAGCGCTAAGAGGCCTATATTGGGAAAAAGAATGTCTACATATAAAAACTACACAGAAGAATTGTGTGAAACTTCTTTCTGTTCTGTTTGTTAAACTAAAAGAGTTGAACCTTAGTTTTGATTGAGCCGTTCTGAAACACTCTTTCTGTAGAAAATGCAAGTGGAGATTCGGAGCGCTAAGAGGGTAATAGTGGAAAAAGGAATGTCTCCCAATATAAACTACACAGAATCATTCTGTGAAACTTCTTTCTGATCTGTGCATTCAGCTAACAGAGTTAAACCATACTTTTGATTGAGCAGATCTGAAAACTCTTTCTGTAGAAAATGCAACTGGACATTTGGAGCGCTAAGAGAGTAGTAGTGGAAAAAGGAATATATTCAAGTATAAACTACACAGAAGCATTCTGTGAAACTTCTTTCTGATCTGAGCATTCAGCTAACAGAGTTAAACCATACTTTTGATTGAGCAGTTTTGAAACACTCTGTCTGTAGAAAATGCAACTGGACATTCGTAGTGCTAAGTGGGTAATAGTGGAAAAAAGAATATGTTCAAATATAAACTACACAGAAGCATTGTATGAAACTTCTTTCTGTTCTGTGCATTCAACTAACAGAGTTGAAACTTACTTTTGATTGAGCCTTTCTGAAACACTCTTTCTGTAGAAACTGCAATTGGACATTCTGAGCGCTAAGAGGCCTCTATTGGGAAAAATAATATCTTCAAATAAAAACTACACAGAAGCATTGTGTGAAACTTATTTCTGATATGTTCATTAAGCTAACAGAGTTAAACCATAATTTTTTTTTTTTTTTTTTTTTTTTTTTTTTTTTTTTTTCTGAGACGGAGTCTCGCTCTGTCGCCCAGGCTGGAGTGCAGTGGCACAATCTCGGCTCACTGCAAGCTCCGCCTCCCGGGTTCACGCCATTCTCCTGCCTCAGCCTCTCCGAGTAGCTGGGACTACAGACGCCCGCCACCGCGCCCGGCTAATTTTTTGTATTTTTAGTAGAGACGGGTTTTCACCGTGGTCTCGATCTCTTGACCTCGTGATCCGCCCGCCTCGGCCTCCCAAAGTGCTGGGATTACAAGCGTGAGCCACCGCGCCCGGCCTAAACCATACTTTTGATTGCGCAGTTCTGAACACTCTTTCTGTAGAAAATGCAAGTGGACATTCGGAGCGCTAAGAGGGTAATAATGGAAAAAGGAATATATTCAAATATAAACTACACAGTAGCATTCTGTGAAAATTCTTTCTGTTCTGTGCATTCAACTAACAGAGTTGAACCTTACTTTTGATTGAGCCGTTCTGAAACACTCTTTCTGTAGAAAGTGCAATTGGACATGCTAAGCGCTAAGAGGCCTACATTGGGAAAAAGAATATCTTCAAATAAAAACTACACAGATGCATTCTGTGAAACTTATTTCTGATCTGTAAATTCAGTTAACAGAGATAAAACATATTTTTGATTGAGCAGTTATGAAACACTCTTTTTGTAGAAAATGCAAGTGGAGATTCGGAGCGCTAAGAGGGTAATAGTGGAAAAAGGAATGTCTTCAAATATAAACTACACAGAATCATTTGGTGAAACTTCTTTCTGATCTGTGCATTCAGCTAACAGAGTTAAACCATACTTTTGATTGAGCAGATCTGAACACTCTTTCTGTTGAAAATGCAACTGGACATTTGGAGCGCTAAGAGCGTAGTAGTGGAAAAAGGAATATATTCAAATATAAACTACACAGAAGCATTCTGTGAAACTTCTTTCTGATCTGAGCATTCAGCTAACAGAGTTAAACCATACTTTTGATTGAGCAGTTTTGAAACACTCTGTCTGTAGAAAATGCAACTGGACATTCGTAGCGCTAAGTGGGTAATAGTGGAAAAAAGAATATGTTCAAATATAAACTACACAGAAGCATTGTATGAAACTTCTTTCTGTTCTGTGCATTCAACTAACAGAGTTGAAACTTACTTTTGATTGAGCCGTTCTGAAACACTCTTTCTGTAGAAACTGCAATTGGACATTCTGAGCGCTAAGAGGCCTATAATGGGAAAAAGAATGTCTACAAATAAAAACTACACAGAAGAATTGTGTGAAAGTTCTTTCTGTTCTGTTTGTTCAACTAAAAGAGTTGAACCTTAGTTTTGATTGAGCCGTTCTGAAACACTCTTTCTGTAGAAAATGCAAGTGGAGATTCGGAGCGCTAAGGGGGTAATAGTGGAAAAAGGAATGTCTCAAAATATAAACTACACAGAATCATTCTGTGAAACTTCTTTCTGATCTGTGCATTCAGCTAACAGAATTAAACCATACTTTTGATTGAGCAGATCTGAACACTCTTTCTGTAGAAAATGCAACTGGATATTTGGAGCGCTAAGAGAGTAGTAGAGGATAAAGGAATATATTCAAATATAAACTACACAGAAGCATTCTGTGAAACTTCTTTCTGAACTGAGCATTCAGCTAACAGAGTTAAACCATACTTTTGATTGAGCAGTTTTGAAACACTCTGTCTGTAGAAAATGCAACTGGACATTCGTAGCGCTAAGTGGGTAATAGTGGAAAAAAGAATATGTTCAAATATAAACTACACAGAAGCATTGTATGAAACTTCTTTCTGTTCTGTGCATTCAACTAACAGAGTTGAACCTTAGTTTTGATTGAGCCGTTGTGAAACACTCTTTCTGTAGAAACTGCAATTGGACATTCTGAGCGCTAAGAGGCCGTTATTGGGAAAAAGAATGTCTACAAATAAAAACTACACAGAAGAATTGTGTGAAACTTCTTTCTGTTCTGTTTGTTCAACTAAAAGAGTTGAACCTTAGTTTTGATTGAGCCGTTCTGAAACACTCTTTCTGTAGAAAATGAAAGTGGAGATTCGGAGCGCTAAGGGGGTAATAGTGGAAAAAGGAATGTCTCCAAATATGAACTACACAGAATCATTCTGTGAAACTTCTTTCTGATCTGTGCATTCAGCTAACAGAGTTAAAACATACTTTTGATTGAGCAGATCTGAACACTCTTTCTGTAGAAAATGCAACTGGACATTTGGAGCGCTAAGAGAGTAGTAGTGGAAAAAGGAATATATTCAAATATAAACTACACAGAAGCATTCTGTGAAACTTCTTTCTGATCTGAGCATTCAGCTAACAGAGTTAAACCATACTTTTGATTGAGCAGTTTTGAAACACTCTGTCTGTAGAAAATGCAACTGGACATTCGTAGCACTAAGTGGGTAATAGTGGAAAAAAGAATATGTTGAAATATAAACTACACAGAAGCATCGTATGAAACTACTTTCTGATCTGTGCATTCAACTAACAGAGTTGAACCTTACTTTTGATTGAGCCTTTCTGAAACACTCTTTCTGTAGAAACTGCAATTGGACATTCTGAGCGCTAAGAGGCCTCTATTGGGAAAAATAATATCTTCAAATAAAAACTACACAGAAGCATTGTGTGAAACTTATTTCTGATATGTTCATTAAGCTAACAGAGTTAAACCATACTTTTGATTGCGCAGTTCTGAACACTCTTTCTGTAGAAAATGCAAGTGGACATTCGGAGCGCTAAGAGGGTAATAGTGGAAAAAGGAATATATTCAAATATAAACTACACAGTAGCATTCTGTGAAAATTCTTTCAGTTCTGTGCATTCAACTAACAGAGTTGAACCTTACTTTTGATTGAGCCGTTCTGAAACACTCTTTCTGTAGAAACTGCAATTGGACATTCTGAGCGCTAAGAGGCCTATATTGGGAAAAAGAATGTCTACAAATAAAAACTACACAGAAGAATTGTGTGAAACTTCTTTCTGTTCTGTTTGTTCAACTAAAAGAGTTGAACCTTAGTTTTGATTGAGCCGTTCTGAAACACTCTTTCTGTAGAAAATGCAAGTGGATATTCGAAGCGCTAAGAGGGTAATAGTGGAAAAAGGAATGTCTCCAAATATAAACTACACAGAATCATTCTGTGAAACTTCTTTCTGATCTGTGCATTCAGCTAACAGTGTTAAACCATACTTTTGATTGAGCAGATCTGAACACTCTTTCTGTAGAAAATGCAACTGGACATTTGGAGCGCTAAGAGAGTAGTAGTGGAAAAAGGAATATATTCAAATATAAACTACACAGAAGCATTCTGTGAAACTTCTTTCTGATCTGAGCATTCAGCTAACAGATTTAAACCATACTTTTGATTGAGCAGTTTTGAAACACTCTGTCTGTAGAAAATGCAACTGGACATTCGTAGCGCTAAGTGGGTAATAGTGGAAAAAAGAATATGTTCAAATATAAACTACACAGAAACATTGTATGATACTTCTTTCTGTTCTGTGCATTCAACTAACAGAGTTGAACCTTACTTTTGATAGAGCCTTTCTGAAACACTCTTTCTGTAGAAACTGCAATTGGACATTCTGAGCGCTAAGAGGCCTCTATTGGGAAAAATAATATCTTCAAATAAAAACTACACAGAAGCATTGTGTGAAACTTATTTCTGATATGTTCATTAAGCTAACAGAGTTAAACCATACTTTTGATTGCGCAGTTCTGAACACTCTTTCTGTAGAAATTGCAAGTGGACATTCGGAGCGCTAAGAGGGTAATAGTGGAAAAAGGAATATATTCAAATATAAACTACACAGTAGCATTCTGTGAAAATTCTTTCTGTTCTGTGCATTCAACTAACAGAGTTGAACCTTACTTTTGATTGAGCCGTTCTGAAACACTCTTTCTGTAGAAAGTGCAATTGGACATGCTAAGCGCTAAGAGGCCTACATTGGGAAAAAGAATATCTTCAAATAAAAACTACACAGATGCATTCTGTGAAACTTATTTCTGATCTGTAAATTCAGTTAACAGAGATAAAACATATTTTGATTGAGCAGTTATGAAACACTCTTTTTGTAGAAAATGCAAGTGGAGATTCGGAGCGCTAAGTGGGTAATAGTGGAAAAAGGAATGTCTTCAAATATAAACTACACAGAATCATTTGGTGAAACTTCTTTCTGATCTGTGCATTCAGCTAACAGAGTTAAACCATACTTTAGATTGAGCAGATCTGAACACTCTTTCTGTTGAAAATGCAACTGGACATTTGGAGCGCTAAGAGCGTAGTAGTGGAAAAAGGAATATATTCAAATATAAACTACACAGAAGCATTCTGTGAAACTCCTTTCTGATCTGAGCATTCAGCTAACAGAGTTAAACCATACTTTTGATTGAGCAGTTTTGAAACACTCTGTCTGTAGAAAATGCAACTGGACATTCGTAGCGCTAAGTGGGTAATAGTGGAAAAAAGAATATGTTCAAATATAAACTACACAGAAGCATTGTATGAAACTTCTTTCTGTTCTGTGCATTCAACTAACAGAGTTGAAACTTACTTTTGATTGAGCCGTTCTGAAACACTCTTTCTGTAGAAACTGCAATTGGACATTCTGAGCGCTAAGAGGCCTATATTGGGAAAAAGAATGTCTACAAATAAAAACTACACAGAAGAATTGTGTGAAACTTCTTTCTGTTCTGTTTGTTCAAATAAAAGAGTTGAACCTTAGTTTTGATTGAGCCGTTCTGAAACACACTTTCTGTAGAAAATGCAAGTGGAGATTCGGAGCGCTAAGAGGGTAATAGTGGAAAAAGGAATGTCTCCAAATATAAACTACACAGAATCATTCTGTGAAACTTCTTTCTGATCTGTGCATTCAGCTAACAGAGTTAAACCATACTTTTGATTGAGCAGATCTGAACACTCTTTCTGTAGAAAATGCAACTGGACATTTGGAGCGCTAAGAGAGTAGTAGTGGAAAAAGGAATATATTCAAATATAAACTACACAGAAGCATTCTGTGAAACTTCTTTCTGATCTGAGCATTCAGCTAACAGAGTTAAACCATACTTTTGATTGAGCAGTTTTGAAACACTCTGTCTGTAGAAAATGCAACTGGACATTCGTAGCGCTAAGTGGGTTATAGTGGAAAAAAGAATATGTTCAAATATAAACTACACAGAAGCATTGTATGAAACTTCTTTCTGTTCTGTGCATTCAACTAACAGAGTTGAACCTTACTTTTGATTGAGCCTTTCTGAAACACTCTTTCTGTAGAAACTGCAATTGGACATTCTGAGCGCTAAGAGGCCACTATTGGGAAAAATAATATCTTCAAATAAAAACTACACAGAAGCATTGTGTGAAACTTATTTCTGATATGTTCATTAAGCTAACAGAGTTAAACCATACTTTTGATTGCGCAGTTCTGAACACTCTTTCTGTAGAAAATGCAAGTGGACATTCGGAGCGCTAAGAGGGTAATAGTGGAAAAAGGAATATATTCAAATATAAACTACACAGTAGCATTCTGTGAAAATTCTTTCTGTTCTGTGCATTCAACTAACAGAGTTGAACCTTACTTTTGATTGAGCCGTTCTGAAACACTCTTTCTGTAGAAACTGCAATTGGACATGCTAAGCGCTAAGAGGCCTACATTGGGAAAAAGAATATCTTCAAATAAAAACTACACAGATGCACTCTGTGAAACTTATTTCTGATCTGTAAATTCAGTTAACAGAGATAAAACATATTTTTGATTGAGCAGTTATGAAACACACTTTTTGTAGAAAATGCAAGTGGAGATTCGGAGCGCTAAGAGGGTAATAGTGGAAAAAGGAATGTCTTCAAATATAAACTACACAGAATCATTCGGTGAAACTTCTTTCTGATCTGTGCATTCAGCTAACAGAGTTAAACCATACTTTTGATTGAGCAGATCTGAACACTCTTTCTGTTGAAAATGCAACTGGACATTTGGAGCGGTAAGAGCGTAGTAGTGGAAAAAGGAATATATTCAAATATAAACTACACAGAAGAATTCTGTGAAACTTCTTTCTGATCTGAGCATTCAGCTAACAGAGTTAAACCATACTTTTGATTGAGCAGTTTTGAAACACTCTGTCTGTAGAAAATGCAACTGGACATTCGTAGCGCTAAGTGGGTAATAGTGGAAAAAAGAATATGTTCAAATATAAACTACACAGAAGCATTGTGTGAAACTTCTTTCTGTTCTGTGCACTCAACTAACAGAGTTGAACCTTACTTTTGATTGAGCCGTTCTGAAACACTCTTTCTGTAGAAACTGCAATTGGACATTCTGAGCGCTAAGAGGCCTATATTGGGAAAAAGAATGTCTACATATAAAAACTACACAGAAGAATTGTGTGAAACTTCTTTCTGTTCTGTTTGTTAAACTAAAAGAGTTGAACCTTAGTTTTGATTGAGCCGTTCTGAAACACTCTTTCTGTAGAAAATGCAAGTGGAGATTCGGAGCGCTAAGAGGGTAATAGTGGAAAAAGGAATGTCTCCCAATATAAACTACACAGAATCATTCTGTGAAACTTCTTTCTGATCTGTGCATTCAGCTAACAGAGTTAAACCATACTTTTGATTGAGCAGATCTGAAAACTCTTTCTGTAGAAAATGCAACTGGACATTTGGAGCGCTAAGAGAGTAGTAGTGGAAAAAGGAATATATTCAAGTATAAACTACACAGAAGCATTCTGTGAAACTTCTTTCTGATCTGAGCATTCAGCTAACAGAGTTAAACCATACTTTTGATTGAGCAGTTTTGAAACACTCTGTCTGTAGAAAATGCAACTGGACATTCGTAGTGCTAAGTGGGTAATAGTGGAAAAAAGAATATGTTCAAATATAAACTACACAGAAGCATTGTATGAAACTTCTTTCTGTTCTGTGCATTCAACTAACAGAGTTGAAACTTACTTTTGATTGAGCCTTTCTGAAACACTCTTTCTGTAGAAACTGCAATTGGACATTCTGAGCGCTAAGAGGCCTCTATTGGGAAAAATAATATCTTCAAATAAAAACTACACAGAAGCATTGTGTGAAACTTATTTCTGATATGTTCATTAAGCTAACAGAGTTAAACCATAATTTTTTTTTTTTTTTTTTTTTTTTTTTTTTTTTTTTTTCTGAGACGGAGTCTCGCTCTGTCGCCCAGGCTGGAGTGCAGTGGCACAATCTCGGCTCACTGCAAGCTCCGCCTCCCGGGTTCACGCCATTCTCCTGCCTCAGCCTCTCCGAGTAGCTGGGACTACAGACGCCCGCCACCGCGCCCGGCTAATTTTTTGTATTTTTAGTAGAGACGGGTTTTCACCGTGGTCTCGATCTCTTGACCTCGTGATCCGCCCGCCTCGGCCTCCCAAAGTGCTGGGATTACAAGCGTGAGCCACCGCGCCCGGCCTAAACCATACTTTTGATTGCGCAGTTCTGAACACTCTTTCTGTAGAAAATGCAAGTGGACATTCGGAGCGCTAAGAGGGTAATAATGGAAAAAGGAATATATTCAAATATAAACTACACAGTAGCATTCTGTGAAAATTCTTTCTGTTCTGTGCATTCAACTAACAGAGTTGAACCTTACTTTTGATTGAGCCGTTCTGAAACACTCTTTCTGTAGAAAGTGCAATTGGACATGCTAAGCGCTAAGAGGCCTACATTGGGAAAAAGAATATCTTCAAATAAAAACTACACAGATGCATTCTGTGAAACTTATTTCTGATCTGTAAATTCAGTTAACAGAGATAAAACATATTTTTGATTGAGCAGTTATGAAACACTCTTTTTGTAGAAAATGCAAGTGGAGATTCGGAGCGCTAAGAGGGTAATAGTGGAAAAAGGAATGTCTTCAAATATAAACTACACAGAATCATTTGGTGAAACTTCTTTCTGATCTGTGCATTCAGCTAACAGAGTTAAACCATACTTTTGATTGAGCAGATCTGAACACTCTTTCTGTTGAAAATGCAACTGGACATTTGGAGCGCTAAGAGCGTAGTAGTGGAAAAAGGAATATATTCAAATATAAACTACACAGAAGCATTCTGTGAAACTTCTTTCTGATCTGAGCATTCAGCTAACAGAGTTAAACCATACTTTTGATTGAGCAGTTTTGAAACACTCTGTCTGTAGAAAATGCAACTGGACATTCGTAGCGCTAAGTGGGTAATAGTGGAAAAAAGAATATGTTCAAATATAAACTACACAGAAGCATTGTATGAAACTTCTTTCTGTTCTGTGCATTCAACTAACAGAGTTGAAACTTACTTTTGATTGAGCCGTTCTGAAACACTCTTTCTGTAGAAACTGCAATTGGACATTCTGAGCGCTAAGAGGCCTATAATGGGAAAAAGAATGTCTACAAATAAAAACTACACAGAAGAATTGTGTGAAAGTTCTTTCTGTTCTGTTTGTTCAACTAAAAGAGTTGAACCTTAGTTTTGATTGAGCCGTTCTGAAACACTCTTTCTGTAGAAAATGCAAGTGGAGATTCGGAGCGCTAAGGGGGTAATAGTGGAAAAAGGAATGTCTCAAAATATAAACTACACAGAATCATTCTGTGAAACTTCTTTCTGATCTGTGCATTCAGCTAACAGAATTAAACCATACTTTTGATTGAGCAGATCTGAACACTCTTTCTGTAGAAAATGCAACTGGATATTTGGAGCGCTAAGAGAGTAGTAGAGGATAAAGGAATATATTCAAATATAAACTACACAGAAGCATTCTGTGAAACTTCTTTCTGAACTGAGCATTCAGCTAACAGAGTTAAACCATACTTTTGATTGAGCAGTTTTGAAACACTCTGTCTGTAGAAAATGCAACTGGACATTCGTAGCGCTAAGTGGGTAATAGTGGAAAAAAGAATATGTTCAAATATAAACTACACAGAAGCATTGTATGAAACTTCTTTCTGTTCTGTGCATTCAACTAACAGAGTTGAACCTTAGTTTTGATTGAGCCGTTGTGAAACACTCTTTCTGTAGAAACTGCAATTGGACATTCTGAGCGCTAAGAGGCCGTTATTGGGAAAAAGAATGTCTACAAATAAAAACTACACAGAAGAATTGTGTGAAACTTCTTTCTGTTCTGTTTGTTCAACTAAAAGAGTTGAACCTTAGTTTTGATTGAGCCGTTCTGAAACACTCTTTCTGTAGAAAATGAAAGTGGAGATTCGGAGCGCTAAGGGGGTAATAGTGGAAAAAGGAATGTCTCCAAATATGAACTACACAGAATCATTCTGTGAAACTTCTTTCTGATCTGTGCATTCAGCTAACAGAGTTAAAACATACTTTTGATTGAGCAGATCTGAACACTCTTTCTGTAGAAAATGCAACTGGACATTTGGAGCGCTAAGAGAGTAGTAGTGGAAAAAGGAATATATTCAAATATAAACTACACAGAAGCATTCTGTGAAACTTCTTTCTGATCTGAGCATTCAGCTAACAGAGTTAAACCATACTTTTGATTGAGCAGTTTTGAAACACTCTGTCTGTAGAAAATGCAACTGGACATTCGTAGCACTAAGTGGGTAATAGTGGAAAAAAGAATATGTTGAAATATAAACTACACAGAAGCATCGTATGAAACTACTTTCTGATCTGTGCATTCAACTAACAGAGTTGAACCTTACTTTTGATTGAGCCTTTCTGAAACACTCTTTCTGTAGAAACTGCAATTGGACATTCTGAGCGCTAAGAGGCCTCTATTGGGAAAAATAATATCTTCAAATAAAAACTACACAGAAGCATTGTGTGAAACTTATTTCTGATATGTTCATTAAGCTAACAGAGTTAAACCATACTTTTGATTGCGCAGTTCTGAACACTCTTTCTGTAGAAAATGCAAGTGGACATTCGGAGCGCTAAGAGGGTAATAGTGGAAAAAGGAATATATTCAAATATAAACTACACAGTAGCATTCTGTGAAAATTCTTTCTGTTCCGTGCATTCAAATAACAGAGTTGAACCTTACTTTTGATTGAGCCGTTCTGAAACACTCTTTCTGTAGAAACTGCAATTGGACATGCTAAGCGCTAAGAGGCCTACATTGGGAAAAAGAATATCTTCAAATAAAAACTACACAGATGCATTCTGTGAAACTTATTTCTGATCTGTAAATTCAGTTAACAGAGATAAAACATATTTTTGATTGAGCAGTTATGAAACACTCTTTTTGTAGAAAATGCAAGTGGAGATTCGGAGCACTAAGAGGGTAATAGTGGAAAAAGGAATGTCTTCAAATATAAACTACACAGAATCATTTGGTGAAACTTCTTTCTGATCTGTGCATTCAGCTAACAGAGTTAAACCATACTTTTGATTGAGCAGATCTGAACACTCTTTCTGTTGAAAATGCAACTGGACATTTGGAGCGCTAAGAGCGTAGTAGTGGAAAAAGGAATATATTCAAATATAAACTACACAGAAGCATTCTGTGAAACTTCTTTCTGATCTGAGCATTCAGCTAACAGAGTTAAACCATACTTTTGATTGAGCAGTTTTGAAACACTCTGTCTGTAGAAAATGCAACTGGACATTCGTAGCGCTAAGTGGGTAATAGTGGAAAAAAGAATATGTTCAAATATAAACTACACAGAAGCATTGTATGAAACTTCTTTCTGTTCTGTGCATTCAACTAACAGAGTTGAAACTTACTTTTGATTGAGCCGTTCTGAAACACTCTTTCTGTAGAAACTGCAATTGGACATTCTGAGCGCTAAGAGGCCTATAATGGGAAAAAGAATGTCTACAAATAAAAACTACACAGAAGAATTGTGTGAAAGTTCTTTCTGTTCTGTTTGTTCAACTAAAAGAGTTGAACCTTAGTTTTGATTGAGCCGTTCTGAAACACTCTTTCTGTAGAAAATGCAAGTGGAGATTCGGAGCGCTAAGGGGGTAATAGTGGAAAAAGGAATGTCTCCAAATATAAACTACACAGAATCATTCTGTGAAACTTCTTTCTGATCTGTGCATTCAGCTAACAGAATTAAACCATACTTTTGATTGAGCAGATCTGAACACTCTTTCTGTAGAAAATGCAACTGGACATTTTGAGCGCTAAGAGAGTAGTAGAGGAAAAAGGAATATATTCAAATATAAACTACACAGAAGCATTCTGTGAAACTTCTTTCTGAACTGAGCATTCAGCTAACAGAGTTAAACCATACTTTTGATTGAGCAGTTTTGAAACACTCTGTCTGTAGAAAATGCAACTGGACATTCGTAGCGCTAAGTGGGTAATAGTGGAAAAAAGAATATGTTCAAATATAAACTACACAGAAGCATTGTATGAAACTTCTTTCTGTTCTGTGCATTCAACTAACAGAGTTGAACCTTAGTTTTGATTGAGCCGTTCTGAAACACTCTTTCTGTAGAAACTGCAATTGGACATTCTGAGCGCTAAGAGGCCTTTATTGGGAAAAAGAATGTCTACAAATAAAAACTACACAGAAGAATTGTGTGAAACTTCTTTCTGTTCTGTTTGTTCAACTAAAAGAGTTGAACCTTAGTTTTGATTGAGCCGTTCTGAAACACTCTTTCTGTAGAAAATGAAAGTGGAGATTCGGAGCGCTAAGGGGGTAATAGTGGAAAAAGGAATGTCTCCAAATATGAACTACACAGAATCATTCTGTGAAACTTCTTTCTGATCTGTGCATTCAGCTAACAGAGTTAAAACATACTTTTGATTGAGCAGATCTGAACACTCTTTCTGTAGAAAATGCAACTGGACATTTGGAGCGCTAAGAGAGTAGTAGTGGAAAAAGGAATATATTCAAATATAAACTACACAGAAGCATTCTGTGAAACTTCTTTCTGATCTGAGCATTCAGCTAACAGAGTTAAACCATACTTTTGATTGAGCAGTTTTGAAACACTCTGTCTGTAGAAAATGCAACTGGACATTCGTAGCACTAAGTGGGTAATAGTGGAAAAAAGAATATGTTGAAATATAAACTACACAGAAGCATCGTATGAAACTACTTTCTGATCTGTGCATTCAACTAACAGAGTTGAACCTTATTTTGATTGAGCCTTTCTGAAACACTCTTTCTGTAGAAACTGCAATTGGACATTCTGAGCGCTAAAAGGCCTCTATTGGGAAAAATAATATCTTCAAATAAAAACTACACAGAAGCATTGTGTGAAACTTATTTCTGATATGTTCATTAAGCTAACAGAGTTAAACCATACTTTTGATTGCGCAGTTCTGAACACTCTTTCTGTAGAAAATGCAAGTGGACATTCGGAGCGCTAAGAGGGTAATAGTGGAAAAAGGAATATATTCAAATATAAACTACACAGTAGCATTCTGTGAAAATTCTTTCTGTTCCGTGCATTCAACTAACAGAGTTGAACCTTACTTTTGATTCAGCCGTTCTGAAACACTCTTTCTGTAGAAACTGCAATTGGACATGCTAAGCGCTAAGAGGCCTACATTGGGAAAAAGAATATCTTCAAATAAAAACTACACAGATGCATTCTGTGGAACTTATTTCTGATCTGTAAATTCATTTAACAGAGATAAAACATATTTTTGATAGAGCAGTTATGAAACACTCTTTTTGTAGAAAATGCAAGTGGAGATTCGGAGCGCTAAGAGGGTAATAGTGGAAAAAGGAATGTCTTCAAATATAAACTACACAGAATCATTCGGTGAAACTTCTTTCTGATCTGTGCATTCAGCTAACAGAGTTAAACCATAGTTTTGATTGAGCAGATCTGAACACTCTTTCTGTAGAAAATGCAACTGGACATTTGGAGCGCTAAGAGCGTAGTAGTGGAAAAAGGAATATATTCAAATATAAACTACACAGAAGCATTCTGTGAAACTTCTTTCTGATCTGAGCATTCAGCTAACAGAGTTAAACCATACTTTTGATTGAGCAGTTTTGAAACACTCTGTCTGTAGAAAATGCAACTGGACATTCGTAGCGCTAAGTGGGTAATAGTGGAAAAAAGTATATGTTCAAATATAAACTACACAGAAGCATTGTATGAAACTACTTTCTGTTCTGTGCATTCAACTAACAGAGTTGAACCTTACTTTTGATTGAGCCTTTCTGAAACACTCTTTCTGTAGAAACTGCAATTGGACATTCTGAGCGCTAAGAGGCCTATATTGGGAAAAATAATATCTTCAAATAAAAACTACACAGAAGCATTGTGTGAAACTTATTTCTGATATGTTCATTAAGCTAACAGAGTTAAACCATACTTTTGATTGCGCAGTTCTGAACACTCTTTCTGTAGAAAATGCAAGTGGACATTCGGAGCGCTAAGAGGGTAATAGTGGAAAAGGGAATATATTCAAATATAAACTACACAGTAGCATTCTGTGAAAATTCTTTCTTTTCTGTGCATTCAACTAACAGAGTTGAACCTTACTTTTGATTGAGCCGTTCTGAAACACTCTTTCTGTAGAAACTGCAATTGGACATGCTAAGCGCTAAGAGGCCTACATTGGGAAAAAGAATATCTTCAAATAAAAACTACACAGATGCATTCTGTGAAACTTATTTCTGATCTGTAAATTCAGTTAACAGAGATAAAACATATTTTTGATTGAGCAGTTATGAAACACTCTTTTTGTAGAAAATGCATGTGGAGATTCGGAGCGCTAAGAGGGTAATAGTGGAAAAAGGAATGTCTTCAAATATAAACTACACAGAATCATTCGGTGAAACTTCTTTCTGATCTGTACATTCAGCTAACAGAGTTAAAACATACTTTTGATTTAGCAGATCTGAACACTCTTTCTGTTGAAAATGCAACTGGACATTTGGAGCGCTAAGAGCGTAGTAGTGGAAAAAGGAATATATTCAAATATAAACTACACAGAAGCATTCTGTGAAACTTCTTTCTGATCTGAGCATTCAGCTAACAGAGTTAAACCATACTTTGATTGAGCAGTTTTGAAACACTCTGTCTGTAGAAAATGCAACTGGACATTCGTAGCGCTAAGTGGGTAATAGTGGAAAAAAGAATATGTTCAAATATAAACTACACAGAAGCATTGTATGAAATTTCTTTCTGTTCTGTGCATTCAACTAACAGAGTTGAACCTTAATTTGATTGAGCCGTTCTGAAACACTCTTTCTGTAGAAACTGCAATTGGACATTCTGAGCGCTAAGAGGCCTATATTGGGAAAAAGAATGTCTACAAATAAAAACTACACAGAAGAATTGTGTGAAACTTCTTTCTGTTCTGATTGTTCAACTAAAAGAGTTGAACCTTAGTTTTGATTGAGCCGTTCTGAAACACTCTTTCTGTAGAAAATGCAAGTGGAGATTCGGAGCGATAAGAAGGTAATAGTGGAAAAAGGAATGTCTCCAAATATAAACTACACAGAATCATTCTGTGAAACTTCTTTCTGATCTGTGCATTCAGCTAACAGAGTTAAGCCATACTTTTGATTGAGCAGATCTGAACACTCTTTCTGTAGAAAATGCAACTGGACATTTGGAGCGCTAAGAGAGTAGTAGTGGAAAAAGGAATATATTCCAATATAAACTACACAGAAGCATTCTGTGAAACTTCTTTCTGATCTGAGCATTCAGCTAACAGAGTTAAACCATACTTTTGATTGAGCAGTTTTGAAACACTCTGTCTGTAGAAAATGCAACTGGACATTCGTAGCGCTAAGTGGGTAATAGGGGAAAAAATAATATGTTCAAATATAAACTACACAGAAGCATTGTATGAAACTTATTTCTGTTCTCTGCATTCAACTACCACGGTTGAACCTTACTTTTGATTGAGCCGTTCTGAAACACTCTTTCTGTAGAAACTGCAATTGGACATTCTGAGCGCTAAGAGGCCTATATTGGGAAAAATAATATCTTCAAATAAAAACTACACAGAAGCATTGTGTGAAACTTATTTCTGATATGTTCATTAAGATAACAGAGTTAAACCATACTTTTGATTGCGCAGTTCTGAACACTCTTTCTGTAGAAAATGCAAGTGGACATTCGGAGCGCTAAGAGGGTAATAGTGGAAAAAGGGATGTCTTCAAATATAAACTACACAGAATCATTCGGTGAAACTTCTTTCTGATCTGTGCATTCAGCTAACAGATTTAAACCATACTTTTGATTGAGCAGATCTGAACACTCTTTCTGTAGAAAATGCAACTGGACATTTGGAGCGCTAAGAGCGTAGTAGTGGAAAAAGGAATATATTCAAATATAAACTACACAGAAGCATTCTGTGAAACTTCTTTCTGATCTGAGCATTCAGCTAACAGAGTTAAACCATACTTTTGATTGAGCAGTTTTGAAACACTCTGTCTGTAGAAAATGCAACTGGACATTCGTAGCGCTAAGTTTGTAATAGTGGAAAAAAAATATGTTCAAATATATACTACACAGAAGCATTGTATGAAACTTCTTTCTGTTCTGTGCATTCAACTAACAGAGTTGAATCTTACTTTTGATTGAGCCGTTCTGAAACACTCTTTCTGTAGAAACTGCAATTGGACATTCTGAGCGCTAAGAGGCCTATATTGGGAAAAAGAATGTCTACAAACAAAAACTACACAGAAGAATTGTGTGAAACTTCTTTCTGTTCTGTTTGTTCAACTATAAGAATTGAACCTTAGTTTTGATTGAGCCGTTCTGAAACACTCTTTCTGTAGAAAATGCAAGTGGAGATTCGGAGCGCTAAGAGGGTAATAGTGGAAAAAGGAATGTCTCCAAATATAAACTACACAGAATCATTCTGTGAAACTTCTTTCTGATCTGTGCATTCAGCTAACAGAGTTAAACCATACTTTAGATTGAGCAGATCTGAACACGCTTTCTGTAGAAAATGCAACTGGACAATTGGAGCGCTAAGAGAGTAGTAGTGGAAAAAGGAATATATTCAAATATAAACTACACAGAAGCATTCTGTGAAACTTCTTTCTGATCTGAGCATTCAGCTAACAGAGTAAAACCATACTTTTGATTGAGCAGTTTTGAAACACTCTGTCTGTAGAAAATGCACCTGGACATTCGTAGCGCCAAGTGGGTAATAGTGGAAAAAAGAATATGTTCAAATATAAACTACACAGAAGCATTGTATGAAACTTCTTTCTGTTCTGTGCATTCAACTAACAGAGTTGAACCTTACTTTTGATTGAGCCTTTCTGAAACACTCTTTCTGTAGAAACTGCAATTGGACATTCTGAGCACTAAGAGGCCTCTATTGGGAAAAATAATATCTTCAAATAAAAACTACACAGAAGCATTGTGTGAAACTTATTTCTGATATGTTCATTAAGCTAACAGAGTTAAACCATACTTTTGATTGCGCAGTTCTGAACACTCTTTCTGTAGAAAATGCAAGTGGACATTCGGAGCGCTAAGAGGGTAATAGTGGAAAAAGGAATATATTCAAATATAAACTACACAGTAGCATTCTGTGAAAATTCTTTCTGTTCTGTGCATTCAACTAACAGAGTTGAACCTTACTTTTAATTGAGCCGTTCTGAAACACTCTTTCTGTAGAAACTGCAATTGGACATGCTAAGCGCTAAGAGGCCTACATTGGGAAAAAGATATCTTCAAATAAAAACTACACAGATGCATTCTGTGAAACTTATTTCTGATCTGTAAATTCAGTTAACAGAGATAAAACATATTTTTGATTGAGCAGTTATGAAACACTCTTTTTGTAGAAAATGCAAGTGGAGATTCGGAGCGCTAAGAGGTTAATAGTGGAAAAAGGAATGTCTTCAAATATAAACTACACAGAATCATTCGGTGAAACTTCTTTCTGATCTGTGCATTCAGCTAACAGAGTTAAACCATACTTTTGATTGAGCAGATCTGAACACTCTTTCTGTTGAAAATGCAACTGGACATTTGGAGCGGTAAGAGCGTAGTAGTGGAAAAAGGAATATATTCAAATATAAACTACACAGAAGAATTCTGTGAAACTTCTTTCTGATCTGAGCATTCAGCTAATAGAGTTAAACCATACTTTTCATTGAGCAGTTTTGAATCACTCTGTCTGTAGAAAATGCAACTGGACATTCGTAGCGCTAAGTGGGTAATAGTGGAAAAAAGAATATGTTCAAATATAAACTACACAGAAGCATTGTGTGAAACTTCTTTCTGTTCTGTGCACTCAACTAACAGAGTTGAACCTTACTTTTGATTGAGCCGTTCTGAAACACTCTTTCTGTAGAAACTGCAATTGGACATTCTGAGCGCTAAGAGGCCTATATTGGGAAAAAGAATGTCTACATATAAAAACTACACAGAAGAATTGTGTGAAACTTCTTTCTGTTCTGTTTGTTCAACTAAAAGAGTTGAACCTTAGTTTTGATTGAGCCGTTCTGAAACACTCTTTCTGTAGAAAATGCAAGTGGAGATTCGGAGCGCTAAGAGGGTAATAGTGGAAAAAGGAATGTCTCCCAATATAAACTACACAGAATCATTCTGTGAAACTTCTTTCTGATCTGTGCATTCAGCTAACAGAGTTAAACCATACTTTTGATTGAGCAGATCTGAAAACTCTTTCTGTAGAAAATGCAACTGGACATTTGGAGCGCTAAGAGAGTAGTAGTGGAAAAAGGAATATATTCAAGTATAAACTACACAGAAGCATTCTGTGAAACTTCTTTCTGATCTGAGCATTCAGCTAACAGAGTTAAACCATACTTTTGATTGAGCAGTTTTGAAACACTCTGTCTGTAGAAAATGCAACTGGACATTCGTAGTGCTAAGTGGGTAATAGTGGAAAAAAGAATATGTTCAAATATAAACTACACAGAAGCATTGTATGAAACTTCTTTCTGTTCTGTGCATTCAACTAACAGAGTTGAAACTTACTTTTGATTGAGCCTTTCTGAAACACTCTTTCTGTAGAAACTGCAATTGGACATTCTGAGCGCTAAGAGGCCTCTATTGGGAAAAATAATATCTTCAAATAAAAACTACACAGAAGCATTGTGTGAAACTTATTTCTGATATGTTCATTAAGCTAACAGAGTTAAACCATACTTTTGAATGCGCAGTTCTGAACACTCTTTCTGTAGAAAATGCAAGTGGACATTCGGAGCGCTAAGAGGGTAATAGTGGAAAAAGGAATATATTCAAATATAAACTACACAGTAGCATTCTGTGAAAATTCTTTCTGTTCTGTGCATTCAACTAACAGAGTTGAACCTTACTTTTAATTGAGCCGTTCTGAAACACTCTTTCTGTAGAAACTGCAATTGGACATGCTAAGCGCTAAGAGGCCTACATTGGGAAAAAGAATATCTTCAAATAAAAACTACACAGATGCATTCTGTGAAACTTATTTCTGATCTGTAAATTCAGTTAACAGAGATAAAACATATTTTTGATTGAGCAGTTATGAAACACTCTTTTTGTAGAAAATGCATGTGGAGATTCGGAGCGCTAAGAGGGTAATAGTGGAAAAAGGAATGTCTTCAAATATAAACTACACAGAATCATTCGGTGAAACTTCTTTCTGATCTGTACATTCAGCTAACAGAGTTAAAACATACTTTTGATTTAGCAGATCTGAACACTCTTTCTGTTGAAAATGCAACTGGACATTTGGAGCGCTAAGAGCGTAGTAGTGGAAAAAGGAATATATTCAAATATAAACTACACAGAAGCATTCTGTGAAACTTCTTTCTGATCTGAGCATTCAGCTAACAGAGTTAAACCATACTTTGATTGAGCAGTTTTGAAACACTCTGTCTGTAGAAAATGCAAGTGGACATGCGTAGCGCTAAGTGGGTAATAGTGGAAAAAAGAATATGTTCAAATATAAACTACACAGAAGCATTGTATGAAACTTCTTTCTGTTCTGTGCATTCAACTAACAGAGTTGAACCTTAATTTGATTGAGCCGTTCTGAAACACTCTTTCTGTAGAAACTGCAATTGGACATTCTGAGCGCTAAGAGGCCTATATTGGGAAAAAGAATGTCTACAAATAAAAACTACACAGAAGAATTGTGTGAAACTTCTTTCTGTTCTGATTGTTCAACTAAAAGAGTTGAACCTTAGTTTTGATTGAGCCGTTCTGAAACACTCTTTCTGTAGAAAATGCAAGTGGAGATTCGGAGCGATAAGAAGGTAATAGTGGAAAAAGGAATGTCTCCAAATATAAACTACACAGAATCATTCTGTGAAACTTATTTCTGATCTGTGCATTAAGCTAACAGAGTTAAACCATACTTTTGATTGAGCAGATCTGAACACTCTTTCTGTAGAAAATGCAACTGGACATTTGGAGCGCGAAGAGAGTAGTAGTGGAAAAAGGAATATATTCAAATATAAACTACACAGAAGCATTCTGTGAAACTTCTTTCTGATCTGAGCATTCAGCTAACAGAGTTAAACCATACTTTTGATTGAGCAGTTTTGAAACACTCTGTCTGTAGAAAATGCAACTGGACATTCGTAGCGCTAAGTGGGTAATAGGGGAAAAAATAATATGTTCAAATATAAACTACACAGAAGCATTGTATGAAACTTATTTCTGTTCTCTGCATTCAACTACCACGGTTGAACCTTACTTTTGATTGAGCCGTTCTGAAACACTCTTTCTGTAGAAACTGCAATTGGACATTCTGAGCGCTAAGAGGCCTATATTGGGAAAAATAATATCTTCAAATAAAAACTACACAGAAGCATTGTGTGAAACTTATTTCTGATATGTTCATTAAGATAACAGAGTTAAACCATACTTTTGATTGCGCAGTTCTGAACACTCTTTCTGTAGAAAATGCAAGTGGACATTCGGAGCGCTAAGAGGGTAATAGTGGAAAAAGGGATGTCTTCAAATATAAACTACACAGAATCATTCGGTGAAACTTCTTTCTGATCTGTGCATTCAGCTAACAGAGTTAAACCATACTTTTGATTGAGCAGATCTGAACACTCTTTCTGTAGAAAATGCAACTGGACATTTGGAGCGCTAAGAGCGTAGTAGTGGAAAAAGGAATATATTCAAATATAAACTACACAGAAGCATTCTGTGAAACTTCTTTCTGATCTGAGCATTCAGCTAACAGAGTTAAACCATACTTTTGATTGAGCAGTTTTGAAACACTCTGTCTGTAGAAAATGCAACTGGACATTCGTAGCGCTAAGTTTGTAATAGTGGAAAAAAAATATGTTCAAATATATACTACACAGAAGCATTGTATGAAACATCTTTCTGTTCTGTGCATTCAACTAACAGAGTTGAATCTTACTTTTGATTGAGCCGTTCTGAAACACTCTTTCTGTAGAAACTGCAATTGGACATTCTGAGCGCTAAGAGGCCTATATTGGGAAAAAGAATGTCTACAAACAAAAACTACACAGAAGAATTGTGTGAAACTTCTTTCTGTTCTGTTTGTTCAACTATAAGAATTGAACCTTAGTTTTGACTGAGCCGTTCTGAAACACTCTTTCTGTAGAAAATGCAAGTGGAGATTCGGAGCGCTAAGAGGGTAATAGTGGAAAAAGGAATGTCTCCAAATATAAACTACACAGAATCATTCTGTGAAACTTCTTTCTGATCTGTGCATTCAGCTAACAGAGTTAAACCATACTTTAGATTGAGCAGATCTGAACACGCTTTCTGTAGAAAATGCAACTGGACAATTGGAGCGCTAAGAGAGTAGTAGTGGAAAAAGGAATATATTCAAATATAAACTACACAGAAGCATTCTGTGAAACTTCTTTCTGATCTGAGCATTCAGCTAACAGAGTTAAACCATACTTTTGATTGAGCAGTTTTGAAACACTCTGTCTGTAGAAAATGCAACTGGACATTCGTAGCGCTAAGTGGGTAATAGTGGAAAAAAGAATATGTTCAAATATAAACTACACAGAAGCATTGTATGAAACTTCTTTCTGTTCTGTGCATTCAACTAATAGAGTTGAACCTTACTTTTGATTGAGCCTTTCTGAAACACTCTTTCTGTAGAATCTGCAATTGGACATTCTGAGCGCTAAGAGGCCTATATTGGGAAAAATAATATCTTCAAATAAAAACTACACAGAAGCATTGTGTGAAACTTATTTCTGATATGTTCATTAAGCTAACAGAGTTAAACCATACTTTTGATTGCGCAGTTCTGAACACTCTTTCTGTAGAAAATGCAAGTGGACATTCGCAGCGATAAGAGGTTAATTGTGGAAAAAGGGATATATTCAAATATAAACTACACAGTAGCATTCTGTGAAAATTCTTTCTGTTCTGTGCATTCAACTAACAGAGTTGAACCTTACTTTTGAATGAGCCGTTCTGAAACACTCTCTCTGTAGAAACTGCAATTGGACATGCTAAGCGCTAAGAGGCCTACATTGGGAAAAAGAATATCTTCAAATAAAAACTACACAGATGCATTCTGTGAAACTTATTTATGATCTGTAAATTCAGTTAACAGAGATAAAACATATTTTTGATTGAGCAGATATGAAACACTGTTTTTGTAGAAAATGCAAGTGGAGATTCGGAGCGCTAAGAGGGTAATAGTGGAAAAAGGAATGTCTTCAAATATAAACTACACAGAATCATTCGGTGAAACTTCTTTCTGATCTGTGCATTCAGCTAACAGAGTTAAACCATACTTTTGATTGAGCAGATCTGAACACTCTTTCTGTAGAAAATGCAACTGGACATTTGGAGCGCTAAGAGTGTAGTAGTGGAAAAAGGAATATATTCAAATATAAACTACACAGAAGCATTCTGTGAAACTTCTTTCTGATCTGAGCATTCAGCTAACAGAGTTAAACCATACTTTTGATTGAGCAGTTTTGAAACACTCTGTCTGTAGAAAATGCAACTGGACATTCGTAGCGCTAAGTGGGTAATAGTGGAAAAAAGAATATGTTCCAATATAAACTACACAGAAGCATTGTATGAAACTTCTTTCTGTTCTGTGCATTCAACTAACAGAGTTGAACCTTACTTTTGATTGAGCCGTTCTGAAACACTCTTTCTGTAGAAACTGCAATTGGACATTCTGAGCGCTAAGAGGCATATATTGGGAAAAAGAATGTCTACAAATAAACACTACACAGAAGAATTGTGTGAAACTTCTTTCTGTTCTGTTTGTTCAACTAAAAGAGTTGAACCTTAGTTTTGATTGAGCCGTTCTGAAACACTCTTTCTGTAGAAAATGCAAGTGGAGATTCGGAGCGCTAAGAGGGTAATAGTGGAAAAAGGAATGTCTTCAAATATAAACTACACAGAATCATTCGGTGAAACTTCTTTCTGATCTGTGCATTCAGCTAACAGAGTTAAACCATACTTTTGATTGAGCAGATCTGAACACTCTTTCCGTAGAAAATGCAACTGGACAATTGGAGCGCTAAGAGCGTAGTAGTGGAAAAAGGAATATATTCAGATATAAACTACACAGAAGCATTCTGTGAAACTTCTTTCTGATCTGAGCATTCAGCTAACAGATTTAAACCATACTTTTGATTGAGCAGTTTTGACACACTCTGTCTGTAGAAAATGCAACTGGAAATTCGTAGCGCTAAGTGGGTAATAGTGGAAAAAAGAATATGTTCAAATATAAACAACACAGAAGCATTGTATGAAATTCTTTCTGTTCTGTGCATTCAACTAACAGAGTTGAACCTTACTTTTGATTGAGCCTTTCTGAAACACTCTTTCTGTAGAAACTGCAATTGGACATTCTGAGTGCTAAGAGGCCTCTATTGGGAAAAAAAATATCTTCAAATAAAAACTACACAGAAGCATTGTTTGAAACTTATTTCTGATATGTTCATTAAGCTAACAGAGTTAAACCATACTTTTGATTGCGCAGTTCTGAACACTCTTTCTGTAGAAAATGCAAGTGGACATTCAGAGCGCTAAGAGGGTAATAGTGGAAAAAGGAAAATATTCAAATATAAACTACACAGTAGCATTCTGTGAAAATTCTTTCTGTTCTGTGCATTCAACTAACAGAGTTGAACCTTACTTTTGATTGAGCCATTCTGAAACACTGTTTCTGTAGAAACTGCAATTGGACATGCTAAGCGCTAAGAGGCCTACATTGGGAAAAAAATATCTTCAAATAAAAACTACACAGATGCATTCTGTGAAACTTATTTCTGATCTGTAAATTCAGTTAACAGAGATAAAACATATTTTTGATTGAGCAGTTATGAAACACTCTTTTTGTAGAAAATGCAAGTGGAGATTCAGAGCGCTAAGAGGGTAATAGTGGAAAAAGGAATGTCTTCAAATATAAACTACACAGAATCATTCTGTGAAACTTCTTTCTGATCTGTGCATTCAGCTAACAGAGTTAAACCATACTTTTGATTGAGCAGATCTGAACACTCTTTCTGTTGAAAATGCAACTGGACATTTGGAGCGCTAAGAGCGTAGTAGTGGAAAAAGGAATATATTCAAATATAAACTACACAGAAGCATTCTGTGAAACTTCTTTCTGATCTGAACATTCAGCTAACAGAGTTAAACCATACTTTTGATTGAGCAGTTTTGAAACACTCTGTCTGTAGAAAATGCAACTGGACATTCGTAGCGCTAAGTGAGTAATAGTGGAAAAAAGAATATGTTCAAATATAAACTACACAGAAGCATTGTATGAAACTTCTTTCTGTTCTGTGCATTCAACTAACAGAGTTGAACCTTACTTTTGATTGAGCCTTTCTGAAACCCTCTTTCTGTAGAAACTGCAATTGGACATTCTGAGCGCTAAGAGGCCTCTATTGGGAAAAATAATATCTTCAAATAAAAACTACACAGAAGCATTGTGTGAAACTTATTTCTGATATGTTCATTAAGCTAACAGAGTTAAACCATACTTTTGATTGCGCAGTTCTGAACACTCTTTCTGTAGAAAATGCAAGTGGACATTCGGAGCGCTAAGAGGGTAATAGTGGAAAAAGGATTATATTCAAATATAAACTACACAGTAGCATTCCGTTAAAATTCTTTCTGTTCTGTGCATTCAACTAACAGAGTTGAACCTTACTTTTGATTGAGCCGTTCTGAAACACTCTTTCTGTAGAAACTGCAATTGGACATGCTAAGCGCTAAGAGGCCTACATTGGGAAAAAGAATATCTTCAAATAAAAACTACACAGATGCATTCTGTGAAACTTATTTCTGATCTGTAAATTCAGTTAACAGAGATAAAACATATTTTTTATTGAGCAGTTATGAAACACTCTTTTTGTAGAAAATGCAAGTGGAGATTCGGAGCGCTAAGAGGGTAATAGTGGAAAAAGGAATGTCTTCAAATATAAACTACACAGAATCATTCGGTGAAACTTCTTTCTGATCTGTGCATTCAGCTAACAGAGTTAAACCATACTTTTGATTGAGCAGATCTGAACACTCTTTCTGTAGAAAATGCAACTGGACATTTGCAGCGCTAAGAGCGTAGTAGTGGAAAAAGGAATATATTCAAATATAAACTACACAGAAGCATTCTGTGAAACTTCTTTCTGATCTGAGCATTCAGCTAACAGAGTTAAACCATACTTTTGATTGAGCAGTTTTGAAACACTCTGTAGAAAATGCAACTGGACATTCGTAGCGCTAAGTGGGTAATAGTGGAAAAAAGAATATGTTCAAATATAAACTACACAGAAGCATTGTATGAAACTTCTTTCTGTTCTGTGCATTCAACTAACAGAGTTGAACCTTACTTTTGATTGAGCCGTTCTGAAACTCTCTTTCTGTAGAAACTGCAATTGGACATTCTCAGCGCTAAGAGGCCTATATCGGGAAAAAGAATGTCTACAAATAAAAACTACACAGAAGAATTGTGTGAAACTTCTTTCTGTTCTGTTTGTTCAACTAAAAGAGTTGAACCTTAGTTTTGATTGAGCCGTTCTGAAACACTCTTTCTGTAGAAAATGCTAGTGGAGATTCGGAGCGCTAAGAGGGTAATAGTGGAAAAAGGAATGTCTTCAAATATAAACTACACAGAATCATTCGGTGAAACTTCTTTCTGATCTGTGCATTCAGCTAACAGAGTTAAACCATACTTTTGATTGAGCAGATCTGAACACTCTTTCTGTAGAAAATGCAACTGGACATTTGGAGCGCTAAGAGCATAGTAGTGGAAAAAGGAATATATTCAAATATAAACTACACAGAAGCATTCTGTGAAACTTTTTCTGATCTGAGCATTCAGCTAACAGAGTTAAACCATACTTTTGATTGAGCAGTTTTGAAACACTCTGTCTGTAGAAAATGCAACTGGACATTCGTAGCGCTAAGTGGGTAATAGTGGAAAAAAGAATATGTTCAAATATAAACTACACAGAAGCATTGTATGAAATATCTTTCTGTTCTGTGCATTCAACTAACAGAGTTGAACCTTACTTTTGATTGAGCCTTTCTGAAACACTCTTTCTGTAGAAACTGCAATTGGACATTCTGAGCGCTAAGAGGCCTCTATTGGGAAAAATAATATCTTCAAATAAAAACTACACAGAAGCATTGTGTGAAACTTATTTCTGATATGTTCATTAAGCTAACAGAGTTAAACCATACTTTTGATTGCGCAGTTCTGAACACTCTTTCTGTAGAAAATGCAAGTGGACATTCGTAGCTCTAAGAGGGTAATAGTGGAGAAAGTAATATATTCAAATATAAACTACACAGTAGCATTCTGTGAAAATTCTTTCTGTTCTGTGCATTCAACTAACAGAGTTGAACCTTACTTTTGATTGAGCCGTTCTGAAACACTCTTTCTGTAGAAACTGCAATTGGACATGCTATGCGCTAAGAGGCCTACATTGGGAAAAAGAATATCTTCAAATAAAAACTACGCAGATGCATTCTGTGAAACTTATTTCTGATCTGTAAATTCAGTTAACAGAGATAAAACATATTTTTGATTGAGCAGTTATGAAACACTCTTTTTGTAGAAAATGCAAGTGGAGATTCGGAGCGCTAAGAGGGTAATAGTGGAAAAAGGAATGTCTTCAAATATAAACTACACAGAATAATTCGGTGAAACTTCTTTCTGATCTGTGCATTCAGCTAACAGAGTTAAACCATACTTTTGATTGAGCAGATCTGAACACTCTTTCTGTAGAAAATGCAACTGGACATTTGGAGCGATAAGAGCGTAGTAGTGGAAAAAGAAATATATTCAAATATAAACTACACAGAAGCATTCTGTGAAACTTCTTTCTGATCTGAGCATTCAGCTAACAGAGTTAAACCATACTTTTGATTGAGCAGTTTTGAAACACTCTGTCTGTAGAAAATGCAACTGGACATTCGTAGCGCTAAGTGGGTAATAGTGGAAAAAAGAATATGTTCAAATATAAACTACACAGAAGCATTGTATGAAATTCTTTCTGTTCTGTGCATTCAACTAACAGAGTTGAACCTTACTTTTGATTGAGCCGTTCTGAAACACTCTTTCTGTAGAAACTGCAATTGGACATTCTGAGAACTAAGAGGCCTATATTGGGAAAAAGAATGTCTACAAATAAAAACTACACAGAGGAATTGTGTGAAACTTCTTTCTGTTCTGTTTGTTCAACTAAAAGAGTTGAACCTTAGTTTTGATTGAGCCGTTCTGAAACACTCTTTATGTAGAAAATGCAAGTGGACATTCGGAGCACTAAGAGGGTAATAGTGGAAAAAGGAATGTCTCCAAATATAAACTACACAGAATCATTCTGTGAAACTTCTTTCTGATCTGTGCATTCAGCTAACAGAGTTAAACCATACTTTTGATTGAGCAGATCTGAACACTCTTTCTGTAGAAAATGCAACTGGACATTTGGAGCGCTAAGAGAGTAGTAGTGGAAAAAGGAATATATTCAAATATAAACTACACAGAAGCATTCTGTGAAACTTCTTTCTGATCTGAGCATTCAGCTAACAGAGTTAAACCATACTTTTGATTGAGCAGTTTTGAAACACTCTGTCTGTAGAAAATGCAACTGGACATTCGTAGCGCTAAGTGGGTAATAGTGGAAAAAAGAATATGTTCAAATATAAACTACACAGAAGCATTGTATGAAACTTCTTTCTGTTCTGTGCATTCAACTAACAGAGTTGAACCTTACTTTTGATTGAGCCTTTCTGAAACACTCTTTCTGTAGAATCTGCAATTGGACATTCTGAGCGCTAAGAGGCCTATATTGGGAAAAATAATATCTTCAAATAAAAACTACACAGAAGCATTGTGTGAAACTTATTTCTGATATGTTCATTAAGCTAACAGAGTTAAACCATACTTTTGATTGCGCAGTTCTGAACACTCTTTCTGTAGAAAATGCAAGTGGACATTCGCAGCGATAAGAGGTTAATTGTGGAAAAAGGGATATATTCAAATATAAACTACACAGTAGCATTCTGTGAAAATTCTTTCTGTTCTGTGCATTCAACTAACAGAGTTGAACCTTACTTCTGATTGAGCCGTTCTGAAACACTCTTTCTGTAGAAACTGCAATTGGACATGCTAAGCGCTAAGAGGCCTACATTGGGAAAAAGAATATCTTCAAATAAAAACTACACAGATGCATTCTGTGCAACTTATTTCTGATCTGTAAATTCAGTTAACAGAGATAAAACATATTTTTCATTGAGCAGTTATGAAACACTCTTTTTGTAGAAAATGCAAGTGGAGATTCGGAGCGCTAAGAGGGTAATAGCGGAAAAAGGAATGTCTTCAAATATAAACTACACAGAATCATTCGGTGAAACTTCTTTCTGATCTGTGCATTCAGCTAACAGAGTTAAACCATACTTTTGATTGAGCAGATCTGAACACTCTTTCTGTTGAAAATGCAACTGGACATTTGGAGCGCTAAGAGCGTAGTAGTGGAAAAAGGAATATATTCAAATATAAACTACACAGAAGCATTCTGTGAAAATTCTTTCTGATCTGAGCATTCAGCTAACAGAGTTAAACCATACTTTTGATTGAGCAGTTTTGAAACACTCTGTCTGTAGAAAATGCAACTGGACATTCGTAGCGCTAAGTGGGTAATAGTGGAAAAAAGAATATGTTCAAATATAAACTACACAGAAGCATTGTATGAAACTTCTTTCTGTTCTGTGCATTCAACTAACAGAGTTGAACCTTACTTTTGATTGAGCCGTTCTGAAACACTCTTTCTGTAGAAACTGCAATTGGACATTCTGAGCGCTAAGAGGCCTATATTGGGAAAAAGAATGTCTACAAATAAAAACTACACAGAAGAATTGTGTGAAACTTCTTTCTGTTCTGTTTGCTCAACTAAAAGAGTTGAACCTTAGTTTTGATTGAGCCGTTCTGAAACACTCTTTCTGTAGAAAATGCAAGTGGAGATTCGGAGCGCTAAGAGGGTAATAGTGGAAAAAGGAATGTCTCCAAATATAAACTACACAGAATCATTCTGTGAAACTTCTTTCTGATCTGTGCATTCAGCTAACAGAGTTAAACCATACTTTTGATTGAGCAGATCTAAACACTCTTTCTGTAGATAATGCAACTGGACATTTGGAGCGCTAAGAGAGTAGTAGTGGAAAAAGGAATATATTCAAATATAAACTACACAGAAGCACTCTGTGAAACTTCTTTCTGATCTGAGCATTCAGCTAACAGAGTTAAACCATACTTTTGATTGAGCAGTTTTGAAACACTCTGTCTGTAGAAAATGCAACTGGACATTCGTAGCGCTAAGTGGGTAATAGTGGAAAAAAGAATATGTTCAAATATAAATTACACAGAAGCATTGTATGAAACTTCTTTCTGTTCTGTGCATTCAACTAACAGAGTTGAACCTTACTTTTGATTGAGCCTTTCTGAAACACTCTTTCTGTAGAAACTGCAATTGGACATTCTGAGCGCTAAGAGGCCTCTATTGGGAAAAATAATATCTTCAAATAAAAACTACACAGAAGCATTGTGTGAAACTTATTTCTGATATGTTCATTAAGCTAACAGAGTTAAACCATACTTTTGATTGCACAGTTCTGAACACTCTTTCTGTAGAAAATGCAAGTGGACATTCGGAGCGCTAAGAGGGTAATATTGGAAAAAGGAATATATTCAAATATAAACTACACAGTAGCATTCTGTGAAAATTCTTTCTGTTCTGTGCATTCAACTAACAGAGTTGAACCTTACTTTTGAATGAGCCGTTCTGAAACACTCTCTCTGTGGAAACTGCAATTGGACATGCTAAGCGCTAAGAGGCCTACATTGGGAAAAAGAATATCTTCAAATAAAAACTACACAGATGCATTCTGTGAAACTTATTTATGATCTGTAAATTCAGTTAACAGAGATAAAACATATTTTTGATTGAGCAGATATGAAACACTGTTTTTGTAGAAAATGCAAGTGGAGATTCGGAGCGCTAAGAGGGTAATAGTGGAAAAAGGAATGTCTTCAAATATAAACTACACCGAATCATTCGGTGAAACTTCTTTCTGATCTGTGCATTCAGATAACAGAGTTAAACCATACTTTTGATTGAGCAGATCTGAACACTCTTTCTGTAGAAAATGCAACTGGACATTTGGAGCGCTAAGATCGTAGTAGTGGAAAAAGGAATATATTCAAATATAAACTACACAGAAGCATTCTGTGAAACTTCTTTCTGATCTGAGCATTCAGCTAACAGAGTTAAACCATACTTTTGATTGAGCAGTTTTGAAACACTCTGTCTGTAGAAAATGCAACTGGACATTCGTAGCGCTAAGTGGGTAATAGTGGAAAAAAAATATGTTCCAATATAAACTACACAGAAGCAATGTATGAAACTTCTTTCTGTTCTGTGCATTCAACTAACAGAGTTGAACCTTACTTTTGATTGAGCCTTTCTGAAACACTCTTTCTGTAGAAACTGCAATTGGACATTCTGAGCGCTAAGAGGCATATATTGGGAAAAAGAATGTCTACAAATAAAAACTACACAGAAGAATTGTGTGAAAGTTCTTTCTGTTCTGTTTGTTCAACTAAAAGACTTGAACCTAAGTTTTGATTGAGCCGTTCTGAAACACACTATCTGTAGAAAATGCAAGTGGAGATTCGGAGCGCTAAGAGGGTAATAGTGGAAAAAGGAATGTCTCCAAATATAAACTACACAGAATCATTCTGTGAAACTTCTTTCTGATCTGTGCATTCAGCTAACAGAGTTAAACCATACTTTTGATTGAGCAGATCTGAACACTCTTTCTGTAGAAAATGCAACTGGACATTTGGAGCGCTAAGAGCATAGTAGTGGAAAAAGGAATATATTCAAATATAAACTACACAGAAGCATTCTGTGAAACTTTTTCTGATCTGAGCATTCAGCTAACAGAGTTAAACCATACTTTTGATTGAGCAGTTTTGAAACACTCTGTCTGTAGAAAATGCAACTGGACATTCGTAGCGCTAAGTGGGTAATAGTGGAAAAAAGAATATGTTCAAATATAAACTACACAGAAGCATTGTATGAAATTTCTTTCTGTTCTGTGCATTCAACTAACAGAGTTGAACCTTACTTTTGATTGAGCCTTTCTGAAACACTCTTTCTGTAGAAACTGCAATTGGACATTCTGAGCGCTAAGAGGCCTCTATTGGGAAAAATAATATCTTCAAATAAAAACTACACAGAGGAATTGTGTGAAACTTCTTTCTGTTCTGTTTGTTCAACTAAAAGAGTTGAACCTTAGTTTTGATTGAGCCGTTCTGAAACACTCTTTATGTAGAAAATGCAAGTGGACATTCGGAGCGCTAAGAGGGTAATAGTGGAAAAAGGAATGTCTCCAAATATAAACTACACAGAATCATTCTGTGAAACTTCTTTCTGATCTGTGCATTCAGCTAACAGAGTTAAACCATACTTTTGATTGAGCAGATCTGAACACTCTTTCTGTAGAAAATGCAACTGGACATTTGGAGCGCTAAGAGAGTAGTAGTGGAAAAAGGAATATATTCAAATATAAACTACACAGAAGCATTCTGTGAAACTTCTTTCTGATCTGAGCATTCAGCTAACAGAGTTAAACCATACTTTTGATTGAGCAGTTTTGAAACACTCTGTCTGTAGAAAATGCAACTGGACATTCGTAGCGCTAAGTGGGTAAGAGTGGAAAAAAGAATATGTTCAAATATAAACTACACAGAAGCATTGTATGAAACTTCTTTCTGTTCTGTGCATTCAACTAACAGAGTTGAACCTTACTTTTGATTGAGCCTTTCTGAAACACTCTTTCTGTAGAATCTGCAATTGGACATTCTGAGCGCTAAGAGGCCTATATTGGGAAAAATAATATCTTCAAATAAAAACTACACAGAAGCATTGTGTGAAACTTATTTCTGATATGTTCATTAAGCTAACAGAGTTAAACCATACTTTTGATTGCGCAGTTCTGAACACTCTTTCTGTAGAAAATGCAAGTGGACATTCGCAGCGATAAGAGGTTAATTGTGGAAAAAGGGATATATTCAAATATAAACTACACAGTAGCATTCTGTGAAAATTCTTTCTGTTCTGTGCATTCAACTAACAGAGTTGAACCTTACTTCTGATTGAGCCGTTCTGAAACACTCTTTCTGTAGAAACTGCAATTGGACATGCTAAGCGCTAAGAGGCCTACATTGGGAAAAAGAATATCTTCAAATAAAAACTACACAGATGCATTCTGTGCAACTTATTTCTGATCTGTAAATTCAGTTAACAGAGATAAAACATATTTTTCATTGAGCAGTTATGAAACACTCTTTTTGTAGAAAATGCAAGTGGAGATTCGGAGCGCTAAGAGGGTAATAGCGGAAAAAGGAATGTCTTCAAATATAAACTACACAGAATCATTCGGTGAAACTTCTTTCTGATCTGTGCATTCAGCTAACAGAGTTAAACCATACTTTTGATTGAGCAGATCTGAACACTCTTTCTGTTGAAAATGCAACTGGACATTTGGAGCGCTAAGAGCGTAGTAGTGGAAAAAGGAATATATTCAAATATAAACTACACAGAAGCATTCTGTGAAAATTATTTCTGATCTGAGCATTCAGCTAACAGAGTTAAACCATACTTTTGATTGAGCAGTTTTGAAACACTCTGTCTGTAGAAAATGCAACTGGACATTCGTAGCGCTAAGTGGGTAATAGTGGAAAAAAGAATATGTTCAAATATAAACTACACAGAAGCATTGTATGAAACTTCTTTCTGTTCTGTGCATTCAACTAACAGAGTTGAACCTTACTTTTGATTGAGCCGTTCTGAAACACTCTTTCTGTAGAAACTGCAATTGGACATTCTGAGCGCTAAGAGGCCTATATTGGGAAAAAGAATATCTACAAATAAAAACTACACAGAAGAATTGTGTGAAACTTCTTTCTGTTCTGTTTGCTCAACTAAAAGAGTTGAACCTTAGTTTTGATTGAGCCGTTCTGAAACACTCTTTCTGTAGAAAATGCAAGTGGAGATTCGGAGCGCTAAGAGGGTAATAGTGGAAAAAGGAATGTCTCCAAATATAAACTACACAGAATCATTCTGTGAAACTTCTTTCTGATCTGTGCATTCAGCTAACAGAGTTAAACCCTACTTTTGATTGAGCAGATCTAAACACTCTTTCTGTAGATAATGCAACTGGACATTTGGAGCGCTAAGAGAGTACTAGTGGAAAAAGGAATATATTCAAATATAAACTACACAGAAGCACTCTGTGAAACTTCTTTCTGATCTGAGCATTCAGCTAACAGAGTTAAACCATACTTTTGATTGAGCAGTTTTGAAACACTCTGTCTGTAGAAAATGCAACTGGACATTCGTAGCGCTAAGTGGGTAATAGTGGAAAAAAGAATATGTTCAAATATAAATTACACAGAAGCATTGTATGAAACTTCTTTCTGTTCTGTGCATTCAACTAACAGAGTTGAACCTTACTTTTGATTGAGCCTTTCTGAAACACTCTTTCTGTAGAAACTGCAATTGGACATTCTGAGCGCTAAGAGGCCTCTATTGGGAAAAATAATATCTTCAAATAAAAACTACACAGAAGCATTGTGTGAAACTTATTTCTGATATGTTCATTAAGCTAACAGAGTTAAACCATAGTTTTGATTGCACAGTTCTGAACACTCTTTCTGTAGAAAATGCAAGTTGACATTCGGAGCGCTAAGAGGGTAATATTGGAAAAAGGAATATATTCAAATATAAACTACACAGTAGCATTCTGTGAAAATTCTTTCTGTTCTGTGCATTCAACTAACAGAGTTGAACCTTACTTTTGAATGAGCCATTCTGAAACACTCTCTCTGTGGAAACTGCAATTGGACATGCTAAGCGCTAAGAGGCCTACATTGGGAAAAAGAATATCTTCAAATAAAAACTACACAGATGCATTCTGTGAAACTTATTTATGATCTGTAAATTCAGTTAACAGAGATAAAACATATTTTTGATTGAGCAGATATGAAACACTGTTTTTGTAGAAAATGCAAGTGGAGATTCGGAGCGCTAAGAGGGTAATAGTGGAAAAAGGAATGTCTTCAAATATAAACTACACCGAATCATTCGGTGAAACTTCTTTCTGATCTGTGCATTCAGATAACAGAGTTAAACCATACTTTTGATTGAGCAGATCTGAACACTCTTTCTGTAGAAAATGCAACTGGACATTTGGAGCGCTAAGATCGTAGTAGTGGAAAAAGGAATATATTCAAATATAAACTACACAGAAGCATTCTGTGAAACTTCTTTCTGATCTGAGCATTCAGCTAACAGAGTTAAACCATACTTTTGATTGAGCAGTTTTGAAACACTCTGTCTGTAGAAAATGCAACTGGACATTCGTAGCGCTAAGTGGGTAATAGTGGAAAAAAAATATGTTCCAATATAAACTACACAGAAGCATTGTATGAAACTTCTTTCTGTTCTGTGCATTCAACTAACAGAGTTGAACCTTACTTTTGATTGAGCCTTTCTGAAACACTCTTTCTATAGAAACTGCAATTGGACATTCTGAGCGCTAAGAGGCATATATTGGGAAAAAGAATGTCTACAAATAAAAACTACACAGAAGAATTGTGTGAAACTTCTTTCTGTTCTGTTTGTTCAACTAAAAGACTTGAACCTAAGTTTTGATTGAGCCGTTCTGAAACACACTTTCTGTAGAAAATGCAAGTGGAGATTCGGAGCGCTAAGAGGGTAATAGTGGAAAAAGGAATGTCTCCAAATATAAACTACACAGAATCATTCTGTGAAACTTCTTTCTGATCTGTGCATTCAGCTAACAGAGTTAAACCATACTTTTGATTGAGCAGATCTGAGCACTCTTTCTGTAGAAAATGCAACTGGACATTTGGAGCGCTAAGAGCATAGTAGTGGAAAAAGGAATATATTCAAATATAAACTACACAGAAGAATTCTGTGAAACTTTTTCTGATCTGAGCATTCAGCTAACAGAGTTAAACCATACTTTTGATTGAGCAGTTTTGAAACACTCTGTCTGTAGAAAATGCAACTGGACATTCGTAGCGCTAAGTGGGTAATAGTGGAAAAAAGAATATGTTCAAATATAAACTACACAGAAGCATTGTATGAAATTTCTTTCTGTTCTGTGCATTCAACTAACAGAGTTGAACCTTACTTTTGATTGAGCCTTTCTGAAACACTCTTTCTGTAGAAACTGCAATTGGACATTCTGAGCGCTAAGAGGCCTCTATTGGGAAAAATAATATCTTCAAATAAAAACTACACAGAAGCATTGTGTGAAACTTATTTCTGATATGTTCATTAAGCTAACAGAGTTAAACCATACTTTTGATTGCGCAGTTCTGAACACTCTTTCTGTAGAAAATGCAAGTGGACATTCGTAGCTCTAAGAGGGTAATAGTGGAGAAAGGAATATATTCAAATATAAACTACACAGTAGCATTCTGTGAAAATTCTTTCTGTTCTGTGCATTCAACTAACAGAGTTGAACCTTACTTTTGATTGAGCCGTTCTGAAACACTCTTTCTGTAGAAACTGCAATTGGACATGCTATGCGCTAAGAGGCCTACATTGGGAAAAAGAATATCTTCAAATAAAAACTACGCAGATGCATTCTGTGAAACTTATTTCTGATCTGTAAATTCAGTTAACAGAGATAAAACATATTTTTGATTGAGCAGTTATGAAACACTCTTTTTGTAGAAAATGCAAGTGGAGATTCGGAGCGCTAAGAGGGTAATAGTGGAAAAAGGAATGTCTTCAAAAATAAACTACACAGAATAATTCGGTGAAACTTCTTTCTGATCTGTGCATTCAGCTAACAGAGTTAAACCATACTTTTGATTGAGCAGATCTGAACACTCTTTCTGTAGAAAATGCAACTGGACATTTGGAGCGCTAAGAGCGTAGTAGTGGAAAAAGGAATATATTCAAATATAAACTACACAGAAGCATTCTGTGAAACTTCTTTCTGATCTGAGCATTCAGCTAACAGAGTTAAACCATACATTTGATTGAGCAGTTTTGAAACACTCTGTCTGTAGAAAATGCAACTGGACATTCGTAGCGCTAAGTGGGTAATAGTGGAAAAAAGAATATGTTCAAATATAAACTACACAGAAGCATTGTATGAAATTCTTTCTGTTCTGTGCATTCAACTAACAGAGTTGAACCTTACTTTTGATTGAGCCGTTCTGAAACACTCTTTCTGTAGAAACTGCAATTGGACATTCTGAGAACTAAGAGGCCTATATTGGGAAAAAGAATGTCTACAAATAAAAACTACACAGAGGAATTGTGTGAAACTTCTTTCTGTTCTGTTTGTTCAAATAAAGAGTTGAACCTTAGTTTTGATTGAGCCGTTCTGAAACACTCTTTATGTAGAAAATGCAAGTGGACATTCGGAGCGCTAAGAGGGTAATAGTGGAAAAAGGAATGTCTCCAAATATAAACTACACAGAATCATTCTGTGAAACTTCTTTCTGATCTGTGCATTCAGCTAACAGAGTTAAACCATACTTTTGATTGAGCAGATCTGAACACTCTTTCTGTAGAAAATGCAACTGGACATTTGGAGCGCTAAGAGAGTAGTAGTGGAAAAAGGAATATATTCAAATATAAACTACACAGAAGCATTCTGTGAAACTTCTTTCTGATCTGAGCATTCAGCTAACAGAGTTAAACCATACTTTTGATTGAGCAGTTTTGAAACACTCTGTCTGTAGAAAATGCAACTGGACATTCGTAGCGCTAAGTGGGTAATAGTGGAAAAAAGAATATGTTCAAATATAAACTACACAGAAGCATTGTATGAAACTTCTTTCTGTTCTGTGCATTCAACTAACAGAGTTGAACCTTACTTTTGATTGAGCCTTTCTGAAACACTCTTTCTGTAGAATCTGCAATTGGACATTCTGAGCGCTAAGAGGCCTATATTGGGAAAAATAATATCTTCAAATAAAAACTACACAGAAGCATTGTTTGAAACTTATTTCTGATATGTTCATTAAGCTAACAGAGTTAAACCATACTTTTGATTGCGCAGTTCTGAACACTCTTTCTGTAGAAAATGCAAGTGGACATTCGCAGCGATAAGAGGTTAATTGTGGAAAAAGGGATATATTCAAATATAAACTACACAGTAGCATTCTGTGAAAATTCTTCCTGTTCTGTGCATTCAACTAACAGAGTTGAACCTTACTTCTGATTGAGCCGTTCTGAAACACTCTTTCTGTAGAAACTGCAATTGGACATGCTAAGCGCTAAGAGGCCTACATTGGGAAAAAGAATATCTTCAAATAAAAACTACACAGATGCATTCTGTGCAACTTATTTCTGATCTGTAAATTCAGTTAACAGAGATAAAACATATTTTTCATTGAGCAGTTATGAAACACTCTTTTTGTAGAAAATGAAAGTGGAGATTCGGAGCGCTAAGAGGGTAATAGTGGAAAAAGGAATGTCTTCAAATATAAACTACACAGAATCATTCGGTGAAACTTCTTTCTGATCTGTGCATTCAGCTAAAAGAGTTAAACCATACTTTTGATTGAGCAGATCTGAACACTCTTTCTGTTGAAAATGCAACTGGACATTTGGAGCGCTAAGAGCGTAGTAGTGGAAAAAGGAATATATTCAAATATAAACTACACAGAAGCATTCTGTGAAACTTCTTTCTGATCTGAGCATTCAGCTAACAGAGTTAAACCATACTTTTGATTGAGCAGTTTTGAAACACTCTGTCTGTAGGAAATGCAACTGGACATTCGTAGCGCTAAGTGGGTAATTGTGGAAAAAAGAATATGTTCAAATATAAACTACACAGAAGCATTGTATGAAACTTCTTTCTGTTCTGTGCATTCAACTAACAGAGTTGAACCTTACTTTTGATTGAGCCGTTCTGAAACACTCTTTCTGTAGAAACTGCAATTGGACATTCTGAGCGCTAAGAGGCCTATATTGGGAAAAAGAATGTCTACAAATAAAAACTACACAGAAGAATTGTGTGAAACTTCTTTCTGTTCTGTTTGTTCAACTAAAAGAGTTGAACCTTAGTTTTGATTGAGCCGTTCTGTAACAGTCTTTCTGTAGAAAATGCAAGTGGACATTCGGAGCGCTAAGAGGGTAATAGTGGAAAAAGGAATGTCTCCAAATATAAACTACACAGAATCATTCTGTGAAACTTCTTTCTGATCTGTGCATTCAGCTAACAGAGTTAAACCATACTTTTGATTGAGCAGATCTGAACACTCTTTCTGTAGAAAATGCAACTGGACATTTGGAGCGCTAAGAGAGTAGTAGTGGAAAAAGGAATATATTCAAATATAAACTACACAGAAGCATTCTGTGCAACTTCTTTCTGATCTGAGCATTCAGCTAACAGAGTTAAACGATACTTTTGATTGAGCAGTTTTGAAACACTCTGTCTGTAGAAAATGCAACTGGACATTCGTAGCGCTAAGTGGGTAATAGTGGAAAAAAGAATATGTTCAAATATAAACTACACAGAAGCATTGTATGAAACTTCTTTCTGTTCTGTGCATTCAACTAACAGAGTTGAACCTTACATTTGATTGAGCCTTTCTGAAACTCTCTTTCTGTAGAAACTGCAATTGGACATTCTGAGCGCTAAGAGGCCTCTATTGGGAAAAATAATATCTTCAAATAAAAACTACACA
The DNA here is from genome assembly GCF_028878055.3 of Symphalangus syndactylus. NCBI lineage: Eukaryota > Metazoa > Chordata > Mammalia > Primates > Hylobatidae > Symphalangus > Symphalangus syndactylus. The sequence continues at coordinate 8,043,117 of NC_072445.2, read as the reverse complement.
GAAGCATTGTGTGAAACTTATTTCTGATATGTTCATTAAGCTAACAGAGTTAAACCATACTTTTGATTGCGCAGTTCTGAACACTCTTTCTGTAGAAAATGCAAGTGGACATTCGGAGAGATAAGAGGGTAATAGTGGATAAAGGAATATATTCAAATATAAACTACACAGTAGCATTCTGTGAAAATTCTTTCTGTTCTGTGCATTCAATTAACAGAGTTGAACCTTACTTTTGATTGAGCCGTTCTGAAACACTCTTTGTGTAGAAACTGCAATTGGACATGCTAAGCGCTAAGAGGCCTACATTGGGAAAAAGAATATCTTCAAATAAAAACTACACAGATGCATTCTGTGAAACTTATTTCTGATCTGTAAATTCAGTTAACAGATATAAAACATATTTTTGATTGAGCAGTTATGAAACACTCTTTTTGTAGAAAATGCAAGTGGAGATTCGGAGCGCTAAGTGGGTAACAGTGGAAAAATGAATGTCTTCAAATATAAACTACACAGAATCATTCGGTGAAACTTATTCCTGATCTGTGCATTCAGCTAACAGAGTTAAACCATACTTTTGATTGAGCAGATCTGAACACTCTTTCTGTTGAAAATGCAACTGGACATTTGGAGCGCTAAGAGCGTAGTAGTGGAAAAAGGAATATATTCAAATATAAACTACACAGAAGCATTCTGTGAAACTTCTTTCTGATCTGAGCATTCAGCTAACAGAGTTAAACCATACTTTTGATTGAGCAGTTTTGAAACACTCTGTAGAAAATGCAACTGTACATTCGTAGCGCTAAGTGGGTAATAGTGGAAAAAAGAATATGTTCAAATATAAACTACACAGATGCATTGTATGAAACTTCTTTCTGTTCTGTGCATTCAACTAACAGAGTTGAACCTTACTTTTGATTGAGCCGTTCTGAAACACTCTTTCTGTAGAAACTGCAATTGGACATTCTGAGCGCTAAGAGGCCTATATTGGGAAAAAGAATGTCTACAAATAAAAACTACACAGAAGAATTGTGTGAAACTTCTTTCTGTTCTGTTTGTTCAACTACAAGAGTTGAACCTCAGTTTTGATTGAGCCGTTCTGAAACACTCTTTGTGTAGAAAATGCAAGTGGAGATTCGGAGCGCTAAGAGGGTAGTAGTGGAAAAAGGAATATATTCAAATATAAACTACACAGAAGCATTCTGTGAAACTTCTTTCTGATCTGAGCATTCAGCTAACAGAGTTAAACCATACTTTTGATTGAGCAGTTTTGAAACACTCTGTCTGTAGAAAATGCAACTGGACATTCGTAGCACTAAGTGGGTAATAGTGGAAAAAAGAATATGTTCAAATATAAACTACACAGAAGCATTGTATGAAACTTCTTTCTGTTCTGTGCATTCAACTAACAGAGTTGAACCTTACTTTTGATTGAGCCGTTCTGAAACACTCTTTCTGTAGAAACTGCAATTGGACATGCTAAGCGCTAAGAGGCCTACATTGGGAAAAAGAATATCTTCAAATAAAAACTACACAGATGCATTCTGTGAAACTTATTTCTGATCAGTAAATTCAGTTAACAGAGATAAAACATATTTTTGATTGAGCAGTTATGAAAAACTCTTTTTGTAGAAAATGCAAGTGGAGATTCGGAGCGCTAAGAGGGTAATAGTGGAAAAAGGAATGTCTTCAAATATAAACTACACAGAATCATTCGGTAAAACTTCTTTCTGATCTGTGCATTCAGCTAACAGAGTTAAACCATACTTTTGATTGAGCAGATCTGAACACTCTTTCTGTAGAAAATGCAACTGGACATTTGGAGCGCTAAGAGCGTAGTAGTGGAAAAAGGAATATGTTCAAATATAAACTACACAGAAGCATTCTGTGAAACTTCTTTCTGATCTGAGCATTCAGCTAACAGAGTTAAACCATACTTTTGATTGAGCAGTTTTGAAACACTCTGTCTGTAGAAAATGCAACTGGACATTCGTAGCGCTAAGTGGGTAATAGTGGAAAAAAGAATATGTTCAAATATAAACTACACAGAAGCATTGTATGAAACTTCTTTCTGTTCTGTGCATTCAACTAACAGAGTTGAACCCTACTTTTGATTGAGCCATTCTGAAACACTCTTTCTGTGGAAACTGCAATTGGACATTCTGAGCGCTAAGAGGCCTATATTGGGAAAAAGAATGTCTACAAATAAAAACTACACAGAAGAATTGTGTGAAACTTCTTTCTGTTTTGTTTGTTCAACTAAAAGAGTTGAACCTTAGTTTTGATTGAGCCGTTCTGTAACAGTCTTTCTGTAGAAAATGCAAGTGGACATTCGGAGCGTTAAGAGGGTAATAGTGGAAAAAGGAATGTCTCCAAATATAAACTACACAGAATCATTCTGTGAAACTTCTTTCTGATCTGTGCATTCAGCTAACAGAGTTAAACCATACTTTTGATTGAGCAGATCTGAACACTCTTTCTGTAGAAAATGCAACTGGACATTTGGAGCGCTAAGAGCGTAGTAGTGGAAAAAGGAATATATTCAAATATAAACTACACAGAAGCATTCTGTGAAACTTCTTTCTGATCTGAGCATTAAGCTAACAGAGTTAAACCATACTTTTGATTGCGCAGTTCTGAACACTCTTTCTGTAGAAAATGCAAGTGGACATTCGGAGCGCTAAGAAGTTAATAGTGGAAAAAGGAATATATTCAAATATAAACTACACAGTAGCATTCTGTGAAAATTCTTTCTGTTCTGTGCATTCAAGTAACAGACTTGAACCTTACTTTTGATTGAGCCGTTCTGAAACACTCTTTCTGTAGTAACTGCAATTGGACATGCTAAGCGCTAAGAGGCCTACATTGGGAAAAAGAATATCTTCAAATAAAAACTACACAGATGCATTCTGTGAAACTTATTTCTGATCTGTAAATTCAGTTATCAGATATAAAACATATTTTTGATTGAGCAGTTATGAAACACTCTTTTTGTAGAAAATGCAAGTGGAGATTCGGAGCGCTAAGAGGGTAACAGTGGAAAAAGGAATGTCTTCAAATATAAACTACACAGAATCATTCGGTGAAACTTCGTTCTGATCTGTGCATTCAGCTAACAGAGTTAAACCATACTTTTGATTGAGCAGATCTGAACACTCTTTCTGTAGAAAATGCAACTGGACATTTGGAGCGCTAAGAGCGTAGTAGTGGAAAAAGGAATATATTCAAATATAAACTACACAGAAGCATTCTGTGAAACTTCTTTCTGATCTGAGCATTCAGCTAACAGAGTTAAACCATACTTTTGATTGAGCAGTTTTGAAACACTCTGTCTGTAGAAAATGCAACTGGACATTCGTAGCGCTAAGTGGGTAATAGTGGAAGAAAGAATATTTTCAAATATAAACTACACAGAAGCATTGTATGAAACTTCTTTCTGTTCTGTGCATTCAACTAACAGAGTTGAACCTTAGTTTTGATTGAGCCGTTCTGAAACACTCTTTCTGTAGAAAGTGCAATTGGACATTCTGAGCGCTAAGAGGCCTATATTGGGAAAAAGAATGTCTACAAATAAAAACTACACAGAAGAATTTTGTGAAACTTCTTTCTGTTCTGTTTGTTCAACTAAAAGAGTTGAACCTTAGTTTTGATTGAGCCGTTCTGAAACACTCTTTCTGTAGAAAATGCAAGTGGAGATTCGGAGCGCTAAGAGGATAATAGTGGAAAAAGGAATGTCTCCAAATATAAACTACACAGAATCATTCTGTGAAACTTCTTTCTGATCTGTGCATTCAGCTAACAGAGTTAAACCATACTTTTGATTGAGCAGATCTGAACACTCTTTCTGTAGAAAATGCAACTGGACATTTGGAGCGCTAAGAGAGTAGTAGTGGAAAGAGGAATATATTCAAATATAAACTACACAGAAGCATTCTGTGAAACTTCTTTCTGATCTGAGCATTCAGCTAACAGAGTTAAACCATACTTTTGATTGAGCAGTTTTGAAACACTCTGTCTGTAGAAAATGCAACTGGACATTCGTAGCGCTAAGTGGGTAATAGTGGAAAAAAGAATATGTTCAAATATAAACTACACAGAAGCATTGTATGAAACTTCTTTCTGTTCTGTGCATTCAACTAACAGAGTTGAACCTTACTTTTGATTGAGCCTTTCTGAAACACTCTTTCTGTAGAAACTGCAATTGGACATTCTGAGCGCTAAGAGGCCTCTATTGGGAAAAATAATATCTTCAAATAAAAACTACACAGAAGCATTGTGTGAAACTTATTTCTGATATGTTCATTAAGCTAACAGAGTTAAACCATACTTTTGATTGCGCAGTTCTGAACACTCTTTCTGTAGAAAATGCAAGTGGACATTCGGAGCGCTAAGAGGGTAATAGTGGAAAAAGGAATATATTCAAATATAAACTACACAGTAGCATTCTGTGAAAATTCTTTCTGTTCTGTGCATTCAACTAACAGAGTTGAACCTTACTTTTGATTGAGCCGTTCTGAAACACTCTTTGTGTAGAAACTACAATTGGACATGCTAAGCGCTAAGAGGCCTACATTGGGAAAAAGAATATCTTCAAATAAAAACTACACAGATGCATTCTGTGAAACTTATTTCTGATCCGTAAATTCAGTTAACAGAGATAAAACATATTTTTGATTGAGCAGTTATGAAACACTCTTTTTGTTAAAAATGAAAGTGGAGATTCGGAGCGCTAAGAGGGTAATAGTGGAAAAAGGAATGTCTTCAAATATAAACTACACAGAATCATTCGGTGAAACTTCTTTCTGATCTGTGCATTCAGCTAAAAGAGTTAAACCATACTTTTGATTGAGCAGATCTGAACACTCTTTCTGTAGAAAATGCAACTGGACATTTGGAGCGCTAAGAGCGTAGTAGTGGAAAAAGGAATATATTCAAATATAAACTACACAGAAGCATTCTGTGAAACTTCTTTCTGATCTGAGCATTCAGCTAACAGAGTTAAACCATACTTTTGATTGAGCAGTTTTGAAACACTCTGTCTGTAGGAAATGCAACTGGACATTCGTAGCGCTAAGTGGGTAATTGTGGAAAAAAGAATATGTTCAAATATAAACTACACAGAAGCATTGTATGAAACTTCTTTCTGTTCTGTGCATTCAACTAACAGAGTTGAACCTTACTTTTGATTGAGCCGTTCTGAAACACTCTTTCTGTAGAAACTGCAATTGGACATTCTGAGCGCTAAGAGGCCTATATTGGGAAAAAGAATGTCTACAAATAAAAACTACACAGAAGAATTGTGTGAAACTTCTTTCTGTTCTGTTTGTTCAACTAAAAGAGTTGAACCTTAGTTTTGATTGAGCCGTTCTGTAACAGTCTTTCTGTAGAAAATGCAAGTGGACATTCGGAGCGCTAAGAGGGTAATAGTGGAAAAAGGAATGTCTCCAAATATAAACTACACAGAATCATTCTGTGAAACTTCTTTCTGATCTGTGCATTCAGCTAACAGAGTTAAACCATACTTTTGATTGAGCAGATCTGAACACTCTTTCTGTAGAAAATGCAACTGGACATTTGGAGCGCTAAGAGAGTAGTAGTGGAAAAAGGAATATATTCAAATATAAACTACACAGAAGCATTCTGTGAAACTTCTTTCTGATCTGAGCATTCAGCTAACAGAGTTAAACCATACTTTTGATTGAGCAGTTTTGAAACACTCTGTCTGTAGAAAATGCAACTGGACATTCGTAGCGCTAAGTGGGTAATAGTGGAAAAAAGAATATGTTCAAATATAAACTACACAGAAGCATTGTATGAAACTTCTTTCTGTTCTGTGCATTCAACTAACAGAGTTGAACCTTACATTTGATTGAGCCTTTCTGAAACTCTCTTTCTGTAGAAACTGCAATTGGACATTCTGAGCGCTAAGAGGCCTCTATTGGGAAAAATAATATCTTCAAATAAAAACTACACAGAAGCATTGTGTGAAACTTATTTCTGATATGTTCATTAAGCTAACAGAGTTAAACCATACTTTTGATTGCGCAGTTCTGAACACTCTTTCTGTAGAAAATGCAAGTGGACATTCGGAGAGATAAGAGGGTAATAGTGGATAAAGGAATATATTCAAATATAAACTACACAGTAGCATTCTGTGAAAATTCTTTCTGTTCTGTGCATTCAACTAACAGAGTTGAACCTTACTTTTGATTGAGCCGTTCTGAAACACTCTTTGTGTAGAAACTGCAATTGGACATGCTAAGCGCTAAGAGGCCTACATTGGGAAAAAGAATATCTTCAAATAAAAACTACACAGATGCATTCTGTGAAACTTATTTCTGATCTGTAAATTCAGTTAACAGAGATAAAACATATTTTTGATTGAGCAGTTATGAAACACTCTTTTTGTAGAAAATGCAAGTGGAGATTCGGAGCGCTAAGAGGGTAATAGTGGAAAAAGGAATGTCTTCAAATATAAACTACACAGAATCATTCGGTGAAACTTCTTTCTGATCTGTGCATTCAGCTAACAGAGTTAAACCATACTTTTGAATGAGCAGATCTGAACACTCTTTCTGTAGAAAATGCAACTGGACATTTGGAGCGCTAAGAGCGTAGTAGTGGAAAAAGGAATATGTTCAAATATAAACTACACAGAAGCATTCTGTGAAACTTCTTTCTGATCTGAGCATTCAGCTAACAGAGTTAAACCATACATTTGATTGAGCAGTTTTGAAACACTCTGTCTGTAGAAAATGCAACTGGACATTCGTAGCGCTAAGTGGGTAATAGTGGAAAAAAGAATATGTTCAAATATAAACTACACAGAAGCATTGTATGAAACTTCTTTCTGTTCTGTGCATTCAACTAACAGAGTTGAACCTTAGTTTTGATTGAGCCGTTCTAAAACACTCTTTCTGTAGAAACTGCAATTGGACATTCTGAGCGCTAAGAGGCCTATATTGGGAAAAAGAATGTCTACAAATAAAAACTACACAGAAGAATTGTGTGAAACTTCTTTCTGTTCTGTTTGTTCAACTAAAAGAGTTGAACCTTAGTTTTGATTGAGCCGTTCTGAAACACTCTTTCTGTAGAAAATGCAAGTGGAGATTCGGAGCGCTAAGAGGGTAATAGTGGAAAAAGGAATGTCTCCAAATATAAACTACACAGAATCATTCTGTGAAACTTCTTTCTGATCTGTGCATTCAGCTAACAGAGTTAAACCATACTTTTGATTGAGCAGATCTGAACACTCTTTCTGTAGAAAATGCAACTGGACATTTGGAGCGCTAAGAGAGTAGTAGTGGAAAAAGGAATATATTCAAATATAAACTACACAGAAGCATTCTGTGAAATTTCTTTCTGATCTGAGCATTCAGCTAACAGAGTTAAACCATACTTTTGATTGAGCAGTTTTGAAACACTCTGTCTGTAGAAAATGCAACTGGATATTCGTAGCGCTAAGTGGGTAATAGTGGAAAAAAGAATATGTTCAAATATAAACTACACAGAAGCATTGTATGAAACTTCTTTCTGTTCTGTGCATTCAACTAACAGAGTTGAACCTTACTTTTGATTGAGCCTTTCTGAAACACTCTTTCTGTAGAAACTGCAATTGGACATTCTGAGCGCTAAGAGGCCTCTATTGGGAAAAATAATATCTTCAAATAAAAACTACACGGAAGCATTGTGTGAAACTTATTTCTGATATGTTCATTAAGCTAACAGAGTTAAACCATACTTTTGATTGCGCAGTTCTGAACACTCTTTCTGTAGAAAATGCAAGTGGACATTCGGAGCGCTAAGAAGGTAATAGTGGAAAAAGGAATATATTCAAATATAAACTACACAGTAGCATTCTGTGAAAATTCTTTCTGTTCTGTGCATTCAACTAACAGAGTTGAACCTTACTTTTGATTGAGCCGTTCTGAAACACTCTTTCTGTAGTAACTGCAATTGGACATTCTAAGCGCTAAGAGGCCTACATTGGGAAAAAGAATATCTTCAAATAAAAACTACACAGATGCATTCTGTGAAACTTATTTCTGATCCGTAAATTCAGTTAACAGAGATAAAACATATTTTTGATTGAGCAGTTATGAAACACTCTTTTTGTAGAAAATGCAAGTGGAGATTCGGAGCGCTAAGAGGGTAATAGTGGAAAAAGGAATGTCTTCAAATATAAACTACACAGAATCATTCGGTGAAACTTCTTTCTGATCTGTGCATTCAGCTAACAGAGTTTAACCATACTTTTGATTGAGCAGATCTGAACACTCTTTCTGTAGATAATGCAACTGGACATTTGGAGCGCTAAGAGCGTAGTAGTGGAAAAAGGAATATGTTCCAATATAAATTACACAGAAGCATTCTGTGAAACTTCTTTCTGATCTGAGCATTCAGCTAACAGAGTTAAACCATACTTTGATTGAGCAGTTTTGAAACACTCTGTTTGTAGAAAATGCAACTGGACATTCGTAGCGCTAAGTGGGTAATAGTGGAAAAAAGAATATGTTCAAATATAAACTACACAGAAGCATTGTATGAAACTTCTTTCTGTTCTGTGCATTCAACTAACAGAGTTGAACCTTACTTTTGATTGAGCCGTTCTGAAACACTCTTTCTGTAGAAACTGCAATTGGACATTCTGAGCGCTAAGAGGCCTATATTGGGAAAAAGAATGTCTACAAATAAAAACTACACAGAAGAATTGTGTGAAACTTCTTTCTGTTCTGTTTGTTCAACTAAAAGATTTGAACCTTAGTTTTGATTGAGCCTTTCTGTAACAGTCTTTCTGTAGAAAATGCAAGTGGACATTCGGAGCGCTAAGAGGGTAATAGTGGAAAAAGGAATGTCTCCAAATATAAACTACACAGAATCATTCTGTGAAACTTCTTTCTGATCTGTGCATTCAGCTAACAGAGTTAAACCATACTTTTGATTGAGCAGATCTGAACACTCTTTCTGTAGAAAATGCAACTGGACATTTGGAGCGCTAAGAGAGTAGTAGTGGAAAAAGGAATATATTCAAATATAAACTACACAGAAGCATTCTGTGAAACTTCTTTCTGATCTGAGCATTCAGCTAACAGAGTTAAACCATACTTTTGATTGAGCAGTTTTGAAACACTCTGTCTGTAGAAAATGCAACTGGATATTCGTAGCGCTAAGTGGGTAATAGTGGAAAAAAGAATATGTTCAAATATAAACTACACAGAAGCATTGTATGAAACTACTTTCTGTTCTGTGCATTCAACTAACAGAGTTGAAACTTACATTTGATTGAGCCTTTCTGAAACATTCTTTCTGTAGAAACTGCAATTGGACATTCTGAGCGCTAAGAGGCCTCTATTGGGAAAAATAATATCTTCAAATAAAAACTACACAGAAACATTGTGTGAAACTTATTTCTGATATGTTCATTAAGCTAACAGAGTTAAACCATACTTTTGATTGCGCAGTTCTGAACACTCTTTCTGTAGAAAATGCAAGTGGACATTCGGAGCGCTAAGAGGGTAATAGTGGAAAAAGGAATATATTCAAATATAAACTACACAGTAGCATTCTGTGAAAATACTTTCTGTTCTGTGCATTCAACTAACAGAGTTGAACCTTACTTTTGATTGAGCCGTTCTGAAACACTCTTTCTGTAGTAACTGCAATTGGACATGCTAAGCGCTAAGAGGCCTACATTGGGAAAAAGAATATCTTCAAATAAAAACTACACAGATGCATTCTGTGAAACTTATTTCTGATCTGTAAATTCAGTTAACAGATATAAAACATATTTTTGATTGAGCAGTTATGAAACACTCTTTTTGTAGAAAATGCAAGTGGAGATTCGGAGCGCTAAGAGGGTAACAGGGGAAAAAGGAATGTCTTCAAATATAAACTACACAGAATCATTCGGTGAAACTTCTTTCTGATCTGTGCATTCAGCTAACAGAGTTAAACCATACTTTTGATTGAGCAGATCTGAACACTCTTTCTGTAGAAAATGCAACTGGACATTTGGAGCGCTAAGAGCGTAGTAGTGGAAAAAGGAATATATTCAAATATAAACTACACAGAAGCATTCTGTGAAACTTCTTTCTGATCTGAGCATTCAGCTAACAGAGTTAAACCATACTTATGATTCAGCAGTTTTGAAACACTCTGTCTGTAGAAAATGCAACTGGACATTCGTAGCGGTAAGTGGGTAATAGTGGAAAAAAGAATATGTTCAAATATAAACTACACAGAAGCATTGTATGAAACTTCTTTCTGTTCTGTGCATTCAACTAACAGAGTTGAACCTTACTTTTGATTGAGCCTTTCTGAAACACTCTTTCTGTAGAAACTGCAATTGGACATTCTGAGCGCTAAGAGGCCTATATTGGGAAAAATACTATCTTCAAATAAAAACTACACAGAAGCATTGTGTGAAACTTATTTCTGATATGTTCATTAAGCTAACAGAGTTAAACCATACTTTTGATTGCGCAGTTCTGAACACTCTTTCTGTAGAAAATGCAAGTGGACATTCGGAGCGCTAAGAGGGTAATAGTGGAAAAAGGAATATATTCAAATATAAACTACACAGTAGCATTCTGTGAAAATTCTTTCTGTTCTGTGCATTCAACTAACAGAGTTGAACCTTACTTTTGACTGAGCCGTTCTGAAACACTCTTTCTGTAGAAACTGCATTTGGACATGCTAAGCGCTAAGAGGCCTGCATTGGGAAAAAGAATATCTTCAAATAAAAACTACACAGATGCATTCTGTGAAACTTATTTCTGATCTGTAAATTCAGTTAACAGAGATAAAACATATTTTTGATTGAGCAGTTATGAAACACTCTTTTTGTAGAAAATGCAAGTGGAGATTCGGAGCGCTAAGAGGGTAATAGTGGAAAAAGGAATGTCTTCAAATATAAACTACACAGAATCATTCGGTGAAACTTCTTTCTGATCTGTGCATTCAGCTAACAGAGTTAAACCATACTTTTGATTGAGCAGATCTGAACACTCTTTCTGTAGAAAATGCAACTGGACATTTGGAGCGCTAAGAGCGTAGTAGTGGAAAAAGGAATATATTCAAATATAAACTACACAGAAGCATTCTGTGAAACTTCTTTCTGATCTGAGCATTCAGCTAACAGAGTTAAACCATACTTTTGATTGAGCAGTTTTGAAACACTCTGTCTGTAAAAAATGCAACTGGACATTCGTAGCGCTAAGTGGGTAATAGTGGAAAAGAGAATATGTTCAAATATAAACTACACAGAAGCATTGTACGAAACTTCTTTCTGTTCTGTGCATTCAACTAACAGAGTTGAACCTTACTTTTGATTGAGCCGTTCTGAAACACTCTTTCTGTAGAAACTGCAATTGGACATTCTGAGCGCTAAGAGGCCTATATTGGGAAAAAGAATGTCTACAAATAAAAACTACACAGAAGAATTGTGTGAAACTTCTTTCTGTTCTGTTTGTTCAACTAAAAGAGTTGAACCTTAGTTTTGATTGAGCCGTTCTGAAACACTCTTTCTGTAGAAAATGCAAGTGGAGATTCGGAGCGCTAAGAGGGTAATAGTGGAAAAAGGAATGTCTCCAAATATAAACTACACAGAAACATTCTGTGAAACTTCTTTCTGATCTGTGCATTCAGCTAACAGAATTAAACCATACTTTTGATTGAGCAGATCTGAACACTCTTTCTGTAGAAAATGCAACTGGACATTTGGAGCGCTAAGAGAGTAGTAGTGGGAAAAGGAATATATTCAAATATAAACTACAGAGAAGCATTCTGTGAAACTTCTTTCTGATCTGAGCATTCAGCTAACAGAGTTAAACCATACTTATGATTCAGCAGTTTTGAAACACTCTGTCTGTAGAAAATGCAACTGGACATTCGTAGCGGTAAGTGGGTAATAGTGGAAAAAAGAATATGTTCAAATATAAACTACACAGAAGCATTGTATGAAACTTCTTTCTGTTCTGTGCATTCAACTAACAGAGTTGTACCTTACTATTGATTGAGCCTTTCTGAAACACTCTTTCTGTAGAAACTGCAATTGGACATTCTGAGCGCTAAGAGGCCTATATTGGGAAAAATAATATCTTCAAATAAAAACTACACAGAAGCATTTTGTGAAACTTATTTCTGATATGTTCATTAAGCTAAAGAGATAAACCATACTTTTGATTGCGCAGTTCTGAACACTCATTCTGTAGAAAATGCAAGTGGACATTCGGAGCGCTAAGAGGGTAATAGTGGAAAAAGGAATATATTCAAATATAAACTACACAGTAGCATTCTGTGAAAACTCTTTCTGTTCTGTGCATTCAGCTAACAGAGTTGAACCTTACTTTTGATTGAGCCGTTCTGAAACACTCTTTCTGTAGAAACTGCAATTGGACATGCTAAGCGCTAAGAGGCCTACATTGGGAAAAAGAATATCTTCAAATAAAAACTACACAGATGCATTCTGTGAAACATATTTCTGATCTGTAAATTCAGTTAACAGAGATAAAACATATTTTTGATTGAGCAGTTATGAAACACTCTTTTTGTAGAAAATGCAAGTGGAGATTCTGAGCGCTAAGAGTGTAATAGTGGAAAAAGGAATGTCTTCAAATATAAACTACACAGAATCATTCGGTGAAACTTCTTTCTGATCTGTGCATTCAGCTAACAGAGTTAAACCATACTTTTGATTGAGCAGATCTGAACACTCTTTCTGTAGAAAATGCAACTGGACATTTGGAGCGCTAAGAGCGTAGTAGTGGAAAAAGGAATATATTCAAATATAAACTACACAGAAGCATTCTGTGAAACTTCTTTCTGATCTGAGCATTCAGCTAACAGAGTTAAACCATACTTTTGATTGAGCAGTTTTGAAACACTCTGTCTGTAGAAAATGCAACTGGACATTCGTAGCGCTAAGTGGGTAATAGTGGAAAAAAGAATATGTTCAAATATAGACTACACAGAAGCATTGTATGAAACTTCTTTCTGTTCTGTGCATTCAACTAACAGAGTTGGACCTTACTTTTCATTGAGCCGTTCTGAAACACTCTTTCTGTAGAAACTGCAATTGGACATTCTGAGCGCTAAGAGGCCTATATTGGGAAAAAGAATGTCTACAAATAAAAACTACACAGAAGCATTGTGTGAAACTACTTTCTGTTCTGATTGTTCAACTAAAAGAGTTGAACCTTAGTTTTGATTGAGCCGTTCTGAAACACTCTTTCTGTAGAAAATGCAAGTGGAGATTCGGAGCGCAAAGAAGGTAATAGTGGAAAAAGGAATGTCTCCAAATATAAACTACACAGAATCATTCTTTGAAACTTCTTTCTGATCTGTGCATTCAGCTAACAGAGTTAAACCATACTTTTGATTGAGCAGATCTGAACACTCTTTCTGTAGAAAATGCAACTGGACATTTGGAGCGCTAAGAGAGTAGTAGTGGAAAAAGGAATATATTCAAATATAAACTACACAGAAGCATTCTGTGAAACTTCTTTCTGATCTGAGCATTCAGCTAACAGAGTTAAACCATACTTTTGATTGAGCAGTTTTGAAAAACTCTGTCTGTAGAAAATGCAACTGGACATTCGTAGCGCTAAGTGGGTAATAGTGGAAAAAAGAATATGTTCAAATATAAACTACACAGAAGCATTGTATGAAACTTCTTTCTGTTCTGTGCATTCAACTAACAGAGTTGAACCTTACATTTGACTGAGAATTTCTGAAACACTCTTTCTGTAGAAACTGCAATTGGACATTCTGAGCGCTAAGAGGCCTATATTGGGAAAAAAAATATCTTCAAATAAAAACTACACAGAAGCATTGTGTGAAACTTATTTCTGATATGTTCATTAAGCTAACAGAGTTAAACCATACTTTTGATTGCGCAGTTCTGAACACTCTTTCTGTAGAAAATGCAAGTGGACATTCGGAGCGCTAAGAGGGTAATAGTGGAAAAAGGAATATATTCAAATATAAACTACACAGTAGCATTCTCTGAAAACTCTTTCTGTTCTGTGCATTCAGCTAACAGAGTTGAACCTTACTTTTGATTGAGCCGTTCTGAAACACTCTTTCTGTAGAAACTGCAATTGGACATGCTAAGCGCTAAGAGGCCTACATTGGGAAAAAGAATATCTTCAAATAAAAACTACACAGATGCATTCTGTGAAACTTATTTCTGATCTGTAAATTCAGTTAACAGAGATAAAACATATTTTTGATTGAGCAGTTATGAAACACTCTTTTTGTAGAAAATGCAAGTAGAGATTCGGAGCGCTAAGAGGGTAATAGTGGAAAAAGGAATGTCTTCAAATATAAACTACACAGAATCATTCGGTGAAACTTCTTTCTGATCTGTGCATTCAGCTAACAGAGTTAAACCATACTTTTGATTGAGCAGATCTGAACACTCTTTCTGTAGAAAATGCAACTGGACATTTGGAGCGCTAAGAGCGTAGTAGTGGAAAAAGTAATATATTCAAATATAAACTACACAGAAGCATTCTGTGAAACTTCTTTCTGATCTGAGCATTCAGCTAACAGAGTTAAACCATACTTTTGATTGAGCAGATTTGAAACACTCTGTCTGTAGAAAATGCAACTGGACATTCGTAGCGCTAAGTGGGTAATAGTGGAAAAAAGAATATGTTCAAATATAAACTACACAGAAGCATTGTATGAAACTTCTTTCTGTTCTGTGCATTCAACTAACAGAGTTGAACCTTACTTTTGATTGAGCCGTTCTGAAACACTCTTTCTGTAGAAACTGCAGTTGGACATTCTGAGCGCTAAGAGGCCTATATTGGGAAAAAGAATGTCTACAAATAAAAACTACACAGAAGAATTGTGTGAAACTTCTTTCTGTTCTGTTTGTTCAACTAAAAGAGTTGAACCTTTGTTTTGATTGAGCCGTTCTGAAACACTCTTTCTGTAGAAAATGCAAGTGGAGATTCGGAGCGCTAAGGGGGTAATAGTGGAAAAAGGAATGTCTCCAAATATAAACTACACAGAATCATTCTGTGAAACTTCTTTCTGATGTGTGCATTCAGCTAACAGAATTAAACCATACTTTTGATTGAGCATATCTGAACACTCTTTCTGTAGAAAATGCAACTGGACATTTGCAGCGCTAAGAGAGTAGTAGAGGAAAAAAGAATATATTCAAATATAAACTACACAGAAGCATTCTGTGAAACTTCTTTCTGATCTGAGCATTCAGCTAACAGAATTAAACCATACTTTTGATTGAGCAGTTTTGAAACACTCTGTCTGTAGAAAATGCAAATGGACATTCGTAGCGCTAAGTGGGTAATAGTGGAAAAAACAATATGTTCAAATATAAACTACACAGAAGCATTGTATGAAACTTCTTTCTGTTCTGTGCATTCAACTAACAGAGTTGAACCTTAGTTTTGATTGAGCCGTTCTGAAACACTCTTTCTGTAGAAACTGCAATTGGACATTCTTAGCGGTAAGAGGCCTATATTGGGAAAAAGAATGTCTACAAATAAAAACTACACAGAAGAATTGTGCGAAACTTCTTTCTGTTCTGTTTGTTCAACTAAAAGAGTTGAACCTTAGTTTTGATTGAGCCGTTCTGAAACACTCTTTCTGTAGAAAATGCAAGTGGAGATTCGGAGCGCTAAGGGGGTAACAGTGGAAAAAGGAATGTCTCCAAATATGAACTACAGAGAATCATTCTGTGAAACTTCTTTCTGATCTGTGCATTCAGCTAACAGAGTTAAAACATACTTTTGATTGAGCAGATCTGAACACCCTTTCTGTAGAAAATGCAACTGGACATTTGGAGCGCTAAGAGAGTAGTAGTGGAAAAAGGAATATATTCAAATATAAACTACACAGAAGCATTCTGTGAAACTTCTTTCTGATCTGAGCATTCAGCTAACAGAGTTAAACCATACTTTTGATTGAGCAGTTTTGAAACACTCTGTCTGTAGAAAATGCAACTGGACATTCGTAGCACTAAGTGGGTAATAGTGGAAAAAAGAATATGTTCAAATATAAACTACACAGAAGCATCGTATGAAACTTCTTTCTGATCTGTGCATTCAAATAACAGAGTTGAACCTTACTTTTGATTGAGCCTTTCTGAAACACTCTTTCTGTAGAAACTGCAATTGGACATTCTGAGCGCTAAGAGGCCTCTATTGGGAAAAATAATATCTTCAAATAAAAAATACACAGAATCATTGTGTGAAACTTATTTCTGATATGTTCATTAAGCTAACAGAGTTAAACCATACTTTTGATTGCGCAGTTCTGAACACTCTTTCTGTAGAAAATGCAAGTGGACATTCGGAGCGCTAAGAGGGTAATAGTGGAAAAAGGAATATATTCAAATATAAACTACACTGTAGCATTCTGTGAAAATTCTTTCTGTTCTGTGCATTCAACTAACAGATTTGAACCTTATTTTGATTGAGCCGTTCTGAAACACTCTTTCTGTAGAAACTGCAATTGGACATGCTAAGCGCTAAGAGGCCTACATTGGGAAAAAGAATATCTTCAAATAAAAACTACACAGATGCATTCTGTGAAACTTATTTCTGATCTGTAAATTCAGTTAACAGAGATAAAACATATTTTTGATTGAGCAGTTATGAAACACTCTTTTTGTAGAAAATGCAAGTGGAGATTCGGAGCGCTAAGAGGGTAATAGTGGAAAAAGGAATGTCTTCAAATATAAACTTCACAGAATCATTCGGTGAAACTTCTTTCTGATCTGTGCATTCAGCTAACAGAGTTAAACCATACTGTTGTTTGAGCAGATCTGAACACTCTTTCTGTTGAAAATGCAACTGGACATTTGGAGCGCTAAGAGCATAGTAGTGGAAAAAGGAATATACTCAAATATAAACTACACAGAAGCATTCTGTGAAACTTCTTTCTGATCTGAGCATTCAGCTAACAGAGTTAAACCATACTTTTGATTGAGCAGTTTTGAAACACTCTGTCTGTAGAAAATGCAACTGGACATTCTTAGCGCTAAGTGGGTAATAGTGGAAAAAAGAGTATGTTCAAATATAAACTACACAGAAGCATTGTATGAAACTTCTTTCTGTTCTGCGCATTCAACTAACAGAGTTGAACCTTACTTTTGATTGAGCCGTTCAGAAACACTCTTTCTGTAGAAACTGCAATTGGACATTCTGAGCGCTAAGAGGCATATATTGGGAAAAAGAATGTCTACAAATAAAAACTACACAGAAGAATTGTGTGAAACTACTTTCTGTTCTGTTTGTTCAACTAAAAGAGTTGAACCTTAGTTTTGATTGTGCCGTTCTGAAACACTCTTTCTGTAGAAAATGCAGGTGGAGATTCGGAGCGCTAAGAGGGTAATAGTGGAAAAAGGAATGTCTCCAAATATAAACTACACAGAATCATTCTGTGAAACTTCTTTCGGATCTGTGCATTCAGCTAACAGAGTTAAACCATACTTTTGATTGAGCAGATCTGAACACTCTTTCTGTAGAAAATGCAACTGGACATTTGGAGCGCTAAGAGAGTAGTAGTGGAAAAAGGAATATATTCAAATATAAACTACACAGAAGCATTCTGTGAAACTTCTTTCTGATCTGAGCATTCAGCTAACAGAGTTAAACCATACTTTTGATTGAGCAGTTTTGAAACACTCTGTCTGTAGAAAATGCAACTGGACATTCGTAGCGCTAAGTGGGTAATAGTGGAAAAAAGAATATGTTCAAATATAAACTACACAGAAGCATTGTATGAAACTTCTTTCTGTTCTGTGCATTCAACTAACAGAGTTGAACCTTACTTTTGATTGAGCCTTTCTGAAACACTCTTTCTGTAGAAACTGCAATTGGACATTCTGAGCGCTAAGAGGCCTCTATTGGGAAAAATAATATCTTCAAATAAAAACTACACAGAAGCATTGTGTGAAACTTATTTCTGATATGTTCATAAAGCTAACAGAGTTAAACCATACTTTTGATTGCGCAGTTCTGAACACTCTTTCTGTAGAAAATGCAAGTGGACATTCGGAGCGCTAAGAGGGTAATAGTGGAAAAAGGAATATATTCAAATATAAACTACACAGTAGCATTCTGTGAAAATTCTTTCTGTTCTGTGCATTCAACTAACAGAGTTGAACCTTACTTTTGATTGAGCCGTTCTGAAACACTCTTTCTGTAGAAACTGCAATTGGACATGCTAAGCGCTAAGAGGCCTACATTGGGAAAAAGAATATCTTCAAATAAAAACTACACAGATGCATTCTGTGAAACTTATTTCTGATCTGTAAATTCAGTTAACAGAGATAAAACATATTTTTGATTGAGCAGTTATGAAACACTCTTTTTGTAGAAAATGCAAGTGGAGATTCGGAGCGCTAAGAGGGTAATAGTGGAAAAAGGAATGTCTTCAAATATAAACTACACAGAATCATTTGGTGAAACTTCTTTCTGATCTGTGCATTCAGCTAACAGAGTTAAACCATACTTTTGATTGAGCAGATCTGAACACTCTTTCTGTTGAAAATGCAACTGGACTTTTGGAGCGCTAAGAGCGTAGTAGTGGAAAAAGGAATATATTCAAATATAAACTACACAGAAGCATTCTGTGAAACTTCTTTCTGATCTGAGCATTCAGCTAACAGAGTTAAACCATACTTTTGATTGAGCAGTTTTGAAACACTCTGTCTGTAGAAAATGCAACTGGACATTCGTAGCGCTAAGTGGGTAATAGTGGAAAAAAGAATATGTTCAAATATAAACTACACAGAAGCATTGTATGAAACTTCTTTCTGTTCTGTGCATTCAACTAACAGAGTTGAACCTTACTTTTGATTGAGCCGTTCTGAAACTCTCTTTCTGTAGAAACTGCAGTTGGACATTCTGAGCGCTAAGAGGCCTATATTGGGAAAAAGAATGTCTACAAATAAAAACTACACAGAAGAATTGTGTGAAACTTCTTTCTGTTCTGTTTGTTCAACTAAAAGAGTTGAACCTTAGTTTTGATTGAGCCGTTCTGAAACACTCTTTCTGTAGAAAATGCAAGTGGAGATTCGGAGCGCTAAGGGGGTAATAGTGGAAAAAGGAATGTCTCCAAATATGAACTACACAGAATCATTCTGTGAAACTTCTTTCTGATCTGTGCATTCAGCTAACAGAGTTAAAACATACTTTTGATTGAGCAGATCTGAACACTCTTTCTGTAGAAAATGCAACTGTACATTTGGAGCGCTAAGAGAGTAGTAGTGGAAAAAGGAATATATTCAAATATAAACTACACAGAAGCATTCTGTGAAACTTCTTTCTGATCTGAGCATTCAGCTAACAGAGTTAAACCATACTTTTGATTGAGCAGTTTTGAAACACTCTGTCTGTAGAAAATGCAACTGGACATTCGTAGCACTAAGTGGGTAATAGTGGAAAAAAGAATATGTTCAAATATAAACTACACAGAAGCATCGTATGAAATTTCTTTCTGATCTGTGCATTCAAATAACAGAGTTGAACCTTACTTTTGATTGAGCCTTTCTGAAACACTCTTTCTGTAGAAACTGCAATTGGACATTCTGAGCGCTAAGAGGCCTCTATTGGGAAAAATAATATCTTCAAATAAAAAATACACAGAATCATTGTGTGAAACTTGTTTCTCATATGTTCATTAAGCTAACAGAGTTAAACCATACTTTTGATTGCGCAGTTCTGAACACTCTTTCTGTAGAAAATGCAAGTGGACATTTGGAGCGCTAAGAGGGTAATAGTGGAAAAAGGAATATATTCAAATATAAACTACACTGTAGCATTCTGTGAAAATTCTTTCTGTTCTGTGCATTCAACTAACAGATTTGAACCTTATTTTGATTGAGCCGTTCTGAAACACTCTTTCTGTAGAAACTGCAATTGGACATGCTAAGCGCTAAGAGGCCTACATTGGGAAAAAGAATATCTTCAAATAAAAACTACACAGATGCATTCTGTGAAACTTATTTCTGATCTGTAAATTCAGTTAACAGAGATAAAACATATTTTTGATTGAGCAGTTATGAAACACTCTTTTTGTAGAAAATGCAAGTGGAGATTCGGAGCGCTAAGAGGGTAATAGTGGAAAAAGGAATGTCTTCAAATATAAACTACACAGAATCATTCGGTGAAACTTCTTTCTGATCTGTGCATTCAGCTAACAGAGTTAAACCATACTGTTGTTTGAGCAGATCTGAACACTCTTTCTGTTGAAAATGCAACTGGACATTTGGAGCGCTAAGAGCATAGTAGTGGAAAAAGGAATATACTCAAATATAAACTACACAGAAGCATTCTGTGAAACTTCTTTCTGATCTGAGCATTCAGCTAACAGAGTTAAACCATACTTTTGATTGAGCAGTTTTGAAACACTCTGTCTGTAGAAAATGCAACTGGACATTCTTAGCGCTAAGTGGGTAATAGTGGAAAAAAGAGTATGTTCAAATATAAACTACACAGAAGCATTGTATGAAACTTCTTTCTGTTCTGCGCATTCAACTAACAGAGTTGAACCTTACTTTTGATTGAGCCGTTCAGAAACACTCTTTCTGTAGAAACTGCAATTGGACATTCTGAGCGCTAAGAGGCATATATTGGGAAAAAGAATGTCTACAAATAAAAACTACACAGAAGAATTGTGTGAAACTACTTTCTGTTCTGTTTGTTCAACTAAAAGAGTTGAACCTTAGTTTTGATTGTGCCGTTCTGAAACACTCTTTCTGTAGAAAATGCAGGTGGAGATTCGGAGCGCTAAGAGGGTAATAGTGGAAAAAGGAATGTCTCCAAATATAAACTACACAGAATCATTCTGTGAAACTTCTTTCGGATCTGTGCATTCAGCTAACAGAGTTAAACCATACTTTTGATTGAGCAGATCTGAACACTCTTTCTGTAGAAAATGCAACTGGACATTTGGAGCGCTAAGAGAGTAGTAGTGGAAAAAGGAATATATTCAAATATAAACTACACAGAAGCATTCTGTGAAACTTCTTTCTGATCTGAGCATTCAGCTAACAGAGTTAAACCATACTTTTGATTGAGCAGTTTTGAAACACTCTGTCTGTAGAAAATGCAACTGGACATTCGTAGCGCTAAGTGGGTAATAGTGGAAAAAAGAATATGTTCAAATATAAACTACACAGAAGCATTGTATGAAACTTCTTTCTGTTCTGTGCATTCAACTAACAGAGTTGAACCTTACTTTTGATTGAGCCTTTCTGAAACACTCTTTCTGTAGAAACTGCAATTGGACATTCTGAGCGCTAAGAGGCCTCTATTGGGAAAAATAATATCTTCAAATAAAAACTACACAGAAGCATTGTGTGAAACTTATTTCTGATATGTTCATAAAGCTAACAGAGTTAAACCATACTTTTGATTGCGCAGTTCTGAACACTCTTTCTGTAGAAAATGCAAGTGGACATTCGGAGCGCTAAGAGGGTAATAGTGGAAAAAGGAATATATTCAAATATAAACTACACAGTAGCATTCTGTGAAAATTCTTTCTGTTCTGTGCATTCAACTAACAGAGTTGAACCTTACTTTTGATTGAGCCGTTCTGAAACACTCTTTCTGTAGAAACTGCAATTGGACATGCTAAGCGCTAAGAGGCCTACATTGGGAAAAAGAATATCTTCAAATAAAAACTACACAGATGCATTCTGTGAAACTTATTTCTGATCTGTAAATTCAGTTAACAGAGATAAAACATATTTTTGATTGAGCAGTTATGAAACACTCTTTTTGTAGAAAATGCAAGTGGAGATTCGGAGCGCTAAGAGGGTAATAGTGGAAAAAGGAATGTCTTCAAATATAAACTACACAGAATCATTTGGTGAAACTTCTTTCTGATCTGTGCATTCAGCTAACAGAGTTAAACCATACTTTTGATTGAGCAGATCTGAACACTCTTTCTGTTGAAAATGCAACTGGACTTTTGGAGCGCTAAGAGCGTAGTAGTGGAAAAAGGAATATATTCAAATATAAACTACACAGAAGCATTCTGTGAAACTTCTTTCTGATCTGAGCATTCAGCTAACAGAGTTAAACCATACTTTTGATTGAGCAGTTTTGAAACACTCTGTCTGTAGAAAATGCAACTGGACATTCGTAGCGCTAAGTGGGTAATAGTGGAAAAAAGAATATGTTCAAATATAAACTACACAGAAGCATTGTATGAAACTTCTTTCTGTTCTGTGCATTCAACTAACAGAGTTGAACCTTACTTTTGATTGAGCCGTTCTGAAACTCTCTTTCTGTAGAAACTGCAGTTGGACATTCTGAGCGCTAAGAGGCCTATATTGGGAAAAAGAATGTCTACAAATAAAAACTACACAGAAGAATTGTGTGAAACTTCTTTCTGTTCTGTTTGTTCAACTAAAAGAGTTGAACCTTAGTTTTGATTGAGCCGTTCTGAAACACTCTTTCTGTAGAAAATGCAAGTGGAGATTCGGAGCGCTAAGGGGGTAATAGTGGAAAAAGGAATGTCTCCAAATATGAACTACACAGAATCATTCTGTGAAACTTCTTTCTGATCTGTGCATTCAGCTAACAGAGTTAAAACATACTTTTGATTGAGCAGATCTGAACACTCTTTCTGTAGAAAATGCAACTGGACATTTGGAGCGCTAAGAGAGTAGTAGTGGAAAAAGGAATATATTCAAATATAAACTACACAGAAGCATTCTGTGAAACTTCTTTCTGATCTGAGCATTCAGCTAACAGAGTTAAACCATACTTTTGATTGAGCAGTTTTGAAACACTCTGTCTGTAGAAAATGCAACTGGACATTCGTAGCACTAAGTGGGTAATAGTGGAAAAAAGAATATGTTCAAATATAAACTACACAGAAGCATCGTATGAAATTTCTTTCTGATCTGTGCATTCAAATAACAGAGTTGAACCTTACTTTTGATTGAGCCTTTCTGAAACACTCTTTCTGTAGAAACTGCAATTGGACATTCTGAGCGCTAAGAGGCCTCTATTGGGAAAAATAATATCTTCAAATAAAAAATACACAGAATCATTGTGTGAAACTTGTTTCTCATATGTTCATTAAGCTAACAGAGTTAAACCATACTTTTGATTGCGCAGTTCTGAACACTCTTTCTGTAGAAAATGCAAGTGGACATTTGGAGCGCTAAGAGGGTAATAGTGGAAAAAGGAATATATTCAAATATAAACTACACTGTAGCATTCTGTGAAAATTCTTTCTGTTCTGTGCATTCAACTAACAGATTTGAACCTTATTTTGATTGAGCCGTTCTGAAACACTCTTTCTGTAGAAACTGCAATTGGACATGCTAAGCGCTAAGAGGCCTACATTGGGAAAAAGAATATCTTCAAATAAAAACTACACAGATGCATTCTGTGAAACTTATTTCTGATCTGTAAATTCAGTTAACAGAGATAAAACATATTTTTGATTGAGCAGTTATGAAACACTCTTTTTGTAGAAAATGCAAGTGGAGATTCGGAGCGCTAAAAGGGTAATAGTGGAAAAAGGAATGTCTTCAAATATAAACTACACAGAATCATTCGGTGAAACTTCTTTCTGATCTGTGCATTCAGCTAACAGAGTTAAACCATACTGTTGATTGAGCAGATCTGAACACTCTTTCTGTTGAAAATGCAACTGGACATTTGGAGCGCTAAGAGCATAGTAGTGGAAAAAGGAATATACTCAAATATAAACTACACAGAAGCATTCTGTGAAACTTCTTTCTGATCTGAGCATTCAGCTAACAGAGTTAAACCATACTTTTGATTGAGCAGTTTTGAAACACTCTGTCTGTAGAAAATGCAACTGGACATTCTTAGCGCTAAGTGGGTAATAGTGGAAAAAAGAGTATGTTCAAATATAAACTACACAGAAGCATTGTATGAAACTTCTTTCTGTTCTGTGCATTCAACTAACAGAGTTGAACCTTACTTTTGATTGAGCCGTTCTGAAACACTCTTTCTGTAGAAACTGCAATTGGACATTCTGAGCGCTAAGAGGCCTATATTGGGAAAAAGAATGTCTACAAATAAAAACTACACAGAAGAATTGTGTGAAACTACTTTCTGTTCTGTTTGTTCAACTAAAAGAGTTGAACCTTAGTTTTGATTGAGCCGTTCTGAAACACTCTTTCTGTAGAAAATGCAAGTGGAGATTCGGAGCGCTAAGAGGGTAATAGTGGAAAAAGGAATGTCTCCAAATATAAACTACACAGAATCATTCTGTGAAACTTCTTTCTGATCTGTGCATTCAGCTAACAGAGTTAAAACATACTTTTGATTGAGCAGATCTGAACACTCTTTCTGTAGAAAATGCAACTGGACATTTGGAGCGCTAAGAGAGTAGTAGTGGAAAAAGGAATATATTCAAATATAAACTACACAGAAGCATTCTGTGAAACTTCTTTCTGATCTGAGCATTCAGCTAACAGAGTTAAACCATACTTTTGATTGAGCAGTTTTGAAACACTCTGTCTGTAGAAAATGCAACTGGACATTCGTAGCACTAAGTGGGAAATAGTGGAAAAAAGAATATGTTCAAATATAAACTACACAGAAGCATCGTATGAAACTTCTTTCTGATCTGTGCATTCAAATAACAGAGTTGAACCTTACTTTTGATTGAGCCTTTCTGAAACACTCTTTCTGTAGAAACTGCAATTGGACATTCTGAACGCTAAGAGGCCTCTATTGGGAAAAATAATATCTTCAAATAAAAAATACACAGAATCATTGTGTGAAACTTATTTCTGATATGTTCATTAAGCTAACAGAGTTAAACCATACTTTTGATTGCGCAGTTCTGAACACTCTTTCTGTAGAAAATGCAAGTGGACATTCGGAGCGCTAAGAGGGTAATAGTGGAAAAAGGAATATATTCAAATATAAACTACACTGTAGCATTCTGTGAAAATTCTTTCTGTTCTGTGCATTCAACTAACAGATTTGAACCTTATTTTGATTGAGCCGTTCTGAAACACTCTTTCTGTAGAAACTGCAATTGGACATGCTAAGCGCTAAGAGGCCTACATTGGGAAAAAGAATATCTTCAAATAAAAACTACACAGATGCATTCTGTGAAACTTATTTCTGATCTGTAAATTCAGTTAACAGAGATAAAACATATTTTTGATTGAGCAGTTATGAAACACTCTTTTTGTAGAAAATGCAAGTGGAGATTCGGAGCACTAAGAGGGTAATAGTGGAAAAAGGAATGTCTTCAAATATAAACTACACAGAATCATTCGGTGAAACTTCTTTCTGATCTGTGCATTCAGCTAACAGAGTTAAACCATACTGTTGATTGAGCAGATCTGAACACTCTTTCTGTTGAAAATGCAACTGGACATTTGGAGCGCTAAGAGCATAGTAGTGGAAAAAGGAATATACTCAAATATAAACTACACAGAAGCATTCTGTGAAACTTCTTTCTGATCTGAGCATTCAGCTAACAGAGTTAAACCATACTTTTGATTGAGCAGTTTTGAAACACTCTGTCTGTAGAAAATGCAACTGGACATTCTTAGCGCTAAGTGGGTAATAGTGGAAAAAAGAGTATGTTCAAATATAAACTACACAGAAGCATTGTATGAAACTTCTTTCTGTTCTGTGCATTCAACTAACAGAGTTGAACCTTACTTTTGATTGAGCCGTTCTGAAACACTCTTTCTGTAGAAACTGCAATTGGACATTCTGAGTGCTAAGAGGCATATATTGGGAAAAAGAATGTCTACAAATAAAAACTACACAGAAGAATTGTGTGAAACTACTTTCTGTTCTGTTTGTTCAACTAAAAGAGTTGAACCTTAGTTTTGATTGTGCCGTTCTGAAACACTCTTTCTGTAGAAAATGCAAGTGGAGATTCGGAGCGCTAAGAGGGTAATAGTGGAAAAAGGAATGTCTCCAAATATAAACTACACAGAATCATTCTGTGAAACTTCTTTCGGTTCTGTGCATTCAGCTAACAGAGTTAAACCATACTTTTGATTGAGCAGATCTGAACACTCTTTCTGTAGAAAATGCAACTGGACATTTGGAGCGCTAAGAGAGTAGTAGAGGAAAAAAGAATATATTCAAATATAAACTACACAGAAGCATTCTGTGAAACTTCTTTCTGATCTGAGCATTCAGCTAACAGAGTTAAACCATACTTTTGATTGAGCAGTTTTGAAACACTCTGTCTGTAGAAAATGCAAATGGACATTCGTAGCGCTAAGTGGGTAATAGTAAAAAAAAGAATATGTTCAAATATAAACTACACAGAAGCATTGTATGAAACTTCTTTCTGTTCTGTGCATTCAACTAACAGAGTTGAAACTTAGTTTTGATTGAGCCGTTCTGAAACACTCTTTCTGTAGAAACTGCAATTGGACATTCTGAGCGGTAAGAGGCCTATATTGGGAAAATGAATGTCTACAAATAAAAACTACACAGAAGAATTGTGCGAAACTTCTTTCTGTTCTGTTTGTTCAACTAAAAGAGTTGAACCTTAGTTTTGATTGAGCCGTTCTGAAACACTCTTTCTGTAGAAAATGCAAGTGGAGATTCGGAGCGCTAAGGGGGTAATAGTGGAAAAAGGAATGTCTCCAAATATGAACTACACAGAATCATTCTGTGAAACTTCTTTCTGATCTGTGCATTCAGCTAACAGAGTTAAAACATACTTTTGATTGAGCAGATCTGAACACTCTTTCTGTAGAAAATGCAACTGGACATTTGGAGCGCTAAGAGAGTAGTAGTGGAAAAAGGAATATATTCAAATATAAACTACACAGAAGCATTCTGTGAAACTTCTTTCTGATCTGAGCATTCAGCTAACAGAGTTAAACCATACTTTTGATTGAGCAGTTTTGAAACACTCTGTCTGTAGAAAATGCAACTGGACATTCGTAGCACTAAGTGGGTAATAGTGGAAAAAATAATATGTTCAAATATAAACTACACAGAAGCATCGTATGAAACTTCTTTCTGATCTGTGCATTCAAATAACAGAGTTGAACCTTACTTTTGATTGAGCCTTTCTGAAACACTCTTTCTGTAGAAACTGCAATTGGACTTTCTGAGCGCTAAGAGGCCTCTATTGGGAAAAATAATATCTTCAAATAAAAAATACACAGAATCATTGTGTGAAACTTGTTTCTGATATGTTCATTAAGCTAACAGAGTTAAACCATACTTTTGATTGGGCAGTTCTGAACACTCTTTCTGTAGAAAATGCAAGTGGACATTTGGAGCGCTAAGAGGGTAATAGTGGAAAAAGGAATATATTCAAATATAAACTACACTGTAGCATTCTGTGAAAATTCTTTCTGTTCTGTGCATTCAACTAACAGATTTGAACCTTATTTTGATTGAGCCGTTCTGAAACACTCTTTCTGTAGAAACTGCAATTGGACATGCTAAGCGCTAAGAGGCCTACATTGGGAAAAAGAATATCTTCAAATAAAAACTACACAGATGCATTCTGTGAAACTTATTTCTGATCTGTAAATTCAGTTAACAGAGATAAAACATATTTTTGATTGAGCAGTTATGAAACACTCTTTTTGTAGAAAATGCAAGTGGAGATTCGGAGCGCTAAAAGGGTAATAGTGGAAAAAGGAATGTCTTCAAATATAAACTACACAGAATCATTCGGTGAAACTTCTTTCTGATCTGTGCATTCAGCTAACAGAGTTAAACCATACTGTTGATTGAGCAGATCTGAACACTCTTTCTGTTGAAAATGCAACTGGACATTTGGAGCGCTAAGAGCATAGTAGTGGAAAAAGGAATATACTCAAATATAAACTACACAGAAGCATTCTGTGAAACTTCTTTCTGATCTGAGCATTCAGCTAACAGAGTTAAACCATACTTTTGATTGAGCAGTTTTGAAACACTCTGTCTGTAGAAAATGCAACTGGACATTCTTAGCGCTAAGTGGGTAATAGTGGAAAAAAGAGTATGTTCAAATATAAACTACACAGAAGCATTGTATGAAACTTCTTTCTGTTCTGTGCATTCAACTAACAGAGTTGAACCTTACTTTTGATTGAGCCGTTCTGAAACACTCTTTCTGTAGAAACTGCAATTGGACATTCTGAGCGCTAAGAGGCCTATATTGGGAAAAAGAATGTCTACAAATAAAAACTACACAGAAGAATTGTGTGAAACTACTTTCTGTTCTGTTTGTTCAACTAAAAGAGTTGAACCTTAGTTTTGATTGAGCCGTTCTGAAACACTCTTTCTGTAGAAAATGCAAGTGGAGATTCGGAGCGCTAAGAGGGTAATAGTGGAAAAAGGAATGTCTCCAAATATAAACTACACAGAATCATTCTGTGAAACTTCTTTCTGATCTGTGCATTCAGCTAACAGAGTTAAAACATACTTTTGATTGAGCAGATCTGAACACTCTTTCTGTAGAAAATGCAACTGGACATTTGGAGCGCTAAGAGAGTAGTAGTGGAAAAAGGAATATATTCAAATATAAACTACACAGAAGCATTCTGTGAAACTTCTTTCTGATCTGAGCATTCAGCTAACAGAGTTAAACCATACTTTTGATTGAGCAGTTTTGAAACACTCTGTCTGTAGAAAATGCAACTGGACATTCGTAGCACTAAGTGGGAAATAGTGGAAAAAAGAATATGTTCAAATATAAACTACACAGAAGCATCGTATGAAACTTCTTTCTGATCTGTGCATTCAAATAACAGAGTTGAACCTTACTTTTGATTGAGCCTTTCTGAAACACTCTTTCTGTAGAAACTGCAATTGGACATTCTGAACGCTAAGAGGCCTCTATTGGGAAAAATAATATCTTCAAATAAAAAATACACAGAATCATTGTGTGAAACTTATTTCTGATATGTTCATTAAGCTAACAGAGTTAAACCATACTTTTGATTGCGCAGTTCTGAACACTCTTTCTGTAGAAAATGCAAGTGGACATTCGGAGCGCTAAGAGGGTAATAGTGGAAAAAGGAATATATTCAAATATAAACTACACTGTAGCATTCTGTGAAAATTCTTTCTGTTCTGTGCATTCAACTAACAGATTTGAACCTTATTTTGATTGAGCCGTTCTGAAACACTCTTTCTGTAGAAACTGCAATTGGACATGCTAAGCGCTAAGAGGCCTACATTGGGAAAAAGAATATCTTCAAATAAAAACTACACAGATGCATTCTGTGAAACTTATTTCTGATCTGTAAATTCAGTTAACAGAGATAAAACATATTTTTGATTGAGCAGTTATGAAACACTCTTTTTGTAGAAAATGCAAGTGGAGATTCGGAGCACTAAGAGGGTAATAGTGGAAAAAGGAATGTCTTCAAATATAAACTACACAGAATCATTCGGTGAAACTTCTTTCTGATCTGTGCATTCAGCTAACAGAGTTAAACCATACTGTTGATTGAGCAGATCTGAACACTCTTTCTGTTGAAAATGCAACTGGACATTTGGAGCGCTAAGAGCATAGTAGTGGAAAAAGGAATATACTCAAATATAAACTACACAGAAGCATTCTGTGAAACTTCTTTCTGATCTGAGCATTCAGCTAACAGAGTTAAACCATACTTTTGATTGAGCAGTTTTGAAACACTCTGTCTGTAGAAAATGCAACTGGACATTCTTAGCGCTAAGTGGGTAATAGTGGAAAAAAGAGTATGTTCAAATATAAACTACACAGAAGCATTGTATGAAACTTCTTTCTGTTCTGTGCATTCAACTAACAGAGTTGAACCTTACTTTTGATTGAGCCGTTCTGAAACACTCTTTCTGTAGAAACTGCAATTGGACATTCTGAGTGCTAAGAGGCATATATTGGGAAAAAGAATGTCTACAAATAAAAACTACACAGAAGAATTGTGTGAAACTACTTTCTGTTCTGTTTGTTCAACTAAAAGAGTTGAACCTTAGTTTTGATTGTGCCGTTCTGAAACACTCTTTCTGTAGAAAATGCAAGTGGAGATTCGGAGCGCTAAGAGGGTAATAGTGGAAAAAGGAATGTCTCCAAATATAAACTACACAGAATCATTCTGTGAAACTTCTTTCGGTTCTGTGCATTCAGCTAACAGAGTTAAACCATACTTTTGATTGAGCAGATCTGAACACTCTTTCTGTAGAAAATGCAACTGGACATTTGGAGCGCTAAGAGAGTAGTAGAGGAAAAAAGAATATATTCAAATATAAACTACACAGAAGCATTCTGTGAAACTTCTTTCTGATCTGAGCATTCAGCTAACAGAGTTAAACCATACTTTTGATTGAGCAGTTTTGAAACACTCTGTCTGTAGAAAATGCAAATGGACATTCGTAGCGCTAAGTGGGTAATAGTAAAAAAAAGAATATATTCAAATATAAACTACACAGAAGCATTGTATGAAACTTCTTTCTGTTCTGTGCATTCAACTAACAGAGTTGAAACTTAGTTTTGATTGAGCCGTTCTGAAACACTCTTTCTGTAGAAACTGCAATTGGACATTCTGAGCGGTAAGAGGCCTATATTGGGAAAATGAATGTCTACAAATAAAAACTACACAGAAGAATTGTGCGAAACTTCTTTCTGTTCTGTTTGTTCAACTAAAAGAGTTGAACCTTAGTTTTGATTGAGCCGTTCTGAAACACTCTTTCTGTAGAAAATGCAAGTGGAGATTCGGAGCGCTAAGGGGGTAATAGTGGAAAAAGGAATGTCTCCAAATATGAACTACACAGAATCATTCTGTGAAACTTCTTTCTGATCTGTGCATTCAGCTAACAGAGTTAAAACATACTTTTGATTGAGCAGATCTGAACACTCTTTCTGTAGAAAATGCAACTGGACATTTGGAGCGCTAAGAGAGTAGTAGTGGAAAAAGGAATATATTCAAATATAAACTACACAGAAGCATTCTGTGAAACTTCTTTCTGATCTGAGCATTCAGCTAACAGAGTTAAACCATACTTTTGATTGAGCAGTTTTGAAACACTCTGTCTGTAGAAAATGCAACTGGACATTCGTAGCACTAAGTGGGTAATAGTGGAAAAAATAATATGTTCAAATATAAACTACACAGAAGCATCGTATGAAACTTCTTTCTGATCTGTGCATTCAAATAACAGAGTTGAACCTTACTTTTGATTGAGCCTTTCTGAAACACTCTTTCTGTAGAAACTGCAATTGGACTTTCTGAGCGCTAAGAGGCCTCTATTGGGAAAAATAATATCTTCAAATAAAAAATACACAGAATCATTGTGTGAAACTTGTTTCTGATATGTTCATTAAGCTAACAGAGTTAAACCATACTTTTGATTGGGCAGTTCTGAACACTCTTTCTGTAGAAAATGCAAGTGGACATTTGGAGCTCTAAGAGGGTAATAGTGGAAAAAGGAATATATTCAAATATAAACTACACTGTAGCATTCTGTGAAAATTCTTTCTGTTCCGTGCATTCAACTAACAGATTTGAACCTTATTTTGATTGAGCCGTTCTGAAACACTCTTTCTGTAGAAACTGCAATTGGACATGCTAAGCGCTAAGAGGCCTACATTGGGAAAAAGAATATCTTCAAATGAAAACTACACAGATGCATTCTGTGAAACTTATTTCTGATCTGTAAATTCAGTTAACAGAGATAAAACATATTTTTGATTGAGCAGTTATGAAACACTCTTTTTGTAGAAAATGCAAGTGGAGATTCGGAGCGCTAAAAGGGTAATAGTGGAAAAAGGAATGTCTTCAAATATAAACTACACAGAATCATTCGGTGAAACTTCTTTCTGATCTGTGCATTCAGCTAACAGAGTTAAACCATACTGTTGATTGAGCAGATCTGAACACTCTTTCTGTTGAAAATGCAACTGGACATTTGGAGCGCTAAGAGCATAGTAGTGGAAAAAGGTATATACTCAAATATAAACTACACAGAAGCATTCTGTGAAACTTCTTTCTGATCTGAGCATTCAGCTAACAGAGTTAAACCATACTTTTGATTGAGCAGTTTTGAAACACTCTGTCTGTAGAAAATGCAACTGGACATTCTTAGCGCTAAGTGGGTAATAGTGGAAAAAAGAGTATGTTCAAATATAAACTACACAGAAGCATTGTATGAAACTTCTTTCTGTTCTGTGCATTCAACTAACAGAGTTGAACCTTACTTTTGATTGAGCCGTTCTGAAACACTCTTTCTGTAGAAACTGCAATTGGACATTCTGAGCGCTAAGAGGCCTATATTGGGAAAAAGAATGTCTACAAATAAAAACTACACAGAAGAATTGTGTGAAACTACTTTCTGTTCTGTTTGTTCAACTAAAAGAGTTGAACCTTAGTTTTGATTGAGCCGTTCTGAAACACTCTTTCTGTAGAAAATGCAAGTGGAGATTCGGAGCGCTAAGAGGGTAATAGTGGAAAAAGGAATGTCTCCAAATATAAACTACACAGAATCATTCTGTGAAACTTCTTTCTGATCTGTGCATTCAGCTAACAGAGTTAAAACATACTTTTGATTGAGCAGATCTGAACACTCTTTCTGTAGAAAATGCAACTGGACATTTGGAGCGCTAAGAGTGTAGTAGTGGAAAAAGGAATATATTCAAATATAAACTACACAGAAGCATTCTGTGAAACTTCTTTCTGATCTGAGCATTCAGCTAACAGAGTTAAACCATACTTTTGATTGAGCAGTTTTGAAACACTCTGTCTGTAGAAAATGCAACTGGACATTCGTAGCACTAAGTGGGTAATAGTGGAAAAAAGAATATGTTCAAATATAAACTACACAGAAGCATCGTATGAAACTTCTTTCTGATCTGTGCATTCAAATAACAGAGTTGAACCTTACTTTTGATTGAGCCTTTCTGAAACACTCTTTCTGTAGAAACTGCAATTGGACATTCTGAACGCTAAGAGGCCTCTATTGGGAAAAATAATATCTTCAAATAAAAACTACACAGAAGCATTGTGTGAAACTTATTTCTGATATGTTCATAAAGCTAACAGAGTTAAACCATACTTTTGATTGCGCAGTTCTGAACACTCTTTCTGTAGAAAATGCAAGTGGACATTCGGAGCGCTAAGAGGGTAATAGTGGAAAAAGGAATATATTCAAATATAAACTACACAGTAGCATTCTGTGAAAATTCTTTCTGTTCTGTGCATTCAACTAACAGAGTTGAACCTTACTTTTGATTGAGCCGTTCTGAAACACTCTTTCTGTAGAAACTGCAATTGGACATGCTAAGCGCTAAGAGGCCTACATTGGGAAAAAGAATATCTTCAAATAAAAACTACACAGATGCATTCTGTGAAACTTATTTCTGATCTGTAAATTCAGTTAACAGAGATAAAACATATTTTTGATTGAGCAGTTATGAAACACTCTTTTTGTAGAAAATGCAAGTGGAGATTCGGAGCGCTAAGAGGGTAATAGTGGAAAAAGGAATGTCTTCAAATATAAACTACACAGAATCATTTGGTGAAACTTCTTTCTGATCTGTGCATTCAGCTAACAGAGTTAAACCATACTTTTGATTGAGCAGATCTGAACACTCTTTCTGTTGAAAATGCAACTGGACTTTTGGAGCGCTAAGAGCGTAGTAGTGGAAAAAGGAATATATTCAAATATAAACTACACAGAAGCATTCTGTGAAACTTTTTTCTGATCTGAGCATTCAGCTAACAGAGTTAAACCATACTTTTGATTGAGCAGTTTTGAAACACTCTGTCTGTAGAAAATGCAACTGGACATTCGTAGCGCTAAGTGGGTAATAGTGGAAAAAAGAATATGTTCAAATATAAACTACACAGAAGCATTGTATGAAACTTCTTTCTGTTCTGTGCATTCAACTAACAGGGTTGAACCTTTCTTTTGATTGAGCCGTTCTGAAACTCTCTTTCTGTAGAAACTGCAGTTGGACATTCTGAGCGCTAAGAGGCCTATATTGGGAAAAAGAATGTCTACAAATAAAAACTACACAGAAGAATTGTGTGAAACTTCTTTCTGTTCTGTTTGTTCAACTAAAAGAGTTGAACCTTAGTTTTGATTGAGCCGTTCTGAAACACTCTTTCTGTAGAAAATGCAAGTGGAGATTCGGAGCGCTAAGGGGGTAATAGTGGAAAAAGGAATGTCTCCAAATATAAACTACACAGAAACATTCTGTGAAACTTCTTTCTGATGTGTGCATTCAGCTAACAGAATTAAACCATACTTTTGATTGAGCATATCTGAACACTCTTTCTGTAGAAAATGCAACTGGACATTTGGAGCGCTAAGAGAGTAGTAGAGGAAAAAAGAATATATTCAAATATAAACTACACAGAAGCATTCTGTGAAACTTCTTTCTGATCTGAGCATTCAGCTAACAGAGTTAAACCATACTTTTGATTGAGCAGTTTTGAAACACTCTGTCTGTAGAAAATGCAAATGGACATTCGTAGCGCTAAGTGGGTAATAGTGGAAAAAAGAATATGTTCAAATATAAACTACACAGAAGCATTGTATGAAACTTCTTTCTGTTCTGTGCATTCAACTAACAGAGTTGAACCTTAGTTTTGATTGAGCCGTTCTGAAACACTCTTTCTGTAGAAACTGCAATTGGACATTCTGAGCGGTAAGAGGCCTATATTGGGAAAAAGAATGTCTACAATTAAAAACTACACAGAAGAATTGTGCGAAACTTCTTTCTGTTCTGTTTGTTCAACTAAAAGAGTTGAACCTTAGTTTTGATTGAGCCGTTCTGAAACACTCTTTCTGTAGAAAATGCAAGTGGAGATTCGGAGCGCTAAGGGGGTAATAGTGGAAAAAGGAATGTCTCCAAATATGAACTACACAGAATCATTCTGTGAAACTTCTTTCTGATCTGTGCATTCAGCTAACAGAGTTAAAACATACTTTTGATTGAGCAGATCTGAACACTCTTTCTGTAGAAAATGCAACTGGACATTTGGAGCGCTAAGAGAGTAGTAGTGGAAAAAGGAATATATTCAAATATAAACTACACAGAAGCATTCTGTGAAACTTCTTTCTGATCTGAGCATTCAGCTAACAGAGTTAAACCATACTTTTGATTGAGCAGTTTTGAAACACTCTGTCTGTAGAAAATGCAACTGGACATTCGTAGCACTAAGTGGGTAATAGTGGAAAAAAGAATATGTTCAAATATAAACTACACAGAAGCATCGTATGAAACTTCTTTCTGATCTGTGCATTCAAATAACAGAGTTGAACCTTACTTTTGATTGAGCCTTTCTGAAACACTCTTTCTGTAGAAACTGCAATTGGACATTCTGAGCGCTAAGAGGCCTCTATTGGGAAAAATAATATCTTCAAATAAAAAATACACAGAATCATTGTGTGAAACTTGTTTCTGATATGTTCATTAAGCTAACAGAGTTAAACGACACTTTTGATTGCGCATTTCTGAACACTCTTTCTGTAGAAAATGCAAGTGGACATTTGGAGCGCTAAGAGGGTAATAGTGGAAAAAGGAATATATTCAAATATAAACTACACTGTAGCATTCTGTGAAAATTCTTTCTGTTCTGTGCATTCAACTAACAGATTTGAACCTTATTTGGATTGAGCCGTTCTGAAACACTCTTTCTGTAGAAACTGCAATTGGACATGCTAAGCGCTAAGAGGCCTACATTGGGAAAAAGAATATCTTCAAATAAAAACTACACAGATGCATTCTGTGAAACTTATTTCTGATCTGTAAATTCAGTTAACAGAGATAAAACATATTTTTGATTGAGCAGTTATGAAACACTCTTTTTGTAGAAAATGCAAGTGGAGATTCGGAGCGCTAAAAGGGTAATAGTGGAAAAAGGAATGTCTTCAAATATAAACTACACAGAATCATTCGGTGAAACTTCTTTCTGATCTGTGCCTTCAGCTAACAGAGTTAAACCATACTGTTGATTGAGCAGATCTGAACACTCTTTCTGTTGAAAATGCAACTGGACATTTGGAGCGCTAAGAGCATAGTAGTGGAAAAAGGAATATACTCAAATATAAACTACACAGAAGCATTCTGTGAAACTTCTTTCTGATCTGAGCATTCAGCTAACAGAGTTAAACCATACTTTTGATTGAGCAGTTTTGAAACACTCTGTCTGTAGAAAATGCAACTGGACATTCTTAGCGCTAAGTGGGTAATAGTGGAAAAAAGAGTATGTTCAAATATAAACTACACAGAACCATTGTATGAAACTTCTTTCTGTTCTGTGCATTCAACTAACAGAGTTGAACCTTACTTTTGATTGAGCCGTTCTGAAACACTCTTTCTGTAGAAACTGCAATTGGACATTCTGAGCGCTAAGAGGCCTATATTGGGAAAAAGAATGTCTACAAATAAAAACTACACAGAAGAATTGTGTGAAATTACTTTCTGTTCTGTTTGTTCAACTAAAAGAGTTGAACCTTAGTTTTGATTGAGCCGTTCTGAAACACTCTTTCTGTAGAAAATGCAAGTGGAGATTCGGAGCGCTAAGAGGGTAATAGTGGAAAAAGGAATGTCTCCAAATATAAACTACACAGAATCATTCTGTGAAACTTCTTTCGGATCTGTGCATTCAGCTAACAGAGTTAAACCATACTTTTGATTGAGCAGATCTGAACACTCTTTCTGTAGAAAATGCAACTGGACATTTGGAGCGCTAAGAGAGTAGTAGTGGAAAAAGGAATATATTCAAATATAAACTACACAGAAGCATTCTGTGAAACTTCTTTCTGATCTGAGCATTCAGCTAACAGAGTTAAACCATACTTTTGATTGAGCAGTTTTGAAACACTCTGTCTGTAGAAAATGCAACTGGACATTCGTAGCGCTAAGTGGGTAATAGTGGAAAAAAGAATATGTTCAAATATAAACTACACAGAAGCATTGTATGAAACTTCTTTCTGTTCTGTGCATTCAACTAACAGAGTTGAACCTTACTTTTGATTGAGCCTTTCTGAAACACTCTTTCTGTAGAAACTGCAATTGGACATTCTGAGCGCTAAGAGGCCTCTATTGGGAAAAATAATATCTTCAAATAAAAACTACACAGAAGCATTGTGTGAAACTTATTTCTGATATGTTCATTAAGCTAACAGAGTTAAACCATACTTTTGATTGCGCAGTTCTGAACACTCTTTCTGTAGAAAATGCAAGTGGACATTCGGGGCGCTAAGAGGGTAATAGTGGAAAAAGGAATATATTCAAATATAAACTACACAGTAGCATTCTGTGAAAATTCTTTCTGTTCTGTGCATTCAACTAACAGAGTTGAACCTTACTTTTGATTGAGCCGTTCTGAAACACTCTTTCTGTAGAAACTGCAATTGCACATGCTAAGCGCTAAGAGGCCTACATTGGGAAAAAGAATATCTTCAAATAAAAACTACACAGATGCATTCTGTGAAACTTATTTCTGATCTGTAAATTCAGTTAACAGAGATAAAACATATTTTTGATTGAGCAGTTATGAAACACTCTTTTTGTAGAAAATGCAAGTGTACATTCGGAGCGCTAAGAGGTTAATAGTGGAAAAAGGAATGTCTTCAAATATAAACTACACAGAATCATTTGGTGAAACTTCTTTCTGATCTGTGCATTCAGCTAACAGAGTTAAAACATACTTTTGATTGAGCAGATCTGAACACTCTTTCTGTTGAAAATGCAACTGGACATTTGGAGCGCTAAGAGCGTAGTAGTGGAAAAAGGAATATATTCAAATATAAACTACACAGAAGCATTCTGTGAAACTTCTTTCTGATCTGAGCATTCAGCTAACAGAGTTAAACCATACTTTTGATTGAGCAGTTTTGAAACACTCTGTCTGTAGAAAATGCAACTGGACATTCGTAGCGCTAAGTGGGTAATAGTGGAAAAAAGAATATGTTCAAATATAAACTACACAGAAGCATTGTATGAAACTTCTTTCTGTTCTGTGCATTCAACTAACAGAGTTGAACCTTACTTTTGATTGAGCCGTTCTGAAACACTCTTTCTGTAGAAACTGCAGTTGGACATTCTGAGCGCTAAGAGGCCTATATTGGGAAAAAGAATGTCTACAAATAAAAACTACACAGAAGAATTGTGTGAAACTTCTTTCTGTTCTGTGCATTCAACTAACAGAGTTGAACCTTACTTTTGATTGAGCCGTTCTGAAACACTCTTTCTGTAGAAACTGCAATTGGACATGCTAAGCGCTAAGAGGCCTACATTGGGAAAAAGAATATCTTCAAATAAAAACTACACAGATGCATTCTGTGAAACTTATTTCTGATCTGTAAATTCAGTTAACAGAGATAAAACATATTTTTGATTGAGCAGTTATGAAACACTCTTTTTGTAGAAAATGCAAGTGGAGATTCGGAGCGCTAAGGGGGTAATAGTGGAAAAAGGAATGTCTCCAAATATAAACTACACAGAATCATTCTGTGAAACTTCTTTCTGATGTGTGCATTCAGCTAACAGAATTAAACCATACTTTTGATTGAGCATATCTGAACACTCTTTCTGTAGAAAATGCAACTGGACATTTGGAGCGCTAAGAGAGTAGTAGAGGAAAAAAGAATATATTCAAATATAAACTACACAGAAGCATTCTGTGAAACTTCTTTCTGATCTGAGCATTCAGCTAACAGAGTTAAACCATACTTTTGATTGAGCAGTTTTGAAACACTCTGTCTGTAGAAAATGCAAATGGACATTCGTAGCGCTAAGTGGGTAATAGTGGAAAAAAGAATATGTTCAAATATAAACTACACAGAAGCATTGTATGAAACTTCTTTCTGTTCTGTGCATTCAACTAACAGAGTTGAACCTTAGTTTTGATTGAGCCGTTCTGAAACACTCTTTCTGTAGAAACTGCAATTGGACATTCTGAGCGGTAAGAGGCCTATATTGGGAAAAAGAATGTCTACAAATAAAAACTACACAGAAGAATTGTGCGAAACTTCTTTCTGTTCTGTTTGTTCAACTAAAAGAGTTGAACCTTAGTTTTGATTGAGCCGTTCTGAAACACTCTTTCTGTAGAAAATGCAAGTGGAGATTCGGAGCGCTAAGGGGGTAATAGTGGAAAAAGGAATGTCTCCAAATATGAACTACACAGAATCATTCTGTGAAACTTCTTTCTGATCTGTGCATTCAGCTAACAGAGTTAAAACATACTTTTGATTGAGCAGATCTGAACACTCTTTCTGTAGAAAATGCAACTGGACATTTGGAGCACTAAGAGAGTAGTAGTGGAAAAAGGAATATATTCAAATATAAACTACACAGAAGCATTCTGTGAAACTTCTTTCTGATCTGAGCATTCAGCTAACAGAGTTAAACCATACTTTTGATTGAGCAGTTTTGAAACACTCTGTCTGTAGAAAATGCAACTGGACATTCGTAGCACTAAGTGGGTAATAGTGGAAAAAAGAATATGTTCAAATATAAACTACACAGAAGCATCGTATGAAACTTCTTTCTGATCTGTGCATTCAAATAACAGAGTTGAACCTTACTTTTGATTGAGCCTTTCTGAAACACTCTTTCTGTAGAAACTGCAATTGGACATTCTGAGCGCTAAGAGGCCTCTATTGGGAAAAATAATATCTTCAAATAAAAAATACACAGAATCATTGTGTGAAACTTGTTTCTGATATGTTCATTAAGCTAACAGAGTTAAACCATACTTTTGATTGCGCAGTTCTGAACACTCTTTCTGTAGAAAATGCAAGTGGACATTTGGAGCGCTAAGAGGGTAATAGTGGAAAAAGGAATATATTCAAATATAAACTACACTGTAGCATTCTGTGAAAATTCTTTCTGTTCTGTGCATTCAACTAACAGATTTGAACCTTATTTTGATTGAGCCGTTCTGAAACACTCTTTCTGTAGAAACTGCAATTGGACATGCTAAGCGCTAAGAGGCCTACATTGGGAAAAAGAATATCTTCAAATAAAAACTACACAGATGCATTCTGTGAAACTTATTTCTGATCTGTAAATTCAGTTAACAGAGATAAAACATATTTTTGATTGAGCAGTTATGAAACACTCTTTTTGTAGAAAATGCAAGTGGAGATTCGGAGCGCTAAAAGGGTAATAGTGGAAAAAGGAATGTCTTCAAATATAAACTACACAGAATCATTCGGTGAAACTTCTTTCTGATCTGTGCATTCAGCTAACAGAGTTAAACCATACTGTTGATTGAGCAGATCTGAACACTCTTTCTGTTGAAAATGCAACTGGACATTTGGAGCGCTAAGAGCATAGTAGTGGAAAAAGGAATATACTCAAATATAAACTACACAGAAGCATTCTGTGAAACTTCTTTCTGATCTGAGCATTCAGCTAACAGAGTTAAACCATACTATTGATTGAGCAGTTTTGAAACACTCTGTCTGTAGAAAATGCAACTGGACATTCTTAGCGCTAAGTGGGTAATAGTGGAAAAAAGAGTATGTTCAAATATAAACTACACAGAAGCATTGTATGAAACTACTTTCTGTTCTGTGCATTCAACTAACAGAGTTGAACCTTACTTTTGATTGAGCCGTTCTGAAACACTCTTTCTGTAGAAACTGCAATTGGACATTCTGAGCGCTAAGAGGCCTATATTGGGAAAAAGAATGTCTACAAATAAAAACTACACAGAAGAATTGTGTGAAACTACTTTCTGTTCTGTTTGTTCAACTAAAAGAGTTGAACCTTAGTTTTGATTGAGCCGTTCTGAAACACTCTTTCTGTAGAAAATGCAAGTGGAGATTCGGAGCGCTAAGAGGGTAATAGTGGAAAAAGGAATGTCTCCAAATATAAACTACACAGAATCATTCTGTGAAACTTCTTTCGGATCTGTGCATTCAGCTAACAGAGTTAAACCATACTTTTGATTGAGCAGATCTGAACACTCTTTCTGTAGAAAATGCAACTGGACATTTGGAGCGCTAAGAGAGTAGTAGTGGAAAAAGGAATATATTCAAATATAAACTACACAGAAGCATTCTGTGAAACTTCTTTCTGATCTGAGCATTCAGCTA
Organism: Symphalangus syndactylus; assembly: GCF_028878055.3. NCBI lineage: Eukaryota > Metazoa > Chordata > Mammalia > Primates > Hylobatidae > Symphalangus > Symphalangus syndactylus. The sequence goes on along the minus strand of NC_072445.2, from coordinate 8,002,120 downwards.
ACAGAGTTAAACCATACTTTTGATTGAGCAGTTTTGAAACACTCTGTCTGTAGAAAATGCAACTGGACATTCGTAGCGCTAAGTGGGTAATAGTGGAAAAAAGAATATGTTCAAATATAAACTACACAGAAACATTGTATGAAACTTCTTTCTGTTCTGTGCATTCAACTAACAGAGTTGAACCTTACTTTTGATTGAGCCTTTCTGAAACACTCTTTCTGTAGAAACTGCAATTGGACATTCTGAGCGCTAAGAGGCCTCTATTGGGAAAAATAATATCTTCAAATAAAAACTACACAGAAGCATTGTGTGAAACTTATTTCTGATATGTTCATTAAGCTAACAGAGTTAAACCATACTTTTGATTGCGCAGTTCTGAACACTCTTTCTGTAGAAAATGCAAGTGGACATTCGGAGCGCTAAGAGGGTAATAGTGGAAAAAGGAATATATTCAAATATAAACTACACAGTAGCATTCTGTGAAAATTCTTTCTGTTCTGTGCATTCAACTAACAGAGTTGAACCTTACTTTTGATTGAGCCGTTCTGAAACACTCTTTCTGTAGAAACTGCAATTGGACATGCTAAGCGCTAAGAGGCCTACATTGGGAAAAAGAATATCTTCAAATAAAAACTACACAGATGCATTCTGTGAAACTTATTTCTGATCTGTAAATTCAGTTAACAGAGATAAAACATATTTTTGATTGAGCAGTTATGAAACACTCTTTTTGTAGAAAATGCAAGTGGAGATTCGGAGCGCTAAGAGGGTAATAGTGGAAAAAGGAATGTCTTCAAATATAAACTACACAGAATCATTTGGTGAAACTTCTTTCTGATCTGTGCATTCAGCTAACAGAGTTAAACCATACTTTTGATTGAGCAGATCTGAACACTCTTTCTGTTGAAAATGCAACTGGACATTTGGAGCGCTAAGAGCGTAGTAGTGGAAAAAGGAATATATTCAAATATAAACTACACAGAAGCATTCTGTGAAACTTCTTTCTGATCTGAGCATTCAGCTAACAGAGTTAAACCATACTTTTGATTGAGCAGTTTTGAAACACTCTGTCTGTAGAAAATGCAACTGGACATTCGTAGCGCTAAGTGGGTAATAGTAAAAAAAGAATATGTTCAAATATAAACTACACAGAAGCATTGTATGAAACTTCTTTCTGTTCTGTGCATTCAACTAACAGAGTTGAACCTTACTTTTGATTGAGCCGTTCTGAAACACTCTTTCTGTAGAAACTGCAGTTGGACATTCTGAGCGCTAAGAGGCCTATATTGGGAAAAAGAATGTCTACAAATAAAAACTACACAGAAGAATTGTGTGAAACTTCTTTCTGTTCTGTTTGTTCAACTAAAAGAGTTGAACCTTAGTTTTGATTGAGCCGTTCTGAAACACTCTTTCTGTAGAAAATGCAAGTGGAGATTCGGAGCGCTAAGGGGGTAATAGTGGAAAAAGGAATGTCTCCAAATATAAACTACACAGAATCATTCTGTGAAACTTCTTTCTGATGTGTGCATTCAGCTAACAGAATTAAACCATACTTTTGATTGAGCATATCTGAACACTCTTTCTGTAGAAAATGCAACTGGACATTTGGAGCGCTAAGAGAGTAGTAGAGGAAAAAAGAATATATTCAAATATAAACTACACAGAAGCATTCTGTGAAACTTCTTTCTGATCTGAGCATTCAGCTAACAGAGTTAAACCATACTTTTGATTGAGCAGTTTTGAAACACTCTGTCTGTAGAAAATGCAAATGGACATTCGTAGCGCTAAGTGGGTAATAGTGGAAAAAAGAATATGTTCAAATATAAACTACACAGAAGCATTGTATGAAACTTCTTTCTGTTCTGTGCATTCAACTAACAGAGTTGAACCATAGTTTTGATTGAGCCGTTCTGAAACAATCTTTCTGTAGAAACTGCAATTGGACATGCTAAGCGCTAAGAGGCCTACATTGGAAAAAACAATATCTTCAAATAAAAACTACACAGATGCATTCTGTGGAACTTATTTCTGATCTGTAAATTCAGTTAACAGAGATAAAACATATTTTTGATTGAGCAGTTATGTAACACTGTTTTTGTAGAAAATGCAAGTGGAGATTCGGAGCGCTAAGGGGGTAATAGTGGAAAAAGGAATGTCTTCAAATATAAACTACACAGAATCATTCGGTGAAACTTCTTTCTGATCTGTGCATTCAGCTAACAGAGTTAAACCATACTTTTGATTGAGCAGATCTGAACACTCTTTCTGTAGAAAATGCAACTGGACATTTGGAGCGCTAAGAGCGTAGTAGAGGAAAAAGGAATATATTCAAATATAAACTACACAGAAACATTCTGTGAAACTTCTTTCTGATCTGAGCATTCAGCTAACAGAGTTAAACCATACTTTTGATTGAGCAGTTTTGAAACACTCTGTCTGTAGAAAATGCAACTGGACATTCGTAGCGCTAAGTGGGTAATAGTGGAAAAAAGAATATGTTCAAATATAAACTACACAGAAGCATTGTATGAAACTTCTTTCTGTTCTGTGCATTCAACTAACAGAGTTGAACCTTACTTTTGATTGAGCCGTTCTGAAACACTCTTTCTGTAGAAACTGCAATTGGACATTCTGAGCGCTAAGAGGCCTATATTGGGAAAAAGAATGTCTACAAATAAAAACTACACAGAAGAATTGTGTGAAACTTCTTTCTGTTCTGTTTGTTCAACTAAAAGAGTTGAACCTTAGTTTTGATTGAGCCGTTCTGAAACACTCTTTCTGTAGAAAATGCAAGTGGAGATTCGGAGCGCTAAGGGGGTAATAGTGGAAAAAGGAATGTCTCCAAATATAAACTACACAGAATCATTCTGTGAAACTTCTTTCTGATGTGTGCATTCAGCTAACAGAATTAAACCATACTTTTGATTGAGCATATCTGAACACTCTTTCTGTAGAAAATGCAACTGGACATTTGGAGCGCTAAGAGAGTAGTAGAGGAAAAAAGAATATATTCAAATATAAACTACACAGAAGCATTCTGTGAAACTTCTTTCTGATCTGAGCATTCAGCTAACAGAGTTAAACCATACTTTTGATTGAGCAGTTTTGAAACACTCTGTAGAAAATGCAAATGGACATTCGTAGCGCTAAGTGGGTAATAGTGGAAAAAAGAATATGTTCAAATATAAACTACACAGAAGCATTGTATGAAACTACTTTCTGTTCTGTGCATTCAACTAACAGAGTTGAACCTTAGTTTTGATTGAGCCGTTCTGAAACACTCTTTCTGTAGAAACTGCAATTGGACATGCTAAGCGCTAAGAGGCCTACATTGGAAAAAACAATATCTTCAAATAAAAACTACACAGATGCATTCTGTGGAACTTATTTCTGATCTGTAAATTCAGTTAACAGAGATAAAACATATTTTTGATTGAGCAGTTATGTAACACTGTTTTTGTAGAAAATGCAAGTGGAGATTCGGAGCGCTAAGGGGGTAATAGTGGAAAAAGGAATGTCTTCAAATATAAACTACACAGAATCATTCGGTGAAACTTCTTTCTGATCTGTGCATTCAGCTAACAGAGTTAAACCATACTTTTGATTGAGCAGATCTGAACTCTCTTTCTGTAGAAAATGCAACTGCACATTTGGAGCGCTAAGAGCGTAGTAGAGGAAAAAGGAATATATTCAAATATAAACTACACAGAAACATTCTGTGAAACTTCTTTCTGATCTGAGCATTCAGCTAACAGAGTTAAACCATACTTTTGATTGAGCAGTTTTGAAACACTCTGTCTGTAGAAAATGCAACTGGACATTCGTAGCGCTAAGTGGGTAATAGTGGAAAAAAGAATATGTTCAAATATAAACTACACAGAAGCATTGTATGAAACTTCTTTCTGTTCTGTGCATTCAAATAACAGAGTTGAACCTTACTTTTGATTGAGCCGTTCTGAAACACTCTTTCTGTAGAAACTGCAATTGGACATTCTGAGCGCTAAGAGGCCTATATTGGGAAAAAGAATGTCTACAAATAAAAACTACACAGAAGAATTGTGTGAAACTACTTTCTGTTCTGTTTGTTCAACTAAAAGAGTTGAAGCTTAGTTTTGATTGAGCCGTTCTGAAACACTCTTTCTGTAGAAAATGCAAGTGGAGATTCGGAGCGCTAAGAGGGTAATAGTGGAAAAAGGAATGTCTCCAAATATAAACTACACAGAATCATTCTGTGAAACTTCTTTCGGATCTGTGCATTCAGCTAACAGAGTTAAACCATACTTTTGATTGAGCAGATCTGAACACTCTTTCTGTAGAAAATGCAACTGGACATTTGGAGCGCTAAGAGAGTAGTAGTGGAAAAAGGAATATATTCAAATATAAACTACACAGAAGCATTCTGTGAAACTTCTTTCTGATCTGAGCATTCAGCTAACAGAGTTAAACCATACTTTTGATTGAGCAGTTTTGAAACACTCTGTCTGTAGAAAATGCAACTGGACATTCGTAGCGCTAAGTGGGTAATAGTGGAAAAAAGAATATGTTCAAATATAAACTACACAGAAGCATTGTATGTAACTCCTTTCTGTTCTGTGCATTCAACTAACAGAGTTGAACCTTACTTTTGATTGAGCCTTTCTGAAACACTCTTTCTGTAGAAACTGCAATTGGACATTCTGAGCGCTAAGAGGCCTCTATTGGGAAAAATAATATCTTCAAATAAAAACTACCCAGAAGCATTGTGTGAAACTTATTTCTGATATGTTCATTAAGCTAACAGAGTTAAACCATACTTTTGATTGCGCAGTTCTGAACACTCTTTCTGTAGAAAATGCAAGTGGACATTCGGAGCGCTAAGAGGGTAATAGTGGAAAAAGGAATATATTCAAATATAAACTACACAGTAGCATTCTGTGAAAATTCTTTCTGTTCTGTGCATTCAACTAACAGAGTTGAACCTTACTTTTGATTGAGCCGTTCTGAAACACTCTTTCTGTAGAAACTGCAATTGGACATGCTAAGCGCTAAGAGGCCTACATTGGGAAAAAGAATATCTTCAAATAAAAACTACACAGATGCATTCTGTGAAACTTATTTCTGATCTGTAAATTCAGTTAACAGAGATAAAACATATTTTTGATTGAGCAGTTATGAAACACTCTTTTTGTAGAAAATGCAAGTGGAGATTCGGAGCGCTAAGGGGGTAATAGTGGAAAAAGGAATGTCTCCAAATATAAACTACACAGAATCATTCTGTGAAACTTCTTTCTGATGTGTGCATTCAGCTAACAGAATTAAACCATACTTTTGATTGAGCATATCTGAACACTCTTTCTGTAGAAAATGCAACTGGACATTTGGAGCGCTTAGAGAGTAGTAGAGGAAAAAAGAATATATTCAAATATAAACTACACAGAAGCATTCTGTGAAACTTCTTTCTGATCTGAGCATTCAGCTAACAGAGTTAAACCATACTTTTGATTGAGCAGTTTTGAAACACTCTGTCTGTAGAAAATGCAAATGGACATTCGTAGCGCTAAGTGGGTAATAGTGGAAAAAATAATATGTTCAAATATAAACTACACAGAAGCATTGTATGAAACTTCTTTCTGTTCTGTGCATTCAACTAACAGAGTTGAACCTTACTTTTGATTGAGCCTTTCTGAAACACTCTTTCTGTAGAAACTGCAATTGGACATTCTGAGCGCTAAGAGGCCTCTATTGGGAAAAATAATATCTTCAAATAAAAACTACACAGAAGCATTGTGTGAAACTTATTTCTGATATGTTCATTAAGCTAACAGAGTTAAACCATACTTTTGATTGCGCAGTTCTGAACACTCTTTCTGTAGAAAATGCAAGTGGACATTCGGAGCGCTAAGAGGGTAATAGTGGAAAAAGGAATATATTCAAATATAAACTACACAGTAGCATTCTGTGAAAATACTTTCTGTTCTGTGCATTCAACTAACAGAGTTGAACCTTACTTTTGATTGAGCCGTTCTGAAACACTCTTTCTGTAGAAAGTGCAATTGGACATGCTAAGCGCTAAGAGGCCTACATTGGGAAAAAGAATATCTTCAAATAAAAACTACACAGATGCATTCTGTGAAACTTATTTCTGATCTGTAAATTCAGTTAACAGAGATAAAACATATTTTTGATTGAGCAGTTATGAAACACTCTTTTTGTAGAAAATGCAAGTGGAGATTCGGAGCGCTAAGAGGGTAATAGTGAAAAAAGGAATGTCTTCAAATATAAACTACACAGAATCATTCGGTGAAACTTCTTTCTGATCTGTGCATTCAGCTAACAGAGTTAAATCATACTTTTGATTGAGCAGATCTGAACACTCTTTCTGTTGAAAATGCAACTGGACATTTGGAGCGCTAAGAGCGTAGTAGTGGAAAAAGGAATATATTCAAATATAAACTACACAGAAGCATTCTGTGAAACTTCTTTCTGATATGAGCATTCAGCTAACAGAGTTAAACCATACTTTTGATTGAGCAGTTTTGAAACACTCTGTCTGTAGAAAATGCAACTGGACATTCGTAGCGCTAAGTGGGTAATAGTGGAAAAAGAGAATATGTTCAAATATAAACTACACAGAAGCATTGTATGAAACTACTTTCTGTTCTGTGCATTCAACTAACAGAGTTGAACCTTACTTTTGATTGAGCCGTTCTGAAACACTCTTTCTGTAGAAACTGCAATTGGACATTCTGAGCGCTAAGAGGCCTATATTGGGAAAAAGAATGTCTACAAATAAAAACTACACAGAAGAATTGTGTGAAACTTCTTTCTGTTCTGTTTGTTCAACTAAAAGAGTTGAACCTTAGTTTTGATTGAGCCGTTCTGAAACACTCTTTCTGTAGAAAATGCAAGTGGAGATTCGGAGCGCTAAGGGGGTAATAGTGGAAAAAGGAATGTCTCCAAATATGAACTACACAGAATCATTCGGTGAAACTTCTTTCTGATCTGTGCATTCAGCTAACAGAGTTAAACCATACTTTTGATTGAGCAGATCTGAACACTCTTTCTGTAGAAAATGCAACTGGACATTTGGAGCGCTAAGAGAGTAGTAGTGGAAAAAGGAATATATGCAAATATAAACTACACAGAAGCATTCTGTGAAACTTCTTTCTGATCTGAGCATTCAGTTAACAGAGTTAAACCATACTTTTGATTGAGCAGTTTTGAAACACTCTGTCTGTAGAAAATGCAACTGGACATTCGTAGCGCTAAGTGGGTAATAGTGGAAAAAAGTATATGTTCAAATATAAACTACACAGAAACATTGTATGAAATTTCTTTCTGTTCTGTGCATTCAACTAACAGAGTTGAACCTTAATTTGATTGAGCCTTTCTGAAACACTCTTTCTGTAGAAACTGCCATTGGACATTCTGAGCGCGAAGAGGCCTCTATTGGGAAAAATAATATCTTCAAATAAAAACTACACAGAAGCATTGTGTGAAACTTATTTCTGATATGTTCATTAAGCTAACAGAGTTAAACCATACTTTTGATTGCGCAGTTCTGAACACTCTTTCTGTAGAAAATGCAAGTGGACATTCGGAGCGCTAAGAGGGTAATAGTGGAAAAAGGAATATATTCAAATATAAACTACACAGTAGCATTCTGTGAAAATTCTTTCTGTTCTGTGCATTCAACTAACAGAGTTGAACCTTACTTTTGATTGAGCCGTTCTGAAACACTCTTTCTGTAGAAACTGCAATTGGACATGCTAAGCTCTAAGAGGCCTACATTGGGAAAAAGAATATCTTCAAATAAAAACTACACAGATGCATTCTGTGAAACTTATTTCTGATCTGTAAATTCAGTTAACAGAGATAAAACATATTTTTGATTGAGCAGTTATGAAACACTCTTTTTGTAGAAAATGCAAGTGGAGATTCGGAGCGCTAAGAGGGTAATAGTGGAAAAAGGAATGTCTTCAAATATAAACTACACAGAATCATTCGGTGAAACTTCTTTCTGATCTGTGCATTCAGCTAACAGAGTTAAACCATAATTTTGATTGAGCAGATCTGAACACTCTTTCTGTTGAAAATGCAACTGGAAATTTGGAGCGCTAAGAGCGTAGTAGTGGAAAAAGGAATATATTCAAATATAAACTACACAGAAGCATTCTGTGAAACTTCTTTCTGATCTGAGCATTCAGCTAACAGAGTTAAACCATACTTTTGATTGAGCAGTTTTGAAACACTCTGTCTGTAGAAAATGCAACTGGACATTCGTAGCGCTAAGTGGGTAATAGTGGAAAAAAGAATATGTTCAAATATAAACTACACAGAAGCATTGTATGAAACTTCTTTCTGTTCTGTGCATTCAACTAACAGAGTTGAACCTTACTTTTGATTGAGCCGTTCTGAAACACTCTTTCTGTAGAAACTGCAATTGGACATTCTGAGCGCTAAGAGGCCTATATTGGGAAAAAGAATGTCTACAAATAAAAACTACACAGAAGAATTGTGTGAAACTTCTTTCTGTTCTGTTTGTTCAACTAAAAGAGTTGAACCTTAGTTTTGATTGAGCCGTTCTGAAACACTCTTTCTGTAGAAAATGCAAGTGGATATTCGGAGCGCTAAGGGGGTAATAGTGGAAAAAGGAATGTCTCCAAATATGAACTACACAGAATCATTCTGTGAAACATCTTTCTGATCTGTGCATTCAGCTAACAGAGTTAAACCATACTTTTGATTGAGCAGATCTGAACACTCTTTCTGTAGAAAATGCAACTGGACATTTGGAGCGCTAAGAGAGTAGTAGTGGAAAAAGGAATATATTCAAATATAAACTACACAGAAGCATTCTGTGAAACTTCTTTCTGATCTGAGCATTCAGCTAACAGAGTTAAACCATACTTTTGATTGAGCAGTTTTGAAACACTCTGTCTGTAGAAAATGCAACTGGACATTCGTAGCGCTAAGTGGGTAATAGTGGAAAAAAGAATATGTTCAAATATAAACTACACAGAAGCATTGTATGAAACTTCTTTCTCTTCTGTGCATTCAACTAACAGAGTTGAACCTTACTTTTGATTGAGCCTTTCTGAAACACTCTTTCTGTAGAAACTGCAATTGGATATTCTGAGCGCTAAGAGGCCTCTATTGGGAAAAATAATATCTTCAAATAAAAACTACACAGAAGCATTGTGTGAAACTTATTTCTGATATGTTCATTAAGCTAACAGAGTTAAACCATACTTTTGATTGCGCAGTTCTGAACACTCTTTCTGTAGAAAATGCAAGTGGAAATTCGGAGCGCTAAGAGGGTAATACTGGAAAAAGGAATATATTCAAATATAAACTACACAGTAGCATTCTGTGAAAATTCTTTCTGTTCTGTGCATTCAACTAACAGATTTGAACCTTACTTTTGATTGAGCCGTTCTGAAACTCTCTTTCTGTAGAAACTGCAATTGGACATGCTAAGCGCTAAGAGGCCTACATTGGGTAAAAGAATATCTTCAAATAAAAACTACACAGATGCATTCTGTGGAACTTATTTCTGATCTGTAAATTCATTTAACAGAGATAAAACATATTTTTGATTGAGCATTTATGAAACACTCTTTTTGTAGAAAATGCAAGTGGAGATTCGGAGCGCTAAGAGGGTAATAGTGGAAAAAGGAATGTCTTCAAATATAAACTACACAGAATCATTCGGTGAAACTTCTTTCTGATCTGTGCATTCAGCTAACAGAGTTAAACCATACTTTTGATTGAGCAGATCTGAACACTCTTTCTGTTGAAAATGCAACTGGACAATTGGAGCGCTAAGAGCGTAGTAGTGGAAAAAGGAATATATTCCAATATAAACTACACAGAAGCATTCTGTGAAATTCTTTCTGATCTGAGCATTCAGCTAACAGAGTTAAACCATAGTTTGATTGAGCAGTTTTGAAACACTCTGTCTGTAGAAAATGCAACTGGACATTCGTAGCGCTAAGTGGGTAATAGTGGAAAAAAGAATATGTTCAAATATAAACTACACAGAAGCATTGTATGAAACTTCTTTCTGTTCTGTGCATTCAACTAACAGAATTGAACCTTACTTTTGATTGAGCCGTTCTGAAACACACTTTCTGTAGAAACTGCAATTGGACATTCTGAGCGCTAAGAGGCCTATATTGGGAAAAAGAATGTCTACAAATAAAAACTACACAGAAGAATTGTGTGAAACTTCTTTCTGTTCTGTTTGTTCAACTAAAAGTGTTGAAGCTTAGTTTTGATTGAGCCGTTCTGTAACAGTCTTTCTGTAGAAAATGCAAGTGGAGATTCGGAGCGCTAAGGGGGTAATAGTGGAAAAAGGAATGTCTCCAAATATAAACTACACAGAATAATTCTGTGAAACTTCTTTCTGATCTGTGCATTCAGCTAACAGAGTTAAACCATACTTTTGATTGAGCAGATCTGAACACTCTTTCTGTAGAAAATGCAACTGGACATTTGGAGCGCTAAGAGAGTAGTAGTGGAAAAAGGAATATATTCAAATATAAACTACACAGAAGCATTCTGTGAAACTTCTTTCTGATCTGAGCATTCAGCTAACAGAGTTAAACCATACTTTTGATTGAGCAGTTTTGAAACACTCTGTCTGTAGAAAATGCAACTGGACATTCGTAGCGCTAAGTGGGTAATAGTGGAAAAAAGAATATGTTCAAATATAAACTACACAGAAGCATTGTATGAAACTTCTTTCTGTTCTGTGCATTCAACTAACAGAGTTGAACCTTACTTTTGATTGAGCCTTTCTGAAACACTCTTTCTGTAGAAACTGCAATTGGACATTCTGAGCGCTAAGAGGCCTCTATTGGGAAAAATAATATCTTCAAATAAAAACTACACAGAAGCATTGTGTGAAACTTATTTCTGATATGTTCATTAAGCTAACAGAGTTAAACCATACTTTAGATTGCGCAGTTCTGAACACTCTTTCTGTAGAAAATGCAAGTGGACATTCGGAGCGCTAAGAGGGTAATAGTGGAAAAAGGAATATATTCAAATATAAACTACACAGTAGCATTCTGTGAAAATTCTTTCTGTTCTGTGCATTCAACTAACAGAGTTGAACCTTACTTTTGATTGAGCCGTTCTGAAACACTCTTTCTGTAGAAACTGCAATTGGACATGCTAAGCGCTAAGAGGCCTACATTGGGAAAAAGAATATCTTCAAATAAAAACTACACAGATGCATTCTGTGAAACTTATTTCTGATCTGTAAATTCAGTTAACAGAGATAAAACATATTTTTGATTGAGCCGTTCTGAAACACACTTTCTGTAGAAAATGCAAGTGGAGATTCGGAGCGCTAAGAGGGTAATAGTGGAAAAAGTAATGACTTCAAATAAAAACTACACAGAATCATTCGGTGAAACTTCTTTCTGATCTGTGCATTCAGCTAACAGAGTTAAACCATACTTTTGATTGAGCAGATCTGAACACTCTTTCTGTTGAAAATGCAACTGGACATTTGGAGCACTAAGAGCGTAGTAGTGGAAAAAGGAATATATTCAAATATAAACTACACAGAAGCATTCTGTGAAACTTCTTTCTGATCTGAGCATTCAGCTAACAGAGTTAAACCATACTTTTGATTGAGCAGTTTTGAAACACTCTGTCTGTAGAAAATGCAACTGGACATTCGTAGCGCTAAGTGGGTAATAGTGGAAAAAAGAATATGTTCAAATATAAACTACACAGAAGCATTGTATGAAAATTCTTTCTGTTCTGTGCATTCAACTAACAGAGTTGAACCTTACTTTTGATTGAGCCTTTCTGAAACACTCTTTCTGTAGAAACTGCAATTGGACATTCTGAGCGCTAAGAGGCGTATATTGGGAAAAAGAATGTCTACAAATAAAAACTACACAGAAGAATTGTGTGAAACTTCTTTCTGTTCTGTCTGTTCAACTAAAAGAGTTGAACCTTAGTTTTGATTGAGCCGTTCTGAAACACTCTTTCTGTAGAAAATGCAAGTGGAGATTCGGAGCGCTAAGGGGGTAATAGTGGAAAAAGGAATGTCTCCAAATATGAACTACACAGAATCATTCTGTGAAACTTCTTTCTGATCTGTGCATTCAGCTAACAGAGTTAAACAATACTTTTGATTGAGCAGTTTTGAAACACTCTGTCTGTAGAAAATGAAACTGGACATTCGTAGCGCTAAGTGGGTAATAGTGGAAAAAAGAATATGTTCAAATATAAACTACACAGAAGCATCGTATGAAACTACTTTCTGTTCTGTGCATTCAACTAACAGAGTTGAACCTTACTTTTGATTGAGCCTTTCTGAAACACTCTTTCTGTAGAAACTGCAATTGGACATTCTGAGCGCTAAGAGGCCTCTATTGGGAAAAATAATATCTTCAAATAAAAACTACACAGAAGCATTGTGTGAAACTTATTTCTGATATGTTCATTAAGCTAACAGAGTTAAACCATACTTTTGATTGCGCAGTTCTGAACAATCTTTCTGTAGAAAATGCAAGTGGACATTCGGAGCGCTAAGAGGGTAATAGTGGAAAAAGGAATATATTCAAATATAAACTACACAGTAGCATTCTGTGAAAATTCTTTCTGTTCTGTGCATTCAACTAACAGAGTTGAACCTTACTTTTGATTGAGCCGTTCTGAAACACTCTTTCTGTAGAAACTGCAATTGGACATTCTGAGCGCTAAGAGGCCTATATTGGGAAAAAGAATGTCTACAAATAAAAACTACACAGAAGAATTGTGTGAAACTTCTTTCTGTTCTGTTTGTTCAACTAAAAGAGTTGAACCTTAGTTTTGATTGAGCCGTTCTGAAACACTCTTTCTGTAGAAAATGCAAGTGGAGATTCGGAGCGCTAAGAGGGTAATAGTGGAAAAAGGAATGTCTCCAAATATAAACTACACAGAATCATTCTGTGAAACTTCTTTCTGATCTGTGCATTCAGCTAACAGAGTTAAACCATACTTTTGATTGAGCAGATCTGAACACTCTTTCTGTAGAAAATGCAACTGGACATTTGGAGCGCTAAGAGAGTAGTAGTGGAAAAAGGAATATATTCAAATATAAACTACACAGAAGCATTCTGTGAAACTTCTTTCTGATCTGAGCATTCAGCTAACAGAGTTAAACCATACTTTTGATTGAGCAGTCTTGAAACACTCTGTCTGTAGAAAATGCAACTGGACATTCGTAGCGCTAAGTGGGTAATAGTGGAAAAAAGAATATGTTTAAATATAAACTACACAGAAGCATTGTATGAAACATCTTTCTGTTCTGTGCATTCAACTAACAGAGTTGAACCTTACTTTTGATTGAGCCTTTCTGAAACACTCTTTCTGTAGAAACGGCAATTGGACATTCTGAGCGCTAAGAGGCCTCTATTGGGAAAAATAATAACTTCAAATAAAAACTACACAGAAGAATTGTGTGAAACTTATTTCTGATATGTTCATTAAGCTAACAGAGTTAAACCATACTTTTGATTGCGCAGTTCTGAACACTCTTTCTGTAGAAAATGCAAGTGGACATTCGGAGCGCTAAGAGGGTAATAGTGGAAAAAGGAATATATTCAAATATAAACTACACAGTAGCATTCTGTGAAAATTCTTTCTGTTCTGTGCATTCAACTAACAGATTTGAACCTTACTTTTGATTGAGCCGTTCTGAAAATCTCTTTCTGTAGAAACTGCAATTGGACATGCTAAGCGCTAAGAGGCCTACATTGGGTAAAAGAATATCTTCAAATAAAAACTACACAGATGCATTCTGTGGAACTTATTTCTGATCTGTAAATTCATTTAACAGAGATAAAACATATTTTTGACTGAGCATTTATGAAACACTCTTTTTGTAGAAAATGCAAGTGGAGATTCGGAGCGCTAAGAGGGTAATAGTGGAAAAAGGAATGTCTTCAAATAGAAACTACACAGAATCATTCGGTGAAACTTCTTTCTGATCTGTGCTTTCAGCTAACAGAGTTAAACCATACTTTTGATTGAGCAGTTTTGAAACACTCTGTCTGTAGAAAATGCAACTGGACATTCGTAGCCCTAAGTGGGTAATAGTGGAAAAAAGAATATGTTCAAATATAAACTACACAGAAGCATTGTATGACACTTCTTTCTGTTCTGTGCATTCAACTAACAGAGTTGAACCTTACTTTTGATTGAGCCTTTCTGAAACACTCTTTCTGTAGAAACTGCAATTGGACATTCTGAGCGCTAAGAGGCCTCTATTGGGAAAAATAATATCTTCAAATAAAAACTACACAGAAGCATTGCGTGAAACTTATTTCTGATATGTTCATTAAGCTAACAGAGTTAAACCATACTTTTGATTGCGCAGTTCTGAACACTCTTTCTGTAGAAAATGCAAGTGGACATTCGGAGCGCTAAGAGGGTTATAGTGGAAAAAGGAATATATTCAAATATAAACTACACAGTAGCATTCTGTGAAAATTCTTTCTGTTCTGTGCATTCAACTAACAGAGTTGAACCTTACTTTTGATTGAGCCGTTCTGAAACACTCTTTCTGCAGAAACTGCAATTGGACATGCTAAGCGCTAAGAGGCCTACATTGGGTAAAAGAATATCTTCAAATAAAAACTACACAGATGCATTCTGTGGAACTTATTTCTGATCTGTAAATTCATTTAACAGAGATAAAACATATTTTTGATTGAGCATTTATGAAACACTCTTTTTGTAGAAAATGCAAGTGGAGATTCGGAGCGCTAAGAGGGTAATAGTGGAAAAAGGAATGTCTTCAAATATAAACTACACAGAATCATTCGGTGAAACTTCTTTCTGATCTGTGCATTCAGCTAACAGAGTTAAACCATACTTTTGATTGAGCAGATCTGAACACTCTTTCTGTTGAAAATGCAACTGGACAATTGGAGCGCTAAGAGCGTAGTAGTGGAAAAAGGAATATATTCCAATATAAACTACACAGAAGCATTCTGTGAAATTCTTTCTGATCTGAGCATTCAGCTAACAGAGTTAAACCATACTTTTGATTGAGCAGTTTTGAAACACTCTGTCTGTAGAAAATGCAACTGGACATTCGTAGCGCTAAGTGGGTAATAGTGGAAAAAAGAATATGTTCAAATATAAACTACACAGAAGCATTGTATGAAACTTCTTTCTGTTCTGTGCATTCAACTAACAGAATTGAACCTTACTTTTGATTGAGCCGTTCTGAAACACACTTTCTGTAGAAAATGCAAGTGGAGATTCGGAGCGCTAAGAGGGTAATAGTGGAAAAAGTAATGTCTTCAAATAAAAACTACACAGAATCATTCGGTGAAACTTCTTTCTGATCTGTGCATTCAGCTAACAGAGTTAAACCATACTTTTGATTGAGCAGATCTGAACACTCTTTCTGTTGAAAATGCAACTGGACATTTGGAGCACTAAGAGCGTAGTAGTGGAAAAAGGAATATATTCAAATATAAACTACACAGAAGCATTCTGTGAAACTTCTTTCTGATCTGAGCATTCAGCTAACAGAGTTAAACCATACTTTTGATTGAGCAGTTTTGAAACACTCTGTCTGTAGAAAATGCAACTGGACATTCGTAGCGCTAAGTGGGTAATAGTGGAAAAAAGAATATGTTCAAATATAAACTACACAGAAGCATTGTATGAAAATTCTTTCTGTTCTGTGCATTCAACTAACAGAGTTGAACCTTACTTTTGATTGAGCCTTTCTGAAACACTCTTTCTGTAGAAACTGCAATTGGACATTCTGAGCGCTAAGAGGCGTATATTGGGAAAAAGAATGTCTACAAATAAAAACTACACAGAAGAATTGTGTGAAACTTCTTTCTGTTCTGTCTGTTCAACTAAAAGAGTTGAACCTTAGTTTTGATTGAGCCGTTCTGAAACACTCTTTCTGTAGAAAATGCAAGTGGAGATTCGGAGCGCTAAGGGGGTAATAGTGGAAAAAGGAATGTCTCCAAATATGAACTACACAGAATCATTCTGTGAAACTTCTTTCTGATCTGTGCATTCAGCTAACAGAGTTAAACAATACTTTTGATTGAGCAGTTTTGAAACACTCTGTCTGTAGAAAATGAAACTGGACATTCGTAGCGCTAAGTGGGTAATAGTGGAAAAAAGAATATGTTCAAATATAAACTACACAGAAGCATCGTATGAAACTTCTTTCTGTTCTGTGCATTCAACTAACAGAGTTGAACCTTACTTTTGATTGAGCCTTTCTGAAACACTCTTTCTGTAGAAACTGCAATTGGACATTCTGAGCGCTAAGAGGCCTCTATTGGGAAAAATAATATCTTCAAATAAAAACTACACAGAAGCATTGTGTGAAACTTATTTCTGATATGTTCATTAAGCTAACAGAGTTAAACCATACTTTTGATTGCGCAGTTCTGAACACTCTTTCTGTAGAAAATGCAAGTGGACATTCGGAGCGCTAAGAGGGTAATAGTGGAAAAAGGAATATATTCAAATATAAACTACACAGTAGCATTCTGTGAAAATTCTTTCTGTTCTGTGCATTCAACTAACAGAGTTGAACCTTACTTTTGATTGAGCCGTTCTGAAACACTCTTTCTGTAGAAACTGCAATTGGACATTCTGAGCGCTAAGAGGCCTATATTGGGAAAAAGAATGTCTACAAATAAAAACTACACAGAAGAATTGTGTGAAACTTCTTTCTGTTCTGTTTGTTCAACTAAAAGAGTTGAACCTTAGTTTTGATTGAGCCGTTCTGAAACACTCTTTCTGTAGAAAATGCAAGTGGAGATTCGGAGCGCTAAGAGGGTAATAGTGGAAAAAGGAATGTCTCCAAATATAAACTACACAGAATCATTCTGTGAAACTTCTTTCTGATCTGTGCATTCAGCTAACAGAGTTAAACCATACTTTTGATTGAGCAGATCTGAACACTCTTTCTGTAGAAAATGCAACTGGACATTTGGAGCGCTAAGAGAGTAGTAGTGGAAAAAGGAATATATTCAAATATAAACTACACAGAAGCATTCTGTGAAACTTCTTTCTGATCTGAGCATTCAGCTAACAGAGTTAAACCATACTTTTGATTGAGCAGTCTTGAAACACTCTGTCTGTAGAAAATGCAACTGGACATTCGTAGCGCTAAGTGGGTAATAGTGGAAAAAAGAATATGTTTAAATATAAACTACACAGAAGCATTGTATGAAACATCTTTCTGTTCTGTGCATTCAACTAACAGAGTTGAACCTTACTTTTGATTGAGCCTTTCTGAAACACTCTTTCTGTAGAAACGGCAATTGGACATTCTGAGCGCTAAGAGGCCTCTATTGGGAAAAATAATAACTTCAAATAAAAACTACACAGAAGAATTGTGTGAAACTTATTTCTGATATGTTCATTAAGCTAACAGAGTTAAACCATACTTTTGATTGCGCAGTTCTGAACACTCTTTCTGTAGAAAATGCAAGTGGACATTCGGAGCGCTAAGAGGGTAATAGTGGAAAAAGGAATATATTCAAATACAAACTACACAGTAGCATTCTGTGAAAATTCTTTCTGTTCTGTGCATTCAACTAACAGATTTGAACCTTACTTTTGATTGAGCCGTTCTGAAAATCTCTTTCTGTTGAAACTGCAATTGGACATGCTAAGCGCTAAGAGGCCTACATTGGGTAAAATAATATCTTCAAATAAAAACTACACAGATGCATTCTGTGGAACTTATTTCTGATCTGTAAATTCATTTAACAGAGATAAAACATATTTTTGACTGAGCATTTATGAAACACTCTTTTTGTAGAAAATGCAAGTGGAGATTCGGAGCGCTAAGAGGGTAATAGTGGAAAAAGGAATGTCTTCAAATAGAAACTACACAGAATCATTCGGTGAAACTTCTTTCTGATCTGTGCTTTCAGCTAACAGAGTTAAACCATACTTTTGATTGAGCAGTTTTGAAACACTCTGTCTGTAGAAAATGCAACTGGACATTCGTAGCCCTAAGTGGGTAATAGTGGAAAAAAGGATATGTTCAAATATAAACTACACAGAAGCATTGTATGACACTTCTTTCTGTTCTGTGCATTCAACTAACAGAGTTGAACCTTACTTTTGATTGAGCCTTTCTGAAACACTCTTTCTGTAGAAACTGCAATTGGACATTCTGAGCGCTAAGAGGCCTCTATTGGGAAAAATAATATCTTCAAATAAAAACTACACAGAAGCATTGCGTGAAACTTATTTCTGATATGTTCATTAAGCTAACAGAGTTAAACCATACTTTTGATTGCGCAGTTCTGAACACTCTTTCTGTAGAAAATGCAAGTGGACATTCGGAGCGCTAAGAGGGTTATAGTGGAAAAAGGAATATATTCAAATATAAACTACACAGTAGCATTCTGTGAAAATTCTTTCTGTTCTGTGCATTCAACTAACAGAGTTGAACCTTACTTTTGATTGAGCCTTTCTGAAACACTCTTTCTGTAGAAACTGCAATTGGACATTCTGAGCGCTAAGAGGCGTATATTGGGAAAAAGAATGTCTACAAATAAAAACTACACAGAAGAATTGTGTGAAACTTCTTTCTGTTCTGTCTGTTCAACTAAAAGAGTTGAACCTTAGTTTTGATTGAGCCGTTCTGAAACACTCTTTCTGTAGAAAATGCAAGTGGAGATTCGGAGCGCTAAGGGGGTAATAGTGGAAAAAGGAATGTCTCCAAATATGAACTACACAGAATCATTCTGTGAAACTTCTTTCTGATCTGTGCATTCAGCTAACAGAGTTAAACAATACTTTTGATTGAGCAGTTTTGAAACACTCTGTCTGTAGAAAATGAAACTGGACATTCGTAGCGCTAAGTGGGTAATAGTGGAAAAAAGAATATGTTCAAATATAAACTACACAGAAGCATCGTATGAAACTTCTTTCTGTTCTGTGCATTCAACTAACAGAGTTGAACCTTACTTTTGATTGAGCCTTTCTGAAACACTCTTTCTGTAGAAACTGCAATTGGACATTCTGAGCGCTAAGAGGCCTCTATTGGGAAAAATAATATCTTCAAATAAAAACTACACAGAAGCATTGTGTGAAACTTATTTCTGATATGTTCATTAAGCTAACAGAGTTAAACCATACTTTTGATTGCGCAGTTCTGAACACTCTTTCTGTAGAAAATGCAAGTGGACATTCGGAGCGCTAAGAGGGTAATAGTGGAAAAAGGAATATATTCAAATATAAACTACACAGTAGCATTCTGTGAAAATTCTTTCTGTTCTGTGCATTCAACTAACAGAGTTGAACCTTACTTTTGATTGAGCCGTTCTGAAACACTCTTTCTGTAGAAACTGCAATTGGACATTCTGAGCGCTAAGAGGCCTATATTGGGAAAAAGAATGTCTACAAATAAAAACTACACAGAAGAATTGTGTGAAACTTCTTTCTGTTCTGTTTGTTCAACTAAAAGAGTTGAACCTTAGTTTTGATTGAGCCGTTCTGAAACACTCTTTCTGTAGAAAATGCAAGTGGAGATTCGGAGCGCTAAGAGGGTAATAGTGGAAAAAGGAATGTCTCCAAATATAAACTACACAGAATCATTCTGTGAAACTTCTTTCTGATCTGTGCATTCAGCTAACAGAATTAAACCATACTTTTGATTGAGCAGATCTGAACACTCTTTCTGTAGAAAATGCAACTGGACATTTGGAGCGCTAAGAGAGTAGTAGTGGAAAAAGGAATATATTCAAATATAAACTACACAGAAGCATTCTGTGAAACTTCTTTCTGATCTGAGCATTCAGCTAACAGAGTTAAACCATACTTTTGATTGAGCAGTCTTGAAACACTCTGTCTGTAGAAAATGCAACTGGACATTCGTAGCGCTAAGTGGGTAATAGTGGAAAAAATAATATGTTTAAATATAAACTACACAGAAGCATTGTATGAAACATCTTTCTGTTCTGTGCATTCAACTAACAGAGTTGAACCTTACTTTTGATTGAGCCTTTCTGAAACACTCTTTCTGTAGAAACGGCAATTGGACATTCTGAGCGCTAAGAGGCCTCTATTGGGAAAAATAATAACTTCAAATAAAAACTACACAGAAGAATTGTGTGAAACTTATTTCTGATATGTTCATTAAGCTAACAGAGTTAAACCATACTTTTGATTGCGCAGTTCTGAACACTCTTTCTGTAGAAAATGCAAGTGGACATTCGGAGCGCTAAGAGGGTAATAGTGGAAAAAGGAATATATTCAAATATAAACTACACAGTAGCATTCTGTGAAAATTCTTTCTGTTCTGTGCATTCAACTAACAGATTTGAACCTTACTTTTGATTGAGCCGTTCTGAAAATCTCTTTCTGTAGAAACTGCAATTGGACATGCTAAGCGCTAAGAGGCCTACATTGGGTAAAAGAATATCTTCAAATAAAAACTACACAGATGCATTCTGTGGAACTTATTTCTGATCTGTAAATTCATTTAACAGAGATAAAACATATTTTTGACTGAGCATTTATGAAACACTCTTTTTGTAGAAAATGCAAGTGGAGATTCGGAGCGCTAAGAGGGTAATAGTGGAAAAAGGAATGTCTTCAAATATAAACTACACAGAATCATTCGGTGAAACTTCTTTCTGATCTGTGCATTCAGCTAACAGAGTTAAACCATACTTTTGATTGAGCAGTTTTGAAACACTCTGTCTGTAGAAAATGCAACTGGACATTCGTAGCCCTAAGTGGGTAATAGTGGAAAAAAGAATATGTTCAAATATAAACTACACAGAAGCATTGTATGACACTTCTTTCTGTTCTGTGCATTCAACTAACAGAGTTGAACCTTACTTTTGATTGAGCCATTCTGAAACACTCTTTCTGTAGAAACTGCAATTGGACATTCTGAGCGCTAAGAGGCCTCTATTGGGAAAAATAATATCTTCAAATAAAAACTACACAGAAGCATTGCGTGAAACTTATTTCTGATATGTTCATTAAGCTAACAGAGTTAAACCATACTTTTGATTGCGCAGTTCTGAACACTCTTTCTGTAGAAAATGCAAGTGGACATTCGGAGCGCTAAGAGGGTTATAGTGGAAAAAGGAATATATTCAAATATAAACTACACAGTAGCATTCTGTGAAAATTCTTTCTGTTCTGTGCATTCAACTAACAGAGTTGAACCTTACTTTTGATTGAGCCGTTCTGAAACACTCTTTCTGCAGAAACTGCAATTGGACATGCTAAGCGCTAAGAGGCCTACATTGGGTAAAAGAATATCTTCAAATAAAAACTACACAGATGCATTCTGTGGAACTTATTTCTGATCTGTAAATTCATTTAACAGAGATAAAACATATTTTTGATTGAGCATTTATGAAACACTCTTTTTGTAGAAAATGCAAGTGGAGATTCGGAGCGCTAAGAGGGTAATAGTGGAAAAAGGAATGTCTTCAAATATAAACTACACAGAATCATTCGGTGAAACTTCTTTCTGATCTGTGCATTCAGCTAACAGAGTTAAACCATACTTTTGAATGAGCAGATCTGAACACTCTTTCTGTTGAAAATGCAACTGGACAATTGGAGCGCTAAGAGCGTAGTAGTGGAAAAAGGAATATATTCCAATATAAACTACACAGAAGCATTCTGTGAAATTCTTTCTGATCTGAGCATTCAGCTAACAGAGTTAAACCATACTTTTGATTGAGCAGTTTTGAAACACTCTGTCTGTAGAAAATGCAACTGGACATTCGTAGCGCTAAGTGGGTAATAGTGGAAAAAAGAATATGTTCAAATATAAACTACAC
Source organism: Symphalangus syndactylus (assembly GCF_028878055.3). Lineage (NCBI taxonomy): Eukaryota > Metazoa > Chordata > Mammalia > Primates > Hylobatidae > Symphalangus > Symphalangus syndactylus. The sequence goes on along the minus strand of NC_072445.2, from coordinate 7,980,320 downwards.
AGAAGCATTGTATGAAACTTCTTTCTGTTCTGTGCATTCAACTAACAGAATTGAACCTTACTTTTGATTGAGCCGTTCTGAAACACACTTTCTGTAGAAACTGCAATTGGACATTCTGAGCGCTAAGAGGCCTATATTGGGAAAAAGAATGTCTACAAATAAAAACTACACAGAAGAATTGTGTGAAACTTCTTTCTGTTCTGTTTGTTCAACTAAAAGTGTTGAACCTTAGTTTTGATTGAGCCGTTCTGTAACAGTCTTTCTGTAGAAAATGCAATTGGAGATTCGGAGCGCTAAGGGGGTAATAGTGGAAAAAGGAATGTCTCCAAATATAAACTACACAGAATCATTCTGTGAAACTTCTTTCTGATCTGTGCATTCAGCTAACAGAGTTAAACCATACTTTTGATTGAGCAGATCTGAACACTCTTTCTGTAGAAAATGCAACTGGACATTTGGAGCGCTAAGAGAGTAGTAGTGGAAAAAGGAATATATTCATATATAAACTACACAGAAGCATTCTGTGAAACTTCTTTCTGATCTGAGCATTCAGCTAACAGAGTTAAACCATACTTTTGATTGAGCAGTTTTGAAACACTCTGTCTGTAGAAAATGCAACTGGACATTCGTAGCGCTAAGTGGGTAATAGTGGAAAAAAGAATATGTTCAAATATAAACTACACAGAAGCATTGTATGAAACTTCTTTCTGTTCTGTGCATTCAACTAACAGAGTTGAACCTTACTTTTGATTGAGCCTTTCTGAACCACTCTTTCTGTAGAAACTGCAATTGGACATTCTGAGCGCTAAGAGGCCTCTATTGGGAAAAATAATATCTTCAAATAAAAACTACACAGAAGCATTGTGTGAAACTTATTTCTGATATGTTCATTAAGCTAACAGAGTTAAACCATACTTTAGATTGCGCAGTTCTGAACACTCTTTCTGTAGAAAATGCAAGTGGACATTCGGAGCGCTAAGAGGGTAATAGTGGAAAAAGGAATATATTCAAATATAAACTACACAGTAGCATTCTGTGAAAATTCTTTCTGTTCTGTGCATTCAACTAACAGAGTTGAACCTTACTTTTGATTGAGCCGTTCTGAAACACTCTTTCTGTAGAAACTGCAATTGGACATGCTAAGCGCTAAGAGGCCTACATTGGGAAAAAGAATATCTTCAAATAAAAACTACACAGATGCATTCTGTGAAACTTATTTCTGATCTGTAAATTCAGTTAACAGAGATAAAACATATTTTTGATTGAGCCGTTCTGAAACACACTTTCTGTAGAAAATGCAAGTGGAGATTCGGAGCGCTAAGAGGGTAATAGTGGAAAAAGGAATGTCTTCAAATAAAAACTACACAGAATCATTCGGTGAAACTTCTTTCTGATCTGTGCATTCAGCTAACAGAGTTAAACCATACTTTTGATTGAGCAGATCTGAACACTCTTTCTGTTGAAAATGCAACTGGACATTTGGAGCGCTAAGAGCGTAGTAGTGGAAAAAGGAATATATTCAAATATAAACTACACAGAAGCATTCTGTGAAACTTCTTTCTGATCTGAGCATTCAGCTAACAGAGTTAAACCATACTTTTGATTGAGCAGTTTTGAAACACTCTGTCTGTAGAAAATGCAACTGGACATTCGTAGCGCTAAGTGGGTAATAGTGGAAAAAAGAATATGTTCAAATATAAACTACACAGAAGCATTGTATGAAAATTCTTTCTGTTCTGTGCATTCAACTAACAGAGTTGAACCTTACTTTTGATTGAGCCGTTCTGAAACACTCTTTCTGTAGAAACTGCAATTGGACATTCTGAGCGCTAAGAGGCGTATATTGGGAAAAAGAATGTCTACAAATAAAAACTACACAGAAGAATTGTGTGAAACTTCTTTCTGTTCTGTCTGTTCAACTAAAAGAGTTGAACCTTAGTTTTGATTGAGCCGTTCTGAAACACTCTTTCTGTAGAAATTGCAAGTGGAGATTCGGAGCGCTAAGGGGGTAATAGTGGAAAAAGGAATGTCTCCAAATATGAACTACACAGAATCATTCTGTGAAACTTCTTTCTGATCTGTGCATTCAGCTAACAGAGTTAAAAAATACTTTTGATTGAGCAGTTTTGAAACACTCTGTCTGTAGAAAATGAAACTGGACATTCGTAGCGCTAAGTGGGTAATAGTGGAAAAAAGAATATGTTCAAATATAAACTACACAGAAGCATCGTATGAAACTTCTTTCTGTTCTGTGCATTCAACTAACAGAGTTGAACCTTACTTTTGATTGAGCCTTTCTGAAACACTCTTTCTGTAGAAACTGCAATTGGACATTCTGAGCGCTAAGAGGCCTCTATTGGGAAAAATAATATCTTCAAATAAAAACTACACAGAAGCATTGTGTGAAACTTATTTCTGATATGTTCATTAAGCTAACAGAATTAAACCATACTTTTGATTGCGCAGTTCTGAACACTCTTTCTGTAGAAAATGCAAGTGGACATTCGGACCGCTAAGAGGGTAATAGTGGAAAAAGGAATATATTCAAATATAAACTACACAGTAGCATTCTGTGAAAATTCTTTCTGTTCTGTGCATTCAACTAACAGAGTTGAACCTTACTTTTGATTGAGCCGTTCTGAAACACTCTTTCTGTAGAAACTGCAATTGGACATTCTGAGCGCTAAGAGGCCTATATTGGGAAAAAGAATGTCTACAAATAAAAACTACACAGAAGAATTGTGTGAAACTTCTTTCTGTTCTGTTTGTTCAACTAAAAGAGTTGAACCTTAGTTTTGATTGAGCCGTTCTGAAACACTCTTCCTGTAGAAAATGCAAGTGGAGATTCGGAGCGCTAAGAGGGTAACAGTGGAAAAAGGAATGTCTCCAAATATAAACTACACAGAATCATTCGGTGAAACTTCTTTCTGATCTGTGCATTCAGCTAACAGAGTTAAACCATACTTTTGATTGAGCAGATCTGAACACTCTTTCTGTAGAAAATGCAACTGGACATTTGGAGCGCTAAGAGAGTAGTAGTGGAAAAAGGAATATATTCAAATATAAACTACACAGAAGCATTCTGTGAAACTTCTTTCTGATCTGAGCATTCAGCTAACAGAGTTAAACCATACTTTTGATTGAGCAGTTTTGAAACACTCTGTCTGTAGAAAATGCAACTGGACATTCGTAGCGCTAAGTGGGTAATAGTGGAAAAAAGAATATGTTTAAATATAAACTACACAGAAGCATTGTATGAAACTTCTTTCTGTTCTGTGCATTCAACTAACAGAGTTGAACCTTACTTTTGATTTAGCCTTTCTGAAACACTCTTTCTGTAGAAACGGCAATTGGACATTCTGAGCGCTAAGAGGCCTCTATTGGGAAAAATAATAACTTCAAATAAAAACTACACAGAAGCATTGTGTGAAACTTATTTCTGATATGTTCATTAAGCTAACAGAGTTAAACCATACTTTTGATTGCGCAGTTCTGAACACTCTTTCTGTAGAAAATGCAAGTGGACATTCGGAGCGCTAAGAGGGTAATAGTGGAAAAAGGAATATATTCAAATATAAACTACACAGTAGCATTCTGTGAAAATTCTTTCTGTTCTGTGCATTCAACTAACAGATTTGAACCTTACTTTTGATTGAGCCGTTCTGAAAATCTCTTTCTGTAGAAACTGCAATTGGACATGCTAAGCGCTAAGAGGCCTACATTGGGTAAAAGAATATCTTCAAATAAAAACTACACAGATGCATTCTGTGGAACTTATTTCTGATCTGTAAATTCATTTAACAGAGATAAAACATATTTTTGACTGAGCATTTATGAAACACTATTTTGTAGAAAATGCAAGTGGAGATTCGGAGCGCTAAGAGGGTAATAGTGGAAAAAGGAATGTCTTCAAATATAAACTACACAGAATCATTCGGTGAAACTTCTTTCTGATCTGTGCATTCAGCTAACAGAGTTAAACCATACTTTTGATTGAGCAGTTTTGAAACACTCTGTCTGTAGAAAATGCAACTGGACATTCGTAGCCCTAAGTGGGTAATAGTGGAAAAAAGAATATGTTCAAATATAAACTACACAGAAGCATTGTATGAAACTTCTTTCTGTTCTGTGCATTCAACTAACAGAGTTGAACCTTACTTTTGATTGAGCAGTTTTGAAACACTCTGTCTGTAGAAAATGCAACTGGACATTCGTAGCGCTAAGTGGGTAATAGTGGAAAAAAGAGTATGTTCAGATATAAACTATACAGAAGTATTGTATGAAACTTCTTTCTGTTCTGTGCATTCAACTAACAGAGTTGAACCTTACTTTTGATTGAGCCTTTCTGAAACACTCTTTCTGTAGAAACTGCAATTGGACATTCTGAGCGCTAAGAGGACTCTATTGGGAAAAATAATATCTTCAAATAAAAACTACACAGAAGCATTGTGTGAAACTTATTTCTGATATGTTCATTAAGCTAACAGAGTTAAACCATACTTTTGATTGCGCAGTTCTGAACACTCTTTCTGTAGAAAATGCAAGTGGACATTCGGAGCGCTAAGAGGGTAATAGTGGAAAAAGGAATATATTCAAATATAAACTACACAGTAGCATTCTGTGAAAATTCTTTCTGTTCTGTGCATTCAACTAACAGAGTTGAACCTTACTTTTGATTGAGCCGTTCTGAAACACTCTTTCTGTAGAAACTGCAATTGGACAAGCTAAGCGCTAAGAGGCCTACATTGGGAAAAAGAATATCTTCAAATAAAAACTACACAGATGCATTCTGTGAAACTTATTTCTGATCTGTAAATTCAGTTAACAGAGATAAAACATATTTTTGATTGAGCAGTTATGAAACACTCTTTTTGTAGAAAATGCAAGTGGAGATTCGGAGCGCTATGAGGGTAATAGTGGAAAAAGGAATGTCTTCAAATATAAACTACACAGAATCATTCGGTGAAACTTCTTTCTGATCTGTGCATTCAGCTAACAGAGTTAAACCATACTTTTGATTGAGCAGATCTGAACACTCTTTCTCTATAAAATGCAACTGGACATTTGGAGCGCTAAGAGCGTAGTAGTGGAAAAAGGAATATATTCAAATATAAACTACACAGAAGCATTCTGTGAAACTTCTTTCTGATCTGAGCATTCAGCTAACAGAGTTAAACCATACTTTTGATTGAGCAGTTTTGAAACACTCTGTCTGTAGAAAATGCATCTGGACATTCGTAGCGCTAAGTGGGTAATAGTGGAAAAAAGAATATGTTCAAATATAAACTACACAGAAGCATTGTATGAAACTTCTTTCTGTTCTGTGCATTCAACTAACAGAGTTGAACCTTACTTTTGATTGAGTCGTTCTGAAACACTCTTTCTGTAGAAACTGCAATTGGACATTCTGAGCGCTAAGAGGCCTATATTGGGAAAAAGAATGTCTACAAATAAAAACTACACAGAAGAATTGTGTGAAACTTCTTTCTGTTCTGTTTGTTCAACTAAAAGAGTTGAACCTTAGTTTTGATTGAGCCGTTCTGAAACACTCTTCCTGTAGAAAATGCAAGTGGAGATTCGGAGCGCTAAGAGGGTAATAGTGGAAAAAGGAATGTCTCCAAATATAAACTACACAGAATCATTCTGTGAAACTTCTTTCTGATCTGTGCATTCAGCTAACAGAGTTAAATCATACTTTTGATTGAGCAGATCTGAACACTCTTTCTGTAGAAAATGCAACTGGACATTTGGAGCGCTAAGAGAGTAGTAGTGGAAAAAGGAATATATTCAAATATAAACTACACAGAAGCATTCTGTGAAACTTCTTTCTGATCTGAGCATTCAGCTAACAGAGCTAAACCATACTTTTGATTGAGCAGTTTTGAAACACTCTGTCTGTAGAAAATGCAACTGGACATTCGTAGCGCTAAGTGGGTAATAGTGGAAAAAAGAATATGTTTAAATATAAACTACACAGAAGCATTGTATGAAACATCTTTCTGTTCTGTGCATTCAACTAACAGAGTTGAACCTTACTTTTGATTGAGCCTTTCTGAAACACTCTTTCTGTAGAAACGGCAATTGGACATTCTGAGCGCTAAGAGGCCTCTATTGGGAAAAATAATAACTTCAAATAAAAACTACACAGAAGAATTGTGTGAAACTTATTTCTGATATGTTCATTAAGCTAACAGAGTTAAACCATACTTTTGATTGCGCAGTTCTGAACACTCTTTCTGTAGAAAATGCAAGTGTACATTCGGAGCGCTAAGAGGGTAATAGTGGAAAAAGGAATATATTCAAATATAAACTACACAGTAGCATTCTGTGAAAATTCTTTCTGTTCTGTGCATTCAACTAACAGATTTGAACCTTACTTTTGATTGAGCCGTTCTGAAAATCTCTTTCTGTAGAAACTGCAATTGGACATGCTAAGCGCTAAGAGGCCTACATTGGGTAAAAGAATATCTTCAAATAAAAACTACCCAAATGCATTCTGTGGAACTTATTTCTGATCTGTAAATTCATTTAACAGAGATAAAACATATTTTTGACTGAGCATTTATGAAACACTCTTTTTGTAGAAAATGCAAGTGGAGATTCGGAGCGCTAAGAGGGTAATAGTGGAAAAAGGAATGTCTTCAAATATAAACTACACAGAATCATTCGGTGAAACTTCTTTCTGATCTGTGCATTCAGCTAACAGATTTAAACCATACTTTTGATTGAGCAGTTTTGAAACACTCTGTCTGTAGAAAATGCAACTGGACATTCGTAGCCCTAAGTGGGTAATAGTGGAAAAAAGAATATGTTCAAATATAAACTACACAGAAGCATTGTATGAAACTTCTTTCTGTTCTGTGCATTCAACTAACAGAGTTGAACCTTACTTTTGATTGAGCAGTTTTGAAACAGTCTGTCTGTAGAAAATGCAACTGGACATTCGTAGCGCTAAGTGGGTAATAGTGGAAAAAAGAGTATGTTCAGATATAAACTATACAGAAGGATTGTATGAAACTTCTTTCTGTTCTGTGCATTCAACTAACAGAGTTGAACCTTACTTTTGATTGAGCCTTTCTGAAACACTCTTTCTGTAGAAACTGCAATTGGACATTCTGAGCGCTAAGAGGACTCTATTGGGAAAAATAATATCTTCAAATAAAAACTACACAGAAGCATTGTGTGAAACTTATTTCTGATATGTTCATTAAGCTAACAGAGTTAAACCATACTTTTGATTGCGCAGTTCTGAACACTCTTTCTGTAGAAAATGCAAGTGGACATTCGGAGCGCTAAGAGGGTAATAGTGGAAAAAGGAATATATTCAAATATAAACTACACAGTAGCATTCTGTGAAAATTCTTTCTGTTCTGTGCATTCAACTAACAGAGTTGAACCTTACTTTTGATTGAGCCGTTCTGAAACACTCTTTCTGTAGAAACTGCAATTGGACATGCTAAGCGCTAAGAGGCCTACATTGGGAAAAAGAATATCTTCAAATAAAAACTACACAGATGCATTCTGTGAAACTTATTTCTGATCTGTAAATTCAGTTAACAGAGATAAAACATATTTTTGATTGAGCAGTTATGAAACACTCTTTTTGTAGAAAATGCAAGTGGAGATTCGGAGCGCTAAGAGGGTAATAGTGGAAAAAGGAATGTCTTCAAATATAAACTACACAGAATCATTCGGTGAAACTTCTTTCTGATCTGTGCATTCAGCTAACAGAGTTAAACCATACTTTTGATTGAGCAGATCTGAACACTCTTTCTCTAGAAAATGCAACTGGACATTTGGAGCGCTAAGAGCGTAGTAGTGGAAAAAGGAATATATTCAAATATAAACTACACAGAAGCATTCTGTGAAACTTCTTTCTGATCTGAGCATTCAGCTAACAGAGTTAAACCATACTTTTGATTGAGCAGTTTTGAAACACTCTGTCTGTAGAAAATGCAACTGGACATTCGTAGCGCTAAGTGGGTAATAGTGGAAAAAAGAATATGTTCAAATATAAACTACACAGAAGCATTGTATGAAACTTCTTTCTGTTCTGTGCATTCAACTAACAGAGTTGAACCTTACTTTTGATTGAGCCGTTCTGAAACACTCTTTCTGTAGAAACTGCAATTGGACATTCTGAGCGCTAAGAGGCCTATATTGGGAAAAAGAATGTCTACAATAAAAACTACACAGAAGAATTGTGTGAAACTTCTTTCTGTTCTGTTTGTTCAACTAAAAGAGTTGAACCTTAGTTTTGATTGAGCCGTTCTGAAACACACTTTCTGTAGAAAATGCAAGTGGAGATTCGGAGCGCTAAGAGGGTAATAGTGGAAAAAGGAATGTCTCCAAATATAAACTACACAGAATCATTCTGTGAAACTTCTTTCTGATCTGTGCATTCAGCTAACAGAGTTAAACCATACTTTTGATTGAGCAGATCTGAACACTCTTTCTGTAGAAAATGCAACTGGACATTTGGAGCGCTAAGAGAGTAGTAGTGGAAAAAGGAATATATTCAAATATAAACTACACAGAAGCATTCTGTGAAACTTCTTTCTGATCTGAGCATTCAGCTAACAGAGTTAAACCATACTTTTGATTGAGCAGTTTTGAAACACTCTGTCTGTAGAAATGCAACTGGACATTTGTAGCGCTAAGTGGGTAATAGTGGAAAAAAGAATATGTTCAAATATAAACTACACAGAAGCATTGTATGAAACTTCTTTCTGTTCTGTGCATTCAACTAACAGAGTTGAACCTTACTTTTGATTGAGCCTTTCTGAAACACTCTTTCTGTAGAAACAGCAATTGGACATTCTGAGTGCTAAGAGGCCTATATTGGGAAAAATAATATCTTCAAATAAAAACTACACAGAAGCATTGTGTGAAACTTATTTCTGATATGTTCATTAAGCTAACAGAGTTAAACCATACTTTTGATTGCGCAGTTCTGAACACTCTTTCTGTAGAAAATGCAAGTGGACATTCGGAGCGCTAAGAGGGTATAGTGGAAAAAGGAATATATTCAAATATAAACTACACAGTAGCATTCTGTGAAAATTCTTTCTGTTCTGTGCATTCAACTAACAGAGTTGAACCTTACTTTTGATTGAGCCGTTCTGAAACACTCTTTCTGTAGAAACTGCAATTGGACATGCTAAGCGCTAAGAGGCCTACATTGGGAAAAAGAATATCTTCAAATAAAAACTACCCAGATGCATTCTGTGAAACTTATTTCTGATCTGTAAATTCAGTTAACAGAGATAAAACATATTTTTGATTGAGCAGTTATGAAACACTCTTTTAGTAGAAAATGCACGTGGAGATTCGGAGCGCTAAGAGGGTAATAGTGGAAAAAGGAATATCTTCAAATATAAACTACACAGAATCATTCGGTGAAACTTCTTTCTGATCTGTGCATTCAGCTAACAGAGTTAAACCATACTTTTGATTGAGCAGATCTGAACACTCTTTCTGTAGAAAATGCAACTGGACATTTGGAGCGCTAAGAGCGTAGTAGTGGAAAAAGGAATATATTCAAATATAAACTACACAGAAGCATTCTGTGAAACTTTTTTCTGATCTGAGCATTCAGCTAACAGAGTTAAAGCATACTTTTGATTGAGCAGTTTTGAAACACTCTGTCTGTAGAAAATGCAACTGGACATTCGTAGCGCTAAGTGGGTAATAGTGGAAAAAAGAATATGTTCAAATATAAACTACACAGAAGCATTGTATGAAACTTCTTTCTGTTCTGTGCATTCAACTAACAGAGTTGAACCTTACTTTTGATTGAGCCGTTCTGAAACACTCTTTCTGTAGAAACTGCAATTGGACATTCTGAGCGCTAAGAGGCCTATATTGGGAAAAAGAATGTCTACAAATAAAAACTACACAGAAGAATTGTGTGAAACATCTTTCTGTTCTGTTTGTTCAACTAAAAGAGTTGAACCTTAGTTTTGATTGAGCCGTTCTGAAACACTCTTTCTGTAGAAAATGCAAGTGGAGATACGGAGCGCTAAGAGGGTAATAGTGGAAAAAGGAATGTCTCCACATATAAACTACACAGAATCATTCTGTGAAACTTCTTTCTGATCTGTGCATTCAGCTAACAGAGTTAAACCATACTTTTGATTGAGCAGTTTTGAAACACTCTGTCTGTAGAAAATGCAACTGGACATTCGTAGCGCTAAGTGGGTAATTGTGGAAAAAAGAATATGTTCAAATATAAACTACACAGAAGCAGTGTATAAAACTTCTTTCTGTTCTGTGCATTCAACTAACAGAGTTGAACCTTACTTTTGATTGAGCCTTTCTGAAACACTCTTTCTGTAGAAACTGCAATTGGACATTCTGAGCGCTAAGAGGCCTATATTGGGAAAAATAATATCTTCAAATAAAAACTACACGGAAGCATTGAGTGAAACTTATTTCTGATATGTTCATTAAGCTAACAGAGTTAAACCATACTTTTGATTGCGCAGTTCTGAACACTCTTTCTGTAGAAAATGCAAGTGGACATTCGTAGCGCTCAGTGGGTAATAGTGGAAAAAAGAATATGTTCAAATATAAACTACACAGAAGCATCGTATGAAACTTCTTTCTGTTCTGTGCATTCAACTAACAGAGTTGAACCTTACTTTTGATTGAGCCTTTCTGAAACACTCTTTCTGTAGAAACTGCAATTGGACATTCTGAGCGCTAAGAGGCCTCTATTGGGAAAAATAATATCTTCAAATAAAAACTACACAGAAGCATTGTGTGAAACTTATTTCTGATATGTTCATTAAGCTAACAGAGTTAAACCATACTTTTGATTGCGCAGTTCTGAACACTCTTTCTGTAGAAAATGCAAGTGGACATTCGGAGCGCTAAGAGGGTAATAGTGGAAAAAGGAATATATTCAAATATAAACTACACAGTAGCATTCTGTGAAAATTCTTTCTGTTCTGTGCATTCAACTAACAGAGTTGAACCTTACTTTTGATTGAGCCGTTCTGAAACACTCTTTCTGTAGAAACTGCAATTGGACATTCTGAGCGCTAAGAGGCCTATATTGGGAAAAAGAATGTCTACAAATAAAAACTACACAGAAGAATTGTGTGAAACTTCTTTCTGTTCTGTTTGTTCAACTAAAAGAGTTGAACCTTAGTTTTGATTGAGCCGTTCTGAAACACTCTTCCTGTAGAAAATGCAAGTGGAGATTCGGAGCGCTAAGAGGGTAATAGTGGAAAAAGGAATGTCTCCAAATATAAACTACACAGAATCATTCTGTGAAACTTCTTTCTGATCTGTGCATTCAGCTAACAGAGTTAAACCATACTTTTGATTGAGCAGATCTGAACACTCTTTCTGTAGAAAATGCAACTGGACATTTGGAGCGCTAAGAGAGTAGTAGTGGAAAAAGGAATATATTCAAATATAAACTACACAGAAGCATTCTGTGAAACTTCTTTCTGATCTGAGCATTCAGCTAACAGAGTTAAACCATACTTTTGATTGAGCAGTTTTGAAACACTCTGTCTGTAGAAAATGCAACTGGACATTCGTAGCGCTAAGTGGGTAATAGTGGAAAAAAGAATATGTTTAAATATAAACTACACAGAAGCATTGTATGAAACTTCTTTCTGTTCTGTGCATTCAACTAACAGAGTTGAACCTTACTTTTGATTGAGCCTTTCTGAAACACTCTTTCTGTAGAAACGGCAATTGGACATTCTGAGCGCTAAGAGGCCTCTATTGGGAAAAATAATAACTTCAAATAAAAACTACACAGAAGCATTGTGTGAAACTTATTTCTGATATGTTCATTAAGCTAACAGAGTTAAACCATACTTTTGATTGCGCAGTTCTGAACACTCTTTCTGTAGAAAATGCAAGTGGACATTCGGAGCGCTAAGAGGGTAATAGTGGAAAAAGGAATATATTCAAATATAAACTACACAGTAGCATTCTGTGAAAATTCTTTCTGTTCTGTGCATTCAACTAACAGATTTGAACCTTACTTTTGATTGAGCCGTTCTGAAAATCTCTTTCTGTAGATACTGCAATTGGACATGCTAAGCGCTAAGAGGCCTACATTGGGTAAAAGAATATCTTCAAATAAAAACTACACAGATGCATTCTGTGGAACTTATTTCTGATCTGTAAATTCATTTAACAGAGATAAAACATATTTTTGACTGAGCATTTATGAAACACTCTTTTTGTAGAAAATGCAAGTGGAGATTCGGAGCGCTAAGAGGGTAATAGTGGAAAAAGGAATGTCTTCAAATATAAACTACACAGAATCATTCGGTGAAACTTCTTTCTGATCTGTGCATTCAGCTAACAGAGTTAAACCATACTTTTGATTGAGCAGTTTTGAAACACTCTGTCTGTAGAAAATGCAACTGGACATTCGTAGCCCTAAGTGGGTAATAGTGGAAAAAAGAATATGTTCAAATATAAACTACACAGAAGCATTGTATGAAACTTCTTTCTGTTCTGTGCATTCAACTAACAGAGTTGAACCTTACTTTTGATTGAGCAGTTTTGAAACACTCTGTCTGTAGAAAATGCAACTGGACATTCGTAGCGCTAAGTGGGTAATAGTGGAAAAAAGAGTATGTTCAGATATAAACTATACAGAAGGATTGTATGAAACTTCTTTCTGTTCTGTTCATTCAACTAACAGAGTTGAACCTTACTTTTGATTGAGCCTTTCTGAAACACTCTTTCTTTAGAAACTGCAATTGGACATTCTGAGCGCTAAGAGGACTCTATTGGGAAAAATAATATCTTCAAATAAAAACTACACAGAAGCATTGTGTGAAACTTATTTCTGATATGTTCATTAAGCTAACAGAGTTAAACCATACTTTTGATTGCGCAGTTCTGAACACTCTTTCTGTAGAAAATGCAAGTGGACATTCGGAGCGCTAAGAGGGTAATAGTGGAAAAAGGAATATATTCAAATATAAACTACACAGTAGCATTCTGTGAAAATTCTTTCTGTTCTGTGCATTCAACTAACAGAGTTGAACCTTACTTTTGATTGAGCCGTTCTGAAACACTCTTTCTGTAGAAACTGCAATTGGACATGCTAAGCGCTAAGAGGCCTACATTGGGAAAAAGAATATCTTCAAATAAAAACTACACAGATGCATTCTGTGAAACTTATTTCTGATCTGTAAATTCAGTTAACAGAGATAAAACATATTTTTGATTGAGCAGTTATGAAACACTCTTTTTGTAGAAAATGCAAGTGGAGATTCGGAGCGCTAAGAGGGTAATAGTGGAAAAAGGAATGTCTTCAAATATAAACTACACAGAATCATTCGGTGAAACTTCTTTCTGATCTGTGCATTCAGCTAACAGAGTTAAACCATACTTTTGATTGAGCAGATCTGAACACTCTTTCTCTAGAAAATGCAACTGGACATTTGGAGCGCTAAGAGAGTAGTAGTGGAAAAAGGAATATATTCAAATATAAACTACACAGAAGCATTCTGTGAAACTTCTTTCTGATCTGAGCATTCAGCTAACAGAGTTAAACCATACTTTTGATTGAGCAGTTTTGAAACACTCTGTCTGTAGAAAATGCAACTGGACATTCGTAGCGCTAAGTGGGTAATAGTGGAAAAAAGAATATGTTCAAATATAAACTACACAGAAGCATTGTGTGAAACTTCTTTCTGTTCTGTGCATTCAACTAACAGAGTTGAACCTTACTTTTGATTGAGCCGTTCTGAAACACTCTTTCTGTAGAAACTGCAATTGGACATTCTGAGCGCTAAGAGGCCTATATTGGGAAAAAGAATGTCTACAATAAAAACTACACAGAAGAATTGTGTGAAACTTCTTTCTGTTCTGTTTGTTCAACTAAAAGAGTTGAACCTTAGTTTTGATTGAGCCGTTCTGAAACACACTTTCTGTAGAAAATGCAAGTGGAGATTCGGAGCGCTAATAGGGAAATAGTGGAAAAAGGAATGTCTCCAAATATAAACTACACAGAATCATTCTGTGAAACTTCTTTCTGATCTGTGCATTCAGCTAACAGAGTTAAACCATACTTTTGATTGAGCAGATCTGAACACTCTTTCTGTAGAAAATGCAACTGGACATTTGGAGCGCTAAGAGAGTAGTAGTGGAAAAAGGAATATATTCAAATATAAACTACACAGAAGCATTCTGTGAAACTTCTTTCTGATCTGAGCATTCAGCTAACAGAGTTAAACCATACTTTTGATTGAGCAGTTTTGAAACACTCTGTCTGTAGAAAATGCAACTGGACATTCGTAGCGCTAAGTGGGTAATAGTGGAAAAAAGAATATGTTCAAATATAAACTACACAGAAGCATTGTATGAAACTTCTTTCTGTTCTGTGCATTCAACTAACAGAGTTGAACCTTACTTTTGATTGAGCCTTTCTGAAACACTCTTTCTGTAGAAACAGCAATTGGACATTCTGAGCGCTAAGAGGCCTATATTGGGAAAAATAATATCTTCAAATAAAAACTACACAGAAGCATTGTGTGAAACTTATTTCTGATATGTTCATTAAGCTAACAGAGTTAAACCATACTTTTGATTGCGCAGTTCTGAACACTCTTTCTGTAGAAAATGCAAGTGGACATTCGGAGCGCTAAGAGGGTATAGTGGAAAAAGGAATATATTCAAATATAAACTACACAGTAGCATTCTGTGAAAATTCTTTCTGTTCTGTGCATTCAACTAACAGAGTTGAACCTTACTTTTGATTGAGCCGTTCTGAAACACTCTTTCTGTAGAAACTGCAATTGGACATGCTAAGCGCTAAGAGGCCTACATTGGGAAAAAGAATATCTTCAAATAAAAACTACCCAGATGCATTCTGTGAAACTTATTTCTGATCTGTAAATTCAGTTAACAGAGATAAAACATATTTTTGATTGAGCAGTTATGAAACTCTCTTTTAGTAGAAAATGCACGTGGAGATTCGGAGCGCTAAGAGGGTAATAGTGGAAAAAGTAATATCTTCAAATATAAACTACACAGAATCATTCGGTGAAACTTCTTTCTGATCTGTGCATTCAGCTAACAGAGTTAAACCATACTTTTGATTGAGCAGATCTGAACACTCTTTCTGTAGAAAATGCAACTGGACATTTGGAGCGCTAAGAGCGTAGTAGTGGAAAAAGGAATATATTCAAATATAAACTACACAGAAGCATTCTGTGAAACTTTTTTCTGATCTGAGCATTCAGCTAACAGAGTTAAACCATACTTTTGATTGAGCAGTTTTGAAACACTCTGTCTGTAGAAAATGCAACTGGACATTCGTAGCGCTAAGTGGGTAATAGTGGAAAAAAGAGTATGTTCAAATATAAACTACACAGAAGCATTGTATGAAACTTCTTTCTGTTCTGTGCATTCAACTAACAGAGTTGAACCTTACTTTTGATTGAGCCGTTCTGAAACACTCTTTCTGTAGAAACTGCAATTGGACATTCTGAGCGCTAAGAGGCCTCTATTGGGAAAAATAATATCTTCAAATAAAAACTACACAGAAGCATTGTGTGAAACTTATTTCTGATATGTTCATTAAGCTAACAGAGTTAAACCATACTTTTGATTGCGCAGTTCTGAACACTCTTTCTGTAGAAAATGCAAGTGGACATTCGGAGCGCTAAGAGGGTAATAGTGGAAAAAGGAATATATTCAAATATAAACTACACAGTAGCATTCTGTGAAAATTCTTTCTGTTCTGTGCATTCAACTAACAGAGTTGAACCTTACTTTTGATTGAGCCGTTCTGAAACACTCTTTCTGTAGAAACTGCAATTGGACATTCTGAGCGCTAAGAGGCCTATATTGGGAAAAAGAATGTCTACAAATAAAAACTACACAGAAGAATTGTGTGAAACTTCTTTCTGTTCTGTTTGTTCAACTAAAAGAGTTGAACCTTAGTTTTGATTGAGCCGTTCTGAAACACTCTTCCTGTAGAAAATGCAAGTGGAGATTCGGAGCGCTAAGAGGGTAATAGTGGAAAAAGGAATGTCTCCAAATATAAACTACACAGAATCATTCTGTGAAACTTCTTTCTGATCTGTGCATTCAGCTAACAGAGTTAAACCATACTTTTGATTGAGCAGATCTGAACACTCTTTCTGTAGAAAATGCAACTGGACATTTGGAGCGCTAAGAGAGTAGTAGTGGAAAAAGGAATATATTCAAATATAAACTACACAGAAGCATTCTGTGAAACTTCTTTCTGATCTGAGCATTCAGCTAACAGAGTTAAACCATACTTTTGATTGAGCAGTTTTGAAACACTCTGTCTGTAGAAAATGCAACTGGACATTCGTAGCGCTAAGTGGGTAATAGTGGAAAAAAGAATATGTTTAAATATAAACTACACAGAAGCATTGTATGAAACTTCTTTCTGTTCTGTGCATTCAACTAACAGAGTTGAACCTTACTTTTGATTGAGCCTTTCTGAAACACTCTTTCTGTAGAAACGGCAATTGGACATTCTGAGCGCTAAGAGGCCTCTATTGGGAAAAATAATAACTTCAAATAAAAACTACACAGAAGCATTGTGTGAAACTTATTTCTGATATGTTCATTAAGCTAACAGAGTTAAACCATACTTTTGATTGCGCAGTTCTGAACACTCTTTCTGTAGAAAATGCAAGTGGACATTCGGAGCGCTAAGAGGGTAATAGTGGAAAAAGGAATATATTCAAATATAAACTACACAGTAGCATTCTGTGAAAATTCTTTCTGTTCTGTGCATTCAACTAACAGATTTGAACCTTACTTTTGATTGAGCCGTTCTGAAAATCTCTTTCTGTAGATACTGCAATTGGACATGCTAAGCGCTAAGAGGCCTACATTGGGTAAAAGAATATCTTCAAATAAAAACTACACAGATGCATTCTGTGGAACTTATTTCTGATCTGTAAATTCATTTAACAGAGATAAAACATATTTTTGACTGAGCATTTATGAAACACTCTTTTTGTAGAAAATGCAAGTGGAGATTCGGAGCGCTAAGAGGGTAATAGTGGAAAAAGGAATGTCTTCAAATATAAACTACACAGAATCATTCGGTGAAACTTCTTTCTGATCTGTGCATTCAGCTAACAGAGTTAAACCATACTTTTGATTGAGCAGTTTTGAAACACTCTGTCTGTAGAAAATGCAACTGGACATTCGTAGCCCTAAGTGGGTAATAGTGGAAAAAAGAATATGTTCAAATATAAACTACACAGAAGCATTGTATGAAACTTCTTTCTGTTCTGTGCATTCAACTAACAGAGTTGAACCTTACTTTTGATTGAGCAGTTTTGAAACACTCTGTCTGTAGAAAATGCAACTGGACATTCGTAGCGCTAAGTGGGTAATAGTGGAAAAAAGAGTATGTTCAGATATAAACTATACAGAAGGATTGTATGAAACTTCTTTCTGTTCTGTTCATTCAACTAACAGAGTTGAACCTTACTTTTGATTGAGCCTTTCTGAAACACTCTTTCTTTAGAAACTGCAATTGGACATTCTGAGCGCTAAGAGGACTCTATTGGGAAAAATAATATCTTCAAATAAAAACTACACAGAAGCATTGTGTGAAACTTATTTCTGATATGTTCATTAAGCTAACAGAGTTAAACCATACTTTTGATTGCGCAGTTCTGAACACTCTTTCTGTAGAAAATGCAAGTGGACATTCGGAGCGCTAAGAGGGTAATAGTGGAAAAAGGAATATATTCAAATATAAACTACACAGTAGCATTCTGTGAAAATTCTTTCTGTTCTGTGCATTCAACTAACAGAGTTGAACCTTACTTTTGATTGAGCCGTTCTGAAACACTCTTTCTGTAGAAACTGCAATTGGACATGCTAAGCGCTAAGAGGCCTACATTGGGAAAAAGAATATCTTCAAATAAAAACTACACAGATGCATTCTGTGAAACTTATTTCTGATCTGTAAATTCAGTTAACAGAGATAAAACATATTTTTGATTGAGCAGTTATGAAACACTCTTTTTGTAGAAAATGCAAGTGGAGATTCGGAGCGCTAAGAGGGTAATAGTGGAAAAAGGAATGTCTTCAAATATAAACTACACAGAATCATTCGGTGAAACTTCTTTCTGATCTGTGCATTCAGCTAACAGAGTTAAACCATACTTTTGATTGAGCAGATCTGAACACTCTTTCTCTAGAAAATGCAACTGGACATTTGGAGCGCTAAGAGAGTAGTAGTGGAAAAAGGAATATATTCAAATATAAACTACACAGAAGCATTCTGTGAAACTTCTTTCTGATCTGAGCATTCAGCTAACAGAGTTAAACCATACTTTTGATTGAGCAGTTTTGAAACACTCTGTCTGTAGAAAATGCAACTGGACATTCGTAGCGCTAAGTGGGTAATAGTGGAAAAAAGAATATGTTCAAATATAAACTACACAGAAGCATTGTGTGAAACTTCTTTCTGTTCTGTGCATTCAACTAACAGAGTTGAACCTTACTTTTGATTGAGCCGTTCTGAAACACTCTTTCTGTAGAAACTGCAATTGGACATTCTGAGCGCTAAGAGGCCTATATTGGGAAAAAGAATGTCTACAATAAAAACTACACAGAAGAATTGTGTGAAACTTCTTTCTGTTCTGTTTGTTCAACTAAAAGAGTTGAACCTTAGTTTTGATTGAGCCGTTCTGAAACACACTTTCTGTAGAAAATGCAAGTGGAGATTCGGAGCGCTAATAGGGAAATAGTGGAAAAAGGAATGTCTCCAAATATAAACTACACAGAATCATTCTGTGAAACTTCTTTCTGATCTGTGCATTCAGCTAACAGAGTTAAACCATACTTTTGATTGAGCAGATCTGAACACTCTTTCTGTAGAAAATGCAACTGGACATTTGGAGCGCTAAGAGAGTAGTAGTGGAAAAAGGAATATATTCAAATATAAACTACACAGAAGCATTCTGTGAAACTTCTTTCTGATCTGAGCATTCAGCTAACAGAGTTAAACCATACTTTTGATTGAGCAGTTTTGAAACACTCTGTCTGTAGAAAATGCAACTGGACATTCGTAGCGCTAAGTGGGTAATAGTGGAAAAAAGAATATGTTCAAATATAAACTACACAGAAGCATTGTATGAAACTTCTTTCTGTTCTGTGCATTCAACTAACAGAGTTGAACCTTACTTTTGATTGAGCCTTTCTGAAACACTCTTTCTGTAGAAACAGCAATTGGACATTCTGAGCGCTAAGAGGCCTATATTGGGAAAAATAATATCTTCAAATAAAAACTACACAGAAGCATTGTGTGAAACTTATTTCTGATATGTTCATTAAGCTAACAGAGTTAAACCATACTTTTGATTGCGCAGTTCTGAACACTCTTTCTGTAGAAAATGCAAGTGGACATTCGGAGCGCTAAGAGGGTATAGTGGAAAAAGGAATATATTCAAATATAAACTACACAGTAGCATTCTGTGAAAATTCTTTCTGTTCTGTGCATTCAACTAACAGAGTTGAACCTTACTTTTGATTGAGCCGTTCTGAAACACTCTTTCTGTAGAAACTGCAATTGGACATGCTAAGCGCTAAGAGGCCTACATTGGGAAAAAGAATATCTTCAAATAAAAACTACCCAGATGCATTCTGTGAAACTTATTTCTGATCTGTAAATTCAGTTAACAGAGATAAAACATATTTTTGATTGAGCAGTTATGAAACTCTCTTTTAGTAGAAAATGCACGTGGAGATTCGGAGCGCTAAGAGGGTAATAGTGGAAAAAGTAATATCTTCAAATATAAACTACACAGAATCATTCGGTGAAACTTCTTTCTGATCTGTGCATTCAGCTAACAGAGTTAAACCATACTTTTGATTGAGCAGATCTGAACACTCTTTCTGTAGAAAATGCAACTGGACATTTGGAGCGCTAAGAGCGTAGTAGTGGAAAAAGGAATATATTCAAATATAAACTACACAGAAGCATTCTGTGAAACTTTTTTCTGATCTGAGCATTCAGCTAACAGAGTTAAACCATACTTTTGATTGAGCAGTTTTGAAACACTCTGTCTGTAGAAAATGCAACTGGACATTCGTAGCGCTAAGTGGGTAATAGTGGAAAAAAGAGTATGTTCAAATATAAACTACACAGAAGCATTGTATGAAACTTCTTTCTGTTCTGTGCATTCAACTAACAGAGTTGAACCTTACTTTTGATTGAGCCGTTCTGAAACACTCTTTCTGTAGAAACTGCAATTGGACATTCTGAGCGCTAAGAGGCCTATATTGGGAAAAAGAATGTCTACAAATAAAAACTACACAGAAGAATTGTGTGAAACTTCTTTCTGTTCTGTTTGTTCAACTAAAAGAGTTGAACCTTAGTTTTGATTGAGCCGTTCTGAAACACTCTTTCTGTAGAAAATGCAAGTGGAGATACGGAGCGCTAAGAGGGTAATAGTGGAAAAAGGAATGTCTCCACATATAAACTACACAGAATCATTCTGTGAAACTTCTTTCTGATCTGTGCATTCAGCTAACAGAGTTAAACCATACTTCTGATTGAGCAGATCTGAACTCTATTTCTGTAGAAAATGCAACTGGACATTTGGAGCGCTAAGAGAGTAGTAGTGGAAAAAGGAATATATTCAAATATAAACTACACAGAAGGATTCTGTGAAACTTCTTTCTGATCTGAGCATTCAGCTAACAGAGTTAAACCATACTTTTGATTGAGCAGTTTTGAAACACTCTGTCTGTAGAAAATGCAACTGGACATTCGTAGCGCTAAGTGGGTAATTGTGGAAAAAAGAATATGTTCAAATATAAACTACACAGAAGCAGTGTATAAAACTTCTTTCTGTTCTGTGCATTCAACTAACAGAGTTGAACCTTACTTTTGATTGAGCCTTTCTGAAACACTCTTTCTGTAGAAACTGCAATTGGACATTCTGAGCGCTAAGAGGCCTATATTGGGAAAAATAATATCTTCAAATAAAAACTACACGGAAGCATTGTGTGAAACTTATTTCTGATATGTTCATTAAGCTAACAGAGTTAAACCATACTTTTGATTGCGCAGTTCTGAACACTCTTTCTGTAGAAAATGCAAGTGGACATTCGGAGCGCTAAGAGGGTAATAGTGGAAAAAGGAATATATTCAAATATAAACTACACAGTAGCATTCTGTGAAAATTCTTTCTGTTCTGTGCATTCAACTAACAGAGTTGAACCTTACTTTTGATTGAGCCGTTCTGAAACACTCTTTCTGTAGAAACTGCAATTGGACATGCTAAGCGCTAAGAGGCCTACATTGGGAAAAAGAATATCTTCAAATAAAAACTACCCAGATGCATTCTGTGAAACTTATTTCTGATCTGTAAATTCAGTTAACAGAGATAAAACATATTTTTGATTGAGCAGTTATGAAACACTCTTTTAGTAGAAAATGCACGTGGAGATTCGGAGCGCTAAGAGGGTAATAGTGGAAAAAGTAATATCTTCAAATATAAACTACACAGAATCATTCGGTGAAACTTCTTTCTGATCTGTGCATTCAGCTAACAGAGTTAAACCATACTTTTGATTGAGCAGATCTGAACACTCTTTCTGTAGAAAATGCAACTGGACATTTGGAGCGCTAAGAGCGTAGTAGTGGAAAAAGGAATATATTCAAATATAAACTACACAGAAGCATTCTGTGAAACTTTTTTCTGATCTGAGCATTCAGCTAACAGAGTTAAACCATACTTTTGATTGAGCAGTTTTGAAACACTCTGTCTGTAGAAAATGCAACTGGACATTCGTAGCGCTAAGTGGGTAATAGTGGAAAAAAGAATATGTTCAAATATAAACTACACAGAAGCATTGTATGAAACTTCTTTCTGTTCTGTGCATTCAACTAACAGAGTTGAACCTTACTTTTGATTGAGCCGTTCTGAAACACTCTTTCTGTAGAAACTGCAATTGGACATTCTGAGCGCTAAGAGGCCTATATTGGGAAAAAGAATGTCTACAAATAAAAACTACACAGAAGAATTGTGTGAAACTTCTTTCTGTTCTGTTTGTTCAACTAAAAGAGTTGAAACTTAGTTTTGATTGAGCCGTTCTGAAACACTCTTTCTGTAGAAAATGCAAGTGGAGATACGGAGCGCTAAGAGGGTAATAGTGGAAAAAGGAATGTCTCCACATATAAACTACACAGAATCATTCTGTGAAACTTCTTTCTGATCTGTGCATTCAGCTAACAGAGTTAAACCATACTTCTGATTGAGCAGATCTGAACTCTATTTCTGTAGAAAATGCAACTGGACATTTGGAGCGCTAAGAGAGTAGTAGTGGAAAAAGGAATATATTCAAATATAAACTACACAGAAGGATTCTGTGAAACTTCTTTCTGATCTGAGCATTCAGCTAACAGAGTTAAACCATACTTTTGATTGAGCAGTTTTGAAACACTCTGTCTGTAGAAAATGCAACTGGACATTCGTAGCGCTAAGTGGGTAATTGTGGAAAAAAGAATATGTTCAAATATAAACTACACAGAAGCAGTGTATAAAACTTCTTTCTGTTCTGTGCATTCAACTAACAGAGTTGAACCTTACTTTTGATTGAGCCTTTCTGAAACACTCTTTCTGTAGAAACTGCAATTGGACATTCTGAGCGCTAAGAGGCCTATATTGGGAAAAATAATATCTTCAAATAAAAACTACACGGAAGCATTGTGTGAAACTTATTTCTGATATGTTCATTAAGCTAACAGAGTTAAACCATACTTTTGATTGCGCAGTTCTGAACACTCTTTCTGTAGAAAATGCAAGTGGACATTCGGAGCGCTAAGAGGGTAATAGTGGAAAAAGGAATATATTCAAATATAAACTACACAGTAGCATTCTGTGAAAATTCTTTCTGTTCTGTGCATTCAACTAACAGATTTGAACCTTACTTTTGATTGAGCCGTTCTGAAAATCTCTTTCTGTAGAAACTGCAATTGGACATGCTAAGCGCTAAGAGGCCTACATTGGGTAAAAGAATATCTTCAAATAAAAACTACACAGATGCATTCTGTGGAACTTATTTCTGATCTGTAAATTCATTTAACAGAGATAAAACATATTTTTGACTGAGCATTTATGAAACACTCTTTTTGTAGAAAATGCAAGTGGAGATTCGGAGCGCTAAGAGGGTAATAGTGGAAAAAGGAATGTCTTCAAATATAAACTACACAGAATCATTCGGTGAAACTTCTTTCTGATCTGTGCATTCAGCTAACAGAGTTAAACCATACTTTTGATTGAGCAGTTTTGAAACACTCTGTCTGTAGAAAATGCAACTGGACATTCGTAGCCCTAAGTGGGTAATAGTGGAAAAAAGAATATGTTCAAATATAAACTACACAGAAGCATTGTATGAAACTTCTTTCTGTTCTGTGCATTCAACTAACAGAGTTGAACATTACTTTTGATTGAGCAGTTTTGAAACACTCTGTCTGTAGAAAATGCAACTGGACATTCGTAGCGCTAAGTGGGTAATAGTGGAAAAAAGAGTATGTTCAGATATAAACTATACAGAAGGATTGTATGAAACTTCTTTCTGTTCTGTGCATTCAACTAACAGAGTTGAACCTTACTTTTGATTGAGCCTTTCTGAAACACTCTTTCTGTAGAAACTGCAATTGGACATTCTGAGCGCTAAGAGGACTCTATTGGGAAAAATAATATCTTCAAATAAAAACTACACAGAAGCATTGTGTGAAACTTATTTCTGATATGTTCATTAAGCTAACAGAGTTAAACCATACTTTTGATTGCGCAGTTCTGAACACTCTTTCTGTAGAAAATGCAAGTGGACATTCGGAGCGCTAAGAGGGTAATAGTGGAAAAAGGAATATATTCAAATATAAACTACACAGTAGCATTCTGTGAAAATTCTTTCTGTTCTGTGCATTCAACTAACAGAGTTGAACCTTACTTTTGATTGAGCCGTTCTGAAACACTCTTTCTGTAGAAACTGCAATTGGACATGCTAAGCGCTAAGAGGCCTACATTGGGAAAAAGAATATCTTCAAATAAAAACTACACAGATGCATTCTGTGAAACTTATTTCTGATCTGTAAATTCAGTTAACAGAGATAAAACATATTTTTGATTGAGCAGTTATGAAACACTCTTTTTGTAGAAAATGCAAGTGGAGATTCGGAGCGCTAAGAGGGTAATAGTGGAAAAAGGAATGTCTTCAAATATAAACTACACAGAATCATTCGGTGAAACTTCTTTCTGATCTGTGCATTCAGCTAACAGAGTTAAACCATACTTTTGATTGAGCAGATCTGAACTCTCTTTATCTAGAAAATGCAACTGGACATTTGGAGCGCTAAGAGCGTAGTAGTGGAAAAAGGAATATATTCAAATATAAACTACACAGAAGCATTCTGTGAAACTTCTTTCTGATCTGAGCATTCAGCTAACAGAGTTAAACCATACTTTTGATTGAGCAGTTTTGAAACACTCTGTCTGTAGAAAATGCAACTGGACATTCGTAGCGCTAAGTGGGTAATAGTGGAAAAAAGAATATGTTCAAATATAAACTACACAGAAGCATTGTATGAAACTTCTTTCTGTTCTGTGCATTCAACTAACAGAGTTGAACCTTACTTTTGATTGAGCCGTTCTGAAACACTCTTTCTGTAGAAACTGCAATTGGACATTCTGAGCGCTAAGAGGCCTATATTGGGAAAAAGAATGTCTACAATAAAAACTACACAGAAGAATTGTGTGAAACTTCTTTCTGTTCTGTTTGTTCAACTAAAAGAGTTGAACCTTAGTTTTGATTGAGCCGTTCTGAAACACACTTTCTGTAGAAAATGCAAGTGGAGATTCGGAGCGCTAAGAGGGAAATAGTGGAAAAAGGAATGTCTCCAAATATAAACTACACAGAATCATTCTGTGAAACTTCTTTCTGATCTGTGCATTCAGCTAACAGAGTTAAACCATACTTCTGATTGAGCAGATCTGAACTCTATTTCTGTAGAAAATGCAACTGGACATTTGGAGCGCTAAGAGAGTAGTAGTGGAAAAAGGAATATATTCAAATATAAACTACACAGAAGCATTCTGTGAAACTTCTTTCTGATCTGAGCATTCAGCTAACAGAGTTAAACCATACTTTTGATTGAGCAGTTTTGAAACACTCTGTCTGTAGAAAATGCAACTGGACATTCGTAGCGCTAAGTGGGTAATTGTGGAAAAAAGAATATGTTCAAATATAAACTACACAGAAGCAGTGTATAAAACTTCTTTCTGTTCTGTGCATTCAACTAACAGAGTTGAACCTTACTTTTGATTGAGCCTTTCTGAAACACTCTTTCTGTAGAAACTGCAATTGGACATTCTGAGCGCTAAGAGGCCTATATTGGGAAAAATAATATCTTCAAATAAAAACTACACGGAAGCATTGTGTGAAACTTATTTCTGATATGTTCATTAAGCTAACAGAGTTAAACCATACTTTTGATTGCGCAGTTCTGAACACTCTTTCTGTAGAAAATGCAAGTGGACATTCGGAGCGCTAAGAGGGTAATAGTGGAAAAAGGAATATATTCAAATATAAACTACACAGTAGCATTCTGTGAAAATTCTTTCTGTTCTGTGCATTCAACTAACAGAGTTGAACCTTACTTTTGATTGAGCCGTTCTGAAACACTCTTTCTGTAGAAACTGCAATTGGACATGCTAAGCGCTAAGAGGCCTACATTGGGAAAAAGAATATCTTCAAATAAAAACTACACAGATGCATTCTGTGAAACTTATTTCTGATCTGTAAATTCAGTTAACAGAGATAAAACATATTTTTGATTGAGCAGTTATGAAACACTCTTTTTGTAGAAAATGCAAGTGGAGATTCGGAGCGCTAAGAGGGTAATAGTGGAAAAAGGAATGTCTTCAAATATAAACTACACAGAATCATTTGGTGAAACTTCTTTCTGATCTGTGCATTCAGCTAACAGAGTTAAACCATACTTTTGATTGAGCAGATCTGAACACTCTTTCTGTTGAAAATGCAACTGGACATTTGGACCGCTAAGAGCGTAGTAGTGGAAAAAGGAATATATTCAAATATAAACTACACAGAAGCATTCTGTGAAACTTCTTTCTGATCTGAGCATTCAGCTAACAGAGTTAAACCATACTTTTGATTGAGCAGTTTTGAAACACTCTGTCTGTAGAAAATGCAACTGGACATTCGTAGCGCTAAGTGGGTAATAGTGGAAAAAAGAATATGTTCAAATATAAACTACACAGAAGCATTGTATGAAACTTCTTTCTGTTCTGTGCATTCAACTAACAGAGTTGAAACTTACTTTTGATTGAGCCGTTCTGAAACACTCTTTCTGTAGAAACTGCAGTTGGACATTCTGAGCGCTAAGAGGCCTATATTGGGAAAAAGAATGTCTACAAATAAAAACTACACAGAAGAATTGTGTGAAACTTCTTTCTGTTCTGTTTGTTCAAGTAAAAGAGTTGAACCTTAGTTTTGATTGAGCCGTTCTGAAACACTCTTTCTGTAGAAAATGCAAGTGGAGATTCGGAGCGCTAAGGGGGTAATAGTGGAAAAAGGAATGTCTCCAAATATAAACTACACAGAATCATTCTGTGAAACTTCTTTCTGATGTGTGCATTCAGCTAACAGAATTAAACCATACTTTTGATTGAGCATATCTGAACACACTTTCTGTAGAAAATGCAACTGGACATTTGGAGCGCTACGAGAGTAGTAGAGGAAAAAAGAATATATTCAAATATAAACTACACAGAAGCATTCTGTGAAACTTCTTTCTGATCTGAGCATTCAGCTAACAGAGTTAAACCATACTTTTGATTGAGCAGTTTTGAAACACTCTGTCTGTAGAAAATGCAAATGGACATTCGTAGCGCTAAGTGGGTAATAGTGGAAAAAAGAATATGTTCAAATATAAACTACACAGAAGCATTGTATGAAACTTCTTTCTGTTCTGTGCATTCAACTAACCGAGTTGAACCTTAGTTTTGATTGAGCCGTTCTGAAACACTCTTTCTGTAGAAACTGCAATTTGACATGCTAAGCGCTAAGAGGCCTACATTGGAAAAAACAATATCTTCAAATAAAAACTACACAGATGCATTCTGTGGAACTTATTTCTGATCTGTAAATTCAGTTAACAGAGATAAAACATATTTTTGATTGAGCAGTTATGTAACACTGTTTTTGTAGAAAATGCAAGTGGAGATTCGGAGCGCTAAGGGGGTAATAGTGGAAAAAGGAATGTCTTCAAATATAAACTACACAGAATCATTCGGTGAAACTTCTTTCTGATCTGTGCATTGAGCTAACAGAGTTAAACCATACTTTTGATTGAGCAGATCTGACCACTCTTTCTGTAGAAAATGCAACTGGACATTTGGAGCGCTAAGAGCGTAGTAGAGGAAAAAGGAATATATTCAAATATAAACTACACAGAAACATTCTGTGAAACTTCTTTCTGATCTGAGCATTCAGCTAACAGAGTTAAACCATACTTTTGATTGAGCAGTTTTGAAACACTCTGTCTGTAGAAAATGCAACTGGACATTCGTAGCGCTAAGTGGGTAATAGTGGAAAAAAGAATATGTTCAAATATAAACTACACAGAAGCATTGTATGAAACTTCTTTCTGTTCTGTGCATTCAACTAACAGAGTTGAACCTTACTTTTGATTGAGCCTTTCTGAAACACTCTTTCTGTAGAAACTGCAATTGGACATTCTGAGCGCTAAGAGGCCTCTATTGGGAAAAATAATATCTTCAAATAAAAACTACACAGAAGCATTGTGTGAAACTTATTTCTGATATGTTCATTAAGCTAACAGAGTTAAACCATACTTTTGATTGCGCAGTTCTGAACACTCTTTCTGTAGAAAATGCAAGTGGACATTCGGAGCGCTAAGAGGGTAATAGTGGAAAAAGGAATATATTCAAATATAAACTACACAGTAGCATTCTGTGAAAATTCTTTCTGTTCTGTGCATTCAACTAACAGAGTTGAACCTTACTTTTGATTGAGCCGTTCTGAAACACTCTTTCTGTAGAAACTGCAATTGGACATGCTAAGCGCTAAGAGGCCTACATTGGGAAAAAGATTATCTTCAAATAAAAACTACACAGATGCATTCTGTGAAACTTATTTCTGATCTGTAAATTCAGTTAACAGAGATAAAACATATTTTTGATTGAGCAGTTATGAAACACTCTTTTTGTAGAAAATGCAAGTGGAGATTCGGAGCGCTAAGAGGGTAATAGTGAAAAAAGGAATGTCTTCAAATATAAACTACACAGAATCATTCGGTGAAACTTCTTTCTGATCTGTGCATTCAGCTAACAGAGTTAAATCATACTTTTGATTGAGCAGATCTGAACACTCTTTCTGTTGAAAATGCAACTGGACATTTGGAGCGCTAAGAGCGTAGTAGTGGAAAAAGGAATATATTCAAATATAAACTACACAGAAGCATTCTGTGAAACTTCTTTCTGATCTGAGCATTCAGCTAACAGAGTTAAACCATACTTTTGATTGAGCAGTTTTGAAACACTCTGTCTGTAGAAAATGCAACTGGACATTCGTAGCGCTAAGTGGGTAATAGTGGAAAAAAGAATATGTTCAAATATAAACTACACAGAAGCATTGTATGAAACTTCTTTCTGTTCTGTGCATTCAACTAACAGAGTTGAAACTTACTTTTGATTGAGCCGTTCTGAAACACTCTTTCTGTAGAAACTGCAGTTGGACATTCTGAGCGCTAAGAGGCCTATATTGGGAAAAAGAATGTCTACAAATAAAAACTACACAGAAGAATTGTGTGAAACTTCTTTCTGTTCTGTTTGTTCAACTAAAAGAGTTGAACCTTAGTTTTGATTGAGCCGTTCTGAAACACTCTTTCTGTAGAAAATGCAAGTGGAGATTCGGAGCGCTAAGGGGGTAATAGTGGAAAAAGGAATGTCTCCAAATATAAACTACACAGAATCATTCTGTGAAACTTCTTTCTGATGTGTGCATTCAGCTAACAGAATTAAACCATACTTTTGATTGAGCATATCTGAACACTCTTTCTGTAGAAAATGCAACTGGACATTTGGAGCGCTAAGAGAGTAGTAGAGGAAAAAAGAATATATTCAAATATAAACTACACAGAAGCATTCTGTGAAACTTCTTTCTGATCTGAGCATTCAGCTAACAGAGTTAAACCATACTTTTGATTGAGCAGTTTTGAAACACTCTGTCTGTAGAAAATGCAAATGGACATTCGTAGCGCTAAGTGGGTAATAGTGGAAAAAAGAATATGTTCAAATATAAACTACACAGAAGCATTGTATGAAACTTCTTTCTGTTCTGTGCATTCAACTAACCGAGTTGAACCTTAGTTTTGATTGAGCCGTTCTGAAACACTCTTTCTGTAGAAACTGCAATTTGACATGCTAAGCGCTAAGAGGCCTACATTGGAAAAAACAATATCTTCAAATAAAAACTACACAGATGCATTCTGTGGAACTTATTTCTGATCTGTAAATTCAGTTAACAGAGATAAAACATATTTTTGATTGAGCAGTTATGTAACACTGTTTTTGTAGAAAATGCAAGTGGAGATTCGGAGCGCTAAGGGGGTAATAGTGGAAAAAGGAATGTCTTCAAATATAAACTACACAGAATCATTCGGTGAAACTTCTTTCTGATCTGTGCATTCAGATAACAGAGTTAAACCATACTTTTGATTGAGCAGATCTGAACACTCTTTCTGTAGAAAATGCAACTGGACATTTGGAGCGCTAAGAGCGTAGTAGAGGAAAAAGGAATATATTCAAATATAAACTACACAGAAACATTCTGTGAAACTTCTTTCTGATCTGAGCATTCAGCTAACAGAGTTAAACCATACTTTTGATTGAGCAGTTTTGAAACACTCTGTCTGTAGAAAATGCAACTGGACATTCGTAGCGCTAAGTGGGTAATAGTGGAAAAAAGAATATGTTCAAATATAAACTACACAGAAGCATTGTATGAAACTTCTTTCTGTTCTGTGCATTCAACTAACAGAGTTGAACCTTACTTTTGATTGAGCCTTTCTGAAACACTCTTTCTGTAGAAACTGCAATTGGACATTCTGAGCGCTAAGAGGCCTCTATTGGGAAAAATAATATCTTCAAATAAAAACTACACAGAAGCATTGTGTGAAACTTATTTCTGATATGTTCATTAAGCTAACAGAGTTAAACCATACTTTTGATTGCGCAGTTCTGAACACTCTTTCTGTAGAAAATGCAAGTGGACATTCGGAGCGCTAAGAGGGTAATAGTGGAAAAAGGAATATATTCAAATATAAACTACACAGTAGCATTCTGTGAAAATTATTTCTGTTCTGTGCATTCAACTAACAGAGTTGAACCTTACTTTTGATTGAGCCGTTCTGAAACACTCTTTCTGTAGAAACTGCAATTGGACATGCTAAGCGCTAAGAGGCCTACATTGGGAAAAAGATTATCTTCAAATAAAAACTACACAGATGCATTCTGTGAAACTTATTTCTGATCTGTAAATTCAGTTAACAGAGATAAAACATATTTTTGATTGAGCAGTTATGAAACACTCTTTTTGTAGAAAATGCAAGTGGAGATTCGGAGCGCTAAGAGGGTAATAGTGAAAAAAGGAATGTCTTCAAATATAAACTACACAGAATCATTCGGTGAAACTTCTTCCTGATCTGTGCATTCAGCTAACAGAGTTAAATCATACTTTTGATTGAGCAGATCTGAACACTCTTTCTGTTGAAAATGCAACTGGACATTTGGAGCGCTAAGAGCGTAGTAGTGGAAAAAGGAATATATTCAAATATAAACTACACAGAAGCATTCTGTGAAACTTCTTTCTGATATGAGCATTCAGCTAACAGAGTTAAACCATACTTTTGATTGAGCAGTTTTGAAACACTCTGTCTGTAGAAAATGCAACTGGACATTCGTAGCGCTAAGTGGGTAATAGTGGAAAAAAGAATATGTTCAAATATAAACTACACAGAAGCATTGTATTAAACTTCTTTCTGTTCTGTGCATTCAACTAACAGAGTTGAACCTTACTTTTGATTGAGCCGTTCTGAAACACTCTTTGTGTAGAAACTGCAATTGGACATTCTGAGCGCTAAGAGGCCTATATTGGGAAAAAGAATGTCTACAAATAAAAACTACACAGAAGAATTGTGTGAAACTTCTTTCTGTTCTGTTTGTTCAACTAAAAGAGTTGAACCTTAGTTTTGATAGAGCCGTTCTGAAACACTCTTTCTGTAGAAAATGCAAGTGGAGATTCGGAGCGCTAAGGGGGTAATAGTGGAAAAAGGAATGTCTCCAAATATGAACTACACAGAATCATTCGGTGAAACTTCTTTCTGATCTGTGCATTCAGCTAACAGAGTTAAACCATACTTTTGATTGAGCAGATCTGAACACTCTTTCTGTAGAAAATGCAACTGGACATTTGGAGCGCTAAGAGAGTAGTAGTGGAAAAAGGAATATATGCAAATATAAACTACACAGAAGCATTCTGTGAAACTTCTTTCTGATCTGAGCATTCAGCTAACAGAGTTAAACCATACTTTTGATTGAGCAGTTTTGAAACACTCTGTCTGTAGAAAATGCAACTGGACATTCGTAGCGCTAAGTGGGTAATAGTGGAAAAAAGTATATGTTCAAATATAAACTACACAGAAGCATTGTATGAAATTTCTTTCTGTTCTGTGCATTCAACAAACAGAGTTGAACCTTAATTTGATTGAGCCTTTCTGAAACACTCTTTCTGTAGAAACTGCAATTGGACATTCTGAGCGCTAAGAGGCCTCTATTGGGAAAAATAATATCTTCAAATAAAAACTACACAGAAGTATTGTGTGTAACTTATTTCTGATATGTTCATTAAGCTAACAGAGTTAAACCATACTTTTGATTGCACAGTTCTGAACACTCTTTCTGTAGAAAATGCAAGTGGACATTCGGAGCGCTAAGAGGGTAATATTGGAAAAAGGAATATATTCAAATATAAACTACACAGTAGCATTCTGTGAAAATTCTTTCTGTTCTGTGCATTCAACTAACAGATTTGAACCTTACTTTTGATTGAGCCGTTCTGAAACTCTCTTTCTGTAGAAACTGCAATTGGACATGCTAAGCGCTAAGAGGCCTACATTGGGTAAAAGAATATCTTCAAATAAAAACTACACAGATGCATTCTGTGGAACTTATTTCTGATCTGTAAATTCATTTAACAGAGATAAAACATATTTTTGATTGAGCATTTATGAAACACTCTTTTTGTAGAAAATGCAAGTGGAGATTCGGAGCGCTAAGTGGGTAATAGTGGAAAAAGGAATGTCTTCAAATATAAACTACACAGAATCATTCGGTGAAACTTCTTTCTGATCTGTGCATTCAGCTAACAGAGTTAAACCATACTTTTGATTGAGCAGATCTGAACACTCTTTCTGTTGAAAATGCAACTGGACAATTGGAGCGCTAAGAGCGTAGTAGTGGAAAAAGGAATATATTCCAATATAAACTACACAGAAGCATTCTGTGAAATTCTTTCTGATCTGAGCATTCAGCTAACAGAGTTAAACCATACTTTTGATTGAGCAGTTTTGAAACACTCTGTCTGTAGAAAATGCAACTGGACATTCGTAGCGCTAAGTGGGTAATAGTGGAAAAAAGAATATGTTCAAATATAAACTACACAGAAGCATTGTATGAAACTTCTTTCTGTTCTGTGCATTCAACTAACAGAATTGAACCTTACTTTTGATTGAGCCGTTCTGAAACACACTTTCTGTAGAAACTGCAATTGGACATTCTGAGCGCTAAGAGGCCTATATTGGGAAAAAGAATGTCTACAAATAAAAACTACACAGAAGAATTGTGTGAAACTTCTTTCTGTTCTGTTTGTTCAACTAAAAGTGTTGAACCTTAGTTTTGATTGAGCCGTTCTGTAACAGTCTTTCTGTAGAAAATGCAAGTGGAGATTCGGAGCGCTAAGGGGGTAATAGTGGAAAAAGGAATGTCTCCAAATATAAACTACACAGAATCATTCTTTGAAACTTCTTTCTGATCTGTGCATTCAGCTAACAGAGTTAAACCATACTTTTGATTGAGCAGATCTGAACACTCTTTCTGTAGAAAATGCAACTGGACATTTGGAGCGCTAAGAGAGTAGTAGTGGAAAAAGGAATATATTCAAATATAAACTACACAGAAGCATTCTGTGAAACTTCTTTCTGATCTGAGCATTCAGCTAACAGAGTTAAACCATACTTTTGATTGAGCAGTTTTGAAACACTCTGTCTGTAGAAAATGCAACTGGACATTCGTAGCGCTAAGTGGGTAATAGTGGAAAAAAGAATATGTTCAAATATAAACTACACAGAAGCATTGTATGAAACTTCTTTCTGTTCTGTGCATTCAACTAACAGAGTTGAACCTTACTTTTGATTGAGCCTTTCTGAAACACTCTTTCTGTAGAAACTGCAATTGGACATTCTGAGCGCTAAGAGGCCTCTATTGGGAAAAATAATATCTTCAAATAAAAACTACACAGAAGTATTGTGTGTAACTTATTTCTGATATGTTCATTAAGCTAACAGAGTTAAACCATACTTTTGATTGCACAGTTCTGAACACTCTTTCTGTAGAAAATGCAAGTGGACATTCGGAGCGCTAAGAGGGTAATATTGGAAAAAGGAATATATTCAAATATAAACTACACAGTAGCATTCTGTGAAAATTCTTTCTGTTCTGTGCATTCAACTAACAGATTTGAACCTTACTTTTGATTGAGCCGTTCTGAAACTCTCTTTCTGTAGAAACTGCAATTGGACATGCTAAGCGCTAAGAGGCCTACATTGGGTAAAAGAATATCTTCAAATAAAAACTACACAGATGCATTCTGTGGAACTTATTTCTGATCTGTAAATTCATTTAACAGAGATAAAACATATTTTTGATTGAGCATTTATGAAACACTCTTTTTGTAGAAAATGCAAGTGGAGATTCGGAGCGCTAAGTGGGTAATAGTGGAAAAAGGAATGTCTTCAAATATAAACTACACAGAATCATTCGGTGAAACTTCTTTCTGATCTGTGCATTCAGCTAACAGAGTTAAACCATACTTTTGATTGAGCAGATCTGAACACTCTTTCTGTTGAAAATGCAACTGGACAATTGGAGCGCTAAGAGCGTAGTAGTGGAAAAAGGAATATATTCCAATATAAACTACACAGAAGCATTCTGTGAAATTCTTTCTGATCTGAGCATTCAGCTAACAGAGTTAAACCATACTTTTGATTGAGCAGTTTTGAAACACTCTGTCTGTAGAAAATGCAACTGGACATTCGTAGCGCTAAGTGGGTAATAGTGGAAAAAAGAATATGTTCAAATATAAACTACACAGAAGCATTGTATGAAACTTCTTTCTGTTCTGTGCATTCAACTAACAGAATTGAACCTTACTTTTGATTGAGCCGTTCTGAAACACACTTTCTGTAGAAACTGCAATTGGACATTCTGAGCGCTAAGAGGCCTATATTGGGAAAAAGAATGTCTACAAATAAAAACTACACAGAAGAATTGTGTGAAACTTCTTTCTGTTCTGTTTGTTCAACTAAAAGTGTTGAACCTTAGTTTTGATTGAGCCGTTCTGTAACAGTCTTTCTGTAGAAAATGCAAGTGGAGATTCGGAGCGCTAAGGGGGTAATAGTGGAAAAAGGAATGTCTCCAAATATAAACTACACAGAATCATTCTTTGAAACTTCTTTCTGATCTGTGCATTCAGCTAACAGAGTTAAACCATACTTTTGATTGAGCAGATCTGAACACTCTTTCTGTAGAAAATGCAACTGGACATTTGGAGCGCTAAGAGAGTAGTAGTGGAAAAAGGAATATATTCAAATATAAACTACACAGAAGCATTCTGTGAAACTTCTTTCTGATCTGAGCATTCAGCTAACAGAGTTAAACCATACTTTTGATTGAGCAGTTTTGAAACACTCTGTCTGTAGAAAATGCAACTGGACATTCGTAGCGCTAAGTGGGTAATAGTGGAAAAAAGAATATGTTCAAATATAAACTACACAGAAGCATTGTATGAAACTTCTTTCTGTTCTGTGCATTCAACTAACAGAGTTGAACCTTACTTTTGATTGAGCCTTTCTGAAACACTCTTTCTGTAGAAACTGCAATTGGACATTCTGAGCGCTAAGAGGCCTCTATTGGGAAAAATAATATCTTCAAATAAAAACTACACAGAAGCATTGTGTGAAACTTATTTCTGATATGTTCATTAAGCTAACAGAGTTAAACCATACTTTAGATTGCGCAGTTCTGAACACTCTTTCTGTAGAAAATGCAAGTGGACATTCGGAGCGCTAAGAGGGTAATAGTGGAAAAAGGAATATATTCAAATATAAACTACACAGTAGCATTCTGTGAAAATTCTTTCTGTTCTGTGCATTCAACTAACAGAGTTGAACCTTACTTTTGATTGAGCCGTTCTGAAACACTCTTTCTGTAGAAACTGCAATTGGACATGCTAAGCGCTAAGAGGCCTACATTGGGAAAAAGAATATCTTCAAATAAAAACTACACAGATGCATTCTGTGAAACTTATTTCTGATCTGTAAATTCAGTTAACAGAGATAAAACATATTTTTGATTGAGCCGTTCTGAAACACACTTTCTGTAGAAAATGCAAGTGGAGATTCGGAGCGCTAAGAGGGTAATAGTGGAAAAAGGAATGTCTTCAAATAAAAACTACACAGAATCATTCGGTGAAACTTCTTTCTGATCTGTGCATTCAGCTAACAGAGTTAAACCATACTTTTGATTGAGCAGATCTGAACACTCTTTCTGTTGAAAATGCAACTGGACATTTGGAGCGCTAAGAGCGTAGTAGTGGAAAAAGGAATATATTCAAATATAAACTACACAGAAGCATTCTGTGAAACTTCTTTCTGATCTGAGCATTCAGCTAACAGAGTTAAACCATACTTTTGATTGAGCAGTTTTGAAACACTCTGTCTGTAGAAAATGCAACTGGACATTCGTAGCGCTAAGTGGGTAATAGTGGAAAAAAGAATATGTTCAAATATAAACTACACAGAAGCATTGTATGAAAATTCTTTCTGTTCTGTGCATTCAACTAACAGAGTTGAACCTTACTTTTGATTGAGCCGTTCTGAAACACTCTTTCTGTAGAAACTGCAATTGGACATTCTGAGCGCTAAGAGGCGTATATTGGGAAAAAGAATGTCTACAAATAAAAACTACACAGAAGAATTGTGTGAAACTTCTTTCTGTTCTGTCTGTTCAACTAAAAGAGTTGAACCTTAGTTTTGATTGAGCCGTTCTGAAACACTCTTTCTGTAGAAAATGCAAGTGGAGATTCGGAGCGCTAAGGGGGTAATAGTGGAAAAAGGAATGTCTCCAAATATGAACTACACAGAATCATTCTGTGAAACTTCTTTCTGATCTGTGCATTCAGCTAACAGAGTTAAACAATACTTTTGATTGAGCAGTTTTGAAACACTCTGTCTGTAGAAAATGAAACTGGACATTCGTAGCGCTAAGTGGGTAATAGTGGAAAAAAGAATATGTTCAAATATAAACTACACAGAAGCATCGTATGAAACTTCTTTCTGTTCTGTGCATTCAACTAACAGAGTTGAACCTTACTTTTGATTGAGCCTTTCTGAAACACTCTTTCTGTAGAAACTGCAATTGGACATTCTGAGCGCTAAGAGGCCTCTCTTGGGAAAAATAATATCTTCAAATAAAAACTACACAGAAGCATTGTGTGAAACTTATTTCTGATATGTTCATTAAGCTAACAGAGTTAAACCATACTTTTGATTGCGCAGTTCTGAACACTCTTTCTGTAGAAAATGCAAGTGGACATTCGGAGCGCTAAGAGGGTAATAGTGGAAAAAGGAATATATTCAAATATAAACTACACAGTAGCATTCTGTGAAAATTCTTTCTGTTCTGTGCATTCAACTAACAGAGTTGAACCTTACTTTTGATTGAGCCGTTCTGAAACACTCTTTCTGTAGAAACTGCAATTGGACATTCTGAGCGCTAAGAGGCCTATATTGGGAAAAAGAATGTCTACAAATAAAAACTACACAGAAGAATTGTGTGAAACTTCTTTCTGTTCTGTTTGTTCAACTAAAAGAGTTGAACCTTAGTTTTGATTGAGCCGTTCTGAAACACTCTTTCTGTAGAAAATGCAAGTGGAGATTCGGAGCGCTAAGAGGGTAATAGTGGAAAAAGGAATGTCTCCAAATATAAACTACACAGAATCATTCTGTGAAACTTCTTTCTGATCTGTGCATTCAGCTAACAGAGTTAAACCATACTTTTGATTGAGCAGATCTGAACACTCTTTCTGTAGAAAATGCAACTGGACATTTGGAGCGCTAAGAGAGTAGTAGTGGAAAAAGGAATATATTCAAATATAAACTACACAGAAGCATTCTGTGAAACTTCTTTCTGATCTGAGCATTCAGCTAACAGAGTTAAACCATACTTTTGATTGAGCAGTTTTGAAACACTCTGTCTGTAGAAAATGCAACTGGACATTCGTAGCGCTAAGTGGGTAATAGTGGAAAAAAGAATATGTTTAAATATAAACTACACAGAAGCATTGTATGAAACTTCATTCTGTTCTGTGCATTCAACTAACAGAGTTGAACCTTACTTTTGATTGAGCCTTTCTGAAACACTCTTTCTGTAGAAACTGCAATTGGACATTCTGAGCGCTAAGAGGCCTCTATTGGGAAAAATAATATCTTCAAATAAAAACTACACAGAAGCATTGTGTGAAACTTATTTCTGATATGTTCATTAAGCTAACAGAGTTAAACCATACTTTTGATTGCGCAGTTCTGAACACTCTTTCTGTAGAAAATGCAAGTGGACATTCGGAGCGCTAAGAGGGTTATAGTGGAAAAAGGAATATATTCAAATATAAACTACACAGTAGCATTCTGTGAAAATTCTTTCTGTTCTGTGCATTTAACTAACAGAGTTGAACCTTACTTTTGATTGAGCCGTTCTGAAACACTCTTTCTGCAGAAACTGCAATTGGACATGCTAAGCGCTAAGAGGCCTACATTGTGAAAAAGAATATCTTCAAATAAAAACTACACAGATGCATTCTGTGAAACTTATTTCTGATCTGTAAATTCAGTTAACAGAGATAAAACATATTTTTGATTGAGCAGTTATGAAACACTCTTTTTGTAGAAAATGCAAGTGGAGATTCGGAGCGCTAATAGGTTAATAGGGGAAAAAGGAATGTCTTCAAATATAAACTACACAGAATCATTCGGTGAAACTTCTTTCTGATCTGTGCATTCAGCTAACAGAGTTAAACCATACTTTTGATTGAGCAGATCTGAACACTCTTTCTGTAGAAAATGCAACTGGACATTTGGAGCGCTAAGAGAGTAGTAGTGGAAAAAGGAATATATTCAAATATAAACTACACATAAGCATTCTGTGAAACTTCTTTCTGATCTGAGCATTCAGCTAACAGAGTTAAAACATACTTTTGATTGAGCAGTTTTGAAACACTCTGTCTGTAGAAAATGCAACTGGACATTCGTAGCGCTAAGTGGGTAATAGTGGAAAAAAGAGTATGTTCAGATATAAACTATACAGAAGGATTGTATGAAACTTCTTTCTGTTCTGTGCATTCAACTAACAGAGTTGAACCTTACTTTTGATTAAGCCTTTCTGAAACACTCTTTCTGTAGAAACTGCAATTGGACATTCTGAGCGCTAAGAGGCCTCTATTGGGAAAAATAATATCTTCAAATAAAAACTACACAGAAGCATTGTGTGAAACTTATTTCTGATATGTTCATTAAGCTAACAGAGTTAAACCATACTTTTGATTGCGCAGTTCTGAACACTCTTTCTGTAGAAAATGCAAGTGGACATTCGGAGCGCTAAGAGGGTAATAGTGGAAAAAGGAATATATTCAAATATAAACTACACAGTAGCATTCTGTGAAAATTCTTTCTGTTCTGTGCATTCAACTAACAGAGTTGAACCTTACTTTTGATTGAGCCGTTCTGAAACACTCTTTCTGTAGAAACTGCAATTGGACATGCTAAGCGCTAAGAGGCCTACATTGGGAAAAAGAATATCTTCAAATAAAAACTACACAGATGCATTCTGTGAAACTTATTTCTGATCTGTAAATTCAGTTAACAGAGATAAAACATATTTTTGATTGAGCAGTTATGAAACATTCTTTTTGTAGAAAATGCAAGTGGAGATTCGGAGCGCTAAGAGGGTAATAGTGGAAAAAGGAATGTCTTCAAATATAAACTACACAGAATCATTCGGTGAAACTTCTTTCTGATCTGTGCATTCAGCTAACAGAGTTAAACCATACTTTTGATTGAGCAGATCTGAACACTCTTTCTCTAGAAAATGCAACTGGACATTTGGAGCGCTAAGAGCGTAGTAGTGGAAAAAGGAATATATTCAAATATAAACTACACAGAAGCATTCTGTGAAACTTCTTTCTGATCTGAGCAT
This sequence comes from Symphalangus syndactylus, assembly GCF_028878055.3. Taxonomy (NCBI): domain Eukaryota; kingdom Metazoa; phylum Chordata; class Mammalia; order Primates; family Hylobatidae; genus Symphalangus; species Symphalangus syndactylus. The sequence continues at coordinate 7,940,688 of NC_072445.2, read as the reverse complement.
TCAGCTAACAGAGTTAAACCATACTTTTGATTGAGCAGTTTTGAAACACTCTGTCTGTAGAAAATGCAACTGGACATTCGTAGCCCTAAGTGGGTAATAGTGGAAAAAAGAATATGTTCAAATATAAACTACACAGAAGCATTGTATGAAACTTCTTTCTGTTCTGTGCATTCAACTAACAGAGTTGAACCTTACTTTTGATTGAGCCGTTCTGAAACACTCTTTCTGTAGAAACTGCAATTGGACATTCTGAGCGCTAAGAGGCCTATATTGGGAAAAAGAATGTCTACAATAAAAACTACACAGAAGAATTGTGTGAAACTTCTTTCTGTTCTGTTTGTTCAACTAAAAGAGTTGAACCTTAGTTTTGATTGAGCCGTTCTGAAACACACTTTCTGTAGAAAATGCAAGTGGAGATTCGGAGCGCTAAGAGGGTAATAGTGGAAAAAGGAATGTCTCCAAATATAAACTACACAGAATCATTCTGTGAAACTTCTTTCTGATCTGTGCATTCAGCTAACAGAGTTAAACCATACTTTTGATTGAGCAGATCTGAACACTCTTTCTGTAGAAAATGCAACTGGACATTTGGAGCGCTAAGAGAGTAGTAGTGGAAAAAGGAATATATTCAAATATAAACTACACAGAAGCATTCTGTGAAACTTCTTTCTGATCTGAGCATTCAGCTAACAGAGTTAAACCATACTTTTGATTGAGCAGTTTTGAAACACTCTGTCTGTAGAAAATGCAACTGGACATTCGTAGCGCTAAGTGGGTAATAGTGGAAAAAAGAATATGTTCAAATATAAACTACACAGAAGCATTGTATGAAACTTCTTTCTGTTCTGTGCATTCAACTAACAGAGTTGAACCTTACTTTTGATTGAGCCTTTCTGAAACACTCTTTCTGTAGAAACAGCAATTGGACATTCTGAGCGCTAAGAGGCCTATATTGGGAAAAATAATATCTTCAAATAAAAACTACACAGAAGCCTTGTGTGAAACTTATTTCTGATATGTTCATTAAGCTAACAGAGTTAAACCATACTTTTGATTGCGCAGTTCTGAACACTCTTTCTGTAGAAAATGCAAGTGGACATTCGGAGCGCTAAGAGGGTATAGTGGAAAAAGGAATATATTCAAATATAAACTACACAGTAGCATTCTGTGAAAATTCTTTCTGTTCTGTGCATTCAACTAACAGAGTTGAACCTTACTTTTGATTGAGCCGTTCTGAAAAACTCTTTCTGTAGAAACTGCAATTGGACATGCTAAGCGCTAAGAGGCCTACATTGGGAAAAAGAATATCTTCAAATAAAAACTACCCAGATGCATTCTGTGAAACTTATTTCTGATCTGTAAATTCAGCTAACAGAGATAAAACATATTTTTGATTGAGCCGTTCTGAAACACACTTTCTGTAGAAAATGCAAGTGGAGATTCGGAGCGCTAAGAGGGTAATAGTGGAAAAAGGAATGTCTTCAAATAAAAACTACACAGAATCATTCGGTGAAACTTCTTTCTGATCTGTGCATTCAGCTAACAGAGTTAAACCATACTTTTGATTGAGCAGATCTGAACACTCTTTCTGTTGAAAATGCAACTGGACATTTGGAGCGCTAAGAGCGTAGTAGTGGAAAAAGGAATATATTCAAATATAAACTACACAGAAGCATTCTGTGAAACTTCTTTCTGATCTGAGCATTCAGCTAACAGAGTTAAACCATACTTTTGATTGAGCAGTTTTGAAACACTCTGTCTGTAGAAAATGCAACTGGACATTCGTAGCGCTAAGTGGGTAATAGTGGAAAAAAGAATATGTTCAAATATAAACAACACAGAAGCATTGTATGAAAATTCTTTCTGTTCTGTGCATTCAACTAACAGAGTTGAACCTTACTTTTGATTGAGCCGTTCTGAAACACTCTTTCTGTAGAAACTGCAATTGGACATTCTGAGCGCTAAGAGGCGTATATTGGGAAAAAGAATGTCTACAAATAAAAACTACACAGAAGAATTGTGTGAAACTTCTTTCTGTTCCGTCTGTTCAACTAAAAGAGTTGAACCTTAGTTTTGATTGAGCCGTTATGAAACACTCTTTCTGTAGAAAATGCAAGTGGAGATTCGGAGCGCTAAGGGGGTAATAGTGGAAAAAGGAATGTCTCCAAATATGAACTACACAGAATCATTCTGTGAAACTTCTTTCTGATCTGTGCATTCAGCTAACAGAGTTAAACAATACTTTTGATTGAGCAGTTTTGAAACACTCTGTCTGTAGAAAATGAAACTGGACATTCGTAGCGCTAAGTGGGTAATAGTGGAAAAAAAATATGTTCAAATATAAACTACACAGAAGCATCGTATGAAACTTCTTTCTGTTCTGTGCATTCAACTAACAGAGTTGAACCTTACTTTTGATTGAGCCTTTCTGAAACACTCTTTCTGTAGAAACTGCAATTGGACATTCTGAGCGCTAAGAGGCCTCTATTGGGAAAAATAATATCTTCAAATAAAAACTACACAGAAGCATTGTGTGAAACTTATTTCTGATATGTTCATTAAGCTAACAGAGTTAAACCATACTTTTGATTGCGCAGTTCTGAACACTCTTTCTGTAGAAAATGCAAGTGGACATTCGGAGCGCTAAGAGGGTAATAGTGGAAAAAGGAATATATTCAAATATAAACTACACAGTAGCATTCTGTGAAAATTCTTTCTGTTCTGTGCATTCAACTAACAGAGTTGAACCTTACTTTTGATTGAGCCGTTCTGAAACACTCTTTCTGTAGAAACTGCAATTGGACATTCTGAGCGCTAAGAGGCCTATATTGGGAAAAAGAATGTCTACAAATAAAAACTACACAGAAGAATTGTGTGAAACTTCTTTCTGTTCTGTTTGTTCAACTAAAAGAGTTGAACCTTAGTTTTGATTGAGCCGTTCTGAAACACTCTTTCTGTAGAAAATGCAAGTGGAGATTCGGAGCGCTAAGAGGGTAATAGTGGAAAAAGGAATGTCTTCAAATATAAACTACACAGAATCATTCTGTGAAACTTATTTCTGATCTGTGCATTCAGCTAACAGAGTTAAACCATACTTTTGATTGATCAGATCTGAACACTCTTTCTGTAGAAAATGCAACTGGACATTTGGAGCGCTAAGAGAGTAGTAGTGGAAAAAGGAATATATTCAAATATAAACTACACAGAAGCATTCTGTGAAACTTCTTTCTGATCTGAGCATTCAGCTAACAGAGTTAAACCATACTTTTGATTGAGCAGTTTTGAAACACTCTGTCTGTAGAAAATGCAACTGGACATTCGTAGCGCTAAGTGGGTAATAGTGGAAAAAAGAATATGTTTAAATATAAACTACACAGAAGCATTGTATGAAACTTCTTTCTGTTCTGTGCATTCAACTAACAGAGTTGAACCTTACTTTTGATTGAGCCTTTCTGAAACACTCTTTCTGTAGAAACGGCAATTGGACATTCTGAGCGCTAAGAGGCCTCTATTGGGAAAAATAATAACTTCAAATAAAAACTACACAGAAGCATTGTGTGAAACTTATTTCTGATATGTTCATTAAGCTAACAGAGTTAAACCATACTTTTGATTGCGCAGTTCTGAACACTCTTTCTGTAGAAAATGCAAGTGGACATTCGGAGCGCTAAGAGGGTAATAGTGGAAAAAGGAATATATTCAAATATAAACTACACAGTAGCATTCTGTGAAAATTCTTTCTGTTCTGTGCATTCAACTAACAGATTTGAACCTTACTTTTGATTGAGCCGTTCTGAAAATCTCTTTCTGTAGAAACTGCAATTGGACATGCTAAGCGCTAAGAGGCCTACATTGGGTAAAAGAATATCTTCAAATAAAAAGTACACAGATGCATTCTGTGGAACTTATTTCTGATCTGTAAATTCATTTAAGAGAGATAAAACATATTTTTGACTGAGCATTTATGAAACACTCTTTTTGTAGAAAATGCAAGTGGAGATTCGGAGCGCTAAGAGGGTAATAGTGGAAAAAGGAATGTCTTCAAATGTAAACTACACAGAATCATTCGGTGAAACTTCTTTCTGATCTGTGCATTCAGCTAACAGAGTTAAACCATACTTTTGATTGAGCAGTTTTGAAACACTCTGTCTGTAGAAAATGCAACTGGACATTCGTAGCCCTAAGTGGGTAATAGTGGAAAAAAGAATATGTTCAAATATAAACTACACAGAAGCATTGTATGAAACTTCTTTCTGTTCTGTGCATTCAACTAACAGAGTTGAACCTTACTTTTGATTGAGCCTTTCTGAAACACTCTTTCTGTAGAAACTGCAATTGGACATTCTGAGCGCTAAGAGGCCTCTATTGGGAAAAATAATATCTTCAAATAAAAACTACACAGAAGCATTGTGTGAAACTTATTTCTGATATGTTCATTAAGCTAACAGAGTTAAACCATACTTTTGATTGCGCAGTTCTGAACACTCTTTCTGTAGAAAATGCAAGTGGACATTCGGAGCGCTAAGAGGGTAATAGTGGAAAAAGGAATATATTCAAATATAAACTACACAGTAGCATTCTGTGAAAATTCTTTCTGTTCTGTGCATTCAACTAACAGAGTTGAACCTTACTTTTGATTGAGCCGTTCTGAAACACTCTTTCTGTAGAAACTGCAATTGGACATGGTAAGCGCTAAGAGGCCTACATTGGGAAAAAGAATATCTTCAAATAAAAACTACACAGATGCATTCTGTGAAACTTATTTCTGATCTGTAAATTCAGTTAACAGAGATAAAACATATTTTTGATTGAGCAGTTATGAAACACTCTTTTTGTAGAAAATGCAAGTGGAGATTCGGAGCGCTAAGAGGGTAATAGTGGAAAAAGGAATGTCTTCAAATATAAACTACACAGAATCATTCGGTGAAACTTCTTTCTGATCTGTGCATTCAGCTAACAGAGTTAAACCATACTTTTGATTGAGCAGATCTGAACAATCTTTCTGTAGAAAATGCAACTGGACATTTGGAGCGCTAAGAGCGTAGTAGTGGAAAAAGGAATATATTCAAATATAAACTACACAGAAGCATTCTGTGGAACTTTTTTCTGATCTGAGCATTCAGCTAACAGAGTTAAACCATACTTTTGATTGAGCAGTTTTGAAACACTCTGTCTGTAGAAAATGCAACTGGACATTCGTAGCGCTAAGTGGGTAATAGTGGAAAAAAGAATATGTTCATATATAAACTACACAGAAGCATTGTATGAAACTTCTTTCTGTTCTGTGCATTCAACTAACAGAGTTGAACCTTACTTTTGATTGAGCCGTTCTGAAACACTCTTTCTCTAGAAACTTCAATAGGACATTCTGAGCGCTAAGAGGCCTATATTGGGAAAAATAATATCTTCAAATAAAAACTACACAGAAGCATTGTGTGAAACTTATTTCTGATATGTTCATTAAGCTAACAGAGTTAAACCATACTTTTGATTGCGCAGTTCTGAACAGTCTTTCTGTAGAAAATGCAAGTGGACATTCGGAGCGCTAAGAGGGTAATAGTGGAAAAAGGAATATATTCAAATATAAACTACACAGTAGCATTCAGTGAAAATTCTTTTTGTTCTGTGCATTCAACTAACAGAGTTGAACCTTACTTTTGATTGAGCCGTTCTGAAACACTCTTTCTGTAGAAACTGCAATTGGACATGCTAAGCGCTAAGAGGCCTACATTGGGAAAAAGAATATCTTCAAATAAAAACTACAAAGATGCATTCTGTGAAACTTATTTCTGATCTGTAAATTCAGTTAACAGAGATAAAACATATTTTTGATTGAGCAGTTATGAAACACTCTTTTTGTAGAAAATGCAAGTGGAGATTCGGAGCGCTAAGAGGGTAATAGTGGAAAAAGGAATGTCTTCAAATATAAACTACACAGAATCATTCGGTGAAACTTCTTTCTGATCTGTGCATTCAGCTAACAGAGTTAAACCATACTTTTGATTGAGCAGATCTGAACACTCTTTCTGTAGAAAATGCAACTGGACATTTGGAGCGCTAAGAGCGTAGTAGTGGAAAAAGGAATATATTCAAATATAAACTACACAGAAGCATTCTGTGAAACTTTTTTCTGATCTGAGCATTCAGCTAACAGAGTTAAACCATACTTTTGATTGAGCAGTTTTGAAACCCTCTGTCTGTAGAAAATGCAACTGGACATTCGTAGCGCTAAGTGGGTAATAGTGGAAAAAAGAATATGTTCAAATATAAACTACACAGAAGCATTGTATGAAACTTCTTTCTGTTCTGTGCATTCAACTAACAGAGTTGAACCTTACTTTTGATTGAGCCTTTCTGAAACACTCTTTCTGTAGAAACGGCAATTGGACATTCTGAGCGCTAAGAGGCCTCTATTGGGAAAAATAATAACTTCAAATAAAAACTACACAGAAGCATTGTGTGAAACTTATTTCTGATATGTTCATTAAGCTAACAGAGTTAAACCATACTTTTGATTGCGCAGTTCTGAACACTCTTTCTGTAGAAAATGCAAGTGGACATTCGGAGCGCTAAGAGGGTAATAGTGGAAAAAGGAATATATTCAAATATAAACTACACAGTAGCATTCTGTGAAAATTCTTTCTGTTCTGTGCATTCAACTAACAGATTTGAACCTTACTTTTGATTGAGCCGTTCTGAAAATCTCTTTCTGTAGAAACTGCAATTGGACATGCTAAGCGCTAAGAGGCCTACATTGGGTAAAAGAATATCTTCAAATAAAAACTACACAGATGCATTCTGTGGAACTTATTTCTGATCTGTAAATTCATTTAAGAGAGATAAAACATATTTTTGACTGAGCATTTATGAAACACTCTTTTTGTAGAAAATGCAAGTGGAGATTCGGAGCGCTAAGAGGGTAATAGTGGAAAAAGGAATGTCTTCAAATATAAACTACACAGAATCATTCGGTGAAACTTCTTTCTGATCTGTGCATTCAGCTAACAGAGTTAAACCATACTTTTGATTGAGCAGTTTTGAAACACTCTGTCTGTAGAAAATGCAACTGGACATTCGTAGCCCTAAGTGGGTAATAGTGGAAAAAAGAATATGTTCAAATATAAACTACACAGAAGCATTGTATGAAACTTCTTTCTGTTCTGTGCATTCAACTAACAGAGTTGAACCTTACTTTTGATTGAGCCTTTCTGAAACACTCTTTCTGTAGAAACTGCAATTGGACATTCTGAGCGCTAAGAGGCCTCTATTGGGAAAAAGAATGTCTACAATAAAAACTACACAGAAGAATTGTGTGAAACTTCTTTCTGTTCTGTTTGTTCAACTAAAAGAGTTGAACCTTAGTTTTGATTGAGCCGTTCTGAAACACACTTTCTGTAGAAAATGCAAGTGGAGATTCGGAGCGCTAAGAGGGTAATAGTGGAAAAAGGAATGTCTCCAAATATAAACTACACAGAATCATTCTGTGAAACTTCTTTCTGATCTGTGCATTCAGCTAACAGAGTTAAACCATACTTTTGATTGAGCAGATCTGAACACTCTTTCTGTAGAAAATGCAACTGGACATTTGGAGCGCTAAGAGAGTAGTAGTGGAAAAAGGAATATATTCAAATATAAACTACACAGAAGCATTCTGTGAAACTTCTTTCTGATCTGAGCATTCAGCTAACAGAGTTAAACCATACTTTTGATTGAGCAGTTTTGAAACACTCTGTCTGTAGAAAATGCAACTGGACATTCGTAGCGCTAAGTGGGTAATAGTGGAAAAAAGAATATGTTCAAATATAAACTACACAGAAGCATTGTATGAAACTTCTTTCTGTTCTGTGCATTCAACTAACAGAGTTGAACCTTACTTTTGATTGAGCCTTTCTGAAACACTCTTTCTGTAGAAACAGCAATTGGACATTCTGAGCGCTAAGAGGCCTATATTGGGAAAAAAAATATCTTCAAATAAAAACTACACAGAAGCATTGTGTGAAACTTATTTCTGATATGTTCATTAAGCTAACAGAGTTAAACCATACTTTTGATTGCGCAGTTCTGAACACTCTTTCTGTAGAAAATGCAAGTGGACATTCGGAGCGCTAAGAGGGTATAGTGGAAAAAGGAATATATTCAAATATAAACTACACAGTAGCATTCTGTGAAAATTCTTTCTGTTCTGTGCATTCAACTAACAGAGTTGAACCTTACTTTTGATTGAGCCGTTCTGAAACACTCTTTCTGTAGAAACTGCAATTGGACATGCTAAGCGCTAAGAGGCCTACATTGGGAAAAAGAATATCTTCAAATAAAAACTACCCAGATGCATTCTGTGAAACTTATTTCTGATCTGTAAATTCAGTTAACAGAGATAAAACATATTTTTGATTGAGCAGTTATGAAACACTCTTTTAGTAGAAAATGCACGTGGAGATTCGGAGCGCTAAGAGGGTAATAGTGGAAAAAGGAATATCTTCAAATATAAACTACACAGAATCATTCGGTGAAACTTCTTTCTGATCTGTGCATTCAGCTAACAGAGTTAAACCATACTTTTGATTGAGCAGATCTGAACACTCTTTCTGTAGAAAATGCAACTGGACATTTGGAGCGCTAAGAGCGTAGTAGTGGAAAAAGGAATATATTCAAATATAAACTACACAGAAGCATTCTGTGAAACTTTTTTCTGATCTGAGCATTCAGCTAACAGAGTTAAACCATACTTTTGATTGAGCAGTTTTGAAACACTCTGTCTGTAGAAAATGCAACTGGACATTCGTAGCGCTAAGTGGGTAATAGTGGAAAAAAGAATATGTTCAAATATAAACTACACAGAAGCATTGTATGAAACTTCTTTCTGTTCTGTGCATTCAACTAACAGAGTTGAACCTTACTTTTGATTGAGCCGTTCTGAAACACTCTTTCTGTAGAAACTGCAATTGGACATTCTGAGCGCTAAGAGGCCTATATTGGGAAAAAGAATGTCTACAAATAAAAACTACACAGAAGAATTGTGTGAAACTTCTTTCTGTTCTGTTTGTTCAACTAAAAGAGTTGAACTTTAGTTTTGATTGAGCCGTTCTGAAACACTCTTTCTGTAGAAAATGCAAGTGGAGATTCGGAGCGCTAAGAGGGTAATAGTGGAAAAAGGAATGTCTCCACATATAAACTACACAGAATCATTCTGTGAAACTTCTTTCTGATCTGAGCATTCAGCTAACGGAGTTAAACCATACTTTTGATTGAGCAGTTTTGAAACACTCTGTCTGTAGAAAATGCAACTGGACATTCGTAGCGCTAAGTGGGTAATTGTGGAAAAAAGAATATGTTCAAATATAAACTACACAGAAGCAGTGTATAAAACTTCTTTCTGTTCTGTGCATTCAACTAACAGAGTTGAACCTTACTTTTGATTGAGCCTTTCTGAAACACTCTTTCTGTAGAAACTGCAATTGGACATTCTGAGCGCTAAGAGGCCTATATTGGGAAAAATAATATCTTCAAATAAAAACTACACGGAAGCATTGTGTGAAACTTATTTCTGATATGTTCATTAAGCTAACAGAGTTAAACCATACTTTTGATTGCGCAGTTATGAACACTCTTTCTGTAGAAAATGCAAGTGGACATTCGGAGCGCTAAGAGGGTAATAGTGGAAAAAGGAATATATTCAAATATAAACTACACAGTAGCATTCTGTGAAAATTCTTTCTGTTCAGTGCATTCAACTAACAGAGTTGAACCTTACTTTTGATTGAGCCGTTCTGAAACACTCTTTCTGTAGAAACTGCAATTGGACATGCTAAGCGCTAAGAGGCCTACATTGGGAAAAAGAATATCTTCAAATAAAAACTACACAGATGCATTCTGTGAAACTTATTTCTGATCTGTAAATTCAGTTAACAGAGATAAAACATATTTTTGATTGAGCAGTTATGAAACACTCTTTTTGTAGAAAATGCAAGTGGAGATTCGGAGCGCTAAGAGGGTAATAGTGGAAAAAGGAATGTCTTCAAATATAAACTACACAGAATCATTCGGTGAAACTTCTTTCTGATCTGTGCATTCAGCTAACAGAGTTAAACCATACTTTTGATTGAGCAGATCTGAACAATCTTTCTGTAGAAAATGCAACTGGACATTTGGAGCGCTAAGAGCGTAGTAGTGGAAAAAGGAATATATTCAAATATAAACTACACAGAAGCATTCTGTGGAACTTTTTTCTGATCTGAGCATTCAGCTAACAGAGTTAAACCATACTTTTGATTGAGCAGTTTTGAAACACTCTGTCTGTAGAAAATGCAACTGGACATTCGTAGCGCTAAGTGGGTAATAGTGGAAAAAAGAATATGTTCATATATAAACTACACAGAAGCATTGTATGAAACTTCTTTCTGTTCTGTGCATTCAACTAACAGAGTTGAACCTTACTTTTGATTGAGCCGTTCTGAAACACTCTTTCTCTAGAAACTTCAATAGGACATTCTGAGCGCTAAGAGGCCTATATTGGGAAAAATAATATCTTCAAATAAAAACTACACAGAAGCATTGTGTGAAACTTATTTCTGATATGTTCATTAAGCTAACAGAGTTAAACCATACTTTTGATTGCGCAGTTCTGAACAGTCTTTCTGTAGAAAATGCAAGTGGACATTCGGAGCGCTAAGAGGGTAATAGTGGAAAAAGGAATATATTCAAATATAAACTACACAGTAGCATTCAGTGAAAATTCTTTTTGTTCTGTGCATTCAACTAACAGAGTTGAACCTTACTTTTAATTGAGCCGTTCTGAAACACTCTTTCTGTAGAAACTGCAATTGGACATGCTAAGCGCTAAGAGGCCTACATTGGGAAAAAGAATATCTTCAAATAAAAACTACAAAGATGCATTCTGTGAAACTTATTTCTGATCTGTAAATTCAGTTAACAGAGATAAAACATATTTTTGATTGAGCAGTTATGAAACACTCTTTTTGTAGAAAATGCAAGTGGAGATTCGGAGCGCTAAGAGGGTAATAGTGGAAAAAGGAATGTCTTCAAATATAAACTACACAGAATCATTCGGTGAAACTTCTTTCTGATCTGTGCATTCAGCTAACAGAGTTAAACCATACTTTTGATTGAGCAGATCTGAACACTCTTTCTGTAGAAAATGCAACTGGACATTTGGAGCGCTAAGAGCGTAGTAGTGGAAAAAGGAATATATTCAAATATAAACTACACAGAAGCATTCTGTGAAACTTTTTTCTGATCTGAGCATTCAGCTAACAGAGTTAAACCATACTTTTGATTGAGCAGTTTTGAAACACTCTGTCTGTAGAAAATGCAACTGGACATTCGTAGCGCTAAGTGGGTAATAGTGGAAAAAAGAATATGTTCAAATATAAACTACACAGAAGCATTGTATCAAACTTCTTTCTGTTCTGTGCATTCAACTAACAGAGTTGAACCTTACTTTTGATTGAGCCGTTCTGAAACACTCTTTCTGTAGAAACTGCAATTGGACATTCTGAGCGCTAAGAGGCCTATATTGGGAAAAAGAATGTCTACAAATAAAAACTACACAGAAGAATTGTGTGAAACTTCTTTCTGTTCTGTTTGTTCAACTAAAAGAGTTGAACCTTAGTTTTGATTGAGCCGTTCTGAAACACTCTTTCTGTAGAAAATGCAAGTGGAGATTCGGAGCGCTAAGAGGGTAATAGTGGAAAAAGGAATGTCTCCAAATATAAACTACACAGAATCATTCGGTGAAACTTCTTTCTGATCTGTGCATTCAGCTAACAGAGTTAAACCATACTTTTGATTGAGCAGATCTGAACTCTCTTTCTGTAGAAAATGCAACTGGACATTTGGAGCGCTAAGAGATTAGTAGTGGAAAAAGGAATATATTCAAATATAAACTACACAGAAGCATTCTGTGAAACTTCTTTCTGATCTGAGCATTCAGCTAACAGAGTTAAACCATACTTTTGATTGAGCAGTTTTGAAACACTCTGTCTGTAGAAAATGCAACTGGACATTCGTAGCGCTAAGTGGGTAATAGTGGAAAAAAGAATATGTTCAAATATAAACTACACAGAAGCATTGTATGAAACTTCTTTCTGTTCTGTGCATTCAACTAACAGAGTTGAACCTTACTTTTGATTGAGCCTTTCTGAAACACTCTTTCTGTAGAAACTGCAATTGGACATTCTGAGCGCTAAGAGGCCTATATTGGGAAAAATAATATCTTCAAATAAAAGCTACACAGAAGCATTGTGTGAAACTTATTTCTGATATGTTCATTAAGCTAACAGAGTTAAACCATACTTTTGATTGCGCAGTTCGGAACACTCTTTCTGTAGAAAATGCAAGTGGACATTCGGAGCGCTAAGAGGGTAATAGTGGAAAAAGGAATATATTCAAATATAAACTACACAGTAGCATTCTGTGAAAATTCTTTCTGTTCTGTGCATTCAACTAACAGAGTTGAACCTTACTTTTGATTGAGCCGTTCTGAAACACTCTTTCTGTAGAAACTGCAATTGGACATGCTAAGAGCTAAGAGGCCTACATTTTGAAAAAGAATATCTTCAAATAAAAACTACACAGATGCATTCTGTGAAACTTATTTTTGATCTGTAAATTCAGTTAACAGAGATAAAACATATTTTTGATTGAGCAGTTATGAAACACTCTTTTTGTAGTAAATGCAAGTGGAGATTCGGAGCGCTAAGAGGGTAATAGTTTAAAAAGGAATGTCTTCAAATATAAACTACACAGAATCATTCGGTGAAACTTCTTTCTGATCTGTGCATTCAGCTAACAGAGTTAAACCATACTTTTGATTGAGCAGATCTGAGCACTCTTTCTGTAGAAAATGCAACTGGACATTTGGAGCGCTAAGAGCGTAGTAGTGGAAAAAGGAATATATTCAAATATAAACTACACAGAAGCATTCTGTGAAACTTCTTTCTGATCTGAGCATTCAGCTAACAGAGTTAAACCATACTTTTGATTGAGCAGTTTTGAAACACTCTGTCTGTAGAAAATGCAACTGGACATTCGTAGCGCTAAGTGGGTAATAGTGGAAAAAAGAATATGTTCAAATATAAACTACACAGAAGCATTGTATCAAACTTCTTTCTGTTCTGTGCATTCAACTAACAGAGTTGAACCTTACTTTTGATTGAGCCGTTCTGAAACACTCTTTCTGTAGAAACTGCAATTGGACATTCTGAGCGCTAAGAGGCCTATATTGGGAAAAAGAATGTCTACAAATAAAAACTACACAGAAGAATTGTGTGAAACTTCTTTCTGTTCTGTTTGTTCAACTAAAAGAGTTGAACCTTAGTTTTGATTGAGCCGTTCTGAAACACTCTTTCTGTAGAAAATGCAAGTGGAGATTCGGAGCGCTAAGAGGGTAATAGTGGAAAAAGGAATGTCTCCAAATATAAACTACACAGAATCATTCGGTGAAACTTCTTTCTGATCTGTGCATTCAGCTAACAGAGTTAAACCATACTTTTGATTGAGCAGATCTGAACTCTCTTTCTGTAGAAAATGCAACTGGACATTTGGAGCGCTAAGAGAGTAGTAGTGGAAAAAGGAATATATTCAAATATAAACTACACAGAAGCATTCTGTGAAACTTCTTTCTGATCTGAGCATTCAGCTAACAGAGTTAAACCATACTTTTGATTGAACAGTTTTGAAACACTCTGTCTGTAGAAAATGCAACTGGACATTCGTAGCGCTAAGTGGGTAATAGTGGAAAAAAGAATATGTTCAAATATAAACTACACAGAAGCATTGTATGAAACTTCTTTCTGTTCTGTGCATTCAACTAACAGAGTTGAACCTTACTTTTGATTGAGCCTTTCTGAAACACTCTTTCTGTAGAAACTGCAATTGGACATTCTGAGCGCTAAGAGGCCTATATTGGGAAAAATAATATCTTCAAATAAAAACTACACAGAAGCATTGTGTGAAACTTATTTCTGATATGTTCATTAAGCTAACAGAGTTAAACCATACTTTTGATTGCGCAGTTCTGAACACTCTTTCTGTAGAAAATGCAAGTGGACATTCGGAGCGCTAAGAGGGTAATAGTGGAAAAAGGAATATATTCAAATATAAACTACACAGTAGCATTCAGTGAAAATTCTTTTTGTTCTGTGCATTCAACTAACAGAGTTGAACCTTACTTTTGATTGAGCCGTTCTGAAACACTCTTTCTGTAGAAACTGCAATTGGACATGCTAAGCGCTAAGAGGCCTACATTGGGAAAAAGAATATCTTCAAATAAAAACTACACAGATGCATTCTGTGAAACTTATTTCTGATCTGTAAATTCAGTTAACAGAGATAAAACATATTTTTGATTGAGCAGTTATGAAACACTCTTTTTGTAGAAAATGCAAGTGGAGATTCGGAGCGCTAAGAGGGTAATAGTGGAAAAAGGAATGTCTTCAAATATAAACTACACAGAATCATTTGGTGAAACTTCTTTCTGATCTGTGCATTCAGCTAACAGAGTTAAACCATACTTTTGATTGAGCAGATCTGAACACTCTTTCTTTAGAAAATGCAACTGGACATTTTTAGCGCTAAGAGCGTAGTAGTGGAAAAAGGAATATATTCAAATATAAACTACACAGAAGCATTCTGTGGAACTTTTTTCTGATCTGAGCATTCAGCTAACAGAGTTAAACCATACTTTTGATTGAGCAGTTTTGAAACACTCTGTCTGTAGAAAATGCAACTGGACATTCGTAGCGCTAAGTGGGTAATAGTGGAAAAAAGAATATGTTCATATATAAACTACACAGAAGCATTGTATGAAACTTCCTTCTGTTCTGTGCATTCAACTAACAGAGTTGAACCTTACTTTTGATTGAGCCGTTCTGAAACACTCTTTCTCTAGAAACTTCAATAGGACATTCTGAGCGCTAAGAGGCCTATATTGGGAAAAATAATATCTTCAAATAAAAACTACACAGAAGCATTGTGTGAAACTTATTTCTGATATGTTCATTAAGCTAACAGAGTTAAACCATACTTTTGATTGCGCAGTTCTGAACAGTCTTTCTGTAGAAAATGCAAGTGGACATTCGGAGCGCTAAGAGGGTAATAGTGGAAAAAGGAATATATTCAAATATAAACTACACAGTAGCATTCAGTGAAAATTCTTTTTGTTCTGTGCATTCAACTAACAGAGTTGAACCTTACTTTTAATTGAGCCGTTCTGAAACACTCTTTCTGTAGAAACTGCAATTGGACATGCTAAGCGCTAAGAGGCCTACATTGGGAAAAAGAATATCTTCAAATAAAAACTACAAAGATGCATTCTGTGAAACTTATTTCTGATCTGTAAATTCAGTTAACAGAGATAAAACATATTTTTGATTGAGCAGTTATGAAACACTCTTTTTGTAGAAAATGCAAGTGGAGATTCGGAGCGCTAAGAGGGTAATAGTGGAAAAAGGAATGTCTTCAAATATAAACTACACAGAATCATTCGGTGAAACTTCTTTCTGATCTGTGCATTCAGCTAACAGAGTTAAACCATACTTTTGATTGAGCAGATCTGAACACTCTTTCTGTAGAAAATGCAACTGGACATTTGGAGCGCTAAGAGTGTAGTAGTGGAAAAAGGAATATATTCAAATATAAACTACACAGAAGCATTCTGTGAAACTTTTTTCTGATCTGAGCATTCAGCTAACAGAGTTAAACCATACTTTTGATTGAGCAGTTTTGAAACACTCTGTCTGTAGAAAATGCAACTGGACATTCGTAGCGCTAAGTGGGTAATAGTGGAAAAAAGAATATGTTCAAATATAAACTACACAGAAGCATTGTATGAAACTTCTTTCTGTTCTGTGCATTCAACTAACAGAGTTGAACCTTACTTTTGATTGAGCCTTTCTGAAACACTCTTTCTGTAGAAACTGCAATTGGACATTCTGAGCGCTAAGAGGCCTATATTGGGAAAAATAATATCTTCAAATAAAAGCTACACAGAAGCATTGTGTGAAACTTATTTCTGATATGTTCATTAAGCTAACAGAGTTAAACCATACTTTTGATTGCGCAGTTCGGAACACTCTTTCTGTAGAAAATGCAAGTGGACATTCGGAGCGCTAAGAGGGTAATAGTGGAAAAAGGAATATATTCAAATATAAACTACACAGTAGCATTCTGTGAAAATTCTTTCTGTTCTGTGCATTCAACTAACAGAGTTGAACCTTACTTTTGATTGAGCCGTTCTGAAACACTCTTTCTGTAGAAACTGCAATTGGACATGCTAAGAGCTAAGAGGCCTACATTTTGAAAAAGAATATCTTCAAATAAAAACTACACAGATGCATTCTGTGAAACTTATTTTTGATCTGTAAATTCAGTTAACAGAGATAAAACATATTTTTGATTGAGCAGTTATGAAACACTCTTTTTGTAGTAAATGCAAGTGGAGATTCGGAGCGCTAAGAGGGTAATAGTGGAAAAAGGAATGTCTTCAAATATAAACTACACAGAATCATTCGGTGAAACTTCTTTCTGATCTGTGCATTCAGCTAACAGAGTTAAACCATACTTTTGATTGAGCAGATCTGAGCACTCTTTCTGTAGAAAATGCAACTGGACATTTGGAGCGCTAAGAGCGTAGTAGTGGAAAAAGGAATATATTCAAATATAAACTACACAGAAGCATTCTGTGAAACTTCTTTCTGATCTGAGCATTCAGCTAACAGAGTTAAACCATACTTTTGATTGAGCAGTTTTGAAACACTCTGTCTGTAGAAAATGCAACTGGACATTCGTAGCGCTAAGTGGGTAATAGTGGAAAAAAGAATATGTTCAAATATAAACTACACAGAAGCATTGTATCAAACTTCTTTCTGTTCTGTGCATTCAACTAACAGAGTTGAACCTTACTTTTGATTGAGCCGTTCTGAAACACTCTTTCTGTAGAAACTGCAATTGGACATTCTGAGCGCTAAGAGGCCTATATTGGGAAAAAGAATGTCTACAAATAAAAACTACACAGAAGAATTGTGTGAAACTTCTTTCTGTTCTGTTTGTTCAACTAAAAGAGTTGAACCTTAGTTTTGATTGAGCCGTTCTGAAACACTCTTTCTGTAGAAAATGCAAGTGGAGATTCGGAGCGCTAAGAGGGTAATAGTGGAAAAAGGAATGTCTCCAAATATAAACTACACAGAATCATTCGGTGAAACTTCTTTCTGATCTGTGCATTCAGCTAACAGAGTTAAACCATACTTTTGATTGAGCAGATCTGAACTCTCTTTCTGTAGAAAATGCAACTGGACATTTGGAGCGCTAAGAGAGTAGTAGTGGAAAAAGGAATATATTCAAATATAAACTACACAGAAGCATTCTGTGAAACTTCTTTCTGATCTGAGCATTCAGCTAACAGAGTTAAACCATACTTTTGATTGAGCAGTTTTGAAACACTCTGTCTGTAGAAAATGCAACTGGACATTCGTAGCGCTAAGTGGGTAATAGTGGAAAAAAGAATATGTTCAAATATAAACTACACAGAAGCATTGTATGAAACTTCTTTCTGTTCTGTGCATTCAACTAACAGAGTTGAACCTTACTTTTGATTGAGCCTTTCTGAAACACTCTTTCTGTAGAAACTGCAATTGGACATTCTGAGCGCTAAGAGACCTATATTGGGAAAAATAATATCTTCAAATAAAAGCTACACAGAAGCATTGTGTGAAACTTATTTCTGATATGTTCATTAAGCTAACAGAGTTAAACCATACTTTTGATTGCGCAGTTCTGAACACTCTTTCTGTAGAAAATGCAAGTGGACATTCGGAGCGCTAAGAGGGTAATAGTGGAAAAAGGAATATATTCAAATATAAACTACACAGTAGCATTCTGTGAAAATTCTTTCTGTTCTGTGCATTCAACTAACAGAGTTGAACCTTACTTTTGATTGAAACGTTCTGAAACATTCTTTCTGTAGAAACTGCAATTGGACATGCTAAGCGCTAAGAGGCCTACATTTTGAAAAAGAATATCTTCAAATAAATACTACACAGATGCATTCTGTGAAACTTATTTCTGATCTGTAAATTCAGTTAACAGAGATAAAACATATTTTTGATTGAGCAGTTATGAAACACTCTTTTTGTAGAAACTGCAAGTGGAGATTCGGAGCGCTAAGAGGGTAATAGTGGAAAAAGGAATGTCTTCAAATATAAACTACACAGAATCATTCGGTGAAACTTCTTTCTGATCTGTGCATTCAGCTAACAGAGTTAAACCATACTTTTGATTGAGCAGATCTGAACACTCTTTCTGTAGAAAATGCAACTGGACATTTGGAGCGCTAAGAGCGTAGTAGTGGAAAAAGGAATATATTCAAATATAAACTACACAGAAGCATTCTGTGAAACTTCTTCCTGATCTGAGCATTCAGCTAACAGAGTTAAACCATACTTTTGATTGAGCAGTTTTGAAACACTCTGTCTGTAGAAAATGCAACTGGACATTCGTAGCGCTAACTGGGTAATAGTGGAAAAAAGAATATGTTCAAATATAAACTACACAGAAGCATTGTATGAAACTTCTTTCTGTTCTGTGCATTCAACTAACAGAGTTGAACCTTACTTTTGATTGAGCCGTTCTGAAACACTCTTTCTGTAGAAACTGCAATTGGACATTCTGAGCGCTAAGAGGCCAATATTGGGAAAAAGAATGTCTACAAATAAAAACTACACAGAAGAATTGTGTGAAACTTCTTTCTGTTCTGTGTGTTCAACTAAAAGAGTTGAACCTTAGTTTTGATTGAGCCGTTCTGAAACACTCTTTCTGTAGAAAATGCAAGTGGAGATTCGGAGCGCTAAGAGGGTAATAGTGGAAAAAGGAATGTCTCCAAATAAAAACTACAGAGAATCATTCGGTGAAACTTCTTTCTGATCTGTGCATTCAGCTAACAGAGTTAAACCATACTTTTGATTGAGCAGATCTGAACTCTCTTTCTGTAGAAAATGCAACTGGACATTTGGAGCGCTAAGAGAGTAGTAGTGGAAAAAGGAATATATTCAAATATAAACTACACAGAAGCATTCTGTGAAACTTCTTTCTGATCTGAGCATTCAGCTAACAGAGTTAAACCATACTTTTGATTGAGCAGTTTTGAAACACTCTGTCTGTAGAAAATGCAACTGGACATTCGTAGCGCTAAGTGGGTAATAGTGGAAAAAAGAATATGTTCAAATATAAACTACACAGAAGCATTGTATGAAACTTCTTTCTGTTCTGTGCATTCAACAAACAGAGTTGAACCTTACTTTTGATTGAGCCTTTCTGAAACACTCTTTCTGTAGAAACTGCAATTGGACATTCTGAGCGCTAAGAGGCCTATATTGGGATAAATAATATCTTCAAATAAAAACTACACAGAAGCATTGTGTGAAACTTATTTCTGATATGTTCATTAAGCTAACAGAGTTAAACCATACTTTTGATTGCGCAGTTCTGAACACTCTTTCTGTAGAAAATGCAAGTGGACATTCGGAGCGCTAAGAGGGTAATAGTGGAAAAAGGAATATATTCAAATATAAACTACACAGTAGCATTCTGTGAAAATTTTTCTGTTCTGTGCATTCAACTAACAGAGTTGAACCTTACTTTTGATTGAGCCGTTCTGAAACACTCTTTCTGTAGAAACTGCAATTGGACATGCTAAGCGCTAAGAGGCCTACATTGAGAAAAAGAATATCTTCAAATAAAAACTACACAGATGCATTCTGTGAAACTTATTTCTGATCTGTAAATTCAGTTAGCAGAGATAAAACATATTTTTGATTGATCAGTTATGATACACTCCTTTGTAGAAAATGCAAGTGGAGATTCGGAGTGCTAAGGGGGTAATAGTGGAAAAAGGAATGTCTTCAAATATAAACTACACAGAATCATTCGGTGAAACTTCTTTCTGATCTGTGCATTCAGCTAACAGAGTTAAACCATACTTTTGATTGAGCAGATCTGAACACTATTTCTGTAGAATATGCAACTGGATATTTGGAGCGCTAAGAGCGTAGTAGTGGAAAAAGGAATATATTCAAATATAAACTACACAGAAGCATTCTGTGAAACTTCTTTCTGATCTGAGCATTCAGCTAACAGGGTTAAACCATACTTTTGATTGAGCAGTTTTGAAACACTCTGTCTGTAGAAAATGCAACTGGACATTCGTAGCGCTAAGTGGGTAATAGTGGAAAAAAGAATATGTTCAAATATAAACTACACAGAAGCATTGTATGAAACTTCTTTCTGTTCTGTGCATTCAACTAACAGAGTTGAACCTTACTTTTGATTGAGCCGTTCTGAAACACTCTTTCTGTAGAAACTGCAATTGGACATTCTGAGCGCTAAGAGGCCTATATTGGGAAAAAGAATGTCTACAAATAAAAACTACACAGAAGAATTGTGTGAAACTACTTTCTGTTCTGTTTGTTCAACTTAAAGATTTGAACCTTAGTTTTGATTGAGCCGTTCTGAAACACTCTTTCTGTAGAAAATGCAAGTGGAGATTCGGAGCGCTAAGAGGGTAATAGTGGAAAAAGGAATGTCTCCAAATATAAACTACACAGAATCATTCTGTGAAACTTCTTTCTGATCTGTGCATTCAGCTAACAGAGTTAAACCATACTTTTGATTGAGCAGATCTGAACACTCTTTCTGTAGAAAATGCAACTGGACATTTGGAGCGCTAAGAGAGTAGTAGTGGAAAAAGGAATATATTCAAATATAAACTACACAGAAGCATTCTGTGAAACTTCTTTCTGATCTGAGCATTCAGCTAACAGAGTTAAACCATACTTTTGATTGAGCAGTTTTGAAACACTCTGTCTGTAGAAAATGCAACTGGACATTCGTAGCGCTAAGTGGGTAATAGTGGAAAAAAGAATATGTTCAAATATAAACTACACAGAAGCTTTGTATGAAACTTCTTTCTGTTCTGTGCATTCAACTAACATAGTTGAACGTTACTTTTGATTGAGCCTTTCTGAAACACTCTTTCTGTAGAAACTGCAATTGGACATTCTGAGCGTTAAGAGGCCTATATTGGGAAAAATAATATCTTCAAATAAAAACTACACAGAAGCATTGTGTGAAACTTATTTCTGATATGTTCATTAAGCTAACAGAGTTAAACCATACTTTTGATTGCGCAGTTCTGAACACTCTTTCTGTAGAAAATGCAAGTGGACATTCGGAGCGCTAAGAGGGTAATAGTGGAAAAAGGAATATATTCAAATATAAACTACACAGTAGCATTCTGTGAAAATTCTTTCTGTTCTGTGCATTCAACTAACAGAGTTGAACCTTACTTTTGATTGAGCCGTTCTGAAACACTCTTTCGGTAGAAACTGCAATTGGACATGCTAAGCGCTAAGAGGCCTACATTTTGAAAAAGAATATCTTCAAATAAATACTACACAGATGCATTCTGTGAAACTTATTTCTGATCTGTAAATTCAGTTAACAGAGATAAAACATATTTTTGATTGAGCAGTTATGAAACACTCTTTTTGTAGAAAATGCAAGTTGAGATTCGGAGCGCTAAGAGGGTAATAGTGGAAAAAGGAATGTCTTCAAATATAAACTACACAGAATCATTCGGTGAAACTTCTTTCTGATCTGTGCATTCAGCTAACAGAGTTAAACCATACTTTTGATTGAGCAGATCTGAACACTCTTTCTGTAGAAAATGCAACTGGACATTTGGAGCGCTAAGAGCGTAGTAGTGGAAAAAGGAATATATTCAAATATAAACTACACAGAAGCATTCTGTGAAACTTCTTTCTGATCTGAGCATTCAGCTAACAGAGTTAAACCATACTTTTGATTGAGCAGTTTTGAAACACTCTGTCTGTAGAAAATGCAACTGGACATTCGTAGCGCTAACTGGGTAATAGTGGAAAAAAGAATATGTTCAAATATAAACTACACAGAAGCATTGTATGAAACTTCTTTCTGTTCTGTGCATTCAACTAACAGAGTTGAACCTTACTTTTGATTGAGCCGTTCTGAAACACTCTTTCTGTAGAAACTGCAATTGGACATTCTGAGCGCTAAGAGGCCTATATTGGGAAAAAGAATGTCTACAAATAAAAACTACACAGAAGAATTGTGTGAAACTTCTTTCTGTTCTGTGTGTTCAACTAAAAGAGTTGAACCTTAGTTTTGATTGAGCCGTTCTGAAACACTCTTTCTGTAGAAAATGCAAGTGGAGATTCGGAGCGCTAAGAGGGTAATAGTGGAAAAAGGAATGTCTCCAAATATAAACTACACAGAATCATTCGGTGAAACATCTTTCTGATCTGTGCATTCAGCTAACAGAGTTAAACCATACTTTTGATTGAGCAGATCTGAACTCTCTTTCTGTAGAAAATTCAACTGGACATTTGGAGCGCTAAGAGAGTAGTAGTGGAAAAAGGAATATATTCAAATATAAACTACACAGAGGCATTCTGTGAAACTTCTTTCTGATCTGAGCATTCAGCTAACAGAGTTAAACCATACTTTTGATTGAGCAGTTTTGAAACACTCTGTCTGTAGAAAATGCAACTGGACATTCGTAGCGCTAAGTGGGTAATAGTGGAAAAAAGAATATGTTCAAATATAAACTACACAGAAGCATTGTATGAAACTTCTTTCTGTTCTGTGCATTCAACTAACAGAGTTGAACCTTACTTTTGATTGAGCCTTTCTGAAACACTCTTTCTGTAGAAACTGCAATTGGACATTCTGAGCGCTAAGAGGCCTATATTGGGAAAAATAATATCTTCAAATAAAAACTACACAGAAGCATTGTGTGAAACTTATTTCTGATATGTTCATTAAGCTAACAGAGTTAAACCATACTTTTGATTGCGCAGTTCTGAACACTCTTTCTGTAGAAAATGCAAGTGGACATTCGGAGCGCTAAGAGGGTAATAGTGGAAAAAGGAATATATTCAAATATAAACTACACAGTAGCATTCTCTGAAAATTTTTCTGTTCTGTGCATTCAACTAACAGAGTTGAACCTTACTTTTGATTGAGCCGTTCTGAAACACTCTTTCTGTAGAAACTGCAATTGGTCATGCTAAGCGCTAAGAGGCCTACATTGAGAAAAAGAATATCTTCAAATAAAAACTACACAGATGCATTCTGTGAAACTTATTTCTGATCTGTAAATTCAGTTAGCAGAGATAAAACATATTTTTGATTGATCAGTTATGATACACTCCTTTGTAGAAAATGCAAGTGGAGATTCGGAGCGCTAAGGGGGTAATAGTGGAAAAAGGAATGTCTTCAAATATAAACTACACAGAATCATTCGGTGAAACTTCTTTCTGATCTGTGCATTCAGCTAACAGAGTTAAACCATACTTTTGATTGAGCAGATCTGAACACTATTTCTGTAGAATATGCAACTGGATATTTGGAGCGCTAAGAGCGTAGTAGTGGAAAAAGGAATATATTCAAATATAAACTACACAGAAGCATTCTGTGAAACTTCTTTCTGATCTGAGCATTCAGCTAACAGAGTTAAACCATACTTTTGATTGAGCAGTTTTGAAACACTCTGTCTGTAGAAAATGCAACTGGACATTCGTAGCGCTAAGTGGGTAATAGTGGAAAAAAGAATATGTTCAAATATAAACTACACAGAAGCATTGTATGAAACTTCTTTCTGTTCTGTGCATTCAACTAACAGAGTTGAACCTTACTTTTGATTGAGCCGTTCTGAAACACTCTTTCTGTAGAAACTGCAATTGGACATTCTGAGCGCTAAGAGGCCTATATTGGGAAAAAGAATGTCTACAAATAAAAACTACACAGAAGAATTGTGTGAAACTACTTTCTGTTCTGTTTGTTCAACTTAAAGATTTGAACCTTAGTTTTGATTGAGCCGTTCTGAAACACTCTTTCTGTAGAAAATGCAAGTGGAGATTCGGAGCGCTAAGAGGGTAATAGTGGAAAAAGGAATGTCTCCAAATATAAACTACACAGAATCATTCTGTGAAACTTCTTTCTGATCTGTGCATTCAGCTAACAGAGTTAAACCATACTTTTGATTGAGCAGATCTGAACACTCTTTCTGTAGAAAATGCAACTGGACATTTGGAGCGCTAAGAGAGTAGTAGTGGAAAAAGGAATATATTCAAATATAAACTACACAGAAGCATTCTGTGAAACTTCTTTCTGATCTGAGCATTCAGCTAACAGAGTTAAACCATACTTTTGATTGAGCAGTTTTGAAACACTCTGTCTGTAGAAAATGCAACTGGACATTCGTAGCGCTAAGTGGGTAATAGTGGAAAAAAGAATATGTTCAAATATAAACTACACAGAAGCTTTGTATGAAACTTCTTTCTGTTCTGTGCATTCAACTAACAGAGTTGAACGTTACTTTTGATTGAGCCTTTCTGAAACACTCTTTCTGTAGAAACTGCAATTGGACATTCTGAGCGTTAAGAGGCCTATATTGGGAAAAATAATATCTTCAAATAAAAACTACACAGAAGCATTGTGTGAAACTTATTTCTGATATGTTCATTAAGCTAACAGAGTTAAACCATACTTTTGATTGCGCAGTTCTGAACACTCTTTCTGTAGAAAATGCAAGTGGACATTCGGAGCGCTAAGAGGGTAATAGTGGAAAAAGGAATATATACAAATATAAACTACACAGTAGCATTCTGTGAAAATTCTTTCTGTTCTGTGCATTCAACTAACAGATTTGAACCTTACTTTTGATTGAGCCGTTCTGAAACACTCTTTCTGTAGAAACTGCAATTGGACATGCTAAGCGCTAAGAGGCCTACATTTTGAAAAAGAATATCTTCAAATAAATACTACACAGATGCATTCTGTGAAACTTATTTCTGATCTGTAAATTCAGTTAACAGAGATAAAACATATTTTTGATTGAGCAGTTATGAAACACTCTTTTTGTAGAAAATGCAAGTGGAGATTCGGAGCGCTAAGAGGGTAATAGTGGAAAAGGAATGTCTTCAAATATAAACTACACAGAATCATTCGGTGAAACTTCTTTCTGATCTGTGCATTCAGCTAACAGAGTTAAACCATACTTTTGATTGAGCAGATCTGAACACTCTTTCTGTAGAAAATGCAACTGGACATTTGGAGCGCTAAGAGCGTAGTAGTGGAAAAAGGAATATATTCAAATATAAACTACACAGAAGCATTCTGTGAAACTTCTTTCTGATCTGAGCATTCAGCTAACAGAGTTAAACCATACTTTTGATTGAGCAGTTTTGAAACACTCTGTCTGTAGAAAATGCAACTGGACATTCGTAGCGCTAACTGGGTAATAGTGGAAAAAAGAATATGTTCAAATATAAACTACACAGAAGCATTGTATGAAACTTCTTTCTGTTCTGTGCATTCAACTAACAGAGTTGAACCTTACTTTTGATTGAGCCGTTCTGAAACACTCTTTCTGTAGAAACTGCAATTGGACATTCTGAGCGCTAAGAGGCCTATATTGGGAAAAAGAATGTCTACAAATAAAAACTACACAGAAGAATTGTGTGAAACTTCTTTCTGTTCTGTGTGTTCAACTAAAAGAGTTGAACCTTAGTTTTGATTGAGCCGTTCTGAAACACTCTTTCTGTAGAAAATGCAAGTGGAGATTCGGAGCGCTAAGAGGGTAATAGTGGAAAAAGGAATGTCTCCAAATATAAACTACACAGAATCATTCGGTGAAACATCTTTCTGATCTGTGCATTCAGCTAACAGAGTTAAACAATACTTTTGATTGAGCAGATCTGAACACTCTTTCTGTAGAAAATTCAACTGGACATTTGGAGCGCTAAGAGAGTAGTAGTGGAAAAAGGAATATATTCAAATATAAACTACACAGAAGCATTCTGTGAAACTTCTTTCTGATCTGAGCATTCAGCTAACAGAGTTAAACCATACTTTTGATTGAGCAGTTTTGAAACATTCTGTCTGTAGAAAATGCAACTGGACATTCGTAGCGCTAAGTGGGTAATAGTGGAAAAAAGAATATGTTCAAATATAAACTACACAGAAGCATTGTATGAAACTTCTTTCTGTTCTGTGCATTCAACTAACAGAGTTGAACCTTACTTTTGATTGAGCCTTTCTGAAACACTCTTTCTGTAGAAACTGCAATTGGACATTCTGAGCGCTAAGAGGCCTATATTGGGAAAAATAATATCTTCAAATAAAAACTACCCAGAAGCATTGTGTGAAACTTATTTCTGATATGTTCATTAAGCTAACAGAGTTAAACCATACTTTTGATTGCGCAGTTCTGAACACTCTTTCTGTAGAAAATGCAAGTGGACATTCGGAGCGCTAAGAGGGTAATAGTGGAAAAAGGAATATATTCAAATATAAACTACACAGTAGCATTCTGTGAAAATTTTTCTGTTCTGTGCATTCAACTAACAGAGTTGAACCTTACTTTTGATTGAGCCGTTCTGAAACACTCTTTCTGTAGAAACTGCAATTGGTCATGCTAAGCGCTAAGAGGCCTACATTGAGAAAAAGAATATCTTCAAATAAAAACTACACAGATGCATTCTGTGAAACTTATTTCTGATCTGTAAATTCAGTTAGCAGAGATAAAACATATTTTTGATTGATCAGTTATGATACACTCCTTTGTAGAAAATGCAAGTGGAGATTCGGAGCGCTAAGGGGGTAATAGTGGAAAAAGGAATGTCTTCAAATATAAACTACACAGAATCATTCGGTGAAACTTCTTTCTGATCTGTGCATTCAGCTAACAGAGTTAAACCATACTTTTGATTGAGCAGATCTGAACACTATTTCTGTAGAAAATGCAACTGGATATTTGGAGCGCTAAGAGCGTAGTAGTGGAAAAAGGAATATATTCAAATATAAACTACACAGAAGCATTCTGTGAAACTTCTTTCTGATCTGAGCATTCAGCTAACAGAGTTAAACCATACTTTTGATTGAGCAGTTTTGAAACACTCTGTCTGTAGAAAATGCAACTGGACATTCGTAGCGCTAAGTGGGTAATAGTGGAAAAAAGAATATGTTCAAATATAAACTACACAGAAGCATTGTATGAAACTTCTTTCTGTTCTGTGCATTCAACTAACAGAGTTGAACCTTACTTTTGATTGAGCCGTTCTGAAACACTCTTTCTGTAGAAACTGCAATTGGACATGCTAAGCGCTAAGAGGCCTACATTGAGAAAAAGAATATCTTCAAATAAAAACTACACAGATGCATTCTGTGAAACTTATTTCTGATCTGTAAATTCAGTTAACAGAGATAAAACATATTTTTGATTGATCAGTTATGATACACTCCTTTGTAGAAAATGCAAGTGGAGATTCGGAGCGCTAAGGGGGTAATAGTGGAAAAAGGAATATCTTCAAATATAAACTACACAGAATCATTCAGTGAAACTTCTTTCTGATCTGTGAATTCAGCTAACAGAGTTAAACCATACTTTTGATTGAGCAGATCTGAACACTATTTCTGTAGAAAATGCAACTGGATATTTGGAGCGCTAAGAGCGTAGTAGTGGAAAAAGGAATATATTCAAATATAAACTACACAGAAGCATTCTGTGAAACTTCTTTCTGATCTGAGCTTTCAGCTAACAGAGTTAAACCATACTTTTGATTGAGCAGTTTTGAAACAGTCTGTCTGTAGAAAATGCAACTGGACATTCGTAGCGCTAAGTGGGTAATAGTGGAAAAAGAATATGTTCAAATATAAACTACACAGAAGCATTGTATGAAACTACTTTCTGTTCTGTGCATTCAACTAACAGAGTTGAACCTTACTTTTGATTGAGCCGTTCTGAAACACTCTTTCTGTAGAAACTGTAATTGGACATTCTGAGCGCTAAGAGGCCTATATTGGGAAAAAGAATGTCTACAAATAAAAACTACACAGAAGAATTGTGTGAAACTTCTTTCTGTTCTGTTTGTTCAACTTAAAGATTTGAACCTTAGTTTTGATTGAGCCGTTCTGAAACACTCTTTCTGTAGAAAATGCAAGTGGAGATTCGGAGCGCTTAGAGGGTAATAGTGGAAAAAGGAATGTCTCCAAATATAAACTACACAGAATCATTCTGTGAAACTTCTTTCTGATCTGTGCATTCAGCTAACAGAGTTAAACCATACTTTTGATTGAGCAGATCTGAACACTCTTTCTGTAGAAAATGCAACTGGACATTTGGAGCGCTAAGAGAGTAGTAGTGGAAAAAGGAATATATTCAAATATAAACTACACAGAAGCATTCTGTGAAACTTCTTTCTGATCTGAGCATTCAGCTAACAGAGTTAAACCATACTTTTGATTGAGCAGTTTTGAAACACTCTGTCTGTAGAAAATGCAACTGGACATTCGTAGCGCTAAGTGGGTAATAGTGGAAAAAAGAATATGTTCAAATATAAACTACACAGAAGCATTGTATGAAACTTCTTTCTGTTCTGTTCATTCAACTAACAGAGTTGAACCTTACTTTTGATTGAGCCTTTCTGAAACACTCTTTCTGTAGAAAATGCAATTGGACATTCTGAGCGCTAAGAGGCCTATATTGGGAAAAAGAATGTCTACAAATAAAAACTACACAGAAGAATTGTGTGAAACTTCTTTCTGTTCTGTGTGTTCAACTAAAAGAGTTGAACCTTAGTTTTGATTGAGCCGTTCTGAAACACTCTTTCTGTAGAAAATGCAAGTGGAGATTCGGAGCGCTAAGAGGGTAATAGTGGAAAAAGGAATGTCTCCAAATATAAACTACACAGAATCATTCTGTGAAACTTCTTTCTGATCTGTGCATTCAGCTAACAGAGTTAAACCATACTTTTATTGAGCAGATCTGAACTCTCTTTCTGTAGAAAATGCAACTGGACATTTGGAGTGCTAAGAGAGTAGTAGTGGAAAAAGGAATATATTCAAATATAAACTACACAGAAGCATTCTGTGAAACTTCTTTCTGATCTGAGCATTCAGCTAACAGAGTTAAACCATACTTTTGATTGAGCAGTTTTGAAACACTCTGTCTGTAGAAAATGCAACTGGACATTCGTAGCGCTACGTGGGTAATAGTGGAAAAAAGAATATGTTCAAATATAAACTACACAGAAGCATTGTATGAAACTTCTTTCTGTTCTGTGCATTCAACTAACAGAGTTGAACCTTACTTTTGATTGAGCCGTTCTGAAACACTCTTTCTGTAGAAACTGCAATTGGACATGCTAAGCGCTAAGAGGCCTACATTGAGAAAAAGAATATCTTCAAATAAAAACTACACAGATGCAT
Source organism: Symphalangus syndactylus (assembly GCF_028878055.3). Classification (NCBI taxonomy): domain Eukaryota; kingdom Metazoa; phylum Chordata; class Mammalia; order Primates; family Hylobatidae; genus Symphalangus; species Symphalangus syndactylus. The sequence continues at coordinate 7,911,369 of NC_072445.2, read as the reverse complement.
TCTGTGAAACTTATTTCTGGTCTATAAATTCAGTTAACAGAGATAAAACATATTTTTGATTGATCAGTTATGATACACTCCTTTGTAGAAAATGCAAGTGGAGATTCGGAGCGCTAAGGGGGTAATAGTGGAAAAAGGAATGTCTTCAAATATAAACTACACAGAATCATTCGGTGAAACTTCTTTCTGATCTGTGCATTCAGCTAACAGAGTTAAACCATACTTTTGATTGAGCAGATCTGAACACTATTTCTGTAGAAAATGCAACTGGATATTTGGAGCGCTAAGAGCGTAGTGGTGGAAAAAGGACTATATTCAAATATAAACTACACAGAAGCATTCTGTGAAACTTCTTTCTGATCTGAGCATTCAGCTAACAGAGTTCAACCATACTTTTGATTGAGCAGTTTTGAAACACTCTGTCTGTAGAAAATGCAACTGGACATTCGTAGCGCTAAGTGGGTAATAGTGGAAAAAAGAATATGTTCAAATATAAACTACACAGAAGCATTGTATGAAACTTCTTTCTGTTCTGTGCATTCAACTAACAGAGTTGAACCTTACTTTTGATTGAGCCGTTCTGAAACACTCTTTCTGTAGAAACTGCAATTGGACATTCTGAGTGCTAAGAGGCCTATATTGGGAAAAAGAATGTCTACAAATAAAAACTACACAGAAGAATTGTGTGAAACTTCTTTCTGTTCTGTGTGTTCAACTAAAAGAGTTGAACCTTAGTTTTGATTGAGCCGTTCTGAAACACTCTTTCTGTAGAAAATTCAAGTGGAGATTCGGAGCGCTAAGAGGGTAATAGTGGAAAAAGGAATGTCTCCAAATATAAACTACACAGAATCATTCTGTGAAACTTCTTTCTGATCTGTGCATTCAGCTAACAGAGTTAAACCATACTTTTGATTGAGCAGATCTGAACACTCTTTCTGTAGAAAATGCAACTGGACATTTGGAGCGCTAAGAGAGTAGTAGTGGAAAAAGGAATATATTCAAATATAAACTACACAGAAGCATTCTGTGAAACTTCTTTCTGATCTGAGCATTCAGCTAACAGAGTTAAACCATACTTTTGATTGAGCAGTTTTGAAACACTCTGTCTGTAGAAAATGCAACTGGACATTCGTAGCGCTAAGTGGGTAATAGTGGAAAAAAGAATATGTTCAAATATAAACTACACAGAAGCTTTGTATGAAACTTCTTTCTGTTCTGTGCATTCAACTAACAGAGTTGAACGTTACTTTTGATTGAGCCTTTCTGAAACACTCTTTCTGTAGAAACTGCAATTGGACATTCTGAGCGTTAAGAGGCCTATATTGGGAAAAATAATATCTTCAAATAAAAACTACACAGAAGCATTGTGTGAAACTTATTTCTGATATGTTCATTAAGCTAACAGAGTTAAACCATACTTTTGATTGCGCAGTTCTGAACACTCTTTCTGTAGAAAATGCAAGTGGACATTCGGAGCGCTAAGAGGGTAATAGTGGAAAAAGGAATATATACAAATATAAACTACACAGTAGCATTCTGTGAAAATTCTTTCTGTTCTGTGCATTCAACTAACAGATTTGAACCTTACTTTTGATTGAGCCGTTCTGAAACACTCTTTCTGTAGAAACTGCAATTGGACATGCTAAGCGCTAAGAGGCCTACATTTTGAAAAAGAATATCTTCAAATAAATACTACACAGATGCATTCTGTGAAACTTATTTCTGATCTGTAAATTCAGTTAACAGAGATAAAACATATTTTTGATTGAGCAGTTATGAAACACTCTTTTTGTAGAAAATGCAAGTGGAGATTCGGAGCGCTAAGAGGGTAATAGTCGAAAAAGGAATGTCTTCAAATATAAACTACACAGAATCATTCGGTGAAACTTCTTTCTGATCTGTGCATTCAGCTAACAGAGTTAAACCATACTTTTGATTGAGCAGATCTGAACACTCTTTCTGTAGAAACTGCAATTGGACATTCTGAGCGCTAAGAGGCCTATATTGGGAAAAAGAATGTCTACAAATAAAAACTACACAGAAGAATTGTGTGAAACTTCTTTCTGTTCTGTGTGTTCAACTAAAAGAGTTGAACCTTAGTTTTGATTGAGCCGTTCTGAAACACTCTTTCTGTAGAAAATGCAAGTGGAGATTCGGAGCGCTTAGAGGGTAATAGTGGAAAAAGGAATGTCTCCAAATATAAACTACACAGAATCATTCTGTGAAACTTCTTTCTGATCTGTGCATTCAGCTAACAGAGTTAAACCATACTTTTGATTGAGCAGATCTGAACACTCTTTCTGTAGAAAATGCAACTGGACATTTGGAGCGCTAAGAGAGTAGTAGTGGAAAAAGGAATATATTCAAATATAAACTACACAGAAGCATTCTGTGAAACTTCTTTCTGATCTGAGCATTCAGCTAACAGAGTTAAACCATACTTTTGATTGAGCAGTTTTGAAACACTCTGTCTGTAGAAAATGCAACTGGACATTCGTAGCGCTAAGTGGGTAATAGTGGAAAAAAGAATATGTTCAAATATAAACTACACAGAAGCATTGTATGAAACTTGTTTCTGTTCTGTGCATTCAACTAACAGAGTTGAACCTTACTTTTGATTGAGCCTTTCTGAAACACTCTTTCTGTAGAAAATGCAATTGGACATTCTGAGCGCTAAGAGGCCTATATTGGGAATAAGAATGTCTACAAATAAAAACTACACAGAAGAATTGTGTGAAACTTCTTTCTGTTCTGTGTGTTCAACTAAAAGAGTTGAACCTTAGTTTTGATTGAGCCGTTCTGAAACACTCTTTCTGTAGAAAATGCAAGTGGAGATTCGGAGCGCTAAGAGGGTAATAGTGGAAAAAGGAATGTCTCCAAATATAAACTACACAGAATCATTCTGTGAAACTTCTTTCTGATCTGTGCATTCAGCTAACAGAGTTAAACCATACTTTTGATTGAGCAGATCTGAACTCTCTTTCTGTAGAAAATGCAACTGGACATTTGGAGCGCTAAGAGCGTAGTAGTGGAAAAAGGAATATATTCAAATATAAACTACACAGAAGCATTCTGTGAAACTTCTTTCTGATCTGAGCATTCAGCTAACAGAGTTAAACCATACTTTTGATTGAGCAGTTTTGAAACACTCTGTCTGTAGAAAATGCAACTGGACATTCGTAGCGCTAAGTGGGTAATAGTGGAAAAAAGAATATGTTCAAATATAAACTACACAGAAGCATTGTATGAAACTTCTTTCTGTTCTGTGCATTCAACTAACAGAGTTGAACCTTACTTTTGATTGAGCCGTTCTGAAACACTCTTTCTGTAGAAACTGCAATTGGACATGCTAAGCGCTAAGAGGCCTACATTGAGAAAAAGAATATCTTCAAATAAAAACTACACAGATGCATTCTGTGAAACTTATTTCTGATCTGTAAATTCAGTTAACAGAGATAAAACATATTTTTGATTGATCAGTTATGATACACTCCTTTGTAGAAAATGCAAGTGGAGATTCGGAGCGCTAAGGGGGTAATAGTGGAAAAAGGAATATCTTCAAATATAAACTACACAGAATCATTCAGTGAAACTTCTTTCTGATCTGTGCATTCAGCTAACAGAGTTAAACCATACTTTTGATTGAGCAGATCTGAACACTATTTCTGTAGAAAATGCAACTGGATATTTGGAGCGCTAAGAGCGTAGTAGTGGAAAAAGGAATATATTCAAATATAAACTACACAGAAGCATTCTGTGAAACTTCTTTCTGATCTGAGCTTTCAGCTAACAGAGTTAAACCATACTTTTGATTGAGCAGTTTTGAAACAGTCTGTCTGTAGAAAATGCAACTGGACATTCGTAGCGCTAAGTGGGAAATAGTGGAAAAAGAATATGTTCAAATATAAACTACACAGAAGCATTGTATGAAACTACTTTCTGTTCTGTGCATTCAACTAACAGAGTTGAACCTTACTTTTGATTGAGCCGTTCTGAAACACTCTTTCTGTAGAAACTGTAATTGGACATTCTGAGCGCTAAGAGGCCTATATTGGGAAAAAGAATGTCTACAAATAAAAACTACACAGAAGAATTGTGTGAAACTTCTTTCTGTTCTGTTTGTTCAACTTAAAGATTTGAACCTTAGTTTTGATTGAGCCGTTCTGAAACACTCTTTCTGTAGAAAATGCAAGTGGAGATTCGGAGCGCTTAGAGGGTAATAGTGGAAAAAGGAATGTCTCCAAATATAAACTACACAGAATCATTCTGTGAAACTTCTTTCTGATCTGTGCATTCAGCTAACAGAGTTAAACCATACTTTTGATTGAGCAGATCTGAACACTCTTTCTGTAGAAAATGCAACTGGACATTTGGAGCGCTAAGAGAGTAGTAGTTTAAAAAGGAATATATTCAAATATAAACTACACAGAAGCATTCTGTGAAACTTCTTTCTGATCTGAGCATTCAGCTAACAGAGTTAAACCATACTTTTGATTGAGCAGTTTTGAAACACTCTGTCTGTAGAAAATGCAACTGGACATTCGTAGCGCTAAGTGGGTAATAGTGGAAAAAAGAATATGTTCAAATATAAACTACACAGAAGCATTGTATGAAACTTCTTTCTGTTCTGTGCATTCAACTAACAGAGTTGAACCTTACTTTTGATTGAGCCTTTCTGAAACACTCTTTCTGTAGAAAATGCAATTGGACATTCTGAGCGCTAAGAGGCCTATATTGGGAAAAAGAATGTCTACAAATAAAAACTACACAGAAGAATTGTGTGAAACTTCTTTCTGTTCTGTGTGTTCAACTAAAAGAGTTGAACCTTAGTTTTGATTGAGCCGTTCTGAAACACTCTTTCTGTAGAAAATGCAAGTGGAGATTCGGAGCGCTAAGAGGGTAATAGTGGAAAAAGGAATGTCTCCAAATATAAACTACACAGAATCATTCTGTGAAACTTCTTTCTGATCTGTGCATTCAGCTAACAGAGTTAAACCATACTTTTGATTGAGCAGATCTGAACTCTCTTTCTGTAGAAAATGCAACTGGACATTTGGAGCGCTAAGAGAGTAGTAGTGGAAAAAGGAATATATTCAAATATAAACTACACAGAAGCATTCTGTGAAACTTCTTTCTGATCTGAGCATTCTGCTAACAGAGTTAAACCATACTTTTGATTGAGCAGTTCTGAAACACTCTGTCTGTAGAAAATGCAACTGGACATTCGTAGCGCTAAGTGGGTAATAGTGGAAAAAAGAATATGTTCAAATATAAACTACACAGAAGCATTGTATGAAACTTCTTTCTGTTCTGTGCATTCAACTAACAGAGTTGAACCTTACTTTTGATTGAGCCGTTCTGAAACACTCTTTCTGTAGAAACTGCAATTGGACATTCTGAGCGCTAAGAGGCATATATTGGGAAAAAGAATGTCTACAAATAAAAACTACACAGAAGAATTGTGTGAAACTTCTTTCTGTTCTGTTTGTTCAACTAAAAGAGTTGAACCTTAGTTTTGATTGAGCCGTTCTGAAACACTCTTTCTGTAGAAAATGCAAGTGGAGATTCGGAGCACTAAGAGGGTAATAGTGGAAAAAGGAATGTCTCCAAATATAAACTACACAGAATCATTCGGTGAAACTTCTTTCTGATCTGTGCATTCAGCTAACAGAGTTAAACAATACTTTTGATTGAGCAGATCTGAACTCTCTTTCTGTAGAAAATGCAACTGGACATTTGGAGCGCTAAGAGAGTAGTAGTGGAAATAGGAATATATTCAAATATAAACTACACAGAAGCATTCTGTGAAACTTATTTCTGATCTATAAATTCAGTTAACAGAGATAAAACATATTTTTGATTGATCAGTTATGATACACTCCTTTGTAGAAAATGCAAGTGGAGATTCGGAGCGCTAAGGGGGTAATAGTGGAAAAAGGAATGTCTTCAAATATAAACTACACAGAATCATTCGGTGAAACTTCTTTCTGATCTGTGCATTCAGCTAACAGAGTTAAACCATACTTTTGATTGAGCAGATCTGAACACTATTTCTGTAGAAAATGCAACTGGATATTTGGAGCGCTAAGAGCGTAGTGGTGGAAAAAGGACTATATTCAAATATAAACTACACAGAAGCATTCTGTGAAACTTCTTTCTGATCTGAGCATTCAGCTAACAGAGTTAAACCATACTTTTGATTGAGCAGTTTTGAAACACTCTGTCTGTAGAAAATGCAACTGGACATTCGTAGCGCTAAGTGGGTAATAGTGGAAAAAGAATATGTTCAAATATAAACTACACAGAAGCATTGTATGAAACTACTTTCTGTTCTGTGCATTCAACTAACAGAGTTGAACCTTACATTTGATTGAGCCGTTCTGAAACACTCTTTCTGTAGAAACTGCAATTGGACATTCTGAGCGCTAAGAGGCCTATATTGGGAAAAAGAATGTCTACAAATAAAAACTACACAGAAGAATTGTGTGAAACTTCTTTCTGTTCTGTTTGTTGAACTAAAAGAGTTGAACCTTAGTTTTGATTGAGCCGTTCTGAAACACTCTTTCTGTAGAAAATGCAAGTGGAGATTCGGAGCGCTAAGAGGGTAATAGTGGAAAAAGGAATGTCTCCAAATATAAACTACACAGAATCATTCGGTGAAACTTCTTTCTGATCTGTGCATTCAGCTAACAGAGTTAAACCATACTTTTGATTGAGCAGATCTGAACTCTCTTTCTGTAGAAAATGCAACTGGACATTTGGAGCGCTAAGAGAGTAGTAGTGGAAAAAGGAATATATTCAAATATAAACTACACAGAAGCATTCGGTGAAACTTCTTTCTGATCTGAGCATTCAGCTAACAGAGTTAAACCATACTTTTGATTGAGCAGTTTTGAAACACTCTGTCTGTAGAAAATGCAACTGGACATTCGTAGCGCTAAGTGGGTAATAGTGGAAAAAAGAATATGTTCAAATACAAACTACACAGAAGCTTTGTATGAAACTTCTTTCTGTTCTGTGCATTCAACTAACAGAGTTGAACCTTACTTTTGATTGAGCCTTTCTGAAACACTCTTTCTGTAGAAACTGCAATTGGACATTCTGAGCGCTAAGAGGCCTATATTGGGAAAAATAATATCTTCAAATAATAACTACACAGAAGCATTGTGTGAAACTTATTTCTGATATGTTCATTAAGCTAACAGAGTTAAACCATACTTTTGATTGCGCAGTTCTGAACACTCTTTCTGTAGAAAATGCAAGTGGACATTCGGAGCGCTAAGAGGGTAATAGTGGAAAAAGGAATATATTCAAATATAAACTACACAGTAGCATTCAGTGAAAATTCTTTCTGTTCTGTGCATTCAACTAACAGAGTTGAACCTTACTTTTGATTGAGCCGTTCTGAAACACTCTTTCTGTAGAAACTGCAATTGGACATGCTAAGCGCTAAGAGGCCTACATTGGGAAAAATAATATCTTCAAATAAAAACTACACAGATGCATTCTGTGAAACTTATATCTGATCTGTAAATTCAGTTAACAGAGATAAAACATATTTTTGATTGAGCAGTTATGAAACACTCTTTTTGTAGAAAATGCAAGTGGAGATTCGGAGCGCTAAGAGGGTAATAGTGGAAAAAGGAATGTCTTCAAATATAAACTACACAGAATCATTCGGTGAAACTTCTTTCTGATCTGTGCATTCAGCTAACAGAGTTAAACCATACTTTTGATTGAGCAGATCTGAACACTCTTTCTGTAGAAAATGCAACTGGACATTTGGAGCGCTAAGAGCGTAGTAGTGGAAAAAGGAATATATTCAAATATAAACTACACAGAAGCATTCTGTGAAACTTCTTTCTGATCTGAGCATTCAGCTAACAGAGTTAAACCATACTTTTGATTGAGCAGTTTTGAAACACTCTGTCTGTAGAAAATGCAACTGGACATTCGTAGCGCTAAGTGGGTAATAGTGGAAAAAAGAATATGTTCAAATATAAACTACACAGAAGCATTGTATGAAACTTCTTTCTGTTCGGTGCATTCAACTAACAGAGTTGAACCTTACTTTTGATTGAGCCGTTCTGAAACACTCTTTCTGTAGAAACTGCAATTGGACATTCTGAGCGCTAAGAGGCCTATATTGGGAAAAAGAATGTCTACAAATAAAAACTACACAGAAGAATTGTGTGAAACTTCTTTCTGTTCTGTTTGTTGAACTAAAAGAGTTGAACCTTAGTTTTGATTGAGCCGTTCTGAAACACTCTTTCTGTAGAAAATGCAAGTGGAGATTCGGAGCGCTAAGAGGGTAATAGTGGAAAAAGGAATGTCTCCAAATATAAACTACACAGAATCATTCGGTGAAACTTCTTTCTGATCTGTGCATTCAGCTAACAGAGTTAAACCATACTTTTGAATGAGCAGATCTGAACTCTCTTTCTGTAGAAAATGCAACTGGACATTTGGAGCGCTAAGAGAGTAGTAGTGGAAAAAGGAATATATTCAAATATAAACTACACAGAAGCATTCTGTGAAACTTCTTTCTGATCTGAGCATTCAGCTAACAGAGTTAAACCATACTTTTGATTGAGCAGTTTTGAAACACTCTGTCTGTAGAAAATGCAACTGGACATTCGTAGCGCTAAGTGGGTAATAGTGGAAAAAAGAATATGTTCAAATATAAACTACACAGAAGCTTTGTATGAAACTTCTTTCTGTTCTGTGCATTCAACTAACAGAGTTGAACCTTACTTTTGATTGAGCCTTTCTGAAACACTCTTTCTGTAGAAACTGCAATTGGACATTCTGAGCGCTAAGAGGCCTATATTGGGAAAAATAATATCTTCAAATAAAAACTACACAGAAGCATTGTGTGAAACTTATTTCTGATATGTTCATTAAGCTAACAGAGTTAAACCATACTTTTGATTGCGCAGTTCTGAACACTCTTTCTGTAGAAAATGCAAGTGGACATTCGGAGCGCTAAGAGGGTAATAGTGGAAAAAGGAATATATTCAAATATAAACTACACAGTAGCATTCTGTGAAAATTCTTTCTGTTCTGTGCATTCAACTAACAGAGTTGAACCTTACTTTTGATTGAGCCGTTCTGAAACACTCTTTCTGTAGAAACTGCAATTGGACATGCTAAGCGCTAAGAGGCCTACATTGGGAAAAATAATATCTTCAAATAAAAACTACACAGATGCATGCTGTGAAACTTATATCTGATCTGTAAATTCAGTTAACAGAGATAAAACATATTTTTGATTGAGCAGTTATGAAACACTCTTTTTGTAGAAAATGCAAGTGGAGATTCGGAGCGCTAAGAGGGTAATAGTGGAAAAAGGAATGTCTTCAAATATAAACTACACAGAATCATTCGGTGAAACTTCTTTCTGATCTGTGCATTCAGCTAACAGAGTTAAACCATACTTTTGATTGAGCAGATCTGAACACTCTTTCTGTAGAAAATGCAACTGGACATTTGGAGCGCTAAGAGCGTAGTAGTGGAAAAAGGAATATATTCAAATATAAACTACACAGAAGCATTCTGTGAAACTTCTTTCTGATCTGAGCATTCAGCTAACAGAGTTAAACCATACTTTTGATTGAGCAGTTTTGAAACACTCTGTCTGTAGAAAATGCAACTGGACATTCGTAGCGCTAAGTGGGTAATAGTGGAAAAAAGAATATGTTCAAATATAAACTACACAGAAGCATTGTATGAAACTTCTTTCTGTTCTGTGCATTCAACTAACAGAGTTGAACCTTACTTTTGATTGAGCCGTTCTGAAACACTCTTTCTGTAGAAACTGCAATTGGACATTCTGAGCACTAAGAGTCCTATATTGGGAAAAAGAATGTCTACAAATAAAAACTACACAGAAGGATTGTGTGAAACTTCTTTCTGTTCTGTTTGTTCAACTAAAAGAGTTGAACCTTAGTTTTGATTGAGCCGTTCTGAAGCACTCTTTCTGTAGAAAATGCAAGTGGAGATTCGGAGCGCTAAGAGGGTAATAGTGGAAAAAGGAATGTCTCCAAATATAAACTACACAGAATCATTCTGTGAAACTTCTTTCTGATCTGTGCATTCAGCTAACAGAGTTAAACCATACTTTTGATTGAGCAGATCTGAACTCTCTTTCTGTAGAAAATGCAACTGGACATTTGGAGCGCTAAGAGAGTAGTAGTGGAAAAAGGAATATATTCAAATATAAACTACACAGAAGCATTCTGTGAAACTTCTTTCTGATCTGAGCATTCAGCTAACAGAGTTAAACCATACTTTTGATTGAGCAGTTTTGAAACACTCTGTCTGTAGAAAATGCAACTGGACATTCGTAGCGCTAAGTGGGTAATTGCGGAAAAAAGAATATGTTCAAATATAAACTACACAGAAGCAGTGTATAAAACTTCTTTCTGTTCTGTGCATTCAACTAACAGAGTTGAACCTTACTTTTGATTGAGCCTTTCTGAAACACTCTTTCTGTAGAGACTGCAATTGGGCATTCTGAGCGCTAAGAGGCCTATATTGGGAAAAATAATATCTTCAAATAAAAACTACACAGAAGCATTGTGTGAAACTTATTTCTGATATGTTCATTAAGCTAACAGAGTTAAACCATACTTTTGATTGCGCAGTTCTGAACACTCTTTCTGTAGAAAATGCAAGTGGACATTCGGAGCGCTAAGAGGGTAATAGTGGAAAAAGGAATATATTCAAATATAAACTACACAGTAGCATTCAGTGAAAATTCTTTCTGTTCTGTGCATTCAACTAACAGAGTTGAACCTTACTTTTGATTGAGCCGTTCTGAAACACTCTTTCTGTAGAAACTGCAATTGGACATTCTGAGCGCTAAGAGGCCTATATTGGGAAAAAGAATGTCTACAAATAAAAACTACACAGAAGAATTGTGTGAAACTTCTTTCTCTTCTGTTTGTTCAACTAAAAGAGTTGAACCTTAGTTTTGATTGAGCCGTTCTGAAACACACTTTCTGTAGAAAATGCAAGTGGAGATTCGGAGCGCTAAGAGGGTTATAGTGGAAAAAGGAATGTCTCCAAATATAAACTACACAGAATCATTCTGTGAAACTTATTTCTGATCTGTGCATTCAGCTAACAGAGTTAAACCATACTTTTGATTGAGCAGATCTGAACACTCTTTCTGTAGAAAATGCAACTGGACATTTGGAGCGCTAAGAGAGTAGTAGTGGAAAAAGGAATATATTCAAATATAAACTACACAGAAGCATTCTGTGAAACATCTTTCTGATCTGAGCATTCAGCTAACAGAGTTAAACCATACTTTTGATTGAGCAGTTTTGAAACACTCTGTCTGTAGAAAATGCAACTGGACATTCGTAGCGCTAAGTGGGTAATAGTGGAAAAAAGAATATGTTCAAATATAAACTACACAGAAGCATTGTATGAAACTTCTTTCTGTTCTGTGCATTCAACTAACAGAGTTGAACCTTACTTTTGATTGAGCCTTTCTGAAACACTCTTTCTGTAGAAAATGCAATTGGACATTCTGAGCGCTAAGAGGCCTATATTGGGAAAAATAATATCTTCAAATAAAAACTACACAGAAGCATTGTGTGAAACTTATTTCTGATATGTTCATTAAGCTAACAGAGTTAAACCATACTTTTGATTGCGCAGTTCTGAACACTCTTTCTGTAGAAAATGCAAGTGGACATTCGGAGCGCTAAGAGGGTAATAGTGGAAAAAGGAATATATTCAAATATAAACTACACAGTAGCATTCTGTGAAAATTCTTTCTGTTCTGTGCATTCAACTAACAGAGTTGAACCTTACTTTTGATTGAGCCGTTCTGAAACACTCTTTCTGTAGAAACTGCAATTGGACATGCTAAGCGCTAAGAGGCCTACATTGGGAAAAATAATATCTTCAAATAAAAACTACACAGATGCATTCTGTGAAACTTATATCTGATCTGTAAATTCAGTTAACAGAGATAAAACATATTTTTGATTGAGCAGTTATGAAACACTCTTTTTGTAGAAAATGCAAGTGGAGATTCGGAGCGCTAAGAGGGTAATAGTGGAAAAAGGAATGTCTTCAAATATAAACTACACAGAATCATTCGGTGAAACTTCTTTCTGATCTGTGCATTCAGCTAACAGAGTTAAACCATACTTTTGATTGAGCAGATCTGAACACTCTTTCTGTAGAAAATGCAACTGGACATTTGGAGCGCTAAGAGCGTAGTAGTGGAAAAAGGAATATATTCAAATATAAACTACACAGAAGCATTCTGTGAAACTTCTTTCTGATCTGAGCATTCAGCTAACAGAGTTAAACCATACTTTTGATTGAGCAGTTTTGAAACACTCTGTCTGTAGAAAATGCAACTGGACATTCGTAGCGCTAAGTGGGTAATAGTGGAAAAAAGAATATGTTCAAATATAAACTACACAGAAGCATTGTATGAAACTTCTTTCTGTTCTGTGCATTCAACTAACAGAGTTGAACCTTACTTTTGATTGAGCCGTTCTGAAACACTCTTTCTGTAGAAACTGCAATTGGACATTCTGAGCACTAAGAGTCCTATATTGGGAAAAAGAATGTCTACAAATAAAAACTACACAGAAGGATTGTGTGAAACTTCTTTCTGTTCTGTTTGTTCAACTAAAAGAGTTGAACCTTAGTTTTGATTGAGCCGTTCTGAAGCACTCTTTCTGTAGAAAATGCAAGTGGAGATTCGGAGCGCTAAGAGGGTAATAGTGGAAAAAGGAATGTCTCCAAATATAAACTACACAGAATCATTCTGTGAAACTTCTTTCTGATCTGTGCATTCAGCTAACAGAGTTAAACCATACTTTTGATTGAGCAGATCTGAACTCTCTTTCTGTAGAAAATGCAACTGGACATTTGGAGCGCTAAGAGAGTAGTAGTGGAAAAAGGAATATATTCAAATATAAACTACACAGAAGGATTCTGTGAAACTTCTTTCTGATCTGAGCATTCAGCTAACAGAGTTAAACCATACTTTTGATTGAGCAGTTTTGAAACACTCTGTCTGTAGAAAATGCAACTGGACATTCGTAGCGCTAAGTGGGTAATTGCGGAAAAAAGAATATGTTCAAATATAAACTACACAGAAGCAGTGTATAAAACTTCTTTCTGTTCTGTGCATTCAACTAACAGAGTTGAACCTTACTTTTGATTGAGCCTTTCTGAAACACTCTTTCTGTAGAAACTGCAATTGGGCATTCTGAGCGCTAAGAGGCCTATATTGGGAAAAATAATATCTTCAAATAAAAACTACACAGAAGCATTGTGTGAAACTTATTTCTGATATGTTCATTAAGCTAACAGAGTTAAACCATACTTTTGATTGCGCAGTTCTGAACACTCTTTCTGTAGAAAATGCAAGTGGACATTCGGAGCGCTAAGAGGGTAATAGTGGAAAAAGGAATATATTCAAATATAAACTACACAGTAGCATTCAGTGAAAATTCTTTCTGTTCTGTGCATTCAACTAACAGAGTTGAACATTACTTTTGATTGAGCCGTTCTGAAACACTCTTTCTGTAGAAACTGCAATTGGACATTCTGAGCGCTAAGAGGCCTATATTGGGAAAAAGAATGTCTACAAATAAAAACTACACAGAAGAATTGTGTGAAACTTCTTTCTCTTCTGTTTGTTCAACTAAAAGAGTTGAACCTTAGTTTTGATTGAGCCGTTCTGAAACACACTTTCTGTAGAAAATGCAAGTGGAGATTCGGAGCGCTAAGAGGGTTATAGTGGAAAAAGGAATGTCTCCAAATATAAACTACACAGAATCATTCTGTGAAACTTATTTCTGATCTGTGCATTCAGCTAACAGAGTTAAACCATACTTTTGATTGAGCAGATCTGAACACTCTTTCTGTAGAAAATGCAACTGGACATTTGGAGCGCTAAGAGAGTAGTAGTGGAAAAAGGAATATATTCAAATATAAACTACACAGAAGCATTCTGTGAAACTTCTTTCTGATCTGAGCATTCAGCTAACAGAGTTAAACCATACTTTTGATTGAGCAGTTTTGAAACTCTCTGTCTGTAGAAAATGCAATTGGACATTCTGAGCGCTAAGAGGCCTATATTGGGAAAAATAATATCTTCAAATAAAAACTACACAGAAGCATTGTGTGAAACTTATTTCTGATATGTTCATTAAGCTAACAGAGTTAAACCATACTTTTGATTGCGCAGTTCTGAACACTCTTTCTGTAGAAAATGCAAGTGGACATTCGGAGCGCTAAGAGGGTAATAGTGGAAAAAGGAATATATTCAAATATAAACTACACAGTAGCATTCTGTGAAAATTCTTTCTGTTCTGTGCATTCAACTAACAGAGTTGAACCTTACTTTTGATTGAGCCGTTCTGAAACACTCTTTCTGTAGAAACTGCAATTGGACATGCTAAGCGCTAAGAGGCCTACATTGGGAAAAATAATATCTTCAAATAAAAACTACACAGATGCATTCTGTGAAACTTATATCTGATCTGTAAATTCAGTTAACAGAGATAAAACATATTTTTGATTGAGCAGTTATGAAACACTCTTTTTGTAGAAAATGCAAGTGGAGATTCGGAGCGCTAAGAGGGTAATAGTGGAAAAAGGAATGTCTTCAAATATAAACTACACAGAATCATTCGGTGAAACTTCTTTCTGATCTGTGCATTCAGCTAACAGAGTTAAACCATACTTTTGATTGAGCAGATCTGAACACTCTTTCTGTAGAAAATGCAACTGGACATTTGGAGCGCTAAGAGCGTAGTAGTGGAAAAAGGAATATATTCAAATATAAACTACACAGAAGCATTCTGTGAAACTTCTTTCTGATCTGAGCATTCAGCTAACAGAGTTAAACCATACTTTTGATTGAGCAGTTTTGAAACACTCTGTCTGTAGAAAATGCAACTGGACATTCGTAGCGCTAAGTGGGTTATAGTGGAAAAAAGAATATGTTCAAATATAAACTACACAGAAGCATTGTATGAAACTTCTTTCTGTTCTGTGCATTCAACTAACAGAGTTGAACCTTACTTTTGATTGAGCCGTTCTGAAACACTCTTTCTGTAGAAACTGCAATTGGACATTCTGAGCACTAAGAGTCCTATATTGGGAAAAAGAATGTCTACAAATAAAAACTACACAGAAGGATTGTGTGAAACTTCTTTCTGTTCTGTTTGTTCAACTAAAAGAGTTGAACCTTAGTTTTGATTGAGCCGTTCTGAAGCACTCTTTCTGTAGAAAATGCAAGTGGAGATTCGGAGCGCTAAGAGGGTAATAGTGGAAAAAGGAATGTCTCCAAATATAAACTACACAGAATCATTCTGTGAAACTTCTTTCTGATCTGTGCATTCAGCTAACAGAGTTAAACCATACTTTTGATTGAGCAGATCTGAACTCTCTTTCTGTAGAAAATGCAACTGGACATTTGGAGCGCTAAGAGAGTAGTAGTGGAAAAAGGAATATATTCAAATATAAACTACACAGAAGGATTCTGTGAAACTTCTTTCTGATCTGAGCATTCAGCTAACAGAGTTAAACCATACTTTTGATTGAGCAGTTTTGAAACACTCTGTCTGTAGAAAATGCAACTGGACATTCGTAGCGCTAAGTGGGTAATTGCGGAAAAAAGAATATGTTCAAATATAAACTACACAGAAGCAGTGTATAAAACTTCTTTCTGTTCTGTGCATTCAACTAACAGAGTTGAACCTTACTTTTGATTGAGCCTTTCTGAAACACTCTTTCTGTAGAAACTGCAATTGGGCATTCTGAGCGCTAAGAGGCCTATATTGGGAAAAATAATATCTTCAAATAAAAACTACACAGAAGCATTGTGTGAAACTTATTTCTGATATGTTCATTAAGCTAACAGAGTTAAACCATACTTTTGATTGCGCAGTTCTGAACACTCTTTCTGTAGAAAATGCAAGTGGACATTCGGAGCGCTAAGAGGGTAATAGTGGAAAAAGGAATATATTCAAATATAAACTACACAGTAGCATTCAGTGAAAATTCTTTCTGTTCTGTGCATTCAACTAACAGAGTTGAACCTTACTTTTGATTGAGCCGTTCTGAAACACTCTTTCTGTAGAAACTGCAATTGGACATTCTGAGCGCTAAGAGGCCTATATTGGGAAAAAGAATGTCTACAAATAAAAACTACACAGAAGAATTGTGTGAAACTTCTTTCTCTTCTGTTTGTTCAACTAAAAGAGTTGAACCTTAGTTTTGATTGAGCCGTTCTGAAACACACTTTCTGTAGAAAATGCAAGTGGAGATTCGGAGCGCTAAGAGGGTTATAGTGGAAAAAGGAATGTCTCCAAATATAAACTACACAGAATCATTCTGTGAAACTTATTTCTGATCTGTGCATTCAGCTAACAGAGTTAAACCATACTTTTGATTGAGCAGATCTGAACACTCTTTCTGTAGAAAATGCAACTGGACATTTGGAGCGCTAAGAGAGTAGTAGTGGAAAAAGGAATATATTCAAATATAAACTACACAGAAGCATTCTGTGAAACTTCTTTCTGATCTGAGCATTCAGCTAACAGAGTTAAACCATACTTTTGATTGAGCAGTTTTGAAACACTCTGTCTGTAGAAAATGCAACTGGACATTCGTAGCGCTAAGTGGGTAATAGTGGAAAAAAGAATATGTTCAAATATAAACTACACAGAATCATTGTATGAAACTTCTTTCTGTTCTGTGCATTCAACTAACAGAGTTGAACCTTACTTTTGATTGAGCCTTTCTGAAACACTCTTTCTGTAGAAAATGCAATTGGACATTCTGAGCGCTAAGAGGCCTATATTGGGAAAAATAATATCTTCAAATAAAAACTACACAGAAGCATTGTGTGAAACTTATTTCTGATATGTTCATTAAGCTAACAGAGTTAAACCATACTTTTGATTGCGCAGTTCTGAACACTCTTTCTGTAGAAAATGCAAGTGGACATTCGGAGCGCTAAGTGGGTAATAGTGGAAAAAGGAATATATTCAAATATAAACTACACAGTAGCATTCAGTGAAAATTCTTTTTGTTCTGTGCATTCAACTAACAGAGTTGAACCTTACTTTTGATTGAGCCGTTCTGAAACACTCTTTCTGTAGAAACTGCAATTGGACATGCTAAGCGCTAAGAGGCCTACATTGGGAAAAAGAATATCTTCAAATAAAAACTACACAGATGCATTCTGTGAAACTTATTTCTGATCTGTAAATTCAGTTAACAGAGATAAAACATATTTTTGATTGAGCAGTTATGAAACACTCTTTTTGTAGAAAATGCAAGTGGAGATTCGGAGCGCTAAGAGGGTAATAGTGGAAAAAGGAATGTCTTCAAATATAAACTACACAGAATCATTCGGTGAAACATCTTTCTGATCTGTGCATTCAGCTAACAGAGTTAAACCATACTTTTGATTGAGCAGATCTGAACACTCTTTCTGTAGAAAATGCAACTGGACATTTGGAGCGCTAAGAGCGTAGTAGTGGAAAAAGGAATATATTCAAATATAAACTACACAGAAGCATTCTGTGAAACTTTTTTCTGATCTGAGCATTCAGCTAACCGAGTTAAACCATACTTTTGATTGAGCAGTTTTGAAACACTCTGTCTGTAGAAAATGCAACTGGACATTCGTAGCGCTAAGTGGGTAATAGTGGAAAAAAGAATATGTTCAAATATAAACTACACAGAAGCATTGTATGAAACTTCTTTCTGTTCTGTGCATTCAACTAACAGAGTTGAACCTTACTTTTGATTGAGCCGTTCTGAAACACTCTTTCTGTAGAAACTGCAATTGGACATTCTGAGCGCTAAGAGGCCTATATTGGGAAAAAGAATGTCTACAAATAAAAACTACATAGAAGAATTGTGTGAAACTTCTTTCTGTTCTGTTTGTTCAACTAAAAGAGTTGAACCTTAGTTTTGATTGAGCCGTTCTGAAACACTCTTTCTGTAGAAAATGCAAGTGGAGATTCGGAGCGCTAAGAGGGTAATAGTGGAAAAAGGAATGTCTCCAAATATAAACTACACAGAATCATTCGGTGAAACTTCTTTCTGATCTGTGCATTCAGCTAACAGAGTTAAACCATACTTTTGATTGAGCAGATCTGAACTCTCTTTCTGTAGAAAATGCAACTGGACATTTGGAGCGCTAAGAGAGTAGTAGTGGAAAAAGGAATATATTCAAATATAAACTACACAGAAGCATTCTGTGAAACTTCTTTCTGATCTGAGCATTCAGCTAACAGAGTTAAACCATACTTTTGATTGAGCAGTTTTGAAACACTCTGTCTGTAGAAAATGCAACTGGACATTCGTAGCGCTAAGTGGGTAATAGTGGAAAAAAGAATATGTTCAAATATAAACTACACAGAAGCTTTGTATGAAACTTCTTTCTGTTCTGTGCATTCAACTAACAGAGTTGAACCTTACTTTTGATTGAGCCTTTCTGAAACACTCTTTCTGTAGAAAATGCAATTGGACATTCTGAGCGCTAAGAGGCCTATATTGGGAAAAATAATATCTTCAAATAAAAACTACACAGAAGCATTGTGTGAAACTTATTTCTGATATGTTCATTAAGCTAACAGAGTTAAACCATACTTTTGATTGCGCAGTTCTGAACACTCTTTCTGTAGAAAATGCAAGTGGACATTCGGAGCGCTAAGAGGGTAATAGTGGAAAAAGGAATATATTCAAATATAAACTACACAGTAGCATTCTGTGAAAATTCTTTCTGTTCTGTGCATTCAACTAACAGAGTTGAACCTTACTTTTGATTGAGCCGTTCTGAAACACTCTTTCTGTAGAAACTGCAATTGGACATGCTAAGCGCTAAGAGGCCTACATTGGGAAAAATAATATCTTCAAATAAAAACTACACAGATGCATTCTGTGAAACTTATATCTGATCTGTAAATTCAGTTAACAGAGATAAAACATATTTTTGATTGAGCAGTTATGAAACACTCTTTTTGTAGAAAATGCAAGTGGAGATTCGGAGCGCTAAGAGGGTAATAGTGGAAAAAGGAATGTCTTCAAATATAAACTACACAGAATCATTCGGTGAAACTTCTTTCTGATCTGTGCATTCAGCTAACAGAGTTAAACCATACTTTTGATTGAGCAGATCTGAACACTCTTTCTGTAGAAAATGCAACTGGACATTTGGAGCGCTAAGAGCGTAGTAGTGGAAAAAGGAATATATTCAAATATAAACTACACAGAAGCATTCTGTGAAACTTATTTCTGATCTGAGCATTCAGCTAACAGAGTTAAACCATACTTTTGATTGAGCAGTTTTGAAACACTCTGTCTGTAGAAAATGCAACTGGACATTCGTAGCGCTAAGTGGGTAATAGTGGAAAAAAGAATATGTTCAAATATAAACTACACAGAAGCATTGTATGAAACTTCTTTCTGTTCTGTGCATTCAACTAACAGAGTTGAACCTTACTTTTGATTGAGCCGTTCTGAAACACTCTTTCTGTAGAAACTGCAATTGGACATTCTGAGCACTAAGAGTCCTATATTGGGAAAAAGAATGTCTACAAATAAAAACTACACAGAAGGATTGTGTGAAACTTCTTTCTGTTCTGTTTGTTCAACTAAAAGAGTTGAACCTTAGTTTTGATTGAGCCGTTCTGAAGCACTCTTTCTGTAGAAAATGCAAGTGGAGATTCGGAGCGCTAAGAGGGTAATAGTGGAAAAAGGAATGTCTCCAAATATAAACTACACAGAATCATTCTGTGAAACTTCTTTCTGATCTGTGCATTCAGCTAACAGAGTTAAACCATACTTTTGATTGAGCAGATCTGAACTCTCTTTCTGTAGAAAATGCAACTGGACATTTGGAGCGCTAAGAGAGTAGTAGTGGAAAAAGGAATATATTCAAATATAAACTACACAGAAGGATTCTGTGAAACTTCTTTCTGATCTGAGCATTCAGCTAACAGAGTTAAACCATACTTTTGATTGAGCAGTTTTGAAACACTCTGTCTGTAGAAAATGCAACTGGACATTCGTAGCGCTAAGTGGGTAATTGCGGAAAAAAGAATATGTTCAAATATAAACTACACAGAAGCAGTGTATAAAACTTCTTTCTGTTCTGTGCATTCAACTAACAGAGTTGAACCTTACTTTTGATTGAGCCTTTCTGAAACACTCTTTCTGTAGAAACTGCAATTGGGCATTCTGAGCGCTAAGAGGCCTATATTGGGAAAAATAATATCTTCAAATAAAAACTACACAGAAGCATTGTGTGAAACTTATTTCTGATATGTTCATTAAGCTAACAGAGTTAAACCATACTTTTGATTGCGCAGTTCTGAACACTCTTTCTGTAGAAAATGCAAGTGGACATTCGGAGCGCTAAGAGGGTAATAGTGGAAAAAGGAATATATTCAAATATAAACTACACAGTAGCATTCAGTGAAAATTCTTTCTGTTCTGTGCATTCAACTAACAGAGTTGAACCTTACTTTTGATTGAGCCGTTCTGAAACACTCTTTCTGTAGAAACTGCAATTGGACATTCTGAGCGCTAAGAGGCCTATATTGGGAAAAAGAATGTCTACAAATAAAAACTACACAGAAGAATTGTGTGAAACTTCTTTCTCTTCTGTTTGTTCAACTAAAAGAGTTGAACCTTGGTTTTGATTGAGCCGTTCTGAAACACACTTTCTGTAGAAAATGCAAGTGGAGATTCGGAGCGCTAAGAGGGTTATAGTGGAAAAAGGAATGTCTCCAAATATAAACTACACAGAATCATTCTGTGAAACTTATTTCTGATCTGTGCATTCAGCTAACAGAGTTAAACCATACTTTTGATTGAGCAGATCTGAACACTCTTTCTGTAGAAAATGCAACTGGACATTTGGAGCGCTAAGAGAGTAGTAGTGGAAAAAGGAATATATTCAAATATAAACTACACAGAAGCATTCTGTGAAACTTCTTTCTGATCTGAGCATTCACCTAACAGAGTTAAACCATACTTTTGATTGAGCAGTTTTGAAACACTCTGTCTGTAGAAAATGCAACTGGACATTCGTAGCGCTAAGTGGGTAATAGTGGAAAAAAGAATATGTTCAAATATAAACTACACAGAAGCATTGTATGAAACTTCTTTCTGTTCTGTGCATTCAACTAACAGAGTTGAACCTTACTTTTGATTGAGCCTTTCTGAAACACTCTTTCTGTAGAAAATGCAATTGGACATTCTGAGCGCTAAGAGGCCTATATTGGGAAAAATAATATCTTCAAATAAAAACTACACAGAAGCATTGTGTGAAACTTATTTCTGATATGTTCATTAAGCTAACAGAGTTAAACCATACTTTTGATTGCGCAGTTCTGAACACTCTTTCTGTAGAAAATGCAAGTGGACATTCGGAGCGCTAAGAGGGTAATAGTGGAAAAAGGAATATATTCAAATATAAACTACACAGTAGAATTCTGTGAAAATTCTTTCTGTTCTGTGCATTCAACTAACAGAGTTGAACCTTACTTTTGATTGAGCCGTTCTGAAACACTCTTTCTGTAGAAACTGCAATTGGACATGCTAAGCGCTAAGAGGCCTACATTGGGAAAAATAATATCTTCAAATAAAAACTACACAGATGCATTCTGTGAAACTTATATCTGATCTGTAAATTCAGTTAACAGAGATAAAACATATTTTTGATTGAGCAGTTATGAAACACTCTTTTTGTAGAAAATGCAAGTGGAGATTCGGAGCGCTAAGAGGGTAATAGTGGAAAAAGGAATGTCTTCAAATATAAACTACACAGAATCATTCGGTGAAACTTCTTTCTGATCTGTGCATTCAGCTAACAGAGTTAAACCATACTTTTGATTGAGCAGATCTGAACACTCTTTCTGTAGAAAATGCAACTGGACATTTGGAGCGCTAAGAGCGTAGTAGTGGAAAAAGGAATATATTCAAATATAAACTACACAGAAGCATTCTGTGAAACTTCTTTCTGATCTGAGCATTCAGCTAACAGAGTTAAACCATACTTTTGATTGAGCAGTTTTGAAACACTCTGTCTGTAGAAAATGCAACTGGACATTCGTAGCGCTAAGTGGGTAATAGTGGAAAAAAGAATATGTTCAAATATAAACTACACAGAAGCATTGTATGAAACTTCTTTCTGTTCTGTGCATTCAACTAACAGAGTTGAACCTTACTTTTGATTGAGCCGTTCTGAAACACTCTTTCTGTAGAAACTGCAATTGGACATTCTGAGCACTAAGAGTCCTATATTGGGAAAAAGAATGTCTACAAATAAAAACTACACAGAAGGATTGTGTGAAACTTCTTTCTGTTCTGTTTGTTCAACTAAAAGAGTTGAACCTTAGTTTTGATTGAGCCGTTCTGAAGCACTCTTTCTGTAGAAAATGCAAGTGGAGATTCGGAGCGCTAAGAGGGTAATAGTGGAAAAAGGAATGTCTCCAAATATAAACTACACAGAATCATTCTGTGAAACTTCTTTCTGATCTGTGCATTCAGCTAACAGAGTTAAACCATACTTTTGATTGAGCAGATCTGAACTCTCTTTCTGTAGAAAATGCAACTGGACATTTGGAGCGCTAAGAGAGTAGTAGTGGAAAAAGGAATATATTCAAATATAAACTACACAGAAGAATTCTGTGAAACTTCTTTCTGATCTGAGCATTCAGCTAACAGAGTTAAACCATACTTTTGATTGAGCAGTTTTGAAACACTCTGTCTGTAGAAAATGCAACTGGACATTCGTAGCGCTAAGTGGGTAATTGCGGAAAAAAGAATATGTTCAAATATAAACTACACAGAAGCAGTGTATAAAACTTCTTTCTGTTCTGTGCATTCAACTAACAGAGTTGAACCTTACTTTTGATTGAGCCTTTCTGAAACACTCTTTCTGTAGAAACTGCAATTGGGCATTCTGAGCGCTAAGAGGCCTATATTGGGAAAAATAATATCTTCAAATAAAAATTACACAGAAGCATTGTGTGAAACTTATTTCTGATATGTTCATTAAGCTAACAGAGTTAAACCATACTTTTGATTGCGCAGTTCTGAACACTCTTTCTGTAGAAAATGCAAGTGGACATTCGGAGCGCTAAGAGGGTAATAGTGGAAAAAGGAATATATTCAAATATAAACTACACAGTAGCATTCAGTGAAAATTCTTTCTGTTCTGTGCATTCAACTAACAGAGTTGAACCTTACTTTTGATTGAGCCGTTCTGAAACACTCTTTCTGTAGAAACTGCAATTGGACATTCTGAGCGCTAAGAGGCCTATATTGGGAAAAAGAATGTCTACAAATAAAAACTACACAGAAGAATTGTGTGAAACTTCTTTCTCTTCTGTTTGTTCAACTAAAAGAGTTGAACCTTAGTTTTGATTGAGCCGTTCTGAAACACACTTTCTGTAGAAAATGCAAGTGGAGATTCGGAGCGCTAAGAGGGTTATAGTGGAAAAAGGAATGTCTCCAAATATAAACTACACAGAATCATTCTGTGAAACTTATTTCTGATCTGTGCATTCAGCTAACAGAGTTAAACCATACTTTTGATTGAGCAGATCTGAACACTCTTTCTGTAGAAAATGCAACTGGACATTTGGAGCGCTAAGAGAGTAGTAGTGGAAAAAGGAATATATTCAAATATAAACTACACAGAAGCATTCTGTGAAACTTCTTTCTGATCTGAGCATTCAGCTAACAGAGTTAAACCATACTTTTGATTGAGCAGTTTTGAAACACTCTGTCTGTAGAAAATGCAACTGGACATTCGTAGCGCTAAGTGGGTAATAGTGGAAAAAAGAATATGTTCAAATATAAACTACACAGAATCATTGTATGAAACTTCTTTCTGTTCTGTGCATTCAACTAACAGAGTTGAACCTTACTTTTGATTGAGCCTTTCTGAAACACTCTTTCTGTAGAAAATGCAATTGGACATTCTGAGCGCTAAGAGGCCTATATTGGGAAAAATAATATCTTCAAATAAAAACTACACAGAAGCATTGTGTGAAACTTATTTCTGATATGTTCATTAAGCTAACAGAGTTAAACCATACTTTTGATTGCGCAGTTCTGAACACTCTTTCTGTAGAAAATGCAAGTGGACATTCGGAGCGCTAAGTGGGTAATAGTGGAAAAAGGAATATATTCAAATATAAACTACACAGTAGCATTCAGTGAAAATTCTTTTTGTTCTGTGCATTCAACTAACAGAGTTGAACCTTACTTTTGATTGAGCCGTTCTGAAACACTCTTTCTGTAGAAACTGCAATTGGACATGCTAAGCGCTAAGAGGCCTACATTGGGAAAAAGAATATCTTCAAATAAAAACTACACAGATGCATTCTGTGAAACTTATTTCTGATCTGTAAATTCAGTTAACAGAGATAAAACATATTTTTGATTGAGCAGTTATGAAACACTCTTTTTGTAGAAAATGCAAGTGGAGATTCGGAGCGCTAAGAGGGTAATAGTGGAAAAAGGAATGTCTTCAAATATAAACTACACAGAATCATTCGGTGAAACATCTTTCTGATCTGTGCATTCAGCTAACAGAGTTAAACCATACTTTTGATTGAGCAGATCTGAACACTCTTTCTGTAGAAAATGCAACTGGACATTTGGAGCGCTAAGAGCGTAGTAGTGGAAAAAGGAATATATTCAAATATAAACTACACAGAAGCATTCTGTGAAACTTTTTTCTGATCTGAGCATTCAGCTAACCGAGTTAAACCATACTTTTGATTGAGCAGTTTTGAAACACTCTGTCTGTAGAAAATGCAACTGGACATTCGTAGCGCTAAGTGGGTAATAGTGGAAAAAAGAATATGTTCAAATATAAACTACACAGAAGCATTGTATGAAACTTCTTTCTGTTCTGTGCATTCAACTAACAGAGTTGAACCTTACTTTTGATTGAGCCGTTCTGAAACACTCTTTCTGTAGAAACTGCAATTGGACATTCTGAGCGCTAAGAGGCCTATATTGGGAAAAAGAATGTCTACAAATAAAAACTACATAGAAGAATTGTGTGAAACTTCTTTCTGTTCTGTTTGTTCAACTAAAAGAGTTGAACCTTAGTTTTGATTGAGCCGTTCTGAAACACTCTTTCTGTAGAAAATGCAAGTGGAGATTCGGAGCGCTAAGAGGGTAATAGTGGAAAAAGGAATGTCTCCAAATATAAACTACACAGAATCATTCGGTGAAACTTCTTTCTGATCTGTGCATTCAGCTAACAGTGTTAAACCATACTTTTGATTGAGCAGATCTGAACTCTCTTTCTGTAGAAAATGCAAATGGACATTTGGAGCGCTAAGAGAGTAGTAGTGGAAAAAGGAATATATTCAAATATAAACTACACAGAAGCATTCTGTGAAACTTCTTTCTGATCTGAGCATTCAGCTAACAGAGTTAAACCATACTTTTGATTGAGCAGTTTTGAAACACTCTGTCTGTAGAAAATGCAACTGGACATTCGTAGCGCTAAATGGGTAATAGTGGAAAAAAGAATATGTTCAAATATAAACTACACAGAAGCATTGTATGAAACTACTTTCTGTTCTGTGCA
Source organism: Symphalangus syndactylus (assembly GCF_028878055.3). NCBI lineage: Eukaryota > Metazoa > Chordata > Mammalia > Primates > Hylobatidae > Symphalangus > Symphalangus syndactylus. Next base: position 7,885,742 of record NC_072445.2, on the reverse strand, counting down.
TTCAACTAACAGAGTTGAACCTTACTTTTGATTGAGCCTTTCTGAAACACTCTTTCTGTAGAAACTGCAATTGGACATTCTGAGCGCTAAGAGGCCTATATTGGGAAAAATAATATCTTCAAATAAAAACTACAAAGAAGCATTGTGTGAAACTTATTTCTGATATGTTCATTAAGCTAACAGAGTTAAACCATACTTTTGATTGCGCAGTTCTGAACACACTTTCTGTAGAAAATGCAAGTGAACATTTGGAGCGCTAAGAGGGTAATAGTGGAAAAAGGAATATATTCAAATATAAACTACACAGTAGCATTCTGTGAAAATTCTTTCTGTTCTGTGCATTCAACTAACAGAGTTGAACCTTACTTTTGATTGAGCCGTTCTGAAACACTCTTGCTGTAGAAACTGCAATTGTACGTGCTAAGCGCTAAGAGGCCTACATTGAGAAAAAGAATATCTTCAAATAAAAACTACACAGATGCATTCTGTGAAACTTATTTCTGATCTGTAAATTCAGTTAACAGAGATAAAACATATTTTTGATTGATCAGTTATGAAACACTCCTTTGTAGAAAATGCAAGTGGAGATTCGGAGCGCTAAGAGGGTAATAGTGGAAAATGGAATGTCTTCAAATATAAACTACACAGAATCATTCGGTGAAACTTCTTTCTGATCTGTGCATTCAGCTAACAGAGTTAAACCATACTTTTGATTGAGCAGATCTGAACACTCTTTCTGTAGAAAATGCAACTGGACATTTGGAGCGCTAAGAGCGTAGTAGTGGAAAAAGGAATATATTCAAATATAAACTACACAGAAGCATTCTGTGAAACATCTTTCTGATCTGAGCATTCAGCTAACAGAGTTAAACCATACTTTTGATTGAGCAGTTTTGAAACACTCTGTCTGTAGAAAATGCAACTGGACATTCGTAGCGCTAAGTGGGTAATAGTGGAAAAAAGAATATGTTCAAATATAAACTACACAGAAGCATTGTATGAAACTTCTTTCTGTTCTGTGCATTCAACTAACAGAGTTGAACCTTACTTTTGATTGAGCCGTTCTGAAACACTCTCTCTGTAGAAACTGCAATTGGACATTCTGAGCACTAAGAGTCCTATATTGGGAAAAAGAATGTCTACAAATAAAAACTACACAGAAGAATTGTGTGAAACTTCTTTCTGTTCTGTTTGTTCAACTAAAAGAGTTGAACCTTAGTTTTGATTGAGCCGTTCTGAAACACTCTTTCTGTAGAAAATGCAAGTGGAGATTCGGAGCGCTAAGAGGGTAATAGTGGAAAAAGGAATGTCTCCAAATATAAACTACACAGAATCATTCTGTGAAACTTCTTTCTGATCTGTGCATTCAGCTAACAGAGTTAAACCATACTTTTGATTGAGCAGATCTGAACTCTCTTTCTGTAGAAAATGCAACTGGACATTTGGAGCGCTAAGAGAGTAGTAGTGGAAAAAGGAATATATTCAAATATAAACTACACAGAAGGATTCTGTGAAACTTCTTTCTGATCTGAGCATTCAGCTAACAGAGTTAAACCATACTTTTGATTGAGCAGTTTTGAAACACTCTGTCTGTAGAAAATGCAACTGGACATTCGTAGCGCTAAGTGGGTAATTGCGGAAAAAAGAATATGTTCAAATATAAACTACACAGAAGCAGTGTATAAAACTTCTTTCTGTTCTGTGCATTCAACTAACAGAGTTGAACCTTACTTTTGATTGAGCCTTTCTGAAACACTCTTTCTGTAGAAACTGCAATTGGGCATTCTGAGCGCTAAGAGGCCTATATTGGGAAAAATAATATCTTCAAATAAAAACTACACAGAAGCATTGTGTGAAACTTATTTCTGATATGTTCATTAAGCTAACAGAGTTAAACCATACTTTTGATTACGCAGTTCTGAACACTCTTTCTGTAGAAAATGCAAGTGGACATTCGGAGCGCTAAGAGGGTAATAGTGGAAAAAGGAATATATTCAAATATAAACTACACAGTAGCATTCAGTGAAAATTCTTTCTGTTCTGTGCATTCAACTAACAGAGTTGAACCTTACTTTTGATTGAGCCGTTCTGAAACACTCTTTCTGTAGAAACTGCAATTGGACATTCTGAGCGCTAAGAGGCCTATATTGGGAAAAAGAATGTCTACAAATAAAAACTACACAGAAGAATTGTGTGAAACTTCTTTCTGTTCTGTTTGTTCAACTAAAAGTGTTGAACCTTAGTTTTGATTGAGCCGTTCTGAAACACACTTTCTGTAGAAAATGCAAGTGGAGATTCGGAGCGCTAAGAGGGTAATAGTGGAAAAAGGAATGTTTCCAAATATAAACTACACAGAATCATTCTGTGAAACTTCTTTCTGATCTGTGCATTCAGCTAACAGAGTTAAACCATACTTTTGATTGAGCAGATCTGAACACTCTTTCTGTAGAAAATGCAACTGGACATTTGGAGCGCTAAGAGAGTAGTAGTGGAAAAAGGAATATATTCAAATATAAACTACACAGAAGCATTCTGTGAAACTTCTTTCTGATCTGAGCATTCAGCTAACAGAGTTAAACCATACTTTTGATTGAGCAGTTTTGAAACTCTCTGTCTGTAGAAAATGCAACTGGACATTCGTAGCGCTAAGTGGGTAATAGTGGAAAAAAGAATATGTTCAAATATAAACTACACAGAAGCATTGTATGAAACTTCTTTCTGTTCTGTGCATTCAACTAACAGAGTTGAACCTTACTTTTGATTGAGCCTTTCTGAAACACTCTTTCTGTAGAAACTGCAATTGGACATTCTGAGCGCTAAGAGGCCTATATTGGGAAAAATTATATCTTCAAATAAAAACTACACAGAAGCATTGTGTGAAACTTATTTCTGATATGTTCATTAAGCTAACAGAGTTAAACCATACTTTTGATTGCGCAGTTCTGAACACTCTTTCTGTAGAAAATGCAAGTGGACATTCGGAGCGCTAAGAGGGTAATAGTGGAAAAAGGAATATATTCAAATATAAACTACACAGTAGCATTCTGTGAAAATTCTTTCTGTTCTGTGCATTCAACTAACAGAGTTGAACCTTACTTTTGATTGAGCCGTTCTGAAACACTCTTTCTGTAGAAACTGCAATTGGACCTGCTAAGCGCTAAGAGGCCTACATTGAGAAAAAGAATATCTTCAAATAAAAACTACACAGATGCATTCTGTGAAACTTATTTCTGATCTGTAAATTCAGTTAACAGAGATAAAACATATTTTTGATTGATCAGTTATGATACACTCCTTTGTAGAAAATGCAAGTGGAGATTCGGAGCGCTAAGGGGGTAATAGTGGAAAAAGGAATATCTTCAAATATAAACTACACAGAATCATTCAGTGAAACTTCTTTCTGATCTGTGCATTCAGCTAACAGAGTTAAACCATACTTTTGATTGAGCAGATCTGAACACTATTTCTGTAGAAAATGCAACTGGATATTTGGAGCGCTAAGAGCGTAGTAGTGGAAAAAGGAATATATTCAAATATAAACTACACAGAAGCATTCTGTGAAACTTCTTTCTGATCTGAGCATTCAGCTAACAGAGTTAAACCATACTTTTGATTGAGCAGTTTTGAAACAGTCTGTCTGTAGAAAATGCAACTGGACATTCGTAGCGCTAAGTGGGTAATAGTGGAAAAAGAATATGTTCAAATATAAACTACACAGAAGCATTGTATGAAACTACTTTCTGTTCTGTGCATTCAACTAACAGAGTTGAACCTTACTTTTGATTGAGCCGTTCTGAAACACTCTTTCTGTAGAAACTGTAATTGGACATTCTGAGCGCTAAGAGGCCTATATTGGGAAAAAGAATGTCTACAAATAAAAACTACACAGAAGAATTGTGTGAAACTTCTTTCTGTTCTGTTTGTTCAACTTAAAGATTTGAACCTTAGTTTTGATTGAGCCGTTCTGAAACACTCTTTCTGTAGAAAATGCAAGTGGAGATTCGGAGCGCTAAGAGGGTAATAGTGGAAAAAGGAATGTCTCCAAATATAAACTACACAGAATCATTCTGTGAAACTTCTTTCTGATCTGTGCATTCAGCTAACAGAGTTAAACCATACTTTTGATTGAGCAGTTTTGAAACACTCTGTCTGTAGAAAATGCAACTGGACATTCGTAGCGCTAAGTGGGTAATAGTGGAAAAAAGAATATGTTCAAATATAAACTACACAGAATCATTGTATGAAACTTCTTTCTGTTCTGTGCATTCAACTAACAGAGTTGAACCTTACTTTTGATTGAGCCTTTCTGAAACACTCTTTCTGTAGAAAATGCAATTGGACATTCTGAGCGCTAAGAGGCCTATATTGGGAAAAATAATATCTTCAAATAAAAACTACACAGAAGCATTGTGTGAAACTTATTTCTGATATGTTCATTAAGCTAACAGAGTTAAACCATACTTTTGATTGTGCAGTTCTGAACACTCTTTCTGTAGAAAATGCAAGTGGACATTCGGAGCGCTAAGTGGGTAATAGTGGAAAAAGGAATATATTCAAATATAAACTACACAGTAGCATTCAGTGAAAATTCTTTTTGTTCTGTGCATTCAACTAACAGAGTTGAACCTTACTTTTGATTGAGCCGTTCTGAAACACTCTTTCTGTAGAAACTGCAATTGGACATGCTAAGCGCTAAGAGGCCTACATTGGGAAAAAGAATATCTTCAAATAAAAACTACACAGATGCATTCTGTGAAACTTATTTCTGATCTGTAAATTCAGTTAACAGAGATAAAACATATTTTTGATTGAGCAGTTATGAAACACTCTTTTTGTAGAAAATGCAAGTGGAGATTCGGAGCGCTAAGAGGGTAATAGTGGAAAAAGGAATGTCTTCAAATATAAACTACACAGAATCATTCGGTGAAACATCTTTCTGATCTGTGCATTCAGCTAACAGAGTTAAACCATACTTTTGATTGAGCAGATCTGAACACTCTTTCTGTAGAAAATGGAACTGGACATTTGGAGCGCTAAGAGCGTAGTAGTGGAAAAAGGAATATATTCAAATATAAACTACACAGAAGCATTCTGTGAAACTTTTTTCTGATCTGAGCATTCAGCTAACCGAGTTAAACCATACTTTTGATTGAGCAGTTTTGAAACACTCTGTCTGTAGAAAATGCAACTGGACATTCGTAGCGCTAAGTGGGTAATAGTGGAAAAAAGAATATGTTCAAATATAAACTACACAGAAGCATTGTATGAAACTTCTTTCTGTTCTGTGCATTCAACTAACAGAGTTGAACCTTACTTTTGATTGAGCCGTTCTGAAACACTCTTTCTGTAGAAACTGCAATTGGACATTCTGAGCGCTAAGAGGCCTATATTGGGAAAAAGAATGTCTACAAATAAAAACTACATAGAAGAATTGTGTGAAACTTCTTTCTGTTCTGTTTGTTCAACTAAAAGAGTTGAACCTTAGTTTTGATTGAGCCGTTCTGAAACAATCTTTCTGTAGAAAATGCAAGTGGAGATTCGGAGCGCTAAGAGGGTAATAGTGGAAAAAGGAATGTCTCCAAATATAAACTACACAGAATCATTCGGTGAAACTTCTTTCTGATCTGTGCATTCAGCTAACAGTGTTAAACCGTACTTTTGATTGAGCAGATCTGAACTCTCTTTCTGTAGAAAATGCAACTGGACATTTGGAGCGCTAAGAGAGTAGTAGTGGAAAAAGGAATATATTCAAATATAAACTACACAGAAGCATTCTGTGAAACTTCTTTCTGATCTGAGCATTCAGCTAACAGAGTTAAACCATACTTTTGATTGAGCAGTTTTGAAACACTCTGTCTGTAGAAAATGCAACTGGACATTCGTAGCGCTAAATGGGTAATAGTGGAAAAAAGAATATGTTCAAATATAAACTACACAGAAGCATTGTATGAAACTACTTTCTGTTCTGTGCATTCAACTAACAGAGTTGAACCTTACTTTTGATTGAGCCTTTCTGAAACACTCTTTCTGTAGAAACTGCAATTGGACATTCTGAGCGCTAAGAGGCCTATATTGGGAAAAATAATATCTTCAAATAAAAACTACAAAGAAGCATTGTGTGAAACTTATTTCTGATATGTTCATTAAGCTAACAGAGTTAAACCATACTTTTGATTGCGCAGTTCTGAACACACTTTCTGTAGAAAATGCAAGTGAACATTTGGAGCGCTAAGAGGGTAATAGTGGAAAAAGGAATATATTCAAATATAAACTACACAGTAGCATTCTGTGAAAATTCTTTCTGTTCTGTGCATTCAACTAACAGAGTTGAACCTTACTTTTGATTGAGCCGTTCTGAAACACTCTTTCTGTAGAAACTGCAATTGTACGTGCTAAGCGCTAAGAGTCCTACATTGAGAAAAAGAATATCTTCAAATAAAAACTACACAGATGCATTCTGTGAAACTTATTTCTGATCTGTAAATTCAGTTAACAGAGATAAAACATATTTTTGATTGATCAGTTATGAAACACTCCTTTGTAGAAAATACAAGTGGAGATTCGGAGCGCTAAGAGGGTAATAGTGGAAAATGGAATGTCTTCAAATATAAACTACACAGAATCATTCGGTGAAACTTCTTTCTGATCTGTGCATTCAGCTAACAGAGTTAAACCATACTTTTGATTGAGCAGATCTGAACACTCTTTCTGTAGAAAATGCAACTGGACATTTGGAGCGCTAAGAGCGTAGTAGTGGAAAAAGGAATATATTCAAATATAAACTACACAGAAGCATTCTGTGAAACTTCTTTCTGATCTGAGCATTCAGCTAACAGAGTTAAACCATACTTTTGATTGAGCAGTTTTGAAACACTCTGTCTGTAGAAAATGCAACTGGACATTCGTAGCGCTAAGTGGGTAATAGTGGAAAAAAGAATATGTTCAAATATAAACTACACAGAAGCATTGTATGAAACTTCTTTCTGTTCTGTGCATTCAACTAACAGAGTTGAACCTTACTTTTGATTGAGCCGTTCTGAAACACTCTTTCTGTAGAAACTGCAATTGGACATTCTGAGCACTAAGAGTCCTATATTGGGAAAAAGAATGTCTACAAATAAAAACTACACAGAAGAATTGTGTGAAACTTCTTTCTGTTCTGTTTGTTCAACTAAAAGAGTTGAACCTTAGTTTTGATTGAGCCGTTCTGAAACACTCTTTCTGTAGAAAATGCAAGTGGAGATTCGGAGCGCTAAGAGGGTAATAGTGGAAAAAGGAATGTCTCCAAATATAAACTACACAGAATCATTCTGTGAAACTTCTTTCTGATCTGTGCATTCAGCTAACAGAGTTAAACCATACTTTTGATTGAGCAGATCTGAACTCTCTTTCTGTAGAAAATGCAACTGGACATTTGGAGCGCTAAGAGAGTAGTAGTGGAAAAAGGAATATATTCAAATATAAACTACACAGAAGGATTCTGTGAAACTTCTTTCTGATCTGAGCATTCAGCTAACAGAGTTAAACCATACTTTTGATTGAGCAGTTTTGAAACACTCTGTCTGTGGAAAATGCAACTGGACATTCGTAGCGCTAAGTGGGTAATTGCGGAAAAAAGAATATGTTCAAATATAAACTACACAGAAGCAGTGTATAAAACTTCTTTCTGTTCTGTGCATTCAACTAACAGAGTTGAACCTTACTTTTGATTGAGCCTTTCTGAAACACTCTTTCTGTAGAAACTGCAATTGGGCATTCTGAGCGCTAAGAGGCCTATATTGGGAAAAATAATATCTTCAAATAAAAACTACACAGAAGCATTGTGTGAAACTTATTTCTGATATGTTCATTAAGCTAACAGAGTTAAACCATACTTTTGATTACGCAGTTCTGAACACTCTTTCTGTAGAAAATGCAAGTGGACATTCGGAGCGCTAAGAGGGTAATAGTGGAAAAAGGAATATATTCAAATATAAACTACACAGTAGCATTCAGTGAAAATTCTTTCTGTTCTGTGCATTCAACTAACAGAGTTGAACCTTACTTTTGATTGAGCCGTTCTGAAACACTCTTTCTGTAGAAACTGCAATTGGACATTCTGAGCGCTAAGAGGCCTATATTGGGAAAAAGAATGTCTACAAATAAAAACTACACAGAAGAATTGTGTGAAAGTTCTTTCTGTTCTGTTTGTTCAACTAAAAGAGTTGAACCTTAGTTTTGATTGAGCCGTTCTGAAACACACTTTCTGTAGAAAATGCAAGTGGAGATTCGGAGCGCTAAGAGGGTAATAGTGGAAAAAGGAATGTCTCCAAATATAAACTACACAGAATCATTCTGTGAAACTTCTTTCTGATCTGTGCACTCAGCTAACAGAGTTAAACCATACTTTTGATTGAGCAGATCTGAACACTCTTTCTGTAGAAAATGCAACTGGACATTTGGAGCGCTAAGAGAGTATTAGTGGAAAAAGGAATATATTCAAATATAAACTACACAGAAGCATTCTGTGAAACTTCTTTCTGATCTGAGCATTCAGCTAACAGAGTTAAACCATACTTTTGATTCAGCAGTTTTGAAACTCTCTGTCTGTAGAAAATGCAACTGGACATTCGTAGCGCTAAGTGGGTAATAGTGGAAAAAAGAATATGTTCAAATATAAACTACACAGAAGCATTGTATGAAACTTCTTTCTGTTCTGTGCATTCAACTAACAGAGTTGAACCTTACTTTTGATTGAGCCTTTCTGAAACACTCTTTCTGTAGAAACTGCAATTGGACATTCTGAGCGCTAAGAGGCCTATATTGGGAAAAATTATATCTTCAAATAAAAACTACACAGAAGCATTGTGTGAAACTTATTTCTGATATGTTCATTAAGCTAACAGAGTTAAACCATACTTTTGATTGCGCAGTTCTGAACACTCTTTCTGTAGAAAATGCAAGTGGACATTCGGAGCGCTAAGAGGGTAATAGTGGAAAAAGGAATATATTCAAATATAAACTACACAGTAGCATTCTGTGAAAATTCTTTCTGTTCTGTGCATTCAACTAACAGAGTTGAACCTTACTTTTGATTGAGCCGTTCTGAAACACTCTTTCTGTAGAAACTGCAATTGGACCTGCTAAGCGCTAAGAGGCCTACATTGAGAAAAAGAATATCTTCAAATAAAAACTACACAGATGCATTCTGTGAAACTTATTTCTGATCTGTAAATTCAGTTAACAGAGATAAAACATATTTTTGATTGATCAGTTATGATACACTCCTTTGTAGAAAATGCAAGTGGAGATTCGGAGCGCTAAGGGGGTAATAGTGGAAAAAGGAATATCTTCAAATATAAACTACACAGAATCATTCGGTGAAACTTCTTTCTGATCTGTGCATTCAGCTAACAGAGTTAAACCATACTTTTGATTGAGCAGATCTGAACACTATTTCTGTAGAAAATGCAACTGGATATTTGGAGCGCTAAGAGCGTAGTAGTGGAAAAAGGAATATATTCAAATATAAACTACACAGAAGCATTCTGTGAAACTTCTTTCTGATCTGAGCATTCAGCTAACAGAGTTAAACCATACTTTTGATTGAGCAGTTTTGAAACAGTCTGTCTGTAGAAAATGCAACTGGACATTCGTAGCGCTAAGTGGGTAATAGTGGAAAAAGAATATGTTCAAATATAAACTACACAGAAGCATTGTATGAAACTACTTTCTGTTCTGTGCATTCAACTAACAGAGTTGAACCTTACTTTTGATTGAGCCGTTCTGAAACACTCTTTCTGTAGAAACTGTAATTGGACATTCTGAGCGCTAAGAGGCCTATATTGGGAAAAAGAATGTCTACAAATAAAAACTACACAGAAGAATTGTGTGAAACTTCTTTCTGTTCTGTTTGTTCAACTTAAAGATTTGAACCTTAGTTTTGATTGAGCCGTTCTGAAACACTCTTTCTGTAGAAAATGCAAGTGGAGATTCGGAGCGCTAAGAGGGTAATAGTGGAAAAAGGAATGTCTCCAAATATAAACTACACAGAATCATTCTGTGAAACTTCTTTCTGATCTGTGCATTCAGCTAACAGAGTTAAACCATACTTTTGATTGAGCAGATCTGAACACTCTTTCTGTAGAAAATGCAACTGGACATTTGGAGCGCTAAGAGCGTAGTAGTGGAAAAAGGAATATATTCAAATATAAACTACACAGAAGCATTCTGTGAAACTTCTTCCTGATCTGAGCATTCAGCTAACAGAGTTAAACCATACTTTTGATTGAGCAGTTTTGAAACACTCTGTTTGTAGAAAATGCAACTGGACATTCGTAGCGCTAACTGGGTAATAGTGGAAAAAAGAATATGTTCAAATATAAACTACACAGAAGCATTGTATGAAACTTCTTTCTGTTCTGTGCATTCAACTAACAGAGTTGAACCTTACTTTTGATTGAGCCGTTCTGAAACACTCTTTCTGTAGAAACTGCAATTGGACATTCTGAGCGCTAAGAGGCCTATATTGGGAAAAAGAATGTCTACAAATAAAAACTACACAGAAGAATTGTGTGAAACTTCTTTCTGTTCTGTGTGTTCAACTAAAAGAGTTGAACCTTAGTTTTGATTGAGCCGTTCTGAAACACTCTTTCTGTAGAAAATGCAAGTGGAGATTCGGAGCGCTAAGAGGGTAATAGTGGAAAAAGGAATGTCTCCAAATATAATCTACAGAGAATCATTCGGTGAAACTTCTTTCTGATCTGTGCATTCAGCTAACAGACTTAAACCATACTTTTGATTGAGCAGATCTGAACTCTCTTTCTGTAGAAAATGCAACTGGACATTTGGAGCGCTAAGAGAGTAGTAGTGGAAAAAGGAATATATTCAAATATAAACTACACAGAAGCATTCTGTGAAACTTCTTTCTGATCTGAGCATTCAGCTAACAGAGTTAAACCATACTTTTGATTGAGCAGTTTTGAAACACTCTGTCTGTAGAAAATGCAACTGGACATTCGTAGCGCTAAGTGGGTAATAGTGGAAAAAAGAATATGTTCAAATATAAACTACACAGAAGCATTGTATGAAACTTCTTTCTGTTCTGTGCATTCAACAAACAGAGTTGAACCTTACTTTTGATTGAGCCTTTCTGAAACACTCTTTCTGTAGAAACTGCAATTGGACATTCTGAGCGCTAAGAGGCCTATATTGGGATAAATAATATCTTCAAATAAAAACTACACAGAAGCATTGTGTGAAACTTATTTCTGATATGTTCATTAAGCTAACAGAGTTAAACCATACTTTTGATTGCGCAGTTCTGAACACTCTTTCTGTAGAAAATGCAAGTGGACATTCGGAGCGCTAAGAGGGTAATAGTGGAAAAAGGAATATATTCAAATATAAACTACACAGTAGCATTCTGTGAAAATTTTTCTGTTCTGTGCATTCAACTAACAGAGTTGAACCTTACTTTTGATTGAGCCGTTCTGAAACACTCTTTCTGTAGAAACTGCAATTGGACATGCTAAGCGCTAAGAGGCCTACATTGAGAAAAAGAATATCTTCAAATAAAAACTACACAGATGCATTCTGTGAAACTTATTTCTGATCTGTAAATTCAGTTAGCAGAGATAAAACATATTTTTGATTGATCAGTTATGATACACTCCTTTGTAGAAAATGCAAGTGGAGATTCGGAGCGCTAAGGGGGTAATAGTGGAAAAAGGAATGTCTTCAAATATAAACTACACAGAATCATTCGGTGAAACTTCTTTCTGATCTGTGCATTCAGCTAACAGAGTTAAACCATACTTTTGATTGAGCAGATCTGAACACTATTTCTGTAGAATATGCAACTGGATATTTGGAGCGCTAAGAGCGTAGTAGTGGAAAAAGGAATATATTCAAATATAAACTACACAGAAGCATTCTGTGAAACTTCTTTCTGATCTGAGCATTCAGCTAACAGAGTTAAACCATACTTTTGATTGAGCAGTTTTGAAACACTCTGTCTGTAGAAAATGCAACTGGACATTCGTAGCGCTAAGTGGGTAATAGTGGAAAAAAGAATATGTTCAAATATAAACTACACAGAAGCATTGTATGAAACTTCTTTCTGTTCTGTGCATTCAACTAACAGAGTTGAACCTTACTTTTGATTGAGCCGTTCTGAAACACTCTTTCTGTAGAAACTGCAATTGGACATTCTGAGCGCTAAGAGGCCTATATTGGGAAAAAGAATGTCTACAAATAAAAACTACACAGAAGAATTGTGTGAAACTACTTTCTGTTCTGTTTGTTCAACTTAAAGATTTGAACCTTAGTTTTGATTGAGCCGTTCTGAAACACTCTTTCTGTAGAAAATGCAAGTGGAGATTCGGAGCGCTAAGAGGGTAATAGTGGAAAAAGGAATGTCTCCAAATATAAACTACACAGAATCATTCTGTGAAACTTCTTTCTGATCTGTGCATTCAGCTAACAGAGTTAAACCATACTTTTGATTGAGCAGATCTGAACACTCTTTCTGTAGAAAATGCAACTGGACATTTGGAGCGCTAAGAGAGTAGTAGTGGAAAAAGGAATATATTCAAATATAAACTACACAGAAGCATTCTGTGAAACTTCTTTCTGATCTGAGCATTCAGCTAACAGAGTTAAACCATACTTTTGATTGAGCAGTTTTGAAACACTCTGTCTGTAGAAAATGCAACTGGACATTCGTAGCGCTAAGTGGGTAATAGTGGAAAAAAGAATATGTTCAAATATAAACTACACAGAAGCATTGTATGAAACTTCTTTCTGTTCTGTGCATTCAACTAACAGAGTTGAACGTTACTTTTGATTGAGCCTTTCTGAAACACTCTTTCTGTAGAAACTGCAATTGGACATTCTGAGCGTTAAGAGGCCTATATTGGGAAAAATAATATCTTCAAATAAAAACTACCCAGAAGCATTGTGTGAAACTTATTTCTGATATGTTCATTAAGCTAACAGAGTTAAACCATACTTTTGATTGCGCAGTTCTGAACACTCTTTCTGTAGAAAATGCAAGTGGACATTCGGAGCGCTAAGAGGGTAATAGTGGAAAAAGGAATATATACAAATATAAACTACACAGTAGCATTCTGTGAAAATTCTTTCTGTTCTGTGCATTCAACTAACAGATTTGAACCTTACTTTTGATTGAGCCGTTCTGAAACACTCTTTCTGTAGAAACTGCAATTGGACATGCTAAGCGCTAAGAGGCCTACATTTTGAAAAAGAATATCTTCAAATAAATACTACACAGATGCATTCTGTGAAACTTATTTCTGATCTGTAAATTCAGTTAACAGAGATAAAACATATTTTTGATTGAGCAGTTATGAAACACTCTTTTTGTAGAAAATGCAAGTGGAGATTCGGAGCGCTAAGAGGGTAATAGTGGAAAAAGGAATGTCTTCAAATATAAACTACACAGAATCATTCGGTGAAACTTCTTTCTGATCTGTGCATTCAGCTAACAGAGTTAAACCATACTTTTGATTGAGCAGATCTGAACACTCTTTCTGTAGAAAATGCAACTGGACATTTGGAGCGCTAAGAGCGTAGTAGTGGAAAAAGGAATATATTCAAATATAAACTACACAGAAGCATTCTGTGAAACTTCTTTCTGATCTGAGCATTCAGCTAACAGAGTTAAACCATACTTTTGATTGAGCAGTTTTGAAACACTCTGTCTGTAGAAAATGCAACTGGACATTCGTAGCGCTAACTGGGTAATAGTGGAAAAAAGAATATGTTCAAATATAAACTACACAGAAGCATTGTATGAAACTTCTTTCTGTTCTGTGCATTCAACTAACAGAGTTGAACCTTACTTTTGATTGAGCCGTTCTGAAACACTCTTTCTGTAGAAACTGCAATTGGACATTCTGAGCGCTAAGAGGCCTATATTGGGAAAAAGAATGTCTACAAATAAAAACTACACAGAAGAATTGTGTGAAACTTCTTTCTGTTCTGTGTGTTCAACTAAAAGAGTTGAACCTTAGTTTTGATTGAGCCGTTCTGAAACACTCTTTCTGTAGAAAATGCAAGTGGAGATTCGGAGCGCTAAGAGGGTAATAGTGGAAAAAGGAATGTCTCCAAATATAAACTACACAGAATCATTCGGTGAAACATCTTTCTGATCTGTGCATTCAGCTAACAGAGTTAAACCATACTTTTGATTGAGCAGATCTGAACTCTCTTTCTGTAGAAAATTCAACTGGACATTTGGAGCGCTAAGAGAGTAGTAGTGGAAAAAGGAATATATTCAAATATAAACTACACAGAAGCATTCTGTGAAACTTCTTTCTGATCTGAGCATTCAGCTAACAGAGTTAAACCATACTTTTGATTGAGCAGTTTTGAAACACTCTGTCTGTAGAAAATGCAACTGGACTTTCGTAGCGCTAAGTGGGTAATAGTGGAAAAAAGAATATGTTCAAATATAAACTACACAGAAGCATTGTATGAAACTTCTTTCTGTTCTGTGCATTCAACTAACAGAGTTGAACCTTACTTTTGATTGAGCCGTTCTGAAACACTCTTTCTGTAGAAACTGCAATTGGACATGCTAAGCGCTAAGAGGCCTACATTGAGAAAAAGAATATCTTCAAATAAAAACTACACAGATGCATTCTGTGAAACTTATTTCTGATCTGTAAATTCAGTTAACAGAGATAAAACATATTTTTGATTGATCAGTTATGATACACTCCTTTGTAGAAAATGCAAGTGGAGATTCGGAGCGCTAAGGGGGTAATAGTGGAAAAAGGAATATCTTCAAATATAAACTACACAGAATCATTCAGTGAAACTTCTTTCTGATCTGTGCATTCAGCTAACAGAGTTAAACCATACTTTTGATTGAGCAGATCTGAACACTATTTCTGTAGAAAATGCAACTGGATATTTGGAGCGCTAAGAGCGTAGTAGTGGAAAAAGGAATATATTCAAATATAAACTACACAGAAGCATTCTGTGAAACTTCTTTCTGATCTGAGCTTTCAGCTAACAGAGTTAAACCATACTTTTGATTGAGCAGTTTTGAAACAGTCTGTCTGTAGAAAATGCAACTGGACATTCGTAGCGCTAAGTGGGTAATAGTGGAAAAAGAATATGTTCAAATATAAACTACACAGAAGCATTGTATGAAACTACTTTCTGTTCTGTGCATTCAACTAACAGAGTTGAACCTTACTTTTGATTGAGCCGTTCTGAAACACTCTTTCTGTAGAAACTGTAATTGGACATTCTGAGCGCTAAGAGGCCTATATTGGGAAAAAGAATGTCTACAAATAAAAACTACACAGAAGAATTGTGTGAAACTTCTTTCTGTTCTGTTTGTTCAACTTAAAGATTTGAACCTTAGTTTTGATTGAGCCGTTCTGAAACACTCTTTCTGTAGAAAATGCAAGTGGAGATTCGGAGCGCTTAGAGGGTAATAGTGGAAAAAGGAATGTCTCCAAATATAAACTACACAGAATCATTCTGTGAAACTTCTTTCTGATCTGTGCATTCAGCTAACAGAGTTAAACCATACTTTTGATTGAGCAGATCTGAACACTCTTTCTGTAGAAAATGCAACTGGACATTTGGAGCGCTAAGAGAGTAGTAGTGGAAAAAGGAATATATTCAAATATAAACTACACAGAAGCATTCTGTGAAACTTCTTTCTGATCTGAGCATTCAGCTAACAGAGTTAAACCATACTTTTGATTGAGCAGTTTTGAAACACTCTGTCTGTAGAAAATGCAACTGGACATTCGTAGCGCTAAGTGGGTAATAGTGGAAAAAAGAATATGTTCAAATATAAACTACACAGAAGCATTGTATGAAACTTCTTTCTGTTCTGTGCATTCAACTAACAGAGTTGAACCTTACTTTTGATTGAGCCTTTCTGAAACACTCTTTCTGTAGAAAATGCAATTGGACATTCTGAGCGCTAAGAGGCCTATATTGGGAAAAAGAATGTCTACAAATAAAAACTACACAGAAGAATTGTGTGAAACTTCTTTCTGTTCTGTGTGTTCAACTAAAAGAGTTGAACCTTAGTTTTGATTGAGCCGTTCTGAAACACTCTTTCTGTAGAAAATGCAAGTGGAGATTCGGAGCGCTAAGAGGGTAATAGTGGAAAAAGGAATGTCTCCAAATATAAACTACACAGAATCATTCTGTGAAACTTCTTTCTGATCTGTGCATTCAGCTAACAGAGTTAAACCATACTTTTGATTGAGCAGATCTGAACTCTCTTTCTGTAGAAAATGCAACTGGACATTTGGAGCGCTAAGAGAGTAGTAGTGGAAAAAGGAATATATTCAAATATAAACTACACAGAAGCATTCTGTGAAACTTCTTTCTGATCTGAGCATTCAGCTAACAGAGTTAAACCATACTTTTGATTGAGCAGTTTTGAAACACTCTGTCTGTAGAAAATGCAACTGGACATTCGTAGCGCTAAGTGGGTAATAGTGGAAAAAAGAATATGTTCAAATATAAACTACACAGAAGCATTGTATGAAACTTCTTTCTGTTCTGTGCATTCAACTAACAGAGTTGAACCTTACTTTTGATTGAGCCGTTCTGAAACACTCTTTCTGTAGAAACTGCAATTGGACATGCTAAGCGCTAAGAGGCCTACATTGAGAAAAAGAATATATTCAAATAAAAACTACACAGATGCATTCTGTGAAACTTATTTCTGATCTGTAAATTCACTTAACAGAGATAAAACATATTTTTGATTGATCAGTTATGATACACTCCTTTGTAGAAAATGCAAGTGGAGATTCGGAGCGCTAAGGGGGTAATAGTGGAAAAAGGAATATCTTCAAATATAAACTACACAGAATCATTCGGTGAAACTTCTTTCTGATCTGTGCATTCAGCTAACAGAGTTAAACCATACTTTTGATTGAGCAGATCTGAACACTATTTCTGTAGAAAATGCAACTGGATATTTGGAGCGCTAAGAGCGTAGTAGTGGAAAAAGGAATATATTCAAATATAAACTACACAGAAGCATTCTGTGAAACTTCTTTCTGATCTGAGCTTTCAGCTAACAGAGTTAAACCATACTTTTGATTGAGCAGTTTTGAAACAGTCTGTCTGTAGAAAATGCAACTGGACATTCGTAGCGCTAAGTGGGTAATAGTGGAAAAAGAATATGTTCAAATATAAACTACACAGAAGCATTGTATGAAACTACTTTCTGTTCTGTGCATTCAACTAACAGAGTTGAACCTTACTTTTGATTGAGCCGTTCTGAAACACTCTTTCTGTAGAAACTGTAATTGGACATTCTGAGCGCTAAGAGGCCTATATTGGGAAAAAGAATGTCTACAAATAAAAACTACACAGAAGAATTGTGTGAAACTTCTTTCTGTTCTGTTTGTTCAACTTAAAGATTTGAACCTTAGTTTTGATTGAGCCGTTCTGAAACACTCTTTCTGTAGAAAATGCAAGTGGAGATTCGGAGCGCTTAGACGGTAATAGTGGAAAAAGGAATGTCTCCAAATATAAACTACACAGAATCATTCTGTGAAACTTCTTTCTGATCTGTGCATTCAGCTAACAGAGTTAAACCATACTTTTGATTGAGCAGATCTGAACACTCTTTCTGTAGAAAATGCAACTGGACATTTGGAGCGCTAAGAGAGTAGTAGTGGAAAAAGGAATATATTCAAATATAAACTACACAGAAGCATTCTGTGAAACTTCTTTCTGATCTGAGCATTCAGCTAACAGAGTTAAACCATACTTTTGATTGAGCAGTTTTGAAACACTCTGTCTGTAGAAAATGCAACTGGACATTCGTAGCGCTAAGTGGGTAATAGTGGAAAAAAGAATATGTTCAAATATAAACTACACAGAAGCATTGTATGAAACTTCTTTCTGTTCTGTGCATTCAACTAACAGAGTTGAACCTTACTTTTGATTGAGCCTTTCTGAAACACTCCTTCTGTAGAAAATGCAATTGGACATTCTGAGCGCTAAGAGGCCTATATTGGGAAAAAGAATGTCTACAAATAAAAACTACACAGAAGAATTGTGTGAAACTTCTTTCTGTTCTGTGTGTTCAACTAAAAGAGTTGAACCTTAGTTTTGATTGAGCCGTTCTGAAACACTCTTTCTGTAGAAAATGCAAGTGGAGATTCGGAGCGCTAAGAGGGTAATAGTGGAAAAAGGAATGTCTCCAAATATAAACTACACAGAATCATTCTGTGAAACTTCTTTCTGATCTGTGCATTCAGCTAACAGAGTTAAACCATACTTTTGATTGAGCAGATCTGAACTCTCTTTCTGTAGAAAATGCAACTGGACATTTGGAGCGCTAAGAGAGTAGTAGTGGAAAAAGGAATATATTCAAATATAAACTACACAGAAGCATTCTGTGAAACTTCTTTCTGATCTGAGCATTCTGCTAACAGAGTTAAACCATACTTTTGATTGAGCAGTTCTGAAACACTCTGTCTGTAGAAAATGCAACTGGACATTCGTAGCGCTAAGTGGGTAATAGTGGAAAAAAGAATATGTTCAAATATAAAATACACAGAAGCATTGTATGAAACTTCTTTCTGTTCTGTGCATTCAACTAACAGAGTTGAACCTTACTTTTGATTGAGCCGTTCTGAAACACTCTTTCTGTAGAAACTGCAATTGGGCATTCTGAGCGCTAAGAGGCATATATTGGGAAAAAGAATGTCTACAAATAAAAACTACACAGAAGAATTGTGTGAAACTTCTTTCTGTTCTGTTTGTTCAACTAAAAGAGTTGAACCTTAGTTTTGATTGAGCCGTTCTGAAACACTCTTTCTGTAGAAAATGCAAGTGGAGATTCGGAGCACTAAGAGGGTAATAGTGGAAAAAGGAATGTCTCCAAATATAAACTACACAGAATCATTCGGTGAAACTTCTTTCTGATCTGTGCATTCAGCTAACAGAGTTAAACAATACTTTTGATTGAGCAGATCTGAACTCTCTTTCTGTAGAAAATGCAACTGGACATTTGGAGCGCTAAGAGAGTAGTAGTGGAAAAAGGAATATATTCAAATATAAACTACACAGAAGCATTCTGTGAAACTTTTTTCTGATCTGAGCATTCAGCTAACAGAGTTAAACCATACTTTTGATTGAGCAGTTTTGAAACACTCTGTCTGTAGAAAATGCAACTGGACATTCGTAGCGCTAAGTGGGTAATAGTGGAAAAAAGAATATGTTCAAATATAAACTACACAGAAGCATTGTATGAAACTTCTTTCTGTTCTGTGCATTCAACTAACAGAGTTGAACCTTACTTTTGATTGAGCCTTTCTGAAACACTCTTTCTGTAGAAACTGCAATTGGACATTCTGAGCGCTAAGAGGCCTATATTGGGAAAAATTATATCTTCAAATAAAAAATACACAGAAGCATTGTGTGAAACTTATTTCTGATATGTTCATTAAGCTAACAGAGTTAAACCATACTTTTGATTGCGCAGTTCTGAACACTCTTTCTGTAGAAAATGCAAGTGGACATTCGGAGCGCTAAGAGGGTAATAGTGGAAAAAGGAATATATTCAAATATAAACTACACAGTAGCATTCTGTGAAAATTCTTTCTGTTCTGTGCATTCAACTAACAGAGATGAACCTTACTTTTGATTGAGCCGTTCTGAAACACTCTTTCTGTAGAAACTGCAATTGGACATGCTAAGCGCTAAGAGGCCTACATTGAGAAAAAGAATATCTTCAAATAAAAACTACACAGATGCATTCTGTGAAACTTATTTCTGATCTATAAATTCAGTTAACAGAGATAAAACATATTTTTGATTGATCAGTTATGATACACTCCTTTGTAGAAAATGCAAGTGGAGATTCGGAGCGCTAAGGGGGTAATAGTGGAAAAAGGAATGTCTTCAAATATAAACTACACAGAATCATTCGGTGAAACTTCTTTCTGATCTGTGCATTCAGCTAACAGAGTTAAACCATACTTTTGATTGAGCAGATCTGAACACTATTTCTGTAGAAAATGCAACTGGATATTTGGAGCGCTAAGAGCGTAGTGGTGGAAAAAGGACTATATTCAAATATAAACTACACAGAAGCATTCTGTGAAACTTCTTTCTGATCTGAGCATTCAGCTAACAGAGTTCAACCATACTTTTGATTGAGCAGTTTTGAAACACTCTGTCTGTAGAAAATGCAACTGGACATTCGTAGCGCTAAGTGGGTAATAGTGGAAAAAAGAATATGTTCAAATATAAACTACACAGAAGCATTGTATGAAACTTCTTTCTGTTCTGTGCATTCAACTAACAGAGTTGAACCTTACTTTTGATTGAGCCGTTCTGAAACACTCTTTCTGTAGAAACTGCAATTGGACATTCTGAGCGCTAAGATGCCTATATTGGGAAAAAGAATGTCTACAAATAAAAACTACACAGAAGAATTGTGTGAAACTTCTTTCTGTTCTGTGTGTTCAACTAAAAGAGTTGAACCTTAGTTTTGATTGAGCCGTTCTGAAACACTCTTTCTGTAGAAAATGCAAGTGGAGATTCGGAGCGCTAAGAGGGTAATAGTGGAAAAAGGAATGTCTCCAAATATAAACTACACAGAAGCATTCTGTGAAACTTCTTTCTGATCTGTGCATTCAGCTAACAGAGTTAAACCATACTTTTGATTGAGCAGATCTGAACTCTCTTTCTGTAGAAAATGCAACTGGACATTTGGAGCGCTAAGAGAGTAGTAGTGGAAAAAGGAATATATTCAAATATAAACTACACAGAAGCATTCTGTGAAACTTCTTTCTGATCTGAGCATTCAGCTAACAGAGTTAAACCATACTTTTGATTGAGCAGTTTTGAAACACTCTGTCTGTAGAAAATGCAACTGGACATTCGTAGCGCTAAGTGGGTAATAGTGGAAAAAAGAATATGTTCAAATATAAACTACACAGAAGCATTGTATGAAACTTCTTTCTGTTCTGTGCATTCAACTAACAGAGTTGAACCTTACTTTTGATTGAGCCGTTCTGAAACACTCTTTCTGTAGAAACTGCAATTGGACATTCTGAGCGCTAAGAGGCCTATATTGGGAAAAAGAATGTCTACAAATAAAAACTACACAGAAGAATTGTGTGAAACTACTTTCTGTTCTGTTTGTTCAACTTAAAGATTTGAACCTTAGTTTTGATTGAGCCGTTCTGAAACACTCTTTCTGTAGAAAATGCAAGTGGAGATTCGGAGCGCTAAGAGGGTAATAGTGGAAAAAGGAATGTCTCCAAATATAAACTACACAGAATCATTCTGTGAAACTTCTTTCTGATCTGTGCATTCAGCTAACAGAGTTAAACCATACTTTTGATTGAGCAGATCTGAACACTCTTTCTGTAGAAAATGCAACTGGACATTTGGAGCGCTAAGAGAGTAGTAGTGGAAAAAGGAATATATTCAAATATAAACTACACAGAAGCATTCTGTGAAACTTCTTTCTGATCTGAGCATTCAGCTAACAGAGTTAAACCATACTTTTGATTGAGCAGTTTCGAAACACTCTGTCTGTAGAAAATGCAACTGGACATTCGTAGCGCTAAGTGGGTAATAGTGGAAAAAAAATATGTTCAAATATAAACTACACAGAAGCTTTGTATGAAACTTCTTTCTGTTCTGTGCATTCAACTAACAGAGTTGAACGTTACTTTTGATTGAGCCTTTCTGAAACACTCTTTCTGTAGAAACTGCAATTGGACATTCTGAGCGTTAAGAGGCCTATATTGGGAAAAATAATATCTTCAAATAAAAACTACACAGAAGCATTGTGTGAAACTTATTTCTGATATGTTCATTAAGCTAACAGAGTTAAACCATACTTTTGATTGCGCAGTTCTGAACACTCTTTCTGTAGAAAATGCAAGTGGACATTCGGAGCGCTAAGAGGGTAATAGTGGAAAAAGGAATATATACAAATATAAACTACACAGTAGCATTCTGTGAAAATTCTTTCTGTTCTGTGCATTCAACTAACAGATTTGAACCTTACTTTTGATTGAGCCGTTCTGAAACACTCTTTCTGTAGAAACTGCAATTGGACATGCTAAGCGCTAAGAGGCCTACATTTTGAAAAAGAATATCTTCAAATAAATACTACACAGATGCATTCTGTGAAACTTATTTCTGATCTGTAAATTCAGTTAACAGAGATAAAACATATTTTTGATTGAGCAGTTATGAAACACTCTTTTTGTAGAAAATGCAAGTGGAGATTCGGAGCGCTAAGAGGGTAATAGTGGAAAAAGGAATGTCTTCAAATATAAACTACACAGAATAATTCGGTGAAACTTCTTTCTGATCTGTGCATTCAGCTAACAGAGTTAAACCATACTTTTGATTGAGCAGATCTGAACACTCTTTCTGTAGAAAATGCAACTGGACATTTGGAGCGCTAAGAGCGTAGTAGTGGAAAAAGGAATATATTGAAATATAAACTACACAGAAGCATTCTGTGAAACTTCTTTCTGATCTGAGCATTCAGCTAACAGAGTTAAACCATACTTTTGATTGAGCAGTTTTGAAACACTCTGTCTGTAGAAAATGCAACTGGACATTCGTAGCGCTAAGTGGGTAATAGTGGAAAAAAGAATATGTTCAAATATAAACTACACAGAAGCATTGTATGAAACTTCTTTCTGTTCTGTGCATTCAACTAACAGAGTTGAACCTTACTTTTGATTGAGCCGTTCTGAAACACTCTTTCTGTAGAAACTGCAATTGGACATTCTGAGCGCTAAGAGGCCTATATTGGGAAAAAGAATGTCTACAAATAAAAACTACACAGAAGAATTGTGTGAAACTTCTTTCTGTTCTGTGTGTTCAACTAAAAGAGTTGAACCTTAGTTTTGATTGAGCCGTTCTGAAACACTCTTTCTGTAGAAAATGCAAGTGGAGATTCGGAGCGCTAAGAGGGTAATAGTGGAAAAAGGAATGTCTCCAAATATAAACTACACAGAATCTTTCGGTGAAACATCTTTCTGATCTGTGCATTCAGCTAACAGAGTTAAACCATACTTTTGATTGAGCAGATCTGAACTCTCTTTCTGTAGAAAATTCAACTGGACATTTGGAGCGCTAAGAGAGTAGTAGTGGAAAAAGGAATATATTCAAATATAAACTACACAGAAGCATTCTGTGAAACTTCTTTCTGATCTGAGCATTCAGCTAACAGAGTTAAACCATACTTTTGATTGAGCAGTTTTGAAACATTCTGTCTGTAGAAAATGCAACTGGACATTCGTAGCGCTAAGTGGGTAATAGTGGAAAAAAGAATATGTTCAAATATAAACTACACAGAAGCATTGTATGAAACTTCTTTCTGTTCTGTGCATTCAACTAACAGAGTTGAACCTTACTTTTGATTGAGCCTTTCTGAAACACTCTTTCTGTAGAAACTGCAATTGGACATTCTGAGCGCTAAGAGGCCTATATTGGGAAAAATAATATCTTCAAATAAAAACTACCCAGAAGCATTGTGTGAAACTTATTTCTGATATGTTCATTAAGCTAACAGAGTTAAACCATACTTTTGATTGCGCAGTTCTGAACACTCTTTCTGTAGAAAATGCAAGTGGACATTCGGAGCGCTAAGAGGGTAATAGTGGAAAAAGGAATATATTCAAATATAAACTACACAGTAGCATTCTGTGAAAATTTTTCTGTTCTGTGCATTCAACTAACAGAGTTGAACCTTACTTTTGATTGAGCCGTTCTGAAACACTCTTTCTGTAGAAACTGCAATTGGTCATGCTAAGCGCTAAGAGGCCTACATTGAGAAAAAGAATATCTTCAAATAAAAACTACACAGATGCATTCTGTGAAACTTATTTCTGATCTGTAAATTCAGTTAGCAGAGATAAAACATATTTTTGATTGATCAGTTATGATACACTCCTTTGTAGAAAATGCAAGTGGAGATTCGGAGCGCTAAGGGGGTAATAGTGGAAAAAGGAATGTCTTCAAATATAAACTACACAGAATCATTCGGTGAAACTTCTTTCTGATCTGTGCATTCAGCTAACAGAGTTAAACCATACTTTTGATTGAGCAGATCTGAACACTATTTCTGTAGAAAATGCAACTGGATATTTGGAGCGCTAAGAGCGTAGTAGTGGAAAAAGGAATATATTCAAATATAAACTACACAGAAGCATTCTGTGAAACTTCTTTCTGATCTGAGCATTCAGCTAACAGAGTTAAACCATACTTTTGATTGAGCAGTTTTGAAACACTCTGTCTGTAGAAAATGCAACTGGACATTCGTAGCGCTAAGTGGGTAAAAGTGGAAAAAAGAATATGTTCAAATATAAACTACACAGAAGCATTGTATGAAACTTCTTTCTGTTCTGTGCATTCAACTAACAGAGTTGAACCTTACTTTTGATTGAGCCGTTGTGAAACACTCTTTCTGTAGAAACTGCAATTGGACATGCTAAGCGCTAAGAGGCCTACATTGAGAAAAAGAATATCTTCAAATAAAAACTACACAGATGCATTCTGTGAAACTTATTTCTGATCTGTAAATTCAGTTAACAGAGATAAAACATATTTTTGATTGATCAGTTATGATACACTCCTTTGTAGAAAATGCAAGTTGAGATTCGGAGCGCTAAGGGGGTAATAGTGGAAAAAGGAATATCTTCAAATATAAACTACACAGAATCATTCAGTGAAACTTCTTTCTGATCTGTGCATTCAGCTAACAGAGTTAAACCATACTTTTGATTGAGCAGATCTGAACACTATTTCTGTAGAAAATGCAACTGGATATTTGGAGCGCTAAGAGCGTAGTAGTGGAAAAAGGAATATATTCAAATATAAACTACACAGAAGCATTCTGTGAAACTTCTTTCTGATCTGAGCTTTCAGCTAACAGAGTTAAACCATACTTTTGATTGAGCAGTTTTGAAACAGTCTGTCTGTAGAAAATGCAACTGGACATTCGTAGCGCTAAGTGGGTAATAGTGGAAAAAGAATATGTTCAAATATAAACTACACAGAAGCATTGTATGAAACTACTTTCTGTTCTGTGCATTCAACTAACAGAGTTGAACCTTACTTTTGATTGAGCCGTTCTGAAACACTCTTTCTGTAGAAACTGTAATTGGACATTCTGAGCGCTAAGAGGCCTATAGTGGGAAAAAGAATGTCTACAAATAAAAACTACACAGAAGAATTGTGTGAAAATTCTTTCTGTTCTGTTTGTTCAACTTAAAGATTTGAACCTTAGTTTTGATTGAGCCGTTCTGAAACACTCTTTCTGTAGAAAATGCAAGTGGAGATTCGGAGCGCTTAGAGGGTAATAGTGGAAAAAGGAATGTCTCCAAATATAAACTACACAGAATCATTCTGTGAAACTTCTTTCTGATCTGTGCATTCAGCTAACAGAGTTAAACCATACTTTTGATTGAGCAGATCTGAACACTCTTTCTGTAGAAAATGCAACTGGACATTTGGAGCGCTAAGAGAGTAGTAGTGGAAAAAGGAATATATTCAAATATAAACTACACAGAAGCATTCTGTGAAACTTCTTTCTGATCTGAGCATTCAGCTAACAGAGTTAAACCATACTTTTGATTGAGCAGTTTTGAAACACTCTGTCTGTAGAAAATGCAACTGGACATTCGTAGCGCTAAGTGGGTAATAGTGGAAAAAAGAATATGTTCAAATATAAACTACACAGAAGCATTGTATGAAACTTCTTTCTGTTCTGTGCATTCAACTAACAGAGTTGAACCTTACTTTTGATTGAGCCTTTCTGAAACACTCTTTCTGTAGAAAATGCAATTGGACATTCTGAGCGCTAAGAGGCCTATATTGGGAAAAAGAATGTCTACAAATAAAAACTACACAGAAGAATTGTGTGAAACTTCTTTCTGTTCTGTGTGTTCAACTAAAAGAGTTGAACCTTAGTTTTGATTGAGCCGTTCTGAAACACTCTTTCTGTAGAAAATGCAAGTGGAGATTCGGAGCGCTAAGAGGGTAATAGTGGAAAAAGGAATGTCTCCAAATATAAACTACACAGAATCATTCTGTGAAACTTCTTTCTGATCTGTGCATTCAGCTAACAGAGTTAAACCATACTTTTGATTGAGCAGATCTGAACTCTCTTTCTGTAGAAAATGCAACTGGACATTTGGAGCGCTTAGAGAGTAGTAGTGGAAAAAGGAATATATTCAAATATAAACTACACAGAAGCATTCTGTGAAACTTCTTTCTGATCTGAGCATTCAGCTAACAGAGTTAAACCATACTTTTGATTGAGCAGTTTTGAAACACTCTGTCTGTAGAAAATGCAACTGGACATTCGTAGCGCTAAGTGGGTAATAGTGGAGAAAAGAATATGTTCAAATATAAACTACACAGAAGCATTGTATGAAACTTCTTTCTGTTCTGTGCATTCAACTAACAGAGTTGAACCTTACTTTTGATTGAGCCGTTCTGAAACACTCTTTCTGTAGAAACTGCAATTGGACATGCTAAGCGCTAAGAGGCCTACATTGAGAAAAAGAATATCTTCAAATAAAAACTACACAGATGCATTCTGTGAAACTTATTTCTGATCTGTAAATTCAGTTAACAGAGATAAAACATATTTTTGATTGATCAGTTATGATACACTCCTTTGTAGAAAATGCAAGTGGAGATTCGGAGCGCTAAGGGGGTAATAGTGGAAAAAGGAATATCTTCAAATATAAACTACACAGAATCATTCAGTGAAACTTCTTTCTGATCTGTGCATTCAGCTAACAGAGTTAAACCATACTTTTGATTGAGCAGATCTGAACACTATTTCTGTAGAAAATGCAACTGGATATTTGGAGCGCTAAGAGCGTAGTAGTGGAAAAAGGAATATATTCAAATATAAACTACACAGAAGCATTCTGTGAAACTTCTTTCTGATCTGAGCTTTCAGCTAACAGAGTTAAACCATACTTTTGATTGAGCAGTTTTGAAACAGTCTGTCTGTAGAAAATGCAACTGGACATTCGTAGCGCTAAGTGGGTAATAGTGGAAAAAGAATATGTTCAAATATAAACTACACAGAAGCATTGTATGAAACTACTTTCTGTTCTGTGCATTCAACTAACAGAGTTGAACCTTACTTTTGATTGAGCCGTTCTGAAACACTCTTTCTGTAGAAACTGTAATTGGACATTCTGAGCGCTAAGAGGCCTATATTGGGAAAAAGAATGTCTACAAATAAAAACTACACAGAAGAATTGTGTGAAACTTCTTTCTGTTCTGTTTGTTCAACTTAAAGATTTGAACCTTAGTTTTGATTGAGCCGTTCTGAAACACTCTTTCTGTAGAAAATGCAAGTGGAGATTCGGAGCGCTTAGAGGGTAATAGTGGAAAAAGGAATGTCTCCAAATATAAACTACACAGAATCATTCTGTGAAACTTCTTTCTGATCTGTGCATTCAGCTAACAGAGTTAAACCATACTTTTGATTGAGCAGATCTGAACACTCTTTCTGTAGAAAATGCAACTGGACATTTGGAGCGCTAAGAGAGTAGTAGTGGAAAAAGGAATATATTCAAATATAAACTACACAGAAGCATTCTGTGAAACTTCTTTCTGATCTGAGCATTCAGCTAACAGAGTTAAACCATACTTTTGATTGAGCAGTTTTGAAACACTCTGTCTGTAGAAAATGCAACTGGACATTCGTAGCGCTAAGTGGGTAATAGTGGAAAAAAGAATATGTTCAAATATAAACTACACAGAAGCATTGTATGAAACTTCTTTCTGTTCTGTGCATTCAACTAACAGAGTTGAACCTTACTTTTGATTGAGCCTTTCTGAAACACTCTTTCTGTAGAAAATGCAATTGGACATTCTGAGCGCTAAGAGGCCTATATTGGGAAAAAGAATGTCTACAAATAAAAACTACACAGAAGAATTGTGTGAAACTTCTTTCTGTTCTGTGTGTTCAACTAAAAGAGTTGAACCTTAGTTTTGATTGAGCCGTTCTGAAACACTCTTTCTGTAGAAAATGCAAGTGGAGATTCGGAGCGCTAAGAGGGTAATAGTGGAAAAAGGAATGTCTCCAAATATAAACTACACAGAATAATTCTGTGAAACTTCTTTCTGATCTGTGCATTCAGCTAACAGAGTTAAACCATACTTTTGATTGAGCAGATCTGAACTCTCTTTCTGTAGAAAATGCAACTGGACATTTGGAGCGCTAAGAGAGTAGTAGTGGAAAAAGGAATATATTCAAATATAAACTACACAGAAGCATTCTGTGAAACTTCTTTCTGATCTGAGCATTCAGCTAACAGAGTTAAACCATACTTTTGATTGAGCAGTTTTGAAACACTCTGTCTGTAGAAAATGCAACTGGACATTCGTAGCGCTAAGTGGGTAATAGTGGAGAAAAGAATATGTTCAAATATAAACTACACAGAAGCATTGTATGAAACTTCTTTCTGTTCTGTGCATTCAACTAACAGAGTTGAACCTTACTTTTGATTGAGCCGTTCTGAAACACTCTTTCTGTAGAAACTGCAATTGGACATGCTAAGCGCTAAGAGGCCTACATTGAGAAAAAGAATATCTTCAAATAAAAACTACACAGATGCATTCTGTGAAACTTATTTCTGATCTGTAAATTCAGTTAACAGAGATAAAACATATTTTTGATTGATCAGTTATGATACACTCCTTTGTAGAAAATGCAAGTGGAGATTCGGAGCGCTAAGGGGGTAATAGTGGAAAAAGGAATATCTTCAAATATAAACTACACAGAATCATTCAGTGAAACTTCTTTCTGATCTGTGCATTCAGCTAACAGAGTTAAACCATACTTTTGATTGAGCAGATCTGAACACTATTTCTGTAGAAAATGCAACTGGATATTTGGAGCGCTAAGAGCGTAGTAGTGGAAAAAGGAATATATTCAAATATAAACTACACAGAAGCATTCTGTGAAACTTCTTTCTGATCTGAGCTTTCAGCTAACAGAGTTAAACCATACTTTTGATTGAGCAGTTTTGAAACAGTCTGTCTGTAGAAAATGCAACTGGACATTCGTAGCGCTAAGTGGGTAATAGTGGAAAAAGAATATGTTCAAATATAAACTACACAGAAGCATTGTATGAAACTACTTTCTGTTCTGTGCATTCAACTAACAGAGTTGAACCTTACTTTTGATTGAGCCGTTCTGAAACACTCTTTCTGTAGAAACTGTAATTGGACATTCTGAGCGCTAAGAGGCCTATATTGGGAAAAAGAATGTCTACAAATAAAAACTACACAGAAGAATTGTGTGAAACTTCTTTCTGTTCTGTTTGTTCAACTTAAAGATTTGAACCTTAGTTTTGATTGAGCCGTTCTGAAACACTCTTTCTGTAGAAAATGCAAGTGGAGATTCGGAGCGCTTAGAGGGTAATAGTGGAAAAAGGAATGTCTCCAAATATAAACTACACAGAATCATTCTGTGAAACTTCTTTCTGATCTGTGCATTCAGCTAACAGAGTTAAACCATACTTTTGATTGAGCAGATCTGAACACTCTTTCTGTAGAAAATGCAACTGGACATTTGGAGCGCTAAGAGAGTAGTAGTGGAAAAAGGAATATATTCAAATATAAACTACACAGAAGCATTCTGTGAAACTTCTTTCTGATCTGAGCATTCAGCTAACAGAGTTAAACCATACTTTTGATTGAGCAGTTTTGAAACACTCTGTCTGTAGAAAATGCAACTGGACATTCGTAGCGCTAAGTGGGTAATAGTGGAAAAAAGAATATGTTCAAATATAAACTACACAGAAGCATTGTATGAAACTTCTTTCTGTTCTGTGCATTCAACTAACAGAGTTGAACCTTACTTTTGATTGAGCCTTTCTGAAACACTCTTTCTGTAGAAAATGCAATTGGACATTCTGAGCGCTAAGAGGCCTATATTGGGAAAAAGAATGTCTACAAATAAAAACTACACAGAAGAATTGTGTGAAACTTCTTTCTGTTCTGTGTGTTCAACTAAAAGAGTTGAACCTTAGTTTTGATTGAGCCGTTCTGAAACACTCTTTCTGTAGAAAATGCAAGTGGAGATTCGGAGCGCTAAGAGGGTAATAGTGGAAAAAGGAATGTCTCCAAATATAAACTACACAGAATCATTCTGTGAAACTTCTTTCTGATCTGTGCATTCAGCTAACAGAGTTAAACCATACTTTTGATTGAGCAGATCTGAACTCTCTTTCTGTAGAAAATGCAACTGGACATTTGGAGCGCTAAGAGAGTAGTAGTGGAAAAAGGAATATATTCAAATATAAACTACACAGAAGCATTCTGTGAAACTTCTTTCTGATCTGAGCATTCTGCTAACAGAGTTAAACCATACTTTTGATTGAGCAGTTCTGAAACACTCTGTCTGTAGAAAATGCAACTGGACATTCGTAGCGCTAAGTGGGTAATAGTGGAAAAAAGAATATGTTCAAATATAAACTACACAGAAGCATTGTATGAAACTTCTTTCTGTTCTGTGCATTCAACTAACAGAGTTGAACCTTACTTTTGATTGAGCCGTTCTGAAACACTCTTTCTGTAGAAACTGCAATTGGGCATTCTGAGCGCTAAGAGGCATATATTGGGAAAAAGAATGTCTACAAATAAAAACTACACAGAAGAATTGTGTGAAACTTCTTTCTGTTCTGTTTGTTCAACTAAAAGAGTTGAACCTTAGTTTTGATTGAGCCGTTCTGAAACACTCTTTCTGTAGAAAATGCAAGTGGAGATTCGGAGCACTAAGAGTGTAATAGTGGAAAAAGGAATGTCTCCAAATATAAACTACACAGAATCATTCGGTGAAACTTCTTTCTGATCTGTGCATTCAGCTAACAGAGTTAAACAATACTTTTGATTGAGCAGATCTGAACTCTCTTTCTGTAGAAAATGCAACTGGACATTTGGAGCGCTAAGAGAGTAGTAGTGGAAAAAGGAATATATTCAAATATAAACTACACAGAAGCATTCTGTGAAACTTCTTTCTGATCTGAGCATTCAGCTAACAGAGTTAAACCATACTTTTGATTGAGCAGTTTTGAAACACTCTGTCTGTAGAAAATGCAACTGGACATTCGTAGCGCTAAGTGGGTAATAGTGGAAAAAAGAATATGTTCAAATATAAACTACACAGAAGCATTGTATGAAACTTCTTTCTGTTCTGTGCATTCAACTAACAGAGTTGAACCTTACTTTTGATTGAGCCTTTCTGAAACACTCTTTCTGTAGAAACTGCAATTGGACATTCTGAGCGCTAAGAGGCCTATATTGGGAAAAATTATATCTTCAAATAAAAAATACACAGAAGCATTGTGTGAAACTTATTTCTGATATGTTCATTAAGCTAACAGAGTTAAACCATACTTTTGATTGCGCAGTTCTGAACACTCTTTCTGTAGAAAATGCAAGTGGACATTCGGAGCGCTAAGAGGGTAATAGTGGAAAAAGGAATATATTCAAATATAAACTACACAGTAGCATTCTGTGAAAATTCTTTCTGTTCTGTGCATTCAACTAACAGATATGAACCTTACTTTTGATTGAGCCGTTCTGAAACACTCTTTCTGTAGAAACTGCAATTGGACATGCTAAGCGCTAAGAGGCCTACATTGAGAAAAAGAATATCTTCAAATAAAAACTACACAGATGCATTCTGTGAAACTTATTTCTGGTCTATAAATTCAGTTAACAGAGATAAAACATATTTTTGATTGATCAGTTATGATACACTCCTTTGTAGAAAATGCAAGTGGAGATTCGGAGCGCTAAGGGGGTAATAGTGGAAAAAGGAATGTCTTCAAATATAAACTACACAGAATCATTCGGTGAAACTTCTTTCTGATCTGTGCATTCAGCTAACAGAGTTAAACCATACTTTTGATTGAGCAGATCTGAACACTATTTCTGTAGAAAATGCAACTGGATATTTGGAGCGCTAAGAGCGTAGTGGTGGAAAAAGGACTATATTCAAATATAAACTACACAGAAGCATTCTGTGAAACTTCTTTCTGATCTGAGCATTCAGCTAACAGAGTTCCACCATACTTTTGATTGAGCAGTTTTGAAACACTCTGTCTGTAGAAAATGCAACTGGACATTCGTAGCGCTAAGTGGGTAAGAGTGGAAAAAAGAATATGTTCAAATATAAACTACACAGAAGCATTGTATGAAACTGCTTTCTGTTCTGTGCATTCAA
This sequence comes from Symphalangus syndactylus, assembly GCF_028878055.3. Lineage (NCBI taxonomy): Eukaryota > Metazoa > Chordata > Mammalia > Primates > Hylobatidae > Symphalangus > Symphalangus syndactylus. Next base: position 7,853,494 of record NC_072445.2, on the reverse strand, counting down.
CTAACAGAGTTGAACCTTACTTTTGATTGAGCCGTTCTGAAACACTCTTTCTGTAGAAACTGCAATTGGACATTCTGAGCGCTAAGAGGCCTATATTGGGAAAAAGAATGTCTACAAATAAAAACTACACAGAAGAATTGTGTGAAACTTCTTTCTGTTCTGTGTGTTCAACTAAAAGAGTTGAACCTTAGTTTTGATTGAGCCGTTCTGAAACACTCTTTCTGTAGAAAATGCAAGTGGAGATTCGGAGCGCTAAGAGGGTAATAGTGGAAAAAGGAATGTCTCCAAATATAAACTACACAGAATCATTCTGTGAAACTTCTTTCTGATCTGTGCATTCAGCTAACAGAGTTAAACCATACTTTTGATTGAGCAGATCTGAACTCTCTTTCTGTAGAAAATGCAACTGGACATTTGGAGCGCTAAGAGAGTAGTAGTGGAAAAAGGAATATATTCAAATATAAACTACACAGAAGCATTCTGTGAAACTTCTTTCTGATCTGAGCATTCAGCTAACAGAGTTAAACCATACTTTTGATTGAGCAGTTTTGAAACACTCTGTCTGTAGAAAATGCAACTGGACATTCGTAGCGCTAAGTGGGTAATAGTGGAAAAAAGAATATGTTCAAATATAAACTACACAGAAGCATTGTATGAAACTTCTTTCTGTTCTGTGCATTCAACTAACAGAGTTGAACCTTACTTTTGATTGAGCCGTTCTGAAACACTCTTTCTGTAGAAACTGCAATTGGACATGCTAAGCGCTAAGAGGCCTACATTGAGAAAAAGAATATCTTCAAATAAAAACTACACAGATGCATTCTGTGAAACTTATTTCTGATCTGTAAATTCAGTTAACAGAGATAAAACATATTTTTGATTGATCAGTTATGATACACTCCTTTGTAGAAAATGCAAGTGGAGATTCGGAGCGCTAAGGGGGTAATAGTGGAAAAAGGAATATCTTCAAATATAAACTACACAGAATCATTCAGTGAAACTTCTTTCTGATCTGTGCATTCAGCTAACAGAGTTAAACCATACTTTTGATTGAGCAGATCTGAACACTATTTCTGTAGAAAATGCAACTGGATATTTGGAGCGCTAAGAGCGTAGTAGTGGAAAAAGGAATATATTCAAATATAAACTACACAGAAGCATTCTGTGAAACTTCTTTCTGATCTGAGCTTTCAGCTAACAGAGTTAAACCATACTTTTGATTGAGCAGTTTTGAAACAGTCTGTCTGTAGAAAATGCAACTGGACATTCGTAGCGCTAAGTGGGTAATAGTGGAAAAAGAATATGTTCAAATATAAACTACACAGAAGCATTGTATGAAACTACTTTCTGTTCTGTGCATTCAACTAACAGAGTTGAACCTTACTTTTGATTGAGCCGTTCTGAAACACTCTTTCTGTAGAAACTGTAATTGGACATTCTGAGCGCTAAGAGGCCTATATTGGGAAAAAGAATGTCTACAAATAAAAACTACACAGAAGAATTGTGTGAAACTTCTTTCTGTTCTGTTTGTTCAACTTAAAGATTTGAACCTTAGTTTTGATTGAGCCGTTCTGAAACACTCTTTCTGTAGAAAATGCAAGTGGAGATTCGGAGCGCTTAGAGGGTAATAGTGGAAAAAGGAATGTCTCCAAATATAAACTACACAGAATCATTCTGTGAAACTTCTTTCTGATCTGTGCATTCAGCTAACAGAGTTAAACCATACTTTTGATTGAGCAGATCTGAACACTCTTTCTGTAGAAAATGCAACTGGACATTTGGAGCGCTAAGAGAGTAGTAGTGGAAAAAGGAATATATTCAAATATAAACTACACAGAAGCATTCTGTGAAACTTCTTTCTGATCTGAGCATTCAGCTAACAGAGTTAAACCATACTTTTGATTGAGCAGTTTTGAAACACTCTGTCTGTAGAAAATGCAACTGGACATTCGTAGCGCTAAGTGGGTAATAGTGGAAAAAAGAATATGTTCAAATATAAACTACACAGAAGCATTGTATGAAACTTCTTTCTGTTCTGTGCATTCAACTAACAGAGTTGAACCTTACTTTTGATTGAGCCTTTCTGAAACACTCTTTCTGTAGAAAATGCAATTGGACATTCTGAGCGCTAAGAGGCCTATATTGGGAAAAAGAATGTCTACAAATAAAAACTACACAGAAGAATTGTGTGAAACTTCTTTCTGTTCTGTGTGTTCAACTAAAAGAGTTGAACCTTAGTTTTGATTGAGCCGTTCTGAAACACTCTTTCTGTAGAAAATGCAAGTGGAGATTCGGAGCGCTAAGAGGGTAATAGTGGAAAAAGGAATGTCTCCAAATATAAACTACACAGAATCATTCTGTGAAACTTCTTTCTGATCTGTGCATTCAGCTAACAGAGTTAAACCATACTTTTGATTGAGCAGATCTGAACTCTCTTTCTGTAGAAAATGAAACTGGACATTTGGAGCGCTAAGAGAGTAGTAGTGGAAAAAGGAATATATTCAAATATAAACTACACAGAAGCATTCTGTGAAACTTCTTTCTGATCTGAGCATTCTGCTAACAGAGTTAAACCATACTTTTGATTGAGCAGTTCTGAAACACTCTGTCTGTAGAAAATGCAACTGGACATTCGTAGCGCTAAGTGGGTAATAGTGGAAAAAAGAATATGTTCAAATATAAACTACACAGAAGCATTGTATGAAACTTCTTTCTGTTCTGTGCATTCAACTAACAGAGTTGAACCTTACTTTTGATTGAGCCGTTCTGAAACACTCTTTCTGTAGAAACTGCAATTGGACATTCTGAGCGCTCAGAGGCATATATTGGGAAAAAGAATGTCTACAAATAAAAACTACACAGAAGAATTGTGTGAAACTTCTTTCTGTTCTGTTTGTTCAACTAAAAGAGTTGAACCTTAGTTTTGATTGAGCCGTTCTGAAACACTCTTTCTGTAGAAAATGCAAGTGGAGATTCGGAGCACTAAGAGGGTAATAGTGGAAAAAGGAATGTCTCCAAATATAAACTACACAGAATCATTCGGTGAAACTTCTTTCTGATCTGTGCATTCAGCTAACAGAGTTAAACAATACTTTTGATTGAGCAGATCTGAACTCTCTTTCTGTAGAAAATGCAACTGGACATTTGGAGCGCTAAGAGAGTAGTAGTGGAAAAAGGAATATATTCAAATATAAACTACACAGAAGCATTCTGTGAAACTTCTTTCTGATCTGAGCATTCAGCTAACAGAGTTAAACCATACTTTTGATTGAGCAGTTTTGAAACACTCTGTCTGTAGAAAATGCAACTGGACATTCGTAGCGCTAAGTGGGTAATAGTGGAAAAAAGAATATGTTCAAATATAAACTACACAGAAGCATTGTATGAAACTTCTTTCTGTTCTGTGCATTCAACTAACAGAGTTGAACCTTACTTTTGATTGAGCCTTTCTGAAACACTCTTTCTGTAGAAACTGCAATTGGACATTCTGAGCGCTAAGAGGCCTATATTGGGAAAAATTATATCTTCAAATAAAAAATACACAGAAGCATTGTGTGAAACTTATTTCTTATATGTTCATTAAGCTAACAGAGTTAAACCATACTTTTGATTGCGCAGTTCTGAACACTCTTTCTGTAGAAAATGCAAGTGGACATTCGGAGCGCTAAGAGGGTAATAGTGGAAAAAGGAATATATTCAAATATAAACTACACAGTAGCATTCTGTGAAAATTCTTTCTGTTCTGTGCATTCAACTAACAGAGATGAACCTTACTTTTGATTGAGCCGTTCTGAAACACTCTTTCTGTAGAAACTGCAATTGGACATGCTAAGCGCTAAGAGGCCTACATTGAGAAAAAGAATATCTTCAAATAAAAACTACACAGATGCATTCTGTGAAACTTATTTCTGATCTATAAATTCAGTTAACAGAGATAAAACATATTTTTGATTGATCAGTTATGATACACTCCTTTGTAGAAAATGCAAGTGGAGATTCGGAGCGCTAAGGGGGTAATAGTGGAAAAAGGAATGTCTTCAAATATAAACTACACAGAATCATTCGGTGAAACTTCTTTCTGATCTGTGCATTCAGCTAACAGAGTTAAACCATACTTTTGATTGAGCAGATCTGAACACTATTTCTGTAGAAAATGCAACTGGATATTTGGAGCGCTAAGAGCGTAGTGGTGGAAAAAGGACTATATTCAAATATAAACTACACAGAAGCATTCTGTGAAACTTCTTTCTGATCTGAGCATTCAGCTAACAGAGTTAAACCATACTTTTGATTGAGCAGTTTTGAAACACTCTGTCTGTAGAAAATGCAACTGGACATTCGTAGCGCTAAGTGGGTAATAGTGGAAAAAGAATATGTTCAAATATAAACTACACAGAAGCATTGTATGAAACTACTTTCTGTTCTGTGCATTCAACTAACAGAGTTGAACCTTACATTTGATTGAGCCGTTCTGAAACACTCTTTCTGTAGAAACTGCAATTGGACATTCTGAGCGCTAAGAGGCCTATATTGGGAAAAAGAATGTCTACAAATAAAAACTACACAGAAGAATTGTGTGAAACTTCTTTCTGTTCTGTTTGTTGAACTAAAAGAGTTGAACCTTAGTTTTGATTGAGCCGTTCTGAAACACTCTTTCTGTAGAAAATGCAAGTGGAGATTCGGAGCGCTAAGAGGGTAATAGTGGAAAAAGGAATGTCTCCAAATATAAACTACACAGAATCATTCTGTGAAACTTCTTTCTGATCTGTGCATTCAGCTAACAGAGTTAAACCATACTTTTGATTGAGCAGATCTGAACTCTCTTTCTGTAGAAAATGCAACTGGACATTAGGAGCGCTAAGAGAGTAGTAGTGGAAAAAGGAATATATTCAAATATAAACTACACAGAAGCATTCTGTGAAACTTCTTTCTGATCTGAGCATTCAGCTAACAGAGTTAAACCATACTTTTGATTGAGCAGTTTTGAAACACTCTGTCTGTAGAAAATGCAACTGGACATTCGTAGCGCTAAGTGGGTAATAGTGGAAAAAAGAATATGTTCAAATATAAACTACACAGAAGCTTTGTATGAAACTTCTTTCTGTTCTGTGCATTCAACTAACAGAGTTGAACCTTACTTTTGATTGAGCCTTTCTGAAACACTCTTTCTGTAGAAACTGCAATTGGACATTCTGAGCGCTAAGAGGCCTATATTGGGAAAAATAATATCTTCAAATAAAAACTACACAGAAGCATTGTGTGAAACTTATTTCTGATATGTTCATTAAGCTAACAGAGTTAAACCATACTTTTGATTGCGCAGTTCTGAACACTCTTTCTGTAGAAAATGCAAGTGGACATTCGGAGCGCTAAGAGGGTAATAGTGGAAAAAGGAATATATTCAAATATAAACTACACAGTAGCATTCTGTGAAAATTCTTTCTGTTCTGTGCATTCAACTAACAGAGTTGAACCTTACTTTTGATTGAGCCGTTCTGAAACACTCTTTCTGTAGAAACTGCAATTGGACATGCTAAGCGCTAAGAGGCCTACATTGGGAAAAATAATATCTTCAAATAAAAACTACACAGATGCATTCTGTGAAACTTATATCTGATCTGTAAATTCAGTTAACAGAGATAAAACATATTTTTGATTGAGCAGTTATGAAACACTCTTTTTGTAGAAAATGCAAGTGGAGATTCGGAGCGCTAAGAGGGTAATAGTGGAAAAAGGAATGTCTTCAAATATAAACTACACAGAATCATTCGGTGAAACTTCTTTCTGATCTGTGCATTCAGCTAAAAGAGTTAAACCATACTTTTGATTGAGCAGATCTGAACACTCTTTCTGTAGAAAATGCAACTGGACATTTGGAGCGCTAAGAGCGTAGTAGTGGAAAAAGGAATATATTCAAATATAAACTACACAGAAGCATTCTGTGAAACTTCTTTCTGATCTGAGCATTCAGCTAACAGAGTTAAACCATACTTTTGATTGAGCAGTTTTGAAACACTCTGTCTGTAGAAAATGCAACTGGACATTCGTAGCGCTAAGTGGGTAATAGTGGAAAAAAGAATATGTTCAAATATAAACTACACAGAAGCATTGTATGAAACTTCTTTCTGTTCTGTGCATTCAACTAACAGAGTTGAACCTTACTTTTGATTGAGCCGTTCTGAAACACTCTTTCTGTAGAAACTGCAATTGGACATTCTGAGCACTAAGAGTCCTATATTGGGAAAAAGAATGTCTACAAATAAAAACTACACAGAAGGATTGTGTGAAACTTCTTTCTGTTCTGTTTGTTCAACTAAAAGAGTTGAACCTTAGTTTTGATTGAGCCGTTCTGAAGCACTCTTTCTGTAGAAAATGCAAGTGGAGATTCGGAGCGCTAAGAGGGTAATAGTGGAAAAAGGAATGTCTCCAAATATAAACTACACAGAATCATTCTGTGAACCTTCTTTCTGATCTGTGCATTCAGCTAACAGATTTAAACCATACTTTTGATTGAGCAGATCTGAACTCTCTTTCTGTAGAAAATGCAACTGGACATTTGGAGCGCTAAGAGAGTAGTAGTGGAAAAAGGAATATATTCAAATATAAACTACACAGAAGGATTCTGTGAAACTTCTTTCTGATCTGAGCATTCAGCTAACAGAGTTAAACCATACTTTTGATTGAGCAGTTTTGAAACACTCTGTCTGTAGAAAATGCAACTGGACATTCGTAGCGCTAAGTGGGTAATTGCGGAAAAAAGAATATGTTCAAATATAAACTACACAGAAGCAGTGTATAAAACTTCTTTCTGTTCTGTGCATTCAACTAACAGAGTTGAACCTTACTTTTGATTGAGCCTTTCTGAAACACTCTTTCTGTAGAAACTGCAATTGGGCATTCTGAGCGCTAAGAGGCCTATATTGGGAAAAATAATATCTTCAAATAAAAACTACACAGAAGCATTGTGTGAAACTTATTTCTGATATGTTCATTAAGCTAACAGAGTTAAACCATACTTTTGATTGCGCAGTTCTGAACACTCTTTCTGTAGAAAATGCAAGTGGACATTCGGAACGCTAAGAGGGTAATAGTGGAAAAAGGAATATATTCAAATATAAACTACACAGTAGCATTCAGTGAAAATTCTTTCTGTTCTGTGCATTCAACTAACAGAGTTGAACCTTACTTTTGATTGAGCCGTTCTGAAACACTCTTTCTGTAGAAACTGCAATTGGACATTCTGAGCGCTAAGAGGCCTATATTGGGAAAAAGAATGTCTACAAATAAAAACTACACAGAAGAATTGTGTGAAACTTCTTTCTCTTCTGTTTGTTCAACTAAAAGAGTTGAACCTTAGTTTTGATTGAGCCGTTCTGAAACACACTTTCTGTAGAAAATGCAAGTGGAGATTCGGAGCGCTAAGAGGGTTATAGTGGAAAAAGGAATGTCTCCAAATATAAACTACACAGAATCATTCTGTGAAACTTATTTCTGATCTGTGCATTCAGCTAACAGAGTTAAACCATACTTTTGATTGAGCAGATCTGAACACTCTTTCTGTAGAAAATGCAACTGGACATTTGGAGCGCTAAGAGAGTAGTAGTGGAAAAAGGAATATATTCAAATATAAACTACACAGAAGCATTCTGTGAAACTTCTTTCTGATCTGAGCATTCAGCTAACAGAGTTAAACCATACTTTTGATTGAGCAGTTTTGAAACACTCTGTCTGTAGAAAATGCAACTGGACATTCGTAGCGCTAAGTGGGTAATAGTGGAAAAAAGAATATGTTCAAATATAAACTACACAGAAGCATTGTATGAAACTTCTTTCTGTTCTGTGCATTCAACTAACAGAGTTGAACCTTACTTTTGATTGAGCCTTTCTGAAACACTCTTTCTGTAGAAAATGCAATTGGACATTCTGAGCGCTAAGAGGCCTATATTGGGAAAAATAATATCTTCAAATAAAAACTACACAGAAGCATTGTGTGAAACTTATTTCTGATATGTTCATTAAGCTAACAGAGTTAAACCATACTTTTGATTGCGCAGTTCTGAACACTCTTTCTGTAGAAAATGCAAGTGGACATTCGGAGCGCTAAGAGGGTAATAGTGGAAAAAGGAATATATTCAAATAGAAACTACACAGTAGCATTCTGTGAAAATTCTTTCTGTTCTGTGCATTCAACTAACAGAGTTGAACCTTACTTTTGATTGAGCCGTTCTGAAACACTCTTTCTGTAGAAACTGCAATTGGACATGCTAAGCGCTAAGAGGCCTACATTGGGAAAAATAATATCTTCAAATAAAAACTACACAGATGCATTCTGTGAAACTTATATCTGATCTGTAAATTCAGTTAACAGAGATAAAACATATTTTTGATTGAGCAGTTATGAAACACTCTTTTTGTAGAAAATGCAAGTGGAGATTCGGAGCGCTAAGAGGGTAATAGTGGAAAAAGGAATGTCTTCAAATATAAACTACACAGAATCATTCGGTGAAACTTCTTTCTGATCTGTGCATTCAGCTAACAGAGTTAAACCATACTTTTGATTGAGCAGATCTGAACACTCTTTCTGTAGAAAATGCAACTGGACATTTGGAGCGCTAAGAGCGTAGTAGTGGAAAAAGGAATATATTCAAATATAAACTACACAGAAGCATTCTGTGAAACTTATTTCTGATCTGAGCATTCAGCTAACAGAGTTAAACCATACTTTTGATTGAGCAGTTTTGAAACACTCTGTCTGTAGAAAATGCAACTGGACATTCGTAGCGCTAAGTGGGTAATAGTGGAAAAAAGAATATGTTCAAATATAAACTACACAGAAGCATTGTATGAAACTTCTTTCTGTTCTGTGCATTCAACTAACAGAGTTGAACCTTACTTTTGATTGAGCCGTTCTGAAACACTCTTTCTGTAGAAACTGCAATTGGACATTCTGAGCACTAAGAGTCCTATATTGGGAAAAAGTATGTCTACAAATAAAAACTACACAGAAGGATTGTGTGAAACTTCTTTCTGTTCTGTTTGTTCAACTAAAAGAGTTGAACCTTAGTTTTGATTGAGCCGTTCTGAAGCACTCTTTCTGTAGAAAATGCAAGTGGAGATTCGGAGCGCTAAGAGGGTAATAGTGGAAAAAGGAATGTCTCCAAATATAAACTACACAGAATCATTCTGTGAAACTTCTTTCTGATCTGTGCATTCAGCTAACAGAGTTAAACCATACTTTTGATTGAGCAGATCTGAACTCTCTTTCTGTAGAAAATGCAACTGGACATTTGGAGCGCTAAGAGAGTAGTAGTGGAAAAAGGAATATATTCAAATATAAACTACACAGAAGGATTCTGTGAAACTTCTTTCTGATCTGAGCATTCAGCTAACAGAGTTAAACCATACTTTTGATTGAGCAGTTTTGAAACACTCTGTCTGTAGAAAATGCAACTGGACATTCGTAGCGCTAAGTGGGTAATTGCGGAAAAAAGAATATGTTCAAATATAAACTACACAGAAGCAGTGTATAAAACTTCTTTCTGTTCTGTGCATTCAACTAACAGAGTTGAACCTTACTTTTGATTGAGCCTTTCTGAAACACTCTTTCTGTAGAAACTGCAATTGGGCATTCTGAGCGCTAAGAGGCCTATATTGGGAAAAATAATATCTTCAAATAAAAACTACACAGAAGCATTGTGTGAAACTTATTTCTGATATGTTCATTAAGCTAACAGAGTTAAACCATACTTTTGATTGCGCAGTTCTGAACACTCTTTCTGTAGAAAATGCAAGTGGACATTCGGAGCGCTAAGAGGGTAATAGTGGAAAAAGGAATATATTCAAATATAAACTACACAGTAGCATTCAGTGAAAATTCTTTCTGTTCTGTGCATTCAACTAACAGAGTTGAACCTTACTTTTGATTGAGCCGTTCTGAAACACTCTTTCTGTAGAAACTGCAATTGGACATTCTGAGCGCTAAGAGGCCTATATTGGGAAAAAGAATGTCTACAAATAAAAACTACACAGAAGAATTGTGTGAAACTTCTTTCTCTTCTGTTTGTTCAACTAAAAGAGTTGAACCTTAGTTTTGATTGAGCCGTTCTGAAACACACTTTCTGTAGAAAATGCAAGTGGAGATTCGGAGCGCTAAGAGGGTTATAGTGGAAAAAGGAATGTCTCCAAATATAAACTACACAGAATCATTCTGTGAAACTTATTTCTGATCTGTGCATTCAGCTAACAGAGTTAAACCATACTTTTGATTGAGCAGATCTGAACACTCTTTCTGTAGAAAATGCAACTGGACATTTGGAGCGCTAAGAGAGTAGTAGTGGAAAAAGGAATATATTCAAATATAAACTACACAGAAGCATTCTGTGAAACTTCTTTCTGATCTGAGCATTCAGCTAACAGAGTTAAACCATACTTTTGATTGAGCAGTTTTGAAACACTCTGTCTGTAGAAAATGCAACTGGACATTCGTAGCGCTAAGTGGGTAATAGTGGAAAAAAGAATATGTTCAAATATAAACTACACAGAAGCATTGTATGAAACTTCTTTCTGTTCTGTGCATTCAACTAACAGAGTTGAACCTTACTTTTGATTGAGCCTTTCTGAAACACTCTTTCTGTAGAAAATGCAATTGGACATTCTGAGCGCTAAGAGGCCTATATTGGGAAAAATAATATCTTCAAATAAAAACTACACAGAAGCATTGTGTGAAACTTATTTCTGATATGTTCATTAAGCTAACAGAGTTAAACCATACTTTTGATTGCGCAGTTCTGAACACTCTTTCTGTAGAAAATGCAAGTGGACATTCGGAGCGCTAAGAGGGTAATAGTGGAAAAAGGAATATATTCAAATAGAAACTACACAGTAGCATTCTGTGAAAATTCTTTCTGTTCTGTGCATTCAACTAACAGAGTTGAACCTTACTTTTGATTGAGCCGTTCTGAAACACTCTTTCTGTAGAAACTGCAATTGGACATGCTAAGCGCTAAGAGGCCTACATTGGGAAAAATAATATCTTCAAATAAAAACTACACAGATGCATTCTGTGAAACTTATATCTGATCTGTAAATTCAGTTAACAGAGATAAAACATATTTTTGATTGAGCAGTTATGAAACACTCTTTTTGTAGAAAATGCAAGTGGAGATTCGGAGCGCTAAGAGGGTAATAGTGGAAAAAGGAATGTCTTCAAATATAAACTACACAGAATCATTCGGTGAAACTTCTTTCTGATCTGTGCATTCAGCTAACAGAGTTAAACCATACTTTTGATTGAGCAGATCTGAACACTCTTTCTGTAGAAAATGCAACTGGACATTTGGAGCGCTAAGAGCGTAGTAGTGGAAAAAGGAATATATTCAAATATAAACTACACAGAAGCATTCTGTGAAACTTATTTCTGATCTGAGCATTCAGCTAACAGAGTTAAACCATACTTTTGATTGAGCAGTTTTGAAACACTCTGTCTGTAGAAAATGCAACTGGACATTCGTAGCGCTAAGTGGGTAATAGTGGAAAAAAGAATATGTTCAAATATAAACTACACAGAAGCATTGTATGAAACTTCTTTCTGTTCTGTGCATTCAACTAACAGAGTTGAACCTTACTTTTGATTGAGCCGTTCTGAAACACTCTTTCTGTAGAAACTGCAATTGGACATTCTGAGCACTAAGAGTCCTATATTGGGAAAAAGTATGTCTACAAATAAAAACTACACAGAAGGATTGTGTGAAACTTCTTTCTGTTCTGTTTGTTCAACTAAAAGAGTTGAACCTTAGTTTTGATTGAGCCGTTCTGAAGCACTCTTTCTGTAGAAAATGCAAGTGGAGATTCGGAGCGCTAAGAGGGTAATAGTGGAAAAAGGAATGTCTCCAAATATAAACTACACAGAATCATTCTGTGAAACTTCTTTCTGATCTGTGCATTCAGCTAACAGAGTTAAACCATACTTTTGATTGAGCAGATCTGAACTCTCTTTCTGTAGAAAATGCAACTGGACATTTGGAGCGCTAAGAGAGTAGTAGTGGAAAAAGGAATATATTCAAATATAAACTACACAGAAGGATTCTGTGAAACTTCTTTCTGATCTGAGCATTCAGCTAACAGAGTTAAACCATACTTTTGATTGAGCAGTTTTGAAACACTCTGTCTGTAGAAAATGCAACTGGACATTCGTAGCGCTAAGTGGGTAATTGCGGAAAAAAGAATATGTTCAAATATAAACTACACAGAAGCAGTGTATAAAACTTCTTTCTGTTCTGTGCATTCAACTAACAGAGTTGAACCTTACTTTTGATTGAGCCTTTCTGAAACACTCTTTCTGTAGAAACTGCAATTGGGCATTCTGAGCGCTAAGAGGCCTATATTGGGAAAAATAATATCTTCAAATAAAAACTACACAGAAGCATTGTGTGAAACTTATTTCTGATATGTTCATTAAGCTAACAGAGTTAAACCATACTTTTGATTGCGCAGTTCTGAACACTCTTTCTGTAGAAAATGCAAGTGGACATTCGGAGCGCTAAGAGGGTAATAGTGGAAAAAGGAATATATTCAAATATAAACTACACAGTAGCATTCAGTGAAAATTCTTTCTGTTCTGTGCATTCAACTAACAGAGTTGAACCTTACTTTTGATTGAGCCGTTCTGAAACACTCTTTCTGTAGAAACTGCAATTGGACATTCTGAGCGCTAAGAGGCCTATATTGGGAAAAAGAATGTCTACAAATAAAAACTACACAGAAGAATTGTGTGAAACTTCTTTCTCTTCTGTTTGTTCAACTAAAAGAGTTGAACCTTAGTTTTGATTGAGCCGTTCTGAAACACACTTTCTGTAGAAAATGCAAGTGGAGATTCGGAGCGCTAAGAGGGTTATAGTGGAAAAAGGAATGTCTCCAAATATAAACTACACAGAATCATTCTGTGAAACTTATTTCTGATCTGTGCATTCAGCTAACAGAGTTAAACCATACTTTTGATTGAGCAGATCTGAACACTCTTTCTGTAGAAAATGCAACTGGACATTTGGAGCGCTAAGAGAGTAGTAGTGGAAAAAGGAATATATTCAAATATAAACTACACAGAAGCATTCTGTGAAACTTCTTTCTGATCTGAGCATTCAGCTAACAGAGTTAAACCATACTTTTGATTGAGCAGTTTTGAAACACTCTGTCTGTAGAAAATGCAACTGGACATTCGTAGCGCTAAGTGGGTAATAGTGGAAAAAAGAATATGTTCAAATATAAACTACACAGAATCATTGTATGAAACTTCTTTCTGTTCTGTGCATTCAACTAACAGAGTTGAACCTTACTTTTGATTGAGCCTTTCTGAAACACTCTTTCTGTAGAAAATGCAATTGGACATTCTGAGCGCTAAGAGGCCTATATTGGGAAAAATAATATCTTCAAATAAAAACTACACAGAAGCATTGTGTGAAACTTATTTCTGAAATGTTCATTAAGCTAACAGAGTTAAACCATACTTTTGATTGCGCAGTTCTGAACACTCTTTCTGTAGAAAATGCAAGTGGACATTCGGAGCGCTAAGTGGGTAATAGTGGAAAAAGGAATATATTCAAATATAAACTACACAGTAGCATTCAGTGAAAATTCTTTTTGTTCTGTGCATTCAACTAACAGAGTTGAACCTTACTTTTGATTGAGCCGTTCTGAAACACTCTTTCTGTAGAAACTGCAATTGGACATGCTAAGCGCTAAGAGGCCTACATTGGGAAAAAGAATATCTTCAAATAAAAACTACACAGATGCATTCTGTGAAACTTATTTCTGATCTGTAAATTCAGTTAACAGAGATAAAACATATTTTTGATTGAGCAGTTATGAAACACTCTTTTTGTAGAAAATGCAAGTGGAGATTCGGAGCGCTAAGAGGGTAATAGTGGAAAAAGGAATGTCTTCAAATATAAACTACACAGAATCATTCGGTGAAACATCTTTCTGATCTGTGCATTCAGCTAACAGAGTTAAACCATACTTTTGATTGAGCAGATCTGAACACTCTTTCTGTAGAAAATGCAACTGGACATTTGGAGCGCTAAGAGCGTAGTAGTGGAAAAAGGAATATATTCAAATATAAACTACACAGAAGCATTCTGTGAAACTTTTTTCTGATCTGAACATTCAGCTAACCGAGTTAAACCATACTTTTGATTGAGCAGTTTTGAAACACTCTGTCTGTAGAAAATGCAACTGGACATTCGTAGCGCTAAGTGGGTAATAGTGGAAAAAAGAATATGTTCAAATATAAACTACACAGAAGCATTGTATGAAACTTCTTTCTGTTCTGTGCATTCAACTAACAGAGTTGAACCTTACTTTTGATTGAGCCGTTCTGAAACACTCTTTCTGTAGAAACTGCAATTGGACATTCTGAGCGCTAAGAGGCCTATATTGGGAAAAAGAATGTCTACAAATAAAAACTACATAGAAGAATTGTGTGAAACTTCTTTCTGTTCTGTTTGTTCAACTAAAAGAGTTGAACCTTAGTTTTGATTGAGCCGTTCTGAAACAATCTTTCTGTAGAAAATGCAAGTGGAGATTCGGAGCGCTAAGAGGGTAATAGTGGAAAAAGGAATGTCTCCAAATATAAACTACACAGAATCATTCGGTGAAACTTCTTTCTGATCTGTGCATTCAGCTAACAGTGTTAAACCATACTTTTGATTGAGCAGATCTGAACTCTCTTTCTGTAGAAAATGCAACTGGACATTTGGAGCGCTAAGAGAGTAGTAGTGGAAAAAGGAATATATTCAAATATAAACTACACAGAAGCATTCTGTGAAACTTCTTTCTGATCTGAGCATTCAGCTAACAGAGTTAAACCATACTTTTGATTGAGCAGTTTTGAAACACTCTGTCTGTAGAAAATGCAACTGGACATTCGTAGCGCTAAATGGGTAATAGTGGAAAAAAGAATATGTTCAAATATAAACTACACAGAAGCATTGTATGAAACTACTTTCTGTTCTGTGCATTCAACTAACAGAGTTGAACCTTACTTTTGATTGAGCCTTTCTGAAACACTCTTTCTGTAGAAACTGCAATTGGACATTCTGAGCGCTAAGAGGCCTATATTGGGAAAAATAATATCTTCAAATAAAAACTACAAAGAAGCATTGTGTGAAACTTATTTCTGATATGTTCATTAAGCTAACAGAGTTAAACCATACTTTTGATTGCGCAGTTCTGAACACACTTTCTGTAGAAAATGCAAGTGAACATTTGGAGCGCTAAGAGGGTAATAGTGGAAAAAGGAATATATTCAAATATAAACTACACAGTAGCATTCTGTGAAAATTCTTTCTGTTCTGTGCATTCAACTAACAGAGTTGAACCTTACTTTTGATTGAGCCGTTCTGAAACACTCTTTCTGTAGAAACTGCAATTGTACGTGCTAAGCGCTAAGAGGCCTACATTGAGAAAAAGAATATCTTCAAATAAAAACTACACAGATGCATTCTGTGAAACTTATTTCTGATCTGTAAATTCAGTTAACAGAGATAAAACATATTTTTGATTGATCAGTTATGAAACACTCCTTTGTAGAAAATGCAAGTGGAGATTCGGAGCGCTAAGAGGGTAATAGTGGAAAATGGAATGTCTTCAAATATAAACTACACAGAATCATTCGGTGAAACTTCTTTCTGATCTGTGCATTCAGCTAACAGAGTTAAACCATACTTTTGATTGAGCAGATCTGAACACTCTTTCTGTAGAAAATGCAACTGGACATTTGGAGCGCTAAGAGCGTAGTAGTGGAAAAAGGAATATATTCAAATATAAACTACACAGAAGCATTCTGTGAAACTTCTTTCTGATCTGAGCATTCAGCTAACAGAGTTAAACCATACTTTTGATTGAGCAGTTTTGAAACACTCTGTCTGTAGAAAATGCAACTGGACATTCGTAGCGCTAAGTGGGTAATAGTGGAAAAAAGAATATGTTCAAATATAAACTACACAGAAGCATTGTATGAAACTTCTTTCTGTTCTGTGCATTCAACTAACAGAGTTGAACCTTACTTTTGATTGAGCCGTTCTGAAACACTCTTTCTGTAGAAACTGCAATTGGACATTCTGAGCACTAAGAGTCCTATATTGGGAAAAAGAATGTCTACAAATAAAAACTACACAGAAGAATTGTGTGAAACTTCTTTCTGTTCTGTTTGTTCAACTAAAAGAGTTGAACCTTAGTTTTGATTGAGCCGTTCTGAAACACTCTTTCTGTAGAAAATGCAAGTGGAGATTCGGAGCGCTAAGAGGGTAATAGTGGAAAAAGGAATGTCTCCAAATATAAACTACACAGAATCATTCTGTGAAACTTCTTTCTGATCTGTGCATTCAGCTAACAGAGTTAAACCATACTTTTGATTGAGCAGATCTGAACTCTCTTTCTGTAGAAAATGCAACTGGACATTTGGAGCGCTAAGAGAGTAGTAGTGGAAAAAGGAATATATTCAAATATAAACTACACAGAAGGATTCTGTGAAACTTCTTTCTGATCTGAGCATTCAGCTAACAGAGTTAAACCATACTTTTGATTGAGCAGTTTTGAAACACTCTGTCTGTAGAAAATGCAACTGGACATTCGTAGCGCTAAGTGGGTAATTGCGGAAAAAAGAATATGTTCAAATATAAACTACACAGAAGCAGTGTATAAAACTTCTTTCTGTTCTGTGCATTCAACTAACAGAGTTGAACCTTACTTTTGATTGAGCCTTTCTGAAACACTCTTTCTGTAGAAACTGCAATTGGGCATTCTGAGCGCTAAGAGGCCTATATTGGGAAAAATAATATCTTCAAATAAAAACTACACAGAAGCATTGTGTGAAACTTATTTCTGATATGTTCATTAAGCTAACAGAGTTAAACCATACTTTTGATTACGCAGTTCTGAACACTCTTTCTGTAGAAAATGCAAGTGGACATTCGGAGCGCTAAGAGGGTAATAGTGGAAAAAGGAATATATTCAAATATAAACTACACAGTAGCATTCAGTGAAAATTCTTTCTGTTCTGTGCATTCAACTAACAGAGTTGAACCTTACTTTTGATTGAGCCGTTCTGAAACACTCTTTCTGTAGAAACTGCAATTGGACATTCTGAGCGCTAAGAGGCCTATATTGGGAAAAAGAATGTCTACAAATAAAAACTACACAGAAGAATTGTGTGAAACTTCTTTCTGTTCTGTTTGTTCAACTAAAAGAGTTGAACCTTAGTTTTGATTGAGCCGTTCTGAAACACACTTTCTGTAGAAAATGCAAGTGGAGATTCGGAGCGCTAAGAGGGTAATAGTGGAAAAAGGAATGTCTCCAAATATAAACTACACAGAATCATTCTGTGAAACTTCTTTCTGATCTGTGCATTCAGCTAACAGAGTTAAACCATACTTTTGATTGAGCAGATCTGAACACTCTTTCTGTAGAAAATGCAACTGGACATTTGGAGCGCTAAGAGAGTAGTAGTGGAAAAAGGAATATATTCAAATATAAACTACACAGAAGCATTCTGTGAAACTTCTTTCTGATCTGAGCATTCAGCTAACAGAGTTAAACCATACTTTTGATTGAGCAGTTTTGAAACTCTCTGTCTGTAGAAAATGCAACTGGACATTCGTAGCGCTAAGTGGGTAATAGTGGAAAAAAGAATATGTTCAAATATAAACTACACAGAAGCATTGTATGAAACTTCTTTCTGTTCTGTGCATTCAACTAACAGAGTTGAACCTTACTTTTGATTGAGCCTTTCTGAAACACTCTTTCTGTAGAAACTGCAATTGGACATTCTGAGCGCTAAGAGGCCTATATTGGGAAAAATTATATCTTCAAATAAAAACTACACAGAAGCATTGTGTGAAACTTATTTCTGATATGTTCATTAAGCTAACAGAGTTAAACCATACTTTTGATTGCGCAGTTCTGAACACTCTTTCTGTAGAAAATGCAAGTGGACATTCGGAGCGCTAAGAGGGTAATAGTGGAAAAAGGAATATATTCAAATATAAACTACACAGTAGCATTCTGTGAAAATTCTTTCTGTTCTGTGCATTCAACTAACAGAGTTGAACCTTACTTTTGATTGAGCCGTTCTGAAACACTCTTTCTGTAGAAACTGCAATTGGACCTGCTAAGCGCTAAGAGGCCTACATTGAGAAAAAGAATATCTTCAAATAAAAACTACACAGATGCATTCTGTGAAACTTATTTCTGATCTGTAAATTCAGTTAACAGAGATAAAACATATTTTTGATTGATCAGTTATGATACACTCCTTTGTAGAAAATGCAAGTGGAGATTCGGAGCGCTAAGGGGGTAATAGTGGAAAAAGGAATATCTTCAAATATAAACTACACAGAATCATTCAGTGAAACTTCTTTCTGATCTGTGCATTCAGCTAACAGAGTTAAACCATACTTTTGATTGAGCAGATCTGAACACTATTTCTGTAGAAAATGCAACTGGATATTTGGAGCGCTAAGAGCGTAGTAGTGGAAAAAGGAATATATTCAAATATAAACTACACAGAAGCATTCTGTGAAACTTCTTTCTGATCTGAGCATTCAGCTAACAGAGTTAAACCATACTTTTGATTGAGCAGTTTTGAAACAGTCTGTCTGTAGAAAATGCAACTGGACATTCGTAGCGCTAAGTGGGTAATAGTGGAAAAAGAATATGTTCAAATATAAACTACACAGAAGCATTGTATGAAACTACTTTCTGTTCTGTGCATTCAACTAACAGAGTTGAACCTTACTTTTGATTGAGCCGTTCTGAAACACTCTTTCTGTAGAAACTGTAATTGGACATTCTGAGCGCTAAGAGGCCTATATTGGGAAAAAGAATGTCTACAAATAAAAACTACACAGAAGAATTGTGTGAAACTTCTTTCTGTTCTGTTTGTTCAACTTAAAGATTTGAACCTTAGTTTTGATTGAGCCGTTCTGAAACACTCTTTCTGTAGAAAATGCAAGTGGAGATTCGGAGCGCTAAGAGGGTAATAGTGGAAAAAGGAATGTCTCCAAATATAAACTACACAGAATCATTCTGTGAAACTTCTTTCTGATCTGTGCATTCAGCTAACAGAGTTAAACCATACTTTTGATTGAGCAGTTTTGAAACACTCTGTCTGTAGAAAATGCAACTGGACATTCGTAGCGCTAAGTGGGTAATAGTGGAAAAAATAATATGTTCAAATATAAACTACACAGAATCATTGTATGAAACTTCTTTCTGTTCTGTGCATTCAACTAACAGAGTTGAACCTTACTTTTGATTGAGCCTTTCTGAAACACTCTTTCTGTAGAAAATGCAATTGGACATTCTGAGCGCTAAGAGGCCTATATTGGGAAAAATAATATCTTCAAATAAAAACTACACAGAAGCATTGTGTGAAACTTATTTCTGATATGTTCATTAAGCTAACAGAGTTAAACCATACTTTTGATTGCGCAGTTCTGAACACTCTTTCTGTAGAAAATGCAAGTGGACATTCGGAGCGCTAAGTGGGTAATAGTGGAAAAAGGAATATATTCAAATATAAACTACACAGTAGCATTCAGTGAAAATTCTTTTTGTTCTGTGCATTCAACTAACAGAGTTGAACCTTACTTTTGATTGAGCCGTTCTGAAACACTCTTTCTGTAGAAACTGCAATTGGACATGCTAAGCGCTAAGAGGCCTACATTGGGAAAAAGAATATCTTCAAATAAAAACTACACAGATGCATTCTGTGAAACTTATTTCTGATCTGTAAATTCAGTTAACAGAGATAAAACATATTTTTGATTGAGCAGTTATGAAACACTCTTTTTGTAGAAAATGCAAGTGGAGATTCGGAGCGCTAAGAGGGTAATAGTGGAAAAAGGAATGTCTTCAAATATAAACTACACAGAATCATTCGGTGAAACATCTTTCTGATCTGTGCATTCAGCTAACAGAGTTAAACCATACTTTTGATTGAGCAGATCTGAACACTCTTTCTGTAGAAAATGCAACTGGACATTTGGAGCGCTAAGAGCGTAGTAGTGGAAAAAGGAATATATTCAAATATAAACTACACAGAAGCATTCTGTGAAACTTTTTTCTGATCTGAGCATTCAGCTAACCGAGTTAAACCATACTTTTGATTGAGCAGTTTTGAAACACTCTGTCTGTAGAAAATGCAACTGGACATTCGTAGCGCTAAGTGGGTAATAGTGGAAAAAAGAATATGTTCAAATATAAACTACACAGAAGCATTGTATGAAACTTCTTTCTGTTCTGTGCATTCAACTAACAGAGTTGAACCTTACTTTTGATTGAGCCGTTCTGAAACACTCTTTCTGTAGAAACTGCAATTGGACATTCTGAGCGCTAAGAGGCCTATATTGGGAAAAAGAATGTCTACAAATAAAAACTACATAGAAGAATTGTGTGAAACTTCTTTCTGTTCTGTTTGTTCAACTAAAAGAGTTGAACCTTAGTTTTGATTGAGCCGTTCTGAAACAATCTTTCTGTAGAAAATGCAAGTGGAGATTCGGAGCGCTAAGAGGGTAATAGTGGAAAAAGGAATGTCTCCAAATATAAACTACACAGAATCATTCGGTGAAACTTCTTTCTGATCTGTGCATTCAGCTAACAGTGTTAAACCATACTTTTGATTGAGCAGATCTGAACTCTCTTTCTGTAGAAAATGCAACTGGACATTTGGAGCGCTAAGAGAGTAGTAGTGGAAAAAGGAATATATTCAAATATAAACTACACAGAAGCATTCTGTGAAACTTCTTTCTGATCTGAGCATTCAGCTAACAGAGTTAAACCATACTTTTGATTGAGCAGTTTTGAAACACTCTGTCTGTAGAAAATGCAACTGGACATTCGTAGCGCTAAATGGGTAATAGTGGAAAAAAGAATATGTTCAAATATAAACTACACAGAAGCATTGTATGAAACTACTTTCTGTTCTGTGCATTCAACTAACAGAGTTGAACCTTACTTTTGATTGAGCCTTTCTGAAACACTCTTTCTGTAGAAACTGCAATTGGACATTCTGAGCGCTAAGAGGCCTATATTGGGAAAAATAATATCTTCAAATAAAAACTACAAAGAAGCATTGTGTGAAACTTATTTCTGATATGTTCATTAAGCTAACAGAGTTAAACCATACTTTTGATTGCGCAGTTCTGAACACACTTTCTGTAGAAAATGCAAGTGAACATTTGGAGCGCTAAGAGGGTAATAGTGGAAAAAGGAATATATTCAAATATAAACTACACAGTAGCATTCTGTGAAAATTCTTTCTGTTCTGTGCATTCAACTAACAGAGTTGAACCTTACTTTTGATTGAGCCGTTCTGAAACACTCTTTCTGTAGAAACTGCAATTGTACGTGCTAAGCGCTAAGAGGCCTACATTGAGAAAAAGAATATCTTCAAATAAAAACTACACAGATGCATTCTGTGAAACTTATTTCTGATCTGTAAATTCAGTTAACAGAGATAAAACATATTTTTGATTGATCAGTTATGAAACACTCCTTTGTAGAAAATACAAGTGGAGATTCGGAGCGCTAAGAGGGTAATAGTGGAAAATGGAATGTCTTCAAATATAAACTACACAGAATCATTCGGTGAAACTTCTTTCTGATCTGTGCATTCAGCTAACAGAGTTAAACCATACTTTTGATTGAGCAGATCTGAACACTCTTTCTGTAGAAAATGCAACTGGACATTAGGAGCGCTAAGAGCGTAGTAGTGGAAAAAGGAATATATTCAAATATAAACTACACAGAAGCATTCTGTGAAACTTCTTTCTGATCTGAGCATTCAGCTAACAGAGTTAAACCATACTTTTGATTGAGCAGTTTTGAAACACTCTGTCTGTAGAAAATGCAACTGGACATTCGTAGCGCTAAGTGGGTAATAGTGGAAAAAAGAATATGTTCAAATATAAACTACACAGAAGCATTGTATGAAACTTCTTTCTGTTCTGTGCATTCAACTAACAGAGTTGAACCTTACTTTTGATTGAGCCGTTCTGAAACACTCTTTCTGTAGAAACTGCAATTGGACATTCTGAGCACTAAGAGTCCTATATTGGGAAAAAGAATGTCTACAAATAAAAACTACACAGAAGAATTGTGTGAAACTTCTTTCTGTTCTGTTTGTTCAACTAAAAGAGTTGAACCTTAGTTTTGATTGAGCCGTTCTGAAACACTCTTTCTGTAGAAAATGCAAGTGGAGATTCGGAGCGCTAAGAGGGTAATAGTGGAAAAAGGAATGTCTCCAAATATAAACTACACAGAATCATTCTGTGAAACTTCTTTCTGATCTGTGCATTCAGCTAACAGAGTTAAACCATACTTTTGATTGAGCAGATCTGAACTCTCTTTCTGTAGAAAATGCAACTGGACATTTGGAGCGCTAAGAGAGTAGTAGTGGAAAAAGGAATATATTCAAATATAAACTACACAGAAGGATTCTGTGAAACTTCTTTCTGATCTGAGCATTCAGCTAACAGAGTTAAACCATACTTTTGATTGAGCAGTTTTGAAACACTCTGTCTGTAGAAAATGCAACTGGACATTCGTAGCGCTAAGTGGGTAATTGCGGAAAAAAGAATATGTTCAAATATAAACTACACAGAAGCAGTGTATAAAACTTCTTTCTGTTCTGTGCATTCAACTAACAGAGTTGAACCTTACTTTTGATTGAGCCTTTCTGAAACACTCTTTCTGTAGAAACTGCAATTGGGCATTCTGAGCGCTAAGAGGCCTATATTGGGAAAAATAATATCTTCAAATAAAAACTACACAGAAGCATTGTGTGAAACTTATTTCTGATATGTTCATTAAGCTAACAGAGTTAAACCATACTTTTGATTACGCAGTTCTGAACACTCTTTCTGTAGAAAATGCAAGTGGACATTCGGAGCGCTAAGAGGGTAATAGTGGAAAAAGGAATATATTCAAATATAAACTACACAGTAGCATTCAGTGAAAATTCTTTCTGTTCTGTGCATTCAACTAACAGAGTTGAACCTTACTTTTGATTGAGCCGTTCTGAAACACTCTTTCTGTAGAAACTGCAATTGGACATTCTGAGCGCTAAGAGGCCTATATTGGGAAAAAGAATGTCTACAAATAAAAACTACACAGAAGAATTGTGTGAAAGTTCTTTCTGTTCTGTTTGTTCAACTAAAAGAGTTGAACCTTAGTTTTGATTGAGCCGTTCTGAAACACTCTTTCTGTAGAAAATGCAAGTGGAGATTCGGAGCGCTAAGAGGGTAATAGTGGAAAAAGGAATGTCTCCAAATATAAACTACACAGAATCATTCTGTGAAACTTCTTTCTGATCTGTGCACTCAGCTAACAGAGTTAAACCATACTTTTGATTGAGCAGATCTGAACACTCTTTCTGTAGAAAATGCAACTGGACATTTGGAGCGCTAAGAGAGTAGTAGTGGAAAAAGGAATATATTCAAATATAAACTACACAGAAGCATTCTGTGAAACTTCTTTCTGATCTGAGCATTCAGCTAACAGAGTTAAACCATACTTTTGATTGAGCAGTTTTGAAACTCTCTGTCTGTAGAAAATGCAACTGGACATTCGTAGCGCTAAGTGGGTAATAGTGGAAAAAAGAATATGTTCAAATATAAACTACACAGAAGCATTGTATGAAACTTCTTTCTGTTCTGTGCATTCAACTAACAGAGTTGAACCTTACTTTTGATTGAGCCTTTCTGAAACACTCTTTCTGTAGAAACTGCAATTGGACATTCTGAGCGCTAAGAGGCCTATATTGGGAAAAATTATATCTTCAAATAAAAACTACACAGAAGCATTGTGTGAAACTTATTTCTGATATGTTCATTAAGCTAACAGAGTTAAACCATACTTTTGATTGCGCAGTTCTGAACACTCTTTCTGTAGAAAATGCAAGTGGACATTCGGAGCGCTAAGAGGGTAATAGTGGAAAAAGGAATATATTCAAATATAAACTACACAGTAGCATTCTGTGAAAATTCTTTCTGTTCTGTGCATTCAACTAACAGAGTTGAACCTTACTTTTGATTGAGCCGTTCTGAAACACTCTTTCTGTAGAAACTGCAATTGGACCTGCTAAGCGCTAAGAGGCCTACATTGAGAAAAAGAATATCTTCAAATAAAAACTACACAGATGCATTCTGTGAAACTTATTTCTGATCTGTAAATTCAGTTAACAGAGATAAAACATATTTTTGATTGATCAGTTATGATACACTCCTTTGTAGAAAATGCAAGTGGAGATTCGGAGCGCTAAGGGGGTAATAGTGGAAAAAGGAATATCTTCAAATATAAACTACACAGAATCATTCAGTGAAACTTCTTTCTGATCTGTGCATTCAGCTAACAGAGTTAAACCATACTTTTGATTGAGCAGATCTGAACACTATTTCTGTAGAAAATGCAACTGGATATTTAGAGCGCTAAGAGCGTAGTAGTGGAAAAAGGAATATATTCAAATATAAACTACACAGAAGCATTCTGTGAAACTTCTTTCTGATCTGAGCATTCAGCTAACAGAGTTAAACCATACTTTTGATTGAGCAGTTTTGAAACAGTCTGTCTGTAGAAAATGCAACTGGACATTCGTAGCGCTAAGTGGGTAATAGTGGAAAAAGAATATGTTCAAATATAAACTACACAGAAGCATTGTATGAAACTACTTTCTGTTCTGTGCATTCAACTAACAGAGTTGAACCTTACTTTTGATTGAGCCGTTCTGAAACACTCTTTCTGTAGAAACTGTAATTGGACATTCTGAGCGCTAAGAGGCCTATATTGGGAAAAAGAATGTCTACAAATAAAAACTACACAGAAGAATTGTGTGAAACTTCTTTCTGTTCTGTTTGTTCAACTTAAAGATTTGAACCTTAGTTTTGATTGAGCCGTTCTGAAACACTCTTTCTGTAGAAAATGCAAGTGGAGATTCGGAGCGCTAAGAGGGTAATAGTGGAAAAAGGAATGTCTCCAAATATAAACTACACAGAATCATTCTGTGAAACTTCTTTCTGATCTGTGCATTCAGCTAACAGAGTTAAACCATACTTTTGATTGAGCAGATCTGAACACTCTTTCTGTAGAAAATGCAACTGGACATTTGGAGCGCTGAGAGAGTAGTAGTGGAAAAAGGAATATATTCAAATATAAACTACACAGAAGCATTCTGTGAAACTTCTTTCTGATCTGAGCATTCAGCTAACAGAGTTAAACCATACTTTTGATTGAGCAGTTTTGAAACACTCTGTCTGTAGAAAATGCAACTGGACATTCGTAGCGCTAAGTGGGTAATAGTGGAAAAAAGAATATGTTCAAATATAAACTACACAGAAGCATTGTATGAAACTTCTTTCTGTTCTGTGCATTCAACTAACAGAGTTGAACCTTACTTTTGATTGAGCCTTTCTGAAACACTCTTTCTGTAGAAAATGCAATTGGACATTCTGAGCGCTAAGAGGCCTATATTGGGAAAAAGAATGTCTACAAATAAAAACTACACAGAAGAATTGTGTGAAACTTCTTTCTGTTCTGTGTGTTCAACTAAAAGAGTTGAACCTTAGTTTTGATTGAGCCGTTCTGAAACACTCTTTCTGTAGAAAATGCAAGTGGAGATTCGGAGCGCTAAGAGGGTAATAGTGGAAAAAGGAATGTCTCCAAATATAAACCACACAGAATCATTCGGTGAAACTTCTTTCTGATCTGTGCATTCAGCTAACAGAGTTAAACCATACTTTTGATTGAGCAGATCTGAACTCTCTTTCTGTAGAAAATGCAACTGGACATTTGGAGCGCTAAGAGAGTAGTAGTGGAAAAAGGAATATATTCAAATATAAACTACACAGAAGCATTCTGTGAAACTTCTTTCTGATCTGAGCATTCAGCTAACAGAGTTAAACCATACTTTTGATTCAGCAGTTCTGAAACACTCTGTCTGTAGAAAATGCAACTGGACATTCGTAGCGCTAAGTGGGTAATAGTGGAAAAAAGAATATGTTCAAATATAAACTACACAGAAGCATTGTATGAAACTTCTTTCTGTTCTGTGCATTCAACTAACAGAGTTGAACCTTACTTTTGATTGAGCCTTTCTGAAACACTCTTTCTGTAGAAACTGCAATTGGACATTCTGAGCGCTAAGAGGCCTGTATTGGGAAAAATAATATCTTCAAATAAAAACTACAAAGAATCATTGTGTGAAACTTATTTCTGATATGTTCATTAAGCTAACAGAGTTAAACCATACTTTTGATTGCGCAGTTCTGAACACTCTTTCTGTAGAAAATGCAAGTGAACATTCGGAGCGCTAAGAGGGTAATAGTGGAAAAAGGAATATATTCAAATATAAACTACACAGTAGCATTCTGTGAAAATTCTTTCTGTTCTGTGCATTCAACTAACAGAGTTGAACCTTACTTTTGATTGAGCCGTTCTGAAACACTCTTTCTGTAGAAACTGCAATTGTACATGCTAAGCGCTAAGAGGCCTACATTGAGAAAAAGAATATCTTCAAATAAAAACTACACAGATGCATTCTGTGAAACTTATTTCTGATCTGTAAATTCAGTTAACAGAGATAAAACATATTTTTGATTGATCAGTTATGAAACACTCCTTTGTACAAAATGCAAGTGGAGATTCGGAGCGCTAAGAGGGTAATAGTGGAAAATGGAATGTCTTCAAATATAAACTACACAGAATCATTCGGTGAAACTTCTTTCTGGACTGTGCATTCAGTTAACAGAGTTAAACCATACTTTTGATTGAGCAGATCTGAACACTCTTTCTGTAGAAAATGCAACTGGACATTTGGAGCGCTAAGAGAGTAGTAGTGGAAAAAGGAATATATTCAAATATAAACTACACAGAAGCATTCTGTGAAACTTCTTTCCGATCTGAGCATTCAGCTAACAGAGTTAAACCATACTTTTGATTGAGCAGTTTTGAAACACTCTGTCTGTAGGAAATGCAACTGGACATTCGTAGCGCTAAGTGGGTAATAGTGGAAAAAAGAATATGTTCAAATATAAACTACACAGAAGCATTGTATGAAACTTCTTTCTGTTCTGTGCATTCAACTAACAGAGTTGAACCTTACTTTTGATTGAGCCTTTCTGAAACACTCTTTCTGTAGAAAATGCAATTGGACATTCTGAGCGCTAAGAGGCCTATATTGGGAAAAATAATATCTTCAAATAAAAACTACACAGAAGCATTGTGTGAAACTTATTTCTGATATGTTCATTAAGCTAACAGAGTTAAACCATACTTTTGATTGCGCAGTTCTGAACACTCTTTCTGTAGAAAATGCAAGTGGACATTCGGAGCGCTAAGAGGGTAATAGTGGAAAAAGGAATATATTCAAATATAAACTACACAGTAGCATTCAGTGAAAATTCTTTTTGTTCTGTGCATTCAACTAACAGAGTTGAACCTTACTTTTGATTGAGCCGTTCTGAAACACTCTTTCTGTAGAAACTGCAATTGGACATTCTGAGCGCTAAGAGGCCTATATTGGGAAAAAGAATGTCTACAAATAAAAACTACACAGAAGAATTGTGTGAAACTTCTTTCTGTTCTGTTTGTTCAACTAAAAGAGTTGAACCTTAGTTTTGATTGAGCCGTTCAGAAACAATCTTTCTGTAGAAAATGCAAGTGGAGATTCGGAGCGCTAAGAGGGTAATAGTGGAAAAAGGAATGTCTCCAAATATAAACTACACAGAATCATTCGGTGAAACTTCTTTCTGATCTGTGCATTCAGCTAACAGTGTTAAACCATACTTTTGATTGAGCAGATCTGAACTCTCTTTCTGTAGAAAATGCAACTGGACATTTGGAGCGCTAAGAGAGTAGTAGTGGAAAAAGGAATATATTCAAATATAAACTACACAGAAGCATTCTGTGAAACTTCTTTCTGATCTGAGCATTCAGCTAACAGAGTTAAACCATACTTTTGATTGAGCAGTTTTGAAACACTCTGTCTGTAGAAAATGCAACTGGACATTCGTAGCGCTAAGTGGGTAATAGTGGAAAAAAGAATATGTTCAAATATAAACTACACAGAAGCATTGTATGAAACTACTTTCTGTTCTGTGCATTCAACTAACAGAGTTGAACCTTACTTTTGATTGAGCCTTTCTGAAACACTCTTTCTGTAGAAACTGCAATTGGACATTCTGAGCGCTAAGAGGCTTATATTGGGAAAAATAATATCTTCAAATAAAAACTACACAGAAGCATTGTGTGAAACTTATTTCTGATATGTTCATTAAGCAAACAGAGTTAAACCATACTTTTGATTGCGCAGTTCTGAACACTCTTTCTGTAGAAAATGCAAGTGGACATTCGGAGCGCTAAGAGGGTAATAGTGGAAAAAGGAATATATTCAAATATAAACTACACAGTAGCATTCTGTGAAAATTCTTTCTGTTCTGTGCATTCAACTAACAGAGTTGAACCTTACTTTTGATTGAGCCGTTCTGAAACACTCTTTCTGTAGAAACTGCAATTGGACATGCTAAACGCTAAGAGGCCTACATTGAGAAAAAGAATATCTTCAAATAAAAACTACACAGATGCATTCTGTGAAACTTATTTCTGATCTGTAAATTCAGTTAACAGAGATAAAACATATTTTTGATTGATCAGTTATGAAAAACTCCTTTGTAGAAAATGCAAGTGGAGATTCGGAGCGCTAAGAGGGTAATAGTGGAAAAAGCTATGTCTTCAAATATAAGCTACACAGAATCATTCGGTGAAACTTCTTTCTGATCTGTGCATTCAGCTAACAGAGTTAAAACATACTTTTGATTGAGCAGATCTGAACACTATTTCTGTAGAAAATGCAACTGGACATTTGGAGCGCTAAGAGCGTAGTAGTGGAAAAAGGAATATATTCAAATATAAACTACACAGAAGCATTCTGTGAAACTTCTTTCTGATCTGAGCATTCAGCTAACAGAGTTAAACCATACTTTTGATTGAGCAGTTCTGAAACACTCTGTCTGTAGAAAATGCAACTGGACATTCGTAGCGCTAAGTGGGTAATAGTGGAAAAAAGAATATGTTCAAATATAAACTACACAGAAGCATTGTATGAAACTTCTTTCTGTTCTGTGCATTCAACTAACAGAGTTGAACCTTACTTTTGATTGAGCCGTTCTGAAACACTCTTTCTGTAGAAACTGCAATTGGACATTCTGAGCGCTAAGAGGCCTATATTGGGAAAAAGAATGTCTACAAATAAAAACTACACAGAAGAATTGTGTGAAACTTCTTTCTGTTCTGTTTGTTCAACTAAAAGAGTTGAAACTTAGTTTTGATTGAGCCGTTCTGAAACACTCTTTCTGTAGAAAATGCAAGTGGAGATTCGGAGCGCTAAGAGGGTAATAGTGGAAAAAGGAATGTCTCCAAATATAAACTACACAGTATCATTCGGTGAAATTTCTTTCTGATCTGTGCATTCAGCTAACAGTGTTAAACGATACTTTTGATTGAGCAGATCTGAACTCTCTTTCTGTAGAAAATGCAACTGGACATTTGGAGCGCTAAGAGAGTAGTAGTGGAAAAAGGAATATATTCAAATATAAACTACACAGAAGCATTCTGTGAAACTTCTTTCTGATCTGAGCATTCAGCTAACAGAGTTAAACCATACTTTTGATTGAGCAGTTTTGAAACACTCTGTCTGTAGAAAATGCAACTGGACATTCGTAGCGCTAAGTGGGTAATAGTGGAAAAAAGAATATGTTCAAATATAAACTACACAGAAGCATTGTATGAAACTTCTTTCTTTTCTGTGCATTCAAGTAACAGAGTTGAACCTTACTTTGATTGAGCCTTTCTGAAACACTCTTTCTGTAGAAACTGCAATTGGACATTCTGAGCGCTAAGAGGCCTCTATTGGGAAAAATAATATCTTCAAATAAAAACTACACAGAAGCATTGTGTGAAACTTATTTCTGATATGTTCATTAAGCTAACAGAGTTAAACCATACTTTTGATTGCGCAGTTCTGAACACTTTTTCTGTAGAAAATGCAAGTGGACATTCGGAGCGCTAAGAGGGTAATAGTGGAAAAAGGAATATATTCAAATATAAACTACACAGTAGCATTCTGTGAAAATTCTTTCTGTTCTGTGCATTCAACTAACAGAGTTGAACCTTACTTTTGATTGAGCCGTTCTGAAACACTCTTTCTGTAGAAACTGCAATTGGACATGCTAAGCGCTAAGAGGCCTACATTGAGAAAAAGAATATCTTCAAATAAAAACTACACAGATGCATTCTGTGAAAATTATTTCTGATCTGTAAATTCAGTTAACAGAGATAAAACATATTTTTGATTGATCAGTTATGAAACACTCCTTTGTAGAAAATGCAAGTGGAGATTCGGAGCGCTAAGAGGGTAATAGTGGAAAAAGGAATGTCTTCAAATATAAACTACACAGAATCATTCGGTGAAACTTCTTTCTGATCTGTGCATTCAGCTAACAGAGTTAAAACATACTTTTGATTGAGCAGATCTGAACACTATTTCTGTAGAAAATGCAACTGGACATTTGGAGCGCTAAGAGCGTAGTAGTGGAAAAAGGAATATATTCAAATATAAACTACACAGAAGCATTCTGTGAAACTTCTTTCTGATCTGAGCATTCAGCTAACAGAGTTAAACCATACTTTTGATTGAGCAGTTCTGAAACACTCTGTCTATAGAAAATGCACCTGGACATTCGTAGCGCTAAGTGGGTAATAGTGGAAAAAAGAATATGTTCAAATATAAACTACACAGAAGCATTGTATGAAACTTCTTTCTGTTCTGTGAATTCAACTAACAGAGTTGAACCTTACTTTTGATTGAGCCGTTCTGAAACACTCTTTCTGTAGAAACTGCAATTGGACATTCTGAGCGCTAAGAGGCCTATATTGGGAAAAAGAATGTCTACAAATAAAAACTACACAGAAGAATTGTGTGAAACTTCTTTCTGTTCTGTTTGTTCAACTAAAAGAGTTGAACCTTAGTTTTGATTGAGCCGTTCTGAAACACTCTTTCTGTAGAAAATGCAAGTGGAGATTCGGAGCGCTAAGAGGGTAATAGTGGAAAAAGGAATGTCTCCAAATATAAACTACACAGAATCATTCGGTGAAACTTCTTTCTGATCTGTGCATTCAGCTAACAGTGTTAAACCATACTTTTGATTGAGCAGTTTTGAAACACTCTGTCTGTAGAAAATGCAACTGGACATTCGTAGCGCTAAGTGGGTAATAGTGGAAAAAAGAATATGTTCAAATATAAACTACACAGAAGCATTGTATGAAACTTCTTTCTGTTCTGTGCATTCAACTAACAGAGTTGAACCTTACTTTTGATTGAGCCTTTCTGAAACACTCTTTCTGTAGAAACTGCAATTGGACATTCTGAGCGCTAAGAGGCCTCTATTGGGAAAAATAATATCTTCAAATAAAAACTACACAGAAGCATTGTGTGAAACTTATTTCTGATATGTTCATTAAGCTAACAGAGTTAAACCATACTTTTGATTGCGCAGTTCTGAACACTCTTTCTGTAGAAAATGCAAGTGGACATTCGGAGCGCTAAGAGGGTAATAGTGGAAAAAGGAATATATTCAAATATAAACTACACAGTAGCATTCTGTGAAAATTCTTTCTGTTCTGTGCATTCAACTAACAGAGTTGAACCTTACTTTTGATTGAGCCGTTCTGAAACACTCTTTCTGTAGAAACTGCAATTGGACATGCTAAGCGCTAAGAGGCCTAGATTGGGAAAAAGAATATCTTCAAATAAAAACTACACAGATGCATTCTGTGAAACTTATTTCTGATCTGTAAATTCAGTTAACAGAGATAAAACATATTTTTGATTGAGCAGTTATGAAACACTCTTTTTGTAGAAAATGCAAGTGGAGATTCGGAGCGCTAAGAGGGTAATATTGGAAAAAAGAATGTCTTCAAATATAAACTACACAGAATCATTCGGTGAAACTTCTTTCTGATCTGTGCATTCAGCTAACAGAGTTAAAACATACTTTTGATTGAGCAGATCTGAACACTATTTCTGTAGAAAATTCAACTGGACATTTGGAGCGCTAAGAGCGTAGTAGTGGAAAAAGGAATATATTCAAATATAAACTACACAGAAGCATTCTCTGAAACTTCTTTCTGATCTGAGCATTCAGCTAACAGAGTTAAACCATACTTTTGATTGAGCAGTTCTGAAACACTCTGTCTGTAGAAAATGCAACTGGACATTCGTAGCGCTAAGTGGGTAATAGTGGAAAAAAGAATATGTTCAAATATAAACTACACAGAAGCATTGTATGAAACTTCTTTCTGTTCTGTGCATTCAACTAACAGAGTTGAACCTTACTTTTGATTGAGCCGTTCTGAAACACTCTTTCTGTAGAAACTGCAATTGGACATTCTGAGCGCTAAGAGGCCTATATTGGGAAAAAGAATGTCTACAAATAAAAACTACACAGAAGAATTGTGTGAAACTTCTTTCTGTTCTGTTTGTTCAACTAAAAGAGTTGAACCTTAGTTTTGATTGAGCCGTTCTGAAACACTCTTTCTGTAGAAAATGCAAGTGGAGATTCGGAGCGCTAAGAGGGTAATAGTGGAAAAAGGAATGTCTCCAAATATAAACTACACAGAATCATTCGGTGAAACTTCTTTCTGATCTGTGCATTCAGCTAACAGTGTTAAACGATACTTTTGATTGAGCAGATCTGAACTCTCTTTCTGTAGAAAATGCAACTGGACATTTGGAGCGCTAAGAGAGTAGTAGTGGAAAAAGGAATATATTCAAATATAAACTACACAGAAGCATTCTGTGAAACTTCTTTCTGATCTGAGCATTCAGCTAACAGAGTTAAACCATACTTTTGATTGAGCAGTTTTGAAACACTCTGTCTGTAGAAAATGCAACTGGACATTCGTAGCGCTAAGTGGGTAATAGTGGAAAAAAGAATATGTTCAAATATAAACTACACAGAAGCATTGTATGAAACTTCTTTCTGTTCTGTGCATTCAACTAACAGAGTTGAACCTTACTTTTGATTGAGCCTTTCTGAAACATTCTTTCTGTAGAAACTGCAATTGGACATTCTGAGCGCTAAGAGGCCTCTATTGGGAAAAATAATATCTTCAAATAAAAACTACACAGAAGCATTGTGTTAAACTTATTTCTGATATGTTCATTAAGCTAACAGAGTTAAACCATACTTTTGATTGCGCAGTTCTGAACACTCTTTCTGTAGAAAATGCAAGTGGACATTCGGAGCGCTAAGAGGGTAATAGTGGAAAAAGGAATATATTCAAATATAAACTACACAGTAGCATTCTGTGAAAATTCTTTCTGTTCTGTGCATTCAACTAACAGAGTTGAACCTTACTTTTGATTGAGCCGTTCTGAAACACTCTTTCTGTAGAAACTGCAATTGGACATGCTAAGCGCTAAGAGGCCTACATTGAGAAAAAGAATATCTTCAAATAAAAACTACACAGATGCATTCTGTGAAACTTATTTCTGATCTGTAAATTCAGTTAACAGAGATAAAACATATTTTTGATTGATCAGTTATGAAACACTCCTTTGTAGAAAATGCAAGTGGAGGTTCAGAGCGCTAAGAGGGTAATATTGGAAAAAGGAATGTCTTCAAATATAAACTACACAGAATCATTCGGTGAAACTTCTTTCTGATCTGTGCATTCAGCTAACAGAGTTAAAACATACTTTTGATTGAGCAGATCTGAACACTATTTCTGTAGAAAATGCAACTGGACATTTGGAGCGCTAAGAGCGTAGTAGTGGAAAAAGGAATATATTCAAATATAAACTACACAGAAGCATTCTGTGAAACTTCTTTCTGATCTGAGCATTCAGCTAACAGAGTTAAACCATACTTTTGATTGAGCAGTTCTGAAACACTCTGTCTGTAGAAAATGCAACTGGACATTCGTAGCGCTAAGTGGGTAATAGTGGAAAAAAGAATATGTTCAAATATAAACTACACAGAAGCATTGTATGAAACTTCTTTCTGTTCTGTGCATTCAACTAACAGAGTTGAACCTTACTTTTGATTGAGCCGTTCTGAAACACTCTTTCTGTAGAAACTGCAATTGGACATTCTGAGCGCTAAGAGGCCTATATTGGGAAAAAGAATGTCTACAAATAAAAACTACACAGAAGAATTGTGTGAAACTTCTTTCTGTTCTGTTTGTTCAACTAAAAGAGTTGAACCTTAGTTTTGATTGAGCCGTTCTGAAACACTCTTTCTGTAGAAAATGCAAGTGGAGATTCGGAGCGCTAAGAGGGTAATAGTGGAAAAAGGAATGTCTCCAAATATAAACTACACAGAATCATTCGGTGAAACTTCTTTCTGATCTGTGCATTCAGCTAACAGTGTTAAACGATACTTTTGATTGAGCAGATCTGAACTCTCTTTCTGTAGAAAATGCAACTGGACATTTGGAGCGCTAAGAGAGTAGTAGTGGAAAAAGGAATATATTCAAATATAAACTACACAGAAGCATTCTGTGAAACTTCTTTCTGATCTGAGCATTCAGCTAACAGAGTTAAACCATACTTTTGATTGAGCAGTTTTGAAACACTCTGTCTGTAGAAAATGCAACTGGACATTCGTAGCGCTAAGTGGGTAATAGTGGAAAAAATAATATGTTCAAATATAAACTACACAGAAGCATTGTATGAAACTTCTTTCTGTTCTGTGCATTCAACTAACAGAGTTGAACCTTACTTTTGATTGAGCCTTTCTGAAACACTCTTTCTGTAGAAACTGCAATTGGACATTCTGAGCGCTAAGAGGCCTCTATTGGGAAAAATAATATCTTCAAATAAAAACTACACAGAAGCATTGTGTGAAACTTATTTCTGATATGTTCATTAAGCTAACAGAGTTAAACCATACTTTTGATTGCGCAGTTCTGAACACTCTTTCTGTAGAAAATGCAAGTGGACATTCGGAGCGCTAAGAGGGTAATAGTGGAAAAAGGAATATATTCAAATATAAACTACACAGTAGCATTCTGTGAAAATTCTTTCTGTTCTGTGCATTCAACTAACAGAGTTGAACCTTACTTTTGATTGAGCCGTTCTGAAACACTCTTTCTGTAGAAACTGCAATTGGACATGCTAAGCGCTAAGAGGCCTACATTGAGAAAAAGAATATCTTCAAATAAAAACTACACAGATGCATTCTGTGAAACTTATTTCTGATCTGTAAATTCAGTTAACAGAGATAAAACATATTTTTGATTGATCAGTTATGAAACACTCCTTTGTAGAAAATGCAAGTGGAGGTTCGGAGCGCTAAGAGGGTAATATTGGAAAAAGGAATGTCTTCAAATATAAACTACACAGAATCATTCGGTGAAACTTCTTTCTGATCTGTGCATTCAGCTAACAGAGTTAAAACATACTTTTGATTGAGCAGATCTGAACACTATTTCTGTAGAAAATGCAACTGGACATTTGGAGCGCTAAGAGCGTAGTAGTGGAAAAAGGAATATATTCAAATATAAACCACACAGAAGCATTCTGTGAAACTTCTTTCTGATCTGAGCATTCAGCTAACAGAGTTAAACCATACTTTTGATTGAGCAGTTCTGAAACACTCTGTCTGTAGAAAATGCAACTGGACATTCGTAGCGCTAAGTGGGTAATAGTGGAAAAAAGAATATGTTCAAATATAAACTACACAGAAGCATTGTATGAAACTTCTTTCTGTTCTGTGCATTCAACTAACAGAGTTGAACCTTACTTTTGATTGAGCCGTTCTGAAACACTCTTTCTGTAGAAACTGCAATTGGACATTCTGAGCGCTAAGAGGCCTATATTGGGAAAAAGAATGTCTACAAATAAAAACTACACAGAAGAATTGTGTGAAACTTCTTTCTGTTCTGTTTGTTCAACTAAAAGAGTTGAACCTTAGTTTTGATTGAGCCGTTCTGAAACACTCTTTCTGTAGAAAATGCAAGTGGAGATTCGGAGCGCTAAGAGGGTAATAGTGGAAAAAGGAATGTCTCCAAATATAAACTACACAGAAACATTCGGTGAAACTTCTTTCTGATCTGTGCATTCAGCTAACAGTGTTAAACGATACTTTTGATTGAGCAGATCTGAACTCTCTTTCTGTAGAAAATGCAACTGGACATTTGGAGCGCTAAGAGAGTAGTAGTGGAAAAAGGAATATATTCAAATATAAACTACACAGAAGCATTCTGTGAAACTTCTTTCTGATCTGAGCATTCAGCTAACAGAGTTAAACCATACTTTTGATTGAGCAGTTTTGAAACACTCTGACTGTAGAAAATGCAACTGGACATTCGTAGCGCTAAGTGGGTAATAGTGGAAAAAAGAATATGTTCAAATATAAACTACACAGAAGCATTGTATGAAACTTCTTTCTGTTCTGTGCATTCAACTAACAGAGTTGAACCTTACTTTTGATTGAGCCTTTCTGAAACACTCTTTCTGTAGAAACTGCAATTGGACATTCTGAGCGCTAAGAGGCCTCTATTGGGAAAAATAATATCTTCAAATAAAAACTACACAGAAGCATTGTGTGAAACTTATTTCTGATATGTTCATTAAGCTAACAGAGTTAAACCATTCTTTTGATTGCGCAGTTCTGAACACTCTTTCTGTAGAAAATGCAAGTGGACATTCGGAGCGCTAAGAGGGTAATAGTGGAAAAAGGAATATATTCAAATATAAACTACACAGTAGCATTCTGTGAAAATTCTTTCTGTTCTGTGCATTCAACTAACAGAGTTGAACCTTACTTTTGATTGAGCCGTTCTGAAACACTCTTTCTGTAGAAACTGCAATTGGACATGCTAAGCGCTAAGAGGCCTACATTGAGAAAAAGAATATCTTCAAATAAAAACTACACAGATGCATTCTGTGAAACTTATTTCTGATCTGTAAATTCAGTTAACAGAGATAAAACATATTTTTGATTGATCAGTTATGAAACACTCCTTTGTAGAAAATGCAAGTGGAGATTCGGAGCGCTAAGAGGGTAATAGTGGAAAAAGGAATGTCTTCAAATATAAACTACACAGAATCATTCGGTGAAACATCTTTCTGATCTGTGCATTCAGCTAACAGAGTTAAAACATACTTTTGATTGAGCAGATCTGAACACTCTTTCTGTAGAAAATGCAACTGGACATTTGGAGCGCTAAGAGCGTAGTAGTGGAAAAAGGAATATATTCAAATATAAACTACACAGAAGCATTCTGTGAAACTTCTTTCTGATCTGAGCATTCAGCTAACAGAGTTAAACCATACTTTTGATTGAGCAGTTCTGAAACACTCTGTCTGTAGAAAATGCAACTGGACATTCGTAGCGCTAAGTGGGTAATAGTGGAAAAAAGAATATGTTCAAATATAAACTACACAGAAGCATTGTATGAAACTTCTTTCTGTTCTGTGCATTCAACTAACAGAGTTGAACCTTACTTTTGATTGAGCCGTTCTGAAACACTCTTTCTGTAGAAACTGCAATTGGACATTCTGAGCGCTAAGAGGCCTATATTGGGAAAAAGAATGTCTACAAATAAAAACTACACAGAAGAATTGTGTGAAACTTCTTTCTGTTCTGTTTGTTCAACTAAAAGAGTTGAACCTTAGTTTTGATTGAGCAGTTCTGAAACACTCTTTCTGTAGAAAATGCAAGTGGAGATTCGGAGCGCTAAGAGGGTAATAGTGGAAAAAGGAATGTCTCCAAATATAAACTACACAGAATCATTCGGTGAAACTTGTTTCTGATCTGTGCATTCAGCTAACAGTGTTAAACGATACTTTTGATTGAGCAGATCTGAACTCTCTTTCTGTAGAAAATGCAACTGGACATTTGGAGCGCTAAGAGAGTAGTAGTGGAAAAAGGAATATATTCAAATATAAACTACACAGAAGCATTCTGTGAAACTTCTTTCTGATCTGAGCATTCAGCTAACAGAGTTAAACCATACTTTTGATTGAGCAGTTTTGAAACACTCTGTCTGTAGAAAATGCAACTGGACATTCGTAGCGCTAAGTGGGTAATAGTGGAAAAAAGAATATGTTCAAATATAAACTACACAGAAGCATTGTATGAAACTACTTTCTGTTCTGTGCATTCAACTAACAGAGTTGAACCTTACTTTTGATTGAGCCTTTCTGAAACACTCTTTCTGTAGAAACTGCAATTGGACATTCTGAGCGCTAAGAGGCCTCTATTGGGAAAAATAATATCTTCAAATAAAAACTACACAGAAGCATTGTGTGAAACTTATTTCTGATATGTTCATTAAGCTAACAGAGTTAAACCATACTTTTGATTGCGCAGTTCTGAACACTCTTTCTGTAGAAAATGCAAGTGGACATTCGGAGCGCTAAGAGGGTAATAGTGGAAAAAGGAATATATTCAAATATAAACTACACAGTAGCATTCTGTGAAAATTCTTTCTGTTCTGTGCATTCAACTAACAGAGTTGAACCTTACTTTTGATTGAGCCGTTCTGAAACACTCTTTCTGTAGAAACTGCAATTGGACATGCTAAGCGCTAAGAGGCCTACATTGAGAAAAAGAATATCTTCAAATAAAAACTACACAGATGCATTCTGTGAAACTTATTTCTGATCTGTAAATTCAGTTAACAGAGATAAAACATATTTTTGATTGATCAGTTATGAAACACTCCTTTGTAGAAAATGCAAGTGGAGATTCGGAGCGCTAAGAGGGTAATAGTGGAAAAAGGAATGTCTTCAAATATAAACTACACAGAATCATTCGGTGAAACTTCTTTCTGATCTGTGCATTCAGCTAACAGAGTTAAAACATACTTTTCATTGAGCAGATCTGAACACTATTTCTGTAGAAAATGCAACTGGACATTTGGAGCGCTAAGAGCGTAGTAGTGGAAAAAGGAATATATTCAAATATAAACTACACAGAAGCATTCTGTGAAACTTCTTTCTGATCTGAGCATTCAGCTAACAGAGTTAAACCATACTTTTGATTGAGCAGTTCTGAAACACTCTGTCTGTAGAAAATGCAACTGGACATTCGTAGCGCTAAGTGGGTAATAGTGGAAAAAAGAATATGTTCAAATATAAACTACACAGAAGCATTGTATGAAACTTCTTTCTGTTCTGTGCATTCAACTAACAGAGTTGAACCTTACTTTTGATTGAGCCGTTCTGAAACACTCTTTCTGTAGAAACTGCAATTGGACATTCTGAGCGCTAAGAGGCCTATATTGGGAAAAAGAATGTCTACAAATAAAAACTACACAGAAGAATTGTGTGAAACTTCTTTCTGTTCTGTTTGTTCAACTAAAAGAGTTGAACCTTAGTTTTGATTGAGCCGTTCTGAAACACTCTTTCTGTAGAAAATGCAAGTGGAGATTCGGAGCGCTAAGAGGGTAATAGTGGAAAAAGGAATGTCTCCAAATATAAACTACACAGAATCATTCGGTGAAACTTCTTTCTGATCTGTGCATTCAGCTAACAGTGTTAAACGATACTTTTGATTGAGCAGATCTGAACTCTCTTTCTGTAGAAAATGCAACTGGACATTTGGAGCGCTAAGAGAGTAGTAGTGGAAAAAGGAATATATTCAAATATAAACTACACAGAAGCATTCTGTGAAACTTCTTTCTGATCTGAGCATTCAGCTAACAGAGTTAAACCATACTTTTGATTGAGCAGTTTTGAAACACTCTGTCTGTAGAAAATGCAACTGGACATTCGTAGCGCTAAGTGGGTAATAGTGGAAAAAAGAATATGTTCAAATATAAACTACACAGAAGCATTGTATGAAACTTCTTTCTGTTCTGTGCATTCAACTAACAGAGTTGAACCTTACTTTTGATTGAGCCTTTCTGAAACACTCTTTCTGTAGAAACTGCAATTGGACATTCTGAGCGCTAAGAGGCCTCTATTGGGAAAAATAATATCTTCAAATAAAAACTACACAGAAGCATTGTGTGAAACTTATTTCTGATATGTTCATTAAGCTAACAGAGTTAAACCATACTTTTGATTGCGCAGTTCTGAACACTCTTTCTGTAGAAAATGCAAGTGGACATTCGGAGCGCTAAGAGGGTAATAGTGGAAAAAGGAATATATTCAAATATAAACTACACAGTAGCATTCTGTGAAAATTCTTTCTGTTCTGTGCATTCAACTAACAGAGTTGAACCTTACTTTTGATTGAGCCGTTCTGAAACACTCTTTCTGTAGAAACTGCAATTGGACATGCTAAGCGCTAAGAGGCCTACATTGAGAAAAAGAATATCTTCAAATAAAAACTACACAGATGCATTCTGTGAAACTTATTTCTGATCTGTAAATTCAGTTAACAGAGATAAAACATATTTTTGATTGATCAGTTATGAAACACTCCTTTGTAGAAAATGCAAGTGGAGGTTCGGAGCGCTAAGAGTGTAATATTGGAAAAAGGAATGTCTTCAAATATAAACTACACAGAATCATTCGGTGAAACTTCTTTCTGATCTGTGCATTCAGCTAACAGAGTTAAAACATACTTTTGATTGAGCAGATCTGAACACTATTTCTGTAGAAAATGCAACTGGACATTTGGAGCGCTAAGAGCGTAGTAGTGGAAAAAGGAATATATTCAAATATAAACTACACAGAAGCATTCTGTGAAACTTCTTTCTGATCTGAGCATTCAGCTAACAGAGTTAAACCATACTTTTGATTGAGCAGTTCTGAAACACTCTGTCTGTAGAAAATGCAACTGGACATTCTTAGCGCTAAGTGGGTAATAGTGGAAAAAAGAATATGTTCAAATATAAACTACACAGAAACATTGTATGAAACTTCTTTCTGTTCTGTGCATTCAACTAACAGAGTTGAACCTTACTTTTGATTGAGCCGTTCTGAAACACTCTTTCTGTAGAAACTGCAATTGGACATTCTGAGCGCTAAGAGGCCTATATTGGGAAAAAGAATGTCTACAAATAAAAACTACACAGAAGAATTGTGTGAAACTTCTTTCTGTTCTGTTTGTTCAACTAAAAGAGTTGAAACTTAGTTTTGATTGAGCCGTTCTGAAACACTCTTTCTGTAGAAAATGCAAGTGGAGATTCGGAGCGCTAAGAGGGTAATAGTGGAAAAAGGAATGTCTCCAAATATAAACTACACAGAAACATTCGGTGAAACTTCTTTCTGATCTGTGCATTCAGCTAACAGTGTTAAACGATACTTTTGATTGAGCAGATCTGAACTCTCTTTCTGTAGAAAATGCAACTGGACATTTGGAGCGCTAAGAGAGTAGTAGTGGAAAAAGGAATATATTCAAATATAAACTACACAGAAGCATTCTGTGAAACTTCTTTCTGATCTGAGCATTCAGCTAACAGAGTTAAACCATACTTTTGATTGAGCAGTTTTGAAACACTCTGACTGTAGAAAATGCAACTGGACATTCGTAGCGCTAAGTGGGTAATAGTGGAAAAAAGAATATGTTCAAATATAAACTACACAGAAGCATTGTATGAAACTTCTTTCTGTTCTGTGCATTCAACTAACAGAGTTGAACCTTACTTTTGATTGAGCCTTTCTGAAACACTCTTTCTGTAGAAACTGCAATTGGACATTCTGAGCGCTAAGAGGCCTCTATTGGGAAAAATAATATCTTCAAATAAAAACTACACAGAAGCATTGTGTGAAACT
Source organism: Symphalangus syndactylus (assembly GCF_028878055.3). Classification (NCBI taxonomy): domain Eukaryota; kingdom Metazoa; phylum Chordata; class Mammalia; order Primates; family Hylobatidae; genus Symphalangus; species Symphalangus syndactylus. Next base: position 7,811,712 of record NC_072445.2, on the reverse strand, counting down.
TATTTCTGATATGTTCATTAAGCTAACAGAGTTAAACCATACTTTTGATTGCGCAGTTCTGAACACTCTTTCTGTAGAAAATGCAAGTGGACATTCGGAGCGCTAAGAGGGTAATAGTGGAAAAAGGAATATATTCAAATATAAACTACACAGTAGCATTCTGTGAAAATTCTTTCTGTTCTGTGCATTCAACTAACAGAGTTGAACCTTACTTTTGATTGAGCCGTTCTGAAACACTCTTTCTGTAGAAACTGCAATTGGACATGCTAAGCGCTAAGAGGCCTACATTGAGAAAAAGAATATCTTCAAATAAAAACTACACAGATGCATTCTGTGAAACTTATTTCTGATCTGTAAATTCAGTTAACAGAGATAAAACATATTTTTGATTGATCAGTTATGAAACACTCCTTTGTAGAAAATGCAAGTGGAGATTCGGAGCGCTAAGAGGGTAATAGTGGAAAAAGGAATGTCTTCAAATATAAACTACACAGAATCATTCGGTGAAACTTCTTTCTGATCTGTGCATTCAGCTAACAGAGTTAAAACATACTTTTGATTGAGCAGATCTGAACACTCTTTCTGTAGAAAATGCAACTGGACATTTGGAGCGCTAAGAGCGTAGTAGTGGAAAAAGGAATATATTCAAATATAAACTACACAGAAGCATTCTGTGAAACTTCTTTCTGATCTGAGCATTCAGCTAACAGAGTTAAACCATACTTTTGATTGAGCAGTTCTGAAACACTCTGTCTGTAGAAAATGCAACTGGACATTCGTAGCGCTAAGTGGGTAATAGTGGAAAAAAGAATATGTTCAAATATAAACTACACAGAAGCATTGTATGAAACTTCTTTCTGTTCTGTGCATTCAACTAACAGAGTTGAACCTTACTTTTGATTGAGCCGTTCTGAAACACTCTTTCTGTAGAAACTGCAATTGGACATTCTGAGCGCTAAGAGGCCTATATTGGGAAAAAGAATGTCTACAAATAAAAACTACACAGAAGAATTGTGTGAAACTTCTTTCTGTTCTGTTTGTTCAACTAAAAGAGTTGAACCTTAGTTTTGATTGAGCCGTTCTGAAACACTCTTTCTGTAGAAAATGCAAGTGGAGATTCGGAGCGCTAAGAGGGTAATAGTGGAAAAAGGAATGTCTCCAAATATAAACTACACAGAATCATTCGGTGAAACTTCTTTCTGATCTGTGCATTCAGCTAACAGTGTTAAACGATACTTTTGATTGAGCAGATCTGAACTCTCTTTCTGTAGAAAATGCAACTGGACATTTGGAGCGCTAAGAGAGTAGTAGTGGAAAAAGGAATATATTCAAATATAAACTACACAGAAGCATTCTGTGAAACTTCTTTCTGATCTGAGCATTCAGCTAACAGAGTTAAACCATACTTTTGATTGAGCAGTTTTGAAACACTCTGTCTGTAGAAAATGCAACTGGACATTCGTAGCGCTAAGTGGGTAATAGTGGAAAAAAGAATATGTTCAAATATAAACTACACAGAAGCATTGTATGAAACTACTTTCTGTTCTGTGCATTCAACTAACAGAGTTGAACCTTACTTTTGATTGAGCCTTTCTGAAACACTCTTTCTGTAGAAACTGCAATTGGACATTCTGAGCGCTAAGAGGCCTCTATTGGGAAAAATAATATCTTCAAATAAAAACTACACAGAAGCATTGTGTGAAACTTATTTCTGATATGTTCATTAAGCTAACAGAGTTAAACCATACTTTTGATTGCGCAGTTCTGAACACTCTTTCTGTAGAAAATGCAAGTGGACATTCGGAGCGCTAAGAGGGTAATAGTGGAAAAAGGAATATATTCAAATATAAACTACACAGTAGCATTCTGTGAAAATTCTTTCTGTTCTGTGCATTCAACTAACAGAGTTGAACCTTACTTTTGATTGAGCCGTTCTGAAACACTCTTTCTGTAGAAACTGCAATTGGACATGCTAAGCGCTAAGAGGCCTACATTGAGAAAAAGAATATCTTCAAATAAAAACTACACAGATGCATTCTGTGAAACTTATTTCTGATCTGTAAATTCAGTTAACAGAGATAAAACATATTTTTGATTGATCAGTTATGAAACACTCCTTTGTAGAAAATGCAAGTGGAGGTTCGGAGCGCTAAGAGTGTAATATTGGAAAAAGGAATGTCTTCAAATATAAACTACACAGAATCATTCGGTGAAACTTCTTTCTGATCTGTGCATTCAGCTAACAGAGTTAAAACATACTTTTGATTGAGCAGATCTGAACACTATTTCTGTAGAAAATGCAACTGGACATTTGGAGCGCTAAGAGCGTAGTAGTGGAAAAAGGAATATATTCAAATATAAACTACACAGAAGCATTCTGTGAAACTTCTTTCTGATCTGAGCATTCAGCTAACAGAGTTAAACCATACTTTTGATTGAGCAGTTCTGAAACACTCTGTCTGTAGAAAATGCAACTGGACATTCGTAGCGCTAAGTGGGTAATAGTGGAAAAAAGAATATGTTCAAATATAAACTACACAGAAACATTGTATGAAACTTCTTTCTGTTCTGTGCATTCAACTAACAGAGTTGAACCTTACTTTTGATTGAGCCGTTCTGAAACACTCTTTCTGTAGAAACTGCAATTGGACATTCTGAGCGCTAAGAGGCCTATATTGGGAAAAAGAATGTCTACAAATAAAAACTACACAGAAGAATTGTGTGAAACTTCTTTCTGTTCTGTTTGTTCAACTAAAAGAGTTGAAACTTAGTTTTGATTGAGCCGTTCTGAAACACTCTTTCTGTAGAAAATGCAAGTGGAGATTCGGAGCGCTAAGAGGGTAATAGTGGAAAAAGGAATGTCTCCAAATATAAACTACACAGAAACATTCGGTGAAACTTCTTTCTGATCTGTGCATTCAGCTAACAGTGTTAAACGATACTTTTGATTGAGCAGATCTGAACTCTCTTTCTGTAGAAAATGCAACTGGACATTTGGAGCGCTAAGAGAGTAGTAGTGGAAAAAGGAATATATTCAAATATAAACTACACAGAAGCATTCTGTGAAACTTCTTTCTGATCTGAGCATTCAGCTAACAGAGTTAAACCATACTTTTGATTGAGCAGTTTTGAAACACTCTGACTGTAGAAAATGCAACTGGACATTCGTAGCGCTAAGTGGGTAATAGTGGAAAAAAGAATATGTTCAAATATAAACTACACAGAAGCATTGTATGAAACTTCTTTCTGTTCTGTGCATTCAACTAACAGAGTTGAACCTTACTTTTGATTGAGCCTTTCTGAAACACTCTTTCTGTAGAAACTGCAATTGGACATTCTGAGCGCTAAGAGGCCTCTATTGGGAAAAATAATATCTTCAAATAAAAACTACACAGAAGCATTGTGTGAAACTTATTTCTGATATGTTCATTAAGCTAACAGAGTTAAACCATACTTTTGATTGCGCAGTTCTGAACACTCTTTCTGTAGAAAATGCAAGTGGACATTCGGAGCGCTAAGAGGGTAATAGTGGAAAAAGGAATATATTCAAATATAAACTACACAGTAGCATTCTGTGAAAATTCTTTCTGTTCTGTGCATTCAACTAACAGAGTTGAACCTTACTTTTGATTGAGCCGTTCTGAAACACTCTTTCTGTAGAAACTGCAATTGGACATGCTAAGCGCTAAGAGGCCTACATTGAGAAAAAGAATATCTTCAAATAAAAACTACACAGATGCATTCTGTGAAACTTATTTCTGATCTGTAAATTCAGTTAACAGAGATAAAACATATTTTTGATTGATCAGTTATGAAACACTCCTTTGTAGAAAATGCAAGTGGAGATTCGGAGCGCTAAGAGGGTAATAGTGGAAAAAGGAATGTCTTCAAATATAAACTACACAGAATCATTCGGTGAAACTTCTTTCTGATCTGTGCATTCAGCTAACAGAGTTAAAACATACTTTTGATTGAGCAGATCTGAACACTCTTTCTGTAGAAAATGCAACTGGACATTTGGAGCGCTAAGAGCGTAGTAGTGGAAAAAGGAATATATTCAAATATAAACTACACAGAAGCATTCTGTGAAACTTCTTTCTGATCTGAGCATTCAGCTAACAGAGTTAAACCATACTTTTGATTGAGCAGTTCTGAAACACTCTGTCTGTAGAAAATGCAACTGGACATTCGTAGCGCTAAGTGGGTAATAGTGGAAAAAAGAATATGTTCAAATATAAACTACACAGAAGCATTGTATGAAACTTCTTTCTGTTCTGTGCATTCAACTAACAGAGTTGAACCTTACTTTTGATTGAGCCGTTCTGAAACACTCTTTCTGTAGAAACTGCAATTGGACATTCTGAGCGCTAAGAGGCCTATATTGGGAAAAAGAATGTCTACAAATAAAAACTACACAGAAGAATTGTGTGAAACTTCTTTCTGTTCTGTTTGTTCAACTAAAAGAGTTGAACCTTAGTTTTGATTGAGCCGTTCTGAAACACTCTTTCTGTAGAAAATGCAAGTGGAGATTCGGAGCGCTAAGAGGGTAATAGTGGAAAAAGGAATGTCTCCAAATATAAACTACACAGAATCATTCGGTGAAACTTCTTTCTGATCTGTGCATTCAGCTAACAGTGTTAAACGATACTTTTGATTGAGCAGATCTGAACTCTCTTTCTGTAGAAAATGCAACTGGACATTTGGAGCGCTAAGAGAGTAGTAGTGGAAAAAGGAATATATTCAAATATAAACTACACAGAAGCATTCTGTGAAACTTCTTTCTGATCTGAGCATTCAGCTAACAGAGTTAAACCATACTTTTGATTGAGCAGTTTTGAAACACTCTGTCTGTAGAAAATGCAACTGGACATTCGTAGCGCTAAGTGGGTAATAGTGGAAAAAAGAATATGTTCAAATATAAACTACACAGAAGCATTGTATGAAACTACTTTCTGTTCTGTGCATTCAACTAACAGAGTTGAACCTTACTTTTGATTGAGCCTTTCTGAAACACTCTTTCTGTAGAAACTGCAATTGGACATTCTGAGCGCTAAGAGGCCTCTATTGGGAAAAATAATATCTTCAAATAAAAACTACACAGAAGCATTGTGTGAAACTTATTTCTGATATGTTCATTAAGCTAACAGAGTTAAACCATACTTTTGATTGCGCAGTTCTGAACACTCTTTCTGTAGAAAATGCAAGTGGACATTCGGAGCGCTAAGAGGGTAATAGTGGAAAAAGGAATATATTCAAATATAAACTACACAGTAGCATTCTGTGAAAATTCTTTCTGTTCTGTGCATTCAACTAACAGAGTTGAACCTTACTTTTGATTGAGCCGTTCTGAAACACTCTTTCTGTAGAAACTGCAATTGGACATGCTAAGCGCTAAGAGGCCTACATTGAGAAAAAGAATATCTTCAAATAAAAACTACACAGATGCATTCTGTGAAACTTATTTCTGATCTGTAAATTCAGTTAACAGAGATAAAACATATTTTTGATTGATCAGTTATGAAACACTCCTTTGTAGAAAATGCAAGTGGAGATTCGGAGCGCTAAGAGGGTAATAGTGGAAAAAGGAATGTCTTCAAATATAAACTACACAGAATCATTCGGTGAAACTTCTTTCTGATCTGTGCATTCAGCTAACAGAGTTAAAACATACTTTTGATTGAGCAGATCTGAACACTATTTCTGTAGAAAATGCAACTGGACATTTGGAGCGCTAAGAGCGTAGTAGTGGAAAAAGGAATATATTCAAATATAAACTACACAGAAGCATTCTGTGAAACTTCTTTCTGATCTGAGCATTCAGCTAACAGAGTTAAACCATACTTTTGATTGAGCAGTTCTGAAACACTCTGTCTGTAGAAAATGCAACTGGACATTCGTAGCGCTAAGTGGGTAATAGTGGAAAAAAGAATATGTTCAAATATAAACTACACAGAAGCATTGTATGAAACTTCTTTCTGTTCTGTGCATTCAACTAACAGAGTTGAACCTTACTTTTGATTGAGCCGTTCTGAAACACTCTTTCTGTAGAAACTGCAATTGGACATTCTGAGCGCTAAGAGGCCTATATTGGGAAAAAGAATGTCTACAAATAAAAACTACACAGAAGAATTGTGTGAAACTTCTTTCTGTTCTGTTTGTTCAACTAAAAGAATTGAACCTTAGTTTTGATTGAGCCGTTCTGAAACACTCTTTCTGTAGAAAATGCAAGTGGAGATTCGGAGCGCTAAGAGGGTAATAGTGGAAAAAGTAATGTCTCCAAATATAAACTACACAGAATCATTCGGTGAAACTTCTTTCTGATCTGTGCATTCAGCTAACAGAGTTAAACCATACTTTTGATTGAGCAGATCTGAACTCTCTTTCTGTAGAAAATGCAACTGGACATTTGGAGCGCTAAGAGAGTAGTAGTGGAAAAAGGAATATATTCAAATATAAACTACACAGAAGCATTCTGTGAAACTTCTTTCTGATCTGAGCATTCAGCTAACAGAGTTAAACCATACTTTTGATTGAGCAGTTTTGAAACACTCTGTCTGTAGAAAATGCAACTGGACATTCGTAGCGCTAAGTGGGTAATAGTGGAAAAAAGAATATGTTCAAATATATACTACACAGAAGCATTGTATGAAACTTCTTTCTGTTCTGTGCATTCAACTAACAGAGTTGAACCTTACTTTTGATTGAGCCTTTCTGAAACACTCTTTCTGTAGAAACTGCAATTGGACATTCTGAGCGCTAAGAGGCCTCTATTGGGAAAAATAATATCTTCAAATAAAAACTACACAGAAGCATTGTGTGAAACTTATTTCTGATATGTTCATTAAGCTAACAGAGTTAAACCATACTTTTGATTGCGCAGTTCTGAACACTCTTTCTGTAGAAAATGCAAGTGGACATTCGGAGCGCTAAGAGGGTAATAGTGGAAAAAGGAATATATTCAAATATAAACTACACAGTAGCATTCTGTGAAAATTCTTTCTGTTCTGTGCATTCAACTAACAGAGTTGAACCTTACTTTTGATTGAGCCGTTCTGAAACACTCTTTCTGTAGAAACTGCAATTGGACATGCTAAGCGCTAAGAGGCCTACATTGAGAAAAAGAATATCTTCAAATAAAAACTACACAGATGCATTCTGTGAAACTTATTTCTGATCTGTAAATTCAGTTAACAGAGATAAAACATATTTTTGATTGATCAGTTATGAAACACTCCTTTGTAGAAAATGCAAGTGGAGATTCGGAGCGCTAAGTGGGTAATAGTGGAAAAAGGAATGTCTTCAAATATAAACTACACAGAATCATTCGGTGAAACTTCTTTCTGATCTGTGCATTCAGCTAACAGAGTTAAAACATACTTTTGATTGAGCAGATCTGAACACTATTTCTGTAGAAAATGCAACTGGACATTTGGATCGCTAAGAGCGTAGTAGTGGAAAAAGGAATATATTCAAATATAAACTACACAGAAGCATTCTGTGAAACTTCTTTCTGATCTGAGCATTCAGCTAACAGAGTTAAACCATACTTTTGATTGAGCAGTTCTGAAACACTCTGTCTGTAGAAAATGCAACTGGACATTCGTAGCGCTAAGTGGGTAATAGTGGAAAAAAGAATATGTTCAAATATAAACTACACAGAAGCATTGTATGAAACTTCTTTCTGTTCTGTGCATTCAACTAACAGAGTTGAACCTTACTTTTGATTGAGCCGTTCTGAAACACTCTTTCTGTAGAAACTGCAATTGGACATTCTGAGCGCTAAGAGGCCTATATTGGGAAAAAGAATGTCTACAAATAAAAACTACACAGAAGAATTGTGTGAAACTTCTTTCTGTTCTGTTTGTTCAACTAAAAGAGTTGAACCTTAGTTTTGATTGAGCCGTTCTGAAACACTCTTTCTGTAGAAAATGCAAGTGGAGATTCGGAGCGCTAAGAGGGTAATAGTGGAAAAAGGAATGTCTCCAAATATAAACTACACAGAATCATTCGGTGAAACTTCTTTCTGATCTGTGCATTCAGCTAACAGTGTTAAACGATACTTTTGATTGAGCAGATCTGAACTCTCTTTCTGTAGAAAATGCAACTGGACATTTGGAGCGCTAAGAGAGTAGTAGTGGAAAAAGGAATATATTCAAATATAAACTACACAGAAGCATTCTGTGAAACTTCTTTCTGATCTGAGCATTCAGCTAACAGAGTTAAACCATACTTTTGATTGAGCAGTTTTGAAACACTCTGTCTGTAGAAAATGCAACTGGACATTCGTAGCGCTAAGTGGGTAATAGTGGAAAAAAGAATATGTTCAAATATAAACTACACAGAAGCATTGTATGAAACTTCTTTCTGTTCTGTGCATTCAACTAACAGAGTTGAACCTTACTTTTGATTGAGCCTTTCTGAAACACTCTTTCTGTAGAAACTGCAATTGGACATTCTGAGCGCTAAGAGGCCTCTATTGGGAAAAATAATATCTTCAAATAAAAACTACACAGAAGCATTGTGTGAAACTTATTTCTGATATGTTCATTAAGCTAACAGAGTTAAACCATACTTTTGATTGCGCAGTTCTGAACACTCTTTCTGTAGAAAATGCAAGTGGACATTCGGAGCGCTAAGAGGGTAATAGTGGAAAAAGGAATATATTCAAATATAAACTACACAGTAGCATTCTGTGAAAATTCTTTCTGTTCTGTGCATTCAACTAACAGAGTTGAACCTTACTTTTGATTGAGCCGTTCTGAAACACTCTTTCTGTAGAAACTGCAATTGGACATGCTAAGCGCTAAGAGGCCTACATTGAGAAAAAGAATATCTTCAAATAAAAACTACACAGATGCATTCTGTGAAACTTATTTCTGATCTGTAAATTCAGTTAACAGAGATAAAACATATTTTTGATTGATCAGTTATGAAACACTCCTTTGTAGAAAATGCAAGTGGAGGTTCGGAGCGCTAAGAGTGTAATATTGGAAAAAGGAATGTCTTCAAATATAAACTACACAGAATCATTCGGTGAAACTTCTTTCTGATCTGTGCATTCAGCTAACAGAGTTAAAACATACTTTTGATTGAGCAGATCTGAACACTATTTCTGTAGAAAATGCAACTGGACATTTGGAGCGCTAAGAGCGTAGTAGTGGAAAAAGGAATATATTCAAATATAAACTACACAGAAGCATTCTGTGAAACTTCTTTCTGATCTGAGCATTCAGCTAACAGAGTTAAACCATACTTTTGATTGAGCAGTTCTGAAACACTCTGTCTGTAGAAAATGCAACTGGACATTCGTAGCGCTAAGTGGGTAATAGTGGAAAAAAGAATATGTTCAAATATAAACTACACAGAAACATTGTATGAAACTTCTTTCTGTTCTGTGCATTCAACTAACAGAGTTGAACCTTACTTTTGATTGAGCCGTTCTGAAACACTCTTTCTGTAGAAACTGCAATTGGACATTCTGAGCGCTAAGAGGCCTATATTGGGAAAAAGAATGTCTACAAATAAAAACTACACAGAAGAATTGTGTGAAACTTCTTTCTGTTCTGTTTGTTCAACTAAAAGAGTTGAAACTTAGTTTTGATTGAGCCGTTCTGAAACACTCTTTCTGTAGAAAATGCAAGTGGAGATTCGGAGCGCTAAGAGGGTAATAGTGGAAAAAGGAATGTCTCCAAATATAAACTACACAGAAACATTCGGTGAAACTTCTTTCTGATCTGTGCATTCAGCTAACAGTGTTAAACGATACTTTTGATTGAGCAGATCTGAACTCTCTTTCTGTAGAAAATGCAACTGGACATTTGGAGCGCTAAGAGAGTAGTAGTGGAAAAAGGAATATATTCAAATATAAACTACACAGAAGCATTCTGTGAAACTTCTTTCTGATCTGAGCATTCAGCTAACAGAGTTAAACCATACTTTTGATTGAGCAGTTTTGAAACACTCTGACTGTAGAAAATGCAACTGGACATTCGTAGCGCTAAGTGGGTAATAGTGGAAAAAAGAATATGTTCAAATATAAACTACACAGAAGCATTGTATGAAACTTCTTTCTGTTCTGTGCATTCAACTAACAGAGTTGAACCTTACTTTTGATTGAGCCTTTCTGAAACACTCTTTCTGTAGAAACTGCAATTGGACATTCTGAGCGCTAAGAGGCCTCTATTGGGAAAAATAATATCTTCAAATAAAAACTACACAGAAGCATTGTGTGAAACTTATTTCTGATATGTTCATTAAGCTAACAGAGTTAAACCATACTTTTGATTGCGCAGTTCTGAACACTCTTTCTGTAGAAAATGCAAGTGGACATTCGGAGCGCTAAGAGGGTAATAGTGGAAAAAGGAATATATTCAAATATAAACTACACAGTAGCATTCTGTGAAAATTCTTTCTGTTCTGTGCATTCAACTAACAGAGTTGAACCTTACTTTTGATTGAGCCGTTCTGAAACACTCTTTCTGTAGAAACTGCAATTGGACATGCTAAGCGCTAAGAGGCCTACATTGAGAAAAAGAATATCTTCAAATAAAAACTACACAGATGCATTCTGTGAAACTTATTTCTGATCTGTAAATTCAGTTAACAGAGATAAAACATATTTTTGATTGATCAGTTATGAAACACTCCTTTGTAGAAAATGCAAGTGGAGATTCGGAGCGCTAAGAGGGTAATAGTGGAAAAAGGAATGTCTTCAAATATAAACTACACAGAATCATTCGGTGAAACTTCTTTCTGATCTGTGCATTCAGCTAACAGAGTTAAAACATACTTTTGATTGAGCAGATCTGAACACTCTTTCTGTAGAAAATGCAACTGGACATTTGGAGCGCTAAGAGCGTAGTAGTGGAAAAAGGAATATATTCAAATATAAACTACACAGAAGCATTCTGTGAAACTTCTTTCTGATCTGAGCATTCAGCTAACAGAGTTAAACCATACTTTTGATTGAGCAGTTCTGAAACACTCTGTCTGTAGAAAATGCAACTGGACATTCGTAGCGCTAAGTGGGTAATAGTGGAAAAAAGAATATGTTCAAATATAAACTACACAGAAGCATTGTATGAAACTTCTTTCTGTTCTGTGCATTCAACTAACAGAGTTGAACCTTACTTTTGATTGAGCCGTTCTGAAACACTCTTTCTGTAGAAACTGCAATTGGACATTCTGAGCGCTAAGAGGCCTATATTGGGAAAAAGAATGTCTACAAATAAAAACTACACAGAAGAATTGTGTGAAACTTCTTTCTGTTCTGTTTGTTCAACTAAAAGAGTTGAACCTTAGTTTTGATTGAGCCGTTCTGAAACACTCTTTCTGTAGAAAATGCAAGTGGAGATTCGGAGCGCTAAGAGGGTAATAGTGGAAAAAGGAATGTCTCCAAATATAAACTACACAGAATCATTCGGTGAAACTTCTTTCTGATCTGTGCATTCAGCTAACAGTGTTAAACGATACTTTTGATTGAGCAGATCTGAACTCTCTTTCTGTAGAAAATGCAACTGGACATTTGGAGCGCTAAGAGAGTAGTAGTGGAAAAAGGAATATATTCAAATATAAACTACACAGAAGCATTCTGTGAAACTTCTTTCTGATCTGAGCATTCAGCTAACAGAGTTAAACCATACTTTTGATTGAGCAGTTTTGAAACACTCTGTCTGTAGAAAATGCAACTGGACATTCGTAGCGCTAAGTGGGTAATAGTGGAAAAAAGAATATGTTCAAATATAAACTACACAGAAGCATTGTATGAAACTACTTTCTGTTCTGTGCATTCAACTAACAGAGTTGAACCTTACTTTTGATTGAGCCTTTCTGAAACACTCTTTCTGTAGAAACTGCAATTGGACATTCTGAGCGCTAAGAGGCCTCTATTGGGAAAAATAATATCTTCAAATAAAAACTACACAGAAGCATTGTGTGAAACTTATTTCTGATATGTTCATTAAGCTAACAGAGTTAAACCATACTTTTGATTGCGCAGTTCTGAACACTCTTTCTGTAGAAAATGCAAGTGGACATTCGGAGCGCTAAGAGGGTAATAGTGGAAAAAGGAATATATTCAAATATAAACTACACAGTAGCATTCTGTGAAAATTCTTTCTGTTCTGTGCATTCAACTAACAGAGTTGAACCTTACTTTTGATTGAGCCGTTCTGAAACACTCTTTCTGTAGAAACTGCAATTGGACATGCTAAGCGCTAAGAGGCCTACATTGAGAAAAAGAATATCTTCAAATAAAAACTACACAGATGCATTCTGTGAAACTTATTTCTGATCTGTAAATTCAGTTAACAGAGATAAAACATATTTTTGATTGATCAGTTATGAAACACTCCTTTGTAGAAAATGCAAGTGGAGATTCGGAGCGCTAAGAGGGTAATAGTGGAAAAAGGAATGTCTTCAAATATAAACTACACAGAATCATTCGGTGAAACTTCTTTCTGATCTGTGCATTCAGCTAACAGAGTTAAAACATACTTTTGATTGAGCAGATCTGAACACTATTTCTGTAGAAAATGCAACTGGACATTTGGAGCGCTAAGAGCGTAGTAGTGGAAAAAGGAATATATTCAAATATAAACTACACAGAAGCATTCTGTGAAACTTCTTTCTGATCTGAGCATTCAGCTAACAGAGTTAAACCATACTTTTGATTGAGCAGTTCTGAAACACTCTGTCTGTAGAAAATGCAACTGGACATTCGTAGCGCTAAGTGGGTAATAGTGGAAAAAAGAATATGTTCAAATATAAACTACACAGAAGCATTGTATGAAACTTCTTTCTGTTCTGTGCATTCAACTAACAGAGTTGAACCTTACTTTTGATTGAGCCGTTCTGAAACACTCTTTCTGTAGAAACTGCAATTGGACATTCTGAGCGCTAAGAGGCCTATATTGGGAAAAAGAATGTCTACAAATAAAAACTACACAGAAGAATTGTGTGAAACTTCTTTCTGTTCTGTTTGTTCAACTAAAAGAATTGAACCTTAGTTTTGATTGAGCCGTTCTGAAACACTCTTTCTGTAGAAAATGCAAGTGGAGATTCGGAGCGCTAAGAGGGTAATAGTGGAAAAAGTAATGTCTCCAAATATAAACTACACAGAATCATTCGGTGAAACTTCTTTCTGATCTGTGCATTCAGCTAACAGAGTTAAACCATACTTTTGATTGAGCAGATCTGAACTCTCTTTCTGTAGAAAATGCAACTGGACATTTGGAGCGCTAAGAGAGTAGTAGTGGAAAAAGGAATATATTCAAATATAAACTACACAGAAGCATTCTGTGAAACTTCTTTCTGATCTGAGCATTCAGCTAACAGAGTTAAACCATACTTTTGATTGAGCAGTTTTGAAACACTCTGTCTGTAGAAAATGCAACTGGACATTCGTAGCGCTAAGTGGGTAATAGTGGAAAAAAGAATATGTTCAAATATATACTACACAGAAGCATTGTATGAAACTTCTTTCTGTTCTGTGCATTCAACTAACAGAGTTGAACCTTACTTTTGATTGAGCCTTTCTGAAACACTCTTTCTGTAGAAACTGCAATTGGACATTCTGAGCGCTAAGAGGCCTCTATTGGGAAAAATAATATCTTCAAATAAAAACTACACAGAAGCATTGTGTGAAACTTATTTCTGATATGTTCATTAAGCTAACAGAGTTAAACCATACTTTTGATTGCGCAGTTCTGAACACTCTTTCTGTAGAAAATGCAAGTGGACATTCGGAGCGCTAAGAGGGTAATAGTGGAAAAAGGAATATATTCAAATATAAACTACACAGTAGCATTGTGTGAAAATTCTTTCTGTTCTGTGCATTCAACTAACAGAGTTGAACCTTACTTTTGATTGAGCCGTTCTGAAACACTCTTTCTGTAGAAACTGCAATTGGACATGCTAAGCGCTAAGAGGCCTACATTGAGAAAAAGAATATCTTCAAATAAAAACTACACAGATGCATTCTGTGAAACTTATTTCTGATCTGTAAATTCAGTTAACAGAGATAAAACATATTTTTGATTGATCAGTTATGAAACACTCCTTTGTAGAAAATGCAAGTGGAGATTCGGAGCGCTAAGTGGGTAATAGTGGAAAAAGGAATGTCTTCAAATATAAACTACACAGAATCATTCGGTGAAACTTCTTTCTGATCTGTGCATTCAGCTAACAGAGTTAAAACATACTTTTGATTGAGCAGATCTGAACACTATTTCTGTAGAAAATGCAACTGGACATTTGGATCGCTAAGAGCGTAGTAGTGGAAAAAGGAATATATTCAAATATAAACTACACAGAAGCATTCTGTGAAACTTCTTTCTGATCTGAGCATTCAGCTAACAGAGTTAAACCATACTTTTGATTGAGCAGTTCTGAAACACTCTGTCTGTAGAAAATGCAACTGGACATTCGTAGCGCTAAGTGGGTAATAGTGGAAAAAAGAATATGTTCAAATATAAACTACACAGAAGCATTGTATGAAACTTCTTTCTGTTCTGTGCATTCAACTAACAGAGTTGAACCTTACTTTTGATTGAGCCGTTCTGAAACACTCTTTCTGTAGAAACTGCAATTGGACATTCTGAGCGCTAAGAGGCCTATATTGGGAAAAAGAATGTCTACAAATAAAAACTACACAGAAGAATTGTGTGAAACTTCTTTCTGTTCTGTTTGTTCAACTAAAAGAGTTGAACCTTAGTTTTGATTGAGCCGTTCTGAAACACTCTTTCTGTAGAAAATGCAAGTGGAGATTCGGAGCGCTAAGAGGGTAATAGTGGAAAAAGGAATGTCTCCAAATATAAACTACACAGAATCATTCGGTGAAACTTCTTTCTGATCTGTGCATTCAGCTAACAGTGTTAAACGATACTTTTGATTGAGCAGATCTGAACTCTCTTTCTGTAGAAAATGCAACTGGACATTTGGAGCGCTAAGAGAGTAGTAGTGGAAAAAGGAATATATTCAAATATAAACTACACAGAAGCATTCTGTGAAACTTCTTTCTGATCTGAGCATTCAGCTAACAGAGTTAAACCATACTTTTGATTGAGCAGTTTTGAAACACTCTGTCTGTAGAAAATGCAACTGGACATTCGTAGCGCTAAGTGGGTAATAGTGGAAAAAAGAATATGTTCAAATATAAACTACACAGAAGCATTGTATGAAACTTCTTTCTGTTCTGTGCATTCAACTAACAGAGTTGAACCTTACTTTTGATTGAGCCTTTCTGAAACACTCTTTCTGTAGAAACTGCAATTGGACATTCTGAGCGCTAAGAGGCCTCTATTGGGAAAAATAATATCTTCAAATAAAAACTACACAGAAGCATTGTGTGAAACTTATTTCTGATATGTTCATTAAGCTAACAGAGTTAAACCATACTTTTGATTGCGCAGTTCTGAACACTCTTTCTGTAGAAAATGCAAGTGGACATTCGGAGCGCTAAGAGGGTAATAGTGGAAAAAGGAATATATTCAAATATAAACTACACAGTAGCATTCTGTGAAAATTCTTTCTGTTCTGTGCATTCAACTAACAGAGTTGAACCTTACTTTTGATTGAGCCGTTCTGAAACACTCTTTCTGTAGAAACTGCAATTGGATATGCTAAGCGCTAAGAGGCCTACATTGGGAAAAAGAGTATCTTCAAATAAAAACTACACAGATGCATTCTGTGAAACTTATTTCTGATCTGTAAATTCAGTTAACAGAGATAAAACATATTTTTGATTGAGCAGTTATGAAACACTCTTTTTGTAGAAAATGCAAGTGGAGATTCGGAGCGCTAAGAGGGTAATATTGGAAAAAGGAATGTCTTCAAATATAAACTACACAGAATCATTCGGTGAAACTTCTTTCTGATCTGTGCATTCAGCTAACAGTGTTAAACCACAGTTTTGATTGAGCAGATCTGAACACTCTTTCTGTAGAAAATGCAACTGGACATTTGGAGCGCTAAGAGCGTAGTAGTGGAAAAAGGAATATATTCAAATATAAACTACACAGAAGCATTCTGTGAAACTTCTTTCTGATCTGAGCATTCAGCTAACAGAGTTAAACCATACTTTTGATTGAGCAGTTTTGAAACACTCTGTCTGTAGAAAATGCAACTGGACATTCGTAGCGCTAAGTGGGTAATAGTGGAAAAAAAATATGTTCAAATATAAACTACACAGAAGCATTGTATGAAACTTCTTTCTGTTCTGTGCATTCAACTAACAGAGTTGAACCTTACTTTTGATTGAGCCGTTCTGAAACACTCTTTCTGTAGAAACTGCAATTGGACATTCTGAGCGCTAAGAGGCCTATATTGGGAAAAAGAATGTCTACAAATAAAAACTACACAGAAGAATTGTGTGAAACTTCTTTCTGTTCTGTTTATTCAACTAAAAGAGTTGAACCTTAGTTTTGATTGAGCCGTTCTGAAACACTCTTTCTGTAGAAAATGCAAGTGGAGATTCGGAGCGCTAAGAGGGTAATAGTGGAAAAAGGAATGTCTCCAAATATAAACTACACAGAATCATTCGGTGAAACTTCTTTCTGATCTGTGCATTCAGCTAACAGAGTTAAACCATACTTTTGATTGAGCAGATCTGAACTCTCTTTCTGTAGAAAATGCAACTGGACATTTGGAGCGCTAAGAGAGTAGTAGTGGAAAAAGGAATATATTCAAATATAAACTACACAGAAGCATTCTGTGAAACTTCTTTCTGATCTGAGCATTCAGCTAACAGAGTTAAACCATACTTTTGATTGAGCAGTTTTGAAACACTCTGTCTGTAGAAAATGCAACTGGACATTCGTAGCGCTAAGTGGGTAATAGTGGAAAAAAGAATATGTTCAAATATAAACTACACAGAAGCATTGTATGAAACTTCTTTCTGTTCTGTGCATTCAACTAACAGAGTTGAACCTTACTTTTGATTGAGCCTTTCTGAAACACTCTTTCTGTAGAAACTGCAATTGGACATTCTGAGCGCTAAGAGGCCTCTATTGGGAAAAATAATATCTTCAAATAAAAACTACACAGAAGCATTGTGTGAAACTTATTTCTGATATGTTCATTAAGCTAACAGAGTTAAACCATACTTTTGATTGCGCAGTTCTGAACACTCTTTCTGTAGAAAATGCAAGTGGACATTCGGAGCGCTAAGAGGGTAATAGTGGAAAAAGGAATATATTCAAATATAAACTACACAGTAGCATTGTGTGAAAATTCTTTCTGTTCTGTGCATTCAACTAACAGAGTTGAACCTTACTTTTGATTGAGCCGTTCTGAAACACTCTTTCTGTAGAAACTGCAATTGGACATGCTAAGCGCTAAGAGGCCTACATTGAGAAAAAGAATATCTTCAAATAAAAACTACACAGATGCATTCTGTGAAACTTATTTCTGATCTGTAAATTCAGTTAACAGAGATAAAACATATTTTTGATTGATCAGTTATGAAACACTCCTTTGTAGAAAATGCAAGTGGAGATTCGGAGCGCTAAGTGGGTAATAGTGGAAAAAGGAATGTCTTCAAATATAAACTACACAGAATCATTCGGTGAAACTTCTTTCTGATCTGTGCATTCAGCTAACAGAGTTAAAACATACTTTTGATTGAGCAGATCTGAACACTATTTCTGTAGAAAATGCAACTGGACATTTGGATCGCTAAGAGCGTAGTAGTGGAAAAAGGAATATATTCAAATATAAACTACACAGAAGCATTCTGTGAAACTTCTTTCTGATCTGAGCATTCAGCTAACAGAGTTAAACCATACTTTTGATTGAGCAGTTCTGAAACACTCTGTCTGTAGAAAATGCAACTGGACATTCGTAGCGCTAAGTGGGTAATAGTGGAAAAAAGAATATGTTCAAATATAAACTACACAGAAGCATTGTATGAAACTTCTTTCTGTTCTGTGCATTCAACTAACAGAGTTGAACCTTACTTTTGATTGAGCCGTTCTGAAACACTCTTTCTGTAGAAACTGCAATTGGACATTCTGAGCGCTAAGAGGCCTATATTGGGAAAAAGAATGTCTACAAATAAAAACTACACAGAAGAATTGTGTGAAACTTCTTTCTGTTCTGTTTGTTCAACTAAAAGAGTTGAACCTTAGTTTTGATTGAGCCGTTCTGAAACACTCTTTCTGTAGAAAATGCAAGTGGAGATTCGGAGCGCTAAGAGGGTAATAGTGGAAAAAGGAATGTCTCCAAATATAAACTACACAGAATCATTCGGTGAAACTTCTTTCTGATCTGTGCATTCAGCTAACAGTGTTAAACGATACTTTTGATTGAGCAGATCTGAACTCTCTTTCTGTAGAAAATGCAACTGGACATTTGGAGCGCTAAGAGAGTAGTAGTGGAAAAAGGAATATATTCAAATATAAACTACACAGAAGCATTCTGTGAAACTTCTTTCTGATCTGAGCATTCAGCTAACAGAGTTAAACCATACTTTTGATTGAGCAGTTTTGAAACACTCTGTCTGTAGAAAATGCAACTGGACATTCGTAGCGCTAAGTGGGTAATAGTGGAAAAAAGAATATGTTCAAATATAAACTACACAGAAGCATTGTATGAAACTTCTTTCTGTTCTGTGCATTCAACTAACAGAGTTGAACCTTACTTTTGATTGAGCCTTTCTGAAACACTCTTTCTGTAGAAACTGCAATTGGACATTCTGAGCGCTAAGAGGCCTCTATTGGGAAAAATAATATCTTCAAATAAAAACTACACAGAAGCATTGTGTGAAACTTATTTCTGATATGTTCATTAAGCTAACAGAGTTAAACCATACTTTTGATTGCGCAGTTCTGAACACTCTTTCTGTAGAAAATGCAAGTGGACATTCGGAGCGCTAAGAGGGTAATAGTGGAAAAAGGAATATATTCAAATATAAACTACACAGTAGCATTCTGTGAAAATTCTTTCTGTTCTGTGCATTCAACTAACAGAGTTGAACCTTACTTTTGATTGAGCCGTTCTGAAACACTCTTTCTGTAGAAACTGCAATTGGATATGCTAAGCGCTAAGAGGCCTACATTGGGAAAAAGAGTATCTTCAAATAAAAACTACACAGATGCATTCTGTGAAACTTATTTCTGATCTGTAAATTCAGTTAACAGAGATAAAACATATTTTTGATTGAGCAGTTATGAAACACTCTTTTTGTAGAAAATGCAAGTGGAGATTCGGAGCGCTAAGAGGGTAATATTGGAAAAAGGAATGTCTTCAAATATAAACTACACAGAATCATTCGGTGAAACTTCTTTCTGATCTGTGCATTCAGCTAACAGTGTTAAACCACAGTTTTGATTGAGCAGATCTGAACACTCTTTCTGTAGAAAATGCAACTGGACATTTGGAGCGCTAAGAGCGTAGTAGTGGAAAAAGGAATATATTCAAATATAAACTACACAGAAGCATTCTGTGAAACTTCTTTCTGATCTGAGCATTCAGCTAACAGAGTTAAACCATACTTTTGATTGAGCAGTTTTGAAACACTCTGTCTGTAGAAAATGCAACTGGACATTCGTAGCGCTAAGTGGGTAATAGTGGAAAAAAGAATATGTTCAAATATAAACTACACAGAAGCATTGTATGAAACTTCTTTCTGTTCTGTGCATTCAACTAACAGAGTTGAACCTTACTTTTGATTGAGCCGTTCTGAAACACTCTTTCTGTAGAAACTGCAATTGGACATTCTGAGCGCTAAGAGGCCTATATTGGGAAAAAGAATGTCTACAAATAAAAACTACACAGAAGAATTGTGTGAAACTTCTTTCTGTTCTGTTTATTCAACTAAAAGAGTTGAACCTTAATTTTGATTGAGCCGTTCTGAAACACTCTTTCTGTAGAAAATGCAAGTGGAGATTCGGAGCGCTAAGAGGGTAATAGTGGAAAAAGGAATGTCTCCAAATATAAACTACACAGAATCATTCGGTGAAACTTCTTTCTGATCTGTGCATTCAGCTAACAGAGTTAAACCATACTTTTGATTGAGCAGATCTGAACTCTCTTTCTGTAGAAAATGCAACTGGACATTTGGAGCGCTAAGAGAGTAGTAGTGGAAAAAGGAATATATTCAAATATAAACTACACAGAAGCATTCTGTGAAACTTCTTTCTGATCTGAGCATTCAGCTAACAGAGTTAAACCATACTTTTGATTGAGCAGTTTTGAAACACTCTGTCTGTAGAAAATGCAACTGGACATTCGTAGCGCTAAGTGGGTAATAGTGGAAAAAAGAATATGTTCAAATATAAACTACACAGAAGCATTGTATGAAACTTCTTTCTGTTCTGTGCATTCAACTAACAGAGTTGAACCTTACTTTTGATTGAGCCTTTCTGAAACACTCTTTCTGTAGAAACTGCAATTGGACATTCTGAGCGCTAAGAGGCCTCTATTGGGAAAAATAATATCTTCAAATAAAAACTACACAGAAGCATTGTGTGAAACTTATTTCTGATATGTTCATTAAGCTAACAGAGTTAAACCATACTTTTGATTGCGCAGTTCTGAACACTCTTTCTGTAGAAAATGCAAGTGGACATTCGGAGCGCTAAGAGGGTAATAGTGGAAAAAGGAATATATTCAAATATAAACTACACAGTAGCATTGTGTGAAAATTCTTTCTGTTCTGTGCATTCAACTAACAGAGTTGAACCTTACTTTTGATTGAGCCGTTCTGAAACACTCTTTCTGTAGAAACTGCAATTGGACATGCTAAGCGCTAAGAGGCCTACATTGAGAAAAAGAATATCTTCAAATAAAAACTACACAGATGCATTCTGTGAAACTTATTTCTGATCTGTAAATTCAGTTAACAGAGATAAAACATATTTTTGATTGATCAGTTATGAAACACTCCTTTGTAGAAAATGCAAGTGGAGATTCGGAGCGCTAAGTGGGTAATAGTGGAAAAAGGAATGTCTTCAAATATAAACTACACAGAATCATTCGGTGAAACTTCTTTCTGATCTGTGCATTCAGCTAACAGAGTTAAAACATACTTTTGATTGAGCAGATCTGAACACTATTTCTGTAGAAAATGCAACTGGACATTTGGATCGCTAAGAGCGTAGTAGTGGAAAAAGGAATATATTCAAATATAAACTACACAGAAGCATTCTGTGAAACTTCTTTCTGATCTGAGCATTCAGCTAACAGAGTTAAACCATACTTTTGATTGAGCAGTTCTGAAACACTCTGTCTGTAGAAAATGCAACTGGACATTCGTAGCGCTAAGTGGGTAATAGTGGAAAAAAGAATATGTTCAAATATAAACTACACAGAAGCATTGTATGAAACTTCTTTCTGTTCTGTGCATTCAACTAACAGAGTTGAACCTTACTTTTGATTGAGTCGTTCTGAAACACTCTTTCTGTAGAAACTGCAATTGGACATTCTGAGCGCTAAGAGGCCTATATTGGGAAAAAGAATGTCTACAAATAAAAACTACACAGAAGAATTGTGTGAAACTTCTTTCTGTTCTGTTTGTTCAACTAAAAGAGTTGAACCTTAGTTTTGATTGAGCCGTTCTGAAACACTCTTTCTGTAGAAAATGCAAGTGGAGATTCGGAGCGCTAAGAGGGTAATAGTGGAAAAAGGAATGTCTCCAAATATAAACTACACAGAATCATTCGGTGAAACTTCTTTCTGATCTGTGCATTCAGCTAACAGTGTTAAACGATACTTTTGATTGAGCAGATCTGAACTCTCTTTCTGTAGAAAATGCAACTGGACATTTGGAGCGCTAAGAGAGTAGTAGTGGAAAAAGGAATATATTCAAATATAAACTACACAGAAGCATTCTGTGAAACTTCTTTCTGATCTGAGCATTCAGCTAACAGAGTTAAACCATACTTTTGATTGAGCAGTTTTGAAACACTCTGTCTGTAGAAAATGCAACTGGACATTCGTAGCGCTAAGTGGGTAATAGTGGAAAAAGAATATGTTCAAATATAAACTACACAGAAGCATTGTATGAAACTTCTTTCTGTTCTGTGCATTCAACTAACAGAGTTGAACCTTACTTTTGATTGAGCCTTTCTGAAACACTCTTTCTGTAGAAACTGCAATTGGACATTCTGAGCGCTAAGAGGCCTCTATTGGGAAAAATAATATCTTCAAATAAAAACTACACAGAAGCATTGTGTGAAACTTATTTCTGATATGTTCATTAAGCTAACAGAGTTAAACCATACTTTTGATTGCGCAGTTCTGAACACTCTTTCTGTAGAAAATGCAAGTGGACATTCGGAGCGCTAAGAGGGTAATAGTGGAAAAAGGAATATATTCAAATATAAACTACACAGTAGCATTCTGTGAAAATTCTTTCTGTTCTGTGCATTCAACTAACAGAGTTGAACCTTACTTTTGATTGAGCCGTTCTGAAACACTCTTTCTGTAGAAACTGCAATTGGATATGCTAAGCGCTAAGAGGCCTACATTGGGAAAAAGAGTATCTTCAAATAAAAACTACACAGATGCATTCTGTGAAACTTATTTCTGATCTGTAAATTCAGTTAACAGAGATAAAACATATTTTTGATTGAGCAGTTATGAAACACTCTTTTTGTAGAAAATGCAAGTGGAGATTCGGAGCGCTAAGAGGGTAATATTGGAAAAAGGAATGTCTTCAAATATAAACTACACAGAATCATTCGGTGAAACTTCTTTCTGATCTGTGCATTCAGCTAACAGTGTTAAACCACAGTTTTGATTGAGCAGATCTGAACACTCTTTCTGTAGAAAATGCAACTGGACATTTGGAGCGCTAAGAGCGTAGTAGTGGAAAAAGGAATATATTCAAATATAAACTACACAGAAGCATTCTGTGAAACTTCTTTCTGATCTGAGCATTCAGCTAACAGAGTTAAACCATACTTTTGATTGAGCAGTTTTGAAACACTCTGTCTGTAGAAAATGCAACTGGACATTCGTAGCGCTAAGTGGGTAATAGTGGAAAAAAGAATATGTTCAAATATAAACTACACAGAAGCATTGTATGAAACTTCTTTCTGTTCTGTGCATTCAACTAACAGAGTTGAACCTTACTTTTGATTGAGCCGTTCTGAAACACTCTTTCTGTAGAAACTGCAATTGGACATTCTGAGCGCTAAGAGGCCTATATTGGGAAAAAGAATGTCTACAAATAAAAACTACACAGAAGAATTGTGTGAAACTTCTTTCTGTTCTGTTTATTCAACTAAAAGAGTTGAACCTTAGTTTTGATTGAGCCGTTCTGAAACACTCTTTCTGTAGAAAATGCAAGTGGAGATTCGGAGCGCTAAGAGGGTAATATTGGAAAAAGGAATGTCTCCAAATATAAACTACACAGAATCATTCGGTGAAACTTCTTTCTGATCTGTGCATTCAGCTAACAGAGTTAAACCATACTTTTGATTGAGCAGATCTGAACTCTCTTTCTGTAGAAAATGCAACTGGACATTTGGAGCGCTAAGAGAGTAGTAGTGGAAAAAGGAATATATTCAAATATAAACTACACAGAAGCATTCTGTGAAACTTCTTTCTGATCTGAGCATTCAGCTAACAGAGTTAAACCATACTTTTGATTGAGCAGTTTTGAAACACTCTGTCTGTAGAAAATGCAACTGGACATTCGTAGCGCTAAGTGGGTAATAGTGGAAAAAAGAATATGTTCAAATATAAACTACACAGAAGCATTGTATGAAACTTCTTTCTGTTCTGTGCATTCAACTAACAGAGTTGAACCTTACTTTTGATTGAGCCTTTCTGAAACACTCTTTCTGTAGAAACTGCAATTGGACATTCTGAGCGCTAAGAGGCCTCTATTGGGAAAAATAATATCTTCAAATAAAAACTACACAGAAGCATTGTGTGAAACTTATTTCTGATATGTTCATTAAGCTAACAGAGTTAAACCATACTTTTGATTGCGCAGTTCTGAACACTCTTTCTGTAGAAAATGCAAGTGGACATTCGGAGCGCTAAGAGGGTAATAGTGGAAAAAGGAATATATTCAAATATAAACTACACAGTAGCATTGTGTGAAAATTCTTTCTGTTCTGTGCATTCAACTAACAGAGTTGAACCTTACTTTTGATTGAGCCGTTCTGAAACACTCTTTCTGTAGAAACTGCAATTGGACATGCTAAGCGCTAAGAGGCCTACATTGAGAAAAAGAATATCTTCAAATAAAAACTACACAGATGCATTCTGTGAAACTTATTTCTGATCTGTAAATTCAGTTAACAGAGATAAAACATATTTTTGATTGATCAGTTATGAAACACTCCTTTGTAGAAAATGCAAGTGGAGATTCGGAGCGCTAAGTGGGTAATAGTGGAAAAAGGAATGTCTTCAAATATAAACTACACAGAATCATTCGGTGAAACTTCTTTCTGATCTGTGCATTCAGCTAACAGAGTTAAAACATACTTTTGATTGAGCAGATCTGAACACTATTTCTGTAGAAAATGCAACTGGACATTTGGATCGCTAAGAGCGTAGTAGTGGAAAAAGGAATATATTCAAATATAAACTACACAGAAGCATTCTGTGAAACTTCTTTCTGATCTGAGCATTCAGCTAACAGAGTTAAACCATACTTTTGATTGAGCAGTTCTGAAACACTCTGTCTGTAGAAAATGCAACTGGACATTCGTAGCGCTAAGTGGGTAATAGTGGAAAAAAGAATATGTTCAAATATAAACTACACAGAAGCATTGTATGAAACTTCTTTCTGTTCTGTGCATTCAACTAACAGAGTTGAACCTTACTTTTGATTGAGCCGTTCTGAAACACTCTTTCTGTAGAAACTGCAATTGGACATTCTGAGCGCTAAGAGGCCTATATTGGGAAAAAGAATGTCTACAAATAAAAACTACACAGAAGAATTGTGTGAAACTTCTTTCTGTTCTGTTTGTTCAACTAAAAGAGTTGAACCTTAGTTTTGATTGAGCCGTTCTGAAACACTCTTTCTGTAGAAAATGCAAGTGGAGATTCGGAGCGCTAAGAGGGTAATAGTGGAAAAAGGAATGTCTCCAAATATAAACTACACAGAATCATTCGGTGAAACTTCTTTCTGATCTGTGCATTCAGCTAACAGTGTTAAACGATACTTTTGATTGAGCAGATCTGAACTCTCTTTCTGTAGAAAATGCAACTGGACATTTGGAGCGCTAAGAGAGTAGTAGTGGAAAAAGGAATATATTCAAATATAAACTACACAGAAGCATTCTGTGAAACTTCTTTCTGATCTGAGCATTCAGCTAACAGAGTTAAACCATACTTTTGATTGAGCAGTTTTGAAACACTCTGTCTGTAGAAAATGCAACTGGACATTCGTAGCGCTAAGTGGGTAATAGTGGAAAAAAGAATATGTTCAAATATAAACTACACAGAAGCATTGTATGAAACTTCTTTCTGTTCTGTGCATTCAACTAACAGAGTTGAACCTTACTTTTGATTGAGCCTTTCTGAAACACTCTTTCTGTAGAAACTGCAATTGGACATTCTGAGCGCTAAGAGGCCTCTATTGGGAAAAATAATATCTTCAAATAAAAACTACACAGAAGCATTGTGTGAAACTTATTTCTGATATGTTCATTAAGCTAACAGAGTTAAACCATACTTTTGATTGCGCAGTTCTGAACACTCTTTCTGTAGAAAATGCAAGTGGACATTCGGAGCGCTAAGAGGGTAATAGTGGAAAAAGGAATATATTCAAATATAAACTACACAGTAGCATTCTGTGAAAATTCTTTCTGTTCTGTGCATTCAACTAACAGAGTTGAACCTTACTTTTGATTGAGCCGTTCTGAAACACTCTTTCTGTAGAAACTGCAATTGGACATGCTAAGCGCTAAGAGGCCTACATTGAGAAAAAGAATATCTTCAAATAAAAACTACACAGATGCATTCTGTGAAACTTATTTCTGATCTGTAAATTCAGTTAACAGAGATAAAACATATTTTTGATTGATCAGTTATGAAACACTCCTTTGTAGAAAATGCAAGTGGAGATTCGGAGCGCTAAGTGGGTAATAGTGGAAAAAGGAATGTCTTCAAATATAAACTACACAGAATCATTCGGTGAAACTTCTTTCTGATCTGTGCATTCAGCTAACAGAGTTAAAACATACTTTTGATTGAGCAGATCTGAACACTATTTCTGTAGAAAATGCAACTGGACATTTGGATCGCTAAGAGCGTAGTAGTGGAAAAAGGAATATATTCAAATATAAACTACACAGAAGCATTCTGTGAAACTTCTTTCTGATCTGAGCATTCAGCTAACAGAGTTAAACCATACTTTTGATTGAGCAGTTCTGAAACACTCTGTCTGTAGAAAATGCAACTGGACATTCGTAGCGCTAAGTGGGTAATAGTGGAAAAAAGAATATGTTCAAATATAAACTACACAGAAGCATTGTATGAAACTTCTTTCTGTTCTGTGCATTCAACTAACAGAGTTGAACCTTACTTTTGATTGAGCCGTTCTGAAACACTCTTTCTGTAGAAACTGCAATTGGACATTCTGAGCGCTAAGAGGCCTATATTGGGAAAAAGAATGTCTACAAATAAAAACTACACAGAAGAATTGTGTGAAACTTCTTTCTGTTCTGTTTGTTCAACTAAAAGAGTTGAACCTTAGTTTTGATTGAGCCGTTCTGAAACACTCTTTCTGTAGAAAATGCAAGTGGAGATTCGGAGCGCTAAGAGGGTAATAGTGGAAAAAGGAATGTCTCCAAATATAAACTACACAGAATCATTCGGTGAAACTTCTTTCTGATCTGTGCATTCAGCTAACAGTGTTAAACGATACTTTTGATTGAGCAGATCTGAACTCTCTTTCTGTAGAAAATGCAACTGGACATTTGGAGCGCTAAGAGAGTAGTAGTGGAAAAAGGAATATATTCAAATATAAACTACACAGAAGCATTCTGTGAAACTTCTTTCTGATCTGAGCATTCAGCTAACAGAGTTAAACCATACTTTTGATTGAGCAGTTTTGAAACACTCTGTCTGTAGAAAATGCAACTGGACATTCGTAGCGCTAAGTGGGTAATAGTGGAAAAAAGAATATGTTCAAATATAAACTACACAGAAGCATTGTATGAAACTTCTTTCTGTTCTGTGCATTCAACTAACAGAGTTGAACCTTACTTTTGATTGAGCCTTTCTGAAACACTCTTTCTGTAGAAACTGCAATTGGACATTCTGAGCGCTAAGAGGCCTCTATTGGGAAAAATAATATCTTCAAATAAAAACTACACAGAAGCATTGTGTGAAACTTATTTCTGATATGTTCATTAAGCTAACAGAGTTAAACCATACTTTTGATTGCGCAGTTCTGAACACTCTTTCTGTAGAAAATGCAAGTGGACATTCGGAGCGCTAAGAGGGTAATAGTGGAAAAAGGAATATATTCAAATATAAACTACACAGTAGCATTCTGTGAAAATTCTTTCTGTTCTGTGCATTCAACTAACAGAGTTGAACCTTACTTTTGATTGAGCCGTTCTGAAACACTCTTTCTGTAGAAACTGCAATTGGATATGCTAAGCGCTAAGAGGCCTACATTGGGAAAAAGAGTATCTTCAAATAAAAACTACACAGATGCATTCTGTGAAACTTATTTCTGATCTGTAAATTCAGTTAACAGAGATAAAACATATTTTTGATTGAGCAGTTATGAAACACTCTTTTTGTAGAAAATGCAAGTGGAGATTCGGAGCGCTAAGAGGGTAATATTGGAAAAAGGAATGTCTTCAAATATAAACTACACAGAATCATTCGGTGAAACTTCTTTCTGATCTGTGCATTCAGCTAACAGAGTTAAACCATACTTTTGATTGAGCAGATCTGAACACTCTTTCTGTAGAAAATGCAACTGGACATTTGGAGCGCTAAGAGCGTAGTAGTGGAAAAAGGAATATATTCAAATATAAACTACACAGAAGCATTCTGTGAAACTTTTTTCTGATCTGAGCATTCAGCTAACAGAGTTAAACCATACTTTTGATTGAGCAGTTTTGAAACACTCTGTCTGTAGAAAATGCAACTGGACATTCGTAGCGCTAAGTGGGTAATAGTGGAAAAAAGAATATGTTCAAATATAAACTACACAGAAGCATTGTATGAAACTTCTTTCTGTTCTGTGCATTCAACTAACAGAGTTGAACCTTACTTTTGATTGAGCCGTTCTGAAACACTCTTTCTGTAGAAACTGCAATTGGACATTCTGAGCGCTAAGAGGCCTATATTGGGAAAAAGAATATCTACAAATAAAAACTACACAGAAGAATTGTGTGAAACTTCTTTCTGTTCTGTTTGTTCAACTAAAAGAGTTGAACCTTAGTTTTGATTGAGCCGTTCGGAAACACTCTTTCTGTAGAAAATGCAAGTGGAGATTCGGAGCGCTAAGAGGGTAATAGTGGAAAAAGGAATGTCTCCAAATATAAACTACACAGAGTCATTCGGTGAAACTTCTTTCTGATCTGTGCATTCAGCTAACAGTGTTAAACCATACTTTTGATTGAGCAGATCTGAACTCTCTTTCTGTAGAAAATGCAACTGGACATTTGGAGCACTAAGAGCGTAGTAGTGGAAAAAGGAATATATTCAAATATAAACTACACAGAAGCATTCTGTGAAACTTCTTTCTGATCTGTGCATTCAGCTAACAGAGTTAAACCATGCTTTTGATTGAGCAGTTTTGAAACACTCTGTCTGTAGAAAATGCAACTGGACATTCGTAGCGCTAAGTGGGTAATAGTGGAAAAAAGAATATGTTCAAATATAAACTACACAGTAGCATTCTGTGAAAATTCTCTCTGTTCTGTGCATTCAACTAACAGAGTTGAACCTTACTTTTGATTGAGCCGTTCTGAAACACTCTTTCTGTAGAAACTGCAATTGGACATGCTAAGCGCTAAGAGGCCTACATTTTGAAAAAGAATATATTCAAATAAAAACTACACAGATGCATTGTGTGAAACTTATTTCTGATCTGTAAATTCAGTTAACAGAGATAAAACATATTTTTGATTGAGCAGTTATGAAACACACTTTTTGTAGAAAATGCAAGTGGAGATTCGGAGCGCTAAGAGGGTAATAGTGGAAAAAGGAATGTCTTCAAATATAAACTACACAGAATCATTCGGTGAAACTTCTTTCTGATCTGTGCATTCAGCTAACAGTGTTAAACCACAGTTTTGATTGAGCAGATCTGAACACTCTTTCTGTAGAAAATGCAACTGGACATTTGGAGCGCTAAGAGCGTAGTAGTGGAAAAAGGAATATATTCAAATATAAACTACACAGAAGCATTCTGTGAAACTTCTTTCTGATCTGAGCATTCAGCTAACAGAGTTAAACCATACTTTTGATTGAGCAGTTTTGAAACACTCTGTCTGTAGAAAATGCAACTGGACATTCGTAGCGCTAAGTGGGTAATAGTGGAAAAAAGAATATGTTCAAATATAAACTACACAGAAGCATTGTATGAAACTGCTTTCTGTTCTGTGCATTCAACTAACAGAGTTGAACCTTACTTTTGATTGAGCCGTTCTGAAACACTCTTTCTGTAGAAACTGCAATTGGACATTCTGAGCGCTAAGAGGCCTATATTGGGAAAAAGAATGTCTACAAATAAAAACTACACAGAAGAATTGTGTGAAACTTCTTTCTGTTCTGTTTATTCAACTAAAAGAGTTGAACCTTAGTTTTGATTGAGCCGTTCTGAAACACTCTTTCTGTAGAAAATGCAAGTGGAGATTCGGAGCGCTAAGAGGGTAATAGTGGAAAAAGGAATGTCTCCAAATATAAACTACACAGAATCATTCGGTGAAACTTCTTTCTGATCTGTGCATTCAGCTAACGGTGTTAAACCATACTTTTGATTGAGCAGATCTGAACTCTCTTTCTGTAGAAAATGCAACTGGACATTTGGAGCGCTAAGAGAGTATTAGTGGAAAAAGGAATATATTCAAATATAAACTACACAGAAGCATTCTGTGAAACTTCTTTCTGATCTGAGCATTCAGCTAACAGAGTTAAACCATACTTTTGATTG
This sequence comes from Symphalangus syndactylus, assembly GCF_028878055.3. NCBI lineage: Eukaryota > Metazoa > Chordata > Mammalia > Primates > Hylobatidae > Symphalangus > Symphalangus syndactylus. The sequence continues at coordinate 7,781,633 of NC_072445.2, read as the reverse complement.
AGCAGTTTTGAAACACTCTGTCTGTAGAAAATGCAACTGGACATTCGTAGCGCTAAGTGGGTAATAGTGGAAAAAAGAATATGTTCAAATATAAACTACACAGAAGCATTGTATGAAACTTCTTTCTCTTCTGTGCATTCAACTATCAGAGTTGAACCTTACTTTTGATTGAGCCTTTCTGAAACACTCTTTCTGTAGAAACTGCAATTGGACATTCTGAGGGCTAAGAGGCCTATATTGGGAAAAATAATATCTTCAAATAAAAACTACACAGAAGCATTGTGTGAAACTTATTTCTGATATGTTCATTAAGCTAACAGAATTAAACCATACTTTTGATTGCGCAGTTCTGAACACTCTTTCGTTAGAAAATGCAAGTGGACATTCGGAGCGCTAAGAGGGTAATAGTGGAAAAAGGAATATATTCAAATATAAACTACACAGTAGCATTCTGTGAAAATTCTTTCTGTTCTGTGCATTCAACTAACAGAGTTGAACCTTACTTTTGATTGAGCCGTTCTGAAACACTCTTTCTGTAGAAACTGCAATTGGACATGCTAAGCGCTAAGAGGCCTACATTGGGAAAAAGAATATCTTCAAATAAAAACTACACAGATGCATTCTGTGAAACTTATTTCTGATCTGTAAATTCAGTTAACAGAGATAAAACATATTTTTGATTCAGCAGTTATGAAACACTCTTTTTGTAGAAAATGCAAGTGGAGATTCGGAGCGCTAAGAGGGTAATAGTGGAAAAAGGAATGTCTTCAAATATAAACTACACAGAATCATTCGGTGAAACTTCTTTCTGATCTGTGCATTCAGCTAACAGAGTTAAACCATATTTTTGATTGAGCAGATCTGAACACTCTTTCTGTAGAAAATGCAACTGGACATTTGGAGCGCTAAGAGCGTAGTAGTGGAAAAAGGAATATATTCAAATATAAACTACACAGAAGCATTCTGTGAAACTTCTTTCTGATCGGAGCATTCAGCTAACAGAGTTAAACCATACTTTTGATTGAGCAGTTTTGAAACACTCTTTCTGTAGAAAATGCAACTGGACATTCGTAGCGCTAAGTGGGTAACAGTGGAAAAAAGAATATGTTCAAATATAAACTACAGAGAAGCATTGTATGAAACTTCTTTCTGTTCTGTGCATTCAACTAACAGAGTTGAACCTTACTTTTGATTGAGCCGTTCTGAAACACTCTTTCTGTAGAAACTGCAATTGGACATTCTGAGCGCTAAGAGGCCTATATTGGGAAAAAGAATGTCTACAAATAAAAACTACAGAGAAGAATTGTGTGAAACTTCTTTCTGTTCTGTTTGTTCAACTAAAAGAGTTGAACCTTAGTTTTGATTGAGCCGTTCTGAAACACTCTTTCTGTAGAAAATGCAAGTGGAGATTCGGAGCGCTAAGAGGGTAATAGTGGAAAAAGGAATGTCTCCAAATATAAACTACACAGAATCATTCGGTGAAACTTCTTTCTGATCTGTGCATTCAGCCTACAGAGTTAAACCATACTTTTGATTGGGCAGATCTGAACTCTCTTTCTGTAGTAAATGCAACTGGACATTTGGAGCGCTAAGAGAGCAGTAGTGGAAAAAGGAATATATTCAAATATAAACTACACAGAAGCATTCTGTGAAACTTCTTTCTGATCTGAGCATTCAGCTAACAGAGTTTAACCATACTTTTGATTGAGCAGTTTTGAAACACTCTGTCTGTAGAAAATGCAACTGGACATTCGTAGCGCTAAGTGGGTAATAGTGGAAAAAAGAATATGTTCAAATATAAACTACACAGAAGCATTGTATGAAACTTCTTTCTGTTCTGTGCATTCAACTAACAGAGTTGAACCTTACTTTTGATTGAGCCTTTCTGAAACACTCTTTCTGTAGAAACTGCAATTGGACATTCTGAGCGCTAAGAGGCCTATATTGGGAAAAATAATATCTTCAAATAAAAACTACACAGAAGCATTGTGTGAAACTTATTTCTGATATATTCATTAAGCTAACAGAGTTAAACCATACTTTTGATTGCGCAGTTCTGAACACTCTTTCGGTAGAAAATGCAAGTGGACATTCGGAGCGCTAAGAGGGTAATAGTGGAAAAAGGAATATATTCAAATATAAACTACACAGTAGCATTCTGTGAAAATTCTTTCTGTTCTGTGCATTCAACTAACAGAGTTGAACCTTACTTTTGATTGAGCCGTTCTGAAACACTCTTTCTGTAAAAACTGCAATTGGACATGCTAAGAGCTAAGAGGCCTACATTGGGAAAAAGAATATCTTCAAATAAAAACTACACAGATGCATTCTGTGAAACTTAAATCTGATCTGTAAATTCAGTTAACAGAGATAAAACATATTTTTGATTGAGCAGTTATGAAACACTCTTTTTGTAGAAAATGCAAGTGGAGATTCGGAGCGCTAAGGGGGTAATAGTGGAAAAAGGAATGTCTTCAAATATAAACTACACAGAATCATTCGGTGAAACTTCTTTCTGATCTGTGCATTCAGCTAACAGAGTTAAAACATACTTTTGATTGAGCAGATCTGAACACTCTTTCTGTAGAAAATGCAACTGGACACTTGGAGCGCTAAGAGCGTAGTAGTGGAAAAAGGAATATATTCAAATATAAACTACACAGAAGCATTCTGTGAAACTTCTTTCTGATCTGAGCATTCAGCTAACAGAGTTAAACCATACTTTTGATTGAGCAGTTTTGAAACACTCTGTCTGTAGAAAATGCAACTGGACATTCGTAGCGCTAAGTGGGTAATAGTGGAAAAAAGAATATGTTCAAATATAAACTACACAGAAGCATTGTATGAAACTTCTTTCTGTTCTGTGCATTCAACTAACAGAGTTGAACCATACTTTTGATTGAGCCGTTCTGAAACACTCTTTCTGTAGAAACTGCAATTGGACATTCTGAGCGCTAAGAGGCCTATATTGGGAAAAAGAATGTCTACAAATAAAAACTACACAGAAGAATTGTGTGAAACTTCTTTCTGTTCTGTTTGTTCAACTAAAAGAGTTGAACCTTAGTTTTGATTGAGCCGTTCTGAAACACTCTTTCTGTAGAAAATGCAAGTGGAGATTCGGAGCGCTAAGAGGGTAATAGTGGAAAAAGGAATGTCTCCAAATATAAACTACACAGAATCATTCGGTGAAACTTCTTTCTGATCTGTGCATTCAGCTAACAGAGTTAAACCATACTTTTGATTGAGCAAATCTGAACTCTCTTTCTGTAGAAAATGCAACTGGACATTTGGAGCGCTAAGAGAGTAGTAGTGGAAAAAGGAATATATTCAAATATAAACTACACAGAAGCATTCTGTGAAACTTCTTTCTGATCTGAGCATTCAGCTAACAGAGTTTAACCATACCTTTGATTGAGCAGTTTTGAAACACTCTGTCTGTAGAAAATGCAACTGGACATTCGTAGCGCTAAGTGGGTAATAGTGGAAAAAAGAATATGTTCAAATATAAACTACACAGAAGCATTGTATGAAACTTCTTTCTGTTCTGTGCATTCAACTAACAGAGTTGAACCTTACTTTTGATTGAGCCTTTCTGAAACACTCTTTCTGTAGAAACTGCAATTGGACATTCTGAGCGCTAAGAGCCCTATATTGGGAAAAATAATATCTTCAAATAAAAACTACACAGAAGCATTGTGTGAAACTTATTTCTGATATGTTCATTAAGCTAACACAGTTAAACCATACTTTTGATTGCGCAGTTCTGAACACTCTTTCTGTAGAAAATGCAAGTGGACATTCGGAGCGCTAAGAGGGTAATAGTGGAAAAAGGAATATATTCAAATATAAACTACACAGTAGCATTCTGTGAAAATTCTTTCTGTTCTGTGCATTCAACTAACAGAGTTGAACCTTACTTTTGATTGAGCCGTTCTGAAACACTCTTTCTGTAGAAACTGCAATTGGACATGCTAAGCGCTAAGAGGCCTACATTGGGAAAAAGAATATCTTCAAATAAAAACTACACAGATGCACTCTGTGAAACTTATTTCTGATCTGTAAATTCAGTTAACAGAGATAAAACATAATTTTGATTGAGCAGTTATGAAACACTCTTTTTGTAGAAAATGCAAGTGGAGATTCGGAGCGCTAAGAGGTTAATAGTGGAAAAAGGAATGTCTTCAAATATAAACTAAACAGAATCATTCGGTGAAACTTCTTTCTGATCTGTGCATTCAGCTAACAGAGTTAAACCATACTTTTGATTGAGCAGATCAGAACACTCTTTCTGTTGAAAATGCAACTGGACATTTGGAGCGCTAAGAGCGTAGTAGTGGAAAAAGGAATATATTCAAATATAAACTACACAGAAGCATTCTGTGAAACTTCTTTCTGATCTGAGCATTCAGCTAACAGAGTTAAACCATACTTTTGATTGAGCAGTTTTGAAACACTCTGTCTGTAGAAAATGCAACTGGACATTCGTAGCGCTAAGTGGGTAATAGTGGAAAAAAGAATATGTTCAAATATAAACTACACAGAAGCATTGTATGAAACATCTTTCTGTTCTGTGCATTCAACTAACAGAGTTGAACCTTACTTTTGATTGAGCCGTTCTGAAACACTCTTTCTGTAGAAACTGCAATTGGACATTCTGAGCGCTAAGAGGCCTATATTGGGAAATGAATGTCTACAAATAAAAACTTCACAGAAGAATTGTGTGAAACTTCTTTCTGTTCTGTTTGTTCAACTAAAAGAGTTGAACCTTAGTTTTGATTGAGCCGTTCTGAAACACTCTTTCTGTAGAAAATGCAAGTGGAGATTCGGAGCGCTAAGAGGGTAATAGTGGAAAAAGGAATGTCTCCAAATATAAACTACACAGAATCATTCTGTGAAACTTCTTTCTGATCTGTGCATTCAGCTAACAGAGTTAAACCATACTTTCGATTGAGCAGATCTGAACACTCTTTCTGTAGAAAATGCAACTGGACATTTGGAGCGCTAAGAGAGTAGTAGTGGAAAAAGGAATATATTCAAATATAAACTACACAGAAGCATTCTGTGAAACTTCTTTCTGATCTGAGCATTCAGCTAACAGAGTTAAACCATACTTTTGATTGAGCAGTTTTGAAACACTCTGTCTGTAGAAAATGCAACTGGACATTCGTAGCGCTAAGTGGGTAATAGTGGAAAAAAGAATATGTTCAAATATAAACTACACAGAAGCATTGTATGAAACTTCTTTCTGTTCTGTGCATTCAACTAACAGATTTGAACCTTACTTTTGATTGAGCCTTTCTGAAACACTCTTTCTGTAGAAACTGCAATTGGACATTCTGAGCGCTAAGAGGCCTCTATTGGGAAAAATAATATCTTCAAATAAAAACTACACAGAAGCATTGTGTGAAACTTATTTCTGATATGTTCATTAAGCTAACAGAGTTAAACCATACTTTTGATTGCGCAGTTCTGAACATTCTTTCTGTAGAAAATGCACGTGGACATTCGGAGCGCTAAGAGGGTAATAGTGGAAAAAGGAATATATTCAAATATAAACTACACAGTAGCATTCTGTGAAAATTCTTTCTGTTCTGTGCATTCAACTAACAGAGTTGAACCTTACTTTTGATTGAGCTGTTCTGAAACACTCTTTCTGTAGAAACTGCAATTGGACATGCTAAGCGCCAGGAGGCATACATTGGGAAAAAGAATATCTTCAAATAAAAACTACACAGATGCACTCTGTGAAACTTATTTCTGATCTGTAAATTCAGTTAACAGAGATAAAACATATTTTTGATTGAGCAGTTATGAAACACTCTTTTTGTAGAAAATGCAAGTGGAGATTCGGAGCGCTAAGAGGGTAATAGTGGAAAAAGGAATGTCTTCAAATATAAACTACACAGAATCATTCGGTGAAACTTCTTTCTGATCTGTGCATTCAGCTAACAGAGTTAAACCATACTTTTGATTGAGCAGATCTGAACACTCTTTCTGTTGAAAATGCAACTGGACATTTGGAGCGCTAAGAGCGTAGTAGTGGAAAAAGGAATATATTCAAATATAAACTACACAGAAGCATTCTGTGAAACTTCTTTCTGATCTGAGCATTCAGCTAACAGAGTTAAACCATACTTTTGATTGAGCAGTTTTGAAACACTCTGTCTGTAGAAAATGCAACTGGACATTCGTAGCGCTAAGTGGGTAATAGTGGAAAAAAGAATATGTTCAAATATAAACTACACAGAAGCATTGTATGAAACTACTTTCTGTTCTGTGCATTCAACTAACAGAGTTGAACCTTACTTTTGATTGAGCCTTTCTGAAACACTTTTCCTGTAGAAACTGCAATTGGACATTCTGAGCGCTAAGAGGCCTCTATTGGGAAAAATAATATCTTCAAATAAAAACTACACAGAAGCATTGTGTGAAACTTATTTCTGATATGTTCATTAAGCTAACAGAGTTAAACCATACTTTTGATTGCGAAGTTCTGAACACTCTTTCTGTAGAAAATGCAAGTGGACATTCGGAGCGCTAAGAGGGTAATAGTGGAAAAAGGAATATATTCAAATATAAACTACACAGTAGCATTCTGCGAAAATTCTTTCTTTTCTGTGCATTCAACTAACAGAGTTGAACCTTACTTTTGATTGAGCCGTTCTGAAACACTCTTTCTGTAGAAACTGCTTTTGGACATGCTAAGCGCTAAGAGGCCTACATTGGGAAAAAGAATATCTTCAAATAAAAACTACACAGATGCACTCTGTGAAACTTATTTCTGATCTGTAAATTCAGTTAACAGAGATAAAACATATTTTTGATTGAGCAGTTATGAAACAATCTTTTTGTAGAAAATGCAAGTGGAGATTCGGAGCGCTAAGAGGGTAATAGTGGAAAAAGTAATGTCTTCAAATATAAACTAGACAGAATCATTCGGTGAAACTTCTTTCTGTTCTGTGCATTCAGCTAACAGAGTTAAACCATACTTTTGATTGAGCAGATCTGAACACTCTTTCTGTTGAAAATGCAACTGGACATTTGGAGCGCTAAGAGCGTAGTAGTGGAAAAAGGAATATATTCAAATATAAACTACACAGAAGCATTCTGTGAAACTTCTTTCTGATCTGAGCATTCAGCTAACAGAGTTAAACCATAATTTTGATTGAGCAGTTTTGAAACACTCTGTCTGTAGAAAATGCAACTGGACATTCGTAGCGCTAAGTGGGTAAGAGTGGAAAAAAGAATATGTTCAAATATAAACTACACAGAAGCATTGTATGAAACTTCTTTCTGTTCTGTGCATTCAACTAACAGAGTTGAACCTTACTTTTGATTGAGCCGTTCTGAAACACTCTTTCTGTAGAAACTGCAATTGGACATTCTGAGCGCTAAGAGGCCTATATTGGGAAAAAGAATGTCTACAAATAAAAACTACACAGAAGAATTGTGTGAAACTTCTTTCTGTTCTGTTTGTTCAACTAAAAGATTTGAACCTTAGTTTTGATTGAGCCGTTCTGAAACACTCTTTCTGTAGAAAATGCAAGTGGAGATTAGGAGCGCTAAGAGGGTAATAGTGGAAAAAGGAATGTCTCCAAATATAAACTACACAGAATCATTCTGTGAAACTTCTTTCTGATCTGTGCATTCAGCTAACAGAGGTAAACCATACTTTTGATTGAGCAGATCTGAACACTCTTTCTGTAGAAAATGCAACTGGACATTTGGAGCGCCAAGAGAGTAGTAGTGGAAATAGGAATATATTCAAATATAAACTACACAGAAGCATTCTGTGAAACTTCTTTCTGATCTGAGCATTCAGCTAACAGAGTTAAACCATACTTTTGATTGAGCAGTTTTGAAACACTCTGTCTGAAGAAAATGCAACTGGACATTCGTAGCGCTAAGTGGGTAATAGTGGAAAAAAGAATATGTTCAAATATAAACTACACAGAAGCATTGTATGAAACTTCTTTCTGTTCTGTGCATTCAACTAACAGAGTTGAACCTTACTTTTGATTGAGCCTTTCTGAAACACTCTTTCTGTAGAAACTGCAATTGGACATTCTGAGCGCTAAGAGGCCTCTATTGGGAAAAATAATATCTTCAAATAAAAACTACACAGAAGCATTGTGTGAAACTTATTTCTGATATGTTCATTAAGCTAACAGAGTTAAACCATACTTTTGATTGCGCAGTTCTGAACACTCTTTCTGTAGAAAATGCAAGTGGACATTCGGAGCGCTAAGAGGGTAATAGTGGAAAAAGGAATATATTCAAATATAAACTACACAGTAGCATTCTGTGAAAATTCTTTCTTTTCTGTTCATTCAACTAACAGAGTTGAACCTTACTTTTGATTGAGCCGTTCTGAAACACTCTTTCTGTAGAAACTGCTTTTGGACATGCTAAGCGCTAAGAGGCCTACATTGGGAAAAAGAATATCTTCAAATAAAAACTACACAGATGCACTCTGTGAAACTTATTTCTGATCTGTAAATTCAGTTAACAGAGATAAAACATATTTTTGATTGAGCAGTTATGAAACAATCTTTTTGTAGAAAATGCAAGTGGAGATTCGGAGCGCTAAGAGGGTAATAGTGGAAAAAGTAATGTCTACAAATATAAACTAGACAGAATCATTCGGTGAAACTTCTTTCTGTTCTGTGCATTCAGCTAACAGAGTTAAACCATACTTTTGATTGAGCAGATCTGAACACTCTTTCTGTTGAAAATGCAACTGGACATTTGGAGCGCTAAGAGCGTAGTAGTGGAAAAAGGAATATATTCAAATATAAACTACACAGAAGCATTCTGTGAAACTTCTTTCTGATCTGAGCATTCAGCTAACAGAGTTAAACCATAATTTTGATTGAGCAGTTTTGAAACACTCTGTCTGTAGAAAATGCAACTGGACATTCGTAGCGCTAAGTGGGTAAGAGTGGAAAAAAGAATATGTTCAAATATAAACTACACAGAAGCATTGTATGAAACTTCTTTCTGTTCTGTGCATTCAACTAACAGAGTTGAACCTTACTTTTGATTGAGCCGTTCTGAAACACTCTTTCTGTAGAAACTGCAATTGGACATTCTGAGCGCTAAGAGGCCTATATTGGGAAAAAGAATGTCTACAAATAAAAACTACACAGAAGAATTGTGTGAAACTTCTTTCTGTTCTGTTTGTTCAACTAAAAGATTTGAACCTTAGTTTTGATTGAGCCGTTCTGAAACACTCTTTCTGTAGAAAATGCAAGTGGAGATTAGGAGCGCTAAGAGGGTAATAGTGGAAAAAGGAATGTCTCCAAATATAAACTACACAGAATCATTCTGTGAAACTTCTTTCTGATCTGTGCATTCAGCTAACAGAGGTAAACCATACTTTTGATTGAGCAGATCTGAACACTCTTTCTGTAGAAAATGCAACTGGACATTTGGAGCGCCAAGAGAGTAGTAGTGGAAACAGGAATATATTCAAATATAAACTACACAGAAGCATTCTGTGAAACTTCTTTCTGATCTGAGCATTCAGCTAACAGAGTTAAACCATACTTTTGATTGAGCAGTTTTGAAACACTCTGTCTGTAGAAAATGCAACTGGACATTCGTAGCGCTAAGTGGGTAATAGTGGAAAAAAGAATATGTTCAAATATAAACTACACAGAAGCATTGTATGAAACTTCTTTCTGTTCTGTGCATTCAACTAACAGAGTTGAACCTTACTTTTGATTGAGCCTTTCTGAAACACTCTTTCTGTAGAAACTGCAATTGGACATTCTGAGCGCTAAGAGGCCTCTATTGGGAAAAATAATATCTTCAAATAAAAACTACACAGAAGCATTGTGTGAAACTTATTTCTGATATGTTCATTAAGCTAACAGAGTTAAACCATACTTTTGATTGCGCAGTTCTGAACACTCTTTCTGTAGAAAATGCAAGTGGACATTCGGAGCGCTAAGAGGGTAATAGTGGAAAAAGGAATATATTCAAATATAAACTACACAGTAGCATTCTGTGAAAATTCTTTCTTTTCTGTGCATTCAACTAACAGAGTTGAACCTTACTTTTGATTGAGCCGTTCTGAAACACTCTTTCTGTAGAAACTGCTTTTGGACATGCTAAGCGCTAAGAGGCCTACATTGGGAAAAAGAATATCTTCAAATAAAAACTACACAGATGCACTCTGTGAAACTTATTTCTGATCTGTAAATTCAGTTAACAGAGATAAAACATATTTTTGATTGAGCAGTTATGAAACAATCTTTTTGTAGAAAATGCAAGTGGAGATTCGGAGCGCTAAGAGGGTAATAGTGGAAAAAGTAATGTCTACAAATATAAACTAGACAGAATCATTCGGTGAAACTTCTTTCTGTTCTGTGCATTCAGCTAACAGAGTTAAAACATACTTTTGATTGAGCAGATCTGAACACTCTTTCTGTTGAAAATGCAACTGGACATTTGGAGCGCTAAGAGCGTAGTAGTGGAAAAAGGAATATATTCAAATATAAACTACACAGAAGCATTCTGTGAAACTTCTTTCTGATCTGAGCATTCAGCTAACAGAGTTAAACCATAATTTTGATTGAGCAGTTTTGAAACACTCTGTCTGTAGAAAATGCAACTGGACATTCGTAGCGCTAAGTGGGTAAGAGTGGAAAAAAGAATATGTTCAAATATAAACTACACAGAAGCATTGTATGAAACTTCTTTCTGTTCTGTGCATTCAACTAACAGAGTTGAACCTTACTTTTGATTGAGCCGTTCTGAAACACTCTTTCTGTAGAAACTGCAATTGGACATTCTGAGCGCTAAGAGGCCTATATTGGGAAAAAGAATGTCTACAAATAAAAACTACACAGAAGAATTGTGTGAAACTTCTTTCTGTTCTGTTTGTTCAACTAAAAGATTTGAACCTTAGTTTTGATTGAGCCGTTCTGAAACACTCTTTCTGTAGAAAATGCAAGTGGAGATTAGGAGCGCTAAGAGGGTAATAGTGGAAAAAGGAATGTCTCCAAATATAAACTACACAGAATCATTCTGTGAAACTTCTTTCTGATCTGTGCATTCAGCTAACAGAGGTAAACCATACTTTTGATTGAGCAGATCTGAACACTCTTTCTGTAGAAAATGCAACTGGACATTTGGAGCGCCAAGAGAGTAGTAGTGGAAATAGGAATATATTCAAATATAAACTACACAGAAGCATTCTGTGAAACTTCTTTCTGATCTGAGCATTCAGCTAACAGAGTTAAACCATACTTTTGATTGAGCAGTTTTGAAACACTCTGTCTGTAGAAAATGCAACTGGACATTCGTAGCGCTAAGTGGGTAATAGTGGAAAAAAGAATATGTTCAAATATAAACTACACAGAAGCATTGTATGAAACTTCTTTCTGTTCTGTGCATTCAACTAACAGAGTTGAACCTTACTTTTGATTGAGCCTTTCTGAAACACTCTTTCTGTAGAAACTGCAATTGGACATTCTGAGCGCTAAGAGGCCTCTATTGGGAAAAATAATATCTTCAAATAAAAACTACACAGAAGCATTGTGTGAAACTTATTTCTGATATGTTCATTAAGCAAACAGAGTTAAACCATACTTTTGATTGCGCAGTTCTGAACACTCTTTCTGTAGAAAATGCAAGTGGACATTCGGAGCGCTAAGAGGGTAATAGTGGAAAAAGGAATATATTCAAATATAAACTACACAGTAGCATTCTGTGAAAATACTTTCTGTTCTGTGCATTCAACTTACAGAGTTGAACCTTACTTTTGATTGAGCCGTTCTGAAACACTCTTTCTGTAGAAACTGCAATTGGACATTCTGAGCGCTAAGAGGCCTACATTGGGAAAAAGTATATCTTCAAATAAAAACTACACAGATGCATTCTGTGAAACTTATTTCTGATCTGTAAATTCAGTTAACAGAGATAAAACATATTTTTGATTGAGCAGTTATGAAACACTCTTTTTGTAGAAAATGCAAGTGGAGATTCGGAGCGCTAAGAGGGTAATAGTGGAAAAAGGAATGTCTTCAAATATAAACTACACAGAATCATTCGGTGAAACTTCTTTCTGATCTGTGCATTCAGCTAACAGAGTTAAACCATATTTTTGATTGAGCAGATCTGAACACTCTTTCTGTAGAAAATGCAACTGGACATTTCGAGCGCTAAGAGCGTAGTAGTGGAAAAAGGAATATATTCAAATATAAACTACACAGAAGCATTCTGTGAAACTTCTTTCTGATCTGAGCATTCAGCTAACAGAGTTAAACCATACTTTTGATTGAGCAGTTTTGAAACACTCTGTCTGTAGAAAATGCAACTGGACATTCGTAGCGCTAAGTGGGTAATAGTGGAAAAAAGAATATGTTCAAATATGAACTACACAGAAGCATTGTATGAAACTTCTTTGTGTTCTGTGCATTCAACTAACAGAGTTGAACCTTACTTTTGATTGAGCCGTTCTGAAACACTCTTTCTGTAGAAACTGCAATTGGACATTCTGAGCGCTAAGAGGCCTATATTGGGAAAAAGAATGTCTACAAATAAAAACTACACAGAAGAATTGTGTGAAACTCCTTTCTGTTCTGTTTGTTCAACTAAAAGAGTTGAACCTTAGTTTTGATTGAGCCGTTTTGAAACACTCTTTCTGTAGAAAATGCAAGTGGAGATTCGGAGCGCTAAGAGAGTAATAGTGGAAAAAGGAATGTCTCCAAATATAAACTACACAGAATCATTCTGTGAAACTTGTTTCTGATCTGTGCATTCAGCTAACAGAGTTAAACCATACTTTTGATTGAGCAGATCTGAACTCTCTTTCTGTAGAAAATGCAACTGGACATTTGGAGCGCTAAGAGAGTAGTAGTGGAAAAAGGAATATATTCAAATATAAACTACACAGAAGCATTCTGTGAAACTTCTTTCTGATCTGAGCATTCAGCTAACAGAGTTAAACCATACATTTGATTGAGCAGTTTTGAAACACTCTGTCTGTAGAAAATGCAACTGGACATTCGTAGCGCTAAGTGGGTAATAGTGGAAAAAAGAATATGTTCAAATATAAACTACACAGAAGAATTGTATGCAACTACTTTCTGTTCTGTGCATTCAACTAACAGAGTTGAAACTTAATTTTGATTGAGCCTTTCTGAAACACTCTTTCTGTAGAAACTGCAATTGGACATTCTGAGCGCTAAGAGGCCTCTATTGGGAAAAATAATATCATCAAATAAAAACTACACAGAAGCATTGTGTGAAACTTATTTCTGATATGTTCATTAAGCTAACAGAGTTAAACCATACTTTTGATTGCGCAGTTCTGAACACTCTTTCTGTAGAAAATGCAAGTGGACATTCGGAGCGCTAAGAGGGTAATAGTGGAAAAAGGAATATATTCAAATATAAACTACACAGTAGCATTCTGTGAAAATTCTTTCTGTTCTGTGCATTCAACTAACAGAGTTGAACCTTACTTTTGATTGAGCCGTTCTGAAACACTCTTTCTGTAGAAACTGCAATTGGACATGCTAAGCGCTAAGAGGCCTACATTGGGAAAAAGAATATCTTCAAATAAAAACTACACAGATGCATTCTGTGAAACTTATTTCTGATCTGTAAATTCAGTTAACAGAGATAAAACATATTTTTGATTGAGCAGTTATGAAACACTCTTTTTGTAGAAAATGCAAGTGGAGATTCGGAGCGCTAAGAGGGTAATAGTGGAAAAAGGAATGTCTTCAAATATAAACTACACAGAATCATTCGGTGAAACTTCTTTCTGATCTGTGCATTCAGCTAACAGAGTTAAACCATTCTTTTGATTGAGCAGATCTGAACACTCTTTCTGTAGAAAATTCAACTGGACATTTGGAGCGCTAAGAGCGTAGTAGTGGAAAAAGGAATATATTCAAATATAAACTACACAGAAGCATTCTGTGAAACTTCTTTCTGATCTGAGCATTCACCTAACAGAGTTAAACCATACTTTTGATTGAGCAGTTTTGAAACACTCTGTCTGTAGAAAATGCAACTGGACATTCGTAGGGCTAAGTGGGTAATAGTGGAAAAAAGAATATGTTCAAATATAAACTACACAGAAGCATTGTATGAAACTTCTTTCTGTTCTGTGCATTCAACTAACAGAGTTGAACCTTACTTTTGATTGAGCCGATCTGAAACACTCTTTCTGTAGAAACTGCAATTGGACATTCTGAGCGCTAAGAGGCCTATATTGGGAAAAAGAATGTCTACAAATAAAAACTACACAGAAGAATTGTGTGAAACTTCTTTCTGTTCTGTTTGTTCAACTAAAAGATTTGAACCTTAGTTTTGATTGAGCCGTTCTGAAACACTCTTTCTGTAGAAAATGCAAGTGGAGATTCGGAGCGCTAAGAGGGTAATAGTGGAAAAAGGAATGTCTCCAAATATAAACTACACAGAATCATTCTGTGAAACTTCTTTCTGATCTGTGCATTCAGCTAACAGAGTTAAACCATACTTTTGATTGAGCAGATCTGAACTCTCTTTCTGTAGAAAATGCAACTGGACATTTGGAGCGCTAAGAGAGTAGTAGTGGAAAAAGGAATATATTCAAATATAAACTACACAGAAGCATTCTGTGAAACTTCTTTCTGATCTGAGCATTCAGCTAACAGATTTAAACCATACTTTTGATTGAGCAGTTTTGAAACACTCTGTCTGTAGAAAATGCAACTGGACATTCGTAGCGCTAAGTGGGTAATAGTGGAAAAAAGAATATGTTCAAATATAAACTACACAGAAGCATTGTATGAAACTTCTTTCTGTTCTGTGCATTCAACTAACAGAGTTGAACCTTACTTTTGATTGAGCCTTTCTGAAACACTCTTTCTGTAGAAACTGCAATTGGACATTCTGAGCGCTAAGAGGCCTCTATTGGGAAAAATAATATCTTCAAATAAAAACTACACAGAAGCATTGTGTGAAACTTATTTCTGATATGTTCATTAAGCTAACAGAGTTAAACCATACTTTTGATTGCGCAGTTCTGAACACTCTTTCTGTAGAAAATGCAAGTGGACATTCGGAGCGCTAAGAGGGTAATAGTGGAAAAAGGAATATATTCAAATATAAACTACACAGTAGCATTCTGTGAAAATTCTTTCTGTTCTGTGCATTCAACTAACAGAGTTGAACCTTACTTTTGATTGAGCCGTTCTGAAACACTCTTTCTGTAGAAACTGCAATTGGATATGCTAAGCGCTAAGAGGCCTACATTGGGAAAAAGAGTATCTTCAAATAAAAACTACACAGATGCATTCTGTGAAACTTATTTCTGATCTGTAAATTCAGTTAACAGAGATAAAACATATTTTTGATTGAGCAGTTATGAAACACTCTTTTTGTAGAAAATGCAAGTGGAGATTCGGAGCGCTAAGAGGGTAATATTGGAAAAAGGAATGTCTTCAAATATAAACTACACAGAATCATTCGGTGAAACTTCTTTCTGATCTGTGCATTCAGCTAACAGAGTTAAACCATACTTTTGATTGAGCAGATCTGAACACTCTTTCTGTAGAAAATGCAACTGGACATTTGGAGCGCTAAGAGCGTAGTAGTGGAAAAAGGAATATATTCAAATATAAACTACACAGAAGCATTCTGTGAAACTTTTTTCTGATCTGAGCATTCAGCTAACAGAGTTAAACCATACTTTTGATTGAGCAGTTTTGAAACACTCTGTCTGTAGAAAATGCAACTGGACATTCGTAGCGCTAAGTGGGTAATAGTGGAAAAAAGAATATGTTCAAATATAAACTACACAGAAGCATTGTATGAAACTTCTTTCTGTTCTGTGCATTCAACTAACAGAGTTGAACCTTACTTTTGATTGAGCCGTTCTGAAACACTCTTTCTGTAGAAACTGCAATTGGACATTCTGAGCGCTAAGAGGCCTATATTGGGAAAAAGAATATCTACAAATAAAAACTACACAGAAGAATTGTGTGAAACTTCTTTCTGTTCTGTTTGTTCAACTAAAAGAGTTGAACCTTAGTTTTGATTGAGCCGTTCGGAAACACTCTTTCTGTAGAAAATGCAAGTGGAGATTCGGAGCGCTAAGAGGGTAATAGTGGAAAAAGGAATGTCTCCAAATATAAACTACACAGAGTCATTCGGTGAAACTTCTTTCTGATCTGTGCATTCAGCTAACAGTGTTAAACCATACTTTTGATTGAGCAGATCTGAACTCTCTTTCTGTAGAAAATGCAACTGGACATTTGGAGCACTAAGAGCGTAGTAGTGGAAAAAGGAATATATTCAAATATAAACTACACAGAAGCATTCTGTGAAACTTCTTTCTGATCTGTGCATTCAGCTAACAGAGTTAAACCATGCTTTTGATTGAGCAGTTTTGAAACACTCTGTCTGTAGAAAATGCAACTGGACATTCGTAGCGCTAAGTGGGTAATAGTGGAAAAAAGAATATGTTCAAATATAAACTACACAGTAGCATTCTGTGAAAATTCTCTCTGTTCTGTGCATTCAACTAACAGAGTTGAACCTTACTTTTGATTGAGCCGTTCTGAAACACTCTTTCTGTAGAAACTGCAATTGGACATGCTAAGCGCTAAGAGGCCTACATTTTGAAAAAGAATATATTCAAATAAAAACTACACAGATGCATTGTGTGAAACTTATTTCTGATCTGTAAATTCAGTTAACAGAGATAAAACATATTTTTGATTGAGCAGTTATGAAACACACTTTTTGTAGAAAATGCAAGTGGAGATTCGGAGCGCTAAGAGGGTAATAGTGGAAAAAGGAATGTCTTCAAATATAAACTACACAGAATCATTCGGTGAAACTTCTTTCTGATCTGTGCATTCAGCTAACAGTGTTAAACCACAGTTTTGATTGAGCAGATCTGAACACTCTTTCTGTAGAAAATGCAACTGGACATTTGGAGCGCTAAGAGCGTAGTAGTGGAAAAAGGAATATATTCAAATATAAACTACACAGAAGCATTCTGTGAAACTTCTTTCTGATCTGAGCATTCAGCTAACAGAGTTAAACCATACTTTTGATTGAGCAGTTTTGAAACACTCTGTCTGTAGAAAATGCAACTGGACATTCGTAGCGCTAAGTGGGTAATAGTGGAAAAAAGAATATGTTCAAATATAAACTACACAGAAGCATTGTATGAAACTGCTTTCTGTTCTGTGCATTCAACTAACAGAGTTGAACCTTACTTTTGATTGAGCCGTTCTGAAACACTCTTTCTGTAGAAACTGCAATTGGACATTCTGAGCGCTAAGAGGCCTATATTGGGAAAAAGAATGTCTACAAATAAAAACTACACAGAAGAATTGTGTGAAACTTCTTTCTGTTCTGTTTATTCAACTAAAAGAGTTGAACCTTAGTTTTGATTGAGCCGTTCTGAAACACTCTTTCTGTAGAAAATGCAAGTGGAGATTCGGAGCGCTAAGAGGGTAATAGTGGAAAAAGGAATGTCTCCAAATATAAACTACACAGAATCATTCGGTGAAACTTCTTTCTGATCTGTGCATTCAGCTAACGGTGTTAAACCATACTTTTGATTGAGCAGATCTGAACTCTCTTTCTGTAGAAAATGCAACTGGACATTTGGAGCGCTAAGAGAGTATTAGTGGAAAAAGGAATATATTCAAATATAAACTACACAGAAGCATTCTGTGAAACTTCTTTCTGATCTGAGCATTCAGCTAACAGAGTTAAACCATACTTTTGATTGAGCAGTTTTGAAACACTCTGTCTGTAGAAAATGCAACTGGACATTCGTAGCGCTAAGTGGGTAATAGTGGAAAAAAGAATATGTTCAAATATAAACTACACAGAAGCATTGTATGAAACTTCTTTCTCTTCTGTGCATTCAACTATCAGAGTTGAACCTTACTTTTGATTGAGCCTTTCTGAAACACTCTTTCTGTAGAAACTGCAATTGGACATTCTGAGGGCTAAGAGGCCTATATTGGGAAAAATAATATCTTCAAATAAAAACTACACAGAAGCATTGTGTGAAACTTATTTCTGATATGTTCATTAAGCTAACAGAATTAAACCATACTTTTGATTGCGCAGTTCTGAACACTCTTTCGTTAGAAAATGCAAGTGGACATTCGGAGCGCTAAGAGGGTAATAGTGGAAAAAGGAATATATTCAAATATAAACTACACAGTAGCATTCTGTGAAAATTCTTTCTGTTCTGTGCATTCAACTAACAGAGTTGAACCTTACTTTTGATTGAGCCGTTCTGAAACACTCTTTCTGTAGAAACTGCAATTGGACATGCTAAGCGCTAAGAGGCCTACATTGGGAAAAAGAATATCTTCAAATAAAAACTACACAGATGCATTCTGTGAAACTTATTTCTGATCTGTAAATTCAGTTAACAGAGATAAAACATATTTTTGATTCAGCAGTTATGAAACACTCTTTTTGTAGAAAATGCAAGTGGAGATTCGGAGCGCTAAGAGGGTAATAGTGGAAAAAGGAATGTCTTCAAATATAAACTACACAGAATCATTCGGTGAAACTTCTTTCTGATCTGTGCATTCAGCTAACAGAGTTAAACCATATTTTTGATTGAGCAGATCTGAACACTCTTTCTGTAGAAAATGCAACTGGACATTTGGAGCGCTAAGAGCGTAGTAGTGGAAAAAGGAATATATTCAAATATAAACTACACAGAAGCATTCTGTGAAACTTCTTTCTGATCGGAGCATTCAGCTAACAGAGTTAAACCATACTTTTGATTGAGCAGTTTTGAAACACTCTTTCTGTAGAAAATGCAACTGGACATTCGTAGCGCTAAGTGGGTAACAGTGGAAAAAAGAATATGTTCAAATATAAACTACAGAGAAGCATTGTATGAAACTTCTTTCTGTTCTGTGCATTCAACTAACAGAGTTGAACCTTACTTTTGATTGAGCCGTTCTGAAACACTCTTTCTGTAGAAACTGCAATTGGACATTCTGAGCGCTAAGAGGCCTATATTGGGAAAAAGAATGTCTACAAATAAAAACTACAGAGAAGAATTGTGTGAAACTTCTTTCTGTTCTGTTTGTTCAACTAAAAGAGTTGAACCTTAGTTTTGATTGAGCCGTTCTGAAACACTCTTTCTGTAGAAAATGCAAGTGGAGATTCGGAGCGCTAAGAGGGTAATAGTGGAAAAAGGAATGTCTCCAAATATAAACTACACAGAATCATTCGGTGAAACTTCTTTCTGATCTGTGCATTCAGCCTACAGAGTTAAACCATACTTTTGATTGGGCAGATCTGAACTCTCTTTCTGTAGTAAATGCAACTGGACATTTGGAGCGCTAAGAGAGCAGTAGTGGAAAAAGGAATATATTCAAATATAAACTACACAGAAGCATTCTGTGAAACTTCTTTCTGATCTGAGCATTCAGCTAACAGAGTTTAACCATACTTTTGATTGAGCAGTTTTGAAACACTCTGTCTGTAGAAAATGCAACTGGACATTCGTAGCGCTAAGTGGGTAATAGTGGAAAAAAGAATATGTTCAAATATAAACTACACAGAAGCATTGTATGAAACTTCTTTCTGTTCTGTGCATTCAACTAACAGAGTTGAACCTTACTTTTGATTGAGCCTTTCTGAAACACTCTTTCTGTAGAAACTGCAATTGGACATTCTGAGCGCTAAGAGGCCTATATTGGGAAAAATAATATCTTCAAATAAAAACTACACAGAAGCATTGTGTGAAACTTATTTCTGATATATTCATTAAGCTAACAGAGTTAAACCATACTTTTGATTGCGCAGTTCTGAACACTCTTTCGGTAGAAAATGCAAGTGGACATTCGGAGCGCTAAGAGGGTAATAGTGGAAAAAGGAATATATTCAAATATAAACTACACAGTAGCATTCTGTGAAAATTCTTTCTGTTCTGTGCATTCAACTAACAGAGTTGAACCTTACTTTTGATTGAGCCGTTCTGAAACACTCTTTCTGTAAAAACTGCAATTGGACATGCTAAGCGCTAAGAGGCCTACATTGGGAAAAAGAATATCTTCAAATAAAAACTACACAGATGCATTCTGTGAAACTTAAATCTGATCTGTAAATTCAGTTAACAGAGATAAAACATATTTTTGATTGAGCAGTTATGAAACACTCTTTTTGTAGAAAATGCAAGTGGAGATTCGGAGCGCTAAGGGGGTAATAGTGGAAAAAGGAATGTCTTCAAATATAAACTACACAGAATCATTCGGTGAAACTTCTTTCTGATCTGTGCATTCAGCTAACAGAGTTAAAACATACTTTTGATTGAGCAGATCTGAACACTCTTTCTGTAGAAAATGCAACTGGACACTTGGAGCGCTAAGAGCGTAGTAGTGGAAAAAGGAATATATTCAAATATAAACTACACAGAAGCATTCTGTGAAACTTCTTTCTGATCTGAGCATTCAGCTAACAGAGTTAAACCATACTTTTGATTGAGCAGTTTTGAAACACTCTGTCTGTAGAAAATGCAACTGGACATTCGTAGCGCTAAGTGGGTAATAGTGGAAAAAAGAATATGTTCAAATATAAACTACACAGAAGCATTGTATGAAACTTCTTTCTGTTCTGTGCATTCAACTAACAGAGTTGAACCATACTTTTGATTGAGCCGTTCTGAAACACTCTTTCTGTAGAAACTGCAATTGGACATTCTGAGCGCTAAGAGGCCTATATTGGGAAAAAGAATGTCTACAAATAAAAACTACACAGAAGAATTGTGTGAAACTTCTTTCTGTTCTGTTTGTTCAACTAAAAGAGTTGAACCTTAGTTTTGATTGAGCCGTTCTGAAACACTCTTTCTGTAGAAAATGCAAGTGGAGATTCGGAGCGCTAAGAGGGTAATAGTGGAAAAAGGAATGTCTCCAAATATAAACTACACAGAATCATTCGGTGAAACTTCTTTCTGATCTGTGCATTCAGCTAACAGAGTTAAACCATACTTTTGATTGAGCAAATCTGAACTCTCTTTCTGTAGAAAATGCAACTGGACATTTGGAGCGCTAAGAGAGTAGTAGTGGAAAAAGGAATATATTCAAATATAAACTACACAGAAGCATTCTGTGAAACTTCTTTCTGATCTGAGCATTCAGCTAACAGAGTTTAACCATACCTTTGATTGAGCAGTTTTGAAACACTCTGTCTGTAGAAAATGCAACTGGACATTCGTAGCGCTAAGTGGGTAATAGTGGAAAAAAGAATATGTTCAAATATAAACTACACAGAAGCATTGTATGAAACTTCTTTCTGTTCTGTGCATTCAACTAACAGAGTTGAACCTTACTTTTGATTGAGCCTTTCTGAAACACTCTTTCTGTAGAAACTGCAATTGGACATTCTGAGCGCTAAGAGCCCTATATTGGGAAAAATAATATCTTCAAATAAAAACTACACAGAAGCATTGTGTGAAACTTATTTCTGATATGTTCATTAAGCTAACACAGTTAAACCATACTTTTGATTGCGCAGTTCTGAACACTCTTTCTGTAGAAAATGCAAGTGGACATTCGGAGCGCTAAGAGGGTAATAGTGGAAAAAGGAATATATTCAAATATAAACTACACAGTAGCATTCTGTGAAAATTCTTTCTGTTCTGTGCATTCAACTAACAGAGTTGAACCTTACTTTTGATTGAGCCGTTCTGAAACACTCTTTCTGTAGAAACTGCAATTGGACATGCTAAGCGCTAAGAGGCCTACATTGGGAAAAAGAATATCTTCAAATAAAAACTACACAGATGCACTCTGTGAAACTTATTTCTGATCTGTAAATTCAGTTAACAGAGATAAAACATAATTTTGATTGAGCAGTTATGAAACACTCTTTTTGTAGAAAATGCAAGTGGAGATTCGGAGCGCTAAGAGGTTAATAGTGGAAAAAGGAATGTCTTCAAATATAAACTAAACAGAATCATTCGGTGAAACTTCTTTCTGATCTGTGCATTCAGCTAACAGAGTTAAACCATACTTTTGATTGAGCAGATCAGAACACTCTTTCTGTTGAAAATGCAACTGGACATTTGGAGCGCTAAGAGCGTAGTAGTGGAAAAAGGAATATATTCAAATATAAACTACACAGAAGCATTCTGTGAAACTTCTTTCTGATCTGAGCATTCAGCTAACAGAGTTAAACCATACTTTTGATTGAGCAGTTTTGAAACACTCTGTCTGTAGAAAATGCAACTGGACATTCGTAGCGCTAAGTGGGTAATAGTGGAAAAAAGAATATGTTCAAATATAAACTACACAGAAGCATTGTATGAAACATCTTTCTGTTCTGTGCATTCAACTAACAGAGTTGAACCTTACTTTTGATTGAGCCGTTCTGAAACACTCTTTCTGTAGAAACTGCAATTGGACATTCTGAGCGCTAAGAGGCCTATATTGGGAAATGAATGTCTACAAATAAAAACTTCACAGAAGAATTGTGTGAAACTTCTTTCTGTTCTGTTTGTTCAACTAAAAGAGTTGAACCTTAGTTTTGATTGAGCCGTTCTGAAACACTCTTTCTGTAGAAAATGCAAGTGGAGATTCGGAGCGCTAAGAGGGTAATAGTGGAAAAAGGAATGTCTCCAAATATAAACTACACAGAATCATTCTGTGAAACTTCTTTCTGATCTGTGCATTCAGCTAACAGAGTTAAACCATACTTTCGATTGAGCAGATCTGAACACTCTTTCTGTAGAAAATGCAACTGGACATTTGGAGCGCTAAGAGAGTAGTAGTGGAAAAAGGAATATATTCAAATATAAACTACACAGAAGCATTCTGTGAAACTTCTTTCTGATCTGAGCATTCAGCTAACAGAGTTAAACCATACTTTTGATTGAGCAGTTTTGAAACACTCTGTCTGTAGAAAATGCAACTGGACATTCGTAGCGCTAAGTGGGTAATAGTGGAAAAAAGAATATGTTCAAATATAAACTACACAGAAGCATTGTATGAAACTTCTTTCTGTTCTGTGCATTCAACTAACAGATTTGAACCTTACTTTTGATTGAGCCTTTCTGAAACACTCTTTCTGTAGAAACTGCAATTGGACATTCTGAGCGCTAAGAGGCCTCTATTGGGAAAAATAATATCTTCAAATAAAAACTACACAGAAGCATTGTGTGAAACTTATTTCTGATATGTTCATTAAGCTAACAGAGTTAAACCATACTTTTGATTGCGCAGTTCTGAACATTCTTTCTGTAGAAAATGCACGTGGACATTCGGAGCGCTAAGAGGGTAATAGTGGAAAAAGGAATATATTCAAATATAAACTACACAGTAGCATTCTGTGAAAATTCTTTCTGTTCTGTGCATTCAACTAACAGAGTTGAACCTTACTTTTGATTGAGCTGTTCTGAAACACTCTTTCTGTAGAAACTGCAATTGGACATGCTAAGCGCCAGGAGGCATACATTGGGAAAAAGAATATCTTCAAATAAAAACTACACAGATGCACTCTGTGAAACTTATTTCTGATCTGTAAATTCAGTTAACAGAGATAAAACATATTTTTGATTGAGCAGTTATGAAACACTCTTTTTGTAGAAAATGCAAGTGGAGATTCGGAGCGCTAAGAGGGTAATAGTGGAAAAAGGAATGTCTTCAAATATAAACTACACAGAATCATTCGGTGAAACTTCTTTCTGATCTGTGCATTCAGCTAACAGAGTTAAACCATACTTTTGATTGAGCAGATCTGAACACTCTTTCTGTTGAAAATGCAACTGGACATTTGGAGCGCTAAGAGCGTAGTAGTGGAAAAAGGAATATATTCAAATATAAACTACACAGAAGCATTCTGTGAAACTTCTTTCTGATCTGAGCATTCAGCTAACAGAGTTAAACCATACTTTTGATTGAGCAGTTTTGAAACACTCTGTCTGTAGAAAATGCAACTGGACATTCGTAGCGCTAAGTGGGTAATAGTGGAAAAAAGAATATGTTCAAATATAAACTACACAGAAGCATTGTATGAAACTACTTTCTGTTCTGTGCATTCAACTAACAGAGTTGAACCTTACTTTTGATTGAGCCTTTCTGAAACACTTTTCCTGTAGAAACTGCAATTGGACATTCTGAGCGCTAAGAGGCCTCTATTGGGAAAAATAATATCTTCAAATAAAAACTACACAGAAGCATTGTGTGAAACTTATTTCTGATATGTTCATTAAGCTAACAGAGTTAAACCATACTTTTGATTGCGAAGTTCTGAACACTCTTTCTGTAGAAAATGCAAGTGGACATTCGGAGCGCTAAGAGGGTAATAGTGGAAAAAGGAATATATTCAAATATAAACTACACAGTAGCATTCTGCGAAAATTCTTTCTTTTCTGTGCATTCAACTAACAGAGTTGAACCTTACTTTTGATTGAGCCGTTCTGAAACACTCTTTCTGTAGAAACTGCTTTTGGACATGCTAAGCGCTAAGAGGCCTACATTGGGAAAAAGAATATCTTCAAATAAAAACTACACAGATGCACTCTGTGAAACTTATTTCTGATCTGTAAATTCAGTTAACAGAGATAAAACATATTTTTGATTGAGCAGTTATGAAACAATCTTTTTGTAGAAAATGCAAGTGGAGATTCGGAGCGCTAAGAGGGTAATAGTGGAAAAAGTAATGTCTTCAAATATAAACTAGACAGAATCATTCGGTGAAACTTCTTTCTGTTCTGTGCATTCAGCTAACAGAGTTAAACCATACTTTTGATTGAGCAGATCTGAACACTCTTTCTGTTGAAAATGCAACTGGACATTTGGAGCGCTAAGAGCGTAGTAGTGGAAAAAGGAATATATTCAAATATAAACTACACAGAAGCATTCTGTGAAACTTCTTTCTGATCTGAGCATTCAGCTAACAGAGTTAAACCATAATTTTGATTGAGCAGTTTTGAAACACTCTGTCTGTAGAAAATGCAACTGGACATTCGTAGCGCTAAGTGGGTAAGAGTGGAAAAAAGAATATGTTCAAATATAAACTACACAGAAGCATTGTATGAAACTTCTTTCTGTTCTGTGCATTCAACTAACAGAGTTGAACCTTACTTTTGATTGAGCCGTTCTGAAACACTCTTTCTGTAGAAACTGCAATTGGACATTCTGAGCGCTAAGAGGCCTATATTGGGAAAAAGAATGTCTACAAATAAAAACTACACAGAAGAATTGTGTGAAACTTCTTTCTGTTCTGTTTGTTCAACTAAAAGATTTGAACCTTAGTTTTGATTGAGCCGTTCTGAAACACTCTTTCTGTAGAAAATGCAAGTGGAGATTAGGAGCGCTAAGAGGGTAATAGTGGAAAAAGGAATGTCTCCAAATATAAACTACACAGAATCATTCTGTGAAACTTCTTTCTGATCTGTGCATTCAGCTAACAGAGGTAAACCATACTTTTGATTGAGCAGATCTGAACACTCTTTCTGTAGAAAATGCAACTGGACATTTGGAGCGCCAAGAGAGTAGTAGTGGAAATAGGAATATATTCAAATATAAACTACACAGAAGCATTCTGTGAAACTTCTTTCTGATCTGAGCATTCAGCTAACAGAGTTAAACCATACTTTTGATTGAGCAGTTTTGAAACACTCTGTCTGAAGAAAATGCAACTGGACATTCGTAGCGCTAAGTGGGTAATAGTGGAAAAAAGAATATGTTCAAATATAAACTACACAGAAGCATTGTATGAAACTTCTTTCTGTTCTGTGCATTCAACTAACAGAGTTGAACCTTACTTTTGATTGAGCCTTTCTGAAACACTCTTTCTGTAGAAACTGCAATTGGACATTCTGAGCGCTAAGAGGCCTCTATTGGGAAAAATAATATCTTCAAATAAAAACTACACAGAAGCATTGTGTGAAACTTATTTCTGATATGTTCATTAAGCTAACAGAGTTAAACCATACTTTTGATTGCGCAGTTCTGAACACTCTTTCTGTAGAAAATGCAAGTGGACATTCGGAGCGCTAAGAGGGTAATAGTGGAAAAAGGAATATATTCAAATATAAACTACACAGTAGCATTCTGTGAAAATTCTTTCTTTTCTGTTCATTCAACTAACAGAGTTGAACCTTACTTTTGATTGAGCCGTTCTGAAACACTCTTTCTGTAGAAACTGCTTTTGGACATGCTAAGCGCTAAGAGGCCTACATTGGGAAAAAGAATATCTTCAAATAAAAACTACACAGATGCACTCTGTGAAACTTATTTCTGATCTGTAAATTCAGTTAACAGAGATAAAACATATTTTTGATTGAGCAGTTATGAAACAATCTTTTTGTAGAAAATGCAAGTGGAGATTCGGAGCGCTAAGAGGGTAATAGTGGAAAAAGTAATGTCTACAAATATAAACTAGACAGAATCATTCGGTGAAACTTCTTTCTGTTCTGTGCATTCAGCTAACAGAGTTAAACCATACTTTTGATTGAGCAGATCTGAACACTCTTTCTGTTGAAAATGCAACTGGACATTTGGAGCGCTAAGAGCGTAGTAGTGGAAAAAGGAATATATTCAAATATAAACTACACAGAAGCATTCTGTGAAACTTCTTTCTGATCTGAGCATTCAGCTAACAGAGTTAAACCATAATTTTGATTGAGCAGTTTTGAAACACTCTGTCTGTAGAAAATGCAACTGGACATTCGTAGCGCTAAGTGGGTAAGAGTGGAAAAAAGAATATGTTCAAATATAAACTACACAGAAGCATTGTATGAAACTTCTTTCTGTTCTGTGCATTCAACTAACAGAGTTGAACCTTACTTTTGATTGAGCCGTTCTGAAACACTCTTTCTGTAGAAACTGCAATTGGACATTCTGAGCGCTAAGAGGCCTATATTGGGAAAAAGAATGTCTACAAATAAAAACTACACAGAAGAATTGTGTGAAACTTCTTTCTGTTCTGTTTGTTCAACTAAAAGATTTGAACCTTAGTTTTGATTGAGCCGTTCTGAAACACTCTTTCTGTAGAAAATGCAAGTGGAGATTAGGAGCGCTAAGAGGGTAATAGTGGAAAAAGGAATGTCTCCAAATATAAACTACACAGAATCATTCTGTGAAACTTCTTTCTGATCTGTGCATTCAGCTAACAGAGGTAAACCATACTTTTGATTGAGCAGATCTGAACACTCTTTCTGTAGAAAATGCAACTGGACATTTGGAGCGCCAAGAGAGTAGTAGTGGAAACAGGAATATATTCAAATATAAACTACACAGAAGCATTCTGTGAAACTTCTTTCTGATCTGAGCATTCAGCTAACAGAGTTAAACCATACTTTTGATTGAGCAGTTTTGAAACACTCTGTCTGTAGAAAATGCAACTGGACATTCGTAGCGCTAAGTGGGTAATAGTGGAAAAAAGAATATGTTCAAATATAAACTACACAGAAGCATTGTATGAAACTTCTTTCTGTTCTGTGCATTCAACTAACAGAGTTGAACCTTACTTTTGATTGAGCCTTTCTGAAACACTCTTTCTGTAGAAACTGCAATTGGACATTCTGAGCGCTAAGAGGCCTCTATTGGGAAAAATAATATCTTCAAATAAAAACTACACAGAAGCATTGTGTGAAACTTATTTCTGATATGTTCATTAAGCTAACAGAGTTAAACCATACTTTTGATTGCGCAGTTCTGAACACTCTTTCTGTAGAAAATGCAAGTGGACATTCGGAGCGCTAAGAGGGTAATAGTGGAAAAAGGAATATATTCAAATATAAACTACACAGTAGCATTCTGTGAAAATTCTTTCTTTTCTGTGCATTCAACTAACAGAGTTGAACCTTACTTTTGATTGAGCCGTTCTGAAACACTCTTTCTGTAGAAACTGCTTTTGGACATGCTAAGCGCTAAGAGGCCTACATTGGGAAAAAGAATATCTTCAAATAAAAACTACACAGATGCACTCTGTGAAACTTATTTCTGATCTGTAAATTCAGTTAACAGAGATAAAACATATTTTTGATTGAGCAGTTATGAAACAATCTTTTTGTAGAAAATGCAAGTGGAGATTCGGAGCGCTAAGAGGGTAATAGTGGAAAAAGTAATGTCTACAAATATAAACTAGACAGAATCATTCGGTGAAACTTCTTTCTGTTCTGTGCATTCAGCTAACAGAGTTAAAACATACTTTTGATTGAGCAGATCTGAACACTCTTTCTGTTGAAAATGCAACTGGACATTTGGAGCGCTAAGAGCGTAGTAGTGGAAAAAGGAATATATTCAAATATAAACTACACAGAAGCATTCTGTGAAACTTCTTTCTGATCTGAGCATTCAGCTAACAGAGTTAAACCATAATTTTGATTGAGCAGTTTTGAAACACTCTGTCTGTAGAAAATGCAACTGGACATTCGTAGCGCTAAGTGGGTAAGAGTGGAAAAAAGAATATGTTCAAATATAAACTACACAGAAGCATTGTATGAAACTTCTTTCTGTTCTGTGCATTCAACTAACAGAGTTGAACCTTACTTTTGATTGAGCCGTTCTGAAACACTCTTTCTGTAGAAACTGCAATTGGACATTCTGAGCGCTAAGAGGCCTATATTGGGAAAAAGAATGTCTACAAATAAAAACTACACAGAAGAATTGTGTGAAACTTCTTTCTGTTCTGTTTGTTCAACTAAAAGATTTGAACCTTAGTTTTGATTGAGCCGTTCTGAAACACTCTTTCTGTAGAAAATGCAAGTGGAGATTAGGAGCGCTAAGAGGGTAATAGTGGAAAAAGGAATGTCTCCAAATATAAACTACACAGAATCATTCTGTGAAACTTCTTTCTGATCTGTGCATTCAGCTAACAGAGGTAAACCATACTTTTGATTGAGCAGATCTGAACACTCTTTCTGTAGAAAATGCAACTGGACATTTGGAGCGCCAAGAGAGTAGTAGTGGAAATAGGAATATATTCAAATATAAACTACACAGAAGCATTCTGTGAAACTTCTTTCTGATCTGAGCATTCAGCTAACAGAGTTAAACCATACTTTTGATTGAGCAGTTTTGAAACACTCTGTCTGTAGAAAATGCAACTGGACATTCGTAGCGCTAAGTGGGTAATAGTGGAAAAAAGAATATGTTCAAATATAAACTACACAGAAGCATTGTATGAAACTTCTTTCTGTTCTGTGCATTCAACTAACAGAGTTGAACCTTACTTTTGATTGAGCCTTTCTGAAACACTCTTTCTGTAGAAACTGCAATTGGACATTCTGAGCGCTAAGAGGCCTCTATTGGGAAAAATAATATCTTCAAATAAAAACTACACAGAAGCATTGTGTGAAACTTATTTCTGATATGTTCATTAAGCAAACAGAGTTAAACCATACTTTTGATTGCGCAGTTCTGAACACTCTTTCTGTAGAAAATGCAAGTGGACATTCGGAGCGCTAAGAGGGTAATAGTGGAAAAAGGAATATATTCAAATATAAACTACACAGTAGCATTCTGTGAAAATACTTTCTGTTCTGTGCATTCAACTTACAGAGTTGAACCTTACTTTTGATTGAGCCGTTCTGAAACACTCTTTCTGTAGAAACTGCAATTGGACATTCTGAGCGCTAAGAGGCCTACATTGGGAAAAAGTATATCTTCAAATAAAAACTACACAGATGCATTCTGTGAAACTTATTTCTGATCTGTAAATTCAGTTAACAGAGATAAAACATATTTTTGATTGAGCAGTTATGAAACACTCTTTTTGTAGAAAATGCAAGTGGAGATTCGGAGCGCTAAGAGGGTAATAGTGGAAAAAGGAATGTCTTCAAATATAAACTACACAGAATCATTCGGTGAAACTTCTTTCTGATCTGTGCATTCAGCTAACAGAGTTAAACCATATTTTTGATTGAGCAGATCTGAACACTCTTTCTGTAGAAAATGCAACTGGACATTTCGAGCGCTAAGAGCGTAGTAGTGGAAAAAGGAATATATTCAAATATAAACTACACAGAAGCATTCTGTGAAACTTCTTTCTGATCTGAGCATTCAGCTAACAGAGTTAAACCATACTTTTGATTGAGCAGTTTTGAAACACTCTGTCTGTAGAAAATGCAACTGGACATTCGTAGCGCTAAGTGGGTAATAGTGGAAAAAAGAATATGTTCAAATATGAACTACACAGAAGCATTGTATGAAACTTCTTTGTGTTCTGTGCATTCAACTAACAGAGTTGAACCTTACTTTTGATTGAGCCGTTCTGAAACACTCTTTCTGTAGAAACTGCAATTGGACATTCTGAGCGCTAAGAGGCCTATATTGGGAAAAAGAATGTCTACAAATAAAAACTACACAGAAGAATTGTGTGAAACTCCTTTCTGTTCTGTTTGTTCAACTAAAAGAGTTGAACCTTAGTTTTGATTGAGCCGTTTTGAAACACTCTTTCTGTAGAAAATGCAAGTGGAGATTCGGAGCGCTAAGAGAGTAATAGTGGAAAAAGGAATGTCTCCAAATATAAACTACACAGAATCATTCTGTGAAACTTGTTTCTGATCTGTGCATTCAGCTAACAGAGTTAAACCATACTTTTGATTGAGCAGATCTGAACTCTCTTTCTGTAGAAAATGCAACTGGACATTTGGAGCGCTAAGAGAGTAGTAGTGGAAAAAGGAATATATTCAAATATAAACTACACAGAAGCATTCTGTGAAACTTCTTTCTGATCTGAGCATTCAGCTAACAGAGTTAAACCATACATTTGATTGAGCAGTTTTGAAACACTCTGTCTGTAGAAAATGCAACTGGACATTCGTAGCGCTAAGTGGGTAATAGTGGAAAAAAGAATATGTTCAAATATAAACTACACAGAAGAATTGTATGCAACTACTTTCTGTTCTGTGCATTCAACTAACAGAGTTGAAACTTAATTTTGATTGAGCCTTTCTGAAACACTCTTTCTGTAGAAACTGCAATTGGACATTCTGAGCGCTAAGAGGCCTCTATTGGGAAAAATAATATCATCAAATAAAAACTACACAGAAGCATTGTGTGAAACTTATTTCTGATATGTTCATTAAGCTAACAGAGTTAAACCATACTTTTGATTGCGCAGTTCTGAACACTCTTTCTGTAGAAAATGCAAGTGGACATTCGGAGCGCTAAGAGGGTAATAGTGGAAAAAGGAATATATTCAAATATAAACTACACAGTAGCATTCTGTGAAAATTCTTTCTGTTCTGTGCATTCAACTAACAGAGTTGAACCTTACTTTTGATTGAGCCGTTCTGAAACACTCTTTCTGTAGAAACTGCAATTGGACATGCTAAGCGCTAAGAGGCCTACATTGGGAAAAAGAATATCTTCAAATAAAAACTACACAGATGCATTCTGTGAAACTTATTTCTGATCTGTAAATTCAGTTAACAGAGATAAAACATATTTTTGATTGAGCAGTTATGAAACACTCTTTTTGTAGAAAATGCAAGTGGAGATTCGGAGCGCTAAGAGGGTAATAGTGGAAAAAGGAATGTCTTCAAATATAAACTACACAGAATCATTCGGTGAAACTTCTTTCTGATCTGTGCATTCAGCTAACAGAGTTAAACCATTCTTTTGATTGAGCAGATCTGAACACTCTTTCTGTAGAAAATTCAACTGGACATTTGGAGCGCTAAGAGCGTAGTAGTGGAAAAAGGAATATATTCAAATATAAACTACACAGAAGCATTCTGTGAAACTTCTTTCTGATCTGAGCATTCACCTAACAGAGTTAAACCATACTTTTGATTGAGCAGTTTTGAAACACTCTGTCTGTAGAAAATGCAACTGGACATTCGTAGGGCTAAGTGGGTAATAGTGGAAAAAAGAATATGTTCAAATATAAACTACACAGAAGCATTGTATGAAACTTCTTTCTGTTCTGTGCATTCAACTAACAGAGTTGAACCTTACTTTTGATTGAGCCGATCTGAAACACTCTTTCTGTAGAAACTGCAATTGGACATTCTGAGCGCTAAGAGGCCTATATTGGGAAAAAGAATGTCTACAAATAAAAACTACACAGAAGAATTGTGTGAAACTTCTTTCTGTTCTGTTTGTTCAACTAAAAGATTTGAACCTTAGTTTTGATTGAGCCGTTCTGAAACACTCTTTCTGTAGAAAATGCAAGTGGAGATTCGGAGCGCTAAGAGGGTAATAGTGGAAAAAGGAATGTCTCCAAATATAAACTACACAGAATCATTCTGTGAAACTTCTTTCTGATCTGTGCATTCAGCTAACAGAGTTAAACCATACTTTTGATTGAGCAGATCTGAACTCTCTTTCTGTAGAAAATGCAACTGGACATTTGGAGCGCTAAGAGAGTAGTAGTGGAAAAAGGAATATATTCAAATATAAACTACACAGAAGCATTCTGTGAAACTTCTTTCTGATCTGAGCATTCAGCTAACAGAGTTAAACCATAATTTTGTTTGAGCAGTTTTGAAACACTCTGTCTGTAGAAAATGCAACTGGACATTCGTAGCGCTAAGTGGGTAATAGTGGAAAAAAGAATATGTTCAAATATAAACTACACAGAAGCATTGTATGAGACTTCTTTCTGTTCTGTGCATTCAACTAACAGAGTTGAACCTTACTTTTGATTGAGCCTTTCTGAAACACTCTTTCTGTAGAAACTGCAATTGGACATTCTGAGCGCTAAGAGGCCTATATTGGGAAAAATAATATCTTCAAATAAAAACTACACAGAAGCATTGTGTGAAACTTATTTCTGATATGTTCATTAAGCTAACAGAGTTAAACCATACTTTTGATTGCGCAGTTCTGAAAACTCTGTAGAAAATGCATGTGGACATTCGGAGCGCTAAGAGGGTAATAGTGGAAAAAGGAATATATTCAAATATAAACTACACAGTAGAATTCTGTGAAAATTCTTTCTGTTCTGTGCATTCAACTAACAGAGTTGAACCTTACTTTTGATTGAGCCGTTCTGAAACACTCTTTCTGTAGAAACTGCAATTGGACATGCTAAGCGCTAAGAGGCCTACATTGGGAAAAAGAATATCTTCAAATAAAAACTACACAGATGCATTCTGTGAAACTTATTTCTGATCTGTAAATTCAGTTAACAGAGATAAAACATATTTTTGATTGAGCAGTTATGAAACACTCTTTTTGTAGAAAATGCAAGTGGATATTCGGAGCGCTAAGAGGGTAATAGTGGAAAAAGGAATGTCTCCAAATATAAACTACACAGAATCATTCTGTGAAACTTCTTTCTGATGTGTGAATTCAGCTAACAGAGTTAAACCATACTTTTGATTGAGCAGATCTGAACTCTCTTTCTGTAGAAAATGCAACTGGACATTTGGAGCGCTAAGAGAGTAGTAGTGGAAAAAGGAATATATTCAAATATAAACTACACAGAAGCATTCTGTGAAACTTCTTTCTGATCTGAGCATTCAGCTAACAGAGTTAAACCATACATTTGATTGAGCAGTTTTGAAACACTCTGTCTGTAGAAAATGCAACTGGACATTCGTAGCGCTAAGTTGGTAATAGTGGAAAAAAGAATATGTTCAAATATAAACTACACAGAAGCATTGTATGCAACTACTTTCTGTTCTGTGCATTCAACTAACAGAGTTGAACCTTACTTTTGATTGAGCCTTTCTGAAACACTCTTTCTGTAGAAACTGCAATTGGACATTCTGAGCGCTAAGAGGCCTCTATTGGGAAAAATAATATCTTCAAATAAAAACTACACAGAAGCATTGTGTGAAACTTATTTCTGATATGTTCATTAAGCTAACAGAGTTAAACCATACTTTTGATTGCGCAGTTCTGAACACTCTTTCTGTAGAAAATGCAAGTGGACATTCAGAGCGCTAAGAGGGTAATAGTGGAAAAAGGAATATATTCAAATATAAACTACACAGTAGCATTCTGTGAAAATTCTTTCTGTTCTGTGCATTCAACTAACAGAGTTGAACCTTACTTTTGATTGAGCCGTTCTGAAACACTCTTTCTGTAGAAACTGCAATTGGACATGCTAAGCGCTAAGAGGCCTACATTGGGAAAAAGAACATCTTCAAATAAAAACTACACAGATGCATTCTGTGAAACTTATTTCTGATCTGTAAATTCAGTTAACAGAGATAAAACATATTTTTGATTGAGCAGTTATGAAACACTCTTTTTGTAGAAAATGCAAGTGGAGATTCGGAGCGCTAAGAGGGTAATAGTGGAAAAAGGAATGTCTTCAAATATAAACTACACAGAATCATTCGGTGAAACTTCTTTCTGATCTGTGCATTCAGCTAACAGAGTTAAACCATTCTTTTGATTGAGCAGATCTGAACACTCTTTCTGTAGAAAATGCAACTGGACATTTGGAGCGCTAAGAGCGTAGTAGTGGAAAAAGGAATATATTCAAATATAAACTACACAGAAGCATTCTGTGAAACTTCTTTCTGATCTGAGCATTCACCTAACAGAGTTAAACCATACTTTTGATTGAGCAGTTTTGAAACACTCTGTCTGAAGAAAATGCAACTGGACATTCGTAGGGCTAAGTGGGTAATAGTGGAAAAAAGAATATGTTCAAATATAAACTACACAGAAGCATTGTATGAAACTTCTTTCTGTTCTGTGCATTCAACTAACAGAGTTGAACCTTACTTTTGATTGAGCCGATCTGAAACACTCTTTCTGTAGAAACTGCAATTGGACATTCTGAGCGCTAAGAGGCCTATATTGGGAAAAAGAATGTCTACAAATAAAAACTACACAGAAGAATTGTGTGAAACTTCTTTCTGTTCTGTTTGTTCAACTAAAAGAGTTGAACCTTAGTTTTGATTGAGCCGTTCTGAAACACTCTTTCTGTAGAAAATGCAAGTGGAGATTCGGAGCGCTAAGAGGGTAATAGTGGAAAAAGGAATGTCTCCAAATATAAACTACACAGAATCATTCGGTGAAACTTCTTTCTGATCTGTGCATTCAGCTAACAGAGTTAAACCATACTTTTGATTGAGCAGATCTGAACTCTCTTTCTGTAGAAAATGCAACTGGACATTTGGAGCGCTAAGAGCGTAGTAGTGGAAAATGGAATATATTCAAATATAAACTACACAGAAGCATTCTGTGAAACTTCTTTCTGATCTGAGCATTCAGCTAACAGAGTTAAACCATACTTTTGATTGCGCAGTTCTGAACACTCTTTCTGTAGAAAATGCAAGTGGACATTCGGAGCGCTAAGAGGGTAATAGTGGAAAAAGGAATATATTCAAATATAAACTACACAGTAGCATTCTGTGAAAACTCTTTCTGTTCTGTGCATTCAGCTAACAGAGTTGAACCTTACTTTTGATTGAGCCGTTCTGAAACACTCTTTCTGTAGAAACTGCAATTGGACATGCTAAGCGCTAAGAGGCCTACATTGGGAAAAAGAATATCTTCAAATAAAAACTACACAGATGCATTCTGTGAAACTTATTTCTGATCTGTAAATTCAGTTAACAGAGATAAAACATATTTTTGATTGAGCAGTTATGAAACACTCTTTTTGTAGAAAATGCAAGTGGAGATTCTTAGCGCTAAGCGGGTAATAGTGGAAAAAGGAATGTCTTCAAATATAAACTACACAGAATCATTCGGTGAAACTTCTTTCTGATCTGTGCATTCAGCTAACAGAGTTAAACCATACTTTTGATTGAGCAGATCTGAACACTCTTTCTGTAGAAAATGCAACTGGACATTTGGAGCGCTAAGAGCGTAGTAGTGGAAAAAGGAATATATTCAAATATAAACTACACAGAAGCATTCTGTGAAACTTCTTTCTGATCTGAGCATTCAGCTAACAGAGTTAAACCATACTTTTGATTGAGCAGTTTTGAAACACTCTGTCTGTAGAAAATGCAACTGGACATTCGTAGCGCTAAGTGGGTAATAGTGGAAAAAAGAATATGTTCAAATATAAACTACACAGAAGCATTGTATGAAACTTCTTTCTGTTCTGTGCATTCAACTAACAGAGTTGAACCTTACTTTTGATTGAGCCGATCTGAAACACTCTTTTGTAGAAACTGCAATTGGACATTCTGAGCGCTAAGAGGCCTATATTGGGAAAAAGAATGTCTACAAATAAAAACTACACAGAAGAATTGTGTGAAACTTCTTTCTGTTCTGTTTGTTCAACTAAAAGATTTGAACCTTAGTTTTGATTGAGCCGTTCTGAAACACACTTTCTGTAGAAAATGCAAGTGGAGATTCGGAGCGCTAAGAGGGTAATAGTGGAAAAAGGAATGTCTCCAAATATAAACTACACAGAATCATTCTGTGAAACTTCTTTCTGATCTGTGCATTCAGCTAACAGAGTTAAACCATACTTTTGATTGAGCAGATCTGAACACTCTTTCTGTAGAAAATGCAACTGGACATTTGGAGCGCCAAGAGAGTAGTAGTGGAAAAAGGAATATATTCAAATATAAACTACACAGAATCATTCTGTGAAACTTCTTTCTGATCTGAGCATTCAGCTAACTGAGTTAAACCATACTTTTGATTGAGCAGTTTTGAAACACTCTGTGTGTAGAAAATGCAACTGGACATTCGTAGCGCTAAGTGGGTAATAGTGGAAAAAAGAATATGTTCAAATATAAACTACACAGAAGAATTGTATGCAACTACTTTCTGTTCTGTGCATTCAACTAACAGAGTTGAACCTTAATTTTGATTGAGCCTTTCTGAAACACTCTTTCTGTAGAAACTGCAATTGGACATTCTGAGCGCTAAGAGGCCTCTATTGGGAAAATTAATATCTTCAAATAAAAAATACACAGAAGCATTGTGTGAAACTTATTTCTGATATGTTCATTAAGCTAACAGAGTTAAACCATACTTTTGATTGCGCAGTTCTGAACACTCTTTCTGTAGAAAATGCAAGTGGACATTCGGAGCGCTAAGAGGGTAATAGTGGAAAAAGGAATATATTCAAATATAAACTACACAGTAGCATTCTGTGAAAATACTTTCTGTTCTGTGCATTCAACTAACAGAGTTGAACCTTACTTTTGATTGAGCCGTTCTGAAACACTCTTTCTGTAGAAACTGCAATTGGACATGCTAAGCGCTAAGAGGCCTACATTGGGAAAAAGAATATCTTCAAATAAAAACTACACAGATGCATTCTGTGAAACTTATTTCTGATCTGTAAATTCAGTTAACAGAGATAAAACATATTTTTGATTGAGCAGTTATGAAACACTCTTTTTGTAGAAAATGCAAGTGGAGATTCGGAGCGCTAAGTGGGTAATAGTGGAAAAAGGAATGTCTTCAAATATAAACTACACAGAATCATTCGGTGAAACTTCTTTCTGATCTGTGCATTCAGCTAACAGAGGTAAACCATTCTTTTGATTGAGCAGATCTGAACACTCTTTCTGTAGAAAATGCAACTGGACATTTGGAGCGCTAAGAGCGTAGTAGTGGAAAAAGGAATATATTCAAATATAAACTACACAGAAGCATTCTGTGAAACTTCTTTCTGATCTGAGCATTCACCTAACAGAGTTAAACCATACTTTGGATTGAGCAGTTTTGAAACACTCTGTCTGTAGAAAATGCAACTGGACATTCGTAGGGCTAAGTGGGTAACAGTGGAAAAAAGAATATGTTCAAATATAAACTACACAGAAGCATTGTATGAAACTTCTTTCTGTTCTGTGCATTCAACTAACAGAGTTGAACCTTACTTTTGATTGAGCCGATCTGAAACACTCTTTCTGTAGAAACTGCAATTGGACATTCTGAGCGCTAAGAGGCCTATATAGGGAAAAAGAATGTCTACAAATAAAAACTACACAGAAGAATTGTGTGAAACTTCTTTCTGTTCTGTTTGTTCAACTAAAAGATTTGAACCTTAGTTTTGATTGAGCCGTTCTGAAACACTCTTTCTGTAGAAAATGCAAGTGGAGATTCGGAGCGCTAAGAGGGTAATAGTGGAAAAAGGAATGTCTCCAAATATAAACTACACAGAATCATTCTGTGAAACTTCTTTCTGATCTGTGCATTCAGCTAACAGAGTTAAACCATACTTTTGATTGAGCAGATCTGAACTCTCTTTCTGTAGAAAATGCAACTGGACATTTGGAGCGCTAAGAGAGTAGTAGTGGAAAAAGGAATATATTCAAATATAAACTACACAGAAGCATTCTGTGAAACTTCTTTCTGATCTGAGCATTCAGCTAACAGAGTTAAACCATACTTTTGTTTGAGCAGTTTTGAAACACTCTGTCTGTAGAAAATGCAACTGGACATTCGTAGCGCTAAGTGGGTAATAGTGGAAAAAAGAATATGTTCAAATATAAACTACACAGAAGCATTGTATGAAACTTCTTTCTGTTCTGTGCATTCAACTAACAGAGTTGAACCTTACTTTTGATTGAGCCTTTCTGAAACACTCTTTCTGTAGAAACTGCAATTGGACATTCTGAGCGCTAAGAGGCCTATATTGGGAAAAATAATATCTTCAAATAAAAACTACACAGAAGCATTGTGTGAAACTTATTTCTGA
The DNA here is from genome assembly GCF_028878055.3 of Symphalangus syndactylus. Classification (NCBI taxonomy): domain Eukaryota; kingdom Metazoa; phylum Chordata; class Mammalia; order Primates; family Hylobatidae; genus Symphalangus; species Symphalangus syndactylus. Next base: position 7,743,104 of record NC_072445.2, on the reverse strand, counting down.
TATGTTCATTAAGCTAACAGAGTTAAACCATACTTTTGATTGCGCAGTTCTGAAAACTCTGTAGAAAATGCAAGTGGACATTCGGAGCGCTAAGAGGGTAATAGTGGAAAAAGGAATATATTCAAATATAAACTACACAGTAGCATTCTGTGAAAATTCTTTCTGTTCTGTGCATTCAACTAACAGAGTTGAACCTTACTTTTGATTGAGCCGTTCTGAAACACTCTTTCTGTAGAAACTGCAATTGGACATGCTAAGCGCTAAGAGGCCTACATTGGGAAAAAGAATATCTTCAAATAAAAACTACACAGATGCATTCTGTGAAACTTATTTCTGATCTGTAAATTCAGTTAACAGAGATAAAACATATTTTTGATTGAGCAGTTATGAAACACTCTTTTTGTAGAAAATGCAAGTGGATATTCGGAGCGCTAAGAGGGTAATAGTGGAAAAAGGAATGTCTCCAAATATAAACTACACAGAATCATTCTGTGAAACTTCTTTCTGATGTGTGAATTCAGCTAACAGAGTTAAACCATACTTTTGATTGAGCAGATCTGAACTCTCTTTCTGTAGAAAATGCAACTGGACATTTGGAGCGCTAAGAGAGTAGTAGTGGAAAAAGGAATATATTCAAATATAAACTACACAGAAGCATTCTGTGAAACTTCTTTCTGATCTGAGCATTCAGCTAACAGAGTTAAACCATACATTTGATTGAGCAGTTTTGAAACACTCTGTCTGTAGAAAATGCAACTGGACATTCGTAGCGCTAAGTTGGTAATAGTGGAAAAAAGAATATGTTCAAATATAAACTACACAGAAGCATTGTATGCAACTACTTTCTGTTATGTGCATTCAACTAACAGAGTTGAACCTTACTTTTGATTGAGCCTTTCTGAAACACTCTTTCTGTAGAAACTGCAATTGGACATTCTGAGCGCTAAGAGGCCTCTATTGGGAAAAATAATATCTTCAAATAAAAACTACACAGAAGCATTGTGTGAAACTTATTTCTGATATGTTCATTAAGCTAACAGAGTTAAACCATACTTTTGATTGCGCAGTTCTGAACACTCTTTCTGTAGAAAATGCAAGTGGACATTCAGAGCGCTAAGAGTGTAATAGTGGAAAAAGGAATATATTCAAATATAAACTACACAGTAGCATTCTGTGAAAATTCTTTCTGTTCTGTGCATTCAACTAACAGAGTTGAACCTTACTTTTGATTGAGCCGTTCTGAAACACTCTTTCTGTAGAAACTGCAATTGGACATGCTAAGCGCTAAGAGGCCTACATTGGGAAAAAGAATATCTTCAAATAAAAACTACACAGATGCATTCTGTGAAACTTATTTCTGATCTGTAAATTCAGTTAACAGAGATAAAACATATTTTTGATTGAGCAGTTATGAAACACTCTTTTTGTAGAAAATGCAAGTGGAGATTCGGAGCGCTAAGAGGGTAATAGTGGAAAAAGGAATGTCTTCAAATATAAACTACACAGAATCATTCGGTGAAACTTCTTTCTGATCTGTGCATTCAGCTAACAGAGTTAAACCATTCTTTTGATTGAGCAGATCTGAACACTCTTTCTGTAGAAAATGCAACTGGACATTTGGAGCGCTAAGAGCGTAGTAGTGGAAAAAGGAATATATTCAAATATAAACTACACAGAAGCATTCTGTGAAACTTCTTTCTGATCTGAGCATTCACCTAACAGAGTTAAACCATACTTTTGATTGAGCAGTTTTGAAACACTCTGTCTGAAGAAAATGCAACTGGACATTCGTAGGGCTAAGTGGGTAATAGTGGAAAAAAGAATATGTTCAAATATAAACTACACAGAAGCATTGTATGAAACTTCTTTCTGTTCTGTGCATTCAACTAACAGAGTTGAACCTTTCTTTTGATTGAGCCGATCTGAAACACTCTTTCTGTAGAAACTGCAATTGGACATTCTGAGCGCTAAGAGGCCTATATTGGGAAAAAGAATGTCTACAAATAAAAACTACACAGAAGAATTGTGTGAAACTTCTTTCTGTTCTGTTTGTTCAACTAAAAGAGTTGAACCTTAGTTTTGATTGAGCCGTTCTGAAACACTCTTTCTGTAGAAAATGCAAGTGGAGATTCGGAGCGCTAAGAGGGTAATAGTGGAAAAAGGAATGTCTCCAAATATAAACTACACAGAATCATTCTGTGAAACTTCTTTCTGATCTGTGCATTCAGCTAACAGAGTTAAACCATACTTTTGATTGAGCAGATCTGAACTCTCTTTCTGTAGAAAATGCAACTGGACGTTTGGAGCGCTAAGAGCGTAGTAGTGGAAAAAGGAATATATTCAAATATAAACTACACAGAAGCATTCTGTGAAACTTCTTTCTGATCTGAGCATTCAGCTAACAGAGTTAAACCATACTTTTGATTGCGCAGTTCTGAACACTCTTTCTGTAGAAAATGCAAGTGGACATTCGGAGCGCTAAGAGGGTAATAGTGGAAAAAGGAATATATTCAAATATAAACTACACAGTAGCATTCTGTGAAAACTCTTTCTGTTCTGTGCATTCAGCTAACAGAGTTGAACCTTACTTTTGATTGAGCCGTTCTGAAACACTCTTTCTGTAGAAACTGCAATTGGACATGCTAAGCGCTAAGAGGCCTACATTGGGAAAAAGAATATCTTCAAATAAAAACTACACAGATGCATTCTGTGAAACTTATTTCTGATCTGTAAATTCAGTTAACAGAGATAAAACATATTTTTGATTGAGCAGTTATGAAACACTCTTTTTGTAGAAAATGCAAGTGGAGATTCTTAGCGCTAAGCGGGTAATAGTGGAAAAAGGAATGTCTTCAAATATAAACTACACAGAATCATTCGGTGAAACTTCTTTCTGATCTGTGCATTCAGCTAACAGAGTTAAACCATACTTTTGATTGAGCAGATCTGAACACTCTTTCTTTAGAAAATGCAACTGGACATTTGGAGCGCTAAGAGCGTAGTAGTGGAAAAAGGAATATATTCAAATATAAACTACACAGAAGCATTCTGTGAAACTTCTTTCTGATCTGAGCATTCAGCTAACAGAGTTAAACCATACTTTTGATTGAGCAGTTTTGAAACACTCTGTCTGTAGAAAATGCAACTGGACATTCGTAGCGCTAAGTGGGTAATAGTGGAAAAAAGAATATGTTCAAATATAAACTACACAGAAGCATTGTATGAAACTTCTTTCTGTTCTGTGCATTCAACTAACGGAGTTGAACCTTACTTTTGATTGAGCCGATCTGAAACACTCTTTTGTAGAAACTGCAATTGGACATTCTGAGCGCTAAGAGGCCTATATTGGGAAAAAGAATGTCTACAAATAAAAACTACACAGAAGAATTGTGTGAAACTTCTTTCTGTTCTGTTTGTTCAACTAAAAGAGTTGAACCTTAGTTTTGATTGAGCCGTTCTGAAACACTCTTTCTGTAGAAAATGCAAGTGGAGATTCGGAGCGCTAAGAGGGTAATAGTGGAAAAAGGAATGTCTCCAAATATAAACTACACAGAATCATTCTGTGAAACTTCTTTCTGATCTGTGCATTCAACTAACAGAATTAAACCATACCTTTGATTGAGCAGATCTGAACACTCTTTCTGTAGAAAATGCAACTGGACATTTGGAGCGCTAAGAGAGTTGTAGTGGAAAAAGGAATATATTCAAATATAAACTACACAGAAGCATTCTGTGAAACTTCTTTCTGATCTGAGCATTCAGCTAACAGATTTAAACCATACTTTTGATTGAGCAGTTTTGAAACACTCTGTCTGTAGAAAATGCAACTGGACATTCGTAGCGCTAAGTGGGTAATAGTGGAAAAAAGAATATGTTCAAATATAAACTACACAGAAGCATTGTATGAAACTTCTTTCTGTTCTGTGCATTCAACTAACAGAGTTGAACCTTACTTTTGATTGAGCCTTTCTGAAACACTCTTTCTGTAGATACTGCAATTGGACATTCTGAGCGCTAAGAGGCCTCTATTGGGAAAAATAATATCTTCAAATAAAAACTACACAGAAGCATTGTGTGAAACTTACTTCTGATATGTTCATTAAGCTAACAGAGTTAAACCATACTTTTGATTGCGGAGTTCTGAAAACTCTTTCTGTAGAAAATGCAAGTGGACATTCGGAGCGCTAAGAGGGTAATAGTGGAAAAAGGAATATATTCAAATATAAACTACACAGTAGCATTCTGTGAAAATTCTTTCTGTTCTGTGCATTCAACTAACAGAGTTGAACCTTACTTTTGATTGAGCCGTTCTGAAACACTCTTTCTGTAGAAACTGCAATTGGACATGCTAAGCGCTAAGAGGCCTACATTGGGAAAAAGAATATCTTCAAATAAAAACTACACAGATGCATTCTGTGAAACTTATTTCTGATCTGTAAATTCAGTTAACAGAGATAAAACTTATTTTTGATTGAGCAGTTATGAAACACTCTTTTTGTAGAAAATGCAAGTGGAGATTCGGAGCGCTAAGAGGGTAATAGTGGAAAAAGGAATGTCTTCAAATATAAACTACACAGAATCATTCGGTGAAACTTCTTTCTGATCTGTGCATTCAGCTAACAGAGTTAAACCATACTTTTGATTGAGCAGATCTGAACACATTTTCTGTAGAAAATGCAACTGGACATTTGGAGCGCTAAGAGCGTAGTAGTGGAAAAAGGAATATATTCAAATATAAACTACACAGAAGCATTCTGTGAAACTTCTTTCTGATCTGAGCATTCAGCTAACAGAGTTAAACCATACTTTTGATTGAGCAGTTTTGAAACACTCTGTCTGTAGAAAATGCAACTGGACATTCGTAGCGCTAAGTGGGTAATAGTGGAAAAAAGAATATGTTCAAATATAAACTACACAGAAGCATTGTATTAAACTTCTTTCTGTTCTGTGCATTCAACTAACAGAGTTGAACCTTACTTTTGATTGAGCCGTTCTGAAACACTCTTTCTGTAGAAACTGCAATTGGACATTCTGAGCGCTAAGAGGCCTATATTGGGAAAAAGAATGTCTACAAATAAAAACTACACAGAAGAATTGTGTGAAACTTCTTTCTGTTCTGTTTGTTCAACTAAAAGAGTTGAACCTTAGTTTTGATTGAGCCGTTCTGAAACACACTTTCTGTAGAAAATGCAAGTGGAGATTCGGAGTGCTAAGAGGGTAATAGTGGAAAAAGGAATGTCTCCAAATATAAACTACACAAAAGTGTCAATCTACTAATTTATCTTCTAATAACTTTCCACCCAGGAGCATTCGTCCCTCTCATTAGACAGTTGTTCTATGCTTCTTTTTTTCACATTCTAATTGCCTCACCTGAACCAAAAAAAGAATGTGGATCTAGGATCAATACCTTTTGAAAAGTCATTTATTTCATTATATTATTTTTTCATATATCTGCATTATTGCATAGAATACCTGATTGGTCTCATGCTAAGTTTTTCATGTAACATTACCTCTGCAAGATGTTAATAAGTATCCTTCCAAAAATGTTTGAAAAATCTTGGGTAAAACATATTACGTAAGTTCCTGTTTTATAGTTTTCGAAGAGTTTTACTATCCTTGGCCAATGACAAAATTCAAAGCAGAGATACAGTACACAACTTTTGTAAAACTTACCTATTTTTCTTATAAGACTGTGGCTTTGTTTTGTTTTGTTTTGAACTTCTTTTCTGTGATGTGACATGAGACTGTTTGTTGAGTTAGGGGTGGGGACATACATTAACAGAGGTTTAGGAACTGCTTTGCTAAAGCAAGTTTGAGGAGAAAATGGGGAGACTAATACAAGATTTCTCTTTAAGCAGTGGGAGTTGAAGGGGTAGGTGGTTTTTGGAGAAAGAAGAGACCCATTCATGGCACAGGCTTCTTTATGTTTCTGCTCTGTGTGATACTTAATGAGGATACAGACATTCACTTCCTCTATTTCCCACCCCTGGCCGGGGGTAACCCAAAGGTACCTGATAAAGACACAGCCTTATAGCTGTATCAAGTATCCCTGAGTGTGTTAGGACTGGAGAGGCCTAAGGAATAAAAAACATACATGCATTAAATGGAACAAATACAGAGAAGAAGAAAACTCAGACATGGTACATTAATTGTGTACCTTTCCTTACAACCCAGCACATCACAGGGTACATGACCTGCTTCCTTTTGACCTGCTTCCTTTATGTTCACTGCATGAACAGGGAAGGGGGTTGGGGTACACGTGGGAGATAATTGTGTTTACTATGTACCTGGTATTAATACATCTATAGAGACAATTGGAATGACTATACTGGAGAAACAGCAAGAGAAGAACTGAAAAGGCTAAAACAAATACTTGGTTCTCTAAAAAATACTCCAAAGGATTTCTCATGTCTGACAAATTACATTTTAGTCTAATAGTAATAAGTGACCAAAACTAAGGTGATTTGATAAATATCATAAGGTATTTTATTGTGAAATTGATATCTATACGTATTGCTTATAAAGCTCAGTAATCTGTTCTTGAATTGAGAAATTACTGAGACAACATCAAAAGCTGTCATTTTTGTTTCTATGTTGTCGTTGTTATTGTTTGTGAGGTCAGAGCTTCTAAACTTTATGACTGTTTGAAAGGGGCCTATATAGACCTTGCCTGAATATTAAGTCATGTGAAATGATAAAAAGCTTTCTGATTTATTGGGTTAGACAAAGAAAAAATTGAGAAATTGAGCATCATTAAAATTAAAGACTTTTGTTATTAAAACTGTGCTTAGAATGAAAACAAAAGCCACAGGTTGGGAGAAAATTTTTTCAAAACACATTCAAAACATTTTCAAAACATATCAGATAAATTACTGGTATTTAAAGTATACAGAGAACTCGAAAATAAGAAAGAAAACAACTCATTTAAAAAATAGTCCAAAGGTCTAAATACAGCTGTCAAATGGGGATTTTGAAGTTACTAGTCATGTATCATTAGGGAACTGCAAGTCACAGCAACCGTGAGATATTATTACATGACTATTAAAATGACCAATATCCAAAAGTCTGATGATACCAAAAGCTGGCAAATGTGAGGAGAAACAGGAACTTTTATTCATTGCTTGTGAGAATGCAGAATAGTACAGCTACTTTGGCAGTCAGTTTGGCAGTTTCTTATAAAACTAAACATACTCCTACCACACAACCCAGCAATTACATTCCCGGTATTTACTTAAAGGATTTGAAAACTTACATGCACACAAAAGCCTTCTTCCCATGAATGTTACAGGAGCCTTATTCATGATCACTAAAATCGAAATGTCCTTCAGGAAGTGAATGGAAAAATAAACTGTGGTATATCCAGGCAATGGAATAGTATTCTGTCAAGCTACAGAAGACACACAGGAACCTTTAAATGCATATTGCCAAGTGAAAGAAGCCAGTCTGAAAAGTCTACATACCGTATGATTCAACTACATGACCTTCTGGAGAAAGCAAAACTATGGAGACAGTAAAGAGATCAGTGACTATTAGGGATTTGGAGGAGATTTGTGCAGTCTAAACATGTCATGTGCCAACAATGACGTAAAGATATGTGAGATAAAGTATGACGAATTCTATTGACAAACACACGCAATGGCTTCCATTTAACTGAGAAGAAACCATATACCTAGCACAAGTCTTTTTCTGTGCATTAACTTTTTGTAATACAACTATATGAAGTTATAGCCTATTTTATATATGAATAAAAGCATTTCCAAAGGTTAAGAAAGGGCACAGTGAGAGTGAGAAGCACAGTCTGGGTAGGCAGGTCAATCTAGTTTTCTATCTGTGCTTTAAACTGCTATAACCATCAACTCAATCTACTAATTTATCTTCTACATAAATTAGTAGAGGAAACAATGAACGGATGGAGCAAGGAAGAATTTTAGGAGAGTGAATCCATTATTCTGTATGACACTGTAATGAGGATTATTTGTCATTACACATTTGACAAAACCTACAGAATTCATAAGACAAGGAGTAAACTCTAATACAAACTACATACTTTAGTCAATAGTAATGTACCAATATTGACTCATCAACTATAACAAATGTACCACACTATTGCAAGATGTTAAAAATCGGGGAAATTGGGGTAGAGGCTGAGGATGACGTGTGAATGCTTATTCACTTCTTTCTACAAACCTAAAATTGCTTTTAAAGAGTCAATAAAAATTAAAACAAGGCAGGGTTTTCATGCAATGGAAAAAAACACACAACTTTAGTAAGTGACTCATAATTATGCTTATGCCACTTTGCTAGATTACACTTCATTAATAAATATAGTTTCATCCTTTATGTTATAAAGCAGAATAAAGTCAGATATCTAGAGAAATTGATTTTAATGATTAGAGTAAAAGCATTTTCACCTCCAACGTCAGAATGAGTTCTTCAGAATCAGTCCATTTTATAGTTAAATCAATCATTGATTTTAAAAAAATATTGAGAAAAACTTTAACTTCACTTTTTCCATCAAACTCAATGTCATGACAGCATTGTCATTTCAATCTAGGATTAAAACCTATTTCTGGACCCAGTGGACTTACTGTGATAGATTCTGAAAATGTCAGACGTTAAAGTCCAGTCTTTGATCTGCTGTCCTCTGCAGTTATCAAAAGGTCAGTTTATCCTGCTTCTTTTCTCTCTTTTTCATATATCTTGCACTTCAGCTTAATATTAGTATTAAGCTAAATTTCTTATTTTATTTTGATTGATAAAGGAAAACAGATTGTTTCAATACAGTTACTGAGAATAAGCAGCAAAACGTACTTATAAAGTACACAAGAGAGCTATAAGATAAAAAATTTGTTCAAAAAAAGATTTGGAAATTTTTATTGCATGAATGTTCAAATGGAAAGGAAAACTTTCTGGATTCTTTTTCCACCACACAGGAGTAGCAGCACTAAAGTAGTGAATAATGTCCGTTCAATTGGTAGTTTTCATGTATTTCTGATATCAGAAATGGACTGTTAGTAACTAGTTTTAAAAGCAGAGCATTTTTGTGCATGGCATTCCCCTGAATTCCAAAGCCCAAACTTAACTTAGGCTAATTTCTCTCTGCTGGGAGCCCCATTAATTTCTCATAGATAACATTTCATATATATGCGGCATTCTGATGATGTAAAGGAATTCACACCTTATGGGCCTACAAGCCAAATTTAATCAATGGCTTGCTTCATATGGCTGAGAGCTAAAAATTGTTTTGGCATTTTGGAAGTGTTTAAAGAAGGAGAAGGAAGGGGAGAAGAAGAATGAGTAGATGAAGGAGAGACAGAGACTACATATGGCCAGCAAAGCCTATAATATTTACTGTCTAGTTCTTTACACAAAGAACTTTTCCAATCTTGAACAAAACACACACATTTTCGTTATGCCAAAAAAGGACTACAATAAGTCTTCACTTAACATCATTGACAGGTGCTTGAAAACTGGTCATAGGTATATATATTTATGGTCACGTGATGTTTTGATACACGCATACGGAGGGATAAATTGGGGATGGTTAATTGGTACAAAAATACAGTCAGCGAAACCCATTTTACCGTAGGTTGACATCAAAAGAGTTCAGCTTCTATGGCTTTTGGTAACTAAAACGTCAACAAACTTGTAAATAAAGATCAAAACACTTCTAATATTAAATGCTGAAATAAATTTCAGCTATTCATACGTTTAAGATTAATAAAAGCTAGTAAAATCATTATTTACCTACTTATTTCAGTTTAGGGTTGCAGTTGACCGCAGCCTATCCTGTCAGCTCAGGACGCAATGTGGGAACCAGCCCTGGACAGGGTGCCGTCGCATTGCAGGTGCACTCACACATACCCACAGTTACTCAGACTGGGACCACATAGACACGTCAATCAACCTCACATGCACAGCCTTGGGAAGTGAGAGGAAACTGGAGCATCCAGAGAATATCAATGCAGACATGGGGAGAATACATAAGCTCTACACAGACAGTGAACCCCAATTGGAATCAATTTGTTTTTTCTCATCAACATCATAATGAAATGACATTGAATGAAACGTCGTTATTCAAAGACCTGTTGTACTCAGTTCTAAACATTTCAGAATTAAGAGATCTACACACATCCTCTTCTATATAATGGAGTGGGTCTCTTAAAATTTCCTGGCAACATACTCTTAGCCTGCCTAGGAAACACTTTAGAATACAACTGCATTATAATAAATTTTCATATTCTATTCATATCTTCATATTTCTCCCTCTACTTATTAAGGTATAGTCTTGTATATGTAATCCTTCAGTTCCTGAACAAGGTGAACATATGATCTCATGATGTGTGTTTTAATTTCTTAACTTTGTTGAGATTTGGGAATGTGAGGATGATGGAAAGGAAAGAAAGGAATTCAGCAGCTATAAAAGAAATCTGACCTTTAATTTTTTTATTGAATTTGTTTCTTGTTTTATTTTTCCTTCCTTTGCACAAATGAGAACTTCTAGTTTTACAAAGGGTACCATCAACTTTAGGACAAAAATTTGTATTTGTGGCATAACACAAGTTGGAGACACAATGATTTAGAGATTGCATATCAATTTTATCAAATAAATGTGATAAAGTAGGTGATATGCACACACACACACATTTGTAGTGACAAAACCATTGACACAGATACCCAGATGGCACTTAATGTACTTTCAGCCTTAAATTCTTTCTCAAGGACAAGCCATTTGTTTGCAAATGATTTAGCATTCAAAAATGATTAAACACGGGAAAAAATGCATTGCACATAAAGTTCAGATTACAAGTGAATTAAAGTCACACTAATATAACTATAATTTATAATGAATTCAAATGGCTTTCAGAAGGGTCATCTGTGGAAGGTGAAGAGCAATCTGAATTTATTTTTCTGGTAACTGGTCACAGCAATGTTTTCTAGACTAGTGAGTGAGTGCTCATACAGCACCATGTGTGTTCAACAACACATAAAGTTGGATGACAAAATCTACTTTAGTGAGAAGGTAGCTATTTCCAGGGGCACCAATAGTAATGTCAGTTTTGAGTCTTGGGTTTGCTTTTGTTTGTTTACAAGGCGATGAAATGTTTAAGGAAAAAATAAATTCTACCAATCCATGTTGAGTGAACATTTCAATCCTTGTAAAGACCAAAGTCAGCTGCCACCATGCCATGCAAACCTTATAGTACATGACATGTTAAATCGGTAACCTCGAAAGGGACTTCTGAGAAGCTATGAGTAAAAGGCACATACAAAATGCCTCTGAGATGAATTCACAAATGAAATGGAAAAGGATAACTGTGTACATCCAAGAAGAATAGTAATTAACAGAAAACAAGAACACTTCTAAATTGAAAGAATCCCTAAAGTAAAAGAAGACCAAAGAAAAAGAAATAAAGATGAGAAGTGAAATGAGGCAGAAATGGTGAGCGACAAGGAGATACACTGAGAAAAAAAGTAGCTAAAGTTAGTGTGTTATTATTTCAGCAAAATTAAGTATATCAATACTGAGAAATATGACTTGAAATAGATTCAGTACCTCAAGCAGAAACATAAACAAATAACATCTGGGTTTTTCTTTTGATAACCAGTATTTTAAATACAAAAATCTAAAAATTTTGTCTTTGTGTAAGAGTTACACATTTATCATACCAATCAATAACAAAAAGGCGCTATAAATACTGTATGGAAATAAATGTCCTAACAGATGTTAACCAGACATCAGTCTTCACCGGTAAGGATTAGATTTGAAGGTGTTTGCAGATAATTAAAACTTGTTTTTATAACATAACTTAGCAGCTAAGTAGTATAATGAAAATGGGATATTCAAATTATAAGATATAAAATATTAAAGATAGAAGAACATGTTTATTTTTTCAATATAAATATTGTTACAGCTCAGAGAAACAGTATGAAATCTCAGGGCTCATGAAAGGCCACATTCTAGAGATAGTGATTGACAGGTATGGTAATTCCCCTACAGCGTGGTGCCTGTTGTCATGGAGTAGCATGTCTCCTACAGGGTACTACCAGCAGGTTCATGTAGGAAGAGCCAATAGTCCATGTGAGAAACCCCGGAAGGCTAAAGATAGAAGGAAATATTTGTGCCACGTTGAAGAGCAAGTTCACCAGGTGAATTGGCATGTGGCTAGGGTACAACTTCCCATACATATATAAATAATGAAACACACAAAAAATTATCAGAAAAGTATTTTATTATTATTAGAGTCACGATTAGCACTCTCCTCATCAGGAGAGTTTTAGGTTTTTTTCTTGCCCTACTCTATACTTTTAAACACAGTCTCCAAGTTTCAAAATAAAAGTTTCTTATTTTTAATTCAAATCTCAATTAAAATAAAACAAAAACCGAAAATGTAGAAGTTCCTTATTTTGACCATCTATATATCATACACAACAAAAAGACTGATAAAATTCCACTAAACACAACAGCTAGATCCGTATTCCCGTTACTGCTTAAGCCCATTCCAATAAGGATTTTATACCAAATCTGCCCTTGCCAAGGCTACCTGGGGCCTTCATTTTATTATTTGCAATGGACAATTTTAACTTCACATCCATGTTGGCTTCCTTACATCCTAGATGCACATACAGCCAGATTTTTTCCATCAGATGTGATTTGATCCTCCAAATTCGGAATGCCTTGATGACCTCCTCTTTATCTAAAGATCACTTTAAAAAGCCTGAAGTATTTGGCTCTTCCCTAAACCTTTGGCCAGATGTAATGTCATCCTCCCATTGGCTTTCTTTGTCCAAACTACATTAGCCTTATCTCAGATCTTCAAACAAGTTATATTTCCTGCCTAAGATCTTTCTATGAGTGAGTGAAAGGTGTGACGAAGATAGTTCCTCTTTGCCCCCAAAGGTTTCATTGATCACGCTGATAATGAATTTACTGTTATTTTAATCTCTTACTGTTATACTCAGGCTTAAATTCTCTACCCTACACACTTCAGTTGACATAATTTTAATTTCCACTGTGATGCTTCTCTCTCTTCTGTCAACACTCTCTCCTCACAGGGTTTCATCCAGATCAGGAGTCAGTAACATTTTTGACAAAGAGCCAGATAGTAAATATTGCAGGCTTTGTGTTGCCAAGAGGCAAATTTATGGAACTTTCCCTGCTGAAAAATTTCCCTGTATTTTACATTTTAGACTTATAAATGCCACACGTACTTATAACTCATGAGCCATACAAAAATAGGTGGCAGACCAGATCTGGCTCATGGGCTATAATAGTTTTCCAACCCCTCACCTAGATTCATGACTTTAGGCATGCTCTATAGGCTACGATGATCTAACTCACATCTCTAGCCAAGTCAACTTGTCAGTGCCTACTTGATGTCTCCACTTGGATTCTAACTAGCGTCTTAATTTAAGATTAAAAAATGTAAAATCAATCACACATACGCACCTACCCACACCTCTGTCACTTGCAAACTGCCTCATGTCATCAAGACTTTGCCATATCACTAAAAGTGACCATAATCCTCCATGTCCCTACATCCAAATACCTTGATATAATTCTTGCTCAGTAAATTCAATCATCTTCAAATCAACTTCCAATCTCAACTGATTTTCTCCAACTTTATTGCTACACTCATAATCCCAACTACCATCATCCTTCAACTGGACAGGTGCAATAGTCAGCTAAATGAACCCCCTTCCTTCACTAGTGTACCCTTCCACAATAGTACACCCTCCTAAGAGCTAACCTCATCGTATCACACATCCATCATACACTTTTCAATGTAGTTAATTTATATTCACATTTTGATATAAGATCTAGATTTGGTCCCTGAGAACACTCATGTAATCTCTCTCCATGCTCTTCCTTCATGGACATTCCAGCCAAACCGGCCTTCTTTTCTTTGTAAGAAACTATCAAGCTCTCTTTTTAAATTACAGAATCTTTATATCTGCCCTTCTTTCTGCTCAGAGCACCCCAGATCTTCAAAGTACCTTCCTCTTTGTCTTCACTCAACTCTCAAATGAAATATTACCTCCTCAGAGAGAAAAATGCTCTGAAATACCTACAGCCAGATCAGTGCCTTCCTCCTTGACAGTTTTACTCAGCCATGTTATCACATGTAATCTTCTTCGTAGTAGTGTACTTTATAGCCCTTCACACCATTGCTTTTTTTAGGTATTTGTATGTCTTCCTCCTCTTTCCCTCCTCACTACAGTATAGCCAATTGTGTCTTTGCCTTCTTCACTGCTATATCCCCTAGTGCCTGGTAGGCTTTCTATAAACAGCCATTTATTGACTTATTGACTACATGTATATGCTAATCCTTTTTACTAATTGTTGTTACACTATAAATTTCTCTTCTCCCTCTCTTCGCTTCCCTCTTCTCATGTCCCTTGATGCTTCCTACTCAATATTAACATGGACATCATTTTGTGTCTTCAGCATTTCTCTTTTCATTATATTATGATAGGTTAATTTTCCTAAGAAAACACTATTTTGACAAAAGCAAAGCATTAAAGTAAAGCAGCATAGGATCAATTTTTTCCTATTGAAAAGGAAACACCATCTTTCCGAGAAGACAATTCCACCAGGAAACAAAAAAAACACACACATTTCCGGTAAGTCCTAGTTCCCAAGACTTGAAGCCAGTATGTTTTTCCACTTTCAAGTATCCTTGACTGTAGAGATAAAAGGTATCCACTTAGAGATATTAACTCATTACCACTGCCTAAATTTGGTTTCCAGAAACACAACTTAATATGACATCAATGGATGTGATAATCATTTGAAAGTAGCTTTATCAAAATCATCCAACAGAACAAGTTACTTTCCTAATTAGCATCCTCGGTTAAATACCTAAATCTGATGAATAATAAGTTATGCATTATGCTAAATTGCATTGGCTCACTATCTTAGAATGCTTTCAAACTAATTAAAAATGAGATATTCAGTGATGAGAAACATAAAAAGATAAAAACCTATTTCAATCAGTTTAAATTAGAATTTAACATTTCTTCAATACGCTCTTTTGTAGTCAATTGCAAGAGTAATAAAGCAAAATTATTGAGTCTATAATAGTGACCGTTCAAAATTCATAGTGAATTATTAAAAAGAAAACTAAGGTCCCTGCCAACTTTCCACCTCACTTCAAAGCATAGCCAAGGTCATTACAACAGCAAGTAAAAGACTCCACACAATTCCCACTTCTTCGCCTCTATACTGTTACTTCTGGAATCTTCTACTGCTCCAAATTGTGTGTTTGCTCCAGACTCAGCAGTTCTCACCACCTTGTTCTTCCAATTGCCATCTTCTCTGTGCGGCCTTTCTTGACTACCCAGTTAAAAATTATCCTATCAAAATTATCTGATCCCCATCCAGGATTACTTTTCACCATCTAACTTACGATACTTTGCATATTTATGTGGCTCATTGTCTGTTATCTGTCTCCCTAAGTTAGAATGCGAGCTTCATGATGGCAGAGTTTTGGTCAATTTCCTTCACTCAATAATTCCTGACCCAAAGTAAACACTTCATAAGTATTTTTTGAATATACTAATATATAGTCCGAATTATCAAGGAACTTATAAATAAATAAAGACACAACCCAGCATATAGTGCAGCTTGAGAAATGTTGATAGTGTGGTACAGGAGGAGGTATGTAAACTATGAGAAGCAACAGTTAAATAAGAAGCAATCCAGAAAGACACACAGTGTGGGTGACATCTGAGTTAAAGGACAGAAGGTAAGAAGATAACCAGATGGAGAAAAGAGAGGAAGATCTTACAAACAAGCATCAGAAGTTACCATAAGAAAAGCAAGTACAAAATCATCAGAAGAAAAACAATTGCATCCCAGTTATTACCACAAACATAATTAACTATGAAAACCCAGAACAGTTCATGCTTTGATAATGCTAAAGTTGATACGTAGATTAAGATGTGATATAACAATCTGCAAATCTTAGTTTTCAGAAAACCTTTTTAGGCAAGATATGATGATTTAAGGAAGAAAAGTTGCTGATGGATGAGGCATGTTGTCCCTTAAAGACAAACACTATGAAGACTGCGTACAGCCTTTATAATGGAAAGGTGCCACGTTTTTTCTTTTCTAAGTCCTTGGAATCTCAGTTGGCAACTTTGAAATTCATGTGTAATTCATGAGCTTTTTAAAAGAAATGTAATAAGTAACACAAGTGATTCTAGAGCTTGTCTTTAGGCTGAGGTAGATATTGGCATTATAAATTGAAGTGCTAGAAAGGAACAATAAGAATTAAGAATAAGCAGTAATTTCTGCCAAGATCTGTGGCACCCAGTCTCACACATAAGGCTTTTTGGAATCTCTTGGTTTCCAAGGTTCAGGCTCTCATACTTTAGTTTGTACATAAAGGACTTAAGTTATTCTTAAAGCACAGATTTAGCACTTCACACCAGGAGATGGTTATGAGACTGATCACAGGATAAAGTGAAATAGGATGTGTGCCTACTTGTAGAAGGAACCTCGTTCCTTTTGCCATTCTATTCCTACTTTTCTGGCAGGAAAGTCCTAGAAAAAATTTCATATACAGATTAATTTTAAACAATTTACATTATATTTTACTATTAATAGCTTCTAGAATATCTTAGCTTAGGCTGGCCCTGGTGGCTCACACTTGAAATCCCAGAATTTTGGGAGGCTGAAGTGGGCGGATCAACTGAAGTCAGGAGTTTGAGACTAGCCTAGCCAACATGGTCAAACCTAGTCTCTACTAAAAATCCAAAAATTAGCCGGGTGTGGTGATGCGTACCTGTAATCCCAGCTACGCAGGAGGCTGAGGCAGGAGAACCATTGAGCCTGGGAGGTGGAGGCCGCAGTGAGCCAAGATTGTGTCACTGCACTCCAGCCTGGGCAACAGAGCAAGACTCTGTCTCACAAAAACAAAAAACAAACAAACAAAAAAAGAGTATCTTAGCTTATATATTTCTCACATCTGATCCTACCACTTTACTTCTTTTTTCCTGTTTATACCAATTATTTCTATTCCTCTTTACATATAGGCAGAAAGATAAGACTAAAATGTGTCATAGACAA
This sequence comes from Symphalangus syndactylus, assembly GCF_028878055.3. Classification (NCBI taxonomy): domain Eukaryota; kingdom Metazoa; phylum Chordata; class Mammalia; order Primates; family Hylobatidae; genus Symphalangus; species Symphalangus syndactylus. The sequence continues at coordinate 7,726,030 of NC_072445.2, read as the reverse complement.
TGACATCTAGTAAATTGACGTATTCTTCATGTTTAATTCCACAACAGATTTCAAATACAACCAAAATCTCCAAATAAAATCTTAATTCTAAATTGAGTGCTTGTACAGTCTTCAAATATGTTCAAATAGAACATCAAAGCTCAATAAAAATAGTTATATCACTTGGGATGGTGTTTAAAATATTTTTTCCTAAATAAATTCAGCTTCAGAGGATGAGAAAACCTTCGTTAGGAGATGTTTTAAAGAACAAATTAAGTTAAATGTGAAGGAAATCATACTTTATTTTGTTGAATAGTAAGATTTTTTTGTTGCTATTGTGAATTAATGCCATCCAAATATTGAGTGATGTAATTCAATTTAGTAAAAGAAAAAAGTCTAAATTATCAACTTCTTTCCTTATAAAAATGAAATATGCTATAACTTGCATTTTTTCCATGGCAATGACCCTGATGATCAGAGAGGTTAAAACCTAAAAACATTTAAAATCATCTAATCTAAATTATAAAAAAGAAATCCCTTTCTTCAGAAAAAATAATTTTTTAAGGAAGCACTCATAAACAAATCTCTACTAGTAGATATACAGCATACACATCTCTTACTATCTCCCATGCAGACTGCATAAAAAGGCGTGCTGGCTACTTTTAAGAAAACAACATTCAGATGTCTGGAAAGTATCTGAAATGCATGATTAATCTACACAGATAATTTTCTCAAGAAACCAAATTTTGAAGACAAGTAATTCAAAAGTCTATTGTCTATAAAGTAAATCCGCTGGTATACTTAAACTGCTGTAATCCTTTCTCTGTTTACCTTATAGTGTGCACCTCTCAAGCTATGGGAATGCATGTCTTCTCTAAGAAGAGCTGACTTCTTTTGTAGGAAAAAGCTGTTGGAAATGACTGTTAGGATTTCAAATGTTTGGGAGTGTGTATTCATGTGGGTTTTACGTGTTGAATATTTGCATTTGTAATTTTAAGATGCTTAAATCAAAAACTAAAATGACCTATGCAACATAATTCTGCCATAGGATAAATTAAATTCAATTAAATGTTCCCATACAAATTATTATCTACCACAATGTAAAAATATTTATATATCACAAAGATGTAAGAAACACTGACTTCTATTATACAGCAGAGTTCAATTTCACTACTACTTAGCTTGATGATATTTTAAGGTCATGTCTCTTGGAATACACATTCAATATTCATTGCCAAACGTCTGAGCTCACCTCTCTTGAAGCAATATTCAATTATCAAAGGAAAATAATTTACCAAGCAACCTCACAAAACACAAACTCTAGGTAGCATCAAGGTTTTTCAAAGTGATTATTCCTTACTGGTCGAGATCCTAAGATATTAAAACTCATAGATCACATGATCTGAGATTTTCTAATTGAAAAGCTGTAGCTGTAAACCTTTCATTCAAAGTCGGATACTACTTTCAGCTGTCAAAAGAATTATGCAATCACTTAAACTTCTGGAATGAAAGAGAAAATGAAGGGAACAATAAAAGTAACTGAAATGCACTGAGAAATGAACATAAGGAACCAAATGGAGGCAAAGACAGAGAGAGAGAGAGAGAGGGCTGTTTATCTAACCTTCCCTTCTTGAGTGGGTTTTCTCTGATATCTCTAGAGAACAATTGGATGTGTAACAATGAAATACAAAACACAAGATACTGTCTTCGTATAATTACTTGTAATGATTCCAAGATGGCATAATTTGAGAACTTGCTAAATAGGACAACAAAGTGATCTGCTTTTCCAAAATTTTGCCCCTTAGCTTATATATTATTTCATGGTGAAGATCAATAAAACTGAAAATTGGAATTGCCAGATATTATCAGATTTTATTTTTTGAATGCTTAACAGCTGACCCAAAATCTGGTCATAAAAATGGAAGTTAAATTAAATTGTCCTCAAAATTTAAGTTTGCTACATTTGTAAGAACCACTTGCTTCTTCAAAATCTCAAACTTTCTCATATCTAGCAGCAAATTGAAATTAGGAATTTAAGCATGTAAATTCATCATGGAAACCAAATTGATTAAAATTTTCTGTGTATGCATGATAATGTTTAAAATTTTTGCTACATTTAAACCCTAAGTTAGTTACAAAAACCCTAAAATTATGCTTGTTTAAAAACTTGGGCTAACTTGCTTTTGAAAACATACTGACATATTCGTTCCATTCTTCTTATAATTATTTTTTGTCACTCCCAAGCAGCACACCATTGTATATATCCCCAAAACGGCACTTCTTTGTTAAAGCCATTAGGACAGAAATATTTTTGAGCCAGATGCAATGGCTCATGCCTGTAATGTCAGTACTTTGGGAGGCCTAGGTTAGAGGACTGCTTGAGGATAGGAGTTTGTGACCTGCCTGGGCAACATAGCAAGACCCAGTCTTTACAAATGAAATGAAAATAAAATATAAAATAAACTGGCTGGACAAGGTAGTGCACACCTGTGGTCATAGCTACCAGGAGGCTGAGATGAGAGGACCATATGAACCCAGGAGTTTGGGGCTGAGAATGAGCTATGACTGCACCACTGCACTTCAGCCAGAACTATGGGTTGGTGAGTTAGAAATAAGTTCTCAGTTCTGAATATAATAACTGCTCCTGGCACTCCCCAGAATGAGCTGGGTTTTCTTTTGCCTCTCTATAGTCCCTCTTCCTCAGGAAATACCCCCATGGTTCTGCCCGCTGTGCTATTAATTACACCAATGCTTATTATATGTCAGTTCAGTTTTATCTAGATTCTCCCAAAGTCAGTGCTGAACTTAGTTGTTTGAAAATGTATATATTGTAATAGTTACCAAAAAGACCAAATACAGCTAGATATTTATGCTATTTGTTTTATTTCCATCGTAGGTATATTTCCTTTTAAAATTCATATATATCTTTCTCTAAGGATTGTCTCCGTTTTCAGATGTTAAGCACTTTCTCATGCACACACCACCTAAGCAGCAAAGACAGAGTCCACGTCAGGGAATGTCACATTCAGGATAAGTACCTATTATTCTGTAACTCAGAAGTAGGAAAATGGATGTCCTCAAGCAGATGCTTTTCTTGACAGATACAAAAATTTGACAAGGATCACTGACTGACTTCCAACCCACCATTCATCACTTTTATCTTATTTTGACCCTAAGGGTCCCAGAGGGATAATGGCACTACATTCCTATTTAGAATTCAGATTTCAGATTGCATTTCTTATATCATTGTTTATAAGTAGTGGTTGCACACAGTCGCGATAATACTATGACATTAATCTACATTCCTCGTTAAATCGATTTTTGTCTTCCGTTTTTGAGCTTAGCTACAATTTCTCACACGGTTTCTCTAGGAAGATTCCTCAATGACTGAAACATTTAGAACATGGTCGATTCATAAATACGACACTGGGATTCCCCAGTGACTGAAACATTTTGAACATGGTCCATTCATAAATACGACACTGGGATTCCCCAATGACTGAAACATTTAGAACATGGTCCACTCATAAATACGACACTGGGATTCCCCAATGACTGAAACATTTAGAACATGGTCCATTCATAAATACGACACTGGGATTCCCCAATGACTGAAACTTTTAGAACATGGTCCATTCATAAATATGACATTGGGATTCCCCAATGACTGAAACATTTAGAACATAGTCCATTCATAAATATGACATTGGGATTCCCCAATGATTGAAAAATTTAGAACATGGTCTATTCATAAATATGAAGAGCTTGTGTAGAAAGTATAATTTACTTATCCTATTATGCTTAAGAAATTATGTGAAATAATGTGAAAATAATCTTAAAACATTTGCATGCATATTTGCTGCAAGAGTCATCTTTCATTGATACTTAATCATAATCATGGACATGGTGGGTCCCAATAACCAATATTTAATGCAAGACTGTAAATTTAATAGAGAGAAAACCTTATTTATAAATTTTCATGTGTTCTTTTCTTGACAATAAGGAGCTGTGAGATTTGTATTTTAAAAGATACTTAGTAATAAAAACTTTAATTTTTAAAACTTTTATTTTTAAATTCTGCTTAATTGCATAAAAGTTAAAAGGTAATATTTAATATTTAATGAGGCTTATTGAGCTAAATGATGATATGCAGCTTGGGTTATACTTGCAATTATAAGATTTGCTCATTATACCTAAGCAATCTCCTTCACTCAATCTAGCTACCACTAAGGAAGCAAAATTCCCTGAATCATAGTATCAAAGCATTCCATTATGTTTTCTATTAAGTTGTTTTGTTCTTTGAATCATTGTCTATTTTAATTTATCCTTTTAGAAAGAAAACAAATTACTTAATTTGCATTTCCCACTAGAAGCTTCACTACAGCTAGACTTGGAATTGATTTCAGGCCATTTTTTAATAAATGATGGTCCCTAGTGAAAGATAGAATACTTGAGCCATCAATATTGAGTAAATAAAAGGGTTTGGGTAAATAAGAGAGAAGATACCTATTTTTCTCAAATATTTTAAATATCTAATAACCTATTCCTCATCTAAAACAAGCCACAATTACTGGAAATGATGGTCAGAGGAAGGTATTAGCAACCCTGTGTAATACTACATGTCATGTTGGATCACTATTACAGAGAAACAGTTGTCATGCTGCATTTTAGTAATTCTACACATCACCAGAGAAATAGACAACTCTTATAGCCAAAGAAATCCAACGTAGCTACTGTCTACATATTCTTGTTTTAGACCTTTGGTGAAAAAAACTACTATGTGTATTGAATATATTTTACATTAGTTTTATGACAAAAAAGAAAAATGAGAATTCTATTAGATGCAAATACAAATTCTGAATGACAGGAAAGAAAAATTAAAATCAAAGCTGATCTTAATTAACAAAATGTATTATCTGCTTACATGTATATACAACTGTTCATATAAAGGCACAGATGCATTTGTGGTTTTGAAAAATATCTATTTCATTTCAAAACTTCATTGAACAATATTACATATGGCAAGAAAACTGCTTTTTTTGAAGGATCTTTTAAAAAGTGTTAAACTTTATTAGATACTTCAAACTAGCAAAGCTCAACTTCATCACAATTATATAATAACACTGCACACTTTCAATTTTATCTGGAGAAATATACCTATCCCTTGAAATAACTCTGTAAACTTCCTGCTCACAGATTTCATTTCAAGCCTTGAAAATGCAGGAAATCAATGCCGAATATACTTGCCCGGAAAGGAAAAGAAAATTTCAGCGATGTCAGGATGTTTTATCACATAAAATACAGAATTGCAATTTGTATCTGAGCAGGCAACACACCTCCAAAAATAATACAATACTTATCACAAAATACATTCACAGATACTAGATTTGGCACAAACCACTCCATACAGCCATTGATGAAATCAGTATTGAAAGCCTTATTACAAAATCTATGGCCTTTTTCTACGCTCCAACAGACATTTCAGGATGCCACAACCTTGCAGCTCCACTCTCTCATTAATTTCCCCTAAATACACTTGGCAGAAGAATGAGAAACGTCACATTTTTCATTTAATTTCTAAAGAACATCGCATCCTTTAAGAATAGGTTCTTGAAATTTTAAAATGTAAAACATAAAAACCCTAAAGAGACAAACATCCAAAAACATAAAAACCCTAAACAGACAAACGTCCAAAAACTTTTCTTCAAAATCACGACAACTTTATATGCTACGTGTTCTTGTAAAATACCACACACACAAACTCACAGGCACACCCACCCACCCAAAACCCACACACACGCATATTTATGGCCTCGTAACACCTCACATATATATACATACCACCAACTACAACAGAGACACACGCATATATATGGCTTTATAAAACCTCACATATATATACATATCATCAATTACAACAGAGAAAAGCCAATTTCAGAAAGATGGCTTCAATTTTGATGCATTTACTCACACCTAATTCTATTTCAATTTAACTGGTGCAGAGATATTACAATACCCTGTAACAAAAACCTGACGGAAGATTGTAAAAAATTGCTTAAACATCAAACCAAAGACTCAACATAATTTCATCACAAAGTGAAATTCGCATCCAACTCGCAAAGAATTAGAAAATCCTTGCACTTACCTTGGCCTTGTCCATTCCCCAGATGACCCCAAAAGACCACCGTCATCATCAACAGCCCCGGAGCCCACGTCCACATCCTTCTAGTGACACGCTCATGTCTTCTGGCCATTGCATCTTAAACTCTGCATATTCAGTGGGGTGGATGTGAAAGTACAATAAATTACATTCTTAGAGAAATACACTATGACTCAAATCCCATATCTAATATGCACTGTGCATTTCTGAATTATCCTGCCTACAAGGAGGTATATTTGAAAATCATGCTTCCCTTTAGGGTTGTCATATTGATGATTAATACGAAAGCTCATTCATTTTTAATCTTTAAGCATTCATCTGAATTACATTTTTAATATCATTTTCCAAAACAGGCCACTTAACCTATGAATGTTAAAAAGTACTCCGGATATACATATTGGAGTTCAGTCAAGCAAAAGCATGGTGTATGGACACTACTTAAGTATAACTTGATATTTAGGCAAATTGATGAATTTAACATACCATGTAATCTCTACATATATACAAAAGGACTTTTCAACACATTTATGTAAGTTTTGCATAAATACCCTTGAAAATATTCTCAAGTTTTAAGTGGTATTCTAATTATGTCAGTAATTTTAACTGAATAAAGAGATGCATCATGTGCAAAAACTAATCTTGTTTACTTAAAATTGAGAGTAAAATTAATTATAGAAGGTACAAAACACTTGTAATTTTGATTTCAGATATATGACCCACAGGAACCTTCATATATACAAATATTATACACATATATGCAATGTATATTTGAATGTTCATTTTGAAACTGTTTTTCATACTGATACATGAAAATACTTAAATGTCCACCAAAGCAAGGTTATTTATTCATACATTTGAATGATATACAGTAGCTCAAAAGAATAAACTTGAGTTGCATGTACTAATATGGATAAGTGTCCAAAATGAATAGTGAAGCAAAATTAGCAAATTTAATAATGATAAGTTCAAAACTACACCTTTCATATGTAAACATGTGCAATAGTTAAAACTATACATTTTATGTTGCATAAATATATAATACAGTATGATAACGCATAAGAATGATAAACACCTTCAAGACCAAAGTTAGGAAATTACAAGACTACAATTTAGATGGTTACTAGGTGGAATTTTAAATCAGAGGTTACTCCTAAATCCCAATTTTTCCACAGTTGACAAAATACGGAGTTAAGAAAAATAAACTTAATGATTTCCAGAATGAACGCTTTATTCAAAATGCTACGTAATTACAATTCTAATAAACTTGCAAGGGAATCCAGTCACCCAGAAATTTTTTATGCCTTTCTCCTACATCACGAAAGGGGAAGATTTAATTACCAACTTTGCATTACTTAACGTCAGACACATAGTATCAGAGCTAAAGAGAAATTTAAGAAACACCTAACTCAACCTCTCTATTTTAAATGACCAAATGAGTTGAGAAGGTTACAATGGCATTTCTAAGTTCATATGTAAAAACAGAATTTTGATGACAATGGCAGTTTAAGTACTAATAAACACTCCTTGAAAAGTTACTGTAATCCAGGTTATTTTACTGTGCTAAATGCCTTACATTCTTTACCCAATTCAGTTTCCACAGAAATCCTATGAACAAAGCACTTCCAAAATTTACCACTTCACAGCTAAGAAAACAAGGCTTAGAGAAATGCTACACGATCCCCTAGTCATGAGGTTAGTAGGTACCACTGTGCAGACTGAGGCAAAACAGGACGATTTCAAAGCCTATGCTCTGAACAAGTAAACACTAAGCAGGAATTTAGTTCTAGATCTCCCAGTTGTAGTCCAATAATCAGCCAAAAAATGGTGCTGAGAAGAGGGGAAAGAAAGATGTCTTGTATATGGAGCCTCATATATTTGATCCCAAATAAATCTTCAAATTGAAAATCATTAGAGCACAAGGCAATAGAATTATTAGTTTCTAAAATCATCAACCTTTCCCAAGTTGAACATACAAGTATATTTTATCATACATATACTATATGTGTGTATAACGTGTGTTTATCTAAGTATTCCTGTGGTTTATATATCTGGATTTGGAATTACAAGTGTTTTGTGGTTTATTATTTATTTATTATTATACTTTGAGTTTTGGGGTACATGTGCACAACGTGCAGGATTCTTACATATGTATCCATGTGCCATGTTGGTGTGATGCACCCATTAACTCGTCATTTAGCATTAGGTGTATCTCCTAATGCTGTCCCTGCCCCCTCCCCCCACCCCACAACAGTCCCCAGAGTGTGATGTTCCCCTTCCTGTGTCCACGTGTTCTCATTGTCTCCCTCTGTTGCTCTGGCTGGAGTCAGTGGTGTGATCATAGCTCACTGCAGACTCCAAGTCCTAGGCTCAAGCGATACTTTTGCCTCAGCCTCTCAAGTAGCTCGGACTACAGGCACGCACCACCATCCCCGGCTAATTGTTTTACAGAGATGGGGTCCCACCGTGTTGCTTGACTGGTCTCAGCCTCCTTAAGTCAAGGGATCCTCCCACCTAGACTTCCGAAAGCACTGAGATTACAGGTGTCAGCCACCTTGCGTTTTTTGATTTCTTCAATTAATTTTACTTATACACTTGATTACACAAGATTAATTTTGTGTACATAATGAATCTCTTTTGAGGTTTAAGTTACTGATTAATTAGAGTACCACTTAACAAGCGTGTCATCCCAGCACTTTGGGAGGCTGAGGTGGGCGGCTCACCTGAGGTCAGGCATGAGCCACCGTGCCCGGCTTACACACATTCTTTTCACTCCTGCTTTCAGATCTCTATTCCCTTCTAATTCCAGTGGAACCACTTTCACTTAGTATCAAAATATCCAGATCCACTCATCAAAGTGTAAATAATCCTTCAGCAAATTACCTTTGCAAATCTACTTTTATGTAATATTTCCTTAACTTCTTCTTACCTACATCCAGTAGTCATTTTACAAGGCAGAATATTTTCTATTTTATATAGAACTGAGGCAGTATTTGAAAAAAATCTCAAAACACTCTTCAGGAAGGACTGGCATCTAAAACACCAGTTCCAATATATATTTTAGTAACATTTTAAAGGACAGATGGTTTTCAAAATGTTATTATAATTTAAAAAAATGTAACCTTCCTCTCTGAGTTCATGTTTATGGAAAACTAATATTTCATAAATGCCAAGTTACTATGATGTATTGTCTAAATGCTGCCCCTGACATTCTATAAATGTAAAAATCATAACCTTCTAACTAACTTTGGTATTAGTCAACAACTGTGCTGATGAAAAGCAAAATCAATTCATTTAAAAAACATTTTCCATGAAAAAAAAAAACAAGTAACTTGTAAGTAGTAGCGTAGATGAACCAAAAAATAAAGTAACATTAACCAGAAAGACATGCCATGGATTTCTCTAATCTTTTTTTGGAACACACTTTTCATGCATATGAAAATAAAAATTAAATATAAAATGCCTACTTTATGTATGTACTTTTACTTGTGTCTATTGTTCTTTAAAGGTTAAAATAACTCCTAAAGCCTGCATAGCTGAGCCCATTGTGCTCTTCTGCCCATAAAATAGATTGGATGTGCAGTGAAAGAGGTATAACTTAGGCTTTCAGATTAGTTATGACGATGGAAACACAATTCTATTCAATAGTGTTCATGTTGGTCTTTGAAATGTTTAAGGTCACAAGGCAAAAGAGAACAGACTTTAAGAATGTTCGTGTATTACTTCTCGTCTTACCCAATAGCTAGATTAGTTCAATAAGGCCAGTGTTTTGGAGTAAACAGCATTGTGAAATGTGTCGCGGAGTCCGGAGGCTCCACCACCTACCTCCAGGTAGTTGTTCTGTCCGGTGGAGCCTAGACTAATACCTTAGGAGATGCATTACATCTACAGGTACCAACTAGGAAGGGTAGTCTTGAATTAAATGGCTTTAGACACGTTATAAGAGCAAATCGAAGCTTCCAGGTATTAGAACTACTTCAATCACAGAGCGTCTCTGGGTTCTATCTGTGGCCAGCATCATGTCTCTGTCTGCCCTCCCCGAATGCTTTCTCTCATCATGTGGATCTTCTAGATGGTTTTATTCTTCCCCAGCCAGCCAACTTGATCAACAAGCCTAGGTATATTAGGTATGTATAAAGTTGGTTCTTAAATAAAGTCCATTACTGTATCTAGGTAAGTAATGTCTTCAGACTTACAATTTCATTGATATCTATAAAGAGTGACTCTAGTTAGCTTCTAGTGTCAGTTTTCCTAGCAGCTTCTTTAAAAAAAAAAATCCTCTCTGTAACAAAGCTTCCTTGCAAGTATTGCTGTTGGCAATAGTCCTCTTTACTGAAATGCTTATCCGGTGAAACTTGCGCTGTGCCAGTGAGCCTGCAGGTTGATGGTCCTTTTGTTCAACTTCTCCATTATAAAGCAACCTCTCTGATCACCCTTTTAAAACTAAAGACCAAAGAGTCAAATGAGATCAGGAAGTGACCAGAGCTCACAGGTCATCAACTCCTCTTCTTAGCATATTATAGCACACAGTCTAAGCCCGAAAAACACAGCAGAACCCATTACAGCTCTCGAGTTCCAGTTATTAACATTGATTTTTTTCAATGGAAAATTTTCATTAGAAGCTATCACAGGACTCACATTCAGTAATAACTTAGATTAGGATACATACTGGAGCCTTTGTCCTTAGAGTAGGTACCACTGAGTCACTATTAAAAGGAGTCTTTTTGACCTTAGTAAATTCTCACAGGGCTTATCTCAGTCTAAACTGTAACTGGCCTTTACTAGTGATGTCATGTGTAATTCAAATTAATATTGTAATGTATATAAATTGTATATATAGTATAATACATGCATGTATTTACATTTATTTTATTTTATTTTTTAATAAGATGAAACTTAGAGGTTAAAATATGACTCTAGGCCATTGTGCTTTAGAATGAAGAGCACAGACATGGGTTGCAAATGTAAATTTTGGCCCAATTTAATTTCTGTGACAAATTCATTAATGTCTTCAAGGTTCAGGCTGTATGTGTGAGACAAATGAAAACAGCTCTAAGATTCCTGAAAACCCTAAAGTATTAAAATTCCACTCTGCCATTAGTTCAGATAAATCATTTGCCAATTTGCCCCACAAGAACCAGGCATCTTTAAATGGTAACATAACATGCACTTCTCTCTCCCAAAGTGTAGTGCATAAACGTTCTGCTTCTGAATAACACAGGATGCCTGCTAAAATGTGCTGTCAGGGGTATTAGTAAGGAAATGTTGTATCAAAACTTCTGCAGATGTGGCCCTGAAATACACATTGTAATAAATCCTCCAGGCCTCTCAAGTTAGGAATAACTGGTTTATAAAATTGTACTTACTTAAAAATTATAGATAAACAGATTTTACCAAAACCCAGTTTTTCTGATCTGAATGAAATAAGGCTCTATATTCAGACTGACTTTTCAGTGAAAAACAACTTAAAATAGTGACAAATCATGTATAAGTTTAAATGAATATAACTAGGAGACCTGAAAACTCAGGTTTAGCAATCATCTTCCAACAGTTTGAGAGCCCACAGGAGCCACAGAGCCCTCATGTCTCCCCAGAGAAGCGGGGTGATTCTTCCCCCTAAACACCATGCAATTCTTCTTCTTTTTTTTTTTTTGAGACGGAGTCTCGCTCTGTCACCCAGGCTGGAGTGCAGTGGTGCAATCTCGGCTCACTGCAAGCTCCGCCTCCTGTGTTCACGCCGTTCTCCTGCCTCAGCCTCTCGAAGTAGCTGGGACTACAGGCGCCCGACACCACGACTGGCTAAATTTTTTTGTATTTTTAGTGGAGACGGGGTTTCACCGTGGTCTCGATCTTCTGCCCTCGTGATCCGCCCGCCTCGGCCTCCCAAAGTGCTGGGATTACAAGCGAGAGCCACCGCGCCCGGCCAACACCATGCAATTCTTGAAGTGAGTGAAAGCATTCCTGCTCACACTGATACCCTCTCAAGTGAACTCAAAGTTAAGCCATCTCCAGCCAGACCAGATACCCTGGCCCATATCTCATTCATTAATATATGTTGAGAAGCATTTGTTTCTTGGAAACTACATGAAGTGAATAGGCTGTGGACTCCACTGGACCTAGTGGTCTATATTTAACCAATTCCCTTCACACATATGTATCAGATGCTCTCTTAGTTACGGAGCTGCAGTGGTGAATAAGAAAGCCACAGTCCTGTACTCCTAGGGTTTCAATTCTGAAGACGAAGACAGGCACAGAAATCCAACTGAGCAAAGTGAAGAGATTATTACAAAATGTGTTCACATGCAAAGTGAAGCAAGGGACTGAATATCCAACAAGGGTGTTGGGGCGAACATTAGATATAATCTTAATTCACATTATATAAGATTCATACATATAATTTTTATATATAGATATATTAATTTGGGCCGGGCGTGGTGGCTTATGCCTGTAATGCCAGCATTTGGGGAGGCCAAGGCGGATGGATCACTTGAGTCCAGGAGTTTGAGACCAGTCTGATCAACATGGCAAAACCCCATCTCTACTAAAAATAAAAAAGTTAGCCGGGTGTAGTGGTGTGCGCTTGTAGTCCCAGCTACTCAGGAGGCTGAGAAAGGAAAACTGCTTGAACCCAGGAGGCAGAGGTTTCCGTGAGCCAAGATTGTGGCACTGCACTCCAGCCTGGGTGACACAGCAAGACCCTGTCTCAAAAGAAAAAGAAAAAAAGAAATATTAATTTGGATTATACAGACTCTAACCACTTCTTTCAAGTGAGAATATTTAAGCTAAGACCTGAGAATAAAAAGAGTTAGCTTTTCATACAATACAGAAAGATTCGTCTTATAGGAAAAACCCCCAGTGTTCAAGGACCCTAATATATGAGCAAGATCTTGGCATGTAGAAGAAACCTGTGAATTGGATGAAATGAAAAACTGAAAAGTAGGAATCTGGATGAAGTACAGAAGGGAGAAAGAGTAATGTGAGACGTGGCTGAAAGAGAAGGATATGTGAAACAGTACAGGTCTTCATTAGTAATGATGAGGAACATAAATCTTAGTCCAAGTACACCAGAAAAGTGGGAGAGTTGGAAACTGAAAGACATGTTAAGAGATCACTTTGGTTTCTCGTAGCTAACAGGGTGTCGGAGATAAGAATTAAAGTAAGTTGACTAAGGATGACCTAAGAAAATAAGCGTAGGTAAGAAAATATGTGGCTCTGGCTAGGCTGGGGACATTGGAAATCAAAATAGGTGGAGGAAATTACAGATGTATTTGGAACCAAAATATTCTTTAAATGAATGTTGAATTGGATATTGTCAGAATATTGAGGAAGGGCCAAAAATGACTTATAAGCATCTAGCATGGCTGGCAGTGCCACTTACTATCATGTGGGAAACCAGGACATGTTACCTCTGAATTATTCGAGTGCTATTGTCACGTAAATCATCAACTCCCAGAATAAAGGTCTGGACCAAACTCTAAGACTGGAAATTATGAGCTGTTTAGTAGTGTTTAGAGCTTAGAGAGAGTATGTGTGTGGAGAGAAAAGAAGAGCAATTAGGACAGAACCCTTAGAAACATCAACATTTAAAATTTGGGAAGAGAAAGAGAAACAAATAAATTGTGGGAAAATGAAGCTCAGGGTAGTTGCAAGGGAATGCTAAAAATGAACTATGGCATTTGAGGAGGAAAACGTGGAAACTGAAAGCAAGAGAGTACGGATGGATCGTGAGGGAGCAGCAGCATCTGTGTCCTAAGGAGAGTCTCAGTGAAAATGAAGGGTTGTAGGAATGAGGACATCTGGGCCAACGAGCTGGCAAGGAGTGATGTCCAGGAGGCAGAATATTTGCATCTAGATCCTGGTGGTACATACCCTTATAGAAAATGTTTCAGATTTGATGACAATAAAGTGGAGGAAAGAAAAAAAGTAATGGAAATAAAGATGTCAAAAAACGGGGAACCGAGGTTTGTACTGGTCCTTTCACGTGAAAGCTGAGCCACTAAAATGATGGCTGAACTTGCCTGAAGATGATATTGAGCAAAAGATCTAAAGCCTTAAATAAATGGCAAGAGGCCAGGTGCAGTGGATCATGCCTGTAATCCCAGCACTTTGTGGGGCTGAGGCAGGCATATCACCTGAGGTCAGGAGTTCGAGACCAGCCTGGCCAACATGGCGAAACCCCGTCTCTACCAAAAATACAAAAATTAGCTGGGTGTGGTGGTATGCACCTGTAATCCCAGTTACTCAGGAACCTGAGGCAGGAGAATCACTTGAAACCGGGAGGAGGAGTTTGCAGTGAGCCGAGATCACACCATTACACTCCAGCATGGGTGACAGAGCAAGACTCCATCTCAAAAAAAAAAAAAAATAAGACCAGAGTGCCCAGGAGGGAGGTCTGTTGATGATGGTAATACCAAAGGGGCATGGCTGATATTTCCAAGGGGTTTGAGTTTCAAAGGAACAGTCTAATTTGCAAGGAGCGGAGAAATTAACAGTCTAGAAGTTGTAACGGGAACCAAGAACAACCACCTCGGCTTCCAGCCATAGGTATGTGGAGGGTGAGAAAAAGACCTGTCTCAATTTATGAAAGCTAGAGGAAAAACTGCACTTTAGTATCAACCAACTTTTGTTTTAAGATAATTACAAACCAATATGGAACTTAGCAAGAGTCAATTTTGACAGTTTCCTGCAGCTTAGTAAATTCTGCACAAAATTAAGATTTAACACAAAAGTAGAGAAAAATTTTAATGGCATAGCACATTTCTTCACAATTCCTTAAACCAAATAATTCCCTGTTCTTCTAACTCTCACCTTACACTATCAACTAGGCTTCTTATTCAATGAAAGGTTTAAGTCTACTAAGACACACACACACACACACACACACACGTCTTATCCAGCTGCAGATCTCATTTTTGAAGGTACATTGAAAGTACATAGATCATTCTATAATCATCAACTATGAAGATTGTGAGCAACTGGAACAAGTATTCTTGGAAAAGAAGTTTCCTGTGTATAAGAAAAAAAAGAGTCCAACTCTGGGAACTGACTTGGCTGAGTCATCATTATATGCCACTGGCAAGAAATCAAGAAGTAACTCAGGACTGATAAACTTTGTTAAAGGAAATGGAAACAGCCTATCTGTGAGGCTTAATTCTTGATAATCTGGCCAAGATATAGCATCTGGATAAGAGTTCACTGACTCAACTAAATTTTGTGAAGGTGAAGTACTTGTTAAAATGAAAGATCTATTTAGAGAGAAATAAGTAGACATAATGTCTGCACTATGGATAGGTGTATACCTGTTTTTTGCAAAAACAGTTTGTATCTTTGAAATGCTGGTTTGCCCTGGACAGAGCTAACTTAAATAGAGACCAGGCGCGGTGGTTCATGCCTGTAATCCCAGCACTTTGGGAGGCCGAGGAGGGTGGATCATGAGGTCAGGAGATCGAGACCATCCTGGCTAACACGGTGAAACCCCGTCTGTAGTAAAAATGCAAAAAATTAGCCGGGCATGGTGGCGGGCACCTGTAGTCCCACCTACTCTGGAGGCTGAGGCAGGAGAATGGTGTGAACCCGGGAGGCGGAGCTTGCAGTGAGCCGAGATCGTGCCACTGCACTCCAGCTGGGTGACAGAGCGAAACTCCGTCCCCAAAATATATATATATAATTTTTATATATATATATGTATATATACCCAAAGGATTATAAGTCATGCTGCTATAAAGACACATGCACACGTATGTTTATTGTGGCACTATTCACAATAGCAAAGACTTGGAACCAACCCAAACGTCCAACGATGATAGACTGGATTAAGAAAATGTGGCTGGATACATATGTAACAAACCTGCACATTGTGCATATGTACCCTAAAACCTAAAGTATAATAAAAAAAAGAAAAAAAAAAGAAAATGTGGCACATATACACCATGGAATACTATGCAGCCATAAAAAAGGATGAGTTCATGTCCTTTGTAGACACATGGATGAAGCTGGAAACCATAATTCTCAGCAAACTATCACAAGGACAAAAAAAAACCAAACGCTGCATGTTCTCACTCATAGGTGTGAATTGAACAATGAGAACACATGGACCCAGGAAGGGGAACATCACACTCCGGGGCCTGTCATGGGGTGGGGTGAGGGGGAGGGACAGCATTTGGAGATATACCTAATGTAAATGATGAGTTACTGGGTGCAGCACACCAACATGGCACATGTATACATATGTAACAAACCTGCACGTTGTGCACATGTGTCCTAGAACTTAAAGTATATATATATATAAAGAGAAAACCATTAAAGAAAGGCTATAATACACAGGAACACACAGACATACATACACCTGTGTGTCTATATCTTCAGTTATCACACTTTTTCTATACAGACTCCACACAAGACAAACATGTTACATTTTATGAGAAACTATAAGTGGAAAGAGGAGAATTTGTGAAATCAATATAGAATGTTCCTTGTTTAGCATAATTCTAACTGTTTCTCATTAGAGGTCTGAGTATCAATCTGTATTATATGTGGCCATGCTGGCATTTGGGAAATTCCACAAGAAACTTTTTAAATATGAATTTGGAAAAGGGAAAAGGATTTTTAAAGTGTCTTTTTTTGTTCTGCATTCTATGTGGAACATCTATTTTGTGCTAACTGCTCGTGTTAGCTTGTGATTGCCTGTGACTATGTGGAAGATATACTTTACGTGACTATGTGAGCAATAGTCTTAAAGTTAAGAAATCTAAAATTTGGTTGGTTTAGTTGCTAATTAGGTAAATTACCTTGTAATGGTTACTTAACCTCTCAAAGATTAATTATCTTCAGTGGTACATTGAAGGTTCCATTCATATTGATTTTAGTAGACTTATCCTACTAAAAAGTAAATTTAACAGAAATTATTCTAGACCTCATTATTTCAGGAGACCCCACCCCAGCTTTTATTCCTAACTTCAAGAAATGCAGAGAAATTTAAAAATTCGATGTTCTCCCAATTCAACAGAATATAACTGAACTAAATCGATTTATGTATAATTCATTATTTCAACCTTTAACGCTATATCCGAGCGGTTTGTTTTCACCATAAAGTTATAGCTGTTTAGGCCAATAATTAAAGAGGACCTTGATAGAGAATGACAAGAGAGGATGATCACCCTATTGTCTATCTTCCAGCTGTTTTCAATGCCCTGAAGTTTTATTCACACCCAAATATTAGAATCTTATCTGAGAGAGCGTACTCAAATGATGAATCATGCTAATTTCTCAAGAAAAGTGTTACAGAATAATAAATGCCTTTCTGGTCAAAGCACTGATGCTCTGGAAATAATCTTTATCCAAATGAGGTACAGGAATTGTTAGGACTATTAAAAGTTTGTATATGATATCTGCCAGGTTCGACTGAGCTTCACTTAAAATCTACCATATTAGGGCCAAGTGTAATGACTCAAATTAGTGAACTTAAAAATTGTTTTAAAATGTTTCCTGGAGACATTTCAAATATTGCTCTCTGATTTATCACTGTTACTTTTGCTGAATTCAATTTGATGCCAAGATTTATTCAGATTAATCAAATGCCATAAACTCTGATACCTAATGTTCCTTAACACCTTAAGAACTTTTAAACAGATCAAATGTTGAAGATACGCTTTTAGTGAAACTGTACCTAAGCACATGAATTCTATTGAATATAGCTTTTTAGAAGACTAACAAAGAAAGAAGACTTAGGAAATTCGGAAACATTTTTTAAACCTTCTAGAGGGAATTAAACTACTGAAAAATAATTTCAATTGGTGAATCTAATGGCATTAATCAGAAGATAAGAAAAAAGTAACCATAAAACTTTATGGGGGTAATATTTGCTATGAGGATCAGGAAAAACAACTAATGGATATTAGGCTTAATATCTGGGTGATGAAATAAACTGTACAACCAATCCCATGGCATAAGCTTACCTCTGTAACAAACCTACACTTGTACCCCTGAACTTAAAAGTTAAAATTTAAATAAATAACGTTGTGCTATTAATTTCAACCAGAGCCTTTCCAAGGTGCAGGGAACTTTTGAGAATTTTATTTCTTGCAAAAGGAAACTTGATTCCTTGCTTAGGGCCTTCCTAGGAAAACCTCTATTCTTTGGAGAAGCATCATACTCCTACAAGATTTAAGGACCATCATATTTGTCAGACTTTTTTTCTGTTTTACTGTGAGCAGTTTACAGAACATAAAGAAAAATCAAATCCGAAGGTGCACTACACGTGTTTTGTCAAAAGGAACATTTTTGTGTACTTTTAAGAAAATACGACAAATTGAGTTTTCTGACCTATTACCAAGTTAGACATCTTGAGTGAATTGAATCTGTTGTAATCCGGTTTGGTTTTCATCCCATGGCTCCGGAAAACTGACATTTATCTCCAATTTTTCAAATCTGCTTCTTTCCAGTACCTCATCTATACGACTATTATAGTACTTTTCATCTGCTTTTACCACTACACTATGGCTGCATTACTTTTAACACAGTGTCCCACATGTTACCCATTTCTACCTTATATAAAGAGTAGAAATTGAATTGTAATTGAGTATGCAGTTGCCTCATATTCAGGTCTTCAACTGAAATAACTCCAGCTATCTCAAAACTTCAACCCTCTCTGGAAGTATTGGACCAAATTATCCCAGATTATAGCACTCTCAGGCTAAAATTACTAATGCTTCTATAGTTTCAGAGACTGTATCAGGTTATTCAACACAACATTCCATGCACCATTCCAGCCTCATATAATCAGAGGACACTTAGACGACTTTAATAGCCTTCAAAAGACACCCTCCTCTTTTACTTATATATATATTTATTTATCTATTTATTTAATGGAGACAGGGTCTTACTCTGTCACCCAGACTGGAGCGCAGTGGCATAATCACGGTCCACCGCAGCCTGCACCTGCCGGGCTCCGATCCTTCCACCGCAGCCTCCTGAGTGGCTGGGACCACAGGCGCCGCCACCACGTCTGCCTGGTTTTTGTATTTTTGTGGAGATGGGGTTTCACATTTTGCCCAGGTTGATCTGAGACTCCTGGGCTCAAGAGATCCACCTGCCCCGGCCTCCCAAAGTGCTGGGATTACATGAACGAGCCATTGTGCCCAGCCGGTCCCGCCCGGTTTTTAACCTTCGTACTGTTTATATAATCATCCTTCACAAAATAGAACACTTCATTACTCGATGGTTCTCATTATTCTAATATGAAGAACTATATTAAGAAAATAAATTCCTGGCCGGGCGCGGTGGCTCACACTTGTAATCCCAGCACTTTGGGAGGCCGAGGCGGGCGGATCACAAGGTCAGGAGATCGAGACCACGGTGAAACCCCGTCTCTACTAAAAATACAGAAAATTAGCCGGCGTGGTGGCGGCGCCTGTAGTCCCAGCTACTCGGGAGGCTGAGGCAGGAGAATGACGGGAACCCGGGAGGCAGAGCATGCAGTGAGCCGAGATCGCGCCACTGCACTCCAGCCTGGGCGACAGAGCCAGACTCCAGCTCAGACAAAAAAATAAATCAATAAATTTCCAATATTTCCTAGCATATCCAATTTAATTCTATACATCACATAAAAATAAAAGCCGTCTTACTGTGTTAGTTTCTTACTGCTGTTACAGTAAATTAACATAAACTCAGAGGCTTAAAACAACACATTTTTTTTCTTTATACTTCTGGGGGTCAGAAGTCCAAAATGGGTCTTAGTGTGCTAAAATCAAGGTATCATCAAGTGTATATTTTGTCTAGAGATTCCAGGAGAGAATTCACCAGGTTTGAGGGGTCACATGTATCCCTGAGCTCTTGGCCTCTGCACATCTTGGACACAGCACATCACTTCAGCCTCGGCTCCAGTTTCCCCAAGCTCTTCTGCTCACTCTGGTCTCTCCGCCTTCCTGTCTGAAGGTTCTTTGTGACTACAGTGGGCCCACCTAGATAATTCAGGATAATCGCTCCAGTTTAAGGTGAGGTGATTAGCAATCTTAATTCCACCTCTAACCATAATGCTTCCATGCTGCCTAACAACACATTCAAAAGGTCATCCTGCTAAGGGTCATTATTCTACCTACACACTAAGTGACTGAGAAAAAGTAAAGTTATCTATCATGCCTTACCTATGGCGAGGAAATAATAACTTATAATGATTTATCTACGAAAACCTGTTTTTAAAAGCTTTGGTCCTAGTCTATTGATTAAAGTTTTGGTATATTCCAGATAAATTTCATGTCCTTGATGCTAACACATTGTGCACAGTAGATGGCCTTTTTAAAATAGTACTGCATAAAGGAATATTTAAGGTTGTCTGGACAATAGAAAAGGAACTTTAGTTGCTATGCCACAAAAGGCCGGATTTCTGCACATTACACCTCCTACCAGTGCACACATGTGCCAAACTCCTTCCTGAAAGCCTGGTTTATGTTTCCTATGTGCTTAGCAATAGTTTTACTCTCACGACTGTTTATATTAAGTCCTATTTTTTAAAGCATATCCTCATTTGTTTGTTTTCCTGAGCCTCTGAACTGGATTTCATCTGGTATGTATTGCACAGGTTTGCACACTTGATTGTACGCTACCTTAAAGCATCCTCTTGTGTTCTGGACACGGTTATTTTTCTCCATGGTAAGGTGATAAGTTACTTCTCTGAGGACTTGCCACCTTAGAATGCAGTGGTGACATCACCTGCTCAGGCTCTGTCTGCAATGTGGAATTTAGTATTTTCCAACTTCTGGTCTAACTTGAACTTCATAATTAAGCAGAGCCGCCTTTTGAGGGAACAGTAGGGTGTCTGCCCCTAAACGTCTGTGTAAATGCAGAGACACATTTGGGAACATAACTGACTTTTACGTACAGAAGCCAGATGCATTTCATGCCCATGCATGCTTAGGGAAGCAAGTTCATCTCATCTATCACAATAAGCATCTGTGCCACTGAATTCCACTGCAGGATACTTTTCACACTTAGACAACAAAACATTTAAGGAAATAAAAGCTCTTTCCAATAAAAATGTGCATCAAATACTGTGTGTATGTTTAAAAAAAAACCTTCCTCTATAAGATAAGGCCACAGGAACTACTAAAAAAGCATTCTTGAAATACATTTTCTGATAGGAATCTAGGCCCTTGCCTTATATAAGATTTAAGGAAAGTGATGTGTGTGTCTTTATACTTGAAAGGCTGTTTTCAACAGCAAAGGGTATGCTTTGAGGTATCAATATAGTTTTGAGAATGCAAAAGTTTAAAAGAAATGGAATGCATATTCTCCAGGTATGAACATGCAATTGTCATTATTTTCCTACCATCTACTAGATTAGAAACAGAAGAAAAATTATGGAAATGTCTGTTTTCCCTCAATAGGAGTACCTATTTATTAAAGTTAATTAATTACTATTCTTTAAACATTTTCAAAATAGACTCATAAGTGACAACTTTCAGAGAAAACAAGGGTTTTTGGATGTAAATATTTACTTATAACATGGATAAAATAATTTTGTTAAATATTAACTCCATATTCATAATGCTCTCTATTGTTTTTGCATTTTGTTTAACAATAGAGAATCTAAGACATTTAGTGTTCATGAGTTTCATACAGTTTCCTGTCAATGTACTTTGTCTTTTTTTTATTGGACTACTAATCATTTATTTATGATTTGTTGGAACTACTCATATTTTAAATATGTCAAGTGAATTGCAAGCACTTGTTGCTGATTTGATATTTGCTTTTTACACATATTCATTGTATCCTCTGAAAAAGAAAAGTTTTATATTTTAACAAATTCCAATCCATAATTTTTTTTTTAAATTTTCTGTTATTGGTTAGGGCTATGTTTGGATATTTAATTTTAACCGTAATGTTGCAAGTGATATTTGTCTATGGTATTTTTTCTTTATATTTTGAAAAAGTGTATTTGACATCCACTATGGAATTAATATTTATTAATGACATATTATACCTTTGTGCAACTATAAAATACATATAGCCAATTATCTGAACACCATTTTATGAACTGTTTATCACTTATCCACTGATTTGAAACACTATCTTTATCATATATTGGATTTTAGGTTTATCGAGATTATGTAACATGAAATTATTTAATTATGAAATTATGTGAATTCAAGCATGACAGTCAGCTCTTCTTCCCCACCACTACCCTGTAAAAGGATGGATGGAATAATTGCTTCCCTATGGCTTAAGTGTATGAGAGGTATACAACATGGTCTTGATGAAGTGGGAACTACACAGAAACTGTTTTTGGTCCTGAAATGTACTCCAGCTTTACCAATTTGTTCTACACATATACCATTGAGGGTAGAAGCTGAATTTTGCTAATGATTATATTTACACTACTTAACATTGTGCCAGATACTGAGTAGATGCTTAGAAACATGTTTAATGACTTGTTTTATTGCTAGAGACCTAATTATCTGCTGTAGTGGTGCTATCTCATTCAGAATCATTTTGACCAGCCTTTCTCCATCATGAATAAAACACTTATTTACACACTTGTGTACATGCACATGTGCATAGAAACACACACACCCTTTGCAGAGACAAACTGCATCGAAAGCATGTACAAACATTATAGTATTTTTGTTGATTCTGACCTGATTCTGATTCTATTGTATACATTTTCATTCTGATCACAATAACAATAAAAATAGAAAACTATAAGTTGTGAAGCTGGAAGATGCAGAACATGAAAGATCGAATTACCAATTTTTTTTTCTATTTTCTTTAGTTGGCTGCTGATAAAATCAGAAAAGTAATGGACACAAAAATGAAAGTATGCAATGTGTGTGCGTGTGTGTGTGTGTGTATCACATGCACTCGTTTCCATGATGTACATATGGAATTTCATAACCAGCCAAACTAAGCTTCATAAGTGAATGAGAAATAAAATCCTTTACAGACAAGCAGATGCTGACAGATTTAGTCACCATCAGACCTGCCTTCCAAGAGCTCCTAAAGGAAGCACTAAACATGGAAAGGAAAAACCAGTACCAGCCACTGCAAAAACACACCAAAATATATAAACCAATGAAACTAGGAAGAAACTGCTTCAACTAATGTGCAGAATAACCAGCTAACATCATGATGACAGGACCAAATTCACACATAACAATATTAACGGTAAATATAAATGAGCTAAATGCCCCAATTAAAAGACATACACTGGCAAATTGGATAAAGAGTCAATACCCACAGGTGTGCTGTATTCAGGAGACACATCTCACTTGCAAGGACACACATAGGCTCAAAATAAAGGGATGGAGGAATATTTACCAAGCAAATGGAAAGAAAGAAAAAAAAAGCAGGAGTTGCAATCCTAGTCTCTAATAAAACAGACTTTAAACCAACAAGGATAAAAAAGGACAAAGAAGGGCATTACATAGTAGTAAAGGGATCAATGCAACAAGAAGAGCTGAGTATCCTAAATATATATATATGCCAAATACAGGAGCACCAGGATTCATAAAACGAGTTCCTAGAGACCTACAAGGAGACTTAGACTCCCACACAATAATAGTGGGAAACTTTAACAACCCACTATCAATATTAGACAGATCAACAAGAAAGGAAATTAACAAGGATATTCAGACTTGAACTCAGCTCTGGTCCAAGTGGACCTAATAGATACCTACAGAACCCTCCACCCCAAATCAACAGAATATACATTCTTCTCAGCACCACATAGCACTTATTCTGAAATCAACCACATAATTGGAAGTAAAACACTCCTCAGCAAATGCAAAAGAATGAAAATCATAACAAACAATCTCTCACACCACAGTGTAATCAAATTAGAACTCAGAATTAAGAAGCTCACTCACAACTGCACAACTACATGGAAACTGAACAACCTGCTTATGAATGACTACTGGGTAAATAGCAAAATTAAGGCAGAAATAAATAAGTTCTTTGAAACCAATGAGAACAAAGACACAACATATCAGAATTTCTGGGATACAGTTAAAACAGTGTTTAGAGGGAAATTTACAGCATTAAATGTCCACATTAGAAAGTGGGAAAGATCTAAAATAGACACCCTAACATCACAATCAAAAGAAGCAATGGAAAACACATTAAAAACCTAGTATAAAACAAGAAATAACTAAGATCACAGCAGAACCGAATGGGAGAGAAACACAAAAAAACCTTCAAAAAAAAATCAATGAATCTAGGAGTGGGTTTTTTGAAAAGATTAACAAAATAGATAGACCGGTAGCCAGACTAACAAGGAAGAAAAGAGAGAAAGATCAAATAGACACATTAAAAAACGATAAAGGGTATATCACCACTGATCCCACAGAAATACAAACTATTATTAGAGAATACTGTAAACACCTCTACACAAATAAACTAGAAAATCTAGAAGAAATGGATAAAGTCCTGGACACATACACCCTCCCAAGACTAAAGCAGGAAGAAGTCAAATCCCTGAATAGACCAATAACAAGTTCTGAAATTGACTCAGTAATTACTAGCCTACCAACCAAAAAAAGCCCAGGACCAGATGTCTTCACAGCCGAGTTCTACCAGAGGTACAAAGAGGAGCTGGTACCATTCCTTCTGAAACTATTCTGAACAATAGAAAAAGAAAGACTCCTCCCTAAATCATTTTATGAGGCCAGCATCACTCTGATTCCAAAACCTGGCGGAGACCCAATAGAAAAAGAAAATTTCAGGCCAATATCACTGATGAACATCGATGCGAAAATCCTGAATAAAATACTGGCAAGAGAATCCAGCAGCACATCAAAAACTTATCCACCACGATCAAGTTGGCTTCATGCCTGGCATGCAAGGCTGGTTCAACATATGCAAATCAATAAACATAATCCATCACATAAACAGAACCAATGACAAAAACCACATGATTATCTCAATAGATGCAGAAAAGGCCTTCAATAAAATTCAACACCCCTCATACTAAAAACTCTCAATAAACTAGGTATTGATGGAACATATCTCACAAAAATAAGAGCTATTTATGACAAATGCATAGCTAATATCATGCTAAATGGCCGAAAGCTGGAAGCATTACCTTTGAAAACTGGCCCAAGAGTAGGATGCCCTCTCTCCCCACTCTTATCAACATAGTATTGGAAGTTCTGGCCAGGGCAATCGAGTAAGAGAAAGAAATAAAAGCATGCAAATAGGAAGAGAGGAAATCAAATTGTCTCTGTCTGCAGATGACATGATTGTATATTTACAAAACGCCACCACCTCAGCCCAAAAATTCCTTAACCTGATAAGCAACTTTGGCAAAGTCTCAGGATATAAAATTAATGTGCAAAAATCACAATCATTCTTATATACCAATAACAGACAAGCAGAGAGCCAAAGCATTAGTAAACTCCCATTCACAATTGCTATAAAGAAAACAAAATACCTAGGAATACAACCTACAAGGGATGTGAAGGACCTCTTCAAAGAAAACTACAAACCAGAGCTCAAGGAAATGACAGGACACAAACATATAGAGAAACACTCCATCCTCATGGATAGGAAGACTCAATATCATGAAAATGGCCATATTGCCCAAAGTAATTTATAGATTCAATGCTATTCCCATCAAGCTACCATTGACTTTCTTCACAGAACTAGAAAAAAACTATGTTAAATTTCATATGGAAGCAAAAAAGAGCCTGTGGAGCCAAGGCTAACCTAAGCAAAAAGAACAAAGCTGGAGGCATGACGCTGCCTGACTTCAAACTATATTACAAAGCTAAAGTAACCAAAACAGCATGGTGCTAATACCAAAACAGATATATAGACCAATGAAACAGAATAGAGGCCTCAGAAATAACACCACACATCTACAACAATCTGATCTTCAACAAACCTGACAAAAGCAAGCAATGGGGAAAGGATTCCCTATGTAATAAATGGCGCTGGGAAAACTGGGTAGCCATATGCAGAAAAGAGAAACTAGACCCCTTCATTATACCTTATAAAAGAATTAACTCAAGGTGGATTAAAAACATAAATGTAAAACCTAAAACTATAAAAACCCTAGAAGAAAACCTAGGCAATATGATTCAGGACATAGGTGTGGGCAAAGACTTCATGACTAAATCACCAACAGCACTTGAAACAACAGCCAAAATTGACAGATGGAATCTAATCAAACTAAAGAGCTTCTGCTCAGTAAAATAAACTATCACAAGAGTGAACAGGCAACCTACAAAATATGAGAAAATTTTTGCAATCTATCCATCTGACAAAGGTCTAATATCCAGAATCTAGAAGGAACTTAAACAAATTTACAAGAAAAAAAAAACAAACAACCCCATCAAAAAGTGGGCAAAGGATATGAACAGACACTCCTCAAAAGAAGATATGTATATGGCCAATAAACATATGAAAAAAGCTCATTATCACTGTTCATTAGAGAAATGCAAATCAAAACCACAATGACATACCATCTCACACCAGTTAGAATGGTGATCATTAAAAATTCTGGAAACAGCAGAAGCTGGAGAAGATGCAGAGAAATAGGAACACTTTTACACTGTTGGTGGGCTTGTAAAATAGTTCAACCATTGTGGAATACAATGTGGTGATTCCTCAAGGATATAAAACCAGAAATACCATTTGACCCAGCAATCCCATTACTGGGTATATACCAAAGGATTATACATCATTCTACTCTAAAGACACATGTACATATATGTTTATCATGGGACTATTTACAATAGCAAAGACTTGGAACCAACATAATGCCCATCAATGATAGACTGGATGAAGAAAATGTGGCACATATTCACCATGGAATACTACACAGCCATAAAAAAGGATGAGTTCACGTCCTTTGCGGGGATATGGATGAAGCTGGAAACCATCATCCTCAGCAAACTAACACAGGAACAGAAAACCAAACACTGCATGTTCTCACTCATAAGTGGGTGCTGAACAATGAGAACATGTTGACACAGGGAGAGGAACATCACACACTGGGGTCTGTAGGTGGGTGTGGGGAAAGGGGAGGGAGAGCATTAGGACAAATAGCTAATGCATGTGGAGCTTAAAACCTAGATGACGGGTTGATGGGTGCAGCAAATTACCATGGCACAAGTATACCTATGTAACAAACCTGCATGTTCAGCACATGTATCCCAGAACTTAAAGTAAAATTTTAAAAAATGAAAGTATGCAATATGTGTATGTGTGTGTATACATACATATAAAACAAGCACTCATTTTCATTATGTACATATATGCACATTATGAGTGTGAATATATGTTAAATAATATCCTATCAGTTTTGTATTTGTAACACATATATGTACATGCATATACAACAAATAGAGGTGTTTTGCATAATAATTTCATTTATATTCATTTCATCAGCTAAGAACTAAAAAGAATTTAAATCAAAATCAATTATTCATTTACAGGTGTTTTTAACCATCATCTCCCCCTTTATCTTCACTTTTATGCCTCCTTGTATTGCCATTTTGTGACTTTTTTGCCATAAATTATACATATTTGGAACAGTCACTTTAAGAAATTCAATCTTTGGATAAGATCTCTAAGATTGATTTAGTATGAATACGTGTGTGGGCACACACTTGACAAAGAAAGGTCAGTTATAAATATATGTGTACACTTATCAAAATAATTCACATAAAATCTCTGAATAAAATTATCTGTATGCTTTTTCTGTCAATAAAAGCAATATAGTATAATTCTTGGTAGTAAACCTGTTTGTTTTCATTCTGTTGCCTACCATGTGAGCTGCCATGTTGGTATAAAACATCGATCATTTGATATTTTACTACAGCAAATAATAGTGATCCCCACGAAATAATAAATAAATCAGTGAGTTTCACGGAAATAAGTTTTTGGATGGATCAGATAATTTGAAGTTGTTAGTTTATTCTCCAGCAAGGTGAAAGAAAAAAGCTGTTAGTTTGTTCTCTATCAGGTGATCGAAGATGAAAACTAAAGTTCTCAAGGCCAGTGCATAATAACGGTGCCGTATTCTGTGCATCAATCACCATTACCAAATACCTATATTGCCAAATATTTCATGTACCGCTTTAGTGGTGATTAATCAATGTGCCATGGCACTGAAACTGAAACGAGACTTTGTAGTACAAGTGATATTCAAAGGGTTTTGAAAATTTATCAGCTCTATAGATATAGATGAAAATTTATCATCATCTATCTAGAAATCCTGTTTTTATAAATGTTACCTAGCCAAATATTGGTTTTATTTACTTAATATTTAGAAAACATGAGTTTAGTAAAAATTGTTCAGATTTTCTTAATGTAGTGTGTGAAATTACTATGTAATTATACAAGAAATATGCTACACAGCTGAATACACAAAGAGGTCAGCAGAGGGAGCAAAAGGTGCCTTTCCCCTATAATCCACAGCAACATCACCCGCTCTTCTCTCTACATCATCGATGTATGTTATCTAAAGTCCTGTGCAAATGCCACCTCAACACGAGTCCTCTAGCCTTGCCTTCTTATCAGAAGCAGCTCGAAAGCCCCGATAATTCTAGAACCACTGAAAAATACACACTTGTTGCAAGGATTGAAAAGCCTCATATTGCAAATTCAGAATTCACAGTACTGAAAAAATTCATAATTTTTTAAAGTTAGAATACTGTGAACTATACAAAATGAATTATGCTGGGATCCGATGACTTTCTTCATTCCAGCCTATCTTATATTTTCTCATTCATTTCTCCACATAGTCACAACAACAGACTCACTATTACATTTCATTAATGGCTATTTTATAATAAATGATCTCAACAGCATTTCTGAAACCTCTGCTGTTCTGGTTTTACAGAACTCTTGAATTTTTGAATGAGTTAGTTTTTGATTGAAAAAGACCTGACTCTTATGCTTAGAAAAGCCATCATTTCTTTCTGTAAGCTTTCCGTCTTCTATAAGCTTTACATGTTCCATAAGCAAACATTCGCTGGTTTTGTGATCAAACTAGAGAGGCAAATTCAGTTAATAATAACAACGTCATTTATCATCCTCAAATCTAGTGTTATGGATAATACGATCTCCACAAGGAGACGGTTGCACGAGCGACAAGAGAAAGACAATCAACAGTCTTTTACTCATACCAAGATATGTCCACACACACTTGTTTCAACAGTCAAAGTAACGCCATATGTCCCCAGTGATGTGGGTGGGCAAAAGGAACAGTTGGCCTGCTAATGAGGGCCATATGTACACGCAGCCTATCGTACCATCCTTCTTACTTATGGTTGCTGAAAACTCAGTGGAAGAGCTTGCTCTGGGAATGGCATGGCTGGAGGAGGAGAGGCTTCCTTAACAGCAGGAAAGGACCATTTGTTGTACAACTACTGTATCTCTGAAACTGGGAGCTAAAGATATGCATGTACGTTACTCATTCTTATTAAGAGTTACTTACGCATCCGTAGAGTTCTTTACTCCAGTTTCACCTTCTTTCACTAAATTCTTTTGCATTTATGTGCAAAGGGATTTTGGGCCCTTTTCAAAAATTACTTTTCCTAATCAATCTTGTTAATTTGATGTTCATTTACATCGGCTTCTCTTTATTTTTAGCTTGATTTCCAGAAAAATTATACTTTCTTTGACATTGTTAAATGTTACAATATTAAAAGAAATGAAAAAGACTTAAAAACTTAGAATATTTGAATGAGGGTTTCTGGAAGGCAGAGAGAACAATAAGGCAAAAGTACTTACTGCACTACTGTTCCAAAGTAAAAGAAAAACAAAGATTTTAAAAATGATTATAGCAGCTTTGTATCTCCACCAGGGTTTCCTTTGAAATTTCTACAACTGCAAACACTATTCAGCAATTTGCACTGATTATAAAATTTATTGTTTTAAGGTCAATTGTGATACTATGATCAGATAATATAATTTACTTTACTCTTAATGGCTTCATTTTGACAACTGAGGGAGCTTTCAGGAAGGACAACGCTTCCTGCACAACAACCAGTAAAGCAGGTCACATCCATTTTCAATATAATTTTAAGAAAAATGAAGGACAAACTACTTGTGAGGCAGCAAGAATTCGTTTGCATTAAATTAATTTGAACAGGGCATTTCAAGTTCTCTCTGGCAACAATGGAATAAAGGGGAAAATGAATCTATCTTATGCAATGATCCTCTTCTAGGTTACAGAAAGATTTGAAAGGCTGACATGACCATTGCTAAATTTCTTCTAGAAGTCTATGATTAGTGTCATAGATATAACTCATGAGATAAAATATTCACAAAGAATGTCTGTGAACTGCATCAATTGTGATGGAACTACTGTCTAACATCCCTTTGAAAAGTTATATTCTGCAAAGGTTAAAAAAACACCAACCTTTCGATGCTTTCTTATATGGATGAGCTTTTGTCAACAAGAACTAAGCTTCACAATTAAGCACTATGGATGATAATGTTCTAGGTTAATTTAAACCTAACTAATCCAGGACTTGGCCTTGATAAATAATGGGTTTAATTAATATTTTTGACCCTAGCAGTGCAAATACTTTTACTTATATTTTACTAAAGCTAGTTTTGACAAATCTAAGGGTATTTAATTTATCAGTATCTGTTGTCAGATGAAAACTTCCCCATCAATACCTTCTAATGGTTCAAAAATAAACTGTTACCCCCACAGATACATTGTTTTTCCATGCGTAAGCAAGTACATTAATTTCAGGGTCTCAAGGCATAAAAGTGATATTACCACTTGTGATAGGCTGCATAATAGTCCCAAAAGATGTTCTTCACCTAATCTCCCGGCCCTGGGAATGTGCTGCCTTACACAGCCAAAGGACTTGTAGATACGATTCATTTAAGGATCTGGAGACAAGGTGATTATCCCAGATCATCCACGTGAGTCCAAAGTAATCACAGGAGTCCTTAGATGAAGTGGAGAGAAGGACTCAAAGTTAAAGGAGGAGACAGCGCGGAGACAGAAACAGAAATAAAAGCAACGCACCTTGAAAATGGAGGAATGGGGAAAAGACAATGAAGACAGGTGCCACCAGAAGCAGAAAATGCAAGAGAATGGATTCTCCCCTCAGCACCTCGAGAAGGAACCCACACTGCAGACACATTGACTTAGCCTAATTAAAGTGATTTTGGACTTCTGACCTTTGAAACTGCAAGACAATAAATATGTGTTAAGTTATGTAAATGTGTCGTAATTTGTTATAGCAGCAGTAATACAACTAATACACCACTACAATAAGCAAAGGAAATAAAGTGCAATAGTGACAAACTTAAGGGTTTCCAGGAAAGAGAAATGAAGTGGTAAACTCAATCACAGGATTATATTAGTAACTGTAGTATATGTTACTTGCTTACCCTTTCAATCACATTACTGCTGTAATTATCATTATCATCCAATCAATATGATTACACCAGTATGTATAACTTAGACATGAAAATTTTTTTCTATTTCACTCTTCCCATAATTCCATGCAGCTACCCCTAAGCAACTATGTATCTGATGAAGCTAATATTTTCAGGGAAAATCTTCCATGTTAAGCAGAAAATTTACATCTAAAATTAAATTCTTTTAAGGCAGTCTGGGGACAATACCTAGAAAATTCAAACATTACTTCTCAAGAATACCACTAGCAGTGAGTTTGTGACGCTATCTTCCACCAACTGAATCAAAATTAATTTTAAATATTTTCAAAGCAATATTTTAAAAAATCGTGTACACATTTTTTCCTCTTGGTAAAAATAAACCACTTCTCAACCATCCATTATATTTATGTTAGTTACATGAAGTCCATACATGAATTATCATACCACAAATAGAAAACTATTTAAATAGAAAAATCTCACTTGGTGCTGACAGAATGACAGCATAAAACTGTTAAGCATGAGGAGAAAGTTGTTTGCAGTGTAAATATTTCCCTTTTCCTATCAAAGTGTGTCCTGTGATCTAGCGCTCTTCTCTCCACATGCTTAAGTACAGCAAAAGTTATAAAAACACTCATTCTAGTTTTCTATACTTTAATGGTTGTAGAACATCAGAAGAGAATTGGGAGATGGGAATGTTTTGTGCTTGACATTGCATTTGAGGGGAAAATAAAAACTTGGACATAATATGTGGGATGTCTTCACAGTAATACATGGGAGGGCAAGCAAAAAATGCTATCAAATTTCTACCATGCGCTGAGCCCCTTATATAAACAAATATCCAGCCTTTCTAATGTACTAACAACCACTCTTCATAGCAGGTATTCTATTCCCAGCTTGTAGGTAAGAAACAAAGCTTCAGAAAGGGATCTTCACCAATGTCACACAGTCAATAAAAGGCAGAACTAGGGCAAATATCAATAATAAAAATAGCAATCTAATCCTAATTGGACCTGGCACTGTTCTAAGAAGAAAATCATTAACAAAGGATTTTGAGTTACCACACTCTTAGTCTCCCCGTTTTACAAAAGAAGCAACTGGGGTAAAGTGAAGCTATGCCGTTTCTTTTCAAGCTCATATACCTAACAAGATACCACTTTAATCATGGGTCTCTGATAGATCGTGTACCTCATTTCTAGCGTTTGCTGAGATTTTTCTTATTAACCCTAAGCAAGTATTTGATCCCTGGTAAGTATGCTGTAATTTTTTCACCGCTCATTCTTATCACGGTTCTTCAAGAAAAGTACAGTTCAACACATTTGTCCTATTTGGTTACAAATTTTGAAATTCAAAATATGTATCACACTAAGCTGTTAGCTGCATTTGGAATTTTAAAAAACTAAATTTTTCACTCAGTTAAAAAAATTGCATTGTTTACTCCCATATCTACAATATAGCTTATAAGTGTATATTTGTATTGAAAACATAATTTTCTACAACTTTTATAATATTTAAATATTATTTAAGGTTTTAATAATATTTAAATATTTAAATAATACATTTAAAAACATAGTTCAACAAGTCCGAATAATCCATCACTTACTTATGACAGAATATTTGTTCAGTATCTTCTGTTTGTTCACTCTTGTGTAATATATCCTATTTTAAGAATCAAAAACTTCTCTTAATGTCAACACTACAGCCTCTTCACAATTCCTACTTATTCCTAATTACCCTTCAGGAGCAAATAAAATGAATTTATCCCAAATTTCTTTGCTTTGAAACAACTTCAGTGAAAATGGTGGTTGTCAACCATATCTACCATTCATATATCCCATTGTTTTCTGCATTAAATTTCATCTAATACTCCTTATGCCATCAGTGTCACTACAAAGGGGGACAGGGGATGAATCTCATCATGAACAAAGGTATATACACTAGATCTTAGGATGTTCAATCATTTCCTTACTCTATTATGTCCCATCTGAACTACTCATATTAAAATGAGCAACTATATGAACATGGTACTTTTAAGAAAGGATGTTCAAAAATTAATTCATATCTTGTACAAATTGGTATCCAAGAAATCATGACCTAATAGGCACCACATATGTGAATGAAAAAATTCACTTTCAGCAATGAATGTTGATGACACTCCTTTAGCAAGAGTTGTACCGAGCTACCCACAACTCCTCAGCACTCACTATTCTCATACATGCGGTCGGACAATGTCCAAGGGTGCAGTGATTCTGTCCAGAGGCTTTTCTGGGCCGTTAGAGCTGTCTCAGCCTGTGTACAGGGTTATACAGACACTCTAGGGCATTCATGACTCTGATCACTGGAGCAGCCCTGTACTAACTGCAAATTTATGGAGGAAACTTTCAAGTCCTCTTGCCCCCCAGTTGGGGTAACTCTGTTACCTATTTCATGTGGTCTCAGTTCTCCAACAAAAATGATCTCGGCCTGCTCATCTTACTTCCATTTCACTACATGGCATAACTAGAAGTTGACTAGGTATTCTGCTTTAATGTATATGCAAAGCCCTCTTGTTCAGGAATGTTTGTAGAATAATATTTCTAAATTAGGAATACAATTGGTCTTGTTCTTTCCTGAGGGATAAAATGTCATCTCTCTTCTTCTCTCCCTCTCTCCTTTCTTCCTAACTCAGCTAACCCTCTATCTGAAAGAATTACAAAGGAAGAAATCTAGGGCATTGTTTAGCATTCTCAGGAGGATTGGAAATGTTGGAATGACAGCGAGTATCACACATACACTGCTTGAAGTATTTTGTAGGATCCAAGGGAAGAGAAAATTTTGACATTCCAGAAAATTTAAGTCATCCTTTTAATATCAGGACCAGAAAGAAACAGGTCACACGGGCAAGAGCCATAAAACTAATTATCTTGACTCTTTCCAGAATACCTGAGCTATAAATGTACAGGGAATCCTGTAATCAGATGCAAAGTTGTGTATAATATACTTAGTTCCCAAATGTAACTAGGAATTTTATGTATATAATGTGAAAAATCGTTCCAAAGTATTTGAGACTCCAAAAACTTTCCTAGCTAGCATTCAATATTCTTGCTTAACTTCTCCTTATACCCCTAACTGTATTGAGCATGCATAGACACACAAAAGCTAGGATCAACTATTACCGCTTAAGAAAGAAAAGGAGGAAAAAGGCTGTATTATAGGGATTTAGTTTTCTTCCTCAACTCTTGAAGAAGCCTATTTGTATCAGCCCGTGTCAGACAACAAAGTACTTATCAATAAAGTTTTATGAATGTGGTCACATATGCAATATAAGAGCATTCAGTTTCTACCTCTCCTTTTCTCATAAATCCTACATCAGATAGACATTAGCTATATCTGCCAATGTTTCCACGGAATCTTAAAGACTATTCACTGCAAAGCTGGCAGTGTAGCCTGAAAGCAAGTTATGTCTGCGTTGCAACTTCACACTAAGTGGTTTAAAAATACAACTAAATGTGGCCTGTCTTTATCTTGATTATAAGACATAAATTATCCCAAGAATATTCTTAGTAAAAATTGGGTCTCCCGGTCAAGCCACTTCTATTAAGAAGGACACAGGTCAGTTTTTAGGAGTTTAGGTGTTATTTGGAAGTTAGGAGCATCTAAATATGGAATATAACTCCATTAAATTATAGTATATTTTATATCAAAGAGAAACGACAAAAATAAGAAATGTTTTAAGTATTTTTTCGTATAGCGTGTTCATATATAATTACTTCAGTAGTCTCAATGTAGTCATGCAATTGTTTGGGTAAAGAACTAAACTTGAAGTTAAATAGCATAGGTCTGAATTCTTATGGTTTATAACATTCATATATTTTATATGTTCCAGAATAATATGTAATTTCTAAGTTTATAACATAATAATTACAGAAATCTAGGTAAAGTAATACTTCTGTGACACAGTCTCTTCATCTACAAAATGGAATATTGCTTTTCTCCTTAAATTTATATTAAAAATTGGAGAAGTAATATATGTGAAAGAACCTTACATTAAATATGCAAGTTTTATTTGTTGAATTCAAACAGTCATTAAAGAACAAAATAAAACATTACATTTGGATTAACAAAGTAGATACATATATCTCAATCTGAGAAACCTTTAAGCTCTCTTGACCATAAAATGACATTGGATCCTATAAGAGAGTTTGGTAAATATTTGAAAGATATTTCAATTTCACACCTAAATGTTGATTCCGACATTTATTTCCTAAACTTATCATTTGTATACTTACCTGCTATTAAATCCACAGGGGTCATGTCACTAACTGTATGCCCACCGATTTTATTGAGAGGTATTCAGCAAGGCCCACAAAGTAAGTATTGAATTTTTTTAAAAAACAGACCCAAAACACCTAAAAGCAAAACACTTAGTAAATTCTTATAATCATGAAGATCACAAATTAGTGCTATTAGTAAGAAAGAAACTTCTAAACCAAATAAAGTCCTAATACCTCCAACGAATTTTGTCTCTCTGATACACACACACACGATTAAAAAAAAAAATGAAGGAAATGTAAAAAAATAAATAAATGAAGGAAGTTCTGTGGGAAATGTCCATAATTTCATGCCCAGAATTTCCCTATCAATCTCTTTCCCCAAAGTTCTTCCGAGAAAATAAAGTTGCCTTTCTCTCAACGTTAACTCATCACTTTTCTCATAGCATTTTCAAAAGAAATATTTCCTGTCAGCCGGCCACTTAAACTTTGTGCTGTTAAAGAAATCCAAAAAGGTATCAATTGTGCAACAAAGGATAAAGAGGAGACGAAGTGAACCAACATGGCTTTTAAGCTAAATTGCCGTCACCTGTCACAGGTTGTCTAGCGAGCCTCAAGTTCCCTCTAATAAGCTTATGGAGGGTGCGGAGCAAAGGCACCTCAAGGTGCTCTGCGGGTTTTCCCCTGGTAAATTAGGCTGAAAGGAAAAGAGTCCCACCCCCCACCCCCAAACTTGGAGACCAGGGCTGCCCTGCCGAATGCTGTGCCCAGACCTCCTACTTCCACGCCCTTCCAGTCCTTTCCTCGGCTTGGAAAATTGGGCATGAGGCAAGCAAAAGGAAGGACAGAAGGCCAAAACGGGCATCCGGGAAGCCAAATTTCTGTCTCAAAAGCTCGTCTAGAAACGCGTACATAGCGCGTGCCTTGCGGACATCTCCTAAAACCCCGTTCACTGAAGCTAATTCCTCCCGAACGCCCCCACGCCGGCTGAAGATCGCAACCGCCCATCCGCCCCTCCAGCCTGTGCAGCCGCCCCCAAAACCTCCCGTGAATCGGGAAATGTCAAGGCAGCAGCGCTTGGGGAGCCGAGCAGCCTCGCCAGTTCCAAGTCTCTGGTTCGAGACCCCTCGCTTCGCCTCTTTGGGGAACTCACCTGGAGTCAGGTTTAGATGGCAGCCTCCACCCAGGGGACCGGGAAGCGGCCCCGGGAAGCGCCGCCGCGTCCTGTGAATAACGAGCGCAGCGCAGCGGAGCAGCTCCCCCTGGACTGGCCGCTCCCCGATTCCTCCCGCTCTGTCCGGGAACCGTCCCTCCGTTCTTTCCTCTCCCTCCCCTGCCTGCAGCCGCCGCGCTCCCTCCTCCTGCTGGCGGCTCAGGGCTGTGCTTCCGCCTCCCTCCTGCGGGCGCACGAGCTGCCCGCGCTGCTAATGAGCAGGCTCCAGGCTCCGCCCGGCCAGGGGTGCGCACACGCCCCACGCCGGAGACGAGCTCCCGGGAGCGGAGCTATGGATACGCCTGGTGCGGCCGCTGGAGAAATGAACTGGAGGAGGCATCCAGCATCTCACACTTTCTGGCCACTCAGCTTAACTAAGCCATAACCCCAGACTTCTTCCTAAATCTCCAGTAATTTACAGGTGCTGAAAAGTCAATGAGGGGTTTGAGCACAATCTGTGTTAACAGTATTGCCAGTATAGAGATGCTAATCTGGCTAGATTCTAGGGATGAAATGTTCAAGGGACGGTATATGATTCTTTCTGGTGGTTATTTTGACATATTTTGGCTATACTTACAGATCTGTAAAATAAACCAGCAATCTTCTAATCATGACAACACAGATTCCTAATTGAAGGCAGCTGATACTTATTAAATACCAGGCTCTGTTTAATAGGCTCTTCTTTCCCAGCTGATCTTTACTACAATTCTGTGAGCACTACTAGCACCCCTATTCTATATTTTAAGAATTTGGGTTTAACTTTTAAAACAAGACGGTCTTAAAACAAGACTAAGGATCATGTCCAACCTTGCAGAGATTCTAAGTTTCTGAGCCTAAATAATAACTGATATCTGCAGCTCCCACAACCCATACCCTGTGTATAATGTGTTGCAGCATCTTGGATGGTACTGTGTAACTGAACCAACAAAGATAATAGGACCATCAGCAAATACACACCACGAGACTAATGAATACCTAGAATCCTAGTGAGACTTGTAAATAGTCAAGCACCC
This sequence comes from Symphalangus syndactylus, assembly GCF_028878055.3. Lineage (NCBI taxonomy): Eukaryota > Metazoa > Chordata > Mammalia > Primates > Hylobatidae > Symphalangus > Symphalangus syndactylus. The sequence goes on along the minus strand of NC_072445.2, from coordinate 7,688,059 downwards.
TAAGTAACAATAGTTCAAGTGCATGCTAAACATGGTGATTACTTATAAAAGAACAGCAACCAGTATGAGTGAAGACAGGCAGATAATGTTCAAAATGTTCAGAATCAATGTCCAGCCACTTATGAGTTGAATTCCCCACTCTAAAAAGGAGGCCAGATGTGATGTATTCTAAGAAGTCTACAATGGGCGTGGTCTTTTCGCAACCAAAAAGGGCTTTTTAAACACTTATATCCCATTAAGAATATGCAATAGCTAATTAATATTAAATCTGAAAATCAGTGATAATTTATTTCAACTAACCTTACATGAAAAAATCATTACTCATTCAAGCTTTTAGAATTAGATTAAATAGCATTGAGTATCAAATTTACTTCAACCCATAGAAATAATAGACAGTTAATTAATAAAGTAAGTAATTTAATTAACTTTACTTTTGTGTCATGATGTATTTTTCCTTAGGAAAAGGATAAGACATTTTTTCCATGGTATAAAACACTAGAATATGACTTTTATATTTTTCTTCATGAAGATTAAAGAATTAATAAAATAAGTACAGACATATTGTCAACAAATCTATCCAGATCATTCATTCTCCACTCAAGAAATTATGCTAGGCAAGCTTTATTTCTCCATATGTACAAGGCAATTCAGAGGTCAAAAATTTGAAAACACTTCAATGAACATCAACCATTAATTAACTAAGAGTAGATTTTATTTATAAACAACTTTAAAAGACTATAAAAAAGGTATAACAAACTTCTACTTTATCAGTACTGCTACTCCTGTTGAACACAAAGATATATAATTATAGTTTTCTCCCTATTTAAAATATTTATTGATTCTGGCATAATAATGTCATACTCATCCCTCAATAATCAGTGTACATGGAACCAGAAATCTTTTCTTTCACCTAGTCAATTGAAGTATTTCTGTGTTTTGCATGTTAACACTCTATTTATTCTGTGTTTCTAGTGCTTATCCTCAAAATTTTTATAGTTCCATTCACATATGAATTCTACCAATCAGCACTATATATAAATAATGCAACGTATAAAATGTGTTAAATAAATGGATGTAAGATTTATGCTAAATTTTTCACATAGTAAGTACTTCAAAACCCTTATTATTTTTCCTTAAGCTTTTATGTGCATATATTTTATCTCTCCAATTAAAGAATAAACTTCTAAATAAGAAGAGTTTTGTCTATAAATTTTACGCATTTTAATACATTATTAATCTAAAACCTTGGACTAGAGTTTGGAATTCTTTTATGTATTCATTTATTGATTCAAAAAATAGGTGTCCATGCCATTTTTTCTAAACCTTGTGCAAGATGTAGGGTATACAATGATGTCCAGACTTTAGAGTCCTTGACCTCATGGCGTTTAAAGTGCAGTAATGTACAGTAATTTTAAAATCTATTTATTATTATTTAAAACAATCAATGAATACATTCTTGTCGAAAATAACTGAAAAGTCTGTCTGAATTCCCTGGCCAAGGCCAAAACATGAAAGCAAAAGAGCTGCCTGAAAACAGTGCAAGCCACTCTCCAGAGGGTTTCTCTGTTGAAACAGCACATCGCATTATGGAAATAATGAGAAAAATTAGTAACTGTGCAAACGACAACACATATGCATCTTTGTGGTTTCTGACCTTTTAGCATCGTCGAAGCAAGACCACAAACCTTTCAACACCAGGCGTGGTATTAATCTTGCACAGAATATAATGTTTTCACATATTTTATTCTGATTTCCTACAAAGTAATTTCAATTTCTAGCTAAAGCTAATGGATTTTTCTAGTGAAAACATTGTGTACAGAATGACTTTCCAGTGAGATCCGCGTACCATGCGCCATTTTCATGTTCGTGCTCATTTCTCTGAAGTCTGTTTGCCTTTAATTCACCATAATAAAATTCCTTGTGTACTTTTATTGGCAACCATTGCATAGTGACACTTGCATCCAAATGTAATTCCATTTGAGCTTGGCAGTGTTTGCTTTTTTATCAGAAGAGGAAAGTTAGAGGGAACAAGGGGCAAAGATGTGTGTAAGAATATCTGAGGGACCATCACAGCATCATCACAAATTCAAGATTTTTTTGAAACATTAGACAAGGGACTGACAGCCATGCCCTGGGATGGCTGAAACACTTCACAACCTGCTCATGTTTATGACCAAAATCATCACCTAAAATGAATTCAATGTGTCAATATCATAATATTGTTTGTGTATAAGTAATCATGAAGCAGTTAGGGAAGGGAGTATAATCTAGTAAGAAATTGGAACAAAAAGTGTTAGACAAAATTCAAGAAGATTTAAAAGAAGAAAATTAACCTGTCTGATCTGAACAGAATTTGAAAAGCACATCAATCATAGCTCTATACATTGACCATAGACTTAAAGCATAACATAAAAATAAAGAAGGCAGATAACTCAGGAAAACATTTCTATTAAATCTACTCCGTAAAGTTTTCCCATACTTTTATTTTACTAACAGGAGCATACATTTAAATCTGACAAAATCATATATATTTTGTTGATTCAATTTGTAGCAGATAGAGGAGCATGTCCCAGTGCTATGAGAGTGAGTTGTCACTATAACATACCACTGCTTTACATCTTACCCACAGGCTAAAATGTTTACCCCTAGAGTCGTGACTTTGTATATGACAGGAGATTGCTACTAAAAGTAAATATATTTGGCTGAAGGGTAGATACAACTTTAGGCCATTATATCATTCACTAAAATTTAGCTGGCATTTACATATTTACCTGCTTAGTTCATATGACAAATATGTTTGAGAGACTGCCATATACAAAAAAAAAAGATGGAACCATCTTACAAATTTAGAGATTACTTAAAGAAATGGAACTGAAGGGTTAACTGTGATGGCAAGAATGAAGAGAGCAAAACCAGAGGGTACTTCAAGGAGAACAGGCATGAGAGAGGCATTATAATTTGGAGGGTGCTATGATTTGAACCTATGTGCCCATCCAAAGTTTGTATGTTGAAACTAAAATCCCAGGACAATGACATCAAGAGATGGGGCTTTTGGTTAAGTGATTAAGTGAAGAAGGATCCACCCTCATGAATGAGATAAACGTCCTCGTAAAAGATGCTTTAGAGGAATGCCGGGCTCCTCAGTCTCTTCTGCCATGTCGTCACATTGTCCGTTTTTGCCCACTTTTGTCACGTGAAGACGAAGCAAGAAGGTGCCACCTCGGGACCAACTGCCAAATCTCCGCTGCCTTGATTTCGGACTTCTCAGCCCCAGAACTGTGAGAAATACATTTCTGTTTTTTATGAATTACTCAATCTGTGGCATTTTGTTATAGCAGCATACAGACAAAAACAGGGTAAACAGCCTGGTGAGAGTGGATATTTTAGAAACTTGAGATGATTCAATGTCGCTGATTCTCCATTTTCTCATATGTAAAATGAAGGAAATAATGCTGATTACTTCATAGTTCATTGTACAAATTAAATTAACTATGTAAATAAAGCAAGCAATATAGTTCCTTTTATCTGGTATACATTGTTTAAGTGTTGTTGTCATTACATGAGGAAAACAAGAACTTCCCCAAACAGAAGGATGTGGGAACCAAAACTAAGATATAAGAAAGGACCAAAGTTCACTGTGACAATCTGGTCAAGCGCTGGTTAGGGAAGATAGCATAATGTTACGCATAGATATTATTTGAGGATAATTTTCCTCCACCCCGAACTCCTCTAGCACTTTCCCTACGTCTTTCATTGCACTTCTTCATTTGTCTCTTTAATTACGGTTATTTATATAAATCTTTTAGCTTCCTACAAAAATAAGCTTGTAGTGGGACAGATTCTTGAGGATCTATGTCAAAGCAATTTTTCTATTTCCTACAGCAAGTAACCCAGTAGTAATCACACAGAATTTGTTAAAAGAATAAACATAGGAAGATTAATTTCCATTTTTTTCTTTGCTAATTTTTAATCAGAATTATACCATTGTTAGGGAGGGAGAAATTATAAATTGAGGACATGAGTATTAACATTTAAATCTGTTATTCTGCTTTATTTTAGAGCTTGCCATGTTTTGTGATTAAAAAAAGAAACAGGACATTCTATATAGCTGTTGCAAAACGTGTGGTCTGTTGGTGAACTAGCAGCACCAGCATTACCGAGATTTCCTTAGTTTGCAGGGCTACTGAGTCAGAATTCGCATTTTGACAAAACTCCAGGTGATTCATGCTCTGCATTTAAGTTGGAGAAGCACTGTTCTATAGTTCTCCTTATGTCCTAAATGCATTGTCAGTGAAAGAAAATACTATACGTATGATAATAATAACGGTAATATTAACAAAAATGTAACTATTAGTAATTTTCTATGCTCTCCCAGATACTAAGTCCTTTATTTAATACTTGTGATATTTCTGCGAAGTTGCAATTGATATCACCTACTAAACTGATACTCAGAAATCTGAGGTAATTCTCCAAGGTCACAAAGCTAGTGAATCACAAACCAGATTTTTAAACTCTTGCTGCTTCATTCCAAAGACTAAACCGTTTCTAACTCACGGTTAATACATTTGCTTCTGCCTTCCATTTCCTAAATATGGTTTCCTTTCTATTTCATTAGCTTTACTTATACATGACTGATTTTTAACCCTCTCTAACATTTGCAGAATATGGTGTACTATGGTTAATAAGGACAATACCAAGTAATATCATGTTGAGAAAGCGTGCAGAAGTAGCATCAAAAAACAGACTTTTTCCAAAATGTTTACTAAAAACTTTCAATAAAAACAAGATTTTCTACTTAGAATTTCTACCTTGCATAACTCAAATGGAGCATGACTATTAAAATGACAAATAGATTCCGTAGTTGCCTAAGAGCTAAGAATAAGAATTGCTATATAAAAAAGCATAAATATGCCATATGAATGACATGTATAAGAATCATGGGAGTGCTATTTGGTATTTAGTATTTAGTTCCATTCTGCAGCATGATCAAAAAGAAGCATCTGTATAGTTCACTGTGCATTATAGCACAATAAATCACCTCATTAGGCTCAGATATATGTAAAGATTTACAGTCTGGGAAAGTCCACTAGATATTCTTAATCACTTCTTAGACTGTACTGTCCCCCATATTTCTCTTTTTCTATAGAAAGGTTGCACATGGAAAGGCTTTATTTGAAATCCAGCAATGAATGGAATGTCTGTGAAGCAAGAAATAGATGGAAATTGACATTTTAAAAGAAAGTTTGGCTTCTGAAGAGATACAGCTGTGACCTTGGTCTTTTTGTTGGAGAGAAGTATTCCCTAGCCTTACTGTACTATTTTTCCCAAAGCACCCTCTCTATTGTTCTCCCTTCATCTCTGGCTCGTATCATATGGCCCCTCCCTCATTCTATCTGGTGAGTTCTGAGAAAAATGCTTAAATTCTGCAGAGAAGATTGAGAACAATGCTAAATATTCCTCAGAGAAGCAAAATATTATGTTAACAGTTTATATTTTCACATGAAATTGTCTATCTCTTCTCTCTGTCTCATGTGTGTATGTGTGTATGTGTGTATGTGTATATATATATATATAATATACAGTAGATATGTATATATAGAGTATAATATTCAGTATATATGTATATATAGTATAATATACCGTATATATGTATATATATACAGTGTGTGTGTGTGTATATATATATACATATATATATGTATATATATACTACCATTTACCTCCCAGGCTATACGTCCTGACATCTTAAAAGTAGAAAGCCCTCACAGGCCGCGGTTGCTCATGACTGTAATCCCAGCACTTTGAGAGGCCGAGGCGTGCAGATCACCTGAGGTCGGGAGTTCAAGACCAGCCTGACCAACATGGTGAAACCCCATCTCTACTAAAAATACAAAAAATTAGCTGGGCGTTGTGTTGCGCACCTGTAATCCCAGCTACTCAGGAGGTGGAGGCAGGAGAATCACATGAACCCGGGAGTCGGAGGTTGTGTGAGCCGAGACCATGACATTGCACTGCAGCCTGGGCAATGAGAGCAAAACTCCATCAGAAAAAGAAAGGTGGATAGGCCTTAAAAGACTTTTGAAAATGAGATTTGTCGAATATTTATTAGAGATGAAGAAAATAAGTGCGGACCCACACATAACTTGTCTGAGGTCACAGAAGTAGGGACCCACACGTAACTTGTCTGAGGTCACAGAGGTAGTCATGCTGCAGCAGCCTTATTGGTTTTCCTCTATGACATGCATTATTATTGTTTTTGATCATTTCAAGAGTTTTCTAGTCGATAGTGGGACAAAATTTCTAATTTGGGAACCTAATTTTCTCTGCAAATCTTCTTTACATCTCTAGCTTATTAATACACCTCAGAAGTGTTACAGGAATTAATTCGCAGGATTTTGAAGAATATTTTGAGGTATGCTGGGAAAAATCATGTCAAGTATCAATGATTAGAAACTAAACAATCAATATTAGATATTGTAAAATTATATTTAATCTTCCATATGGCATAAATAAGTTATTTTAATGTACAGTCGTTGTACTTTGTAAACTTGCATATAAAATATTTGAAAAAATAACTTTCAATATGTAAAATGTAAATATACAAAGGAAAGCATCGGAAAAAATAGATAAAAATAATCAGGCTAAGAAAACCCTACAGTGTCACCCTCAGAAGACTATAGAAGGATTCTCACCCTCGAGAAACAGAGGAACTTGAACATGGAAATGACCCTCTGCTGGCCATACTGATTATGGTACATAATTTTAAAAGGCTTTTAGAGAGAAGGGAAATGTTTTATTATGCATTCAGCACAGTGTTATGGTGATGTTTCTTAACTATCAGCTATTTTTAAAATTCCTATAATCTTTCTATAGATGACAAAGTTACATAAATATGAAGGATAAGAAGGGCCCCTGCAAACCTGATAATACAATTCTCTTTTCAATGATAACGTATATCTAAGCGCGCATCTCCTAATCATATTGATGTGCATTAAGTGTTCTTTTACCTACACCTGTCAAAGTGGCTAAAGTAATCCTTCATGAGGAGATAATTTTTTTCTTTAGGTGATTTTTTCCGCATAATACCCTAACATTTCCAATTCCATCATTCTCGAAAAAGTTTACATGATATACATATAAAATTACTAAAATTTTGGCGGCATAAATAATTTAAATGGACTTTACTTCAAAGATAATATTTACTTTTAAAGTTGTAAACCTTTGAATCATCAATTAATTAGAATTATCTTTTTCTTTATAAATAAAGTTTTTTGTCCCTACATATTTATGATTTGGAAATTTTCACCTGGAAAATTTCATTTTCAGTTGGATGCCTTGTCTTTAGTATAAAATTCAGTATTTCAATTTCAATATAATTTTTTGATTGATTTTAATGCAGACAACAGAAAGGAATATCTTCAAATATAAACTACACAGAATCATTCTGTGAAACTTCTTTCTGATCTGTGCATTCAGCTAACAGAGTTAAACCGTACATTTGATTGAGCAGTTCTGAACACACTTTCTGTAGAAAATGCAACTGGACATTTGGAGCGCTAAGAGGGTAGTAGTGGAAAAAGGAATATATTCAAATATAAAGTACACAGAAGCATTCTGTGAAATTTCTTTCTGTTCTCTGCAACTTCTTTCTGTTCTCTGCATTCAACTAACAGAGTTGAGCCTTACTTTTGAAGGAGCAGTTCTGAAACACTCTTTGTGTAGAAACTGAAATTGGACATTCGGAGAGCTAAGAGGATAATAGTCGAAAAAGGAATATCTTCAGCTAAATACTACACAGAAGCATTCTGTGAAACTTATTTCTGATATGTGAATTCAACTAACAGAGTAAAACCATACTTTTGATTGAGCCGTTATGAACACTCTTTCTGAAGAAAATGCAAGTGGACATTCGGAGCACTAAGAAGGTAATACTGGAAAAAGGAATATATTCAAATATAAACTACACAGAAGAATTCTGTGAAACTTCTTTCTGTTCTGTGCATTCAACTAACAGAGTTGAACCTTACTTTTGATTGAGCCGTCCTGAAACACTAATTCTGTAGAAACTGCAATTGGACATTCTGAGCGCTAAGTGGCCTATATTGGGAAAAAGAATATCTCCAAATAAAAACTACTCAGAAGAATTCTGTGAAACTTTTTCCTGATCTGTGCATTCAGCTAACAGAGTTAAACCACACTTTTGATTGAGCAGTTATTAAACACTGTTTCTGTAGGAAATGCAAGTGGACATTAGGAGCGCTAAGATTGTAATAGTGGAAAAAGGAATATCCCCCAATAAAAACTACACAGAAGCATTCTCTGAAACTCCTTTCTGTTCTCTGCATTAAACTAACAGAGTTGAGCCTTACTTTTGAAGGTGCTGTTCTGAAACACTCTTTGTGTAGAAACTGCCAGTGGATATGCGGAACGCTAAGAGGGTAATAGTCGAAAAAGGAATATCTTCAACTAAATACTAAACAGAAGCATTCTGTGAAACTTCTTTCTGTTCTGTGCATTCAACTAAAAGAGTTGAACCTTACTTTTGATTGAGCCGTTCTGAAACACTCTTTCTGTAGAAAATGCAAGTGGTGATTCGGAGCGCTAAGAGGGTAATAGTGGAAAAAGGAGTATCTTCAAATATAAACTACACAGAAGCATTCTGTAAAACTTCTTTCTGTTCCTTGCATTCAACTAACAATATTGAACCTTACTTTTGATTGACCAGTTCTGAAACTCTCTTTCTGTAGATACTGCAATTGGAAATTCTGAGCGCTAAGAGTCCTATATTGGAAAAAGGAATATGTTCAAATAAAAACTACACAGAAGAATTCTGTGAAACTTCTTTCTGATCTGTGCATTCAATTAACAGAGTTAAACCATACTTTTGATTGAGCAGTTCTGAACACTCTTTCTGTAGAAAATGCAAGTGGACATTCGGAGCTCTAAGAGGGTAATAGTGGAAAAAGTAATATCGTCAAATAAGAACTACAGACAGGCATTCTGTGAAACTACTTTCTGTTCTGTGCATTCAACTAACAGAGTTGAACCTTACTTTTGATTGAGCCGTCCTGAAACACTCATTCTGTAGAAACTGCAATTGGACATTCTGAGCGCTAAGTGGCCTATATTGGGAAAAAGAATATCTCCAAATAAAAACTACTCAGAAGAATTCTGTGAAACTTATTTCTGATCTGTGCATTCAGCTAACAGAGTTAAACCACACTTTTGATTGAGCAGTTATTAAACACTGTTTCTGTAGGAAATGCAAGTGGACATTAGGAGCGCTAAGATTGTAATAGTGGAAAAAGGAATATCCCCAAATAAAAACTACACAGAAGCATTCTCTGAAACTCCTTTCTGTTCTCTGCATTAAACTAAGAGAGTTGAGCCTTACTTTTGAAGGTGCTGTTCTGAAACACTCTTTGTGTAGAAACTGCCAGTGGATATGCGGAACGCTAAGAGGGTAATAGTCGAAAAAGGAATATCTTCAACTAAATACTAAACAGAAGCATTCTGTGAAACTTCTTTCTGTTCTGTGCATTCAACTAAAAGAGTTGAACCTTACTTTTGATTGAGCCGTTCTGAAACACTCTTTCTGTAGAAAATGAAAGTGGTGATTCGGAGCGCTAAGAGGGTAATAGTGGAAAAAGGAGTATCTTCAAATATAAACTACACAGAAGCATTCTGTAAAACTTCTTTCTGTTCCTTGCATTCAACTAACAATATTGAACCTTACTTTTGATTGACCAGTTCTGAAACTCTCTTTCTGTAGATACTGCAATTGGAAATTCTGAGCGCTAAGAGTCCTATATTGGAAAAAGGAATATGTTCAAATAAAAACTACACAGAAGAATTCTGTGAAACTTCTTTCTGATCTGTGCATTCAACTAACAGAGTTAAACCATACTTTTGATTGAGCAGTTCTGAACACTCTTTCTGTATAAAATGCAAGTGGACATTCGGAGCTCTAAGAGGGTAATAGTGGAAAAAGTAATATCGTCAAATAATAACTACAGACAGGCATTCTGTGAAACTACTTTCTGTTCTGTGCATTCAAATAACAGAGTTGAACCTTACTTTTGATTGAGCCATTCTGAAACACTCTTTCTGTAGAAAATTCAATTGGACAATCTGAGCGATAAGAGGCCTATATTGGGAAAAAGAATATCTTCAAATAAAAACTACACAGAAGCATTCTGTGAAACTTTTTCTGATCTGTGCATTCAGCTAACAGAGTTAAATCATACATTTGATTGATCAGTTCTGAACACTCTTTCTGTAGAAAATGCAACTGGACATTTGGAGCACTAAGAGGGTAGTAGTGCAAAAAGGAATATATTCCAATATAAACTACACAGAAGCATTCTGTGAAACTTCTTTCTGTTCTGTGCATTCAACTAACATAGTTGAACCTTACTTTTGATTGAGACTTTCTGAAACACTCTTTCTGTAGAAACTGCAATTGGACATACTGAGCGCTAAGAGGCCTATATTGGTAAAAAGAATATCTTCATATAAACACTACACAGCAGCATTCTGTGAAACTTCTTTCTGATCTGTGCATTCAGCTAACAGAGTTAAACCATACTTTTGATTGAGCAGTTCTGAAACACTCTTTCTGTAGAAAATGCAACTGGACATTCGTAGCGCTAAGTGGGTAATAGTGGAAAAAAGAATATGTTCAAATATAAACTACACAGAAGCATTGTATGAAACTACTTTCTGTTATGTGCATTCAACTACAAGAGTTGAACCTTACTTTTGATTGAGCCTTTGTGAAACACTCTTTCTGTAGAAACTGCAATAGGACATTCTGAGCGCTAAGAGGCCTCTATTGGGAAAAGTAATATCTTCAAATAAAAACTACACAGAAGCATCGTGTGAAACTTATTTCTGATATGTTCATTAAGCTAACAGATTTAAACCATACTTTTGATTGCGCAGTTCTGAACACTCTTTCTGTAGAAAATGCAAGTGGACATTCGGAGCGCTAAGAGGGTAATAGTGGAAAAAGGTATATATTCAAATATAAACTACACAGTAGCATTCTGTGAAAATTCTTTCTGTTCTGTGCATTCAACTAACAGAGTTGAACCTTACTTTTGATTGAGCCGTTCTGAAACACTCTTTCTGTAGAAACTGCAATTGGACATGCTAAGCGCTAAGAGGCCTACATTGGGAAAAAGAATATCTTCAAATAAAAACTACACAGATGCATTCTGTGAAACTTATTTCTGATCTGTAAATTCAGTTAACAGAGATAAAACATATTTTTGATTGAGCAGTTATGAAACACTCTTTTTGTAGAAAATGCAAGTGGAGATTCGGAGCGCTAAGAGGGTAATAGTGGAAAAAGGAATGTCTTCAAATATAAACTACACAGAATCATTCGGTGAAACTTCTTTCTGATCTGTGCATTCAGCTAACAGAGTTAAACCATACTTTTGATTGAGCAGATCTGAACACTCTTTCTGTAGAAAATGCAACTGGAAATTTGGAGCGCTAAGAGCGTACTATTGGAAAAAGGAATATATTCAAATATAAACTACACAGAAGCATTCTGTGAAACTTCTTTCTGATCTGAGTATTCAGCTAACAGAGTTAAACCATACTTTTGATTGAGCAGTTTTGAAACACTCTGTCTGTAGAAAATGCAACTGGACATTCGTAGCGCTAAGTGGGTAATAGTGGAAAAAAGAATATGTTCAAATATAAACTACACAGAAGCATTGTATGAAACTACTTTCTGTTCTGTGCATTCAACTATCAGAGTTGAACCTTACTTTTGATTGAGCCGTTCTGAAACACTCTTTCTGTAGAAACTGCAATTGGACATTCTGAGCGCTAGGAGGCCTATATTGGGAAAAAGAATGTCTACAAATAAAAACTACACAGAAGAATTGTGTGAAACTTCTTTCTGTTCTGTTTGTTCAACTAAAGAGTTGAACCTTAGTTTTGATTGATCCGTTCTGAAACACTCTTTCTGCAGAAAATGCAAGTGGAGATTCGGAGCGCTAAGAGGGTAATAGTGGAAAAAGGAATGTCTCCAAATATAAACTACACAGAATCATTCTCTGAAACTTCTTTCTGATCTGTGCATTCAGCTAACAGAGTTAAACCATACTTTTGATTGAGCAGATCTGAACACTCTTTCTGTAGAAAATGCAACTGGACATTTGGAGCGCTAAGAGAGTACTAGTGGAAAAAGGAATATATTCAAATATAAACTACACAGAAGCATTCTGTGAAACTTCTTTCTGATCTGAGCATTCAGCTAACAGAGTTAAACAATACTTTTGATTGAGCAGTTTTGAAACACTCTGTCTGTAGAAAATGCAACTGGACATTCGTAGCGCTAAGTGGGTAATAGTGGAAAAAAGAATATGTTCAAATATAAACTACGCAGAAGCATTGTATGAAACTTCTTTCTGTTCTGTGCATTCAACTAACAGAGTTGATCCTTACTTTTGATTGAGCCTTTCTGAAACACTCTTTCTGTAGAAACTGCAATTGGACATTCTGAGCGCTAAGAGGCCTCTATTGGGAAAAATAATATCTTCAAATAAAAACTACACAGAAGCATTGTGTGAAACTTATTTCTGATATGTTCATTAAGCTAACAGAGTTAAACCATACTTTTGATTGCGCAGTTCTGAACACTCTTTCTGCAGAAAATGCAAGTGGACATTCGGAGCGCTAAGAGGGTAATAGTGGAAAAAGGAATATATTCAAATATAAACTACACAGTAGCATTCTGTGAAAATTCTTTCTGTTCTATGCATTCAACTAACAGAGTTGAACCTTACTTTTGATTCAGCCGTTCTGAAACACTCTTTCTGTAGAAACTGCAATTGGACATGCTAAGCGCTAAGAGGCCTACATTGGGAAAAAGAATATCTTCAAATAAAAACTACACAGATGCATTCTGTGAAACTTATTTCTGATCTGTAAATTCAGTTAACAGAGATAAAACATATTTTTGATTGAGCAGTTATGAAACACTCTTTTTGTAGAAAATGCAAGGGGAGATTCGGAGCGCTAAGAGGGTAATAGTGGAAAAAGGAATGTCTTCAAATATAAACTACACAGAATCATTCGGTGAAACTTCTTTCTGATCTGTGCATTCAGCTAACAGAGTTAAACCATACTTTTGATTGAGCAGGTCTGAACACTCTTTCTGTAGAAAATGCAACTGGACATTTGGAGCGCTAAGAGCGTAGTAGTGGAAAAAGGAATATATTCAAATATAAACTACACAGAAGCATTCTGTGAAACTACTTTCTGATCTGAGCATTCAGCTAACAGAGTTAAACCATACTTTTGATTGAGCAGTTTTGAAACACTCTGTCTGTAGAAAATGCAACTGGACATTCGTAGCGCTAAGTGGGTAATAGTGGAAAAAAGAATATGTTCAAATATAAACTACACAGAAGCATTGTATGAAACTTCTTTCTGTTCTGTGCATTCAACTAACAGAGTTGAACCTTACTTTTGATTGAGCCGTTCTGAAACACTCTTTCTGTAGAAACTGCAATTGGACATTCTGAGCGCTAGGAGGCCTATATTGGGAAAAAGAATGTCTACAAATAAAAACTACACAGAAGAATTGTGTGAAACTTCTTTCTGTTCTGTTTGTTCAACTAAAAGAGTTGAACCTTAGTTTTGATTGAGCCGTTCTGAAACACTCTTTCTGTACAAAATGCAAGTGGAGATTCGGAGCGCTAAGAGGGTAATAGTGGAAAAAGGAATGTCTCCAAATATAAACTACACAGAATTATTCTGTGAAACTTCTTTCTGATCTGTGCATTCAGCTAACAGAGTTAAACCATACTTTTGATTGAGCAGATCTGAACACTCTTTCTGTAGAAAATGCAACTGGACATTTGGAGCGCTAAGAGAGTAGTAGTGGAAAAAGGAATATATTCAAATATAAACTACACAGAAGCATTCTGTGAAACTTCTTTCTGATCTGAGCATTCAGCTAACAGAGTTAAACCATACTTTTGATTGTGCAGTTTTGAAACACTCTGTCTGTAGAAAATGCAACTGGACATTCGTAGCGCTAAGTGGGTAATAGTGGAAAAAAGTATATGTTCAAATATAAACTACACAGAAGCATTGTATGAAACTTCTTTCTGTTCTGTGCATTCAACTAACAGAGTTGAACCTTACTTTTGATTGAGCCTTTCTGAAACACTCTTTCTGTAGAAACTGCAATTGGACATTCTGAGCGCTAAGAGGCCTCTATTGGGAAAAATAATATCTTCAAATAAAAGCTACACAGAAGCATTGTGTGAAACTTATTTCTGATATGTTCATTAAGCTAACAGAGTTAAACCATACTTTTGATTGCGCAGTTCTGAACACTCTTTCTGTAGAAAATGCAAGTGGACATTCGGAGCGCTAAGAGGGTAATAGTGGAAAAGGGAATATATTCAAATATAAACTACACAGTAGCATTCTGTGAAAATTCTTTCTGTTCTGTGCATTCAACTAACAGAGTTGAACCTTACTTTTGATTGAGCCGTTCTGAAACACGCTTTCTGTAGAAACTGCAATTGGACATGCTAAGCGCTAAGAGGCCTACATTGGGAAAAAGAATATCTTCAAATAAAAACTACACAGATGCATTCTGTGAAACTTATTTCTGATCTGTAAATTCAGTTAACAGAGATAAAACATATTTTTGATTGAGCAGTTATGAAACACTCTTTTTGTAGAAAATGCAAGTGGAGATTCGGAGCCCTAAGAGGGTAATAGTGGAAAAAGGAATGTCTTCAAATATAAACTACACAGAATCATTCGGTGAAACTTCTTTCTGATCTGTGCATTCAGCTAACAGAGTTAAACCATACTTTTGATTGAGCAGATCTGAACACTCTTTCTGTAGAATATGCAACTGGACATTTGGAGCGCTAAGAGCGTAGTAGTGGAAAAAGTAATATATTCAAATATAAACTACACAGAAGCATTCTGTGAAACTTCTTTCTGATCTGAGCATTCAGCTAACGGAGTTAAACCATACTTTTGATTGAGCAGTTTTGAAACACACTCTCTGTAGAAAATACAACTGGACATTCGTAGCGCTAAGTGGGTAATAGTGGAAAAAAGAATATGTTCAAATATAAACTACACAGAAGCATTGTATGAAACTTCTTTCTGTTCTGTGCATTCAAC
Source organism: Symphalangus syndactylus (assembly GCF_028878055.3). Taxonomy (NCBI): domain Eukaryota; kingdom Metazoa; phylum Chordata; class Mammalia; order Primates; family Hylobatidae; genus Symphalangus; species Symphalangus syndactylus. Next base: position 7,672,882 of record NC_072445.2, on the reverse strand, counting down.
TAACAGAGTTGAACCTTACTTTTGATTGAGCCGTTCTGAAACACTCTTTCTGTAGAAACTGCAATTGGACATTCTGAGCGCTAGGAGGCGTATATTGGGAAAAAGAATGTCTACAAATAAAAACTACAGAGAAGAATTGTGTGAAACTACTTTCTGTTCTGTTTGTTCAACTAAAAGAGTTGAACCTTAGTTTTGATTGAGCCGTTCTGAGAAACTCTTTCTGTAGAAAATGCAAGTGGAGATTCGGAGCGCTAAGAGGGTAATAGTGGAAAAAGGAATGTCTCCAAATATAAACTACACAGAATCATTCTGTGAAACTTCTTTCTGATCTGTGCATTCAGCTAACAGAGTTAAACCATACTTTTGATAGAGCAGATCTGAACACTCTTTCTGTAGAAAATGCAACTGGACATTTGGAGCGCTAAGAGAGTAGTAGTGGAAAAAGGAATATATTCAAATATAAACTACACAGAAGCATTCTGTGAAACTTCTTTCTGATCTGAGCATTCAGCTAACAGATTTAAACCATACTTTTGATTGAGCAGTTTTGAAACACTCTGTCTGTAGAAAATGCAACTGGACATTCGTAGCGCTAAGTGGGTAATAGTGGAAAAAAGAATATGTTCAAATATAAACTACACAGAAGCATTGTATGAAACTTCTTTCTGTTCTGTGCATTCAACTAACAGAGTTGAACCTTACTTTTGATTGAGCCTTTCTGAAACACTCTTTCTGTAGAAACTGCAATTGGACATTCTGAGCGTTAAGAGGCCTCTATTGGGAAAAATAATATCTTCAAATAAAAACTACACAGAAGCATTGTGTGAAACTTATTTCTGATATGTTCATTAAGCTAACAGAGTTAAACCATACTTTTGATTGCGCAGTTCTGAACACTCTTTCTGTAGAAAATGCAAGTGGACATTCGGAGCGCTAAGAGGGTAATAGTGGAAAAAGGAATATATTCAAATATAAACTACACAGTAGCATTCTGTGAAAATTTTTTCTGTTCTGTGCATTCAACTAACAGAGTTCAAACTTACTTTTGATTGAGCCGTTCTGAAACACTCTTTCTGTAGAAACTGCAATTAGACATGCTAAGCGCTAAGAGGCCTACATTTTGAAAAAGAATATCTTCAAATAAAAACTACACAGATGCATTCTGTGAAACTTATTTCTGATCTGTAAATTCAGTTAACAGAGATAAAATATATTTTTGATTGAGCAGTTATGAAACACTCTTTTTGTAGAAAATGCAAGTGGAGATTCGGAGCACTAAGAGGGTAATAGTGGAAAAAGGAATGTCTTCAAATATAAACTACACAGAATCATTCGGTGAAACTTCTTTCTGATCTGTGCATTCAGCTAACAGAGTTAAACCATACTTGTGATTGAGCAGATCTGAACACTCTTTCTGTAGAAAATGCAACTGGACATTTGGAGCGCTAAGAGCGTAGTAGTGGAAAAAGGAATATATTCAAATATAAACTACACAGAAGCATTCTGTGAAACTTCTTTCTGATCTGAGCATTCAGCTAACGGAGTTAAACCATACTTTTGATTGAGCAGTTTTGAAACACTCTGTCTGTAGAAAATGCAAGTGGACATTCGTAGCGCTAAGTGGGTAATAGTGGAAAAAAGAATATGTTCAAATATAAACTACACAGAAGCATTGTATGAAACTTCTTTCTGTTCTGTGCATTCAACTAACAGAGTTCAACCTTACTTTTGATTGAGCCGTTCTGAAACACTCTTTCTGTAGAAACTGCAATTGGACATTTTGAGCGCTAGGAGGACTATATTGGGAAAAAGAATGTCTACAAATAAAAACTACACAGAAGAATTGTGTGAAACTTCTTTCTGTTCTGTTTGTTCAACTAAAAGAGTTGAACCTTAGTTTTGATTGAGCCGTTCTGAAACACTCTTTCTGTAGAAAATGCAAGTGGAGTTTCGGAGGGCTAAGAGGGTAATAGTGGAAAAAGGAATGTCTCCAAATATAAACTACACAGAATCATTCTGTGAAACTTCTTTCTGATCTGTGCATTCAGCTAACAGAATTAAAACATACTTTTGATTGAGCAGATCTGAAGATTCTCTCTGTAGAAAATGCAACTGGACATTTGGAGCGCTAAGAGAGTAGTAGTGGAAAAAGGAATATATTCAAATATAAACTACACAGAAGCATTCTGTGAAACTTCTTTCTGATCTGAGCATTCAGCTAACAGAGTTAAACCATACTTTTGATTGAGCAGTTTTGAAACACTCTGTCTGTAGAAAATGCAACTGGACATTCGTAGCGCTAAGTGGGTAATAGTGGAAAAAAGAATATGTTCAAATATAAACTACACAGAAGCATTGTATGAAACTTCTTTCTGTTCTGTGCATTCAACTAACAGAGTTGAAACTTACTTTTGATTGAGCCTTTCTGAAACACTCTTTCTGTAGAAACTGCAATTGGACACTCTGAGCGCTAAGAGGCCTATATTGGGAAAAATAATATCTTCAAATAAAAACTACACAGAAGCATTGTGTGAAACTTATTTCTGATATGTTCATAAAGATAACAGAGTTAAACCATACTTTTGATTGCGCAGTTCTGAACACTCTTTCTGTAGAATATGCAAGTGGACATTCGGAGAGCTAAGAGGGTAATAGTGGAAAAAGGAATATATTCAAATATAAACTACACAGTAGCATTCTGTGAAAATTCTTTCTGTTCTGTGCATTCAACTAACAGAGTTGAACCTTACTTTTGATTGAGCCGTTCTGAAACACTCTTTCTGTAGAAACTGCAATTGGACATGCTAAGCGCTAAGAGGCCTACATTGGGAAAAAGAATATCTTCAAATAAAAACTACACAGATGCATTCTGTGAAACTTCTTTCTGATCTGAGCATTCAGCTAACAGAGTTAAACCATACTTTTGATTGAGCAGTTTTGAAACACTCTGTCTGTAGAAAATGCAACTGGACATTCGTAGCGCTAAGTGGGTAAGAGTGGAAAAAAGAATATGTTCAAATATAAACTACACAGAAGCATTGTATGAAACTTCTTTCTGTTCTGTGCATTCAACTAACAGAGTTGAACCTTACTTTTGATTGAGCCTTTCTGAAACACTCTTTCTGTAGAAACTGCAATTGGACATTCTGAGCGCTAAGAGGCCTCTATTGGGAAAAATAATATCTTCAAATAAAAACTACACAGAAGCATTTTGTGAAACTTATTTCTGATATGTTCATTAAGCTAACAGAGTTAAACCATACTTTTGATTGCGCAGTTCTGAACACTCTTTCTGTAGAAAATGCAAGTGGACATTCGGAGCGCTAAGAGGGTAATAGTGGAAAAAGGAATATATTCAAATATAAACTACACAGTAGCATTCTGTGAAAATTCTTTCTGTTCTGTGCATTCAACTAACAGAGTTGAACCTTACTTTTGATTGAGCCGTTCTGAAACACTCTTTCTGTAGAAACTGCAATTGGACATGCTAAGCGCTAAGAGGCGTACATTGGGAAAAATAATATCTTCAAATGAAAACTACACAGATGCATTCTGTGAAACTTATTTCTGATCTGTAAATTCAGTTAACAGAGATAAAACATATTTTTGATTGAGCAGTTATGAAACACTCTTTTTGTAGAAAATGCAAGTGGAGATTCGGAGCGCTAAGAGGGTAATAGTGGAAAAAGGAATGTCTTCAAATATAAACTACACAGAATCATTCTGTGAAACTTCTTTCTGATCTGTGCATTCAGCTAACAGAGTTAAACCATACTTTTGATTGAGCAGATCTGAACACTCTCTCTGTAGAAAATGCAACTGGACATTTGGAGCGCAAAGAGCGTAGTAGTGGAAAAAGGAATATATTCAAATATAAACTACACAGAAGCATTCTGTGAAACTTCTTTCTGATCTGAGCATTCAGCTAACAGAGTTAAACCATACTTTTGATTGAGCAGTTTTGAAACACTCTGTCTGTAGAAAATGCAACTGGACATTCGTAGCGCTAAGTGGGTAATAGTGGAAAAAAGAATATGTTCAAATATAAACTACACAGAAGCATTGTATGAAACTTCTTTCTGTTCTGTGCATTCAACTAACAGAGTTGAAACTTACTTTTGATTGAGCCTTTCTGAAATACTCTTTCTGTAGAAACTGCAATTGGACATTCTGAGCGCTAAGAGGCCTATATTGGGAAAAATAATATCTTCAAATAAAAACTACACAGAAGCATTGTGTGAAACTTATTTCTGATATGTTCATTAAGATAACAGAGTTAAACCATACTTTTGATTGCGCAGTTCTGAACACTCTTTCTGTAGAATATGCAAGTGGACATTCGGAGCGCTAAGAGGGTAATAGTGGAAAAAGGAATATATTCAAATATAAACTACGCAGTAGCATTCTGTGAAAATTCTTTCTGTTCTGTGCATTCAACTAACAGAGTTGAACCTTACTTTTGATTGAGCCGTTCTGAAACACTCTTTCTGTAGAAACTGCAATTGGACATGCTAAGCGCTAAGAGGCCTACATTGGGAAAAAGAATATCTTCAAATAAAAACTACACAGATGCATTCTGTGAAACTTATTTCTGATCTGTAAATTCAGTTAACAGAGATAAAACATATTTTTGACTGAGCAGTTAAGAAACACTCTTTTTGTAGAAAATGGAAGTGGAGATTCGGAGCGCTAAGAGGGTAATAGTGGAAAAAGGAATGTCTTCAAATATAAACTACACAGAATCATTCGGTGAAACTTCTTTCTGATCTGTGCATTCAGCTAACAGAGTTAAACCATACTTTTGATTGAGCAGATCTGAACACTCTTTCTGTAGAAAATGCAACTGGACATTTGGAGCACTAAGAGCGTAGTAGTGGAAAAAGGAATATATTCAAATATAAACTACACAGAAGCATTCTGTGAAACTTCTTTCTGATCTGAGCATTCAGCTAACAGAGTTAAACCATACTTTTGATTGAGCAGTTTTGAAACACTCTGTCTGTAGGAAATGCAACTGGACATTCGTAGCGCTAAGTGGGTAATAGTGGAAAAAAGAATATGTTCAAATATAAACTACACAGAAGCATTGTATGAAACTTCTTTCTGTTCTGTGCATTCAACTAACAGAGTTGAACCTTACTTTTGATTGAGCCGTTCTGAAACACTCTTTCTGTAGAAACTGCAATTGGACATTCTGAGCGCTAGGAGGCCTATATTGGGAAAAAGAATGTCTACAAATAAAAACTACAGAGAAGAATTGTGTGAAACTACTTTCTGTTCTGTTTGTTCAACTAAAAGAGTTGAACCTTAGTTTTGATTGAGCCGTTCTGAGAAACTCTTTCTGTAGGAAATGCAAGTGGAGATTCGGAGCGTTATGAGGGTAATAGTGGAAAAAGGAATGTCTCCAAATATAAACTACACAGAATCATTCTGTGAAACTTCTTTCTGATCTGTGCATTCAGCTAACAGAGTTAAACCATACATTTGATAGAGCAGATCTGAACACTCTTTCTGTAGAAAATGCAACTGGACATTTGGAGCGCTAAGAGAGTAGTAGTGGAAAAAGGAATATATTCAAATATAAACTACACAGAAGCATTCTGTGAAACTTCTTTCTGATCTGAGCATTCAGCTAACAGAGTTAAACCATACTTTTGATTGAGCAGTTCTGAAACACTCTGTCTGTAGAAAATGCAACTGGACATTCGTAGCGCTAAGTGGGTAATAGTGGAAAAAAGAATATGTTCAAATATAAACTACACAGAAGCATTGTATGAAACTTCTTTCTGTTCTGTGCATTCAACTAACAGAGTTGAACCTTACTTTTGATTGAGCCGTTCTGAAACACTCTTTCTGTAGAAACTGCAATTGGACATTCTGAGCGCTAAGAGGCCTATATTGGGAAAAAGAATGTCTACAAATAAAAACTACAGAGAAGAATTGTGTGAAACTTCTTTCTGTTCTGTTTGTTCAACTAAAAGAGTTGAACCTTAGTTTTGATTGAGCCGTTCTGAAACACTCTTTCTGTACAAAATGCAAGTGGAGATTCGGAGCGCTAAGAGGGTAATAGTGGAAAAAGGAATGTCTCCAAATATAAACTACACAGAATTATTCTGTGAAACTTCTTTCTGATCTGTGCATTGAGCTAACAGAGTTAAACCATACTTTTGATTGAGCAGATCTGAACACTCTTTCTGTAGAAAATGCAACTGGACATTTGGAGCGCTAAGAGAGTAGTAGTGGAAAAAGGAATATATTCAAATATAAACTACACAGAAGCATTCTGTGAAACTTCTTTCTGATCTGAGCATTCAGCTAACAGAGTTAAACCATACTTTTGATTGAGCAGTTTTGAAACACTCTGTCTGTAGAAAATGCAACTGGACATTCGTAGCGCTAAGTGGGTAATAGTGGAAAAAAGTATATGTTCAAATATAAACTACACAGAAGCATTGTATGAAACTTCTTTCTGTTCTGTGCATTCAACTAACAGAGTTGAACCTTACTTTTGATTGAGCCTTTCTGAAACACTCTTTCTGTAGAAACTGCAATTGGACATTCTGAGCGCTAAGAGGCCTCTATTGGGAAAAATAATATCTTCAAATAAAAACTACACAGAAGCATTGTGTGAAACTTATTTCTGATATGTTCATTAAGCTAACAGAGTTAAACCATACTTTTGATTGCGCAGTTCTGAACACTCTTTCTGTAGAAAATGCAAGTGGACATTCGGAGCGCTAAGAGGGTAATAGTGGAAAAGGGAATATATTCAAATATAAACTACACAGTAGCATTCTGTGAAAATTCTTTCTGTTCTGTGCATTCAACTAACAGAGTTGAACCTTACTTTTGATTGAGCCGTTCTGAAACACGCTTTCTGTAGAAACTGCAATTGGACATGCTAAGCGCTAAGAGGCCTACATTGGGAAAAAGAATATCTTCAAATAAAAACTACACAGATGCATTCTGTGAAACTTATTTCTGATCTGTAAATTCAGTTAACAGAGATAAAACATATTTTTGATTGAGCAGTTATGAAACACTCTTTTTGTAGAAAATGCAAGTGGAGATTCGGAGCCCTAAGAGGGTAATAGTGGAAAAAGGAATGTCTTCAAATATAAACTACACAGAATCATTCGGTGAAGCTTCTTTCTGATCTGTGCATTCAGCTAAGAGAGTTAAACCATACTTTTGATTGAGCAGATGTGAACACTCTTTCTGTAGAAAATGCAACTGGACATTTGGAGCGCTAAGAGCGTAGTAGTGGAAAAAGAATATATTCAAATATAAACTACACAGAAGCATTCTGTGAAACTTCTTTCTGATCTGAGCATTCAGCTAACAGAGTTAAACCATATTTTTGATTGAGCAGTTTTGAAACACTCTGTCTGTAGAAAATGCAACTGGACATTCGTAGCGCTAAGTGGGTAATAGTGGAAAAAAGAATATGTTCAAATATAAACTACACAGAAGCATTGTATGAAACTTCTTTCTGTTCTGTGCATTCAACTAACAGAGTTGAACCTTACTTTTGATTGAGCCGTTCTGAAACACTCTTTCTGTAGAAACTGCAATTGGACATTCTGAGCGCTAAGAGGCCTATATTGGGAAAAAGAATGTCTACAAATAAAAACTACACAGAAGAATTGTGTGAAACTTCTTTCTGTTCTGTTTTTTGAACTAAAAGAGTTGAACCTTAGTTTTGATTGAGCCGTTCTGAAACACTCTTTCTTTAGAAAATTCAAGTGGAGATTCGGAGCGCTAAGTGGGTAATAGTGGAAAAAGGAATGTCTCCAAATATAAACTACACAGAATCATTCTGTGAAACTTCTTTCTGATCTGTGCATTCAGCTAACAGAGTTAAACCATACTTTTGATTGAGCAGATCTGAACACTCTTTCTGTAGAAAATGCAACTGGACATTTGGAGCGCTAAGAGAGTAGTAGTGGAAAAAGGAATATATTCAAATATAAACTACGCAGAAGCATTCTGTGAAACTTCTTTCTGATCTGAGCATTCAGCTAACAGAGTTAAACCATACTTTTGATTGAGAAGTTTTGAAACACTCTGTCTGTAGAAAATGCAACTGGACATTCGTAGCGCTACGTGGGTAATAGTGGAAAAAAGAATATGTTCAAATATAAACTACACAGAAGCATTGTATGAAATTTCTTTCTGTTCTGTGCATTCAACTAACAGAGTTGAACCTTATTTTTGATTGAGCCTTTCTGAAACAGTCTTTCTGTAGAAACTGCAATTGGACATTCTGAGCGCTAAGAGGCCTCTATTGGGAAAAATAATATCTTCAAATAAAAACTACACAGAAGCATTGTGTGAAACTTATTTCTGATATGTTCATTAAGCTAACAGAGTTAAACCATACTTTTGATTGCGCAGTTCTGAACACTCTTTCTGTAGAAAATGCAAGTGCACATTCGGAGCGCTAAGAGGGTAATAGTGGAAAAAGGATTATATTCAAATATAAACTACACAGTAGCATTCTGTGAAAATTCTTTCTGTTCTGTGCATTCAACTAACAGAGTTGAACCTTACTTTTGATTGAGCCGTTCTGAAACACTCTTTCTGTAGAAACTGCAATTGGACATGCTAAGCGCTAAGAGGCCTACATTGGGAAAAAGAATATCTTCAAATAAAAACTACACAGATGCATTCTGTGAAACTTATTTCTGATCTGTAAATTCAGTTAACACAGATAAAACCTATTTTTGATTGAGCAGTTATGAAACACACTTTTTGTAGAAAATGCAAGTGGAGATTCGGAGCAATAAGAGGGTAATAGTGGAAAAAGGAATGTCTTCAAATATAAACTACACAGAATATTCGGTGAAACTTCTTTCTGATCTGTGCATTCAGCTAACAGAGTTAAACCATACTTTTGATTGAGCAGATCTGAACACTCTTTCTGTAGAAAATGCAACTGGACATTTGGAGCGCTAAGAGCGTAGTAGTGGAAAAAGGAATATATTCAAATATAAACTACACAGAAGCATTCTGTGAAACTTCTTTCTGATCTGAACATTCAGCTAACAGAGTTAAACCATGCTTTTGATTGAGCAGTTTTGAAACACTCTGTCTGTAGAAAATGCAACTGGACATTCGTAGCGCTAAGTGGGTAATAGTGGAAAAAAGAATATGTTCAAATATAAACTACACAGAAGCATTGTATGAAACTTCTTTCGGTTCTGTGCATTCAACTAACAGAGTTGAACCTTACTTTTGATTGAGCCGTTCTGAAACACTCTTTCTGTAGAAACTGCAATTGGACATTCTGAGCGCTAGGAGGCCTATATTGGGAAAAAGAATGTCTACAAATAAAAACTACACAGAAGAATTGTGTGAAACTTCTTTCTGTTCTGTTTGTTCAACTAAAAGAGTTGAACCTTAGTTTTGATTGAGCCGTTCTGAAACCCTCTTTCTGTAGAAAATGCAAGTGGAGATTCGGAGCGCTAAGAGGTTAATAGTGGAAAAAGGAATGTCTCCAAATATAAACTACACAGAATCATTCTGTGAAACTTCTTTCTGATCTGTGCATTCAGCTAACAGAGTTAAACCATACTTTTGATTGAGCAGATCTGAACACTCTTTCTGTAGAAAATGCAACTGGACATTTGGAGCGCTAAGAGAGTAGTAGTGGAAAAAGGAATATATTCAAATATAAACTACACAGAAGCATTCCGTGAAACTTCTTTCTGATCTGAGCATTCAGCTAACAGAGTTAAACCATACATTTGATTGAGCAGTTTTGAAACACTCTGTCTGTAGAAAATGCAACTGGACATTCGTAGCGCTAAGTGGGTAATAGTGGAAAAAAGAATATGTTCAAATATAAACTACACAGAAGCATTGTATGAAACTTCTTTCTGTTCTGTGCATTAAACTAACAGAGTTGAACCTTACTTTTGATTGAGCCTTTCTGAAACACTCTTTCTGTAGAAACTGCAATTGGACATTCTGAGCGCTAAGAGGCCTATATTGGGAAAAATAATATCTTCAAATAAAAACTACACAGAAGCATTGTGTGAAACTTATTTCTGATATGTTCATTAAGCTAACAGAGTTAAACCATACTTTTGATTGCGCAGTTCTGAACACTCTTTCTGTAGAAAATGCAAGTGGACATTCGGAGCGCTGAGAGGGTAATAGTGGAAAAAGGAATATATTCAAATATAAACTACACAGTAGCATTCTGTGAAAATTCTTTCTGTTCTGTGCATTCAACTAACAGAGTTGAACCTTTCTTTTGATTGAGCCGTTCTGAAACACTCTTTCTGTAGAAACTGCAATTGGACATGCTAAGCGCTAAGAGGCCTACATTGGGAAAAAGAATATCTTCAAATAAAAACTACACAGATGCATTCTGTGAAACTTATTTCTGATCTGTAAATTCAGTTAACAGAGATAAAACATATTTTTGATTGAGCAGTTATGAAACACTCTTTTTGTAGAAAATGCAAGTGGAGATTCGGAGCGCTAAGAGGGTAATAGAGGAAAAAGGAATGTCTTCAAATATAAACTACACAGAATCATTCGGTGAAGCTTCTTTCTGATCTGTGAATTCAGCTAAGAGAGTTAAACCATACTTTTGATTGAGCAGATCTGAACACTCTTTCTGTAGAAAATGCAACTGGACATTTGGAGCGCTAACAGCGTAGTAGTGGAAAAAGGAATATATTCAAATATAAACTACACAGAAGCATTCTGTGAAACTTCTTTCTGATCTGAGCATTCAGCTAACAGAGTTAAACCATACTTTTGATTGAGCAGTTTTGAAACACTCTGTAGAAAATGCAACTGGACATTCGTAGCGCTAAGTGGGTAATAGTGGAAAAAAGAATATGTTCAAATATAAAATACACAGAAGCATTGTATGAAACTACTTTCTGTTCTGTGCATTCAACTAACAGAGTTGAACCTTACTTTTGATTGAGCCTTTCTGAAACACTCTTTCTGTAGAAACTGCAATTGGACATTCTGAGCGCTAAGAGGCCTATATTGGGAAAAATAAGATCTTCAAATAAAAACTACACAGAAGCATTGTGTGAAACTTATTTCTGATATGTTCATTAAGCTAACAGAGTTAAACCATACTTTTGATTGCGCAGTTCTGAACACTCTTTCTGTAGAAAATGCAAGTGGACATTCGGAGCGCTAAGAGGGTAATAGTGGAAAAAGGAATATATTCAAATATAAACTACACAGTAGCATTCTGTGAAAATTCTTTCTGTTCTGTGCATTCAACTAACAGAGTTGAACCTTACTTTTGATTGAACCGTTCTGAAACACTCTTTCTGTAGAAACTGCAATTGGACATGCTAAGCGCTAAGAGGCCTACATTGGGAAAAAGAATATATTCAAATAAAAACTACACAGATGCATTCTGTGAAACTTATTTCTGATCTGTAAATTCAGTTAGCAGAGATAAAACATATTTTTGATTGAGCAGTTATGAAACACTCTTTTTGTAGAAAATGCAAGTGGAGATTCGGAGCGCTAAGAGGGTAATAGTGGAAAAAGGAATGTCTTCAAATATAAACTACACAGAATCATTCGGTGAAACTTCTTTCTGATCTGTGCATTCAGCTAACAGAGTTAAACCATACTTTTGATTGAGCAGATCTGAACACTCTTTCTGTAGAAAATGCAACTGGACATTTGGAGCGCTAAGAGCGTAGTAGTGGAAAAAGGAATATATTCAAATATAAACTACACAGAAGCATTCTGTGAAACTTCTTTCTGATCTGAGCATTCAGCTAACAGAGTTAAACCATACTTTTGATTGAGCAGTTTTGAAACCCTCTGTCTGTAGAAAATGCAACTGGACATTCGTAGCGCTAAGTGGGTAATAGTGGAAAAAATAATGTGTTCAAATATAAACTACACAGAAGCATTGTATGAAACTTCTTTCTGTTCTGTGCATTCAACTAACAGAGTTGAACCTTACTTTTGATTGAGCCGTTCTGAAACACTCTTTCTGTAGAAACTGCAATTGGACATTCTGAGCGCTAAGAGGCCTATATTGGGAAAAAGAATGTCTACAAATAAAAACTACACAGAAGAATTGTGTGAAACTTCTTTCTGTTCTGTTTGTTCAACTAAAAGAGTTGAACCTTAGTTTTGATTGAGCCGTTCTGAAACACTCTTTCTGTAGAAAATGCAAGTGGAGATTCGGAGCGCTAAGAGGGTAATAGTGGAAAAAGGAATGTCTCCAAATATAAACTACACAGAATCATTCTGTGAAACTTCTTTCTGATCTGTGCATTCAGCTAACAGAGTTAAACCATACTTTTGATTGAGCAGATCTGAACACTCTTTCTGTAGAAAATGCAACTGGACATTTGGAGCGCTAAGAGAGTAGTAGTGGAAAAAGGAATATATTCAAATATAAACTACACAGAAGCATTCTGTGAAACTTCTTTCTGATCTGAGCATTCAGCTAACAGAGTTAAACCATACTTTTGATTGAGCAGTTTTGAAACACTCTGTCTGTAGAAAATGCAACTGGACATTCGTAGCGCTAAGTGGGTAATAGTGGAAAAAAGAATATGTTCAAATATAAACTACACAGAAGCATTGTATGAAACTACTTTCTGTTCTGTGCATTCAACTAACAGAGTTGAACCTTACTTTTGATTGAGCCTTTCTGAAACACTCTTTCTGTAGAAACTGCAATTGGACATTCTGAGCGCTAAGAGGCCTATATTGGGAAAAAAAATATCTTCAAATAAAAACTACACAGAAGCATTGTGTGAAACTTATTTCTGATATGTTCATTAAGCTAACAGAGTTAAACCATACTTTTGATTGCGCAGTTCTGAACACTCTTTCTGTAGAAAATGCAAGTGGACATTCGGAGCGCTAAGAGGGTAATAGTGGAAAAAGGAATATATTCAAATATAAACTACACAGTAGCATTCTGTGAAAATTCTTTCTGTTCTGTGCATTCAACTAACAGGGTTGAACCTTACTTTTGATTGAGCCGTTCTGAAACACTCTTTCTGTAGAAACTGCAATTGGACATGCTAAGCGCTAAGAGGCCTACATTGGGAAAAAGAATATCTTCAAATAAAAACTACACAGATGCATTCTGTGAAACTTATTTCTGATCCGTAATTTCAGTTAGCAGAGATAAAACATATTTTTGATTGAGCAGTTATGAAACACTCTTTTTGTAGAAAATGCAAGTGGAGATTCGGAGCGCTAAGAGGGTAATATTGGAAAAAGGAATGTCTTCAAATATAAACTACACAGAATCATTCGGTGAAGCTTCTTTCTGATCTGTGCATTCAGCTAACAGAGTTAAACCATACTTTTGATTGAGCAGATCTGAACACTCTTTCTGTAGAAAATGCAACTGGACATTTGGAGCGCTAAGAGAGTAGTAGTGGAAAAAGGAATATATTCAAATATAAACTACACAGAAGCATTCTGTGAAACTTCTTTCTGATCTGAGCATTCAGCTAACAGAGTTAAACCATACTTTTGATTGAGCAGTTTTGAAACACTCTGTCTGTAGAAAATGCAACTGGACATTCGTAGCGCTAAGTGTGTAATAGTGGAAAAAAGAATATGTTCAAATATAAACTACACAGAAGCATTGTATGAAACTACTTTCTGTTCTGTGCATTCAACTAACAGAGTTGAACCTTACTTTTGATTGAGCCTTTCTGAAACAATCTTTCTGTAGAAACTGCAATTGGACATTCTGAGTGCTAAGAGGCCTATATTTGGAAAAATAATATCTTCAAATAAAAACTACACAGAAACATTGTGTGAAACTTATTTCTGATATGTTCATTAAGCTAACAGAGTTAAACCATACTTTTGATTGCGCAGTTCTGAACACTCTTTCTGTAGAAAATGCAAGTGGACATTCGGAACGCTAAGAGGGTAATAGTGGAAAAAGGAATATATTCAAATATAAACTACACAGTAGCATTCTGTGAAAATTCTTTCTGTTCTGTGCATTCAACTAACAGAGTTGAACCTTACTTTTGATTGAGCCGTTCTGAAACACTCTTTCTGTAGAAACTGCAATTGGACATGCTAAGCGCTAAGAGGCCTACATTGGGAAAAAGAATATCTTCAAATAAAAACTACACAGATGCATTCTGTGAAACTTATTTCTGATCTGTAAATTCAGTTAGCAGAGATAAAACATATTTTTGATTGAGCAGTTATGAAACACTCTTTTTGTAGAAAATGCAAGTGGAGATTCGGAGCGCTAAGAGGGTAATAGTGGAAAAAGGAATGTCTTCAAATATAAACTACACAGAATCATTCGGTGAAACTTCTTTCTGATCTGTGCATTCAGCTAACAGAGTTAAACCATACTTTTGATTGAGCAGATCTGAACACTCTTTCTGTAGAAAATGCAACTGGACATTTGGAGCGCTAAGAGCGTAGTAGTGGAAAAAGGAATATATTCAAATATAAACTACACAGAAGCATTCTGTGAAACTTCTTTCTGATCTGAGCATTCAGCTAACAGAGTTAAACCATACTTTTGATTGAGCAGTTTTGAAACACTGTGTCTGTAGAAAATGCAACTGGACATTCGTAGCGCTAACTGGGTAATAGTGGAAAAAAGAATATGTTCAAATATAAACTACACAGAAGCATTGTATGAAACTTCTTTCTGTTCTGTGCATTCAACTAACAGAGTTGAACCTTACTTTTGATTGAGCCGTTCTGAAACACTCTTTCTGTAGAAACTGCAATTGGACATTCTGAGCGCTAAGAGGCCTATATTGGGAAAAAGAATGTCTACAAATAAAAACTACACAGAAGAATTGTGTGAAACTTCTTTCTTTTCTGTTTGTTCAACTAAAAGAGTTGAACCTTAGTTTTGATTGAGCCGTTCTGAAACACTCTTTCTGTAGAAAATGCAAGTGGAAATTCGGAGCGCTAAGAGGGTAATAGTGGAAAAAGGAATGTCTCCAAATATAAACTACACAGAATCATTCTGTGAAACTTCTTTCTGATCTGTGCATTCAGCTAACAGAGTTAAACCATACTTTTGATTGAGCAGATCTGAACACTCTTTCTGTAGAAAATGCAACTGGACATTTGGAGCGCTAAGAGAGTAGTAGTGGAAAAAGGAATATATTCAAATATAAACTACACAGAAGCATTCTGTGAAACTTCTTTCTGATCTGAGCATTCAGCTAACAGAGTTAAACCATACTTTTGATTGAGCAGTTTTGAAACACTCTGTCTGTAGAAAATGCAACTGGACATTCGTAGCGCTAAGTGGGTAATAGTGGAAAAAAGAATATGTTCAAATATAAACTACACAGAAGCATTGTATGAAACTACTTTCTGTTCTGTGCATTCAACTAACAGAGTTGAACCTTACTTTTGATTGAGCCTTTCTGAAACACTCTTTCTGTAGAAACTGCAATTGGACATTCTGAGCGCTAAGAGGCCTATATTGGGAAAAATAATATCTTCAAATAAAAACTACACAGAAGCATTGTGTGAAACTTATTTCTGATATGTTCATTAAGCTAACAGAGTTAAACCATACTTTTGATTGCGCAGTTCTGAAAACTCTTTCTGTAGAAAATGCAAGTGGACATTCGGAGCGCTAAGAGGGTAATAGTGGAAAAAGGAATATATGCAAATATAAACTACACAGTAGCATTCTGTGAAAATTCTTTCTGTTCTGTGCATTCAACTAACAGAGTTGAACCTTACTTTTGATTGAGCCGTTCTGAAACACTCTTTCTGTAGAAACTGCAATTGGACATGCTAAGCGCTAAGAGGCCTACATTTGGAAAAAGAAGATCTTCAAATAAAAACTACACAGATGCATTCTGTGAAACTTATTTCTGATCTGTAATTTCAGTTAGCAGAGATAAAACACATTTTTTATTGAGCAGTTATGAAACACTCTTTTTGTAGAAAATGCAAGTGGAGATTCGGAGCGCTAAGAGGGTAATAGTGGAAAAAGGAATGCCTTCAAATAAAAACTACACAGAATCATTCGGTGAAGCTTCTTTCTGATCTGTGCATTCAGCTAACAGAGTTAAACCATACTTTTGATTGAGCAGATCTGAACACTCTTTCTGTAGAAAATGCAACTGGACATTTGGAGCGCTAAGAGAGTAGTAGTGGAAAAAGGAATATATTCAAATATAAACTACACAGAAGCATTCTGTGAAACTTCTTTCTGATCTGAGCATTCAGCTAACAGAGTTAAACCCTACTTTTGATTGAGCAGTTTTGAAACACTCTGTCTGTAGAAAATGCAACTGGACATTCGTAGCGCTAAGTGGGTAATAGTGGAAAAAAGAATATGTTCAAAAATAAACTACACAGAAGCATTGTATGAAACTACTTTCTGTTCTGTGCATTCAACTAACAGAGTTGAACCTTACTTTTGATTGAGCCTTTCTGAAACACTCTTTCTGTAGAAACTGCAATTGGACATTCTGAGCGCTAAGAGGCCTATATTGGGAAAAATAATATCTTCAAATAAAAACTACACAGAAGCATTGTGTGAAACTCATTTCTGATATGTTCATTAAGCTAACAGAGTTAAACCATACTTTTGATTGCGCAGTTCTGAACACTCTTTCTGTAGAAAATGCAAGTGGACATTCGGAGCGCTAAGAGGGTAATAGTGGAAAAAGGAATATATTCAAATATAAACTACACAGTAGCATTCTGTGAAAATTCTTTCTGTTCTGTGCATTCAACTAACAGAGTTGAACCTTACTTTTGATTGAGCCGTTCTGAAACACTCTCTCTGTAGAAACTGCAATTGGACATGCTATGCGCTAAGAGGCCTACATTGGGAAAAAGAATATCTTCAAATAAAAACTACACAGATGCATTCTGTGAAACTTATTTCTGATCTGTAAATTCAGTTAGCAGAGATAAAACATATTTTTGATTGAGCAGTTATGAAACACTCCTTTGTAGAAAATGCAAGTGGAGATTCGGAGCGCTAAGAGGGTAACAGTGGAAAAAGGAATGTCTTCAAATATAAACTACACAGAATCATTCGGTGAAACTTCTTTCTGATCTGTGCATTCAGCTAACAGAGTTAAACCATACTTTTGATTGAGCAGATCTGAACACTCTTTCTGTAGAAAATGCAACTGGACATTTGGAGCGCTAAGAGCGTAGTAGTGGAAAAAGGAATATATTCAAATATAAACTACACAGAAGCATTCTATGAAACTTCTTTCTGATCTGAGCATTCAGCTAACAGAGTTAAACCATACTTTGAATTGAGCAGTTTTGAAACACTCTGTCTGTAGAAAATGCAACTGGACATTCGTAGCGCTAAGTGGGTAATAGTGGAAAAAAGAATGTGTTCAAATATAAACTACACAGAAACATTGTATGAAACTTCTTTCTGTTCTGTGCATTCAAATAACAGAGTTGAACCTTACTTTTGATTGAGCCGTTCTGAAACACTCTTTCTGTAGAAACTGCAATTGTACATTCTGAGCGCTAAGAGGCCTATATTGGGAAAAAGAATGTCTACAAATAAAAACTACACAGAAGAATTGTGTGAAACATCTTTCTGTTCTGTTTGTTCAACTAAAAGAGTTGAACCTTAGTTTTGATTGAGCCGTTCTGAAACACTCTTTCTGTAGAAAATGCAAGTGGAGATTCGGAGCGCTAAGAGGGTAATAGTGGAAAAAGGAATGTCTCCAAATATAAACTACACAGAATCATTCTGTGAAACTTCTTTCTGATCTGTGCATTCAGCTAACACAGTTAAACCATACTTTTGATTGAGCAGATCTGAACACTCTTTCTGTAGAAAATGCAACTGGACATTTGGAGCGCTAAGAGAGTAGTAGTGGAAAAAGGAATATATTCAAATATAAACTACACAGAAGCATTCTGTGAAACTTCTTTCTGATCTGAGCATTCAGCTAACAGAGTTAAACCATACTTTTGATTGAGCAGTTTTGAAACACTCTGTCTGTAGAAAATGCAACTGGACATTCGTAGCGCTAAGTGGGTAATAGTGGAAAAAAGAATATGTTCAAATATAAACTACACAGAAGCATTGTATGAAACTACTTTCTGTTCTGTGCATTCAACTAACAGAGTTGAACCTTACTTTTGATTGAGCCTTTCTGAAACACTCTTTCTGTAGAAACTGCAATTGGACATTCTGAGCGCTAAGAGGCCTATATTGGGAAAAAAAATATCTTCAAATAAAAACTACACAGAAGCATTGTGTGAAACTTATTTCTGATATGTTCATTAAGCTAACAGAGTTAAACCATACTTTTGATTGCGCAGTTCTGAACACTCTTTCTGTAGAAAATGCAAGTGGACATTCGGAGCGCTAAGAGGGTAATAGTGGAAAAAGGAATATATTCAAATATAAACTACACAGTAGCATTCTGTGAAAATTCTTTCTGTTCTGTGCATTCAACTAACAGAGTTGAACCTTACTTTTGATTGAGCCGTTCTGAAACACTCTTTCTGTAGAAACTGCAATTGGACATGCTAAGCGCTAAGAGGCCTACATTGGGAAAAAGAATATCTTCAAATAAAAACTACACAGATGCATTCTGTGAAACTTATTTCTGATCTGTAAATTCACTTAGCAGAGATAAAACATATTTTTGATTGAGCAGTTATGAAACACTCTTTTTGTAGAAAATGCAAGTGGAGATTCGGAGCGCTAAGAGGGTAATAGTGGAAAAAGGAATGTCTTCAAATATAAACTACACAGAATCATTCGGTGAAGCTTCCTTCTGATCTGTGCATTCAGCTAACAGAGTTAAACCATACTTTTGATTGAGCAGATCTGAACACTCTTTCTGTAGAAAATGCAACTGGACATTTGGAGCGCTAAGAGAGTAGTAGTGGAAAAAGGAATATATTCAAATATAAACTACACAGAAGCATTCTGTGAAACTTCTTTCTGATCTGAGCATTCAGCTAACAGAGTTAAACTATACTTTTGATTGAGCAGTTTTGAAACACTCTGTCTGTAGAAAATGCAACTGGACATTCGTAGCGCTAAGTGGGTAATAGTGGAAAAAAGAATATGTTCAAATATAAACTACACAGAAGCATTGTATGAAACTACTTTCTGTTCTGTGCATTCAACTAACAGAGTTGAACCTGACATTTGATTGAGCCTTTCTGAAACACTCTTTCTGTAGAAACTGCAATTGGACATTCTGAGCGCTAAGAGGCCTATATTGGGTAAAATAATATCTTCAAATAAAAACTACACAGAAGCATTGTGTTAAACTTATTTCTGATATGTTCATTAAGCTAACAGAGTTAAACCATACTTTTGATTGCGCAGTTCTGAACACTCTTTCTGTAGAAAATGCAAGTGGACATTCGGAGCGCTAAGAGGGTAATAGTGGAAAAAGGAATATATTCAAATATAAACTACACAGTAGCATTCTGTGAAAATTCTTTCTGTTCTGTGCATTCAACTAACAGAGTTGAACCTTACTTTTGATTGAGCCGTTCTGAAACACTCTTTCTGTAGAAACTGCAATTGGACATGCTAAGCGCTAAGAGGCCTACATTGGGAAAAAGAATATCTTCAAATAAAAACTACACAGATGCATTCTGTGAAACTTATTTCTGATCTGTAAATTCAGTTAGCAGAGATAAAACATATTTTTGATTGAGCAGTTATGAAACACTCTTTTTGTAGGAAATGCAAGTGGAGATTCGGAGCGCTAAGAGGCTAATAGTGGAAAAAGGAATGTCTTCAAATATAAACTACACAGAATCATTCGGTGAAACTTCTTTCTGATCTGTGCATTCAGCTAACAGAGTTAAACCATACTTTTGATTGAGCAGATCTGAACACTCTTTCTGTAGAAAATGCAACTGGACATTTGGAGCGCTAAGAGCGTAGTAGTGGAAAAAGGAATATATTCAAATATAAACTACACAGAAGCATTCTGTGAAACTACTTTCTGATCTGAGCATTCAGCTAACAGAGTTAAACCATACTTTTGATTGAGCAGTTTTGAAACACTCTGTCTGTAGAAAATGCAACTGGACATTCGTAGCGCTAAGTGGGTAATAGTGGAAAAAAGAATATGTTCAAATAGATACTACACAGAAGCATTGTATGAAACTTCTTTCTGTTCTGTGCATTCAACTAACAGAGTTGAACCTTACTTTTGATTGAGCCGTTCTGAAACACTCTTTCTGTAGAAACTGCAATTGGACATTCTGAGCGCTAAGAGGCCTATATTGGGAAAAAGAATGTCTACAAATAAAAACTACACAGAAGAATTGTGTGAAACTTCTTTCTGTTCTCTTTGTTCAACTAAAAGAGTTGAACCTTAGTTTTGATTGAGCCGTTCTGAAACACTCTTTCTGTAGAAAATGCAAGTGGAGATTCGGAGCGCTAAGAGGGTAATAGTGGAAAAAGGAATGTCTCCAAATATAAACTACACAGAATCATTCTGTGAAACTTCTTTCTGATCTGTGCATTCAGCTAACAGAGTTAAACAATACTTTTGATTGCACAGATCTGAACACTCTTTCTGTAGAAAATGCAACTGGACATTTGGAGCGCTAAGAGAGTAGTAGTGGAAAAAGGAATATATTCAAATATAAACTACACAGAAGCATTCTGTGAAACTTCTTTCTGATCTGAGCATTCAGCTAACAGAGTTAAACCATACTTTTGATTGAGCAGTTTTGAAACACTCTGTCTGTAGAAAATGCAACTGGACATTCGTAGCGCTATGTGGGTAATAGTGGAAAAAAGAATATGTTCAAATATAAACTACACAGAAGCATTGTATGAAACTTCTTTCTGTTCTGTGCATTCAACTAACAGAGTTGAACCTTGCTTTTGATTGAGCCGTTCTGAAACACTCTTTCTGTAGAAACTGCAATTGGACATTTTGAGCGCTAAGAGGCCTATATTGGGAAAAAGAATGTCTACAAATAAAAACTACACAGAAGAATTGTGTGAAACTTCTTTCTGTTCTGTTTGTTCAACTAAAAGAGTTGAACCTTAGTTTTGATTGAGCCGTTCTGAAACACTCTTTCTGTAGAAACTGCAATTGGACATTCTGAGCGCTAAGAGGCCTCTGTTGGGAAAAATAATATCTTCAAATAAAAACTTCACAGAAGCATTGTGTGAAACTTATTTCTGATATGTTCATTAAGCTAACAGAGTTAAACCATACTTTTGATTGCGCAGTTCTGAACACTCTTTCTGTAGAAAATGCAAGCGGACATTCGGAGCGCTAAGAGGGTAATAGTGGAAAAAGGAATATATTCAAATATAAACTACACAGTAGCATTCTGTGAAAATTCTTTCTGTTCTGTGCGTTCAACTAACAGAGTTGAACCTTACTTTTGATTGAGCCGTTCTGAAACACTCTTTCTGTAGAAACTGCAATAGGACATGCTAAGCGCTAAGAGGCCTACATTGGGAAAAAGAATATCTTCAAATAAAAACTACAAAGATGCATTCTGTGAAACTTATTTCTGATCTGTAAATTCAGTTAACAGAGATAAAACATATTTTAGATTGAGCAGTTATGAAACACTCTTTTTGTAGAAAATGCAAGTGGAGATTCGGAGCGCTAAGAGGGTAATAGTGGAAAAAGGAATGTCTTCAAATATAAACTACACGGAATCATTAGGTGAAACTTCTTTCTGATCTGTGCATTCAGCTAACAGATTTAAACCATACTTTTGATTGAGCAGATCTGAACACTCTTTCTGTAGAAAATGCAACTGGACATTTGGAGCGCTAAGAGCGTAGTAGTGGAAAAAGGAATATATTCAAATATAAACTACACAGAAGCATTCTGTGAAACTTCTTTCTGATCTGAGCATTCAGCTAACAGAGTTAAACCATACTTTTGATTGAGCAGTTTTGAAACACTCTGTCTGTAGAAAATGCAACTGGACATTCGTAGCGCTACGTGGGCAATAGTGGAAAAAAGAATATGTTCAAATATAAACTACACAGAAGCATTGTATGAAACTTCTTTCTGTTCTGTGCATTCAACTAACAGAGTTGAACCTTACTTTTGATTGAGCCGTTCTGAAACACTCTTTCTGTAGAAACTGCAATTGGACATTCTGAGCGCTAAGAGGCCTATATTGGGAAAAAGAATGTCTACAAATAAAAACTACACAGAAGAATTGTGTGAAACTTCTTTCTGTTCTGTTTGTTCAACTAAAAGAGTTGAACCTTAGTTTTGATTGAGCCGTTCTGAAACACTCTTTGTGTAGAAAATGCAAGTGGAGATTCGGAGCGCTAAGAGGGTAATAGTGGAAGAAGGAATGTCTCCAAATATAAACTACACAGAATCATTCTGTGAAACTTCTTTCTGATCTGTGCATTCAGCTAACAGAGTTAAAACATACTTTTGATTGAGCAGATCTGAACACTCTTTCAGTAGAAAATGCAACTGGACATTTGGAGCGCTAAGAGAGTAGTAGTGGAAAAAGGAATATATTCAAATATAAACTACACAGAAGCATTCTGTCAAACTTCTTTCTGATCTGAGCATTCAGCTAACAGAGTTAAACCATACTTTTGATTGAGCAGTTTTGAAACACTCTGTCTGTAGAAAATGCAACTGGACATTCGTAGCGCTAAGTGGGTAATAGTGGAAAAAAGAATATGTTCAAATATAAACTACACAGAAGCATTGTATGAAACTTCTTTCTGTTCTGTGCATTCAAATAACAGAGTTGAACCTTGCTTTTGATTGAGCCGTTCTGAAACACTCTTCCTGTAGAAACTGCAATTGGACATTCTGAGCGCTAAGAGGCCTATATTGGGAAAAAGAATGTCTACAAATAAAAACTACACAGAAGAATTGTGTGAAACTTCTTTCTGTTCTGTTTGTTCAACTAAAAGAGTTGAACCTTAGTTTTGATTGAGCCGTTCTGAAACACTCTTTCTGTAGAAACTGCAATTGGACATTCTGAGCGCTAAGAGGCCTATATTGGGAAAAATAATATCTTCAAATAAAAACTACACAGAAGCATTGTGTGAAACTTATTTCTGATATGTTCATTAAGCTAACAGAGTTAAACCATACTTTTGATTGCGCAGTTCTGAACACTCTTTCTGTAGAAAATTCAAGTGGACATTCGGAGCGCTAAGAGGGTAATAGTGGAAAAAGGAATATATTCAAATATAAACTACACAGTAGCATTCTGTGAAAATTCTTTCTGTTCTGTGCATTCAACTAACAGAGTTGAACCTTACTTTTGATTGAGCCGGTCTGAAACACTCTTTCTATAGAAACTGCAATTGGACATGCTAAGCGCTAAGAGGCCTACATTGGGAAACAAATATCTTCAAATAAAAACTACAAAGATGCATTCTGTGAAACTTATTTCTGATCTGTAAATTCAGTTAACAGAGATAAAACATATTTTACATTGAGCAGTTATGAAACACTCTTTTTGTAGAAAATGCAAGTGGAGATTCGGAGCGCTAAGAGGGTAATAGTGGAAAAAGGAATGTCTTCAAATATAAACTACACGAAATCATTAGGTGAAACTTCTTTCTGATCTGTGCATTCAGCTAACAGATTTAAACCATACTTTTGATTGAGCAGATCTGAACACTCTTTCTGTAGAAAATGCAACTGGACATTTGGAGCGCTAAGAGCGTAGTAGTGGAAAAAGGAATATATTCAAATATAAACTACACAGAAGCATTCTGTGAAACTTCTTTCTGATCTGAGCATTCAGCTAACAGAGTTAAACCATACTTTTGATTGAGCAGTTTTGAAACACTCTGTCTGTAGAAAATGCAACTGGACATTCGTAGCGCTACGTGGGTAATAGTGGAAAAAAGAATATGTTCAAATATAAACTACACAGAAGCATTGTATGAAACTTCTTTCTGTTCTGTGCATTCAACTAACAGAGTTGAACCTTACTTTTGATTGAGCCGTTCTGAAACACTCTTTCTGTAGAAACTGCAATTGGACATTCTGAGCGCTAAGAGGCCTATATTGGGAAAAAGAATGTCTACAAATAAAAACTACACAGAAGAATTGTGTGAAACTTCTTTCTGTTCTGTTTGTTCAACTAAAAGAGTTGAACCTTACTTTTGATTGAGCCGTTCTGAAACACTCTTTGTGTAGAAAATGCAAGTGGAGATTCGGAGCGCTAAGAGGGTAATAGTGGAAGAAGGAATGTCTCCAAATATAAACTACACAGAATCATTCTGTGAAACTTCTTTCTGATCTGTGCATTCAGCTAACAGAGTTAAACCATACTTTTGATTGAGCAGATCTGAACACTCTTTCAGTAGAAAATGCAACTGGACATTTGGAGCGCTAAGAGAGTAGTAGTGGAAAAAGGAATATATTCAAATATAAACTACACAGAAGCATTCTGTGAAACTTCTTTCCGATCTGAGCATTCAGCTAACAGAGTTAAACCATACTTTTGATTGAGCAGTTTTGAAACACTCTGTCTGTAGAAAATGCAACTGGACATTCGTAGCGCTAAGTGGGTAATAGTGGAAAAAAGAATATGTTCAAATATAAACTACACAGAAGCATTGTATGAAACTCCTTTCTGTTCTGTGCATTCAACTAACAGAGTTGAACCTTACTTTTGATTGAGCCTTTCTGAAACTCTCTTTCTGTAGAAACTGCAATTGGACATTCTGAGCGCTATGAGGCCTATATTGGGAAAAATAATATCTTCAAATAAAAACTTCACAGAAGCATTGTGTGAAACTTATTTCTGATATGTTCATTAAGCTAACAGAGTTAAACCATACTTTTGATTGCGCAGTTCTGAACACTCTTTCTGTAGAAAATGCAAGTGGACATTCGGAGCGCTAAGAGGGTAATAGTTGAAAAAGGAATATATTCAAATATAATCTACACAGTAGCATTCTGTGAAAATTCTTTCTGTTCTGTGCATTCAACTAACAGTGTTGAACCTTACTTTTGATTGAGCCGTTCTGAAACACTCTTTCTGTAGAAACTGCAATTGGACATGCTAATCGCTAAGAGGCCTACATTGGGAAAAAGAATATCTTCAAATAAAAACTACACAGATGCATTCTGTGAAACTTATTTCTGATCTGTAAATTCAGTTAACAGAGATAAAACATATTTTTGACTGAGCAGTTATGAAACACACATTTTGTAGAAAATGCAAGTGGAGATTCGGAGCGCTAAGAGGGTAATAGTGGAAAAAGGAATGTCTTCAAATATAAACTACACAGAATCATTCGGTGAAACTTCTTTCTGATCTGTGCATTCAGCTAACAGAGTTAAACCATACTTTTGATTGAGCAGATCTGAACACTCTTTCTGTAGAAAATGCAACTGGACATTTGGAGCGCTAAGAGCGTAGTAGTGGAAAAAGGAATATATTCAAATATAAACTACACAGAAGCATTCTGTGAATCTTCTTTCTGATCTGAGCATTCAGCTAACTGAGTTAAACCATACTTTTGACTGAACAGTTTTGAAACACTCTGTCTGTAGAAAATGCAACTGGACATTCGTAGCGCTAAGTGGGTAATAGTGGAAAAAAAATATGTTCAATATAAACTACACAGAAGCATTGTATGAAACTTCTTTCTGTTCTGTGCATTCAACTAACAGAGTTGAACCTAACTTTTGATTGAGCCGTTCTGAAACACTCTTTCTGTAGAAACTGCAATTGGACATTCTGAGCGCTATGAGGCCTATATTGGGAAAAAGAATGTCTACAAATAAAAACTACACAGAAGAATTGTGTGAAACTACTTTCTGTTCTGCTTGTTCAACTAAAAGAGTTGAACCTTAGTTTTGATTGAGCCGTTCTGAAACACTCTTTCTGTAGAAAATGCAAGTGGAAATTCGGAGCGCTAGGAGGGTAATAGTGAAAAAGGGAATGTCTCCAAATATAAACTACACAGAATCATTCTGTGAAACTTATTTCTGATCTGTGCATTCAGCTAACAGAGTTAAACCATACTTTTGATTGAGCAGATCTGAACACTCTTTCTGTAGAAAATGCAACTGGACATTTGGAGCGCTAAGAGAGTAGTAGTGGAAAAAGGAATATATTCAAATATAAACTACACAGAAGCATTCTGTGAAACTCCTTTCCGATCTGAGCATTCAGCTAACAGAGTTAAACCATACTTTTGATTGAGCAGTTTTGAAACACTCTGTCTGTAGAAAATGCAACTGGACATTCGTAGCGCTAAGTGGGTAATACTGGAAAAAATAATATGTTCAAATACAAACTACACAGAAGCATTGTATGAAACTTCTTTCTGTTCTTTGCATTCAACTAACAGAGTTGAACCTTACTTTTTATTGAGCCTTTCTGAAACACTCTTTCTGTAGAAACTGCAATTGGACATTCTGAGCGCTAAGAGGCCTATATTGGGAAAAATAATATCTTCAAATAAAAACTTCACAGAAGCATTGTGTGAAACTTATTTCTGATATGTTCATTAAGCTAACAGAGTTAAACCATACTTTTGATTGCGCAGTTCTTAACACTCTTTCTGTAGAAAATGCAAGTGGACATTCGGAGCGCTAAGAGGGTAATAGTGGAAAAAGGAATATATTCAAATATAAACTACACAGAAGCATTCTGTGAAAATTCTTTCTGTTCTGTGCATTCAACTAACAGAGTTGAACCTTACTTTTGATTGAGCCGTTCTGAAACACTCTTTCTGCAGAAACTGCAATTGGACATTCTGAGCGCTAAGATGCCTATATTGGGAAAAAGAATGTCTACAAATAAAAACTACACAGAAGAATTGTGTGAAACTTCTTTCTGTTCTGTTTGTTCAACTGAAAGAGTTGAACCTTAGTTTTGATTGAGCCGTTCTGAAACACACTTTCTGTAGAAAATGCAAGTGGAGATTCGGAGCGCTAAGAGGGTAATAGTGGAAAATGGAATGTCTCCAAATATAAACTACACAGAATCATTCTGTGAAACTTCTTTCTGATCTGTGCATTCAGCTAACAGAGTTAAACCATACTTTTGATTGAGCAGATCTGAACACTCTTTCTGTAGAAAATGCAACTGGACATTTGGAGCGCTAAGAGAGTAGTAGTGGAAAAAGGAATATATTCAAATATAAACTACACAGAAGCATTCTGTGAAACTTCTTTCTGATCTGAGCATTCAGCTAACAGAGTTAAACCATACTTTTGATTGAGCAGTTTTGAAACACTCTGTCTGTAGAAAATGCAACTGGACATTCGTAGCGCTAAGTGGGTAATAGTGGAAAAAAGAATATGTTCAAATATAAACTACACAGAAGCTTTGTATGAAACTACTTTCTGTTCTGTGCATTCAACTAACAGAGTTGAACCTTACTTTTGATTGAGCCTTTCTGAAACACTCTTTCTGTAGAAACTGCAATTGGACATTCTGAGCGCTAAGAAGCCTCTATTGGGAAAAATAATATCTTCAAATAAAAACTACACAGAAGCATTGTGTGAAACTTATTTCTGATATGTTCATTAAGCTAACAGAGTTAAACCATACTTTTGATTGCGCAGTTCTGAACACTCTTTCTGTAGAAAATGCAAGTGGACATTCGGAGCGCTAAGAGGGTAATAGTGGAAAAAGGAATATATTCAAATATAAACTACACAGTAGCATACTGTGAAAATTCTTTCTGTTCTGTGCATTCAACTAACAGAGTTGAACCTTACTTTTGATTGAGCCGTTCTGAAACACTCTTTCTGTAGAAACTGCAATTGGACATGCTAAGCGCTAAGAGGCCTACATTGGGAAAAAGAATATCTTCAAATAAAAACTACACAGATGCATTCTGTGAAACTTATTTCTGATCTGTAAATTCAGTTAACAGAGATAAAACATATTTTTGATTGAGCAGTTATGAAACACTCTTTTTGTAGAAAATGCAAGTGGAGATTCGGAGCGCTAAGAGGGTAATAGTGGAAAAAGGAATGTCTTCAAATATAAACTACACAGAATCATTCGGTGAAACTTCTTTCTGATCTGTGCATTCAGCTAACAGAGTTAAACCATACTTTTGATTGAGCAGTTTTGAAACACTCTGTCTGTCGAAAATGCAACTGGACATTCGTAGCGCTAAGTGGGTAATAGTGGAAAAAAGAATATGTTCAAATATAAACTACACAGAAGCATTGTATGAAACTACTTTCTGTTCTGTGCATTCAACTAACAGAGTTGAACCTTACTTTTGATTGAACCGATCTGAAACACTCTTTCTGTAGAAACTGCAATTGGACATTCTGAGCACTAAGAGGCCTATATTGGGAAAAAGAATGTCTACAAATAAAAACTACACAGAAGAATTGTGTGAAACTTCTTTCTGATCTGTTTGTTCAACTAAAAGAGTTGAACCTTAGTTTTGATTGAGCCGTTCTGAAACACTCTTTGTGTAGAAAATGCAAGTGGAGATTCGGAGCGCTAAGAGGGTAATAGTGGAAAAAGGAATGTCTCCAAATATAAACTACAGAGAATCATTCTGTGAAACTTCTTTCTGATCTGTGCATTCAGCTAACAGAGTTAAACCATACTTTTGATTGAGCAGATCTGAACACTCTTTCTGTAGAAAATGCAACTGGACATTTGGAGCGCTAAGAGCGTAGTAGTGGAAAAAGGAATATATTCAAATATAAACTACACAGAAGCATTCTGTGAAACTTCTTTCTGATCTGAGCATTCAGCTAACAGAGTTAAACCATACTTTTGATTCAGCAGTTTTGAAACACTCTGTCTGTAGAAAACGCAACTGGACATTCGTAGCGCTAAGTGGGTAATAGTGGAAAAAAAATATGTTCAAATATAAACTACACAGAAGCATTGTATGAAACTTCTTTCTGTTCTGTGCATTCAACTAACAGAGTTGAACCTTACTTTTGATTGAGCCGTTCTGAAACACTCTTTCTGTAGAAACTGCAATTGGACATTCTGAGCGCTAAGAGGCCTATATTGGGAAAAAGAATGTCTACAAATAAAAACTACACAGAAGAATTGTGTGAAACTTCTTTCTGTTCGGTTTGTTCAACTAAAAGAGTTGAACCTTAGTTTTGATTGAGCCGTTCTGAAACACTCTTTCTGTAGAAATTGCAAGTGGAAATTCGGAGCGCTAAGAGGGTAATAGTGGAAAAGGGAATGTCTCCAAATATAAACTACACAGAATCATTCTGTGAAACTTCTTTCTGATCTGTGCATTCAGCTAACAGATTTAAACCATACTTTTGATTGAGCAGATCTGAACACTCTTTCTGTAGAAAATGCAACTGGACATTCGTAGCGCTAAGTGGGTAATAGTGGAAAAAAGAATATGTTCAAATATAAACTACACAGAAGCTTTGTATGAAACTTCTTTCTGTTCTGTGCATTCAACTAACAGAGTTGAACCTTACTTTTGATTGAGCCTTTCTGAAACACTCTTTCTGTAGAAACTGCAATTGGACATTCTGAGCGCTAAGAAGCCTCTATTGGGAAAAATAATATCTTCAAATAAAAACTACACAGAAG
This sequence comes from Symphalangus syndactylus, assembly GCF_028878055.3. Classification (NCBI taxonomy): domain Eukaryota; kingdom Metazoa; phylum Chordata; class Mammalia; order Primates; family Hylobatidae; genus Symphalangus; species Symphalangus syndactylus. Next base: position 7,643,398 of record NC_072445.2, on the reverse strand, counting down.
CATTGTGTGAAACTTATTTCTGATATGTTCATTAAGCTAACAGAGTTAAACCATACTTTTGATTGCGCAGTTCTGAACACTCTTTCTGTAGAAAATGCAAGTGGACATTCGGAGCGCTAAGAGGGTAATAGTGGAAAAAGGAATATATTCAAATATAAACTACACAGTAGCATTCTGTGAAAATTCTTTCTGTTCTGTGCATTCAACTAACAGAGTTGAACCTTACTTTTGATTGAGCCGTTCTGAAACACTCTTTCTGTAGAAACTGCAATTGGACATGCTAAGCGCTAAGAGGCCTACATAGGGAAAAAGAATATCTTCAAATAAAAACTACACAGATGCATTCTGTGAAACTTATTTCTGATCTGTAAATTCAGTTAACAGAGATAAAACATATTTTTGATTGAGCAGTTATGAAACACTCTTTTTGTAGAAAATGCAAGTGGAGATTCGGAGCGCTAAGAGGGTAATAGTGGAAAAAGGAATGTCTTCAAATATAAACTACACAGAATCATTCGGTGAAACTTCTTTCTGATCTGTGCATTCAGCTAAGAGAGTTAAACCATACTTTTGATTGAGCAGATCTGAACACTCTTTCTGTAGAAAATGCAACTGGACATTTGGAGCGCTAAGAGCGTAGTAGTGGAAAAAGGAATATATTCAAATATAAACTACACAGAAGCATTCTGTGAAACTTCTTTCTGATCTGAGCATTCAGCTAACTGAGTTAAACCATACTTTTGATTGAGCAGTTTTGAAACACTCTGTCTGTAGAAAATGCAACTGGACATTCGTAGCGCTAAGTGGGTAATAGTGGAAAAAAAATATGTTCAAATATAAACTACACAGAAGCATTGTATGAAACTTCTTTCTGTTCTGTGCATTCAACTAACAGAGTTGAACCTTACTTTTGATTGAGCCGTTCTGAAACACTCTTTCTGTAGAAACTGCAATTGGACATTCTGAGCGCTAAGAGGCCTATATTGGGAAAAAGAATGTCTACAAATAAAAACTACACAGAAGAATTGTGTGAAACTTCTTTCTGTTCTGTTTGTTCAACTAAAAGAGTTGAACCTTAGTTTTGATTGAGCCGTTCTGAAACACTCTTTCTGTAGAAAATGCAAGTGGAGATTCGGAGCGCTAAGAGGGTAATAGTGGAAAAAGGAATGTCTCCAAATATAAACTACACAGAATCATTCTGTGAAACTTCTTTCTGATCTGTGCATTCAGCTAACAGAGTTAAACCATACTTTTGATTGAGCAGATCTGAGCACTCTTTCTGTAGAAAATGCAACTGGACATTTGGAGCGCTAAGAGAGTAGTAGTGGAAAAAGGAATATATTCAAATATAAACTACACAGAAGCATTCTGTGAAACTTCTTTCCAATCTGAGCATTCAGCTAACAGAGTTAAACCATACTTTTGATTGAGCAGTTTTGAAACACTCTGTCTGTAGAAAATGCAACTGGACATTCGTAGCGCTAAGTGGGTAATAGTGGAAAAAAGAATATGTTCAAATATAAACTACACAGAAGCATTGTATGAAACTTCTTTCTGTTCTGTGCATTCAACTAACAGAGTTGAACGTTACTTTTGATTGAGCCTTTCTGAAACACTCTTTCTGTAGAAACTGCAATTGGACATTCTGAGCGCTAAGAGGCCTATATTGGGAAAAATAATATCTTCAAATAAAAACTACACAGAAGCATTGTGTGAAACTTATTTCTGATATGTTCATTAAGCTAACAGAGTTAAACCATACTTTTGATTGCGCAGTTCTGAACACTCTTTCTGTAGAAAATGCAAGTGGACATTCGGAGCGCTAAGAGTGTAATAGTGGAAAAAGGAATATATTCAATATAAACTACACAGTAGCATTCTGTGAAAATTCTTTCTGTTCTGTGCATTCAACTAACAGAGTTGAACCTTACTTTTGATTGAGCCGTTCTGAAACACTCTTTCTGTAGAAACTGCAATTGGACATGCTAAGCGCTAAGAGGCCTACATTGGGAAAAAGAATATCTTCAAATAAAAACTACACAGATGCATTCTGTGAAACTTATTTCTGATCTGTAAATTCAGTTAACAGAGATAAAACATATTTTTGATTGAGCAGTTATGAAACACTCTTTTTGTAGAAAATGCAAGTGGAGATTCGGAGCGCTAAGAGGGTAATAGTGGAAAAAGGAATGTCTTCAAATATAAACTACACAGAATCATTCGGTGAAACTTCTTTCTGATCTGTGCATTCAGCTAAGAGAGTTAAACCATACTTTTGATTGAGCAGATCTGAACACTCTTTCTGTAGAAAATGCAACTGGACATTTGGAGCGCTAAGAGCGTAGTAGTGGAAAAAGGAATATATTCAAATATAAACTACACAGAAGCATTCTGTGAAACTTCTTTCTGATCTGAGCATTCAGCTAACTGAGTTAAACCATACTTTTGATTGAGCAGTTTTGAAACACTCTGTCTGTAGAAAATGCAACTGGACATTCGTAGCGCTAAGTGGGTAATAGTGGAAAAAAAATATGTTCAAATATAAACTACACAGAAGCATTGTATGAAACTTCTTTCTGTTCTGTGCATTCAACTAACAGAGTTGAACCTTACTTTTGATTGAGCCGTTCTGAAACACTCTTTCTGTAGAAACTGCAATTGGACATTCTGAGCGCTAAGAGGCCTATATTGGGAAAAAGAATGTCTACAAATAAAAACTACACAGAAGAATTGTGTGAAACTTCTTTCTGTTCTGTTTGTTCAACTAAAAGAGTTGAACCTTAGTTTTGATTGAGCCGTTCTGAAACACTCTTTCTGTAGAAAATGCAAGTGGAGATTCGGAGCGCTAAGAGGGTAATAGTGGAAAAAGGAATGTCTCCAAATATAAACTACACAGAATCATTCTGTGAAACTTCTTTCTGATCTGTGCATTCAGCTAACAGAGTTAAACCATACTTTTGATTGAGCAGATCTGAGCACTCTTTCTGTAGAAAATGCAACTGGACATTTGGAGCGCTAAGAGAGTAGTAGTGGAAAAAGGAATATATTCAAATATAAACTACACAGAAGCATTCTGTGAAACTTCTTTCCAATCTGAGCATTCAGCTAACAGAGTTAAACCATACTTTTGATTGAGCAGTTTTGAAACACTCTGTCTGTAGAAAATGCAACTGGACATTCGTAGCGCTAAGTGGGTAATAGTGGAAAAAAGAATATGTTCAAATATAAACTACACAGAAGCATTGTATGAAACTTCTTTCTGTTCTGTGCATTCAACTAACAGAGTTGAACGTTACTTTTGATTGAGCCTTTCTGAAACACTCTTTCTGTAGAAACTGCAATTGGACATTCTGAGCGCTAAGAGGCCTATATTGGGAAAAATAATATCTTCAAATAAAAACTACACAGAAGCATTGTGTGAAACTTATTTCTGATATGTTCATTAAGCTAACAGAGTTAAACCATACTTTTGATTGCGCAGTTCTGAACACTCTTTCTGTAGAAAATGCAAGTGGACATTCGGAGCGCTAAGAGTGTAATAGTGGAAAAAGGAATATATTCAATATAAACTACACAGTAGCATTCTGTGAAAATTCTTCCTGTTCTGTGCATTCAACTAACAGAGTTGAACCTTACTTTTGATTGAGCCGTTCTGAAACACTCTTTCTGTAGAAACTGCAATTGGACATGCTAAGCGCTAAGAGGCCTACATAGGGAAAAAGAATATCTTCAAATAAAAACTACACAGATGCATTCTGTGAAACTTATTTCTGATCTGTAAATTCAGTTAACAGAGATAAAACATATTTTTGATTGAGCAGTTATGAAACACTCTTTTTGTAGAAAATGCAAGTGGAGATTCGGAGCGCTAAGAGGGTAATAGTGGAAAAAGGAATGTCTTCAAATATAAACTACACAGAATCATTCGGTGAAACTTCTTTCTGATCTGTGCATTCAGCTAAGAGAGTTAAACCATACTTTTGATTGAGCAGATCTGAACACTCTTTCTGTAGAAAATGCAACTGGACATTTGGAGCGCTAAGAGCGTAGTAGTGGAAAAAGGAATATATTCAAATATAAACTACACAGAAGCATTCTGTGAAACTTCTTTCTGATCTGAGCATTCAGCTAACTGAGTTAAACCATACTTTTGATTGAGCAGTTTTGAAACACTCTGTCTGTAGAAAATGCAACTGGACATTCGTAGCGCTAAGTGGGTAATAGTGGAAAAAAAATATGTTCAAATATAAACTACACAGAAGCATTGTATGAAACTTCTTTCTGTTCTGTGCATTCAACTAACAGAGTTGAACCTTACTTTTGATTGAGCCGTTCTGAAACACTCTTTCTGTAGAAACTGCAATTGGACATTCTGAGCGCTAAGAGGCCTATATTGGGAAAAAGAATGTCTACAAATAAAAACTACACAGAAGAATTGTGTGAAACTTCTTTCTGTTCTGTTTGTTCAACTAAAAGAGTTGAACCTTAGTTTTGATTGAGCCGTTCTGAAACACTCTTTCTGTAGAAAATGCAAGTGGAGATTCGGAGCGCTAAGAGGGTAATAGTGGAAAAAGGAATGTCTCCAAATATAAACTACACAGAATCATTCTGTGAAACTTCTTTCTGATCTGTGCATTCAGCTAACAGAGTTAAACCATACTTTTGATTGAGCAGATCTGAGCACTCTTTCTGTAGAAAATGCAACTGGACATTTGGAGCGCTAAGAGAGTAGTAGTGGAAAAAGGAATATATTCAAATATAAACTACACAGAAGCATTCTGTGAAACTTCTTTCCAATCTGAGCATTCAGCTAACAGAGTTAAACCATACTTTTGATTGAGCAGTTTTGAAACACTCTGTCTGTAGAAAATGCAACTGGACATTCGTAGCGCTAAGTGGGTAATAGTGGAAAAAAGAATATGTTCAAATATAAACTACACAGAAGCATTGTATGAAACTTCTTTCTGTTCTGTGCATTCAACTAACAGAGTTGAACGTTACTTTTGATTGAGCCTTTCTGAAACACTCTTTCTGTAGAAACTGCAATTGGACATTCTGAGCGCTAAGAGGCCTATATTGGGAAAAATAATATCTTCAAATAAAAACTACACAGAAGCATTGTGTGAAACTTATTTCTGATATGTTCATTAAGCTAACAGAGTTAAACCATACTTTTGATTGCGCAGTTCTGAACACTCTTTCTGTAGAAAATGCAAGTGGACATTCGGAGCGCTAAGAGTGTAATAGTGGAAAAAGGAATATATTCAATATAAACTACACAGTAGCATTCTGTGAAAATTCTTCCTGTTCTGTGCATTCAACTAACAGAGTTGAACCTTACTTTTGATTGAGCCGTTCTGAAACACTCTTTCTGTAGAAACTGCAATTGGACATGCTAAGCGCTAAGAGGCCTACATAGGGAAAAAGAATATCTTCAAATAAAAACTACACAGATGCATTCTGTGAAACTTATTTCTGATCTGTAAATTCAGTTAACAGAGATAAAACATATTTGTGATTGAGCAGTTATGAAACACTCTTTTTGTAGAAAATGCAAGTGGAGATTCGGAGCGCTAAGAGGGTAATAGTGGAAAAAGGAATGTCTTCAAATATAAACTACACAGAATCATTCGGTGAAACTTCTTTCTGATCTGTGCATTCAGCTAAGAGAGTTAAACCATACTTTTGATTGAGCAGATCTGAACACTCTTTCTGTAGAAAATGCAACTGGACATTTGGAGCGCTAAGAGCGTAGTAGTGGAAAAAGGAATATATTCAAATATAAACTACACAGAAGCATTCTGTGAAACTTCTTTCTGATCTGAGCATTCAGCTAACTGAGTTAAACCATACTTTTGATTGAGCAGTTTTGAAACACTCTGTCTGTAGAAAATGCAACTGGACATTCGTAGCGCTAAGTGGGTAATAGTGGAAAAAAAATATGTTCAAATATAAACTACACAGAAGCATTGTATGAAACTTCTTTCTGTTCTGTGCATTCAACTAACAGAGTTGAACCTTACTTTTGATTGAGCCGTTCTGAAACACTCTTTCTGTAGAAACTGCAATTGGACATTCTGAGCGCTAAGAGGCCTATATTGGGAAAAAGAATGTCTACAAATAAAAACTACACAGAAGAATTGTGTGAAACTTCTTTCTGTTCTGTTTGTTCAACTAAAAGAGTTGAACCTTAGTTTTGATTGAGCCGTTCTGAAACACTCTTTCTGTAGAAAATGCAAGTGGAGATTCGGAGCGCTAAGAGGGTAATAGTGGAAAAAGGAATGTCTCCAAATATAAACTACACAGAATCATTCTGTGAAACATCTTTCTGATCTGTGCATTCAGCTAACAGAGTTAAAACATACTTTTGATTGAGCAGATCTGAACACTCTTTCTGTAGAAAATGCAACTGGACATTTGGAGCGCTAAGAGCGTAGTAGTGGAAAAAGGAATATATTCAAATATAAACTACACAGAAGCATTCTGTGAAACTTCTTTCTGATCTGTGCATTCAGCTAACAGAGTTAAACCATACTTTTGATTGAGCAGATCTGAACACTCTTTCTGTAGAAAATGCAACTGGACATTTGGAGCGCTAAGAGCGTAGTAGTGGAAAAAGGAATATATTCAAATATAAACTACACAGAAGCATTCTGTGAAACTTCTTTCTGATCTGAGCATTCAGCTAACAGAGTTAAACCATACTTTTGATTCAGCAGTTTTGAAACACTCTGTCTGTAGAAAACGCAACTGGACATTCGTAGCGCTAAGTGGGTAATAGTGAAAAAAAAATATGTTCAAATATAAACTACACAGAAGCATTGTATGAAACTTCTTTCTGTTCTGTGCATTCAACTAACAGAGTTGAACCTTACTTTTGATTGAGCCGTTCTGAAACACTCTTTCTGTAGAAACTGCAATTGGACATTCTGAGCGCTAAGAGGCCTATATTGGGAAAAAGAATGTCTACAAATAAAAGCTACACAGAAGAATTGTGTGAAACTTCTTTCTGTTCTGTTTGTTCAACTAAAAGAGTTGAACCTTAGTTTTGATTGAGCCGTTCTGAAACACTCTTTCTGTAGAAAATGCAAGTGGAGATTCGGAGCGCTAAGAGGGTAATAGTGGAAAAGGGAATGTCTCCAAATATAAACTTCACAGAATCATTCTGTGAAACTTCTTTCTGATCTGTGCATTCAGCTAACAGAGTTAAACCATACTTTTGATTGAGCAGATCTGAACACTCTTTCTGTAGAAAATGCAACTGGACATTTGGAGCGCTAAGAGCGTAGTAGTGGAAAAAGGAATATATACAAATATAAACTACACAGAAGCATTCTGTGAAACTTCTTTCTGATCTGAGCATTCAGCTAACAGAGTTAAACCATACATTTGATTGAGCAGTTTTGAAACACTCTGTCTGTAGAAAATGCAACTGGACATTCGTAGCGCTAAGTGGGTAATAGTGGAAAAAAGAATATGTTCAAATATAAACTACACAGAAGCATTGTATGAAACTTCTTTCTGTTCTGTGCATTCAACTAACAGTGTTGAACCTTACTTTTGATTGAGCCGTTCTGAAACACTCTTTCTGTAGAAACTGCAATTGGACATTCTGAGTGCTAAGAGGCCTATATTGGGAAAAAGAATGTCTACATATAAAAACTACAAAGAAGAATTGTGTGAAACTTCTTTCTGTTCTGTTTGTTCAACTAAAAGATTTGAACATTAGTTTTGATTGAGCCGTTCTGAAACACTCTTTCTGTAGAAAATGCAAGTGGAGATTCGGAGCGCTAAGAGGGTAATAGTGGAAAAAGGAATGTCTCCAAATATAAACTACACAGAATCATTCTGTGAAACTTCTTTCTGATCTGTGCATTCAGCTAACAGAGTTAAACCATACTTTTGATTGAGCAGATCTGAACACTCTTTCTGTAGAAAATGCAACTGGACATTTGGAGCGCTAAGAGAGTAGTAGGGGAAAAAGGAATATATTCAAATATAAACTACACAGAAGCATTCTGTGAAACTTCTTTCTGATCTGAGCATTCAGCTAACTGAGTTAAACCATACTTTTGATTGAGCAGTTTTGAAACACTCTGTCTGTAGAAAATGCAACTGGACATTCGTAGCGCTAAGTGGGTAATAGTGGAAAAAAAATATGTTCAAATATAAACTACACAGAAGCATTGTATGAAACTTCTTTCTGTTCTGTGCATTCAACTAACAGAGTTGAACCTTACTTTTGATTGAGCCGTTCTGAAACACTCTTTCTGTAGAAACTGCAATTGGACATTCTGAGCGCTAAGAGGCCTATATTGGGAAAAAGAATGTCTACAAATAAAAACTACACAGAAGAATTGTGTGAAACTTCTTTCTGTTCTGTTTGTTCAACTAAAAGAGTTGAACCTTAGTTTTGATTGAGCCGTTCTGAAACACTCTTTCTGTAGAAAATGCAAGTGGAGATTCGGAGCGCTAAGAGGGTAATAGTGGAAAAAGGAATGTCTCCAAATATAAACTACACAGAATCATTCTGTGAAACTTCTTTCTGATCTGTGCATTCAGCTAACAGAGTTAAACCATACTTTTGATTGAGCAGATCTGAGCACTCTTTCTGTAGAAAATGCAACTGGACATTTGGAGCGCTAAGAGAGTAGTAGTGGAAAAAGGAATATATTCAAATATAAACTACACAGAAGCATTCTGTGAAACTTCTTTCCAATCTGAGCATTCAGCTAACAGAGTTAAACCATACTTTTGATTGAGCAGTTTTGAAACACTCTGTCTGTAGAAAATGCAACTGGACATTCGTAGCGCTAAGTGGGTAATAGTGGAAAAAAGAATATGTTCAAATATAAACTACACAGAAGCATTGTATGAAACTTCTTTCTGTTCTGTGCATTCAACTAACAGAGTTGAACGTTACTTTTGATTGAGCCTTTCTGAAACACTCTTTCTGTAGAAACTGCAATTGGACATTCTGAGCGCTAAGAGGCCTATATTGGGAAAAATAATATCTTCAAATAAAAACTACACAGAAGCATTGTGTGAAACTTATTTCTGATATGTTCATTAAGCTAACAGAGTTAAACCATACTTTTGATTGCGCAGTTCTGAACACTCTTTCTGTAGAAAATGCAAGTGGACATTCGGAGCGCTAAGAGTGTAATAGTGGAAAAAGGAATATATTCAATATAAACTACACAGTAGCATTCTGTGAAAATTCTTCCTGTTCTGTGCATTCAACTAACAGAGTTGAACCTTACTTTTGATTGAGCCGTTCTGAAACACTCTTTCTGTAGAAACTGCAATTGGACATGCTAAGCGCTAAGAGGCCTACATAGGGAAAAAGAATATCTTCAAATAAAAACTACACAGATGCATTCTGTGAAACTTATTTCTGATCTGTAAATTCAGTTAACAGAGATAAAACATATTTTTGATTGAGCAGTTATGAAACACTCTTTTTGTAGAAAATGCAAGTGGAGATTCGGAGCGCTAAGAGGGTAATAGTGGAAAAAGGAATGTCTTCAAATATAAACTACACAGAATCATTCGGTGAAACTTCTTTCTGATCTGTGCATTCAGCTAAGAGAGTTAAACCATACTTTTGATTGAGCAGATCTGAACACTCTTTCTGTAGAAAATGCAACTGGACATTTGGAGCGCTAAGAGCGTAGTAGTGGAAAAAGGAATATATTCAAATATAAACTACACAGAAGCATTCTGTGAAACTTCTTTCTGATCTGAGCATTCAGCTAACTGAGTTAAACCATACTTTTGATTGAGCAGTTTTGAAACACTCTGTCTGTAGAAAATGCAACTGGACATTCGTAGCGCTAAGTGGGTAATAGTGGAAAAAAAATATGTTCAAATATAAACTACACAGAAGCATTGTATGAAACTTCTTTCTGTTCTGTGCATTCAACTAACAGAGTTGAACCTTACTTTTGATTGAGCCGTTCTGAAACACTCTTTCTGTAGAAACTGCAATTGGACATTCTGAGCGCTAAGAGGCCTATATTGGGAAAAAGAATGTCTACAAATAAAAACTACACAGAAGAATTGTGTGAAACTTCTTTCTGTTCTGTTTGTTCAACTAAAAGAGTTGAACCTTAGTTTTGATTGAGCCGTTCTGAAACACTCTTTCTGTAGAAAATGCAAGTGGAGATTCGGAGCGCTAAGAGGGTAATAGTGGAAAAAGGAATGTCTCCAAATATAAACTACACAGAATCATTCTGTGAAACTTCTTTCTGATCTGTGCATTCAGCTAACAGAGTTAAACCATACTTTTGATTGAGCAGATCTGAGCACTCTTTCTGTAGAAAATGCAACTGGACATTTGGAGCGCTAAGAGAGTAGTAGTGGAAAAAGGAATATATTCAAATATAAACTACACAGAAGCATTCTGTGAAACTTCTTTCCAATCTGAGCATTCAGCTAACAGAGTTAAACCATACTTTTCATTGAGCAGTTTTGAAACACTCTGTCTGTAGAAAATTCAACTGGACATTCGTAGCGCTAAGTGGGTAATAGTGGAAAAAAGAATATGTTCAAATATAAACTACACAGAAGCATTGTATGAAACTTCTTTCTGTTCTGTGCATTCAACTAACAGAGTTGAACGTTACTTTTGATTGAGCCTTTCTGAAACACTCTTTCTGTAGAAACTGCAATTGGACATTCTGAGCGCTAAGAGGCCTATATTGGGAAAAATAATATCTTCAAATAAAAACTACACAGAAGCATTGTGTGAAACTTATTTCTGATATGTTCATTAAGCTAACAGAGTTAAACCATACTTTTGATTGCGCAGTTCTGAACACTCTTTCTGTAGAAAATGCAAGTGGACATTCGGAGCGCTAAGAGTGTAATAGTGGAAAAAGGAATATATTCAATATAAACTACACAGTAGCATTCTGTGAAAATTCTTTCTGTTCTGTGCATTCAACTAACAGAGTTGAACCTTACTTTTGATTGAGCCGTTCTGAAACACTCTTTCTGTAGAAACTGCAATTGGACATGCTAAGCGCTAAGAGGCCTACATAGGGAAAAAGAATATCTTCAAATAAAAACTACACAGATGCATTCTGTGAAACTTATTTCTGATCTGTAAATTCAGTTAACAGAGATAAAACATATTTTTGATTGAGCAGTTATGAAACACTCTTTTTGTAGAAAATGCAAGTGGAGATTCGGAGCGCTAAGAGGGTAATAGTGGAAAAAGGAATGTCTTCAAATATAAACTACACAGAATCATTCGGTGAAACTTCTTTCTGATCTGTGCATTCAGCTAAGAGAGTTAAACCATACTTTTGATTGAGCAGATCTGAACACTCTTTCTGTAGAAAATGCAACTGGACATTTGGAGCGCTAAGAGCGTAGTAGTGGAAAAAGGAATATATTCAAATATAAACTACACAGAAGCATTCTGTGAAACTTCTTTCTGATCTGAGCATTCAGCTAACTGAGTTAAACCATACTTTTGATTGAGCAGTTTTGAAACACTCTGTCTGTAGAAAATGCAACTGGACATTCGTAGCGCTAAGTGGGTAATAGTGGAAAAAAAATATGTTCAAATATAAACTACACAGAAGCATTGTATGAAACTTCTTTCTGTTCTGTGCATTCAACTAACAGAGTTGAACCTTACTTTTGATTGAGCCGTTCTGAAACACTCTTTCTGTAGAAACTGCAATTGGACATTCTGAGCGCTAAGAGGCCTATATTGGGAAAAAGAATGTCTACAAATAAAAACTACACAGAAGAATTGTGTGAAACTTCTTTCTGTTCTGTTTGTTCAACTAAAAGAGTTGAACCTTAGTTTTGATTGAGCCGTTCTGAAACACTCTTTCTGTAGAAAATGCAAGTGGAGATTCGGAGCGCTAAGAGGGTAATAGTGGAAAAAGGAATGTCTCCAAATATAAACTACACAGAATCATTCTGTGAAACATCTTTCTGATCTGTGCATTCAGCTAACAGAGTTAAACCATACTTTTGATTGAGCAGATCTGAACACTCTTTCTGTAGAAAATGCAACTGGACATTTGGAGCGCTAAGAGCGTAGTAGTGGAAAAAGGAATATATTCAAATATAAACTACACAGAAGCATTCTGTGAAACTTCTTTCTGATCTGTGCATTCAGCTAACAGAGTTAAACCATACTTTTGATTGAGCAGATCTGAACACTCTTTCTGTAGAAAATGCAACTGGACATTTGGAGCGCTAAGAGCGTAGTAGTGGAAAAAGGAATATATTCAAATATAAACTACACAGAAGCATTCTGTGAAACTTCTTTCTGATCTGAGCATTCAGCTAACAGAGTTAAACCATACTTTTGATTCAGCAGTTTTGAAACACTCTGTCTGTAGAAAACGCAACTGGACATTCGTAGCGCTAAGTGGGTAATAGTGAAAAAAAAATATGTTCAAATATAAACTACACAGAAGCATTGTATGAAACTTCTTTCTGTTCTGTGCATTCAACTAACAGAGTTGAACCTTACTTTTGATTGAGCCGTTCTGAAACACTCTTTCTGTAGAAACTGCAATTGGACATTCTGAGCGCTAAGAGGCCTATATTGGGAAAAAGAATGTCTACAAATAAAAGCTACACAGAAGAATTGTGTGAAACTTCTTTCTGTTCTGTTTGTTCAACTAAAAGAGTTGAACCTTAGTTTTGATTGAGCCGTTCTGAAACACTCTTTCTGTAGAAAATGCAAGTGGAGATTCGGAGCGCTAAGAGGGTAATAGTGGAAAAGGGAATGTCTCCAAATATAAACTTCACAGAATCATTCTGTGAAACTTCTTTCTGATCTGTGCATTCAGCTAACAGAGTTAAACCATACTTTTGATTGAGCAGATCTGAACACTCTTTCTGTAGAAAATGCAACTGGACATTTGGAGCGCTAAGAGCGTAGTAGTGGAAAAAGGAATATATACAAATATAAACTACACAGAAGCATTCTGTGAAACTTCTTTCTGATCTGAGCATTCAGCTAACAGAGTTAAACCATTCATTTGATTGAGCAGTTTTGAAACACTCTGTCTGTAGAAAATGCAACTGGACATTCGTAGCGCTAAGTGGGTAATAGTGGAAAAAAGAATATGTTCAAATATAAACTACACAGAAGCATTGTATGAAACTTCTTTCTGTTCTGTGCATTCAACTAACAGTGTTGAACCTTACTTTTGATTGAGCCGTTCTGAAACACTCTTTCTGTAGAAACTGCAATTGGACATTCTGAGTGCTAAGAGGCCTATATTGGGAAAAAGAATGTCTACATATAAAAACTACAAAGAAGAATTGTGTGAAACTTCTTTCTGTTCTGTTTGTTCAACTAAAAGATTTGAACATTAGTTTTGATTGAGCCGTTCTGAAACACTCTTTCTGTAGAAAATGCAAGTGGAGATTCGGAGCGCTAAGAGGGTAATAGTGGAAAAAGGAATGTCTCCAAATATAAACTACACAGAATCATTCTGTGAAACTTCTTTCTGATCTGTGCATTCAGCTAACAGAGTTAAACCATACTTTTGATTGAGCAGATCTGAACACTCTTTCTGTAGAAAATGCAACTGGACATTTGGAGCGCTAAGAGAGTAGTAGGGGAAAAAGGAATATATTCAAATATAAACTACACAGAAGCATTCTGTGAAACTTCTTTCTGATCTGAGCATTCAGCTAACTGAGTTAAACCATACTTTTGATTGAGCAGTTTTGAAACACTCTGTCTGTAGAAAATGCAACTGGACATTCGTAGCGCTAAGTGGGTAATAGTGGAAAAAAAATATGTTCAAATATAAACTACACAGAAGCATTGTATGAAACTTCTTTCTGTTCTGTGCATTCAACTAACAGAGTTGAACCTTACTTTTGATTGAGCCGTTCTGAAACACTCTTTCTGTAGAAACTGCAATTGGACATTCTGAGCGCTAAGAGGCCTATATTGGGAAAAAGAATGTCTACAAATAAAAACTACACAGAAGAATTGTGTGAAACTTCTTTCTGTTCTGTTTGTTCAACTAAAAGAGTTGAACCTTAGTTTTGATTGAGCCGTTCTGAAACACTCTTTCTGTAGAAAATGCAAGTGGAGATTCGGAGCGCTAAGAGGGTAATAGTGGAAAAAGGAATGTCTCCAAATATAAACTACACAGAATCATTCTGTGAAACATCTTTCTGATCTGTGCATTCAGCTAACAGAGTTAAACCATACTTTTGATTGAGCAGATCTGAACACTCTTTCTGTAGAAAATGCAACTGGACATTTGGAGCGCTAAGAGCGTAGTAGTGGAAAAAGGAATATATTCAAATATAAACTACACAGAAGCATTCTGTGAAACTTCTTTCTGATCTGTGCATTCAGCTAACAGAGTTAAACCATACTTTTGATTGAGCAGATCTGAACACTCTTTCTGTAGAAAATGCAACTGGACATTTGGAGCGCTAAGAGCGTAGTAGTGGAAAAAGGAATATATTCAAATATAAACTACACAGAAGCATTCTGTGAAACTTCTTTCTGATCTGAGCATTCAGCTAACAGAGTTAAACCATACTTTTGATTCAGCAGTTTTGAAACACTCTGTCTGTAGAAAACGCAACTGGACATTCGTAGCGCTAAGTGGGTAATAGTGGAAAAAAAATATGTTCAAATATAAACTACACAGAAGCATTGTATGAAACTTCTTTCTGTTCTGTGCATTCAACTAACAGAGTTGAACCTTACTTTTGATTGAGCCGTTCTGAAACACTCTTTCTGTAGAAACTGCAATTGGACATTCTGAGCGCTAAGAGGCCTATATTGGGAAAAAGAATGTCTACAAATAAAAGCTACACAGAAGAATTGTGTGAAACTTCTTTCTGTTCTGTTTGTTCAACTAAAAGAGTTGAACCTTAGTTTTGATTGAGCCGTTCTGAAACACTCTTTCTGTAGAAAATGCAAGTGGAGATTCGGAGCGCTAAGAGGGTAATAGTGGAAAAGGGAATGTCTCCAAATATAAACTTCACAGAATCATTCTGTGAAACTTCTTTCTGATCTGTGCATTCAGCTAACAGTGTTAAACCATACTTTTGATTGAGCAGATCTGAACACTCTTTCTGTAGAAAATGCAACTGGACATTTGGAGCGCTAAGAGCGTAGTAGTGGAAAAAGGAATATATACAAATATAAACTACACAGAAGCATTCTGTGAAACTTCTTTCTGATCTGAGCATTCAGCTAACAGAGTTAAACCATACATTTGATTGAGCAGTTTTGAAACACTCTGTCTGTAGAAAATGCAACTGGACATTCGTAGCGCTAAGTGGGTAATAGTGGAAAAAAGAATATGTTCAAATATAAACTACACAGAAGCATTGTATGAAACTTCTTTCTGTTCTGTGCATTCAACTAACAGTGTTGAACCTTACTTTTGATTGAGCCGTTCTGAAACACTCTTTCTGTAGAAACTGCAATTGGACATTCTGAGTGCTAAGAGGCCTATATTGGGAAAAAGAATGTCTACATATAAAAACTACACAGAAGAATTGTGTGAAACTTCTTTCTGTTCTGTTTGTTCAACTAAAAGATTTGAACATTAGTTTTGATTGAGCCGTTCTGAAACACTCTTTCTGTAGAAAATGCAAGTGGAGATTCGGAGCGCTAAGAGGGTAATAGTGGAAAAAGGAATGTCTCCAAATATAAACTACACAGAATCATTCTGTGAAACTTCTTTCTGATCTGTGCATTCAGCTAACAGAGTTAAACCATACTTTTGATTGAGCAGATCTGAACACTCTTTCTGTAGAAAATGCAACTGGACATTTGGAGCGCTAAGAGAGTAGTAGGGGAAAAAGGAATATATTCAAATATAAACTACACAGAAGCATTCTGTGAAACTTCTTTCTGATCTGAGCATTCAGCTAACAGAGTTAAACCATACTTTTGATTGAGCAGTTTTGAAACACTCTGTCTGTAGAAAATGCAACTGGACATTCGTAGCGCTAAGTGGGTAATAGTGGAAAAAAGAATATGTTCAAATATAAACTACACAGAAGCATTGTATGAAACTTCTTTCTGTTCTGTGCATTCAACTAACAGAGTTGAACCTTACTTTTGATTGAGCCTTTCTGAAACACTCTTTCTGTAGAAACTGCAATTGGACATTCTGAGCGCTAAGAGGCCTATATTCGGAAAAATAATATCTTCAAATAAAAACTACACAGAAGCATTGTGTGAAACTTATTTCTGATATGTTCATTAAGCTAACAGAGTTAAACCATACTTTTGATTGCTCAGTTCTGAACACTCTTTCTGTAGAAAATGCAAGTGGACATTCGGAGCGCTAAGAGGGTAATAGTGGAAAAAGGAATATATTCAAATATAAACTACACAGTAGCATTCTGTGAAAATTCTTTCTGTTCTGTGCATTCAACTAACAGAGTTGAACCTCACTTTTGATTGAGCCGTTCTGAAACACTCTTTCTGTAGGAACTGCAATTGGACATGCTAAGCGCTAAGAGGCCTATATTGGGAAAAAGAATATCTTCAAATAAAAACTACACAGATGCATTCTGTGAAACTTATTTCTGATCCGTAAATTCAGTTAACAGAGATAAAACATATTTTTGATTGAGCAGTTATGAAACACTCTTTCTGTAGAAAATGCAAGTGGAGATTCGGAGCGCTAAGAGGGTAATAGTGGAAAAAGTAATGTCTCCAAATATAAACTACACAGAATCATTCTGTGAAACTTCTTTCTGACCTGTGCATTCAGCTAACAGAGTTAAACCATACTTTTGATTGAGCAGATCTGAACACTCTTTCTGTAGAAAATGCAACTGGACATATTGAGCCCTAAGAGAGTAGTAGTGGAAAAAGGAATATATTCAAATATAAACTACACAGAAGCATTCTGTGAAACTTCTTTCTGATCTGAGCATTCAGCTAACAGAGTTAAACCATACATTTGATTGAGCAGTTTTGAAACACTCTGTCTGTAGAAAATGCAACTGGACATTCGTAGCGCTAAGTGGGTAATAGTGGAAAAAAGAATATGTTCAAATATAAACTACACAGAAGCATTGTATGAAACTTCTTTCTGTTCTGTGCATTTAACTAACAGAGTTGAACCTTACTTTTGATTGAGCCTTTCTGAAACACTCTTTCTGTAGAAACTGCAATTGGACATTCTGAGCGCTAAGAGGCCTATATTGGGAAAAATAATATCTTCAAATAAAAACTACACAGAAGCATTGTGTGAAACTTATTTCTGATATGTTCATTAAGCTAACAGAGTTAAACCATACTTTTGATTGCGCAGTTCTGAACACTCTTTCTGTAGAAAATGCAAGTGGACATTCGGAGCGCTAAGAGGGTAATAGTGGAAAAAGGAATATATTCAAATATAAACTACACAGTAGCATTCTGTGAAAATTCTTTCTGTTCTGTGCATTCCACTAACAGAGTTGAACCTTATTTTGATTGAGCCGTTCTGAAACACTCTTTCTGTAGAAACTGCAATTGGGCATGCTAAGCGCTAAGAGGCCTACATTGGGAAAAAGAATATCTTCAAATAAAAACTACACAGATGCATTCTGTGAAACTTATTTCTGATCTGGAAATTCAGTTAACAGAGATAAAACATATTTTTGATTGAGCAGTTATGAAACACTCTTTTTGTAGAAAATGCAAGTGGAGATTCGGAGCGCTAAGAGGGTAATAGTGGAAAAAGGAATGTCTTCAAATATAAACTACACAGAATCATTCGGTGAAACTTCTTTCTGATCTGTGCATTCAGCTAACAGAGTTAAACCATACTTTTGATTGAGCAGATCTGAACACTCTTTCTGTAGAAAATGCAACTGGACATTTGGAGCGCTAAGAGCGTAGTAGTGGAAAAAGGAATATATTCAAATATAAACTACACAGAAGCATTCTGTGAAACATCTTTCTGATCTGAGCATTCAGCTAACAGAGTTAAACCATACTTTTGATTGAGCAGTTTTGAAACACTCTGTCTGTAGAAAATGCAACTGGACATTCGTAGCGCTAAGTGGGTAATAGTGGAAAAAAGAATATGTTCAAATATAAACTACACAGTAACATTGTATGAAACTTCTTTCTGTTCTGTGCATTCAACTAACAGAGTTGAACCTTACTTTTGATTGAGCCGTTCTGAAACACTCTTTCTGTAGAAACTGCAATTGGACATTCTGAGCGCTAAGAGGCCTATATTGGGAAAAAGAATGTCTACAAATAAAAACTACACAGAAGAATTGTGTGAAAATTCTTTCTGTTCTGTTTGTTCAACAAAAAGAGTTGAACCTTAGTTTTGATTGAGCCGTTCTGAAACACTCTTTCTGTAGAAAATGCAAGTGGAGATTCGGAGCGCTAAGAGGGTAATAGTGGAAAAAGGAATGTCTCCAAATATAAACTACACAGAATCATTCTGTGAAACTTCTTTCTGATCTGTGCATTCAGCTAACAGAGTTAAAACATACTTTTGATTGAGCAGATCTGAACACTCTTTCTGTAGAAAATGCAACTGGACATTTGGAGCGCTAAGAGAGTAGTAGTGGAAAAAGGAATATATTCAAATATAAACTACACAGAAGCATTCTGTGAAACTTCTTTCTGATCTGAGCATTCAGCTAACAGAGTTAAACCATACTTTTGATTGAGCAGTTTTGAAACACTCTGTCTGTAGAAAATGCAACTGGACATTCGTAGCGCTTAGTGGGTAATACTGGAAAAGAGTATATGTTCAAATATAAACTACACAGAAGCATTGTATGAAACTTCTTTCTGTTCTGTGCATTCAACTAACAGAGTTGAACCTTACTTTTGATTGAGCCTTTCTGAAACACTCTTTCTGTAGAAACTGCAATTGGACATTCTGAGCGCTAAGAGGCCTATATTGGGAAAAATAATATCTTCAAATAAAAACTACACAGAAGCGTAGTGTGAAACTTATTTCTGATATGTTCATTAAGCTAACAGAGTTAAACCATACTTTTGATTGCGCAGTTCTGAACACTCTTTCTGTAGAAAATGCAAGTGGACATTCGGAGCGCTAAGAGGGTAATAGTGGAAAAAGGAATATATTCATATATAAACTACACAGTAGCATTGTGTGAAAATTCTTTCTGTTCTGTGCATTCAACTAACAGAGTTGAACCTTACTTTTGATTGAGCCGTTCTGAAACACTCTTTCTGTAGAAACTGCAATTGGACATGCTAAGCGCTAAGAGGCCTACATTGGGAAAAATAATATCTTCAAATAAAAACTACACAGATGCATTCTGTGAAACTTATTTCTGATCTGTAAATTCAGTTAACAGAGATAAAACATATTTTTGATTGAGCAGTTATGAAACACTCTTTTTGTAGAAAATGCAAGTGGAGATTCGGAGCGCTAAGAGGGTAATATTGGAAACAGGAATGTCTTCAAATATAAACTACACAGAATCATTCGGTGAAACTTCTTTCTGATCTGTGCATTCAGCTAAGAGAGTTAAACCATACTTTTGATTGAGCAGATCTGAACACTCTTTCTGTAGAAAATGCAACTGGACATTTGGAGCGCTAAGAGCGTAGTAGTGGAAAAAGGAATATATTCAAATATAAACTACACAGAAGCATTCTGTGAAACTTCTTTCTGATCTGAGCATTCAGCTAACAGAGTTAAACCATACTTTTGATTGAGCAGTTTTGAAACACTCTGTCTGTAGAAAATGCAACTGGACATTCGTAGCGCTAAGTGGGTAATACTGGAAAAAAGAATATGTTCAAATATAAACTACACAGAAGCATTGTATGAAACTTCTTTCTGTTCTGTGCATTCAACTAACAGAGTTGAACCTTACTTTTGATTGAGCCTTTCTGAAACACTCTTTCTGTAGAAACTGCAAATGGACCTTCTGAGCGCTAAGAGGCCTATATTGTTAAAAATAATATCTTCAAATAAAAACTTCACAGAAACATTGTGTGAAAC
The DNA here is from genome assembly GCF_028878055.3 of Symphalangus syndactylus. Lineage (NCBI taxonomy): Eukaryota > Metazoa > Chordata > Mammalia > Primates > Hylobatidae > Symphalangus > Symphalangus syndactylus. Next base: position 7,623,431 of record NC_072445.2, on the reverse strand, counting down.
TGATTTCTGATATGTTCATTAAGCTAACAGAGTTAAACCATACTTTTGATTGCGCAGTTCTGAACACTCTTTCTGTAGAAAATGCAAGTGGACATTCGGAGCGCTAAGAGGGTAATATTGGAAAAAGGAATATATTCAAATATAAACTACACAGTAGCATTCTGTGAAAATTCTTTCTGTTCTGTGCATTCAACTAACAGAGTTGAACCTTACTTTTGATTGAGCCGTTCTTAAACACTCTTTCTGTAGAAACTGCAATTGGACATGCAAAGCGCTAAGAGGTCTACATTGGGAAAAAGAATATCTTCAAATAAAAACTACACAGATGCATTCTGTGAAACTTATTTCTGATCTGTAAATTCAGTTAACAGAGATAAAACATATTTTTGATTGAGCAGTTATGAAACACTCTTTTTGTAGAAAATGCAAGTGGAGATTCGGAGCGCTAAGAGGGTAATAGTGGAAAAAGGAATGTCTTCAAATATAAACTACACAGAATCATTCGGTGAAACTTCTTTCTGATCTGTGCATTCAGCTAACAGAGTTAAACCATACTTTTGATTGAGCAGATCTGAACACTCTTTCTGTAGAAAATGCAACTGGACATTTGGAGCGCTAAGAGCGTAGTAGTGGAAAAAGTAATATATTCAAATATAAACTACACAGAAGCATCTGTGAAACTTCTTTCTGATCTGTGCATTCAGCTAACAGAGTTAAAACATACTTTTGATTGAGCAGATCTGAACACTCTTTCTGTAGAAAATGCAACTGGACATTTGGAGCGCTAAGAGCGTAGTAGTGGAAAAAGGAATATATTCAAATATAAACTACACAGAAGCATTCTGTGAAACTTCTTTCTGATCTGAGCATTCAGCTAACAGAGTTAAACCATACTTTTGATTGAGCAGTTTTGAAACACTCTGTCTGTAGAAAACGCAACTGGACATTCGTAGCGCTAAGTGGGTAATAGTGGAAAAAAAATATGTTCAAATATAAACTACACAGAATCATTGTATGAAACTTCTTCCTGTTCTGTGCATTCAACTAACAGAGTTGAACCTTACTTTTGATTGAGCCGTTCTGAAACACTCTTTCTGTAGAAACTGCAATTGGACATTCTGAGCGCTAAGAGGCCTATATTGGGAAAAAGAATGTCTACAAATAAAAACTACACAGAAGAATTGTGTGAAACTTCTTTCTGTTCTGTTTGTTCAACTAAAAGAGTTGAACCTTAGTTTTGATTGAGCCGTTCTGAAACACTCTTTCTGTAGAAAATGCAAGTGGAGATTCGGAGCGCTAAGAGGGTAATAGTGGAAAAGGGAATGTCTCCAAATATAAACTTCACAGAATCATTCTGTGAAACTTCTTTCTGATCTGTGCATTCAGCTAACAGAGTTAAACCATACTTTTGATTGAGCAGATCTGAACACTCTTTCTGTAGAAAATGCAACTGGACATTTGGAGCGCTAAGAGCCTAGTAGTGGAAAAAGGAATATATACAAATATAAACTACACAGAAGCATTCTGTGAAACTTCTTTCTGATCTGAGCATTCAGCTAACAGAGTTAAACCATACATTTGATTGAGCAGTTTTGAAACACTCTGTCTGTAGAAAATGCAACTGGATATTCGTAGCGCTAAGTGGGTAATAGTGGAAAAAGAATATGTACAAATATAAACTACACAGAAGCATTGTATGAAACTTCTTTCTGTTCTGTGCATTCAACTAACAGAGTTGAACCTTACTTTTGATTGAGCCGTTCTGAAACACTCTTTCTGTAGAAACTGCAATTGGACATTCTGAGTGCTAAGAGGCCTATATTGGGAAAAAGAATGTCTACAAATAAAAACTACACAGAAGAATTGTGTGAAACTTCTTTTTGTTCTGTTTGTTCAACTAAAAGGTTTGAACATTAGTTTTGATTGAGCCGTTCTGAAACACTCTTTCTGTAGAAAATGCAAGTGGAGATTCGGAGCGCTAAGAGGGTAATAGTGGAAAAAGGAATGTCTCCAAATATAAACTACACAGAATCATTCTGTGAAACTTCTTTCTGATCTGTGCATTCAGCTAACAGAGTTAAACCATACTTTTGATTGAGCAGATCTGAACACTCTTTCTGTAGAAAATGCAACTGGACATTTGTAGCGCTAAGAGAGTAGTAGTGGAAAAAGGAATATATTCAAATATAAACTACACAGAAGCATTCTGTGAAACTTCTTTCTGATCTGAGCATTCAGCTAACAGAGTTAAACCATACTTTTGATTGAGCAGTTTTGAAACACACTGTCTGTAGAAAATGCAAATGGACATTCGTAGCGCTAAGTGGGTAATAGTGGAAAAAAGAATATGTTCAAATATAAACTACACAGAAGCATTGTATGAAACTTCTTTCTGTTCTGTGCATTCAACTAACAGAGTTGAACGTTACTTTTGATTGAGCCGTTCTGAAACACTCCTTCTGTAGAAACTGCAATTGGACATTCTGAGCGCTAAGAGGCTATATTGGGAAAAAGAATGTCTACAAATAAAAACTACACAGAAGAATTGTGTGAAACTACTTTCTGTTCTGTTTGTTCAACTAAAAGAGTTGAACCTTAGATTTGATTGAGCCGTTCTGAAACACTCTTTCTGTAGAAAATGCAAGTGGAGATTCGGAGCGCTAAGAGGGTAATAGTGGAAAAAGGAATGTCTCCAAATATAAACTACACAGAATCATTCTGTGAAACTTCTTTCTGATCTGTGCATTCAGCTAACAGAGTTAAACCATACTTTTGATTGAGCAGATCTGAACACTCTTTCTGTAGAAATTGCAGCTGGACATTTGGAGCGCTAAGAGAGTAGTAGTGGAAAAAGTAATATATTCAAATATAAACTACACAGAAGCATTCTGTGAAACTTCTTTCTGATCTGAGCATTCAGCTAACAGAGTTAAACCATACTTTTGATTGAGCAGTTTTGAAACACTCTGTCTGTAGAAAATGCAACTGGACATTCGTAGCGCTAAGTGGGTAATAGTGGAAATAAGAATATGTTCAAATATAAACTACACAGAAGCATTGTATGAAACTTCTTTCTGTTCTGTGCATTCAACTAACAGAGTTGAACCTTACTTTTGATTGAGCCTTTCTGAAACACTCTTTCTGTAGAAACTGCAATTGGACATTCTGAGCGCTAAGAGGCCTCTATTGGGAAAAATAATATCTTCAAATAAAAACTACATAGAAGCATTGTGTGAAACTTATTACTGATATGTTCATTAAGATAACAGAGTTAAACCATACTTTTGATTGCACAGTTCTGAACACTCTTTCTGTAGAAAATGCAAGTGGACATTCGGAGCGCTAAGAGGGTAATAGTGGAAAAAGGAATATATTCATATATAAACTGCACAGTAGCATTCTGTGAAAATTCTTTCTGTTCTGTGCATTCAACTAACAGAGTTGAACCTTACTTTTGATTGAGCCGTTCTGAAACACTCTTTCTGTAGAAACTGCAATTGGACATGCTAAGCGCTAAGAGGCCTATATTGGGAAAAAGAATATCTTCAAATAAAAACTACACAGATGCATTCTGTGAAACTTATTTCTGATCTGTAAATTCAGTTAACAGTGATAAAACATATTTTTGATTGAGCAGTTATGAAACACTCTTTTTGTAGAAAATGCAAGTGAAGATTCGGAGCGCTAAGTGGGTAATAGTTTAAAAAGGAATGTCTTCAAATATATACTACACAGAATCATTCGGTGAAACTTCTTTCTGATCTGTGCATTCAGCTAACAGAGTTAAACCATACTTTTGATTGAGCAGATCTGAACACTCTTTCTGTAGAAAATGCAACTGGACATTTGGAGCGCTAAGAGCGTAGTAGTGGAAAAAGGAATATATTCAAATATAAACTACACAGAAGCATTCTGTGAAACTTCTTTCTGATCTGAGCATTCAGCTAACAGAGTTAAACCATACTTTTGATTGAGCAGTTTTGAAACACTCTGTCTGTAGAAAATGCAACTGGACATTCGTAGCGCTAAGTGGGTAATAGTGGAAAAAAGAATATGTTCAAATATAAACTACACAGAAGCATTGTATGAAACTTCTTTCTGTTCTGTGCATTCAACTAACAGAGTTGAACCTTACTTTTGATTGAGCCGTTCTGAAACACTCTTTCTGTAGAAACTGCAATTGGACATTCTGAGCGCTAAGAGGCCTATATTGGGAAAAAGAATGTCTACAAATAAAAACTACACAGAAGAATTGTGTGAAACTTCTTTCTGTTCTGTTTGTTCAACTAAAAGAGTTGAACCTTAGTTTTGATTGAGCCGTTCTGAAACACTCTTTCTGTAGAAAATGCAAGTGGAGATTCGGAGCGCTAAGAGGGTAATAGTGGAAAAAGGAATGTCTCCAAATATAAACTACACAGAATCATTCTGTGAAACTTCTTTCTGATCTGTGCATTCAGCTAACAGAGTTAAACCATACTTTTGATTGAGCAGATCTGAACACTCTTTCTGTAGAAAATGCAACTGGACATTTGGAGCGCTAAGAGAGTAGTAGTGGAAAAAGGAATATATTCAAATATAAACTACACAGAAGCATTCTGTGAAACTTCTTTCTGATCTGAGCATTCAGCTAACAGAGTTAAACCATACATTTGATTGAGCAATTTTGAAACACTCTGTCTGTAGAAAATGCAACTGGACATTCGTAGCGCTAAGTGGGTAATAGTGGAAAAAAGAATATGTTCAAATATAAACTACACAGAAGCATTGTATGAAACTTCTTTCTGTTCTGTGCATTCAACTAACAGAGTTGAACCTTACTTTTGATTGAGCCTTTCTGAAACACTCTTTCTGTAGAAACTGCAATTGGACATTCTGAGCGCTAAGAGGTCTCTATTGGGAAAAATAATATCTTCAAATAAAAACTACACAGAAGCATTGTGTGAAATTTATTTCTGATATGTTCATTAAGCTAACAGAGTTAAAACATACTTTTGATTGCGCAGTTCTGAACACACTTTCTGTAGAAAATGCAAGTGGACATTCGGAGCGCTAAGAGGGTAATAGTGGAAAAAGGAATGTCTCCAAATATAAACTACACAGAATCATTCTGTGAAAATTATTTCTGATCTGTGCATTCAGCTAACGGAGTTAAACCATACTTTTGATTGAGCAGATCTGAACACTCTTTCTGTAGAAAATGCAACTGGACATTTGGAGCGCTAAGAGAGTAGTAGTGGAAAAAGGAATATATTCAAATATAAACTACACAGAAGCATTCTGTGAAACTTCTTTCTGATCTGAGCATTCAGCTAACAGAGTTAAACCATACTTTTGATTGAGCAGTTTTGAAACACTCTGTCTGTAGAAAATGCAACTGGACATTCGTAGCGCTAAGTGGGTAATAGTGGAAAAAAGAATATGTTCAAATATAAACTACACAGAAGCATTGTATGAAACTTCTTTCTGTTCTGTGCATTCAACTAACAGAGTTGAACCTTACTTTTGATTGAGCCTTTCTGAAACACTCTTTCTGTAGAAACTGCAATTGGACATTCTGAGTGCTAAGAGGCCTATATTGGGAAAAAAAATATCTTCAAATAAAAACTACACAGAAGCATTGTGTGAAACTTATTTCTGATATGTTCATTAAGATAACAGAGTTAAACCATACTTTTGATTGCGCAGTTCTGAACACTCTTTCTGTAGAAAATGCTAGTGGACATTCGGAGCGCTAAGAGGGTAATTGTGGAAAAAGGAATATATGCAAATATAAACTACACAGTAGCATTCTGTGAAACTTCTTTCTTTTCTGTGCATTCAACTAACAGAGTTGAACCTTACTTTTGATTGAGCCGTTCTGAAACACTCTTTCTGTAGAAACTGCAATTGGACATGATAAGCGCTAAGAGGCCTACATTGGGAAAAAGAATATCTTCAAATAAAAACTACACAGATGCATTCTGTGAAACTTATTTCTGATCTGTAAATTCAGTTAACAGAGATAAAACATATTTTTGATTGAGCAGTTATGAAACACTCTTTTTGTAGAAAATGCAAGTGGAGATTCGGAGCGCTAAGAGTGTAATAGTGGAAAAAGGAATGTCTTCAAATACAAACTACACAGAATCATTCGGTGAAACTTCTTTCTGATGTGTGCATTCAGCTAACAGAGTTAAACCATACTTTTGATTGAGCAGATCTGAACACTCTTTCTGTAGAAAATGCAACTGGACATTTGGAGCGCTAAGAGCGTAGTAGTGGAAAAAGGAATATATACAAATATAAACTACACAGAAGCATTCTGTGAAACTTCTTTCTGATTTGAGCATTCAGATAACAGAGTTAAACCATACTTTTGATTGAGCAGTTTTGAAACACTCTGTCTGTAGAAAATGCAACTGGACATTCGTAGCGCTAAGTAGGTAATAGTGGAAAAAAGAATATGTTCAAATATAAACTACACAGAAGCATTGTATGAAACTTCTTTCTGTTCTGTGCATTCAACTAACAGAGTTGAACCTTACTTTTGATTGAGCCTTTCTGAAACACTCTTTCTGTAGAAACTGCAATTGGACATTCTGAGCGCTAAGAGGCCTATATTGAGAAAAGGAATGGCTACAAATAAAAACTACACAGAAGAATTGTGTGAAACTTCTTTCTGTTCTGTTTGTTCAACTAAAAGAGTTGAACCTTAGTTTTGATTGAGCCGTTCTGAAACACTCTTTCTGTAGAAAATGCAAGTGGAGATTCGGAGCGCTAAGAGGGTAATAGTGGAAAAAGGAATGTCTCCAAATAAAAACTACACAGAAGCATTGTGTGAAACTTATTTCTGATATGTTCATTAAGCTAACAGAGTTAAACCATACTTTTGATTGCGCAGTTCTGAACACTCTTTCTGTAGAAAATGCAAGTGGACATTCGGAGCGCTTAGAGGGTAATAGTGGAAAAAGGAATATATGCAAATATAAACTACACAGTAGCATTCTGTGAAATTTCTTTCTTTTCTGTGCATTCAACTAACAGAGTTGAACCTTACTTTTGATTGAGCCGTTCTGAAACACTCTTTCTGTAGAAACTGCAATTGGACATGCTAAGCGCTAAGAGGCCTACATTGGGAAAAAGAATATCTTCAAATAAAAACTACACAGATGCATTCTGTGAAACTTATTTCTGATCTGTAAATTCAGTTAACAGAGATAAAACATATTTTTGATTGAGCAGTTATGAAACACTCTTTTTGTAGAAAATGCAAGTGGAGATTCGGAGCGCTAAGAGTGTAATAGTGGAAAAAGGAATGTCTTCAAATACAAACTACACAGAATCATTCGGTGAAACTTCTTTCTGATCTGTGCATTCAGCTAACAGAGTTAAACCATACTTTTGATTGAGCAGTTTTGAAACACTCTGTCTGTAGAAAATGCAACTGGACATTCGTAGCGCTAAGTGGGTAATAGTGGAAAAACGAATATGTTCAAATATAAACTACACAGAAGCATTGTATGAAACTTCTTTCTGTTCTGTGCATTCAAATAACAGAGTTGAACCTTACTTTTGATTGAGCCGTTCTGAAACACTCTTTCTGTAGAAACTGCAATTGGACATTCTGAGCGCTAAGAGGCCTATATTGGGAAAAGGAATGTCTACAAATAAAAACTACACAGAAGAATTGTGTGAAACTTCTTTCTGTTCTGTTTGTTCAACTAAAAGAGTTGAACCTTAGTTTTGATTGAGCCGTTCTGAAACACTCTTTCTGTAGAAAATGCAAGTGGAGATTCGGAGCGCTAAGAGGGTAATAGTGGAAAAAGGAATGTCTCCAAATATAAACTACACAGAATCATTCTGTGAAACATCTTTCTGATCTGTGCATTCAGCTAAAAGAGTTAAACCATACTTTTGATTGAGCAGATCTGAACACTCTTTCTGTAGAAAATGCAACTGGACATTTGGAGCGCTAAGAGAGTAGTAGTGGAAAAAGGAATATATTCAAATATAAACTACACAGAAGCATTCTGTGAAACTTCTTTCTGATCTGAGCATTCAGCTAACAGAGTTAAACCATACTTTTGATTGAGCAGTTTTGAAACACTCTGTCTGTAGAAAATGCAACTAGACATTCGTAGCGCTAAGTGTGTAATAGTGGAAAAAAGAATAGGTTCAAATATAAACTACACAGAAGCATTGTATGAAACTTCTTTCTGTTCTGTGCATTCAACTAACAGAGTTGAACCTTACTTTTGATTGAGCCTTTCTGAAACACTCTTTCTGTAGAAACTGCAATTGGACATTCTGAGCGCTAAGAGGCCTCTATTGGGAAAAATAATATCTTCAAATAAAAACTACACAGAAGCATTGTGTGAAACTTATTTCTGATATGTTCATTAAGCTAACAGAGTTAAACCATACTTTTGATTGCGCAGTTCTGAACACTCTTTCTGTAGAAAATGCAAGTGGACATTCGGAGCGCTAAGAGGGTAATAGTGGAAAAAGGAATATATGCAAATATAAACTACACAGTAGCATTCTGTGAAAATTCTTTCTGTTCTGTGCATTCAACTAACAGAGTTGAACCTTACTTTTGATTGAGCCGTTCTGAAACACTCTTTCTGTAGAAACTGCAATTGGACATGCTAAGCGCTAAGAGGCCTACATTGGGAAAAAGAATATCTTCAAATAAAAACTACACAGATGCATTCTGTGAAACTTATTTCTGATCTGTAAATTCAGTTAACAGAGATAAAACATATTTTTGACTGAGCAGTTATGAAACACTCTTTTTGTAGAAAATGCAAGTGGAGATTCGGAGCGCTAAGTGGGTAATAGTGGAAAAAGGAATGTCTTCAAATATAAACTACACAGAATCATTCGGTGAAAATTCTTTCTGATCTGTGCATTCAGCTAACAGAGTTAAACCATACTTTTGATTGAGCAGATCTGAACACTCTTTCTGTAGAAAATGCAACTGGACATTTGGAGCGCTAAGAGCGTAGTAGTGGAAAAAGGAATATATTCAAATATAAACTACACAGAAGCATTCTGTGAAACTTCTTTCTGATCTGAGCATTCAGCTAACAGAGTTAAACCATACTTTTGATTGAGCAGTTTTGAAACACTCTGTCTGTAGAAAATGCAACTGGACATTCGTAGCGCTAAGTGGGTAATAGTGGAAAAAAGAATATGTTCAAATATAAACTACACAGAAGCATTGTATGAAACTTCTTTCTGTTCTGTGCATTCAACTAACAGAGTTGAACCTTACTTTTGATTGAGCCGTTCTGAAACACTCTTTCTGTAGAAACTGCAATTGGACATTCTGAGCGCTAAGAGGCCTATATTGGGAAAAGGAATGTCTACAAATAAAAACTACACAGAAGAATTGTGTGAAACTTCTTTCTGTTCTGTTTGTTCAACTAAAAGAGTTGAACCTTAGTTTTGATTGAGCCGTTCTGAAACACTCTTTCTGTAGAAAATGCAAGTGGAGATTCGGAGCGCTAAGAGGGTAATAGTGGAAAAAGGAATGTCTCCAAATATAAACTACACAGAATCATTCTGTGAAAATTCTTTCTGATCTGTGCATTCAGCTAACAGAGTTAAACCATACTTTTGATTGAGCAGATCTGAACACTCTTTCTGTAGAAAATGCAACTGGACATTTGGAGCGCTAAGAGAGTAGTAGTGGAAAAAGGAATATATTCAAATATAAACTTCACAGAAGCATTCTGTGAAACTACTTTCTGATCTGAGCATTCAGCTAACAGAGTTAAACCATACTTTTGATTGAGCAGTTTTGAAACACTCTGTCTGTAGAAAATGCAACTGGACATTCGTAGCGCTAAGTGGGTAATAGTGGAAAAAAGAATATGTTCAAATATAAACTACACAGAAGCATTGTATGAAACTTCTTTCTGTTCTGTGCATTCAACTAACAGAGTTGAACCTTACTTTTGATTGAGCCTTTCTGAAACACTCTTTCTGTAGAAACTGCAATTGGACATTCTGAGCGCTAAGAGGCCTCTATTGGGAAAAATAATATCTTCAAATAAAAACTACACAGAAGCATTGTGTGAAACTTATTTCTGATATGTTCGTTAAGCTAACAGAGTTAAACCATACTTTTGATTGCGCATTTCTGAACACTCTTTCTGTAGAAAATGAAAGTGGACATTCGGAGCGCTAAGAGGATAATAGTGGAAAAAGGAATATATGCAAATATAAACTACACAGTAGCATTCTGTGAAAATTCTTTCTGTTCTGTGCATTCAACTAACAGAGTTGAACCTTACTTTTGATTGAGCCGTTCTGAAACACTCTTTCTGTAGAAACTGCAATTGGACATGCTAAGCGCTAAGAGGCCTACATTGGGAAAAAGAATATCTTCAAATAAAAACTACACAGATGCATTCTGTGAAACTTATTTCTGATCTGTAAATTCAGTTAACAGAGATAAAACATATTTTTGACTGAGCAGTTATGAAACACTCTTTTTGTAGAAAATGCAAGTGGAGATTCGGAGCGCTAAGTGGGTAATAGTGGAAAAAGGAATGTCTTCAAATATAAACTACACAGAATCATTCGGTGAAAATTCTTTCTGATCTGTGCATTCAGCTAACAGAGTTAAACCATACTTTTGATTGAGCAGATCTGAACACTCTTTCTGTAGAAAATGCAACTGGACATTTGGAGCGCTAAGAGCGTAGTAGTGGAAAAAGGAATATATTCAAATATAAACTACACAGAAGCATTCTGTGAAACTTCTTTCTGATCTGAGCATTCAGCTAACAGAGTTAAACCATACTTTTGATTGAGCAGTTTTGAAACACTCTGTCTGTAGAAAATGCAACTGGACATTCGTAGCACTAAGTGGGTAATAGTGGAAAAAAGAATATGTTCAAATATAAACTACACAGAAGCATTGTATGAAACTTCTTTCTGTTCTGTGCATTCAACTAACAGAGTTGAACCTTACTTTTGATTGAGCCGTTCTGAAACACTCTTTCTGTAGAAACTGCAATTGGACATTCTGAGCGCTAAGAGGCCTATATTGGGAAAAGGAATGTCTACAAATAAAAACTACACAGAAGAATTGTGTGAAACTTCTTTCTGTTCTGTTTGTTCAACTAAAAGAGTTGAACCTTAGTTTTGATTGAGCCGTTCTGAAACACTCTTTCTGTAGAAAATGCAAGTGGAGATTCGGAGCGCTAAGAGGGTAATAGTGGAAAAAGGAATGTCTCCAAATATAAACTACACAGAATCATTCTGTGAAAATTCTTTCTGATCTGTGCATTCAGCTAACAGAGTTAAACCATACTTTTGATTGAGCAGATCTGAACACTCTTTCTGTAGAAAATGCAACTGGACATTTGGAGCGCTAAGAGAGTAGTAGTGGAAAAAGGAATATATTCAAATATAAACTTCACAGAAGCATTCTGTGAAACTACTTTCTGATCTGAGCATTCAGCTAACAGAGTTAAACCATACTTTTGATTGAGCAGTTTTGAAACACTCTGTCTGTAGAAAATGCAACTGGACATTCGTAGCGCTAAGTGGGTAATAGTGGAAAAAAGAATATGTTCAAATATAAACTACACAGAAGCATTGTATGAAACTTCTTTCTGTTCTGTGCATTCAACTAACAGAGTTGAACCTTACTTTTGATTGAGCCTTTCTGAAACACTCTTTCTGTAGAAACTGCAATTGGACATTCTGAGCGCTAAGAGGCCTCTATTGGGAAAAATAATATCTTCAAATAAAAACTACACAGAAGCATTGTGTGAAACTTATTTCTGATATGTTCGTTAAGCTAACAGAGTTAAACCATACTTTTGATTGCGCATTTCTGAACACTCTTTCTGTAGAAAATGAAAGTGGACATTCGGAGCGCTAAGAGGATAATAGTGGAAAAAGGAATATATGCAAATATAAACTACACAGTAGCATTCTGTGAAAATTCTTTCTGTTCTGTGCATTCAACTAACAGAGTTGAACCTTACTTTTGATTGAGCCGTTCTGAAACACTCTTTCTGTAGAAACTGCAATTGGACATGCTAAGCGCTAAGAGGCCTACATTGGGAAAAAGAATATCTTCAAATAAAAACTACACAGATGCATTCTGTGAAACTTATTTCTGATCTGTAAATTCAGTTAACAGAGATAAAACATATTTTTGATTGAGCAGTTATGAAACACTCTTTTTGTAGAAATTGCAAGTGGAGATTCGGAGCGCTAAGAGGGTAATAGTGGAAAAAGGAATGTCTTCAAATATAAACTACACAGAATCATTCGGTGAAACTTCTTTCTGATCTGTGCATTCAGCTAACAGAGTTAAACCATACTTTTGATTGAGCAGATCTGAACACTCTTTCTGTAGAAAATGCAACTGGACATTTGGAGCGCTAAGAGCGTAGTAGTGGAAAAAGGAATATATTCAAATATAAACTACACAGAAGCATTCTGTGAAACTTCTTTCTGATCTGAGCATTCAGCTAACAGAGTTAAACCATACTTTTGATTGAGCAGTTTTGAAACACTCTGTCTGTAGAAAATGCAACTGGACATTCTTAGCGCTAAGTGGGTAATAGTGGAAAAAAGAATATGTTCAAATATAAACTACACAGAAGCATTGTATGAAACTTCTTTCTGTTCTGTGCATTCAACTAACAGAGTTGAACCTTAGTTTTGATTGAGCCGTTCTGAAACACTCTTTCTGTAGAAACTGCAATTGGACATTCTGAGCGCTAAGAGGCCTATATTGGGAAAAGGAATGTCTACAAATAAAAACTACATAGAAGAATTGTGTGAAACTCCTTTCTGTTCTGTGTGTTCAACTAAAAGAGTTGAACCTTAGTTTTGATTGAGCCGTTCTGAAACACTCTTTCTGTAGAAAATGCAAGTGGAGATTCGGAGCGCTAAGAGGGTAATAGTGGAAAAAGGAATGTCTCCAAATATAAACTACACAGAATCATTCTGTGAAACTTCTTTCTGATCTGTGCATTCAGCTAACAGAGTTAAACCATACTTTTGATTGAGCAGATCTGAACACTCTTTCTGTAGAAAATGCAACTGGACATTTGGAGCGCTAAGAGAGTAGTAGTGGAAAAAGGAATATATTCAAATATAAACTACACAGAAGCATTCTGTGAAACTTCTTTCTGATCTGAGCATTCAGCTAACAGAGTTAAACCATACTTTTGATTGAGCAGTTTTGAAACACTCTGTCTGTAGAAAATGCAACTGGACATTCGTAGCGCTAAGTGGGTAATAGTGGAAAAAAGAATATGTTCAAATATAAACTACACAGAAGCATTGTATGAAACTTCTTTCTGTTCTGTGCATTCAACTAACAGAGTTGAACCTTACTTTTGATTGAGCCTTTCTGAAACACTCCTTCTGTAGAAACTGCAATTGGACATTCTGAGCGCTAAGAGGCATATATTGGGAAAAATAAAATCTTCAAATAAAAACTACACAGAAGCATTGTGTGAAACTTATTTCTGATATGTTCATTAAGCTAACAGAGTTAAACCATACTTTTGATTGCGCAGTTCTGAACACTCTTTCTGTAGAAAATGCAAGTGGACATTCGGAGCGCTAAGAGGGTAATAGTGGAAAAAGGAATATATGCAAATATAAACTACACAGTAGCATTCTGTGAAAATTCTTTCTGTTCTGTACATTCAACTAACAGAGTTGAACCTTACTTTTGATTGAGCCGTTCTGAAACACTCTTTCTGTAGAAACTGCAATTGGACATGCTAAGCGCTAAGAGGCCTACATTGGGAAAAAGAATATCTTCAAATGAAAACTACACAGATGCATTCTGTGAAACTTATTTCTGATCTGTAAATTCAGTTAACAGAGATAAAACATATTTGTGATTGAGCAGTTATGAAACACTCTTTTTGTAGAAAATGCAAGTGGAGATTCGGAGCGCTAAGAGGGTAATAGTGGAAAAAGGAATGTCTTCAAATATAAACTACACAGAATCATTCGGTGAAACTTCTTTCTGATCTGTGCATTCAGCTAACAGAGTTAAACCATACTTTTGATTGAGCAGATCTGAACACTCTTTCTGTAGAAAATGCAACTGGACATTTGGAGCGCTAAGAGCGTAGTAGTGGAAAAAGGAATATATTCAAATATAAACTACACAGAAGCATTCTGTGAAACTTCTTTCTGATCTGAGCATTCAGCTAACAGAGTTAATCCATACTTTTGATTGAGCAGTTTTGAAACACTCTGTCTGTAGAAAATGCAACTGGACATTCATAGCGCTAAGTGGGTAATAGTGGAAAAAAGAATATGTTCAAATATAAACTACACAGAAGCATTGTATGAAACTTCTTTCTGTTCTGTGCATTCAACTAACAGAGTTGAACCTTACTTTTGATTGAGCCGTTCTGAAACACTCTTTCTGTAGAAACTGCAATTGGACATTCTGAGCGCTAAGAGGCCTATATTGGGAAAAAGAATGTCTACAAATAAAAACTACACAGAAGAATTGTGTGAAACTTCTTTCTGTTCTGTTTGTTCAAATAAAAGAGTTGAACCTTAGTTTTGATTGAGCCATTCTGAAACACTCTTTCTGTAGAAAATGCAAGTGGAGATTCGGAGCGCTAAGAGGGTAATAGTGGAAAAAGGAATGTCTCCAAATATAAACTACACAGAATCATTCTGTTAAACTTCTTTCTGATCTGTGCATTCAGCTAACAGAGTTAAACCATACTTTTGATTGAGCAGATCTGAACACTCTTTCTGTAGAAAATGCAACTTGACATTTGGAGCGCTAAGAGAGTAGTAGTGGAAAAAGGAATATATTCAAATATAAACTACACAGAAGCATTCTGTGAAACTTCTTTCTGATCTGAGCATTCAGCTAACAGAGTTAAACCATACTTTTGATTGAGCAGTTTTGAAACACTCTGTCTGTAGAAAATGCAACTGGACATTCGTAGCGCTAAGTGGGTAATAGTGGAAAAAAGAATATGTTCAAATATAAACTACACAGAAGCATTGTATGAAACTTCTTTCTGTTCTGTGCATTAAACTAACAGAGTTGAACCTTACTTTTGATTGAGCCTTTCTGAAACACTCTTTCTGTAGAAACTGCAATTGGACATTCTGAGTGCTAAGAGGCCTATATTGGGAAAAAAAAATATCTTCAAATAAAAACTACACAGAAGCATTGTGTGAAACTTATTTCTGATATGTTCATTAAGATAACAGAGTTAAACCATACTTTTGATTGCGCAGTTCTGAACAGTCTTTCTGTAGAAAATGCTAGTGGACATTCGGAGCGCTAAGAGGGTAATTGTGGAAAAAGGAATATATGCAAATATAAACTACACAGTAGCATTCTGTGAAACTTCTTTCTTTTCTGTGCATTCAACTAACAGAGTTGAACCTTACTTTTGATTGAGCCGTTCTGAAACACTCTTTCTGTAGAAACTGCAATTGGACATGATAAGTGCTAAGAGGCCTACATTGGGAAAAAGAATATCTTCAAATAAAAACTACACAGATGCATTCTGTGAAACTTATTTCTGATCTGTAAATTCAGTTAACAGAGATAAAACATATTTTTGATTGAGCAGTTATGAAACACTCTTTTTGTAGAAAATGCAAGTGGAGATTCGGAGCGCTAAGAGTGTAATAGTGGAAAAAGGAATGTCTTCAAATACAAACTACACAGAATCATTCGGTGAAACTTCTTTCTGATCTGTGCATTCAGCAAACAGAGTTAAACCATACTTTTGATTGAGCAGATCTGAACACTCTTTCTGTAGAAAATGCAACTGGACATTTGGAGTGCTAAGAGCGTAGTAGTGGAAAAAGGAATATATACAAATATAAACTACACAGAAGCATTCTGTGAAACTTCTTTCTGATTTGAGCATTCAGATAACAGAGTTAAACCATACTTTTGATTGAGCAGTTTTGAAACACTCTGTCTGTAGAAAATGCAACTGGACATTCGTAGCGCTAAGTAGGTAATAGTGGAAAAAAGAATATGTTCAAATATAAACTACACAGAAGCATTGTATGAAACTTCTTTCTGTTCTGTGCATTCAACTAACAGAGTTGAACCTTACTTTTGATTGAGCCTTTCTGAAACACTCTTTCTGTAGAAACTGCAATTGGACATTCTGAGCGCTAAGAGGCCTATATTGGGAAAAGGAATGGCTACAAATAAAAACTACACAGAAGAATTGTGTGAAACTTCTTTCTGTTCTGTTTGTTCAACTAAAAGAGTTGAACCTTAGTTTTGATTGAGCCGTTCTGAAACACTCTTTCTGTAGAAAATGCAAGTGGAGATTCGGAGCGCTAAGAGGGTAATAGTGGAAAAAGGAATGTCTCCAAATAAAAACTACACAGAAGCATTGTGTGAAACTTATTTCTGATATGTTCATTAAGCTAACAGAGTTAAACCATACTTTTGATTGCGCAGTTCTGAACACTCTTTCTGTAGAAAATGCAAGTGGACATTCGGAGCGCTTAGAGGGTAATAGTGGAAAAAGGAATATATGCAAATATAAACTACACAGTAGCATTCTGTGAAATTTCTTTCTTTTCTGTGCATTCAACTAACAGAGTTGAACCTTACTTTTGATTGAGCCGTTCTGAAACACTCTTTCTGTAGAAACTGCAATTGGACATGCTAAGCGCTAAGAGGCCTACATTGGGAAAAAGAATATCTTCAAATAAAAACTACACAGATGCATTCTGTGAAACTTATTTCTGATCTGTAAATTCAGTTAACAGAGATAAAACATATTTTTGATTGAGCAGTTATGAAACACTCTTTTTGTAGAAAATGCAAGTGGAGATTCGGAGCGCTAAGAGTGTAATAGTGGAAAAAGGAATGTCTTCAAATACAAACTACACAGAATCATTCGGTGAAACTTCTTTCTGATCTGTGCATTCAGCTAACAGAGTTAAACCATACTTTTGATTGAGCAGTTTTGAAACACTCTGTCTGTAGAAAATGCAACTGGACATTCGTAGCGCTAAGTGGGTAATAGTGGAAAAACGAATATGTTCAAATATAAACTACACAGAAGCATTGTATGAAACTTCTTTCTGTTCTGTGCATTCAAATAACAGAGTTGAACCTTACTTTTGATTGAGCCGTTCTGAAACACTCTTTCTGTAGAAACTGCAATTGGACATTCTGAGCGCTAAGAGGCCTATATTGGGAAAAGGAATGTCTACAAATAAAAACTACACAGAAGAATTGTGTGAAACTTCTTTCTGTTCTGTTTGTTCAACTAAAAGAGTTGAACCTTAGTTTTGATTGAGCCGTTCTGAAACACTCTTTCTGTAGAAAATGCAAGTGGAGATTCGGAGCGCTAAGAGGGTAATAGTGGAAAAAGGAATGTCTCCAAATATAAACTACACAGAATCATTCTGTGAAACTTCTTTCTGATCTGTGCATTCAGCTAACAGAGTTAAACCATACTTTTGATTGAGCAGATCTGAACACTCTTTCTGTAGAAAATGCAACTGGACATTTGGAGCGCTAAGAGAGTAGTAGTGGAAAAAGGAATATATTCAAATATAAACTACACAGAAGCATTCTGTGAAACTTCTTTCTGATCTGAGCATTCAGCTAACAGAGTTAAACCATACTTTTGATTGAGCAGTTTTGAAACACTCTGTCTGTAGAAAATGCAACTTGACATTCGTAGCGCTAAGTGGGTAATAGTGGAAAAAAGAATAGGTTCAAATAAAAACTACACAGAAGCATTGTATGAAACTTCTTTCTGTTCTGTGCATTCAACTAACAGAGTTGAACCTTACTTTTGATTGAGCCTTTCTGAAACACTCTTTCTGTAGAAACTGCAATTGGACATTCTGAGCGCTAAGAGGCCTCTATTGGGAAAAATAATATCTTCAAATAAAAACTACACAGAAGCATTGTGTGAAACTTACTTCTGATATGTTCATTAAGCTAACAGAGTTAAACCATACTTTTGATTGCGCAGTTCTGAACACTCTTTCTGTAGAAAATGCAAGTGGACATTCGGAGCGCTAAGAGGGTAATAGTGGAAAAAGGAATATATGCAAATATAAACTACACAGTAGCATTCTGTGAAAATTCTTTCTGTTCTGTGCATTCAACTAACAGAGTTGAACCTTACTTTTGATTGAGCCGTTCTGAAACACTCTTTCTGTAGAAACTGCAATTGGACATGCTAAGCGCTAAGAGGCCTACATTGGGAAAAAGAATATCTTCAAATAAAAACTACACAGATGCATTCTGTGAAACTTATTTCTGATCTGTAAATTCAGTTAACAGAGATAAAACATATTTTTGACTGAGCAGTTATGAAACACTCTTTTTGTAGAAAATGCAAGTGGAGATTCGGAGCGCTAAGTGGGTAATAGTGGAAAAAGGAATGTCTTCAAATATAAACTACACAGAATCATTCGGTGAAAATTCTTTCTGATCTGTGCATTCAGCTAACAGAGTTAAACCATACTTTTGATTGAGCAGATCTGAACACTCTTTCTGTAGAAAATGCAACTGGACATTTGGAGCGCTAAGAGCGTAGTAGTGGAAAAAGGAATATATTCAAATATAAACTACACAGAAGCATTCTGTGAAACTTCTTTCTGATCTGAGCATTCAGCTAACAGAGTTAAACCATACTTTTGATTGAGCAGTTTTGAAACACTCTGTCTGTAGAAAATGCAACTGGACATTCGTAGCGCTAAGTGGGTAATAGTGGAAAAAAGAATATGTTCAAATATAAACTACACAGAAGCATTGTATGAAACTTCTTTCTGTTCTGTGCATTCAACTAACAGAGTTGAACCTTACTTTTGATTGAGCCGTTCTGAAACACTCTTTCTGTAGAAACTGCAATTGGACATTCTGAGCGCTAAGAGGCCTATATTGGGAAAAGGAATGTCTACAAATAAAAACTACACAGAAGAATTGTGTGAAACTTCTTTCTGTTCTGTTTGTTCAACTAAAAGTGTTGAACCTTAGTTTTGATTGAGCCGTTCTGAAACACTCTTTCTGTAGAAACTGCAATTGGACATTCTGGGTGCTAAGAGGCCTATATTGGGAAAAATAATATCTTCATATAAAAACTACACAGAAGCATTGTGTGAAACTTATTTCTGATATGTGCATTCAGCTAACAGAGTTAAACCATACTTCTGATTGCGCAGTTCCGAACACTCTTTCCGTAGAAAATGCAAGTGGACATTCGGAGCGCTAAGAGGGTAATAGTGGAAAAAGGAATATATTCAAATATAAACTACACAGTAGCATTCTGTAAAACTTCTTTCTGTTCTGTGCATTCAACTAACAGAGTTGAACCTTACTTTTGATTGAGCCGTTCTGAATCACTCTTTCTGTAGAAACTGCAATTGGACATTCTAAGCGCTAAGAGGCCTACATTGGGAAAAAGAATATCTTCAAATAAAAACTGCACAGTTGCATTCTGTGAAACTTATTTCTGATCTGTAAATTCAGTTAACAGAGCTAAACCATATTTTTGATTGAGCAGTTATGAAACACTCTTTTTGTAGAAAATGCAAGTGGACATTCGGAGCGCTAAGATTGTAATAGAGGAAAAGGGAATATCTCCATTTAAAAACTGCACAGAAGCATTCTCTGAAACCACTTTCTGTTCTCCGCATTCAACTAACAGTGTTGAGCCTTACTTTTGAAGGAGCAGTTCTGAAACACTCTTTGTGTAGAAACTGCCAGTGGATATTCGGAGCGCTAAGTGGGTAATAGTCCAAAAAGGACTATCTTCAACTAAATACTACACAGAAGCATTCTGTGAAACTACTTTCTGTTCTGTGCATTCAACTAAGAGAGTTGAACCTTACATTTGATTGAGCCGTTCTGAAACACTCTTTCTGTTGAAACTGCAATTGGACATTCTGAGCGCTAAGAGGCCTATATTGGGATAAATAATATCTTCAAATAAAAACTACACAGAAGCATTGTTTGAAACTTATTTCTGAAATGTGCATTCAGCTAACAGAGTTAAACCATACTTTTGATTGCGCAGTTCAGAACACTATTTCTGTAGAAAATGCAAGTGGACATTCGGAGCGCTAAGAGGGTAATAGTGGTAAAAGAATATTTTCAAATATAAACTACACAGAAGCATCCTGTGAAACTTCTTTCTGTTCTGTGCATTCAAATACCAGGGTTGAACCTTACTTTTGATTGAGCCGTTCTGAAACACTCTTTCTGTAGAAACTGCAATTGGACATTCTGAGCGCTAAGAGGCCTATATTGGGAAAAAGAATATCTACAAATAAAAACTACACAGAAGTATACTGTGAAAGTTCTTTCTGTTCTGTTCATTCAACTAAAAGAGTTGAACCTTAGTTTTGATTGAGCCGTTCTGAAACACTCTTTCTGTAGAAAATGCAAGTGGAGATTCTGAGCGCTAAGAGGGTAATAGTGGAAAAAGGAATGTCTTCAAATATAAATTACACAGAATCATTCTGTGAAACTTCTTTCTGATCTGTGCATTCAGCGAACAGAGTTAAACCATACTTTTGATTGAGCAGATCTGAACACTCTTTCTGTAGAAAAGGCAACTGGACATTTGGAGCGCTAAGAGGTTAGTAGTGGAAAAAGTAATACATTCAAATATAAACTACACAGAAGCATTCTGTGAAACTTCTTTCTGATCTGAGCATTCAGCTAACAGAGTTAAACCATACTTTTGATTGAGCAGTTTTGAAACACTCTGTCTGTAGAAAATGCAACTCGACATTCGTAGCGCTAAGTGGGTAATAGTGGAAAAAAGAATATGTTCATATATAAACTACACAGAATCATTGTATGAAACTTCTTTCTGTTCTGTGCATTCAACTAACAGAGTTGAACCTTACTTTTGATTGAGCCTTTCTGAAACACTCTTTCTGTAGAAACTGCAATTGGACATTCTGAGCGCTAAGTGGCCTCTATTGGGAAAAATAATATCTTCAAATAAAAACTACACAGAAGCATTGTGTGAAACTTATTTCTGATATGTGCATTCAGCTAACAGAGTTAAACCATACTTTTGATTGCGCAGTTCCGAACACTCTTTTCGTAGAAAATGCAAGTGGACATTCGGAGCGCAAAGAGGGTAATAGTGGAAAAAGGAATATATTCAAATATAAACTACACAGTAGCATTCTGTGAAACTTCTTTCTGTTCTGTGCATTCAACTAACAGAGTTGAACCTTACTTTTGATTGAGCCGTTCTGAAACACTCTTTCTGTAGAAAATGCAATTGGACATTCTAAGCGCTAAGAGGCCTACATTGTGAAAATGAATATCTTCAAATAAAAACTACACAGATGAATTCTGTGAAACTTATTTCTGATCTGTAAATTCAGTTAACAGAGCTAAACCATATTTTTGATTGAGCAGTTATGAAACACTCTTTTTGTAGAAAATGCAAGTGGACATTCGGAGCGCTAAGGTTTTAATAGAGGAAGAAGGAATATCTCCAATTAAAAACTACACAGAAGCATTCTCTGAAACCCCTTTCTGTTCTCCGCATTCAACTAACAGAGTTGAGCCTTACTTTTGAAGGAGCAGTTCTGAAACCCTCTTTGTGTAGAAACTGCCAGTGGATATTCGGAGCGCTAAGTGGGTAATAGTCCAAAAAGGAGTATCTTCAACTAAATACTACACAGAAGCATTCTGTGAAACTCCTTTCTGTTCTGTGCATTCAACTAAGAGAGTTGAACCTTACATTTGATTGAGCCTTTCTGAAACACTCTTTCTGTATAAACTGCAATTGGACATTCTGAGCGCTAAGAGGCCTATATTGGGAAAAATATTATCTTCAAATAAAAACTACACAGAAGCATTGTTTGAAACTTATTTCTGATATGTGCATACAGCTAACAGAGGTAAACCATACTTTTGATTGCGCAGTTCCGTACACTCTTTCTGTAGAAAATGCAAGTGGACATTCGTAGCGCTAAGAGGGTAATCGTGGAAAAAGGAATATATTCAAATATAAACTACACAGTAGCATTCTGTGAAACTTCTTTCTGTTCTGTGCATTCAACTAACAGAGTTGAACCTTACTTTTGATTGAGCCGTTCTGAAACACTCTTTCTGTAGAAACTGCAATTGGACATTCTAAGCGCTAAGAGGCCTACATTGGGAAAATGAATATCTTCAAATAAAAACTACACAGATGCATTCTGTGAAACTTATTTCTGATCTGTAAATTCAGTTAACAGAGCTAAACCATATTTTTGATTGAGCAGTTATGAAACACTCTTTTTGTAGAAAATGCAAGTGTACATTCGGAGCGCTAAGATTGTAATAGAGGAAAAAGGAATATCTCCCATTAAAAACTACACAGAAGCATTCTCTGAAACCCCTTTCTGTTCTCCGCATTCAACTAACAGAGTTGAGCCTTACTTTTGAAGGAGCAGTTCTGAAACACTCTTTGTGCAGAAACTGCCAGTGGATATTCGGAGCGCTAAGTGGGTAATAGTCCAAAAAGGAGTATCTTCAACTAAATACTACACAGAAACATTCTGTGAAACTCCTTTCTGTTCTGTGCATTCAACTAAGAGAGTTGAACCTTACATTTGATTGAGCCTTTCTGAAACACTCTTTCTGTATAAACTGCAATTGGACATTCTGAGCACTAAGAGGCCTATATTGGGAAAAATAATATCTTCAAATAAAAACTACACAGAAGCATTGTTTGAATCTTATTTCTGATATGTGCATTCAGCTAACAGAGTTAAACCATACTTTTGATTGCGCAGTTCAGAACACTCTTTCTGTAGAAAATGCAAGTGGACATTCGGAGCGCTAAGAGGGTAATAGTGGAAAAAGGAATATATTCAAATATAAACTACACAGAAGCATTCTGTGAAACTTCTTTCTGTTCTGTGCATTCAACAACCAGGGTTGAACCTTACTTTTGATTGAGCCGTTCTGAAGCAATCTTTCTGTAGAATCTGCAATTGGACATTCTGAGCGCTAAGAGGCCTATATTGGGAAAAAGAATATCTACAAATAAAAACTACACAGAAGTATACTGTGAAAGTTCTTTCTGTTCTGTTCATTCAACTAAAAGAGTTGAACCTTAGTTTTGATTGAGCCGTTCTGAAACACTCTTTCTGTAGAAAATGCAAGTGGAGATTCTGAGCGCTAAGAGGGTAATAGTGGAAAAAGGAATGTCTTCAAATATAAATTACACAGAATCATTCTGTGAAACTTCTTTCTGATCTGTGCATTCAGCGAACAGAGTTAAACCATACTTTTGATTGAGCAGATCTGAACACTCTTTCTGTAGAAAAGGCAACTGGACATTTGGAGCGCTAAGAGGGTAGTAGTGGAAAAAGTAATATATTCAAATATAAACTACACAGAAGCATTCTGTGAAACTTCTTTCTGATCTGAGCATTCAGCTAACAGAGTTAAACCATACTTTTGATTGAGCAGTTTTGAAACACTCTGTCTGTAGAAAATGCAACTCGACATTCGTAGCGCTAAGTGGGTAATAGTGGAAAAAAGAATATGTTCATATATAAACTACACAGAATCATTGTATGAAACTTCTTTCTGTTCTGTGCATTCAACTAACAGAGTTGAACCTTACTTTTGATTGAGCCTTTCTGAAACACTCTTTCTGTAGAAACTGCAATTGGACATTCTGAGCGCTAAGTGGCCTCTATTGGGAAAAATAATATCTTCAAATAAAAACTACACAGAAGCATTGTGTGAAACTTATTTCTGATATGTGCATTCAGCTAACAGAGTTAAACCATACTTTTGATTGCGCAGTTCCGAACACTCTTTCCGTAGAAAATGCAAGTGGACATTCGGAGCGCTAAGAGGGTAATAGTGGAAAAAGGAATATATTCAAATATAAACTACACAGTAGCATTCTGTGAAACTTCTTTCTGTTCTGTGCATTCAACTAACAGAGTTGAACCTTACTTTTGATTGAGCCGTTCTGAAACACTCTTTCTGTAGAAAATGCAATTGGACATTCTAAGCGCTAAGAGGCCTACATTGTGAAAATGAATATCTTCAAATAAAAACTACACAGATGCATTCTGTGAAACTTATTTCTGATCTGTAAATTCAGTTAACACAGCTAAACCATATTTTTGATTGAGCAGTTATGAAACACTCTTTTTGTAGAAAATGCAAGTGGACATTCCGAGCGCTAAGATTTTAATAGAGGAAAAAGGAATATCTCCAATTAAAAACTACACAGAAGCATTCTCTGAAACCCCTTTCTGTTCTCCGCATTCAACTAACAGAGTTGAGCCTTACATTTGAAGGAGCAGTTCTGAAACACTCTTTGTGTAGAAACTGCCAGTGGATATTCGGAGCGCTAAGTGGGTAATAGTCCAAAAAGGAGTATCTTCAACTAAATACTACACAGAAGCATTCTGTGAAACTCCTTTCTGTTCTGTGCATTCAACTAAGAGAGTTGAACCTTACATTTGATTGAGCCTTTCTGAAACACTCTTTCTGTATAAACTGCAATTGGACATTCTGAGCGCTAAGAGGCCTATATTGGGAAAAATATTATCTTCAAATAAAAACTACACAGAAGCATTGTTTGAAACTTATTTCTGATATGTGCATTCAGCTAACAGAGGTAAACCATACTTTTGATTGCGCAGTTCCGTACACTCTTTCTGTAGAGAATGCAAGTGGACATTCGGAGCGCTAAGAGGGTAATAGTGGAAAAAGGAATATATTCAAATATAAACTACACAGTAGCATTTTGTGAAACTTCTTTCTGTTCTGTGCATTCAACTAACAGAGTTGAACCTTACTTTTGATTGAGCCGTTCTGAAACTCTCTTTGTGTAGAAACGGAAATTGGACATTCTAAGCGTTAAGAGGCCTACATTGGGAAAAAGAATATCTTCAAATAAAAACTACACAGATGCATTCTGTGAAACTTATTACTGATCTGTAAATTCAGTTAACAGAGCTAAACCATATTTTTGATTGAGCAGTTATGAAACACTCTTTTTGTAGAAAATGCAATTGGACATTCGGAGCGCTAAGATTGTAATAGAGGAAAAAGGAATATCTCCAATTAAAAACTACACAGAAGCATTCTCTGAAACCCCTTTCTGTTCTCCGCATTCAACTAAAAGAGTTGAGCCTTACTTTTGAAGGAGCAGTTCTGAAACACTCTTTGTGTAGAAACTGCCAGTGGATATTTGGAGCGCTAAGTGGGTAATAGTCCAAAAGGGAGTATCTTAAACTAAATACTACACAGAAGCATTCTCTGAAACCCCTTTCTGTTCTCCGCATTCAACTAACAGAGTTGAGCCCTACTTTTGAAGGAGCCGTTCTGAAACACTCTTTTTGTAGAAACTGCAATTGAACATTTTGAGCGCTAAGAGGCCTATATTGGGAAAAATAATATCTTCAAATAAAAACTACACAGAAGCATTGTGTGAAACTTATTTCTGATATGTGCATTAAGCTAACAGAGTTAAACCATACTTTTGAGTGCGCAGTTCCGAACACTCTTTCTGTAGCGTATGCAAGTGGACATTCGGAGCGCTAAGAGGGTAATAGTGGAAAAAGGAATATATTCAAATATAAACTACACAGTACCATTCTGTGAAACTTCTTTCTCTTCTGTGCATTCAACTAACAGAGTTGAACCTTACTTTTGATTGAGCCGTTCTGAAACACTCTTTCTGTAGAAACTGCAATTGGACATTCTGAGCGCTAAGAGGCCTATATTGGGAAAAATAATATCTACAAATAAAAACTACACAGAAGCATTCTGTGAAACTTCTTTCTCTTCTGTTCATTCAACTAAAAGTGTTGAACCTTAGTTTTGATTGAGCCGTTCTGAAACACTATTTCTGTAGAAAATGCAAGTGGAGATTCGGAGCGCTAAGAGGGTAATAGTGGAAAAAGGAATGTCTCCAAATATAAACTACACAGAATCATTCTGTGAAACTTCTTTCTGATCTGTGCATTCAGCTAACAGAGTTAAACCATACTTTTCATTGAGCAGATCTGAACACTCTTTCTGTAGATAATGCAACTGGACATTTGGAGCAATAAGAGGGTAGTAGTGGAAAAAGGAATATATTCAAATATAAACTACAAAGAAGCATTCTGTGAAACTTCTTTCTGATCTGAGCATTCAGCTAACAGAGTTAAACCATACTTTTGATTGAGCAGTTTTGAAACACTCTGTCTGTAGAAAATGCACCTGGACATTCGTAGCGCTAAGTGGGTAATAGTGGAAAAAAGAATATGTTCAAATATAAACTACAAAGAAGCATTGTATGAAACTTCTTTCTGTTCTGTGCATTCAACTAACAGAGTTGCACCTTACTTTTGATTGAGAAGTTCTGAAACACTCTTTCTGTAGAAACTGCAATTGGACATTCTGAGCGCTAAGAGGCCTATATTGGGAAAAATAATATCTTCAAATAAAAACTACACAGAAGCATTGTGTGAAACTTATTTCTGATATGTGCATTCAGCTAACAGAGTTAAACCATACTTTTGATTGCGCAGTTCCGTACACTCTTTCTGTAGAAAATGCAAGTGGACATTCGGAGCGCTAAGAGGGTAATAGTGGAAAAAGGAATATATTCAAATATAAACTACACAGTAGCATTCTGTGAAACTTCTTTCTGTTCTGTGCATTCAACTAACAGAGTTGAACCTTACTTTGATTGAGCCGTTCTGAAACACTCTTTCTGTAGAAACTGCAATTGGACATTCTAAGCGCTAACAGGCCTACATTGGGAAAATGAATATCTTCAAATAAAAACTACACAGATGCATTCTGTGAAACTTATTTCTGATCTGTAAATTCAGTTAACAGAGCTAAACCATATTTTTGATTGAGCAGTTATGAAACACTCTTTTTGTAGAAAATGCAAGTGGACATTCGGAGCGCTAAGATTGTAATAGAGGAAAAAGGAATATCTCCAATTAAAAACTACACAGAAGCATTCTCTGAAACCCCTTTCTGTTCTCCACATTCAACTAACAGAGTTGAGCCTTACTTTTGAAGGAGCAGTTCTGAAACACTCTTTGTGTAGAAACTGCCAGTGGATATTCGGAGCGCTAAGTGGGTAATAGTCCAAAAAGGAGTATCTTCAACTACATACTACACAGAAGCATTCTGTGAAACTCCTTTCTCTTCTGTGCATTCAACTAAGAGAGTTGAACCTTACATTTGATTGAGCCTTTCTGAAACACTCTTTCTGTATAAACTGCAATTGGACATTCTGAGCGCTAAGAGGCCTATATTGGGAAAAATAATATCTTCAAATAAAAACTACACAGAAGCATTGTTTGAAACTTATTTCTGATATGTGCATTCAGCTAACAGAGTTAAACCATACTTTTGATTGCGCAGTTCAGAACACTCTTTCTGTAGAAAATGCAAGTGGACATTCGGAGCGCTAAGAGGGTAATAGTGGAAAAAGGAATATATTCAAATATAAACTACACAGAAGCATTCTGTGAAACTTCTTTCTGTTCTGTGCATTCAACTACCAGGGTTGAACCTTACTTTTGATTGAGCCGTTCTGAAGCAATCTTTCTGTAGAAACAGCAGTTGGAGATTCTGAGCGCTAAGAGGCCTATATTGGGAAAAAGAATATCTACAAATAATAACTACACAGAAGCATTCTGTGAAACTACTTTCTGTTCTGTTCATTCAACTAAAAGAGTTGAACCTTAGTTTTGATTGAGCCGTTTTGAAACACTCTTTCTGTAGAAAATGCAAGAGGAGATTCGGAACGCTAAGAGGGTAACAGTGGAAAAAGGAATGTCTTCAAATATAAACTACACAGAATCATTCTGTGAAACATCTTTCTGATCTGTGCATTCAGCTAACACAGTTAAACCATACTTTTGATTGAGCAGATCTGAACACTCTTTCTGTAGAAAATGCAACTGGACATTTGGAGCGCTAAGAGGGTAGTAGTGGAAAAGGGAATATATTCAAATATAAACTACACAGAAGCATTCTGTGAAACTTCTTTCTGATCTGAGCATTCAGCTAACAGAGTTAAACCATACTTTTGATTGAGCAGTTTTGAAACACTCTGTAGAAAATGCAAATGGACATTCGTAGCGCTAAGTGGGTAATAGTGGAAAAAAGAATATGTTCAAATATAAACTACACAGATGCATTGTATGAAATTTCTTTCTGTTCTGTGCATTCAACTAACAGAGTTGAACCTTACTTTTGATTGAGCCGTTCTGAAACACTCTTTCTGTAGAAACTGCAATTGGACATTCTGAGTGCTAAGACGCCTATATTGGGAAAAATAATATCTTCAAATAAAAAATACACAGTTGCATTCTGTGAAACTTATTTCTGATCTTTAAATTCAGTTAACAGAGCTAAACCATATTTTTGATTGAGCAGTTATGAAACACTCTTTTTGTAGAAAATGCAAGCGGACATTCGGAGCGCTAAGAGGGTAATAGTGGAAAAAGGAATATATTCAAATATAAACTACACAGTAGCATTCTGTGAAACTTCTTTCTGTTCTGTGCATTCAACTAACAGAGTTGAACCTTACTTTTGATTGAGCCGTTCTGAAACACTCTTTCTGTAGAAACTGCAATTGGACATTCTGAGCGCTAAGAGGCCTACATTGGGAAAAAGAACATCTTCAAATAAAAACTACACAGATGCATTCTGTGAAACTTATTTCTGATCTGTAAATTCAGTTAACAGAGCTAAACCATATTTTTGATTGAGCAGTTAAGAAACACTCTTTTTGTAGAAAATGCAAGTGGACATTCGGAGCGCTAAGATTGTCATAGAGGAAAAAGGAATATCTCCAATTAAAAACTACACAGAAGCATTCTCTGAAACCCCTTTCTGTTCTCCGCATTCAACTAACAGATTTGAGCCTTACTTTTGAAGGAGCAGTTCTGAAACACTCTTTGTGTAGAAACTGCCAGTGGATATTCGGAGCGCTAAGAGGGTAATAGTGGAATAAGGAATATATTCAAATATAAACTACACAGAAGCATTCTGTGAAACTTCTTTCTGTTCTGTGCATTCAACTACCAGGGTTGAACCTTACTTTTGATTGAGCCGTTCTGAAGCACTCTTTCTGTAGAAACTGCAATTGGACATTCTGAGCGCTAAGAGGCCTATATTGGGAAAAAGAATATCTACAAATAAAAACTACACAGAAGCATTCTGTGAAAGTTCTTTCTGTTCTGTTCATTCAACTAAAATAGTTGAACCTTAGTTTTGATTGAGCCGTTCTGAAGCACTCTTTCTGTAGAAAATGCAAGTGGAGATTCGGAGCGCTAAGAGGGTAATAGTGGAAAAAGGAATGTCTTCAAATATAAACTACACAGAATCATTCTGTGTAACATCTTTCTGATCTGTGCGTTCAGCTAACAGAGTTAAACCATACTTTTGATTGAGCAGATCTGAACACTCTTTCTGTAGAAAATGCAACTGGACATTTGGAGCGCTAAGAGGGAAGTAGTGGAAAAAGGAATATATTCAAATATAAACTACACAGAAGCATTCTGTGAAACTTCTTTCTGATCTGAGCATTCAGCTAACAGAGTTAAACCATACTTTTGATTGAGCAGTTTTGAAACACTCTGTCTGTAGAAAATGCAACTGGACATTCGTAGCGCTAAGTGGGTAATAGTGGAAAAAAGAATATGTTCAAATATAAACTACACAGAAGCATTGTATGGAACTTCTTTCTGTTCTGTGCATTCAACTAACAGAATTGAACCTTACTTTTGATTGAGCCGTTCTGAAACACTCTTTCTGTAGAAACTGCAATTGGACATTCTGAGCGCTAAGAGGCCTATACTGGGAAAAATAATATCTTCAAATAAAAACTACACAGAAGCATTGTGTGAACCTTATTTCTGATATGTGCATTCAGCTAACAGAGTTAAACCTTACTTTTGATTGCGCAGTTCCGTACACCCTTTCTGTAGAAAATGCAAGTGGACATTCGGAGCGCTAAGAGGGTAATAGTGGAAAAAGGAATATATTCAAATATAAACTACACAGAAGCATTCTGTGAAACTTCTTTCTGTTCTGTGCATTCAACTAACAGAGTTGAACCTTACTTTTGATTGAGCCGTTCTGAAACACTCTTTCTGTAGAAACTGCAATTGGACATTCTAAGCGCTAAGAGGCCTACATTGGGAAAAAGAATATCTTCAAATAAAAACTACACAGATGCATTCTGTGAAATTTATTTCTGATCTGTAAATTCAGTTAACAGAGCTAAACCATATTTTTGATTGAGCAGTTATGAAACACTCTTTTTGTAGAAAATGCAAGTGGACATTCGGAGCGCTAAGATTGTAATAGAGGAAAAAGGAATATCTCCAATTAAAAACTACACAGAAGCATTCTCTGAAACCCCTTTCTGTTCTCCGCATTCAACTAACAGATTTGAGCCTTACTTTTGAAGGAGCAGTTCTGAAACACACTTTGTGTAGAAACTGCCAGTGGATATTCGGAGCGCTAAGTGGGTAATAGTCCAAAAAGTAATATCTTCAACTAAATACTACACAGGATCATTCTGTGAAACTTCTTTCTGTTCTGTGCATTCAACTAAGAGAGTTGAACCTTACATTTGATTGAGCCGTTCTGAAACACTCTTTCTGTAGAAACTGCAATTGGACATTCTGAGCGCTAAGAGGCCTATATTGGCAAAAATAATATCTTCCAATAAAAACTACACAGAAGCATTTTTTGAAACTTATTTCTGCTATGTGCATTCAGCTAACAGAGTTAAACCATACTTTTGATTGCGCAGATCAGAACACTCTTTCTGTAGAAAATGCAAGTGGACATTCGGAGCGCTAAGAGGGTAATAGTGGAAAAAGGAATATATTCAAATATAAACTACACAGAAGCATTCTGTGCAACTTCTTTCTGTTCTGTGCCTTCAACTACCAGGGTTGAACCTTACTTTTGATTGAGCCGTTCTGAAGCACTCTTTCTGTAGAAACTGCAATTGGACATTCTGAGCGCTAAGAGGCCTATATTGGGAAAAAAATATCTACAAATAAAAACTACACAGAAGCATTCTGTGAAACTTCTTTCTGTTCTGTTCATTCAACTAAAAGAGTTGAACCTTAGTTTTGATTGAGCCGTTCTGAAACACTCTTTCTCTAGAAAATGCAAGTGGAGATTCGCAGCGCTAAGACGGTAATAGTGGAAAAAGGAATGTCTTCAAATATAAACTACACAAAATCATTCTGTGAAACATATTTCTGATCTGTGCATTCAGCTAACAGAGTTAAACCATACTTTCGATTGAGCAGATCTGAACACTCTTTCTGTAGAAAATGCAACTGGACATTTGGAGCCCTAAGAGGGTAGTAGTGGAAAAAGGAATATATTCA
Source organism: Symphalangus syndactylus (assembly GCF_028878055.3). Lineage (NCBI taxonomy): Eukaryota > Metazoa > Chordata > Mammalia > Primates > Hylobatidae > Symphalangus > Symphalangus syndactylus. Next base: position 7,592,060 of record NC_072445.2, on the reverse strand, counting down.
AATATAAACTACACAGAAGCATTCTGTGAAACTTCTTTCTGATCTGAGCATTCAGCTAACAGAGTTAAACCATACTATTGATTGAGCAGTTTTGAAACACTCTGTCTGTACAAAATGCAACTGGACATTCGTAGCGCTAAGTGGGTAATAGTGGAAAAAAGAATATGTTCAAATATAAACTACACAGAAGCATTGTATGAAACTTCTTTCTGTTCTGTGCATTCAACTAACAGAGTTGAACCTTACTTTTGATTGAGCCGTTCTGAAACACTCTTTCTATAGAAACTGCAATTGGACATTCTGAGCGCTAAGAGGCCTATATTGGGAAAAATAATATCTTCAAATAAAAACTACACAGAAGCATTGTGTGAAACTTATTTCTGATATGTGCATTCAGCTAACAGAGTTAAACCATACTTTTGATTGCGCTGTTCCGATCACTCTTTCTGTAGAAAATGCAAGTGGACATTCGGAGCGCTAAGAGGGTAATAGTGGAAAAAGGAATATATTCAAATATAAACTACACAGTAGCATTCTGTGAAACTTCTTTCTGTTCTGTGCATTCAACGAACAGAGTTGAACCTTACTTTTGATTGAGCCGTTCTGAAGCACTCTTTCTGTAGAAACTGCAATTGGACATTCTGAGCGCTAAGAGGCCTACATTGGGAAAAAGAATATCTTCAAATAAAAACTACACAGAAGCATTCTGTGAAACTTATTTCTGATCTGTGCATTCAGTTAACAGAGCTAAACCATACTTTTGATTGAGCAGTTATGAAACACTCTTTGTGTAGAAAATGCAAGTGGACCTTCGGAGCGCTAAGATTGTAATAGAGGAAAAAGGAATATCTCCAAATAAAAACTACACAGAAGCATTCTCAGAAACTCCTTTCCGTTCTCTGAATTCAACTAACAGAGTTTAGCCTTACTTTTGAAGGAACAGTTCTGAAACACTCTTTGTGTAGAAACTGCAAATGGATATTCAGAGCGCTAAGTGGGTAATAGTCAAAAAAGGAATATCTTCAACTAAATTCGACACAGAATCATTCTGTGAAACTTCTTTCTGTTCTGTGCATTCAAGTAAAAGAGGTGAACCTTACTTTTCATTGAGCCGTTCTGAAACACTCTTTCTATAGAAACTGCAATTGGACATTCTGAGCGCTAAGAGGCCTATATTGGTAAAAAGAATATCTTCATATAAACACTACACAGAAGCATTCTGTGAAACTTCTTTCTGATCTGTGCATTCAGCTAACTGAGTTAAACCATACTTCTGATTGAGCCAAATAACGAATTCCTTTAAGCATAGATATATATATACACATATATACACATATATATATACATATATACATACGCACACATATATATACATATATATACACACACACACATACATATACATGTATATATACACACATACATACTTATATACACTTTTATACCTGCCAAGAAAGGTAAGTTTGTCACTGCTTAGAGATTGCTGAAAGCAAAATGAAAGAGTTCCATCAAGTGGTCATATCAAGACACAGCAGTTTGTATTTCACCAATAGAAAGAGGAAAACAATTTCTCTGAAATCTAGTTCAGACATAGATTTCTAACCGAGCTATTAAAATTTTATGCCATTCAACATTAAAAAACACAATTAAATGCATTTTAAACATTATTACTAATTCATTTTCCAATTCATTTTTAAACTGCAAAGAAAATAGAAACTATGTGATTTTTATTTTTTATCTTTTTCATAACGAATACTCTCTCCATATAGTTTGCAGTTGAAAATGCGTGGTTATAATCTTAATTTGCATGTTAGTCATTTTTTTAAATTAGCAGGTAAACCACAGGTAATACTAAACTAAGTATTTGGATTGCACCGAAAATTCAGAAACTAACTACTTGCAAATGACCTATACATCTTAAAATAGTACAAAATAAATACAAAGAAAACTCTACTCAAGGTTGTTTTAAAAAATAAAATAAGTTATAAAACATAAACATGAGTTAACTTGCTTCTTTTAACAATCTATAGTTTTTGCCTTGCCAAATTTCATCTCCTTCATAAAGACAGACAAAACAGGCATCTTTCTTTTTAAAGTATAATTGATTTAAGGGGTCATTTTCTCATTATTTTGGAAAAACCATCATGGCTTATTTTAATGTTATAAATGCTACTTCTAAATATATATTACAGATTAAGATTTGTTTCTTGCTTAATAAAGCAGTAGTTCATTTAAGCAACCATTGTTTAATTAAACTTTCTGAATATTATATATATATTACTAATGAGATGAGGTTAAACAATAGATTTTTATATAAAACCTATGAAATATATATTATCTAGACATAAAATTGGAAGCAATGTATTTAATGATTAAGATCATGGATTTTGGCATCAGAGAGATTTGATTTGAATCTAATCTCTTCCACTTTTTTTCTCTGTAACCTGGAGCAATGACAAGCGTACTTTGTTTCATTGCACTTTTCTTGTAGATGTTGTGTTTTTTACAAATTGAAGGTTTGTGGCCAGCCTGCCTTGAGCAATTCTATCCACACTATTTTTTCCAACAGTATGTGCTCACTTTTGGTTTCTGGGTCACAGTTCAATACTTCTCACAATATTTCAGATTTTATCATTGTCATTATATTACTTATGGTTATCTGTGATCAATGATCTTTTATGTCACTATTGTAATTGTGGGACACCATACACTCTGCACATATAAGATAGCAAACTTAATTAATATCATGTGTGTTCCCACTTCTTCAGCAGCTAGCTGTTCTTCCATCTCTCTTCTTCTCCTCAAGCCTCACTATTCCCTGAGACACAACAATATTAAAATTAGACCAAGTAATAACCCTGCAATGGCCTGTAAGTGTTCAAGTGAGAAGAAAAGCATCATACATCTCCCACTTTAAGTCAAAAGCTGGAAATGATTAAACTTAATGAAGAAGGCATGTTGAAAGCTGAGAGAGGCTAAAAGCTAGGTCTCTTATAACAAACAGCCAACTTATGAACACAAAGGAAAAGTTCTTGAAGGTAATTGACAGTGCTACTACAGTGAACAAATGAACGATGAAGAATGTAAAACAGGCTTGTTGCTGATATGGAGAACGTTTTATCAGTCTGGATAGAAAATCAAACCAACTACAACAAGGCCCAAATTATCTTCAATTCTCTTCAGGCTGAGAGAAATGAAGAAGAAAAGTTGGAAACTAGAAGAAGTTGGTTGATAATTTTTAAGGAAAGAAGCCATCCCAAAATAAAAGAAAAAGTGCAAGGTGAAGTAGTAGCATGTGCTGATGTAGAAGCTTTAGCACATAATCTGGAAAATCTAGCTAAGATAATAGATGAAGTTTGTTACACTAAACAAGAGATTTTCAGTGTAGATGAAACAGACTTATATTGAAAGAAGATGCTGTCTAGGACGTTCATGGCTAGAAAATAAGTCAATGCCTGGCTTTAAAGCTTCAGTGCACAGGGTGACACTCTTGGTAGGGGCTAATGCAGCTGGTAAATTGAAGTTGAAGCCAATACTGATTAACGATTCTGAAAATAGCAAGAATTATGCTAAATCTACTGTGCCTGTACTCTATAAATGGAGCAAAGTCTGAATGACAGCATATCTGTTAACAGTATGGTATACTGGATATTTTTATCCCGCTCTTGAGACCTACTGCTCAGAAAAAAAAGAGTCCTTTCAAAATATTGCTGTTCATTGACAATGTACCTGACCACCCAAGAGTTCCGATGGAGGTGAACAAGGATATTAGTGTTTCTAAGCTCGTTAACACAACATCCATTCTGTAGCCTCTGAATCAAAGAGTAATTTCAACTTTCAAGTTTTATTACATAAGAACTAAACATGGTAAGGTTATTGCTGCCATAATGACTACTCTGATTAATCTGGGTAAAATAAATTGAAAATCTTCAGGAAAGGATTCACCACTCTAGATGACACTAAGGACATTTGTGATTCCTGGGAGGAGTCCAAAATATCAACAATAACAGGAGTTTAGAAGAAGTTGAGTCCAACTCTCACAGATGACCTTGAGGGGTTTAACTCTTCAGTGGAAGTAAATGCGGATGTGGTGGAATCAGCAAGACAACTAGAATTAGAACTGGAGCCTGAAAATGTGACTGAGTTGCTGCAGTTTCAAGATACAATTTTAATGCATTAGGATTTGTTTCTTAGAGATGAGCAAAGAAAGTCGTTCCTTGAGATAGAATCTACTCCTGGTAATGATGCTGTGAACATTCTTCAAATAACAACAAAGAATTTAGAATATTACAGAAACTTAGTTGATAAAGCAGTGGTAGAATTTGGGTTTGAAAGAAGTTGTACTGTGGGGAAAAAGCTATCAAACAGCATCACGTTACAAAAAAAAAAAAAAAATCTTTCATGAAAGGAAAAGTCAACCAATGTGGCAAACTTCATTGCTGCCTTGTTAGAAGAAATTGCCACAGCCACATTAACTTTAAGAAACCACCACCCTGATTGGTCAGCTGCCACCAACACTTGGACCAAACCCTTTACCTGTGAAAAATCACAACTTGATGAAGGAACAGATAATCATTAGCATTTTAGCAATAAAGTATTTTAAAATTAAAGTATGTGCATTGTTTTTTAGACATACTTCTATTGCACACTCAGCTGCTTATATTGTAATGTAAACATGACTTTTTTATGCATTGGAAAACCAACAAACTTGTATGACTCACTTTATTGCAATGTTTGCTTTACTGCAGTGGTCTGGAACTGAATCTGTAATATCTCCAAGGTATGCCTGTATATCTTCATGTATAATAGGGAAGTAATTCTACTGATACAGGTATGGTAGAGCTTAGATAATGTCTCTTATATCAAGCATCTAGATTAGTAGCTGACTATCATCAAAATGAAAACACATGTTTGTGAATTAATATTTCCACTGTTCTATCTTGTTATTGGTAGGTGAGAGTGGTGGTGAACTTTCACCTCAAATTGTTTGATTTAAATAGTTGAAAAAATATAAACAAGTAAGGAGACAAAAGACAAATGTATTGCTTCTATGATGACAATACGATCATATTTCTTCTGAGTGCTCTATGACCTTCCTCCAATCTAAGCAATATTTCCATTTCTACTAGAAGCCAGAGAGATTCACACTGTTACCCTTCTTTCTGTCTTTTGGAAATTTGCAGTGATAATAAGTTGATTTAAAATCCTTACTTAATATCAAGAACAACTCTTCCTGTCAACATGGTAATAAAATGAACACTGAGGATGAAGAGAGAGAGAATGATAAAGTGCATTCAGTAAAACATAAACAAGTAAAGGATGTGGGCGCAAGGTATATAGGAAGTATTAATAGTTGTACTCCTCTCACATATTTTGTCATGTGTGAAATAATTCAAAAGTAAGATGTAAGTAAACCTAAAAGAAAAACTAAAACTCCCTTTAGGAAACCTAAAAGTGAATAGATTCACACTTCAACAAACTTTTGACGATATGTCAGCAAGATGGAAAATAACTACAAAAGGAAAGCTGCAGATACAAGAAGAAATGTTGAGTGAAGAACATGGAAAGCATGTAGATAAACCACAGGGTCTGTGTGAAATAACAAAAAAATTAAATTTGGGAATACAGAAAGGATATAATTAAAATATGGGACAATAAGTAAGACTAGCAGGTGATTTGATTTTTATAATTCTAAGGTCCCTATGTTATATAAAGAAGGAATAGAGAAAATGATTAATGTAGACTTTAAGTAAATAAATCTGTTAAAATTTCATGGTAACTATTAAAAGAATAAAGAGGGAAATAGAATTTAAATAAAAACTTCATGTAAAAGATGCAGAAAAAGTGATAAAAAGTAAAAGCGATGAAGCAAAAGAGGAACATACAAAACAAGAAATAGGATGGTAATGAATCCAAATATATCAGCAATCCTAATAAATGTAAATAAATTAACTTTCTAGTTAAAGGTTAAATTCAATAAAAGATAAGATCCAGGATTATACTATCGAAGAATCACACATGAAAATAAAAACATGGAAAAACTGATACACAAAGGATAAGAAATTAGGCAGCTTAAATATTAGTCAAAGGAAAGCTGGTGTATCTATATTAATATTATAGAGTGAAGTCTTTAAGGCACAAAGCATCATATAGAATGGAAAACATCATAAAACAATGATAATTATACACTCATTTCAACTTTGATGCCTCTAATAACTTGCCTCAAAACATATAAAGAAGTCAACAAACCCATCATACCAAGGAATACACAGTGTTCTCAGGTACGCATGGAACTTCAGAGAAAGCCGAACCACATGGGGAAGACATAATGCACATATCAGCCAATTCCAAGGAATTATCAGACAGATATACTTCTCTTAGCACAACGAAGTTCAAAGTCAGAAAAAAACATTTTTTTTTTAAAAATTTGTAGATTTGGAAATAGGAAAGCATATTTAAAACATACAAGAAAGCAATAAAGTCTGAAAACCGATAAATTCAACAGTTAACTTAAGATATTAGGGAAAATATAAGAAACCCAAGCAGAAGAAATGCAATTATAAAAACCAACAATAATAATGAATGAAATAGTAAATAGAGATACAGCAGATTAAAACAAAAAGATTAACAAATCGAAAGGCTAATTCTTATATATTTAATATATGTGTGTGTCTAATCTACTCTCAATATTAAACTATTAATCCTTTCTTTCCTAAATATATATCAACAATGATTGTTATATTTTTTCTATTTTTATATTTACACAGGGAAATGTGATATTCACCATGTTTCACTTAGTGTTTTTTAACTCAGTATCATTTTTGAGGCCAATTTTGAGACCCATGTGTATAGAGAGATACTTTATCCCTTTTAACTCTTGCCCAGTAATATATAGATTAAATTTTTATCCATCTATCCCCCATTTGCTATCTACTAATAGTATTTCAAAGCACATCCCTGAATTTTCCTATGCATCTCTGTTACACGTTACCCTAAAGAGAAATGACAAGCTTTTTAGAGAAGTGGCATACTCAATTTCCCTAAATGTTGGCAAATTGATTATTTAAATGGCATTTAGCAGAAAATCTAACAAAACATTTTTCTTCACATTAAAAAAGAAATCCTTAAATTGCTTCTTAGTTTCTATAAAAATGGAAGAGTGGAGAAGTATTCAGGGCTTTATGTTTTATTCAATTGGATCAATATCCTCCATAATCCTGTGAATCACCTTTTTAAAAAATTTGTAAAACTTAAGACAATATTTTATAGTTTTGCTCCACATTGTTTGAAATTTAGAAACTTTTATTTCTAATTAGATTGCTATGACATTAAGTGTGTGTGTGTGTGTGTGTGATTGGTAGGTATATAAATTATCTACTACATGCAAGATATAAAAATATGATAAAGTGTTTGGACCTTACCCTTAGAAAACAATATCTCAATAACTGTGGTGTGGCTGAGATGATGTTCAGGTATCATCTCATATTTGCCTACATTTCTAAGTTTATTTCTACATTGCCAAGTTTGTCACTATAACATGGCCATTTCCTGTATAGGAGACAGATGCTCTTTAGGTGTGTCCATCATAAAACTAGTTTAATAAATCAGGACACGTTGAAAATAAAATAATCCTCAAGCATAAAGCAGGACCAATCCTTGAACAAAGTGTATATTCAATATATACTCCATTGGCTTCAATAGTGAAAATATACTGTGAGCTGTCACAAAGTTGGTAGGCTCTGATCCCCAGCGGGTACTGTGCCTGTCCTTTGCATAACTAGAGGGATTGTTAGTCCTCTTTGCATACATCACGATTGTTAATAAAGTGACATTTGTCAAAATGAGTAAGCACCTGTTGCCATGGAAGGTGCCATAAGCAAGATTATAAAACAAATTGTTGTAGTTGGCTAGGAACCAGGAGGAAGATGAACACCAGAAGAAAAGGCATTCTTTCCTTAATTCCTCATACCCATTTTACAATGCATTGCATACAGTTGTTTATGCAGAACACAGGCTGTTTTCTTTTTTTCTGAAACCTCATGTAACCGATGGTATTTTAAATGAGCTCTAATACAAAATGCCTCACACACTGCTATCCTATGCCTCATTTAACCCATTATATGGGTTCCCTCTTGAAACATTTAGTCTTCATTTGTCTATTTTTCCTGTAACTTATTTTTAGGAATAGAAAAATCATGTCCTGGGAAGCATGTCTTCTGGCACATATTTAAAATACCTAAGGGGGCTCAGGTAACATCAAGACCCTAGTAGGTGCAGACGGGTCCCCACCAATATCTTGGCATTTTATTTCAATTATTTACTATCTTTCAATATGGCCCACAGCATGAAGATTTTGCATATACCAGTTTATTTTTTAATTGAAAATTGAAATAATACCAATACTCATAAAAAAATCCATTCAATTCTATTCAGTAAACAGTCTTCCTCTTCATGCCAGTAGATATCTGTAACTCTTTCCCCAGGTTCCTTATTTAAAGTATCTTTACCAAAAAAAGCAGACAGGCTTCAAATAACCGTCTGACATTGGAGAATGACAATATTTTTTCTTGTGAATTAGCATCCTAGCTAGGCACTGATATGAGATATACTGACATAGCTTTCCTGCCAAATCTCATTCTTGTATTGTTCATGAATAGATTCATTATTTTGGTACAAAGACTTTAAATATCAAGTTTAATTGATCTTTTATATCACACTTCTCCAGAATTTTTTACTGAAGGATAAATTTGTTCCTCTAAAAAGCACAGCCTGTCCCGAGCAGATGCATGCCATTAAAAAAAAAAAAATCACATAAATGTCTTCTTTTGGTTCTATCACAGCCTAACATATGAATCCATGTTTATTGTGGTAATGATTCAAACTAGTAAAATGGGGTATAATTTTTGTTTGTATTATAATTGCAGTGCTCCTCATTTCTAGGTACCCCATACTGGCTATTCTCATGTTTTATGTGAATCTCAGGGTGTATTGACTAGCTCTGTGATCTTGGAAAAAATGACTGGCTGCAAAAAGTTCTCTCATTTCTTCTGCCAATCCCATTCTCTGAAGAGGAAAATGTAAGACTATGTGTGCAAAAATTCTAAGACACTGAGAGTCCAAAGAAAATAGAGAATAGATATTTAAGCTTGAGACCAGAAAGCATTTGTGATTATTAAGACTGAATTCTTGTGACTTTGAGTCAGAATGGCTTGTTTTTAGTTGGAAGTTATCTTCTAGATCCTTATTCTCTGATTATATGCAATTTGGAAATGTCCTACATAAAAACTGCTGCCTAACTTGTCACCTGGTTTTCTTCCAATGCACAGAAAGAACTAGAAGCCCTGCAACAAATGGATTATGTGCACCATCTGGCCATTTTGTGTCGCATACTAAATTTTAAACTAAAAATGCCTTTCTTCTTCCCATACTAGAACATAAGAAATTTGCTATCTTTTCTGGCTTGATGTATAACTTAATTTATTTGTTAATATAAGTTGTTGATGGCTAAAATTGTGTAAAATGTAGTTATACATAATTTTTAGCTTCAAAGTCACAAATTTTGTCACTTTATTATGGAGGAATTGCAAATATCTCTAGGGTATAAACTCAGCCTGATTTCTGGATATCTGTTTTTTTCTATTTGCAACTTCAAATATGTGTGTAACGCCATTGCGAACTCTCAATTTTGTTAGGTGTCTTTCAAGTATATATGAGAAGTTAACATATGCATATTTTATATAATTTTTACATGTAAGTGCATATGAGTTCCTCTGAACTTTGAGAAACTAAACTGTCCAGAAAGGTATGTTTTTACATGTAGCCATTTGTAATTTGGTAACCACAGGAAATGTAAATCTGAAAATAACTATAAAACAGTTAAGGATAAGTATATAGTGTGATTCTTTTCCTTATCTAATATAAATTTTTAAAGCCACAGGAAAAGGAGCCGAAGACTGGACTGTAACAGGTTTGGAGGCTATGAATACATAGAATGATACCAATTTATGGAAATACAGATTGATATTAGCTCATGTTATTGAGGGCCTACTCTTTGCCTTTTTTGTGTATGTATGTATGTATGTCTTTATTTATTTATTTCTGTATTTATTTATTTTTAGAGACAGGGTCTCACTCTGTGGTTCAGATTGGAGGGCAGTAGCGCGATCACAGCTCACTGCAACCTCAACCTCCCAGGCCTAAGCAATCCTTCTGCTACAGCCTCCCAAGTAGCTGGGACTACAGGCACGTGCCACTGCACCCAGCTAAATTTAAAAATATTTTGTAGAAACTGGGTCTTTCCCTGTTGCCCAGGCTGATCTTGAACTCCTGGGCTAAAGCGATCGTCCCACCTGGGCCTCCCAAATTGCGGGGATTACACGCACAAGCCACCGTGCCCAGCCACCATTGCCTTTATACATATTACCTCATTTAAATATGCATTTTTCCAATGGAAGGAACTGGAGCTTAGATAAATTCTATACCTCTCAAAATAACACCACGTGGATTTTTAAAAAAATCTTTAAGCATTTACCTACTTATTTATTTGGCTAATGGGAAAAAAAAGCTCCCAGTCACAAACATCCCCCGTCACAAACATCACGATCCATGATGATAGAGCAAAATCAGATATGCTAAATTTAGCCAAATGTATTGCATACAGTAGGTCATCAATACATGCTTATTGAATTAATTAAAATCCAACTTGAAAAGGAAATTGACCCTGTCAAATATTTGTATATTTTATCTCATCAAATTTAGTTGTGTGTGAGCCAAAGAAAACATATGAAAAGTGTTTTATTTTGCAGGGACAGATGTATAAAATATTATCTAATTTTAATATACTAAAGGCATAGTTATAGTTTTCCTTTAAACATCATTTTGACCTTAATGATGTGACTTACTATTTTACCCTCCAAAAACAGTACACTCTATAATTATAATTGCTGGAACACGCCACTTTCTAGAATTACGAAAAATAATTCATTACACATAAAGGCTTTATTTTGGAATGAATAAATGAATGTTGGCTGTCATCGTAATTTGTGCCTCCTGAAAGATTGGTTTCCTACCTCTAGATAGAGAGAAAATAAAATTTAATCTTTAAGAATTCACATTTCTTGTTTGGCAAGAGTTTGTATTGCTACTAATTAGCTGAAATAGAAATTAAAGAATCTCGGCTACATTGAACAACTGGGCTTTGAATGTCTAAAACTGTTTCCTCAGAAGAGAACAGGTGATGTCATTGCATCAAGTCACTGGGATGAATTGCTGAAAGGGAGATGCATGGAAACAATATCGTACCCTCAAAATTTCCATTGAGGAGCACAATGTCTCCATATACACTATTACCAGTTTCCCTTCAGAATTTTCTCTATGTCTGCTTTTAATTATCACAAATTCATTTATCCCCCCTATTTAAGTTCCCCCTCCCTCTTCCCCTATATTTCCCCTTGAACCTATCTTTTCTGTATCCATTGCAGAGAGATCACTTCGTTGTAACTGAATACAGATCTGAATGCTTACCACTTGCAGAGTCCAATTCACAAGAGTGAGGTCTGGTGGAAAGAAAGGGATTTTACTAACCAAAACTAGTAAAGGGGATGTGGCCGGATTCCCATCCAAAGCAACCACTTCAATTTTGGGGGTGAGGGTAGGAGTTTAAGTGTGGAAAAATTGATAAGGAAGGCGCGCAAAATTGTGCTGAGTACAATGTCTGTGTGTCTTGCTCTGGTGGCTATTTTGTGTCTCAGTCCTCCTGAATCACGAGCTGGCAGCATCTCAACAATGGCGGGGTTGTTGACTAGCCAGCCACCTTGAAATAATCTTGGGAATTTTGCAGCTGAGTCTCCAAGCTTCCTTTGTCAGACTCAAGATTAGCCCCTGCAACTTCTAAGAAGGCATATAGACGACAGCATACAATTAGATAAATGTGAAGGGAGTATAAATGGTAGGAAAGGGAGGGATATGGAGTCTATTTTATGGCTAAGAGAAAAGGCTTCTACAGTTTTCTTCAAGGTTTTATCTTGAAACCCAAGACTAAAAAAAATAAAATGCATTTTGAAGTTAAGCTATCTGGTTTTTTAATGATTTATAGCTCTGGGGGTCTTCTCTTTTCTAATTATCCCCAAGCCCTAGGATGTATTTTGGGCAATAATTTGTACTAAATATGTGAGTTCAAAATGAGATATTTATTTAACTTGTACTTTATGTTGCAAATTTCCTAAAACTGTAATTTTAACAATCTACACGTTTATATTTATGTGATGGTTTTGTTAATTTCATTTCAACACTTTTCTCCAACAAGTGGATTTATACAAAACTGACAATGTGAATCTTCTTCAGCATCCCCCTTCAACATCTTAATAGGATAAAATGAATCATAATTTTAAACTACATTTCTTAATTTAAAGAAAAAATTTATGTGGACATATTCACATTCAAGGTGAGTATCCAGCAAACAGTAAATCAGGCAGGTGGTTATGTTGGGAAATGGTAGCAAAACATTTACAATTGATGCCATATGGCTTTCAGCCTAGTAGGGCCAACTAGCTGTGTTCAATGACTCTGGGGAAATTAAGCTGTTTGAAGGTCATTAATGCTAATTCTAAACCTCTGGGGCAGTGACAGGAAGTTGGCAGCAATATGCAGGGAAACCATACCTCCAACTGAGTGGATAAGCCTCCTTCATAAGTGGACCGAGGATTGTTCTTGTTGGGCCTGTGCTCTGATTTGGAGACAAAGAACCAGGTATAACCACTATTGCTGCATATACACAGCAGGCAGTAACGTATATTCTGATCCTGCCATTGTCTTTCTTAAACTGACCAGGAGTCCTTATCATAAAGTTCAAATCCCCTTCCATTATCTTCCTGTTTCAGCTGATACCACTGTCCTCTGGACTAAGCCCCAGGCACATTAAGTTTCTAAGTTGACATTTTTAATTAAGTTTTAAAGACATATTTGGAGAATTTTTTAATGCACAAGTATATGTCCAGCTCAAATAATTCCACTTTCAATGTGCTTTCCTGGGTTTCTTGAATGCCATTGAGAAATTACAGTACATATAAAGAAAATAGAAAAGAAATAGTAATCACTGAATCAATGATTAGCGAAAAAAAAACAGCAAAAGCTAAAGCTTTTCAGCAATTAAGTTCACCAATTTTCAGTAAATAACTCAAGTGAAAAAAATTAATTTATCTACTTGAAAATGGCTAATGCAGAGTCAAAGATTAAAATGTTGGAAATAAATTTTCTTCTTCCACGCCAACCTTTAAGGAAAATATTATTGAACTCTTCTGGAACACAAAATCTTTGCAACCAGCATTATTATGTATATTATCCACTTACATTAAATTAAAACTCTATATGCATGAGGGAATGTTTCTTCAAATATTAACCATAAATAGAAATTAGAAAAATGTATAAAATTAGGTTGTATATTTCATTCCTAAGATTTTCTAGACTGGGTTTTCTGAAAGATGCAACACCATTCTCTTGATATTCTACAAATAGAAACACGCTACCCCAGAGCATTGGGTTCAGAACGTGCTACCCCAGAAGATGGCACCTTCACATTTGAGAAAATCACAAAGGAGAAAGGTCTCTGACCTTCTCCAATCCTTCTTCTCTGAAGCAAGCTGTAAAAGAATCTGATCTTCAGCTGGGTGCGGTGGCTCACTCCTGTAATCCCAGCACTTTGGGACGCCGAGGTGGGTGGATCACGAGGTCAGGAGATTGAGACCATCCTGGCTAACACGGTGAAACCTCGTCTCTACTAAAAATACAAAAAATTATCCGGGTGTGGTGGTGGCACCTGTAGTCCCAGCTACTCGGGAGGCTGAGGTAGGAAAACGGTGTGAACCCGGGAGGTGGAGCTTGCAGTGAGCGGAGATCACGCCACTGCCCTCCAGCCTGGGCGACAGAGCGAGACTCTGTCTCAAAAAAAAAATAAAAAAAGAATCTGATCTTCCTCTGAAGTATGTGATAAGAGCCTCATGTGCCTCATATCTGGAGACAAGGAATGTCACACTGGGACACAGAAAATAATATGAACAAACAGGCCTTGATAAGTTCCCCCAGCTTATTACCATTAGATCATACTCCTTCTGTTCAATCATGCTTCCTCATGACTGTCTACTCCCCATCCAACCTAAGCATAAATATACATAGATTTCGCCATTTCTTTGGGTCTTCATTTCTGAAGGTCCACATGTCACATAAAATTTACATTAAATAAATATGTATGCTTTTCTGTTGTTAAACTGCCTTTTGTTATAGGTGCTTCAGCCATGAACCTAGTGATGGATGAGAAAAAAAAATCCCTTCTACCCTACACTAACAAGGAAGGACGAGAGAGAGAATTCTAATTTCTTACCATAGGTATTCAATGTGATGAGAGGGTGGTCATTTGATGTATAAAATTAGGAATTCATTCTAAAACATGTTTGAAACTTTTGTTTACTTTATTGCAGAGGAAGGGGCAAGTTTGGTGCTCCAAATTCCTGTTTTATTTGCCATCATAGAAAGGATTTGAATTTGCAAGACACTTCAGAAAAGTCTGATTTTTTTTTTCACTTTAAATGTGGTATTGTGGTTACCGTAATGAGGTGGCATCGACACTGCTAATACTTACCCTTTGGAGTTTACCCCAAGGCTTTACCATAAGACATCATCCAGATCACTGTCCTTTCTTTTAAAAAACAAGTCTTTATTAAAAAGAAAAGCACAAACTAGACCATCACAAATAGAAATTAGTAATAGCCAGAAACGTATTTAGCAGCGATATTTTTTCTTTTTTTTTTTTAACAGTCTTGCTCTGTCTCTCAGGCTGGAGTGCAGTGGCGTGATCTCGGCTCACTGTAACCTCCACCTCCCAGGTTCAAGCAATTCTCCTGCCTCAGCCTCCCAGAGTAGTTGTAACTAGAGGTATCCACCACCACACCCAGGTAATTTGCATATTTTTAGTAGAGTTGGGGTATCACCATGTTGGCCAAGCTGGTCTTGAACTCCTGACCTCAGGTGACCCGCCTACGAAAGTGCTGGGATTACAGGAGTGAGGCACTGCACCCAGACTTATTTAACATCAGTTCTAAACATTGTTGACACATTGCAGTATCTAATTTTCTCTAGTATCCTTAATTAATTATATAATGTGACTTTTGAAGAATTCTTATATACATTAAGATAAAGTTCAAGAAGGCCATTAGCAAAGGATTTTAAAAAGAGTAGTTTTTTTACAAAGATTTTCCATTTTAAACAGATTTTTCTTATAAAATAAATTTCTCCATGTCTTTTAAAAATACGAAACTTGGCTCCCATTAAATATGCTCATTTTTAGTTACCCATGGGATACCCTTACTTATCTATGATAACAGATACTTGTCATAATTTCCTGTATACTCCTAATGTCAGAGGTATGTTTACAAGTGGTATCATTTACTTCTGGATTTCATTTCCAGCTATTTAACCTCCAGATTCATGATAAAGCATTTTTAAGATTATCTCTGAAAACAATACCTGCTTTTTATTTACTCAAAATATATCTACACTTAACATAAGTACACTTTGGATAAGCAGTTATTTTTAGGCAAACTTTTACTAAGATAAGTATATGACAACATAAATAATGGAGGATATCCATGTGTAGCTAAAAGTGAAAATATTTACTTTACCTGGAAGATGTGTTTTTTTTAAAAAAAAAACCCTGAAACAATTGATTTCATGCAAAAAAAGTGCTAAAAGAAAAATGCGTAATCTCTGTATGATAAAAACATTTTCTCGAGCTGTGCAAATGACCTTGTTGATTTTTATTTTATCTAAGAATGATTTTAATATGCAATAATACAACTTACAGCAACATATAACAATGCATTTAATAGTAATGCACAAAAGTAACAAAGCAATGCAGATAAAAATGTTATACTGAACTCATCATTTGACATACTTCCTGTATTAGAATAATTTGCTGAATAATGTCAATTATCAAAACATGTAGCTGCTATGTAGTCCCTTAAAAACTGATATTTCCAGCATGTATATAATACACATATAAGTATATTCGTGTTGAACATAGCTTTAGTACTTTTTATATTTTTTTAAAAAGAAATTGTATGCCTTTTGTTCAAAACCACTATAACTTACTTGACCTGTGTGTGATTTTTATTTTCCGTTAAAATATTTAATTTCCAATATAGTTTGGATGTAGGACAGTCTGCATTTTAGGAAGCAAAAAAATAAATTTTAGAAAGGTAAAATATCAAAGCCAGTTTTGTAGTAATAGTGATGTCTAAAAGTTGAAATAGTAGCTGTCATTAAATGAGCACCTACTATATTTCAGGCACTAAACTGGATTCTTATAGACTCTTTAATAATAATATCATACATTATAAATGTGAAATTTTAGACTGCAAAGTACATAATTTGCTAAAAGTCACAGATGTAATAAACTGTCAATCCAGAATTTGAACTTAAATCTTTTGGCTGCAGAGAGGAAAACAAAAGAACGGTAGGTAAATAGCTAGATGAATCCGTTGACTGACAGTCGTATCAGCTTCCCTTTACTGAATGCTGATCTCATCACACCAGTATAACTTTGTAAAATGTGTTTATTATTTCCATGTTCAAAGTGAGTGACTTAAGGCTAAAAATGATAAGAAATGTGTCCTTGATGGCAGCTATCACTGGAAGATCCAGAATTTTAACCAATATTTCACTATCCAGTATTACTCATTTCAAAGCACTCAGCCTTTCTGCTATCACATACAATTTCCACTTCAAGTAACAAATTCAAATATAATCGGTACAAAGTTTATCCTACCCTGAAAATGAAATGTATAATATTCAAGAACAACTTGATGATTCACATCTGAGAAAACATAGTACTCTCAAAGTGACAAATACTGAATAAATAAATATTACCTCTGTATTGGATGTCTAAAAATGAGTAAGGACAAGATACTTCAAGCTGGAAAAATTAGAATGCAAACAAAAGACAACGGAGAAACCAAACATAGCTGGTCACATATGTATTTTTGTAACGATTTTTAAGTCTGGGAGTCTTGTTTCCTAAGCAAACATTTATTTTTTTGTTAGCCAGAAGTTTATATCTCCCTAGATTATGTAAAATACTGAAAAAAGAAATATGAAAACTTTATTTTTAGTTGTGTCATCAAACAGTGCCTTACATATTTGAATGACTACACTTTCAAAAGCTGCCAAACTTTAATTTCTTCTGTTAGTATCTATATCTACACATATTCAACATTCAAAGTAAGGAATCTTGTAGTGTGTGTTATATTGTTCAAGTATTGATGATTTTGTTGCAACTCTGGGAACACTTTTTAGCCCCTGAAGCCTGAATTAGGGGTATCTATATAGAGAGGAAATTATTGGCTTATCAAAAGTGTGCATAGATTCTGTAGGTCAAGTCTATCCATCATAGACTTCCTAAAAGGTGGATTAGATTTGAAGCTCTCCCAATTTATTTTGTTATGGTTTATTGGCACATTCATTTTGCACAACTGTTTATACAAAATAAATGGCTGCTGATATCTTAAGCCCCTCCATTAGTGGAGTCCAATTCACCATCTAAGATAACAAAAACATAGGAATCTTCAGTTCCTACTGCTACCATTACAGAAGGCTCAAGCTGTAGAATATTTGATGCTTTCTGCTCTCAAAGTTCTGATCCAGTCCTTTCTCTTACATAACATCTGTCCATGGCCTTGCTCAGAGGGACCCAGTGCTCATTCAAAGATCCCTTTATTGTGGTGAATGTTTAATTTCTTACTAATATTCATTCAAATGCAATACATGTATAGTTACATTCAGTCTGTGCTGCTATAATGGAATATAAGAGACTGGGCAATTTGTAGAGATTCTTCATGGTTCTGGAAACTGGAAAATCCAAGATGCAAAGGCAAGTGTCTGGTGAGGACCTTCTTTCTGTGTCATCTCATGGTGGAAGGTGAGACAGCAAGAGATTGAACTCCCAGCTTTAAGTTATTTTAAATCAGCATGAATCTGTTCACAAGGCTTCAGCCTTCATGACCTAAACACCTCCCATTGGGCCCCACCTCCCAACAGTGGTTCATTGGATTATGTTCCAACACATGCCTTTTGGAGGGACACAGCCAAACGATAATGATATATAACAGCATTTTCTAAGTGTTCATTTTGATGAATTTTGACAAATGTTTACAGTAGTGTAACAACCACTTCAATGGAGACGTTTCATCCTAAAAATTCCCTTGTTCTATAGATTCAATTTTTATATTCTTCTGAAATTTTATGCTGAAATCTAATACCCAATATAATGGTATTGCGAGTTGGAGGCTTTGGAAGGTGATTAGATCATAAGAACAGAGACTTAATCAAAGGAGTTAGTGCTTTTTATAAGAGACCCTGGAGATATCCCGTCCTTCTACAATGTGAGGAGACAAAAGAATGACAGCCACCTCTGAATCAGGAAGTGAGTCATTACCAGGCACTGAATCTGTCAGTAACGTGAATTTGAACTTCTGGTCACGAAAACTGTGAAAAATAAATTTTGGTTGTTTATAAACTACCCAGTCTATGATATTCTGTTACAGCAACCTAAAGTACTATGTTACCTGGTGCCCCTTTGTAATCAGTCCTCGCCCCCAACCTGACACCTAGCCCCTGTCTACCCCACTCAGATTTGGGTGGCTACAGTTTTGGCTATTAAATAATGTCACAAAAATTGAATCATATACTATGTAGCTTTGATTGTTTTTTATTGAGTTTACTTAATGCGTTGGAGATTTATTCATGCTGTTACATATGTCTATATTGTATTTTTTTATCGCAAACTAGTGTTCCATTTGATTATACCTTTACTAATACATGGGCCTCTGGATTATTTCTAGTTTAAGGCCATGCAAATAAAGTTGCTATAAACATTAGCAAATGGGTCTCTGTATGAACATGCTTTTATTTCTCTTGGGTAAACATCCAGGAATTGACAGTTGAGTCATATGATAAATGTATATTTAAATTTAAAAGAAACTTCCCTATTGTTATCCAAAGCAACTATACCACTGATGTTTCTACATATCCTCATCAGTACTCCGTCTTCTGTGATTTGATTATAGCCGTCCTAGTAGCTGTATAGAGCATCTCATTGCAGTTTTAATTGCATTTTCCTAATGACTAGTGGCGTTAAGCAAATTTTCACTGCTTATTTGCCATTGGTATATACAGTGGTTCCACGTTCTCCGTGAGAGATTAGTTCTAGAACCCTGATGGATGCCAAAATCCAGAAATGCTAAAATTCCAACATTGGTCCTGTATAACCTGGGAAAATTAAAACTGAGCCCTCTGCATCCTTGGGCTGCCCAATCTGGGAATACTATATTTTCTATCCATAGTTGGTTGAATCTGTGAATGCAGAGCTCGTACACAGGAAAGGCCAACTATATTTTTTGAAAGTCCAGTTTTTAGTCTGTTTCTACCAGTTATAAAAATTTCCAGTTCGCATATATGGAAACTGTTTTTATGTGGATGGCTGAGGATTCTTTTGGAAAAACATACTGTCAAGAAAAGAACATAGGGATTATAAGCCTGACTCTATAGCAAAATCTGATTTTTTAAAAAGAAATTTTTATTAAAATGTCTAAAAAACACTGGGGCCCTGTTGACATCACTTGGATACCCGGCTGGTATAATCTATGACAGTATAAAGAGCCCGTCTATGTACTCTTCCATGGAATATGAGATGTTGAGGACTTTGGCATGTCGGTAGTTATGTCCACTGGTATTTATTTAGGCAGAGTATGGGGGGTTGCCAGGATTAAGAGAGGGCATAGGGTCAAGTGTGCATCCTGAGAAGCCATAAACAGAAAAGAAAGTGTAACCTAGTAAACCGTGCAGTTCCTGCAGGAATCTGGCAGGAATGGGACACAGTGGGCCCAGCATGGTCTACCAACCCCCTGCCGAATCCTTGAAATTCCTTCTGAAAACCTCCAGAAAGAAAGGACAGAGTACTGCATAGAGGGTTGAAGGTTCTGGTTTCTCCTGGCTCTTGTTTCTGTTTACGATTTGTATCTGTAGTAGTTTCCTGGGACTGCCCTAACAAAACAGCGCACAGTGGGTGGCTTAACCATAAGTGTACTGTCTCAGAGTTCTGGAAGGCAGAAGTCTAAAATCATGGTGTTGAAAAGGTGGCTCCTTCTGAGAGCCACAAGGAAAAAGCTATTCCAGAGAAGTCTCTCTCCTTATGTCATGCAGCTTTGGGTGTTTCTTGGTGTTTTAGTCTGTTCTCCTGCTGCTCATGAAGACATACCAGAGACTGGATAATTTATACAGAAAAAGAGGTTTAATGAACTCACAGTTCCATGTGCTGGGAAGGCCTCATAGTCATGGCAGAAGACGAAAGGCTCATTTCACATGGCGGCAGGCAAGAGAGAATGAGAACCAAGCAAAGAGGAGACCCCTTATCAAACCAACAGATCTTGTGAGACTCATTCACCACCACAAGAACAGTATGGGGAAAACCACCCCGTGATTCAATGATCTCTCACCAGATCCCTCCCACAACACATGGGAGTTACGGAAACTACAACCATGATTCAATTACCTCCCCCAAATCCCTCCCACAACACATGGGAGTTACAGGAGCTAAGACAGACCATATCGCTTGGCTTATCAATGGCATTCTTCCTGTGTCTTCACATCGCCTTCTCTGTATACCTATCTTTCCCTGTGTCCACATTTCTCCTTTTTGTAACTACAGAGTCATATTGGATTGGGCCCATCCTAATGACTTCATCCTGACTTGGTCATCTGCAAAGGCTGTATTTCCATACAAGGTCACATTCACAGCTACTGGAATTACCGCCTCATTATTTGCTGAAGGTACACAATTCAACCCATAACACTGTCAGTCTAGTAATTGTGCCCTTTTAGGTAATTTCTGTTTTCTACTCATAATTTAAAATGAAAGCATCTTGAAATTATAAAAGACAATAGTGCTAAGAGAAAATTTCCATCAACCTATGATTTTAAACTCTTCAAAGTGCTAAGAGAAAATATCCATCAATCTATTATTTTAAACCTTTCTAAATTATTAAGAGTAAGATATATAAAATAAGATAATTTTCAGGACAGCCATGGTTGTTCATGCGTGTAATCTCAGCACTTTGGGAGGCTCGGGAGAGCAGACTGCTTGAGCTCAAGAGTTCAAGACCAGCCTGGACAAGATAGTGAAACTTCATTTCTACTAAAAATACAAACAATTAGCCTGGTGTGGGCATGGTGGCAAATGCCTGTAGTCCCAGTTACCCAAGAGGCTGAGGTGGGAGACCTGCTTGAGCCCAGAAAGTCAAGGCTGCAGTGAACCATGATTGCACCACAGCACTGCAGCCTGGGTGACAGCCTGAGACCCTGCCACATACACACACACACATATTCAAATAAATGATTGAGTTTACATACCAAAGAGCACCAAAATATATGCTTCAATGAGAAGAAAAGAGTGAGATCTAAGTGGCACTGAGTTATACAGAAACTTGAAAACACGTTGGTGTATCTAAATAATCAATAACCAAAGTAACAGCAATAATAGCATTAAGGATAATGACTATTTAGCTTGGAATTTAAAAAACAATAGATAATTATATTTACAAATTGCAATAATATAAAAACTGGAAGAGATGATCATATCTAAAATTTTCTACAGCCTTTAAATTGTTCAGGTAGAAGGAGATGATTGTTTCAAGTTGTACTTTGCTAATGCAACCTTGTGCTTCATTAGTGCTAATGCACTTTGTTCAACATTTAATAACTAAAGAGCAATGAAAAGCGACACAGATTAAATGGAAAAGGAAATATACAAACAACACACCCCCCAAAAATATGCAATCAAGTCAATGAAAAGCAGAAAACAAACGAAAAAAGTAAAGAAGTAAAAATACAGTGAAATTTTATTAAAGATGCAGAAATATATCCATATGTGTCAAAATCATATTTAGTATGAATAGATTAACTTCACTATTAAAAGACAGAGAGTACAAGCTATAATGACAAAGGATTTTTAAATGCTGAGGGACATAAAATGATATGCCAAAATTTAGATTGTATAGTGACATTAATATCTCATTAAATATGCTAGAGCAAAATCTGAAATATATTCAAAAATTAACTTTGGGAGCCCGAGGTGGGTGGATCAAGAGGTCAGCAGATCGAGACCATCCTGGCTAACATGGTGAAATACCATCTCTACTAAAAATACAAAAAATTAGCCAGGCATGGTGGCAGGCGCCTGTAGTCCCAGCTACTAGGGAGGCTGAGGCAGGAGAACAGGGTGAACCCGGGAGGTGGAGCTTGCAGTGAGCCGAGATCGTGCCCCTGCACTCCAGCCTGGGCGACAGAGCCAGATTCCATCTCAAAAAAAAAAAAAAAAAAAAGCTTTCCAGTTGAAATATCTTTATAACGTAATATTGAATTCTCATGGCTAAGGAAAAATAATTTTATAATTAATCAGGTCTAAATAAAATAAATTAAATACTGAAAGGGCAAAAAATTATCTTAAAGCTTTTACACTTCAATGCTCAGTTTTGCTGTGAACCTAAAACTGTTTTAAAATTAAATTATGTTAAATAGAAATAATTATTTGTGGGACATTTAATGTTTCTTGATTAACCCTTGGACTTGTAGAGATTTTAACTTAGAACAGGCATAAAAATTGTAACAATTGTTATTGTGAATAGAATAGAATATTGTTCTGAGAACAGTAAATATTTCTTGAGAATTTCGATGTGTCAGAGGCTGGAATATTTTCACATATTGTTTAACTCTTTTGTCTTATATACTATTTTGTCTTTAAAACAATCAGATGAGGAAAATGAGGCTCAGATAGCAACTATCCTGACCCAAATCACACAGCTAGAAAGCAGAGGATGCAGGATTTAAACCCAGAACCTGTTTGACTATTCACTACACTCTACCACCTCCAAGGAACGTGGTGCGTATATGATACTTGAGGACATATCAACAGTCACGACTAAGATTTAGTAAAACGGTGGAGAAATGAAGACAATGTTGAAAGAGAAAGAGTTCTAAGCCAACCACAATTAAAGTCTGAGTATGAAGAAGTCATGCAAAATATTTAACAATTTTACAAATGAAGAAGATGAGGCTAAGAGAGAATTCATTGCTTGCCTTATCGGACATCACAGTCCTCACTAATTATTTTAGTTTGTGTTTTCTTTCACATGTCTTGAAACTTGCACCATCCTATAATAGTCACTAGAATTTAGTACTTAATTTTTCTCTCGTTTCTGTGCATCTGTGCATGGAGAGGGATACCCCTGCTGCATGCTGATAGAAACTGACATTGTTTGAAAACACCTACTTTCATTTCCTAAATATGTGACTTCAAATATAACATAATTAAATATATAAATACTTAGGATATTTTTCTCTCTCTTAAAATTTATCTTAGCTTTGCAGGCCATAAGCTCAGAAATATGTGTTCCTTGTAAAAGCCACCATCTTGACCTCTTATTCTCCAACCATTAGCACAGTAAGTGTGCATTTAAACAGTTAACTAGCTATGAAATTGTTGGTAGAGGAGTTCTACAAAAACTGCAATGTATTAAAATCCTGTTTGGTCACAACTTTCTGAGGGAGGGAAGAAAACTTCATATGAGTTATGGCGATGTAATTTATGTTGATTATAAGAAAAAATTTGTTTAGGCCAATAAAATTCAAATTAACAAAGCACATTCAGAAACGAGGTTTAAAACATAAATAGCATGAAATAGGGGAGATTAGAGCTAATATTTTCCAGGAGCTAAATAAACACACAAGCTCATATAGCATTTATTGTAAAGGTTAGAAGAGAAATCTAATTCAATATATTTAATGTACATGTAGAATGATTAGAATCTGTCTGGTTCTTGATAAATATAATCTAAAGAATTAGTTTAGACATCTTTCTCCCATCTTCAGTCAGAGTTTTATAAATTAATGAAATTATCTATTATCATTTCATCTTAGATGTCATAAGACTTTGGAAACAGGGGGTATTAGGGACTAATTTACAACACATAAATAGCTTGAACAGGTGGTACTTAATACCATCACAGATACTGGTCACTGGGTAGAGTTCACAGTTATGGAAGTGAATGCCAATTAGAAAAATGTTCATATCCTCATCACTGAGTAAACTTAAACTAAGTGAAAAGACACCACTTGCCAGGTGCAGTGGCTCAGGCCTGTAATCCCAGCACTTTGGGAGGCCGAGGCAGGCAGATCACGAGGTCAGGAGATCGAGACCATCCTGGCTAACAGGGTGAAACCCCGTCTCTACTAAAAATGCAAAAAAAAAAATTAGCCAGGCGTGGTTGCGGACAACTGTAGTCCCAGCTACTCGGGAGGCTGAGGCAGGAGAATGGTGTGAACCCGGGAGGCGGAGCTTGCAGTGAGCAGAGATTGCACCACTGCACTCCAGCCTGGGCGACAGAGCGAGACTCCGTCTCAGGAAAAAAAAAAAAAGAATGGATGAATACAAATGCCTTTAATTCCGTTCAGACTTAAGACTTCACAGTTCTCAGAGACACCAAAGAAATTCTTTCCAAAAGTTTTTTTTGCAGAGATATATTTAAAGGCATAATTATATTTTTAAGAGCTTCCCAGATTGTAACAAATATAAGTAACTTCAACTAGCAAATAAGAAATTCATAAATGTAGCTAGCTGCTCAGTATTGCTGATTTGATATCATTTGATATCTTCGAAGTGTACCAACATTTAATGAGGATATAACTGAGTGAATCCTGCAACAGAAATATTAACATATGTGCTAAAATGAGCTATAATGGATATATATATTTCCAATGTCATTTAGAGCAAATACTTATATTAATCAGGCTGAATTATATGACTCCTACATTGAATCTTTGAACAATTGAGTTACAGTGGCAAATAATAGACAAATAAAGAAATGACATAATTAGATCATAAACTGATTTAGTAGTCTTATATAATTTTTATGTAGAGCCTGAAGGAAGAGTGCTGATCATGAAATAGTATCCTAAAAGAATGCAGCTATTACTTAATAATACAAGGAAATCAGAAAATTTGTCAAGGATCATGCAGCATAGTGAGTAGTGATGATTTACATATATCTGAATAGATGATTTACATATATCAGAATAGATGATTTACATATATCAGAACTGATGATTTACATATATCAGAACTGATGATTTACATATATCAGAATAGATGATTTACATATATCAGAATTGATGACTTACATATATCAGAATATTCATCCCTTAACTTAACTACTCATAGATAACAACTTGAGCATTGTGAAATGTTGTTTTCTCTCTGAGGTATTCTTTCAGATCCTACATACCAGTGAAACTACTGACATCAGCTCCTCCGAAGGGCTCCAGGAGAAGCTGACTCACTAAAGGGTGAAGTTTCTATATCCTGGTGATTTAAGATTTAATCCCCCTAACCCAAACCAGTCAGTGACCCCATTTATCCAGCCCCTGGTCCTCTACAATCCCTTCACCCCAACCAAGTACTCTCTGGAAAGACAGATTTGAGGGTGCTCGCATCTCCTCACTCAGCTGTCCTGCAATCATTAAACTCCTTCTTTACTGCAAACTCTGTTTATCAATTTATCAGACTGTGACTGCACAGCAGTCAGAGAATACAAACACGTGAGTCCTGTATCATTTATAAATATTTAACTTTTAGATATATTTAACTTCTATACACATAATTGACTATTTTGTATATTACTATTAGTAGGTAATAATAATATTTATATTTCCTCCATAGGTAGCTTCTGGGGCATTTCTGCCTGGTAAATTTTATTCTTTAATGACAAAGACTAAAGTAAGTAACTTTAAAATATTATTGAGAATTTTTTTTCTATTGATGGGACACTGAATTTGTAGGTAGAAATAAAAACCTAGCTTTTTACTAAACTTAATTTTAAACACAATTCAAAATATAAATATCAAATTAAGAATTTCCAAAATTAAACTTAGTTTTAGAAACTCACATAAGCAAGTGTAATACTGAAGAGCAAAGAAACTGTGGTCTACAAAAAAAATTATAAGTAATTCATGAAATCTAACGGCTAATTTGTGAAGTAAATTAGGAGGATATTTTATGCTGTAGCACCATCCTAGAGACCAAGAGAATCGCTCTAGGAAAACCTGCTCAACTCTTTTTAACCAGAAATTCTTTCTTTCTCCAGAAATCCCTTTCAGGTAATGCCTAATAATATCTCACTGAACATGTATTAGAAATCGTAGTTTAATTTTTAATTAAATAATTCAGTGAAAATATATTAATTGTAAAGATAAATTTTAACACATATGGGAATACTAGACTTACGGTGGTCATCAACCCAAAATGCTACAAAATTACATGGAATGGTTAGTTTGGCAAAAATAAATATCAACACTACCACCAAAAACCTAGGTTTCAAAAAGAAATACAAGAAGCATTCCAAAATGTTAAAAATTTTTCATTTGTCTACTTTCTAAATGCTCTTTAAAATACTTATGTCATCATAATTTTGAAGTTTAAAAGTAAAGAAATAGTTCTCCTAGTTAATATACTGCCTTAAAGTTACTCTGGCTCACAAACAGAACAAATCAAAGCATGACTTGACAGCCGTCAAATTACAGGAAATTGAAGCTAAATGAAATTGGACACCTCACCTCATCTAAACTCCTTACTTTATAAGAAGGAAAAGCCTCACAAAATGTTGAGGTCATTTAGCTTAAAGTCATCAGGTGAGTTAGAGATAATCTGAGAACACCACTTTTTTTCTCTTTGTTACTATTCTCTCATGAAATTTTGCCTGAAAACAGGTCTACTAAAGATATAAGAATTTGTAATGAAGATGAATATATATCATTGTCTTTCTGCTTAGGGTTGTTCAATATTTTCCCATTGATAATATATAAAATCCTACCTAATTTGACCTCCTATCATTGCCTTTCTGCTTAGGGTTGTTCAATATTTTCCCATTGATAATATATAAAATCCTACCTACTTTGACCCCCTATCATTGCCTTTCTGCTTAGGGTTGTTCAATATTTTCCCATTGATAATATATAAAATCCTACCTACTTTGACCTCCTCTCCCACCATTTCCTTGCTATCTCCTAGAACTTCATTCTTGACTCCAAAGCTGCACCCTCCTGCATCAGTTTCTTTTGTTTGAAATCTTCAGCCCTTCATAAATTTCATCCACCAAACTCCTATTTATCCTTTAACTCCCTATTATTTTTTCTTACACTGCCACATTTTCCTTCATTAGCACATATCCAATTTAAAGTTATATAGTTTGAGTTTTTGCTTGACTTTCTGTTTCTCCATTAAAGCATAAGCTCCACAAAAGCAAGTATCATGTCTGATTTAACAGGGTATATTCTATTCTTATAAGAGTGCTGCCACGTAAGTGTCAATGAATGTTTGTGAAATAAATGAAGGACTAAAGGAGTGACTGAACAAATAAAAATAAGTTCTCTGTGTGTATTGTATGTGTGAATAAGATTTTGAGTTTGGCCAAGGCAGTTAATCACATATTAACAACTCATTAAAGTTTATTGCTATGAGGTACACAATTGGTTCAACACCAAATTCTAAGATGAAACAAGGTTTGTGTTCAGAAATATAGTGTCACTTTTTCTAATATCAGTTGCCCTCCAACTATCAGCATGACACATGCAAACCATTGATACGTGTTTTTCTGTTTTTTTTTTTGTATTGAAGATACAACATGAAGGAAAATTATTATATTTCTAATAGGAAGTCCTGTTCTAAATGACAACAAATCTGAGCGTGAACACATTTGTTTAAAAGAGAGAGATTAAAAAGATGAGATTCTGTTTGTACAGTATATAACTGAAGAGAGTTGTATCTAGCAATTTGACAAGAAAGGTGAAACAGAACATTAACCTGAGCACACAAGTTCAGCTAATGATCTGGGATGGGGAGTTGTGGGTAGAGAGGAGGACAAAGACGAAAGACAACCGTTTACCCCAAGTTACTCTCCAAAGATGAGAAAAAGCCCTCTTAGTAATGTCTTTCAAAATCTAACTACTTTCAAGAACACATCGAGAAGATACAGAGAGATAACAATCAAGTTGGACAGTAACTTAAAAGTCAGATGTCTTTTTAAGCATAAGTAACTTAGAACTGTAAAGTAAAAAACACTAAATGTCATTGACTTTAAAGTGGATACTGAAGAAAAAGAAAACCCTTCTATTAAAAACTAGACTACATGCAGTAACTTATGTAGAAAACTTAGCATAAATATTTATACAAAATTGCCCTACCCTATTTTATTAAAGTATGACATTATAAATTAAGAGAAAATCACTTTAAAAATGAGTTATATTTTAGGCCTTTTTTCTCAAAATGAGTTTCATAAATTGATATGGTTATTAGCATAGGAATTTCCATAATAGGAACAAAGAAACCAAAAGAAAATGTGTGTGTGTGTATGTATACAATTACCTGGCATTCCAACTTCAACATGTTTAAAAATATTTCAGTAAAAAATGTTAGATTTATTTTAAGGTAGTTTGTAAGATATTTATTAGGTTTATTTGTAGGCCTTGCACACTAAGTTAAGCAACACTATCATAAAATAAATTATTTAATAATGAAACAGAAACTCAAAGCTTCATATTATAATTAAATAAACTCTAAAGTATCTAGTAACTTCAACTGTATCCCTAAAATAACATCAGGTCTACAGTGTGTATCAACTTGTCCAGAGAAAACGCAACAATGAAAGAAAGAAAGAGATATCTATTTTTTCATAAAAGATCAACACACTTTGTCCAAATTTTTTGTCCAACTGCTATCAAGTGGGCCAACGCTAATGGCAAATAAAAGAGCTGCCATTCAACATGCATTCTAGTAGTGAATATTAACTGACTACTCTGTGAAAGCAGTGTTCGTTGAACAAATAAAAGAATCTTTGCCTGCGTGACGCTTATATTTTGGTCACTTTACATTTTACTGGAGGAAACGTGAAGAATAGAATACCAGCAATATTAACAACATCATCCCACTAGAAGGTCTCCAGTGACTGATACTTTCAGACTCATGTCAATGACCCTATATGATCTTTATATTCCAAGGAGCATGGCAATGGATTTTAACATTTCCAAATTAAAAGGTAATGGTAAAGTAATGATAACCAACACAAAAATGACTCCCTGGAAACGACAGCAACTCATTTCAAATGGCTTTGGAATGCCATTAGGACAGTACCTTTTTCTTTGTAATGCAAAAGTCTCACAATCCAGAGAGCAGGTCTTGTGAATTTTGTGAATTTTGATGAGAGGTAAGGCATTACAGAAAGACCCAAAAGTCATGCTCCAGATTCCGGCAATATAGCTAGTAGGACAGACACAGAGTACATAGTTTTACTACTGATCACAGTGATTTAGAGATTGGAACCCATAGTTCTGTGAGATCAGGCATCACTTCAAGATAAATTTACATTTTTAATAAATGCAAACTTTGGCTCAGCTAAACAAGGTACCTTGGGCTATATTAACTGTAGATAGATAAATTTGGCATAATTAACCCTTGCACAGTCTAAACATACCATGTGCCAAAAATGATGTAAAGCACTGAATATGTGAGATAAAGTATGATGAATTCCATTGACAAATACAGGCAATAGCTTCCATTTAATTGAGAAGAAACCGTATACCTAGCACAAGTCTTTTTCTGTGCATTAACTTTTCATAATACAACTATATGAAGTATATAGTATAAAATAGTATATGAAACTATTTTATATATAAATAAAGGTGTTTCCAAAGGTTAAGAAAGGGCACGGTGAGAGTGAGAAGCACAGTCTGGGTGGGCAGGACAATCTAGTTGTCTATCTGTGCTTTAAACTCCAATAAACATCATCTCCCACACCACGGCATCTAACTCAGAGTCACATTTCAATTGCCAGCAAATGGAAGCCTCATAAACCCAAAATGTGAACGGCAATGAAGTTCATAGAGCACGCTTTGAGTGCACAGAGTATCTTTGCAAACATTATCTTTTTTTATTACACTTTATGTTTTAGGGTACATGTGCACAACGTGGAGGTTTGTTACAGATGTATACATGTGCCATGTAGGTGTGCTGCACCCATTAACTCATCATTTAACATTAGGTATATCTCCTATTGCTATCCCTTCCCCTCCCCCCAAACATTATCTTTTAAGACTTTCACAATCACGGCATGAGATTATTCCCATATCAAAAAGTAGGAAATGAAAGCCTGGAAAGAAGTTATATTGACACTAAACTGCTCTCAAACCCAAGTGTACAAATGATTCTTCTTGCAAAGAAATTCATATTCTACACAAAGTTCTATTTCAAAATGAATTCTGGAATTCAATTAAACACTCATCTGGAAAACGAGAGCTTAAGTGGAAATTCCTCACTGGTATTCAAGCAAATAAATTAAATAATGATATTAAACCTACATCTAATCTCTTATTATTACATATTCAAAGTTTGCTATACAGCTACCACTAAGTTATACATTTCCAGTGACACAAACCATAAAATGAATTTGTTTCTATTGGTACTAGCAAAAAAAAAAAAAACCTGCGTAGACAGCAAAAGGGTCAATCTACTAATTTATCTTCTAATAACTTTCCACCCAGGAGCATTCGTCCCTCTCATTAGACAGTTGTTCTATGCTTCTTTTTTTCACATTCTAATTGCCTCACCTGAACCAAAAAAAGAATGTGGATCTAGGATCAATACCTTTTGAAAAGTCATTTATTTCATTATATTATTTTTTCATATATCTGCATTATTGCATAGAATACCTGATTGGTCTTATGCTAAGTTTTTCATGTAACGTTACCTCTGCAAGATGTTAATAAGTATCCTTCCAAAAATGTTTGAAAAATCTTGGGTAAAACATATTACGTAAGTTCCTGTTTTATAGTTTTCCAAGAGTTTTACTATCCTTGGCCAATGACAAAATTCAAAGCAGAGATACAGTACACAACTTTTGTAAAACTTACCTATTTTTCTTATAAGACTGTGGCTTTGTTTTGTTTTGTTTTGAACTTCTTTTCTGTGATGTGACATGAGACTGTGTGTTGAGTTAGGGGTGGGGACATACATTAACAGAGGTTTAGGAACTGCTTTGCTAAAGCAAGTTTGAGGAGAAAATGGGGAGACTAATACAAGATTTTCCTTTAAGCAGTGGGAGTTGAAGGGGTAGGTGGTTTTTGGAGAAAGAAGAGACCCATTCATGGCACAGGCTTCTTTATGTTTCTGCTCTGTGTGATACTTAATGAGGATACAGACATTCACTTCCTCTATTTCCCACCCCTGGCCGGGGGTAACCCAAAGGTACCTGATAAAGACACAGCCTTATAGCTGTATCAAGTATCCCTGAGTGTGTTAGGACTGGAGAGGCCTAAGGAATAAAAAACATACATGCATTAAATGGAACAAATACAGAGAAGAAGAAAACTCAGACATGGTACATTAATTGTGTACCTTTCCTTACAACCCAGCACATCACAGGGTACATGACCTGCTTCCTTTTGACCTGCTTCCTTTATGTTCACTGCATGAACAGGGAAGGGGGTTGGGGTACACGTGGGAGATAATTGTGTTTACTATGTACCTGGTATTAATACATCTATAGAGACAATTGGAATGACTATACTGGAGAAACAGCAAGAGAAGAACTGAAAAGGCTAAAACAAATACTTGGTTCTCTAAAAAATACTCCAAAGGATTTCTCATGTCTGACAAATTACATTTTAGTCTAATAGTAATAAGTGACCAAAACTAAGGTGATTTGATAAATATCATAAGGTATTTTACTGTGAAATTGATATCTATACGTATTGCTTATAAAGCTCAGTAATCTGTTCTTGAATTGAGAAATTACTGAGACAACATCAAAAGCTGTCATTTTTGTTTCTATGTTGTCGTTGTTATTGTTTGTGAGGTCAGAGCTTCTAAACTTTATGACTGTTTGAAAGGGGCCTATATAGACCTTGCCTGAATATTAAGTCATGTGAAATGATAAAAAGCTTTCTGATTTATTGGGTTAGACAAAGAAAAAATTGAGAAATTGAGCATCATTAAAATTAAAGACTTTTGTTATTAAAACTGTGCTTAGAATGAAAACAAAAGCCACAGGTTGGGAGAAAATTTTTTCAAAACATATTCAAAACATTTTCAAAACATATCAGATAAATTACTGGTATTTAAAGTATACAGAGAACTCGAAAATAAGAAAGAAAACAACTCATTTAAAAAATAGTCCAAAGGTCTAAATACAGCTGTCAAATGGGGATTTTGAAGTTACTAGTCATGTATCATTAGGGAACTGCAAGTCACAGCAACCGTGAGATATTATTACATGACTATTAAAATGACCAATATCCAAAAGTCTGATGATACCAAAAGCTGGCAAATGTGAGGAGAAACAGGAACTTTTATTCATTGCTTGTGAGAATGCAGAATAGTACAGCTACTTTGGCAGTCAGTTTGGCAGTTTCTTATAAAACTAAACATACTCCTACCACACAACCCAGCAATTACATTCCCGGTATTTACTTAAAGGATTTGAAAACTTACATGCACACAAAAGCCTTCTTCCCATGAATGTTACAGGAGCCTTATTCATGATCACTAAAATCGAAATGTCCTTCAGGAAGTGAATGGAAAAATAAACTGTGGTATATCCAGGCAATGGAATAGTATTCTGTCAAGCTACAGAAGACACACAGGAACCTTTAAATGCATATTGCCAAGTGAAAGAAGCCAGTCTGAAAAGTCTACATACCGTATGATTCAACTACATGACCTTCTGGAGAAAGCAAAACTATGGAGACAGTAAAGAGATCAGTGGCTATTAGGGATTTGGAGGAGATTTGTGCAGTCTAAACATGTCATGTGCCAACAATGACGTAAAGATATGTGAGATAAAGTATGACGAATTCTATTGACAAACACACGCAATGGCTTCCATTTAACTGAGAAGAAACCATATACCTAGCACAAGTCTTTTTCTGTGCATTAACTTTTTGTAATACAACTATATGAAGTTATAGCCTATTTTATATATGAATAAAAGCATTTCCAAAGGTTAAGAAAGGGCACAGTGAGAGTGAGAAGCACAGTCTGGGTAGGCAGGTCAATCTAGTTTTCTATCTGTGCTTTAAACTGCTATAACCATCAACTCAATCTACTAATTTATCTTCTACATAAATTAGTAGAGGAAACGATGAACGGATGGAGCAAGGAAGAATTTTAGGAGAGTGAATCCATTATTCTGTATGACACTGTAATGAGGATTATTTGTCATTACACATTTGACAAAACCTATAGAATTCATAAGACAAGGAGTAAACTCTAATACAAACTACATACTTTAGTCAATAGTAATGTACCAATATTGACTCATCAACTATAACAAATGTACCACACTATTGCAAGATGTTAAAAATCGGGGAAATTGGGGTAGAGGCTGAGGATGACGTGTGAATGCTTATTCACTTCTTTCTACAAACCTAAAATTGCTTTTAAAGAGTCAATAAAAATTAAAACAAGGCAGGGTTTTCATGCAATGGAAAAAAACACACAACTTTAGTAAGTGACTCATAATTATGCTTATGCCACTTTGCTAGATTACACTTCATTAATAAATATAGTTTCATTCTTTATGTTATAAAGCAGAATAAAGTCAGATATCTAGAGAAATTGATTTTAATGATTAGAGTAAAAGCATTTTCACCTCCAACGTCAGAATGAGTTCTTCAGAATCAGTCCATTTTATAGTTAAATCAATCACTGATTTTAAAAAAATATTGAGAAAAACTTTAACTTCACTTTTTCCATCAAACTCAATGTCATGACAGCATTGTCATTTCAATCTAGGATTAAAACCTATTTCTGGACCCAGTGGACTTACTGTGATAGATTCTGAAAATGTCAGACGTTAAAGTCCAGTCTTTGATCTGCTGTCCTCTGCAGTTATCAAAAGGTCAGTTTATCCTGCTTCTTTTCTCTCTTTTTCATATATCTTGCACTTCAGCTTAATATTAGTATTAAGCTAAATTTCTTATTTTATTTTGATTGATAAAGGAAAACAGATTGTTTCAATACAGTTACTGAGAATAAGCAGCAAAACGTACTTATAAAGTACACAAGAGAGCTATAAGATAAAAATTTGTTCAAAAAAAGATTTGGAAATTTTTATTGCATGAATGTTCAAATGGAAAGGAAAACTTTCTGGATTCTTTTTCCACCACACAGGAGTAGCAGCACTAAAGTAGTGAATAATGTCCGTTCAATTGGTAGTTTTCATGTATTTCTGATATCAGAAATGGACTGTTAGTAACTAGTTTTAAAAGCAGAGCATTTTTGTGCATGGCATTCCCCTGAATTCCAAAGCCCAAACTTAACTTAGGCTAATTTCTCTCTGCTGGGAGCCCCATTAATTTCTCATAGATAACATTTCATATATATGCGGCATTCTGATGATGTAAAGGAATTCACACCTTATGGGCCTACAAGCCAAATTTAATCAATGGCTTGCTTCATATGGCTGAGAGCTAAAAATTGTTTTGGCATTTTGGAAGTGTTTAAAGAAGGAGAAGGAAGGGGAGAAGAAGAATGAGTAGATGAAGGAGAGACAGAGACTACATATGGCCAGCAAAGCCTATAATATTTACTGTCTAGTTCTTTACACAAAGAACTTTTCCAATCTTGAACAAAACACACACATTTTCGTTATGCCAAAAAAGGACTACAATAAGTCTTCACTTAACATCATTGACAGGTGCTTGAAAACTGGTCATAGGTATATATATTTATGGTCACGTGATGTTTTGATACACGCATACG
The DNA here is from genome assembly GCF_028878055.3 of Symphalangus syndactylus. Classification (NCBI taxonomy): domain Eukaryota; kingdom Metazoa; phylum Chordata; class Mammalia; order Primates; family Hylobatidae; genus Symphalangus; species Symphalangus syndactylus. Next base: position 7,557,154 of record NC_072445.2, on the reverse strand, counting down.
GAGGGATAAATTGGGGATGGTTAATTGGTACAAAAATACAGTCAGCGAAACCCATTTTACCGTAGGTTGACATCAAAAGAGTTCAGCTTCTATGGCTTTTGGTAACTAAAACGTCAACAAACTTGTAAATAAAGATCAAAACACTTCTAATATTAAATGCTGAAATAAATTTCAGCTATTCATACGTTTAAGATTAATAAAAGCTAGTAAAATCATTATTTACCTACTTATTTCAGTTTAGGGTTGCAGTTGACCGCAGCCTATCCTGTCAGCTCAGGACGCAATGTGGGAACCAGCCCTGGACAGGGTGCCGTCGCATTGCAGGTGCACTCACACATACCCACAGTTACTCAGACTGGGACCACATAGACACGTCAATCAACCTCACATGCACAGCCTTGGGAAGTGAGAGGAAACTGGAGCATCCAGAGAATATCAATGCAGACATGGGGAGAATACATAAGCTCTACACAGACAGTGAACCCCAATTGGAATCAATTTGTTTTTTCTCATCAACATCATAATGAAATGACATTGAATGAAACGTCGTTATTCAAAGACCTGTTGTACTCAGTTCTAAACATTTCAGAATTAAGAGATCTACACACATCCTCTTCTATATAATGGAGTGGGTCTCTTAAAATTTCCTGGCAACATACTCTTAGCCTGCCTAGGAAACACTTTAGAATACAACTGCATTATAATAAATTTTCATATTCTATTCATATCTTCATATTTCTCCCTCTACTTATTAAGGTATAGTCTTGTATATGTAATCCTTCAGTTCCTGAACAAGGTGAACATATGATCTCATGATGTGTGTTTTAATTTCTTAACTTTGTTGAGATTTGGGAATGTGAGGATGATGGAAAGGAAAGAAAGGAATTCAGCAGCTATAAAAGAAATCTGACCTTTAATTTTTTTATTGAATTTGTTTCTTGTTTTATTTTTCCTTCCTTTGCACAAATGAGAACTTCTAGTTTTACAAAGGGTACCATCAACTTTAGGACAAAAATTTGTATTTGTGGCATAACACAAGTTGGAGACACAATGATTTAGAGATTGCATATCAATTTTATCAAATAAATGTGATAAAGTAGGTGATATGCACACACACACACATTTGTAGTGACAAAACCATTGACACAGATACCCAGATGGCACTTAATGTACTTTCAGCCTTAAATTCTTTCTCAAGGACAAGCCATTTGTTTGCAAATGATTTAGCATTCAAAAATGATTAAACACGGGAAAAAATGCATTGCACATAAAGTTCAGATTACAAGTGAATTAAAGTCACACTAATATAACTATAATTTATAATGAATTCAAATGGCTTTCAGAAGGGTCATCTGTGGAAGGTGAAGAGCAATCTGAATTTATTTTTCTGGTAACTGGTCACAGCAATGTTTTCTAGACTAGTGAGTGAGTGCTCATACAGCACCATGTGTGTTCAACAACACATAAAGTTGGATGACAAAATCTACTTTAGTGAGAAGGTAGCTATTTCCAGGGGCACCAATAGTAATGTCAGTTTTGAGTCTTGGGTTTGCTTTTGTTTGTTTACAAGGCGATGAAATGTTTAAGGAAAAAATAAATTCTACCAATCCATGTTGAGTGAACATTTCAATCCTTGTAAAGACCAAAGTCAGCTGCCACCATGCCATGCAAACCTTATAGTACATGACATGTTAAATCGGTAACCTCGAAAGGGACTTCTGAGAAGCTATGAGTAAAAGGCACATACAAAATGCCTCTGAGATGAATTCACAAATGAAATGGAAAAGGATAACTGTGTACATCCAAGAAGAATAGTAATTAACAGAAAACAAGAACACTTCTAAATTGAAAGAATCCCTAAAGTAAAAGAAGACCAAAGAAAAAGAAATAAAGATGAGAAGTGAAATGAGGCGGAAATGGTGAGCGACAAGGAGATACACTGAGAAAAAAAGTAGCTAAAGTTAGTGTGTTATTATTTCAGCAAAATTAAGTATATCAATACTGAGAAATATGACTTGAAATAGATTCAGTACCTCAAGCAGAAACATAAACAAATAACATCTGGGTTTTTCTTTTGATAACCAGTATTTTAAATACAAAAATCTAAAAATTTTGTCTTTGTGTAAGAGTTACACATTTATCATACCAATCAATAACAAAAAGGCGCTATAAATACTGTATGGAAATAAATGTCCTAACAGATGTTAACCAGACATCAGTCTTCACCGGTAAGGATTAGATTTGAAGGTGTTTGCAGATAATTAAAACTTGTTTTTATAACATAACTTAGCAGCTAAGTAGTATAATGAAAATGGGATATTCAAATTATAAGATATAAAATATTAAAGATAGAAGAACATGTTTATTTTTTCAATATAAATATTGTTACAGCTCAGAGAAACAGTATGAAATCTCAGGGCTCATGAAAGGCCACATTCTAGAGATAGTGATTGACAGGTATGGTAATTCCCCTACAGCGTGGTGCCTGTTGTCATGGAGTAGCATGTCTCCTACAGGGTACTACCAGCAGGTTCATGTAGGAAGAGCCAATAGTCCATGTGAGAAACCCCGGAAGGCTAAAGATAGAAGGAAATATTTGTGCCACGTTGAAGAGCAAGTTCACCAGGTGAATTGGCATGTGGCTAGGGTACAACTTCCCATACATATATAAATAATGAAACACACAAAAAATTATCAGAAAAGTATTTTATTATTATTAGAGTCACGATTAGCACTCTCCTCATCAGGAGAGTTTTAGGTTTTTTTCTAGCCCTACTCTATACTTTTTAAACACAGTCTCCAAGTTTCAAAATAAAAGTTTCTTATTTTTAATTCAAATCTCAATTAAAATAAAACAAAAACCGAAAATGTAGAAGTTCCTTATTTTGACCATCTATATATCATACACAACAAAAAGACTGATAAAATTCCACTAAACACAACAGCTAGATCCGTATTCCCGTTACTGCTTAAGCCCATTCCAATAAGGATTTTATACCAAATCTGCCCTTGCCAAGGCTACCTGGGGCCTTCATTTTATTATTTGCAATGGACAATTTTAACTTCACATCCATGTTGGCTTCCTTACATCCTAGATGCACATACAGCCAGATTTTTTCCATCAGATGTGATTTGATCCTCCAAATTCGGAATGCCTTGATGACCTCCTCTTTATCTAAAGATCACTTTAAAAAGCCTGAAGTATTTGGCTCTTCCCTAAATCTTTGGCCAGATGTAATGTCATCCTCCCATTGGCTTTCTTTGTCCAAACTACATTAGCCTTATCTCAGATCTTCAAACAAGTTATATTTCCTGCCTAAGATCTTTCTATGAGTGAGTGAAAGGTGTGACGAAGATAGTTCCTCTTTGCCCCCAAAGGTTTCATTGATCACGCTGATAATGAATTTACTGTTATTTTAATCTCTTACTGTTATACTCAGGCTTAAATTCTCTACCCTACACACTTCAGTTGACATAATTTTAATTTCCACTGTGATGCTTCTCTCTCTTCTGTCAACACTCTCTCCTCACAGGGTTTCATCCAGATCAGGAGTCAGTAACATTTTTGACAAAGAGCCAGATAGTAAATATTGCAGGCTTTGTGTTGCCAAGAGGCAAATTTATGGAACTTTCCCTGCTGAAAAATTTCCCTGTATTTTACATTTTAGACTTATAAATGCCACACGTACTTATAACTCATGAGCCATACAAAAATAGGTGGCAGACCAGATCTGGCTCATGGGCTATAATAGTTTTCCAACCCCTCACCTAGATTCATGACTTTAGGCATGCTCTATAGGCTACAATGATCTAACTCACATCTCTAGCCAAGTCAACTTGTCAGTGCCTACTTGATGTCTCCACTTGGATTCTAACTAGCGTCTTAATTTAAGATTAAAAAATGTAAAATCAATCACACATACGCACCTACCCACACCTCTGTCACTTGCAAACTGCCTCATGTCATCAAGACTTTGCCATATCACTAAAAGTGACCATAATCCCCCATGTCCCTAAATCCAAATAGCTTGATATAATTCTTGCTCAGTAAATTCAATCATCTTCAAATCAACTTCCAATCTCAACTGATTTTCTCCAACTTTATTGCTACACTCATAATCCCAACTACCATCATCCTTCAACTGGACAGGTGCAATAGTCAGCTAAATGAACCCCCTTCCTTCACTAGTGTACCCTTCCACAATAGTACACCCTCCTAAGAGCTAACCTCATCGTATCACACATCCATCATACACTTTTCAATGTAGTTAATTTATATTCACATTTTGATATAAGATCTAGATTTGGTCCCTGAGAACACTCATGTAATCTCTCTCCATGCTCTTCCTTCATGGACATTCCAGCCAAACCGGCCTTCTTTTCTTTGTAAGAAACTATCAAGCTCTCTTTTTAAATTACAGAATCTTTATATCTGCCCTTCTTTCTGCTCAGAGCACCCCAGATCTTCAAAGTACCTTCCTCTTTGTCTTCACTCAACTCTCAAATGAAATATTACCTCCTCAGAGAGAAAAATGCTCTGAAATACCTACAGCCAGATCAGTGCCTTCCTCCTTGACAGTTTTACTCAGCCATGTTATCACATGTAATCTTCTTCGTAGTAGTGTACTTTATAGCCCTTCACACCATTGCTTTGTTTAGGTATTTGTATGTCTTCCTCCTCTTTCCCTCCTCACTACAGTATAGCCAATTGTGTCTTTGCCTTCTTCACTGCTATATCCCCTAGTGCCTGGTAGGCTTTCTATAAACAGCCATTTATTGACTTATTGACTACATGTATATGCTAATCCTTTTTACTAATTGTTGTTACACTATAAATTTCTCTTCTCCCTCTCTTCGCTTCCCTCTTCTCATGTCCCTTGATGCTTCCTACTCAATATTAACATGGACATCATTTTGTGTCTTCAGCATTTCTCTTTTCATTATATTATGATAGGTTAATTTTCCTAAGAAAACACTATTTTGACAAAAGCAAAGCATTAAAGTAAAGCAGCATAGGATCAATTTTTTCCTATTGAAAAGGAAACACCATCTTTCCGAGAAGACAATTCCACCAGGAAACAAAAAAAACACACACATTTCCGGTAAGTCCTAGTTCCCAAGACTTGAAGCCAGTATGTTTTTCCACTTTCAAGTATCCTTGACTGTAGAGATAAAAGGTATCCACTTAGAGATATTGACTCATTACCACTGCCTAAATTTGGTTTCCAGAAACACAACTTAATATGACATCAATGGATGTGATAATCATTTGAAAGTAGCTTTATCAAAATCATCCAACAGAACAAGTTACTTTCCTAATTAGCATCCTCGGTTAAATACCTAAATCTGATGAATAATAAGTTATGCATTATGCTAAATTGCATTGGCTCACTATCTTAGAATGCTTTCAAACTAATTAAAAATGAGATATTCAGTGATGAGAAACATAAAAAGATAAAAACCTATTTCAATCAGTTTAAATTAGAATTTAACATTTCTTCAATACACTCTTTTGTAGTCAATTGCAAGAGTAATAAAGCAAAATTATTGAGTCTATAATAGTGACCGTTCAAAATTCATAGTGAATTATTAAAAAGAAAACTAAGGTCCCTGCCAACTTTCCACCTCACTTCAAAGCATAGCCAAGGTCATTACAACAGCAAGTAAAAGACTCCACACAATTCCCACTTCTTCGCCTCTATACTGTTACTTCTGGAATCTTCTACTGCTCCAAATTATGTGTTTGCTCCAGACTCAGCAGTTCTCACCACCTTGTTCTTCCAATTGCCATCTTCTCTGTGCGGCCTTTCTTGACTACCCAGTTAAAAATTATCCTATCAAAATTATCTGATCCCCATCCAGGATTACTTTTCACCATCTAACTTACGGTACTTTGCATATTTATGTGGCTCATTGTCTGTTATCTGTCTCCCTAAGTTAGAATGCGAGCTTCATGATGGCAGAGTTTTGGTCAATTTCCTTCACTCAATAATTCCTGACCCAAAGTAAACACTTCATAAGTATTTTTTGAATATACTAATATATAGTCCGAATTATCAAGGAACTTATAAATAAATAAAGACACAACCCAGCATATAGTGCAGCTTGAGAAATGTTGATAGTGTGGTACAGGAGGAGGTATGTAAACTATGAGAAGCAACAGTTAAATAAGAAGCAATCCAGAAAGACACACAGTGTGGGTGACATCTGAGTTAAAGGACAGAAGGTAAGAAGATAACCAGATGGAGAAAAGAGAGGAAGATCTTACAAACAAGCATCAGAAGTTACCATAAGAAAAGCAAGTACAAAATCATCAGAAGAAAAACAATTGCATCCCAGTTATTACCACAAACATAATTAACTATGAAAACCCAGAACAGTTCATGCTTTGATAATGCTAAAGTTGATACGTAGATTAAGATGTGATATAACAATCTGCAAATCTTAGTTTTCAGAAAACCTTTTTAGGCAAGATATGATGATTTAAGGAAGAAAAGTTGCTGATGGATGAGGCATGTTGTCCCTTAAAGACAAACACTATGAAGACTGCGTACAGCCTTTATAATGGAAAGGTGCCACGTTTTTTCTTTTTTAAGTCCTTGGAATCTCAGTTGGCAACTTTGAAATTCATGTGTAATTCATGAGTTTTTTAAAAGAAATGTAATAAGTAACACAAGTGATTCTAGAGCTTGTCTTTAGGCTGAGGTAGATATTGGCATTATAAATTGAAGTGCTAGAAAGGAACAATAAGAATTAAGAATAAGAAGTAATTTCTGCCAAGATCTGTGGCACCCAGTCTCACACATAAGGCTTTTTGGAATCTCTTGGTTTCCAAGGTTCAGGCTCTCATACTTTAGTTTGTACATAAAGGACTTAAGTTATTCTTAAAGCACAGTTTTAGCACTTCACACCAGGAGATGGTTATGAGACTGATCACAGGATAAAGTGAAATAGGATGTGTGCCTACTTGCAGAAGGAACCTCCTTCCTTTTGCCATTCTATTCCTACTTTTCTGGCAGGAAAGTCCTAGAAAAAATTTCATATACAGATTAATTTTAAACAATTTACATTATATTTTACTATTAATAGCTTCTAGAATATCTTAGCTTAGGCTGGCCCTGGTGGCTCACACTTGAAATCCCAGAATTTTGGGAGGCTGAAGTGGGCGGATCAACTGAAGTCAGGAGTTTGAGACTAGCCTAGCCAACATGGTCAAACCTAGTCTCTACTAAAAATCCAAAAATTAGCCGGGTGTGGTGATGCGTACCTGTAATCCCAGCTACGCAGGAGGCTGAGGCAGGAGAACCATTGAGCCTGGGAGGTGGAGGCCGCAGTGAGCCAAGATTGTGTCACTGCACTCCAGCCTGGGCAACAGAGCAAGACTCTGTCTCACAAAAACAAAAAACAAACAAACAAAAAAAGAGTATCTTAGCTTATATATTTCTCACATCTGATCCTACCACTTTACTTCTTTTTTCCTGTTTATACCAATTATTTCTATTCCTCTTTACATATAGGCAGAAAGATAAGACTAAAATGTGTCATAGACAATGACATCTAGTAAATTGACGTATTCTTCATGTTTAATTCCACAACAGATTTCAAATACAACCAAAATCTCCAAATAAAATCTTAATTCTAAATTGAGTGCTTGTACAGTCTTCAAATATGTTCAAATAGAACATCAAAGCTCAATAAAAATAGTTATATCACTTGGGATGGTGTTTAAAATATTTTTTCCTAAATAAATTCAGCTTCAGAGGATGAGAAAACCTTCGTTAGGAGATGTTTTAAAGAACAAATTAAGTTAAATGTGAAGGAAATCATACTTTATTTTGTTGAATAGTAAGATTTTTTTGTTGCTATTGTGAATTAATGCCATCCAAATATTGAGTGATGTAATTCAATTTAGTAAAGAAAAAAGTCTAAATTATCAACTTCTTTCCTTATAAAAATGAAATATGCTATAACTTGCATTTTTTCCATGGCAATGACCCTGATGATCAGAGAGGTTAAAACCTAAAAACATTTAAAATCATCTAATCTAAATTATAAAAAAGAAATCCCTTTCTTCAGAAAAAATAATTTTTTAAGGAAGCACTCATAAACAAATCTCTACTAGTAGATATACAGCATACACATCTCTTACTATCTCCCATGCAGACTGCATAAAAAGGCGTGCTGGCTACTTTTAAGAAAACAACATTCAGATGTCTGGAAAGTATCTGAAATGCATGATTAATCTACACAGATAATTTTCTCAAGAAACCAAATTTTGAAGACAAGTAATTCAAAAGTCTATTGTCTATAAAGTAAATCCGCTGGTATACTTAAACTGCTGTAATCCTTTCTCTATTTACCTTATAGTGTGCACCTCTCAAGCTATGGGAATGCATGTCTTCTCTAAGAAGAGCTGACTTCTTTTGTAGGAAAAAGCTGTTGGAAATGACTGTTAGGATTTCAAATGTTTGGGAGTGTGTATTCATGTGGGTTTTACGTGTTGAATATTTGCATTTGTAATTTTAAGATGCTTAAATCAAAAACTAAAATGACCTATGCAACATAATTCTGCCATAGGATAAATTAAATTCAATTAAATGTTCCCATACAAATTATTATCTACCACAATGTAAAAATATTTATATATCACAAAGATGTAAGAAACACTGACTTCTATTATACAGCAGAGTTCAATTTCACTACTACTTAGCTTGATGATATTTTAAGGTCATGTCTCTTGGAATACACATTCAATATTCATTGCCAAACGTCTGAGCTCACCTCTCTTGAAGCAATATTCAATTATCAAAGGAAAATAATTTACCAAGCAACCTCACAAAACACAAACTCTAGGTAGCATCAAGGTTTTTCAAAGTGATTATTCCTTACTGGTCGAGATCCTAAGATATTAAAACTCATAGATCACATGATCTGAGATTTTCTAATTGAAAAGCTGTAGCTGTAAACCTTTCATTCAAAGTCGGATACTACTTTCAGCTGTCAAAAGAATTATGCAATCACTTAAACTTCTGGAATGAAAGAGAAAATGAAGGGAACAATAAAAGTAACTGAAATGCACTGAGAAATGAACATAAGGAACCAAATGGAGGCAAAGACAGAGAGAGAGAGAGAGAGGGCTGTTTATCTAACCTTCCCTTCTTGAGTGGGTTTTCTCTGATATCTCTAGAGAACAATTGGATGTGTAACAATGAAATACAAAACACAAGATACTGTCTTCGTATAATTACTTGTAATGATTCCAAGATGGCATAATTTGAGAACTTGCTAAATAGGACAACAAAGTGATCTGCTTTTCCAAAATTTTGCCCCTTACCTTATATATTATTTCATGGTGAAGATCAATAAAACTGAAAATTGGAATTGCCAGATATTATCAGATTTTATTTTTTGAATGCTTAACAGCTGACCCAAAATCTGGTCATAAAAATGGAAGTTAAATTAAATTGTCCTCAAAATTTAAGTTTGCTACATTTGTAAGAACCACTTGCTTCTTCAAAATCTCAAACTTTCTCATATCTAGCAGCAAATTGAAATTAGGAATTTAAGCATGTAAATTCATCATGGAAACCAAATTGATTAAAATTTTCTGTGTATTCATGATAATGTTTAAAATTTTTGCTACATTTAAACCCTAAGTTAGTTACAAAAACCCTAAAATTATGCTTGTTTAAAAACTTGGGCTAACTTGCTTTTGAAAACATACTGACATATTCGTTCCATTCTTCTTATAATTATTTTTTTGTCACTCCCAAGCAGCACACCATTGTATATATCCCCAAAACGGCACTTCTTTGTTAAAGCCATTAGGACAGAAATATTTTTGAGCCAGATGCAATGGCTCATGCCTGTAATGTCAGTACTTTGGGAGGCCTAGGTTAGAGGACTGCTTGAGGATAGGAGTTTGTGACCTGCCTGGGCAACATAGCAAGACCCAGTCTTTACAAATGAAATGAAAATAAAATATAAAATAAACTGGCTGGACAAAGTAGTGCACACCTGTGGTCATAGCTACCAGGAGGCTGAGATGAGAGGACCATATGAACCCAGGAGTTTGGGGCTGAGAATGAGCTATGACTGCACCACTGCACTTCAGCCAGAACTATGGGTTGGTGAGTTAGAAATAAGTTCTCAGTTCTGAATATAATAACTGCTCCTGGCACTCCCCAGAATGAGCTGGGTTTTCTTTTGCCTCTCTATAGTCCCTCTTCCTCAGGAAATACCCCCATGGTTCTGCCCGCTGTGCTATTAATTACACCAATGCTTATTATATGTCAGTTCAGTTTTATCTAGATTCTCCCAAAGTCAGTGCTGAACTTAGTTGTTTGAAAATGTATATATTGTAATAGTTACCAAAAAGACCAAATACAGCTAGATATTTATGCTATTTGTTTTATTTCCATCGTAGGTATATTTCCTTTTAAAATTCATATATATCTTTCTCTAAGGATTGTCTCCGTTTTCAGATGTTAAGCACTTTCTCATGCACACACCACCTAAGCAGCAAAGACAGAGTCCACGTCAGGGAATGTCACATTCAGGATAAGTACCTATTATTCTGTAACTCAGAAGTAGGAAAATGGATGTCCTCAAGCAGATGCTTTTCTTGACAGATACAAAAATTTGACAAGGATCACTGACTGACTTCCAACCCACCATTCATCACTTTTATCTTATTTTGACCCTAAGGGTCCCAGAGGGATAATGGCACTACATTCCTATTTAGAATTCAGATTTCAGATTGCATTTCTTATATCATTGTTTATAAGTAGTGGTTGCACACAGTGGCGATAATACTATGACATTAATCTACATTCCTCGTTAAATCGATTTTTGTCTTCCGTTTTTGAGCTTAGCTACAATTTCTCACACGGTTTCTCTAGGAAGATTCCTCAATGACTGAAACATTTAGAACATGGTCGATTCATAAATACGACACTGGGATTCCCCAATGACTGAAACATTTTGAACATGGTCCATTCATAAATACGACACTGGGATTCCCCAATGACTGAAACATTTAGAACATGGTCCACTCATAAATATGACACTGGGATTCCCCAATGACTGAAACATTTAGAACATGGTCCATTCATAAATACGACACTGGGATTCCCCAATGACTGAAACTTTTAGAACATGGTCCATTCATAAATATGACATTGGGATTCCCCAATGACTGAAACATTTAGAACATGGTCCATTCATAAATATGACATTGGGATTCCCCAATGATTGAAAAATTTAGAACATGGTCTATTCATAAATATGAAGAGCTTGTGTAGAAAGTATAATTTACTTATCCTATTATGCTTAAGAAATTATGTGAAATAATGTGAAAATAATCTTAAAACATTTGCATGCATATTTGCTGCAAGAGTCATCTTTCATTGATACTTAATCATAATCATGGACATGGTGGGTCCCAATAACCAATATTTAATGCAAGACTGTAAATTTAATAGAGAGAAAACCTTATTTATAAATTTTCATGTGTTCTTTTCTTGACAATAAGGAGCTGTGAGATTTGTATTTTAAAAGATACTTAGTAATAAAAACTTTAATTTTTAAAACTTTTATTTTTAAATTCTGCTTAATTGCATAAAAGTTAAAAGGTAATATTTAATATTTAATGAGGCTTATTGAGCTAAATGATGATATGCAGCTTGGGTTATACTTGCAATTATAAGATTTGCTCATTATACCTAAGCAATCTCCTTCACTCAATCTAGCTACCACTAAGGAAGCAAAATTCCCTGAATCATAGTATCAAAGCATTCCATTATGTTTTCTATTAAGTTGTTTTGTTCTTTGAATCATTGTCTATTTTAATTTATCCTTTTAGAAAGAAAACAAATTACTTAACTTGCATTTCCCACTAGAAGCTTCACTACAGCTAGACTTGGAATGGATTTCAGGCCATTTTTTAATAAATGATGGTCCCTAGTGAAAGATAGAATACTTGAGCCATCAATATTGAGTAAATAAAAGGGTTTGGGTAAATAAGAGAGAAGATACCTATTTTTCTCAAATATTTTAAATATCTAATAACCTATTCCTCATCTAAAGCAAGCCACAATTACTGGAAATGATGGTCAGAGGAAGGTATTAGCAACCCTGTGTAATACTACATGTCATGTTGGATCACTATTACAGAGAAACAGTTGTCATGCTGCATTTTAGTAATTCTACACATCACCAGAGAAATAGACAACTCTTATAGCCAAAGAAATCCAACGTAGCTACTGTCTACATATTCTTGTTTTAGACCTTTGGTGAAAAAAACTACTATGTGTATTGAATATATTTTACATTAGTTTTATCACAAAAGAAAAATGAGAATTCTATTAGATGCAAATACAAATTCTGAATGACAGGAAAGAAAAATTAAAATCAAAGCTGATCTTAATTAACAAAATGTATTATCTGCTTACATGTATATACAACTGTTCATATACAAAGGCACAGATGCATTTGTGGTTTTGAAAAAATATCTATTTCATTTCAAATCTTCATTGAACAATATTACATATGGCAAGAAAACTGATCTTTTTGAAGGATCTTTTAAAAAGTGTTAAACTTTATTAGATACTCCAAACTAGCAAAGCTCAACTTCATCACAATTATATAATAACACTGCACACTTTCAATTTTATCTGGAGAAATATATCTATCCCTTGAAATAACTCTGTAAACTTCCTGCTCACAGATTTCATTTCAAGCCTTGAAAATGCAGAAAATCAATGCTGAATATACTTGCCCCGAAAGGAAAAGAAAATTTCAGGGGTGTCAGGATGTTTTATCACATAAAGTACAGAATTGCAATTTGTATATGAGCAGGCAACACACCTCCAAAAATAATACAATACTTATCACAAAATACATTCACAGATACTAGATTTGGCACAAACCACTCCATACAGCTATTGATGAAATCAGTATTGAAAGCCTTATTCCAAAATCTATGGCCCTTTTCTACTCTCCAACTGACATTTCAGGATGCCACAACCTTGCAGCTCCACTCTCTCATTAATTTCCCCTAAATACCCTTGGCAGAAGAACGAGAAACGTCACATTTTTCATTTAATTTCTAAAGAACATCACATCCTTTAAGAATAGGTTCTTGAAATTTTAAAATGTTAAACATAAAAACCCTAAAGAGACAAACATCCAAAAACATAAAAACCCTAAACAGACAAACGTCCAAAAACTTTTCTTCAAAATCACAACAACTTTATATGCTACGTGTTCCTGTAAAATACCACATACACAAACTCACAGGCACACCCACCCACCCAAAACCCACACACTCGAATTTATATGGCCTCGTAATACCTCACATATATATACATGTCACCAAATGCAACAGAGACACACGCATATATATGGCCTCATAATACCTCACATATATATACATATCATCAATTACAACAGAGAAAAGCCAATTTCAGAAACATGGCTTCAATTTTGATGCATTTACTCACACTTAATTCTATTTCAATTTAACTGCAGAGATATTACAATACCCTGTAACAAAAACCTGACGGAAGATTGTAACAAATTGCTTAAACATCAAACCAAACACTAAACATAATTTCATCACAAAGTGAAATTCGCATCCAACTCGCAAAGAATTAGAAAATCCTTGCACTTACCTTGGCCTTGTCCATTCCCCAGATGACCCCAAAACACCACCGTCATCATCAACAGCCCCGGAGCCCACGTCCACATCCTTCTAGTGACACGCTCGTGTCTTCTGGCCATTGCATCTTAAACTCTGCATATTCAGTGGGGTGGATGTGAAAGTACAATAAATTACATTCTTAGAGAAATACACTACGACTCAAATCCCATATCTAATATGCACTGTGCATTTCTGAATTATCCTGCCTACAAGGAGGTACATTTGAAAATCATGCTTCCCTTTAGGGTTGTCATATTGATGATTAATACGAAAGCTCATTCATTTTTAATCTTTAAGCATTCATCTGAATTCCATTTTTAATATCATTTTCCAAAACAGGCCACTTAACCTATGAATGTTAAAAAGTACTCCCGATATACATATTGGAGTTCAGTCAAGCAAAAGCATGGTGTATGGACACTACTTAAGTATAACTTGATATTTAGGCAAATTGATGAATTTAACATACCATGTAATCTCTACATATATACAAAAGGACTTTTCAACACATTTATGTAAGTTTTGCATAAATACCCTTGAAAATATTCTCAAGTTTTAAGTGGTATTCTAATTATGTCAGTAATTTTAACTGAATAAAGAGATGCATCATGTGCAAAAACTAATCTTGTTTACTTAAAATTGAGAGTAAAATTAATTATAGAAGGTACAAAACACTTGTAATTTTGATTTCAGATATATGACCCACAGGAACCTTCATATATACAAATATTATACACATATATGACAATGTATATTTGAATGTTCATTTTGAAACTGCTTTTCATACTGATACATGAAAATACTTAAATGTCCACCAAAGCAAGGTTATTTATTCATACATTTGAATGATATACAGTAGCTCAAAAGAATAAACTTGAGTTGCATGTACTAATATGGATAAGTGTCCAAAATGAATAGTGAAGCAAAACTAGCAAATTTAATAATGATAAGTTCAAAATTACACCTTTCATATGTAAACATGTGCAATAGTTAAAACTATAAATTTTATGTTGCATAAATATATAATACAGTATAATAACGCATAAGAATGAGAAACACCTTCAAGACTAAAGTTAGGAAATTACAAGACTACAATTTAAATGGTTAGTAGGTGGAATTTTAAATCAGAGGTTACTCCTAAATCCCAATTTTTCCACAGTTGACAAAATAACGGAGTTAAGAAAAATAAACTTAATGATTTCCAGAATGAATGCTTTATTCAAAATGCTACGTAATTACAATTCTAATAAACTTGCAAGGGAATCCAGTCACCCAGAAATTTTTTATGCCTTTCTCCTACATCACGAAAGGGGAAGATTTAATTACCAACTTTGCATTACTTAACGTCAGACTCATAGTATCAGAGCTAAAGAGAAATTGAAGAAACACCTAACTCAACCTCTCCATTTTAAATGACCAAATGAGTTGAGAAGGTTACAATGACATTTCTAAGTTCATATGTAAAAACAGAATTTTGATGACAATGACAGTTTAAGTACTAATAAACACTCCTGGAAAAGTTACTGTAATCCAGGTTATTTTACTGTGCTAAATGCCTTACATTCTTTACCCAATTCAGTTTCCACAGAAATCCTATGAACAAAGCACTTCCAAAATTTACCACTTCACAGCTAAGAAAACAAGGCTTAGAGAAATGCTACACGATCCCCTAGTCATGAGGTTAGTAGGTACCACTGTGGAGACTGAGGCAAAACAGGACGATTTCAAAGCCTATGCTCTGAACAAGTAAACACTAAGCAGGAATTTAGTTCTAGATCTCCCAGTTGTAGTCCAATAATCAGCCAAAAAATGGTGCTGAGAAGAGGGGAAAGAAAGATGTCTTGTATGTGGAGCCTCATGTATTTGATCCCAAATACATCTTCATATTGAAAATCATTAGAGCACAAGGCAAAAGAATTATTAGTTTGTTTCTAAAATCATCAACCTTTCCCAAGTTGAACATACAAATATATTTTATCATATATATACTATATGTGTGTATAGCGTGTGTTTATCTAAGTATTCCTGTGGTTTATATATCTGGATGTGGAATTACAAGTGTTTTGTGGTTTATTATTTATTTATTATTATACTTTGAGTTTTGGGGTACATGTGCACAATGTGCAGGTTTGTTACATATGTATCCATGTGCCATGTTGATGTGCTGCACCCATTAACTCGTCATATAGCATTAGGTGTATCTCCTAATGCTGTCCCTGCCCCCTCCCCCCACCCCACCACAGTCCCCAGAGTGTGATGTTCCCCTTCCTGTGTCCACGTGTTCTCATTGTCTCCCTCTGTTGCTCTGGCTGGAGTCAGTGGTGTGATCATAGCTCACTGCAGACTCCAAGTCCTAGGCTCAAGCGATACTTTTGCCTCGGCCTCTCAAGTAGCTCGGACTACAGGCACGCACCACCATCCCCGGCTAATTTTTTTACAGAGATGGGTCCCACCGTGTTGCTTGACTGGTCTCAGCCTCCTTAAGTCAAGGGATCCTCCCACCTGGACTTCCGAAAGCACTGAGATTACAGGTGTCAGCCACCGTGCGTTTTTTGATTTCTTCAATTAATTTTACTTATACACTTGATTACACAAGATTAATTTTGTGTACATAATGAATCTCTTTTGAGGTTTAAGTTACTGATTAATTAGAGTACCACTTAACAAGCGTGTCATCCCAGCACTTTGGGAGGCTGAAGTGGGCGGCTCACCTGAGGTCAGGCATGAGCCACCGTGCCCGGCTTACACACATTCTTTTCACTCCTGCTTGCAGATCTCTGTTCCCTTCTAATTCCAGTGGAACCACTTTCACTTAGTATCAAAATATCCAGATCCACTCATCAAAGTGTAAATAATCCTCCAGCAAATTACCTTTGCAAATCTATTTTTATGTAATATTTCCTTAACTTCTTCTTACCTACATCCAGTAGTCATTTTACAAGGCAGAATTTTTTCTATTTTATATAGAACTGAGGCAGTATTTGAAAAAAATCTCAAAACACTCTTCAGGAAGGACTGGCATCTAAAACACCAGTTCCAATATATATTTCAGTAACATTTTAAAGGACAGATGCTTTTCAAAATGTTATTATAATTTAAAAAAATGTAACCTTCCTCTCTGAGTTCATGTTTATGGAAAACTAATATTTCATAAATGCCAAGTTACTATGATGTATTATCTAAATGCTGCCCCTGCCATTCTATAAATACAAAAATCATAACCTTCTAACTAACTTTGGTATTAGTCAACAACTGTGCTGATGAAAAGTAAAATCAATTCATTTAAAATAATTTTCCATGAACAAAATCAAGTAACTTGTAAGTAGTATGGTAGATGAACCAAAAAATAAAGTAACATTAACCAGAAAGACATGCCATGGACTTCTCTAATCTTTTTTTGGAACACCCTTTTCATGCATATGAAAATAAAAATTAAATATAAAATACCTACTTTATGTATGTACTTTTACTTGTGTCTATTGTTCTTTAAAGATTAAAATAACTCCTAAAGCCTGGATAGCTGAGCCCATTGTGCTCTTCTGCCCATAAAATAGATCGGATGTGCAGTGAAAGAGGTAAAACTTAGGCTTTCAGGTTAGTTATGACGATGGAAACACAATTCTATTCAATAGTGTTCATCTTGGTCTTTCAAATGTTTAAGGTCACAAGGCAAAAGAGAACAGACTTTAAGAATGTTCGTGTATTACTTCTCGTCTTACCCAATAGCTACATTAGTTCAATTAGGCCAGTGTTTTGGAGTAAACAGCACTGTGAAATGTGTCGTGGAGTCCGGAGGCTCCACCACCTACCTCCATGTAGTTGTTCTGTCCGATGGAGCCTAGAGTAATACCTTAGGAGATGCATTACATCTACAGGTACCAACCAGGAAGGGTAGTCTTGAATTAAATGGCTTTAGAACACGTTATAAGAGCAAATCGAAGCTTCTAGGTATTACAACCACTTCAATCACAGAGCGTCTCTGGGTTCTATCTGTGGCCAGCATCAAGTATCTGTCTGCCCTCCCCGAATGCTTTCTCTCATCATGTGGATCTTCTAGATGGTCTTATTCTTCCCCAGCCAGCCAACTTGATCAACAAGCCTAGGTATATTAGATATGTATAAAGTTGGTTCTTAAATAAAGTCCATTTCTGTATCTAGGTAAGTAATGTCTTCAGACTTACAATTTCATTGATATCTAGAAAGAGTGACTCTAGTTAGCTTCTAGTGTCAGTTTTTCTAGCAGCTTCTTTAAAAACAAAAATCCTCTCTGGAACAAAGCTTCCTTGCAAGTATTGCTGTTGGCAATAGTCCTCTTTACTGAAATGCTTATCCGGTGAAACTTGCGCTGTGCCAGTGAGCCTGCAGGTTGATGGTCCTTTTGTTCAACTTCTACATTATAAAGCAACCTCTCTGATCACCCTTTTAAAACTAAAGACCAAAGAATCAAATGAGATCAGGAAGTGACCAGAGCTCACAGGTCATCAACTCCTCTTCTTAGCATATTATAGCACACAGTCTAAGCCCGAAAAACACAGCAGAACCCATTACAGCTCTCGAGTTCCAGTTATTAACATTGATTTTTTCCAATGGGAAATTTTCATTAGAAGCTATCACAGGACTCACATTCAGTAATAACTTAGATTAGGATACATACTGGAGCCTTTGTCCTTAGAGTAGGTGCCACTGAGTCACTATTAAAAGGAGTCTTTTTGATCTTAGTAAATTCTCACAGGGCTTATCTCAGTCTAAACTGTAACTGGCCTTTACTAGTGATGTCATGTGTAGTTCAAATTAATATTGTAATGTATATAAATTGTATATATAGGTATAATACATGCATGTATTTACAATTATTTATTTTATTTTATTTTTTAATAAGATAAAAGTTAGAGGTTAAAATATGACTCTAGGCCATTGTGCTTTAGAATGAAGAGCACAGACATGGGTTGGAAATGTAAATTTTGGCCCAATTTAATTTCTGTGACAAATTCATTAATGTCTTCAAGGTTCAGGCTCTATGTATGAGACAAATGAAAACAGCTCTAAGATTCCTGAAAACCCTAAAATATTAAAATTCCACTCTGCCATTAGTTCAGATAAATCATTTGCCAATTTGCCCCACAAGAACCAGGCATCTTTAAATGGTAACATAACATGCACTTCTCTCTCCCAAAGTGTGGTGCATAAACGTTCTGCTTCTCAATAACACAGGATGCCTGCTAAAATGTGCTGTCAGGGGGATTAGTAAGGAAATGTTGTATCAAAACTTCTGCAGATGTGGCCCTGAAATACACATTGTAATAAATCCTCCAGGCCTCTCAAGTTAGGAATAACTGGTTTATAAAATTGTACTTACTTAAAAATTATAGATAAACAGATTTCACCGTAACCCATTCTTTCTGTTCTGAATGAAATAAGGCTCTATATTCAGACTGAATTTTCAGTGAAAAACAACTTAAAATAGTGACAAATCATCTATAAGTTTAAATGAATATAACTAGGAGACCTGAAAACTCAGGTTTAGCAGTCATCTTCCAACAGTTTGAGAGCCCACAGGAGCCACAGAGCCCTCATGTCTCTCCAGAGAAGCAGGGTGATTCTTCCCCCTAAACACCATGCAATTCTTGAAGTGAGTGAAAGCATCCCTGCTCACACTGATACCCTCTCAAGTGAACTCAAAGTTAAGCCATCTCCAGCCAGACCAGATATCCTGGCCCATATCTCATTCATTAATATATGTTGAGAAGCCTTTGTTTCTTGGAAACTACATGAAGTGAATAGGCTGTGGACTCCACTGGACATAGTGGTCTATATTTAACCAATTCCCTTCACACATATGTATCAGATGCTCTCTTAGTTACGGAGCTGCAGTGGTGAATAAGAAAGCCACAGTCCTGTACTCCCAGGGTTTCAATTCTGAAGACGAAGACAGGCACAGAAACCCAACTGAGCAAAGAGAAGAGATTATTACAAAATGTGTTCACATGCAAAGTGAAGCAAGGGACTGAATATACAACAAGGGTTTTGGGGCGAACATTAGATACAATCTTAATTCAGATTATATAAGATTCATACATATAATTTTTATATATAGATATATTAATTTGGGCCGGGCGTGGTGGCTTATGCCTGTAATCCCAGCATTTTGGGAGGCCAAGGCGGATGGATCACTTCAGTCCAGGAGTTTCAGACCAGTCTGATCAACATGGCAAAACCCCATCTCTACTAAAAATAAAAAAGTTAGCCGGGTGTAGTGGTGTGCGCTTGTAGTCCCAGCTACTCAGGAGGCTGAGAAAGGAAAACTGCTTGAACCCAGGAGGCAGAGGTTTCAGTGAGCCAAGATTGTGCCACTGCACTCCAGCCTGGGTGACACAGCAAGACCCTGTCTCAAAAGAAAAAGAAAAAAAGAAATATTAATTTGGATTATACAGATTCTAACCACTTCTTTCAAGTGAGAATATTTAAGGTAAGACCTGAGAATAAAAAGAGTTAGCTTTTCATACACTACAGAAAGATTCGTCTTTTAGGAAAAACCCCCAGTGTTCATGGACCCTAATATATGAGCAAGATCTTGGCATGTAGAAGAAACCTGTGAATTGGATGAAATGAAAAACTGAAAAGTAGGAATCTGGATGAAGTACAGAAGGGAGAAAGACTAATGTGAGACGTGGCTGAAAGAGAAGGATATGTGAAACAGTACAGGTCTTCATTAGTAATGATGAGGAACATAAATGTTAGTCCAAGTACACCAGAAAAGTGGGAGAGTTGGAAACTGAAAGACATGTTAAGAGATCACTTTGGTTTCTCTGTAGCTAACAGGGTGTAGGAGATTAAGAATTAAAGTAGGTTGACTAAGGATGACCTAAGAAAATAAGCATAGGTAAGAAAATATGTGGCTCTGGCTAGGCTGGGGACATTGGAAATCAAAAGAGGTGGAGGAAATTACAGATGTATTTGGAACCAAAATATTTTTTAAATGAATGTTGAATTGGATATTGTCAGAATATTGAGGAAGGGCCAAAAATGACTTATAAGCGTCTAGCATGGCTGGCAGTGCCACTTACTGACATGTGGGAAACCAGGACATGTTACCTCTGAATTATTCGAGTGCTATTGTCATGTAAATCATCAACTCCCAGAATAAAGGTCTGGGCCAAACTCTAAGACTGGAAATTATGAGCTGTTTAGTAGTGTTTAGAGCTTAGAGAGAGTATGTGTGTGGAGAGAAAAGAAGAGCAATTAGGACAGAACCCTTAGAAACATCAATATTTAAAATTTGGGAAGAGAAACAGAAACAAATAAATTGTGGGAAAATGAAGCTCAGGGTAGTTGCAAGGGAATGCTAAAAATGAACTATGGCATTTGAGGAGGAAAACGTGGAAACTGAAAGCAAGAGAGTACGGATGGATCGTGAGGGAGCAGCAGCAGCTGTGTCCTAAGAAGAGTCTCAGTGAAAATGAAGGGTTGTAGGAATGAGGACATCTGGGCCAACGAGCTGGCAAGGAGTGATGTCCAGGAGGCAGAATATTTGCATCTAGATCCTGGTGGTATATACCCTTATAGAAAATGTTTCAGATTTGATGACAATAAAGTGGAGGAAAGAAAAAAAGTAATGGAAATAAAGATGTCAAAAAACGGGGAACCGAGGTTTGTACTGGTCCTTTCACGTGAAAGCTGAGCCACTAAAATGATGGCTGAACTTGCCTGAAGATGATATTGAGCAAAAGATCTACAGCCTTAAATAAATGGCAAGAGGCCAGGTGCAGTGGATCATGCCTGTAATCCCAGAACTTTGGGGGGCTGAGGCAGGCATATCACCTGAGGTCAGGAGTTCGAGACCAGCCTGGCCAACATGGCGAAACCCCGTCTCTACCAAAAATACAAAAATTAGCTGGGTGTGGTGGTATGCACCTGTAATCCCAGTTACTCAGGAACCTGAGGCAGGAGAATCACTTGAAACCGGGAGGAGGAGGTTGCAGTGAGCCGAGATCACACCATTACACTCCAGCATGGGTGACAGAGCAAGACTCCATCTCAAAAAAAAAAAAAAATAAGACCAGAGTGCCCAGGAGGGAGGTCTGTTGATGATGGTAATACCAAAGGGGCATGGCCGATATTTCCAAGGGGTTTGAGTTTCAAAGGAACAGTCTAATTTGCAAGGAGCGGAGAAATTAACAGTCTAGAAGTTGTAACGGGAACCAAGAACAACCACCTCGGCTTCCAGCCATAGGTATGTGGAGGGTGAGAAAAAGACCTGTCTCAATTTATGAAAGCTAGAGGAAAAACTGCACTTTAGTATCAACCAACTTTTGTTTTAAGATAATTACAAACCAATATGGAACTTAGCAAGAGTCAATTTTGACAGTTTCCTGCAGCTTAGTAAATTCTGCACAAAATTAAGATTTAACACAAAAGTAGAGAAAAATTTTAATGGCATAGCACATTTCTTCACAATTCCTTAAACCAAATAATTCCCTGTTCTTCTAACTCTCACCTTACACTATCAACTAGGCTTCTTATTCAATGAACGGTTTAAGTCTACTAAGACACACACACACACACACACACACGTCTTATCCAGCTGCAGATCTCATTTTTGAAGGTACACTGAAAGTACATAGATCATTCTATAATCATCAACTATGAAGATTGTGAGCAACTGGAACAAGTATTCTTGGAAAAGAAGTTTCCTGTGTATAAGAAAAAAAAGAGTCCAACTCTGGGAACTGACTTGGCTGAGTCATCATTATATGCCACTGGCAAGAAATCAAGAAGTAACTCAGGACTGATAAACTTTGTTAAAGGAAATGGAAACAGCCTATCTGTGAGGCTTAATTCTTGATAATCTGGCCAAGATATAGCATCTGGATAAGAGTTCACTGACTCAACTAAATTTTGTGAAGGTGAAGTACTTGTTAAAATGAAAGATCTATTTAGAGAGAAATAAGTAGACATAATGTCTGCACTATGGATAGGTGTATACCTGTTTTTTGCAAAAACAGTTTGTATCTTTGAAATGCTGGTTTGCCCTGGACAGAGCTAACTTAAATAGAGACCTGGCGCGGTGGTTCATGCCTGTAATCCCAGCACTTTGGGAGGCCGAGGAGGGTGGATCATGAGGTCAGGAGATCGAGACCATCCTGGCTAACACGGTGAAACCCCGTCTGTACTAAAAATGCAAAAAATTAGCCGGGCATGGTGGCGGGCACCTGTAGTCCCAGCTACTCTGGAGGCTGAGGCAGGAGAATGGTGTGAACCCGGGAGGCGGAGCTTGCAGTGAGCCGAGATCGCGCCACTGCACTCCAGCTGGGTGACAGAGAGAAACTCCGTCCCCAAAATATATATATATAGTTTTTTTATATATATATGTATATATACCCAAAGGATTATAAGTCATGCTGCTATAAAGACACATGCACACGTATGTTTATTGTGGCACTATTCACAATAGCAAAGACTTGGAACCAACCCAAACGTCCAACGATGATAGACTGGATTAAGAAAATGTGGCTGGATACATATGTAACAAACCTGCACATTGTGCATATGTACCCTAAAACCTAAAGTATAATAAAAAAAAAAGAAAATGTGGCACATATACACCATGGAATACTATGCAGCCATAAAAAAGGATGAGTTCATGTCCTTTGTAGACACATGGATGAAGCTGGAAACCATAATTCTCAGCAAACTATCACAAGGACAAAAAAAACCAAACGCTGCATGTTCTCACTCATAGGTGTGAATTGAACAATGAGAACACATGGACCCAGGAAGGGGAACATCACACTCCGGGGCCTGTCATGGGGTGGGGTGAGGGGGAGGGACAGCATTTGGAGATATACCTAATGTAAATGATGAGTTACTGGGTGCAGCACACCAACATGGCACATGTATACATATGTAACAAACCTGCACGTTGTGCACATGTGTCCTAGAACTTAAAGTATATATATATATATATATATATATATATATATATATATATATATAAATATAAAGAGAAAACCATTAAAGAAAGGCTATAATACACAGGAACACACAGACATACATACACCTGTGTGTCTATATCTTCAGTTATCACACTTTTTCTATACAGACTCCACACGAGACAAACATGTTACATTTTATGAGAAACTATAAGTGGAAAGAGGAGAATTTGTGAAATCAATATAGAATGTTCCTTGTTTAGCATAATTCTAACTGTTTCTCATTAGAGGTCTGAGTATCAATCTGTATTATATGTGGCCATGCTGGCATTTGGGAAATTCCACAAGAAACTTTTTAAATATGAATTTGGAAAAGGGAAAAGGATTTTTAAAGTGTCTTTTTTTGTTCTGCATTCTATGTGGAACATCTATTTTGTGCTAACTGCTCGTGTTAGCTTGTGATTGCCTGTGACTATGTGGAAGATATACTTTACGTGACTATGTGAGCAATAGTCTTAAAGTTAAGAAATCTAAAATTTGGTTGGTTTAGTTGCTAATTAGGTAAATTACCTTGTAATGGTTACTTAACCTCTCAAAGATTAATTATCTTCAGTGGTACATTGAAGGTTCCATTCATATTGATTTTAGTAGACTTATCCTACTAAAAAGTAAATTTAACAGAAATTATTCTAGAGCTCATTATTTCAGGAGACCCCACCCCAGCTTTTATTCCTAACTTCAAGAAATGCAGAGAAATTTAAAAATTCGATGTTCTCCCAATTCAACAGAATATAACTGAACTAAATCGATTTATGTATAATTCATTATTTCAACCTTTAACGCTATATCCGAGCGGTTTGTTTTCACCATAAAGTTATAGCTGTTTAGGCCAATAATTAAAGAGGACCTTGATAGAGAATGACAAGAGAGGATGATCACCCTATTGTCTATCTTCCAGCTGTTTTCAATGCCCTGAAGTTTTATTCACACCCAAATATTAGAATCTTATCTGAGAGAGCGTACTCAAATGATGAATCATGCTAATTTCTCAAGAAAAGTGTTACAGAATAATAAATGCCTTTCTGGTCAAAGCACTGATGCTCTGGAAATAATCTTTATCCAAATGAGGTACAGGAATTGTTAGGACTATTAAAAGTTTGTATATGATATCTGCCAGGTTCGACTGAGCTTCACTTAAAATCTACCATATTAGGGCCAAGTGTAATGACTCAAATTAGTGAACTTAAAAATTGTTTTAAAATGTTTCCTGGAGACATTTCAAATATTGCTCTCTGATTTATCACTGTTACTTTTGCTGAATTCAATTTGATGCCAAGATTTATTCAGATTAATCAAATGCCATAAACTCTGATACCTAATGTTCCTTAACACCTTAAGAACTTTTAAACAGATCAAATGTTGAAGATACGCTTTTAGTGAAACTGTACCTAAGCACATGAATTCTATTGAATATAGCTTTTTAGAAGACTAACAAAGAAAGAAGACTTAGGAAATTCGGAAACATTTTTTAAACCTTCTAGAGGGAATTAAACTACTGAAAAATAATTTCAATTGGTGAATCTAATGGCATTAATCAGAAGATAAGAAAAAAGTAACCATAAAACTTTATGGGGGTAATATTTGCTATGAGGATCAGGAAAAACAACTAATGGATATTAGGCTTAATATCTGGGTGATGAAATAAACTGTACAACCAATCCCATGGCATAAGCTTACCTCTGTAACAAACCTACACTTGTACCCCTGAACTTAAAAGTTAAAATTTAAATAAATAACGTTGTGCTATTAATTTCAACCAGAGCCTTTCCAAGGTGCAGGGAACTTTTGAGAATTTTATTTCTTGCAAAAGGAAACTTGATTCCTTGCTTAGGGCCTTTCTAGGAAAACCTCTATTCTTTGGAGAAGCATCATACTCCTACAATATTTAAGGACCATCATATTTGTCAGACTTTTTTTCTGTTTTACTGTGAGCAGTTTACAGAACATAAAGAAAAATCAAATCCGAAGGTGCACTACACGTGTTTTATCAAAAGGAACATTTTTGTGTACTTTTAAGAAAATACGACAAATTGAGTTTTCTGACCTATTACCAAGTTAGACATCTTGAGTGAATTGAATCTGTTGTAATCCTGTTTGGTTTTCATCCCATGGCTCTGGAAAACTGACATTTATCTCCAATTTTTCAACTTTGCTTCTTTCCAGTACCTCATCTATACGACTATTATAGTACTTTTCATCTGCTTCTACCACTACACTATGGCTGCATTACTTTTAACACAGTGTCCCACATGTTACCCATTTCTACCTTATATAAAGAGTAGAAATTGAATTGTAATTGAGTATCCAGTTGCCTCATATTCAGGTCTTCAACTGAAATAACTCCAGCTATCTCAAAACTTCAACCCTCTCTGGAAGTATTGGACCAAATTATCCCAGATTATAGCACTCTCAGGCTAAAATTACTAATGCTTCTATAGTTTCAGAGACTGTATCAGGTTATTCAACACAACATTCCATGCACCATTCCAGCCTCATATAATCAGAGGACACTTAGACGACTTTAATAGCCTTCAAAAGACACCCTCC
Source organism: Symphalangus syndactylus (assembly GCF_028878055.3). Classification (NCBI taxonomy): domain Eukaryota; kingdom Metazoa; phylum Chordata; class Mammalia; order Primates; family Hylobatidae; genus Symphalangus; species Symphalangus syndactylus. The sequence continues at coordinate 7,530,916 of NC_072445.2, read as the reverse complement.
TCTTTTACTTATATATATATTTATTTATCTATTTATTTAATGGAGACAAGGTCTCACTCTGTCACCCAGACTGGAGCGCAGTGGCATAATCACGGTCCACCGCAGCCTGCACCTGCCGGGCTCTGATCCTTCCACCGCAGCCTCCTGAGTGGCTGGGACCACAGGCGCCGCCACCACGTCTGCCTGGTTTTTGTATTTTTGTGGAGATGGGGTTTCACATGTTGCCCAGGCTGATCTGAGACTCCTGGGCTCAAGAGATCCACCTGCCCCGGCCTCCCAAAGTGCTGGGATTACATGAACGAGCCATTGTGCCCAGCCGGTCCCGCCCGGTTTTTAACCTTCGTACTGTTTATATAATCATCCTTCACAAAATAGAACACTTCATTACTCGATGGTTCTCATTATTCTAATATGAAGAACTATATTAAGAAAATAAATTCCTGGCCGGGCGCCGTGGCTCACACTTGTAATCCCAGCACTTTGGGAGGCCGAGGCGGGCGGATCACGAGGTCAGGAGATCGAGACCACGGTGAAACCCCGTCTCTACTAAAAATACGGAAAATTAGCCGGCGTGGTGGCGGCGCCTGTAGTCCCAGCTACTCGGGAGGCTGAGGCAGGAGAATGGCGGGAACCCGGGAGGCAGAGCATGCAGTGAGCCGAGATCGTGCCACTGCACTCCAGCCTGGGCGACAGAGCCAGACTCCAGCTCAGACAAAAAAATAAATCAATAAATTTCCAATATTTCCTAGCATATCCAATTTAATTCTATACATCACATAAAAATAAAAGCCGTCTTACTGTGTTAGTTTCTTACTGCTGTTACAGTAAATTAACATAAACTCAGAGGCTTAAAACAACACATTTTTTTTCTTTATACTTCTGGGGGTCAGAAGTCCAAAATGGGTCTTAGTGTGCTAAAATCAAGGTATCATCAAGTGTATATTTTGTCTAGAGATTCCAGGAGAGAATTCACCAGGTTTGAGGGGTCACATGTATCCCTGAGCTCTTGGCCTCTGCACATCTTGGACACAGCACATCACTTCAGCCTCGGCTCCATTTTCCCCAAGCTCTTCTGCTCACTCTGGTCTCTCCGCCTTCCTGTCTGAAGGTTCTTTGTGACTACAGTGGGCCCACCTAGATAATTCAGGATAATCGCTCCAGTTTAAGGTGAGGTGATTAGCAATCTTAATTCCACCTCTAACCATAATGCTTCCATGCTGCCTAACAACACATTCAAAAGGTCATCCTGCTAAGGGTCATTATTCTACCTACACACTAAGTGACTGAGAAAAAGTAAAGTTATCTATCATGCCTTACCTATGGCGAGGAAATAATAACTTATAATGATTTATCTACGAAAACCTGTTTTTAAAAGCTTTGGTCCTAGTCTATTGATTAAAGTTTTGGTATATTCCAGATAAATTTCATGTCCTTGATGCTAACACATTGTGCACAGTAGATGGCCTTTTTAAAATAGTACTGCATAAAGGAATATTTAAGGTTGTCTGGACAATAGAAAAGGAACTTTAGTTGCTATGCCACAAAAGGCCGGATTTCTGCACATTACACCTCCTACCAGTGCACACATGTGCCAAACTCCTTCCTGAAAGCCTGGTTTATGTTTCCTATGTGCTTAGCAATAGTTTTACTCTCACGACTGTTTATATTAAGTCCTATTTTTTAAAGCATATCCTCATTTGTTTGTTTTCCTGAGCCTCTGAACTGGATTTCATCTGGTATGTATTGCACAGGTTTGCACACTTGATTGTACGCTACCTTAAAGCATCCTCTTGTGTTCTGGACACGGTTATTTTTCTCCATGGTAAGGTGATAAGTGACTTCTCTGAGGACTTGCCACCTTAGAATGCAGTGGTGACATCACCTGCTCAGGCTCTGTCTGCAATGTGGAATTTACTATTTTCCAACTTCTGGTCTAACTTGAACTTCATAATTAAGCAGAGCCGCCTTTTGAGGGAACAGTAGGGTGTCTGCCCCTAAACGTCTGTGTAAATGCAGAGACACATTTGGGAACATAACTGACTTTTATGTACAGAAGCCAGATGCATTTCATGCCCATGCATGCTTAGGGAAGCAAGTTCATCTCATCTATCACAATAAGCATCTGTGCCACTGAATTCCACTGCAGGATACTTTTCACACTTAGACAACAAAACATTTAAGGAAATAAAAGCTCTTTCCAATAAAAATGTGCATCAAATACTGTGTGTATGTTTAAAAAAAAACCTTCCTCTATAAGATAAGGCCACAGGAACTACTAAAAAAGCATTCTTGAAATACATTTTCTGATAGGAATCTAGGCCCTTGCCTTATATAAGATTTAAGGAAAGTGATGTGTGTGTCTTTATACTTGAAAGGCTGTTTTCAACAGCAAAGGGTATGCTTTGAGGTATCAATATAGTTTTGAGAATGAAAAAGTTTAAAAGAAATGGAATGCATATTCTCCAGGTATGAACATGCAATTGTCATTATTTTCCTACCATCTACTAGATTAGAAACAGAAGAAAAATTATGGAAATGTCTGTTTTCCCTCAATAGGGGTACCTATTTATTAATTAATTACTATTCTTTAAACATTTTCAAAATAGACTCATAAGTGACAACTTTCAGAGAAAACAAGGGTTTTTGGATGTAAATATTTACTTATAACATGGATAAAATAACTTTGTTAAATATTAACTCCATATTCATAATGTTCTCTATTGTTTTTGCATTTTGTTTAACAATAGAGAATCTAAGACATTTAGTGTTCATGAGTTTCATACAGTTTCCTGTCAATGTACTTTGTCTTTTTTTTATTGGACTACTAATCATTTATTTATGATTTGTTGGAACTACTCATATTTTAAATATGTCAAGTGAATTGCAAGCACTTGTTGCTGATTTGATATTTGCTTTTTACACATATTCATTGTATCCTCTGAAAAAGAAAAGTTTTATATTTTAACAAATTCCAATCCATAAATTTTTTTTTAAATTTTCTGTTATTGTTTAGGGCTATGTTTGGATATTTAATTTTAACCGTAATGTTGCAAGTGATATTTGTCTATGGTATTTTTTCTTTATATTTTGAAAAGGTGTATTTGACATCCACTATGGAATTAATATTTATTAATGACATATTATACCTTTGTGCAACTATAAAATACATATAGCCAATTATCTGAACACCATTTTATGAACTGTTTATCACTTATCCACTGATTTGAAACACTATCTTTATCATATATTGGATTTTAGGTTTATCGAGATTATGTAACATGAAATTATTTAATTATGAAATTATGCGAATTCAAGCATGACAGTCAGCTCTTCTTCCCCACCACTACCCTGTAAAAGGATGGATGGAATAATTGCTTCCCTATGGCTTAAGTGTATGAGAGGTATACAACATGGTCTTGATGAAGTGGGAACTACACAGAAACTGTTTTTGGTCCTGAAATGTACTCCAGCTTTACCAATTTGTTCTACACATATACCATTGAGGGTAGAAGCTGAATTTTGCTAATGATTATATTTACACTACTTAACATTGTGCCAGATACTGAGTAGATGCTTAGAAACATGTTTAATGACTTGTTTTATTGCTAGAGACCTAATTATCTGCTGTAGTGGTGCTATCTCATTCAGAATCATTTTGACCAGCCTTTCTCCATCATGAATAAAACACTTATTTACACACTTGTGTACATGCACATGTGCATAGAAACACACACACCCTTTGCAGAGACAAACTGCATCGAAAGCATGTACAAACATTATAGTATTTTTGTTGATTCTGACCTGATTCTGATTCTATTGTATACATTTTCATTCTGATCACAATAACAATAAAAATAGAAAACTATAAGTTGTGAAGCTGGAAGATGCAGAACATGAAAGATCGAATTACCAATTTTTTTTTCCATTTTCTTTAGTTGGCTGCTGATAAAATCAGAAAAGAAATGGACACAAAAATGAAAGTATGCAATGTGTGTGCGTGTGTGTGTGTGTGTATCACATGCACTCGTTTCCATGATGTACATATGGAATTTCATAACCAGCCAAACTAAGCTTCATAAGTGAATGAGAAATAAAATCCTTTACAGACAAGCAGATGCGGACAGATTTAGTCACCATCAGACCTGCCTTCCAAGAGCTCCTAAAGGAAGCACTAAACATGGAAAGGAAAAACCAGTACCAGCCACTGCAAAAACACACCAAAATATATAAACCAATGAAACTAGGAAGAAACTGCTTCAACTAATGTGCAGAATAACCAGCTAACATCATGATGACAGGACCAAATTCACACATAACAATATTAACGGTAAATATAAATGAGCTAAATGCCCCAATTAAAAGACATACACTGGCAAATTGGATAAAGAGTCAATACCCACAGGTGTGCTGTATTCAGGAGACACATCTCACTTGCAAGGACACACATAGGCTCAAAATAATGGGATGGAGGAATATTTACCAAGCAAATGGAAAGAAAGAAAAAAAAAGCAGGAGTTGCAATCCTAGTCTCTAATAAAACAGACTTTAAACCAACAAGGATAAAAAAGGACAAAGAAGAGCATTACATAGTAGTAAAGGGATCAATGCAACAAGAAGAGCTAAGTATCCTAAATATATATATATGCCAAATACAGGAGCACCAGGATTCATAAAACGAGTTCCTAGAGACCTACAAGGAGACTTAGACTCCCACACAATAATAGTGGGAAACTTTAACAACCCACTATCAATATTAGACAGATCAACAAGAAAGGAAATTAACAAGGATATTCAGACTTGAACTCAGCTCTGGTCCAAGTGGACCTAATAGATACCTACAGAACTCTCCACCCCAAATCAACAGAATATACATTCTTCTCAGCACCACATAGCACTTATTCTAAAATCAACCACATAATTGGAAGTAAAACACTCCTCAGCAAATGCAAAAGAATGAAAATCATAACAAACAATCTCTCACACCACAGTGTAATCAAATTAGAACTCAGAATTAAGAAGCTCACTCAAAACTGCACAACTACATGGAAACTGAACAACCTGCTTATGAATGACTACTGGGTAAATAGCAAAATTAAGGCAGAAATAAATAAGTTCTTTGAAACCAATGAGAACAAAGACACAACATATCAGAATTTCTGGGATACAGTTAAAACAGTGTTTAGAGGGAAATTTACAGCATTAAATGTCCACATTAGAAAGTGGGAAAGATCTAAAATAGACACCCTAACATCACAATCAAAAGAAGCAATGGAAAACACATTAAAAACCTAGTATAAAACAAGAAATAACTAAGATCACAGCAGAACCGAATGGGAGAGAAACACAAAAAAACCTTCAAAAAAAAATCAATGAATCTAGGAGTGGGTTTTTTGAAAAGATTAACAAAATAGATAGACTGGTAGCCAGACTAACAAGGAAGAAAAGAGAGAAAGATCAAATAGACACATTAAAAAACGATAAAGGGGATATCACCACTGATCCCACAGAAATACAAACTATTATTAGAGAATACTGTAAACACCTCTACACAAATAAACTAGAAAATCTAGAAGAAATGGATAAAGTCCTGGACACATACACCCTCCCAATACTAAAGCAGGAAGAAGTCAAATCCCTGAATAGACCAATAACAAGTTCTGAAATTGACTCAGTAATTACTAGCCTACCAACCAAAAAAAGCCCAGGACCAGATGTATTCACAGCCGAGTTCTACCAGAGGTACAAAGAGGAGCTGGTACCATTCCTTCTGAAACTATTCTGAACAATAGAAAAAGAAAGACTCCTCCCTAAATCATTTTATGAGGCCAGCATCACTCTGATTCCAAAACCTGGCGGAGACCCAATAGAAAAAGAAAATTTCAGGCCAATATCACTGATGAACATCGATGCGAAAATCCTGAATAAAATACTGGCAAGAGAATCCAGCAGCACATCAAAAACTTATCCACCACGATCAAGTTGGCTTCATGCCTGGCATGCAAGGCTGGTTCAACATATGCAAATCAATAAACATAATCCATCACATAAACAGAACCAATGACAAAAACCACATGATTATCTCAATAGATGCAGAAAAGGCCTTCAATAAAATTCAACACCCCTCATACTAAAAACTCTCAATAAACTAGGTATTGATGGAACATATCTCACAAAAATAAGAGCTATTTATGACAAATGCATAGCTAATATCATGCTAAATGGCCGAAAGCTGGAAGCATTACCTTTGAAAACTGGCCCAAGAGTAGGATGCCCTCTCTCCCCACTCTTATCAACATAGTATTGGAAGTTCTGGCCAGGGCAATCGAGTAAGAGAAAGAAATAAAAGCATGCAAATAGGAAGAGAGGAAATCAAATTGTCTCTGTCTGCAGATGACATGATTGTATATTTACAAAACGCCACCACCTCAGCCCAAAAATTCCTTAACCTGATAAGCAACTTTGGCAAAGTCTCAGGATATAAAATTAATGTGCAAAAATCACAATCATTCTTATATACCAATAACAGACAAGCAGAGAGCCAAAGCATTAGTAAACTCCCATTCACAATTGCTATAAAGAAAACAAAATACCTAGGAATACAACCTACAAGGGATGTGAAGGACCTCTTCAAAGAAAACTACAAACCAGAGCTCAAGGAAATGACAGGACACAAACATATAGAGAAACACTCCATCCTCATGGATAGGAAGACTCAATATCATGAAAATGGCCATATTGCCCAAAGTAATTTATAGATTCAATGCTATTCCCATCAAGCTACCATTGACTTTCTTCACAGAACTAGAAAAAAACTATGTTAAATTTCATATGGAAGCAAAAAAGAGCCTGTGGAGCCAAGGCTAACCTAAGCAAAAAGAACAAAGCTGGAGGCATGACGCTGCCTGACTTCAAACTATATTACAAAGCTAAAGTAACCAAAACAGCATGGTGCTAATACCAAAACAGATATATAGACCAATGAAACAGAATAGAGGCCTCAGAAATAACACCACACATCTACAACAATCTGATCTTCAACAAACCTGACAAAAGCAAGCAATGGGGAAAGGATTCCCTATGTAATAAATGGCGCTGGGAAAACTGGGTAGCCATATGCAGAAAAGAGAAACTAGACCCCTTCATTATACCTTATAAAAGAATTAACTCAAGGTGGATTAAAAACATAAATGTAAAACCTAAAACTATAAAAACCCTAGAAGAAAACCTAGGCAATATGATTCAGGACATAGGTGTGGGCAAAGACTTCATGACTAAATCACCAACAGCACTTGAAACAACAGCCAAAATTGACAGATGGAATCTAATCAAACTAAAGAGCTTCTGCTCAGTAAAATAAACTATCACAAGAGTGAACAGGCAACCTACAAAATATGAGAAAATTTTTGCAATCTATCCATCTGACAAAGGTCTAATATCCAGAATCTAGAAGGAACTTAAACAAATTTACAAGAAAAAAAAAACAAACAACCCCATCAAAAAGTGGGCAAAGGATATGAACAGACACTCCTCAAAAGAAGATATGTATATGGCCAATAAACATATGAAAAAAGCTCATTATCACTGTTCATTAGAGAAATGCAAATCAAAACCACAATGACATACCATCTCACACCAGTTAGAATGGTGATCATTAAAAATTCTGGAAACAGCAGAAGCTGGAGAAGATGCAGAGAAATAGGAACACTTTTACACTGTTGGTGGGCTTGTAAAATAGTTCAACCATTGTGGAATACAATGTGGTGATTCCTCAAGGATATAAAACCAGAAATACCATTTGACCCAGCAATCCCATTACTGGGTATATACCAAAGGATTATACATCATTCTACTCTAAAGACACATGTACATATATGTTTATCATGGGACTATTTACAATAGCAAAGACTTGGAACCAACATAATGCCCATCAATGATAGACTGGATGAAGAAAATGTGGCACATATTCACCATGGAATACTACACAGCCATAAAAAAGGATGAGTTCACGTCCTTTGCAGGGATATGGATGAAGCTGGAAACCATCATCCTCAGCAAACTAACACAGGAACAGAAAACCAAACACTGCATGTTCTCACTCATAAGTGGGTGCTGAACAATGAGAACATGTTGACACAGGGAGAGGAACATCACACACTGGGGTCTGTAGGTGGGTGTGGGGAAAGGGGAGGGAGAGCATTAGGACAAATAGCTAATGCATGTGGAGCTTAAAACCTAGATGACGGGTTGATGGGTGCAGCAAATTACCATGGCACAAGTATACCTATGTAACAAACCTGCATGTTCAGCACATGTATCCCAGAACTTAAAGTAAAATTTTAAAAAATGAAAGTATGCAATATGTGTATGTGTGTGTATACATACATATAAAACAAGTACTCATTTTCATTATGTACATATATGCACATTATGAGTGTGAATATATGTTAAATAATATCCTATCAGTTTTGTATTTGTAACACATATATGTACATGCATATACAACAAATAGAGGTGTTTTGCATAATAATTTCATTTATATTCATTTCATCAGCTAAGAACTAAAAAGAATTTAAATCAAAATCAATTATTCATTTACAGGTGTTTTTAACCATCATCTCCCCCTTTATCTTCACTTTTATGCCTCCTTGTATTGCCATTTTGTGACTTTTTTGCCATAAATTATACATATTTGGAACAGTCACTTTAAGAAATTCAATCTTTGGATAAGATCTCTAAGATTGATTTAGTATGAATACGTGTGTGGGCACACACTTGACAAAGAAAGGTCAGTTATAAATATATGTGTACACTTATCAAAATAATTCACATAAAATCTCTGAATAAAATTATCTGTATGCTTTTTCTGTCAATAAAAGCAATATAGTATAATTCTTGGTAGTAAACCTGTTTGTTTTCATTCTGTTGCCTACCATGTGAGCTGCCATGTTGGTATAAAACATCGATCATTTGATATTTTACTACAGCAAATAATAGTGATCCCCACGAAATAATAAATAAATCAGTGAGTTTCACGGAAATAAGTTTTTGGATGGATCAGATAATTTGAAGTGGTTAGTTTATTCTCCAGCAAGGTGAAAGAAAAAAGCTGTTAGTTTGTTCTCTATCAGGTGATCGAAGATGAAAACTAAAGTTCTCAAGGCCAGTGCATAATAACGGTGCCGTATTCTGTGCATCAATCACCATTACCAAATACCTATATTGCCAAATATTTCATGTACCGCTTTAGTGGTGATTAATCAATGTGCCATGGCACTGAAACTGAAACGAGACTTTGTAGTACAAGTGATATTCAAAGGGTTTTGAAAATTTATCAGCTCTATAGATATAGATGAAAATTTATCATCATCTATCTAGAAATCCTGTTTTTATAAATGTTACCTAGCCAAATATTGGTTTTATTTACTTAATATTTAGAAAACATGAGTTTAGTAAAAATTGTTCAGATTTTCTTAATGTAGTGTGTGAAATTACTATGTAATTATACAAGAAATATGCTACACAGCTGAATACACAAAGAGGTCAGCAGAGGGAGCAAAAGGTGCCTTTCCCCTATAATCCACAGCAACATCACCCGCTCTTCTCTCTACATCATCGATGTATGTTATCTAAAGTCCTGTGCAAATGCCACCTCAACACGAGTCCTCTAGCCTTGCCTTCTTATCAGAAGCAGCTCGAAAGCCCCGATAATTCTAGAACCACTGAAAAATACACACTTGTTGCAAGGATTGAAAAGCCTCATATTGCAAATTCAGAATTCACAGTACTGAAAAAATTCATAATTTTTTAAAGTTAGAATACTGTGAACTATACAAAATGAATTATGCTGGGATCCGATGACTTTCTTCATTCCAGCCTATCTTATATTTTCTCATTCATTTCTCCACATAGTCACAACAACAGACTCACTATTACATTTCATTAATGGCTATTTTATAATAAATGATCTCAACAGCATTTCTGAAACCTCTGCTGTTCTGGTTTTACAGAACTCTTGAATTTTTGAATGAGTTAGTTTTTGATTGAAAAAGACCTGACTCTTATGCTTAGAAAAGCCATCATTTCTTTCTGTAAGCTTTCCGTCTTCTATAAGCTTTACATGTTCCATAAGCAAACATTCGCTGGTTTTGTGATCAAACTAGAGAGGCAAATTCAGTTAATAATAACAACGTCATTTATCATCCTCAAATCTAGTGTTATGGATAATACGATCTCCACAAGGAGACGGTTGCACGAGCGACAAGAGAAAGACAATCAACAGTCTTTTACTCATACCAAGATATGTCCACACACACTTGTTTCAACAGTCAAAGTAACGCCATATGTCCCCAGTGATGTGGGTGGGCAAAAGGAACAGTTGGCCTGCTAATGAGGGCCATATGTACACGCAGCCTATCGTACCATCCTTCTTACTTATGGTTGCTGAAAACTCAGTGGAAGAGCTTGCTCTGGGAATGGCATGGCTGGAGGAGGAGAGGCTTCCTTAACAGCAGGAAAGGACCATTTGTTGTACAACTACTGTATCTCTGAAACTGGGAGCTAAAGATATGCATGTACGTTACTCATTCTTATTAAGAGTTACTTACGCATCCGTAGAGTTCTTTACTCCAGTTTCACCTTCTTTCACTAAATTCTTTTGCATTTATGTGCAAAGGGATTTTGGGCCCTTTTCAAAAATTACTTTTCCTAATCAATCTTGTTAATTTGATGTTCATTTACATCGGCTTCTCTTTATTTTTAGCTTGATTTCCAGAAAAATTATACTTTCTTTGACATTGTTAAATGTTACAATATTAAAAGAAATGAAAAAGACTTAAAAACTTAGAATATTTGAATGAGGGTTTCTGGAAGGCAGAGAGAACAATAAGGCAAAAGTACTTACTGCACTACTGTTCCAAAGTAAAAGAAAAACAAAGATTTTAAAAATGATTATAGCAGCTTTGTATCTCCACCAGGGTTTCCTTTGAAATTTCTACAACTGCAAACACTATTCAGCAATTTGCACTGATTATAAAATTTATTGTTTTAAGGTCAATTGTGATACTATGATCAGATAATATAATTTACTTTACTCTTAATGGCTTCATTTTGACAACTGAGGGAGCTTTCAGGAAGGACAACGCTTCCTGCACAACAACCAGTAAAGCAGGTCACATCCATTTTCAATATAATTTTAAGAAAAATGAAGGACAAACTACTTGTGAGGCAGCAAGAATTCGTTTGCATTAAATTAATTTGAACAGGGCATTTCAAGTTCTCTCTGGCAACAATGGAATAAAGGGGAAAATGAATCTATCTTATGCAATGATCCTCTTCTAGGTTACAGAAAGATTTGAAAGGCTGACATGACCATTGCTAAATTTCTTCTAGAAGTCTATGATTAGTGTCATAGATATAACTCATGAGATAAAATATTCACAAAGAATGTCTGTGAACTGCATCAATTGTGATGGAACTACTGTCTAACATCCCTTTGAAAAGTTATATTCTGCAAAGGTTAAAAAAACACCAACCTTTCGATGCTTTCTTATATGGATGAGCTTTTGTCAACAAGAACTAAGCTTCACAATTAAGCACTATGGAAGATAATGTTCTAGGTTAATTTAAACCTAACTAATCCAGGACTTGGCCTTGATAAATAATGGGTTTAATTAATATTTTTGACCCTAGCAGTGCAAATACTTTTACTTATATTTTACTAAAGCTAGTTTTGACAAATCTAAGGGTATTTAATTTATCAGTATCTGTTGTCAGATGAAAACTTCCCCATCAATACCTTCTAATGGTTCAAAAATAAACTGTTACCCCCACAGATACATTGTTTTTCCATGCGTAAGCAAGTACATTAATTTCAGGGTCTCAAGGCATAAAAGTGATATTACCACTTGTGATAGGCTGCATAATAGTCCCAAAAGATGTTCTTCACCTAATCTCCCGGCCCTGGGAATGTGCTGCCTTACACAGCCAAAGGACTTGTAGATACGATTCATTTAAGGATCTGGAGACAAGGTGATTATCCCAGATCATCCACGTGAGTCCAAAGTAATCACAGGAGTCCTTAGATGAAGTGGAGAGAAGGACTCAAAGTTAAAGGAGGAGACAGCGCGGAGACAGAAACAGAAATAAAAGCAACGCACCTTGAAAATGGAGGAATGGGGAAAAGACAATGAAGACAGGTGCCACCAGAAGCAGAAAATGCAAGAGAATGGATTCTCCCCTCAGCACCTCGAGAAGGAACCCACACTGCAGACACATTGACTTAGCCTAATTAAAGTGATTTTGGACTTCTGACCTTTGAAACTGCAAGACAATAAATATGTGTTAAGTTATGTAAATGTGTCGTAATTTGTTATAGCAGCAGTAATACAACTAATACACCACTACAATAAGCAAAGGAAATAAAGTGCAATAGTGACAAACTTAAGGGTTTCCAGGAAAGAGAAACGAAGTGGTAAACTCAATCACAGGATTATATTAGTAACTGTAGTATATGTTACTTGCTTACCCTTTCAATCACATTATTGCTGTAATTATCATTATCATCCAATCAATATGATTACACCAGTATGTATAACTTAGACATGAAAATTTTTTTCTATTTCACTCTTCCCATAATTCCATGCAGCTACCCCTAAGCAACTATGTATCTGATGAAGCTAATATTTTCAGGGAAAATCTTCCATGTTAAGCAGAAAATTTACATCTAAAATTAAATTCTTTTAAGCCAGTCTGGGGACAATACCTAGAAAATTCAAACATTACTTCTCAAGAATACCACTAGCAGTGAGTTTGTGACGCTATCTTCCACCAACTGAATCAAAATTAATTTTAAATATTTTCAAAGCAATATTTTAAAAAATCGTGTACACATTTTTTCCTCTTGGTAAAAATAAACCACTTCTCAACCATCCATTATATTTATGTTAGTTACATGAAGTCCATACATGAATTATCATACCACAAATAGAAAACTATTTAAATAGAAAAATCTCACTTGGTGCTGACAGAATGACAGCATAAAACTGTTAAGCATGAGGAGAAAGTTGTTTGCAGTGTAAATATTTCCCTTTTCCTATCAAAGTGTGTCCTGTGATCTAGCGCTCTTCTCTCCACATGCTTAAGTACAGCAAAAGTTATAAAAACACTCATTCTAGTTTTCTATACTTTAATGGTTGTAGAACATCAGAAGAGAATTGGGAGATGGGAATGTTTTGTGCTTGACATTGCATTTGAGGGGAAAATAAAAACTTGGACATAATATGTGGGATGTCTCCACAGTAATACATGGGAGGGCAAGAAAAAAATGCTATCAAATTTCTACCATGCGCTGAGCCCCTTATATCAACAAATATCCAGCCTTTCTAATGTACTAACAACCACTCTTCATAGCAGGTATTCTATTCCTAGCTTGTAGGTAAGAAACAAAGCTTCAGAAAGGGATCTTCACCAATTTCACACAGTCAATAAGAGGCAGAACTAGGGCAAATATCAATAATAAAAATAGCAATCTAATCCTAATTGGACCTGGCACTGTTCTAAGAAGAAAATCATTAACAAAGGATTTTGAGTTACCACACTCTTAGTCTCCCCGTTTTACAAAAGAAGCAACTGGGGTAAAGTGAAGCTATGCCGTTTCTTTTCAAGCTCATATACCTAACAAGATACCACTTTAATCATGGGTCTCTGATAGATCGTGTACCTCATTTCTAGCGTTTGCTGAGATTTTTCTTATTAACCCTAAGCAAGTATTTGATCCCTGGTAAGTATGCTGTAATTTTTTCACCGCTCATTCTTATCACGGTTCTTCAAGAAAAGTACAGTTCAACACATTTGTCCTATTTGGTTACAAATTTTGAAATTCAAAATATGTATCACACTAAGCTGTTAGCTCCATTTGGAATTTTAAAAAACTAAATTTTTCACTCAGTTAAAAAAAATTGCATTGTTTACTCCCATATCTACAATATAGCTTATAAGTGTATATTTGTATTGAAAACATAATTTTCTACAACTTTTATAATATTTAAATATTATTTAAGGTTTTAATAATATTTAAATATTTAAATAATACATTTAAAAACATAGTTCAACAAGTCCGAATAATCCATCACTTACTTATGACAGAATATTTGTTCAGTATCTTCTGTTTGTTCACTCTTGTGTAATATATCCTATTTTAAGAATCAAAAACTTCTCTTAATGTCAACACTACAGCCTCTTCACAATTCCTACTTATTCCTAATTACCCTTCAGGAGCAAATAAAATGAATTTATCCCAAATTTCTTTGCTTTGAAACAACTTCAGTGAAAATGGTGGTTGTCAACCATATCTACCATTCATATATCCCATTGTTTTCTGCATTAAATTTCATCTAATACTCCTTATGCCATCAGTGTCACTACAAAGGGGGACAGGGGATGAATCTCATCATGAACAAAGGTATATACACTAGATCTTAGGATGTTCAATCATTTCCTTACTCTATTATGTCCCATCTGAACTACTCATATTAAAATGAGCAACTATATGAACATGGTACTTTTAAGAAAGGATGTTCAAAAATTAATTCATATCTTGTACAAATTGGTATCCAAGAAATCATGACCTAATAGGCACCACATATGTGAATGAAAAAATTCACTTTCAGCAATGAATGTTGATGACACTCCTTTAGCAAGAGTTGTACCGAGCTACCCACAACTCCTCAGCACTCACTATTCTCATACATGCGGTCGGACAATGTCCAAGGGTGCAGTGATTCTGTCCAGAGGCTTTTCTGGGCCGTTAGAGCTGTCTCAGCCTGTGTACAGGGTTATACAGACACTCTAGGGCATTCATGACTCTGATCACTGGAGCAGCCCTGTACTAACTGCAAATTTATGGAGGAAACTTTCAAGTCCTCTTGCCCCCCAGTTGGGGTAACTCTGTTACCTATTTCATGTGGTCTCAGTTCTCCAACAAAAATGATCTCGGCCTGCTCATCTTACTTCCATTTCACTACATGGCACAACTAGAAGTTGACTAGGTATTCTGCTTTAATGTATATGCAAAGCCCTCTTGTTCAGGAATGTTTGTAGAATAATATTTCTAAATTAGGAATACAATTGGTCTTGTTCTTTCCTGAGGGATAAAATGTCATCTCTCTTCTTCTCTCCCTCTCTCCTTTCTTCCTAACTCAGCTAACCCTCTATCTGAAAGAATTACAAAGGAAGAAATCTAGGGCATTGTTTAGCATTCTCAGGAGGACTGGAAATGTTGGAATGACAGCGAGTATCACACATACACTGCTTGAAGTATTTTGCAGGATCCAAGGGAAGAGAAAATTTTGACATTCCAGAAAATTTAAGTCATCCTTTTAATATCAGGACCAGAAAGAAACAGGTCACACGGGCAAGAGCCATAAAACTAATTATCTTGACTCTTTCCAGAATACCTGAGCTATAAATGTACAGGGAATCCTGTAATCAGATGCAAAGTTGTGTATAATATACTTAGTTCCCAAATGTAACTAGGAATTTTATGTATATAATGTGAAAAATCGTTCCAAAGTATTTGAGACTCCAAAAACTTTCCTAGCTAGCATTCAATATTCTTGCTTAACTTCTCCTTATACCCCTAACTGTATTGAGCATGCATAGACACACAAAAGCTAGGATCAACTATTACCGCTTAAGAAAGAAAAGGAGGAAAAAGGCTGTATTATAGGGATTTAGTTTTCTTCCTCAACTCTTGAAGAAGCCTATTTGTATCAGCCCGTGTCAGACAACAAAGTACTTATCAATAAAGTTTTATGAATGTGGTCACATATGAAATATAAGAGCATTCAGTTTCTACCTCTCCTTTTCTCATAAATCCTACATCAGATAGACATTAGCTATATCTGCCAATGTTTCCACGGAATCTTAAAGACTATTCACTGCAAAGCTGGCAGTGTAGCCTGAAAGCAAGTTATGTCTGCGTTGCAACTTCACACTAAGTGGTTTAAAAATACAACTAAATGTGGCCTGTCTTTATCTTGATTATAAGACATAAATTATCCCAAGAATATTCTTAGTAAAAATTGGGTCTCCCGGTCAAGCCACTTCTATTAAGAAGGACACAGGTCAGTTTTTAGGAGTTTAGGTGTTATTTGGAAGTTAGGAGCATCTAAATATGGAATATAACTCCATTAAATTATAGTATATTTTATATCAAAGAGAAACGACAAAAATAAGAAATGTTTTAAGTATTTTTTCGTATAGCGTGTTCATATATAATTACTTCAGTAGTCTCAATGTAGTCATGCAATTGTTTGGGTAAAGAACTAAACTTGAAGTTAAATAGCATAGGTCTGAATTCTTATGGTTTATAACATTCATATATTTTATATGTTCCAGAATAATATGTAATTTCTAAGTTTATAACATAATAATTACAGAAATCTAGGTAAAGTAATACTTCTGTGACACAGTCTCTTCATCTACAAAATGGAATATTGCTTTTCTCCTTAAATTTATATTAAAAATTGGAGAAGTAATATATGTGAAAGAACCTTACATTAAATATGCAAGTTTTATTTGTTGAATTCAAACAGTCATTAAAGAACAAAATAAAACATTACATTTGGATTAACAAAGTAGATACATATATCTCAATCTGAGAAACCTTTAAGCTCTCTTGACCATAAAATGACATTGGATCCTATAAGAGAGTTTGGTAAATATTTGAAAGATATTTCAATTTCACACCTAAATGTTGATTCTGACATTTATTTCCTAAACTTATCATTTGTATACTTAACTGCTATTAAATCCACAGGGGTCATGTCACTAACTGTATGCCCACCGATTTTATTGAGAGGTATTCAGCAAGGCCCACAAAGTAAGTATTGAATTTTTTTAAAAAACAGACCCAAAACACCTAAAAGCAAAACACTTAGTAAATTCTTATAATCATGAAGATCACAAATTAGTGCTATTAGTAAGAAAGAAACTTCTAAACCAAATAAAGTCCTAATACCTCCAACGAATTTTGTCTCTCTGATACACACACACACGATTAAAAAAAAAATGAAGGAAATGTAAAAAAATAAATAAATGAAGGAAGTTCTGTGGGAAATGTCCATAATTTCATGCCCAGAATTTCCCTATCAATCTCTTTCCCCAAAGTTCTTCCGAGAAAATAAAGTTGCCTTTCTCTCAACGTTAACTCATCACTTTTCTCATAGCATTTTCAAAAGAAATATTTCCTGTCAGCCGGCCACTTAAACTTTGTGCTGTTAAAGAAATCCAAAAAGGTATCAATTTTGCAACAAAGGATAAAGAGGAGACGAAGTGAACCAACATGGCTTTTAAGCTAAATTGCCGTCACCTGTCACAGGTTGTCTAGCGAGCCTCAAGTTCCCTCTAATAAGCTTATGGAGGGTGCGGAGCAAAGGCACCTCAAGGTGCTCTGCGGGTTTTCCCCTGGTAAATTAGGCTGAAAGGAAAAGAGTCCCACCCCCCACCCCCAAACTTGGAGACCAGGGCTGCCCTGCCGAATGCTGTGCCCAGACCTCCTACTTCCACGCCCTTCCAGTCCTTTCCTCGGCTTGGAAAATTGGGCATGAGGCAAGCAAAAGGAAGGACAGAAGGCCAAAACGGGCATCCGGGAAGCCAAATTTCTGTCTCAAAAGCTCGTCTAGAAACGCGTACATAGCGCGTGCCTTGCGGACATCTCCTAAAACCCCGTTCACTGAAGCTAATTCCTCCCGAACGCCCCCACGCCGGCTGAGGATCGCAACCGCCCATCCGCCCCTCCAGCCTGTGCAGCCGCCCCCAAAACCTCCCGTGAATCGGGAAATGTCAAGGCAGCAGCGCCTGGGGAGCCGAGCAGCCTCGCCAGTTCCACGTCTCTGGTTCGAGACCCCTCGCTTCACCTCTTTGGGGAACTCACCTGGAGTCAGGTTTAGATGGCAGCCTCCACCCAGGGGACCGGGAAGCGGCCCCGGGAAGCGCCGCCGCGTCCTGTGAATAACGAGCGCAGCGCAGCGGAGCAGCTCCCCCCGGACCGGCCGCTCCCCGATTCCTCCCGCTCTGTCCGGGAACCGTCCCTCCGTTCTTTCCTCTCCCTCCCCTGCCTGCAGCCGCCGCGCTCCCTCCTCCTGCTGGCGGCGCAGGGCTGTGCTTCCGCCTCCCTCCTGCGGGCGCACGAGCTGCCCGCGCTGCTAATGAGCAGGCTCCAGGCTCCGCCCGGCCAGGGGTGCGCACACGCCCCACGCCGGAGACGAGCTCCCGGGAGCGGAGCTATGGATACGCCTGGTGCGGCCGCTGGAGAAATGAACTGGAGGAGGCATCCAGCATCTCACACTTTCTGGCCACTCAGCTTAACTAAGCCATAACCCCAGACTTCTTCCTAAATCTCCAGTAATTTACAGGTGCTGAAAAGTCAATGAGGGGTTTGAGCACAATCTGTGTTAACAGTATTGCCAGTATAGAGATGCTAATCTGGCTAGATTCTAGGGATGAAATGTTCAAGGGACGGTATATGATTCTTTCTGGTGGTTATTTTGACATATTTTGGCTATACTTACAGATCTGTAAAATAAACCAGCAATCTTCTAATCATGACAACACAGATTCCTAATTGAAGGCAGCTGATACTTATTAAATACCAGGCTCTGTTTAATAGGCTCTTCCTTCCCAGCTGATCTTTACTACAATTCTGTGAGCACTACTAGCACCCCTATTCTATATTTTAAGAATTTGGGTTTAACTTTTAAAACAAGACGGTCTTAAAACAAGACTAAGGATCATGTCCAACCTTGCAGAGATTCTAAGTTTCTGAGCCTAAATAATAACTGAAATCTGTAGCTCCCACAACCCATAGCCTGTGTATAATGTGTTGCAGCATCTTGGATGGTACTGTGTAACTGAACCAACAAAGATAATAGGACCATCAGCAAATACACACCACGAGACTAATGAATACCTAGAATCCTAGTGAGACTTGTAAATAGTCAAGCACCCTAAGTAACAATAGTTCAAGTGCATGCTAAACATGGTGATTACTTATAAAAGAACAGCAACCAGTATGAGTGAAGACAGGCAAATAATATTCAAAATGTTCAGAATCAATGTCCAGCCACTTATGAGTTGAATTCCCCACTCTAAAAAGGAGGCCAGATGTGATGTATTCTAAGAAGTCTACAATGGGCGTGGTCTTTTCGCAACCAAAAAGGGCTTTTTAAACACTTATTTCCCATTAAGAATATGCAATAGCTAATTAATATTAAATCTGAAAATCAGTGATAATTTATTTCAACTAACCTTACATGAAAAAATCATTACTCATTCAAGCTTTTAGAATTAGATTAAATAGCATTGAGTATCAAATTTACTTCAACCCATAGAAATAATAGACAGTTAATTAATAAAGTAAGTAATTTAATTAACTTTACTTTTGTGTCATGATGTATTTTTCCTTAGGAAAAGGATAAGACATTTTTTCCATGGTATAAAATACTAGAATATGACTCTTATATTTTTCTTCATGAAGATTAAAGAATTAATAAAATAAGTACGGACATATTGTCAACAAATCTATCCAGATCATTCATTCTCCACTCAAGAAATTATGCTAGGCAAGCTTTATTTCTCCATATGTACAAGGCAATTCAGAGGTCAAAAATTTGAAAACACTTCAATGAACATCAACCATTAATTAACTAAGAGTAGATTTTATTTATAAACAACTTTAAAAGACTATAAAAAAGGTATAACAAACTTCTACTTTATCAGTACTGCTACTCCTGTTGAACACAAAGATATATAATTATAGTTTTCTCCCTATTTAAAATATTTATTGATTCTGGCATAATAATGTCATACTCATCCCTCAATAATCAGTGTACATGGAACCAGAAATCTTTTCTTTCACCTAGTCAATTTAAGTATTTCTGTGTTTTGCATGTTAACACTCTATTTATTCTGTGTTTCTAGTGCTTATCCTCAAAATTTTTATAGTTCCGTTCACATATGAATTCTACCAATCAGCACTATATATAAATAATGCAACATATAAAATGTGTTAAATAAATGGATGTAAGATTTATGCTAAATTTTTCACATAGTAAGTACTTCAAAACCCTTATTATTTTTCCTTAAGCTTTTATGTGCATATATTTTATCTCTCCAACTAAAGAATAAACTTCTAAATAAGAAGAGTTTTGTCTATAAATTTTACGCATTTTAATACATTATTAATCTAAAACCTTGGACTAGAGTTTGGAATTCTTTTATGTATTCATTTATTGATTCAAAAAATAGGTGTCCATGCCATTTTTTCTAAACCTTGTGCAAGATGTAGGGTATACAATGATGTCCAGACTTTAGAGTCCTTGACCTCATGGCGTTTAAAGTGCAGTAATGTACAGTAATTTTAAAATCTATTTATTATTATTTAAAACAATCAATGAATACATTCTTGTCGAAAATAACTGAAAAGTCTGTCTGAATTCCCTGGCCAAGGCCAAAACATGAAAGCAAAAGAGCTGCCTGAAAACAGTGCAAGCCACTCTCCAGAGGGTTTCTCTGTTGAAACAGCACATCGCATTATGGAAATAATGAGAAAAATTAGTAACTGTGCAAACGACAACACATATGCATCTTTGTGGTTTCTGACCTTTTAGCATCGTCGAAGCAAGACCACAAACCTTTCAACACCAGGCGTGGTATTAATCTTGCACAGAATATAATGTTTTCACATATTTTATTCTGATTTCCTACAAAGTAATTTCAATTTCTAGCTAAAGCTAATGGATTTTTCTAGTGAAAACATTGTGTACCGAATGACTTTCCAGTGAGATCCGCGTACCATGCGCCATTTTCATGTTCGTGCTCATTTCTCTGAAGTCTGTTTGCCTTTAATTCACCATAATAAAATTCCTTGTGTACTTTTATTGGCAACCATTGCATAGTGACACTTGCATCCAAATGTAATTCCATTTGAGCTTGGCAGTGTTTGCTTTTTTATCAGAAGAGGAAAGTTAGAGGGAACAAGGGGCAAAGATGTGTGTAAGAATATCTGAGGGACCATCACAGCATCATCACAAATTCAAGATTTTTTTGAAACATTAGACAAGGGACTCACAGCCATGCCCTGGGATGGCTGAAACACTTCACAACCTGCTCATGTTTATGACCAAAATCATCACCTAAAATGAATTCAATGTGTCAATATCATAATATTGTTTGTGTATAAGTAATCATGAAGCAGTTAGGGAAGGGAGTATAATCTAGTAAGAAATTGGAACAAAAAGTGTTAGACAAAATTCAAGAAGATTTAAAAGAAGAAAATTAACCTGTCTGATCTGAACAGAATTTGAAAAGCACATCAATCATAGCTCTATACATTGACCATAGACTTAAAGCATAACATAAAAATAAAGAAGGCAGATAACTCAGGAAAACATTTCTATTAAATCTACTCCGTAAAGTTTTCCCATACTTTTACTAACAGGAGCATACATTTAAATCTGACAAAATCATATATATTTTGTTGATTCAATTTGTAGCAGATAGAGGAGCATGTCCCAGTGCTATGAGAGTGAGTTGTCACTATAACATACCACTGCTTTACATCTTACCCACAGGCTAAAATGTTTACCCCTAGAGTCGTGACTTTGTATATGACAGGAGATTGCTACTAAAAGTAAATATATTTGGCTGAAGGGTAGATACAACTTTAGGCCATTATATCATTCACTAAAATTTAGCTGGCATTTACATATTTACCTGCTTAGTTCATATGACAAATATGTTTGAGAGACTGCCATATACAAAAAAAAAAGATGGAACCATCTTACAAATTTAGAGATTACTTAAAGAAATGGAACTGAAGGGTTAACTGTGATGGCAAGAATGAAGAGAGCAAAACCAGAGGGTACTTCAAGGAGAACAGGCATGAGAGAGGCATTATAATTTGGAGGGTGCTATGATTTGAACCTATGTGCCCATCCAAAGTTTGTATGTTGAAACTAAAATCCCAGGACAATGACATCAAGAGATGGGGCTTTTGGTTAAGTGATTAAGTGAAGAAGGATCCACCCTCATGAATGAGATAAACGTCCTCGTAAAAGATGCTTTAGAGGAATGCCGGGCTCCTCAGTCTCTTCTGCCATGTCGTTACATTGTCCGTTTTTGCCCACTTTTGTCACGTGAAGACGAAGCAAGAAGGTGCCACCTCGGGACCAACTGCCAAATCTCCACTTCCTTGATTTCGGACTTCTCAGCCCCAGAACTGTGAGAAATACATTTCTGTTTTTTATGAATTACTCAATCTGTGGCATTTTGTTATAGCAGCATACAGACAAAAATAGGGTAAACAGCCTGGTGAGAGTGGATATTTTAGAAACTTGAGATGATTCAATGTCGCTGATTCTCCATTTTCTCATATGTAAAATGAAGGAAATAATGCTGATTACTTCATAGTTCATTGTACAAATTAAATTAACTATGTAAATAAAGCAAGCAATATAGTTCCTTTTATCTAGTATACATTGTTTAAGTGTTGTTGTCATTACATGAGGAAAACAAGAACTTCCCCAAACAGAAGGATGTGGGAACCAAAACTAAGATATAAGAAAGGACCAAAGTTCACTGTGACAATCTGGTCAAGCGCTGGTTAGGGAAGATAGCATAATGTTACGCATAGATATTATTTGAGGATAATTTTCCTCCACCCCGAACTCCTCTAGCACTTTCCCTACGTCTTTCATTGCACTTCTTCATTTGTCTCTTTAATTACGGTTATTTATATAAATCTTTTAGCTTCCTACAAAAATAAGCTTGTAGTGGGACAGATTCTTGAGGATCTATGTCAAAGCAATTTTTCTATTTCCTACAGCAAGTAACCCAGTAGTAATCACACAGAATTTGTTAAAAGAATAAACATAGGAAGATTAATTTCCATTTTTTTCTTTGCTAATTTTTAATCAGAATTATACCATTGTTAGGGAGGGAGAAATTATAAATTGAGGACATGAGTATTAACATTTAAATCTATTATTCTGCTTTATTTTAGAGCTTGCCATGTTTTGTGATTAAAAAAAGAAACAGGACATTCTATATAGCTGTTGCAAAACGTGTGGTCTGTTGGTGAACTAGCAGCACCAGCATTACCAAGATTTCCTTAGTTTGCAGGGCTACTGAGTCAGAATTCGCATTTTGACAAAACTCCAGGTGATTCATGCTCTGCATTTAAGTTGGAGAAGCACTGTTCTATAGTTCTCCTTATGTCCTAAATGCATTGTCAGTGAAAGAAAATACTATACGTATGATAATAATAACGGTAATATTAACAAAAATGTAACTATTAGTAATTTTCTATGCTCTCCCAGATACTAAGTCCTTTATTTAATACTTGTGATATTTCTGCGAAGTTGCAATTGATATCACCTACTAAACTGATACTCAGAAATCTGAAGTAATTCTCCAAGGTCACAAAGCTAGTGAATCACAAACCAGATTTTTAAACTCTTGCTGCTTCATTCCAAAGACTAAACCGTTTCTAACTCACGGTTAATACATTTGCTTCTGCCTTCCATTTCCTAAATATGGTTTCCTTTCTATTTCATTAGCTTTACTTATACATGACTGATTTTTAACCCTCTCTAACATTTGCAGAATATGGTGTACTATGGTTAATAAGGACAATACCAAGTAATATCATGTTGAGAAAGCGTGCAGAAGTAGCATCAAAAAACAGACTTTTTCCAAAATGTTTACTAAAAACTTTCAATAAAAACAAGATTTTCTACTTAGAATTTCTACCTTGCATAACTCAAATGGAGCATGATTATTAAAATGACAAAAAGATTCCGTAATTGCCTAAGAGCTAAGAATAAGAATTGCTATATAAAAAAGCATAAATATGCCATATGAATGACATGTATAAGAATCATGGGAGTGCTATTTGGTATTTAGTATTTAGTTCCATTCTGCAGCATGATCAAAAAGAAGCATCTGTATAGTTCACTGTGCATTATAGCACAATAAATCACCTCATTAGGCTCAGATATATGTAAAGATTTACAGTCTGGGAAAGTCCACTAGATATTCTTAATCACTTCTTAGACTGTACTGTCCCCCATATTTCTCTTTTTCTATAGAAAGGTTGCACATGGAAAGGCTTTATTTGAAATCCAGCAATGAATGGAATGTCTGTGAAGCAAGAAATAGATGGAAATTGACATTTTAAAAGAAAGTTTGGCTTCTGAAGAGATACAGCTGTGACCTTGGTCTTTTTGTTGGAGAGAAGTATTCCCTAGCCTTACTGTACTATTTTTCCCAAAGCACCCTCTCTATTGTTCTCCCTTCATCTCTGGCTCGTATCATATGGCCCCTCCCTCATTCTATCTGGTGAGTTCTGAGAAAAATGCTTAAATTCTGCAGAGAAGATTGAGAACAATGTTAATATTCCTCAGAGAAGCAAAATATTATGTTAACAGTTTATATTTTCACATGAAATTGTCTATCTCTTCTCTCTGTCTCATGTGTGTATGTGTGTATGTGTGTATGTGTATATATATATATACATATAATATACAGTAGATATGTATATATAGAGTATAATATTCAGTATATATGTATATATAGTATAATATACCGTATATATGTATATATATACTGTGTGTGTGTGTATATATATATACATATATATATATATGTATATATATACTACCATTTACCTCCCAGGCTATACGTCCTGACATCTTAAAAGTAGAAAGCCCTCACAGGCCGCGGTTGCTCATGCCTGTAATCCCAGCACTTTGAGAGGCCGAGGCGTGCAGATCACCTGAGGTCGGGAGTTCAAGACCAGCCTGACCAACATGGTGAAACCCCATCTCTACTAAAAATACAAAAAATTAGCTGGGCGTTGTGTTGCGCACCTGTAATCCCAGCTACTCAGGAGGTGGAGGCAGGAGAATCACATGAACCCGGGAGTCGGAGGTTGTGTGAGCCGAGACCATGACATTGCACTGCAGCCTGGGCAATGAGAGCAAAACTCCATCTGAAAAATAAAGGTGGATAGGCCTTAAAAGACTTTTGAAAATGAGATTTGTCAAATATTTATTAGAGATGAAGAAAATAAGTGCGGACCCACACGTAACTTGTCTGAGGTCACAGAAGTAGGGACCCACACGTAACTTGTCTGAGGTCACAGAGGTAGTCATGCTGCAGCAGCCTTATTGGTTTTCCTCTATGACATGCATTATTATTGTTTTTGATCATTTCAAGAGGTTTCTAGTCGATAGTGGGACAAAATTTCTAATTTGGGAACCTAATTTTCTCTGCAAATCTTCTTTACATCTCTAGCTTATTAATACACCTCAGAAGTGTTACAGGAATTAATTCACAGGGTTTTGAAGAATATTTTGAGGTATGCTGGAAAAAATCATGTCAAGTATCAATGATTAGAAACTAAACAATCAATATTAGATATTGTAAAATTATATTTAAACTTCCATATGGCATAAATAAGTTATTTTAATGTACAGTCGTTGTACTTTGTAAACTTGCATATAAAATATTTGAAAAAATAACTTTCAATATGTAAAATGTAAATATACAAAGGAAAGGATCGGAAAAAATAGGTAAAAATAATCAGGCTAAGAAAACACTACAGTGTCACCCTCAGAAGACTATAGAAGGATTCTCACCCTCGAGAAACAGAGGAACTTGAACATGGAAATGACCCTCTGCTGGCCATATGATTATGGTACATAATTTTAAAAGGCTTTTAGAGAGAAGGGAAATGTTTTATTATGCATTCAGCACAGTGTTATGGTGATGTTTCTTAACTATCAGCTATTTTTAAAATTCCCATAATCTTTCTATAGATGACAAAGTTACATAAATATGAAGGATAAGAAGGGCCCCTGCAAACCTGATAATACAATTCTCTTTTCAATGATAACGTATTTCTAAGCGCGCATCTGCTAATCATATTGATGAGCATTTAGTGTTCTTTTACCTACACCTGTCAAAGTGGCTAAAGTAATCCTTCATGAGGAGATAATTTTTTCCTTTAGGTGAATTTTTCCGCATAATACTCTAACATTTCCAATTCCATTTTTCTCGAAAAAGTTTACATGATATACATATACAATTACTAAAACTTTGGCTGCATAAATAATTTAAATGGACTTTACTTCAAAGATAATATTTACTTTTAAAGTTGTAAACCTTTGAATCATCAATTAATTAGAATTATCTTTTTCTTTATAAATAAAGTTTTTTGTTCCTACATATTTATGATTTGGAAATTTTCACCTGGAAAATTTCATTTTCATTTGGATGCCTTGTCTTTAGTATAAAATTCAGTATTTCAATTTCAATATAATTTTTTGATTGATTTTTACCTGAAATTATGATAAAATAAGAAAAGTGAAAAATAGAGATAAACTTTAAGTACAATGTTATTTGTGCTTAATAATAAAATCAAGAAAGTAAAATATCTAAAATAATTATAACTATTTAAATAAACAAAGTATCATGTAATGGGCGAAATATTCTTCTGGCTCGTTTTTGATTCTGACAGGTTGTTTACAGGTTCTGAAATTCAGTTTGCTCATCTCTAACATGAGGTTGAACTAGGTATGGCTTGTTTGGCTGAACTCTGTAAAGCTGGTCAAAAAAGTTGCATTTGCATTCTTCTTCCTGTTACTGTATACAATAGAATCCTTCCTGTTTCTACCATGAGATTCAGAACACAGTCTCTGACCTTTCTGAATAGTTTCCAAGTCTCCTTTTTCTCCTGAAGCCTTCTCATAAATGGCTCTACCATGCACACTGCTTGTCAACACCAAACTCGAGGTATACCTGATGTCATCCCTTCCTTTACCATCTTCCTACCTGTATCCAATCTGTAGCTCAACCATATCAAACTTGAGAAATCTCTCTAATGCATCCATTCTGCTCATTCTCTATAATAACCACTCTAGGTCAAACCACGGCCAAACCCATCAGTTCAGTTCAATATTTTGATGGATCCCTAATGTGTCTGCATATTTCCACTTCCCCCTTCTACCAGCTGTTCACTAGAAAGCAAAGAGAGTAATCACCAAAAAAAGAAAAAGAAAAAGAAAACAGGAAAGGAATAACATCAGGTCATTGCCCTAGAAAAATCTTGCAGAAGCTTCCCAATACTTGTGCAAGAAAGCTCACACCCCATATTCGGACCCCCTAACTCTAAATGAGTGTATAACCTCACGTCATGCATCGCTCACTTACTATGCTCCGGCCACCATGGACTTCTATTACTCATACACGCAGAACATTCTCCTGTTAGAAGGCCTTGTCATGTGTTCTTCAGGTTGCCTGGAAATCTCTCATCATCTTCTCCTCTTTCAGGCCTGAGATTAATTTCCTCAAACAGGTCTTTCTTGATCCCACCTTATCTCACTTCAACTTCAACCTCTTTTAAAGATCCTCAATCTGATTTTTCTTCATAGCATATATTATAATATGTCAATATCTCGTCTATTTATGTGATTACTAACTTATACTGAGGAGAGCCTTTTGAATAGAATCTCAATAGGCCGAGTTTCTACAACTTTGTCCTCATACCTCAATTCCCAGCACTTGGCACAGGATCGAGTACAACAAACACTTACTGACTGGATAACGAACTACATGTACGATAAAATCAAACATTGTGGAATTGCAGGCATGTTCCCTTATTCTTATACTCCTATGCTTAAAGTGAAAATATATTCATGTTATATTGCTCCGAATGTCCACTACCAGTTTCTACAGAAACAGCGTTTCACAACTCCCCAATCAAAAGTAAGGTTCAAATCTGTTAGTGGAATGCACAGAACAGAAAGAAGTTTCACAGAATGATTCTGTGTAGTGTTTATTTGAAGATATTCCTTTTTCCACTATAGGCCTCTAAGCGCTAAGAATGTTCACTTCCAGATTCTACAAAAAGAGTGTTTCAGAACTGCACAATAAAAAGTAAGGTTCAAATCTCTCAGTTGAATGCACATATCAGGAAGAAGTTTCACAGAATGGTTCTGTGTAGTTTTTATTTGAAGATATTCCTTTTTCCGCTATAGGCGTCTTAGCGCTCCGAATGTCCACTTGCAGTTTCAACAGAAAGAGTGTTTCTGAACTGCTCAATCAAAAGTAAGGTTCAACCCTGTTAGTTGAATGCACAGAACAGAATGAAGTTTCACAGAATGCTTCTGTGTAGTTTTTATTTGAAGATATTCCTTTTTCCAATATAGGCCCCTTAGCGCTCCGAATGTCCACTTGCAGTTTCTACAGAAAGAGTGTTTCTGAACTGCTCAATCAAAAGTAAGGTTCAAATCTGTTAGTGGAATGCACAGAACAGAATGAAGTTTCACAGAATGCTTCTGTGTAGTTTTTATTTGAAGATATTCCTTTTTCCAATATAGGCCTCTTAGCGCTCCGAAAGTCCAACTGCAGTTTCTACAGAAAGAGTGTTTCAGAACGACTCAATCAAAAGTAAGGTTCAAGTCTGTTAGTTGAATGCACAGAACAGAAAGAAGTTTCACAGAATTCTCCTGTGTAGTATTTATTTGAAGATATTCGTTTTTCCACTGTAGCCCTCTTAGCGCTCCGAATGTCCATTGCAGTTTCTACAGAAAGAGTGTTTCAGAAATGCTCAATCAAAAGTAAGGTTCAACTCTGTTACTTGAATGCACAGAAGAAAATGAAGCTTCCCAGAATGCTTCTGTGTACTTTCTATTTGAAGATATTCCTTTTTCCACTATAGGCCTCTTAGCCCTCCGAATGTCCACTTGCAGTTTCTACAGAAAGAGTGTTTCAGAACTGCTCAATCAAAAGTAAGTTTCAACTCTGTTAGTTGAATGCACAGAATAGAAAGAAGTTTCACAGAATGCTTCCATGTAGTTTTTATTTGACGATATTTCTTTTTCCACAATAGGCCTCTTTACGCTCCGAATCTCCACTTGCAGTTTCTACAGAAGGAGTGTTTCAGATCTGCTCAATCAAACTAAGGTCCAAATCTGTTAGTTGAATGCACAGAACAGAAAGTAGTTTAACAGAAAGCTTCTGTGTAGTTTTTATTTGAAGATATTCCTTTTTCCACTATAGGCCTCTTAGCGCTCCAAATGTCCACTTGTAGTTTCTACAGAAGGAGTGTTTCAGAACTGCTCAATAAAAAGTAAGGATCAACGATGTTATTTGAATGCACAGATCACAAAGAGGTTTCACAGAATGCTTCTGTGTAGTTTTTATTTTAAGATATTTCTTTTTCCACTATTGGCCTCTTAGCGCTCCGAATGTCCACTTGCAGTTTCTACAGAAAGAGTGTTTCAGAACTGCTCAATCAAAAGTAAGGTTCAACTCTGTTAGTTGAATGCCCAGATCAGAAAGAAGTTTCACAGAATGCTTCTGTGTAGTTTTTATTTGAAGATATTCCTTTTTGTACTATAGGCCTCTTAGCCCTCCAAATGTCCAGTTGAAGTTTCTACAGAAAGAGTGTTTCAGAACTCCTCAATCAAAAGTAAGTTTCATCCTTGTCAGTTCAATGCACAGAACAGAATGAAGTTTCATAGAATGCTTCTGTGTAGTTTTCATTTGAAGGTATTCCTTTTTCCACTATAGGCCTCTTAGCGCTCCGAATGTCCACTTGCAGTTTCTACAGAAAGAGTGTTTCAGAACTGCTCAATCAAAAGTAAGGTTCAACTCTGTTAGTTGAATGCACAGATCTGAAAGCAGTTTCACAGAATGCTTCTGTGTAGTTTTTATTTGAAGATATTCAACCGGTACCAGCCACTGCAAAAACATGCCAAATTGTAAAGACCATTGTGGCTAGGAGGAAACTGCATCAACTAACGAGCAAAATAACCAGCTAATATCATAATGACAGGATCAAATTCACACATAACCATATTAACTTTAAATGTAAATGGGCTAGATGCTCCAATTAAAAGACACAGACTGGCAAACTGGATAAGGAGTCAAGACCCATCAATGTGCTGTATTCAGGAAACCCATCTGACGTGCAGAGACACACATAATCTCAAAATAAAGGGATGGATGGAGATCTATCAAGCAAATGGAATACAAAAAAAGGCAGGGGTTGCAATCCTAGTCTCTGATAAAATAGACTTTTAACCAACAAAGATCAAAAGAGACAAAGAAGGTCATTCCATAATGGTAAAGGGATCAATTCAAAAAGAAGAGCTAACTATCCTAAATATATATGCACCCAATACAGGAGCACCCAGACTGATAAACAAGTCTTGAGTGACCTACAAATAGACTTAGACTCTCACACAATAATAATGGGAGATTTTAAGATTCCCCTGTCAACATTAGACAGATCAATGAGACAGAAAGTTAACAAAGATACCCAGGAATTGAACTCAGCTCTGCACCAAGTAGACCTAATGGACATCTACAGAACTCTCCACCCCAAATCAACAGAATATAAATTTTTTCAGCACCACAACACACCTATTCCAAAATTGACCACGTAGTTGGAAGTAAAGCACTCCTCAGCAAATGTAGAAGAACAGAAATTATAACAAACTGTCTCTCAGATCACAGTGCAATCAAACTAGAACTCAGGATTAAGAAACTCACTCAAAACCGCTCAACTACATGGAAACTGAGCAACCTGCTCCTGAATGACTACTGGGTACATAATGAAATGAATGCAGAAATAAAGATGTTCTTTGAAACCAATGAGAACAAAGACACAACATACCAGAATCTCTGGGACACATTCAAAGCAGCATGTAGAGGGAAATTTTTAGCACTAAATGCCCACAAGAGAAAGCAGGAAAATATCCAAAATCGATACCCTAACATCACAATTAGAAGAACTAGAAAAGCAAGAGCAAACACATTTAAAAGCTAGCAGAAGGCCAACTAAAATCAGAGCAGAACTGAAGGAAATAGAGACACAAAAAACCCTTCAAAAAATTAATGAATCCAGGAGCTGGTTTTTTGAAAAGATCAACAAAATTGACAAACTGCTAGCAAAAATAATAAGGAAGAAAAGAGAGAAGAATCAAATAGACACAATAAAAATGAAAAAGGGGATATCACCACCGATCCCACAGAAATACAATCTACCATCAGAGAATACTACAAATGCCTCTATGCAAATAAATTAGAAAATCTAGAAGAAGTGGATAAATTCCTCGACAAATACACCCTCCCAAGACTAAAACAGGAAGAAGTTGAATCTCTGAATAGACCAATGACAGGCTCTGAAATTGCAGCAATAATCAATAGCTTACCAACCAAAAAGAGTCCAGGACCTGATGGATTCACAGCCGAATTCTACCAGAGGTACAAGGAGGAACTGGTACCATTCCTTCTGAAAATATTCCAATCGATAGAAGAAGAGGGAATCCTCCCTAACTCATTTTATGAGGCCAGCATCATCCTGATACCAAAGTCTGGCAGAGACACAACCAAAAAAGAGAATTTCAGACCAATATCCTTGATGAACATTGATGCAAAAATCCTCAATAAAATACTGGCAAACCAAATCCAGCAGCATATCAAAAAGCTTATCCACCATGATCAAGTGGGCTTCATTCCTGGGATGCAAGGCTGGTTCAACATATGCAAATCAATAAATGTAATCCAGCATAAACAGAACCAATGACAAAAACCACTCGATTATCTCAATAGATGCAGAAAAGGCCTTTGCCAAAATTCAACAACACTTGATGCTAAAAACTCTCAATAAATTAGGTATTGATGGGATGTATCTCAAAATCATAAGAGCTATCTATGACAAACCCACAGCCAATATCATACTGAATGGGCAAAAACTGGAAGCATTCCCTTTGAAAACTGGCACAAGACAGTGATGACCTCTCTCCCCACTCCTATTCAACATAGTGCTGGAAGTTCTGGCCAGGGCAATCAGGCAGGAGAAGGAAACAAAGAGCATTCAATTAGGAAAAGAGGAAGTCAAATTGTCCCTGTTTGCAGATGACATGATTGTATATCTAGAAAACCCCATTGTCTCAGCCCAAAATCTCCTTAAGCTAATAAGCAACTTCAGCAAAGTCTCAGGATACAAAATCAATGTACAAAAATCACAAGCATTCTTGTACACCAATCACAGACAGAGAGCCAAATCATGAGTGAACTCCCATTCACAATTGCTTCAAAGAGAATCCAATACCTAGGAATCCAACTTACAAGGGATGTGAAGGACCTCTTCAAGGAGAACTACAAACCACTGCTCAATGAAATAAAAGAGGATACAAACAAATGGAAGAACACTCCATGTTCATGTGTTGGAAGAGTCAATAACGTTAAAATGGCCATACTGCCCAAGGTAATTTATAGATTCAGTGCCATCCCCATCAAGCTACCAATGACTTTCTTCACAGAATTGGAAAAAACTACTTTAAAGTTCATATGGAACCAAAAAAGAGCCAGCATCGCCAAGTCAATCCTAAGCCAAAAGTACAAAGCTGGAGGCATCACGCTACCTGACTTCAAACTATACTACAAGGCTACAGTAACCAAAACAACATGGTACTGGTACCACAACAGAGACATAAATCAATGGATCAGAACAGAGCCCTCAGAAATAATGCCACATATCTACAACTATCTGATCTTTGACAAACCTGACAAAAACAAGCAATGGGGAAAGGATTCCCTATTTAATAAATAGTGCTGGGAAAACTGGCTAGCCATATGTAGAAAGCTGCAACTGGACCCCTTCCTTACACCTTATACAAAAATTAACTCAAGATGGATTAAAGACTTACATGTTAGACCTAAAACCATAAAAACCCTAGAAGAAAATCTAGGCAATACCATTCAGTACATAGGCACAGGCAAGGAATTCATGTCTAAAACACCAAAAGCAATGGCAACGAAAGCCAAAGATGACAAGTGAGATCTAATTAACTAAAGAGCTTCTGCACAGCAAAAGAAACTACCATCAGAGTGAACAGGCAACCTACAGAATGGGAGAAAATTTTCACAACCTACTCATCTGACAAAAGGCTAATATGCAGAATCTACAATGAACTCAAACAAATTTACAAGAAAAAGAAAAACAACCCCATCAAAAAGTGGGCAAAAGACATGAACAGACACTTCTCAAAAGAAGACATTTATGCAGCCAAAAAACACATGAAAAAATGTTCATCATCACTGGCCATCAGAGAAATGCAAATCAAAACCACAATGAGATACCATCTCACACCAGTTAGAATGGCCATCATTAAAAAGTCAGGAAACAACAGGTGCTGGAGAGGATGTGGAGGAATAGGAAGACTTTTACACCGTTGGTGGGATGGTAAACTAGTTCAACCATTGTGGAAGTCAGTGTGGCGATTCCTCAGGGATCTCGAACTAGAAATACCATTTGACCCAGCCATCCCATTACTGGGTATATACCCAAAGGTCTATAAATCATGCTGCTATAAAGACATATGCACACATATGTTTATTGCGGCACTTTTCACAATAGCAAAGAGTTGGAACCAACCCAAATGTCCAACAACGATAGACTGGATTAAGAAAATGTGGCACATATACACCATGGAATACTATGCAGGCATAAAAAATGATGAGTTCATGTCCCTTGTAGGGACATGGATGAAACTGGAAAACATCATTCTCAGTAAACTATCGCAAGGACAAAAAACCAAACACTGCATGTTCTCACTCCTAGGTGGGAATTGAACAATGAGAACACATGGACACAGGAAGGGGAACATCACACTCCGGGGACTGTTGTGGGGTGGGAGGAGGGGGGAGGGATAGCATTAGGAGATATACCTAATGCTAAATGACGAGTTAATGGGTGCAGCACACCAACATGGCACATGGATGCATATGTAACAAACCTGTACATTGTGCACATGTACCCTAAAACTTAAAGTATAATAATGATAAAAAAAATCGGATGACTGCAAGATAACCATTTTAAAAATAAAGATAAGCGATGAAATGCCATGTTAGAGTTCTCTTTTTGTTTATCTTAACAGTTAAATAAACTTTAGCAGGTAATAATCAAAATTTATTGGGACTGGATTTTTAAAACTATTTTGAGGGTTAAGTTTTTAATCTGAGAAAACAGACTTTTTTCAGCAAAAAGCAATTAAAAAAATTAGAGGTAGCTTCTGCTGACATCATGTTTCGCAGTAATTTTCTGTTATATATCAGTTTGGGGTCAGCAAAACTATAAATATAGTCTTTCTTTTAGTTGTTTGGGCCATAGTTCATGTTGGCTAGCACAAAGCAGGATTTTTTTTCAATTCATCTCTATTAAGAGCTCCCACATGGTTATTTATAAATCCGTACGTATCCATTACAGTGTGTACAGTCCCAATGCGCATGCTTACCCATGCATTCTTCCAATCATATCTCTGTGTGTGAAATTCATTGCTAGAAAAGGGGAAATGTTATATAAAATATTTATAGTATGCTTTTTAAAGTAGGCATCTAGAAAGTTTTAATTATACAAAGTTTTCAGAATTACTTCATAGGTTCACAAGGCAAACACCCTCACAAAGTGTACTGTATGTGCAAGAAAAGTAGCTATACTTAAAGTAGACAATTATGTTTTATGAAATTTATGTAAGATGATACCCATGAGTTAGTTATTTCTGGCATAAGGAATAAATTCATAATCATATTTTCCTAAGAAGCAGTGTTTTAAAAATGAATGAAAACAATCATTGAAATCCAAAATAAATTCATGTATATTACTTTTTCATTTCTATAAATGTATGAAATACTTGTACAATTTTGTTACAGGGATATATTGCACAGTGTGACATCAGGGCTATTAGGGTATTCAGCACTTGAGTAATGTAGGTTATGTAAGTAATTTCTCATCATTGGCTTCTAGCACCACTTCACCCACCTGAGTCTCCAATGTCTATTATTCCACACTCTATGTTCATGTGGACACATTATTTGGCTCCCATTTATAACTCAGAACATGTGGGATTTGTCTCTGTTTCTGACTTCTTTCACTTAAGATAATGGCCTCCAATTCAATCCATGTTGCTACAAAAGACATGATTCCATGTTTTATCATTGAATAATAACATGGTTTGGCTGTGTCCTAACCCAAATCTCATCTTGAATTCCCATATGTTGTGGGAGACACCCTGTAGGAGGTAATTGAATCATGGGGACAGGTCTTTCCCATACTGTTCTCATGATCACTTATAAGTCTCATGAGATCTGATGGTTTTAAAAAGGGGAGTTTCCCTGCACAAACTCTCTTCTCTTTTCTGCCACCATGTGAGACGTGCCTTTCACCTTCACCTATAATTGTGAGGCCTCTCCAGCCATGTAGAACGGTAAGTCCAATAAATCTCTTTCTTTAGTAAATTGCCCAGTCTCAGGTATGTCTTTCAGCAGCATGAAAACAGACTAATACAGTAAATTGGTACTAGTAGAATGGGGCACTCCTGAAAAGATAGCCAAAAATGTGGAAGCAGCTTTGGAACTGGGTAACAGTCAGAGGTTGGAACAGTTTGGAAGGCTGAGGAAAAGACAGGAAAATGTGGGAAAGTTCAGAACTCCCTAGAGATTTGTTGAATGGCTTTGACCAAAATGCTAATAATGATATGGACAATGAAATCCAGGTCGAGGTGGTCTCAGATGGAGATGAGAAACTTCTTGGGAACTGGAGCAAAGGTGGCCCCTGTTATGTTTTAATAAAGAGACTGGAGTCATTTTGCCCCTGCCCTAGAGATTTGTGGAATTTTGAAGTAGAGAGTGATGATTTAGGGTATCTGGCTGAAAAAGCTTCTAAGCAGCAAAGAGGTGCTGCCTGGTGACTTGGGTGCTGTTAAAAGCATTCAGTTTTAAAAGGGAAACAGAACATAAAAGTTTGGAAAATTTGCAGCTTGACAATGCAATACAAAAGAAAATCTCATTTTCTGAGGAGAAATTCAAGCCAGTTGCAGAAATTTGCATAAGTAAAGAGGAGCTGAATGTTAATCACCAAGACAGTGGGTAAAATGTCTCCAGGGCATGTCAGAGACTTTTGCAGCAGCACCTCCCATCACAGGCCCTGAGACTTAGGAGGAAAATATGGTTTCATGGGCTGGGCCCAGGGACCCTCTGCTGTGTGCAGTCTAGGGACTTGGTGCCCTGTGTCCCAGCCACTCCAGCTGTGACTAAAAAGGCCAAGATACAGCTTGGGCTGTGGCTTCAGAGGGTGGAAGCCCCAAGCCTTGGCAGTTTCCACGTGGTGTTGAGCCTACAGGTGCACAGAAGGCAAGAATTGAGGTTTGGGAACCTCTGCTAGGTTTCAGAGGACATGTAGAAATGCCTGGATGCCCAGGTAGAAGTTTTCTGCAGGGGTGGGGCCCTCATGGAGAATGTCTGCTAGGGCAGTGCAGAAGGGAAATGTGGGGTCTAATCCCCCACAGAGAGTCCCTACTGGGCACCACCTAGTGGAGCTGTGAGAAGAGGGCCCGCATCTTCCAGACCCCAGAATGGTAGATCCTCTGAGAGCTTACACCATGTACCTGGAAAAGCCACAGATGCTCAATGCCAGCCCATGAAAGCAGCCAGGAGGGGGGCTATGCCCAGCAAAGCCACAGGGGCAGAGCTGCCCAAGACCATGGAAACCCATCCCTTGCATTGGCATGACCTCGAATTGAGACACGGAGTCAAAAGAGATCATTTTGGAGCTTTTAAGACTTGACTGCCCTGCTGGATTTTGGACTTGCACAGGGCCTGTAGCCCCTTTGTTTTGGCCAATTTTTCCCATTTGGTATAGCTATATTTACCCAATACCCGTACCCACCTTATATTTAGGAAGTAATAAACTTGCTTTTGACTTTGCAGGCTCATAGGCAGAAGGGACTTGCCTTGTCTTGGATGAGACTTTGGACTGTGGGCTTTTGAGTTGGTGCTGAAATGAGTTGAGACTTTGGGGGATTTTGAGAGCGCATGATTCATTTTGAAACGTGAGGACATGAGATTTGGGAGGGGTTGGGGCAGAATTAAATGGTTTGGCTGTGCCCCCGCACAAATCTCATCTTGAGTTCCCATGTGTCGTCGGAGGGACCCGGTAGGAGGTAATTGAATAATGGGGGCAGGTCTTTCCCATGCTCTTCTCATGATCACTAATAAATCTCATGAGATCTGATGGTTTTAAAAAGGGGAGTTTCCATATAAAATCTCTCTTATCTGTAACCATGTAAGATGTGCCTTTCACCTTCCACTATAATTGTGAGGCCTCTTCAGCCACGTGGAACTGTAAGTCCAATAAACCTCTTTCTCTTGTAAATTGCCCAGTCTCAGGTATGTCTTTATCAGTGGTGTGAAAATGGACTAATATAAGTAATATTTCATTGTGTAAATATACCACATTTTCTTTATCCAGTCATCCATTAATGGATACAGGTTGATTTTATATCTTTGCTATTGTGCAAAGTGCTACAATAAACATACAAGTACAGGTGTATTTTTGGTATAATAATTTCTTTTCCTTAGGGGATATACCCACTATTAGGGTTGCTGGATGAAATTAAAAGATATATTTTAAAAAATATGTGTTAGTGTGTGTATGATATTTTAAATCTAGAAAGTTAGATATATTGTCTCATCTTAAAATCTGCCAAAAGAGCCAAGCTTTAATTTGAGAAAGAAATATAACACATCACATTCTATATTGCTTACTATATCCTGGCACTGGTCAAAATGTTTTACATATATATCAACTTATTTAATGGAACAAGGATCATAATCTTTCAACAACAGCTAAATAATTTTAACAACCAAGCAGCTGATATAGAAATAACTGTTTATAGATGGAACTACTGAGTTTACTCACAGAGGTAGATGTTTGTCAGCTATTGGTTTGGTGAAAGCATAGCTGTTATATGACACTTGTGTGAAGGAATAAAAGGTACTTGCCTTTGGAAATGAATATAAGGATACTGAAGCGTCATTGAGTTTTTCACTGGCATTATAATTTGTTTCAAGTATCTGATCATAATACTATGCATGCTTCTTTTTGTAAGCTCTCTTCTCACTATACCACCATAATGTTAGCAGAAGGAGTGTGGGTGAATCTATCTCCTGCTACTAAATCAGCTGAAAGAGTTACATGTGGCTACCTACCACAAATTAGAAATTCAGTAGAAAGAAGCTTAATCTGATGGCTCCACAAGGAAAATTAACAGATTAAGAAGGTGTATGTACATCTGTGTATCTGTCATAAATAATGACAAAATGCTTTGAAATATCTACCAAAGGAAAATAGAATTAATTTATGATTGGGATACTTTATTTATATTAATTAATATGATAATTATTTTAAGCAGCATTATTTGATACAAATGAATTATAAATAGAAATCAAATCAAAGTAAAATAAAATATTCCTATGAGGAAAATAAAATATGATTAGATTTCTTTACATAAACTGCACTTCATACATAGCCCATTTTTAATCATAATAAGGATGTAGGTTTAGTCAAAACATTAACCGTGTTAAAAGTTAATTCTACCAACTGATTTGTGAGATATTGAGCGTAAAGCTGCCTCAGTGTGTACATATTCCCAGTCATTCCACTTTAAACAGTCCTCACTTTTACTCATAAAATCATGAGGATTACTGTAACATTTTCAACCTATATGACATAAACCTCAAAATAATAACCCACTTATTTAAAAAATTTTAATTGCAAAATAAGTTTAATAGAGATACAATATCTCATCAAATATTGAGCCTATAGATTATGAAATATTGATGCACAGTCCTTAGAATAGTATTATAAAGAGATCACAGTGACCAACAGGCATGCATTCTGTGCTCAATCCTTGGCATCACATACCAGCTTTAGTTACTGAATAGCAGTTAGCTGTGACACGCCCAACAGACAATCAATACTCTTTAATAGCAACCATTGTAGATTCCATGTCTTAAACTAAATCGTCCATAAATATGTTCGCTAGTGAGGCTTTTAAAAAGCCAAACCATTAATCCCAGCACTTTGGGAGGCTGAGCTGGGCCGATCAAAAAGTCAGGAGATCGAGAACATCCTGGCCAACACGGTGAAACCCCGTTTCTACTAAAAAAAATACAAAAAACTAGCCAGGCGCGGTGGCGGCGCCTGTAGCTCCAGCTACTCAGGAGGCTGAGGCAGGAGAATGGCGGGAACCCGGGAGGCGGAGCCTGCAGTGAGCCCAGATTGCGCCCCTGCACTCCAGTCTGGGCGACAGAGCGAGACTGTCTCAAAAACAAAACAAAACAAAAGCCAAACCATTGACTGTCAAAAGTGATTTGCCAGGTCAGGAAAAGTCTATACAATATAGTGACTGAGGAGCTGCACACTGGTTTGAATTTATCCCTACAGTCTGTTTAAATTACATCATCTTTCTATTTCTCTACTTCTCTATCAGTAAAATGGGCATAATCCCAGTACCCACCTCTCTGAAACATCATGATATTACATTGAGTTAAAAATGCAGGAATTTTAGAATACCACTACTTTATTAGCTGTTAATGATAGCTAAAATGATAGCTCAATTTTGAGCGGTGGTAGTTTCTCTCAAACTAATTCATTCTATTAGAAAAACAAATATCCACGTAAAGCAAAACCAGACTTGGAAGAAATATTGAAAGCAGTTAGCTGATTGTTTAACTCGAAGGCCTAAACATCCTTATCCCAATGCCTAAATTCAAGTCAAATTGTAGGATGCATTTCTCTTTCTACCTGTGCTTCCTGTCTCCCTTCCATCTTTCCCCATTCATGTATGACATATGTCCCCATTTTGATGAAGTAAACATTTTGTGCCTCAATTTCGCATTTTAAAAACCTAGAAAGTTTTAGCTTTTTGTATAAAATTTAATATGGAGTTGAAGGTGGGCTAGTAACAACAATATTTGGGGATTATTTTCTATTATCTCATCTTTCACTTTTTAAACAAAGGCCCAGAACTAATCAGGCTCTAAGAAACTGGCACTACTGAAAATATATACAAATTTGGGAAAGATAACTTAATTAAAAGATTGTTGATTTGCATTGAGAAACAACCACCATAAGATCCAAAATGCCTGAGCATTCTGTTCCCTGCCAAATTGTAATCTCTTAGCTTTGGCCACCATAATTGTCAAAGCACAAGGAATTTTAGTCTCTGTTTCTGAAAATGTCCAAGGTATTCACCTTTTCAAAAAAGAAAAAAAGTCTCAGCTCCTACTGTTGATTTAAATTCTTTTATAAATCTCTATCAAACTTTTCATGTTTACAGTTCTTATGCAATAATAAAACAAATCCAATACATGTATAACCACACAATCAATAAATTATAATTAAGAATTTATATCAAATGATAAATAATACAGTTTTGTTGGAATTAATTTGACAATGTTCGGTTCAGTTACAAACAGAGATATAACTAAATGTATTTAAAATATTAAAAGATGAATTGCTATCAATTGTTTTGAATTTTAAACTAAAAATAAATAGTTCCTATAAAATTATTATTAAATGTTCTAATAATTGTACAGAATCCAGAGCAACTCTTTTCCCAGTTTACCGTATACTAATGTGTGCTTAGATCAGTGTTACATTACATAGCATGCTGTAGGAAAGACAGGATGGGCATTCATTAAACTAGCTCTGATTTAACTTGTCCTCTGTCATTTTGTGAATATAATCCAGGGACTACCTACTCCTTAACTTCTCAAATCTGTTTTCTTACCTATAAATAATAATTGCTACCTGAAAGAAATTGTGGGGCATATGAGATTTAATTAACACATGTTAATCATAGCACATGTCCTAGTATTTAGTAGATATTTAGTAATTATTAGACAAAGCCAATTTATTTTCCTTTGGAGTAATAAAGATTTAAATATTTGCCATAGGTTGTATTATGCAATTATATTTACCCAAAATTTTGAGGAAATATAATTTTTTACAACTTTCCCATATTTCTAGAAAAAGAAAAGGTAGCTTTTCAGAAATGGCACTAACATAATTGGTAGTTTTTCTTGAT
Source organism: Symphalangus syndactylus (assembly GCF_028878055.3). Lineage (NCBI taxonomy): Eukaryota > Metazoa > Chordata > Mammalia > Primates > Hylobatidae > Symphalangus > Symphalangus syndactylus. The sequence continues at coordinate 7,489,916 of NC_072445.2, read as the reverse complement.
GAATATTTCTGAGAGAGATTAGAGAAGTTATATATTAAAAATAAGTAACTTCAAGTAAAAGCCATGATCTGCCTTGCAGTGCTCAAATAAGTTCTTTCATATATTCACAATGATTTATTTTCTCATGACAGGACTTTATAATGAAACGATCTTACTCTTGGAGATTTTAGTAGATTTCAGCCTTAGAACTGTGGACATTGATTAATAAGAGCAAAACGATATTGAGTAAATAGTAATGCAAAAAGGATTAGATTGTGCAATCAGTATCATGAGAATCAGAAAGCTTATCCAATGTAAGTTACTAATTATTCAAAGGAAACAATTAATCATGAGACAAAGAACAAACAAAAATGGGTCCAAGACGACGAACTTAACTCTTTAGGCCTTTTCTTACGCCGTGAGGATACATCTGGCACAGATTAAAATATGAAGTTCTCCAGAACACATATGGAGTCACATCACATACACAGGAGGAGTAACTTTTGGTATAAAATATAGTCATTTGTCTTCCGATAATCATGCCTCATAAATCTTTGAAATTCATGGCTGTTTGCTATTGACAAGGCTAGAAAATCAGGCATCTCTTGCCAAAAGTATTTCCAAAATAAGAACTCTCCCACCAGCAAAAATCATCAATTTGTTTGCCAGGATGACAGTCATTATTATAGTCTCCAGGTACCAAATTCTGATTAAAGGAGAAAATGTATTTTATGCTTGCTGTTTAATTATTTACTTTCTAGGATTATAAGATAAAAACAAAATTTGGCAAATAGTGGGCCCATTAACTGAATGAAGAGTGAAGTGTGAGGCTGTTCATAAATTGTGACCACTTGAATAGGGCAGAGTCAGGACCAATAACAGAGTAGAGATCAAGATACACCTGCACACGAGGCAAGTAGGCAACCAGGAATTGACATCATGCCAGAAATGGAAGTTGAGACAAAGAAGACTATCTAATAGGCAGTAAATAAGAAAAACTAGAAGAACATAGGCATAGAAAGGAAAAAAAATCAAAAGATTTGAAGGAGTCAGACTGTGGGTCTAGGTAGAGTCAGAAATCATTCAAGCCATCGGGGCATCGATGGCGCCATAAGCAGCCATCCGTCGCCCTATATTCTCCAAGAGCAGAGGCCAGTATCAAGCAGGTGAGAGCAGATGTGCAGTCATTGCAGCCTGGGAAGGAAGCTGTCTACGTAAAAACTGTACCTTTATGCCAAACCTTTCAACCAAATATTACACAATCAATAACCAAAAAGCTATACAATATAGTGACAATAACCAATTAAAGTGAGCTTGAGGAGCTAAAAACAAAATATTCCTGGGTTGCTTCCTCCTGCTACTTGCTCTTTATTTTCTGCCTATATGTAACTCCCCAACTACTTTTTTGGTAAGATTTTAATGTCATTCATAGAACTTTGTTCATCATTTGATGTTGGTAGTAGAGCCAACTTCTCTACTCTTCATTTTCTTTTTTTATATGGATGTTTTTATTTCCAACTTTTATTTTAAGGGTACATGTGCAGATGTGCAGGTTTATTACATAGGTACATGTGTGTCATGGGGATTTGCTGCACAGATCATCCCATCACCTAGGTATTAAGCTCAGCTTGCATTAGCTATTTTTCCTGATGCTCTCCCTCCTCCTGCCCCCCACCAGCAGATCCTAGTGTGTGCTGTTCCTCACCCCATGTGTTCTCATCATTTAGCTCCCACTTATAAGTGAGAACATACAGTGTTTGGTTTTCTGTTCCTGCATTAGTTTTATAAGGATAATGGCCTCCAACTTCATCCACGTCCTTACAAAGGACATGATCTGATTTGTTTTTACAGCTGCATAATATTTCTTGGTGTATATGTGTGATATTTTCTTCATCCAGTCTATCACTGATGGGCATTTAAGTTAATTCTGTGTCTTTGTTGTGAATAGTGCTGCAATTATATACTTGTGCATGTATCTTTACAATAGAATAATTTATATTCCTTTGGGAATTACCCAGTAATCGGATTGCTAGGTTGAACGGTATTTTTGGCTTTATGGCTTTGAATAATCGCCACACCGTCATCCACAATGGTTGAATTAATTTACACTTCCAACAACAGTGTGAAAGAGTTCCTTTTTCTCCACAACCTCAATAGCATCTGTTATGTTTGACTTTTTAATAATTGCCATTCTGACTGGTGTTAAATGGTATCTCATTGCGGTTTTGATTTGCATTTCTCTAATGATGACTGATGAGCTTTTTTGCATATGTTTGTTGGCCACATGTATGTCTTCTTTTGAGAAGTGTCTGTTCATGTCCTTTGCCCACTTTTTAATGACGTTATTTGCCTTTTCTTGTAAATTTGTTTGAGTTCTTTATAGATGCTGGATATTAGACATTTGCTAGACGGATTGATGGCAAAAATTTTCTCCCTTTCTGTAGGTTGTCTGTTTACTCTATTGATAGTTGTTTTTGTGTGTGTGTGTGTGCGCGTGCGCACGCGCTGTGAAGAAACGCTTTAGTTTAATTGGGTTCTATTTGTCAACTTTTGCTTTTTTTGTAATTGCTTTTGGCATCTTGGTCATGAAATCTTTGTCAGTGTCTGTGTCCTGAATAATATTGCCTAGGTTTACTTCTAGGGTTTTTACAGTTTGGCATTTCACATTTAAGTCTTTATTCCATCTTGGATTGATTTTGTATATGGTGTAAAGAAGGAGTCCAGTTCCAGTTTTTCAACTAATGCCAGCCAGTTATCCCAGCATCATTTATTAAATAGGGAATCATTTCCCCATTGCTTGTTTTTGTCAGGTTTGTCAAAGATCAGATGGTTGCAGGTGTGCAGCATTATTTCTGGGTTCTCTATCCTGTTCCATTGGTCTGTCTGTTCTTGTACCAGTACCATGCTGTTTTGGTTACTTTAGCCCTTTTTATAGTTTGAAGTCGGGCAGTGTGATAACTTTCAGCCTTGTCCTTTTTGGTGAGGGTTGCCTTGGCTATTCAGGCTCTTTTTTGGGTCCATATGAATTTTAAAATAGTTTTTTTTTCTAATTATGTACAGAATGCCTATGGTAGTTTAATAGGATGCATTGAATCTGTAAATTGCTTTGGGCAGTATGGCCTTTTTAATGATATTGATTCTTCCTATTCATGAGCGTGGAATGTTTTCCATTTGTTTGTGTCTTCTCTACTTTGAGCAGTGGTTTGTAGTTCTCTTTGGAGATGTCCTTCACTTCCCTTGTTAGCTGTATTCCTAGCTATTTTATTCATTTTGTAGCAATTGTGAAGGGGAGTTCATTCCTGATTTGGCTCTCAGCTTGCCTGTTGTTAGCATACAGAAATGCTGGTAATTTTTGCACATTGATTTTGTATCCTGAGACTTTGATGAGTTTGCTTATCAGCTTAAGAGGCTTTTGGGTAGAAATGATGGGGTTTTCTAGATATAGGATCATGTCTGAAAACAAAGATAGTTTGATTTCTCTTTCTATTTGAATATGCTTTATTTCTTTCTCTTGCCTGATTGCCCTGGCCAGGACTTCCAATGCTATGCTGAATAGGGATAGTGAGAGAGGACAACCTTGTCTTGTGCTGTTTTTCAAGGGGAATGCTTCCAGTTATTGCCCATTCAGTACGATATTGGCTCTGGGTTTGCATGTATGGCTCTTATTGTTTTGAGGTATATTCCTTTAATACCTACTTTATTGAGAGTCCTACCAACCAAAAAAAGTTCAGGACCAGAAGGATTCACAGCTGAGTTCTACCAGAGGTATAAAGAAGAGCTGGAACAATTCCTACTTAAAGTATTCCAAGAAACTGAGGAGGAGGGACTCCTCCCTAACTCATTCTATGAGGCCACCATTATCCTGACACCAAATCCTGGCAATGGCACAACAGAAAAAGTAAACTTCAGGCCAATATCCTTGATGAACATCAATGCAAAAATCCTCAACAAAATACTGGCAAACCAAATCCAGACACACATCAAATAGCTTATCCAACATGATCAAGTACGCTTCATCCCCAGGGTGCAAGTCTAGTTCAACATACACAAATCAATAAAAGTGATTCATCACATAAACTGGACTAAACCCAAAAACCACATGATTACCTCAATATATGCAGAAAAGGCCTTTATAAAGTTCAATATGGCTTCTGGTCTAGTCTTCATTTTCTTTGCCTTCCATGGATAGCAGTTGACATTCACCCAGAAGATTCTACTCATTCCCATCCACACTGAGCATCTATCCTATTCCACCTGATCCCAATGCTGGACTGCAATCTATAATATCAAATTGATGTCCTTTCCTCCCCAAGAAATAGGATTTTCTCAGATTTCCTTGAGAAAAAAAATTGGCAGCATGAGTCAAAGTCAAGGTAGGTTTGATTTAAATTATAGCTATATAACGTCAAGTTAGCAGACCCAGATAACACATTTCAGTGATGAACAACTAAGTGCCAGATTCTAGGCTACTGTTTTTACATGAGTTATGCAGAAACACAATTTTTTCTATCTTTCATTTTAAGGAAAAAATTTCATGATGCTTTTCTTGGTTTATTGGACACAACTTCTAAGACATTTCAATTCTCTGTGAATTTTGATACTATAGGGAACCAGGACATGACACTAATTGAATAGATTCCTCAGAGACCTACAAGCTGTCAACTGTATAAAGATTTCTTTTTGTAATGCAATGTTTTGGTTCATTGCACACAACATCAAAACACTCAGATCAGAGAGAATGCAAAAGACGTTTTAACAGATACTTAAGAACAGAATACATTTGACCCCTCAAAGTGTCCCAGGAAGAGTAATTATTTAAAACATTTTTCTATATTCCTGACAAAACAATAGAGTCCCATAGTTAACTATCACTTAAAATAGTGGCTTAACAATTATCTTTGACGCCTAGGTGAACATTTATTTTTCTTGTCCCTATTATTATACAATAAAAGTCCAAAAATACATAAAGTCACCTACCTACAATGACAAAAAAAATTGGCAGTGTGAGCCTGGGGTTGGCCTGGAAGCAAGCCGTGAGCACTAACGCATTTGTATGCACTTGACTGTCTAGTAAAGCAGATCAATTATACAGCTGCCAAAAGGCAGCTTAGTGATGGAAAATTCTTTCAGTAGCTTTTTAGTTTATTTGATTGATTATGTACGACCCAGTGATAGCAGTTTGAATTTGATTGTAGATAGAAAAGAAAAAGAAAGCAAACCAAGCTATATTACTTAAAAGAGCAAGTACACGGAGAACTAGGCATGCAATTATTCATTCCATACTAGTGAATATTAGTTTTTGAGAAATTAAAAAATATACTTCTTTGTATTTCCAGGTATTCATTTTAATCTGATTAAATGAAATAACCACGTGTCAACCTGGGGGAAAGACTGCGTGAAGACCATCATGATCATCTCAAAACTCAAAGGAATTTGCATCCAGAATGGCTTAACTTTGAGAATAGGTACCTGAGCAAAGAAAAGGGTTAATTCATCTGGTTGTAATAGATTTAGAAGAAAGCTATGGATTTAGAAGAAAACCCACTTGACTACCTAAACAGCTTTATGTCATTTCCAGCTTTCATATCTCTCTACTTTGGAGGTAGATTTTGAAAACCAGATTCTATTTTGAGGCTTCTCTTGCCAAAGGAATTGTCATGACTCTTCTGTTTACTTCACAGGACCCAACTTTAACACCATTCTAATCTTTTCCAATTCAACTCCCTATGCTTTGTTTTCATCGAGGGAGTTAATCAAATAATAACCATAATCATAGTAATAGTAATAATTATGACTATAATTAAGTTGTATTTAAATACTAAGTGCTTTGCCTGTATACACACATTTTATCCTCACAACTATAGGAGGTAGCAACTAGTGTCATACTGAGGCATACAAAGGTGAAGTAAGTCACCCAATTTTAAGTGGCAGAAGAAATTTTTGTGCCCGTATGGTGTGGCTCAAAGCCTGCACACTTGAACACTATACCAGATAACATGGACTACTAGGCAGGATTAAAGAGAAGTGGCATAATTGTACCACAATTGGTATACTAAAGGAAAATTTGGTAAATATTGTTTCTAAGAGGAATACTTTGATTTTGTAGAACAGAACAATATAAGTGAACTAATTATTGTTTAGGAAGGATTTTAAGCTCATATTGATTTAGACTGCCTCATTGGGGACGTGTGCCTTAAATACCCTCTTACTCCTTTTTCATCTTAGAGAGAGGTTTTCTTCCCTTTTTTGTGAGACAGTGTCTCACTTTGTCAGTCAGGCTGAGTGCAGTGGCAGTCATAGCTCACTGTAGCCTCTACCTTCTGAGCTCGAGTGAGCCTCCTGTCTCGGGCTACAGGGGTGCACCACCACCTCTTATTTTTTGGTAGAGATGGGATTTCAGCATTTTGCCCAGCCTGGTCACTTGGAGAGAGGTTTCTAGTCGCATATTCAGTATGTTACTTTTCTTTAGATCTTGCTTATTCAATATTTTAATCAAAGGCATGAATAAAGATATAGACTGCAAACATACGTTGGCTTATTTAATGCCAGACTCAAAAATAATATGCCTAAGTATATAAAACCAAATGTAGTAGAAACAAGTATCAAGTTTTATCTTTAGTTTTATGAAAGGTATTTTTTAAGATCTTTAAACTTGAAACACATTCACAGTGTTATGTAAGTTTTGGTTCATTTGTCTTGCTCTGCTTCTGTATAATAGGTATAAGATGATTTTTCAGAATTCTTAGCCACTATATAGTACTTATCTCCTAGAACTTGTTCAATAATAATTGTTAGATGGATTCATGGACTAAAGAATTAATAGATATAGATATAGTTTTATTTTACAAAGATCAGAATTAATTTACTAAAATCCAAGTTTCTGCTAGTAATATTAAATACATGTGGATAAACTACAAGAATGATAAAAATATTGCATTGTAAGAGACATTAAAAACTTGATATATTGTTAGACAACAACAGTATATTACGATTGTTTTTCAGGCCTCTCATTCCAAGAGAGATTTTAATACAATGCAAAGCATCAAAAATAACTTTAAAATGTGATGAATGCTGCGAAATTCATGAAACATGAATAAAACCTTAGGATATTCCATGTTTATTTCAAAGATAAGAAATTGATTTTTACTTAAAGGCTTTCCAAAGCAAGATTAGAAATGTTGTGTTTTTCCAGATACTTACGTATTTCAGAAAAGCCAATTTAATCTCAACTCTGAAAGTCATTTCATAAAGGATATTGGCAATCATTGCATCTGCTACTTCACAAGGTTTTGTACTCTTTGAAAGGTGTCAAGCAGATCACCTTTCAAAAATGTTCCAGTTTTCTACTGAATGAACTATAAAGGCCTTCCAATTCCATATTCAAAAGATTGTGCAATTCCATGATTTGAAAAATGATATAAAGTCCTAATGAATTCATTCTGCAGCCTGTGGACAGTTTGAGTACTTCGGTGTGATGAGATGAAGACAGGTAGTTGGAATGGATGTAATAAGTAAGAGGATGTGGTTAAAAAATATCGAGAAAAGTTTCATTATACAGAAGTCCTGGTTTAAAAAAATGCCTTGGGGCTGGGCCAGTGGCTCACACCTCTACTCCCAGCACTTTGGGAGGCTGAGGCGGGTGGATCACTTGAGCTCAGGAGTACGAGACCAGCCTAGCCAACATGGTGAAACCCCGTCTCTACTAAAAATACAAAAATTAGCTGGGCATGATTGGGGGCACCTGTAATACCAGCTACTCAGGAAGCTGAGGCAGGAGAATCACTTAAGCCCAGGAGGCAGAAGTTGCAGTGAGCTGATATCGCACCACTGTACTCCAGCCTGGACAACAAAGTGAGAATCCACCTCAAAAAAATAATAATAATAAATAAATAACAGACATTGAAATATTGATGAGTTCAGAGCTGGTTAAATTTCTCAGATTTCTTCAACTGATGCTTTTTTGACGGAGATACAGATAGAATTGCCACTTGGACATGGTCTTTTAAAAAATAAAAACATGTTTAAATTTGATAGAATGGCAAGTTAATAAAATCAAGAATGATAGGTTTTTAAAATTGCAAAGTGGGAAAACTACTGTACAAACTGTGGCTGGGCAGTACTAACCTGAATGAAGACTAAAAGTAACAGTTATACACTCCCTCTTGACTGAATATCTTGGATATCACACCTGGGTAACTTTATAGAGACATGTAGTTCCCATGTGGGTAATATGGATACATACTAAGATATAATATGACATTGTTAAATCTGAAATGAGGTTATAAAAATAATTATCATTTCAAACATCAGGTCTGATTTTTTTTCATAATTATACTTATATAGTACAATGTGATGTTTTGGTATGTCTACAATTTAGAGTGATTAAATCGAGCTAATTAACATATCCATCACTTCACTTCCTTGATATTTTTGTGGTGATACATTTGAAACTACTCTTAGTTATTTTGAAATATACAACATATTATTATTGATTACAGTCATCCTGCTTTGCAGTAGATCTCAAAATTTATTCCTCTTGTCTAGCTGAAACTTTGTAACTTTGGACCAGTAATTCCCCATTCCTTCACTCCTCACCTACCCACTGCCTCTGGGAACCATTATTCTTCGATGAATACAACTTTTTTTAATGCTTTAAGTTCTGGGATACATGTGCAGGACATGCAGGTTTGTTACATATAATCTTACTGCATATTTCCATCCCTTGGTTTTTTGTTTAAGAAATACTTACTTATGCCTAGAACCTATTCCAGACCAATTAAATCAGAATTTCAGATGAGTGGCCTGTGAGCCTGTGTTTTTAAAAAGTTACCCAGATATTCTGAATATCAAGCAAAGGATGATAGCTGCTGTCTCTATATCCTGAAGAGCCTAAATTTCCAAAAAAGAGTTTGTTTTATTCTGAAGATTTGAGTGCCATAGCAATGTCAAAAAGATGGACTGTAGAGGAATAAAAATGAAAAGGAGGAAAAGACCAGTTTAAAAAATATAATATAGTCCACGTGAGAGAAGATGATGGTAGGGAATATGAGGCTAGATAGAGTAGAATTATATCAGAGGTAAAATTAAGTGGGTTTGGCGATGTAACAGATACAGTGAAGGAAGGGGGTGAGATGAATGGACAGGAGGTAAAAAAAAAAACGGTGGAGTGTCTGGCTTTGATAACCAGGTGTGTCGTATTCCCATAACTTGCCTATGCAAAGCAGGAGAGGAGTAAGTTGGAAGAGGAAGCATGGGAGAAGAGAAGAGGAGGAGTTCCATAATGAGCATGTAGAGATCGTGAGTACCATGGGAGGCCCATGTGTGTCTCTAGCAGAAAAGGAATGTTGAAAATATAGGTACAGATTCAAGAGGAATAAAATGACAGGTGTTTCTGGAGGCATAGCTGCAAATTAAATAACTCTTAAGAGATTATAGAGCATAAGAGCAGAGGATGGAGGGCCAGCTCCTGAGAAGCACCAGAATTTAAGAGCTGATGAGAGAAGCCTAGAAAGAATAGCAACGGGAGACCTTAGAGGCATAAGTAAGCCAAGCAAACATGGCGTAACAGAAGCTTATAACAGAAGGTAATTGAAAGAATGAGAGGCCAACTTCCATATACTTACTTACATAAAACACAAAACAGAAACTGGAGCCTGCAAATGAATACAGCCAAGAATCAAAAGTTTGACCAACACTTCAAGGCTGGCACTATTGGCAACTTGATAATGTTTGTATCAGTTGGGATTATCCCGTGAATTAATGAAAATTTAGCTACAGGGCACATAGGATCAACTTCAAGCAACCTGAGGTTAATAATTGTGAATTACCCATTTTTCTATCACCACTCCTCCAACGTATTCCATAACACCTAGAGGATGGTGAGTGATTATTATATCTCTATACCTTTTGTTATTCAGTAGCAAGATTAGATCCAAAGTGACAGCACATGAGAAGTTAACGTCATATTCATTCATTTTTATTGCATATTTAAGTTGTTTTGATACACATATACATAGTAAAATAGTTTCAATAGTCAAGCAAATTAACATATCCGTCATCTCAGTTACCTTTTTTTTTTTTTATACTTTAAGTTTTAGGGTACATGTGCACAATATGCAGGTTTGTTACGTATGTATACATATGCCCTGTTGGTGTGCTGCACCCATTAACTCATTTAACATTAGGTATATCTCCTAATGCTATCCCTAACCCCCCACCACACAACAGACCCTGGTGTGTGATGTTCCCTTTCCTGTGTCCATGTGTTCTCATTGTTCAATTCTCACCTATGACTGAGAACATGCGGTGTTTGGTTTTTTGTCCTTGCAATAGTTTGCTGAGAATGATGGTTTCCAGCTTCATCCATGTCCCTACAAAGGACATGACCTCATCATTTTTTATGGCTGCATAGTATTCCATGGTGTATATGTGCCACATTTTCTTAATCCAGTCTATCATTGTTGGATATTTCGGTTGGTTCCAAATCTTTGCTATTGTGAATAGTGCCACCATAAACATACGTGTGCATGTGTATTTATAGCAGCATGATTTATAATCCTTTAGGTATATACCCAGTAATGGGATGGCTGGGTCAAATGGTATTTCTAGTTCTAGATCCCTGAGGAATTGCCACACTGACTTCCACAATAGTTGAACTACTTTACAGTCCCACCAACAGTGTAAAAGTGTTCCTATTTCTCCACATCTTCTCCAGCACCAGTTGTTTCCTGACTTTTTAATGATCGCCATTCTAACTGGTGTGAGATGCTATTTCATTGTGGTTTTGATTTGCATTTCTCTGATGGCTGGCGATGATGAGCATTTTTTCATGTGTCTGTTGGCTGCATAAATGTCTTCTTTCGAGAAGTGTCTGTTCATATCCTTCACCCACTTGTTGATGGGGTTGTTTTTTTCTTGTAAATTTGTTTGAGTTCATTGTAGATTCTGGATATTAGCCCTTTGTCAGATGGGTAGACTGCAAAAATTTTCTCCCATTCTGTAGGTTGCCTGTTCACTCTGATGGTAGTTTCTTTTGCTGTGCAGAAGCTCTTTAGTTTAATTAGATCCCATTTGTCAATTTTGGCTTTTGTTGCCATTGCTTTTGGTGTTTTAGACATGAAGTCCTTGCCCATGCCTATGTCCTGAATGGTATTGCCTAGACTGTCTTCTAGGGTTTTTACGGTTTTAGGTCTAAAATGTAAGTCTTTAATTCATCTTGAATTAATTTTTGTATAAGGTATAAGGAAGGGATCCAGTTTCAGCTTTCTACATATGGCTAGCCAGTTTTCCCAGCACCATTTATTAAATAAGGAATCCTTTCCCCATAGCTTGTTTTTGTCAGGTTTGCCAAATATCAGATGGTTGTAGATATGCGGCATTATTTCTGAGGCCTCTGTTCTGATCCATTGATCTATGTCTCTGTTGTGCTACCAGTACCATGCTGTTTTGGTTACTGTAGCCTTGTAGTATAGTTTGAAGTCAGGTAGCATGATGCCTCCAGCTTCATTCTTTTGCCTTAGGATTGAATTGGTGATGTGGGCTCTTTTTTGGTTCCATATGAACTTTAAAGTAGTTTTATCCAATTCTGTGAAGAAAGTCATTGGTAGCTTGATGGGGATGGCACTGAATCTATAAATTACCTTGGGCAGTATGGCCATTTTCACGATATTGATTCTTCCTACCCATGGGCATGGAATGTTCTTCCATTTGTTTGTATTCTCTTATTTCATTGAGCAGTGGTTTGTAGTTCTCCTTGAAGAGGTCCTTCACATCGCTTGTAAGTTGGATTCCTATGTATTTTATTCTCTTTGAAGCAATTGCGAATGGGAGTTCACTCATGATTTGGCTCTCTGTTTGTTACTGGTGTATAAGAATGCTTGTGATTTTTGAACAGTGATTTTGTATCCTGAGACTTTGCTGAAGTTGCTTATCAGCTTAAGGAGATTTTGGGCTGAGACGATGGGGTTTTCTAGATATACCATCATGTCATCTGCAAACGGACAATGTGACTTCTTCTTTTCCTAAGTGAATACCCTTTATTTCCTTCTCCTGCCTGATTGCCCTGGCCAGAACTTCCAACACTATGTCGAATAGGAGTGGTGAGAGAGAGCATCCCTGTCTTCAAAAAATCAATGAATACAGGAGCTGGATTTTTGAAAAGATCAACAAAATTGATAGACCGCCAGCAAGACTAATAAAGAAGGAAAGAGGGAAGAATCAAATAGATGCAATAAAAAATGATAAAGGGGATATCACCACTGATCCCACAGAAATGCAAACTACCATCAGAGAATACTATAAACACCTCTACGCAAATAAACTAGAAAATCTAGAAGAAACGGATAAATTCCTGGACACATATACTCTCCCAAGACTAAACCAGGAAGAAGTTGAATCTCTGAATAGATCAATAACAGGCTCTGAAATTGAAGCAATAATTAATAGCTTACCAACAAAAAAAAGTCCAGGACCTGATGGATTCACAGCAGAATTCTACCAGAGGTACATGGAGGAGGTGGTACCATTCCTTCTGAAACTATTCCAATCAATACAAAAAGAGGGAATCCTCCCTAACTCACTTTATGAGGCCAGGATCATCCTGATACCAAAGCCTGACAGAGACACAACCAAAAAAGAGAATTTCAGACCAATATCCCTGATGAAGATTGATACAAAAATCGTCAATAAAATACTGGCAAACTGAATCCAGCAGCACATCAAAAAGCTTATACACCATGATCAAGTGGGCTTCATCCCTGGGATGCAAGGCTGGTTCAACATACACAAATCAATAAATGTAATCCAGCATATAAACAGAACCAACGACAAAAACCATATGATTATCTCAGTAGATGCAGAAAAGGCCTTTGACAAAATTCAACAGCCCTTCATGCTAAAAACTCTCAATAAATTAGGTATTGATGGGACGTATATCAAAATAATAAGAGCTATCTATGACAAACCCACAGCCAATATCATACTGAATGGGCAAAAACTGGAAGCCTTCCCTTTGAAAATCTCAGTTACCTTTTTTCTGGATATGTGAGTGAGGAAATAGTACCCACAAACTACCCTTTTAGTAAAATGCCAAATACAGTAAATATTAATACCTACAGTCCTCATGTTGTGCATCAGATCCCTCAACTTGTTAATTCTACATATCTGCAACTTTGCATCCTCTGAATTCTCTGTCTCCATTTTCTCTCCTCACCCCCAGCCCCGGGTAACCACTGTTTTATACCCTGTCTCTGTGTATTTAACTTTCTGTTGTTTTTGTTCTGAGAAGCTTTGTTGGGACTTTCAGCTAGGAAATAATATGTTCTGAGTCTTGGGTATCTCAAATGATAGCAGGTAAGAAGTTTTACTTGTCTGGAGAGCAGAGTGCCGGTGCATAATTTTATGCAGAAGAGGGAATAAAGAGAATTCTCTAATTAAAGTTTGAATCAGAAATATGGTTCACATTTTTATGTGCAACAATCTCTAAGGCTTCTTGGAAAGGAACTAGCTGCCTGATTTTTTTTCATTTGATTCTACTAATACATGAAGAGGATGATTCTCCCATACCAATCCCAAGAATGGTATCTGTAGAATCCAAAGTTGAAATCCTATTATCCTAGAACTTTTTTCAGAAAACTTTAACATGTGTTGAAATGTCATGCTGCTCATATATTTGATAGCAATGAGGAATTTACTTATTATATACTTTAGCTTTTTAGCCCTTTCCCTGCCCACCAGAAATGTTTCTTTTGAATCTGATTTTGTCCTCAGAGTTTAAGAATGTTAAGGCATGTATAAGGGTTTCTTTTTTCTTTTTTATTTTTTGTCAAGCTATTGTATATTTTTACTTGACGTGTTTGAATATGTAGTTACCTGTTGGACTATTTGTCTGGACTCTCATGCCAGAAAAAAAATTATAGTGAACTTTACATGTACGGAGTCTTCATTAATCTGTATAAACTGACAAGGTTAGAATATCAAAGTCAACACTGTAAGAAATAAAGTGATCTTTTATCTGCTCTATCTCCTTGCAAATAAAAGAACAATAAATTTTGTACTATTATGAAATAGATGAGCTTGAAAATTTTTCAAGTGCCTTGTATAAAATGGCACTTTGAATTCAAGGTATAAACTACAACAAAACACTTTCGAGATCTAGTTTGATTGCAGAGTGCATGCTTACTCATTTATATATTCTCTGCAATTTCTGATTCAAGATATTTCACAATTCTAAAGGAAAACCAAAATAGGATAATAATTACAAAACAAAACAAAGAGTAATTGAGGAAGATAATTGAGCAACTTATTCTCAACAACTAGCTTTTTAACAAACAGAAAAATGCACTAAAATTACTGCCTAGTTGTTTAAAGTAGGCTGAAATCTGACTGTATGCCCTAAGTGAGTGTCCTAAAGAAAAAAATACCTTTGAGGTAGCACACTGATTAAATTTAAAAGATTTATTGTTTAACCTCAGGAAGACTTTCAGTAACTTTTTATAAAATGTATACATTTAATGGAAGACATGCTATGCTTCTTATAAGAATTTGTTCCAAGTCACTGTGTATAATTAATGGCTTGTCTACATATTTTTTCAATAAAACTGTTCGTGCAGAATTTTAAGTAGGCACTTTCAATACCAGAATGAATGTATCTTTGTGAAGATGCCATTTATGTAGCATAACATCCAAAGCATAATGAGGAGATTTTGATACACTGCAGATTTAGAACTGAGTTGGAAAACAAAACTTCAAGATACTGTCTTGTCAGCACAAAGCAAATAAATTCAACACTGTAAGTTGAGATTTAAATTCACAAACTTATCAGCAACAAAATCAAAGTAATTTTATTATAAGTTTTTTGACACCAGATTATATGGGGTGGAGTATTTACTTTCTAATTAAGCAATAGATACATATAAACCTGAAATGAGAGTTTTGCCTTTTAATTGGATACTTTGTTAAGCAAAGAATGGTTGAAGCAGCAGAGGAGAATTATCTATTTTTTATTCTTTTTGCTGTTCTTACAAGGACAGTTTCTAGAATTGTTTTCAAAACAATAGAACAGAAAATTTCACGTACTTAATTTTTGTTAATGTACTTTGCCAAAATTAGCAAACTCTGAAAGGAAAGTTTGCCTTTTCAATATGTATGTAAGTGGCAAGTAAAAGTTTTTCTGAAATCACATGATCTGATAGAAATAACAGGGGATGGAAAAGAGTTCTGAAGGTGTTCAGGAAATGCTAGCCCTGAGTGGATTGCTTTGGTGCACTGATTACATCGAACTGAAAATACTTGAAAAACAACAAATGTGTGACATGCTTTCTCTGTACTCTCTTTACCTTCCTAAAGAGAAACCCCCCAAAAGGAACTTTCAATACCAGAATGAATGTATCTTTGTGAAGATACCATTTATCTACCATAACATCCAAAGCATAATGAGGAGATTTTGATACACTGCAGATTTGGAACTGAATTGGAAAATAAAGCTTCAAGATACTGTCTTATCAGCACAAAGACATTCATCTCCTTCCTAGGAGTGTCATCAGCCAGGGAAAATTGACTCCTCGTATCACAGGAGAGAAGACTAAGTGTCCAAACCACACCAAGACAGACTGTCACAAACTGTCATCTATTCTGCTAAGGGTCTGGTCATCTTTCCCAAAAGTCATTTCCCCTCCCCTAAGTTTCCTACATTCTCCCTCCTGCCTTCCCTATAAGCTCCTAAATCTCACTGGGGTTTTTTCTTGATGGTGTTTTGTTTGTTTTGTTTTGTTTTGTTTTGTTTTTGCATCCACTTTTCTTTCCTGTGATTTCCCCATGCGTGTAGTAAATGTGTACACCTTTTCTTCTTTTGACATGCCCGTTATCCATTTATTTCATACACTCAGTTCTCATACCTTCAGAGGGTAGAGGGAAAGTTCTGCCAGTCCTACAGTTCCAAAAGAAAATAGCTAGTAATTGAAAATACAAAAGTCATATGAACTTTGAGACAAAGTTAGCTTCTTATACGATATGTTCAGAAAGAAGAGGTGTGTTGCAGACCAAGGGATATTGCCCTGGTCTTAGTTTCTAAGTTTCTCTGAGAAGAAGCAGTTACTACTACAGCAGTGAAACACCTGACTCCCAAATTATAAAAGCCTAAGTGTTGAGATTAAATCATTAGTTATCACCTGTGAATCATAAAGTCTGAACTCTTCAAATTGCAAACACACATAGAAAGGGGATTCTTATACAGGGATCCATGAGTGGAACTGCAAAGTTTTGTCAAAATCTGTATATATGTTTTCTTTTTAAGGGTCATAGATTTCAATATATGTTAAAAGATATCTGGAGCTAGTAAAGATTAATAATCATTTTCAGTTTTGTGCTGAAGCTGGCTTAGCCTGGCCTGTACCAGCTTTTGAGAGCTTATTATTAAATTTTCAAAAATGTTGTGAACTGGTTATCAAATTGCTGGTAGCTTGAAATTGGCCAGGGTGGGAGTATTTAAAACATGGAAATGGGCAAATTGTACAAATCATGGCTTTTCTCCCTCCAACACACCCCCTCCCGCCCCAGCACACCACTGGTTAATCTCTATTTTCAGGAGAGAAAAAGATGCTTCATATGAATAAAGGTAAATTATGCACTGGTTTGTTTTATACTTTTCCACCTCTTCAGCTTAATTTTGTTTTAATAATGTATAATTGAATACATTAACATTTAGATGTTAGTAAACTAATAACAAATGTTCATTATTTCTCTTGAGTAGAGGAATACAAATTTTGCACCTGTTGTTGTATAGAATGATTTTTAAAATCTCATTCAACCCCCCAGAAATTTAAGATTTTTTTTCAAGAATTTCTATATAAAATTTTTACTTATAAGCAGATAGCTTACAAAAAGTATGGGTTTTCTTTGGATTATAAATAAACTATTCCACTCACCAAGCTGCTGAGACATTTTACTTTCTGGTATTTTGAAATGAAAACAAAACACAAGAATGTGAAGATGAAGCAAGTGAAAATTAAAAGGGTACAGACTTTAGAAGTATCATAAGCTAAAAATAATACGAAACAAATCTGTAAAGGAAACAAAAGCCCAGGCAGATATAACACAGTAAATTATAAAAGCTAAAAAAAATGAGGAGGTGACAAACAATAAAGTGAAACTCTCTGATAAAGCCAAAAATATTTGAATGGCAGTCAACAAAATAGAAGAAAAAAATGACACTCATAACAAGGCAGAGCTATGGAAATGCATCCCCAGGGCAGTACAATAGAGTTGTGAATTAGTGGAGGCGGATCACCAACACTGGGCAACTAAAGCCAGCTAACATAATTCAAAGGATGGAGAAATTCTGTAGCTGAAGATAAAAAGTCTGAAATGCATTATGGTATAGTCAAATGAGTGTCATTTCTAATATACACACTTAGTTTTCAAGAGTTGATAATATGAAGTAAAAATTTAGTATGCAAAGTTCAAATTTTCCATTTGTTGACCAATTCATTTTTATTACATATTTTCCAGCAATTAAACTAAAGGGGTACCAGGACAGAGTAGACATTCTGAGCTTTCACTTTACAAAAGCTACACATAAATCTAGACACTTTTTAAGGGTATAAACAAAGTCAGAGCCTGTGTGACAGTTCAATAAACAATTGGAGAAAATTTTTCTTTAAGAATAGATTACATACATATTGACCTCTTTGAGATCCTTATTCTGAGATTCAGTTCAGAATCTGAGGTTTTGTTTTGTTTTGTTTTGAGACGGAGTCTCTCTTTGTCACCAGGCTGGAGTACAGTGGCACAATCTCAGCTCACTGCAACCTCCGCCTCCCAGGTCCAAGCAATTCTCCTGCCTCAGCCTCCTGAGTAGCTGGGACTACGGGCACGTGCCACCACGCCCAGATAATTTTTGTATATTTCTTTAGTAGAGATGGGGTTTCCCCATGTTGGCCAGGATGGTCCCGATCTGTTGACCTTGTGATTTGCCTGCCTCGGCCTCCCAAAGTGCTGGGATTACAGGCATAAGCCACTGCGCCCAGCCCAGAATCTAGGTTTTAACCAGATTTGCCATTATAAGATGAAATGAAACCAAAACCACCAGTCAATATCTGTAGCAGTGTTATTGTTGGGGAGCGTGCATGTTTGTTTGAGCTTATTTATATATACAGAGCTGTTTCGCTTAATATTTAAATTGAAAATTTTTAGTATTTTCAGAATGTTTTAGATACTTTGATGAATGAATTTTGCGTCAAACTTAAAAAAACTTATAGGTTATATATTTCTGAACACATTGGCAGATGTAAATGACAAAGTTATATTCACACAATCATCAGTTTTTCTTGCACACAACTGACATTTTGTCAAAAAGTTAAAATATTTGAAATGTATTTTCTATGTCCTCATCTTTCCCTTTTTGAGCCTTTTTTTTTTCCCTGGGTTGGTTATAAAATGTTCCCTAACTTCAGGCATCTGATTAAGTTTTGGGTTTTCTCCCTTCCTCCCAACTCATATTGATTGGTAATGATCTGATAGAAGACAATTGCCAAAGATCAATGAAATATATTTTAAATTAAACTTCTTCAAGATAATATTCATATTAATCCTTCTTTAATTGCTGAATGAGGAATAATTGTTCATTGACCCTTAAAACCCTAAAACTTAATCAGCTCACTGGTGTTGATGAATGGATATTTGTCCAGATGAGAATGCTTATGGTCTACTTCAAGGGGTTCATAATAGTAAAAATGGCCTTTTCTTCCATCAGGAGCTTCATCCTGGGTCTTTTCATCCTTGTTTTTCTACTAGCTCTCCTTCTCCAAATACACTGACTTGGAACCCCAGTTTCAGTGGTGGACTGCGTGGATTTGATTCCAAGCTATGCTATAATGAGAAAGTAGCTCTAACCCTGTAATATAGAAATCATCATCAGACAATATACAGACAGGGGCCAGTTAGTTCACGATAATAATAGGTGAAAAGGAAGAGTATGTGGATATAGACATGGGAAAGTGAGTTTAAATTGTTTCAGGAGTCTGTGGAAGTTGTCTTTGGGTGATGCAATGTTCTCAGGGAAGCACAACCAAAAAGAGAATGAGGATTTCTGGGGAAGTGTTAGGGATTAGAGACAGGATAAGATACAAAACTAAGTAAATTAGAGGGCGAATAGATTGGAACATATGTAGTATGACTGATTGATAGGCGGCACTGAGATTCTCAGTTTCAAGTGGGATATTTTTCAAATTGCTCCATGTAGCTAGTTGCTCAAATATATGTGAGGATTTGGTGTAAATTTGGATCTAACCAGGGTTATTTTCCTGGTTAGATTCAGCAAAGTGAAAGAGAAACAAGGAAGTTGAAGTTTCCTGGGAATGGTTGACCATGGAATTTAGGCAGGAGAACAGGCAATAGAGTGGACATCAAGGAGGTAAGGGTCATTGTGAATATGATAAAATAATAGTTTGGAGGTCTCAGAGGGATTGAAAAATTTTATGTCAGTATATGAAAGGGAATGATTAAAGGAGGAGCTCAGAGAATGGGATGAATGAAATTGTGACTACAGAGAAGTTGCTATTATAAGTAATGACGATGCTTCACTAAGTCCTTCTGGAAGTGTGGTCCCTGTGCTAGCAGCATCAGCATCACCTGGGAACCTACTAGAACTGCAAATTCTCAGGTTACACCCCCAGATCTACCAAATCTGAAATTCCAATAGCAGGTCTCAGCAATCTCTTATTTTAACACAACTGTAGGCAATTTTGAGGCACACAGTAGTTAGCACAACTGGTCTAGGGTATGTCCTATTTGGTCTTCCTCCCCAGTTCACTGTACAGAGCCCCTAAAACTTGAAATTTCCTGATAGAGATGAGAGGACCATCCTTTACTAGTCATAAGTCCCTTTTAGCCATACTTGACTTTATGCTATTGACATGACATGAGTGGTGGAGACCCGTAGAGCTTCAGAGTGGGTGCTGGACACCAGAAAGATGAAGGCCTAACTAGATGGTTGAAACTGTCGGCCCTCTTTGTGCCCCTTTTCACCATACCTGGCCCTATGTGTCTCTTCTATTTGACTGTTCCTGATTTGTATCAGACAGTAACTATAAGCAAAGTGCTTTCTTGGGTTCTGTGAGCCGTCTTAGCAAATTATAGAACCTGGGGAAGGAATCCATGGAAGTCCTAATTTATAGTCAGTTGGTCAGGAGTATGGGAGGCCCACAACTCGTCTCTAACGGTGGGGGGGGGCAGTCTTGTGGGCCTGAACCCTGAACTTGTGGGATCTGATGCTATCTCCAGATAGACAGTATCAGGATTGAATTGAACTGTAGGACACCAGTTGGTGTCCTGAGAGTTGAACAATTGATTGGGGTGAGACTAAATCCACAAATTTGATCTCAGAAGTTTGAGTAGAAGCAATTCTATTGGAAAACATTGTCATTAGATCAAAGGTCTTCATAGAACCGAGAGATCAAGAAGACAAAAAGTCATCTGTGATGACACATTGTTGACATAAACTAGAATTGAGACAAGAGTATTTCAAAGAGAGTTACATTGAGCCAGGGATAAAATAGTCAATCAATTGATTAATTAGAATTTAGTAAATGCTATTTTTAAAAAAATTAATCTTTACTTAATTAATGGAGATACTTAATTATCTCCATTTTGACTTTAAATTTGTAACTAAAAAGTTGCTATTTTATCTATTTCTCATAAATGGAAATCGAAAAACAATAGCAAAATGCTTCGACAGAAAATCTGCACTTTTTATTCCCAAGAGGAAGAATGGCCAACTACCTTAAGCACAAAGTTAGAAAAACTTTCATAATTTTTTAAGTTGCCATATGTTATAGCTTTGAACAAGTTGAATTGTCAACTAGACTGCCCAGGGAATCGAGCCATCTAATTTAATCTCCTTACTATTTAGATAAGATCTTTGTTGTTGAAAATCTTAATATTTTTTAACAATCTTGTTTTCAGAGACTGATATTAATGATTTGTGAAACTCATTAAATGCAGTTGTGCATCTGATTTGAAAATCATGAGGGAGATTTTTGGTCAGATATGCATAGCAAATCTATGTCACTAGACATATATCCCTACTACCCATGTCACAACCTTTATGTCTACTCTTGAACTGAGCTTTTGCTACATGATTTATTTTTGAGGTTTAAGAATCATTCATTTATCTGATGGAAAATTGTGTTTCTCTTGTTAGAATAGAGCGCAATTTATCTTTTTCTATCTTTCATGGAGACATGAAAGGATGTGAATTTGGAATCAGACAAACCTGAGTTCCACCACGCTTTCTTCTTCTTGCAAGCCATGAAATCCACAGTGGGTTAGTGGACATTACAAAACCTCTGGTCCCACCTTCTTAAGATGGAAAAGATAATACTAATTGAAAGAATGAATGTGATAATGAGAAGAAATGGTATCAATAAAGTTTCTGGAACACAGTAAGTTCTAACAAATGCTAGTTCTTTTCTTTCATTTTTCAAAATCTAAATAGAAGCCAGTTGGTAATTCCAAGATAGTAGTATGAAGACAAAAAGTTTGTTAATTGACCTTCAACCACTGAGACCTTACCTTATAGGAAGCAAAATGAACAAATATTTTCTCCCTTCTACAACTGTACACCCTCTGAGACAGAGAGACAGTGTTCCAATCAAGACAGTGACAGTATTCTGTGCACACATAGGAAGGGAAGAAGAATAAGAGTGAACCTTTAAAAAGACAATTTTAGATTGTGTTTTATTATCAGGCACTCTATTTTTATTGGCAATAATATTTTTTAGAGATTACGGCATACAAAATAGACCTTAAATTTTCTCACTGCTGAGAAATTTTTATAAGGGTGCTTCATTTTCTTCTATGGCAAATCTAGGGACCAATAAAATAGCTTTGATAATTCACTTATTACATTCTTTCCTAACTAAACTATTTACATTACAAACTTTGTCAATATGCTATGCTTTTGCATTAATAATTCTCATGTGTCTCATTTGTGAATACATGAAAACTAGTTGTACAATAAGGAAAATGTAATTTTGAAACATCTTCAAAAACAGTTGCATAATTTTACAAATGTTTATAAATTTTCATCCTTACCCTAAAAGCATAGATATCCTAAATGTGATTGAAGGTAAAATGATTTCTTTCAAGAACTGGATTTCTCACCATGAGTTATTTTATCTCCAAACAAACTGTAGTAGTGTTATACAGTGGTTAAAAAATCACTTAAAGTGAGAATAAAGATACAGCGTTTTAACTCTTCATTTTGTAGATGAGACCTGAAAAATTAGACCTTTCTTCTAGAGACAAGTTGGGGTTAGTTGTGTATATAGAGTGTGAATAGTGTCCATATTTTACTCTCATTATTTTAACAGAAACATGCAATTTGCACTTCAAAAACCTATTACAAATTAGCTGTGTCATTTGTAAGTGTTAAAATTACCTCATTAATGATCACATAGGCTTTTGGCTCATTGTAATGAGATGTTCCTACCAACCAAAGTTGAAAGACAAAGAGTTTGGAGTCTTTAATTCTTTTGGTAAAATTAGTAGTTCTATTTAGGGCTATATTTGCAAAATACTATTTCTACTCAAGCATATTTTTATTTACAAGGTACCTCACAAGTGTTGACCACAGAGATGTTTCTACCTAGCAGAAGTAATTATAGTTACATATAGCTGTCTAGGAATATCTTAAACATGGGGATTAAAATAACTTTCAAGAACAAGAAGAAATGTTATACCAGGCATTTTTGTACCTGGTGCTCTATTTCGGTGCGATATTTGTGGCAATTAAAAAACATAAATGGCTTGGATATATAGCTAAGATATCAAAGGAAAAATATGCAAAGGCATGATTATTTTATAAATATGCCACATATGTGAATTGAGGTACAAAACCTCCAAGTTTAAAATTGTCTTTGTTTGTTTGTATGTTTTGAGACGCAGTGTCACTGTAGCCCAGGTTGGAAGAGGCACGATCTCTGCTCACTGCAGGCTCCACCTCCCAGGTTCACCCCATTCTCCTGCCTCAGCCTCCCAAGTAGCTGGAACTACAGGCGCCGCCACCACGCCCGGCTAATTTTTTGTATTTTTAGTGGAGACGGGGTTTCACCGTGTTACCCAGGATGGTCTCGATCTCCTGACCTCGTGATCCGCCCGCCTGGGCCTCCCAAAGTGCTGGGATTACAGGCGTGAGCCACCACACCCGTCCTAAAATTGTCTTTTTAAAAAAGAAATCAAAACAGACAAGTGGGCAATGAGTTATGGATACTATTACAGGGTACCCCGATAACCTAGTAACAAGAAGACTTTTGGTACCGAAAATTCCAATTAACCACATTTCTCCATTAAGGCCATGGTCACTGCCAATTTTTACTCGCAAAGGCTGGAGCTAGAGTTATATGGAATTCCATATGTATCTAAACCATAGATTTATCAATTATTACTTAAACACAACTTGGAGGACACTCTCCAGAATTTTAGGGCTTGGCCTTATTCTGGAGAAACATACACTGGAATAGGCAGTTGGATTTTAAACTCAATCTTAAATCTCTTGAAAATGATGCATTTTTTTCTGAGAGATGAGAAATTGTTCAACTCTCTTGGCTTATTTTAGATTTGATATTATACAGCTCGAACACCATGGAGATTTACTAATCTAAATGAACACATACCAAATTAGTCTTTGCTCCAGTCTTAAAATCTGAGATTAATTCTGGCAGCTGAAGAAATTTTCCAGGGTTACGAGTATGCTTCAATGCTGGTGACCAGTACTACTTTCTGGTAAACTATAGATGACATGTGCCTTTTCACTGCCTAAACTCACTTTGTAGAACACCGTTAAATGAAAATCATCACCAGCACTTTGGGAGGCTACGACGGGAAGATCATTGGAGGTCAGGAGTTTGAGACCAGCCTGGCCAACACGATGAAACCCCATCTCTACTGAAAATACAAAAACTTATCCAGGCATGGTGGGATGCACCTGTAATCTCAGCTACTTGGGAGGCTGAGGCAGGAGAATCGCCTGAACCCAGGATGTGAAGGTTGCAGTGAACAGAGATGTTGCCATTGCACTCCAGCCCTGGGCAACAGAGCAAGATTTCATCTCAAAAAAAAAGGAAAAATAAAGAGAGAGAGAAGAAAATTATCAGTGTTCAGTGACTCTTTTTTTTTTCATGCTGATAAACTATTACACAGAAAAAGAAATGTATCCATTATGGACAATTAAAAGGACTATACAACCTCTCTCATTGTATGATTCTGGTTTTCTTTCTTTTTCTTTTCTTTTTTTAAGACAGGATCTCACTGTGTCACCCAGGCTGGAGTGCAGTGACACTATCTTGGCTCACTGCAACCTCAGCCTCCTGGGTTCGAGCGATTCTCCTGCCTTAGCCTCCTGAGTAGCTAGGACTAAAGGCATTCACCACCACACCCAGCTAATTTGTGTATTTTTTTTATTACAGGTGGGGTTTTGCCACGTTGGCCAGGCTGGTCTCGAACTCCCGACCTCAAATGATCCTCCCGCCTCAGCCTCCCAAAGTGCTGGCATTACAGGCATAAGCCACCATGCTCGGCCTGATTCTGTTTTTTAACACAATTCTAATTACTTCTCTTTTAATTTTTCAAGTCATAGGTTTTTAATCTGGGAAAGCTTTGAGAAAGCATCCAGATACATTTATAAATAGAAAAATAAATTCAGATACATAGAATTAAGTTTATGATTAACTAGTGGGTGGCAACTGAAAAATTTCCAAGTTCCATAAACTGAAGTGAAAGGATCACTTTCCTGAAAATGTTACAAGGCTTGGTAATTACCTAGATTGTACTAAAACCTACACAATCTAGTATATTCTATAGCAGTAATTCATAAAGACAGTTTCACTTACCATGTAGAATTTATACCTACACTGAATTCAAGAAATGCATTACTGGTTATTGGAGTAGGACAATAAACTCCCAGCAGAACTTATTTGCATGAATGCCTATTAAACTATTATCGATGTAGAAATTAAACAATATATTCAGCTATTCAGCCCCAGATGTGTGAGAGACAGAGAAAAACTTCAAAAGAGTTCAGCTACCAAATCCCTTCCTCAATAGCTCTTTGAGTCTCAAGACAGCTTCAACCACACACAGCCTCAGAGTCTTATGGTCCAAACAGCATTCGACTGCAGGTCTAAAGTAAGCAAACATTTGAAAAGAAACAATCAAAGATCTATGCGTGTAGTTACGGTCAAGGAGGTCCACCTGCTGGTGGGTGACCATAGCAAGGATAGGGACTAAGCCAAATGACGGCTTTACCAAAACGGAAACAAGAGAAGCCATCGGAAGCAGAGTCCAGGTTATAACAGGAGCCCAGGCACTTGATGTGGGAACCCTACTTGTCTCATTTAGCAGCTAGAGCTTTAACGTCCTATGAGGCAGAGCTAATGCCCTTCATTATTATTTATTTTTTGTAATTGACTGCATAATTTAGAACTATGCCTTGAATTTAATATCTATCTGTTGAATAAATGAATTAATAATGATGAAAATCTGTCCACAGGTTATGTGCAGTACTGAAGAGCGACTTCAGCTATTGAAGTGTCTATCAGAATTCTTACTCTCTAAAAAGCCTCTGGTTAATTACTGATAGAGGTTGCGGACCATTTCACTCTCACAATGTAGGGGAAGCAGGAATATTATCTGGCCTCTTGGCTCCTCTTCCTTTGCCTTCCACAGCTCTCTCTGCTGGTTCACAGAGGCACACTTTGGTGGCTCTCGGTTCATTCTGCAATTCTGCTAGAATCTCGTTCCATCCTCGATTGTAACCAGCTTGTCCTCCACCCAACGCTTATTTACGGAGGGACAGATAGCAAGAAGAAATCGCACTCTGGAATACAAAGTGGGAAGACACACCCCTTGGCCAGAATGCCTGCCTCCTATGTTCATGATGGATATTTCTAATTGATCTCGGCACTCATTTCCATTGAGCCCACGTCCCAAATTGGCCCTGAGTTAGGGAGAGGACTCTAGAGTGGGAAAGGTGTACCCAAAACTTCCCTAATCTGACTATCAAGCGTAAAAAGCTAAACATTCAATTCAACATCCCTTGTTTCTCCAGCTCAGAGTGCCTGATGGTGTGGGAAGCCCCTACTCATAAAAATTCATAGCTGAAGATTGTTGGTAATTTTGCCCAACCTTCTTCTTTCTTTGCCTAGTTACACCTCAAGGCAACCTCCTGGCAGGCCAGCCTTAAGCCCAGCAATCCAACCATGCCTCTAAGCTGAGTTCGCATCAGAGCCAACTTCAATTATAAACAACTGAGATGATGCCAGAGGCCAGAATCCCTGAGAACCCAATTGCTGTCATCACCGTGGCTAAAACAAGGCACTTGGCATCTAGAAAAGCTGATCTGTAGGAAATTTCCAACAGAGTTCAATATTTTCTAAGTTTAAAGTAAACCATATCATCAAGGTCAGACACTCGAGATAAAACTAGGCTTGCATTTAAATAGAATAAAAGTAGTTGAAGAATACTAAGAGTGGTGACTACTTTTACACAGGAATGTTTTAAATAAATTGTTTTTTTTCTTGTGCCTTTTAAATTTTGTGATTTGTCACTGTGATGCTGACATATTTTTAATGAAGCACGCCTTGTAAAATGACAAGTGAATGCAAAACACACAGTAATATTTACATCAACAAAACTAGAAGAAGACTGTATGTCCCAAGAGTCTCCATCATCCACCCAGTGGCCACTTGACCAAATTTAGATCCAAATACCAAAAAGAAAAGTAAATAAAATTTGTGTTGTATGTCTTACAAGACCAAACCTATAAAATGAGGGGAAACTTCACAATTACTTGTCATTTGCTCTGTGGAGTTGTAACAGATGGATTATAAAGATGATTCCATGATAAACATCGAAATGTGGTTACTACCTTCTGTGCTTTCTCGGTTCATATTTTTATTTTTTTCTTTATAAACAGATAATTCATTCTTATTTATGGCAATGCAAAATTTTCAGATGTATTGAATATGTCATAGTTTTTTTCTATTGTAGGCGTCTCTAAAAAAGGTAGAGAAAACAAACAGAGCAAAGTCTGGTGTGGAAAGGAGAGAGAAATAAAGCTTGTAAAGGAATGAAAATTAGAGCTTTTTGGAGACAAAAATTCTTAGAAGATACGAAAGCTAGTTACTGAATTAGATGAAGGTTCTTTTTCAGTTTTTTCCACTTGTTCATCTCTTAGGCACTTATTCACAGCAGAAAAGAAAGGGTTAAAAAGAAAATACCTCGGTGTGGTGAGACTGTAACTTCATGAAGGCGTCACTGAAGACTCACCTTTCCCAGCATCACTCAGCATGGTATTACACATGTGTGTAATGTAAAGGAAAGTGAATACGCATTCTTGGATGGGAGATCAAATCGTGATTCCAGAATATAATCAGAAGCTGATTCATTATCCTCTCGAGATTTCATAATCTTTGCATCAGGAATTAAAATTCAGAAGAGGGTGAATGTATCTAACCTTTTGAAAGTTAAAAATTAACAGGAGCCTTTCATACAGATAAATTTGCTTTGCCTCATGATCAGCACTAAAGAGCATCATAGATTTAAACCATATTTACACAGTTAAAACAACACAGCCAAATATGAAATATGTTATGTAACATTGTACAAGATGCTTTCCAACATGCAAACTGACCTTTAAAACAATTTTTCATAAAATAACATTTTTAGGTAAGAGAAAAGACATGTGGTTAGGGCAAAATATTTCTGTTCAAATTACAAAATCCTGAATGACAAATCACAGGATAGAAAAAAATTATATTGTACCTGGAATTTGAAGTCTTCAAATTTATTTAGATATATGTATCTATATGTATTAATAGATATATATTTAACTGATTATAAGTTTAGAACATTTATATTTTGAAGATGTCAATTTTTTAAAAAATTATTAATATTTACAGGATTTCTGCAGAGATTTTAAACACATATTTTTCACTAATGTGACGAGTATTTATGTCCCATTTCATTAAAGAGACATTTCAAGATTCTTTTAGAGTGAATTTTTAAAAATTAAGTATCACAATTATTTCTGAAGTACTACCTTAAAAAAAAACAACAACACTTTCCTGGCTTTTCATATAGTTAAACATTTTCATAATGACTAAAAATATAAAAATAAATTAACAACCATAATTAAATTAGAATTCTACTTTTTATATCAGATGAAATACTATATAAAATGTCCAGAAAATCTAGTGTTAATGAGGCTGTGCAGCCTGGACATTTGATGTCCCATCTGTGGGAATGTGAATTAACCCAACCATTCTGAATAATTATTGGCTCTGTGTGTTAACAGCCTAGAGTCCTAAAACAAGGATCTTAATTCTAAAATAAAATCCTATTCTAAGAATATGCCAAGGGTTTATAATCAAGGAAGTGTCAAAGTTATAGAGAAGAAACTTCACCCTAGCATTATATTTGTAATCATCCACATAAACCAGATAGTGTTGAATGAAACTACAGAAAACTAAAGAGCCTAGCGAATATGTTTCTCTTTGTGTACAATTGTAAATGCACACATCTATCCATGTAAAGTTTTACATCTCAGGAGGATAGGTACCAACATGTTAACATGCTGTATCTATAAGATACGAAATTTTACTTTCCTACAATTTCATACATACACACACACTCTCTCTCTCTCACACACACACACACACACATAGGATATATATACACACAAATATATATATAAACATACATATTTATATAGATACACACACACATATATATACACAGATGGTCACCAACTTATAATGGTTCAATTTATGATGTTTTTTAACTTTATGATGAAGCAAAAGTGATAGCTTTGAATAGAATATAACTATTCTGCTTTTCACTTTCAGTACAATATTCAATAAATTACATAAAATATCCAATACTTTATTATAAAGTGGGTTTTGTATTCAATGATTTTGCCCAACTGTCAGCTGATGTAAGTGTTCTGAGCACATTAAAGGTATGCCAGGCTAAGTTGTGATGTTCAGTATGTTAGGCATATTGAATACATTTTAACTACAGTATTTTCAATTTATGATCATCTTATCAAGACAACCCCATTGTACATTGAAAAGCATTTGTATTGCATTAAGCATGTTATATAATATTTTTTATTGAAATTACTGGCAACTTTTGAAAAAATGAAGTAATGTGCTTTGCTATTGGTTAAAATGCTTTTGGCCAGGGGCAGTGGCTCATGCCTGTAATCCAGCACTTTGGGATGCAAAGGCGGGTGCATCACTTGAGGTCAAGAGTTTGAGACCAGCCTGGCAAACATAGTGGAACTCCATCTCTACTAAAAATACAAAAATTATCCAAGTGTGGTGGTTTGCACCTGTAATCCCAGCTACTTGGGAGGCTGAGGTGGGAGAATTGCTTGAATCAGGCAAGCAGAAGTTGCAGTGAGCCAAGATCATGCCATTGCACTCCAGCCTAGGCAACAGAGTAAGATTCTGCCAAAAAAAAAAAAGGAAGAAAGAAAAGAAAAAAAGTTTTTAGCTTCGAGTAACAGAATAGTCAACTAATTGTAGAAAAAAACAAGGAGCAACTTTTACGAAATCGCACAATAAGTAGATGGTATCAATGGTTAGTTAATTCAACATGATCCACGTCTTTGTGATTCTCTTATCTTTCTACCTGTTTTCAAGACGGCTATGGCATTCCCAGCCTTACAGCTTAATGGGACAAAATCCAATGGCAGGAAAGAATAAGTGAGGGCATTTTGGAACTTTAAGGATTGGAAAACAGGGATGCCAAATGTCCAGTAACGTGGGATAACCGCTCCTAATCAAGGATTGCTATATGTCCTGAATGACTTTCTAACGTAATGAAGGTGAATAACCTGCTTCGTTTAATTATACAAACCGAAATGTAACTGCCTAAGCGCCAAGTACTTTTGCATGGTTTTAATGTGCCATGAATTTTGCAGGAATGAAACTACTATGTACATGAGAAAAGATGGTAGAATTTCTCATTTAGATACTTATTTCAGAGTCTCAATAGGAAAAAGAGAACACACTCAAACTAAGATAATTTAACATGGGTTTGTTTCCAAAGAGACTACTTATTAAAATGTCAGGGGAGAAGGGTGAAGGAATCACAGAGATCACACCCCACGATAACTCTGGGTTAGTAGCAGCGGGCAGATTTCCGGGGAGCAAACTGCCCTGACCACACAAGGAAACACTGATTTTCTTATGAAAAAGAGAAGTCAAAGAGACCCAGCAGAGAGGGAGTTTAGGCAATAATCCCCAATCCCACTTCCTCCTTCCCTTTAATCTCATGAACATGCATAGAAGGCAATGAGCATGGAAACCTACTGAGATATTCAATATGGACCATTCCACTTGGACAAAAGCCAGTAAATAGGGGAGTATAACAGGGGATAAGGATCAAGCAGAAAGTATCTATCACATTTACCAGCGCAGATCAATCATGTCAACAATAGAAACGGCAGTTTTGGCATTTGGTTATTCAATGAAACAATATCTGTAGCTTTTTATTTACAATGTTTCAAGGTATGGGTGAAGATATGAAAATTTCATTATGTTCTATTGCATTTGATATGTAAATGTTCTGGCACAATTATATACATTTTGGATTATATATTGACAGTAAATTATTTCTCCTTTGTTAGCTGCAGCATAACATTAATATTTTCAACAACTTGAACGCATACATTGTGTTGTCAGTAATAGTTTAGAATAGTGAAGGGGTCTTTGAAGAATTTCTTATGAAGTAGAGGCATTGGGTCAGACAGAGCTGAAAACCATTGGCTTAGATTAATCACTATTTATCCTAGGGCTGAAGAGGGCCAACTGAAGACACAAATGTCCAATCCCTCTATGACCTGGGAGTTCTATGAACCAGAGAAATAGAGACTGGTTCTTAAGGAGGTAATAAGTGTGCCTTCTATGCTTTATAATAATATGCATTGTCTTAAAAATCGAATATTTAAAGTTAATGCCCTCATAATATGCAAAATTTTTAATAAGTCCCTGTGTTCAAGTAGTTGGCAATCAAATTGGTGAAGTATGGTAAGTCTTTTGAAGAGCATTAAACAGCAGAGAATGTAAGAAATTTGTCTCTATAATAGTGTGGGCCTTCTGTGTTTCCTAAGGGCACATTCATATGATCTCATAACTGAGCAGAGAGAAGCCTAAAGGATAGGTTATGGCTTCATTTGTTTGTTTTTGCCAATTAACATACATTTCTGGATTAAAAGTCAACTATCTTTTTCTTGGGAGTCGACTATAGGAGAAGATAGCAAAGAGGCAAGGAAAGTTATAGCAGCTCGACAGCGTTACCCTGGAAATATCCGTATTCTGCGCCGTTATGGCCTACCTTTATCAGTCAGATAACAATGTCCAAGAGGCAAGCTTGGCACCATTGCTCTTAGTGAATCTCTGCTGCCAGCCTTTTATCCTAATGCTCTCAAAAGACCCATTTAATGGACCTTCCTGAAACTGTGCTCTGGATCAATATGAGGCTCATTGATACGGCATTTTTGGAATTCACCATTTGCTTATTTATTAAACCTGGGATAGTTGCCCAACTTCAATCATCTGAAATCCTCTCCATGACTTTCAAAATTACCAACATTGGTTCCAACATCATTCCTAGAGGACATTTCAGTGGAGTATATTCATCTGACATTTGACTGTATTTATAACAGTAAGAATCTATGATGATTCCTCCCAAAATAATCCCACAATGACCCAATTTGGGTCACCTTTGAGGGTCTTATCCTTAATATCAGAGATCTGTTCTATACATTTGAGTCTTAAAAACAATTACTAGCTTCTCTCTGAATTTAACTGAAGTTCCTTACTTTTCTTCAGCCTATTACCCAAATTACATAATGTATTGAAGGATAAAAACTGTCCAAATTTCTGACTACATTTAGTTAAAAATGGGAATATGACTTTTTCGAACTTGGCAAAGATTATGTTTTTTTCATGAAGAAATATAGGCATATTTAAACACTCAGGATCTGAGAGTTTGAAATACATGAAACTTAGCAAGGGGTCTTTAAGTAGTTTTCGTTTCTAAATTATAGTACATACCATTGGATGCTACAGAAGAAAAGACAATGATTACTCATAACCATTGCCTTTATGATATCCTTCCAAAGGAAACCAAGTGTCCCTGTGCTTGGACTCACACAGCAGGAATGTTTACCTTGTTTTGATGTCACTAACAAACACTTGGGCCTAGTCATTGAATTCTAATGCATTTAAGCCATCTTGAGGGTAGAGCCCCAGAGAAAAGTACAAATGGAAAATTCATTGATTTTTGGTTTTGCTTTCCTATGGATTAAATTTAACACTTTCTTATAAATCTCTTCCTTTGCAGATCATATGTGATAAATAGTTATCCAACTTTCTAGACGTCCACCCAGAGCTACTTCCATATGAAGAGGTGGAAACGGATTCTGTGCATGACACTGGTTAGGCTCGGGCACTGTTTTTTTAAAGGAGATTTTTTAAAATTTGTTTGTTTTCCTTGTACACATAGCCATAATATTGTGTTGCTGACTGCCCTCTGGGAACGAAGTCATACCAATCACAAATACATTGCCTAAAGCGGGAGGCTTATTACTCTGCTGTGAATTCCATCTCCTATTATGTTTTAAAGATGCTACAAACTTGAGACATGACTATGTAGATGACATTCCCAGCAAATCCCCAAATAACACTTCACGAGATTTCAAATACCAGGATTATGAAACAGTGAGAGATATAAAGAAATAAAGAAAAGCACAGTATAGGTGTAGAAGGCATTAAAACATAAATTTTATAATTATGAAAGCATATAAGGAACAAGTTTTATTCTAAATAGCAATTAAATCAGAACTACCATACAGGGAATAAAAGTGAATATTAAACCATTGCACCGACAATCACAGAGCCCTTTTTCTGCTGCGTGATAGAATTTAGTGTTTACTAAGGAAGAAAAAAATGCAAGATATCTTAAATTTGGTACCTTCCAACAAATTTAAGAAATGTGTACACTCTCGAGGAGGCTTAAGAAGTCTCTGACTAAAGCACTGGAAAAGAAAAGCAGTGAAAAGCAAAATAACTATTACTCAACAATAACAACATTTATTACTATTATACTAATATAAACACACTATTAAGCATCAACATTTCAGTTACTCACTGAGCCCAAAGTCGTTTTTCATGAACCATTCACAACACTGATAACCTATTGAAAAATGATTGAAAACAAAATAGCTTATTGCTTTCCAAGTCCTTTTAAAGCCTTCTCATGTGTCATTTCATATAATCCTTACAACGAATCTAAGAGGTATATACTGACTTTATCTCTGCACAGAAAAGAAAACTGAGTCATATTCAGAATAAGTTGCAAAGTTCCCCAGATAATCAGTGTCATAAGTGAAATTTGATGTCACAGTGTAGTCGAGTGTAATTTAGGGAAGCAGTACAAATGATGGTTGAAAGCACAGGCTCTGGGGTAAGTAGCCTGAAGTCAAAATCTAGTTCATATCCTTAGTGGCTGTGTGATCTTGGGAAATTTCCCTTAACTCTCTGTGTCTTGGTTTTATCGTTTCATCCATTTTTGCCTCTCATATAAGCTGGTGAGCATCACACTAGTTTATGCTTCTAGGACACTTAAAACTACCTGGCTCTTGATATATTTTAACCATTTTGTATCATTTTCTTCACCTTGAGTATTTCATGGCCAGATGGAAATCAATGTCAATATGAAAAAATGTTCGTAATTCAACAGGAAGAAATACAAAACCTTATAAACAACTTTGTTTTCCTGGCAAGTATATTTGGAAGCTATGTTCAATTGAGAAGGGGAAGGGAAAGCCTCTAAGGGCATCGATTAATCAATGACCGGAAGCTGATGAGACTTGTCTGGAATTTTCTGGAGACTCTGAGACTTAAAATTGTGACAAAGATAAGGAGATGAATTGAGTATCGTGGAAGAGACATTTTCTGAATTCAGCAGAGAAAGGACAGACAAATATGGTAAGGGGAAAATGGTATTAAGTAATAATATCTATGAAGTGCTTTCGAAAGTATGACACATGTAAATTGTGTTAAATGTAAACTATCATGATTATATCATTACTGTCTGACGGATACAACTATTCCCACTTCAGTTAGCCACATAAGATCAATTTTCCTATACCTTAGAGAATACCAGTAACCTCCAGTTCAGAGACAGCATAAATATCTATCCACAGCTGAGCAGACACATACAGCTAGCTACCAGATGAAATGGGCTTTATCTTCAAATACTATTGTTTTCCATTTTTTAGTTGTGGCAAAATACGCTCAACAATTTGCATCTTAACCACTGTTAAGTATACAATTCAGGGTTATTAAATGTATTCACAATGTTGTGCAAGCATCACCACCACCCATCTCCATAATTCTTTTTGTCTTGTAAAATTGAAATCCTGTACCCATTAAACAGTGACTCCCCATTCCCCGCCCTCCCAGGGCAACTACAGCTTTACTTTCTGTCTTGATGAATCATACAATATCAAATGCAATTTTTAAGATATTTAAAATCTTTTGTCTGGAAGCAAAGTGGAAGCTAACATCAATGGCTATGCCTTCAGTGAGTTCTCAGACCACAGTACAATGTAGTTACCTATTTATCTTTTATTACATTCTAGACCTATTCTTTCTTCCTGGCAAAAACATATCTTCTTTGTAGATTATGGCATTTACCTCCATCTCCACACCTTTTGGCATCTCTCAGGTACAGATCATCAGCCTCTTGCTTAGTCTTCCATTTAATGACAATTTCTGTTTAGTATACAACAGCCCTTCTCCCTGCAATGCAATTTCTTCACTCTGAAAAGCTCTGACTCTGGCTACTGGTCTCTGTTATGTACTCATTCCTAGAGCCATGTCTTCAAATATTTCTCAGAACTTCTTCACATCTAAAAATCTAGGATTGAATTATTGCTGTCTGACTATATTCTTCTGGTATTTCAAGTGTCCTGTATAACTTCTTCATCTGCCCTTGCTTTTCTTCTACATCAAGATATCAAGTTCATGGACTTCCCAATTCA
Source organism: Symphalangus syndactylus (assembly GCF_028878055.3). NCBI lineage: Eukaryota > Metazoa > Chordata > Mammalia > Primates > Hylobatidae > Symphalangus > Symphalangus syndactylus. The sequence goes on along the minus strand of NC_072445.2, from coordinate 7,454,827 downwards.
TCATTTTAAAAATTTATTTCAAGCCTTTATGAGTCACTACAATACACATATGTTCTCAAGAATTATGGCCCTAAAATTTGTATGTGGGAACAGTTCCTGTGTCAGGCATTATGGACATAAGAGTAAATAAATTCTAGCCCCTGCCTACAAGAAGCTAATTCCCAGCCTAAGACAGACTGCAAGCAACTAATACGCAGAGTGGTGAGTCTAAGGAAACTGATTAGGATGAACCTAATTCAAGCTGGGAATATCAGAAGAAAAACTTTTTGAAAGTCATGAAACATGAGCTATGCCTAAAAGAATAAAAAGTATAGAGAGAAATAAGAAGAAATAAATTAGGGAATGAGATGAGTACAATAGTAGAAAAAGGAAATCTCTTTAGGTCAAGGGAGCTTAGAGATGAAACAGGGTGTGAGAGTACATAGGGAAGCTCATAACCTCAGTGTGGTTGGAGAAAACAGGCTGAAAGGAGAAACGGGAGAAAGTTACAAAGGGAATCAAATGTGTTAGTAGTTGAGGGAAAAGCAAATATTGAATACGACCCACAGATCTTGGATAACCCAGTGTTTGGTAGTAACTTACATGAAAGGTTTTGACAAAATAGCGGGAGAGATGGAGAAAATAATAAGTAAGTTTTATATTTCCTCAGTAGAAACAAACAAAAAAAAAACGTGTAATCACAACCTGATCTTTTAACTGGCCTCCACTTATCTTGCTGCCTGGATTGGCATACATATTCCGCTGCCTGAAAACTGCCCAACACGTTGAAAGGTTGTTTCTCACTATTACACCCGGGCATTCCTGCTTCACCAGCTGAGTTGTAAGGGGCCTCCAGGAGGCCTAGATTGTTCTCCTTATCATATACATTATTTTCATTTATCGATTTGCCCAGAACATCTAATGAAATATTATGGACACCGATAACATGAATACAAACATAGTTATAGACACTAAAAAGTAAATTGATGTCTTTTGAAAGGCTGTCATGTCTTAGATGCTAAATTTGGAGTATTTGCTTCTAATAAATAAATAGCTTGCTTTAATCATGCTGGTTTATGAATATAATATAGGGGAGCAGCTTTGATTTTGCCCTTAATCTTAAAAAACAATTAGCGAGGCATGGTGGCAGCACCTGTAGTCCCAGCTACTCAGGAGGCTGAGGCAGGAGAATGGTGTGAATCCGGGAGGTGGAGTTGCTGTGAGCCAAAATCATGCCACTGCACTCCAGCCTCAGCGACAGTGTGAGACTCCATCTCAAAAAAATAAAAAAGATCATACAAGGAGTAAATGATGATTTAGCATAAAACACAGTTCATAGGACTCAAACTTTGTTATTTTATGGGATTATACTAACCTGTTACTATTCAAAATTTACCATTTCAAAAGGAGAAATATTGGTCTGGGAAAATTGCCATTGCTTATACAGAAGAATGGAGGAATCTTTTTGAGCACAACAATTCTAATGATATTCCTCATCACTGGTTCCAAAACCAAGCCCAAGGAAGGCCTGCATAGGGATAACGTGTAGAACACGCAAAAGAAACACACATCACCAGCTCCTCAACCCTGAGCTCTAAGGGAATGGCCAAGGAAGCTGTATTGTCCTAAGAAATTTGAGATTGTTTTGACTTACATTAAATCCTGCTCAATCATATGTATGTACACAGACACACACACACACAGACGGTGTCGTCAGTGAAGCCTCTAACAATGCATCCTGACTGGATAGATTCGACAATTAAAATGACTGGAAGAAAATAGGGCTTCATAAGTGGCACTTACTATTCACATAACACATTAAAAGGACATCTCCTAAATTAAATCTTGTCTATGATAAAAAGGCAGACAATCATGACCCAAGGCTAATTTATAACCGCAGAAATGTTCAAGACAGACCAATGCTTGCTATGTTTAGGAACTGACAAGAAAGTACAGGTCTTTATAATCTACCATTTTGCTTCATTTGATACCAGGTGACCTTCATAATGCAGGCAATAGAGAATTGCAAGATTTGTCGGAGATTTCAGGTCTTTGGAAAGCTATGCCCTTTCACAAGAACAACCGTGGAAACAGGAAGAAAGTCAACTCCCACTTAAGGCAATCAGAATTTACAAATATTCCATCCTTCATTGAAATTTCAATAGGCACTTCAATATTATCTTTAATTAATTCTTTTGTTACAATCATACATCACATAACATTTTGGTCAAGGATGGTGCACACACATGACAGTGGTGCAATAAAATCATAACACTGTATTTTTACTGTACCTCTTCTATGTTTAGACATGTATAGATACACTTACTGTATAGATATAAGTAAGCATATAGATATACTTAACTGTTGTGTTACAATTGCCTACAGTATTCAGTGCAGTAACATGCTGCACAGGTTTGTAGCTTAGGAGGAATAGGCTATACCATATAGCCTAGGTATGTAATCAGCTATAGTATCTAGGTTTGTGTAAGTAAACTCTGTGATGTTCATACAATAATAAAATTGTCCAGCAATGCATTTCTCAGACATATCCCTGTCATTAAGTGACACATGACTATGTTAGTTAACACTGAAGGAACTTCATGGGAAATGCACTCTGCAGCTCCATCATAAAGAGAAACCGTTTATGTCAAAAAACACATAAAAGCATAGTTGCAAGATTACAATTCCTTCCAGATATTTCATTTAGTATCTCCACAGATCACTAACTGCCTGAATAGCATTCTTGAGTCTCCACTGCCTCACATTTGATTTCAGGTCATTCCATCAATTGTCAAAGACGCATCCAACATTAACTTTCCAATTACTGGTTTGGATTGTGTCAACATTGTCATCCTGGGCCACAACAACACAAAAGGCTAACTCGGTGAGGTAACATAGACACTCATCAGTGAGATTTTGCTGACGGGTGGTACCATTTTTTACCAAGATCAAGGGTATTCATACCTTCAGGCATATAGATAACATTGAAAAGGGCAGGTTCGTAGACAAAAAGGCGATGAGGAAGGGTTATTGCAGGATACATGAGCTACGGTGTCTCCTGTTTAACCTGAGTCTGAAGAGATTCAAAGTGCAGGTGCCATGCATGCCTCTTCAATAGTTCCATGTCGATTGATTTTCTGGGCTACACTTCCCAGCATTCAAATTGCTAAATGCATATAAACAACAACTGAATATTTATAACTTGGATTTGTGCTTTTGAGTGACCTTATCTATAGTTATGTGCTTCAGTGATCTAACTTGGGGTTGACTCCAAACTTTGATAAAGTAAAGACCCTGCTTATTCCTTGAGTATTGCTGCACTGACAACTGATTTAGTGAATGCCACTGTGAAAATAATAAACCTCTTGGTGAATATATTGAGACATGTCTTGTAACCTGTACACATCTTAACCAGGGATGTTACTTGATCTTTCTATGTACAGGAGTGTGTGGAGATAGAACAACATACAGGATTGTAATTGTTGCCTGTGAGACTAATAGAAAATTCAAGCTAGTGACGTATGTTTATGCATGGCACACTTCTCAGCAGCAATTTTAGGAAGTTCTACCCACAACCCATATGTCTTTTGATATGTGGGTTACCTTGGAGAGAGAAAAAGAAACTCTGAACACAGGCACGAAATCCTTTAGAATTTTATCTAGAGTTGGACTTGTCCCAAAGCTTTTGTATAAACTTGCTTGATGAGCAACTGTTGTCCACTGGTACCTTCACTGTACAATCCACACACAAACAAACTTCACAACTGGAGTCCTAAATTTGCACTTTGTTTGATAAAGTTGAATGAAAAATGGTCTTTTAAGCTTATGCTCTCTTATGAGAGCTGTTATTAGATTAATTTTACTCCAAGATATGCCAGTTAGGAAATAACTTCCAATTTAATTTCACCAGCCCCCTGTGGGTGGACTAATTAGTCATACATCACACTTACTCTGGTGGTGAAATGCCTCAAAAGAAGGTCTGCAGAGTGTTGCTCTACCTAGAAGGACATGAATAAAGAGACGTAAAAATCATTCATTAAGAAGGAAGAAGACTTTCCTTGCCTAGATTTTCACTTGTAGGATCCAATTAATTTTATCACCTAATATTTTGTCCTGGTGGGCATTCATTTTACAAATTTGTAAGATCAGTAGAAATGGAAACTTTCAGAAATCAAACTGTAAATGTTCGGTAGACGTTGACAGAAATAGCTATTAGGAGCTGTGCTTTTGCCAACTAGACACTCTGAGAAAATCTGTGAAAGGATATTTTCAGGAAGTCATTGAATCCCCTAAAAATCAAGTTTATTGCTCTTACCATAAATATAAATAATTTATTATCAACCACTTTCAATATTCTAATAAGTAACCTTTATTGTTCATTTCATTGGCATGATCTACGTAGACACGTGATTTATCTTCTTTTGCAACAAATTCAGAAAATTTGCTGCCTGGAAAAGCCATGTTTTAAAATTACCACCTGTTTGATGATTTTCTTATAAAAACATTTCTACTTAAGTATCTATCCCTATTTGTCCTTTATTTTCCCTTCCATTCTAGCTCTACCCCTTGTCTCCTTTGTGTGTCTCAGGATAAGTGCCCTATAACATTATGTATTTCTGGAAACCCTTCGATACAAAGTTATTACACGTAAAAAAAAAAAAGTATGCTTTAGCAAACTCTTTGTTCACAGATTATCTTTGACTACTTGCCTATTAGACAATTTTTGTAGGCTCCATATGCTATTAATTTATATTCACTTTTAGAAGAATTTTCATCAAAAGCAAAAGTCTTATGTAAATTGATTATATGCTACTTGTACTTCTGTGTATATATATACACAGAGCCACATACATATATGTAACTCCGGAGGCCTGCCTGGACTGTTTAATAACTGTCCTGAACAAGAGCAAGAAAAAGCTGGTCAAATTTCAAACAACAGGTTGAACTGGGGAGCTCACATCTTTGCATAAAATAGACACTAGCGGCCTTTAAAAATTAAACATTTCTACTGTTTTAAAAAATTATAGCCATCATAGTATGAGGAAAAAATGTAATAATCCTTTTTAATTCTTGCCATTTTATTAACCACAGAGTCCTTACGCCCTAACTTCATTGGTATCCCTTTGAGATTAAACAGAACACTGAATTTTAAATTCTGAGAAATAAATAATTACACCATTTACTTGAGGCACTCTTTCACCTCTCAAGAACTATTTTGAGAATTCATTAGCTAAATATTGCTACAATGCAGGCTAGTAATAAATGGAAATAACGAGCTCATTGTAAAGTTTAAACTAACGACGGTATGATCTGGAATTTTTTTTAACCTCGAATACATAACTAGCTCTAGAAGTGAAATGAAAGACAAAATCACTTCACATATTAGTAAAAAACAAACAATGTAACTTTATAAGCTACTGCTGTTCTTTTGCTCTTGAGAACCAGTGACATCTCTAATTACGGAACATTATGGAAAGGTTAAAGATGAGAATACATGCAGTCTGTCTACAGGAAACCTCAACTGCTCAGGTTAATGAAATGTCTGCAGAAGTCATATTGATTACCAGGTTCACAGGAAACTAACATTTATTGTATAAATTCCATGGTAAAATGTATTAGGGCTCCAGGCACACAACTGTGCGCCATCTACGTTACCACACAGTGACTACTTCTTTCCGTCTTTATTCATTTCTCTCCTAATGGTCTGTATGTTATTGTTACATAGTTCTAAAAATCTTCCATGAGGCAGAAATTTCATTTAATGATATAGCTTTGAAAATAAAGAAAACCAGTAGAAACTTTCTATTTTCTTATAAAGCAGAATTGTTGAATTTTCGAAGTTTCATTTATGTAGTGTCACAAGGTGACAAACGTATTTCTTTAATGCCCTCTTGTTGTTATTTTTGTGTAACATCAAACAAAGCTGTTTCTTTCATTTGAAGGTGAAAACTGCTCATCAAAATCCAGTTTAAGCTGAGAAACAAAGAACTAAATTTTGCATGAGAGATTATACACTGCATAAGTATAAAACAGGACCAGAAACAATGGTGGGTCAGCAATTTTAAAAAAGATGAACGCAGGTTATCATCAAATCAATTGTTACCAACACACCAATTCCACCTCTAGGCCAGAAAATTAGCCACTTCCCACAGGAAAACAAGAATTGAAGACAAAGTTCACCAGTGAAAGTTGGTTATTTTTTTTTTCCATCCTTGCATCAACTAAAATGATATCTATAGTTCCTCTTAACACTTTTCTTACTTTCAAATATGTGGGTATGCTTAATTAGCTGAGGCCATGTTCCATACGCACATCTGGCTACAAGGGAAACTGGGAATTTGAGCCCCAATCCTAATGTTTGTAGAGTATTTAGAAATTTGAGAATTCCCTCCAAAGAAAGAGTTTTTTAAAACACTGTTAGACAAAAACTTGAATTACAAAATGTGGTAGTAGCTCATGTCTAACTCAAATGCAGGGAAAAAAAAAACTATAAACTCTAAAAAAAAAAATACATATTTGATGGTAATAAGAAACAGAAAATAGGCAGAAATAGTAGAATATTTGATCACTGATGAAGTTTTTAACCATTGAATAAAGAAAAATTGCAATGATTTAAATTTGCATCAATGCAGCTTCACACCTGATGACACTCCCTGGTCTGTGCAAAATTGCATGTCTACGAGTAAAGCAGTGAGTTTTACTAGCTTGAGGAATAAGAGCACAGAGTTCCAGGCTGACAGAAAAGAAGAACTTGGAAATTTGAGTGACATGGGAGGAAATCTCACACAAGTGAAAGTCACAAAGGAGAATGTCACAGAGTAAAAATCTAAAATCAGCACTTAAACTTCATTCAGATATATGACGGCTGCTACATTTCACATTGATAAAAAGAGACTCCATAGAATCCAGCAGAAAACAACAGCTAAATTGCTAGTACAGAGCAGATATTTCAAGCATTGCATATAGCTCAGGAGTAAAAGTTTGGTGTTTGACTACACAAAGAAGACTAATATTAGAAAAGAGTCGCTCTTCAAAGGAAAATAAAAGAACGTATCTCTACAAAATATCATCCACATAATCTAACATATAATTTAACCTGTCTAGACATAGAACCAGGAAAATATGACGCATAAGAAAAAAGTAAACAATGGATTAAGACATTGAAATGGCCCACACGCTGGGATTAGAAGATAAGAAATTTAAAATAAGCTATTGTAAGCATATTCAAGGATTTAAGGAATAGAAGGTCATAAGAGTGAATATATGGAGAATCTCAACAGAGAAGTAAAAACGACAAAGAAATAATGGGACAAATTTTAGAACTGAGGGACAGAATATCTTATATAAAAATGACATCGTGCGCACATACCAGTAAATTAAAGATGGCAGAAAAAAACTATCAGTGAACTTAAAAAGAGATCAAGAACAATTTCCCAATACAGTTAAGAACACAGAGGAAGAAAAATAATAAAAATAGGGCCAGTCTAGAACTAATATAATTGGAGTCCTAGAAAGAGTAGAGAAGGAGAAAATGAGACAGAAAAAGCTGTTTGAAAAAGTAAAGACCAAAAGTTTTCCTAATTGTCAGCATATATCAACTTACAGGTTTAAGAAACTCAAAGAACAGAATAAAAACAAAGAACCAAATGCACACATATCATAGTCAAACCGCTGGGCAAAAAAGAGTAAATCTTGGAAGTAGCTAAAGTGAGGGAGAAAAATAATGTACATACATGGAAACAAATAGACAGATGACCTGTCATCAGAAATGACAGTTTAAAAAGCAATGAAACCATATCTTCAAAATAAAAAAAAAAACCTGTCAACTCCAAATTCTATAACTAGAGAAAGTAATTCTTGAGAAAATAAAGATTTTTTCAACTTTTGCTTAAATTAAGCAACTTAATTGAATTTCTCTAAAATTACAGCTTGTATCAACTCTAGAATTTATTGGGCACCTCCTAGGACATAAACACTGGAATTTGGTGAGAGACATCAGGTAGGAAACAGCCTGGCTCTGACATAAATTCAACACACAGAGGGGGACACATGTTATGAGACTGACCTGCCTTCTCCATCTCATAAAAGGGGTTCTTGTTGCTGGTAACACAGATTAAACTATTTCAATTACATTCAGGATAAAAGGATTAGCAATTGTATGGAAGATGAAAAAATCACCCCACAGGAAGACAAAAGTCTCACAAAAGGATATTTAAACAAGCCAACACTTTGAAATTTAGGCAGAGATCGCGCTTTCTGGTGAACTAAAGTAGCAAGAACAAAGTAGAGGCTCCAATTCTAGGAAAAAGGGGCCCTAATAAGGTTTATGATCCAGAAACTCAAGAAATCCAGACAGAAGGATGCAGTCTCCGCATTCAAGGCAGTAGCAATACCTGGATTACGAAGCCAATCCCCAAAGCAGGAACTCATAAACACAAATTGGATTGAGGAAGAAGCTTGCCCACCAGAGGATTTAGGTTATTACAAGGTAGAATGTGATAGAGAAAACGAGCATGGGGCTGGAAACAAAAGGGGGAAGCCCCATGATTACAACTAGAATATAACTGTCAGAGATGGTGCGGAAACAAGACTGAAGAGAGAACTCCTTAAACCCCACGTGCCTTACGTCAGGACTGATCCTGGACACAGGCTGGACAGCATAGCCTGCAAGTGCTGAGGGAGGAGGCGTGGGCTCCGCTGTGAGAAGGAGAAGGACATAGAGCTGAAAAGCAGATACGGGTCTTGAAATCGCGCAGAGGGTTTGGGCCTTCGTTGCTCTCTGCCAGCAGCTGCCAGTAGTTCTCACACTTTGGCTGGCATCAAAATCACCTGGGGCAGTGGTGGGGAGGGGGAGAGTGTTGTAAAACCACAAGTGACCAGGCAGAAAACACCTGTATGTTTTCCAATTCAGTAAGTACAGAAATATTAATTGGAACAAGGTGGAGGTCAGACATTGCTAGTGCTGTGGACTGCTCCAGGGACATAAGCATGATCTTTAGAGAAGTGGCTCTAACCAGTTGATAGCAACCACTGGACAGAGAGAGGTCCAGACCGACCGTACACAGAGACATCATGCAATTACACTTTAGCAACCTCTCCAAATAACATGTCTCTTAGTGAAACTTGGCAGGTTGAAAACTAAACCATAAAATCCAGTGGCACTTATGTATCCTAGGCACTTACATTTGTCTGGTTCTTCCACCTTGCCTTTGCTTGGTTAGAATTTTGGGTAGATAAGAGGTGGACTTACATGTGCTAGTGTGAGAACTTTGATACACTCATTTAGACATTGACCTACTATCTTGATGTTTGAAAGCTACAACCCAAAGAAATTTGTCTTTTTACATAAAACAAATTCAGCCCTTGCCTTCCTTATAGATTACATCTTCCACTAGCAGTAATAAAAATGTAACAATATGCGTAAGTCAAAGTATCTTCTTAGATCCTCTGTAATGTTTTATTATTTAGTTGTGTGAATTAAAGTAACTCTCAAAATTTCAAGGATGCCTGAGAAGCAATTCATGTTCAAAGGCTGCCCTCTTGTGACAATGTGTTGTATGTTTTACTGTAAAAGTAATCTTATTTCACCTTATAACCTCTACAATCCAATTCATAACAGCATAAAAAGGAAATAAAACCTTACATAATTTTGAATTTTAGAAAGTACCTTGTTTATATGGCTCCTTTAGAGAATGAATAGTCAATTTGGTAAATATTCTAGTGAGTTGAAGGTTTGAATCCATCTCACTTAACTAGCTTGATGGATGTATTTCTAAACCTATACAACCCACTCCTCTGCTTCTAAAAATTAAAGTTAGCTGTAGATTGAGATGTCAGTGACACAGTTTATAGAACATAACTTAGATTGTCATCTACATTACTGTAACTACAAATACCACCCTCAGATGGAAGAATCAGTTTTATCAGTAAACATCTCTAATTGAACTACAAATGGTGTATGTCTTCTGGCTTTTACAAGCTCTTGGTCTAACGCAGGGGATATATGATGTAAAAATTACAAAACAAGGCCACCCGCGGTGGCTCACGCCTATAATCCCAGCACCTTGGGAGGCCGAGGCGGGTGGATCACAAGGTCAGGAGATCGAGATCATCCTGGCTAACACGGTGAAACCCATCTCTACTAAAAATACAAAAATTAGCTGGGTGTGGTGGCGGCGCCTGTAGTCCCAGCTACTCAGAAGGCTGAGGCAGGAGAATTGTTTGAACCCAAGACGCGGAGGTTGCAGTGAGCTGAGATTGCACCACTGACTGCAGCCTGGTGGCAGAACAAGATTCCATCTCAAAAATAAATAAATAAATAAATAAATAAATAAATAAATAAATAAATAAAAAATATAAAATAACAGTGACTATAATGTTTTGTGATGTTAAACTTTGAGAGCTTTTTTTTTTCTTTCTTTTCCCAAGTCCCTTTCCCAGTTTCAGGAGCAGTTATTCTAAGCTCATTGACGTAAAGGAATAGAAACAAAAGGTTTGGTGGAAAAAATAATAACCTGCTATCATTTCTGTCTTTTGTTTTTTAAAAGCTTGAGCATTTGGGAGAATTTGGAAAGATTGTGGAGTAAGTGCAAAGAAGGAATTCGCTAACAAAAATTATATAGGGTAAAATGACTTTTTTCCAGTTTAGAAAATACTCACTCCCTACATTCCTACCTTCCTTTCCCATAGTTAAGAAGAGGAAAAAGCAAAGGCCTCTTGGTAGCAGTGGTGACTTAGGCAGTTTCTTAGAAATATTCTAGAAGGCATAGTCATCTTTAAAAAAAATAGCTACAAGGATCTGTCTAAGAAGAAGGGACCATGGGCCAAATTACGAGTAGACTTTTGCATTCCAGATATGGTAAAGAAGAAGCAGGAAGCCGGTGGGCCTAAACAGGCCACACAGAAATGGACAAGGAATAGGCCAGCAGCAGCTTGTGGGGACAAGATGTCAAGCCCCAAATGTTAAACCCACCATCCATCCTCCAAATTCTGGCTCTGTTTAACAAGGCTGTGGTCTGGCACTAGGTGCCACCTCAGTGACTAAAGCATAATTCCCCGTCTCCTGGGAGTGTTGACAGCTGACTCCTGGCAACAACACTCACAGCACAGTAAAGTTCCTTCATCCAAGTTCATGTCCCTTCTCAAGGCATCCCATATCCGAGAACTGCTTGGTACACAAATATAATGGCCTGGCTTGCTTGCTCCAATTTGAGGTCATTAGGTAAACTCACCAAGATCCCTGTAGAGCGGGCTGCGGCCATGATAGTGATTGCATTTCAGCCAGCTTCCTGCTCTGCCCAATCCTATTGCTTTCACTCTTCGCAGGTGTTGGGAATATCCATTTCAACTTCCTTGCATGCAAATCTCCAACTCCGAGTCAGTTTCCTAGGACACCTGACTGGTGACATCTCTATCACTATCACAGTACTTAGAGGTGGAGCATCTTAAAATGATTTAAGGCTAACTGCCCTAAGAGCACAGACAGATGGTGGCTTAAAATAGAATTTAAGTGGCTTTAAAAAAAACATGAAAGAAGTTGACATTGCACGCTCATATGAGCTTATGGATCAAACCATGCATATGATTTCTAAGATCCCTTGTGCAGTACATATTTGCACTGTTTATAAATGACATCCCCTTGAATTGAATTCAGTGTAATTCAAAACAGTAATTTGTGGGAAAAATTAGGTATGCAGATAGCCTAGACTCTACAGAGGCACACATCATTTGGAGAATAATAGTGAACTGGCTGGTCTATGAGGGAAGAAAACAGTGAATATAGACTACTAGTGAACAAGGATATTTTCCCATATATATTCAAATTAAGGTGAATTTCTTTACAGAATTATGCCTCAGAAAAAGTATTTCCCTATATATGAATCGTCACAAGTTTTCCCACGATGAGTACTTTTGTGATTATTTTGAATAACGAAGTAATATTTAAGGAAACTCTCTTGCCCCGAATGTACTTTATGTCAATTGATGTTGCATATAGAGATCATCAGAGTGAAGCTACAAGAAAAGGAGGAACATTACTTAGCAAAGACTTAGAGAATTAGTCCTAATAGTGTGAAATCAAAATTTCAAGTGAGGGAATAAATGCAGCTTTTAATGATTACTTAAATGAAGTTTAACTGTAGCAGGATCTACAAGAAATTGGCAACCTTTGGCTCCGGTAACAGAAACTCAGGATATCTGTCTTTCAGGGCTTTTGGATTCTGCATCATATTGAGAGAGACTCCTTTAAACAAGCAATAGGAAACTTCCTGTGACAACATAATAAATTCAAAAAGTTCTGTAACTCAGACAATGTAGATAGAAGTGAGGACTTTGGCCTAGACAGCCCTGTTCACTCAAAAGATGGATTAAACAAAGAAAAAGATATTGATATCAAAAATTCAATCGGGAATTTGATTAAAGCGTTTCATTAAATGTGATAATTTCTTAGTATATTATCTCACATATGCAATTTCCATGTGTAACAAATTAAATACAAGTAAACATTTGACTATATTATCTGCAGCATAATTTACATATCAATTTACATATTCAGTTTTGCTCACGTGAAAACTTGGATCTTCTCAAGAAGAAAATTTGTGAAATCTTTAATTCCTCATCCCCAGAAATGTAAATAAGTCAATATCAATACTGTAAGTCAATGATTTGTTCCTAGGAAGACAGTAAAAGTTTTACAAAAACGCTTTAGAGCCCTTCTCATTGTAAACCTAGAAAACAGAGAAAGGCTCTCTGATGGAAAAAGACAGACCTTAGGGAGGAGGACACTGCAATGGGAACACGCCTGACAAAAGAAACTATGTAGATTCAAATGGTGAAGGAAGACAAGGTCTTTAACAGAAAAACGATCAACCTGGAAGCATGGGGGAGTAGAAACAAATAAAGGAAAAATGAAGAGGCTTATGTAATTGTTTCGATACAGTTATCTTCAACTATACAGATCAACAACAAGGTCGATGTCAGTTGAAGGTTGGGCAGGTGGTTGCTGGATAGATGTCCTCACAGAAGTGTATTTTGTGTAAGTTTGCTATGGCCTTTGTGCAAGGTTGTGGTTTTTGTGGTATTTTGTGATAGTTTTTGTTATCAGGCCTAGAAGCATGAGAACCCTCTCTTCAAGGCCTTCTCTGAATCTATTTGTCCAGGTGTTTTCCTTTTAAACATTAGTGACAGTTTTGATTCTGATAACTTTCATATCATGATCCCTAATTTCAAAAAAAAATTAAACATGTAATTTGTTAGTGATGTATTTGATAGGCTTGGATTTGTGAGTCACCTCTACTATCTATAGTGGTAGATATATCTGAGCCTGCTTACACCAGATTTGCATCAGATTTTCTCTTCAGTGGAATTGGAAGAGGGGGTTTTGGAGAAGGGGATGAAGGAATTGTGCTGCATCAGAGGTCTCCATCTAACACCACAGGGACGTTTCCTGTGCTCTTGCCAGGCCATTGTATTAGGCTGATGCAAAAGCAATTTTGCTTTCGTCATTGAAAGTAATGAGACCATGTGACTTACAATGTCTGTGCCATGACCAGCTTCTAATAGCCTCCGAGGACCCCTCTGCCCTGACACATACTGTCCTGGAACCACGTCTGCTCTGTAACACCTGAGGTAGCTGCCACCATGACCAATCCCTTCTCATCTTTACTCTACATGCAGGTAACAGTTATAATTACATCTCTGTGTATTCACAGAACAGTTAGTACATCTAGGACTTCTACAAAATTTCCCTAGCTGATTTTGGTGTTTTGGTGTCCTGGCAGCTCTAGCCATGGAGGGATGATGCTTTATGAGCATTTCTGTTGAGTTTTTTGCTTTTCCTCAGAAACTGATTCCAATTTTCCCACATATGTTTGACAATTTGTTTGAACTCATTTATTCTAAACCCATTATTTTTTGTCTATTATTTAATAGGGAGGGGGGCGAGGGATAAAAGATTACAAATAGGGTGCATACAGCAGGAGGTGTACAGCCACCCTGGGATATGACTCCGAACATCCACGGAGAGGAGAGGCTGCTATTACTCCCAATATCGCAGGGGGTGTACATCCATTCTGTGACATTGTTCTTAATATTCCAAGGCAGAGAGGTTGATATTACTCCCAATATCACAGAAAGTGTACAAACCCGTGTGATATTGTTCCTATTATCCAAAAGAAGACAAGATGATATTACCCCCCATATCGCAGGAGGTGTACACCCACTCTGTGATATTTTTCGTAATATGCAGGGCGGGAGAGGCAGAGGGGCGAGGCGCCCCCCGCGAGGTGGGGACTGAGAGCCAGCCCCTCTGCCCCCCTGGCTCTTAGGACCCGTGGTGGACTCACAGCCTGTTTACCATATTGTGACTAGTATCTTCCCCTCTGGAAATTATCAACTATTGCACAGGCGGGTGTACACCGGCTTTCTACAGAGGACGTACACCCGTCTGTATTCGAGTAACATCATCCTCTTCCTCCCTGAAGATTAACAACAGTATCACAGGGGTGTTTCTACTCCCTGCGATATTAATAACAATATCACAGAGTGGGTGAACACAGCCTGCGATGCTGGAATTATTATCATCCTCTCCCCCTCGGGATACTAGGAACAATATCACAAAAGGGGTGGACACTCCCTGCGATATTGGGAGTAACGTCATACGCTTCTTCCGTGAATGTTAGGAGCAATATCACCGGGTGGCTGTACATTCATTGCTATGTTGCAGTCATGTCATACTCTACCCGCTGGATATTAGGATCAGTGTCACAGGGTGAGTGTACACCTACTGCGATATTAAAACTAATATCATGCTGTCCATCCCTGGATATTAGGAACAATATCACAGGCAGGTGTACACCTCCTGCGGTATTAGGAGTCATAATATTGTGAATTATTAAACATCAGTCTCATTAATAACTATCAATGCTAATATTAATTCATAGTATAACGTTATTAATCATTAATGATTATTTTAAAGAGAGGATTATGCATGATTAGAATTATTACTATTAATGCCATTTTTAATATTAGTTATTAATCTTAATGTTTATCATTGTTTTATTACCAACATCCGGAATGAAATCACCCTGTGATATTGTTCTTCATATTATAGGGAGATATTGCTTCTAATATCACAGTGGGTGGACCCCTCGTGTGTATACTCTGTGACAGTGTTTTTTATATCCTAAGGAGGTATTACTCCTAATGTCACAGTGGGTGTTCACCCTGTGTTATCATTCTTATTTGACCTGACTGCCTTTTTTAACCCACACTACAGAAGGAATGGAACAGATAAAAAGATATGGAGATTGGGCCGTGCTGCCATGTGGCCGCTGCAGGACACCTTTACTATCCCTGTTTCTCAGGCTGTCGATGAAGGGATTCAGCATGGGGGTGACCACCGTGTACATCACCGAGGCCACTGCAACCTTTCTGGGGGAAGAGGACACATCTGAACTGAGGTCCCCTCCAACGCCTCTTCCATAAACCCAGCAAACAACTGACAGGTGAGACCCACAGGTGGAGAAGGCTTTATACTTCCCACCTGACGATGACAGCCTCAGAATGGAGGAAACCATTTTATAGTAAGAGGAAAGGGTCCCCGAGATGGGAAGGAACCCAAATACGGCAGCAGGAAAATACATGATTATGCTATTGGTGAAGGGGTCACAACATGCAAGGTGGGGGAGTTGAGAAGGGTCACAGAAGAAATTAGGATTTTCCGCACCCTTGAAGCAGATCGTTACCAAGGCAATCAAGTTGTGCAGCTGGGAGTCTAGAAGACTGAGAAGAAAAAAAAAAAAAAAAAAAAGACAACCAAACTAGGAAGCCACAGAAACACGGGTTCATGATGGCCGAATGATATAGAGGGTGACAGATGGCTACAAACCGGTCATAGGCCATCACACTCAGGAGCGTGTCTCTCTTCCATGCTTCAAAAAATGGCAAACAGAGACATCTGAGTCAGGCGGCCTGCCTAGGAGATGACTCTGCCGTGAGATTGGATGTCCACAATCGTCTCGGGGACCGTGGCGGAGGTGAAACCCATGTCAGGCGAGGACAGGTTGGAGAGGAAGAAGTACATGGGGGTGTGGAGGTGGGAGTCAGGGCTGATGGCCAGGATGATGAGCAGGTTCCCCAGGACCGTGACCAGGCACATGGACAGCAACAGCCCGGCGAGGGTTGGCTGCAGTTCTGGATCCCCTGAGAGTTCTAGGAGGAGGAATCTAGAGACATCGGTTCGATTCTGTGGGTCTGCATGGTTTGGACACTTTTTGCCTAGAAAAGGGGGTTGAAAAATGGGAAACAAGTAAACCAACACGCGGCATTGTGTCTGCGTTTTGGATAGAAGCAATTCACAAGTAATGTTTTCAGATTTCAGAGCAATCCACGCTCAGCAATATTTTGCAGTTCTGACAAACTCACTTGTCTTCTAATGCTTTCATCATTGATTTCTGTGTTCTTCACTTCTTGCTGTACACGCCTGCCTTAGAGACACTAGATTCAAGAATGTTCCAAGAACCAGATCATCATATATAACAAATGCGTAACTGCTAGAAAATACAGTCTATCTTGTCCTAAGAAAAATACGTAACAAAGCCGTTCTCTTCACTTG
The DNA here is from genome assembly GCF_028878055.3 of Symphalangus syndactylus. NCBI lineage: Eukaryota > Metazoa > Chordata > Mammalia > Primates > Hylobatidae > Symphalangus > Symphalangus syndactylus. Next base: position 7,438,236 of record NC_072445.2, on the reverse strand, counting down.
AAGAAAAAGGTTATCCTAATTAAAGGAAATTAAGAACTCAAATATTTTATTTTATTCTACTAGATCGATATAAATTCCCTTGATTAAGAACATTTATAAACACTGTATAGCAGCTGAGACCGGGCGGGGCGCGCTGGCTCACGCCTGTAATCCCAGCACTTTGGGAGGCTGAGGTGGGCGGATCACCTGAGGTCAGGAGTTCGAGACCAGCCTCAACGTGGGGAAACCCCGTCTCTACTAAAAATACAAAATTAGCCGGGCGTAGTGGTGCATGCCTGTAATCTCAGCTACTCGGGAGGCTGAGGCAGGAGAATTGCTTGAACCTGGGAGGCGGAGGTTGCGGTGAGCCGAGATCGAGCCATTGCACTCCAGCCTGGGCAACAAGAGCAGAGAACATATCAGCTGGAAATGAAATGAAAGATGATAGTTCATAAGCAGAAAATAGTTCCACATGCCAGTTAGGTCCTAGTGATTTCATCGTTCCGTTTTCTGACTTTTCACCTTCAGCAGGAGAGTAATTGCTTCCTCAAATCGGTGGGTCTTCTTTGAAAATTCACGTCAGCTACAACTCCTGTCTTTAGCTTAGGTGGACTTAGAGTTTTCATCAGAAAGTTCGGCCGGACGCGGTGGCTCACGCCTGTAATCCCAGCACTTTGGAAGGCCGAGGAGGGTGGATCACGGAGTCAGGAGATCCAGACCATCCTGGCCAACATGGTGAAACCCTGCCTCTCCTAAAAATACAAAAACTTCTCCCGGTATGGCGGCGGACGCCTGTAGCCCCAACTACTCGGGAGGCTGAGGCAAGAGAATGGCTTGAAACTGGGAGGCAGAGGCTACGGTGAGCCGACATCACACCACTGCACTCCAGCCTAGGCAACGGGAGCAAAACTCCGTCTCAAAACACAAAAAACAAAAAGAATCAAGTAAGTCGAAGTCACACTGATGACAGCCAATGGTTGTGAACCAAGGAAGTGTCAATTCAAGAATTAACATAGATTTTGACTTTTGCTACCTCTTCTGTGCCAAGCAAGATACAGGCTCTGGGGAATCAGAAACAAAAGAGACTCACTTGTTCCTCTCACAATACTGAGTACTTACTGAGATAAGGACAGAAGAAAATGTCCTGTCTGGAATGCAGGGAAACCGGAACTTCAGGTCAGGGGATATTTCCGTTGAACTGTATGGAGTTGAAGCTTAAAATATTAACGAGTGTATGGGAGATTCACTTTGCCTTGACTTTCCACAGCCATCACAGAGAGATCACGCAGCGGGCACCCACGATCAGTTTCATCATCGCTCGCTTCCATTAGATCAGCTAGAAATCAGCTCAGATGAGAGTGCTGAGTCTCAGAGGATGGACATCTCACTGCCTGCCATACAGAGAAGTAGAAAGGGTGGTATTCCAAATTCATGGCCAGACTCTAAGTCCCGGGTACTCTACTTCATGGTCTTCCAACTCTCAAAAAGTTGTGGTTTGGGTTTTGTTTTTGTTTTTGCTTTTTTGAGATGGAGTCTCGTTCTGTGGCCCAGGCTGGAGTGCAGTGGAGTGATCTCGGCTCACTGCAGCCTCCGCATCCCAGGTTCAAACTATTCTCCTGCCTCAGCCTGCCGAGCAGCTGAGAGGACAGGCGCCCACCACTACGCCTGGCTCCTTTTTTTCTATTTTTAGTAGAGACGGGGTTTCCCCGTGTGATCCAGGGCTGGTCTCGAACACCTGACCTTGTGATTCGCCTGCCTCAGCCTCCCAAAGTGCTGGGATTAGAGGGGTGAGCCACCGCGCCCAGCTTCCAAAAGTTGTAAGCAGAGCTCAGAGGTCTTAACCACGGGCAACTCTGAGGAGCATTTTTTGAAACGCTTTCCAGCTTCCTCAGTAGGAATGGAAGCCAAACTCCGAATCGATGACTCCTTTGAGGCAGCCGAGAGCTGTAAGGAAAGCCAGGAACAGGGGCAAGGGAGAGATGCGTCCCGAACGATCCTGTGCCCATTCTTTCTGGAACCTTTGATGTGATCTCAGCTGCCCTTTCTCTACTTGACACAGTGATTGTGGCACCCACTGGTCTAGCTGTGGTCTACAAGGAACCCCCAAAGGGAAGGGCACAGTGAGCAGGGGCATCGGCCTGAGTGACAAGGATTTGAGAGGGCAGGATGGATGCAGGGAGAGGATCAGCCAAATGCCATGTGTCCGGACTTAGACTGCCTGGTTGAAATTGGACTTCACCCTTTTGGACTTCATGATCTGGTACAAGTCCTATGAAAATGCGTTGCTCCTTCTCTAGTCCGTAAAATCATCATGAAATGTGCACTCGTAACTGGGAAACTAGGCAGATGAAATGAAACAAGCTGCATAGAGCACAGAGCTCAGAGCCTGGCCTTTAGGAAGCCCTCAGTGAAGGTTCATGATGCCCTGGTGTCTGTCTTCATCCTCTTTATCCTCATCATCACCTTCATCATCTTTGTTGTTCTTAGGGAATAGTTTAGAGGGACTCATTCCCTGCTATCATAGGTGAGGTGTCTATGAAAAGGACAACTCAGTGGGGGAGGAAGGCAAAAGTTTGAATAAGATTTCTGAGGCCCCCTCACCACAAGCAAGAACAGAAACTCCACAGTCTGCTGAGCTGACAGGTTGCAGCTTGGTCTCCTCCCATCTGCCCACCGCACTGTCCTGTTTGTCCTGAGGATGAGGAAACAAAGCGAGGCTCCCGAACGTCCCTCAGCTGAACTGCCCTTCCCCCCTGCCGGGCCATGACCGCGGAGAACAGGTCCACTGCCCTCCCTGCGTGGTGCACGATGGAGGCTCAGACTCCGTCCTCAAGGCTGGCAAGAAGACAGGGTGAGACATGAGCCTCCTGATACAGGTGACGGGTGTGGAGCCCCCAGGACTGGAACCTCAGACTGCAGGGCTGGAGGCACAGACTGAGTATTGACTATTCTATGGCCTGGGGGGCTCAAGGCACAGAGCTCCTCATTAGCCAAAGTCGCCCAAGCTCCCCAATCTCTAAAGATTTCCTCATAAGACTGCAGGAAGAAGAAGAGAAAAGGGAGTGTCCATAGAAGCTTTGGGGCTCTTCCTGTAATCAGGAGGAAGCTTGTGTGTATTCTTCACTTCTTTCTTTTCTTTCTAAAGATCCAACTGCTTTCATTTTCATCTGTTATTGTGGGAAAATATAACACGTATCAATACTGAAAGTTGTAAATAGATATGATTTCATCTAGAATGGCCGCTATAAACATTGACAATTTCCACTGTTTTTCTGTTGACAGTTGAATGACATTAAGTACCTTTACTTTGTTTAGCAACCATCACTGCCGTCATCTCCAGAACAGTTTTGTCTTTGAAAATGGAAATGGCACCCATTCACCAAACTCTCCATTCCTCTCTCTCGCCCACCCCGGGGGCCACCATTCTGATTTGCAACTCTATGAGTTTAACTACTCTAGGCACTTGATAGAAGTGGAATCATACCGTGTTGAATTTGTTTTTCTGTTTTTTTGTTTTTTTGTTTTTTTTTTTTTTTTTTTTTTGAGACAGAGTCTTTCTCTGTCGCCCAGGCTGGAGTGCAGTGGCGTGATCTCGGCTCACTGCAAACTCCACATCTTGGGTTCGAGCGATTCTTATGCCCCAGTCTCCCGAGTAGCTGGGATTACAAGCGTGCGCACCCACGCCGAGCTAATTTTTGTATTTTTAACAGAGACAAGCTTTCAGCATATTGGCCAGGCTGCTCTCGAACTCCTGACCTTAAGGGATCCGCCTGCCTCAGCCTCCCAAAGCACTGGGGTTACAGGTGTGAGCCACTGAGCCTGGTCTTGTTTATCCTTTTGAGATTTCTTTATTTCACTGACGATAATGTCTTCAAGGTTCATCCATGTTGCAGCCTGTGTCAGAAGTGCCTGTCTGGTTTTGTTTTTTGGTTTTGTTTCATTTTGTTTTGTTTTGTTTTGTTTTGTGTTTACATGGAGTCTCACTGTCGCACAGGCTGGAGTGCAGTGGCAAAATCTGAGCTCACTTCAACCTCCTCTTCCCGGGTTGAAGCGATTCTTGTGCCTCAGCCTCCCGAGTAGCTGGGACTATAGGCACACGCCACCACGCTGAGCTGATTTTTTGCATTGTCTTTTTTTTTTTTTTTGAGACGGAGTCTTGCTCTGTCGCCCAGGCTGGAGGGCACTGGCACGATCTTGGCTCACTGCAAGCTCCGCCTCCCAGGTTCACGCCATTCTCCTGCCTCAGCAGGAGAATATATCCCAGGTCGGGAGTTCAAGACCAGCCTGACCAGTATGGAGAAACAGTGTCTCTACTAAAAATACAAAAAAACAAAAAAAAAAGAAAGAAAACTGAACGGGGCGTGGTAGCACATGCCTGTAATCCCAGCTACTCCGAAGGCCGAGACAGGAGTATCGCCTGAATACGGGAGGCAGAGGTTGCAGTGAGCCGAGATCGTGCCATCGCACTCCAGCCTGGGAAACAAGAGTGAAACTCTGTCTCAAAAAAAAGAAAACAAAGAAAGAAAAAGAAAAAGTAAAGAAGAAAAAAAAGAAAATATTACTCCCATTATCGCAGGGGGTGTTCAGCCCTGATGTTATTGTTTTCTAATACCCAGGGAAGGGGAGTATGATATTACTCCCAGTATCGCAGGGGGTGTACACCTTTTTGTGATATTGTGTCTGATATCCAAGGAAACAGAGGATGACATTACTCCCAATATCGCAGAGGGTGGACACCCCCCTGGGATATGGTTCCGAATATCCCAACGGGGAGAGGATGATATTACTCCCCATATCAACCCTGGAGGGTTATCTTCCACCCCTACTCTTGGCCACCGCTTAGCCGGAGCTGGTCTTCTCTCTTGGCCCGGCTCAGTGAAGAAAAGTCTCCATTCCTCCTCTCGGGGGACCGTAAGGGTCATAGTAACTCCTGTTCCGGGTAGCTTTAGCAGCAAAGAGCCGTGCTCTGTCAAAGAGACAGTGCCTCTCAGCTTGTTAAGCAAGTCCCTCCCCAACAAGGGCAAGGGACAGTCAGGCATGGACAAAAACTGATGAGTCACTGTATGTCCTCCTACAGTGCAAGTCCCAGGCAAGCAGAAAGCTTGCTTTGCTGAAACCCCCGTGGCTCCGATGATGTCAATAGTCTTTCCGGAGAAGGGGGCGACCGGGGCGGTTACTAGCGAATGTCCAGCACCGGTATCTACGAGAAAATCAACGCCTCTACCCCCGACTGTCATTCTGACCGTAGGCTCTTTGGGGACACTTGAGCCCGCTCTCCCTCAGTCCAAGAACCCTTCTGCTACGTTGAGCAGGGCACCTTCCTCCTTGTCCGGGGCCTCCTGCTCTGAGTCACCTTGTTTTCTTTTAAGCTGAGGGCATTTGTTCTTCCAATGTCCTATTTCTTTACAATAAGCACACTGGTTACGCTGAAAACTCTGACAGCCAAGCTGAGTTCCTTTCCCAGGGCCCCCCTTCCCTTGCCTCTTTGGGGGGACCCCTCTGATTCCTGCAGCTAACAGGCAGGTCGGCGTCTCGCCGGGCCTGATGTTCATTCTCTGTGCGGTGTTCCTTACTGCTTACTGCATCCCTGTTTACAAACACCTGCTTAGCTCTTTCTAATAATTGTGATGTATTCGTCCCTGCAAGCCCAGCCTGTTTCTGCAGTTTTCTTCTCATGTCTTCTGCGCTTTGACGGACTCAAGCCATGTGAAGCATGTGCTGATTTTCAGGGCTATGGGGATCAAAGGGAGTATACATACGATAGGCCTCACACAATCTCTCATAGAATTGTGCTGCACTTTCTTCTTTTCCCCGAATGACCTCAGAGACCTTGTTAACGTTTGTGGCCTTCTGAGCTCCCCTCTTGAATGCTTCCAAGAGAGCTTCCCTGTCTCGGTTTAGCCTTTGCATATCCTCTCTTTCATTTGGGTCCCACTGGGGGCCGGTTCCTGGTAACTGGGTCCTTCCATACTCTTGGAGGTTTTGATAATCAGCTGGTGCGTGTTCCTCTAGCCACTTAGTGGCTGCTAGGAGCGCTCTCCCCCTTTCATCTCTGTGAAAGAGGAACATGAGCAACCAGTGGCAATCAGCCCAGGTGGGGTTGTGGGTCTGGATAATAGTTGGGAGCAAATCAATTCGAGCTTGTGGCTTTTCGGTATAGGACGGGGTATGGTTTTTCCAGTTGAGAAGGTCGGCACAGGTGAAGGGCTGGTAGAGAAAAACACGCCTCTCCACCACGTGACCATCCTCATCTATCCCAGTATACCGCTGCTCTGTCAGGGGCATTTGTATCCCCGTTTTGGGTCGTCAACGAGCTGCCAAGGGAGGGGTTTCTCCCGAGGCCTCACCTCCTCTCTTATCTACTGTGGGTGGCCTAGGGATACGCTTGTCTTGCGGAGGTGCAAGCACTGTGGGCTCAAGAGTGGGGAGCCTCTTTCCCTGGTAAGGGGAGGGCACCACTGGGATCACTGGTGCCATCTCCTGCAATGGATCTTCTGACGTTGGGTCGAACAGAACTTGAGGAGTTGATTTCCCTGGGCGGGTGGAGCGGGATCCTTCCTTAGCTGTCTGTCCCTTGGCTAGTGGTATTGCTGCTGCCTTCCCTCTTAGCCACTGTGGGGGGTCTAGCGACAGCTGTCACCAAGTGTCTATGTATGGGAAGCGGTCTAGGTATCCTTTCCCAGTTACCATGTGCCACACTTGAGAAACAAGGGACCTGTCCAGGCTTCCTTCTGACGGCCAACCCACTTCTAATGTTGGGCAATCTATTGCCCACAAAGTTTGAAGTTCCCTGGTGGTCTGCTGGTTAGGAGTCGGCGCTCTCACCGCCGTGGCCCAGGTTCCATTCCCGGTCATGTGAACCAAAAAGTGGAGCAGGACGAGCCGCGGACAAAACCCCTCAGACGCCGGATTCAAGAAGGAAGAAGTTCCTTTTAATCGGCCGGGGGCGTCGGCAGACTCGCATATTAAGAGCCGAGCGCACCGAAGGAAGACAGACTTCCTAGGCCTTTTCTCAGTGTTTACAGCTCTAAGAGGTTCCACGTCAAAGGGTCTTGATGGATTCAGAGCACATGTGCTTAGAGTGGGGGGGGTTCATCTTTTCACCTCAGGCCGGCTCATCAGTGGCAGCGGCTGGTCTTGCCACTGACTTCAATTCTCTTGGTTTTCAACTTTTACTTCCTCCTCCTCTTCAGAGACAGGAGACAGAAAGAGAAATGCCTTCTCTCCTCAGGGCCACAGGATGATATGACTCCAAATAATACTGTGAGGAAGGTCGCAATATTACTTATGACAATTAATAATATCAATTACTAATTGATATTAATAATTATCAATATTAATAACTGATCGTATAATTTTTAAAATCAATGCCGATAATAATAATTAATATTCAAGAGTCATACTGATGATAACAATAAATTATTAATATTAACAATTAATAATGCCTGATATTAATAACTGGGACTGATCATCTTCATTAGAACACAGTAATATTAGCTCCTAATAATTAATATTAATATTAATAACACAAAAACTTTTTATTAGCAATTATTCCTTAACATTAATATTGGTAATTCATATTAATGTGAATCATAAACGAGTAACAAGAAATACTAATATGACTCCTAATACCGCAGTGGGTGTACCCCTACCTGCGATAGTGTTCCCAATGTCCAGGGAGGGAGACAGCAGGGGATTACTTTCAATATCGCAACAGGTGTACACCCACCTGCCGATATTGATCCGAATAGAATCTCCAGGAGGTGGAGTATGACGTTCCTCCCAATAGAGCAGTGGGTGTACATCCACCCGGTGATATTGCTCTGAATATTCACGGAAGAAGAGAATGCTAAGACTCCCAGTATCTCAGGAAGTGTACACCCCTTCGGTAATATTGTTCCTAACATCCAGGGGGGTGGAGGAGAAGGGTGATATCACTCCCAATATCGCAAGCAGTGTACACCCACGCTGTGACATTGTTCCCAGTGGCCAGGAAGGGAGAGGACGCTATGACTCGCGATACAGCAGGAGGTGTACAGCTACCCTGGGATATGATTCCGAACATGCACGGAGAGGAGAGGCTGCTATTACTCCTCATATCGCAGGGGGTGTACATCCATTCTGTGATATTGTTCTTAATATTCCAAGGCAGAGAGGTTGATATTACTCCCAATATCAGAGAAAGTGTACAAACCGGTGTGATATTGTTCCTACTATCCAGAAGAAGACAAGATGATATTACACCCCATATCGCAGGAGGTCTACACCCACTCTGTGATATTTTTGGTAATATGCAGGGCGCGAGAGGCAGGGGACTGAGACCCAGCCCCTCTGCCCCCCTGGCTCTTAGGACCCCCATCGCAGGGGGGTGAGGCACACCCCGCGAGGCGGGGACTGAGAGCCAGCCCCTCTGCCCCCCTGGCTATTAGGACCCGCGGTGGACTCAGAGCCATTTTACCGTATTTTAGTAGAGACGGGGTTTCCCCACGTTGAGGCTGGTCTCGAACTCCTGACCTCAGGTGATCCGCCCACCTCAGCCTCCCAAAGTGCTGGGATTACAGGCGTGAGCCAGCGCGCCCCGCCCGGTCTCAGCTGCTATACAGTGTTTATAAATGTTCTTAATCAAGGGAATTTATATCGATCTAGTAGAATAAAATAAAATATTTGAGTTCTTAATTTCCTTTAATTAGGATAACCTTTTTCTTCAAGTGAAGAGAACGGCTTTGTTACGTATTTTTCTTAGGACAAGATAGACTGTATTTTCTAGCAGTTACGCATTTGTTATATATGATGATCTGGTTCTTGGAACATTCTTGAATCTAGTGTCTCTAAGGCAGGCGTGTACAGCAAGAAGTGAAGAACACAGAAATCAATGATGAAAGCATTAGAAGACAAGTGAGTTTGTCAGAACTGCAAAATATTGCTGAGCGTGGATTGCTCTGAAATCTGAAAACATTACTTGTGAATTGCTTCTATCCAAAACGCAGACACAATGCCGCGTGTTGGTTTACTTGTTTCCCATTTTTCAACCCCCTTTTCTAGGCAAAAAGTGTCCAAACCATGCAGACCCACAGAATCGAACCGATGTCTCTAGATTCCTCCTCCTAGAACTCTCAGGGGATCCAGAACTGCAGCCAACCCTCGCCGGGCTGTTGCTGTCCATGTGCCTGGTCACGGTCCTGGGGAACCTGCTCATCATCCTGGCCATCAGCCCTGACTCCCACCTCCACACCCCCATGTACTTCTTCCTCTCCAACCTGTCCTCGCCTGACATGGGTTTCACCTCCGCCACGGTCCCCGAGACGATTGTGGACATCCAATCTCACGGCAGAGTCATCTCCTAGGCAGGCCGCCTGACTCAGATGTCTCTGTTTGCCATTTTTTGAAGCATGGAAGAGAGACACGCTCCTGAGTGTGATGGCCTATGACCGGTTTGTAGCCATCTGTCACCCTCTATATCATTCGGCCATCATGAACCCGTGTTTCTGTGGCTTCCTAGTTTGGTTGTCTTTTTTTTTTTTTTTTTTTTCTTCTCAGTCTTCTAGACTCCCAGCTGCACAACTTGATTGCCTTGGTAACGATCTGCTTCAAGGGTGCGGAAAATCCTAATTTCTTCTGTGACCCTTCTCAACTCCCCCACCTTGCATGTTGTGACCCCTTCACCAATAGCATAATCATGTATTTTCCTGCTGCCGTATTTGGGTTCCTTCCCATCTCGGGGACCCTTTCCTCTTACTATAAAATGGTTTCCTCCATTCTGAGGCTGTCATCGTCAGGTGGGAAGTATAAAGCCTTCTCCACCTGTGGGTCTCACCTGTCAGTTGTTTGCTGGGTTTATGGAAGAGGCGTTGGAGGGGACCTCAGTTCAGATGTGTCCTCTTCCCCCAGAAAGGTTGCAGTGGCCTCGGTGATGTACACGGTGGTCACCCCCATGCTGAATCCCTTCATCGACAGCCTGAGAAACAGGGATAGTAAAGGTGTCCTGCAGCGGCCACATGGCAGCACGGCCCAATCTCCATATCTTTTTATCTGTTCCATTCCTTCTGTAGTGTGGGTTAAAAAAGGCAGTCAGGTCAAATAAGAATGATAACACAGGGTGAACACCCACTGTGACATTAGGAGTAATACCTCCTTAGGATATAAAAAACACTGTCACAGAGTATACACACGAGGGGTCCACCCACTGTGATATTAGAAGCAATATCTCCCTATAATATGAAGAACAATATCACAGGGTGATTTCATTCCGGATGTTGGTAATAAAACAATGATAAACATTAAGATTAATAACTAATATTAAAAATGGCATTAATAGTAATAATTCTAATCATGCATAATCCTCTCTTTAAAATAATCATTAATGATTAATAACGTTATACTATGAATTAATATTAGCATTGATAGTTATTAATGAGACTGATGTTTAATAATTCACAATATTATGACTCCTAATACCGCAGGAGGTGTACACCTGCCTGTGATATTGTTCCTAATATCCAGGGATGGACAGCATGATATTAGTTTTAATATCGCAGTAGGTGTACACTCACCCTGTGACACTGATCCTAATATCCAGCGGGTAGAGTATGACATGACTGCAACATAGCAATGAATGTACAGCCACCCGGTGATATTGCTCCTAACATTCACGGAAGAAGCGTATGACGTTACTCCCAATATCGCAGGGAGTGTCCACCCCTTTTGTGATATTGTTCCTAGTATCCCGAGGGGGAGAGGATGATAATAATTCCAGCATCGCAGGCTGTGTTCACCCACTCTGTGATATTGTTATTAATATCGCAGGGAGTAGAAACACCCCTGTGATACTGTTGTTAATCTTCAGGGAGGAAGAGGATGATGTTACTCGAATACAGACGGGTGTACGTCCTCTGTAGAAAGCCGGTGTACACCCGCCTGTGCAATAGTTGATAATTTCCAGAGGGGAAGATACTAGTCACAATATGGTAAACAGGCTGTGAGTCCACCACGGGTCCTAAGAGCCAGGGGGGCAGAGGGGCTGGCTCTCAGTCCCCACCTCGCGGGGGGCGCCTCGCCCCTCTGCCTCTCCCGCCCTGCATATTACGAAAAATATCACAGAGTGGGTGTACACCTCCTGCGATATGGGGGGTAATATCATCTTGTCTTCTTTTGGATAATAGGAACAATATCACACGGGTTTGTACACTTTCTGTGATATTGGGAGTAATATCAACCTCTCTGCCTTGGAATATTAAGAACAATGTCACAGAATGGATGTACACCCCCTGCGATATTGGGAGTAATAGCAGCCTCTCCTCTCCGTGGATGTTCGGAGTCATATCCCAGGGTGGCTGTACACCTCCTGCTGTATGCACCCTATTTGTAATCTTTTATCCCTCGCCCCCCTCCCTATTAAATAATAGACAAAAAATAATGGGTTTAGAATAAATGAGTTCAAACAAATTGTCAAACATATGTGGGAAAATTGGAATCAGTTTCTGAGGAAAAGCAAAAAACTCAACAGAAATGCTCATAAAGCATCATCCCTCCATGGCTAGAGCTGCCAGGACACCAAAACACCAAAATCAGCTAGGGAAATTTTGTAGAAGTCCTAGATGTACTAACTGTTCTGTGAATACACAGAGATGTAATTATAACTGTTACCTGCATGTAGAGTAAAGATGAGAAGGGATTGGTCATGGTGGCAGCTACCTCAGGTGTTACAGAGCAGACGTGGTTCCAGGACAGTATGTGTCAGGGCAGAGGGGTCCTCGGAGGCTATTAGAAGCTGGTCATGGCACAGACATTGTAAGTCACATGGTCTCATTACTTTCAATGACGAAAGCAAAATTGCTTTTGCATCAGCCTAATACAATGGCCTGGCAAGAGCACAGGAAACGTCCCTGTGGTGTTAGATGGAGACCTCTGATGCAGCACAATTCCTTCATCCCCTTCTCCAAAACCCCCTCTTCCAATTCCACTGAAGAGAAAATCTGATGCAAATCTGGTGTAAGCAGGCTCAGATATATCTACCACTATAGATAGTAGAGGTGACTCACAAATCCAAGCCTATCAAATACATCACTAACAAATTACATGTTTAATTTTTTTTTGAAATTAGGGATCATGATATGAAAGTTATCAGAATCAAAACTGTCACTAATGTTTAAAAGGAAAACACCTGGACAAATAGATTCAGAGAAGGCCTTGAAGAGAGGGTTCTCATGCTTCTAGGCCTGATAACAAAAACTATCACAAAATACCACAAAAACCACAACCTTGCACAAAGGCCATAGCAAACTTACACAAAATACACTTCTGTGAGGACATCTATCCAGCAACCACCTGCCCAACCTTCAACTGACATCGACCTTGTTGTTGATCTGTATAGTTGAAGATAACTGTATCGAAACAATTACATAAGCCTCTTCATTTTTCCTTTATTTGTTTCTACTCCCCCATGCTTCCAGGTTGATCGTTTTTCTGTTAAAGACCTTGTCTTCCTTCACCATTTGAATCTACATAGTTTCTTTTGTCAGGCGTGTTCCCATTGCAGTGTCCTCCTCCCTAAGGTCTGTCTTTTTCCATCAGAGAGCCTTTCTCTGTTTTCTAGGTTTACAATGAGAAGGGCTCTAAAGCGTTTTTGTAAAACTTTTACTGTCTTCCTAGGAACAAATCATTGACTTACAGTATTGATATTGACTTATTTACATTTCTGGGGATGAGGAATTAAAGATTTCACAAATTTTCTTCTTGAGAAGATCCAAGTTTTCACGTGAGCAAAACTGAATATGTAAATTGATATGTAAATTATGCTGCAGATAATATAGTCAAATGTTTACTTGTATTTAATTTGTTACACATGGAAATTGCATATGTGAGATAATATACTAAGAAATTATCACATTTAATGAAACGCTTTAATCAAATTCCCGATTGAATTTTTGATATCAATATCTTTTTCTTTGTTTAATCCATCTTTTGAGTGAACAGGGCTGTCTAGGCCAAAGTCCTCACTTCTATCTACATTGTCTGAGTTACAGAACTTTTTGAATTTATTATGTTGTCACAGGAAGTTTCCTATTGCTTGTTTAAAGGAGTCTCTCTCAATATGATGCAGAATCCAAAAGCCCTGAAAGACAGATATCCTGAGTTTCTGTTACCGGAGCCAAAGGTTGCCAATTTCTTGTAGATCCTGCTACAGTTAAACTTCATTTAAGTAATCATTAAAAGCTGCATTTATTCCCTCACTTGAAATTTTGATTTCACACTATTAGGACTAATTCTCTAAGTCTTTGCTAAGTAATGTTCCTCCTTTTCTTGTAGCTTCACTCTGATGATCTCTATATGCAACATCAATTGACATAAAGTACATTCGGGGCAAGAGAGTTTCCTTAAATATTACTTCGTTATTCAAAATAATCACAAAAGTACTCATCGTGGGAAAACTTGTGACGATTCATATATAGGGAAATACTTTTTCTGAGGCATAATTCTGTAAAGAAATTCACCTTAATTTGAATATATATGGGAAAATATCCTTGTTCACTAGTAGTCTATATTCACTGTTTTCTTCCCTCATAGACCAGCCAGTTCACTATTATTCTCCAAATGATGTGTGCCTCTGTAGAGTCTAGGCTATCTGCATACCTAATTTTTCCCACAAATTACTGTTTTGAATTACACTGAATTCAATTCAAGGGGATGTCATTTATAAACAGTGCAAATATGTACTGCACAAGGGATCTTAGAAATCATATGCATGGTTTGATCCATAAGCTCATATGAGCGTGCAATGTCAACTTCTTTCATGTTTTTTTTAAAGCCACTTAAATTCTATTTTAAGCCACCATCTGTCTGTGCTCTTAGGGCAGTTAGCCTTAAATCATTTTAAGATGCTCCACCTCTAAGTACTGTGATAGTGATAGAGATGTCACCAGTCAGGTGTCCTAGGAAACTGACTCGGAGTTGGAGATTTGCATGCAAGGAAGTTGAAATGGATATTCCCAACACCTGCGAAGAGTGAAAGCAATAGGATTGGGCAGAGCAGGAAGCTGGCTGAAATGCAATCACTATCATGGCCGCAGCCCGCTCTACAGGGATCTTGGTGAGTTTACCTAATGAGCTCAAATTGGAGCAAGCAAGCCAGGCCATTATATTTGTGTACCAAGCAGTTCTCGGATATGGGATGCCTTGAGAAGGGACATGAACTTGGATGAAGGAACTTTACTGTGCTGTGAGTGTTGTTGCCAGGAGTCAGCTGTCAACACTCCCAGGAGACGGGGAATTATGCTTTAGTCACTGAGGTGGCACCTAGTGCCAGACCACAGCCTTGTTAAACAGAGCCAGAATTTGGAGGATGGATGGTGGGTTTAACATTTGGGGCTTGACATCTTGTCCCCACAAGCTGCTGCTGGCCTATTCCTTGTCCATTTCTGTGTGGCCTGTTTAGGCCCACCGGCTTCCTGCTTCTTCTTTACCATATCTGGAATGCAAAAGTCTACTCGTAATTTGGCCCATGGTCCCTTCTTCTTAGACAGATCCTTGTAGCTATTTTTTTTAAAGATGACTATGCCTTCTAGAATATTTCTAAGAAACTGCCTAAGTCACCACTGCTACCAAGAGGCCTTTGCTTTTTCCTCTTCTTAACTATGGGAAAGGAAGGTAGGAATGTAGGGAGTGAGTATTTTCTAAACTGGAAAAAAGTCATTTTACCCTATATAATTTTTGTTAGCGAATTCCTTCTTTGCACTTACTCCACAATCTTTCCAAATTCTCCCAAATGCTCAAGCTTTTAAAAAACAAAAGACAGAAATGATAGCAGGTTATTATTTTTTCCACCAAACCTTTTGTTTCTATTCCTTTACGTCAATGAGCTTAGAATAACTGCTCCTGAAACTGGGAAAGGGACTTGGGAAAAGAAAGAAAAAAAAAAGCTCTCAAAGTTTAACATCACAAAACATTATAGTCACTGTTATTTTATATTTTTTATTTATTTATTTATTTATTTATTTATTTATTTATTTATTTATTTATTTTTGAGATGGAATCTTGTTCTGCCACCAGGCTGCAGTCAGTGGTGCAATCTCAGCTCACTGCAACCTCCGCGTCTTGGGTTCAAACAATTCTCCTGCCTCAGCCTTCTGAGTAGCTGGGACTACAGGCGCCGCCACCACACCCAGCTAATTTTTGTATTTTTAGTAGAGATGGGTTTCACCGTGTTAGCCAGGATGATCTCGATCTCCTGACCTTGTGATCCACCCGCCTCGGCCTCCCAAGGTGCTGGGATTATAGGCGTGAGCCACCGCGGGTGGCCTTGTTTTGTAATTTTTACATCATATATCCCCTGCGTTAGACCAAGAGCTTGTAAAAGCCAGAAGACATACACCATTTGTAGTTCAATTAGAGATGTTTACTGATAAAACTGATTCTTCCATCTGAGGGTGGTATTTGTAGTTACAGTAATGTAGATGACAATCTAAGTTATGTTCTATAAACTGTGTCACTGACATCTCAATCTACAGCTAACTTTAATTTTTAGAAGCAGAGGAGTGGGTTGTATAGGTTTAGAAATACATCCATCAAGCTAGTTAAGTGAGATGGATTCAAACCTTCAACTCACTAGAATATTTACCAAATTGACTATTCATTCTCTAAAGGAGCCATATAAACAAGGTACTTTCTAAAATTCAAAATTATGTAAGGTTTTATTTCCTTTTTATGCTGTTATGAATTGGATTGTAGAGGTTATAAGGTGAAATAAGATTACTTTTACAGTAAAACATACAACACATTGTCACAAGAGGGCAGCCTTTGAACATGAATTGCTTCTCAGGCATCCTTGAAATTTTGAGAGTTACTTTAATTCACACAACTAAATAATAAAACATTACAGAGGATCTAAGAAGATACTTTGACTTACGCATATTGTTACATTTTTATTACTGCTAGTGGAAGATGTAATCTATAAGGAAGGCAAGGGCTGAATTTGTTTTATGTAAAAAGACAAATTTCTTTGGGTTGTAGCTTTCAAACATCAAGATAGTAGGTCAATGTCTAAATGAGTGTATCAAAGTTCTCACACTAGCACATGTAAGTCCACCTCTTATCTACCCAAAATTCTAACCAAGCAAAGGCAAGGTGGAAGAACCAGACAAATGTAAGTGCCTAGGATACATAAGTGCCACTGGATTTTATGGTTTAGTTTTCAACCTGCCAAGTTTCACTAAGAGACATGTTATTTGGAGAGGTTGCTAAAGTGTAATTGCATGATGTCTCTGTGTACGGTCGGTCTGGACCTCTCTCTGTCCAGTGGTTGCTATCAACTGGTTAGAGCCACTTCTCTAAAGATCATGCTTATGTCCCTGGAGCAGTCCACAGCACTAGCAATGTCTGACCTCCACCTTGTTCCAATTAATATTTCTGTACTTACTGAATTGGAAAACATACAGGTGTTTTCTGCCTGGTCACTTGTGGTTTTACAACACTCTCCCCCTCCCCACCACTGCCCCAGGTGATTTTGATGCCAGCCAAAGTGTGAGAACTACTGGCAGCTGCTGGCAGAGAGCAACGAAGGCCCAAACCCTCTGCGCGATTTCAAGACCCGTATCTGCTTTTCAGCTCTATGTCCTTCTCCTTCTCACAGCGGAGCCCACGCCTCCTCCCTCAGCACTTGCAGGCTATGCTGTCCAGCCTGTGTCCAGGATCAGTCCTGACGTAAGGCACGTGGGGTTTAAGGAGTTCTCTCTTCAGTCTTGTTTCCGCACCATCTCTGACAGTTATATTCTAGTTGTAATCATGGGGCTTCCCCCTTTTGTTTCCAGCCCCATGCTCGTTTTCTCTATCACATTCTACCTTGTAATAACCTAAATCCTCTGGTGGGCAAGCTTCTTCCTCAATCCAATTTGTGTTTATGAGTTCCTGCTTTGGGGATTGGCTTCGTAATCCAGGTATTGCTACTGCCTTGAATGCGGAGACTGCATCCTTCTGTCTGGATTTCTTGAGTTTCTGGATCATAAACCTTATTAGGGCCCCTTTTTCCTAGAATTGGAGCCTCTACTTTGTTCTTGCTACTTTAGTTCACCAGAAAGCGCGATCTCTGCCTAAATTTCAAAGTGTTGGCTTGTTTAAATATCCTTTTGTGAGACTTTTGTCTTCCTGTGGGGTGATTTTTTCATCTTCCATACAATTGCTAATCCTTTTATCCTGAATGTAATTGAAATAGTTTAATCTGTGTTACCAGCAACAAGAACCCCTTTTATGAGATGGAGAAGGCAGGTCAGTCTCATAACATGTGTCCCCCTCTGTGTGTTGAATTTATGTCAGAGCCAGGCTGTTTCCTACCTGATGTCTCTCACCAAATTCCAGTGTTTATGTCCTAGGAGGTGCCCAATAAATTCTAGAGTTGATACAAGCTGTAATTTTAGAGAAATTCAATTAAGTTGCTTAATTTAAGCAAAAGTTGCTTAAATTAAGCAACTTAATTGAATTTCTCTAAAATTAAGCCCAAAGCAAGTAGAATTAGATTATATACAACCTAATCAACTTTTTTTTTTTTTTTCTGAGGATGACCAAGATTTGGGCTTCAGTGACAACAGTTGTCCCCTAAATATTAATACTCAAAATCTAGAATCACCAGTACAATGTTGAATAGAGGTGACGAACACACACATCCTTTTCTTGTCCTAATCTGTGTGGTTTAAACATTGACGCTTTCACCATTAAATATAATATTGTTTATATGTTTTGTTGTGGATGCTTTCCATCACTTCGAGAAAATTTCTTTTTCTAGCTTGCTGAGAGTTTTTTCTTTTTTTAATCAGCAATAGATATTTCTCCAAATGAAATATCCAAATGACCAACAGGTACATGAAAAAGATGCTCAGCATCACTAATCATCAGGGAAATGTAATTCAAAACCACAGAGATATTGCCTCAAGCCTGTTAGAATGGTCTTATTAAAAGAAAAAGATAATGAGTGTTAACAATGGGGAGAAATTGGAACACTTGTACAGTGTTTCTGGGAATGTAAAACTGTGCAGCCTCTATGGAAAGCAGTACGGTGGCTCCTCAAAAAAATTAAGAAAGTAGAACTACTATATGATCTGGCAATCTCACTTCAGGTTATTTATCTGAAAGTATTGAAATTGGGATGATTCTCTGATTCTCAGGCTCATTGCAGCATTATTTACACAAATCAAAATGTGGGAATAAGGTTAATGTCTATTGGCAGATCAATAGATAAAGAAAATGTGGTATATTCATGCAACGGAGTATTATTCAGCTTTAAAAACAGAAAGCCCTGCAATATGCAACGTGGATGAACCTAGAGGACATTAATGCTAAGTAAAGGAAATCAGTCACAGAAGGACAAACTGTGTGATTCCACGTGTATAAAGTATCTAAGATAGCCAAATTCATTAGAATCACAGATTAGAATGGTGATAGCTCTTTAAGCTGAAATCAGTTTTGCATTCCTGCGTTTTGTAGTTTTGGTATCAGAATTCTGACTCATAAAACAAGTTTGGAATTTCCCCCTTCTTTATTTCTGAAATAATTTAAACATTTTATTTTTTTAAAATGTTTGAAAGAATTCACCAGCAAAACTCTTTGGATATGGAGTTTGCTTATTTTTTTATTTTCTTTAGTTTTATGTTTTTATGTGCAAGTATTTGACAATTAATTACTTTAATAAATGTCAATTCATATGTTCCATTTAATCTTGTGAATTTTTTTATAAATTTTTTTCAATGAATTCACCCTTTCATCCAAGTAATGAAAATTGGTATAAAATGTTTTACAATATTCCATTATCTTGTTAATGTCCCTTGTGTCTACAACTGTACAATCTCATTAATCCCTGATATTTATAATTTGTGTTTTCTTTCTTTCTCACAGAACTAACTTTTGGCCATGTTACTTTTCTCCTGTGTCTTTTTTCTGTCTCATTGATTTCTAATTTCTGTTTTATTTCCTTTCTTCTACTTTGTTTGGACTTAATTTGCTCTCTTGTTTTAGATTTTCTTTTTAAGGTAGAAAATTAGTTCACTTGTTTTGAACTTCTCTTTTTTAGAATAAGCATTTATACAAAAACTTTACTCTCGGTCTGCTTAACTTTATCCCACACATTTTGATATAGGATATTTTTATTTGTATTCAGTTCAATGTATTTTAAGGTGTTTCTCATGATTTCTTCCTTGAGCTAAAGGGCATTTTAAGGTGTATTTAAATCTTCCAGTAGTGTAGACTTTCCTGGGTAGCTTGTTTTTACCCATTTCAACTCATTTTCATTATGGTCAGAAAGCATACTTTCTATGATTACAGTGTTTTGAAACTTCTTGAGGGATATTTTGTGGTCTATAGTCTATTGATAAATGTTTCACGTGTAGCATAATAGAACATATATTCTATCGTCTTGGTCAATATTGATTAGGTCAAGCTGTTGTCAAAATTATTTTATCTTAACTTTCTTTAGTTATTCTATCAGTTAGCAATATAGCATTATGTCTTCATAAGTACTTGACATTTGATCATTATGAAATAGCTTTCTGTTGTAATATTGCTTGTTTGGAGGTCTACTTTTTCTTCTATTAATATAGCCTCATAAGATTTCTTGTGCTTGTTGTTTCCATGGTATACTTGGAAATTATTTTACTCTCAGCTTATCTATATCATAATATTTGGCATGCATCTCTTATAGGTACTTTTATTAATGTCTATTGGCAGATGAATAAAGATAATGTGGTATATTCATACAACAGAATATACCGATGGACAATCTGTGTTTTATTTGGAGTATTTAAAATACATTTGAAATAATTATTGATAAGGTTGGATTTAAGCCTGCTATTTTGCTTTTTTTTTCTTTTTTTCTTTTTTTTTTTTTTTTAGACGGAGTCTCGCTCTGTCGCCCATGCTGGAGTGCAGGGGCGCGATCTCAGCTCACTGCAAGCTCCGCCTCCCGGGTTCACGCCATTATCCTGCCTCAGCCTCCCGAGTAGCTGGGACTACAGGTGCCGCCACCACGCCCGGCTAATTTTTTGTATTTTTAGTAGAGACGGGGTTTCACCGTGTTAGCCAGGATGGTCTCGATCTCCTGACCTCGTGATCCGCCCGCCTCGGCCTCCCAAAGTGCTGGGATTACAGGCGTGAGCCACCGCGCCCGGCCTATTTTGCTCTTATGTTCTATTTGTTCCCTCATTTTTTGCTCCTCTGTTCTTACTTTCATGCCTTTTTATATTAACTGAACATTATTCGGCGTTCCATTTTAATTCCTTTACTGGCATTTTAGAAGAATGTCTTCATATGATGTGGTGGTTCTCTAGGGATTATATTCAGCACCCTGGGCTTATCGCAGTCCAGTTACTGTTAACAGTCAACGTTTTCATGTAACATAAAGAAATGTTGCAGCAATATTGTTGCGTTTAGTCTCCTGTCAGAGCTATTAATTTAGAATAGTTTACATACATTATCAACAGTACACTTAAATTTTTATTTAAACCATCAGTTGTTTGTTATAAAACTAAAAGAAAAAAGCCTTAGCTTTTCATGTTGATGCACTTGCCATTCCTAGAGCTTCTCCTTGCTTCCTGTAGTTCAGAATTTCCATCTGTTGTTATCTTTCTTTAGCCCGAAAAATTTCCGTTTGCATTTCTTGTATTTAGGTCTGCTAATGACAGATGTTCGAAGCTTTCTTTTACCTGAATAAATCTTTATTTTCTCAAGAATTACTTTTTCTAGTTATAGAATTTGGAGTTGACAGGTTTTTTTTTTTTATTTTCAAGATGTGGTTTCATTGCTTTTTAAACTGTCATTTCTGATGACAGGTCATCTGTCTATTTGTTTCCATGTATGTACATTATTTTTCTCCCTCCCTTTAGCTACTTTCAAGATTTACTCTTTTTTTGCCCAGTGGTCTGACTATGATATGTCTGCATTTGTTTCTTTATTTTTAATCTGTTCTTTGAGTTTCTTAAACCTGTAAGTTGATATATGCTGACAATTAGGAAAACTTTTGGTCTTTACTTTTTCAAATAGCTTTTTCTGTCTCATTTTCTCCTTCTCTACTCTTTCTAGGACTCCAATTTTATTAGTTCTAGACTGGCCCTATTTTTATTATTTTTCTTCCTCTGTGTTCTTAACTGTATTGGGAAATTGTTCTTGATCTCTTTTTAAGTTCACTGATAGTTTTTTTCTGCCATCTTTAATTTACTGGTATGTGCGCACGATGTCATTTTTATATAAGATATTCTGTCCCTCAGTTCTAAAATTTGTCCCATTATTTCTTTGTCGTTTTTACTTCTCTGTTGAGATTCTCCATATATTCACTCTTATGACCGTCTATTCCTTAAATCCTTGAATATGCTTACAATAGCTTATTTTAAATTTCTTATCTTCTAATCCCATCGTGTGGGCCATTTCAATGTCTTAATCCATTGTTTACTTTTATTCTTATGCGTCATATTTTCCTGGTTCTATGTCTAGACAGGTTAAATTATATGTTAGATTATGTGGATGATATTTTGTAGAGATAGGTTCTTTTATTTTCCTTTGAAGAGCGACTCTTTTCTAATATTAGTCTTCTTTGTGTAGTCAAACACCAAACTTTTACTCCTGAGCTATATGCAATGCTTGAAATATCTGCTCTGTACTAGCAATTTAGCTGTTGTTTTCTGCTGGATTCTATGGAGTCTCTTTTTATCAATGTGAAATGTAGCAGCCGTCATATATCTGAATGAAGTTTAAGTGCTGATTTTAGATTTTTACTCTGTGACATTCTCCTCTGTGACTTTCACTTGTGTGAGATTTCCTCCCATGTCACTCAAATTTCCCAGTTCTTCTTTTCTGTCAGCCTGGAACTCTGTGCTCTTATTCCTCAAGCTAGTAAAACTCACTGCTTTACTCGTAGACATGCAATTTTGCACAGACCAGGGAGTGTCATCAGGTGTGAAGCTGCATTGATGCAAATTTAAATCATTGGAATTTTTCTTTATTCAATGGTTAAAAACTTCATCAGTGATCAAATATTCTACAATTTCTGCCTATTTTCTGTTTCTTATTACCATCAAATGTGTATTTATTTTTTTTAGAGTTTACAGTTTTTTTTTTCCCTGCATTTGAGTTAGACATGAGCTACTACCACATTTTGTAATTCAAACTTTTTGTCTAACAGTGTTTTATAAAACTCTTTCTTTGGAGGGAATTCTCAAATTTCTAAATACTCTACAAACATTAGGATTGGGGCTCAAATGCCCAGTTTCCCTTGTAGCCAGATGTGCCTATGAAACATGGCCTCAGCTAATTAAGCATACCCAGATATTTGAAAGTAAGAAAAGTGTTAAGAGGAACTATAGATATCATTTTAGTTGATGCAAGGATGGAAAAAAAATTAACCAACTTTCACTGGTGAACTTTGTCTTCAATTATTGTTTTCCTGTGGGAAGTGGCTAATTTTCTGGCCTAGAGGTGGAATTGGTGTGTTGGTAACAATTGATTTGATGATAACCTGCGTTCATCTTTTTTAAAATTGCTGACCCACCATTGTTTCTGGTCCTGTTTTATACTTATGCAGTGTATAATCTCTCATGCAAAATTTAGTTCTTTGTTTCTCAGCTTAAACTGGATTTTGATGAGCAGTTTTCACCTTCAAATGAAAGAAACGGCTTTGTTTGATGTTACACAAAAATAACAACAAGAGGGAATTAAAGAAATACGTTTGTCACCTTGTGACACTACATAAATGAAACTTTGAAAATTCAACAATTCTGCTTTATAAGAAAATAGAAAGTTTCTACTGTTTTTCTTTATTTTCAAAGCTATATCATTAAATGAAATTTCTGCCTCATGGAAGATTTTTAGAACTATGTAACAATAACATACAGACCATCAGGAGAGAAATGAATAAAGACGGAAAGAAGTAGGCACTGTGTGGTCACGTAAATGGTGCACAGTTGTTTGCCTGGAGCCCTAATACATTTTACCATGGAATTTATACAATAAATGTTAGTTTCCTGTGAACCTGCTAATTAATATGACTTCAGCAAACATTTCATTAACCTGAACAGTTGAGGTTTCCTGTAGACAGACTGCATGTATTCCCATCTTTAACCTTTCCATAATGTTCTCTAATTAGAGATGTCACTGGTTCTCAAGAGCGAAAGAACAGCAGTAGCTTATAAAGTTACATTATTTGTTTTTTACTAATATGTCAAGTGATTTTGTCTTTCATTTCACCTCTAGAGCTAATTATGTATTCTAGGTTAACAAAAATTCCAGATCATATCATCATGAGTTTAAACTTTACAATGAACTCGTTATTTCCATTTATTACTAGCCTGCATTATAGCAATATTTAGCTAATGAATTCTCAAAATATTTCTTGAAATTTGAAAGAGTGCCTCAAGTAAATGGTGTAATTATTTATTTCTCAGAATTTTAAATTCAGTGTTCTGTTTAATCTCAAAGGGATACCAATGAAGTTAGGGCGTAAGGACTCTGTGGTTAATAAAATGGCAAGAATTAAAAAGGATTATTACATTTTTTCCTCATACTATGATGGCTACAATTTTTTAAAACAGTAGAAATGTTTAATTTTTAAAGGCCGCTAGTGTCTATTTTATGCAAAATGTGAGCTCCCCAGTTCAACCTGTTGTTTGAAATTTGACCAGCTTTTTCTTGCTCTTGTTCAGGACAGTTATTAAACAGTCCAGGCAGGCCTCCGGAGTTACATATATGTATGTGGCTCTGTGTGTATATATACACAGAAGTACAAGTAGCATATAATCAATTTACATAAGACTTTTGCTTTTGATGAAAATTCTTCTAAAAGTGAATATAAATTAATAGCATATGGAGCCTACAAAAATTGACTAATAGGCAAGTAGTCAAAGATAATCTGTGAACAAAGAGTTTGCTGAAACATACTTTTTTTTTTTACATGTAATAACATTGTATCGAAGGGTTTCCATAATTACATAATGTTATAGGGCACTTATCCTGAGACACACAAAGGAGACAAGGGGTAGAGCTAGAATGGAAGGAAAAATAAAGGACAAATAGAGATAGATACTTAAGTGGAAATGTTTTTATAAGAAAATCATCAAACAGGTGGTAATTTTAAAACATGGCTTTTCCAGGCAGGAAATTTTCTGAATTTATTGCAAAAGAAGATAAATCACGTGTCTACGTAGATCATGCCAATGAAATGAACAATAAAGGTTACTTATTAGAATATTGAAAATGGTTGATAATAAATTATTTATATTTATGGTAAGAGCAATAAACTTGAGTTTTAGGGGGTTCAATGACTTCCTGAAAACATCCTTTCACACATTTTCTCAGAGTGTCTAATTGGCAAAAGCACAGCTCCAAATAGCTCTTTCTGTCAACGTCTACAGAATATTTACAGTTTGATTTCTGAAAGTTTCCATTTCTACTGATCTTACAAATTTGTAAAATGAATGCCCACCAGGACAAAATATTAAGTGATAAAATTAATTGGATCCTACAAGTGAAAATCTAGGCAAGGAAAGTCTTCTTCCTTCTTAATGAATGATTTTTATGTCTCTTTATTCATGTCCTTCTAGGTAGAGCAACACTCTGCAGACCTTCTTTTGAGGCATTTCACCACCAGAGTAAGTGTGATGTATGACTAATTAGTCCACCCACAGGGGGCTGGTGAAATTAAATTGGAAGTTATTTCCTAACTGGCATATCTTGGAGTAAAATTAATCTCATAACAGCTCTCATAAGAGAGCATAAGCTTAAAAGACCATTTTTCATTCAACTTTACCAAACAAAGTGCAAATTTAGGACTCCAGTTGTGAAGTTTGGTTGTGTGTGGATTGTACAGTGAAGGTACCAGTGGACAACAGTTGCTCATCAAGCAAGTTTATACAAAAGCTTTGGGACAAGTCCAACTCTAGATAAAATTCTAAAGGATTTCGTGCCTGTGTTCAGAGTTCCTTTTTCTTTCTCCAAGGTAACCCACATATCAAAAGACATATGGGTTGTGGGTAGAACTTCCTAAAATTGCTGGTGAGAAGTGTGCCATGCATAAACATACTTCACTAGCTTGAATTTTCTATTAGTCTCACAGGCAACAATTACGATCCTGTATGTTGTTCTATCTCCACACACTCCTGTACATTGAAAGATCAAGTAACATCCCTGGTTAAGATGTGTACAGGTTACAAGACATGTCTAAATATATTCACCAAGAGTTTTATTATTTTCACAGTGGCATTCACTAAATCAGTTGTCAATGCAGCAATACTCAAGGAATAAGCAGGGTCTTTACCAAAGTTTGGAGTCAACCCCAAGTTAGATCACTGAAGCACATAACTATAGATAAGGTCACTCAAAAGCACAAATCCAGGTTATAAATATTCAGTTGTCATTTATATGCATTTAGCAATTTGAATGCTGGGAAGTGTAGCCCAGAAAATCAATCGACATGGAACTATTGAAGAGGCATGCATGGCACCTGCACTTTGAATCTCTTCAGACTCAGGTTAAACAGGAGACACCGTAGCTCATGTACACTGCAATAACACTTCCTCATCGCCTTTTTATCTACGAACCTGCCCTTTTCAATGTTATCTATATGCCTGAAGTTATGAATACCCATGATATTGCTAAAAAATCGTACCACACGTCAGCAAAATCTCACTGATCAGTGTCTATGTTACCTCACCGAGTTAGCCTTTTGTGTTGTTGTGGCCCAGGATGACAATGTTGACACAATCCAAACCAGTAATTGGAAAGTTAATGTTGGATGCGTCTTTGACAATTGGTGGAATGACCTGAAATCAAATGTGAGGCAGTGGAGACTCAAGAATGCTATTCAGGCAGTTAGTGATCTGTGGAGATACTAAATGAAATATCTGGAAGGAATTGTAATCTTGCAACTATACTTTTATGTGTTTTTTGACATAAACGGTTTCTATTTATGATGGAGCTGCAGAGTGCATTTCCCATGAAGTTCCCTCAGTGTTAACTAACATAGTCATGTGTCACTTAATGACAGGGGTATGTCTGAGAAATGCATTGCTGGACAATTTTATTATTGTATGAACATCACAGAGTTTACTTACACAAACCTAGATACTATAGCTGATTACATACCTATGCTATATGGTATAGCCTATTCCCCCTAAGCTACAAACCTGTGCAGCATGTTACTGCACTGAATACTGTAGGCAATTGTAACACAACAGTTAAGTATATCTATATGCTTACTTATATCTATACAGTAAGTGTATCTATACATTTCTAAACATAGAAGAGGTACAGTAAAAATACTTATGATTTTATTGCACCACTGTCATGTGTGTGCACCATCCTTGACCAAAATGTTATGTGATGTGTGATTGTAACAAAAGAATTAATTAAAGATAATATTGAAGTGCCTATTGAAATTTCAGTGAAGGAAGGAATATTTGTAAATTCTGATTGCCTTAAGTGGGAGTTGACTTTCTTCCTGTTTCCACGGTTGTTCTTGTGAAAGGGCATAGCTTTCCAAAGACCTGAAATCTCCGACAAATCTTGCAATTCTCTATTGCCTGCATTATGAAGGTCACCTGGTATCAAATGAAGCAAAATGGTAGATTATAAAGACCTGTACTTTCTTGTCAGTTCCTAAACATAGCAAGCATTGGTCTGTCTTGAACATTTCTGCGGTTATAAATTAGCCTTGGGTCATGATTGTCTGCCTTTTTATCATAGACAAGATTTAATTTAGGAGATGTCCTTTTAATGTGTTATGTGAATAGTAAGTGCCACTTATGAAGCCCTATTTTCTTCCAGTCATTTTAATTGTCGAATCTATCCAGTCAAGATGCATTGTTAGAGGCTTCACTGATGACACCGTCTGTGTGTGTGTGTGTGTGTGTGTGTGTGTGTCTGTGTACATACATATGATTGAGCAGGATTTAATGTAAGTCAAAACAATCTCAAATTTCTTAGGACAATACAGCTTCCTTGGCCATTCCATTGGAACTCTGGGTTGAGGAGCTGGTGATGTGTGTTTCTTTTGTGTGTTCTACACGTTATCCCTATGCAGGCCTTCCTTGGGCTTGGTTTTGGAACCAGTGATGAGGAATATCATTAGAATTGTTGTGCTCAAAAAGATTCCTCCATTCTTCTGTATAAGCAATGGCAATTTTCCCAGACCAATATTTCTTCTTTTGAAATGGTAAATTTTGAATAGTAACAGGTTAGTATAATCCCATAAAATAACAAAGTTTGAGTTCTATGAACTGTGTTTTATGCTAAATCATCATTTACTCCTTGTATGATCTTTTTTTTTTTTTTTTTGAGATGGAGTCTCACACTGTCGCCGAGGCTGGAGTGCAGTGGCATGATTTTGGCTCACAGCAACTCCACCTCCCGGATTCACACCATTCTCCTGCCTCAGCCTCCTGAGTAGCTGGGACTACAGGTGCTGCCACCATGCCTCGCTAAATGTTTTTTAAGATTAAAGGCAAAATCAAAGCTGCTCCCCTATATTATATTCATAAAACAGAATGATTAAAGCAGGCTATTTATTTATTAGAAGCAAATACTCCAAATTTAGCATCTAAGACATGACAGCCTTTCAAAAGACATCAATTTAATTTTTACTGTCTATAGCTATGTTTGTGTTCATGTTATTGGTGTCCGTAATATTTCATTAGATGTTCAGGGCAAATCGATAAATGAAAATAATGTATACGATAAGGAGAACAATCTAGGCCACCTGGAGGCCCCTTACAACTCAGCTGGTGAAGCAATAATGCCTGGGTGTAATAGTGAGCAAGAACGTTTCAAACGTGTTGGGCAGTTTTCAGGCAGCGGAATATGTATGCCAATCCAGGCAACAAGTTAAGTGGAGGCCAGTTAAAAGATCAGGCTGTGATTACACGATTTTTGTTGGTTTGTTTCTACTGAGGAAATATAACACTTACTTATTATTTTCTCCATCTATCCCGCTATTTTGTCAAAACCTTTCATGTAAGTTACTACCAAACACTGGGTTATCCAAGATCTGTGTGTCGTATTCAATATTTGCTTTTCCCTCCACTACTAACACATTTGATTCCCTTTGTAACTTTCTCCCGTTTCTCCTTTCAGCCTGTTTTCTCCAACCACACTGAGGTTATGAGCCTCCCTATGTACTCTCCCACCCTGTTTCATCTCATAGTGGAAAAAAAAATATATTCATATAAAACTACACAGAAGCATTCTGTGAAACTTCTTTCTGATCCGTGCATTCAACTAACAGAGTTAAACCATACTTTTGATAGAGCAGTACTGAAACACTCTTTCTGTAGAAAATGCAAGTGAACATTCGGAGCGCTAAGAGGGTAATAGTGGAAAAAGGAATATCTTCAAATATAAACTACACAGAAGCATTCTGTGAAACTTCTTTCTGATCTGTGCATTCAACAAAGAGAGTTGAACCTTACTTTTGATTGAGCAGTTCTGAAACACTCTATCTGTAGAAACTGCAAGCAGACATTCGGAGGGCTAAGAGTCCTACAGTGGAAAAAGGAATGTCTTCAAATAAAAACTACACAGAAGCATTCTGTGAAACTTCATTTCATTCTGTGCGTTCAACTAACAGAGTTGAACCTTACTTTTGATTGAGCAGTTCTGAAAAACTCTTTCTGTAGAAACTGCAAGTGGACGTTTGGAGCGCTAATCGGCCTATAGTGGAAAAAGGAATATCTCCAAATAAAAACTACACAGAGGCATTCTCTGAAACTTCTTTCTGTTCTCTGCATTCAACTAACAGAGTT
Organism: Symphalangus syndactylus; assembly: GCF_028878055.3. Lineage (NCBI taxonomy): Eukaryota > Metazoa > Chordata > Mammalia > Primates > Hylobatidae > Symphalangus > Symphalangus syndactylus. The sequence continues at coordinate 7,409,500 of NC_072445.2, read as the reverse complement.
GAGCCTTACTTTTGGTTGAGCAGATCTGAAACACTCTTTCTGTAGAAACTGCAAGTGGACATTCAGAGCACAAAGAGGCGTATACTGGAAAAAATATATCTTCATATAAAACTACACAGAAGCATTCTGTGAAACTTCTTTCTGTTCCGTGCATTCAACTAACAGAGTTAAACCATACTTTTGATAGAGCAGTTCTGAAACACTCTTTCTGTGGAAAATGCAAGTGAACATTCGGAGCGCTAAGAGGGTAATAGTGGAAAAAGGAATATCTTCAAATATAAACTACACAGAAGCATTCTGTGAAACTTCTTTCTGTTCTGTACATTCAACTAACAAAGTTGAACCTTACTTTTGATTGAGCAGTTCTGAAACACTCTTTCTGTAGAAACTGCAAGTGGACATTCGGAGCGCTAAGATGCCTATAGTGGAAAAAGGAATATCTTCAAATAAAAACTACACAGAAGCATTCTGTGAAACTTCTTTTTGTTCTATGCATTCAACTAACAGAGTTGAACCTTACCTTTGATTGAGCAGTTCTGAAACACTCTTTCTGTAGAAACTGCAAGTGGACATTCGGAGCGCTAAGAGGCGTATAGTGGAAAAACAAATATCTTCAAATAAAACTACACAGAAGCATTCTGTGCAACTTCTTTCTGTTCTGTGCATTCAACTAACAGAGTTGAACCTTACTTTTGATTGAGCAGTTCTGAAATACTCTTTCTGTAGAAAATGCAAGTGGACATTTGGAGGGCTAAGAGGCCTATAGTGGAAAAAGGAATATCTTCAAATAAAAACTACACAGAAGCATTCTGTGAAACTTCTTTTTGTTCTGTGCATTCAACTAACAGAGTTGAACCATACCTTTGATTCAGCAGTTCTGAAACACTCTTTCTGTAGAAACTGCAAGTGGACATTCGGAGCCCTAAGAGGCGTATAATGGAAAAAGGAATACCTTCAATTAAAAACTACACAGAGGCATTCTGTGAATCTGCTTTCTCATCTGTGCATTCAACTAACAGAGTTAAACCATACTTTTGATTGAGCATTTCTGAAACACTCTTTCTGTAGAAAATGCAAGTGGACATTCGAGCGCTAAGACGGTAATAGTGGAAAAAGGAATATCTTCAAATATAAACTACAGAGAACTATTCTGTGAAACTTCTTTCTGTTCTGTGCATTCAACTAACGGAGTTGAAACTTACTTTTGATTGAGGAGTTCTGAAACACTCTTTCTGTAAAAACTGCAAGCGGACATTCGGAGGGCTAAGATGCCCACAGTGGAAAAAGGAATAGCTTCATATAAAAACTACACAGAAGCATTCTGTGAAAATTCATTTCATTCTGTGCATTCAACTAACAGAGTTGAACCTTACCTTTGATTGAGCAGTTCTGAAACACTCTTTCTGTAGAAACTGCAATTGGACATTCGGAGCCCTAAGAGGCGTATAATGGAAAAAGGAATACCTTCAATTAAAAACTACACAGAGGCATTCTGTGAATCTGCTTTCTCATCTGTGCATTCAGCTAACAAATTTAAACCATACTTTTGATTGAGCAGTTCTGAAACACTCTTTCTGTAGAAACTGCAATTGGACATTCGGAGTGCTAAGAGGCCTATACTGGAAAAGGATATATCCAAATAAAAACTACACAGAAGCATACTCTGAAACTTCCTTCAGTTCTCTGCATTAACCTAACAGATTTGAGCATTACTTTTGCTTGAGCAGTTCTGCAACACTCTTTATGTAGAAACTGCAAATGGACATTCGGAGCGCTAAGAGGCGTATTGTAGAAAAAGGAATATCTTCAATTAAAAACTACACAGAAGCATTCTGTGAAACTGTTTTCTTATCTGTGCATTAAACTAACAGAGTTGAACCTTACTTTAGATTGAGCAGTTCGGAAACACTCTTTCTGTAGAAACTGCAAGTGGACATTCGGAGCGCTAAGAGGCGTACAGTGGAAAAACGAATATTTTCAAATAAAACTACACAGAAGCATTCTGTGAAACTTCTTTTTGATCTGTGCATTCATGTAACAGAGTTGAAGCTTACTTTTGATTGAGCATTTCTGAAACACTCTTTCTGTAGAAACTGCAGTGGACATTCGGAGCGCTAAGAGGATTACAGTGGAAAAACGAATATCTTCAAATAAATACTACACAGAAGCATTCTGTGAAACTTCTTTCTGTTCTGTGCATTCAACTAAAAGAGTAGAACTTTAGTTTTCATTGAGTCGTTCTGAAATACTCTTTCTGTAGAAACTGCAGTGGACATTCGGAGCGCTAAGAGGCCTAGAGTAGAAAAACGAATAACTTCAAATAAAAACTACACAGAAGCATTCTGTGAAACTTCTTTTTGTTCTGTGCATTCAACTAACAGAGTTGAACCTTACCTTTGATTCAGCAGTTCTGAAACACTCTTTCTGTAGAAACTGCAAGTGGACATTCGGAGACCTAAGAGGCGTATAATGGAAAAAGGAATACCTTCAATTAAAAACTACACAGAGGTATTCTGTGAATCTGCTTTCTCATCTGTGCATTCAACTAACAGAGTTAAACCATAGTTTTGATTGCGCATTTCTGAAACACTCTTTCTGTAGAAAATGCAAGTGGACATTCGAGCGCTAAGACGGTAATAGTGGAAAAAGGAATATCTTCAAATATAAACTACACAGAACTATTCGGTGAAACTTCTTTCTGTTCTGTGCATTCAACTAACGGGGTTGAAACTTACTTTTGATTGAGGAGTTCTGAAACACTCTTTCTGTAGAAACTGCAAGCGGACATTCGGAGGGCTAAGACGCCTACAGTGGAAAAAGGAATAGCTTCAAATAAAAACTACACAGAAGCATTCTGTGAAACTTCATTTCATTCTGTGCATTCAACTAACAGAGTTGAACCTTACCTTTGATTGAGCAGTTCTGAAACACTCCTTCTGTAGAAACTGCAAGTGGACATTCGGAGCGCTAATAGGCCTATAGTGGGAAAAGGAATATCTCCAAATAAAAACTACACAGAAGCATTCTCTGAAACTTCTTTCTGTTCTCTGCATTCAACTAACAGAGTTGAACTTAAAGTTTGATGGAGCAGTTCTGAAACACTCTTTGTGTAGAAACTGCAAGTGGACATTCGGAGCGCTAAGAGGCGTATAGTGGAAAAACAAATATCTTCACATAAAACTACACAGAAGCATTCTGTGAAACTTCTTTCTGATCCGTGCATTCAACTAACAGATTTAAACCATACTTTTGATAGAGCAGTTCTGAAACACTCTTTCTGTAGAAAATGCAAGTGAACATTCGGAGCGCTAAAAGGGTAACAGTGGAAAAAGGAATATCTTCAAATATAAACTAAACAGAAGCATTCCGTGAATCTTCTTTCTGATCTGTGCATTAAACTAAGAGAGTTGTACCTTACTTTTGATTGAGCAGTTCTGAAACACTCTTTCTGTGGAAACTGCAGGTGGACATTCGGAGGACTAAATGGCCTATAGTGGAAAAAGGAATATCCTCAAATAAAAACTACACAGAAGAATTCTGTGAAACATCATTTTGTTCTGTGCATTCAACTAACAGAGTTGAAGCTTACCTTTGATTGGGCAGTTCTGAAACACTCTTTCTGTAGAAACTGCAATTGGATATTCGGAGAGCTAAGTGGCCTATATTGGAAAAAGGACTATCTTCAAATAAAAACTACACAGAAGCATTCTGTGAAACTTCTTTCTGATGTGTGCATTAAGCTAACAGAGTTAAACCATACTTTTGATTGAGCAGTTTTTAAACACTCTTTCTGTAGAAAATGCAAGTGGACGTTCGGAGCGCTAAGAGGGTAGTACTGGAAAAAGGATTATCTTCAAATATAAATTACACAGAAGCATTCTCTGAAACTTCTGTCTGTTCCTTGCATTCAACTAACAGAGTTGAACCTTAATTTGATTGAGCGGTTCTGAAACACTCTTTCTGTAGATACTGCAATTGGACATTCTGAGCGCTAAGATTCCTATATTGGAAAAAGGATTATCTTCAAATGAAAACTACACAGAAGCATTCTGTGAAACTTCTTTCGGATCTGTGCATTCAACTAACAGATTTAAACCATACTTTTGATTGAACAGTTCTGAACACCCTTTCTGTAGAAATTTCAAGTGGACTTTCGGAGCGCTAAGAGGGTAATAGTGGAAAAAGGAATATATTCAAACACAAACTACACAGAAGCATTCTGTGAAACAACTTTCTGTTCCGTGCATTCAACTAACAGATTTGAAACTTACTTTTGATTGAGCCGTTCTGAAACACTCCTTCTGTAGAAAGTGCAATTGGACATTCTGAGCGCTAAGAGGCCTATATTGGGAAAAAGAATATCTTCAAATAAAATCTACACAGAAGAATTCTGTGAAACTTCTTTCTGATCTGTGCATTCAACTAACAGAGTTAAACCATGCTTTTGATTGAGCAGTTCTGAAACACTCTTTCTGTAGAAAATGCAAGTGGACATTCGGAGCGCTAAGAGGGTAATAGCGGAAAAAGGAATATCTTCAAATATAAACTACACAGAAGCATTCTCTGAAACTACTTTCTGTTCCGTGCCTTCAACTAACAGTGTTGAACCTTACTTTTGATTGATCAGTTCTGAAACACTCTTTCTGTAGATACTGCAATTGGACATTCTGAGCGCTAAGAGTCCCATATTGGAAAAAGGAATATCTTCAAATAAAAACTACATAGAAGCATTCTGTGAAACTTCTTTCTGATCTGTGCATTCAACTAACAGAGTTAAACCATGCTTTTGATTGAGCAGTTCTTAACACTCTTTCTCTAGAAAATGCAAGTGGACATTCTGAGCGCTAGGAGGGTAATACTTGAAAAAGGTGTATATTCAAATATAAACTACACAGAAGCATTCTGTGAAACATCTTTCTGTTCTGTGAATTCAACTAACAGGGTTGAATATTACTTTTGATTGAGCCGTTCTGAAACACTCTTTCTGTAGAAATTGCAATTGGACATTCTGAGCGGTAAGAAGCCTATATTGGGAAAATGAATATACTCAAATAAAAACTACACAGAAGCATTCTGTGAAACTTCTTCTGATCTGTGCAATCAGCTAACAGAGTTAAACCATACTTTTGATTGAGCTGTTCTAAAACACACTTTCTGTAGAAAATGCAAGTGGACATTCGGAGCGCTAATATGGTAATAGTGGAAAAAGGAATATCTCCAAATAAAAACTACACAGAAGCATTCTCTGAAACTACTTTCTGATCTGTGCATTCAACTAACAGTGTTAAACCATACTTTTCATTGAGCAGTTCTGAAACACTCTTTCTGTAGGAAATGTAAGTGGACATTCAGAGCGCTAAGAGGGTAATAGTGGAAAAAGGAATATCTTCAAATGTAAACTACACAGAATCATTCTGTGAAACTTGTTTCTGTTCTGTGCTTTCAACTAACAGAGTTGAACCTTACTTTTGTTTGAGCCGTTCTGAATCACTCTTTCTGTAGAAACTGCAACTGGATATTCTGAGTGCTAAGAGGCCTATATTGGGAAAAAAAATATATTGAAATAAAAACTACACAGAAGCATTCTGTGAAACTTCTTCCTGATCTGTGCATTAAGCTAACAGAGTTAAACCATACTTTTGATGGAGCCGTTCTGCAACACTCTTTCTGTAGATACTGCAATTGGACATTCTGAGCGCTAAGAGGCCTCTATTGGGAAAAAGAATATATTCAAATAAAAACTACACAGAGGCATTCTGTGAAACTTCTTTCTGATCTGGTCATTCAACTAAAAGAGTTAAACCATACTTTTGATTGAGCAGTTATGAAACACTCTTTCTGTAGAAAATGCAAGTGGACATTTGGAGCGCTAAGATTGTAATAGTGGAAAAAGGAATATCTCCAAATAAAAACTACACAGAAGCATTCTCTGAAACTACTTTCTGTTCTCTGCATTCAACTAACAGAGTTGAGCCTTACTTTTGAAGGAGCAGTTCTGAAACACTCTTTCTGTAGAAACTGCAAGTGGACATTCGGAGCGCTAAGAGGGTAATAGTAGAAAAAGGAATATTTTCAACTAAATACTACACAGAAGCATTCTGTGAAACTTCTTTCTGTTCTGTGCATTCAACTAAAAGAGTTGAACCTTACTTTAGATTCAGCCGTTCTGAAACACTCTTTCTGTAGAAACTGCAATTGGACATTCTGAGCGCTAAGAGGCCTATATTGGGAAAAGAATATCTTCAAATAAAAACTACAAAGAAGCATTCTGTGAAACTTCTTTCTGATCTGTGCATTCAGCTAACAGAGTTAGACCATACTTTTGATTGAGCATTTCTGAAACACTCTTTCTGTAGAAAATGCAAGTGGACATTCGGAGCGCTAAGTGGGTAATAGTGGAAAAAGGAATATCTTCATATATAAAGTACCAGAAGCATTCTGTGAAACTTCTTTCAGTTCCTTGCATTCAGCTAACAGAGTTGAACCTTACTTTTGATTGAGCTGTTCTGAAACACTCTTTCTGTAGATAAGGCAATTGGACATTCTGAGCGCTAAGAGTCCTATATTGGAAAAAGGAATATATTCAAATAAAAACTACACAGAAGCATTCTGTGAAACTTCTTTCTGATCTGTGCATTCAACAAACAGAGTTAAACCACGCTTTTTACTGAGCAGTTCTGAACACTCTTTCTGCAGAAAATGCAAGTGGACATTCGGAGCGCTAAGAGGGTAATAGTGGAAAAAGGAATATATTCAAATAAATACTACACAGAAGCATTCTCTGAAACTTCTTTCTGTTCTGTGCATTCAACTAACAGAGTTGAACTTTACTTTTGATTGAGCCGTTCTGAAACACTCTTTCTGTACAAACTGCAGTTGGATATTAGGAGCGCTAATAGGCCTATATTCGAAAAAGATCTATCTTCAAATAAAAACTACACACAAGCATTCTGTAAAACTTCTTTCTGATCTGTGCATTCAAGTAACAGAGTTAATCCATACTTTTGATTGAGCAATTCTGAAACACTCTTTCTGTAGAAAATGCAACTTGACATTCGGAGCGCTAAGGGGGTAATAGTGGAAAAGTGAATATCTTCAAATATAAACTACACAGAATCATTCTGTGAAACTACTTTCTGTTCTGTGCATTCAACTAACAGTGTTGAATCTTACTTTTTATTGAGTCGTTCTGAAACACTCTTTTTGTAGAAATTGCAATTGGATATTCTGAGTGCTAGAAGGCCTATATTGGGAAAAAGAATATATTAAAATAAAAACTACACAGAAGCATTCTGTGAAACTTCTTCTTGATCTGTGCATTCCGCTAACAGAGTTAAACCGTACTTTTGATTGAGCAGTTCTGAAACACTCTTTCTCTACAAAATGCACGTGGACATTCGGAGCGCTAAGATTGTCATAGTAGAAAAAGGAATATCTCCAAATAAAAACTAACAGAAGCATTCTCTGAAACTTCTTTTTGTTCTCTGCATTCAACTAACAGAGTTGAGCCTTACTTTTGAAAGAGCAGTTCTGAAACACTCTTTCTGCAGAAACTGCAAGTGGACATTCTCAGCGCTAAGGGGCCTATATTGGGAAAAATAATATCTTCAAATAAAAACTACAAAGAAGCATTCTGTGAAACTTCTTTCTGATCTGTGCATTCAACTAACAGAGTTAAACCATACTTTTGATCGAGCAGTTATGAAACACAGTTTCTGTAGAAAATGCAAGTGGACATTCGGAGCGGTAAGATTATAATAGTGGAAAAAGGAATATCTCCAAATAAAAACTACACAGAAGCATTCTATGAAACTTCTTTCTGTTCTCTGCATTCAACTAACAGGTTTGAGCCTTACTTTTGAAGGAGCAGTTATGAAACACTTTCCGTAGAAACTGCAAGTGGACATTCGGAGCGCTAATAGGTTAATAGTGGAAAAAGGAATATCTTCAACTAAATACTACACAGCAGCATTCTGTGAAAATACTTTCTGTTCTGTGCATTCAACTAAAAGAGTTGAACCTTACTTTTGATTGAGCCGTTCTGAAACACTCTTTCTGTAGAAACTGCAATTGGACATTCCGAGCGCTAAGAGGCCTATATTGGAAAAAGGAATATCTTCAAATAAAAACCACACAGAAGCATTCTGAGAAACTTCTTTCTGATCTGTGCATTCAGCTAACAGAGTTAAAATATACTTTTGATTGAGCAGTTCTGAAACACTCTTTCTGTAGAAAATGCAAGTGGAGATTCGGAGCGCTAAGAGGGCAATAGTGTAAAAAGGAATGTCTCCAAATATAAACTACACAGAATCATTCTGTGAAACTTCTTTCTGATCTGTGCATTCAGCTAACAGAGTTAAACCATACTTTTGATTGAGCAGCTCTGAAACACTCTTTCTGTAGAAAATGCAAGTGGACATTCGCAGTCCAAAGAGGGTAATAGTGGAAAAAGGAATATCTTCAAATATAAACTACACAGAAGCATTCTGTGAAACTACTTTCTGTTCGGTGCATTCAGCTAACAGTGTTGAACCTTAGTTTTGCTGGAGCAGTTCTGAAACACTCTTTCTGTAGGTACTGCAATTGGACATTCTGAACGCTAAGAGTCCTATATTGGAAAAAGGAATATCTTCAAATAAAAACCACACAAAATAATTCTGTGAAACTTCTTTCTGATCTGTGCATTCAACTAACAGAGTTAAACCATAGTTTTGATTGAGCAGTTCTTAACACTGTTTCTGTAGAAAATGGAAGTGGACATTCGGAGCGCTAAGATGGTAATAGTGGAAAAACTAGTATATTCAAATATAAACTACACAGAAGCGTTCTCTGAAACTACTTTCTGTTCCGTGCATTCAACTAACAGAGTTGAAACTTACTTTTGATTGTGCAATATTGAAACACTCTTTCTGTAGATACTGCAATTGGACATTCTGAGCGCTAAGTGTCCTATATTTGAAAAAGAAGTATCTGCAAATAAAAACTACACAGAAGCATTCTGTGAAAATTTTTTCTGATCTGTGCATTCAACTAACATATTTAAATCATAATTTGATTGAGCACTTCTGAACACTGCTTCTGTAGAAAATGCAAGTGGACATTCGGAGCGCTAAGGGGGTAATAGTGGATAAATGAATATCTTCAAATATAAACTACACAGAATCATTCTGTGAAACTACTTTCTGTTCTGTGCATTCAACTAACAGTGTTGAACCTTACTTTTTATTGTGTCGTTCTGAAACACTCTTTTTGTAGAAATTGCAATTGGAAATTCTGAGCGCTAGGAGGCCTATATTGGGAAAAAGAATATATTAAAATAAAAACTACACAGAAGCATTCTGTGAAACTTCTTCTTGATCTGTGCATTCCGCTAACAGAGTTAAACCGTACTTTTGATTGAGCAGTTCTAAAACAATCTTTCTCTAGAAAATGCACGTGGACATTCGGAACGCTAAGATGGTAATAGTGGAAAAAGGAATATCTCCAAATAAAAACTATACAGAAGCATTCTCTGAAACTTCTTTTTGTTCTCTGCATTCAACTAACAGAGTTGAGCCTTACTTTTGAAAGAGCAGTTCTGAAACACTCTTTCTGCAGAAACTGCAAGTGGACATTCTCAGCGCTAAGTGGCCTATATTGGGAAAAAGAATATCTTCAAATAAAAACTACACAGAAGCATTCTGTGAAACTTCTTTCTGATCTGTGCATTCAACTAACAGAGTTCAACCATACTTTTGATTGAGCCGTTCTGAAACACTTTTTCTGTAGAAAATGCAAGCGGACATTCGGAGCGCTAAGATTGTAATAGTGGAAAAAGTAATATCTCCAAATAAAAACTACACAGAAGAATTCTATGAAACTTCTTTCTGTTCTCTGCATTCAACTAACAGAGTTGAGCCTTACTTTTGAAGGAGCAGTTATGAAACACTTTCCATGGAAACTGCAAGTGGACATTCGGAGCGCTAATAGGGTAATAGTGGAAAAAGGAATATCTTCAACTAAATACTACACAGAAGCATTCTGTGAAACTTCTTTCTGTTCTGTGCATTCAACTAAAAGAGTTGAACCTTACTTTTGATTGAGCCGTTCTGAAACACTTTTTCTGTAGAAAATGCAAGTGGAGATTCGGAGCGCTAAGAAGGTAATAGTGGAAAAAGGAATATATTCAAATATAAACTACACAGAAGCATTCTGTGAAACTGCTTTCTGTTCTGTGCAGTTAACTAACAGAGTTGAACCTTACTTTTGATTGAGCCGTTCTGAAACCCTCTTTCTGTACAAACTGCAATTGGACATTCTGAGTGCTAAGAGGCCTATATTGGGAAAAAGAATATCTTCAAATAAAAAATACACAGAAGCATTCTGTGAAACTTCTTTCTGATCTGTGCATTCAGCTAACAGATTTAAACCATACCTTTGATTGAGCAGTTATGAAACACTCTTTCTGTAGAAAATGCAAGTGGACATACGGAGCGCTAAGATGGTAATAGTGGAAAAAGGAATATCACCAAATAAAAAGTACGCAGAAGCATTCTCTGATACTTCTTTCTGTTTTCTGCTTTCAACTAACAGAGTTGAGCCTTACTTTTGAAGGAGCAGTTCTGAAACACTCTTTCTGTAGATACTGCAATTGGACATTCTGTGCGCTGAGAGTCCTATATTGGAAAAAGGAATATCTTCAAATAAAAACTACACAGAAGCATTCTGTGAAACTTCTTTCTCATCTGTGCATTCAACTAACAGAGTTAAACCATACTTTTGATTGAGCATTTCTGAACACTCTTTCTGTAGAAAATGCAAGTGGACATTAGGAGCGCTAAGAGGGTAATAGTGGAAAAAGGAATATATTCTAATATAAACTACACAGAAGTATTCTGTGAAACTTCTTTCAGTTCTGTGAATTCAACTAACAGAGTTGAACCTTACTTTTGTTTGAGCCGTTCTGAAGCACTCTTTCTGTTAAAACTGCAATTGGTCATTCTTAGCGCTAAGAGGCCTATATTGGGAAAAAGAATATCTTCAAATAAAAACTACACAGAAGCATTCTGTGAAACTTCTTTCTGATCTGTGCATTCAGCTAACTGAGTTAAACCATACTTTTGACTGAGCAGTTCGGAAACATTCTTTCTGTAGAAAATTCAAGTGGACATTCTGAGCGCTAAGATGGTAATAATGGGAAAAGGAATATCTCCAAATAAAAACTACACAGAAGCATTCTCTGAAACTTCTTTCTGTTCTCTGCATTCAACTAACGGAATTGAGCCTTACTTTTAAAGGAGCAGTTCTGAAACACTCTTTCTGTAATAACTGAAGGAGGATATTCGGAGCGCTGAGAGGGTAATAGTGCAATAAGGAATATATTCAAATATAAACTACACAGAAGCATTCAGTGAAACTGCTTTCTGTTCTGTGCAGTTAACTAACAGAGTTGAACCTTACTTTTGATTGAGCCGTTCTGAAACACTTCTTCTGTAGAAACTACAATTGGATATTAGGAGCGCTAAGCGGCCTATATTGGAAAAAGGACTATCTTCAAATAAAAACCACACCGAAGCATTCTGTGAAACTTCTTTCTGATCTGTGCATTCAGCTAACAGAGTTAACCATACTTTTGATTGAGCAGTGCTGAACACTCTTTCTGTGGAAAATGTAAGTGGACATTCGGAGCGCTAAGAGGCTAATAGTGGAAAAAGTAATATCTTCAAATATAAACTACACAGATGCATTCTGTGAAACTTCTTTCTGTTCTGTGCATTCAACTAACAGAGTTAAACCTTACTTTTGGTTGAGCCGTTCTGAAACACTCTTTCTGTAGAAACTGCAATTGGACATTCTGAGCGCTAAGAGGCCTCTATTGGGAAAAAGAATATCTTCAAATAAAAACTACACAGAAGCATTCTGTGAAACTTCTTTCTGATCTGTGCATTCAGCTAACAGAGTTAAACCATACTTTTGATTGAGCAGTTCTGAAACACTCTTTCTGTATAAAATGCAAGTGGACATTCGGAGCGCTAAGAGGGTAATTGTGGAATAAGGAAAATCTTCAAATATAAACTACACAGAAGCATTCTATGAAACTTCTTTCTGTTCCGTGCTTTCGACAAACAGTGTTGAAACTTACTTTTGATTCAGCGTTCTGAAACACAATTTCTGTAGATACTGCAAGTGGACATTCGGAGCGCTAAGAGGGTAAGAGTGGAAAAAGGAAAATCTTCAACTAAATACTACACAGAAGCATTCTGTGAAACTTCTTTCTGTTCTGTGCATTCAACTAAAAGAGGTGAACCTTACTTTTGATTGAGCCGTTCTGAAACACTCTTTCTGTAGAAACTGAAATTGGATATTAGGAGCGCTAAGAGGCCTCTATTGGAAAAAGGACTATCTTCACATAAAAACCACACAGAAGTATTCTGTGAAACATCTTTCTGATCTGTGCATTCAGCTAACAGAGTTAAACCATACTTTTGATTCAGCAGCTCTGAAACACTCTTTCAGTAGAAAATGCAAGTGGACATTCGGAGTCCAAAGAGGGTAATAGTGGAAAAAGGAATATCTTCAAATATAAACTACACAGAAGCATTTTCTGAAACTACTTTCTGTTCAGTGCATTCAGCTAACAGTGTTGAACCTTAGTTTTGATGGAGCAGTTCTGAAACACTCTTTCTGTAGATACTGCAATTGGACATTCTGAACGCTAAGAGTCCTATATTGGAAAAAGGACTATCTTCAAATAAAAACCACACAAAACAATTCTGTGAAAATTCTTTCTGATCTGTGCATTCAACTAACAGAGTTAAACCATACTTTTGATTGAGCAGTTCTGAACACTGCTTCTGTAGAAAATGCAAGTGGACATTCGGAGCGCTAAGATGGTAATAATGGAAAATGTAATATATTCAAATATAAACTACACAGAAGCGTTCTCTGAAACTTCTTTCTGTTCCGTGCATTCAACTAACAGAGTTGAACCTTACTTTTGATTGAGCAATATTGAAACACTCTTTCTGTAGATACTGCAATTGGACATTCTGAGCGCTAAGTGTCCTATATTTGAAGAAGAAGTATCTGCAAATAAAAACTACACAGAAGCATTCTGTGAAACTTCTTTCTGATCTGTGCATTCAACTAAGAGAGTTAAACAATACTTTTGATTGAGCAGTTCTGAACACTGCTTCTGTAGAAAATGCAAGTGGACATTCGGAGCGCTAAGAGGGTAATAGTGGAAAAAGGAATATATTCAAATATAAACTACACAGAAGCATTCTGTAAAACTGCTTTCTGTTCTGTGCACTCAACTAACAGAGTTGAACCTTACTTTTGATTGAGCCCTTCTGAAACCGTCTTTCTGTAGAAACTGCAATTGGACATTCTGAGTGCTAAGAGGCATATATTGGGAAAAACAATATCTTCAAATAAAAACTGCACAGAAGCATTCTGTGAAACTTCTTTCTGATCTGTGCATTCAGCTAACAGATTTAAACCATACCTTTGATTGAGCAGTTCTGAAACACTCTTTCTGTAGAAAATGCAAGTGGACATACGGAGCGCTAAGATGGTAATAGTGGATAAAGGAATATCTCCAAATAAAAACTACGCAGAAGCATTCTCTGCAACTTCTTTCTGTTCTCTGCTTTCAACTAACAGAGTTGAGCCTTACTTTTGAAGGAACAGTTCTGAAACACTGTTTTTGTAGATACTCCGATTGCACATTATGCGCGCTGAGAGTCCTATATTGGAAAAAGTAATATCTTCAAATAAAAACTAAAGAGAAGCATTCTGTGAAACTTCTTTCTCGTCTGTGCATTCAACTAACAGTGTTAAACCACACTTTTGATTGAGCATTTCTGAACACTCTTTCTGTAGAAAATGCAAGTGGACATTCGAAGCGCTAAGAGGGTAATAGTGGAAAAAGGAATATATTCAAATATAAACTACACAGAAGTATTCTGTGAAACTTCTTTCTGTTCTGTGCATTCAACTAACGGAGTTGAAACTTACTTTTGTTTGAGCCATTCTGAAACACTCTTTCTGTTAAAACTGCAATTGGTCATTCTTAGCGCTAAGAGGCCTATATTGGGAAAAAGAATATCTTCAAATAAAAACTACGCAGAAGCATTCTGTGAAACTTCTTTCTGATCTGTGCATTCAGCTAACTGAGTTAAACCATACTTTTGATTGAGCAGTTCTGAAACACTCTTTCTGTAGAATATGCAAGTGGACATTCTGAGCGCTAAGATGGTAATAGTGGAAAAAGGAATATCTCCAAATAAAAACTACACAGAAGCATTCTCTGAAACTTCTTTCTGTTCTCTGCATTCAACTAACGGAGTTGAGCCTTACTTTTCAAGGAGCAGTTCTGAAACACTCTTTCTGTAGTCACTGCAAGAGGACATTCGGAGCGCTAAGAGGGTAATTGTGCAAAAAGGAATATCTTCAACTAAATACTACACAGAAGCATTCTGTGAAACTTCTTTCTGATCTGTGCATTCAACTAACAGAGTTAAACAATACTTTTGATTCAGCAGTTCTGAACACTCTTTCTGTAAAAAATGCAAGTGGACATTCGGAGCGCTAAGTGGGTAATAGTGGAAAAAGCTATATATTAAAATATAAACTACACAGAAGCATTCTGTGAAATGTCTTTCTGTTCTGTGAACTCAACTAACAGAGTTGAACCTTACTTTTGATTGAGCCGTTCTGAAACACTCTTTCTGTAGAAAATGCAAGTGGACATACGGAGCGCTAAGATGGTAATAGTGGAAAAAGGAATATCTCCAAGTAAAATCTACACAGAAGCATTCTCTGAAACTTCTTTCTGTTCTCTGCTTTCAACTAACAGAGTTGAGCCTTACTTTTGATTGAGCAGTTCTGAAACACTCTTTCTCTATATACTGCAATTGGACATTCTGAGCACTAAGAGTCCTATATTGGAAAAAGGAATATCTTCAAATAAAAACTACACAGAAGCATTCTGTGAAACTTCTTTCTGATCTTCGCATTCAACTAACAGAGTTTATCCATACTTTCGTTTGAGTAGTTCTGAAACACTCTTTCTGTAGAAAATGCATGTGGAGATTCGGAGCGCTAAGATGGTAATCGTGGAAAATCGAATATCTTCAAATAAATACTACACAGAAGCATTCTGTGAAACTTCTTTCTGTTATGTGCTTTCAACTAATAGAGTTGAACCTTACTTTTGATTGAGCATTTCTGAAAGAATCTTTCTGTAGAAACTGCAGTGGACATTCCGAGCGCTAAGAGGCCTATAGTGGATAAACGAATATCTTCAAATAAATACTGCACAGAAGCATTCTGTGAAACTTCTTTCTGTTCTGTGCATTCAACTAACAGTGTGGAACCTTACTTTTGATTGAGCCGTTCTGAAACACTCTTTCTGTAGAAACTGCAATTGGACATTCGGAGCGCTAAGAGGAATATATTGGAAAAAGGAATATCTTCAAATAAAAACTACACGGAAGCATTCTGTGAAACTTTTTTCTGATCTGTGCTTTCAACTAACAGAATTAAACCATATTTTGATTGACCAATTCTGAAACACTCTTTCTGTAGAAACTACAAGTGGACACTCCGAGGCCTAAGCGGCCTATATTGGAAAAAGGAATATCTTCAAATAAAAACTACACAGAAGCATTCTGTGAATCTTCATTTTGTTCTGTGCATTCAACTAACAGATTTGAAGCTTACTTTTGATTGAGCCGTTCTGAAACACTCTTTCTGCAGAAACTGCAATTGGATATTCGGAACGCTAAAAGTCCTATATTGGAAAAAGGAATATCTTCAAATATAGACTACACAGAAGCATTCTGTGCAGCTTCTTTCTGATCTGTGCATTCAACTAAGAGAGTTAAACCATACTTTTGATTGAGCAGTTCTGAAACAGTCTTTCTGTAGAAAATGCAAGTGAACGTTCGGAGCGCTTAGAGGGTAATAGCGGAAAAAGGAATATCTTCAAATGTAAACTACAAAGTAGTCTTCTGTGAAACTTCTTTCTGTTCTGTTCCTTCAAATAACAGATTTGAACCTTACTTTTGATTGAGCAGTTCTGAAACACTCTTTCTGTAGAAACTGCAAGTGGACATTCGGCGCGCTAAGACGCCTATATTGGAAAAGGGAATATCTTCAAATAAAATCTACACAGAAGGATTCTGTGAAACTTCTTTTTGTTCTGTGCATTCAACTAACAGAGTTGAACCTTACCTTTGATAGAGCAGTTCTGAAACACTCTTTCTGTAGAATCTGCAAGAGGACATTCGGAGCGGTAAGAGGCATATAGTGAAAAAAGGAATATCTCCAATTAAAAACTACACAGAAGCATTCTCTGAAACTTCTTTCTGTTCTCTTCATTCAATTAACAGAGTTGAGCCTTACTTTTGGTTTAGCAGTTCGGAAACACTCTTTCTGTAGTAACTGCAAATGGACATTCGGAGCGCTAACAGGCGTATTGTGGAAAAACGGATATGTTTAAATAAAACTACACAGAAGCATTCTGTGAAACTTCTTTCTGTTCTGTGCATTCAACTAACAG
Organism: Symphalangus syndactylus; assembly: GCF_028878055.3. Taxonomy (NCBI): domain Eukaryota; kingdom Metazoa; phylum Chordata; class Mammalia; order Primates; family Hylobatidae; genus Symphalangus; species Symphalangus syndactylus. The sequence continues at coordinate 7,392,954 of NC_072445.2, read as the reverse complement.
ATTTGAACCTTACTTTTGATTGAGCATTTCTGAAACACTGTTTCTGTAGAAACTGCAGTGGACATTCAGAGCGCTAAGAGGGTAATAGTGGAAAAAGGTATATCTTCATATAAAAACTACGCAGAAGCATTCTGTGAAACTTCTTTCTGATCTGTGCATTCAACTAACAGAGTTAAACCAGACTTTTGCTAGAGCAGTTTTGAAACACTCTTTTTGTAGAAACTGCAAGTGGACATTCGGAGCGTTAAGAGGGTAATAATGGAAAAAAGAATATCTTCAAATAAAATTACGCAGAAGCATTCTGTGAATTTTTTTTCTTTTCTGTTCATTCAACTAACAGAGTTGAACCTTACTTTTGATTGAGCATTTCTGAAACACTCTTTCTGTAGAAACAGCAATGGACATTCGGAGCGCTAAGAGAGCTACAGTGGAAAAATGAATATCTTCAAATAAATACTACATGGAAGAATTCTGTGAAACTTCTTTCTGTTCTGTGCATTCAACTAACAGACTTGAACCTTACTTTTGATTGAGTCGTTCTGAAACACTCTTTCTGTAGAAACTGCATTTGGACATTCGGAGAGCTAAGAGGCCTATATTGCAAAAAGGAATATCTTCAAATAAAAACTACACAGAAGCATTCTGTGAGACTTCATTCTGTTCTGTGCATTCAACTAACAGATTTGAACCTTACTTTTGATTGAGCAGTTCAGAAACGCTCTTTCTGTAGAAACTGCAAGTGGACATTCGGAGCGCTAAGGGGCCTATATTGGAAAAAGGAATATATTCAAATAAAAACTACACAGAAGCATTCTGTGAAACTTCATTCTGTTCTGTGCATTCAACTAACAGAGTTGAACCTTACTTTTGATTGAGCAGTTCAGAAACACTCTTTCTGTAGAACCTGCAAGTGGACATTCGGAGCGCTAAGACGCCTATAGCGGAAAAAGGAATATCTTGAAATAAAAACTACACAGAAGCATTCTGTGAAACTTCTTCCTGATATGTGCATTCAACTTAGAGATTTGATCCTTACTTTTGATTGTGCAGTTCTGAAACACTCTTTTTGTAGAAACTGGAAGTGAACATTCTTAGCGCTTAGAGGCCTATAGTGGAAAAAGGAATATCTTCATATAAACACTACACAGAATCATTCTGTGAAACTTCTTTCTGTTCTGTGCATTGAACTAACAGAGTTGAACCTTACTTTTGATTGAGGAGTTGTGAAACGCTCTTTCTGTAGAAACTGGAAGTGGACATTCGGGGCAATATAACATGAATATATTTTCACTTCAAGCATAGGAGTATAAGAGTAAGGGAACATGCCTGCAATTCCACAAGGTTTGATTTTATCTTACATATAGTTCGTTATCCAGTCATTAAGTGTTTGCTGTACTCTATCCTGTGCCAAGTGCTGGGAATTGAGGTATGAGGACAAAGTTGTAGAAACTCGGCCTATTGAGATTCTATTCAAAAGGCTCTCCTCAGTATAAGTTAGTAATCACATAAATAGACGAGATATTGACATATTATAATATATGCTATGAAGAAAAATCAGATTGAGGATTTTTAAAAGAGGTTGAAGGTGAAGTGAGATAAGGTGGGATCAAGAAAGGCCTGTTTGAGGAAATTAATCTCAGGCCTGAAAGAGGAGAAAATGACAAGAGATTTCCTGGCAACCAGAAGAACACATGACAAGGCCTTCTAACGAGAATGTTCTGCGTGTAGGAGTAATAGAAGTCCATGGTGGCCGGAGCATAGTAAGTGAGTGATGCATGACGTGAGGTTATACACCCATTTAGAGTTAGGGGGTCCGAATATGGGGTGTGAGCTTTCTTGCACAAGTATTGGGAAGCTTCTGCAAGATTTTTCTAGGGCAATGACCTGATGTTATTCCTTTCCTGTTTTCTTTTTCTTTTTCTTTTTTTGGTGATTACTCTCTTTGCTTTCTAGGGTATAGATGGTAGAAGGGGGAAGTGGAAATATGCAGACACATTAGGGATCCATCAAAATATTGAACTGAACTGATGGGTTTGGCCGTGGTTTGACCTAGAGTGGTTATTATAGAGAATGAGCAGAATGGATGCATTAGAGAGATTTCTCAAGTTTGATATGGTTGAGCTACAGATTGGAAACAGGTAGGAAGATGGTAAAGGAAGGGATGACATCAGGTATACTTCGAGTTTGGTGTTGACAAGAAGGGTGCATGGTAGAGCCGTTTATGAGAAGGCTTCAGGAGAAAAAGGAGACTTGGAAACTATTCAGAAAGGTCAGACTGTGTTCTGAATCTCATGGTAGAAACAGGAAGGATTCTATTGTATACAGTAACAGGAAGAAGAATGCAAATGCAACTTTTTTGACCAGCTTTACAGAGTTCAGCCAAACAAGCCATACCTAGTTCAACCTCATGTTAGAGATGAGCAAACTGAACTTCAGAACCTGTAAACAACCTGTCAGAATCAAAAACGAGCCAGAAGAATATTTCGCCCATTACATGATACTTTGTTTATTTCAATAGTTATAATTATTTTAGATATTTTACTTTCTTGGTTTTATTATTAAGCACAAATAACATTGTACTTAAAGTTTATCTCTATTTTTCACTTTTCTTATTTTATCATAATTTCAGGTAAAAATCAATCAAAAAATTATATTGAAATTGAAATACTGAATTTGATAGTAAAGACAAGGCATCCAAATGAAAATGAAATTTTCCAGGTGAAAATTTCCAAATCATAAATATGTAAGGACAAAAACCTTTATTTATAAGGAAAAAGATAATTCTAATTAATTGATGATTCAAAGGTTTACAACTTTAAAAGTAAATATTATCTTTGAAGTAAAGTCCATTTAAATTATTTATGCAGCCAAAGTTTTAGTAATTGTATATGTATATCATGTAAACTTTTTCGAGAAAAATGGAATTGGAAATGTTAGAATATTATGTGGAAAAAATCACCTAAAGGAAAAAATTATCTCCTCATGAAGGATTACTTTAGCCACTTTGACCGGTGTAGGTAAAAGAACACTAAATGCACATCAATATGATTAGGAGATGCGCGCTTAGAAATACGTTATCATTGAAAAGAGAATTGTATTATCAGGTTTGCAGGGGCCCTTCTTATCCTTCATATTTATGTAACTTTGTCATCTATAGAAAGATTATGGGAATTTTAAAAATAGCTGATAGTTAAGAAACATCACCATAACACTGTGCTGAATGCGTAATAAAACATTTCCCTTCTCTCCAAAAGCCTTTTAAAATTATGTACCATAATCAGTATGGCCAGCAGAGGGTCATTTCCATGTTCAAGTTCCTCTGTTTCTCGAGGGTGAGAATCCTTCTATAGTCTTCTGAGGGTGACACTGTAGTGTTTTCTTAGCCTGATTATTTTTACCTATTTTTTCCGATCCTTTCCTTTGTATATTTACATTTTACATATTGAAAGTTATTTTTTCAAATATTTTATATGCAAGTTTACAAAGTACAACGACTGTACATTAAAATAACTTATTTATGCCATATGGAAGTTTAAATATAATTTTACAATATCTAATATTGATTGTTGAGTTTCTAATCATTGATACTTGACATGATTTTTCCCAGCATACCTCAAAATATTCTTCAAAATCCTGCGAATTAATGCCTGTAACACTTCTGAGGTGTATTAATAAGCTAGAGATGTAAAGAAGATTTGCAGAGAAAATTAGGTTCCCAAATTAGAAATTTTGTGCCACTATCGACTAGAAACCTCTTGAAATGATCAAAAACAATAATTATGCATGTCATAGAGGAAAACCAATAAGGCTGCTGCAGCATGACTACCTCTATGACCTCAGACAAGTTACATGTGTGTCCCTACTTCTGTGACCTCAGACAAGTTACGTGTGGGTCCGCACTTATTTTCTTCATCTCTAATAAATATTTGACAAATCTCATTTTCAAAAGTCTTTTAAGGCCTTTCCACCTTTTTTTTTTGAGATGGAGTTTTGCTCTCATTGCCCAGGCTGCAGTGCAATGTCATGGTCTCGGCTCACACAACCTCCGACTCCCGGGTTCATGTGATTCTCCTGCCTCCACCTCCTGAGTAGCTGGGATTACAGGCGCGCAACACAACGCCCAGCTAATTTTTTGTATTTTTAGTAGAGATGGGGTTTCACCATGTTGGTCAGGCTCTTCTTGAACTCCTGACCTCAGGTGATCTGCACGCCTCGGCCTCCCAAAGTGCTGGGATTACAGGCATGAGCAACTGCTGCCTATGAGGGCTTTCTACTTTTAAGATTTCAGGATGTATAGCCTGGGAGGTAAATGGTAGTATATATATATATATGTATATATATACACACACACACACACACACACACTGTATATATATACATATATACGGTATATTATACTATATATACATATATACTGAATATTATACTCTATATATACATATCTACTGTATATTATACTGTATATATATATACACATACACACATACACACATGAGACAGAGAGAAGAGATAGACAATTTCATGTGAAAATATAAACTGTTAACATAATATTTTGCTTCTCTGAGGAATATTTAGCATTGTTCTCAATCTTCTCTGCAGAATTTAAGCATTTTTCTCAGAACTCACCAGATAGAATGAGGGAGGGGCCATATGATAGGAGCCAGAGATGAAGGGAGAACAATAGAGAGGGTGCTTTGGGAAAAATAGTACAGTAAGGCTAGGGAATACTTCTCTCCAACAAAAAGACCAAGGTCACATCTATATCTCTTCAGAAGCCAAACTTTCTTTTAAAATGTCAATTTCCATCTATTTCTTGCTTCACAGACATTCCATTCATTGCTGGATTTCAAATAAAGCCTTTCCATGTGCAACCTTTCTATAGAAAAAGAGAAATATGGGGGACAGTACAGTCTAAGAAGTGATTAAGAATATCTAGTGGACTTTCCCAGACTGTAAATCTTTACATATATCTGAGCCTAATGAGGTGATTTATTGTGCTATAATGCACAGTGAACTATACAGATGCTTCTTTTTGATCATGCTGCAGAATGGAACTAAATGCTAAATATCAAATAGCACTCCCATGATTCTTATAGATGTCATTCATATGGCATATTTATACTTTTTTATATAGCAATTCTTATTCTTAGCTCTTAGGCAATTACGGAATCTTTTTTGTCATTTTAATAATCATGCTCCATTTGAGTTATGCAAGGTAGAAATTCTAAGTAGAAAATCTTGTTTTTATTGAACGTTTTTAGTAAACATTTTGGAAAAAGTCTGTTTTTTGATGCTACTTCTGCACGCTTTCTCAACATGATATTACTTGGTATTGTCCTTATTAACCATAGTACACCATATTCTGCAAATATTAGAGAGGGTTAAAAATCAGTCATGTATAAGTAAAGTTAATGAAATAGAAAGGAAACTACATTTAGGAAATGGAAGGCAGAAGCAAATGTATTAACCGTGAGTTAGAAACGGTTTAGTCTTTGGAATGAAGCAGCAAGAGTTTAAAAATCTGGTTTGTGATTCACTAGCTTTGTGACCTTGGAGAATTACTTCAGATTTCTGAGTATCAGTTTAGTAGGTGATATCAATTGCAACTTCGCAAAATTATCACAAGTATTAAATAAAGAACTTAGTATCTGGGAGAGCATAGAAAATTACTAATAGTTACATTTTTGTTAATATTACCGTTATTATTATCATACGTATAGTATTTTCTTTCACTGACAATGCATTTAGGACATAAGGAGAACTATAGAACAGTGCTTCTCCAACTTAAATGCAGAGCATGAATCACCTGGAGTTTTGTCAAAATGCGAATTCTGACTCAGTAGTCCTGCAAACTAAGGAAATCTTGGTAATGCTGGTGCTGCTAGTTCACCAACAGACCACACGTTTTGCAACAGCTATATAGAATGTCCTGTTTCTTTTTTTAATCACAAAACATGGCAAGCTCTAAATTAAAGCAGAATAACAGATTTAAATGTTAATATTCATGTCCTCAATTTATAATTTCTCCCTCCCTAACAATGGTATAATTTTGATTAAAAATTAGCAAAGAAACAAATGGAAATTAATCTTCCTATGTTTATTCTTTTAACAAATTCTGGGTGATTACTACTGGGTTACTTGCTGTAGGAAATAGAAAAATTGCTTTGACATAGATCTTCAAGAATCTGTCCCACTACAAGCTTATTTTTGTAGGAAGCTGAAAGATTTATATAAATAACCGTAAATAAAGAGACAAATGAAGAAGTGCAATGAAAGACGTAGGGAAAGTGCTAGAGGAGTTCGGGGTGGAGGAAAATTATCCTAAAATAATATCTATGCGTAACATTATGCTATCTTCCCTAACCAGCGCTTGACCAGATTGTCACAGTGAACTTTGGTCCTTTCTTATATCTTAGTTTTGGTTCCCACATCCTTCTGTTTGGGGAAGTTCTTGTTTTCCTCATGTAATGACAACACTTAAACAATGTATCCTAGATAAAAGGAACTATATTGCTTGCTTTATTTACATAGTTAATTTAATTTTCACAATGAACTATGAAGTAATCAGCATTATTTCCTTCATTTTACATATGAGAAAATGGAGAATCAGCGACATTGAATCATCTCAAGTTTCTAAAATATCCACTCTCACCAGGCTGTTTACCCTGTTTTTGTCTGTATGCTGCTATAACAAAATGCCACAGATTGAGTAATTCATAAAAAACAGAAATGTATTTCTCACAGTTCTGGGGCTGAGAAGTCCGAAATCAAGGCAGTGGAGATTTGGCAGTTGGTCCCGAGGTGGCACCTTCTTGCTTCGTCTTCAAGTGACAAAAGTGGGCAAAAACGGACAATGTAACGACATGGCAGAAGAGACTGAGGAGCCTGGCATTCCTCTAAAGCATCTTTTACGAGGACGTTTATCTCATTCATGAGGGTGGATCCTTCTTCATTTAATCACTTAACCAAAAGCCCCATCTCTTGATGTCATTGTCCTGGGATTTTAGTTTCAACATACAAACTTTGGATGGGCACATAGGTTCAAATCATAGCACCCTCCAAATTATAATGCCTCTCTCATGCCTGTTCTCCTTGAAGTACCCTCTGGTTTTGCTCTCTTCATTCTTGCCATCACAGTTAACCCTTCAGTTCCATTTCTTTAAGTAATCTCTAAATTTGTAAGATGGTTCCATCTTTTTTTTTTGTATATGGCAGTCTCTCAAACATATTTGTCATATGAACTAAGCAGGTAAATATGTAAATGCCAGCTAAATTTTAGTGAATGATATAATGGCCTAAAGTTGTATCTACCCTTCAGCCAAATATATTTACTTTTAGTAGCAATCTCCTGTCATATACAAAGTCACGACTCTAGGGGTAAACATTTTAGCCTGTGAGTAAGATGTAAAGCAGTGGTATGTTATAGTGACAACTCACTGTCATAGCACTGGGACATGCTCCTCTATCTGCTACAAATTGAATCAACAAAATATATATGATTTTGTCAGATTTAAATGTATGCTCCTGTTAGTAAAATAAAAGTATAGGAAAACTTTACGGAGTAGATTTAATAGAAATGTTTTCCTGAGTTATCTGCCTTCTTTATTTTTATGTTATGCTTTAAGTCTATGGTCAATGTATAGAGCTATGATTGATGTGCTTTTCAAATTCTGTTCAGATCAGACAGGTTAATTTTCTTCTTTTAAATCTTCTTGAATTTTGTCTAACACTTTTTGTTCCAATTTCTTACTAGATTATACTCCCTTCCCTAACTGCTTCATGATTACTTATACACAAACAATATTATGATATTGACACATTGAATTCATTTTAGGTGATGATTTTGGTCATAAACATGAGCAGGTTGTGAAGTGTTTCAGCCATCCCAGGGCATGGCTGTGAGTCCCTTGTCTAATGTTTCAAAAAAATCTTGAATTTGTGATGATGCTGTGATGGTCCCTCAGATATTCTTACACACATCTTTGCCCCTTGTTCCCTCTAACTTTCCTCTTCTGATAAAAAAGCAAACACTGCCAAGCTCAAATGGAATTACATTTGGATGCAAGTGTCACTATGCAATGGTTGCCAATAAAAGTACACAAGGAATTTTATTATGGTGAATTAAAGGCAAACAGACTTCAGAGAAATGAGCACGAACATGAAAATGGCGCATGGTACGCGGATCTCACTGGAAAGTCATTCGGTACACAATGTTTTCACTAGAAAAATCCATTAGCTTTAGCTAGAAATTGAAATTACTTTGTAGGAAATCAGAATAAAATATGTGAAAACATTATATTCTGTGCAAGATTAATACCACGCCTGGTGTTGAAAGGTTTGTGGTCTTGCTTCGACGATGCTAAAAGGTCAGAAACCACAAAGATGCATATGTGTTGTCGTTTGCACAGTTACTAATTTTTCTCATTATTTCCATAATGCGATGTGCTGTTTCAACAGAGAAACCCTCTGGAGAGTGGCTTGCACTGTTTTCAGGCAGCTCTTTTGCTTTCATGTTTTGGCCTTGGCCAGGGAATTCAGACAGACTTTTCAGTTATTTTCGACAAGAATGTATTCATTGATTGTTTTAAATAATAATAAATAGATTTTAAAATTACTGTACATTACTGCACTTTAAACGCCATGAGGTCAAGGACTCTAAAGTCTGGACATCATTGTATACCCTACATCTTGCACAAGGTTTAGAAAAAATGGCATGGACACCTATTTTTTGAATCAATAAATGAATACATAAAAGAATTCCAAACTCTAGTCCAAGGTTTTAGATTAATAATGTATTAAAATGCGTAAAATTTATAGACAAAACTCTTCTTATTTAGAAGTTTATTCTTTAGTTGGAGAGATAAAATATATGCACATAAAAGCTTAAGGAAAAATAATAAGGGTTTTGAAGTACTTACTATGTGAAAAATTTAGCATAAATCTTACATCCATTTATTTAACACATTTTATATGTTGCATTATTTATATATAGTGCTGATTGGTAGAATTCATATGTGAACGGAACTATAAAAATTTTGAGGATAAGCACTAGAAACACAGAATAAATAGAGTGTTAACATGCAAAACACAGAAATACTTCAATTGACTAGGTGAAAGAAAAGATTTCTGGTTCCATGTACACTGATTATTGAGGGATGAGTATGACATTATTATGCCAGAATCAATAAATATTTTAAATAGGGAGAAAACTATAATTATATATCTTTGTGTTCAACAGGAGTAGCAGTACTGATAAAGTAGAAGTTTGTTATACCTTTTTTATAGTCTTTTAAAGTTGTTTATAAATAAAATCTACTCTTAGTTAATTAATGGTTGATGTTCATTGAAGTGTTTTCAAATTTTTGACCTCTGAATTGCCTTGTACATATGGAGAAATAAAGCTTGCCTAGCATAATTTCTTGAGTGGAGAATGAATGATCTGGATAGATTTGTTGACAATATGTCTGTACTTATTTTATTAATTCTTTAATCTTCATGAAGAAAAATATAAAAGTCATATTCTAGTGTTTTATACCATGGAAAAAATGTCTTATCCTTTTCCTAAGGAAAAATACATCATGACACAAAAGTAAAGTTAATTAAATTACTTACTTTATTAATTAACTGTCTATTATTTCTATGGGTTGAAGTAAATTTGATACTCAATGCTATTTAATCTAATTCTAAAAGCTTGAATGAGTAATGATTTTTTCATGTAAGGTTAGTTGAAATAAATTATCACTGATTTTCAGATTTAATATTAATTAGCTATTGCATATTCTTAATGGGATATAAGTGTTTAAAAAGCCCTTTTTGGTTGCGAAAAGACCACGCCCATTGTAGACTTCTTAGAATACATCACATCTGGCCTCCTTTTTAGAGTGGGGAATTCAACTCATAAGTGGCTGGACATTGATTCTGAACATTTTGAACATTATCTGCCTGTCTTCACTCATACTGGTTGCTGTTCTTTTATAAGTAATCACCATGTTTAGCATGCACTTGAACTATTGTTACTTAGGGTGCTTGACTATTTACAAGTCTCACTAGGATTCTAGGTATTCATTAGTCTCGTGGTGTGTATTTGCTGATGGTCCTATTATCTTTGTTGGTTCAGTTACACAGTACCATCCAAGATGCTGCAACACATTATACACAGGGTATGGGTTGTGGGAGCTGCAGATATCAGTTATTATTTAGGCTCAGAAACTTAGAATCTCTGCAAGGTTGGACATGATCCTTAGTCTTGTTTTAAGACCGTCTTGTTTTAAAAGTTAAACCCAAATTCTTAAAATATAGAATAGGGGTGCTAGTAGTGCTCACAGAATTGTAGTAAAGATCAGCTGGGAAAGAAGAGCCTATTAAACAGAGCCTGGTATTTAATAAGTATCAGCTGCCTTCAATTAGGAATCTGTGTTGTCATGATTAGAAGATTGCTGGTTTATTTTACAGATCTGTAAGTATAGCCAAAATATGTCAAAATAACCACCAGAAAGAATCATATACCGTCCCTTGAACATTTCATCCCTAGAATCTAGCCAGATTAGCATCTCTATACTGGCAATACTGTTAACACAGATTGTGCTCAAACCCCTCATTGACTTTTCAGCACCTGTAAATTACTGGAGATTTAGGAAGAAGTCTGGGGTTATGGCTTAGTTAAGCTGAGTGGCCAGAAAGTGTGAGATGCTGGATGCCTCCTCCAGTTCATTTCTCCAGCGGCCGCACCAGGCGTATCCATAGCTCCGCTCCCGGGAGCTCGTCTCCGGCGTGGGGCGTGTGCGCACCCCTGGCCGGGCGGAGCCTGGAGCCTGCTCATTAGCAGCGCGGGCAGCTCGTGCGCCCGCAGGAGGGAGGCGGAAGCACAGCCCTGAGCCGCCAGCAGGAGGAGGGAGCGCGGCGGCTGCAGGCAGGGGAGGGAGAGGAAAGAACGGAGGGACGGTTCCCGGACAGAGCGGGAGGAATCGGGGAGCGGCCAGTCCAGGGGGAGCTGCTCCGCTGCGCTGCGCTCGTTATTCACAGGACGCGGCGGCGCTTCCCGGGGCCGCTTCCCGGTCCCCTGGGTGGAGGCTGCCATCTAAACCTGACTCCAGGTGAGTTCCCCAAAGAGGCGAAGCGAGGGGTCTCGAACCAGAGACTTGGAACTGGCGAGGCTGCTCGGCTCCCCAAGCGCTGCTGCCTTGACATTTCCCGATTCACGGGAGGTTTTGGGGGCGGCTGCACAGGCTGGAGGGGCGGATGGGCGGTTGCGATCTTCAGCCGGCGTGGGGGCGTTCGGGAGGAATTAGCTTCAGTGAACGGGGTTTTAGGAGATGTCCGCAAGGCACGCGCTATGTACGCGTTTCTAGACGAGCTTTTGAGACAGAAATTTGGCTTCCCGGATGCCCGTTTTGGCCTTCTGTCCTTCCTTTTGCTTGCCTCATGCCCAATTTTCCAAGCCGAGGAAAGGACTGGAAGGGCGTGGAAGTAGGAGGTCTGGGCACAGCATTCGGCAGGGCAGCCCTGGTCTCCAAGTTTGGGGGTGGGGGGTGGGACTCTTTTCCTTTCAGCCTAATTTACCAGGGGAAAACCCGCAGAGCACCTTGAGGTGCCTTTGCTCCGCACCCTCCATAAGCTTATTAGAGGGAACTTGAGGCTCACTAGACAACCTGTGACAGGTGACGGCAATTTAGCTTAAAAGCCATGTTGGTTCACTTCGTCTCCTCTTTATCCTTTGTTGCAAAATTGATACCTTTTTGGATTTCTTTAACAGCACAAAGTTTAAGTGGCCGGCTGACAGGAAATATTTCTTTTGAAAATGCTATGAGAAAAGTGATGAGTTAACGTTGAGAGAAAGGCAACTTTATTTTCTCGGAAGAACTTTGGGGAAAGAGATTGATAGGGAAATTCTGGGCATGAAATTATGGACATTTCCCACAGAACTTCCTTCATTTATTTATTTTTTTACATTTCCTTCATTTTTTTTTTAATCGTGTGTGTGTGTATCAGAGAGACAAAATTCGTTGGAGGTATTAGGACTTTATTTGGTTTAGAAGTTTCTTTCTTACTAATAGCACTAATTTGTGATCTTCATGATTATAAGAATTTACTAAGTGTTTTGCTTTTAGGTGTTTTGGGTCTGTTTTTTAAAAAAATTCAATACTTACTTTGTGGGCCTTGCTGAATACCTCTCAATAAAATCGGTGGGCATACAGTTAGTGACATGACCCCTGTGGATTTAATAGCAGTTAAGTATACAAATGATAAGTTTAGGAAATAAATGTCAGAATCAACATTTAGGTGTGAAATTGAAATATCTTTCAAATATTTACCAAACTCTCTTATAGGATCCAATGTCATTTTATGGTCAAGAGAGCTTAAAGGTTTCTCAGATTGAGATATATGTATCTACTTTGTTAATCCAAATGTAATGTTTTATTTTGTTCTTTAATGACTGTTTGAATTCAACAAATAAAACTTGCATATTTAATGTAAGGTTCTTTCACATATATTACTTCTCCAATTTTTAATATAAATTTAAGGAGAAAAGCAATATTCCATTTTGTAGATGAAGAGACTGTGTCACAGAAGTATTACTTTACCTAGATTTCTGTAATTATTATGTTATAAACTTAGAAATTACATATTATTCTGGAACATATAAAATATATGAATGTTATAAACCATAAGAATTCAGACCTATGCTATTTAACTTCAAGTTTAGTTCTTTACCCAAACAATTGCATGACTACATTGAGACTACTGAAGTAATTATATATGAACACGCTATACGAAAAAATACTTAAAACATTTCTTATTTTTGTCGTTTCTCTTTGATATAAAATATACTATAATTTAATGGAGTTATATTCCATATTTAGATGCTCCTAACTTCCAAATAACACCTAAACTCCTAAAAACTGACCTGTGTCCTTCTTAATAGAAGTGGCTTGACCGGGAGACCCAATTTTTACTAAGAATATTCTTGGGATAATTTATGTCTTATAATCAAGATAAAGACAGGCCACATTTAGTTGTATTTTTAAACCACTTAGTGTGAAGTTGCAACGCAGACATAACTTGCTTTCAGGCTACACTGCCAGCTTTGCAGTGAATAGTCTTTAAGATTCCGTGGAAACATTGGCAGATATAGCTAATGTCTATCTGATGTAGGATTTATGAGAAAAGGAGAGGTAGAAACTGAATGCTCTTATATTTCATATGTGACCACATTCATAAAACTTTATTGATAAGTACTTTGTTGTCTGACACGGGCTGATACAAATAGGCTTCTTCAAGAGTTGAGGAAGAAAACTAAATCCCTATAATACAGCCTTTTTCCTCCTTTTCTTTCTTAAGCGGTAATAGTTGATCCTAGCTTTTGTGTGTCTATGCATGCTCAATACAGTTAGGGGTATAAGGAGAAGTTAAGCAAGAATATTGAATGCTAGCTAGGAAAGTTTTTGGAGTCTCAAATACTTTGGAACGATTTTTCACATTATATACATAAAATTCCTAGTTACATTTGGGAACTAAGTATATTATACACAACTTTGCATCTGATTACAGGATTCCCTGTACATTTATAGCTCAGGTATTCTGGAAAGAGTCAAGATAATTAGTTTTATGGCTCTTGCCCGTGTGACCTGTTTCTTTCTGGTCCTGATATTAAAAGGATGACTTAAATTTTCTGGAATGTCAAAATTTTCTCTTCCCTTGGATCCTGCAAAATACTTCAAGCAGTGTATGTGTGATACTCGCTGTCATTCCAACATTTCCAGTCCTCCTGAGAATGCTAAACAATGCCCTAGATTTCTTCCTTTGTAATTCTTTCAGATAGAGGGTTAGCTGAGTTAGGAAGAAAGGAGAGAGGGAGAGAAGAAGAGAGATGACATTTTATCCCTCAGGAAAGAACAAGACCAATTGTATTCCTAATTTAGAAATATTATTCTACAAACATTCCTGAACAAGAGGGCTTTGCATATACATTAAAGCAGAATACCTAGTCAACTTCTAGTTGTGCCATGTAGTGAAATGGAAGTAAGATGAGCAGGCCGAGATCATTTTTGTTGGAGAACTGAGACCACATGAAATAGGTAACAGAGTTACCCCAACTGGGGGGCAAGAGGACTTGAAAGTTTCCTCCATAAATTTGCAGTTAGTACAGGGCTGCTCCAGTGATCAGAGTCATGAATGCCCTAGAGTGTCTGTATAACCCTGTACACAGGCTGAGACAGCTCTAACGGCCCAGAAAAGCCTCTGGACAGAATCACTGCACCCTTGGACATTGTCCGACCGCATGTATGAGAATAGTGAGTGCTGAGGAGTTGTGGGTAGCTCGGTACAACTCTTGCTAAAGGAGTGTCATCAACATTCATTGCTGAAAGTGAATTTTTTCATTCACATATGTGGTGCCTATTAGGTCATGATTTCTTGGATACCAATTTGTACAAGATATGAATTAATTTTTGAACATCCTTTCTTAAAAGTACCATGTTCATATAGTTGCTCATTTTAATATGAGTAGTTCAGATGGGACATAATAGAGTAAGGAAATGATTGAACATCCTAAGATCTAGTGTATATACCTTTGTTCATGATGAGATTCATCCCCTGTCCCCCTTTGTAGTGACACTGATGGCATAAGGAGTATTAGATGAAATTTAATGCAGAAAACAATGGGATATATGAATGGTAGATATGGTTGACAACCACCATTTTCACTGAAGTTGTTTCAAAGCAAAGAAATTTGGGATAAATTCATTTTATTTGCTCCTGAAGGGTAATTAGGAATAAGTAGGAATTGTGAAGAGGCTGTAGTGTTGACATTAAGAGAAGTTTTTGATTCTTAAAATAGGATATATTACACAAGAGTGAACAAACAGAAGATACTGAACAAATATTCTGTCATAAGTAAGTGATGGATTATTCGGACTTGTTGAACTATGTTTTTAAATGTATTATTTAAATATTTAAATATTATTAAAACCTTAAATAATATTTAAATATTATAAAAGTTGTAGAAAATTATGTTTTCAATACAAATATACACTTATAAGCTATATTGTAGATATGGGAGTAAACAATGCAATTTTTTTTAACTGAGTGAAAAATTTAGTTTTTTAAAATTCCAAATGGAGCTAACAGCTTAGTGTGATACATATTTTGAATTTCAAAATTTGTAACCAAATAGGACAAATGTGTTGAACTGTACTTTTCTTGAAGAACCGTGATAAGAATGAGCGGTGAAAAAATTACAGCATACTTACCAGGGATCAAATACTTGCTTAGGGTTAATAAGAAAAATCTCAGCAAACGCTAGAAATGAGGTACACGATCTATCAGAGACCCATGATTAAAGTGGTATCTTGTTAGGTATATGAGCTTGAAAAGAAACGGCATAGCTTCACTTTACCCCAGTTGCTTCTTTTGTAAAACGGGGAGACTAAGAGTGTGGTAACTCAAAATCCTTTGTTAATGATTTTCTTCTTAGAACAGTGCCAGGTCCAATTAGGATTAGATTGCTATTTTTATTATTGATATTTGCCCTAGTTCTGCCTCTTATTGACTGTGTGAAATTGGTGAAGATCCCTTTCTGAAGCTTTGTTTCTTACCTACAAGCTAGGAATAGAATACCTGCTATGAAGAGTGGTTGTTAGTACATTAGAAAGGCTGGATATTTGTTGATATAAGGGGCTCAGCGCATGGTAGAAATTTGATAGCATTTTTTTCTTGCCCTCCCATGTATTACTGTGGAGACATCCCACATATTATGTCCAAGTTTTTATTTTCCCCTCAAATGCAATGTCAAGCACAAAACATTCCCATCTCCCAATTCTCTTCTGATGTTCTACAACCATTAAAGTATAGAAAACTAGAATGAGTGTTTTTATAACTTTTGCTGTACTTAAGCATGTGGAGAGAAGAGCGCTAGATCACAGGACACACTTTGATAGGAAAAGGGAAATATTTACACTGCAAACAACTTTCTCCTCATGCTTAACAGTTTTATGCTGTCATTCTGTCAGCACCAAGTGAGATTTTTCTATTTAAATAGTTTTCTATTTGTGGTATGATAATTCATGTATGGACTTCATGTAACTAACATAAATATAATGGATGGTTGAGAAGTGGTTTATTTTTACCAAGAGGAAAAAATGTGTACACGATTTTTTAAAATATTGCTTTGAAAATATTTAAAATTAATTTTGATTCAGTTGGTGGAAGATAGCGTCACAAACTCACTGCTAGTGGTATTCTTGAGAAGTAATGTTTGAATTTTCTAGGTATTGTCCCCAGACTGGCTTAAAAGAATTTAATTTTAGATGTAAATTTTCTGCTTAACATGGAAGATTTTCCCTGAAAATATTAGCTTCATCAGATACATAGTTGCTTAGGGGTAGCTGCATGGAATTATGGGAAGAGTGAAATAGAAAAAAATTTTCATGTCTAAGTTATACATACTGGTGTAATCATATTGATTGGATGATAATGATAATTACAGCAATAATGTGATTGAAAGGGTAAGCAAGTAACATATACTACAGTTACTAATATAATCCTGTGATTGAGTTTACCACTTCGTTTCTCTTTCCTGGAAACCCTTAAGTTTGTCACTATTGCACTTTATTTCCTTTGCTTATTGTAGTGGTGTATTAGTTGTATTACTGCTGCTATAACAAATTACGACACATTTACATAACTTAACACATATTTATTGTCTTGCAGTTTCAAAGGTCAGAAGTCCAAAATCACTTTAATTAGGCTAAGTCAATGTGTCTGCAGTGTGGGTTCCTTCTCGAGGTGCTGAGGGGAGAATCCATTCTCTTGCATTTTCTGCTTCTGGTGGCACCTGTCTTCATTGTCTTTTCCCCATTCCTCCATTTTCAAGGTGCGTTGCTTTTATTTCTGTTTCTGTCTCCGCGCTGTCTCCTCCTTTAACTTTGAGTCCTTCTCTCCACTTCATCTAAGGACTCCTGTGATTACTTTGGACTCACGTGGATGATCTGGGATAATCACCTTGTCTCCAGATCCTTAAATGAATCGTATCTACAAGTCCTTTGGCTGTGTAAGGCAGCACATTCCCAGGGCCGGGAGATTAGGTGAAGAACATCTTTTGGGACTATTATGCAGCCTATCACAAGTGGTAATATCACTTTTATGCCTTGAGACCCTGAAATTAATGTACTTGCTTACGCATGGAAAAACAATGTATCTGTGGGGGTAACAGTTTATTTTTGAACCATTAGAAGGTATTGATGGGGAAGTTTTCATCTGACAACAGATACTGATAAATTAAATACCCTTAGATTTGTCAAAACTAGCTTTAGTAAAATATAAGTAAAAGTATTTGCACTGCTAGGGTCAAAAATATTAATTAAACCCATTATTTATCAAGGCCAAGTCCTGGATTAGTTAGGTTTAAATTAACCTAGAACATTATCTTCCATAGTGCTTAATTGTGAAGCTTAGTTCTTGTTGACAAAAGCTCATCCATATAAGAAAGCATCGAAAGGTTGGTGTTTTTTTAACCTTTGCAGAATATAACTTTTCAAAGGGATGTTAGACAGTAGTTCCATCACAATTGATGCAGTTCACAGACATTCTTTGTGAATATTTTATCTCATGAGTTATATCTATGACACTAATCATAGACTTCTAGAAGAAATTTAGCAATGGTCATGTCAGCCTTTCAAATCTTTCTGTAACCTAGAAGAGGATCATTGCATAAGATAGATTCATTTTCCCCTTTATTCCATTGTTGCCAGAGAGAACTTGAAATGCCCTGTTCAAATTAATTTAATGCAAACGAATTCTTGCTGCCTCACAAGTAGTTTGTCCTTCATTTTTCTTAAAATTATATTGAAAATGGATGTGACCTGCTTTACTGGTTGTTGTGCAGGAAGCGTTGTCCTTCCTGAAAGCTCCCTCAGTTGTCAAAATGAAGCCATTAAGAGTAAAGTAAATTATATTATCTGATCATAGTATCACAATTGACCTTAAAACAATAAATTTTATAATCAGTGCAAATTGCTGAATAGTGTTTGCAGTTGTAGAAATTTCAAAGGAAACCCTGGTGGAGATACAAAGCTGCTATAATCATTTTTAAAATCTTTGTTTTTCTTTTACTTTGGAACAGTAGTGCAGTAAGTACTTTTGCCTTATTGTTCTCTCTGCCTTCCAGAAACCCTCATTCAAATATTCTAAGTTTTTAAGTCTTTTTCATTTCTTTTAATATTGTAACATTTAACAATGTCAAAGAAAGTATAATTTTTCTGGAAATCAAGCTAAAAATAAAGAGAAGCCGATGTAAATGAACATCAAATTAACAAGATTGATTAGGAAAAGTAATTTTTGAAAAGGGCCCAAAATCCCTTTGCACATAAATGCAAAAGAATTTAGTGAAAGAAGGTGAAACTGGAGTAAAGAACTCTACGGATGCGTAAGTAACTCTTAATAAGAATGAGTAACGTACATGCATATCTTTAGCTCCCAGTTTCAGAGATACAGTAGTTGTACAACAAATGGTCCTTTCCTGCTGTTAAGGAAGCCTCTCCTCCTCCAGCCATGCCATTCCCAGAGCAAGCTCTTCCACTGAGTTTTCAGCAACCATAAGTAAGAAGGATGGTACGATAGGCTGCGTGTACATATGGCCCTCATTAGCAGGCCAACTGTTCCTTTTGCCCACCCACATCACTGGGGACATATGGCGTTACTTTGACTGTTGAAACAAGTGTGTGTGGACATATCTTGGTATGAGTAAAAGACTGTTGATTGTCTTTCTCTTGTCGCTCGTGCAACCGTCTCCTTGTGGAGATCGTATTATCCATAACACTAGATTTGAGGATGATAAATGACGTTGTTATTATTAACTGAATTTGCCTCTCTAGTTTGATCACAAAACCAGCGAATGTTTGCTTATGGAACATGTAAAGCTTATAGAAGACGGAAAGCTTACAGAAAGAAATGATGGCTTTTCTAAGCATAAGAGTCAGGTCTTTTTCAATCAAAAACTAACTCATTCAAAAATTCAAGAGTTCTGTAAAACCAGAACAGCAGAGGTTTCAGAAATGCTGTTGAGATCATTTATTATAAAATAGCCATTAATGAAATGTAATAGTGAGTCTGTTGTTGTGACTATGTGGAGAAATGAATGAGAAAATATAAGATAGGCTGGAATGAAGAAAGTCATCGGATCCCAGCATAATTCATTTTGTATAGTTCACAGTATTCTAACTTTAAAAAATTATGAATTTTTTCAGTACTGTGAATTCTGAATTTGCAATATGAGGCTTTTCAATCCTTGCAACAAGTGTGTATTTTTCAGTGGTTCTAGAATTATCGGGGCTTTCGAGCTGCTTCTGATAAGAAGGCAAGGCTAGAGGACTCGTGTTGAGGTGGCATTTGCACAGGACTTTAGATAACATACATCGATGATGTAGAGAGAAGAGCGGGTGATGTTGCTGTGGATTATAGGGGAAAGGCACCTTTTGCTCCCTCTGCTGACCTCTTTGTGTATTCAGCTGTGTAGCATATTTCTTGTATAATTACATAGTAATTTCACACACTACATTAAGAAAATCTGAACAATTTTTACTAAACTCATGTTTTCTAAATATTAAGTAAATAAAACCAATATTTGGCTAGGTAACATTTATAAAAACAGGATTTCTAGATAGATGATGATAAATTTTCATCTATATCTATAGAGCTGATAAATTTTCAAAACCCTTTGAATATCACTTGTACTACAAAGTCTCGTTTCAGTTTCAGTGCCATGGCACATTGATTAATCACCACTAAAGCGGTACATGAAATATTTGGCAATATAGGTATTTGGTAATGGTGATTGATGCACAGAATACGGCACCGTTATTATGCACTGGCCTTGAGAACTTTAGTTTTCATCTTCGATCACCTGATAGAGAACAAACTAACAGCTTTTTTCTTTCACCTTGCTGGAGAATAAACTAACCACTTCAAATTATCTGATCCATCCAAAAACTTATTTCCGTGAAACTCACTGATTTATTTATTATTTCGTGGGGATCACTATTATTTGCTGTAGTAAAATATCAAATGATCGATGTTTTATACCAACATGGCAGCTCACATGGTAGGCAACAGAATGAAAACAAACAGGTTTACTACCAAGAATTATACTATATTGCTTTTATTGACAGAAAAAGCATACAGATAATTTTATTCAGAGATTTTATGTGAATTATTTTGATAAGTGTACACATATATTTATAACTGACCTTTCTTTGTCAAGTGTGTGCCCACACACGTATTCATACTAAATCAATCTTAGAGATCTTATCCAAAGATTGAATTTCTTAAAGTGACTGTTCCAAATATGTATAATTTATGGCAAAAAAGTCACAAAATGGCAATACAAGGAGGCATAAAAGTGAAGATAAAGGGGGAGATGATGGTTAAAAACACCTGTAAATGAATAATTGATTTTGATTTAAATTCTTTTTAGTTCTTAGCTGATGAAATGAATATAAATGAAATTATTATGCAAAACACCTCTATTTGTTGTATATGCATGTACATATATGTGTTACAAATACAAAACTGATAGGATATTATTTAACATATATTCACACTCATAATGTGCATATATGTACATAATGAAAATGAGTACTTGTTTTATATGTATGTATACACACACATACACATATTGCATACTTTCATTTTTTAAAATTTTACTTTAAGTTCTGGGATACATGTGCTGAACATGCAGGTTTGTTACATAGGTATACTTGTGCCATGGTAATTTGCTGCACCCATCAACCCGTCATCTAGGTTTTAAGCTCCACATGCATTAGCTATTTGTCCTAATGCTCTCCCTCCCCTTTCCCCACACCCACCTACAGACCCCAGTGTGTGATGTTCCTCTCCCTGTGTCAACATGTTCTCATTGTTCAGCACCCACTTATGAGTGAGAACATGCAGTGTTTGGTTTTCTGTTCCTGTGTTAGTTTGCTGAGGATGATGGTTTCCAGCTTCATCCATATCCCTGCAAAGGACGTGAACTCATCCTTTTTTATGGCTGTGTAGTATTCCATGGTGAATATGTGCCACATTTTCTTCATCCAGTCTATCATTGATGGGCATTATGTTGGTTCCAAGTCTTTGCTATTGTAAATAGTCCCATGATAAACATATATGTACATGTGTCTTTAGAGTAGAATGATGTATAATCCTTTGGTATATACCCAGTAATGGGATTGCTGGGTCAAATGGTATTTCTGGTTTTATATCCTTGAGGAATCACCACATTGTATTCCACAATGGTTGAACTATTTTACAAGCCCACCAACAGTGTAAAAGTGTTCCTATTTCTCTGCATCTTCTCCAGCTTCTGCTGTTTCCAGAATTTTTAATGATCACCATTCTAACTGGTGTGAGATGGTATGTCATTGTGGTTTTGATTTGCATTTCTCTAATGAACAGTGATAATGAGCTTTTTTCATATGTTTATTGGCCATATACATATCTTCTTTTGAGGAGTGTCTGTTCATATCCTTTGCCCACTTTTTGATGGGGTTGTTTGTTTTTTTTTTCTTGTAAATTTGTTTAAGTTCCTTCTAGATTCTGGATATTAGACCTTTGTCAGATGGATAGATTGCAAAAATTTTCTCATATTTTGTAGGTTGCCTGTTCACTCTTGTGATAGTTTATTTTACTGAGCAGAAGCTCTTTAGTTTGATTAGATTCCATCTGTCAATTTTGGCTGTTGTTTCAAGTGCTGTTGGTGATTTAGTCATGAAGTCTTTGCCCACACCTATGTCCTGAATCATATTGCCTAGGTTTTCTTCTAGGGTTTTTATAGTTTTAGGTTTTACATTTATGTTTTTAATCCACCTTGAGTTAATTCTTTTATAAGGTATAATGAAGGGGTCTAGTTTCTCTTTTCTGCATATGGCTACCCAGTTTTCCCAGTGCCATTTATTACATAGGGAATCCTTTCCCCATTGCTTGCTTTTGTCAGGTTTGTTGAAGATCAGATTGTTGTAGATGTGTGGTGTTATTTCTGAGGCCTCTATTCTGTTTCATTGGTCTATATATCTGTTTTGGTATTAGCACCATGCTGTTTTGGTTACTTTAGCTTTGTAATATAGTTTGAAGTCAGGCAGCGTCATGCCTCCAGCTTTGTTCTTTTTGCTTAGGTTAGCCTTGGCTCCACAGGCTCTTTTTTGCTTCCATATGAAATTTAACATAGTTTTTTTCTAGTTCTGTGAAGAAAGTCAATGGTAGCTTGATGGGAATAGCATTGAATCTATAAATTACTTTGGGCAATATGGCCATTTTCATGATATTGAGTCTTCCTATCCATGAGGATGGAGTGTTTCTCTATATGTTTGTGTCCTGTCATTTCCTTGAGCTCTGGTTTGTAGTTTTCTTTGAAGAGGTCCTTCACATCCCTTGTAGGTTGTATTCCTAGGTATTTTGTTTTCTTTATAGCAATTGTGAATGGGAGTTTACTAATGCTTTGGCTCTCTGCTTGTCTGTTATTGGTATATAAGAATGATTGTGATTTTTGCACATTAATTTTATATCCTGAGACTTTGCCAAAGTTGCTTATCAGGTTAAGGAATTTTTGGGCTGAGGTGGTGGCGTTTTGTAAATATACAATCATGTCATCTGCAGACAGAGACAATTTGATTTCCTCTCTTCCTATTTGCATGCTTTTATTTCTTTCTCTTACTCGATTGCCCTGGCCAGAACTTCCAATACTATGTTGATAAGAGTGGGGAGAGAGGGCATCCTACTCTTGGGCCAGTTTTCAAAGGTAATGCTTCCAGCTTTCGGCCATTTAGCATGATATTAGCTATGCATTTGTCATAAATAGCTCTTATTTTTGTGAGATATGTTCCATCAATACCTAGTTTATTGAGAGTTTTTAGTATGAGGGGTGTTGAATTTTATTGAAGGCCTTTTCTGCATCTATTGAGATAATCATGTGGTTTTTGTCATTGGTTCTGTTTATGTGATGGATTATGTTTATTGATTTGCATATGTTGAACCAGCCTTGCATGCCAGGCATGAAGCCAACTTGATCGTGGTGGATAAGTTTTTGATGTGCTGCTGGATTCTCTTGCCAGTATTTTATTCAGGATTTTCGCATCGATGTTCATCAGTGATATTGGCCTGAAATTTTCTTTTTCTATTGGGTCTCCGCCAGGTTTTGGAATCAGAGTGATGCTGGCCTCATAAAATGATTTAGGGAGGAGTCTTTCTTTTTCTATTGTTCAGAATAGTTTCAGAAGGAATGGTACCAGCTCCTCTTTGTACCTCTGGTAGAACTCGGCTGTGAATACATCTGGTCCTGGGCTTTTTTTGGTTGGTAGGCTAGTAATTACTGAGTCAATTTCAGAACTTGTTATTGGTCTATTCAGGGATTTGACTTCTTCCTGCTTTAGTATTGGGAGGGTGTATGTGTCCAGGACTTTATCCATTTCTTCTAGATTTTCTAGTTTATTTGTGTAGAGGTGTTTACAGTATTCTCTAATAATAGTTTGTATTTCTGTGGGATCAGTGGTGATATCCCCTTTATCGTTTTTTAATGTGTCTATTTGATCTTTCTCTCTTTTCTTCCTTGTTAGTCTGGCTACCAGTCTATCTATTTTGTTAATCTTTTCAAAAAACCCACTCCTAGATTCATTGATTTTTTTTTGAAGGTTTTTTTGTGTTTCTCTCCCATTCGGTTCTGCTGTGATCTTAGTTATTTCTTGTTTTATACTAGGTTTTTAATGTGTTTTCCATTGCTTCTTTTGATTGTGATGTTAGGGTGTCTATTTTAGATCTTTCCCACTTTCTAATGTGGACATTTAATGCTGTAAATTTCCCTCTAAACACTGTTTTAACTGTATCCCAGAAATTCTGATATGTTGTGTCTTTGTTCTCATTGGTTTCAAAGAACTTATTTATTTCTGCCTTAATTTTGCTATTTACCCAGTAGTCATTCATAAGCAGGTTGTTCAGTTTCCATGTAGTTGTGCAGTTTTGAGTGAGCTTCTTAATTCTGAGTTCTAATTTGATTACACTGTGGTGTGAGAGATTGTTTGTTATGATTTTCATTCTTTTGCATTTGCTGAGGAGTGTTTTACTTCCAATTATGTGGTTGATTTTAGAATAAGTGCTATGTGGTGCTGAGAAGAATGTATATTCTGTTGATTTGGGGTGGAGAGTTCTGTAGGTATCTATTAGGTCCACTTGGACCAGAGCTGAGTTCAAGTCTGAATATCCTTGTTAATTTCCTTTCTTGTTGATCTGTCTAATATTGATAGTGGGTTGTTAAAGTTTCCCACTATTATTGTGTGGGAGTCTAAGTCTCCTTGTAGGTCTCTAGGAACTCGTTTTATGAATCCTGGTGCTCCTGTATTTGGCATATATATATATTTAGGATACTTAGCTCTTCTTGTTGCATTGATCCCTTTACTACTATGTAATGCTCTTCTTTGTCCTTTTTTATCCTTGTTGGTTTAAAGTCTGTTTTATTAGAGACTAGGATTGCAACTCCTGCTTTTTTTTTCTTTCTTTCCATTTGCTTGGTAAATATTCCTCCATCCCATTATTTTGAGCCTATGTGTGTCCTTGCAAGTGAGATGTGTCTCCTGAATACAGCACACCTGTGGGTATTGACTCTTTATCCAATTTGCCAGTGTATGTCTTTTAATTGGGGCATTTAGCTCATTTATATTTACCGTTAATATTGTTATGTGTGAATTTGGTCCTGTCATCATGATGTTAGCTGGTTATTCTGCACATTAGTTGAAGCAGTTTCTTCCTAGTTTCATTGGTTTATATATTTTGGTGTGTTTTTGCAGTGGCTGGTACTGGTTTTTCCTTTCCATGTTTAGTGCTTCCTTTAGGAGCTCTTGGAAGGCAGGTCTGATGGTGACTAAATCTGTCCGCATCTGCTTGTCTGTAAAGGATTTTATTTCTCATTCACTTATGAAGCTTAGTTTGGCTGGTTATGAAATTCCATATGTACATCATGGAAACGAGTGCATGTGATACACACACACACACACGCACACACATTGCATACTTTCATTTTTGTGTCCATTTCTTTTCTGATTTTATCAGCAGCCAACTAAAGAAAATAGAAAAAAAAATTGGTAATTCGATCTTTCATGTTCTGCATCTTCCAGCTTCACAACTTATAGTTTTCTATTTTTATTGTTATTGTGATCAGAATGAAAATGTATACAATAGAATCAGAATCAGGTCAGAATCAACAAAAATACTATAATGTTTGTACATGCTTTCGATGCAGTTTGTCTCTGCAAAGGGTGTGTGTGTTTCTATGCACATGTGCATGTACACAAGTGTGTAAATAAGTGTTTTATTCATGATGGAGAAAGGCTGGTCAAAATGATTCTGAATGAGATAGCACCACTACAGCAGATAATTAGGTCTCTAGCAATAAAACAAGTCATTAAACATGTTTCTAAGCATCTACTCAGTATCTGGCACAATGTTAAGTAGTGTAAATATAATCATTAGCAAAATTCAGCTTCTACCCTCAATGGTATATGTGTAGAACAAATTGGTAAAGCTGGAGTACATTTCAGGACCAAAAACAGTTTCTGTGTAGTTCCCACTTCATCAAGACCATGTTGTATACCTCTCATACACTTAAGCCATAGGGAAGCAATTATTCCATCCATCCTTTTACAGGGTAGTGGTGGGGAAGAAGAGCTGACTGTCATGCTTGAATTCGCATAATTTCATAATTAAATAATTTCATGTTACATAATCTCGATAAACCTAAAATCCAATATATGATAAAGATAGTGTTTCAAATCAGTGGATAAGTGATAAACAGTTCATAAAATGGTGTTCAGATAATTGGCTATATGTATTTTATAGTTGCACAAAGGTATAATATGTCATTAATAAATATTAATTCCATAGTGGATGTCAAATACACCTTTTCAAAATATAAAGAAAAAATACCATAGACAAATATCACTTGCAACATTACGGTTAAAATTAAATATCCAAACATAGCCCTAAACAATAACAGAAAATTTAAAAAAAAATTTATGGATTGGAATTTGTTAAAATATAAAACTTTTCTTTTTCAGAGGATACAATGAATATGTGTAAAAAGCAAATATCAAATCAGCAACAAGTGCTTGCAATTCACTTGACATATTTAAAATATGAGTAGTTCCAACAAATCATAAATAAATGATTAGTAGTCCAATAAAAAAAAGACAAAGTACATTGACAGGAAACTGTATGAAACTCATGAACACTAAATGTCTTAGATTCTCTATTGTTAAACAAAATGCAAAAACAATAGAGAACATTATGAATATGGAGTTAATATTTAACAAAATTATTTTATCCATGTTATAAGTAAATATTTACATCCAAAAACCCTTGTTTTCTCTGAAAGTTGTCACTTATGAGTCTATTTTGAAAATGTTTAAAGAATAGTAATTAATTAATAAATAGGTACCCCTATTGAGGGAAAACAGACATTTCCATAATTTTTCTTCTGTTTCTAATCTAGTAGATGGTAGGAAAATAATGACAATTGCATGTTCATACCTGGAGAATATGCATTCCATTTCTTTTAAACTTTTTCATTCTCAAAACTATATTGATACCTCAAAGCATACCCTTTGCTGTTGAAAACAGCCTTTCAGTATAAAGACACACACATCACTTTCCTTAAATCTTATATAAGGCAAGGGCCTAGATTCCTATCAGAAAATGTATTTCAAGAATGCTTTTTTAGTAGTTCCTGTGGCCTTATCTTATAGAGGAAGGTTTTTTTTTAAACATACACACAGTATTTGATGCACATTTTTATTGGAAAGAGCTTTTATTTCCTTAAATGTTTTGTTGTCTAAGTGTGAAAAGTATCCTGCAGTGGAATTCAGTGGCACAGATGCTTATTGTGATAGATGAGATGAACTTGCTTCCCTAAGCATGCATGGGCATGAAATGCATCTGGCTTCTGTACATAAAAGTCAGTTATGTTCCCAAATGTGTCTCTGCATTTACACAGACGTTTAGGGGCAGACACCCTACTGTTCCCTCAAAAGGCGGCTCTGCTTAATTATGAAGTTCAAGTTAGACCAGAAGTTGGAAAATAGTAAATTCCACATTGCAGACAGAGCCTGAGCAGGTGATGTCACCACTGCATTCTAAGGTGGCAAGTCCTCAGAGAAGTCACTTATCACCTTACCATGGAGAAAAATAACCGTGTCCAGAACACAAGAGGATGCTTTAAGGTAGCGTACAATCAAGTGTGCAAACCTGTGCAATACATACCAGATGAAATCCAGTTCAGAGGCTCAGGAAAACAAACAAATGAGGATATGCTTTAAAAAATAGGACTTAATATAAACAGTCGTGAGAGTAAAACTATTGCTAAGCACATAGGAAACATAAACCAGGCTTTCAGGAAGGAGTTTGGCACATGTGTGCACTGGTAGGAGGTGTAATGTGCAGAAATCCGGCCTTTTGTGGCATAGCAACTAAAGTTCCTTTTCTATTGTCCAGACAACCTTAAATATTCCTTTATGCAGTACTATTTTAAAAAGGCCATCTACTGTGCACAATGTGTTAGCATCAAGGACATGAAATTTATCTGGAATATACCAAAACTTTAATCAATAGACTAGGACCAAAGCTTTTAAAAACAGGTTTTCGTAGATAAATCATTATAAGTTATTATTTCCTCGCCATAGGTAAGGCATGATAGATAACTTTACTTTTTCTCAGTCACTTAGTGTGTAGGTAGAATAATGACCCTTAGCAGGATGACCTTTTGAATGTGTTGTTAGGCAGCATGGAAGCATTATGGTTAGAGGTGGAATTAAGATTGCTAATCACCTCACCTTAAACTGGAGCGATTATCCTGAATTATCTAGGTGGGCCCACTGTAGTCACAAAGAACCTTCAGACAGGAAGGCGGAGAGACCAGAGTGAGCAGAAGAGCTTGGGGAAAATGGAGCTGAGGCTGAAGTGATGTGCTGTGTCCAAGATGTGCAGAGGCCAAGAGCTCAGGGATACATGTGACCCCTCAAACCTGGTGAATTCTCTCCTGGAATCTCTAGACAAAATATACACTTGATGATACCTTGATTTTAGCACACTAAGACCCATTTTGGACTTCTGACCCCCAGAAGTATAAAGAAAAAAAATGTGTTGTTTTAAGCCTCTGAGTTTATGTTAATTTACTGTAACAGCAGTAAGAAACTAACACAGTAAGACGGCTTTTATTTTTATGTGATGTATAGAATTAAATTGGATATGCTAGGAAATATTGGAAATTTATTGATTTAATTTTTTGTCTGAGCTGGAGTCTGGCTCTGTCGCCCAGGCTGGAGTGCAGTGGCGCGATCTCGGCTCACTGCATGCTCTGCCTCCCGGGTTCCCGCCATTCTCCTGCCTCAGCCTCCCGAGTAGCTGGGACTACAGGCGCCGCCACCACGCCGGCTAATTTTCTGTATTTTTAGTAGAGACGGGGTTTCACCGTGGTCTCGATCTCCTGACCTCGTGATCCGCCCGCCTCGGCCTCCCAAAGTGCTGGGATTACAAGTGTGAGCCACGGCGCCCGGCCAGGAATTTATTTTCTTAATATAGTTCTTCATATTAGAATAATGAGAACCATCGAGTAATGAAGTGTTCTATTTTGTGAAGGATGATTATATAAACAGTACGAAGGTTAAAAACCGGGCGGGACCGGCTGGGCACAATGGCTCGTTCATGTAATCCCAGCACTTTGGGAGGCCGGGGCAGGTGGATCTCTTGAGCCCAGGAGTCTCAGATCAGCCTGGGCAACATGTGAAACCCCATCTCCACAAAAATACAAAAACCAGGCAGACGTGGTGGCGGCGCCTGTGGTCCCAGCCACTCAGGAGGCTGCGGTGGAAGGATCGGAGCCCGGCAGGTGCAGGCTGCGGTGGACCGTGATTATGCCACTGCGCTCCAGTCTGGGTGACAGAGTGAGACCTTGTCTCCATTAAATAAATAGATAAATAAATATATATATAAGTAAAAGAGGAGGGTGTCTTTTGAAGGCTATTAAAGTCGTCTAAGTGTCCTCTGATTATATGAGGCTGGAATGGTGCATGGAATGTTGTGTTGAATAACCTGATACAGTCTCTGAAACTATAGAAGCATTAGTAATTTTAGCCTGAGAGTGCTATAATCTGGGATAATTTGGTCCAATACTTCCAGAGAGGGTTGAAGTTTTGAGATAGCTGGAGTTATTTCAGTTGAAGACCTGAATATGAGGCAACTGGATACTCAATTACAATTCAATTTCTACTCTTTATATAAGGTAGAAATGGGTAACATGTGGGACACTGTGTTAAAAGTAATGCAGCCATAGTGTAGTGGTAGAAGCAGATGAAAAGTACTATAATAGTCGTATAGATGAGGTACTGGAAAGAAGCAGAGTTGAAAAATTGGAGATAAATGTCAGTTTTCCAGAGCCATGGGATGAAAACCAAACAGGATTACAACAGATTCAATTCACTCAAGATGTCTAACTTGGTAATAGGTCAGAAAACTCAATTTGTCGTATTTTCTTAAAAGTACACAAAAATGTTCCTTTTGATAAAACACGTGTAGTGCACCTTCGGATTTGATTTTTCTTTATGTTCTGTAAACTGCTCAAAGTAAAACAGAAAAAAAGTCTGACAGATATGATGGTCCTTAAATATTGTAGGAGTATGATGCTTCTCCAAAGAATAGAGGTTTTCCTAGGAAGGCCCTAAGCAAGGAATCAAGTTTCCTTTTGCAAGAAATAAAATTCTCAAAAGTTCCCTGCACCTTGGAAAGGCTCTGGTTGAAATTAATAGCACAACGTTATTTATTTAAATTTTAACTTTTAAGTTCAGGGGTACAAGTGTAGGTTTGTTACAGAGGTAAGCTTATGCCATGGGATTGGTTGTACAGTTTATTTCATCACCCAGATATTAAGCCTAATATCCATTAGTTGTTTTTCCTGATCCTCATAGCAAATATTACCCCCATAAAGTTTTATGGTTACTTTTTTCTTATCTTCGGATTAATGCCATTAGATTCACCAATTGAAATTATTTTTCAGTAGTTTAATTCCCTCTAGAAGGTTTAAAAAATGTTTCCGAATTTCCTAAGTCTTCTTTCTTTGTTAGTCTTCTAAAAAGCTATATTCAATAGAATTCATGTGCTTAGGTACAGTTTCACTAAAAGCGTATCTTCAACATTTGATCTGTTTAAAAGTTCTTAAGGTGTTAAGGAACATTAGGTATCAGAGTTTATGGCATTTGATTAATCTGAATAAATCTTGGCATCAAATTGAATTCAGCAAAAGTAACAGTGATAAATCAGAGAGCAATATTTGAAATGTCTCCAGGAAACATTTTAAAACAATTTTTAAGTTCACTAATTTGAGTCATTACACTTGGCCCTAATATGGTAGATTTTAAGTGAAGCTCAGTCGAACCTGGCAGATATCATATACAAACTTTTAATAGTCCTAACAATTCCTGTACCTCATTTGGATAAAGATTATTTCCAGAGCATCAGTGCTTTGACCAGAAAGGCATTTATTATTCTGTAACACTTTTCTTGAGAAATTAGCATGATTCATCATTTGAGTACGCTCTCTCAGATAAGATTCTAATATTTGGGTGTGAATAAAACTTCAGGGCATTGAAAACAGCTGGAAGATAGACAATAGGGTGATCATCCTCTCTTGTCATTCTCTATCAAGGTCCTCTTTAATTATTGGCCTAAACAGCTATAACTTTATGGTGAAAACAAACCGCTCGGATATAGCGTTAAAGGTTGAAATAATGAATTATACATAAATCGATTTAGTTCAGTTATATTCTGTTGAATTGGGAGAACATCGAATTTTTAAATTTCTCTGCATTTCTTGAAGTTAGGAATAAAAGCTGGGGTGGGGTCTCCTGAAATAATGAGCTCTAGAATAATTTCTGTTAAATTTACTTTTTAGTAGGATAAGTCTACTAAAATCAATATGAATGGAACCTTCAATGTACCACTGAAGATAATTAATCTTTGAGAGGTTAAGTAACCATTACAAGGTAATTTACCTAATTAGCAACTAAACCAACCAAATTTTAGATTTCTTAACTTTAAGACTATTGCTCACATAGTCACGTAAAGTATATCTTCCACATAGTCACAGGCAATCACAAGCTAACACGAGCAGTTAGCACAAAATAGATGTTCCACATAGAATGCAGAACAAAAAAAGACACTTTAAAAATCCTTTTCCCTTTTCCAAATTCATATTTAAAAAGTTTCTTGTGGAATTTCCCAAATGCCAGCATGGCCACATATAATACAGATTGATACTCAGACCTCTAATGAGAAACAGTTAGAATTATGCTAAACAAGGAACATTCTATATTGATTTCACAAATTCTCCTCTTTCCACTTATAGTTTCTCATAAAATGTAACATGTTTGTCTCGTGTGGAGTCTGTATAGAAAAAGTGTGATAACTGAAGATATAGACACACAGGTGTATGTATGTCTGTGTGTTCCTGTGTATTATAGCCTTTCTTTAATGGTTTTCTCTTTATATTTATATATATATATATATATATATACTTTAAGTTCTAGGACACATGTGCACAACGTGCAGGTTTGTTACATATGTATACATGTGCCATGTTGGTGTGCTGCACCCAGTAACTCATCATTTACATTAGGTATATCTCCAAATGCTGTCCCTCCCCCTCACCCCACCCCATGACAGGCCCCGGAGTGTGATGTTCCCCTTCCTGGGTCCATGTGTTCTCATTGTTCAATTCACACCTATGAGTGAGAACATGCAGCGTTTGGTTTTTTTTGTCCTTGTGATAGTTTGCTGAGAATTATGGTTTCCAGCTTCATCCATGTGTCTACAAAGGACATGAACTCATCCTTTTTTATGGCTGCATAGTATTCCATGGTGTATATGTGCCACATTTTCTTTTTTTTTTATTATACTTTAGGTTTTAGGGTACATATGCACAATGTGCAGGTTTGTTACATATGTATCCAGCCACATTTTCTTAATCCAGTCTATCATCGTTGGACGTTTGGGTTGGTTCCAAGTCTTTGCTATTGTGAATAGTGCCACAATAAACATACGTGTGCATGTGTCTTTATAGCAGCATGACTTATAATCCTTTGGGTATATATACATATATATATAAAAAAACTATATATATATATTTTGGGGACGGAGTTTCTCTCTGTCACCCAGCTGGAGTGCAGTGGCGCGATCTCGGCTCACTGCAAGCTCCGCCTCCCGGGTTCACACCATTCTCCTGCCTCAGCCTCCAGAGTAGCTGGGACTACAGGTGCCCGCCACCATGCCCGGCTAATTTTTTGCATTTTTAGTACAGACGGGGTTTCACCGTGTTAGCCAGGATGGTCTCGATCTCCTGACCTCATGATCCACCCTCCTCGGCCTCCCAAAGTGCTGGGATTACAGGCATGAACCACCGCGCCAGGTCTCTATTTAAGTTAGCTCTGTCCAGGGCAAACCAGCATTTCAAAGATACAAACTGTTTTTGCAAAAAACAGGTATACACCTATCCATAGTGCAGACATTATGTCTACTTATTTCTCTCTAAATAGATCTTTCATTTTAACAAGTACTTCACCTTCACAAAATTTAGTTGAGTCAGTGAACTCTTATCCAGATGCTATATCTTGGCCAGATTATCAAGAATTAAGCCTCACAGATAGGCTGTTTCCATTTCCTTTAACAAAGTTTATCAGTCCTGAGTTACTTCTTGATTTCTTGCCAGTGGCATATAATGATGACTCAGCCAAGTCAGTTCCCAGAGTTGGACTCTTTTTTTTCTTATACACAGGAAACTTCTTTTCCAAGAATACTTGTTCCAGTTGCTCACAATCTTCATAGTTGATGATTATAGAATGATCTATGTACTTTCAGTGTACCTTCAAAAATGAGATCTGCAGCTGGATAAGACGTGTGTGTGTGTGTGTGTGTGTGTCTTAGTAGACTTAAACCGTTCATTGAATAAGAAGCCTAGTTGATAGTGTAAGGTGAGAGTTAGAAGAACAGGGAATTATTTGGTTTAAGGAATTGTGAAGAAATGTGCTATGCCATTAAAATTTTTCTCTACTTTTGTGTTAAATCTTAATTTTGTGCAGAATTTACTAAGCTGCAGGAAACTGTCAAAATTGACTCTTGCTAAGTTCCATATTGGTTTGTAATTATCTTAAAACAAAAGTTGGTTGATACTAAAGTGCAGTTTTTCCTCTAGCTTTCATAAATTGAGACAGGTCTTTTTCTCACCCTCCACATACCTATGGCTGGAAGCCGAGGTGGTTGTTCTTGGTTCCCGTTACAACTTCTAGACTGTTAATTTCTCCGCTCCTTGCAAATTAGACTGTTCCTTTGAAACTCAAACCCCTTGGAAATATCGGCCATGCCCCTTTGGTATTACCATCATCAACAGACCTCCCTCCTGGGCACTCTGGTCTTATTTTTTTTTTTTTTGAGATGGAGTCTTGCTCTGTCACCCATGCTGGAGTGTAATGGTGTGATCTCGGCTCACTGCAACCTCCTCCTCCCGGTTTCAAGTGATTCTCCTGCCTCAGGTTCCTGAGTAACTGGGATTACAGGTGCATACCACCACACCCAGCTAATTTTTGTATTTTTGGTAGAGACGGGGTTTCGCCATGTTGGCCAGGCTGGTCTCGAACTCCTGACCTCAGGTGATATGCCTGCCTCAGCCCCCCAAAGTTCTGGGATTACAGGCATGATCCACTGCACCTGGCCTCTTGCCATTTATTTAAGGCTGTAGATCTTTTGCTCAATATCATCTTCAGGCAAGTTCAGCCATCATTTTAGTGGCTCAGCTTTCACGTGAAAGGACCAGTACAAACCTCGGTTCCCCGTTTTTTGACATCTTTATTTCCATTACTTTTTTTCTTTCCTCCACTTTATTGTCATCAAATCTGAAACATTTTCTATAAGGGTATATACCACCAGGATCTAGATGCAAATATTCTGCCTCCTGGACATCACTCCTTGCCAGCTCGTTGGCCCAGATGTCCTCATTCCTACAACCCTTCATTTTCACTGAGACTCTTCTTAGGACACAGCTGCTGCTGCTCCCTCACGATCCATCCGTACTCTCTTGCTTTCAGTTTCCACGTTTTCCTCCTCAAATGCCATAGTTCATTTTTAGCATTCCCTTGCAACTACCCTGAGCTTCATTTTCCCACAATTTATTTGTTTCTGTTTCTCTTCCCAA
The DNA here is from genome assembly GCF_028878055.3 of Symphalangus syndactylus. Taxonomy (NCBI): domain Eukaryota; kingdom Metazoa; phylum Chordata; class Mammalia; order Primates; family Hylobatidae; genus Symphalangus; species Symphalangus syndactylus. Next base: position 7,358,693 of record NC_072445.2, on the reverse strand, counting down.
ATTTTAAATATTGATGTTTCTAAGGGTTCTGTCCTAATTGCTCTTCTTTTCTCTCCACACACATACTCTCTCTAAGCTCTAAACACTACTAAACAGCTCATAATTTCCAGTCTTAGAGTTTGGCCCAGACCTTTATTCTGGGAGTTGATGATTTACATGACAATAGCACTCGAATAATTCAGAGGTAACATGTCCTGGTTTCCCACATGTCAGTAAGTGGCACTGCCAGCCATGCTAGACGCTTATAAGTGATTTTTGGCCCTTCCTCAATATTCTGACAATATCCAATTCAACATTCATTTAAAAAATATTTTGGTTCCAAATACATCTGTAATTTCCTCCACCTCTTTTGATTTCCAATGTCCCCAGCCTAGCCAGAGCCACATATTTTCTTACCTATGCTTATTTTCTTAGGTCATCCTTAGTCAACCTACTTTAATTCTTAATCTCCTACACCCTGTTAGCTACAGAGAAACCAAAGTGATCTCTTAACATGTCTTTCAGTTTCCAACTCTCCCACTTTTCTGGTGTACTTGGACTAACATTTATGTTCCTCATCATTACTAATGAAGACCTGTACTGTTTCACATATCCTTCTCTTTCAGCCACGTCTCACATTAGTCTTTCTCCCTTCTGTACTTCATCCAGATTCCTACTTTTCAGTTTTTCATTTCATCCAATTCACAGGTTTCTTCTACATGCCAAGATCTTGCTCATATATTAGGGTCCATGAACACTGGGGGTTTTTCCTAAAAGACGAATCTTTCTGTAGTGTATGAAAAGCTAACTCTTTTTATTCTCAGGTCTTACCTTAAATATTCTCACTTGAAAGAAGTGGTTAGAATCTGTATAATCCAAATTAATATTTCTTTTTTTCTTTTTCTTTTGAGACAGGGTCTTGCTGTGTCACCCAGGCTGGAGTGCAGTGGCACAATCTTGGCTCACTGAAACCTCTGCCTCCTGGGTTCAAGCAGTTTTCCTTTCTCAGCCTCCTGAGTAGCTGGGACTACAAGCGCACACCACTACACCCGGCTAACTTTTTTATTTTTAGTAGAGATGGGGTTTTGCCATGTTGATCAGACTGGTCTGAAACTCCTGGACTGAAGTGATCCATCCGCCTTGGCCTCCCAAAATGCTGGGATTACAGGCATAAGCCACCACGCCCGGCCCAAATTAATATATCTATATATAAAAATTATATGTATGAATCTTATATAATCTGAATTAAGATTGTATCTAATGTTCGCCCCAAAACCCTTGTTGTATATTCAGTCCCTTGCTTCACTTTGCATGTGAACACATTTTGTAATAATCTCTTCTCTTTGCTCAGTTGGGTTTCTGTGCCTGTCTTCGTCTTCAGAATTGAAACCCTGGGAGTACAGGACTGTGGCTTTCTTATTCACCACTGCAGCTCCGTAACTAAGAGAGCATCTGATACATATGTGTGAAGGGAATTGGTTAAATATAGACCACTATGTCCAGTGGAGTCCACAGCCTATTCACTTCATGTAGTTTCCAAGAAACAAAGGCTTCTCAACATATATTAATGAATGAGATATGGGCCAGGATATCTGGTCTGGCTGGAGATGGCTTAACTTTGAGTTCACTTGAGAGGGTATCAGTGTGAGCAGGGATGCTTTCACTCACTTCAAGAATTGCATGGTGTTTAGGGGGAAGAATCACCCTGCTTCTCTGGAGAGACATGAGGGCTCTGTGGCTCCTGTGGGCTCTCAAACTGTTGGAAGATGACTGCTAAACCTGAGTTTTCAGGTCTCCTAGTTATATTCATTTAAACTTATAGATGATTTGTCACTATTTTAAGTTGTTTTTCACTGAAAATTCAGTCTGAATATAGAGCCTTATTTCATTCAGAACAGAAAGAATGGGTTACGGTGAAATCTGTTTATCTATAATTTTTAAGTAAGTACAATTTTATAAACCAGTTATTCCTAACTTGAGAGGCCTGGAGGATTTATTACAATGTGTATTTCAGGGCCACATCTGCAGAAGTTTTGATACAACATTTCCTTACTAATCCCCCTGACAGCACATTTTAGCAGGCATCCTGTGTTATTGAGAAGCAGAACGTTTATGCACCACACTTTGGGAGAGAGAAGTGCATGTTATGTTACCATTTAAAGATGCCTGGTTCTTGTGGGGCAAATTGGCAAATGATTTATCTGAACTAATGGCAGAGTGGAATTTTAATATTTTAGGGTTTTCAGGAATCTTAGAGCTGTTTTCATTTGTCTCATACATAGAGCCTGAACCTTGAAGACATTAATGAATTTGTCACAGAAATTAAATTGGGCCAAAATTTACATTTCCAACCCATGTCTGTGCTCTTCATTCTAAAGCACAATGGCCTAGAGTCATATTTTAACCTCTAACTTTTATCTTATTAAAAAATAAAATAAAATAAATAATTGTAAATACATGCATGTATTATACCTATATATACAATTTATATACATTACAATATTAATTTGAACTACACATGACATCACTAGTAAAGGCCAGTTACAGTTTAGACTGAGATAAGCCCTGTGAAAATTTACTAAGATCAAAAAGACTCCTTTTAATAGTGACTCAGTGGCACCTACTCTAAGGACAAAGGCTCCAGTATGTATCCTAATCTAAGTTATTACTGAATGTGAGTCCTGTGATAGCTTCTAATGAAAATTTCCCATTGGAAAAAATCAATGTTAATAACTGGAACTCGAGAGCTGTAATGGGTTCTGCTGTGTTTTTCGGGCTTAGACTGTGTGCTATAATATGCTAAGAAGAGGAGTTGATGACCTGTGAGCTCTGGTCACTTCCTGATCTCATTTGATTCTTTGGTCTTTAGTTTTAAAAGGGTGATCAGAGAGGTTGCTTTATAATGGAGAAGTTGAACAAAAGGACCATCAACCTGCAGGCTCACTGGCACAGCGCAAGTTTCACCGGATAAGCATTTCAGTAAAGAGGACTATTGCCAACAGCAATACTTGCAAGGAAGCTTTGTTCCAGAGAGGATTTTTGTTTTTAAAGAAGCTGCTAGAAAAACTGACACTAGAAGCTAACTAGAGTCACTCTTTCTAGATATCAATGAAATTGTAAGTCTGAAGACATTACTTACCTAGATACAGAAATGGACTTTATTTAAGAACCAACTTTATACATATCTAATATACCTAGGCTTGTTGATCAAGTTGGCTGGCTGGGGAAGAATAAGACCATCTAGAAGATCCACATGATGAGAGAAAGCATTCGGGGAGGGCAGACAGATACTTGATGCTGGCCACAGATAGAACCCAGAGACGCTCTGTGATTGAAGTGGTTGTAATACCTAGAAGCTTCGATTTGCTCTTATAACGTGTTCTAAAGCCATTTAATTCAAGACTACCCTTCCTGGTTGGTACCTGTAGATGTAATGCATCTCCTAAGGTATTACTCTAGGCTCCATCGGACAGAACAACTACATGGAGGTAGGTGGTGGAGCCTCCGGACTCCACGACACATTTCACAGTGCTGTTTACTCCAAAACACTGGCCTAATTGAACTAATGTAGCTATTGGGTAAGACGAGAAGTAATACACGAACATTCTTAAAGTCTGTTCTCTTTTGCCTTGTGACCTTAAACATTTGAAAGACCAAGATGAACACTATTGAATAGAATTGTGTTTCCATCGTCATAACTAACCTGAAAGCCTAAGTTTTACCTCTTTCACTGCACATCCGATCTATTTTATGGGCAGAAGAGCACAATGGGCTCAGCTATCCAGGCTTTAGGAGTTATTTTAATCTTTAAAGAACAATAGACACAAGTAAAAGTACATACATAAAGTAGGTATTTTATATTTAATTTTTATTTTCATATGCATGAAAAGGGTGTTCCAAAAAAAGATTAGAGAAGTCCATGGCATGTCTTTCTGGTTAATGTTACTTTATTTTTTGGTTCATCTACCATACTACTTACAAGTTACTTGATTTTGTTCATGGAAAATTATTTTAAATGAATTGATTTTACTTTTCATCAGCACAGTTGTTGACTAATACCAAAGTTAGTTAGAAGGTTATGATTTTTGTATTTATAGAATGGCAGGGGCAGCATTTAGATAATACATCATAGTAACTTGGCATTTATGAAATATTAGTTTTCCATAAACATGAACTCAGAGAGGAAGGTTACATTTTTTTAAATTATAATAACATTTTGAAAAGCATCTGTCCTTTAAAATGTTACTGAAATATATATTGGAACTGGTGTTTTAGATGCCAGTCCTTCCTGAAGAGTGTTTTGAGATTTTTTTCAAATACTGCCTCAGTTCTATATAAAATAGAAAAAATTCTGCCTTGTAAAATGACTACTGGATGTAGGTAAGAAGAAGTTAAGGAAATATTACATAAAAATAGATTTGCAAAGGTAATTTGCTGGAGGATTATTTACACTTTGATGAGTGGATCTGGATATTTTGATACTAAGTGAAAGTGGTTCCACTGGAATTAGAAGGGAACAGAGATCTGCAAGCAGGAGTGAAAAGAATGTGTGTAAGCCGGGCACGGTGGCTCATGCCTGACCTCAGGTGAGCCGCCCACTTCAGCCTCCCAAAGTGCTGGGATGACACGCTTGTTAAGTGGTACTCTAATTAATCAGTAACTTAAACCTCAAAAGAGATTCATTATGTACACAAAATTAATCTTGTGTAATCAAGTGTATAAGTAAAATTAATTGAAGAAATCAAAAAACGCACGGTGGCTGACACCTGTAATCTCAGTGCTTTCGGAAGTCCAGGTGGGAGGATCCCTTGACTTAAGGAGGCTGAGACCAGTCAAGCAACACGGTGGGACCCATCTCTGTAAAAAAATTAGCCGGGGATGGTGGTGCGTGCCTGTAGTCCGAGCTACTTGAGAGGCCGAGGCAAAAGTATCGCTTGAGCCTAGGACTTGGAGTCTGCAGTGAGCTATGATCACACCACTGACTCCAGCCAGAGCAACAGAGGGAGACAATGAGAACACGTGGACACAGGAAGGGGAACATCACACTCTGGGGACTGTGGTGGGGTGGGGGGAGGGGGCAGGGACAGCATTAGGAGATACACCTAATGCTATATGACGAGTTAATGGGTGCAGCACATCAACATGGCACATGGATACATATGTAACAAACCTGCACATTGTGCACATGTACCCCAAAACTCAAAGTATAATAATAAATAAATAATAAACCACAAAACACTTGTAATTCCACATCCAGATATATAAACCACAGGAATACTTAGATAAACACACGCTATACACACATATAGTATATATATGATAAAATATATTTGTATGTTCAACTTGGGAAAGGTTGATGATTTTAGAAACAAACTAATAATTCTTTTGCCTTGTGCTCTAATGATTTTCAATATGAAGATGTATTTGGGATCAAATACATGAGGCTCCACATACAAGACATCTTTCTTTCCCCTCTTCTCAGCACCATTTTTTGGCTGATTATTGGACTACAACTGGGAGATCTAGAACTAAATTCCTGCTTAGTGTTTACTTGTTCAGAGCATAGGCTTTGAAATCGTCCTGTTTTGCCTCAGTCTCCACAGTGGTACCTACTAACCTCATGACTAGGGGATCGTGTAGCATTTCTCTAAGCCTTGTTTTCTTAGCTGTGAAGTGGTAAATTTTGGAAGTGCTTTGTTCATAGGATTTCTGTGAAAACTGAATTGGGTAAAGAATGTAAGGCATTTAGCACAGTAAAATAACCTGGATTACAGTAACTTTTCCAGGAGTGTTTATTAGTACTTAAACTGTCATTGTCATCAAAATTCTGTTTTTACATATGAACTTAGAAATGTCATTGTAACCTTCTCAACTCATTTGGTCATTTAAAATGGAGAGGTTGAGTTAGGTGTTTCTTCAATTTCTCTTTAGCTCTGATACTATGAGTCTGACGTTAAGTAATGCAAAGTTGGTAATTAAATCTTCCCCTTTCGTGATGTAGGAGAAAGGCATAAAAAATTTCTGGGTGACTGGATTCCCTTGCAAGTTTATTAGAATTGTAATTACGTAGCATTTTGAATAAAGCATTCATTCTGGAAATCATTAAGTTTATTTTTCTTAACTCCGTTATTTTGTCAACTGTGGAAAAATTGGGATTTAGGAGTAACCTCTGATTTAAAATTCCACCTACTAACCATTTAAATTGTAGTCTTGTAATTTCCTAACTTTAGTCTTGAAGGTGTTTCTCATTCTTATGCGTTATTATACTGTATTATATATTTATGCAACATAAAATTTATAGTTTTAACTATTGCACATGTTTACATATGAAAGGTGTAATTTTGAACTTATCATTATTAAATTTGCTAGTTTTGCTTCACTATTCATTTTGGACACTTATCCATATTAGTACATGCAACTCAAGTTTATTCTTTTGAGCTACTGTATATCATTCAAATGTATGAATAAATAACCTTGCTTTGGTGGACATTTAAGTATTTTCATGTATCAGTATGAAAAGCAGTTTCAAAATGAACATTCAAATATACATTGTCATATATGTGTATAATATTTGTATATATGAAGGTTCCTGTGGGTCATATATCTGAAATCAAAATTACAAGTGTTTTGTACCTTCTATAATTAATTTTACTCTCAATTTTAAGTAAACAAGATTAGTTTTTGCACATGATGCATCTCTTTATTCAGTTAAAATTACTGACATAATTAGAATACCACTTAAAACTTGAGAATATTTTCAAGGGTATTTATGCAAAACTTACATAAATGTGTTGAAAAGTCCTTTTGTATATATGTAGAGATTACATGGTATGTTAAATTCATCAATTTGCCTAAATATCAAGTTATACTTAAGTAGTGTCCATACACCATGCTTTTGCTTGACTGAACTCCAATATGTATATCGGGAGTACTTTTTAACATTCATAGGTTAAGTGGCCTGTTTTGGAAAATGATATTAAAAATGGAATTCAGATGAATGCTTAAAGATTAAAAATGAATGAGCTTTCGTATTAATCATCAATATGACAACCCTAAAGGGAAGCATGATTTTCAAATGTACCTCCTTGTAGGCAGGATAATTCAGAAATGCACAGTGCATATTAGATATGGGATTTGAGTCGTAGTGTATTTCTCTAAGAATGTAATTTATTGTACTTTCACATCCACCCCACTGAATATGCAGAGTTTAAGATGCAATGGCCAGAAGACACGAGCGTGTCACTAGAAGGATGTGGACGTGGGCTCCGGGGCTGTTGATGATGACGGTGGTGTTTTGGGGTCATCTGGGGAATGGACAAGGCCAAGGTAAGTGCAAGGATTTTCTAATTCTTTGCGAGTTGGATGCGAATTTCACTTTGTGATGAAATTATGTTTAGTGTTTGGTTTGATGTTTAAGCAATTTGTTACAATCTTCCGTCAGGTTTTTGTTACAGGGTATTGTAATATCTCTGCAGTTAAATTGAAATAGAATTAAGTGTGAGTAAATGCATCAAAATTGAAGCCATGTTTCTGAAATTGGCTTTTCTCTGTTGTAATTGATGATATGTATATATATGTGAGGTATTATGAGGCCATATATATGCGTGTGTCTCTGTTGCATTTGGTGACATGTATATATATGTGAGGTATTACGAGGCCATATAAATTCGAGTGTGTGGGTTTTGGGTGGGTGGGTGTGCCTGTGAGTTTGTGTATGTGGTATTTTACAGGAACACGTAGCATATAAAGTTGTTGTGATTTTGAAGAAAAGTTTTTGGACGTTTGTCTGTTTAGGGTTTTTATGTTTTTGGATGTTTGTCTCTTTAGGGTTTTTATGTTTAACATTTTAAAATTTCAAGAACCTATTCTTAAAGGATGTGATGTTCTTTAGAAATTAAATGAAAAATGTGACGTTTCTCGTTCTTCTGCCAAGGGTATTTAGGGGAAATTAATGAGAGAGTGGAGCTGCAAGGTTGTGGCATCCTGAAATGTCAGTTGGAGAGTAGAAAAGGGCCATAGATTTTGGAATAAGGCTTTCAATACTGATTTCATCAATAGCTGTATGGAGTGGTTTGTGCCAAATCTAGTATCTGTGAATGTATTTTGTGATAAGTATTGTATTATTTTTGGAGGTGTGTTGCCTGCTCATATACAAATTGCAATTCTGTACTTTATGTGATAAAACATCCTGACACCCCTGAAATTTTCTTTTCCTTTCGGGGCAAGTATATTCAGCATTGATTTTCTGCATTTTCAAGGCTTGAAATGAAATCTGTGAGCAGGAAGTTTACAGAGTTATTTCAAGGGATAGATATATTTCTCCAGATAAAATTGAAAGTGTGCAGTGTTATTATATAATTGTGATGAAGTTGAGCTTTGCTAGTTTGGAGTATCTAATAAAGTTTAACACTTTTTAAAAGATCCTTCAAAAAGATCAGTTTTCTTGCCATATGTAATATTGTTCAATGAAGATTTGAAATGAAATAGATATTTTTTCAAAACCACAAATGCATCTGTGCCTTTGTATATGAACAGTTGTATATACATGTAAGCAGATAATACATTTTGTTAATTAAGATCAGCTTTGATTTTAATTTTTCTTTCCTGTCATTCAGAATTTGTATTTGCATCTAATAGAATTCTCATTTTTCTTTTGTGATAAAACTAATGTAAAATATATTCAATACACATAGTAGTTTTTTTCACCAAAGGTCTAAAACAAGAATATGTAGACAGTAGCTACGTTGGATTTCTTTGGCTATAAGAGTTGTCTATTTCTCTGGTGATGTGTAGAATTACTAAAATGCAGCATGACAACTGTTTCTCTGTAATAGTGATCCAACATGACATGTAGTATTACACAGGGTTGCTAATACCTTCCTCTGACCATCATTTCCAGTAATTGTGGCTTGTTTTAGATGAGGAATAGGTTATTAGATATTTAAAATATTTGAGAAAAATAGGTATCTTCTCTCTTATTTACCCAAACCCTTTTATTTACTCAATATTGATGGCTCAAGTATTCTATCTTTCACTAGGGACCATCATTTATTAAAAAATGGCCTGAAATCCATTCCAAGTCTAGCTGTAGTGAAGCTTCTAGTGGGAAATGCAAGTTAAGTAATTTGTTTTCTTTCTAAAAGGATAAATTAAAATAGACAATGATTCAAAGAACAAAACAACTTAATAGAAAACATAATGGAATGCTTTGATACTATGATTCAGGGAATTTTGCTTCCTTAGTGGTAGCTAGATTGAGTGAAGGAGATTGCTTAGGTATAATGAGCAAATCTTATAATTGCAAGTATAACCCAAGCTGCATATCATCATTTAGCTCAATAAGCCTCATTAAATATTAAATATTACCTTTTAACTTTTATGCAATTAAGCAGAATTTAAAAATAAAAGTTTTAAAAATTAAAGTTTTTATTACTAAGTATCTTTTAAAATACAAATCTCACAGCTCCTTATTGTCAAGAAAAGAACACATGAAAATTTATAAATAAGGTTTTCTCTCTATTAAATTTACAGTCTTGCATTAAATATTGGTTATTGGGACCCACCATGTCCATGATTATGATTAAGTATCAATGAAAGATGACTCTTGCAGCAAATATGCATGCAAATGTTTTAAGATTATTTTCACATTATTTCACATAATTTCTTAAGCATAATAGGATAAGTAAATTATACTTTCTACACAAGCTCTTCATATTTATGAATAGACCATGTTCTAAATTTTTCAATCATTGGGGAATCCCAATGTCATATTTATGAATGGACCATGTTCTAAATGTTTCAGTCATTGGGGAATCCCAGTGTCGTATTTATGAATGGACCATGTTCTAAATGTTTCAGTCATTGGGGAATCCCAGTGTCGTATTTATGAGTGGACCATGTTCTAAATGTTTCAGTCATTGGGGAATCCCAGTGTCGTATTTATGAGTGGACCATGTTCAAAATGTTTCAGTCATTGGGGAATCCCAGTGTCGTATTTATGAATGGACCATGTTCAAAATGTTTCAGTCATTGGGGAATCCCAGTGTCGTATTTATGAATCGACCATGTTCTAAATGTTTCAGTCATTGAGGAATCTTCCTAGAGAAACCGTGTGAGAAATTGTAGCTAAGCTCAAAAACGGAAGACAAAAATCGATTTAACGAGGAATGTAGATTAATGTCATAGTATTATCGCCACTGTGTGCAACCACTACTTATAAACAATGATATAAGAAATGCAATCTGAAATCTGAATTCTAAATAGGAATGTAGTGCCATTATCCCTCTGGGACCCTTAGGGTCAAAATAAGATAAAAGGGATGAATGGTGGGTTGGAAGTCAGTCAGTGATCCTTGTCAAATTTTTGTATCTGTCAAGAAAAGCATCTGCTTGAGGACATCCATTTTCCTACTTCTGAGTTACAGAATAATAGGTACTTATCCTGAATGTGACATTCCCTGACGTGGACTCTGTCTTTGCTGCTTAGGTGGTGTGTGCATGAGAAAGTGCTTAACATCTGAAAACGGAGACAATCCTTAGAGAAAGATATATATGAATTTTAAAAGGAAATATACCTACGATGGAAATAAAACAAATAGCATAAATATCTAGCTGTATTTGGTCTTTTTGGTAACTATTACAATATATACATTTTCAAACAACTAAGTTCAGCACTGACTTTGGGAGAATCTAGATAAAACTGAACTGACATATAATAAGCATTGGTGTAATTAATAGCACAGCGGGCAGAACCATGGGGGTATTTCCTGAGGAAGAGGGACTATAGAGAGGCAAAAGAAAACCCAGCTCATTCTGGGGAGTGCCAGGAGCAGTTATTATATTCAGAACTGAGAACTTATTTCTAACTCACCAACCCATAGTTCTGGCTGAAGTGCAGTGGTGCAGTCATAGCTCATTCTCAGCCCCAAACTCCTGGGTTCATATGGTCCTCTCATCTCAGCCTCCTGGTAGCTATGACCACAGGTGTGCACTACTTTGTCCAGCCAGTTTATTTTATATTTTATTTTCATTTCATTTGTAAAGACTGGGTCTTGCTATGTTGCCCAGGCAGGTCACAAACTCCTATCCTCAAGCAGTCCTCTAACCTAGGCCTCCCAAAGTACTGACATTACAGGCATGAGCCATTGCATCTGGCTCAAAAATATTTCTGTCCTAATGGCTTTAACAAAGAAGTGCCGTTTTGGGGATATATACAATGGTGTGCTGCTTGGGAGTGACAAAAAAATAATTATAAGAAGAATGGAACGAATATGTCAGTATGTTTTCAAAAGCAAGTTAGCCCAAGTTTTTAAACAAGCATAATTTTAGGGTTTTTGTAACTAACTTAGGGTTTAAATGTAGCAAAAATTTTAAACATTATCATGCATACACAGAAAATTTTAATCAATTTGGTTTCCATGATGAATTTACATGCTTAAATTCCTAATTTCAATTTGCTGCTAGATATGAGAAAGTTTGAGATTTTGAAGAAGCAAGTGGTTCTTACAAATGTAGCAAACTTAAATTTTGAGGACAATTTAATTTAACTTCCATTTTTATGACCAGATTTTGGGTCAGCTGTTAAGCATTCAAAAAATAAAATCTGATAATATCTGGCAATTCCAATTTTCAGTTTTATTGATCTTCACCATGAAATAATATATAAGCTAAGGGGCAAAATTTTGGAAAAGCAGATCACTTTGTTGTCCTATTTAGCAAGTTCTCAAATTATGCCATCTTGGAATCATTACAAGTAATTATACGAAGACAGTATCTTGTGTTTTGTATTTCATTGTTACACATCCAATTGTTCTCTAGAGATATCAGAGAAAACCCACTCAAGAAGGGAAGGTTAGATAAACAGCCCTCTCTCTCTCTCTCTCTGTCTTTGCCTCCATTTGGTTCCTTATGTTCATTTCTCAGTGCATTTCAGTTACTTTTATTGTTCCCTTCATTTTCTCTTTCATTCCAGAAGTTTAAGTGATTGCATAATTCTTTTGACAGCTGAAAGTAGTATCCGACTTTGAATGAAAGGTTTACAGCTACAGCTTTTCAATTAGAAAATCTCAGATCATGTGATCTATGAGTTTTAATATCTTAGGATCTCGACCAGTAAGGAATAATCACTTTGAAAAACCTTGATGCTACCTAGAGTTTGTGTTTTGTGAGGTTGCTTGGTAAATTATTTTCCTTTGATAATTGAATATTGCTTCAAGAGAGGTGAGCTCAGACGTTTGGCAATGAATATTGAATGTGTATTCCAAGAGACATGACCTTAAAATATCATCAAGCTAAGTAGTAGTGAAATTGAACTCTGCTGTATAATAGAAGTCAGTGTTTCTTACATCTTTGTGATATATAAATATTTTTACATTGTGGTAGATAATAATTTGTATGGGAACATTTAATTGAATTTAATTTATCCTATGGCAGAATTATGTTGCATAGGTCATTTTAGTTTTTGATTTAAGCATCTTAAAATTACAAATGCAAATATTCAACACGTAAAACCCACATGAATACACACTCCCAAACATTTGAAATCCTAACAGTCATTTCCAACAGCTTTTTCCTACAAAAGAAGTCAGCTCTTCTTAGAGAAGACATGCATTCCCATAGCTTGAGAGGTGCACACTATAAGGTAAACAGAGAAAGGATTACAGCAGTTTAAGTATACCAGCGGATTTACTTTATAGACAATAGACTTTTGAATTACTTGTCTTCAAAATTTGGTTTCTTGAGAAAATTATCTGTGTAGATTAATCATGCATTTCAGATACTTTCCAGACATCTGAATGTTGTTTTCTTAAAAGTAGCCAGCACGCCTTTTTATGCAGTCTGCATGGGAGATAGTAAGAGATGTGTATGCTGTATATCTACTAGTAGAGATTTGTTTATGAGTGCTTCCTTAAAAAATTATTTTTTCTGAAGAAAGGGATTTCTTTTTTATAATTTAGATTAGATGATTTTAAATGTTTTTAGGTTTTAACCTCTCTGATCATCAGGGTCATTGCCATGGAAAAAATGCAAGTTATAGCATATTTCATTTTTATAAGGAAAGAAGTTGATAATTTAGACTTTTTTCTTTTACTAAATTGAATTACATCACTCAATATTTGGATGGCATTAATTCACAATAGCAACAAAAAAATCTTACTATTCAACAAAATAAAGTATGATTTCCTTCACATTTAACTTAATTTGTTCTTTAAAACATCTCCTAACGAAGGTTTTCTCATCCTCTGAAGCTGAATTTATTTAGGAAAAAATATTTTAAACACCATCCCAAGTGATATAACTATTTTTATTGAGCTTTGATGTTCTATTTGAACATATTTGAAGACTGTACAAGCACTCAATTTAGAATTAAGATTTTATTTGGAGATTTTGGTTGTATTTGAAATCTGTTGTGGAATTAAACATGAAGAATACGTCAATTTACTAGATGTCATTGTCTATGACACATTTTAGTCTTATCTTTCTGCCTATATGTAAAGAGGAATAGAAATAATTGGTATAAACAGGAAAAAAGAAGTAAAGTGGTAGGATCAGATGTGAGAAATATATAAGCTAAGATACTCTTTTTTTGTTTGTTTGTTTTTTGTTTTTGTGAGACAGAGTCTTGCTCTGTTGCCCAGGCTGGAGTGCAGTGACACAATCTTGGCTCACTGCGGCCTCCACCTCCCAGGCTCAATGGTTCTCCTGCCTCAGCCTCCTGTGTAGCTGGGATTACAGGTACGCATCACCACACCCGGCTAATTTTTGGATTTTTAGTAGAGACTAGGTTTGACCATGTTGGCTAGGCTAGTCTCAAACTCCTGACTTCAGTTGATCCGCCCACTTCAGCCTCCCAAAATTCTGGGATTTCAAGTGTGAGCCACCAGGGCCAGCCTAAGCTAAGATATTCTAGAAGCTATTAATAGTAAAATATAATGTAAATTGTTTAAAATTAATCTGTATATGAAATTTTTTCTAGGACTTTCCTGCCAGAAAAGTAGGAATAGAATGGCAAAAGGAACGAGGTTCCTTCTACAAGTAGGCACACATCCTATTTCAATTTATCCTGTGATCAGTCTCATAACCATCTCCTGGTGTGAAGTGCTAAAACTGTGCTTTAAGAATAACTTAAGTCCTTTATGTACAAACTAAAGTATGAGAGCCTGAACCTTGGAAACCAAGAGATTCCAAAAAGCCTTATGTGTGAGACTGGGTGCCACAGATCTTGGCAGAAATTACTGCTTATTCTTAATTCTTATTGTTCCTTTCTAGCACTTCAATTTATAATGCCAATATCTACCTCAGCCTAAAGACAAGCTCTAGAATCACTTGTGTTACTTATTACATTTCTTTTAAAAAACTCATGAATTACACATGAATTTCAAAGTTGCCAACTGAGATTCCAAGGACTTAAAAAAGAAAAAACGTGGCACCTTTCCATTATAAAGGCTGTACGCAGTCTTCATAGTGTTTGTCTTTAAGGGACAACATGCCTCATCCATCAGCAACTTTTCTTCCTTAAATCATCATATCTTGCCTAAAAAGGTTTTCTGAAAACTAAGATTTGCAGATTGTTATATCACATCTTAATCTACGTATCAACTTTAGCATTATCAAAGCATGAACTGTTCTGGGTTTTCATAGTTAATTGTGTTTGTGGTAATAACTGGGATGCAATTGTTTTTCTTCTGATGATTTTGTACTTGCTTTTCTTATGGTAACTTCTGATGCTTGTTTGTAAGATCTTCCTCTCTTTTCTCCATCTGGTTATCTTCTTACCTTCTGTCCTTTAACTCAGATGTCACCCACACTGTGTGTCTTTCTGGATTGCTTCTTATTTAACTGTTGCTTCTCATAGTTTACATACCTCCTCCTGTACCACACTATCAACATTTCTCAAGCTGCACTATATGCTGGGTTGTGTCTTTATTTATTTATAAGTTCCTTGATAATTCGGACTATATATTAGTATATTCAAAAAATACTTATGAAGTGTTTACTTTGGGTCAGGAATTATTGAGTGAAGGAAATTGACCAAAACTCTGCCATCATGAAGCTCGCATTCTAACTTAGGGAGACAGATAACAGACAATGAGCCACATAAATATGCAAAGTATCGTAAGTTAGATGGTGAAAAGTAATCCTGGATGGGGATCAGATAATTTTGATAGGATAATTTTTAACTGGGTAGTCAAGAAAGGCCGCACAGAGAAGATGGCAATTGGAAGAACAAGGTGGTGAGAACTGCTGAGTCTGGAGCAAACACACAATTTGGAGCAGTAGAAGATTCCAGAAGTAACAGTATAGAGGCGAAGAAGTGGGAATTGTGTGGAGTCTTTTACTTGCTGTTGTAATGACCTTGGCTATGCTTTGAAGTGAGGTGGAAAGTTGGCAGGGACCTTAGTTTTCTTTTTAATAATTCACTATGAATTTTGAACGGTCACTATTATAGACTCAATAATTTTGCTTTATTACTCTTGCAATTGACTACAAAAGAGCGTATTGAAGAAATGTTAAATTCTAATTTAAACTGATTGAAATAGGTTTTTATCTTTTTATGTTTCTCATCACTGAATATCTCATTTTTAATTAGTTTGAAAGCATTCTAAGATAGTGAGCCAATGCAATTTAGCATAATGCATAACTTATTATTCATCAGATTTAGGTATTTAACCGAGGATGCTAATTAGGAAAGTAACTTGTTCTGTTGGATGATTTTGATAAAGCTACTTTCAAATGATTATCACATCCATTGATGTCATATTAAGTTGTGTTTCTGGAAACCAAATTTAGGCAGTGGTAATGAGTTAATATCTCTAAGTGGATACCTTTTATCTCTACAGTCAAGGATACTTGAAAGTGGAAAAACATACTGGCTTCAAGTCTTGGGAACTAGGACTTACCGGAAATGTGTGTGTTTTTTTTGTTTCCTGGTGGAATTGTCTTCTCAGAAAGATGGTGTTTCCTTTTCAATAGGAAAAAATTGATCCTATGCTGCTTTACTTTAATGCTTTGCTTTTGTCAAAATAGTGTTTTCTTAGGAAAATTAACCTATCATAATATAATGAAAAGAGAAATGCTGAAGACACAAAATGATGTCCATGTTAATATTGAGTAGGAAGCATCAAGGGACATGAGAAGAGGGGAGCGAAGAGAGGGAGAAGAGAAATTTATAGTGTAACAACAATTAGTAAAAAGGATTAGCATATACATGTAGTCAATAAGTCAATAAATGGCTGTTTATAGAAAGCCTACCAGGCACTAGGGGATATAGCAGTGAAGAAGGCAAAGACACAATTGGCTATACTGTAGTGAGGAGGGAAAGAGGAGGAAGACATACAAATACCTAAAAAAAGCAATGGTGTGAAGGGCTATAAAGTACACTACTACGAAGAAGATTACATGTGATAACATGGCTGAGTAAAACTGTCAAGGAGGAAGGCACTGATCTGGCTGTAGGTATTTCAGAGCATTTTTCTCTCTGAGGAGGTAATATTTCATTTGAGAGTTGAGTGAAGACAAAGAGGAAGGTACTTTGAAGATCTGGGGTGCTCTGAGCAGAAAGAAGGGCAGATATAAAGATTCTGTAATTTAAAAAGAGAGCTTGATAGTTTCTTACAAAGAAAAGAAGGCCGGTTTGGCTGGAATGTCCATGAAGGAAGAGCATGGAGAGAGATTACATGAGTGTTCTCAGGGACCAAATCTAGATCTTATATCAAAATGTGAATATAAATTAACTACATTGAAAAGTGTATGATGGATGTGTGATACGATGAGGTTAGCTCTTAGGAGGGTGTACTATTGTGGAAGGGTACACTAGTGAAGGAAGGGGGTTCATTTAGCTGACTATTGCACCTGTCCAGTTGAAGGATGATGGTAGTTGGGATTATGAGTGTAGCAATAAAGTTGGAGAAAATCAGTTGAGATTGGAAGTTGATTTGAAGATGATTGAATTTACTGAGCAAGAATTATATCAAGGTATTTGGATTTAGGGACATGGGGGATTATGGTCACTTTTAGTGATATGGCAAAGTCTTGATGACATGAGGCAGTTTGCAAGTGACAGAGGTGTGGGTAGGTGCGTATGTGTGATTGATTTTACATTTTTTAATCTTAAATTAAGACGCTAGTTAGAATCCAAGTGGAGACATCAAGTAGGCACTGACAAGTTGACTTGGCTAGAGATGTGAGTTAGATCATCGTAGCCTATAGAGCATGCCTAAAGTCATGAATCTAGGTGAGGGGTTGGAAAACTATTATAGCCCATGAGCCAGATCTGGTCTGCCACCTATTTTTGTATGGCTCATGAGTTATAAGTACGTGTGGCATTTATAAGTCTAAAATGTAAAATACAGGGAAATTTTTCAGCAGGGAAAGTTCCATAAATTTGCCTCTTGGCAACACAAAGCCTGCAATATTTACTATCTGGCTCTTTGTCAAAAATGTTACTGACTCCTGATCTGGATGAAACCCTGTGAGGAGAGAGTGTTGACAGAAGAGAGAGAAGCATCACAGTGGAAATTAAAATTATGTCAACTGAAGTGTGTAGGGTAGAGAATTTAAGCCTGAGTATAACAGTAAGAGATTAAAATAACAGTAAATTCATTATCAGCGTGATCAATGAAACCTTTGGGGGCAAAGAGGAACTATCTTCGTCACACCTTTCACTCACTCATAGAAAGATCTTAGGCAGGAAATATAACTTGTTTGAAGATCTGAGATAAGGCTAATGTAGTTTGGACAAAGAAAGCCAATGGGAGGATGACATTACATCTGGCCAAAGATTTAGGGAAGAGCCAAATACTTCAGGCTTTTTAAAGTGATCTTTAGATAAAGAGGAGGTCATCAAGGCATTCCGAATTTGGAGGATCAAATCACATCTGATGGAAAAAATCTGGCTGTATGTGCATCTAGGATGTAAGGAAGCCAACATGGATGTGAAGTTAAAATTGTCCATTGCAAATAATAAAATGAAGGCCCCAGGTAGCCTTGGCAAGGGCAGATTTGGTATAAAATCCTTATTGGAATGGGCTTAAGCAGTAACGGGAATACGGATCTAGCTGTTGTGTTTAGTGGAATTTTATCAGTCTTTTTGTTGTGTATGATATATAGATGGTCAAAATAAGGAACTTCTACATTTTCGGTTTTTGTTTTATTTTAATTGAGATTTGAATTAAAAATAAGAAACTTTTATTTTGAAACTTGGAGACTGTGTTTAAAAAGTATAGAGTAGGGCTAGAAAAAAACCTAAAACTCTCCTGATGAGGAGAGTGCTAATCGTGACTCTAATAATAATAAAATACTTTTCTGATAATTTTTTGTGTGTTTCATTATTTATATATGTATGGGAAGTTGTACCCTAGCCACATGCCAATTCACCTGGTGAACTTGCTCTTCAACGTGGCACAAATATTTCCTTCTATCTTTAGCCTTCCGGGGTTTCTCACATGGACTATTGGCTCTTCCTACATGAACCTGCTGGTAGTACCCTGTAGGAGACATGCTACTCCATGACAACAGGCACCACGCTGTAGGGGAATTACCATACCTGTCAATCACTATCTCTAGAATGTGGCCTTTCATGAGCCCTGAGATTTCATACTGTTTCTCTGAGCTGTAACAATATTTATATTGAAAAAATAAACATGTTCTTCTATCTTTAATATTTTATATCTTATAATTTGAATATCCCATTTTCATTATACTACTTAGCTGCTAAGTTATGTTATAAAAACAAGTTTTAATTATCTGCAAACACCTTCAAATCTAATCCTTACCGGTGAAGACTGATGTCTGGTTAACATCTGTTAGGACATTTATTTCCATACAGTATTTATAGCGCCTTTTTGTTATTGATTGGTATGATAAATGTGTAACTCTTACACAAAGACAAAATTTTTAGATTTTTGTATTTAAAATACTGGTTATCAAAAGAAAAACCCAGATGTTATTTGTTTATGTTTCTGCTTGAGGTACTGAATCTATTTCAAGTCATATTTCTCAGTATTGATATACTTAATTTTGCTGAAATAATAACACACTAACTTTAGCTACTTTTTTTCTCAGTGTATCTCCTTGTCGCTCACCATTTCCGCCTCATTTCACTTCTCATCTTTATTTCTTTTTCTTTGGTCTTCTTTTACTTTAGGGATTCTTTCAATTTAGAAGTGTTCTTGTTTTCTGTTAATTACTATTCTTCTTGGATGTACACAGTTATCCTTTTCCATTTCATTTGTGAATTCATCTCAGAGGCATTTTGTATGTGCCTTTTACTCATAGCTTCTCAGAAGTCCCTTTCGAGGTTACCGATTTAACATGTCATGTACTATAAGGTTTGCATGGCATGGTGGCAGCTGACTTTGGTCTTTACAAGGATTGAAATGTTCACTCAACATGGATTGGTAGAATTTATTTTTTCCTTAAACATTTCATCGCCTTGTAAACAAACAAAAGCAAACCCAAGACTCAAAACTGACATTACTATTGGTGCCCCTGGAAATAGCTACCTTCTCACTAAAGTAGATTTTGTCATCCAACTTTATGTGTTGTTGAACACACATGGTGCTGTATGAGCACTCACTCACTAGTCTAGAAAACATTGCTGTGACCAGTTACCAGAAAAATAAATTCAGATTGCTCTTCACCTTCCACAGATGACCCTTCTGAAAGCCATTTGAATTCATTATAAATTATAGTTATATTAGTGTGACTTTAATTCACTTGTAATCTGAACTTTATGTGCAATGCATTTTTTCCCGTGTTTAATCATTTTTGAATGCTAAATCATTTGCAAACAAATGGCTTGTCCTTGAGAAAGAATTTAAGGCTGAAAGTACATTAAGTGCCATCTGGGTATCTGTGTCAATGGTTTTGTCACTACAAATGTGTGTGTGTGTGCATATCACCTACTTTATCACATTTATTTGATAAAATTGATATGCAATCTCTAAATCATTGTGTCTCCAACTTGTGTTATGCCACAAATACAAATTTTTGTCCTAAAGTTGATGGTACCCTTTGTAAAACTAGAAGTTCTCATTTGTGCAAAGGAAGGAAAAATAAAACAAGAAACAAATTCAATAAAAAAAATTAAAGGTCAGATTTCTTTTATAGCTGCTGAATTCCTTTCTTTCCTTTCCATCATCCTCACATTCCCAAATCTCAACAAAGTTAAGAAATTAAAACACACATCATGAGATCATATGTTCACCTTGTTCAGGAACTGAAGGATTACATATACAAGACTATACCTTAATAAGTAGAGGGAGAAATATGAAGATATGAATAGAATATGAAAATTTATTATAATGCAGTTGTATTCTAAAGTGTTTCCTAGGCAGGATAAGAGTATGTTGCCAGGAAATTTTAAGAGACCCACTCCATTATATAGAAGAGGATGTGTGTAGATCTCTTAATTCTGAAATGTTTAGAACTGAGTACAACAGGTCTTTGAATAACGACGTTTCATTCAATGTCATTTCATTATGATGTTGATGAGAAAAAACAAATTGATTCCAATTGGGGTTCACTGTCTGTGTAGAGCTTATGTATTCTCCCCATGTCTGCATTGATATTCTCTGGATGCTCCAGTTTCCTCTCACTTCCCAAGGCTGTGCATGTGAGGTTGATTGACGTGTCTATGTGGTCCCAGTCTGAGTAACTGTGGGTATGTGTGAGTGCACCTGCAATGCGACGGCACCCTGTCCAGGGCTGGTTCCCACATTGCGTCCTGAGCTGACAGGATAGGCTGCGGTCAACTGCAACCCTAAACTGAAATAAGTAGGTAAATAATGATTTTACTAGCTTTTATTAATCTTAAACGTATGAATAGCTGAAATTTATTTCAGCATTTAATATTAGAAGTGTTTTGATCTTTATTTACAAGTTTGTTGACGTTTTAGTTACCAAAAGCCATAGAAGCTGAACTCTTTTGATGTCAACCTACGGTAAAATGGGTTTCGCTGACTGTATTTTTGTACCAATTAACCATCCCCAATTTATCCCTCCGTATGCGTGTATCAAAACATCACGTGACCATAAATATATATACCTATGACCAGTTTTCAAGCACCTGTCAATGATGTTAAGTGAAGACTTATTGTAGTCCTTTTTTGGCATAACGAAAATGTGTGTGTTTTGTTCAAGATTGGAAAAGTTCTTTGTGTAAAGAACTAGACAGTAAATATTATAGGCTTTGCTGGCCATATGTAGTCTCTGTCTCTCCTTCATCTACTCATTCTTCTTCTCCCCTTCCTTCTCCTTCTTTAAACACTTCCAAAATGCCAAAACAATTTTTAGCTCTCAGCCATATGAAGCAAGCCATTGATTAAATTTGGCTTGTAGGCCCATAAGGTGTGAATTCCTTTACATCATCAGAATGCCGCATATATATGAAATGTTATCTATGAGAAATTAATGGGGCTCCCAGCAGAGAGAAATTAGCCTAAGTTAAGTTTGGGCTTTGGAATTCAGGGGAATGCCATGCACAAAAATGCTCTGCTTTTAAAACTAGTTACTAACAGTCCATTTCTGATATCAGAAATACATGAAAACTACCAATTGAACGGACATTATTCACTACTTTAGTGCTGCTACTCCTGTGTGGTGGAAAAAGAATCCAGAAAGTTTTCCTTTCCATTTGAACATTCATGCAATAAAAATTTCCAAATCTTTTTTTGAACAAATTTTTATCTTATAGCTCTCTTGTGTACTTTATAAGTACGTTTTGCTGCTTATTCTCAGTAACTGTATTGAAACAATCTGTTTTCCTTTATCAATCAAAATAAAATAAGAAATTTAGCTTAATACTAATATTAAGCTGAAGTGCAAGATATATGAAAAAGAGAGAAAAGAAGCAGGATAAACTGACCTTTTGATAACTGCAGAGGACAGCAGATCAAAGACTGGACTTTAACGTCTGACATTTTCAGAATCTATCACAGTAAGTCCACTGGGTCCAGAAATAGGTTTTAATCCTAGATTGAAATGACAATGCTGTCATGACATTGAGTTTGATGGAAAAAGTGAAGTTAAAGTTTTTCTCAATATTTTTTTAAAATCAGTGATTGATTTAACTATAAAATGGACTGATTCTGAAGAACTCATTCTGACGTTGGAGGTGAAAATGCTTTTACTCTAATCATTAAAATCAATTTCTCTAGATATCTGACTTTATTCTGCTTTATAACATAAAGAATGAAACTATATTTATTAATGAAGTGTAATCTAGCAAAGTGGCATAAGCATAATTATGAGTCACTTACTAAAGTTGTGTGTTTTTTTCCATTGCATGAAAACCCTGCCTTGTTTTAATTTTTATTGACTCTTTAAAAGCAATTTTAGGTTTGTAGAAAGAAGTGAATAAGCATTCACACGTCATCCTCAGCCTCTACCCCAATTTCCCCGATTTTTAACATCTTGCAATAGTGTGGTACATTTGTTATAGTTGATGAGTCAATATTGGTACATTACTATTGACTAAAGTATGTAGTTTGTATTAGAGTTTACTCCTTGTCTTATGAATTCTATAGGTTTTGTCAAATGTGTAATGACAAATAATCCTCATTACAGTGTCATACAGAATAATGGATTCACTCTCCTAAAATTCTTCCTTGCTCCATCCGTTCATCGTTTCCTCTACTAATTTATGTAGAAGATAAATTAGTAGATTGAGTTGATGGTTATAGCAGTTTAAAGCACAGATAGAAAACTAGATTGACCTGCCTACCCAGACTGTGCTTCTCACTCTCACTGTGCCCTTTCTTAACCTTTGGAAATGCTTTTATTCATATATAAAATAGGCTATAACTTCATATAGTTGTATTACAAAAAGTTAATGCACAGAAAAAGACTTGTGCTAGGTATATGGTTTCTTCTCAGTTAAATGGAAGCCATTGCGTGTGTTTGTCAATAGAATTCGTCATACTTTATCTCACATATCTTTACGTCATTGTTGGCACATGACATGTTTAGACTGCACAAATCTCCTCCAAATCCCTAATAGCCACTGATCTCTTTACTGTCTCCATAGTTTTGCTTTCTCCAGAAGGTCATGTAGTTGAATCATACGGTATGTAGACTTTTCAGACTGGCTTCTTTCACTTGGCAATATGCATTTAAAGGTTCCTGTGTGTCTTCTGTAGCTTGACAGAATACTATTCCATTGCCTGGATATACCACAGTTTATTTTTCCATTCACTTCCTGAAGGACATTTCGATTTTAGTGATCATGAATAAGGCTCCTGTAACATTCATGGGAAGAAGGCTTTTGTGTGCATGTAAGTTTTCAAATCCTTTAAGTAAATACCGGGAATGTAATTGCTGGGTTGTGTGGTAGGAGTATGTTTAGTTTTATAAGAAACTGCCAAACTGACTGCCAAAGTAGCTGTACTATTCTGCATTCTCACAAGCAATGAATAAAAGTTCCTGTTTCTCCTCACATTTGCCAGCTTTTGGTATCATCAGACTTTTGGATATTGGTCATTTTAATAGTCATGTAATAATATCTCACGGTTGCTGTGACTTGCAGTTCCCTAATGATACATGACTAGTAACTTCAAAATCCCCATTTGACAGCTGTATTTAGACCTTTGGACTATTTTTTAAATGAGTTGTTTTCTTTCTTATTTTCGAGTTCTCTGTATACTTTAAATACCAGTAATTTATCTGATATGTTTTGAAAATGTTTTGAATATGTTTTGAAAAAATTTTCTCCCAACCTGTGGCTTTTGTTTTCATTCTAAGCACAGTTTTAATAACAAAAGTCTTTAATTTTAATGATGCTCAATTTCTCAATTTTTTCTTTGTCTAACCCAATAAATCAGAAAGCTTTTTATCATTTCACATGACTTAATATTCAGGCAAGGTCTATATAGGCCCCTTTCAAACAGTCATAAAGTTTAGAAGCTCTGACCTCACAAACAATAACAACGACAACATAGAAACAAAAATGACAGCTTTTGATGTTGTCTCAGTAATTTCTCAATTCAAGAACAGATTACTGAGCTTTATAAGCAATACGTATAGATATCAATTTCACAGTAAAATACCTTATGATATTTATCAAATCACCTTAGTTTTGGTCACTTATTACTATTAGACTAAAATGTAATTTGTCAGACATGAGAAATCCTTTGGAGTATTTTTTAGAGAACCAAGTATTTGTTTTAGCCTTTTCAGTTCTTCTCTTGCTGTTTCTCCAGTATAGTCATTCCAATTGTCTCTATAGATGTATTAATACCAGGTACATAGTAAACACAATTATCTCCCACGTGTACCCCAACCCCCTTCCCTGTTCATGCAGTGAACATAAAGGAAGCAGGTCAAAAGGAAGCAGGTCATGTACCCTGTGATGTGCTGGGTTGTAAGGAAAGGTACACAATTAATGTACCATGTCTGAGTTTTCTTCTTCTCTGTATTTGTTCCATTTAATCCATGTATGTTTTTTATTCCTTAGGCCTCTCCAGTCCTAACACACTCAGGGATACTTGATACAGCTATAAGGCTGTGTCTTTATCAGGTACCTTTGGGTTACCCCCGGCCAGGGGTGGGAAATAGAGGAAGTGAATGTCTGTATCCTCATTAAGTATCACACAGAGCAGAAACATAAAGAAGCCTGTGCCATGAATGGGTCTCTTCTTTCTCCAAAAACCACCTACCCCTTCAACTCCCACTGCTTAAAGGAAAATCTTGTATTAGTCTCCCCATTTTCTCCTCAAACTTGCTTTAGCAAAGCAGTTCCTAAACCTCTGTTAATGTATGTCCCCACCCCTAACTCAACACACAGTCTCATGTCACATCACAGAAAAGAAGTTCAAAACAAAACAAAACAAAGCCACAGTCTTATAAGAAAAATAGGTAAGTTTTACAAAAGTTGTGTACTGTATCTCTGCTTTGAATTTTGTCATTGGCCAAGGATAGTAAAACTCTTGGAAAACTATAAAACAGGAACTTACGTAATATGTTTTACCCAAGATTTTTCAAACATTTTTGGAAGGATACTTATTAACATCTTGCAGAGGTAATGTTACATGAAAAACTTAGCATAAGACCAATCAGGTATTCTATGCAATAATGCAGATATATGAAAAAATAATATAATGAAATAAATGACTTTTCAAAAGGTATTGATCCTAGATCCACATTCTTTTTTTGGTTCAGGTGAGGCAATTAGAATGTGAAAAAAAGAAGCATAGAACAACTGTCTAATGAGAGGGACGAATGCTCCTGGGTGGAAAGTTATTAGAAGATAAATTAGTAGATTGACCCTTTTGCTGTCTACGCAGGTTTTTTTTTTTTTTGCTAGTACCAATAGAAACAAATTCATTTTATGGTTTGTGTCACTGGAAATGTATAACTTAGTGGTAGCTGTATAGCAAACTTTGAATATGTAATAATAAGAGATTAGATGTAGGTTTAATATCATTATTTAATTTATTTGCTTGAATACCAGTGAGGAATTTCCACTTAAGCTCTCGTTTTCCAGATGAGTGTTTAATTGAATTCCAGAATTCATTTTGAAATAGAACTTTGTGTAGAATATGAATTTCTTTGCAAGAAGAATCATTTGTACACTTGGGTTTGAGAGCAGTTTAATGTCAATATAACTTCTTTCCAGGCTTTCATTTCCTACTTTTTGATATGGGAATAATCTCATGGCGTGATTGTGAAAGTCTTAAAAGATAATGTTTGGGGGGAGGGGAAGGGATAGCAATAGGAGATATACCTAATGTTAAATGATGAGTTAATGGGTGCAGCACACCTACATGGCACATGTATACATCTGTAACAAACCTCCACGTTGTGCACATGTACCCTAAAACATAAAGTGTAATAAAAAAAGATAATGTTTGCAAAGATACTCTGTGCACTCAAAGCGTGCTCTATGAACTTCATTGCCGTTCACATTTTGGGTTTATGAGGCTTCCATTTGCTGGCAATTGAAATGTGACTCTGAGTTAGATGCCGTGGTGTGGGAGATGATGTTTATTGGAGTTTAAAGCACAGATAGACAACTAGATTGTCCTGCCCACCCAGACTGTGCTTCTCACTCTCACCGTGCCCTTTCTTAACCTTTGGAAACACCTTTATTTATATATAAAATAGTTTCATATACTATTTTATACTATATACTTCATATAGTTGTATTATGAAAAGTTAATGCACAGAAAAAGACTTGTGCTAGGTATACGGTTTCTTCTCAATTAAATGGAAGCTATTGCCTGTATTTGTCAATGGAATTCATCATACTTTATCTCACATATTCAGTGCTTTACATCATTTTTGGCACATGGTATGTTTAGACTGTGCAAGGGTTAATTACGCCAAATTTATCTATCTACAGTTAATATAGCCCAAGGTACCTTGTTTAGCTGAGCCAAAGTTTGCATTTATTAAAAATGTAAATTTATCTTGAAGTGATGCCTGATCTCACAGAACTATGGGTTCCAATCTCTAAATCACTGTGATCAGTAGTAAAACTATGTACTCTGTGTCTGTCCTACTAGCTATATTGCCGGAATCTGGAGCATGACTTTTGGGTCTTTCTGTAATGCCTTACCTCTCATCAAAATTCACAAAATTCACAAGACCTGCTCTCTGGATTGTGAGACTTTTGCATTACAAAGAAAAAGGTACTGTCCTAATGGCATTCCAAAGCCATTTGAAATGAGTTGCTGTCGTTTCCAGGGAGTCATTTTTGTGTTGGTTATCATTACTTTACCATTACCTTTTAATTTGGAAATGTTAAAATCCATTGCCATGCTCCTTGGAATATAAAGATCATATAGGGTCATTGACATGAGTCTGAAAGTATCAGTCACTGGAGACCTTCTAGTGGGATAATGTTGTTAATATTGCTGGTATTCTATTCTTCACGTTTCCTCCAGTAAAATGTAAAGTGACCAAAATATAAGCGTCACGCAGGCAAAGATTCTTTTATTTGTTCAACGAACACTGCTTTCACAGAGTAGTCAGTTAATATTCACTACTAGAATGCATGTTGAATGGCAGCTCTTTTATTTGCCATTAGCGTTGGCCCACTTGATAGCAGTTGGACAAAAAAATTGGACAAACTGTGTTGATCTTTTATGAAAAAATAGATATCTCTTTCTTTCTTTCATTGTTGCGTTTTCTCTGGGCAAGTTGATACACACTGTAGACCTGATGTTATTTTAGGGATACAGTTGAAGTTACTAGATACTTTAGAGTTTATTTAATTATAATATGAAGCTTTGAGTTTCTGTTTCATTATTAAATAATTTATTTTATGATAGTGTTGCTTAACTTAGTGTGCAAGGCCTACAAATAAACCTAATAAATATCTTACAAACTACCTTAAAATAAATCTAACATTTTTTACTGAAATATTTTTAAACATGTTGAAGTTGGAATGCCAGGTAATTGTATACATACACACACACACATTTTCTTTTGGTTTCTTTGTTCCTATTATTGAAATTCCTATGCTAATAACCATATCAATTTATGAAACTCATTTTGAGAAAAAAGGCCTAAAATATAACTCATTTTTAAAATGATTTTCTCTTAATTTATAATGTCATACTTTAATAAAATAGGGTAGGGCAATTTTGTATAAATATTTATGCTAAGTTTTCTACATAAGTTACTGCATGTAGTCTAGTTTTTAATAGAAGGGTTTTCTTTTTCTTCAGTATCCACTTTAAAGTCAATGACATTTAGTGTTTTTTACTTTACAGTTCTAAGTTACTTATGCTTAAAAAGACATCTGACTTTTAAGTTACTGTCCAACTTGATTATCTCTCTGTATCTTATCGATGTGTTCTTGAAAGTAGTTAGATTTTGAAAGACATTACTAAGAGGGCTTTTTCTCATCTTTGGAGAGTAACTTGGGGTAAACGGTTGTCTTTCGTCTTTGTCCTCCTCTCTACCCACAACTCCCCATCCCAGATCATTAGCTGAACTTGTGTGCTCAGGTTAATGTTCTGTTTCACCTTTCTTGTCAAATTGCTAGATACAACTCTCTTCAGTTATATACTGTACAAACAGAATCTCATCTTTTTAATCTCTCTCTTTTAAACAAATGTGTTCACGCTCAGATTTGTTGTCATTTAGAACAGGACTTCCTATTAGAAATATAATAATTTTCCTTCATGTTGTATCTTCAATACAAAAAAAAAAACAGAAAAACACGTATCAATGGTTTGCATGTGTCATGCTGATAGTTGGAGGGCAACTGATATTAGAAAAAGTGACACTATATTTCTGAACACAAACCTTGTTTCATCTTAGAATTTGGTGTTGAACCAATTGTGTACCTCATAGCAATAAACTTTAATGAGTTGTTAATATGTGATTAACTGCCTTGGCCAAACTCAAAATCTTATTCACACATACAATACACACAGAGAACTTATTTTTATTTGTTCAGTCACTCCTTTAGTCCTTCATTTATTTCACAAACATTCATTGACACTTACGTGGCAGCACTCTTATAAGAATAGAATATACCCTGTTAAATCAGACATGATACTTGCTTTTGTGGAGCTTATGCTTTAATGGAGAAACAGAAAGTCAAGCAAAAACTCAAACTATATAACTTTAAATTGGATATGTGCTAATGAAGGAAAATGTGGCAGTGTAAGAAAAAATAATAGGGAGTTAAAGGATAAATAGGAGTTTGGTGGATGAAATTTATGAAGGGCTGAAGATTTCAAACAAAAGAAACTGATGCAGGAGGGTGCAGCTTTGGAGTCAAGAATGAAGTTCTAGGAGATAGCAAGGAAATGGTGGGAGAGGAGGTCAAAGTAGGTAGGATTTTATATATTATCAATGGGAAAATATTGAACAACCCTAAGCAGAAAGGCAATGATAGGGGGTCAAAGTAGGTAGGATTTTATATATTATCAATGGGAAAATATTGAACAACCCTAAGCAGAAAGGCAATGATAGGAGGTCAAAGTAGGTAGGATTTTATATATTATCAATGGGAAAATATTGAACAACACTAAGCAGAAAGACAATGATATATATTCATCTTCATTACAAATTCTTATATCTTTAGTAGACCTGTTTTCAGGCAAAATTTCATGAGAGAATAGTAACAAAGAGAAAAAAAGTGGTGTTCTCAGATTATCTCTAACTCACCTGATGACTTTAAGCTAAATGACCTCAACATTTTGTGAGGCTTTTCCTTCTTATAAAGTAAGGAGTTTAGATGAGGTGAGGTGTCCAATTTCATTTAGCTTCAATTTCCTGTAATTTGACGGCTGTCAAGTCATGCTTTGATTTGTTCTGTTTGTGAGCCAGAGTAACTTTAAGGCAGTATATTAACTAGGAGAACTATTTCTTTACTTTTAAACTTCAAAATTATGATGACATAAGTATTTTAAAGAGCATTTAGAAAGTAGACAAATGAAAAATTTTTAACATTTTGGAATGCTTCTTGTATTTCTTTTTGAAACCTAGGTTTTTGGTGGTAGTGTTGATATTTATTTTTGCCAAACTAACCATTCCATGTAATTTTGTAGCATTTTGGGTTGATGACCACCGTAAGTCTAGTATTCCCATATGTGTTAAAATTTATCTTTACAATTAATATATTTTCACTGAATTATTTAATTAAAAATTAAACTACGATTTCTAATACATGTTCAGTGAGATATTATTAGGCATTACCTGAAAGGGATTTCTGGAGAAAGAAAGAATTTCTGGTTAAAAAGAGTTGAGCAGGTTTTCCTAGAGCGATTCTCTTGGTCTCTAGGATGGTGCTACAGCATAAAATATCCTCCTAATTTACTTCACAAATTAGCCGTTAGATTTCATGAATTACTTATAATTTTTTTTGTAGACCACAGTTTCTTTGCTCTTCAGTATTACACTTGCTTATGTGAGTTTCTAAAACTAAGTTTAATTTTGGAAATTCTTAATTTGATATTTATATTTTGAATTGTGTTTAAAATTAAGTTTAGTAAAAAGCTAGGTTTTTATTTCTACCTACAAATTCAGTGTCCCATCAATAGAAAAAAAATTCTCAATAATATTTTAAAGTTACTTACTTTAGTCTTTGTCATTAAAGAATAAAATTTACCAGGCAGAAATGCCCCAGAAGCTACCTATGGAGGAAATATAAATATTATTATTACCTACTAATAGTAATATACAAAATAGTCAATTATGTGTATAGAAGTTAAATATATCTAAAAGTTAAATATTTATAAATGATACAGGACTCACGTGTTTGTATTCTCTGACTGCTGTGCAGTCACAGTCTGATAAATTGATAAACAGAGTTTGCAGTAAAGAAGGAGTTTAATGATTGCAGGACAGCTGAGTGAGGAGATGCGAGCACCCTCAAATCTGTCTTTCCAGAGAGTACTTGGTTGGGGTGAAGGGATTGTAGAGGACCAGGGGCTGGATAAATGGGGTCACTGACTGGTTTGGGTTAGGGGGATTAAATCTTAAATCACCAGGATATAGAAACTTCACCCTTTAGTGAGTCAGCTTCTCCTGGAGCCCTTCGGAGGAGCTGATGTCAGTAGTTTCACTGGTATGTAGGATCTGAAAGAATACCTCAGAGAGAAAACAACATTTCACAATGCTCAAGTTGTTATCTATGAGTAGTTAAGTTAAGGGATGAATATTCTGATATATGTAAGTCATCAATTCTGATATATGTAAATCATCTATTCTGATATATGTAAATCATCAGTTCTGATATATGTAAATCATCAGTTCTGATATATGTAAATCATCTATTCTGATATATGTAAATCATCTATTCAGATATATGTAAATCATCACTACTCACTATGCTGCATGATCCTTGACAAATTTTCTGATTTCCTTGTATTATTAAGTAATAGCTGCATTCTTTTAGGATACTATTTCATGATCAGCACTCTTCCTTCAGGCTCTACATAAAAATTATATAAGACTACTAAATCAGTTTATGATCTAATTATGTCATTTCTTTATTTGTCTATTATTTGCCACTGTAACTCAATTGTTCAAAGATTCAATGTAGGAATCATATAATTCAGCCTGATTAATATAAGTATTTGCTCTAAATGACATTGGAAATATATATATCCATTATAGCTCATTTTAGCACATATGTTAATATTTCTGTTGCAGGATTCACTCAGTTATATCCTCATTAAATGTTGGTACACTTCGAAGATATCAAATGATATCAAATCAGCAATACTGAGCAGCTAGCTACATTTATGAATTTCTTATTTGCTAGTTGAAGTTACTTATATTTGTTACAATCTGGGAAGCTCTTAAAAATATAATTATGCCTTTAAATATATCTCTGCAAAAAAAACTTTTGGAAAGAATTTCTTTGGTGTCTCTGAGAACTGTGAAGTCTTAAGTCTGAACGGAATTAAAGGCATTTGTATTCATCCATTCTTTTTTTTTTTTTCCTGAGACGGAGTCTCGCTCTGTCGCCCAGGCTGGAGTGCAGTGGTGCAATCTCGGCTCACTGCAAGCTCCGCCTCCCGGGTTCACACCATTCTCCTGCCTCAGCCTCCCGAGTAGCTGGGACTACAGTTGTCCGCAACCACGCCTGGCTAATTTTTTTTTTGCATTTTTAGTAGAGACGGGGTTTCACCCTGTTAGCCAGGATGGTCTCGATCTCCTGACCTCGTGATCTGCCTGCCTCGGCCTCCCAAAGTGCTGGGATTACAGGCCTGAGCCACTGCACCTGGCAAGTGGTGTCTTTTCACTTAGTTTAAGTTTACTCAGTGATGAGGATATGAACATTTTTCTAATTGGCATTCACTTCCATAACTGTGAACTCTACCCAGTGACCAGTATCTGTGATGGTATTAAGTACCACCTGTTCAAGCTATTTATGTGTTGTAAATTAGTCCCTAATACCCCCTGTTTCCAAAGTCTTATGACATCTAAGATGAAATGATAATAGATAATTTCATTAATTTATAAAACTCTGACTGAAGATGGGAGAAAGATGTCTAAACTAATTCTTTAGATTATATTTATCAAGAACCAGACAGATTCTAATCATTCTACATGTACATTAAATATATTGAATTAGATTTCTCTTCTAACCTTTACAATAAATGCTATATGAGCTTGTGTGTTTATTTAGCTCCTGGAAAATATTAGCTCTAATCTCCCCTATTTCATGCTATTTATGTTTTAAACCTCGTTTCTGAATGTGCTTTGTTAATTTGAATTTTATTGGCCTAAACAAATTTTTTCTTATAATCAACATAAATTACATCGCCATAACTCATATGAAGTTTTCTTCCCTCCCTCAGAAAGTTGTGACCAAACAGGATTTTAATACATTGCAGTTTTTGTAGAACTCCTCTACCAACAATTTCATAGCTAGTTAACTGTTTAAATGCACACTTACTGTGCTAATGGTTGGAGAATAAGAGGTCAAGATGGTGGCTTTTACAAGGAACACATATTTCTGAGCTTATGGCCTGCAAAGCTAAGATAAATTTTAAGAGAGAGAAAAATATCCTAAGTATTTATATATTTAATTATGTTATATTTGAAGTCACATATTTAGGAAATGAAAGTAGGTGTTTTCAAACAATGTCAGTTTCTATCAGCATGCAGCAGGGGTATCCCTCTCCATGCACAGATGCACAGAAACGAGAGAAAAATTAAGTACTAAATTCTAGTGACTATTATAGGATGGTGCAAGTTTCAAGACATGTGAAAGAAAACACAAACTAAAATAATTAGTGAGGACTGTGATGTCCGATAAGGCAAGCAATGAATTCTCTCTTAGCCTCATCTTCTTCATTTGTAAAATTGTTAAATATTTTGCATGACTTCTTCATACTCAGACTTTAATTGTGGTTGGCTTAGAACTCTTTCTCTTTCAACATTGTCTTCATTTCTCCACCGTTTTACTAAATCTTAGTCGTGACTGTTGATATGTCCTCAAGTATCATATACGCACCACGTTCCTTGGAGGTGGTAGAGTGTAGTGAATAGTCAAACAGGTTCTGGGTTTAAATCCTGCATCCTCTGCTTTCTAGCTGTGTGATTTGGGTCAGGCTAGTTGCTATCTGAGCCTCATTTTCCTCATCTGATTGTTTTAAAGACAAAATAGTATATAAGACAAAAGAGTTAAACAATATGTGAAAATATTCCAGCCTCTGACACATCGAAATTCTCAAGAAATATTTACTGTTCTCAGAACAATATTCTATTCTATTCACAATAACAATTGTTACAATTTTTATGCCTGTTCTAAGTTAAAATCTCTACAAGTCCAAGGGTTAATCAAGAAACATTAAATGTCCCACAAATAATTATTTCTATTTAACATAATTTAATTTTAAAACAGTTTTAGGTTCACAGCAAAACTGAGCATTGAAGTGTAAAAGCTTTAAGATAATTTTTTGCCCTTTCAGTATTTAATTTATTTTATTTAGACCTGATTAATTATAAAATTATTTTTCCTTAGCCATGAGAATTCAATATTACGTTATAAAGATATTTCAACTGGAAAGCTTTTTTTTTTTTTTTTTTTTTGAGATGGAATCTGGCTCTGTCGCCCAGGCTGGAGTGCAGGGGCACGATCTCGGCTCACTGCAAGCTCCACCTCCCGGGTTCACCCTGTTCTCCTGCCTCAGCCTCCCTAGTAGCTGGGACTACAGGCGCCTGCCACCATGCCTGGCTAATTTTTTGTATTTTTAGTAGAGATGGTATTTCACCATGTTAGCCAGGATGGTCTCGATCTGCTGACCTCTTGATCCACCCACCTCGGGCTCCCAAAGTTAATTTTTGAATATATTTCAGATTTTGCTCTAGCATATTTAATGAGATATTAATGTCACTATACAATCTAAATTTTGGCATATCATTTTATGTCCCTCAGCGTGTAAAAATCCTTTGTCATTATAGCTTGTACTCTCTGTCTTTTAATAGTGAACTTAATGTATTTATACTAAATATGATTTTGACACATATGGATATATTTCTGCATCTTTAATAAAATTTCACTGTATTTTTACTTCTTTACTTTTTTCGTTTGTTTTCTGCTTTTCATTGACTTGATTGCATATTTTTGGGGGGTGTGTTGTTTGTATATTTCCTTTTCCATTTAATCTGTGTCGCTTTTCATTGCTCTTTAGTTATTAAATGTTGAACAAAGTGCATTAGCACTAATGAAGCACAAGGTTGCATTAGCAAAGTACAACTTGAAACAATCATCTCCTTCTACCTGAACAATTTAAAGGCTGTAGAAAATTTTAGATATGATCATCTCTTCCAGTTTTTATATTATTGCAATTTGTAAATATAATTATGTATTGTTTTTTAAATTCCAAGCTAAATAGTCATTATCCTTAATGTTATTATTGCTGTTACTTTGGTTATTGATTATTTAGATACACCAACGTGTTTTCAAGTTTCTGTATAACTCAGTGCCACTTAGATCTCACTCTTTTCTTCTCATTGAAGCATATATTTTGGTGCTCTTTGGTATGTAAACTCAATCATTTATTTGAATATGTGTGTGTGTGTATGTGGCAGGGTCTCAGGCTGTCACCCAGGCTGCAGTGCTGTGGTGCAATCATGGTTCACTGCAGCCTTGACTTTCTGGGCTCAAGCAGGTCTCCCACCTCAGCCTCTTGGGTAACTGGGACTACAGGCATTTGCCACCATGCCCACACCAGGCTAATTGTTTGTATTTTTAGTAGAAATGAAGTTTCACTATCTTGTCCAGGCTGGTCTTGAACTCTTGAGCTCAAGCAGTCTGCTCTCCCGAGCCTCCCAAAGTGCTGAGATTACACGCATGAACAACCATGGCTGTCCTGAAAATTATCTTATTTTATATATCTTACTCTTAATAATTTAGAAAGGTTTAAAATAATAGATTGATGGATATTTTCTCTTAGCACTTTGAAGAGTTTAAAATCATAGGTTGATGGAAATTTTCTCTTAGCACTATTGTCTTTTATAATTTCAAGATGCTTTCATTTTAAATTATGAGTAGAAAACAGAAATTACCTAAAAGGGCACAATTACTAGACTGACAGTGTTATGGGTTGAATTGTGTACCTTCAGCAAATAATGAGGCGGTAATTCCAGTAGCTGTGAATGTGACCTTGTATGGAAATACAGCCTTTGCAGATGACCAAGTCAGGATGAAGTCATTAGGATGGGCCCAATCCAATATGACTCTGTAGTTACAAAAAGGAGAAATGTGGACACAGGGAAAGATAGGTATACAGAGAAGGCGATGTGAAGACACAGGAAGAATGCCATTGATAAGCCAAGCGATATGGTCTGTCTTAGCTCCTGTAACTCCCATGTGTTGTGGGAGGGATTTGGGGGAGGTAATTGAATCATGGTTGTAGTTTCCGTAACTCCCATGTGTTGTGGGAGGGATCTGGTGAGAGATCATTGAATCACGGGGTGGTTTTCCCCATACTGTTCTTGTGGTGGTGAATGAGTCTCACAAGATCTGTTGGTTTGATAAGGGGTCTCCTCTTTGCTTGGTTCTCATTCTCTCTTGCCTGCCGCCATGTGAAATGAGCCTTTCGTCTTCTGCCATGACTATGAGGCCTTCCCAGCACATGGAACTGTGAGTTCATTAAACCTCTTTTTCTGTATAAATTATCCAGTCTCTGGTATGTCTTCATGAGCAGCAGGAGAACAGACTAAAACACCAAGAAACACCCAAAGCTGCATGACATAAGGAGAGAGACTTCTCTGGAATAGCTTTTTCCTTGTGGCTCTCAGAAGGAGCCACCTTTTCAACACCATGATTTTAGACTTCTGCCTTCCAGAACTCTGAGACAGTACACTTATGGTTAAGCCACCCACTGTGCGCTGTTTTGTTAGGGCAGTCCCAGGAAACTACTACAGATACAAATCGTAAACAGAAACAAGAGCCAGGAGAAACCAGAACCTTCAACCCTCTATGCAGTACTCTGTCCTTTCTTTCTGGAGGTTTTCAGAAGGAATTTCAAGGATTCGGCAGGGGGTTGGTAGACCATGCTGGGCCCACTGTGTCCCATTCCTGCCAGATTCCTGCGGGAACTGCACGGTTTACTAGGTTACACTTTCTTTTCTGTTTATGGCTTCTCAGGATGCACACTTGACCCTATGCCCTCTCTTAATCCTGGCAACCCCCCATACTCTGCCTAAATAAATACCAGTGGACATAACTACCGACATGCCAAAGTCCTCAACATCTCATATTCCATGGAAGAGTACATAGACGGGCTCTTTATACTGTCATAGATTATACCAGCCGGGTATCCAAGTGATGTCAACAGGGCCCCAGTGTTTTTTAGACATTTTAATAAAAATTTCTTTTTAAAAAATCAGATTTTGCTATAGAGTCAGGCTTATAATCCCTATGTTCTTTTCTTGACAGTATGTTTTTCCAAAAGAATCCTCAGCCATCCACATAAAAACAGTTTCCATATATGCGAACTGGAAATTTTTATAACTGGTAGAAACAGACTAAAAACTGGACTTTCAAAAAATATAGTTGGCCTTTCCTGTGTACGAGCTCCGCATTCACAGATTCAACCAACTATGGATAGAAAATATAGTATTCCCAGATTGGGCAGCCCAAGGATGCAGAGGGCTCAGTTTTAATTTTCCCAGGTTATACAGGACCAATGTTGGAATTTTAGCATTTCTGGATTTTGGCATCCATCAGGGTTCTAGAACTAATCTCTCACGGAGAACGTGGAACCACTGTATATACCAATGGCAAATAAGCAGTGAAAATTTGCTTAACGCCACTAGTCATTAGGAAAATGCAATTAAAACTGCAATGAGATGCTCTATACAGCTACTAGGACGGCTATAATCAAATCACAGAAGACGGAGTACTGATGAGGATATGTAGAAACATCAGTGGTATAGTTGCTTTGGATAACAATAGGGAAGTTTCTTTTAAATTTAAATATACATTTATCATATGACTCAACTGTCAATTCCTGGATGTTTACCCAAGAGAAATAAAAGCATGTTCATACAGAGACCCATTTGCTAATGTTTATAGCAACTTTATTTGCATGGCCTTAAACTAGAAATAATCCAGAGGCCCATGTATTAGTAAAGGTATAATCAAATGGAACACTAGTTTGCGATAAAAAAATACAATATAGACATATGTAACAGCATGAATAAATCTCCAACGCATTAAGTAAACTCAATAAAAAACAATCAAAGCTACATAGTATATGATTCAATTTTTGTGACATTATTTAATAGCCAAAACTGTAGCCACCCAAATCTGAGTGGGGTAGACAGGGGCTAGGTGTCAGGTTGGGGGCGAGGACTGAATACAAAGGGGCACCAGGTAACATAGTACTTTAGGTTGCTGTAACAGAATATCATAGACTGGGTAGTTTATAAACAACCAAAATTTATTTTTCACAGTTTTCGTGACCAGAAGTTCAAATTCACGTTACTGACAGATTCAGTGCCTGGTAATGACTCACTTCCTGATTCAGAGGTGGCTGTCATTCTTTTGTCTCCTCACATTGTAGAAGGACGGGATATCTCCAGGGTCTCTTATAAAAAGCACTAACTCCTTTGATTAAGTCTCTGTTCTTATGATCTAATCACCTTCCAAAGCCTCCAACTCGCAATACCATTATATTGGGTATTAGATTTCAGCATAAAATTTCAGAAGAATATAAAAATTGAATCTATAGAACAAGGGAATTTTTAGGATGAAACGTCTCCATTGAAGTGGTTGTTACACTACTGTAAACATTTGTCAAAATTCATCAAAATGAACACTTAGAAAATGCTGTTATATATCATTATCGTTTGGCTGTGTCCCTCCAAAAGGCATGTGTTGGAACATAATCCAATGAACCACTGTTGGGAGGTGGGGCCCAATGGGAGGTGTTTAGGTCATGAAGGCTGAAGCCTTGTGAACAGATTCATGCTGATTTAAAATAACTTAAAGCTGGGAGTTCAATCTCTTGCTGTCTCACCTTCCACCATGAGATGACACAGAAAGAAGGTCCTCACCAGACACTTGCCTTTGCATCTTGGATTTTCCAGTTTCCAGAACCATGAAGAATCTCTACAAATTGCCCAGTCTCTTATATTCCATTATAGCAGCACAGACTGAATGTAACTATACATGTATTGCATTTGAATGAATATTAGTAAGAAATTAAACATTCACCACAATAAAGGGATCTTTGAATGAGCACTGGGTCCCTCTGAGCAAGGCCATGGACAGATGTTATGTAAGAGAAAGGACTGGATCAGAACTTTGAGAGCAGAAAGCATCAAATATTCTACAGCTTGAGCCTTCTGTAATGGTAGCAGTAGGAACTGAAGATTCCTATGTTTTTGTTATCTTAGATGGTGAATTGGACTCCACTAATGGAGGGGCTTAAGATATCGGCAGCCATTTATTTTGTATAAACAGTTGTGCAAAATGAATGTGCCAATAAACAATAACAAAATAAATTGGGAGAGCTTCAAATCTAATCCACCTTTTAGGAAGTCTATGATGGATAGACTTGACCTACAGAATCTATGCACACTTTTGATAAGCCAATAATTTCCTCTCTATATAGATACCCCTAATTCAGGCTTCAGGGGCTAAAAAGTGTTCCCAGAGTTGCAACAAAATCATCAATACTTGAACAATATAACACACACTACAAGATTCCTTACTTTGAATGTTGAATATGTGTAGATATAGATACTAACAGAAGAAATTAAAGTTTGGCAGCTTTTGAAAGTGTAGTCATTCAAATATGTAAGGCACTGTTTGATGACACAACTAAAAATAAAGTTTTCATATTTCTTTTTTCAGTATTTTACATAATCTAGGGAGATATAAACTTCTGGCTAACAAAAAAATAAATGTTTGCTTAGGAAACAAGACTCCCAGACTTAAAAATCGTTACAAAAATACATATGTGACCAGCTATGTTTGGTTTCTCCGTTGTCTTTTGTTTGCATTCTAATTTTTCCAGCTTGAAGTATCTTGTCCTTACTCATTTTTAGACATCCAATACAGAGGTAATATTTATTTATTCAGTATTTGTCACTTTGAGAGTACTATGTTTTCTCAGATGTGAATCATCAAGTTGTTCTTGAATATTATACATTTCATTTTCAGGGTAGGATAAACTTTGTACCGATTATATTTGAATTTGTTACTTGAAGTGGAAATTGTATGTGATAGCAGAAAGGCTGAGTGCTTTGAAATGAGTAATACTGGATAGTGAAATATTGGTTAAAATTCTGGATCTTCCAGTGATAGCTGCCATCAAGGACACATTTCTTATCATTTTTAGCCTTAAGTCACTCACTTTGAACATGGAAATAATAAACACATTTTACAAAGTTATACTGGTGTGATGAGATCAGCATTCAGTAAAGGGAAGCTGATACGACTGTCAGTCAACGGATTCATCTAGCTATTTACCTACCGTTCTTTTGTTTTCCTCTCTGCAGCCAAAAGATTTAAGTTCAAATTCTGGATTGACAGTTTATTACATCTGTGACTTTTAGCAAATTATGTACTTTGCAGTCTAAAATTTCACATTTATAATGTATGATATTATTATTAAAGAGTCTATAAGAATCCAGTTTAGTGCCTGAAATATAGTAGGTGCTCATTTAATGACAGCTACTATTTCAACTTTTAGACATCACTATTACTACAAAACTGGCTTTGATATTTTACCTTTCTAAAATTTATTTTTTTGCTTCCTAAAATGCAGACTGTCCTACATCCAAACTATATTGGAAATTAAATATTTTAACGGAAAATAAAAATCACACACAGGTCAAGTAAGTTATAGTGGTTTTGAACAAAAGGCATACAATTTCTTTTTAAAAAAATATAAAAAGTACTAAAGCTATGTTCAACACGAATATACTTATATGTGTATTATATACATGCTGGAAATATCAGTTTTTAAGGGACTACATAGCAGCTACATGTTTTGATAATTGACATTATTCAGCAAATTATTCTAATACAGGAAGTATGTCAAATGATGAGTTCAGTATAACATTTTTATCTGCATTGCTTTGTTACTTTTGTGCATTACTATTAAATGCATTGTTATATGTTGCTGTAAGTTGTATTATTGCATATTAAAATCATTCTTAGATAAAATAAAAATCAACAAGGTCATTTGCACAGCTCGAGAAAATGTTTTTATCATACAGAGATTACGCATTTTTCTTTTAGCACTTTTTTTGCATGAAATCAATTGTTTCAGGGTTTTTTTTTTAAAAAAAACACATCTTCCAGGTAAAGTAAATATTTTCACTTTTAGCTACACATGGATATCCTCCATTATTTATGTTGTCATATACTTATCTTAGTAAAAGTTTGCCTAAAAATAACTGCTTATCCAAAGTGTACTTATGTTAAGTGTAGATATATTTTGAGTAAATAAAAAGCAGGTATTGTTTTCAGAGATAATCTTAAAAATGCTTTATCATGAATCTGGAGGTTAAATAGCTGGAAATGAAATCCAGAAGTAAATGATACCACTTGTAAACATACCTCTGACATTAGGAGTATACAGGAAATTATGACAAGTATCTGTTATCATAGATAAGTAAGGGTATCCCATGGGTAACTAAAAATGAGCATATTTAATGGGAGCCAAGTTTCGTATTTTTAAAAGACATGGAGAAATTTATTTTATAAGAAAAATCTGTTTAAAATGGAAAATCTTTGTAAAAAAACTACTCTTTTTAAAATCCTTTGCTAATGGCCTTCTTGAACTTTATCTTAATGTATATAAGAATTCTTCAAAAGTCACATTATATAATTAATTAAGGATACTAGAGAAAATTAGATACTGCAATGTGTCAACAATGTTTAGAACTGATGTTAAATAAGTCTGGGTGCAGTGCCTCACTCCTGTAATCCCAGCACTTTCGTAGGCGGGTCACCTGAGGTCAGGAGTTCAAGACCAGCTTGGCCAACATGGTGATACCCCAACTCTACTAAAAATATGCAAATTACCTGGGTGTGGTGGTGGATACCTCTAGTTACAACTACTCTGGGAGGCTGAGGCAGGAGAATTGCTTGAACCTGGGAGGTGGAGGTTACAGTGAGCCGAGATCACGCCACTGCACTCCAGCCTGAGAGACAGAGCAAGACTGTTAAAAAAAAAAAAGAAAAAATATCGCTGCTAAATACGTTTCTGGCTATTACTAATTTCTATTTGTGATGGTCTTGTTTGTGCTTTTCTTTTTAATAAAGACTTGTTTTTTAAAAGAAAGCACAGTGATCTGGATGATGTCTTATGGTAAAGCCTTGGGGTAAACTCCAAAGGGTAAGTATTAGCAGTGTCGATGCCACCTCATTACGGTAACCACAATACCACATTTAAAGTGAAAAAAAAAATCAGACTTTTCTGAAGTGTCTTGCAAATTCAAATCCTTTCTATGATGGCAAATAAAACAGGAATTTGGAGCACCAAACTTGCCCCTTCCTCTGCAATAAAGTAAACAAAAGTTTCAAACATGTTTTAGAATGAATTCCTAATTTTATACATCAAATGACCACCCTCTCATCACATTGAATACCTATGGTAAGAAATTAGAATTCTCTCTCTCGTCCTTCCTTGTTAGTGTAGGGTAGAAGGGATTTTTTTTTCTCATCCATCACTAGGTTCATGGCTGAAGCACCTATAACAAAAGGCAGTTTAACAACAGAAAAGCATACATATTTATTTAATGTAAATTTTATGTGACATGTGGACCTTCAGAAATGAAGACCCAAAGAAATGGCGAAATCTATGTATATTTATGCTTAGGTTGGATGGGGAGTAGACAGTCATGAGGAAGCATGATTGAACAGAAGGAGTATGATCTAATGGTGATAAGCTGGGGGAACTTAGCAAGGCCTGTTTGTTCATATTATTTTCTGTGTCCCAGTGTGACATTCCTTGTCTCCAGATATGAGGCACATGAGG
Source organism: Symphalangus syndactylus (assembly GCF_028878055.3). Lineage (NCBI taxonomy): Eukaryota > Metazoa > Chordata > Mammalia > Primates > Hylobatidae > Symphalangus > Symphalangus syndactylus. Next base: position 7,316,800 of record NC_072445.2, on the reverse strand, counting down.
CTCTTATCACATACTTCAGAGGAAGATCAGATTCTTTTTTTATTTTTTTTTTGAGACAGAGTCTCGCTCTGTCGCCCAGGCTGGAGGGCAGTGGCGTGATCTCCGCTCACTGCAAGCTCCACCTCCCGGGTTCACACCGTTTTCCTACCTCAGCCTCCCGAGTAGCTGGGACTACAGGTGCCACCACCACACCCGGATAATTTTTTGTATTTTTAGTAGAGACGAGGTTTCACCGTGTTAGCCAGGATGGTCTCAATCTCCTGACCTCGTGATCCACCCACCTCGGCGTCCCAAAGTGCTGGGATTACAGGAGTGAGCCACCGCACCCAGCTGAAGATCAGATTCTTTTACAGCTTGCTTCAGAGAAGAAGGATTGGAGAAGGTCAGAGACCTTTCTCCTTTGTGATTTTCTCAAATGTGAAGGTGCCATCTTCTGGGGTAGCACGTTCTGAACCCAATGCTCTGGGGTAGCGTGTTTCTATTTGTAGAATATCAAGAGAATGGTGTTGCATCTTTCAGAAAACCCAGTCTAGAAAATCTTAGGAATGAAATATACAACCTAATTTTATACATTTTTCTAATTTCTATTTATGGTTAATATTTGAAGAAACATTCCCTCATGCATATAGAGTTTTAATTTAATGTAAGTGGATAATATACATAATAATGCTGGTTGCAAAGATTTTGTGTTCCAGAAGAGTTCAATAATATTTTCCTTAAAGGTTGGCGTGGAAGAAGAAAATTTATTTCCAACATTTTAATCTTTGACTCTGCATTAGCCATTTTCAAGTAGATAAATTAATTTTTTTCACTTGAGTTATTTACTGAAAATTGGTGAACTTAATTGCTGAAAAGCTTTAGCTTTTGCTGTTTTTTTTTCGCTAATCATTGATTCAGTGATTACTATTTCTTTTCTATTTTCTTTATATGTACTGTAATTTCTCAATGGCATTCAAGAAACCCAGGAAAGCACATTGAAAGTGGAATTATTTGAGCTGGACATATACTTGTGCATTAAAAAATTCTCCAAATATGTCTTTAAAACTTAATTAAAAATGTCAACTTAGAAACTTAATGTGCCTGGGGCTTAGTCCAGAGGACAGTGGTATCAGCTGAAACAGGAAGATAATGGAAGGGGATTTGAACTTTATGATAAGGACTCCTGGTCAGTTTAAGAAAGACAATGGCAGGATCAGAATATACGTTACTGCCTGCTGTGTATATGCAGCAATAGTGGTTATACCTGGTTCTTTGTCTCCAAATCAGAGCACAGGCCCAACAAGAACAATCCTCGGTCCACTTATGAAGGAGGCTTATCCACTCAGTTGGAGGTATGGTTTCCCTGCATATTGCTGCCAACTTCCTGTCACTGCCCCAGAGGTTTAGAATTAGCATTAATGACCTTCAAACAGCTTAATTTCCCCAGAGTCATTGAACACAGCTAGTTGGCCCTACTAGGCTGAAAGCCATATGGCATCAATTGTAAATGTTTTGCTACCATTTCCCAACATAACCACCTGCCTGATTTACTGTTTGCTGGATACTCACCTTGAATGTGAATATGTCCACATAAATTTTTTCTTTAAATTAAGAAATGTAGTTTAAAATTATGATTCATTTTATCCTATTAAGATGTTGAAGGGGGATGCTGAAGAAGATTCACATTGTCAGTTTTGTATAAATCCACTTGTTGGAGAAAAGTGTTGAAATGAAATTAACAAAACCATCACATAAATATAAACGTGTAGATTGTTAAAATTACAGTTTTAGGAAATTTGCAACATAAAGTACAAGTTAAATAAATATCTCATTTTGAACTCACATATTTAGTACAAATTATTGCCCAAAATACATCCTAGGGCTTGGGGATAATTAGAAAAGAGAAGACCCCCAGAGCTATAAATCATTAAAAAACCAGATAGCTTAACTTCAAAATGCATTTTATTTTTTTTAGTCTTGGGTTTCAAGATAAAACCTTGAAGAAAACTGTAGAAGCCTTTTCTCTTAGCCATAAAATAGACTCCATATCCCTCCCTTTCCTACCATTTATACTCCCTTCACATTTATCTAATTGTATGCTGTCGTCTATATGCCTTCTTAGAAGTTGCAGGGGCTAATCTTGAGTCTGACAAAGGAAGCTTGGAGACTCAGCTGCAAAATTCCCAAGATTATTTCAAGGTGGCTGGCTAGTCAACAACCCCGCCATTGTTGAGATGCTGCCAGCTCGTGATTCAGGAGGACTGAGACACAAAATAGCCACCAGAGCAAGACACACAGACATTGTACTCAGCACAATTTTGCGCGCCTTCCTTATCAATTTTTCCACACTTAAACTCCTACCCTCACCCCCAAAATTGAAGTGGTTGCTTTGGATGGGAATCCGGCCACATCCCCTTTACTAGTTTTGGTTAGTAAAATCCCTTTCTTTCCACCAGACCTCACTCTTGTGAATTGGACTCTGCAAGTGGTAAGCATTCAGATCTGTATTCAGTTACAACGAAGTGATCTCTCTGCAATGGATACAGAAAAGATAGGTTCAAGGGGAAATATAGGGGAAGAGGGAGGGGGAACTTAAATAGGGGGGATAAATGAATTTGTGATAATTAAAAGCAGACATAGAGAAAATTCTGAAGGGAAACTGGTAATAGTGTATATGGAGACATTGTGCTCCTCAATGGAAATTTTGAGGGTACGATATTGTTTCCATGCATCTCCCTTTCAGCAATTCATCCCAGTGACTTGATGCAATGACATCACCTGTTCTCTTCTGAGGAAACAGTTTTAGACATTCAAAGCCCAGTTGTTCAATGTAGCCGAGATTCTTTAATTTCTATTTCAGCTAATTAGTAGCAATACAAACTCTTGCCAAACAAGAAATGTGAATTCTTAAAGATTAAATTTTATTTTCTCTCTATCTAGAGGTAGGAAACCAATCTTTCGGGAGGCACAAATTACGATGACAGCCAACATTCATTTATTCATTCCAAAATAAAGCCTTTATGTGTAATGAATTATTTTTCGTAATTCTAGAAAGTGGCGTGTTCCAGCAATTATAATTATAAAGTGTACTGTTTTTGGAGGGTAAAATAGTAAGTCACATCATTAAGGTCAAAATGATGTTTAAAGGAAAACTATAACTATGCCTTTAGTATATTAAAATTAGATAATATTTTATACATCTGTCCCTGCAAAATAAAACACTTTTCATATGTTTTCTTTGGCTCACACACAACTAAATTTGATGAGATAAAATATACAAATATTTGACAGGGTCAATTTCCTTTTCAAGTTGGATTTTAATTAATTCAATAAGCATGTATTGATGACCTACTGTATGCAATACATTTGGCTAAATTTAGCATATCTGATTTTGCTCTATCATCATGGATCGTGATGTTTGTGACGGGGGATGTTTGTGACTGGGAGCTTTTTTTCCCATTAGCCAAATAAATAAGTAGGTAAATGCTTAAAGATTTTTTTAAAAATCCACGTGGTGTTATTTTGAGAGGTATAGAATTTATCTAAGCTCCAGTTCCTTCCATTGGAAAAATGCATATTTAAATGAGGTAATATGTATAAAGGCAATGGTGGCTGGGCACGGTGGCTTGTGCGTGTAATCCCCGCAATTTGGGAGGCCCAGGTGGGACGATCGCTTTAGCCCGGGAGTTCAAGATCAGCCTGGGCAACAGGGAAAGACCCAGTTTCTACAAAATATTTTTAAATTTAGCTGGGTGCAGTGGCACGTGCCTGTAGTCCCAGCTACTTGGGAGGCTGTAGCAGAAGGATTGCTTAGGCCTGGGAGGTTGAGGTTGCAGTGAGCTGTGATCGCGCTACTGCCCTCCAATCTGAACCACAGAGTGAGACCCTGTCTCTAAAAATAAATAAATACAGAAATAAATAAATAAAGACATACATACATACATACACAAAAAAGGCAAAGAGTAGGCCCTCAATAACATGAGCTAATATCAATCTGTATTTCCATAAATTGGTATCATTCTATGTATTCATAGCCTCCAAACCTGTTATAGTCCAGTCTTCGGCTCCTTTTCCTGTGGCTTTAAAAATTTATATTAGATAAGGAAAAGAATCACACTATATACTTATCCTTAACTGTTTTATAGTTATTTTCAGATTTACATTTCCTGTGGTTACCAAATTACAAATGGCTACATGTAAAAACATACCTTTCTGGACAGTTTAGTTTCTCAAAGTTCAGAGGAACTCATATGCACTTACATGTAAAAATTATATAAAATATGCATATGTTAACTTCTCATATATACTTGAAAGACACCTAACAAAATTGAGAGTTCGCAATGGCGTTACACACATATTTGACGTTGCAAATAGAAAAAAACAGATATCCAGAAATCAGGCTGAGTTTATACCCTAGAGATATTTGCAATTCCTCCATAATAAAGTGACAAAATTTGTGACTTTGAAGCTAAAAATTATGTATAACTACATTTTACACAATTTTAGCCATCAACAACTTATATTAACAAATAAATTAAGTTATACATCAAGCCAGAAAAGATAGCAAATTTCTTATGTTCTAGTATGGGAAGAAGAAAGGCATTTTTAGTTTAAAATTTAGTATGCGACACAAAATGGCCAGATGGTGCACATAATCCATTTGTTGCAGGGCTTCTAGTTCTTTCTGTGCATTGGAAGAAAACCAGGTGACAAGTTAGGCAGCAGTTTTTATGTAGGACATTTCCAAATTGCATATAATCAGAGAATAAGGATCTAGAAGATAACTTCCAACTAAAAACAAGCCATTCTGACTCAAAGTCACAAGAATTCAGTCTTAATAATCACAAATGCTTTCTGGTCTCAAGCTTAAATATCTATTCTCTATTTTCTTTGGACTCTCAGTGTCTTAGAATTTTTGCACACATAGTCTTACATTTTCCTCTTCAGAGAATGGGATTGGCAGAAGAAATGAGAGAACTTTTTGCAGCCAGTCATTTTTTCCAAGATCACAGAGCTAGTCAATACACCCTGAGATTCACATAAAACATGAGAATAGCCAGTATGGGGTACCTAGAAATGAGGAGCACTGCAATTATAATACAAACAAAAATTATACCCCATTTTACTAGTTTGAATCATTACCACAATAAACATGGATTCATATGTTAGGCTGTGATAGAACCAAAAGAAGACATTTATGTGATTTTTTTTTTTTTAATGGCATGCATCTGCTCGGGACAGGCTGTGCTTTTTAGAGGAACAAATTTATCCTTCAGTAAAAAATTCTGGAGAAGTGTGATATAAAAGATCAATTAAACTTGATATTTAAAGTCTTTGTACCAAAATAATGAATCTATTCATGAACAATACAAGAATGAGATTTGGCAGGAAAGCTATGTCAGTATATCTCATATCAGTGCCTAGCTAGGATGCTAATTCACAAGAAAAAATATTGTCATTCTCCAATGTCAGACGGTTATTTGAAGCCTGTCTGCTTTTTTTGGTAAAGATACTTTAAATAAGGAACCTGGGGAAAGAGTTACAGATATCTACTGGCATGAAGAGGAAGACTGTTTACTGAATAGAATTGAATGGATTTTTTTATGAGTATTGGTATTATTTCAATTTTCAATTAAAAAATAAACTGGTATATGCAAAATCTTCATGCTGTGGGCCATATTGAAAGATAGTAAATAATTGAAATAAAATGCCAAGATATTGGTGGGGACCCGTCTGCACCTACTAGGGTCTTGATGTTACCTGAGCCCCCTTAGGTATTTTAAATATGTGCCAGAAGACATGCTTCCCAGGACATGATTTTTCTATTCCTAAAAATAAGTTACAGGAAAAATAGACAAATGAAGACTAAATGTTTCAAGAGGGAACCCATATAATGGGTTAAATGAGGCATAGGATAGCAGTGTGTGAGGCATTTTGTATTAGAGCTCATTTAAAATACCATCGGTTACATGAGGTTTCAGAAAAAAAGAAAACAGCCTGTGTTCTGCATAAACAACTGTATGCAATGCATTGTAAAATGGGTATGAGGAATTAAGGAAAGAATGCCTTTTCTTCTGGTGTTCATCTTCCTCCTGGTTCCTAGCCAACTACAACAATTTGTTTTATAATCTTGCTTATGGCACCTTCCATGGCAACAGGTGCTTACTCATTTTGACAAATGTCACTTTATTAACAATCGTGATGTATGCAAAGAGGACTAACAATCCCTCTAGTTATGCAAAGGACAGGCACAGTACCCGCTGGGGATCAGAGCCTACCAACTTTGTGACAGCTCACAGTATATTTTCACTATTGAAGCCAATGGAGTATATATTGAATATACACTTTGTTCAAGGATTGGTCCTGCTTTATGCTTGAGGCTTATTTTATTTTCAATGTGTCCTGATTTATTAAACTAGTTTTATGATGGACACACCTAAAGAGCATCTGTCTCCTATACAGGAAATGGCCATGTTATAGTGACAAACTTGGCAATGTAGAAATAAACTTAGAAATGTAGGCAAATATGAGATGATACCTGAACATCATCTCAGCCACACCACAGTTATTGAGATATTGTTTTCTAAGGGTAAGGTCCAAACACTTTATCATATTTTTATATCTTGCATGTAGTAGATAATTTATATACCTACCAATCACACACACACACACACACTTAATGTCATAGCAATCTAATTAGAAATAAAAGTTTCTAAATTTCAAACAATGTGGAGCAAAACTATAAAATATTGTCTTAAGTTTTACAAATTTTTTAAAAAGGTGATTCACAGGATTATGGAGGATATTGATCCAATTGAATAAAACATAAAGCCCTGAATACTTCTCCACTCTTCCATTTTTATAGAAACTAAGAAGCAATTTAAGGATTTCTTTTTTAATGTGAAGAAAAATGTTTTGTTAGATTTTCTGCTAAATGCCATTTAAATAATCAATTTGCCAACATTTAGGGAAATTGAGTATGCCACTTCTCTAAAAAGCTTGTCATTTCTCTTTAGGGTAACGTGTAACAGAGATGCATAGGTAAATTCAGGGATGTGCTTTGAAATACTATTAGTAGATAGCAAATGGGGGATAGATGGATAAAAATTTAATCTATATATTACTGGGCAAGAGTTAAAAGGGATAAAGTATCTCTCTATACACATGGGTCTCAAAATTGGCCTCAAAAATGATACTGAGTTAAAAAACACTAAGTGAAACATGGTGAATATCACATTTCCCTGTGTAAATATAAAAATAGAAAAAATATAACAATCATTGTTGATATATATTTAGGAAAGAAAGGATTAATAGTTTAATATTGAGAGTAGATTAGACACACACATATATTAAATATATAAGAATTAGCCTTTCGATTTGTTAATCTTTTTGTTTTAATCTGCTGTATCTCTATTTACTATTTCATTCATTATTATTGTTGGTTTTTATAATTGCATTTCTTCTGCTTGGGTTTCTTATATTTTCCCTAATATCTTAAGTTAACTGTTGAATTTATCGGTTTTCAGACTTTATTGCTTTCTTGTATGTTTTAAATATGCTTTCCTATTTCCAAATCTACAAATTTTTCAAAAAAAAATGTTTTTTTCTGACTTTGAACTTCGTTGTGCTAAGAGAAGTATATCTGTCTGATAATTCCTTGGAATTGGCTGATATGTGCATTATGTCTTCCCCATGTGGTTCGGCTTTCTCTGAAGTTCCGTGCGTACCTGAGAACACTGTGTATTCCTTGGTATGATGGGTTTGTTGACTTCTTTATATGTTTTGAGGCAAGTTATTAGAGGCATCAAAGTTGAAATGAGTGTATAATTATCATTGTTTTATGATGTTTTCCATTCTATATGATGCTTTGTGCCTTAAAGACTTCACTCTATAATATTAATATAGATACACCAGCTTTCCTTTGACTAATATTTAAGCTGCCTAATTTCTTATCCTTTGTGTATCAGTTTTTCCATGTTTTTATTTTCATGTGTGATTCTTCGATAGTATAATCCTGGATCTTATCTTTTATTGAATTTAACCTTTAACTAGAAAGTTAATTTATTTACATTTATTAGGATTGCTGATATATTTGGATTCATTACCATCCTATTTCTTGTTTTGTATGTTCCTCTTTTGCTTCATCGCTTTTACTTTTTATCACTTTTTCTGCATCTTTTACATGAAGATTTTATTTAAATTCTATTTCCCTCTTTATTCTTTTAATAGTTACCATGAAATTTTAACAGATTTATTTACTTAAAGTCTACATTAATCATTTTCTCTATTCCTTCTTTATATAACATAGGGACCTTAGAATTATAAAAATCAAATCACCTGCTAGTCTTACTTATTGTCCCATATTTTAATTATATCCTTTCTGTATTCCCAAATTTAATTTTTTTGTTATTTCACACAGACCCTGTGGTTTATCTACATGCTTTCCATGTTCTTCACTCAACATTTCTTCTTGTATCTGCAGCTTTCCTTTTGTAGTTATTTTCCATCTTGCTGACATATCGTCAAAAGTTTGTTGAAGTGTGAATCTATTCACTTTTAGGTTTCCTAAAGGGAGTTTTAGTTTTTCTTTTAGGTTTACTTACATCTTACTTTTGAATTATTTCACACATGACAAAATATGTGAGAGGAGTACAACTATTAATACTTCCTATATACCTTGCGCCCACATCCTTTACTTGTTTATGTTTTACTGAATGCACTTTATCATTCTCTCTCTCTTCATCCTCAGTGTTCATTTTATTACCATGTTGACAGGAAGAGTTGTTCTTGATATTAAGTAAGGATTTTAAATCAACTTATTATCACTGCAAATTTCCAAAAGACAGAAAGAAGGGTAACAGTGTGAATCTCTCTGGCTTCTAGTAGAAATGGAAATATTGCTTAGATTGGAGGAAGGTCATAGAGCACTCAGAAGAAATATGATCGTATTGTCATCATAGAAGCAATACATTTGTCTTTTGTCTCCTTACTTGTTTATATTTTTTCAACTATTTAAATCAAACAATTTGAGGTGAAAGTTCACCACCACTCTCACCTACCAATAACAAGATAGAACAGTGGAAATATTAATTCACAAACATGTGTTTTCATTTTGATGATAGTCAGCTACTAATCTAGATGCTTGATATAAGAGACATTATCTAAGCTCTACCATACCTGTATCAGTAGAATTACTTCCCTATTATACATGAAGATATACAGGCATACCTTGGAGATATTACAGATTCAGTTCCAGACCACTGCAGTAAAGCAAACATTGCAATAAAGTGAGTCATACAAGTTTGTTGGTTTTCCAATGCATAAAAAAGTCATGTTTACATTACAATATAAGCAGCTGAGTGTGCAATAGAAGTATGTCTAAAAAACAATGCACATACTTTAATTTTAAAATACTTTATTGCTAAAATGCTAATGATTATCTGTTCCTTCATCAAGTTGTGATTTTTCACAGGTAAAGGGTTTGGTCCAAGTGTTGGTGGCAGCTGACCAATCAGGGTGGTGGTTTCTTAAAGTTAATGTGGCTGTGGCAATTTCTTCTAACAAGGCAGCAATGAAGTTTGCCACATTGGTTGACTTTTCCTTTCATGAAAGATTTTTTTTTTTTTTTTGTAACGTGATGCTGTTTGATAGCTTTTTCCCCACAGTACAACTTCTTTCAAACCCAAATTCTACCACTGCTTTATCAACTAAGTTTCTGTAATATTCTAAATTCTTTGTTGTTATTTGAAGAATGTTCACAGCATCATTACCAGGAGTAGATTCTATCTCAAGGAACGACTTTCTTTGCTCATCTCTAAGAAACAAATCCTAATGCATTAAAATTGTATCTTGAAACTGCAGCAACTCAGTCACATTTTCAGGCTCCAGTTCTAATTCTAGTTGTCTTGCTGATTCCACCACATCCGCATTTACTTCCACTGAAGAGTTAAACCCCTCAAGGTCATCTGTGAGAGTTGGACTCAACTTCTTCTAAACTCCTGTTATTGTTGATATTTTGGACTCCTCCCAGGAATCACAAATGTCCTTAGTGTCATCTAGAGTGGTGAATCCTTTCCTGAAGATTTTCAATTTATTTTACCCAGATTAATCAGAGTAGTCATTATGGCAGCAATAACCTTACCATGTTTAGTTCTTATGTAATAAAACTTGAAAGTTGAAATTACTCTTTGATTCAGAGGCTACAGAATGGATGTTGTGTTAACGAGCTTAGAAACACTAATATCCTTGTTCACCTCCATCGGAACTCTTGGGTGGTCAGGTACATTGTCAATGAACAGCAATATTTTGAAAGGACTCTTTTTTTTCTGAGCAGTAGGTCTCAAGAGCGGGATAAAAATATCCAGTATACCATACTGTTAACAGATATGCTGTCATTCAGACTTTGCTCCATTTATAGAGTACAGGCACAGTAGATTTAGCATAATTCTTGCTATTTTCAGAATCGTTAATCAGTATTGGCTTCAACTTCAATTTACCAGCTGCATTAGCCCCTACCAAGAGTGTCACCCTGTGCACTGAAGCTTTAAAGCCAGGCATTGACTTATTTTCTAGCCATGAACGTCCTAGACAGCATCTTCTTTCAATATAAGTCTGTTTCATCTACACTGAAAATCTCTTGTTTAGTGTAACAAACTTCATCTATTATCTTAGCTAGATTTTCCAGATTATGTGCTAAAGCTTCTACATCAGCACATGCTACTACTTCACCTTGCACTTTTTCTTTTATTTTGGGATGGCTTCTTTCCTTAAAAATTATCAACCAACTTCTTCTAGTTTCCAACTTTTCTTCTTCATTTCTCTCAGCCTGAAGAGAATTGAAGATAATTTGGGCCTTGTTGTAGTTGGTTTGATTTTCTATCCAGACTGATAAAACGTTCTCCATATCAGCAACAAGCCTGTTTTACATTCTTCATCGTTCATTTGTTCACTGTAGTAGCACTGTCAATTACCTTCAAGAACTTTTCCTTTGTGTTCATAAGTTGGCTGTTTGTTATAAGAGACCTAGCTTTTAGCCTCTCTCAGCTTTCAACATGCCTTCTTCATTAAGTTTAATCATTTCCAGCTTTTGACTTAAAGTGGGAGATGTATGATGCTTTTCTTCTCACTTGAACACTTACAGGCCATTGCAGGGTTATTACTTGGTCTAATTTTAATATTGTTGTGTCTCAGGGAATAGTGAGGCTTGAGGAGAAGAAGAGAGATGGAAGAACAGCTAGCTGCTGAAGAAGTGGGAACACACATGATATTAATTAAGTTTGCTATCTTATATGTGCAGAGTGTATGGTGTCCCACAATTACAATAGTGACATAAAAGATCATTGATCACAGATAACCATAAGTAATATAATGACAATGATAAAATCTGAAATATTGTGAGAAGTATTGAACTGTGACCCAGAAACCAAAAGTGAGCACATACTGTTGGAAAAAATAGTGTGGATAGAATTGCTCAAGGCAGGCTGGCCACAAACCTTCAATTTGTAAAAAACACAACATCTACAAGAAAAGTGCAATGAAACAAAGTACGCTTGTCATTGCTCCAGGTTACAGAGAAAAAAAGTGGAAGAGATTAGATTCAAATCAAATCTCTCTGATGCCAAAATCCATGATCTTAATCATTAAATACATTGCTTCCAATTTTATGTCTAGATAATATATATTTCATAGGTTTTATATAAAAATCTATTGTTTAACCTCGTCTCATTAGTAATATATATATAATATTCAGAAAGTTTAATTAAACAATGGTTGCTTAAATGAACTACTGCTTTATTAAGCAAGAAACAAATCTTAATCTGTAATATATATTTAGAAGTAGCATTTATAACATTAAAATAAGCCATGATGGTTTTTCCAAAATAATGAGAAAATGACCCCTTAAATCAATTATACTTTAAAAAGAAAGATGCCTGTTTTGTCTGTCTTTATGAAGGAGATGAAATTTGGCAAGGCAAAAACTATAGATTGTTAAAAGAAGCAAGTTAACTCATGTTTATGTTTTATAACTTATTTTATTTTTTAAAACAACCTTGAGTAGAGTTTTCTTTGTATTTATTTTGTACTATTTTAAGATGTATAGGTCATTTGCAAGTAGTTAGTTTCTGAATTTTCGGTGCAATCCAAATACTTAGTTTAGTATTACCTGTGGTTTACCTGCTAATTTAAAAAAATGACTAACATGCAAATTAAGATTATAACCACGCATTTTCAACTGCAAACTATATGGAGAGAGTATTCGTTATGAAAAAGATAAAAAATAAAAATCACATAGTTTCTATTTTCTTTGCAGTTTAAAAATGAATTGGAAAATGAATTAGTAATAATGTTTAAAATGCATTTAATTGTGTTTTTTAATGTTGCATGGCATAAAATTTTAATAGCTCGGTTAGAAATCTATGTCTGAACTAGATTTCAGAGAAATTGTTTTCCTCTTTCTATTGGTGAAATACAAACTGCTGTGTCTTGATATGACCACTTGATGGAACTCTTTCATTTTGCTTTCAGCAATCTCTAAGCAGTGACAAACTTACCTTTCTTGGCAGGTATAAAAGTGTATATAAGTATGTATGTGTGTATATATACATGTATATGTATGTGTGTGTGTGTATATATATGTATATATATGTGTGCGTATGTATATATGTATATATATATGTGTATATATGTGTATATATATATCTATGCTTAAAGGAATTCGTTATTTGGCACATTTAGTATTCTCTACCGTTTTTTATGTATGTGAATTTTATTTATTTCTATGGAGAACCACAGTGTTAGTAAGTCAACCTGTAGAAAAAGAAATAAAATTCTACTTCTTAAATAAACTCTTGTTCTCATTTCCCTCCAAGAATTTTTTGCAAAAAATTAATTTTAAATAATTCTAAATATTTAAATATAATAATATCCAAGATGTTATTTGCTTTATAATCAAACTGAAACTGTATTTCTGGAATGCCTTCAAAATTCATAGTCAGAAGCATTCACAAGGTCTTGGGAATTAGAGGGTGTTAGGTAGCTGTGGGAACTTCCTAACAATTATCCTTATTAAGAAAGATAGTTTGAGAAGGGGAGAGATTGATTTTGAAGTGAAGCTTTCAATAAAGTCATATAGAACAATTAGGAAAAACTAGAAGTGAAGGATGGGGTGAAAATCACCTTCTCTTCATTGAAAACATTGACGCTATAGGTCATCCAAGAGCTGTGGATTAGGTATCAATCATCTATTTGTGACTTTTCATTTAAACTTTCTGAAGTTTTGCATAAAATAGGGATAATCGTAAATCTCTCACGAGGCTCAGATACAATAAAACTCACTGTAGTAATACATTTGTAAACTCTAAAAACATCGTGGAACTAGTAGTTGTTGGAATGATCACATTGTTGTAAAGAAAGCCCACATTAAGCATGTCAGCATATCTCGGAGAAAAAGGCCGTCTTCGGTAACTCTACCTTACAAAATATTTTCCATGCTCTGTAGTGTCTGGCTCCTAGTCAGAAGAATCTCAAGGAAGTAAGGCCTCTTTTTTGTTTGCCATTTATTCTAAGTGATCTCTGCCACTTTAGTGGCATCTAGTCCTATGCTAATGGTGGCCAAATCATTTTTCCAGTCCAGAATCTCTACATGAACTCCACCATCCTATTAGACACTTTCTCCCCAATATTCTGGAAACTTAAATTTCTCTGTCTTAAACCAAACTCACTGTGTTTATTCTGCAAAACTGTTGCATACACTTGGCTGACAGAGTTTTTGGTTTTTAAATTGATGACCGTGATTAATTTCTCTTTTGGCTCCCCAGTACCCAGCCTACAGTAGTCAGTGACCGATTAACCATTGAATGAATGAAGTATTTTGAAGCTCAAGACACAGATTTGACCTAATGGTGATAATTTCAAACATTAATTTGTTTTATTGTGACTCTGTTAGAGATTGGCTTATACAATATTACTTTCCTAGTGATTCTTGTTTTTATCTATTTTTGGTCTACACAAGGCATTGAAAATATAAGTCACTGAATGTGCCCTCATTTTCAGAGTTTAAAAGAAACTTCATTGCTGCACTAATGATAAACATTTAATCAACCCATTTTTAGGAATAAGTTATAAAACACTATTAATGCTTTTTCTCTATATACACTTTTTCTTCTTGAATTACTGGAGTGAGGAAATTCACTTAAGAGTAATGTCTTTCAATAAGAGCAGCTGTAAGGGAAAAGCATATTTTCACTGCCAAGAAAAACTATCAGATAAAATACATTCATTGTACAAAAAAATTACAAACGATTTCTGTAGACATGCAATATGGTATGTACTATTGAATGTGTTGGGGATAAAGTAATAAACAAAAGTACATGTCCTTACATTCTTTGAGCTTGTGTGGGAAACCCAATATAAACAAATGTGCTATTTATATTTCGGTTTAAATTATTTTATTTCAGGTTGCAACAGAACTATACAAAATGTGAAGTAGGGAAGGTGATGAAGTAACAGAGGCTGCTATTTTCTAATGGGTTGTCAGAGAAGATCTGTCTAAGGGGAGACTTTATATAGATATCTGAGTGAAATGATGGGCCAAGGCATTTCGGGAAGACATTTTGGATTGCCTCGAGAGGTCTCAAGAACCTTCCAGGGCTCTCCAGAACCCCTCTTCAGGGATCTCTGACAAGATACTGATTACAGAGATGTCTGAGGACAGAGCTGGGACAATCCAACATTTGTAGTACTGATGCAAAGAAAGCCCACCAAAAGAGATTTAGATCATTTCTATAGTTCTATAAAAATGTTTTTATGACTCCCAATTTTCATTTAGTTAGCGTATTTTTTCTTCTTCATGTCACCTTTACCCTTTGGTTGACTGTAAAGGAATCCATACACTTACGCAATGTATTCTGTAACAGCATAAGCTGTTTTCAATGATGGGAGCATCAATTTATAGGTAAGTATAACTCAATTAAAGCACATAAGTTCAGGTACTAAAATCAATACAAAGAGCATATTCTGGTACCTCCCAGTCGCCCGCCTCCGGTTTACATATGCTTAACATTTCTGGTGGACAGAATCTTGCTGCTTGTTTGGGATTCTTGACATCACAATATTCATCGTAGAGTAGGCATGCAATGCTTTTAATTTAAATCAATAAGTTAATTTCAAGGGGCAGGGAAGTGAGCAAAAGGGGGCTTATGACCCTTTTTCCTAAAGAGCAACCAATGGTCAGCCACCATTGATTGCTACACAAGGCCACTCCTGAGATCCCAGTTCTAATATCATAAATAATCAAGTACATGAAAATAATAGAAAATGAAACCCATCCTTTTCTGACAACAGTGTCTTGCTTCTGGAGATAAAACTAATGATTTTCCCAGAAAATTTTTAAGCAACATTTGGAGGAAAAGCTAAAGAGAGATTTGAATATTATTCCTTTAGGACAGGATTGCCTGGTAACTTACAGGGCACCTATTTAAATGTGAACTTCAGATAAGCCTCTAAGTATTTAAGATGTTCTTATACTAAAAAGTTATTTGTTTTTTACATGAAATTGAAATATAAGTAGAAATCCTATATTTTTATTTGCTAAATCTGACAATCCTATGTTAGGAATACTTTAGACAGATGAGGGTAAGATACTTTCTCTGGAAACATCAAGCAAGCTATTTTTGTTAGTCCATCAATCAAAGCCAAGGAGCCAATAGGATAGATTAGTATGGCTAAATGTCTTAGGCTATTGGCAAAAATGTGTGGGTGTAGTATTTTTCAGGACAAAATAAAAGAAAGGAAGTTAGCTTTTAGATGGATGAAATGTTCTTTCTTAGCTATGATTTTATTAAAAATATACTGAGATGAGAAAATCAATCCTTTCTCAGATGAGAAGAAATCCAAACATAAGCGCAATAAAACGTGTGAAAGCAATAAAATACATGCTATAGAATTCAACCATATTCCAATATATACTGATAGAGCAAATATGAGAGAGGATAATAATACATGAAGCTAAACTATGCCCTCTTCCATGAAAAATCATAGGCTCAAATTGTCTATGGAGGGGCTAGGCCACTCATAATGACAAAAGATGAAGACATTAATAAGAGTTATATAACATTTTTGTAGTTATATTAAGCTTCTAAGTGAGGGTAAAAAGTAGCAGAAATATTCCCAACCGTGTGATAAAAACAATAAAAAATTACTACAATTGACAGAACTCCAGGATCATAAGAGACTTGTTAGATTCTAAAGGAAGTTGCTAATGAATAAGGAAAGCTGTTAAACAGGCATTGAAAGTCTCCAAAGAACTAGGGCATGCATTAAAGAAATCCTCAGGAAAATGCAATATAGTAAAATTCAGAAAAAAATGTTTAACTGTGGTGTGGTATAAAATTCCAGTGGTGTGAATTTCAGAATCAAGAATAGACCTGAGAAAGAAGAGGAGGAGGAGGAGGAGGGGGACCTTTCTAGCAAAGATCATTACCTGTCAAAACCATGAAGTCTCTTAATAAAATAAGCTACTGACTAGATTTTAAATTTGCATTGGAAATGCCATGATTATTAAAAATTTTTACATAAAAAAAGGCCTGGGTTATTTGAATGTGTTCTCTAACTCTGGTTGTGTGCTTGGAAATAAAGCCCTATCACTGGCGTTCCAACTCTGCTGTGATCCTATTTTGGGGGTTAGTTCCTGGCAGTGCTGCTATGAGCATATTTGCCAAATTGTCTAAAGACCACTTTTCTTGTTATGCAAATATCAGTTTAGTCGTCCAACTTGTGTATACAGTTCTGGAACAAGAAGCATCTGGAAAAAAAGAACATATTATGACAGTTAGCTAAAAGTGGGGGATGGTGATATTCTTTGGAGGAGAAGAATTCTATCAAGGACCTAATGTATTTAATTCTGTTCGTTAAAAACAAATTTCCAATGGTTTCAAGCCAGAAATTAATTAAAATAAAAATGGGAGTTAACATGAAATATTAACAAAACTTTATCATTTCTATTTGTTTTTGTTAACTGTGCTTAATAAGTGTTCAGAAAAAACATGGCATTATATTAATGTCTCCTAAATATTTGAAAATCTGTAATTTAGCACTTCTTACATTTCTTTATTATTATTATTATACTTTAAGTTCTAGGGTACATGTGCACAATGTGCAGGTTTGTATACATGTGCCATGTTGGTGTGCTGCACCCATTAACTCCTCATTTACGTTAGGTATTTCTCCTAATGCTATCCCTCCCCCAACCCCCCACCCCATGACAGGCTCTGGTGTGTGATATTCCCAACCCAGTGTTCAAATGTTCTCATTGTTCAATTCCCACCTGTGAGTGAGAACATGCAGTGTTTGGTCTTCTGTCCTTGCGGTAGTTTGCTCAGAATGATGGTTTCCAGCTTCATCCATGTCCCTACAAAGGACATGAACTCATCCTTTTTTACAGTTGCATAGTATTCCATGGTGTATATGTGCCACATTTTCTTAATCTAATCTATCATTCATGGACACTTGGGTTGGTTGCAAGTCTTTGCTATTGTGAATAGTGCCACAATAAACATATGTGTTCATGTCTTTATAGTAGCATGATTTATAATCCTTTGGGTATATACCCAGTAATAGAATTGCTGGGTCAAATGGTATTTCTAGTTTGAGATCCTTGAGGAATCACCACACTGTCTTCCACAATGGTTGAACTACTTTACAGTCCCACCAACAGTGTAAAATCCTTCCTATTTCTCCACATCATCTCCAGCACCTGTTGTTTCCTGACTTTTTAAATGATGGCCATTCTAACTGGTGTGAGATGGTTTCTCATTGTGGTTTTGATTTGCATTTCTCTGATGACCAGTGATGATGAGCCTTTTTTCATGTGTGTGTTGGCTGAATAAAGGTCTTCCTTTGAAAAGTGTCTGTTCATATCCTTTGCCCACGTTTTGATGGGGCTGTTCGATTTTTTCTTGTAAATTTGTTAAAGTCTTCGTTGATTCTGGATATTAGCCCTTTGTCAGATGGGTAGATTGCAAAAATTTCCTCCCATTCTGTAGGTTGCCTGTTCACTCTGATGGTAGTTTCTTTTGCTGTGCAGAAGCTCTTTAGTTTAATTAGATCCCATTTGTCTATCTTGGCTTTTGTTGCCACTGCTTTTGGTGTTTTAGTCATGAAGTCCTTGCCCATGCCTATGTCCTGAATGGTATTGCCTAGGTTTTCTTCTGGGTTTTTACGGTTTTACATATAACATTTAAGTCTTTAATCCATCTTGAATTAATTTTTGTATAAGGTGTCAGGAAGGGATCCAGTTTCAGCTTTCTACATATGGCTAGCCAGTTTTCCCAGCACCATTTATTAAATAGGAAATCATTTCCCCATTTCTTGTTTTAGTCAGGTTTGTGAAAGATAAGATGGTTTTAGATGTGTGGTGGTATTTCTGAGGCCTCTGTTCTGTTCCATTCATCTATGTATCTGTTTTGGTACCAGTACCATGCTGTTTTGGTTACTGTAGCCTTGTAGTATAGTTGGAAGTCAGGTAGCATGATGCCTCCAGCTTTGTTGTTTTTGCTTAGGATTGGCTTGGCAATACAGGCTCTTTTTTGGTTCCATGTGAACTTTAAAGTAGTTTTTTTCCAATTCTGTGAAGAAAGTCATTGGTAGCTTGATGGGGATGGCATTGAATCTATAAATTACCTTGGGGAGTATGGCCATTTTCACAATAGTTATTCTTCCTATCCATGAGCATGGAATGTTCTTCCATTTGTTTGTATCCTCTTTTATTTCATTGAGCAGTGGTTTGTAGTTCTCCTTGAAGAGGTCTTTCACATCCCTTGTGAATTGGATTCTTATGTATTTTATTCTCTTTGTAGCAATTGTGAATGGGAGTTCACTCATGATTTAGCTCTCTGTCTGTTACTGGTGTATAGGAATGCTTGTGATTTTTGCACATTGATTTTGTATCCTGAGACTTTGCTGAAGTTACTTATCAGCTTAAGGAGATTTTGGGCTGAGATGATGGGGTTTTCTAAATATAAATCATGTCGTCTGCAAACAGGGACAATTTGACTTTCTCTTTTCCTAATTGAATATTTATTTCTCTTTATTTCTTTATTTCTTTCACTTGCCTGATTGCCCTGGCCAGAACTTCCAGCACTATGTTGAATAGGAGTGGTGAGAGAGGCCATCCCTGTCTTGTGCCGGTTTTCAAAGGGCATGATTCCAGTTGTTGCACATTCAGTAAGATATTGGCTGTGCGTTTGTCATAAATAGCTCTTATTATTTTGAGATACGTCCCATCAATACCAAATTTATTGAGAGTGTTTAGCACGAAGCGCTGTTGAATTTTGTCAAGGGCCTTTTCTAAATCTATTGAGATAATCATGTGGTTTTTGTCTTTGGTTCTGTTTATGTGATGGATTATATCTATTGATTTGCGTATGTTAAACCAGCATTGCATCCCAGGGATGAAGCCAAATTGATCTTGGTGGATAAGCTTTTTGATGTGCTGCTGGATTCGGTTTGCCAGTATTTTACTGAGGATTTTCGCAGCGATGTTCATCAGGGATATTGGTCTCAAATTCTCTTTTTTTGTTGTGTCTCCGACAGGCTTTGGTATCAGGATGAAGCTGGCCTCATAAAATGAGTTAGGGAGGATTCCCTCTTTTCCTATTGTTTGGAATAGTTTCAGAAGGAATGGTACCAATTCCTCTTTGTACCTCTAGTAGAATTCAGCTGTGAATCCTGGACTTTTTTTGGTTGGTAGGTTATTAATTATTGCCTCAATTTCAGAGTCTGTTGTTGGTCTATTCAGGGATTCAGCATCTTTCTGGTTTAGTCTTGGGAGGGTGTATGTGTCCAGGAATTTATCCATTTCTTCTAGATTTTCTAATTTATTTGCATAGAGGCATTTATAGTATTCTCTGATGGTAGTTTGTATTTCTGTGGGATCGGTGGTGATATCCCCTTTATCATTTTTTATTGCGTCTATTTGATTCTTCTCTCTTTTCTTCTTTATTTGTCTTGCTAGCGGTCTATCAATTTTGTTGATCTTTTAAAAAAAACCAGCTCCTGGATTCATTGGTTTTTTTGAAGGGTGTTTTGTGTCTCTATTTCCTTCAGTTCTGCTCTGATCTTAGTTATTTCCTGACTTCTGCTAGCTTTGGGATGTGTTTGCTCTTGCTTCTCTTGTTCTTTTAATAGTCATGTTAGGGTGTTGATTTTAGATCTTTCCTGCTTTCTCTTGTGGGCATTTAGTGCTATAAATTTCCCTCTACATACTGCTTTGAATGTGTCCCAGAGATTCTGGTATGTTGTGTCTTTTTTCTCATTGGTTTCAAAGAACATCTTTATTTCTGCCTTCATTTCGTTATGTACCCAGTAGTCATTCAGGAGCAGGTTGTTCAGTTTCCATGTAGTTGTGCAGTTTTGAGTGAGTTTCTTAATCCTGAGTTCTAATTTGATTGCACTGTGGTCTGAGAGATAGTTTGTTGTGATGTGTGTTCTTTTACATTTGCTGAGGAGAAGCACTTCTTACATTTCTGATGTGAAAACTGTTTAAACACTATGGCATCCTAGTTTAAAAATTACATATTGAGTGGTCCAAACAGACCGTAAAGTTTTCAGAAAGCAATATTCATATCACGTACATTGAAGTTAGTTTCGACTGGATATTATACGATACTGCTTATTTAGGCAAGATAGTGTTTTCTTTTAATATTGCAATGTGTGATGTACTAAAGAACTTTAATGTTGAAGCTTTAAAAAGACAGAAATAAGAGAAACCCAAACACATTCTGACTGGCTGTAAAAGTAAGAATAAATAGTACTTGCAAAGCATCATAAAATGGATATAACAGCAAAAAAAAAAAAAAAAATGGGTAGAAATGTTATCGTTGATTTTTCTTTGTTTCCTCAAGGAGGAAAAATAACACTTTTATCATGGTTGGGACATAACTTCTAAAGAAAAACAAGTTTAGAGCTTTCTATGTATTTTCTATTTCTTTCTTTAGACAATGTTACCACGTGGTCTGGTCTAATGCAGCTGTGACACATACACATACACACACATCACCGACCAGGATATGCTGTGCTATTGCTTTTGCTTCTTCGTGTGAATATTGAAAGGCCACAGGGTCACCTTCAGCTCCTTGGACACTGGCTTCCTGTGTGTCCTGCTGTGCATATAGGGCCTGCTACCGTGGTGTTTCCTCTGAGTCCCACACGCTGTGCCATTTTTGTACGAATTGAGCCAGATATTTTCTACATGGCATCATGGTCTGCCACTGGAATTTTACACTGAAAAGTTAGCAATAAGCATTTTACTACTCATTATTATTTATATGTTGCTATGTAATAAAGCACCGCAAAGCTTAATGACTTCAAATCACAGCCATTTTATTGGGTATGATGCCATGAGACAGCAATATGGGCAGGATGAAGAAGAGAGAACTCGTCCATGATTGACATGGTTTTGGCTGGGACAGCTCAGCTGGACATAGTGGAACCCATTGGCCTCATTTGCACGTGGGGCCTGGTACTTGCTGTTGGCTGGAATGCCATGGGTCTCTTCCATGTAGATTGTGTTTCTGCCTGTGGCCTGTCACTCTCCCGTCTCTCTGTGTGCTTACCCTCCTTAATAGGAGATTCCGGAATTCTTTATTCGGAGCTGAGTTCCGAAAGGGAAAGTAGAAACTGAAGACCTGAGCTCAAAAGTCCTAGAACATAACTTCTGTGACATTTCATTGATCAAAGCAAGCCACGTGGGCAACCCAGATTCAGGAGTTAAAGAAACAGACTTCACCTCTTGACAGGAGGGTGGCAAACACCTTAGAAAACGCGCATAGGCATGACCATTGGTGGGCAGTTTTCATCACTGTAGCACACTGCTTTTATGGGAGATGTGCAGTGGCCTTTGAAATGAACAGCTGTACCCAATATCATTTTGCTTTGAATAAGGCAGGAGCATGGATTCTAATTTTTCTCCCAAGTATTCCCTGAAGGAAAAAAATTTATATATCCATTTGTGGTTATAATGTTAAATTAGTTTTAAAAGTTTACAATTTTGATATAATCTCTTCCTCCTCAAGTAGCTTAGCTGGTTAATTCAGAAGGACTAAATGCATCTATTTCTATTTTTCTCCCTGTTTGAAAATAGACAAGTCACCTGTACTAATTTTCTATGATAAGACGTGGAGACTAGGTTATATATCTTTGCAGATAAGCACGCTCAGAACTGAAAGAATAAAGTTGAAAGTATGTTGTTTCAGTAGGGAACAGTGGGAAATAATTAATAACCCACATTAGTTCTGTGTGTTGGAATGTTGTTGTGGGGGTAGGAGAAGTAATTATTTTGCAGTTAAATTAATACAAGTCTACTTCCTGATGCTTCTGCTACAGTAACTTCTTTTTGTCTTACCACCTCGAATCCATGTGTTTTGTGATGTGCCATTATCTTGCTTTAAGCTCTTCAGTTTCTTCCAGTGGCTGGTAGAAAACAGTGAAAATTCCTTAGTGTGACATTTATGAGCCTTGCCTGGTTCCAGCTGTCACTCATCATGCCCCACCTCACGGCCTGTGCCCCAGCCAATCAAACTGCCTGTAATTTTCTCAGATGGCAGTCTGGGTCAGACCTGCAAGGCTGCTCGTTCAGTGCTCTCTGTTGTAGCTTCCTTTGGTCCCGGACTTCTTTTACTCTCCCACCTCCCAGAAAACTTGGTCCAAGAACAATGCTTCTCTCTTTAACCTTAGCCAATACTGAATCTTAAGTGAATCTTCTTTATAATCGCCTCCTCTTATGTAGAAGTGACTGTTTTATCCCATGTGTGCTAATTTCCAGACCTTCATAAGTTTTATCTTTGAAGCTATAGTATACTCCTGCATTTAATTACTTACTTATCTTTTTCTATGGCTGGACTGCGGTAAATATATCTTTATTTTTTTTTTTCTAAATCCTCTCTTCCTAGGACAATGTCTGGCGCATGTTTGGTATTGAAGAAATGAGGCTTGCTGAATTAATGCACATATGCCAAAATCCCTTTTGATAGTGAGTCTTCCTAGTAAATATTCTAGACATGTTCTAAGACAGATGCATAAGTATTATCTCAGCATGGACTTTCCCTGTATGATTCAGAACAGATTACTCAAATATGATTCTTTGTTGTTTTTTTTTTTTTTTTAATTGAGACTGGAACCATGATGAGAAGGTGAATGTGATCAGTCTGAGGATGTGCTCGGCTAGATTTCTGCAGGGTAAATTTTCTCCTCTATGCCATAAAATAACCAGCAGACTGTTTAAGAGCCACCAGGAACTCCAGTTTTTCTTTCAGAAGTCTGTTAAGACATAATGTTTGATGTGCTTGCTTTCCAAGGCATACATTAGTTGAGTGCAATTATATAAAGGAATGTTGTACCCACAAGCCATATTGCACTGAGTATGTTCTGCAGAAATGTACCTTGATATGCCACATAACACCCATACACATTTGCGGGCCTGCACTCATTATCGATTGAAAACAATCTGATCGAAAAGTGACAGTCTCGATTGCGATTTTCATTTGATCTTACAAGTTATTTCCAAGGGCCACGGTGTTGGCACATTTTTAACTCCTGTGTCTCCTTCACCCTCTACAACAGACTTAGCCCCACCTTTTCATGGAAAAGCACAAGACCCTCAAATCATTGTGTTGTCCTAACGGCTTTCAAAGAATTACTTCCTTCGAAGTTATTTTCCTCTTTTTTTAACTTACGTTTCTAAAGCTAGAGTCAGGATAGTTGATTCTGGTGCTGAAAAAAATCAGTTAATAACCATTTTTATAAACTTCTACACATTTCTTTGGTGTAGGGTTGGTGTCGTGGAATATTGTGCATTTGGAGGTTAGAAAGAAACTGTTTCACTTCTTTTTTTTTTGAGGCAGGATCTCACTCTTGCCCAGGGTGGAGTGCAGTGGTGCGATCCCGGCTCACTGCAACCACCGCCTCCCGGGTTCAAGTGATTCTCCTGCCTCAGGCTCCCAAGTAGCTGGGATTACAGGCACCCGCCACCACGCCCAGTTAATTTTTGTATTTTTAGTAGAAATGGGGTTTCACCATGTTGGCCAGGCTGGTCTCAAACTCCTGACCTCAGGTGATCTGCCTGCCTCGGCCTCCCAAAGTGCTGGTATTACAGGTGTGAGCCAACGCGCCTGGCTGGTTCACATTTTAAATATGCAACTTTTTAACCAAATGATTTGGGGCAAGTTTCTGCTGTTTTTCTTTTTTTTTTTGAAATAGAGTTTCATTCTTGTTGCCCAGGCTGGAGTTCAATGGCGCAATCTCAGCTCACCACAACCTCTGCCTCCCAGGGTCAAGCGACTCTCCTGCCTCAGCTTCCCTAGTAGCTGGGATTACAGGCATGCGCCACCATGCCCAGCTAATTTCATGATTTTAGTAGAGACGGGGTTTCTCCATGTTGGTGAGGCTGGTCTCAGACTCCCGCCCTCAGGTGATCCGCCAGCCTCGGCCTCCCAAAGTGCTGGGATTACAGGTGTGAGCCAACGCGCCTGGCTGGTTCACATTTTAAATATGCAACTTTTTAACCAAATGATTTGGGGCAAGTTTCTCCTGTTTTTCTTTTTTTTTTTGAAATAGAGTTTCATTCTTGTTGCCCAGGCTGGAGTTCAATGGCGCAATCTCAGCTCACCACAACCTCTGCCTCCCAGGGTCAAGCGACTCTCCTGCCTCAGCTTCCCTAGTAGCTGGGATTACAGGCATGCGCCACCATGCCCAGCTAATTTCATGTTTTTAGTAGAGACGGGGTTTCTCCATGTTGGTGAGGCTGGTCTCAGACTCCCGCCCTCAGGTGATCCGCCAGCCTCGGCCTCCCAAAGTGCTGGGATTACAGGCATGAGCCACCGTGCCCAGCCATTTCTCCCCTTTTTCACATGTTTTCTCAGCTATAAAATATTTATCCCTGTAGATCTCTGTTCACCTCGAAAGTCAAGATAAAACTTTCCATTTGCTTCCCAGTATATATTTGGACATTTTGCCATAGTGAACTTACCCATGCCTGTTTTTAAGTGTGTTCATTTGTATTACTTTGGAAAAGCAATTATCTTGCCATCCTCTTTGTTGTCTTCAGATTTCTACTCCCTATTTTTCATTGAGATTTTCTTCTGCCCTCAAGTAGTACATGCTCATCCATCTCCATTGCATATCAATAGGCCTTTGAAAATAATCCTAGCTATAAATCCTGACTATTAAATAATTCAGAATTATTTACTCATCTGCATCATCCTGATTTATATTCCTATGTTTCCCACACTGTGTTCAGTGGTAGAAACACATGCTAAATTATGCATGTACATTTTCTTTTTTCTTTTTTTTTTTAGACAGAGTATCACTCTGTTGCCCAGGCTGGAGTGCACTGGCACGATCTTGGCTCACTGCAACCTCTGCCTCCTGGCTTCAAGCGATTCTGCTGCCTCAGCCTCCCAAGTAGCTGGGATTACAGGTGTCCACCACCATGCCTGGCTAATTTTTGTATTTTTACTAGAGACGGGGTTTCACCTGTGGGCTGGGCTGGTCTCAAACTCCTGACCTCGTGATCTGCCCTCCTCGGACTCCCAAAGTGCTGGGATTCACATGTTCATTTTCCAGTCACTATTTACGCATTCTTCAATCATACTGCTTTTCTCAGCGTATACATACATAAAATGTTTTCTGTGCATCAAGCCTTATTCTAGGCACTGGGGATAGACTAAAAACAAACAAAATAGGATAATCTGTTCCCCTGCCCCCTTGAAACTCACGGTCAAACAGAAGAAAAATATATGAAACAAAAGAATAAAGTAAATAATTTTGTCATTTGAATAAACACAAAGATAGAGTGATATTATAGAACAAAATCCTTAACTACTTTTGGACAATGAGTAAGAGTTTTTAAAGAAATGCCATTTAAACAGATACTTTAAAAATAAAGAAAGATTCACCGAATGACAGGGATCAAGGAGGACGTATGAATAAGTAAAATTAACCTAGAGAGGAACTTAAGGAAGAAACGTAGATCAGAATGTGCAGAGCTTTGAAAGAGTCATTTTAAGAATGTTCTTACCTTTTCTGAAGGGTACTGGGAAGATACCGAAAAGTTTCAGCAGAAGGGTAACTTGACCTCATTTGTATTTTTAAAGAAAT
This sequence comes from Symphalangus syndactylus, assembly GCF_028878055.3. Taxonomy (NCBI): domain Eukaryota; kingdom Metazoa; phylum Chordata; class Mammalia; order Primates; family Hylobatidae; genus Symphalangus; species Symphalangus syndactylus. Next base: position 7,290,670 of record NC_072445.2, on the reverse strand, counting down.
CATTCTAGTTTCTGTTTGTGGAGCAAGAAAAAAGAAAGATTGTTTGGGAAAGAACAGGAAGTGGGGGAAGATGGTGAGTAGAATTCTACAAGTAGGTTTTGCAAATATATGTGTAGAGCTAGAAGAAATATCTGGTACAGATATAAATTTGGGTCCCTTCAGTCTATCATTATTAAAGGAAAGAATGGGAGTAGGTGAGATTGCATTGAGTGTATATTGCATGAAGAGTGGGGAAAAGAAATTATGAGAAACTTCAACACTTTAAAATTAAGTAGAAAAGTAGGACCTGGTAAGGAACAATCAAGATGCAAGAATGATAGAGGTGTGAGGAACATCCTCAGAATGAGGTTACATTGTATGATGGGTGCTGTGATCACAGCCCTCTTTAAGGGTGGTCTCAACTGCCTGCAACCAATGACTGATCAATAGACGGATATGAAGGCACAGTCTACCCGTTCCAACTAGAACTTGGCCTTTATACAACTCTGAAGTGTTATTTTACCAGTGTCCCCATAGGCTGAAGCTGCGTCCAGCCCACTTTCTCTCCTTGTCCTACCATGCTTCTCTCTACTTTCCTAGGTATTGATCCCAAGAGAATTCCATAAAAGACATCCTTCTTGTTAGTATCCATCTGACATTCTCCTTCCCTGGGAACACAACTGGTAGCACATGGAAAACTGCATGTGTGTGTGTGTGTATGTGTGTGTGTGTGTATCTGTGTGTGTATGTGTGTGTATGTATGTGTGTGTGTATGTGTATGTATGTGTGTGTATGTGTGTTTATGTATGTGTGTGTATGTGTGTGTATGTGTGTGTGTGTATGTGTGTGTATGTGTGTGTATGTATGTGTGTGTGTATGTGTGTGTATGTGTGTTTATGTGTGTGTGTGTATGTGTGTGTTAAAAGAGTGTGCTAGATTGTGTCTAGTAATCTTGCACAGTCAATAAATAATGTCTGCAATAGGAACAAAGTAGTGATTCGCCCTTTTGTTTCAGTAGTGAATGCAGCTAAATTGGTCAAGTCATGCCAGCAGCAATGGAATTGGACCGTGTAGAGGAATAAGAGAGGGAGACTTAGGATGGGTAATGTTGACAATCTTCCTGAAGAGCTTAGGAGGAAACACAAAATCAGGACAGTGGTAACACATGTAAAATTTGTTTCAGGTGGAAGAAATGACATTGACTTTGGAATGTTCCTCCACAGGTGGCGGAGGGGCCATAGGAAAGACTGGCGTTAGGTTGACTAGAGGAGGATGCAGCACAGTTTCCTGTCTTGGCTTTTGTTTGTTTCAGGGAAGAAAGAGACAAAGATTAAGGACAGCAGAGGGAAATACAGGTTGTGTTTGTGGTGAAAGATTAAAATAGTCATTCTGAAGGGTGATGGGTTGAATTGAGAAAATAAACGTGGTCTCTTTTTTTTTAGGCAGCATCAGGAGTTCAGTTGAGAGTAATGACAATGAATTTATACGGCACAAATGTAGGCAATCACATGTTCTACTTGTTTTCTTGTTTAATATAAATGGCCATGCATTTTGGGTTGGTTGGTAAATGGTGTTTGTGATGAAAACATCTGTTTCCCTTTTTTTTTACTCTCTTAAGAAAAATACCATTTAAAGAAAATTTAAATTACCTTGCATTTGAAAAGAACACATCAATAAGCTTATATAAACATTTTCTCTGTTGGGGAATACTTCCTAATGAATCGCATCCTTTGTCTATAGGGTAAAAGGAAAGAACATTATCTGACTAATAAGGAAGAAGGAGCTCTTTGTGAATCTATAATAATAAGCATAGATATTTGTCAGGCTAAACTTACCTGGTTGAGCCTCTATAATTAGAATATGACTGCTGAAGAGAAGAAATATTTGTATATAATGTAATGAAAGGCTTTGTAAAGTTTATTTGCATAGGGGATGTAGGTGGAAGGCTGGCTCAAATTAATCAGTATTATCTGCGGAAGTGATGGCATTCCACTTCGGAGAATAAACGACATGACATCCTGTGGTTCCTTTGAATTCTGGACATTACATGAAAGGGGACATATTATTGCTCTCTTAAATAATATCCGACTTGTAATTAAAAATGAATGTAGGGTTTAATGACTTCTTTTGTCTTCTTTTTTGTGCAGAGAAAACTTCTAAAGCTCATTTTTAACATTTGCTATTCAATTTATAGATTTATAAGCCTAGTTCTTCTCTAGGTCTCTTTCATTACTGAGATTATTTTATTTTTAAAATGGGAAATTGCAGCAATTATTTTAAGGGCTTATGAATTTTTTTAATCTTGTTTACAAATGTAAGACATTTTCAAATATTTTTAAATTTATTTATAAACCTTTATAACTTATTTTTTGAGTGCTTCAAATTTAGGACAGTAAATTTTTTCTGCATATCTAAATAACTTTTATAAATCTAATTAATAAAAATAGTGACCCTAAAATGCATCTAGTTGTTCCAAAATAATATATAAATACTAAAATATCAATTTAAAATACCATGTCAAAATCAAGCAAATAATTACATATTTTAAGTTTGAAATTATGAAACCATCATTCCAATTCACTAGGAATTCCAAATGTAATATATTTTATTTCACTTAAGTTCTTTAGTGTCTGCATCTACAAACAAAATTTCCCCGATAATTTTATTTTTGTAAGAACAATCAATATGGTGAATCCAAACGCTTTGCCAAATGTTCCAATATTGTTTATATTAGTAAGAAATTTAAAATCAAATATCTGTTTCAAGTACTCAACTGCATATTAGATATTGTACCTTTAAAACTCACTCTCTGCTGGGCATGGGGGCTCATGCCTGTAATCCCAGCACTTTGGAAGGCAAAGGAGGGCAGATCACCTGAGGTCAGGAGTTCAAGACCAGCCTGGCCAACCTGGAGAAACCTTGTCTCTACTAAAAATACAAAAATTAGCCGGGCGTGGTGGGGTGCATCTGTAGTGCCAGTTACTCAGGAGGCTGAGGCAGGAGAATTGCTTGAACTGGGAGGGGAGGTTGCAGTGAGCTGAGATCCCACCACTGCCCTCCAGCCTGGGCGACAGAGTGAGACTCTCTCTCAAAAAACAAAACGAAGCTTTCTCTCATAAGCGAAGTTCTCTTAAACATTACACGTATGTAGATTTCCAACACAGATTGGATCCTTTCCAATGCCAAACTATCTTTACTAGGATTTCAAATTTTTAAAGTATTTCTATGCTTAATTGGAAACCCTGCCGAGGCTAAGGAGACGTGTACACATCATGAAAGCAACGACTATCTGGTAACTGAAGATACTCACAGTACCAAACACTTAATTCTAAATCTTATGCTGTGGGAGATCATGTCATCCTGCGCGACTATGATTTATTATGACCGGAAACCTTTGCCAGGATTTTGATCTTTTTAGATTCTATTTTTTTTTCTGAGCTACTAATAAAAACTTATGTAGAGCTTTTATGTTGGTGACCCTCGGACCTCAAGGAGGAAGTTATACCACCCATTCCCTGGAGTTCCTTGGAACAGATTTTCTAATTCTCCTGTCTAATCACAGAACTCTGCCCTCCCACCTACATTGGTCATTTGTCTGTATGTCGAATGCATTATTTTAGCTCTTAAGAAACATATGTGTATTTTCCAACTAAACCGTAAAACTTCGAGGGAATACCAATGAATGCCTTTTCCATCTAACTTTAAAGAACTTTGAACTTCATAGAATTTTCTATTTTTTCGTGTTCTTAATACCACAAAACACAGGTATTAATATCATATGTATTGGCATTTGGATATCTCTTATAGCTTTATCTGACATGGGTTTGAAAATTATAAGGTCATTCTATTGGCATTTATTTAATTATTGCTTATGACATTTTATGTTGATTGAGCCCTACATTTTTGGCTTTTGGAAATAAAGACTGCTGTGATTTTGTCTGTAATGGTGCAAACACATTGTCATTCATTGACATATGAATGTACTTCAAGTTTAAAAGATGTCCTGTTTCTCTTGATCATCAGAAATCTCAGAGCTGACAACACCAGGCATGTGTGTTTGTGTGTGTGTGACAGTGAGAGAGGGAGAGAGAGAGCGAGAGAGAGAGAGATTAAAAAACACCCCAGAACATAGTAAAGTGACAGAAACAAATTAAAGATGAATTAAATTTCATCCAAACTTTAAATATGGTCATTTTGCACCTTTGAGAAAGTTGGGTAGCTTATTCTAGGAAGACCATACTGTAGAAAGGATGGAATACCTGATTAGTACATTAACGTAATTTTGAAGACATGAAATGAATAAAGTACTTGATTCTAATGCATGATATGCAGGTGTATGTAAGAACTTTGCTAATAGTTGTCTTTTTGAAACAGTAATAGATGTTTCCACGTGTGCACAGGTATGTGCGAATATCAGAGATTAAAATAGAAATGGAACCAAAAAGCTGTGCCATCATTGAAAATGTATTTGTTTAAAGACTACGTGACACTTAGGAGGCATTTTAATGCAATATTTTATGTATGCAATTATTTACATATGTTTAAGTGTTTTTTATTTGACTTCCATAAAGTTTAGATTTGTCGCAATCTTATTTTTACCCTTGAGGGAAGAGAGAGACCCTCTCATATTGTTTTATACTGTTTTATACTCAGTACCTGTTTTAAGAAAAAAACAAGGAAGTGAAATCAAAGACAGGCAGCCCAGCGCCAGACCCAAAACCAGGCCTGGGCCTGCCTGGCCTAAACCTAGTAGCTAAAAATCAACTCATGACTTAGAACCCGATGTTACCCATAGATTTCAGGCATTGTATGGAAGAACATTGTGAAACTCCCTGCCCTGTTCCGTTTCACTCTGACCACCGGTGCATGCAGCCCCTGCCACGTACCCCTTGCTTGCTCAAATCAATCACGACCCTTTCTTGTGAAATCCTTAGTGTTGTGAGCCCTTAAAAGGGACAGAAATTGTGCACTTGGGGAGCTCGGGTTTTGAGGCAGTAGCTTGCTGATGCTCCCCACTGAATAAAGCCCTTCCTTCTACAACTCGGCGTCTGAGGGGTTTTGTCTGCGGCTCATCCTGCTACACACTTAGTAGTGTCTGAATCTTGGAAAGGAAGGGGAGGGAATATCCAGATACCTTAAACGGGGTTCTCGGACTTCTAATAAACAGTTAAAATCTTACACACACGGTATTTAAAGCATACAGATGATTCTACATTTGTCCTAACAGATCATAGTGCCATGAATATTTGTCCATTAACGAACATCCCTTACGTGTAAGAACATTTTGCCACTGCGCTTTTAGTTATCTCCTTTTCACCTACTGTCCCCTGGAATAGTCTCTCCCTTTCGTTTCTCAGGGGTCTTCTTGAGCCTGAAGCTTTTATTGGGCCTCACTTTTTGCTGCTTTGTTCCTTCGCCAGTTCTGGGCCTTTTTGCTGTGTCGACTACAGGTTGAAAAAAGGAGAAAGCGCAACCCCAAGCTACTGACCTATGAGTAACAAGGTCACCGAATTCCCCTTAATCCTGCTGGTCTGATCCCCCACTCTGTGAAGACCACGGCTGGGGAAGACCTAACCTTCACTCCAGCTCGCCTGAATTTGTCAGTCTTTGATGATGGAAGCCTGAAATGCAGACCTTATACCCTAACCAATTCTTCCTCGGCCAAAAAAAAAAAAACAACCAAAAACCAAACAAAACAAAACAAAAAAACACGGCCACCTCTTTATGACCAACCATAGTTTTGGTTTAAGCCTTCAAGACGCACTTATCTACTTCATCCACAATTACATTGTAGTATCACGCTAAGCCTGGAGTTAATATCAAGGAGCAAATGGCCTCTGGCCTTTTGGAATCCACATGATCTTGGAACTCTGTGGAGATTGTCTTCGGATCACTTTGCCCTGCTGTTGTCCCCCCACCCCGTGCATTTTGTCTTTTCTATCTCCTTCCCTATTGTCGTGTAAAGTTACATCACGATGTTGAGTGGTGTGTTTTACACCCCGATGTCCCATAAACAAATACTTTTAATACCCTTTTGTTGGTCTAATTTGTAAGTGACCATTTTATACGCCACAGTAAGTACCTGTAAAGTTGGAGACAAAGAAAAGAGAATTGTGTTGTTCTCGTTCTAAGAAAGGGCAGCATTAAACTCCTCCGTAACCTCTTTTCTGTATTTCCGTTTTAACAAGGGTAAAGTTATCACAAAGTAGGTGAATGTAAGCATTCTTCCCTCAAACATCTGTGTTCTTCAGCCTGTCCCACTTCACCCTTTCCAAAGAAGGGCAGGTTTTTAAATAGAAGAGAAGCAATGTTGAATAAAGAGTATATCATGACGCTCCATAATTCATATAACCTCCAGACAAGCTCTCAGGTTTATTGGTCAGAAAACACATGGTGACATTCACTACTTTTTTGTTATTATTTTAAAGATTTCTGTGAGAGTGTGGGGCTCAGTCAAACTTTGTAGGGAGAAATAAGCCACAGTCACAGAGATTCATTCATTCATTCAACACATAGCTTTGTTTCTATTATGCCCCAGTGTCCTAGGCTCTGGGGATTAGACAGTGACCAAAACTGACAGGTATTTAGCCTCATGGAGCTTAAAGCATATTGAAGGGAACAGACAAAACTCACATAGGAATGTGCGATGTGCATAAATAAAATACTTTCGGTAAGTGCCATGACTAAAATACACCGAGGGCTGACATACAGTTGCATGTTGCGTAAGAGAGACTTGCGTTAGGTAAGGTGTCTAGGTTAGCTGTCTCTGAGGAAATTGCATTTCAGCTGAGACCTAAAAGATTACAATGAGGTCGGAGAGTGTCCTAGGCAGAGATAAATAGAATGTGTAAATGACTTTACGTTGAAAAATTCCTAAGCTGTTTGAAAAACTGATAGCGGCCAAGTTGCAGGTGAAATGGATGAGAGCAAGTCAAGCTATTACCATTTTATTACAAACCACACATAGGGTCTTTAAATGTTCCAGAATTTTGATTTTTTTTATTACCTGGGAGAGAATGTAATTTTATTTTCATCAAATCTTGTTCTTATAAACTCCGTTTACATTTTGCTTTCATCTGAGTAAGCTGACCATATAGTGCCCTCGTGTGGCGTAGTGCTGTATTACACGATTAATACTGTAGACTCTTTGAGGCATGATTTTAGCAAAATTCTTTTACACCTTTTTCAGTTAATCTAAGTCACCTCTAGCTGCTCTCACTCAGACTCAAACATAGAATCTTATTTATTTGTATTTTTGTGTTTTACTACTTTCTCACATTCCACTGTGGAATGGACACGCGCTGGGAGCACAGAATCCAGTGACCTCAGGATCCAGGCAGACTGAGAACAAAAATGAGGGAGGCCAGACCAGACCTGAAACAAAGACTCCGAGAGATTTGGAGAAGCAGGTTATAGGAAAGACTTTCAATTTTATGTATTTACTTTATAAATAAGTAATGCCAAAATAAATAGCCTTGGGGATCATTGTATTTTTCAGTCTCTGTCCCCAGATTTCTACGTTTAGCAAATGTACATGGTTAATTTCTCAGTCAACACCACAAATGCTTTGTATCCTTTTGTACATTTTGACTATTTTAGAACTGATTATTTTGTGCATCAAGTTGTCTATTTCTGTTTCCAAGTTCAGCATTTTGCCACAGGTTTATTTTGGAAAGTATTTCAGGAATCTTTGTTGCTCAAAACCAAGCACTGTAGCTGGAGCTGGTTTCTTTCCTCCTCTCCCTTCCTCTCTCTTCCTTCTTCCTTCCTAAGGCTTGAGCCATTTTTCACTAGAAGAGTTTTATTTTTAATTTTATTTTTATTTATTTTTTTTGACAAATGACTGCCAGTATGCTTTATGGAATGCAGCTGTTGAACTTTATTTCCTGCTTTTCTTTGCATTAAAGTAGTCCCAAAATTGTTTTCTGAGGAACTCTTCACTTTGACTGCCAGCGCTGCTTGTGTACCTTTCAAGTCAGAAATTGAGCGGTCTGTTAAGGCCCATCTTTATCCAGCTCCTGCTTTTCACATGAGGATGTTTGTGCTACATGCAATTTTGTTGACTTTTGGAGTGTAATGCTTTGTTTGCAAATGAAAACATAGAATTACAGCTTTCCCGGTACTTGTCAGGGACTATAATCACGAATTCACTGCAGCTGGATACTTTTCAGACACGTGGATAAGATAAATAATATTTATGAAAGATGGCCTGGAGGAAACGAAGCCATCTATTCTGCATTGTTATCTAAAATCTGTTTCAAGATGAAGTGAGACCATCAAAAATGCCTAACTGGCCGGGTGCGGTGGCTCACCCCTGTAATCCCAGCACTTTGGGAGGCTGAGGCGGGCGGATCATGAGATGAGGAGATCGAGACCATCCTGGCTAACACGGTGAAACCCCGTCTCTACTAAAAACACAAAAAATTAGCCAGGCGTGGTGGCGGCGCCTGTAGTCCCAGCTACTTGGGAGGCTGAGGTGGGAGAATGGTGTGAACCCGGGAGGCGGAGCTTGCAGTGAGCCGAGATTGCACCACTGCACTCCAGCCTGGGCGACAGAGTGAGACTCTGTCTCAAAAAAAAAAAAAAGAAAAAAGAAAAAGAAGCCTAACTGGACCACATCATACTGGGCCCAACACAGTCGCTTCTTACTGAACTGCTTTAGCCATCATAAAACCTTCTCTTCTTGAGGGGCCGTAGGAAATATTTTCTCTTATTTCATATTGGTGTTCTCCCAAATAACTAGAATATATCATGCACGGTCTTGTTACTGGTTATATTTTCTCCTTTCTGCATGTTAATTAGAAAACTCAAAGTCAAATTTGTGCTCTGCCCTGACTCAGTGCATGATTCGTCAAAGTGTCCATTTGTTCACTGACCACGTTTCTGACACCATCTTGCTTCCCTATTTTTTGTATTTTCTAAAGGTTCTTTCTAAAGAGTTTAAGTATTTTATATTGCTATATTGTATGCATTTGCAAGCAACTTAAATGCATTGGGAACAGAAGTGATAGATAAGTAGCAACCATGGGATCGCTATCGATTCTGTACCTAATTATAAGTACATAATTCCTGGCTTAACCGTCTGTAACCTAAATAAGTAAGAATTAATACACCCTATAATTCCTCGATAGCTGAAACCTCCCCCCAGATAAATTTTATAAGCCATGCTAATCCTATTTCTCAGTGCACAGAGGTTGAACTTGTGGACTAATAATGCATTAATATTCCTCATGAAAAATATAGCTAAATAGGGAGAAAGAGATGAAAAGAACCAAAAATATTCTTTTAAGGATAATATTTGATCCTCTGCATCCATTCATTAAAGCTAATATTCATTCTCCATTTCTCTCTGTCCGTCTGGTTCTATGAAAAGACCTAGCCTGCCCTCAACATGTGTGTGACATTAATAGATGTTAGTGATACAGAGATTGCCCTCAGTGCAGATTGACAGCACTGTGTGGAGGTGAGAAGGAGTCTTGTTTACCACTTAGGATCTGGATCTCTGGTCTGCTTTGTCATGCAACACAATCCTTCTGGGATTTGTAAGTGACGACAAGCCTCAGCGATAATTATATTAAAATGCTTTTAACTTAGTGTAAACATAATTTAATAAGATGTAGATGTTCAAAAGGCTAGCCTTGAATTCAGTCTTGAGACCAGAGACAATATGCCTGTGTGCATGGTGTATGTCTGGAAAGCATGTACATTCTTTGACCCCAGTTAATTTCTACGAAGAAGTGTGTTAGTCTCTGATCTAATAATCTCATCTGCAGATTACTACATTTTTATTACGATAAAGAACACCTGGGCTTTTAAAATATAGTAAGGTTATCTTACCTGGAATATTAAATATTATTGAAGTTACAACTTTGGAGAAATTATATTTTTAATGAATATGGTTATATTATACCTGTTCGTTATTAGAGTAGCCCTCAAAGTTGGTGATTTATCAATGCGTTGTTGCTGAATAACAATAGCTTTATTGAATGTCTGCTTGATACTGAGCGTTGTATTAGCGGCTTTTCATATATTATCTCATTTAGTCATCGTAAAACATTTTATGGAATGCATTGTCAACATTTTGAGAATGATAAGTGGAGTAAATTGTTTGCATTCCCTTAGGTGGGCAGGTATTTTATGCTAAAAAAAAAAGAAAATAGTTGCATTCACATCTCTTAACCTATATGCACACTTCCTTTGCACGGTGGGGTTTGGCAAAGCTCTATCTTCTGCTAGTGATAGGGCAATTCTGATTGAAATCATACCATTTTAGATAAAATTAAAAATTAAACTTGTATTTGTATAACTTGAAAATTGTGAATTTTTCCTGCAATGACAGGGAGGCACACATCATGATTGGCACTCAGGTTTATGTTTTAGAGTAGCAAACAGACAGTGATAAGCCAGAAAAATGAGTTTGTACGTAAACTGCAAATATTTTTACTTAATATAGTAAGCAGTAAATAATTAGTCAATGTTTTTGATCATATGAATGACAATTTGAACATGGGAATATTGCAGCCCTTATGCACTGCAGATGAGACTATGGATTGTCACACTGGTTGAAAAAACAATATGAAATTATAAAATATGTTTTAAGATGCTCACAACCCCTAAAAAGCTAGCAAGGAAGCTCAGACACATGTGCATAAGGACACACAAGAGCATCCATGGCAGCTCTGTCTACGGTAACGGGGCACTGAAGATTAGCAGGAGAGCAAGTTAACAAATCATAGCATGTTTACAAATGGAATACTACACAGCAGTGTGAATGAGGGACCGGAACTGTAAATGTTAACAAGATTAATCTCAGGAACACAATGTTGAATGAAAATAGCACACCACAGAAAGATACATACTTCTTGAGTATACCTGAATAAAGTTCAAAGCATGCAACACTAAACAACATATTAGAGGCACATATGATGGTACAACTATTAATAAAAATAAAGAGGAATTAAAAACCACACAAGATACAGGATAATGGTAATCTCTTTGGGGGAGAGAGTTGTCAGGTTGAGGGACCCTCAGGGACCCTAAGGGTTTCGGCAACTTCTTTTTTTTTTATTTTTTTTTGAGACGGAGTCCCGCTCTGTCACCCAGGCTGGAGTGTAGTGGCGCGATCTCGGCTCACTTCAAGCTCCGCCTCCCGGGTTCCCGCCATTCTCCTGCCTCAGCCTCTCCGAGTAGCTGGGACTACAGGCGCCGCCACCACGCCCGGCTAATTTTTTGTATTTTTAGTAGAGACGGGGTTTCACCGTGGTCTCGATCTCCTGACCTCGTGATCTGCCCGCCTCGGCCTCCCAAAGTGCTGGGATTACAAGCGTGAGCCACCGTGCCCAGCCTCAGCAACTTCTTATTTTGAGCTGGGTAGCTAGGCGGTGGGTGTAAGGAACACCCTTTTACATTTAATCTCAGTGTCTCACGTTTATCACAAGCATTTTTTGTTTTTGCTTTTGTTTTTTTGAGACAGGGTTTTGCTGTGCTGCCCAGGCTGGAGTGCAATGATGTGACCACAGCTCACTGCTTCAGCCACGACCTCTTGGGCTCAAGCAGTCCTGTCACCTCAGCCTCTGGAGTAGCTGAGACCACAGGCGCATGCCACCACCCCTGGCTAATTTACGTGTATATATATATATTTTGTGTGTGTAGAGACAGAGTTTTCCATATTGCCCAGGCTGATCTCAAACTCCTGGACTCAAGTGATCCATCTCCCTCAGTCTCCCAAAGTGCTGGGATTACAGGCGAGAGCCACAGAGCCTGGCCACAAGCGTTCCTTTAGTGTCTATGTATTCAATATTCCAACAAGGACAAACAATGAGAAAATATTTAGACCTTAAATATTTTCTAAGTAAAGTTATTTATATCACGCTCTTTAGAGAAGCACCTCCTCTTACTTTATTATTTACACATATTCTTCTCTGAATTTAATTCATAAAAGTTATTGTCCAGTGTCCTCTAATTTGTGCCACTTTTTCATCAAACGAGGAAGATATGTGTGTGTCCTCGTACCCTGGGTGGCATGTTGCAAATTTTTCACTCCTGGTAGTGCATAGTCCCTCTCTGGAAATCAGGTCAATTGGTAGAGTCCTCTGTATTTCTGCCTCCTGCCCCAGTGTATTAAAAATGATAAAAAGATAGGCCTCTTCTTCTTCGTGTTGTAATACAACCCAAGCATAGCAAAGCTTTGATTAAATGAGTAGAGAATAGTTGGTAGCTGATGCTTGCTATTCCCCAGTGTGATGGTTAATAACGAGTGTCAACTTGATTGGGTTGAAAGATGCAAATAACTGTTCCTGGGTGTGTCTTTGAGGGTATTGCCAAAGGACATTAGCATTTGAGTCAGTGGACTAAGAGACACAGACCCACCGTCAATCTGAGTGGGCGCTGTCTAAGCAGCTGCCATTGTGGCTAAGATAAAAGCAGGCAGGAGAACGCAGAAGGACCAGACTGGCTAAGTCCTCAGGTCTCCATCTTTCTCCCGTGCTGGGTGCTTTCTGCCCTCGAACATCGGACTCTGAGTTCTTCAGCTTTCAGACTCTTGGATTACACCAGTGATTTGCCAGGGGCTCTCGCGTCTTCGGCCACACACTGAAGGGGACACTGCTGGCTTCCCTGCTTTTGCAGTTTGGGACTCAGACTGGCTTCCTGGGTCCTCAGCTTGCAGATGGCGTATTGGGGGCTTCACCTTAAGATCATGTGAGTCAATTCTCCTAATAAACTCCCTTTCATGCATACATCTATCCTATTAGTCCTGTCGCCCTAGAGAACCCTGACTAATACACCCAGCTAGGAGGTACAGTTAAGTTGTAAATACCACCCACAGGCTGGTTCTTGTGGCCACTGCCTCTTACAGTGTTTATTTCTCCATCGAGTTCGCAACGGCTGTGTGCTTGCTGTGCTCTCCCTCTTCTCTCTCAGTACCTGATGGCCAGAGCTGTTTCCAGATCTTTTGCCTTTATAAATGCCTTCTTCCCTCCTACAGCTGATTCCTTCCAACAGGGCTCAGCAGGTGAAAGGCAGTTCACACAATTCTTCTCTAATGAATACTGCTGTGATGCTTTTTGAAATTACTAACATTCCTATCGTTTTCATTAAACAGTGAAGATAGAAGATTAAAGGCCACTATCCCTGCACAAGAGCTCCTCCTTGTGGCCTGCCCATGTTTTAAATGTGCAAACCTTGGTGATATATTGATATCCTGTGATGAGTTTATCCCACATCAACAATTGAGTTTTCTTCTGTTCTTTCGTATTTTATCACGTGTATAATTATTTTTCTCCAGATGAATCTTGTACTGTTTGTTATATTTACTTGTTCTTATATATATTGCCATATTGCCTAGGCTGGGAAAAAAATTGACGTATGCACTTACTTAGTGCCTCATTTGAAAAAAATGATTTCAGTGATATGAAACTCTAAAGTACATTTTCTTCATGTCTGTTTTCTATATTTTAAAAATGAAGTACTTTCATATGTATTCATGTCACTACAGTCATAAGTTCCCGTCCAAAGTTCCTCTGAAGAACCACCTTATCTTACACATCTCAAGGGAACTTAGCTGATGAAATAATTTGAACTACATTAATCACTGTTTCTGACAGGTAAAATGCTGAAATAAGCTTCTTGTAATGAATGTGAATTTTTTGGGGGGCTTGCAGAATATTGCAGATTAATATCACAGAAAGCATGTCTAGTTCATGCAACAATTATTTTCATGCAAATTTTGTGGGGCTTTACAAATAATACGTATTTGTTACCACTCTTCTTGACAGCAAAGAAAATAAAAATAATAAATATTTGAGAAAAGATCAGGTTCACTTATACTACATATACCACATTATCTTTCATGTCAATAGTTGCCTTGCACTTTAAACCTGTGACAAAACATGACAAATTTTAGAAGGGAAAATATTGTAAGATAAATTAATACCTCTGAAGCCTGTATTCCTATAAATTTAGTTGATAAAGCTCAGCTTATTTAGAGTTTTGAAGAGATATTTTCTCTTCAATGAAGAAATCTCCATAATTGAATGATCTAAATTTCAATGATTAAAAGTACTATTAAAAGAAAATATTTATAGAAAAGCTTTCCTTTAACAATTTTTACGTCCAAAATATGATTTATTTTTTCATGAAATGGGAATATGAATGATCATACATTCTTTTACACACACTTCATAAATTAAAAAGTTCTCAATCTATTTTAAAAACCCATATGTAAACAACAGTGTCACAGGATGTGTTAAGAACTACAGCAGTCAGAAAAAGTTAACAACCCTTGAAATGGCACAGGAAAGGACAGGATGTCTTCCAGGAAGAGGTGCCAATTCTGTTTAAAATTAAGAGACAACGGAGTAATGCAAATACTAACTTTACCCTGCAAATTGCAACATTTATCATCTAGCATCAAATGTGTATGCTGGGACTGACACATGCACGCATAGATGGTTTGTGTTCCATAATAAAGTTAATTGGTGAAATAAAATAATGGGTTTAATTTCTAGCAAAGAAATGCTTGGTTAATCTAAATTAGTAATGTTTGCTTATGGAATTTCCTACCCCAATTATTTCAGATGCTGTCCTTGAGATTCTTTTTGTTAAACTGCATGATACACATTTTGCGTGAAGTATTTTTAAAACTTAGGGTATCTCCTTATTTTCTGATTAAAGTAAAATTTCTCAGTGTTTCTGTAAGGACTTTGGCAAATACTCTTTCTGCTTTATAAAGCAAAATATAAGAACCAGAAATCTTTGTAATCCTTCACTATGTTGATGTCTTTTTACAGCAGATTTCTCAGGAATTATTGTTTGTGGTTCCAAATTGAAATTTTCCCTGCATAATCTAACATTCATATCTTCAGATCTGATGTGATAAACTGACCAATCTCTTTGTAAGTGATATTTTGTAAAACTCATTCTGTGTTTCGGACAAGGGAACACAAAGTTGTCACCTTCAAAATAGCTAATGGTCATATCACATGTTAAATTGACTGGGGAAATTCTAAACATTGAAAGTGTTCAAGTCTGGATTTTTCCTCAGGAAATATAACCTTTGGTTATTTATATTTGAAAGAAGCTAGTTTTATGAATTAAGCTTTAATTCTGAGATAATTATATGTTCATAGGCAGTTATAAGAAATAATACAGAGATATTTTATTGCCACTTGCCTAGCTTCCCGCAGTGGTCATGTAGGCCAAACTATAGGACAGTATCGTAACAAAGATGCTGACATTGATATAATCCACTGAACTTATTCAGGGTCAGTTTTACTTTTTACGTTAAAGTACATGATTCATTTAGTTTTTGTTTTTAAAATAAAATATCTGAGGGCCAAGTCTGCTGACTTAGTTCTTTAAATTTTACAACTAATACAAAGTTACTGAGACTTACAGAGCTTTGAGAAGTGCACTGTTATTTCTAGAGTTAAATTTAAATAAAACACTTAAAGTCTGAGACTATTTTCTAGTTGTAAAAAGGTTAAAACTGCATTGTAGATGTTCTTTTCCTTTCATTTCAAAACCTAAACAATGTTCTATTATTTAAAGGTAGTTCATTAATAAGCAAAGATTTGTTACAACTGTGATGAGAATAACATGTATGTATATTTTAGCATTTGAATACATTCTACATGAAAACATTTCTTTATATTTAAACTATTATTTCATACAAATAGAAGTCAAAAGAAATGTTATCAGATGCTATAAAATAACTCTTCCATAATGTAGGATGCACTAGGAAAATAGTGAATACAATATCATGTGCTGTTTTGGCATTAGATTTTCCATACATTAAGATAAATGCGTTCATTAACTTCTTCCACCCACCTTTTTTATTTTGGAGATTGACTTCATATTACTGTGATAAGAGGCAAATTGAAATCCTGGCTTCCTGATGATATATCTTCTTGTATGAACTCTTGTTGATGTAGATTAAGTGGGCTAGCAGATACAGTAGTACTCATAAAATAGTTTTTCAGAGCTTTTTATAGTTTAATAAACATTTGCCTATTTCCCAAAAATATCGTGCAAACATACTAAATTTAAGTCAATAATCCGTACTTTATATATCTATTACCATTGTCTAACAATGTAATTTATCTATTTGAAACTAAATTGACCAAAGACATTAACAAACATATAGGGAAATTTAAGTTTTATGTCTTTATGGAAATATGTTTTAAGTCCTGCCTTTTTGTAATTGAGAGTTATATTTTTACTCGAATATTTAAATGTTATAAGTAATTACAATCATAAGGCAACCCCTATCATGAATGAATCCTGATTTGGTGAGGTGAAATGTCTTAGTTTATGTTTGTATAAATTGTATACAGTATTGTGTAATTTGTATAAAATATTTTATCTGAATTTAGTTCTTTAGTTCAGATTGAAAAACCTCTCCTGCCTAGCCCTACCTCCAATAATTGGAAAATCTACTTACTGACATGTCAAGTCACTTCTCTTGAGGAATAAACTTCTAAAAGTAGTAGTCATAGAGTGAGTTTAGACAGAAATTCAGAAACGTCAACTAAAGTTAACTATACCCCTGTTGTTCACTGTTATCATGACTTTCATTTTTCTATCCGGCCAAAAATACTTCTAGTTTTATTCCCTCCAAGTTTAATGCCTTCTTGTTTACATGCCTATTGCATGTTGTCACTTATAAGTAGGAGCTGAAGAGTAAGGACACATGGACATAAACAGAGATAACAGACACTGGGAATTCCAACAGGATTTGGATTATGTATTATATTATTCACATTAAGTCCTATGAGCCTATCAGTGGAGGTGCATAATAATTATTTCAAAAATAATTTTAAACATGGAAGTTTGAAACGCATTTTTGGCATAGTTTATCAGGGAAAGTTGGAGAGAAGAGCAGAGATTTTCTAGCTGTCCTCTTGGTATGCTTGCTTATGCATTAGCTTGCATAAACTGACACATCCCGTGTCAGCCCTGAAACCCTTAAGCTGGAGTTTGGGGAGGTGAGGAATCTCTGGACATATCCTTGAGTTGATTGATTATCAGTTTGAAAGTGCAGTGTACTAGTCTGTTCTCATGCTGCTAATAAAGACACACCCGAGACTGGGTCATTTATGAAGGAAAGAGGTTTAATGGACTCACAGTTCTACATTGCTGGAGAGGCCTCACAATCATGGCTGAAGGTGAATGAGGAGCAAAGTCACATCTTACATGGCAGCAGGGAAGAGGGCATGTGCTTTATAAAACCATCAGCTCTCATGAGACTTATTCAACATCACGAGAACAGCATGGAAAATAACCACCTCCATGATTCAGTATCTCGCACGGGGTCCCTCCCACAACCTGTGGGGATTCTGGGAGCTACAATTCAAGATGAGATTTGGGTGGGGACACAAAGCCAAACCATATCAGGCAGACCTTACTAATTGTCACCACCATCTTTTTATTGTATTTATCTTATGTCTAATTTTAGATACATAGATTATTTGTTACATGGCTATTCCATGCGTGATGGTAGGGAATGTGCTTCTAGTACACCTGTCACCCAAATGGTGAACATTATACACAATAGGCAGTTTATGAACCCTCATTCCCATCGCCCTCCCCGCTTTTGGAGTTTTCAGTGTCTGTTATCTCCATCTTTATGTCCATGTGTCCCCATTATTTAGCTCCTACTTGTGAGAATATGAAATGATTTGATTTCCTGCTTCTGGGTTTGTTCACTTAGAATAATAGCCTCTAGCTCCATCCACATTGCTGCAAAGGGCATGATTTTATTATTTTTATGACTGTATGGTATTCCATGGTGTATATATACATTTTTTAAATCTAATCAACTGTTGACTACCAGCTTTTATTTTATTTATTTATTTTTTTAATTTCATTTTTTGAGATGGAGTCTCACTCTGTTGCCAGGCTGGAGTGCAGTGGTGCCATCTCGGCTAGCTGCAACCTCCACCTCCTGGGTTCAAGCGATTTTCCTGCTTCAGCCTCCCAAGTAGCTGGGACTACAGGCACCACCACCACACCCGGCTGGACCACCAGCTTTTAAAAACAAACTTGATTGACTAATTTTACTAGTTTTTGTGACTCACGACTCATTCAACACTTTGGAGATTAAAAATACATCCTCTGGTTTTGCATCCATGGATTCAACCAAGTGCTAATTGAAAATATTTGAAAAAATGAAAAACAAAAAAAGATACAAATAACACAAATTAAAAACAATACAGTATAACAACTACATAGCATTCATATTGTATTAAGTATTATAACAACTCTGTAGATAATTTAAAGTATACGGGAGGATGTGCATAGATTATATACACATATTACACCATTTTATGTAAAGGACTTGAGTATCTGCAGATTCTGAGGAGGGTCCGTTCTGGAACAAGCGCCCCACAGGTACCAAGGGATGACTGTATTCAGACTGAAACAAAATATTCTTAAACAGAAGCCATTGGCCCATATAATATAGTTCTAATACTAACCCTGCTTTTAAAACCTTTAAATTACATGATATTTTCTTTAAAAAATGGTGACTTTTTAAAAGGCACGATCATGTTGGTTGTATTTAATTTTAACTACATGTTCTAAAAGGGTCTCCAAAATAAAATCGAAAAAAAATAACCCATTCACTTTTAAAATACTGAGGTTTTGTTGCCTGTTTATAGAGGAGGTTACCAAAAAAAAAGAAAAGAAAAAGGATCTTACATGTATCACTACACTGAAGCAATTGCCTTCAGAATACTTAGCATAGACTTAAATTTGAGTCTTGTAACATTCTGAGGAACATTTATGATGGGAGGGTTGCAGATGTTTATGGCAATTTAAGGAGGTACACATCTTAAACATACATCAGTAGATTATGAATTCAGAAGTGGTGATTGGTAGCACTTTATAATCTGCAAATTGATTTGCTAAAGTCTACCCTATAATAGAGGAAAGTGTAATGTCAGATGTAGCAAATTGCAATTTTGGGGCATATGTTAATAGTATGCAGTTTCAATCCTTCATTAAAACAAAACAAAACAGCTAAAAATTATGGTCTTTTTTAAAAAAAAAAAAATTATGTTGTGTATGTATTTAAAATATGTTATTTACCTAAATATTCTGTCTACTTAATTTTGGAGTTCCCCAAATTTTCTAAAGACCAGTTAGAAACAAAATGAGATCTTAAAATATTTTATCATGAGCATCTGGATTCCGTTCCTTTGTGTGTAATATTTTAAGTTACCATCATCTCTCACCTTCTAGGGCCTTTTATTTATACGTGCTTCAATCTGATACTAGGCGTATGCAGGCTTATTCAAATGTGTGCCACTCACAGCCTGCAGTGCCTATGACATTGAAGGAGTTTCTTAAAGTCATTTAGACTCTCCATCCTTGGGTTTATACGACACATTTGTTACTTCAGTAATTCAGTATGAATGATCCTCAGTACCTCAGGAGGAACAAAGCTCTTATGCTTAGAGATGTTAATATTTAGAAGCTTTGGAAGGTTCGAAATACTTTAAAGGAGACAAGCATTCTCTTAAAAAGCTAGAATATTTCCATATTTCCTTTATAAACATGTTCATGGTTGATAAATAAGTCAGTTTTGGGTCACAAAAAGGGGTTGTGCTGCACACTTCTGCATTTGGAATTATCCTCAGCATAGTAAGCTTTCAGGGTGACACGTAGATGGAACTTTTTTAGAGATATATCACTTTCTCGGGAAAGTATTGTGGAGTAGAACAGATTTATAGAGCTGGAACCGTATTATACAGAGCTGTAGATCACTGCTGCTGACCAATGAGACCAGCTTTTTTTTCCCTTTTTGCAAATATTCACCAAATGTCCTTTGTTTTATCTTTCCTTGTTGAAGTAACAATTCAATTAGTTTTTTGGTCTGAAAAATAAGATCATTCCCTGTTCTAAATCATTTTTCTTGATTTTTGTTCCTAATCTCATACCATAAACAAATGTTTTTGTTTAGCTGTGTTTGTCAGGAATGACAGATTTAACAGCAAAGCATAAATGTAGATAGGTAGTTAAAAATCCAGTACAGTAAATCACTGCTTTTACCATGTGTTTGTGAAGGGTTATGATTAAAAATGGAACCTGAGTGAGGTAGATAAAAGAAATCCAATAATGTTATTTTAGGAGGATAGTGTTGTAACTTTCAGAATTGTAATCATTATAAAGAGCTTTTTTTTTCCCCTTTTTTAAACTATACATTCACTTCTGGGACACATGTGCAGAATGTGAAGGTTTGTTACGTAGGTCTACACGTGCCATGGTGGATAGCTGCACCCATCAACCCATCACCTCCATTAGGCATTTCTCCTAATGCTCTCCCTCCCATAACTCCCACCCCTGACAGGCCCCAGTGTGTGATGTCCCCTCCCTGTGTCCACGTGTTCTAATTGTTCAACTCCCACTTAGGAGTGAGAACACGCGGTGTTTGGTTTTCTGTAGAGAATATTTTTAAAAGGAAAACAGATAGTATAGTTATTACTACTGAATGTATTTAGAAGTTCTAATAAGTTCATATTATGAATGTAATACTGCCTTTTGCCTGAAGCACCTAGTGGGTAATTATAAAACTCATTGCGACCTAATTGATTAAATAGGTAGAGTGACAATTTCCACTTGTTGATGAACGTTACACATGAACTATCACATGTCGAAACAGCAGAAACTCTTTTTTTTTTTTTTTTGCTATTTGGTTGCAAGATGGTTTCTTTGCCTTTTTCTTTTAATTATTATTATACTTTAGGTTTTAGGGTCCATGTGCACAACGTGCAGGTTTGTTACATATGTATCCATGTGCCGTGTTGGTTTGCTGCACCCATTAACTCGTCATTTAACATTAGGTATATCTCCTAATGCTGTCCCTCTCCCCACCCCACAACAGTCCCCGGAGTGTGATGTTCCCCTTCCTGTGTCCATGTGTTCTCATTGTTCAATTCCCACCTATGAGTGAGAACATGTGGTGTTTGGTTTTTGTCCTTGTGACAGTTTACTGAGAATGATGGTTTCCAGCTTCATCCATGTCCCTACAAAGGACATGAACTCATCCTTTTTTATGGCTGCATAGTATTCCATGGTGTATATGTGCCACATTTTCTTAATCCAGTCTATCACTGATGGACATTTGGGTTGGTTCCAAGTCTTTGCTATTGTGAATAGTGCCTCAGTAAACATATGTGTGCATGTGTCTTTATAGTAGCAACGATTTATAATCCTTTGGGTATATGCCCAGTAATGGGATGGCTGGGTCAAATGGTATTTCTAGTTCTAGATCCCTGAGAAATCGCCACACTGACTTCCACAATGGTTGAACTAGTTTACAGTCCCACCAACAGTGTAAAAGTGTTCCTATTTATCCATTTATCCACATCCTCTCCAGCACCTGTTGTTTCCTGACTTTTTAATGATGGCCATTCTAACTGGTGTGAGATGGTATCTCACTGTGGTTTTGATTTGCATTTCTCTGATGGCCAGTGATGATGAGCATTTTTTCATGTGTTTTTTGGCTGCATAAATGTCTTCTTTTGAGAAGTGTCTTTTCATGTCCTTCACCCACTTTCTGATGGGGTTGTTTGTTTTTTTCTTGTAAATTTGTTTGAGTTCATTGTAGATTCTGGATATTAGCCCTTTGTCAGATGAGTAGGTTGTGAAAATTTTCTCCCTTTCTGTAGGTTGCCTGTTCACTCTGATGGTGGTTTCTTTTGCTGTGCAGAAGCTCTTGAGTTTAATTAGATCCCATTTGTCAATTTTGGCTTTTGTTGCCATTGCTTTTGGTGTTTTAGACATGAAATCCTTGCCCATGCCTATGTCCTGAATGGTATTACCTAGGTTTTCTTCTAGGGTTTGTATGGTTTTAGGTCTAACATGTAAGTCTTTAATCCATCTTGAATTAGTTTTTGTATAAGGTGTAAGGAAGGGATCCAGTTTCAGCTTTCTCCATATGGCTAGCCAGTTTTCCCAGCACCATTTATTAAATAGGGAATCCTTTCCCCATTTCTTGTTTTTGTCAGGTTTGTCAAAGATCAGATGGTTGTAGATGTGTGGTGTTATTTCTGAGGGCTCTGTTCTGTTCCATTGGTCTATATCTCTGTTTTGGTACCAGAGAAATTCTTTTATATATTTTTAAGACATTATCACATCAAGGTATTTTGGTGTGATTTCCAGCAGAATCGGCTAGAAAATGTTTTTTTTTAAAAAAAGAAAATGTGATTTGAGTATTTGATTATCATCACTGACTATAACTATAAATCATTTCCATGCTCTTATAATCCAAAAACTACCTGTGGGAAAATTATTAGCAATCACATCTATGCTGAATGTTCATTCATACATAAATTAAAAAGCATTTTCACACAGAGACCTGATTTTTGTGTACATCAGAAATAGAATAAAACCTAATATGGGTATTGTATTAATAATCCCATGTGGTGAAGGAACGATTAACTATATCTGTAACCATAATCTTGAGAAATATCTTACCTTTTAGTAAATAATAAAACCCATCTGCTGTTGCATCTCTCTGAGGTTTATAAAATTATGCTAGGGTTAGTTATTTTAATCAGCACAGGACATTTTGGCCCCGGATCTGTTGTCTTCTGGGAAAACATTGGCTTCCACAGAAGGTGGTCGTTTCGAAGGCTGGCAGCGATTTCTGCTGGTGACTGTCACCGAGGATTTTCATCCCTAACAATGGGAAGTGTAAATATAATCTGACTGCTGTGGCTAATTTGGGTCCCTTTACAACTGTAAATAACTAGTCCAAGGTTTTTGCTTAAGGTGTCACACCAATGTTACAACTCTTTTGAATTTTTTCAAGTCAGGAATAGACATCTCCTTCTTACTGCTGTGTGAAAGATAATTAATAGATCTTGTCTGTGACTCTTAACTTGGAAAAATGATTTGTTATGGGCAGAGAAATAACAGAGAATAAGAAATCTCAAACTTCGCCATCTCATGATCATCCCTGTTCCCACCTTGGAATTTGATTTAATGTTCTTTCACCTTGGACAGCGGTCAGTGTTTCAACATTAGAAATCCTAGAAGCATGTTCTTGCTATAGTTTCACCCCAAGGACAAGATTATTGCAAAACTCCACTCGATTTGAGGATTTTATTTTCCCTGGTATGATTTGCAGCCACCTGGAAAATGCCATGTTTATTTATGTTATTCTTCTTTATAAAGATTGCGAAAAATCAATGTCAAGGTGAATTCACATGTGCAAATTCTCAGCAACAAGTTAATTTAATGTCAAAGTTTAAAAAAAAATGTCGTTATCATTCCTAAAACCAATTTTAGAAGCTGGAATTGTTTTACTGAATAAATTCAGGTAAAGTGCATGCTTCCTTTGAACACCTGCATCCTGCATCTCATGGTCAGCAACCAAGTTAATAATTAGGAAACACATCGCATTTCAGCTGAGTTGTTTGAGCTCTCTGTGTTTAAGTATAGTCTCATTATTCAGATTGTTTTTTTCTTTTTTTGGTAAGATGTATTTTTTACTTTTAAAGGAACCTGTAGTCATTGTTTACTCTGTAACTAAAGGTGGACACAGATATAAAATATTGCTTGCCTGTATTTTCTATATTTGACCAGGAGTTATTAACAGAGTTGTTTGATAGTAGAGACATGTTCTGTTGAAATTTGTGAAAAAAACATATTTTATCTAGATGAACCTGTTTACCAAATACTTTTTGGATATACAGCTGGAAGCACCAGAAATTTCCCTCCTGGAGAAAGTAAAGTCACACTTTTTAATTGTGTTAGTTCTATGCAGCTGCTGTAACAAATTACCTCTAATGGCTTGGTGGCTAAAACCCCAGAAATCCATTATCTTAAATTATGTATCTTAGAAATTCAACAAGGGTCTCAGTGGGCTGAAATCGAGGTATCAGCAGGACTGAATTCCTTTCTGGAGGTTCTACAGGGTCCATTTCCTTTCTTTTTCTATCCGGCAGGGGCCACCCGCATTCCTGTGGTCCCACAGCATCCTCAAAGCCAGCAACACTGCTCTCTCTGTTTCTTTCTTCCATAGTCACATCTCCCTCTGACTCTCGCTCTTCAGCTTCTCTTTCCCATTTTAAAGACCATTCTGATGTCACTGGGCTTGCTGGGATGACTCTAAATAATCTACCTATTTTGAGGCCAATTGGCTAGCAATCTTAACTTTCCCTGTGCCATGTAACCTAACATATTCACAGGTGTACAGAGATTAGAATGCGGACATTCTTGGGGGATATGGCCTAGTTCTGCCCACCACAAAGATGGAGCCAACTCTTAAAACAATCTTTGAAAGGCATAACTGATTTTTGGGTGCAACAGTAAAATTTAAATATTAATAAGATAATCAAAACAGCACGTCTAAAATAATTTGTTTTAAAAGTTAACTTACAAATTTCAATTGAAACATATTTTTTTTTATCAGAAATCCTAGCAGAGTTATATGCTGTCCGACTACTTCACTAATGTGATCCCCAAACAATTACAGGTGTACGAGTCACTGTAGTTTTACGACATTAGCAAAACTTTGTACCAGGTTTTGTCAGTCACAAAACGCGAAATTTCAAATCCAAGTTTCTCCCTCCTTCATTGATAAAAAGTGAAGTCAATACTCAGTCTTACCTGGCATTCTTCTTCTTACTTGGGTTATAGGCCTGTGTTCTAGATGCAAAGGAAATTGGGTTTTTGCTTTCATCTTAGAGAAGAATTTATAAGGTGAAATTTTCCCAGACACAGGCACAGTATTCAAAGAAATGCAGATCAAAAAGCATGAACAGTGTTAGCTATAGGGCTGTCAGAACGGAATCGTTGCTTGACCCTAGCAAATCATAGCTTTGTTCTGTTTTCCCCCAGATAATGGTGAGAAATCACAGAAAACATTTGGGGAGATTTCAAAATTGTTAAAATCATATATGTTGGAGTTAATATAGGAGAAAATTATGCCTACTGATACTAATATTTGTCTATGTCATTTTTAACAATCAGAGTTCATTTAAGTGATTTTCTATTCATAAGTAAGAAATCTATTACTGTAAGTTCTTGATTAAGCTTATTAGATTCATTCATTCTAAAAGCCTGGTTACATTTTGTCACATATCAGCTCATTTAAACAACTGATACTCAAATACTTAACCTATGTTTATGCAAGGTAACACTAACTATAGTCTTTAAAGAGGGAATGAGTCACCATACTTGGCAGCTATGCAAAAGTTTTGCATTGTTAATCATGAGCGTAATGTAATGTGGCAGAGGGCATGGGGCCTTTTGAGTTACTGGGCGAAGTCTAAAAATAGCTGCCATTCACTGAGTCCAGACCGTAGACGTTGCTCTGAGAATTTTTTTATGCTGCCCTCCTCCCCCCCTTTTTTTTTTTTGAGGCGGAGTCTCACTCTGTCACCCAGGTTGGAGTGCAGTGGCACAATCTTGGCTCACTGCAAACTCCACCTCCCGGGTTCACGCCATTCTCCTGCCTCAGCCTCCAAGTAGCTGGGACTACAGGCGCCACCACCACGCCCGGCTAATTTTTTTGTATTTTTAGTAGAGACGGGGTTTCACCGTGGTCTCGATCTCCTGACCTCGTGATCCGCTCGCCTCAGCCTCCCAAAGTGCTGGGATTACAAGCGTGAGCCACCGCGCCCGGCCTTTTTTTTTTTTTTTTTTGAGACAGAGTCTCACTTTGCTGCCCAGGCTGGAGTGCAGTGGTGCAACGGTGGCTGACTGCAGTCTTGACTCCCTTTGGGCTCAAGCAATCCTCCCACCTCAGACCCCCAGGTAGCTGAGACTGCAGGTGTTGCCACCACACATGACCAATTTTATTATTTTTTTTGTAGAGATGAGACCTCACTCTGCGATCCAGGCTTGTCTTGAACTCCTGGCCTCAAGCTATCCTCCCATTTCGACCTCCCAAAGTGCTGGCAATACAGGCATAAGCCACTGTACCCAGCCTGTGTTAACTTTTCTTTCTACCAAACTTTTGAGATAGGTGCTAAGCTTATTCATATACTGAGATGTAACTTGACAAAGGTCACTCAGCAGACTTATGGCAGAGTAAAATCTCTGTACATCTGTTTTGTCTCCTGTGTACATGTGCTTTGTTTAATACCCTACCTTTAAGTGGAATTGGTGTGTGTGAATATAACTAAGCAAATTATACCACAAGAGTGATCCTCTTGGGATTATTTCTTGTTACATAAGCCTCCCTTATAGCAGGCTGGAGAGTTTCCTCTAGCTTTAGAGAAGTAAGCTGCTATGTGTTGAGAGGGCCATATGGCTTGGATCTGAAGGTGGCCTCCAAGAGCTGAAAGCAACTCTCGTTGACAACCAGCAGAGAAACAGGGACGTCAGTCCTCTAACTGCAAGAAGCTGAGTTCTGCCATCAATCAGAATGAGACTGGAAAAAGACCTCCGAGTTTCATGTGAGAATTGCAGACCGGTTGACACCTTGATTTCAGACTTGTGAGACCCAGAGCAGAGGATGCAGTTGAGTCACACACTCAGATTCCTGACCCATGGAAAATGTGAAATAATACACTTGTGTTGTGTTACACTTCTAATTTTGTTGTAATCTGTTATGCAGCAAGAGGAAACTGACATATTATGAAGGTTACACAGCTGATGAGGAGTTAAGTATTTTGCTGAGGAAGCTCAGCTGCAAATCCTCTGGCCTCTCCCATTATAGATGGTTGCCTTCAAATTCGAGGACTCAGCCGTGAACCAGTCCAGGGAACTAGCACAACCCTTGTCCTCTGGGCCAAGCTCCTAGGTAGTTCCACTCTCATTAGAGAATTACGGTTTGGTCCTCTGATGACCAAATTTAAAGACAAATTATTGGTGATTTGAAATTTATCTGAATGCTAATATATGATTAGCTCTAACAATCCTTAAAAAGAAAGAAAGATTTTCTAATAATTACTTTTATTCCTTTAGCAAATATAAGTACATCTGAATCAGGTCTTTTAAACTGATTTTCTTTTAATGAAAATAAAAGTTGGGGGCCTGAAAGAATACATACAATGTAAAAGCACAATAGAGCTAAGATATTTGAGGAAGTGTCTATTCAGGGCAGCTTGAATCTATGCTCCTGGAAATAACATTTTAAAAATAAAAAAGAGAAAGATCTAAATATTTTAAAGGGTGTATGTACCTAATAATACCTGTCTTTTCCAATTTTATTTCAAATGTGCCATGCTGCCATAAAATAAAGGTAAGTTTTTTTTCTTTGTTTGTTTGTGTTTGACTTGTATATCTTTATCACAGGAGTATAACAAAGATTATATGTATAGTCATTAATCAATTTGCATTCCAGATTGTTATTATATATATATTTGCATTCCAGATTGTCCATATATAGGGAAATAGATAAGTTGAAACAACTTTCAGAAAGAAATGAAGCAAAAGTGGTTAATAAATATAATAGCATAAAAATTATTGTAAGAAACCGAAAGATTTGTAGCCCGTAAAGATTTCATTAATGTGGTGAGAGACACAGGCTCCGTATCTCTCTGTTGTCAGAGTTAACTTGATTTCCTCACAAAAAAGTGCTTTCAACAATCATTGTGGTTGCTTATCCTAGAATTATAGAATATGTTTTTCTTTGCTCAATTGTAAAGTAGTAATTAGTGCTTATTCTCAGGATATTTTAAATAATGTGCGAGAACAATTTACAATCTCAAGGAAGATGACTGCAAAGCGGCTTTTAAAACACTGTGTATATGATTCAAAAATCATTGGTAAAGACATAACAATCGTGTTGTGTTGAATACTTACTTCCAAATCGATGCCAAAGATTGTTGGCCACTAGTTAACCATATTTTGAACTATAAGAAACAAAATCTTTGGCAAATTCTGTCTGTAAAAGCATCAGAAACCTAAAAAGCCTCTACTTAGAAAATGAAATTTCCCTTATAATAACCTTTCCTCCAAAGGGTTATATTTTTGTAATGTTATGGAAGAAATAAAAATTATTTGACAAAGTAAAATTTTAAATGCCTAAAAATACAGCCTGATATGAGTTTTCACATTCATACCAATTTTTAAACTAAATATAAGCATGTGTATATATATATACACTCACATATATGCTGCCATTTGTAGTTTTACTTAGACATGTTGATTCAGTGCAGTGGTTATTCCAAATTTTGTCTGAAATATTTTAGATTAACTATTTAAAGAATAGTCCCTGTATTGAAAAATTGTCCATCCCATGGCAGTGCAGATGATAAGCTTTCTGTACTTCTGTATTATTCCCTGCTCTCAACAGCTGCTCTTAATTGAACCCTAGGTACGATTTAGGATTGTTTTCTTTTGCTTTGTTGTTCTAAGAATTCTCACTTTAAATCCGTCTAAGGTTACAACAGCCTCTTATCATGTAGCTTTCGTACAAATGTGACATGGTCTCATTATATTTCTGCCAATGGATTTTATCGCTTTAATAATCCTTTGCAATATTTATAGAATGTCATGATGAATCATATTATATTTATCATATCACACAATAAATAGCATGACATGCTAATAAATCATTCCAGTTTGGAGAGTGTTGAAATTATTCTTTGTAAGCTTACATCAAAATGATTAGTCAGCATCCAGTCTCTGCATTAAATCTGTAGTCTTACACCAATTTATAACTTAGAATGGATAATGCAAATGAATACTCAAAATTATTTAATTATTTGCTAATATTTTATATAAGTTAACTTCTTTAGTTGTACAAAATACTAAATTACGGAACCAAATATCTTTTATAATGAACCATTTTCTTAAGAATAATACAATAGACATAAGTCTAATAAGACTTTGCAAAAATTGAGATGTTTGTTGAACATTTTTCAAATTAGCAAGAATAAATTTAAGAGAAAACTTTATTTTAAGGATATTAGAATCCACAGAGAAGAAAGGAATAGAGAAATATGATTTAGTCTGCCAATTTTATATGTGAAAAAACATAGGCTCACCTATGTTAAGGAATGCAATCAGTTAGACTGACAAAGAAATGAAATTAGAAATTAGGTTTTCAGACATTTATCTTAGTGGTACTTTATAACAAGTTCTTTTCTGTTCTCTTTAAAATTTCATGTTGAGTTTTAAGAATTTAAGAAATAATATATAAATATTAAAAGATAATTAAGCTGATAGATATAATCAATCAAGTTAGCTTAGATTGCATCAGAATCTTTTGGAATCCGGGTGTTATCTTCTTGGCTGCGTGTTTGAAGCCAGCAATTTCTTTTCAATTGTCTTTTGCCTTAATGTGAATTCTTTATTAGCTCTTTCGAAACAAAGACACTTTCCATGGACAAATACGAGTCTCCAGCTCGATGACTGTAGGGTTCCTGAGGTTGTGTGGCTGACACAGGAAGCCCGAGGCAATAGCTGAGCAAAGTGGTTCAGGTTGTGAATTCTGGAGTCGGCTTTTTTGGTTTGAATCCCAGATTAGACACAAATCAGAAATGTGATCACAGGCCAGTTATCTGATTTTTCTAAGCCCCAGTTCCCTTCTGTTAAAAATGGGGATAATAAAGAATACAACACAGCTCACATCTGTTGTATGATTAATTATTGTATATCAAGATCAAAGGAGGACAATATCTGCATAATAATCAGCAAATAACAGCTATTGTGTATACTAGTAACAGGGACTAAGAGGAATCTTTCTGAACAAATGTTTGGAAAACATGGTAGAGATTGGCAGCCAAATTTAGTCAAATAGTTTACAGAATTCCTGCGATTCACTGCTTTTCTTTACAATAGATACCAGAGCCTTGGAAATGTTTTTTTTAAAAAAAACTATTGTTTACCTAAAGATCCATAAATATATCAGGCTCCGCACAATTAAGTAGAAAAAGAATCTTTTTTATATTATTATTATCCTGTAGCATTTATCTGTACTTGGTGTCATATCAAAAACCTTTGCGAGAGGGCCTGGTTTCTTCCAATTACAAAGTAGGAAATGTATTTATTTTGTAAACTTTCACCAGTGCTCTAGTTACCAGTATTTATTTTTGCCTTCTAGTCTTACGAGAAATCTCACTGAAAACTACAATACCCTCTAGTGTACATGATTGCATATAGTTTAAACATTGTTGTTTTAGGATTTTTATGCAAAGTAGTAAAAATTTGAGGTTAAGCCCTAAAATATCATTTTATTCATTTATCTGGCAAACTTACTGAACATGTAATATGTGATGGATAGTAATTTAGCTGCTGGATATATAGCAGTGAACGACGGGTAAAAATTTGTGTTCTCTTAAAATCTAAAGGGGTAAGACAATTATCAAAGAAAATATTTAAAACTCTTAATATGTCGTGTATTGGTGAGTGCTAAGGAGAAGAAGTACACGTGGAGGGTGGAGGGTTACAAGGTCAGGAAAGACTTCATTAAGCAGGTGAAATGTGAGCAAAGGCACAAATGAAAAGAGAAGGCAAGCCCTGCAGAATAGCCTAGTTGTTAAGAGCACAGACTTTGCAGGTACAGAGGCGTGCAGGTGTCTGGTGTGTTTGAGGGAGGGTAAGGAGTTCTGTCTGACTGGGCTGTAGTCAGCAAAAGGACAGTGAGAGCAGAAGGGGACAGCGGGGTAATGGAGCCAAATTACATAGTTCCTTGTAGGCCTCCGTAACACCTCAGGCTTTTACTTTGAATGAGATGGAAAGCCACTGAGGAGTTTGTAACCAGCCATACCTTATGGTCTGGTTTAATACGAGAAACTGTCACTGTGGGTGCCATGGAGAAGGTGCCCTAAGAGGCCACAGTGTGTTCATAGGAAATGCTAAGCCTTCTACCTGTGTGCCAGACACTGTCACCTCTCACCTAATGCAGGAACATCATTCCCCCAACTTTTCCCTTTCTTCTGCATCATCAATTCTCCTCTTGCTAATTAATAATATTCTTCATATGCAAACATGCTACAATTATTCTTATTTTAAAATACCTTTCCACATTCTACAAATCTCTCAAGATACTGCCTCCGTTCTCTGATCCTCAGAGCAAAACTCCATGCACCCATTATACCCAAATCCTTTCATCTTGGTTTTTAAAGATTCCACCCCAATCTGCCTTCTCCTTTTCTACTGTCCAAAATTTGTTGTTGCCAAGGACAACATTGATCTCCATATTCTTCAACTTTTAGTCCTTTTCACAGAATTTGACACAGGTAATCACTGACTTCTCCTTGAAACATGTTTGTCACCTGGGTTCCAGGTCACAGTATTGTCAGTTCCATTCACCTTGTTACAGCTGCTGCTTCCTGCGTTCCTTCGTTCACCACCATCTTCCTGATTTCTCAGTTACAGCACAGAAGGGATGATTCTGGCATTTATTTACTTTATTTAAATGCATTTTCTTTTTTATCTCAGATGGTGTCATGCTTTAACTCCTATGCGTATACTGCCGATTTTCAAGTGTTTAATCCCCAGCCTTCATTGTGCTGTAGAACTCTAGAATTGTACATTGAGCCACCTAGTTGATATCACTTCTTGAAATCTAATAAGTAACTCAAGGTTATTATTTGCAAAATTGACCCTCTGATTTTCTCCCTAAACCTGGTTCTGCCGCAACTTGGCCAGCTCAATAAATGACAGTTTTATTCTTCGATAATTTAAACCAAACTCTATGAAGTTATCCTTACCTGCTATTTCTAGTTTTCCCAGATTCAATCCATCAGGAAATCCTGCAAGTCTACTTTTAAACTGAATGCCTGTTGAGGTAATTTGCACTGACACTACTTGGTATAAACCACCATCAGCTCTCAATGGAATATTGCCTTAGTTTCCTGTTTGCGTCTAGAGCTGATGAAGCCGGACAGCAGGCTGATGGCTAGTTTTTTTTTTTTTTCCTGAAAGAAATAAATTATTGTAATTTGGTGGGTCTTAAATAACTGACTTAGAAATTATGTAATCTCATTAAAATTCCTACACTATTTTTTAATGAAAATTAGAAACATCCTAAACTTTGTTTAGTAAAGTCTTGACAAGTTCTTTCTGTGTGAGTTTTAATGGCGAAATCTTGTTCAAGAACAAAGAACACGTCAGACGTGTTAGGTAAGGGAAGGTCTAAGCTAAACTCAGAGAGAAGAGGCCTATTGCTTTATTTGAATTTGTGATTCTTTGAGATTCTTAATGTCACAAAAACAAGTATAAAAAGAAACCATACAAATACCTCATTAGCCATCTAGTTTTTAATATGCTGTCTAACCAAGGGTTGCATTTCTTGAGTCAAAGGTAGCATTTTATGATTCATAGTTTCTACCATTGCTAAAATTTTAAATTTGGTCTTAACATTTGATTGGTTCTCTTTCATAATTGCAATTTCAGGGCCTATAGTTTGTCTGGGTTGATAATTATTCAGATGAATGATTTATCCATTTAGATAAACATCAACTGGTTCTAATAATTTGCAGTTACTGTTTATGTCAGGTTGCTTAATCATAAATGCTTTCTTGAGACCCCCTCTTTGTCAAAACTGTTCTTTAGATTCCCACAAAACACTTTTGGAGTTAGAATTTTCCCTATCATTTCTAAAGATAAATGGAAGAACTCAGAAATTAATTTGACCTCTTTGCTGCCTTGCCATCCTGCTTAATTACTACAGAGTTAACTATAAAAGCTATTATCTCATCAGTAACTATCTAATTTATAATATCCTATATTGAGTATAAAATGTATGAACTGGTTGGGTTATCTGGCTTTATGTTACATAATTGCCCATTCAAATTTTTATTTCAACCTGGTTTATGTGCTTTGCGACATTTCGGATATATTCGTATTTTTAGGTATTTCTCGTTTTAGTAGAGACTGATGTTCTTAAATACAAGCTTTTACTTTGATTTTTATCAGCATTGTGAGCAATTTGCTCATTTTCTAATCGGACGTTTTCAGGTCATAGAAAAATTAAGGAATGATATTGTCATTTAAATTCACTAAGAGAGTTGGAAACACCAGTAGTGATTTACAAGTTAAGGAAAGTAAACAGACGCTTTAAAAATATATATTTTTTAATGATTATATTATTATTAATTGAAAGCTGATTTTTAGGAATGGAAACAAATGTAGATTTGTGGGTTCTTAATGTCAAGCTAACACCTGTTTCTGGTAGTTTAATTTACTTTGGTTCACTGTCTTCTTCATGTAAGAGTAAAAACTGTTTTGTGGAACACACTTCAGTACCAAGAAAAGCTTGTTAATAGCTGTTCTACAGTATATATTCTCAAATTCGTGTCATGCCACATCTTTTCATATGTTGTAAGTCAGTGGTTTAGGACATTAAAAAATGATGTTTCTCAAAACACTTGTTATTTTCTCACACATACTGTGTTCTAGCATTCTAGAAGTGTTTTGGTAGATTTAAAGATTGGTTTGCTCTGTCACACTATAATCTAACAAAGTTTTCTTTGGCTTTTAAATCTAATCTCTGAGGCTGGATAGTAGGCTTTCTTTCCCCCACAAAAAAACTCTTCGTTGGATTTTTTTTCCTTGAGGCATATCAAATTCTTATTTCCTTTAGGTTATAAATAAATAGAGACTCAAAACATTGTGTCAAAACTTTTTCATATTTTACCCCCTATTTTGTGGAGAAATGTTTCGAAAAGTAGCCAATGCTATATTTCTTAGTTGTATTTTATTTTTATTTTTACTTCATATTATGTTGAATATAAAATAAAACTTGAGAGATGCATTTACCAGTTTATTCAATAAGGCCTTTTCTTTATATATACTCCTAGATAAATTTTAGCAGGAAAGTCAGAAACTTGTACTAAATTAAAGCTTAGTTTTTTTTTTGTTTTTTTTTTTTAAGACCTACAAACTCCTCTTGTATCAGCACACTTCATATTATGGCTTAAGCTGTTATCAGAAATACTATTTCTTAATATCATATATTATTTTTAAAGCGCAAAAATTTAATACAGCTCTATTTATTAAGACCCTCACAGATCAAGAGCTGAGGGTGTTTATAAATGAAACATAAAAGATGACAGACATAGGGCCAGTGGTCTCGAGCAATGTCCATGAAACCCCAGTGCAGGAATGCAGGCAGGCCTCAGAGGTAGTAAAGTTATACTAAGAAGTAGAAAGTTGACAATTGTTTCTCTACCTATTCAGACCTCTGTTTCCTCATTTGTCAAATGAAATCAATAATAGAAAGTACCTCCCAGGACAAACGATGGGATGGATATAAAGCATTCTTACACTTTAGCACATAATAATTTTTCAGTGTTCCACAAGAAACCTTTATTTTGATTTATTTTATTTTGTCCCTATTCTTTCCCCAGTCACTTGAAATGTTGGAATGAAGGTGAGGGGACTGATCTGCTTACTGCTCTTGTGTTGTGGCTGAAATTTGTAGGGGAGGCTGCTCTCCATAATTAAGTCTAGTATCATTGTTTCATACGTGTGTCTTTAATATTTTTAAAACATTTATTTAAAAACTTAAGCCTAACTGATTTGTGAACTTCTCAGAATGAGTATTCTTCTGAAAATGTTAAATTAATAAGAAAATTAAGCACAATATAAGGAAGACATTTATATAAAAACTGAACAATAAGTTAAATTGGAGTGTAGTCAAAGGCACTTGGGATGCTAGAGCTGTTATAAGTGAGCTTTCAATTTATGTCAAGAGTCCTGGTAGATGGAAGATTAAGAGTCTTTGTATCTTACCATCTTATAAAGTAAGTTATACGGGTTCAACTAGAGAGATAAGCAGTGTCCTGACAAACGTGAATACGGGTTCCCTTTTAAAAACGTTTCTAATAAAGGCATTGCGTTGAGCTTGCCTCCAATGTGGCATCTCGGTGGAGACCTGAAGCTGAGGCTCCAGGTCCGTGGAGGTCATTTCTCACTCTTCAGTTCCATCAGATGATGTGCCAGGGGTTAGGAGAAGCTACACCCCGTCTCACATTTCAACTCTGCTGCAATGAGAAGGAAATAAGCCAAGGAAAATGCCTTACTGCGTTAAGGCAGGGGCAAGAGAGAAGAAGAGCACCATGGTTTGCTCATGATTAAAAAATATTCAGCCAGATGGCCCACAAGTAAATGTGGCCCAATTAATTGGTAATGTGTAATCAGATTAGAATCTCTTGCCTTCTTAGAGGAGTAAGAAATGGGCAAAGATATGGACAGAGGTGCCAAACATATCTTCTTTCTTAATTTCTCATCAGGAAAAATGTTGATTATGAGTAAAAAGGAAGGAATTAATTGAAGTTAAACTAATATTAAGTGAGATGGATCAATATGTTAGGTTAAATACTTGTCATTAATCTGGAGGAATTAGTATAAAGTAAAATATAAGACTGTTCATTGTAAAATAGTCAATAAAATGAATATAAAGGCACATAGCCCACATATGCTAGTTTTTTAATGAAAAAGGAAAGTTCTGTTTCAGATATGGCCCTTCAAAATATATGTAAAGAAGACACAAAATAAATTGATCAAAAAATGGTAAAGTAACATGTCAGATTACTTTTAAAAATTGTTCCTTTAAGCAAAAGTTAATGAAATGGTGGTAGTTGCATATAAAGAAAGAAATATGTGACAATAGGGTCTTTCATATTCACTAGAAACATACTTGGGGATGAGACTTAACCCATAAGGCATGAATACGAACAGAAATGGAAGACATTCAGACACAAGTGATCATTTGTGAGACATGAGATTGGTCGTATTTATCCTGCTGAGTTCTTTGTTGAAACGACATTGCTTCCCCACATGATATTTCCCACAGCCCGTCTGAATTATGCTGTGTGGAGCCGTGTCACCCAGGCTTTCTGTGCCAGGGCCACCGTGTGATGGCTCATCCAGTATCTACTATAGACTAGCCAGTAACTTCCAAGGCTGAGAGTGGCCAGGGGAGGAAGAAAGATTATGTCATTATTACCAGGAAGGCAAGGTACACTGGTGATATCTACAGCCTGAATGTTTCTACAGGAAGAGTGTTTCAGAAAGGCTCAATCAAAAATATAGTTCAACTCTTTTGGTTGAATGCAAAGAACAGAACGAAGTTTCACAGAATGCTTCTGTGTAGTTTAGGTTTGAATATATTCCTTTTTCACTATTACCCTCTTAGCGCTCCGAATGTCCACTTGCATTTTCTACAGAAAGAGTGTTCAGAACTGCGCAATCAAAAGTATGGTTTAATTCTGTTAGCTGAATGCACATATCAGAAATAAGTTTCACACAATGCTTCTGTGTAGTTTTTATTTGAAGATATTATTTTTCCCAATAGAGGCCTCTTAGCGCTCAGAATGTCCAATTGCAGTTTCTACAGAAAGAGTGTTTCAGAAAGGCTCAATCAAAAGTAAGGTTCAACACCGTTAGTTGAATGCACAGAACAGAAAGAAGTTTCATACAATGCTTCTGTGTAGTTTATATTTGAGCATATTCCTTTTTCCACTGTTACCCACTTAGCGCTCCGAATGTCCAGTTGCATTTTCTACAGACAGAGTGTTTCAAAACTGCTCAATCAAAAGTATGGTTTAACTCTGTTAGCTCAATGCTCAGATCAGAAAGAAGTTTCACAGAATGCTTCTGTGTAGTTTATATTTGAATATATTCCTTTTTCCACTACTACCCTCTTAGCGCTCCAAATGTCCAGTTGCATTTTCTACAGAAAGAGTGTTCAGAACTGCTCAATCAAAAGTATGGTTTAACTCTGTTAGCTGAATGCACAGATCAGAAAGAAGTTTCACAGAATGATTCTGTGTAGTTGATATTTGAAGATATTACTTTTTCCACTATTACCCTCTTAGCGCTCCGAATCTCCACTTGAATTTTCTACAGAAAGAGTGTTTCAGAACGGCTCAATCAAAACTAAGGTTCAACTCTTTTAGTTGAATGCACAGAACAGAAAGAAGTTTCACAGAATGCTTCAGTGTAGTATTTAGTTGAAGATATTCCTTTTTCGACTATTACCGTCTTAGTGCTCCGAATGTCCACTGGCAGTTTCTACACAAAGAGTGTTTCAGAACTGCTACTTCAAAAGTAAGGCTCAGCTCTGTTAGTTGAATGCAGAGAACAGAAAGGAGTTTCAGAGAATGCTTCTGTGTAGTTTTTATTTGGAGATATTCCATTTTCCACTATTACAATCTTAGCGCTCCGAATGTCCACTTGCATTTTCTACAGAAAGAGTGGTCAGAACTGCTCAATCAAAAGAATGGTTTAACTCTGTTAGCTGTATGAACAGATCAGAAAGAAGTTTCACAGAATGCTTCTGTGTAGTTTTTATTTGAAGAAATTCTTTTTCCCAATATAGGCCACTTAGCGCTCTGAATGTCCAATTGCAGTATCTACAGAAAGAGTGTTACAGAACTGTTCAATCAAAAATAAG
Source organism: Symphalangus syndactylus (assembly GCF_028878055.3). Classification (NCBI taxonomy): domain Eukaryota; kingdom Metazoa; phylum Chordata; class Mammalia; order Primates; family Hylobatidae; genus Symphalangus; species Symphalangus syndactylus. Next base: position 7,253,382 of record NC_072445.2, on the reverse strand, counting down.
GTTCAATAGTGTTAGTTGAATGCACAGAACAGAAAGAAGTTTCATACAATGCTTCTGTGTAGTTTATATTTGAAGATATTCCTTTTTCCACTATTACCCACTTAGCGCTCCAAATGTCCACTTGCATTTTCTACAGAAAGAGTGGTCAGAACTGCTCAATCAAAAGAATGGTTTAACTCTGTTAGCTGTATGAACAGATCAGAAAGAAGTTTCACAGAATGCTTCTGTGTAGTTTTTATTTGAAGAAATTCTTTTTCCCAATATAGGCCACTTAGCGCTCTGAATGTCCAATTGCAGTATCTACAGAAAGAGTGTTACAGAACTGTTCAATCAAAAATAAGGTTCAATAGTGTTAGTTGAATGCACAGAACAGAAAGAAGTTTCATACAATGCTTCTGTGTAGTTTATATTTGAAGATATTCCTTTTTCCACTATTACCCACTTAGCGCTCCAAATGTCCAGTTGCATTATCTACCGAAAGAGTGTTTCAGAACTAATCAATCAAAAGTAAGGTTCAACTCTTTTAGTTGAACGCACAGAACAGAAAGAAGTTTCACAGAATGCTTCTGTGTAGTTTATATTTGAATATATTCCTTTTTCCACTATTATCCTCTTAGCGCTCCGAATGTCCACTTGCATTTTCTACAGAAAGAGTGTTCAGAACTGCTCAATCAAACTGTGGTTTAACTCTATTAGCTGAATGCCAATATCAGAAATAAGTTTAACAGAATGCTTCTGTGTAGTTTTTATTTGAAGATATTCTTTTTCCCAATATAGGCCTCTTAGCGCTCAGAATGTCCAATTGCAGTTTCTACAGAAAGAGTGTTTCAGAACGGCTGCATCAAAAGTAAGGTTCAACTCAGTTACTTGAATGCAAAGAACAGAAAGAAGTTTCACAGAATGCTTCTGTGTAGTTTGTATTTGAATATATCCCTTTTTCCACTACTACCCTCTTAGCGCTCCAAATGTCCAGTTGCATTGTCTACAGAAAGAGTGTTCAGAGCTGCTCAATCAAAAGTATGGTTTAATTCTGTTAGCTGAATGCACAGATCAGAAAGAAGTTTCACAGAATGATTCTGTGTAGTTGATATTTGAAGATATTAAGTTTTCCACTATTACCCACTTACCGCTCCAAATGTCCAGTTGCATTTTCTACAGAAAGAGTGTTTCAGAACTGCTAAATCAAAAGTATGGTTTAACTCTGTTAGTTGAATGCAGAGATCAGAAAGAAGTTTCACAGAATGCTTCTGTGTAGTGTTTATATGAAGATATTCTTTTTACCAATATAGGCCTCTTAGCGCTCAGAATGTCCAATTGCAGTTTCTATAGAAAGAGTGTTTCAGAACGGCTCAATAAAAATAAGGTTCACCTCTTTTAGTTGAATGCACAGAACAGAAAGTAGTTTCACAGAATGCTTCTGTGTAGTATTTAGTTGAAGATATTCGTTTTTTGACTATTATCCACTTAGCGCTCCGAATGTCCACTGGCAGTTTCTACACAAAGAGTGTTTCAGAACTGCTCATTCAAAAGTAAGGCTAAACTCTGTTAGTTGAATGCAGAGAACAGAAAGGAGTCTCAGAGAATGCTTCTGTGTAGTTTTTATTTGGAGATATTCCCTTTTCCTCTATTACAATCTTAGCGCTCCGAATGTCCACTTGCATTTTCTACAGAACGAGTGTTTCATAACTGCTCAATCAAAAGTATGGTTTAGCTCTGTTAACTGAATGCACTGATCAGAAATAAGTTTCACAGAATGCTTCTGTGTAGTTTTTATTTGAAGATATTCTTTTTAACAATGTAGGCCACTTAGCGCTTAGAAAGTCCAATTGCAGTTTCTACAGAAAGAGTGTTTCAGAACGGCTCAATCAAATGTAAGGTTCAACTCTGTTAGTTGAATGCACAGAACAGAAAGAAGTTTCACAGAATGCTTCTGTGTACTTTTTATTTGAATATATTCCTTTTTCAACTATTACCCTCTTAGCACTCTGAATGTCCACTTACATTTTCTACAGAAAGAGTGTTCAGAACGGCTCAATCAAAAGTATGGTTTTACTCTGTTAGTTGAATGCACAGATCCGAAAGAAGTTTCACAGAATGCTTCTGTGTAGTTTTTATTTGTAGATATTATTTTTCCCAATATAGGACTTTTAGCGGTCAGAATGTCCGTTTGCAGTTTCTACAGAAAGAGTGTTTCACAACGGCTCCATCAAAAGTAAGGTTCAAATCAGTTAGTTGAATGCACAGAACTGAAAGAAGTTTCACAGAATGCTTCTGTGTAGTTTATAATTTCATATATTCCTTTTCCCACTATTACCGTATTAGCGCTCCGAATGTCCACTTGCATTTTCTACAGAAAGAGTGTTCAGAACTGCGCAATCAAAAGTATGGTTTAGCTCTGTTAGCTGAATGCACATATCAGAAATAAGTTTCACACAATGCTGCTGTGTAGTTTTTATTTGAAGATATTATTTTTCCCAATATAGGCCTCTTAGCGCTCAGAATGTCCAATTGCAGTTTCTACAGAAAGAGTGTTTCAGAACGGCTCAATCAAAAGTAAGGCTCAACTCTGTTACTTGAATGCACAGAACAGAAGGAAGTTTCATACAATGCTTCTGTGTAGTTTATATTTGAACATATTCCTTTTTCCATTTTTACCCACTTAGCGCTCCGAATGTCCAGTTGCATTTTCTACAGACAGAGTGTTTCAAATCTCCACAATCAAAAGTATGCTTTAACTCTGTTAGCTGAATGCTCAGATCAGAATGAAGTTTCACAGAATGCTTCTGTGTAGCTTATATTTGAATATATTCCTTTTTCCACTACTAAACTCTTAGCGCTCAAAATGTCCAGTTGCATTTTCTACAGAAAGAGTGTTCAGAACTGCTCTATCAAAACTATGGTTTAACTCTGTTAGCTGAATGCACATATCAGAAAGAAGTTTCACAGAATGATTCTGTGTAGTATTTAGTTGAAGATATTCCTTTTTTACTATTACCCACTTAGCGCTCCGAATATCCACTGGCAGTTTCTACACAAAGAGTGTTTCAGAACTGCTCCTTCAAAAGTAAGGCTAAACTCTGTTAGTTGAATGCAGAGAACAGAAAGGAGTCTCAGAGAATGCTTCTGTGTAGTTTTTATTTGGAGATATTCCCTTTTCCTCTATTACAATCTTAGCGCTCCGAATGTACACTTGCATTTTCTACAGAACGAGTGTTTCATAACTGCTCAATCAAAAGTATGGTTTAGCTCTGTTAACTGAATGCACTGGTCAGAAATAAGTTTCACAGAATGCTTCTGTGTAGTTTTTATTTGAAGATATGATTTTTAACAATGCTGGACTCTTAGCGCTTAGAAAGTTCAATTGCAGTTTCTAAAGAAACAGTGTTTCAGAACGGCTCAATCAAAAGTAAGGTTCAACTCTGTTAGTTGAATGCACAGAACAGAAAGAAGTTTCAAAGAATGCTTCTGTGTACTTTTTATTTGAATATATTCCTTTTTCAACTATTACCCTCTTAGCGCTCTGAATGTCCACTTACATTTTCTACAGAAAGAGTGTTCAGAACGGCTCAATCAAAAGTATGGTTTTACTCTGTTAGTTCAATGCACAGATCCGAAAGAAGTTTCACAGAATGCTTCTGTGTAGTTTTTATTTGTAGATATTCTTTTTCCCAATATAGGCCTTTTAGCGGTCAGAATGTCCGATTGCAGTTTCTACAGAAAGAGTGTTTCACAACGGCTCCATCAAAAGCAAGGTTCAAATCAGTTAATTGAATGCACAGAACTGAGAGAAGTTTCACAGAATGCTTCTGTGTAGTTTATAATTTCATATATTCCTTTTCCCACTATTACCGTATTAGCGCTCCGAATGTCCACTTACATTTTCTACAGAAAGAGTGTTCAGAACTGCGCAATCAAAAGTATGGTTTAGCTGTGTTAGCTGAATGCACATATCAGAAATAAGTTTCACACAATGCTGCTGTGTAGTTTTTATTTGAAGATATTATTTTTCCCAATATAGGCCTCTTAGCGCTCTGAATGTCCAATTGCAGTTTCTACAGAAAGAGTGTTTCAGAACGGCTCAATCAAAAGTAAGGCTCAACTCTGTTACCTGAATGCACAGAAGAGAAAGAAGTTTCATACAATGCTTATGTGTAGTTTATATTTGAACATATTCCTTTTTCCATTATTACCCACTTAGCGCTCCGAATGTCCAGTTGCATTTTCTACACACAGAGTGTTTCAAATCTCCTCAATCAAAAGTATGGTTTAACACTGTTAGCTGAATGCTCAGATCAGAATGAAGTTTCACAGAATGCTTCTGTGTAGCTTATATTTGAATATATTCCTTTTTCCACTACTAAACTCTTGGCGCTCCAAATATCCAGTTGCATTTTCTACAGAAAGAGTGTTCAGAACTGCTCTATCAAAACTATGGTTTAACTCTGTTAGCTGAATGCACATATCAGAAAGAAGTTTCACAGAATGATTCTGTGTAGTTTATATTTTAAGATATTCCTTTTTCCACTATTACCCCCTTAGCGCTCTGAATCTCCACTTTCATTTTCTACAGAAAGAGTGTTTCAGAACGGCTCAATCAAAACTAAGGTTCAACTCTTTTAGTTGAATGCACAGAACAGAAAGAAGTTTCACAGAATGCTTCTGTGTAGTATTTAGTTGAAGATATTCCTTTTTCGACTATTACCCTCTTAGCGCTCTGAATTTCCACTGGCAGTTTCTACACAAAGAGTGTTTCAGAACTGCTCCTTCAAAAGTAAGCCTCAGCTCTGTTAGTTGATTGCAGAGAACAGAAAGGAGTTTCAGAGAATGCTTCTGTGTAGTTTTTATTTGGAGATATTCTTTTTTCCACTATTACTATCTTAGCACTCCAAATGTCCACTTGCATTTTCTACAGAAAGAGTGTTTCAGAACGGCTCAATCAAAACTACGGTTCAACACTTTTAGTTGAATGCACAGAACAGAAACAAGTTTCACAGAATGCTTCTCTGTAGTTTTTATTTGTAGATATTCTTTTTCCCAATATAGGCCTCTTAGCGCTCAGAATGTCCAATTGCATTTTCTACAGAAAGAGTGTTCCAGAACGGCTCAATCAAAAGCAAGGTTCAACTCAGTTAGTTGAATGCAAAGAACAGAAAGAAGTTTCACAGAATGCTTCTGTGTAGTTTATATTTGAATATATTGCTTTTTCCACTATTACCCTCTTAGCGCTCTGAATGTACATTGCATTTTCTACAGAAAGAGGGTTCAGAACTGCGCAATCAAAAGTATGGTTTAACTCTGTTACCTGAACGCACATATGAGAAATAAGTTTCACACAATGCTTCTGTGTAGTTTTTATTTGAATATATTATTTTTCCCAATATAGGCCTCTTAGGGCTCAGAATGTCCAATTGCAGTTTCTACAGAAAGAGTGTTTCAGAACGGCTAAATCAAAAGTAAGTTTCAACACTGTTAGTTGAATGTACAGAACAGAAAGATGTTTCATACAATGCTTCTGTGTAGTTTATATTTGAACATATTCCTTTTTCCACTATTACCCACTTAGCGCTCCGAATGTCCAGTTGGATTTTCTACAGACAGAGTGTTTCAAAACTGCTCAATCAAAAGTATGGTTTAACTCTGTTAGCTGAATGCTCAGATCACAAAGAAGTTTCACAGAATGCTTCTGTGTAGTTTATATTTGAATATAATCCTTTTTCCACTACTACCCTCTTAGCGCTCCAAATGTCCAGTTGCATTTTCTACAGAAAGAGTGTTCAGAACTGCTCAATGAAAAGTATGGGTTAATTCTGTTAGCTGAATGCACAGATCAGAAAGAAGTTTCACAGAATGATTCTGTGTAGTTTATATTTGAAGATATTACTTTTTCTAGTATTACCCTCTTAGCGCTCCGAATGTCCACTTGCATTTTCTACAGAAAGAGTGTTCAGAACGGCTCAAACAAAAATATGGTTTTACTCTATTAGTTGAATGCCCATATCAGAAATAAGTTTCACAGAATGCTTCTGTGTAGTTTTTATTTGAAGATATTCTTTTTCCCAATATAGGCCTCTTAGCGCTCAGAATGTCCAATTGCAGTTTCTACAGAAAGAGTGTTTCAGAACGGCTGCATCAAAAGTAAGGTTCAACTCAGTTAGTTGAATGCAAGGAACAGAAAGAAGTTTCACAGAATGCTTCTGTGTAGTTTATATTTGAATATATCCCTTTTTCCACTACTACACTCTTAGCGCTCCAAATGTCCAGTTGCATTTTCTACAGAAAGAGTGTTCAGAACTGCTCAATCAAAAGTATGGTTTAATTCTGTTAGCTGAATGCACAGATCAGAAAGAAGTTTCACAGAATGATTCTGTGTAGTTGATATTTGAAGATATTACTTTTTCCACTATTACCCACTTACCGCTCCAAATGTCCAGTTGCATTTTCTACAGAAAGAGCGTTTCAGAACTGCTCAATCAAAAGTATGGTTTAACTCTGTTAGCTGAATGCACAGATCAGAAAGAAGTTTCACAGAATGCTTCTGTGTAGTGTTTATATGAAGATATTCTTTTTACCAATATAGGCCTCTTAGCGCTCAGAATGTCCAATTGCAGTTTCTATAGAAAGAGTGTTTCAGAACGGCTCAATCAAAATAAGGTTCACCTCTTTTAGTTGAAGGCACACAACAGAAAGAAGTTTCACAGAATGCTTCTGTGTAGTATTTAGTTGAAGATATTCCTTTTTTGACTATTACCCACTTAGCGCTCCGAATGTCCACTGGCAGTTTGTACACAAAGAGTGTTTCAGAACTGCTCCTTCAAAAGTAAGGCTAAACTCTGTTAGTTGAATGCAGAGAACAGAAAGGAGTTTCAGAGAATGCTTCTGTGTAGTTTTTATTTGGAGATATTACTTTTTCCTCTATTACAATCTTAGCGCTCAGAATGTGCACTTGCATTTTCTACAGAACGAGTGTTTCATAACTGCTCAATCAAAAGTATTTTTTAGCTCTGTTAACTGAATGCACTGATCAGAAATAAGTTTCACAGAATGCTTCTGTGTAGTTTTTATTTGAAGATATTCTTTTTAACAATGTAGGCCTCTTAGCGCTTAGAAAGTCCAATTGCAGTTTCTACAGAAAGAGTGTTTCAGAACGGCTCAATAAAAAGTAAGTTTCAACTCTGTTAGTTGAATGCACAGAACAGAAAGAAGTTTCACACAATGCTTCTGTGTAGTTTATATTTGAATATATTCCTTTTTCAACTATTACCCTCTTAGCGCTCTTAATGTCCACTTACATTTTCTACAGAAAGAGTGTTCAGAACGGCTCAATCAAAAGTATGGTATTACTCTGTTAGTTCAATGCACAGATCCGAAAGAAGTTTCACAGAATGCTTCTGTGTAGTCTTTATTTGTAGATATTCTTTTTCCCAATATAGGCCTTTTAGCGGTCAGAACGTCCAATTGCAGTTTCTACAGAAAGAGTGTTTCACAACGGCTCCATCAAAAGTAAGGTTCAACTCAGTTAGTTGAATGCACAGAACTGAAAGAAGTTTCACAGAATGCTTCTGTGTAGTTTATAATTGAATATATTACTTTTTCCACTATTACCCTATTAGCGCTCCGAATGTCCACTTGCATTTTCTACAGAAAGAGTGTTCAGAACTGCGCAATCAAAAGTATGGTTTAGTTCTGTTAGCTGAATGCACATATCAGAAAGAAGTTTCACAGAATGATTCTGTGTAGTTTATATTTGAAGATAATATTTTTTCCACTATTACCCTCTTAGCGCTCCAAACGTCAAGTTGCATTATCTACAGAAAGTGTGTTCAGAAGTGCTCTATCAAAACTATGGTTTAACTCTGTTAGCTGAATGCATATATCAGAAAGAAGTTTCACAGAATGATTCTGTGTAGTTTATATTTGAAGATAATATTTTTTCCACTATTACCCTCTTAGCGCTCCGAATCTCCACTTTCATTTTATACAGAAAGAGTGTTTAACAACGGCTCAATCAAAACTAAGGTTCAACTCTTTTAGTTGAATGCACAGAACAGAAAGAAGTTTCACAGAATGCTTCTGTGTAGTATTTAGTTGAAGATATTCCTTTTTCGAATATTAACCTCTTAGCGCTCTGAATTTCCACTGGCAGTTTCTACACAAAGAGTGTTTCAGAACTGCTCCTTCAAAAGTAAGGCTCAGCTCTGTTAGTTGAATGCAGAGAACAGAAAGGAGTTTCAGAGAATGCTTCTGTGTAGTTTTTATTTGGAGATATTCCTTTTTCCACTGTTACTATCTTAGCGCTCCGAAAGTCCACTTGCTTTTTCTACAGAAAGAGTGTTTCAGAACGGCTCAATCAAAACTAAGGTTCAACACTTTTAGTTGAATGCACAGAAGAGAAAGAAGTTTCACAGAATGCTTCTGTGTCGTTTTTATTTGTAGATATTTTTTTTCCCAATATAGGCCTCTTAGCGCTCAGAATGTCCAATTGCATTTTCTACAGAAAGAGTGATCCAGAACGGCTCAATCAAAAGCAAGGTTCAACTCAGTTAGTTGAATGCAGAGAACAGAAAGAAGTTTCACAGAATGCTTCTGTGTAGTTTATATTTGAATACATTGCTTTTTCCAATATTACCCTCTTAGCGCTCCGAATGTCCACTTGCATTTTCTACAGAAAGAGTGTTCAGAACTGCGCAATAAAAAGTATGGTTTATCTCTGTTAGCTGAACGCACATATCAGAAATAAGTTTCACACAAGGCTTCTGTGTAGTTTTTATTTGAATATATTATTTTTCCCAATATAGACCTCTTAGCGCTCAGAATGTCCAATTGCAGTTTCTACAGAAAGAGTGTTTCAGAACGACTAAATCAAAAGTAAGGTTCAACCCTGTTAGTTGAATGTACGGAACAGAAAGCTGTTTCATACAATGCTTCTGTGTAGTTTATATTTGAACATATTACTTTTTCCACTATTAGCCACTTAGCGCTCCGAATGTCCAGTTGCATTTTCTACAGACAGAGTGTTTCAAAACTGCTCAGTCAAAACTATGGTTTAACTCCGTTAGCTGAATGCTCAGATCAGAAAGAAGTTTCACAGAATGCTTCTGTGTAGTTTATATTTGAATATATTCCTTTTTCCACGACTACCCTCTTAGCGCTCCAATTGTCCAGTTGCATTTTCTACAGAAAGAGTGTTCAGAACTGCTCAATGAAAAGTATGGTTTAATTCTGTTAGCTGAATGCACAGATCAGAAAGAAATTTCACAGAATGATTCTGTGTAATTTATATTTGAAGATATTACTTTTTCTAGTATTACCCTCTTAGCGCTCAGAATGTCCACTTGCATTTTCTACAGAAAGAGTGTTCAGAACGGCTCAATCAAAAGTAAGGTTTTACTCTATTAGTTGAATGCCTATATCAGAAATAAGTTTCACAGAATGCTTCTCTGTAGTTTTTATTTGAAGACATTCTTTTTCAAAATATAGGCCTTTTAGCGCTCAGAATGTCCAATTGCAGTTTCTACAGAAAGAGGTTTTCAGAACGGCTCCATCAAAAGTAAGGTTCAAATCAGTTAGTTGAATGCACAGAACAGAAAGAAGTTTCACAGAATGTTTCTGTGTAGTTTATATTTGAATATATTCCTTTTCCAGTATTACCGTCTTAGCGCTGGGAATATCCACTTGCATTTTCTAAAGAAAGAGTGTTTCAGAACGGCTCAATCAAAAATAAGTTTCAACTCTGTTAGTTAAATGCACAGAAGAGAAAGGAGTTCCATACAATGCTTTTGTGTAGTTTATATTTGAATATATTACTTTTTCCACTACTACCCTCTTAGCGCTCCAAATGTCCAGTTGCATTTTTAAAAGAAAGAGTGTTCAGAACTGCTCAATCAAAAGTATGCTTTAACTCTGTTAGCTGAATGCACAGATCAGAAAGAAGTTTCACAGAATGATTCTGTGTGGTTTATATTTGAAGATATTCCTTTTTCCACTATTACCCACTTAGCGCTCCAAATGTCCAGTAGCATTTTCTACAGAAAGAGTGTTTCAGAACTGCTCAATCCAAAGTATGGTTTAACTCTGTTAGCTGAATGCACAGATCAGAAAGAAGTTTCACAGAATGCTTCTGTGTAGTGTTTATATGAAAATATTCTTTTTACCAATATAGGCCTCTTAGCGCTCAGAATGTCCAATTGCAGTTTCTACAGAAAGAGTGTTTCACAACGGCTCCATCAAAAGTAAGGTTCAACTCAGTTAGTTGAATGCACAGAACAGAAAGGAGTTTCACAGAATGCTTCTGTGTAGTATTTAGTTGAAGATATTCCTTTATTGACTATTACCCACTTAGCACTCCGAATGTCCACTGGCAGTTTCTACACAAAGAGTGTTTCAGAACTGTTCCTTCAAAAGTAAGGCTCAACTCTGTTAGTTGAATTCAGAGAACAGAAAGGAGTTTCAGACAATGCTTCTGTGTAGTTTTTATTTGGAGATATTCCTTTTTCCACTGTTACTAACTTAGCGCTCCGAATGTCCACTTGCATTTTCTACAGAAAGAGTGTTTCAGAACGGCTCAATCAAAACTAAGGTTCAACACTTTTAGTTGAATGCACAGAACAGAAATAAGTTTCACAGAATGCTTCTGTGTAGTCTTTATTTGCAGATATTCTTTTTCCCAATATAGGCCTCTTAGCGCTCAGAATGTCCAATTGCATTTTCTACAGAAAGAGTGTTCCAGAACGGCTCAATCAAAAGCAAGGTTCAACTCAGTTAGTTGAATGCAGAGAACAGAAAGAAGTTTCACAGAATGCTTCTGTGTAGTTTATATTTGAGTATATTGCTTTTTCCACTATTACCCTCTTAGCGCTCCGAATGTCAACTTGAATTTTCTACAGAAAGAGTGTTCAGAACTGCGCAATCAAAAGTATGGTTTAACTCTGTTAGCTGAATTCACATATCAGAAATAAGTTTCACACAATACCTCTGTGTAGTTTTTATTTGAATATATTATTTTTCCCAATATAGGCCTCTTAGGGCTCCGAATGTCCAATTGCAGTTTCTACAGAAAGAGTGTTTCAGAACGGCTCAATCAAAAGTAAGTTTCAACTCAGTTAGTTGAATGTACAGAACAGAAGGATGTTTCATACAATGCTTCTGTGTAGTTTATATTTGAACATATTCCTTTTTCCACTATTACCCACTTAGCGCTCCGAATGTCCAGTTGCATTTTCTACAGACAGAGTGTTTCAAAACTGCTCAGTCAAAAGTATGGTTTAACTCTGTTAGCTGAATGCTCAGATCAGAAAGTAGTTTCACAGAATGCTTCCGTGTAGTTTATATTTGAATATATTCCTTTTTCCACTACTACCCTCTTATCGCTCCAAATGTCTAGTTGCATTTTCTACAGAAAGAGTGTTCAGAACTGCTCAATGAAAAGTATGGTTTAATTCTTTTAGCTGAATGCACACATCAGAAAGAAGTTTCACAGAATGATTCTGTGTAGTTTATATTTGAAGATATTACTTTTTCTAGTATTACCCTCTTAGCGCTCAGAATGTCCACTTGCATTTTCTACAGAAAGAGTGTTCAGAACGGCTCAATCAAAAGTATGGTTTTACTCTATTAGTTGAATGCCCATATCCGAAATAAGTTTCACAGAATGCTTCTGTGTAGTTTTTATTTGAAGATATTCTTTTTCAAAATATAGGCCTCTTAGCGCTCAGAATGTCCAATTGCAGTTTCTACAGAAAGAGCTTTTCAGAACGGCTCCATCAAAAGTAAGGTTCAACTCAGTTAGTTGAATGCACAGAACAGAAGGAAGTTTCACAGAATGCTTCTGTGTAGTTTATATTTGAATATATTCCTTTTCCAGTATTACCGTCTTAGCGCTGCGAATATCCACTTGCATTTTCTAAAGAAAGAGTGTTTCAGAACGGCTCAATCAAAAATAAGGTTCAACTCTGTTAGTTAAATGCACAGAAGAGAAAGGAGTTTCATACAATGCTTCTGTGTAGTTTATATTTGAATATATTACTTTTTCCACTACTACCCTCTTAGCGCTCCAAATGTCCAGTTGCATTTTCTACAGAAAGAGTGTTCAGAACGGCTCAATCAAAAGTATGCTTTAACTCTGTTAGCTGAATGCACAGATCAGAAAAAGTTTAACAGAATGATTCTGTGTAGTTTATATTTGAAGATATTCCTTTTTCCACTATTACCCACTTAGCGCTCCAAATGTCCAGTAGCATTTTCTACAGAAAGAGTGTTTCAGAACTCCTCAATCCAAAGTATGGTTTAACTCTGTTAGCTGAATGCACAGATCAGAAAGAAGTTTCACAGAATGCTTCTGTGTAGTGTTTATATGAAAATATTCTTTTTACCAATATAGGCCTCTTAGCGCTCAGAATGTCCAATTGCAGTTTCTACAGAAAGAGTGTTTCACAACGGCTCCATCAAAAGTAAGGTTCAACTCAGTTAGTTGAATGCACAGAACAGAAAGGAGTTTCACAGAATGCTTCTGTGTAGTATTTAGTTGAAGATATTCCTTTATTGACTATTACCCACTTAGCACTCCGAATGTCCACTGGCAGTTTCTACACAAAGAGTGTTTCAGAACTGTTCCTTCAAAAGTAAGGCTCAACTCTGTTAGTTGAATTCAGAGAACAGAAAGGAGTTTCAGACAATGCTTCTGTGTAGTTTTTATTTGGAGATATTCCTTTTTCCACTGTTACTAACTTAGCGCTCCGAATGTCCACTTGCATTTTCTACAGAAAGAGTGTTTCAGAACGGCTCAATCAAAACTAAGGTTCAACACTTTTAGTTGAATGCACAGAACAGAAATAAGTTTCACAGAATGCTTCTGTGTAGTCTTTATTTGCAGATATTCTTTTTCCCAATATAGGCCTCTTAGCGCTCAGAATGTCCAATTGCATTTTCTACAGAAAGAGTGTTCCAGAACGGCTCAATCAAAAGCAAGGTTCAACTCAGTTAGTTGAATGCAGAGAACAGAAAGAAGTTTCACAGAATGCTTCTGTGTAGTTTATATTTGAGTATATTGCTTTTTCCACTATTACCCTCTTAGCGCTCCGAATGTCAACTTGAATTTTCTACAGAAAGAGTGTTCAGAACTGCGCAATCAAAAGTATGGTTTAACTCTGTTAGCTGAATTCACATATCAGAAATAAGTTTCACACAATACCTCTGTGTAGTTTTTATTTGAATATATTATTTTTCCCAATATAGGCCTCTTAGGGCTCCGAATGTCCAATTGCAGTTTCTACAGAAAGAGTGTTTCAGAACGGCTCAATCAAAAGTAAGTTTCAACTCAGTTAGTTGAATGTACAGAACAGAAGGATGTTTCATACAATGCTTCTGTGTAGTTTATATTTGAACATATTCCTTTTTCCACTATTACCCACTTAGCGCTCCGAATGTCCAGTTGCATTTTCTACAGACAGAGTGTTTCAAAACTGCTCAGTCAAAAGTATGGTTTAACTCTGTTAGCTGAATGCTCAGATCAGAAAGTAGTTTCACAGAATGCTTCCGTGTAGTTTATATTTGAATATATTCCTTTTTCCACTACTACCCTCTTATCGCTCCAAATGTCTAGTTGCATTTTCTACAGAAAGAGTGTTCAGAACTGCTCAATGAAAAGTATGGTTTAATTCTGTTAGCTGAATGCACACATCAGAAAGAAGTTTCACAGAATGATTCTGTGTAGCTTATATTTGAAGATATTACTTTTTCTAGTATTACCCTCTTAGCGCTCAGAATGTCCACTTGCATTTTCTACAGAAAGAGTGTTCAGAACGGCTCAATCAAAAGTATGGTTTTACTCTATTAGTTGAATGCCCATATCCGAAATAAGTTTCACAGAATGCTTCTGTGTAGTTTTTATTTGAAGATATTCTTTTTCAAAATATAGGCCTCTTAGCGCTCAGAATGTCCAATTGCAGTTTCTACAGAAAGAGCTTTTCAGAACGGCTCCATCAAAAGTAAGGTTCAACTCAGTTAGTTGAATGCACAGAACAGAAGGAAGTTTCACAGAATGCTTCTGTGTAGTTTATATTTGAATATATTCCTTTTCCAGTATTACCGTCTTAGCGCTGCGAATATCCACTTGCATTTTCTAAAGAAAGAGTGTTTCAGAACGGCTCAATCAAAAATAAGGTTCAACTCTGTTAGTTAAATGCACAGAAGAGAAAGGAGTTTCATACAATGCTTCTGTGTAGTTTATATTTGAATATATTACTTTTTCCACTACTACCCTCTTAGCGCTCCAAATGTCCAGTTGCATTTTCTACAGAAAGAGTGTTCAGAACGGCTCAATCAAAAGTATGCTTTAACTCTGTTAGCTGAATGCACAGATCAGAAAAAGTTTAACAGAATGATTCTGTGTAGTTTATATTTGAAGATATTCCTTTTTCCACTATTACCCACTTAGCGCTCCAAATGTCCAGTAGCATTTTCTACAGAAAGAGTGTTTCAGAACTCCTCAATCCAAAGTATGGTTTAACTCTGTTAGCTGAATGCACAGATCAGAAAGAAGTTTCACAGAATGCTTCTGTGTAGTGTTTATATGAAAATATTCTTTTTACCAATATAGGCCTCTTAGCGCTCAGAATGTCCAATTGCAGTTTCTACAGAAAGAGTGTTTCACAACGGCTCCATCAAAAGTAAGGTTCAACTCAGTTAGTTGAATGCACAGAACAGAAAGGAGTTTCACAGAATGCTTCTGTGTAGTATTTAGTTGAAGATATTCCTTTATTGACTATTACCCACTTAGCACTCCGAATGTCCACTGGCAGTTTCTACACAAAGAGTGTTTCAGAACTGTTCCTTCAAAAGTAAGGCTCAACTCTGTTAGTTGAATTCAGAGAACAGAAAGGAGTTTCAGACAATGCTTCTGTGTAGTTTTTATTTGGAGATATTCCTTTTTCCACTGTTACTAACTTAGCGCTCCGAATGTCCACTTGCATTTTCTACAGAAAGAGTGTTTCAGAACGGCTCAATCAAAACTAAGGTTCAACACTTTTAGTTGAATGCACAGAACAGAAATAAGTTTCACAGAATGCTTCTGTGTAGTCTTTATTTGCAGATATTCTTTTTCCCAATATAGGCCTCTTAGCGCTCAGAATGTCCAATTGCATTTTCTACAGAAAGAGTGTTCCAGAACGGCTCAATCAAAAGCAAGGTTCAACTCAGTTAGTTGAATGCAGAGAACAGAAAGAAGTTTCACAGAATGCTTCTGTGTAGTTTATATTTGAGTATATTGCTTTTTCCACTATTACCCTCTTAGCGCTCCGAATGTCAACTTGAATTTTCTACAGAAAGAGTGTTCAGAACTGCGCAATCAAAAGTATGGTTTAACTCTGTTAGCTGAATTCACATATCAGAAATAAGTTTCACACAATACCTCTGTGTAGTTTTTATTTGAATATATTATTTTTCCCAATATAGGCCTCTTAGGGCTCCGAATGTCCAATTGCAGTTTCTACAGAAAGAGTGTTTCAGAACGGCTCAATCAAAAGTAAGTTTCAACTCAGTTAGTTGAATGTACAGAACAGAAGGATGTTTCATACAATGCTTCTGTGTAGTTTATATTTGAACATATTCCTTTTTCCACTATTACCCACTTAGCGCTCCGAATGTCCAGTTGCATTTTCTACAGACAGAGTGTTTCAAAACTGCTCAGTCAAAAGTATGGTTTAACTCTGTTAGCTGAATGCTCAGATCAGAAAGTAGTTTCACAGAATGCTTCCGTGTAGTTTATATTTGAATATATTCCTTTTTCCACTACTACCCTCTTATCGCTCCAAATGTCTAGTTGCATTTTCTACAGAAAGAGTGTTCAGAACTGCTCAATGAAAAGTATGGTTTAATTCTGTTAGCTGAATGCACACATCAGAAAGAATTTTCACAGAATGATTCTGTGTAGTTTATATTTGAAGATATTACTTTTTCTAGTATTACCCTCTTAGCGCTCAGAATGTCCACTTGCATTTTCTACAGAAAGAGTGTTCAGAACGGCTCAATCAAAAGTATGGTTTTACTCTATTAGTTGAATGCCCATATCCGAAATAAGTTTCACAGAATGCTTCTGTGTAGTTTTTATTTGAAGATATTCTTTTTCAAAATATAGGCCTCTTAGCGCTCAGAATGTCCAATTGCAGTTTCTACAGAAAGAGCTTTTCAGAACGGCTCCATCAAAAGTAAGGTTCAACTCAGTTAGTTGAATGCACAGAACAGAAGGAAGTTTCACAGAATGCTTCTGTGTAGTTTATATTTGAATATATTCCTTTTCCAGTATTACCGTCTTAGCGCTGCGAATATCCACTTGCATTTTCTAAAGAAAGAGTGTTTCAGAACGGCTCAATCAAAAATAAGGTTCAACTCTGTTAGTTAAATGCACAGAAGAGAAAGGAGTTTCATACAATGCTTCTGTGTAGTTTATATTTGAATATATTACTTTTTCCACTACTACCCTCTTAGCGCTCCAAATGTCCAGTTGCATTTTCTACAGAAAGAGTGTTCAGAACGGCTCAATCAAAAGTATGCTTTAACTCTGTTAGCTGAATGCACAGATCAGAAAAAGTTTAACAGAATGATTCTGTGTAGTTTATATTTGAAGATATTCCTTTTTCCACTATTACCCACTTAGCGCTCCAAATGTCCAGTAGCATTTTCTACAGAAAGAGTGTTTCAGAACTCCTCAATCCAAAGTATGGTTTAACTCTGTTAGCTGAATGCACAGATCAGAAAGAAGTTTCACAGAATGCTTCTGTGTAGTGTTTATATGAAAATATTCTTTTTACCAATATAGGCCTCTTAGCGCTCAGAATGTCCAATTGCAGTTTCTACAGAAAGAGTGTTTCACAACGGCTCAATGAAATGTAAGGTTCACCTCTTTTAGTTGAATGCACAGAACAGAAAGGAGTTTCACAGAATGCTTCTGTGTAGTATTTAGTTGAAGATATTCCTTTATTGACTATTACCCACTTAGCACTCCGAATGTCCACTGGCAGTTTCTACACAAAGAGTGTTTCAGAACTGTTCCTTCAAAAGTAAGGCTCAACTCTGTTAGTTGAATTCAGAGAACAGAAAGGAGTTTCAGACAATGTTTCTGTGTAGTTTTTATTTGGAGATATTCCTTTTTCCACTGTTACTAACTTAGCGCTCCGAATGTCCACTTGCATTTTCTACAGAAAGAGTGTTTCAGAACGGCTCAATCAAAACTAAGGTTCAACACTTTTAGTTGAATGCACAGAACAGAAATAAGTTTCACAGAATGCTTCTGTGTAGTCTTTATTTGCAGATATTCTTTTTCCCAATATAGGCCTCTTAGCGCTCAGAATGTCCAATTGCATTTTCTACAGAAAGAGTGTTCCAGAACGGCTCAATCAAAAGCAAGGTTCAACTCAGTTAGTTGAATGCAGAGAACAGAAAGAAGTTTCACAGAATGCTTCTGTGTAGTTTATATTTGAGTATATTGCTTTTTCCACTATTACCCTCTTAGCGCTCCGAATGTCAACTTGAATTTTCTACAGAAAGAGTGTTCAGAACTGCGCAATCAAAAGTATGGTTTAACTCTGTTAGCTGAATTCACATATCAGAAATAAGTTTCACACAATACCTCTGTGTAGTTTTTATTTGAATATATTATTTTTCCCAATATAGGCCTCTTAGGGCTCCGAATGTCCAATTGCAGTTTCTACAGAAAGAGTGTTTCAGAACGGCTCAATCAAAAGTAAGTTTCAACTCAGTTAGTTGAATGTACAGAACAGAAGGATGTTTCATACAATGCTTCTGTGTAGTTTATATTTGAACATATTCCTTTTTCCACTATTACCCACTTAGCGCTCCGAATGTCCAGTTGCATTTTCTACAGACAGAGTGTTTCAAAACTGCTCAGTCAAAAGTATGGTTTAACTCTGTTAGCTGAATGCTCAGATCAGAAAGTAGTTTCACAGAATGCTTCCGTGTAGTTTATATTTGAATATATTCCTTTTTCCACTACTACCCTCTTATCGCTCCAAATGTCTAGTTGCATTTTCTACAGAAAGAGTGTTCAGAACTGCTCAATGAAAAGTATGGTTTAATTCTGTTAGCTGAATGCACACATCAGAAAGAAGTTTCACAGAATGATTCTGTGTAGTTTATATTTGAAGATATTACTTTTTCTAGTATTACCCTCTTAGCGCTCAGAATGTCCACTTGCATTTTCTACAGAAAGAGTGTTCAGAACGGCTCAATCAAAAGTATGGTTTTACTCTATTAGTTGAATGCCCATATCCGAAATAAGTTTCACAGAATGCTTCTGTGTAGTTTTTATTTGAAGATATTCTTTTTCAAAATATAGGCCTCTTAGCGCTCAGAATGTCCAATTGCAGTTTCTACAGAAAGAGCTTTTCAGAACGGCTCCATCAAAAGTAAGGTTCAACTCAGTTAGTTGAATGCACAGAACAGAAGGAAGTTTCACAGAATGCTTCTGTGTAGTTTATATTTGAATATATTCCTTTTCCAGTATTACCGTCTTAGCGCTGCGAATATCCACTTGCATTTTCTAAAGAAAGAGTGTTTCAGAACGGCTCAATCAAAAATAAGGTTCAACTCTGTTAGTTAAATGCACAGAAGAGAAAGGAGTTTCATACAATGCTTCTGTGTAGTTTATATTTGAATATATTACTTTTTCCACTACTACCCTCTTAGCGCTCCAAATGTCCAGTTGCATTTTCTACAGAAAGAGTGTTCAGAACGGCTCAATCAAAAGTATGCTTTAACTCTGTTAGCTGAATGCACAGATCAGAAAAAGTTTAACAGAATGATTCTGTGTAGTTTATATTTGAAGATATTCCTTTTTCCACTATTACCCACTTAGCGCTCCAAATGTCCAGTAGCATTTTCTACAGAAAGAGTGTTTCAGAACTCCTCAATCCAAAGTATGGTTTAACTCTGTTAGCTGAATGCACAGATCAGAAAGAAGTTTCACAGAATGCTTCTGTGTAGTGTTTATATGAAAATATTCTTTTTACCAATATAGGCCTCTTAGCGCTCAGAATGTCCAATTGCAGTTTCTACAGAAAGAGTGTTTCACAACGGCTCCATCAAAAGTAAGGTTCAACTCAGTTAGTTGAATGCACAGAACAGAAAGGAGTTTCACAGAATGCTTCTGTGTAGTATTTAGTTGAAGATATTCCTTTATTGACTATTACCCACTTAGCACTCCGAATGTCCACTGGCAGTTTCTACACAAAGAGTGTTTCAGAACTGTTCCTTCAAAAGTAAGGCTCAACTCTGTTAGTTGAATTCAGAGAACAGAAAGGAGTTTCAGACAATGCTTCTGTGTAGTTTTTATTTGGAGATATTCCTTTTTCCACTGTTACTAACTTAGCGCTCCGAATGTCCACTTGCATTTTCTACAGAAAGAGTGTTTCAGAACGGCTCAATCAAAACTAAGGTTCAACACTTTTAGTTGAATGCACAGAACAGAAATAAGTTTCACAGAATGCTTCTGTGTAGTCTTTATTTGCAGATATTCTTTTTCCCAATATAGGCCTCTTAGCGCTCAGAATGTCCAATTGCATTTTCTACAGAAAGAGTGTTCCAGAACGGCTCAATCAAAAGCAAGGTTCAACTCAGTTAGTTGAATGCAGAGAACAGAAAGAAGTTTCACAGAATGCTTCTGTGTAGTTTATATTTGAGTATATTGCTTTTTCCACTATTACCCTCTTAGCGCTCCGAATGTCAACTTGAATTTTCTACAGAAAGAGTGTTCAGAACTGCGCAATCAAAAGTATGGTTTAACTCTGTTAGCTGAATTCACATATCAGAAATAAGTTTCACACAATACCTCTGTGTAGTTTTTATTTGAATATATTATTTTTCCCAATATAGGCCTCTTAGGGCTCCGAATGTCCAATTGCAGTTTCTACAGAAAGAGTGTTTCAGAACGGCTCAATCAAAAGTAAGTTTCAACTCAGTTAGTTGAATGTACAGAACAGAAGGATGTTTCATACAATGCTTCTGTGTAGTTTATATTTGAACATATTCCTTTTTCCACTATTACCCACTTAGCGCTCCGAATGTCCAGTTGCATTTTCTACAGACAGAGTGTTTCAAAACTGCTCAGTCAAAAGTATGGTTTAACTCTGTTAGCTGAATGCTCAGATCAGAAAGTAGTTTCACAGAATGCTTCCGTGTAGTTTATATTTGAATATATTCCTTTTTCCACTACTACCCTCTTATCGCTCCAAATGTCTAGTTGCATTTTCTACAGAAAGAGTGTTCAGAACTGCTCAATGAAAAGTATGGTTTAATTCTGTTAGCTGAATGCACACATCAGAAAGAAGTTTCACAGAATGATTCTGTGTAGTTTATATTTGAAGATATTACTTTTTCTAGTATTACCCTCTTAGCGCTCAGAATGTCCACTTGCATTTTCTACAGAAAGAGTGTTCAGAACGGCTCAATCAAAAGTATGGTTTTACTCTATTAGTTGAATGCCCATATCCGAAATAAGTTTCACAGAATGCTTCTGTGTAGTTTTTATTTGAAGATATTCTTTTTCAAAATATAGGCCTCTTAGCGCTCAGAATGTCCAATTGCAGTTTCTACAGAAAGAGCTTTTCAGAACGGCTCCATCAAAAGTAAGGTTCAACTCAGTTAGTTGAATGCACAGAACAGAAGGAAGTTTCACAGAATGCTTCTGTGTAGTTTATATTTGAATATATTCCTTTTCCAGTATTACCGTCTTAGCGCTGCGAATATCCACTTGCATTTTCTAAAGAAAGAGTGTTTCAGAACGGCTCAATCAAAAATAAGGTTCAACTCTGTTAGTTAAATGCACAGAAGAGAAAGGAGTTTCATACAATGCTTCTGTGTAGTTTATATTTGAATATATTACTTTTTCCACTACTACCCTCTTAGCGCTCCAAATGTCCAGTTGCATTTTCTACAGAAAGAGTGTTCAGAACGGCTCAATCAAAAGTATGCTTTAACTCTGTTAGCTGAATGCACAGATCAGAAAAAGTTTAACAGAATGATTCTGTGTAGTTTATATTTGAAGATATTCCTTTTTCCACTATTACCCACTTAGCGCTCCAAATGTCCAGTAGCATTTTCTACAGAAAGAGTGTTTCAGAACTCCTCAATCCAAAGTATGGTTTAACTCTGTTAGCTGAATGCACAGATCAGAAAGAAGTTTCACAGAATGCTTCTGTGTAGTGTTTATATGAAAATATTCTTTTTACCAATATAGGCCTCTTAGCGCTCAGAATGTCCAATTGCAGTTTCTACAGAAAGAGTGTTTCACAACGGCTCAATGAAATGTAAGGTTCACCTCTTTTAGTTGAATGCACAGAACAGAAAGGAGTTTCACAGAATGCTTCTGTGTAGTATTTAGTTGAAGATATTCCTTTATTGACTATTACCCACTTAGCACTCCGAATGTCCACTGGCAGTTTCTACACAAAGAGTGTTTCAGAACTGTTCCTTCAAAAGTAAGGCTCAACTCTGTTAGTTGAATTCAGAGAACAGAAAGGAGTTTCAGACAATGTTTCTGTGTAGTTTTTATTTGGAGATATTCCTTTTTCCACTGTTACTAACTTAGCGCTCCGAATGTCCACTTGCATTTTCTACAGAAAGAGTGTTTCAGAACGGCTCAATCAAAACTAAGGTTCAACACTTTTAGTTGAATGCACAGAACAGAAATAAGTTTCACAGAATGCTTCTGTGTAGTCTTTATTTGCAGATATTCTTTTTCCCAATATAGGCCTCTTAGCGCTCAGAATGTCCAATTGCATTTTCTACAGAAAGAGTGTTCCAGAACGGCTCAATCAAAAGCAAGGTTCAACTCAGTTAGTTGAATGCAGAGAACAGAAAGAAGTTTCACAGAATGCTTCTGTGTAGTTTATATTTGAGTATATTGCTTTTTCCACTATTACCCTCTTAGCGCTCCGAATGTCAACTTGAATTTTCTACAGAAAGAGTGTTCAGAACTGCGCAATCAAAAGTATGGTTTAACTCTGTTAGCTGAATTCACATATCAGAAATAAGTTTCACACAATACCTCTGTGTAGTTTTTATTTGAATATATTATTTTTCCCAATATAGGCCTCTTAGGGCTCCGAATGTCCAATTGCAGTTTCTACAGAAAGAGTGTTTCAGAACGGCTCAATCAAAAGTAAGTTTCAACTCAGTTAGTTGAATGTACAGAACAGAAGGATGTTTCATACAATGCTTCTGTGTAGTTTATATTTGAACATATTCCTTTTTCCACTATTACCCACTTAGCGCTCCGAATGTCCAGTTGCATTTTCTACAGACAGAGTGTTTCAAAACTGCTCAGTCAAAAGTATGGTTTAACTCTGTTAGCTGAATGCTCAGATCAGAAAGTAGTTTCACAGAATGCTTCCGTGTAGTTTATATTTGAATATATTCCTTTTTCCACTACTACCCTCTTATCGCTCCAAATGTCTAGTTGCATTTTCTACAGAAAGAGTGTTCAGAACTGCTCAATGAAAAGTATGGTTTAATTCTGTTAGCTGAATGCACACATCAGAAAGAAGTTTCACAGAATGATTCTGTGTAGTTTATATTTGAAGATATTACTTTTTCTAGTATTACCCTCTTAGCGCTCAGAATGTCCACTTGCATTTTCTACAGAAAGAGTGTTCAGAACGGCTCAATCAAAAGTATGGTTTTACTCTATTAGTTGAATGCCCATATCCGAAATAAGTTTCACAGAATGCTTCTGTGTAGTTTTTATTTGAAGATATTCTTTTTCAAAATATAGGCCTCTTAGCGCTCAGAATGTCCAATTGCAGTTTCTACAGAAAGAGCTTTTCAGAACGGCTCCATCAAAAGTAAGGTTCAACTCAGTTAGTTGAATGCACAGAACAGAAGGAAGTTTCACAGAATGCTTCTGTGTAGTTTATATTTGAATATATTCCTTTTCCAGTATTACCGTCTTAGCGCTGCGAATATCCACTTGCATTTTCTAAAGAAAGAGTGTTTCAGAACGGCTCAATCAAAAATAAGGTTCAACTCTGTTAGTTAAATGCACAGAAGAGAAAGGAGTTTCATACAATGCTTCTGTGTAGTTTATATTTGAATATATTACTTTTTCCACTACTACCCTCTTAGCGCTCCAAATGTCCAGTTGCATTTTCTACAGAAAGAGTGTTCAGAACGGCTCAATCAAAAGTATGCTTTAACTCTGTTAGCTGAATGCACAGATCAGAAAAAGTTTAACAGAATGATTCTGTGTAGTTTATATTTGAAGATATTCCTTTTTCCACTATTACCCACTTAGCGCTCCAAATGTCCAGTAGCATTTTCTACAGAAAGAGTGTTTCAGAACTCCTCAATCCAAAGTATGGTTTAACTCTGTTAGCTGAATGCACAGATCAGAAAGAAGTTTCACAGAATGCTTCTGTGTAGTGTTTATATGAAAATATTCTTTTTACCAATATAGGCCTCTTAGCGCTCAGAATGTCCAATTGCAGTTTCTACAGAAAGAGTGTTTCACAACGGCTCCATCAAAAGTAAGGTTCAACTCAGTTAGTTGAATGCACAGAACAGAAAGGAGTTTCACAGAATGCTTCTGTGTAGTATTTAGTTGAAGATATTCCTTTATTGACTATTACCCACTTAGCGCTCCGAATGTCCACTGGCAGTTTCTACACAAAGAGTGTTTCAGAACTGTTCCTTCAAAAGTAAGGCTCAAATCTGTTAGTTGAATTCAGAGAACAGAAAGGAGACTCAGAGAATGCTTCTGTGTGGTTTTTATTTGGAGATAATCCTTTTTCCTCTATTACAATCTTAGCGCTCCGAAGGTCCACTTATATTTTCTACACAAAGAGTGTTTCATAACTGCTCAATCAAAAGTATGGTTTAGCTCTGTTAACTGAATGCACATATCAGAATTATGTTTCACAGAATGCTTCTGTGTAGTTTTTATTTGAAGTTATTCTTTTTAACAATGTAGGCCTCTTAGCGCTTAGAAAGTCCAATTGCAGTTTCTACAGAAAGAGTGTTTCAGAACGTCTCAATGAAAAGTAAGGTTCAACTCTGTCAGTTGAATGCACAGAACAGAAAGAAGTTTCACAGAATGCTTCTGTGTAGTTTATATTTGAATATATTCCTTTTTCTACTATTACCCTCGTAGCGCTCCGAATGTCCACTTGCATTTTCTACAGAAAGAGTGTTCAGAACGGCTCAATCAAAAGTATGGTTTTACTCTGTTAGTTGAATGCACAGATCCGAAAGAAGTTTCACAGAATGCTTCTGTGTAGTTTTTATTTGTAGATATTCTTTTTCCCAATATAGGCGTTTTAGCAGTCAGAATGTCCAATTGCAGTTTCTACAGAAAGAGTGTTTCACAACGGCTCCATCAAAAGTAAGGTTCAACTCAGTTAGTTGAATGCACAGAACAGAAAGAAGTTTCACAGAATGCTTCTGTGTAGTTTATAATTGAATATATTCCTTTTTCCACTATTACCGTATTAGCGCTCCGAATGTCCACTTGCATTTTCTACAGAAAGAGTGTTCAGAACTGCGCAATCAAAAGTATGGTTTAACTCTGTTAGCTGAATGCACATATCAGAAATAAGTTTCACACAATGCTGCTGTGTAGTTTTTATTTGAAGATATTATTATTCCCAATATAGGCCTCTTAGAGCTGAGAATGTCTAATTGCAGTTTCTACAGAAAGAGTGTTTCAGAACGGCTCAATCAAAAGTAAGGTTCAACTCTGTTAGTTGAATGCACAGAACAGAAAGAAGTTTCATACAATGCTTCTGTGTTGTTTATATTTGAACATATTCCTTTTTCCATTATTACCCACTTAGCGCTCCGAATGTCCAGTTGCATTTTCTACATTCAGAGTGTTTCAAATCTCCTCAATCAAAAGTATGGTTTAACTCTGTTAGCGGAATACTCAGATCAGAAAGAAGTTTCACAGAATGCTTCTGTGTAGCTTATATTTGAATATATTCCTTTTTCCACTACTACCCTCTTAGCGCTCCAAATGTCCAGTTGCATTTTCAACAGAAAGAGTGTTCAGAACTGCACTATCAAAACTATGGTTTAACTCTGTTAGCTGAATGCACATATCAGAAAGAAGTTTCACAGAATGATTCTGTGTAGTTTATATTTGAAGATAATCCTTTTTCCACTATTACCCTCTTAGCGCTCCGAATCTCCACTTTCATTTTTTACAGAAAGAGTGTTTCAGAACGGCTCAATCAAAACTAAGGTTCAACTCTTTTAGTTGAATGCACAGAAGAGAAAGAAGTTTCACAGAATGCTTCTGTGTAGTATTTAGTTGAAGATATTCCTTTTTCGACTATTACCCTCTTAGCGCTCTGAATTTCCACTGGCAGTTTCTACACAAAGAGTGTTTCAGAACTGCTCCTTCAAAAGTAAGGCGCAGCTCTGCTATTTGAATGCAGAGAACAGAAAGGAGTTTCAGACAATGCTTCTGTGTAGTTTTTATTTGGAGATATTCCTTTTTCCACTGTTACTAACTTAGCGCTCCGAATGTCCACTTGCATTTTCTACAGAAAAAGTGTTTCAGAACGGCTCAATCAAAACTAAGGTTCAACACTTTTAGTTGAATGCACAGAACAGAAATAAGTTTCACAGAATGCTTCTGTGTAGTCTTTATTTGCAGATATTCTTTTTCCCAATATAGGCCTCTTAGCGCTCAGAATGTCCAATTGCATTTTCTATAGAAAGAGTGTTCCAGAACGGCTCAATCAAAAGCAAGGTTCAACTCAGTTAGTTGAATGCAGAGAACAGAAAGAAGTTTCACAGAATGCTTCTGTGTAGTTTATATTTGAGTATATTGCTTTTTCCACTATTACCCTCTTAGCGCTCCGAATGTCAACTTGAATTTTCTACAGAAAGAGTGTTCAGAACTGCGCAATCAAAAGTATGGTTTAACTCTGTTAGCTGAATTCACATATCAGAAATAAGTTTCACACAATACCTCTGTGTAGTTTTTATTTGAATATATTATTTTTCCCAATATAGGCCTCTTAGGGCTCCGAATGTCCAATTGCAGTTTCTACAGAAAGAGTGTTTCAGAACGGCTCAATCAAAAGTAAGTTTCAACTCTGTTAGTTGAATGTACAGAACAGAAAGATGTTTCATACAATGCTTCTGTGTAGTTTATATTTGAACATATTCTTTTTTCCACTATTACCCACTTAGCGCTCCGAATGTCCAGTTGCATTTTCTACAGACAGAGTGTTTCAAAACTGCTCAGTCAAAAGTATGGTTTAACTCTGTTAGCTGAATGCTCAGATCAGAAAGTAGTTTCACAGAATGCTTCCATGTAGTTTATATTTGAATATATTCCTTTTTCCACTACTACCCTCTTATCGCTCCAAATGTCTAGTTGCATTTTCTACAGAAAGAGTGTTCAGAACTGCTCAATGAAAAGTATGGTTTAATTCTGTTAGCTGAATGCACACATCAGAAAGAAGTTTCACAGAATGATTCTGTGTAGTTTATATTTGAAGATATTACTTTTTCTAGTATTACCCTCTTAGCGCTCAGAATGTCCACTTGCATTTTCTACAGAAAGAGTGTTCAGAACGGCTCAATCAAAAGTATGGTTTTACTCTATTAGTTGAATGCCCATATCCGAAATAAGTTTCACAGAATGCTTCTGTGTAGTTTTTATTTGAAGATATTCTTTTTCAAAATATAGGCCTCTTAGCGCTCAGAATGTCCAATTGCAGTTTCTACAGAAAGAGCTTTTCAGAACGGCTCCATCAAAAGTAAGGTTCAACTCAGTTAGTTGAATGCACAGAAGAGAAAGAAGTTTCACAGAATGCTTCTGTGTAGTTTATATTTGAATATATTCCTTTTCCAGTATTACCGTCTTAGCGCTGCGAATATCCACTTGCATTTTCTAAAGAAAGAGTGTTTCAGAACGGCTCAATCAAAAATAAGGTTCAACTCTGTTAGTTAAATGCACAGAAGAGAAGGGAGTTTCATACAATGCTTCTGTGTAGTTTATATTTGAATATATTACTTTTTCCACTACTACCCTCTTAGTGCTCCAAATGTCCAGTTGCATTTTCTACAGAAAGAGTGTTCAGAACGGCTCAATCAAAAGTATGCTTTAACTCTGTTAGCTGAATGCACAGATCAGAAAAAGTTTAAGAGAATGATTCTGTGTAGTTTATATTTGAAGATATTCCTTTTTCCACTATTACCCACTTAGCGCTCCAAATGTCCAGTAGCATTTTCTACAGAAAGAGTGTTTCAGAACTGCTCAATCCAAAGTATGGTTTAACTCTGTTAGCTGAATGCACAGATCAGAAAGAAGTTTCACAGAATGCTTCTGTGTAGTGTTTATATGAAAATATTCTTTTTACCAATATAGGCCTCTTAGCGCTCAGAATGTCCAATTGTATTTCCTATAGAAAGAGTGTTTCAGAACGGCTCAATGAAATGTAAGGTTCACCTCTTTTAGTTGAATGCACAGCACAGAAAGGAGTTTCACAGAATGCTTCTGTGTAGTATTTAGTTGAAGATATTCCTTTATTGACTATTACCCACTTAGCGCTCCGAATGTCCACTGGCAGTTTCTACACAAAGAGTGTTTCAGAACTGTTCCTTCAAAAGTAAGGCTCAACTCTGTTAGTTGAATTCAGAGAACAGAAAGGAGACTCAGAGAATGCTTCTGTGTGGTTTTTATTTGGAGATAATCCTTTTTCCTCTATTACAATCTTAGCGCTCCGAAGGTCCACTTATATTTTCTACACAAAGAGTGTTTCATAACTGCTCAATCAAAAGTATGGTTTAGCTCTGTTAACTGAATGCACATATCAGAAATATGTTTCACAGAATGCTTCTGTTTAGTTTTTATTTGAAGTTATTCTTTTTAACAATGTAGGCCTCTTAGCGCTTAGAAAGTCCAATTGCAGTTTCTACAGAAAGAGTGTTTCAGAACGGCTCAATCAAATGTAAGGTTCAACTCTGTTAGTTGAATGCACAGAACAGAAAGTAGTTTCACAGAATGCTTCTGTGCAGTTTATGTTTGAATATATTCCTTTTTCAACTATTACCCTCTTAGCGCTCCGAATGTCCACTTGCATTTTCTACAGAAAGAGTGTTCAGAACGGCTCAATCAAAAGTATGGTTTTACTCTGTTAGTTGAATGCACAGATCCGAAAGAAGTTTCACAGAATGCTTCTGTGTAGTTTTTATTTGTAGATATTCTTTTTCCCAATATAGGCCTTTTAGCGGTCAGAATGTCCAATTGCAGTTTCTACAGAAAGAGTGTTTCACAACGGCTCCATCAAAAGTAAGGTTCAACTCAGTTAGTTGAATGCACAGAACAGAAAGAAGTTTCACAGAATGCTTCTGTGTAGTTTATAATTGAATATATTCCTTTTTCCACTATTACCGTATTAGCGCTCCGAATGTCCACTTGCATTTTCTACAGAAAGAGTGTTCAGAACTGCGCAATCAAAAGTATGGTTTAACTCTGTTAGCTGAATGCACATATCAGAAATAAGTTTCACACAATGCTGCTGTGTAGTTTTTATTTGAAGATATTACTACTCCCAATATAGGCCTCTTAGAGCTGAGATTGTCCAATTGCAGTTTCTACAGAAAGAGTGTTTCGGAACGGCTCAATCAAAAGTAAGGTTCAACTCTGTTAGTTGAATGCACAGAACAGAAAGAAGTTTCATACAATGCTTCTGTGTTGTTTATATTTGAACATATTAATTTTTCCATTATTACCCACTTAGCGCTCCGAATGTCCAGTTGCATTTTCTACAGTCAGAGTGTTTCAAATCTCCTCAATCAAAAGTATGGTTTAACTCTCTTAGCGGAATGCTCAGATCAGAAAGAAGTTTCACAGAATGCTTCTGTGTAGCTTATATTTGAATATATTCCTTTTTCCACTACTAGCCTCTTAGCGCTCCAAATGTCCAGTTGCATTTTCTACAGAAAGAGTGTTCAGAACTGCACTATCCAAAGTATGGTTTAACTCTGTTAGCTGAATGCACATATCAGAAATAAGTTTCACAGAATGATTCTGTGTAGTTTATATTTGAAGATAATCCTTTTTCCACTATTACCCTCTTAGCGCTCCGAATCTCCACTTTCATTTTATACAGAAAGAGTGTTTCAGAACGGCTCAATCAAAACTAAGGTTCAACTCTTTTAGTTGAATGCACAAAACAGAAAGAAGTTTCACAGAATGCTTCTGTGTAGTATTTAGTTGAAGATATTCCTTTTTCGACTATTACCCTCTTAGCGCTCTGAATTTCCCCTGGCAGTTTCTACACAAAGAGTGTTTCAGAACTGCTCCTCCAAAAGTAAGGCTCAGCTCTGTTAGTTGAATGCAGAGAACAGAAAGGAGTTTCAGAGAATGCTTCTGTGTAGTTTTTATTTGGAGATATTCCGTTTTCCACTATTACTAACTTAGCGCTCCGAATGTCCACTTGCATTTTCTACAGAAAGAGTGATTCAGAACGGCTCAATCAAAACTAAGGTTCAACACTTTTAGTTGAATGCACAGAACAGAAAGAAGTTTCACAGAATGCTTCTGTGTAGTTTTTATTTGTAGATATTCTTTTTCCCAATATAGGCCTCTTAGCGCTCAGAATGTCCAATTGCATTTTCTACAGAAAGAGTGTTCCAGAACGGCTCAATCAAAAGCAAGGTTCAACTCAGTTAGTTGAATGCAGAGAACAGAAAGAAGTTTCACAGAATGCTTCTGTGTAGTTTATATTTGAGTATATTGCTTTTTCCACTATTACCCTCTTAGCGCTCCGAATGTCAACTTGCATTTTCTACAGAAAGAGTGTTCAGAACTGCGCAATCAAAAGTATGGTTTAACTCTGTTAGCTGAATGCACATATCAGAAATAAGTTTCACACAGTACCTCTGTGTAGTTTTTATTTGAATATATTATTTTTCCCAATATAGGCCTCTTAGGGCTCCGAATGTCCAATTGCAGTTTCTACAGAAAGAGTGTTTCAGAACGGCTCAATCAAAAGTAAGTTTCAACTCTGTTAGTTGAATGTACAGAACAGAAAGCTGTTTCATACAATGCTTCTGTGTAGTTTATATTTGAACATATTCCTTTTTCCACTATTACCCACTTAGCGCTCCGAATGTCCAGTTGCATTTTCTACAGACAGAGTGTTTCAAAACTGCTCAGTCAAAAGTATGGTTTAACTCTGTTAGCTGAATTCTCAGATCAGAAAGGAGTTTCACAGAATGCTTCCGTGTAGTTTATATTTGAATATATTCCTTTTTCCACTACTACCCTCTTATCGCTCCAAATGTCTAGTTGCATTTTCTACAGAAAGAGTGTTCAGAACTGCTCAATGAAAAGTATGGTTTAATTCTGTTAGCTGAATGCACAGATCAGAAAGAAGTTTCACAGAATGTTTCTGTGTAGTTTATATTTGAAGATATTACTTTTTCTAGTATTACCCTCTTAGCGCTCAGAATGTCCACTTGCATTTTCTACAGAAAGAGTGTTCAGAACGGCTCAATCAAAAGTATGGTTTTACTCTATTAGTTGAATGCCCATATCCGAAATAAGTTTCACAGAATGCTTCTGTGTAGTTTTTATTTGAAGATATTCTTTTTCAAAATATAGGCCTCTTAGCGCTCAGAATGTCCAATTGCAGTTTCTACAGAAAGAGCTTTTCAGAACGGCTCCATCAAAAGTAAGGTTCAACTCAGTTAGTTGAATGCACAGAACAGAAATTAGTTTCACAGAATGCTTCTGTGTAGTTTATATTTGAATATATTCCTTTTCCAGTATTACCGTCTTAGCGCTGCGAATATCCACTTGCATTTTCTAAAGAAAGAGTGTTTCAGAACGGCTCAATCAAAAATATGGTTCAACTCTGTTAGTTAAATGCACAGAAGAGAAAGGAGTTTCATACAATTCTTCTGTGTAGTTTATATTTGAATATATTACTTTTTCCACTACTACCCTCTTAGCGCTCCAAATGTCCAGTTGCATTTTCTACACAGAGTGTTCAGAACTGCTCAATCAAAAGTATGCTTTAACTCTGATAGCTGAATGCACAGATCAGAAAGAAGTTTCACAGAATGATTCTGTGTAGTTTATATTTGAAGATATTCCTTTTTCCACTATTACCCACTTAGCGCTCCAAATGTCGAGTAGCATTTTCTACAGAAAGAGTGTTTCAGAACTGCTCAATCCAAAGTATGGTTTAACTCTGTTAGCTGAATGCACAGATCAGAAAGAAGTTTCACAGAATGCTTCTGTGTAGTGTTTATATGAAAATATTCTTTTTACCAATATAGGCCTCTTAGCGCTCAGAATGTCCAATTGCAGTTTCTATAGAAAGAGTGTTTCAGAACGGCTCAATGAAAAGTAAGGTTCACCTCTTTTAGTTGAATGCACAGAACAGAAAGTAGTTTCACAGAATGCTTCTGTGTAGTATTTAGTTGAAGATATTCCTTTATTGACTATTACCCACTTAGCGCTCCGAATGTCCACTGGCAGTTTCTACACAAAGAGTGTTTCAGAACTGTTCCTTCAAAAGTAAGGCTCAACTCTGTTAGTTGAATTCAGAGAACAGAAAGGAGTTTCACAGAATTCTTCTGTGTGGTTTTTATTTGGAGATAATCCTTTTTCCCCTATTACAATCTTAGCGCTCCGAAGGTCCACTTATATTTTCTACACAAAGAGTGTTTCATAACTGCTCAATCAAAAGTATGGTTTAGCTCTGTTAACTGAATGCACATATCAGAAATATGTTTCACAGAATGCTTCTGTGTAGTTTTTATTTGAAGATATTCTTTTTAACAATGTAGGCCTCTTAGCGCTTAGAAAGTCCAATTGCAGTTTCTACAGAAAGAGTGTTTCAGAACGGCTCAATCAAAAGTAAGGTTCAACTCTGTTAGTTGAATGCACAGAACAGAAAGAAGTTTCACAGAATGCTTCTGTGTAGTTTATATTTGAATATATTCCTTTTTCAACTATTACCGTCTTAGCGCTCCGAATGTCCACTTGCATTTTCTACAGAAAGAGTGTTCAGAACGGCTCAATCAAAAGTATGGTTTTACTCTGTTAGTTGAATGCACAGATCCGAAAGAAGTTTCACAGAATGCTTCTGTGTAGTTTTTATTTGTAGATATTCTTTTTCCCAATATAGGCCTTTTAGCGGTCAGAATGTCCAATTGCAGTTTCTACAGAAAGAGTGTTTCACAGCGGCTCCATCAAAAGTAAGGTTCAACTCAGTTAGTTGAATGCACAGAACAGAAAGAAGTTTCACAGAATGCTTCTGTGTATTTTATAATTGAATATATTCCTTTTTCCACTATTACCGTATTAGCGCTCCGAATGTCCACTTGCATTTTCTACAGAAAGAGTGTCCAGAACTGCGCAATCAAAAGTATGGTTTAACTCTGTTAGCTGAATGCACATATCAGAAATAAGTTTCACACAATGCTGCTGTGTAGTTTTTATTTGAAGATATTATTACTCCCAATATAGGCCTCTTAGAGCTGAGATTGTCCAATTGCAGTTTCTACAGAAAGAGTGTTTCAGAACGGCTCAATCAAAAGTAAGGTTCAACTCTGTTAGTTGAATGCACAGAACAGAAAGAAGTTTCATACAATGCTTCTGTGTTGTTTATATTTGAACATATTCCTTTTTCCATTATTACCCACTTAGCGCTCCGAATGTCCAGCTGCATTTTCTACAGTCAGAGTGTTTCAAATCTCCTCAATCAAAAGTATGGTTTAACTCTGTTAGCGGAATGCTCAGATCAGAAAGAAGTTTCACAGAATGCTTTTGTGTAGCTTATATTTGAATATATTCCTTTTTCCCCTACTACCCTCTTACCACTCCAAATGTCCAGTTGCATTTTCTACAGACAGAGTGTTTCAAATCTCCACAATCAAAAGTATGCTTTAACTCTGTTAGCTGAATGCTCAGATCAGAATGAAGTTTCACAGAATGCTTCTGTGTAGCTTATATTTGAATATATTCCTTTTTCCACTACTAAACTCTTAGCGCTCAAAATGTCCAGTTGCATTTTCTACAGAAAGAGTGTTCAGAACTGCTCTATCAAAACTATGGTTTAACTCTGTTAGCTGAATGCACATATCAGAAAGAAGTTTCACAGAATGATTCTGTGTAGTATTTAGTTGAAGATATTCCTTTTTTACTATTACCCACTTAGCGCTCCGAATATCCACTGGCAGTTTCTACACAAAGAGTGTTTCAGAACTGCTCCTTCAAAAGTAAGGCTAAACTCTGTTAGTTGAATGCAGAGAACAGAAAGGAGTCTCAGAGAATGCTTCTGTGTAGTATTTATTTGGAGATATTCCCTTTTCCTCTATTACAATCTTAGCGCTCCGAATGTACACTTGCATTTTCTACAGAACGAGTGTTTCATAACTGCTCAATCAAAAGTATGGTTTAGCTCTGTTAACTGAATGCACTGGTCAGAAATAAGTTTCACAGAATGCTTCTGTGTAGTTTTTATTTGAAGATATGATTTTTAACAATGTTGGACTCTTAGCGCTTTGAAAGTTCAATTGCAGTTTCTACAGAAACAGTGTTTCAGAACGGCTCAATCAAAAGTAAGGTTCAACTCTGTTAGTTGAATGCACAGAACAGAAAGAAGTTTCAAAGAATGCTTCTGTGTACTTTTTATTTGAATATATTCCTTTTTCAACTATTACCCTCTTAGCGCTCTGAATGTCCACTTACATTTTCTACAGAAAGAGTGTTCAGAACGGCTCAATCAAAAGTATGGTTTTACTCTGTTAGTTCAATGCACAGATCCGAAAGAAGTTTCACAGAATGCTTCTGTGTAGTTTTTATTTGTAGATATTCTTTTTCCCAATATAGGCCTTTTAGCGGTCAGAATGTCCGATTGCAGTTTCTACAGAAAGAGTGTTTCACAACGGCTCCATCAAAAGCAAGGTTCAAATCAGTTAATTGAATGCACAGAACTGAGAGAAGTTTCACAGAATGCTTCTGTGTAGTTTATAATTTCATATATTCCTTTTCCCACTATTACCGTATTAGCGCTCCGAATGTCCACTTACATTTTCTACAGAAAGAGTGTTCAGAACTGCGCAATCAAAAGTATGGTTTAGCTGTGTTAGCTGAATGCACATATCAGAAATAAGTTTCACACAATGCTGCTGTGTAGTTTTTATTTGAAGATATTATTTTTCCCAATATAGGCCTCTTAGCGCTCTGAATGTCCAATTGCAGTTTCTACAGAAAGAGTGTTTCAGAACGGCTCAATCAAAAGTAAGGCTCAACTCTGTTACCTGAATGCACAGAAGAGAAAGAAGTTTCATACAATGCTTATGTGTAGTTTATATTTGAACATATTCCTTTTTCCATTATTACCCACTTAGCGCTCCGAATGTCCAGTTGCATTTTCTACACACAGAGTGTTTCAAATCTCCTCAATCAAAAGTATGGTTTAACACTGTTAGCTGAATGCTCAGATCAGAATGAAGTTTCACAGAATGCTTCTGTGTAGCTTATATTTGAATATATTCCTTTTTCCACTACTAAACTCTTGGCGCTCCAAATGTCCAGTTGCATTTTCTACAGAAAGAGTGTTCAGAACTGCTCTATCAAAACTATGGTTTAACTCTGTTAGCTGAATGCACATATCAGAAAGAAGTTTCACAGAATGATTCTGTGTAGTTTATATTTTAAGATATTCCTTTTTCCACTATTACCCCCTTAGCGCTCTGAATCTCCACTTTCATTTTCTACAGAAAGAGTGTTTCAGAACGGCTCAATCAAAACTAAGGTTCAACTCTTTTAGTTGAATGCACAGAACAGAAAGAAGTTTCACAGAATGCTTCTGTGTAGTATTTAGTTGAAGATATTCCTTTTTCGACTATTACCCTCTTAGCGCTCTGAATTTCCACTGGCAGTTTCTACACAAAGAGTGTTTCAGAACTGCTCCTTCAAAAGTAAGGCTCAGCTCTGTTAGTTGAATGCAGAGAACAGAAAGGAGTTTCAGAGAATGCTTCTGTGTAGTTTTTATTTGGAGATATTCTTTTTTCCACTATTACTATCTTAGCGCTCCAAATGTCCACTTGCATTTTCTACAGAAAGAGTGTTTCAGAACGGCTCAATCAAAACTACGGTTCAACACTTTTAGTTGAATGCACAGAACAGAAACAAGTTTCACAGAATGCTTCTCTGTAGTTTTTATTTGTAGATATTCTTTTTCCCAATATAGGCCTCTTAGCGCTCAGAATGTCCAATTGCATTTTCTACAGAAAGAGTGTTCCAGAACGGCTCAATCAAAAGCAAGGTTCAACTCAGTTAGTTGAATGCAAAGAACAGAAAGAAGTTTCACAGAATGCTTCTGTGTAGTTTATATTTGAATATATTGCTTTTTCCACTATTACCCTCTTAGCGCTCTGAATGTACATTGCATTTTCTACAGAAAGAGGGTTCAGAACTGCGCAATCAAAAGTATGGTTTAACTCTGTTACCTGAACGCACATATGAGAAATAAGTTTCACACAATGCTTCTGTGTAGTTTTTATTTGAATATATTATTTTTCCCAATATAGGCCTCTTAGGGCTCAGAATGTCCAATTGCAGTTTCTACAGAAAGAGTGTTTCAGAACGGCTAA
The DNA here is from genome assembly GCF_028878055.3 of Symphalangus syndactylus. Lineage (NCBI taxonomy): Eukaryota > Metazoa > Chordata > Mammalia > Primates > Hylobatidae > Symphalangus > Symphalangus syndactylus. Next base: position 7,217,745 of record NC_072445.2, on the reverse strand, counting down.
ATCAAAAGTAAGTTTCAACACTGTTAGTTGAATGTACAGAACAGAAAGATGTTTCATACAATGCTTCTGTGTAGTTTATATTTGAACATATTCCTTTTTCCACTATTACCCACTTAGCGCTCCGAATGTCCAGTTGGATTTTCTACAGACAGAGTGTTTCAAAACTGCTCAATCAAAAGTATGGTTTAACTCTGTTAGCTGAATGCTCAGATCACAAAGAAGTTTCACAGAATGCTTCTGTGTAGTTTATATTTGAATATAATCCTTTTTCCACTACTACCCTCTTAGCGCTCCAAATGTCCAGTTGCATTTTCTACAGAAAGAGTGTTCAGAACGGCTCAAACAAAAATATGGTTTTACTCTATTAGTTGAATGCCCATATCAGAAATAAGTTTCACAGAATGCTTCTGTGTAGTTTTTATTTGAAGATATTCTTTTTCCCAATATAGGCCTCTTAGCGCTCAGAATGTCCAATTGCAGTTTCTACAGAAAGAGTGTTTCAGAACGGCTGCATCAAAAGTAAGGTTCAACTCAGTTAGTTGAATGCAAGGAACAGAAAGAAGTTTCACAGAATGCTTCTGTGTAGTTTATATTTGAATATATCCCTTTTTCCACTACTACACTCTTAGCGCTCCAAATGTCCAGTTGCATTTTCTACAGAAAGAGTGTTCAGAACTGCTCAATCAAAAGTATGGTTTAATTCTGTTAGCTGAATGCACAGATCAGAAAGAAGTTTCACAGAATGATTCTGTGTAGTTGATATTTGAAGATATTACTTTTTCCACTATTACCCACTTACCGCTCCAAATGTCCAGTTGCATTTTCTACAGAAAGAGCGTTTCAGAACTGCTCAATCAAAAGTATGGTTTAACTCTGTTAGCTGAATGCACAGATCAGAAAGAAGTTTCACAGAATGCTTCTGTGTAGTGTTTATATGAAGATATTCTTTTTACCAATATAGGCCTCTTAGCGCTCAGAATGTCCAATTGCAGTTTCTATAGAAAGAGTGTTTCAGAACGGCTCAATCAAAATAAGGTTCACCTCTTTTAGTTGAAGGCACACAACAGAAAGAAGTTTCACAGAATGCTTCTGTGTAGTATTTAGTTGAAGATATTCCTTTTTTGACTATTACCCACTTAGCGCTCCGAATGTCCACTGGCAGTTTGTACACAAAGAGTGTTTCAGAACTGCTCCTTCAAAAGTAAGGCTAAACTCTGTTAGTTGAATGCAGAGAACAGAAAGGAGTTTCAGAGAATGCTTCTGTGTAGTTTTTATTTGGAGATATTACTTTTTCCTCTATTACAATCTTAGCGCTCAGAATGTGCACTTGCATTTTCTACAGAACGAGTGTTTCATAACTGCTCAATCAAAAGTATTTTTTAGCTCTGTTAACTGAATGCACTGATCAGAAATAAGTTTCACAGAATGCTTCTGTGTAGTTTTTATTTGAAGATATTCTTTTTAACAATGTAGGCCTCTTAGCGCTTAGAAAGTCCAATTGCAGTTTCTACAGAAAGAGTGTTTCAGAACGGCTCAATAAAAAGTAAGTTTCAACTCTGTTAGTTGAATGCACAGAACAGAAAGAAGTTTCACACAATGCTTCTGTGTAGTTTATATTTGAATATATTCCTTTTTCAACTATTACCCTCTTAGCGCTCTTAATGTCCACTTACATTTTCTACAGAAAGAGTGTTCAGAACGGCTCAATCAAAAGTATGGTATTACTCTGTTAGTTCAATGCACAGATCTGAAAGAAGTTTCACAGAATGCTTCTGTGTAGTCTTTATTTGTAGATATTCTTTTTCCCAATATAGGCCTTTTAGCGGTCAGAACGTCCAATTGCAGTTTCTACAGAAAGAGTGTTTCACAACGGCTCCATCAAAAGTAAGGTTCAACTCAGTTAGTTGAATGCACAGAACTGAAAGAAGTTTCACAGAATGCTTCTGTGTAGTTTATAATTGAATATATTACTTTTTCCACTATTACCCTATTAGCGCTCCGAATGTCCACTTGCATTTTCTACAGAAAGAGTGTTCAGAACTGCGCAATCAAAAGTATGGTTTAGTTCTGTTAGCTGAATGCACATATCAGAAAGAAGTTTCACAGAATGATTCTGTGTAGTTTATATTTGAAGATAATATTTTTTCCACTATTACCCTCTTAGCGCTCCAAACGTCAAGTTGCATTATCTACAGAAAGTGTGTTCAGAAGTGCTCTATCAAAACTATGGTTTAACTCTGTTAGCTGAATGCATATATCAGAAAGAAGTTTCACAGAATGATTCTGTGTAGTTTATATTTGAAGATAATATTTTTTCCACTATTACCCTCTTAGCGCTCCGAATCTCCACTTTCATTTTATACAGAAAGAGTGTTTAACAACGGCTCAATCAAAACTAAGGTTCAACTCTTTTAGTTGAATGCACAGAACAGAAAGAAGTTTCACAGAATGCTTCTGTGTAGTATTTAGTTGAAGATATTCCTTTTTCGAATATTAACCTCTTAGCGCTCTGAATTTCCACTGGCAGTTTCTACACAAAGAGTGTTTCAGAACTGCTCCTTCAAAAGTAAGGCTCAGCTCTGTTAGTTGAATGCAGAGAACAGAAAGGAGTTTCAGAGAATGCTTCTGTGTAGTTTTTATTTGGAGATATTCCTTTTTCCACTGTTACTATCTTAGCGCTCCGAAAGTCCACTTGCTTTTTCTACAGAAAGAGTGTTTCAGAACGGCTCAATCAAAACTAAGGTTCAACACTTTTAGTTGAATGCACAGAAGAGAAAGAAGTTTCACAGAATGCTTCTGTGTCGTTTTTATTTGTAGATATTTTTTTTCCCAATATAGGCCTCTTAGCGCTCAGAATGTCCAATTGCATTTTCTACAGAAAGAGTGATCCAGAACGGCTCAATCAAAAGCAAGGTTCAACTCAGTTAGTTGAATGCAGAGAACAGAAAGAAGTTTCACAGAATGCTTCTGTGTAGTTTATATTTGAATATATTGCTTTTTCCAATATTACCCTCTTAGCGCTCCGAATGTCCACTTGCATTTTCTACAGAAAGAGTGTTCTGAACTGCGCAATCAAAAGTATGGTTTAACTCTGTTAGCTGAATGCACATATCAGAAATAAGTTTCACTCAATGCTTCTGTGTAGTTTTTATTTGAAGATATTATTTTTCCCAATATAGGCCTCTTAGCGCTCAGAATGTCCAATTGCAGTTTCTACAGAAAGAGTGTTTCAGAACGGCTCAATCAAAAGTAAGGTTCAACTCTGTTAGTTGAATGCACAGAACAGAAAGAAGTTCCACAGAATGCTACTGTGTAGTTTATATTTGAATATATTCCTTTTTCCACTACTGCCCTCTTATTGCTCCAAATGTCCAGTTGCATTATCTACAGAAAGAGTGTTCAGATCTGCTCAATGAAAAGTATGGTTTAACTCTGTTAGCTGAATGCACAGATCAGAAAGATGTTTCACAGAATTATTCTGTGTAGTTTATACTTGAAGACATTCCTTTTTCCACTATTAACCTCTTAGCGCTCCGAATCTCCACTTGCATTTTCTACAGAAAGAGTGTTTCAGAACGGCTCAATCAAAATTAAGGTTCAACACTTTTAGTTGAATGAACAGAACAGAAAGAAGTTTCACAGAATGCTTCTGTGTAGTTTTTATTTGTAGATATTATTTTTCCCAATATAGGCCTCTTAGCGTTCAGAATGTCCAATTGCAGTTTCTACAGAAAGAGTGTTTCAGAACGGCTCAATCAAAAGTAAGGTTCAACTCTGTTAGTTGAATGCACAGAACAGAAAGAAGTTCCACAGAATGCTACTGTGTAGTTTATATTTGAATATATTCCTTTTTCCACTATTACCCTCTTAGCGCTCCGAATGTCCACTTGCATTCGCTACAGAAAGAGTGTTCGGAACTGCGCAATCAAAAGTATGGTTTAACTCTGTTAGCTGAATGCACATATCAGAAATAAGTTTCACACAATGCTTCTGTGTATTTTTTATTTCAAGATATTATTTTTCCCAATATAGGCCACTTAGCGCTCAAAATGTCCAATTGCAGTTTCTACAGAAAGAGTGTTTCAGAACGGCTCAATCAAATGTAAGGTTCAACTCTCTTAGTTGAAAGCACAGAACAGAAAGAAGTTTCACAGAATGCTTCTGTGTAGTATTTAGTTGAAGATACTCCTTTTTGGACTATTACCCACTTAGCGCTCCAAATATCCACTGGCAGTTTCTACACAAAGAGTGTTTCAGAACTGCTCCTTCAAAAGTAAGGCTCAACTCTGTTAGTTGAATGCGGAGAACAGAAAGGGTGTCAGAGAATGCTTCTGTGTAGTTTTTAATTGGAGATATTCCTTTTTCCTCTATTACAATCTTAGCGCTCCGAATGTCCAATTGCATTTTCTCCAAAGGAGTGTTTCATAACGGCTCAATCAAAAATATGGTTTAGCTCTGTTAACTGAATTTACAGATCAGTAATAAGTTTCACAGAATGCATCTGTGTAGTTTTTATTTGAAGATATTCTTTTTCCCAATGTAGGCCTCTTAACGCTTAGAATGTCCAATTACAGTTTCTACAGAAAGGGAGTTTCAGAACGGCTCAATCAAAAGTAAGGTTCAACTCTGTTAGTTGAATGCACAGAACAGAAAGAAGTTTCACAAAATGCTTCTGTGTAGTTTATATTTGAATATATTCCTTTTTCCACTATTACCCTCTTAGCGCTCCGAATGTCCACTTGCATTCTCTACAGAAAGAGTGTACGGAACTGCGCAATCAAAAGTATGGTTTAACTCTGTTAGCTGAATGCACATATCAGAAATAAGTTTCACACAATGTTTCTGTGTAGTTTTTATTTGAAGATATTATTTTTCCCAATATAGGTCTCTTAGAGCTCAGAATGTCCAATTGCAGTTTCTACAGAAAGAGGGTTTCAGAACGGCTCAATCAAAAGTAAGGTTCAACTCTGTTAGTTGAATGCACAGAACAGAAAGAAGTTTCATACAATGCTTCTGTGTAGTTTATATTTGAACATATTCTTTTTTCCATTATTACCCACTTAGCGCTACGAATGTCCATTTGCATTTTCTACAGACAGAGTGTTTCAACACTGCTCAATCAAAAGTATGGTTTAACTCTGTTACCTGAATGCTCAGATCAGAAAGAAGTTTCACAGAATGCTTCTGTGTAGTTTATATTTGAATATATTCCTTTTTCCACTACTACTCTCTTAGCGCTCCAAATGTCCAGTTGCATTTTCTACAGAAAGTGTGTTCAGATCTGCTCAATCAAAAGTATGGTTTAATTCTGTTAGCTGAATGCACAGATGAGAAAGACGTTTCACAGAATGATTCTGTGTAGTTTATATTTGAAGACATTCGTTTTTCCACTATTACCCTCTTAGCGCTCCGAATCTCCACTTGCATTTTCTACAGAAAGAGTGTTTCAGAACGGCTCAATCAAAACTAAGGTTCAACTCTTTTAGTTGAATGAACAGAACAGAAAGAAGTTTCAGAGAATGCTTCTGTGTAGTTTTTATTTGTAGATATTTTTTTCCCAATATAGGCCTCTTAGCGCTCAGAATGTCCAATTGCAGTTTCTACAGAAAGAGTGCTTCAGAACGGCTCAATCAAAAGTAAGGTTCAACCCTGGTAGTTGAATGCACAGAACAGAAAGGAGTTTCACAGAATGCTTCTGTGTAGTTTATATTTGAATATATTCCTTTTTCCACTATTAAACTCTTAGCGCTCCGAATGTCCTCTTGCATTTTCTACAGAAAGAGTGTTCTGAACTGCTCAATCAAAAGTATGGTTTAACTCTGTTAGCTGAATGCACACATCAGAAATAAGTTTCAAACAATGCTTCTGTGTAGTTTTTATTTGAAGATATTATTTTTCCCAATATAGGCCTCTTAATGCTCAGAATGTGCAATTGCAGTTTCTACAGATAGATTGTTTCAGAACGGCTCAATCAAATGTAAGGTTCAACTCTCTTAGTTGAAAGCACAGAACAGAAAGAAGTTTCACAGAATGCTTCTGTGTAGTATTTAGTTGAAGATACTCCTTTTTGGACTATTACCCACTTAGCGCTCCGAATATCCACTGGCAGTTTCTACACAAAGAGTGTTTCAGAACTGCTCCTTCAAAAGTAAATCTCAAATCTGTTAGTTGAATGCGGAGAACAGAAAAGGGTTTCAGAGAATGCTTCTGTGTAGTTTTTAATTGGAGATATTCCTTTTTCCTCTATTACAATCTTAGCGCTCCGAATGTCCACTTGCATTTTCTACAAAAAGAGTGTTTCCAAACAGCTCAATCAAAAATATGGTTTAGCTCTGTTAACTGAATTTACAGATCAGAAATAAGTTTAACAGAATGCATCTGTGTAGCTTTTATTTGAAGATATTCTTTTTCCCAATGTAGGCCTCTTAGCGCTTAGAATGTCCAATTGCAGTTTCTACAGAAAGAGTGTTTCAGAACGGCTCAATCAAAAGTAAGGTTCAACTCTGTTAGTTGAATGCACAGAACAGAAAGAAGTTTCACAGAATGCTACTGTGTAGTTTATATTTGAATATATTCCTTTTTCCACTACTGCCCTCTTATTGCTCCAAATGTCCAGTTGCATTATCTACAGAAAGAGTGTTCAGATCTGCTCAATGAAAAGTATGGTTTAACTCTGTTAGCTGAATGCACAGATCAGAAAGATGTTTCACAGAATTATTCTGTGTAGTTTATACTTGAAGACATTCCTTTTTCCACTATTAACCTCTTAGCGCTCCGAATCTCCACTTGCATTTTCTACAGAAAGAGTGTTTCAGAACGGCTCAATCAAAATTAAGGTTCAACACTTTTAGTTGAATGAACAGAACAGAAAGAAGTTTCACAGAATGCTTCTGTGTAGTTTTTATTTGTAGATATTATTTTTCCCAATATAGGCCTCTTAGCGTTCAGAATGTCCAATTGCAGTTTCTACAGAAAGAGTGTTTCAGAACGGCTCAATCAAAAGTAAGGTTCAACTCTGTTAGTTGAATGCACAGAACAGAAAGAAGTTCCACAGAATGCTACTGTGTAGTTTATATTTGAATATATTCCTTTTTCCACTATTACCCTCTTAGCGCTCCGAATGTCCACTTGCATTCGCTACAGAAAGAGTGTTCGGAACTGCGCAATCAAAAGTATGGTTTAACTCTGTTAGCTGAATGCACATATCAGAAATAAGTTTCACACAATGCTTCTGTGTATTTTTTATTTCAAGATATTATTTTTCCCAATATAGGCCACTTAGCGCTCAAAATGTCCAATTGCAGTTTCTACAGAAAGAGTGTTTCAGAACGGCTCAATCAAATGTAAGGTTCAACTCTCTTAGTTGAAAGCACAGAACAGAAAGAAGTTTCACAGAATGCTTCTGTGTAGTATTTAGTTGAAGATACTCCTTTTTGGACTATTACCCACTTAGCGCTCCAAATATCCACTGGCAGTTTCTACACAAAGAGTGTTTCAGAACTGCTCCTTCAAAAGTAAGGCTCAACTCTGTTAGTTGAATGCGGAGAACAGAAAGGGTGTCAGAGAATGCTTCTGTGTAGTTTTTAATTGGAGATATTCCTTTTTCCTCTATTACAATCTTAGCGCTCCGAATGTCCAATTGCATTTTCTCCAAAGGAGTGTTTCATAACGGCTCAATCAAAAATATGGTTTAGCTCTGTTAACTGAATTTACAGATCAGTAATAAGTTTCACAGAATGCATCTGTGTAGTTTTTATTTGAAGATATTCTTTTTCCCAATGTAGGCCTCTTAACGCTTAGAATGTCCAATTACAGTTTCTACAGAAAGGGAGTTTCAGAACGGCTCAATCAAAAGTAAGGTTCAACTCTGTTAGTTGAATGCACAGAACAGAAAGAAGTTTCACAAAATGCTACTGTGTAGTTTATATTTGAATATATTCCTTTTTCCACTATTACCCTCTTAGCGCTCCGAATGTCCACTTGCATTCTCTACAGAAAGAGTGTACGGAACTGCGCAATCAAAAGTATGGTTTAACTCTGTTAGCTGAATGCACATATCAGAAATAAGTTTCACACAATGTTTCTGTGTAGTTTTTATTTGAAGATATTATTTTTCCCAATATAGGTCTCTTAGAGCTCAGAATGTCCAATTGCAGTTTCTACAGAAAGAGGGTTTCAGAACGGCTCAATCAAAAGTAAGGTTCAACTCTGTTAGTTGAATGCACAGAACAGAAAGAAGTTTCATACAATGCTTCTGTGTAGTTTATATTTGTACATATTCTTTTTTCCATTATTACCCACTTAGCGCTACGAATGTCCATTTGCATTTTCTACAGACAGAGTGTTTCAACACTGCTCAATCAAAAGTATGGTTTAACTCTGTTACCAGAATGCTCAGATCAGAAAGAAGTTTCACAGAATGCTTCTGTGTAGTTTATATTTGAATATATTCCTTTTTCCACTACTACTCTCTTAGCGCTCCAAATGTCCAGTTGCATTTTCTACAGAAAGTGTGTTCAGATCTGCTCAATCAAAAGTATGGTTTAATTCTGTTAGCTGAATGCACAGATGAGAAAGACGTTTCACAGAATGATTCTGTGTAGTTTATATTTGAAGACATTCCTTTTTCCACTATTACCCTCTTAGCGCTCCGAATCTCCACTTGCATTTTCTACAGAAAGAGTGTTTCAGAACGGCTCAATCAAAACTAAGGTTCAACTCTTTTAGTTGAATGAACAGAACAGAAAGAAGTTTCAGAGAATTCTTCTGTGTAGTTTTTATTTGTAGATATTTTTTTCCCAATATAGGCCTCTTAGCGCTCAGAATGTCCAATTGCAGTTTCTACAGAAAGAGTGCTTCAGAACGGCTCAATCAAAAGTAAGGTTCAACCCTGGTAGTTGAATGCACAGAACAGAAAGAAGTTTCACAGAATGCTTCTGTGTAGTTTATATTTGAATATATTCCTTTTTCCACTATTAAACTCTTAGCGCTCCGAATGTCCTCTTGCATTTTCTACAGAAAGAGTGTTCTGAACTGCTCAATCAAAAGTATGGTTTAACTCTGTTAGCTGAATGCACACATCAGAAATAAGTTTCAAACAATGCTTCTGTGTAGTTTTTATTTGAAGATATTATTTTTCCCAATATAGGCCTCTTAATGCTCAGAATGTGCAATTGCAGTTTCTACAGATAGATTGTTTCAGAACAGCTCAATCAAATGTAAGGTTCAACTCTCTTAGTTGAAAGCACAGAACAGAAAGAAGTTTCACAGAATGCTTCTGTGTAGTATTTAGTTGAAGATACTCCTTTTTGGACTATTACCCACTTAGCGCTCCGAATATCCACTGGCAGTTTCTACACAAAGAGTGTTTCAGAACTGCTCCTTCAAAAGTAAATCTCAAATCTGTTAGTTGAATGCGGAGAACAGAAAAGGGTTTCAGAGAATGCTTCTGTGTAGTTTTTAATTGGAGATATTCCTTTTTCCTCTATTACAATCTTAGCGCTCCGAATGTCCACTTGCATTTTCTACAAAAAGAGTGTTTCCAAACAGCTCAATCAAAAATATGGTTTAGCTCTGTTAACTGAATTTACAGATCAGAAATAAGTTTAACAGAATGCATCTGTGTAGCTTTTATTTGAAGATATTCTTTTTCCCAATGTAGGCCTCTTAGCGCTTAGAATGTCCAATTGCAGTTTCTACAGAAAGAGTGTTTCAGAACGGCTCAATCAAAAGTAAGGTTCAACTCTGTTAGTTGAATGCACAGAACAGAAAGAAGTTTCACAGAATGCTACTGTGTAGTTTATATTTGAATATATTCCTTTTTCCCCTATGACCCTCTTAGCGCTCCGAATGTCCACTTGCATTTTCTACAAAAAGAGTGTTCGGAACTGCGCAATGAAAAGTATGGTTTAACTCTGTTAGCTGAATGCACATATCAGAAATAAGTTTCACACAATGATTCTGTGTAGTTTTTATTTGAAGATATTCTTTTTCCCAATGTAGGCCTCTTAGCGCTTAGAATGTCCAATTGCAGTTTCTACAGAAAGAGTGTTTCAGAAAGGCTCAATCAAAAGTAAGGTTCAACTCTGTTAGCTGAATGCACATATTAGAAATATGTTTCACACAATGCTTCTGTGTAGTTTTTATTTGAAGATATTATTTTTCCCAATATAGGCCTCTTAGCGCCCAGAAAGTCCAATTGCAGTTTCTACAGAAAGAGTGTTTCAGAACGGCTCAATCAAAAGTAAGGTTCAACTCTGTTAGTTGAATGCACAGAACAGAAAGAAGTTTCATACAATGCTTCTGTGTAGTTTATATTTGAACATATTCTTTTTTCCACTATTACCCAATTAGCGCTACGAATGTCCAGTTGCATTTTCTACAGAGAGAGTGTTTCAAACTGCTCAATCAAAAGTATGGTTTAACTCTGTTAGCTGAATGCTCAGATCAGAAAGAAGTTTCACAGAATGCTTCTGTGTAGTTTATATTTGAATATATTCCTTTTTCCACTACTACGCTCTTAGCGCTCCAAATGTCCAGTTGCATTTTCTAAAGAAAGATTGTTCAGATCTGCTCAATCAAAAGTATGGTTTAACTCTGTTAGCTGAATGCACAGATCAGAAAGAAGTTTCACCGAATGATTCTCTGTAGTTTATATTTGAAGACATTCCTTTTTCCACTATTACCCTCTTAGCGCTCCGAATCTCCACTTGCATTTTCTACAAAAAGAGTGTTTCATAACTGCTCAATCAAAAATATGTTTTATCTCTGTTAACTGAATTTACAGATGAGAAATAAGTTTCACAGAATGCATCTGTGTAGTTTTTATTTGAAGATATTCTTTTTCCCAATGTAGGCCTCTTAGCGCTTAGCATGTCCAATTGCAGTTTCTACAGAAAGAGTGTTTCAGAATGGCTCAATCAAAAGTAAGGTTCAACTCTGTTATTTGAATGCACAGAACAGAAAGAATTTTCACAGAATGCTACTGTGTAGTTTATATTTGAATATATTCCTTTTTCCACTATTACCCTCTTAGCGCTCCGAATGTCCACTTGCATTTTCTACAGAAAGAGTGTTCAGAACTGCGCAATCAAAAGTATGGTTTAACTCTGTTAGCTTAATGAACATATCAGAAATAAGTTTCACACAATGCTTCTGTGTAATTTTTATTTGAAGATATTATTTTTCCCAATATAGGCCTCTTAGCGCTCAGAATGTCCAATTGCAGTTTCTACAGAAAGAGTGTTTCAGAAAGGCTCAATCAAAAGTAAGGTTCAACTCTGTTAGTTGAATGCACAGAACAGAAAGAAGTTTCATACAATGCTTCTGTGTAGTTTATATTTGAACATATTCTTTTTTCCACTATTACCCACTTAGCGCTACGAATGTCCAGTTGCATTTTCTACAGACAGAGTGTTTCAAAACTGCTCAATCAAAAGTATGGTTTAAATCTGTTAGCTGAATGCTCAGATCAGAAAGAAGTTTCACAGAATGCTTCTGTGTAGTTTATATTTGAATATATTCCTTTTTCCACTACTACTCTCTTAGCGCTCCAAATGTCCAGTTGCATTTTCTACAGAAAGAGTGTTCAGATCTGCTCAATCAAAAGTATGGTTTAACTCTGTTAGCTGAATGCACAGACCAGAAAGAAGTTTCACAGAATGATTCTGTGTAGTTTATATTTGGAGACATTCCTTTTTCCACTATTACCCTCTTAGCGCTCCGAATCTCCACTTGCATTTTCTACAGAAAGAGTGTTTCAGAACGGCTCAATCAAAACTAAGGTTCAACACTTTTAGTTGAACAAACAGAACAGAAAGAAGTTTCACACAATTCTTCTGTGTAGTTTTTATTTGTAGACATTCTTTTTCCCAATATAGGCCTCTTAGCGCTCAGAATGTCCAATTGCAGTTTCTACAGAAAGAGTGTTTCAGAACGGCTCAATCAAAAGTAAGGTTCAACTCTGTTAGTTGAATGCACAGAACAGAAAGAAGTTTCATACAATGCTTCTGTGTAGTTTATATTTGAACATATTCTTTTTTCCACTATTACCCACTTAGCGCTACGAATGTCCAGTTGCATTTTCTACAGACAGAGTGTTTCAAAACTGCTCAATCAAAAGTATGGTTTAACTCTGTTAGCTGAATGCTCAGATCAGAAAGAAGTTTCACAGAATGCTTCTGTGTAGTTTATATCTGAATATATTACTTTTTCCACTACTACGCTCTTAGCGCTCCAAATGTCCACTTGCATTTTCTACAGAAAGAGTGTTCAGATCTGCTCAATCAAAAGTATGGTTTAACTCTGTTAGCTGAATGCACAGATCAGAAAGAAGTGTCACCGAATGATTCTGTGTAGTTTATATTTGAAGACATTCCTTTTTCCACTATTACCCTCTTACCGCTCCGAATCTCCACTTGCATTTTCTACAAAAAGAGTGTTTCATAACTGCTCAATCAAAAATATGTTTTATCTCTGTTAACTGAATTTACAGATCAGAAATAAGTTTCACAGAATGCATCTGTGTAGTTTTTATTTGAAGATATTCTTTTTCCCAATGTAGGCCTCTTAGCGCTTAGCATGTCCAATTGCAGTTTCTACAGAAAGAGTGTTTCAGAACGGCTCAATCAAAAGTAAGGTTCAACTCTGTTAGTTGAATGCACAGAACAGAAAGAATTTTCACAGAATGCTACTGTGTAGTTTATATTTGAATATATTCCTTTTTCCACTATTACCCTCTTAGCGCTCCGAATGTCCACTTGCATTTTCTACAGAAAGAGTGTTCAGAACTGCGCAATCAAAAGTATGGTTTAACCCTGTTAGCTTAATGAACATATCAGAAATAAGTTTCACACAATGCTTCTGTGTAGTTTTTATTTGAAGACATTATTTTTCCCAATATAGGCCTCTTAGCGCTCAGAATATCCAATTGCAGTTTCTACAGAAAGAGTGTTTCAGAAAGGCTCAATCAAAAGTCAGGTTCAACTCTGTTAGTTGAATGCACAGAACAGAAAGAAGTTTCATACAATGCTTCTGTGTAGTTTATATTTGAACATATTCTTTTTTCCACTATTACCCACTTAGCGCTACGAATGTCCAGTTGCATTTTCTACAGACAGAGTGTTTCAAAACTGCTCAATCAAAAGTATGGTTTAACTCTGTTAGCTGAATGCTCAGATCAGAAAGAAGTTTCACAGAATGCTTCTGTGTAGTTTATATTTGAATATATTCCTTTTTCCACTACTACTCTCTTAGCGCTCCAAAGTCCAGTTGCATTTTCTACAGAAAGAGTGTTCAGATCTGCTCAATCAAATGTATGGTTTAACTCTGTTAGCTGAATGCACAGATCAGAAAGAAGTTTCACAGAATGATTCTGTGTAGTTTATATTTGGAGACATTCCTTTTTCCACTATTACCCTCTTAGCGCTCCGAATCTCCACTTGCATTTTCTACAGAAAGAGTGTTTCAGAACGGCTCAATCAAAACTAAGGTTCAACTATTTTAGTTGAACAAACAGAACAGAAAGAAGTTTCACACAATTCTTCTGTGTAGTTTTGATTTGTAGACATTCTTTTTCCCAATATAGGCCTCTTAGCGCTCAGAATGTCCAATTGCAGTTTCTACAGAAAGAGTGTTTCAGAACGGCTCAATCAAAAGTAAGGTTCAACTCTGTTAGTTGAATGCACAGAACAGAAAGAAGTTTCATACAATGCTTCTGTGTAGTTTATATTTGAACATATTCTTTTTTCCACTATTACCCACTTAGCGCTACGAATGTCCAGTTGCATTTTCTACAGACAGAGGGTTTCAAAACTGCTCAATCAAAAGTATGGTTTAACTCTGTTAGCTGAATGCTCAGATCAGAAAGAAGTTTCACAGAATGCTTCTGTGTAGTTAATATCTGAATATATTCCTTTTTCCACTACTACGCTCTTAGCGCTCCAAATGTCCAGTTGCATTTTCTACAGAAAGAGTGTTCAGATCTGCTCAATCAAAAGTATGGTTTAACTCTGTTAGCTGAATGCACAGATCAGAAAGAAGTTTCACCGAATGATTCTGTGTAGTTTATATTTGAAGACATTCCTTTTTCCACTATTACCCTCTTAGTGCTCCGAATCTACACTTGCATTTTCTACAAAAAGAGTGTTTCATAACTGCTCAATCAAAAATATGTTTTATCTCTGTTAACTGAATTTACAGATCAGAAATAAGTTTCACAGAATGCATCTGTGTAGTTTTTATTTGAAGATATTCTTTTTCCCAATGTAGGCCTCTTAGCACTTAGAATGTCCAATTGCAGTTTCTACAGAAAGAGTGTTTCAGAACGGCTCAATCAAAAGTAAGGTTCAACTCTGTTAGTTGAATGCACAGAACAGAAAGAATTTTCACAGAATGCTACTGTGTAGTTTATATTTGAATATATTCCTTTTTCCACTATTAACCTCTTAGCGCTCCGAATGTCCACTTGCATTTTCTACAGAAAGAGTGTTCAGAACTGCGCAATCAAAAGTATGGTTTAACTCTGTTAGCTTAATGAACATATCAGAAATAAGTTTCACACAATGCTTCTGTGTAGTTTTTATTTGAAGATATTATTTTTCCCAATAGAGGCCTCTTAGCGCTCAGAATGTCCAATTGCAGTTTCTACAGAAAGAGTGTTTCAGAAAGGCTCAATCAAAGGTAAGGTTCAACTCTGTTAGTTGAATGCACAGAACAGAAAGTAGTTTCATACAATGCTTCTGTGTAGTTTATATTTGAACATATTCTTTTTTCCACTATTACCCACTTAACGCTACGAATGTCCAGTTGCATTTTCTACAGACAGAGTGTTTCAAAACTGCTCAATCAAAAGTATGGTTTAACTCTGTTAGCTGAATGCTCAGATCAGAAAGAAGTTTCACAGAATGCTTCCGTGTGGTTTATATTTGAATATATTCCTTTTTCCACTACTACGCTCTTAGCGCTCAAAATGTCCATGTGCATTTTCTACAGAAAGAGTGTTCAGATCTGCTCAATCAAAAGTATGGTTTAACTCTGTTAGCTGAATGCACAGATCATAAAGAAGTTTCACAGAATGATTCTGTGTAGTTTATATTTGGAGATATTCCTTTTTCCACTATAACCCTCTTAGCGCTCCGAAACTCCACTTGCATTTTCTACAGAAAGAGTGTTTCAGAACGGCTCAATCAAAACTAAGGTTCAACTCTTTTAGTTGAACAAACAGAACAGAAAGAAGTTTCACACAATTCTTCTGTGTAGTTTTTATTTGTAGACATTCTTTTTCCCAATATAGGCCTCTTAGCGATCAGAATGTCCAATTGCAGTTTCTACAGAAAGAGTGTTTGAGAACGGCTCAATCAAAAGTAAGGTTCAAATCTGTTAGTTGAATGCACAGAACAGAACGAAGTTTCATACAATGCTTCTGTGTAGTTTATATTTGAACATATTCTTTTTTCCACTATTACCCACTTAGTGCTACGAATGTCCAGTTGCATTTTCTACAGACAGAGTGTTTCAAAACTGCTCAATCAAAAGTATGGTTTAACTCTGTTAGCTGAATGCTCAGATCAGAAAGAAGTTTCACAGAATGCTTCAGTGTAGTTTATATTTGAATATATTCCTTTTTCCACTACTACGCTCTTAGCGCTCCAAATGTCCAGTTGCATTTTCTACAGAAAGAGTGTTCAGATCTGCTCAATCAAAAGTATGGTTTAACTCTGTTAGCTGAATGCACAGATCAGAAAGAAGTTTCACCGAATGATTCTGTGTAGTTTATATTTGAAGACATTCCTTTTTCCACTATTACCCTCTTAGTGCTCCGAATCTCCACTTGCATTTTCTACAAAAAGAGTGTTTCATAACTGCTCAATCAAAAATATGTTTTATCTCTGTTAACTGAATTTACAGATCAGAAATAAGTTTCACAGAATGCATCTGTGTAGTTTTTATTTGAAGATATTATTTTTCCCAATGTAGGCCTCTTAGCGCTTAGAATGTCCAATTGCAGTTTCTACAGAAAGAGTGTTTCAGAACGGCTCAATCAAAAGTAAGGTTCAACTCTGTTAGTTGAATGCACAGAACAGAAAGAATTTTCACAGAATGCTACTGTGTAGTTTATATTTGAATATATTCCTTTTTCCACTATTAACCTCTTAGCGCTCCGAATGTCCACTTGCATTTTCTACAGAAAGAGTGTTCAGAACTGCGCAATCAAAAGTATGGTTTAACTCTGTTAGCTTAATGAACATATCAGAAATAAGTTTCACACAATGCTTCTGTGTAGTTTTTATTTGAAGATATTATTTTTCCCAATAGAGGCCTCTTAGCGCTCAAAATGTCCAATTGCAGTTTCTACAGAAAGAGTGTTTCAGAAAGGCTCAATCAAAAGTAAGGTTCAACTCTGTTAGTTGAATGCACAGAACAGAAAGTAGTTTCATACAATGCTTCTGTGTAGTTTATATTTGAACATATTCTTTTTTCCACTATTACCCACTTAGCGCTACGAATGTCCAGTTGCATTTTCTACAGACAGAGTGTTTCAAAACTGCTCAATCAAAAGTATGGTTTAACTCTGTTAGCTGAATGCTCAGATCAGAAAGAAGTTTCACAGAATGCTTCCGTGTAGTTTATATTTGAATATATTCCTTTTTCCACTACTACGCTCTTAGCGCTCAAAATGTCCAGTTGCATTTTCTACAGAAAGAGTGTTCAGATCTGCTCAATCAAAAGTATGGTTTAACTCTGTTAGCTGAATGCACAGATCAGAAAGAAGTTTCACAGAATGATTCTGTGTAGTTTATATTTGGAGATATTCCTTTTTCCACTATAACCCTCTTAGCGCTCCGAATCTCCACTTGCATTTTCTACAGAAAGAGTGTTTCAGAACGGCTCAATCAAAACTAAGGTTCAACTCTTTTAGTTGAACAAACAGAACAGAAAGAAGTTTCACACAATTCTTCTGTGTAGTTTTTATTTGTAGACATTCTTTTTCCCAATATAGGCCTCTTAGCGATCAGAATGTCCAATTGCAGTTTCTACAGAAAGAGTGTTTGAGAACGGCTCAATCAAAAGTAAGGTTCAAATCTGTTAGTTGAATGCACAGAACAGAACGAAGTTTCATACAATGCTTCTGTGTAGTTTATATTTGAACATATTCTTTTTTCCACTATTACCCACTTAGTGCTACGAATGTCCAGTTGCATTTTCTACAGACAGAGTGTTTCAAAACTGCTCAATCAAAAGTATGGTTTAACTCTGTTAGCTGAATGCTCAGATCAGAAAGAAGTTTCACAGAATGGTTCTGTGTAGTTTATATTTGAATATATTACTTTTTCCACTACTACGCTCTTAGCGCTCCAAATGTCCAGTTGCATTTTCTAAAGAAAGAGTGTTCAGATCTGCTCAATCAAAAGTGTGGTTTAACTCTGTTAGCTGAATGCACAGATCAGAAAGAAGTTTCACCGAATGCGTCTGTGTAGTTTATATTTGAAGACATTCCTTTTTCCACTATTACCCTCTTAGCGCTCCGAATCTCCACTTGCCTTTTCTACAAAAAGAGTGTTTCATAACTGCTCAATCAAAAATATGTTTTATCTCTGTTAACTGAATTTACAGATCAGAAATAAGTTTCACAGAATGCATCTGTGTAGTTTTTATTTGAAGATATTCTTTTTCCCAATATAGGACTCTTAGCGCTTAGCATGTCCAATTGCAGTTTCTACAGAAAGAGTGTTTCAGAACGGCTCAATCAAAAGTAAGGTTCAACTCTGTTAGTTGAATGCACAGAACAGAAAGAATTTTCACAGAATGCTACTGTGTAGTTTATATTTGAATATATTCCTTTTTCCACTATTACCCTCTTAGCGCTCCGAATGTCCATTTGCATTTTCTACAGAAAGAGTGTTCAGAACTGCCCAATCAAAAGTATGGTTTAACTCTGTTAGCTTAATGAACATATCAGTAATAAGTTTCACACAATGCTTCTGTGTAGTTTTTATTTGAAGATATTATTTTTCCCAATATAGGCCTCTTAGCGCTCAGAATGTCCAATTGCAGTTTCTACAGAAAGAGTGTTTCAGAAAGGCTCAATCAAAAGTAAGGTTCAACTCTGTTAGTTGAATGCACAGAATAGTAAGGAGTTTCATACAATGCTTCTGTGTAGTTTATATTTGAACATATTCTTTTTTCCACTATTACCCACTTAGCGCTACGAATGTCCAGTTGCATTTTCTACAGACAGAGTGTTTCAAAACTGCTCAATCAAAAGTATGGTGTAACTCTGTTAGCTGAATCCTCAGATCAGAAAGAAGTTTCACAGAATGCTTCTGTGTGGTTTATATTTGAATATATTCCTTTTTCCACTACTACTCTCTTAGCGCTCCAAATGTCCAGTTGCATTTTCTACAGAAAGGGTGTTCAGATCTGCTCAATCAAAAGTTTGGTTTAACTCTGTTAGCTGAATGCACAGATCAGAAAGAAGTTTCACAGAATGATTCTGTGTAGTTTATATTTGGAGACATTCCTTTTCCACTATTACCCTCTTAGCGCTCCGAATCTCCACTTGCATTTTCTCCAGAAAGAGTGTTTCAGAACGGCTCAATCAAAACTAAGGTTCAACACTTTTAGTTGAACAAACAGAACAGAAAGAAGTTTCACACAGTTCTTCTGTGTAGTTTTTATTTGTAGACATTCTTTTTCCCTATATAGGCCTCTTAGCGCTCAGAATGTCCAATTGCAGTTTCTACAGAAAGAGTGTTTCAGAACGGCTCAATCAAAAGTAAGGTTCAACTCTGTTAGTTGAATGCACAGAACAGAAAGAAGTTTCATACAATGCTTCTGTGTAGTTTATATTTGAACATATTCTTTTTTCCACTATTACCCACGTAGCGCTACGAATGTCCAGTTGCATTTTCTACAGACAGAGTGTTTCAAAACTGCTCAATCAAAAGTATGGTTTAACTCTGTTAGCTGAATGCTCAGATCAGAAAGAAGTTTCACAGAATGCTTCTGTGTAGTTTATATTTGAATATATTCCTTTTTCCACTACTACGCTCTTAGCCCTCCAAATGTCCAGTTGCATTTTCTACAGAAAGAGTGTTCAGATCTGCTCAATCAAAAGTATGGTTTAACTCTGTTAGCTGAATGCACATATCAGAAAGAAGTTTCACAGAATGATTCTGTGTAGTTTATATTTGAAGACATTCCTTTTTCCACTATTACCCTCTGAGCGCTCCGAATCTCCACTTGCATTTTCTACAAAAAGAGTGTTTCATAACTGCTCAATCAAAAATATGTTTTATCTCTGTTAACTGAATTTACAGATCAGAAATAAGTTTCACAGAATGCATCTGTGTAGTTTTTATTTGAAGATATTCTTTTTCCCAATGTTGGCCTCTTAGCGCTTAGCATGTCCAATTGCAGTTTCTACAGAAAGAGTGTTTGAGAACCGCTCAATCAAAAGTAAGGTTCAACTCTGTTAGTTGAAGGCACAGAACAGAAAGAATTTTCACAGAATGCTACTGTGTAGTTTATATTTGAATATATTCCTTTTTCCACTATTACCCTCTTTGCGCTCCGAATGTCCACTTGCATTTTCTACAGAAAGAGTGTTCAGAACTGCGCAATCAAAAGTATGGTTTAACTCTGTTAGCTTAATGAACATATCAGAAATAAGTTTCACACAATGCTTCTGTGTAGTTTTTATTTGAAGATATTATTTTTCCCAATATAGGCCTCTTAGCGCTCAGAATGTCCAATTGCAGTTTCTACAGAAAGAGTTTTTCAGAAAGGCTCAATCAAATTAAGGTTCAACTCTGTTAGTTGAATGCACAGAACAGAAAGAAGTTTCATACAATGCTTCTGTGTAGTTCATATTTGAACATATTCTTTTTTCCACTATTACCCACTTAGGGCTACGAATGTCCAGTTGCATTTTCTACAGACAGAGTGTTTCAAAACTGCTCAATCAAAAGTATGGTTTAACTCTCTTAGCTGAATGCTCAGATCACAAAGAAGTTTCACAGAATGCTTCTGTGTAGTTTATATTTGAATATATTCCTTTTTCCACTACTACTCTCTTAGCGCTCCAAATGTCCAGTTGCATTTTCTACAGAAAGAGTGTTCAGATCTGCTCAATCAAAAGTATGGTTTAATTCTGTTAGCTGAATGCACAGATCAGAAAGAAGTTTCACAGAATTATTCTGTGTAGTTTATATTTGGAGACATTCCTTTTTCCACTATTACCCTCTTAGCGCTCCGAATCTCCACTTGCATTTTCTACAGAAAGAGTGCTTCAGAACGGCTCAATCAAAACTAAGGTTCAACTCTTTTAGTTGAACAAACAGAACAGAAAGAAGTTTCACACAATTCTTCTGTGTAGTTTTTATTTGTAGACATTCTTTTTCCCAATATAGGCCTCTTAGCGCTCAGAATGTCCAATTGCAGTTTCTACAGAAAGAGTGTTTCAGAACGGCTGAATCAAAAGTCAGGTTCAACTCTGTTAGTTGAATGCACAGAACAGAAAGAAGTTTCATACAATGCTTCTGTGTAGTTTATATTTGAACATATTCTTTTTTCCACTATAACCCACTTAGAGCTACGAATGTCCAGTTGCATTTTCTACAGACAGAGTGTTTCAAAACTGCTCAATCAAAAGTATGGTTTAACTCTGTTAGCTGAATGCTCAGATCAGAAAGAAGTTTCACAGAATGCTTCTGTGTAGTTTATATTTGAATATATTCCTTTTTCCACTACTACGCTCTTAGCGCTCCAAATGTCCAGTTGCATTTTCTACAGAAAGAGTGTTCAGATCTGCTCAATCAAAAGTAGGGTTTAACTCTGTTAGCTAAATGCACAGATCAGAAAGAAGTTTCACCGAATGATTCTGTGTAGTTTATATTTGAAGACATTCCTTTTTCCACTATTACCCTCTTAGCGCTCCGAATCTCCACTTGCATTTTCTACAAAAAGAGTGTTTCATAACTGCTCAATCAAAAATATGTTTTATCTCTGTTAACTGAATTTACAGATCAGAAATAAGTTTCACAGAATGCATCTGTGTAGTTTTTATTTGAAGATATTCTTTTCCCAATGTAGGCCTCTTAGCGCTTAGCATGTCCAATTGCAGTTTCTACAGAAAGAGTGTTTCACAACGGCTCAATCAAAAGTAAGGTTCAACTCTGTTAGTTGAATGCACAGAACAGAAAGCATTTTCACAGAATGCTACTGTGTAGTTTATATTTGAATATTTTCCTTTTTCCACTATTACCCTCTTAGCGCTCCGAATGTCCACTTGCATTTTCTACAGAAAGAGTGTTCAGAACTGCGCAATCAAATGTATGGTTTAACTCTGTTAGCTTAATGAACATATCAGAAATAAGTTTCACACAATGCTTCTGTGTAGTTTATATTTGAACATATTCTTTTTTCCACTATTACCTGCTTAGCGCTACGAATGTCCAGTTGCATTTTCTACAGACAGAGTGTTTCAAAACTGCTCAATCAAAAGTATGGTTTAACTCTGTTACCTGAATGCTCAGATCAGAAAGAAGTTTCACAGAATGCTTCTGTGTAGTTTATATTTGAATATATTCCTTTTTCCACTACTACTCTCTTAGCGCTCCAAATGTCCAGTTGCATTTTCTACAGAAAGAGTGTTCAGATCTGCTCAATCAAAAGTATGGTTTAACTCTGTTAGCTGAATGCACAGATAAGAAAGAAGTTTCACAGAATGATTCTGTGTAGTTTATATTTGGAGACATTCCTTTTTCCACTATTACCCTCTTAGCGCTCCGAATATCCACTTGCATTTTCTACAGAAAGAGTGTTTCAGAACGGCTCAATCAAAACTAAGGTTCAACTCTTTTAGTTGAACAAACAGAACAGAAAGAAGTTTCACACAATTCTTCTGTGTAGTTTTTATTTGTAGACATTCTTTTTCCCAATATAGGCCTCTTAGCGCTCAGAATGTCCAATTGCAGTTTCTACAGAAAGAGTGTTTCAGAACGGCTGAATCAAAAGTAAGGTTCAACTCTGTTAGTTGAATGCACAGAACAGAAAGAAGTTTCATACAATGCTTCTGTGTAGTTTATATTTGAACATATTCTTTTTTCCACTATAACCCACTTAGCGCTACGAATGTCCAGTTGCATTTTCTACAGACAGAGTGTTTCAAAACTGCTCAATAAAAGTATGGTTTAACTCTGTTAGCTGAATGCTCAGATCAGAAAGAAGTTTCACAGAATGCTTCTGTGTAGTTTATATTTGAATATATTCCTTTTTCCACTACTACGCTCTTAGCGCTCCAAATGTCCAGTTGCATTTTCTACAGAAAGAGTGTTCAGATCTGCTCAATCAAAAGTATGGTTTATCACTGTTAGCTGAATGCACAGATAAGAAAGAATTTTCACCGAATGTTTCTGTGTAGTTTATATTTGAAGACATTCCTTTTTCCACTATTACCCTCTTAGCGCTCCGAATCTCCACTTGCATTTTCTACAAAAAGAGTGTTTCATAACTGCTCAATCAAAAATATGTTTTATCTCTGTTAACTGAATTTACAGATCAGAAATAAGTTTCACAGAATGCATCTGTGTAGTTTTTATTTGAAGATATTCTTTTTCCCAATGTAGGCCTCTTAGCGCTTAGCATGTCCAATTGCACTTTCTACAGAAAGAGTGTTTCAGAACGGCTCAATCAAAAGTAAGGTTCAACTCTGTTAGTTGAATGCACAGAACAGAAAGTATTTTCACAGAATGCTACTGTGTAGTTTATATATGAATATATTCTTTTTCCACTATTACCCTCTTAGCGCTCCGAATGTCCACTTGCATTATCTACAGAAAGAGTGTTCAGAACTGTGCAATCAAAAGTATGGTTTAACTCTGTTAGCTTAATGAACATATCAGAAATAAGTTTCACACAATGCTTCTGTGTAGTTTTTATTTGAAGATATTATTTTTCCCAATATAGGCCTCTTATTGCTCAGAATGTCCAATTGCAGTTTCTACAGAAAGAGTGTTTCAGAAAGGCTCAATCAAAAGTGAGGTTCAACTCTCTTAGTTGAATGCACAGAACAGAAAGAAGTTTCATACAATGCTTCTGTGTAGTTTATATTTGAACATATTCTTTTTTCCACTATTACCCACTTAGCACTACGAATGTCCAGTTGCATTTTCTACAGACAGAGTGTTTCAAAACTGCTCAATCAAAAGTATGGTTTAACTCTGTTAGCTGAATGCTCAGATCAGAAAGAAGTTTCACAGAATGCTTCTGTGTAGTTTATATTTGAATATATTCCTTTTTCCACTACTACTCTCTTAGCGCTCCAAATGTCCAGTTGCATTTTCTACAGAAAGAGTGTTCAGATCTGCTCAATCAAAAGTATGGTTTAACTCTGTTAGCTGAATGCACAGATCAGAATGAAGTTTCACCGAATGATTCTGTGTAGTTTATATTTGGAGACATTCCTTTTTCCACTATTACCCTCTTAGCGCTCCGAATCTCCACTTGCATTTTCTACAGAAAGAGTGTTTCAGAACGGCTCAATCAAAACTAAGGTTCAACTCTTTTAGTTGAACAAACAGAACAGAAAGAATTTTCACACAATTCTTCTGTGTAGTTTTTATTTGTAGACATTCTTTTTCCCAATATAGGCCTCTTAGCGCTCAGAATGTCCAATTGCAGTTTCTACAGAAAGAGTGTTTCAGAAGGGCTCAATCAAAAGTAAGGTTCAACTCTGTTAGTTGAATGCACAGAACAGAAAGAAGTTTCATACAATGCTTCTGTGTAGTTTATATTTGAACATATTCTTTTTTCCACTATTACCCACTTAGCGCTACGAATGTCCAGTTGCATTTTCTACAGACAGAGTGTTTCAAAACTGCTCAATCAAAAGTATGGTTTAACTCTGTTAGCTGAATGCTCAGATCAGAAAGAAGTTTCACAGAATGCTTCTGTGTAGTTTATATTTGAATATATTCCTTTTTCCACTACTACGCTCTTAGCGCTCCAAATGTCCAGTTGCATTTTCTACAGAAAGAGTGTTCATATCTGCTCAATCAAAAGTATGGTTTAACTCTGTTAGCTGAATGCACAGATCAGAAAGAAGTTTCACCGAATGATTCTGTGTAGTTTATATTTGAAGACATTCCTTTTTCCACTATTACCCTCTTAGTGCTCCGAATCTCCACTTGCATTTTCTACAAAAAGAGTGTTTCATAACTGCTCAATCAAAAATATGTTTTATCTCTGTTAACTGAATTTACAGATCAGAAATAAGTTTCACAGAATGCATCTGTGTAGTTTTTATTTGAAGATATTCTTTTTCCCAATGTAGGCCTCTTAGCACTTAGAATGTCCAATTGCAGTTTCTACAGAAAGAGTGTTTCAGAACGGCTCAATCAAAAGTAAGGTTCAACTCTGTTAGTTGAATGCACAGAACAGAAAGAATTTTCACAGAATGCTACTGTGTAGTTTATATTTGAATATATTCCTTTTTCCACTATTACCCTCTTAGCGCTCCGAATGTGCACTTGCATTTTCTACAGAAAGAGTGTTCAGAACTGCGCAATCAAAAGTATGGTTTAACTCTGTTAGCTTAATGAACATATCAGAAATAAGTTTCACACAATGCTTCTGTGTAGTTTTTATTTGAAGATATTATTTTTCCCAATAGAGGCCTCTTAGCGCTCAGAATGTCCAATTGCAGTTTCTACAGAAAGAGTGTTTCAGAAAGGCTCAATCAAAGGTAAGGTTCAACTCTGTTAGTTGAATGCACAGAACAGAAAGTAGTTTCATACAATGCTTCTGTGTAGTTTATATTTGAACATATTCTTTTTTCCACTATTACCCACTTAACGCTACGAATGTCCAGTTGCATTTTCTACAGACAGAGTGTTTCAAAACTGCTCAATCAAAAGTATGGTTTAACTCTGTTAGCTGAATGCTCAGATCAGAAAGAAGTTTCACAGAATGCTTCCGTGTAGTTTATATTTGAATATATTCCTTTTTCCACTACTACGCTCTTAGCGCTCAAAATGTCCATGTGCATTTTCTACAGAAAGAGTGTTCAGATCTGCTCAATCAAAAGTATGGTTTAACTCTGTTAGCTGAATGCACAGATCAGAAAGAAGTTTCACAGAATGATTCTGTGTAGTTTATATTTGGAGATATTCCTTTTTCCACTATAACCCTCTTAGCGCTCCGAATCTCCACTTGCATTTTCTACAGAAAGAGTGTTTCAGAACGGCTCAATCAAAACTAAGGTTCAACTCTTTTAGTTGAACAAACAGAACAGAAAGAAGTTTCACACAATTCTTCTGTGTAGTTTTTATTTGTAGACATTCTTTTTCCCAATATAGGCCTCTTAGCGATCAGAATGTCCAATTGCAGTTTCTACAGAAAGAGTGTTTGAGAACGGCTCAATCAAAAGTAAGGTTCAAATCTGTTAGTTGAATGCACAGAACAGAACGAAGTTTCATACAATGCTTCTGTGTAGTTTATATTTGAACATATTCTTTTTTCCACTATTACCCACTTAGTGCTACGAATGTCCAGTTGCATTTTCTACAGACAGAGTGTTTCAAAACTGCTCAATCAAAAGTATGGTTTAACTCTGTTAGCTGAATGCTCAGATCAGAAAGAAGTTTCACAGAATGCTTCTGTGTAGTTTATATTTGAATATATTCCTTTTTCCACTACTACGCTCTTAGCGCTCCAAATGTCCAGTTGCATTTTCTACAGAAAGAGTGTTCAGATCTGCTCAATCAAAAGTATGGTTTAACTCTGTTAGCTGAATGCACAGATCAGAAAGAAGTTTCACCGAATGATTCTGTGTAGTTTATATTTGAAGACATTCCTTTTTCCACTATTACCCTCTTAGTGCTCCGAATCTCCACTTGCATTTTCTACAAAAAGAATGTTTCATAACTGCTCAATCAAAAATATGTTTTATCTCTGTTAACTGAATTTACAGATCAGAAATAAGTTTCACAGAATGCATATGTGTAGTTTTTATTTGAAGATATTATTTTTCCCAATGTAGGCCTCTTAGCGCTTAGAATGTCCAATTGCAGTTTCTACAGAAAGAGTGTTTCAGAACGGCTCAATCAAAAGTAAGGTTCAACTCTGTTAGTTGAATGCACAGAACAGAAAGAATTTTCACAGAATGCTACTGTGTAGTTTATATTTGAATATATTCCTTTTTCCACTATTAACCTCTTAGCGCTCCGAATGTCCACTTGCATTTTCTACAGAAAGAGTGTTCAGAACTGCGCAATCAAAAGTATGGTTTAACTCTGTTAGCTTAATGAACATATCAGAAATAAGTTTCACACAATGCTTCTGTGTAGTTTTTATTTGAAGATATTATTTTTCCCAATAGAGGCCTCTTAGCGCTCAGAATGTCCAATTGCAGTTTCTACAGAAAGAGTGTTTCAGAAAGGCTCAATCAAAAGTAAGGTTCAACTCTGTTAGTTGAATGCACAGAACAGAAAGTAGTTTCATACAATGCTTCTGTGTAGTTTATATTTGAACATATTCTTTTTTCCACTATTACCCACTTAGCGCTACGAATGTCCAGTTGCATTTTCTACAGACAGAGTGTTTCAAAACTGCTCAATCAAAAGTATGGTTTAACTCTGTTAGCTGAATGCACAGATCAGAAAGAAGTTTCACAGAATGATTCTGTGTAGTTTATATTTGGAGATATTCCTTTTTCCACTATAACCCTCTTAGCGCTCCGAATCTCCACTTGCATTTTCTACAGAAAGAGTGTTTCAGAACGGCTCAATCAAAACTAAGGTTCAACTCTTTTAGTTGAACAAACAGAACAGAAAGAAGTTTCACACAATTCTTCTGTGTAGTTTTTATTTGTAGACATTCTTTTTCCCAATATAGGCCTCTTAGCGATCAGAATGTCCAATTGCAGTTTCTACAGAAAGAGTGTTTGAGAACGGCTCAATCAAAAGTAAGGTTCAAATCTGTTAGTTGAATGCACAGAACAGAACGAAGTTTCATACAATGCTTCTGTGTAGTTTATATTTGAACATATTCTTTTTTCCACTATAACCCACTTAGTGTTACGAATGTCCAGTTGCATTTTCTACAGACAGAGTGTTTCAAAACTGCTCAATCAAAAGTATGGTTTAACTCTGTTAGCTGAATGCTCAGATCAGAAAGAAGTTTCACAGAATGCTTCTGTGTAGTTTATATTTGAATATATTACTTTTTCCACTACTACGCTCTTAGCGCTCCAAATGTCCAGTTGCATTTTCTAAAGAAAGAGTGTTCAGATCTGCTCAATCAAAAGTGTGGTTTAACTCTGTTAGCTGAATGCACAGATCAGAAAGAAGTTTCACCGAATGCGTCTGTGTAGTTTATATTTGAAGACATTCCTTTTTCCACTATTACCCTCTTAGCGCTCCGAATCTCCACTTGCCTTTTCTACAAAAAGAGTGTTTCATAACTGCTCAATCAAAAATATGTTTTATCTCTGTTAACTGAATTTACAGATCAGAAATAAGTTTCACAGAATGCATCTGTGTAGTTTTTATTTGAAGATATTCTTTTTCCCAATATAGGACTCTTAGCGCTTAGCATGTCCAATTGCAGTTTCTACAGAAAGAGTGTTTCAGAACGGCTCAATCAAAAGTAAGGTTCAACTCTGTTAGTTGAATGCACAGAACAGAAAGAATTTTCACAGAATGCTACTGTGTAGTTTATATTTGAATATATTCCTTTTTCCACTATTACCCTCTTAGCGCTCCGAATGTCCATTTGCATTTTCTACAGAAAGAGTGTTCAGAACTGCCCAATCAAAAGTATGGTTTAACTCTGTTAGCTTAATGAACATATCAGTAATAAGTTTCACACAATGCTTCTGTGTAGTTTTTATTTGAAGATATTATTTTTCCCAATATAGGCCTCTTAGCGCTCAGAATGTCCAATTGCAGTTTCTACAGAAAGAGTGTTTCAGAAAGGCTCAATCAAAAGTAAGGTTCAACTCTGTTAGTTGAATGCACAGAATAGTAAGGAGTTTCATACAATGCTTCTGTGTAGTTTATATTTGAACATATTCTTTTTTCCACTATTACCCACTTAGCGCTACGAATGTCCAGTTGCATTTTCTACAGACAGAGTGTTTCAAAACTGCTCAATCAAAAGTATGGTGTAACTCTGTTAGCTGAATCCTCAGATCAGAAAGAAGTTTCACAGAATGCTTCTGTGTGGTTTATATTTGAATATATTCCTTTTTCCACTACTACTCTCTTAGCGCTCCAAATGTCCAGTTGCATTTTCTACAGAAAGGGTGTTCAGATCTGCTCAATCAAAAGTGTGGTTTAACTCTGTTAGCTGAATGCACAGATCAGAAAGAAGTTTCACAGAATGATTCTGTGTAGTTTATATTTGGAGACATTCCTTTTCCACTATTACCCTCTTAGCGCTCCGAATCTCCACTTGCATTTTCTCCAGAAAGAGTGTTTCAGAACGGCTCAATCAAAACTAAGGTTCAACACTTTTAGTTGAACAAACAGAACAGAAAGAAGTTTCACACAGTTCTTCTGTGTAGTTTTTATTTGTAGACATTCTTTTTCCCTATATAGGCCTCTTAGCGCTCAGAATGTCCAATTGCAGTTTCTACAGAAAGAGTGTTTCAGAACGGCTCAATCAAAAGTAAGGTTCAACTCTGTTAGTTGAATGCACAGAACAGAAAGAAGTTTCATACAATGCTTCTGTGTAGTTTATATTTGAACATATTCTTTTTTCCACTATTACCCACGTAGCGCTACGAATGTCCAGTTGCATTTTCTACAGACAGAGTGTTTCAAAACTGCTCAATCAAAAGTATGGTTTAACTCTGTTAGCTGAATGCTCAGATCAGAAAGAAGTTTCACAGAATGCTTCTGTGTAGTTTATATTTGAATATATTCCTTTTTCCACTACTACGCTCTTAGCCCTCCAAATGTCCAGTTGCATTTTCTACAGAAAGAGTGTTCAGATCTGCTCAATCAAAAGTATGGTTTAACTCTGTTAGCTGAATGCACATATCAGAAAGAAGTTTCACAGAATGATTCTGTGTAGTTTATATTTGAAGACATTCCTTTTTCCACTATTACCCTCTGAGCGCTCCGAATCTCCACTTGCATTTTCTACAAAAAGAGTGTTTCATAACTGCTCAATCAAAAATATGTTTTATCTCTGTTAACTGAATTTACAGATCAGAAATAAGTTTCACAGAATGCATCTGTGTAGTTTTTATTTGAAGATATTCTTTTTCCCAATGTTGGCCTCTTAGCGCTTAGCATGTCCAATTGCAGTTTCTACAGAAAGAGTGTTTGAGAACCGCTCAATCAAAAGTAAGGTTCAACTCTGTTAGTTGAAGGCACAGAACAGAAAGAATTTTCACAGAATGCTACTGTGTAGTTTATATTTGAATATATTCCTTTTTCCACTATTACCCTCTTTGCGCTCCGAATGTCCACTTGCATTTTCTACAGAAAGAGTGTTCAGAACTGCGCAATCAAAAGTATGGTTTAACTCTGTTAGCTTAATGAACATATCAGAAATAAGTTTCACACAATGCTTCTGTGTAGTTTTTATTTGAAGATATTATTTTTCCCAATATAGGCCTCTTAGCGCTCAGAATGTCCAATTGCAGTTTCTACAGAAAGAGTTTTTCAGAAAGGCTCAATCAAATTAAGGTTCAACTCTGTTAGTTGAATGCACAGAACAGAAAGAAGTTTCATACAATGCTTCTGTGTAGTTCATATTTGAACATATTCTTTTTTCCACTATTACCCACTTAGGGCTACGAATGTCCAGTTGCATTTTCTACAGACAGAGTGTTTCAAAACTGCTCAATCAAAAGTATGGTTTAACTCTCTTAGCTGAATGCTCAGATCACAAAGAAGTTTCACAGAATGCTTCTGTGTAGTTTATATTTGAATATATTCCTTTTTCCACTACTACTCTCTTAGCGCTCCAAATGTCCAGTTGCATTTTCTACAGAAAGAGTGTTCAGATCTGCTCAATCAAAAGTATGGTTTAATTCTGTTAGCTGAATGCACAGATCAGAAAGAAGTTTCACAGAATTATTCTGTGTAGTTTATATTTGGAGACATTCCTTTTTCCACTATTACCCTCTTAGCGCTCCGAATCTCCACTTGCATTTTCTACAGAAAGAGTGTTTCAGAACGGCTCAATCAAAACTAAGGTTCAACTCTTTTAGTTGAACAAACAGAACAGAAAGAAGTTTCACACAATTCTTCTGTGTAGTTTTTATTTGTAGACATTCTTTTTCCCAATATGCCTCTTAGCGCTCAGAATGTCCAATTGCAGTTTCTACAGAAAGAGTGTTTCAGAACGGCTGAATCAAAAGTAAGGTTCAACTCTGTTAGTTGAATGCACAGAACAGAAAGAAGTTTCATACAATGCTTCTGTGTAGTTTATATTTGAACATATTCTTTTTTCCACTATAACCCACTTAGCGCTACGAATGTCCAGTTGCATTTTCTACAGACAGAGTGTTTCAAAACTGCTCAATCAAAAGTATGGTTTAACTCTGTTAGCTGAATGCTCAGATCAGAAAGAAGTTTCACAGAATGCTTCTGTGTAGTTTATATTTGAATATATTCCTTTTTCCACTACTACGCTCTTAGCGCTCCAAATGTCCAGTTGCATTTTCTACAGAAAGAGTGTTCAGATCTGCTCAATCAAAAGTAGGGTTTAACTCTGTTAGCTAAATGCACAGATCAGAAAGAAGTTTCACCGAATGATTCTGTGTAGTTTATATTTGAAGACATTCCTTTTTCCACTATTACCCTCTTAGCGCTCCGAATCTCCACTTGCATTTTCTACAAAAAGAGTGTTTCATAACTGCTCAATCAAAAATATGTTTTATCTCTGTTAACTGAATTTACAGATCAGAAATAAGTTTCACAGAATGCATCTGTGTAGTTTTTATTTGAAGATATTCTTTTCCCAATGTAGGCCTCTTAGCGCTTAGCATGTCCAATTGCAGTTTCTACAGAAAGAGTGTTTCACAACGGCTCAATCAAAAGTAAGGTTCAACTCTGTTAGTTGAATGCACAGAACAGAAAGAATTTTCACAGAATGCTACTGTGTAGTTTATATTTGAATATATTCCTTTTTCCACTATTACCCTCTTAGCGCTCCGAATGTCCACTTGCATTTTCTGCAGAAAGAGTGTTCAGAACTGCGCAATCAAAAGTATGGTTTAACTATGTTATCTTAATGAACATATCAGAAATAAGTTTCACACAATGCTTCTGTGTAGTTTTTATTTGAAGATATTATTTTTCCCAATATAGGCCTCTTAGCGCTCAGAATGTCCAATTGCAGTTTCTACAGAAAGAGTGTTTCAGAAAGGCTCAATCAAAAGTAAGGTTCAACTCTGTTAGTTGAATGCACAGAACAGAAGGGAGTTTCATACAATGCTTCTGTGGTTTATATTTGAACATATTCTTTTTTCCACTATTACCCACTTAGCGCTACGAATGTCCAGTTGCATTTTCTACAGACAGAGTGTTTCAAAACTGCTCAATCAAAAGTATGGTTTAACTCTGTTAGCTGAATGCTCAGATCAGAAAGAAGTTTCACAGAATGATTCTGTGTAGTTTATATTTGAATATATTCCTTTTTCCACTACTACTCTCTTAGCGCTCCAAATATCCAGTTGCAATTTCTACAGAAAGAGTGTTCAGATCTGCACAATGAAAAGTGTTGTTTAACTCCGTTAGCTGAATGCACAGATCAGAAAGAAGTTTCACAGAATGATTCTGTGTAGTTTATATTTGGAGACATTCCTTTTCCCACTATTACCCTCTTAGCGCTCCGAATCTCCACTTGCATTTTCTACAGAAAGAGTGTTTCAGAAGGGCTCAATCAAAACTAAGGTTCAACTCTTTTAGTTGAACAAACAGAACAGAAAGAAGTTTCACACAATTCTTCTGTGTAGTTTTTATTTGTAGACATTTTTTTCCCAATATAGGCCTCTTAGCGCTCAGAATGTCCAATTGCAGTTTCTACAGAAAGAGTGTTTCAGAACGGCTCAATCAAAAGTAAGGTTCAACTCTGTTAGTTGAATGCACAGAACAGAAAGAAGTTTCATACAATGCTTCTGTGTAGTTTATATTTGAACATATTCTTTTTTCCACTATTACCCACTTAGCGCTACGAATGTCCAGTTGCATTTTCTACAGACAGAGTGTTTCAAAACTGCTCAATCAAAAGTATGGTTTAACTCTGTTAGCTGAATGCACAGATCAGAAAGAAGTTTCACAGAATGCTTCTGTGTAGTTTATATTTGAATATATTCCTTTTTCCACTACTACTCTCTTAGCACTCCAAATGTCCAGTTGCATTTTCTACAGAAAGAGTGTTCAGATCTGCTCAATCAAAAGTATGGTTTAACTCTGTTAGCTGAATGCACAGATCAGAAAGAAGTTTCACAGAATGATTCTGTGTAGTTTATATTTGGAGACATTCCTTTTTCCACTATTACCCACTTAGCGCTCCGAATCTCCACTTGCATTTTCTACAGAAAGTGTGTTTCAGAAGGGCTCAATCAAAACTAAGGTTCAACTCTTTTAGTTGAACAAACAGAACAGAAAGAAGTTTCACACAATTCTTCTGTGTAGTTTTTATTTGTAGACATTCTTTTTCCCAATATAGGCCTCTTAGCGCTCAGAATGTCCAATTGCAGTTTCTACAGAAAGAGTGTTTCAGAACGGCTCAATCAAAAGTAAGGTTCAACTCTGTTAGTGGAATACACAGAACAGAAAGAAGTTTCATACAATGCTTCTGTGTAGTTTAAATTTGAACATATTCTTTTTTCCTCTATTACCCATTTAGCGCTACGAATGTCCAGTTGCATTTTCTACAGACAGAGTGTTTCAAAACTGCTCAATCAAAAGTATGGTTTAACTCTGTTAGCTGAATGCTCAGATCAGAAAGAAGTTTCACAGAATGCTTCTGTGTAGTTTATATTTGCATATATTCCTTTTTCCACTAATACACTCTTAGCGCTCCAAATGTCCAGTTGCATTTTCTACAGAAAGAGTGTTCAGATCTGCTCAATCAAAACTATGGTTTAACTCTGTTAGCTGAATGCACATATCAGAAAGAAGTTTCACCGAATGATTCTGTGTAGTTTATATTTGAAGACATTCCTTTTTCCACTATTACCCTCTTAGCGCTCCGAATCTCCACTTGCATTTTCTACAAAAATAGTGTTTCATAACTGCTCAATCAAAAATATGTTTTATCTCTGTTAACTGAATTTACAGATCAGAAATAAGTTTCACAGAATGCATCTGTGTAGTTTTTATTTGAAGATATTCTTTTTCCCAGTGTAGGCCTCTTAGCGCTTAGCATGTCCAATTGCAGTTTCTACAGAAAGAGTGTTTCAGAACGGCTCAATCAAAAGTAAGGTTCAACTCTGTTAGTTGAATGCACAGAACAGAAAGAATTTTCACAGAATGCTACTGTGTAGTTTATATTTGAATATATTCCTTTTTCCACTATTACCCTCTTAGCGCTCCGAATGTCCACTTGCATTTTCTACAGAAAGAGTGTTCAGAACTGCGCAATCAAAAGTATGGTTTAACTCTGTTAGCTTAATGAACATATCAGAAATAAGTTTCACACAATGCTTCTGTGTAGTTTATATTTGAACATATTCTTTTTTCCACTATTACCTGCTTAGCGCTACGAATGTCCAGTTGCATTTTCTACAGACAGAGTGTTTCAAAACTGCTCAATCAAAAGTATGGTTTAACTCTGTTACCTGAATGCTCAGATCAGAAAGAAGTTTCACAGAATGCTTCTGTGTAGTTTATATTTGAATATATTCCTTTTTCCACTACTACTCTCTTAGCGCACCAAATGTCCAGTTGCATTTTCTACAGAAAGAGTGTTCAGATCTGCTCAATCAAAAGTATGGTTTAACTCTGTTAGCTGAATGCACAGATCAGAAAGAAGTTTCACAGAATGATTCTGTGTAGTTTATATTTGGAGACATTCCTTTTTCCACTATTACCCTCTTAGCGCTCCGAATATCCACTTGCATTTTCTACAGAAAGAGTGTTTCAGAACGGCTCAATCAAAACTAAGGTTCAACTCTTTTAGTTGAACAAACAGAACAGAAAGAAGTTTCACACAATTCTTCTGTGTAGTTTTTATTTGTAGACATTCTTTTTCCCAATATAGGCCTCTTAGCGCTCAGAATGTCCAATTGCAGTTTCTACAGAAAGAGTGTTTCCGAACGGCTGAATCAAAAGTAAGGTTCAACTCTGTTAGTTGAATGCACAGAACAGAAAGATGTTTCATACAATGCTTCTGTGTAGTTTATATTTGAACATATTCTTTTTTCCACTATTACCCACTTAGCGCTACGAATGTCCAGTTGCATTTTCTACAGACAGAGTGTTTCAAAACTGCTCAATCAAAAGTATGTTTTAACTCTGTTAGCTGAAATCTCAGATCAGAAAGAAGTTTCACAGAATGCTTCTGTGTAGTTTATATTTGAATATATTCGTTTTTCCACTACTACGCTCTTAGCCCTCCAAATGTCCAGTTGCATTTTCTACAGAAAGAGTGTTCAGATCTGCTCAATCAAAAGTATGGTTTAACTCTGTTAGCTGAATGCACATACCAGAAAGAAGTTTCACAGAATGATTCTGTGTAGTTTATATTTGAAGACATTCCTTTTTCCACTATTACCCTCTGAGCGCTCCGAATCTCCACTTGCATTTTCTACAAAAAGAGTGTTTCATAACTGCTCAATCAAAAATATGTTTTATCTCTGTTAACTGAATTTACAGATCAGAAATAAGTTTCACAGAATGCATCTGTGTAGTTTTTATTTGAAGATATTCTTTTTCCCAATATAGGCCTCTTAGCGCTTAGCATTTCCAATTGCAGTTTCTACAGAAAGAGTGTTTGAGAACCGCTCAATCAAATATAAGTTTCAACTCTGTTAGTTGAACGCACAGAACAGAAAGAATTTTCACAGAATGCTACTGTGTAGTTTATATTTGAATATATTCCTTTTTCCACTATTACCCTCTTTGCGCTCCGAATGTCCACTTGCATTTTCTACAGAAAGAGTGTTTCAGAACTGCGCAATCAAAAGTATGGTTTAACTCTGTTAGCTTTATGAACATATCAGAAATAAGTTTCACACAATGCTTCTGTGTAGTTTTTATTTGAAGATATTGTTTTTCCCAATATAGGCCTCTTAGCGCTCAGAATGTCCAATTGCAGTTTCTACAGAAAGAGTGTTTCAGAAAGGCTCAATCAAAAGTAAGGTTCAACTCTGTTAGTTGAATGCACAGAACAGAAAGAAGTTTCATACAATGCTTCTGTGTAGTTTATATTTGAACATATTCTTTTTTCCACTATTACCCACTTAGCGCTATGAATGTCCAGTTGCATTTTCTACAGACAGAGTGTTTCAAAACTGCTCAATCAAAAGTATGGTTTAACTCTGTTAGCTGAATGCTCAGATGAGAAACAAGTTTCACAGAATGATTCTGTGTAGTTTATATTTGAATATATTCCTTTTTCCACTACTACGCTCTTAGCGCTCCAAATGTCCAGTTGCATTTTCTACAGAAAGAGTGTTCAGATCTGCTCAATCAAAAGTATGTTTTAACTCTGTTAGCTGAATGCACAGATCAGAAAGATGTTTCACCGAATGATTCTGTGTAGTTTATATTTGAAGACATTCCTTTTTCCACTATTACCCTCTTAGCGCTCCGAATCTCGACTTGCATTTTCTACAAAAAGAGTGTTTCATAACTGCTCAATCAAAAATATATTTTATCTCTGTTAACTGAATTTACAGATAAGAAATAAGTTTCACAGAATGCATCTGTGTAGTTTTTATTTGAAGATATTCTTTTTCCCAATGTAGGCCTCTTAGCGCTTAGCATGTCCAATTGCAGTTTCTACAGAAAGAGTGTTTTAGAACGGCTCAATCAAAAGTAAGGTTCAACTCTGTTAGTTGAATGCACAGAACAGAAAGAATTTTCACAGAATGCTACTGTGTAGTTTATATTTGAATATATTCCTTTTTCCACAATTACCCTCTTAGCGCTCCGAAAGTCCACTTGCATTTTCTACAGAAAGAGTGTTCAGAACTGCGCAATCAAAAGTATGGTTTAACTCTGTTAGCTTAATGAACATATCAGAAATAAGTTTCACACAATGCCTCTGTGTAGTTTTTATTTGAAGATATTATTTTTCCCAATATAGGCCTCTTAGCTCTCAGAATGTCCAATTACAGTTTCTACAGAAAGAGTGTTTCAGAAAGGCTCAATCAAAAGTAAGTTTCAACTCGGTTAGTTGAATGCACAGAACAGAAAGAAGTTTCATACAATGCTTCTGTGTAGTTTATATTTGAACATATTCTTTTTTCCACTATTACCCACTTAGGGCTACGAATGTCCAGTTGCATTTTCTACAGACAGAGTGTTTCAAAACTGCTCAATCAAAAGTATGGTTTAACTCTGTTAGCTGAATGCTCAGATCAGAAATAAGTTTCACAGAATGCTTCTGTGTAGTTTATATTTGAATATATTCCTTTTTCCACTACTACTCTCTTAGCGCTCCAAATGTCCAGTTGCATTTTCTACAGAAAGAGTGTTCAGATCTGCTCAATCAAAAGTATGGTTTAATTCTGTTAGCTGAATGCACAGATCAGAAAGAAGTTTCACAGAATTATTCTGTGTAGTTTATATTTGGAGACATTCCTTTTTCCACTATTACCCTCTTAGCGCTCCGAATCTCCACTTGCATTTTCTACAGAAAGAGTGTTTCAGAACGGCTCAATCAAAACTAAGGTTCAACTCTTTTAGTTGAACAAACAGAACAGAAAGAAGTTTCACACAATTCTTCTGTGTAGTTTTTATTTGTAGACATTCTTTTTCCCAATATAGGCCTCTTAGTGCTCAGAATGTCCAATTGCAGTTTCTACAGAAAGAGTGTTTCAGAACGGCTCAATCAAAAGTAAGGTTCAACTCTGTTAGTTGAATGCACAGAACAGAAAGAAGTTTCATACAATGCTTCTGTGTAGTTTATATTTGAACATATTCTTTTTTCCACTATAACCCACTTAGTGCTACGAATGTCCAGTTGCATTTTCTACAGACAGAGTGTTTCAAAACTGCTCAATCAAAAGTATGGTTTAACTCTGTTAGCTGAATGCTCAGATCAGAAAGAAGTTTCACAGAATGCTTCTGTGTAGTTTATATTTGAATATATTCCTTTTTCCACTACTACGCTCTTAGCGCTCCAAATGTCCAGTTGCATTTTCTACAGAAAGAGTGTTCAGATCTGCTCAATCAAAAGTAGGGTTTAACTCTGTTAGCTGAATGCACAGATCAGAAAGAAGTTTCACCGAATGATTCTGTGTAGTTTATATTTGAAGACATTCCTTTTTCCACTATTACCCTCTTAGCGCTCCGAATCTCCACTTGCATTTTCTACAAAAAGTGTGTTTCATAACTGCTCAATCAAAAATATGTTTTATCTCTGTTAACTGAATTTACAGATCAGAAATAAGTTTCACAGAATGCATCTGTGTAGTTTTTATTTGAAGATATTCTTTTCCCAATGTAGGCCTCTTAGCGCTTAGCATGTCCAATTGCAGTTTCTACAGAAAGAGTGTTTCACAACGGCTCAATCAAAAGTAAGGTTCAACTCTGTTAGTTGAATACACAGAACAGAAAGAATTTTCACAGAATGCTACTGTGTAGTTTATATTTGAATATATTCCTTTTTCCACTATTACCCTCTTAGCGCTCCCAATGTCCACTTGCATTTTCTACAGAAAGAGTGTTCAGAACTGCGCAATCAAAAGTATGGTTTAACTCTGTTAGCTTAATGAACATATCAGAAATAAGTTTCACACAATGCTTCTGTGTAGTTTTTATTTGAAGATATTATTTTTCCCAATATAGGCCTCTTAGCGCTCAGAATGTCCAATTGCAGTTTCTACAGAAAGAGTGTTTCAGAAAGGCTCAATCAAAAGTAAGGTTCAACTCTGTTAGTTGAATGCACAGAACAGAAGGAAGTTTCATACAATGCTTCTGTGTAGTTTATATTTGAACATATTCTTTTTTCCACTATTACCCACTTAGCGCTACGAATGTCCAGTTGCATTTTCTACAGACAGAGTGTTTCAAAACTGCTCAATCAAAAGTGTGGTTTAACTCTGTTAGCTGAATGCTCAGATCAGAAAGAAGTTTCACAGAATGCTTCTGTGTAGTTTATATTTGAATATATTCCTTTTTCCACTACTACTCTCTTAGCGCTCCAAATGTCCAGTTGCAATTTCTACAGAAAGAGTGTTCAGATCTGCACAATGAAAAGTATGGTTTAACTCTGTTAGCTGAATGCACAGATCAGAAAGAAGTTTCACAGAATGATTCTGTGTAGTTTAGATTTGGAGACATTCCTTTTCCCACTATTACCCTCTTAGCGCTCTGAATCTCCACTTGCATTTTCTACAGAAAGAGTGTTTCAGAAGGGCTCAATCAAAACTAAGGTTCAACTCTTTTAGTTGAACAAACAGAACAGAAAGAAGTTTCACACAATTCTTCTGTGTAGTTTTTATTTGTAGACATTCTTTTTCCCAATATAGGCCTCTTAGCGCTCAGAATGTCCAATTGCAGTTTCTACAGAAAGAGTGTTTCAGAACGGCTCAATCAAAAGTAAGGTTCAACTCTGTTAGCTGAATGCACAGAACAGAAAGTAGTTTCATACAATGCTTCTGTGTAGTTTATATTTGAACATATTCTTTTTTCCACTATTACCCACTTAGTGCTACGAATGTCCAGTTGCATTTTCTACAGACAGAGTGTTTCAAAACTGCTCAATCAAAAGTATGGTTTAACTCTGTTAGCTGAATGCACAGATCAGAAAGAAGTTTCACAGAATGCTTCTGTGTAGTTTATATTTGAATATATTCCTTTTTCCACTACTACTCTCTTAGCACTCTAAATGTCCAGTTGCATTTTCTACAGAAAGAGTGTTCAGATCTGCTCAATCAAAAGTATGGTTTAACTCTTTTAGCTGAATGCACAGATCAGAAAGTAGTTTCACAGAATGATTCTGTGTAGTTTATATTTGGAGACATTCCTTTTTCCACTATTACCCTCTTAGCGCTCCGAATCTCCACTTGCATTTTCTACAGAAAGTGTGTTTCAGAAGGGCTCAATCAAAACTAAGGTTCAACTCTTTTAGTTGAACAAACAGAACAGAAAGGAGTTTCACACAATTCTTATGTGTAGTTTTTATTTGTAGACATTCTTTTTCCCAATATAGGCCTCTTAGCGCTCAGAATGTCCAATTGCAGTTTCTACAGAAAGCGTGTTTCAGAACGGCTCAATCAAATGTAAGGTTCAACTCTGTTAGTGGAATACACAGAACAGAAAGAAGTTTCATACAATGCTTCTGTGTAGTTTAAATTTGAACATATTCTTTTTTCCACTATTACCCATTTAGCGCTACGAATGTCCAGTTGCATTTTCTACAGACAGAGTGTTTCAAAACTGCTCAATGAAAAGTATGGTTTAACTCTGTTAGCTGAATGCTCAGATCAGAAAGAAGTTTCACAGAATGCTTCTGTGTAGTTTATATTTGCATATATTCCTTTTTCCACTACTACGCTCTTAGCTCTCCAAATGTCCAGTTGCATTTTCTACAGAAAGAGTGTTCAGATCTGCTCAATCAAAACTATGGTTTAACTCTGTTAGCTGAATGCACAGATCAGAAAGAAGTTTCACCGAATGATTCTGTGTAGTTTATATTTGAAGACATTCCTTTTTCCACTATTACCCTCTTAGCGCTCCGAATCTCCACTTGCATTTTCTACAAAAAGAGTGTTTCATAACTGCTCAATCAAAAATATGTTTTATCTCTGTTAACTGAATTTACAGATCAGAAATAAGTTTCACAGAATGCATCTGTGTAGTTTTTATTTGAAGATATTCTTTTTCCCAGTGTAGGCCTCTTAGCGCTTAGCATGTCCAATTGCAGTTTCTACAGAAAGAGTGTTTCAGAACGGCTCAATCAAAAGTAAGGTTCAACTCTGTTAGTTGAATGCACAGAACAGAAAGAATTTTCACAGAATGCTACTGTGTAGTTTATATTTGAATATATTCCTTTTTCCACTATTACCCTCTAAGCCCTCCGAATGTCCACTTGCATTTTCTACAGAAAGAGTGTTCAGAACTGCGCAATCAAAAGTATGGTTTAACTCTGTTAGCTTAATGAACATATCAGAAATAAGTTTCACACAATGCTTCTGTGTAGTTTATATTTGAACATATTCTTTTTTCCACTATTACCCGCTTAGCGCTACGAATGTCCAGTTGCATTTTCTACAGACAGAGTGTTTCAAAACTGCTCAATCAAAAGTATGGTTTAACTCTGTTAGCTGAATGCTCAGATCAGAAAGAAGTTTCACAGAATGCTTCTGTGTAGTTTATATTTGAATATATTCCTTTTTCCACTACTACTCTCTTAGCGCTCCAAATGTCCAGTTGCATTTTCTACAGAAAGAGTGTTCAGATCTGCTCAATCAAAAGTATGGTTTAACTCTGTTAGCTGAATGCACAGATCAGAAAGAAGTTTCACCGAATGATTCTGTGTAGTTTATATTTGGAGACATTCCTTTTTCCATTATTACCCTCTTAGCGCTCCGAATCTCCACTTGCATTTTCTACAGAAAGAGTGTTTCAGAACGGCTCAATCAAAACTAAGGTTAAACTCTTTTAGTTGAACAAACAGAACAGAAAGAAGTTTCACACAATTCTTCTGTGTAGTTTTTATTTGTAGACATTCTTTTTCCCAATATAGGCCTCTTAGCGCTCAGAATGTCCAATTGCAGTTTCTACAGAAAGAGTGTTTCAGAACGGCTCAATCAAAAGTAAGGTTCAACTCTGTTAGTTGAATGCACAGAACAGAAAGAAGTTTCATACAATGCTTCTGTGTAGTTTATATTTGAACATATTCTTTTTTCCACTATTACCCACTTAGCGCTACGAATGTCCAGTTGCATTTTCTACAGACAGAGTGTTTCAAAACTGCTCAATCAAAAGTATGGTTTAACTCTGTTAGCTGAATGCTCAGATCAGAAAGAAGTTTCACAGAATGCTTCTGTGTAGTTTATATTTGAATATATTCCTTTTTCCACTACTACGCTCTTAGCGCTCCAAATGTCCAGTTGCATTTTCTACAGAAAGAGTGTTCAGATCTGCTCAATCAAAAGTAGGGTTTAACTCTGTTAGCTGAATGCACAGATCAGAAAGAAGTTTCACCGAATGATTCTGTGTAGTTTATATTTGAAGACATTCCTTTTTCCACTATTACCCTCTTAGCGCTCCGAATCTCCACTTGCATTTTCTACAAAAAGTGTGTTTCATAACTGCTCAATCAAAAATATGTTTTATCTCTGTTAACTGAATTTACAGATCAGAAATAAGTTTCACAGAATGCATCTGTGTAGTTTTTATTTGAAGATATTCTTTTCCCAATGTAGGCCTCTTAGCGCTTAGCATGTCCAATTGCAGTTTCTACAGAAAGAGTGTTTCAGAACGGCTCAATCAAAAGTAAGGTTCAACTCTGTTAGTTGAATACACAGAACAGAAAGAATTTTCACAGAATGCTACTGTGTAGTTTATATTTGAATATATTCCTTTTTCCACTATTACCCTCTTAGCGCTCCGATTGTCCACTTGCATTTTCTACAGAAAGAGTGTTCAGAACTGCGCAATCAAAAGTATGGTTTAACTATGTTAGCTTAATGAACATATCAGAAATAAGTTTCACACAATGCTTCTGTGTAGTTTTTATTTGAAGATATTATTTTTCCCAATATAGGCCTCTTAGCGCTCAGAATGTCCAATTGCAGTTTCTACAGAAAGAGTGTTTCAGAAAGGCTCAATCAAAAGTAAGGTTCAACTCTGTTAGTTGAATGCACAGAACAGAAGGAAGTTTCATACAATGCTTCTGTGTAGTTTATATTTGAACATATTCTTTTTTCCACTATTACCCACTTAGCGCTACGAATGTCCAGTTGCATTTTCTACAGACAGAGTGTTTCAAAACTGCTCAATCAAAAGTGTGGTTTAACTCTGTTAGCTGAATGCTCAGATCAGAAAGAAGTTTCACAGAATGCTTCTGTGTAGTTTATATTTGAATATATTCCTTTTTCCACTACTACTCTCTTAGCGCTCCAAATGTCCAGTTGCAATTTCTACAGAAAGAGTGTTCAGATCTGCACAATGAAAAGTATGGTTTAACTCTGTTAGCTGAATGCACAGATCAGAAAGAAGTTTCACAGAATGATTCTGTGTAGTTTAGATTTGGAGACATTCCTTTTCCCACTATTACCCTCTTAGCGCTCTGAATCTCCACTTGCATTTTCTACAGAAAGAGTGTTTCAGAAGGGCTCAATCAAAACTAAGGTTCAACTCTTTTAGTTGAACAAACAGAACAGAAAGAAGTTTCACACAATTCTTCTGTGTAGTTTTTATTTGTAGACATTCATTTTCCCAATATAGGCCTCTTAGCGCTCAGAATGTCCAATTGCAGTTTCTACAGAAAGAGTGTTTCAGAACGGCTCAATCAAAAGTAAGGTTCAACTCTGTTAGTTGAATGCACAGAACAGAAGGAAGTTTCATACAATGCTTCTGTGTAGTTTATATTTGAACATATTCTTTTTTCCACTATTACCCACTTAGCGCTACGAATGTCCTGTTGCATTTTCTACAGACAGAGTGTTTCAAAACTGCTCAATCAAAAGTGTGGTTTAACTCTGTTAGCTGAATGCTCAGATCAGAAAGAAGTTTCACAGAATGCTTCTGTGTAGTTTATATTTGAATATATTCCTTTTTCCACTACTACTCTCTTAGCGCTCCAAATGTCCAGTTGCAATTTCTACAGAAAGAGTGTTCAGATCTGCACAATGAAAAGTATGGTTTAACCCTGTTAGCTGAATGCACAGATCAGAAAGAAGTTTCACAGAATGATTCTGTGTAGTTTAGATTTGGAGACATTCCTTTTCCCACTATTACCCTCTTAGCGCTCTGAATCTCCACTTGCATTTTCTACAGAAAGAGTGTTTCAGAAGGGCTCAATCAAAACTAAGGTTCAACTCTTTTAGTTGAACAAACAGAACAGAAAGAAGTTTCACACAATTCTTCTGTGTAGTTTTTATTTGTAGACATTCTTTTTCCCAATATAGGCCTCTTAGCGCTCAGAATGTCCAATTGCAGTTTCTACAGAAAGAGTGTTTCAGAACGGCTCAATCAAAAGTAAGGTTCAACTCTGTTAGTTGAATGCACAGAACAGAAAGAAGTTTCATACAATGCTTCTGTGTAGTTTATATTTGAACATATTCTTTTTTCCACTATTACCCACTTAGTGCTACGAATGTCCAGTTGCATTTTCTACAGACAGAGTGTTTCAAAACTGCTCAATCAAAAGTATGGTTTAACTCTGTTAGCTGAATGCACAGATCAGAAAGAAGTTTCACAGAATGCTTCTGTGTAGTTTATATTTGAATATATTCCTTTTTCCACTACTACTCTCTTAGCACTCTAAATGTCCAGTTGCATTTTCTACAGAAAGAGTGTTCAGATCTGCTCAATCAAAAGTATGGTTTAACTCTTTTAGCTGAATGCACAGATCAGAAAGTAGTTTCACAGAATGATTCTGTGTAGTTTATATTTGGAGACATTCCTTTTTCCACTATTACCCTCTTAGCGCTCCGAAACTCCACTTGCATTTTCTACAGAAAGTGTGTTTCAGAAGGGCTCAATCAAAACTAAGGTTCAACTCTTTTAGTTGAACAAACAGAAGAGAAAGAAGTTTCACACAATTCTTATGTGTAGTTTTTATTTGTAGACATTCTTTTTCCCAATATAGGCCTCTTAGCGCTCAGAATGTCCAATTGCAGTTTCTACAGAAAGAGTGTTTCAGAACGGCTCAATCAAATGTAAGGTTCAACTCTGTTAGTGGAATACACAGAACAGAAAGAAGTTTCATACAATGCTTCTGTGTAGTTTAAATTTGAACATATTCTTTTTTCCACTATTACCCATTTAGCGCTACGAATGTCCAGTTGCATTTTCTACAGACAGAGTGTTTCAA
The DNA here is from genome assembly GCF_028878055.3 of Symphalangus syndactylus. Lineage (NCBI taxonomy): Eukaryota > Metazoa > Chordata > Mammalia > Primates > Hylobatidae > Symphalangus > Symphalangus syndactylus. The sequence goes on along the minus strand of NC_072445.2, from coordinate 7,173,564 downwards.
AACTGCTCAATGAAAAGTATGGTTTAACTCTGTTAGCTGAATGCTCAGATCAGAAAGAAGTTTCACAGAATGCTTCTGTGTAGTTTATATTTGCATATATTCCTTTTTCCACTACTACGCTCTTAGCTCTCCAAATGTCCAGTTGCATTTTCTACAGAAAGAGTGTTCAGATCTGCACAATCAAAACTATGGTTTAACTCTGTTAGCTGAATGCACAGATCAGAAAGAAGTTTCACCGAATGATTCTGTGTAGTTTATATTTGAAGACATTCCTTTTTCCACTATTACCCTCTTAGCGCTCCGAATCTCCACTTGCATTTTCTACAAAAAGAGGGTTTCATAACTGCTCAATCAAAAATATGTTTTATCTCTGTTAACTGAATTTACAGATCAGAAATAAGTTTCACAGAATGCATCTGTGTAGTTTTTATTTGAAGATATTCTTTTTCCCAGTGTAGGCCTCTTAGCGCTTAGCATGTCCAATTGCAGTTTCTACAGAAAGAGTGTTTCAGAACGGCTCAATCAAAAGTAAGGTTCAACTCTGTTAGTTGAATGCACAGAACAGAAAGAATTTTCACAGAATGCTACTGTGTAGTTTATATTTGAATATATTCCTTTTTCCACTATTACCCTCTAAGCCCTCCGAATGTCCACTTGCATTTTCTACAGAAAGAGTGTTCAGAACTGCGCAATCAAAAGTATGGTTTAACTCTGTTAGCTTAATGAACATATCAGAAATAAGTTTCACACAATGCTTCTGTGTAGTTTATATTTGAACATATTCTTTTTTCCACTATTACCCGCTTAGCGCTACGAATGTCCAGTTGCATTTTCTACAGACAGAGTGTTTCAAAACTGCTCAATCAAAAGTATGGTTTAACTCTGTTAGCTGAATGCTCAGATCAGAAAGAAGTTTCACAGAATGCTTCTGTGTAGTTTATATTTGAATATATTCCTTTTTCCACTACTACTCTCTTAGCGCTCCAAATGTCCAGTTGCATTTTCTACAGAAAGAGTGTTCAGATCTGCTCAATCAAAAGTATGGTTTAACTCTGTTAGCTGAATGCACAGATCAGAAAGAAGTTTCACCGAATGATTCTGTGTAGTTTATATTTGGAGACATTCCTTTTTCCACTATTACCCTCTTAGCGCTCCGAATCTCCACTTGCATTTTCTACAGAAAGAGTGTTTCAGAACGGCTCAATCAAAACTAAGGTTAAACTCTTTTAGTTGAACAAACAGAACAGAAAGAAGTTTCACACAATTCTTCTGTGTAGTTTTTATTTGTAGACATTCTTTTTCCCAATATAGGCCTCTTAGCGCTCAGAATGTCCAATTGCAGTTTCTACAGAAAGAGTGTTTCAGAACGGCTCAATCAAAAGTAAGGTTCAACTCTGTTAGTTGAATGCACAGAACAGAAAGAAGTTTCATACAATGCTTCTGTGTAGTTTATATTTGAACATATTCTTTTTTCCACTATTTCCCACTTAGCGCTACGAATGTCCAGTTGCATTTTCTACAGACAGAGTGTTTCAAAACTGCTCAATCAAAAGTATGGTTTAACTCTGTTAGCTGAATGCTCAGATCAGAAAGAAGTTTCACAGAATGCTTCTGTGTAGTTTATATTTGAATGTATTCCTTTTTCCACTACTACTCTCTTAGCGCTCCAAATGTCCAGTTGCATTTTCTACAGAAGGAGTGTTCCGATCTGCTCAATCAAAAGTATGGTTTAATTCTGTTAGCTGAATGCACAGATCAGAAAGATGTTTCACAGAATTATTCTGTGTAGTTTATATTTGGAGACATTCCTTTTTCCACTATTACCCTCTTAGCGCTCCGAATCTCCACTTGCATTTTCTACAGAAAGAGTGTTTCAGAACGGCTCAATCAAAACTAAGGTTCAACTCTTTTAGTTGAACAAACAGAACAGAAAGAAATTTCACACAATTCTTCTGTGTAGTTTTTATTTGTAGACATTCTTTTTCCCAATATAGGCCTCTTAGCGCTCAGAATGTCCAATTGCAGTTTCTACACAAAGAGTGTTTCAGAACGGCTGAATCAAAAGTAAGGTTCAACTCTGTTAGTTGAATGCACAGAACAGAAAGAAGTTTCATACAATGCTTCTGTGTAGTTTATATTTGAACATATTCTTTTTTCCACTATAACCCACTTAGCGCTATGAATGTCCAGTTGCATTTTCTACAGACAGAGTGTTTCAAAACTGCTCAATCAAAAGTATGGTTTAACTCTGTTAGCTGAATGCTCAGATCAGAAAGAAGTTTCACAGAATGCTTCTGTGTAGTTTATATTTGAATATATTCCTTTTTCCACTACTACGCTCTTAGCGCTCCAAATGTCCAGTTGCATTTTCTACAGAAAGAGTGTTCAGATCTGCTCAATCAAAAGTAGGGTTTAACTCTGTTAGCTGAATGCACAGATCAGAAAGAAGTTTCACCGAATGATTCTGTGTAGTTTATATTTGAAGACATTCCTTTTTCCACTATTACCCTCTTAGCGCTCCGAATCTCCACTTGCATTTTCTACAAAAAGAGTGTTTCATAACTGCTCAATCAAAAATATGTTTTATCTCTGTTAACTGAATTTACAGATCAGAAATAAGTTTCACAGAATGCATCTGTGTAGTTTTTATTTGAAGATATTCTTTTTCCCAATGTAGGCCTCTTAGCGCTTAGCATGTCCAATTGCAGTTTCTACAGAAAGAGTGTTTCAGAACGGCTCAATCAAAAGTAAGGTTCAACTCTGTTAGTTGAATGCACAGAACAGAAAGAATTTTCACAGAATGCTACTGTGTAGTTTATATTTGAATATATTCCTTTTTCCACTATTACCCTCTTAGCGCTAAGAATGTCCACTTGCATTTTCTACAGAAAGAGTGTTCAGAACTGCGCAATCAAAAGTATGGTTTAACTCTGTTAGCTTAATGAACATATCAGAAATATGTTTCACACAATTCTTCTGTGTAGTTTATATTTGAACATATTCTTTTTTCCACTATTACCCGCTTAGCGCTACGAATGTCCAGTTGCATTTTCTACAGACAGAGTGTTTCAAAACTGCTCAATCAAAAGTATGGTTTAACTCTGTTAGCTGAATGCTCAGATCAGAAAGAAGTTTCACAGAATGCTTCTGTGTAGTTTATATTTGAATATATTCCTTTTTCCACTACTACTCTCTTAGCGCTCCAAATGTCCAGTTGCATTTTCTACAGAAAGAGTGTTCAGATCTGCTCAATCAAAAGTATGGTTTAACTCTGTTAGCTGAATGCACAGATCAGAAAGAAGTTTCACAGAATGATTCTGTGTAGTTTATATTTGGAGACATTCCTTTTTCCACTATTACCCTCTTAGCGCTCCGAATCTCCACTTGCATTTTCTACAGAAAGAGTGTTTCACAACGGCTCAATCAAAACTAAGGTTCAACTCTTTTAGTTGAACAAACAGAACAGAAAGAAGTTTCACACAATTCTTCTGTGTAGTTTTTATTTGTAGACATTCTTTTTCCCAATATAGGCCTCTTAGCGCTCAGAATGTCCAATTGCAGTTTCTACAGAAAGAGTGTTTCAGAACGGCTCAATCAAAAGTAAGGTTCAACTCTGTTAGTTGAATGCACACAACAGAAAGAAGTTTCATACAATGCTTCTGTGTAGTTTATATTTGAACATATTCTTTTTTCCACTATTACCCACTTAGCGCTACGAATGTCCAGTTGCATTTTCTACAGACAGAGTGTTTCAAAACTGCTCAATCAAAAGTATGGTTTAACTCTGTTAGCTGAATGCTCAGATCAGAAAGAAGTTTCACAGAATGCTTCTGTGTAGTTTATATTTGAATATATTCCTTTTTCCACTACTACGCTCTTAGCGCTCCAAATGTCCAGTTGCATTTTCTACAGAAAGAGTGTTCAGATCTGCTCAATCAAAAGTATGGTTTAACTCTGTTAGCTGAATGCACAGATCAGAAAGAAGTTTCACAGAATCATTCTGTGTAGTTTATATTTGGAGACATTCCTTTTTCCACTATTACCCTCTTAGCGCTCCGAATCTCCACTTGCATTTTCTACTGAAAGAGTGTTTCAGAACGGCTCAATCAAAACTAAGGTTCAACTCTTTTAGTTGAACAAACAGAACAGAAAGAAGTTTCACACAATTCTTCTGTGTAGTTTTTATTTGTAGACATTATTTTTCCCAATATAGGCCTCTTAGCGCTCAGAATGTCCAATTGCAGTTTCTACAGAAAGAGTGTTTCAGAACGGCTCAATCAAAAGTAAGGTTCAACTCTGTTAGTTGAATGCACAGAACAGAAAGAAGTTTCATACAATGCTTCTGTGTAGTTTATATTTGAACATATTCTTTTTTCCACTATTACCCACTTAGCGCTACGAATGTCCAGTTGCATTTTCTACAGACAGAGTGTTTCAAAACTGCTCAATCAAAAGTATGGTTTAACTCTGTTAGCTGAATGCTCAGATCAGAAACAAGTTTCACAGAATGCTTCTGTGTAGTTTATATTTGAATATATTCCTTTTTCCACTACTACGCTCTTAGCGCTCCAAATGTCCAGTTGCATTTTCTACAGAAAGAGTGTTCAGATCTGCTCAATCAAAAGTATGGTTTAACTCTGTTAGCTGAATGCACAGATCAGAAAGAAGTTTCACAGAATGATTCTGTGTAGTTTATATTTGAAGACATTCCTTTTTCCACTATTACCCTCTAAGCGCTCCGAATCTCCACTTGCATTTTCTACAAAAAGAGTGTTTCATAACTGCTCAATCAAAAATATGTTTTATCTCTGTTAACTGAATTTACAGATCAGAAATAAGTTTCACAGAATGCATCTGTGTAGTTTTTATTTGAAGACATTCTTTTTCCCAATGTAGGCCTCTTAGCGCTTAGCATGTCCAATTGCAGTTTCTACAGAAAGAGTGTTTCAGAACGGCTCAATCAAAAGTAAGGTTCAACTCTGTTAGTTGAATGCACAGAACAGAAAGAAGTTTCACAGAATGCTACTGTGTAGTTTATATTTGAATATATTCCTTTTTCCACTATTACCCTCTTAGCGCTCCGAATGCCCACTTGCATTTTCTACAGAAAGAGTGTTCAGAACTGCGCAATCAAAAGTATGGTTTAACTCTGTTAGCTTAATGAACATATCAGAAATAAGTTTCACACAATGCTTCTGTGTAGTTTTTATTTGAAGATATTATTTTTCCCAATATAGGCCTCTTAGCGCTCAGAATGTCCAATTGCAGTTTCTACAGAAAGAGTGTTTCAGAAAGGCTCAATCAAAAGTAAGGTTCAACTCTGTTAGTTGAATGCACAGAACAGAAAGAAGTTTCATACAATGCTTCTGTGTAGTTTATATTTGAACATATTCTTTTTTCCACTATTACCCACTTAGCGCTACGAATGTCCAGTTGCATTTTCTACAGACAGAGTGTTTCAAAACTTCTCAATCAAAAGTATGGTTTAACTCTGTTAGCTGAATGCTCAGATCAGAAGGAAGTTTCACAGAATGCTTCTGTGTAGTTTATATTTGAATATATTCCTTTTTCCACTACTAATCTCTTAGCGCTCCAAATGTCCAGTTGCATTATCTACAGAAAGAGTGTTCAGATCTGCTCAATCAAAGTATGGTTTAACTCTGTTAGCTGAATGCACAGATCAGAAAGAAGTTTCACAGAATGATTCTGTGTAGTTTATATTTGAAGACATTCCTTTTTCCACTATTACCCTCTTAGCGCTCCGAATCTCCACTTGCATTTTCTACAGAAAGAGTGTTTCAGAACGGCTCAATCAAAACTAAGTTTCAACTCTTTTAGGTGAACAAACAGAACAGAAAGAAGTTTCACACAATTCTTATGTGTAGTTTTTATTTGTAGACATTCTTTTTCCCAATATAGGCCTCTTAGCGCTCAGAATGTCCAATTGCAGTTTCTACAGAAAGAGTGTTTCAGAACGGCTCAATCAAATGTAAGGTTCAACTCTGTTAGTGGAATACACAGAACAGAAAGAAGTTTCATACAATGCTTCTGTGTAGTTTAAATTTGAACATATTCTTTTTTCCACTATTACCCATTTAGCGCTACGAATGTCCAGTTGCATTTTCTACAGACAGAGTGTTTCAAAACTGCTCAATGAAAAGTATGGTTTAACTCTGTTAGCTGAATGCTCAGATCAGAAAGAAGTTTCACAGAATGCTTCTGTGTAGTTTATATTTGCATATATTCCTTTTTCCACTACTACGCTCTTAGCTCTCCAAATGTCCAGTTGCATTTTCTACAGAAAGAGTGTTCAGATCTGCACAATCAAAACTATGGTTTAACTCTGTTAGCTGAATGCACAGATCAGAAAGAAGTTTCACCGAATGATTCTGTGTAGTTTATATTTGAAGACATTCCTTTTTCCACTATTACCCTCTTAGCGCTCCGAATCTCCACTTGCATTTTCTACAAAAAGAGGGTTTCATAACTGCTCAATCAAAAATATGTTTTATCTCTGTTAACTGAATTTACAGATCAGAAATAAGTTTCACAGAATGCATCTGTGTAGTTTTTATTTGAAGATATTCTTTTTCCCAGTGTAGGCCTCTTAGCGCTTAGCATGTCCAATTGCAGTTTCTACAGAAAGAGTGTTTCAGAACGGCTCAATCAAAAGTAAGGTTCAACTCTGTTAGTTGAATGCACAGAACAGAAAGAATTTTCACAGAATGCTACTGTGTAGTTTATATTTGAATATATTCCTTTTTCCACTATTACCCTCTAAGCCCTCCGAATGTCCACTTGCATTTTCTACAGAAAGAGTGTTCAGAACTGCGCAATCAAAAGTATGGTTTAACTCTGTTAGCTTAATGAACATATCAGAAATAAGTTTCACACAATGCTTCTGTGTAGTTTATATTTGAACATATTCTTTTTTCCACTATTACCCGCTTAGCGCTACGAATGTCCAGTTGCATTTTCTACAGACAGAGTGTTTCAAAACTGCTCAATCAAAAGTATGGTTTAACTCTGTTAGCTGAATGCTCAGATCAGAAAGAAGTTTCACAGAATGCTTCTGTGTAGTTTATATTTGAATATATTCCTTTTTCCACTACTACTCTCTTAGCGCTCCAAATGTCCAGTTGCATTTTCTACAGAAAGAGTGTTCAGATCTGCTCAATCAAAAGTATGGTTTAACTCTGTTAGCTGAATGCACAGATCAGAAAGAAGTTTCACCGAATGATTCTGTGTAGTTTATATTTGGAGACATTCCTTTTTCCACTATTACCCTCTTAGCGCTCCGAATCTCCACTTGCATTTTCTACAGAAAGAGTGTTTCAGAACGGCTCAATCAAAACTAAGGTTAAACTCTTTTAGTTGAACAAACAGAACAGAAAGAAGTTTCACACAATTCTTCTGTGTAGTTTTTATTTGTAGACATTCTTTTTCCCAATATAGGCCTCTTAGCGCTCAGAATGTCCAATTGCAGTTTCTACAGAAAGAGTGTTTCAGAACGGCTCAATCAAAAGTAAGGTTCAACTCTGTTAGTTGAATGCACAGAACAGAAAGAAGTTTCATACAATGCTTCTGTGTAGTTTATATTAGAACATATTCTTTTTTCCACTATTACCCACTTAGCGCTACGAATGTCCCGTTGCATTTTCTACAGAGTGTTTCAAAACTGCTCAATCAAAAGTATGGTTTAACTCTGTTAGCTGAATGCTCAGATCAGAAAGAAGTTTCACAGAATGCTTCTGTGTAGTTTATATTTGAATATATTCCTTTTTCCACTACTACTCTCTTAGCGCTCAAAATGTCAAGTTGCATTTTCTACAGAAAGAGTGTTCAGATCTGCTCAATCAAAAGTATGGTTTAACTCTGTTAGCTGAATGCACAGATCAGAAGGAAGTTTCACCGAATGATTCTGTATAGTTTATATTTGGAGACATTCCTTTTTCCACTATTACCCTCTTAGCGCTCCGAATCACCACTTGCATTTTCTACAGAAAGAGTGTTTCAGAACGGCTCAATCAAAACTAAGCTTCAACTCTTTTAGTTGAACAAACAGAACAGAAAGAAGTTTCACACAATTCTTCTGTGTAGTTTTTATTTGTAGACATTCTTTTTCCCAATATAGGCCTCCTAGCGCTCAGAATGTCCAATTGCAGTTTCTACAGAAAGAGTGTTTCAGAACGGCTCAATCAAAAGTAAGGTTCAACTCTGTTAGTTGAATTCACAGAACAGAAAGAAGTTTCATACAATGCTTCTGTGTAGTTTATATTTGAACATATTCTTTTTTCCACTATTACCCACTTAGCGCTACGAATGTCCAGTTGCATTTTCTACAGACAGAGTGTTTCAAAACCGCTCAATCAAAAGTATGGTTTAACTCTGTTAGCTGAATGCTCAGATCAGAAAGAAGTTTCACAGAATGCTTCTGTGTAGTTTATATTTGAATATATTCCTTTTTCCACTAATACGCTCTTAGCGCTCCAAATGTCCAGTTGCATTTTCTACAGAAAGAGTGTTCAGATCTGCTCAATCAAAAGTATGGTTTAACTCTGTTAGCTGAATGCACAGATCAGAAGGAAGTTTCACCGAATGATTCTGTGTAGTTTATATTTGAAGACATTCCTTTTTCCACTATTACCCTCTTAGCGCTCCGAATCTCCACTTGCATTTTCTACAGAAAGAGTGTTTCAGAACGGCTCAATCAAATGTAAGGTTCAACTCTGTTAGTGGAATACACAGAACAGAAAGAAGTTTCATACAATGCTTCTGTGTAGTTTAAATTTGAACATATTCTTTTTTCCACTATTACCCATTTAGCGCTACGAATGTCCAGTTGCATTTTCTACAGACAGAGTGTTTCAAAACTGCTCAATGAAAAGTATGGTTTAACTCTGTTAGCTGAATGCTCAGATCAGAAAGAAGTTTCACAGAATGCTTCTGTGTAGTTTATATTTGCATATATTCCTTTTTCCACTACTACGCTCTTAGCTCTCCAAATGTCCAGTTGCATTTTCTACAGAAAGAGTGTTCAGATCTGCACAATCAAAACTATGGTTTAACTCTGTTAGCTGAATGCACAGATCAGAAAGAAGTTTCACCGAATGATTCTGTGTAGTTTATATTTGAAGACATTCCTTTTTCCACTATTACCCTCTTAGCGCTCCGAATCTCCACTTGCATTTTCTACAAAAAGAGGGTTTCATAACTGCTCAATCAAAAATATGTTTTATCTCTGTTAACTGAATTTACAGATCAGAAATAAGTTTCACAGAATGCATCTGTGTAGTTTTTATTTGAAGATATTCTTTTTCCCAGTGTAGGCCTCTTAGCGCTTAGCATGTCCAATTGCAGTTTCTACAGAAAGAGTGTTTCAGAACGGCTCAATCAAAAGTAAGGTTCAACTCTGTTAGTTGAATGCACAGAACAGAAAGAATTTTCACAGAATGCTACTGTGTAGTTTATATTTGAATATATTCCTTTTTCCACTATTACCCTCTAAGCCCTCCGAATGTCCACTTGCATTTTCTACAGAAAGAGTGTTCAGAACTGCGCAATCAAAAGTATGGTTTAACTCTGTTAGCTTAATGAACATATCAGAAATAAGTTTCACACAATGCTTCTGTGTAGTTTATATTTGAACATATTCTTTTTTCCACTATTACCCGCTTAGCGCTACGAATGTCCAGTTGCATTTTCTACAGACAGAGTGTTTCAAAACTGCTCAATCAAAAGTATGGTTTAACTCTGTTAGCTGAATGCTCAGATCAGAAAGAAGTTTCACAGAATGCTTCTGTGTAGTTTATATTTGAATATATTCCTTTTTCCACTACTACTCTCTTAGCGCTCCAAATGTCCAGTTGCATTTTCTACAGAAAGAGTGTTCAGATCTGCTCAATCAAAAGTATGGTTTAACTCTGTTAGCTGAATGCACAGATCAGAAAGAAGTTTCACCGAATGATTCTGTGTAGTTTATATTTGGAGACATTCCTTTTTCCACTATTACCCTCTTAGCGCTCCGAATCTCCACTTGCATTTTCTACAGAAAGAGTGTTTCAGAACGGCTCAATCAAAACTAAGGTTAAACTCTTTTAGTTGAACAAACAGAACAGAAAGAAGTTTCACACAATTCTTCTGTGTAGTTTTTATTTGTAGACATTCTTTTTCCCAATATAGGCCTCTTAGCGCTCACAATGTCCAATTGCAGTTTCTACAGAAAGAGTGTTTCAGAACGGCTCAATCAAAAGTAAGGTTCAACTCTGTTAGTTGAATGCACAGAACAGAAAGAAGTTTCATACAATGCTTCTGTGTAGTTTATATTTGAACATATTCTTTTTTCCACTATTTCCCACTTAGCGCTACGAATGTCCAGTTGCATTTTCTACAGACAGAGTGTTTCAAAACTGCTCAATCAAAAGTATGGTTTAACTCTGTTAGCTGAATGCTCAGATCAGAAAGAAGTTTCACAGAATGCTTCTGTGTAGTTTATATTTGAATGTATTCCTTTTTCCACTACTACTCTCTTAGCGCTCCAAATGTCCAGTTGCATTTTCTACAGAAAGAGTGTTCCGATCTGCTCAATCAAAAGTATGGTTTAATTCTGTTAGCTGAATGCACAGATCAGAAAGATGTTTCACAGAATTATTCTGTGTAGTTTATATTTGGAGACATTCCTTTTTCCACTATTACCCTCTTAGCGGTCCGAATCTCCACTTGCATTTTCTACAGAAAGAGTGTTTCAGAACGGCTCAATCAAAACTAAGGTTCAACTCTTTTAGTTGAACAAACAGAACAGAAAGAAATTTCACACAATTCTTCTGTGTAGTTTTTATTTGTAGACATTCTTTTTCCCAATATAGGCCTCTTAGCGCTCAGAATGTCCAATTGCAGTTTCTACACAAAGAGTGTTTCAGAACGGCTGAATCAAAAGTAAGGTTCAACTCTGTTAGTTGAATGCACAGAACAGAAAGAAGTTTCATACAATGCTTCTGTGTAGTTTATATTTGAACATATTCTTTTTTCCACTATAACCCACTTAGCGCTATGAATGTCCAGTTGCATTTTCTACAGACAGAGTGTTTCAAAACTGCTCAATCAAAAGTATGGTTTAACTCTGTTAGCTGAATGCTCAGATCAGAAAGAAGTTTCACAGAATGCTTCTGTGTAGTTTATATTTGAATATATTCCTTTTTCCACTACTACGCTCTTAGCGCTCCAAATGTCCAGTTGCATTTTCTACAGAAAGAGTGTTCAGATCTGCTCAATCAAAAGTAGGGTTTAACTCTGTTAGCTGAATGCACAGATCAGAAAGAAGTTTCACCGAATGATTCTGTGTAGTTTATATTTGAAGACATTCCTTTTTCCACTATTACCCTCTTAGCGCTCCGAATCTCCACTTGCATTTTCTACAAAAAGAGTGTTTCATAACTGCTCAATCAAAAATATGTTTTATCTCTGTTAACTGAATTTACAGATCAGAAATAAGTTTCACAGAATGCATCTGTGTAGTTTTTATTTGAAGATATTCTTTTTCCCAATGTAGGCCTCTTAGCGCTTAGCATGTCCAATTGCAGTTTCTACAGAAAGAGTGTTTCAGAACGGCTCAATCAAAAGTAAGGTTCAACTCTGTTAGTTGAATGCACAGAACAGAAAGAATTTTCACAGAATGCTACTGTGTAGTTTATATTTGAATATATTCCTTTTTCCACTATTACCCTCTTAGCGCTAAGAATGTCCACTTGCATTTTCTACAGAAAGAGTGTTCAGAACTGCGCAATCAAAAGTATGGTTTAACTCTGTTAGCTTAATGAACATATCAGAAATATGTTTCACACAATTCTTCTGTGTAGTTTATATTTGAACATATTCTTTTTTCCACTATTACCCGCTTAGCGCTACGAATGTCCAGTTGCATTTTCTACAGACAGAGTGTTTCAAAACTGCTCAATCAAAAGTATGGTTTAACTCTGTTAGCTGAATGCTCAGATCAGAAAGAAGTTTCACAGAATGCTTCTGTGTAGTTTATATTTGAATATATTCCTTTTTCCACTACTACTCTCTTAGCGCTCCAAATGTCCAGTTGCATTTTCTACAGAAAGAGTGTTCAGATCTGCTCAATCAAAAGTATGGTTTAACTCTGTTAGCTGAATGCACAGATCAGAAAGAAGTTTCACAGAATGATTCTGTGTAGTTTATATTTGGAGACATTCCTTTTTCCACTATTACCCTCTTAGCGCTCCGAATCTCCACTTGCATTTTCTACAGAAAGAGTGTTTCACAACGGCTCAATCAAAACTAAGGTTCAACTCTTTTAGTTGAACAAACAGAACAGAAAGAAGTTTCACACAATTCTTCTGTGTAGTTTTTATTTGTAGACATTCTTTTTCCCAATATAGGCCTCTTAGCGCTCAGAATGTCCAATTGCAGTTTCTACAGAAAGAGTGTTTCAGAACGGCTCAATCAAAAGTAAGGTTCAACTCTGTTAGTTGAATGCACACAACAGAAAGAAGTTTCATACAATGCTTCTGTGTAGTTTATATTTGAACATATTCTTTTTTCCACTATTACCCACTTAGCGCTACGAATGTCCAGTTGCATTTTCTACAGACAGAGTGTTTCAAAACTGCTCAATCAAAAGTATGGTTTAACTCTGTTAGCTGAATGCTCAGATCAGAAAGAAGTTTCACAGAATGCTTCTGTGTAGTTTATATTTGAATATATTCCTTTTTCCACTACTACGCTCTTAGCGCTCCAAATGTCCAGTTGCATTTTCTACAGAAAGAGTGTTCAGATCTGCTCAATCAAAAGTATGGTTTAACTCTGTTAGCTGAATGCACAGATCAGAAAGAAGTTTCACAGAATCATTCTGTGTAGTTTATATTTGGAGACATTCCTTTTTCCACTATTACCCTCTTAGCGCTCCGAATCTCCACTTGCATTTTCTACTGAAAGAGTGTTTCAGAACGGCTCAATCAAAACTAAGGTTCAACTCTTTTAGTTGAACAAACAGAACAGAAAGAAGTTTCACACAATTCTTCTGTGTAGTTTTTATTTGTAGACATTCTTTTTCCCAATATAGGCCTCTTAGCGCTCAGAATGTCCAATTGCAGTTTCTACAGAAAGAGTGTTTCAGAACGGCTCAATCAAAAGTAAGGTTCAACTCTGTTAGTTGAATGCACAGAACAGAAAGAAGTTTCATACAATGCTTCTGTGTAGTTTATATTTGAACATATTCTTTTTTCCACTATTACCCACTTAGCGCTACGAATGTCCAGTTGCATTTTCTACAGACAGAGTGTTTCAAAACTGCTCAATCAAAAGTATGGTTTAACTCTGTTAGCTGAATGCTCAGATCAGAAACAAGTTTCACAGAATGCTTCTGTGTAGTTTATATTTGAATATATTCCTTTTTCCACTACTACGCTCTTAGCGCTCCAAATGTCCAGTTGCATTTTCTACAGAAAGAGTGTTCAGATCTGCTCAATCAAAAGTATGGTTTAACTCTGTTAGCTGAATGCACAGATCAGAAAGAAGTTTCACAGAATGATTCTGTGTAGTTTATATTTGAAGACATTCCTTTTTCCACTATTACCCTCTAAGCGCTCCGAATCTCCACTTGCATTTTCTACAAAAAGAGTGTTTCATAACTGCTCAATCAAAAATATGTTTTATCTCTGTTAACTGAATTTACAGATCAGAAATAAGTTTCACAGAATGCATCTGTGTAGTTTTTATTTGAAGACATTCTTTTTCCCAATGTAGGCCTCTTAGCGCTTAGCATGTCCAATTGCAGTTTCTACAGAAAGAGTGTTTCAGAACGGCTCAATCAAAAGTAAGGTTCAACTCTGTTAGTTGAATGCACAGAACAGAAAGAAGTTTCACAGAATGCTACTGTGTAGTTTATATTTGAATATATTCCTTTTTCCACTATTACCCTCTTAGCGCTCCGAATGCCCACTTGCATTTTCTACAGAAAGAGTGTTCAGAACTGCGCAATCAAAAGTATGGTTTAACTCTGTTAGCTTAATGAACATATCAGAAATAAGTTTCACACAATGCTTCGGTGTAGTTTTTATTTGAAGATATTATTTTTCCCAATATAGGCCTCTTAGCGCTCAGAATGTCCAATTGCAGTTTCTACAGAAAGAGTGTTTCAGAAAGGCTCAATCAAAAGTAAGGTTCAACTCTGTTAGTTGAATGCACAGAACAGAAAGAAGTTTCATACAATGCTTCTGTGTAGTTTATATTTGAACATATTCTTTTTTCCACTATTACCCACTTAGCGCTACGAATGTCCAGTTGCATTTTCTACAGACAGAGTGTTTCAAAACTTCTCAATCAAAAGTATGGTTTAACTCTGTTAGCTGAATGCTCAGATCAGAAGGAAGTTTCACAGAATGCTTCTGTGTAGTTTATATTTGAATATATTCCTTTTTCCACTACTAATCTCTTAGCGCTCCAAATGTCCAGTTGCATTATCTACAGAAAGAGTGTTCAGATCTGCTCAATCAAAGTATGGTTTAACTCTGTTAGCTGAATGCACAGATCAGAAAGAAGTTTCACAGAATGATTCTGTGTAGTTTATATTTGAAGACATTCCTTTTTCCACTATTACCCTCTTAGCGCTCCGAATCTCCACTTGCATTTTCTACAGAAAGAGTGTTTCAGAACGGCTCAATCAAAACTAAGTTTCAACTCTTTTAGGTGAACAAACAGAACAGAAAGAAGTTTCACACAATTCTTCTGTGTAGTTTTTATTTGTAGACATTCTTTTTCCCAATATAGGCCTCTTAGCCCTCAGAATGTCCAATTGCAGTTTCTACAGAAAGAGTGTTTCCGAACGGCTGAATCAAAAGTAAGGTTCAACTCTGTTAGTTGAATGCACAGAACAGAAAGAAGTTTCATACAATGCTTCTGTGTAGTTTATATTAGAACATATTCTTTTTTCCACTATTACCCTCTTAGCGCTCCGAATCTCCACTTGCATTTTCTACAAAAAGAGTGTTTCATAACTGCTCAATCAAAAATATGTTTTACCTCTGTTAACTGAATTTACAGATCAGAAATAAGTTTCACAGAATGCATCTGTGTAGTTTTTATTTGAAGATATTCTTTTTCCCAATGTAGGCCTCTTAGCGCTTAGCATGTCCAATTGCAGTTTCTACAGAAAGAGTGTTTCAGAACGGCTCAATCAAAAGTAATGTTCAACTCTGTTAGTTGAATGCACAGAACAGAAAGAATTTTCACAGAATGCTACTGTGTAGTTTATATTTGAATATATTCCTTTTTCCACTATTACCCTCTTAGCGCTCCGAATGTCCATTTGCATTTTCTACAGAAAGAGTGTTCAGAACTGCGCAATCAAAAGTATGGTTTAACTCTGTTAGCTGCATGCACAGATCAGAAAGAAGTTTCACAGAATGATTCTGTGTATTTTATATTTGGAGACATTCCTTTTTCCACTATTACCCTCTTAGCGCTCCGAATCTCCACTTGCATTTTCTACAGAAAGAGTGTTTCAGAACGGATCAATCAAAACTAAGGTTCAACTCTTTTAGTTGAACAAACAGAACAGAAAGAAGTTTCACACAATTCTTCTGTGTAGTTTTTATTTGTAGACATTCTTTTTCCCAATATAGGCCTCTTAGCGCTCAGAATGTCCAATTGCAGTTTCTACAGAAAGAGTGTTTCAGAACGGCTCAATCAAAAGTAAGGTTCAACTCTGTTAGTTGAATGCACAGAACAGAAAGAAGTTTCATACAATGCTTCTGTGTAGTTTATATTTGAACATATTCTTTTTTCCACTATTACCCACTTAGCGCTACGAATGTCCAGTTGCATTTTCTACAGACAGAGTGTTTCAAAACTGCTCAATCAAAAGTATGGTTTAACTCTGTTAGCTGAATGCTCAGATCAGAAAGAAGTTTCACAGAATGCTTCTGTGTAGTTTATATTTGAATATATTCCTTTTTCCACTACTACGCTCTTAGCGCTCCAAATGTCCAGTTGCATTTTCTACAGAAAGAGTGTTCAGATCTGCTCAATCAAAAGTATGGTTTAACTCTGTTAGCTGAATGCACAGATCAGAAAGAAGTTTCACCGAATGATTCTGTGTAGTTTATATTTGAAGACATTCCTTTTTCCACTATTACCCTCTTAGCGCTCCGAATCTCCACTTGCATTTTCTACAAAAAGAGTGTTTCATAACTGCTCAATCAAAAATATGTTTTATCTCTGCTAACTGAATTTACAGATCAGAAATAAGTTTCACAGAATGCATCTGTGTAGTTTTTATTTGAAGATATTCTTTTTCCCAATGTAGGCCTCTTAGCGCTTAGCATGTCCAATTGCAGTTTGTACAGAAAGAGTGTTTCAGAACGGCTCAATCAAAAGTAAGATTCAAATCTGTTAGTTGAATGCACAGAACAGAAAGAATTTTCACTGAATGCTACTGTGTAGTTTATATTTGAATATATTCCTTTTTCCACTATTACCCTCTTAGCGCTCCGAATGTCCACTTGCATTTTCTACAGAGTGTTCAGAACTGCGCAATCAAAAGTATGGTTTAACTCTGTTAGCTTAATGAACATATCAGAAATAAGTTTCACACAATGCTTCTGTGTAGTTTTTATTTGAAGATATTATTTTTCCCAATAGAGGCCTCTTAGCGCTCAGAATGTCCAATTGCAGTTTCTACAGAGAGAGTTTTTCAGAAAGGCTCAATCAAAAGTAAGGTTCAACTCTGTTAGTTGAATGCACAGAACAGAAAGTAGTTTCATACAATGCTTCTGTGTAGTTTATATTTGAACATATTCTTTTTTCCACTATTACCCACTTAGCGCTACGAATGTCCAGTTGCATTTTCTACAGACAGAGTGTTTCAAAACTGCTCAATCAAAAGTATGGTTTAACTCTGTTAGCTGAATGCTCAGATCAGAAAGAAATTTCACAGAATGCTTCTGTGTAGTTTATATTTGAATATATTCCTTTTTCCACTACTACTCTCTTAGCGCTCCAAATGTCCAGTTGCATTTTCTACAGAAAGAGTGTTCAGATCTGCTCAATCAAAAGTATGTTTTAACTCTGTTAGCTGAATGCACAGAGCAGAAAGAAGTTTCACAGAATGATTCTGTGTAATTTATATATGGAGACATTAATTTTTCCACTATTACCCTCTTAGCGCTCCGAATCTCCACTTGCATTTTCTACAGAAAGAGTGTTTCAGAACGACTCAATCAAAACTAAGGTTCAACTCTTTTAGTTGAACAAACAGAACAGAAAGCAGTTTCACACAATTCTTCTGTGTAGTTTTTATTTGTAGACATTCTTTTTCCCAATATAGGCCTCCTAGCGCTCAGAATGTCCAATTGCAGTTTCTACAGAAAGAGTGTTTCAGAACGGCTCAATCAAAAGTAAGGTTCAACTCTGTTAGTTGAATGCACAGAACAGAAAGAAGTTTCATACAATGCTTCTGTGTAGTTTATATTTGAACATATTCTTTTTTCCACTATTACCCACTTAGCGCTACGAATGTCCAGTTGCATTTTCTACAGACAGAGTGTTTCAAAACTGCTCAATCAAAAGTATGGTTTAACTCTGTTAGCTGAATGCTCAGATCAGAAAGAAGTTTCACAGAATGCTTCTGTGTAGTTTATATTTGAATATATTCCTTTTTCCACTAGTACGCTCTTAGCGCTCCAAATGTCCAGTTGCATTTTCTACAGAAAGAGTGTTCAGATCTGCTCAATCAAAAGTATGGTTTAACTCTGTTAGCTGAATGCACAGATCAGAAAGAAGTTTCACCGAATTATTCTGTGTAGTTTATATTTGAAGACATTCCTTTTTCCACTATTACCCTCTTAGCGCTCCGATTCTCCACTTGCATTTTCTACAAGAAGAGTGTTTCATAACTGCTCAATCAAAAATATGTTTTATCTCTGTTAACTGAATTTACAGATCAGAAATAAGTTTCACAGAATGCATCTGTGTAGTTTTTATTTGAAGATATTCTTTTTCCCAATGTAGGCCTCTTAGCGCTTAGCATGTCCAGTTGCTGTTTCTACAGAAAGAGTGTTTCAGAACGGCTCAATCAAAAGTAAGGTTCAACTCTGTTAGTTGAATGCACAGAACAGAAAGAATTTTCACAGAATGCTACTGTGTAGTTTATATTTGAATATATTCCTTTTTCCACTATTACCCTCTTAGCGCTCCGAATGTCCACTTGCATTTTCTACAGAAAGAGTGTTCAGAACTGCGCAATCAAAAGTATAGTTTAACTCTGTTAGCTTAATGAACATATCAGAAATAAGTTTCACACAATGCTTCTGTGTAGTTTTTATTTGAAGATATTATTTTTCCCAATAGAGGCCTCTTAGCGCTGAGAATGTCCAATTGCAGTTTCTACAGAAAGAGTGTTTCAGAAAGGCTCAATCAAACGTAAGGTTCAACTCTGTTAGTTGAATGCACAGAACAGAAAGAAGTTTCATACAATGCTTCTGTGTAGTTTATATTTGAACATATTCTTTTTTCCACTATTACCCACTTTGCGCTATGAATGTCCAGTTGCATTTTCTACAGACAGAGTGTTTCAAAACTGCTCAATCAATAGTATGGTTTAACTCTGTTAGCTGAATGCTCAGATCAGAAAGAAGTTTCACAGAATGCTTCTGTGTAGTTTATAGATGAATATATTCCTTTTTCCACTACTACGCTCTTAGCGCTCAAAATGTCCAGTTGCATTTTCTACAGAAAGAGTGTTCAGATCTGCTCAATCAAAAGTATGGTTTAACTCTGTTTGCTGAATGCACAGATCAGAAAAAAGTTTCACACAATGCTTCTGTGTAGTTTTTATTTGAAGATATTATTTTTCCCAATAGAGGCCTCTTAGCGCTCAGAATGTCCAATTGCAGTTTCTACAGAAAGAGTGTTTCAGAAAGGCTCAATCAAAAGTAAGGTTCAACTCTGTTAGTTGAATGCACAGAACAGAAAGAAGTTTCATACAATGCTTCTGTGTAGTTTATATTTGAACATATTCTTTTTTCCACTATTACCCACTTAGCGCTACGAATTTCCAGTTGCATTTTCTACAGACAGAGTGTTTCAAAACTGCTCAATCAAAAGTATGGTTTAACTCTGTTAGCTGAATGCTCAGATCAGAAAGAAGTTTCACAGAATGCTTCTGTGTAGTTTATATATGAATATATTCCTTTTTCCACTACTACTGTCTTAGCGCTCCAAATGTCCAGTTGCATTTTCTACAGGAAGAGTGTTCAGATCTGCTCAATCAAAAGTATGGTTTAACTCTCTTAGCTGAATGCACAGATCAGAAAGAAGTTTCACCGAATGATTCTGTGTAGTTTATATTTGAAGACATTCCTTTTTCCACTATTACCCCCTTAGCGCTCCGAATCTCCACTTGCATTTTCTACAAAAAGAGTGTTTCATAACTGCTCAATCAAAAATATGTTTTATCTCTGTTAACTGAATTTACAGATCAGAAATAAGTTTCACAGAATGCATCTGTGTAGTTTTTATTTGAAGATATAGTTTTTCCCAATGTAGGCCTCTTAGCGCTTAGCATGTCCAATTGCAGTTTCTTCAGAAAGAGTGTTTCAGAACGGCTCAATCAAAAGTAAGGTTCAACTCTGTTAGTTGAATGCACAGAACAGAAAGAAGTTTCATACAATGCTTCTGTGTAGTTTATTTGAACATATTCTTTTTTCCACTATTACCCACTTAGCGCTACGAATGTCCAGTTGCATTTTCTACAGACAGAGTGTTTCAAAACTGCTCAATCAAAAGTATGGTTGAACTCTGTTAGTTGAATGCACAGAACAGAAAGAATTTTCACAGAATGCTACTGTGTAGTTTATATTTGAATATATTCCTTTTTCCACTATTACCCTCTTAGCGCTCCGAATGTCCACTTGCATTTTCTACAGAAAGAGTGTTCAGAACTGCGCAATCAAATGTATGGTTTAACTCTGTTAGCTTAATGAACATATCAGAAATAAGTTTCAAACACTGCTTCTGTGTAGTTTTTATTTGAAGATATTATTTTTCCCAATAGACGCCTCTTAGCGCTCAGAATGTCCAATTGCAGTTTCTACAGAAAGGGTGTTTCAGAAAGGCTCAATCAAATGTAAGGTTCAACTCTGTTAGTTGAATGCACAGAACAGAAAGAAGTTTCATACAATGCTTCTGTGTAGTTTATATTAGAACATATTCTTTTTTCCACTATTACCCACTTAGCGCTACGAATGTCCCGTTGCATTTTCTACAGAGTGTTTCAAAACTGCTCAATCAAAAGTATGGTTTAACTCTGTTAGCTGAATGCTCAGATCAGAAAGAAGTTTCACAGAATGCTTCTGTGTAGTTTATATTTGAATATATTCCTTTTTCCACTACTACTCTCTTAGCGCTCAAAATGTCAAGTTGCATTTTCTACAGAAAGAGTGTTCAGATCTGCTCAATCAAAAGTATGGTTTAACTCTGTTAGCTGAATGCACAGATCAGAAGGAAGTTTCACCGAATGATTCTGTATAGTTTATATTTGGAGACATTCCTTTTTCCACTATTACCCTCTTAGCGCTCCGAATCACCACTTGCATTTTCTACAGAAAGAGTGTTTCAGAACGGCTCAATCAAAACTAAGCTTCAACTCTTTTAGTTGAACAAACAGAACAGAAAGAAGTTTCACACAATTCTTCTGTGTAGTTTTTATTTGTAGACATTCTTTTTCCCAATATAGGCCTCCTAGCGCTCAGAATGTCCAATTGCAGTTTCTACAGAAAGAGTGTTTCAGAACGGCTCAATCAAAAGTAAGGTTCAACTCTGTTAGTTGAATTCACAGAACAGAAAGAAGTTTCATACAATGCTTCTGTGTAGTTTATATTTGAACATATTCTTTTTTCCACTATTACCCACTTAGCGCTACGAATGTCCAGTTGCATTTTCTACAGACAGAGTGTTTCAAAACCGCTCAATCAAAAGTATGGTTTAACTCTGTTAGCTGAATGCTCAGATCAGAAAGAAGTTTCACAGAATGCTTCTGTGTAGTTTATATTTGAATATATTCCTTTTTCCACTAATACGCTCTTAGCGCTCCAAATGTCCAGTTGCATTTTCTACAGAAAGAGTGTTCAGATCTGCTCAATCAAAAGTATGGTTTAACTCTGTTAGCTGAATGCACAGATCAGAAGGAAGTTTCACCGAATGATTCTGTGTAGTTTATATTTGAAGACATTCCTTTTTCCACTATTACCCTCTTAGCGCTCCGAATCTCCACTTGCATTTTCTACAGAAAGAGTGTTTCAGAACGGCTCAATAAAAATTAAGGTTCAACTCTTTTAGTTGAACAAACAGAACAGAAAGAAGTTTCACACAATTCTTCTGTGTAGTTTTTATTTGTAGACATTCTTTTTCCCAATATAGGCCTCTTAGCGCTCAGAATGTCCAATTGCAGTTTCTACAGGAAGAGTGTTTCAGAACGGCTCAATCAAAAGTAAGGTTCAACTCTGTTAGTTGAATGCACAGAACAGAAAGTAGTTTCATACAATGCTTCTGTGTAGTTTATATTTGAACATATTCTTTTTTCCACTATTACCCACTTAGCGCTACGAATGTCCAGTTGCATTTTCTACAGACAGAGTGTTTCAAAACTGCTCAATCAAAAGTATGGTTTAATTCTGTTAGCTGAAGGCTCAGATCAGAAAGAAGTTTCACAGAATGCTTCTGTGTAGTTTATATTTGAATATATTCCTTTTTCCACTACTACGCTCTTAGCGCTCCAAATGTCCAGTTGCATTTTCTACAGAAAGAGTGTTCAGATCTGCTCAATCAAAAGTATGGTTTAACTCTGTTAGCTGAATGCACAGATCAGAAAGAAGTTTCACCGAATGATTCTGTGTAGTTTATATTTGAAGACATTCCTTTTTCCACTATTACCATCTTAGCGCTCCGAATCTCCACTTGCATTTTCTACAAAAAGAGTGTTTCATAACTGCTCAATCAAAAATATGTTTTATCTCTGTTAACTGAATTTACAGATCAGAAATAAGTTTCACAGAATGCATCTGTGTAGTTTTTATTTGAAGATATTCTTTTTCCCAATGTAGGCCTCTTAGCGCTTAGCATGTCCAATTGCAGTTTCTACAGAAAGAGTGTTTCAGAACGGCTCAATCAAAAGTAAGGTTCAACTCTGTTAGTTGAATGCACAGAACAGAAAGAATTTTCACAGAATGCTACTGTGTAGTTTATATTTGAATATATTCCTTTTTCCACTATTACCCTCTTTGCGCTCCGAATGTCCACTTGCATTTTCTACAGAAAGAGTGTTCAGAACTGCGCAATCAAAAGTATGGTTTAACTCTGTTAGCTTAATGAACATATCAGAAATAAATTTCACACAATGCTTCTGTGTAGTTTTTATTTGAAGATATTATTTTTCCCAATAGAGGCCTCTTAGCGCTCAGAATGTCCAATTGCAGTTTCTACAGAAAGAGTTTTTCAGAAAGGCTCAATCAAAAGTAAGGTTCAACTCTGTTAGTTGAATGCACAGAACAGAAAGGAGTTTCATACAATGCTTCTGTGTAGTTTATATTTGAACATATTCTTTTTTCCAGTATTTCCCACTTAGCGCTACGAATGTCCAGTTGCATTTTCTACAGACAGAGTGTTTCAAAACTGCTCAATAAAAGTATGGTTTAACTCTGATAGCTGAATGCTCAGATCAGAAAGAAGTTTCACAGAATGCTTCTGTGTAGTTTTTATTTGAATATATTCCTTTTTCCACTACTAATCTCTTAGCGCTCCAAATGTCCAGTTGCATTTTCTACAGAAAGAGTGTTCAGATCTGCTCAATCAAAAGTATGGTTTAAATCTGTTAGCTGAATGCACAGATCAGAAAGAAGTTTCACAGAATGATTCTGTGTAGTTTATATTTGGAGACATTCCTTTTTCCACTATTACCCTCTTAGCGCTCCGAATCTCCACTTGCATTTTCTACACAAAGAGTGTTTCAGAACGGCTCAATCAAAACTAAAGTTCAACTCTTTTAGTTGAACAAACAGAACAGAAAGAAGTTTCACACAATTCTTCTGTGTAGTTTTTATTTGTAGACATTCTTTTTCCCAATATAGGCCTCTTAGCGCTCAGAATGTCCAATTGCAGTTTCTACAGAAAGAGTGTTTCAGAACGGCTCAATCAAAAGTAAGGTTCAACTCTGTTAGTTGAATGCACAGAACAGAAAGAAGTTTCATACAATGCTTCTGTGTAGTTTATATTTGAACATATTCTTTTTTCCACTATTACCCACTTAGCGCTACGAATGTCCAGTTGCATTTTCTACAGACAGAGTGTTTCAAAACTGCTCAATCAAAAGTATGGTTTAACTCTGTTAGCTGAATGCTCAGATCAGAAAGAAGTTTCACAGAATGCTTCTGTGTAGTTTATATTTGAATATATTCCTTTTTCCACTACTACGCTCTTAGCGCTCCAAATGTCCAGTTGCATTTTCTACAGAAAGAGTGTTCAGATCTGCTCAATCAAAAGTATGGTTTATCACTGTTAGCTGAATGCACAGATAAGAAAGAATTTTCACCGAATGATTCTGTGTAGTTTATATTTGAAGACATTCCTTTTTCCACTATTACCCTCTTAGCGCTCCGAATCTCCACTTGCATTTTCTACAAAAAGAGTGTTTCATAACTGCTCAATCAAAAATATGTTTTATCTCTGTTAACTGAATTTACAGATCAGAAATAAGTTTCACAGAATGCATCTGTGTAGTTTTTATTTGAAGATATTCTTTTTCCCAATGTAGGCCTCTTAGCGCTTAGCATGTCCAATTGCACTTTCTACAGAAAGAGTGTTTCAGAACGGCTCAATCAAAAGTAAGGTTCAACTCTGTTAGTTGAATGCACAGAACAGAAAGAATTTTCACAGAATGCTACTGTGTAGTTTATATTTGAATATATTCTTTTTCCACTATTACCCTCTTAGAGCTCCGAATGTCCACTTGCATTTTCTACAGAAAGAGTGTTCAGAACTGTGCAATCAAAAGTATGGTTTAACTCTGTTAGCTTAATGAACATATCAGAAATAAGTTTCACACAATGCTTCTGTGTAGTTTTTATTTGAAGATATTATTTTTCCCAATATAGGCCTCTTAGCGCTCAGAATGTCCAATTGCAGTTTCTACAGAAAGAGTGTTTCAGAAAGGCTCAATCAAAAGTGAGGTTCAACTCTCTTAGTTGAATGCACAGAACAGAAAGAAGTTTCATAAAATGCTTCTGTGGAGTTTATATTTGAACATATTCTTTTTTCCACTATTACCCACTTAGCACTACGAATGTCCAGTTGCATTTTCTACAGACAGAGATTTTCAAAACTGCTCAATCAAAAGTATGGTTTAACTCTGTTAGCTGAATGCTCAGATCAGAAAGAAGTTTCACAGAATGCTTCTGTGTAGTTTATATTTGAATATATTCCTTTTTCCACTACTACTCTCTTAGCGCTCCAAATGTCCAGTTGCATTTTCTACAGAAAGAGTGTTCAGATCTGCTCAATCAAAAGTATGGTTTAACTCTGTTAGCTGAATGCACAGATCAGAAAGAAGTTTCACCGAATGATTCTGTGTAGTTTATATTTGGAGACATTCCTTTTTCCACTATTACCCTCTTAGCGCTCCGAATCTCCACTTGCATTTTCTACAGAAAGAGTGTTTCAGAACGGCTCAATCAAAACTAAGGTTCAACTCTTTTAGTTGAACAAACAGAACAGAAAGAATTTTCACACAATTCTTCTGTGTAGTTTTTATTTGTCGACATTCTTTTTCCCAATATAGGCCTCTTAGCGCTCAGAATGTCCAATTGCAGTTTCTACAGAAAGAGTGTTTCAGAACGGCTCAATCAAAAGTAAGGTTCAACTCTGTTAGTTGAATGCACAGAACAGAAAGAAGTTTCATACAATGCTTCTGTGTAGTTTATATTTGAACATATTCTTTTTTCCACTATTACCCACTTAGCGCTACGAATGTCCAGTTGCATTTTCTGCAGACAGAGTGTTTCAAAACTGCTCAATCAAAAGTATGGTTTAACTCTGTTAGCTGAATGCTCAGATCAGAAAGAAGTTTCACAGAATGCTTCTGTGTAGTTTATATTTGAATATATTCCTTTTTCCACTACTACGCTCTTAGCGCTCCAAATGTCCAGTTGCATTTTCTACAGAAAGAGTGTTCAGATCTGCTCAATCAAAAGTCTGGTTTATCACTGTTAGCTGAATGCACAGATAAGAAAGAATTTTCACCGAATGATTCTGTGTAGTTTATATTTGAAGACATTCCTTTTTCCACTATTACCCTCTTAGCGCTCCGAATCTCCACTTGCATTTACTACAAAAAGAGTGTTTCATAACTGCTCAATCAAAAATATGTTTTATCTCTGTTAACTGAATTTACAGATCAGAAATAAGTTTCACAGAATGCATCTGTGTAGTTTTTATTTGAAGATATTCTTTTTCCCAATGTAGGCCTCTTAGCGCTTAGCATGTCCAATTGCACTTTCTACAGAAAGAGTTTTTCAGAACGGCTCAATCAAAAGTAAGGTTCAACTCTGTTAGTTGAATGCACATAACAGAAAGAATTTTCACAGAATGCTACTGTGTAGTTTATATTTGAATATATTCTTTTTCCACTATTACCCTCTTAGCGCTCCGAATGTCCACTTGCATTTTCTACAGAAAGAGTGTACAGAACTGTGCAATCAAAAGTATGGTTTAACTCTGTTAGCTTAATGAACATATCAGAAATAAGTTTCACACAATGCTTCTGTGTAGTTTTTATTTGAAGATATTATTTTTCCCAATAGAGGCCTCTTAGCGCTCAGAATGTCCAATTGCAGTTTCTACAGAAAGAGTGTTTCAGAAAGGCTCAATCAAAAGTGAGGTTCAACTCTCTTAGTTGAATGCACAGAACAGAAAGAAGTTTCATACAATGCTTCTTTGGAGTTTATATTTGAACATATTCTTTTTTCCACTATTACCCACTTAGCACTACGAATGTCCAGTTGCATTTTCTACAGACAGAGTGTTTCAAAACTGCTCAATCAAAAGTATGGTTTAACTCTGTTAGCTGAATGCTCAGATCAGAAAGAAGTTTCACAGAATGCTTCTGTGTAGTTTATATTTGAATATATTCCTTTTTCCACTACTACTCTCTTAGCGCTCCAAATGTCCAGTTGCATTTTCTACAGAAAGAGTGTTCAGATCTGCTCAATCAAAAGTATGTTTTAACTCTGTTAGCTGAATGCACAGATCAGAAAGAAGTTTCACCGAATGATTCTGTGTAGTTTATATTTGGAGACATTCCTTTTTCCACTATTACCCTCTTAGCGCTCCGAATCTCCACTTGCATTTTCTACAAAAAGTGTGTTTCATAACTGCTCAATCAAAAATATGTTTTATCTCTGTTAACTGAATTTACAGATCAGAAATAAGTTTCACAGAATGCATCTGTGTAGTTTTTATTTGAAGATATTCTTCTTCCCAATGTAGGCCTCTTAGCGCTTAGCATGTCCAATTGCACTTTCAACAGAAAAAGTGTTTCAGAAAGGCTCATTCAAAAGTGAGGTTCAACTCTCTTAGTTGAATGCACAGAACAGAAAGAAGTTTCATACAATGCTTCTGTGTAGTTTATATTTGAACATATTCCTTTTTCCACTATCACCCACTTAGCGCTACGAATGTCCAGTTGCATTTTCTACAGACAGAGTGTTTCAAAACTGCTCAATCAAAAGTATGGTTTAACTCTGTTACCTGAATGCTCAGATCAGAAAGAAGTTTCACAGAATGCTTCTGTGTAGTCTATATTTGAATATATTCCTTTTTCCACTACTACTCTCTTAGCGCTCCAAATGTCCAGTTGCAGTTTCTACAGAAAGAGAGTTCAGATCTGCTCAATCAAAAGTATGGTTTAACTCTGTTAGCTGAATGCACAGATCAGAAAGAAGTTTCACAAAATGATTCTGTGTAGTTTATATTTGGAGACAGTCCTTTTTCCACTATTACCCTCTTAGCGATCCGAATCTCCACTTGCATTTTGTACAGAAAGAGTGTTTCAGAACGGCTCAATCAAAACTAAGGTTCAACTCTTTTAGTTGAACAAACAGAACAGAAAGAAGTTTCACACAATTCTTCTGTGTAGTTTTTATTTGTAGACATTCTTTTTCCCAATATAGGCCTCTTAGCGCTCAGAATATCCAATTGCAGTTTCTACAGAAAGAGTGTTTCAGAACGGCTCAATCAAAAGTAAGGTTCAACTCTGTTAGTTGAATGCACAGAACAGAAAGAAGTTTCATACAATGCTTCTGTGTAGTTTCTATTTGAACATATTTTTTTTCCACTATTACCCACTTAGCGCTACGAATGTCCAGTTGCATTTTCTACAGACAGAGTGTTTCAAAACTGCTCAATCAAAAGTATGGTTTAACTCTGTTAGCTGAATGCTCAGATCAGAAAGAAATTTCACAGAATGCTTCTGTGTAGTTTATATTTGAATATATTCCTTTTTCCACTACTACGCTCTTAGCGCTCCAAATGTCCAGTTGCATTTTCTACAGAAAGAGTGTTCAGATATGCTCAATCAAAAGTATGGTTTAACTCTGTTAGCTGAATGCACAGATCAGAAAGAAGTTTCACAGAATGATTCTGTGTAGTTTATATTTGAAGACATTCCTTTTTCCACTATTACCCTCTTAGCGCTCCGAATCTCCACTTGCATTTTCTACAAAAAGAATGTTTCATAACTGCTCAATCAAAAATATGTTTTTTCTCTGTTAACTGAATTTACAGATCAGAAATAAGTTTCACAGAATGCATCTGTGTAGTTTTTATTTGAAGATATTCTTTTTCCCAATGTAGGCCTCTTAGCGCTTAGCATGTCCAATTGCAGTTTCTACAGAAAGAGTGTTTCAGAACGGCTCAATCAAAAGTAAGGTTCAACTCTGTTAGTTGATTGCACAGAACAGAAAGAATTTTCACAGAATGCTACTGTGTAGTTTATATTTGAATATATTCCTTTTTCCACTATTACCCTCTTAGCGCTCCGAATGTCCACTTGCATTTTCTACAGAAAGAGTGTTCAGAACTGCGCAATCAAATGTATGGTTTAACTCTGTTAGCTTAATGAACATATCAGAAATAAGTTTCAAACACTGCTTCTGTGTAGTTTTTATTTGAAGATATTATTTTTCCCAATAGAGGCCTCTTAGCGCTCAGAATGTCCAATTGCAGTTTCTACAGAAAGGGTGTTTCAGAAAGGCTCAATCAAATGTAAGGTTCAACTCTGTTAGTTGAATGCACAGAACATAAAGAAGTTTCATACAATGCTTCTGTGTAGTTTATATTAGAACATATTCTTTTTTCCACTATTACCCACTTAGCGCTACGAATGTCCCGTTGCATTTTCTACAGAGTGTTTCAAAACTGCTCAATCAAAAGTATGGTTTAACTCTGTTTGCTGAATGCTCAGATCAGAAAGAAGTTTCACAGAATGCTTCTGTGTAGTTTATATTTGAATATATTCCTTTTTCCACTACTACTCTCTTAGCGCTCAAAATGTCAAGTTGCATTTTCTACAGAAAGAGTGTTCAGATCTGCTCAATCAAAAGTATGGTTTAACTCTGTTAGCTGAATGCACAGATCAGAAGGAAGTTTCACCGAATGATTCTGTATAGTTTATATTTGGAGACATTCCTTTTTCCACTATTACCCTCTTAGCGCTCCGAATCACCACTTGCATTTTCTACAGAAAGAGTGTTTCAGAACGGCTCAATCAAAACTAAGCTTCAACTCTTTTAGTTGAACAAACAGAACAGAAAGAAGTTTCACACAATTCTTCTGTGTAGTTTTTATTTGTAGACATTCTTTTTCCCAATATAGGCCTCCTAGCGCTCAGAATGTCCAATTGCAGTTTCTACAGAAAGAGTGTTTCAGAACGGCTCAATCAAAAGTAAGGTTCAACTCTGTTAGTTGAATTCACAGAACAGAAAGAAGTTTCATACAATGCTTCTGTGTAGTTTATATTTGAACATATTCTTTTTTCCACTATTACCCACTTAGCGCTACGAATGTCCAGTTGCATTTTCTACAGACAGAGTGTTTCAAAACCGCTCAATCAAAAGTATGGTTTAACTCTGTTAGCTGAATGCTCAGATCAGAAAGAAGTTTCACAGAATGCTTCTGTGTAGTTTATATTTGAATATATTCCTTTTTCCACTACTACGCTCTTAGCGCTCCAAATGTCCAGTTGCATTTTCTACAGAAAGAGTGTTCAGATCTGCTCAATCAAAAGTATGGTTTAACTCTGTTAGCTGAATGCACAGATCAGAAGGAAGTTTCACCGAATGATT
This sequence comes from Symphalangus syndactylus, assembly GCF_028878055.3. Taxonomy (NCBI): domain Eukaryota; kingdom Metazoa; phylum Chordata; class Mammalia; order Primates; family Hylobatidae; genus Symphalangus; species Symphalangus syndactylus. The sequence continues at coordinate 7,144,153 of NC_072445.2, read as the reverse complement.
CTGTGTAGTTTATATTTGAAGACATTCCTTTTTCCACTATTACCCTCTTAGGGCTCCGAATCTCCACTTGCATTTTCTACAGAAAGAGTGTTTCAGAACGGCTCAATAAAAATTAAGGTTCAACTCTTTTAGTTGAACAAACAGAACAGAAAGAAGTTTCACACAATTCTTCTGTGTAGTTTTTATTTGTAGACATTCTTTTTCCCAATATAGGCCTCTTAGCGCTCAGAATGTCCAATTGCAGTTTCTACAGGAAGAGTGTTTCAGAACGGCTCAATCAAAAGTAAGGTTCAACTCTGTTAGTTGAATGCACAGAACAGAAAGTAGTTTCATACAATGCTTCTGTGTAGTTTATATTTGAACATATTCTTTTTTCCACTATTACCCACTTAGCGCTACGAATGTCCAGTTGCATTTTCTACAGACAGAGTGTTTCAAAACTGCTCAATCAAAAGTATGGTTTAATTCTGTTAGCTGAAGGCTCAGATCAGAAAGAAGTTTCACAGAATGCTTCTGTGTAGTTTATATTTGAATATATTCCTTTTTCCACTACTACGCTCTTAGCGCTCCAAATGTCCAGTTGCATTTTCTACAGAAAGAGTGTTCAGATCTGCTCAATCAAAATTATGGTTTAACTCTGTTAGCTGAATGCACAGATCAGAAAGAAGTTTCACCGAATGATTCTGTGTAGTTTATATTTGAAGACATTCCTTTTTCCACTATTACCATCTTAGCGCTCCGAATCTCCACTTGCATTTTCTACAAAAAGAGTGTTTCATAACTGCTCAATCAAAAATATGTTTTATCTCTGTTAACTGAATTTACAGATCAGAAATAAGTTTCACAGAATGCATCTGTGTAGTTTTTATTTGAAGATATTCTTTTTCCCAATGTAGGCCTCTTAGCGCTTAGCATGTCCAATTGCAGTTTCTACAGAAAGAGTGTTTCAGAACGGCTCAATCAAAAGTAAGGTTCAACTCTGTTAGTTGAATGCACAGAACAGAAAGAATTTTCACAGAATGCTACTGTGTAGTTTATATTTGAATATATTCCTTTTTCCACTATTACCCTCTTTGCGCTCCGAATGTCCACTTGCATTTTCTACAGAAAGAGTGTTCAGAACTGCGCAATCAAAAGTATGGTTTAACTCTGTTAGCTTAATGAACATATCAGAAATAAATTTCACACAATGCTTCTGTGTAGTTTTTATTTGAAGATATTATTTTTCCCAATAGAGGCCTCTTAGCGCTCAGAATGTCCAATTGCAGTTTCTACAGAAAGAGTTTTTCAGAAAGGCTCAATCAAAAGTAAGGTTCAACTCTGTTAGTTGAATGCACAGAACAGAAAGGAGTTTCATACAATGCTTCTGTGTAGTTTATATTTGAACATATTCTTTTTTCCAGTATTTCCCACTTAGCGCTACGAATGTCCAGTTGCATTTTCTACAGACAGAGTGTTTCAAAACTGCTCAATAAAAGTATGGTTTAACTCTGATAGCTGAATGCTCAGATCAGAAAGAAGTTTCACAGAATGCTTCTGTGTAGTTTTTATTTGAATATATTCCTTTTTCCACTACTAATCTCTTAGCGCTCCAAATGTCCAGTTGCATTTTCTACAGAAAGAGTGTTCAGATCTGCTCAATCAAAAGTATGGTTTAAATCTGTTAGCTGAATGCACAGATCAGAAAGAAGTTTCACAGAATGATTCTGTGTAGTTTATATTTGGAGACATTCCTTTTTCCACTATTACCCTCTTAGCGCTCCGAATCTCCACTTGCATTTTCTACACAAAGAGTGTTTCAGAATGGCTCAATCAAAACTAAAGTTCAACTCTTTTAGTTGAACAAACAGAACAGAAAGAAGTTTCACACAATTCTTCTGTGTAGTTTTTATTTGTAGACATTCTTTTTCCCAATATAGGCCTCTTAGCGCTCAGAATGTCCAATTGCAGTTTCTACAGAAAGAGTGTTTCAGAACGGCTCAATCAAAAGTAAGGTTCAACTCTGTTAGTTGAATGCACAGAACAGAAAGAAGTTTCATACAATGCTTCTGTGTAGTTTATATTTGAACATATTCTTTTTTCCACTATTACCCACTTAGCGCTACGAATGTCCAGTTGCATTTTCTACAGACAGAGTGTTTCAAAACTGCTCAATCAAAAGTATGGTTTAACTCTGTTAGCTGAATGCTCAGATCAGAAAGAAGTTTCACAGAATGCTTCTGTGTAGTTTATATTTGAATATATTCCTTTTTCCACTACTACGCTCTTAGCGCTCCAAATGTCCAGTTGCATTTTCTACAGAAAGAGTGTTCAGATCTGCTCAATCAAAAGTATGGTTTATCACTGTTAGCTGAATGCACAGATAAGAAAGAATTTTCACCGAATGATTCTGTGTAGTTTATATTTGAAGACATTCCTTTTTCCACTATTACCCTCTTAGCGCTCCGAATCTCCACTTGCATTTTCTACAAAAAGAGTGTTTCATAACTGCTCAATCAAAAATATGTTTTATCTCTGTTAACTGAATTTACAGATCAGAAATAAGTTTCACAGAATGCATCTGTGTAGTTTTTATTTGAAGATATTCTTTTTCCCAATGTAGGCCTCTTAGCGCTTAGCATGTCCAATTGCACTTTCTACAGAAAGAGTGTTTCAGAACGGCTCAATCAAAAGTAAGGTTCAACTCTGTTAGTTGAATGCACAGAACAGAAAGAATTTTCACAGAATGCTACTGTGTAGTTTATATTTGAATATATTCTTTTTCCACTATTACCCTCTTAGCGCTCCGAATGTCCACTTGCATTTTCTACAGAAAGAGTGTTCAGAACTGTGCAATCAAAAGTATGGTTTAACTCTGTTAGCTTAATGAACATATCAGAAATAAGTTTCACACAATGCTTCTGTGTAGTTTTTATTTGAAGATATTATTTTTCCCAATATAGGCCTCTTAGCGCTCAGAATGTCCAATTGCAGTTTCTACAGAAAGAGTGTTTCAGAAAGGCTCAATCAAAAGTGAGGTTCAACTCTCTTAGTTGAATGCACAGAACAGAAAGAAGTTTCATAAAATGCTTCTGTGGAGTTTATATTTGAACATATTCTTTTTTCCACTATTACCCACTTAGCACTACGAATGTCCAGTTGCATTTTCTACAGACAGAGATTTTCAAAACTGCTCAATCAAAAGTATGGTTTAACTCTGTTAGCTGAATGCTCAGATCAGAAAGAAGTTTCACAGAATGCTTCTGTGTAGTTTATATTTGAATATATTCCTTTTTCCACTACTACTCTCTTAGCGCTCCAAATGTCCAGTTGCATTTTCTACAGAAAGAGTGTTCAGATCTGCTCAATCAAAAGTATGGTTTAACTCTGTTAGCTGAATGCACAGATCAGAAAGAAGTTTCACCGAATGATTCTGTGTAGTTTATATTTGGAGACATTCCTTTTTCCACTATTACCCTCTTAGCGCTCCGAATCTCCACTTGCATTTTCTACAGAAAGAGTGTTTCAGAACGGCTCAATCAAAACTAAGGTTCAACTCTTTTAGTTGAACAAACAGAACAGAAAGAATTTTCACACAATTCTTCTGTGTAGTTTTTATTTGTAGACATTCTTTTTCCCAATATAGGCCTCTTAGCGCTCAGAATGTCCAATTGCAGTTTCTACAGAAAGAGTGTTTCAGAACGGCTCAATCAAAAGTAAGGTTCAACTCTGTTAGTTGAATGCACAGAACAGAAAGAAGTTTCATACAATGCTTCTGTGTAGTTTATATTTGAACATATTCTTTTTTCCACTATTACCCACTTAGCGCTACGAATGTCCAGTTGCATTTTCTGCAGACAGAGTGTTTCAAAACTGCTCAATCAAAAGTATGGTTTAACTCTGTTAGCTGAATGCTCAGATCAGAAAGAAGTTTCACAGAATGCTTCTGTGTAGTTTATATTTGAATATATTCCTTTTTCCACTACTACGCTCTTAGCGCTCCAAATGTCCAGTTGCATTTTCTACAGAAAGAGTGTTCAGATCTGCTCAATCAAAAGTCTGGTTTATCACTGTTAGCTGAATGCACAGATAAGAAAGAATTTTCACCGAATGATTCTGTGTAGTTTATATTTGAAGACATTCCTTTTTCCACTATTACCCTCTTAGCGCTCCGAATCTCCACTTGCATTTACTACAAAAAGAGTGTTTCATAACTGCTCAATCAAAAATATGTTTTATCTCTGTTAACTGAATTTACAGATCAGAAATAAGTTTCACAGAATGCATCTGTGTAGTTTTTATTTGAAGATATTCTTTTTCCCAATGTAGGCCTCTTAGCGCTTAGCATGTCCAATTGCACTTTCTACAGAAAGAGTTTTTCAGAACGGCTCAATCAAAAGTAAGGTTCAACTCTGTTAGTTGAATGCACATAACAGAAAGAATTTTCACAGAATGCTACTGTGTAGTTTATATTTGAATATATTCTTTTTCCACTATTACCCTCTTAGCGCTCCGAATGTCCACTTGCATTTTCTACAGAAAGAGTGTACAGAACTGTGCAATCAAAAGTATGGTTTAACTCTGTTAGCTTAATGAACATATCAGAAATAAGTTTCACACAATGCTTCTGTGTAGTTTTTATTTGAAGATATTATTTTTCCCAATAGAGGCCTCTTAGCGCTCAGAATGTCCAATTGCAGTTTCTACAGAAAGAGTGTTTCAGAAAGGCTCAATCAAAAGTGAGGTTCAACTCTCTTAGTTGAATGCACAGAACAGAAAGAAGTTTCATACAATGCTTCTTTGGAGTTTATATTTGAACATATTCTTTTTTCCACTATTACCCACTTAGCACTACGAATGTCCAGTTGCATTTTCTACAGACAGAGTGTTTCAAAACTGCTCAATCAAAAGTATGGTTTAACTCTGTTAGCTGAATGCTCAGATCAGAAAGAAGTTTCACAGAATGCTTCTGTGTAGTTTATATTTGAATATATTCCTTTTTCCACTACTACTCTCTTAGCGCTCCAAATGTCCAGTTGCATTTTCTACAGAAAGAGTGTTCAGATCTGCTCAATCAAAAGTATGTTTTAACTCTGTTAGCTGAATGCACAGATCAGAAAGAAGTTTCACCGAATGATTCTGTGTAGTTTATATTTGGAGACATTCCTTTTTCCACTATTACCCTCTTAGCGCTCCGAATCTCCACTTGCATTTTCTACAAAAAGTGTGTTTCATAACTGCTCAATCAAAAATATGTTTTATCTCTGTTAACTGAATTTACAGATCAGAAATAAGTTTCACAGAATGCATCTGTGTAGTTTTTATTTGAAGATATTCTTCTTCCCAATGTAGGCCTCTTAGCGCTTAGCATGTCCAATTGCACTTTCAACAGAAAGAGTGTTTCAGAAAGGCTCATTCAAAAGTGAGGTTCAACTCTCTTAGTTGAATGCACAGAACAGAAAGAAGTTTCATACAATGCTTCTGTGTAGTTTATATTTGAACATATTCCTTTTTCCACTATCACCCACTTAGCGCTACGAATGTCCAGTTGCATTTTCTACAGACAGAGTGTTTCAAAACTGCTCAATCAAAAGTATGGTTTAACTCTGTTACCTGAATGCTCAGATCAGAAAGAAGTTTCACAGAATGCTTCTGTGTAGTCTATATTTGAATATATTCCTTTTTCCACTACTACTCTCTTAGCGCTCCAAATGTCCAGTTGCAGTTTCTACAGAAAGAGAGTTCAGATCTGCTCAATCAAAAGTATGGTTTAACTCTGTTAGCTGAATGCACAGATCAGAAAGAAGTTTCACAAAATGATTCTGTGTAGTTTATATTTGGAGACAGTCCTTTTTCCACTATTACCCTCTTAGCGATCCGAATCTCCACTTGCATTTTGTACAGAAAGAGTGTTTCAGAACGGCTCAATCAAAACTAAGGTTCAACTCTTTTAGTTGAACAAACAGAACAGAAAGAAGTTTCACACAATTCTTCTGTGTAGTTTTTATTTGTAGACATTCTTTTTCCCAATATAGGCCTCTTAGCGCTCAGAATATCCAATTGCAGTTTCTACAGAAAGAGTGTTTCAGAACGGCTCAATCAAAAGTAAGGTTCAACTCTGTTAGTTGAATGCACAGAACAGAAAGAAGTTTCATACAATGCTTCTGTGTAGTTTCTATTTGAACATATTTTTTTTCCACTATTACCCACTTAGCGCTACGAATGTCCAGTTGCATTTTCTACAGACAGAGTGTTTCAAAACTGCTCAATCAAAAGTATGGTTTAACTCTGTTAGCTGAATGCTCAGATCAGAAAGAAATTTCACAGAATGCTTCTGTGTAGTTTATATTTGAATATATTCCTTTTTCCACTACTACGCTCTTAGCGCTCCAAATGTCCAGTTGCATTTTCTACAGAAAGGGTGTTCAGATATGCTCAATCAAAAGTATGGTTTAACTCTGTTAGCTGAATGCACAGATCAGAAAGAAGTTTCACAGAATGATTCTGTGTAGTTTATATTTGAAGACATTCCTTTTTCCACTATTACCCTCTTAGCGCTCCGAATCTCCACTTGCATTTTCTACAAAAAGAATGTTTCATAACTGCTCAATCAAAAATATGTTTTTTCTCTGTTAACTGAATTTACAGATCAGAAATAAGTTTCACAGAATGCATCTGTGTAGTTTTTATTTGAAGATATTCTTTTTCCCAATGTAGGCCTCTTAGCGCTTAGCATGTCCAATTGCAGTTTCTACAGAAAGAGTGTTTCAGAACGGCTCAATCAAAAGTAAGGTTCAACTCTGTTAGTTGATTGCACAGAACAGGAAGAATTTTCACAGAATGCTACTGTGTAGTTTATATTTGAATATATTCCTTTTTCCACTATTACCCTCTTAGCGCTCCGAATGTCCACTTGCATTTTCTACAGAAAGAGTGTTCAGAACTGCGCAATCAAAAGTATGGTTTAACTCTGTTAGCTTAATGAACATATCAGAAATAAGTTTCACACAATGCTTCTGTGTAGTTTTTATTTGAAGATATTATTTTTCCCAATAGAGGCCTCTTAGCGCTCAGAATGTCCAATTGCAGTTTCTACAGAAAGAGTGTTTCAGAAAGGCTCAATCAAAAGTAAGGTTCAACTCTGTTAGTTGAATGCACAGAACAGAAAGAAGTTTCATACAATGCTTCTGTGTAGTTTATATTTGAACATATTCCTTTTTCCACTATTACCCACTTAGCACTACGAATGTCCAGTTGCATTTTCTACAAACAGAGTGTTTCAAAACTGCTCAATCAAAAGTATGGTTTAACTCTGTTAGCTGAATGCTCAGATCAGAAAGAAGTTTCACAGAATGCTTCTGTGTAGTTTATATTTGAATATATTCCTTTTTCCACTACTACTCTCTTAGCGCTCCAAATGTCCAGTTGCATTTTCTACAGAAAGAGTGTTCAGATCTGCTCAATCAAAAGTATGGTTTAACTCTGTTAGCTGAATGCACAGATCAGAAAGAAGTTTCACAAAATGATTCTGTGTAGTTTATATTTGGAGACATTAGTTTTTTCCACTATTATCCTCTTAGCGATCCGAATCTCCACTTGCATTTTCTACAGAAAGAGTGTTTCAGAACGGCTCAATCAAAACTAAGGTTCAACTCTTTTAGTTGAACAAACAGAACAGAAAGATGTTTCACACAATTCTTCTGTGTAGTTTTTATTTGTAGACATTCTTTTTCCCAATATAGGCCTCTTAGCGCTCAGTATGTCCAATTGCAGTTTCTACAGAAAGAGTGTTTCAGAACGGCTCAATCAAAAGTAAGGTTCAACTCTGTTAGTTGAATGGACAGAACAGAAAGAAGTTTCATACAATGCTTCTGTGTAGTTTCTATTTGAACGTATTCTTTTTTCCACTATTACCCACTTAGCGCTACGAATGTCCAGTTGCATTTTCTACAGACAGAGTGTTTCAAAACTGCTCAATCAAAAGTATGGTTTAACTCTGTTAGCTGAATGCTCAGATCAGAAAGAAGTTTCACAGAATGCTTCTGTGTAGTTTATATTTGAATATATTCCTTTTTCCACTACTACGCTCTTAGCGCTCCAAATGTCCAGTTGCATTATCTACAGAAAGAGTGTTCAGATCTGCTCAATCAAAAGTGTGGTTTAACTCTGTTAGCTGAATGCACAGATCAGAAAGAAGTTTCACCGAATGATTCTGTGTAGTTTATATTTGAAGACATTCCTTTTTCCACTATTACCCTCTTAGCGCTCCGAATCTCCACTTGCATTTTCTACAAAAAGAGTGTTTCATAACTGCTCAATCAAAAATATGTTTTATCTCTGTTAACTGAATTTACAGATCAGAAATAAGTTTCACAGAATGCATCTGTGTAGTTTATATTTGAAGATATTCTTTTTCCCAATGTAGGCCTCTTAGCGCTTAGCATGTCCAATTGCAGTTTCTACAGAAAGAGTGTTTCAGAACGGCTCAATCAAAAGTAAGGTTCAACTCTTTTAGTTGAATGCACAGAACAGAAAGAATTTTCACAGAATGCTACTGTGTAGTTTATATTTGAATATATTCCTTTTTCCACTACTACTCTCTTAGCGCTCCAAATGTCCACTTGCATTTTCTACAGAAAGAGTGTTCAGAACTGCGCAATCAAAAGTATGGTTTAAGTCTGTTAGCTTAATGAACATATCAGAAATTAGTTTCACACAATGCTTCTGTGTAGTTTTTATTTGAAGATATTATTTTTCCCAATAGAGGCCTCTTAGCGCTCAGAATGTCCAATTGCACTTTCTACAGAAAGAGTGTTTCAGAAAGGCTCAATCAAAAGTAAGGTTCAACTCTGTTAGTTGAATGCACAGAACAGAAAGAAGTTTCATACAATGCTTCTGTGTAGTTTATATTTGAACATATTCTTTTTTCCACTATTACCCACTTAGCGCTACGAATGTCAAGTTGCATTTTCTACAAACAGAGTGTTTCAAAACTGCTCAATCAAAAGTATGGTTTAACTCTGTTAGCTGAATGCTCAGATCAGAAAGAAGTTTCACAGAATGCTTCTCTGTAGTTTATATTTGAATATATTCCTTTTTCCACTACTACTCTCCTAGCGCTCCAAATGTCCAGTTGCATTTTCTACAGAAAGAGTGTTCAGATATGCTCAATCAAAAGTATGGTTTAACTCTGTTAGCTGAATGCACAGATCAGAAAGAAGTTTCACAGAATGATTCTGTGTAGTTTATATTTGGAGACATTCCTTTTTCCACTATTACCCTGTTAGCCTTCCGAATCTCCACTTGCATTTTCTACAGAAAGAGTGTTTCAGAACGGCTCAATCAAAACTAAGGTTCAACTCTTTTAGTTGAACAAACAGAACAGAAAGAAGTTTCACACAATTCTTCTGTGTAGTTTTTATTTGTAGACATTCTTTTTCCCAATATAGGCCTCTTAGCGCTCAGAATGTCCAATTGCAGTTTCTACAGAAGTAGTGTTTCAGAACGGCTCAATCAAAAGTAAGGTTCAACTCTTTTAGTTGAATGCACAGAACAGGAAGAAGTTTCATACAATGCTTCTGTGTAGTTTATATTTGAACATATTCTTTTTTCCACTATTACGCACTTAGCGCTACGAATGTCCAGTTGCATTTTCTACAGACAGAGTGTTTCAAAACTGCTCAATCAAAAGTATGGTTTAACTCTGTTAGCTGAATGCTCAGATCAGAAAGAAGTTTCACAGAATGCTTCTGTGTAGTTTATATTTGAATATATTCCTTTTTCCACTACTAATCTCTTAGCGCTCCAAATGTCCAGTTGCATTTTCTACAGAAAGAGTGTTCAGATCTGCTCAATCAAAAGTATGGTTTAACTCTGTTAGCTGAATGCACAGATCAGAAAGAAGTTTCACCGAATGATTCTGTGTAGTTCATATTTGAAGACATTCCTTTTTCCACTATTACCCTCTTAGCGCTCCGAATCTCCACTTGCATTTCCTACAAAAAGAGTGTTTCATAACTGCTTAATCAAAAATATGTTTTATCTCTGTTAACTGAATTTACAGATCAGAAATAAGTTTCACAGAATGCATCTGTGTAGTTTTAATTTGAAGATATTCTTTTTCCCAATGTAGGCCTCTTAGCGCTTAGCATGTCCAATTGCAGTTTCTACAGAAAGAGTGTTTCAGAACGGCTCAATCAAAAGTAAGGTTCAACTCTGTTAGTTGAATGCACAGAATAGAAAGAATTTTCACAGAATGCTACTGTGTAGTTTATATTTGAATATATTCCTTTTTCCACTGTTACCTCTTAGCGCTCCGAATATCCACTTGCATTTTCTACAGAAAGAGTGTTCAGAACTGCGCAATCAAAAGTATGTTTTAACTCTGTTAGCTTAATGAACATATCAGAAATAAGTTTCACACAATGCTTCTGTGTAGTTTTTATTTGAAGATATTATTTTTCCCAACAGAGGCCTCTTAGCGCTCAGAATGTCCAATTGCAGTTTCTACAGAAAGAGTGTTTCAGAAAGGCTCAATCAAAAGTAAGGTTCATCTCTGTTAGTTGAATGCACAGAACAGAAAGAAGTTTCATACAATGCTTCTGTGTAGTTTATATTTGAACATATTCTTTTTTCCACTATTACACACTTAGCACTACGAATGTCCAGTTGCATTTTCTACAGACAGAGTGTTTCAAAACTGCTCAATCAAAAGTATGGTTTAACTCTGTTAGCTGAATGCTCAGATCAGAAAGAAGTTTCACAGAATGCTTCTGTGTAGTTTATATTTGAATATATTCCTTTTTCCACTACTACTCTCTTAGCGCTCCAAATGTCCAGTTGCATTTTCTATAGAAAGAGTGTTCTGATCTGCTCAATCAAAAGTATGGTTTAACTCTGTTAGCTGAATGCACAGATCAGAAAGAAGTTTCACAGAATGATTCTGTGTAGTTTATATTTGGAGACATTCCTTTTTCCACTATTACCCTCTTAGCGCTCCGAATCTCCACTGGCATTTTCTACAGAAAGAGTGTTTCAGAACGGCTCAATCAAAACTAAGGTTCAACTCTTTTAGTTGAACAAAGAGAACAGAAAGAAGTTTCACACAATTCTTCTGTGTAGTTTTTATTTGTAGACATTCTTTTTCCCAATATAGGCCTCTTAGCGCTCAGAATGTCCAATTGCAGTTTCTACAGAAAGAGTGTTTCAGAACGGCTCAATCAAAAGTAAGGTTCAACTCTGTTAGTTGAATGCACAGAACAGAAAGAAGTTTCATACAATGCTTCTGTGTAGTTTCTATTTGAACATATTCTTTTTTCCACTATTACCCACTTAGCGCTACGAATGTCCAGTTGCATTTTCTACAGACAGAGTGTTTCAAAACTGCTCAATCAAAAGTATGGTTTAACTCTGTTAGCTGAAGGCTCAGATCAGAAAGAAATTTCACAGAATGCTTCTGTGTAGTTTATATTTGAATATATTCCTTTTTCCACTACTACGCTCTTAGCGCTCCAAATGTCCAGTTGCATTTTCTACAGAAAGAGTGTTCAGATCTGCTCAATCAAAAATATGTTTTATCTCTGTTAACTGAATTTACAGATCAGAAATAAGTTTCACAGAATGCATCTGTGTAGTTTTTATTTGAAGATATTCTTTTTCCCAATGTAGGCCTCTTAGCGCTTAGCATGTCCAATTGCAGTTTCTACAGAAAGAGTGTTTCAGAACGGCTCAATCAAAAGTAAGGTTCAACTCTGTTAGTTGAATGCACAGAACAGAAAGAATTTTCACAGAATGCTACTGTGTAGTTTATATTTGAACATATTCCTTTTTCCACTATTACCCTCTTAGCGCTCCGAATGTCCACTTGCATTTTCTGCAGAAAGAGTGTTCAGAACTGCGCAATCAAAAGTATGGTTTAACTCTGTTAGCTTAATGAACATATCAGAAATAAGTTTCACAGAATGCTTCTGTGTAGTTTTTATTTGAAGATATTATTTTTCCCAATAGAGGCCTCTTAGCGCTCAGAATGTCCAATTGCAGTTTCTACAGAAAGAGTGTTTCAGAAAGGCTCAATCAAAAGTAAGGTTCAACTCTGTTAGTTGAATGCACAGAACAGAAAGAAGTTTCATACAATGCTTCTGTGTAGTTTATATTTGAACAAATTCTTTTTTCCACTATTACCCACTTAGCGCTACGAATGTCCAGTTGCATTTTCTACAGACAGAGTGTTTCATAACTGCTCAATCAAAAATATGTTTTATGTCTGTTAACTGAATTTACAGATCAGAAATAAGTTTCACAGAATGCATCTGTGTAGTTTTTATTTGAAGATATTCTTTTTCCCAAAGTAGGCCTCTTAGCGCTTAGCATGTCCAATTGCAGTTTCTACAGAAAGAGTGTTTCAGAACGGCTCAATCAAAAGTAAGGTTCCACTCTGTTAGTTGAATGCACAGAACAGAAAGAATTTTCACAGAATGCTACTGTGTAGTTTATATTTGAATATATTCCTTTTTCCACTATTACCCTCTTAGCGCTCCGAATGTCCACCTGCATTTTCTACAGAAAGAGTGTTCAGAACTGCGCAATCAAAAGTATGGTTTAACTCTGTTAGCTTAATGAACATATCAGAAATAAGTTTCACACAATGCTTCTGTGCAGTTTTTATTTGAAGATATTATTTTTCCCAATAGAGGCCTCTTAGCGCTCAGAATGTCCAATTGCATTTTCTACAGAAAGAGTGTTTCAGAACGGCTCAATCAAAACTAAGGTTCAACTCTTTTATTTGAACAAACAGAACAGAAAGAAGTTTCACACAATTCTTCTGTGTAGTTTTTATTTGTAGACATTCTTTTTCCCAATATAGGCCTCTTAGCGCTCAGAATGTCCAATTGCAGTTTCTACAGAAAGAGTGTTTCAGAACGGCTCAATCAAAAGTCAGATTCAACTCTGTTAGTTGAATGCACAGAACAGAAAGAAGTTTCATACAATGCTTCTGTGTAGTTTATATTTGAACATATTCTTTTTTCCACTATTACCCACTTAGCGCTACGAATGTCCAGTTGCATTTTCTACAGACAGAGAGTTTCAAAACTGCTCAATCAAAGTATGGTTTAACTCTGTTAGCTGAATGCTCAGATCAGAAAGAAGTTTCACAGAATGCTTCTGTGTAGTTTATATTTGAATATATTCCTTTTTCCACTACTACGCTCTTAGCGCTCCAAATGTCCAGTTGCATTTTCTACAGAAAGAGTGTTCAGATCTGCTCAATCAAAAGTATGGTTTAACTCTGTTAGCTGAATGCACAGATCAGAAAGAAGTTTCACCGAATGATTCTGTGTAGTTTATATTTGAAGACATTCCTTTTTCCACTATTACCCTCTTAGCGCTCCGAATCTCCACTTGCATTTTCTACAAAAAGAGTGTTTCATAACTGCTCAATCAAAAATATGTTTTATCTGTGTTAACTGAATTTACAGATCAGAAATAAGTTTCACAGAATGCATCTGTGTAGTTTTTATTTGAAGATATTCTTTTTCCCAATGTAGGCCTCTTAGCGCTTAGCATGTCCAATTGCAGTTTCTACAGAAAGAGTGTTTCAGAACGACTCAATCAAAAGTAAGGTTCAACTCGGTTAGTTGAATGCACAGAACAGAATGAATTTTCACAGAATGCTACTGTGTAGTTTATATTTGAATATATTCCTTTTTCCACTATTACCCTCTTAGAGTTCCGAATGTCCACTTGCATTTTCTACAGAAAGAGTGTTCAGAACTGCGCAATCAAAGGTATGGTTTTACTCTGTTAGCTTAATGAACATATCAGAAATAAGTTTCACACAATGCTTCTGTGTAGTTTTTATTTGAAGATATTATTTTTCCCAATAGAGGCCTCTTAGCGCTCCGAATGTCCACTTGCATTTTCTACAGAAAGAGTGTTCAGAACTGCGCAATCAAAAGTATGGTTTAACTCTGTTAGCTTAATGAACATATCAGAAATATGTTTCACACAATGCTTCTGTTTAGTTTTTATTTGAAGATATTATTTTTCCCAATATAGGCCTCTTAGCGCTCAGAATGTCCAATTGCAGTTTCTACAGAAAGAGTGTCTCAGAAAGGCTCAATCAAAAGTAAGGTTCAACTCTGTTAGTTGAATGCACAGAACAGAAAGAAGTTTCATACAATGCTTCTGTGTAGTTTATATTTGAACATATTTTTTTTCCACTATAACCCACTTAGCGCTACGAATGTCCAGTTGCATTCTCTACAGAAAGAGTGTTTCAAAACTGCTCAATCAAAAGTATGGTTTAAATCTGTTAGCTGAATGCTCAGATCAGAAAGAAGTTTCACAGAATGCTTCTGTGTAGTTTATATTTGAATATATTCCTTTTTCCACTACTACTCTCTTAGCGCTCCAAATGTCCAGTTGCATTTTCTACAGAAAGAGTGTTCAGATCTGCTCAATCAAAAGTATGTTTTAACTCTGTTAGCTGAATGCACAGATCAGAAAGAAGTTTCACAGAATGATTCTGTGTAGTTTATATTTGGAGACATTCCTTTTTCCACTATTACCCTCTTAGCGCTCCGAATCTCCACTTGCATTTTCTACAGAAAGAGTGTTTCAGAACGGCTCAATGAAAACTAAGGTTCAACTCTTTTAGTTGAACAAACAGAACAGAAATAAGTTTCACACAATTCTTCTGTGTAGTTTTTATTTGTAGACATTCTTTTTCCCAATATAGGCCTCTTAGCGCTCAGAATGTCCAATTGCAGTTTCTACAGAAAGAGTGTTTCAGAACGGCTCAGTCAAAAATAAGGTTCAACTCTGTTAGTTGAATGCACAGAACAGAAAGAAGTTTCATACAATACTTCTGTGTAGTTTATATTTGAACATATTCTTTTTTCCACTATTACCCACTTAGCGCTACGAATGTCCAGTTGCATTTTCTACAGACAGAGAGTTTCAAAACTGCTCAATCAAAAGTATGGTTTAAATCTGTTAGCTGAATGCTCAGATCAGAAAGAAGTTTCACAGAATGCTTCTGTGTAGTTTATATTTGAATATATTCCTTTTTCCACTACTACGCTCTTAGCGCTCCAAATGTCCAGTTGCATTTTCTAGAGAAAGAGTGTTCAGATCTGCTCAATCAAAAGTATGGTTTAACTCTGTTAGCTGAATGCACAGATCAGAAAGAAGTTTCACCGAATGATTCTGTGTAGTTTATATTTGAAGACATACATTTTTCCACTATTACCCTCTTAGCGCTCCGAATCTCCACTTGCATTTTCTACAAAAAGAGTGTTTCATAACTGCTCAATCAAAAATATATTTTATCTCTGTTAACTGAATTTACAGATCAGAAATAAGTTTCACAGAATGCATCTGTGTTGTTTTTATTTGAAGATATTATTTTTCCCAATGTAGGCCTCTTAGCGCTTAGCATGTCCAATTGCAGTTTCTACAGAAAGAGTGTTTCAGAACGGCTCAATCAAAAGTAAGGTTCAACTCTGTTAGTTGAATGCACAGAACAGAAAGAATTTTCACAGAATGCTACTGTGTAGTTTATATTTGAATATATTCCTTTTCCCACTATTACCCTCTTAGCGCTCCGAATGTCCACTTGCATTTTCTACAGAAAGAGTGTTCAGAACTGCGCAATCAAAAGTATGGTTTAACTCTGTTAGCTTAATGAACATATCAGAAATAAGTTTCACACAATGCTTCTGTGTAGTTTTTATTTGAAGATATTATTTTTCCCAATAGAGGCCTCTTATTGCTCAGAATGTCCAATTGCGGTTTCTACAGAAAGAGTGTTCAGAACTGCGCAATCAAAAGTATGGTTTAACTCTGTTAGCTTAATGAACATATCAGAAATAAGTTTCACACAATGCTTCTGTGTAGTTTTTATTTGAAGATATTATTTTTCCCAATAGAGTCCTCTTAGCGCTCAGAATGTCCAATTGCATTTTCTACAGAAAGAGTGTCTCAGAAAGGCTCAATCAAAAGTAAGGTTCAACTCTGTTAGTTGAATGCACAGAACAGAAAGAAATTTCATACAATGCTTCTGTGTAGTTTATATTTGAACATATTCTTTTTTCCACTATTACCCACTTAGCGCTACGAATGTCCAGTTGCATTTTCTACAGACAGAGTGTTTCAAAACTGCTCAATCAAAAGTATGGTTTAACTCTGTTAGCTGAATGCTCAGATCAGAAAGAAGTTTCACAGAATGCTTCTGTGTAGTTTATATTTGAATATATTCCTTTTTCCACTACTGCTCTCTTAGCGCTCCAAATGTCCAGTTGCATTATCTACAGAAAGAGTGTTCAGATCTGCTCAATCAAAAGTATGGTTTAACTCTGTTAGCTGAATGCACAGATCAGAAAGAAGTTTCACAGAATGATTCTGTGTAGTTTATATTTGGAGACATTCCTTTTTCCACTATTACCCTCTTAGCGCTCCGAATCTCCACTTGCATTTTGTACAGAAAGAGTGTTTCAGAACGGCTCAATCAAAACTAAGTTTCAACTCTTTTAGTTGAACAAACAGAACAGAAAGAAGTTTCACACAATTCTTCTGTGTAGTTTTTATTTGTAGACATTCTTTTTCCCAATATAGGCCTCTTAGCGCACAGAATGTCCAATTGCAGTTTCTACAGAAAGAGTGTTTCAGAACGGCTCAATCAAAAGTAAGGTTCAACTCTGTTAGTTGAATGCACAGAACAGAAAGAAGTTTCTTACAATGCTTCTGTGTAGTTTATATTTGAACATATTCTTTTTTCCACTATTACCCACTTAGCGCTACGAATGTCCAGTTGCATTTTCTACAGACAGAGTGTTTCAAAACTGCTCAATCAAAAGTATGGTTTAACTCTGTTAGCTGAAGGCTCAGATCAGAAAGAAGTTTCACAGAATGCTTCTGTGTAGTTTATATTTGAATATATTCCTTTTTCCACTACTACGCTCTTAGCGCTCCAAATGTCCAGTTGCATTTTCTACAGAAAGAGTGTTCAGATCTGCTAAATCAAAAGTATGGTTTAACTCTGTTACCTGAATGCACAGATCAGAGAGAAGTTTCACCGAATGATTCTGTGTAGTTTATATTTGAAGACATTCCTTTTTCCACTATTAACCTCTTAGCGCTCCGAATCTCCACTTGCATTTTCTACAAAAAGAGTGTTTCATAACTGCTCAATCAAAAATATGTTTTATGTCTGTTAACTGAATTTACAGATCAGAAATAAGTTTCACAGAATGCATCTGTGTAGTTTTTATTTGAAGATATTCTTTTTCCCAAAGTAGGCCTCTTAGCGCTTAGCATGTCCAATTGCAGTTTCTACAGAAAGAGTGTTTCAGAACGGCTCAATCAAAAGTAAGGTTCCACTCTGTTAGTTGAATGCACAGAACAGAAAGAATTTTCACAGAATGCTACTGTGTAGTTTATATTTGAATATATTCCTTTTTCCACTATTACCCTCTTAGCGCTCCGAATGTCCACCTGCATTTTCTACAGAAAGAGTGTTCAGAACTGCGCAATCAAAAGTATGGTTTAACTCTGTTAGCTTAATGAACATATCAGAAATAAGTTTCACACAATGCTTCTGTGTAGTTTTTATTTGAAGATATTATTTTTCCCAATAGAGGCCTCTTAGCGCTCAGAATGTCCAATTGCATTTTCTACAGAAAGAGTGTTTCAGAACGGCTCAATCAAAACTAAGGTTCAACTCTTTTATTTGAACAAACAGAACAGAAAGAAGTTTCACACAATTCTTCTGTGTAGTTTTTATTTGTAGACATTCTTTTTCCCAATATAGGCCTCTTAGCGCTCCGAATGTCCACTTGCATTTTCTACAGAAAGAGTGTTCAGAACTGCGCAATCAAAAGTATGGTTTAACTCTGTTAGCTTAATGAACATATCAGAAATATGTTTCACACAATGCTTCTGTTTAGTTTTTATTTGAAGATATTATTTTTCCCAATATAGGCCTCTTAGCGCTCAGAATGTCCAATTGCAGTTTCTACAGAAAGAGTGTCTCAGAAAGGCTCAATCAAAAGTAAGGTTCAACTCTGTTAGTTGAATGCACAGAACAGAAAGAAGTTTCATACAATGCTTCTGTGTAGTTTATATTTGAACATATTCTTTTTTCCACTATAACCCACTTAGCGCTACGAATGTCCAGTTGCATTCTCTACAGACAGAGTGTTTCAAAACTGCTCAATCAAAAGTATGGTTTAAATCTGTTAGCTGAATGCTCAGATCAGAAAGAAGTTTCACAGAATGCTTCTGTGTAGTTTATATTTGAATATATTCCTTTTTCCACTACTACTCTCTTAGCGCTCCAAATGTCCAGTTGCATTTTCTACAGAAAGAGTGTTCAGATCTGCTCAATCAAAAGTATGTTTTAACTCTGTTAGCTGAATGCACAGATCAGAAAGAAGTTTCACAGAATGATTCTGTGTAGTTTATATTTGGAGACATTCCTTTTTCCACTATTACCCTCTTAGCGCTCCGAATCTCCACTTGCATTTTCTTCAGAAAGAGTGTTTCAGAACGGCTCAATCAAAACTAAGGTTCAACTCTTTTAGTTGAACAAACAGAACAGAAAGAAGTTTCACACAATTCTTCTGTGTAGTTTTTATTTGTAGACATTCTTTTTCCCAATATAGGCCTCTTAGCGCTCAGAATGTCCAATTGCAGTTTCTACAGAAAGAGTGTTTCAGAACGGCTCAATCAAAAATAAGGTTCAACACTGTTAGTTGAATGCACAGAACAGAAAGAAGTTTCATACAATGCTTCTGTGTAGTTTATATTTGAACATATTCTTTTTTCCACTATTACCCACTTAGCGCTACGAATGTCCAGTTGCATTTTCTACAGACAGAGAGTTTCAAAACTGCTCAATCAAAAGTATGGTTTAACTCTGTTAGCTGAATGCTCAGATCAGAAAGAAGTTTCACAGAATGCTTCTGTGTAGTTTATATTTGAATATATTCCTTTTTCCACTACTACGCTCTTAGCGCTCCAAATGTCCAGTTGCATTTTCTAGAGAAAGAGTGTTCAGATCTGCTCAATCAAAAGTATGGTTTAACTCTGTTAGCTGAATGCACAGATCAGAAAGAAGTTTCACCGAATGATTCTGTGTAGTTTATATTTGAAGACATACCTTTTTCCACTATTACCCTCTTAGCGCTCCGAATCTCCACTTGCATTTTCTACAAAAAGAGTGTTTCATAACTGCTCAATCAAAAATATATTTTATCTCTGTTAACTGAATTTACAGATCAGAAATAAGTTTCACAGAATGCATCTGTGTTGTTTTTATTTGAAGATATTCTTTTTCCCAATGTAGGCCTCTTAGCGCTTAGCATGTCCAATTGCAGTTTCTACAGAAAGAGTGTTTCAGAACGGCTCAATCAAAAGTAAGGTTCAACTCTGTTAGTTGTATGCACAGAACAGAAAGAATTTTCACAGAATGCTACTGTGAAGTTTATATTTGAATATATTCCCTTTCCCACTATTACCCTCTTAGCGCTCCGAATGTCCACTTGCATTTTCTACAGAAAGAGTGTTCAGAACTGCGCAATCAAAAGTATGGTTTAACTCTGTTAGCTTAATGAACATATCAGAAATAAGTTTCACACAATGCTTCTGTGTAGTTTTTATTTGAAGATATTATTTTTCCCAATAGAGGCCTCTTATTGCTCAGAATGTCCAATTGCGGTTTCTACAGAAAGAGTGTTCAGAACTGCGCAATCAAAAGTATGGTTTAACTCTGTTAGCTTAATGAACATATCAGAAATAAGTTTCACACAATGCTTCTGTGTAGTTTTTATTTGAAGATATTATTTTTCCCAATAGAGGCCTCTTAGCGCTCAGAATGTCCAATTGCATTTTCTACAGAAAGAGTGTCTCAGAAAGGCTCAATCAAAAGTAAGGTTCAACTCTGTTAGTTGAATGCACAGAACAGAAAGAAATTTCATACAATGCTTCTGTGTAGTTTATATTTGAACATATTCTTTTTTCCACTATTACCCACTTAGCGCTACGAATGTCCAGTTGCATTTTCTACAGACAGAGTGTTTCAAAACTGCTCAATCAAAAGTATGGTTTAACTCTGTTAGCTGAATGCTCAGATCAGAAAGAAGTTTCACAGAATGCTTCTGTGTAGTTTATATTTGAATATATTCCTTTTTCCACTACTACTCTCTTAGCGCTCCAAATGTCCAGTTGCATTTTCTACAGAAAGAGTGTTCAGATCTGCTCAATCAAAAGTATGGTTTAACTCTGTTAGCTGAATGCACAGATCAGAAAGAAGTTTCACCGAATGATTCTGTGTAGTTTATATTTGAAGACATTCCTTTTTCCACTATTACCCTCTTAGCGCTCCGAATCTCCACTTGCATTTTCTACAAAAAGAGTGTTTCATAACTGCTCAATCAAAAATATGTTTTATCTCTGTTAACTGAATTTACAGATCAGAAATAAGTTTCACAGAATGCATCTGTGTAGTTTTTATTTGAAGATATTCTTTTTCCCAATGTAGGCCTCTTAGCGCTTAGCATGTCCAATTGCAGTTTCTACAGAAAGAGTGTTTCAGAACGGCTCAATCAAAAGTAAGGTTCAACTCTGTTAGTTGAATGCACAGAACAGAAAGAATTTTCACAGAATACTACTGTGTAGTTTATATTTGAATATATTCCTTTTTCCACTATTACCCTCTTAGCGCTCCGAATGTCCACTTGCATTTTCTACAGAAAGAGTGTTCAGAACTGCGCAATCAAAAGTATGGTTTAACTCTGTTAGCTTAATATACATATCAGAAATAAGTTTCACACAATGCTTCTGTGTAGTTTTTATTTGAAGATATTATTTTTCCCAATAGAGGCCTCTTAGCGCTCAGAATGTCCAATTGCAGTTTCTACAGAAAGAGTGTTTCAGAAAGGCTCAATCAAAAGTAAGGTTCAACTCTGTTAGTTGAATGCACAGAACAGAAAGAAGTTTCATACAATGCTTCTGTGTAGTTTATATTTGAACATATTCTTTTTTCCTCTATTACCCACTTAGCGCTACGAATGTCCAGTTGCATTTTCTACAAACAGAGTGTTTCAAAACTGCTCAATCAAAAGTGTGGTTTAACTCTGTTAGCTGAATGCTCAGATCAGAAAGAAGTTTCACAGAATGCTTCTGTGTAGTTTATATTTGAATATATTCCTTTTTCCACTACTACTCTCTTCGCGCTCCAAATGTCCAGTTGCATTTTCTACAGAAAGAGTGTTCAGATCTGCTCAATCAAAAGTATGGTTTAACTCTGTTAGCTGAATGCACAGATCAGAAAGAAGTTTCAGAGAATGATTCTGTGTAGTTTATATTTGGAGACATTCCTTTTTCCACTATTACCCTCTTAGCGCTCCGAATCTCCACTTGCATTTTCTACGGAAATAGTGTTTCAGAACGGCTCAATCAAAACTAAGGTTCAACTCTTTTAGTTGAACAAACAGAACAGAAATAAGTTTCACACAATTCTTCTGTGTAGTTTTTATTTGTAGACATTCTTTTTCCCAATATAGGCCTCTTAGCGCTCAGAATGTCCAATTGCAGTTTCTACAGAAAGAGTGTTTCAGAACGGCTCAATCAAAAGTAAGGTTCAACTCTGTTAGTTGAATGCACAGAACAGAAAGAAGTTTCATAAAATGCTTCTGTGTAGTTTCTATTTGAACATATTCTTTTTTCCACTATTACCCACTTAGCGCTACGAATGTCCAGTTGCATTTTCTACAGACAGAGTGTTTCAAAACTGCTCAATCAAAAGTATGGTTTAACTCTGTTAGCTGAAGGCTCAGATCAGAAAGAAGTTTCACAGAATGCTTCTGTGTAGTTTATATTTGAATATATTACTTTTTCCACTACTACGCTCTTAGCGCTCCAAATGTCCAGTTGCATTTTCTACAGAAAGAGTGTTCAGATCTGCTCAATCAAAATTATGGTTTAACTCTGTTAGCTGAATGCACAGATCAGAAAGAAGTTTCACCGAATGATTCTGTGTAGTTTATATTTGAAGACATTCCTTTTTACACTATTACCCTCTTAGCGCTCCGAATCTCCACTTGCATTTTCTACAAAAAGAGTGTTTCATAACTGCTCAATCAAAAATATGTTTTATCTCTGTTAACTGAATTTACAGATCAGAAATAAGTTTCACAGAATGCATCTGTGTAGTTTTTATTTGAAGATATTCTTTTTCCCAATGTAGGCCTCTTAGCGCTTAGCATGTCCAATTGCAGTTTCTACAGAAAGAGTGTTTCAGAACGGCTCAATCAAAAGTAAGGTTCAACTCTGTTAGTTGAATGCACAGAACAGAAAGAATTTTCACAGAATGCTACTGTGTAGTTTATATTTGAATATATTCCTTTTTCCACTATTACCGTCTTAGCGCTCCGAAAGTCCACTTGCATTTTCTACAGAAAGAGTGTTCAGAACTGCGCAATCAAAAGTATGGTTTAACTCTGTTAGCTTAATGAACATATCAGAAATAAGTTTCACACAATGCTTCTGTGTAGTTTTTATTTGAAGATATTATTTTTCCCAATAGAGGCCTCTTAGCGCTCAGAATGTCCAATTGCAGTTTCTACAGAAAGAGTGTTTCAGAAAGGCTCAATCAAAAGTAAGGTTCAACTCTGTTAGTTGAATGCACAGAACAGAAAGAAGTTTCATACAATGCTTCTGTGTAGTTTATATTTGAACATATTCTTTTTTCCACTATTACCCACTTAGCGCTATGAATGTCCAGTTGCATTTTCTACAGACAGAGTGTTGCAAAACTGCTCAATCAAAAGTATGGTTTAACTCTGTTAGCTGAATGCTCAGATCAGAAAGAAGTTTCACAGAATGCTTCTGTGTAGTTTATATTTGAATATATTCCTTTTTCCACTACTGCTCTCTTAGCGCTCCAAATGTCCAGTTGCATTATCTACAGAAAGAGTGTTCAGATCTGCTCAATCAAAAGTATGGTTTAACTCTGTTAGCTGAATGCACAGTTCAGAAAGAAGTTTCACAGAATGATTCTGTGTAGTTTATATTTGGAGACATTCCTTTTTCCACTATTACCCTCTTAGCGCTCCAAATCTCCACTTGCATTTTGTACAGAAAGAGTGTTTCAGAACGGCTCAATCAAAACTAAGGTTCAACTCTTTTAGTTGAACAAACAGAAGAGAAAGAAGTTTCACACAATTCTTCTGTGTAGTTTTTATTTGTAGACATTCTTTTTCCCAATATAGGCCTCTTAGCGCTCAGAATGACCAATTGCAGTTTCTACAGAAAGAGTGTTTCAGAACGGCTCAATCAAAAGTAAGGTTCAACTCTGTTAGTTGAATGCACAGAACAGAAAGAAGTTTCATACAATGCTTCTGTGTAGTTTATATTTGAACATATTCTTTTTTCTACTATTACCCACTTAGCGCTACGAATGTCCAGTTGCATTTTCTACAGACAGAGTGTTTCAAAACTGCTCAATCAAAAGTATGGTTTAACTCTGTTAGCTGAAGGCTCAGATCAGAAAGAAGTTTCACAGAATGCTTCTGTGTAGTTTATATTTGAATATATTCCTTTTTCCACTACTACGCTCTTAGCGCTCCAAAGGTCCAGTTGCATTTTCTACAGAAAGGGTGTTCAGATCTGCTCAATCAAAAGTATGGTTTAACTCTGTTAGCTGAATGCACAGATCAGAGAGAAGTTTCACCGAATGTTTCTGTGTAGTTTATATTTGAAGACATTCCTTTTTCCACTATTACCCTCTTAGCGCTCCGAATCTCCACTTGCATTTTCTACAAAAAGAGTGTTTCATAACTGCTCAATCAAACATATGTTTTATCTCTGTTAACTGAATTTACAGATCAGAAATAAGTTTCACAGAATGCATCTGTGTAGTTTTTATTTGAAGATATTCTTTTTCCCAAAGTAGGCCTCTTAGCGCTTAGCATGTCCAATTGCAGTTTCTACAGAAAGAGTGTTTCAGAACGGCTCAATCAAAAGTAAGGTTCAACTCTGTTAGTTGAATGCACAGAACAGAAAGAATTTTCACAGAATGCTACTGTGTAGTTTATATTTGAATATATTCCTTTTTCCACTATTACCCTCTTAGCGCTCCGAATGTCCACCTGCATTTTCTACAGAAAGAGTGTTCAGAACTGCACAATCAAAAGTATGGTTTAACTCTGTTAGCTTAATGAACATATCAGAAATAAGTTTCACATAATGCTTCTGTGTAGTTTTTATTTGAAGATATTATTTTTCCCAATAGAGGCCTCTTAGTGCTCAGAATGTTCAATTGCAGTTTCTACAGAAAGAGTGTCTCAGAAAGGCTCAATCAAAAGTAAGGTTCAACTCTGTTAGTTGAATGCACAGAACAGAAAGAAGTTTCATACAATGCTTCTGTGTAGTTTATATTTGAACATATTCTTTTTTCCACTATTACCCACTTAGCGCTACGAATGTCCAGTTGCATTTTCTACAGACAGAGTGTTTCAAAACTGCTCAATCAAAAGTATAGTTTAACTCTGTTAGCTGAATGCTCAGATCAGAAAGTAGTTTCACAGAATGCTTCTGTGTAGTTTATATTTGAATATATTCCTTTTTCCACTACTACTCTCTTAGCGCTCCAAATGTCCAGTTGCATTTTCTACAGAAAGAGTGTTCAGATCTGCTCAATCAAAAGTATGGTATAACTCTGTTAGCTGAATGCACAGATCAGAAAGAAGTTTCACAGAATGATTCTGTGTAGTTTATATTTGGAGACATTCCTTTTTCCACTATTACCCTCTTAGCGCTCCGAATCTCCACTTGCATTTTCTACAGAAAGAGTGTTTCAGAACGGCTCAATCAAAACTAAAGTTCAACTCTTTTAGTTGAACAAACAGAACAGAAAGAAGTTTCACACAATTCTTCTGTGTAGTTTTTATTTGTAGACATTCTTTTTCCCAATATAGGCCTCTTAGCGCTCAGAATGTCCAATTGCAGTTTCTACAGAAAGAGTGTTTCAGAACGGCTCAATCAAAAGTCAGGTTCAACTCTGTTAGTTGAATGCACAGAACAGAAAGGAGTTTCATACAATGCTTCTGTGTAGTTTATATTTGAACATATTCTTTTTTCCACTATTACCCACTTAGCGCTACGAATGTCCAGTTGCATTTTCTACAGACAGAGAGTTTCAAAACTGCTCAATCAAAAGTATGGTTTAACTCTGTTAGCTGAATGCTCAGATCAGAAAGAAGTTTCACAGAATGCTTCTGTGTAGTTTATATTTGAATATATTCCTTTTTCCACTACTACTCTCTTCGCGCTCCAAATGTCCAGTTGCATTTTCTACAGAAAGAGTGTTCAGATCTGCTCAATCAAAAGTATGGTTTAACTCTGTTAGCTGAATGCACAGATCAGAAAGAAGTTTCAGAGAATGATTCTGTGTAGTTTATATTTGGAGACATTCCTTTTTCCACTATTACCCTCTTAGCGCTCCGAATCTCCACTTGCATTTTCTACGGAAATAGTGTTTCAGAACGGCTCAATCAAAACTAAGGTTCAACTCTTTTAGTTGAACAAACAGAACAGAAATAAGTTTCACACAATTCTTCTGTGTAGTTTTTATTTGTAGACATTCTTTTTCCCAATATAGGCCTCTTAGCGCTCAGAATGTCCAATTGCAGTTTCTACAGAAAGAGTGTTTCAGAACGGCTCAATAAAAAGTAAGGTTCAACTCTGTTAGTTGAATGCACAGAACAGAAAGAAGTTTCATACAATGCTTCTGTGTAGTTTCTATTTGAACATATTCTTTTTTCCACTATTACCCACTTAGCGCTACGAATGTCCAGTTGCATTTTCTACAGACAGAGTGTTTCAAAACTGCTCAATCAAAAGTATGGTTTAACTCTGTTAGCTGAAGGCTCAGATCAGAAAGAAGTTTCACAGAATGCTTCTGTGTAGTTTATATTTGAATATATTCCTTTTTCCACTACTACGCTCTTAGCGCTCCAAATGTCCAGTTGCATTTTCTACAGAAAGAGTGTTCAGATCTGCTCAATCAAAATTATGGTTTAACTCTGTTAGCTGAATGCACAGATCAGAAAGAAGTTTCACCGAATGATTCTGTGTAGTTTATATTTGAAGACATTCCTTTTTACACTATTACCCTCTTAGCGCTCCGAATCTCCACTTGCATTTTCTACAAAAAGAGTGTTTCATAACTGCTCAATCAAAAATATGTTTTATCTCTGTTAACTGAATTTACAGATCAGAAATAAGTTTCACAGAATGCATCTGTGTAGTTTTTATTTGAAGATATTCTTTTTCCCAATGTAGGCCTCTTAGCGCTTAGCATGTCCAATTGCAGTTTCTACAGAAAGAGTGTTTCAGAACGGCTCAATCAAAAGTAAGCTTCAACTCTGTTAGTTGAATGCACAGAACAGAAAGAATTTTCACAGAATGCTACTGTGTAGTTTATATTTGAATATATTACTTTTTCCACTATTACCGTCTTAGCGCTCCGAAAGTCCACTTGCATTTTCTACAGAAAGAGTGTTCAGAACTGCGCAATCAAAAGTATGGTTTAACTCTGTTAGCTTAATGAACATATCAGAAATAAGTTTCACACAATGCTTCTGTGTAGTTTTTATTTGAAGATATTATTTTTCCCAATAGAGGCCTCTTAGCGCTCAGAATGTCCAATTGCAGTTTATACAGAAAGAGTGTTTCAGAAAGGCTCAATCAAAAGTAAGGTTCAACTCTGTTAGTTGAATGCACAGAACAGAAAGAAGTTTCATACAATGCTTCTGTGTAGTTTATATTTGAACATATTCTTTTTTCCACTATTACCCACTTAGCGCTACGAATGTCCAGTTGCATTTTCTACAGACAGAGTGTTGCAAAACTGCTCAATCAAAAGTATGGTTTAACTCTGTTAGCTGAATGCTCAGATCAGAAAGAAGTTTCACAGAATGCTTCTGTGTAGTTTATATTTGAATATATTCCTTTTTCCACTACTGCTCTCTTAGCGCTCCAAATGTCCAGTTGCATTATCTACAGAAAGAGTGTTCAGATCTGCTCAATCAAAAGTATGGTTTAACTCTGTTAGCTGAATGCACAGATCAGAAAGAAGTTTCACAGAATGATTCTGTGTAGTTTATATTTGGAGACATTCCTTTTTCCACTATTACCCTCTTAGCGCTCCAAATCTCCACTTGCATTTTGTACAGAAAGAGTGTTTCAGAACGGCTCAATCAAAACTAAGGTTCAACTCTTTTAGTTGAACAAACAGAAGAGAAAGAAGTTTCACACAATTCTTCTGTGTAGTTTTTATTTGTAGACATTCTTTTTCCCAATATAGGCCTCTTAGCGCTCAGAATGACCAATTGCAGTTTCTACAGAAAGAGTGTTTCAGAACGGCTCAATCAAAAGTAAGGTTCAACTCTGTTAGTTGAATGCACAGAACAGAAAGGAGTTTCATACAATGCTTCTGTGTAGTTTATATTTGAAAATACTCTTTTTTCCACTGTTACCCACTTAGCGCTACGAATGTCCAGTTGCATTTTCTACAGACAGAGAGTTTCAAACTGCTCAATCAAAAGTATGGTTTAACTCTGTTAGCTGAATGCTCAGATCAGAAAGAAGTTTCACTGAATGCTTCTGTGTAGTTTATATTTGAATATATTCCTTTTTCCACTACTACGCTCTTAGCGCTCCAAATGTCCAGTTGCATTTTCTACAGAAAGAGTGTTCAGATCTGCTCAATCAAAAGTATGGTTTAACTCTGTTAGCTGAATTCTCAGATCAGAAAGAAGTTTCACAGAATGCTTCTGTGTAGTTTATATTTGAATATATTCCTTTTTCCACTACTACTCTCTTAGCGCTCCAAATGTCCAGTTGCATTTTCTACAGAAAGAGTGTTCAGATCTGCTCAATCAAAAGTATGGTTTAACTCTGTTAGCTGAATGCACAGATCAGAAAGAAGTTTCACAGAATGATTCTGTGTAGTTTATATTTGGAGACATTCCTTTTTCCACTATTACCCTCTTAGCGCTCCGAATCTCCACTTGCATTTTCTACAAAAAGAGTGTTTCATAACTGCTCAATCAAAAATATGTTTTATCTCTGTTAACTGAATTTACAGATCAGAAATAAGTTTCACAGAATGCATCTGTGTATTTTTTATTTGAAGATATTCTTTTTCCCAATGTAGGCCTCTAAGCGCTTAGCATGTCCAATTGCAGTTTCTACAGAAAGAGTGTTTCAGAACGGCTCAATCAAAAGTAAGGTTCAACTCTGTTAGTTGAATGCACAGAACAGAAAGAATTTTCACAGAATGCTACTGTGTAGTTTATATTTGAATATATTCCTTTTTCCACTATTACCCTCTTAGCGCTCCGAATGTCCACTTGCATTTTCTACAGAAAGAGTGTTCAGAACTGCGCAATCAAAAGTATGGTTTAACTCTGTTAGCTTAATGAACATATCAGAAATAAGTTTCACACAATGCTTCTGTGTAGTTTTTATTTGAAGATATTATTTTTCCCAATAGAGGCCTCTTAGCGCTCAGAATGTCCAATTGCAGTTTCTACAGAAAGAGTGTTTCAGAAAGGCTCAATCAAACGTAAGTTTCAACACTGTTAGTTGAATGCACAGAACAGAAAGAAGTTTCATACAATGCTTCTGTGTAGTTTATATTTGAACATATTCTTTTTTCCACTATTACCCTCTTAGCGCTACGAATGTCCAGTTGCATTTTCTACAGACAGAGTGTTTCAAAACTGCTCAATCAAAAGTATGGTTTAACTCTGTTAGCTGAATGCTCAGATCAGAAAGAAGTTTCACAGAATGCTTCTGTGTAGTTTATATTTGAATATATTCCTTTTTCCACTACTACGCTCTTAGCGCTCCAAATGTCCAGTTGCATTTTCTACAGAAGGAGTGTTCAGATCTGCTCAATCAAAAGTCTGGTTTAACTCTGTTAGCTGAATGCATAGATCAGAAAGAAGTTTCACAGAATGATTCTGTGTAGTTTATATTTGGAGACATTCCTTTTTCCACTATTAGCCTCTTATCGCTCCGAATCTCCACTTGCATTTTCTACAGAAAGAGTGTTTCAGAACGGCTCAATCAAAACTAAGTTTCCACTCTTTTAGTTGAACAAACAGAACAGAAAGAAGTTTCACACAATTCTTCTGTGTAGTTTTTATTTGTAGACATTCTTTTTCCCAATATAGGCCTCTTAGCGCTCAGAATGTCCAATTGCAGTTTCTACAGAAAGAGTGTTTCAGAACGGCTCAATCAAAAGTAAGGTTCAACTCTGTTAGTTGAATGCACAGAACAGAAAGAAGTTTCATACAATGCTTCTGTGTAGTTTATATTTGAACATATTCTTTTTTCCACTATTACCCAATTAGCGCTACGTATGTCCAGTTGCATTTTCTACAGACAGAGAATTTCAAAACTGCTCAATCAAAAGTAAGGTTTAACTCTGTTAGCTGAATGCTCAGATCAGAAAGAAGTTTCACAGAATGCTTCTGTGTAGTTTATATTTGAATATATTCCTTTTTCCACTACTACGCTCTTAGCGTTCCAAATGTCCAGTTGCATTTTCTACAGAAAGAGTGTTCAGATCTGCTCAATCAAAAGTATGGTTTAACTCTGTTAGCTGAATGCACAGATCAGAAAGAAGTTTCACCGAATGATTCTGTGTAGTTTATATTTGAAGACATTCCTTTTTCCACTATTACCCTCTTAGCGCTCCGAATCTCCACTTGCATTTTCTACAAAAAGAGTGTTTCATAACTGCTCAATCAAAAATATGTTTTATCTCTGTTAACTGAATTTACAGATCAGAAATAAGTTTCACAGAATGCATCTGTGTAGTTTTTATTTGAAGATATTCTTTTTCCCAATGTAGGCCTCTTAGCGCTTAGCATGTCCAACGGCAGTTTCTACAGAAAGAGTGTTTCAGAACGGCTCAATCAAAAGTAAGGTTCAACTCTGTTAGTTGAATGCACAGAACAGAAAGAATTTTCACAGAATGCTACTGTGTAGTTTATATTTGAATATATTCCTTTTTCCACTATTACCCTCTTAGCGCTCCGAATGTCCACTTGCATTTTCTACAGAAAGAGTGTTCAGAACTGCGCAATCAAAAGTATGGTTTAACTCTGTTAGCTTAATGAACATATCAGAAATAAGTTTCACACAATGCTTCTGTGTAGTTTTTATTTGAAGATATTATTTTTCCCAATAGAGGCCTCTTAGCGCTCAGAATGTCCAATTACAGTTTCTACAGAAAGAGTGTTCAGAACTGCGCAATCAAAAGTATGGTTTAACTCTGTTAGCTTAATGAACATATCAGAAATAAGTTTCACACAATGCTTCTGTGCAGTTTTTATTTGAAGATATTATTTTTCCCAATACAGTCCTCTTAGCGCTCAGAATGTCCAATTGCATTTTCTACAGAAAGAGTGTCTCAGAAAGGCTCAATCAAAAGTAAGGTTCAACTCTGTTAGTTGAATGCACAGAACAGAAAGAAGTTTCATACAATGCTTCTGTGGAGTTTATATTTGAACGTATTCTTTTTTCCACTATTACCCACTTAGCGCTACGAATGTCCAGTTGCATTTTCTACAGACAGAGTGTTTCAAAACTGCTCAATCAAAAGTATGGTTTAACTCTGTTAGCTGAATGCTCAGATCAGAAAGAAGTTTCACAGAATGCTTCTGTGTAGTTTATATTTGAATATATTCCCTTTTCCACTACTACTCTCTTAGCGCTCCAAATGTCCAGTTGCATTTTCTACAGAAAGAGTGTTCAGATCTGCTCAATCAAAAGTATGGTTTAACTCTGTTAGCTGAATGCACAGATCAGAAAGAAGTTTCACAGAATGATTCTGTGTAGTTTATATTTGGAGACATTCCTTTTTCCACTATTACCCTCTTAGCGCTCCGAATCTCCACTTGCATTTTCTACAGAAAGAGTGTTTCAGAACGGCTCAATCAAAACTAAGGTTCAACTCTTTTAGTTGAACAAACAGAACAGAAAGAAGTTTCACACAATTCTTCTGTGTAGTTTTTATTTGTAGACATTCTTTTTCCCAATATAGGCCTCTTAGCGCTCAGAATGTCCAATTGCAGTTTCTACAGAAAGAGTGTTTCAGAACGGCTCAATCAAAAGTAAGGTTCAACTCTGTTAGTTGAATGCACAGAACAGAAAGAAGTTTCATACAATGCTTCTGTGTAGTTTATATTTGAACATATTCTTTTTTCCACTATTACCAACTTAGCGCTATGAATGTCCAGTTGCATTTTCTACAGACAGAGTGTTTCAAAACTGCTCAATCAAAAGTATGGTTTAACTCTGTTAGCTGAATGCTCAGATCAGAAAGAAGTTTCACAGAATGCTTCTGTGTAGTTTATATTTGAATATATTCCTTTTTCCACTACTACGCTCTTAGCGTTCCAAATGTCCAGTTGCATTTTCTACAGAAAGAGTGTTCAGATCTGCTCAATCAAAAGTATGGTTTAACTCTGTTAGCTGAATGCACAGATCAGAAAGAAGTTTCACCGAATGATTCTGTGTAGTTTATATTTGAAGACATTCCTTTTTCCACTATTACCCTCTTAGCGCTCCGAATCTCCACTTGCATTTTCTACAAAAAGAGTGTTTCATAACTGCTCAATCAAAAATATGTTTTATCTCTGTTAACTGAATTTACAGATCAGAAATAAGTTTCACAGAATGCATCTGTGTAGTTTTTATTTGAAGATATTCTTTTTCCCAATGTAGGCCTCTTAGCGCTTAGCATGTCCAATTGCAGTTTCTACAGAAAGAGTGTTTCAGAACGGCTCAATCAAAAGTAAGGTTCAACTCTGTTAGTTGAATGCACAGAACAGAAAGAATTTTCACAGAATGCTACTGTGTAGTTTATATTTGAATATATTCCTTTTTCACTATTACCCTCTTAGCGCTCCGAATGTCCACTTGCATTTTCTACAGAAAGAGTGTTCAGAACTGCGCAATCAAAAGTATGGTTTAACTCTGTTAGCTTAATGAACATATCAGAAATAAGTTTCACACAATGCTTCTGTGTAGTTTTTATTTGAAGATATTATTTTTCCCAATAGAGGCCTCTTAGCGCTCAGAATGTCCAATTACCGTTTCTACAGAAAGAGTGTTCAGAACTGCGCAATCAAAAGTATGGTTTAACTCTGTTAGCTTAATGAACATATCAGAAATAAGTTTCACACAATGCTTCTGTGTAGTTTTTATTTGAAGATAATATTTTTCCAATACAGTCCTCTTAGCGCTCAGAATGTCCAATTGCATTTTCTACAGAAAGAGTGTCTCAGAAAGGCTCAATCAAAAGTAAGGTTCAACTCTGTTAGTTGAATGCACAGAACAGAAAGAAGTTTCATACAATGCTTCTGTGGAGTTTATATTTGAACATATTCTTTTTTCCACTATTACCCACTTAGCGCTACGAATGTCCAGTTGCATTTTCTACAGACAGAGTGTTTCAAAACTGCTCAATCAAAAGTATGGTTTAACTCTGTTAGCTGAATGCTCAGATCAGAAAGAAGTTTCACAGAATGCTTCTGTGTAGTTTATATTTGAATATATTCCTTTTTCCACTACTACTCTCTTAGCGCTCCAAATGTACAGTTGCATTTTCTACAGAAAGAGTGTTCAGATCTGCTCAATCAAAAGTATGGTTTAACTCTGTTAGCTGAATGCACAGATCAGAAAGAAGTTTCACAGAATGTTTCTGTGTAGTTTATATTTGGAGACATTCCTTTTTCCACTATTACCCTCTTAGCGCTCCGAATCTCCACTTGCATTTTCTACAGAAAGAGTGTTTCAGAACGGCTCAATCAAAACTAAGGTTCAACTCTTTTAGTTGAACAAACAGAACAGAAAGAAGTTTCACACAATTCTTCTGTGTAGTTTTTATTTGTAGATATTCTTTTTCCCAATATAGGCCTCTTAGCGCTCAGAATGTCCAATTGCAGTTTCTACAGAAAGAGTGTTTCAGAACGGCTCAATCAAAAGTAAGGTTCAACTCTGTTAGTTGAATGCACAGAACAGAAAGAAGTTTCATACAATGCTTCTGTGTAGTTTATATTTGAACATATTCTTTTTTCCACTATTACCCACTTAGCGCTACGTATGTCCAGTTGCATTTTCTACAGACAGAGAGTTTCAAAACTGCTCAATCAAAAGTATGGTTTAACTCTGTTAGCTGAATGCTCAGATCAGAAAGAAGTTTCACAGAATGCTTCTGTGTAGTTTATATTTGAATATATTCCTTTTTCCACTACTACGCTCTTAGCGTTAAAAATGTCCAGTTGCGTTTTCTACAGAAAGGGTGTTCAGATCTGCTCAATCAAAAGTATGGTTTAACTCTGTTAGCTGAATGCACAGATCAGAAAGAAGTTTCACCGAATGATTCTGTGTAGTTTATATTTGAAGACATTCCTTTTTCCACTATTACCCTCTTAGCGCTCCAAATCTCCACTTGCATTTTCTACAAAAAGAGTGTTTCATAACTGCTCAATCAAAAATATGTTTTATCTCTGTTAACTGAATTTACAGATCAGAAATAAGTTTCACAGAATGCATCTGTGTAGTTTTTATTTGAAGATATTCTTTTTCCCAATGTAGGCCTCTTAGCGCTTAGCATGTCCAATGGCAGTTTCTACAGAAAGAGTGTTTCAGAACGGCTCAATCAAAAGTAAGGTTCAACTCTGTTAGTTGAATGCACAGAACGGAAAGAATTTTCACAGAATGCTACTGTGTAGTTTATATTTGAATATATTCCTTTTTCCACTATTACCCTCTTAGCGCTCCGAATGTCCACTTGCATTTTCTACAGAAAGAGTGTTCAGAACTGCGCAATCAAAAGTATGGTTTAACTCTGTTAGCTTAATGAACATATCAGAAATAAGTTTCACACAATGCTTCTGTGTAGTTTTTATTTGAAGATATTATTTTTCCCAATAGAGGCCTCTTAGCGCTCAGAATGTCCAATTACAGTTTCTACAGAAAGAGTGTTCAGAACTGCGCAATCAAAAGTATGGTTTAACTCTGTTAGCTTAATGAACATATCAGAAATAAGTTTCACACAATGCTTCTGTGTAGTTTTTATTTGAAGATATTATTTTTCCCAATATAGGCCTCTTAGCGCTCAGAATGTCCAATTGCATTTTCTACAGAAAGTGTGTCTCAGAAAGGCTCAATCAAAAGTAAGGTTCAACTCTGTTATTTGAATGCACAGAACAGAAAGAAGTTTCATACAATGCTTCTGTGTAGTTTATATTTGAACATATTCTTTTTTCCACTATTACCCACTTAGCGCTACGAATGTCCAGTTGCATTTTCTACAGACAGAGTGTTTCAAAACTGCTCAATCAAAAGTATGGTTTAACTCTGTTAGCTGAATGCTCAGATCAGAAAGAAGTTTCACAGAATGCTTCTGTGTAGTTTATATTTGAATATATTCCTTTTTCCACTACTACTCTCTTAGCGCTCCAAATGTCCAGTTGCATTTTCTACAGAAAGAGTGTTCAGATCTGCTCAATCAAAAGTATGGTTTAACTCTGTTAGCTGAATGCACAGATCAGAAAGAAATTTCACAGAATGATTCTGTGTAGTTTATATTTGGAGACATTCCTTTTTCCACTATTACCCTCTTAGCGCTCCGAATCTCCACTTGCATTTTCTACAGAAAGAGTGTTTCAGAACGGCTCAATCAAAACTAAGGTTCAAATCTTTTAGTTGAACAAACAGAACAGAAAGAAGTTTCACACAATTCTTCTGTGTAGTTTTTATTTGTAGACATTCTTTTTCCCAATATAGGCCTCTTAGCGCTCAGAATGTCCAATTGCAGTTTCTACAGAAAGAGTGTTTCAGAACGGCTCAATCAAAAGTAAGGTTCAACTCTGTTAGTTGAATGCACAGAACAGAAAGAAGTTTCATACAATGCTTCTGTGTAGTTTCTATTTGAACATATTCTTTTTTCCACTATTACCCACTTAGCGCTATGAATGTCCAGTTGCATTTTCTACAGACAGAGTGTTTCAAAACTGCTCAATCAAAAGTATGGTTTAACTCTGTTAGCTGAATGCTCAGATCAGAAAGAAGTTTCACAGAATGCTTCTGTGTAGTTTATATTTGAATATATTCCTTTTTCCACTACTACGCTCTTAGCGTTCCAAATGTCCAGTTGCATTTTCTACAGAAAGAGTGTTCAGATCTGCTCAATCAAAAGTATGGTTTAACTCTGTTAGCTGAATGCACAGATCAGAAAGAAGTTTCACCGAATGATTCTGTGTAGTTTATATTTGAAGACATTCCTTTTTCCACTATTACCCTCTTAGCGCTCCGAATCTCCACTTGCATTTTCTACAAAAAGAGTGTTTCATAACTGCTCAATCAAAAATATGTTTTATCTCTGTTAACTGAATTTACAGATCAGAAATAAGTTTCACAGAATGCATCTGTGTAGTTTTTATTTGAAGATATTCTTTTTCCCAATGTAGGCCTCTTAGCGCTTAGCATGTCCAATTGCAGTTTCTACAGAAAGAGTGTTTCAGAACGGCTCAATCAAAAGTAAGGTTCAACTCTGTTAGTTGAATGCACAGAACAGAAAGAATTTTCACAGAATGCTACTGTGTAGTTTATATTTGAATATATTACTTTTTCCACTATTACCCTCTTAGCGCTCCGAATGTCCACTTGCATTTTCTACAGAAAGAGTGTTCAGAACTGCGCAATCAAAAGTATGGTTTAACTCTGTTAGCTTAATGAACATATCAGAAATAAGTTTCACACAATGCTTCTGTGTAGTTTTTATTTGAAGATATTATTTTTCCCAATAGAGGCCTCTTAGCGCTCAGAATGTCCAATTACAGTTTCTACAGAAAGAGTGTTCAGAACTGCGCAATCAAAAGTATGGTTTAACTCTGTTAGCTTAATGAACATATCAGAAATAAGTTTCACACAATGCTTCTGTGTAGTTTTTATTTGAAGATAATATTTTTCCCAATACAGTCCTCTTAGCGCTCAGAATGTCCAATTGCATTTTCTACAGAAAGAGTGTCTCAGAAAGGCTCAATCAAAAGTAAGGTTCAACTCTGTTAGTTGAATGCACAGAACAGAAAGAAGTTTCATACAATGCTTCTGTGGAGTTTATATTTGAACATATTCTTTTTTCCACTATTACCCACTTAGCGCTACGAATGTCCAGTTGCATTTTCTACAGACAGAGTGTTTCAAAACTGCTCAATCAAAAGTATGGTTTAACTCTGTTAGCTGAATGCTCAGATCAGAAAGAAGTTTCACAGAATGCTTCTGTGTAGTTTATATTTGAATATATTCCTTTTTCCACTACTACTCTCTTAGCGCTCCAAATGTCCAGTTGCATTTTCTACAGAAAGAGTGTTCAGATCTGCTCAATCAAAAGTATGGTTTAACTCTGTTAGCTGAATGCTCAGATCAGAAAGAAGTTTCACAGAATGATTCTGTGTATTTTATATTTGGAGACATTCCTTTTTCCACTATTACCCTCTTAGCGCTCCGAATCTCCACTTGCATTTTCTACAGAAAGACTGTTTCAGAACGGCTCAATCAAAACTAAGGTTAAACTCTTTTAGTTGAACAAACGGAACAGAAAAAAGTTTCACACAATTCTTCTGTGTAGTTTTTATTTGTAGACATTCTTTTTCCCAATATAGGCCTCTTAGCGCTCAGAATGTCCAATTGCAGTTTCTACAGAAAGAGTGTTTCAGAACGGCTCAATCAAAAGTATGGTTCAACTCTGTTAGTTGAATGCACAGAACAGAAAGAAGTTTCATACAATGCTTCTGTGTAGTTTCTATTTGAACATATTCTTTTTTCCACTATTACCCACTTAGCGCTACGAATGTCCAGTTGCATTTTCTACAGACAGAGTGTTTCAAAACTGCTCAATCAAAAGTATGGTTTATCTCTGTTAGCTGAATGCTCAGATCAGAAAGAAGTTTCACAGAATGCTTCTGTGTAGTTTATATTTGAATATATTCCTTTTTCCACTACTACGCTCTTAGCGCTCCATATGTCCAGTTGCATTTTCTACAGAAAGAGTGTTCAGATCTGCTCAATCAAAAGTATGGTTTAACACTGCTAGCTGAATGCACAGATCAGAAAGAAGTTTTACCGAATGATTCTGTGTAGTTTATATTTGAAGACATTCCTTTTTCCACTATTACCCGCTTAGCGCTCCGAATCTCCACTTGCATTTTCTACAAAAAGAGTGTTTCATAACTGCTCAATCAAAAATATGTTTTATCTCTGTTAACTGAATTTACAGATCAGAAATAAGTTTCACAGAATGCATCTGTGTAGTTTTTATTTGAAGATATTATTTTTCCCAATGTAGGCCTCTTAGCGCTTAGCATGTCCAATTGCAGTTTCTACAGAAAGAGTTTTTCAGAACGGCTCAATCAAAAGTAAGGTTCAACTCTGTTAGTTGAATGCACAGAACAGAAAGAATTTTCACAGAATGCTACTGTGTAGTTTATTTTTGAATATATTCCTTTTTCCACTATTACCCTCTTAGCGCTCCGAATGTCCACTTGCATTTTCTACAGAAAGAGTGTTCAGAACTGCGCAATCAAAAGTATGGTTTAACTCTGTTAGCTTAATGAACATATCAGAAATAAGTTTCACACAATGCTTCTGTGTAGTTTTTATTTGAAGATATTATTTTTCCCAATAGAGGCCTCTTAGCGCTCAGAATGTCCAATTGCAGTTTCTACAGAAAGAGTGTTTCAGAAAGGCTCAATCAAAAGTAAGTTTCAACACTGTTAGTTGAATGCACAGAACAGAAAGTAGTTTCATACAATGCTTCAGTGTAGTTTATATTTGAACATATTCTTTTTTCCACTATTACCCACTTAGCGCTACGAATGTCCAGTTGCATTTTCTACAGACAGAGTGTTTCAAAACTGCTCAATCAAAAGTATGGTTTAACTCTGTTAGCTGAATGCTCAGATCAGAAAGAAGTTTCACAGAATGCTTCTGTGTAGTTTATATTTGAATATATTCCTTTTACCACTACTACTCTCT
Source organism: Symphalangus syndactylus (assembly GCF_028878055.3). Classification (NCBI taxonomy): domain Eukaryota; kingdom Metazoa; phylum Chordata; class Mammalia; order Primates; family Hylobatidae; genus Symphalangus; species Symphalangus syndactylus. The sequence goes on along the minus strand of NC_072445.2, from coordinate 7,106,053 downwards.
TAGCGCTCCAAATGTCCAGTTGCATTTTCTACAGAAGGAGTGTTCAGATCTGCTCAATCAAAAGTATGGTTTAACTCTGTTAGCTGAATGCACAGATCAGAAAGAAGTTTCACAGAATGATTCTGTGTAGTTTATATTTGGAGACATTCCATTTTCCACTATTACCCTCTTAGCGCTCCGAATCTCCACTTGCATTTTCTACAGAAAGAGTGTTTCAGAACGGCTCAATCAAAACTAAGGTTCAACTCTTTTAGTTGAACAAACAGAACAGAAAGAAGTTTCACACAATTCTTCTGTGTAGTTTTTATTTGTAGACATTCTTTTTCCCAATATAGGCCTCTTAGCGCTCAGAATGTCCAATTGCAGTTTCTACAGAAAGAGTGTTTCAGAACGGCTCAATCAAAAGTAAGGTTCAACTCTGTTAGTTGAATGCACAGAACAGAAAGAAGTTTCATACAATGCTTCTGTGTAGTTTATATTTGAACATATTCTTTTTTCCACTATTACCCAATTAACGCTACGAATGTCCAGTTGCATTTTCTACAGACAGAGAGTTTCAAAACTGCTCAATCAAAAGTATGGTTTAACTCTGTTAGCTGAATGCTCAGATCAGAAAGTAGTTTCACAGAATGCTTCTGTGTAGTTTATATTTGGATATATTCCTTTTTCCACTACTACGCTCTTAGCGCTCCAAATGTCCAGTTGCATTTTCTACAGAAAGAGTGTTCAGATCTGCTCAATCAAAAGTATGGTTTAACTCTGTTAGCTGAATGCTCAGATCAGAAAGAAGTTTCACAGAATGCTTCTGTGTAGTTTATATTTGAATATATTCCTTTTTCCACTACTACTCTCTTAGCGCTCCAAATGTCCAGTTGCATTTTCTACAGTAAGAGTGTTCAGATCTGCTCAATCAAAAGTATGGTTTAACTCTGTTAGCTGAATGCACAGATCAGAAAGAAGTTTCACAGAATGATTCTGTGTAGTTTATATTTGGAGACATTCCTTTTTCCACTATTACCCTCTTAGCGCTCCGAATCTCCACTTGCATTTTCTACAAAAAGAGTGTTTCATAACTGCTCAATCAAAAATATGTTTTATCTCTGTTAACAGAATTTACAGATCAGAAATAAGTTTCACAGAATGCATCTGTGTAGTATTTATTTGAAGATATTCTTTTTCCCAATGTAGGTCTCTTAACGCTTAGCATGTCCAATTGCAGTTTCTACAGAAAGAGTGTTTCAGAACGGCTCAATCAAAAGTAAGGTTCAACTCTGTTAGTGGAATGCACAGAACAGAAAGAATTTACACAGAATGCTACTGTGTAGTTTATATTTGAATATATTCCTTTTTCCACTATTACCCTCTTAGCGCTCCGAATGTCCACTTGCATTTTCTACAGAAAGAGTGTTCAGAACTGCGCAATCAAAAGTATGGTTTAACTCTGTTAGCTTAATGAACATATCAGAAATAAGTTTCACACAATGCTTCTGTGTAGTTTTTATTTGAAGATATTATTTTTCCCACTAGAGGCCTCTTAGCGCTCAGAATGTCCAATTGCAGTTTCTACAGAAAGAGTGTTCAGAACTGCGCAATCAAAAGTATGGTTTAACTCTGTTAGCTTAATGAACATATCAGAAATAAGTTTCACACAATGCTTCTGTGTAGTTTTTATTTGAAGATATTATTTTTCCCAATATAGGCCTCTTAGCGCTCAGAATGTCCAATTGCATTTTCTACAGAAAGAGTGTCTCAGAAAGGCTCAATCAAAAGTAAGGTTCAACTCTGTTAGTTGAATGCACAGAACAGAAAGAAGTTTCACAGAATGCTACTGTGTAGTTTATATTTGAATATATTACTTTTTCCACTATTACCCTCTTAGCGCTCCGAATGTCCACTTGCATTTTCTACAGAAAGAATGTTCGGAACTGCGCAATCAAAAGTATGGTTTAACTCTGTTAGCTGAATGCACACATCAGAAATAAGTTTCACACAATGCTTCTCTGTAGTTTTTATTTGAAGGTATTTTTTTTCCCAATATAGGCCTCTTAGCGCTCAGAATGTCCAATTGCAGTTTCTACAGAAAGAGTGTTCCCGAACGGCTCAATCAAATGTAAGGTTCAACTCTGTTAGCTGAATGCACAGAACAGAAAGATGTTTCATACAATGCTTCTGTGTAGTTTATATTTGAACATATTCTTTTTTCCACTATTACCCACTTAGCGCTACGAATGTCCAGTTGCATTTCCTACAGACAGAGTGTTTCAAAACTGCTCAATCAAAAGTATGGTTTAACTCTGTTAGCTGAATGCTCAGATCAGAAAGAAGTTTCACAGAATGCTTCTGTGTAGTTTATATTTGAATATATTACTTTTTCCACTACTACCCTCTTAGCGCTCCAAATGTCCAGTTGCATTTTCTACAGAAAGAGTGTTCATATCTGCTCTATCAAAATTATGGTTTAATTCTGTTAGCTGAATGCACAGATCAGAAAGAAGTTTCACAGAATGATTCTGTGTAGTTTTTATTTGAAGACATTCCTTTTTCCACTATTACCCTCTTAGCGCTCCGAATCTCCACTTGCATTTTCTACAGAAAGAGTGTTTCAGAACGGCTCAATCAAAACTAAGGTTCAACACTTTTAGTTGAATGAACAGAACAGAAAGAAGTTTCACAGAATGCTTCTGTGTAGTTTTTATTTGTAGAAATTCTTTTTCCCAATATAGGCCTCTTAGCGCTCAGAATGTCCAATTGCAGTTTCTACAGAAAGATTGTTTCAGAACGGCTCAATCAAAAGTAACGTTCAACCCCGGTAGTTGAATGCACAGAACAGAAAGACGTTTCACAGAATGCTTCTGTGTAGTTTATATTTGTATATATTCCTTTTTCCAATATTACCCTCTTAGCGCTCCGAATGTCCACTTGCATTTTCTACAAAAGAGTGTTCTGAACTGCGCAATCAAAACTATGGTTTAACTCTGTTAGCTGAATGCACATATCAGAAATAAGTTTAAAAAATGCTTCTGTGTAGTTTTTATTTGAAGATATTATTTTTCCCAATATAGGCCTCTTAGCGCTCAGAATATCCAATTGCAGTTTCTACAGAAAGAGTGTTTCAGAACGGCTCAATCAAATGTAAGTTTCAACTCTCTTAGTTGAATGCACAGAACAGAAAGAAGTTTCATACAATGATTCTGTGTAGTTTCTATTTGAACATATTCTTTTTTCCACTATTACCCACTTAGTGCTACGAATGTCCAGTTGCATTTTCTACAGACAGAGTGTTTCAAAACTGCTCAATCAAAAGTATGGTTTAACTCTGTTAGCTGAATGCTCAGATCAGAAAGAAGTTTCACAGAATGCTTCTGTGTAGTATTTAGTTGAAGATACTCCTTTTTGGGCTATTACCCACTTAGGGCTCCGAATATCCACTGGCAGTTTCTACAAAAACAGTGTTTCAGAACTGCTCCTTCAAAAGTAAGGTTCAACTCTGTTAGTTGAATGCGGAGAACAGAGGGTGTTTCAGAGAATGCTTCTGTCTAGTTTTTAATTGGAGATATTCCTTTTTCCTCTATTACAATCTTAGCGCTCCGAATGTCCACTTGCATTTTCAACAAAAAGAGTATTTCATAACTGCCCAATCAAAAATATGGTTAAGCTCTGTTAACTGAATTTACAGATCATAAATAAGTTTCACAGAATGCATCTGTGTAGTTTTTATTTGTAGATATTCTTTTTCCCAATGTAGGCCTCTTAGCGCTTAGAATGTCCGATTGCAGTTTCTACAAAAAGAGTGTTTCAGAACGGCTCAATCAAAAGTAAGGTTCAACTCTGTTAGTTGAATGCACAGAACAGAAAGAAGTTTCACAGAATGCTACTGTGTAGTTTATATTTGAATATATTCCTTTTTCCACTATTAACCTCTTAGCGCTCCGAATGTCCACTTGCATTTTCTACAGAAAGAGTGTTCTGAACTGCGCAATCAAAAGTATGGTTTAACTCTGTTAGCTGAATGCACATATCAGAAATAAGTTTCACACAATGCTTCTGTGTAGTTTTTATTTGAAGACATTATTTTTCCCAATATAGGCCTCTTAGCGCTCAGAATGTCCAATTGCAGTTTCTACAGAAAGAGTGTTTCAGAACGGCTCAATCAAATGTAAGGTTCAACTTTCTTAGTTGAATGCACAGAACAGAAAGAAGTTTCACAGAATGCTTCTGTGTAGTATTTAGTTGAAGATACTACTTTTTGGACTATTACCCACTTAGCGCTCCGAATATCCACTGGCAGTTTCTACACAAAGAGTGTTTCAGAACTGCTCCTTCAAAAGTAAGGCTCAACTCTGTTAGTTGAATCCGGAGAACAGAAAGGGGTTTCAGAGAATACTTCTGTGTAGTTTTTAATCGGAGATATTCCTTTTTCCTCTATTACCATCTTAGCGTTCCGAATGTCCACTTGCATTTTCTACAAAAAGAATGTTTCACAACTGCTCAATCAAAAATATGGTTTAGCTCTGTTAACTGAATTTACAGATCAGAAATAAGTTTCACAGAATGCATCTGTGTAGTTTTTATTTGAAGATATTCTTTTTCCCCATGTAGGCCTCTTAGCGCTTAGAATGTCCAATTGCAGTTTCTACAGAAAGAGTGTTTCAGAACGGCTCAATCAAAAGTAAGGTTCAACACTGTTAGTTGAATGCACAGAAGAGAAAGAAGTTTCACAGAATGCTACTGTGTAGTTTATATTTGAATATATCCCTTTTTCCACTATTACCCTCTTAGCGCTCCGAATGTCCACTTGCATTTTCTACAGAAAGAGTGTTCTGAACTGCGCAATCAAAAGTATGGTTTAACTCTGTTAGCTGAATGCACATATCAGAAATAAGTTTCAAACAATGCTTCTGTGTAATTTTTATTTGAAGATATTATTTTTCCCAATATAGGCCTCTTAGCGCTCAGAATGTCCAATTGCAGTTTCTACAGAAAGAGTGTTTCAGAACGGCTGAATCAAATGTAAGGTTCAACTGTCTTAGTTGAATGCACAGAACAGAAAGAAGTTTCACTGAATGCTTCTGTGTAGTATTTAGTTGAAGATACTCCTTTTTGGACTATTACACACTTAGCGCTCCGAATATCCACTGGCAGTTTCTACACAAAGTGTGTTTCAGAACTGCTCCTTCAAAAGTAATGCTCAACTCTGTTATTTGAATGCGGAGAACAGAGGGGGTTTCAGAGAATGCTTCTGTGTAGTTTTTAATTGGAGATATTCCTTTTTCCTCTATTACAATCTTAGCGCTCCGAATGTCCACTTGCATTTTCAACAAAAAGAGTATTTCATAACTGCTCAATTAAAAATATGGTTTAGCTCTGTTAACTGAATTTACAGATCAGAAATAAGTTTCACAGAATGCATCTGTGTAGTTTTTATTTGAAGATATTCTTTTTCCCAGTGTAGGCCTCTTAGCGCTTAGAATGTCCAATTGCAGTTTCTACAAAAAGAGTGTTTCAGAACGGCTCAATCAAAAGTAAGGTTCAACTCTGTTAGTTGAATGCACAGAACAGAAAGAAGTTTCACAGAATGCTACTGTGTAGTTTATATTTGAATATATTACTTTTTCCACTATTACCCTCTTAGCGCTCCGAATGTCCACTTGCATTTTCTACAGAAAGAATGTTCGGAACTGCGCAATCAAAAGTATGGTTTAACTCTGTTAGCTGAATGCACACATCAGAAATAAGTTTCACACAATGCTTCTCTGTAGTTTTTATTTGAAGATATTTTTTTTCCCAATATAGGCCTCTTAGCGCTCAGAATGTCCAATTGCAGTTTCTACAGAAAGAGTGTTCCCGAACGGGTCAATCAAATGTAAGGTTCAACTCTGTTAGCTGAATGCACAGAACAGAAAGATGTTTCATACAATGCTTCTGTGTAGTTTATATTTGAACATATTCTTTTTTCCACTATTACCCACTTAGCGCTACGAATGTCCAGTTGCATTTTCTACAGACAGAGTGTTTCAAAACTGCTCAATCAAAAGTATGGTTTAACTCTGTTAGCTGAATGCTCAGATCAGAAAGAAGTTTCACAGAATGCTTCTGTGTAGTTTATATTTGAATATATTCCTTTTTCCACTACTACCCTCTTAGCGCTCCAAATGTCCAGTTGCATTTTCTACAGAAAGAGTGTTCAGATCTGCTCTATCAAAAGTATGGTTTAACTCTGTTAGCTGAATGCACAGATCAGAAAGAAGTTTCACAGAATGATTCTGTGTAGTTTATATTTGAAGACATTCCTTTTTCCACTATTACCCTCTTAGCGCTCCGAATCTCCACTTGCATTTTCTACAGAAAGAGTGTTTCAGAACGGCTCAATCAAAACTAAGGTTCAACACTTTTAGTTGAATGAACAGAACAGAAAGAAGTTTCACAGAATGCTTCTGTGTAGTTTTTATTTGTAGAAATTCTTTTTCCCAATATAGGCCTCTTAGCGCTCAGAATGTCCAATTGCAGTTTCTACAGAAAGATTGTTTCAGAACGGCTCAATCAAAAGTATGGTTCAACCCCGGTAGTTGAATGCACAGAACAGAAAGACGTTTCACAGAATGCTTCTGTGTAGTTTATATTTGTATATATTCCTTTTTCCAATATTACCCTCTTAGCGCTCCGAATGTCCACTTGCATTTTCTACAAAAGAGTGTTCTGAACTGCGCAATCAAAACTATGGTTTAACTCTGTTAGCTGAATGCACATATCAGAAATAAGTTTAAAAAATGCTTCTGTGTAGTTTTTATTTGAAGATATTATTTTTCCCAATATAGGCCTCTTAGCGCTCAGAATGTCCAATTGCAGTTTCTACAGAAAGAGTGTTTCAGAACGGCTCAATCAAATGTAAGGTTCAACTCTCTTAGTTGAATGCACAGAACAGAAAGAAGTTTCATACAATGCTTCTGTGTAGTTTCTATTTGAACATATTCTTTTTTCCACTATTACCCACTTAGCGCTACGAATGTCCAGTTGCATTTTCTACAGACAGAGTGTTTCAAAACTGCTCAATCAAAAGTATGGTTTAACTCTGTTAGCTGAATGCTCAGATCAGAAAGAAGTTTCACTGAATGCTTCTGTGTAGTATTTAGTTGAAGATACTCCTTTTTGGGCTATTACCCACTTAGGGCTCCGAATATCCACTGGCAGTTTCTACAAAAACAGTGTTTCAGAACTGCTCCTGCAAAAGTAAGGTTCTACTCTGTTAGTTGAATGCGGAGAACAGAGGGGGTTTCAGAGAATGCTTCTGTGTAATTTTTAATTGGAGATATTCCTTTTTCCTCTATTACAATCTTAGCGCTCCGAATGTCCACTTGCATTTTCAACAAAAAGAGTATTTCATAACTGCCCAATCAAAAATATGGTTAAGCTCTGTTAACTGAATTTACAGATCATAAATAAGTTTCACAGAATGCATCTGTGTAGTTTTTATTTGTAGATATTCTTTTTCCCAATGTAGGCCTCTTAGCGCTTAGAATGTAAAATTGCAGTTTCTACAGAAAGAGTGTTTCAAAACGGCTCAATCAAAAGTAAGGTTCAACACTGTTAGTTGAATGCACAGAAGAGAAAGAAGTTTCACAGAATGCTACTGTGTAGTTTATATTTGAATATATCCCTTTTTCCACTATTACCCTCTTAGCGCTCCGAATGTCCACTTGCATTTTCTACAGAAAGAGTGTTCTGAACTGCGCAATCAAAAGTATGGTTTAACTCTGTTAGCTGAATGCACATATCAGAAATAAGTTTCAAACAATGCTTCTGTGTAATTTTTATTTGAAGATATTATTTTTCCCAATATAGGCCTCATAGCGCTCAGAATGTCCAACTGCAGTTTCTACAGAAAGAGTGTTTCAGAACGGCTCAATCAAATGTAAGGTTCAACTCTCTTAGTTGAATGCACAGAACAGAAAGAAGTTTCACAGAATGCTTCTGTGTAGTATTTAGTTGAAGATACTCCTTTTTGGACTATTACACACTTAGCGCTCCGAATATCCACTGGCAGTTTCTACACAAAGAGTGTTTCAGAACTGCTCCTTCAAAAGTAATGCTCAACACTGTTATTTGAATGCGGAGAACAGAGGGGGTTTCAGAGAATGCTTCTGTGTAGTTTTTAATTGGAGATATTCCTTTTTCCTCTATTACAATCTTAGCGCTCCGAATGTCCACTTGCATTTTTAACAAAAAGAGTATTTCATAACTGCTCAATTAAAAATATGGTTTAGCTCTGTTAACTGAATTTACAGATCAGAAATAAGTTTCACAGAATGCATCTGTGTAGTTTTTATTTGAAGATATTCTTTTTCCCAGTGTAGGCCTCTTAGCGCTTAGAATGTCCAATTGCAGTTTCTACAAAAAGAGTTTTTCAGAACGGCTCAATCAAAAGTAAGTTTCAACTCTGTTAGTTGAATGCACAGAACAGAAAGAAGTTTCACAGAATGCTACTGTGTAGTTTATATTTGAATATATTACTTTTTCCACTATTACCCTCTTAGCGCTCCGAATGTCCACTTGCATTTTCTACAGAAAGAATGTTCGGAACTGCGCAATCAAAAGTATGGTTTAACTCTGTTAGCTGAATGCACACATCAGAAATAAGTTTCACACAATGCTTCTCTGTAGTTTTTATTTGAAGATATTTTTTTTCCCAATATAGGCCTCTTAGCGCTCAGAATGTCCAATTGCAGTTTCTACAGAAAGAGTGTTCCCGAACGGCTCAATCAAATGTAAGGTTCAACTCTGTTAGCTGAATGCACAGAACAGAAAGATGTTTCATACAATGCTTCTGTGTAGTTTATATTTGAACATATTCTTTTTTCCACTATTACCCACTTAGCGCTACGAATGTCCAGTTGCATTTCCTACAGACAGAGTGTTTCAAAACTGCTCAATCAAAAGTATGGTTTAACTCTGTTAGCTGAATGCTCAGATCAGAAAGAAGTTTCACAGAATGCTTCTGTGTAGTTTATATTTGAATATATTACTTTTTCCACTACTACCCTCTTAGCGCTCCAAATGTCCAGTTGCATTTTCTACAGAAAGAGTGTTCAGATCTGCTCTATCAAAAGTATGGTTTAATTCTGTTAGCTGAATGCACAGATCAGAAAGAAGTTTCACAGAATGATTCTGTGTAGTTTTTATTTGAAGACATTCCTTTTTCCACTATTACCCTCTTAGCGCTCCGAATCTCCACTTGCATTTTCTACAGAAAGAGTGTTTCAGAACGGCTCAATCAAAACTAAGGTTCAACACTTTTAGTTGAATGAACAGAACAGAAAGAAGTTTCACAGAATGCTTCTGTGTAGTTTTTATTTGTAGAAATTCTTTTTCCCAATGTAGGCCTCTTAGCGCTCAGAATGTCCAATTGCAGTTTCTACAGAAAGATTGTTTCAGAACGGCTCAATCAAAAGTAACGTTCAACCCCGGTAGTTGAATGCACAGAACAGAAAGACGTTTCACAGAATGCTTCTGTGTAGTTTATATTTGTATATATTCCTTTTTCCAATATTACCCTCTTAGCGCTCCGAATGTCCACTTGCATTTTCTACAAAAGAGTGTTCTGAACTGCGCAATCAAAACTATGGTTTAACTCTGTTAGCTGAATGCACATATCAGAAATAAGTTTAAAAAATGCTTCTGTGTAGTTTTTATTTGAAGATATTATTTTTCCCAATATAGGCCTCTTAGCGCTCAGAATATCCAATTGCAGTTTCTGCAGAAAGAGTGTTTCAGAACGGCTCAATCAAATGTAAGTTTCAACTCTCTTAGTTGAATGCACAGAACAGAAAGAAGTTTCATACAATGATTCTGTGTAGTTTCTATTTGAACATATTCTTTTTTCCACTATTACCCACTTAGTGCTACGAATGTCCAGTTGCATTTTCTACAGACAGAGTGTTTCAAAACTGCTCAATCAAAAGTATGGTTTAACTCTGTTAGCTGAATGCTCAGATCAGAAAGAAGTTTCACAGAATGCTTCTGTGTAGTATTTAGTTGAAGATACTCCTTTTTGGGCTATTACCCACTTAGGGCTCCGAATATCCACTGGCAGTTTCTACAAAAACAGTGTTTCAGAACTGCTCCTTCAAAAGTAAGGTTCAACTCTGTTAGTTGAATGCGGAGAACAGAGGGTGTTTCAGAGAATGCTTCTGTGTAGTTTTTAATTGGAGATATTCCTTTTTCCTCTATTACAATCTTAGCGCTCCGAATGTCCACTTGCATTTTCAACAAAAAGAGTATTTCATAACTGCCCAATCAAAAATATGGTTAAGCTCTGTTAACTGAATTTACAGATCATAAATAAGTTTCACAGAATGCATCTGTGTAGTTTTTATTTGTAGATATTCTTTTTCCCAATGTAGGCCTCTTAGCGCTTAGAATGTCCGATTGCAGTTTCTACAAAAAGAGTGTTTCAGAACGGCTCAATCAAAAGTAAGGTTCAACTCTGTTAGTTGAATGCACAGAACAGAAAGAAGTTTCACAGAATGCTACTGTGTAGTTTATATTTGAATATATTCCTTTTTCCACTATTAACCTCTTAGCGCTCCGAATGTCCACTTGCATTTTCTACAGAAAGAGTGTTCTGAACTGCGCAATCAAAAATATGGTTTAACTCTGTTAGCTGAATGCACATATCAGAAATAAGTTTCACACAATGCTTCTGTGTAGTTTTTATTTGAAGATATTATTTTTCCCAATATAGGCCTCTTAGCGCTCAGAATGTCCAATTGCAGTTTCTACAGAAAGAGTGTTTCAGAACGGCTCAATCAAATGTAAGGTTCAACTTTCTTAGTTGAATGCACAGAACAGAAAGAAGTTTCACAGAATGCTTCTGTGTAGTATTTAGTTGAAGATACTACTTTTTGGACTATTACCCACTTAGCGCTCCGAATATCCACTGGCAGTTTCTACACAAAGAGTGTTTCAGAACTGCTCCTTCAAAAGTAAGGCTCAACTCTGTTAGTTGAATCCGGAGAACAGAAAGGGGTTTCAGAGAATACTTCTGTGTAGTTTTTAATCGGAGATATTCCTTTTTCCTCTATTACCATCTTAGCGTTCCGAATGTCCACTTGCATTTTCTACAAAAAGAATGTTTCACAACTGCTCAATCAAAAATATGGTTTAGCTCTGTTAACTGAATTTACAGATCAGAAATAAGTTTCACAGAATGCATCTGTGTAGTTTTTATTTGTAGATATTCTTTTTCCCAATGTAGGCCTCTTAGCGCTTAGAATGTAAAATTGCAGTTTCTACAGAAAGAGTGTTTCAAAACGGCTCAATCAAAAGTAAGGTTCAACACTGTTAGTTGAATGCACAGAAGAGAAAGAAGTTTCACAGAATGCTACTGTGTAGTTTATATTTGAATATATCCCTTTTTCCACTATTACCCTCTTAGCGCTCCGAATGTCCACTTGCATTTTCTACAGAAAGAGTGTTCTGAACTGCGCAATCAAAAGTATGGTTTAACTCTGTTAGCTGAATGCACATATCAGAAATAAGTTTCAAACAATGCTTCTGTGTAATTTTTATTTGAAGATATTATTTTTCCCAATATAGGCGTCTTAGCGCTCAGAATGTCCAACTGCAGTTTCTACAGAAAGAGTGTTTCAGAACGGCTCAATCAAATGTAAGGTTCAACTCTCTTAGTTGAATGCACAGAACAGAAAGAAGTTTCACAGAATGCTTCTGTGTAGTATTTAGTTGAAGATACTCCTTTTTGGACTATTACACACTTAGCGCTCCGAATATCCACTGGCAGTTTCTACACAAAGAGTGTTTCAGAACTGCTCCTTCAAAAGTAATGCTCAACACTGTTATTTGAATGCGGAGAACAGAGGGGGTTTCAGAGAATGCTTCTGTGTAGTTTTTAATTGGAGATAATCCTTTTTCCTCTATTACAATCTTAGCGCTCCGAATGTCCACTTGCATTTTTAACAAAAAGAGTATTTCATAACTGCTCAATTAAAAATATGGTTTAGCTCTGTTAACTGAATTTACAGATCAGAAATAAGTTTCACAGAATGCATCTGTGTAGTTTTTATTTGAAGATATTCTTTTTCCCAGTGTAGGCCTCTTAGCGCTTAGAATGTCCAATTGCAGTTTCTACAAAAAGAGTTTTTCAGAACGGCTCAATCAAAAGTAAGTTTCAACTCTGTTAGTTGAATGCACAGAACAGAAAGAAGTTTCACAGAATGCTACTGTGTAGTTTATATTTGAATATATTACTTTTTCCACTATTACCCTCTTAGCGCTCCGAATGTCCACTTGCATTTTCTACAGAAAGAATGTTCGGAACTGCGCAATCAAAAGTATGGTTTAACTCTGTTAGCTGAATGCACACATCAGAAATAAGTTTCACACAATGCTTCTCTCTAGTTTTTATTTGAAGATATTTTTTTTCCCAATATAGGCCTCTTAGCGCTCAGAATGTCCAATTGCAGTTTCTACAGAAAGAGTGTTCCCGAACGGCTCAATCAAATGTAAGGTTCAACTCTGTTAGCTGAATGCACAGAACAGAAAGATGTTTCATACAATGCTTCTGTGTAGTTTATATTTGAACATATTCTTTTTTCCACTATTACCCACTTAGCGCTACGAATGTCCAGTTGCATTTTCTACAGAGTGTTTCAAAACTGCTCAATCAAAAGTATGGTTTAACTCTGTTAGCTGAATGCTCAGATCAGAAAGAAGTTTCACAGAATGCTTCTGTGTAGTTTATATTTGAATATATTCCTTTTTCCACTACTACGCTCTTAGCGCTCCAAATGTCCAGTTGCATTTTCTACAGAAAGAGTGTTCAGATCTGCTCTATCAAAAGTATGGTTTAACTCTGTTAGCTGAATGCACAGATCAGAAAGAAGTTTCACAGAATGTTTCTGTGTAGTTTATATTTGAAGACATTCCTTTTTCCACTATTACCCTCTTAGCGCTCCGAATCTCCACTTGCATTTTCTACAGAAAGAGTGTTTCAGAACGGCTCAATCAAAACTAAGGTTCAACACTTTTAGTTGAATGAACAGAACAGAAAGAAGTTTCACAGAATGCTTCTGTGTCGTTTTTATTTGTAGACATTCTTTTTCCCAATATAGGCCTCTTAGCGCTCAGAATGTCCAATTGCAGTTTCTACAGAAAGATTGTTTCAGAACGGCTCAATCAAAAGTAAGGTTCAACCCCGGTAGTTGAATGCACAGAACAGAAAGACGTTTCACAGAATGCTTCTGTGTAGTTTATATTTGTATATATTCCTTTTTCCAATATTACCCTCTTAGCGATCCGAATGTCCACTTGCATTTTCTACAAAAGAGTGTTCTGAACTGCGCAATCAAAACTATGGTTTAACTCTGTTAGCTGAATGCACATATCAGAAATAAGTTTAAAAAATGCTTCTGTGTAGTTTTTATTTGAAGATATTATTTTTCCCAATATAGGCCTCTTAGCGCTCAGAATGTCCAATTGCAGTTTCTACAGATAGAGTGTTTCAGAACGGCTCAATCAAATGTAAGGTTCAACTCTCTTAGTTGAATGCACAGAACAGAAAGATGTTTCATACAATGCTTCTGTGTAGTTTCTATTTGAACATATTATTTTTTTCACTATTACCCACTTAGCGCTACGAATGTCCAGTTGCATTTTCTACAGACAGAGTGTTTCAAAACTGCTCAATCAAAAGTATGGTTTAACTCTGTTAGCTGAATGCTCAGATCAGAAAGAAGTTTCACAGAATGCTTCTGTGTAGTATTTAGTTGAAGATACTCCTTTTTGGGCTATTACCCACTTAGGGCTCCGAATATCCACTGGCAGTTTCTACAAAAAGAGTGTTTCAGAACTGCTCCTTCAAAAGTAAGGTTCAACTCTGTTAGTTGAATGCGGAGAACAGAGGGTGTTTCAGAGAATGCTTCTGTGTAGTTTTTAATTGGAGATATTCCTTTTTCCTCTATTACAATCTTAGCGCTCCGAATGTCCACTTGCATTTTCAACAAAAAGAGTATTTCATAACCGCCCAATCAAAAATATGGTTAAGCTCTGTTAACTGAATTTACGGATCATAAATAAGTTTCACAGAATGCATCTGTGTAGTTTTTATTTGTAGATATTCTTTTTCCCAATGTAGGCCTCTTAGCGCTTAGAATGTAAAATTGCAGTTTCTACAGAAAGAGTGTTTCAAAACGGCTCAATCAAAAGTAAGGTTCAACACTGTTAGTTGAATGCACAGAAGAGAAAGAAGTTTCACAGAATGCTACTGTGTAGTTTATATTTGAATATATCCCTTTTTCCACTATTACCCTCTTAGCGCTCCGAATGTCCACTTGCATTTTCTACAGAAAGAGTGTTCTGAACTGCGCAATCAAAAGTATGGTTTAACTCTGTTAGCTGAATGCACATATCAGAAATAAGTTTCAAACAATGCTTCTGTGTAATTTTTATTTGAAGATATTATTTTTCCCAATATAGGCCTCTTAGCGCTCAGAATGTCCAACTGCAGTTTCTACAGAAAGAGTGTTTCAGAACGGCTCAATCAAATGTAAGGTTCAACTCTCTTAGTTGAATGCACAGAACAGAAAGAAGTTTCACAGAATGCTTCTGTGTAGTATTTAGTTGAAGATACTCCTTTTTGGACTATTACACACTTAGCGCTCCGAATATCCACTGGCAGTTTCTACACAAAGAGTGTTTCAGAACTGCTCCTTCAAAAGTAATGCTCAACACTGTTATTTGAATGCGGAGAACAGAGGGGGTTTCAGAGAATGCTTCTGTGTAGTTTTTAATTGGAGATATTCCTTTTTCCTCTATTACAATCTTAGCGCTCCGAATGTCCACTTGCATTTTTAACAAAAAGAGTATTTCATAACTGCTCAATTAAAAATATGGTTTAGCTCTGTTAACTGAATTTACAGATCAGAAATAAGTTTCACAGAATGCATCTGTGTAGTTTTTATTTGAAGATATTCTTTTTCCCAGTGTAGGCCTCTTAGCGCTTAGAATGTCCAATTGCAGTTTCTACAAAAAGAGTTTTTCAGAACGGCTCAATCAAAAGTAAGTTTCAACTCTGTTAGTTGAATGCACAGAACAGAAAGAAGTTTCACAGAATGCTACTGTGTAGTTTATATTTGAATATATTACTTTTTCCACTATTACCCTCTTAGCGCTCCGAATGTCCACTTGCATTTTCTACAGAAAGAATGTTCGGAACTGCGCAATCAAAAGTATGGTTTAACTCTGTTAGCTGAATGCACACATCAGAAATAAGTTTCACACAATGCTTCTCTGTAGTTTTTATTTGAAGATATTTTTTTTCCCAATATAGGCCTCTTAGCGCTCAGAATGTCCAATTGCAGTTTCTACAGAAAGAGTGTTCCCGAACGGCTCAATCAAATGTAAGGTTCAACTCTGTTAGCTGAATGCACAGAACAGAAAGATGTTTCATACAATGCTTCTGTGTAGTTTATATTTGAACATATTCTTTTTTCCACTATTATCCACTTAGCGCTACGAATGTCCAGTTGCATATCCTACAGACAGAGTGTTTCAAAACTGCTCAATCAAAAGTATGGTTTAACTCTGTTAGCTGAATGCTCAGATCAGAAAGAAGTTTCACAGAATGCTTCTGTGTAGTTTATATTTGAATATATTACTTTTTCCACTACTACCCTCTTAGCGCTCCAAATGTCCAGTTGCATTTTCTACAGAAAGAGTGTTCAGATCTGCTCTATCAAAAGTATGGTTTAATTCTGTTAGCTGAATGCACAGATCAGAAAGAAGTTTCACAGAATGATTCTGTGTAGTTTTTATTTGAAGACATTCCTTTTTCCACTATTACCCTCTTAGCGCTCCGAATCTCCACTTGCATATTCTACAGAAAGAGTGTTTCAGAACGGCTCAATAAAAACTAAGGTTCAACACTTTTAGTTGAATGAACAGAACAGAAAGAAGTTTCACAGAATGCTTCTGTGTAGTTTTTATTTGTAGAAATTCTTTTTCCCAATATAGGCCTCTTAGCGCTCAGAATGTCCAATTGCAGTTTCTACAGAAAGATTGTTTCAGAACGGCTCAATCAAAAGTAACGTTCAACCCCGGTAGTTGAATGCACAGAACAGAAAGACGTTTCACAGAATGCTTCTGTGTAGTTTATATTTGTATATATTCCTTTTTCCAATATTACCCTCTTAGCGCTCCGAATGTCCACTTGCATTTTCTACAAAAGAGTGTTCTGAACTGCGCAATCAAAACTATGGTTTAACTCTGTTAGCTGAATGCACATATCAGAAATAAGTTTAAAAAATGCTTCTGTGTAGTTTTTATTTGAAGATATTATTTTTCCCAATATAGGCCTCTTAGCGCTCAGAATATCCAATTGCAGTTTCTACAGAAAGAGTGTTTCAGAACGGCTCAATCAAATGTAAGTTTCAACTCTCTTAGTTGAATGCACAGAACAGAAAGAAGTTTCATACAATGATTCTGTGTAGTTTCTATTTGAACATATTCTTTTTTCCACTATTACCCACTTAGTGCTACGAATGTCCAGTTGCATTTTCTACAGACAGAGTGTTTCAAAACTGCTCAATCAAAAGTATGGTTTAACTCTGTTAGCTGAATGCTCAGATCAGAAAGAAGTTTCACAGAATGCTTCTGTGTAGTATTTAGTTGAAGATACTCCTTTTTGGGCTATTACCCACTTAGGGCTCCGAATATCCACTGGCAGTTTCTACAAAAACAGTGTTTCAGAACTGCTCCTTCAAAAGTAAGGTTCAACTCTGTTAGTTGAATGCGGAGAACAGAGGGTGTTTCAGAGAATGATTCTGTGTAGTTTTTAATTGGAGATATTCCTTTTTCCTCTATTACAATCTTAGCGCTCCGAATGTCCACTTGCATTTTCAACAAAAAGAGTATTTCATAACTGCCCAATCAAAAATATGGTTAAGCTCTGTTAACTGAATTTACAGATCATAAATAAGTTTCACAGAATGCATCTGTGTAGTTTTTATTTGTAGATATTCTTTTTCCCAATGTAGGCCTCTTAGCGCTTAGAATGTCCGATTGCAGTTTCTACAAAAAGAGTGTTTCAGAACGGCTCAATCAAAAGTAAGGTTCAACTCTGTTAGTTGAATGCACAGAACAGAAAGAAGTTTCACAGAATGCTACTGTGTAGTTTATATTTGAATATATTCCTTTTTCCACTATTAACCTCTTAGCGCTCCGAATGTCCACTTGCATTTTCTACAGAAAGAGTGTTCTGAACTGCGCAATCAAAAGTATGGTTTAACTCGGTTAGCTGAATGCACATATCAGAAATAAGTTTCACACAATGCTTCTGTGTAGTTTTTATTTGAAGATATTATTTTTCCCAATATAGGCCTCTTAGCGCTCAGAATGTCCAATTGCAGTTTCTACAGAAAGAGTGTTTCAGAACGGCTCAATCAAATGTAAGGTTCAACTTTCTTAGTTGAATGCACAGAACAGAAAGAAGTTTCACAGAATGCTTCTGTGTAGTATTTAGTTGAAGATACTACTTTTTGGACTATTACCCACTTAGCGCTCCGAATATCCACTGGCAGTTTCTACACAAAGAGTGTTTCAGAACTGCTCCTTCAAAAGTAAGGCTCAACTCTGTTAGTTGAATCCGGAGAACAGAAAGGGGTTTCAGAGAATACTTCTGTGTAGTTTTTAATCGGAGATATTCCTTTTTCCTCTATTACCATCTTAGCGTTCCGAATGTCCACTTGCATTTTCTACAAAAAGAATGTTTCACAACTGCTCAATCAAAAATATGGTTTAGCTCTGTTAACTGAATTTACAGATCAGAAATAAGTTTCACAGAATGCATCTGTGTAGTTTTTATTTGAAGATATTCTTTTTCCCCATGTAGGCCTCTTAGCGCTTAGAATGTCCAATTGCAGTTTCTACAGAAAGAGTGTTTCAGAACGGCTCAATCAAAAGTAAGGTTCAACACTGTTAGTTGAATGCACAGAAGAGAAAGAAGTTTCACAGAATGCTACTGTGTAGTTTATATTTGAATATATCCCTTTTTCCACTATTACCCTCTTAGCGCTCCGAATGTCCACTTGCATTTTCTACAGAAAGAGTGTTCTGAACTGCGCAATCAAAAGTATGGTTTAACTCTGTTAGCTGAATGCACATATCAGAAATAAGTTTCAAACAATGCTTCTGTGTAATTTTTATTTGAAGATATTATTTTTCCCAATATAGGCCTCTTAGCGCTCAGAATGTCCAATTGCAGTTTCTACAGAAAGAGTGTTTCAGAACGGCTGAATCAAATGTAAGGTTCAACTGTCTTAGTTGAATGCACAGAACAGAAAGAAGTTTCACTGAATGCTTCTGTGTAGTATTTAGTTGAAGATACTCCTTTTTGGACTATTACACACTTAGCGCTCCGAATATCCACTGGCAGTTTCTACACAAAGTGTGTTTCAGAACTGCTCCTTCAAAAGTAATGCTCAACTCTGTTATTTGAATGCGGAGAACAGAGGGGGTTTCAGAGAATGCTTCTGTGTAGTTTTTAATTGGAGATATTCCTTTTTCCTCTATTACAATCTTAGCGCTCCGAATGTCCACTTGCATTTTCAACAAAAAGAGTATTTCATAACTGCTCAATTAAAAATATGGTTTAGCTCTGTTAACTGAATTTACAGATCAGAAATAAGTTTCACAGAATGCATCTGTGTAGTTTTTATTTGAAGATATTCTTTTTCCCAGTGTAGGCCTCTTAGCGCTTAGAATGTCCAATTGCAGTTTCTACAAAAAGAGTGTTTCAGAACGGCTCAATCAAAAGTAAGGTTCAACTCTGTTAGTTGAATGCACAGAACAGAAAGAAGTTTCACAGAATGCTACTGTGTAGTTTATATTTGAATATATTACATTTTCCACTATTACCCTCTTAGCGCTCCGAATGTCCACTTGCATTTTCTACAGAAAGAATGTTCGGAACTGCGCAATCAAAAGTATGGTTTAACTCTGTTAGCTGAATGCACACATCAGAAATAAGTTTCACACAATGCTTCTCTGTAGTTTTTATTTGAAGATATTTTTTTTCCCAATATAGGCCTCTTAGCGCTCAGAATGTCCAATTGCAGTTTCTACAGAAAGAGTGTTCCCGAACGGGTCAATCAAATGTAAGGTTCAACTCTGATAGCTGAATGCACAGAACAGAAAGATGTTTCATACAATGCTTCTGTGTAGTTTATATTTGAACATATTCTTTTTTCCACTATTACCCACTTAGCGCTACGAATGTCCAGTTGCATTTTCTACAGACAGAGTGTTTCAAAACTGCTCAATCAAAAGTATGGTTTAACTCTGTTAGCTGAATGCTCAGATCAGAAAGAAGTTTCACAGAATGCTTCTGTGTAGTTTATATTTGAATATATTACTTTTTCCACTACTACCCTCTTAGCGCTCCAAATGTCCAGTTGCATTTTCTACAGAAAGAGTGTTCAGATCTGCTCTATCAAAAGTATGGTTTAACGCTGTTAGCTGAATGCACAGATCAGAAAGAAGTTTCACAGAATGATTCTGTGTAGTTTATATTTGAAGACATTCCTTTTTCCACTATTACCCTCTTAGCGCTCCGAATCTCCACTTGCATTTTCTACAGAAAGAGTGTTTCAGAACGGCTCAATAAAAACTAAGGTTCAACACTTTTAGTTGAATGAACAGAACAGAAAGAAGTTTCACAGAATGCTTCTGTGTAGTTTTTATTTGTAGAAATTCTTTTTCCCAATATAGGCCTCTTAGCGCTCAGAATGTCCAATTGCAGTTTCTACAGAAAGATTGTTTCAGAACGGCTCAATCAAAAGTATGGTTCAACCCCGGTAGTTGAATGCACAGAACAGAAAGACGTTTCACAGAATGCTTCTGTGTAGTTTATATTTGTATATATTCCTTTTTCCAATATTACCCTCTTAGCGCTCCGAATGTCCACTTGCATTTTCTACAAAAGAGTGTTCTGAACTGCGCAATCAAAACTATGGTTTAACTCTGTTAGCTGAATGCACATATCAGAAATAAGTTTAAAAAATGCTTCTGTGTAGTTTTTATTTGAAGATATTATTTTTCCCAATATAGGCCTCTTAGCGCTCAGAATGTCCAATTGCAGTTTCTACAGAAAGAGTGTTTCAGAACGGCTCAATCAAATGTAAGGTTCAACTCTCTTAGTTGAATGCACAGAACAGAAAGAAGTTTCATACAATGCTTCTGTGTAGTTTCTATTTGAACATATTCTTTTTTCCACTATTACCCACTTAGCGCTACGAATGTCCAGTTGCATTTTCTACAGACAGAGTGTTTCAAAACTGCTCAATCAAAAGTATGGTTTAACTCTGTTAGCTGAATGCTCAGATCAGAAAGAAGTTTCACTGAATGCTTCTGTGTAGTATTTAGTTGAAGATACTCCTTTTTGGGCTATTACCCACTTAGGGCTCCGAATATCCACTGGCAGTTTCTACAAAAACAGTGTTTCAGAACTGCTCCTGCAAAAGTAAGGTTCTACTCTGTTAGTTGAATGCGGAGAACAGAGTTGGTTTCAGAGAATGCTTCTGTGTAATTTTTAATTGGAGATATTCCTTTTTCCTCTATTACAATCTTAGCGCTCCGAATGTCCACTTGCATTTTCAACAAAAAGAGTATTTCATAACTGCCCAATCAAAAATATGGTTAAGCTCTGTTAACTGAATTTACAGATCATAAATAAGTTTCACAGAATGCATCTGTGTAGTTTTTATTTGTAGATATTCTTTTTCCCAATGTAGGCCTCTTAGCGCTTAGAATGTAAAATTGCAGTTTCTACAGAAAGAGTGTTTCAAAACGGCTCAATCAAAAGTAAGGTTCAACACTGTTAGTTGAATGCACAGAAGAGAAAGAAGTTTCACAGAATGCTACTGTGTAGTTTATATTTGAATATATCCCTTTTTCCACTATTACCCTCTTAGCGCTCCGAATGTCCACTTGCATTTTCTACAGAAAGAGTGTTCTGAACTGCGCAATCAAAAGTATGGTTTAACTCTGTTAGCTGAATGCACATATCAGAAATAAGTTTCAAACAATGCTTCTGTGTAATTTTTATTTGAAGATATTATTTTTCCCAATATAGGCCTCTTAGCGCTCAGAATGTCCAACTGCAGTTTCTACAGAAAGAGTGTTTCAGAACGGCTCAATCAAATGTAAGGTTCAACTCTCTTAGTTGAATGCACAGAACAGAAAGAAGTTTCACAGAATGCTTCTGTGTAGTATTTAGTTGAAGATACTCCTTTTTGGACTATTACACACTTAGCGCTCCGAATATCCACTGGCAGTTTCTACACAAAGAGTGTTTCAGAACTGCTCCTTCAAAAGCAATGCTCAACACTGTTATTTGAATGCGGAGAACAGAGGGGGTTTCAGAGAATGCTTCTGTGTAGTTTTTAATTGGAGATATTCCTTTTTCCTCTATTACAATCTTAGCGCTCCGAATGTCCACTTGCATTTTTAACAAAAAGAGTATTTCATAACTGCTCAATTAAAAATATGGTTTAGCTCTGTTAACTGAATTTACAGATCAGAAATAAGTTTCACAGAATGCATCTGTGTAGTTTTTATTTGAAGATATTCTTTTTCCCAGTGTAGGCCTCTTAGCGCTTAGAATGTCCAATTGCAGTTTCTACAAAAAGAGTTTTTCAGAACGGCTCAATCAAAAGTAAGTTTCAACTCTGTTAGTTGAATGCACAGAACAGAAAGAAGTTTCACAGAATGCTACTGTGTAGTTTATATTTGAATATATTACTTTTTCCACTATTACCCTCTTAGCGCTCCGAATGTCCACTTGCATTTTCTACAGAAAGAATGTTCGGAACTGCGCAATCAAAAGTATGGTTTAACTCTGTTAGCTGAATGCACACATCAGAAATAAGTTACACACAATGCTTCTCTGTAGTTTTTATTTGAAGATATTTTTTTTCCCAATATAGGCCTCTTAGCGCTCAGAATGTCCAATTGCAGTTTCTACAGAAAGAGTGTTCCCGAACGGCTCAATCAAATGTAAGGTTCAACTCTGTTAGCTGAATGCACAGAACAGAAAGATGTTTCATACAATGCTTCTGTGTAGTTTATATTTGAACATATTCTTTTTTCCACTATTACCCACTTAGCGCTACGAATGTCCAGTTGCATTTTCTACAGAGTGTTTCAAAACTGCTCAATCAAAAGTATGGTTTAACTCTGTTAGCTGAATGCTCAGATCAGAAAGAAGTTTCACAGAATGCTTCTGTGTAGTTTATATTTGAATATATTCCTTTTTCCACTACTACCCTCTTAGCGCTCCAAATGTCCAGTTGCATTTTCTACAGAAAGAGTGTTCAGATCTGCTCTATCAAAAGTATGGTTTAACTCTGTTAGCTGAATGCACAGATCAGAAAGAAGTTTCACAGAATGTTTCTGTGTAGTTTATATTTGAAGACATTCCTTTTTCCACTATTACCCTCTTAGCGCTCCGAATCTCCACTTGCATTTTCTACAGAAAGAGTGTTTCAGAACGGCTCAATCAAAACTAAGGTTCAACACTTTTAGTTGAATGAACAGAACAGAAAGAAGTTTCACAGAATGCTTCTGTGTCGTTTTTATTTGTAGACATTCTTTTTCCCAATATAGGCCTCTTAGCGCTCAGAATGTCCAATTGCAGTTCCTACAGAAAGATTGTTTCAGAACGGCTCAATCAAAAGTAAGGTTCAACCCCGGTAGTTGAATGCACAGAACAGAAAGACGTTTCACAGAATGCTTCTGTGTAGTTTATATTTGTATATATTCCTTTTTCCAATATTACCCTCTTAGCGATCCGAATGTCCACTTGCATTTTCTACAAAAGAGTGTTCTGAACTGCGCAATCAAAACTATGGTTTAACTCTGTTAGCTGAATGCACATATCAGAAATAAGTTTAAAAAATGCTTCTGTGTAGTTTTTATTTGAAGATATTATTTTTCCCAATATAGGCCTCTTAGCGCTCAGAATGTCCAATTGCAGTTTCTACAGAAAGAGTGTTCCCGAACGGCTCAATCAAATGTAAGGTTCAACTCTGTTAGCTGAATGCACAGAACAGAAAGATGTTTCATACAATGCTTCTGTGTAGTTTATATTTGAACATATTATTTTTTTCACTATTACCCACTTAGCGCTACGAATGTCCAGTTGCATTTTCTACAGACAGAGTGTTTCAAAACTGCTCAATCAAAATTATGGTTTAACTCTGTTAGCTGAATGCTCAGATCAGAAAGAAGTTTCACAGAATGCTTCTGTGTAGTATTTAGTTGAAGATACTCCTTTTTGGGCTATTACCCACTTAGGGCTCCGAATATCCACTGGCAGTTTCTACAAAAAGAGTGTTTCAGAACTGCTCCTTCAAAAGTAAGGTTCAACTCTGTTAGTTGAATGCGGAGAACAGAGGGGGTTTCAAGAATGCTTCTGTGTAGTTTTTAATTGGAGATATTCCTTTTTCCTCTATTACAATCTTAGCGCTCCGAATGTCCACTTGCATTTTCAACAAAAAGAGTATTTCATAACCGCCCAATCAAAAATATGGTTTAGCTCTGTTAACTGAATTTACAGATCATAAATAAGTTTCACAGAATGCATCTGTGTAGTTTTTATTTGTAGATATTCTTTTTCCCAATGTAGGCCTCTTAGCGCTTAGAATGTCCAATTGCAGTTTCTACAAAAAGAGTGTTTCAGAACGGCTCAATCAAAAGTAAGGTTCAACTCTGTTAGTTGAATGCACAGAACAGAAAGAAGTTTCACAGAATGCTACTGTGTAGTTTATATTTGAATATATTCCTTTTTCCACAATTACCCTCTTAGCGCTCCGAATGTCCACTTGCATTTTCTACAGAAAGAGTGTTCTGAACTGCGCAATCAAAAGTATGGTTTAACTCTGTTAGCTGAATGCACATATCA
Organism: Symphalangus syndactylus; assembly: GCF_028878055.3. Lineage (NCBI taxonomy): Eukaryota > Metazoa > Chordata > Mammalia > Primates > Hylobatidae > Symphalangus > Symphalangus syndactylus. Next base: position 7,082,085 of record NC_072445.2, on the reverse strand, counting down.
GAAATAGGTTTCACACAATGCTTCTGTGTAGTTTTTATTTGAAGATATTATTTTTCCCAATATAGGCCTCTTAGCGCTCAGAATGTCCAATTGCAGTTTCTACAGAAAGAGTGTTTCAGAACGGCTCAATCAAATGTAAGGTTCAACTTTCTTAGTTGAATGCACAGAACAGAAAGAAGTTTCACAGAATGCTTCTGTGTAGTATTTAGTTGAAGATACTACTTTTTGGACTATTACCCACTTAGCGCTCCGAATATCCACTGGCAGTTTCTACACAAAGAGTGTTTCAGAACTGCTCCTTCAAAAGTAAGGTTCAACTCTGTTAGTTGAATGCGGAGAACAGAGGGTGTTTCAGAGAATGCTTCTGTGTAGTTTTTAATTGGAGATATTCCTTTTTCCTCTATTACAATCTTAGCGCTCCGAATGTCCACTTGCATTTTCAACAAAAAGAGTATTTCATAACCGCCCAATCAAAAATATGGTTAAGCTCTGTTAACTGAATTTACGGATCATAAATAAGTTTCACAGAATGCATCTGTGTAGTTTTTATTTGTAGATATTCTTTTTCCCAATGTAGGCCTCTTAGCGCTTAGAATGTAAAATTGCAGTTTCTACAGAAAGAGTGTTTCAAAACGGCTCAATCAAAAGTAAGGTTCAACACTGTTAGTTGAATGCACAGAAGAGAAAGAAGTTTCACAGAATGCTACTGTGTAGTTTATATTTGAATATATCCCTTTTTCCACTATTACCCTCTTAGCGCTCCGAATGTCCACTTGCATTTTCTACAGAAAGAGTGTTCTGAACTGCGCAATCAAAAGTATGGTTTAACTCTGTTAGCTGAATGCACATATCAGAAATAAGTTTCAAACAATGCTTCTGTGTAATTTTTATTTGAAGATATTATTTTTCCCAATATAGGCCTCTTAGCGCTCAGAATGTCCAACTGCAGTTTCTACAGAAAGAGTGTTTCAGAACGGCTCAATCAAATGTAAGGTTCAACTCTCTTAGTTGAATGCACAGAACAGAAAGAAGTTTCACAGAATGCTTCTGTGTAGTATTTAGTTGAAGATACTCCTTTTTGGACTATTACACACTTAGCGCTCCGAATATCCACTGGCAGTTTCTACACAAAGAGTGTTTCAGAACTGCTCCTTCAAAAGTAATGCTCAACACTGTTATTTGAATGCGGAGAACAGAGGGGGTTTCAGAGAATGCTTCTGTGTAGTTTTTAATTGGAGATATTCCTTTTTCCTCTATTACAATCTTAGCGCTCCGAATGTCCACTTGCATTTTTAACAAAAAGAGTATTTCATAACTGCTCAATTAAAAATATGGTTTAGCTCTGTTAACTGAATTTACAGATCAGAAATAAGTTTCACAGAATGCATCTGTGTAGTTTTTATTTGAAGATATTCTTTTTCCCAGTGTAGGCCTCTTAGCGCTTAGAATGTCCAATTGCAGTTTCTACAAAAAGAGTTTTTCAGAACGGCTCAATCAAAAGTAAGTTTCAACTCTGTTAGTTGAATGCACAGAACAGAAAGAAGTTTCACAGAATGCTACTGTGTAGTTTATATTTGAATATATTACTTTTTCCACTATTACCCTCTTAGCGCTCCGAATGTCCACTTGCATTTTCTACAGAAAGAATGTTCGGAACTGCGCAATCAAAAGTATGGTTTAACTCTGTTAGCTGAATGCACACATCAGAAATAAGTTTCACACAATGCTTCTCTGTAGTTTTTATTTGAAGATATTTTTTTTCCCAATATAGGCCTCTTAGCGCTCAGAATGTCCAATTGCAGTTTCTACAGAAAGAGTGTTCCCGAACGGCTCAATCAAATGTAAGGTTCAACTCTGTTAGCTGAATGCACAGAACAGAAAGATGTTTCATACAATGCTTCTGTGTAGTTTATATTTGAACATATTCTTTTTTCCACTATTATCCACTTAGCGCTACGAATGTCCAGTTGCATATCCTACAGACAGAGTGTTTCAAAACTGCTCAATCAAAAGTATGGTTTAACTCTGTTAGCTGAATGCTCAGATCAGAAAGAAGTTTCACAGAATGCTTCTGTGTAGTTTATATTTGAATATATTACTTTTTCCACTACTACCCTCTTAGCGCTCCAAATGTCCAGTTGCATTTTCTACAGAAAGAGTGTTCAGATCTGCTCTATCAAAAGTATGGTTTAATTCTGTTAGCTGAATGCACAGATCAGAAAGAAGTTTCACAGAATGATTCTGTGTAGTTTTTATTTGAAGACATTCCTTTTTCCACTATTACCCTCTTAGCGCTCCGAATCTCCACTTGCATTTTCTACAGAAAGAGTGTTTCAGAACGGCTCAATAAAAACTAAGGTTCAACACTTTTAGTTGAATGAACAGAACAGAAAGAAGTTTCACAGAATGCTTCTGTGTAGTTTTTATTTGTAGAAATTCTTTTTCCCAATATAGGCCTCTTAGCGCTCAGAATGTCCAATTGCAGTTTCTACAGAAAGATTGTTTCAGAACGGCTCAATCAAAAGTAACGTTCAACCCCGGTAGTTGAATGCACAGAACAGAAAGACGTTTCACAGAATGCTTCTGTGTAGTTTATATTTGTATATATTCCTTTTTCCAATATTACCCTCTTAGCGCTCCGAATGTCCACTTGCATTTTCTACAAAAGAGTGTTCTGAACTGCGCAATCAAAACTATGGTTTAACTCTGTTAGCTGAATGCACATATCAGAAATAAGTTTAAAAAATGCTTCTGTGTAGTTTTTATTTGAAGATATTATTTTTCCCAATATAGGCCTCTTAGCGCTCAGAATATCCAATTGCAGTTTCTACAGAAAGAGTGTTTCAGAACGGCTCAATCAAATGTAAGTTTCAACTCTCTTAGTTGAATGCACAGAACAGAAAGAAGTTTCATACAATGATTCTGTGTAGTTTCTATTTGAACATATTCTTTTTTCCACTATTACCCACTTAGTGCTACGAATGTCCAGTTGCATTTTCTACAGACAGAGTGTTTCAAAACTGCTCAATCAAAAGTATGGTTTAACTCTGTTAGCTGAATGCTCAGATCAGAAAGAAGTTTCACAGAATGCTTCTGTGTAGTATTTAGTTGAAGATACTCCTTTTTGGGCTATTACCCACTTAGGGCTCCGAATATCCACTGGCAGTTTCTACAAAAACAGTGTTTCAGAACTGCTCCTTCAAAAGTAAGGTTCAACTCTGTTAGTTGAATGCGGAGAACAGAGGGTGTTTCAGAGAATGATTCTGTGTAGTTTTTAATTGGAGATATTCCTTTTTCCTCTATTACAATCTTAGCGCTCCGAATGTCCACTTGCATTTTCAACAAAAAGAGTATTTCATAACTGCCCAATCAAAAATATGGTTAAGCTCTGTTAACTGAATTTACAGATCATAAATAAGTTTCACAGAATGCATCTGTGTAGTTTTTATTTGTAGATATTCTTTTTCCCAATGTAGGCCTCTTAGCGCTTAGAATGTCCGATTGCAGTTTCTACAAAAAGAGTGTTTCAGAACGGCTCAATCAAAAGTAAGGTTCAACTCTGTTAGTTGAATGCACAGAACAGAAAGAAGTTTCACAGAATGCTACTGTGTAGTTTATATTTGAATATATTCCTTTTTCCACTATTAACCTCTTAGCGCTCCGAATGTCCACTTGCATTTTCTACAGAAAGAGTGTTCTGAACTGCGCAATCAAAAGTATGGTTTAACTCGGTTAGCTGAATGCACATATCAGAAATAAGTTTCACACAATGCTTCTGTGTAGTTTTTATTTGAAGATATTATTTTTCCCAATATAGGCCTCTTAGCGCTCAGAATGTCCAATTGCAGTTTCTACAGAAAGAGTGTTTCAGAACGGCTCAATCAAATGTAAGGTTCAACTTTCTTAGTTGAATGCACAGAACAGAAAGAAGTTTCACAGAATGCTTCTGTGTAGTATTTAGTTGAAGATACTACTTTTTGGACTATTACCCACTTAGCGCTCCGAATATCCACTGGCAGTTTCTACACAAAGAGTGTTTCAGAACTGCTCCTTCAAAAGTAAGGCTCAACTCTGTTAGTTGAATCCGGAGAACAGAAAGGGGTTTCAGAGAATACTTCTGTGTAGTTTTTAATCGGAGATATTCCTTTTTCCTCTATTACCATCTTAGCGTTCCGAATGTCCACTTGCATTTTCTACAAAAAGAATGTTTCACAACTGCTCAATCAAAAATATGGTTTAGCTCTGTTAACTGAATTTACAGATCAGAAATAAGTTTCACAGAATGCATCTGTGTAGTTTTTATTTGAAGATATTCTTTTTCCCCATGTAGGCCTCTTAGCGCTTAGAATGTCCAATTGCAGTTTCTACAGAAAGAGTGTTTCAGAACGGCTCAATCAAAAGTAAGGTTCAACACTGTTAGTTGAATGCACAGAAGAGAAAGAAGTTTCACAGAATGCTACTGTGTAGTTTATATTTGAATATATCCCTTTTTCCACTATTACCCTCTTAGCGCTCCGAATGTCCACTTGCATTTTCTACAGAAAGAGTGTTCTGAACTGCGCAATCAAAAGTATGGTTTAACTCTGTTAGCTGAATGCACATATCAGAAATAAGTTTCAAACAATGCTTCTGTGTAATTTTTATTTGAAGATATTATTTTTCCCAATATAGGCCTCTTAGCGCTCAGAATGTCCAATTGCAGTTTCTACAGAAAGAGTGTTTCAGAACGGCTGAATCAAATGTAAGGTTCAACTGTCTTAGTTGAATGCACAGAACAGAAAGAAGTTTCACTGAATGCTTCTGTGTAGTATTTAGTTGAAGATACTCCTTTTTGGACTATTACACACTTAGCGCTCCGAATATCCACTGGCAGTTTCTACACAAAGTGTGTTTCAGAACTGCTCCTTCAAAAGTAATGCTCAACTCTGTTATTTGAATGCGGAGAACAGAGGGGGTTTCAGAGAATGCTTCTGTGTAGTTTTTAATTGGAGATATTCCTTTTTCCTCTATTACAATCTTAGCGCTCCGAATGTCCACTTGCATTTTCAACAAAAAGAGTATTTCATAACTGCTCAATTAAAAATATGGTTTAGCTCTGTTAACTGAATTTACAGATCAGAAATAAGTTTCACAGAATGCATCTGTGTAGTTTTTATTTGAAGATATTCTTTTTCCCAGTGTAGGCCTCTTAGCGCTTAGAATGTCCAATTGCAGTTTCTACAAAAAGAGTGTTTCAGAACGGCTCAATCAAAAGTAAGGTTCAACTCTGTTAGTTGAATGCACAGAACAGAAAGAAGTTTCACAGAATGCTACTGTGTAGTTTATATTTGAATATATTACTTTTTCCACTATTACCCTCTTAGCGCTCCGAATGTCCACTTGCATTTTCTACAGAAAGAATGTTCGGAACTGCGCAATCAAAAGTATGGTTTAACTCTGTTAGCTGAATGCACACATCAGAAATAAGTTTCACACAATGCTTCTCTGTAGTTTTTATTTGAAGATATTTTTTTTCCCAATATAGGCCTCTTAGCGCTCAGAATGTCCAATTGCAGTTTCTACAGAAAGAGTGTTCCCGAACGGGTCAATCAAATGTAAGGTTCAACTCTGATAGCTGAATGCACAGAACAGAAAGATGTTTCATACAATGCTTCTGTGTAGTTTATATTTGAACATATTCTTTTTTCCACTATTACCCACTTAGCGCTACGAATGTCCAGTTGCATTTTCTACAGACAGAGTGTTTCAAAACTGCTCAATCAAAAGTATGGTTTAACTCTGTTAGCTGAATGCTCAGATCAGAAAGAAGTTTCACAGAATGCTTCTGTGTAGTTTATATTTGAATATATTACTTTTTCCACTACTACCCTCTTAGCGCTCCAAATGTCCAGTTGCATTTTCTACAGAAAGAGTGTTCAGATCTGCTCTATCAAAAGTATGGTTTAATTCTGTTAGCTGAATGCACAGATCAGAAAGAAGTTTCACAGAATGATTCTGTGTAGTTTTTATTTGAAGACATTCCTTTTTCCACTATTACCCTCTTAGCGCTCCGAATCTCCACTTGCATATTCTACAGAAAGAGTGTTTCAGAACGGCTCAATAAAAACTAAGGTTCAACACTTTTAGTTGAATGAACAGAACAGAAAGAAGTTTCACAGAATGCTTCTGTGTAGTTTTTATTTGTAGAAATTCTTTTTCCCAATATAGGCCTCTTAGCGCTCAGAATGTCCAATTGCAGTTTCTACAGAAAGATTGTTTCAGAACGGCTCAATCAAAAGTAACGTTCAACCCCGGTAGTTGAATGCACAGAACAGAAAGACGTTTCACAGAATGCTTCTGTGTAGTTTATATTTGTATATATTCCTTTTTCCAATATTACCCTCTTAGCGCTCCGAATGTCCACTTGCATTTTCTACAAAAGAGTGTTCTGAACTGCGCAATCAAAACTATGGTTTAACTCTGTTAGCTGAATGCACATATCAGAAATAAGTTTAAAAAATGCTTCTGTGTAGTTTTTATTTGAAGATATTATTTTTCCCAATATAGGCCTCTTAGCGCTCAGAATATCCAATTGCAGTTTCTACAGAAAGAGTGTTTCAGAACGGCTCAATCAAATGTAAGTTTCAACTCTCTTAGTTGAATGCACAGAACAGAAAGAAGTTTCATACAATGATTCTGTGTAGTTTCTATTTGAACATATTCTTTTTTCCACTATTACCCACTTAGTGCTACGAATGTCCAGTTGCATTTTCTACAGACAGAGTGTTTCAAAATTGCTCAATCAAAAGTATGGTTTAACTCTGTTAGCTGAATGCTCAGATCAGAAAGAAGTTTCACAGAATGCTTCTGTGTAGTATTTAGTTGAAGATACTCCTTTTTGGGCTATTACCCACTTAGGGCTCCGAATATCCACTGGCAGTATCTACAAAAACAGTGTTTCAGAACTGCTCCTTCAAAAGTAAGGTTCAACTCTGTTAGTTGAATGCGGAGAACAGAGGGTGTTTCAGAGAATGATTCTGTGTAGTTTTTAATTGGAGATATTCCTTTTTCCTCTATTACAATCTTAGCGCTCCGAATGTCCACTTGCATTTTCAACAAAAAGAGTATTTCATAACTGCCCAATCAAAAATATGGTTAAGCTCTGTTAACTGAATTTACAGATCATAAATAAGTTTCACAGAATGCATCTGTGTAGTTTTTATTTGTAGATATTCTTTTTCCCAATGTAGGCCTCTTAGCGCTTAGAATGTCCGATTGCAGTTTCTACAAAAAGAGTGTTTCAGAACGGCTCAATCAAAAGTAAGGTTCAACTCTGTTAGTTGAATGCACAGAACAGAAAGAAGTTTCACAGAATGCTACTGTGTAGTTTATATTTGAATATATTACTTTTTCCACTATTACCCTCTTAGCGCTCCGAATGTCCACTTGCATTTTCTACAGAAAGAATGTTCGGAACTGCGCAATCAAAAGTATGGTTTAACTCTGTTAGCTGAATGCACACATCAGAAATAAGTTTCACACAATGCTTCTCTCTAGTTTTTATTTGAAGATATTTTTTTTCCCAATATAGGCCTCTTAGCGCTCAGAATGTCCAATTGCAGTTTCTACAGAAAGAGTGTTCCCGAACGGCTCAATCAAATGTAAGGTTCAACTCTGTTAGCTGAATGCACAGAACAGAAAGATGTTTCATACAATGCTTCTGTGTAGTTTATATTTGAACATATTCTTTTTTCCACTATTACCCACTTAGCGCTACGAATGTCCAGTTGCATTTTCTACAGAGTGTTTCAAAACTGCTCAATCAAAAGTATGGTTTAACTCTGTTAGCTGAATGCTCAGATCAGAAAGAAGTTTCACAGAATGCTTCTGTGTAGTTTATATTTGAATATATTCCTTTTTCCACTACTACGCTCTTAGCGCTCCAAATGTCCAGTTGCATTTTCTACAGAAAGAGTGTTCAGATCTGCTCTATCAAAAGTATGGTTTAACTCTGTTAGCTGAATGCACAGATCAGAAAGAAGTTTCACAGAATGTTTCTGTGTAGTTTATATTTGAAGACATTCCTTTTTCCACTATTACCCTCTTAGCGCTCCGAATCTCCACTTGCATTTTCTACAGAAAGAGTGTTTCAGAACGGCTCAATCAAAACTAAGGTTCAACACTTTTAGTTGAATGAACAGAACAGAAAGAAGTTTCACAGAATGCTTCTGTGTCGTTTTTATTTGTAGACATTCTTTTTCCCAATATAGGCCTCTTAGCGCTCAGAATGTCCAATTGCAGTTTCTACAGAAAGATTGTTTCAGAACGGCTCAATCAAAAGTAAGGTTCAACCCCGGTAGTTGAATGCACAGAACAGAAAGACGTTTCACAGAATGCTTCTGTGTAGTTTATATTTGTATATATTCCTTTTTCCAATATTACCCTCTTAGCGATCCGAATGTCCACTTGCATTTTCTACAAAAGAGTGTTCTGAACTGCGCAATCAAAACTATGGTTTAACTCTGTTAGCTGAATGCACATATCAGAAATAAGTTTAAAAAATGCTTCTGTGTAGTTTTTATTTGAAGATATTATTTTTCCCAATATAGGCCTCTTAGCGCTCAGAATGTCCAATTGCAGTTTCTACAGATAGAGTGTTTCAGAACGGCTCAATCAAATGTAAGGTTCAACTCTCTTAGTTGAATGCACAGAACAGAAAGATGTTTCATACAATGCTTCTGTGTAGTTTCTATTTGAACATATTATTTTTTTCACTATTACCCACTTAGCGCTACGAATGTCCAGTTGCATTTTCTACAGACAGAGTGTTTCAAAACTGCTCAATCAAAAGTATGGTTTAACTCTGTTAGCTGAATGCTCAGATCAGAAAGAAGTTTCACAGAATGCTTCTGTGTAGTATTTAGTTGAAGATACTCCTTTTTGGGCTATTACCCACTTAGGGCTCCGAATATCCACTGGCAGTTTCTACAAAAAGAGTGTTTCAGAACTGCTCCTTCAAAAGTAAGGTTCAACTCTGTTAGTTGAATGCGGAGAACAGAGGGTGTTTCAGAGAATGCTTCTGTGTAGTTTTTAATTGGAGATATTCCTTTTTCCTCTATTACAATCTTAGCGCTCCGAATGTCCACTTGCATTTTCAACAAAAAGAGTATTTCATAACCGCCCAATCAAAAATATGGTTAAGCTCTGTTAACTGAATTTACGGATCATAAATAAGTTTCACAGAATGCATCTGTGTAGTTTTTATTTGTAGATATTCTTTTTCCCAATGTAGGCCTCTTAGCGCTTAGAATGTAAAATTGCAGTTTCTACAGAAAGAGTGTTTCAAAACGGCTCAATCAAAAGTAAGGTTCAACACTGTTAGTTGAATGCACAGAAGAGAAAGAAGTTTCACAGAATGCTACTGTGTAGTTTATATTTGAATATATCCCTTTTTCCACTATTACCCTCTTAGCGCTCCGAATGTCCACTTGCATTTTCTACAGAAAGAGTGTTCTGAACTGCGCAATCAAAAGTATGGTTTAACTCTGTTAGCTGAATGCACATATCAGAAATAAGTTTCAAACAATGCTTCTGTGTAATTTTTATTTGAAGATATTATTTTTCCCAATATAGGCCTCTTAGCGCTCAGAATGTCCAACTGCAGTTTCTACAGAAAGAGTGTTTCAGAACGGCTCAATCAAATGTAAGGTTCAACTCTCTTAGTTGAATGCACAGAACAGAAAGAAGTTTCACAGAATGCTTCTGTGTAGTATTTAGTTGAAGATACTCCTTTTTGGACTATTACACACTTAGCGCTCCGAATATCCACTGGCAGTTTCTACACAAAGAGTGTTTCAGAACTGCTCCTTCAAAAGTAATGCTCAACACTGTTATTTGAATGCGGAGAACAGAGGGGGTTTCAGAGAATGCTTCTGTGTAGTTTTTAATTGGAGATATTCCTTTTTCCTCTATTACAATCTTAGCGCTCCGAATGTCCACTTGCATTTTTAACAAAAAGAGTATTTCATAACTGCTCAATTAAAAATATGGTTTAGCTCTGTTAACTGAATTTACAGATCAGAAATAAGTTTCACAGAATGCATCTGTGTAGTTTTTATTTGAAGATATTCTTTTTCCCAGTGTAGGCCTCTTAGCGCTTAGAATGTCCAATTGCAGTTTCTACAAAAAGAGTTTTTCAGAACGGCTCAATCAAAAGTAAGTTTCAACTCTGTTAGTTGAATGCACAGAACAGAAAGAAGTTTCACAGAATGCTACTGTGTAGTTTATATTTGAATATATTACTTTTTCCACTATTACCCTCTTAGCGCTCCGAATGTCCACTTGCATTTTCTACAGAAAGAATGTTCGGAACTGCGCAATCAAAAGTATGGTTTAACTCTGTTAGCTGAATGCACACATCAGAAATAAGTTTCACACAATGCTTCTCTGTAGTTTTTATTTGAAGATATTTTTTTTCCCAATATAGGCCTCTTAGCGCTCAGAATGTCCAATTGCAGTTTCTACAGAAAGAGTGTTCCCGAACGGCTCAATCAAATGTAAGGTTCAACTCTGTTAGCTGAATGCACAGAACAGAAAGATGTTTCATACAATGCTTCTGTGTAGTTTATATTTGAACATATTCTTTTTTCCACTATTATCCACTTAGCGCTACGAATGTCCAGTTGCATATCCTACAGACAGAGTGTTTCAAAACTGCTCAATCAAAAGTATGGTTTAACTCTGTTAGCTGAATGCTCAGATCAGAAAGAAGTTTCACAGAATGCTTCTGTGTAGTTTATATTTGAATATATTACTTTTTCCACTACTACCCTCTTAGCGCTCCAAATGTCCAGTTGCATTTTCTACAGAAAGAGTGTTCAGATCTGCTCTATCAAAAGTATGGTTTAATTCTGTTAGCTGAATGCACAGATCAGAAAGAAGTTTCACAGAATGATTCTGTGTAGTTTTTATTTGAAGACATTCCTTTTTCCACTATTACCCTCTTAGCGCTCCGAATCTCCACTTGCATATTCTACAGAAAGAGTGTTTCAGAACGGCTCAATAAAAACTAAGGTTCAACACTTTTAGTTGAATGAACAGAACAGAAAGAAGTTTCACAGAATGCTTCTGTGTAGTTTTTATTTGTAGAAATTCTTTTTCCCAATATAGGCCTCTTAGCGCTCAGAATGTCCAATTGCAGTTTCTACAGAAAGATTGTTTCAGAACGGCTCAATCAAAAGTAACGTTCAACCCCGGTAGTTGAATGCACAGAACAGAAAGACGTTTCACAGAATGCTTCTGTGTAGTTTATATTTGTATATATTCCTTTTTCCAATATTACCCTCTTAGCGCTCCGAATGTCCACTTGCATTTTCTACAAAAGAGTGTTCTGAACTGCGCAATCAAAACTATGGTTTAACTCTGTTAGCTGAATGCACATATCAGAAATAAGTTTAAAAAATGCTTCTGTGTAGTTTTTATTTGAAGATATTATTTTTCCCAATATAGGCCTCTTAGCGCTCAGAATATCCAATTGCAGTTTCTACAGAAAGAGTGTTTCAGAACGGCTCAATCAAATGTAAGTTTCAACTCTCTTAGTTGAATGCACAGAACAGAAAGAAGTTTCATACAATGATTCTGTGTAGTTTCTATTTGAACATATTCTTTTTTCCACTATTACCCACTTAGTGCTACGAATGTCCAGTTGCATTTTCTACAGACAGAGTGTTTCAAAACTGCTCAATCAAAAGTATGGTTTAACTCTGTTAGCTGAATGCTCAGATCAGAAAGAAGTTTCACAGAATGCTTCTGTGTAGTATTTAGTTGAAGATACTCCTTTTTGGGCTATTACCCACTTAGGGCTCCGAATATCCACTGGCAGTTTCTACAAAAACAGTGTTTCAGAACTGCTCCTTCAAAAGTAAGGTTCAACTCTGTTAGTTGAATGCGGAGAACAGAGGGTGTTTCAGAGAATGATTCTGTGTAGTTTTTAATTGGAGATATTCCTTTTTCCTCTATTACAATCTTAGCGCTCCGAATGTCCACTTGCATTTTCAACAAAAAGAGTATTTCATAACTGCCCAATCAAAAATATGGTTAAGCTCTGTTAACTGAATTTACAGATCATAAATAAGTTTCACAGAATGCATCTGTGTAGTTTTTATTTGTAGATATTCTTTTTCCCAATGTAGGCCTCTTAGCGCTTAGAATGTCCGATTGCAGTTTCTACAAAAAGAGTGTTTCAGAACGGCTCAATCAAAAGTAAGGTTCAACTCTGTTAGTTGAATGCACAGAACAGAAAGAAGTTTCACAGAATGCTACTGTGTAGTTTATATTTGAATATATTCCTTTTTCCACTATTAACCTCTTAGCGCTCCGAATGTCCACTTGCATTTTCTACAGAAAGAGTGTTCTGAACTGCGCAATCAAAAGTATGGTTTAACTCGGTTAGCTGAATGCACATATCAGAAATAAGTTTCACACAATGCTTCTGTGTAGTTTTTATTTGAAGATATTATTTTTCCCAATATAGGCCTCTTAGCGCTCAGAATGTCCAATTGCAGTTTCTACAGAAAGAGTGTTTCAGAACGGCTCAATCAAATGTAAGGTTCAACTTTCTTAGTTGAATGCACAGAACAGAAAGAAGTTTCACAGAATGCTTCTGTGTAGTATTTAGTTGAAGATACTACTTTTTGGACTATTACCCACTTAGCGCTCCGAATATCCACTGGCAGTTTCTACACAAAGAGTGTTTCAGAACTGCTCCTTCAAAAGTAAGGCTCAACTCTGTTAGTTGAATCCGGAGAACAGAAAGGGGTTTCAGAGAATACTTCTGTGTAGTTTTTAATCGGAGATATTCCTTTTTCCTCTATTACCATCTTAGCGTTCCGAATGTCCACTTGCATTTTCTACAAAAAGAATGTTTCACAACTGCTCAATCAAAAATATGGTTTAGCTCTGTTAACTGAATTTACAGATCAGAAATAAGTTTCACAGAATGCATCTGTGTAGTTTTTATTTGAAGATATTCTTTTTCCCCATGTAGGCCTCTTAGCGCTTAGAATGTCCAATTGCAGTTTCTACAGAAAGAGTGTTTCAGAACGGCTCAATCAAAAGTAAGGTTCAACACTGTTAGTTGAATGCACAGAAGAGAAAGAAGTTTCACAGAATGCTACTGTGTAGTTTATATTTGAATATATCCCTTTTTCCACTATTACCCTCTTAGCGCTCCGAATGTCCACTTGCATTTTCTACAGAAAGAGTGTTCTGAACTGCGCAATCAAAAGTATGGTTTAACTCTGTTAGCTGAATGCACATATCAGAAATAAGTTTCAAACAATGCTTCTGTGTAATTTTTATTTGAAGATATTATTTTTCCCAATATAGGCCTCTTAGCGCTCAGAATGTCCAATTGCAGTTTCTACAGAAAGAGTGTTTCAGAACGGCTGAATCAAATGTAAGGTTCAACTGTCTTAGTTGAATGCACAGAACAGAAAGAAGTTTCACTGAATGCTTCTGTGTAGTATTTAGTTGAAGATACTCCTTTTTGGACTATTACACACTTAGCGCTCCGAATATCCACTGGCAGTTTCTACACAAAGTGTGTTTCAGAACTGCTCCTTCAAAAGTAATGCTCAACTCTGTTATTTGAATGCGGAGAACAGAGGGGGTTTCAGAGAATGCTTCTGTGTAGTTTTTAATTGGAGATATTCCTTTTTCCTCTATTACAATCTTAGCGCTCCGAATGTCCACTTGCATTTTCAACAAAAAGAGTATTTCATAACTGCTCAATTAAAAATATGGTTTAGCTCTGTTAACTGAATTTACAGATCAGAAATAAGTTTCACAGAATGCATCTGTGTAGTTTTTATTTGAAGATATTCTTTTTCCCAGTGTAGGCCTCTTAGCGCTTAGAATGTCCAATTGCAGTTTCTACAAAAAGAGTGTTTCAGAACGGCTCAATCAAAAGTAAGGTTCAACTCTGTTAGTTGAATGCACAGAACAGAAAGAAGTTTCACAGAATGCTACTGTGTAGTTTATATTTGAATATATTACATTTTCCACTATTACCCTCTTAGCGCTCCGAATGTCCACTTGCATTTTCTACAGAAAGAATGTTCGGAACTGCGCAATCAAAAGTATGGTTTAACTCTGTTAGCTGAATGCACACATCAGAAATAAGTTTCACACAATGCTTCTCTGTAGTTTTTATTTGAAGATATTTTTTTTCCCAATATAGGCCTCTTAGCGCTCAGAATGTCCAATTGCAGTTTCTACAGAAAGAGTGTTCCCGAACGGGTCAATCAAATGTAAGGTTCAACTCTGATAGCTGAATGCACAGAACAGAAAGATGTTTCATACAATGCTTCTGTGTAGTTTATATTTGAACATATTCTTTTTTCCACTATTACCCACTTAGCGCTACGAATGTCCAGTTGCATTTTCTACAGACAGAGTGTTTCAAAACTGCTCAATCAAAAGTATGGTTTAACTCTGTTAGCTGAATGCTCAGATCAGAAAGAAGTTTCACAGAATGCTTCTGTGTAGTTTATATTTGAATATATTACTTTTTCCACTACTACCCTCTTAGCGCTCCAAATGTCCAGTTGCATTTTCTACAGAAAGAGTGTTCAGATCTGCTCTATCAAAAGTATGGTTTAACGCTGTTAGCTGAATGCACAGATCAGAAAGAAGTTTCACAGAATGATTCTGTGTAGTTTATATTTGAAGACATTCCTTTTTCCACTATTACCCTCTTAGCGCTCCGAATCTCCACTTGCATTTTCTACAGAAAGAGTGTTTCAGAACGGCTCAATAAAAACTAAGGTTCAACACTTTTAGTTGAATGAACAGAACAGAAAGAAGTTTCACAGAATGCTTCTGTGTAGTTTTTATTTGTAGAAATTCTTTTTCCCAATATAGGCCTCTTAGCGCTCAGAATGTCCAATTGCAGTTTCTACAGAAAGATTGTTTCAGAACGGCTCAATCAAAAGTATGGTTCAACCCCGGTAGTTGAATGCACAGAACAGAAAGACGTTTCACAGAATGCTTCTGTGTAGTTTATATTTGTATATATTCCTTTTTCCAATATTACCCTCTTAGCGCTCCGAATGTCCACTTGCATTTTCTACAAAAGAGTGTTCTGAACTGCGCAATCAAAACTATGGTTTAACTCTGTTAGCTGAATGCACATATCAGAAATAAGTTTAAAAAATGCTTCTGTGTAGTTTTTATTTGAAGATATTATTTTTCCCAATATAGGCCTCTTAGCGCTCAGAATGTCCAATTGCAGTTTCTACAGAAAGAGTGTTTCAGAACGGCTCAATCAAATGTAAGGTTCAACTCTCTTAGTTGAATGCACAGAACAGAAAGAAGTTTCATACAATGCTTCTGTGTAGTTTCTATTTGAACATATTCTTTTTTCCACTATTACCCACTTAGCGCTACGAATGTCCAGTTGCATTTTCTACAGACAGAGTGTTTCAAAACTGCTCAATCAAAAGTATGGTTTAACTCTGTTAGCTGAATGCTCAGATCAGAAAGAAGTTTCACTGAATGCTTCTGTGTAGTATTTAGTTGAAGATACTCCTTTTTGGGCTATTACCCACTTAGGGCTCCGAATATCCACTGGCAGTTTCTACAAAAACAGTGTTTCAGAACTGCTCCTGCAAAAGTAAGGTTCTACTCTGTTAGTTGAATGCGGAGAACAGAGTTGGTTTCAGAGAATGCTTCTGTGTAATTTTTAATTGGAGATATTCCTTTTTCCTCTATTACAATCTTAGCGCTCCGAATGTCCACTTGCATTTTCAACAAAAAGAGTATTTCATAACTGCCCAATCAAAAATATGGTTAAGCTCTGTTAACTGAATTTACAGATCATAAATAAGTTTCACAGAATGCATCTGTGTAGTTTTTATTTGTAGATATTCTTTTTCCCAATGTAGGCCTCTTAGCGCTTAGAATGTAAAATTGCAGTTTCTACAGAAAGAGTGTTTCAAAACGGCTCAATCAAAAGTAAGGTTCAACACTGTTAGTTGAATGCACAGAAGAGAAAGAAGTTTCACAGAATGCTACTGTGTAGTTTATATTTGAATATATCCCTTTTTCCACTATTACCCTCTTAGCGCTCCGAATGTCCACTTGCATTTTCTACAGAAAGAGTGTTCTGAACTGCGCAATCAAAAGTATGGTTTAACTCTGTTAGCTGAATGCACATATCAGAAATAAGTTTCAAACAATGCTTCTGTGTAATTTTTATTTGAAGATATTATTTTTCCCAATATAGGCCTCTTAGCGCTCAGAATGTCCAACTGCAGTTTCTACAGAAAGAGTGTTTCAGAACGGCTCAATCAAATGTAAGGTTCAACTCTCTTAGTTGAATGCACAGAACAGAAAGAAGTTTCACAGAATGCTTCTGTGTAGTATTTAGTTGAAGATACTCCTTTTTGGACTATTACACACTTAGCGCTCCGAATATCCACTGGCAGTTTCTACACAAAGAGTGTTTCAGAACTGCTCCTTCAAAAGCAATGCTCAACACTGTTATTTGAATGCGGAGAACAGAGGGGGTTTCAGAGAATGCTTCTGTGTAGTTTTTAATTGGAGATATTCCTTTTTCCTCTATTACAATCTTAGCGCTCCGAATGTCCACTTGCATTTTTAACAAAAAGAGTATTTCATAACTGCTCAATTAAAAATATGGTTTAGCTCTGTTAACTGAATTTACAGATCAGAAATAAGTTTCACAGAATGCATCTGTGTAGTTTTTATTTGAAGATATTCTTTTTCCCAGTGTAGGCCTCTTAGCGCTTAGAATGTCCAATTGCAGTTTCTACAAAAAGAGTTTTTCAGAACGGCTCAATCAAAAGTAAGTTTCAACTCTGTTAGTTGAATGCACAGAACAGAAAGAAGTTTCACAGAATGCTACTGTGTAGTTTATATTTGAATATATTACTTTTTCCACTATTACCCTCTTAGCGCTCCGAATGTCCACTTGCATTTTCTACAGAAAGAATGTTCGGAACTGCGCAATCAAAAGTATGGTTTAACTCTGTTAGCTGAATGCACACATCAGAAATAAGTTACACACAATGCTTCTCTGTAGTTTTTATTTGAAGATATTTTTTTTCCCAATATAGGCCTCTTAGCGCTCAGAATGTCCAATTGCAGTTTCTACAGAAAGAGTGTTCCCGAACGGCTCAATCAAATGTAAGGTTCAACTCTGTTAGCTGAATGCACAGAACAGAAAGATGTTTCATACAATGCTTCTGTGTAGTTTATATTTGAACATATTCTTTTTTCCACTATTACCCACTTAGCGCTACGAATGTCCAGTTGCATTTTCTACAGAGTGTTTCAAAACTGCTCAATCAAAAGTATGGTTTAACTCTGTTAGCTGAATGCTCAGATCAGAAAGAAGTTTCACAGAATGCTTCTGTGTAGTTTATATTTGAATATATTCCTTTTTCCACTACTACCCTCTTAGCGCTCCAAATGTCCAGTTGCATTTTCTACAGAAAGAGTGTTCAGATCTGCTCTATCAAAAGTATGGTTTAACTCTGTTAGCTGAATGCACAGATCAGAAAGAAGTTTCACAGAATGTTTCTGTGTAGTTTATATTTGAAGACATTCCTTTTTCCACTATTACCCTCTTAGCGCTCCGAATCTCCACTTGCATTTTCTACAGAAAGAGTGTTTCAGAACGGCTCAATCAAAACTAAGGTTCAACACTTTTAGTTGAATGAACAGAACAGAAAGAAGTTTCACAGAATGCTTCTGTGTCGTTTTTATTTGTAGACATTCTTTTTCCCAATATAGGCCTCTTAGCGCTCAGAATGTCCAATTGCAGTTCCTACAGAAAGATTGTTTCAGAACGGCTCAATCAAAAGTAAGGTTCAACCCCGGTAGTTGAATGCACAGAACAGAAAGACGTTTCACAGAATGCTTCTGTGTAGTTTATATTTGTATATATTCCTTTTTCCAATATTACCCTCTTAGCGATCCGAATGTCCACTTGCATTTTCTACAAAAGAGTGTTCTGAACTGCGCAATCAAAACTATGGTTTAACTCTGTTAGCTGAATGCACATATCAGAAATAAGTTTAAAAAATGCTTCTGTGTAGTTTTTATTTGAAGATATTATTTTTCCCAATATAGGCCTCTTAGCGCTCAGAATGTCCAATTGCAGTTTCTACAGAAAGAGTGTTCCCGAACGGCTCAATCAAATGTAAGGTTCAACTCTGTTAGCTGAATGCACAGAACAGAAAGATGTTTCATACAATGCTTCTGTGTAGTTTATATTTGAACATATTATTTTTTTCACTATTACCCACTTAGCGCTACGAATGTCCAGTTGCATTTTCTACAGACAGAGTGTTTCAAAACTGCTCAATCAAAATTATGGTTTAACTCTGTTAGCTGAATGCTCAGATCAGAAAGAAGTTTCACAGAATGCTTCTGTGTAGTATTTAGTTGAAGATACTCCTTTTTGGGCTATTACCCACTTAGGGCTCCGAATATCCACTGGCAGTTTCTACAAAAAGAGTGTTTCAGAACTGCTCCTTCAAAAGTAAGGTTCAACTCTGTTAGTTGAATGCGGAGAACAGAGGGGGTTTCAAGAATGCTTCTGTGTAGTTTTTAATTGGAGATATTCCTTTTTCCTCTATTACAATCTTAGCGCTCCGAATGTCCACTTGCATTTTCAACAAAAAGAGTATTTCATAACCGCCCAATCAAAAATATGGTTTAGCTCTGTTAACTGAATTTACAGATCATAAATAAGTTTCACAGAATGCATCTGTGTAGTTTTTATTTGTAGATATTCTTTTTCCCAATGTAGGCCTCTTAGCGCTTAGAATGTCCAATTGCAGTTTCTACAAAAAGAGTGTTTCAGAACGGCTCAATCAAAAGTAAGGTTCAACTCTGTTAGTTGAATGCACAGAACAGAAAGAAGTTTCACAGAATGCTACTGTGTAGTTTATATTTGAATATATTCCTTTTTCCACAATTACCCTCTTAGCGCTCCGAATGTCCACTTGCATTTTCTACAGAAAGAGTGTTCTGAACTGCGCAATCAAAAGTATGGTTTAACTCTGTTAGCTGAATGCACATATCAGAAATAGGTTTCACACAATGCTTCTGTGTAGTTTTTATTTGAAGATATTATTTTTCCCAATATAGGCCTCTTAGCGCTCAGAATGTCCAATTGCAGTTTCTACAGAAAGAGTGTTTCAGAACGGCTCAATCAAATGTAAGGTTCAACTTTCTTAGTTGAATGCACAGAACAGAAAGAAGTTTCACAGAATGCTTCTGTGTAGTATTTAGTTGAAGATACTACTTTTTGGACTATTACCCACTTAGCGCTCCGAATATCCACTGGCAGTTTCTACACAAAGAGTGTTTCAGAACTGCTCCTTCAAAAGTAAGGTTCAACTCTGTTAGTTGAATGCGGAGAACAGAGGGTGTTTCAGAGAATGCTTCTGTGTAGTTTTTAATTGGAGATATTCCTTTTTCCTCTATTACAATCTTAGCGCTCCGAATGTCCACTTGCATTTTCAACAAAAAGAGTATTTCATAACCGCCCAATCAAAAATATGGTTAAGCTCTGTTAACTGAATTTACGGATCATAAATAAGTTTCACAGAATGCATCTGTGTAGTTTTTATTTGTAGATATTCTTTTTCCCAATGTAGGCCTCTTAGCGCTTAGAATGTAAAATTGCAGTTTCTACAGAAAGAGTGTTTCAAAACGGCTCAATCAAAAGTAAGGTTCAACACTGTTAGTTGAATGCACAGAAGAGAAAGAAGTTTCACAGAATGCTACTGTGTAGTTTATATTTGAATATATCCCTTTTTCCACTATTACCCTCTTAGCGCTCCGAATGTCCACTTGCATTTTCTACAGAAAGAGTGTTCTGAACTGCGCAATCAAAAGTATGGTTTAACTCTGTTAGCTGAATGCACATATCAGAAATAAGTTTCAAACAATGCTTCTGTGTAATTTTTATTTGAAGATATTATTTTTCCCAATATAGGCCTCTTAGCGCTCAGAATGTCCAACTGCAGTTTCTACAGAAAGAGTGTTTCAGAACGGCTCAATCAAATGTAAGGTTCAACTCTCTTAGTTGAATGCACAGAACAGAAAGAAGTTTCACAGAATGCTTCTGTGTAGTATTTAGTTGAAGATACTCCTTTTTGGACTATTACACACTTAGCGCTCCGAATATCCACTGGCAGTTTCTACACAAAGAGTGTTTCAGAACTGCTCCTTCAAAAGTAATGCTCAACACTGTTATTTGAATGCGGAGAACAGAGGGGGTTTCAGAGAATGCTTCTGTGTAGTTTTTAATTGGAGATATTCCTTTTTCCTCTATTACAATCTTAGCGCTCCGAATGTCCACTTGCATTTTTAACAAAAAGAGTATTTCATAACTGCTCAATTAAAAATATGGTTTAGCTCTGTTAACTGAATTTACAGATCAGAAATAAGTTTCACAGAATGCATCTGTGTAGTTTTTATTTGAAGATATTCTTTTTCCCAGTGTAGGCCTCTTAGCGCTTAGAATGTCCAATTGCAGTTTCTACAAAAAGAGTTTTTCAGAACGGCTCAATCAAAAGTAAGTTTCAACTCTGTTAGTTGAATGCACAGAACAGAAAGAAGTTTCACAGAATGCTACTGTGTAGTTTATATTTGAATATATTACTTTTTCCACTATTACCCTCTTAGCGCTCCGAATGTCCACTTGCATTTTCTACAGAAAGAATGTTCGGAACTGCGCAATCAAAAGTATGGTTTAACTCTGTTAGCTGAATGCACACATCAGAAATAAGTTTCACACAATGCTTCTCTGTAGTTTTTATTTGAAGATATTTTTTTTCCCAATATAGGCCTCTTAGCGCTCAGAATGTCCAATTGCAGTTTCTACAGAAAGAGTGTTCCCGAACGGCTCAATCAAATGTAAGGTTCAACTCTGTTAGCTGAATGCACAGAACAGAAAGATGTTTCATACAATGCTTCTGTGTAGTTTATATTTGAACATATTCTTTTTTCCACTATTATCCACTTAGCGCTACGAATGTCCAGTTGCATATCCTACAGACAGAGTGTTTCAAAACTGCTCAATCAAAAGTATGGTTTAACTCTGTTAGCTGAATGCTCAGATCAGAAAGAAGTTTCACAGAATGCTTCTGTGTAGTTTATATTTGAATATATTACTTTTTCCACTACTACCCTCTTAGCGCTCCAAATGTCCAGTTGCATTTTCTACAGAAAGAGTGTTCAGATCTGCTCTATCAAAAGTATGGTTTAATTCTGTTAGCTGAATGCACAGATCAGAAAGAAGTTTCACAGAATGATTCTGTGTAGTTTTTATTTGAAGACATTCCTTTTTCCACTATTACCCTCTTAGCGCTCCGAATCTCCACTTGCATTTTCTACAGAAAGAGTGTTTCAGAACGGCTCAATAAAAACTAAGGTTCAACACTTTTAGTTGAATGAACAGAACAGAAAGAAGTTTCACAGAATGCTTCTGTGTAGTTTTTATTTGTAGAAATTCTTTTTCCCAATATAGGCCTCTTAGCGCTCAGAATGTCCAATTGCAGTTTCTACAGAAAGATTGTTTCAGAACGGCTCAATCAAAAGTAACGTTCAACCCCGGTAGTTGAATGCACAGAACAGAAAGACGTTTCACAGAATGCTTCTGTGTAGTTTATATTTGTATATATTCCTTTTTCCAATATTACCCTCTTAGCGCTCCGAATGTCCACTTGCATTTTCTACAAAAGAGTGTTCTGAACTGCGCAATCAAAACTATGGTTTAACTCTGTTAGCTGAATGCACATATCAGAAATAAGTTTAAAAAATGCTTCTGTGTAGTTTTTATTTGAAGATATTATTTTTCCCAATATAGGCCTCTTAGCGCTCAGAATATCCAATTGCAGTTTCTACAGAAAGAGTGTTTCAGAACGGCTCAATCAAATGTAAGTTTCAACTCTCTTAGTTGAATGCACAGAACAGAAAGAAGTTTCATACAATGATTCTGTGTAGTTTCTATTTGAACATATTCTTTTTTCCACTATTACCCACTTAGTGCTACGAATGTCCAGTTGCATTTTCTACAGACAGAGTGTTTCAAAACTGCTCAATCAAAAGTATGGTTTAACTCTGTTAGCTGAATGCTCAGATCAGAAAGAAGTTTCACAGAATGCTTCTGTGTAGTATTTAGTTGAAGATACTCCTTTTTGGGCTATTACCCACTTAGGGCTCCGAATATCCACTGGCAGTTTCTACAAAAACAGTGTTTCAGAACTGCTCCTTCAAAAGTAAGGTTCAACTCTGTTAGTTGAATGCGGAGAACAGAGGGTGTTTCAGAGAATGATTCTGTGTAGTTTTTAATTGGAGATATTCCTTTTTCCTCTATTACAATCTTAGCGCTCCGAATGTCCACTTGCATTTTCAACAAAAAGAGTATTTCATAACTGCCCAATCAAAAATATGGTTAAGCTCTGTTAACTGAATTTACAGATCATAAATAAGTTTCACAGAATGCATCTGTGTAGTTTTTATTTGTAGATATTCTTTTTCCCAATGTAGGCCTCTTAGCGCTTAGAATGTCCGATTGCAGTTTCTACAAAAAGAGTGTTTCAGAACGGCTCAATCAAAAGTAAGGTTCAACTCTGTTAGTTGAATGCACAGAACAGAAAGAAGTTTCACAGAATGCTACTGTGTAGTTTATATTTGAATATATTCCTTTTTCCACTATTAACCTCTTAGCGCTCCGAATGTCCACTTGCATTTTCTACAGAAAGAGTGTTCTGAACTGCGCAATCAAAAGTATGGTTTAACTCGGTTAGCTGAATGCACATATCAGAAATAAGTTTCACACAATGCTTCTGTGTAGTTTTTATTTGAAGATATTATTTTTCCCAATATAGGCCTCTTAGCGCTCAGAATGTCCAATTGCAGTTTCTACAGAAAGAGTGTTTCAGAACGGCTCAATCAAATGTAAGGTTCAACTTTCTTAGTTGAATGCACAGAACAGAAAGAAGTTTCACAGAATGCTTCTGTGTAGTATTTAGTTGAAGATACTACTTTTTGGACTATTACCCACTTAGCGCTCCGAATATCCACTGGCAGTTTCTACACAAAGAGTGTTTCAGAACTGCTCCTTCAAAAGTAAGGCTCAACTCTGTTAGTTGAATCCGGAGAACAGAAAGGGGTTTCAGAGAATACTTCTGTGTAGTTTTTAATCGGAGATATTCCTTTTTCCTCTATTACCATCTTAGCGTTCCGAATGTCCACTTGCATTTTCTACAAAAAGAATGTTTCACAACTGCTCAATCAAAAATATGGTTTAGCTCTGTTAACTGAATTTACAGATCAGAAATAAGTTTCACAGAATGCATCTGTGTAGTTTTTATTTGAAGATATTCTTTTTCCCCATGTAGGCCTCTTAGCGCTTAGAATGTCCAATTGCAGTTTCTACAGAAAGAGTGTTTCAGAACGGCTCAATCAAAAGTAAGGTTCAACACTGTTAGTTGAATGCACAGAAGAGAAAGAAGTTTCACAGAATGCTACTGTGTAGTTTATATTTGAATATATCCCTTTTTCCACTATTACCCTCTTAGCGCTCCGAATGTCCACTTGCATTTTCTACAGAAAGAGTGTTCTGAACTGCGCAATCAAAAGTATGGTTTAACTCTGTTAGCTGAATGCACATATCAGAAATAAGTTTCAAACAATGCTTCTGTGTAATTTTTATTTGAAGATATTATTTTTCCCAATATAGGCCTCTTAGCGCTCAGAATGTCCAATTGCAGTTTCTACAGAAAGAGTGTTTCAGAACGGCTGAATCAAATGTAAGGTTCAACTGTCTTAGTTGAATGCACAGAACAGAAAGAAGTTTCACTGAATGCTTCTGTGTAGTATTTAGTTGAAGATACTCCTTTTTGGACTATTACACACTTAGCGCTCCGAATATCCACTGGCAGTTTCTACACAAAGTGTGTTTCAGAACTGCTCCTTCAAAAGTAATGCTCAACTCTGTTATTTGAATGCGGAGAACAGAGGGGGTTTCAGAGAATGCTTCTGTGTAGTTTTTAATTGGAGATATTCCTTTTTCCTCTATTACAATCTTAGCGCTCCGAATGTCCACTTGCATTTTCAACAAAAAGAGTATTTCATAACTGCTCAATTAAAAATATGGTTTAGCTCTGTTAACTGAATTTACAGATCAGAAATAAGTTTCACAGAATGCATCTGTGTAGTTTTTATTTGAAGATATTCTTTTTCCCAGTGTAGGCCTCTTAGCGCTTAGAATGTCCAATTGCAGTTTCTACAAAAAGAGTGTTTCAGAACGGCTCAATCAAAAGTAAGGTTCAACTCTGTTAGTTGAATGCACAGAACAGAAAGAAGTTTCACAGAATGCTACTGTGTAGTTTATATTTGAATATATTACTTTTTCCACTATTACCCTCTTAGCGCTCCGAATGTCCACTTGCATTTTCTACAGAAAGAATGTTCGGAACTGCGCAATCAAAAGTATGGTTTAACTCTGTTAGCTGAATGCACACATCAGAAATAAGTTTCACACAATGCTTCTCTGTAGTTTTTATTTGAAGATATTTTTTTTCCCAATATAGGCCTCTTAGCGCTCAGAATGTCCAATTGCAGTTTCTACAGAAAGAGTGTTCCCGAACGGGTCAATCAAATGTAAGGTTCAACTCTGATAGCTGAATGCACAGAACAGAAAGATGTTTCATACAATGCTTCTGTGTAGTTTATATTTGAACATATTCTTTTTTCCACTATTACCCACTTAGCGCTACGAATGTCCAGTTGCATTTTCTACAGACAGAGTGTTTCAAAACTGCTCAATCAAAAGTATGGTTTAACTCTGTTAGCTGAATGCTCAGATCAGAAAGAAGTTTCACAGAATGCTTCTGTGTAGTTTATATTTGAATATATTACTTTTTCCACTACTACCCTCTTAGCGCTCCAAATGTCCAGTTGCATTTTCTACAGAAAGAGTGTTCAGATCTGCTCTATCAAAAGTATGGTTTAATTCTGTTAGCTGAATGCACAGATCAGAAAGAAGTTTCACAGAATGATTCTGTGTAGTTTTTATTTGAAGACATTCCTTTTTCCACTATTACCCTCTTAGCGCTCCGAATCTCCACTTGCATATTCTACAGAAAGAGTGTTTCAGAACGGCTCAATAAAAACTAAGGTTCAACACTTTTAGTTGAATGAACAGAACAGAAAGAAGTTTCACAGAATGCTTCTGTGTAGTTTTTATTTGTAGAAATTCTTTTTCCCAATATAGGCCTCTTAGCGCTCAGAATGTCCAATTGCAGTTTCTACAGAAAGATTGTTTCAGAACGGCTCAATCAAAAGTAACGTTCAACCCCGGTAGTTGAATGCACAGAACAGAAAGACGTTTCACAGAATGCTTCTGTGTAGTTTATATTTGTATATATTCCTTTTTCCAATATTACCCTCTTAGCGCTCCGAATGTCCACTTGCATTTTCTACAAAAGAGTGTTCTGAACTGCGCAATCAAAACTATGGTTTAACTCTGTTAGCTGAATGCACATATCAGAAATAAGTTTAAAAAATGCTTCTGTGTAGTTTTTATTTGAAGATATTATTTTTCCCAATATAGGCCTCTTAGCGCTCAGAATATCCAATTGCAGTTTCTACAGAAAGAGTGTTTCAGAACGGCTCAATCAAATGTAAGTTTCAACTCTCTTAGTTGAATGCACAGAACAGAAAGAAGTTTCATACAATGATTCTGTGTAGTTTCTATTTGAACATATTCTTTTTTCCACTATTACCCACTTAGTGCTACGAATGTCCAGTTGCATTTTCTACAGACAGAGTGTTTCAAAATTGCTCAATCAAAAGTATGGTTTAACTCTGTTAGCTGAATGCTCAGATCAGAAAGAAGTTTCACAGAATGCTTCTGTGTAGTATTTAGTTGAAGATACTCCTTTTTGGGCTATTACCCACTTAGGGCTCCGAATATCCACTGGCAGTATCTACAAAAACAGTGTTTCAGAACTGCTCCTTCAAAAGTAAGGTTCAACTCTGTTAGTTGAATGCGGAGAACAGAGGGTGTTTCAGAGAATGATTCTGTGTAGTTTTTAATTGGAGATATTCCTTTTTCCTCTATTACAATCTTAGCGCTCCGAATGTCCACTTGCATTTTCAACAAAAAGAGTATTTCATAACTGCCCAATCAAAAATATGGTTAAGCTCTGTTAACTGAATTTACAGATCATAAATAAGTTTCACAGAATGCATCTGTGTAGTTTTTATTTGTAGATATTCTTTTTCCCAATGTAGGCCTCTTAGCGCTTAGAATGTCCGATTGCAGTTTCTACAAAAAGAGTGTTTCAGAACGGCTCAATCAAAAGTAAGGTTCAACTCTGTTAGTTGAATGCACAGAACAGAAAGAAGTTTCACAGAATGCTACTGTGTAGTTTATATTTGAATATATTCCTTTTTCCACTATTAACCTCTTAGCGCTCCGAATGTCCACTTGCATTTTCTACAGAAAGAGTGTTCTGAACTGCGCAATCAAAAGTATGGTTTAACTCGGTTAGCTGAATGCACATATCAGAAATAAGTTTCACACAATGCTTCTGTGTAGTTTTTATTTGAAGATATTATTTTTCCCAATATAGGCCTCTTAGCGCTCAGAATGTCCAATTGCAGTTTCTACAGAAAGAGTGTTTCAGAACGGCTCAATCAAATGTAAGGTTCAACTTTCTTAGTTGAATGCACAGAACAGAAAGAAGTTCCACAGAATGCTTCTGTGTAGTATTTAGTTGAAGATACTACTTTTTGGACTATTACCCACTTAGCGCTCCGAATATCCACTGGCAGTTTCTACACAAAGAGTGTTTCAGAACTGCTCCTTCAAAAGTAAGGCTCAACTCTGTTAGTTGAATCCGGAGAACAGAAAGGGGTTTCAGAGAATACTTCTGTGTAGTTTTTAATCGGAGATATTCCTTTTTCCTCTATTACCATCTTAGCGTTCCGAATGTCCACTTGCATTTTCTACAAAAAGAATGTTTCACAACTGCTCAATCAAAAATATGGTTTAGCTCTGTTAACTGAATTTACAGATCAGAAATAAGTTTCACAGAATGCATCTGTGTAGTTTTTATTTGAAGATATTCTTTTTCCCCATGTAGGCCTCTTAGCGCTTAGAATGTCCAATTGCAGTTTCTACAGAAAGAGTGTTTCAGAACGGCTCAATCAAAAGTAAGGTTCAACACTGTTAGTTGAATGCACAGAAGAGAAAGAAGTTTCACAGAATGCTACTGTGTAGTTTATATTTGAATATATCCCTTTTTCCACTATTACCCTCTTAGCGCTCCGAATGTCCACTTGCATTTTCTACAGAAAGAGTGTTCTGAACTGCGCAATCAAAAGTATGGTTTAACTCTGTTAGCTGAATGCACATATCAGAAATAAGTTTCAAACAATGCTTCTGTGTAATTTTTATTTGAAGATATTATTTTTCCCAATATAGGCCTCTTAGCGCTCAGAATGTCCAATTGCAGTTTCTACAGAAAGAGTGTTTCAGAACGGCTGAATCAAATGTAAGGTTCAACTGTCTTAGTTGAATGCACAGAACAGAAAGAAGTTTCACTGAATGCTTCTGTGTAGTATTTAGTTGAAGATACTCCTTTTTGGACTATTACACACTTAGCGCTCCGAATATCCACTGGCAGTTTCTACACAAAGTGTGTTTCAGAACTGCTCCTTCAAAAGTAATGCTCAACTCTGTTATTTGAATGCGGAGAACAGAGGGGGTTTCAGAGAATGCTTCTGTGTAGTTTTTAATTGGAGATATTCCTTTTTCCTCTATTACAATCTTAGCGCTCCGAATGTCCACTTGCATTTTCAACAAAAAGAGTATTTCATAACTGCTCAATTAAAAATATGGTTTAGCTCTGTTAACTGAATTTACAGATCAGAAATAAGTTTCACAGAATGCATCTGTGTAGTTTTTATTTGAAGATATTCTTTTTCCCAGTGTAGGCCTCTTAGCGCTTAGAATGTCCAATTGCAGTTTCTACAAAAAGAGTGTTTCAGAACGGCTCAATCAAAAGTAAGGTTCAACTCTGTTAGTTGAATGCACAGAACAGAAAGAAGTTTCACAGAATGCTACTGTGTAGTTTATATTTGAATATATTACTTTTTCCACTATTACCCTCTTAGCGCTCCGAATGTCCACTTGCATTTTCTACAGAAAGAATGTTCGGAACTGCGCAATCAAAAGTATGGTTTAACTCTGTTAGCTGAATGCACACATCAGAAATAAGTTTCACACAATGCTTCTCTGTAGTTTTTATTTGAAGATATTTTTTTTCCCAATATAGGCCTCTTAGCGCTCAGAATGTCCAATTGCAGTTTCTACAGAAAGAGTGTTCCCGAACGGGTCAATCAAATGTAAGGTTCAACTCTGATAGCTGAATGCACAGAACAGAAAGATGTTTCATACAATGCTTCTGTGTAGTTTATATTTGAACATATTCTTTTTTCCACTATTACCCACTTAGCGCTACGAATGTCCAGTTGCATTTTCTACAGACAGAGTGTTTCAAAACTGCTCAATCAAAAGTATGGTTTAACTCTGTTAGCTGAATGCTCAGATCAGAAAGAAGTTTCACAGAATGCTTCTGTGTAGTTTATATTTGAATATATTACTTTTTCCACTACTACCCTCTTAGCGCTCCAAATGTCCAGTTGCATTTTCTACAGAAAGAGTGTTCAGATCTGCTCTATCAAAAGTATGGTTTAACTCTGTTAGCTGAATGCACAGATCAGAAAGAAGTTTCACAGAATGATTCTGTGTAGTTTATATTTGAAGACATTCCTTTTTCCACTATTACCCTCTTAGCGCTCCGAATCTCCACTTGCATTTTCTACAGAAAGAGTGTTTCAGAACGGCTCAATAAAAACTAAGGTTCAACACTTTTAGTTGAATGAACAGAACAGAAAGAAGTTTCACAGAATGCTTCTGTGTAGTTTTTATTTGTAGAAATTCTTTTTCCCAATATAGGCCTCTTAGCGCTCAGAATGTCCAATTGCAGTTTCTACAGAAAGATTGTTTCAGAACGGCTCAATCAAAAGTATGGTTCAACCCCGGTAGTTGAATGCACAGAACAGAAAGACGTTTCACAGAATGCTTCTGTGTAGTTTATATTTGTATATATTCCTTTTTCCAATATTACCCTCTTAGCGCTCCGAATGTCCACTTGCATTTTCTACAAAAGAGTGTTCTGAACTGCGCAATCAAAACTATGGTTTAACTCTGTTAGCTGAATGCACATATCAGAAATAAGTTTAAAAAATGCTTCTGTGTAGTTTTTATTTGAAGATATTATTTTTCCCAATATAGGCCTCTTAGCGCTCAGAATGTCCAATTGCAGTTTCTACAGAAAGAGTGTTTCAGAACGGCTCAATCAAATGTAAGGTTCAACTCTCTTAGTTGAATGCACAGAACAGAAAGAAGTTTCATACAATGCTTCTGTGTAGTTTCTATTTGAACATATTCTTTTTTCCACTATTACCCACTTAGCGCTACGAATGTCCAGTTGCATTTTCTACAGACAGAGTGTTTCAAAACTGCTCAATCAAAAGTATGGTTTAACTCTGTTAGCTGAATGCTCAGATCAGAAAGAAGTTTCACTGAATGCTTCTGTGTAGTATTTAGTTGAAGATACTCCTTTTTGGGCTATTACCCACTTAGGGCTCCGAATATCCACTGGCAGTTTCTACAAAAACAGTGTTTCAGAACTGCTCCTGCAAAAGTAAGGTTCTACTCTGTTAGTTGAATGCGGAGAACAGAGTTGGTTTCAGAGAATGCTTCTGTGTAATTTTTAATTGGAGATATTCCTTTTTCCTCTATTACAATCTTAGCGCTCCGAATGTCCACTTGCATTTTCAACAAAAAGAGTATTTCATAACTGCCCAATCAAAAATATGGTTAAGCTCTGTTAACTGAATTTACAGATCATAAATAAGTTTCACAGAATGCATCTGTGTAGTTTTTATTTGTAGATATTCTTTTTCCCAATGTAGGCCTCTTAGCGCTTAGAATGTAAAATTGCAGTTTCTACAGAAAGAGTGTTTCAAAACGGCTCAATCAAAAGTAAGGTTCAACACTGTTAGTTGAATGCACAGAAGAGAAAGAAGTTTCACAGAATGCTACTGTGTAGTTTATATTTGAATATATCCCTTTTTCCACTATTACCCTCTTAGCGCTCCGAATGTCCACTTGCATTTTCTACAGAAAGAGTGTTCTGAACTGCGCAATCAAAAGTATGGTTTAACTCTGTTAGCTGAATGCACATATCAGAAATAAGTTTCAAACAATGCTTCTGTGTAATTTTTATTTGAAGATATTATTTTTCCCAATATAGGCCTCTTAGCGCTCAGAATGTCCAACTGCAGTTTCTACAGAAAGAGTGTTTCAGAACGGCTCAATCAAATGTAAGGTTCAACTCTCTTAGTTGAATGCACAGAACAGAAAGAAGTTTCACAGAATGCTTCTGTGTAGTATTTAGTTGAAGATACTCCTTTTTGGACTATTACACACTTAGCGCTCCGAATATCCACTGGCAGTTTCTACACAAAGAGTGTTTCAGAACTGCTCCTTCAAAAGTAATGCTCAACACTGTTATTTGAATGCGGAGAACAGAGGGGGTTTCAGAGAATGCTTCTGTGTAGTTTTTAATTGGAGATATTCCTTTTTCCTCTATTACAATCTTAGCGCTCCGAATGTCCACTTGCATTTTTAACAAAAAGAGTATTTCATAACTGCTCAATTAAAAATATGGTTTAGCTCTGTTAACTGAATTTACAGATCAGAAATAAGTTTCACAGAATGCATCTGTGTAGTTTTTATTTGAAGATATTCTTTTTCCCAGTGTAGGCCTCTTAGCGCTTAGAATGTCCAATTGCAGTTTCTACAAAAAGAGTTTTTCAGAACGGCTCAATCAAAAGTAAGTTTCAACTCTGTTAGTTGAATGCACAGAACAGAAAGAAGTTTCACAGAATGCTACTGTGTAGTTTATATTTGAATATATTACTTTTTCCACTATTACCCTCTTAGCGCTCCGAATGTCCACTTGCATTTTCTACAGAAAGAATGTTCGGAACTGCGCAATCAAAAGTATGGTTTAACTCTGTTAGCTGAATGCACACATCAGAAATAAGTTTCACAAAATGCTTCTCTGTAGTTTTTATTTGAAGATATTTTTTTTCCCAATATAGGCCTCTTAGCGCTCAGAATGTCCAATTGCAGTTTCTACAGAAAGAGTGTTCCCGAACGGCTCAATCAAATGTAAGGTTCAACTCTGTTAGCTGAATGCACAGAACAGAAAGATGTTTCATACAATGCTTCTGTGTAGTTTATATTTGAACATATTCTTTTTTCCACTATTACCCACTTAGCGCTACGAATGTCCAGTTGCATTTTCTACAGAGTGTTTCAAAACTGCTCAATCAAAAGTATGGTTTAACTCTGTTAGCTGAATGCTCAGATCAGAAAGAAGTTTCACAGAATGCTTCTGTGTAGTTTATATTTGAATATATTACTTTTTCCACTACTACCCTCTTAGCGCTCCAAATGTCCAGTTGCATTTTCTACAGAAAGAGTGTTCAGATCTGCTCTATCAAAAGTATGGTTTAACTCTGTTAGCTGAATGCACAGATCAGAAAGAAGTTTCACAGAATGTTTCTGTGTAGTTTATATTTGAAGACATTCCTTTTTCCACTATTACCCTCTTAGCGCTCCGAATCTCCACTTGCATTTTCTACAGAAAGAGTGTTTCAGAACGGCTCAATCAAAACTAAGGTTCAACACTTTTAGTTGAATGAACAGAACAGAAAGAAGTTTCACAGAATGCTTCTGTGTCGTTTTTATTTGTAGACATTCTTTTTCCCAATATAGGCCTCTTAGCGCTCAGAATGTCCAATTGCAGTTTCTACAGAAAGATTGTTTCAGAACGGCTCAATCAAAAGTAAGGTTCAACCCCGGTAGTTGAATGCACAGAACAGAAAGACGTTTCACAGAATGCTTCTGTGTAGTTTATATTTGTATATATTCCTTTTTCCAATATTACCCTCTTAGCGATCCGAATGTCCACTTGCATTTTCTACAAAAGAGTGTTCTGAACTGCGCAATCAAAACTATGGTTTAACTCTGTTAGCTGAATGCACATATCAGAAATAAGTTTAAAAAATGCTTCTGTGTAGTTTTTATTTGAAGATATTATTTTTCCCAATATAGGCCTCTTAGCGCTCAGAATGTCCAATTGCAGTTTCTACAGAAAGAGTGTTCCCGAACGGCTCAATCAAATGTAAGGTTCAACTCTGTTAGCTGAATGCACAGAACAGAAAGATGTTTCATACAATGCTTCTGTGTAGTTTATATTTGAACATATTATTTTTTTCACTATTACCCACTTAGCGCTACGAATGTCCAGTTGCATTTTCTACAGACAGAGTGTTTCAAAACTGCTCAATCAAAATTATGGTTTAACTCTGTTAGCTGAATGCTCAGATCAGAAAGAAGTTTCACAGAATGCTTCTGTGTAGTATTTAGTTGAAGATACTCCTTTTTGGGCTATTACCCACTTAGGGCTCCGAATATCCACTGGCAGTTTCTACAAAAAGAGTGTTTCAGAACTGCTCCTTCAAAAGTAAGGTTCAACTCTGTTAGTTGAATGCGGAGAACAGAGGGGGTTTCAAGAATGCTTCTGTGTAGTTTTTAATTGGAGATATTCCTTTTTCCTCTATTACAATCTTAGCGCTCCGAATGTCCACTTGCATTTTCAACAAAAAGAGTATTTCATAACCGCCCAATCAAAAATATGGTTTAGCTCTGTTAACTGAATTTACAGATCATAAATAAGTTTCACAGAATGCATCTGTGTAGTTTTTATTTGTAGATATTCTTTTTCCCAATGTAGGCCTCTTAGCGCTTAGAATGTCCAATTGCAGTTTCTACAAAAAGAGTGTTTCAGAACGGCTCAATCAAAAGTAAGGTTCAACTCTGTTAGTTGAATGCACAGAACAGAAAGAAGTTTCACAGAATGCTACTGTGTAGTTTATATTTGAATATATTCCTTTTTCCACAATTACCCTCTTAGCGCTCCGAATGTCCACTTGCATTTTCTACAGAAAGAGTGTTCTGAACTGCGCAATCAAAAGTATGGTTTAACTCTGTTAGCTGAATGCACATATCAGAAATAGGTTTCACACAATGCTTCTGTGTAGTTTTTATTTGAAGATATTATTTTTCCCAATATAGGCCTCTTAGCGCTCAGAATGTCCAATTGCAGTTTCTACAGAAAGAGTGTTTCAGAACGGCTCAATCAAATGTAAGGTTCAACTTTCTTAGTTGAATGCACAGAACAGAAAGAAGTTTCACAGAATGCTTCTGTGTAGTATTTAGTTGAAGATACTACTTTTTGGACTATTACCCACTTAGCGCTCCGAATATCCACTGGCAGTTTCTACACAAAGAGTGTTTCAGAACTGCTCCTTCAAAAGTAAGGCTCAACTCTGTTAGTTGAATGCGGAGAACAGAAAGGGGTTTAAGAGAATACTTCTGTGCAGTTTTTAATTGGAGATATTCCTTTTTCCTCTATTACCATCTTAGCGTTCCTAATGTCCACTTGCATTTTCTACAAAAAGAGTGTTTCACAACTGCTCAATCAAAAATATGGTTTAGCTCTGTTAACTGAATTTACAGATCAGAAATAAGTTTCACAGAATGCATCTGTGTAGTTTTTATTTGAAGATATTCTTTTTCCCAATGTAGGCCTCTTAGCGCTTAGAATGTCCAATTGCAGTTTCTACAGAAAGAGTGTTTCAAAACGGCTCAATCAAAAGTAAGGTTCAACACTGTTAGTTGAATGCACAGAAGAGAAAGAAGTTTCACAGAATGCTACTGTGTAGTTTATATTTGAATATATCCCTTTTTCCACTATTACCCTCTTAGCGCTCCGAATGTCCACTTGCATTTTCTACAGAAAGAGTGTTCTGAACTGCGCAATCAAAAGTATGGTTTAACTCTGTTAGCTGAATGCACATATCAGAAATAAGTTTCAAACAATGCTTCTGTGTAATTTTTATTTGAAGATATTATTTTTCCCAATATAGGCCTCTTAGCGCTCAGAATGTCCAACTGCAGTTCCTACAGAAAGAGTGTTTCAGAACGGCTCAATCAAATGTAAGGTTCAACTCTCTTAGTTGAATGCACAGAACAGAAAGAAGTTTCACAGAATGCTTCTGTGTAGTATTTAGTTGAAGATACTCCTTTTTGGGCTATTACCCACTTAGCGCTCCGAATATCCACTGGCAGTTTCTACAAAAACAGTGTTTCAGAACTGCTCCTTCTAAAGTAAGGTTCAACTCTGTTAGTTGAATGCGGAGAACAGAGGGGGTTTCAGAGAATGCTTCTGTGTAGTTTTTAATTGGAGATATTCCTTTTTCCTCTATTACAATCTTAGCGCTCCGAATGTCCACTTGCATTTTCAACAAAAAGAGTATGTCATAACTGCCCAATCAAAAATATGGTTAAGCTCTGTTAACTGAATTTACAGATCATAAATAAGTTTCACAGAATGCATCTGTGTAGTTTTTATTTGAAGATATTCTTTTTCCCAATGTAGGCCTCTTAGCGCTTAGAATGTCCAATTGCAGTTTCTACAAAAAGAGTGTTTCAGAACGGCTCAATCAAAAGTAAGGTTCAACTCTGTTAGTTGAATGCACAGAACAGAAAGAAGTTTCACAGAATGCTACTGCGTAGTTTATATTTGAATATATTCCTTTTTCCACTATTACCCTCTTAGCGCTCCGAATGTCCACTTGCATTTTCTACAGAAATAGTGTTCGGAACTGCGCAATCAAAAGTATGGTTTAACTCTGTTAGCTGAATGCACATATCAGAAATAAGTTTCACACAGTGCTTCTGTGTAGTTTTTATTTGAAGATATTATTTTTCCCAATATAGGCCTCTTAGCGGTCAGAATGTCCAATTGCAGTTTCTACAGAAAGAGTGTTTCAGAACGGCTCAATCAAAAGTAAGGTTCAACTCTTTTAGTTGAATGAACAGAACAGAATGAAGTTTCACAGAATGCTTCTGTGTAGTTTTTATTTGTAGATATTCTTTTTCCCAATATAGGCCTCTTAGCGCTCAGAATGTCCAATTACACTTTCTACAGAAAGAGTGTTTCAGAACGGCTCAATCAAAAGTCAGGTTCAACTCTGTTAGTTGAATGAACAGAACAAAAAGAAGTTTCATACAATGCTTCTGTGTAGTTTATATTTGAACATATTCTTTTTTCCACTATTACCCACTTAGCGATACGAATGTCCAGTTGCATTTTCTACAGACAGAGTGTTTCAAAACTGCTCAATCAAAAGTATGGTTTAACTCTGTTAGCTTAATGATCAGATCAGAAAGAATTTTCACAGAATGCTTCTGTGTAGTTTATATTTGAATATATTACTTTTTCCACTACTACGCTCTTAGCGCTCCAAATGTCCAGTTGCATTATCTACAGAAAGAGTGTTCAGATCTGCTCAATCAAAAGTATGGTTTAACTCTGTTAGCTGAATGCTCAGATCAGAAAGAAGTTTCACAGAATGCTTCTGTGTAGTTTATATTTGAATATATTCCTTTTCCACTACTACCCTCTTAGCGCTCCAAATATCCAGTTGCATTTTCTACAGAAAGAGTGTTCAGATCTGCTCAATCAAAAGTATGGTTTAACTCTGTTAGCTGAATGCACAGATCAGAAAGAAGTTTCACCGAATGATTCTGTGTAGTTTATATTTGAAGACATTCCTTTTTCCACTATTACCCTCTTAGCTCTCAGAATCTCCACTTGCATTTTCTACAGAAAGAGTGTTTCAGAACGGCTCAATCAAAACTAAGGTTCAACTCTTTTAGTTGAATGAACAGAACAGAAAGAAGTTTCACAGAATGCTTCTGTGTAGTTTTTATTTGTAGATATTCTCTTTCCCAATATAGGCCTCTTAGCGCTCAGAATGTCCAATTGCAGTTTCTACAGAAAGAGTGTTTCAGAACGGCTCAATCAAAACTAAGGTTCAACTCTTTTAGTTGAATGAACAGAACAGAAAGGAGTTTCACAGAATGCTACTGTGTAGTTTATATTTGAATATATTCCTTTTTCCAATCTTACCCTCATTGCGCTTCGAATGTCCACTTGCATTTTCCACAGAAATACTGTTCTGAACTGCGCAATCCAAAGTATTGTTTAACTCTGTTAGCTGAATGCACATATCAGAAATAAGTTTCAAACAATGCTTCTGTGTAGTTTTTATTTGAAGATATTATTTTTCCCAATATAGGCCTCTTAGCACTCAGAATGTCCAATTCCAGTTTCTACAGAAAGAGTGTTTCAGAACGGCTCAATCAAATGTAAGGTTCAACTCTCTTAGTTGAATGCACAGAACAGAAAGAAGTCTCACAGAATGCTTCTGTGTAGTATTTAGTTGAAGATACTCCTTTTTGGACTATTACCCACTTAGCGCTCCGAATATCCACTGTCAGTTTCTACACAAAGAGTGTTTCAGAACTGCTCCTTCGAAAGTAAGGCTCAACTCTCTTAGTTGAATGCGGAGAACAGAAAGGGGTTTCCGAGAATGCTTCTGTGTAGTTTTTAATTGGAGATATTCCTTTTTCCTCTATTACAATCTTAGCGCTCCGAATGTCCACTTGCATTTTCTACAAAAAGAGTGTTTCATATCTGCTCAATCAAAAATATGGTTTAGCTCTGTTATCTGAATTTACAGATCAGAAATAAGTTTCACAGAATGCATCTGTGTAGTTTTTATTTGAAGATATTATTTTTCCCAATGTAGGCCTCTTAGCGCTTAGAATGTCCAATTGCAGTTTCTACAGAAAGAGTGTTTCAGAACGGCTCAATCAAAAGTAAGGTTCAACTCTTTTAGTTGAATGCACAGAACAGAAAGAAGTTTCATACAATGCTTCTGTGTAGTTTATATTTGAACATATTCTTTTTTCCACTATTACCCACTTAGCGCTACGAATGTCCAGTTGCATTTTCTATAGACAGAGTGTTTCAAAACTGCTCAATCAAAAGTATGGTTTAGCTCTGTTATCTGAATTTACAGATCAGAAATAAGTTTCACAGAATGCATCTGTGTAGTTTTTATTTGAAGATATTATTTTTCCCAATATAGGCCTCTTAGCGCTCAGAATGTCCAATTGCAGTTTCTACAGAAAGAGTGTTTCAAAACTGCTCAATCAAAAGTATGGTTTAACTCTGTTAGCTGAATGCTCAGATCAGAAAGAAGTTTCACAGAATGCTTCTGTGTAGTTTATATTTGAATATATTCCTTTTTCCACTACTACTCTCTTAGCGCTCCAAATGTCCAGTTGCATTTTCTACAGAAAGAGTGTTCAGATCTGCTCAATCAAAAGTATGGTTTAACTCTGTTAGCTGAATGCACAGATCAGAAAGAAGTTTCACAGAATGATTCTGTGTAGTTTATATTTGGAGACATTCCATTTTCCACTATTACCCACTTAGCGCTCCGAATCTCCACTTGCATTTTCTACAGAAAGAGTGTTTCAGAACGGCTCAATCAAATCTAAGGTTCAAATCTGTTAGTTGAATGCACAGAACAGAATGTAGTTTCACAGATTGCTTCTGTGTAGTTTGTATTTGAAGATATTCCTTTTTCCACTGTTACCCTCTTAGAGCTCAGAATGTCCACTTGCATTTTCTACAGAAAGTGTGTTCAGAACTGCTCTATCAAAAGTATGATTTAACTCTGTTAGGTGAATGCACAGATCAGAAATAAGTTTCACAGAATTCTTCTGTGTAGTTTATATATGAAGATATTCCATTTTCCACTATTACCCACTTAGCTCTCTGAATGTCCAGTTGCATTTTCTACAGAAAGAGTGTTTCAGAACTGCTCAATCAAAAGTATGGTTTAGCTCTGTTAGCTGAATGCACAGATCAGAAAGATGTTTCACAGAATGCTGCTGTGTAGTGTTTATATGGAGATATTCTTTTTACCAACATAGGCCTCTTAGCGCACAGAATGTCCAATTGCAGTTTCTACAGAAAGAGTGTTTCAGAAAGGCTCAATCAAAAGTAAGGTTCAACTC
The DNA here is from genome assembly GCF_028878055.3 of Symphalangus syndactylus. Lineage (NCBI taxonomy): Eukaryota > Metazoa > Chordata > Mammalia > Primates > Hylobatidae > Symphalangus > Symphalangus syndactylus. The sequence goes on along the minus strand of NC_072445.2, from coordinate 7,043,912 downwards.
TGTTAGTTGAATGAACAGAACAGAAAGAAGTTTCAGAGAATGATTCTGTGTAGTTTATATTTGAAGATATTCCTTTTTCCACTATTACCATCTAAGCGCTCCGAATGTCCACTTGCATTTTCTACAGAAAGAGTGTTTCCGCACTGCTCAATCAAAAGTATGGTTTAACTCTGTTAGCTGAATGCACAGATCAGTACGAAGTTTCACAGAATGTTTCTGTGTAGTTTTCATTTGAAGATAGTTCTTTCTCATATATAGGCCTCTTAGCGCTCCGAATATCCAATTGCAGTTTCTACAGAAAGAGTGTTTCAGAACGGCTCAATGAAAAGTAGGGTTCAACTCTTTTAGTTGAATTCACAGAACAGAAAGAAGTTTCACAGAATGCTCCTGTGTAGTATTTATTTGAAGGTATTACTTTTTCCACTATTAACCTCTTAGCGCTCCAAATGTCCAGTTGCATTTTCTACAGAAGGAGTGTTCAGAACTGCTCAAACGTAAGTGTGGTTTAACCCTGTTAGGTGAATGCACAGATCAGAAAGAAGTTTCACAGAATTCTTCTGTGTAGTTTATATTTGAAGATATTCCATTTTTCACTATTACCCACTTAGCGCTCTGAATCTCCAGTTGCATTATCTACAGAAAGATTGTTTCAGAACTGCTCAATCAAAAGAATGTTTTAACTCTGTTAGCTGAAAGCACAGAACAGAAAGAAGTTTCACAGAATGCTGTGGTGTAATGTTTATATGAAGATATTCTTTTTACCAATATAGGCCTCTTAGCGCTCAGAATGTCCAATTGCAGTTTCTACAGAAAGGGTGTTTCAGAAAAGCTCAATCAAAAGTAAGGTTCAACTATGTTAGTTGAATGCACAGAACAAAAAGAAGTTTCACAGAATGCTTCTGTGTAGTTTATATTTGAATATATTGCTTTTTCCAATACTACCCTCTTAGCGCTCCAAATGTCCAGTTGCATTTTCTACAGAAAGAGTGTTCAGAACTGCTCAATCAAATGTATGATTTAACTCTCTTAGCTGAATGCACAGATTAGAAAAAAGTTGCACAGAATGCTTCTGTGTAGTTTTTATTTGAAGATATTCTTTTTCCCAATATAGGCCTCTAGCGCTCAGATTGTCCAATTGCAGTTTCTACACAAAGAGTGTTTCAGAACTGCTCCTTCAAAAGTAGGGCTCAACTCTGTTATTTGAATGCACAGAACCGAAAGTAGTTTCACAGAATGCTTCTCTGTAATTCATATTTGACGATATTCCGTTTTCCACTATTACCCACTTAGAGCTCCGAATGTCCACTTGCATTTTCTACAGAAAGAGTGTTCAGAACTGCTCAATCAAAAGTATGGTTTAACTCTGTTAGTTGAATGCACAGATCAGAAAGAAGTTTCACAGAATTCTTCTGTGTAGTTTTTATTTGAAGATATTCCTTTTTCCAATATAGGTCTCTTAGCGCTCAGAATGTCCAATTGCAGTATCTGCAGAAAGAGAGTTTCAGAACTGCTCAATCAAAAGTAAGTTTCAATACTGTTAGTTGAATGCACGGAACAGAAAGAAGTTTCAGAGAATGCTTCTGTGTAGTTTATATTTGAAGATATTCCTTTTTTCACTATTACCCTCTTAGCGCTCCGAATCACCACTTGCATTTTCTACAGAAAGAGTGTTTCAGAACGGCTCAATCAAAAGTAAGGTTCAACTCTTTTAGTTGAATGAACAGAACAGAAAAAAGTTTCACAGAATGCTTCTGTGTAGTATTTAGTTATAGATATTCCTTTTTCAACTATTACCCTCTTAGCGTTCCGAATGTCCACTGGCAGTTTCTACACAATGAGTGTTTCAGAACAGCTCCTTCAAAGTAAGGCTCAAATCTGTTAGTTGAATGCAGAGAACAGAAAAGAGTTTCAGAGAATGCTTCTGTGTAGTTTTAATTTGGGGATATTCCTTTTTCCACTAATACAATCTTAGCGCTCCGAATGTCCACTTGCATTTTCTACAGAAAGAGTGTCTCATAAATTCTCAATCAAAAGTATCGTTTAACTCTGTTAGCTGAATGCACAGATCAGAAATAAGTTTCACAGAATGCTTCTGAGTAGTTTTTATTTGGAGATATTCTTTTTCCCAATATAGGCCACTTAGCGCTCAGAATGTCCAATTGCAGTTTCTACAGAATGAGTGTTTCAGAAGGCTCAATCAAAAGTAAGGTTCAACTCTGTTAGTTGAATGCACAGAACAGAAAGAAGTTTCACAGAATGCTTCTGTGTAGTCTATATTTGAATGTATTCCTTTTTCCACTATTACCATCTTAGCGCTCCGAATGTCCACTTGCATTTTCTACAGAAAGAGGGTTTCAGAACGGTTCCATCAAAAGTAAGGTTCAACTCTGTTACTTGAATGCACAGAACAGCAAGAAGTTTCACAGAATGCTTCTGTGTAGTTTATATTTGAATATATTCCTTTTTCCAGTATTACCCTCTTAGTGCTCCGAATGTCCACTTGCATTTTCTACAGAAAGAGTGTTCAGAACGGCTCAATCAAAAGTATGGTTTTACTCTGTTATTTGAATGCACATAACAGAAATAAGTTTCACAGAATCCTTCCGTGTAGTATTTTGTTGAATATATTCCTTTTTCGACTATTATCCTCTTAGCTCTCCGAATGTCCAATTTCAGTTTCTACACAAAGAGTGTTTCAGAACTGCTCCTTCAAAAGTAGGGCTCAACTCTGTTAGTTGAATGCAGAGAACAGAAAGGAGTTACACAGAATGCCTCTGTGTAGTTTATATTTGAATATATTCCCTTTTTCAGTATTACCCTCTTAGCGCTCCGAATGTCCACTTGCATTTTCTACAGAAAGAGTGTTCAGAACTGCTCAATCAAAAGTATGGTTTAACGCTGTTAGCTGAATGCACAGATCAGAAAGAATTTTCACAGAATGCTTCTGTGTACTTTTTATTTGAAGATATTCCTTTCTCCAATATAGGAGTCTTAGCGCTCAGTATGTCCAATTGCAGTATCTACAGAAAGAGTGTTTCTGAACTGCTCAATCAAATGTAAGGTTCAACTCTGTTAGTTGACTGAACGGAACAGAAAGAAGTTTCATAGAATGCTTCTGTGTAGTTTATATTTGAAGATGTTCCTTTTTCCACTATTACCTTCTAAGCGCTCCGAATGTCCACTTGCATTTTCTACAGAAAGAGTGTTTCAAAACTGCTCAATCAAAAGTATGGTTTAATTCTGTTAGCTGAATGCACAGAGCAGTACGAAGTTTCACGGAATGCTTCTGTGTAGTTTTTCTTTGAAGATAGTCCTTTTTCCAATATAGGCCTCTTAGCGCTCCGAATATCCAATTGCAGTTTCTACAGAAAGAGTGTTTCAGAATGGCTCAATCAAAAGTAGGGTTCAACTCTTTTAGTTGAATGCACAGAACAGAAAGTAGTTTCACAGAATGCTTCTGTGTAATATTTATTTGAATATATTCCTTTTTCCACTATTACCCTCTTAGCGCTCCGAATGTCCACTTGCAGTTTCTACAGAAAGAGTGTTTCAGGACTGTTCCTTCAAAAATAAGGCTCAACCCTGTTAGTTGAAAGCAGAGAACAGAAACAAGTTTCAGAGAATGCCTCTGTGTAGTTTTTATTTGAAGATATTCCTTTTTCCACAATTACCATCTTAGCGCACCAAATGACCACTTGCATTTTCTACAGAAAGAGTGTTTCACAACTGCTAAATCAAAAGTATCGTTTAACTCTGTTAGCTGAATGCACAGATAAGAAAGAAGTTTCACAGAATGCATCTGTTTAGTTTTTATTTTAAGATATTCTTTATCCCAATATAGGCATCATAGCGCTCAGTATGTTAAATTGCAGTTTCTACAGAAAGAGTGTTTCAGAACGGCTCAATCAAAAGTAAGGTTCAACTCTGTTAGTTGAATGCACAGAACAAAAAGAAGTTTCACAGAATGCTTCTCAGTAGTTTATATTTGAATATACTCCTTTTTCCACTATTACCCTCTTAGCGCTCCGAATGTCCACTTGCATTTTCTACATAAAGAGTGTTCAGAACGGCTCAATCAAAAATATGGTTTTACTCTGTTAGTTAAATGCACATATCAGAAATAAGTTTCAGAGAAGGCTTCTGTGTAGTATTTAGTTGAAGATATTCCTTTTTTGAATATTAACCTCTTAGCGCTCCGAATGTCCACTGGCAGTTTCTACACAAAGAGTTTTTCAGAACTGCTCCTTCAAAAGTAATGCTCAACACTGTAAGTTTAATGCAGAGAACAGAAAGAAGTTTCACAGAATGCTTCTGTGTAGTTTATATTTGAATATATTCCTTTTTTCAGTATTACCCTCTTAGCGCTCCGAATGTCCACCTGCATTTTCTACAAAAAGAGTGTTCAGAACTGCTCAATCAAAAGTATGGTTTATCTCTGTTAGCTGAATGCACATATCAGTACGAAGTTTCACAGAATGCTTCTGTGTAGTTTTTATTTGAAGATAGTCCTTTTTCAAATATAGGCCTCTTAGCGCTCCGAATATCCAATTGCAGTTTCTACAGAAAGAGTGTTTCAGAACGGCAAAATGAAAAGTAGGGTTCAACACTTTTAGTTGAATTCACAGAACAGAAAGTAGTTTCACAGATTGCTTCTGTGTAGTATTTATTTGAAGGTATTCCTTATTCCACTATTACCCTAGTAGCGCTCGGAATGTCCACTTGCAGTTTCTACAGAAAGTGTTTCAGGGCTGCTCCTTCAAAAATAAGGCTCAACTCTGTTAGTTGAATGCAGAGAACAGAAAGAAGTTTCAGAGAATGCCTCTGTGTAGTTTTTATTTGAAGATATTACTTTTTCCACAATTACCAACTTAGCGCACCGAATGTCCACTTGCATTTTCTACAGAAAGAGTGTTTCAGAACTGCTAAATCAAATGTATCATTTAATTCTGTTAGCTGAATGCACAGATCAGAAAGTAGTTTCAGAGAATGCATCTCTGTAGTTTTTATTTGAAGATATTATTTTTCTCAATATAGGACTCTTAGCGTTCAGAAATCCAATTACACTTTCTACAGAAAGAGTGTTTCAGAACTGCTCAATCAAAATTAAGGTTCAACTCTGTTAGTTGAATGCACAGAACAGAATGTAGTTTCACAGAATTCTTCTGTGTAGTTTATATTTGAATATATTCCATTTTCCACTATTACCCACTTAGCGCTCTGTATGTCCTGTTGCATTTTCTACAGAAAGAGTGTTTCAGAACTGCTCAATCAAAAGTATGGTTTAACTCTGTTAGCTGAATGCACAGATCAGAAAGAAGCTTCACAGAATGCTGCTGTGTAGTGTTTATATGAAGATATTCTTTTTACCAATATAGGCCTCTTAGATCTCCGAATGTCCACTTGCATTTTCTACAGAAAGTGTGTTCAGAACTGCTCTATCAAAAGTATGGTTTAACTGTGTTAGGTGAATGCACAGATCAGAAATAAGTTTCACAGAATTCTTCTGTGTAGTTTATATTTGAAGATATTCCGTTTTCCACTATTACCCACTTAGCGCTCTGAATGTCCAGTTGCATTTTCTACAGAAAGAGTGTTTCAGAACTGCTCAATCAAAAGTATGGTTTAACTCTGTTAGCTGAATGCACAGATCAGAAAGAAGTTTCACAGAATGCTGCTGTGTAGTGTTTATATGAAGATATTCTTTTTACCAATATAGGCCTCTTAGCACTCAGAATGTCCAATTGCATTTTCTACAGAAAGAGTGTTTCAGAAAGGCTCAATCAAAAGTAAGGTTCAACTATGTTAGTTGAATGCACAGAACAGAAACAAGTTTCACAGAATGCTTCTGTGTAGTTTATATTTGAATATATTCCTTTTTGCACTACTACCCTCTTAGCGCTCCAAATGTCCAGTTGTATTTTCTACAGAAAGAGTGTTCAGAACTGATCAATCAAATGTATGATTTAACTCTGTTAGCTGAATGCACAGATCAGAAAAAGTGTCACAGAATGCTTCTGTGTAGTTTTTATTTGTAGATATTCTTTTTCCCAATATAGGCCTCTTATCGCTCAGATTGTCCAATTGAATTTTCTACAGAAAGAGTGTTTCAGAATGGCTCTATCAAAAGTAAGGTTCAACTCTGTTATTTGAATGCACAGAACAGAAAGTAGTTTCACAGAATGCTTGTCTGTAGTTCTTATTTGACGATATTACTTTTTCCACTATTACCCTCTTAGAGCTCCGAATGTCCACTTGCATTTTCTACAGAAAGAGTGTTCAGAACTGCTCAATCAAAAGTATGGTTTAACTCTGTTAGTTGAATGCACAGATCAGAAAGAAGTTTCACAGAATTCTTCTGTGTAGTTTTTATTTGAAGATATTCCTTTTTCCAATATAGGACTCTTAGCGTTCAGAATTTCCAATTGCAGTATCTACAGAAAGAGAGTTTCAGAACTGGTCAATCAAAAGTAAGGTTCAATATTGTTAGTTGAATGCAAGGAACAGAAAGAAGTTCTACAGAATGCTTCTGTGTAGTTTATATTTGAAGATATTCCTTTTTCCTCTATTACCCTCTTAGCGCTCCGAATCACCACTTGCATTTTCTACAGAAAGAGTGTTTCAGAACGGCTCAATCAAAAGTAAGGTTCAACTCTTTTAGTTGAATGCACAGAAAAGAAAGAAGTTTCACAGAATGCTTCTGTTTAGTATTTAGTTGAAGATATTCCTTTTTCGACTATTACCCTCTTAGCGTTCCGAATGTCCACTGGCAGTTTCTACACAAAGAGTGTTTCAGAACAGCTCCTTCAAAAGTAAGGCTCAACTCTGTTAGTTTAATGCAGAGAACAGAAAGGAGTTTCAGAGAATGCTTCTGTGTAGTTTTTATTTGGGGATATTCCTTTTTCCACTATTACAATCTTAGCGCTCCTAATGTCCACTTGCATTTCCTACAGAAACAGTGTTTAATAACTGCTCAATCAAAAGTATGGTTTAACTCTGTTAGCTGAATGCACAGATCAGAAATAAGTTTCACAGAATTCTTCTGAGTAGTTTTTATTTGGAGATATTCTTTTTCCCAATATAGGCCACTTTGCGCTCAGAATGTCCAATTGCAATTTCTACAGAATGAGTTTTTCAGGACGGCTCAATCAAAAGTAAGGTTCAACTCTGTTAGTTGAATGCACAGAACAGAAAGAAGTTTCACAGAATTCTTCTGTGTAGTTTATATTTGAATATATTCCTTTTTCCTGTATTACCTTCTTAGTGCTCCGAATGTCCACTTGCATTTTCTTCAGAAAGAGTGTTCCTAATGGCTCAATCAAAAGTATGGTTTTACTCTGTTAGTTGAATGCACATATCAGAAATAAGTTTCACAGAATGCTTCTGTGTAGTATTTAGCTGAAGATATTCCTTTTTCGACTTTTATCCTCTTAGCTCTCCGAATGTCCAATTTCAGTTTCTACACAAAGAGTGTTTCGGAACTGCTCCTTCAAAAGTAAGGCTCAACTCTGTTAGTTGAATGCAGAGAACAGAAAGAAGTTGCAGAGAACAGAAAGAAATTTCACAGAATGCTTCTGTTTACTTTATATTTGAATATATTCCTTTTTCCACTACTACCCTCTTAGCGCTGCAAATGTCCAGTTGCATTTTCTACAGAAAGAGTGTTCAGAACTGCTCAATCAAAAGTACGGTTTAACTCTGTTAGCTGAATGCACAGATCAGAAAGATGTTTCACAGAATGATTCTGTGTAGTTTATATTTGAAGATATTCCTTTCTGTTCTCTGCATTAAAATCAATCAAAAAATTATATTGAAATTGAAATACTGAATTTTATACTAAAGACAAGGCATACAACTGAAAATGAAATTTTCCAGGTGAAAATTTCCAAATCATAAATATGTAGGGACAAAAAACTTTATTTATAAAGAAAAAGATAATTCTAATTAATTGATGATTCAAAGGTTTACAACTTTAAAAGTAAATATTATCTTTGAAGTAAAGTCCATTTAAATTATTTATGCCGCCAAAATTTTAGTAATTGTATATGTATATCATGTAAACTTTTTCGAGAAAGATGGAATTGGAAATGTTAGAGTATTATGCGGAAAAAATCACCTAAAGGAAAAAATTATCTCCTCATGAAATATTACTTTAGCCACTTTGACAGGTGTAGGTAAAAGAACACTTAATGCACATCAATATGATTAGGAGATGCACGCTTAGAAATACGTTATCATTGAAAAGAGAATTGTATTATCAGGTTTGCAGGGGCCCTTCTTATCCTTCATATTTATGTAACTTTGTCATCTATAGAAAGATTATAAGAATTTTAAAAATAGCTGATAGTTAAGAAACATCACCATAACACTGTGCTGAATGCATAATAAAACATTTCCCTTCTCTCTAAAAGCCTTTTAAAATTATGTACCATAATCAGTATGGCCAGCAGAGGGTCATTTCCATGTTCAAGTTCCTCTGTTTCTCGAGGGTGAGAATCCTTCTATAGTCTTCTGAGGGTGACACTGTAGTGTTTTCTTAGCCTGATTATTTTTATCTATTTTTTCCGATCCTTTCCTTTGTATATTTACATTTTACATATTGAAAGTTATTTTTTCAAATATTTTATATGCAAATTTACAAAGTACAACGACTGTACATTAAAATAACTTATTTATGCCATATGGAAGATTAAATATAATTTTACAATATCTAATATTGATTGTTTAGTTTCTAATCATTGATACTTGACATGATTTTTCCCAGCATACCTCAAAATATTCTTCAAAATCCTGCGAATTAATTCCTGTAACACTTCTGAGGTGTATTAATAAGCTAGAGATGTAAAGAAGATTTGCAGAGAAAATTAGGTTCCCAAATTAGAAATTTTGTCCCACTATCGACTAGAAACCTCTTGAAATGATCAAAAACAATAATAATGCATGTCATAGAGGAAAACCAATAAGGCTGCTGCAGCATGACTACCTCTGTGACCTCATACAAGTTACGTGTGGGTCCCTACTTCTGTGACCTCAGACAAGTTACGTGTGGGTCCGCACTTATTTTCTTCATCTCTAATAAATATTTGACAAATCTCATTTTCAAAAGTCTTTTAAGGCCTATCCACCTTTATTTTTCAGATGGAGTTTTGCTCTCATTGCCCAGGCTGCAGTGCAATGTCATGGTCTCGGCTCACACAACCTCCGACTCCCGGGTTCATGTGATTCTCCTGCCTCCACCTCCTGAGTAGCTGGGATTACAGGTGCGCAACACAACGCCCAGCTAATTTTTTGTATTTTTAGTAGAGATGGGGTTTCACCATGTTGGTCAGGCTGGTCTTGAACTCCCGACCTCAGGTGATCTGCACGCCTCGGCCTCTCAAAGTGCTGGGATTACAGGCATGAGCAACCGCGGCCTGTGAGGGCTTTCTACTTTTAAGATGTCAGGACGTATAGCCTGGGAGGTAAATGGTAGTATATATATACATATATATATATATGTATATATATATACACACACACACTGTATATATATACATATATACGGTATATTATACTATATATACATATATACTGAATATTATACTCTATATATACATATCTACTGTATATTATATGTATATATATATATACACATACACACATACACACATACACACATGAGACAGAGAGAAGAGATAGACAATTTCATGTGAAAATATAAACTGTTAACATAATATTTTGCTTCTCTGAGGAATATTTAGCATTGTTCTCAATCTTCTCTGCAGAATTTAAGCATTTTTCTCAGAACTCACCAGATAGAATGAGGGAGGGGCCATATGATACGAGCCAGAGATGAAGGGAGAACAATAGAGAGGGTGCTTTGGGAAAAATAGTACAGTAAGGCTAGGGAATACTTCTCTCCAACAAAAAGACCAAGGTCACAGCTGTATCTCTTCAGAAGCCAAACTTTCTTTTAAAATGTCAATTTCCATCTATTTCTTGCTTCACAGACATTCCATTCATTGCTGGATTTCAAATAAAGCCTTTCCATGTGCAACCTTTCTATAGAAAAAGAGAAATATGGGGGACAGTACAGTCTAAGAAGTGATTAAGAATATCTAGTGGACTTTCCCAGACTGTAAATCTTTACATATATCTGAGCCTAATGAGGTGATTTATTGTGCTATAATGCACAGTGAACTATACAGATGCTTCTTTTTGATCATGCTGCAGAATGGAACTAAATACTAAATACCAAATAGCACTCCCATGATTCTTATACATGTCATTCATATGGCATATTTATGCTTTTTTATATAGCAATTCTTATTCTTAGCTCTTAGGCAATTACGGAATCTTTTTGTCATTTTAATAATCATGCTCCATTTGAGTTATGCAAGGTAGAAATTCTAAGTAGAAAATCTTGTTTTTATTGAAAGTTTTTAGTAAACATTTTGGAAAAAGTCTGTTTTTTGATGCTACTTCTGCACGCTTTCTCAACATGATATTACTTGGTATTGTCCTTATTAACCATAGTACACCATATTCTGCAAATGTTAGAGAGGGTTAAAAATCAGTCATGTATAAGTAAAGCTAATGAAATAGAAAGGAAACCATATTTAGGAAATGGAAGGCAGAAGCAAATGTATTAACCGTGAGTTAGAAACGGTTTAGTCTTTGGAATGAAGCAGCAAGAGTTTAAAAATCTGGTTTGTGATTCACTAGCTTTGTGACCTTGGAGAATTACTTCAGATTTCTGAGTATCAGTTTAGTAGGTGGTATCAATTGCAACTTCGCAGAAATATCACAAGTATTAAATAAAGGACTTAGTATCTGGGAGAGCATAGAAAATTACTAATAGTTACATTTTTGTTAATATTACCGTTATTATTATCATACGTATAGTATTTTCTTTCACTGACAATGCATTTAGGACATAAGGAGAACTATAGAACAGTGCTTCTCCAACTTAAATGCAGAGCATGAATCACCTGGAGTTTTGTCAAAATGCGAATTCTGACTCAGTAGCCCTGCAAACTAAGGAAATCTTGATAATGCTGGTGCTGCTAGTTCACCAACAGACCACACGTTTTGCAACAGCTATATAGAATGTCCTGTTTCTTTTTTTAATCACAAAACATGGCAAGCTCTAAAATAAAGCAGAATAACAGATTTAAATGTTAATACTCATGTCCTCAATTTATAATTTCTCCCTCCCTAACAATGGTATAATTCTGATTAAAAATTAGCAAAGAAAAAAATGGAAATTAATCTTCCTATGTTTATTCTTTTAACAAATTCTGTGTGATTACTACTGGGTTACTTGCTGTAGGAAATAGAAAAATTGCTTTGACATAGATCCTCAAGAATCTGTCCCACTACAAGCTTATTTTTGTAGGAAGCTAAAAGATTTATATAAATAACCGTAATTAAAGAGACAAATGAAGAAGTGCAATGAAAGACGTAGGGAAAGTGCTAGAGGAGTTCGGGGTGGAGGAAAATTATCCTATAATAATATCTATGCGTAACATTATGCTATCTTCCCTAACCAGCGCTTGACCAGATTGTCACAGTGAACTTTGGTCCTTTCTTATATCTTAGTTTTGGTTCCCACATCCTTCTGTTTGGGGAAGTTCTTGTTTTCCTCATGTAATGACAACAACACTTAAACAATGTATACTAGATAAAAGGAACTATATTGCTTTATTTACATAGTTAATTTAATTTGTACAATGAACTATGAAGTAATCAGCATTATTTCCTTCATTTTACATATGAGAAAATGGAGAATCAGCGACATTGAATCATCTCAAGTTTCTAAAATATCCACTCTCACCAGGCTGTTTACCCTGTTTTTGTCTGTATGCTGCTATAACAAAATGCCACAGATTGAGTAATTCATAAAAAACAGAAATGTATTTCTCACAGTTCTGGGGCTGAGAAGTCCGAAATCAAGGCAGTGGAGATTTGGCAGTTGGTCCCGAGGTGGCACCTTCTTGCTTCGTCTTCACGTGACAAAAGTGGGCAAAAACGGACAATGTAACGACATGGCAGAAGAGACTGAGGAGCCCGGCATTCCTCTAAAGCATCTTTTACGAGGACGTTTATCTCATTCATGAGGGTGGATCCTTCTTCATTTAATCACTTAACCAAAAGCCCCATCTCTTGATGTCATTGTCCTGGGATTTTAGTTTCAACATACAAACTTTGGATGGGCACATAGGTTCAAATCATAGCACCCTCCAAATTATAATGCCTCTCTCATGCCTGTTCTCCTTGAAGTACCCTCTGGTTTTGCTCTCTTCATTCTTGCCATCACAGTTAACCCTTCAGTTCCATTTCTTTAAGTAATCTCTAAATTTGTAAGATGGTTCCATCTTTTTTTTTTGTATATGGCAGTCTCTCAAACATATTTGTCATATGAACTAAGCAGGTAAATATGTAAATGCCAGCTAAATTTTAGTGAATGATATAATGGCCTAAAGTTGTATCTACCCTTCAGCCAAATATATTTACTTTTAGTAGCAATCTCCTGTCATATACAAAGTCACGACTCTAGGGGTAAACATTTTAGCCTGTGGGTAAGATGTAAAGCAGTGGTATGTTATAGTGACAACTCACTGTCATAGCACTGGGACATGCTCCTCTATCTGCTACAAATTGAATCAACAAAATATATATGATTTTGTCAGATTTAAATGTATGCTCCTGTTAGTAAAATAAAAGTATGGGAAAACTTTACGGAGTAGATTTAATAGAAATGTTTTCCTGAGTTATCTGCCTTCTTTATTTTTATGTTATGCTTTAAGTCTATGGTCAATGTATAGAGCTATGATTGATGTGCTTTTCCAATTCTGTTCAGATCAGACAGGTTAATTTTCTTCTTTTAAATCTTCTTGAATTTTGTCTAACACTTTTTGTTCCAATTTCTTACTAGATTATACTCCCTTCCCTAACTGCTTCATGATTACTTATACACAAACAATATTATGATATTGACACATTGAATTCATTTTAGGTGATGATTTTGGTCATAAACATGAGCAGGTTGTGAAGTGTTTCAGCCATCCCAGGGCATGGCTGTGAGTCCCTTGTCTAATGTTTCAAAAAAATCTTGAATTTGTGATGATGCTGTGATGGTCCCTCAGATATTCTTACACACATCTTTGCCCCTTGTTCCCTCTAACTTTCCTCTTCTGATAAAAAAGCAAACACTGCCAAGCTCAAATGGAATTACATTTGGATGCAAGTGTCACTATGCAATGGTTGCCAATAAAAGTACACAAGGAATTTCATTATGGTGAATTAAAGGCAAACAGACTTCAGAGAAATGAGCACGAACATGAAAATGGCGCATGGTACGCGGATCTCACTGGAAAGTCATTCGGTACACAATGTTTTCACTAGAAAAATCCATTAGCTTTAGCTAGAAATTGAAATTACTTTGTAGGAAATCAGAATAAAATATGTGAAAACATTATATTCTGTGCAAGATTAATACCACGCCTGGTGTTGAAAGGTTTGTGGTCTTGCTTCGACGATGCTAAAAGGTCAGAAACCACAAAGATGCATATGTGTTGTCGTTTGCACAGTTACTAATTTTTCTCATTATTTCCATAATGCGATGTGCTGTTTCAACAGAGAAACCCTCTGGAGAGTGGCTTGCACTGTTTTCAGGCAGCTCTTTTGCTTTCATGTTTTGGCCTTGGCCAGGGAATTCAGACAGACTTTTCAGTTATTTTCGACAAGAATGTATTCATTGATTGTTTTAAATAATAATAAATAGATTTTAAAATTACTGTACATTACTGCACTTTAAACGCCATGAGGTCAAGGACTCTAAAGTCTGGACATCATTGTATACCCTACATCTTGCACAAGGTTTAGAAAAAATGGCATGGACACCTATTTTTTGAATCAATAAATGAATACATAAAAGAATTCCAAACTCTAGTCCAAGGTTTTAGATTAATAATGTATTAAAATGCGTAAAATTTATAGACAAAACTCTTCTTATTTAGAAGTTTATTCTTTAGTTGGAGAGATAAAATATATGCACATAAAAGCTTAAGGAAAAATAATAAGGGTTTTGAAGTACTTACTATGTGAAAAATTTAGCATAAATCTTACATCCATTTATTTAACACATTTTATACGTTGCATTATTTATATATAGTGCTGATTGGTAGAATTCATATGTGAACGGAACTATAAAAATTTTGAGGATAAGCACTAGAAACACAGAATAAATAGAGTGTTAACATGCAAAACACAGAAATACTTAAATTGACTAGGTGAAAGGAAAGATTTCTGGTTCCATGTACACTGATTATTGAGGGATGAGTATGACATTATTATGCCAGAATCAATAAATATTTTAAATAGGGAGAAAACTATAATTATATATCTTTGTGTTCAACAGGAGTAGCAGTACTGATAAAGTAGAAGTTTGTTATACCTTTTTTATAGTCTTTTAAAGTTGTTTATAAATAAAATCTACTCTTAGTTAATTAATGGTTGATGTTCATTGAAGTGTTTTCAAATTTTTGACCTCTGAATTGCCTTGTACATATGGAGAAATAAAGCTTGCCTAGCATAATTTCTTGAGTGGAGAATGAATGATCTGGATAGATTTGTTGACAATATGTCTGTACTTATTTTATTAATTCTTTAATCTTCATGAAGAAAAATATAAAAGTCATATTCTAGTATTTTATACCATGGAAAAAATGTCTTATCCTTTTCCTAAGGAAAAATACATCATGACACAAAAGTAAAGTTAATTAAATTACTTACTTTATTAATTAACTGTCTATTATTTCTATGGGTTGAAGTAAATTTGATACTCAATGCTATTTAATCTAATTCTAAAAGCTTGAATGAGTAATGATTTTTTCATGTAAGGTTAGTTGAAATAAATTATCACTGATTTTCAGATTTAATATTAATTAGCTATTGCATATTCTTAATGGGAAATAAGTGTTTAAAAAGCCCTTTTTGGTTGCGAAAAGACCACGCCCATTGTAGACTTCTTAGAATACATCACATCTGGCCTCCTTTTTAGAGTTGGGAATTCAACTCATAAGTGGCTGGACATTGATTCTGAACATTTTGAACATTATTTGCCTGTCTTCACTCATACTGGTTGCTGTTCTTTTATAAGTAATCACCATGTTTAGCATGCACTTGAACTATTGTTACTTAGGGTGCTTGACTATTTACAAGTCTCACTAGGATTCTAGGTATTCATTAGTCTCGTGGTGTGTATTTGCTGATGGTCCTATTATCTTTGTTGGTTCAGTTACACAGTACCATCCAAGATGCTGCAACACATTATACACAGGCTATGGGTTGTGGGAGCTACAGATTTCAGTTATTATTTAGGCTCAGAAACTTAGAATCTCTGCAAGGTTGGACATGATCCTTAGTCTTGTTTTAAGACCGTCTTGTTTTAAAAGTTAAACCCAAATTCTTAAAATATAGAATAGGGGTGCTAGTAGTGCTCACAGAATTGTAGTAAAGATCAGCTGGGAAAGAAGAGCCTATTAAACAGAGCCTGGTATTTAATAAGTATCAGCTGCCTTCAATTAGGAATCTGTGTTGTCATGATTAGAAGATTGCTGGTTTATTTTACAGATCTGTAAGTATAGCCAAAATATGTCAAAATAACCACCAGAAAGAATCATATACCGTCCCTTGAACATTTCATCCCTAGAATCTAGCCAGATTAGCATGTCTATACTGGCAATACTGTTAACACAGATTGTGCTCAAACCCCTCATTGACTTTTCAGCACCTGTAAATTACTGGAGATTTAGGAAGAAGTCTGGGGTTATGGCTTAGTTAAGCTGAGTGGCCAGAAAGTGTGAGATGCTGGATGCCTCCTCCAGTTCATTTCTCCAGCGGCCGCACCAGGCGTATCCATAGCTCCGCTCCCGGGAGCTCGTCTCCGGCGTGGGGCGTGTGCGCACCCCTGGCCGGGCGGAGCCTGGAGCCTGCTCATTAGCAGCGCGGGCAGCTCGTGCGCCCGCAGGAGGGAGGCGGAAGCACAGCCCTGAGCCGCCAGCAGGAGGAGGGAGCGCGGCGGCTGCAGGCAGGGGAGGGAGAGGAAAGAACGGAGGGACGGTTCCCGGACAGAGCGGGAGGAATCGGGGAGCGGCCAGTCCAGGGGGAGCTGCTCCGCTGCGCTGCGCTCGTTATTCACAGGACGCGGCGGCGCTTCCCGGGGCCGCTTCCCGGTCCCCTGGGTGGAGGCTGCCATCTAAACCTGACTCCAGGTGAGTTCCCCAAAGAGGCGAAGCGAGGGGTCTCGAACCAGAGACTTGGAACTGGCGAGGCTGCTCGGCTCCCCAAGCGCTGCTGCCTTGACATTTCCCGATTCACGGGAGGTTTTGGGGGCGGCTGCACAGGCTGGAGGGGCGCATGGGCGGTTGCGATCCTCAGCCGGCGTGGGGGCGTTCGGGAGGAATTAGCTTCAGTGAACGGGGTTTTAGGAGATGTCTGCAAGGCACGCGCTATGTACGCGTTTCTAGACGAGCTTTTGAGACAGAAATTTGGCTTCCCGGATGCCCGTTTTGGCCTTCTGTCCTTCCTTTTGCTTGCCTCATGCCCAATTTTCCAAGCCGAGGAAAGGACTGGAAGGGCGTGGAAGTAGGAGGTCTGGGCACAGCATTCGGCAGGGCAGCCCTGGTCTCCAAGTTTGGGGGTGGGGGGTGGGACTCTTTTCCTTTCAGCCTAATTTACCAGGGGAAAACCCGCAGAGCACCTTGAGGTGCCTTTGCTCCGCACCCTCCATAAGCTTATTAGAGGGAACTTGAGGCTCGCTAGACAACCTGTGACAGGTGACGGCAATTTAGCTTAAAAGCCATGTTGGTTCACTTCGTCTCCTCTTTATCCTTTGTTGCAAAATTGATACCTTTTTGGATTTCTTTAACAGCACAAAGTTTAAGTGGCCGGCTGACAGGAAATATTTCTTTTGAAAATGCTATGAGAAAAGTGATGAGTTAACGTTGAGAGAAAGGCAACTTTATTTTCTCGGAAGAACTTTGGGGAAAGAGATTGATAGGGAAATTCTGGGCATGAAATTATGGACATTTCCCACAGAACTTCCTTCATTTATTTATTTTTTTACATTTCCTTCATTTTTTTTTTAATCGTGTGTGTGTGTATCAGAGAGACAAAATTCGTTGGAGGTATTAGGACTTTATTTGGTTTAGAAGTTTCTTTCTTACTAATAGCACTAATTTGTGATCTTCATGATTATAAGAATTTACTAAGTGTTTTGCTTTTAGGTGTTTTGGGTCTGTTTTTTTAAAAAATTCAATACTTACTTTGTGGGCCTTGCTGAATACCTCTCAATAAAATCGGTGGGCATACAGTTAGTGACATGACCCCTGTGGATTTAATAGCAGGTAAGTATACAAATGATAAGTTTAGGAAATAAATGTCAGAATCAACATTTAGGTGTGAAATTGAAATATCTTTCAAATATTTACCAAACTCTCTTATAGGATCCAATGTCATTTTATGGTCAAGAGAGCTTAAAGGTTTCTCAGATTGAGATATATGTATCTACTTTGTTAATCCAAATGTAATGTTTTATTTTGTTCTTTAATGACTGTTTGAATTCAACAAATAAAACTTGCATATTTAATGTAAGGTTCTTTCACATATATTACTTCTCCAATTTTTAATATAAATTTAAGGAGAAAAGCAATATTCCATTTTGTAGATGAAGAGACTGTGTCACAGAAGTATTACTTTACCTAGATTTCTGTAATTATTATGTTATAAACTTAGAAATTACATATTATTCTGGAACATATAAAATATATGAATGTTATAAACCATAAGAATTCAGACCTATGCTATTTAACTTCAAGTTTAGTTCTTTACCCAAACAATTGCATGACTACATTGAGACTACTGAAGTAATTATATATGAACACGCTATACGAAAAAATACTTAAAACATTTCTTATTTTTGTCGTTTCTCTTTGATATAAAATATACTATAATTTAATGGAGTTATATTCCATATTTAGATGCTCCTAACTTCCAAATAACACCTAAACTCCTAAAAACTGACCTGTGTCCTTCTTAATAGAAGTGGCTTGACCGGCAGACCCAATTTTTACTAAGAATATTCTTGGGATAATTTATGTCTTATAATCAAGATAAAGACAGGCCACATTTAGTTGTATTTTTAAACCACTTAGTGTGAAGTTGCAACGCAGACATAACTTGCTTTCAGGCTACACTGCCAGCTTTGCAGTGAATAGTCTTTAAGATTCCGTGGAAACATTGGCAGATATAGCTAATGTCTATCTGATGTAGGATTTATGAGAAAAGGAGAGGTAGAAACTGAATGCTCTTATATTTCATATGTGACCACATTCATAAAACTTTATTGATAAGTACTTTGTTGTCTGACACGGGCTGATACAAATAGGCTTCTTCAAGAGTTGAGGAAGAAAACTAAATCCCTATAATACAGCCTTTTTCCTCCTTTTCTTTCTTAAGCGGTAATAGTTGATCCTAGCTTTTGTGTGTCTATGCATGCTCAATACAGTTAGGGGTATAAGGAGAAGTTAAGCAAGAATATTGAATGCTAGCTAGGAAAGTTTTTGGAGTCTCAAATACTTTGGAACGATTTTTCACATTATATACATAAAATTCCTAGTTACATTTGGGAACTAAGTATATTATACACAACTTTGCATCTGATTACAGGATTCCCTGTACATTTATAGCTCAGGTATTCTGGAAAGAGTCAAGATAATTAGTTTTATGGCTCTTGCCCGTGTGACCTGTTTCTTTCTGGTCCTGATATTAAAAGGATGACTTAAATTTTCTGGAATGTCAAAATTTTCTCTTCCCTTGGATCCTACAAAATACTTCAAGCAGTGTATGTGTGATACTCGCTGTCATTCCAACATTTCCAATCCTCCTGAGAATGCTAAACAATGCCCTAGATTTCTTCCTTTGTAATTCTTTCAGATAGAGGGTTAGCTGAGTTAGGAAGAAAGGAGAGAGGGAGAGAAGAAGAGAGATGACATTTTATCCCTCAGGAAAGAACAAGACCAATTGTATTCCTAATTTAGAAATATTATTCTACAAACATTCCTGAACAAGAGGGCTTTGCATATACATTAAAGCAGAATACCTAGTCAACTTCTAGTTATGCCATGTAGTGAAATGGAAGTAAGATGAGCAGGCCGAGATCATTTTTGTTGGAGAACTGAGACCACATGAAATAGGTAACAGAGTTACCCCAACTGGGGGGCAAGAGGACTTGAAAGTTTCCTCCATAAATTTGCAGTTAGTACAGGGCTGCTCCAGTGATCAGAGTCATGAATGCCCTAGAGTGTCTGTATAACCCTGTACACAGGCTGAGACAGCTCTAACGGCCCAGAAAAGCCTCTGGACAGAATCACTGCACCCTTGGACATTGTCCGACCGCATGTATGAGAATAGTGAGTGCTGAGGAGTTGTGGGTAGCTCGGTACAACTCTTGCTAAAGGAGTGTCATCAACATTCATTGCTGAAAGTGAATTTTTTCATTCACATATGTGATGCCTATTAGGTCATGATTTCTTGGATACCAATTTGTACAAGATATGAATTAATTTTTGAACATCCTTTCTTAAAAGTACCATGTTCATATAGTTGCTCATTTTAATATGAGTAGTTCAGATGGGACATAATAGAGTAAGGAAATGATTGAACATCCTAAGATCTAGTGTATATACCTTTGTTCATGATGAGATTCATCCCCTGTCCCCCTTTGTAGTGACACTGATGGCATAAGGAGTATTAGATGAAATTTAATGCAGAAAACAATGGGATATATGAATGGTAGATATGGTTGACAACCACCATTTTCACTGAAGTTGTTTCAAAGCAAAGAAATTTGGGATAAATTCATTTTATTTGCTCCTGAAGGGTAATTAGGAATAAGTAGGAATTGTGAAGAGGCTGTAGTGTTGACATTAAGAGAAGTTTTTGATTCTTAAAATAGGATATATTACACAAGAGTGAACAAACAGAAGATACTGAACAAATATTCTGTCATAAGTAAGTGATGGATTATTCGGACTTGTTGAACTATGTTTTTAAATGTATTATTTAAATATTTAAATATTATTAAAACCTTAAATAATATTTAAATATTATAAAAGTTGTAGAAAATTATGTTTTCAATACAAATATACACTTATAAGCTATATTGTAGATATGGGAGTAAACAATGCAATTTTTTTTAACTGAGTGAAAAATTTAGTTTTTTAAAATTCCAAATGGAGCTAACAGCTTAGTGTGATACATATTTTGAATTTCAAAATTTGTAACCAAATAGGACAAATGTGTTGAACTGTACTTTTCTTGAAGAACCGTGATAAGAATGAGCGGTGAAAAAATTACAGCATACTTACCAGGGATCAAATACTTGCTTAGGGTTAATAAGAAAAATCTCAGCAAACGCTAGAAATGAGGTACACGATCTATCAGAGACCCATGATTAAAGTGGTATCTTGTTAGGTATATGAGCTTGAAAAGAAACGGCATAGCTTCACTTTACCCCAGTTGCTTCTTTTGTAAAACGGGGAGACTAAGAGTGTGGTAACTCAAAATCCTTTGTTAATGATTTTCTTCTTAGAACAGTGCCAGGTCCAATTAGGATTAGATTGCTATTTTTATTATTGATATTTGCCCTAGTTCTGCCTTTTATTGACTGTGTGAAATTGGTGAAGATCCCTTTCTGAAGCTTTGTTTCTTACCTACAAGCTGGGAATAGAATACTTGCTATGAAGAGTGGTTGTTAGTACATTAGAAAGGCTGGATATTTGTTGATATAAGGGGCTCAGCGCATGGTAGAAATTTGATAGCATTTTTTTCTTGCCCTCCCATGTATTACTGTGGAGACATCCCACATATTATGTCCAAGTTTTTATTTTCCCCTCAAATGCAATGTCAAGCACAAAACATTCCCATCTCCCAATTCTCTTCTGATGTTCTACAACCATTAAAGTATAGAAAACTAGAATGAGTGTTTTTATAACTTTTGCTGTACTTAAGCATGTGGAGAGAAGAGCGCTAGATCACAGGACACACTTTGATAGGAAAAGGGAAATATTTACACTGCAAACAACTTTCTCCTCATGCTTAACAGTTTTATGCTGTCATTCTGTCAGCACCAAGTGAGATTTTTCTATTTAAATAGTTTTCTATTTGTGGTATGATAATTCATGTATGGACTTCATGTAACTAACATAAATATAATGGATGGTTGAGAAGTGGTTTATTTTTACCAAGAGGAAAAAATGTGTACACGATTTTTTAAAATATTGCTTTGAAAATATTTAAAATTAATTTTGATTCAGTTGGTGGAAGATAGCGTCACAAACTCACTGCTAGTGGTATTCTTGAGAAGTAATGTTTGAATTTTCTAGGTATTGTCCCCAGACTGGCTTAAAAGAATTTAATTTTAGATGTAAATTTTCTGCTTAACATGGAAGATTTTCCCTGAAAATATTAGCTTCATCAGATACATAGTTGCTTAGGGGTAGCTGCATGGAATTATGGGAAGAGTGAAATAGAAAAAAATTTTCATGTCTAAGTTATACATACTGGTGTAATCATATTGATTGGATGATAATGATAATTACAGCAATAATGTGATTGAAAGGGTAAGCAAGTAACATATACTACAGTTACTAATATAATCCTGTGATTGAGTTTACCACTTCGTTTCTCTTTCCTGGAAACCCTTAAGTTTGTCACTATTGCACTTTATTTCCTTTGCTTATTGTAGTGGTGTATTAGTTGTATTACTGCTGCTATAACAAATTACGACACATTTACATAACTTAACACATATTTATTGTCTTGCAGTTTCAAAGGTCAGAAGTCCAAAATCACTTTAATATGGCTAAGTCAATGTGTCTGCAGTGTGGGTTCCTTCTGGAGGTGCTGAGGGGAGAATCCATTCTCTTGCATTTTCTGCTTCTGGTGGCACCTGTCTTCATTGTCTTTTCCCCATTCCTCCATTTTCAAGGTGCGTTGCTTTTATTTCTGTTTCTGTCTCCGCGCTGTCTCCTCCTTTAACTTTGAGTCCTTCTCTCCACTTCATCTAAGGACTCCTGTGATTACTTTGGACTCACGTGGATGATCTGGGATAATCACCTTGTCTCCAGATCCTTAAATGAATCGTATCTACAATTCCTTTGGCTGTGTAAGGCAGCACATTCCCAGGGCCGGGAGATTAGGTGAAGAACATCTTTTGGGACTATTATGCAGCCTATCACAAGTGGTAATATCACTTTTATGCCTTGAGACCCTGAAATTAATGTACTTGCTTACGCATGGAAAAACAATGTATCTGTGGGGGTAACAGTTTATTTTTGAACCATTAGAAGGTATTGATGGGGAAGTTTTCATCTGACAACAGATACTGATAAATTAAATACCCTTAGATTTGTCAAAACTAGCTTTAGTAAAATATAAGTAAAAGTATTTGCACTGCTAGGGTCAAAAATATTAATTAAACCCATTATTTATCAAGGCCAAGTCCTGGATTAGTTAGGTTTAAATTAACCTAGAACATTATCTTCCATAGTGCTTAATTGTGAAGCTTAGTTCTTGTTGACAAAAGCTCATCCATATAAGAAAGCATCGAAAGGTTGGTGTTTTTTAACCTTTGCAGAATACAACTTTTCAAAGGGATGTTAGACAGTAGTTCCATCACAATTGATGCAGTTCACAGACATTCTTTGTGAATATTTTATCTCATGAGTTATATCTATGACACTAATCATAGACTTCTAGAAGAAATTTAGCAATGGTCATGTCAGCCTTTCAAATCTTTCTGTAACCTAGAAGAGGATCATTGCATAAGATAGATTCATTTTCCCCTTTATTCCATTGTTGCCAGAGAGAACTTGAAATGCCCTGTTCAAATTAATTTAATGCAAATGAATTCTTGCTGCCTCACAAGTAGTTTGTCCTTCATTTTTCTTAAAATTAGATTGAAAATGGATGTGACCTGCTTTACTGGTTGTTGTGCAGGAAGCGTTGTCCTTCCTGAAAGCTCCCTCAGTTGTCAAAATGAAGCCATTAAGAGTAAAGTAAATTATATTATCTGATCATAGTATCACAATTGACCTTAAAACAATAAATTTTATAATCAGTGCAAATTGCTGAATAGTGTTTGCAGTTGTAGAAATTTCAAAGGAAACCCTGGTTGAGATA
Organism: Symphalangus syndactylus; assembly: GCF_028878055.3. Classification (NCBI taxonomy): domain Eukaryota; kingdom Metazoa; phylum Chordata; class Mammalia; order Primates; family Hylobatidae; genus Symphalangus; species Symphalangus syndactylus. Next base: position 7,020,689 of record NC_072445.2, on the reverse strand, counting down.
CAAAGCTGCTATAATCATTTTTAAAATCTTTGTTTTTCTTTTACTTTGGAACAGTAGTGCAGTAAGTACTTTTGCCTTATTGTTCTCTCTGCCTTCCAGAAACCCTCATTCAAATATTCTAAGTTTTTAAGTCTTTTTCATTTCTTTTAATATTGTAACATTTAACAATGTCAAAGAAAGTATAATTTTTCTGGAAATCAAGCTAAAAATAAAGAGAAGCCGATGTAAATGAACATCAAATTAACAAGATTGATTAGGAAAAGTAATTTTTGAAAAGGGCCCAAAATCCCTTTGCACATAAATGCAAAAGAATTTAGTGAAAGAAGGTGAAACTGGAGTAAAGAACTCTACGGATGCGTAAGTAACTCTTAATAAGAATGAGTAACGTACATGCATATCTTTAGCTCCCAGTTTCAGAGATACAGTAGTTGTACAACAAATGGTCCTTTCCTGCTCTTAAGGAAGCCTCTCCTCCTCCAGCCATGCCATTCCTCAGAGCAAGCTCTTCCACTGAGTTTTCAGCAACCATAAGTAAGAAGGATGGTACGATAGGCTGCGTGTACATATGGCCCTCATTAGCAGGCCAACTGTTCCTTTTGCCCACCCACATCACTGGGGACGTATGGCGTTACTTTGACTGTTGAAACAAGTGTGTGTGGACATATCTTGGTATGAGTAAAAGACTGTTGATTGTCTTTCTCTTGTCGCTCGTGCAACCGTCTCCTTGTGGAGATCGTATTATCCATAACACTAGATTTGAGGATGATAAATGACGTTGTTATTATTAACTGAATTTGCCTCTCTAGTTTGATCACAAAACCAGCGAATGTTTGCTTATGGAACATGTAAAGCTTATAGAAGACGGAAAGCTTACAGAAAGAAATGATGGCTTTTCTAAGCATGAGAGTCAGGTCTTTTTCAATCAAAAACTAACTCATTCAAAAATTCAAGAGTTCTGTAAAACCAGAACAGCAGAGGTTTCAGAAATGCTATTGAGATCATTTATTATAAAATAGCCATTAATGAAATGTAATAGTGAGTCTGTTGTTGTGACTATGTGGAGAAATGAATGAGAAAATATAAGATAGGCTGGAATGAAGAGAGTCATCGGATCCCAGCATAATTCATTTTGTATAGTTCACAGTATTGTAACTTTAAAAAATTATGAATTTTTTCAGTACTGTGAATTCTGAATTTGCAATATGAGGCTTTTCAATCCTTGCAACAAGTGTGTATTTTTCAGTGGTTCTAGAATTATCGGGGCTTTCGAGCTGCTTCTGATAAGAAGGCAAGGCTAGAGGACTTGTGTTGAGGTGGCATTTGCACAGGACTTTAGATAACATACATCGATGATGTAGAGAGAAGAGCGGGTGATGTTGCTGTGGATTATAGGGGAAAGGCACCTTTTGCTCCCTCTGCTGACCTCTTTGTGTATTCAGCTGTGTAGCATATTTCTTGTATAATTACATAGTAATTTCACACACTACATTAAGAAAATCTGAACAATTTTTACTAAACTCATGTTTTCTAAATATTAAGTAAATAAAACCAATATTTGGCTAGGTAACATTTATAAAAACAGGATTTCTAGATAGATGATGATAAATTTTCATCTATATCTATAGAGCTGATAAATTTTCAAAACCCTTTGAATATCACTTGTACTACAAAGTCTCGTTTCAGTTTCAGTGCCATGGCACATTGATTAATCACCACTAAAATGGTACATGAAATATTTGGCAATATAGGTATTTGGTAATGGTGATTGATGCACAGAATACGGCACCATTATTATGCACTGGCCTTGAGAACTTTAGTTTTCATCTTCGATCACCTGATAGAGAACAAACTAACAGCTTTTTTCTTTCACCTTGCTGGAGAATAAACTAACAACTTCAAATTATCTGATCCATCCAAAAACTTATTTCCGTGAAACTCACTGATTTATTTATTATTTCGTGGGGATCACTATTATTTGCTGTAGTAAAATATCAAATGATCGATGTTTTATACCAACATGGCAGCTCACATGGTAGGCAACAGAATGAAAACAAACAGGTTTACTACCAAGAATTATACTATATTGCTTTTATTGACAGAAAAAGCATACAGATAATTTTATTCAGAGATTTTATGTGAATTATTTTGATAAGTGTACACATATATTTATAACTGACCTTTCTTTGTCAAGTGTGTGCCCACACACGTATTCATACTAAATCAATCTTAGAGATCTTATCCAAAGATTGAATTTCTTAAAGTGACTGTTCCAAATATGTATAATTTATGGCAAAAAAGTCACAAAATGGCAATACAAGGAGGCATAAAACTGAAGATAAAGGGGGAGATGATGGTTAAAAACACCTGTAAATGAATAATTGATTTTGATTTAAATTCTTTTTAGTTCTTAGCTGATGAAATGAATATAAATGAAATTATTATGCAAAACACCTCTATTTGTTGTATATGCATGTACATATATGTGTTACAAATACAAAACTGATAGGATATTATTTAACATATATTCACACTCATAATGTGCATATATGTACAAAATGAAAATGAGTGCTTGTTTTATATGTATGTATACACACACATACACATATTGCATACTTTCATTTTTTAAAATTTTACTTTAAGTTCTGGGATACATGTGCTGAACATGCAGGTTTGTTACATAGGTATACTTGTGCCATGGTAATTTGCTGCACCCATCAACCCGTCATCTAGGTTTTAAGCTCCACATGCATTAGCTATTTGTCCTAATGCTCTCCCTCCCCTTTCCCCACACCCACCTACAGACCCCAGTGTGTGATGTTCCTCTCCCTGTGTCAACATGTTCTCATTGTTCAGCACCCACTTATGAGTGAGAACATGCAGTGTTTGGTTTTCTGTTCCTGTGTTAGTTTGCTGAGGTTGATGGTTTCCAGCTTCATCCATATCCCCGCAAAGGACGTGAACTCATCCTTTTTTATGGCTGTGTAGTATTCCATGGTGAATATGTGCCACATTTTCTTCATCCAGTCTATCATTGATGGGCATTATGTTGGTTCCAAGTCTTTGCTATTGTAAATAGTCCCATGATAAACATATATGTACATGTGTCTTTAGAGTAGAATGATGTATAATCCTTTGGTATATACCCAGTAATGGGATTGCTGGGTCAAATGGTATTTCTGGTTTTATATCCTTGAGGAATCACCACATTGTATTCCACAATGGTTGAACTATTTTACAAGCCCACCAACAGTGTAAAAGTGTTCCTATTTCTCTGCATCTTCTCCAGCATCTGCTGTTTCCAGAATTTTTAATGATCACCATTCTAACTGGTGTGAGATGGTATGTCATTGTGGTTTTGATTTGCATTTCTCTAATGAACAGTGATAATGAGCTTTTTTCATATGTTTATTGGCCATATACATATCTTCTTTTGAGGAGTGTCTGTTCATATCCTTTGCCCACTTTTTGATGGGGTTGTTTTTTTTTTCTTGTAAATTTGTTTAAGTTCCTTCTAGATTCTGGATATTAGACCTTTGTCAGATGGATAGATTGCAAAAATTTTCTCATATTTTGTAGGTTGCCTGTTCACTCTTGTGATAGTTTATTTTACTGAGCAGAAGCTCTTTAGTTTGATTAGATTCCATCTGTCAATTTTGGCTGTTGTTTCAAGTGCTGTTGGTGATTTAGTCATGAAGTCTTTGCCCACACCTATGTCCTGAATCATATTGCCTAGGTTTTCTTCTAGGGTTTTTATAGTTTTAGGTTTTACATTTATGTTTTTAATCCACCTTGAGTTAATTCTTTTATAAGGTATAATGAAGGGGTCTAGTTTCTCTTTTCTGCATATGGCTACCCAGTTTTCCCAGCGCCATTAATTACATAGGGAATCCTTTCCCCATTGCTTGCTTTTGTCAGGTTTGTTGAAGATCAGATTGTTGTAGATGTGTGGTGTTATTTCTGAGGCCTCTATTCTGTTTCATTGGTCTATATATCTGTTTTGGTATTAGCACCATGCTGTTTTGGTTACTTTAGCTTTGTAATATAGTTTGAAGTCAGGCAGCGTCATGCCTCCAGCTTTGTTCTTTTTGCTTAGGTTAGCCTTGGCTCCACAGGCTCTTTTTTGCTTCCATATGAAATTTAACATAGTTTTTTTCTAGTTCTGTGAAGAAAGTCAATGGTAGCTTGATGGGAATAGCATTGAATCTATAAATTACTTTGGGCAATATGGCCATTTTCATGATATTGAGTCTTCCTATCCATGAGGATGGAGTGTTTCTCTATATGTTTGTGTCCTGTCATTTCCTTGAGCTCTGGTTTGTAGTTTTCTTTGAAGAGGTCCTTCACATCCCTTGTAGGTTGTATTCCTAGGTATTTTGTTTTCTTTATAGCAATTGTGAATGGGAGTTTACTAATGATTTGGCTCTCTGCTTGTCTGTTATTGGTATATAAGAATGATTGTGATTTTTGCACATGAATTTTATATCCTGAGACTTTGCCAAAGTTGCTTATCAGGTTAAGGAATTTTTGGGCTGAGGTGGTGGCGTTTTGTAAATATACAATCATGTCATCTGCAGACAGAGACAATTTGATTTCCTCTCTTCCTATTTGCATGCTTTTATTTCTTTCTCTTACTCGATTGCCCTGGCCAGAACTTCCAATACTATGTTGATAAGAGTGGGGAGAGAGGGCATCCTACTCTTGGGCCAGTTTTCAAAGGTAATGCTTCCAGCTTTCGGCCATTTAGCATGATATTAGCTATGCATTTGTCATAAATAGCTCTTATTTTTGTGAGATATGTTCCATCAATACCTAGTTTATTGAGAGTTTTTAGTATGAGGGGTGTTGAATTTTATTGAAGGCCTTTTCTGCATCTATTGAGATAATCATGTGGTTTTTGTCATTGGTTCTGTTTATGTGATGGATTATGTTTATTGATTTGCATATGTTGAACCAGCCTTTCATGCCAGGCATGAAGCCAACTTGATCGTGGTGGATAAGTTTTTGATGTGCTGCTGGATTCTCTTGCCAGTATTTTATTCAGGATTTTCGCATCGATGTTCATCAGTGATATTGGCCTGAAATTTTCTTTTTCTATTGGGTCTCCGCCAGGTTTTGGAATCAGAGTGATGCTGGCCTCATAAAATGATTTAGGGAGGAGTCTTTCTTTTTCTATTGTTCAGAATAGTTTCAGAAGGAATGGTACCAGCTCCTCTTTGTACCTCTGGTAGAACTCGGCTGTGAAGACATCTGGTCCTGGGCTTTTTTTGGTTGGTAGGCTAGTAATTACTGAGTCAATTTCAGAACTTGTTATTGGTCTATTCAGGGATTTGACTTCTTCCTGCTTTAGTCTTGGGAGGGTGTATGTGTCCAGGACTTTATCCATTTCTTCTAGATTTTCTAGTTTATTTGTGTAGAGGTGTTTACAGTATTCTCTAATAATAGTTTGTATTTCTGTGGGATCAGTGGTGATATCCCCTTTATCGTTTTTTAATGTGTCTATTTGATCTTTCTCTCTTTTCTTCCTTGTTAGTCTGGCTACCGGTCTATCTATTTTGTTAATCTTTTCAAAAAACCCACTCTTAGATTCATTGATTTTTTTTTGAAGGTTTTTTTGTGTTTCTCTCCCATTCGGTTCTGCTGTGATCTTAGTTATTTCTTGTTTTATACTAGGTTTTTAATGTGTTTTCCATTGCTTCTTTTGATTGTGATGTTAGGGTGTCTATTTTAGATCTTTCCCACTTTCTAATGTGGACATTTAATGCTGTAAATTTCCCTCTAAACACTGTTTTAACTGTATCCCAGAAATTCTGATATGTTGTGTCTTTGTTCTCATTGGTTTCAAAGAACTTATTTATTTCTGCCTTAATTTTGCTATTTACCCAGTAGTCATTCATAAGCAGGTTGTTCAGTTTCCATGTAGTTGTGCAGTTTTGAGTGAGCTTCTTAATTCTGAGTTCTAATTTGATTACACTGTGGTGTGAGAGATTGTTTGTTATGATTTTCATTCTTTTGCATTTGCTGAGGAGTGTTTTACTTCCAATTATGTGGTTGATTTTAGAATAAGTGCTATGTGGTGCTGAGAAGAATGTATATTCTGTTGATTTGGGGTGGAGAGTTCTGTAGGTATCTATTAGGTCCACTTGGACCAGAGCTGAGTTCAAGTCTGAATATCCTTGTTAATTTCCTTTCTTGTTGATCTGTCTAATATTGATAGTGGGTTGTTAAAGTTTCCCACTATTATTGTGTGGGAGTCTAAGTCTCCTTGTAGGTCTCTAGGAACTCGTTTTATGAATCCTGGTGCTCCTGTATTTGGCATATATATATATTTAGGATACTTAGCTCTTCTTGTTGCATTGATCCCTTTACTACTATGTAATGCCCTTCTTTGTCCTTTTTTATCCTTGTTGGTTTAAAGTCTGTTTTATTAGAGACTAGGATTGCAACTCCTGCTTTTTTTTTCTTTCTTTCCATTTGCTTGGTAAATATTCCTCCATCCCTTTATTTTGAGCCTATGTGTGACCTTGCAAGTGAGATGTGTCTCCTGAATACAGCACACCTGTGGGTATTGACTCTTTATCCAATTTGCCAGTGTATGTCTTTTAATTGGGGCATTTAGCTCATTTATATTTACCGTTAATATTGTTATGTGTGAATTTGGTCCTGTCATCATGATGTTAGCTGGTTATTCTGCACATTAGTTGAAGCAGTTTCTTCCTAGTTTCATTGGTTTATATATTTTGGTGTGTTTTTGCAGAGGCTGGTACTGGTTTTTCCTTTCCATGTTTAGTGCTTCCTTTAGGAGCTCTTGGAAGGCAGGTCTGATGGTGACTAAATCTGTCAGCATCTGCTTGTCTGTAAAGGATTTTATTTCTCATTCACTTATGAAGCTTAGTTTGGCTGGTTATGAAATTCCATATGTACATCATGGAAACGAGTGCATGTGATACACACACACACACACGCACACACATTGCATACTTTCATTTTTGTGTCCATTTCTTTTCTGATTTTATCAGCAGCCAACTAAAGAAAATAGAAAAAAAAATTGGTAATTCGATCTTTCATGTTCTGCATCTTCCAGCTTCACAACTTATAGTTTTCTATTTTTATTGTTATTGTGATCAGAATGAAAATGTATACAATAGAATCAGAATCAGGTCAGAATCAACAAAAATACTATAATGTTTGTACATGCTTTCGATGCAGTTTGTCTCTGCAAAGGGTGTGTGTGTTTCTATGCACATGTGCATGTACACAAGTGTGTAAATAAGTGTTTTATTCATGATGGAGAAAGGCTGGTCAAAATGATTCTGAATGAGATAGCACCACTACAGCAGATAATCAGGTCTCTATCAATAAAACAAGTCATTAAACATGTTTCTAAGCATCTACTCAGTATCTGGCACAATGTTAAGTAGTGTAAATATAATCATTAGCAAAATTCAGCTTCTACCCTCAATGGTATATGTGTAGAACAAATTGGTAAAGCTGGAGTACATTTCAGGACCAAAAACAGTTTCTGTTTAGTTCCCACTTCATCAAGACCATGTTGTATACCTCTCATACACTTAAGCCATAGGGAAGCAATTATTCCATCCATCCTTTTACAGGGTAGTGGTGGGGAAGAAGAGCTGACTGTCATGCTTGAATTCACATAATTTCATAATTAAATAATTTCATGTTACATAATCTCGATAAACCTAAAATCCAATATATGATAAAGATAGTGTTTCAAATCAGTGGATAAGTGATAAACAGTTCATAAAATGGTGTTCAGATAATTGGCTATATGTATTTTATAGTTGCACAAAGGTATAATATGTCATTAATAAATATTAATTCCATAGTGGATGTCAAATACACTTTTCCAAAATATAAAGAAAAAATACCATAGACAAATATCACTTGCAATATTACGGTTAAAATTAAATATCCAAACATAGCCCTAACCAATAACAGAAAATTTAAAAAAAAATTTATGGATTGGAATTTGTTAAAATATAAAACTTTTCTTTTTCAGAGGATACAATGAATATGTGTAAAAAGCAAATATCAAATCAGCAACAAGTGCTTGCAGTTCACTTGACATATTTAAAATATGAGTAGTTCCAACAAATCATAAATAAATGATTAGTAGTCCAATAAAAAAAAGACAAAGTACATTGACAGGAAACTGTATGAAACTCATGAACACTAAATGTCTTAGATTCTCTATTGTTAAACAAAATGCAAAAACAATAGAGAACATTATGAATATGGAGTTAATATTTAACAAAATTATTTTATCCATGTTATAAGTAAATATTTACATCCAAAAACCCTTGTTTTCTCTGAAAGTTGTCACTTATGAGTCTATTTTGAAAATGTTTAAAGAATAGTAATTAATTAACTTTAATAAATAGGTACTCCTATTGAGGGAAAACAGACATTTCCATAATTTTTCTTCTGTTTCTAATCTAGTAGATGGTAGGAAAATAATGACAATTGCATATTCATACCTGGAGAATATGCATTCCATTTCTTTTAAACTTTTGCATTCTCAAAACTATATTGATACCTCAAAGCATACCCTTTGCTGTTGAAAACAGCCTTTCAAGTATAAAGACACACACATCACTTTCCTTAAATCTTATATAAGGCAAGGGCCTAGATTCCTATCAGAAAATGTATTTCAAGAATGCTTTTTTAGTAGTTCCTGTGGCCTTATCTTATAGAGGAAGGTTTTTTTTTAAACATACACACAGTATTTGATGCACATTTTTATTGGAAAGAGCTTTTATTTCCTTAAATGTTTTGTTGTCTAAGTGTGAAAAGTATCCTGCAGTGGAATTTAGTGGCACAGATGCTTATTGTGATAGATGAGATGAACTTGCTTCCCTAAGCATGCATGGTCATGAAATGCATCTGGCTTCTGTACGTAAAAGTCAGTTATGTTCCCAAATGTGTCTCTGCATTTACACAGACGTTTAGGGGCAGACACCCTACTGTTCCCTCAAAAGGCGGCTCTGCTTAATTATGAAGTTCAAGTTAGACCAGAAGTTGGAAAATACTAAATTCCACATTGCAGACAGAGCCTGAGCAGGTGATGTCACCACTGCATTCTAAGGTGGCAAGTCCTCAGAGAAGTCACTTATCACCTTACCATGGAGAAAAATAACCGTGTCCAGAACACAAGAGGATGCTTTTAGGTAGCGTACAATCAAGTGTGCAAACCTGTGCAATACATACCAGATGAAATCCAGTTCAGAGGCTCAGGAAAACAAACAAATGAGGATATGCTTTAAAAAATAGGACTTAATATAAACAGTCGTGAGAGTAAAACTATTGCTAAGCACATAGGAAACAGAAACCAGGCTTTCAGGAAGGAGTTTGGCACATGTGTGCACTGGTAGGAGGTGTAATGTGCAGAAATCCGGCCTTTTGTGGCATAGCAACTAAAGTTCCTTTTCTATTGTCCAGACAACCTTAAATATTCCTTTATGCAGTACTATTTTAAAAAGGCCATCTACTGTGCACAATGTGTTAGCATCAAGGACATGAAATTTATCTGGAATATACCAAAACTTTAATCAATAGACTAGGACCAAAGCTTTTAAAAACAGGTTTTCGTAGATAAATCATTATAAGTTATTATTTCCTCGCCATAGGTAAGGCATGATAGATAACTTTACTTTTTCTCAGTCACTTAGTGTGTAGGTAGAATAATGACCCTTAGCAGGATGACCTTTTGAATGTGTTGTTAGGCAGCATGGAAGCATTATGGTTAGAGGTGGAATTAAGATTGCTAATCACCTCACCTTAAACTGGAGCGATTATCCTGAATTATCTAGGTGGGCCCACTGTAGTCACAAAGAACCTTCAGACAGGAAGGCGGAGAGACCAGAGTGAGCAGAAGAGCTTGGGGAAACTGGAGCCGAGGCTGAAGTGATGTGCTGTGTCCAAGATGTGCAGAGGCCAAGAGCTCAGGGATACATGTGACCCCTCAAACCTGGTGAATTCTCTCCTGGAATCTCTAGACAAAATATACACTTGATGATACCTTGATTTTAGCACACTAAGACCCATTTTGGACTTCTGACCCCCAGAAGTATAAAGAAAAAAAATGTGTTGTTTTAAGCCTCTGAGTTTATGTTAATTTACTGTAACAGCAGTAAGAAACTAACACAGTAAGACGGCTTTTATTTTTATGTGATGTATAGAATTAAATTGGATATGCTAGGAAATATTGGAAATTTATTGATTTATTTTTTTGTCTGAGCTGGAGTCTGGCTCTGTCGCCCAGGCTGGAGTGCAGTGGCGCGATCTCGGCTCACTGCATGCTCTGCCTCCCGGGTTCCCGCCATTCTCCTGCCTCAGCCTCCCGAGTAGCTGGGACTACAGGCGCCGCCACCACGCCGGCTAATTTTCTGTATTTTTAGTAGAGACGGGGTTTCACCGTGGTCTCGATCTCCTGACCTCGTGATCCGCCCGCCTCGGCCTCCCAAAGTGCTGGGATTACAAGTGTGAGCCACCGCGCCCGGCCAGGAATTTATTTTCTTAATATAGTTCTTCATATTAGAATAATGAGAACCATCGAGTAATGAAGTGTTCTATTTTGTGAAGGATGATTATATAAACAGTACGAAGGTTAAAAACCGGGCGGGACCGGCTGGGCACAATGGCTCATTCATGTAATCCCAGCACTTTGGGAGGCCGGGGCAGGTGGATCTCTTGAGCCCAGGAGTCTCAGATCAGCCTGGGCAACATGTGAAACCCCATCTCCACAAAAATACAAAAACCAGGCAGACGTGGTGGCGGCGCCTGTGGTCCCAGCCACTCAGGAGGCTGCGGTGGAAGGATCGGAGCCCGGCAGGTGCAGGCTGCGGTGGACCGTGATTATGCCACTGCGCTCCAGTCTGGGTGACAGAGTGAGACCTTGTCTCCATTAAATAAATAGATAAATAAATATATATATAAGTAAAAGAGGAGGGTGTCTTTTGAAGGCTATTAAAGTCGTCTAAGTGTCCTCTGATTATATGAGGCTGGAATGGTGCATGGAATGTTGTGTTGAATAACCTGATACAGTCTCTGAAACTATAGAAGCATTAGTAATTTTAGCCTGAGAGTGCTATAATCTGGGATAATTTGGTCCAATACTTCCAGAGAGGGTTGAAGTTTTGAGATAGCTGGAGTTATTTCAGTTGAAGACCTGAATATGAGGCAACTGGATACTCAATTACAATTCAATTTCTACTCTTTATATAAGGTAGAAATGGGTAACATGTGGGACACTGTGTTAAAAGTAATGCAGCCATAGTGTAGTGGTAGAAGCAGATGAAAAGTACTATAATAGTCGTATAGATGAGGTACTGGAAAGAAGCAGAGTTGAAAAATTGGAGATAAATGTCAGTTTTCCAGAGCCATGGGATGAAAACCAAACAGGATTACAACAGATTCAATTCACTCAAGATGTCTAACTTGGTAATAGGTCAGAAAACTCAATTTGTCGTATTTTCTTAAAAGTACACAAAAATGTTCCTTTTGATAAAACACGTGTAGTGCACCTTCGGATTTGATTTTTCTTTATGTTCTGTAAACTGCTCACAGTAAAACAGAAAAAAAGTCTGACAGATATGATGGTCCTTAAATATTGTAGGAGTATGATGCTTCTCCAAAGAATAGAGGTTTTCCTAGGAAGGCCCTAAGCAAGGAATCAAGTTTCCTTTTGCAAGAAATAAAATTCTCAAAAGTTCCCTGCACCTTGGAAAGGCTCTGGTTGAAATTAATAGCACAACGTTATTTATTTAAATTTTAACTTTTAAGTTCAGGGGTACAAGTGTAGGTTTGTTACAGAGGTAAGCTTATGCCATGGGATTGGTTGTACAGTTTATTTCATCACCCAGATATTAAGCCTAATATCCATTAGTTGTTTTTCCTGATCCTCATAGCAAATATTACCCCCATAAAGTTTTATGGTTACTTTTTTCTTATCTTCTGATTAATGCCATTAGATTCACCAATTGAAATTATTTTTCAGTAGTTTAATTCCCTCTAGAAGGTTTAAAAAATGTTTCCGAATTTCCTAAGTCTTCTTTCTTTGTTAGTCTTCTAAAAAGCTATATTCAATAGAATTCATGTGCTTAGGTACAGTTTCACTAAAAGCGTATCTTCAACATTTGATCTGTTTAAAAGTTCTTAAGGTGTTAAGGAACATTAGGTATCAGAGTTTATGGCATTTGATTAATCTGAATAAATCTTGGCATCAAATTGAATTCAGCAAAAGTAACAGTGATAAATCAGAGAGCAATATTTGAAATGTCTCCAGGAAACATTTTAAAACAATTTTTAAGTTCACTAATTTGAGTCATTACACTTGGCCCTAATATGGTAGATTTTAAGTGAAGCTCAGTCGAACCTGGCAGATATCATATACAAACTTTTAATAGTCCTAACAATTCCTGTACCTCATTTGGATAAAGATTATTTCCAGAGCATCAGTGCTTTGACCAGAAAGGCATTTATTATTCTGTAACACTTTTCTTGAGAAATTAGCATGATTCATCATTTGAGTACGCTCTCTCAGATAAGATTCTAATATTTGGGTGTGAATAAAACTTCAGGGCATTGAAAACAGCTGGAAGATAGACAATAGGGTGATCATCCTCTCTTGTCATTCTCTATCAAGGTCCTCTTTAATTATTGGCCTAAACAGCTATAACTTTATGGTGAAAACAAACCGCTCGGATATAGCGTTAAAGGTTGAAATAATGAATTATACATAAATCGATTTAGTTCAGTTATATTCTGTTGAATTGGGAGAACATCGAATTTTTAAATTTCTCTGCATTTCTTGAAGTTAGGAATAAAAGCTGGGGTGGGGTCTCCTGAAATAATGAGGTCTAGAATAATTTCTGTTAAATTTACTTTTTAGTAGGATAAGTCTACTAAAATCAATATGAATGGAACCTTCAATGTACCACTGAAGATAATTAATCTTTGAGAGGTTAAGTAACCATTACAAGGTAATTTACCTAATTAGCAACTAAACCAACCAAATTTTAGATTTCTTAACTTTAAGACTATTGCTCACATAGTCACGTAAAGTATATCTTCCACATAGTCACAGGCAATCACAAGCTAACACGAGCAGTTAGCACAAAATAGATGTTCCACATAGAATGCAGAACAAAAAAAGACACTTTAAAAATCCTTTTCCCTTTTCCAAATTCATATTTAAAAAGTTTCTTGTGGAATTTCCCAAATGCCAGCATGGCCACATATAATACAGATTGATACTCAGACCTCTAATGAGAAACAGTTAGAATTATGCTAAACAAGGAACATTCTATATTGATTTCACAAATTCTCCTCTTTCCACTTATAGTTTCTCATAAAATGTAACATGTTTGTCTCGTGTGGAGTCTGTATAGAAAAAGTGTGATAACTGAAGATATAGACACACAGGTGTATGTATGTCTGTGTGTTCCTGTGTATTATAGCCTTTCTTTAATGGTTTTCTCTTTATATTTATATATATATATATATATATATATATATATATATATATATATATATACTTTAAGTTCTAGGACACATGTGCACAACGTGCAGGTTTGTTACATATGTATACATGTGCCATGTTGGTGTGCTGCACCCAGTAACTCATCATTTACATTAGGTATATCTCCAAATGCTGTCCCTCCCCCTCACCCCACCCCATGACAGGCCCCGGAGTGTGATGTTCCCCTTCCTGGGTCCATGTGTTCTCATTGTTCAATTCACACCTATGAGTGAGAACATGCAGCGTTTGGTTTTTTTTGTCCTTGTGATAGTTTGCTGAGAATTATGGTTTCCAGCTTCATCCATGTGTCTACAAAGGACATGAACTCATCCTTTTTTATGGCTGCATAGTATTCCATGGTGTATATGTGCCACATTTTCTTTTTTTTTTATTATACTTTAGGTTTTAGGGTACATATGCACAATGTGCAGGTTTGTTACATATGTATCCAGCCACATTTTCTTAATCCAGTCTATCATCGTTGGACGTTTGGGTTGGTTCCAAGTCTTTGCTATTGTGAATAGTGCCACAATAAACATACGTGTGCATGTGTCTTTATAGCAGCATGACTTATAATCCTTTGGGTATATATACATATATATATAAAAAAACTATATATATATATTTTGGGGACGGAGTTTCTCTCTGTCACCCAGCTGGAGTGCAGTGGCGCGATCTCGGCTCACTGCAAGCTCCGCCTCCCGGGTTCACACCATTCTCCTGCCTCAGCCTCCAGAGTAGCTGGGACTACAGGTGCCCGCTACCATGCCCGGCTAATTTTTTGCATTTTTAGTACAGACGGGGTTTCACCGTGTTAGCCAGGATGGTCTCGATCTCCTGACCTCATGATCCACCCTCCTCGGCCTCCCAAAGTGCTGGGATTACAGGCATGAACCACCGCGCCTGGTCTCTATTTAAGTTAGCTCTGTCCAGGGCAAACCAGCATTTCAAAGATACAAACTGTTTTTGCAAAAAACAGGTATACACCTATCCATAGTGCAGACATTATGTCTACTTATTTCTCTCTAAATAGATCTTTCATTTTAACAAGTACTTCACCTTCACAAAATTTAGTTGAGTCAGTGAACTCTTATCCAGATGCTATATCTTGGCCAGATTATCAAGAATTAAGCCTCACAGATAGGCTGTTTCCATTTCCTTTAACAAAGTTTATCAGTCCTGAGTTACTTCTTGATTTCTTGCCAGTGGCATATAATGATGACTCAGCCAAGTCAGTTCCCAGAGTTGGACTCTTTTTTTTCTTATACACAGGAAACTTCTTTTCCAAGAATACTTGTTCCAGTTGCTCACAATCTTCATAGTTGATGATTATAGAATGATCTATGTACTTTCAGTGTACCTTCAAAAATGAGATCTGCAGCTGGATAAGACGTGTGTGTGTGTGTGTGTGTGTGTGTGTGTCTTAGTAGACTTAAACCGTTCATTGAATAAGAAGCCTAGTTGATAGTGTAAGGTGAGAGTTAGAAGAACAGGGAATTATTTGGTTTAAGGAATTGTGAAGAAATGTGCTATGCCATTAAAATTTTTCTCTACTTTTGTGTTAAATCTTAATTTTGTGCAGAATTTACTAAGCTGCAGGAAACTGTCAAAATTGACTCTTGCTAAGTTCCATATTGGTTTGTAATTATCTTAAAACAAAAGTTGGTTGATACTAAAGTGCAGTTTTTCCTCTAGCTTTCATAAATTGAGACAGGTCTTTTTCTCACCCTCCACATACCTATGGCTGGAAGCCGAGGTGGTTGTTCTTGGTTCCCGTTACAACTTCTAGACTGTTAATTTCTCCGCTCCTTGCAAATTAGACTGTTCCTTTGAAACTCAAACCCCTTGGAAATATCGGCCATGCCCCTTTGGTATTACCATCATCAACAGACCTCCCTCCTGGGCACTCTGGTCTTATTTTTTTTTTTTTTTGAGATGGAGTCTTGCTCTGTCACCCATGCTGGAGTGTAATGGTGTGATCTCGGCTCACTGCAACCTCCTCCTCCCGGTTTCAAGTGATTCTCCTGCCTCAGGTTCCTGAGTAACTGGGATTACAGGTGCATACCACCACACCCAGCTAATTTTTGTATTTTTGGTAGAGACGGGGTTTCGCCATGTTGGCCAGGCTGGTCTCGAACTCCTGACCTCAGGTGATATGCCTGCCTCAGCCCCCCAAAGTTCTGGGATTACAGGCATGATCCACTGCACCTGGCCTCTTGCCATTTATTTAAGGCTGTAGATCTTTTGCTCAATATCATCTTCAGGCAAGTTCAGCCATCATTTTAGTGGCTCAGCTTTCACGTGAAAGGACCAGTACAAACCTCGGTTCCCCGTTTTTTGACATCTTTATTTCCATTACTTTTTTTCTTTCCTCCACTTTATTGTCATCAAATCTGAAACATTTTCTATAAGGGTATATACCACCAGGATCTAGATGCAAATATTCTGCCTCCTGGACATCACTCCTTGCCAGCTCGTTGGCCCAGATGTCCTCATTCCTACAACCCTTCATTTTCACTGAGACTCTTCTTAGGACACAGCTGCTGCTGCTCCCTCACGATCCATCCGTACTCTCTTGCTTTCAGTTTCCACGTTTTCCTCCTCAAATGCCATAGTTCATTTTTAGCATTCCCTTGCAACTACCCTGAGCTTCATTTTCCCACAATTTATTTGTTTCTGTTTCTCTTCCCAAATTTTAAATATTGATGTTTCTAAGGGTTCTGTCCTAATTGCTCTTCTTTTCTCTCCACACACATACTCTCTCTAAGCTCTAAACACTACTAAACAGCTCATAATTTCCAGTCTTAGAGTTTGGCCCAGACCTTTATTCTGGGAGTTGATGATTTACATGACAATAGCACTCGAATAATTCAGAGGTAACATGTCCTGGTTTCCCACATGTCAGTAAGTGGCACTGCCAGCCATGCTAGACGCTTATAAGTCATTTTTGGCCCTTCCTCAATATTCTGACAATATCCAATTCAACATTCATTTAAAAAATATTTTGGTTCCAAATACATCTGTAATTTCCTCCACCTCTTTTGATTTCCAATGTCCCCAGCCTAGCCAGAGCCACATATTTTCTTACCTATGCTTATTTTCTTAGGTCATCCTTAGTCAACCTACTTTAATTCTTAATCTCCTACACCCTGTTAGCTACAGAGAAACCAAAGTGATCTCTTAACATGTCTTTCAGTTTCCAACTCTCCCACTTTTCTGGTGTACTTGGACTAACATTTATGTTCCTCATCATTACTAATGAAGACCTGTACTGTTTCACATATCCTTCTCTTTCAGCCACGTCTCACATTAGTCTTTCTCCCTTCTGTACTTCATCCAGATTCCTACTTTTCAGTTTTTCATTTCATCCAATTCACAGGTTTCTTCTACATGCCAAGATCTTGCTCATATATTAGGGTCCATGAACACTGGGGGTTTTTCCTAAAAGACGAATCTTTCTGTAGTGTATGAAAAGCTAACTCTTTTTATTCTCAGGTCTTACCTTAAATATTCTCACTTGAAAGAAGTGGTTAGAATCTGTATAATCCAAATTAATATTTCTTTTTTTCTTTTTCTTTTGAGACAGGGTCTTGCTGTGTCACCCAGGCTGGAGTGCAGTGGCACAATCTTGGCTCACTGAAACCTCTGCCTCCTGGGTTCAAGCAGTTTTCCTTTCTCAGCCTCCTGAGTAGCTGGGACTACAAGCGCACACCACTACACCCGGCTAACTTTTTTATTTTTAGTAGAGATGGGGTTTTGCCATGTTGATCAGACTGGTCTGAAACTCCTGGACTGAAGTGATCCATCCGCCTTGGCCTCCCAAAATGCTGGGATTACAGGCATAAGCCACCACGCCCGGCCCAAATTAATATATCTATATATAAAAATTATATGTATGAATCTTATATAATCTGAATTAAGATTGTATCTAATGTTCGCCCCAAAACCCTTGTTGTATATTCAGTCCCTTGCTTCACTTTGCATGTGAACACATTTTGTAATAATCTCTTCTCTTTGCTCAGTTGGGTTTCTGTGCCTGTCTTCGTCTTCAGAATTGAAACCCTGGGAGTACAGGACTGTGGCTTTCTTATTCACCACTGCAGCTCCGTAACTAAGAGAGCATCTGATACATATGTGTGAAGGGAATTGGTTAAATATAGACCACTATGTCCAGTGGAGTCCACAGCCTATTCACTTCATGTAGTTTCCAAGAAACAAAGGCTTCTCAACATATATTAATGAATGAGATATGGGCCAGGATATCTGGTCTGGCTGGAGATGGCTTAACTTTGAGTTCACTTGAGAGGGTATCAGTGTGAGCAGGGATGCTTTCACTCACTTCAAGAATTGCATGGTGTTTAGGGGGAAGAATCACCCTGCTTCTCTGGAGAGACATGAGGGCTCTGTGGCTCCTGTGGGCTCTCAAACTGTTGGAAGATGACTGCTAAACCTGAGTTTTCAGGTCTCCTAGTTATATTCATTTAAACTTATAGATGATTTGTCACTATTTTAAGTTGTTTTTCACTGAAAATTCAGTCTGAATATAGAGCCTTATTTCATTCAGAACAGAAAGAATGGGTTACGGTGAAATCTGTTTATCTATAATTTTTAAGTAAGTACAATTTTATAAACCAGTTATTCCTAACTTGAGAGGCCTGGAGGATTTATTACAATGTGTATTTCAGGGCCACATCTGCAGAAGTTTTGATACAACATTTCCTTACTAATCCCCCTGACAGCACATTTTAGCAGGCATCCTGTGTTATTGAGAAGCAGAACGTTTATGCACCACACTTTGGGAGAGAGAAGTGCATGTTATGTTACCATTTAAAGATGCCTGGTTCTTGTGGGGCAAATTGGCAAATGATTTATCTGAACTAATGGCAGAGTGGAATTTTAATATTTTAGGGTTTTCAGGAATCTTAGAGCTGTTTTCATTTGTCTCATACATAGAGCCTGAACCTTGAAGACATTAATGAATTTGTCACAGAAATTAAATTGGGCCAAAATTTACATTTCCAACCCATGTCTGTGCTCTTCATTCTAAAGCACAATGGCCTAGAGTCATATTTTAACCTCTAACTTTTATCTTATTAAAAAATAAAATAAAATAAATAATTGTAAATACATGCATGTATTATACCTATATATACAATTTATATACATTACAATATTAATTTGAACTACACATGACATCACTAGTAAAGGCCAGTTACAGTTTAGACTGAGATAAGCCCTGTGAGAATTTACTAAGATCAAAAAGACTCCTTTTAATAGTGACTCAGTGGCACCTACTCTAAGGACAAAGGCTCCAGTATGTATCCTAATCTAAGTTATTACTGAATGTGAGTCCTGTGATAGCTTCTAATGAAAATTTCCCATTGGAAAAAATCAATGTTAATAACTGGAACTCGAGAGCTGTAATGGGTTCTGCTGTGTTTTTCGGGCTTAGACTGTGTGCTATAATATGCTAAGAAGAGGAGTTGATGACCTGTGAGCTCTGGTCACTTCCTGATCTCATTTGATTCTTTGGTCTTTAGTTTTAAAAGGGTGATCAGAGAGGTTGCTTTATAATGTAGAAGTTGAACAAAAGGACCATCAACCTGCAGGCTCACTGGCACAGCGCAAGTTTCACCGGATAAGCATTTCAGTAAAGAGGACTATTGCCAACAGCAATACTTGCAAGGAAGCTTTGTTCCAGAGAGGATTTTTGTTTTTAAAGAAGCTGCTAGAAAAACTGACACTAGAAGCTAACTAGAGTCACTCTTTCTAGATATCAATGAAATTGTAAGTCTGAAGACATTACTTACCTAGATACAGAAATGGACTTTATTTAAGAACCAACTTTATACATATCTAATATACCTAGGCTTGTTGATCAAGTTGGCTGGCTGGGGAAGAATAAGACCATCTAGAAGATCCACATGATGAGAGAAAGCATTCGGGGAGGGCAGACAGATACTTGATGCTGGCCACAGATAGAACCCAGAGACGCTCTGTGATTGAAGTGGTTGTAATACCTAGAAGCTTCGATTTGCTCTTATAACGTGTTCTAAAGCCATTTAATTCAAGACTACCCTTCCTGGTTGGTACCTGTAGATGTAATGCATCTCCTAAGGTATTACTCTAGGCTCCATCGGACAGAACAACTACATGGAGGTAGGTGGTGGAGCCTCCGGACTCCACGACACATTTCACAGTGCTGTTTACTCCAAAACACTGGCCTAATTGAACTAATGTAGCTATTGGGTAAGACGAGAAGTAATACACGAACATTCTTAAAGTCTGTTCTCTTTTGCCTTGTGACCTTAAACATTTGAAAGACCAAGATGAACACTATTGAATAGAATTGTGTTTCCATCGTCATAACTAACCTGAAAGCCTAAGTTTTACCTCTTTCACTGCACATCCGATCTATTTTATGGGCAGAAGAGCACAATGGGCTCAGCTATCCAGGCTTTAGGAGTTATTTTAATCTTTAAAGAACAATAGACACAAGTAAAAGTACATACATAAAGTAGGTATTTTATATTTAATTTTTATTTTCATATGCATGAAAAGGGTGTTCCAAAAAAAGATTAGAGAAGTCCATGGCATGTCTTTCTGGTTAATGTTACTTTATTTTTTGGTTCATCTACCATACTACTTACAAGTTACTTGATTTTGTTCATGGAAAATTATTTTAAATGAATTGATTTTACTTTTCATCAGCACAGTTGTTGACTAATACCAAAGTTAGTTAGAAGGTTATGATTTTTGTATTTATAGAATGGCAGGGGCAGCATTTAGATAATACATCATAGTAACTTGGCATTTATGAAATATTAGTTTTCCATAAACATGAACTCAGAGAGGAAGGTTACATTTTTTTAAATTATAATAACATTTTGAAAAGCATCTGTCCTTTAAAATGTTACTGAAATATATATTGGAACTGGTGTTTTAGATGCCAGTCCTTCCTGAAGAGTGTTTTGAGATTTTTTTCAAATACTGCCTCAGTTCTATATAAAATAGAAAAAATTCTGCCTTGTAAAATGACTACTGGATGTAGGTAAGAAGAAGTTAAGGAAATATTACATAAAAATAGATTTGCAAAGGTAATTTGCTGGAGGATTATTTACACTTTGATGAGTGGATCTGGATATTTTGATACTAAGTGAAAGTGGTTCCACTGGAATTAGAAGGGAACAGAGATCTGCAAGCAGGAGTGAAAAGAATGTGTGTAAGCCGGGCACGGTGGCTCATGCCTGACCTCAGGTGAGCCGCCCACTTCAGCCTCCCAAAGTGCTGGGATGACACGCTTGTTAAGTGGTACTCTAATTAATCAGTAACTTAAACCTCAAAAGAGATTCATTATGTACACAAAATTAATCTTGTGTAATCAAGTGTATAAGTAAAATTAATTGAAGAAATCAAAAAACGCACGGTGGCTGACACCTGTAATCTCAGTGCTTTCGGAAGTCCAGGTGGGAGGATCCCTTGACTTAAGGAGGCTGAGACCAGTCAAGCAACACGGTGGGACCCATCTCTGTAAAAAAATTAGCCGGGGATGGTGGTGCGTGCCTGTAG
Source organism: Symphalangus syndactylus (assembly GCF_028878055.3). Taxonomy (NCBI): domain Eukaryota; kingdom Metazoa; phylum Chordata; class Mammalia; order Primates; family Hylobatidae; genus Symphalangus; species Symphalangus syndactylus. The sequence goes on along the minus strand of NC_072445.2, from coordinate 6,999,580 downwards.
TCCGAGCTACTTGAGAGGCCGAGGCAAAAGTATCGCTTGAGCCTAGGACTTGGAGTCTGCAGTGAGCTATGATCACACCACTGACTCCAGCCAGAGCAACAGAGGGAGACAATGAGAACACGTGGACACAGGAAGGGGAACATCACACTCTGGGGACTGTGGTGGGGTGGGGGGAGGGGGCAGGGACAGCATTAGGAGATACACCTAATGCTATATGACGAGTTAATGGGTGCAGCACATCAACATGGCACATGGATACATATGTAACAAACCTGCACATTGTGCACATGTACCCCAAAACTCAAAGTATAATAATAAATAAATAATAAACCACAAAACACTTGTAATTCCACATCCAGATATATAAACCACAGGAATACTTAGATAAACACACGCTATACACACATATAGTATATATATGATAAAATATATTTGTATGTTCAACTTGGGAAAGGTTGATGATTTTAGAAACAAACTAATAATTCTTTTGCCTTGTGCTCTAATGATTTTCAATATGAAGATGTATTTGGGATCAAATACATGAGGCTCCACATACAAGACATCTTTCTTTCCCCTCTTCTCAGCACCATTTTTTGGCTGATTATTGGACTACAACTGGGAGATCTAGAACTAAATTCCTGCTTAGTGTTTACTTGTTCAGAGCATAGGCTTTGAAATCGTCCTGTTTTGCCTCAGTCTCCACAGTGGTACCTACTAACCTCATGACTAGGGGATCGTGTAGCATTTCTCTAAGCCTTGTTTTCTTAGCTGTGAAGTGGTAAATTTTGGAAGTGCTTTGTTCATAGGATTTCTGTGAAAACTGAATTGGGTAAAGAATGTAAGGCATTTAGCACAGTAAAATAACCTGGATTACAGTAACTTTTCCAGGAGTGTTTATTAGTACTTAAACTGTCATTGTCATCAAAATTCTGTTTTTACATATGAACTTAGAAATGTCATTGTAACCTTCTCAACTCATTTGGTCATTTAAAATGGAGAGGTTGAGTTAGGTGTTTCTTCAATTTCTCTTTAGCTCTGATACTATGAGTCTGACGTTAAGTAATGCAAAGTTGGTAATTAAATCTTCCCCTTTCGTGATGTAGGAGAAAGGCATAAAAAATTTCTGGGTGACTGGATTCCCTTGCAAGTTTATTAGAATTGTAATTACGTAGCATTTTGAATAAAGCATTCATTCTGGAAATCATTAAGTTTATTTTTCTTAACTCCGTTATTTTGTCAACTGTGGAAAAATTGGGATTTAGGAGTAACCTCTGATTTAAAATTCCACCTACTAACCATTTAAATTGTAGTCTTGTAATTTCCTAACTTTAGTCTTGAAGGTGTTTCTCATTCTTATGCGTTATTATACTGTATTATATATTTATGCAACATAAAATTTATAGTTTTAACTATTGCACATGTTTACATATGAAAGGTGTAATTTTGAACTTATCATTATTAAATTTGCTAGTTTTGCTTCACTATTCATTTTGGACACTTATCCATATTAGTACATGCAACTCAAGTTTATTCTTTTGAGCTACTGTATATCATTCAAATGTATGAATAAATAACCTTGCTTTGGTGGACATTTAAGTATTTTCATGTATCAGTATGAAAAGCAGTTTCAAAATGAACATTCAAATATACATTGTCATATATGTGTATAATATTTGTATATATGAAGGTTCCTGTGGGTCATATATCTGAAATCAAAATTACAAGTGTTTTGTACCTTCTATAATTAATTTTACTCTCAATTTTAAGTAAACAAGATTAGTTTTTGCACATGATGCATCTCTTTATTCAGTTAAAATTACTGACATAATTAGAATACCACTTAAAACTTGAGAATATTTTCAAGGGTATTTATGCAAAACTTACATAAATGTGTTGAAAAGTCCTTTTGTATATATGTAGAGATTACATGGTATGTTAAATTCATCAATTTGCCTAAATATCAAGTTATACTTAAGTAGTGTCCATACACCATGCTTTTGCTTGACTGAACTCCAATATGTATATCGGGAGTACTTTTTAACATTCATAGGTTAAGTGGCCTGTTTTGGAAAATGATATTAAAAATGGAATTCAGATGAATGCTTAAAGATTAAAAATGAATGAGCTTTCGTATTAATCATCAATATGACAACCCTAAAGGGAAGCATGATTTTCAAATGTACCTCCTTGTAGGCAGGATAATTCAGAAATGCACAGTGCATATTAGATATGGGATTTGAGTCGTAGTGTATTTCTCTAAGAATGTAATTTATTGTACTTTCACATCCACCCCACTGAATATGCAGAGTTTAAGATGCAATGGCCAGAAGACACGAGCGTGTCACTAGAAGGATGTGGACGTGGGCTCCGGGGCTGTTGATGATGACGGTGGTGTTTTGGGGTCATCTGGGGAATGGACAAGGCCAAGGTAAGTGCAAGGATTTTCTAATTCTTTGCGAGTTGGATGCGAATTTCACTTTGTGATGAAATTATGTTTAGTGTTTGGTTTGATGTTTAAGCAATTTGTTACAATCTTCCGTCAGGTTTTTGTTACAGGGTATTGTAATATCTCTGCAGTTAAATTGAAATAGAATTAAGTGTGAGTAAATGCATCAAAATTGAAGCCATGTTTCTGAAATTGGCTTTTCTCTGTTGTAATTGATGATATGTATATATATGTGAGGTATTATGAGGCCATATATATGCGTGTGTCTCTGTTGCATTTGGTGACATGTATATATATGTGAGGTATTACGAGGCCATATAAATTCGAGTGTGTGGGTTTTGGGTGGGTGGGTGTGCCTGTGAGTTTGTGTATGTGGTATTTTACAGGAACACGTAGCATATAAAGTTGTTGTGATTTTGAAGAAAAGTTTTTGGACGTTTGTCTGTTTAGGGTTTTTATGTTTTTGGATGTTTGTCTCTTTAGGGTTTTTATGTTTAACATTTTAAAATTTCAAGAACCTATTCTTAAAGGATGTGATGTTCTTTAGAAATTAAATGAAAAATGTGACGTTTCTCGTTCTTCTGCCAAGGGTATTTAGGGGAAATTAATGAGAGAGTGGAGCTGCAAGGTTGTGGCATCCTGAAATGTCAGTTGGAGAGTAGAAAAGGGCCATAGATTTTGGAATAAGGCTTTCAATACTGATTTCATCAATAGCTGTATGGAGTGGTTTGTGCCAAATCTAGTATCTGTGAATGTATTTTGTGATAAGTATTGTATTATTTTTGGAGGTGTGTTGCCTGCTCATATAAAAATTGCAATTCTGTACTTTATGTGATAAAACATCCTGACACCCCTGAAATTTTCTTTTCCTTTCGGGGCAAGTATATTCAGCATTGATTTTCTGCATTTTCAAGGCTTGAAATGAAATCTGTGAGCAGGAAGTTTACAGAGTTATTTCAAGGGATAGATATATTTCTCCAGATAAAATTGAAAGTGTGCAGTGTTATTATATAATTGTGATGAAGTTGAGCTTTGCTAGTTTGGAGTATCTAATAAAGTTTAACACTTTTTAAAAGATCCTTCAAAAAGATCAGTTTTCTTGCCATATGTAATATTGTTCAATGAAGATTTGAAATGAAATAGATATTTTTTCAAAACCACAAATGCATCTGTGCCTTTGTATATGAACAGTTGTATATACATGTAAGCAGATAATACATTTTGTTAATTAAGATCAGCTTTGATTTTAATTTTTCTTTCCTGTCATTCAGAATTTGTATTTGCATCTAATAGAATTCTCATTTTTCTTTTGTGATAAAACTAATGTAAAATATATTCAATACACATAGTAGTTTTTTTCACCAAAGGTCTAAAACAAGAATATGTAGACAGTAGCTACGTTGGATTTCTTTGGCTATAAGAGTTGTCTATTTCTCTGGTGATGTGTAGAATTACTAAAATGCAGCATGACAACTGTTTCTCTGTAATAGTGATCCAACATGACATGTAGTATTACACAGGGTTGCTAATACCTTCCTCTGACCATCATTTCCAGTAATTGTGGCTTGCTTTAGATGAGGAATAGGTTATTAGATATTTAAAATATTTGAGAAAAATAGGTATCTTCTCTCTTATTTACCCAAACCCTTTTATTTACTCAATATTGATGGCTCAAGTATTCTATCTTTCACTAGGGACCATCATTTATTAAAAAATGGCCTGAAATCCATTCCAAGTCTAGCTGTAGTGAAGCTTCTAGTGGGAAATGCAAGTTAAGTAATTTGTTTTCTTTCTAAAAGGATAAATTAAAATAGACAATGATTCAAAGAACAAAACAACTTAATAGAAAACATAATGGAATGCTTTGATACTATGATTCAGGGAATTTTGCTTCCTTAGTGGTAGCTAGATTGAGTGAAGGAGATTGCTTAGGTATAATGAGCAAATCTTATAATTGCAAGTATAACCCAAGCTGCATATCATCATTTAGCTCAATAAGCCTCATTAAATATTAAATATTACCTTTTAACTTTTATGCAATTAAGCAGAATTTAAAAATAAAAGTTTTAAAAATTAAAGTTTTTATTACTAAGTATCTTTTAAAATACAAATCTCACAGCTCCTTATTGTCAAGAAAAGAACACATGAAAATTTATAAATAAGGTTTTCTCTCTATTAAATTTACAGTCTTGCATTAAATATTGGTTATTGGGACCCACCATGTCCATGATTATGATTAAGTATCAATGAAAGATGACTCTTGCAGCAAATATGCATGCAAATGTTTTAAGATTATTTTCACATTATTTCACATAATTTCTTAAGCATAATAGGATAAGTAAATTATACTTTCTACACAAGCTCTTCATATTTATGAATAGACCATGTTCTAAATTTTTCAATCATTGGGGAATCCCAATGTCATATTTATGAATGGACCATGTTCTAAATGTTTCAGTCATTGGGGAATCCCAATGTCATATTTATGAATGGACCATGTTCTAAAAGTTTCAGTCATTGGGGAATCCCAGTGTCGTATTTATGAATGGACCATGTTCTAAATGTTTCAGTCATTGGGGAATCCCAGTGTCATATTTATGAGTGGACCATGTTCTAAATGTTTCAGTCATTGGGGAATCCCAGTGTCGTATTTATGAATGGACCATGTTCAAAATGTTTCAGTCATTGGGGAATCCCAGTGTCGTATTTATGAATCGACCATGTTCTAAATGTTTCAGTCATTGAGGAATCTTCCTAGAGAAACCGTGTGAGAAATTGTAGCTAAGCTCAAAAACGGAAGACAAAAATCGATTTAACGAGGAATGTAGATTAATGTCATAGTATTATCGCCACTGTGTGCAACCACTACTTATAAACAATGATATAAGAAATGCAATCTGAAATCTGAATTCTAAATAGGAATGTAGTGCCATTATCCCTCTGGGACCCTTAGGGTCAAAATAAGATAAAAGTGATGAATGGTGGGTTGGAAGTCAGTCAGTGATCCTTGTCAAATTTTTGTATCTGTCAAGAAAAGCATCTGCTTGAGGACATCCATTTTCCTACTTCTGAGTTACAGAATAATAGGTACTTATCCTGAATGTGACATTCCCTGACGTGGACTCTGTCTTTGCTGCTTAGGTGGTGTGTGCATGAGAAAGTGCTTAACATCTGAAAACGGAGACAATCCTTAGAGAAAGATATATATGAATTTTAAAAGGAAATATACCTACGATGGAAATAAAACAAATAGCATAAATATCTAGCTGTATTTGGTCTTTTTGGTAACTATTACAATATATACATTTTCAAACAACTAAGTTCAGCACTGACTTTGGGAGAATCTAGATAAAACTGAACTGACATATAATAAGCATTGGTGTAATTAATAGCACAGCGGGCAGAACCATGGGGGTATTTCCTGAGGAAGAGGGACTATAGAGAGGCAAAAGAAAACCCAGCTCATTCTGGGGAGTGCCAGGAGCAGTTATTATATTCAGAACTGAGAACTTATTTCTAACGCACCAACCCATAGTTCTGGCTGAAGTGCAGTGGTGCAGTCATAGCTCATTCTCAGCCCCAAACTCCTGGGTTCATATGGTCCTCTCATCTCAGCCTCCTGGTAGCTATGACCACAGGTGTGCACTACTTTGTCCAGCCAGTTTATTTTATATTTTATTTTCATTTCATTTGTAAAGACTGGGTCTTGCTATGTTGCCCAGGCAGGTCACAAACTCCTATCCTCAAGCAGTCCTCTAACCTAGGCCTCCCAAAGTACTGACATTACAGGCATGAGCCATTGCATCTGGCTCAAAAATATTTCTGTCCTAATGGCTTTAACAAAGAAGTGCCGTTTTGGGGATATATACAATGGTGTGCTGCTTGGGAGTGACAAAAAAATAATTATAAGAAGAATGGAACGAATATGTCAGTATGTTTTCAAAAGTAAGTTAGCCCAAGTTTTTAAACAAGCATAATTTTAGGGTTTTTGTAACTAACTTAGGGTTTAAATGTAGCAAAAATTTTAAACATTATCATGAATATAGGCCTCTTAGCGCTCAGAATGTCCAATTGCAGTTTCTACAGAAAGAGTGTTTCAGAACGGCTCAATCAAAAGTAAGGTTCAACTCTGTTAGTTGAATGCACAGAACAGAAAGAAGTTTCATACAATGCTTCTGTGTAGTTTATATTTGAACATATTCTTTTTTCCACTATTACCCACTTAGCGCTACGAATGTCCAGTTGCATTTTCTACAGACAGAGTGTTTCAAAACTGCTCAATCAAAAGTATGGTTTAACTCTGTTAGCTGAATGCTCAGATCAGAAAGAAGTTTCACAGAATGCTTCTGTGTAGTTTATATTTGAATATATTCCTTTTTCCACTACTACGCTCTTAGCGCTCCAAATGTCCATTTGCATTTTCTACAGAAAGAGTGTTCAGATCTGCTCAATCAAAAGTATGGTTTAACTCTGTTAGCTGAATGCACAGATCAGAAAGAAGTTTCACCGAATGATTCTGTGTAGTTTATATTTGAAGACATTCCTTTTTCCACTATTACCCTCTTAGCGCTCCGAATCTCCACTTGCATTTTCTACAAAAAGAGTGTTTCATAACTGCTCAATCAAAAATATGTTTTATCTCTGTTAACTGAATTTACAGATCAGAAATAAGTTTCACAGAATGCATCTGTGTAGTTTTTATTTGAAGATATTCTTTTTCCCAATGTAGGCCTCTTAGCGCTTAGCATGTCCAATTGCAGTTTCTACAGAAAGAGTGTTTCAGAACGGCTCAATCAAAAGTAAGGTTCAACTCTGTTAGTTGAATGCACAGAACAGAAAGAATTTTCACAGAATGCTACTGTGTAGTTTATATTTGAATATATTCCTTTTTCCACTATTACCCTCTTAGCGCTCCGAATGTCCACTTGCATTTTCTACAGAAAGAGTGTTCAGAACTGCGCAATCAAAAGTATGGTTTAACTCTGTTAGCTTAATGAACATATCAGAAATAAGTTTCACACAATGCTTCTGTGTAGTTTTTATTTGAAGATATTATTTTTCCCAATATAGGCCTCTTAGCGCTCAGAATGTCCAATTGCAGTTTCTACAGAAAGAGTGTTTCAGAAAGGCTCAATCAAAAGTAAGGTTCAACTCTGTTAGTTGAATGCACAGAACAGAAAGAAGTTTCATACAATGCTTCTGTGTAGTTCATATTTGAACATATTCTTTTTTCCACTATTACCCACTTAGCGCTACGAATGTCCAGTTGCATTTTCTACAGACAGAGTGTTTCAAAACTGCTCAATCAAAAGTATGGTTTAACTCTGTTAGCTGAATGCTCAGATCAGAAAGAAGTTTCACAGAATGCTTCTGTGTAGTTTATATTTGAATATATTCCTTTTTTAATCTACTACTCTCTTAGCGCTCCAAATGTCCAGTTGCATTTTCTACAGAAAGAGTGTTCAGATCTGCTCAATCAAAAGTATGGTTTAACTCTGTTAGCTGAATGCACAGATCAGAAAGAAGTTTCACAGAATGATTCTGTGTAGTTTATATTTGGAGACATTCCTTTTTCCACTATTACCCTCTTAGCGCTCCGAATCTCCACTTGCATTTTCTACAGAAAGAGTGTTTCAGAACGGCTCAATCAAATCTAAGGTTCAACTCTTTTAGTTGAACAAACAGAACAGAAAGAAGTTTCACACAATTCTTCTGTGTAGTTTTTATTTGTAGACATTCTTTTTCCCAATATAGGCCTCTTAGCACTCAGAATGTCCAATTGCAGTTTCTACAGAAAGAGTGTTTCAGAACGGCTCAATCAAAAGTAAGGTTCAACTCTGTTAGTTGAATGCACAGAACAGAAAGTAGTTTCATACAATGTTTCTGTGTAGTTTATATTTGAACATATTCTTTTTTCCACTATTACCCACTTAGCGCTACGAATGTCCAGTTGCATTTTCTACAGACAGAGTGTTTCAAAACTGCTCAATCAAAAGTATGATTTAACTCTGTTAGCTGAATGCTCAGATCAGAAAGAAGTTTCACAGAATGCTTCTGTGTAGTTTATATTTGAATATATTACTTTTTCCACTACTACTCTCTTAGCGCTCCAAATGTCCGGTTGCATTTTCTACAGAAAGAGTGTTCAGATCTGCTCAATCAAAGTATGGTTTAACTCTGTTAGCTGAATGCACAGATCCGAAAGAAGTTTCACAGAATGATTCTGTGTAGTTTATATTTGGAGACATTCCTTTTTCCACTATTACCCTCTTAGCGCTCCGAATCTCCACTTGCATTTTCTACAGAAAGAGTGTTTCAGAACGGCTCAATCAAAACTAAGGTTCAACTCTTTTAGTTGAACAAACAGAACAGAAAGAAGTTTCACACAATTCTTCTGTGTAGTTTTTATTTTTAGACATTCTTTTTCCCAATATAGGCCTCTTAGCGCTCAGAATGTCCAATTGCAGTTTCTACAGAAAGAGTGTTTCTGAACGGCTCAATCAAAAGTAAGGTTCAACTCTGTTAGTTGAATGCACAGAACAGAAAGAAGTTTCATACAATGCTTCTGTGTAGTTTATGTTTGAACATATTCTTTTTTCCACTATTACCCACTTAGCGCTACGAATGTCCAGTTGCATTTTCTACAGACAGAGTGTTTCAAAACTGCTCAATCAAAAGTATGGTTTATCTCTGTTAGCTGAATGCTCAGATCAAAAAGAAATTTCACAGAATGCTTCTGTGTAGTTTATATTTGGAGACATTCCTTTTTCCACTATTACCCTCTTAGCGCTCCGAATCTCCACTTGCATTTTCTACAGAAAGAGTGTTTCAGAACGGCTCAATCAAAACTAAGGTTCAACTCTTTTAGTTGAAAAAACAGAACAGAAAGAAGTTTCACACAATTCTTCTGTGTAGTTTTTATTTGTAGACATTCTTTTTCCCAATATAGGCCTCTTAGCGCTCAGAATGTCCAATTGCAGTTTCTACAGAAAGAGTGTTTCAGAACGGCTCAATCAAAAGTAAGGTTCAACTCTGTTAGTTGAATGCACAGAACAGAAAGAAGTTTCATACAATGCTTCTGTGTAGTTTATATTTGAACATATTCTTTTTTCCACTATTACCCACTTAGCGCTACGAATGTCCAGTTGCATTTTCTACAGACAGAGTGTTTCAAAACTGCTCAATCAAAAGTATGGTTTAACTCTGTTAGCTGAATGCTCAGATCAGAAAGAAGTTTCACAGAATGCTTCTGTGTAGTTTATATTTGAATATATTCCTTTTTCCACTACTACGCTCTTAGCGCTCCAAATGTCCATTTGCATTTTCTACAGAAAGAGTGTTCAGATCTGCTCAATCAAAAGTATGGTTTAACTCTGTTAGCTGAATGCACAGATCAGAAAGAAGTTTCACCGAATGATTCTGTGTAGTTTATATTTGAAGACATTCCATTTTCCACTATTACCCTCTTAGCGCTCCGAATCTCCACTTGCATTTTCTACAAAAAGAGTGTTTCATAACTGCTCAATCAAAAATATGTTTTATCTCTGTTAACTGAATTTACAGATCAGAAATAAGTTTCACAGAATGCATCTGTGTAGTTTTTATTTGAAGATATTCTTTTTCCCAATGTAGGCCTCTTAGCGCTTAGCATGTCCAATTGCAGTTTCTACAGAAAGAGTGTTTCAGAACGGCTCAATCAAAAGTAAGGTTCAACTCTGTTAGTTGAATGCACAGAACAGAAAGAATTTTCACAGAATGCTACTGTGTAGTTTATATTTGAATATATTCCTTTTTCCACTATTACCCTCTTAGCGCTCCGAATGTCCACTTGCATTTTCTACAGAAAGAGTGTTCAGAACTGCGCAATCAAAAGTATGGTTTAACTCTGTTAGCTTAATGAACATATCAGAAATAAGTTTCACACAATGCTTCTGTGTAGTTTTTATTTGAAGATATTATTTTTCCCAATATAGGCCTCTTAGCGCTCAGAATGTCCAATTGCAGTTTCTACAGAAAGAGTGTTTCAGAAAGGCTCAATCAAAAGTAAGGTTCAACTCTGTTAGTTGAATGCACAGAACAGAAAGAAGTTTCATACAATGCTTCTGTGTAGTTCATATTTGAACATATTCTTTTTTCCACTATTACCCACTTAGCGCTACGAATGTCCAGTTGCATTTTCTACAGACAGAGTGTTTCAAAACTGCTCAATCAAAAGTATGATTTAACTCTGTTAGCTGAATGCTCAGATCAGAAAGAAGTTTCACAGAATGCTTCTGTGTAGTTTATATTTGAATATATTCCTTTTTTAATCTACTACTCTCTTAGCGCTCCAAATGTCCAGTTGCATTTTCTACAGAAAGAGTGTTCAGATCTGCTCAATCAAAAGTATGGTTTAACTCTGTTAGCTGAATGCACAGATCAGAAAGAAGTTTCACAGAATGATTCTGTGTAGTTTATATTTGGAGACATTCCTTTTTCCACTATTACCCTCTTAGCGCTCCGAATCTCCACTTGCATTTTCTACAGAAAGAGTGTTTCAGAACGGCTCAATCAAATCTAAGGTTGAACTCTTTTAGTTGAACAAACAGAACAGAAAGAAGTTTCACACAATTCTTCTGTGTAGTTTTTATTTGTAGACATTCTTTTTCCCAATATAGGCCTCTTAGCACTCAGAATGTCCAATTGCAGTTTCTACAGAAAGAGTGTTTCAGAACGGCTCAATCAAAAGTAAGGTTCAACTCTGTTAGTTGAATGCACAGAACAGAAAGAAGTTTCATACAATGCTTCTGTGTAGTTTATATTTGAACATATTCTTTTTTCCACTATTACCCACTTAGCGCTACGAATGTCCAGTTGCATTTTCTACAGACAGAGTGTTTCAAAACTGCTCAATCAAAAGTATGGTTTAACTCTGTTAGCTGAATGCTCAGATCAGAAAGAAGTTTCACAGAATGCTTCTGTGTAGTTTATATTTGAATATATTCCTTTTTCCACTACTACGCTCTTAGCGCTCCAAATGTCCATTTGCATTTTCTACAGAAAGAGTGTTCAGATCTGCTCAATCAAAAGTATGGTTTAACTCTGTTAGCTGAATGCACAGATCAGAAAGAAGTTTCACCGAATGATTCTGTGTAGTTTATATTTGAAGACATTCCATTTTCCACTATTACCCTCTTAGCGCTCCGAATCTCCACTTGCATTTTCTACAAAAAGAGTGTTTCATAACTGCTCAATCAAAAATATGTTTTATCTCTGTTAACTGAATTTACAGATCAGAAATAAGTTTCACAGAATGCATCTGTGTAGTTTTTATTTGAAGATATTCTTTTTCCCAATGTAGGCCTCTTAGCGCTTAGCATGTCCAATTGCAGTTTCTACAGAAAGAGTGTTTCAGAACGGCTCAATCAAAAGTAAGGTTCAACTCTGTTAGTTGAATGCACAGAACAGAAAGAATTTTCACAGAATGCTACTGTGTAGTTTATATTTGAATATATTCCTTTTTCCACTATTACCCTCTTAGCGCTCCGAATGTCCACTTGCATTTTCTACAGAAAGAGTGTTCAGAACTGCGCAATCAAAAGTATGGTTTAACTCTGTTAGCTTAATGAACATATCAGAAATAAGTTTCACACAATGCTTCTGTGTAATTTTTATTTGAAGATATTTTTTTTCCCAATAGAGGCCTCTTAGCGCTCAGAATGTCCAATTGCAGTTTCTACAGAAAGAGTGTTTCAGAAAGGCTCAATCAAAAGTAAGGTTCAACTCTGTTAGTTGAATGCACAGAACAGAAAGTAGTTTCATACAATGTTTCTGTGTAGTTTATATTTGAACATATTCTTTTTTCCACTATTACCCACTTAGCGCTACGAATGTCCAGTTGCATTTTCTACAGACAGAGTGTTTCAAAACTGCTCAATCAAAAGTATGATTTAACTCTGTTAGCTGAATGCTCAGATCAGAAAGAAGTTTCACAGAATGCTTCTGTGTAGTTTATATTTGAATATATTACTTTTTCCACTACTACTCTCTTAGCGCTCCAAATGTCCGGTTGCATTTTCTACAGAAAGAGTGTTCAGATCTGCTCAATCAAAAGTATGGTTTAACTCTGTTAGCTGAATGCACAGATCCGAAAGAAGTTTCACAGAATGATTCTGTGTAGTTTATATTTGGAGACATTCCTTTTTCCACTATTACCCTCTTAGCGCTCCGAATCTCCACTTGCATTTTCTACAGAAAGAGTGTTTCAGAACGGCTCAATCAAAACTAAGGTTCAACTCTTTTAGTTGAACAAACAGAACAGAAAGAAGTTTCACACAATTCTTATGTGTAGTTTTTATTTTTAGACATTCTTTTTCCCAATATAGGCCTCTTAGCGCTCAGAATGTCCAATTGCAGTTTCTACAGAAAGAGTGTTTCTGAACGGCTCAATCAAAAGTAAGGTTCAACTCTGTTAGTTGAATGCACAGAACAGAAAGAAGTTTCATACAATGCTTCTGTGTAGTTTATATTTGAAAATATTCTTTTTTCCACTATTACCCACTTAGCGCTACGAATGTCCAGTTGCATTTTCTACAGAGAGAGTGTTTCAAAACTGCTCAATCAAAAGTATGGTTTAACTCTGTTAGCTGAATGCTCAGATCAGAAAGAAATTTCACAGAATGCTTCTGTGTAGTTTATATTTGGAGACATTCCTTTTTCCACTATTACCCTCTTAGCGCTCCGAATCTCCACTTGCATTTTCTACAGAAAGAGTGTTTCAGAACGGATCAATCACAACTAAGGTTCAACTCTTTTAGTTGAAAAAACAGAACAGAAAGAAGTTTCACACAATTCTTCTGTGTAGTTTTTATTTGTAGACATTCTTTTTCCCAATATAGGCCTCTTAGCGCTCAGAATGTCCAATTGCAGATTCTACAGAAAGAGTGTTTCAGAACGGCTCAATCAAAAGTAAGGTTCAACTCTGTTAGTTGAATGCACAGAACAGAAAGAAGTTTCATACAATGCTTCTGTGTAGTTTATATTTGAACATATTCTTTTTTCCACTATTACCCACTTAGCGCTACGAATGTCCAGTTGCATTTTCTACAGACAGAGTGTCTCAAAACTGCTCAATCAAAAGTATGGTTTAACTCTGTTAGCTGAATGCTCAGATCAGAAAGAAGTTTCACAGAATGCTTCTGTGTAGTTTATATTTGAATATATTCCTTTTTCCACTACTACGCTCTTAGCGCTCAAAATGTCCAGTTGCATTTTCTACAGAAAGAGTTTTCAGATCTGCTCAATCAAAAGTATGGTTTAACTCTGTTAGCTGAATGCACAGATCAGAAAGAAGTTTCACCGAATGATTCTGTGTAGTTTATATTTGAAGACATTCCTTTTTCCACTATTACCCTCTTAGCGCTCCGAATCTCCACTTGCATTTTCTACAAAAAGAATGTTTCATAACTGCTCAATCAAAAATATGTTTTACCTCTGTTAACTGAATTTACAGATCAGAAATAAGTTTCACAGAATGCATCTGTGTAGTTTTTATTTGAAGATATTCTTTTTCCCAATGTAGGCCTCTTAGCTCTTAGCATGTCCAATTGCAGTTTCTACAGAAAGAGTGTTTCAGAACGGCTCAATCAAAAGTAAGGTTCAAATCTGTTAGTTGAATGCACAGAACAGAAAGAATTTTCACAGAATGCTACTGTGTAGTTTATATTTGAATATATTCCTTTTTCCACTATTACCCTCTTAGCGCTCCGAATGTCCACTTGCATTTTCTACAGAAAGAGTGTTCAGAACTGCGCAATCAAAAGTATGGTTTAACTCTGTTAGCTTAATGAACATATCAGAAATAAGTTTCACACAATGCTTCTGTGTAGTTTTTATTTGAAGATATTATTTTTCCCAATATAGGCCTCCTAGCGCTCAGAATGTCCAATTGCAGTTTCTACAGAAAGAGTGTTTCAGAAAGGCTCAATCAAAAGTAAGGTTCAACTCTGTTGGTTGAATGCACAGAACAGAAAGAAGTTTCATACAATGCTTCTGTGTAGTTTATATTTGAACATATTCTTTTTTCCACTATTACCCACTTAGCGCTACGAATGTCCAGTTGCATTTTCTACAGACAGAGTGTTTCAAAACTGCTCAATCAAAAGTATGGTTTAACTCTGTTAGCTGAATGCTCAGATGAGAAAGAAGTTTCACAGAATGCTTCTGTGTAGTTTATATTTGAATATATTCCTTTTTCCACTACTACTCTCTTAGCGCTCCAAATGTCCAGTTGCATTTTCTAGAGAAAGAATGTTCAGATCTGCTCAATCAAAAGTATGGTTTAACTCTGTTAGCTGAATTCACAGATCAGAAAGAAGTTTCACAGAATGATTCTGTGTAGTTTATATTTGGAGACATTCCTTTTTCCACTATTACCCTCTTAGCGCTCCGAATCTCCACTTGCATTTTCTACAGAAAGAGTGTTTCAGAACGGCTCAATCAAAACTAAGGTTCAACTCTTTTAGTTGAACAAACAGAACAGAAAGTAGTTTCACACAATTCTTCTGTGTAGTTTTTATTTGTAGACATTTTTTTTCCCAATATAGGCCTCTTAGCGCTCAGAATGTCCAATTGCAGTTTCTACAGAAAGAGTGTTTCAGAACGGCTCAATCAAAAGTAAGGTTCAACTCTGTTAGTTGAATGCACAGAACAGAAAGAAGTTTCATACAATGCTTCTGTGTAGTTTATATTTGAACATATTCTTTTTTCCACTATTACCCACTTAGCGCTAAGAATGTCCAGTTGCATTTTCTACAGACAGAGTGTCTCAAAACTGCTCAATCAAAAGTATGGTTTAACTCTGTTAGCTGAATGCTCAGATCAGAAAGAAGTTTCACAGAATGCTTCTGTGTAGTTTATATTTGAATATATTCCTTTTTCCACTACTACGCTCTTAGCGCTCAAAATGTCCAGTTGCATTTTCTACAGAAAGAGTGTTCAGATCTGCTCAATCAAAAGTATGGTTTAACTCTGTTAGCTGAATGCACAGATCAGAAAGAAGTTTCACCGAATGATTCTGTGTAGTTTATATTTGAAGACATTCCTTTTTCCACTATTACCCTCTTAGCACTCCGAATCTCCACTTGCATTTTCTACAAAAAGAGTGTTTCATAACTGCTCAATCAAAAATATGTTTTACCTCTGTTAACTGAATTTACAGATCAGAAATAAGTTTCACAGAATGCATCTGTGTAGATTTTATTTGAAGATATTCTTTTTCCCAATGTAGGCCTCTTAGCGCTTAGCATGTCCAATTGCAGTTTCTACAGAAAGAGTGTTTCAGAACGGCTCAATGAAAAGTAAGGTTCAACTCTGTTAGTTGAATGCACAGAACAGAAAGAATTTTCACAGAATGCTACTGTGTAGTTTATATTTGAATATATTCCTTTTTCCACTATTACCCTCTTAGCGCTCCGAATGTCCACTTGCATTTTCTACAGAAAGAGTGTTCAGAACTGCGCAATCAAAAGTATGGTTTAACTCTGTTAGCTTAATGAACATATCAGAAATAAGTTTCACACAATGCTTCTGTGTAGTTTTTATTTGAAGATATTATTTTTCCCAATATAGGCCTCCTAGCGCTCAGAATGTCCAATTGCAGTTTCTACAGAAAGAGTGTTTCAGAAAGGCTCAATCAAAAGTAAGGTTCAACTCTGTTAGTTGAATGCACAGAACAGAAAGAAGTTTCATACAATGCTACTGTGTAGTTTATATTTGACCATATTCTTTTTTCCACTATTAACCACTTAGCGCTACGAATGTCCAGTTGCATTTTCTACAGACAGAGTGTTTCAAAACTGCTCAATCAAAAGTATGGTTTAACTCTGTTAGCTGAATGCTCAGATGAGAAAGAAGTTTCACAGAATGCTTCTGTGTAGTTTATATTTGAATATATTCCTTTTTCCACTACTACTCTCTTAGCGCTCCAAATGTCCAGTTGCATTTTCTACAGAAAGAGTGTTCAGATCTGCTCAATCAAAAGTATGGTTTAACTCTGTTAGCTGAATTCACAGATCAGAAAGAAGTTTCACAGAATTCTTCTGTGTAGTTTATATTTGGAGACATTCCTTTTTCCACTATTACCCTCTTAGCGCTCCGAATCTCCACTTGCATTTTCTACAGAAAGAGTGTTTCAGAACGGCTCAATCAAAAGTAAGGTTCAACTCTGTTAGTTGAAGGCACAGAACAGAAAGAAGTTTCATACAATGCTTCTGTGTAGTTTATATTTGAACATATTTTTTTTCCACTATTACCCACTTAGCGCTACGAATGTCCAGTTGCATTTTCTACAGACAGAGTGTTTCAAAACTGCTCAATCAAAAGTATGGTTTAATTCTGTTAGCTGAATGCTCAGATCAGAAAGAAGTTTCACAGAATGCTTCTGTGTAGTTTATATTTGAATATATTACTTTTTCCACTACTACTCTCTTAGAGCTCCAAATGTCCAGTTGCATTTTCTACAGAAAGAGTGTTCAGATCTGCTCAATCAAAAGTATGGTTTAACTCTGTTAGCTGAATGCACAGATCAGAAAGAAGTTTCACAGAATGATTCTGTGTAGTTTATATTTGGAGACATTCCTTTTTCCACTATTACCCTCTTAGCGCTCCGAATCTCCACTTGCATTTTCTACAGAAAGAGTGTTTCAGAACGGCTCAATCAAAACTAAGGTTCAACTCTTTTAGTTGAACAAACAGAACAGAAAGAAGTTTCACACATTTCTTCTGTGTAGTTTTTATTTGTAGGCATTCTTTTTCCCAATATAGGCCTCTTAGCGCTCAGAATGTCCAATTGCAGTTTCTACAGAAAGAGTGTTTCAGAACGGCTCAATCAAAAGTAAGGTTCAACTCTGTTAGTTGAATGCACAGAACAGAAAGAAGTTTCATACAATGCTTCTGTGTAGTTTATATTTGAACATATTCTTTTTTCCATTATTACCCACTTAGCGCTACGAATGTCCAGTTGCATTTTCTACAGACAGAGTGTCTCAAAACTGCTCAATCAAAGGTATGGTTTAACTCTGTTAGCTGAATGCTCAGATCAGAAAGAAGTTTCACAGAATGCTTCTGTGTAGTTTATATTTGAATATATTCCTTTTTCCACTACTACGCTCTTAGCGCTCAAAATGTCCAGTTGCATTTTCTACAGAAAGAGTGTTCAGATCTGCTCAATCAAAAGTATGGTTTAACTCTGTTAGCTGAATGCACAGATCAGAAAGAAGTTTCACCGAATGATTCTGTGTAGTTTATATTTGAAGACATTCCTTTTTCCACTATTACCCTCTTAGCGCTCCGAATCTCCACTTGCATTTTCTACAAAAAGAGTGTTTCATAACTGCTCAATCAAAAATATGTTTTACCTCTGTTAACTGAATTTACAGATCAGAAATAAGTTTCACAGAATGCATCTGTATAGTTTTTATTTGAAGATATTCTTTTTCCCAATGTAGGCCTCTTAGCGCTTAGCATGTCCAATTGCAGTTTCTACAGAAAGAGTGTTTCAGAACGGCTCAATTAAAAGTAAGGTTCAACTCTGTTAGTTGAATGCACAGAACAGAAAGAATTTTCACAGAATGCTACTGTGTAGTTTATATTTGAATATATTACTTTTTCCACTATTACCCTCTTAGCGCTCCGAATGTCCACTTGCATTTTCTACAGAAAGAGTGTTCAGAACTGCGCAATCAAAAGTATGGTTTAACTCTGTTAGCTTAATGAACATATCAGAAATAAGTTTCACACAATGCTTCTGTGTAGTTTTTATTTGAAGATATTATTTTTCCCAATATAGGCCTCTTAGTGCTCAGAATGTCCAATTGCAGTTTCTACAGAAAGAGTGTTTCAGAAAGGCTCAATCAAAAGTAAGGTTCAACTCTGTTAGTTGAATGCACAGAACAGAAAGAAGTTTCATACAATGCTTCTGTGTAGTTTATATTTGAACATATTCTTTTTTCCACTATTACCCACTTAGCGCTACGAATGTCCAGTTGAATTTTCTACAGACAGAGTGTTTCAAAACTGCTCAATCAAAAGTATGGTTTAACTCTGTTAGCTGAATGCTCAGATCAGAAGTTTCACAGAATGCTTCTGTGTAGTTTATATTTGAATATATTCCTTTTTCCACTACTACGCTCTTAGCGCTCCAAATGTCCAGTTGCATTTTCTACAGAAAGAGTGTTCAGATCTGCTCAATCAAAAGTATGGTTTAACTCTGTTAGCTGAATGCACAGATCAGAAAGAAGTTTCACCGAATGATTCTGTGTAGTTTATATTTGAAGACATTCCTTTTTCCACTATTACCCTCTTAGCGCTCCGAATCTCCACTTGCATTTTCTACAGAAAGATTGTTTCAGAAAGGCTCAATCAAAACTAAGGTTCAACTCTTTTAGTTGAACAAACAGAACAGAAAGAAGTTTCACACAATTCTTCTGTGTAGTTTTTATTTGTAGACATTCTTTTTCCCAATATAGGCCTCTTAGCGCTCAGAATGTCCAATTGCAGTTTCTACAGAAAGAGTGTTTCAGAACGGCTCAATCAAAAGTAAGGTTCAACTCTGTTAGTTGAATGCACAGAACAGAAAGAAGTTTCATACAATGCTTCTGTGTAGTTTATATTTGAACATATTCTTTTTTCCACTATTACCCACATAGCGCTACGAATGTCCAGTTGCATTTTCTACAGACAGAGTGTTTGAAAACTGCTCAATCAAAAGTATGGTTTAACTCTGTTAGCTGAATGCTCAGATCAGAAAGAAGTTTCACAGAATGCTTCTGTGTAGTTTATATTTGAATATATTGCTTTTTCCACTACTACGCTCTTAGCGCTCCAAATGTCCAGTTGCATTTTCTACAGAAAGAGTGTTCAGATCTGCTCAATCAAAAGTATGGTTTAACTCTGTTAGCTGAATGCACAGATCAGAAAGAAGTTTCACCGAATGATTCTGTGTAGTTTATATTTGAAGACATTCCTTTTTCCACTATTACCCTCTTAGCGCTCCGAATCTCCACTTGCATTTTCTACAAAAAGAGTGTTTCATAACTGCTCAATCAAAAATATGTTTTACCTCTGTTAACTGAATTTACAGATCAGAAATAAGTTTCACAGAATGCATCTGTGTAGTTTTTATTTGAAGATATTCTTTTTCCCAATGTAGGCCTCTTAGCGCTTAGCATGTCCAATTGCAGTTTCTACAGAAAGAGTGTTTCAGAACGGCTCAATCAAAAGTAAGGTTCAAATCTGTTAGTTGAATGCACAGAACAGAAAGGATTTTCACAGAATGCTACTGTGTAGTTTATATTTGAATATATTCCTTTTTCCACTATTACCCTCTTAGCGCTCCGAATGTCCACTTGCATTTTCTACAGAAAGAGTGTTCAGAACTGCGCAATCAAAAGTATGGTTTAACTCTGTTAGCTTAATGAACATATCAGAAATAAGTTTCACACAATGCTTCTGTGTAGTTTTTATTTGAAGATATTATTTTTCCCAATATAGGCCTCCTAGCGCTCAGAATGTCCAATTGCAGTTTCTACAGAAAGAGTGTTTCAGAAAGGCTCAATCAAAAGTAAGGTTCAACTCTGTTAGTTGAATGCACAGAACACAAAGAAGTTTCATACAATGCTTCTGTGTAGTTTATATTTGAACATATTCATTTTTCCACTATTACCCACTTAGCGCTACGAATGTCCAGTTGCATTTTCTACAGACAGAGTGTTTCAAAACTGCTCAATCAAAATATGGTTTAACTCTGTTAGGTGAATGCTCAGATCAGAAAAAAGTTTCACAGAATGCTTCTGTGTAGTTTATATTTGAATATATTCCTTTTTCCACTACTACTCTCCTAGCGCTCCAAATGTCCAGTTGCATTTTCTACAGAAAGAGTGTTCAGATCTGCTCAATCAAAAGTATGGTTTAACTCTGTTAGCTGAATGCACAGATCAGAAAGAAGTTTCACAGAATGATTCTGTGTAGTTTATATTTGGAGACATTCCTTTTTCCACTATTACCCTCTTAGCGCTCCGAATCTCCACTTGCATTTTCTACAGAAAGAGTGTTTCAGAACGGCTCAGTCAAAACTAAGGTTCAACTCTTTTAGTTGAACAAACAGAACAGAAAGAAGTTTCACAAAATTCTTCTGTGTAGTTTTTATTTGTAGACATTCTTTTTCCCAATATAGGCCTCTTAGCGCTCAGAATGTCCAATTGCAGTTTCTACAGAAAGAGTGTTTCAGAACGGCTCAATCAAAAGTAAGGTTCAACTCTGTTAGTTGAATGCACAGAACAGAAAGAAGTTTCATACAATGCTTCTGTGTAGTTTATATTTGAACATATTCTTTTTTCCACTATTACCCACTTAGCACTACGAATGTCCAGTTGCATTTTCTACAGACAGAGTGTTTCAAAACTGCTCAATCAAAAGTATGGTTTAACTCTGTTAGCTGAATGCTCAGATCAGAAAGAAGTTTCACAGAATGCTTCTGTGTAGTTTATATTTGAATATATTCCTTTTTAAACTACTACTCTCTTAGCGCTCCGAATCTCCACTTGCATTTTCTACAAAAAGAGTGTTTCATAACTGCTCAATCAAAAATATGTTTTATCTCTGTTAACTGAATTTACAGATCAGAAATAAGTTTCACAGAATGCATCTGTGTAGTTTTTATTTGAAGATATTCTTTTTCCCAATGTAGGCCTCTTAGCGCTTAGCATGTCCAATTGCAGTTTCTACAGAAAGAGTGTTTCAGAACGGCTCAATCAAAAGTAAGGTTCAACTCTGTGAGTTGAATGCACAGAACAGAAAGTATTTTCACAGAATGCTACTGTGTAGTTTATATTTGAATATATTCCTTTTTCCACTATTACCCTCTTAGCGCTCCGAATGTCCACTTGCATTTTCTACAGAAAGAGTGTTCAGAACTGGGCAATCAAAAATATGTTTTATCTCTGCTAACTGAATTTACAGATCAGAAATAAGTTTCACAGAATGCATCTGTGTAGTTTTTATTTGAAGATATTCTTTTTCCCAATGTAGGCCTCTTAGCGCTTAGCATGTCCAATTGCAGTTTCTACAGAGAGAGTGTTTCAGAACGGCTCAATCAAAAGTAAGGATCAACTCTGTTAGTTGAATGCACAGAACAGAAAGAATTTTCACAGAATGCTACTGTGTAGTTTATATTTGAATATATTCCTTTTTCCACTATTACCCTCTTAGCGCTCCGAATGTCCACTTGCATTTTCTACAGAAAGAGTGTTCAGAACTGCGCAATCAAAAGTATGGTTTAACTCTGTTAGCTTAATGAACATATCAGAAATAAGTTTCACACAATGCTTCTGTGTAGTTTTTATTTGAAGATATTATTTTTCCCAATAGAGGCCTCTTAGCGCTCAGAATGTCCAATTGCAGTTTCTACAGAAAGAGTGTTTCAGAAAGGCTCAATCAAAGTAAGGTTCAACTCTGTTAGTTGAATGCACAGAACAGAAAGTATTTTCATACAATGCTTCTGTGTAGTTTATATTTGAACATATTCTTTTTTCCACTATTACCCACTTAGCGCTACGAATGTCCAGTGGCATTTTCTACAGACAGAGTGTTTCAAAACTGCTCAATCAAAAGTATGGTTTAACTCTGTTAGCTGAATGCTCAGATCAGAAAGAAGTTTCACAGAATGCTTCTGTGTAGTTTATATTTGAATATATTCCTTTTTCCACTAGTACGCTCTTACCGCTCAACATGTCCAGTTGCATTTTCTACAGAAAGAGTGTTCAGATCTGCTCAATCAAAAGTATGGTTTAACTCTGTTAGCTGAATGCACAGATCAGAAAGAAGTTTCACCGAATGATTCTGTGTAGTTTATATTTGAAGACATTCCTTTTTCCACTATTACCCTCTTAGCGCTCCGAATCTCCACTTGCATTTTCTACAAAAAGAGTGTTTCATAACTGCTCAATCAAAAATATGTTTTATCTCTGCTAACTGAATTTACAGATCAGAAATAAGTTTCACAGAATGCATCTGTGTAGTTTTTATTTGAAGATATTCTTTTTCCCAATGTAGGCCTCTTAGCGCTTAGCATGTCCAATTGCAGTTTCTACAGAAAGAGTGTTTCAGAACGGCTCAATCAAAAGTAAGGTTCAACTCTGTTAGTTGAATGCACAGAACAGAAAGAAGTTTCACCGAATGATTCTGTGTAGTTTATATTTGAAGACATTCCTTTTTCCACTATTACCCTCTTAGCGCTCCGAATGTCCACTTCCATTTTCTACAGAAAGAGTGTTCAGAACTGCGCAATCAAAAGTATGGTTTAACTCTGTTAGCTTAATGAACATATCAGAAATAAGTTTCACACAATGCTTCTGTGTAGTTTTTATTTGAAGATATTATTTTTCCCAATAGAGGCCTCTTAGCGCTCAGAATGTCCAATTGCAGTTTCTACAGAAAGAGTGTTTCAGAAAGGCTCAATCAAAAGTAAGGTTCAACTCTGTTAGTTGAATGCACAGAACAGAAAGAAGTTTCATACAATGCTTCTGTGTAGTTTATCTTTGAACATATTCTTTTTTCCACTATTACCCACTTAGCGCTACGAATGTCCAGTTGCATTTTCTACAGACAGAGTGTTTCAAATCTGCTCAATCAAAAGTATGGTTTAAATCTGTTAGCTGAATGCTCAGATCAGAAAGAAGTTTCACAGAATGCTTCTGTGTATTTTATATTTGAATATATTCCTTTTTCCACTACTACTCTCTTAGCGCTCCAAATGTCCAGTTGCATTTTCTACAGGAAGAGTGTTCAGATCTGCTCAATCAAAAGTATGGTTTAACTCTGTTAGCTGAATGCACAGATCAGAAAGAAGTTTCACCGAATGATTCTGTGTAGTTTATATTTGGAGACATTCCTTTTTCCACTATTACCCTCTTAACGCTCCGAATCTCCACTTGCATTTTCTACAAAAAGAGTGTTTCATAACTGCTCAATCAAAAATATGTTTTACCTCTGTTAACTGAATTTACAGATCAGAAATAAGTTTCACAGAATGCATCTGTGTAGTTTTTATTTGAAGATATTCTTTTTCCCAATGTAGGCCTCTTAGCGCTTAGCATGTCCAATTGCAGTTTCTACAGAAAGAGTGTTTCAGAACGGCTCAATCAAAAGTAAGGTTCAAATCTGTTAGTTGAATGCACAGAACAGAAAGTATTTTCACAGAATGCTACTGTGTAGTTTATATTTGAATATATTCCTTTTTCCACTATTACCCTCTTAGCGCTCCGAATGTCCACTTGCATTTTCTACAGAAAGAGTGTTCAGAACTGCGCAATCAAAAGTATGGTTTAACTCTGTTAGCTTAATGAACATATCAGAAATAAGTTTCACACAATGCTTCTGTGTAGTTTTTATTTGAAGATATTATTTTTCCCAATATAGGCCTCCTAGCGCTCAGAATGTCCAATTGCAGTTTCTACAGAAAGAGTGTTTCAGAAAGGCTCAATCAAAAGTAAGGTTCAACTCTGTTAGTTGAATGCACAGAACACAAAGAAGTTTCATACAATGCTTCTGTGTAGTTTATATTTGAACATATTCATTTTTCCACTATTACCCACTTAGCGCTACGAATGTCCAGTTGCATTTTCTACAGACAGAGTGTTTCAAAACTGCTCAATCAAAATATGGTTTAACTCTGTTAGGTGAATGCTCAGATCAGAAAAAAGTTTCACAGAATGCTTCTGTGTAGTTTATATTTGAATATATTCCTTTTTCCACTACTACTCTCTTAGCGCTCCAAATGTCCAGTTGCATTTTCTACAGAAAGAGTGTTCAGATCTGCTCAATCAAAAGTATGGTTTAACTCTGTTAGCTGAATGCACAGATCAGAAAGAAGTTTCACAGAATGATTCTGTGTAGTTTATATTTGGAGACATTCCTTTTTCCACTATTACCCTCTTAGCGCTCCGAATCTCCACTTGCATTTTCTACAGAAAGAGTGTTTCAGAACGGCTCAGTCAAAACTAAGGTTCAACTCTTTTAGTTGAACAAACAGAACAGAAAGAAGTTTCACAAAATTCTTCTGTGTAGTTTTTATTTGTAGACATTCTTTTTCCCAATATAGGCCTCTTAGCGCTCAGAATGTCCAATTGCAGTTTCTACAGAAAGAGTGTTTCAGAACGGCTCAATCAAAAGTAAGGTTCAACTCTGTTAGTTGAATGCACAGAACAGAAAGAAGTTTCATACAATGCTTCTGTGTAGTTTATATTTGAACATATTCTTTTTTCCACTATTACCCACTTAGCACTACGAATGTCCAGTTGCATTTTCTACAGACAGAGTGTTTCAAAACTGCTCAATCAAAAGTATGGTTTAACTCTGTTAGCTGAATGCTCAGATCAGAAAGAAGTTTCACAGAATGCTTCTGTGTAGTTTATATTTGAATATATTCCTTTTTAAACTACTACTCTCTTAGCGCTCCGAATCTCCACTTGCATTTTCTACAAAAAGAGTGTTTCATAACTGCTCAATCAAAAATATGTTTTATCTCTGTTAACTGAATTTACAGATCAGAAATAAGTTTCACAGAATGCATCTGTGTAGTTTTTATTTGAAGATATTCTTTTTCCCAATGTAGGCCTCTTAGCGCTTAGCATGTCCAATTGCAGTTTCTACAGAAAGAGTGTTTCAGAACGGCTCAATCAAAAGTAAGGTTCAACTCTGTGAGTTGAATGCACAGAACAGAAAGTATTTTCACAGAATGCTACTGTGTAGTTTATATTTGAATATATTCCTTTTTCCACTATTACCCTCTTAGCGCTCCGAATGTCCACTTGCATTTTCTACAGAAAGAGTGTTCAGAACTGGGCAATCAAAAATATGTTTTATCTCTGCTAACTGAATTTACAGATCAGAAATAAGTTTCACAGAATGCATCTGTGTAGTTTTTATTTGAAGATATTCTTTTTCCCAATGTAGGCCTCTTAGCGCTTAGCATGTCCAATTGCAGTTTCTACAGAAAGAGTGTTTCAGAACGGCTCAATCAAAAGTAAGGATCAACTCTGTTAGTTGAATGCACAGAACAGAAAGAATTTTCACAGAATGCTACTGTGTAGTTTATATTTGAATATATTCCTTTTTCCACTATTACCCTCTTAGCGCTCCGAATGTCCACTTGCATTTTCTACAGAAAGAGTGTTCAGAACTGCGCAATCAAAAGTATGGTTTAACTCTGTTAGCTTAATGAACATATCAGAAATAAGTTTCACACAATGCTTCTGTGTAGTTTTTATTTGAAGATATTATTTTTCCCAATAGAGGCCTCTTAGCGCTTAGAATGTCCAATTGCAGTTTCTACAGAAAGAGTGTTTCAGAAAGGCTCAATCAAAGTAAGGTTCAACTCTGTTAGTTGAATGCACAGAACAGAAAGTATTTTCATACAATGCTTCTGTGTAGTTTATATTTGAACATATTCTTTTTTCCACTATTACCCACTTAGCGCTACGAATGTCCAGTGGCATTTTCTACAGACAGAGTGTTTCAAAACTGCTCAATCAAAAGTATGGTTTAACTCTGTTAGCTGAATGCTCAGATCAGAAAGAAGTTTCACAGAATGCTTCTGTGTAGTTTATATTTGAATATATTCCTTTTTCCACTAGTACGCTCTTACCGCTCAACATGTCCAGTTGCATTTTCTACAGAAAGAGTGTTCAGATCTGCTCAATCAAAAGTATGGTTTAACTCTGTTAGCTGAATGCACAGATCAGAAAGAAGTTTCACCGAATGATTCTGTGTAGTTTATATTTGAAGACATTCCTTTTTCCACTATTACCCTCTTAGCGCTCCGAATCTCCACTTGCATTTTCTACAAAAAGAGTGTTTCATAACTGCTCAATCAAAAATATGTTTTATCTCTGCTAACTGAATTTACAGATCAGAAATAAGTTTCACAGAATGCATCTGTGTAGTTTTTATTTGAAGATATTCTTTTTCCCAATGTAGGCCTCTTAGCGCTTAGCATGTCCAATTGCAGTTTCTACAGAAAGAGTGTTTCAGAACGGCTCAATCAAAAGTAAGGTTCAACTCTGTTAGTTGAATGCACAGAACAGAAAGAAGTTTCACCGAATGATTCTGTGTAGTTTATATTTGAAGACATTCCTTTTTCCACTATTACCCTCTTAGCGCTCCGAATGTCCACTTCCATTTTCTACAGAAAGAGTGTTCAGAACTGCGCAATCAAAAGTATGGTTTAACTCTGTTAGCTTAATGAACATATCAGAAATAAGTTTCACACAATGCTTCTGTGTAGTTTTTATTTGAAGATATTATTTTTCCCAATAGAGGCCTCTTAGCGCTCAGAATGTCCAATTGCAGTTTCTACAGAAAGAGTGTTTCAGAAAGGCTCAATCAAAAGTAAGGTTCAACTCTGTTAGTTGAATGCACAGAACAGAAAGAAGTTTCATACAATGCTTCTGTGTAGTTTATCTTTGAACATATTCTTTTTTCCACTATTACCCACTTAGCGCTACGAATGTCCAGTTGCATTTTCTACAGACAGAGTGTTTCAAATCTGCTCAATCAAAAGTATGGTTTAAATCTGTTAGCTGAATGCTCAGATCAGAAAGAAGTTTCACAGAATGCTTCTGTGTATTTTATATTTGAATATATTCCTTTTTCCACTACTACTCTCTTAGCGCTCCAAATGTCCAGTTGCATTTTCTACAGGAAGAGTGTTCAGATCTGCTCAATCAAAAGTATGGTTTAACTCTGTTAGCTGAATGCACAGATCAGAAAGAAGTTTCACCGAATGATTCTGTGTAGTTTATATTTGGAGACATTCCTTTTTCCACTATTACCCTCTTAGCGCTCCGAATCTCCCCTTGCATTTTCTACAAAAAGAGTGTTTCATAACTACTCAATCAAAAATATGTTTTATCTCTGTTAACTGAATTTACAGATCAGAAATAAGTTTCACAGAATGCATCTGTGTAGTTTTTATTTGAAGATATTCTTTTTCCCAATGTAGGCCTCTTAGCGCTTAGCATGTCCAATTGCAGTTTCTACAGAAAGAGTGTTTCAGAACGGCTCAATCAAAAGTAAGGTTCAACTCTGTTAGTTGAATGCACAGAACAGAAAGAATTTTCACAGAATGCTACTGTGTAGTTTATATTTGAATATATTCTTTTTCCACTATTACCCTCTTAGCGCTCCGAATGTCCACTTGCATGTTCTACAGAAAGAGTGTTCAGAACTGCGCAATCAAAAGTATCTTTTAACTCTGTTAGCTTAATGTACATATCAGAAATAAGTTTCACACAATGCTTCTGTGTAGTTTTTATTTGAAGATATTATTTTTCCCAATAGAGGCCTCTTAACGCTCAGAATGTCCAATTGCAGTTTCTACAGAAAGAGTGTTTCAGAAAGGCTCAATCAAAAGTAAGGTTCAACTCTGTTAGTTGAATGCACAGAACAGAAAGAAGTTTCATACAATGCTTCTGTGTAGCTTATATTTGAACATCTTCTTTTTTCCATATTACCCACTTAGCGCTAAGAATGTCCAGTTGCATTTTCTACAGACAGAGTGTTTCAAAACTGCTCAATCAAAATTATGGTTTACCTCTGTTAGCTGAATGCTCAGATCAGAAAGATGTTTCACAGAATGCTTCTGTGTAGTTTATATTTGAATATATTCCTTTTTCCACTACTACTCTCTTAGCGCTCCAAATGTGCAGTTGCATTTTCTACAGAAAGAGTGTTCAGATCTGCTCAATCAAAAGTATGGTTTAACTCTGTTAGCTGAATGCACATATCAGAAAGAAGTTTCACAGAATGAATCTGTGTAGTTTATATTTGGAGACATTCCTTTTTCCACTATTACCCCCTTAGCGCTCCGAATCTCCACTTGCATTTTCTACAGAAAGAGTGTTTCAGAACGGCTCAATCAAAACTAAGGTTCAAATGTTTTAGTTGAACAAACAGAACAGAAAGAAGTTTCACACAATTCTTCTGTGTAGTTTTTATTTGTAGACATTCTTTTTCCCAATATAGGCCTCTTAGCACTCAGAATGTCCAATTGCAGTTACTACAGAAAGAGTGTTTCAGAACGGCTCAATCAAAAGTAAGGTTCAACTCTGTTAGTTGAATGCACAGAACAGAAAGAAGTTTCATACAATGCTTCTGTGTAGTTTCCATTTGAACATATTCTTTTTTCCACTATTACCCACTTAGCGCTACGAATGTCCAGTTGCATTTTCTACAGACAGAGTGTTTCAAAACTGCTCAATCAAAAGTATGGTTTAACTCTGTTAGCTGAATGCACAGATCAGAATGAAGTTTCATACAATGCTTCTGTGTAGTTTCTATTTGAACATATTCTTTTTTCCACTATTACCCACTTAGCGCTACGAATGTCCAGTTGCATTTTCTACAGAAAGAGTGTTCAGATCTGCTCAATCAAAACTATGGTTTAACTCTGTTAGCTGAATGCACAGATCAGAAAGAAGTTTCACCGAATGATTCTGTGTAGTTTATATTTGAAGACATTCCTTTTTCCACTATTACCCTCTTAGCGCTCCGAATCTCCACTTGCATTTTCTACAAAAAGAGTGTTTCATAACTGCTCAATCAAAAATATGTTTTACCTCTGTTAACTGAATTTACAGATCAGAAATAAGTTTCACAGAATGCATCTGTGTAGTTTTTATTTGAAGATATTCTTTTTCCCAATGTAGGCCTCTTAGCGCTTAGCATGTCCAATTGCAGTTTATACAGAAAGAGTGTTTCAGAACGGCTCAATTAAAAGTAAGGTTCAACTCTGTTAGTTGAATGCACAGAACAGAAAGAATTTTCACAGAATGCTACTGTGTAGTTTATATTTGAATATATTACTTTTTCCACTATTACCCTCTTAGCGCTCCGAATGTCCACTTGCATTATCTACAGAAAGAGTGTTCAGAACTGCGCAATCAAAAGTATGGTTTAACTCTGTTAGCTTAATGAACATATCAGAAATAAGTTTCACACAATGCTTCTGTGTAGTTTTTATTTGAAGATATTATTTTTCCCAATATAGGCCTCTTAGTGCTCAGAATGTCCAACTGCAGTTTCTACAGAAAGAGTGTTTCAGAAAGGCTCAATCAAAAGTAAGGTTCAACTCTGTTAGTTGAATGCACAGAACAGAAAGAAGTTTCATACAATGCTTCTGTGTAGTTTATATTTGAACATATTCTTTTTTCCACTATTACCCACTTAGCGCTACGAATGTCCAGTTGAATTTTCTACAGACAGAGTGTTTCAAAACTGCTCAATCAAAAGTATGGTTTAACTCTGTTAGCTGAATGCTCAGATCAGAAAGAAGTTTCACAGAATGCTTCTGTGTAGTTTATATTTGAATATATTCCTTTTTCCACTACTACGCTCTTAGCGCTCCAAATGTCCAGTTGCATTTTCTACAGAAAGAGTGTTCAGATCTGCTCAATCAAAAGTATGGTTTAACTCTGTTAGCTGAATGCACAGATCAGAAAGAAGTTTCACCGAATGATTCTGTGTAGTTTATATTTGAAGACATTCCTTTTTCCACTATTACCCTCTTAGCGCTCCGAATCTCCACTTGCATTTTCTACAGAAAGATTGTTTCAGAAAGGCTCAATCAAAACTAAGGTTCAACTCTTTTAGTTGAACAAACAGAACAGAAAGAAGTTTCACACAATTCTTCTGTGTAGTTTTTATTTGTAGACATTCTTTTTCCCAATATAGGCCTCTTAGCGCTCAGAATGTCCAATTGCAGTTTCTACAGAAAGAGTGTTTCAGAACGGCTCAATCAAAAGTAAGGTTCAACTCTGTTAGTTGAATGCACAGAACAGAAAGAAGTTTCATACAATGCTTCTGTGTAGTTTATATTTGAACATATTCTTTTTTCCACTATTACCCACATAGCGCTACGAATGTCCAGTTGCATTTTCTACAGACAGAGTGTTTGAAAACTGCTCAATCAAAAGTATGGTTTAACTCTGTTAGCTGAATGCTCAGATCAGAAAGAAGTTTCACAGAATGCTTCTGTGTAGTTTATATTTGAATATATTGCTTTTTCCACTACTACGCTCTTAGCGCTCCAAATGTCCAGTTGCATTTTCTACAGAAAGAGTGTTCAGATCTGCTCAATCAAAAGTATGGTTTAACTCTGTTAGCTGAATGCACAGATCAGAAAGAAGTTTCACCGAATGATTCTGTGTAGTTTATATTTGAAGACATTCCTTTTTCCACTATTACCCTCTTAGCGCTCCGAATCTCCACTTGCATTTTCTACAAAAAGAGTGTTTCATAACTGCTCAATCAAAAATATGTTTTACCTCTGTTAACTGAATTTACAGATCAGAAATAAGTTTCACAGAATGCATCTGTGTAGTTTTTATTTGAAGATATTCTTTTTCCCAATGTAGGCCTCTTAGCGCTTAGCATGTCCAATTGCAGTTTCTACAGAAAGAGTGTTTCAGAACGGCTCAATCAAAAGTAAGGTTCAAATCTGTTAGTTGAATGCACAGAACAGAAAGAATTTTCACAGAATGCTACTGTGTAGTTTATATTTGAATATATTCCTTTTTCCACTATTACCCTCTTAGCGCTCCGAATGTCCACTTGCATTTTCTACAGAAAGAGTGTTCAGAACTGCGCAATCAAAAGTATGGTTTAACTCTGTTAGCTTAATGAACATATCAGAAATAAGTTTCACACAATGCTTCTGTGTAGTTTTTATTTGAAGATATTATTTTTCCCAATATAGGCCTCCTAGCGCTCAGAATGTCCAATTGCAGTTTCTACAGAAAGAGTGTTTCAGAAAGGCTCAATCAAAAGTAAGGTTCAACTCTGTTAGTTGAATGCACAGAACACAAAGAAGTTTCATACAATGCTTCTGTGTAGTTTATATTTGAACATATTCACTTTTCCACTATTACCCACTTAGCGCTACGAATGTCCAGTTGCATTTTCTACAGACAGAGTGTTTCAAAACTGCTCAATCAAAATATGGTTTAACTCTGTTAGGTGAATGCTCAGATCAGAAAAAAGTTTCACAGAATGCTTCTGTGTAGTTTATATTTGAATATATTCCTTTTTCCACTACTACTCTCCTAGCGCTCCAAATGTCCAGTTGCATTTTCTACAGAAAGAGTGTTCAGATCTGCTCAATCAAAAGTATGGTTTAACTCTGTTAGCTGAATGCACAGATCAGAAAGAAGTTTCACAGAATGATTCTGTGTAGTTTATATTTGGAGACATTCCTTTTTCCACTATTACCCTCTTAGCGCTCCGAATCTCCACTTGCATTTTCTACAGAAAGAGTGTTTCAGAACGGCTCAATCAAAACTAAGGTTCAACTCTTTTAGTTGAACAAACAGAACAGAAAGAAGTTTCACAAAATTCTTCTGTGTAGTTTTTATTTGTAGACATTCTTTTTCCCAATATAGGCCTCTTAGCGCTCAGAATGTCAAATTGCAGTTTCTACAGAAAGAGTGTTTCAGAACGGCTCAATCAAAAGTAAGGTTCAACTCTGTTAGTTGAATGCACAGAACAGAAAGAAGTTTCATACAATGCTTCTGTGTAGTTTATATTTGAACATATTCTTTTTTCCACTATTACCCACTTAGCACTACGAATGTCCAGTTGCATTTTCTACAGACAGAGTGTTTCAAAACTGCTCAATCAAAAGTATGGTTTAACTCTGTTAGCTGAATGCTCAGATCAGAAAGAAGTTTCACAGAATGCTTCTGTGTAGTTTATATTTGAATATATTCCTTTTTAAACTACTACTCTCTTAGCGCTCCGAATCTCCACTTGCATTTTCTACAAAAAGAGTGTTTCATAACTGCTCAATCAAAAATATGTTTTATCTCTGTTAACTGAATTTACAGATCAGAAATAAGTTTCACAGAATGCATCTGTGTAGTTTTTATTTGAAGATATTCTTTTTCCCAATGTAGGCCTCTTAGCGCTTAGCATGTCCAATTGCAGTTTCTACAGAAAGAGTGTTTCAGAACGGCTCAATCAAAAGTAAGGTTCAACTCTGTGAGTTGAATGCACAGAACAGAAAGTATTTTCACAGAATGCTACTGTGTAGTTTATATTTGAATATATTCCTTTTTCCACTATTACCCTCTTAGCGCTCCGAATGTCCACTTGCATTTTCTACAGAAAGAGTGTTCAGAACTGGGCAATCAAAAATATGTTTTATCTCTGCTAACTGAATTTACAGATCAGAAATAAGTTTCACAGAATGCATCTGTGTAGTTTTTATTTGAAGATATTCTTTTTCCCAATGTAGGCCTCTTAGCGCTTAGCATGTCCAATTGCAGTTTCTACAGAAAGAGTGTTTCAGAACGGCTCAATCAAAAGTAAGGATCAACTCTGTTAGTTGAATGCACAGAACAGAAAGAATTTTCACGGAATGCTACTGTGTAGTTTATATTTGAATATATTCCTTTTTCCACTATTACCCTCTTAGCGCTCCGAATGTCCACTTGCATTTTCTACAGAAAGAGTGTTCAGAACTGCGCAATCAAAAGTATGGTTTAACTCTGTTAGCTTAATGAACATATCAGAAATAAGTTTCACACAATGCTTCTGTGTAGTTTTTATTTGAAGATATTATTTTTCCCAATAGAGGCCTCTTAGCGCTCAGAATGTCCAATTGCAGTTTCTACAGAAAGAGTGTTTCAGAAAGGCTCAATCAAAGTAAGGTTCAACTCTGTTAGTTGAATGCACAGAACAGAAAGTATTTTCATACAATGCTTCTGTGTATTTTATATTTGAACATATTCTTTTTTCCACTATTACCCACTTAGCGCTACGAATGTCCAGTGGCATTTTCTACAGACAGAGTGTTTCAAAACTGCTCAATCAAAAGTATGGTTTAACTCTGTTAGCTGAATGCTCAGATCAGAAAGAAGTTTCACAGAATGCTTCTGTGTAGTTTATATTTGAATATATTCCTTTTTCCACTAGTACGCTCTTACCGCTCAAAATGTCCAGTTGCATTTTCTACAGAAAGAGTGTTCAGATCTGCTCAATCAAAAGTATGGTTTAACTCTGTTAGCTGAATGCACAGATCAGAAAGAAGTTTCACCGAATGATTCTGTGTAGTTTATATTTGAAGACATTCCTTTTTCCACTATTACCCTCTTAGCGCTCCGAATCTCCACTTGCATTTTCTACAAAAAGAGTGTTTCATAACTGCTCAATCAAAAATATGTTTTATCTCTGCTAACTGAATTTACAGATCAGAAATAAGTTTCACAGAATGCATCTGTGTAGTTTTTATTTGAAGATATTCTTTTTCCCAATGTAGGCCTCTTAGCGCTTAGCATGTCCAATTGCAGTTTCTACAGAAAGAGTGTTTCAGAACGGCTCAATCAAAAGTAAGGTTCAACTCTGTTAGTTGAATGCACAG
The DNA here is from genome assembly GCF_028878055.3 of Symphalangus syndactylus. Taxonomy (NCBI): domain Eukaryota; kingdom Metazoa; phylum Chordata; class Mammalia; order Primates; family Hylobatidae; genus Symphalangus; species Symphalangus syndactylus. The sequence continues at coordinate 6,965,684 of NC_072445.2, read as the reverse complement.
AACAGAAAGAAGTTTCACCGAATGATTCTGTGTAGTTTATATTTGAAGACATTCCTTTTTCCACTATTACCCTCTTAGCGCTCCGAATGTCCACTTCCATTTTCTACAGAAAGAGTGTTCAGAACTGCGCAATCAAAAGTATCGTTTAACTCTGTTAGCTTAATGAACATATCAGAAATAAGTTTCACACAATGCTTCTGTGTAGTTTTTATTTGAAGATATTATTTTTCCCAATAGAGGACTCTTAGCGCTCAGAATGTCCAATTGCAGTTTCTACAGAAAGAGTGTTTCAGAAAGGCTCAATCAAAAGTAAGGTTCAACTCTGTTAGTTGAATGCACAGAACAGAAAGAAGTTTCATACAATGCTTCTGTGTAGTTTATCTTTGAACATATTCTTTTTTCCACTATTACCCACTTAGCGCTACGAATGTCCAGTTGCATTTTCTACAGACAGAGTGTTTCAAATCTGCTCAATCAAAAGTATGGTTTAAATCTGTTAGCTGAATGCTCAGATCAGAAAGAAGTTTCACAGAATGCTTCTGTGTATTTTATATTTGAATATATTCCTTTTTCCACTACTACTCTCTTAGCGCTCCAAATGTCCAGTTGCATTTTCTACAGAAAGAGTGTTCAGATCTGCTCAATCAAAAGTATGGTTTAACTCTGTTAGCTGAATGCACAGATCAGAAAGAAGTTTCACCGAATGATTCTGTGTAGTTTATATTTGGAGACATTCCTTTTTCCACTATTACCCTCTTAGCGCTCCGAATCTCCCCTTGCATTTTCTACAAAAAGAGTGTTTCATAACTGCTCAATCAAAAATATGTTTTATCTCTGTTAACTGAATTTACAGATAAGAAATAAGTTTCACAGAATGCATCTGTGTAGTTTTTATTTGAAGATATTCTTTTTCCCAATGTAGGCCTCTTAGCGCTTAGCATGTCCAATTGCAGTTTCTACAGAAAGAGTGTTTCAGAACGGCTCAATCAAAAGTAAGGTTCAACTCTGTTAGTTGAATGCACAGAACAGAAAGAATTTTCACAGAATGCTACTGTGTAGTTTATATTTGAATATATTCTTTTTCCACTATTACCCTCTTAGCGCTCCGAATGTCCACTTGCATGTTCTACAGAAAGAGTGTTCAGAACTGCGCAATCAAAAGTATCTTTTAACTCTGTTAGCTTAATGTACATATCAGAAATAAGTTTCACACAATGCTTCTGTGTAGTTTTTATTTGAAGATATTATTTTTCCCAATAGAGGCCTCTTAGCGCTCAGAATGTCCAATTGCAGTTTCTACAGAAAGAGTGTTTCAGAAAGGCTCAATCAAAAGTAAGGTTCAACTCTGTTAGTTGAATGCACAGAACAGAAAGTAGTTTCATACAATGCTTCTGTGTAGCTTATATTTGAACATCTTCTTATTTCCATATTACCCACTTAGCGCTAAGAATGTCCAGTTGCATTTTCTACAGACAGAGTGTTTCAAAACTGCTCAATCAAAATTATGGTTTACCTCTGTTAGCTGAATGCTCAGATCAGAAAGATGTTTCACAGAATGCTTCTGTGTAGTTTATATTTGAATATATTCCTTTTTCCACTACTACTCTCTTAGCGCTCCAAATGTGCAGTTGCATTTTCTACAGAAAGAGTGTTCAGATCTGCTCAATCAAAAGTATGGTTTAACTCTGTTAGCTGAATGCACATATCAGAAAGAAGTTTCACAGAATGAATCTGTGTAGTTTATATTTGGAGACATTCCTTTTTCCACTATTACCCTCTTAGCGCTCCGAATCTCCACTTGCATTTTCTACAGAAAGAGTGTTTCAGAACGGCTCAATCAAAACTAAGGTTCAAATGTTTTAGTTGAACAAACAGAACAGAAAGAAGTTTCACACAATTCTTCTGTGTAGTTTTTATTTGTAGACATTCTTTTTCCCAATATAGGCCTCTTAGCACTCAGAATGTCCAATTGCAGTTACTACAGAAAGAGTGTTTCAGAACGGCTCAATCAAAAGTAAGGTTCAACTCTGTTAGTTGAATGCACAGAACAGAAAGAAGTTTCATACAATGCTTCTGTGTAGTTTCCATTTGAACATATTCTTTTTTCCACTATTACCCACTTAGCGCTACGAATGTCCAGTTGCATTTTCTACAGACAGAGTGTTTCAAAACTGCTCAATCAAAAGTATGGTTTAACTCTGTTAGCTGAATGCACAGATCAGAATGAAGTTTCACAGAATGCTTCTGTGTAGTTTCTATTTGAACATATTCTTTTTTCCACTATTACCCACTTAGCGCTAGGAATGTCCAGTTGCATTTTCTACAGAAAGAGTGTTCAGATCTGCTCAATCAAAAGTATGGTTTAACTCTGTTAGCTGAATGCACAGATCAGAAAGAAGTTTCACCGAATGATTCTGTGTAGTTTATATTTGAAGACATTCCTTTTTCCACTATTACCCTCTTAGCGCTCCGAATCTCCACTTGCATTTTCTACAAAAAGAGTGTTTCATAACTGCTCAATCAAAAATATGTTTTATCTCTGTTAACTGAATTTACAGATCAGAAATAAGTTTCACAGAATGCATCTGTGTAGTTTTTATTTGAAGATATTCTTTTTCCCAATGTAGGCCTCTTAGCGCTTAGCATGTCCAATTGCAGTTTCTACAGAAAGAGTGTTTCAGAACGGCTCAATCAAAAGTAAGGTTCAACTCTGTTAGTTGAATGCACAGAACAGAAAGAATTTTCACAGAATGCTACTGTGTAGTTAATATTTGAATATATTCCTTTTTCCACTATTACCCTCTTAGCGCTCGGAATGTCCACTTGCATTTTCTACAGAAAGACTGTTCAGAACTGCGCAATCAAAAATATGGTTTAACTCTGTTAGCTTAATGAACATATCAGAAATAAGTTTCACACAATGCTTCTGTGTAGTTTTTATTTGAAGATATTATTTTTCCCAATAGAGGCCTCTTAGCGCTCAGAATGTCCAATTGCAGTTTCTACAGAAAGAGTGTTTCAGAAAGGCTCAATCAAAAGTAAGGTTCAACTCTGTTAGTTGAATGCACAGAATAGAAAGAAGTTTCATACAATGCTTCTGTGTAGTTTATATTTGAACATATTCTTTTTTCAACTATTACCCACTTAGCGCTACGAATGTCCATTTGCATTTTCTACAGACAGAGTGTTTCAAAACTGCTCAATCAAAAGTATGTTTAACTCTGTTAGCTGAATGCTCAGATCAGAAAGAAGTTTCACAGAATGCTTCTGTGTAGTTTATATTTGAATATATTCCTTTTTCCACTACTACTCTCTTAGCGCTCCAAATGTCCAGTTGCATTTTCTACAGAAAGAGTGTTCAGATCTGCTCAATCAAAAGTATGGTTTAACTCTGTTAGCTGAATGCACAGATCAGAAAGAAGTTTCACAGAATGATTCTGTGTAGTTTATATTTGGAGACATTCCTTTTTCCACTATTACCCTCTTAGCGCTCCGAATCTCCACTTGCATTTTCTACAGAAAGAGTGTTTCAGAACGGCTCAATCAAAACTAAGGTTCAACTCTTTTAGTTGAACAAACAGAACAGAAAGAAGTTTCACAAAATTCTTCTGTGTAGTTTTTATTTGTAGACATTCTTTTTCCCAATATAGGCCTCCTAGCGCTCAGAATGTCCAATTGCAGTTTCTACAGAAAGAGTGTTTCAGAACGGCTCAATCAAAAGTAAGGTTCAACTCTGTTAGTTGAATGCACAGAACAGAAAGAAGTTTCATACAATGCTTCTGTGTAGTTTATATTTGATCATATTCTTTTGTCCACTATTACCCACTTAGCGCTACGAATGTCCAGTTGCATTTTCTACAGACAGAGTGTTTCAAAACTGCTCAATCAAAAGTATGGTTTAACTCTGTTAGCTGAATGCTCAGATCAGAAAGAAGTTTCACAGAATGCTTCTGTATAGTTTATATTTGAATATATTCCTTTTTCCACTACAACGCTGCTATCGCTCCAAATGTCCAGTTGCATTTTCTACAGAAAGAGTGTTCAGATCTGCTCAATCAAAAGTATGGTTTAACTCTGTTAGCTGAATGCACAGATCAGAAAGAAGTTTCACCGAATGATTCTGTGTAGTTTATATTTGAAGACATTCCTTTTTCCACTATTACCCTCTTAGCGCTCCGAATCTCCACTTGCATTTTCTACAAAAAGAGTGTTTCATAACTGATCAATCAAAAATATGTTTTATCTCTGTTAACTGAATTTACAGATCAGAAATAAGTTTCACAGAATGCATCTGTGTAGTTTTTATTTGAAGATATTCTTTTTCCCAATGTAGGCCTCTTAGCGCTTAGCATGTCCAATTGCAGTTTCTACAGAAAAAGTGTTTCAGAACGGCTCAATCAAAAGTAAGGTTCAACTCTGTTAGTTGAATGCACAGAACAGAAAGAATTTTCACAGAATGCTACTGTGTAGTTTATATTTGAATATATTCCTTTTTCCACTATTACCCTATTAGCGCTCCGAATGTCCAATTGCATTTTCTACAGAAAGAGTGTTCAGTACTGCGCAATCAAAAGTATGGTTTAACTCTGTTAGCTGAATGCACAGATCAGAAAGAAGTTTCACAGAATGATTCTGTGTAGTTTATATTTGGAGACATTCCTTTTTCCACTATTACCCTCTTAGCGCTCCGATCTCCACTTGCATTTTCTACAGAAAGAGTGTTTCAGAACGGGTCAAACAAAACTAAGGTTCAACTCTTTTAGTTGAACAAACAGAACAGGAAGAAGTTTCACACAATTCTTCTGTGTAGTTTTTATTTGTAGACATTCTTTTTCCCAATATAGGCCTTTAGCGCTCAGAATGTCCAATTGCAGTTTCTACAGAAAGAGTGTTTCAGAACGGCTCAATCAAAAGTAAGGTTCAACTCTGTTAGTTGAATGCACAGAACAGAAAGAAGTTTCATACAATGCTTCTGTGTAGTTTATATTTGAACATATTCTTTTTTCCACTATTACCCACATAGCGCTACGAATGTCCAGTTGCATTTTCTACAGACAGAGTGTTTCAAAACTGCTTAATCAAAAGTATGGTTTAACTCTGTTAGCTGAATGCTCAGATCAGAAAGATGTCTCACAGAATGCTTCTGTGTAGTTTATATTTGAATATATTCCTTTTTCCACTACTACGCTCTTAGCGCTCCAAATGTCCAGTTGCATTTTCTACAGAAAGAGTGTTCAGATCTGCTCAATCAAAAGTATGGTTTAACTCTGTTAGCTGAATGCACAGATCAGAAAGAAGTTTCACCGAATGATTCTGTGTAGTTTATATTTGAAGACATTCCTTTTTCCACTATTACCCCCTTAGCGCTCCGAATCTCCACTTGCATTTTCTACAAAAAGAGTGTTTCATAACTGCTCAATCAAAAATATGTTTTATCTCTGTTAACTGAATTTACAGATCAGAAATAAGTTTCACAGAATGCATCTGTGTAGTTCTTATTTGAAGCTATACTTTTTCCCAATGTAGGCCTCTTAGCGCTTAGCATGTCCAATTGCAGTTTCTACAGAAAGAGTGTTTCAGAACGGCTCAATCAAATGTAAGGGTCAACTCTGTTAGTTGAATGCACAGAACAGAAAGAATTTTCACAGAATGCTACTGTGTAGTTTATATTTGAATATATTCCTTTTTCCACTATTACCCTCTTAGCGCTCCGAATGTCCACTTGCATTTTCTACAGAAAGAGTGTTCAGAACTGCGCAATCAAAAGTATGGTTTAACTCTGTTAGCTTAATGAACATATCAGGAATAAGTTTCACACAATGCTTCTGTGTAGTTTTTATTTGAAGATATTATTTTTCCCAATATAGGCCTCTTAGCGCTCAGAATGTCCAATTGCAGTTTCTACAGAAAGAGTGTTTCAGAAAGGCTCAATCAAAAGTAAGGTTCAACTCTGTTAGTTGAATGCACAGAACAGAAAGTAGTTTCATACAATGCTTCTGTGTAGTTTATATTTGAACATATTTTTTTTCCACTATTACCCACATAGCGCTACGAATGTCCAGTTGTATTTTCTACAGACAGAGTGTTTCAAAACTGCTCAATCAAAAGTATGGTTTAACTCTGTTAGCTGAATGCTCAGATCAGAAAGAAGTTTCACAGAATGCTTCTGTGTATTTTATATTTGAATATATTCCTTTTTCCACTACTACGCTCTTAGCGCTCCAAATGACCAGTTGCATTTTCTACAGAAAGAGTGTTCAGATCTGCTGAATCAAAAGTATGGTTTAACTCTGTTAGCTGAATGCACAGATCAGAAAGAAGTTTCACCGAACGATTCTGTGTAGTTTATATTTGAAGACATTCCTTTTTCCACTATTACCCCGTTAGCGCTCCGAATCTCCACTTGCATTTTCTACAAAAAGAGTGTTTCATAACTGCTCAATCAAAAATATGTTTTATCTCTGTTAACTGAATTTACAGATCAGAAATAAGTTTCACAGAATGCATCTGTGTAGTTTTTATTTGAAGATATACTTTTTCCCAATGTAGGCCTCTTAGCGCTTAGCATGTCCAATTGCAGTTTCTACAGAAAGAGTGTTTCAGAACGGCTCAATCAAAAGTAAGGTTCAACTCTGTTAGTTGAATGCACAGAACAGAAAGAATTTTCACAGAATGCTACTGTGTAGTTTATATTTGAATATATTCCTTTTTCCACTATTACCCTCTTAGCGCTCCGAATGTCCACTTGCATTTTCTACAGAAAGAGTGTTCAGAACTGCGCAATCAAAAGTATGGTTTAACTCTGTTAGCTTAATGAACATATCAGGAATAAGTTTCACACAATGCTTCTGTGTAGTTTTTATTTGAAGATATTATTTTTCCCAATATAGGCCTCTTAGCGCTCAGAATGTCCAATTGCAGTTTCTACAGAAAGAGTGTTTCAGAAAGGCTCAATCAAAAGTAAGGTTCAACTCTGTTAGTTGAATGCACAGAACAGAAAGTAGTTTCATACAATGCTTCTGTGTAGTTTATATTTGAACATATTTTTTTTCCACTATTACCCACATAGCGCTACGAATGTCCAGTTGCATTTTCTACAGACAGAGTGTTTCAAAACTGCTCAATCAAAAGTATGGTTTAACTCTGTTAGCTGAATGCTCAGATCAGAAAGAAGTTTCACAGAATGCTTCTGTGTAGTTTATATTTGAATATATTCCTTTTTCCACTACTACGCTCTTAGCGCTCCAAATGACCAGTTGCATTTTCTACAGAAAGAGTGTTCAGATCTGCTCAATCAAAAGTATGGTTTAACACTGTTAGCTGAATGCACAGATCAGAAAGAAGTTTCACCGAATGATTCTGTGTAGTTTATATTTGAAGACATTCGTTTTCCACTATTACCCTCTTAGCGCTCCGAATCTCCACTTGCATTTTCTACAAAAAGAGTGTTTCATAACTGCTCCATCAAAAATATGATTTATCTCTGTTATCTGAATTTACAGATCAGAAATAAGTTTCACAGAATGCATCTGTGTAGTTTTTATTTGAAGATATTCTTTTTCCCAATGTAGGCCTCTTAGCGCTTAGCATGTCCAATTGCAGTTTCTACAGAAGGAGTGTTTCAGAACGGCTCAATCAAAAGTAAGGTTCAACTCTGTTAGTTGAATGCACAGAACAGAAAGAATTTTCACAGAATGCTACTGTGTAGTTTATATTTGAATATAGTCCTTTTTCCACTATTACCTTCTTAGCGCTCCGAATGTCCACTTGCATTTTCTACAGAAAGAGTGTTCAGAACTGCGCAATCAAAAGTATGGTTTAATTCTGTTAGCTTAATGAACATATCAGAAATAAGTTTCACACAATGCTTCTGTGTAGTTTTTATTTGAAGATATTATTTTTCCCAATAGAGGCCTCTTAGCGCTCAGAATGTCCAATTGCAGTTTCTACAGAAAGAGTGTTTCAGAAAGGCTCAATCAAAAGTAAGGTTCAACTCTGTTAGTTGAATGCACAGAACAGAAAGAAGTTTCATACAATGCTTCTGTGTAGTTTATATTTGAACATATTCTTTTTTCCACTATTACCCACTTAGCGCTACGAATGTCCAGTTGCATTTTCTACAGACAGAGTGTTTCAAAACTGCTCAATCAAAAGTATGGTTTAACTCTGTTAGCTAAATGCTCAGATCAGAAAGAAGTTTCACAGAATGCTTCTGTGTAGTTTATATTTGAATATATTCCTTTTTCCACTACTACTCTCTTAGCGCTCCAAATGTCCAGTTGCATTTTCTACAGAAAGAGTGTTCAGATCTGCTCAATCAAAAGTATGGTTTAACTCTGTTAGCTGAATGCACAGATCAGAAAGAAGTTTCACCGAACGATTCTGTGTAGTTTATATTTGAAGACATTCCTTTTTCCACTATTACCCCGTTAGCGCTCCGAATCTCCACTTGCATTTTCTACAAAAAGAGTGTTTCATAACTGCTCAATCAAAAATATGTTTTATCTCTGTTAACTGAATTTACAGATCAGAAATAAGTTTCACAGAATGCATCTGTGTAGTTTTTATTTGAAGATATACTTTTTCCCAATGTAGGCCTCTTAGCGCTTAGCATGTCCAATTGCAGTTTCTACAGAAAGAGTGTTTCAGAACGGCTCAATCAAAAGTAAGGTTCAACTCTGTTAGTTGAATGCACAGAACAGAAAGAATTTTCACAGAATGCTACTGTGTAGTTTATATTTGAATATATTCCTTTTTCCACTATTACCCTCTTAGCGCTCCGAATGTCCACTTGCATTTTCTACAGAAAGAGTGTTCAGAACTGCGCAATCAAAAGTATGGTTTAACTCTGTTAGCTTAATGAACATATCAGGAATAAGTTTCACACAATGCTTCTGTGTAGTTTTTATTTGAAGATATTATTTTTCCCAATATAGGCCTCTTAGCGCTCAGAATGTCCAATTGCAGTTTCTACAGAAAGAGTGTTTCAGAAAGGCTCAATCAAAAGTAAGGTTCAACTCTGTTAGTTGAATGCACAGAACAGAAAGAATTTTCACAGAATGCTACTGTGTAGTTTATATTTGAATATATTCCTTTTTCCACTATTACCGTCTTAGCGCTCCGAATGTCCACTTGCATTTTCTACAGAAAGCGTGTTCAGAACTGCGCAATCAAAAGTATGGTTTAACTCTGTTAGCTTAATGAACATATCAGGAATAAGTTTCACACAATGCTTCTGTGTAGTTTTTATTTGAAGATATTTTTTTTCCCAATAGAGGCCTCTTAGCGCTCAGAATGTCCAATTGCAGTTTCTACAGAAAGAGTGTTTCAGAAAGGCTCAATCAAAAGTAAGGTTCAACTCTGTTAGTTGAATGCACAGAATATAAAGTAGTTTCATACAATGCTTCTGTGTAGTTTATATTTGAACATATTTTTTTTCCACTATTACCCACATAGCGCTACGAATGTCCAGTTGCATTTTCTACAGACAGAGTGTTTCAAAACTGCTCAATCAAAAGTATGGTTTAACTCTGTTAGCTGAATGCTCAGATCAGAAAGAAGTTTCACAGAATGCTTCTGTGTAGTTTATATTTGAATATATTCCTTTTTCCACTACTACGCTCTTAGCGCTCCAAATGACCAGTTGCATTTTCTACAGAAAGAGTGTTCAGATCTGCTCAATCAAAAGTATGGTTTAACACTGTTAGCTGAATGCACAGATCAGAAAGAAGTTTCACCGAATGATTCTGTGTAGTTTATATTTGAAGACATTCGTTTTCCACTATTACCCTCTTAGCGCTCCGAATCTCCACTTGCATTTTCTACAAAAAGAGTGTTTCATAACTGCTCCATCAAAAATATGATTTATCTCTGTTATCTGAATTTACAGATCAGAAATAAGTTTCACAGAATGCATCTGTGTAGTTTTTATTTGAAGATATTCTTTTTCCCAATGTAGGCCTCTTAGCGCTTAGCATGTCCAATTGCAGTTTCTACAGAAGGAGTGTTTCAGAACGGCTCAATCAAAAGTAAGGTTCAACTCTGTTAGTTGAATGCACAGAACAGAAAGAATTTTCACAGAATGCTACTGTGTAGTTTATATTTGAATATAGTCCTTTTTCCACTATTACCTTCTTAGCGCTCCGAATGTCCACTTGCATTTTCTACAGAAAGAGTGTTCAGAACTGCGCAATCAAAAGTATGGTTTAATTCTGTTAGCTTAATGAACATATCAGAAATAAGTTTCACACAATGCTTCTGTGTAGTTTTTATTTGAAGATATTATTTTTCCCAATAGAGGCCTCTTAGCGCTCAGAATGTCCAATTGCAGTTTCTACAGAAAGAGTGTTTCAGAAAGGCTCAATCAAAAGTAAGGTTCAACTCTGTTAGTTGAATGCACAGAACAGAAAGAAGTTTCATACAATGCTTCTGTGTAGTTTATATTTGAACATATTCTTTTTTCCACTATTACCCACTTAGCGCTACGAATGTCCAGTTGCATTTTCTACAGACAGAGTGTTTCAAAACTGCTCAATCAAAAGTATGGTTTAACTCTGTTAGCTAAATGCTCAGATCAGAAAGAAGTTTCACAGAATGCTTCTGTGTAGTTTATATTTGAATATATTCCTTTTTCCACTACTACTCTCTTAGCGCTCCAAATGTCCAGTTGCATTTTCTACAGAAAGAGTGTTCAGATCTGCTCAATCAAAAGTATGGTTTAACTCTGTTAGCTGAATGCACAGATCAGAAAGAAGTTTCACCGAACGATTCTGTGTAGTTTATATTTGAAGACATTCCTTTTTCCACTATTACCCCGTTAGCGCTCCGAATCTCCACTTGCATTTTCTACAAAAAGAGTGTTTCATAACTGCTCAATCAAAAATATGTTTTATCTCTGTTAACTGAATTTACAGATCAGAAATAAGTTTCACAGAATGCATCTGTGTAGTTTTTATTTGAAGATATACTTTTTCCCAATGTAGGCCTCTTAGCGCTTAGCATGTCCAATTGCAGTTTCTACAGAAAGAGTGTTTCAGAACGGCTCAATCAAAAGTAAGGTTCAACTCTGTTAGTTGAATGCACAGAACAGAAAGAATTTTCACAGAATGCTACTGTGTAGTTTATATTTGAATATATTCCTTTTTCCACTATTACCCTCTTAGCGCTCCGAATGTCCACTTGCATTTTCTACAGAAAGAGTGTTCAGAACTGCGCAATCAAAAGTATGGTTTAACTCTGTTAGCTTAATGAACATATCAGGAATAAGTTTCACACAATGCTTCTGTGTAGTTTTTATTTGAAGATATTATTTTTCCCAATATAGGCCTCTTAGCGCTCAGAATGTCCAATTGCAGTTTCTACAGAAAGAGTGTTTCAGAAAGGCTCAATCAAAAGTAAGGTTCAACTCTGTTAGTTGAATGCACAGAACAGAAAGTAGTTTCATACAATGCTTCTGTGTAGTTTATATTTGAACATATTTTTTTTCCACTATTACCCACATAGCGCTACGAATGTCCAGTTGCATTTTCTACAGACAGAGTGTTTCAAAACTGCTCAATCAAAAGTATGGTTTAACTCTGTTAGCTGAATGCTCAGATCAGAAAGAAGTTTCACAGAATGCTTCTGTGTAGTTTATATTTGAATATATTCCTTTTTCCACTACTACGCTCTTAGCGCTCCAAATGACCAGTTGCATTTTCTACAGAAAGAGTGTTCAGATCTGCTCAATCAAAAGTATGGTTTAACACTGTTAGCTGAATGCACAGATCAGAAAGAAGTTTCACCGAATGATTCTGTGTAGTTTATATTTGAAGACATTCGTTTTCCACTATTACCCTCTTAGCGCTCCGAATCTCCACTTGCATTTTCTACAAAAAGAGTGTTTCATAACTGCTCCATCAAAAATATGATTTATCTCTGTTATCTGAATTTACAGATCAGAAATAAGTTTCACAGAATGCATCTGTGTAGTTTTTATTTGAAGATATTCTTTTTCCCAATGTAGGCCTCTTAGCGCTTAGCATGTCCAATTGCAGTTTCTACAGAAAGAGAGTTTCAGAACGGCTCAATCAAAAGTAAGGTTCAACTCTGTTAGTTGAATGCACAGAACAGAAAGAATTTTCACAGAATGCTACTGTGTAGTTTATATTTGAATATAGTCCTTTTTCCACTATTACCTTCTTAGCGCTCCGAATGTCCACTTGCATTTTCTACAGAAAGAGTGTTCAGAACTGCGCAATCAAAAGTATGGTTTAACTCTGTTAGCTTAATGAACATATCAGAAATAAGTTTCACACAATGCTTCTGTGTAGTTTTTATTTGAAGATATTATTTTTCCCAATAGAGGCCTCTTAGCGCTCAGAATGTCCAATTGCAGTTTCTACAGAAAGAGTGTTTCAGAAAGGCTCAATCAAAAGTAAGGTTCAACTCTGTTAGTTGAATGCACAGAACAGAAAGAAGTTTCATACAATGCTTCTGTGTAGTTTATATTTGAACATATTCTTTTTTCCACTATTACCCACTTAGCGCTACGAATGTCCAGTTGCATTTTCTACAGACAGAGTGTTTCAAAACTGCTCAATCAAAAGTATGGTTTAACTCTGTTAGCTAAATGCTCAGATCAGAAAGAAGTTTCACAGAATGCTTCTGTGTAGTTTATATTTGAATATATTCCTTTTTCCACTACTACTCTCTTAGCGCTCAAAATGTCCAGTTGCATTTTCTACAGAAAGAGTGTTCAGATCTGCTCAATCAAAAGTATGGTTTAACTCTGTTAGCTGAATGCACAGATCAGAAAGAAGTTTCACAGAATGATTCTGTGTAGTTTATATTTGGAGACATTCCTTTTTCCACTATTACCCTCTTAGCGCTCCGAATCTCCACTTGCATTTTCTACAGAAAGAGTGTTTCAGAACGGCTCAATCAAAACTAAGGTTCAACTCTTTTAGTTGAACAAACAGAACAGAAAGAAGTTTCACACAATTCTTCTGTGTAGTTTTTATTTGTAGACATTCTTTTTCCCAATATAGGCCTCCTAGCGCTCAGAATGTCCAATTGCAGTTTCTACAGAAAGAGTGTTTCAGAACGGCTCAATCAAAAGTAAGGTTCAACTCTGTTAGTTGAATGCACAGAACAGAAAGAAGTTTCATACAATGCTTCTGTGTAGTTTATATTTGAACATATTCTTTTGTCCACTATTACCCACTTAGCGCTACGAATGTCCAGTTGCATTTTCTACAGACAGAGTGTTTCAAAACTGCTCAATCAAAAGTATGGTTTAACTCTGTTAGCTGAATGCTCAGATCAGAAAGAAGTTTCACAGAATGCTTCTGTGTAGTTTATATTTGAATATATTCCTTTTTCCACTACTACGCTGCTATCGCTCCAAATGTCCAGTTGCATTTTCTACAGAAAGAGTGTTCAGATCTGCTCAATCAAAAGTATGGTTTAACTCTGTTAGCTGAATGCACAGATCAGAAAGAAGTTTCACCGAATGATTCTGTGTAGTTTATATTTGAAGACATTCCTTTTTCCACTATTACCCTCTTAGCGCTCCGAATCTCCACTTGCATTTTCTACAAAAAGAGTGTTTCATAACTGCTCAATCAAAAATATGTTTTATCTCTGTTAACTGAATTTACAGATCAGAAATAAGTTTCACAGAATGCATCTGTGTAGTTTTTATTTGAAGATATTCTTTTTCCCAATGTAGGCCTCTTAGCGCTTAGCATGTCCAATTGCAGTTTCTACAGAAAAAGTGTTTCAGAACGGCTCAATCAAAAGTAAGGTTCAACTCTGTTAGTTGAATGCACAGAACAGAAAGAATTTTCACAGAATGCTACTGTGTAGTTTATATTTGAATATATTCCTTTTTCCACTACTACTCTCTTAGCGCTCAAAATGTCCACTTGCATTTTCTACAGAAAGAGTGTTCAGTACTGCGCAATCAAAAGTATGGTTTAACTCTGTTAGCTGAATGCACAGATCAGAAAGAAGTTTCACAGAATGATTCTGTGTAGTTTATATTTGGAGACATTCCTTTTTCCACTATTACCCTCTTAGCGCTCCGATCTCCACTTGCATTTTCTACAGAAAGAGTGTTTCAGAACGGGTCAATCAAAACTAACGTTCAACTCTTTTAGTTGAACAAACAGAACAGGAAGAAGTTTCACACAATTCTTCTGTGTAGTTTTTATTTGTAGACATTCTTTTTCCCAATATAGGCCTTTAGCGCTCAGAATGTCCAATTGCAGTTTCTACAGAAAGAGTGTTTCAGAACGGCTCAATCAAAAGTAAGGTTCAACTCTGTTAGTTGAATGCACAGAACAGAAAGAAGTTTCATACAATGCTTCTGTGTAGTTTATATTTGAACATATTCTTTTGTCCACTATTACCCACTTAGCGCTACGAATGTCCAGTTGCATTTTCTACAGACAGAGTGTTTCAAAACTGCTTAATCAAAAGTATGGTTTAACTCTGTTAGCTGAATGCTCAGATCAGAAAGATGTCTCACAGAATGCTTCTGTGTAGTTTATATATGAATATATTCCTTTTTCCACTACTACGCTCTTAGCGCTCCAAATGTCCAGTTGCATTTTCTACAGAAAGAGTGTTCAGATCTGCTCAATCAAAAGTATGGTTTAACTCTGTTAGCTGAATGCACAGATCAGAAAGAAGTTTCACCAAATGATTCTGTGTAGTTTATATTTGAAGACATTCCTTTTTCCACTATTACCCCCTTAGCGCTCCGAATCTCCACTTGCATTTTCTACAAAAAGAGTGTTTCATAACTGCTCAATCAAAAATATGTTTTATCTCTGTTAACTGAATTTACAGATCAGAAATAAGTTTCACAGAATGCATCTGTGTAGTTCTTATTTGAAGATATACTTTTTCCCAATGTAGGCCTCTTAGCGCTTAGCATGTCCAATTGCAGTTTCTACAGAAAGAGTGTTTCAGAACGGCTCAATCAAAAGTAAGGTTCAACTCTGTTAGTTGAATGCACAGAACAGAAAGAATTTTCACAGAATGCTACTGTGTAGTTTATATTTGAATATATTCCTTTTTCCACTATTACCGTCTTAGCGCTCCGAATGTCCACTTGCATTTTCTACAGAAAGAGTGTTCAGAACTGCGCAATCAAAAGTATGGTTTAACTCTGTTAGCTTAATGAACATATCAGGAATAAGTTTCACACAATGCTTCTGTGTAGTTTTTATTTGAAGATATTTTTTTTCCCAATAGAGGCCTCTTAGCGCTCAGAATGTCCAATTGCAGTTTCTACAGAAAGAGTGTTTCAGAAAGGCTCAATCAAAAGTAAGGTTCAACTCTGTTAGTTGAATGCACAGAATAGAAAGTAGTTTCATACAATGCTTCTGTGTAGTTTATATTTGAACATATTTTTTTTCCACTATTACCCACATAGCGCTACGAATGTCCAGTTGCATTTTCTACAGACAGAGTGTTTCAAAACTGCTCAATCAAAAGTATCGTTTAACTCTGTTAGCTGAATGCTCAGATCAGAAAGAAGTTTCACAGAATGCTTCTGTGTAGTTTATATTTGAATATATTCCTTTTTCCACTACTACGCTCTTAGCGCTCCAAATGACCAGTTGCATTTTCTACAGAAAGAGTGTTCAGATCTGCTCAATCAAAAGTATGGTTTAACACTGTTAGCTGAATGCACAGATCAGAAAGAAGTTTCACCGAATGATTCTGTGTAGTTTATATTTGAAGACATTCGTTTTCCACTATTACCCTCTTAGCGCTCCGAATCTCCACTTGCATTTTCTACAAAAAGAGTGTTTCATAACTGCTCCATCAAAAATATGATTTATCTCTGTTATCTGAATTTACAGATCAGAAATAAGTTTCACAGAATGCATCTGTGTAGTTTTTATTTGAAGATATTCTTTTTCCCAATGTAGGCCTCTTAGCGCTTAGCATGTCCAATTGCAGTTTCTACAGAAAGAGTGTTTCTGAACGGCTCAATCAAAAGTAAGGTTCAACTCTGTTAGTTGAATGCACAGAACAGAAAGAATTTTCACAGAATGCTACTGTGTAGTTTATATTTGAATATAGTCCTTTTTCCACTATTACCTTCTTAGCGCTCCGAATGTCCACTTGCATTTTCTACAGAAAGAGTGTTCAGAACTGCGCAATCAAAAGTATGGTTTAACTCTGTTAGCTTAATGAACATATCAGAAATAAGTTTCACACAATGCTTCTGTGTAGTTTTTATTTGAAGATATTATTTTTCCCAATAGAGGCCTCTTAGCGCTCAGAATGTCCAATTGCAGTTTCTACAGAAAGAGTGTTTCAGAAAGGCTCAATCAAAAGTAAGGTTCAACTCTGTTAGTTGAATGCACAGAACAGAAAGAAGTTTCATACAATGCTTCTGTGTAGTTTATATTTGAACATATTCTTTTTTCCACTATTACCCACTTAGCGCTACGAATGTCCAGTTGCATTTTCTACAGACAGAGTGTTTCAAAACTGCTCAATCAAAAGTATGGTTTAACTCTGTTAGCTAAATGCTCAGATCAGAAAGAAGTTTCACAGAATGCTTCTGTGTAGTTTATATTTGAATATATTCCTTTTTCCACTACTACTCTCTTAGCGCTCAAAATGTCCAGTTGCATTTTCTACAGAAAGAGTGTTCAGATCTGCTCAATCAAAAGTATGGTTTAACTCTGTTAGCTGAATGCACAGATCAGAAAGAAGTTTCACCGAACGATTCTGTGTAGTTTATATTTGAAGACATTCCTTTTTCCACTATTACCCCGTTAGCGCTCCGAATCTCCACTTGCATTTTCTACAAAAAGAGTGTTTCATAACTGCTCAATCAAAAATATGTTTTACCTCTGTTAACTGAATTTACAGATCAGAAATAAGTTTCACAGAATGCATCTGTGTAGTTTTTATTTGAAGATATACTTTTTCCCAATGTAGGCCTCTTAGCGCTTAGCATGTCCAATTGCAGTTTCTACAGAAAGAGTGTTTCAGAACGGCTCAATCAAAAGTAAGGTTCAACTCTGTTAGTTGAATGCACAGAACAGAAAGAATTTTCACAGAATGCTACTGTGTAGTTTATATTTGAATATATTCCTTTTTCCACTATTACCCTCTTAGCGCTCCGAATGTCCACTTGCATTTTCTACAGAAAGAGTGTTCAGAACTGCGCAATCAAAAGTATGGTTTAACTCTGTTAGCTTAATGAACATATCAGGAATAAGTTTCACACAATGCTTCTGTGTAGTTTTTATTTGAAGATATTATTTTTCCCAATATAGGCCTCTTAGCGCTCAGAATGTCCAATTGCAGTTTCTACAGAAAGAGTGTTTCAGAAAGGCTCAATCAAAAGTAAGGTTCAACTCTGTTAGTTGAATGCACAGAACAGAAAGTAGTTTCATACAATGCTTCTGTGTAGTTTATATTTGAACATATTTTTTTTCCACTATTACCCACATAGCGCTACGAATGTCCAGTTGCATTTTCTACAGACAGAGTGTTTCAAAACTGCTCAATCAAAAGTATGGTTTAACTCTGTTAGCTGAATGCTCAGATCAGAAAGAAGTTTCACAGAATGCTTCTGTGTAGTTTATATTTGAATATATTCCTTTTTCCACTACTACGCTCTTAGCGCTCCAAATGACCAGTTGCATTTTCTACAGAAAGAGTGTTCAGATCTGCTCAATCAAAAGTATGGTTTAACACTGTTAGCTGAATGCACAGATCAGAAAGAAGTTTCACCGAATGATTCTGTGTAGTTTATATTTGAAGACATTCGTTTTCCACTATTACCCTCTTAGCGCTCCGAATCTCCACTTGCATTTTCTACAAAAAGAGTGTTTCATAACTGCTCCATCAAAAATATGATTTATCTCTGTTATCTGAATTTACAGATCAGAAATAAGTTTCACAGAATGCATCTGTGTAGTTTTTATTTGAAGATATTCTTTTTCCCAATGTAGGCCTCTTAGCGCTTAGCATGTCCAATTGCAGTTTCTACAGAAAGAGTGTTTCAGAACGGCTCAATCAAAAGTAAGGTTCAACTCTGTTAGTTGAATGCACAGAACAGAAAGAATTTTCACAGAATGCTACTGTGTAGTTTATATTTGAATATAGTCCTTTTTCAACTATTACCTTCTTAGCACTCCGAATGTCCACTTGCATTTTCTACAGAAAGAGTGTTCAGAACTGCGCAATCAAAAGTATGGTTTAACTCTGTTAGCTTAATGAACATATCAGAAATAAGTTTCACACAATGCTTCTGTGTAGTTTTTATTTGAAGATATTATTTTTCCCAATAGAGGCCTCTTAGCGCTCAGAATGTCCAATTGCAGTTTCTACAGAAAGAGTGTTTCAGAAAGGCTCAATCAAAAGTAAGGTTCAACTCTGTTAGTTGAATGCACAGAACAGAAAGAAGTTTCATACAATGCTTCTGTGTAGTTTATATTTGAACATATTTTTTTTCCACTACTACCCACTTAGCGCTACGAATGTCCATTTGCATTTTCTACAGACAGAGTGTTTCAAAACTGCTCAATCAAAAGTATGGTTTAACTCTGTTAGCTAAATGCTCAGATCAGAAAGAAGTTTCACAGAATGCTTCTGTGTAGTTTATATTTGAATATATTCCTTTTTCCACTACTACTCTCTTAGCGCTCCAAATGTCCAGTTGCATTTTCTACAGAAAGAGTGTTCAGATCTGCTCAATCAAAAGTATGGTTTAACTCTGTTAGCTGAATGCACAGATCAGAAAGAAGTTTCACAGAATGATTCTGTGTAGTTTATATTTGGAGACATTCCTTTTTCCACTATTACCCTCTTAGCGCTCCGAATCTCCACTTGCATTTTCTACAGAAAGAGTGTTTCAGAACGGCTCAATCAAAACTAAGGTTCAACTCTTTTAGTTGAACAAACAGAACAGAAAGAAGTTTCACAAAATTCTTCTGTGTAGTTTTTATTTGTAGACATTCTTTTTCCCAATATAGGCCTCCTAGCGCTCAGAATGTCCAATTGCAGTTTCTACAGAAAGAGTGTTTCAGAACGGCTCAATCAAAAGTAAGGTTCAACTCTGTTAGTTGAATGCACAGAACAGAAAGAAGTTTCATACAATGCTTCTGTGTAGTTTATATTTGAACATATTCTTTTTTCCACTATTACCCACTTAGCGCTATGAATGTCCAGTTGCATTTTCTACAGACAGAGTGTTTCAAAACTGCTCAATCAAAAGTATGGTTTAACTCTGTTAGCTGAATGCTCAGATCAGAAAGAAGTTTCACAGAATGCTTCTGTGTAGTTTATATTTGAATATATTCCTTTTTCCACTACTACGCTCTTAGCGCTCCAAATGTCCAGTTGCATTTTCTACAGAAAGAGTGTTCAGATCTGCTCAATCAAAAGTATGGTTTAACTCTGTTAGCTGAATGCACAGATCAGAAAGAAGTTTCACCGAATGATTCTGTGTAGTTTATATTTGAAGACATTCGTTTTCCACTATTACCCTCTTAGCGCTCCGAATCTCCACTTGCATTTTCTACAAAAAGAGTGTTTCATAACTGCTCAATCAAAAATATGATTTATCTCTGTTATCTGAATTTACAGATCAGAAATAAGTTTCACAGAATGCATCTGTGTAGTTTTTATTTGAAGATATTCTTTTTCCCAATGTAGGCCTCTTAGCGCTTAGCATGTCCAATTGCAGTTTCTACAGAAAGAGTGTTTCAGAACGGCTCAATCAAAAGTAAGGTTCAACTCTGTTAGTTGAATGCACAGAACAGAAAGAATTTTCACAGAATGCTACTGTGTAGTTTATATTTGAATATAGTCCTTTTTCCACTATTACCTTCTTAGCGCTCCGAATGTCCACTTGCATTTTCTACAGAAAGAGTGTTCAGAACTGCGCAATCAAAAGTATGGTTTAACTCTGTTAGCTTAATGAACATATCAGAAATAAGTTTCACACAATGCTTCTGTGTAGTTTTTATTTGAAGATATTATTTTTCCCAATAGAGGCCTCTTAGCGCTCAGAATGTCCAATTGCAGTTTCTACAGAAAGAGTGTTTCAGAAAGGCTCAATCAAAAGTAAGGTTCAACTCTGTTAGTTGAATGCACAGAACAGAAAGAAGTTTCATACAATGCTTCTGTGTAGTTTATATTTGAACATATTCTTTTTTCCACTATTACCCACTTAGCGCTACGAATGTCCAGTTGCATTTTCTACAGACAGAGTGTTTCAAAACTGCTCAATCAAAAGTATGGTTTAACTCTGTTAGCTAAATGCTCAGATCAGAAAGAAGTTTCACAGAATGCTTCTGTGTAGTTTATATTTGAATATATTCCTTTTTCCACTACTACTCTCTTAGCGCTCCAAATGTCCAGTTGCATTTTCTACAGAAAGAGTGTTCAGATCTGCTCAATCAAAAGTATGGTTTAACTCTGTTAGCTGAATGCACAGATCAGAAGAAGTTTCACAGAATGATTCTGTGTAGTTTATATTTGGAGACATTCCTTTTTCCACTATTACCCTCTTAGCGCTCCGAATCTCCACTTGCATTTTCTACAGAAAGAGTGTTTCAGAACGGCTCAATCAAAACTAAGGTTCAACTCTTTTAGTTGAACAAACAGAACAGAAAGAAGTTTCACAAAATTCTTCTGTGTAGTTTTTATTTGTAGACATTCTTTTTCCCAATATAGGCCTCCTAGCGCTCAGAATGTTCAATTGCAGTTTCTACAGAAAGAGTGTTTCAGAACGGCTCAATCAAAAGTAAGGTTCAACTCTGTTAGTTGAATGCACAGAACAGAAAGAAGTTTCATACAATGCTTCTGTGTAGTTTATATTTGAACATATTCTTTTTTCCACTATTACCCACTTAGCGCTATGAATGTCCAGTTGCATTTTCTACAGACAGAGTGTTTCAAAACTGCTCAATCAAAAGTATGGTTTAACTCTGTTAGCTGAATGCTCAGATCAGAAAGAAGTTTCACAGAATGCTTCTGTGTAGTTTATATTTGAATATATTCCTTTTTCCACTACTACGCTCTTAGCGCTCCAAATGTCCAGTTGCATTTTCTACAGAAAGAGTGTTCAGATCTGCTCAATCAAAAGTATGGTTTAACTCTGTTAGCTGAATCCACAGATCAGAAAGAAGTTTCACACAATGCTTCTGTGTAGTTTTTATTTGAAGATATTATTTTTTCCAATAGAGGCCTCTTAGCGCTCAGAATGTCCAATTGCAGTTTCTACAGAAAGAGTGTTTCAGAAAGGCTCAATCAAAAGTAAGGTTCAACTCTGTTAGTTGAATGCACAGAACAGAAAGAAGTTTCATACAATGCTTCTGTGTAGTTTATATTTGAACATATTCTTTTTTCCACTATTACCCACTTAGCGCTACGAATTTCCAGTTGCATTTTCTACAGAAAGAGTGTTTCAAAACTGCTCAATCAAAAGTATGGTTTAACTCTGTTAGCTGAATGCTCAGATCAGAAAGAAGTTTCACAGAATGCTTCTGTGTAGTTTATATTTGAATATATTCCTTTTTCCACTACTACGCTCTTAGCGCTCCAAATGTCCAGTTGCATTTTCTACAGAAAAAGTGTTCAGATCTGCTCAATCAAAAGTATGGTTTAACTCTGTTAGCTGAATGCACAGATCAGAAAGAAGTTTCACCGAATGATTCTGTGTAGTTTATATTTGAAGACATTCCTTTTTCCACTATTACCCCCTTAGCGCTCCGAATCTCCACTTGCATTTTCTACAAAAAGAGTGTTTCATAACTGCTCAATCAAAAATATGTTTTATCTCTGTTAACTGAATTTACAGATCAGAAATATGTTTCACAGAATGCATCTGTGTAGTTTTTATTTGAAGATATACTTTTTCCCAATGTAGGCCTCTTAGCGCTTAGCATGTCCAATTGCAGTTTCTACAGAAAGAGTGTTTCAGAACGGCTCAATCAAAAGTAAGGTTCAACTCTGTTAGTTGAATGCACAGAACAGAAAGAATTTTCACAGAATGCTACTGTGTAGTTTATATTTGAATATAGTCCTTTTTCCACTATTACCTTCTTAGCGCTCCGAATGTCCACTTGCATTTTCTACAGAAAGAGTGTTCAGAACTGCGCAATCAAAAGTATGGTTTAACTCTGTTAGCTTAATGAACATATCAGAAATAAGTTTCACACAATGCTTCTGTGTAGTTTTTATTTGAAGATATTATTTTTCCCAATAGAGGCCTCTTAGCGCTCAGAATGTCCAATTGCAGTTTCTACAGAAAGAGTGTTTCAGAAAGGCTCAATCAAAAGTAAGTTTCAACTCTGTTAGTTGAATGCACAGAACAGAAAGAAGTTTCATACAATGCTTCTGTGTAGTTTATATTTGAACATATTCTTTTTTCCACTATTACCCACTTAGCGCTACGAATGTCCAGTTGCATTTTCTACAGACAGAGTGTTTCAAACCTGCTCAATCAAAAGTATGGTTTAACTCTGTTAGCTAAATGCTCAGATCAGAAAGAAGTTTCACACAATGCTTCTGTGTAGTTTATATTTGAATATATTCCTTTTTCCACTACTACTCTCTTAGCGCTCAAAATGTCCAGTTGCATTTTCTACAGAAAGAGTGTTCAGATCTGCTCAATCAAAAGTATGGTTTAACTCTGTTAGCTGAATGCACAGATCAGAAAGAAGTTTCACAGAATGATTCTGTGTAGTTTATATTTGGAGACATTCCTTTTTCCACTATTACCCTCTTAGCGCTCCGAATCTCCACTTGCATTTTCTACAGAAAGAGTGTTTCAGAACGGCTCAATCAAATCTAAGTTTCAAATCTTTTAGTTGAACAAACAGAACAGAAAGAAGTTTCACACAATTCTTCTGTGTAGTTTTTATTTGTAGACATTCTTTTTCCCAATATAGGCCTCCTAGCGCTCAGAATGTCCAATTGCAGTTTCTACAGAAAGAGTGTTTCAGAACGGCTCAATCAAAAGTAAGGTTCAACTCTGTTAGTTGAATGCACAGAACAGAAAGAAGTTTCATACAATGCTTCTGTGTAGTTTATATTTGAACATATTCTTTTTTCCACTATTACCCACTTAGCGCTATGAATGTCCAGTTGCATTTTCTACAGACAGAGTGTTTCAAAACTGCTCAATCAAAAGTATGGTTTAACTCTGTTAGCTGAATGCTCAGATCAGAAAGAAGTTTCACAGAATGCTTCTGTGTAGTTTATATTTGAATATATTCCTTTTTCCACTACTACGCTCTTAGCGCTCCAAATGTCCTGTTGCATTTTCTACAGAAAGAGTGTTCAGATCTGCTCAATCAAAAGTATGGTTTAACTCTGTTAGCTGAATGCACAGATCAGAAAGAAGTTTCACACAATGCTTCTGTGTAGTTTTTATTTGAAGATATTATTTTTTCCAATAGAGGCCTCTTAGCGCTCAGAATGTCCAATTGCAGTTTTTACAGAAAGAGTGTTTCAGAAAGGCTCAATCAAAAGTAAGGTTCAACTCTGTTAGTTGAATGCACAGAACAGAAAGAAGTTTCATACAATGCTTCTGTGTAGTTTATATTTGAACATATTCTTTTTTCCACTATTACCCACTTAGCGCTACGAATTTCCAGTTGCATTTTCTACAGAAAGAGTGTTTCAAAACTGCTCAATCAAAAGTATGGTTTAACTCTGTTAGCTGAATTCTCAGATCAGAAAGAAGTTTCACAGAATGCTTCTGTGTAGTTTATATTTGAATATATTCCTTTTTCCACTACTACGCTCTTAGCGCTCCAAATGTCCAGTTGCATTTTCTACAGAAAGAGTGTTCAGATCTGCTCAATCAAAAGTATGGTTTTACTCTGTTAGCTGAATGCACAGATCAGAAAGAAGTTTCACCGAATGATTCTGTGTAGTTTATATTTGAAGACATTCCTTTTTCCACTATTACCCCCTTAGCGCTCCGAATCTCCACTTGCATTTTCTACAAAAAGAGTGTTTCATAACTGCTCAATCAAAAATATGTTTTATCTCTGTTAACTGAATTTACAGATCAGAAATATGTTTCACAGAATGCATCTGTGTAGTTTTTATTTGAAGATATACTTTTTCCCAATGTAGGCCTCTTAGCGCTTAGCATGTCCAATTGCAGTTTCTACAGAAAGAGTGTTTCAGAACGGCTCAATCAAAAGTAAGGTTCAACTCTGTTAGTTGAATGCACAGAACAGAAAGAATTTTCACAGAATGCTACTGTGTAGTTTATATTTGAATATATTCCTTTTTCCACTATTACCCTCTTAGCGCTCCGAATGTCCACTTGCATTTTCTACAGAAAGAGTGTTCAGAACTGCGCAATCAAAAGTATGGTTTAACTCTGTTAGCTTAATGAACATATCAGGAATAAGTTTCACACAATGCTTCTGTGTAGTTTTTATTTGAAGATATTATTTTTCCCAATAGAGGCCTCTTAGCGCTCAGAATGTCCAATTTCAGTTTCTACAGAAAGAGTGTTTCAGAAAGGCTCAATCAAATGTAAGGTTCAACTCTGTTAGTTGAATGCACAGAACAGAAAGAAGTTTCATACAATGCTTCTGTGTAGTTTATATTTGAACATATTTTTTTTCCACTATTACCCACTTAGCGCTACGAATGTCCAGTTGCATTTTCTACAGACAGAGTGTTTCAAAACTGCTCAATCAAAAGTATGGTTTAACTCTGTTAGCTGAATGCTCAGATCAGAAAGAAGTTTCACAGAATGCTTCTGTGTAGTTTATATTTGAATATATTCCTTTTTCCACTACTACTCTCTTAGCGCTCCAATTGTCCAGTTGCATTTTCTACAGAAAGAGTGTTCAGATCTGCTCAATCAAAAGTATGGTTTAACACTTTTAGCTGAATGCACAGATCAGAAAGAAGTTTCACCGAATGATTCTGTGTAGTTTATAGTTGAAGACATTCCTTTTCCACTATTACCCTCTTAGCGCTCCGAATCTCCACTTGGATTTTCTACAAAAAGAGTGTTTCATAACTGCTCCATCAAAAATATGTTTTATCTCTGTTAACTGAATTTACAGATCAGAAATAAGTTTCACAGAATGCATCTGTGTAGTTTTTATTTGAAGATATTCTTTTTCCCAATGTAGGCCTCTTAGCGCTTAGCATGTCCAATTGCAGTTTCTACAGAAAGTGTGTTTCAGAACGGCTCAATCAAAAGGAAGGTTCAACTCTGTTGGTTGAATGCACAGAACAGAAAGAATTTTCACAGAATGCTACTGTGTAGTTTATATTTGAATATATTCCTTTTTCCACTATTATCTTCTTAGCGCTCCGAATGTCCACTTGCATTTTCTACAGAAAGAGTGTTCAGAACTGCGCAATCAAAAGTATGGTTTAACTCTGTTAGCTTAATGAACATATCAGAAATAAGTTTCACACAATGCTTCTGTGTAGTTTTTATTTGAAGATGTTATTTTTCCCAATGGAGGCCTCTTAGCGCTCAGAATGTCCAATTGCAGTTTCTACAGAAAGAGTGTTTCAGAAAGGCTCAATCAAAAGTAAGGTTCAACTCTGTTAGTTGAATGCACAGAACAGAAAGAAGTTTCATACAATGCTTCTGTGTAGTTTATATTTGAACATATTCTTTTTTCCACTATTACCCACTTAGCGCTACGAATGTCCAGTTGCATTTTCTACAGACAGAGTGTTTCAAAACTGCTCAATCAAAAGTATGGTTTAACTCTGTTAGCTGAATGCTCAGATCAGAAAGAAGTTTCACAGAATGCTTCTGTGTAGTTTATATTTGAATATATTCCTTTTTCCACTACTACTCTCTTAGCGCTCCAAATGTCCAGTTGCATTTTCTACAGAAAGAGTGTTCAGATCTGCTCAATCAAAAGTATGGTTTAACTCTGTTAGCTGAATGCACAGATCAGAAAGAAGTTTCACAGAATGATTCTGTGTAGTTTATATTTGGAGACATTCCTTTTTCCACTATTACCCTCTTAGCGCTCCGAATCTCCACTTGCATTTTCTACAGAAAGAGTGTTTCAGAACGGCTCAATCAAAACTAAGGTTCATCTCTTTTAGTTGAACAAACAGAACAGCAAGAAGTTTCACAAAATTCTACTGTGTAGTTTTTATTTGTAGACATTCTTTTTCCCAATATAGGCCTCTTAGCGCTCAGAATGTCCAATTGCAGTTTCTACGGAAAGAGTGTTTCAGAAAGGCTCAATCAAAAGTAAGGTTCAACTCTGGTAGTTGAATGCACAGAGCAGAAAGAAGTTTCATACAATGCTTCTGTGTAGTTTATATTTGAACATATTCTTTTGTCCACTATTACCCACTTAGCGCTACGAATGTCCAGTTGCATTTTCTACAGACAGAGTGTTTCAAAACTGCTCAATCAAAAGTATGGTTTAACTCTGTTAGCTGAATGCTCAGATCAGAAAGAAGTTTCACAGAATGCTTCTGTGTAGTTTATATTTGAATATATTCCTTTTTCCACTACTACGCTCTTAGCGCTCCAAATGTCCAGTTGCATTTTCTACAGAAAGAGTGTTCAGATCTGCTCAATCAAAAGTATAGTTTAACTCTGTTAGCTGAATGCACAGATCAGAAAGAAGTTTCACCGAATGATTCTGTGTAGTTTATATTTGTAGACATTCCTTTTTCCACTATTACCCTCTTAGCGCTCCGAATCTCCACCTGCATTTTCTACAAAAAGAGTGTTTCATAACTGCTCAATCAAAAATGTGTTTTATCTCTGTTAACTGAATTTACAGATCAGAAATAAGTATCACAGAATGCATCTGTGTAGTTTTTATTTGAAGATATTCTTTTTCCCAATGTAGGCCTCTTAGCGCTTAGCATGTCCAATTGCAGTTTCTACAGAAAGAGTGTTTCAGAACGGCTCAATCAAAAGTAAGGTTCAACTCTGTTAGTTGAATGCACAGAACAGAAAGAATTTTCACAGAATGCTACTGTGTAGTTTATATTTGAATATATTCCTTTTTCCACTATTACCCTCTTAGCGCTCCGAATGTCCACTTGCATTTTCTACAGAAAGAGTGTTCAGAACTGCGCAATCAAAAGTATGGTTTAACTCTGTTAGCTTAATGAACATATCAGAAATAAGTTTCACACAATGCTTCTGTGTAGTTTTTATTTGAAGATATTATTTTTCCCAATAGAGGCCTCTTAGCGCTCAGAATGTCCAATTGCAGTTTCTACAGAAAGAGTGTTTCAGAACGGCTCAATCAAAAGTAAGGTTCAACTCTGTTAGTTGAATGCACAGAACAGAAAGAATTTTCACAGAATGCTACTGTGTAGTTTATATTTGAATATATTCCTTTTTCCACTATTACCCTCTTAGCGCTCCGAATGTCCACTTGCATTTTCTACAGAAAGAGTGTTCAGAACTGCGCAATCAAAAGTATGGTTTAACTCTGTTAGCTTAATGAACATATCAGGAATAAGTTTCACACAATGCTTCTGTGTAGTTTTTATTTGAAGATATTATTTTTCCCAATAGAGGCCTCTTAGCGCTCAGAATGTCCAATTTCAGTTTCTACAGAAAGAGTGTTTCAGAAAGGCTCAATCAAATGTAAGGTTCAACTCTGTTAGTTGAATGCACAGAACAGAAAGAAGTTTCATACAATGCTTCTGTGTAGTTTATATTTGAACATATTTTTTTTCCACTATTACCCACTTAGCGCTACGAATGTCCAGTTGCATTTTCTACAGACAGAGTGTTTCAAAACTGCTCAATCAAAAGTATGGTTTAACTCTGTTAGCTGAATGCTCAGATCAGAAAGAAGTTTCACAGAATGCTTCTGTGTAGTTTATATTTGAATATATTCCTTTTTCCACTACTACTCTCTTAGCGCTCCAATTGTCCAGTTGCATTTTCTACAGAAAGAGTGTTCAGATCTGCTCAATCAAAAGTATGGTTTAACACTTTTAGCTGAATGCACAGATCAGAAAGAAGTTTCACCGAATGATTCTGTGTAGTTTATAGTTGAAGACATTCCTTTTCCACTATTACCCTCTTAGCGCTCCGAATCTCCACTTGGATTTTCTACAAAAAGAGTGTTTCATAACTGCTCCATCAAAAATATGTTTTATCTCTGTTAACTGAATTTACAGATCAGAAATAAGTTTCACAGAATGCATCTGTGTAGTTTTTATTTGAAGATATTCTTTTTCCCAATGTAGGCCTCTTAGCGCTTAGCATGTCCAATTGCAGTTTCTACAGAAAGTGTGTTTCAGAACGGCTCAATCAAAAGGAAGGTTCAACTCTGTTGGTTGAATGCACAGAACAGAAAGAATTTTCACAGAATGCTACTGTGTAGTTTATATTTGAATATATTCCTTTTTCCACTATTATCTTCTTAGCGCTCCGAATGTCCACTTGCATTTTCTACAGAAAGAGTGTTCAGAACTGCGCAATCAAAAGTATGGTTTAACTCTGTTAGCTTAATGAACATATCAGAAATAAGTTTCACACAATGCTTCTGTGTAGTTTTTATTTGAAGATGTTATTTTTCCCAATGGAGGCCTCTTAGCGCTCAGAATGTCCAATTGCAGTTTCTACAGAAAGAGTGTTTCAGAAAGGCTCAATCAAAAGTAAGGTTCAACTCTGTTAGTTGAATGCACAGAACAGAAAGAAGTTTCATACAATGCTTCTGTGTAGTTTATATTTGAACATATTCTTTTTTCCACTATTACCCACTTAGCGCTACGAATGTCCAGTTGCATTTTCTACAGACAGAGTGTTTCAAAACTGCTCAATCAAAAGTATGGTTTAACTCTGTTAGCTGAATGCTCAGATCAGAAAGAAGTTTCACAGAATGCTTCTGTGTAGTTTATATTTGAATATATTCCTTTTTCCACTACTACTCTCTTAGCGCTCCAAATGTCCAGTTGCATTTTCTACAGAAAGAGTGTTCAGATCTGCTCAATCAAAAGTATGGTTTAACTCTGTTAGCTGAATGCACAGATCAGAAAGAAGTTTCACAGAATGATTCTGTGTAGTTTATATTTGGAGACATTCCTTTTTCCACTATTACCCTCTTAGCGCTCCGAATCTCCACTTGCATTTCCTACAGAAAGAGTGTTTCAGAACGGCTCAATGAAAACTAAGGTTCAACTCTTTTAGTTGAACAAACACAACACAAAGATGTTTCAAACAATTCTTCTGTGTAGTTTTTATTTGTAGACATTCTTTTTCCCAATATAGGCCTCTTAGCGCTCAGAATGTCCAATTGCAGTTTCTACATAAAGAGTTTTTCAGAACGGCTCAATCAAAACTAAGGTTCAACTCTGTTAGTTGAGTGCAGAGAACAGAAAGAAGTTTCATACAATGCTTCTGTGTAGTTTATATTTGAACATATTCTTTTTTCCACTATTACCCACTTAGCGCTACGAATGTCCAGTTGCATTTTCTACAGACAGAGTGTTTCAAAACTGCTCAATCAAAAGTATGGTTTAACTCTGTTAGCTGAATGCTCAGATCAGAAAGAAGTTTCACAGAATGCTTCTGTGTAGTTTATATTTGAATATATTCCTTTTTCCACTACTTCGCTCTTAGCGCTCCAAATGTCCAGTTGCATTTTCTACAGAAAGAGTGTTCAGATCTGCTCAATCAAATGTATGGTTTAACTCTGTTAGCTGAATGCACAGATCAGAAAGAAGTTTCACCGAATGATTCTGTGTAGTTTATATTTGAAGACATTCCATTTTCCACTATTACCCTCTTAGCGCTCCGAATCTCCACTTGCATTTTCTACAAAAAGAGTGTTTCATAACTGCTCAATCAAAAATATGTTTTATCTCTGTTAACTGAATTTACAGATCAGAAATAAGTTTCACAGAATGCATCTGTGTAGTTTTAATTTGAAGATATTCTTTTTCCCAATGTAGGCCTCTTAGCGCTTAGCATGTCCAATTGCAGTTTCTACAGAAAGAGTGTCTCAGAACGGCTCAATCAAAAGTAAGGTTCAACTCTGTTAGTTGAATGCACAGAACAGAAAGAATTTTCACAGAATGCTACTGTGTAGTTTATATGTGAATATATTCCTTTTTCCACTATTACCCTCTTAGCGCTCCGAATGTCCACTTGCATTCTCTACAGAAAGTGTGTTCAGAACTGCGCAATCAAAAGTATGGTTTAACTCTGTTAACTTAATGAACATATCAGAAATAAGTTTCACACAATGCTTCTGTGTAGTTTTTATTTTAAGATATTATTTTTCCCAATAGAGGCCTCTTAGCGCTCAGAATGTCCAATTGCTGTTTCTACAGAAAGAGTGTTTCAGAAAGGCTCAATCAAAAGTAAGGTTCAACTCTGTTAGTTGAATGCACAGAACAGAAAGTAGTTTCATACAATGCTTCTGTGTAGTTTATATTTGAACAAATACTTTTTTCAACTATTACCCACTTAGCGCTACGAATGTCCAGTTGCATTTTCTACAGACAGAGTGTTTCAAAACTGCTCAATCAAAAGTATGGTTTAACTCTGTTAGCTGAATGCTCAGATCAGAAAGAAGTTTCACATAATGCTTCTGTGTAGTTTATATTTGAATATATTCCTTTTTCCACTACTACTCTCTTAGCGCTCCAAATGTCCAGTTGCATTTTCTACAGAAAGAGTGTTCAGATCTGCTCAATCAAAAGTATGGTTTAACTCTGTTAGCTGAATGCACAGATCAGAAAGAAGTTTCACAGAATGATTCTGTGTAGTTTATATATGGAGACATTCCTTTTTCCACTATTACCCTCTTAGCGCTCTGAATCTCCACTTGCATTTTCTACAGAAAGAGTGTTTCAGAACGGCTCAATCAAAACTAAGGTTCAACTCTTTTAGTTGAACAAACAGAACAGAAAGAAGTTTCACAGAATTCTTCTGTGTAGTTTTTATTTGTAGACATTCTTTTTCCCAATATAGGCCTCTTAGCGCTCAGAATGTCCAATTGCAGTTTCTACAGAAAGAGTGTTTCAGAACGGCTCAATCAAAAGTAAGGTTCAACTCTGTTAGTTGAATGCACAGAACAGAAAGAAGTTTCATACAATGCTTCTGTGTTGTTTATATTTGAACATATTCCTTTTTCCACTACTACTCTCTTAGCGCTCCAAATGTCCAGTTGCATTTTCTACAGAAAGGGTGTTCAGATCTGCTCAATCAAAAGTATGGTTTAACACTGTTAGCTGAATGCACAGATCAGAAAGAAGTTTCACCGAATGATTCTGTGTAGTTTATATTTGAAGACATTCGTTTTCCACTATTACCCTCTTAGCGCTCCGAATCTCCACTTGCATTTTCTACAAAAAGAGTGTTTCATAACTGCTCCATCAAAAATATGATTTATCTCTGTTATCTGAATTTACAGATCAGAAATAAGTTTCACAGAATGCATCTGTGTAGTTTTTATTTGAAGATATTCTTTTTCCCAATGTAGGCCTCTTAGCGCTTAGCATGTCCAATTGCAGTTTCTACAGAAAGAGTGTTTCAGAACGGCTCAATCAAAAGTAAGGTTCAACTCTGTTAGTTGAATGCACAGAACAGAAAGAATTTTCACAGAATGCTACTGTGTAGTTTATATTTGAATATAGTCCTTTTTCCACTATTACCTTCTTAGCGCTCCGAATGTCCACTTGCATTTTCTACAGAAAGAGTGTTCAGAACTGCGCAATCAAAAGTATGGTTTAACTCTGTTAGCTTAATGAACATATCAGAAATAAGTTTCACACAATGCTTCTGTGTAGTTTTTATTTGAAGATATTATTTTTCCCAATAGAGGCCTCTTAGCGCTCAGAATGTCCAATTGCAGTTTCTACAGAAAGAGTGTTTCAGAAAGGCTCATTCAAAAGTAAGGTTCAACTCTGTTAGTTGAATGCACAGAACAGAAAGAAGTTTCATACAATGCTTCTGTGTAGTTTATATTTGAACATATTCTTTTTTCCACTATTACCCACTTAGCGCTACGAATGTCCAGTTGCATTTTCTACAGACAGAGTGTTTCAAAACTGCTCAATCAAAAGTATGGTTTAACTCTGTTAGCTAAATGCTCAGATCAGAAAGAAGTTTCACAGAATGCTTCTGTGTAGTTTATATTTGAATATATTCCTTTTTCCACTACTACTCTCTTAGCGCTCAAAATGTCCAGTTGCATTTTCTACAGAAAGAGTGTTCAGATCTGCTCAATCAAAAGTATGGTTTAACTCTGTTAGCTGAATGCACAGATAAGAAAGAAGTTTCACAGAATGATTCTGTGTAGTTTATATTTGGAGACATTCCTTTTTCCACTATTACCCTCTTAGCGCTCCGAATCTCCACTTGCATTTTCTACAGAAAGAGTGTTTCAGAACGGCTCAATCAAAACTAAGGTTCAAATCTTTTAGTTGAACAAACAGAACAGAAAGAAGTTTCACACAATTCTTCTGTGTAGTTTTTATTTGTAGACATTCTTTTTCCCAATATAGGCCTCCTAGCGCTCAGAATGTCCAATTGCAGTTTCTACAGAAAGAGTGTTTCAGAACGGCTCAATCAAAAGTAAGGTTCAACTCTGTTAGTTGAATGCACAGAACAGAAAGAAGTTTCATACAATGCTTCTGTGTAGTTTATATTTGAACATATTCTTTTTTCCACTATTACCCACTTAGCGCTATGAATGTCCAGTTGCATTTTCTACAGACAGAGTGTTTCAAAACTGCTCAATCAAAAGTATGGTTTAACTCTGTTAGCTGAATGCTCAGATCAGAAAGAAGTTTCACAGAATGCTTCTGTGTAGTTTATATTTGAATATATTCCTTTTTCCACTACTACGCTCTTAGCGCTCCAAATGTCCTGTTGCATTTTCTACAGAAAGAGTGTTCAGATCTGCTCAATCAAAAGTATGGTTTAACTCTGTTAGCTGAATGCACAGATCAGAAAGAAGTTTCACACAATGCTTCTGTGTAGTTTTTATTTGAAGATATTATTTTTTCCAATAGAGGCCTCTTAGCGCTCAGAATGTCCAATTGCAGTTTCTACAGAAAGAGTGTTTCAGAAAGGCTCAATCAAAAGTAAGGTTCAACTCTGTTAGTTGAATGCACAGAACAGAAAGAAGTTTCATACAATGCTTCTGTGTAGTTTATATTTGAACATATTCTTTTTTCCACTATTACCCACTTAGCGCTACGAATTTCCAGTTGCATTTTCTACAGAAAGAGTGTTTCAAAACTGCTCAATCAAAAGTATGGTTTAACTCTGTTAGCTGAATTCTCAGATCAGAAAGAAGTTTCACAGAATGCTTCTGTGTAGTTTATATTTGAATATATTCCTTTTTCCACTACTACGCTCTTAGCGCTCCAAATGTCCCGTTGCATTTTCTACAGAAAGAGTGTTCAGATCTGCTCAATCAAAAGTATGGTTTAACTCTGTTAGCTGAATGCACAGATCAGAAAGAAGTTTCACCGAATGATTCTGTGTAGTTTATATTTGAAGACATTCCTTTTTCCACTATTACCCCCTTAGCGCTCCGAATCTCCACTTGCATTTTCTACAAAAAGAGTGTTTCATAACTGCTCAATCAAAAATATGTTTTATCTCTGTTAACTGAATTTACAGATCAGAAATATGTTTCACAGAATGCATCTGTGTAGTTTTTATTTGAAGATATACTTTTTCCCAATGTAGGCCTCTTAGCGCTTAGCATGTCCAATTGCAGTTTCTACAGAAAGAGTGTTTCAGAACGGCTCAATCAAAAGTAAGGTTCAACTCTGTTAGTTGAATGCACAGAACAGAAAGAATTTTCACAGAATGCTACTGTGTAGTTTATATTTGAATATATTCCTTTTTCCACTATTACCCTCTTAGCGCTCCGAATGTCCACTTGCATTTTCTACAGAAAGAGTGTTCAGAACTGCGCAATCAAAAGTATGGTTTAACTCTGTTAGCTTAATGAACATATCAGGAATAAGTTTCACACAATGCTTCTGTGTAGTTTTTATTTGAAGATATTATTTTTCCCAATAGAGGCCTCTTAGCGCTCAGAATGTCCAATTTCAGTTTATACAGAAAGAGTGTTTCAGAAAGGCTCAATCAAATGTAAGGTTCAACTCTGTTAGTTGAATGCACAGAACAGAAAGATGTTTCATACAATGCTTCTGTGTAGTTTATATTTGAACATATTTTTTTTCCACTATTACCCACTTAGCGCTACGAATGTCCAGATGCATTTTCTACAGACAGAGTGTTTCAAAACTGCTCAATCAAAAGTATGGTTTAACTCTGTTAGCTGAATGCTCAGATCAGAAAGAAGTTTCACAGAATGCTTCTGTGTAGTTTATATTTGAATATATTCCTTTTTCCACTACTACTCTCTTAGCGCTCCAATTGTCCAGTTGCATTTTCTACAGAAAGAGTGTTCAGATCTGCTCAATCAAAAGTATGGTTTAACTCTGTTAGCTGAATGCACAGATCAGAAAGAAGTTTCACCGAATGATTCTGTGTAGTTTATAGTTGAAGACATTCCTTTTCCACTATTACCCTCTTAGCGCTCCGAATCTCCACTTGGATTTTCTACAAAAAGAGTGTTTCATAACTGCTCCATCAAAAATATGTTTTATCTCTGTTAACTGAATTTACAGATCAGAAATAAGTTTCACAGAATGCATCTGTGTAGTTTTTATTTGAAGATATTCTTTTTCCCAATGTAGGCCTCTTAGCGCTTAGCATGTCCAATTGCAGTTTCTACAGAAAGAGTGTTTCAGAACGGCTCAATCAAAAGGAAGGTTCAACTCTGTTAGTTGAATGCACAGAACAGAAAGAATTTTCACAGAATGCTACTGTGTAGTTTATATTTGAATATATTCCTTTTTCCACTATTATCTTCTTAGCGCTCCGAATGTCCACTTGCATTTTCTACAGAAAGAGTGTTCAGAACTGCGCAATGAAAAGTATGGTTTAACTCTGTTAGCTTAATGAACATATCAGAAATAAGTTTCACACAATGCTTCTGTGTAGTTTTTATTTGAAGATGTTATTTTTCCCAATGGAGGCCTCTTAGCGCTCAGAATGTCCAATTGCAGTTTCTACAGAAAGAGTGTTTCAGAAAGGCTCAATCAAAAGTAAGGTTCAACTCTGTTAGTTGAATGCACAGAACAGAAAGAAGTTTCATACAATGCTTCTGTGTAGTTTATATTTGAACATATTCTTTTTTCCACTATTACCCACTTAGCGCTACGAATGTCCAGTTGCATTTTCTACAGACAGAGTGTTTCAAAACTGCTCAATCAAAAGTATGGTTTAACTCTGTTAGCTGAATGCTCAGATCAGAAAGAAGTTTCACAGAATGCTTCTGTGTAGTTTATATTTGAATATATTCCTTTTTCCACTACTACTCTCTTAGCGCTCCAAATGTCCAGTTGCATTTTCTACAGAAAGAGTGTTCAGATCTGCTCAATCAAAAGTATGGTTTAACTCTGTTAGCTGAATGCACAGATCAGAAAGAAGTTTCACAGAATGATTCTGTGTAGTTTATATTTGGAGACATTCCTTTTTCCACTATTACCCTCTTAGTGCTCCGAATCTCCACTTGCATTTTCTACAGAAAGAGTGTTTCAGAACGGCTCAATCAAAACTAAGGTTCAACTCTTTTAGTTGAACAAACAGAACAGAAAGAAGTTTCACAAAATTCTTCTGTGTAGTTTTTATTTTTAGACATTCTTTTTCCCAATATAGGCCTCTTAGCGCTCAGAATGTCCAATTGCAGTTTCTACGGAAAGAGTGTTTCAGAAAGGCTCAATCAAAAGTAAGGTTCAACTCTGGTAGTTGAATGCACAGAACAGAAATAAGTTTCATACAATGCTTCTGTGTAGTTTATATTTGAACATATTCTTTTGTCCACTATTACCCACTTAGCGCTACGAATGTCCAGTTGCATTTTCTACAGACAGAGTGTTTCAAAACTGCTCAATCAAAAGTATGGTTTAACTCTGTTAGCTGAATGCTCAGATCAGAAAGAAGTTTCACAGAATGCTTCTGTGTAGTTTATATTTGAATATATTCCTTTTTTCACTACTACGCTCTTAGCGCTCCAAATGTCCAGTTGCATTTTCTACAGAAAGAGTGTTCAGATCTGCTCAATCAAATGTATAGTTTAACTCTGTTAGCTGAATGCACAGATCAGAAAGAAGTTTCACCGAATGATTCTGTGTAGTTTATATTTGAAGACATTCCTTTTTCCACTATTACCCTCTTAGCGCTCCGAATCTCCACCTGCATTTTCTACAAAAAGAGTGTTTCATAACTGCTCAATCAAAAATGTGTTTTATCTCTGTTAACTGAATTTACAGATCAGAAATAAGTATCACAGAATGCATCTGTGTAGTTTTTATTTGAAGATATTCTTTTTCCCAATGTAGGCCTCTTAGCGCTTAGCATGTCCAATTGCAGTTTCTACAGAAAGAGTGTTTCAGAACGGCTCAATCAAAAGTAAGGTTCAACTCTGTTAGTTGAATGCACAGAACAGAAAGAATTTTCACAGAATGCTACTGTGTAGTTTATATTTGAATATATTCCTTTTTCCACTATTACCCTCTTAGCGCTCCGAATGTCCACTTGCATTTTCTACAGAAAGAGTGTTCAGAACTGCGCAATCAAAAGTATGGTTTAACTCTGTTAGCTTAATGAACATATCAGAAATAAGTTTCACACAATGCTTCTGTGTAGTTTTTATTTGAAGTTATTATTTTTCCCAATAGAGGCCTCTTAGCGCTCAGAATGTCCAATTGCAGTTTCTACAGAAAGAGTGTTTCAGAAAGGCTCAATCAAAAGTAAGGTTCAACTCTGTTAGTTGAATGCACAGAACAGAAAGAAGTTTCATACAATGCTTCTGTGTAGTTTATATTTGAACATATTCTTTTTTCCACTATTACCCACTTAGCGCTACGAATGTCCAGTTGCATTTTCTACAGACAGAGAGTTTCAAAACTGCTCAATCAAAAGTATGGTTTAACTCTGTTAGCTGAATGCTCAGATCAGAAAGAAGTTTCACAGAATGCTTCTGTGTAGTTTATATTTGAATATATTCCTTTTTCCACTACTACTCTCTTAGCGCTCCAAATGTCCAGTTGCATTTTCTACAGAAAGAGTGTTCAGATCTGCTCAATCAAAAGTATGGTTTAACTCTGTTAGCTGAATGCACAGATCAGAAAGAAGTTTCACAGAATGATTCTGTGTAGTTTATATTTGGAGACATTCCTTTTTCCACTATTACCCTCTTAGCGCTCCGAATCTCCACTTGCATTTCCTACAGAAAGAGTGTTTCAGAACGGCTCAATGAAAACTAAGGTTCAACTCTTTTAGTTGAACAAACAGAACACAAAGATGTTTCACACAATTCTTCTGTGTAGTTTTTATTTGTAGACATTCTTTTTCCCAATATAGGCCTCTTAGCGCTCAGAATGTCCAATTGCAGTTTCTACATAAAGAGTTTTTCAGAACGGCTCAATCAAAAGTAAGGTTCAACTCTGTTAGTTGAGTGCAGAGAACAGAAAGAAGTTTCATACAATGCTTCTGTGTAGTTTATATTTGAACATATTCTTTTTTCCACTATTACCCACTTAGCGCTACGAATGTCCAGTTGCATTTTCTACAGACAGAGTGTTTCAAAACTGCTCAATCAAAAGTATGGTTTAACTCTGTTAGCTGAATGCTCAGATCAGAAAGAAGTTTCACAGAATGCTTCTGTGTAGTTTATATTTGAATATATTCCTTTATCCACAACTTCGCTCTTAGCGCTCCAAATGTCCAGTTGCATTTTCTACAGAAACAGTGTTCAGATCTGCTCAATCAAATGTATGGTTTAACTCTGTTAGCTGAATGCACAGATCAGAAAGAAGTTTCACCGAATGATTCTGTGTAGTTTATATTTGAAGACATTCCATTTTCCACTATTACCCTCTTAGCGCTCCGAATCTCCACTTGCATTTTCTACAAAAAGAGTGTTTCATAACTGCTCAATCAAAAATATGTTTTAACTCTGTTAACTGAATTTACAGATCAGAAATAAGTTTCACAGAATGCATCTGTGTAGTTTTAATTTGAAGATATTCTTTTTCCCAATGTAGGCCTCTTAGCGCTTAGCATGTCCAATTGCAGTTTCTACAGAAAGAGTGTCTCAGAACGGCTCAATCAAAAGTAAGGTTCAACTCTGTTAGTTGAATGCACAGAACAGAAAGAATTTTCACAGAATGCTACTGTGTAGTTTATATGTGAATATATTCCTTTTTCCACTATTACCCTCTTAGCGCTCCGAATGTCCACTTGCATTCTCTACAGAATGTGTGTTCAGAACTGCGCAATCAAAAGTATGGTTTAACTCTGTTAACTTAATGAACATATCAGAAATAAGTTTCACACAATGCTTCTGTGTAGTTTTTATTTGAAGATATTATTTTTCCCAATAGAGGCCTCTTAGCGCTCAGAATGTCCAATTGCTGTTTCTACAGAAAGAGTGTTTCAGAAAGGCTCAATCAAAAGTAAGGTTCAACTCTGTTAGTTGAATGCACAGAACAGAAAGTAGTTTCATACAATGCTTCTGTGTAGTTTATATTTGAACAAATACTTTTTTCAACTATTACCCACTTAGCGCTACGAATGTCCAGTTGCATTTTCTACAGACAGAGTGTTTCAAAACTGCTCAATCAAAAGTATGGTTTAACTCTGTTAGCTGAATGCTCAGATCAGAAAGAAGTTTCACAGAATGCTTCTGTGTAGTTTATATTTGAATATATTCCTTTTTCCACTACTACTCTCTTAGCGCTCCAAATGTCCAGTTGCATTTTCTACAGAAAGAGTGTTCAGATCTGCTCAATCAAAAGTATGGTTTAACTCTGTTAGCTGAATGCACAGATCAGAAAGAAGTTTCACAGAATGATTCTGTGTAGTTTATATTTGGAGACATTCCTTTTTCCACTATTACCCTCTTAGCGCTCCGAATCTCCACTTGCATTTCCTACAGAAAGAGTGTTTCAGAACGGCTCAATGAAAACTAAGGTTCAACTCTTTTAGTTGAACAAACAGAACACAAAGATGTTTCACACAATTCTTCTGTGTAGTTTTTATTTGTAGACATTATTTTTCCCAATATAGGCCTCTTAGCGCTCAGAATGTCCAATTGCAGTTTCTACATAAAGAGTTTTTCAGAACGGCTCAATCAAAAGTAAGGTTCAACTCTGTTAGTTGAGTGTAGAGAACAGAAAGAAGTTTCATACAATGCTTCTGTGTAGTTTATATTTGAACATATTCTTTTTTCCACTATTACCCACTTAGCGCTACGAATGTCCAGTTGCATTTTCTACAGACAGAGTGTTTCAAAACTGCTCAATCAAAAGTATGGTTTAACTCTGTTAGCTGAATGCTCAGATCAGAAAGAAGTTTCACAGAATGCTTCTGTGTAGTTTATATTTGAATATATTCCTTTTTCCACAACTTCGCTCTTAGCGCTCCAAATGTCCAGTTGCATTTTCTACAGAAAGAGTGTTCAGATCTGCTCAATCAAATGTATGGTTTAACTCTGTTAGCTGAATGCACAGATCAGAAAGAAGTTTCACCGAATGATTCTGTGTAGTTTATATTTGAAGACATTCCATTTTCCACTATTACCCTCTTAGCGCTCCGAATCTCCACTTGCATTTTCTACAAAAAGAGTGTTTCATAACTGCTCAATCAAAAATATGTTTTAACTCTGTTAACTGAATTTACAGATCAGAAATAAGTTTCACAGAATGCATCTGTGTAGTTTTAATTTGAAGATATTCTTTTCCCAATGTAGGCCTCTTAGCGCTTAGCATGTCCAATTGCAGTTTCTACAGAAAGAGTGTCTCAGAACGGCTCAATCAAAAGTAAGGTTCAACTCTGTTAGTTGAATGCACAGAACAGAAAGAATTTTCACAGAATGCTACTGTGTAGTTTATATGTGAATATATTCCTTTTTCCACTATTACCCTCTTAGCGCTCCGAATGTCCACTTGCATTCTCTACAGAAAGTGTGTTCAGAACTGCCCAATCAAAAGTATGGTTTAACTCTGTTAACTTAATGAACATATCAGAAATAAGTTTCACACAATGCTTCTGTGTAGTTTTTATTTGAAGATATTATTTTTCCCAATAGAGGCCTCTTAGCGCTCAGAATGTCCAATTGCTGTTTCTACAGAAAGAGTGTTTCAGAAAGGCTCAATCAAAAGTAAGGTTCAACTCTGTTAGTTGAATGCACAGAACAGAAAGTAGTTTCATACAATGCTTCTGTGTAGTTTATATTTGAACAAATACTTTTTTCAACTATTACCCACTTAGCGCTACTAATGTCCAGTTGCATTTTCTACAGACAGAGTGTTTCAAAACTGCTCAATCAAAAGTATGGTTTAACTCTGTTAGCTGAATGCTCAGATCAGAAAGAAGTTTCACAGAATGCTTCTGTGTAGTTTATATTTGAATATATTCCTTTTTCCACTACTACTCTCTTAGCGCTCCAAATGTCCAGTTGCATTTTCTACAGAAAGAGTGTTCAGATCTGCTCAATCA
This sequence comes from Symphalangus syndactylus, assembly GCF_028878055.3. Classification (NCBI taxonomy): domain Eukaryota; kingdom Metazoa; phylum Chordata; class Mammalia; order Primates; family Hylobatidae; genus Symphalangus; species Symphalangus syndactylus. Next base: position 6,925,126 of record NC_072445.2, on the reverse strand, counting down.
AAAGTATGGTTTAACTCTGTTAGCTGAATGCACAGATCAGAAAGAAGTTTCACAGAATGATTCTGTGTAGTTTATATATGGAGACATTCCTTTTTCCACTATTACCCTCTTAGCGCTCTGAATCTCCACTTGCATTTTCTACAGAAAGAGTGTTTCAGAACGGTTCAATCAAAACTAAGGTTCAACTCTTTTAGTTGAACAAACAGAACAGAAAGAAGTTTCACAGAATTCTTCTGTGTAGTTTTTATTTGTAGACATTCTTTTTCCCAATATAGGCCTCTTAGCGCTCAGAATGTCCAATTGCAGTTTCTACAGAAAGAGTGTTTCAGAACGGCTCAATCAAAAGTAAGGTTCAACTCTGTTAGTTGAATGCACAGAACAGAAAGAAGTTTCATACAATGCTTCTGTGTTGTTTATATTTGAACATATTCCTTTTTCCACTACTACGCTCTTAGCGCTCCAAATGTCCAGTTGCATTTTCTACAGAAAGAGTGTTCAGATCTGCTCAATCAAAAGTATAGTTTAACTCTGTTAGCTGAATGCACAGATCAGAAAGAAGTTTCACCGAATGATTCTGTGTAGTGTGTATTTGAAGACATTCCTTTTTCCACTATTACCCTCTTAGCGCTCCGAATCTCCACCTGCATTTTCTACATAAAGAGTGTTTCATAACTGCTCAATCAAAAATATGTTTTATCTCTGTTAACTGAATTTACAGATCAGAAATATGTTTCACAGAATGCATCTGTGTAGTTTTTATTTGAAGATATACTTTTTCCCAATGTAGGCCTCTTAGCGCTTAGCATGTCCAATTGCAGTTTCTACAGAAAGAGTGTTTCAGAACGGCTCAATCAAACGTAAGGTTCAACTCTGTTAGTTGAATGCACAGAACAGAAAGAATTTTCACAGAATGCTACTGTGTGGTTTATATTTGAATATATTCCTTTTTCCACTATTACCCTCTTAGCGCTCCGAATGTCCACTTGCATTTTCTACAGAAAGAGTGTTCAGAACTGCGCAATCAAAAGTATGGTTTAACTCTGTTAGCTTAATGAACATATCAGGAATAAGTTTCACACAATGCTTCTGTGTAGTTTTTATTTGAAGATATTATTTTTCCCAATAGAGGCCTCTTAGCGCTCAGAATGTCCAATTGCAGTTTCTACAGAAAGAGTGTTTCAGAAAGGCTCAATCAAAAGTAAGGTTCAACTCTGTTAGTTGAATGCACAGAACAGAAAGAAGTTTCATACAATGCTTCTGTGTAGTTTATATTTGAACATATTTTTTTTCCACTATTTCCCACTTAGCGCTACGAATGTCCAGTTGCATTTTCTACAGACAGAGTGTTTCAAAACTGCTCAATCAAAAGTATGGTTTAACTCTGTTAGCTGAATGCTCAGATCAGAAAGAAGTTTCACAGAATGCTTCTGTGTAGTTTATATTTGAATATATTCCTTTTTCCACTACTACTCTCTTAGCGCTCCAATTGTCCAGTTGCATTTTCTACAGAAAGAGTGTTCAGATCTGCTCAATCAAAAGTATGGTTTAACACTGTTAGCTGAATGCACAGATCAGAAATAAGTTTCACCGAATGATTCTGTGTAGTTTATAGTTGAAGACATTCCTTTTCCACTATTACCCTCTTAGCGCTCCGAATCTCCACTTGCATTTTCTACAAAAAGAGTGTTTCATAACTGCTCCACAAAAATATGTTTTATCTCTGTTAACTGAATTTACAGATCAGAAATAAGTTTCACAGAATGCATCTGTGTAGTTTTTATTTGAAGATATTCCTTTTCCCAATGTAGGCCTCTTAGCGCTTAGCATGTCCAATTGCAGTTTCTACAGAAAGAGTGTTTCAGAACGGCTCAATCAAAAGTAAGGTTCAACTCTGTTAGTTGAATGCACAGAACAGAAAGTATTTTCACAGAATGCTACTGTGTAGTTTATATTTGAATATATTCCTTTTTCCACTATTACCTTCTTAGCGCTCCGAATGTCCACTTGCATTTTCTACAGAAAGAGTGTTCAGAACTGCGCAATCAAAAGTATGGTTTAACTCTGTTAGCTTAATGAACATATCAGAAATACGTTTCACACAATGCTTCTGTGTAGTTTTTATTTGAAGATGTTATTTTTCCCAATAGAGGCCTCTTAGCGCTCAGAATGTCCAATTGCAGTTTCTACAGAAAGAGTGTTTCAGAAAGGCTCAATCAAAAGTAAGGTTCGACTCTGTTAGTTGAATGCACAGAACAGAAAGAAGTTTCATACAATGCTTCTGTGTAGTTTGTATTTGAACATATTCTTTTTTCCACTATTACCCACTTAGCGCTACGAATTTCCAGTTGCATTTTCTACAGAAAGAGTGTTTCAAAACTGCTCAATCAAAAGTATGGTTTAACTCTGTTAGCTGAATGCTCAGATCAGAAAGAAGTTTCACAGAATGCTTCTGTGTAGTTTATATTTGAATATATTCCTTTTTCCACTACTACGCTCTTAGCGCTCCAAATGTCCGGTTGCATTTTCTACAGAAAGAGTGTTCAGATCTGCTCAATCAAAAGTATGGTTTAACTCTGTTAGCTGAATGCACAGATCAGAAAGAAGTTTCACCGAATGATTCTGTGTAGTTTATATTTGAAGACATTCCTTTTTCCACTATTACCCCCTTAGCGCTCCGAATCTCCACTTGCATTTTCTACAAAAAGAGTGTTTCATAACTGCTCAATCAAAAATATGTTTTATCTCTGTTAACTGAATTTACAGATCAGAAATATGTTTCACAGAATGCATCTGTGTAGTTTTTATTTGAAGATATACTTTTTCCCAATGTAGGCCTCTTAGCGCTTAGCATGTCCAATTGCAGTTTCTACAGAAAGAGTGTTTCAGAACGGCTCAATCAAAAGTAAGGTTCAACTCTGTTAGTTGAATGCACAGAACAGAAAGAATTTTCACAGAATGCTACTGTGTAGTTTATATTTGAATATATTCCTTTTTCCACTATTACCCTCTTAGCGCTCCGAATGTCCACTTGCATTTTCTACAGAAAGAGTGTTCAGAACTGCGCAATCAAAAGTATGGTTTAACTCTGTTAGCTTAATGAACATATCAGGAATAAGTTTCACACAATGCTTCTGTGTAGTTTTTATTTGAAGATATTATTTTTCCCAATAGAGGCCTCTTAGCGCTCAGAATGTCCAATTGCAGTTTCTACAGAAAGAGTGTTTCAGAAAGGCTCAATCAAAAGTAAGGTTCAACTCTGTTAGTTGAATGCACAGAACAGAAAGAAGTTTCATACAATGCTTCTGTGTAGTTTATATTTGAACATATTTTTTTTCCACTATTACCCACTTAGCGCTACGAATGTCCAGTTGCATTTTCTACAGACAGAGTGTTTCAAAACTGCTCAATCAAAAGTATGGTTTAACTCTGTTAGCTGAATGCTCAGATCAGAAAGAAGTTTCACAGAATGCTTCTGTGTAGTTTATATTTGAATATATTCCTTTTTCCACTACTACTCTCTTAGCGCTCCAATTGTCCAGTTGCATTTTCTACAGAAAGAGTGTTCAGATCTGCTCAATCAAAAGTATGGTTTAACACTGTTAGCTGAATGCACAGATCAGAAAGAAGTTTCACCGAATGATTCTGTGTAGTTTATAGTTGAAGACATTCCTTTTCCACTATTACCCTCTTAGCGCTCCGAATCTCCACTTGCATTTTCTACAAAAAGAGTGTTTCATAACTGCTCCATCAAAAATATGTTTTATCTCTGTTAACTGAATTTACAGATCAGAAATAAGTTTCACAGAATGCATCTGTGTAGTTTTTATTTGAAGATATTCTTTTTCCCAATGTAGGCCTCTTAGCGCTTAGCATGTCCAATTGCAGTTTCTACAGAAAGAGTGTTTCAGAACGGCTCAATCAAAAGTAAGGTTCAACTCTGTTAGTTGAATGCACAGAACAGAAAGAATTTTCACAGAATGCTACTGTGTAGTTTATATTTGAATATATTCCTTTTTCCACTATTACCTTCTTAGCGCTCCGAATGTCCACTTGCATTTTCTACAGAAAGAGTGTTCAGAACTGCGCAATCAAAAGTATGGTTTAACTCTGTTAGCTTAATGAACATATCAGAAATAAGTTTCACACAATGCTTCTGTGTAGTTTTTATTTGAAGATGTTATTTTTCCCAATAGAGGCCTCTTAGCGCTCAGAATGTCCAATTGCAGTTTCTACAGAAAGAGTGTTTCAGAAAGGCTCAATCAAAAGGAAGGTTCAACTCTGTTAGTTGAATGCACAGAACAGAAAGAAGTTTCATACAATGCTTCTGTGTAGTTTATATTTGAACATATTCTTTTTTCCACTATTACCCACTTAGCGCTACGAATGTCCAGTTGCATTTTCTACAGACAGAGTGTTTCAAAACTGCTCAATCAAAAGTATGGTTTAACTCTGTTAGCTGAATGCTCAGATCAGAAAGAAGTTTCACAGAATGCTTCTGTGTAGTTTATATTTGAATATATTCCTTTTTCCACTACTACTCTCTTAGCACTCCAAATGTCCAGTTGCATTTTCTACAGAAAGAGTGTTCAGATCTGCTCAATCAAAAGTATGGTTTAACTCTGTTAGCTGAATGCACAGATCAGAAATAAGTTTCACAGAATGATTCTGTGTAGTTTATATTTGGAGACATTCCTTTTTCCACTATTACCCTCTTAGCGCTCCGAATCTCCACTTGCATTTTCTACAGAAAGAGTGTTTCAGAACGGCTCAATCAAAACTAAGGTTCAACTCTTTTAGTTGAACAAACGGAACAGAAAGATGTTTCACACAATTCTTCTGTGTAGTTTTTATTTGTAGACATTCTTTTTCCCAATATAGGCCTCCTAGCGCTCAGAATGTCCAATTGCAGTTTCTACAGAAAGAGTGTTTCAGAACGGCTCAATCAAAAGTAAGGTTCAACTCTGTTAGTTGAGTGCAGAGAACAGAAAGAAGTTTCATACAATGCTTCTGTGTAGTTTATATATGAACATATTCTTTTTTCCACTATTACCCACTTAGCGCTACGAATGTCCAGTTGCATTTTCTACAGACAGAGTGTTTCAAAACTGCTCAATCAAAAGTATGGTTTAACTCTGTTAGCTGAATGCTCAGATCAGAAAGAAGTTTCACAGAATGCTTCTGTGTAGTTTATATTTGAATATATTCCTTTTTCCACTACTACGCTCTTAGCGCTCCAAATGTCCAGTTGCATTTTCTACAGAAAGAGTGTTCAGATCTGCTCAATCAAAAGTATGGTTTAACTCTGTTAGCTGAATGCACAGATCAGAAAGAAGTTTCACCGAATGATTCTGTGTAGTTTATATTTGAAGACATTCCTTTTTCCACTATTATCCCCTTAGCGCTCCGAATCTCCACTTGCATTTTCTACAAAAAGAGTGTTTCATAACTGCTCAATCAAAAATATGTTTTATCTCTGTTAACTGAATTTACAGATCAGAAATAAGTTTCACAGAATGCATCTGTGTAGTTTTAATTTGAAGATATTCTTTTTCCCAATGTAGGCCTCTTAGCGCTTAGCATGTCCAATTGCAGTTTCTACAGAAAGAGTGTTTCAGAACGGCTCAATCAAAAGTAAGGTTCAACTCTGTTAGTTGAATGCACAGAACAGAAAGAATTTTCACAGAATGCTACTGTGTAGTTTATATTTGAATATATTCCTTTTTCCACTATTACCCTCTTAGCGCTCCGAATGTCCACTTGCATTTTCTACAGAAAGAGTGTTCAGAACTGCGCAATCAAAAGTATGGTTTAACTCTGTTAGCTTAATGAACATATCAGGAATAAGTTTCAAACAATGCTTCTGTGTAGTTTTTATTTGAAGATGTTATTTTTCCCAATAGAGACCTCTTAGCGCTCAGAATGTCCAATTGCAGTTTCTACAGAAAGAGTGTTTCAGAAAGGCTCAATCAAAAGTAAGGTTCAACTCTGTTAGTTGAATGCACAGAACAGAAAGATGTTTCATACAATGCTTCTGTGTAGTTTATATTTGAACATATTCTTTTTTCCACTCTTACCCACTTAGCGCTACGAATGTCCAGTTGCATTTTCTACAGACAGAGTGTTTCAAAACTGCTCAATCAAAAGTATGGTTTAACTCTGTTAGCTGAATGCTCAGATCAGAAAGAAGTTTCACAGAATGCTTCTGTGTAGTTTATATTTGAATATATTCCTTTTTCCACTACTACTCTCTTAGCGCTCCAAATGTCCAGTTGCATTTTCTACAGAAAGAGTGTTCAGATCTGCTCAATCAAAAGTATGGTTTAACTCTGTTAGCTGAATGCACAGATCAGAAAGAAGTTTCACAGAATGATTCTGTGTAGTTTATATTTGGAGACATTCCTTTTTCCACTATTACCCTCTTAGCGCTCCGAATCTCCACTTGCATTTTCTACAGAAAGAGTGTTTCAGAACGGCTCAATCAAAACTAAGGTTCAACTCTTTTAGTTGAACAAACGGAACAGAAAGATGTTTCACACAATTCTTCTGTGTAGTTTTTATTTGTAGACATTCTTTTTCCGAATATAGGCCTCCTAGCGCTCAGAATGTCCAATTGCAGTTTCTACAGAAAGAGTGTTTCAGAACGGCTCAATCAAAAGTAAGGTTCAACTCTGTTAGTTGAATGCACAGAACAGAAAGAAGTTTCATACAATGCTTCTGTGTAGTTTATATTTGAACATATTCTTTTTTCCACTATTACCCACTTAGCGCTACGAATGTCCAGTTGCATTTTCTACAGACAGAGTGTTTCAAAACTGCTCAATCAAATTATGGTTTAAATCTGTTAGCTGAATGCTCAGATCAGAAAGAAATTTCACAGAATGCTTCTGTGTAGTTTATACTTGAATATATTCCTTTTTCCACTACTACGCTCTTAGCGCTCCAAATGTCCAGTTGCATTTTCTACAGAAAGAGTGTTCAGATCTGCTCAATCAAAAGTATGGTTTAACTCTGTTAGCTGAATGCACAGATCAGAAAGAAGTTTCACCGAATGATTCTGTGTGGTTTATATTTGAAGACATTCCTTCTACCACTATTACCCTCTTAGCGCTCCGAATCTCCACTTGCATTTTCTACAAAAAGAGTGTTTCATAACTGCTCAATCAAAAATATGTTTTATCTCTGTTAACTGAATTTACAGATCAGAAATAAGTTTCACAGAATGCATCTGTGTAGTTTTAATTTGAAGATATTCTTTTTCCCAATGTAGGCCTCTTAGCGCTTAGCATGTCCAATTGCAGTTTCTACAGAAAGAGTGTTTCAGAACGGCTCAATCAAAAGGAAGGTTCAACTCTGTTAGTTGAATGCACAGAACAGAAAGAAGTTTCATACAATGCTTCTGTGTAGTTTATATTTGAACATATTCTTTTTTCCACTATTACCCACTAAGCACTACGAATGTCCAGTTGCATTTTCTACAGACAGAGTGTTTCAAAACTTCTCAATCAAAAGTATGGTTTAACTCTGTTAGCTGAATGCTCAGATCAGAAAGAAGTTTCACAGAATGCTTCTGTGTAGTTTATATTTGGAGACATTCCTTTTTCCACTATTACCCTCTTAGCGCTCCGAATCTCCACTTGCATTTTCTACAGAAAGAGTGTTTCAGAACGGCTCAATCAAAACTAAGGTTCAACTCTTTTAGTTGAACAAACAGAACCGAAAGAAGTTTCACAAATTGTTCTGTGTAGTTTTTATTTGTAGACATTCTTTTTCCCAATATAGGCCTCTTAGCTCTCAGAATGTCCAATTGCAGTTTCTACGGAAAGAGTGTTTCAGAAATTCTCAATCAAAAGTAAGGTTCAACTCTGTTAGTTGAATGCACAGAACAGAAAGAAGTTTCATACAATGCTTCTGTGTAGTTTATATTTGAACATATTATTTTGTCCACTATTACCCACTTAGCGTTACGAATGTCCAGTTGCATTTTCTACAGACAGAGTGTTTCAAAACTGCTCAATCAAATGTATGGTTTAACTCTGTTAGCTGAATGCTCAGATCAGAAAGAAGTTTCACAGAATGCTTCTGTGTAGTTTATATTTGAATATATTCCTTTTTCCACTACTACGCTCTTAGCGCTCCAAATGTCCAGTTGCATTTTCTACAGAAAGAGTGTTCAGATCTGCTCAATCAAAAGTATAGTTTAACTCTGTTAGCTGAATGCACAGATCAGAAAGAAGTTTCACCGAATGATTCTGTGTAGTTTATATTTGAAGACATTCCTTTTTCCACTATTACCCTCTTAGCGCTCCGAATCTCCACCTGCATTTTCTACAAAAAGAGTGTTTCATAACTGCTCAATCAAAAATGTGTTTTATCTCTGTTAACTGAATTTACAGATCAGAAATAAGTTTCACAGAATGCATCTGTGTAGTTTTTATTTGAAGATATTCTTTTTCCCAATGTAGGCCTCTTAGCTCTTAGCATGTCCAATTGCAGTTTCTACAGAAAGAGTGTTTCAGAACGGCTCAATCAAAAGTAAGGTTCAACTCTGTTAGTTGAATGCACAGAACAGAAAGAATTTTCACAGAATGCTACTGTGTAGTTTATATTTGAATATATTCCTTTTTCCACTATTACCCTCTTAGCGCTCCGAATGTCCACTTGCATTTTCTACAGAAAGAGTGTTCAGAACTGCGCAATCAAAAGTATGGTTTAACTCTGTTAGCTTAATGAACATATCAGAAATAAGTTTCACACAATGCTTCTGTGTAGTTTTTATTTGAAGATATTATTTTTCCCAATAGAGGCCTCTTAGCGCTCAGAATGTCCAATTGCAGTTTCTACAGAAAGAGTGTTTCAGAAAGGCTCAATCAAAAGTAAGGTTCAACTCTGTTAGTTGAATGCACAGAACAGAAAGAAGTTTCATACAATGCTTCTGTGTAGTTTATATTTGAACATATTCTTTTTTCCACTATTACCCACTTAGCGCTACGAATGTCCAGTTGCATTTTCTACAGACAGAGAGTTTCAAAACTGCTCAATCAAAAGTATGGTTTAATTCTGTTAGCTGAATGCTCAGATCAGAAAGAAGTTTCACAGAATGCTTCTGTGTAGTTTATATTTGAATATATTCCTTTTTCCACTACTACTCTCTTAGCGCTCCAAATGTCCAGTTGCATTTTCTACAGAAAGAGTGTTCAGATCCGCTCAATCAAAAGTATGGTTTAACTCTGTTAGCTGAATGCACAGATCAGAAAGAAGTTTCACAGAATGATTCTGTGTAGTTTATATTTGGAGACATTCCTTTTTCCACTATTACCCTCTTAGCGCTCCGAATCTGCACTTGCATTTCCTACAGAAAGAGTGTTTCAGAACGGCTCAATCAAAACTAAGGTTCAACTCTTTTAGTTGAACAAACAGAACACAAAGATGTTTCACACAATTCTTCTGTGTAGTTTTTATTTGTAGACATTCTTTTTCCCAATATAGGCCTCTTAGCGCTCAGAATGTCCAATTGCAGTTTCTACATAAAGAGTGTTTCAGAACGGCTCAATCAAAAGTAAGGTTCAACTCTGTTAGTTGAGTGCACAGAACAGAAAGAAGTTTCATACAATGCTTCTGTGTAGTTTATATTTGAACATATTCTTTTTTCCACTATTACCCACTTAGCGCTACGAATGTCCAGTTGCATTTTCTACAGACAGAGTGTTTCAAAACTGCTCAATCAAAAGTATGGTTTAACTCTGTTAGCTGAATGCTCAGATCAGAAAGAAGTTTCACAGAATGCTTCTGTGTAGTTTATATTTGAATATATTCCTTTTTCCACTACTACTCTCTTAGCGCTCCAAATGTCCAGTTGCATTTTCTACAGAAAGAGTGTTCAGATCTGCTCAATCAAAAGTATGGTTTAACTCTGTTAGCTGAATGCACAGAACAGAAAGAAGTTTCACAGAATGATTCTGTGTAGTTTATATTTGGAGACATTCCTTTTTCCACTATTACCCTCTTAGCGCTCCGAATCTCCACTTGCATTTTCTACAGAAAGAGTGTTTCAGAACGGCTCAATCAAAACTAAGGTTCAACTCTTTTAGTTGAACAAACAGAACCGAAAGAAGTTTCACACAATTGTTCTGTGTAGTTTTTATTTGTAGACATTCTTTTTCCCAATATAGGCCTCTTAGCTCTCAGAATGTCCAATTGCAGTTTCTACGGAAAGAGTGTTTCAGAAATTCTCAATCAAAAGTAAGGTTCAACTCTGTTAGTTGAATGCACAGAACAGAAAGAAGTTTCATACAATGCTTCTGTGTAGTTTATATTTGAACATATTATTTTGTCCACTATTACCCACTTAGCGTTACGAATGTCCAGTTGCATTTTCTACAGACAGTGTTTCAAAACTGCTCAATCAAAAGTATGGTTTAACTCTGTTAGCTGAATGCTCAGATCAGAAAGAAGATTCACAGAATGCTTCTGTGTAGTTTATATTTGAATATATTCCTTTTTCCACTACTACGCTCTTAGCGCTCCAAATGTCCAGTTGCATTTTCTACAGAAAGAGTGTTCAGATCTGCTCAATCAAAAGTATGGTTTAACTCTGTTAGCTGAATGCACAGATCAGAAAGAAGTTTCACCGAATGATTCTGTGTAGTTTATATTTGAAGACATTCCTTTTTCCACTATTACCCTCTTAGCGTTCCGAATCTCCAACTGCATTTTCTACAAAAAGAGTGTTTCATAACTGCTCAATCAAAAATGTGTTTTATCTCTGTTAACTGAATTTACAGATCAGAAATAAGTTTCACAGAATGCATCTGTGTAGTTTTTATTTGAAGATATTCTTTTTCCCAATGTAGGCCTCTTAGCGCTTAGCATGTCCAATTGCAGTTTCTACAGAAAGAGTGTTTCAGAACGGCTCAATCAAAAGTAAGGTTCAACTCTGTTAGTTGAATGCACAGAACAGAAAGAATTTTCACAGAAAGCTACTGTGTACTTTATATTTGAATATATTCCTTTTTCCCCTATTACTCTCTTAGCGCTCCGAATGTCCACTTGCATTTTCTACAGAAAGAGTGTTCAGAACTGCGCAATCAAAAGTATGGTTTAACTCTGTTAGCTTAATGAACATATCAGAAATAAGTTTCACACAATGCTTCTGTGTAGTTTTTATTTGAAGATATTATTTTTCCCAATAGAGGCCTCTTAGCGCTCAGAATGTCCAATTGCAGTTTCTACAGAAAGAGTGTTTCAGAAAGGCTCAATCAAAAGTAAGGTTTAACTCTGTTAGTTGAATGCACAGAACAGAAAGAAGTTTCATACAATGCTTCTGTGTAGTTTATATTTGAACATATTCTTTTTTCCACTATTACCCACTTAGCGCTACGAATGTCCAGTTGCATTTTCTACAGACAGAGAGTTTCAAAACTGCTCAATCAAAAGTATGGTTTAACTCTGTTAGCTGAATGCTCAGATCAGAAAGAAGTTTCACAGAATGCTTCTGTGTAGTTTATATTTGAATATATTCCTTTTTCCACTACTACTCTCTTAGCGCTCCAAATGTCCAGTTGCATTTTCTACAGAAAGAGTGTTCAGATCTGCTCAATCAAAAGTATGGTTTAACTCTGTTAGCTGAATGCACAGATCAGAAAGAAGTTTCACAGAATGATTCTGTGTAGTTTATATTTGGAGACATTCCTTTTTCCACTATTACCCTCTTAGCGCTCCGAATCTGCACTTGCATTTCCTACAGAAAGAGTGTTTCAGAACGGCTCAATCAAAACTAAGGTTCAACTCTTTTAGTTGAACAAACAGAACACAAAGATGTTTCACACAATTCTTCTGTGTAGTTTTTATTTGTAGACATTTTTTTCCCAATATAGGCCTCTTAGCGCTCAGAATGTCCAATTGCAGTTTCTACATAAAGAGTGTTTCAGAACGGCTCAATCAAAAGTAAGGTTCAACTCTGTTAGTTGAGTGCACAGAACAGAAAGAAGTTTCATACAATGCTTCTGTGTAGTTTATATTTGAACATATTATTTTTCCACTATTACCCACTTAGCGCTACGAATGTCCAGTTGCATTTTCTACAGACAGAGTGTTTCAAAACTGCTCAATCAAAAGTATGGTTTAACTCTGTTAGCTGAATGCTCAGATCAGAAAGAAGTTTCACAGAATGCTTCTGTGTAGTTTATATTTGAATATATTCCTTTTTCCACTACTACGCTCTTAGCGCTCCAAATGTCCAGTTGCATTTTCTACAGAAAGAGTGTTCAGATCTGCTCAATCAAAAGTATGGTTTAACTCTGTTAGCTGAATGCACAGATCAGAAAGAAGTTTCACCGAATGATTCTGTGTAGTTTATATTTGAAGACATTCCATTTTCCACTATTAGCCTCTTAGCGCTCCGAATCTCCACTTGCATTTTCTACAAAAAGAGTGTTTCATAACTGCTCAATCAAAAATATGTTTTATCTCTGTTAACTGAATTTACAGAGCAGAAATAAGTTTCACAGAATGCATCTGTGTAGTTTTTATTTGAAGATATACTTTTTCCCAATGTAGGCCTCTTAGCGCTTAGCATGTCCAATTGCAGTTTCTACAGAAAGAGTGTTTCAGAACGGCTCAATCAAAAGTAAGGTTCAACTCTGTTAGTTGAATGCACAGAACAGAAAGAATTTTCACAGAATGCTACTGTGTAGTTTATATTTGAATATATTCCTTTTTCCACTATTACCCTCTTAGCGCTCCGAATGTCCACTTGCATTTTCTACAGAAAGAGTGTTCAGAACTGCGCAATCAAAAGTATGGTTTAACTCTGTTAGCTTAATGAACATATCAGGAATAAGTTTCACACAATGCTTCTGTGTAGTTTTTATTTGAAGATGTTATTTTTCCCAATAGAGGCCTCTTAGCGCTCAGAATGTCCAATTGCAGTTTCTACAGAAAGAGTGTTTCAGAAAGGCTCAATCAAAAGTAAGGTTCAACTCTGTTAGTTGAATGCACAGAACAGAAAGATGTTTCATACAATGCTTCTGTGTAGTTTATATTTGAACATATTCTTTTTTCCACTCTTACCCACTTAGCGCTACGAATGTCCAGTTGCATTTTCTACAGACAGAGTGTTTCAAAACTGCTCAATCAAAAGTATGGTTTAACTCTGTTAGCTGAATGCTCAGATCAGAAAGAAGTTTCACAGAATGCTTCTGTGTAGTTTATATTTGAATATATTCCTTTTTCCACTACTACTCTCTTAGCGCTCCAAATGTCCAGTTGCATTTTCTACAGAAAGAGTGTTCAGATCTGCTCAATCAAAAGTATGGTTTAACTCTGTTAGCTGAATGCACAGATCAGAAAGAAGTTTCACAGAATGATTCTGTGTAGTTTATATTTGGAGACATTCCTTTTTCCACTATTACCCTCTTAGCGCTCCGAATCTCCACTTGCATTTTCTACAGAAAGAGTGTTTCAGAACGGCTCAATCAAAACTAAGGTTCAACTCTTTTAGTTGAACAAACGGAACAGAAAGATGTTTCACACAATTCTTCTGTGTAGTTTTTATTTGTAGACATTCTTTTTCCCAATATAGGCCTCCTAGCGCTCAGAATGTCCAATTGCAGTTTCTACAGAAAGAGTGTTTCAGAACGGCTCAATCAAAAGTAAGGTTCAATTCTGTTAGTTGAATGCACAGAACAGAAAGAAGTTTCATACAATGCTTCTGTGTAGTTTATATTTGAACATATTCTTTTTTCCACTATTACCCACTTAGCGCTACGAATGTCCAGTTGCATTTTCTACAGACAGAGTGTTTCAAAACTGCTCAATCAAAAGTATGGTTTAAATCTGTTAGCTGAATGCTCAGATCAGAAAGAAGTTTCACAGAATGCTTCTGTGTAGTTTATATTTGAATATATTCCTTTTTCCACTACTACGCTCTTAGCGCTCCAAATGTCCAGTTGCATTTTCTACAGAAAGAGTGTTCAGATCTGCTCAATCAAAAGTATGGTTTAACTCTGTTAGCTGAATGCACAGATCAGAAAGAAGTTTCACCGAATGATTCTGTGTAGTTTATATTTGAAGACATTCCTTTTTCCACTATTATCCTCTTAGCGCTCCGAATCTCCACTTGCATTTTCTACAAAAAGAGTGTTTCATAACTGCTCAATCAAAAATATGTTTTATCTCTGTTAACTGAATTTACAGATCAGAAATAAGTTTCACAGAATGCATCTGTGTAGTTTTAATTTGAAGATATTCTTTTTCCCAATGTAGGCCTCTTAGCGCTTAGCATGTCCAATTGCAGTTTCTAAAGAAAGAGTGTTTCAGAACGGCTCAATCAAAAGGAAGGTTCAACTCTGTTAGTTGAATGCACAGAACAGAAAGAATTTTCACAGAATGCTACTGTGTAGTTTATATTTGAATATATTCCTTTTTCCACTATTACCCTCTTAGCGCTCCGAATGTCCACTTGCATTTTCTACAGAAAGAGTGTTCAGAACTGCGCAATCAAAAGTATGGTTTAAATCTGTTAGCTTAATGAACATATCAAAAAGAAGTTTCACACAATGCTTCTGTGTAGTTTTTATTTGAAGATATTATTTTTCCCAATAGAGGCCTCTTAGCGCTCAGAATGTCCAATTGCAGTTTCTACAGAAAGAGTGTTTCAGAAAGGCTCAATCAAAAGTAAGGTTCAACTCTGTTAGTTGAATGCACAGAAGAGAAAGAAGTTTCATACAATGCTTCTGTGTAGTTTATATTTGAACATATTCTTTTTTCCACTATTACCCACTTAGCGCTACGAATGTCCAGTTGCATTTTCTACAGACAGAGTGTTTCAAAACTGCTCAATCAAAAGTATGGTTTAACTCTGTTAGCTGAATGCTCAGATCAGAAAGAAGTTTCACAGAATGCTTCTGTGTAGTTTATATTTGAATATATTCCTTTTTCCACTACTACTCTCTTAGCGCTCCAAATGTCCAGTTGCATTTTCTACAGAAAGAGTGTTCAGATCTGCTCAATCAAAAGTATGGTTTAACTCTGTTAGCTGAATGCACAGATCAGAAAGAAGTTTCACAGAATGATTCTGTGTAGTTTATATTTGGAGACATTCCTTTTTCCACTATTACCCTCTTAGCGCTCCGAATCTCCACTTGCATTTTCTACAGAAAGAGTGTTTCAGAACGGCTCAATCAAAACTAAGGTTCAACTCTTTTAGTTGAACAAACAGAACCGAAAGAAGTTTCACACAATTGTTCTGTGTAGTTTTTATTTGTAGACATTCTTTTTCCCAATATAGGCCTCTTAGCTCTCAGAATGTACAATTGCAGTTTCTACGGAAAGAGTGTTTCAGAAATTCTCAATCAAAAGTAAGGTTCAACTCTGTTAGTTGAATGCACAGAACAGAAAGAAGTTTCATACAATGCTTCTGTGTAGTTTATATTTGAACATATTATTTTGTCCACTATTACCCACTTAGCGCTACGAATGTCCAGTTGCATTTTCTACAGACAGAGTGTTTCAAAACTGCTCAATCAAAAGTATGGTTTAACTCTGTTAGCTGAATGCTCAGATCAGAAAGAAGTTTCACAGAATGCTTCTGTGTAGTTTATATTTGAATATATTCCTTTTTCCACTACTACGCTCTTAGCGCTCCAAATGTCCAGTTGCATTTTCTACAGAAAGAGTGTTCAGATCTGCTCAATCAAAAGTATAGTTTAACTCTGTTAGCTGAATGCACAGATCAGAAAGAAGTTTCACCGAATGATTCTGTGTAGTTTATATTTGAAGACATTCCTTTTTCCACTATTACCCTCTTAGCGCTCCGAATCTCCACCTGCATTTTCTACAAAAAGAGTGTTTCATAACTGCTCAATCAAAAATGTGTTTTATCTCTGTTAACTGAATTTACAGATCAGAAATAAGTTTCACAGAATGCATCTGTGTAGTTTTTATTTGAAGATATTCTTTTTCCCAATGTAGGCCTCTTAGCGCTTAGCATGTCCAATTGCAGTTTCTACAGAAAGAGTGTTTCAGAACGGCTCAATCAAAAGTAAGGTTCAACTCTGTTAGTTGAATGCACAGAACAGAAAGAATTTTCACAGAAAGCTACGGTGTAGTTTATATTTGAATATATTCCTTTTTCCCCTATTACCCTCTTAGCGCTCCGAATGTCCACTTGCATTTTCTACAGAAAGAGTGTTCAGAACTGCGCAATCAAAAGTATGGTTTAACTCTGTTAGCTTAATGAACATATCAGAAATAAGTTTCACACAATGCTTCTGTGTAGTTTTTATTTGAAGATATTATTTTTCCCAATAGAGGCCTCTTAGCGCTCAGAATGTCCAATTGCAGTTTCTACAGAAAGAGTGTTTCAGAAAGGCTCAATCAAAAGTAAGGTTCAACTCTGTTAGTTGAATGCACAGAACAGAAAGAAGTTTCATACAATGCTTCTGTGTAGTTTATATTTGAACATATTCTTTTTTCCACTATTACCCACTTAGCGCTACGAATGTCCAGTTGCATTTTCTACAGACAGAGAGTTTCAAAACTGCTCAATCAAAAGTATGGTTTAACTCTGTTAGCTGAATGCTCAGATCAGAAAGAAGTTTCACAGAATGCTTCTGTGTAGTTTATATTTGAATATATTCCTTTTTCCACTACTACTCTCTTAGCGCTCCAAATGTCCAGTTGCATTTTCTACAGAAAGAGTGTTCAGATCTGCTCAATCAAAAGTATGGTTTAACTCTGTTAGCTGAATGCACAGATCAGAAAGAAGTTTCACAGAATGATTCTGTGTAGTTTATATTTGGAGACATTCCTTTTTCCACTATTACCCTCTTAGCGCTCCGAATCTGCACTTGCATTTCCTACAGAAAGAGTGTTTCAGAACGGCTCAATCAAAACTAAGGTTCAACTCTTTTAGTTGAACAAACAGAACACAAAGATGTTTCACACAATTCTTCTGTGTAGTTTTTATTTGTAGACATTCTTTTTCCCAATATAGGCCTCTTAGCGCTCAGAATGTCCAATTGCAGTTTCTACATAAAGAGTGTTTCAGAACGGCTCAATCAAAAGTAAGGTTCAACTCTGTTAGTTGAGTGCACAGAACAGAAAGAAGTTTCATACAATGCTTCTGTGTAGTTTATATTTGAACATATTCTTTTTTCCACTATTACCCACTTAGCGCTACGAATGTCCAGTTGCATTTTCTACAGACAGAGTGTTTCAAAACTGCTCAATCAAAAGTATGGTTTAACTCTGTTAGCTGAATGCTCAGATCAGAAAGAAGTTTCACAGAATGCTTCTGTGTAGTTTATATTTGAATATATTCCTTTTTCCACTACTACGCTCTTAGCGCTCCAAATGTCCAGTTGCATTTTCTACAGAAAGAGTGTTCAGATCTGCTCAATCAAAAGTATGGTTTAACTCTGTTAGCTGAATGCACAGATCAGAAAGAAGTTTCACCGAATGATTCTGTGTAGTTTATATTTGAAGACATTCCATTTTCCACTATTAGCCTCTTAGCGCTCCGAATCTCCACTTGCATTTTCTACAAAAAGAGTGTTTCATAACTGCTCAATCAAAAATATGTTTTATCTCTGTTAACTGAATTTACAGAGCAGAAATAAGTTTCACAGAATGCATCTGTGTAGTTTTTATTTGAAGATATACTTTTTCCCAATGTAGGCCTCTTAGCGCTTAGCATGTCCAATTGCAGTTTCTACAGAAAGAGTGTTTCAGAACGGTTCAATCAAAAGTAAGGTTCAATTCTGTTAGTTGAATGCACAGAACAGAAAGAATTTTCACAGAATGCTACTGTGTAGTTTATATTTGAATATATTCCTTTTTCCACTATTACCCTCTTAGCGCTCCGAATGTCTACTTGCATTTTCTACAGAAAGAGTGTTCAGAACTGCGCAATCAAAAGTATGGTTTAACTCTGTTAGCTTAATGAACATATCAGGAATAAGTTTCATACAATGCTTCTGTGTAGTTTTTATTTGAAGATGTTATTTTTCCCAATAGAGGCCTCTTAGCGCTCAGAATGTCCAATTGCAGTTTCTACAGAAAGAGTGTTTCAGAAAGGCTCAATCAAAAGTAAGGTTCAACTCTGTTAGTTGAATGCACAGAACAGAAAGATGTTTCATACAATGCTTCTGTGTAGTTTATATTTGAACATATTCTTTTTTCCACTCTTACCCACTTAGCGCTACGAATGTCCAGTTGCATTTTCTACAGACAGAGTGTTTCAAAACTGCTCAATCAAAAGTATGGTTTAACTCTGTTAGCTGAATGCTCAGATCAGAAAGAAGTTTCACAGAATGCTTCTGTGTAGTTTATATTTGAATATATTCCTTTTTCCACTACTACTCTCTTAGCGCTCCAAATGTCCAGTTGCATTTTCTACAGAAAGAGTGTTCAGATCTGCTCAATCAAAAGTATGGTTTAACTCTGTTAGCTGAATGCACAGATCAGAAAGAAGTTTCACAGAATGATTCTGTGTAGTTTATATTTGGAGACATTCCTTTTTCCACTATTACCCTCTTAGCGCTCCGAATCTCCACTTGCATTTTCTACAGAAAGAGTGTTTCAGAACGGCTCAATCAAAACTAAGGTTCAACTCTTTTAGTTGAACAAACGGAACAGAAAGATGTTTCACACAATTCTTCTGTGTAGTTTTTATTTGTAGACATTCTTTTTCCCAATATAGGCCTCCTAGCGCTCAGAATGTCCAATTGCAGTTTCTACAGAAAGAGTGTTTCAGAACGGCTCAATCAAAAGTAAGGTTCAATTCTGTTAGTTGAATGCACAGAACAGAAAGAAGTTTCATACAATGCTTCTGTGTAGTTTATATTTGAACATATTCTTTTTTCCACTATTACCCACTTAGCGCTACGAATGTCCAGTTGCATTTTCTACAGACAGAGTGTTTCAAAACTGCTCAATCAAAAGTATGGTTTAAATCTGTTAGCTGAATGCTCAGATCAGAAAGAAGTTTCACAGAATGCTTCTGTGTAGTTTATATTTGAATATATTCCTTTTTCCACTACTACGCTCTTAGCGCTCCAAATGTCCAGTTGCATTTTCTACAGAAAGAGTGTTCAGATCTGCTCAATCAAAAGTATGGTTTAACTCTGTTAGCTGAATGCACAGATCAGAAAGAAGTTTCACCGAATGATTCTGTGTAGTTTATATTTGAAGACATTCCTTTTTCCACTATTATCCTCTTAGCGCTCCGAATCTCCACTTGCATTTTCTACAAAAAGAGTGTTTCATAACTGCTCAATCAAAAATATGTTTTATCTCTGTTAACTGAATTTACAGATCAGAAATAAGTTTCACAGAATGCATCTGTGTAGTTTTAATTTGAAGATATTCTTTTTCCCAATGTAGGCCTCTTAGCGCTTAGCATGTCCAATTGCAGTTTCTACAGAAAGAGTGTTTCAGAATGGCTCAATCAAAAGGAAGGTTCAACTCTGTTAGTTGAATGCACAGAACAGAAAGAATTTTCACAGAATGCTACTGTGTAGTTTATATTTGAATATATTCCTTTTTCCACTATTACCCTCTTAGCGCTCCGAATGTCCACTTGCATTTTCTACAGAAAGAGTGTTCAGAACTGCGCAATCAAAAGTATGGTTTAAATCTGTTAGCTTAATGAACATATCAAAAATAAGTTTCACACAATGCTTCTGTGTAGTTTTTATTTGAAGATATTATTTTTCCCAATAGAGGCCTCTTAGCGCTCAGAATGTCCAATTGCAGTTTCTACAGAAAGAGTGTTTCAGAAAGGCTCAATCAAAAGTAAGGTTCAACTCTGTTAGTTGAATGCACAGAACAGAAAGAAGTTTCATACAATGCTTCTGTGCAGTTTATATTTGAACATATTCTTTTTTCCACTATTACCCACTTAGCGCTACGAATGTCCAGTTGCATTTTCTACAGACAGAGTGTTTCAAAACTGCTCAATCAAAAGTATGGTTTAACTCTGTTAGCTGAATGCTCAGATCAGAAAGAAGTTTCACAGAATGCTTCTGTGTAGTTTATATTTGAATATATTCCTTTTTCCACTACTACTCTCTTAGCGCTCCAAATGTCCAGTTGCATTTTCTACAGAAAGAGTGTTCAGATCTGCTCAATCAAAAGTATGGTTTAACTCTGTTAGCTGAATGCACAGATCAGAAAGAAGTTTCACAGAATGATTCTGTGTAGTTTATATTTGGAGACATTCCTTTTTCCACTATTACCCTCTTAGCGCTCCGAATCTCCACTTGCATTTTCTACAGAAAGAGTGTTTCAGAACGGCTCAATCAAAACTAAGGTTCAACTCTTTTAGTTGAACAAACAGAACCGAAAGAAGTTTCACACAATTGTTCTGTGTAGTTTTTATTTGTAGACATTCTTTTTCCCAATATAGGCCTCTTAGCGCTCAGAATGTCCAATTGCAGTTTCTACGGAAAGAGTGTTTCAGAAAGGCTCAATCAAAAGTAAGGTTCAACTCTGTTAGTTGAATGCACAGAACAGAAAGAAGTTTCATACAATGCTTCTGTGTAGTTTATATTTGAACATATTCTTTTGTCCACTATTACCCACTTAGCGCTACGAATGTCCAGTTGCATTTTCTACAGACAGAGTGTTTCAAAACTGCTCAATCAAAAGTATGGTTTAACTCTGTTAGCTGAATGCTCAGATCAGAAAGAAGTTTCACAGAATGCTTCTGTGTAGTTTATATTTGAATATATTCCTTTTTCCACTACTACGCTCTTAGCGCTCCAAATGTCCAGTTGCATTTTCTACAGAAAGAGTGTTCAGATCTGCTCAATCAAAAGTATGGTTTAACTCTGTTAGCTGAATGCACAGATCAGAAAGAAGTTTCACCGAATGATTCTGTGTAGTTTATATTTGAAGACATTCCATTTTCCACTATTAGCCTCTTAGCGCTCCGAATCTCCACTTGCATTTTCTACAAAAAGAGTGTTTCATAACTGCTCAATCAAAAATATGTTTTATCTCTGTTAACTGAATTTACAGAGCAGAAATAAGTTTCACAGAATGCATCTGTGTAGTTTTTATTTGAAGATATACTTTTTCCCAATGTAGGCCTCTTAGCGCTTAGCATGTCCAATTGCAGTTTCTACAGAAAGAGTGTTTCAGAACGGCTCAATCAAAAGTAAGGTTCAACTCTGTTAGTTGAATGCACAGAACAGAAAGTATTTTCACAGAATGCTACTGTGTAGTTTATATTTGAATATATTCCTTTTTCCACTATTACCCTCTTAGCGCTCCGAATGTCCACTTGCATTTTCTACAGAAAGAGTGTTCAGAACTGCGCAATCAAAAGTATGGTTTAACTCTGTTAGCTTAATGAACATATCAGGAATAAGTTTCACACAATGCTTCTGTGTAGTTTTTATTTGAAGATGTTATTTCTCCCAATAGAGGCCTCTTAGCGCTCAGAATGTCCAATTGCAGTTTCTACAGAAAGAGTGTTTCAGAAAGGCTCAATCAAAAGTAAGGTTCAACTCTGTTAGTTGAATGCACAGAACAGAAAGATGTTTCATACAATGCTTCTGTGTAGTTTATATTTGAACATATTCTTTTTTCCACTCTTACCCACTTAGCGCTACGAATGTCCAGTTGCATTTTCTACAGACAGAGTGTTTCAAAACTGCTCAATCAAAAGTATGGTTTAACTCTGTTAGCTGAATGCTCAGATCAGAAAGAAGTTTCACAGAATGCTTCTGTGTAGTTTATATTTGAATATATTCCTTTTTCCACTACTACTCTCTTAGCGCTCCAAATGTCCAGTTGCATTTTCTACAGAAAGAGTGTTCAGATCTGCTCAATCAAAAGTATGGTTTAACTCTGTTAGCTGAATGCACAGATCAGAAAGAAGTTTCACAGAATGATTCTGTGTAGTTTATATTTGGAGACATTCCTTTTTCCACTATTACCCTCTTAGCGCTCCGAATCTCCACTTGCATTTTCTACAGAAAGAGTGTTTCAGAACGGCTCAATCAAAACTAAGGTTCAACTCTTTTAGTTGAACAAACGGAACAGAAAGATGTTTCACACAATTCTTCTGTGTAGTTTTTATTTGTAGACATTCTTTTTCCCAATATAGGCCTCCTAGCGCTCAGAATGTCCAATTGCAGTTTCTACAGAAAGAGTGTTTCAGAACGGCTCAATCAAAAGTAAGGTTCAATTCTGTTAGTTGAATGCACAGAACAGAAAGAAGTTTCATACAATGCTTCTGTGTAGTTTATATTTGAACATATTCTTTTTTCCACTATTACCCACTTAGCGCTACGAATGTCCAGTTGCATTTTCTACAGACAGAGTGTTTCAAAACTGCTCAATCAAAAGTATGGTTTAAATCTGTTAGCTGAATGCTCAGATCAGAAAGAAGTTTCACAGAATGCTTCTGTGTAGTTTATATTTGAATATATTCCTTTTTCCACTACTACGCTCTTAGCGCTCCAAATGTCCAGTTGCATTTTCTACAGAAAGAGTGTTCAGATCTGCTCAATCAAAAGAATGGTTTAACTCTGTTAGCTGAATGCACAGATCAGAAAGAAGTTTCACCGAATGATTCTGTGTAGTTTATATTTGAAGACATTCCTTTTTCCACTATTATCCTCTTAGCGCTCCGAATCTCCACTTGCATTTTCTACAAAAAGAGTGTTTCATAACTGCTCAATCAAAAATATGTTTTATCTCTGTTAACTGAATTTACAGATCAGAAATAAGTTTCACAGAATGCATCTGTGTAGTTTTAATTTGAAGATATTCTTTTTCCCAATGTAGGCCTCTTAGCGCTTAGCATGTCCAATTGCAGTTTCTAAAGAAAGAGTGTTTCAGAACGGCTCAATCAAAAGGAAGGTTCAACTCTGTTAGTTGAATGCACAGAACAGAAAGAATTTTCACAGAATGCTACTGTGTAGTTTATATTTGAATATATTCCTTTTTCCACTATTACCCTCTTAGCGCTCCGAATGTCCACTTGCATTTTCTACAGAAAGAGTGTTCAGAACTGCGCAATCAAAAGTATGGTTTAAATCTGTTAGCTTAATGAACATATCAAAAATAAGTTTCACACAATGCTTCTGTGTAGTTTTTATTTGAAGATATTATTTTTCCCAATAGAGGCCTCTTAGCGCTCAGAATGTCCAATTGCAGTTTCTACAGAAAGAGTGTTTCAGAAAGGCTCAATCAAAAGTAAGGTTCAACTCTGTTAGTTGAATGCACAGAACAGAAAGAAGTTTCATACAATGCTTCTGTGTAGTTTATATTTGAACATATTCTTTTTTCCACTATTACCCAATTAGCGCTACGAATGTCCAGTTGCATTTTCTACAGACAGAGTGTTTCAAAACTGCTCAATCAAAAGTATGGTTTAACTCTGTTAGCTGAATGCTCAGATCAGAAAGAAGTTTCACAGAATGCTTCTGTGTAGTTTATATTTGAATATATTCCTTTTTCCACTACTACTCTCTTAGCGCTCCAAATGTCCAGTTGCATTTTCTACAGAAAGAGTGTTCAGATCTGCTCAATCAAAAGTATGGTTTAACTCTGTTAGCTGAATGCACAGATCAGAAAGAAGTTTCACAGAATGATTCTGTGTAGTTTATATTTGGAGACATTCCTTTTTCCACTATTACCCTCTTAGCGCTCCGAATCTCCACTTGCATTTTCTACAGAAAGAGTGTTTCAGAACGGCTCAATCAAAACTAAGGTTCAACTCTTTTAGTTGAACAAACAGAACCGAAAGAAGTTTCACACAATTGTTCTGTGTAGTTTTTATTTGTAGACATTCTTTTTCCCAATATAGGCCTCTTAGCGCTCAGAATGTCCAATTGCAGTTTCTACGGAAAGAGTGTTTCAGAAAGGCTCAATCAAAAGTAAGGTTCAACTCTGTTAGTTGAATGCACAGAACAGAAAGAAGTTTCATACAATGCTTCTGTGTAGTTTATATTTGAACATATTCTTTTGTCCACTATTACCCACTTAGCGCTACGAATGTCCAGTTGCATTTTCTACAGACAGAGTGTTTCAAAACTGCTCAATCAAAAGTATGGTTTAACTCTGTTAGCTGAATGCTCAGATCAGAAAGAAGTTTCACAGAATGCTTCTGTGTAGTTTATATTTGAATATATTCCTTTTTCCACTACTACGCTCTTAGCGCTCCAAATGTCCAGTTGCATTTTCTACAGAAAGAGTGTTCAGATCGGCTCAATCAAAAGTATAGTTTAACTCTGTTAGCTGAATGCACAGATCAGAAAGAAGTTTCACCGAATGATTCTGTGTAGTTTATATTTGAAGACATTCCTTTTTCCACTATTACCCTCTTAGCGCTCCGAATCTCCACCTGCATTTTCTACAAAAAGAGTGTTTCATAACTGCTCAATCAAAAATGTGTTTTATCTCTGTTAACTGAATTTACAGATCAGAAATAAGTTTCACAGAATGCATCTGTGTAGTTTTTATTTGAAGATATTCTTTTTCCCAATGTAGGCCTCTTAGCGCTTAGCATGTCCAATTGCAGTTTCTACAGAAAGAGTGTTTCAGAACGGCTCAATCAAAAGTAAGGTTCAACTCTGTTAGTTGAATGCACAGAACAGAAAGAATTTTCACAGAATGCTACTGTGTAGTTTATATTTGAATATATTCCTTTTTCCACTATTACCCTCTTAGCGCTCCGAATGTCCACTTGCATTTTCTACAGAAAGAGTGTTCAGAACGGCGCAATCAAAAGTATGGTTTAACTCTGTTAGCTTAATGAACATATCAGAAATAAGTTTCACACAATGCTTCTGTGTAGTTTTTATTTGAAGATATTATTTTTCCCAATAGAGGCCTCTTAGCGCTCAGAATGTCCAATTGCAGTTTCTACAGAAAGAGTGTTTCAGAAAGGCTCAATCAAAAGTAAGGTTCAACTCTGTTAGTTGAATGCACAGAACAGAAAGAAGTTTCATACGATGCTTCTGTGTAGTTTATATTTGAACATATTCTTTTTTCCACTATTACCCACTTAGCGCTACGAATGTCCAGTTGCATTTTCTACAGACAGAGAGTTTCAAAACTGCTCAATCAAAAGTATGGTTTAACTCTGTTAGCTGAATGCTCAGATCAGAAAGAAGTTTCACAGAATGCTTCTGTGTAGTTTATATTTGAATATATTCCTTTTTCCACTACTACTCTCTTAGCGCTCCAAATGTCCAGTTGCATTTTCTACAGAAAGAGTGTTCAGATCTGCTCAATCAAAAGTATGGTTTAACTCTGTTAGCTGAATGCACAAATCAGAAAGAAGTTTCACAGAATGATTCTGTGTAGTTTATATTTGGAGACATTCCTTTTTCCACTATTACCCTCTTAGCGCTCCGAATCTGCACTTGCATTTCCTACAGAAAGAGTGTTTCAGAACGGCTCAATCAAAACTAAGGTTCAACTTTTTTAGTTGAACAAACAGAACACAAAGATGTTTCACACAATTCTTCTGTGTAGTTTTTATTTGTAGACATTCTTTTTCCCAATATAGGCCTCTTAGCGCTCAGAATGTCCAATTGCAGTTTCTAAATAAAGAGTGTTTCAGAACGGCTCAATCAAAAGTAAGGTTCAACTCTGTTAGTTGAGTGCACAGAACAGAAAGAAGTTTCATACAATGCTTCTGTGTAGTTTATATTTGAACATATTCTTTTTTCCACTATTACCCACTTAGCGCTACGAATGTCCAGTTGCATTTTCTACAGACAGAGTGTTTCAAAACTGCTCAATCAAAAGTATGGTTTAACTCTGTTAGCTGAATGCTCACATCAGAAAGAAGTTTCACAGAATGCTTCTGTGTAGTTTATATTTGAATATATTCCTTTTTCCACTACTTCGCTCTTAGCGCTCCAAATGTCCAGTTGCATTTTCTACAGAAAGAGTGTTCAGATCTGCTCAATCAAAAGTATGGTTTAACTCTGTTAGCTGAATGCACAGATCAGAAAGAAGTTTCACCGAATGATTCTGTGTAGTTTATATTTGAAGACATTCCATTTTCCACTATTACCCTCTTAGCGCTCCGAATCTCCACTTGCATTTTCTACAAAAAGAGTGTTTCATAACTGCTCAATCAAAAATATGTTTTATCTCTGTTAACTGAATTTACAGAGCAGAAATAAGTTTCACAGAATGCATCTGTGTAGTTTTAATTTGAAGATATTCTTTTTCCCAATGTAGGCCTCTTAGCGCTTAGCATGTCCAATTGCAGTTTCTACAGAAAGAGTGTCTCAGAACGGCTCAATCAAAAGTAAGGTTCAACTCTTTTAGTTGAATGCACAGAACAGAAAGAATTTTCACAGAATGCTACTGTGTAGTTTATATGTGAATATATTCCTTTTTCCACTATTACCCTCTTAGCGCTCCGAATGTCCACTTGCATTTTCTACAGAAAGAGTTTTCAGAACTGCGCAATCAAAAGTATGGTTTAACTCTGTTAGCTTAATGAACATATCAGAAATAAGTTTCACATAATGGTTCTGTGTAGTTTTTATTTGAAGATATTATTTTTCCCAATAGAGGCCTCTTAGCGCTCAGAATGTCCAATTGCAGTTTCTACAGAAAGAGTGTTTCAGAAAGGCTCAATCAAAAGTAAGGTTCAACTCTCTTAGTTGAATGCACAGAACAGAAAGTAGTTTCATACAATGCTTCTGTGTAGTTTATATTTGAACAAATTCTTTTTTCCACTATTACCCACTTAGCGCTACGAATGTCCAGTTGCATTTTCTACAGACAGAGTGTTTCAAAACTGCTCAATCAAAAGTATGGTTTAACTCTGTTAGCTGAATGCTCAGATCAGAAAGAAGTTTCACAGAATGCTTCTGTGTAGTTTATATTTGAATATATTCCTTTTTCCACTACTACTCTCTTAGCGCTCCAAATGTCCAGTTGCATTTTCTACAGAAAGAGTGTTCAGATCTGCTCAATCAAAAGTATGGTTTAACTCTGTTAGCTGAATGCACAGATCAGAAAGAAGTTTCACAGAATGATTCTGTGTAGTTTATATTTGGAGACATTCCTTTTTCCACTATTACCCTCTTAGCGCTCCGAATCTGCACTTGCATTTCCTACAGAAAGAGTGTTTCAGAACGGCTCAATCAAAACTAAGGTTCAAATTTTTTAGTTGAACAAACAGAACACAAAGATGTTTCACACAATTCTTCTGTGTAGTTTTTATTTGTAGACATTCTTTTTCCCAATATAGGCCTCTTAGCGCTCAGAATGTCCAATTGCAGTTTCTAAATAAAGAGTGTTTCAGAACGGCTCAATCAAAAGTAAGGTTCAACTCTGTTAGTTGAGTGCACAGAACAGAAAGAAGTTTCATACAATGCTTCTGTGTAGTTTATATTTGAACATATTCTTTTTTCCACTATTACCCACTTAGCGCTACGAATGTCCAGTTGCATTTTCTACAGACAGAGTGTTTCAAAACTGCTCAATCAAAAGTATGGTTTAACTCTGTTAGCTGAATGCTCAGATCAGAAAGAAGTTTCACAGAATGCTTCTGTGTAGTTTATATTTGAATATATTCCTTTTTCCACTACTACGCTCTTAGCGCTCCAAATGTCCAGTTGCATTTTCTACAGAAAGAGTGTTCAGATCTGCTCAATCAAAAGTATGGTTTAACTCTGTTAGCTGAATGCACAGATCAGAAAGAAGTTTCACCGAATGATTCTGTGTAGTTTATATTTGAAGACATTCCATTTTCCACTATTACCCTCTTAGCGCTCCGAATCTCCACTTGCATTTTCTACAAAAAGAGTGTTTCATAACTGCTCAATCAAAAATATGTTTTATCTCTGTTAACTGAATTTACAGATCAGAAATAAGTTTCACAGAATGCATCTGTGTAGTTTTAATTTGAAGATATTCTTTTTCCCAATGTAGGCCTCTTTGCGCTTAGCATGTCCAATTGCAGTTTCTACAGAAAGAGTGTCTCAGAACGGCTCAATCAAAAGTAAGGTTCAACTCTTTTAGTTGAATGCACAGAACAGAAAGAATTTTCACAGAATGCTACTGTGTAGTTTATATGTGAATATATTCCTTTTTCCACTATTACCCTCTTAGCGCTCCGAATGTCCACTTGCATTTTCTACAGAAAGAGTTTTCAGAACTGCGCAATCAAAAGTATGGTTTAACTCTGTTAGCTTAATGAACATATCAGAAATAAGTTTCACACAATGGTTCTGTGTAGTTTTTATTTGAAGATATTATTTTTCCCAATAGAGGCCTCTTAGCGCTCAGAATGTCCAATTGCAGTTTCTACAGAAAGAGTGTTTCAGAAAGGCTCAATCAAAAGTAAGGTTCAACTCTCTTAGTTGAATGCACAGAACAGAAAGTAGTTTCATACAATGCTTCTGTGTAGTTTATATTTGAACAAATTCTTTTTTCCACTATTACCCACTTAGCGCTACGAATGTCCAGTTGCATTTTCTACAGACAGAGTGTTTCAAAACTGCTCAATCAAAAGTATGGTTTAACTCTGTTAGCTGAATGCTCAGATCAGAAAGAAGTTTCACAGAATTCTTCTGTGTAGTTTATATTTGAATATATTCCTTTTTCCACTACTACTCTCTTAGCGCTCCAAGTGTCCAGTTGCATTTTCTACAGAAAGAGTGTTCAGATCTGCTCAATCAAAAGTATGGTTTAACTCTGTTAGCTGAATGCACAGATCAGAAAGAAGTTTCACAGAATGATTCTGTGTAGTTTTTATATGGAGACATTCCTTTTTCCACTATTACCCTCTTAGCGCTCCGAATCTCCACTTGCATTTTCTACAGAAAGAGTGTTTCAGAACGGCTCAATCAAAACTAAGGTTCAACTCTTTTAGTTGAACAAACAGAACAGAAAGAAGTTTCACACAATTCTTCTGTGTAGTTTTTATTTGTAGACATTCTTTTTCCCAATATAGGCCTCTTAGCGCTCAGAATGTCCAATTGCAGTTTCTACAGAAAGAGTGTTTCAGAACGGCTCAATCAAAAGTAAGGTTCAACTCTGTTAGTTTAATGCACAGAACAGAAAGAAGTTTCATACAATGATTCTGTGTAGTTTATATTTGAACATATTCCTTTTTCCACTACTACGCTCTTAGCGCTCCAAATGTCCAGTTGCATTTTCTACAGAAAGAGTGTTCAGATCTGCTCAATCAAAAGTATAGTTTAACTCTGTTAGCTGAATGCACAGATCAGAAAGAAGTTTCACCGAATGATTCTGTGTAGTTTATATTTGAAGACATTCCTTTTTCCACTATTACCCTCTTAGCGCTCCGAATCTCCACCTGCATTTTCTACAAAAAGAGTGTTTCATAACTGCTCAATCAAAAATATGTTTTATCTCTGTTATCTGAATTTACAGATCAGAAATAAGTTTCACAGAATGCATCTGTGTAGTTTTAATTTGAAGATATTGTTTTTCCCAATGTAGGCCTCTTAGCGCTTAGCATGTCCAATTGCAGTTTGTACAGAAAGAGTGTTTCAGAACGGCTCAATCAAAAGTAAGGTTCAACTCTGTTAGTTGAATGCACAGAACAGAAAGAATTTTCACAGAATGCTACTGTGTATTTTATATTTGAATATATTCCTTTTTCCACTATTACCATCTTAGCGCTCCGAATGTCCACTTGCATTTTCTACAGAAAGAGTGTTCAGAACTGCGCAATCAAAAGTATGGTTTAACTCTGTTAGCTTAATGAACATATCAGAAATAAGTTTCACACAATGCTTCTGTGTAGTTTTTATTTGAAGATATTATTTTTCCCAATAGAGGCCTCTTAGCGCTCAGAATGTCCAATTGCAGTTTCTACAGAAAGAGTGTTTCAGAAAGGCTCAATCAAAAGTAAGGTTCAACTCTGTTAGTTGAATGCACAGAACAGAAAGAAGTTTCATACAATGCTTCTGTGTAGTTTATATTTGAACATATTCTTTTTTCCACTATTACCCACTTAGCGCTACGAATGTCCAGTTGCATTTTCTACAGACAGAGAGTTTCAAAACTGCTCAATCAAAAGTATGGTTTAACTCTGTTAGCTGAATGCTCAGATCAGAAAGAAGTTTCACAGAATGCTTCTGTGTAGTTTATATTTGAATATATTCCTTTTTCCACTACTACTCTCTTAGCGCTCCAAATGTCCAGTTGCATTTTCTACAGAAAGAGTGTTCAGATCTGCTCAATCAAAAGTATGGTTTAACTCTGTTAGCTGAATGCACAGATCAGAAAGAAGTTTCACAGAATGATTCTGTGTAGTTTATATTTGGAGACATTCCTTTTTCCACTATTACCCTCTTAGCGCTCCGAATCTGCACTTGCATTTCCTACAGAAAGAGTGTTTCAGAACGGCTCAATCAAAACTAAGGTTCAACTTTTTTAGTTGAACAAACAGAACACAAAGATGTTTCACACAATTCTTCTGTGTAGTTTTTATTTGTAGACATTCTTTTTCCCAATATAGGCCTCTTAGCGCTCAGAATGTCCAATTGCAGTTTCTAAATAAAGAGTGTTTCAGAACGGCTCAATCAAAAGTAAGGTTCAACTCTGTTAGTTGAGTGCACAGAACAGAAAGAAGTTTCATACAATGCTTCTGTGTAGTTTATATTTGAACATATTCTTTTTTCCACTATTACCCACTTAGCGCTACGAATGTCCAGTTGCATTTTCTACAGACAGAGTCTTTCAAAACTGCTCAATCAAAAGTATGGTTTAACTCTGTTAGCTGAATGCTCAGATCAGAAAGAAGTTTCACAGAATGCTTCTGTGTAGTTTATATTTGAATATATTCCTTTTTCCACTACTACGCTCTTAGCGCTCCAAATGTCCAGTTGCATTTTCTACAGAAAGAGTGTTCAGATCTGCTCAATCAAAAGTATGGTTTAACTCTGTTAGCTGAATGCACAGATCAGAAAGAAGTTTCACCGAATGATTCTGTGTAGTTTATATTTGAAGACATTCCATTTTCCACTATTACCCTCTTAGCGCTCCGAATCTCCACTTGCATTTTCTACAAAAAGAGTGTTTCATAACTGCTCAATCAAAAATATGTTTTATCTCTGTTAACTGAATTTACAGATCAGAAATAAGTTTCACAGAATGCATCTGTGTAGTTTTAATTTGAAGATATTCTTTTTCCCAATGTAGGCCTCTTTGCGCTTAGCATGTCCAATTGCAGTTTCTACAGAAAGAGTGTCTCAGAACGGCTCAATCAAAAGTAAGGTTCAACTCTTTTAGTTGAATGCACAGAACAG
Organism: Symphalangus syndactylus; assembly: GCF_028878055.3. NCBI lineage: Eukaryota > Metazoa > Chordata > Mammalia > Primates > Hylobatidae > Symphalangus > Symphalangus syndactylus. Next base: position 6,893,858 of record NC_072445.2, on the reverse strand, counting down.
AAAGAATTTTCACAGAATGCTACTGTGTAGTTTATATGTGAATATATTCCTTTTTCCACTATTACCCTCTTAGCGCTCCGAATGTCCACTTGCATTTTCTACAGAAAGAGTTTTCAGAACTGCGCAATCAAAAGTATGGTTTAACTCTGTTAGCTTAATGAACATATCAGAAATAAGTTTCACACAATGGTTCTGTGTAGTTTTTATTTGAAGATATTATTTTTCCCAATAGAGGCCTCTTAGCGCTCAGAATGTCCAATTGCAGTTTCTACAGAAAGAGTGTTTCAGAAAGGCTCAATCAAAAGTAAGGTTCAACACTCTTAGTTGAATGCACAGAACAGAAAGTAGTTTCATACAATGCTTCTGTGTAGTTTATATTTGAACAAATTCTTTTTTCCACTATTACCCACTTAGCGCTACGAATGTCCAGTTGCATTTTCTACAGACAGAGTGTTTCAAAACTGCTCAATCAAAAGTATGGTTTAACTCTGTTAGCTGAATGCTCAGATCAGAAAGAAGTTTCACAGAATTCTTCTGTGTAGTTTATATTTGAATATATTCCTTTTTCCACTACTACTCTCTTAGCGCTCCAAATGTCCAGTTGCATTTTCTACAGAAAGAGTGTTCAGATCTGCTCAATCAAAAGTATGGTTTAACTCTGTTAGCTGAATGCACAGATCAGAAAGAAGTTTCACAGAATGATTCTGTGTAGTTTTTATATGGAGACATTCCTTTTTCCACTATTACCCTCTTAGCGCTCCGAATCTCCACTTGCATTTTCTACAGAAAGAGTGTTTCAGAACGGCTCAATCAAAACTAAGGTTCAACTCTTTTAGTTGAACAAACAGAACAGAAAGAAGTTTCACACAATTCTTCTGTGTAGTTTTTATTTGTAGACATTCTTTTTCCCAATATAGGCCTCTTAGCGCTCAGAATGTCCAATTGCAGTTTCCACAGAAAGAGTGTTTCAGAACGGCTCAATCAAAAGTAAGGTTCAACTCTGTTAGTTTAATGCACAGAACAGAAAGAAGTTTCATACAATGATTCTGTGTAGTTTATATTTGAACATATTCCTTTTTCCACTACTACGCTCTTAGCGCTCCAAATGTCCAGTTGCATTTTCTACAGAAAGAGTGTTCAGATCTGCTCAATCAAAAGTATAGTTTAACTCTGTTAGCTGAATGCACAGATCAGAAAGAAGTTTCACCGAATGATTCTGTGTAGTTTATATTTGAAGACATTCCTTTTTCCACTATTACCCTCTTAGCGCTCCGAATCTCCACCTGCATTTTCTACAAAAAGAGTGTTTCATAACTGCTCAATCAAAAATATGTTTTATCTCTGTTATCTGAATTTACAGATCAGAAATAAGTTTCACAGAATGCATCTGTGTAGTTTTAATTTGAAGATATTCTTTTTCCCAATGTAGGCCTCTTAGCGCTTAGCATGTCCAATTGCAGTTTGTACAGAAAGAGTGTTTCAGAACGGCTCAATCAAAAGTAAGGTTCAACTCTGTTAGTTGAATGCACAGAACAGAAAGAATTTTCACAGAATGCTACTGTGTATTTTATATTTGAATATATTCCTTTTTCCACTATTACCATCTTAGCGCTCCGAATGTCCACTTGCATTTTCTACAGAAAGAGTGTTCAGAACTGCGCAATCAAAAGTATGGTTTAACTCTGTTAGCTTAATGAACATATCAGAAATAAGTTTCACACAATGCTTCTGTGTAGTTTTTATTTGAAGATATTATTTTTCCCAATAGAGGCCTCTTAGCGCTCAGAATGTCCAATTGCAGTTTCTACAGAAAGAGTGTTTCAGAAAGGCTCAATCAAAATAAGGTTCAACTCTGTTAGTTGAATGCACAGAACAGAAAGAAGTTTCATACAATGCTTCTGTGTAGTTTATATTTGAACATATTCTTTTTTCCACTATTACCCACTTAGCGCTACGAATGTCCAGTTGCATTTTCTACAGACAGAGAGTTTCAAAACTGCTCAATCAAAAGTATGGTTTAACTCTGTTAGCTGAATGCTCAGATCAGAAAGAAGTTTCACAGAATGCTTCTGTGTAGTTTATATTTGAATATATTCCTTTTTCCACTACTACTCTCTTAGCGCTCCAAATGTCCAGTTGCATTTTCTACAGAAAGAGTGTTCAGATCTGCTCAATCAAAAGTATGGTTTAACTCTGTTAGCTGAATGCACAGATCAGAAAGAAGTTTCACAGAATGATTCTGTGTAGTTTATATTTGGAGACATTCCTTTTTCCACTATTACCCTCTTAGCGCTCCGAATCTGCACTTGCATTTCCTACAGAAAGAGTGTTTCAGAACGGCTCAATCAAAACTAAGGTTCAACTTTTTTAGTTGAACAAACAGAACACAAAGATGTTTCACACAATTCTTCTGTGTAGTTTTTATTTGTAGACATTCTTTTTCCCAATATAGGCCTCTTAGCGCTCAGAATGTCCAATTGCAGTTTCTAAATAAAGAGTGTTTCAGAACGGCTCAATCAAAAGTAAGGTTCAACTCTGTTAGTTGAGTGCACAGAACAGAAAGAAGTTTCATACAATGCTTCTGTGTAGTTTATATTTGAACATATTCTTTTTTCCACTATTACCCACTTAGCGCTACGAATGTCCAGTTGCATTTTCTACAGACAGAGTGTTTCAAAACTGCTCAATCAAAAGTATGGTTTAACTCTGTTAGCTGAATGCTCAGATCAGAAAGAAGTTTCACAGAATGCTTCTGTGTAGTTTATATTTGAATATATTCCTTTTTCCACTACTACGCTCTTAGCGCTCCAAATGTCCAGTTGCATTTTCTACAGAAAGAGTGTTCAGATCTGCTCAATCAAAAGTATGGTTTAACTCTGTTAGCTGAATGCACAGATCAGAAAGAAGTTTCACCGAATGATTCTGTGTAGTTTATATTTGAAGACATTCCATTTTCCACTATTACCCTCTTAGCGCTCCGAATCTCCACTTGCATTTTCTACAAAAAGAGTGTTTCATAACTGCTCAATCAAAAATATGTTTTATCTCTGTTAACTGAATTTACAGATCAGAAATAAGTTTCACAGAATGCATCTGTGTAGTTTTAATTTGAAGATATTCTTTTTCCCAATGTAGGCCTCTTTGCGCTTAGCATGTCCAATTGCAGTTTCTACAGAAAGAGTGTCTCAGAACGGCTCAATCAAAAGTAAGGTTCAACTCTTTTAGTTGAATGCACAGAACAGAAAGAATTTTCACAGAATGCTACTGTGTAGTTTATATGTGAATATATTCCTTTTTCCACTATTACCCTCTTAGCGCTCCGAATGTCCACTTGCATTTTCTACAGAAAGAGTTTTCAGAACTGCGCAATCAAAAGTATGGTTTAACTCTGTTAGCTTAATGAACATATCAGAAATAAGTTTCACACAATGGTTCTGTGTAGTTTTTATTTGAAGATATTATTTTTCCCAATAGAGGCCTCTTAGCGCTCAGAATGTCCAATTGCAGTTTCTACAGAAAGAGTGTTTCAGAAAGGCTCAATCAAAAGTAAGGTTCAACACTCTTAGTTGAATGCACAGAACAGAAAGTAGTTTCATACAATGCTTCTGTGTAGTTTATATTTGAACAAATTCTTTTTTCCACTATTACCCACTTAGCGCTACGAATGTCCAGTTGCATTTTCTACAGACAGAGTGTTTCAAAACTGCTCAATCAAAAGTATGGTTTAACTCTGTTAGCTGAATGCTCAGATCAGAAAGAAGTTTCACAGAATTCTTCTGTGTAGTTTATATTTGAATATATTCCTTTTTCCACTACTACTCTCTTAGCGCTCCAAATGTCCAGTTGCATTTTCTACAGAAAGAGTGTTCAGATCTGCTCAATCAAAAGTATGGTTTAACTCTGTTAGCTGAATGCACAGATCAGAAAGAAGTTTCACAGAATGATTCTGTGTAGTTTTTATATGGAGACATTCCTTTTTCCACTATTACCCTCTTAGCGCTCCGAATCTCCACTTGCATTTTCTACAGAAAGAGTGTTTCAGAACGGCTCAATCAAAACTAAGGTTCAACTCTTTTAGTTGAACAAACAGAACAGAAAGAAGTTTCACACAATTCTTCTGTGTAGTTTTTATTTGTAGACATTCTTTTTCCCAATATAGGCCTCTTAGCGCTCAGAATGTCCAATTGCAGTTTCCACAGAAAGAGTGTTTCAGAACGGCTCAATCAAAAGTAAGGTTCAACTCTGTTAGTTTAATGCACAGAACAGAAAGAAGTTTCATACAATGATTCTGTGTAGTTTATATTTGAACATATTCCTTTTTCCACTACTACGCTCTTAGCGCTCCAAATGTCCAGTTGCATTTTCTACAGAAAGAGTGTTCAGATCTGCTCAATCAAAAGTATAGTTTAACTCTGTTAGCTGAATGCACAGATCAGAAAGAAGTTTCACCGAATGATTCTGTGTAGTTTATATTTGAAGACATTCCTTTTTCCACTATTACCCTCTTAGCGCTCCGAATCTCCACCTGCATTTTCTACAAAAAGAGTGTTTCATAACTGCTCAATCAAAAATATGTTTTATCTCTGTTATCTGAATTTACAGATCAGAAATAAGTTTCACAGAATGCATCTGTGTAGTTTTAATTTGAAGATATTCTTTTTCCCAATGTAGGCCTCTTAGCGCTTAGCATGTCCAATTGCAGTTTGTACAGAAAGAGTGTTTCAGAACGGCTCAATCAAAAGTAAGGTTCAACTCTGTTAGTTGAATGCACAGAACAGAAAGAATTTTCACAGAATGCTACTGTGTATTTTATATTTGAATATATTCCTTTTTCCACTATTACCATCTTAGCGCTCCGAATGTCCACTTGCATTTTCTACAGAAAGAGTGTTCAGAACTGCGCAATCAAAAGTATGGTTTAACTCTGTTAGCTTAATGAACATATCAGAAATAAGTTTCACACAATGCTTCTGTGTAGTTTTTATTTGAAGATATTATTTTTCCCAATAGAGGCCTCTTAGCGCTCAGAATGTCCAATTGCAGTTTCTACAGAAAGAGTGTTTCAGAAAGGCTCAATCAAAATAAGGTTCAACTCTGTTAGTTGAATGCACAGAACAGAAAGAAGTTTCATACAATGCTTCTGTGTAGTTTATATTTGAACATATTCTTTTTTCCACTATTACCCACTTAGCGCTACGAATGTCCAGTTGCATTTTCTACAGACAGAGAGTTTCAAAACTGCTCAATCAAAAGTATGGTTTAACTCTGTTAGCTGAATGCTCAGATCAGAAAGAAGTTTCACAGAATGCTTCTGTGTAGTTTATATTTGAATATATTCCTTTTTCCACTACTACTCTCTTAGCGCTCCAAATGTCCAGTTGCATTTTCTACAGAAAGAGTGTTCAGATCTGCTCAATCAAAAGTATGGTTTAACTCTGTTAGCTGAATGCACAGATCAGAAAGAAGTTTCACAGAATGATTCTGTGTAGTTTATATTTGGAGACATTCCTTTTTCCACTATTACCCTCTTAGCGCTCCGAATCTGCACTTGCATTTCCTACAGAAAGAGTGTTTCAGAACGGCTCAATCAAAACTAAGGTTCAACTTTTTTAGTTGAACAAACAGAACACAAAGATGTTTCACACAATTCTTCTGTGTAGTTTTTATTTGTAGACATTCTTTTTCCCAATATAGGCCTCTTAGCGCTCAGAATGTCCAATTGCAGTTTCTAAATAAAGAGTGTTTCAGAACGGCTCAATCAAAAGTAAGGTTCAACTCTGTTAGTTGAGTGCACAGAACAGAAAGAAGTTTCATACAATGCTTCTGTGTAGTTTATATTTGAACATATTCTTTTTTCCACTATTACCCACTTAGCGCTACGAATGTCCAGTTGCATTTTCTACAGACAGAGTGTTTCAAAACTGCTCAATCAAAAGTATGGTTTAACTCTGTTAGCTGAATGCTCAGATCAGAAAGAAGTTTCACAGAATGCTTCTGTGTAGTTTATATTTGAATATATTCCTTTTTCCACTACTACGCTCTTAGCGCTCCAAATGTCCAGTTGCATTTTCTACAGAAAGAGTGTTCAGATCTGCTCAATCAAAAGTATGGTTTAACTCTGTTAGCTGAATGCACAGATCAGAAAGAAGTTTCACCGAATGATTCTGTGTAGTTTATATTTGAAGACATTCCATTTTCCACTATTACCCTCTTAGCGCTCCGAATCTCCACTTGCATTTTCTACAAAAAGAGTGTTTCATAACTGCTCAATCAAAAATATGTTTTATCTCTGTTAACTGAATTTACAGATCAGAAATAGGTTTCACAGAATGCATCTGTGTAGTTTTAATTTGAAGATATTCTTTTTCCCAATGTAGGCCTCTTTGCGCTTAGCATGTCCAATTGCAGTTTCTACAGAAAGAGTGTCTCAGAACGGCTCAATCAAAAGTAAGGTTCAACTCTTTTAGTTGAATGCACAGAACAGAAAGAATTTTCACAGAATGCTACTGTGTAGTTTATATGTGAATATATTCCTTTTTCCACTATTACCCTCTTAGCGCTCCGAATGTCCACTTGCATTTTCTACAGAAAGAGTTTTCAGAACTGCGCAATCAAAAGTATGGTTTAACTCTGTTAGCTTAATGAACATATCAGAAATAAGTTTCACACAATGGTTCTGTGTAGTTTTTATTTGAAGATATTATTTTTCCCAATAGAGGCCTCTTAGCGCTCAGAATGTCCAATTGCAGTTTCTACAGAAAGAGTGTTTCAGAAAGGCTCAATCAAAAGTAAGGTTCAACTCTCTTAGTTGAATGCACAGAACAGAAAGTAGTTTCATACAATGCTTCTGTGTAGTTTATATTTGAACAAATTCTTTTTTCCACTATTACCCACTTAGCGCTACGAATGTCCAGTTGCATTTTCTTCAGACAGAGTGTTTCAAAACTGCTCAATCAAAAGTATGGTTTAACTCTGTTAGCTGAATGCTCAGATCAGAAAGAAGTTTCACAGAATTCTTCTGTGTAGTTTATATTTGAATATATTCCTTTTTCCACTACTACTCTCTTAGCGCTCCAAATGTCCAGTTGCATTTTCTACAGAAAGAGTGTTCAGATCTGCTCAATCAAAAGTATGGTTTAACTCTGTTAGCTGAATGCACAGATCAGAAAGAAGTTTCACAGAATGATTCTGTGTAGTTTTTATATGGAGACATTCCTTTTTCCACTATTACCCTCTTAGCGCTCCGAATCTCCACTTGTATTTTCTACAGAAAGAGTGTTTCAGAACGGCTCAATCAAAACTAAGGTTCAACTCTTTTAGTTGAACAAACAGAACAGAAAGAAGTTTCACACAATTCTTCTGTGTAGTTTTTATATGTAGACATTCTTTTTCCCAATATAGGCCTCTTAGCGCTCAGAATGTCCAATTGCAGTTTCTACAGAAAGAGTGTTTCATAACGGCTCAATCAAAAGTAAGGTTCAACTCTGTTAGTTTAATGCACAGAACAGAAAGAAGTTTCATACAATGCTTCTGTGTAGTTTATATTTGAACATATTCCTTTTTCCACTACTACGCTCTTAGCGCTCCAAATGTCCAGTTGCATTTTCTACAGAAAGAGTGTTCAGATCTGCTCAATCAAAAGTATAGTTTAACTCTGTTAGCTGAATGCACAGATCAGAAAGAAGTTTCACCGAATGATTCTGTGTAGTTTATATTTGAAGACATTCCTTTTTCCACTATTACCCTCTTAGCGCTCCGAATCTCCACCTGCATTTTCTACAAAAAGAGTGTTTCATAACTGCTCAATCAAAAATATGTTTTATCTCTGTTATCTGAATTTACAGATCAGAAATAAGTTTCACAGAATGCATCTGTGTAGTTTTAATTTGAAGATATTCTTTTTCCCAATGTAGGCCTCTTAGCGCTTAGCATGTCCAATTGCAGTTTGTACAGAAAGAGTGTTTCAGAACGGCTCAATCAAAAGTAAGGTTCAACTCTGTTAGTTGAATGCACAGAACAGAAAGAATTTTCACAGAATGCTACTGTGTAGTTTATATTTGAATATATTCCTTTTTCCACTATTACCATCTTAGCGCTCCGAATGTCCACTTGCATTTTCTACAGAAAGAGTGTTCAGAACTGCGCAATCAAAAGTATGGTTTAACTCTGTTAGCTTAATGAACATATCAGAAATAAGTTTCACACAATGCTTCTGTGTAGTTTTTATTTGAAGATATTATTTTTCCCAATAGAGGCCTCTTAGCGCTCAGAATGTCCAATTGCAGTTTCTACAGAAAGAGTGTTTCAGAAAGGCTCAATCAAAAGTAAGCTTCAACTCTGTTAGTTGAATGCACAGTACAGAAAGAAGTTTCATATAATGCTTCTGTGTAGTTTATATTTGAACATATTCTTTTTTCCACTATTACCCACTTAGCGCTACGAATGTCCAGTTGCATTTTCTACAGACAGAGAGTTTCAAAACTGCTCAATCAAAAGTATGGTTTAACTCTGTTAGCTGAATGCACAGATCAGAAAGAAGTTTCACAGAATGCTTCTGTGTAGTTTATATTTGAATATATTCCTTTTTCCACTACTACTCTCTTAGCGCTCCAAATGTCCAGTTGCATTTTCTACAGAAAGAGTGTTCAGATCTGCTCAATCAAAAGTATGGTTTAACTCTGTTAGCTGAATGCACAGATCAGAAAGAAGTTTCACAGAATGATTCTGTGTAGTTTATATTTGGAGACATTCCTTTTTCCACTATTACCCTCTTAGCGCTCCGAATCTCCACTTGCATTTTCTACAGAAAGAGTGTTTCAGAACGGCTCAATCAAAACTAAGGTTCAACTCTTTTAGTTGAACAAACAGAACAGAAAGAAGTTTCACACAATTCTTCTGTGTAGTTTTTATTTGTAGACATTCTTTTTCCCAATATAGGCCTCTTAGCGCTCAGAATGTCCAATTGCAGTTTCTACAGAAAGAGTGTTTCAGAACGGCTCAATCAAAAGTAAGGTTCAACTCTGTTAGCTGAATGCACAGAACAGAAAGAAGTTTCATACAATGCTTCTGTGTAGTTTATATTTGAACATATTCCTTTTTCCACTACTACGCTCTTAGCGCTCCAAATGTCCAGTTGCATTTTCTACAGAAAGAGTGTTCAGATCTGCTCAATCAAAAGTATAGTTTAACTCTGTTAGCTGAATGCACAGATCAGAAAGAAGTTTCACCGAATGATTCTGTGTAGTTTATATTTGAAGACATTCCTTTTTCCACTATTACCCACTTAGCGCTCCGAATCTCCACCTGCATTTTCTACAAAAAGAATGTTTCATAACTGCTCAATCAAAAATATGTTTTATCTCTGTTAACTGAATTTACAGATCAGAAATAAGTTTCACACAATGGTTCTGTGTAGTTTTTATTTGAAGATATTATTTTTCCCAATAGAGGCCTCTTAGCGCTCAGAATGTCCAATTGCAGTTTCTACAGAAAGAGTGTTTCAGAAAGGCTCAATCAAAAGTAAGGTTCAACTCTCTTAGTTGAATGCACAGAACAGAAAGTAGTTTCATACAATGCTTCTGTGTAGTTTATATTTGAACAAATTCTTTTTTCCACTATTACCCACTTAGCGCTACGAATGTCCAGTTGCATTTTCTACAGACAGAGTGTTTCAAAACTGCTCAATCAAAAGTATGGTTTAACTCTGTTAGCTGAATGCTCAGATCAGAAAGAAGTTTCACAGAATGATTCTGTGTAGTTTATATTTGAATATATTCCTTTTTCCACTACTACTCTCTTAGCGCTCCAAATGTCCAGTTGCATTTTCTACAGAAAGAGTGTTCAGATCTGCTCAATCAAAAGTATGGTTTAACTCTGTTAGCTGAATGCACAGATCAGAAAGAAGTTTCACAGAATGATTCTGTGTAGTTTATATATGGAGACATTCCTTTTTCCACTATTACCCTCTTAGCGCTCCGAATCTCCACTTGCATTTTCTACAGAAAGAGTGTTTCAGAACGGCTCAATCAAAACTAAGGTTCAACTCTTTTAGTTGAACAAACAGAACAGAAAGAAGTTTCACACAATTCTTCTGTGTAGTTTTTATTTGTAGACATTCTTTTTCCCAATATAGGCCTCTTAGCGCTCAGAATGTCCAATTGCAGTTTCTACAGAAAGAGTGTTTCAGAACGGCTCAATCAAAAGTAAGGTTCAACTCTGTTAGTTTAATGCACAGAACAGAAAGAAGTTTCATACAATGCTTCTGTGTAGTTTATATTTGAACATATTCCTTTTTCCACTACTACGCTCTTAGCGCTCCAAATGTCCAGTTTCATTTTCTACAGAAAGAGTGTTCAGATCTGCTCAATCAAAAGTATAGTTTAACTCTGTTAGCTGAATGCACAGATCAGAAAGAAGTTTCACCGAATGATTCTGTGTAGTTTATATTTGAAGACATTCCTTTTTCCACTATTACCCTCTTAGCGCTCCAAATCTCCACCTGCATTTTCTACAAAAAGAGTGTTTCATAACTGCTCAATCAAAAATATGTTTTATCTCTGTTAACTGAATTTACAGATCAGAAATAAGTTTCACAGAATGCATCTGTGTAGTTTTAATTTGAAGATATTCTTTTTCCCAATGTAGGCCTCTTAGCGCTTAGCATGTCCAATTGCAGTTTGTACAGAAAGAGTGTTTCAGAACGGCTCAATCAAAAGTAAGGTTCAACTCTGTTAGTTGAATGCACAGAACAGAAAGAATTTTCACAGAATGCTACTGTGTAGTTTATATTTGAATATATTCCTTTTTCCACTATTACCCTCTTAGCGCTCCGAATGTCCACTTGCATTTTCTACAGAAAGAGTGTTCAGAACTGCGCAATCAAAAGTATGGTTTAACTCTGTTAGCTTAATGAACATATCAGAAATAAGTTTCACACAATGCTTCTGTGTAGTTTTTATTTGAAGATATTATTTTTCCCAATAGAGGCCTCTTAGCGCTCAGAATGTCCAATTGCAGTTTCTACAGAAAGACTGTTTCAGAAAGGCTCAATCAAAAGTAAGGTTCAACTCTGTTAGTTGAATGCACAGAACAGAAAGAAGTTTCATACAATGCTTCTGTGTAGTTTATATTTGAACATATTCTTTTTTCCACTATTACCCACTTAGCGCTACGAATGTCCAGTTGCATTTTCTACAGACAGAGAGTTTCAAAACTGCTCAATCAAAAGTATGGTTTAACTCTGTTAGCTGAATGCACAGATCAGAAATAAGTTTCACAGAATGCTTCTGTGTAGTTTATATTTGAATATATTCCTTTTTCCACTACTACTCTCTTAGCGCTCAAAATGTCCAGTTGCATTTTCTACAGAAAGAGTGTTCAGATCTGCTCAATCAAAAGTATGGTTTAACTCTGTTAGCTGAATGCACAGATCAGAAAGAAGTTTCACAGAATGATTCTGTGTAGTTTATATTTGGAGACATTCCTTTTTCCACTATTACCCTCTTAGCGCTCCGAATCTCCACTTGCATTTTCTACAGAAAGAGTGTTTCAGAACGGCTCAATCAAAACTAAGGTTCAACTCTTTTAGTTGAACAAACAGAACAGAAAGAAGTTTCACACAATTCTTCTGTGTAGTTTTTATTTGTAGACATTCTTTTTCCCAATATAGGCCTCTTAGCGCTCAGAATGTCCAATTGCAGTTTCTACAGAAAGAGTGTTTCAGAACGGCTCAATCAAAAGTAAGGTTCAACTCTGTTAGCTGAATGCACAGAACAGAAAGAAGTTTCATACAATGCTTCTGTGTAGTTTATATTTGAACATATTCCTTTTTCCACTACTACGCTCTTAGCGCTCCAAATGTCCAGTTGCATTTTCTACAGAAAGAGTGTTCAGATCTGCTCAATCAAAAGTATAGTTTAACTCTGTTAGCTGAATGCACAGATCAGAAAGAAATTTCACCGAATGATTCTGTGTAGTTTATATTTGAAGACATTCCTTTTTCCACTATTACCCACTTAGCGCTCCGAATCTCCACCTGCATTTTCTACAAAAAGAATGTTTCATAACTGCTCAATCAAAAATATGTTTTATCTCTGTTAACTGAATTTACAGATCAGAAATAAGTTTCACACAATGGTTCTGTGTAGTTTTTATTTGAAGATATTATTTTTCCCAATAGAGGCCTCTTAGCGCTCAGAATGTCCAATTGCAGTATCTACAGAAAGAGTGTTTCAGAAAGGCTCAATCAAAAGTAAGGTTCAACTCTCTTAGTTGAATGCACAGAACAGAAAGTAGTTTCATACAATGCTTCTGTGTAGTTTATATTTGAACAAATTCTTTTTTCCACTATTACCCACTTAGCGCTACGAATGTCCAGTTGCATTTTCTACAGACAGAGTGTTTCAAAACTGCTCAATCAAAAGTATGGTTTAACTCTGTTAGCTGAATGCTCAGATCAGAAAGAAGTTTCACAGAATGCTTCTGTGTAGTTTATATTTGAATATATTCCTTTTTCCACTACTACTCTCTTAGCGCTCCAAATGTCCAGTTGCATTTTCTACAGAAAGAGTGTTCAGATCTGCTCAATCAAAAGTATGGTTTAACACTGTTAGCTGAATGCACAGATCAGAAAGAAGTTTCACAGAATGATTCTGTGTAGTTTATATATGGAGACATTCCTTTTTCCACTATTACCCTCTTAGCGCTCCGAATCTCCACTTGCATTTTCTACAGAAAGAGTGTTTCAGAACGGCTCAATCAAAACTAAGGTTCAACTCTTTTAGTTGAACAAACAGAACAGAAAGAAGTTTCACACAATTCTTCTGTGTAGTTTTTATTTGTAGACATTCTTTTTCCCAATATAGGCCTCTTAGCGCTCAGAATGTCCAATTGCAGTTTCTACAGAAAGAGTGTTTCAGAACGGCTCAATCAAAAGTAAGGTTCAACTCTGTTAGTTTAATGCACAGAACAGAAAGAAGTTTCATACAATGCTTCTGTGTAGTTTATATTTGAACATATTCCTTTTTCCACTACTACGCTCTTAGCGCTCCAAATGTCCAGTTGCATTTTCTACAGAAAGAGTGTTCAGATCTGCTCAATCAAAAGTATAGTTTAACTCTGTTAGCTGAATGCACAGATCAGAAAGAAGTTTCACCGAATGATTCTGTGTAGTTTATATTTGAAGACATTCCTTTTTCCACTATTACCCTCTTAGCGCTCCGAATCTCCACCTGCATTTTCTACAAATAGAGTGTTTCATAACTGCTCAATCAAAAATATGTTTTATCTCTGTTAACTGAATTTACAGATCAGAAATAAGTTTCACAGAATGCATCTGTGTAGTTTTAATTTGAAGATATTCTTTTTCCCAATGTAGGCCTCTTAGCGCTTAGCATGTCCAATTGCAGTTTGTACAGAAAGAGTGTTTCAGAACGGCTCAATCAAAAGTAAGGTTCAACTCTGTTAGTTGAATGCACAGAACAGAAAGAATTTTCACAGAATGCTACTGTGTAGTTTATATTTGAATATATTCCTTTTTCCACTATTACCCTCTTAGCGCTCCGAATGTCCACTTGCATTTTCTACAGAAAGAGTGTTCAGAACTGCGCAATCAAAAGTATGGTTTAACTCTGTTAGCTTAATGAACATATCAGAAATAAGTTTCACACAATGCTTCTGTGTAGTTTTTATTTGAAGATATTATTTTTCCCAATAGAGGGCTCTTAGCGCTCAGAATGTCCAATTGCAGTTTCTACAGAAAGACTGTTTCAGAAAGGCTCAATCAAAAGTAAGGTTCAACTCTGTTAGTTGAATGCACAGAACAGAAAGAAGTTTCATACAATGCTTCTGTGTAGTTTATATTTGAACATATTCTTTTTTCCACTATTACCCACTTAGCGCTACGAATGTCCAGTTGCATTTTCTACAGACAGAGAGTTTCAAAACTGCTCAATCAAAAGTATGGTTTAACTCTGTTAGCTGAATGCACAGATCAGAAAGAAGTTTCACAGAATGCTTCTGTGTAGTTTATATTTGAATATATTCCTTTTTCCACTACTACTCTCTTAGCGCTCAAAATGTCCAGTTGCATTTTCTACAGAAAGAGTGTTCAGATCTGCTCAATCAAAAGTATGGTTTAACTCTGTTAGCTGAATGCACAGATCAGAAAGAAGTTTCACAGTATGATTCTGTGTAGTTTATATTTGGAGACATTCCTTTTTCCACTATTACCCTCTTAGCGCTCCGAATCTCCACTTGCATTTTCTACAGAAAGAGTGTTTCAGAACGGCTCAATCAAAACTAAGGTTCAACTCTTTTAGTTGAACAAACAGAACACAAAGTTGTTTTACACAATTCTTCTGTGTAGTTTTTATTTGTAGATATTCTTTTTCCCAATATAGGCCTCTTAGCGCTCAGAATGACCAATTGCAGTTTCTACATAAAGAGTGTTTCAGAACGGCTCAATCAAAAGTAAGGTTCAACTCTGTTAGTTGAGTGCACAGAACAGAAAGAAGTTTCATACAATGCTTCTGTGTAGTTTGTATTTGAACATATTCTTTTTTCCACTATTACCCACTTAGCGCTACGAATGTCCAGTTGCATTTTCTACAGACAGAGTGTTTCAAAACTGCTCAATCAAAAGTATGGTGTAACTCTGTTAGCTGAATGCTCAGATCAGAAAGAAGTTTCACAGAATGCTTCTGTGTAGTTTATATTTGAACATATTCCTTTTTCCACTACTACTCTCTTAGCGCTCCAAATGTCCAGTTGCATTTTCTACAGAAAGAGTGTTCAGATCTGCTCAATCAAAAGTATGGTTTAACTCTGTTAGCTGAATGCACAGATCAGAAAGAAGTTTCACAGAATGATTCTGTGTAGTTTATAATTGGAGACATTCCTTTTTCCACTATTACCCTCTTAGCGCTCCGAATCTCCACTTGCATTTTCTACAAAAAGAGTGTTTCATAACTGCTCAGTCAAAAATATGTTTTATCTCTGTTAACTGAATTTACAGATCAGAAATAAGTTTCACAGAATGCATCTGTGTAGTTTTAATTTGAAGATATTCTTTTTCCCAATGTAGGCCTCTTAGCGCTTAGCATGTCCAATTGCAGTTTCTACAGAAAGAGTGTTTCAGAACGGCTCAATCAAAAGTAAGGTTCAACTCTGTTAGTTGAATGCACAGAACAGAAAGAATTTTCACAGAATGCTACTGTGTAGTTTATATTTGAATATATTCCTTTTTCCACTATTACCCTCTTAGCGCTCCGAATGTCCACTTGCATTTTCTACAGAAAGAGTGTTCAGAACTGCGCAATCAAAAGTATGGTTTAACTCTGTTAGCTTAATGAACATATCAGAAATAAGTTTCACACAATGCTTCTGTGTAGTTTTTATTTGAAGATATTATTTTTCCCAATAGAGGCCTCTTAGCGCTCAGAATGTCCAATTGCAGTTTCTACAGAAAGAGTGTTTCAGAAAGGCTCAATCAAAAGTAAGGTTCAACTCTGTTAGTTGAATGCACAGAACAGAAAGAAGTTTCATACAATGCTTCTGTGTAGTTTATATTTGAACATATTCTTTTTTCCACTATTACCCACTTAGCGCTACGAATGTCCAGTTGCATTTTCTACAGACAGAGAGTTTCAAAACTGCACAATCAAAAGTATGGTTTAACTCTGTTAGCTGAATGCTCAGATCAGAAAGAAGTTTCACAGAATGCTTCTGTGTAGTTTATATTTGAATATATTTCTTTTTCAACTACTACTCTCTTAGCGCTCCAAATGTCCAGTTGCATTTTCTACAGAAAGAGTGTTCAGATCTGCTCAATCAAAAGTATGGTTTAACTCTGTTAGCTGAATGCACAGATCAGAAAGAAGTTTCACAGAATGATTCTGTGTAGTTTATATTTGGAGACATTCCTTTTTCCACTATTACCCTCTTAGCGCTCCGAATCTCCACTTGCATTTTCTACAGAAAGAGTGTTTCAGAACGGCTCAATCAAAACTAAGGTTCAACTCTTTTAGTTGAACAAACAGAACACAAAGTTGTTTCACACAATTCTTCTGTGTAGTTTTTATTTGTAGACATTCTTTTTCCCAATATAGGCCTCTTA
Organism: Symphalangus syndactylus; assembly: GCF_028878055.3. NCBI lineage: Eukaryota > Metazoa > Chordata > Mammalia > Primates > Hylobatidae > Symphalangus > Symphalangus syndactylus. The sequence continues at coordinate 6,877,744 of NC_072445.2, read as the reverse complement.
GCGCTCAGAATGACCAATTGCAGTTTCTACATAAAGAGTGTTTCAGAACGGCTCAATCAAAAGTAAGGTTCAACTCTGTTAGTTGAGTGCACAGAACAGAAAGAAGTTTCATACAATGCTTCTGTGTAGTTTGTATTTGAACATATTCTTTTTTCCACTATTACCCACTTAGCGCTACGAATGTCCAGTTGCATTTTCTACAGACAGAGTGTTTCAAAACTGCTCAATCAAAAGTATGGTTTAACTCTGTTTGCTGAATGCTCAGATGAGAAAGAAGTTTCACAGAATGCTTCTGTGTAGTTTGTATTTGAATATATTCCTTTTTCCACTACTACTCTCTTAGCGCTCCAAAGGTCCAGTTGCATTTTCTACAGAAAGAGGGTTCAGATCTGCTCAATAAAAAGTATGGTTTAACTCTGTTAGCTGAATGCACAGATCAGAAAGAAGTTTCACCGAATGATTCTGTGTAGTTTATATTTGAAGACATTCCTTTTTCCACTATTACCCTCTTAGCGCTCCGAATCTCCACTTGCATTTTCTACAAAAAGAGTGTTTCATAACTGCTCAATCAAAAATATGTTTTATCTCTGTTAACTGAATTTACAGATCAGAAATAAGTTTCACAGAATGCATCTGTGTAGTTTTAATTTGAAGATATTCTTTTTCCCAATGTAGGCCTCTTAGCGCTTAGCATGTCCAATTGCAGTTTCTACAGAAAGAGTGTCTCAGAACGGCTCAATCAAAAGTAAGGTTCAACTCTGTTAGTTGAATGCACAGAACAGAAAGAATTTTCACAGAATGCTACTGTGTAGTTTATATGTGAATATATTCCTTTTTCCACTATTACCCTCTTAGCGCTCCGAATGTCCACTTGCATTTTCTACAGAAAGAGTTTTCAGAACTGCGCAATCAAAAGTATGGTTTAACTCTGTTAGCTTAATGAACATATCAGAAAAAAGTTTCACACAATGCTTCTGTGTAGTTTTTATTTGAAGATATTATTTTTCCCAATAGAGGCCTCTTAGCGCTCAGAATGTCCAATTGCAGTTTCTACAGAAAGAGTGTTTCAGAAAGGCTCAATCAAAAGTAAGGTTCAACTCTGTTAGTTGAATGCACAGAACAGAAAGTAGTTTCATACAATGCTTCTGTGTAGTTTATATTTGAACATATTCCTTTTTCCACTATTACCCACTTAGCGCTACGAATGTCCAGTTGCATTTTCTACAGACAGAGTGTTTCAAAACTGCTCAATCAAAAGTATGGTTTAACTCTGTTAGCTGAATGCTCAGATCAGAAAGAAGTTTCACAGAATGCTTCTGTGTAGTTTATATTTGAATATATTCCTTTTTCCACTACTACTCTCTTAGCGCTCCAAATGTCCAGTTGCATTTTCTACAGAAAGAGTGTTCAGATCTGCTCAATCAAAAGTATGGTTTAACTCTGTTAGCTGAATGCACAGATCAGAAAGAAGTTTCACAGAATGATTCTGTGTAGTTTATATATGGAGACATTCCTTTTTCCACTATTACCCTCTTAGCGCTCCGAATCTCCACTTGCATTTTCTACAGAAAGAGTGTATCAGAACGGCTCAATCAAAATTAAGGTTCAAACCTTTTAGTTGAACAAACAGAACAGAAAGAAGTTTCACACAATTCTTCTGTGTAGTTTTTATTTGTAGACATTCTTTTTCCCAATATAGGCCTCTTAGCGCTCAGAATGTCCAATTGCAGTTTCTACAGAAAGAGTGTTTCAGAACGGCTCAATCAAAAGTAAGGTTCAACTCTGTTAGTTGAATGCACAGAACAGAAAGAAGTTTCATACAATGCTTCTGTGTAGTTTATATTTGAACATATTCTTTTTTCCACTATTACCCACTTAGCGCTACGAATGTCCAGTTGCATTTTCTACAGACAGAGTGTTTCAAAACTGCTCAATCAAAAGTATGGTTTAAGTCTGTTAGCTGAATGCTCAGATCAGAAAGAAGTTTCACAGAATGCTTCTGTGTAGTTTATATTTGAATATATTCCTTTTTCCACTACTACGCTCTTAGCGCTCCGAATGTCCAGTTGCATTTTCTACAGAAAGAGTGTTCAGATCTGCTCAATCAAAAGTATGGTTTAACTCTGTTAGCTGAATGCACAGATCAGAAAGAAGTTTCACCGAATGATTCTGTGTAGTTTATATTTGAAGACATTCCTTTTTCCACTATTACCCTCTTAGCGCTCCGAATCTCCACTTGCATTTTCTACAAAAAGAGTGTTTCATAACTGCTCAATCAAAAATATGTTTTACCTCTGTTAACTGAATTTACAGATCAGAAATAAGTTTCACAGAATGCATCTGTGTAGTTTTTATTTGAAGATATTCTTTGTCCCAATGTAGGAATCTTAGCGCTTAGCATGTCCAATTGCAGTTTCTACAGAAAGAGTGTTTCAGAACGGCTCAATCAAAAGTAAGGTTCAACTCTGTTAGTTGAATGCACAGAACAGAAAGAATTTTCACAGAATGCTACTGTGTAGTTTATATTTGAATACATTCCTTTTTCCACTATTACCCTCTTAGCGCTCCGAATGTCCACTTGCATTTTCTACAGAAAGAATGTTCAGAACTGCGCAATCAAAAGTATGGTTTAACTCTGTTAGCTTAATGAACATATCAGAAATAAGTTTCACACAATGCTTCTGTGTAGTTTTTATTTGAAGATATTACTTTTCCCAATAGAGGCCTCTTAGCGCTCAGAATGTCCAATTGCAATTTCTACAGAAAGAGTGTTTCAGAAAGGCTCAATCAAAAGTAAGGTTCAACTCTGTTAGTTGAATGCACAGAACAGAAAGAAGTTTCATACAATGCTTCTGTGTAGTTTATATTTGAACATATTCTTTTTTCCACTATTACCCACTTAGCGCTACGATTGTCCAGTTGCATTTTCTACAGACAGAGTGTTTCAAAACTGCTCAATCAAAAGTATGTTTTAACTCTGTTAGCTGAATGCTCAGATCAGAAAGAAATTTCACAGAATGCTTCTGTGTAGTTTATATTTGAATATATTCCTTTTTCCACTACTACTCTCTTAGCGCTCCAAATGTCCAGTTGCATTTTCTACAGAAAGAGTGTTCAGATCTGCTCAATCAAAAGTATGGTTTAACTCTGTTAGCTGAATGCACAGATCAGAAAGAAGTTTCACAGAATGATTCTGTGTAGTTTATATATGGAGACATTCCTTTTTCCACTATTACCCTCTTAGCGCTCCGAATCTCCACTTGCATTTTCTACAGAAAGTGTGTTTCAGAACGGCTCAATCAAAACTAAGGTTCAACCCTTTTAGTTGAACAAACAGAACAGAAAGAAGTTTCACACAATTCTTCTGTGTAGTTTTTATTTGTAGACATTCTTTTTCCCAATATAGGCCTCTTAGCGCTCAGAATGTCCAATTGCAGTTTCTACAGAAAGAGTGTTTCAGAACGGCTCAATCAAAAGTAAGGTTCAACTCTGTTAGTTGAATGCACAGAACAGAAAGAAGTTTCATACAATGCTTCTGTGTAGTTTATATTTGAACATATTCTTTTTTCCACTATTACCCACTTAGCCCTACGAATGTCCAGTTGCATTTTCTACAGACAGAGTGTTTCAAAACTGCTCAATCAAAAGTATGGTGTAACTCTGTTAGCTGAATGCTCAGATCAGAAAGAAGTTTCACAGAATGCTTCTGTGTAGTTTATATTTGAATATATTCCTTTTTCCACTACTACGCTCTTAGCGCTCCAAATGTCCAGTTGCATTTTCTACAGAAAGAGTGTTCAGATCTGCTCAATCAAAAGTATGGTTTAACTCTGTTAGCTGAATGCACAGATCAGAAAGAAGTTTCACCGAATGATTCTGTGTAGTTTATATTTGAAGACATTCCTTTTTCCACTATTACCATCTTAGCGCTCCGAATCTCCACTTGCATTTTCTACAAAAAGAGTGTTTCATAACTGCTCAATCAAAAATGTGTTTTATCTCTGTTAACTGAATTTACAGATCAGAAATAAGTTTCACAGAATGCATCTGTGTAGTTTTTATTTGAAGATATTCTTTATCCCAATGTAGGCCTCTTAGCGCTTAGCATGTCCAATTGCAGTTTCTACAGAAAGAGTGTTTCAGAACGGCTCAATCAAAAGTAAGGTTCAACTCTGTTAGTTGAATGCACAGAACAGAAAGAATTTTCACAGAATGCTACTGTGTAGTTTATATTTGAATATATTCCTTTTTCCACTATTACCCTCTTAGCGCTCCGAATGTCCACTTGCATTTTCTACAGAAAGAGTGTTCAGAACTGCGCAATCAAAAGTATGGTTTAACTCTGTTAGCTTAATGAACATATCACAAATAAGTTTCACACAATGCTTCTGTGTAGTTTTTATTTGAAGATATTTTTTTTCCCAATAGAGGCCTCTTAGCGCTCAGAATGTCCAATTGCAGTTTCTACAGAAAGAGTGTTTCAGAACGGCTCAATCAAAAGTAAGGTTCAACTCTGTTAGTTGAATGCACAGAACAGAAAGAAGTTTCATACAATGCTTCTGTGTAGTTTATATTTGAACATATTCTTTTTTCCACTATTACCCACTTAGCGCTACGAATGTCCAGTTGCATTTTCTACAGACAGAGTGTTTCAAAACTGCTCAATCAAAAGTATGGTTTAAGTCTGTTAGCTGAATGCTCAGATCAGAAAGAAGTTTCACAGAATGCTTCTGTGTAGTTTATATTTGAATATATTCCTTTTTCCACTACTACGCTCTTAGCGCTCCGAATGTCCAGTTGCATTTTCTACAGAAAGAGTGTTCAGATCTGCTCAATCAAAAGTATGGTTTAACTCTGTTAGCTGAATGCACAGATCAGAAAGAAGTTTCACCGAATGATTCTGCGTAGTTTATATTTGAAGACATTCCTTTTTCCACTATTACCCTCTTAGCGCTCCGAATCTCCACTTGCATTTTCTACAAAAAGAGTGTTTCATAACTGCTCAATCAAAAATATGTTTTACCTCTGTTAACTGAATTTACAGATCAGAAATAAGTTTCACAGAATGCATCTGTGTAGTTTTTATTTGAAGATATTCTTTGTCCCAATGTAGGCCTCTTAGCGCTTAGCATGTCCAATTGCAGTTTCTACAGAAAGAGTGTTTCAGAACGGCTCAATCAAAAGTAAGGTTCAACTCTGTTAGTTGAATGCACAGAACAGAAAGAATTTTCACAGAATGCTACTGTGTAGTTTATATTTGAATACATTCCTTTTTCCACTATTACCCTCTTAGCGCTCCGAATGTCCACTTGCATTTTCTACAGAAAGAGTGTTCAGAACTGCGCAATCAAAAGTATGGTTTAACTCTGTTAGCTTAATGAACATATCAGAAATAAGTTTCACACAATGCTTCTGTGTAGTTTTTATTTGAAGATATTACTTTTCCCAATAGAGGCCTCTTAGCGCTCAGAATGTCCAATTGCAATTTCTACAGAAAGAGTGTTTCAGAAAGGCTCAATCAAAAGTAAGGTTCAACTCTCTTAGTTGAATGCACAGAACAGAAAGAAGTTTCATACAATGCTTCTGTGTAGTTTATATTTGAACATATTCTTTTTTCCACTATTACCCACTTAGCGCTACGATTGTCCAGTTGCATTTTCTACAGACAGAGTGTTTCAAAACTGCTCAATCAAAAGTATGTTTTAACTCTGTTAGCTGAATGCTCAGATCAGAAAGAAATTTCACAGAATGCTTCTGTGTAGTTTATATTTGAATATATTCCTTTTTCCACTACTACTCTCTTAGCGATCCAAATGTCCAGTTGCATTTTCTACAGAAAGAGTGTTCAGATCTGCTCAATCAAAAGTATGGTTTAACTCTGTTAGCTGAATGCACAGAGCAGAAAGAAGTTTCACAGAATGATTCTGTGTAGTTTATATTTGGAGACATTAATTTTTCCACTATTACCCTCTTAGCGCTCCGAATCTCCACTTGCATTTTCTACAGAAAGAGTGTTTCAGAACGACTCAATCAAAACTAAGGTTCAACTCTTTTAGTTGAACAAACAGAACAGAAAGATGTTTCACACAATTCTTCTTTGTAGTTTTTATTTGTAGACATTCTTTTTCCCAATATATGCCTCTTAGCGCTCAGAATGTCCAATTGCAGTTTCTACAGAAAGAGTGTTTCAGAACGGCTCAATCAAAAGTAAGGTTCAACTCTGTTAGTTGAATGCACAGAACAGAAAGAATTTTCACAGAATGCTACTGTGTAGTTTATATTTGAATATATTCCTTTTTTCACTATTACCTTCTTAGCGCTCCGAATGTCCACTTGCATTTTCAACAGAAAGAGTGTTCAGAATTGCGCAATCAAAAGTATGGTTTAACTCTGTTAGCTTAATGAACATATCAGAAATAAGTTTCACACAATGCTTCTGTGTAGTTTTTATTTGAAGATATTATTTTTCCCAATATAGGCCTCTTAGCGCTCAGAATGTCCAATTGCAGTTTCTACAGAAAGAGTGTTTCAGAAAGGCTCAATCAAAAGTAAGGTTCAACTCTGTTAGTTGAATGCACAGAACAGAAAGAATTTTCATACAATGCTTCTGTGTATTTTATATTTGAACATATTCTTTTGTCCACTATTACCCACTTAGCGCTACGAATGTCCAGTTGCATTTTCTACAGACAGAGTGTTTCAAAACTGCTCAATCAAAAGTATGGTTTAACTCTATTAGCTGAATGCTCAGATCAGAAAGAAGTCTCACAGAATGCTTCTGTGTGGTTTATATTTGAATATATTCCTTTTTCCACTACTACGCTCTTAGCGCTCCAAATGTCCAGTTGCATTTTCTAAAGAAAGAGTGTTCAGATCTGCTCAATCAAAAGTATGGTTTAACTCTGTTAGCGGAATGCACAGATCAGAAAGAATTTTCACCGAATGATTCTGTGTAGTTTATATTTGAAGACATTCCTTTTTCCACTATTACCCCCTTAGCGCTCCGAATCTCCACTTGCATTTTCTACAAAAAGAGTGTTTCATAACTGCTCAATCAAAAATATGTTTTATCTCTGTTAACTGAATTTACAGATCAGAAATAAGTTTCACAGAATGCATCTGTGTAGTTTTTATTTGAAGATATACTTTTTCCCAATGTAGGCCTCTTAGCGCTTAGCATGTCCAATTGCAGTTTCTACAGAAAGAGTGTTTCAGAACGGCTCAATCAAAAGTAAGGTTCAACTCTGTTAGTTGAATGCACAGAACAGAAAGAATTTTCACAGAATGCTACTGTGTAGTTTATATTTGAATATATTCCTTTTTCCACTATTACCCTCTTAGCGCTCAGAATGTCCACTTGCATTTTCTACAGAAAGAGTGTTCAGAACTGCGCAATCAAAAGTATGGTTTAACTCTGTTAGCTTAATGAACATATCGGGAATAAGTTTCACACAATGCTTCTGTGTAGTTTTTATTTGAAGATATTATTTTTCCCAATAGAGGCCTCTTAGCGCTCAGAATGTCCAATTGCAGTTTCTACAGAAAGAGTGTTTCAGAAAGGCTCAATCAAAAGTAAGGTTCAACTCTGTTAGTTGAATGCACAGAACAGAAAGTAGTTTCATACAATGCTTCTGTGTAGTTTATATTTGAACATATTTTTTTTCCACTATTACCCACTTAGCGCTACGAATGTCCAGTTGCATTTTCTACAGACAGAGTGTTTCAAAACTGCTCAATCAAAAGTATGGTTTAACTCTGTTAGCTGAATGCTCAGATCAGAAAGAAGTTTCACAGAATGCTTCTGTGTAGTTTATATTTGAATATATTCCTTTTTCCACTACTACGCTCTTAGCGCTCCAAATGTCCAGTTGCATTTTCTACAGAAAGTGTGTCCATATCTGCTCAATCAAAAGTATGCTTTAACTCTGTTAGCTGAATGCACAGATCAGAAAGAAGTTTCACAGAATGATTCTGTGTAGTTTATATTTGGAGACATTCCTTTATCCACTATTACCCTCTTAGCGCTCCGAATCTCCACTTGCATTTTCTACAGAAAGAGTGTTTCAGAACGGCTCAATCAAAACTAAGGTTCAACTCTTTTAGTTGAACAAACAGAACAGAAAGAAGTTTCACACAATTCTTCTGTGTAGTTTTTATTTGTAGACATACTTTTTCCCAATATAGGCCTCTTAGCGCTCCGAATGTCCAATTGCAGTTTCTACAGAAAGAGTGTTTCAGAACGGCTCAATCAAAAGTAAGGTTCAACTCTGTTAGTTGAATGCACAGAACAGAAAGAAGTTTCATACAATGCTTCTGTGTAGTTTCTATTTGAACATATTCTTTTGTCCACTATTACCCACTTAGCGCTACGAATGTCCAGTTGCATTTTCTACAGACAGAGTGTTTCAAAACTGCTCAATCAAAAGTATGGTTTAACTCTGTTAGCTGAATGCTCAGATCAGAAAGAAGTTTCACAGAATGCTTCTGTGTAGTTTATATTTGAATATATTCCTTTTTCCACTACTACGCTCTTAGCGCTCCAAATGTCCAGTTGCATTTTCTACAGAAAGAGTGTTCAGATCTGCTCAATCAAAAGTATGGTTTAACTCTGTTAGCTGAATGCACAGATCAGAAAGAAGTTTCACCGAATGATTCTGTGTAGTTTATATTTGAAGACATTCCTTTTTCCACTATTACCCCCTTAGCGCTCCGAATCTCCACTTGCATTTTCTACAAAAAGAGTGTTTCATAACTGCTCAATAAAAATATGTTTTATCTCTGTTAACTGAATTTACAGATCAGAAATAAGTTTCACAGAATGCATCTGTGTAGTTTTTATTTGAAGATATTCTTTTTCCCAATGTAGGCCTCTTAGCGCTTAGCATATCCAATTGCAGTTTCTACAGAAAGAGTGTTTCAGAACGGCTCAATCAAAATAAGGTTCAACTCTGTTAGTTGAATGCACAGAACAGAAAGAATTTTCACAGAATGCTACTGTGTAGTTTATATTTGAATATAGTCCTTTTTCCACTATTACCTTCTTAGCGCTCCGAATGTCCACTTGCATTTTCTACAGAAAGAGTGTTCAGAACTGCGCAATCAAAAGTATGGTTTAACTCTGTTAGCTTAATGAACATATCACAAATAAGTTTCACACAATGCTTCTGTGTAGTTTTTATTTGAAGATATTATTTTTCCCAAGAGAGGCCTCTTAGCGCTCAGAATGTCCAATTGCAGTTTCTACAGAAAGAGTGTTTCAGAAAGGCTCAATCAAAAGTAAGGTTCAACTCTGTTAGTTGAATGCACAGAACAGAAAGAAGTTTCATACAATGCTTCTGTGTAGTTTATATTTGAACATATTATTTTTTCCACTATTACCCAATTAGCGCTACGAATGTCCAGTTGCATTTTCTACAGACAGAGTGTTTCAAAACTGCTCAATCAAAAGTATGGTGTAACTCTGTTAGCTGAATGCTCAGATCAGAAAGAAGTTTCACAGAATGCTTCTGTGTAGTTTATATTTGAATATATTCCTTTTTCCACTACTACTCTCTTAGCGCTCCAAATGTCCAGTTGCATTTTCTACAGAAAGAGTGTTCAGATCTGCTCAATCAAAAGTATGGTTTAACTCTGTTAGCTGAATGCACAGATCAGAAAGAAGTTTCACAGAATGATTCTGTGTAGTTTATATTTGGAGACATTCCTTTTTCCACTATTACCCTCTTAGCGCTCCGAATCTCCACTTGCATTTTCTACAAAAAGAGTGTTTCATAACTGCTCAGTCAAAAATATGTTTTATCTCTGTTAACTGAATTTACAGATCAGAAATAAGTTTCACAGAATGCATCTGTGTAGTTTTAATTTGAAGATATTCTTTTTCCCAATGTAGGCCTCTTAGCGCTTAGCATGTCCAATTGCAGTTTCTACAGAAAGAGTGTTTCAGAACGGCTCAATCAAAAGTAAGGTTCAACTCTGTTAGTTGAATGCACAGAACAGAAAGAATTTTCACAGAATGCTACTGTGTAGTTTATATTTGAATATATTCCTTTTTCCACTATTACCCTCTTAGCGCTCCGAATGTCCACTTGCATTTTCTACAGAAAGAGTGTTCAGAACTGCGCAATCAAAAGTATGGTTTAACTCTGTTAGCTTAATGAACATATCAGAAATAAGTTTCACACAATGCTTCTGTGTAGGTTTTATTTGAAGATATTATTTTTCCCAATAGAGGCCTCTTAGCGCTCAGAATGCCCAATTGCAGTTTCTACAGAAAGAGTGTTTCAGAAAGGCTCAATCAAAAGTAAGGTTCAACTCTGTTAGTTGAATGCACAGAACAGAAAGTAGTTTCATTCAATGTTTCTGTGTAGTTTATATTTGAACATATTCTTTTTTCCACTATTACCCACTTAGCGCTACGAATGTCCAGTTGCATTTTCTACAGACAGAGTGTTTCAAAACTGCTCAATCAAAAGTATGGTTTAACTCTGTTAGCTGAATGCTCAGATCAGAAAGAAGTTTCACAGAATGCTTCTGTGTAGTTTATATTTGCATATATTCCTTTTTCCACTACTACTCTCTTAGTGCTCCAAATGTCCAGTTGCATTTTCTACAGAAAGAGTGTTCAGATCTGCTCAATCAAAAGTATGGTTTAACTCTGTTAGCTGAATGCACAGATCAGAAAGAAGTTTCACAGAATGATTCTGTGTAGTTTATATATGGAGACATTCCTTTTTCCACTATTACCCTCTTAGCGCTCCGAATCTCCACTTGCATTTTCTACAGAAAGAGTGTTTCAGAACGGCTCAATCAAAACTAAGGTTCAACTCTTTTAGTTGAACAAACAGAACAGAAAGAAGTTTCACACAATTCTTCTGTGTAGTTTTTATTTGTAGACATTCTTTTTCCCAATATTGGCCTCTTAGCGCTCAGAATGTCCAATTGCAGTTTCTACAGAAAGAGTGTTTCAGAACGGCTCAATCAAAAGTAAGGTTCAACTCTGTTAGTTGAATGCACAGAACAGAAAGAAGTTTCATACAATGCTTCTGTGTAGTTTATATTTGAACATATTCTTTTTTCCACTATTACCCACTTAGCGCTACGAATGTCCAGTTGCATTTTCTACAGACAGAGTGTTTCAAAACTGCTCAATCAAAAGTATGGTTTAACTCTGTTAGCTGAATGCTCAGATCAGAAAGAAGTTTCACAGAATGCTTCTGTGTAGTTTATATTTGAATATATTCCTTTTTCCACTACTACGCTCTTAGCGCTCCAAATGTCCAGTTGCATTTTCTACAGAAAGAGTGTTCAGATCTGCTCAATCAAAAGTATGGTTTAACTCTGTTAGCTGAATGCACAGATCAGAAAGAAGTTTCACCGAATGATTCTGTGTAGTTTATATTTGAAGACATTCCTTTTTCCACTATTACCATCTTAGCGCTCCGAATCTCCACTTGCATTTTCTACAAAAAGAGTGTTTCATAACTGCTCAATCAAAAATGTGTTTTATCTCTGCTAACTGAATTTACAGATCAGAAATAAGTTTCACAGAATGCATCTGTGTAGTTTTTATTTGAAGATATTCTTTATCCCAATGTAGGCCTCTTAGCGCTTAGCATGTCCAATTGCAGTTTCTACAGAAAGAGTGTTTCAGAACGGCTCAATCAAAAGTAAGGTTCAACTCTGTTAGTTGAATGCACAGAACAGAAAGAATTTTCACAGAATGCTACTGTGTAGTTTATATTTGAATATATTCCTTTTTCCACTATTACCCTCTTAGCGCTCCGAATGTCCACTTGCATTTTCTACAGAAAGAGTGTTCAGAACTGCGCAATCAAAAGTATGGTTTAACTCTGTTAGCTTAATGAACATATCACAAATAAGTTTCACACAATGCTTCTGTGTAGTTTTTATTTGAAGATATTTTTTTTCCCAATAGAGGCCTCTTAGCGCTCAGAATGTCCAATTGCAGTTTCTACAGAAAGAGTGTTTCAGAACGGCTCAATCAAAAGTAAGGTTCAACTCTGTTAGTTGAATGCACAGAACAGAAAGAAGTTTCATACAATGCTTCTGTGTAGTTTATATTTGAACATATTCTTTTTTCCACTATTACCCACTTAGCGCTACGAATGTCCAGTTGCATTTTCTACAGACAGAGTGTTTCAAAACTGCTCAATCAAAAGTATGGTTTAAGTCTGTTAGCTGAATGCTCAGATCAGAAAGAAGTTTCACAGAATGCTTCTGTGTAGTTTATATTTGAATATATTCCTTTTTCCACTACTACGCTCTTAGCGCTCCGAATGTCCAGTTGCATTTTCTACAGAAAGAGTGTTCAGATCTGCTCAATCAAAAGTATGGTTTAACTCTGTTAGCTGAATGCACAGATCAGAAAGAAGTTTCACCGAATGATTCTGTGTAGTTTATATTTGAAGACATTCCTTTTTCCACTATTACCCTCTTAGCGCTCCGAATCTCCACTTGCATTTTCTACAAAAAGAGTGTTTCATAACTGCTCAATCAAAAATATGTTTTACCTCTGTTAACTGAATTTACAGATCAGAAATAAGTTTCACAGAATGCATCTGTGTAGTTTTTATTTGAAGATATTCTTTGTCCCAATGTAGGCCTCTTAGCGCTTAGCATGTCCAATTGCAGTTTCTACAGAAAGAGTGTTTCAGAACGGCTCAATCAAAAGTAAGGTTCAACTCTGTTAGTTGAATGCACAGAACAGAAAGAATTTTCACAGAATGCTACTGTGTAGTTTATATTTGAATACATTCCTTTTTCCACTATTACCCTCTTAGCGCTCCGAATGTCCACTTGCATTTTCTACAGAAAGAGTGTTCAGAACTGCGCAATCAAAAGTATGGTTTAACTCTGTTAGCTTAATGAACATATCAGAAATAAGTTTCACACAATGCTTCTGTGTAGTTTTTATTTGAAGATATTACTTTTCCCAATAGAGGCCTCTTAGCGCTCAGAATGTCCAATTGCAATTTCCACAGAAAGAGTGTTTCAGAAAGGCTCAATCAAAAGTAAGGTTCAACTCTGTTAGTTGAATGCACAGAACAGAAAGAAGTTTCATACAATGCTTCTGTGTAGTTTATATTTGAACATATTCTTTTTTCCACTATTACCCACTTAGCGCTACGATTGTCCAGTTGCATTTTCTACAGACAGAGTGTTTCAAAACTGCTCAATCAAAAGTATGTTTTAACTCTGTTAGCTGAATGCTCAGATCAGAAAGAAATTTCACAGAATGCTTCTGTGTAGTTTATATTTGAATATATTCCTTTTTCCACTACTACTCTCTTAGCGCTCCAAATGTCCAGTTGCATTTTCTACAGAAAGAGTGTTCAGATCTGCTCAATCAAAAGTATGGTTTAACTCTGTTAGCTGAATGCACAGATCAGAAAGAAGTTTCACAGAATGATTCTGTGTAGTTTATATATGGAGACATTCCTTTTTCCACTATTACCCTCTTAGCGCTCCGAATCTCCACTTGCATTTTCTACAGAAAAAGTGTTTCAGAACGGCTCAATCAAAACTAAGGTTCAACCCTTTTAGTTGAACAAACAGAACAGAAAGAAGTTTCACACAATTCTTCTGTGTAGTTTTTATTTGTAGACATTCTTTTTCCCAATATAGGCCTCTTAGCGCTCAGAATGTCCAATTGCAGTTTCTACAGAAAGAGTGTTTCAGAACGGCTCAATCAAAAGTAAGGTTCAACTCTGTTAGTTGAATGCACAGAACAGAAAGAAGTTTCATACAATGCTTCTGTGTAGTTTATATTTGAACATATTCTTTTTTCCACTATTACCCACTTAGCGCTACGAATGTCCAGTTGCATTTTCTACAGACAGAGTGTTTCAAAACTGCTCAATCAAAAGTATGGTGTAACTCTGTTAGCTGAATGCTCAGATCAGAAAGAAGTTTCACAGAATGCTTCTGTGTAGTTTATATTTGAATATATTCCTTTTTCCACTACTACGCTCTTAGCGCTCCAAATGTCCAGTTGCATTTTCTACAGAAAGAGTGTTCAGATCTGCTCAATCAAAAGTATGGTTTAACTCTGTTAGCTGAATGCACAGATCAGAAAGAAGTTTCACCGAATGATTCTGCGTAGTTTATATTTGAAGACATTCCTTTTTCCACTATTACCATCTTAGCGCTCCGAATCTCCACTTGCATTTTCTACAAAAAGAGTGTTTCATAACTGCTCAATCAAAAATGTGTTTTATCTCTGTTAACTGAATTTACAGATCAGAAATAAGTTTCACAGAATGCATCTGTGTAGTTTTTATTTGAAGATATTCTTTATCCCAATGTAGGCCTCTTAGCGCTTAGCATGTAAAATTGCAGTTTCTACAGAAAGAGTGTTTCAGAACGGCTCAATCAAAAGTAAGGTTCAACTCTGTTAGTTGAATGCACAGAACAGAAAGAATTTTCACAGAATGCTACTGTGTAGTTTATATTTGAATATATTCCTTTTTCCACTATTACCCTCTTAGCGCTCCGAATGTCCACTTGCATTTTCTACAGAAAGAGTGTTCAGAACTGCGCAATCAAAAGTATGGTTTAACTCTGTTAGCTTAATGAACATATCACAAATAAGTTTCACACAATGCTTCTGTGTAGTTTTTATTTGAAGATATTTTTTTTCCCAATAGAGGCCTCTTAGCGCTCAGAATGTCCAATTGCAGTTTCTACAGAAAGAGTGTTTCAGAACGGCGCAATCAAAAGTAAGGTTCAACTCTGTTAGTTGAATGCACAGAACAGAAAGAAGTTTCATACAATGCTTCTGTGTAGTTTATATTTGAACATATTCTTTTTTCCACTATTACCCACTTAGCGCTACGAATGTCCAGTTGCATTTTCTACAGACAGAGTGTTTCAAAACTGCTCAATCAAAAGTATGGTTTAAGTCTGTTAGCTGAATGCTCAGATCAGAAAGAAGTTTCACAGAATGCTTCTGTGTAGTTTATATTTGAATATATTCCTTTTTCCACTACTACGCTCTTAGCGCTCCGAATGTCCAGTTGCATTTTCTACAGAAAGAGTGTTCAGATCTGCTCAATCAAAAGTATGGTTTAACTCTGTTACCTGAAGGCACAGATCAGAAAGAAGTTTCACCGAATGATTCTGTGTAGTTTATATTTGAAGACATTCCTTTTTCCACTATTACCCTCTTAGCGCTCCGAATCTCCACTTGCATTTTCTACAAAAAGAGTGTTTCATAACTGCTCAATCAAAAATATGTTTTACCTCTGTTAACTGAATTTACAGATCAGAAATAAGTTTCACAGAATGCATCTGTGTAGTTTTTATTTGAAGATATTCTTTGTCCCAATGTAGGCCTCTTAGCGCTTAGCATGTCCAATTGCAGTTTCTACAGAAAGAGTGTTTCAGAACGGCTCAATCAAAAGTAAGGTTCAACTCTGTTAGTTGAATGCACAGAACAGAAAGAATTTTCACAGAATGCTACTGTGTAGTTTATATTTGAATACATTCCTTTTTCCACTATTACCCTCTTAGCGCTCCGAATGTCCACTTGCATTTTCTACAGAAAGAGTGTTCAGAACTGCGCAATCAAAAGTATGGTTTAACTCTGTTAGCTTAATGAACATATCAGAAATAAGTTTCACACAATGCTTCTGTGTAGTTTTTATTTGAAGATATTACTTTTCCCAATAGAGGCCTCTTAGCGCTCAGAATGTCCAATTGCAATTTCTACAGAAAGAGTGTTTCAGAAAGGCTCAATCAAAAGTAAGGTTCAACTCTGTTAGTTGAATGCACAGAACAGAAAGAAGTTTCATACAATGCTTCTGTGTAGTTTATATTTGAACATATTCTTTTTTCCACTATTACCCACTTAGCGCTACGATTGTCCAGTTGCATTTTCTACAGACAGAGTGTTTCAAAACTGCTCAATCAAAAGTATGTTTTAACTCTGTTAGCTGAATGCTCAGATCAGAAAGAAATTTCACAGAATGCTTCTGTGTAGTTTATATTTGAATATATTCCTTTTTCCACTACTACTCTCTTAGCGCTCCAAATGTACAGTTGCATTTTCTACAGAAAGAGTGTTCAGATCTGCTCAATCAAAAGTATGGTTTAACTCTGTTAGCTGAATGCACAGATCAGAAAGAAGTTTCACAGAATGATTCTGTGTAGTTTATATATGGAGACATTCCTTTTTCCACTATTACCCTCTTAGCGCTCCGAATCTCCACTTGCATTTTCTACAGAAAGAGTGTTTCAGAACGGCTCAATCAAAACTAAGGTTCAACCCTTTTAGTTGAACAAACAGAACAGAAAGAAGTTTCACACAATTCTTCTGTGTAGTTTTTATTTGTAGACATTCTTTTTCCCAATATAGGCCTCTTAGCGCTCAGAATGTCCAATTGCAGTTTCTACAGAAAGAGTGTTTCAGAACGGCTCAATCAAAAGTAAGGTTCAACTCTGTTAGTTGAATGCACAGAACAGAAAGAAGTTTCATACAATGCTTCTGTGTAGTTTATATTTGAACATATTCTTTTTTCCACTATTACCCACTTAGCGCTACGAATGTCCAGTTGCATTTTCTACAGACAGAGTGTTTCAAAACTGCTCAATCAAAAGTATGGTGTAACTCTGTTAGCTGAATGCTCAGATCAGAAAGAAGTTTCACAGAATGCTTCTGTGTAGTTTATATTTGAATATATTCCTTTTTCCACTACTACGCTCTTAGCGCTCCAAATGTCCAGTTGCATTTTCTACAGAAAGAGTGTTCAGATCTGCTCAATCAAAAGTATGGTTTAACTCTGTTAGCTGAATGCACAGATCAGAAAGAAGTTTCACCGAATGATTCTGTGTAGTTTATATTTGAAGACATTCCTTTTTCCACTATTACCATCTTAGCGCTCCGAATCTCCACTTGCATTTTCTACAAAAAGAGTGTTTCATAACTGCTCAATCAAAAATGTGTTTTATCTCTGTTAACTGAATTTACAGATCAGAAATAAGTTTCACAGAATGCATCTGTGTAGTTTTTATTTGAAGATATTCTTTATCCCAATGTAGGCCTCTTAGCGCTTAGCATGTCCAATTGCAGTTTCTACAGAAAGAGTGTTTCAGAACGGCTCAATCAAAAGTAAGGTTCAACTCTGTTAGTTGAATGCACAGAACAGAAAGAATTTTCACAGAATGCTACTGTGTAGTTTATATTTGAATATATTCCTTTTTCCACTATTACCCTCTTAGCGCTCCGAATGTCCACTTGCATTTTCTACAGAAAGAGTGTTCAGAACTGCGCAATCAAAAGTATGGTTTAACTCTGTTAGCTTAATGAACATATCACAAATAAGTTTCACACAATGCTTCTGTGTAGTTTTTATTTGAAGATATTTTTTTTCCCAATAGAGGCCTCTTAGCGCTCAGAATGTCCAATTGCAGTTTCTACAGAAAGAGTGTTTCAGAACGGCTCAATCAAAAGTAAGGTTCAACTCTGTTAGTTGAATGCACAGAACAGAAAGAAGTTTAATACAATGCTTCTGTGTAGTTTATATTTGAACATATTCTTTTTTCCACTATTACCCACTTAGCGCTACGAATGTCCAGTTGCATTTTCTACAGACAGAGTGTTTCAAAACTGCTCAATCAAAAGTATGGTTTAAGTCTGTTAGCTGAATGCTCAGATCAGAAAGAAGTTTCACAGAATGCTTCTGTGTAGTTTATATTTGAATATATTCCTTTTTCCACTACTACGCTCTTAGCGCTCCGAATGTCCAGTTGCATTTTCTACAGAAAGAGTGTTCAGATCTGCTCAATCAAAAGTATGGTTTAACTCTGTTAGCTGAATGCACAGATCAGAAAGAAGTTTCACCGAATGATTCTGTGTAGTTTATATTTGAAGACATTCCTTTTTCCACTATTACCCTCTTAGCGCTCCGAATCTCCACTTGCATTTTCTACAAAAAGAGTGTTTCATAACTGCTCAATCAAAAATATGTTTTACCTCTGTTAACTGAATTTACAGATCAGAAATAAGTTTCACAGAATGCATCTGTGTAGTTTTTATTTGAAGATATTCTTTGTCCCAATGTAGGCCTCTTAGCGCTTAGCATGTCCAATTGCAGTTTCTACAGAAAGAGTGTTTCAGAACGGCTCAATCAAAAGTAAGGTTCAACTCTGTTAGTTGAATGCACAGAACAGAAAGAATTTTCACAGAATGCTACTGTGTAGTTTATATTTGAATACATTCCTTTTTCCACTATTACCCTCTTAGCGCTCCGAATGTCCACTTGCATTTTCTACAGAAAGAGTGTTCAGAACTGCGCAATCAAAAGTATGGTTTAACTCTGTTAGCTTAATGAACATATCAGAAATAAGTTTCACACAATGCTTCTGTGTAGTTTTTATTTGAAGATATTACTTTTCCCAATAGAGGCCTCTTAGCGCTCAGAATGTCCAATTGCAATTTCTACAGAAAGAGTGTTTCAGAAAGGCTCAATCAAAAGTAAGGTTCAACTCTCTTAGTTGAATGCACAGAACAGAAAGAAGTTTCATACAATGCTTCTGTGTAGTTTATATTTGAACATATTCTTTTTTCCACTATTACCCACTTAGCGCTACGATTGTCCAGTTGCATTTTCTACAGACAGAGTGTTTCAAAACTGCTCAATCAAAAGTATGTTTTAACTCTGTTAGCTGAATGCTCAGATCAGAAAGAAATTTCACAGAATGCTTCTGTGTAGTTTATATTTGAATATATTCCTTTTTCCACTACTACTCTCTTAGCGATCCAAATGTCCAGTTGCATTTTCTACAGAAAGAGTGTTCAGATCTGCTCAATCAAAAGTATGGTTTAACTCTGTTAGCTGAATGCACAGATCAGAAAGAAGTTTCACAGAATGATTCTGTGTAGTTTATATATGGAGACATTCCTTTTTCCACTATTACCCTCTTAGCGCTCCGAATCTCCACTTGCATTTTCTACAGAAAGAGTGTTTCAGAACGGCTCAATCAAAACTAAGGTTCAACCCTTTTAGTTGAACAAACAGAACAGAAAGAAGTTTCACACAATTCTTCTGTGTAGTTTTTATTTGTAGACATTCTTTTTCCCAATATAGGCCTCTTAGCGCTCAGAATGTCCAATTGCAGTTTCTACAGAAAGAGTGTTTCAGAACGGCTCAATCAAAAGTAAGGTTCAACTCTGTTAGTTGAATGCACAGAACAGAAAGAAGTTTCATACAATGCTTCTGTGTAGTTTATATTTGAACATATTCTTTTTTCCACTATTACCCACTTAGCGCTACGAATGTCCAGTTGCATTTTCTACAGACAGAGTGTTTCAAAACTGCTCAATCAAAAGTATGGTGTAACTCTGTTAGCTGAATGCTCAGATCAGAAAGAAGTTTCACAGAATGCTTCTGTGTAGTTTATATTTGAATATATTCCTTTTTCCACTACTACGCTCTTAGCGCTCCAAATGTCCAGTTGCATTTTCTACAGAAAGAGTGTTCAGATCTGCTCAATCAAAAGTATGGTTTAACTCTGTTAGCTGAATGCACAGATCAGAAAGAAGTTTCACCGAATGATTCTGTGTAGTTTATATTTGAAGACATTCCTTTTTCCACTATTACCATCTTAGCGCTCCGAATCTCCACTTGCATTTTCTACAAAAAGAGTGTTTCATAACTGCTCAATCAAAAATGTGTTTTATCTCTGTTAACTGAATTTACAGATCAGAAATAAGTTTCACAGAATGCATCTGTGTAGTTTTTATTTGAAGATATTCTTTATCCCAATGTAGGCCTCTTAGCGCTTAGCATGTCCAATTGCAGTTTCTACAGAAAGAGTGTTTCAGAACGGCTCAATCAAAAGTAAGGTTCAACTCTGTTAGTTGAATGCACAGAACAGAAAGAATTTTCACAGAATGCTACTGTGTAGTTTATATTTGAATATATTCCTTTTTCCACTATTACCCTCTTAGCGCTCCGAATGTCCACTTGCATTTTCTACAGAAAGAGTGTTCAGAACTGCGCAATCAAAAGTATGGTTTAACTCTGTTAGCTTAATGAACATATCACAAATAAGTTTCACACAATGCATCTGTGTAGTTTTTATTTGAAGATTTTTTTTTTCCCAATAGAGGCCTCTTAGCGCTCAGAATGTCCAATTGCAGTTTCTACAGAAAGAGTGTTTCAGAACGGCTCAATCAAAAGTAAGGTTCAACTCTGTTAGTTGAATGCACAGAACAGAAAGAAGTTTAATAGAATGCTTCTGTGTAGTTTATATTTGAACATATTCTTTTTTCCACTATTACCCACTTAGCGCTACGAATGTCCAGTTGCATTTTCTACAGACAGAGTGTTTCAAAACTGCTCAATCAAAAGTATGGTTTAAGTCTGTTAGCTGAATGCTCAGATCAGAAAGAAGTTTCACAGAATGCTTCTGTGTAGTTTATATTTGAATATATTCCTTTTTCCACTACTACGCTCTTAGCGCTCCGAATGTCCAGTTGCATTTTCTACAGAAAGAGTGTTCAGATCTGCTCAATCAAAAGTATGGTTTAACTCTGTTAGCTGAATGCACAGATCAGAAAGAAGTTTCACCGAATGATTCTGTGTAGTTTATATTTGAAGACATTCCTTTTTCCACTATTACCCTCTTAGCGCTCCGAATCTCCACTTGCATTTTCTACAAAAAGAGTGTTTCATAACTGCTCAATCAAAAATATGTTTTATCTCTGTTAACTGAATTTACAGATCAGAAATAAGTTTCACAGAATGCATCTGTGTAGTTTTTATTTGAAGATATACTTTTTCCCAATGTAGGCCTCTTAGCGCTTAGCATGTCCAATTGCAGTTTCTACAGAAAGAGTGTTTCAGAACGGCTCAATCAAAAGTAAGGTTCAACTCTGTTAGTTGAATGCACAGAACAGAAAGAATTTTCACAGAATGCTACTGTGTAGTTTATATTTGAATATATTCCTTTTTCCACTATTACCCTCTTAGCGCTCAGAATGTCCACTTGCATTTTCTACAGAAAGAGTGTTCAGAACTGCGCAATCAAAAGTATGGTTTAACTCTGTTAGCTTAATGAACATATCGGGAATAAGTTTCACACAATGCTTCTGTGTAGTTTTTATTTGAAGATATTATTTTTCCCAATAGAGGCCTCTTCGCGCTCAGAATGTCCAATTGCAGTTTCTACAGAAAGAGTGTTTCAGAAAGGCTCAATCAAAAGTAAGGTTCAACTCTGTTAGTTGAATGCACAGAACAGAAAGTAGTTTCATACAATGCTTCTGTGTAGTTTATATTTGAACATATTTTTTTTCCACTATTACCCACTTAGCGCTACGAATGTCCAGTTGCATTTTCTACAGACAGAGTGTTTCAAAACTGCTCAATCAAAAGTATGGTTTAACTCTGTTAGCTGAATGCTCAGATCAGAAAGAAGTTTCACAGAATGCTTCTGTGTAGTTTATATTTGAATATATTCCTTTTTCCACTACTACGCTCTTAGCGCTCCAAATGTCCAGTTGCATTTTCTACAGAAAGAGTGTCCATATCTGCTCAATCAAAAGTATGGTTTAACTCTGTTAGCTGAATGCACAGATCAGAAAGAAGTTTCACAGAATGATTCTGTGTAGTTTATATTTGGAGACATTCCTTTATCCACTATTACCCTCTTAGCGCTCCGAATCTCCACTTGCATTTTCTACAGAAAGAGTGTTTCAGAACGGCTCAATCAAAACTAAGGTTCAACTCTTTTAGTTGAACAAACAGAACAGAAAGAAGTTTCACACACTTCTTCTGTGTAGTTTTTATTTGTAGACATACTTTTTCCCAATATAGGCCTCTTAGCGCTCAGAATGTCCAATTGCAGTTTCTACAGAAAGAGTGTTTCAGAACGGCTCAATCAAAAGTAAGGTTCAACTCTGTTAGTTGAATGCACAGAACAGAAAGAAGTTTCATACAATGCTTCTGTGTAGTTTCTATTTGAACATATTCTTTTGTCCACTATTACCCACTTAGCGCTACGAATGTCCAGTTGCATTTTCTACAGACAGAGTGTTTCAAAACTGCTCAATCAAAAGTATGGTTTAACTCTGTTAGCTGAATGCTCAGATCAGAAAGAAGTTTCACAGAATGCTTCTGTGTAGTTTATATTTGAATATATTCCTTTTTCCACTACTACGCTCTTAGCGCTCCAAATGTCCAGTTGCATTTTCTACAGAAAGAGTGTTCAGATCTGCTCAATCAAAAGTATGGTTTAACTCTGTTAGCTGAATGCACAGATCAGAAAGAAGTTTCACCGAATGATTCTGTGTAGTTTATATTTGAAGACATTCCTTTTTCCACTATTACCTCCTTAGCGCTCCGAATCTCCACTTGCATTTTCTACAAAAAGAGTGTTTCATAACTGCTCAATAAAAATATGTTTTATCTCTGTTAACTGAATTTACAGATCAGAAATAAGTTTCACAGAATGCATCTGTGAAGTTTTTATTTGAAGGTATTCTTTTTCCCAATGTAGGCCTCTTAGCGCTTAGCATGTCCAATTGCAGTTTCTACAGAAAGAGTGTTTCAGAACGGCTCAATCAAAAGTAAGGTTCAACTCTGTTAGTTGAATGCACAGAACAGAAAGAATTTTCACAGAATGCTACTGTGTAGTTTATATTTGAATATAGTCCTTTTTCCACTATTACCTTCTTAGCGCTCCGAATGTCCACTTGCATTTTCTACAGAAAGAGTGTTCAGAACTGCGCAATCAAAAGTATGGTTTAACTCTGTTAGCTTAATGAACATATCACAAATAAGTTTCACACAATGCTTCTGTGTAGTTTTTATTTGAAGATATTATTTTTCCCAAGAGAGGCCTCTTAGCGCTCAGAATGTCCAATTGCAGTTTCTACAGAAAGAGTGTTTCAGAAAGGCTCAATCAAAAGTAAGGTTCAACTCTGTTAGTTGAATGCACAGAACAGAAAGAAGTTTCATACAATGCTTCTGTGTAGTTTATATTTGAACATATTATTTTTTCCACTATTACCCAATTAGCGCTACGAATGTCCAGTTGCATTTTCTACAGACAGAGTGTTTCAAAACTGCTCAATCAAAAGTATGGTTTAACTCTGTTAGCTAAATGCTCAGATCAGAAAGAAGTTTCACAGAATGCTTCTGTGTAGTTTATATTTGTATATATTCCTTTTTCCACTACTACTCTCTTAGCGCTCCAAATGTCCAGTTGCATTTTCTACAGAAAGAGTGTTCAGATCTGCTCAATCAAAAGTATGGTTTAACTCTGTTAGCTGAATGCACAGATCAGAAAGAAGTTTCACAGAATGATTCTGTGTAGTTTATATTTGGAGACATTCCTTTATCCACTATTACCCTCTTAGCGCTCCGAATCTCCACTTGCATTTTCTACAAAAAGAGTGTTTCATAACTGCTCAATCAAAAATGTGTTTTATCTCTGTTAACTAAATTTACAGATCAGAAATATGTTTCACAGAATGCATCTGTGTAGTTTTTATTTGAAGATATTCTTTATCCCAATGTAGGCCTCTTAGCACTTAGCATGTCCAATTGCAGTTTCTACAGAAAGAGTGTTTCAGAACGGCTCAATCAAAAGTAAGGTTCAACTCTGTTAGTTGAATGCACAGAACAGAAAGAATTTTCACAGAATGCTACTGTGTAGTTTATATTTGAATATATTCCTTTTTCCACTATTACCCTCTTAGCGCTCCGAATGTCCACTTGCATTTTCTACAGAAAGAGTGTTCAGAACTGCGCAATCAAAAGTATGGTTTAACTCTGTTAGCTTAATGAACATATCACAAATAAGTTTCACACAATGCTTCTGTGTAGTTTTTATTTGAAGATATTATTTTTCCCAATAGAGGCCTCTTAGCGCTCAGAATGTCCAATTGCAGTTTCTACAGAAAGAGTGTTTCAGAAAGGCTCAATCAAAAGTAAGGTTCAACTCTGTTAGTTGAATGCACAGAACAGAAAGTAGTTTCATACAATGCTTCTGTGTAGTTTATATTTGAACATATTTTTTTTCCACTATTACCCACTTAGCGCTACGAATGTCCAGTTGCATTTTCTACAGACAGAGTGTTTCAAAACTGCTCAATCAAAAGTATGTTTTAACTCTGTTAGCTGAATGCTCAGATCAGAAAGAAGTTTCACAGAATGCTTCTGTGTAGTTTATATTTGAATATATTCCTTTTTCCACTACTACGCTCTTAGCGCTCCAAATGTCCAGTTGCATTTTCTACAGAAAGAGTGTCCAGATCTGCTCAATCAAAAGTATGGTTTAACTCTGTTAGCTAAATGCTCAGATCAGAAAGAAGTTTCACAGAATGCTTCTGTGTAGTTTATATTTGAATATATTCCTTTTTCCACTACTACTCTCTTAGCGCTCCAAATGTCCAGTTGCATTTTCTACAGAAAGAGTGTTCAGATCTGCTCAATCAAAAGTATGGTTTAACTCTGTTAGCTGAATGCACAGATCAGAAAGAAGTTTCACAGAATGATTCTGTGTAGTTTATATTTGGAGACATTCCTTTATCCACTATTACCATCTTAGCGCTCCGAATCTCCACTTGCATTTTCTACAAAAAGAGTGTTTCATAACTGCTCAATCAAAAATGTGTTTTATCTCTGTTAACTGAATTTACAGATCAGAAATAAGTTTCACAGAATGCATCTGTGTAGTTTTTATTTGAAGATATTCTTTATCCCAATGTAGGCCTCTTAGCACTTAGCATGTCCAATTGCAGTTTCTACAGAAAGAGTGTTTCAGAACGGCTCAATCAAAAGTAAGGTTCAACTCTGTTAGTTGAATGCACAGAACAGAAAGTATTTTCACAGAATGCTACTGTGTAGTTTATATTTGAATATATTCCTTTTTCCACTATTACCCTCTTAGCGCTCCGAATGTCCACTTGCATTTTCTACAGAAATAGTGTTCAGAACTGCGCAATCAAAAGTATGGTTTAACTCTGTTAGCTTAATGAACATATCACAAATAAGTTTCACACAATGCTTCTGTGTAGTTTTTATTTGAAGATATTATTTTTCCCAATATAGGCCTCTTAGCGCTCAGAATGTCCAATTGCAGTTTCTACAGAAAGAGTGTTTCAGAAAGGCTCAATCAAAAGTAAGGTTCAACTCTGTTAGTTGAATGCACAGAACAGAAAGTAGTTTCATACAATGCTTCTGTGTAGTTTATATTTGAACATATTTTTTTTCCACTATTACCCACTTAGCGCTACGAATGTCCAGTTGCATTTTCTACAGACAGAGTGTTTCAAAACTGCTCAATCAAAAGTATGGTTTAACTCTGTTAGCTGAATGCACAGATCAGAAAGAAGTTTCACAGAATGATTCTGTGTGGTTTATATTTGGAGACATTCCTTTATCCACTATTACCCTCTTAGCGCTCCGAATCTCCACTTGCATTTTCTACAGAAAGAGTGTTTCAGAACGGCTCAATCAAAACTAAGGTTCAACTCTTTTAGTTGAACAAACAGAACAGAAAGAAGTTTCACACAATTCTTCTGTGTAGTTTTTATTTGTAGACATACTTTTTCCCAATATAGGCCTCTTAGCGCTCAGAATGTCCAATTGCAGTTTCTACAGAAAGAGTGTTTCAGAACGGCTCAATCAAAAGTAAGGTTCAACTCTGTTAGTTGAATGCACAGAACAGAAAGAAGTTTCATACAATGCTTCTGTGTAGTTTCTATTTGAACATATTCTTTTGTCCACTATTACCCACTTAGCGCTACGAATGTCCAGTTGCATTTTCTACAGACAGAGTGTTTCAAAACTGCTCAATCAAAAGTATGGTTTAACTCTGTTAGCTGAATGCTCAGATCAGAAAGAAGTTTCACAGAATGCTTCTGTGTAGTTTATATTTGAATATATTCCTTTTTCCACTACTACGCTCTTAGCGCTCCAAATGTCCAGTTGCATTTTCTACAGAAAGAGTGTTCAGATCTGCTCAATCAAAAGTATGGTTTAACTCTGTTAGCTGAATGCACAGATCAGAAAGAAGTTTCACCGAATGATTCTGTGTAGTTTATATTTGAAGACATTCCTTTTTCCACTATTACCCCCTTAGCGCTCCGAATCTCCACTTGCATTTTCTACAAAAAGAGTGTTTCATAACTGCTCAATCAAAAATATGTTTTATCTCTGTTAACTGAATTTACAGATCAGAAATAAGTTTCACAGAATGCATCTGTGTAGTTTTTATTTGAAGATATTCTTTTTCCCAATGTAGGCCTCTTAGCGCTTAGCATGTCCAATTGCAGTTTCTACAGAAAGAGTGTTTCAGAACGGCTCAATCAAAAGTAAGGTTCAACTCTGTTAGTTGAATGCACAGAACAGAAAGAATTTTCACAGAATGCTACTGTGTAGTTTATATTTGAATATAGTCCTTTTTCCACTATTACCTTCTTTGCGCTCCGAATGTCCACTTGCATTTTCTACAGAAAGAGTGTTCAGAACTGCGCAATCAAAAGTATGGTTTAACTCTGTTAGCTTAATGAACATATCAGAAATAAGTTTCACACAATGCTTCTGTGTAGTTTTTATTTGAAGATATTATTTTTCCCAAGAGAGGCCTCTTAGCGTTCAGAATGTCCAATTGCAGTTTCTACAGAAAGAGTGTTTCAGAAAGGCTCAATCAAAAGTAAGGTTCAACTCTGTTAGTTGAATGCACAGAACAGAAAGAAGTTTCATACAATGCTTCTGTGTAGTTTATATTTGAACATATTATTTTTTCCACTATTACCCAATTAGCGCTACGAATGTCCAGTTGCATTTTCTACAGACAGAGAGTTTCAAAACTGCTCAATCAAAAGTATGGTTTAACTCTGTTAGCTAAATGCTCAGATCAGAAAGAAGTTTCACAGAATGCTTCTGTGTAGTTTATATTTGAATATATTCCTTTTTCCACTACTACTCTCTTAGCGCTCCAAATGTCCAGTTGCATTTTCTACAGAAAGAGTGTTCAGATCTGCTCAATCAAAAGTATGGTTTAACTCTGTTAGCTGAATGCACAGATCAGAAAGAAGTTTCACAGAATGATTCTGTGTAGTTTATATTTGGAGACATTCCTTTATCCACTATTACCCTCTTAGCGCTCCGAATCTCCACTTGCATTTTCTACAGAAAGAGTGTTTCAGAACGGCTCAATCAAAACTAAGGTTCAACTCTTTTAGTTGAACAAACAGAACAGAAAGAAGTTTCACACAATTCTTCTGTGTAGTTTTTATTTGTAGACATACTTTCTCCCAATATAGGCCTCTTAACGCTCAGAATGTCCAATTGCAGTTTCTACAGAAAGAGTGTTTCAGAACGGCTCAATCAAAAGTAAGTTTCAACTCTGTTAGTTGAATGCACAGAACAGAAAGTAGTTTCATACAATGCTTCTGTGTAGTTTCTATTTGAACATATTCTTTTGTCCACTATTACCCACTTAGCGCTACGAATGTCCAGTTGCATTTTCTACAGACAGAGTGTTTCAAAACTGCTCAATCAAAAGTATGGTTTAACTCTGTTAGCTGAATGCTCAGATCAGAAAGAAGTTTCACAGAATGCTTCTGTGTAGTTTATATTTGAATATATTCCTTTTTCCACTACTACGCTCTTAGCGCTCCAAATGTCCAGTTGCATTTTCTACAGAAAGAGTGTTCAGATCTGCTCAATCAAAAGTATGGTTTAACTCTGTTAGCTGAATGCACAGATCAGAAAGAAGTTTCACCGAATGATTCTGTGTAGTTTATATTTGAAGACATTCCTTTTTCCACTATTACCCCCTTAGCGCTCCGAATCTCCACTTGCATTTTCTACAAAAAGAGTGTTTCATAACTGCTCAATCAAAAATATGTTTTATCTCTGTTAACTGAATTTACAGATCAGAAATAAGTTTCACAGAATGCATCTGTGTAGTTTTTATTTGAAGATATTCTTTTTCCCAATGTAGGCCTCTTAGCGCTTAGCATGTCCAATTGCAGTTTCTACAGAAAGAGTGTTTCAGAACGGCTCAATCAAAAGTAAGGTTCAACTCTGTTAGTTGAATGCACAGAACAGAAAGTATTTTCACAGAATGCTACTGTGTAGTTTATATTGGAATATATTCCTTTTTCCACTATTACCCTCTTAGCGCTCCAAATGTCCACTTGCATTTTCTACAGAAAGAGTGTTCAGAACTGCGCAATCAAAAGTATGGTTTAACTCTGTTAGCTTAATGAACATATCAGAAATAAGTTTCACACAATGCTTCTGTGTAGTTTTTATTTGAAGATATTATTTTTCCCAATAGAGGCCTCTTAGCGCTCAGAATGTCCAATTGCAGTTTCTACAGAAAGAGTGTTTCAGAAAGGCTCAATCAAAAGTAAGGTTCAACTCTGTTAGTTGAATGCACAGAACAGAAAGAAGTTTCATACAATGCTTCTGTGTAGTTTATATTTGAACATATTCTTTTTTCCACTATTACCCACTTAGCGCTACGAATGTCCAGTTGCATTTTCTACAGACAGAGAGTTTCAAAACTGCTCAATCAAAAGTATGGTTTAACTCTGTTAGCTGAATGCTCAGATCAGAAAGAAGTTTCACAGAATGCTTCTGTGTAGTTTATATATGAATATATTGCTTTTTCCACTACTACTATCTTAGCGCTCCAAATGTCCAGTTGCATTTTCTACAGAAAGAGTGTTCAGATCTGCTCAATCAAAAGTATGGTTTAACTCTGTTAGCTGAATGCACAGATCAGAAAGAAGTTTCACAGAATGATTCTGTGTAGTTTATATTTGGAGACATTCCTTTTTCCACTATTACCCTCTTAGCGCTCCGAATCTCCACTTGCATTTTCTACAGAAAGAGTGTTTCAGAACGGCTCAATCCAAACTAAGGTTCAACTCTTTTAGTTGAACAAACAGAACAGGAAGAAGTTTCACACAATTCTTCTGTGTAGTTTTTATTTGTAGACATTCTTTTTCCCAATATAGGCCTTTAGCGCTCAGAATGTCCAATTGCAGTTTCTACAGAAAGAGTGTTTCAGAACGGCTCAATCAAAAGTAAGGTTCAACTCTGTTAGTTGAATGCACAGAACAGAAAGAAGTTTCATACAATGCTTCTGTGTAGTTTCTATTTGAACATATTCTTTTGTCCACTATTACCCACTTAGCGCTACGAATGTCCAGTTGCATTTTCTACAGACAGAGTGTTTCAAAACTGCTCAATCAAAAGTATGGTTTAACTTTGTTAGCTGAATGCTCAGATCAGAAAGAAGTTTCACAGAATGCTTCTGTGTAGTTTATATTTGAAGACATTCCTTTTTCCACTATTACCCTCTTAGCGCTCCGAATCTCCACTTGCATTTTCTACAAAAAGAGTGTTTCATAACTGCTCAATCAAAAATATGTTTTATCTCTGTTAACTGAATTTACAGATCAGAAATAAGTTTCACAGAATGCATCTGTGTAGTTTATATTTGAAGATATTCTTTTTCCCAATGTAGGCCTCTTAGCGCTTAGCATGTCCAATTGCAGTTTCTACAGAAAGAGTGTTTCAGAACGGCTCAATCAAAAGTAAGGTTCAACTCTGTTAGTTGAATGCACAGAACAGAAAGAATTTTCACAGAATGCTACTGTGTAGTTTATATTTGAATATATTCCTTTTTCCACTATTACCCTCTTAGCGCTCCGAATGTCCACTTGCATTTTCTACAGAAAGAGTGTTCAGATCTGCTCAATCAAAAGTATGGTTTAACTCTGTTAGCTGAATGCACAGATCAGAAAGAAGTTTCACAGAATGATTCTGTGTAGTTTATATTTGGAGACATTCCTTTTTCCACTATTACCCTCTTAGCGCTCCGAATCTCCACTTGCATTTTCTACAGAAAGAGTGTTTCAGAACGGCTCAATCCAAACTAAGGTTCAACTCTTTTAGTTGAACAAACAGAACAGGAAGAAGTTTCACACAATTCTTCTGTGTAGTTTTTATTTGTAGACATTCTTTTTCCCAATATAGGCCTTTAGCGCTCAGAATGTCCAATTGCAGTTTCTACAGAAAGAGTGTTTCAGAACGGCTCAATCAAAAGTAAGGTTCAACTCTGTTAGTTGAATGCACAGAACAGAAAGAAGTTTCATACAATGCTTCTGTGTAGTTTATATTTGAACATATTCTTTTTTCCACTATTACCCACTTAGCGCTACGAATGTCCAGTTGCATTTTCTACAGACAGAGTGTTTCAAAACTGCTCAATCAAAATTATGGTTTAACTCTGTTAGCTGAATGCTCAGATCAGAAAGAAGTTTCACAGAATGCTTCTGTGTAGTTTATATTTGAATATATTCCTTTTTCCACTACTACGCTCTTAGCGCTCCAAATGTCCAGTTGCATTTTCTACAGAAAGAGTGTTCATATCTGCTCAATCAAAAGTATGGTTTAACTCTGTTAGCTGAATGCACAGATCAGAAAGAAGTTTCACCGAATGATTCTGTGTAGTTTATATTTGAAGACATTCCTTTTTCCACTATTACCCTCTTAGCGCTCCGAATCTCCACTTGCATTTTCTACAAAAAGAGTGTTTCATAACTGCTCAATCAAAAATATGATTTATCTCTGTTAACTGAATTTACAGATCAGAAATAAGTTTCACAGAATGCATCTGTGTAGTTTTTATTTGAAGATATTCTTTTTCCCAATGTAGGCCTCTTAGTGCTTAGCATGTCCAATTGCAGTTTCTACAGAAAGAGTGTTTCAGAACGGCTCAATCAAAAGTAAGGTTCAACTCTGTTAGTTGAATGCACAGAACAGAAAGAATTTTCACAGAATGCTACTGTGTAGTTTATATTTGAATATATTCCTTTTTCCACTATTACCCTCTTAGCGCTCCGAATGTCCACTTGCATTTTCTACAGAAAGAGTGTTCAGAGCTGCGCAATCAAAAGTATAGTTTAACTCTGTTAGCTTAATTAACATATCACAAATAAGTTTCACACAATGCTTCTGTGTAGTTTTTATTTGAAGATATTATTTTTCCCAATAGAGGCCTCTTAGCGCTCAGAATGTCCAATTGCAGTTTCTACAGAAAGAGTGTTTCAGAACGGCTCAATCAAAAGTAAGGTTCAACTCTGTTAGTTGAATGCACAGAACAGAAAGAAATTTCATACAATGCTTCTGTGTAGTTTATATTTGAACATATTCTTTTTTCCACTATTACCCACTTAGCGCTACGAATGTCCAGTTGCATTTTCTACAGACAGAGTGTTTCAAAACTGCTCAATCAAAAGTATGGTTTAACTCTGTTAGCTGAATGCTCAGATCAGAAAGAAGTTTCACAGAATGCTTCTGTGTAGTTTATATTTGAATATATTCCTTTTTCCACTACTACGCTCTTAGCGCTCCGAATGTCCAGTTGCATTTTCTACAGAAAGAGTGTTCAGATCTGCTCAATCAAAAGTATTGTTTAACTCTGTTAGCTGAATGCACAGATCAGAAAGAAGTTTCATCGAATGATTCTGTGTACTTTATATTTGAAGACATTCCTTTTTCCACTATTACCCTCTTAGCGCTCCGAATCTCCACTTGCATTTTCTACAAAAAGAGTGTTTCATAACTGCTCAATCAAAAATATGTTTTATCTCTGTTAACTGAATTTACAGATCAGAAATAAGTTTCACAGAATGCATCTGTGTAGTTTTTATTTGAAGATATTCTTTTTCCCAATGTAGGCCTCTTAGCGCTTATCATGTCCAATTGCAGTTTCTACAGAAAGAGTGTTTCAGAACGGCTCAATCAAAAGTAAGGTTCAACTCTGTTATTTGAATGCACAGAACAGAAAGAATTTTCACAGAATGCTACTGTGTAGTTTATATTTGAATACATTCCTTTTTCCACTATTACCCTCTTAGCGCTCCGGATGTCCACTTGCATTTTCTACAGAAAGAGTGTACAGAACTGCGCAATCAAAAGTATGGTTTAACTCTGTTAGCTTAATGAACATATCAGAAATAAGTTTCACACAATGCTTCTGTGTAGTTTTTATTTGAAGATATTACTTTTCCCAATAGAGGCCTCTTAGCGCTCAGAATGTCCAATTGCAGTTTCTACAGAAAGAGTGTTTCAGAAAGGCTCAATCAAAAGTAAGGTTCAACTCTGTTAGTTGAATGCACAGAACAGAAAGAAGTTTCATACAATGCTTCTGTGTAGTTTATATTTGAACATATTCTTTTTCCACTATTACCCACTTAGCGCTACGAATGTCCAGTTGCATTTTCTACAGACAGAGTGTTTCAAAACTGCTCAATCAAAAGTATGGTTTAACTCTGTTAGCTGAATGCTCAGATCAGAAAGAAATTTCACAGAATGCTTCTGTGTAGTTTATATATGAATATATTCCTTTTTCCACTACTACTCTCTTAGCGCTCCAAATGTCCAGTTGCATTTTCTACAGAAAGAGTGTTCAGATCTGCTCAATCAAAAGTATGGTTTAACTCTGTTAGCTGAATGCACAGAGCAGAAAGAAGTTTCACAGAATGATTCTGTGTAGTTTATATTTGGAGACATTAATTTTTCCACTATTACCCTCTTAGCGCTCCGAATCTCCACTTGCATTTTCTACAGAAAGAGTGTTTCAGAACGACTCAATCAAAACTAAGGTTCAACTCTTTTAGTTGAACAAACAGAACAGAAAGATGTTTCACACAATTCTTCTGTGTAGTTTTTATTTGTAGACATTCTTTTTCCCAATATAGGCCTCTTAGCGCTCAGAATGTCCAATTGCAGTTTCTACAGAAAGAGTGTTTCAGAACGGCTCAATCAAAAGTAAGGTTCAACTCTGTTAGTTGAATGCACAGAACAGAAAGAATTTTCACAGAATGCTACTGTGTAGATTATATTAGAATATATTCCTTTTTTCACTATTACCCTCTTAGCGCTCCGAATGTCCACTTGCATTTTCAACAGAAAGAGAGTTCAGAACTGCGCAATCAAAAGTATGGTTTCACTCTGTTAGCTTAATGAACATATCAGAAATAAGTTTCACACAATGCTTCTGTGTAGTTTTATTTGAAGATATTATTTTTCCCAAGAGAGGCCTCTTAGCGCTCAGAATGTCCAATTGCAGTTTCTACAGAAAGAGTGTTTCAGAAAGGCTCAATCAAAAGTAAGGTTCAACTCTGTTAGTTGAATGCACAGAACAGAAAGAAGTTTCATACAATGCTTCTGTGTAGTTTATATTTGAACATATTATTTTTTCCACTATTACCCAATTAGCGCTACGAATGTCCAGTTGCATTTTCTACAGACAGAGAGTTTCAAAACTGCTCAATCAAAAGTATGGTTTAACTCTGTTAGCTAAATGCTCAGATCAGAAAGAAGTTTCACAGAATGCTTCTGTGTAGTTTATATTTGAATATATTCCTTTTTCCACTACTACTCTCTTAGCGCTCCAAATGTCCAGTTGCATTTTCTACAGAAAGAGTGTTCAGATCTGCTCAATCAAAAGTATGGTTTAACTCTGTTAGCTGAATGCACAGATCAGAAAGAAGTTTCACAGAATGATTCTGTGTAGTTTATATTTGGAGACATTCCTTTATCCACTATTACCCTCTTAGCGATCCGAATCTCCACTTGCATTTTCTACAGAAAGAGTGTTTCAGAACGGCTCAATCAAAACTAAGGTTCAACTCTTTTAGTTGAACAAACAGAACAGAAAGAAGTTTCACACAATTCTTCTGTGTAGTTTTTATTAGTAGACATACT
The DNA here is from genome assembly GCF_028878055.3 of Symphalangus syndactylus. Taxonomy (NCBI): domain Eukaryota; kingdom Metazoa; phylum Chordata; class Mammalia; order Primates; family Hylobatidae; genus Symphalangus; species Symphalangus syndactylus. The sequence continues at coordinate 6,843,980 of NC_072445.2, read as the reverse complement.
TTCTCCCAATATATGCCTCTTAGCGCTCAGAATGTCCAATTGCAGTTTCTACAGAAAGAGTGTTTCAGAACGGCTCAATCAAAAGTAAGGTTCAACTCTGTTAGTTGAATGCACAGAACAGAAAGAAGTTTCATACAATGCTTCTGTGTAGTTTCTATTTGAACATATTCTTTTGTCCACTATTACCCACTTAGCGCTACGAATGTCCAGTTGCATTTTCTACAGACAGAGTGTTTCAAAACTGCTCAATCAAAAGTATGGTTTAACTCTGTTAGCTGAATGCTCAGATCAGAAAGAAGTTTCACAGAATGCTTCTGTGTAGTTTATATTTGAATATATTCCTTTTTCCACTACTACGCTCTTAGCGCTCCAAATGTCCAGTTGCATTTTCTACAGAAAGAGTGTTCAGATCTGCTCAATCAAAAGTATGGTTTAACTCTGTTAGCTGAATGCACAGATCAGAAAGAAGTTTCACCGAATGATTCTGTGTAGTTTATATTTGAAGACATTCCTTTTTCCACTATTACCCCCTTAGCGCTCCGAATCTCCACTTGCATTTTCTACAAAAAGAGTGTTTCATAACTGCTCAATCAAAAATATGTTTTATCTCTGTTAACTGAATTTACAGATCAGAAATAAGTTTCACAGAATGCATCTGTGTAGTTTTTATTTGAAGATATTCTTTTTCCCAATGTAGGCCTCTTAGCGCTTAGCATGTCCAATTGCAGTTTCTACAGAAAGAGTGTTTCAGAACGGCTCAATCAAAAGTAAGGTTCAACTCTGTTAGTTGAATGCACAGAACAGAAAGTATTTTCACAGAATGCTACTGTGTAGTTTATATTGGAATATATTCCTTTTTCCACTATTACCCTCTTAGCGCTCCGAATGTCCACTTGCATTTTCTACAGAAAGAGTGTTCAGAACTGCGCAATCAAAAGTATGGTTTAACTCTGTTAGCTTAATGAACATATCAGAAATAAGTTTCACACAATGCTTCTGTGTAGTTTTTATTTGAAGATATTATTTTTCCCAATAGAGGCCTCTTAGAGCTCAGAATGTCCAATTGCAGTTTCTACAGAAAGAGTGTTTCAGAAAGGCTCAATCAAAAGTAAGGTTCAACTCTGTTAGTTGAATGCACAGAACAGAAAGAAGTTTCATACAATGCTTCTGTGTAGTTTATATTTGAACATATTCTTTTTTCCACTATTACCCACTTAGCGCTACGAATGTCCAGTTGCATTTTCTACAGACAGAGAGTTTCAAAACTGCTCAATCAAAAGTATGGTTTAACTCTGTTAGCTGAATGCTCAGATCAGAAAGAAGTTTCACAGAATGCTTCTGTGTAGTTTATATATGAATATATTGCTTTTTCCACTACAACTAACTTAGCGCTCCAAATGTCCAGTTGCATTTTCTACAGAAAGAGTGTTCAGATCTGCTCAATCAAAAGTATGGTTTAACTCTGTTAGCTGAATGCACAGATCAGAAAGAAGTTTCACAGAATGATTCTGTGTAGTTTATATTTGGAGACATTCCTTTTTCCACTATTACCCTCTTAGCGCTCCGAATCTCCACTTGCATTTTCTACAGAAAGAGTGTTTCAGAATGGCTTAATCCAAACTAAGGTTCAACTCTTTTAGTTGAACAAACAGAACAGGAAGAAGTTTCACACAATTCTTCTGTGTAGTTTTTATTTGTAGACATTCTTTTTCCCAATATAGGCCTTTAGCGCTCAGAATGTCCAATTGCAGTTTCTACAGAAAGAGTGTTTCAGAACGGCTCAATCAAAAGTAAGGTTCAACTCTGTTAGTTGAATGCACGGAACAGAAAGAAGTTTCATACAATGCTTCTGTGTAGTTTCTATTTGAACATATTCTTTTGTCCACTATAACCCACTTAGCGCTATGAATGTCCAGTTGCATTTTCTACAGACAGAGTGTTTCAAAACTGCTCAATCAAAAGTATGGTTTAACTTTGTTAGCTGAATGCTCAGATCAGAAAGAAGTTTCACAGAATGCTTCTGTGTAGTTTATATTTGAAGACATTCCTTTTTCCACTATTACCCTCTTAGCGCTCCGAATCTCCACTTGCATTTTCTACAAAAAGAGTGTTTCATAACTGCTCAATCAAAAATATGTTTTATCTCTGTTAACTGAATTTACAGATCAGAAATAAGTTTCACAGAATGCATCTGTGTAGTTTTTATTTGAAGATATTCTTTTTCCCAATGTAGGCCTCTTAGCGCTTAGCATGTCCAATTGCAGTTTCTACAGAAAGAGTGTTTCAGAACGGCTCAATCAAAAGTAAGGTTCAACTCTGTTAGTTGAATGCACAGAACAGAAAGAATTTTCACAGAATGCTACTGTGTAGTTTATATTTGAATATATTCCTTTTTCCACTATTACCCTCTTAGCGCTCCGAATGTCCACTTGCATTTTCTACAGAAAGAGTGTTCAGATCTGCTCAATCAAAAGTATGGTTTAACTCTGTTAGCTGAATGCACAGATCAGAAAGAAGTTTCACAGAATGATTCCGTGTAGTTTATATTTGGAGACATTCCTTTTTCCACTATTACCCTCTTAGCGCTCCGAATCTCCACTTGCATTTTCTACAGAAAGAGTGTTTCAGAACGGCTCAATCCAAACTAAGGTTCAACTCTTTAGTTGAACAAACAGAACAGGAAGAAGTTTCACACAATTCTTCTGTGTAGTTTTTATTTGTAGACATTCTTTTTCCCAATAGAGGCCTTTAGCGCTCAGAATGTCCAATTGCAGTTTCTACAGAAAGAGTGTTTCAGAACGGCTCAATCAAAAGTAAGGTTCAACTCTGTTAGTTGAATGCACAGAACAGAAAGAAGTTTCATACAATGCTTCTGTGTAGTTTATATTTGAACATATTCTTTTTTCCACTATTACCAACTTAGCGCTACGAATGTCCAGTTGCATTTTCTACAGACAGAGTGTTTCAAAACTGCTCAATCAAAATTATGGTTTAACTCTGTTAGCTGAATGCTCAGATCAGAAAGAAGTTTCACAGAATGCTTCTGTGTAGTTTATATTGGAATATATTCCTTTTTCCACTACTACGCTCTTAGCGCTCCAAATGTCCAGTTGCATTTTCTACAGAAAGAGTGTTCAGATCTGCTCAATCAAAAGTATGGTTTAACTCTGTTAGCTGAATGCACAGATCAGAAAGATGTTTCACCGAATGATTCTGTGTAGTTTATATTTGAAGACATTCCTTTTTCCACTATTACCCTCTTAGCGCTCCGAATCTCCACTTGCATTTTCTACAAAAAGAGTGTTTCATAACTGCTCAATCAAAAATATGATTTATCTCTGTTAACTGAATTTACAGATCAGAAATAAGTTTCACAGAATGCATCTGTGTAGTTTTTATTTGAAGATATTCTTTTTCCCAATGTAGGCCTCTTAGTGCTTAGCATGTCCAATTGCAGTTTCTACAGAAAGAGTGTTTCAGAACGGCTCAATCAAAAGTAAGGTTCAACTCTGTTAGTTGAATGCACAGAACAGAAAGAATTTTCACAGAATGCTACTGTGTAGTTTATATTTGAATATTATCCTTTTTCCACTATTACCCTCTTAGCGCTCCGAATGTCCACTTGCATTTTCTACAGAAAGAGTGTTCAGAGCTGCGCAATCAAAAGTATAGTTTAACTCTGTTAGCTTAATTAACATATCACAAATAAGTTTCACACAATGCTTCTGTGTAGTTTTTATTTGAAGATATTATTTTTCCCAATAGAGGCCTCTTAGCGCTCAGAATGTCCAATTGCAGTTTCTACAGAAAGAGTGTTTCAGAACGGCTCAATCAAAAGTAAGGTTCAACTCTGTTAGTTGAATGCACAGAACAGAAAGAAATTTCATACAATGCTTCTGTGTAGTTTATATTTGAACATATTCTTTTTTCCACTATTACCCACTTAGCGCTACGAATGTCCAGTTGCATTTTCTACAGACAGAGTGTTTCAAAACTGCTCAATCAAAAGTATGGTTTAACTCTGTTAGCTGAATGCTCAGATCAGAAAGAAGTTTCACAGAATGCTTCTGTGTAGTTTATATTTGAATATATTCCTTTTTCCACTACTACGCTCTTAGCGCTCCGAATGTCCAGTTGCATTTTCTACAGAAAGAGTGTTCAGATCTGCTCAATCAAAAGTATTGTTTAACTCTGTTAGCTGAATGCACAGATCAGAAAGAAGTTTCACCGAATGATTCTGTGTAGTTTATATTTGAAGACATTCCTTTTTCCACTATTACCCTCTTAGCGCTCCGAATCTCCACTTGCATTTTCTACAAAAAGAGTGTTTCATAACTGCTCAATCAAAAATATGTTTTATCTCTGTTAACTGAATTTACAGATCAGAAATAAGTTTCACCGAATGCATCTGTGTAGTTTTTATTTGAAGATATTCTTTTTCCCAATGTAGGCCTCTTAGCGCTTATCATGTCCAATTGCAGTTTCTACAGAAATAGTGTTTCAGAACGGCTCAATCAAAAGTAAGGTTCAACTCTGTTATTTGAATGCACAGAACAGAAAGAATTTTCACAGAATGCTACTGTGTAGTTTATATTTGAATACATTCCTTTTTCCACTATTACCCTCTTAGCGCTCCGAATGTCCACTTGCATTTTCTACAGAAAGAGTGTACAGAACTGCGCAATCAAAAGTATGGTTTAACTCTGTTAGCTTAATGAACATATTAGAAATAAGTTTCACACAATGCTTCTGTGTAGTTTTTATTTGAAGATATTACTTTTCCCAATAGAGGCCTCTTAGCGCTCAGAATGTCCAATTGCAGTTTCTACAGAAAGAGTGTTTCAGAAAGGCTCAATCAAAAGTAAGGTTCAACTCTGTTAGTTGAATGCACAGAACAGAAAGAAGTTTCATACAATGCTTCTGTGTAGTTTATATTTGAACATATTCTTTTTTCCACTATTACCCACTTAGCGCTACGAATGTCCAGTTGCATTTTCTACAGACAGAGTGTTTCAAAACTGCTCAATCAAAAGTATGGTTTAACTCTGTTAGCTGAATGCTCAGATCAGAAAGAAATTTCACAGAATGCTTCTGTGTAGTTTATATTTGAATATATTCCTTTTTCCACTACTACTCTCTTAGCGCTCCAAATGTCCAGTTGCATTTTCTACAGAAAGAGTGTTCAGATCTGCTCAATCAAAAGTATGGTTTAACTCTGTTAGCTGAATGCACAGAGCAGAAAGAAGTTTCACAGAATTATTCTGTGTAGTTTATATTTGGAGACATTAATTTTTCCACTATTACCCTCTTAGCGCTCCGAATCTCCACTTGCATTTTCTACAGAAAGAGTGTTTCAGAACGACTCAATCAAAACTAAGGTTCAACTCTTTTAGTTGAACAAACAGAACAGAAAGATGTTTCACACAATTCTTCTGTGTAGTTTTTATTTGTAGACATTCTTTTTCCCAATATAGGCTTCTTAGCGCTCAGAATGTCCAATTGCAGTTTCTACAGAAAGAGTGTTTCAGAACGGCTCAATCAAAAGTAAGGTTCAACTCTGTTAGTTGAATGCACAGAACAGAAAGAATTTTCACAGAATGCTACTGTGTAGTTTATATTAGAATATATTCCTTTTTTCACTATTACCCTCTTAGCGCTCCGAATGTCCACTTGCATTTTCAACAGAAAGAGAGTTCAGAACTGCGCAATCAAAAGTATGGTTTAACTCTGTTAGCTTAATGAACATATCAGAAATAAGTTTCACACAATGCTTCTGTGTAGTTTATTTGAAGATATTATTTTTCCCAAGAGAGGCCTCTTAGCGCTCAGAATGTCCAATTGCAGTTTCTACAGAAAGAGTGTTTCAGAAAGGCTCAATCAAAAGTAAGGTTCAACTCTGTTAGTTGAATGCACAGAACAGAAAGAAGTTTCATACAATGATTCTGTGTAGTTTATATTTGAACATATTATTTTTTCCACTATTACCCAATTAGCGCTACGAATGTCCAGTTGCATTTTCTACAGACAGAGAGTTTCAAAACTGCTCAATCAAAAGTATGGTTTAACTCTGTTAGCTAAATGCTCAGATCAGAAAGAAGTTTCACAGAATGCTTCTGTGTAGTTTATATTTGAATATATTCCTTTTTCCACTACTACTCTCTTAGCGCTCCAAATGTCCAGTTGCATTTTCTACAGAAAGAGTGTTCAGATCTGCTCAATCAAAAGTATGGTTTAACTCTGTTAGCTGAATGCACAGATCAGAAAGAAGTTTCACAGAATGATTCTGTGTAGTTTATATTTGGAGACATTCCTTTATCCACTATTACCCTCTTAGCGCTCCGAATCTCCACTTGCATTTTCTACAGAAAGAGTGTTTCAGAACGGCTCAATCAAAACTAAGGTTCAACTCTTTTAGTTGAACAAACAGAACAGAAAGAAGTTTCACACAATTCTTCTGTGTAGTTTTTATTTGTAGACATACTTTCTCCCAATATAGGCCTCTTAGCGCTCAGAATGTCCAATTGCAGTTTCTACAGAAAGAGTGTTTCAGAACGGCTCAATCAAAAGTAAGGTTCAACTCTGTTAGTTGAATGCACAGAACAGAAAGAAGTTTCATACAATGCTTCTGTGTAGTTTCTATTTGAACATATTCTTTTGTCCACTATTACCCACTTAGCGCTACGAATGTCCAGTTGCATTTTCTACAGACAGAGTGTTTCAAAACTGCTCAATCAAAAGTATGGTTTAACTCTGTTAGCTGAATGCTCAGATCAGAAAGAAGTTTCACAGAATGCTTCTGTGTAGTTTATATTTGAATATATTCCTTTTTCCACTACTACGCTCTTAGCGCTCCAAATGTCCAGTTGCATTTTCTACAGAAAGAGTGTTCAGATCTGCTCAATCAAAAGTATGGTTTAACTCTGTTAGCTGAATGCACAGATCAGAAAGAAGTTTCACCGAATGATTCTGTGTAGTTTATATTTGAAGACATTCCTTTTTCCACTATTACCCCCTTAGCGCTCCGAATCTCCACTTGCATTTTCTACAAAAAGAGTGTTTCATAACTGCTCAATCAAAAATATGTTTTATCTCTGTTAACTGAATTTACAGATCAGAAATAAGTTTCACAGAATGCATCTGTGTAGTTTTTATTTGAAGATATTCTTTTTCCCAATGTAGGCCTCTTAGCGCTTAGCATGTCCAATTGCAGTTTCTACAGAAAGAGTGTTTCAGAACGGCTCAATCAAAAGTAAGGTTCAACTCTGTTAGTTGAATGCACAGAACAGAAAGTATTTTCACAGAATGCTACTGTGTAGTTTATATTGGAATATATTCCTTTTTCCACTATTACCCTCTTAGCGCTCCGAATGTCCACTTGCATTTTCTACAGAAAGAGTGTTCAGAACTGCGCAATCAAAAGTATGGTTTAACTCTGTTAGCTTAATGAACATATCAGAAATAAGTTTCACACAATGCTTCTGTGTAGTTTTTATTTGAAGATATTATTTTTCCCAATAGAGGCCTCTTAGCGCTCAGAATGTCCAATTGCAGTTTCTACAGAAAGAGTGTTTCAGAAAGGCTCAATCAAAAGTAAGGTTCAACTCTGTTAGTTGAATGCACAGAACAGAAAGAAGTTTCATACAATGCTTCTGTGTAGTTTATATTTGAACATATTCTTTTTTCCACTATTACCCACTTAGCGCTACGAATGTCCAGTTGCATTTTCTACAGACAGAGAGTTTCAAAACTGCTCAATCAAAAGTATGGTTTAACTCTGTTAGCTGAATGCTCAGATCAGAAAGAAGTTTCACAGAATGCTTCTGTGTAGTTTATATATGAATATATTGCTTTTTCCACTACAACTAACTTAGCGCTCCAAATGTCCAGTTGCATTTTCTACAGAAAGAGTGTTCAGATCTGCTCAATCAAAAGTATGGTTTAACTCTGTTAGCTGAATGCACAGATCAGAAAGAAGTTTCACAGAATGATTCTGTGTAGTTTATATTTGGAGACATTCCTTTTTCCACTATTACCCTCTTAGCGCTCCGAATCTCCACTTGCATTTTCTACAGAAAGAGTGTTTCAGAATGGCTTAATCCAAACTAAGGTTCAACTCTTTTAGTTGAACAAACAGAACAGGAAGAAGTTTCACACAATTCTTCTGTGTAGTTTTTATTTGTAGACATTCTTTTTCCCAATATAGGCCTTTAGCGCTCAGAATGTCCAATTGCAGTTTCTACAGAAAGAGTGTTTCAGAACGGCTCAATCAAAAGTAAGGTTCAACTCTGTTAGTTGAAAGCACAGAACAGAAAGAAGTTTCATACAATGCTTCTGTGTAGTTTCTATTTGAACATATTCTTTTGTCCACTATTACCCACTTAGCGCTACGAATGTCCAGTTGCATTTTCTACAGACAGAGTGTTTCAAAACTGCTCAATCAAAAGTATGGTTTAACTTTGTTAGCTGAATGCTCAGATCAGAAAGAAGTTTCACAGAATGCTTCTGTGTAGTTTATATTTGAAGACATTCCTTTTTCCACTATTACCCACTTAGCGCTCCGAATCTCCACTTGCATTTTCTACAAAAAGAGTGTTTCATAACTGCTCAATCAAAAATATGTTTTATCTCTGTTAACTGAATTTACAGATCAGAAGTAAGTTTCACAGAATGCATCTGTGTAGTTTTTATTTGAAGATATTCTTTTTCCCAATGTAGGCCTCTTAGCGCTTAGCATGTCCAATTGCAGTTTCTACAGAAAGAGTGTTTCAGAACGGCTCAATCAAAAGTAAGGTTCAACTCTGTTAGTTGAATGCACAGAACAGAAAGAATTTTCACAGAATGCTACTGTGTAGTTTATATTTGAATATATTCCTTTTTCCACTATTACCCTCTTAGCGCTCCGAATGTCCACTTGCATTTTCTACAGAATGAGTGTTCAGATCTGCTCAATCAAAAGTATGGTTTAACTCTGTTAGCTGAATGCACAGATCAGAAAGAAGTTTCACAGAATGATTCTGTGTAGTTTATATTTGGAGACATTCCTTTTTCCACTATTACCCTCTTAGCGCTCCGAATCTCCACTTGCATTTTCTACAGAAAGAGTGTTTCAGAACGGCTCAATCCAAACTAAGGTTCAACTCTTTTAGTTGAACAAACAGAACAGGAAGAAGTTTCACACAATTCTTCTGTGTAGTTTTTATTTGTAGACATTCTTTTTCCCAATATAGGCCTTTAGCGCTCAGAATGTCCAATTGCAGTTTCTACAGAAAGAGTGTTTCAGAACGGCTCAATCAAAAGTAAGGTTCAACTCTGTTAGTTGAATGCACAGAACAGAAAGAAGTTTCATACAATGCTTCTGTGTAGTTTATATTTGAACATATTCTTTTTTCCACTATTACCCACTTAGCGCTACGAATGTCCAGTTGCATTTTCTACAGACAGAGTGTTTCAAAACTGCTCAATCAAAATTATGGTTTAACTCTGTTAGCTGAATGCTCAGATCAGAAAGAAGTTTCACAGAATGCTTCTGTGTAGTTTATATTTGAATATATTCCTTTTTCCACTACTACTCTCTTAGCGCTCCAAATGTCCAGTTGCATTTTCTACAGAAAGAGTGTTCAGATCTGCTCAATCAAAAGTATGGTTTAACTCTGTTAGCTGAATGCACAGATCAGAAAGAAGTTTCACCGAATGATTCTGTGTAGTTTATATTTGAAGACATTCCTTTTTCCACTATTACCCTCTTCGCGCTCCGAATCTCCACTTGCATTTTCTACAAAAAGAGTGTTTCATAACTGCTCAATCAAAAATATGATTTATCTCTGTTAACTGAATTTACAGATCAGAAATAAGTTTCACAGAATGCATCTGTGTAGTTTTTATTTGAAGATATTCTTTTTCCCAATGTAGGCCTCTTAGTGCTTAGCATGTCCAATTGCAGTTTCTACAGAAAGAGTGTTTCAGAACGGCTCAATCAAAAGTAAGGTTCAACTCTGTTAGTTGAATGCACAGAACAGAAAGAATTTTCACAGAATGCTACTGTGTAGTTTATATTTGAATATATTCCTTTTTCCACTATTACCCTCTTAGCGCTCCGAATGTCCACTTGCATTTTCTACAGAAAGAGTGTTCAGAGCTGCGCAATCAAAAGTATAGTTTAACTCTGTTAGCTTAATTAACATATCACAAATAAGTTTCACACAATGCTTCTGTGTAGTTTTTATTTGAAGATATTATTTTTCCCAATAGAGGCCTCTTAGCGCTCAGAATGTCCAATTGCAGTTTCTACAGAAAGAGTGTTTCAGAACGGCTCAATCAAAAGTAAGGTTCAACTCTGTTAGTTGAATGCACAGAACAGAAAGAAATTTCATACAATGCTTCTGTGTAGTTTATATTTGAACATATTCTTTTTTCCACTATTACCCACTTAGCGCTACGATTGTCCAGTTGCATTTTCTACAGACAGAGTGTTTCAAAACTGCTCAATCAAAAGTATGGTTTAACTCTGTTAGCTGAATGCTCAGATCAGAAAGAAGTTTCACAGAATGCTTCTGTGTAGTTTATATTTGAATATATTCCTTTTTCCACTACTACGCTCTTAGCGCTCCGAATGTCCAGTTGCATTTTCTACAGAAAGAGTGTTCAGATCTGCTCAATCAAAAGTATTGTTTAACTCTGTTAGCTGAATGCACAGATCAGAAAGAAGTTTCACCGAATGATTCTGTGTAGTTTATATTTGAAGACATTCCTTTTTCCACTATTACCCTCTTAGCGCTCCGAATCTCCACTTGCATTTTCTACAAAAAGAGTGTTTCATAACTGCTCAATCAAAAATATGTTTTATCTCTGTTAACTGAATTTACAGATCAGAAATAAGTTTCACCGAATGCATCTGTGTAGTTTTTATTTGAAGATATTCTTTTTCCCAATGTAGGCCTCTTAGCGCTTATCATGTCCAATTGCAGTTTCTACAGAAAGAGTGTTTCAGAACGGCTCAATCAAAAGTAAGGTTCAACTCTGTTATTTGAATGCACAGAACAGAAAGAATTTTCACAGAATGCTACTGTGTAGTTTATATTTGAATACATTCCTTTTTCCACTATTACCCTCTTAGCGCTCCGAATGTCCACTTGCATTTTCTACAGAAAGAGTGTACAGAACTGCGCAATCAAAAGTATGGTTTAACTCTGTTAGCTTAATGAACATATTAGAAATAAGTTTCACACAATGCTTCTGTGTAGTTTTTATTTGAAGATATTACTTTTCCGAAGAGGCCTCTTAGCGCTCAGAATGTCCAATTGCAGTTTCTACAGAAAGAGTGTTTCAGAAAGGCTCAATCAAAAGTAAGGTTCAACTCTGTTAGTTGAATGCACAGAACAGAAAGAAGTTTCATACAATGCTTCTGTGTAGTTTATATTTGAACATATTCTTTTTTCCACTATTACCCACTTAGCGCTACGAATGTCCAGTTGCATTTTCTACAGACAGAGTGTTTCAAAACTGCTCAATCAAAAGTATGGTTTAACTCTGTTAGCTGAATGCTCAGATCAGAAAGAAATTTCACAGAATGCTTCTGTGTAGTTTATATTTGAATATATTCCTTTTTCCACTACTACTCTCTTAGCGCTCCAAATGTCCAGTTGCATTTTCTACAGAAAGAGTGTTCAGATCTGCTCAATCAAAAGTATGGTTTAACTCTGTTAGCTGAATGCACAGAGCAGAAAGAAGTTTCACAGAATGATTCTGTGTAGTTTATATTTGGAGACATTAATTTTTCCACTATTACCCTCTTAGCGCTCCGAATCTCCACTTGCATTTTCTACAGAAAGAGTGTTTCAGAACGACTCAATCAAAACTAAGGTTCAACTCTTTTAGTTGAACAAACAGAACAGAAAGATGTTTCACACAATTCTTCTGTGTAGTTTTTATTTGTAGACATTCTTTTTCCCAATATAGGCCTCTTAGCGCTCAGAATGTCCAATTGCAGTTTCTACAGAAAGAGTGTTTCAGAACGGCTCAATCAAAAGTAAGGTTCAACTCTGTTAGTTGAATGCACAGAACAGAAAGAATTTTCACAGAATGCTACTGTGTAGTTTATATTAGAATATATTCCTTTTTTCACTATTACCCTCTTAGCGCTCCGAATGTCCACTTGCATTTTCAACAGAAAGAGAGTTCAGAACTGCGCAATCAAAAGTATGGTTTAACTCTGTTAGCTTAATGAACATATCAGAAATAAGTTTCACACAATGCTTCTGTGTAGTTTTATTTGAAGATATTATTTTTCCCAAGAGAGGCCTCTTAGCGCTCAGAATGTCCAATGCAGTTTCTACAGAAAGAGTGTTTCAGAAAGGCTCAATCAAAAGTAAGGTTCAACTCTTTTAGTTGAATGCACAGAACAGAAAGAAGTTTCATACAATGCTTCTGTGTAGTTTATATTTGAACATATTATTTTTTCCACTATTACCCAATTAGCGCTACGAATGTCCAGTTGCATTTTCTACAGACAGAGAGTTTCAAAACTGCTCAATCAAAAGTATGGTTTAACTCTGTTAGCTAAATGCTCAGATCAGAAAGAAGTTTCACAGAATGCTTCTGTGTAGTTTATATTTGAATATATTCCTTTTTCCACTACTACTCTCTTAGCGCTCAAAATGTCCAGTTGCATTTTCTACAGAAAGAGTGTTCAGATCTGCTCAATCAAAAGTATGGTTTAACTCTGTTAGCTGAATGCACAGATCAGAAAGAAGTTTCACAGAATGATTCTGTGTAGTTTATATTTGGAGACATTCCTTTATCCACTATTACCCTCTTAGCGCTCCGAATCTCCACTTGCATTTTCTACAGAAAGAGTGTTTCAGAACGGCTCAATCAAAACTAAGGTTCAACTCTTTTAGTTGAACAAACAGAACAGAAAGAAGTTTCACACAATTCTTCTGTGTAGTTTTTATTTGTAGACATACTTTCTCCCAATATAGGCCTCTTAGCGCTCAGAATGTCCAATTGCAGTTTCTACAGAAAGAGTGTTTCAGAACGGCTCAATCAAAAGTAAGGTTCAACTCTGTTATTTGAATGCACAGAACAGAAAGAATTTTCACAGAATGCTACTGTGTAGTTTATATTTGAATACATTCCTTTTTCCACTATTACCCTCTTAGCGCTCCGAATGTCCACTTGCATTTTCTACAGAAAGAGTGTACAGAACTGCGCAATCAAAAGTATGGTTTAACTCTGTTAGCTTAATGAACATATTAGAAATAAGTTTCACACAATGCTTCTGTGTAGTTTTTATTTGAAGATATTACTTTTCCCAATAGAGGCCTCTTAGCGCTCAGAATGTCCAATTGCAGTTTCTACAGAAAGAGTGTTTCAGAAAGGCTCAATCAAAAGTAAGGTTCAACTCTGTTAGTTGAATGCACAGAACAGAAAGAAGTTTCATACAATGCTTCTGTGTAGTTTATATTTGAACATATTCTTTTTTCCACTATTACCCACTTAGCGCTACGAATGTCCAGTTGCATTTTCTACAGACAGAGTGTTTCAAAACTGCTCAATCAAAAGTATGGTTTAACTCTGTTAGCTGAATGCTCAGATCAGAAAGAAATTTCACAGAATGCTTCTGTGTAGTTTATATTTGAATATATTCCTTTTTCCACTACTACTCTCTTAGCGCTCCAAATGTCCAGTTGCATTTTCTACAGAAAGAGTGTTCAGATCTGCTCAATCAAAAGTATGGTTTAACTCTGTTAGCTGAATGCACAGAGCAGAAAGAAGTTTCACAGAATGATTCTGTGTAGTTTATATTTGGAGACATTAATTTTTCCACTATTACCCTCTTAGCGCTCCGAATCTCCACTTGCATTTTCTACAGAAAGAGTGTTTCAGAACGACTCAATCAAAACTAAGGTTCAACTCTTTTAGTTGAACAAACAGAACAGAAAGATGTTTCACACAATTCTTCTGTGTAGTTTTTATTTGTAGACATTCTTTTTCCCAATATAGGCCTCTTAGCGCTCAGAATGTCCAATTGCAGTTTCTACAGAAAGAGTGTTTCAGAACGGCTCAATCAAAAGTAAGGTTCAACTCTGTTAGTTGAATGCACAGAACAGAAAGAATTTTCACAGAATGCTACTGTGTAGTTTATATTAGAATATATTCCTTTTTTCACTATTACCCTCTTAGCGCTCCGAATGTCCACTTGCATTTTCAACAGAAAGAGAGTTCAGAACTGCGCAATCAAAAGTATGGTTTAACTCTGTTAGCTTAATGAACATATCAGAAATAAGTTTCACACAATGCTTCTGTGTAGTTTTATTTGAAGATATTATTTTTCCCAAGAGAGGCCTCTTAGCGCTCAGAATGTCCAATTGCAGTTTCTACAGAAAGAGTGTTTCAGAAAGGCTCAATCAAAAGTAAGGTTCAACTCTGTTAGTTGAATGCACAGAACAGAAAGAAGTTTCATACAATGCTTCTGTGTAGTTTATATTTGAACATATTATTTTTTCCACTATTACCCAATTAGCGCTACGAATGTCCAGTTGCATTTTCTACAGACAGAGAGTTTCAAAACTGCTCAATCAAAAGTATGGTTTAACTCTGTTAGCTAAATGCTCAGATCAGAAAGAAGTTTCACAGAATGCTTCTGTGTAGTTTATATTTGAATATATTCCTTTTTCCACTACTACTCTCTTAGCGCTCCAAATGTCCAGTTGCATTTTCTACAGAAAGAGTGTTCAGATCTGCTCAATCAAAAGTATGGTTTAACTCTGTTAGCTGAATGCACAGATCAGAAAGAAGTTTCACAGAATGATTCTGTGTAGTTTATATTTGGAGACATTCCTTTATCCACTATTACCCTCTTAGCGCTCCGAATCTCCACTTGCATTTTCTACAGAAAGAGTGTTTCAGAACGGCTCAATCAAAACTAAGGTTCAACTCTTTTAGTTGAACAAACAGAACAGAAAGAAGTTTCACACAATTCTTCTGTGTAGTTTTTATTTGTAGACATACTTTCTCCCAATATAGGCCTCTTAGCGCTCAGAATGTCCAATTGCAGTTTCTACAGAAAGAGTGTTTCAGAACGGCTCAATCAAAAGTAAGGTTCAACTCTGTTAGTTGAATGCACAGAACAGAAAGAAGTTTCATACAATGCTTCTGTGTAGTTTCTATTTGAACATATTCTTTTGTCCACTATTACCCACTTAGCGCTACGAATGTCCAGTTGCATTTTCTACAGACAGAGTGTTTCAAAACTGCTCAATCAAAAGTATGGTTTAACTCTGTTAGCTGAATGCTCAGATCAGAAAGAAGTTTCACAGAATGCTTCTGTGTAGTTTATATTTGAATATATTCCTTTTTCCACTACTACGCTCTTAGCGCTCCAAATGTCCAGTTGCATTTTCTACAGAAAGAGTGTTCAGATCTGCTCAATCAAAAGTATGGTTTAACTCTGTTAGCTGAATGCACAGATCAGAAAGAAGTTTCACCGAATGATTCTGTGTAGTTTATATTTGAAGACATTCCTTTTTCCACTATTACCCCCTTAGCGCTCCGAATCTCCACTTGCATTTTCTACAAAAAGAGTGTTTCATAACTGCTCAATCAAAAATATGTTTTATCTCTGTTAACTGAATTTACAGATCAGAAATAAGTTTCACAGAATGCATCTGTGTAGTTTTTATTTGAAGATATTCTTTTTCCCAATGTAGGCCTCTTAGCACTTAGCATGTCCAATTGCAGTTTCTACAGAAAGAGTGTTTCAGAACGGCTCAATCAAAAGTAAGGTTCAACTCTGTTAGTTGAATGCACAGAACAGAAAGTATTTTCACAGAATGCTACTGTGTAGTTTATATTGGAATATATTCCTTTTTCCACTATTACCCTCTTAGCGCTCCGAATGTCCACTTGCATTTTCTACAGAAAGAGTGTTCAGAACTGCGCAATCAAAAGTATGGTTTAACTCTGTTAGCTTAATGAACATATCAGAAATAAGTTTCACACAATGCTTCTGTGTAGTTTTTATTTGAAGATATTATTTTTCCCAATAGAGGCCTCTTAGCGCTCAGAATGTCCAATTGCAGTTTCTACAGAAAGAGTGTTTCAGAAAGGCTCAATCAAAAGTAAGGTTCAACTCTGTTAGTTGAATGCACAGAACAGAAAGAAGTTTCATACAATGCTTCTGTGTAGTTTATATTTGAACATATTCTTTTTTCCACTATTACCCACTTAGCGCTACGAATGTCCAGTTGCATTTTCTACAGACAGAGAGTTTCAAAACTGCTCAATCAAAAGTATGGTTTAACTCTGTTAGCTGAATGCTCAGATCAGAAAGAAGTTTCACAGAATGCTTCTGTGTAGTTTATATATGAATATATTGCTTTTTCCACTACAACTAACTTAGCGCTCCAAATGTCCAGTTGCATTTTCTACAGAAAGAGTGTTCAGATCTGCTCAATCAAAAGTATGGTTTAACTCTGTTAGCTGAATGCACAGATCAGAAAGAAGTTTCACAGAATGATTCTGTGTAGTTTATATTTGGAGACATTCCTTTTTCCACTATTACCCTCTTAGCGCTCCGAATCTCCACTTGCATTTTCTACAGAAAGAGTGTTTCAGAATGGCTTAATGCAAACTAAGGTTCAACTCTTTTAGTTGAACAAACAGAACAGGAAGAAGTTTCACACAATTCTTCTGTGTAGTTTTTATTTGTAGACATTCTTTTTCCCAATATAGGCCTTTAGCGCTCAGAATGTCCAATTGCAGTTTCTACAGAAAGAGTGTTTCAGAACGGCTCAATCAAAAGTAAGGTTCAACTCTGTTAGTTGAATGCACAGAACAGGAAGAAGTTTCACACAATTCTTCTGTGTAGTTTTTATTTGTAGACATTCTTTTTCCCAATATAGGCCTTTAGCGCTCAGAATGTCCAATTGCAGTTTCTACAGAAAGAGTGTTTCAGAACGGCTCAATCAAAAGTAAGGTTCAACTCTGTTAGTTGAATGCACAGAACAGAAAGAAGTTTCATACAATGCTTCTGTGTAGTTTATATTTGAACATATTCTTTTTTCCAGTATTACCCACTTAGCGCTACGAATGTCCAGTTGCATTTTCTACAGACAGAGTGTTTCAAAACTGCTCAATCAAAAGTATGGTTTAACTCTGTTAGCTGAATGCTCAGATCAGAAAGAAGTTTCACAGAATGCTTCTGTGTAGTTTATATTTGAATATATTCTTTTTCCACTACTACGCTCTTAGCGCTCCAAATGTCCAGTTGCATTTTCTACAGAAAGAGTGTTCAGATCTGCTCAATCAAAAGTATGGTTTAACTCTGTTAGCTGAATGCACAGATCAGAAAGTAGTTTCACCGAATGATTCTGTGTAGTTTATATTTGAAGACATTCCTTTTTCCACTATTACCCTCTTAGCGCTCCGAATCTCCACTTGCATTTTCTACAAAAAGAGTGTTTCATAACTGCTCAATAAAAAATATGTTTTATCTCTGTTAACTGAATTTACAGATCAGAAATAAGTTTCACAGAATGCATCTGTGTAGTTTTTATTTGAAGATATTCTTTTTCCCAATATAGGCCTCTTAGCCCTTAGCATGTCCAATTGCAGTTTCTACAGAAAGAGTGTTTCAGAACGGCTCAATCAAAAGTAAGGTTCAACTCTGTTAGTTGAATGCACAGAACAGAAAGGATTTTCACAGAATGCTACTGTGTAGTTTATATTTGAATATATTCCTTTTTCCACTATTACCCTCTTAGCGCTCTGAATGTCCACTTGCATTTTCTACAGAAAGAGTGTTCAGAACTGCGCAATCAAAAGTATGGTTTAACTCTGTTAGCTTAATGAACATATCAGAAATAAGTTTCACACAATGCTTCTGTGTAGTTTTTGTTTGAAGATATTATTTTTCCCAATAGAGTCCTCTTAGCGCTCAGAATGTCCAATTGCAGTTTCTACAGAAAGAGTGTTTCAGAAAGGCTCAATCAAAAGTCAGGTTCAACTCTGTTAGTTGAATGCACAGAACAGAAAGAAGTTTCATACAATGCTTCTGTGTAGTTTATATTTGAACATATTCTTTTTTCCACTATTACCCACTTAGCGCTACGAATGTCCAGTTGCATTTTCTACAGACAGAGTGTTTCAAAACTGCTCAATCAAAAGTATGGTTTAACTCTGTTAGCTGAATGCTCAGATCAGAAAGAAGTTTCACAGAATGCTTCTGTGTAGTTTATATTTGAATATATTCCTTTTTCCACTACTACGCTCTTAGCGCTCCAAATGTCCAGTTGCATTTTCTACAGAAAGAGTGTTCAGATCTGCTCAATCAAAAGTATGGTTTAACTCTGTTAGCTGAATGCACAGATCAGAAAGAAGTTTCACAGAATGATTCTGTGTAGTTTATATATGGAGACATTCCTTTTTCCACTATTACCCTCTTAGCCCTCCGAAACTCCACTTGCATTTTCTACAGAAAGAGTGTTTCAGAACGGCTCAATCAAAACTAAGTTTCAACTCTTTTAGTTGAACAAACAGAACAGAAAGAAGTTTCACACAATTCTTCTGTGTAGTTTTTATTAGTAGACATTCTTTTTCCCAATATAGGCCTCCTAGCGCTCAGAATGTCCAATTGCAGTTTCTAGAGAAAGAGTGTTTCAGAACGGCTCAATCAAATGTAAGGTTCAACTCTGTTAGTTGAATGCACAGAACAGAAAGAAGTTTCATACAATGCTTCTGTGTAGTTTATATTTGAACATATTCTTTTTTCCACTATTACCCACTTAGCGCTACGAATGTCCAGTTGCATTTTCTACAGACAGAGTGTTTCAAAACTGCTCAATCAAAAGTATGATTTAACTCTGTTAGCTGAATGCTCAGATCAGAAAGAAGTTTCACAGAATGCTTCTGTGTAGTTTATATTTCAATATATTCCTTTTTCCACTACTACGCTCTTAGCGCTCCAAATGTACAGTTGCATTTTCTACAGAAAGAGTGTTCAGATCTGCTCAATCAAAAGTATGGTTTAATTCTGTTAGCTGAATGCACAGATCAGAAAGAAGTTTCACCGAATGATTCTGTGTAGTTTATATTTGAAGACATTCCTTTTTCCACTATTACCCACTTAGCGCTCCGAATCTCCACTTGCATTTTCTACAAAAAGAGTGTTTCATAACTGCTCAATCAAAAATATGTTTTATCTCTGTTAACTGAATTTGCAGATCAGAAATAAGTTTCACAGAATGCATCTGTGTAGTTTTTATTTGAAGATATTCTTTTTCCCAATGTAGGCCTCTTAGCGCTTAGCATGTCCAATTGCAGTTTCTACAGAAAGAGTGTTTCAGAACGGCTCAATCAAAAGTAAGGTTCAACTCTGTTAGTTGAATGCACAGAACAGAAAGAATTGTCACAGAATGCTACTGTGTAGTTTATATTTGAATATATTCCTTTTTCCACTATTACCCTCTTAGCGCTCCGAATGTCCACTTGCATTTTCTACAGAAAGAGTGTTCAGAACTGCGCAATCAAAAGTATGGTTTAACTCTGTTAACTTAATGAACATATGAGAAATAAGTTTCACACAATGCTTCTGTGTAGTTTTTATTTGAAGATATTATTTTTCCCAATAGAGGCCTCTTAGCGCTCAGAATGTCCAATTGCAGTTTCTACAGAAAGAGTGTTTCAGAAAGGCTCAATCAAAAGTAAGGTTCAACTCTGTTAGTTGAATGCACAGAACAGAAAGAAATTTCATACAATGCTTCTGTGTAGTTTATATTTGAACATATTCTTTTTTCCACTATTACCCACTTAGCGCTACGAATGTCCAGTTGCATTTTCTACAGACAGAGAGTTTCAAAACTGCTCAATCAAAAGTATGGTTTAACTCTGTTAGCTAAATGCTCAGATCAGAAAGAAGTTTCACAGAATGCTTCTGTGTAGTTTATATTTGAATATATTCCTTTTTCCACTACTACTCTCTTAGCGCTCAAAATGTCCAGTTGCATTTTCTACAGAAAGAGTGTTCAGATCTGCTCAATCAAAAGTATGGTTTAACTCTGTTAGCTGAATGCACAGATCAGAAAGAAGTTTCACAGAATGATTCTGTGTAGTTTATATTTGGAGACATTCCTTTATCCACTATTACCCTCTTAGCGCTCCGAATCTCCACTTGCATTTTCTACAGAAAGAGTGTTTCAGAACGGCTCAATCAAAACTAAGGTTCAACTCTTTTAGTTGAACAAACAGAACAGAAAGAAGTTTCACACAATTCTTCTGTGTAGTTTTTATTTGTAGACATACTTTCTCCCAATATAGGCCTCTTAGCGCTCAGAATGTCCAATTGCAGTTTCTACAGAAAGAGTGTTTCAGAACGGCTCAATCAAAAGTAAGGTTCAACTCTGTTATTTGAATGCACAGAACAGAAAGAATTTTCACAGAATGCTACTGTGTAGTTTATATTTGAATACATTCCTTTTTCCACTATTACCCTCTTAGCGCTCCGAATGTCCACTTGCATTTTCTACAGAAAGAGTGTACAGAACTGCGCAATCAAAAGTATGGTTTAACTCTGTTAGCTTAATGAACATATTAGAAATAAGTTTCACACAATGCTTCTGTGTAGTTTTTATTTGAAGATATTACTTTTCCCAATAGAGGCCTCTTAGCGCTCAGAATGTCCAATTGCAGTTTCTACAGAAAGAGTGTTTCAGAAAGGCTCAATCAAAAGTAAGGTTCAACTCTGTTAGTTGAATGCACAGAACAGAAAGAAGTTTCATACAATGCTTCTGTGTAGTTTATATTTGAACATATTCTTTTTTCCACTATTACCCACTTAGCGCTACGAATGTCCAGTTGCATTTTCTACAGACAGAGTGTTTCAAAACTGCTCAATCAAAAGTATGGTTTAACTCTGTTAGCTGAATGCTCAGATCAGAAAGAAATTTCACAGAATGCTTCTGTGTAGTTTATATTTGAATATATTCCTTTTTCCACTACTACTCTCTTAGCGCTCCAAATGTCCAGTTGCATTTTCTACAGAAAGAGTGTTCAGATCTGCTCAATCAAAAGTATGGTTTAACTCTGTTAGCTGAATGCACAGAGCAGAAAGAAGTTTCACAGAATGATTCTGTGTAGTTTATATTTGGAGACATTAATTTTTCCACTATTACCCTCTTAGCGCTCCGAATCTCCACTTGCATTTTCTACAGAAAGAGTGTTTCAGAACGACTCAATCAAAACTAAGGTTCAACTCTTTTAGTTGAACAAACAGAACAGAAAGATGTTTCACACAATTCTTCTGTGTAGTTTTTATTTGTAGACATTCTTTTTCCCAATATAGGCCTCTTAGCGCTCAGAATGTCCAATTGCAGTTTCTACAGAAAGAGTGTTTCAGAACGGCTCAATCAAAAGTAAGGTTCAACTCTGTTAGTTGAATGCACAGAACAGAAAGAATTTTCACAGAATGCTACTGTGTAGTTTATATTAGAATATATTCCTTTTTTCACTATTACCCTCTTAGCGCTCCGAATGTCCACTTGCATTTTCAACAGAAAGAGAGTTCAGAACTGCGCAATCAAAAGTATGGTTTAACTCTGTTAGCTTAATGAACATATCAGAAATAAGTTTCACACAATGCTTCTGTGTAGTTTTATTTGAAGATATTATTTTTCCCAAGAGAGGCCTCTTAGCGCTCAGAATGTCCAATTGCAGTTTCTACAGAAAGAGTGTTTCAGAAAGGCTCAATCAAAAGTAAGGTTCAACTCTGTTAGTTGAATGCACAGAACAGAAAGAAGTTTCATACAATGCTTCTGTGTAGTTTATATTTGAACATATTATTTTTTCCACTATTACCCAATTAGCGCTACGAATGTCCAGTTGCATTTTCTACAGACAGAGAGTTTCAAAACTGCTCAATCAAAAGTATGGTTTAACTCTGTTAGCTAAATGCTCAGATCAGAAAGAAGTTTCACAGAATGCTTCTGTGTAGTTTATATTTGAATATATTCCTTTTTCCACTACTACTCTCTTAGCGCTCCAAATGTCCAGTTGCATTTTCTACAGAAAGAGTGTTCAGATCTGCTCAATCAAAAGTATGGTTTAACTCTGTTAGCTGAATGCACAGATCAGAAAGAAGTTTCACAGAATGATTCTGTGTAGTTTATATTTGGAGACATTCCTTTATCCACTATTACCCTCTTAGCGCTCCGAATCTCCACTTGCATTTTCTACAGAAAGAGTGTTTCAGAACGGCTCAATCAAAACTAAGGTTCAACTCTTTTAGTTGAACAAACAGAACAGAAAGAAGTTTCACACAATTCTTCTGTGTAGTTTTTATTTGTAGACATACTTTCTCCCAATATAGGCCTCTTAGCGCTCAGAATGTCCAATTGCAGTTTCTACAGAAAGAGTGTTTCAGAACGGCTCAATCAAAAGTAAGGTTCAACTCTGTTAGTTGAATGCACAGAACAGAAAGAAGTTTCATACAATGCTTCTGTGTAGTTTCTATTTGAACATATTCTTTTGTCCACTATTACCCACTTAGCGCTACGAATGTCCAGTTGCATTTTCTACAGACAGAGTGTTTCAAAACTGCTCAATCAAAAGTATGGTTTAACTCTGTTAGCTGAATGCTCAGATCAGAAAGAAGTTTCACAGAATGCTTCTGTGTAGTTTATATTTGAATATATTCCTTTTTCCACTACTACGCTCTTAGCGCTCCAAATGTCCAGTTGCATTTTCTACAGAAAGAGTGTTCAGATCTGCTCAATCAAAAGTATGGTTTAACTCTGTTAGCTGAATGCACAGATCAGAAAGAAGTTTCACCGAATGATTCTGTGTAGTTTATATTTGAAGACATTCCTTTTTCCACTATTACCCCCTTAGCGCTCCGAATCTCCACTTGCATTTTCTACAAAAAGAGTGTTTCATAACTGCTCAATCAAAAATATGTTTTATCTCTGTTAACTGAATTTACAGATCAGAAATAAGTTTCACAGAATGCATCTGTGTAGTTTTTATTTGAAGATATTCTTTTTCCCAATGTAGGCCTCTTAGCACTTAGCATGTCCAATTGCAGTTTCTACAGAAAGAGTGTTTCAGAACGGCTCAATCAAAAGTAAGGTTCAACTCTGTTAGTTGAATGCACAGAACAGAAAGTATTTTCACAGAATGCTACTGTGTAGTTTATATTGGAATATATTCCTTTTTCCACTATTACCCTCTTAGCGCTCCGAATGTCCACTTGCATTTTCTACAGAAAGAGTGTTCAGAACTGCGCAATCAAAAGTATGGTTTAACTCTGTTAGCTTAATGAACATATCAGAAATAAGTTTCACACAATGCTTCTGTGTAGTTTTTATTTGAAGATATTATTTTTCCCAATAGAGGCCTCTTAGCGCTCAGAATGTCCAATTGCAGTTTCTACAGAAAGAGTGTTTCAGAAAGGCTCAATCAAAAGTAAGGTTCAACTCTGTTAGTTGAATGCACAGAACAGAAAGAAGTTTCATACAATGCTTCTGTGTAGTTTATATTTGAACATATTCTTTTTTCCACTATTACCCACTTAGCGCTACGAATGTCCAGTTGCATTTTCTACAGACAGAGAGTTTCAAAACTGCTCAATCAAAAGTATGGTTTAACTCTGTTAGCTGAATGCTCAGATCAGAAAGAAGTTTCACAGAATGCTTCTGTGTAGTTTATATATGAATATATTGCTTTTTCCACTACAACTAACTTAGCGCTCCAAATGTCCAGTTGCATTTTCTACAGAAAGAGTGTTCAGATCTGCTCAATCAAAAGTATGGTTTAACTCTGTTAGCTGAATGCACAGATCAGAAAGAAGTTTCACAGAATGATTCTGTGTAGTTTATATTTGGAGACATTCCTTTTTCCACTATTACCCTCTTAGCGCTCCGAATCTCCACTTGCATTTTCTACAGAAAGAGTGTTTCAGAATGGCTTAATGCAAACTAAGGTTCAACTCTTTTAGTTGAACAAACAGAACAGGAAGAAGTTTCACACAATTCTTCTGTGTAGTTTTTATTTGTAGACATTCTTTTTCCCAATATAGGCCTTTAGCGCTCAGAATGTCCAATTGCAGTTTCTACAGAAAGAGTGTTTCAGAACGGCTCAATCAAAAGTAAGGTTCAACTCTGTTAGTTGAATGCACAGAACAGGAAGAAGTTTCACACAATTCTTCTGTGTAGTTTTTATTTGTAGACATTCTTTTTCCCAATATAGGCCTTTAGCGCTCAGAATGTCCAATTGCAGTTTCTACAGAAAGAGTGTTTCAGAACGGCTCAATCAAAAGTAAGGTTCAACTCTGTTAGTTGAATGCACAGAACAGAAAGAAGTTTCATACAATGCTTCTGTGTAGTTTATATTTGAACATATTCTTTTTTCCAGTATTACCCACTTAGCGCTACGAATGTCCAGTTGCATTTTCTACAGACAGAGTGTTTCAAAACTGCTCAATCAAAAGTATGGTTTAACTCTGTTAGCTGAATGCTCAGATCAGAAAGAAGTTTCACAGAATGCTTCTGTGTAGTTTATATTTGAATATATTCTTTTTCCACTACTACGCTCTTAGCGCTCCAAATGTCCAGTTGCATTTTCTACAGAAAGAGTGTTCAGATCTGCTCAATCAAAAGTATGGTTTAACTCTGTTAGCTGAATGCACAGATCAGAAAGTAGTTTCACCGAATGATTCTGTGTAGTTTATATTTGAAGACATTCCTTTTTCCACTATTACCCTCTTAGCGCTCCGAATCTCCACTTGCATTTTCTACAAAAAGAGTGTTTCATAACTGCTCAATAAAAAATATGTTTTATCTCTGTTAACTGAATTTACAGATCAGAAATAAGTTTCACAGAATGCATCTGTGTAGTTTTTATTTGAAGATATTCTTTTTCCCAATATAGGCCTCTTAGCCCTTAGCATGTCCAATTGCAGTTTCTACAGAAAGAGTGTTTCAGAACGGCTCAATCAAAAGTAAGGTTCAACTCTGTTAGTTGAATGCACAGAACAGAAAGGATTTTCACAGAATGCTACTGTGTAGTTTATATTTGAATATATTCCTTTTTCCACTATTACCCTCTTAGCGCTCTGAATGTCCACTTGCATTTTCTACAGAAAGAGTGTTCAGAACTGCGCAATCAAAAGTATGGTTTAACTCTGTTAGCTTAATGAACATATCAGAAATAAGTTTCACACAATGCTTCTGTGTAGTTTTTGTTTGAAGATATTATTTTTCCCAATAGAGTCCTCTTAGCGCTCAGAATGTCCAATTGCAGTTTCTACAGAAAGAGTGTTTCAGAAAGGCTCAATCAAAAGTCAGGTTCAACTCTGTTAGTTGAATGCACAGAACAGAAAGAAGTTTCATACAATGCTTCTGTGTAGTTTATATTTGAACATATTCTTTTTTCCACTATTACCCACTTAGCGCTACGAATGTCCAGTTGCATTTTCTACAGACAGAGTGTTTCAAAACTGCTCAATCAAAAGTATGGTTTAACTCTGTTAGCTGAATGCTCAGATCAGAAAGAAGTTTCACAGAATGCTTCTGTGTAGTTTATATTTGAATATATTCCTTTTTCCACTACTACGCTCTTAGCGCTCCAAATGTCCAGTTGCATTTTCTACAGAAAGAGTGTTCAGATCTGCTCAATCAAAAGTATGGTTTAACTCTGTTAGCTGAATGCACAGATCAGAAAGAAGTTTCACAGAATGATTCTGTGTAGTTTATATATGGAGACATTCCTTTTTCCACTATTACCCTCTTAGCCCTCCGAAACTCCACTTGCATTTTCTACAGAAAGAGTGTTTCAGAACGGCTCAATCAAAACTAAGTTTCAACTCTTTTAGTTGAACAAACAGAACAGAAAGAAGTTTCACACAATTCTTCTGTGTAGTTTTTATTAGTAGACATTCTTTTTCCCAATATAGGCCTCCTAGCGCTCAGAATGTCCAATTGCAGTTTCTAGAGAAAGAGTGTTTCAGAACGGCTCAATCAAATGTAAGGTTCAACTCTGTTAGTTGAATGCACAGAACAGAAAGAAGTTTCATACAATGCTTCTGTGTAGTTTATATTTGAACATATTCTTTTTTCCACTATTACCCACTTAGCGCTACGAATGTCCAGTTGCATTTTCTACAGACAGAGTGTTTCAAAACTGCTCAATCAAAAGTATGATTTAACTCTGTTAGCTGAATGCTCAGATCAGAAAGAAGTTTCACAGAATGCTTCTGTGTAGTTTATATTTCAATATATTCCTTTTTCCACTACTACGCTCTTAGCGCTCCAAATGTACAGTTGCATTTTCTACAGAAAGAGTGTTCAGATCTGCTCAATCAAAAGTATGGTTTAATTCTGTTAGCTGAATGCACAGATCAGAAAGAAGTTTCACCGAATGATTCTGTGTAGTTTATATTTGAAGACATTCCTTTTTCCACTATTACCCACTTAGCGCTCCGAATCTCCACTTGCATTTTCTACAAAAAGAGTGTTTCATAACTGCTCAATCAAAAATATGTTTTATCTCTGTTAACTGAATTTGCAGATCAGAAATAAGTTTCACAGAATGCATCTGTGTAGTTTTTATTTGAAGATATTCTTTTTCCCAATGTAGGCCTCTTAGCGCTTAGCATGTCCAATTGCAGTTTCTACAGAAAGAGTGTTTCAGAACGGCTCAATCAAAAGTAAGGTTCAACTCTGTTAGTTGAATGCACAGAACAGAAAGAATTGTCACAGAATGCTACTGTGTAGTTTATATTTGAATATATTCCTTTTTCCACTATTACCCTCTTAGCGCTCCGAATGTCCACTTGCATTTTCTACAGAAAGAGTGTTCAGAACTGCGCAATCAAAAGTATGGTTTAACTCTGTTAACTTAATGAACATATGAGAAATAAGTTTCACACAATGCTTCTGTGTAGTTTTTATTTGAAGATATTATTTTTCCCAATAGAGGCCTCTTAGCGCTCAGAATGTCCAATTGCAGTTTCTACAGAAAGAGTGTTTCAGAAAGGCTCAATCAAAAGTAAGGTTCAACTCTGTTAGTTGAATGCACAGAACAGAAAGAAATTTCATACAATGCTTCTGTGTAGTTTATATTTGAACATATTCTTTTTTCCACTATTACCCACTTAGCGCTACGAATGTCCAGTTGCATTTTCTACAGACAGAGTGTTTCAAAACTGCTCAATCAAAAGTATGGTTTAACTCTGTTAGCTGAATGCTCAGATCAGAAAGAAGTTTCACAGAATGCTTCTGTGTAGTTTATATTTGAATATATTCCTTTTTCCACTACTACGCTCTTAGCGCTCCAAATGTCCAGTTGCATTTTCTACAGAAAGAGTGTTCAGATCTGCTCAATCAAAAGTATGGTTTAACTCTGTTAGCTGAATGCACAGATCAGAAAGAAGTTTCACAGAATGATTCTGTGTAGTTTATATTTGGAGACATTCCTTTTTCCACTATTACCCTCTTAGCGCTCCGAATCTCCACTTGAATTTTCTACAGAAAGAGTGTTTCAGAACGGCTCAATCAAAACTAAGTTTCAACTCTTTTAGTTGAACAAACAGAACAGAAAGAAGTTTCACACAATTCTTCTGTGTAGTTTTTATTAGTAGACATTCTTTTTCCCAATATAGGCCTCCTAGCGCTCAGAATGTCCAATTGCAGTTTCTAGAGAAAGAGTGTTTCAGAACGGCTCAATCAAATGTAAGGTTCAACTCTGTTAGTTGAATGCACAGAACACAAAGAAGTTTCATACAATGCTTCTGTGTAGTTTATATTTGAACATATTCTTTTTTCCACTATTACCCACTTAGCGCTACGAATGTCCAGTTGCATTTTCTACAGACAGAGTGTTTCAAAACTGCTCAATCAAAAGTATGATTTAACTCTGTTAGCTGAATGCTCAGATCAGAAAGAAGTTTCACAGAATGCTTCTGTGTAGTTTATATTTCAATATATTCCTTTTTCCACTACTACGCTCTTAGCGCTCCAAATGTACAGTTGCATTTTCTACAGAAAGAGTGTTCAGATCTGCTCAATCAAAAGTATGGTTTAATTCTGTTAGCTGAATGCACAGATCAGAAAGAAGTTTCACCGAATGATTCTGTGTAGTTTATATTTGAAGACATTCCTTTTTCCACTATTACCCACTTAGCGCTCCGAATCTCCACTTGCATTTTCTACAAAAAGAGTGTTTCATAACTGCTCAATCAAAAATATGTTTTATCTCTGTTAACTGAATTTGCAGATCAGAAATAAGTTTCACAGAATGCATCTGTGTAGTTTTTATTTGAAGATATTCTTTTTCCCAATGTAGGCCTCTTAGCGCTTAG
Source organism: Symphalangus syndactylus (assembly GCF_028878055.3). Lineage (NCBI taxonomy): Eukaryota > Metazoa > Chordata > Mammalia > Primates > Hylobatidae > Symphalangus > Symphalangus syndactylus. Next base: position 6,815,632 of record NC_072445.2, on the reverse strand, counting down.
CATGTCCAATTGCAGTTTCTACAGAAAGAGTGTTTCAGAACGGCTCAATCAAAAGTAAGGTTCAACTCTGTTAGTTGAATGCACAGAACAGAAAGTATTGTCACAGAATGCTACTGTGTAGTTTATATTTGAATATATTCCTTTTTCCACTATTACCCTCTTAGCGCTCCGAATGTCCACTTGCATTTTCTACAGAAAGAGTGTTCAGAACTGCGCAATCAAAAGTATGGTTTAACTCTGTTAGCTTAATGAACATATGAGAAATAAGTTTCACACAATGCTTCTGTGTAGTTTTTATTTGAAGATATTATTTTTCCCAATAGAGGCCTCTTAGCGCTCAGAATGTCCAATTGCAGTTTCTACAGAAAGAGTGTTTCAGAAAGGCTCAATCAAAAGTAAGGTTCAACTCTGTTAGTTGAATGCACAGAACAGAAAGAAATTTCATACAATGCTTCTGTGTAGTTTATATTTGAACATATTCTTTTTTCGACTATTACCCACTTAGCGCTATGAATGTCCAGTTGCATTTTCTACAGACAGAGTGTTTCAAAACTGCTCAATCAAAAGTATGGTTTAACTCTGTTAGCTGAATGCTCAGATCAGAAAGAAGTTTCACAGAATGCTTCTGTGTAGTTTATATTTGAATATATTCCTTTTTCCACTTCTACTCTCTTAGCGCTCAAAATGTCCAGTTGCATTTTCTACAGAAAGAGTGTTCAGATCTGCTCAATCAAAAGTATGGTTTAACTCTGTTAGCTGAATGCACAGATCAGAAAGAAGTTTCACAGAATGATTCTGTGTAGTTTATATTTGGAGACATTCCTTTTTCCACTATTACCCTCTTAGCGCTCCGAATCTCCACTTGCATTTTCTACAAAAAGAGTGTTTCATAACTGCTCAATCAAAAATATATTTTATCTCTGTTAACTGAATTTACAGATCAGAAATAAGTTTCACAGAATGCATCTGTGTAGTTTTTATTTGAAGATATTCTTTTTCCCAATGTAGGCCTCTTAGCGCTTAGCATGTCCAATTGCAGTTTCTACAGAAAGAGTGTTTCAAAACGGCTCAATCAAAAGTAAGGTTCAACTCTGTTAGTTGAATGCACAGAACAGAAAGAATTTTCACAGAATGCTACTGTGTAGTTTATATTTGAATATATTCCTTTTTCCACTATTACCTTCTTAGAGCTCCGAATGTCCACTTGCATTTTCTACCGAAAGAGTGTTCAGAACTGCGCAATCAAAAGTATGGTTTAACTCTGTTAGCTTAATGAACATATCAGAAATAAGTTTCACACAATGCTTCTGTGTAGTTTTTATTTGAAGATATTATTTTTCCCAATAGAGGCCTCTTAGCGCTCAGATTGTCCAATTGCAGTTTCTACAGAAAGAGTGTTTCAGAAAGGCTCAATCAAAAGTAAGGTTCAACTCTGTTAGTTGAATGCACAGAACAGAAAGAAATTTCATACAATGCTTCTGTGTAGTTTATATTTGAACATATTATTTTTTCCACTATTACCCACTTAGCGCTACGAATGTCCAGTTGCATTTTCTACAGACAGAGTGTTTCAAAACTGCTCAATCAAAAGTATGGTTTAACTCTGTTAGCTGAATGCTCAGATCAGAAAGAAGTTTCACAGAATGCTTCTGTGTAGTTTATATTTGAATATATTCCTTTTTCCACTACTACTCTCTTAGCGCTCCAAATGTTCAGTTGCATTTTCTACAGAAAGAGTGTTCAGATCTGCTCAATCAAAAGTATGGTTTAACTCTGTTAGCTGAATGCACAGATCAGAAAGAAGTTTCACAGAATGATTCTGTGTAGTTTATATTTGGAGACATTCCTTTTTCCACTATTACCCTCTTAGCGCTCCGAATCTCCACTTGCATTTTCTACAGAAAGAGTGTTTCAGAACGGCTCAATCAAAACTAAGGTTCAACTCTTTTAGTTGAACAAACAGAACAGAAAGAAGTTTCACACAATTCTTCTGTGTAGTTTTTATTTGTAGACATTGTTTTTCCAAAATATAGGCCTCTTAGCGCTCAGAATGTCCAATTGCAGTTTCTACAGAAATAGTGTTTCAGAACGGCTCAATCAAAAGTAAGGTTCAACTCTGTTAGTTGAATGCACAGAACAGAAAGTAGTTTCATACAATGCTTCTGTGTAGTTTCTATTTGAACATATTCTTTTTTCCACTATTACCTACTTAGCGCTACGAATGTCCAGTTGCATTTTCTACAGACAGACTGTTTCAAAACTGCTCAATCAAAAGTATGGTTTAACTCTGTTAGCTGAATGCTCAGATCAGAAAGAAGTTTCACAGAATGCTTCTGTGTAGTTTATATTTGAATATATTCCTTTTTCAACTACTACGCTCTTAGCGCTCCAAATGTCCAGTTGCATTTTCTACAGAAAGAGTGTTCAGATCTGCTCAATCAAAAGTATGTTTTAACTCTGTTAGCTGAATGCACAGATCAGAAAGAAGTTTCACCGAATAATTCTGAGTAGTTTATATTTGAAGACATTCCTTTTTCCACTATTACCCTCCTAGCGCTCCGAATCTCCACTTGCATTTTCTACAAAAAGAGTGTTTCATAACTGCTCAATCAAAAATATGTTTTATCTCTGTTAACTGAATTTACAGATCAGAAATAAGTTTCACAGAATGCATCTGTGTACTTTTTATTTGAAGATATTCTTTTTCCCAATGTAGGCCTCTTAGCGCTTAGCATGTCCAATTGCAGTTTCTACAGAAAGAGTGTTTCAGAACGGCTCAATCAAAAGTAAGGTTCAACTCTGTTAGTTGAATGCACAGAACAGAAAGAATTTTCACAGAATGCTACTGTGTAGTTTATATTTGAATATATTCCTTTTTCCACTATTACCCTTTTAGCGCTCCGAATGTCCACTTGAATTTTCTACAGAAAGAGTGTTCAGAACTGCGCCATCAAAAGTATGGTTTAACTCTGTTAGCTTAATGAACATATCAGAAATAAGTTTCACACAATGCTTCTGTGTAGTTTTTATTTGAAGATATTATTTTTCCCAATAGAGGCCTCTTAGCACTCAGAATGTCCAATTGCAGTTTCTACAGAAAGAGTGTTTCAGAAAGGCTCAATCAAAAGTCAGGTTCAACTCTGTTAGTTGAATGCACAGAACAGAAAGAAGTTTCATACAATGCTTCTGTGTAGTTTATATTTGAACATATTCTATTTTCCACTATTACCCACTTAGCGCTACGAATGTCCAGTTGCATTTTCTACAGACAGAGTGTTTCAAAACTGCTCAATCAAAAGTATGGTTTAACTCTGTTAGCTGTATGCTCAGATCAGAAAGAAGTTTCACAGAATGCTTCTGTGTAGTTTATATTTGAATATATTCCTTTTTCCACTACTACTCTCTTAGCGCTCCAAATGTCCAGTTGCATTTTCTACAGAAAGAGTGTTTAGATCTGCTCAATCAAAAGTATGGTTTAACTCTGTTAGCTGAATGCTCAGATCAGAAAGAAGTTTCACAGAATGCTTCTGTGTAGTTTATATTTGAATATATTCCTTTTTCCACTACTACTCTCTTAGCGCTCCAAATGTCCAGTTGCATTTTCTACAGAAAGAGTGTTCAGATCTGCTCAATCAAAAGTATGGTTTAACTCTGTTAGCTGAATGCACAGATCAGAAAGAAGTTTCACAGAATGATTCTGTGTAGTTTATATTTGGAGACATTCCTTTTTCCACTATAAACTTCTTAGTGCTCCGAATCTCCACTTGCATTTTCTACAAAAAGAGTGTTTCATAACTGCTCAATAAAAAATATGTTTTATCTCTCTTAACTGAATTTACAGATCAGAAATAAGTTTCACAGAATGCATCTGTGTAGTTTTTATTTGAAGATATTCTTTTTCCCAATGTAGGCCTCTTAGCGCTTAGCATGTCCAATTGCGGTTTCTACAGAAAGAGTGTTTCAGAACGGCTCAATCAAAAGTAAGGTTCAACTCTGTTAGTTGAATGCACAGAACAGAAAGAATTTTCACAGAATGCTACTGTGTAGTTTATATTTGAATATATTCCTTTTTCCACTATTACCCTCTTAGCGCTCCGAATGTCCACTTGCATTTTCTACAGAAAGAGTGTTCAGAACTGCGCAATCAAAAGTATGGTTTAACTCTGTTAGCTTAATGAACATATGAGAAATAAGTTTCACACAATGCTTCTGTGTAGTTTTTATTTGAAGATATTATTTTTCCCAATAGAGGCCTCTTAGCGCTCAGAATGTCCAATTGCAGTTTCTACAGAAAGAGTGTTTCAGAAAGGCTCAATCAAAAGTAAGGTTCAACTCTGTTAGTTGAATGCACAGAACAGAAAGAAATTTCATACAATGCTTCTGTGTAGTTTATATTTGAACATATTCTTTTTTCCACTATTACCCACTTAGCGCTACGAATGTCCAGTTGCATTTTCTACAGACAGAGTGTTTCAAAACTGCTCAATCAAAAGTATGGTTTAACTCTGTTAGCTGAATGCTCAGATCAGAAAGAAGTTTCACAGAATGCTTCTGTGTAGTTTATATTTGAATATATTCCTTTTTCCACTACTACGCTCTTAGCGCTCCAAATGTCCAGTTGCATTTTCTACAGAAAGAGTGTTCAGATCTGCTCAATCAAAAGTATGGTTTAACTCTGTTAGCTGAATGCACAGATCAGAAAGAAGTTTCACAGAATGATGCTGTGTAGTTTATATTTGGAGACATTCCTTTTTCCACTATTACCCTCTTAGCGCTCCGAATCTCCACTTGCATTTTCTACAGAAAGAGTGTTTCAGAACGGCTCAATCAAAACTAAGTTTCAACTCTTTTAGTTGAACAAACAGAACAGAAAGAAGTTTCACACAATTCTTCTGTGTAGTTTTTATTAGTAGACATTCTTTTTCCCAATATAGGCCTCCTAGCGCTCAGAATGTCCAATTGCAGTTTCTAGAGAAAGAGTGTTTCAGAACGGCTCAATCAAATGTAAGGTTCAACTCTGTTAGTTGAATGCACAGAACACAAAGAAGTTTCATACAATGCTTCTGTGTAGTTTATATTTGAACATATTCTTTTTTCCACTATTACCCACTTAGCGCTACGAATGTCCAGTTGCATTTTCTACAGACAGAGTGTTTCAAAACTGCTCAATCAAAAGTATGATTTAACTCTGTTAGCTGAATGCTCAGATCAGAAAGAAGTTTCACAGAATGCTTCTGTGTAGTTTATATTTCAATATATTCCTTTTTCCACTACTACGCTCTTAGCGCTCCAAATGTACAGTTGCATTTTCTACAGAAAGAGTGTTCAGATCTGCTCAATCAAAAGTATGGTTTAATTCTGTTAGCTGAATGCACAGATCAGAAAGAAGTTTCACCGAATGATTCTGTGTAGTTTATATTTGAAGACATTCCTTTTTCCACTATTACCCACTTAGCGCTCCGAATCTCCACTTGCATTTTCTACAAAAAGAGTGTTTCATAACTGCTCAATCAAAAATATGTTTTATCTCTGTTAACTGAATTTGCAGATCAGAAATAAGTTTCACAGAATGCATCTGTGTAGTTTTTATTTGAAGATATTCTTTTTCCCAATGTAGGCCTCTTAGCGCTTAGCATGTCCAATTGCAGTTTCTACAGAAAGAGTGTTTCAGAACGGCTCAATCAAAAATAAGGTTCAACTCTGTTAGTTGAATGCACAGAACAGAAAGTATTGTCACAGAATGCTACTGTGTAGTTTATATTTGAATATATTCCTATTTCCACTATTACCCTCTTAGCGCTCCGAATGTCCACTTGCATTTTCTACAGAAAGAGTGTTCAGAACTGCGCAATCAAAAGTATGGTTTAACTCTGTTAGCTTAATGAACATATGAGAAATAAGTTTCACACAATGCTTCTGTGTAGTTTTTATTTGAAGATATTATTTTTCCCAATAGAGGCCTCTTAGCGCTCAGAATGTCCAATTGCAGTTTCTACAGAAAGAGTGTTTCAGAAAGGCTCAATCAAAAGTAAGGTTCAACTCTGTTAGTTGAATGCACAGAACAGAAAGAAATTTCATACAATGCTTCTGTGTAGTTTATATTTGAACATATTCTTTTTTCGACTATTACCCACTTAGCGCTATGAATGTCCAGTTGCATTTTCTACAGACAGAGTGTTTCAAAACTGCTCAATCAAAAGTATGGTTTAACTCTGTTAGCTGAATGCTCAGATCAGAAAGAAGTTTCACAGAATGCTTCTGTGTAGTTTATATTTGAATATATTCCTTTTTCCACTACTACTCTCTTAGCGCTCAAAATGTCCAGTTGCATTTTCTACAGAAAGAGTGTTCAGATCTGCTCAATCAAAAGTATGGTTTAACTCTGTTAGCTGAATGCACAGATCAGAAAGAAGTTTCACAGAATGATTCTGTGTAGTTTATATTTGGAGACATTCCTTTTTCCAATATTACCCTCTTAGCGCTCCGAATCTCCACTTGCATTTTCTACAAAAAGAGTGTTTCATAACTGCTCAATCAAAAATATATTTTATCTCTGTTAACTGAATTTACAGATCAGAAATAAGTTTCACAGAATGCATCTGTGTAGTTTTTATTTGAAGATATTCTTTTTCCCAATGTAGGCCTCTTAGCGCTTAGCATGTCCAATTGCAGTTTCTACAGAAAGAGTGTTTCAAAACGGCTCAATCAAAAGTAAGGTTCAACTCTGTTAGTTGAATGCACAGAACAGAAAGAATTTTCACAGAATGCTACTGTGTAGTTTATATTTGAATATATTCCTTTTTCCACTATTACCTTCTTAGAGCTCCGAATGTCCACTTGCATTTTCTACCGAAAGAGTGTTCAGAACTGCGCAATAAAAAGTATGGTTTAACTCTGTTAGCTTAATGAACATATCAGAAATAAGTTTCACACAATGCTTCTGTGTAGTTTTTATTTGAAGATATTATTTTTCCCAATAGAGGCCTCTTAGCGCTCAGATTGTCCAATTGCAGTTTCTACAGAAAGAGTGTTTCAGAAAGGCTCAATCAAAAGTAAGGTTCAACTCTGTTAGTTGAATGCACAGAACAGAAAGAAATTTCATACAATGCTTCTGTGTAGTTTATATTTGAACATATTATTTTTTCCACTATTACCCACTTAGCGCTACGAATGTCCAGTTGCATTTTCTACAGACAGAGTGTTTCAAAACTGCTCAATCAAAAGTATGGTTTAACTCTGTTAGCTGAATGCTCAGATCAGAAAGAAGTTTCACAGAATGCTTCTGTGTAGTTTATATTTGAATATATTCCTTTTTCCACTACTACTCTCTTAGCGCTCCAAATGTTCAGTTGCATTTTCTACAGAAAGAGTGTTCAGATCTGCTCAATCAAAAGTATGGTTTAACTCTGTTAGCTGAATGCACAGATCAGAAAGAAGTTTCACAGAATGATTCTGTGTAGTTTATATTTGGAGACATTAATTTTTCCACTATTACCCTCTTAGCGCTCCGAATCTCCACTTGCATTTTCTACAGAAAGAGTGTTTCAGAACGGCTCAATCAAAACTAAGGTTCAACTCTTTTAGTTGAACAAACAGAACAGAAAGAAGTTTCACACAATTCTTCTGTGTAGTTTTTATTTGTAGACATTGTTTTTCCAAAATATAGGCCTCTTAGCGCTCAGAATGTCCAATTGCAGTTTCTACAGAAATAGTGTTTCAGAACGGCTCAATCAAAAGTAAGGTTCAACTCTGTTAGTTGAATGCACAGAACAGAAAGTAGTTTCATACAATGCTTCTGTGTAGTTTCTATTTGAACATATTCTTTTTTCCACTATTACCTACTTAGCGCTACGAATGTCCAGTTGCATTTTCTACAGACAGACTGTTTCAAAACTGCTCAATCAAAAGTATGGTTTAACTCTGTTAGCTGAATGCTCAGATCAGAAAGAAGTTTCACAGAATGCTTCTGTGTAGTTTATATTTGAATATATTCCTTTTTCCACTACTACGCTCTTAGCGCTCCAAATGTCCAGTTGCATTTTCTACAGAAAGAGTGTTCAGATCTGCTCAATCAAAAGTATGGTTTAACTCTGTTAGCTGAATGCACAGATCAGAAAGAAGTTTCACCGAATAATTCTGAGTAGTTTATATTTGAAGACATTCCTTTTTCCACTATTACCCTCCTAGCGCTCCGAATCTCCACTTGCATTTTCTACAAAAAGAGTGTTTCATAACTGCTCAATCAAAAATATGTTTTATCTCTGTTAACTGAATTTACAGATCAGAAATAAGTTTCACAGAATGCATCTGTGTACTTTTTATTTGAAGATATTCTTTTTCCCAATGTAGGCCTCTTAGCGCTTAGCATGTCCAATTGCAGTTTCTACAGAAAGAGTGTTTCAGAACGGCTCAATCAAAAGTAAGGTTCAACTCTGTTAGTTGAATGCACAGAACAGAAAGAATTTTCACAGAATGCTACTGTGTAGTTTATATTTGAATATATTCCTTTTTCCACTATTACCCTTTTAGCGCTCCGAATGTCCACTTGAATTTTCTACAGAAAGAGTGTTCAGAACTGCGCCATCAAAAGTATGGTTTAACTCTGTTAGCTTAATGAACATATCAGAAATAAGTTTCACACAATGCTTCTGTGTAGTTTTTATTTGAAGATATTATTTTTCCCAATAGAGGCCTCTTAGCACTCAGAATGTCCAATTGCAGTTTCTACAGAAAGAGTGTTTCAGAAAGGCTCAATCAAAAGTCAGGTTCAACTCTGTTAGTTGAATGCACAGAACAGAAAGAAGTTTCATACAATGCTTCTGTGTAGTTTATATTTGAACATATTCTTTTTTCCACTATTACCCACTTAGCGCTACGAATGTCCAGTTGCATTTTCTACAGACAGAGTGTTTCAAAACTGCTCAATCAAAAGTATGGTTTAACTCTGTTAGCTGTATGCTCAGATCAGAAAGAAGTTTCACAGAATGCTTCTGTGTAGTTTATATTTGAATATATTCCTTTTTCCACTACTACTCTCTTAGCGCTCCAAATGTCCAGTTGCATTTTCTACAGAAAGAGTGTTTAGATCTGCTCAATCAAAAGTATGGTTTAACTCTGTTAGCTGAATGCTCAGATCAGAAAGAAGTTTCACAGAATGCTTCTGTGTAGTTTATATTTGAATATATTACTTTTTCCACTACTACTCTCTTAGCGCTCCAAATGTCCAGTTGCATTTTCTACAGTAAGAGTGTTCAGATCTGCTCAATCAAAAGTATGGTTTAACTCTGTTAGCTGAATGCACAGATCAGAAAGAAGTTTCACAGAATGATTCTGTGTAGTTTATATTTGGAGACATTCCTTTTTCCACTATAAACTTCTTAGTGCTCCGAATCTCCACTTGCATTTTCTACAAAAAGAGTGTTTCATAACTGCTCAATAAAAAATATGTTTTATCTCTCTTAACTGAATTTACAGATCAGAAATAAGTTTCACAGAATGCATCTGTGTAGTTTTTATTTGAAGATATTCTTTTTCCCAATGTAGGCCTCTTAGCGCTTAGCATGTCCAATTGCGGTTTCTACAGAAAGAGTGTTTCAGAACGGCTCAATCAAAAGTAAGGTTCAACTCTGTTAGTTGAATGCACAGAACAGAAAGAATTTTCACAGAATGCTACTGTTTAGTTTATATTTGAATATATTCCTTTTTCCACTATTACCCTCTTAGCGCTCCGAATGTCCACTTGCATTTTCTACAGAAAGAGTGTTCAGAACTGCGCAATCAAAAGTATGGTTTAACTCTGTTAGCTTAATGAACATATGAGAAATAAGTTTCACACAATGCTTCTGTGTAGTTTTTATTTGAAGATATTATTTTTCCCAATATAGGCCTCTTAGCGCTCAGAATGCCCAATTGCAGTTTCTACAGAAAGAGTGTTTCAGAAAGGCTCAATCAAAAGTCAGGTTCAACTCTGTTAGTTGAATGCACAGAACAGAAAGAAGTTTCTTACAATGCTTCTGTGTAGTTTATATTTGAACATATTCTTTTTTCCACTATTACCCACTTAGCGCTACGAATGTCCAGTTGCAATTTCTACAGACAGAGTGTTTCAAAACTGCTCAATCAAAAGTATGGTTTAACTCTGTTAGCTGAATGCTCAGATCAGAAAGAAGTTTCACAGAATGCTTCTGTGTAGTTTATATTTGAATATATTCCTTTTTCCACTACTACTCTCTTAGCGCTCCAAATGTCCAGTTGCATTTTCTACAGAAAGAGTGTTCAGATCTGCTCAATCAAAAGTATGGTTTAACTCTGTTAGCTGAATGCACAGATCAGAAAGAAGTTTCACAGAATGATTCTGTGTAGTTTATATTTGGAGACATTCCTTTTTCCACTATTACCCTCTTAGCGCTCCGAATCTCCACTTGCATTTTCTACAGAAAGAGTGTTTCAGAACGGCTCAATCAAAACTAAGGTTCAACTCTTTTAGTTGAACAAACAGAACAGAAAGAAGTTTCACACAATTCTTCTGTGTAGTTTTTATTTGTAGACATTCTTTTTCCCAATATAGGCCTCTTAGCTCTCAGAATGTCCAATTGCAGTTTCTACAGAAAGAGTGTTTCAGAACGGCTCAATCAAAATAAGGTTCAACTCTGTTAGTTGAATGCACAGAACAGAAAGAAGTTTCATACAATGCTTCTGTGTAGTTTATATTTGAACATATTATTTTTTCCACTATTACCCACTTAGTGCTACGAATGTCCAGTTGCATTTTCTACAGACAGAGTGTTTCAAAACTGCTCAATCAAAAGTATGGTTTAACTCTGTTAGCTGAATGTTCAGATCAGAAAGAAGTTTCACAGAATGCTTCTGTGTAGTTTATATTTGAATATATTCCTTTTTCCACTACTACGCTCTTAGCGCTCCAAATGTCCAGTTGCATTTTCTACAGAAAGAGTGTTCAGATCTGCTCAATCAAAAGTATGCTTTAACTCTGTTAGCTGAATGCACAGATCAGAAAGAAGTTTCACCGAATGATTCTGTGTAGTTTATATTTGAAGACATTCCTTTTTCCACTATTACCCTCTTAGCGCTCCGAATCTCCACTTGCATTTTCTACAGAAAGAGTGTTTCAGAACGGCTCAATCAAAACTAAGGTTCAACTCTTTTAGTTGAACAAACAGAACAGAAAGAAGTTTCACACAATTCTTCTGTGTAGTTTTTATTTGTAGACATTCTTTTTCCCAATATAGGCCTCTTAGCGCTCAGAATGTCCAATTGCAGTTTCTACAGAAAGAGTGTTTCAGAACGGCTCAATCAAAAGTAAGGTTCAACTCTGTTAGTTGAATGCACAGAACAGAAAGGATTTTCACAGAATGCTACTGGGTAGTTTATATTTGAATATATTCCTTTTTCCACTATTACCCTCTTAGCGCTCCGAATGTCCATTTGCATTTTCTACAGAAAGAGTGTTCAGAACTGCGCAATCAAAAGTATGGTTTAACTCTGTTAGCTTAATGAACATATCAGTAATAAGTTTCACACAATGCTTCTGTGTAGTTTTTATTTGAAGATATTATTTTTCCCAATATAGGCCTCTTAGCGCTCAGAATGTCCAATTGCAGTTTCTACAGAAAGAGTGTTTCAGAAAGGCTCAATCAAAAGTAAGGTTCAACTCTGTTAGTTGAATGCACAGAACAGAAAGAAGTTTCATACAATGCTTCTGTGTAGTTTATATTTGAACATATTCTTTTTTCCACTATTACCCACTTAGCGCTACGAATGTCCAGTTGCATTTTCTACAGACAGAGTGTTTCAAAACTGCTCAATCAAAAGTATGGTTTAACTCTGTTAGCTGAATGCTCAGATCAGAAGGAAGTTACACAGAATGCTTCTGTGTAGTTTATATTTGAGTATATTCCTTTTTCCACTACTACGCTCTTAGCGCTCCAAATGTCCAGTTGCATTTTCTACAGAAAGAGTGTTCAGATCTGCTCAATCAAAAGTATGGTTTAACTCTGTTAGCTGAATGCACAGATCAGAAAGAAGTTTCACCGAATGATTCTTTGTAGTTTATATTTGAAGACATTCCTTTTTCCACTATTACCCTCTTAGCGCTCCGAATCTCCACTTGCATTTTCTACAAAAAGAGTGTTTCATAACTGATCAATCAAAAATATGTTTTATCTCTGTTAATTGAATTTACAGATTAGAAATATGTTTCACAGAATGCATCTGTGTAGTTTTTATTTGAAGATATTCTTTTTCCCAATGTAGGCCTCTTAGCGCTTAGCATGTCCAATTGCAGTTTCTACAGAAAGAGTGTTTCAGAACGTCTCAATCAAAAGTAAGGTTCAACTCTGTTAGTTGAATGCACAGAACAGAAAGAATGTTCACAGAATGCTACTGTGTAGTTTATATTTGAATATATTCCTTTTTCCACTATTACCCTCTTAGCGCTCCGAATGTCCACTTGCATTTTCTACAGAAAGAGTGTTCAGAACTGCCCAATCAAAAGTATGGTTTAACTCTGTTAGCTTAATGAACATATCAGAAATAAGTTTCACACAATGCTTCTGTGTAGTTTTTATTTGAAGATATTAATTTTCCCAATATAGGCCTCTTAGCGCTCAGAATGTCCAATTGCAGTTTCTACAGAAAGAGTGTTTCAGAAAGGCTCAATCAAAAGTAAGGTTCAACTCTGTTAGTTGAATGCACAGTACACAAAGAAATTTCATACAATGATTCTGTGTAGTTTATATTTGAACATATTCTTTTTTCCACTATTACCCACTTAGCGCTACGAATGTCCAGTTGCATTTTCTACAGACAGAGTGTTTCAAAACTGCTCAATCAAAAGTATGGTTTAACTCTGTTAGCTGAATGCTCAGATCAGAAATAAGTTTCACAGAATGCTTCTGTGTAGTTTATATTTGAATATATTCCTTTTTCCACTACTACTCTCTTAGCGCTCCAAATGTCCAGTTGCATTTTCTACAGAAAGAGTGTTCAGATCCGCTCAATCAAAAGTATGGTTTAACTCTGTTAGCTGAATGCACAGATCAGAAAGAAGTTTCACAGAATGATTCTGTGTAGTTTATATTTGTAGACATTCCTTTTTCCACTATTACCCTCTTAGCGCTCCGAATCTCCACTTGCATTTTCTACAGAAAGAGTGTTTCAGAACGGCTCAATCAAAACTAAGGTTCAACTCTTTTAGTTGAACAAACAGAACAGAAAGAAGTTTCACACAATTCTTCTGTGTAGTTTTTATTTGTAGACATTCTTTTTCCCAATATAGGCCTCTTAGCGCTCAGAATGTCCAATTGCAGTTTCTACAGAAAGAGTGTTTCAGAACGGCTCAATCAAAAGTAAGGTTCAACTCTGTTAGTTGAATGCACAGAACAGAAAGAAGTTTCATACAATGCTTCTGTGTAGTTTATATTTGAACATATTCTTTTGTCCACTATTACCCACTTAGCGCTACGAATGTCCAGTTGCATTTTCTACAGACAGAGTGTTTCAAAACTGCTCAATCAAAAGTATGGTTTTACTCTGTTAGCTGAATGATCAGATCAGAAAGAAGATTCACAGAATGCTTCTGTGTAGTTTATATTTGAATATATTCCTTTTTCCACTACTACGCTCTTAGCGCTCCAAATGTCCAGTTGCATTTTCTACAGAAAGAGTGTTCAGATCTGCTCAATCAAAAGTATGGTTTAACTCTGTTAGCTGAATGCACAGATCAGAAAGAAGTTTCACCGAATGATTCTGTGTAGTTTATATTTGAAGACATTACTTTTTCCACTATTACCCACTTAGCGCTCCGAATCTCCACTTGCATTTTCTACAAAAAGAGTGTTTCATAACTGCTCAATCAAAAATATGTTTTATCTCTGTTAACTGAATTTACAGATCAGAAATAAGTTTCACAGAATGCATCTGTGTAGTTTTTATTTGAAGATATTCTTTTTCCCAATGTAGTCCTCTTAGCGCTTAGCATGTCCAATTGCAGTTTCTACAGAAAGAGTGTTTCAGAACGGCTCAATCAAAAGTAAGGTTCAACTCTGTTAGTTGAATGCACAGAACAGAAAGAATTTTCACAGAATGCTACTGTGTAGTTTATATTTGAATATATCCCTTTTTCCACTATTACCCTCTTAGCGCTCCGAATGTCCACTTGCATTTTCTACAGAAAGAGTGTTCAGAACTGCGCAATCAAAAGTATGGTTTAAGTCTGTTAGCTTAATGAACATATCAGAAATAAGTTTCACACAATGCTTCTGTGTAGTTTTTATTTGAAGATATTATTTTTCCCAATAGAGGCCTCTTAGCGCTCAGAATGTCCAATTGCAGTTTCTACAGAAAGAGTGTTTCAGAAAGGCTCAATCAAAAGTAAGGTTCAACTCTGTTAGTTGAATGCACAGAACAGAAAGTAGTTTCATACAATGCTTCTGTGTAGTTTATATTTGAACATATTCTTTTTTCCACTATTACCCACTTAGCGCTACGAATGTCCAGTTGCATTTTCTACAGACAGAGTGTTTCAAAACTGCTCAATCAAAAGTATGGTTTAACTCTGTTAGCTGAATGCTCAGATCAGAAAGAAGTTTCACAGAATGCTTCTGTGTAGTTTATATTTGTATATATTCCTTTTTCCACTACTACTCTCTTAGCGCTCCAAATGTCCAGTTGCATTTTCTACAGAAAGAGTGTTCAGATCTGCTCAATCAAAAGTATGGTTTAACTCTGTTAGCTGAATGCACAGATCAGAAAGAAGTTTCACAGAATGATTCTGTGTAGTTTATGTTTGGAGACATTCCTTTTTCCACTATTACCCTCTTAGCGCTCCGAATCTCCACTTGCATTTTCTACAGAAAGAGTGTTTCAGAACGGCTCAATGAAAACTAAGATTCAACTCTTTTAGTTGAACAAACAGAACAGAAAGAAGTTTCACACAATTCTTCTGTGTAGTTTTTATTTGTAGACATTCTTTTTCCCAATATAGGCCTCTTAGCGCTCAGAATGTCCAATTGCAGTTTCTGCAGAAAGAGTGTTTCAGAACGGCTCAACAAAAGTAAGCTTCAACTCTGTTAGTTGAATGCACAGAACAGAAAGAAGTTTCATACAATGCTTCTGTGTAGTTTATATTTGAACATATTCTTTTTTCCACTATTACCCACTTAGCGCTACGAATGTCCAGTTGCATTTTCTACAGACAGAGTGTTTCAAAACTGCTCAATCAAAAGTATGGTTTAACTCTGTTAGCTGAATGCTCAGATCAGAAAGAAGTTTCACAGAATGCTTCTGTGTAGTTTATATTTGAATATATTCCTTTTTCCACTACTACGCTCTTAGCGCTCCAAATGTCCAGTTGCATTTTCTACAGAAAGAGTGTTCAGATCTGCTCAATCAAAAGTATGGTTTAACTCTGTTAGCTGAATGCACAGACCAGAAAGAAGTTTCACTGAATGATTCTGTGTAGTTTATATTTGAAGACATTCCTTTTTCCACTATTACCCTCTTAGCGCTCCGAATCTCCACTTGCATTTTCTACAAAGAGAGTGTTTCATAACTGCTCAATCAAAAATATGTTTTATCTCTGTTAACTGAATTTACAGATCAGAAATAAGTTTCACAGAATGCATCTGTGTAGCTTTTATTTGAAGATATTCTTTTTCCCAATGTAGGACTCTTAGCGCTTATCATGTCCAATTGCAGTTTCTACAGAAAGAGTGTTTCAGAACGGCTCAATCAAAAGTAAGGTTCAACTCTGTTAGTTGAATGCACAGAACAGAAAGAATTTTCACAGAATGCTACTGTGTAGTTTATATTTGAATATATTCCTTTTTCCACTATTACCCTCTTAGCGCTCCGAATGTCCACTTGCATTTTCTACAGAAAGAGTGTTCAAAACTGCGCAATCAAAAGTATGGTTTAACTCTGTTAGCTTAATGAACATATCAGAAATAAGTTTCACACAATGCTTCTGTGTAGTTTTTATTTGAAGATATTATTTTTCCCAATATAGGCCTCTTAGCGCTCAGAATGTCCAATTGCAGTTTCTACAGAAAGGGTGTTTCAGAAAGGCTCAATTAAAAGTAAGGTTCAACTCTGTTAGTTGAATGCACAGAACAGAAAGAAGTTTCATACAATGCTTCTGTGTAGTTTATATTTGAACATATTCTTTTTTCCACTATTACCCACTTAGCGCTACGAATGTCCAGTTGCATTTTCTACAGACAGAGTGTTTCAAAACTGCTCAATCAAAAGTATGGTTTAACTCTGTTAGCTGAATGCTCAGATCAGAAAGAAGTTTCACAGAATGCTTCTGTGTAGTTTATATTTGAATATATTTCTTTTTCCACTACTACGCTCTTAGCGCTCCAAATGTCCAGTTGCATTTTCTACAGAAAGAGTGTTCAGATCTGCTCAATCAAAAGTATGGTTTAACTCTGTTAGCTGAATGCACAGATCAGAAAGAAGTTTCACAGAATGATTCTGTGTAGTTTATATTTGAAGACATTCCTTTTTCCACTATTACCCTCTTAGCGCTCCGAATCTCCACTTGCATTTTCTACAAAAAGGGTGTTTCATAACTGCTCAATCAAAAATATGTTTTATCTCTGTTAACTGAATTTACAGATCAGAAATAAGTTTCACAGAATGCATCTGTGTAGTTTTTATTTGAAGATATTATTTTTCCCAATGTAGGCCTCTTAGCGCTTAGCATGTCCAATTGCAGTTTCTACAGAAAGAGTGTTTCAGAACGGCTCAATCAAAAGTAAGGTTCAACTCTGTTAGTTGAATGCCCAGAACAGAAAGAATTTTCACAGAATGCTACTGTGCAGTTTATATTTGAATATATTCCTTTTTCCACTATTACCCTCTTAGCGCTCCGAATGTCCACTTGCATTTTCTACAGAAAGAGTGTTCAGAACTGCGCAATCAAAAGTATGGTTTAACTCTGTTAGCTTAATGAACATATCAGAAATAAGTTTCACACAATGCTTCTGTGTAGTTTTTATTTGAAGATATTATTTTTCCCAAAATAGGCCTCTTAGCGCTCAGAATGTCCAATTGCAGTTTCTACAGAAAGAGTGTTTCAGAAAGGCTCAATCAAAAGTAAGGTTCAACTCTGTTAGTTGAATGCACAGTACACAAAGAAATTTCATACAATGATTCTGTGTAGTTTATATTTGAACATATTCTTTTTTCCACTATTACCCACTTAGCGCTACGAATGTCCAGTTGCATTTTCTACAGACAGAGTGTTTCAAAACTGCTCAATCAAAAGTATGGTTTAACTCTGTTAGCTGAATGCTCAGATCAGAAAGAAGTTTCACAGAATGCTTCTGTGTAGTTTATATTTGAATATATTCCTTTTTCCACTACTACTCTCTCAGCGCTCCAAATGTCCAGTTGCATTTTCTACAGAAACAGTGTTCAGATCTGCTCAATCAAAAGTATGGTTTAACTCTGTTACCTGAATGCACAGATCAGAAAGAAGTTTCACAGAATGATTCTGTGTAGTTTATATTTGGAGACATTCCTTTTTCCACTATTACCCTCTTAGCGCTCCGAATCTCCACTTGCATTTTCTACAGAAAGAGTGTTTCAGAACGGCTCAATCAAAACTAAGGTTCAACTCTTTTAGTTGAACAAACAGAACAGAAAGAAGTTTCACACAATTCTTCTGTGTAGTTTTTATTTGTAGACATTCTTTTTCCCAATATAGGCCTCTTAGCGCTCAGAATGTCCAATTGCAGTTTCTACAGAAAGAGTGTTTCAGAAAGGCTCAATCAAAAGCAAGGTTCAAATCTGTTAGTTGAATGCACAGAACAGAAAGAAGTTTCATACAATGCTTCTGTGTAGTTTATATTTGAACATATTCTTTTTTCCACTATTACCCACTTAGCGCTACGAATGTCCAGTTGCATTTTCTACAGACAGAGTGTTTCAAAACTGCTCAATCAAAAGTATGGTTTAACTCTGTTAGCTGAATGCTCAGATCAGAAAGAAGTTTCACAGAATGCTTCTGTGTAGTTTATATTTGTATATATTCCTTTTTCCACTACTACTCTCTTAGCGCTCCAAATGTCCAGTTGCATTTTCTACAGAAAGAGTGTTCAGATCTGCTCAATCAAAAGTATGGTTTAACTCTGTTAGCTGAATGCACAGATCAGAAAGAAGTTTCACAGAATGATTCTGTGTAGTTTATATTTGGAGACATTCCTTTTTCCACTATTACCCTCTTAGCGCTCCGAATCTCCACTTGCATTTTCTACAGAAAGAGTGTTTCAGAACGGCTCAATCAAAACTAAGATTCAACTCTTTTAGTTGAACAAACAGAACACAAAGAAGTTTCACACAATTCTTCTGTGTAGTTTTTATTTGTAGACATTCTTTTTCAAAATATAGGCCTCTTAGCGCTCAGAATGTCCAATTGCAGTTTCTGCAGAAAGAGTGTTTCAGAACGGCTCAATCAAAAGTAAGGTTCAACTCTGTTAGTTGAATGCACAGAACAGAAAGAAGTTTCATACAATGCTTCTGTGTAGTTTATATTTGAACATATTCTTTTTTCCACTATTACCCACTTAGCGCTACGAATGTCCAGTTGCATTTTCTACAGACAGAGTGTTTCAAAACTGCTCAATCAAAAGTATGGTTTAACTCTGTTAGCTGAATGCTCAGATCAGAAAGAAGTTTCACAGAATGCTTCTGTGTAGTTTATATTTGAATATATTCCTTTTTCCACTACTACGCTCTTAGCGCTCCAAATGTCCAGTTGCATTTTCTACAGAAAGAGTGTTCAGATCTGCTCAATCAAAAGTATGGTTTAACTCTGTTAGCTGAATGCACAGATCAGAAAGAAGTTTCACTGAATGATTCTGTGTAGTTTATATTTGAAGACATTCCTTTTTCCACTATTACCCTCTTAGCGCTCCGAATCTCCACTTGCATTTTCTACAAAGAGAGTGTTTCATAACTGCTCAATCAAAAATATGTTTTATCTCTGTTAACTGAATTTACAGATCAGAAATAAGTTTCACAGAATGCATCTGTGTAGCTTTTATTTGAAGATATTCTTTTTCCCAATGTAGGACTCTTAGCGCTTATCATGTCCAATTGCAGTTTCTACAGAAAGAGTGTTTCAGAACGGCTCAATCAAAAGTAAGGTTCAACTCTGTTAGTTGAATGCACAGAACAGAAAGAATTTTCACAGAATGCTACTGTGTAGTTTATATTTGAATATATTCCTTTTTCCACTATTACCCTCTTAGCGCTCCGAATGTCCACTTGCATTTTCTACAGAAAGAGTGTTCAGAACTGCGCAATCAAAAGTATGGTTTAACTCTGTTAGCTTAATGAACATATCAGAAATAAGTTTCACACAATGCTTCTGTGTAGTTTTTATTTGAAGATATTATTTTTCCCAATATAGGCCTCTTAGCGCTCAGAATGTCCAATTGCAGTTTCTACAGAAAGAGTGTTTCAGAAAGGCTCAATCAAAAGTAAGGTTCAACTCTGTTAGTTGAATGCACAGAACAGAAAGAAGTTTCATACAATGCTTCTGTGTAGTTTATATTTGAACATATTCATTTTTCCACTATTACCCACTTAGCGCTACGAATGTCCAGTTGCATTTTCTACAGACAGAGTGTTTCAAAACTGCTCAATCAAAAGTATGGTTTAACTCTGTTAGCTGAATGCTCAGATCAGAAAGAAGTTTCACAGAATGCTTCTGTGTAGTTTATATTTGAATATATTACTTTATCCACTACTACGCTCTTAGCGCTCCAAATGTCCAGTTGCATTTTCTACAGAAAGAGTGTTCAGATCTGCTCAATCAAAAGTATGGTTTAACTCTGTTAGCTGAATGAACAGATCAGAAAGAAGTTTCACCGAATGATTCTGTGTAGTTTATATTTGAAGACATTCCTTTTTCCACTATTACCCTCTTAGCGCTCCGAATCTCCACTTGCATTTTCTACAGAAAGAGTGTTTCAGAACGGCTCAATCAAAACTAAGGTTCAACTCTTTTAGTTGAACAAACAGAACAGAAAGAAGTTTCACACAATTCTTCTGTGTAGTTTTTATTTGTAGACATTCTTTTTCCCAATATAGGCCTCTTAGCGCTCAGAATGTCCAATTGCAGTTTCTACAGAAAGAGTGTTTCAGAACGGCTCAATCAAAAGTAAGGTTCAACTCTGTTAGTTGAATGCACAGAACAGAAAGGATTTTCACAGAATGCTACTGGGTAGTTTATATTTGAATATATTCCTTTTTCCACTATTACCCTCTTAGCGCTCCGAATGTCCATTTGCATTTTCTACAGAAAGAGTGTTCAGAACTGCGCAATCAAAAGTATGGTTTAACTCTGTTAGCTTAATGAACATATCAGTAATAAGTTTCAAACAATGCTTCTGTGTAGTTTTTATTTGAAGATATTATTTTTCCCAATATAGGCCTCTTAGCGCTCAGAATGTCCAATTGCAGTTTCTACAGAAAGAGTGTTTCAGAAAGGCTCAATCAAAAGTAAGGTTCAACTCTGTTAGTTGAATGCACAGAACAGAAAGAAGTTTCATACAATGCTTCTGTGTAGTTTATATTTGAACATATTCTTTTTTCCACTATTACCCACTTAGCGCTACGAATGTCCAGTTGCATTTTCTACAGACAGAGTGTTTCAAAACTGCTCAATCAAAAGTATGGTTTAACTCTGTTAGCTGAATGCTCAGATCAGAAGGAAGTTACACAGAATGCTTCTGTGTAGTTTATATTTGAGTATATTCCTTTTTCCACTACTACGCTCTTAGCGCTCCAAATGTCCAGTTGCATTTTCTACAGAAAGAGTGTTCAGATCTGCTCAATCAAAAGTATGGTTTAACTCTGTTAGCTGAATGCACAGATCAGAAAGAAGTTTCACCGAATGATTCTTTGTAGTTTATATTTGAAGACATTCCTTTTTCCACTATTACCCTCTTAGCGCTCCGAATCTCCACTTGCATTTTCTACAAAAAGAGTGTTTCATAACTGATCAATCAAAAATATGTTTTATCTCTGTTAATTGAATTTACAGATTAGAAATATGTTTCACAGAATGCATCTGTGTAGTTTTTATTTGAAGATATTCTTTTTCCCAATGTAGGCCTCTTAGCGCTTAGCATGTCCAATTGCAGTTTCTACAGAAAGAGTGTTTCAGAACGGCTCAATCAAAAGTAAGGTTCAACTCTGTTAGTTGAATGCACAGAACAGAAAGAATGTTCACAGAATGCTACTGTGTAGTTTATATTTGAATATATTCCTTTTTCCACTATTACCCTCTTAGCGCTCCAAATGTACACTTGCATTTTCTACAGAAAGAGTGTTCAGAACTGCGCAATCAAAAGTATGGTTTAACTGTGTTAGCTTAATGAACATATCAGAAATAAGTTTCACACAATGCTTCTGTGTAATTTTTATTTGAAGATATTATTTTTCCCAATATAGGCCTCTTAGCGCTCAGAATGTCCAATTGCAGTTTCTACAGAAAGAGTGTTTCAGAACGGCTCAATAAAAAGTAAGGTTCAACTCTGTTAGTTGAATGCACAGAACAGAAAGAAGTTTCATACAATGCTTCTGTGTAGTTTATATTTGAACATATTCTTTTTTCCACTATTACCCACTTAGCGCTACGAATGTCCAGTTGCATTTTCTACAGACAGAGTGTTTCAAAACTGCTCAATCAAAAGTATGGTTTAACTCTGTTAGCTGAATGCTCAGATCAGAAAGAAGTTTCACCGAATGCTTCTGTGTAGTTTGTATTTGAATATATTCCTTTTTCCACTACTACTCTCTTAGCGCTCCAAATGTCCAGTTGCATTTTCTACAGAAAGAGTGTTCAGATCTGCTCAATCAAAAGTATGGTTTAACTCTGTTAGCTGAATGCACAGATCAGAAAGAAGTTTCACAGAATGATTCTGTGTAGTTTATATTTGGAGACATTCCTTTTTCCACTATTACCCTCTTGGCGCTCCGAATCTCCACTTGCATTTTCTACAGAAAGAGTGTTTCAGAAAGGCTCAATCGAAACTAAGGTTCAACTCTTTTAGTTGAACAAACAGAACCGAAAGTAGTTTCACACAATTCTTCTGTGTAGTTTTTATTTGTAGACATTCTTTTTCCCAATATAGGCCTCTTAGCGCTCAGAATGTCCAATTGCAGTTTCTTCAGAAAGAGTGTTTCAGAACGGCTCAATCAAAAGTAAGTTTCAACTCTGTTAGTTGAATGCACAGAACAGAAAGAAGTTTCATACAATGCTTCTGTGTAGTTTATATTTGAACATATTCTTTTTTCCACTATTACCCACTTAGCGCTACGAATGTCCAGTTGCATTTTCTACAGACAGAGTGTTTCAAAACTGCTCAATCAAAAGTATGGTTTAACTCTGTTAGCTGAATGCTCAGATCAGAAAGAAGTTTCACAGAATGCTTCTGTGTAGTTTATATTTGAATATATTCCTTTTTCCACTACTACGCTCTTAGCGCTCCAAATGTCCAGTTGCATTTTCTACAGAAAGAGTGTTCAGATCTGCTCAATCAAAAGTATGCTTTAACTCTGTTAGCTGAATGCACAGATCAGAAAGAAGTTTCACTGAATGATTCTGTGTAGTTTATATTTGAAGACATTCCTTTTTCCACTATTACCCTCTTAGCACTCCGAATCTCCACTTGCATTTTCTACAAAGAGAGTGTTTCATAACTGCTCAATCAAAAATATGGTTTAGCTCTATTAACTGAATTTACAGATCAGAAATAAGTTTCACAGAATGCATCTGTGTAGTTTTTATTTGAAGATATTCTTTTTCCCAATGTAGGACTCTTAGCGCATAGCATGTCCAATTGCAGTTTCTACAGAAAGAGTGTTTCAGAACGGCTCAATCAAAAGTAAGGTTCAACTCTGTTAGTTGAATGCACAGAACAGAAAGAATTTTCACAGAATGCTACTGTGTAGTTTATATTTGAATATATTCCTTTTTCCACTATTACCCTCTTAGCGCTCCGAATGTCCACTTGCATTTTCTACAGAAAGAGTGTTCAGAACTGCGCAATCAAAAGTATGGTTTAACTCTGTTAGCTTAATGAACATATCAGAAATAAGTTTCACACAATGCTTCTGTGTAGTTTTTATTTGAAGATATTATTTTTCCCAATATAGGCCTCTTAGCGCTCAGAATGTCCAATTGCAATTTCTACAGAAAGAGTGTTTCAGAAAGGCTCAATCAAAAGTAAGGTTCAACTCTGTTAGTTGAATGCACAGAACAGAAAGAAGTTTCATACAATGCTTCTGTGTAGTTTATAATTGAACATATTCTTTTTTCCACTATTACCCACTTAGCGCTACGAATGTCCAGTTGCATTTTCTACAGACAGAGTGTTTCAAAACTGCTCAAACAAAAGTATGGTTTAACTCTGTTAGCTGAATGCTCAGATCAGAAAGAAGTTTCACAGAATGCTTCTGTGTAGTTTATATTTGAATATATTCCTTTTTCCACTACTACGCTCTTAGCGCTCCAAATGTCCAGTTGCATTTTCTACAGAAAGAGTGTTCAGATCTGCTCAATCAAAATTATGGTTTAACTCTGTTAGCTGAATGCACAGATCAGAAAGAAGTTTCACCGAATGATTCTGTGTAGTTTATATATGAAGACATTCCTTTTTCCACTATTAACCTCTTAGCGCTCCGAATCTCCACTTGCATTTTCTACAAAAAGAGTGTTTCATAACTGCTCAATCAAAAATATGCTTTATCTCTGTTAACTGAATTTACAGATCAGAAATAAGTTTCACAGAATGCATCTGTGTAGTTTTTATTTGAAGATATTCTTTTTCCCAATGTAGGCCTCTTAGCGCTTAGCATGTCCAATTTCAGTTTCTACAGAAACAGTGTTTCAGAACGGCTCAATCAAAAGTAAGGTTCAACTCTGTTAGTTGAATGCACAGAACAGAAAGAATTTTCACAGAATGCTACTGTGTAGTTAATATTTGAATATATTCCTTTTTCCACTATTACCCTCTTAGCGCTCCGAATGTCCACTTGCATTTTCTACAGAAAGAGTGTTCAGAACTGCGCAATCAAAAGTATGGTTTAACTCTGTTAGCTTAATGAACATATCAGAAATAAGTTTCACACAATGTTTCTGTGTAGTTTTTATTTGAAGATGTTAGTTTTTCCCAATATATGCCTCTTAGCGCTCAGAATGTCCAATTGCAGTTTCTACAGAAAGAGTGTTTCAGAAAGGCTCAATCAAAAGTAAGGTTCAACTCTGTTAGTTGAATGCACAGAACAGAAAGAAGTTTCATACAATGCTTCTGTGTAGTTTATATTTGAACATATTCTTTTTTCCACTATTACCCACTTAGCGCTACGAATGTCCAGTTGCATTTTCTACAGACAGAGTGTTTCAAAACTGCTGAATCAAAAGTACGGTTTAATTCTGTTAGCTGAATGCTCAGATCAGAAAGAAGTTTCACAGAATGCTTCTGTGTAGTTTATATTTGAATATATTCCTTTTTCCACTACTACGCTCTTAGCGCTCCAAATGTCCAGTTGCATTTTCTACAGAAAGAGTGTTCAGATCTGCTCAATCAAAAGTATGGTTTAACTCTGTTAGCTGAATGCACAGATCAGAAAGAAGTTTCACCGAATGATTCTGTGTAGTTTATATTTGAAGACATTCCTTTTTCCACTATTACCTTCTTAGCGCTCCGAATCTCCACTTGCATTTTCTACAAAAAGAGTGTTTCATAACTGCTCAATCAAAAATATGTTTTATCTCTGTTAACTGAATTTACAGATCAGAAATAAGTTTCACAGAATGCATCTGTGTAGTTTTTATTTGAAGATATTCTTTTTCCCAATATAGGCCTCTTAGCGCTTAGCATGTCCAATTGCAGTTTCTACAGAAAGAGTGTTTCAGAACGGCTCAATAAAAAGTAAGGTTCAACTCTGTTAGTTGAATGCACAGAACGGAAAGAATTTTCACAGAATGCTACTGTGTAGTTTATATTTGAATATATTCCTTTTTCCACTATTACCCTCTTAGCGCTCCGAATCTCCACTTGCATTTTCTACAAAAAGAGTGTTTCATAACTGCTCAATCAAAAATATGTTTTATCTCTGTTAACTGAATTTACAGATCAGAAATAAGTTTCACAGAATGCATCTGTGTAGTTTTTATTTGAAGATATTCTTTTTCCCAATATAGGGCTCTTAGCGCTTAGCATGTCCAATTGCAGTTTCTACAGAAAGAGTGTTTCAGAAAGGCTCAATCAAAAGTAAGGTTCAACTCTGTTAGTTGAATGCACAGAACAGAAAGAAGTTTCATACAATGCTTCTGTGTAGTTTATATTTGAACATATTCTTTTTTCCACTATTACCCACTTAGCGCTACGAATGTCCAGTTGCATTTTCTACAGACAGAGTGTTTCAAAACTGCTCAATCAAAAGTATGGTTTAACTCTGTTAGCTGAATGCTCAGATCAGAAAGAAGTTTCACAGAATGCTTCTGTGTAGTTTATATTTGAATATATTCCTTTTTCCATTACTACTCTCTTAGCGCTCCAAATGTCCAGTTGCATTTTCTACAGAAAGAGTGTTCAGATCTGCTCAATCAAAAGTATGGTTTAACTCTGTTAGCTGAATGCACAGATCAGAAAGTAGTTTCACAGAATGATTCTGTGTAGTTTATATTTGGAGACATTCCTTTTCCACTATTACCCTCTTAGCGCTCCGAATCTCCACTTGCATTTTCTACAGAAAGAGTGTTTCAGAACGGCTCAATCAAAACTAAGGTTCAACTCTTTTAGTTGAACAAACAGAACAGAAAGAAGTTTCACACAATTCTTCTGTGTAGTTTTTATTTGTAGACATTCTTTTTCCCAATATAGGCCTCTTAGCGCTCAGAATGTCCAATTGCAGTTTCTACAGAAAGAGTGTTTCAGAACGGCTCAATCAAATGTAAGGTTCAACTCTGTTAGTTGAATGCACAGAACAGAAAGAAGTTTCATACAATGCTTCTGTGTAGTTTATATTTGAACATATTCTTTTTTCCACTATTACCAACTGAGCGCTACGAATGTCCAGTTGCATTTTCTACAGACAGAGTGTTTCAAAACTGCTCAATCAAAAGTATGGTTTAACTCTGTTAGCTGAATGCTCAGATCAGAAAGATGTTTCACAGAATGCTTCTGTGTAGTTTATATTTGAGTATATTCATTTTTCCACTACTACGCTCTTAGCCCTCCAAATGTCCAGTTGCATTTTCTACAGAAAGAGTGTTCAGATCTGCTCAATCAAAAGTATGGTTTAACTCTGTTAGCTGAATGCACAGATCTGAAAGAAGTTTCACCGAATGATTCTTTGTAGTTTATATTTGAAGACATTTCTTTTTCCACTATTACCCTCTTAGCGCTCCGAATCTCCACTTGCATTTTCTACAAAAAGAGTGTTTCATAACTGCTCAATCAAAAATATGTTTTATCTCTGTTAACTGAATTTACAGATCAGAAATAAGTTTCACAGAATGCATCTGTGTAGTTTTTATTTGAAGATATTATTTTTCCCAATGTAGGCCTCTTAGCGCTTAGCATGTCCAATTGCAGTTTCTACAGAAAGAGTGTTTCAGAACAGCTCAATCAAAAGTAAGGTTCAACTCTGTTAGTTGAATGCACAGAACAGAAAGAATTTTCACAGAATGTTACTGTGTAGTTTATATTTGAATATATTCCTTTTTCCACTATTACCCTCTTAGCGCTCCGAATGTCCACTTGCATTTTCTACAGAAAGAGTGTTCAGAACTGCGCAATCAAAAGTATGGTTTAACTCTGTTAGCTTAATGAACATATCAGAAATAAGTTTCAAACAATGCTTCTGTGTAGTTTTTATTTGAAGATATTAGTTTTTCCCAATATAGGCCTCTTAGCGCTCAGAATGTCCAATTGCAGTTTCTACAGAAAGAGTGTTTCAGAAAGGCTCAATCAAAAGTAAGGTTCAACTCTGTTAGTTGAATGCACAGAACAGAAAGAAGTTTCATACAATGCTTCTGTGTAGTTTATATTTGAACATATTCTTTTTTCCACTATTACCCACTTAGCGCTACGAATGTCCCGTTGCATTTTCTACAGACAGAGTGTTTCAAAACTGCTGAATCAAAAGTACGGTTTAATTCTGTTAGCTGAATGCTCAGATTAGAAAGAAGTTTCACAGAATGCTTCTGTGTAGTTTATATTTGAATATATTCCTTTTTCCACTACTACGCTCTTAGCGCTCCAAATGTCCAGTTGCATTTTCTACAGAAAGAGTGTTCAGATCTGCTCAATCAAAAGTATGGTTTAACTCTGTTAGCTGCATGCACAGATCAGAAAGAAGTTTCACCGAATGATTCTGTGTAGTTTATATTTGAAGACATTCCTTTTTCCACTATTACCCTCTTAGCGCTCCGAATCTCCACTTGCATTTTCTACAAAAAGAGTGTTTCATAACTGCTCAATCAAAAATATGTTTTATCTCTGTTAACTGAATTTACAGATCAGAAATAAGTTTCACAGAATGCATCTGTGTAGTTTTTATTTGAAGATATACTTTTTCCCAATATAGGCCTCTTAGCGCTTAGCATGTCCAATTGCAGTTTCTACAGAAAGAGTGTTTCAGAAAGGCTCAATCAAAAGTAAGGTTCAACTCTGTTAGTTGAATGCACAGAACAGAAAGAAGTTTCATACAATGCTTATGTGTAGTTTATATTTGAACATATTCTTTTTTCCACTATTACCCACTTAACGCTACGAATGTCCAGTTGCATTTTCTACAGACAGAGTGTTTCAAAACTGCTCAATCAAAAGTATGGTTTAACTCTGTTAGCTGAATGCTCAGATCAGAAAGAAGTTTCACAGAATGCTTCTGTGTAGTTTATATTTGAATATATTCCTTTTTCCATTACTACTCTCTTAGCGCTCCAAATGTCCAGTTGCATTTTCTACAGAAAGAGTGTTCAGATCTGCTCAATCAAAAGTATGGTTTAACTCTGTTAGCTGAATGCACAGATCAGAAAGTTGTTTCACAGAATGATTCTGTGTAGTTTATATTTGGAGACATTCCTTTTCCACTATTACCCTCTTAGCGCTCCAAATCTCCACTTGCATTTTCTACAGAAAGAGTGTTTCAGAACGGCTCAATCAAAACTAAGGTTCAACTCTTTTAGTTGAACAAACAGAACAGAAAGAAGTTTCACACAATTCTTCTGTGTAGTTTTTATTTGTAGACATACTTTTTCCCAATATAGGCCTCTTAGCGCTCCGAATGTCCAATTGCAGTTTCTACAGAAAGAGTGTTTCAGAACGGCTCAATCAAAAGTAAGGTTCAACTCTGTTAGTTGAATGCACAGAACAGAAAGATGTTTCATACAATGCTTCTGTGTAGTTTATATTTGAACATATTCTTTTTTCCACTATTACCCACTTAGTGCTACGAATGTCCAGTTGCATTTTCTACAGACAGAGTGTTTCAAAACTGCTCTATCAAAAGTATGGTTTAACTCTGTTAGCTGAATGCTCAGATCAGAAAGAAGTTTCACAGAATGCTTCTGTGTAGTTTATATTTGAATATATTCCTTTTTCCACTACTACGCTCTTAGCGCTCCAAATGTCCAGTTGCATTTTCTACAGAAAGAGTGTTCAGATCTGCTCAATCAAAAGTATGGTTTAACTCAGTTAGCTGCATGCACAGATCAGAAAGAAGTTTCACCGAATGATTCTGTGTAGTTTATATTTGAAGACATTCCTTTTTCCACTATTACCCTCTTAGCGCAACGAATCTCCACTTGCATTTTCTACAAAAAGAGTGTTTCATAACTGCTCAATCAAAAATATGTTTTATCTCTGTTAACTGAATTTGCAGATCAGAAATAAGTTTCACAGAATGCATCTGTGTAGTTTTTATTTGAAGATATTATTTTTCCCAATATAGGCCTCTTAGCGCTTAGCATGTCCAATTGCAGTTTCTACAGAAAGAGTGTTTCAGAACGGCTCAATCAAAAGTAAGGTTCAACTCTGTTAGTTGAATGCACAGAACAGAAAGAATTTTCACAGAATGCTACTGTGTAGTTTATATTTGAATATATTCCTTTTTCCACTATTACCCTCTTAGCGCTCCGAATGTCCATTTGCATTTTCTACAGAAAGAGTGTTCAGAACTGCGCAATCAAAAGTATGGTTTAACTCTGTTAACTTAATGAACATATCAGTAATAAGTTTAACACAATGCTTCTGTGTAGTTTTTATTTGAAGATATTATTTTTCCCAATATACGCCTCTTAGCGCTCAGAATGTCCAATTGCAGTTTCTACAGAAAGAGTGTTTCAGAAAGGCTCAATCAAAAGTAAGGTTCAACTCTGTTAGTTGAATGCACAGAACAGAAAGAAGTTTCATACAATGCTTCTGTGTAGTTTATATTTGAACAGATTCTTTTTTCCACTATTACCCACTTAGCGCTACGAATGTCCAGTTGCATTTTCTACAGACAGAGTGTTTCAAAACTGCTCAATCAAAAGTATGGTTTAACTCTGTTAGCTGAATGCTCAGATCAGAAAGAAGTTTCACAGAATGCTTCTGTGTAGTTTATATTTGAGTATATTCCTTTTTCCACTACTATGCTCTTAGCGCTCCAAATGTCCAGTTGCATTTTCTACAGAAAGAGTGTTCAGATCTGCTCAATCAAAAGTATGGTTTAACTCTGTTAGCTGAATGCACAGATCAGAAAGAAGTTTCACCGAATGATTCTTTGTAGTTTATATTTGAAGACATTCCTTTTTCCACTATTACCATCTTAGCGCTCCGAATCTCCACTTGCATTTTCTACAAAAAGAGTGTTTCATAACTGCTCAATCAAAAATATGTTTTATCTCTGTTAACTGAATTTACAGATCAGAAATAAGTTTCACAGAATGCATCTGTGTAGTTTTTATTTGAAGATATTCTTTTTCCCAATGTAGGCCTCTTAGCGCTTAGCATGTCCAATTGCAGTTTCTACAGAAAGAGTGTTTCAGAACGGCTCAATCAAAAGTAAGGTTCAACTCTGTTAGTTGAATGCACAGAACAGAAAGAATTTTCACAGAATGCTACTGTGTAGTTTATATTTGAATATATTCCTTTTTCCACTATTACCCTCTTAGCGCTCCGAATGTCCACTTGCATTTTCTACAAAAAGAGTGTTTCATAACTGATCAATCAAAAATATGTTTTATCTCTGTTAACTGAATATACAGATCAGAAATAAGTTTCACAGAATGCATCTGTGTAGTTTTTATTTGAAGATATTCTTTTTCCCAATATAGGCCTCTTAGCGCTTAGCGTGTCCAATTGCAGTTTCTACAGAAAGAGTGTTTCAGAAAGGCTCAATCAAAAGTAAGGTTCAACTCTGTTAGTTGAATGCACAGAACAGAAAGAAGTTTCATACAATGCTTCTGTGCAGTTTATATTTGAACATATTCTTTTTTCCACTATTACCCACTTAGCGCTACGAATGTCCAGTTGCATTTCCTACAGACAGAGTGTTTCAAAACTGCTCAATCAAAAGTATGGTTTAACTCTGTTAGCTGAATGCTCAGATCAGAAAGAAGTTTCACAGAATGCTTCTGTGTAGTTTACATTTGAATATATTCCTTTTTCCACTACTACTCTCTTAGCGCTCCAAATGTCCAGTTGCATTTTCTACAGAAAGAGTGTTCAGATCTGCTCAATCAAAAGTATGGTTTAACTCTGTTAGCTGAATGCACAGATCAGAAAGAAGTTTCACAGAATGATTCTGTGTAGTTTATATTTGGAGACATTCCTTTTTCCACTATTACGCTCTTAGCGTTCCGAATCTCCACTTGCATTTTCTACAGAAAGAGTGTTTCAGAACGGCTCAATCAAAACTAAAGTTCAACTCTTTTAGTTGAACAAACAGAACAGAAAGAAGTTTCACACAATTCTTCTGTGTAGTTTTTATTTGTAGACATTCTTTTTCCCAATATAGGCCTCTTAGCGCTCAGAATGTCCAATTGCAGTTTCTACAGAAAGAGTGTTTCAGAACGGCTAAATCAAAAGTAAGGTTCAACTCTGTTAGTTGAATGCACAGAACAGAAAGAAGTTTCATACAATGCTTCTGTGTAGTTTATATTTGAACATATTCTTTTTTCCACTATTACCCACTTAGCGCTACGAATGTCCAGTTGCATTTTCTACAGACAGAGTGTTTCAAAACTGCTCAATCAAAAGTATGGTTTAACTCTGTTAGCTGAATGCTCAGATCAGAAAGAAGTTTCACAGAATGCTTCTGTGTAGTTTATATTTGAATATATTCCTTTTTCCACTACTACGCTCTTAGCGCTCCAAATGTACAGTTGCATTTTCTACAGAAAGAGTGTTCAGATCTGCTCAATCAAAAGTATGGTTTAACTCTGTTAGCTGCATGCACAGATCAGAAAGAAGTTTCACAGAATGATTCTGTGTAGTTTATATTTGGAGACATTCCTTTTCCACTATTACCCTCTTAGCGCTCCGAATCTCCACTTGAATATTCTACAGAAAGAGTGCTCAGAACTGCGCAGTCAAAAGTATGGTTTAACTCTGTTAGCTTAATGAACATATCAGTAATAAGTTTCACACAATGCTTCTGTGTAGTTTTTATTTGAAGATATTATTTTTCCCAATATAGGCCTCTTAGCGCTCAGAATGTCCAATTGCAGTTTCTACAGAAAGAGTGTTTCAGAAAGGCTCAATCAAAAGTAAGGTTCAACTCTGTTAGTTGAATGCACAGAACAGAAAGAAGTTTCATACAATGCTTATGTGTAGTTTATATTTGAACATATTCTTTTTTCCACTATTACCCACTTAACGCTACGAATGTCCAGTTGCATTTTCTACAGACAGAGTGTTTCAAAACTGCTCAATCAAAAGTATGGTTTAACTCTGTTAGCTGAATGCTCAGATCAGAAAGAAGTTTCACAGAATGCTTCTGTGTAGTTTATATTTGAATATATTCCTTTTTCCATTACTACTCTCTTAGCGCTCCAAATGTCCAGTTGCATTTTCTACAGAAAGAGTGTTCAGATCTGCTCAATCAAAAGTATGGTTTAACTCTGTTAGCTGAATGCACAGATCAGAAAGTTGTTTCACAGAATGATTCTGTGTAGTTTATATTTGGAGACATTCCTTTTCCACTATTACCCTCTTAGCGCTCCAAATCTCCACTTGCATTTTCTACAGAAAGAGTGTTTCAGAACGGCTCAATCAAAACTAAGGTTCAACTCTTTTAGTTGAACAAACAGAACAGAAAGAAGTTTCACACAATTCTTCTGTGTAGTTTTTATTTGTAGACATACTTTTTCCCAATATAGGCCTCTTAGCGCTCCGAATGTCCAATTGCAGTTTCTACAGAAAGAGTGTTTCAGAACGGCTCAATCAAAAGTAAGGTTCAACTCTGTTAGTTGAATGCACAGAACAGAAAGATGTTTCATACAATGCTTCTGTGTAGTTTATATTTGAACATATTCTTTTTTCCACTATTACCCACTTAGTGCTACGAATGTCCAGTTGCATTTTCTACAGACAGAGTGTTTCAAAACTGCTCTATCAAAAGTATGGTTTAACTCTGTTAGCTGAATGCTCAGATCAGAAAGAAGTTTCACAGAATGCTTCTGTGTAGTTTATATTTGAATATATTCCTTTTTCCACTACTACGCTCTTAGCGCTCCAAATGTCCAGTTGCATTTTCTACAGAAAGAGTGTTCAGATCTGCTCAATCAAAAGTATGGTTTAACTCAGTTAGCTGCATGCACAGATCAGAAAGAAGTTTCACCGAATGATTCTGTGTAGTTTATATTTGAAGACATTCCTTTTTCCACTATTACCCTCTTAGCGCAACGAATCTCCACTTGCATTTTCTACAAAAAGAGTGTTTCATAACTGCTCAATCAAAAATATGTTTTATCTCTGTTAACTGAATTTGCAGATCAGAAATAAGTTTCACAGAATGCATCTGTGTAGTTTTTATTTGAAGATATTATTTTTCCCAATATAGGCCTCTTAGCGCTTAGCATGTCCAATTGCAGTTTCTACAGAAAGAGTGTTTCAGAACGGCTCAATCAAAAGTAAGGTTCAACTCTGTTAGTTGAATGCACAGAACAGAAAGAATTTTCACAGAATGCTACTGTGTAGTTTATATTTGAATATATTCCTTTTTCCACTATTACCCTCTTAGCGCTCCGAATGTCCATTTGCATTTTCTACAGAAAGAGTGTTCAGAACTGCGCAATCAAAAGTATGGTTTAACTCTGTTAACTTAATGAACATATCAGTAATAAGTTTAACACAATGCTTCTGTGTAGTTTTTATTTGAAGATATTATTTTTCCCAATATACGCCTCTTAGCGCTCAGAATGTCCAATTGCAGTTTCTACAGAAAGAGTGTTTCAGAAAGGCTCAATCAAAAGTAAGGTTCAACTCTGTTAGTTGAATGCACAGAACAGAAAGAAGTTTCATACAATGCTTCTGTGTAGTTTATATTTGAACAGATTCTTTTTTCCACTATTACCCACTTAGCGCTACGAATGTCCAGTTGCATTTTCTACAGACAGAGTGTTTCAAAACTGCTCAATCAAAAGTATGGTTTAACTCTGTTAGCTGAATGCTCAGATCAGAAAGAAGTTTCACAGAATGCTTCTGTGTAGTTTATATTTGAGTATATTCCTTTTTCCACTACTATGCTCTTAGCGCTCCAAATGTCCAGTTGCATTTTCTACAGAAAGAGTGTTCAGATCTGCTCAATCAAAAGTATGGTTTAACTCTGTTAGCTGAATGCACAGATCAGAAAGAAGTTTCACCGAATGATTCTTTGTAGTTTATATTTGAAGACATTCCTTTTTCCACTATTACCATCTTAGCGCTCCGAATCTCCACTTGCATTTTCTACAAAAAGAGTGTTTCATAACTGCTCAATCAAAAATATGTTTTATCTCTGTTAACTGAATTTACAGATCAGAAATAAGTTTCACAGAATGCATCTGTGTAGTTTTTATTTGAAGATATTCTTTTTCCCAATGTAGGCCTCTTAGCGCTTAGCATGTCCAATTGCAGTTTCTACAGAAAGAGTGTTTCAGAACGGCTCAATCAAAAGTAAGGTTCAACTCTGTTAGTTGAATGCACAGAACAGAAAGAATTTTCACAGAATGCTACTGTGTAGTTTATATTTGAATATATTCCTTTTTCCACTATTACCCTCTTAGCGCTCCGAATGTCCACTTGCATTTTCTACAAAAAGAGTGTTTCATAACTGATCAATCAAAAATATGTTTTATCTCTGTTAACTGAATATACAGATCAGAAATAAGTTTCACAGAATGCATCTGTGTAGTTTTTATTTGAAGATATTCTTTTTCCCAATATAGGCCTCTTAGCGCTTAGCGTGTCCAATTGCAGTTTCTACAGAAAGAGTGTTTCAGAAAGGCTCAATCAAAAGTAAGGTTCAACTCTGTTAGTTGAATGCACAGAACAGAAAGAAGTTTCATACAATGCTTCTGTGCAGTTTATATTTGAACATATTCTTTTTTCCACTATTACCCACTTAGCGCTACGAATGTCCAGTTGCATTTCCTACAGACAGAGTGTTTCAAAACTGCTCAATCAAAAGTATGGTTTAACTCTGTTAGCTGAATGCTCAGATCAGAAAGAAGTTTCACAGAATGCTTCTGTGTAGTTTACATTTGAATATATTCCTTTTTCCACTACTACTCTCTTAGCGCTCCAAATGTCCAGTTGCATTTTCTACAGAAAGAGTGTTCAGATCTGCTCAATCAAAAGTATGGTTTAACTCTGTTAGCTGAATGCACAGATCAGAAAGAAGTTTCACAGAATGATTCTGTGTAGTTTATATTTGGAGACATTCCTTTTTCCACTATTACGCTCTTAGCGTTCCGAATCTCCACTTGCATTTTCTACAGAAAGAGTGTTTCAGAACGGCTCAATCAAAACTAAAGTTCAACTCTTTTAGTTGAACAAACAGAACAGAAAGAAGTTTCACACAATTCTTCTGTGTAGTTTTTATTTGTAGACATTCTTTTTCCCAATATAGGCCTCTTAGCGCTCAGAATGTCCAATTGCAGTTTCTACAGAAAGAGTGTTTCAGAACGGCTAAATCAAAAGTAAGGTTCAACTCTGTTAGTTGAATGCACAGAACAGAAAGAAGTTTCATACAATGCTTCTGTGTAGTTTATATTTGAACATATTCTTTTTTCCACTATTACCCACTTAGCGCTACGAATGTCCAGTTGCATTTTCTACAGACAGAGTGTTTCAAAACTGCTCAATCAAAAGTATGGTTTAACTCTGTTAGCTGAATGCTCAGATCAGAAAGAAGTTTCACAGAATGCTTCTGTGTAGTTTATATTTGAATATATTCCTTTTTCCACTACTACGCTCTTAGCGCTCCAAATGTACAGTTGCATTTTCTACAGAAAGAGTGTTCAGATCTGCTCAATCAAAAGTATGGTTTAACTCTGTTAGCTGCATGCACAGATCAGAAAGAAGTTTCACAGAATGATTCTGTGTAGTTTATATTTGGAGACATTCCTTTTCCACTATTACCCTCTTAGCGCTCCGAATCTCCACTTGAATATTCTACAGAAAGAGTGCTCAGAACTGCGCAGTCAAAAGTATGGTTTAACTCTGTTAGCTTAATGAACATATCAGTAATAAGTTTCACACAATGCTTCTGTGTAGTTTTTATTTGAAGATATTATTTTTCCCAATATAGGCCTCTTAGCGCTCAGAATGTCCAATTGCAGTTTCTACAGAAAGAGTGTTTCAGAAAGGCTCAATCAAAAGTAAGGTTCAACTCTGTTAGTTGAATGCACAGAACAGAAAGAAGTTTCATACAATGCTTCTGTGTAGTTTATATTTGAACATATTCTTTTTTCCACTATTACCAACTTAGCGCTACGAATGTCCAGTTGCATTTTCTACAGACAGAGTATTTCAAATCTGCTCAATCAAAAGTATGGTTTAACTATGTTAGCTGAATGCTCAGATCAGAGAGAAGTTTCAAAGAATGATTCTGTGTAGTTTATGTTTGAATATATTCCTTTTTCCACTACTACTCTCTTAGCGCTCCAAATGTCCAGTTGCATTTTCTACAGAAAGAGTGTTCAGATCTGCTCAATCAAAAGTATGGTTTAACTCTGTTAGCTGAATGCACAGATCAGAAAGAAGTTTCACCGAATGATTCTGTGTAGTTTATATTTGAAGACATTCCTTTTTCCACTATTACCCTCTTAGCGCTCCGAATCTCCACTTGCATTTTCTACAAAAAGAGTGTTTCATAACTGCTCAATCAAAAATATGTTTTATCTCTGTTAACTGAATTTACAGATCAGAAATAAGTTTCACAGAATGCATCTGTGTAGTTTTTATTTGAAGATATTCTTTTTCCCATTGTAGGCCTCTTAGCGCTTAGCATGTCCAATTGCAGTTTCTTCAGAAAGAGTGTTTCAGAACGGCTCAATCTAAAGTAAGGTTCAACTCTGTTAGTTGAATGCACAGAACAGAAAGAATTTTCACAGAATGCTACTGTGTAGTTTATATTTGAATATATTCCTTTTTCCACTATTACCCTCTTAGCGCTCCGAATGTCCACTTGAATATTCTACAGAAAGAGTGTTCAGAACTGCGCAATCAAAAGTATGGTATAACTCTGTTAGCTTAATGAACATATCAGAAATAAGTTTCACACAATGCTTCTGTGTAGTTTTTATTTGAAGATATTATTTTTCCCAATATAGGCCTCTTAGCGCTCAGAATGTAAAATTGCAGTTTCTACAGAAAGAGTGTTTCAGAAAGGCTCAATCAAAACTAAGGTTCAACTCTGTTAGTTGAATGCACAGAACAGAAAGAAGTTTCATACAATGCTTCTGTGTAGTTTATATTTGAACATATTCTTTTTTCCACTATTTCCAACTTAGCGCTACGAATGTCCAGTTGCATTTTCTACAGACAGAGTGTTTCAAAACTGCTCAATCAAAAGTATTGTTTAACTCTGTTAGCTGAATGCTCAGATCAGAAAGAAGTTTCATAGAATGCTTCTGTGTAGTTTATATTTGAATATATTCCTTTTTCCACTACTACGCTCTTAGCGCTCCAAATGTCCAGTTGCATTTTCTACAGAAAGAGTGTTCAGATCTGCTCAATCAAAAGTATGGTTTAACTCTGTTAGCTGAATGCACAGATCAGAAAGAAGTTTCACCGAATGATTCTGTGTAGTTTATATTTGAATATATTCCTTTTTCCACTACTACGCTCTTAGCGCTCCAAATGTCCAGTTGCATTTTCTACAGAAAGAGTGTTCAGATCTGCTCAATCAAAAGTATGGTTTAACTCTGTTAGCTGAATGCACAGATCAGAAAGAAGTTTCACCGAATGATTCTGTGTAGTTTATATTTGAAGTCATTCCTTTTTCCACTATTACCCTCTTAGCGCTCCGAATCTCCACTTGCATTTTCTACAAAAAGAGTGTTTCATAACTGCTCAATCAAAAATATGTTTTATGTCTGTTAACTGAATTTACAGATCAGAAATAAGTTTCACAGAATGCATCTGTGTAGTTTTTATTTGAAGATATTCTTTTTCTAAATATAGGCCTCTGAGCGCTTAGCATGTCCAATTGCAGTTTCTACAGAAAGAGTGTTTCAGAACGGCTCAATCAAAAGTAAGGTTCAACTCTGTTAGTTGAATGCACAGAACAGAAAGTATTTTCACAGAATGCTACTGTGTAGTTTATATTTGAATATATTCCTTTTTCCACTATTACCCTCTTAGCGCTCCGAATGTCCATTTGCATTTTCTACAGAAAGAGTGTTCAGAACTGGGCAATCAAAAGTATGGTTTAACTCTGTTAGCTTAATGAACATATCAGTAATAAGTTTCACACAATGATTCTGTGTAGTTTTTATTTGAAGATATTATTTTTCCCAATATAGGCCTCTTAGCGCTCAGAATGTCCAATTGCAGTTTCTACAGAAAGAGTGTTTCAGAAAGGCTCAATCAAAAGTAAGGTTCAACTCTGTTAGTTGAATGCACAGAACAGAAAGAAGTTTCATACAATGCTTCTGTGTAGTTTATATTTGAAAATATTCTTTTTTCCAGTATTACCCACTTAGCGCTACGAATGTCCAGTTACATTTTCTACAGACAGAGTGTTTCAAAACTGCTCAATCAAAAGTATGGTTTAACTCTGTTAGCTGAATGCTCAGATCAGAATGAAGTTTCACAGAATGCTTCTGTGTAGTTTATATTTGAATATATTCCTTTTTCCACTACTACTCTCTTAGCGCTCCAAATGTCCAGTTGCATTTTCTACAGAAAGAGTGTTCAGATCTGCTCAATCAAAAGTATGGTTTAACTCTGTTAGCTGAATGCACAGATCAGAAAGAAGTTTCACAGAATGATTCTGTGTAGTTTATATTTGGAGACATTCCTTTTCCACTATTACCCTCTTAGCGCTCCGAATCTCCACTTGCATTTTCTACAGAAAGTGTGTTTCAGAACGGCTCAATCAAAACTAAGGTTCAACTCTTTTAGTTGAACAAACAGAACAGAAAGAAGTTTCAAACAATTCTTCTGTGTAGTTTTTATTTGTAGACATTCTTTTTCCCAATATAGGCCTCTTAGCGCTCAGAATGTCCAATTGCAGTTTCTACAGAAAGAGTGTTTCAGAACGGCTCAATCAAAAGTAAGGTTCAACTCTGTTAGTTGAATGCACAGAACAGAAAGAAGTTCCA
Organism: Symphalangus syndactylus; assembly: GCF_028878055.3. Classification (NCBI taxonomy): domain Eukaryota; kingdom Metazoa; phylum Chordata; class Mammalia; order Primates; family Hylobatidae; genus Symphalangus; species Symphalangus syndactylus. The sequence continues at coordinate 6,776,787 of NC_072445.2, read as the reverse complement.
TACAATGCTTCTGTGTAGTTTATATTTGAACATATTCTTTTTTCCAGTATTACCCACTTTGCGCTACGAATGTCCAGTTGCATTTTCTACAGACAGAGTGTTTCAAAACTGCTCAATCAAAAGTATGGTTTAACTCTGTTAGCTGAATGCTCAGATCAGAAAGAAGTTTCACAGAATGCTTCTGTGTAGTTTATATTTGAATATATTCCTTTTTCCACTACTACGCTCTTAGCGCTCCAAATGTCCAGTTGCATTTTCTACAGAAAGAGTGTTCAGATCTGCTCAATCAAAAGTATGGTTTAACTCTGTTAGCTGAATGCACAGATCAGAAAGAAGTTTCACCGAATGATTCTGTGTAGTTTATATTTGAAGACATTCCTTTTTCCACTATTACCCTCTTAGCGCTCCGAATCTCCACTTGCATTTTCTACAAAAAGAGTGTTTCATAACTGCTCAATCAAAAATATGTTTTATCTCTGTTAACTGAATTTACAGATCAGAAATAAGTTTCACAGAATGCATCTGTATAGTTTTTATTTGAAGATATTCTTTTTCCCAATGTAGGCCTCTTAGCGCTTAGCATGTCCAATTGCAGTTTCTACAGAAAGAGTGTTTCAGAACGGCTCAATCTAAAGTAAGGTTCAACTCTGTTAGTTGAATGCACAGAACAGAAAGAATTTTCACAGAATGCTACTGTGTAGTTTATATTTGAATATATTCCTTTTTCCACTATTACCCTCTTAGCGCTCCGAATGTCCACTTGAATATTCTACAGAAAGAGTGTTCAGAACTGCGCAGTCAAAAGTATGGTTTAACTCTGTTAGCTTAATGAACATATCAGAAATAAGTTTCACACAATGCTTCTGTGTAGTTTTTATTTGAAGATATTTTTTTTCCCAATATAGGCCTCTTAGCGCTCAGAATGTAAAATTGCAGTTTCTACAGAAAGAGTGTTTCAGAAAGGCTCAATCAAAAGTAAGGTTCAACTCTGTTAGTTGAATGCACAGAACAGAAAGATGTTTCATACAATGCTTCTGTGTAGTTTATATTTGAACATATTCTTTTTTCCACTATTACCAACTTAGCGCTAAGAACGTCCAGTTGCATTTTCTACAGACAGAGTGTTTCAAAACTGCTCAATCAAAGGTATGGTTTAACTCTGTTAGCTGAATGCTCAGATCAGAAAGAAGTTTCATAGAATGCTTCTGTGTAGTTTATATTTGAATATATTCCTTTTTCCACTAGTACGCTCTTAGCGCTCCAAATGTCCAGTTGCATTTTCTACAGAAAGAGTGTTCAGATCTGCTCAATCAAAAGTATGGTTTAACTCTGTTAGCTGAATGCACAGATCAGAAAGAAGTTTCACCGAATGATTCTGTGTAGTTTATATTTGAAGACATTCCTTTTTCCACTATTACCCTCTTAGCGCTCCGAATCTCCACTTGCATTTTCTACAAAAAGAGTGTTTCAAAACTGCTCAATCAAAAATATGTTTTATCTCTGTTAACTGAATTTACAGATCAGAAATAAGTTTCACAGAATGCATCTGTGTAGTTTTTATTTGAAGATATTCTTTTTCCCAATGAAGGCCTCTTAGCGCTTAGCATGTCCAATTGCAGTTTCTACAGAAAGAGTGTTTCAGAACGGCTCAATCAAAAGTAAGGTTCAACTCTGTTAGTTGAATGCACAGAACAGAAATAATTTTCACAGAATGCTACTGTGTAGTTTATATTTGAATATATTCCTTTTTCCACTATTACCCTCTTAGCGCTCCGAATGTCCACTTGCATTTTCTACAGAAAGAGTGTTCAGAACTGCGCAATCAAAAGTATGGTTTAACTCTGTTAGCTTAATGAACATATCAGAAATAAGTTTCACACAATGCTTCTGTGTAGTTTTTATTTGAAGATATTATTTTTCCCAATATAGGCCTCTTAGCGCTCAGAATGTCCAATTGCAGTTTCTACAGAAAGAGTGTTTCAGAAAGGCTCAATCAAAAGTAAGGTTCAAATCTGTTAGTTGAATGCACAGAACAGAAAGAAGTTTCATACAATGCATCTGTGTAGTTTATATTTGAACATATTCTTTTTTCCACTATTACCCACTTAGCGCTACGAATGTCCAGTTGCATTTTCTACAGACAGAGTGTTTCAAAACTGCTCAATCAAAAGTATGGTTTAACTCTGTTAGCTGAATGCTCAGATCAGAAAGAAGTTTCACAGAATGCTTCTGTGTAGTTTATATTTGAATATATTCCTTTTCCCACTACTACTCTCTTAGCGCTCCAAATGTCCAGTTGCATTTTCTGCAGAAAGAGTGTTCAGATCTGCTCAATCAAAAGTATGGTTTAACTCTGTTAGCTGAATGCACCGATCAGAAAGAAGGTTCACAGAATGATTCTGTGTAGTTTATATTTGGAGACATTCCTTTTTCCACTATTACCCTCTTAGCGCTCCGAATCTCCACTTGCATTTTCTACAGAAAGAGTGTTTCAGAACGGCTCAATCAAAACAAAGTTCAACTCTTTTAGTTGAACAAACAGAACAGAAAGAAGTTTCACACAATTCTTCTGTGTAGTTTTTATTTGTAGACATTATTTTTCCCAATATAGGCCTCTTAGCGCTCAGAATGTCCAATTGCAGTTTCTACAGAAAGAGTGTTTCAGAACGGCTCAATCAAAATTAAGGTTCAACTCTGTTAGTTGAATGCACAGAACAGAAAGAAGTTTCATACAATACTTCTGTGTAGTTTATATTTGAACATATTCTTTTTTCCACTATTACCCACTTAGCGCTACGAATGTCCAGTTGCATTTTCTACAGACAGAGTGTTTCAAAACTGCTCAATCAAAAGTATGGTTTAACTCTGTTAGCTGAATGCTCAGATCAGAATGAAGTTTCACAGAATGCTTCTGTGTAGTTTATATTTGAATATATTCCTTTTTCCACTACTACTCTCTTAACGCTCCAAATGTCCAGTTGCATTTTCTACAGAAAGAGTGTTCAGATCTGCTCAATCAAAAGTATGGTTTAACTCTGTTAGCTGAATGCACAGATCAGAAAGAAGTTTCACAGAATGATTCTGTGTAGTTTATATTTGGAGACATTCCTTTTCCACTATTACCCTCTTAGCGCTCCGAATCTCCACTTGCATTTTCTACAAATAGTGTTTCAGAACGGCTCAATCAAAACTAAGGTTCAACTCTTTTAGTTGAACAAACAGAACAGAAAGAAGTTTCACACAATTCTTCTGTGTAGTTTTTATTTGTAGACATTCTTTTTCCCAATATAGGCCTCTTAGCGCTCAGAATGTCCAATTGCAGTTTCTACAGAAAGAGTGTTTCAGAACGGCTCAATCAAAAGTAAGGTTCAACTCTGTTAGTTGAATGCACAGAACAGAAAGAAGTTTCATACAATGCTTCTGTGTAGTTTATATTTGAACATATTCTTTTTTCCAGTATTACCCACTTAGCGCTACGAATGTCCAGTTGCATTTTCTACAGACAGAGTGTTTCAAAACTGCTCAATCAAAAGTATGGGTTAACTCTGTTAGCTGAATGCTCAGATCAGAAAGAAGTTTCACAGAATGCTTCTGTGTAGTTTATATTTGAATATATTACTTTTTCCACTACTACGCTCTTAGCGCTCCAAATGTCCAGTTGCATTTTCTACAGAAAGAGTGTTCAGATCTGCTCAATCAAAAGTATGGTTTAACTCTGTTAGCTGAATGCACAGATCAGGAAAAAGTTTCACCGAATTATTCTGTGTAGTTTATATTTGAAGACATTCCTTTTTCCACTATTACCCTCTTAGCGCTCCGAATCTCCACTTGCATTTTCTACAAAAAGAGTGTTTCATAACTGCTCAATCAAAAATATGTTTTATCTCTGTTAACTGAATTTACAGATCAGAAATAAGTTTCACAGAATGCATCTGTATAGTTTTTATTTGAAGATATTCTTTTTCCCAATGTAGGCCTCTTAGCGCTTAGCATGTCCAATTGCAGTTTCTACAGAAAGAGTGTTTCAGAACGGCTCAATCTAAAGTAAGGTTCAACTCTGTTAGTTGAATGCACAGAACAGAAAGAATTTTCACAGAATGCTACTGTGTAGTTTATATTTGAATATATTCCTTTTTCCACTATTACCCTCTTAGCGCTCCGAATGTCCACTTGAATATTCTACAGAAAGAGTGTTCAGAACTGCGCAGTCAAAAGTATGGTTTAACTCTGTTAGCTTAATGAACATATCAGAAATAAGTTTCACACAATGCTTCTGTGTAGTTTTTATTTGAAGATATTTTTTTTCCCAATATAGGCCTCTTAGCGCTCAGAATGTAAAATTGCAGTTTCTACAGAAAGAGTGTTTCAGAAAGGCTCAATCAAAAGTAAGGTTCAACTCTGTTAGTTGAATGCACAGAACAGAAAGAAGTTTCATACAATGCTTCTGTGTAGTTTATATTTGAACATATTCTTTTTTCCACTATTACCAACTTAGCGCTAAGAACGTCCAGTTGCATTTTCTACAGACAGAGTGTTTCAAAACTGCTCAATCAAAGGTATGGTTTAACTCTGTTAGCTGAATGCTCAGATCAGAAAGAAGTTTCATAGAATGCTTCTGTGTAGTTTATATTTGAATATATTCCTTTTTCCACTAGTACGCTCTTAGCGCTCCAAATGTCCAGTTGCATTTTCTACAGAAAGAGTGTTCAGATCTGCTCAATCAAAAGTATGGTTTAACTCTGTTAGCTGAATGCACAGATCAGAAAGAAGTTTCACCGAATGATTCTGTGTAGTTTATATTTGAAGACATTCCTTTTTCCACTATTACCCTCTTAGCGCTCCGAATCTCCACTTGCATTTTCTACAAAAAGAGTGTTTCAAAACTGCTCAATCAAAAATATGTTTTATCTCTGTTAACTGAATTTACAGATCAGAAATAAGTTTCACAGAATGCATCTGTGTAGTTTTTATTTGAAGATATTCTTTTTCCCAATGAAGGCCTCTTAGCGCTTAGCATGTCCAATTGCAGTTTCTACAGAAAGAGTGTTTCAGAACGGCTCAATCAAAAGTAAGGTTCAACTCTGTTAGTTGAATGCACAGAACAGAAATAATTTTCACAGAATGCTACTGTGTAGTTTATATTTGAATATATTCCTTTTTCCACTATTACCCTCTTAGCGCTCCGAATGTCCACTTGCATTTTCTACAGAAAGAGTGTTCAGAACTGCGCAATCAAAAGTATGGTTTAACTCTGTTAGCTTAATGAACATATCAGAAATAAGTTTCACACAATGCTTCTGTGTAGTTTTTATTTGAAGATATTATTTTTCCCAATATAGGCCTCTTAGCGCTCAGAATGTCCAATTGCAGTTTCTACAGAAAGAGTGTTTCAGAAAGGCTCAATCAAAAGTAAGGTTCAAATCTGTTAGTTGAATGCACAGAACAGAAAGAAGTTTCATACAATGCATCTGTGTAGTTTATATTTGAACATATTCTTTTTTCCACTATTACCCACTTAGCGCTACGAATGTCCAGTTGCATTTTCTACAGACAGAGTGTTTCAAAACTGCTCAATCAAAAGTATGGTTTAACTCTGTTAGCTGAATGCTCAGATCAGAAAGAAGTTTCACAGAATGCTTCTGTGTAGTTTATATTTGAATATATTCCTTTTCCCACTACTACTCTCTTAGCGCTCCAAATGTCCAGTTGCATTTTCTGCAGAAAGAGTGTTCAGATCTGCTCAATCAAAAGTATGGTTTAACTCTGTTAGCTGAATGCACCGATCAGAAAGAAGGTTCACAGAATGATTCTGTGTAGTTTATATTTGGAGACATTCCTTTTTCCACTATTACCCTCTTAGCGCTCCGAATCTCCACTTGCATTTTCTACAGAAAGAGTGTTTCAGAACGGCTCAAACAAAACAAAGTTCAACTCTTTTAGTTGAACAAACAGAACAGAAAGAAGTTTCACACAATTCTTCTGTGTAGTTTTTATTTGTAGACATTATTTTTCCCAATATAGGCCTCTTAGCGCTCAGAATGTCCAATTGCAGTTTCTACAGAAAGAGTGTTTCAGAACGGCTCAATCAAAATTAAGGTTCAACTCTGTTAGTTGAATGCACAGAACAGAAAGAAGTTTCATACAATACTTCTGTGTAGTTTATATTTGAACATATTCTTTTTTCCACTATTACCCACTTAGCGCTACGAATGTCCAGTTGCATTTTCTACAGACAGAGTGTTTCAAAACTGCTCAATCAAAAGTATGGTTTAACTCTGTTAGCTGAATGCTCAGATCAGAATGAAGTTTCACAGAATGCTTCTGTGTAGTTTATATTTGAATATATTCTTTTTTCCACTACTACTCTCTTAGCGCTCCAAATGTCCAGTTGCATTTTCTACAGAAAGAGTGTTCAGATCTGCTCAATCAAAAGTATGGTTTAACTCTGTTAGCTGAATGCACAGATCAGAAAGAAGTTTCACAGAATGATTCTGTGTAGTTTATATTTGGAGACATTCCTTTTCCACTATTACCCTCTTAGCGCTCCGAATCTCCACTTGCATTTTCTACAAATAGTGTTTCAGAACGGCTCAATCAAAACTAAGGTTCAACTCTTTTAGTTGAACAAACAGAACAGAAAGAAGTTTCACACAATTCTTCTGTGTAGTTTTTATTTGTAGACATTCTTTTTCCCAATATAGGCCTCTTAGCGCTCAGAATGTCCAATTGCAGTTTCTACAGAAAGAGTGTTTCAGAACGGCTCAATCAAAAGTAAGGTTCAACTCTGTTAGTTGAATGCACAGAACAGAAAGAAGTTTCATACAATGCTTCTGTGTAGTTTATATTTGAACATATTCTTTTTTCCAGTATTACCCACTTAGCGCTACGAATGTCCAGTTGCATTTTCTACAGACAGAGTGTTTCAAAACTGCTCAATCAAAAGTATGGGTTAACTCTGTTAGCTGAATGCTCAGATCAGAAAGAAGTTTCACAGAATGCTTCTGTGTAGTTTATATTTGAATATATTACTTTTTCCACTACTACGCTCTTAGCGCTCCAAATGTCCAGTTGCATTTTCTACAGAAAGAGTGTTCAGATCTGCTCAATCAAAAGTATGGTTTAACTCTGTTAGCTGAATGCACAGATCAGGAAGAAGTTTCACCGAATTATTCTGTGTAGTTTATATTTGAAGACATTCCTTTTTCCACTATTACCCTCTTAGCGCTCCGAATCTCCACTTGCATTTTCTACAAAAAGAGTGTTTCATAACTGCTCAATCAAAAATATGTTTTATCTCTGTTAACTGAATTTACAGATCAGAAATAAGTTTCACAGAATGCATCTGTATAGTTTTTATTTGAAGATATTCTTTTTCCCAATGTAGGCCTCTTAGCGCTTAGCATGTCCAATTGCAGTTTCTACAGAAAGAGTGTTTCAGAACGGCTCAATCTAAAGTAAGGTTCAACTCTGTTAGTTGAATGCACAGAACAGAAAGAATTTTCACAGAATGCTACTGTGTAGTTTATATTTGAATATATTCCTTTTTCCACTATTACCCTCTTAGCGCTCCGAATGTCCACTTGAATATTCTACAGAAAGAGTGTTCAGAACTGCGCAGTCAAAAGTATGGTTTAACTCTGTTAGCTTAATGAACATATCAGAAATAAGTTTCACACAATGCTTCTGTGTAGTTTTTATTTGAAGATATTATTTTTCCCAATATTGGCCTCTTAGCGCTCAGAATGTAAAATTGCAGTTTCTACAGAAAGAGTGTTTCAGAAAGGCTCAATCAAATGTAAGGTTCAACTCTGTTAGTTGAATGCACAGAACAGAAAGAAGTTTCATACAATGCTTCTGTGTAGTTTATATTTGAACATATTCTTTTTTCCACTATTACCAACTTAGCGCTACGAATGTCCAGTTGCATTTTCTACAGATAGAGTGTTTCAAAACTGCTCAATCAAAGGTATGGTTTAAATCTGTTAGCTGAATGCTCAGATCAGAAAGAAGTTTCATAGAATGCTTCTGTGTAGTTTATATTTGAATATATTCCTTTTTCCACTAGTACGCTCTTAGCGCTCCAAATGTCCAGTTGCATTTTCTACAGAAAGAGTGTTCAGATCTGCTCAATCAAAAGTATGGTTTAACTCTGTTAGCTGAATGCACAGATCAGAAAGAAGTTTCACCGAATGATTCTGTGTAGTTTATATTTGAAGACATTCCTTTTTCCACTATTACCCTCTTAGCGCTCCGAATCTCCGCTTGCATTTTCTACAAAAAGAGTGTTTCAAAACTGCTCAATCAAAAATATGTTTTATCTCTGTTAACTGAATTTACAGATCAGAAATACGTTTCACAGAATGCATCTGTGTAGTTTTTATTTGAAGATATTCTTTTTCCCCATGTAGGCCTCTTAGCGCTTAGCATGTCCAATTGCAGTTTCTACAGAAAGAGTGTTTCAGAACGGCTCAATCAAAAGTAAGGTTCAACTCTGTTAGTTGAATGCACAGAACAGAAAGAATTTTCAAGAATGCTACTGTGTAGTTTATATTTGAATATATTCCTTTTTCCACTATTACCCTCTTAGCGCTCCGAATGTCCACTTGCATTTTCTACAGAAAGAGTGTTCAGAACTGCGCAATCAAAAGTATGGTTTAACTCTGTTAGCTTAATGAACATATCAGAAATAAGTTTCACACAATGCTTCTGTGTAGTTTTTATTTGAAGATATTATTTTTCCCAATATAGGCCTCTTAGCGCTCAGAATATCCAATTGCAGTTTCTACAGAAAGAGTGTTTCAGAAAGGCTCAATCAAAAGTAAGGTTCAACTCTGTTAGTTGAATGCACAGAACAGACAGAAGTTTCATACAATGCTTCTGTGTAGTTTATATTTGAACATATTCTTTTTTCCACTATTACCCACTTAGCGCTACGAATGTCCAGTTGCATTTTCTACAGACAGAGTGTTTCAAAACTGCTCAATCAAAAGTATGGTTTAACTCTGTTAGCTGAATGCTCAGATCAGAATGAAGTTTCACAGAATGCTTCTGTGTAGTTTATATTTGTATATATTCCTTTTTCCACTACTACTCTCTTAGCGCTAAAATGGTCCAGTTGCATTTTCTACAGAAAGAGTGTTCAGATCTGCTCAATCAAAAGTATGGTTTAACTCTGTTAGCTGAATGCACAGATCAGAAAGAAGTTTCACAGAATGATTCTGTGTAGTTTATATTTGGAGACATTCCTTTTCCACTATTACCCTCTTAGCGCTCCGAATCTCCACTTGCATTTTCTACAGAAAGAGTGTTTCAGAACGGCTCAATCAAAACTAAGGTTCAACTCTTTTAGTTGAACAAACAGAACAGAAAGAAGTTTCACACAATTCTTCTGTGTAGTTTTTATTTGTAGACATTCTTTTTCCCAATATAGGCCTCTTAGCGCTCAGAATGTCCAATTGCAGTTTCTACAGAAAGAGTGTTTCAGAACGGCTCAATCAAAAGTAAGGTTCAACTCTGTTAGTTGAATGCACAGAACAGAAAGAATTTCCATACAATGCTTCTGTGTAGTTTATATTTGAACATATTCTTTTTTCCAGTATTACCCACTTAGCGCTACGAATGTCCAGTTGCATTTTCTACAGACAGAGTGTTTCAAAACTGCTCAATCAAAAGTATGGTTTAACTCTGTTAGCTGAATGCTCAGATCAGAAAGAAGTTTCACAGAATGCTTCTGTGTAGTTTATATTTGAATATATTCCTTTTTCCACTACTACGCTCTTAGCGCTCCAAATGTCCAGTTGCATTTTCTACAGAAAGAGTGTTCAGATCTGCTCAATCAAAAGTATGGTTTAACTCTGTTAGCTGAATGCACAGATCAGAAAGAAGTTTCACCGAATGATTCTGTGTAGTTTATATTTGAAGACATTCCTTTTTCCACTATTACCCTCTTAGCGCTCCGAATCTCCACTTGCATTTTCTACAAAAAGAGTGTTTCATAACTGCTCAATCAAAAATATGTTTTATCTCTGTTAACTGAATTTACAGATCAGAAATAAGTTTCACAGAATGCATCTGTGTAGTTTTTATTTGAAGATATTCTTTTTCCCAATGTAGGCCTCTTAGCGCTTAGCATGTCCAATTGCAGTTTCTACAGAAAGAGTGTTTCAGAACGGCTCAATCTAAAGTAAGGTTCAACTCTGTTAGTTGAATGCACAGAACAGAAAGAATTTTCACAGAATTCTACTGTGTAGTTTATATTTGAAAATATTCCTTTTTCCACTATTACCCTCTTAGCGCTCCGAATGTCCACTTGAATATTCTACAGAAAGAGTGTTCAGAACTGCGCAATCAAAAGTATGGTTTAACTCTGTTAGCTTAATGAACATATCAGAAATAAGTTTCACACAATGCTTCTGTGTAGTTTTTATTTGAAGATATTATTTTTCCCAATATAGGCCTCTTAGCGCTCAGAATGTAAAATTGCAGTTTCTACAGAAAGAGTGTTTCAGAAAGGCTCAATCAAAAGTAACGTTCAACTCTGTTAGTTGAATGCACAGAACAGAAAAAATTTCATACAATGCTTCTGTGTAGTTTATATTTGAACATATTCTTTTTTCCACTATTACCAACTTAGCGCTAAGAATGTCCAGTTGCATTTTCTACAGACAGAGTGTTTCAAAACTGCTCAATCAAAAGTATTGTTTAACTCTGTTAGCTGAATGCTCAGATCAGAAAGAAGTTTCATAGAATGCTTCTGTGTAGTTTATATTTGAATATATTCCTTTTTCCACTAGTACGCTCTTAGCGCTCCAAATGTCCAGTTGCATTTTCTACAGAAAGAGTGTTCAGATCTGCTCAATCAAAAGTATGGTTTAACTCTGTTAGCTGAATGCACAGATCAGAAAGAAGTTTCACCGAATGATTCTGTGTAGTTTATATTTGAAGACATTCCTTTTTCCACTATTACCCTCTTAGCGCTCCGAATCTCCACTTGCATTTTCTACAAAAAGAGTGTTTCATAACTGCTCAATCAAAAATATGTTTTATCTCTGTTAACTGAATTTACAGATCAGAAATAAGTTTCACAGAATGCATCTGTGTAGTTTTTATTTGAAGATATTCTTTTTCCCAATGTAGGAATCTTAGCGCTTAGCATGTCCAATTGCAGTTTCTACAGAAAGAGTGTTTCAGAACGGCTCAATCAAAAGTAAGGTTCAACTCTGTTAGTTGAATGCACAGAACAGAAAGAATTTTCACAGAATGCTACTGTGTAGTTTATATTTGAATATATTCCTTTTTCCACTATTACCCTCTTAGCGCTCCGAATGTCCAGTTGCATTTTCTACAGAAAGAGTGTTCAGAACTGCGCAATGAAAAGTATGGTTTAACTCTGTTAGCTTAATGAACATATCAGAAATAAGTTTCACACAATGCTTCTGTGTAGTTTTTATTTGAAGATATTATTTTTCCCAATATAGGCCTCTTAGCGCTCAGAATGTCCAATTGCAGTTTCTACAGAAAGAGTGTTTCAGAAAGGCTCAATCAAAAGTAAGGTTCAACTCTGTTAGTTGAATGCACAGAACAGAAAGAAGTTTCATACAATGCTTCTGTGTAGTTTATATTTGAACATATTCTTTTTTCCACTATTACCCACTTAGCGCTACGAATGTCCAGTTGCATTTTCTACAGACAGAGTGTTTCAAAACTGCTCAATCAAAAGTATGGTTTAACTCTGTTAGCTGAATGCTCAGATCAGAATGAAGTTTCACAGAATGCTTCTGTGTAGTTTATATTTGAATATATTCCTTTTTCCACTACTACTCTCTTAGCGCTAAAAATGTCCAGTTGCATTTTCTACAGAAAGAGTGTTCAGATCTGCTCAATCAAAAGTATGGTTTAACTCTGTTAGCTGAATGCACAGATCAGAAAGAAGTTTCACAGAATGATTCTGTGTAGTTTATATTTGGAGACATTCCTTTTCCACTATTACCCTCTTAGCGCTCCGAATCTCCACTTGCATTTTCTACAGAAAGAGTGTTTCAGAACGGCTCAATCAAAACTAAGGTTCAACTCTTTTAGTTGAACAAACAGAACAGAAAGAAGTTTCACACAATTCTTCTGTGTAGTTTTTATTTGTAGACATTCTTTTTCCCAATATAGGCCTCTTAGCGCTCAGAATGTCCAATTGCAGTTTCTACAGAAAGAGTGTTTCAGAACGGCTCAATCAAAAGTAAGGTTCAACTCTGTTAGTTGAATGCACAGAACAGAAAGAAGTTTCATACAATGCTTCTGTGTAGTTTATATTTGAACATATTCTTTTTTCCAGTATTACCCACTTAGCGCTACGAATGTGCAGTTGCATTTTCTACAGACAGAGTGTTTCAAAACTGCTCAATAAAAAGTATGGTTTAACTCTGTTAGCTGAATGCTCAGATCAGAAAGAAGTTTCACAGAATGCTTCTGTGTAGTTTATATTTGAATATATTCCTTTTTCCACTACTACGCTCTTAGCGCTCCAAATGTCCAGTTGCATTTTCTACAGAAAGAGTGTTCAGATCTGCTCAATCAAAAGTATGGTTTAACTCTGTTAGCTGAATGCACAGATCAGAAAGAAATTTCACCGAATGATTCTGTGTAGTTTATATTTGAAGACATTCCTTTTTCCACTATTACCCTCTTAGCGCTCCGAATCTCCACTTGCATTTTCTACAAAAAGAGTGTTTCATAACTGCTCAATCAAAAATATGTTTTATCTCTGTTAACTGAATTTACAGATCAGAAATAAGTTTCACAGAATGCATCTGTATAGTTTTTATTTGAAGATATTCTTTTTCCCAATGTAGGCCTCTTAGCGCTTAGCATGTCCAATTGCAGTTTCTACAGAAAGAGTGATTCAGAACGGCTCAATCTAAAGTAAGGTTCAACTCTGTTAGTTGAATGCACAGAACAGAAAGAATTTTCACAGAATGCTACTGTGTAGTTTATATTTGAATATATTCCTTATTCCACTATTACCCTCTTAGCGCTCCGAATGTCCACTTGAATATTCTACAGAAAGAGTGTTCAGAACTGCGCAGTCAAAAGTATGGTTTAACTCTGTTAGCTTAATGAACATATCAGAAATAAGTTTCACACAATGCTTCTGTGTAGTTTTTATTTGAAGATATTCTTTTTCCCAATGTAGGCCTCTTAGCGCTTAGCATGTCCAATTGCAGTTTCTACAGAAAGAGTGTTTCAGAACGGCTCAATCAAAAGTAAGGTTCAACTCTGTTAGTTGAATGCACAGAACAGAAAGAATTTTCACAGAATGCTACTGTGTAGTTTATATTTGAATATATTCCTTTTTCCACTATTACCCTCTTAGCGCTCCGAATGTCCACTTGCATTTTCTACAGAAAGAGTGTTCAGAACTGCGCAATCAAAAGTATGGTTTAACTCTGTTAGCTTAATGAACATATCAGAAATAAGTTTCACACAATGCTTCTGTGTAGTTTTTATTTGAAGATATTATTTTTCCCAATATAGGCCTCTTAGCGCTCAGAATGTCCAATTGCAGTATCTACAGAAAGAGTGTTTCAGAAAGGCTCAACCAAAAGTAAGGTTAAACTCTGTTAGTTGAATGCACAGAACAGAAAGAAGTTTCATACAATGCTTCTGTGTAGTTTATATTTGAACATATTCTTTTTTCCACTATTACCCACTTAGCGCTACGAATGTCCAGTTGCATTTTCTACAGACAGAGTGTTTCAAAACCGCTCAATCAAAAGTATGGTTTAACTCTGTTAGCTGAATGCTCAGATCAGAAAGAAGTTTCACAGAATGCTTCTGTGTAGTTTATATTTGAATATATTCCTTTTTCCACTACTACTCTCTGAGCGCTCCAAATGTCCAGTTGCATTTTCTACAGAAAGAGTGTTCAGATCTGCTCAATCAAAAGTATGGTTTAACTCTGTTAGCTGAATGCACAGATCAGAAAGAAGTTTCACAGAATGATTCTGTGTAGTTTATATTTGGAGACATTCCTTTTTCCACTATTACCCTCTTAGCGCTCCGAATCTCCACTTGCATTTTCTACAGAAAGAGTGTTTCAGAACGGCTCAATCAAAACTAAGGTTCAACTCTTTTAGTTGAACAAACAGAACAGAAAGAAGTTTCACACATTTCTTCTGTGTAGTTTTTATTTGTAGACATTCTTTTTCCCAATATAGGCCTCTTAGCGCTCAGAATGTCCAATTGCAGTTTCTACAGAAAGAGTGTTTCAGAACGGCTCAATCAAAAGTAAGGTTCAACTCTGTTAGTTGAATGCACAGAACAGAAAGAAGTTTCATACAATGCTTCTGTGTAGTTTATATTTGAACATATTCTTTTTTCCATTATTACCCACTTAGCGCTACGAATGTCCAGTTGCATTTTCTACAGACAGAGTGTTTCAAAACTGCTCAATCAAAAGTATGGTTTAACTCTGTTAGCTGAATGCTCAGATCAGAAAGAAGTTTCACAGAATGCTTCTGTGTAGTTTATATTTGAATATATTCCTTTTTCCACTACTACGCTCTTAGCGCTCCAAATGTCCAGTTGCATTTTCTACAGAAAGAGTGTTCAGATCTGCTCAATCAAAAGTATGGTTTAACTCTGTTAGCTGAATGCACAGATCAGAAAGAAGTTTCACCGAATGATTCTGTGTAGTTTATATTTGAAGACATTCCTTTTACCACTATTACCCTCTTAGCGCTCCGAATCTCCACTTGCATTTTCTACAAAAAGAGTGTTTCATAACTGCTCAATCAAAAATATGTTTTATCTCTGTTAACTGAATTTACAGATCAGAAATAAGTTTCACAGAATGCATCTGTGTAGTTTTTATTTGAAGATATTCTTTTTCCCAATGTAGGCCTCTTAGCGCTTAGCATGTCCAATTGCAGTTTCTACAGAAAGAGTGTTTCAGAACGGCTCAATCAAAAGTAAGGTTCAACTCTGTTAGTTGAATGCACAGAACAGAAAGAATTTTCACAGAATGCTACTGTGTAGTTTATATTTGAATATATTACTTTTTACACTATTACCCTCTTAGCGCTCCGTATGTCCACTTGCATTTTCTACAGAAAGAGTGTTCAGAACTGCGCAATCAAAAGTATGGTTTAACTCTGTTAGCTTAATGAACATATCAGAAATAAGTTTCACACAATGCTTCTGTGTAGTTTTTATTTGAAGATATTATTTTTCCCAATATAGGCCTCTTAGCGCTCAGAATGTCCAATTGCAGTTTCTACAGAAAGAGTGTTTCAGAAAGGCTCAACGAAAAGTAAGGTTAAACTCTGTTAGTTGAATGCACAGAACAGAAAGAAGTTTCATACAATGCTTCTGTGTAGTTTATATATGAACATATTCTTTTTTCCATTATTACCCACTTAGCGCTACGAATGTCCAGTTGCATTTTCTACAGACAGAGTGTTTCAAAACTGTTCAATCAAAAGTATGGTTTAACTCTGTTAGCTGAATGCTCAGATCAGAAAGAAGTTTCACAGAATGCTTCTGTGTAGTTTATATTTGAATATATTCCTTTTTCCACTACTACGCTCTTAGCGCTCCAAATGTCCAGTTGCATTTTCTACAGAAAGAGTGTTCAGATCTGCTCAATCAAAAGTATGGTTTAACTCTGTTAGCTGAATGCACAGATCAGAAAGAAGTTTCACCGAATGATTCTGTGTAGTTTATATTTGAAGACATTCCTTTTACCACTATTACCCTCTTAGCGCTCCGAATCTCCACTTGCATTTTCTACAAAAAGAGTGTTTCATATCTGCTCAATCAAAAATATGTTTTATCTCTGTTAACTGAATTTACAGATCAGAAATAAGTTTCACAGAATGCATCTGTGTAGTTTTTATTTGAAGATATTCTTTTTCCCAATGTAGGCCTCTTAGCGCTTAGCATGTCCAATTGCAGTTTCTACAGAAAGAGTGTTTCAGAACGGCTCAATCAAAAGTAAGGTTCAACTCTGTTAGTTGAATGCACAGAACAGAAAGAATTTTCACAGAATGCTACGGTGTAGTTTATATTTGAATATATTCCTTTTTCCACTATTACCCTCTTAGCGCTCCGAATGTCCACTTGCATTTTCTACAGAAAGAGTGTTCAGAACTGCGCAATCAAAAGTATGGTTTAACTCTGTTAGCTTAATGAACATATCAGAAATAAGTTTCACACAATGCTTCTGTGTAGTTTTTATTTGAAGATATTATTTTTCCTAATATAGGCCTCTTAGCGCTCAGAATGTCCAATTGCAGTTTCTACAGAAAGAGTGTTTCAGAAAGGCTCAATCAAAAGTAAGTTTCAACTCTGTTAGTTGAATGCACAGAACAGAAAGAAGTTTCATACAATGCTTCTGTGTAGTTTATATTTAAACATATTCTTTTTTCCACTATTACCCACTTAGCGCTACGAATGTCCAGTTGCATTTTCTACAGACAGAGTGTTTCAAAACTGCTCAATCAAAAGTATGCTTTAACTCTGTTAGCTGAATGCTCAGATCAGAAAGAAGTTTCACAGAATGCTTCTGTGTAGTTTATATTTGAATATATTCCTTTTTCCACTACTACTCTCTTAGCGCTCAAAATGTCCAGTTGCATTTTCTACAGAAAGAGTGTTCAGATCTGCTCAATCAAAAGTATGGTTTAACTCTGTTAGCTGAATGCACATATCAGAAAAAAGTTTCACAGAATGATTCTGTGTAATTTATATTTGGAGACATTCCTTTTTCCACTATTACCCTCTTAGCGCTCCGAATCTCCACTTGCATTTTCTACAGAAAGAGTGTTTCATAACTGCTCAATCAAAAATATGTTTTATCTCTGTTAACTGAATTTACAGATCAGAAATAAGTTTCACAGAATGCATCTGTGTAGTTTTTATTTGAAGATATTCTTTTTCCCAATATAGGCCTCTTAGCCCTTAGCATGTCCAATTGCAGTTTCTACAGAAAGAGTGTTTCAGAACGGCTCAATCAAAAGTAAGGTTCAACTCTGTTAGTTGAATGCACAGAACAGAAAGAATTTTCACAAAATGCTACTGTGTAGTTTATATTTGAATATATTCCTTTTTCCACTATTACCCTCTTAAGGCTCCGAATGTCCACTTGAATTTTCTACAGAAAGAGTGTTCAGAACTGCGCAATCAAAAGTATGGTTTAACTCTGTTAGCTTAATGAACATATCAGAAATAAGTTTCACACAATGCTTCTGTGTAGTTTTTATTCGAAGATATTATTTTTCCCAATATGGGCCTCTTAGCGCTCAGAATGTCCAATTGAAGTTTCTACAGAAAGAGTGTTTCAGAAAGGCTCAATCAAAAGTAAGGTTCAACTCTGTTAGTTGAATGCACAGAACAGACAGAAGTTTCATACAATGCTTCTGGGTAGTTTATATTTGAACATATTCTTTTTTCCACTATTACCCCCTTAGCGCTACGAATGTCCAGTTGCATTTTCTACAGACAGAGTGTTTCAAAACTGCTCAATCAAAAGTATGGTTTAACTCTGTTAGCTGAATGCTCAGATCAGAAAGAAGTTTCACAGAATGCTTCTGTGTAGTTTATATTTGAATATATTCCTTTTTCCACTACTAGTCTCTTAGCGCTCCAAATGTCCAGTTGCATTTTCTACAGAAAGAGTGTTCAGATCTGCTCAATCAAAAGTATGGTTTAACTCTGTTAGCTGAATGCACAGATCAGAAAGAAGTTTCACAGAATGATTCTGTGTAGTTTATATTTGGAGACATTCCTTTTTCCACTATTACCCTCTTAGCGCTCCGAATCTCCACTTGCATTTTCTACAGAAAGAGTGTTTCAGAACGGCTCAATCAAAACTAAGGTTCAACTCTTTTAGTTGAACAAACAGAACAGAAAGAAGTTTCACACATTTCTTCTGTGTAGTTTTTATTTGTAGACATTCTTTTTCCCAATATAGGCCTCTTAGCGCTCAGAATGTCCAATTGCAGTTTCTACAGAAAGAGTGTTTCAGAACGGCTCAATCAAAAGTAAGGTTCAACTCTGTTAGTTGAATGCACAGAACAGAAAGAAGTTTCATACAATGCTTCTGTGTAGTTTATATTTGAACATATTCTTTTTTCCATTATTACCCACTTAGCGCTACGAATGTCCAGTTGCATTTTCTACAGACAGAGTGTTTCAAAACTGCTCAATCAAAAGTATGGTTTAACTCTGTTAGCTGAATGCTCAGATCAGAAAGAAGTTTCACAGAATGCTTCTGTGTAGTTTATATTTGAATATATTCCTTTTTCCACTACTACGCTCTTAGCGCTCCAAACGTCCAGTTGCATTTTCTACAGAAAGAGTGTTCAGATCTGCTCAATCAAAAGTATGGTTTAACTCTGTTAGCTGAATGCACAGATCAGAAAGAAGTTTCACCGAATGATTCTGTGTAGTTTATATTTGAAGACATTCCTTTTACCACTATTACCCTCTTAGCGCTCCGAATCTCCACTTGCATTTTCTACAAAAAGGGTGTTTCATAACTGCTCAATCAAAAATATGTTTTATCTCTGTTAACAGAATTTACAGATCAGAAATAAGTTTCACAGAATGCATCTGTGTAGTTTTTATTTGAAGATATACTTTTTCACAATGTAGGCCTCTTAGCGCTTAGTATGTCCAATTGCAGTTTCTACAGAAAGAGTGTTTCAGAACGGCTCAATCAAAAGTAAGGTTCAACTCTGTTAGTTGAATGCACAGAACAGAAAGAATTTTCACAGAATGCTACTGTGTAGTTTATATTTGAATATATTCCTTTTTCCACTATTACCCTCTTAGCGCTCCGAATGTCCACTTGCATTTTCTACAGAAAGAGTGTTCAGAACTGCGCAATCAAAAGTATGGTTTAACTCTGTTAGCTTAATGAACATATCAGAAATAAGTTTCACACAATGCTTCTGTGTAGTTTTTATTTGAAGATATTATTTTTCCTAATATAGGCCTCTTAGCGCTCAGAATGTCCAATTGCAGTTTCTACAGAAAGAGTGTTTCAGAAAGGCTCAATCAAAAGTAAGTTTCAACTCTGTTAGTTGAATGCACAGAACAGAAAGTAGTTTCATACAATGCTTCTGTGTAGTTTATATTTAAACATATTCTTTTTTCCACTATTACCCACTTAGCGCTACGAATGTCCAGTTGCATTTTCTACAGACAGAGTGTTTCAAAACTGCTCAATCAAAAGTATGGTTTAACTCTGTTAGCTGAATGCTCACATCAGAAAGAAGTTTCACAGAATGCTTCTGTGTAGTTTATATTTGAATATATTCCTTTTTCCACTACTACTCTCTTAGCGCTCCAAATATCCAATTGCATTTTCTACAGAAAGAGTGATCAGATCTGCTCAATCAAAAGTATGGTTTAACTCTGTTAGCTGAATGCACAGATCAAAAAAAAGGTTCACAGAATGATTCTGTGTAATTTATATTTGGAGACATTCTATTTTCCACTATTACCCTCTTAGCGCTCCGAATCTCCACTTGCATTTTCTACAGAAAGAGTGTTTCATAACTGCTCAATCAAAAATATGTTTTATCTCTGTTAACTGAATTTACAGATCAGAAATAAGTTTCAGAGAATGCATCTGTGTAGTTTTTATTTGAAGATATTCTTTTTCCCAATATAGGCCTCTTAGCCCTTAGCATGTCCAATTGCAGTTTCTACAGAAAGAGTGTTTCAGAACGGCTCAATCAAAAGTAAGGTTCAACTCTGTTAGTTGAATGCACAGAACAGAAAGAATTTTCACAAAATGCTACTGTGTAGTTTATATTTGAATATATTCCTTTTTCCACTATTACCCTCTTAAGGCTCCGAATGTCCACTTGAATTTTCTACAGAAAGAGTGTTCAGAACTGCGCAATCAAAAGTATGGTTTAACTCTGTTAGCTTAATGAACATATCAGAAATAAGTTTCACACAATGCTTCTGTGTAGTTTTTATTCGAAGATATTATTTTTCCCAATATGGGCCTCTTAGCGCTCAGAATGTCCAATTGAAGTTTCTACAGAAAGAGTGTTTCAGAAAGGCTCAATCAAAAGTAAGGTTCAACTCTGTTAGTTGAATGCACAGAACAGACAGAAGTTTCATACAATGCTTCTGGGTAGTTTATATTTGAACATATTCTTTTTTCCACTATTACCCCCTTAGCGCTACGAATGTCCAGTTGCATTTTCTACAGACAGAGTGTTTCAAAACTGCTCAATCAAAAGTATGGTTTAACTCTGTTAGCTGAATGCTCAGATCAGAAAGAAGTTTCACAGAATGCTTCTGTGTAGTTTATATTTGAATATATTCCTTTTTCCACTACTAGTCTCTTAGCGCTCCAAATGTCCAGTTGCATTTTCTACAGAAAGAGTGTTCAGATCTGCTCAATCAAAAGTATGGTTTAACTCTGTTAGCTGAATGCACAGATCAGAAAGAAGTTTCACAGAATGATTCTGTGTAGTTTATATTTGGAGACATTCCTTTTTCCACTATTACCCTCTTAGCGCTCCGAATCTCCACTTGCATTTTCTACAGAAAGAGTGTTTCAGAACGGCTCAATCAAAACTAAGGTTCAACTCTTTTAGTTGAACAAACAGAACAGAAAGAAGTTTCACACATTTCTTCTGTGTAGTTTTTATTTGTAGACATTCTTTTTCCCAATATAGGCCTCTTAGCGCTCAGAATGTCCAATTGCAGTTTCTACAGAAAGAGTGTTTCAGAACGGCTCAATCAAAAGTAAGGTTCAACTCTGTTAGTTGAATGCACAGAACAGAAAGAAGTTTCATACAATGCTTCTGTGTAGTTTATATTTGAACATATTCTTTTTTCCATTATTACCCACTTAGCGCTACGAATGTCCAGTTGCATTTTCTACAGACAGAGTGTTTCAAAACTGCTCAATCAAAAGTATGGTTTAACTCTGTTAGCTGAATGCTCAGATCAGAAAGAAGTTTCACAGAATGCTTCTGTGTAGTTTATATTTGAATATATTCCTTTTTCCACTACTACGCTCTTAGCGCTCCAAACGTCCAGTTGCATTTTCTACAGAAAGAGTGTTCAGATCTGCTCAATCAAAAGTATGGTTTAACTCTGTTAGCTGAATGCACAGATCAGAAAGAAGTTTCACCGAATGATTCTGTGTAGTTTATATTTGAAGACATTCCTTTTACCACTATTACCCTCTTAGCGCTCCGAATCTCCACTTGCATTTTCTACAAAAAGGGTGTTTCATAACTGCTCAATCAAAAATATGTTTTATCTCTGTTAACAGAATTTACAGATCAGAAATAAGTTTCACAGAATGCATCTGTGTAGTTTTTATTTGAAGATATACTTTTTCACAATGTAGGCCTCTTAGCGCTTAGTATGTCCAATTGCAGTTTCTACAGAAAGAGTGTTTCAGAACGGCTCAATCAAAAGTAAGGTTCAACTCTGTTAGTTGAATGCACAGAACAGAAAGAATTTTCACAGAATGCTACTGTGTAGTTTATATTTGAATATATTCCTTTTTCCACTATTACCCTCTTAGCGCTCCGAATGTCCACTTGCATTTTCTACAGAAAGAGTGTTCAGAACTGCGCAATCAAAAGTATGGTTTAACTCTGTTAGCTTAATGAACATATCAGAAATAAGTTTCACACAATGCTTCTGTGTAGTTTTTATTTGAAGATATTATTTTTCCTAATATAGGCCTCTTAGCGCTCAGAATGTCCAATTGCAGTTTCTACAGAAAGAGTGTTTCAGAAAGGCTCAATCAAAAGTAAGTTTCAACTCTGTTAGTTGAATGCACAGAACAGAAAGTAGTTTCATACAATGCTTCTGTGTAGTTTATATTTAAACATATTCTTTTTTCCACTATTACCCACTTAGCGCTACGAATGTCCAGTTGCATTTTCTACAGACAGAGTGTTTCAAAACTGCTCAATCAAAAGTATGGTTTAACTCTGTTAGCTGAATGCTCACATCAGAAAGAAGTTTCACAGAATGCTTCTGTGTAGTTTATATTTGAATATATTCCTTTTTCCACTACTACTCTCTTAGCGCTCCAAATATCCAATTGCATTTTCTACAGAAAGAGTGATCAGATCTGCTCAATCAAAAGTATGGTTTAACACTGTTAGCTGAATGCACAGATCAAAAAAAAGGTTCACAGAATGATTCTGTGTAATTTATATTTGGAGACATTCTATTTTCCACTATTACCCTCTTAGCGCTCCGAATCTCCACTTGCATTTTCTACAGAAAGAGTGTTTCATAACTGCTCAATCAAAAATATGTTTTATCTCTGTTAACTGAATTTACAGATCAGAAATAAGTTTCAGAGAATGCATCTGTGTAGTTTTTATTTGAAGATATTCTTTTTCCCAATATAGGCCTCTTAGCCCTTAGCATGTCCAATTGCAGTTTCTACAGAAAGAGTGTTTCAGAACGGCTCAATCAAAAGTAAGGTTCAACTCTGTTAGTTTAATGCACAGAACAGAAAGAATTTTCACAGAATGCTACTGTGTAGTTTATATTTGAATATATTCCTTTTTCCACTATTACCCTCTTAAGGCTCCGAATGTCCACTTGCATTTTCTACAGAAAGAGTGTTCAGAACTGCGCTTTCAAAAGTATGGTTTAACTCTGTTAGCTTAATGAACATATCAGAAATAAGTTTCACACAATGCTTCTGTGTAGTTTTTATTTGAAGATATTATTTTTCCCAATATAGGCCTCTTAGCGCTCAGAATGTCCAATTGCAGTTTCTACAGAAAGAGTGTTTCAGAAAGGCTCAATCAAAAGTAATGTTCAACTCTGTTAGTTGAATGCACAGAACAGAAATAAGTTTCATAAAATGCTTCTGTGTAGTTTATATTTGAACATATTCTTTTTTCCACTATTACCCACTTAGCGCTACGAATGTCCAGTTGCATTTTCTACAGACAGAGTGTTTCAAAACTGCTCAATCAAAAGTATGGTTTAACTCTGTTAGCTGAATGCTCAGATCACAAAGAAGTTTCACAGAATGCTTCTGTGTAGTTTATATTTGAATATATTACTTTTTCCACTACTACTCACTTAGAGCTCCAAATGTCCAGTTGCATTTTCTACAGAAAGAGTGTTCAGATCTGCTCAATCAAAAGTATGGTTTAACTCTGTTAGCTGAATGCACAGATCAGAAAGAAGTTTCACAGAATGATTCTGTGTAGTTTATATTTGGAGACATTCCTTTTTCCACTATTACCCTCTTAGCGCTCCGAATCTCCACTTGCATTTTCTACAGAAAGAGTGTTTCAGAACGGCTCAATCAAAACTAAGGTTCAACTCTTTCAGTTGAACAAACAGAACAGAAAGAAGTTTCACACATTTCTTCTGTGTAGTTTTTATTTGTAGACATTCTTTTTCCCAATATAGGCCTCTTAGCGCTCAGAATGTCCAATTGCAGTTTCTACAGAAAGAGTGTTTCAGAACGGCTCAATCAAAAGTAAGGTTCAACTCTGTTAGTTGAATGCACAGAACAGAAAGAAGTTTCATACAATGCTTCTGTGTAGTTTATATTTGAACATATTCTTTTTTCCAGTATTACCCACTTAGCGCTACGAATGTCCAGTTGCATTTTCTACAGACAGAGTGTTTCAAAACTGCTCAATCAAAAGTATGGTTTAACTCTGTTAGCTGAATGCTCAGATCAGAAAGAAGTTTCACAGAATGCTTCTGTGTAGTTTATATTTGAATATATTCCTTTTTCCACTACTACGCTCTTAGCGCTCCAAATGTCCAGTTGCATTTTCTACAGAAAGAGTGTTCAGATCTGCTCAATCAAAAGTATGGTTTAACACTCTTAGCTGAATGCACAGATCAGAAAGAAGTTTCACAGAATGATTCTGTGTAGTTTATATTTGGAGACATTCCTTTTTCCACTATTAACCTCTTAGCGCTCCGAATCTCCACTTGCATTTTCTACAAAAAGAGTGTTTCATAACTACTCAATCAAAAATATGTTTTATCTCTGTTAACTGAATTTACAGATCAGAAATAAGTTTCACAGAATGCATCTGTATAGTTTTTATTTGAAGATATTCTTTTTCCCAATGTAGGCCTCTTAGCGCTTAGCATGTCCAATTGCAGTTTCTACAGAAAGAGTGTTTCAGAACGGCTCAATATAAAGTAAGGTTCAACTCTGTTAGTTGAATGCACAGAACAGAAAGAATTTTCACAGAATGCTACTGTGTAGTTTATATTTGAATATATTCCTTTTTCCACTATTACCCTCTTAGCGCTCCGAATGTCCACTTGAATATTCTACAGAAAGAGTGTTCAGAACTGCGCAGTCAAAAGTATGGTTTAACTCTGTTAGCTTAATGAACATATCAGAAATAAGTTTCACACAATGCTTCTGTGTAATTTTTATTTGAAGATATTCTTTTTCCCAATGTAGGCCTCTTAGCGCTTAGCATGTCCAATTGCAGTTTCTACAGAAAGAGTGTTTCAGAACGGCTCAATCAAAAGGAAGGTTCAACTCTGTTAGTTGAATGCACAGAACAGAAAGAATTTTCACAGAATGCTACTGTGTAGTTTATATTTGAATATATTCCTTTTTCCACTATTACCCTCTTAGCGCTCCGAATGTCCACTTGCATTTTCTACAGAAAGAGTGTTCAGAACTGCGCAATCAAAAGTATGGTTTAACTCTGTTAGCTTAATGAACATATCAGAAATAAGTTTCACACAATGCTTCTGTGTAGTTTTTATTTGAAGATATTATTTTTCCCAATATAGGCCTCTTAGCGCTCAGAATGTCCAATTGCAGTTTCTACAGAAAGAGTGTTTCAGAAAGGCTCAACCAAAAGTAAGGTTAAACTCTGTTAGTTGAATGCACAGAACAGAAAGAAGTTTCATACAATGCTTCTGTGTAGTTTATATTTGAACATATTCTTTTTTCCACTATTACCCACTTAGCGCTACGAATGTCCAGTTGCATTTTCTACAGACAGAGTGTATCAAAACCGCTCAATCAAAAGTATGGTTTAACTCTGTTAGCTGAATGCTCAGATCAGAAAGAAGTTTCACAGAATGCTTCTGTGTAGTTTATATTTGAATATATTCCTTTTTCCACTACTACTCTCTTAGCGCTCCAAATGTCCAGTTGCATTTTCTACAGAAAGAGTGTTCAGATCTGCTCAATCAAAAGTATGGTTTAACTCTGTTAGCTGAATGCACAGATCAGAAAGAAGTTTCACAGAATGATTCTGTGTAGTTTATATTTGGAGACATTCCTTTTTCCACTATTACCCTCTTAGCGCTCCGAATCTCCACTTGCATTTTCTACAGAAAGAGTGTTTCAGAACGGCTCAATCAAAACTAAGGTTCAACTCTTTTAGTTGAACAAACAGAACAGAAAGAAGTTTCACACATTTCTTCTGTGTAGTTTTTATTTGTAGACATTCTTTTTCCCAATATAGACCTCTTAGCGCTCAGAATGTCCAATTGCAGTTTCTACAGAAAGAGTGTTTCAGAACGGCTCAATCAAAAGTAAGGTTCAACTCTGTTAGTTGAATGCACAGAACAGAAAGAAGTTTCATACAATGCTTCTGTGTAGTTTATATTTGAACATATTCTTTTTTCCATTATTACCCACTTAGCGCTACGAATGTCCAGTTGCATTTTCTACAGACAGAGTGTTTCAAAACTGCTCAATCAAAAGTATGGTTTAACTCTGTTAGCTGAATGCTCAGATCAGAAAGAAGTTTCACAGAATGCTTCTGTGTAGTTTATATTTGAATATATTCCTTTTTCCACTACTACGCTCTTAGCGCTCCAAACGTCCAGTTGCATTTTCTACAGAAAGAGTGTTCAGATCTGCTCAATCAAAAGTATGGTTTAACTCTGTTAGCTGAATGCACAGATCAGAAAGAAGTTTCACCGAATGATTCTGTGTAGTTTATATTTGAAGACATTCCTTTTACCACTATTACCCTCTTAGCGCTCCGAATCTCCACTTGCATTTTCTACAAAAAGGGTGTTTCATAACTGCTCAATCAAAAATATGTTTTATCTCTGTTAACAGAATTTACAGATCAGAAATAAGTTTCACAGAATGCATCTGTGTAGTTTTTATTTGAAGATATACTTTTTCACAATGTAGGCCTCTTAGCGCTTAGTATGTCCAATTGCAGTTTCTACAGAAAGAGTGTTTCAGAACGGCTCAATCAAAAGTAAGGTTCAACTCTGTTAGTTGAATGCACAGAACAGAAAGAATTTTCACAGAATGCTACTGTGTAGTTTATATTTGAATATATTCCTTTTTCCACTATTACCCTCTTAGCGCTCCGAATGTCCACTTGCATTTTCTACAGAAAGAGTGTTCAGAACTGCGCAATCAAAAGTATGGTTTAACTCTGTTAGCTTAATGAACATATCAGAAATAAGTTTCACACAATGCTTCTGTGTAGTTTTTATTTGAAGATATTATTTTTCCTAATATAGGCCTCTTAGCGCTCAGAATGTCCAATTGCAGTTTCTACAGAAAGAGTGTTTCAGAAAGGCTCAATCAAAAGTAAGTTTCAACTCTGTTAGTTGAATGCACAGAACAGAAAGAAGTTTCATACAATGCTTCTGTGTAGTTTATATTTAAACATATTCTTTTTTCCACTATTACCCACTTAGCGCTACGAATGTCCAGTTGCATTTTCTACAGACAGAGTGTTTCAAAACTGCTCAATCAAAAGTATGGTTTAACTCTGTTAGCTGAATGCTCACATCAGAAAGAAGTTTCACAGAATGCTTCTGTGTAGTTTATATTTGAATATATTCCTTTTTCCACTACTACTCTCTTAGCGCTCCAAATATCCAATTGCATTTTCTACAGAAAGAGTGATCAGATCTGCTCAATCAAAAGTATGGTTTAACTCTGTTAGCTGAATGCACAGATCAAAAAAAAGGTTCACAGAATGATTCTGTGTAATTTATATTTGGAGACATTCTATTTTCCACTATTACCCTCTTAGCGCTCCGAATCTCCACTTGCATTTTCTACAGAAAGAGTGTTTCATAACTGCTCAATCAAAAATATGTTTTATCTCTGTTAACTGAATTTACAGATCAGAAATAAGTTTCACAGAATGCATCTGTGTAGTTTTTATTTGAAGATATTCTTTTTCCCAATATAGGCCTCTTAGCCCTTAGCATGTCCAATTGCAGTTTCTACAGAAAGAGTGTTTCAGAACGGCTCAATCAAAAGTAAGGTTCAACTCTGTTAGTTTAATGCACAGAACAGAAAGAATTTTCACAGAATGCTACTGTGTAGTTTATATTTGAATATATTCCTTTTTCCACTATTACCCTCTTAAGGCTCCGAATGTCCACTTGCATTTTCTACAGAAAGAGTGTTCAGAACTGCGCATTCAAAAGTATGGTTTAACTCTGTTAGCTTAATGAACATATCAGAAATAAGTTTCACACAATGCTTCTGTGTAGTTTTTATTTGAAGATATTATTTTTCCCAATATAGGCCTCTTAGCGCTCAGAATGTCCAATTGCAGTTTCTACAGAAAGAGTGTTTCAGAAAGGCTCAATCAAAAGTAATGTTCAACTCTGTTAGTTGAATGCACAGAACAGAAAGAAGTTTCATAAAATGCTTCTGTGTAGTTTATATTTGAACATATTCTTTTTTCCACTATTACCCACTTAGCGCTACGAATGTCCAGTTGCATTTTCTACAGACAGAGTGTTTCAAAACTGCTCAATCAAAAGTATGGTTTAACTCTGTTAGCTGAATGCTCAGATCACAAAGAAGTTTCACAGAATGCTTCTGTGTAGTTTATATTTGAATATATTACTTTTTCCACTACTACTCACTTAGAGCTCCAAATGTCCAGTTGCATTTTCTACAGAAAGAGTGTTCAGATCTGCTCAATCAAAAGTATGGTTTAACTCTGTTAGCTGAATGCACAGATCAGAAAGAAGTTTCACAGAATGATTCTGTGTAGTTTATATTTGGAGACATTCCTTTTTCCACTATTACCCTCTTAGCGCTCCGAATCTCCACTTGCATTTTCTACAGAAAGAGTGTTTCAGAACGGCTCAATCAAAACTAAGGTTCAACTCTTTCAGTTGAACAAACAGAACAGAAAGAAGTTTCACACATTTCTTCTGTGTAGTTTTTATTTGTAGACATTCTTTTTCCCAATATAGGCCTCTTAGCGCTCAGAATGTCCAATTGCAGTTTCTACAGAAAGAGTGTTTCAGAACGGCTCAATCAAAAGTAAGGTTCAACTCTGTTAGTTGAATGCACAGAACAGAAAGAAGTTTCATACAATGCTTCTGTGTAGTTTATATTTGAACATATTCTTTTTTCCAGTATTACCCACTTAGCGCTACGAATGTCCAGTTGCATTTTCTACAGACAGAGTGTTTCAAAACTGCTCAATCAAAAGTATGGTTTAACTCTGTTAGCTGAATGCTCAGATCAGAAAGAAGTTTCACAGAATGCTTCTGTGTAGTTTATATTTGAATATATTCCTTTTTCCACTACTACGCTCTTAGCGCTCCAAATGTCCAGTTGCATTTTCTACAGAAAGAGTGTTCAGATCTGCTCAATCAAAAGTATGGTTTAACACTCTTAGCTGAATGCACAGATCAGAAAGAAGTTTCACAGAATGATTCTGTGTAGTTTATATTTGGAGACATTCCTTTTTCCACTATTAACCTCTTAGCGCTCCGAATCTCCACTTGCATTTTCTACAAAAAGAGTGTTTCATAACTACTCAATCAAAAATATGTTTTATCTCTGTTAACTGAATTTACAGATCAGAAATAAGTTTCACAGAATGCATCTGTATAGTTTTTATTTGAAGATATTCTTTTTCCCAATGTAGGCCTCTTAGCGCTTAGCATGTCCAATTGCAGTTTCTACAGAAAGAGTGTTTCAGAACGGCTCAATATAAAGTAAGGTTCAACTCTGTTAGTTGAATGCACAGAACAGAAAGAATTTTCACAGAATGCTACTGTGTAGTTTATATTTGAATATATTCCTTTTTCCACTATTACCCTCTTAGCGCTCCGAATGTCCACTTGAATATTCTACAGAAAGAGTGTTCAGAACTGCGCAGTCAAAAGTATGGTTTAACTCTGTTAGCTTAATGAACATATCAGAAATAAGTTTCACACAATGCTTCTGTGTAATTTTTATTTGAAGATATTCTTTTTCCCAATGTAGGCCTCTTAGCGCTTAGCATGTCCAATTGCAGTTTCTACAGAAAGAGTGTTTCAGAACGGCTCAATCAATAGTAAGGTTCAACTCTGTTAGTTGAATGCACAGAACAGAAAGAATTTTCACAGAATGCTACTGTGTAGTTTATATTTGAATATATTCCTTTTTCCACTATTACCCTCTTAGCGCTCCGAATGTCCACTTGCATTTTCTACAGAAAGAGTGTTCAGAACTGCGCAATCAAAAGTATGGTTTAACTCTGTTAGCTTAATGAACATATCAGAAATAAGTTTCACACAATGCTTCTGTGTAGTTTTTATTTGAAGATATTATTTTTCCCAATATAGGCCTCTTAGCGCTCAGAATGTCCAATTGCAGTTTCTACAGAAAGAGTGTTTCAGAAAGGCTCAACCAAAAGTAAGGTTAAACTCTGTTAGTTGAATGCACAGAACAGAAAGAAGTTTCATACAATGCTTCTGTGTAGTTTATATTTGAACATATTCTTTTTTCCACTATTACCCACTTAGCGCTACGAATGTCCAGTTGCATTTTCTACAGACAGAGTGTATCAAAACCGCTCAATCAAAAGTATGGTTTAACTCTGTTAGCTGAATGCTCAGATCAGAAAGAAGTTTCACAGAATGCTTCTGTGTAGTTTATATTTGAATATATTCCTTTTTCCACTACTACTCTCTTAGCGCTCCAAATGTCCAGTTGCATTTTCTACAGAAAGAGTGTTCAGATCTGCTCAATCAAAAGTATGGTTTAACTCTGTTAGCTGAATGCACAGATCAGAAAGAAGTTTCACAGAATGATTCTGTGTAGTTTATATTTGGAGACATTCCTTTTTCCACTATTACCCTCTTAGCGCTCCGAATCTCCACTTGCATTTTCTACAGAAAGAGTGTTTCAGAACGGCTCAATCAAAATTAAGGTTCAACTCTTTTAGTTGAACAAACAGAACAGAAAGAAGTTTCACACATTTCTTCTGTGTAGTTTTTATTTGTAGACATTCTTTTTCCCAATATAGACCTCTTAGCGCTCAGAATGTCCAATTGCAGTTTCTACAGAAAGAGTGTTTCAGAACGGCTCAATCAAAAGTAAGGTTCAACTCTGTTAGTTGAATGCACAGAACAGAAAGAAGTTTCATACAATGCTTCTGTGTAGTTTATATTTGAACATATTCTTTTTTCCATTATTACCCACTTAGCGCTACGAATGTCCAGTTGCATTTTCTACAGACAGAGTGTTTCAAAACTGCTCAATCAAAAGTATGGTTTAACTCTGTTAGCTGAATGCTCAGATCAGAAAGAAGTTTCACAGAATGCTTCTGTGTAGTTTATATTTGAATATATTCCTTTTTCCACTACTACGCACTTAGCGCTCCAAATGTCCAGTTGCATTTTCTACAGAAAGAGTGTTCAGATCTGCTCAATCAAAAGTATGGTTTAACTCTGTTAGCTGAATGCACAGATCAGAAAGAAGTTTCACCGAATGATTCTGTGTAGTTTATATTTGAAGACATTCCTTTTACCACTATTACCCTCTTAGCGCTCCGAATCTCCACTTGCATTTTCTACAAAAAGAGTGTTTCATAACTGCTCAATCAAAAATATGTTTTATCTCTGTTAACTGAATTTACAGAGCAGAAATAAGTTTCACAGAATGCATCTGTGTAGTTTTTATTTGAAGATATTCTTTTTCCCAATGTAGGCCTCTTAGCGCTTAGCATGTCCAATTGCAGTTTCTACAGAAAGAGTGTTTCAGAACGGCTCAATCAAAAGTAAGGTTCAACTCTGTTAGTTGAATGCACAGAACAGAAAGAATTTTCACAGAATGCTACTGTGTAGTTTATATTTGAATATATTCCTTTTTCCACTATTACCCTCTTAGCGCTCCGAATGTCCACTTGCATTTTCTACAGAAAGAGTGTTCAGAACTGCGCAATCAAAAGTATGGTTTAACTCTGTTAGCTTAATGAACATATCAGAAATAAGTTTCACAAAATGCTTCTGTGTAGTTTTTATTTGAAGATATTATTTTTCCCAATATAGGCCTCTTAGCGCTCAGAATGTCCAATTGCAGTTTCTACAGAAAGAGTGTTTCAGAAAGGCTCAACCAAAAGTAAGGTTAAACTCTGTTAGTTGAATGCACAGAACAGAAAGAAGTTTCATACAATGCTTCTGTGCAGTTTATATTTGAACATATTCTTTTTTCCACTATTACCCACTTAGCGCTACGAATGTCCAGTTGCATTTTCTACAGACAGAGTGTTTCAAAACTGCTCAATCAAAAGTATGGTTTAACTCTGTTAGCTGAATGCTCAGATCAGAAAGAAGTTTCACAGAATGCTTCTGTGTAGTTTATATTTGAATATATTCCTTTTTCCACTACTACTCTCTTAGCGCTCCAAATGTCCAGTTGCATTTTCTACAGAAAGAGTGTTCAGATCTGCTCAATCAAAAGTATGGTTTAACTCTGTTAGCTGAATGCACAGATGAGGAAGAAGTTTCACAGAATGATTCTGTGTAGTTTATATTTGGAGACATTCCTTTTTCCACTATTACCCTCTTAGCGCTCCGAATCTCCACTTGCATTTTCTACAGAAAGATTGTTTCAGAACGGCTCAATCAAAACTAAGGTTCAACTCTTTTAGTTGAACAAACAGAACAGAAAGAAGTTTCACACATTGCTTCTGTGTAGTTTTTATTTGTAGACATTCTTTTTCCCAATATAGGCCTCTTAGCGCTCAGAATGTCCAATTGCAGTTTCTACAGAAAGAGTGTTTCAGAACGGCTCAATCAAAAGTAAGGTTCAACTCTGTTAGTTGAATGCACAGAACAGAAAGAAGTTTCATACAATGCTTCTGTGTAGTTTATATTTGAACATATTCTTTTTTCCATTATTACCCACTTAGCGCTACGAATGTCCAGTTGCATTTTCTACAGACAGAGTGTTTCAAAACTGCTCAATCAAAAGTATGGTTTAACTCTGTTAGCTGAATGCTCAGATCAGAAAGAATTTTCACAGAATGCTTCTGTGTAGTTTATATTTGAATATATTCCTTTTTCCACTACTACGCTCTTAGCGCTCCAAATGTCCAGTTGCATTTTCTACAGAAAGAGTGTTCAGATCTGCTCAATCAAAAGTATGGTTTAACTCTGTTAGCTGAATGCACAGATCAGAAAGAAGTTTCACCGAATGATTCTGTGTAGTTTATATTTGAAGACATTCCTTTTACCACTATTACCCTCTTAGCGCTCCGAATCTCCACTTGCATTTTCTACAAAAAGAGTGTTTCATAACTGCTCAATCAAAAATATGTTTTATCTCTGTTAACTGAATTTACAGATCAGAAATAAGTTTCACAGAATGCATCTGTGTAGTTTTTATTTGAAGATATTCTTTTTCCCAATGTAGGCCTCTTAGCGCTTAGCATGTCCAATTGCAGTTTCTACAGAAAGAGTGTTTCAGAACGGCTCAATCAAAAGTAAGGTTCAACTCTGTTAGTTGAATGCACAGAACAGAAAGAATTTTCACAGAATGCTACTGTGTAGTTTATATTTGAATATATTCCTTTTTCCACTATTACCCTCTTAGCGCTCCGAATGTCCACTTGCATTTTCTACAGAAAGAGTGTTCAGAACTGCGCAATCAAAAGTATGGTTTAAATCTGTTAGCTTAATGAACATATCAGAAATAAGTTTCACACAATGCTTCTGTGTAGTTTTTATTTGAAGATATTATTTTTCCCAATATAGGCCTCTTAGCGCTCAGAATGTCCAATTGCAGTTTCTACAGAAAGAGTGTTTCAGAAAGGCTCAATCAAAAGTAAGTTTCAACTCTGTTAGTTGAATGCACAGAACAGAAAGAAGTTTCATACAATGCTTCTGTGTAGTTTATATTTAAACATATTCTTTTTTCCACTATTACCCTCTTAGCGCTACGAATGTCCAGTTGCATTTTCTACAGACAGAGTGTTTCAAAACTGCTCAATCAAAAGTATGGTTTAACTCTGTTAGCTGAATGCTCAGATCAGAAAGAAGTTTCACAGAATGCTTCTGTGTAGTTTATATTTGAATATATTCCTTTTTCCACTACTACTCTCTTAGCGCTCCAAATATCCAGTTGCATTTTCTACAGAAAGAGTGATCAGATCTGCTCAATCAAAAGTATGGTTTAACTCTGTTAGCTGAATGCACAGATCAAAAAAAAGTTTCACAGAATGATTCTGTGTAATTTATATTTGGAGACATTCCTTTTTCCACTATTACCCACTTAGCGCTCCGAATCTCCACTTGCATTTTCTACAGAAAGAGTGTTTCATAACTGCTCAATCAAAAATATGTTTTATCTCTGTTAACTGAATTTACAGATCAGAAATAAGTTTCACAGAATGCATCTGTGTAGTTTTTATTTGAAGATATTCTTTTTCCCAATATAGGCCTCTTAGCCCTTAGCATGTCCAATTGCAGTTTCTACAGAAAGAGTGTTTCAGAACGGCTCAATCAAAAGTAAGGTTCAACTCTGTTAGTTTAATGCACAGAACAGAAAGAATTTTCACAGAATGCTACTGTGTAGTTTATATTTGAATATATTCCTTTTTCCACTCTTACCCTCTTAAGGCTCCGAATGTCCACTTGCATTTTCTACAGAAAGAGTGTTCAGAACTGCGCATTCAAAAGTATGGTTTAACTCTGTTAGCTTAATGAACATATCAGAAATAAGTTTCACACAATGCTTCTGTGTAGTTTTTATTTGAAGATATTATTTTTCCCAATAGAGGCCTCTTAGCGCTCAGAAT
This sequence comes from Symphalangus syndactylus, assembly GCF_028878055.3. Classification (NCBI taxonomy): domain Eukaryota; kingdom Metazoa; phylum Chordata; class Mammalia; order Primates; family Hylobatidae; genus Symphalangus; species Symphalangus syndactylus. Next base: position 6,742,762 of record NC_072445.2, on the reverse strand, counting down.
GTCCAATTGCAGTTTCTACAGAAAGAGTGTTTCAGAAAGGCTCAATCAAAAGTAAGGTTCAACTCTGTTAGTTGAATGCACAGAACAGAAAGAAGTTTCATAAAATGCTTCTGTGTAGTTTATATTTGAACATATTCTTTTTTCCACTATTACCCACTTAGCGCTACGAATGTCCAGTTGCATTTTCTACAGACAGAGTGTTTCAAAACTGCTCAATCAAAAGTATGGTTTAACTCTGTTAGCTGAATGCTCAGATCAGAAAGAAGTTTCACAGAATGTTCTGTGTAGTTTATATTTGAATATATTACTTTTTCCACTACTACTCTCTTAGAGCTCCAAATGTCCAGTTGCATTTTCTACAGAAAGAGTGTTCAGATCTGCTCAATCAAAAGTATGGTTTAACTCTGTTAGCTGAATGCACAGATCAGAAAGAAGTTTCACAGAATGATTCTGTGTAGTTTATATTTGGAGACATTCCTTTTTCCACTATTACCCTCTTAGCACTCCGAATCTCCACTTGCATTTTCTACAGAAAGAGTGTTTCAGAACGGCTCAATCAAAACTAAGGTTCAACTCTTTTAGTTGAACAAACAGAACAGAAAGAAGTTTCACACATTTCTTCTGTGTAGTTTTTATTTGTAGACATTCTTTTTCCCAATATAGGCCTCTTAGCGCTCAGAATGTCCAATTGCAGTTTCTACAGAAAGAGTGTTTCAGAACGGCTCAATCAAAAGTAAGGTTCAACTCTGTTAGTTGAATGCACAGAACAGAAAGAAGTTTCATACAATGCTTCTGTGTAGTTTATATTTGAACATATTCTTTTTTCCACTATTACCCACTTAGTGCTACGAATGTCCAGTTGCATTTTCTACAGACAGAGTGTTTCAAAACTGCTCAATCAAAAGTATGGTTTAACTCTGTTAGCTGAATGCTCAGATCAGAAAGAAGTTTCACAGAATGCTTCTGTGTAGTTTATATTTGAATATATACCTTTTTCCACTACTACGCTCTTAGCGCTCCAAATGTCCAGTTGCATTTTCTACAGAAAGAGTGTTCAGATCTGCTCAATCAAAAGTATGGTTTAACTCTGTTAGCTGAATGCACAGATCAGAAAGAAGTTTCACCGAATGATTCTGTGTAGTTTATATTTGAAGACATTAATTTTTCCACTATTACCCTCTTAGCGCTCCGAATCTCCACTTGCATTTTCTACAAAAAGAGTGTTTCATAACTGCTCAATCAAAAATATGTTTTATCTCTGTTAACTGAATTTACAGATCAGGAATAAGTTTCACAGAATGCATCTGTGTAGTTTTTATTTGAAGATATTCTTTTTCCCAATGTAGGCCTCTTAGCGCTTAGCATGTCCAATTGCAGTTTCTACAGAAAGAGTGTTTCAGAACGGCTCAATCAAAAGTAAGGTTCAACTCTGTTAGTTGAATGCACAGAACAGAAAGAATTTTCACAGAATGCTACTGTGTAGTTTATATTTGAATATATTCCTTTTTCCACTATTACCCTCTTAGCGCTCCGAATGTCCACTTGCATTTTCTACAGAAAGAGTGTTCAGAACTGCGCAATCAAAAGTATGGTTTAACTCTGTTAGCTTAATGAACATATCAGAAATAAGTTTCACACAATGCTTCTGTGTAGTTTTTATTTGAAGATATTATTTTTCCCAATATAGGCCTCTTAGCGCTCAGAATGTCCAATTGCAGTTTCTACAGAAAGAGTGTTTCAGAAAGGCTCAATCAAAAGTAAGGTTAAACTCTGTTAGTTGAATGCACAGAACAGAAAGAAGTTTCATACAATGCTTCTGTGTAGTTTATATTTGAACATATTCTTTTTTCCAGTATTACCCACTTAGCGCTACGAATGTCCAGTTGCATTTTCTACAGACAGAGTGTTTCAAAACTGCTCAATCAAAAGTATGGTTTAACTCTGTTAGCTGAAGGCTCAGATCAGAAAGAAGTTTCACAGAATGCTTCTGTGTAGTTTATATTTGAATATATTCCTTTTTCCACTACTACGCTCTTAGCGCTCCAAATGTCCAGTTGCATTTTCTACAGAAAGAGTGTTCAGATCTGCTCAATCAAAAGTATGGTTTAACTCTGTTAGCTGAATGCACAGATCAGAAAGAAGTTTCACAGAATGATTCTGTGTAGTTTATATTTGGAGATAATCCTTTTTCCACTATTACCCTATTAGCGCTCCGAATCTCCACTTGCATTTTCTACAAAAAGAGTGTTTCATAACTGCTCAATCAAAAATATGTTTTATCTCTGTTAACTGAATTTACAGATCAGAAATAAGTTTCACAGAATGCATCTGTATAGTTTTTATTTGAAGATATTCTTTTTCCCAATGTAGGCCTCTTAGCGCTTAGCATGTCCAATTGCAGTTTCTACAGAAAGAGTGTTTCAGAATGGCTCAATATAAAGTAAGGTTCAACTCTGTTAGTTGAATGCACAGAACAGAAAGAATTTTCACAGAATGCTACTGTGTAGTTTATATTTGAATATATTCCTTTTTCCACTATTACCCTCTTAGCGCTCCGAATGTCCACTTGCATTTACTACAGAAAGAGTGTTCAGAACTGCGCAATCAAAAGTATGGTTTAACTCTGTTAGCTTAATGAACATATCAGAAATAAGTTTCACACAATGCTTCTGTGTAGTTTTTATTTGAAGATATTATTTTTCCCAATATAGGCCTCTTAGCGCTCAGAATGTCCAATTGCAGTTTCTACAGAAAGAGTGTTTCAGAAAGACTCAACCAAAAGTAAGGTTAAACTCTGTTAGTTGAATGCACAGAACAGAAAGAAGTTTCATACAATGCTTCTGTGTAGTTTATATTTGAACATATTATTTTTTCCACTATTACCCACTTAGCGCTACGAATGTCCAGTTGCATTTTCTACAGACAGAGTGTTTCAAAACTGCTCAATCAAAAGTATGGTTTAACTCTGTTAGCTGAATGCTCAGATCAGAAAGAAGTTTCACAGAATGCTTCTGTGTAGTTTATATTTGAATATATTCCTTTTTCCACTACTACTCTCTTAGCGCTCCATATGTCCAGTTGCATTTTCTACAGAAAGAGTGTTCAGATCTGCTCAATCAAAAGTATGGTTTAACTCTGTTAGCTGAATGCACAGATGAGGAAGAAGTTTCACAGAATGATTCTGTGTAGTTTATATTTGGAGACATTCCTTTTTCCACTATTACCCTCTTAGCGCTCCGAATCTCCACTTGCATTTTCTACAGAAAGAGTGTTTCAGAACGGCTCAATCAAAACTAAGGTTCAACTCTTTTAGTTGAACAAACAGAACAGAAAGAAGTTTCACACATTTCTTCTGTGTAGTTTTTATTTGTAGACATTCTTTTTCCCAATATAGGCCTCTTAGCGCTCAGAATGTCCAATTGTAGTTTCTACAGAAAGAGTGTTTCAGAACGGCTCAATCAAAAGTAAGGTTCAACTCTGTTAGTTGAATGCACAGAACAGAAAGAAGTTTCATACAATGCTTCTGTGTAGTTTATATTTGAACATATTCTTTTTACCACTATTACCCATTTAGCGCTACGAATGTCCAGTTGCATTTTCTACAGACAGAGTGTTTCAAAACTGCTCAATCAAAAGTATGGTTTAACTCTGTTAGCTGAATGCTCAGATCAGAAAGAAGTTTCACAGAATGCTTCTGTGTAGTTTATATTTGAATATATTCCTTTTTCCACTACTACGCTCTTAGCGCTCCAAATGTCCAGTTGCATTTTCTACAGAAAGAGTGTTCAGATCTGCTCAATCAAAAGTATGGTTTAACTCTGTTAGCTGAATGCACAGATCAGAAAGAAGTTTCACCGAATGATTCTGTGTAGTTTATATTTGAAGACATTCCTTTTTCCACTATTACCCTCTTAGCGCTCCGAATCTCCACTTGCATTTTCTACAGAAAGAGTGTTTCATAACTGCTCAATCAAAAATATGTTTTATCTCTGTTAACTGAATTTACAGATCAGAAATAAGTTTCACAGAATGCATCTGTGTAGTTTTTATTTGAAGATATTCTTTTTCCCAATGTAGGCCTCTTAGCGCTTACCATGTCCAATTGCAGTTTCTACAGAAAGAGTGTTTCAGAACGGCTCAATCAAAATTAACGTTCAATTCTGTTAGTTGAATGCACAGAACAGAAAGAATTTTCACAGAATGCTACTGTGTAGTTTATATTTGAATATATTCCTTTTTCCACTATTACCCTCTTAGCGCTCCGAATGTCCACTTGCATTTTCTACAGAAAGAGTGTTCAGAACTGCGCAATCAAAAGTATGGTTTAACTCTGTTAGCTTAATGAACATATCAGAAATAAGTTTCACACAATGCTTCTGTGTAGTTTTTATTTGAAGATATTATTTTTCCCAATATAGGCCTCTTAGCGCTCAGAATGTCCAATTGCAGTTTCTACAGAAAGAGTGTTTCAGAAAGGCTCAATCAAAAGTAAGGTTCAACTCTGTTAGTTGAATGCACAGAACAGAAAGAAGTTTCATACAATGCTTCTGTGTAGTTTATATTTGAACATATTCTTTTTTCCACTATTATCCACTTAGCGCTACGAAAGTCCAGTTGCATTTTCTACAGACAGAGTGTTTCAAACTGCTCAATCAAAAGTATGGTTTAACTCTGTTAGCTGAATGCTCAGATCAGAAAGAAGTTTCACAGAATGCTTCTGTGTAGTTTATATTTGAATATATTCCTTTTTCCACTAATACTCTCTTAGCGCTCCAAATGTTCAGTTGCATTTTCTACAGAAAGAGTGTTCAGATCTGCTCAATCAAAAGTATGGTTTAACTCTGTTAGCTGAATGCACAGATCAGAAAGAAGTTTCACAGAATGATTCTGTGTAGTTTATATTTGGAGACATTCCTTTTTCCACTATTACCCTCTTAGCGCTCCGAATCTCCACTTGCATTTTCTACAGAAAGAGTGTTTCAGAACGGCTCAATCAAAACTAAGGTTCAACTCTTTTAGTTGAACAAACAGAACAGAAAGAAGTTTCACACATTTCTTCTGTGTAGTTTTTATTTGTAGACATTCTTTTTCCCAATATAGGCCTCTTAGCGCTCAGAATGTCCAATTGCAGTTTCTACAGAAAGAGTGTTTCAGAACGGCTCAATCAAAAGTAAGGTTCAACTCTGTTAGTTGAATGCACAGAACAGAAAGAAGTTTCATACAATGCTTCTGTGTAGTTTATATTTGAACATATTCTTTTTTCCACTATTACCCACTTAGCGCTACGAATGTCCAGTTGCATTTTCTACAGACAGAGTGTTTCAAAACTGCTCAATCAAAAGTATGGTTTAACTCTGTTAGCTGAATGCTCAGATCAGAAAGAAGTTTCACAGAATGCTTCTGTGTAGTTTATATTTGAATATATTCCTTTTTCCACTACTACTCTCTTATCGCTCCAAATGTCCAGTTGCATTTTCTAAAGAAAGAGTGTTCAGATCTGCTCAATCAAAAGTATGGTTTAACTCTGTTAGCTGAATGCACAGATCAGAAAGAAGTTTCACAGAATGATTCTGTGTAGTTTATATTTGGAGACATTCCTTTTTCCACTATTACCATCTTAGCGCTCCGAATCTCCACTTGCATTTTCTACAGAAAGAGTGTTTCAGAACGGCACAATCAAAACTAAGGTTCAACTCTTTTAGTTGAACAAACAGAACAGAAAGAAGTTTCACACAATTCTTCTGTGTAGTTTTTATTTGTAGACATTCTTTTTCCCAATATAGGCCTCTTAGCGCTCAGAATGTCCAATTGCAGTTTCTACAGAAAGAGTGTTTCAGAACGGCTCAATCAAAAGTAAGGTTCAACTCTGTTAGTTGAATGCACAGAACAGAAAGAAGTTTCATACAATGTTTCTGTGTAGTTTATATTTGAACATATTCTTTTTTCCACTATTACCCACTTAGCGCTACGAATGTCCAGTTGCATTTTCTACAGACAGAGTGTTTCAAAACTGCTCAATCAAAAGTATGGTTTAACTCTGTTAGCTGAATGCTCAGATCAGAAAGAAGTTTCACAGAATGCTTCTGTGTAGTTTATATTTGATAATATTCCTTTTTCCACTACTACGCTCTTAGCGCTCCAAATGTCCAGTTGCATTTTCTACAGAAAGAGTGTTCAGATCTGCTCAATCAAAAGTATGGTTTAACTCTGTTAGCTGAATGCACAGATCAGAAAGAAGTTCCACCGAATGATTCTGTGTAGTTTATATTTGAAGACATTCCTTTTTCCACTATTACCCTCTTAGCGCTCCGAATCTCCACTTGCATTTTCTACAGAAAGAGTGTTTCATAACTGCTCAATCAAAAATATGTTTTATCTCTGTTAACCGAATTTACAGTTCAGAAATATGTTTCACAGAATGCATCTGTGTAGTTTTTATTTGAAGATATTCTTTTTCCCAATGTAGGCCTCTTAGCGCTTACCATGTCCAATTGCAGTTTCTACAGAAAGAGTGTTTCAGAACGGCTCAATCAAAATTAATGTTCAATTCTGTTAGTTGAATGCACAGAACAGAAAGAATTTTCACAGAATGCTACTGTGTAGTTTATATTTGAATATATTCCTTTTTCCACTATTACCCTCTTAGCGCTCCGAATGTCCACTTGCATTTTCTACAGAAAGAGTGTTCAGAACTGCGCAATCAAAAGTATGGTTTAACTCTGTTAGCTTAATGAACATATCAGAAATAAGTTTCACACAATGCTTCTGTGTAGTTTTTATTTGAAGATATTATTTTTCCCAATATAGGCCTCTTAGCGCTCAGAATGTCCAATTGCAGTTTCTACAGAAAGAGTGTTTCAGAAAGGCTCAATCAAAAGTAAGGTTCAACTCTGTTAGTTGAATGCACAGAACAGAAAGAAGTTTCATACAATGCTTCTGTGTAGTTTATATTTGAATATATTCTTTTTTCCACTATTATCCACTTAGCGCTACGAATGTCCAGTTGCATTTTCTACAGACAGAGTGTTTCAAACTGCTCAATCAAAAGTATGGTTTAACTCTGTTAGCTGAATGCTCAGATCAGAAAGAAGTTTCACAGAATGCTTCTGTGTAGTTTATATTTGAATATATTCCTTTTTCCACTAATACTCTCTTAGCGCTCCAAATGTTCAGTTGCATTTTCTACAGAAAGAGTGTTCAGATCTGCTCAATCAAAAGTATGGTTTAACTCTGTTAGCTGAATGCACAGATCAGAAAGAAGTTTCACAGAATGATTCTGTGTAGTTGATATTTGGAGACATTCCTTTTTCCACTATTACCCTCTTAGCGCTCCGAATCTCCACTTGCATTTTCTACAGAAAGAGTGTTTCAGAACGGCTCAATCAAAACTAAGGTTCAACTCTTTTAGTTGAACAAACAGAACAGAAAGAAGTTTCACACATTTCTTCTGTGTAGTTTTTATTTGTAGACATTCTTTTTCCCAATATAGGCCTCTTAGCGCTCAGAATGTCCAATTGCAGTTTCTACAGAAAGAGTGTTTCAGAAAGGCTCAATCAAAAGTAAGGTTCAACTCTGTTAGTTGAATGCACAGAACAGAAAGAAGTTTCATACAATGCTTCTGTGTAGTTTATATTTGAACATATTCTTTTTTCCACTATTACCCACTTAGCGCTACGAATGTCCAGTTGCATTTTCTACAGACAGAGTGTTTCAAAACTGCTCAATTAAAAGTATGGTTTAACTCTGTTAGCTGAATGCTCAGATCAGAAAGAAGTTTCACAGAATGCTTCTGTGTAGTTTATATTTGAATATATTCCTTTTTCCACTACTACTCTCTTAGCGCTCCAAATGTCCAGTTGCATTTTCTAAAGAAAGAGTGTTCAGATCTGCTCAATCAAAAGTATGGTTTAACTCTGTTAGCTGAATGCACAGATCAGAAAGAAGTTTCACAGAATGATTCTGTGTAGTTTATATTTGGAGACATTCCTTTTTCCACTATTACCCTCTTAGCGCTCCGAATCTCCACTTGCATTTTCTACAGAAAGAGTGTTTCAGAACGGCTCAATCAAAACTAAGGTTCAAATCTTTTAGTTGAACAAACAGAACAGAAAGAAGTTTCACACAATTCTTCTGTGTAGTTTTTATTTGTAGACATTCTTTTTCCCAATATAGGCCTCTTAGCGCTCAGAATGTCCAATTGCAGTTTCTACAGAAAGAGTGTTTCAGAACGGCTCAATCAAAAGTAAGGTTCAACTCTGTTAGTTGAATGCACAGAACAGAAAGAAGTTTCATACAATGTTTCTGTGTAGTTTATATTTGAACATATTCTTTTTTCCACTATTACCCACTTAGCGCTACGAATGTCCAGTTGCATTTTCTACAGACAGAGTGTTTCAAAACTGCTCAATCAAAAGTATGGTTTAACTCTGTTAGCTGAATGCTCAGATCAGAAAGAAGTTTCACAGAATGCTTCTGTGTAGTTTATATTTGATTATATTCCTTTTTCCACTACTACGCTCTTAGCGCTCCAAATGTCCAGTTGCATTTTCTACAGAAAGAGTGTTCAGATCTGCTCAATCAAAAGTATGGTTTAACTCTGTTAGCTGAATGCACAGATCAGAAAGAAGTTTCACCGAATGATTCTGTGTGGTTTATATTTGAAGACATTCCTTCTACCACTATTACCCTCTTAGCGCTCCGAATCTCCACTTGCATTTTCTACAAAAAGAGTGTTTCATAACTGCTCAATCAAAAATATGTTTTATCTCTGTTAACTGAATTTACAGATCAGAAATAAGTTTCACAGAATGCATCTGTGTAGTTTTTATTTGAAGATATTCTTTTTCCCAATGTAGGCCTCTTAGCGCTTAGCATGTAAAATTGCAGTTTCTACAGAAAGAGTGTTTCAGAACGGCTCAATCAAAAGTAAGGTTCAACTCTGTTAGTTGAATGCACAGAACAGAAAGAATTTTCACAGAATGCTACTGTGTAGTTTATATTTGAATATATTCCTTTTTCTACTATTACCCTCCTAGCGCTCCGAATGTCCACTTGCATTTTCTACAGAAAGAGTGTTCAGAACTGCGCAATCAAAAGTATGGTTTAACTCTGTTAGCTTAATGAACATATCAGAAATAAGTTTCACACAATGCTTCTGTGTAGTTTTTATTTGAAGATATTATTTTTCCCAATATAGGCCTCTTAGCGCTCAGAATGTCCAATTGCAGTTTCTACAGAAAGAGTGTTTCAGAAAGACTCAATCAAAAGTAAGGTTCAACTCTGTTAGTTGAATGCACAGAACAGAAAGAAGTTTCATACAATGCTTCTGTGTAGTTTATATTTGAACATATTCTTTTTTCCACTATTATCCACTTAGCGCTACGAATGTCCAGTTGCATTTTCCACAGACAGAGTGTTTCAAACTGCTCAATCAAAAGTATGGTTTAACTCTGTTAGCTGAATGCTCAGATCAGAAAGAAGTTTCACAGAATGCTTCTGTGTAGTTTATATTTGAATATATTCCTTTTTCCACTACTACTCTCTTAGCGCTCCAAATGTCCAGTTGCATTTTCTAAAGAAAGAGTGTTCAGATCTGCTCAATCAAAAGTATGGTTTAACTCTGTTAGCTGAATGCACAGATCAGAAAGAAGTTTCACAGAATGATTCTGTGTAGTTTATATTTGGAGACATTCCTTTTTCCACTATTACCCTCTTAGCGCTCCGAATCTCCACTTGCATTTTCTACAGAAAGAGTGTTTCAGAACGGCTCAATCAAAACTAAGGTTCAACTCTTTTAGTTGAACAAACAGAACAGAAAGAAGTTTCACACAATTCTTCTGTGTAGTTTTTATTTGTAGACATTCTTTTTCCCAATATAGGCCTCTTAGCGCTCAGAATGTCCAATTGCAGTTTCTACAGAAAGAGTGTTTCAGAACGGCTCAATCAAAAGTAAGGTTCAAATCTGTTAGTTGAATGCACAGAACAGAAAGAAGTTTCATACAATGTTTCTGTGTAGTTTATATTTGAACATATTCTTTTTTCCACTATTACCCACTTAGCGCTACGAATGTCCAGTTGCATTTTCTACAGACAGAGTGTTTCAAAACTGCTCAATCAAAAGTATGGTTTAACTCTGTTAGCTGAATGCTCAGATCAGAAAGAAGTTTCACAGAATGCTTCTGTGTAGTTTATATTTGATTATATTCCTTTTTCCACTACTACGCTCTTAGCGCTCCAAATGTCCAGTTGCATTTTCTACAGAAAGAGTGTTCAGATCTGCTCAATCAAAAGTATGGTTTAACTCTGTTAGCTGAATGCACAGATCAGAAAGAAGTTTCACCGAATGATTCTGTGTAGTTTATATTTGAAGACATTCCTTCTACCACTATTACCCTCTTAGCGCTCCGAATCTCCACTTGCATTTTCTACAGAAAGAGTGTTTCATAACTGCTCAATCAAAAATATGTTTTATCTCTGTTAACTGAATTTACAGATCAGAAATAAGTTTCACAGAATGCATCTGTGTAGTTTTTATTTGAAGATATTCTTTTTCCCAATGTAGGCCTCTTAGCGCTTAGCATGTCCAATTGCAGTTTCTACAGAAAGAGTGTTTCAGAACGGCTCAATCAAAAGTAAGGTTCAACTCTGTTAGTTGAATGCACAGAACAGAAAGAATTTTCACAGAATGCTACTGTGTAGTTTATATTTGAATATATTCCTTTTTCCACTATTACCCTCTTAGCGCTCCGAATGTCCACTTGCATTTTCTACAGAAAGAGTGTTCAGAACTGCGCAATCAAAAGTATGGTTTAACTCTGTTAGCTTAATGAACATATCAGAAATAAGTTTCACACAATGCTTCTGTGTAGTTTTTATTTGAAGATATTATTTTTCCCAATATAGGCCTCTTAGCGCTCAGAATGTCCAATTGCAGTTTCTACAGAAAGAGTGTTTCAGAAAGGCTCAATCAAAAGTAAGGTTCAACTCTGTTAGTTGAATGCACAGAACAGAAAGAAGTTTCATACAATGCTTCTGTGTAGTTTATATTTGAACATATTCTTTTTTCCACTATTATCCACTTAGCGCTACGAAAGTCCAGTTGCATTTTCTACAGACAGAGTGTTTCAAACTGCTCAATCAAAAGTATGGTTTAACTCTGTTAGCTGAATGCTCAGATCAGAAAGAAGTTTCACAGAATGCTTCTCTGTAGTTTATATTTGAATATATTCCTTTTTCCACTAATACTCTCTTAGCGCTCCAAATGTTCAGTTGCATTTTCTACAGAAAGAGTGTTCAGATCTGCTCAATCAAAAGTATGGTTTAACTCTGTTAGCTGAATGCAGAGATCAGAAAGAAGTTTCACAGAATGATTCTGTGTAGTTTATATTTGGAGACATTCCTTTTTCCACTATTACCCTCTTAGCGCTCCTAATCTCCACTTGCATTTTCTACAGAAAGAGTGTTTCATAACTGCTCAATCAAAAATATGTTTTATCTCTGTTAACTGAATTTACAGATCAGAAATAAGTTTCACAGAATGCATCTGTGTAGTTTTTATTTGAAGATATTCTTTTTCCCAATGTAGGCCTCTTAGCGCTTACCATGTCCAATTGCAGTTTCTACAGAAAGAGTGTTTCAGAACGGCTCAATCAAAATTAACGTTCAATTCTGTTAGTTGAATGCACAGAACAGAAAGAATTTTCACAGAATGCTACTGTGTAGTTTATATTTGAATATATTCCTTTTTCCACTATTACCCTCTTAGCGCTCCGAATGTCCACTTGCATTTTCTACAGAAAGAGTGTTCAGAACTGCGCAATCAAAAGTATGGTTTAACTCTGTTAGCTTAATGAACATATCAGAAATAAGTTTCACACAATGCTTCTGTGTAGTTTTTATTTGAAGATATTATTTTTCCCAATATAGGCCTCTTAGCGCTCAGAATGTCCAATTGCAGTTTCTACAGAAAGAGTGTTTCAGAAAGGCTCAATCAAAAGTAAGGTTCAACTCTGTTAGTTGAATGCACAGAACAGAAAGAAGTTTCATACAATGCTTCTGTGTAGTTTATATTTGAACATATTCTTTTTTCCACTATTATCCACTTAGCGCTACGAAAGTCCAGTTGCATTTTCTACAGACAGAGTGTTTCAAACTGCTCAATCAAAAGTATGGTTTAACTCTGTTAGCTGAATGCTCAGATCAGAAAGAAGTTTCACAGAATGTTTCTGTGTAGTTTATATTTGAATATATTCCTTTTTCCACTAATACTCTCTTATCGCTCCAAATGTTCAGTTGCATTTTCTACAGAAAGAGTGTTCAGATCTGCTCAATCAAAAGTATGGTTTAACTCTGTTAGCTGAATGCACAGATCAGAAAGAAGTTTCACAGAATGATTCTGTGTAGTTTATATTTGGAGACATTCCTTTTTCCACTATTACCCTCTTAGCGCTCCGAATCTCCACTTGCATTTTCTACAGAAAGAGTGTTTCAGAACGGCTCAATCAAAACTAAGGTTCAACTCTTTTAGTTGAACAAACAGAACAGAAAGAAGTTTCACACATTTCTTATGTGTAGTTTTTATTTGTAGACATTCTTTTTCCCAATATAGGCCTCTTAGCGCTCAAAATGTCCAATTGCAGTTTCTACAGAAAGAGTGTTTCAGAAAGGCTCAATCAAAAGTAAGGTTCAACTCTGTTAGTTGAATGCACAGAACAGAAAGAAGTTTCATACAATGCTTCTGTGTAGTTTATATTTGAACATATTCTTTTTTCCACTATTACCCACTTAGCGCTACGAATGTCCAGTTGCATTTTCTACAGACAGAGTGTTTCAAAACTGCTCAATGAAAAGTATGGTTTAACTCTGTTAGCTGAATGCTCAGATCAGAAAGAAGTTTCACAGAATGCTTCTGTGTAGTTTATATTTGAATATATTCCTTTTTCCACTACTACTCTCTTAGCGCTCCAAATGTCCAGTTGCATTTTCTAAAGAAAGAGTGTTCAGATCTGCTCAATCAAAAGTATGGTTTAACTCTGTTAGCTGAATGCACAGATCAGAAAGAAGTTTCACAGAATCATTCTGTGTAGTTTATATTTGGAGACATTCCTTTTTCCACTATTACCATCTTAGCGCTCCGAATCTCCACTTGCATTTTCTACAGAAAGAGTGTTTCAGAACGGCTCAATCAAAACTAAGGTTCAACTCTTTTAGTTGAACAAACAGAACAGAAAGAAGTTTCACACAATTCTTCTGTGTAGTTTTTATTTGTAGACATTCTTTTTCCCAATATAGGCCTCTTAGCGCTCAGAATGTCCAATTGCAGTTTCTACAGAAAGAGTGTTTCAGAACGGCTCAATCAAAAGTAAGGTTCAACTCTGTTAGTTGAATGCACAGAACAGAAAGAAGTTTCATACAATGTTTCTGTGTAGTTTATATTTGAACATATTCTTTTTTCCACTATTACCCACTTAGCGCTACGAATGTCCAGTTGCATTTTCTACAGACAGAGTGTTTCAAAACTACTCAATCAAAAGTATGGTTTAACTCTGTTAGCTGAATGCTCAGATCAGAAAGAAGTTTCACAGAATGCTTCTGCGTAGTTTATATTTGATTATATTCCTTTTTCCACTACTACGCTCTTAGCGCTCCAAATGTCCAGTTGCATTTTCTACAGAAAGAGTGTTCAGATCTGCTCAATCAAAAGTATGGTTTAACTCTGTTAGCTGAATGCACAGATCAGAAAGAAGTTCCACCGAATGATTCTGTGTAGTTTATATTTGAAGACATTCCTTTTTCCACTATTACCCTCTTAGCGCTCCGAATCTCCACTTGCATTTTCTACAGAAAGAGTGTTTCATAACTGCTCAATCAAAAATATGTTTTATCTCTGTTAACTGAATTTACAGATCAGAAATAAGTTTCACAGAATGCATCTGTGTAGTTTTTATTTGAAGATATTCTTTTTCCCAATGTAGGCCTCTTAGCGCTTACCATGTCCAATTGCAGTTTCTACAGAAAGAGTGTTTCAGAACGGCTCAATCAAAATTAATGTTCAATTCTGTTAGTTGAATGCACAGAACAGAAAGAATTTTCACAGAATGCTACTGTGTAGTTTATATTTGAATATGTTCCTTTTTCCACTATTACCCTCTTAGCGCTCCGAATGTCCACTTGCATTTTCTACAGAAAGAGTGTTCAGAACTGCGCAATCAAAAGTATGGTTTAACTCTGTTAGCTTAATGAACATATCAGAAATAAGTTTCACACAATGCTTCTGTGTAGTTTTTATTTGAAGATATTATTTTTCCCAATATAGGCCTCTTAGCGCTCAGAATGTCCAATTGCAGTTTCTACAGAAAGAGTGTTTCAGAAAGGCTCAATCAAAAGTAAGGTTCAACTCTGTTAGTTGAATGCACAGAACAGAAAGAAGTTTCATACAATGCTTCTGTGTAGTTTATATTTGAACATATTCTTTTTTCCACTATTATCCACTTAGCGCTACGAAAGTCCAGTTGCATTTTCTACAGACAGAGTGTTTCAAACTGCTCAATCAAAAGTATGGTTTAACTCTGTTAGCTGAATGCTCAGATCAGAAAGAAGTTTCACAGAATGCTTCTGTGTAGTTTATATTTGAATATATTCCTTTTTCCACTAATACTCTCTTAGCGCTCCAAATGTTCAGTTGCATTTTCTACAGAAAGAGTGTTCAGATCTGCTCAATCAAAAGTATGGTTTAACTCTGTTAGCTGAATGCACAGATCAGAAAGAAGTTTCACAGAATGATTCTGTGTAGTTTATATTTGGAGACATTCCTTTTTCCACTATTACCCTCTTAGCGCTCCGAATCTCCACTTGCATTTTCTACAGAAAGAGTGTTTCATAACTGCTCAATCAAAAATATGTTTTATCTCTGTTAACTGAATTTACAGATCAGAAATAAGTTTCACAGAATGCATCTGTGTAGTTTTTATTTGAAGATATTCTTTTTCCCAATGTAGGCCTCTTAGCGCTTACCATGTCCAATTGCAGTTTCTACAGAAAGAGTGTTTCAGAACGGCTCAATCAAAATTAACGTTCAATTCTGTTAGTTGAATGCACAGAACAGAAAGAATTTTCACAGAATGCTACTGTGTAGTTTATATTTGAATATATTCCTTTTTCCACTATTACCCTCTTAGCGCTCCGAATGTCCACTTGCATTTTCTACAGAAAGAGTGTTCAGAACTGCGCAATCAAAAGTATGGTTTAACTCTGTTAGCTTAATGAACATATCAGAAATAAGTTTCACACAATGCTTCTGTGTAGTTTTTATTTGAAGATATTATTTTTCCCAATATAGGCCTCTTAGCGCTCAGAATGTCCAATTGCAGTTTCTACAGAAAGAGTGTTTCAGAAAGGCTCAATCAAAAGTATGGTTTAACTCTGTTAGCTGAATGCTCAGATCAGAAAGAAGTTTCACAGAATGCTTCTCTGTAGTTTATATTTGAATATATTCCTTTTTCCACTAATACTCTCTTAGCGCTCCAAATGTTCATTTGCATTTTCTACAGAAAGATTGTTCAGATCTGCTCAATCAAAAGTATGGTTTAACTCTGTTAGCTGAATGCAGAGATCAGAAAGAAGTTTCACAGAATGATTCTGTGTAGTTTATATTTGGAGACATTCCTTTTTCCACTATTACCCTCTTAGCGCTCCGAATCTCCACTTGCATTTTCTACAGAAAGAGTGTTTCATAACTGCTCAATCAAAAATATGTTTTATCTCTGTTAACTGAATTTACAGATCAGAAATAAGTTTCACAGAATGCATCTGTGTAGTTTTTATTTGAAGATATTCTTTTTCCCAATGTAGGCCTCTTAGCGCTTACCATGTCCAATTGCAGTTTCTACAGAAAGAGTGTTTCAGAACGGCTCAATCAAAATTAACGTTCAATTCTGTTAGTTGAATGCACAGAACAGAAAGAATTTTCACAGAATGCTACTGTGTAGTTTATATTTGAATATATTCCTTTTTCCACTATTACCCTCTTAGCGCTCCGAATGTCCACTTGCATTTTCTACAGAAAGAGTGTTCAGAACTGCGCAATCAAAAGTATGGTTTAACTCTGTTAGCTTAATGAACATATCAGAAATAAGTTTCACACAATGCTTCTGTGTAGTTTTTATTTGAAGATATTATTTTTCCCAATATAGGCCTCTTAGCGCTCAGAATGTCCAATTGCAGTTTCTACAGAAAGAGTGTTTCAGAAAGGCTCAATCAAAAGTAAGGTTCAACTCTGTTAGTTGAATGCACAGAACAGAAAGAAGTTTCATACAATGCTTCTGTGTAGTTTATATTTGAACATATTCTTTTTTCCACTATTATCCACTTAGCGCTACGAAAGTCCAGTTGCATTTTCTACAGACAGAGTGTTTCAAACTGCTCAATCAAAAGTATGGTTTAACTCTGTTAGCTGAATGCTCAGATCAGAAAGAAGTTTCACAGAATGCTTCTGTGTAGTTTATATTTGAATATATTCCTTTTTCCACTAATACTCTCTTATCGCTCCAAATGTTCAGTTGCATTTTCTACAGAAAGAGTGTTCAGATCTGCTCAATCAAAAGTATGGTTTAACTCTGTTAGCTGAATGCACAGATCAGAAAGAAGTTTCACAGAATGATTCTGTGTAGTTTATATTTGGAGACATTCCTTTTTCCACTATTACCCTCTTAGCGCTCCGAATCTCCACTTGCATTTTCTACAGAAAGAGTGTTTCAGAACGGCTCAATCAAAACTAAGGTTCAACTCTTTTAGTTGAACAAACAGAACAGAAAGAAGTTTCACACATTTCTTATGTGTAGTTTTTATTTGTAGACATTCTTTTTCCCAATATAGGCCTCTTAGCGCTCAAAATGTCCAATTGCAGTTTCTACAGAAAGAGTGTTTCAGAAAGGCTCAATCAAAAGTAAGGTTCAACTCTGTTAGTTGAATGCACAGAACAGAAAGAAGTTTCATACAATGCTTCTGTGTAGTTTATATTTGAACATATTCTTTTTTCCACTATTACCCACTTAGCGCTACGAATGTCCAGTTGCATTTTCTACAGACAGAGTGTTTCAAAACTGCTCAATCAAAAGTATGGTTTAACTCTGTTAGCTGAATGCTCAGATCAGAAAGAAGTTTCACAGAATGCTTCTGTGTAGTTTATATTTGAATATATTCCTTTTTCCACTACTACTCTCTTAGCGCTCCAAATGTCCAGTTGCATTTTCTAAAGAAAGAGTGTTCAGATCTGCTCAATCAAAAGTATGGTTTAACTCTGTTAGCTGAATGCACAGATCAGAAAGAAGTTTCACAGAATCATTCTGTGTAGTTTATATTTGGAGACATTCCTTTTTCCACTATTACCATCTTAGCGCTCCGAATCTCCACTTGCATTTTCTACAGAAAGAGTGTTTCAGAACGGCTCAATCAAAACTAAGGTTCAACTCTTTTAGTTGAACAAACAGAACAGAAAGAAGTTTCACACAATTCTTCTGTGTAGTTTTTATTTGTAGACATTCTTTTTCCCAATATAGGCCTCTTAGCGCTCAGAATGTCCAATTGCAGTTTCTACAGAAAGAGTGTTTCAGAACGGCTCAATCAAAAGTAAGGTTCAACTCTGTTAGTTGAATGCACAGAACAGAAAGAAGTTTCATACAATGTTTCTGTGTAGTTTATATTTGAACATATTCTTTTTTCCACTATTACCCACTTAGCGCTACGAATGTCCAGTTGCATTTTCTACAGACAGAGTGTTTCAAAACTACTCAATCAAAAGTATGGTTTAACTCTGTTAGCTGAATGCTCAGATCAGAAAGAAGTTTCACAGAATGCTTCTGCGTAGTTTATATTTGATTATATTCCTTTTTCCACTACTACGCTCTTAGCGCTCCAAATGTCCAGTTGCATTTTCTACAGAAAGAGTGTTCAGATCTGCTCAATCAAAAGTATGGTTTAACTCTGTTAGCTGAATGCACAGATCAGAAAGAAGTTCCACCGAATGATTCTGTGTAGTTTATATTTGAAGACATTCCTTTTTCCACTATTACCCTCTTAGCGCTCCGAATCTCCACTTGCATTTTCTACAGAAAGAGTGTTTCATAACTGCTCAATCAAAAATATGTTTTATCTCTGTTAACTGAATTTACAGATCAGAAATAAGTTTCACAGAATGCATCTGTGTAGTTTTTATTTGAAGATATTCTTTTTCCCAATGTAGGCCTCTTAGCGCTTACCATGTCCAATTGCAGTTTCTACAGAAAGAGTGTTTCAGAACGGCTCAATCAAAATTAATGTTCAATTCTGTTAGTTGAATGCACAGAACAGAAAGAATTTTCACAGAATGCTACTGTGTAGTTTATATTTGAATATGTTCCTTTTTCCACTATTACCCTCTTAGCGCTCCGAATGTCCACTTGCATTTTCTACAGAAAGAGTGTTCAGAACTGCGCAATCAAAAGTATGGTTTAACTCTGTTAGCTTAATGAACATATCAGAAATAAGTTTCACACAATGCTTCTGTGTAGTTTTTATTTGAAGATATTATTTTTCCCAATATAGGCCTCTTAGCGCTCAGAATGTCCAATTGCAGTTTCTACAGAAAGAGTGTTTCAGAAAGGCTCAGTCAAAAGTAAGGTTCAACTCTGTTAGTTGAATGCACAGAACAGAAAGAAGTTTCATACAATGCTTCTGTGTAGTTTATATTTGAACATATTCTTTTTTCCACTATTATCCACTTAGCGCTACGAAAGTCCAGTTGCATTTTCTACAGACAGAGTGTTTCAAACTGCTCAATCAAAAGTATGGTTTAACTCTGTTAGCTGAATGCTCAGATCAGAAAGAAGTTTCACAGAATGCTTCTGTGTAGTTTATATTTGAATATATTCCTTTTTCCACTAATACTCTCTTAGCGCTCCAAATGTTCAGTTGCATTTTCTACAGAAAGAGTGTTCAGATCTGCTCAATCAAAAGTATGGTTTAACTCTGTTAGCTGAATGCAGAGATCAGAAAGAAGTTTCACAGAATGATTCTGTGTAGTTTATATTTGGAGACATTCCTTTTTCCACTATTACCCTCTTAGCGCTCCGAATCTCCACTTGCATTTTCTACAGAAAGAGTGTTTCATAACTGCTCAATCAAAAATATGTTTTATCTCTGTTAACTGAATTTACAGATCAGAAATAAGTTTCACAGAATGCATCTGTGTAGTTTTTATTTGAAGATATTCTTTTTCCCAATGTAGGCCTCTTAGCGCTTACCATGTCCAATTGCAGTTTCTACAGAAAGAGTGTTTCAGAACGGCTCAATCAAAATTAACGTTCAATTCTGTTAGTTGAATGCACAGAACAGAAAGAATTTTCACAGAATGCTACTGTGTAGTTTATATTTGAATATATTCCTTTTTCCACTATTACCCTCTTAGCGCTCCGAATGTCCACTTGCATTTTCTACAGAAAGAGTGTTCAGAACTGCGCAATCAAAAGTATGGTTTAACTCTGTTAGCTTAATGAACATATCAGAAATAAGTTTCACACAATGCTTCTGTGTAGTTTTTATTTGAAGATATTATTTTTCCCAATATAGGCCTCTTAGCGCTCAGAATGTCCAATTGCAGTTTCTACAGAAAGAGTGTTTCAGAAAGGCTCAATCAAAAGTAAGGTTCAACTCTGTTAGTTGAATGCACAGAACAGAAAGAAGTTTCATACAATGCTTCTGTGTAGTTTATATTTGAACATATTCTTTTTTCCACTATTATCCACTTAGCGCTACGAAAGTCCAGTTGCATTTTCTACAGACAGAGTGTTTCAAACTGCTCAATCAAAAGTATGGTTTAACTCTGTTAGCTGAATGCTCAGATCAGAAAGAAGTTTCACAGAATGCTTCTGTGTAGTTTATATTTGAATATATTCCTTTTTCCACTAATACTCTCTTATCGCTCCAAATGTTCAGTTGCATTTTCTACAGAAAGAGTGTTCAGATCTGCTCAATCAAAAGTATGGTTTAACTCTGTTAGCTGAATGCACAGATCAGAAAGAAGTTTCACAGAATGATTCTGTGTAGTTTATATTTGGAGACATTCCTTTTTCCACTATTACCCTCTTAGCGCTCCGAATCTCCACTTGCATTTTCTACAGAAAGAGTGTTTCAGAACGGCTCAATCAAAACTAAGGTTCAACTCTTTTAGTTGAACAAACAGAACAGAAAGAAGTTTCACACATTTCTTATGTGTAGTTTTTATTTGTAGACATTCTTTTTCCCAATATAGGCCTCTTAGCGCTCAAAATGTCCAATTGCAGTTTCTACAGAAAGAGTGTTTCAGAAAGGCTCAATCAAAAGTAAGGTTCAACTCTGTTAGTTGAATGCACAGAACAGAAAGAAGTTTCATACAATGCTTCTGTGTAGTTTATATTTGAACATATTCTTTTTTCCACTATTACCCACTTAGCGCTACGAATGTCCAGTTGCATTTTCTACAGACAGAGTGTTTCAAAACTGCTCAATCAAAAGTATGGTTTAACTCTGTTAGCTGAATGCTCAGATCAGAAAGAAGTTTCACAGAATGCTTCTGTGTAGTTTATATTTGAATATATTCCTTTTTCCACTACTACTCTCTTAGCGCTCCAAATGTCCAGTTGCATTTTCTAAAGAAAGAGTGTTCAGATCTGCTCAATCAAAAGTATGGTTTAAATCTGTTAGCTGAATGCACAGATCAGAAAGAAGTTTCACAGAATCATTCTGTGTAGTTTATATTTGGAGACATTCCTTTTTCCACTATTACCATCTTAGCGCTCCGAATCTCCACTTGCATTTTCTACAGAAAGAGTGTTTCAGAACGGCTCAATCAAAACTAAGGTTCAACTCTTTTAGTTGAACAAACAGAACAGAAAGAAGTTTCACACAATTCTTCTGTGTAGTTTTTATTTGTAGACATTCTTTTTCCCAATATAGGCCTCTTAGCGCTCAGAATGTCCAATTGCAGTTTCTACAGAAAGAGTGTTTCAGAACGGCTCAATCCAAAGTAAGGTTCAACTCTGTTAGTTGAATGCACAGAACAGAAAGAAGTTTCATACAATGTTTCTGTGTAGTTTATATTTGAACATATTCTTTTTTCCACTATTACCCACTTAGCGCTACGAATGTCCAGTTGCATTTTCTACAGACAGAGTGTTTCAAAACTACTCAATCAAAAGTATGGTTTAACTCTGTTAGCTGAATGCTCAGATCAGAAAGAAGTTTCACAGAATGCTTCTGCGTAGTTTATATTTGATTATATTCCTTTTTCCACTACTACGCTCTTAGCGCTCCAAATGTCCAGTTGCATTTTCTACAGAAAGAGTGTTCAGATCTGCTCAATCAAAAGTATGGTTTAACTCTGTTAGCTGAATGCACAGATCAGAAAGAAGTTCCACCGAATGATTCTGTGTAGTTTATATTTGAAGACATTCCTTTTTCCACTATTACCCTCTTAGCGCTCCGAATCTCCACTTGCATTTTCTACAGAAAGAGTGTTTCATAACTGCTCAATCAAAAATATGTTTTATCTCTGTTAACTGAATTTACAGATCAGAAATAAGTTTCACAGAATGCATCTGTGTAGTTTTTATTTGAAGATATTCTTTTTCCCAATGTAGGCCTCTTAGCGCTTACCATGTCCAATTGCAGTTTCTACAGAAAGAGTGTTTCAGAACGGCTCAATCAAAATTAATGTTCAATTCTGTTAGTTGAATGCACAGAACAGAAAGAATTTTCACAGAATGCTACTGTGTAGTTTATATTTGAATATGTTCCTTTTTCCACTATTACCCTCTTAGCGCTCCGAATGTCCACTTGCATTTTCTACAGAAAGAGTGTTCAGAACTGCGCAATCAAAAGTATGGTTTAACTCTGTTAGCTTAATGAACATATCAGAAATAAGTTTCACACAATGCTTCTGTGTAGTTTTTATTTGAAGATATTATTTTTCCCAATATAGGCCTCTTAGCGCTCAGAATGTCCAATTGCAGTTTCTACAGAAAGAGTGTTTCAGAAAGGCTCAATCAAAAATAAGGTTCAACTCTGTTAGTTGAATGCACAGAACAGAAAGAAGTTTCATACAATGCTTCTGTGTAGTTTATATTTGAACATATTCTTTTTTCCACTATTATCCACTTAGCGCTACGAAAGTCCAGTTGCATTTTCTACAGACAGAGTGTTTCAAACTGCTCAATCAAAAGTATGGTTTAACTCTGTTAGCTGAATGCTCAGATCAGAAAGAAGTTTCACAGAATGCTTCTGTGTAGTTTATATTTGAATATATTCCTTTTTCCACTAATACTCTCTTAGCGCTCCAAATGTTCAGTTGCATTTTCTACAGAAAGAGTGTTCAGATCTGCTCAATCAAAAGTATGGTTTAACTCTGTTAGCTGAATGCAGAGATCAGAAAGAAGTTTCACAGAATGATTCTGTGTAGTTTATATTTGGAGACATTCCTTTTTCCACTATTACCCTCTTAGCGCTCCGAATCTCCACTTGCATTTTCTACAGAAAGAGTGTTTCATAACTGCTCAATCAAAAATATGTTTTATCTCTGTTAACTGAATTTACAGATCAGAAATAAGTTTCACAGAATGCATCTGTGTAGTTTTTATTTGAAGATATTCTTTTTCCCAATGTAGGCCTCTTAGCGCTTACCATGTCCAATTGCAGTTTCTACAGAAAGAGTGTTTCAGAACGGCTCAATCAAAATTAACGTTCAATTCTGTTAGTTGAATGCACAGAACAGAAAGAATTTTCACAGAATGCTACTGTGTAGTTTATATTTGAATATATTCCTTTTTCCACTATTACCCTCTTAGCGCTCCGAATGTCCACTTGCATTTTCTACAGAAAGAGTGTTCAGAACTGCGCAATCAAAAGTATGGTTTAACTCTGTTAGCTTAATGAACATATCAGAAATAAGTTTCACACAATGCTTCTGTGTAGTTTTTATTTGAAGATATTATTTTTCCCAATATAGGCCTCTTAGCGCTCAGAATGTCCAATTGCAGTTTCTACAGAAAGAGTGTTTCAGAAAGGCTCAATCAAAAGTAAGGTTCAACTCTGTTAGTTGAATGCACAGAACAGAAAGAAGTTTCATACAATGCTTCTGTGTAGTTTATATTTGAACATATTCTTTTTTCCA
Source organism: Symphalangus syndactylus (assembly GCF_028878055.3). Classification (NCBI taxonomy): domain Eukaryota; kingdom Metazoa; phylum Chordata; class Mammalia; order Primates; family Hylobatidae; genus Symphalangus; species Symphalangus syndactylus. The sequence continues at coordinate 6,719,583 of NC_072445.2, read as the reverse complement.
CTATTATCCACTTAGCGCTACGAAAGTCCAGTTGCATTTTCTACAGACAGAGTGTTTCAAACTGCTCAATCAAAAGTATGGTTTAACTCTGTTAGCTGAATGCTCAGATCAGAAAGAAGTTTCACAGAATGCTTCTGTGTAGTTTATATTTGAATATATTCCTTTTTCCACTAATACTCTCTTATCGCTCCAAATGTTCAGTTGCATTTTCTACAGAAAGAGTGTTCAGATCTGCTCAATCAAAAGTATGGTTTAACTCTGTTAGCTGAATGCACAGATCAGAAAGAAGTTTCACAGAATGATTCTGTGTAGTTTATATTTGGAGACATTCCTTTTTCCACTATTACCCTCTTAGCGCTCCGAATCTCCACTTGCATTTTCTACAGAAAGAGTGTTTCAGAACGGCTCAATCAAAACTAAGGTTCAACTCTTTTAGTTGAACAAACAGAACAGAAAGAAGTTTCACACATTTCTTATGTGTAGTTTTTATTTGTAGACATTCTTTTTCCCAATATAGGCCTCTTAGCGCTCAAAATGTCCAATTGCAGTTTCTACAGAAAGAGTGTTTCAGAAAGGCTCAATCAAAAGTAAGGTTCAACTCTGTTAGTTGAATGCACAGAACAGAAAGAAGTTTCATACAATGCTTCTGTGTAGTTTATATTTGAACATATTCTTTTTTCCACTATTACCCACTTAGCGCTACGAATGTCCAGTTGCATTTTCTACAGACAGAGTGTTTCAAAACTGCTCAATCAAAAGTATGGTTTAACTCTGTTAGCTGAATGCTCAGATCAGAAAGAAGTTTCACAGAATGCTTCTGTGTAGTTTATATTTGAATATATTCCTTTTTCCACTACTACTCTCTTAGCGCTCCAAATGTCCAGTTGCATTTTCTAAAGAAAGAGTGTTCAGATCTGCTCAATCAAAAGTATGGTTTAACTCTGTTAGCTGAATGCACAGATCAGAAAGAAGTTTCACAGAATGATTCTGTGTAGTTTATATTTGGAGACATTCCTTTTTCCACTATTACCATCTTAGCGCTCCGAATCTCCACTTGCATTTTCTACAGAAAGAGTGTTTCAGAACGGCTCAATCAAAACTAAGGTTCAACTCTTTTAGTTGAACAAACAGAACAGAAAGAAGTTTCACACAATTCTTCTGTGTAGTTTTTATTTGTAGACATTCTTTTTCCCAATATAGGCCTCTTAGCGCTCAGAATGTCCAATTGCAGTTTCTACAGAAAGAGTGTTTCAGAACGGCTCAATCAAAAGTAAGGATCAACTCTGTTAGTTGAATGCACAGAACAGAAAGAAGTTTCATACAATGTTTCTGTGTAGTTTATATTTGAACATATTCTTTTTTCCACTATTACCCACTTAGCGCTACGAATGTCCATTTGCATTTTCTACAGACAGAGTGTTTCAAAACTACTCAATCAAAAGTATGGTTTAACTCTGTTAGCTGAATGCTCAGATCAGAAAGAAGTTTCACAGAATGCTTCTGCGTAGTTTATATTTGATTATATTCCTTTTTCCACTACTACGCTCTTAGCGCTCCAAATGTCCAGTTGCATTTTCTACAGAAAGAGTGTTCAGATCTGCTCAATCAAAAGTATGGTTTAACTCTGTTAGCTGAATGCACAGATCAGAAAGAAGTTCCACCGAATGATTCTGTGTAGTTTATATTTGAAGACATTCCTTTTTCCACTATTACCCTCTTAGCGCTCCGAATCTCCACTTGTATTTTCTACAGAAAGAGTGTTTCATAACTGCTCAATCAAAAATATGTTTTATCTCTGTTAACTGAATTTACAGATCAGAAATAAGTTTCACAGAATGCATCTGTGTAGTTTTTATTTGAAGATATTCTTTTTCCCAATGTAGGCCTCTTAGCGCTTACCATGTCCAATTGCAGTTTCTACAGAAAGAGTGTTTCAGAACGGCTCAATCAAAATTAATGTTCAATTCTGTTAGTTGAATGCACAGAACAGAAAGTATTTTCACAGAATGCTACTGTGTAGTTTATATTTGAATATGTTCCTTTTTCCACTATTACCCTCTTAGCGCTCCGAATGTCCACTTGCATTTTCTACAGAAAGAGTGTTCAGAACTGCGCAATCAAAAGTATGGTTTAACTCTGTTAGCTTAATGAACATATCAGAAATAAGTTTCACACAATGCTTCTGTGTAGTTTTTATTTGAAGATATTATTTTTCCCAATATAGGCCTCTTAGCGCTCAGAATGTCCAATTGCAGTTTCTACAGAAAGAGTGTTTCAGAAAGGCTCAATCAAAAGTAAGGTTCAACTCTGTTAGTTGAATGCACAGAACAGAAAGAAGTTTCATACAATGCTTCTGTGTAGTTTATATTTGAACATATTCTTTTTTCCACTATTATCCACTTAGCGCTACGAATGTCCAGTTGCATTTTCTACAGACAGAGTGTTTCAAACTGCTCAATCAAAAGTATGGTTTAACTCTGTTAGCTGAATGCTCAGATCAGAAAGAAGTTTCACAGAATGCTTCTGTGTAGTTTATATTTGAATATATTCCTTTTTCCACTAATACTCTCTTAGCGCTCCAAATGTTCAGTTGCATTTTCTACAGAAAGAGTGTTCAGATCTGCTCAATCAAAAGTATGGTTTAACTCTGTTAGCTGAATGCACAGATCAGAAAGAAGTTTCACAGAATGATTCTGTGTAGTTTATATTTGGAGACATTCCTTTTTCCACTATTACCCTCTTAGCGCTCCGAATCTCCACTTGCATTTTCTACAGAAAGAGTGTTTCAGAACGGCTCAATCAAAACTAAGGTTCAACTCTTTTAGTTGAACAAACAGTACAGAAAGAAGTTTCACACATTTCTTCTGTGTAGTTTTTATTTGTAGACATTCTTTTTCCCAATATAGGCCTCTTAGCGCTCAGAATGTCCAATTGCAGTTTCTACAGAAAGAGTGTTTCAGAAAGGCTCAATCAAAAGTAAGGTTCAACTCTGTTAGTTGAATGCACAGAACAGAAAGAAGTTTCATACAATGCTTCTGTGTAGTTTATATTTGAACATATTCTTTTTTCCACTATTACCCACTTAGCGCTACGAATGTCCAGTTGCATTTTCTACAGACAGAGTGTTTCAAAACTGCTCAATCAAAAGTATGGTTTAACTCTGTTAGCTGAATGCTCAGATCAGAAAGAAGTTTCACAGAATGCTTCTGTGTAGTTTATATTTGAATATATTCCTTTTTCCACTACTACTCTCTTAGCGCTCCAAATGTCCAGTTGCATTTTCTAAAGAAAGAGTGTTCAGATCTGCTCAATCAAAAGTATGGTTTAACTCTGTTAGCTGAATGCACAGATCAGAAAGAAGTTTCACAGAATGATTCTGTGTAGTTTATATTTGGAGACATTCCTTTTTCCACTATTACCCTCTTAGCGCTCCGAATCTCCACTTGCATTTTCTACAGAAAGAGTGTTTCAGAACGGCTCAATCAAAACTAAGGTTCAACTCTTTTAGTTGAACAAACAGAACAGAAAGAAGTTTCACACAATTCTTCTGTGTAGTTTTTATTTGTAGACATTCTTTTTCCCAATATAGGCCTCTTAGCGCTCAGAATGTCCAATTGCAGTTTCTACAGAAAGAGTGTTTCAGAACGGCTCAATCAAAAGTAAGGTTCAACTCTGTTAGTTGAATGCACAGAAGAGAAAGAAGTTTCATACAATGTTTCTGTGTAGTTTATATTTGAACATATTCTTTTTTCCACTATTACCCACTTAGCGCTACGAATGTCCAGTTGCATTTTCTACAGACAGAGTGTTTCAAAACTGCTCAATCAAAAGTATGGTTTAACTCTGTTAGCTGAATGCTCAGATCAGAAAGAAGTTTCACAGAATGCTTCTGTGTAGTTTATATTTGATTATATTCCTTTTTCCACTACTACGCTCTTAGCGCTCCAAATGTCCAGTTGCATTTTCTACAGAAAGAGTGTTCAGATCTGCTCAATCAAAAGTATGGTTTAACTCTGTTAGCTGAATGCACAGATCAGAAAGAAGTTTCACCGAATGATTCTGTGTAGTTTATATTTGAAGACATTCCTTCTACCACTATTACCCTCTTAGCGCTCCGAATCTCCACTTGCATTTTCTACAAAAAGAGTGTTTCATAACTGCTCAATCAAAAATATGTTTTATCTCTGTTAACTGAATTTACAGATCAGAAATAAGTTTCACAGAATGCATCTGTTTAGTTTTTATTTGAAGATATTCTTTTTCCCAATGTAGGCCTCTTAGCGCTTAGCATGTAAAATTGCAGTTTCTACAGAAAGAGTGTTTCAGAACGGCTCAATCAAAAGTAAGGTTCAACTCTGTTAGTTGAATGCACAGAACAGAAAGAATTTTCACAGAATGCTACTGTGTAGTTTATATTTGAATATATTCCTTTTTCTACTATTACCCTCTTAGCGCTCCGAATGTCCACTTGCATTTTCTACAGAAAGAGTGTTCAGAACTGCGCAATCAAAAGTATGGTTTAACTCTGTTAGCTTAATGAACATATCAGAAATAAGTTTCACACAATGCTTCTGTGTAGTTTTTATTTGAAGATATTATTTTTCCCAATATAGGCCTCTTAGCGCTCAGAATGTCCAATTGCAGTTTCTACAGAAAGAGTGTTTCAGAAAGACTCAATCAAAAGTAAGGTTCAACTCTGTTAGTTGAAGGCACAGAACAGAAAGAAGTTTCATACAATGCTTCTGTGTAGTTTATATTTGAACATATTCTTTTTTCCACTATTATCCACTTAGCGCTACGAATGTCCAGTTGCATTTTCTACAGACAGAGTGTTTCAAACTGCTCAATCAAAAGTATGGTTTAACTCTGTTAGCTGAATGCTCAGATCAGAAAGAAGTTTCACAGAATGCTTCTGTGTAGTTTATATTTGAATATATTCCTTTTTCCACTACTACTCTCTTAGCGCTCCAAATGTCCAGTTGCATTTTCTACAGAAAGAGTGTTCAGATCTGCTCAATCAAAAGTATGGTTTAACTCTGTTAGCTGAATGCACATATCAGAAAGAAGTTTCACGGAATGATTCTGTGTAGTTTATATTTGGAGACATTCCTTTTTCCACTATTACCCTCTTAGCGCTCCGAATCTCCACTTGCATTTTCTACAGAAAGAGTGTTTCAGAACGGCTCAATCAAAACTAAGGTTCAACTCTTTTAGTTGAACAAACAGAACAGAAAGAAGTTTCACACATTTCTTCTGTGTAGTTTTTATTTGTAGATATTCTTTTTCCCAATATAGGCCTCTTAGCGCTCAGAATGTCCAATTGCAGTTTCTACAGAAAGAGTGTTTCAGAACGGCTCAATCAAAAGTAAGGTTCAACTCTGTTAGTTGAATGCACAGAACAGAAAGAAGTTTCATACAATGCTTCTGTGTAGTTTATATTTGAACATATTTTTTTTACCACTATTACCCACTTAGCGCTACGAATGTCCAGTTGCATTTTCTACAGACAGAGTGTTTCAAAACTGCTCAAACAAATGTATGGTTTAACTCTGTTAGCTGAATGCTCAGATCAGAAAGGAGTTTCACAGAATGCTTCTGTGTAGTTTATATTTGAATATATTCCTTTTTCCACTACTACGCTCTAAGCACTCCAAATGTCCAGTTGCATTTTCTACAGAAAGAGTGTTCAGATATGCTCAATCAAAAGTAAGGTTTAACTCTGTTAGCTGAATGCACAGATCAGAAAGAAGTTTCTCCGAATGATTCTGTGTAGTTTATATTTGAAGACATTCCTTTTTCCACTATTACCCTCTTAGCGCTCCGAATCTCCACTTGCATTTCCTACAGAAAGAGCGTTTCATAACTGCTCAATCAAAAATATGTTTTATCTCTGTTAACTGAATTTACAGATCAGAAATATGTTTCACAGAATGCATCTGTGTAGTTTTTATTTGAAGATATTCTTTTTCCCAATGTAGGCCTCTTAGCGCTTAGCATGTCCAATTGCAGTTTCTACAGAAAGAGTGTTTCAGAACGGCTCAATCAAAAGTAAGGTTCAACTCTTTTAGTTGAATGCACAGAACAGAAAGAATTTTCACAGAATGCTACTGTGTAGTTTATATTTGAATATATTCCTTTTTCCACTATTACCCTCTTAGCGCTCCGAATGTCCACTTGCATTTTCTACAGAAAGAGTGTTCAGAACTGCGCAATCAAAAGTATGGTTTAACTCTGTTAGCTTAATGAACATATCAGAAATAAGTTTCACACAATGCTTCTGTGTAGTTTTTATTTGAAGATATTATTTTTCCCAATATAGGCCTCTTAGCGCTCAGAATGTCCAATTGCAGTTTCTACAGAAAGAGTGTTTCAGAAAGGCTCAATCAAAAGTAAGGTTCAACTCTGTTAGTTGAATGCACAGAACAGAAAGTAGTTTCATACAATGCTTCTGTGTAGTTTATATTTGAACATATTCTTTTTTCCACTATTATCCACTTAGCGCTACGAATGTCCAGTTGCATTTTCTACAGACAGAGTGTTTCAAAACTGCTCAATCAAAAGTATGGTTTAACTCTGTTAGCTGAATGCTCAGATCAGAAAGAAGTTTCACAGAATGCTTCTGTGTAGTTTATATTTGAATATATTCCTTTTTCCACTACTACTCTCTTAGCGCTCCAAATGTCCAGTTGCATTTTCTACAGAAAGAGTGTTCAGATCTGCTCAATCAAAAGTATGGTTTAACTCTGTTAGCTGAATGCACAGATCAGAAAGAAGTTTCACAGAATGATTCTGTGTAGTTTATATTTCGAGACATTCCTTTTTCCACTATTACCCTCTTAGCGCTCCGAATCTCCACTTGCATTTTCTACAGAAAGAGTGTTTCAGAACGGCTCAATCAAAACTAAGGTTCAAATCTTTTAGTTGAACAAACAGAACAGAAAGATGTTTCACATATTTCTTCTGTGTAGTTTTTATTTGTAGACATTCTTTTTCCCAATATAGGCCTCTTAGCGCTCAGAATGTCCAATTGCAGTTTCTACAGAAAGAGTGTTTCAGAACGGCTCAATCAAAAGTAAGGTTCAACTCTGTTAGTTGAATGCACAGAACAGAAAGAAGTTTCATACAATGCTTCTGTGTAGTTTATATTTGAACATATTCTTTTTACCACTATTACCCACTTAGCGCTACGAATGTCCAGTTGCATTTTCTACAGACAGAGTGTTTCAAAACTGCTCAATCAAAAGTATGGTTTAACTCTGTTAGCTGAATGCTCAGATCAGAAAGAAGTTTCACAGAATGCTTCTGTGTAGTTTATATTTGAATATATTCCTTTTTCCACTACTACGCTCTTAGTGCTCCAAATGTCCAGTTGCATTTTCTACAGAAAGAGTGTTCAGATCTGCTCAATCAAAAGTATGGTTTAACTCTGTTAGCTGAATGCACAGATCAGAAAGAAGTTTCACCGAATGATTCTGTGTAGTTTATATTTGAAGACATTCCTTTTTCCACTATTACCCTCTTAGCGCTCCGAATCTCCACTTGCATTTTCTACAGAAAGAGTGTTTCGTAACTGCTCAATCAAAAATATGTTTTATCTCTGTTAACTGAATTTACAGATCAGAAATAAGTTTCACAGAATGCATCTGTGTAGTTTTTATTTGAAGATATTCTTTTTCCCAATGTAGGCCTCTTAGCGCTTAGCATGTCCAATTGCAGTTTCTACAGAAAGAGTGTTTCAGAACGGCTCAATCAAAAGTAAGGTTCAACTCTGTTAGTTGAATGCACAGAACAGAAAGAATTTTCACAGAATGCTACTGTGTAGTTTATATTTGAATATATTCCCTTTTCCACTATTACCCTCTTAAGGCTCCGAATGTCCACTTGCATTTTCTACAGAAAGAGTGTTCAGAACTGCGCAATCAAAAGTATGGTTTAACTCTGTTAGCTTAATGAACATATCAGAAATAAGTTTCACACAATGCTTCTGTGTAGTTTTTATTCGAAGATATTATTTTTCCCAATATAGGCCCCTTAGCGCACAGAATGTCCAATTGCAGTTTCTACAGAAAGAGTGTTTCAGAAAGGCTCAATCAAAAGTAAGGTTCAACTCTGTTAGTTGAATGCACAGAACAGAAAGAAGTTTCATACAATGCTTCTGTGTAGTTTATATTTGAACATATTCTTTTTTCCACTATTACCCACTTAGCGCTACGAATGTCCAGTTGCATTTTCTACAGACAGAGTGTTTCAAAACTGCTCAATCAAAAGTAAGGTTTAACTCTGTTAGCTGAATGCTCAGATCAGAAAGAAGTTTCACAGAATGCTTCTGTGTAGTTTATATTTGAATATATTCCTTTTTCCACTACTACTCTCTTAGCGCTCCAAATGTCCAGTTGCATTTTCTAAAGAAAGAGTGTTCAGATCTGCTCAATCAAAAGTATGGTTTAACTCTGTTAGCTGAATGCACAGATCAGAAAGAAGTTTCACAGAATGATTCTGTGTAGTTTATATTTGGAGACATTCCTTTTTCCACTATTACCCTCTTAGCGCTCCGAATCTCCACTTGCATTTTCTACAGAAAGAGTGTTTCAGAACGGCTCAATCAAAACTAAGGTTCAACTCTTTTAGTTGAACAAACAGAACAGAAAGAAGTTTCACACAATTCTTCTGTGTAGTTTTTATTTGTAGACATTCTTTTTCCCAATATAGGCCTCTTAGCGCTCAGAATGTCCAATTGCAGTTTCTACAGAAAGAGTGTTTCAGAACGGCTCAATCAAAAGTAAGGTTCAACTCTGTTAGTTGAATGCACAGAACAGAAAGAACTTTCATACAATGCTTCTGTGTAGTTTATATTTGAACATATTCTTTTTTCCACTATTACCCACTTAGCGCTACGAATGTCCAGTTGCATTTTCTACAGACAGAGTGTTTCAAAACTGCTCAATCAAAAGTATGGTTTAACTCTGTTAGCTGAATGCTCAGATCAGAAAGAAGTTTCACAGAATGCTTCTGTGTAGTTTATATTTGATTATATTCCTTTTTCCACTACTACGCTCTTAGCGCTCTAAATGTCCAGTTGCATTTTCTACAGAAAGAGTGTTCAGATCTGCTCAATCAAAAGTATGGTTTAACTCTGTTAGCTGAATGCACAGATCAGAAAGAAGTTTCACCGAATGATTCTGTGTAGTTTATATTTGAAGACATTCCTTTTACCACTATTACCCACTTAGCGCTCCGAATCTCCACTTGCATTTTCTACAAAAAGAGTGTTTCATAACTGCTCATTCAAAAATATGTTTTATCTCTGTTAACTGAATTTACAGATCAGAAATAAGTTTCACAGAATGCATCTGTGTAGTTTTTATTTGAAGATATTCTTTTTCCCAATGTAGGCCTCTTAGCGCTTAGCATGTCCAATTGCAGTTTCTACAGAAAGAGTGTTTCAGAACGGCTCAATCAAAAGTAAGGTTCAACTCTTTTAGTTGAATGCACAGAACAGAAAGAATTTTCACGGAATACTACTGTGCAGTTTATATTTGAATATATTCCTTTTTCCACTATTACCCTCTTAGCACTCCGAATGTCCACTTGCATTTTCTACAGAAAGAGTGTTCAGAACTGCGCAATCAAAAGTATGGTTTAACTCTGTTAGCTTAAAGAACATATCAGAAATAAGTTTCACACAATGCTTCTGTGTAGTTTTTATGTGAAGATATTATTTTTCCCAATATAGTCCTCTTAGCGCTCAGAATGTCCAATTGCAGTTTCTACAGAAAGAGTGTTTCAGAAAGGCTCAATCAAAAGTAAGGTTCAACTCTGTTAGTTGAATGCACAGAACAGAAAGTAGTTTCATACAATGCTTCTGTGTAGTTTATATTTGAACATATTCTTTTTTCCACTATTAACCACTTAGCGCTACGAATGTCCAGTTGCATTTTCTACAGACAGAGTGTTTCAAAACTGCTCAATCAAAAGTATGGTTTAACTCTGTTAGCTGAATGCTCAGATCAGAAAGAAGTTTCACAGAATGCTTCTGTGTAGTTTATATTTGAATATATTCCTTTTTCCACTACTACTCTCTTAGCGCTCCAAATGTCCAGTTGCATTTTCTACAGAAAGAGTGTTCAGATCTGCTCAATCAAAAGTATGGTTTAACTCTCTTAGCTGAATGCACAGATCAGAAAGAAGTTTCACAGAATGATTCTGTGTAGTTTATATTTGGAGACATTCCTTTTTCCACTATTACCCTCTTAGCGCTCCGAATCTCCACTTGCATTTTCTACAGAAAGAGTGTTTCAGAACGGCTCAATCAAAACTAAGGTTCAACTCTTTTAGTTGAACAAACAGAACAGAAAGATGTTTCACATATTTCTTCTGTGTAGTTTTTATTTGTAGACATTCTTTTTCCCAATATAGGCCTCTTAGCGCTCAGAATGTCCAATTGCAGTTTCTACAGAAAGAGTGTTTCAGAACGGCTCAATCAAAAGTAAGGTTCAACTCTGTTAGTTGAATGCACAGAACAGAAAGAAGTTTCATACAATGCTTCTGTGTAGTTTATATTTGAACATATTCTTTTTACCACTATTACCCACTTAGCGCTACGAATGTCCAGTTGCATTTTCTACAGACAGAGTGTTTCAAAACTGCTCAATCAAAAGTATGGTTTAACTCTGTTAGCTGAATGCTCAGATCAGAAAGAAGTTTCACAGAATGCTTCTGTGTAGTTTATATTTGAATATATTCCTTTTTCCACTACTACGCTCTTAGCGCTCCAAATGTCCAGTTGCATTTTCTACAGAAAGAGTGTTCAGATCTGCTCAATCAAAAGTATGGTTTAACTCTGTTAGCTGAATGCACAGATCAGAAAGAAGTTTCACCGAATGATTCTGTGTAGTTTATATTTGAAGACATTCCTTTTTCCACTATTACCCTCTTAGCGCTCCGAATCTCCACTTGCATTTTCTACAGAAAGAGTGTTTCGTAACTGCTCAATCAAAAATATGTTTTATCTCTGTTAACTGAATTTACAGATCAGAAATAAGTTTCACAGAATGCATCTGTGTAGTTTTTATTTGAAGATATTCTTTTTCCCAATGTAGGCCTCTTAGCGCTTAGCATGTCCAATTGCAGTTTCTACAGAAAGAGTGTTTCAGAACGGCTCAATCAAAAGTAAGGTTCAACTCTGTTAGTTGAATGCACAGAACAGAAAGAATTTTCACAGAATGCTACTGTGTAGTTTATATTTGAATATATTCCCTTTTCCACTATTACCCTCTTAAGGCTCCGAATGTCCACTTGCATTTTCTACAGAAAGAGTGTTCAGAACTGCGCAATCAAAAGTATGGTTTAACTCTGTTAGCTTAATGAACATATCAGAAATAAGTTTCACACAATGCTTCTGTGTAGTTTTTATTCGAAGATATTATTTTTCCCAATATAGGCCCCTTAGCGCTCAGAATGTCCAATTGCAGTTTCTACAGAAAGAGTGTTTCAGAAAGGCTCAATCAAAAGTAAGGTTCAACTCTGTTAGTTGAATGCACAGAACAGAAAGAAGTTTCATACAATGCTTCTGTGTAGTTTATATTTGAACATATTCTTTTTTCCACTATTACCCACTTAGCGCTACGAATGTCCAGTTGCATTTTCTACAGACAGAGTGTTTCAAAACTGCTCAATCAAAAGTATGGTTTAACTCTGTTAGCTGAATGCTCAGATCAGAAAGAAGTTTCACAGAATGCTTCTGTGTAGTTTATATTTGAATATATTCCTTTTTCCACTACTACTCTCTTAGCGCTCCAAATGTCCAGTTGCATTTTCTAAAGAAAGAGTGTTCAGATCTGCTCAATCAAAAGTATGGTTTAACTCTGTTAGCTGAATGCACAGATCAGAAAGAAGTTTCACAGAATGATTCTGTGTAGTTTATATTTGGAGACATTCCTTTTTCCACTATTACCCTCTTAGCGCTCCGAATCTCCACTTGCATTTTCTACAGAAAGAGTGTTTCAGAACGGCTCAATCAAAACTAAGGTTCAACTCTTTTAGTTGAACAAACAGAACAGAAAGAAGTTTCACACAATTCTTCTGTGTAGTTTTTATTTGTAGACATTCTTTTTCCCAATATAGGCCTCTTAGCGCTCAGAATGTCCAATTGCAGTTTCTACAGAAAGAGTGTTTCAGAACGGCTCAATCAAAAGTAAGGTTCAACTCTGTTAGTTGAATGCACAGAAGAGAAAGAAGTTTCATACAATGTTTCTGTGTAGTTTATATTTGAACATATTCTTTTTTCCACTATTACCCACTTAGCGCTACGAATGTCCAGTTGCATTTTCTACAGACAGAGTGTTTCAAAACTGCTCAATCAAAAGTATGGTTTAACTCTGTTAGCTGAATGCTCAGATCAGAAAGAAGTTTCACAGAATGCTTCTGTGTAGTTTATATTTGATTATATTCCTTTTTCCACTACTACGCTCTTAGCGCTCCAAATGTCCAGTTGCATTTTCTACAGAAAGAGTGTTCAGATCTGCTCAATCAAAAGTATGGTTTAACTCTGTTAGCTGAATGCACAGATCAGAAAGAAGTTTCACCGAATGATTCTGTGTAGTTTATATTTGAAGACATTCCTTCTACCACTATTACCCTCTTAGCGCTCCGAATCTCCACTTGCATTTTCTACAAAAAGAGTGTTTCATAACTGCTCAATCAAAAATATGTTTTATCTCTGTTAACTGAATTTACAGATCAGAAATAAGTTTCACAGAATGCATCTGTTTAGTTTTTATTTGAAGATATTCTTTTTCCCAATGTAGGCCTCTTAGCGCTTAGCATGTAAAATTGCAGTTTCTACAGAAAGAGTGTTTCAGAACGGCTCAATCAAAAGTAAGGTTCAACTCTGTTAGTTGAATGCACAGAACAGAAAGAATTTTCACAGAATGCTACTGTGTAGTTTATATTTGAATATATTCCTTTTTCTACTATTACCCTCTTAGCGCTCCGAATGTCCACTTGCATTTTCTACAGAAAGAGTGTTCAGAACTGCGCAATCAAAAGTATGGTTTAACTCTGTTAGCTTAATGAACATATCAGAAATAAGTTTCACACAATGCTTCTGTGTAGTTTTTATTTGAAGATATTATTTTTCCCAATATAGGCCTCTTAGCGCTCAGAATGTCCAATTGCAGTTTCTACAGAAAGAGTGTTTCAGAAAGACTCAATCAAAAGTAAGGTTCAACTCTGTTAGTTGAATGCACAGAACAGAAAGAAGTTTCATACAATGCTTCTGTGTAGTTTATATTTGAACATATTCTTTTTTCCACTATTATCCACTTAGCGCTACGAATGTCCAGTTGCATTTTCTACAGACAGAGTGTTTCAAACTGCTCAATCAAAAGTATGGTTTAACTCTGTTAGCTGAATGCTCAGATCAGAAAGAAGTTTCACAGAATGCTTCTGTGTAGTTTATATTTGAATATATTCCTTTTTCCACTACTACTCTCTTAGCGCTCCAAATGTCCAGTTGCATTTTCTACAGAAAGAGTGTTCAGATCTGCTCAATCAAAAGTATGGTTTAACTCTGTTAGCTGAATGCACATATCAGAAAGAAGTTTCACGGAATGATTCTGTGTAGTTTATATTTGGAGACATTCCTTTTTCCACTATTACCCTCTTAGCGCTCCGAATCTCCACTTGCATTTTCTACAGAAAGAGTGTTTCAGAACGGCTCAATCAAAACTAAGGTTCAACTCTTTTAGTTGAACAAACAGAACAGAAAGAAGTTTCACACATTTCTTCTGTGTAGTTTTTATTTGTAGATATTCTTTTTCCCAATATAGGCCTCTTAGCGCTCAGAATGTCCAATTGCAGTTTCTACAGAAAGAGTGTTTCAGAACGGCTCAATCAAAAGTAAGGTTCAACTCTGTTAGTTGAATGCACAGAACAGAAAGAAGTTTCATACAATGCTTCTGTGTAGTTTATATTTGAACATATTTTTTTTACCACTATTACCCACTTAGCGCTACGAATGTCCAGTTGCATTTTCTACAGACAGAGTGTTTCAAAACTGCTCAAACAAATGTATGGTTTAACTCTGTTAGCTGAATGCTCAGATCAGAAAGGAGTTTCACAGAATGCTTCTGTGTAGTTTATATTTGAATATATTCCTTTTTCCACTACTACGCTCTAAGCACTCCAAATGTCCAGTTGCATTTTCTACAGAAAGAGTGTTCAGATATGCTCAATCAAAAGTAAGGTTTAACTCTGTTAGCTGAATGCACAGATCAGAAAGAAGTTTCTCCGAATGATTCTGTGTAGTTTATATTTGAAGACATTCCTTTTTCCACTATTACCCACTTAGCGCTCCGAATCTCCACTTGCATTTCCTACAGAAAGAGCGTTTCATAACTGCTCAATCAAAAATATGTTTTATCTCTGTTAACTGAATTTACAGATCAGAAATATGTTTCACAGAATGCATCTGTGTAGTTTTTATTTGAAGATATTCTTTTTCCCAATGTAGGCCTCTTAGCGCTTAGCATGTCCAATTGCAGTTTCTACAGAAAGAGTGTTTCAGAACGGCTCAATCAAAAGTAAGGTTCAACTCTTTTAGTTGAATGCACAGAACAGAAAGAATTTTCACAGAATGCTACTGTGTAGTTTATATTTGAATATATTCCTTTTTCCACTATTACCCTCTTAGCGCTCCGAATGTCCACTTGCATTTTCTACAGAAAGAGTGTTCAGAACTGCGCAATCAAAAGTATGGTTTAACTCTGTTAGCTTAATGAACATATCAGAAATAAGTTTCACTCAATGCTTCTGTGTAGTTTTTATTTGAAGATATTATTTTTCCCAATATAGGCCTCTTAGCGCTCAGAATGTCCAATTGCAGTTTCTACAGAAAGAGTGTTTCAGAAAGGCTCAATCAAAAGTAAGGTTCAACTCTGTTAGTTGAATGCACAGAACAGAAAGTAGTTTCATACAATGCTTCTGTGTAGTTTATATTTGAACATATTCTTTTTTCCACTATTATCCACTTAGCGCTACGAATGTCCAGTTGCATTTTCTACAGACAGAGTGTTTCAAAACTGCTCAATCAAAAGTATGGTTTAACTCTGTTAGCTGAATGCTCAGATCAGAAAGAAGTTTCACAGAATGCTTCTGTGTAGTTTATATTTGAATATATTCCTTTTTCCACTACTACTCTCTTAGCGCTCCAAATGTCCAGTTGCATTTTCTACAGAAAGAGTGTTCAGATCTGCTCAATCAAAAGTATGGTTTAACTCTGTTAGCTGAATGCACAGATCAGAAAGAAGTTTCACAGAATGATTCTGTGTAGTTTATATTTGGAGACATTCCTTTTTCCACTATTACCCTCTTAGCGCTCCGAATCTCCACTTGCATTTTCTACAGAAAGAGTGTTTCAGAACGGCTCAATCAAAACTAAGGTTCAAATCTTTTAGTTGAACAAACAGAACAGAAAGATGTTTCACATATTTCTTCTGTGTAGTTTTTATTTGTAGACATTCTTTTTCCCAATATAGGCCTCTTAGCGCTCAGAATGTCCAATTGCAGTTTCTACAGAAAGAGTGTTTCAGAACGGCTCAATCAAAAGTAAGGTTCAACTCTGTTAGTTGAATGCACAGAACAGAAAGAAGTTTCATACAATGCTTCTGTGTAGTTTATATTTGAACATATTCTTTTTACCACTATTACCCACTTAGCGCTACGAATGTCCAGTTGCATTTTCTACAGACAGAGTGTTTCAAAACTGCTCAATCAAAAGTATGGTTTAACTCTGTTAGCTGAATGCTCAGATCAGAAAGAAGTTTCACAGAATGCTTCTGTGTAGTTTATATTTGAATATATTCCTTTTTCCACTACTACGCTCTTAGTGCTCCAAATGTCCAGTTGCATTTTCTACAGAAAGAGTGTTCAGATCTGCTCAATCAAAAGTATGGTTTAACTCTGTTAGCTGAATGCACAGATCAGAAAGAAGTTTCACCGAATGATTCTGTGTAGTTTATATTTGAAGACATTCCTTTTTCCACTATTACCCTCTTAGCGCTCCGAATCTCCACTTGCATTTTCTACAGAAAGAGTGTTTCGTAACTGCTCAATCAAAAATATGTTTTATCTCTGTTAACTGAATTTACAGATCAGAAATAAGTTTCACAGAATGCATCTGTGTAGTTTTTATTTGAAGATATTCTTTTTCCCAATGTAGGCCTCTTAGCGCTTAGCATGTCCAATTGCAGTTTCTACAGAAAGAGTGTTTCAGAACGGCTCAATCAAAAGTAAGGTTCAACTCTGTTAGTTGAATGCACAGAACAGAAAGAATTTTCACAGAATGCTACTGTGTAGTTTATATTTGAATATATTCCCTTTTCCACTATTACCCTCTTAAGGCTCCGAATGTCCACTTGCATTTTCTACAGAAAGAGTGTTCAGAACTGCGCAATCAAAAGTATGGTTTAACTCTGTTAGCTTAATGAACATATCAGAAATAAGTTTCACACAATGCTTCTGTGTAGTTTTTATTCGAAGATATTATTTTTCCCAATATAGGCCCCTTAGCGCTCAGAATGTCCAATTGCAGTTTCTACAGAAAGAGTGTTTCAGAAAGGCTCAATCAAAAGTAAGGTTCAACTCTGTTAGTTGAATGCACAGAACAGAAAGAAGTTTCATACAATGCTTCTGTGTAGTTTATATTTGAACATATTCTTTTTTCCACTATTACCCACTTAGCGCTACGAATGTCCAGTTGCATTTTCTACAGAAAGAGTGTTTCAGAACGGCTCAATCAAAAGTAAGGTTCAACTCTGTTAGTTGAATGCACAGAACAGAAAGAATTTTCACAGAATGCTACTGTGTAGTTTATATTTGAATATATTCCTTTTTCTACTATTACCCTCTTAGCGCTCCGAATGTCCACTTGCATTTTCTACAGAAAGAGTGTTCAGAACTGCGCAATCAAAAGTATGGTTTAACTCTGTTAGCTTAATGAACATATCAGAAATAAGTTTCACACAATGCTTCTGTGTAGTTTTTATTTGAAGATATTATTTTTCCCAATATAGGCCTCTTAGCGCTCAGAATGTCCAATTGCAGTTTCTACAGAAAGAGTGTTTCAGAAAGACTCAATCAAAAGTAAGGTTCAACTCTGTTAGTTGAATGCACAGAACAGAAAGAAGTTTCATACAATGCTTCTGTGTAGTTTATATTTGAACATATTCTTTTTTCCACTATTATCCACTTAGCGCTACGAATGTCCAGTTGCATTTTCTACAGACAGAGTGTTTCAAACTGCTCAATCAAAAGTATGGTTTAACTCTGTTAGCTGAATGCTCAGATCAGAAAGAAGTTTCACAGAATGCTTCTGTGTAGTTTATATTTGAATATATTCCTTTTTCCACTACTACTCTCTTAGCGCTCCAAATGTCCAGTTGCATTTTCTACAGAAAGAGTGTTCAGATCTGCTCAATCAAAAGTATGGTTTAACTCTGTTAGCTGAATGCACATATCAGAAAGAAGTTTCACGGAATGATTCTGTGTAGTTTATATTTGGAGACATTCCTTTTTCCACTATTACCCTCTTAGCGCTCCGAATCTCCACTTGCATTTTCTACAGAAAGAGTGTTTCAGAACGGCTCAATCAAAACTAAGGTTCAACTCTTTTAGTTGAACAAACAGAACAGAAAGAAGTTTCACACATTTCTTCTGTGTAGTTTTTATTTGTAGATATTCTTTTTCCCAATATAGGCCTCTTAGCGCTCAGAATGTCCAATTGCAGTTTCTACAGAAAGAGTGTTTCAGAACGGCTCAATCAAAAGTAAGGTTCAACTCTGTTAGTTGAATGCACAGAACAGAAAGAAGTTTCATACAATGCTTCTGTGTAGTTTATATTTGAACATATTTTTTTTACCACTATTACCCACTTAGCGCTACGAATGTCCAGTTGCATTTTCTACAGACAGAGTGTTTCAAAACTGCTCAAACAAATGTATGGTTTAACTCTGTTAGCTGAATGCTCAGATCAGAAAGGAGTTTCACAGAATGCTTCTGTGTAGTTTATATTTGAATATATTCCTTTTTCCACTACTACGCTCTAAGCACTCCAAATGTCCAGTTGCATTTTCTACAGAAAGAGTGTTCAGATATGCTCAATCAAAAGTAAGGTTTAACTCTGTTAGCTGAATGCACAGATCAGAAAGAAGTTTCTCCGAATGATTCTGTGTAGTTTATATTTGAAGACATTCCTTTTTCCACTATTACCCACTTAGCGCTCCGAATCTCCACTTGCATTTCCTACAGAAAGAGCGTTTCATAACTGCTCAATCAAAAATATGTTTTATCTCTGTTAACTGAATTTACAGATCAGAAATATGTTTCACAGAATGCATCTGTGTAGTTTTTATTTGAAGATATTCTTTTTCCCAATGTAGGCCTCTTAGCGCTTAGCATGTCCAATTGCAGTTTCTACAGAAAGAGTGTTTCAGAACGGCTCAATCAAAAGTAAGGTTCAACTCTTTTAGTTGAATGCACAGAACAGAAAGAATTTTCACAGAATGCTACTGTGTAGTTTATATTTGAATATATTCCTTTTTCCACTATTACCCTCTTAGCGCTCCGAATGTCCACTTGCATTTTCTACAGAAAGAGTGTTCAGAACTGCGCAATCAAAAGTATGGTTTAACTCTGTTAGCTTAATGAACATATCAGAAATAAGTTTCACACAATGCTTCTGTGTAGTTTTTATTTGAAGATATTATTTTTCCCAATATAGGCCTCTTAGCGCTCAGAATGTCCAATTGCAGTTTCTACAGAAAGAGTGTTTCAGAAAGGCTCAATCAAAAGTAAGGTTCAACTCTGTTAGTTGAATGCACAGAACAGAAAGTAGTTTCATACAATGCTTCTGTGTAGTTTATATTTGAACATATTCTTTTTTCCACTATTATCCACTTAGCGCTACGAATGTCCAGTTGCATTTTCTACAGACAGAGTGTTTCAAAACTGCTCAATCAAAAGTATGGTTTAACTCTGTTAGCTGAATGCTCAGATCAGAAAGAAGTTTCACAGAATGCTTCTGTGTAGTTTATATTTGAATATATTCCTTTTTCCACTACTACTCTCTTAGCGCTCCAAATGTCCAGTTGCATTTTCTACAGAAAGAGTGTTCAGATCTGCTCAATCAAAAGTATGGTTTAACTCTGTTAGCTGAATGCACAGATCAGAAAGAAGTTTCACAGAATGATTCTGTGTAGTTTATATTTGGAGACATTCCTTTTTCCACTATTACCCTCTTAGCGCTCCGAATCTCCACTTGCATTTTCTACAGAAAGAGTGTTTCAGAACGGCTCAATCAAAACTAAGGTTCAAATCTTTTAGTTGAACAAACAGAACAGAAAGATGTTTCACATATTTCTTCTGTGTAGTTTTTATTTGTAGACATTCTTTTTCCCAATATAGGCCTCTTAGCGCTCAGAATGTCCAATTGCAGTTTCTACAGAAAGAGTGTTTCAGAACGGCTCAATCAAAAGTAAGGTTCAACTCTGTTAGTTGAATGCACAGAACAGAAAGAAGTTTCATACAATGCTTCTGTGTAGTTTATATTTGAACATATTCTTTTTACCACTATTACCCACTTAGCGCTACAAATGTCCAGTTGCATTTTCTACAGACAGAGTGTTTCAAAACTGCTCAATCAAAAGTATGGTTTAACTCTGTTAGCTGAATGCTCAGATCAGAAAGAAGTTTCACAGAATGCTTCTGTGTAGTTTATATTTGAATATATTCCTTTTTCCACTACTACGCTCTTAGTGCTCCAAATGTCCAGTTGCATTTTCTACAGAAAGAGTGTTCAGATCTGCTCAATCAAAAGTATGGTTTAACTCTGTTAGCTGAATGCACAGATCAGAAAGAAGTTTCACCGAATGATTCTGTGTAGTTTATATTTGAAGACATTCCTTTTTCCACTATTACCCTCTTAGCGCTCCGAATCTCCACTTGCATTTTCTACAGAAAGAGTGTTTCGTAACTGCTCAATCAAAAATATGTTTTATCTCTGTTAACTGAATTTACAGATCAGAAATAAGTTTCACAGAATGCATCTGTGTAGTTTTTATTTGAAGATATTCTTTTTCCCAATGTAGGCCTCTTAGCGCTTAGCATGTCCAATTGCAGTTTCTACAGAAAGAGTGTTTCAGAACGGCTCAATCAAAAGTAAGGTTCAACTCTGTTAGTTGAATGCACAGAACAGAAAGAATTTTCACAGAATGCTACTGTGTAGTTTATATTTGAATATATTCCCTTTTCCACTATTACCCTCTTAAGGCTCCGAATGTCCACTTGCATTTTCTACAGAAAGAGTGTTCAGAACTGCGCAATCAAAAGTATGGTTTAACTCTGTTAGCTTAATGAACATATCAGAAATAAGTTTCACACAATGCTTCTGTGTAGTTTTTATTCGAAGATATTATTTTTCCCAATATAGGCCCCTTAGCGCTCAGAATGTCCAATTGCAGTTTCTACAGAAAGAGTGTTTCAGAAAGGCTCAATCAAAAGTAAGGTTCAACTCTGTTAGTTGAATGCACAGAACAGAAAGAAGTTTCATACAATGCTTCTGTGTAGTTTATATTTGAACATATTCTTTTTTCCACTATTACCCACTTAGCGCTACGAATGTCCAGTTGCATTTTCTACAGACAGAGTGTTTCAAAACTGCTCAATCAAAAGTAAGGTTTAACTCTGTTAGCTGAATGCTCAGATCAGAAAGAAGTTTCACAGAATGCTTCTGTGTAGTTTATATTTGAATATATTCCTTTTTCCACTACTACTCTCTTAGCGCTCCAAATGTCCAGTTGCATTTTCTAAAGAAAGAGTGTTCAGATCTGCTCAATCAAAAGTATGGTTTAACTCTGTTAGCTGAATGCACAGATCAGAAAGAAGTTTCACAGAATGATTCTGTGTAGTTTATATTTGGAGACATTCCTTTTTCCACTATTACCCTCTTAGCGCTCCGAATCTCCACTTGCATTTTCTACAGAAAGAGTGTTTCAGAACGGCTCAATCAAAACTAAGGTTCAACTCTTTTAGTTGAACAAACAGAACAGAAAGAAGTTTCACACAATTCTTCTGTGTAGTTTTTATTTGTAGACATTCTTTTTCCCAATATGGGCCTCTTAGCGCACAGAATGTCCAATTGCAGTTTCTACAGAAAGAGTGTTTCAGAACGGCTCAATCAAAAGTAAGGTTCAACTCTGTTAGTTGAATGCACAGAACAGAAAGAACTTTCATACAATGCTTCTGTGTAGTTTATATTTGAACATATTCTTTTTTCCACTATTACCCACTTAGCGCTACGAATGTCCAGTTGCATTTTCTACAGACAGAGTGTTTCAAAACTGCTCAATCAAAAGTATGGTTTAACTCTGTTAGCTGAATGCTCAGATCAGAAAGAAGTTTCACAGAATGCTTCTGTTTAGTTTATATTTGATTATATTCCTTTTTCCACTACTACGCTCTTAGCGCTCTAAATGTCCAGTTGCATTTTCTACAGAAAGAGTGTTCAGATCTGCTCAATCAAAAGTATGGTTTAACTCTGTTAGCTGAATGCACAGATCAGAAAGAAGTTTCACCGAATGATTCTGTGTAGTTTATATTTGAAGACATTCCTTTTACCACTATTACCCACTTAGCGCTCCGAATCTCCACTTGCATTTTCTACAAAAAGAGTGTTTCATAACTGCTCATTCAAAAATATGTTTTATCTCTGTTAACTGAATTTACAGATCAGAAATAAGTTTCACAGAATGCATCTGTGTAGTTTTTATTTGAAGATATTCTTTTTCCCAATGTAGGCCTCTTAGCGCTTAGCATGTCCAATTGCAGTTTCTACAGAAAGAGTGTTTCAGAACGGCTCAATCAAAAGTAAGGTTCAACTCTTTTAGTTGAATGCACAGAACAGAAAGAATTTTCACGGAATACTACTGTGCAGTTTATATTTGAATATATTCCTTTTTCCACTATTACCCTCTTAGCACTCCGAATGTCCACTTGCATTTTCTACAGAAAGAGTGTTCAGAACTGCGCAATCAAAAGTATGGTTTAACTCTGTTAGCTTAAAGAACATATCAGAAATAAGTTTCACACAATGCTTCTGTGTAGTTTTTATGTGAAGATATTATTTTTCCCAATATAGTCCTCTTAGCGCTCAGAATGTCCAATTGCAGTTTCTACAGAAAGAGTGTTTCAGAAAGGCTCAATCAAAAGTAAGGTTCAACTCTGTTAGTTGAATGCACAGAACAGAAAGTAGTTTCATACAATGCTTCTGTGTAGTTTATATTTGAACATATTCTTTTTTCCACTATTAACCACTTAGCGCTACGAATGTCCAGTTGCATTTTCTACAGACAGAGTGTTTCAAAACTGCTCAATCAAAAGTATGGTTTAACTCTGTTAGCTGAATGCTCAGATCAGAAAGAAGTTTCACAGAATGCTTCTGTGTAGTTTATATTTGAATATATTCCTTTTTCCACTACTACTCTCTTAGCGCTCCAAATGTCCAGTTGCATTTTCTACAGAAAGAGTGTTCAGATCTGCTCAATCAAAAGTATGGTTTAACTCTCTTAGCTGAATGCACAGATCAGAAAGAAGTTTCACAGAATGATTCTGTGTAGTTTATATTTGGAGACATTCCTTTTTCCACTATTACCCTCTTAGCGCTCCGAATCTCCACTTGCATTTTCTACAGAAAGAGTGTTTCAGAACGGCTCAATCAAAACTAAGGTTCAACTCTTTTAGTTGAACAAACAGAACAGAAAGATGTTTCACATATTTCTTCTGTGTAGTTTTTATTTGTAGACATTCTTTTTCCCAATATAGGCCTCTTAGCGCTCAGAATGTCCAATTGCAGTTTCTACAGAAAGAGTGTTTCAGAACGGCTCAATCAAAAGTAAGGTTCAACTCTGTTAGTTGAATGCACAGAACAGAAAGAAGTTTCATACAATGCTTCTGTGTAGTTTATATTTGAACATATTCTTTTTACCACTATTACCCACTTAGCGCTACGAATGTCCAGTTGCATTTTCTACAGACAGAGTGTTTCAAAACTGCTCAATCAAAAGTATGGTTTAACTCTGTTAGCTGAATGCTCAGATCAGAAAGAAGTTTCACAGAATGCTTCTGTGTAGTTTATATTTGAATATATTCCTTTTTCCACTACTACGCTCTTAGCGCTCCAAATGTCCAGTTGCATTTTCTACAGAAAGAGTGTTCAGATCTGCTCAATCAAAAGTATGGTTTAACTCTGTTAGCTGAATGCACAGATCAGAAAGAAGTTTCACCGAATGATTCTGTGTAGTTTATATTTGAAGACATTCCTTTTTCCACTATTACCCTCTTAGCGCTCCGAATCTCCACTTGCATTTTCTACAGAAAGAGTGTTTCGTAACTGCTCAATCAAAAATATGTTTTATCTCTGTTAACTGAATTTACAGATCAGAAATAAGTTTCACAGAATGCATCTGTGTAGTTTTTATTTGAAGATATTCTTTTTCCCAATGTAGGCCTCTTAGCGCTTAGCATGTCCAATTGCAGTTTCTACAGAAAGAGTGTTTCAGAACGGCTCAATCAAAAGTAACGTTCAACTCTGTTAGTTGAATGCACAGAACAGAAAGAATTTTCACAGAATGCTACTGTGTAGTTTATATTTGAATATATTCCCTTTTCCACTATTACCCTCTTAAGGCTCCGAATGTCCACTTGCATTTTCTACAGAAAGAGTGTTCAGAACTGCGCAATCAAAAGTATGGTTTAACTCTGTTAGCTTAATGAACATATCAGAAATAAGTTTCACACAATGCTTCTGTGTAGTTTTTATTCGAAGATATTATTTTTCCCAATATAGGCCCCTTAGCGCTCAGAATGTCCAATTGCAGTTTCTACAGAAAGAGTGTTTCAGAAAGGCTCAATCAAAAGTAAGGTTCAACTCTGTTAGTTGAATGCACAGAACAGAAAGAAGTTTCATACAATGCTTCTGTGTAGTTTATATTTGAACATATTCTTTTTTCCACTATTACCCACTTAGCGCTACGAATGTCCAGTTGCATTTTCTACAGACAGAGTGTTTCAAAACTGCTCAATCAAAAGTATGGTTTAACTCTGTTAGCTGAATGCTCAGATCAGAAAGAAGTTTCACAGAATGCTTCTGTGTAGTTTATATTTGAATATATTCCTTTTTCCACTACTACTCTCTTAGCGCTCCAAATGTCCAGTTGCATTTTCTAAAGAAAGAGTGTTCAGATCTGCTCAATCAAAAGTATGGTTTAACTCTGTTAGCTGAATGCACAGATCAGAAAGAAGTTTCACAGAATGATTCTGTGTAGTTTATATTTGGAGACATTCCTTTTTCCACTATTACCCTCTTAGCGCTCCGAATCTCCACTTGCATTTTCTACAGAAAGAGTGTTTCAGAACGGCTCAATCAAAACTAAGGTTCAACTCTTTTAGTTGAACAAACAGAACAGAAAGAAGTTTCACACAATTCTTCTGTGTAGTTTTTATTTGTAGACATTCTTTTTCCCAATATAGGCCTCTTAGCGCTCAGAATGTCCAATTGCAGTTTCTACAGAAAGAGTGTTTCAGAACGGCTCAATCAAAAGTAAGGTTCAACTCTGTTAGTTGAATGCACAGAACAGAAAGAACTTTCATACAATGCTTCTGTGTAGTTTATATTTGAACATATTCTTTTTTCCACTATTACCCACTTAGCGCTACGAATGTCCAGTTGCATTTTCTACAGACAGAGTGTTTCAAAACTGCTCAATCAAAAGTATGGTTTAACTCTGTTAGCTGAATGCTCAGATCAGAAAGAAGTTTCACAGAATGCTTCTGTGTAGTTTATATTTGATTATATTCCTTTTTCCACTACTACGCTCTTAGCGCTCTAAATGTCCAGTTGCATTTTCTACAGAAAGAGTGTTCAGATCTGCTCAATCAAAAGTATGGTTTAACTCTGTTAGCTGAATGCACAGATCAGAAAGAAGTTTCACCGAATGATTCTGTGTAGTTTATATTTGAAGACATTCCTTTTACCACTATTACCCACTTAGCGCTCTGAATCTCCACTTGCATTTTCTACAAAAAGAGTGTTTCATAACTGCTCATTCAAAAATATGTTTTATCTCTGTTAACTGAATTTACAGATCAGAAATAAGTTTCACAGAATGCATCTGTGTAGTTTTTATTTGAAGATATTCTTTTTCCCAATGTAGGCCTCTTAGCGCTTAGCATGTCCAATTGCAGTTTCTACAGAAAGAGTGTTTCAGAACGGCTCAATCAAAAGTAAGGTTCAACTCTTTTAGTTGAATGCACAGAACAGAAAGAATTTTCACGGAATGCTACTCTGTAGTTTATATTTGAATATATTCCTTTTTCCACTATTACCCTCTTAGCACTCCGAATGTCCACTTGCATTTTCTACAGAAAGAGTGTTCAGAACTGCGCAATCAAAAGTATGGTTTAACTCTGTTAGCTTAAAGAACATATCAGAAATAAGTTTCACACAATGCTTCTGTGTAGTTTTTATGTGAAGATATTATTTTTCCCAATATAGTCCTCTTAGCGCTCAGAATGTCCAATTGCAGTTTCTACAGAAAGAGTGTTTCAGAAAGGCTCAATCAAAAGTAAGGTTCAACTCTGTTAGTTGAATGCACAGAACAGAAAGTAGTTTCATACAATGCTTCTGTGTAGTTTATATTTGAACATATTCTTTTTTCCACTATTAACCACTTAGCGCTACGAATGTCCAGTTGCATTTTCTACAGACAGAGTGTTTCAAAACTGCTCAATCAAAAGTATGGTTTAACTCTGTTAGCTGAATGCTCAGATCAGAAAGAAGTTTCACAGAATGCTTCTGTGTAGTTTATATTTGAATATATTCCTTTTTCCACTACTACTCTCTTAGCGCTCCAAATGTCCAGTTGCATTTTCTACAGAAAGAGTGTTCAGATCTGCTCAATCAAAAGTATGGTTTAACTCTCTTAGCTGAATGCACAGATCAGAAAGAAGTTTCACAGAATGATTCTGTGTAGTTTATATTTGGAGACATTCCTTTTTCCACTATTACCCTCTTAGCGCTCCGAATCTCCACTTGCATTTTCTACAGAAAGAGTGTTTCAGAACGGCTCAATCAAAACTAAGGTTCAACTCTTTTAGTTGAACAAACAGAACAGAAAGCTGTTTCACATATTTCTTCTGTGTAGTTTTTATTTGTAGACATTCTTTTTCCCAATATAGGCCTCTTAGCGCTCAGAATGTCCAATTGCAGTTTCTACAGAAAGAGTGTTTCAGAACGGCTCAATCAAAAGTAAGGTTCAACTCTGTTAGTTGAATGCACAGAACAGAAAGAAGTTTCATACAATGCTTCTGTGTAGTTTATATTTGAACATATTCTTTTTACCACTATTACCCACTTAGCGCTACGAATGTCCAGTTGCATTTTCTACAGACAGAGTGTTTCAAAACTGCTCAATCAAAAGTATGGTTTAACTCTGTTAGCTGAATGCTCAGATCAGAAAGAAGTTTCACAGAATGCTTCTGTGTAGTTTATATTTGAATATATTCCTTTTTCCACTACTACTCTCTTAGCGCTCCAAATGTCCAGTTGCATTTTCTACAGAAAGAGTGTTCAGATCTGCTCAATCAAAAGTATGGTTTAACTCTGTTAGCTGAATGCACAGATCAGAAAGAAGTTTCACAGAATGATTCTGTGTAGTTTATATTTGGAGACATTCCTTTTTCCACTATTACCCTCTTAGCGCTCCGAATCTCCACTTGCATTTTCTACAGAAAGAGTGTTTCAGAACGGCTCAATCAAAACTAAGGTTCAAATCTTTTAGTTGAACAAACAGAACAGAAAGATGTTTCACATATTTCTTCTGTGTAGTTTTTATTTGTAGACATTCTTTTTCCCAATATAGGCCTCTTAGCGCTCAGAATGTCCAATTGCAGTTTCTACAGAAAGAGTGTTTCAGAACGGCTCAATCAAAAGTAAGGTTCAACTCTGTTAGTTGAATGCACAGAACAGAAAGAAGTTTCATACAATGCTTCTGTGTAGTTTATATTTGAACATATTCTTTTTACCACTATTACCCACTTAGCGCTACGAATGTCCAGTTGCATTTTCTACAGACAGAGTGTTTCAAAACTGCTCAATCAAAAGTATGGTTTAACTCTGTTAGCTGAATGCTCAGATCAGAAAGAAGTTTCACAGAATGCTTCTGTGTAGTTTATATTTGAATATATTCCTTTTTCCACTACTACGCTCTTAGTGCTCCAAATGTCCAGTTGCATTTTCTACAGAAAGAGTGTTCAGATCTGCTCAATCAAAAGTATGGTTTAACTCTGTTAGCTGAATGCACAGATCAGAAAGAAGTTTCACCGAATGATTCTGTGTAGTTTATATTTGAAGACATTCCTTTTTCCACTATTACCCTCTTAGCGCTCCGAATCTCCACTTGCATTTTCTACAGAAAGAGTGTTTCGTAACTGCTCAATCAAAAATATGTTTTATCTCTGTTAACTGAATTTACAGATCAGAAATAAGTTTCACAGAATGCATCTGTGTAGTTTTTATTTGAAGATATTCTTTTTCCCAATGTAGGCCTCTTAGCGCTTAGCATGTCCAATTGCAGTTTCTACAGAAAGAGTGTTTCAGAACGGCTCAATCAAAAGTAAGGTTCAACTCTGTTAGTTGAATGCACAGAACAGAAAGAATTTTCACAGAATGCTACTGTGTAGTTTATATTTGAATATATTCCCTTTTCCACTATTACCCTCTTAAGGCTCCGAATGTCCACTTGCATTTTCTACAGAAAGAGTGTTCAGAACTGCGCAATCAAAAGTATGGTTTAACTCTGTTAGCTTAATGAACATATCAGAAATAAGTTTCACACAATGCTTCTGTGTAGTTTTTATTCGAAGATATTATTTTTCCCAATATAGGCCCCTTAGCGCTCAGAATGTCCAATTGCAGTTTCTACAGAAAGAGTGTTTCAGAAAGGCTCAATCAAAAGTAAGGTTCAACTCTGTTAGTTGAATGCACAGAACAGAAAGAAGTTTCATACAATGCTTCTGTGTAGTTTATATTTGAACATATTCTTTTTTCCACTATTACCCACTTAGCGCTACGAATGTCCAGTTGCATTTTCTACAGACAGAGTGTTTCAAAACTGCTCAATCAAAAGTAAGGTTTAACTCTGTTAGCTGAATGCTCAGATCAGAAAGAAGTTTCACAGAATGCTTCTGTGTAGTTTATATTTGAATATATTCCTTTTTCCACTACTACTCTCTTAGCGCTCCAAATGTCCAGTTGCATTTTCTAAAGAAAGAGTGTTCAGATCTGCTCAATCAAAAGTATGGTTTAACTCTGTTAGCTGAATGCACAGATCAGAAAGAAGTTTCACAGAATGATTCTGTGTAGTTTATATTTGGAGACATTCCTTTTTCCACTATTACCCTCTTAGCGCTCCGAATCTCCACTTGCATTTTCTACAGAAAGAGTGTTTCAGAACGGCTCAATCAAAACTAAGGTTCAACTCTTTTAGTTGAACAAACAGAACAGAAAGAAGTTTCACACAATTCTTCTGTGTAGTTTTTATTTGTAGACATTCTTTTTCCCAATATGGGCCTCTTAGCGCTCAGAATGTCCAATTGCAGTTTCTACAGAAAGAGTGTTTCAGAACGGCTCAATCAAAAGTAAGGTTCAACTCTGTTAGTTGAATGCACAGAACAGAAAGAACTTTCATACAATGCTTCTGTGTAGTTTATATTTGAACATATTCTTTTTTCCACTATTACCCACTTAGCGCTACGAATGTCCAGTTGCATTTTCTACAGACAGAGTGTTTCAAAACTGCTCAATCAAAAGTATGGTTTAACTCTGTTAGCTGAATGCTCAGATCAGAAAGAAGTTTCACAGAATGCTTCTGTGTAGTTTATATTTGATTATATTCCTTTTTCCACTACTACGCTCTTAGCGCTCTAAATGTCCAGTTGCATTTTCTACAGAAAGAGTGTTCAGATCTGCTCAATCAAAAGTATGGTTTAACTCTGTTAGCTGAATGCACAGATCAGAAAGAAGTTTCACCGAATGATTCTGTGTAGTTTATATTTGAAGACATTCCTTTTACCACTATTACCCACTTAGCGCTCCGAATCTCCACTTGCATTTTCTACAAAAAGAGTGTTTCATAACTGCTCATTCAAAAATATGTTTTATCTCTGTTAACTGAATTTACAGATCAGAAATAAGTTTCACAGAATGCATCTGTGTAGTTTTTATTTGAAGATATTCTTTTTCCCAATGTAGGCCTCTTAGCGCTTAGCATGTCCAATTGCAGTTTCTACAGAAAGAGTGTTTCAGAACGGCTCAATCAAAAGTAAGGTTCAACTCTTTTAGTTGAATGCACAGAACAGAAAGAATTTTCACGGAATACTACTGTGCAGTTTATATTTGAATATATTCCTTTTTCCACTATTACCCTCTTAGCACTCCGAATGTCCACTTGCATTTTCTACAGAAAGAGTGTTCAGAACTGCGCAATCAAAAGTATGGTTTAACTCTGTTAGCTTAAAGAACATATCAGAAATAAGTTTCACACAATGCTTCTGTGTAGTTTTTATGTGAAGATATTATTTTTCCCAATATAGTCCTCTTAGCGCTCAGAATGTCCAATTGCAGTTTCTACAGAAAGAGTGTTTCAGAAAGGCTCAATCAAAAGTAAGGTTCAACTCTGTTAGTTGAATGCACAGAACAGAAAGTAGTTTCATACAATGCTTCTGTGTAGTTTATATTTGAACATATTCTTTTTTCCACTATTAACCACTTAGCGCTACGAATGTCCAGTTGCATTTTCTACAGACAGAGTGTTTCAAAACTGCTCAATCAAAAGTATGGTTTAACTCTGTTAGCTGAATGCTCAGATCAGAAAGAAGTTTCACAGAATGCTTCTGTGTAGTTTATATTTGAATATATTCCTTTTTCCACTACTACTCTCTTAGCGCTCCAAATGTCCAGTTGCATTTTCTACAGAAAGAGTGTTCAGATCTGCTCAATCAAAAGTATGGTTTAACTCTCTTAGCTGAATGCACAGATCAGAAAGAAGTTTCACAGAATGATTCTGTGTAGTTTATATTTGGAGACATTCCTTTTTCCACTATTACCCTCTTAGCGCTCCGAATCTCCACTTGCATTTTCTACAGAAAGAGTGTTTCAGAACGGCTCAATCAAAACTAAGGTTCAACTCTTTTAGTTGAACAAACAGAACAGAAAGATGTTTCACATATTTCTTCTGTGTAGTTTTTATTTGTAGACATTCTTTTTCCCAATATAGGCCTCTTAGCGCTCAGAATGTCCAATTGCAGTTTCTACAGAAAGAGTGTTTCAGAACGGCTCAATCAAAAGTAAGGTTCAACTCTGTTAGTTGAATGCACAGAACAGAAAGAAGTTTCATACAATGCTTCTGTGTAGTTTATATTTGAACATATTCTTTTTACCACTATTACCCACTTAGCGCTACGAATGTCCAGTTGCATTTTCTACAGACAGAGTGTTTCAAAACTGCTCAATCAAAAGTATGGTTTAACTCTGTTAGCTGAATGCTCAGATCAGAAAGAAGTTTCACAGAATGCTTCTGTGTAGTTTATATTTGAATATATTCCTTTTTCCACTACTACGCTCTTAGCGCTCCAAATGTCCAGTTGCATTTTCTACAGAAAGAGTGTTCAGATCTGCTCAATCAAAAGTATGGTTTAACTCTGTTAGCTGAATGCACAGATCAGAAAGAAGTTTCACCGAATGATTCTGTGTAGTTTATATTTGAAGACATTCCTTTTTCCACTATTACCCTCTTAGCGCTCCGAATCTCCACTTGCATTTTCTACAGAAAGAGTGTTTCGTAACTGCTCAATCAAAAATATGTTTTATCTCTGTTAACTGAATTTACAGATCAGAAATAAGTTTCACAGAATGCATCTGTGTAGTTTTTATTTGAAGATATTCTTTTTCCCAATGTAGGCCTCTTAGCGCTTAGCATGTCCAATTGCAGTTTCTACAGAAAGAGTGTTTCAGAACGGCTCAATCAAAAGTAACGTTCAACTCTGTTAGTTGAATGCACAGAACAGAAAGAATTTTCACAGAATGCTACTGTGTAGTTTATATTTGAATATATTCCCTTTTCCACTATTACCCTCTTAAGGCTCCGAATGTCCACTTGCATTTTCTACAGAAAGAGTGTTCAGAACTGCGCAATCAAAAGTATGGTTTAACTCTGTTAGCTTAATGAACATATCAGAAATAAGTTTCACACAATGCTTCTGTGTAGTTTTTATTCGAAGATATTATTTTTCCCAATATAGGCCCCTTAGCGCTCAGAATGTCCAATTGCAGTTTCTACAGAAAGAGTGTTTCAGAAAGGCTCAATCAAAAGTAAGGTTCAACTCTGTTAGTTGAATGCACAGAACAGAAAGAAGTTTCATACAATGCTTCTGTGTAGTTTATATTTGAACATATTCTTTTTTCCACTATTACCCACTTAGCGCTACGAATGTCCAGTTGCATTTTCTACAGACAGAGTGTTTCAAAACTGCTCAATCAAAAGTATGGTTTAACTCTGTTAGCTGAATGCTCAGATCAGAAAGAAGTTTCACAGAATGCTTCTGTGTAGTTTATATTTGAATATATTCCTTTTTCCACTACTACTCTCTTAGCGCTCCAAATGTCCAGTTGCATTTTCTAAAGAAAGAGTGTTCAGATCTGCTCAATCAAAAGTATGGTTTAACTCTGTTAGCTGAATGCACAGATCAGAAAGAAGTTTCACAGAATGATTCTGTGTAGTTTATATTTGGAGACATTCCTTTTTCCACTATTACCCTCTTAGCGCTCCGAATCTCCACTTGCATTTTCTACAGAAAGAGTGTTTCAGAACGGCTCAATCAAAACTAAGGTTCAACTCTTTTAGTTGAACAAACAGAACAGAAAGAAGTTTCACACAATTCTTCTGTGTAGTTTTTATTTGTAGACATTCTTTTTCCCAATATAGGCCTCTTAGCGCTCAGAATGTCCAATTGCAGTTTCTACAGAAAGAGTGTTTCAGAACGGCTCAATCAAAAGTAAGGTTCAACTCTGTTAGTTGAATGCACAGAACAGAAAGAAGTTTCATACAATGCTTCTGTGTAGTTTATATTTGAACATATTCTTTTTACCACTATTACCCACTTAGCGCTACGAATGTCCAGTTGCATTTTCTACAGACAGAGTGTTTCAAAACTGCTCAATCAAAAGTATGGTTTAACTCTGTTAACTGAATTTACAGATCAGAAATAAGTTTCACAGAATGCATCTGTGTAGTTTTTATTTGAAGATATTCTTTTTCCCAATGTAGGCCTCTTAGCGCTTAGCATGTCCAATTGCAGTTTCTACAGAAAGAGTGTTTCAGAACGGCTCAATCAAAAGTAAGGTTCAACTCTGTTAGTTGAATGCACAGAACAGAAAGAATTTTCACAGAATGCTACTGTGTAGTTTATATTTGAATATATTCCCTTTTCCACTATTACCCTCTTAAGGCTCCGAATGTCCACTTGCATTTTCTACAGAAAGAGTGTTCAGAACTGCGCAATCAAAAGTATGGTTTAACTCTGTTAGCTTAATGAACATATCAGAAATAAGTTTCACACAATGCTTCTGTGGAGTTTTTATTCGAAGATATTATTTTTCCCAATATAGGATTCTTAGCGCTCAGAATGTCCAATTGCAGTTTCTACAGAAAGAGTGTTTCAGAAAGGCTCAATCAAAAGTAAGGTTCAACTCTGTTAGTTGAATGCACAGAACAGAAAGAAGTTTCATACAATGCTTCTGTGTAGTTTATATTTGAACATATTCTTTTTTCCACTATTACCCACTTAGCGCTACGAATGTCCAGTTGCATTTTCTACAGACAGAGTGTTTCAAAACTGCTCAATCAAAAGTATGGTTTAACTCTGTTAGCTGAATGCTCAGATCAGAAAGAAGTTTCACAGAATGCTTCTCTGTAGTTTATATTTGAATATATTCCTTTTTCCACTACTACTCTCTTAGCGCTCCAAATGTCCAGTTGCATTTTCTAAAGAAAGAGTGTTCAGATCTGCTCAATCAAAAGTATGGTTTAACTCTGTTAGCTGAATGCACAGATCAGAAAGAAGTTTCACAGAATGATTCTGTGTAGTTTATATTTTTAGACATTCCTTTTTCCACTATTACCCTCTTAGCGCTCTGAATCTCCACTTGCATTTTCTACAGAAAGAGTGTTTCAGAACGGCTCAATCAAAACTAAGGTTCAAATCTTTTAGTTGAACAAACAGAACAGAAAGAAGTTTCACACAATTCTTCTGTGTAGTTTTTATTTGTAGACATTCTTTTTCCGAATATAGGCCTCTTAGCGCTCAGAATGTCCAATTGCAGTTTCTACAGAAAGAGTGTTTCAGAACGGCTCAATCAAAAGTAAGGTTCAACTCTGTTAGTTGAATGCACAGAACAGAAAGAAGTTTCATACAATGCTTCTGTGTAGTTTATATTTGAACATATTCTTTTTTCCACTATTACCCTCTTAGCGCTACGAATGTCCAGTTGCATTTTCTACAGACAGAGTGTTTCAAAACTGCTCAATCAAAAGTATGGTTTAACTCTGTTAGCTGAATGCTCAGATCAGAAAGAAGTTTCACAGAATGCTTCTGTGTAGTTTATATTTGATTATATTACTTTTTCCACTACTACGCTCTTAGCGCTCCAAATGTCCAGTTGCATTTTCTACAGAAAGAGTGTTCAGATCTGCTCAATCAAAAGTATGGTTTAACTCTGTTAGCTGAATGCACAGATCAGAAAGAAGTTTCACCGAATGATTCTGTGTAGTTTATATTTGAAGACATTCCTTTTACCACTATTACCCTCTTAGCGCTCCGAATCTCCACTTGCATTTTCTACAAAAAGAGTGTTTCATAACTGCTCAATCAAAAATATGTTTTATCTCTGTTAACTGAATTTACAGATCAGAAATAAGTTTCACAGAATGCATCTGTGTAGTTTTTATTTGAAGATATTCTTTTTCCCAATGTAGGCCTCTTAGCGCTTAGCATGTCCAATTGCAGTTTCTACAGAAAGAGTGTTCAGATCTGCTCAATCAAAAGTAAGGTTCAACTCTGTTAGTTGAATGCACAGAACAGAAAGAATTTTCACAGAATGCTACTGTGTAGTTTATATTTGAATATATTCCTTTTTCCACTATTACCCTCTTAGCGCTCCGAATCTCCACTTGCATTTTCTACAGAAAGAGTGTTTCAGAACGGCTCAATCAAAACTAAGGTTCAACTCTTTTAGTTGAACAAACAGAACAGAAAGAAGTTTCACACATTTCTTCTGTGTAGTTTTTATTTGTAGACATTCTTTTTCCCAATATAGGCCTCTTAGCGCTCAGAATGTCCAATTGCAGTTTCTACAGAAAGAGTGTTTCAGAACGGCTCAATCAAAAGTAAGGTTCAACTCTGTTAGTTGAATGCACAGAACAGAAAGAAGTTTCATACAATGCTTCTGTGTAGTTTATATTTGAACATATTCTTTTTACCACTATTACCCACTTAGCGCTACGAATGTCCAGTTGCATTTTTTACAGAGTGTTTCAAAACTGCTCAATCAAAAGTATGGTTTAACTCTGTTAGCTGAATGCTCAGATCAGAAAGAAGTTTCACAGAATGCTTCTGTGTAGTTTATATTTGAATATATTCCTTTTTCCACTACTACGCTCTTAGCGCTCCAAATGTCCAGTTGCATTTTCTACAGAAAGAGTGTTCAGATCTGCTCAATCAAAAGTATGGTTTAACTCTGTTAGCTGAATGCACAGATCAGAAAGAAGTTTCACCGAATGATTCTGTGTAGTTTATATTTGAAGACATTCCTTTTTCCACTATTACCCTCTTAGCGCTCCGAATCTCCACTTGCATTTTCTACAGAAAGAGTGTTTCATAACTGCTCAATCAAAAATATGTTTTATCTCTGTTAACTGAATTTACAGATCAGAAATAAGTTTCACAGAATGCATCTGTGTAGTTGTTATTTGAAGATATTCTTTTTCCCAATGTAGGCCTCTTAGCGCTTAGCATGTCCAATTGCAGTTTCTACAGAAAGAGTGTTTCAGAACGGCTCAATCAAAAGTAAGGTTCAACTCTGTTAGTTGAATGCAGAGAACAGAAAGAATTTTCACAGAATGCTACTGTGTAGTTTATATTTAAATATATTTCTTTTTCCACTATTACCATCTTAGCGCTCCGAATGTCCACTTGCATTTTCTACAGAAAGAATGTTCAGAACTGCGCAATCAAAATTATGGTTTAACTCTGTTAGCTTAATGAACATATCAGAAATAAGTTTCACACAATGCTTCTGTGTAGTTTTTATTTGAAGATATTATTTTTCCCAATATACGCCTCTTAGCG
This sequence comes from Symphalangus syndactylus, assembly GCF_028878055.3. NCBI lineage: Eukaryota > Metazoa > Chordata > Mammalia > Primates > Hylobatidae > Symphalangus > Symphalangus syndactylus. The sequence continues at coordinate 6,684,069 of NC_072445.2, read as the reverse complement.
CTCAGAATGTCCAATTGCAGTTTCTACAGAAAGAGTGTTTCAGAAAGGCTCAATCAAAAGTAAGGTTCAACTCTGTTAGTTGAATGCACAGAACAGAAAGAAGTTTCATACAATGCTTCTGTGTAGTTTATATTTGAACATATTCTTTTTTCCACTATTACCCACTTAGCGCTACGAATGTCCAGTTGCATTTTCTACAGACAGAGTGTTTCAAAACTGCTCAATCAAAAGTATGGTTTAACTCTGTTAGCTGAATGCTCAGATCAGAAAGAAGTTTCACAGAATGCTTCTGTGTAGTTTATATTTGAATATATTCCTTTTTCCACTACTTCTCTCTTAGCGCTCCAAATGTCCAGTTGCATTTTCTACAGAAAGAGTGTTCAGATCTGCTCAATCAAAAGTATGTTTTAACTCGGTTAGCTGAATGCACAGATCAGAAAGAAGTTTCACAGAATGATTTTGTGTAGTTTATATTTGGAGACATTCCTTTTTCCACTATTACCCTCTTAGCGTTCCGAATATCCACTTGCATTTTCTACAGAAAGAGTGTTTCAGAACGGCTCAATCAAAACTAAGGTTCAACTCTTTTAGTTGAACAAACAGAACAGAAAGAAGTTTCACACATTTCTTCTGTGTAGTTTTTATTTGTAGACATTCATTTTCCCAATATAGGCCTCTTAGCGCTCAGAATGTCCAATTGCAGTTTCTACAGAAAGAGTGTTTCAGAACGGCTCAATCAAAAGTAAGGTTCAACTCTGTTAGTTGAATGCACAGAACAGAAAGAAGTTTCATACAATGCTTCTGTGTAGTTTATATTTGAACATATTCTTTTTACCACTATTACCCACTTAGCGCTACGAATGTCCAGTTGCATTTTTTACAGACAGAGTGTTTCAAAACTGCTCAATCAAAAGTATGGTTTAACTCTGTTAGCTGAATGCTCAGATCAGAAAGAAGTTTCACAGAATGCTTCTGTGTAGTTTATATTTGAATATATTCCTTTTTCCACTACTACGCTCTTAGCGCTCCAAATGTCCAGTTGCATTTTCTACAGAAAGAGTGTTCAGATCTGCTCAATCAAAAGTATGGTTTAACTCTGTTAGCTGAATGCACAGATCAGAAAGAAGTTTCACCGAATGATTCTGTGTAGTTTATATTTGAAGACATTACTTTTTCCACTATTACCCTCTTAGCGCTCCGAATCTCCACTTGCATTTTCTACAGAAAGAGTGTTTCATAACTGCTCAATCAAAAATATGTTTTATCTCTGTTAACTGAATTTACAGATCAGAAATAAGTTTCACAGAATGCATCTGTGTAGTTTTTATTTGAAGATATTCTTTTTCCCAATGTAGGCATCTTAGCGCTTAGCATGTCCAATTGCAGTTTCTACAGAAAGAGTGTTTCAGAACGGCTCAATGAAAAGTAAGGTTCAACTCTGTTAGTTGAATGCACAGAACAGAAAGAATTTTCACAGAATGCTACTGTGTAGTATATATTTGAATATATTCCCTTTTCCACTATTACCCTCTTAAGCTCCGAATGTCCACTTGCATTTTCTACAGAAAGAGTGTTCAGAACTGCGCAATCAAAAGTATGGTTTAACTCTGTTAGCTTAATGAACATATCAGAAATAAGTTTCACACAATGCTTCTGTGTAGTTTTTATTTGAAGATATTATTTTTCCCAATATAGGCCTCTTAGCGCTCAGAATGTCCAATTGCAGTTTCTACAGAAAGAGTGTTTCAGAAAGGCTCAATCAAAAGTAAGGTTCAACTCTGTTAGTTGAATGCACAGAACAGAAAGAAGTTTCATACAATGTTTCTGTGTAGTTTATATTTCAACATATTCTTTTTTCCACTATTATCCACTTAGCGCTACGAATGTCCAGTTGCATTTTCTACAGACAGAGTGTTTCAAAACTGCTCAATCAAAAGTATGGTTTAACTCTGTTAGCTGAATGCTCAGATCAGAAGGAAGTTTCACAGAATGCTTCTGTGTAGTTTATATTTGAATATATTCCTTTTTCCACTACTACTCTCTTAGCGCTCCAAATGTCCAGTTGCATTTTCTACAGAAAGAGTGTTCAGATCTGCTCAATCAAAAGTATGGTTTAACTCTGTTAGCTGAATGCACAGATCAGAAAGAAGTTTCACAGAATGATTCTGTGTAGTTTATATTTGGAGACATTCATTTTCCACTATTACCCTCTTAGCGCTCCGAATCTCCACTTGCATTTTCTACAGAAAGAGTGTTTCAGAACGGCTCAATCAAAACTAAGGTTCAACTCTTTTAGTTGAACAAACAGAACAGAAAGAAGTTTCACACATTTCTTCTGTGTAGTTTTTATTTGTAGACATTCTTTTTCCCAATATAGGCATCTTAGCGCTCAGAATATCCAATTGCAGTTTCTAAAGAAAGAGTGTTTCAGAACGGCTCAATCAAAAGTAAGATTCAACTCTGTTAGTTGAATGCACAGAACAGAAAGAAGTTTCATACAATGCTTCTGTGTAGTTTATATTTGAACATATTCTTTTTTCCACTATTACCCACTTAGCGCTACGAATGTCCAGTTGCATTTTCTACAGACAGAGTGTTTCAAAACTGCTCAATCAAAAGTATGGTTTAACTCTGTTAGCTGAATGCTCAGATCAGAAAGAAGTTTCACAGAATGCTTCTGTGTAGTTTATATTTGAATATATTCCTTTTTCCACTACTACGCTCTTAGCGCTCCAAGTGTCCAGTTGCATTTTCTACAGAAAGAGTGTTCAGATCTGCTCAATCAAAAGTATGGTTTATCTCTGTTAGCTGAATGCACAGATCAGAAAGAAGTTTCACCGAATGATTCTGTGTAGTTTATATTTTTAGACATTCCTTTTTCCACTATTACCCTCTTAGCGCTCCGTATCTCCACTTGCATTTTCTACAGAAAGAGTGTTTCATAACTGCTCAATCAAAAATATGTTTTATCTCTGTTAACTGTATTTACAGATCAGAAATAAGTTTCACAGAATGCATCTGTGTAGTTTTTATTTGAAGATATTATTTTTCCCAATGTAGGCCTCTTAGCGCTTAGCATGTCCAATTGCAGTTTCTACAGAAAGAGTGTTTCAGAACGGCTCAATCAAAAGTAAGGTTCAACTCTGTTAGTTGAATGCAGAGAACAGAAAGAATTTTCACAGAATGCTACTGTGTAGTTTATATTTAAATATATTTCTTTTTCCAGTATTACCATCTTAGCGCTCCGAATGTCCACTTGCATTTTCTACAGAAAGAATGTTCAGAACTGCGCAATCAAAATTATGGTTTAACTCTGTTAGCTTAATGAACATATCAGAAATAAGTTTCACACAATGCTTCTGTGTAGTTTTTATTTGAAGATATTATTTTTCCCAATATACGCCTCTTAGCGCTCAGAATGTCCAATTGCAGTTTCTACAGAAAGAGTGTTTCAGAAAGGCTCAATCAAAAGTAAGGTTCAACTCTGTTAGTTGAATGCACAGAACAGAAAGAAGTTTCATACAATGCTTCTGTGTAGTTTATATTTGAACATATTCTTTTTTCCACTATTACCCACTTAGCGCTACGAATGTCCAGTTGCATTTTCTACAGACAGAGTGTTTCAAAACTGCTCAATCAAAAGTATGGTTTAACTCTGTTAGCTGAATGCTCAGATCAGAAAGAAGTTTCACAGAATGCTTCTGTGTAGTTTATATTTGAATATATTCCTTTTTCCACTACTTCTCTCTTAGCGCTCCAAATGTCCAGTTGCATTTTCTACAGAAAGAGTGTTCAGATCTGCTCAATCAAAAGTATGTTTTAACTCGGTTAGCTGAATGCACAGATCAGAAAGAAGTTTCACAGAATGATTATGTGTAGTTTATATTTGGAGACATTCCTTTTTCCACTATTACCCTCTTAGCGTTCCGAATATCCACTTGCATTTTGTACAGAAAGAGTGTTTCAGAACGGCTCAATCAAAACTAAGGTTCAACTCTTTTAGTTGAACAAACAGAACAGAAAGAAGTTTCACACATTTCTTCTGTGTAGTTTTTATTTGTAGACATTCTTTTTCCCAATGTAGGCCTCTTAGCGCTTAGCATGTCCAATTGCAGTTTCTACAGAAAGAGTGTTTCAGAACGGCTCAATCAAAAGTAAGGTTCAACTCTGTTAGTTGAAAGCACAGAACAGAAAGAATTTTCACAGAATGCTACTGTGTAGTATATATTTGAATATATTCCCTTTTCCACTATTACCCTCTTAAGCTCCGAATGTCCACTTGCATTTTCTACAGAAAGAGTGTTCAGAACTGCGCAATCAAAAGTATGGTTTAACTCTGTTAGCTTAATGAACATATCAGAAATAAGTTTCACACAATGATTCTGTGTAGTTTTTATTCGAAGATATTATTTTTCCCAAATAGGCCTCTTAGCGCTCAGAATGTCCAATTGCAGTTTCTACAGAAAGAGTGTTTCAGAAAGGCTCAATCAAAAGTAAGGTTCAACTCTGTTAGTTGAATGCACAGAACAGAAAGAAGTTTCATACAATGCTTCTGTGTAGTTTATATTTGAACATATTCTTTTTTCCACTATTACCCACTTAGCGCTACGAATGTCCAGTTGCATTTTCTACAGACAGAGTGTTTCAAAACTGCTCAATCAAAAGTATGGTTTAACTCTGTTAGCTGAATGCTCAGATCAGAAAGAAGTTTCACAGAATGCTTCTGTGTAGTTTATATTTGAATATATTCCTTTTTCCACTACTACTCTCTTAGCGCTCCAAATGTCCAGTTGCATTTTCTACAGAAAGAGTGTTCAGATCTGCTCAATCAAAAGTATGGTTTAACTCTGTTAGCTGAATGCACAGATCAGAAAGAAGTTTCACAGAATGATTCTGTGTAGTTTATATTTGGAGACATTCCTTTTTCCACTATTACCCTCTTAGCGCTCCGAATCTCCACTTGCATTTTCTACAGAAAGAGTGTTTCAGAACGGCTCAATCAAAACTAAGGTTCAACTCTTTTAGTTGAACAAACAGAACAGAAAGGAGTTTCACACAATTCTTCTGTGTAGTTTTTATTTGTAGACATTCTTTTTCCCAATATAGGCCTCTTAGCGCTCAGAATGTCCAATTTCAGTTTCTACAGAAAGAGTGTTTCAGAACGGCTCAATCAAAAGTAAGGTTCAACTCTGTTAGTTGAATGCACAGAACAGAAAGAAGTTTCATACAATGCTTCTGTGTAGTTTATATTTGAACATATTCTTTTTTCCACTATTACCCACTTAGCGCTACGAATGTCCAGTTGCATTTTCTACAGACAGAGTGTTTCTAAACTGCTCAATCAAATGTATGGTTTAACTCTGTTAGCTGAATGCTCAGATCAGAAAGAAGTTTCACAGAATGCTTCTGTGTAGTTTATATTTGATTATATTACTTTTTCCACTACTACGCTCTTAGCGCTCCAAATGTCCAGTTGCATTTTCTACAGAAAGAGTGTTCAGATCTGCTCAATCAAAAGTATGGTTTAACTCTGTTAGCTGAATGCACAGATCAGAAAGAAGTTTCACCGAATGATTCTGTGTAGTTTATATTTGAAGACATTCCTTTTACCACTATTACCCTCTTAGCGCTCCGAATCTCCACTTGCATTTTCTACAAAAAGAGTGTTTCATAACTGCTCAATCAAAAATATGTTTTATCTCTGTTAACTGAATTTACAGATCAGAAATAAGTTTCACAGAATGCATCTGTGTAGTTTTTATTTGAAGATATTCTTTTTCCCAATGTAGGCCTCTTAGCGCTTAGCATGTCCAATTGCAGTTTCTACAGAAAGAGTGTTTCAGAACGGCTCAATCAAAAGTAAGATTCAACTCTGTTAGTTGAATGCACAGAAAAGAAAGAATTTTCACAGAATGCTACTGTGTATTTATATTTGAATATATTCCTTTTTCCACTATTACTCTCTTAGCGCTCCGAATGTCCACTTGAATTTTCTACAGAAAGAGTGTTCAGAACTGCGCAATCAAAAGTATGGTTTAACTCTGTTAGCTTAATGAACATATCAGAAATAAGTTTCACACAATGCTTCTGTGTAGTTTTTATTTGAAGATATTATTTTTCCCAAAATAGGCCTCTTAGCGCTCAGAATGTCCAATTGCAGTTTCTACAGAAAGAGTGTTTCAGAAAGGCTCAATCAAAAGTAAGGTTCAACTCTGTTAGTTGAATGCACAGAACAGAAAGAAGTTTCATACAATGTTTCTGTGTAGTTTATATTTCAACATATTCTTTTTTCCACTATTATCCACTTAGCGCTACGAATGTCCAGTTGCATTTTCTACAGACAGAGTGTTTCAAAACTGCTCAATCAAAAGTATGGTTTAACTCTGTTAGCTGAATGCTCAGATCAGAAGGAAGTTTCACAGAATGCTTCTGTGTAGTTTATATTTGAATATATTCCTTTTTCCACTACTACTCTCTTAGCGCTCCAAATGTCCAGTTGCATTTTCTACAGAAAGAGTGTTCAGATCTGCTCAATCAAAAGTATGGTTTAACTCTGTTAGCTGAATGCACAGATCAGAAAGAAGTTTCACAGAATGATTCTGTGTAGTTTATATTTGGAGACATTCATTTTCCACTATTACCCTCTTAGCGCTCCGAATCTCCACTTGCATTTTCTACAGAAATAGTGTTTCAGAACGGCTCAATCAAAACTAAGGTTCAACTCTTTTAGTTGAACAAACAGAACAGAAAGAAGTTTCACACATTTCTTCTGTGTAGTTTTTATTTGTAGACATTCTTTTTCCCAATATAGGCATCTTAGCGCTCAGAATATCCAATTGCAGTTTCTAAAGAAAGAGTGTTTCAGAACGGCTCAATCAAAAGTAAGATTCAACTCTGTTAGTTGAATGCACAGAACAGAAAGAAGTTTCATACAATGCTTCTGTGTAGTTTATATTTGAACATATTCTTTTTTCCACTATTACCCACTTAGCGCTACGAATGTCCAGTTGCATTTTCTACAGACAGAGTGTTTCAAAACTGCTCAATCAAAATTATGGTTTAACTGTGTTAGCTGAATGCTCAGATCAGAAAGAAGTTTCACAGAATGCTTCTGTGTAGTTTATATTTGAATATATTCCTTTTTCCACTACTACGCTCTTAGCGCTCCAAATGTCCAGTTGCATTTTCTACAGAAAGAGTGTTCAGATCTGCTCAATCAAAAGTATGGTTTATCTCTGTTAGCTGAATGCACAGATCAGAAAGAAGTTTCAGCGAATGATTCTGTGTAGTTTATATTTGAAGACATTCCTTTTTCCACTATTACCCTCTTAGCGCTCCGTATCTCCACTTGCATTTTCTACAGAAAGAGTGTTTCATAACTGCTCAATCAAAAATATGTTTTATCTCTGTTAACTGAATTTACAGATCAGAAATAAGTTTCACAGAATGCATCTGTGTAGTTTTTATTTGAAGATATTTTTTTTCCCAATGTATGCCTCTTAGCGCTTAGCATGTCCAATTGCAGTTTCTACAGAAAGAGTGTTTCAGAACGGCTCAATCAAAAGTAAGGTTCAACTCTGTTAGTTGAATGCACAGAACAGAAAGAATTTTCACAGAATGCTACTGTGTAGTTTATATTTAAATATATTTCTTTTTCCACTATTACCATCTTAGCGCTCCGAATGTCCACTTGTATTTTCTACAGAAAGAATGTTCAGAACTGCGCAATCAAAATTATGGTTTAACTCTGTTAGCTTAATGAACATATCAGAAATAAGTTTCACACAATGCTTCTGTGTAGTTTTTATTTGAAGATATTATTTTTCCCAATATACGCCTCTTAGCGCTCAGAATGTCCAATTGCAGTTTCTACAGAAAGAGTGTTTCAGAAAGGCTCAATCAAAAGTAAGGTTCAACTCTGTTAGTTGAATGCACAGAACAGAAAGAAGTTTCATACAATGCTTCTGTGTAGTTTATATTTGAACATATTCTTTTTTCCACTATTACCCACTTAGTGCTACGAATGTCCAGTTGCATTTTCTACAGACAGAGTGTTTCAAAACTGCTCAATCAAAAGTATGGTTTAACTCTGTTAGCTGAATGCTCAGATCAGAAAGAAGTTTCACAGAATGCTTCTGTGTAGTTTATATTTGAATATATTCCTTTTTCCACTATTTCTCTCTTAGCGCTCCAAATGTCCAGTTGCATTTTCTACAGAAAGAGTGTTCAGATCTGCTCAATCAAAAGTATGTTTTAACTCTGTTAGCTGAATGCACAGACCAGAAAGAAGTTTCACAGAATGATTCTGTGTAGTTTATATTTGGAGACATTCCTTTTTCCACTATTACCCTCTTAGCGTTCCGAATATCCACTTGCATTTTCTACAGAAAGAGTGTTTCAGAACGGCTCAATCAAAACTAAGGTTCAAATCTTTTAGTTGAACAAACAGAACAGAAAGTAGTTTCACACAATTCTTCTGTGTAGTTTTTATTTGTAGACATTCTTTTTCCCAATATAGGCCTCCTAGCGCTCAGAATGTCCAATTGCAGTTTCTACAGAAAGAGTGTTTCAGAACGGCTCAATCAAAAGTAAGGTTCAACTCTGTTAGTTGAATGCACAGAACAGAAAGAAGTTTCATACAATGCTTCTGTGTAGTTTATATTTGAACATATTCTTTTTTCCACTATTACCCACTTAGCGCTACGAATGTCCAGTTGCATTTTCTACAGACGGAGTGTTTCAAAACTGCTCAATCAAAAGTATGGTTTAACACTGTTAGCTGAATGCACAGATTAGAATGAAGTTTCACCGAATGATTCTGTGTAGTTTATATTTGAAGACCTTCCTTTTACCACTATTACCCTCTTAGCGCTCCGAATCTCCACTTGCATTTTCTACAAAAAGAGTGTTTCATAACTGCTCAATCAAAAATATGTTTTATCTCTGTTAACTGAATTTACAGATCAGAAATAAGTTTCACAGAATGCATCTGTGTAGTTTTTATTTGAAGATATTCTTTTTCCCAAAGTAGGCCTCTTAGCGCTTAGCATGTCCAATTGCAGTTTCTACAGAAAGAGTGTTTCAGAACGGCTCAATCAAAAGTAAGGTTCAACTCTGTTAGTTGAATGAACAGAACAGAAAGAATTTTCACAGAATGCTACTGTGTAGTTTATATTTGAATATATTCCTTTTTCCACTATTACCCTCTTAGCGCTCCGAATGTCCACTTGCATTTTCTACAGAAATAGTGTTCAGAACTGCGCAATCGTAAGTATGGTTTAACTCTGTTAGCTTAATGAACATATCAGAAATAAGTTTCACACAATGCTTCTGTGTAGTTTTTATTTGAAGATATTATTTTTCCCAATATAGGCCTCTTAGCGCTCAGAATGTCCAATTGCAGTTTCTACAGAAAGAGTGTTTCAGAAAGGCTCAATCAAAAGTAAGGTTCAACTCTGTTAGTTGAATGCACAGAACAGAAAGAAGTTTCATGCAATGCTTCTGTGTAGTTCATATTTGAACATATTCTTTTTTCCACTATTATCCACTTAGCGCTACGAATGTCCAGTTGCATTTTCTACAGACAGAGTGTTTCAAAACTGCTCAATCAAAAGTATGGTTTAACTCTGTTAGCTGAATGCTCAGATCAGAAAGAAGTTTCACAGAATGCTTCTGTGTAGTTTATATTTGAATATATTCCTTTTTCCACTACTACTCTCTTAGCGCTCCAAATGTCCAGTTGCATTTTCTACAGAAATAGTGTTCAGATCTGCTCAATCAAAAGTATGGTTTAACTCTGTTAGCTGAATGCACAGATCAGAAAGAAGTTTCACCGAATGATTCTGTGTAGTTTATATTTGAAGACATTCCTTTTACCACTATTACCCTCTTAGCGCTCCGAATCTCCACTTGCATTTTCTACAAAAAGAGTGTTTCATAACTGCTCAATCAAAAATATGTTTTATCTCTGTTAACTGAATTTACAGATCAGAAATATGTTTCACAGAATGCATCTGTGTAGTTTTTATTTGAAGATATTCTTTTTCCCAATGTAGGCCTCTTAGCGCTTAGCATGTCCAATTGCAGTTTCTACAGAAAGAGTGTTTCAGAATGGCTCAATCAAAAGTAAGGTTCAACTCTGTTAGTTGAATGCACAGAACAGAAAGAATTTTCACAGAATGCTACTGTGTAGTTTATATATGAATATATTCCTTTTTCCACTAATACCCTCTTAGCGCTCCGAATGTCCACTTGAATTTTCTACAGAAAGAGTGTTCAGAACTGCGCAATCAAAAGTATGGTTTAACTCTGTTAGCTTAATGAACATATCAGAAGCAAGTTTCACACAATGCTTCTGTGTAGTTTTTATTTGAAGATATTATTTTTCCCAATATAGGCCTCTTAGCGCTCAGAATGTCCAATTGCAGTTTCTACAGAAAGAGTGTTTCAGAAAGGCTCAATCAAAAGTAAGGTTCAACTCTGTTAGTTGAATGCACAGAACAGAAAGAAGTTTAATACAATGTTTCTGTGTAGTTTATATTTTAACATATTCTTTTTTCCACTATTATCCACTTAGCGCTACGAATGTCCAGTTGCATTTTCTACAGACAGAGGGTTTCAAAACTGCTCAATCAAAAGTATGGTTTAACTCTGTTAGCTGAATGCTCAGATCAGAAGAAAGTTTCACAGAATGCTTCTGTGTAGTTTATATTTGAATATATTCCTTTTTCCACTACTACTCTCTTAGCGCTCCAAATGTCCAGTTGCATTTTCTACAGAAAGAGTGTTCAGATCTGCTCAATCAAATGTATGGTTTATCTCTGTTAGCTGAATGCACAGATCAGAAAGAAGTTTCACCGAATGATTCTGTGTAGTTTATATTTGAAGACATTCCTTTTTCCACTATTACCCTCTTAGCGCTCCGTATCTCCACTTGCATTTTCTACAAAAAGAGTGTTTCATAACTGCTCAATCAAAAATATGTTTTATCTCTGTTAACTGAATTTACAGATCAGAAATAAGTTTCACAGAATGCATCTGTGTAGTTTTTATTTGAAGATATTATTTTTCCCAATGTAGGCCTCTTAGCGCTTAGCATGTCCAATTGCAGTTTCTACAGAAAGAGTGTTCATATCTGCTCAATCAAAAGTATGGTTTATCTCTGTTAACTGAAGGCACAGATCAGAAAGAAGTTTCACCGAATGATTCTGTGTAGTTTATATTGAAGACATTCCTTTTTCCACTATTACCCTCTTAGCGCTCCGAATCTCCACTTGCATTTTCTTCAGAAATAGTGTTTCAGAACGGCTCAATCAAAACTAATGTTCAACTCTTTTAGTTGAACAAACAGAACAGAAAGAAGTTTCACACAATTCTTCTGTGTAGTTTTTATTTTTAGAAATTCTTTTTCCCAATATAGGCCTCCTAGCGCTCAGAATGTCCAATTGCAGTTTCTACAGAAAAAGTGTTTCAGAACGGCTCAATCAAAAGTAACGTTCAACTCTGTTAGTTGAATGCACAGAATAGAAAGAATTTTCACAGAATGCTACTGTGTAGTTTATATTTGAATATATTCCTTTTTCCACTATTACCCTCTTAGCACTCCGAATGTCCACTTGCATTTTCTACAGAAAGAGTGTTCAGAACTGCGCAATCAAAAGTATGGTTTAACTCTATTAGCTTAATGAACATATCAGAAATAAGTTTCACACAATGCTTCTGTGTAGTTTTTATTTGAAGATATTATTTTTCCCAATAGAGGCCTCGTAGCGCTCAGAATGTCCAATTGCAGTTTCTACAGAAAGAGTGTTTCAGAATGGCTCAATCAAAAGTAAGGTTCAACTCTGTTAGTTGAATGCACAGAACAGAAAGAAGTTTCATACAATGCTTCTGTGTAGTTTATATTTGAACATATTCTTTTTTCCACTATTACCCACTTAGCGCTACGAATGTCCAGTTGCATTTTCTACAGACAGAGTGTTTCAAAACTGCTCAATCAAAAGTATGGTTTAACTCTGTTAGCTGAATGCTCAGATCAGAAAGAAGTTTCACAGAATGCTTCTGTGTAGTTTATATTTGAATATATTCCTTTTTCCACTACTACGCTCTTAGCGCTCCAAATGTCCAGTTGCATTTTCTACAGAAAGAGTGTTCAGATCTGCTCAATCAAAAGTATGGTTTAACTTTGTTAGCTGAATGCACAGATCAGAAAGAAGTTTCACCGAATGATTCTGTGTAGTTTATATTTGAAGACATTCCTTTTTCCACTATTACCCTCTTAGCGCTCCGAATCTCCACTTGCATTTTCTACAAAAAGAGTGTTTCATAACTGCTCAATCAAAAATATGTTTTATTTCTGTTAACTGAATTTACAGATCAGAAATAAGTTTCACAGAATGCATCTGTGTAGTTTTTATTTGAAGATATTCTTTTTCCCAATGTAGGCTTCTTAGCGCTTAGCATGTCCAATTGCAGTTTCTACAGAAAGAGTGTTTCAGAAGGGCTCAATCAAAAGTAAGGTTCAACTCTGTTAGTTGAATGCACAGAACACAAAGAATTTTCACAGAATGCTACTGTGTAGTTTATATTTGAATATATTCCTTTTTCCACTATTACCCTCTTAGCGCTCCGAATGTCCACTTGCATTTTCTACAGAAAGAGTGTTCAGAACTGCGCAATCAAAAGTATGGTTTAACTCTGTTAGCTTAATGAACATATCAGAAATAAGTTTCACACAATGCTTCTGTGTAGTTTTTATATGAAGATATTATTTTTCCCAATATAGGCCTCTTAGCGCTCAGAATGTCCAATTGCAGTTTCTACAGAAAGAGTGTTTCAGAAAGGCTCAATCAAAAGTAAGGTTCAACTCTGTTAGTTGAATGCACAGAACAGAAAGAAGTTTCATACAATACTTCTCTGTAGTTTATATTTGAACATATTCTTTTTTCCACTATTACCCACTTAGCGCTACGAATGTCCAGTTGCATTATCTACAGACAGAGTGTTTCAAAACTGCTCAATCAAAAGCATGGTTTAACTCTGTTAGCTGAATGCTCAGATCAGAAAGAAGTTTCACAGAATGCTTCTGTGTAGTTTATATTTGAATATATTCCTTTTTCCACTACTACTCTCTTAGCGCTCCAAATGTCCAGTTGCATTTTCTACAGAAAGAGTGTTCAGTTCTGCTCAATCAAAAGTATGGTTTAACACTGTTAGCTGAATGAACAGATCAGAAAGAAGTTTCACAGAATGATTCTGTGTAGTTTATATTTGGAGACATTCCTTTTTCCACTATTACCCTCTTAGCGCTCCGAATCTCCACTTGCATTTTCTACAGAAAGGGTTTTTCAGAACGGCTCAATCAAAACTAAGGTTCAACTCTTTTAGTTGAACAAACAGAACAGAAAGAAGTTTCACACAATTCTTCTGTGTAGTTTTTATTTGTAGACATTCTTTTTCCCAATATAGGCCTCTTAGCGCTCAGAATGTCCAATTGCAGTTTCTACAGAAAGAGTGTTTCAGAACGGCTCAATCAAAAGTAAGGTTCAACTCTGTTAGTTGAATGCACAGAACAGAAAGAAGTTTCATACAATGCTTCTGTGTAGTTTATATTTGAACATATTCTTTTTTCCACTATTACCCACTTAGCGCTACGAATGTCCAGTTGCATTTTCTACAGACAGAGTTTTTCAAAACTGCTCAATCAAAAGTATGGTTTAACACTGTTAGCTGAATGCTCAGATCAGAAAGAAGTTTCACAGAATGCTTCTGTGTAGTTTATATTTGAATATATTCCTTTTTCCACTACTACGCTCTTAGCGCTCCAAATGTCCAGTTGCATTTTCTACAGAAAGAGTGTTCAGATCTGCTCAATCAAAAGTATCGTTTAACTCTGTTAGCTGAATGCACAGATCAGAAAGAAGTTTCACCGAATGATTCTGTGTAGTTTATATTTGAAGACATTCCTTTTTCCACTATTACCCTCTTAGCGCTCCGAATCTCCACTTGCATTTTCTACAAAAAGAGTGTTTCATAACTGCTCAATCAAAAATATGTTTTATTTCTGTTAACTGAATTTACAGATCAGAAATAAGTTTCACAGAATGCATCTGTGTAGTTTTTATTTGAAGATATTCTTTTTCCCAATGTAGGCCTCGTAGCGCTTAGCATGTCCAATTGCGGCTTCTACAGAAAGAGTGTTTCAGAACAGCTGAATCAAAAGTTAGGTTCAACTCTGTTAGTTGAATGCACAGAACAGAAAGAATTTTCACAGAATGCTACTGTGTAGTTTATATTTGAATATATTCCTTTTTCCACTATTACCCTCTTAGCGCTCCGAATGTCCTCTTGCATTTTCTACAGAAAGAGGGTTCAGAACTGCGCAATCCGAAGTATGGTTTAACTCTGTTAGCTTAATGAACATATGAGAAATAAGTTTCACACAATGCTTCTGTGTAGTTTTTATTTGAAGATATTATTTTTCCCAATATAGGCCTCTTAGCGCTCAGAATGTCCAATTGCAGTTTCTACAGAAAGAGTGTTTCAGAAAGGCTCAATCAAAAGTAAGGTTCAACTCTGTTAGTTGAATGCACAGAACAGAAAGAAGTTTCATACAATGCTTCTGTGTAGTTTATATTTGAACATATTCTTTTTCCACTTTTACCCACTTAGCGCTACGAATGTCCAGTTGCATTTTCTACAGACAGAGTGTTTCAAAACTGCTCAATCAAAAGTATGGTTTAACTCTGTTAGCTGAATGCTCAGATCAGAAAGAAGTTTCACAGAATGCTTCTGTGTAGTTTATATTTGAATATATTCCTTTTTCCACTACTACTCTCTTAGCGCTCCAAATGTCCAGTTGCATTTTCTACAGAAAGAGTGTTCAGATCTGCTCAATCAAAAGTATGGTTTAACTCTGTTAGCTGAATGCACAGATCAGAAAGAAGTTTCACAGAATGATTCTGTGTGGTTTATATTTGGAGACATTCCTTTTTCCACTATTACCCTCTTAGAGCTCCGAATCTCCACTTGCATTTTCTACAAAAACAGTGTTTCATAACTGCTCAATCAAAAATATGTTTTATCTCTGTTAACTGAATTTACAGATCAGAAATAAGTTTCACAGAATGCATCTGTGTAGTTTTTATTTGAAGATATTCTTTTTCCCAATGTAGGCCTCTTAGCGCTTAGCATGTCCAATTGCAGTTTCTACAGAAAGAGTGTTTCAGAACGGCTCAATCAAAAGTAAGGTTCAACTCTGTTAGTTGAATGCACAGAACAGAAAGAATTTTCACAGAATGCTACTGTGTAGTTTATATTTGAATATATTCCTTTTTCCACTATTACCCTCTTAGCGCTCCGAATGTCCACTTGCATTTTCTACAGAAAGAGTGTTCAGAACTGCGCAATCAAAAGTATGGTTTAACTCTGTTAGCTTAATGAACATATCAGAAATACGTTTCACACAATGCATCTGTGTAGTTTTTATTTGAAGATATTATTTTTCCCAATATAGGCCTCTTAGCGCTCAGAATGTCCAATTGCAGTTTCTACAGAAAGAGTGTTTCAGAAAGGCTCAATCAAAAGTAAGGTTCAACTCTGTTAGTTGAATGCACAGAACAGAAAGAAGTTTCATACAATGCTTCTGTGTAGTTTATATTTGAACATATTCTTTTTTCCACTATTACCCACTTAGCGCTACGAATGTCCAGTTGCATTTTCTACAGACAGAGTGTTTCAAAACTGCTCAATCAAAAGTATGGTTTAATTCAGTTAGCTGAATGCTCAGATCAGAAAGAAGTTTCACAGAATGCTTCTGTGTAGTTTATATTTGAATATATTCCTTTTTCCACTACTACTCTCTTAGCGCTCCAAATGTCCAGTTGCATTTTCTACAGAAAGAGTGTTCAGATCTGCTCAATCAAAAGTATTGTTTAACTCTGTTAGCTGAATGCACAGATCAGAAAGATGTTTCACCGAATGATTCTGTGTAGTTTATATTTGGAGACATTCCTTTTTCCACTATTATCCTCTTAGCGCTCCGAATCTCCACTTGCATTTTCTACAAAAAGTGTGTTTCATAACTGCTCAATCAAAAATATGTTTTATCTCTGTTAACTGAATTTACAGATCAGAAATAAGTTTCACAGAATGCATCTGTGTAGTTTTTATTTGAAGATATTCTTTTTCCCAATGTAGGCCTCGTAGCGCTTAGCATGTCCAATTGCGGTTTCTACAGAAAGAGTGTTTCAGAACGGCTGAATCAAAAGTTAGGTTCAACTCTGTTAGTTGAATGCACAGAACAGAAAGAATTTTCACAGAATGCTACTGTGTAGTTTATATTTGAATATATTCCTTTTTCCACTATTACCCTCTTAGCGCTCCGAATGTCCTCTTGCATTTTCTACAGAAAGAGGGTTCAGAACTGCGCAATCCGAAGTATGGTTTAACTCTGTTAGCTTAATGAACATATGAGAAATAAGTTTCACACAATGCTTCTGTGTAGTTTTTATTTGAAGATATTATTTTTCCCAATATAGGCCTCTTAGCGCTCAGAATGTCCAATTGCAGTTTCTACAGAAAGAGTGTTTCAGAAAGGCTCAATCAAAAGTAAGGTTCAACTCTGTTAGTTGAATGCACAGAACAGAAAGAAGTTTCATACAATGCTTCTGTGTAGTTTATATTT
This sequence comes from Symphalangus syndactylus, assembly GCF_028878055.3. Classification (NCBI taxonomy): domain Eukaryota; kingdom Metazoa; phylum Chordata; class Mammalia; order Primates; family Hylobatidae; genus Symphalangus; species Symphalangus syndactylus. The sequence goes on along the minus strand of NC_072445.2, from coordinate 6,667,385 downwards.
GAACATATTCTTTTTCCACTTTTACCCACTTAGCGCTACGAATGTCCAGTTGCATTTTCTACAGACAGAGTGTTTCAAAACTGCTCAATCAAAAGTATGGTTTAACTCTGTTAGCTGAATGCTCAGATCAGAAAGAAGTTTCACAGAATGCTTCTGTGTAGTTTATATTTGAATATATTCCTTTTTCCACTACTACTCTCTTAGCGCTCCAAATGTCCAGTTGCATTTTCTACAGAAAGAGTGTTCAGATCTGCTCAATCAAAAGTATGGTTTAACTCTGTTAGCTGAATGCACAGATCAGAAAGAAGTTTCACAGAATGATTCTGTGTGGTTTATATTTGGAGACATTCCTTTTTCCACTATTACCCTCTTAGAGCTCCGAATCTCCACTTGCATTTTCTACAAAAACAGTGTTTCATAACTGCTCAATCAAAAATATGTTTTATCTCTGTTAACTGAATTTACAGATCAGAAATAAGTTTCACAGAATGCATCTGTGTAGTTTTTATTTGAAGATATTCTTTTTCCCAATGTAGGCCTCTTAGCGCTTAGCATGTCCAATTGCAGTTTCTACAGAAAGAGTGTTTCAGAACGGCTCAATCAAAAGTAAGGTTCAACTCTGTTAGTTCAACGCACAGAACAGAAAGAATTTTCACAGAATGCTACTGTGTAGTTTATATTTGAATATATTCCTTTTTCCACTATTACCATCTTAGCGCTCCGAATGTCCACTTGCATTTTCTACAGAAAGAGTGTTCAGAACTGCGCAATCAAAAGTATGGTTTAACTCTGTTAGCTTAATGAACATATCAGAAATAAGTTCCACACAGTGCTTCTGTGAAGTTTTTATTTGAAGATATTATTTTTCCCAATATAGACCTCTTAGTGCTCAGAATGTCCAATTGCAGTCTCTACAGAAAGGGTGTTTCAGAAAGGCTCAATCAAAAGTAAGGTTCAACTCTGTTAGTTGAATGCACAGATCACAAAGAAGTTTCATACAATGCTTCTGTGTAGTTTATATTTGAACATATTCTTTTTTCCACTCTTACCCACTTAGCGCTACGAATGTCCAGTTGCATTTTCTACAGACAGAGTGTTTCAAAACTGCTCAATCAAAAGTATTGTTTAACTCTGTTAGCTGAATGCTCAGATCAGAAAGAAGTTTCACAGAATGCTTCTGTGTAGTTTATATTTGAATATATTCCTTTTTCCACTACTACTCTCTTAGCGCTCCAAATGTCCAGTTGCATTTTCTACAGAAAGAGTGTTCAGATCTGCTCAATCAAAAGTATGGTTTAACTCTGTTAGCTGAATGCACAGATCAGAAAGAAGTTTCACAGAATGATTCTGTGTAGTTTATATTTGGAGACATTCCTTTTTCCACTATTACCCTCTTAGCGCTCCGAATCTCCACTTGCATTTCCTACGGAAAGAGTGTTTCAGAACGGCTCAATCAAAACTAAGGTTCAACTCTTTTAGTTGAACAAACAGAACTGAAAGAAGTTTCACACAATTCTTCTGTGCAGTTTTTATTTGTAGACATTCCTTTTCCCAATATAGGCCTCTTAGCGCTCAGAATGTCCAATTGCAGTTTCTACAGAAAGAGTGTTTCAGAACGGCTCAATCAAAAGTAAGGTTCAACTCTGTTAGTTGAATACACAGAACAGAAAGAAGTTTCATACAATGCTTCTGTGTAGTTTATATTTGAACATATTCTCTTTTCCACTATTACCCACTTAGCGCTACGAATGTCCAGTTGCATTTTCTACAGACAGAGTGTTTCAAAACTGCTCAATCAAAAGTATGGTTTAACTCTGTTAGCTGAATGCTGAGATGAGAAAGAAGTTTCACAGAATGCTTCTGTGTAGTTTATATTTGAATATATTCCTCTTTCCACTACAACGCTCTTAGCGCTCCAAATGTCCAGTTGCATTTTCTACAGAAAGAGTGTTCAGATCTGCTCAATCAAAAGTATGGTTTAACTCTGTTAGCTGAATGCACAGATCAGAAAGAAGTTTCACCGAATGATTCTGTGTAGTTTATATTTGAAGACATTCCTTTTTCCACTATTACCCTCTTAGCGCTCCGAATCTCCACTTGCATTTTCTACAAAAACAGTGTTTCATAACTGCTCAATCAAAAATATGTTTTATCTCTGCTAACTGAATTAACAGATCAGAAATAAGTTTCACAGAATGCATCTGTGTAGTTTTTATTTGAAGATATTCTTTTTCCCAATGTAGGCCTCTTAGCGCTTAGCATGTCCAATTGCAGTTTCTACAGAAAGAGTGTTTCAGAACGGCTCAATCAAAAGTAAGGTTCAAATCTGTTAGTTGAATGCACAGAACAGAAAGAATTTTCACAGAATACTACTGTGTAATTTATATTTGAATATATTCCTTTTTCCACTATTACCCTCTTAGCGCTCCGAATGTCCACTTGCATTTTCTACAGAAAGAGTGTTCAGAACTGCGCAATCAAAAGTATGGTTTAACTCTGTTAGCTTAATAAACATATCAGAAATAAGTTTCACACAATGCTTCTGTGTAGTTTTAATTTGAAGATATTTTTTTTCCCAATAGAGGCCTCTTAGCGCTCAGAATGTCCAATTGCAGTTTCTACAGAAAGAGTGTTTCAGAAAGGCTCAATCAAAAGTAAGGTTCAACTCTGTTAGTTGAATGCACAGAACAGAAAGTAGTCTCATACAATGCTTCTGTGTAGTTTATATTTGAACATATTCTTTTTTCCACTATTACCCACTTAGCGCTACGAATGTCCAGTTGCATTTTCTACAGACAGAGTGTTTCAAAACTGCTCAATCAAAAGTATGGTTTAACTCTGTTAGCTGAATGCTCAGATCAGAAAGAAGTTCCACAGAATGCTTCTGTGTAGTTTATATTTGAATATATTTCTTTTTCCACTACTACTCTCTTAGCGCTCCAAATGTCCAGTTGCATTTTCTACAGAAAGAGTGTTCAGATCTGCTCAATCAAAAGTATGGTTTAACTCTGTTAGCTGAATGCACAGATCAGAAAGAAGTTTCACAGAATGATTCTGTGTAGTTTATATTTGGAGACATTCCTTTTTCCACTATTACCCTCTTAGCGCTCCGAATCTCCACTTGCATTTTCTACAGGAAGAGTGTTTCAGAACGGCTCAATCAAAACTAAAGTGCAAACCTTTTAGTTGAACAAACAGAACAGAAAGAAGTTTCACACAATTCTTCTGTGTAGTTTTTATTTGTAGACATTCATTTTCCCAATATAGGCCTCTTAGCGCTCAGAATGTTCAATTGCAGTTTCTACAGAAAGAGTGTTTCAGAATGGCTCAATCAAAAGTAAGGTTCAACTCTGTTAGTTGAATGCACAGAACAGAAAGAAGTTTCATACAATGCTTCTGTTTAGTTTATATTTGAACATATTCTTTTTTCCACTATTACCCACTTAGCGCTACGAATGTCCAGTTGCATTTTCTACAGACAGAGTGTTTCAAAACTGCTCAATCAAAAGTATGGTTTAACTCTGTTAGCTGAATGCTCAGATCAGAAAGAAGTTTCACAGAATGCTTCTGGTAGTTTATATTTGAATATATTCCTTTTTCCACTACTACGCTCTTAGCGCTCCAAATGTCCAGTTGCATTTTCTACAGAAAGAGTGTTCAGATCTGCTCAATCAAATGTATGGTTTAACTCTGTTAGCTGAATGCACAGATCAGAAAGAAGTTTCACCGAATGATTCTGTGTAGTTTATATTTGAAGACATTCCTTTTTCCACAATTACCCTCTTAGCGCTCCGAATCTCCACTTGCATTTTCTACAAAAACAGTGTTTCATAACTGCTCAATCAAAAATATGTTTTATCTCTGTTAACTGAATTTACAGATCAGAAATAAGTTTCACAGAATGCATCTGTGTAGTTTTTATTTGAAGATATTCTTTTTCCCAATGTAGGCCTCTTAGCGCTTAGCATGTCCAATTGCAGTTTCTACAGAAAGAGTGTTTCAGAACGGCTCAATCAAAAGTAAGGTTCAACTCTGTTAGTTCAACGCACAGAACAGAAAGAATTTTCACAGAATGCTACTGTGTAGTTTATATTTGAATATATTCCTTTTTCCACTATTACCATCTTAGCGCTCCGAATGTCCACTTAAATTTTCTACAGAAAGAGTGTTCAGAACTGCGCAATCAAAAGTATGGTTTAACTCTGTTAGCTTAATGAACATATCAGAAATAAGTTTCACACAATGCTTCTGTGAAGTTTTTATTTGAAGATATTATTTTTCCCAATATAGGCCTCTTAGCGCTCAGAATGTCCAATTGCAGTCTCTACAGAAAGAGTGTTTCAGAAAGGCTCAATCAAAAGTAAGGTTCAACTCTGTTAGTTGAATGCACAGAACAGAAAGAAGTTTCATACAATGCTTCTGTGTAGTTTATATTTGAACATATTCTTTTTTCCACTATTACCCACTTAGCGCTACGAATGTCCAGTTGCATTTTCTACAGACAGAGTGTTTCAAAATTGCTCAATCAAAAGTATGGTTTAACTCTGTTAGCTGAATGCTCAGATCAGAAAGAAGTTTCACAGAATGCTTCTGTGTAGTTTATATTTGAATATATTCCTTTTTCCACTACTACTGTCTTAGCGCTCCAAATGTCCAGTTGCATTTTCTACAGAAAGAGTGTTCAGATCTGCTCTATCAAAAGTATGGTTTAACTCTGTTAGCTGAATGCACAGATCAGAAAGAAGTTTCACAGAATGATTCTGTGTAGTTTATATTTGGAGACATTCCTTTTTCCACTATTACCCTCTTAGCGCTCCGAATCTCCACTTGCATTTCCTACGGAAAGAGTGTTTCAGAACGGCTCAATCAAAACTAAGGTTCAACTCTTTTAGTTGAACAAACAGAACTGAAAGAAGTTTCACACAATTCTTCTGTGCAGTTTTTATTTGTAGACATTCCTTTTCCCAATATAGGCCTCTTAGCGCTCAGAATGTCCAATTGCAGTTTCTACAGAAAGAGTGTTTCAGAACGGCTCAATCAAAAGTAAGGTTCAACTCTGTTAGTTGAAAGCACAGAACAGAAAGAAGTTTCATACAATGCTTCTGTGTAGTTTATATTTGAACATATTCTCTTTTCCACTATTACCCACTTAGCGCTACGAATGTCCAGTTGCATTTTCTACAGACAGAGTGTTTCAAAACTGCTCAATCAAAAGTATGGTTTAACTCTGTTAGCTGAATGCTGAGATGAGAAAGAAGTTTCACAGAATGCTTCTGTGTAGTTTATATTTGAATATATTCCTCTTTCCACTACAACGCTCTTAGCGCTCCAAATGTCCAGTTGCATTTTCTACAGAAAGAGTGTTCAGATCTGCTCAATCAAAAGTATGGTTTAACTCTGTTAGCTGAATGCACAGATCAGAAAGAAGTTTCACCGAATGATTCTGTGTAGTTTATATTTGAAGACATTCCTTTTTCCACTATTACCCTCTTAGCGCTCCGAATCTCCACTTGCATTTTCTACAAAAACAGTGTTTCATAACTGCTCAATCAAAAATATGTTTTATCTCTGCTAACTGAATTAACAGATCAGAAATAAGTTTCACAGAATGCATCTGTGTAGTTTTTATTTGAAGATATTCTTTTTCCCAATGTAGGCCTCTTAGCGCTTAGCATGTCCAATTGCAGTTTCTACAGAAAGAGTGTTTCAGAACGGCTCAATCAAAAGTAAGGTTCAAATCTGTTAGTTGAATGCACAGAACAGAAAGAATTTTCACAGAATACTACTGTGTAATTTATATTTGAATATATTCCTTTTTCCACTATTACCCTCTTAGCGCTCCGAATGTCCACTTGCATTTTCTACAGAAAGAGTGTTCAGAACTGCGCAATCAAAAGTATGGTTTAACTCTGTTAGCTTAATAAACATATCAGAAATAAGTTTCACACAATGCTTCTGTGCAGTTTTAATTTGAAGATATTTTTTTTCCCAATAGAGGCCTCTTAGCGCTCAGAATGTCCAATTGCAGTTTCTACAGAAAGAGTGTTTCAGAAAGGCTCAATCAAAAGTAAGGTTCAACTCTGTTAGTTGAATGCACAGAACAGAAAGTAGTCTCATACAATGCTTCTGTGTAGTTTATATTTGAACATATTCTTTTTTCCACTATTACCCACTTATCGCTACGAATGTCCAGTTGCATTTTCTACAGACAGAGTGTTTCAAAACTGCTCAATCAAAAGTATGGTTTAACTCTGTTAGCTGAATGCTCAGATCAGAAAGAAGTTTCACAGAATGCTTCTGTGTAGTTTATATTTGAATATATTTCTTTTTCCACTACTACTCTCTTAGCGCTCCAAATGTCCCGTTGCATTTTCTACAGAAAGAGTGTTCAGATCTGCTCAATCAAAAGTATGGTTTAACTCTGTTAGCTGAATGCACAGATCAGAAAGAAGTTTCACAGAATGATTCTGTGTAGTTTATATTTGGAGACATTCCTTTTTCCACTATTACCCTCTTAGCGCTCAGAATGTCCAATTGCAGTTTCTACAGAAAGAGTGTTTCAGAACGGCTCAATCAAAAGTAAGGTTCAAATCTGTTAGTTGAATGCACAGAACAGAAAGAATTTTCACAGAATGCTACTGTGTAGTTTATATTTGAAAATATTCCTTTTTCCACTAATACCCTCTTAGCGCTCCGAATGCCCACTTGCATTTTCTACAGAAAGAGTGTTCAGAACTGCGCAATCAAAAGTATGGTTTAACTCTGTTAGCTTAATGAACATATCAGAAATAAGTTTCACACAATGCTTCTGTGTAGTTTTTATTTGAAGATATTCTTTTTCCCAATAGAGGCCTCTTAGCGCTCAGAATGTCCAATTGCAGTTTCTACAGAAAGAGTGTTTCAGAACGGATCAATCAAAAGTAAGGTTCAACTCTGTTAGTTGAATGCACAGATCAGAAAGAAGTTTCACCGAATGATTCTGTGTAGTTTATATTTGAAGACATTCCTTTTTCCACTATTACCCTCTTAGCGCTCAGAATCTCCACTTGCATTTTCTACAAAAACAGTGTTTCATAACTACTCAATCAAAAATATGTTTTATCTCTGCTAACTGAATTTACAGATCCGAAATAAGTTTCACAGAATGCATCTGTGTAGTTTTTATTTGAAGATATTCTTTTTCCCAATGTAGGCCTCTTAGCGCTTAGCATGTCCAATTGCAGTTTCTACAGAAAGAGTGTTTCAGAACGGCTCAATCAAAAGTAAGGTTCAACTCTGTTAGTTGAATGCACAGAACAGAAAGAATTTTCACAGAATGCTACTGTGTAGTTTATATTTGAATATATTCCTTTTTCCAATATTACCCTCTTAGCGCTCCGAATGTCCACTTGCATTTTCTACAGAAAGAGTGTTCAGAACTGCGCAATCAAAAGTATGGTTTAACTCTGTTAGCTTAATGAACATATCAGAAATAAGTTTCACACAATGCTTCTGTGTAGTTTTTATTTGAAGATATTATTTTTCCCAATATAGGCCTCTTAGCGCTCAGAATGTCCAATTGCAGTTTCTACAGAAAGAGTGTTTCAGAAAGGCTCAATCTAATGTAAGGTTCAACTCTGTTAGTTGAATGCACAGAACAGAAAGTAGTTTCATACAATGTTTCTGTGTAATTTATATTTGAACATATTCTTTTTTCCACTATTACCCACTTAGCGCTACGAATGTCCAGTTGCATTTTGTACAGACAGAGTGTTTCAAAACTGCTCAATCAAAAGTATGGTTTAAATCTGTTAGCTGAATGCTCAGATCAGAAAGAAGTTTCACAGAATGCTTCTGTGTAGTTTATATTTGAATATATTCCTTTTTCCACTACTACGCTCTTAGCGCTCCAAATGTCCAGTTGCATTTTCTACAGAAAGAGTGTTCAGATCTGCTCAATCAAAAGTATGGTTTAACTCTGTTAGCTGAATGCACAGATCAGAAAGAAGTTTCACAGAATGATTCTGTGTAGTTTATATTTGGAGACATTCCTTTTTCCACTATTACCCTCTTAGCGCTCCGAATCTCCACTTGCATTTCCTACAGAAAGAGTGTTTCAGAACGGCTCAATCAAAACTAAGGTTCAACTCTTTTAGTTGAACAAACAGAACAGAAAGAAGTTTCACACAATGCTTCTGTGTAGTTTTTATTTGAAGATATTATTTTTCCCAATATAGGCCTCTTAGCGCTCAGAATGTCCAATTGCAGTTTCTACAGAAAGAGTGTTTCAGAAAGGCTCAATCAAAAGTAAGGTTCAACTCTGTTAGTTGAATGCACAGAACAGAAAGAAGTTTCATACAATGCTTCTGTGTAGTTTATATTTGAACATATTCTTTTTCCACTTTTACCCACTTAGCGCTACGAATGTCCAGTTGCATTTTCTACAGACAGAGTGTTTCAAAACTGCTCAATCAAAAGTATGGTTTAACTCTGTTAGCTGAATGCTCAGATCAGAAAGAAGTTTCACAGAATGCTTCTGTGTAGTTTATATTTGAATATATTCCTTTTTCCACTACTACTCTCTTAGCGCTCCAAATGTCCAGTTGCATTTTCTACAGAAAGAGTGTTCAGATCTGCTCAATCAAAAGTATGGTTTAACTCTGTTAGCTGAATGCACAGATCAGAAAGAAGTTTCACAGAATGATTCTGTGTGGTTTATATTTGGAGACATTCCTTTTTCCACTATTACCCTCTTAGAGCTCCGAATCTCCACTTGCATTTTCTACAAAAACAGTGTTTCATAACTGCTCAATCAAAAATATGTTTTATCTCTGTTAACTGAATTTACAGATCAGAAATAAGTTTCACAGAATGCATCTGTGTAGTTTTTATTTGAAGATATTCTTTTTCCCAATGTAGGCCTCTTAGCGCTTAGCATGTCCAATTGCAGTTTCTACAGAAAGAGTGTTTCAGAACGGCTCAATCAAAAGTAAGGTTCAACTCTGTTAGTTGAATGCACAGAACAGAAAGAATTTTCACAGAATGCTACTGTGTAGTTTATATTTGAATATATTCCTTTTTCCACTATTACCCTCTTAGCGCTCCGAATGTCCACTTGCATTTTCTACAGAAAGAGTGTTCAGAACTGCGCAATCAAAAGTATGGTTTAACTCTGTTAGCTTAATGAACATATCAGAAATAAGTTTCACACAATGCTTCTGTGTAGTTTTTATTTGAAGATATTTTTTTTCCCAATAGAGTCCTCTTAGCGCTCAGAATGTCCAATTGCAGTTTCTACAGAAAGAGTGTTTCAGAAAGGCTCAATCAAAAGTAAGGTTCAACTCTGTTAGTTGAATGCACAGAACAGAAAGAAGTTTCATACAATGCTTCTGTGTAGTTTATATTTGAACATATTCTTTTTTCCACTATTACCCACTTAGCGCTACGAATGTCCAGTTGCATTTTCTACAGACAGAGTGTTTCAAAACTGCTCAATCAAAAGTATGTTTTAACTCTGTTAGCTGAATGCTCAGATCAGAAAGAAGTTTCACAGAATGCTTCTGTGTAGTTTATATTTGAATATATTCCTTTTTCCACTACTACTCTCTTAGCGCTCCAAATGTCCAGTTGCATTTTCTACAGAAAGAGTGTTCAGATCTGCTCAATCAAAAGTATGGTTTAACACTGTTAGCTTAATGCACAGATCAGAAAGAAGTTTCACAGAATGATTCTGTGTAGTTTATATTTGGAGACATTCCTTTTTCCACTATTACCCTCTTAGCGCTCCGAATCTCCACTTGCATTTTCTACAGAAAGAGTGTTTCAGAACGGCTCAATCAAAACTAAGGTTCAACTCTATTAGTTGAACAAACAGATCAGAAATAAGTTTCACAGAATGCATCTGTGTAGTTTTTATTTGAAGATATTCTTTTTCCCAATGTAGGCCTCTTAGCGCTTAGCATGTCCAATTGCAGTTTCTACAGAAAGAGTGTTTCAGAACGGCTCAATCAAAAGTAAGGTTCAACTCTGTTAGTTGAAAGCACAGAACAGAAAGAAGTTTCATACAATGCTTCTGTGTAGTTTATATTTGAACATATTCTCTTTTCCACTATTACCCACTTAGCGCTACGAATGTCCAGTTGCATTTTCTACAGACAGAGTGTTTCAAAACTGCTCAATCAAAAGTATGGTTTAACTCTGTTAGCTGAATGCTGAGATGAGAAAGAAGTTTCACAGAATGCTTCTGTGTAGTTTATATTTGAATATATTCCTCTTTCCACTACAACGCTCTTAGCGCTCCAAATGTCCAGTTGCATTTTCTACAGAAAGAGTGTTCAGATCTGCTCAATCAAAAGTATGGTTTAACTCTGTTAGCTGAATGCACAGATCAGAAAGAAGTTTCACCGAATGATTCTGTGTAGTTTATATTTGAAGACATTCCTTTTTCCACTATTACCCTCTTAGCGCTCCGAATCTCCACTTGCATTTCCTACAGAAAGAGTGTTTCAGAACGGCTCAATCAAAACTAAGGTTCAACTCTTTTAGTTGAACAAACAGAACAGAAAGAAGTTTCACACAATGCTTCTGTGTAGTTTTTATTTGAAGATATTATTTTTCCCAATATAGGCCTCTTAGCGCTCAGAATGTCCAATTGCAGTTTCTACAGAAAGAGTGTTTCAGAAAGGCTCAATCAAAAGTAAGGTTCAACTCTGTTAGTTGAATGCACAGAACAGAAAGAAGTTTCATACAATGCTTCTGTGTAGTTTATATTTGAACATATTCTTTTTCCACTTTTACCCACTTAGCGCTACGAATGTCCAGTTGCATTTTCTACAGACAGAGTGTTTCAAAACTGCTCAATCAAAAGTATGGTTTAACTCTGTTAGCTGAATGCTCAGATCAGAAAGAAGTTTCACAGAATGCTTCTGTGTAGTTTATATTTGAATATATTCCTTTTTCCACTACTACTCTCTTAGCGCTCCAAATGTCCAGTTGCATTTTCTACAGAAAGAGTGTTCAGATCTGCTCAATCAAAAGTATGGTTTAACTCTGTTAGCTGAATGCACAGATCAGAAAGAAGTTTCACAGAATGATTCTGTGTAGTTTATATTTGGAGACATTCCTTTTTCCACTATTACCCTCTTAGCGCTCCGAATCTCCACTTGCATTTTCTACAGAAAGAGTGTTTCAGAACGGCTCAATCAAAACTAAGGTTCAACTCTTTTAGTTGAACAAACAGAACAGAAAGAAGTTTCACACAATTCTTCTGTGTAGTTTTTATTTGTAGACATTCTTTTTCCCAATATAGGCCTCCTAGCGCTAAGAATGTCCAATTGCAGTTTCTACAGAAAGAGTGTTTCAGAACGGCTCAATCAAAAGTAAGGTTCAACTCTGTTAGTTGAATGCACAGAACAGGAAGAAGTTTCATACAATGCTTCTGTGTAGTTTATATTTGAACATATTCTTTTTTCCACTATTACCCACTTAGCGCTACGAATGTCCAGTTGCATTTCCTACAGACAGAGTGTTTCAAAACTGCTCAATCAAAAGTATGGTTTAACTCTGTTAGCTGAATGCTCAGATCAGAAAGAAGTTTCACAGAATGCTTCTGTGTAGTTTATATTTGAATATATTCCTTTTTCCACTGCTACGCTCTTAGCGCTCCAAATGTCCAGTTGCATTTTCTACAGAAAGAGTGTTCAGATCTGCTCAATCAAAAGTATGGTTTAACTCTGTTAGCTGAATGCACAGATCAGAAAGAAGTTTCACCGAATGATTCCGTGTAGTTTATATTTGAAGACATTCCTTTTTCCACTATTACCCTCTTAGCGCTCCGAAGCTCCACTTGCATTTTCTACAAAAAGAGTGTTTCATAACTGCTCAATCAAAAATATGTTTTATCTCTGTTAGCTGAATTTACAGATCAGAAATAAGTTTCACAGAATGCATCTGTGTAGTTTTTATTTGAAGATATTCTTTTTCCCAATGTAGGCCTCTTAGCGCTTAGCATGTCCAATTGCAGTTTCTACAGAAAGAGTGTTTCAGAACGGCTCAATCAAAAGTAAGGTTCAACTCTGTTAGTTGAATGCACAGAACAGAAAGAATTTTCACAGAATGCTACTGTGTAGTTTATATTTGAATATATTCCTTTTTCCACTATTACCCTCTTAGCGCTCCGATTGTCCACTTGCATTTTCTACAGAAAGAGTGTTCAGAACTGCGCAATCAAAAGTATGGTTTAACTCTGTTAGCTTAATGAACATATCAGAAATAAGTTTCACACAATGCTTCTGTGTAGTTTTTATTTGAAGATATTTTTTTTCCCAATAGAGGCCTCTTAGCGCTCAGAATGTCCAATTGCAGTTTCTACAGAAAGAGTGTTTCAGAAAGGCTCAATCAAAAGTAAGGTTCAACTCTGTTAGTTGAATGCACAGAACAGAAAGAAGTTTCATACAATGCTTCTGTGTAGTTTATATTTGAACATATTCTTTTTTCCACTATTACCCACTTAGCGCTACGAATGTCCAGTTGCATTTTCTACAGACAGAGTGTTTCAAAACTGCTCAATCAAAAGTATGTTTTAACTCTGTTAGCTGAATGCTCAGATCAGAAAGAAGTTTCACAGAATGCTTCTGTGTAGTTTATATTTGAATATATTCCTTTTTCCACTACTACTCTCTTAGCGCTCCAAATGTCCAGTTGCATTTTCTACAGAAAGAGTGTTCAGATCTGCTCAATCAAAAGTATGGTTTAACACTGTTAGCTTAATGCACAGATCAGAAAGAAGTTTCACAGAATGATTCTGTGTAGTTTATATTTGGAGACATTCCTTTTTCCACTATTACCCTCTTAGCGCTCCGAATCTCCACTTGCATTTTCTACAGAAAGAGTGTTTCAGAACGGCTCAATCAAAACTAAGGTTCAACTCTATTAGTTGAACAAACAGAACAGAAATAAGTTTCACACAATTCTTCTGTGTAGTTTTAATTTGTAGACATTCTTTTTCCCAATATAGGACTCTTAGCGCTCAGAATGTCCAATTGCAGTTTCTACAGAAAGAGTGTTTCAGAACGGCTCAATCAAAAGTAAGGTTCAATTCTGTTAGTTGAATGCACAGAACAGGAAGAAGTTTCATACAATGTTTCTGTGTAGTTTATATTTGAACATATTCTTTTTTCCACTATTACCCACTTAGCGCTACGAATGTCCAGTTGCATTTTCTACAGACAGAGTGTTTCAAAACTGCTCAATCAAAAGTATGGTTTAACTCTGTTAGCTGAATGCTCAGATCAGAAAGAAGTTTCACAGAATGCTTCTGTGTAGTTTATATTTGAATATATTCCTTTTTCCACTACCACGCTCTTAGCGCTCCAAATGTCCAGTTGCATTTTCTACAGAAAGAGTGTTCAGATCTGCTCAATCAAAAGTATGGTTTAACTCTGTTAGCTGAATGCACAGATCAGAAAGAAGTTTCACCGAATGATTCTGTGTAGTTGATATTTGAAGACATTCCTTTTTCCACTATTACCCCCTTAGCGCTCCGAATCTCCACTTGCATTTTCTACAAAAAGAGTGTTTCATAACTGCTCAATCAAAAATATGTTTTATCTCTGTTAACTGAATTTACAGATCAGAAATAAGTTTCACAGAATGCATCTGTGTAGTTTTTATTTGAAGATATTCTTTTTCCCAATGTAGGCCTCTTAGCGCTTAGCATGTCCAATTGCAGTTTCTACAGAAAGAGTGTTTCAGAACGGCTCAATCAAAAGTAAGGTTCAACTCTGTTAGTTGAATGCACAGAACAGAAAGAATTTTCACAGAATGCTACTGTGTAGTTTATATTTGAATATATTCCTTTTTCCACTATTACCCTCTTAGCGCTCCGAATGTCCACTTGCATTTTCTACAGAAAGAGTGTTCAGAACTGCGCAATCAAAAGTATGGTTTAACTCTGTTAGCTTAATGAACATATCAGAAATAAGTTTCACACAATGCTTCTGTGTAGTTTTTATTTGAAGATATTATTTTTCCCTATAGAGGCCTCTTAGCGCTCAGAATGTCCAATTGCAGTTTCTACAGAAAGAGTGTTTCAGAAAGGCTCAATCAAAAGTAAGGTTCAACTCTGTTAGTTGAATGCACAGAACAGAAAGAAGTTTCATACAATGCTTCTGTGTAGTTTATATTTGAACATATTCTTTTTTCCACTATTACCCACTTAGCGCTACGAATGTCCAGTTGCATTTTCTACAGACAGAGTGTTTCAAAACTGCTCAATCAAAAGTATGGTTTAACTCTGTTAGCTGAATGCTCAGATCAGAAAGAAGTTTCACAGAATGCTTCTGTGTAGTTTATGTTTGAATATATTCCTTTTTCCACTACTACTCTCTTAGCGCTCCAAATGTCCAGTTGCATTTTCTACAGAAAGAGTGTTCAGATCTGCTCAATCAAAAGTATGGTTTAACTCTGTTAGCTGAATGCACAGATCAGAAAGAAGTTTCACAGAATGATTCTGTGTAGTTTATATTTGGAGACATTCCTTTTTCCACTATTACCCTCTTAGCGCTCCGAATCTCCACTTGCATTTTCTACAGAAAGAGTGTTTCAGAACGGCTCAATCAAAACTAAGGTTCAACTCTTTTAGTTGAACAAACAGAACAGAAAGAAGTTTCACACAATTCTTCTGTGTAGTTTTTATTTGTAGACATTCTTTTTCCCAATATAGGCCTCCTAGCGCTAAGAATGTCCAATTGCAGTTTCTACAGAAAGAGTGTTTCAGAACGGCTCAATCAAAAGTAAGGTTCAACTCTGTTAGTTGAATGCACAGAACAGGAAGAAGTTTCATACAATGCTTCTGTGTAGTTTATATTTGAACATATTCTTTTTTCCACTATTACCCACTTAGCGCTACGAATGTCCAGTTGCATTTTCTACAGACAGAGTGTTTCAAAACTGCTCAATCAAAAGTATGGTTTAACTCTGTTAGCTGAATGCTCAGATCAGAAAGAAGTTTCACAGAATGCTTCTGTGTAGTTTATATTTGAATATATTCCTTTTTCCACTGCTACGCTCTTAGCGCTCCAAATGTCCAGTTGCATTTTCTACAGAAAGAGTGTTCAGATCTGCTCAATCAAAAGTATGGTTTAACTCTGTTAGCTGAATGCACAGATCAGAAAGAAGTTTCACCGAATGATTCCGTGTAGTTTATATTTGAAGACATTCCTTTTTCCACTATTACCCACTTAGCGCTCCGAAGCTCCACTTGCATTTTCTACAAAAAGAGTGTTTCATAACTGCTCAATCAAAAATATGCTTTATCTCTGTTAGCTGAATTTACAGATCAGAAATAAGTTTCACACAATGCTTCTGTGTAGTTTTTATTTGAAGATATTTTTTTTCCCAATAGAGGCCTCTTAGCGCTCAGAATGTCCAATTGCAGTTTCTACAGAAAGAGTGTTTCAGAAAGGCTCAATCAAAAGTAAGGTTCAACTCTGTTAGTTGAATGCACAGAACAGAAAGAAGTTTCATACAATGCTTCTGTGTAGTTTATATTTGAACATATTCTTTTTTCCACTATTACCCACTTAGCGCTACGAATGTCCAGTTGCATTTTCTACAGACAGAGTGTTTCAAAACTGCTCAATCAAAAGTATGTTTTAACTCTGTTAGCTGAATGCTCAGATCAGAAAGAAGTTTCACATAATGCTTCTGTGTAGTTTATATTTGAATATATTCCTTTTTCCACTACTACTCTCTTAGCGCTCCAAATGTCCAGTTGCATTTTCTACAGAAAGAGTGTTCAGATCTGCTCAATCAAAAGTATGGTTTAACACTGTTAGCTTAATGCACAGATCAGAAAGAAGTTTCACAGAATGATTCTGTGTAGTTTATATTTGGAGACATTCCTTTTTCCACTATTACCCTCTTAGCGCTCCGAATCTCCACTTGCATTTTCTACAGAAAGAGTGTTTCAGAACGGCTCAATCAAAACTAAGGTTCAACTCTATTAGTTGAACAAACAGAACAGAAATAAGTTTCACACAATTCTTCTGTGTAGTTTTAATTTGTAGACATTCTTTTTCCCAATATAGGACTCTTAGCGCTCAGAATGTCCAATTGCAGTTTCTACAGAAAGAGTGTTTCAGAACGGCTCAATCAAAAGTAAGGTTCAATTCTGTTAGTTGAATGCACAGAACAGGAAGAAGTTTCATACAATGTTTCTGTGTAGTTTATATTTGAACATATTCTTTTTTCCACTATTACCCACTTAGCGCAACGAATGTCCAGTTGCATTTTCTACAGACAGAGTGTTTCAAAACAGCTCAATCAAAAGTATGGTTTAACTCTGTTAGCTGAATGCTCAGATCAGAAAGAAGTTTCACAGAATGCTTCTGTGTAGTTTATATTTGAATATATTCCTTTTTCCACTACTACGCTCTTAGCGCTCCAAATGTCCAGTTGCATTTTCTACAGAAAGAGTGTTCAGATCTGCTCAATCAAAAGTATGGTTTAACTCTGTTAGCTGAATGCACAGATCAGAAAGAAGTTTCACCGAATGATTCTGTGTAGTTTATATTTGAAGACATTCCTTTTTCCACTATTACCCTCTTAGCGCTCCGAATCTCCACTTGCATTTTCTACAAAAAGAGTGTTTCATAACTGCTCAATCAAAAATATGTTTTATCTCTGTTAACTGAATTTACAGATCAGAAATAAGTTTCACAGAATGCATCTGTGTAGTTTTTATTTGAAGATATTCTTTTTCCCAATGTAGGCCTCTTAGCGCTTAGCATGTCCAATTGCAGTTTCTACAGAAAGAGTGTTTCAGAACGGCTCAATCAAAAGTAAGGTTCAACTCCTTTAGTTGAATGCACAGAACAGAAAGAATTTTCACAGAATGCTACTGTGTAGTTTATATTTGAATATATTCCTTTTTCCACTATTACCCTCTTAGCGCTCCGAATGTCCACTTGCATTTTCTACAGAAAGAGTGTTCAGAACTGCGCAATCAAAAGTATGGTTTAACTCTGTTAGCTTAATGAACATATCAGAAATAAGTTTCACACAATGTTTCTGTGTAGTTTTTATTTGAAGATATTATTTTTCCCAATAGAGTCCTCTTAGCGCTCAGAATGTCCAATTGCAGTTTCTACAGAAAGAGTGTTTCAGAAAGGCTCAATCAAAAGTAAGGTTCAACTCTGTTAGTTGAATGCACAGAACAGAAAGAAGTTTCATACAATGCTTCTGTGTAGTTTATATTTGAACATATTCTTTTTTCCACTATTACCCACTTAGCGCTACCAATGTCCAGTTGCATTTTCTACAGACAGAGTGTTTCAAAACTGCTCAATCAAAAGTATGGTTTAACTCTGTTAGCTGAATGCTCAGATCAGAAAGAAGTTTCACAGAATGCTTCTGTGTAGTTTATATTTGAATATATTCCTTTTTCCACTACTACTCTCTTAGCGCTCCAAATGTCCAGTTGCATTTTCTACAGAAAGAGTGTTCAGATCTGCTCAATCAAAAGTATGGTTTAACTCTGTTAGCTGAATGCACAGATCAGAAAGAAGTTTCACAGAATGATTCTGTGTAGTTTATATTTGGAGACATTCCTTTTTCCACTATTACCCTCTTAGCGCTCCGAATCTCCACTTGCATTTTCTAAAGAAATAGTGTTTCAGAACGGCTCAATCAAAACTAAGGTTCAACTCTTTTAGTTGAACAAACAGAACAGAAAGAAGTTTCACACAATTCTTCTGTGTAGTTTTTATTTGTAGACATTCTTTTTCCCAATATAGGCCTCTTAGTGCTCAGAATGTCCAATTGCAGTTTCTACAGAAAGAGTGTTTCAGAACGGCTCAATCAAAAGTAAGGTTCAACTCTGTTAGTTGAATGCACAGAACAGGAAGAAGTTTCATACAATGCTTCTGTGTAGTTTATATTTGAACATATTCTTTTTTCCACTATTACCCACTTAGCGCTACGAATGTCCAGTTGCATTTTCTACAGACAGAGTGTTTCAAAACTGCTCAATCAAAAGTATGGTTTAAATCTGTTAGCTGAATGCTCAGATCAGAAAGAAGTTTCACAGAATGCTTCTGTGTAGTTTATATTTGAATATATTCCTTTTTACACTACTACGCTCTTAGCGCTCCAAATGTCCAGTTGCATTTTCTACAGAAAGAGTGTTCAGATCTGCTCAATCAAAAGTATGGTTTAACTCTGTTAGCTGAATGCACAGATCAGAAAGAAGTTTCACAGAATGATTCTGTGTAGTTTATATTTGGAGACATTCCTTTTTCCACTATTACCCTCTTAGCGCTCCGAATCTCCACTTGCATTTTCTACAGAAATAGTGTTTCAGAACGGCTCAATCAAAACTAAGGTTCAACTCTTTTAGTTGAACAAACAGAACAGAAAGAAGTTTCACACAATTCTTCTGTGTAGTTTTTATTTGTAGACATTCTTTTTCCCAATATAGGCCTCTTAGTGCTCAGAATGTCCAATTGCAGTTTCTACAGAAAGAGTGTTTCAGAACGGCTCAATCAAAAGTAAGGTTCAACTCTGTTAGTTGAATGCACAGAACAGGAAGAAGTTTCATACAATGCTTCTGTGTAGTTTATATTTGAACATATTCTTTTTTCCACTATTACCCACTTAGCGCTACGAATGTCCAGTTGCATTTTCTACAGACAGAGTGTTTCAAAACTGCTCAATCAAAAGTATGGTTTAACTCTGTTAGCTGAATGCTCAGATCAGAAAGAAGTTTCACAGAATGCTTCTGTGTAGTTTATATTTGAATATATTCCTTTTTCCACTACTACGCTCTTATCGCTCCAAATGTCCAGTTGCATTTTCTACAGAAAGAGTGTTCAGATCTGCTCAATCAAAAGTATGGTTTAACTCTGTTAGCTGAATGCACAGATCAGAAAGAAGTTTCACCGAATGATTCTGTGTAGTTTATATTTGAAGACATTCCTTCTTCCACTATAACCATCTTAGCGCTCCGAATCTCCACTTGCATTTTCTACAAAAAGAGTGTTTCATAACTGCTCAATCAAAAATATGTTTTATCTCTGTTAACTGAATTTACAGATCAGAAATAAGTTTCACAGAATGCATCTGTGTAGTTTTTATTTGAAGATATTCTTTTTCCCAATGTAGGCCTCTTAGCGCTTAGCATGTCCAATTGCAGTTTCTACAGAAAGAGTGTTTCAGAACGGCTCAATCAAAAGTAAGGTTCAACTCTGTTAGTTGAATGCACAGAACAGAAAGAATTTTCACAGAATGCTACTGTGTAGTTTATATTTGAATATATTCCTTTTTCCACTATTACCCTCTTAGCGCTCCGAATGTCCACTTGCATTTTCTACAGAAAGAGTGTTCAGAACTGCGCAATCAAAAGTATGGTTTAACTCTGTTAGCTTAATGAACATATCAGAAATAAGTTTCACACAATGCTTCTGTGTAGTTTTTATTTGAAGATATTATTTTTCCCTATAGAGGCCTCTTAGCGCTCAGAATGTCCAATTGCAGTTTCTACAGAAAGAGTGTTTCAGAAAGGCTCAATCAAAAGTAAGGTTCAACTCTGTTAGTTGAATGCACAGAACAGAAAGAAGTTTCATACAATGCTTCTGTGTAGTTTATATTTGAACATATTCTTTTTTCCACTATTACCCACTTAGCGCTACGAATGTCCAGTTGCATTTTCTACAGACAGAGTGTTTCAAAACTGCTCAATCAAAAGTATGGTTTAACTCTGTTAGCTGAATGCTCAGATCAGAAAGAAGTTTCACAGAATGCTTCTGTGTAGTTTATGTTTGAATATATTCCTTTTTCCACTACTACTCTCTTAGCGCTCCAAATGTCCAGTTGCATTTTCTACAGAAAGAGTGTTCAGATCTGCTCAATCAAAAGTATGGTTTAACTCTGTTAGCTGAATGCACAGATCAGAAAGAAGTTTCACAGAATGATTCTGTGTAGTTTATATTTGGAGACATTCCTTTTTCCACTATTACCCTCTTAGCGCTCCGAATCTCCACTTGCATTTTCTACAGAAAGAGTGTTTCAGAACGGCTCAATCAAAACTAAGGTTCAACTCTTTTAGTTGAACAAACAGAACAGAAAGAAGTTTCACACAATTCTTCTGTGTAGTTTTTATTTGTAGACATTCTTTTTCCCAATATAGGCCTCCTAGCGCTAAGAATGTCCAATTGCAGTTTCTACAGAAAGAGTGTTTCAGAACGGCTCAATCAAAAGTAAGGTTCAACTCTGTTAGTTGAATGCACAGAACAGGAAGAAGTTTCATACAATGCTTCTGTGTAGTTTATATTTGAACATATTCTTTTTTCCACTATTACCCACTTAGCGCTACGAATGTCCAGTTGCATTTTCTACAGACAGAGTGTTTCAAAACTGCTCAATCAAAAGTATGGTTTAACTCTGTTAGCTGAATGCTCAGATCAGAAAGAAGTTTCACAGAATGCTTCTGTGTAGTTTATATTTGAATATATTCCTTTTTCCACTGCTACGCTCTTAGCGCTCCAAATGTCCAGTTGCATTTTCTACAGAAAGAGTGTTCAGATCTGCTCAATCAAAAGTATGGTTTAACTCTGTTAGCTGAATGCACAGATCAGAAAGAAGTTTCACCGAATGATTCCGTGTAGTTTATATTTGAAGACATTCCTTTTTCCACTATTACCCACTTAGCGCTCCGAAGCTCCACTTGCATTTTCTACAAAAAGTGTGTTTCATAACTGCTCAATCAAAAATATGTTTTATCTCTGTTAGCTGAATTTACAGATCAGAAATAAGTTTCACAGAATGCATCTGTGTAGTTTTTATTTGAAGATATTCTTTTTCCCAATGTAGGCCTCTTAGCGCTTAGCATGTCCAATTGCAGTTTCTACAGAAAGAGTGTTTCAGAACGGCTCAATCAAAAGTAAGGTTCAACTCTGTTAGTTGAATGCACAGAACAGAAAGAATTTTCACAGAATGCTACTGTGTAGTTTATATTTGAATATATTCCTTTTTCCACTATTACCCTCTTAGCGCTCCGAATGTCCACTTGCATTTTCTACAGAAAGAGTGTTCAGAACTGCGCAATCAAAAGTATGGTTTAACTCTGTTAGCTTAATGAACATATCAGAAATAAGTTTCACACAATGCTTCTGTGTAGTTTTTATTTGAAGATATTTTTTTTCCCAATAGAGGCCTCTTAGCGCTCAGAATGTCCAATTGCAGTTTCTACAGAAAGAGTGTTTCAGAAAGGCTCAATCAAAAGTAAGGTTCAACTCTGTTAGTTGAATGCACAGAACAGAAAGAAGTTTCATACAATGCTTCTGTGTAGTTTATATTTGAACATATTCTTTTTTCCACTATTACCCACTTAGCGCTACGAATGTCCAGTTGCATTTTCTACAGACAGAGTGTTTCAAAACTGCTCAATCAAAAGTATGTTTTAACTCTGTTAGCTGAATGCTCAGATCAGAAAGAAGTTTCACATAATGCTTCTGTGTAGTTTATATTTGAATATATTCCTTTTTCCACTACTACTCTCTTAGCGCTCCAAATGTCCAGTTGCATTTTCTACAGAAAGAGTGTTCAGATCTGCTCAATCAAAAGTATGGTTTAACACTGTTAGCTTAATGCACAGATCAGAAAGAAGTTTCACAGAATGATTCTGTGTAGTTTATATTTGGAGACATTCCTTTTTCCACTATTACCCTCTTAGCGCTCCGAATCTCCACTTGCATTTTCTACAGAAAGAGTGTTTCAGAACGGCTCAATCAAAACTAAGGTTCAACTCTATTAGTTGAACAAACAGAACAGAAATAAGTTTCACACAATTCTTCTGTGTAGTTTTAATTTGTAGACATTCTTTTTCCCAATATAGGACTCTTAGCGCTCAGAATGTCCAATTGCAGTTTCTACAGAAAGAGTGTTACAGAACGGCTCAATCAAAAGTAAGGTTCAATTCTGTTAGTTGAATGCACAGAACAGGAAGAAGTTTCATACAATGTTTCTGTGTAGTTTATATTTGAACATATTCTTTTTTCCACTATTACCCACTTAGCGCAACGAATGTCCAGTTGCATTTTCTACAGACAGAGTGTTTCAAAACAGCTCAATCAAAAGTATGGTTTAACTCTGTTAGCTGAATGCTCAGATCAGAAAGAAGTTTCACAGAATGCTTCTGTGTAGTTTATATTTGAATATATTCCTTTTTCCACTACTACGCTCTTAGCGCTCCAAATGTCCAGTTGCATTTTCTACAGAAAGAGTGTTCAGATCTGCTCAATCAAAAGTATGGTTTAACTCTGTTAGCTGAATGCACAGATCAGAAAGAAGTTTCACCGAATGATTCTGTGTAGTTTATATTTGAAGACATTCCTTTTTCCACTATTACCCTCTTAGCGCTCCGAATCTCCACTTGCATTTTCTACAAAAAGAGTGTTTCATAACTGCTCAATCAAAAATATGTTTTATCTCTGTTAACTGAATTTACAGATCAGAAATAAGTTTCACAGAATGCATCTGTGTAGTTTTTATTTGAAGATATTCTTTTTCCCAATGTAGGCCTCTTAGCGCTTAGCATGTCCAATTGCAGTTTCTACAGAAAGAGTGTTTCAGAACGGCTCAATCAAAAGTAAGGTTCAACTCCTTTAGTTGAATGCACAGAACAGAAAGAATTTTCACAGAATGCTACTGTGTAGTTTATATTTGAATATATTCCTTTTTCCACTATTACCCTCTTAGCGCTCCGAATGTCCACTTGCATTTTCTACAGAAAGAGTGTTCAGAACTGCGCAATCAAAAGTATGGTTTAACTCTGTTAGCTTAATGAACATATCAGAAATAAGTTTCACACAATGTTTCTGTGTAGTTTTTATTTGAAGATATTATTTTTCCCAATAGAGTCCTCTTAGCGCTCAGAATGTCCAATTGCAGTTTCTACAGAAAGAGTGTTTCAGAAAGGCTCAATCAAAAGTAAGGTTCAACTCTGTTAGTTGAATGCACAGAACAGAAAGAAGTTTCATACAATGCTTCTGTGTAGTTTATATTTGAACATATTCTTTTTTCCACTATTACCCACTTAGCGCTACCAATGTCCAGTTGCATTTTCTACAGACAGAGTGTTTCAAAACTGCTCAATCAAAAGTATGGTTTAACTCTGTTAGCTGAATGCTCAGATCAGAAAGAAGTTTCACAGAATGCTTCTGTGTAGTTTATATTTGAATATATTCCTTTTTCCACTACTACTCTCTTAGTGCTCCAAATGTCCAGTTGCATTTTCTACAGAAAGAGTGTTCAGATCTGCTCAATCAAAAGTATGGTTTAACTCTGTTAGCTGAATGCACAGATCAGAAAGAAGTTTCACAGAATGATTCTGTGTAGTTTATATTTGGAGACATTCCTTTTTCCACTATTACCCTCTTAGCGCTCCGAATCTCCACTTGCATTTTCTAAAGAAATAGTGTTTCAGAACGGCTCAATCAAAACTAAGGTTCAACTCTTTTAGTTGAACAAACAGAACAGAAAGAAGTTTCACACAATTCTTCTGTGTAGTTTTTATTTGTAGACATTCTTTTTCCCAATATAGGCCTCTTAGTGCTCAGAATGTCCAATTGCAGTTTCTACAGAAAGAGTGTTTCAGAACGGCTCAATCAAAAGTAAGGTTCAACTCTGTTAGTTGAATGCACAGAACAGGAAGAAGTTTCATACAATGCTTCTGTGTAGTTTATATTTGAACATATTCTTTTTTCCACTATTACCCACTTAGCGCTACGAATGTCCAGTTGCATTTTCTACAGACAGAGTGTTTCAAAACTGCTCAATCAAAAGTATGGTTTAAATCTGTTAGCTGAATGCTCAGATCAGAAAGAAGTTTCACAGAATGCTTCTGTGTAGTTTATATTTGAATATATTCCTTTTTACACTACTACGCTCTTAGCGCTCCAAATGTCCAGTTGCATTTTCTACAGAAAGAGTGTTCAGATCTGCTCAATCAAAAGTATGGTTTAACTCTGTTAGCTGAATGCACAGATCAGAAAGAAGTTTCACAGAATGATTCTGTGTAGTTTATATTTGGAGACATTCCTTTTTCCACTATTACCCTCTTAGCGCTCCGAATCTCCACTTGCATTTTCTACAGAAATAGTGTTTCAGAACGGCTCAATCAAAACTAAGGTTCAACTCTTTTAGTTGAACAAACAGAACAGAAAGAAGTTTCACACAATTCTTCTGTGTAGTTTTTATTTGTAGACATTCTTTTTCCCAATATAGGCCTCTTAGTGCTCAGAATGTCCAATTGCAGTTTCTACAGAAAGAGTGTTTCAGAACGGCTCAATCAAAAGTAAGGTTCAACTCTGTTAGTTGAATGCACAGAACAGGAAGAAGTTTCATACAATGCTTCTGTGTAGTTTATATTTGAACATATTCTTTTTTCCACTATTACCCACTTAGCGCTACGAATGTCCAGTTGCATTTTCTACAGACAGAGTGTTTCAAAACTGCTCAATCAAAAGTATGGTTTAACTCTGTTAGCTGAATGCTCAGATCAGAAAGAAGTTTCACAGAATGCTTCTGTGTAGTTTATATTTGAATATATTCCTTTTTCCACTACTACGCTCTTATCGCTCCAAATGTCCAGTTGCATTTTCTACAGAAAGAGTGTTCAGATCTGCTCAATCAAAAGTATGGTTTAACTCTGTTAGCTGAATGCACAGATCAGAAAGAAGTTTCACCGAATGATTCTGTGTAGTTTATATTTGAAGACATTCCTTCTTCCACTATAACCATCTTAGCGCTCCGAATCTCCACTTGCATTTTCTACAAAAAGAGTGTTTCATAACTGCTCAATCAAAAATATGTTTTATCTCTGTTAACTGAATTTACAGATCAGAAATAAGTTTCACAGAATGCATCTGTGTAGTTTTTATTTGAAGATATTATTTTTCCCAATGTAGGCCTCTTAGCGCTTAGCATGTCCAATTGCACTTTCTACAGAAAGAGTGTTTCAGAACGGCTCAATCAAAAGTAAGGTTCAACTGTGTTAGTTGAATGCACAGAACAGAAAGTATTTTCACAGAATGCTACTCTGTAGTTTATATTTGAATATATTCCTTTTTCCACTATTACCCTCTTAGCGCTCCGAATGTCCACTTGCATTTTCTACAGAAAGAGTGTTCAGAACTGCGCAATCAAAAGTATGGTTTAACTCTGTTAGCTTAATGAACATAGCAGAAATAAGTTTCACACAATGCTTCTGTGTAGTTTTTATTTGAAGATATTATTTTTCCCAATAGAGGCCTCTTAGCGCTCAGAATGTCCAATTGCAGTTTCTACAGAAAGAGTGTTTCAGAAAGGCTCAATCAAAAGTAAGGTTCAACTCTGTTAGTTGAATGCACAGAACAGAAAGTAGTTTCATACAATGCTTCTGTGTAGTTTATATTTGAACATATTCTTTTTTCCACTATTACCCACTTAGCGCTACGAATGTCCAGTTGCATTTTCTACAGACAGAGTGTTTCAAAACTGCTCAATCAAAAGTATGGTTTAAATCTGTTAGCTGAATGCTCAGATCAGAAAGAATTTTCACAGAATGCTTCTGTGTAGTTTATATTTGAATATATTCCTTTTTCCACTACTACTCTCTTAGCGCTCCAAATGTCCAGTTGCATTTTCTACAGAAAGAGTGTTCAGATCTGCTCAATCAAAAGTATGGTTTAACTCTGTTAGCTGAATGCACAGATCAGAAAGAAGTTTCACAGAATGATTCTGTGTAGTTTATATTTGGAGACATTCCTTTTTCCACTATTACCCTCTTAGCGCTCCGAATCTCCACTTGCATTTTCTACAGAAAGAGTGTTTCAGAACGGCTCAATCAAAACTAAGGTTCAACTCTTTTAGTTGAACAAACAGAACAGAAAGAAGTTTCACACAATTCTTCTGTGTAGTTTTTATTTGTAGACATTCTTTTTCCCAATATAGGCCTCCTAGCGCTAAGAATGTCCAATTGCAGTTTCTACAGAAAGAGTGTTTCAGAACGGCTCAATCAAAAGTAAGGTTCAACTCTGTTAGTTGAATGCACAGAACAGGAAGAAGTTTCATACAATTCTTCTGTGTAGTTTATATTTGAACATATTCTTTTTTCCACTATTACCCACTTAGCGCTACGAATGTCCAGTTGCATTTTCTACAGACAGAGTGTTTCAAAACTGCTCAATCAAAAGTATGGTTTAATTCTGTTAGCTGAATGCTCAGATCAGAAAGAAGTTTCACAGAATGCTTCTGTGTAGTTTATATTTGAATATATTCCTTTTTCCACTACTACGCTCTTAGCGCTCCAAATGTCCAGTTGCATTTTCTACAGAAAGAGTGTTCAGATCTGCTCAATCAAAAGTATGGTTTAACTCTGTTAGTTGAATGCACAGATCAGAAAGAAGTTTCACCGAATGATTCTGTGTAGGTTATATTTGAAGACATTCCTTTTTCCACTATTACCCTCTTAGCGCTCCGAATCTCCACTTGCATTTTCTACAAAAAGTGTGTTTCATAACTGCTCAATCAAAAATATGTTTTATCTCTGTTAACTGAATTTACAGATCAGAAATAAGTTTCACAGAATGCATCTGTGTAGTTTTTATTTGAAGATATTCTTTTTCCCAATGTAGGCCTCTTAGCGCTTAGCATGTCCAATTGCAGTTTCTACAGAAAGAGTGTTTCAGAACGGCTCAATCAAAAGTAAGTTTCAACTCTGTTAGTTGAATGCACAGAACAGAAAGAATTTTCACAGAATGCTACTGTGTAGTTTCTATTTGAATATATTCCTTTTTCCACTATTACTCTCTTAGCGCTCCGCATGTCCACTTGCATTTTCTACAGAAAGAGTGTTCAGAACTGCGCAATCAAAAGTATGGTTTAACTCTGTTAGCTTAATGAACATATCAGAAATAAGTTTCACACAACGCTTCTGTGTAGTTTTTATTTGAAGATATTATTTTTCCCAATATAGGCCTCTTAGCGCTCAGAATGTCCAATTGCAGTTTCTACAGAAAGAGTGTTTCAGAAAGGATCAATCAAAAGTAAGGTTCAACTCTGTTAGTTGAATGCACAGAACAGAAAGAAGTTTCATACAATGCTTCTGTGTAGTTTATATTTGAACATATTCTTTTTTCCACTATTACCCACTTAGCGCTACGAATGTCCAGTTGCATTTTCTACAGACAGAGTGTTTCAAAACTGCTCAATCAAAAGTATGGTTTAACTCTGTTAGCTGAATGCTCAGATCAGAAAGAATTTTCACAGAATGCTTCTGTGTAGTTTATATTTGAATATATTCCTTTTTCCCCTACTACTCTCTTAGCGCTCCAAATGTCCAGTTGCATTTTCTACAGAAAGAGTGTTCAGATCTGCTCAATCAAAAGTATGTTTTAACTCTGTTAGCTGAATGCACAGTTCAGAAAGAAGTTTCACAGAATGATTCTGTGTAGTTTATATTTGGAGACATTCCTTTTTCCACTATTACCCTCTTAGCGCTCCGAATCTCCACTTGCATTTTCTATAGAAAGAGTGTTTCTGAACGGCTCAATCAAAACTAAGGTTCAACTCTTTTAGTTGAACAAACAGAACAGAAAGAAGTTTCACACAATTCTTCTGTGTAGTTTTTATTTGTAGACATTCATTTTCCCAATATAGGCCTCTTAGCGCTCAGAATGTCCAATTGCAGTTCCTACAGAAAGAGTGTTTCAGAACGGCTCAATCAAAAGTAAGGTTCAACTCTGTTAGTTGAATGCACAGAACAGAAAGAAGTTTCATACAATGCTTCTGTGTAGTTTATATTTGAACATATTCTTTTTTCCACTATTACCCACTTAGCGCTACGAATGTCCAGTTGCATTTTCTACAGACAGAGCGTTTCAAAACTGCTCAATCAAAAGTATGGTTTAACTCTGTTAGCTGAATGCTCAGATCAGAAAGAAGTTTCACAGAATGCTTCTGTGTAGTTTATATTTGAATATATTCCTTTTTCCACTACTACGCTCTTAGCGCTCCAAATGTCCAGTTGCATTTTCTACAGAAAGAGTGTTCAGATCTGCTCAATCAAAATTATGGTTTAACTCTGTTAGCTGAATGCACAGATCAGAAAGAAGTTTCACCGAATGATTCTGTGTAGTTTATATTTGAAGACATTCCTTTTTCCACTATTAACCTCTTAGCGCTCCGAATCTCCACTTGCATTTTCTACAAAAAGAGTGTTTCATAACTGCTCAATCAAAAATATGTTTTATCT
Source organism: Symphalangus syndactylus (assembly GCF_028878055.3). Taxonomy (NCBI): domain Eukaryota; kingdom Metazoa; phylum Chordata; class Mammalia; order Primates; family Hylobatidae; genus Symphalangus; species Symphalangus syndactylus. The sequence continues at coordinate 6,639,115 of NC_072445.2, read as the reverse complement.
CTGTTAACTGAATTTACAGATCAGAAATAAGTTTCACAGAATGCATCTGTGTAGTTTTTATTTGAAGATATTCTTTTTCCCAATGTAGGCCTCTTAGCGCTTAGCATGTCCAATTGCAGTTTCTACAGAAAGAGTGTTTCAGAACGGCTCAATCAAAAGTAAGGTTCAACTCTGTTAGTTGAATGCACAGAACAGAAAGAATTTTAACAGAATGCTACTGTGTAGTTTATATTTGAATATATTCCTTTTTCCACTATTACTCTCTTAGCGCTCCGAATGTCCACTTGCATTTTCTACAGAAAGAGTGTTCAGAACTGCGCAATCAAAAGTATGGTTTAACTCTGTTAGCTTAATGAACATATCAGAAATAAGTTTCACACAACGCTTCTGTGTAGTTTTTATTTGAAGATATTATTTTTCCCAATATAGGCCTCTTAGCGCTCAGAATGTCCAATTGCAGTTTCTACAGAAAGAGTGTTTCAGAAAGGCTCAATCAAAAGTAAGGTTCAACTCTGTTAGTTGAATGCACAGAACAGAAAGAAGTTTCATACAATGCTTCTGTGTAGTTTATATTTGAACATATTCTTTTCTCCACTATTACCCACTTAGCGCTACGAATGTCCAGTTGCATTTTCTACAGACAGAGTGTTTCAAAACTGCTCAATCAAAAGTATGGTTTAACTCTGTTAGCTGAATGCTCAGATCAGAAAGAATTCTCACAGAATGCTTCCGTGTAGTTTATATTTGAATATATTCCTTTTTCCACTACTACTCTCTTAGCGCTCCAAATGTCCAGTTGCATTTTCTACAGAAAGAGTGTTCAGATCTGCTCAATCAAAAGTATGGTTTAACTCTGTTAGCTGAATGCACAGTTCAGAAAGAAGTTTCACAGAATGATTCTCTGTAGTTTATATTTGGAGACATTCCTTTTTCCACTATTACCCTCTTAGCGCTCCGAATCTCCACTTGCATTTTCTACAGAAAGAGTGTTTCAGAACGGCTCAATCAAAACTAAGGTTCAACTCTTTTTGTTGAACAAACAGAACAGAAAGAAGTTTCACACAATTCTTCTGTGTAGTTTTTATTTGTAGACATTCTTTTTCCCAATATAGGCCTCTTAGCGCTCAGAATGTCCCATTGCAGTTTCTACAGAAAGAGTGTTTCAGAACGGCTCAATCAAAAGTAAGGTTCAACTCTGTTAGTTGAATGCACAGAACAGAAAGATGTTTCATACAATGCTTCTGTGTAGTTTATATTTGAACATATTCTTTTTTCCACTATTACCCACTTAGCGCTACGAATGTCCAGTTGCATTTTCTACAGACAGAGTGTTCCAAAACTGCTCAATCAAAAGTATGGTTTAACTCTGTTAGCTGAATGCTCAGATCAGAAAGAAGTTTCACAGAATGCTTCTGTGTAGTTTATATTTGAATATATTCCTTTTTCCACTACTACGCTCTTAGCGCTCCAAATGTCCAGTTGCATTTTCTACAGAAAGAGTGTTCAGATCTGCTCAATCAAAAGTATGGTTTAACTCTGTTAGTTGAATGCACAGATCAGAAAGAAGTTTCACCGAATGATTCTGTGTAGGTTATATTTGAAGACATTCCTTTTTCCACTATTACCCTCTTAGCGCTCCGAATCTCCACTTGCATTTTCTACAAAAAGTGTGTTTCATAACTGCTCAATCAAAAATATGTTTTATCTCTGTTAACTGAATTTACAGATCAGAAATAAGTTTCACAGAATGCATCTGTGTAGTTTTTATTTGAAGATATTCTTTTTCCCAATGTAGGCCTCTTAGCGCTTAGCATGTCCAATTGCAGTTTCTACAGAAAGAGTGTTTCAGAACGGCTCAATCAAAAGTAAGGTTCAACTCTGTTAGTTGAATGCACAGAACAGAAAGAATTTTCACAGAATGCTACTGTGTAGTTTATATTTGAATATATTCCTTTTTCCACTATTACTCTCTTAGCGCTCCGAATGTCCACTTGCATTTTCTACAGAAAGAGTGTTCAGAACTGCGCAATCAAAAGTATGGTTTAACTCTGTTAGCTTAATGAACATATCAGAAATAAGTTTCACACAACGCTTCTGTGTAGTTTTTATTTGAAGATATTATTTTTCCCAATATAGGCCTCTTAGCGCTCAGAATGTCCAATTGCAGTTTCTACAGAAAGAGTGTTTCAGAAAGGATCAATCAAAAGTAAGGTTCAACTCTGTTAGTTGAATGCACAGAACAGAAAGAAGTTTCATACAATGCTTCTGTGTAGTTTATATTTGAACATATTCTTTTTTCCACTATTACCCACTTAGCGCTACGAATGTCCAGTTGCATTTTCTACAGACAGAGTGTTTCAAAACTGCTCAATCAAAAGTATGGTTTAACTCTGTTAGCTGAATGCTCAGATCAGAAAGAATTTTCACAGAATGCTTCTGTGTAGTTTATATTTGAATATATTCCTTTTTCCCCTACTACTCTCTTAGCGCTCCAAATGTCCAGTTGCATTTTCTACAGAAAGAGTGTTCAGATCTGCTCAATCAAAAGTATGTTTTAACTCTGTTAGCTGAATGCACAGTTCAGAAAGAAGTTTCACAGAATGATTCTGTGTAGTTTATATTTGGAGACATTCCTTTTTCCACTATTACCCTCTTAGCGCTCCGAATCTCCACTTGCATTTTCTATAGAAAGAGTGTTTCTGAACGGCTCAATCAAAACTAAGGTTCAACTCTTTTAGTTGAACAAACAGAACAGAAAGAAGTTTCACACAATTCTTCTGTGTAGTTTTTATTTGTAGACATTCATTTTCCCAATATAGGCCTCTTAGCGCTCAGAATGTCCAATTGCAGTTCCTACAGAAAGAGTGTTTCAGAACGGCTCAATCAAAAGTAAGGTTCAACTCTGTTAGTTGAATGCACAGAACAGAAAGAAGTTTCATACAATGCTTCTGTGTAGTTTATATTTGAACATATTCTTTTTTCCACTATTACCCACTTAGCGCTACGAATGTCCAGTTGCATTTTCTACAGACAGAGCGTTTCAAAACTGCTCAATCAAAAGTATGGTTTAACTCTGTTAGCTGAATGCTCAGATCAGAAAGAAGTTTCACAGAATGCTTCTGTGTAGTTTATATTTGAATATATTCCTTTTTCCACTACTACGCTCTTAGCGCTCCAAATGTCCAGTTGCATTTTCTACAGAAAGAGTGTTCAGATCTGCTCAATCAAAATTATGGTTTAACTCTGTTAGCTGAATGCATAGATCAGAAAGAAGTTTCACCGAATGATTCTGTGTAGTTTATATTTGAAGACATTCCTTTTTCCACTATTAACCTCTTAGCGCTCCGAATCTCCACTTGCATTTTCTACAAAAAGAGTGTTTCATAACTGCTCAATCAAAAATATGTTTTATCTCTGTTAACTGAATTTACAGATCAGAAATAAGTTTCACAGAATGCATCTGTGTAGTTTTTATTTGAAGATATTCTTTTTCCCAATGTAGGCCTCTTAGCGCTTAGCATGTCCAATTGCAGTTTCTACAGAAAGAGTGTTTCAGAACGGCTCAATCAAAAGTAAGGTTCAACTCTGTTAGTTGAATGCACAGAACAGAAAGAATTTTAACAGAATGCTACTGTGTAGTTTATATTTGAATATATTCCTTTTTCCACTATTACTCTCTTAGCGCTCCGAATGTCCACTTGCATTTTCTACAGAAAGAGTGTTCAGAACTGCGCAATCAAAAGTATGGTTTAACTCTGTTAGCTTAATGAACATATCAGAAATAAGTTTCACACAACGCTTCTGTGTAGTTTTTATTTGAAGATATTATTTTTCCCAATATAGGCCTCTAAGCGCTCAGAATGTCCAATTGCAGTTTCTACAGAAAGAGTGTTTCAGAAAGGCTCAATCAAAAGTAAGGTTCAACTCTGTTAGTTGAATGCACAGAACAGAAAGAAGTTTCATACAATGCTTCTGTGTAGTTTATATTTGAACATATTCTTTTCTCCACTATTACCCACTTAGCGCTACGAATGTCCAGTTGCATTTTCTACAGACAGAGTGTTTCAAAACTGCTCAATCAAAAGTATGGTTTAACTCTGTTAGCTGAATGCTCAGATCAGAAAGAATTCTCACAGAATGCTTCCGTGTAGTTTATATTTGAATATATTCCTTTTTCCACTACTACTCTCTTAGCGCTCCAAATGTCCAGTTGCATTTTCTACAGAAAGAGTGTTCAGATCTGCTCAATCAAAAGTATGGTTTAACTCTGTTAGCTGAATGCACAGTTCAGAAAGAAGTTTCACAGAATAATTCTCTGTAGTTTATATTTGGAGACATTCCTTTTTCCACTATTACCCTCTTAGCGCTCCGAATCTCCACTTGCATTTTCTACAGAAAGAGTGTTTCAGAACGGCTCAATCAAAACTAAGGTTCAACTCTTTTTGTTGAACAAACAGAACAGAAAGAAGTTTCACACAATTCTTCTGTGTAGTTTTTATTTGTAGACATTCTTTTTCCCAATATAGGCCTCTTAGCGCTCAGAATGTCCCATTGCAGTTTCTACAGAAAGAGTGTTTCAGAACGGCTCAATCAAAAGTAAGGTTCAACTCTGTTAGTTGAATGCACAGAACAGAAAGATGTTTCATACAATGCTTCTGTGTAGTTTATATTTGAACATATTCTTTTTTCCACTATTACCCACTTAGCGCTACGAATGTCCAGTTGCATTTTCTACAGACAGAGTGTTCCAAAACTGCTCAATCAAAAGTATGGTTTAACTCTGTTAGCTGAATGCTCAGATCAGAAAGAAGTTTCACAGAATGCTTCTGTGTAGTTTATATTTGAATATATTCCTTTTTCCACTACTACGCTCTTAGCGCTCCAAATGTCCAGTTGCATTTTCTACAGAAAGAGTGTTCAGATCTGCTCAATCAAAAGTATGGTTTAACTCTGTTAGTTGAATGCACAGATCAGAAAGAAGTTTCACCGAATGATTCTGTGTAGGTTATATTTGAAGACATTCCTTTTTCCACTATTACCCTCTTAGCGCTCCGAATCTCCACTTGCATTTTCTACAAAAAGTGTGTTTCATAACTGCTCAATCAAAAATATGTTTTATCTCTGTTAACTGAATTTACAGATCAGAAATAAGTTTCACAGAATGCATCTGTGTAGTTTTTATTTGAAGATATTCTTTTTCCCAATGTAGGCCTCTTAGCGCTTAGCATGTCCAATTGCAGTTTCTACAGAAAGAGTGTTTCAGAACGGCTCAATCAAAAGTAAGGTTCAACTCTGTTAGTTGAATGCACAGAACAGAAAGAATTTTCACAGAATGCTACTGTGTAGTTTATATTTGAATATATTGTTTTTCCACTATTACTCTCTTAGCGCTCCGAATGTCCACTTGCATTTTCTACAGAAAGAGTGTTCAGAACTGCGCAATCAAAAGTATGGTTTAACTCTGTTAGCTTAATGAACATATCAGAAATAAGTTTCACACAACGCTTCTGTGTAGTTTTTATTTGAAGATATTATTTTTCCCAATATAGGCCTCTTAGCGCTCAGAATGTCCAATTGCAGTTTCTACAGAAAGAGTGTTTCAGAAAGGATCAATCAAAAGTAAGGTTCAACTCTGTTAGTTGAATGCACAGAACAGAAAGAAGTTTCATACAATGCTTCTGTGTAGTTTATATTTGAACATATTCTTTTTTCCACTATTACCCACTTAGCGCTACGAATGTCCAGTTGCATTTTCTACAGACAGAGTGTTTCAAAACTGCTCAATCAAAAGTATGGTTTAACTCTGTTAGCTGAATGCTCAGATCAGAAAGAATTTTCACAGAATGCTTCTGTGTAGTTTATATTTGAATATATTCCTTTTTCCCCTACTACTCTCTTAGCGCTCCAAATGTCCAGTTGCATTTTCTACAGAAAGAGTGTCCAGATCTGCTCAATCAAAAGTATGTTTTAACTCTGTTAGCTGAATGCACAGTTCAGAAAGAAGTTTCACAGAATGATTCTGTGTAGTTTATATTTGGAGACATTCCTTTTTCCACTATTACCCTCTTAGCGCTCCGAATCTCCACTTGCATTTTCTATAGAAAGAGTGTTTCTGAACGGCTCAATCAAAACTAAGGTTCAACTCTTTTAGTTGAACAAACAGAACAGAAAGAAGTTTCACACAATTCTTCTGTGTAGTTTTTATTTGTAGACATTCATTTTCCCAATATAGGCCTCTTAGCGCTCAGAATGTCCAATTGCAGTTCCTACAGAAAGAGTGTTTCAGAACGGCTCAATCAAAAGTAAGGTTCAACTCTGTTAGTTGAATGCACAGAACAGAAAGAAGTTTCATACAATGCTTCTGTGTAGTTTATATTTGAACATATTCTTTTTTCCACTATTACCCACTTAGCGCTACGAATGTCCAGTTGCATTTTCTACAGACAGAGCGTTTCAAAACTGCTCAATCAAAAGTATGGTTTAACTCTGTTAGCTGAATGCTCAGATCAGAAAGAAGTTTCACAGAATGCTTCTGTGTAGTTTATATTTGAATATATTCCTTTTTCCACTACTACGCTCTTAGCGCTCCAAATGTCCAGTTGCATTTTCTACAGAAAGAGTGTTCAGATCTGCTCAATCAAAATTATGGTTTAACTCTGTTAGCTGAATGCACAGATCAGAAAGAAGTTTCACCGAATGATTCTGTGTAGTTTATATTTGAAGACATTCCTTTTTCCACTATTAACCTCTTAGCGCTCCGAATCTCCACTTGCATTTTCTACAAAAAGAGTGTTTCATAACTGCTCAATCAAAAATATGTTTTATCTCTGTTAACTGAATTTACAGATCAGAAATAAGTTTCACAGAATGCATCTGTGTAGTTTTTATTTGAAGATATTCTTTTTCCCAATGTAGGCCTCTTAGCGCTTAGCATGTCCAATTGCAGTTTCTACAGAAAGAGTGTTTCAGAACGGCTCAATCAAAAGTAAGGTTCAACTCTGTTAGTTGAATGCACAGAACAGAAAGAATTTTAACAGAATGCTACTGTGTAGTTTATATTTGAATATATTCCTTTTTCCACTATTACTCTCTTAGCGCTCCGAATGTCCACTTGCATTTTCTACAGAAAGTGTGTTCAGAACTGCGCAATCAAAAGTATGGTTTAACTCTGTTAGCTTAATGAACATATCAGAAATAAGTTTCACACAACGCTTCTGTGTAGTTTTTATTTGAAGATATTATTTTTCCCAATATAGGCCTCTTAGCGCTCAGAATGTCCAATTGCAGTTTCTACAGAAAGAGTGTTTCAGAAAGGCTCAATCAAAAGTAAGGTTCAACTCTGTTAGTTGAATGCACAGAACAGAAAGAAGTTTCATACAATGCTTCTGTGTAGTTTATATTTGAACATATTCTTTTCTCCACTATTACCCACTTAGCGCTACGAATGTCCAGTTGCATTTTCTACAGACAGAGTGTTTCAAAACTGCTCAATCAAAAGTATGGTTTAACTCTGTTAGCTGAATGCTCAGATCAGAAAGAATTCTCACAGAATGCTTCCGTGTAGTTTATATTTGAATATATTCCTTTTTCCACTACTACTCTCTTAGCGCTCCAAATGTCCAGTTGCATTTTCTACAGAAAGAGTGTTCAGATCTGCTCAATCAAAAGTATGGTTTAACTCTGTTAGCTGAATGCACAGTTCAGAAAGAAGTTTCACAGAATGATTCTCTGTAGTTTATATTTGGAGACATTCCTTTTTCCACTATTACCCTCTTAGCGCTCCGAATCTCCACTTGCATTTTCTACAGAAAGAGTGTTTCAGAACGGCTCAATCAAAACTAAGGTTCAACTCTTTTTGTTGAACAAACAGAACAGAAAGAAGTTTCACACAATTCTTCTGTGTAGTTTTTATTTGTAGACATTCTTTTTCCCAATATAGGCCTCTTAGCGCTCAGAATGTCCCATTGCAGTTTCTACAGAAAGAGTGTTTCAGAACGGCTCAATCAAAAGTAAGGTTCAACTCTGTTAGTTGAATGCACAGAACAGAAAGATGTTTCATACAATGCTTCTGTGTAGTTTATATTTGAACATATTCTTTTTTCCACTATTACCCACTTAGCGCTACGAATGTCCAGTTGCATTTTCTACAGACAGAGTGTTCCAAAACTGCTCAATCAAAAGTATGGTTTAACTCTGTTAGCTGAATGCTCAGATCAGAAAGAAGTTTCACAGAATGCTTCTGTGTAGTTTATATTTGAATATATTCCTTTTTCCACTACTACGCTCTTAGCGCTCCAAATGTCCAGTTGCATTTTCTACAGAAAGAGTGTTCAGATCTGCTCAATCAAAAGTATGGTTTAACTCTGTTAGTTGAATGCACAGATCAGAAAGAAGTTTCACCGAATGATTCTGTGTAGGTTATATTTGAAGACATTCCTTTTTCCACTATTACCCTCTTAGCGCTCCGAATCTCCACTTGCATTTTCTACAAAAAGTGTGTTTCATAACTGCTCAATCAAAAATATGTTTTATCTCTGTTAACTGAATTTACAGATCAGAAATAAGTTTCACAGAATGCATCTGTGTAGTTTTTATTTGAAGATATTCTTTTTCCCAATGTAGGCCTCTTAGCGCTTAGCATGTCCAATTGCAGTTTCTACAGAAAGAGTGTTTCAGAACGGCTCAATCAAAAGTAAGGTTCAACTCTGTTAGTTGAATGCACAGAACAGAAAGAATTTTCACAGAATGCTACTGTGTAGTTTATATTTGAATATATTCCTTTTTCCACTATTACTCTCTTAGCGCTCCGAATGTCCACTTGCATTTTCTACAGAAAGAGTGTTCAGAACTGCGCAATCAAAAGTATGGTTTAACTCTGTTAGCTTAATGAACATATCAGAAATAAGTTTCACACAACGCTTCTGTGTAGTTTTTATTTGAAGATATTATTTTTCCCAATATAGGCCTCTTAGCGCTCAGAATGTCCAATTGCAGTTTCTACAGAAAGAGTGTTTCAGAAAGGATCAATCAAAAGTAAGGTTCAACTCTGTTAGTTGAATGCACAGAACAGAAAGAAGTTTCATACAATGCTTCTGTGTAGTTTATATTTGAACATATTCTTTTTTCCACTATTACCCACTTAGCGCTACGAATGTCCAGTTGCATTTTCTACAGACAGAGTGTTTCAAAACTGCTCAATCAAAAGTATGGTTTAACTCTGTTAGCTGAATGCTCAGATCAGAAAGAATTTTCACAGAATGCTTCTGTGTAGTTTATATTTGAATATATTCCTTTTTCCCCTACTACTCTCTTAGCGCTCCAAATGTCCAGTTGCATTTTCTACAGAAAGAGTGTTCAGATCTGCTCAATCAAAAGTATGTTTTAACTCTGTTAGCTGAATGCACAGTTCAGAAAGAAGTTTCACAGAATGATTCTGTGTAGTTTATATTTGGAGACATTCCTTTTTCCACTATTACCCTCTTAGCGCTCCGAATCTCCACTTGCATTTTCTATAGAAAGAGTGTTTCTGAACGGCTCAATCAAAACTAAGGTTCAACTCTTTTAGTTGAACAAACAGAACAGAAAGAAGTTTCACACAATTCTTCTGTGTAGTTTTTATTTGTAGACATTCATTTTCCCAATATAGGCCTCTTAGCGCTCAGAATGTCCAATTGCAGTTCCTACAGAAAGAGTGTTTCAGAACGGCTCAATCAAAAGTAAGGTTCAACTCTGTTAGTTGAATGCACAGAACAGAAAGAAGTTTCATACAATGCTTCTGTGTAGTTTATATTTGAACATATTCTTTTTTCCACTATTACCCACTTAGCGCTACGAATGTCCAGTTGCATTTTCTACAGACAGAGCGTTTCAAAACTGCTCAATCAAAAGTATGGTTTAACTCTGTTAGCTGAATGCTCAGATCAGAAAGAAGTTTCACAGAATGCTTCTGTGTAGTTTATATTTGAATATATTCCTTTTTCCACTACTACGCTCTTAGCGCTCCAAATGTCCAGTTGCATTTTCTACAGAAAGAGTGTTCAGATCTGCTCAATCAAAATTATGGTTTAACTCTGTTAGCTGAATGCACAGATCAGAAAGAAGTTTCACCGAATGATTCTGTGTAGTTTATATTTGAAGACATTCCTTTTTCCACTATTAACCTCTTAGCGCTCCGAATCTCCACTTGCATTTTCTACAAAAAGAGTGTTTCATAACTGCTCAATCAAAAATATGTTTTATCTCTGTTAACTGAATTTACAGATCAGAAATAAGTTTCACAGAATGCATCTGTGTAGTTTTTATTTGAAGATATTCTTTTTCCCAATGTAGGCCTCTTAGCGCTTAGCATGTCCAATTGCAGTTTCTACAGAAAGAGTGTTTCAGAACGGCTCAATCAAAAGTAAGGTTCAACTCTGTTAGTTGAATGCACAGAACAGAAAGAATTTTCACAGAATGCTACTGTGTAGTTTATATTTGAATATATTCCTTTTTCCACTATTACTCTCTTAGCGCTCCGAATGTCCACTTGCATTTTCTACAGAAAGAGTGTTCAGAACTGCGCAATCAAAAGTATGGTTTAACTCTGTTAGCTTAATGAACATATCAGAAATAAGTTTCACACAACGCTTCTGTGTAGTTTTTATTTGAAGATATTATTTTTCCCAATATAGGCCTCTTAGCGCTCAGAATGTCCAATTGCAGTTTCTACAGAAAGAGTGTTTCAGAAAGGCTCAATCAAAAGTAAGGTTCAACTCTGTTAGTTGAATGCACAGAACAGAAAGAAGTTTCATACAATGCTTCTGTGTAGTTTATATTTGAACATATTCTTTTCTCCACTATTACCCACTTAGCGCTACGAATGTCCAGTTGCATTTTCTACAGACAGAGTGTTTCAAAACTGCTCAATCAAAAGTATGGTTTAACTCTGTTAGCTGAATGCTCAGATCAGAAAGAATTCTCACAGAATGCTTCCGTGTAGTTTATATTTGAATATATTCCTTTTTCCACTACTACTCTCTTAGCGCTCCAAATGTCCAGTTGCATTTTCTACAGAAAGAGTGTTCAGATCTGCTCAATCAAAAGTATGGTTTAACTCTGTTAGCTGAATGCACAGTTCAGAAAGAAGTTTCACAGAATGATTCTCTGTAGTTTATATTTGGAGACATTCCTTTTTCCACTATTACCCTCTTAGCGCTCCGAATCTCCACTTGCATTTTCTACAGAAAGAGTGTTTCAGAACGGCTCAATCAAAACTAAGGTTCAACTCTTTTTGTTGAACAAACAGAACAGAAAGAAGTTTCACACAATTCTTCTGTGTAGTTTTTATTTGTAGACATTCTTTTTCCCAATATAGGCCTCTTAGCGCTCAGAATGTCCCATTGCAGTTTCTACAGAAAGAGTGTTTCAGAACGGCTCAATCAAAAGTAAGGTTCAACTCTGTTAGTTGAATGCACAGAACAGAAAGATGTTTCATACAATGCTTCTGTGTAGTTTATATTTGAACATATTCTTTTTTCCACTATTACCCACTTAGCGCTACGAATGTCCAGTTGCATTTTCTACAGACAGAGTGTTCCAAAACTGCTCAATCAAAAGTATGGTTTAACTCTGTTAGCTGAATGCTCAGATCAGAAAGAAGTTTCACAGAATGCTTCTGTGTAGTTTATATTTGAATATATTCCTTTTTCCACTACTACGCTCTTAGCGCTCCAAATGTCCAGTTGCATTTTCTACAGAAAGAGTGTTCAGATCTGCTCAATCAAAAGTATGGTTTAACTCTGTTAGTTGAATGCACAGATCAGAAAGAAGTTTCACCGAATGATTCTGTGTAGGTTATATTTGAAGACATTCCTTTTTCCACTATTACCCTCTTAGCGCTCCGAATCTCCACTTGCATTTTCTACAAAAAGTGTGTTTCATAACTGCTCAATCAAAAATATGTTTTATCTCTGTTAACTGAATTTACAGATCAGAAATAAGTTTCACAGAATGCATCTGTGTAGTTTTTATTTGAAGATATTCTTTTTCCCAATGTAGGCCTCTTAGCGCTTAGCATGTCCAATTGCAGTTTCTACAGAAAGAGTGTTTCAGAACGGCTCAATCAAAAGTAAGGTTCAACTCTGTTAGTTGAATGCACAGAACAGAAAGAATTTTCACAGAATGCTACTGTGTAGTTTATATTTGAATATATTCCTTTTTCCACTATTACTCTCTTAGCGCTCCGAATGTCCACTTGCATTTTCTACAGAAAGAGTGTTCAGAACTGCGCAATCAAAAGTATGGTTTAACTCTGTTAGCTTAATGAACATATCAGAAATAAGTTTCACACAACGCTTCTGTGTAGTTTTTATTTGAAGATATTATTTTTCCCAATATAGGCCTCTTAGCGCTCAGAATGTCCAATTGCAGTTTCTACAGAAAGAGTGTTTCAGAAAGGATCAATCAAAAGTAAGGTTCAACTCTGTTAGTTGAATGCACAGAACAGAAAGAAGTTTCATACAATGCTTCTGTGTAGTTTATATTTGAACATATTCTTTTTTCCACTATTACCCACTTAGCGCTACGAATGTCCAGTTGCATTTTCTACAGACAGAGTGTTTCAAAACTGCTCAATCAAAAGTATGGTTTAACTCTGTTAGCTGAATGCTCAGATCAGAAAGAATTTTCACAGAATGCTTCTGTGTAGTTTATATTTGAATATATTCCTTTTTCCCCTACTACTCTCTTAGCGCTCCAAATGTCCAGTTGCATTTTCTACAGAAAGAGTGTTCAGATCTGCTCAATCAAAAGTATGTTTTAACTCTGTTAGCTGAATGCACAGTTCAGAAAGAAGTTTCACAGAATGATTCTGTGTAGTTTATATTTGGAGACATTCCTTTTTCCACTATTACCCTCTTAGCGCTCCGAATCTCCACTTGCATTTTCTATAGAAAGAGTGTTTCTGAACGGCTCAATCAAAACTAAGGTTCAACTCTTTTAGTTGAACAAACAGAACAGAAAGAAGTTTCACACAATTCTTCTGTGTAGTTTTTATTTGTAGACATTCATTTTCCCAATATAGGCCTCTTAGCGCTCAGAATGTCCAATTGCAGTTCCTACAGAAAGAGTGTTTCAGAACGGCTCAATCAAAAGTAAGGTTCAACTCTGTTAGTTGAATGCACAGAACAGAAAGAAGTTTCATACAATGCTTCTGTGTAGTTTATATTTGAACATATTCTTTTTTCCACTATTACCCACTTAGCGCTACGAATGTCCAGTTGCATTTTCTACAGACAGAGCGTTTCAAAACTGCTCAATCAAAAGTATGGTTTAACTCTGTTAGCTGAATGCTCAGATCAGAAAGAAGTTTCACAGAATGCTTCTGTGTAGTTTATATTTGAATATATTCCTTTTTCCACTACTACGCTCTTAGCGCTCCAAATGTCCAGTTGCATTTTCTACAGAAAGAGTGTTCAGATCTGCTCAATCAAAATTATGGTTTAACTCTGTTAGCTGAATGCACAGATCAGAAAGAAGTTTCACCGAATGATTCTGTGTAGTTTATATTTGAAGACATTCCTTTTTCCACTATTAACCTCTTAGCGCTCCGAATCTCCACTTGCATTTTCTACAAAAAGAGTGTTTCATAACTGCTCAATCAAAAATATGTTTTATCTCTGTTAACTGAATTTACAGATCAGAAATAAGTTTCACAGAATGCATCTGTGTAGTTTTTATTTGAAGATATTCTTTTTCCCAATGTAGGCCTCTTAGCGCTTAGCATGTCCAATTGCAGTTTCTACAGAAAGAGTGTTTCAGAACGGCTCAATCAAAAGTAAGGTTCAACTCTGTTAGTTGAATGCACAGAACAGAAAGAATTTTAACAGAATGCTACTGTGTAGTTTATATTTGAATATATTCCTTTTTCCACTATTACTCTCTTAGCGCTCCGAATGTCCACTTGCATTTTCTACAGAAAGAGTGTTCAGAACTGCGCAATCAAAAGTATGGTTTAACTCTGTTGGCTTAATGAACATATCAGAAATAAGTTTCACACAACGCTTCTGTGTAGTTTTTATTTGAAGATATTATTTTTCCCAATATAGGCCTCTTAGCGCTCAGAATGTCCAATTGCAGTTTCTACAGAAAGAGTGTTTCAGAAAGGCTCAATCAAAAGTAAGGTTCAACTCTGTTAGTTGAATGCACAGAACAGAAAGAAGTTTCATACAATGCTTCTGTGTAGTTTATATTTGAACATATTCTTTTCTCCACTATTACCCACTTAGCGCTACGAATGTCCAGTTGCATTTTCTACAGACAGAGTGTTTCAAAACTGCTCAATCAAAAGTATGGTTTAACTCTGTTAGCTGAATGCTCAGATCAGAAAGAATTCTCACAGAATGCTTCCGTGTAGTTTATATTTGAATATATTCCTTTTTCCACTACTACTCTCTTAGCGCTCCAAATGTCCAGTTGCATTTTCTACAGAAAGAGTGTTCAGATCTGCTCAATCAAAAGTATGGTTTAACTCTGTTAGCTGAATGCACAGTTCAGAAAGAAGTTTCACAGAATGATTCTCTGTAGTTTATATTTGGAGACATTCCTTTTTCCACTATTACCCTCTTAGCGCTCCGAATCTCCACTTGCATTTTCTACAGAAAGAGTGTTTCAGAACGGCTCAATCAAAACTAAGGTTCAACTCTTTTTGTTGAACAAACAGAACAGAAAGAAGTTTCACACAATTCTTCTGTGTAGTTTTTATTTGTAGACATTCTTTTTCCCAATATAGGCCTCTTAGCGCTCAGAATGTCCCATTGCAGTTTCTACAGAAAGAGTGTTTCAGAACGGCTCAATCAAAAGTAAGGTTCAACTCTGTTAGTTGAATGCACAGAACAGAAAGATGTTTCATACAATGCTTCTGTGTAGTTTATATTTGAACATATTCTTTTTTCCACTATTACCCACTTAGCGCTACGAATGTCCAGTTGCATTTTCTACAGACAGAGTGTTCCAAAACTGCTCAATCAAAAGTATGGTTTAACTCTGTTAGCTGAATGCTCAGATCAGAAAGAAGTTTCACAGAATGCTTCTGTGTAGTTTATATTTGAATATATTCCTTTTTCCACTACTACGCTCTTAGCGCTCCAAATGTCCAGTTGCATTTTCTACAGAAAGAGTGTTCAGATCTGCTCAATCAAAATTATGGTTTAACTCTGTTAGCTGAATGCACAGGTCAGAAAGAAGTTTCACCGAATGATTCTGTGTAGTTTATATTTGAAGACATTCCTTTTTCCACTATTAACCTCTTAGCGCTCCGAATCTCCACTTGCATTTTCTACAAAAAGAGTGTTTCATAACTGCTCAATCAAAAATATGTTTTATCTCTGTTAACTGAATTTACAGATCAGAAATAAGTTTCACAGAATGCATCTGTGTAGTTTTTATTTGAAGATATTCTTTTTCCCAATGTAGGCCTCTTAGCGCTTAGCATGTCCAATTGCAGTTTCTACAGAAAGAGTGTTTCAGAACGGCTCAATCAAAAGTAAGGTTCAACTCTGTTAGTTGAATGCACAGAACAGAAAGAATTTTAACAGAATGCTACTGTGTAGTTTATATTTGAATATATTCCTTTTTCCACTATTACTCTCTTAGCGCTCCGAATGTCCACTTGCATTTTCTACAGAAAGAGTGTTCAGAACTGCGCAATCAAAAGTATGGTTTAACTCTGTTAGCTTAATGAACATATCAGAAATAAGTTTCACACAACGCTTCTGTGTAGTTTTTATTTGAAGATATTATTTTTCCCAATATAGGCCTCTTAGCGCTCAGAATGTCCAATTGCAGTTTCTACAGAAAGAGTGTTTCAGAAAGGCTCAATCAAAAGTAAGGTTCAACTCTGTTAGTTGAATGCACAGAACAGAAAGAAGTTTCATACAATGCTTCTGTGTAGTTTATATTTGAACATATTCTTTTCTCCACTATTACCCACTTAGCGCTACGAATGTCCAGTTGCATTTTCTACAGACAGAGTGTTTCAAAACTGCTCAATCAAAAGTATGGTTTAACTCTGTTAGCTGAATGCTCAGATCAGAAAGAATTCTCACAGAATGCTTCCGTGTAGTTTATATTTGAATATATTCCTTTTTCCACTACTACTCTCTTAGCGCTCCAAATGTCCAGTTGCATTTTCTACAGAAAGAGTGTTCAGATCTGCTCAATCAAAAGTATGGTTTAACTCTGTTAGCTGAATGCACAGTTCAGAAAGAAGTTTCACAGAATGATTCTCTGTAGTTTATATTTGGAGACATTCCTTTTTCCACTATTACCCTCTTAGCGCTCCGAATCTCCACTTGCATTTTCTACAGAAAGAGTGTTTCAGAACGGCTCAATCAAAACTAAGGTTCAACTCTTTTTGTTGAACAAACAGAACAGAAAGAAGTTTCACACAATTCTTCTGTGTAGTTTTTATTTGTAGACATTCTTTTTCCCAATATAGGCCTCTTAGCGCTCAGAATGTCCCATTGCAGTTTCTACAGAAAGAGTGTTTCAGAACGGCTCAATCAAAAGTAAGGTTCAACTCTGTTAGTTGAATGCACAGAACAGAAAGATGTTTCATACAATGCTTCTGTGTAGTTTATATTTGAACATATTCTTTTTTCCACTATTACCCACTTAGCGCTACGAATGTCCAGTTGCATTTTCTACAGACAGAGTGTTCCAAAACTGCTCAATCAAAAGTATGGTTTAACTCTGTTAGCTGAATGCTCAGATCAGAAAGAAGTTTCACAGAATGCTTCTGTGTAGTTTATATTTGAATATATTCCTTTTTCCACTACTACGCTCTTAGCGCTCCAAATGTCCAGTTGCATTTTCTACAGAAAGAGTGTTCAGATCTGCTCAATCAAAAGTATGGTTTAACTCTGTTAGTTGAATGCACAGATCAGAAAGAAGTTTCACCGAATGATTCTGTGTAGGTTATATTTGAAGACATTCCTTTTTCCACTATTACCCTCTTAGCGCTCCGAATCTCCACTTGCATTTTCTACAAAAAGTGTGTTTCATAACTGCTCAATCAAAAATATGTTTTATCTCTGTTAACTGAATTTACAGATCAGAAATAAGTTTCACAGAATGCATCTGTGTAGTTTTTATTTGAAGATATTCTTTTTCCCAATGTAGGCCTCTTAGCGCTTAGCATGTCCAATTGCAGTTTCTACAGAAAGAGTGTTTCAGAACGGCTCAATCAAAAGTAAGGTTCAACTCTGTTAGTTGAATGCACAGAACAGAAAGAATTTTCACAGAATGCTACTGTGTAGTTTATATTTGAATATATTCCTTTTTCCACTATTACTCTCTTAGCGCTCCGAATGTCCACTTGCATTTTCTACAGAAAGAGTGTTCAGAACTGCGCAATCAAAAGTATGGTTTAACTCTGTTAGCTTAATGAACATATCAGAAATAAGTTTCACACAACGCTTCTGTGTAGTTTTTATTTGAAGATATTATTTTTCCCAATATAGGCCTCTTAGCGCTCAGAATGTCCAATTGCAGTTTCTACAGAAAGAGTGTTTCAGAAAGGATCAATCAAAAGTAAGGTTCAACTCTGTTAGTTGAATGCACAGAACAGAAAGAAGTTTCATACAATGCTTCTGTGTAGTTTATATTTGAACATATTCTTTTTTCCACTATTACCCACTTAGCGCTACGAATGTCCAGTTGCATTTTCTACAGACAGAGTGTTTCAAAACTGCTCAATCAAAAGTATGGTTTAACTCTGTTAGCTGAATGCTCAGATCAGAAAGAATTTTCACAGAATGCTTCTGTGTAGTTTATATTTGAATATATTCCTTTTTCCCCTACTACTCTCTTAGCGCTCCAAATGTCCAGTTGCATTTTCTACAGAAAGAGTGTTCAGATCTGCTCAATCAAAAGTATGTTTTAACTCTGTTAGCTGAATGCACAGTTCAGAAAGAAGTTTCACAGAATGATTCTGTGTAGTTTATATTTGGAGACATTCCTTTTTCCACTATTACCCTCTTAGCGCTCCGAATCTCCACTTGCATTTTCTATAGAAAGAGTGTTTCTGAACGGCTCAATCAAAACTAAGGTTCAACTCTTTTAGTTGAACAAACAGAACAGAAAGAAGTTTCACACAATTCTTCTGTGTAGTTTTTATTTGTAGACATTCATTTTCCCAATATAGGCCTCTTAGCGCTCAGAATGTCCAATTGCAGTTCCTACAGAAAGAGTGTTTCAGAACGGCTCAATCAAAAGTAAGGTTCAACTCTGTTAGTTGAATGCACAGAACAGAAAGAAGTTTCATACAATGCTTCTGTGTAGTTTATATTTGAACATATTCTTTTTTCCACTATTACCCACTTAGCGCTACGAATGTCCAGTTGCATTTTCTACAGACAGAGCGTTTCAAAACTGCTCAATCAAAAGTATGGTTTAACTCTGTTAGCTGAATGCTCAGATCAGAAAGAAGTTTCACAGAATGCTTCTGTGTAGTTTATATTTGAATATATTCCTTTTTCCACTACTACGCTCTTAGCGCTCCAAATGTCCAGTTGCATTTTCTACAGAAAGAGTGTTCAGATCTGCTCAATCAAAATTATGGTTTAACTCTGTTAGCTGAATGCACAGATCAGAAAGAAGTTTCACCGAATGATTCTGTGTAGTTTATATTTGAAGACATTCCTTTTTCCACTATTAACCTCTTAGCGCTCCGAATCTCCACTTGCATTTTCTACAAAAAGAGTGTTTCATAACTGCTCAATCAAAAATATGTTTTATCTCTGTTAACTGAATTTACAGATCAGAAATAAGTTTCACAGAATGCATCTGTGTAGTTTTTATTTGAAGATATTCTTTTTCCCAATGTAGGCCTCTTAGCGCTTAGCATGTCCAATTGCAGTTTCTACAGAAAGAGTGTTTCAGAACGGCTCAATCAAAAGTAAGGTTCAACTCTGTTAGTTGAATGCACAGAACAGAAAGAATTTTAACAGAATGCTACTGTGTAGTTTATATTTGAATATATTCCTTTTTCCACTATTACTCTCTTAGCGCTCCGAATGTCCACTTGCATTTTCTACAGAAAGAGTGTTCAGAACTGCGCAATCAAAAGTATGGTTTAACTCTGTTAGCTTAATGAACATATCAGAAATAAGTTTCACACAACGCTTCTGTGTAGTTTTTATTTGAAGATATTATTTTTCCCAATATAGGCCTCTTAGCGCTCAGAATGTCCAATTGCAGTTTCTACAGAAAGAGTGTTTCAGAAAGGCTCAATCAAAAGTAAGGTTCAACTCTGTTAGTTGAATGCACAGAACAGAAAGAAGTTTCATACAATGCTTCTGTGTAGTTTATATTTGAACATATTCTTTTCTCCACTATTACCCACTTAGCGCTACGAATGTCCAGTTGCATTTTCTACAGACAGAGTGTTTCAAAACTGCTCAATCAAAAGTATGGTTTAACTCTGTTAGCTGAATGCTCAGATCAGAAAGAATTCTCACAGAATGCTTCCGTGTAGTTTATATTTGAATATATTCCTTTTTCCACTACTACTCTCTTAGCGCTCCAAATGTCCAGTTGCATTTTCTACAGAAAGAGTGTTCAGATCTGCTCAATCAAAAGTATGGTTTAACTCTGTTAGCTGAATGCACAGTTCAGAAAGAAGTTTCACAGAATGATTCTCTGTAGTTTATATTTGGAGACATTCCTTTTTCCACTATTACCCTCTTAGCGCTCCGAATCTCCACTTGCATTTTCTACAGAAAGAGTGTTTCAGAACGGCTCAATCAAAACTAAGGTTCAACTCTTTTTGTTGAACAAACAGAACAGAAAGAAGTTTCACACAATTCTTCTGTGTAGTTTTTATTTGTAGACATTCTTTTTCCCAATATAGGCCTCTTAGCGCTCAGAATGTCCCATTGCAGTTTCTACAGAAAGAGTGTTTCAGAACGGCTCAATCAAAAGTAAGGTTCAACTCTGTTAGTTGAATGCACAGAACAGAAAGATGTTTCATACAATGCTTCTGTGTAGTTTATATTTGAACATATTCTTTTTTCCACTATTACCCACTTAGCGCTACGAATGTCCAGTTGCATTTTCTACAGACAGAGTGTTCCAAAACTGCTCAATCAAAAGTATGGTTTAACTCTGTTAGCTGAATGCTCAGATCAGAAAGAAGTTTCACAGAATGCTTCTGTGTAGTTTATATTTGAATATATTCCTTTTTCCACTACTACGCTCTTAGCGCTCCAAATGTCCAGTTGCATTTTCTACAGAAAGAGTGTTCAGATCTGCTCAATCAAAAGTATGGTTTAACTCTGTTAGTTGAATGCACAGATCAGAAAGAAGTTTCACCGAATGATTCTGTGTAGGTTATATTTGAAGACATTCCTTTTTCCACTATTACCCTCTTAGCGCTCCGAATCTCCACTTGCATTTTCTACAAAAAGTGTGTTTCATAACTGCTCAATCAAAAATATGTTTTATCTCTGTTAACTGAATTTACAGATCAGAAATAAGTTTCACAGAATGCATCTGTGTAGTTTTTATTTGAAGATATTCTTTTTCCCAATGTAGGCCTCTTAGCGCTTAGCATGTCCAATTGCAGTTTCTACAGAAAGAGTGTTTCAGAACGGCTCAATCAAAAGTAAGGTTCAACTCTGTTAGTTGAATGCACAGAACAGAAAGAATTTTCACAGAATGCTACTGTGTAGTTTATATTTGAATATATTCCTTTTTCCACTATTACTCTCTTAGCGCTCCGAATGTCCACTTGCATTTTCTACAGAAAGAGTGTTCAGAACTGCGCAATCAAAAGTATGGTTTAACTCTGTTAGCTTAATGAACATATCAGAAATAAGTTTCACACAACGCTTCTGTGTAGTTTTTATTTGAAGATATTATTTTTCCCAATATAGGCCTCTTAGCGCTCAGAATGTCCAATTGCAGTTTCTACAGAAAGAGTGTTTCAGAAAGGATCAATCAAAAGTAAGGTTCAACTCTGTTAGTTGAATGCACAGAACAGAAAGAAGTTTCATACAATGCTTCTGTGTAGTTTATATTTGAACATATTCTTTTTTCCACTATTACCCACTTAGCGCTACGAATGTCCAGTTGCATTTTCTACAGACAGAGTGTTTCAAAACTGCTCAATCAAAAGTATGGTTTAACTCTGTTAGCTGAATGCTCAGATCAGAAAGAATTTTCACAGAATGCTTCTGTGTAGTTTATATTTGAATATATTCCTTTTTCCCCTACTACTCTCTTAGCGCTCCAAATGTCCAGTTGCATTTTCTACAGAAAGAGTGTTCAGATCTGCTCAATCAAAAGTATGTTTTAACTCTGTTAGCTGAATGCACAGTTCAGAAAGAAGTTTCACAGAATGATTCTGTGTAGTTTATATTTGGAGACATTCCTTTTTCCACTATTACCCTCTTAGCGCTCCGAATCTCCACTTGCATTTTCTATAGAAAGAGTGTTTCTGAACGGCTCAATCAAAACTAAGGTTCAACTCTTTTAGTTGAACAAACAGAACAGAAAGAAGTTTCACACAATTCTTCTGTGTAGTTTTTATTTGTAGACATTCATTTTCCCAATATAGGCCTCTTAGCGCTCAGAATGTCCAATTGCAGTTCCTACAGAAAGAGTGTTTCAGAACGGCTCAATCAAAAGTAAGGTTCAACTCTGTTAGTTGAATGCACAGAACAGAAAGAAGTTTCATACAATGCTTCTGTGTAGTTTATATTTGAACATATTCTTTTTTCCACTATTACCCACTTAGCGCTACGAATGTCCAGTTGCATTTTCTACAGACAGAGCGTTTCAAAACTGCTCAATCAAAAGTATGGTTTAACTCTGTTAGCTGAATGCTCAGATCAGAAAGAAGTTTCACAGAATGCTTCTGTGTAGTTTATATTTGAATATATTCCTTTTTCCACTACTACGCTCTTAGCGCTCCAAATGTCCAGTTGCATTTTCTACAGAAAGAGTGTTCAGATCTGCTCAATCAAAATTATGGTTTAACTCTGTTAGCTGAATGCACAGATCAGAAAGAAGTTTCACCGAATGATTCTGTGTAGTTTATATTTGAAGACATTCCTTTTTCCACTATTAACCTCTTAGCGCTCCGAATCTCCACTTGCATTTTCTACAAAAAGAGTGTTTCATAACTGCTCAATCAAAAATATGTTTTATCTCTGTTAACTGAATTTACAGATCAGAAATAAGTTTCACAGAATGCATCTGTGTAGTTTTTATTTGAAGATATTCTTTTTCCCAATGTAGGCCTCTTAGCGCTTAGCATGTCCAATTGCAGTTTCTACAGAAAGAGTGTTTCAGAACGGCTCAATCAAAAGTAAGGTTCAACTCTGTTAGTTGAATGCACAGAACAGAAAGAATTTTAACAGAATGCTACTGTGTAGTTTATATTTGAATATATTCCTTTTTCCACTATTACTCTCTTAGCGCTCCGAATGTCCACTTGCATTTTCTACAGAAAGAGTGTTCAGAACTGCGCAATCAAAAGTATGGTTTAACTCTGTTAGCTTAATGAACATATCAGAAATAAGTTTCACACAACGCTTCTGTGTAGTTTTTATTTGAAGATATTATTTTTCCCAATATAGGCCTCTTAGCGCTCAGAATGTCCAATTGCAGTTTCTACAGAAAGAGTGTTTCAGAAAGGCTCAATCAAAAGTAAGGTTCAACTCTGTTAGTTGAATGCACAGAACAGAAAGAAGTTTCATACAATGCTTCTGTGTAGTTTATATTTGAACATATTCTTTTCTCCACTATTACCCACTTAGCGCTACGAATGTCCAGTTGCATTTTCTACAGACAGAGTGTTTCAAAACTGCTCAATCAAAAGTATGGTTTAACTCTGTTAGCTGAATGCTCAGATCAGAAAGAATTCTCACAGAATGCTTCCGTGTAGTTTATATTTGAATATATTCCTTTTTCCACTACTACTCTCTTAGCGCTCCAAATGTCCAGTTGCATTTTCTACAGAAAGAGTGTTCAGATCTGCTCAATCAAAAGTATGGTTTAACTCTGTTAGCTGAATGCACAGTTCAGAAAGAAGTTTCACAGAATGATTCTCTGTAGTTTATATTTGGAGACATTCCTTTTTCCACTATTACCCTCTTAGCGCTCCGAATCTCCACTTGCATTTTCTACAGAAAGAGTGTTTCAGAACGGCTCAATCAAAACTAAGGTTCAACTCTTTTTGTTGAACAAACAGAACAGAAAGAAGTTTCACACAATTCTTCTGTGTAGTTTTTATTTGTAGACATTCTTTTTCCCAATATAGGCCTCTTAGCGCTCAGAATGTCCCATTGCAGTTTCTACAGAAAGAGTGTTTCAGAACGGCTCAATCAAAAGTAAGGTTCAACTCTGTTAGTTGAATGCACAGAACAGAAAGATGTTTCATACAATGCTTCTGTGTAGTTTATATTTGAACATATTCTTTTTTCCACTATTACCCACTTAGCGCTACGCATGTCCAGTTGCATTTTCTACAGACAGAGTGTTCCAAAACTGCTCAATCAAAAGTATGGTTTAACTCTGTTAGCTGAATGCTCAGATCAGAAAGAAGTTTCACAGAATGCTTCTGTGTAGTTTATATTTGAATATATTCCTTTTTCCACTACTACGCTCTTAGCGCTCCAAATGTCCAGTTGCATTTTCTACAGAAAGAGTGTTCAGATCTGCTCAATCAAAAGTATGGTTTAACTCTGTTAGTTGAATGCACAGATCAGAAAGAAGTTTCACCGAATGATTCTGTGTAGGTTATATTTGAAGACATTCCTTTTTCCACTATTACCCTCTTAGCGCTCCGAATCTCCACTTGCATTTTCTACAAAAAGTGTGTTTCATAACTGCTCAATCAAAAATATGTTTTATCTCTGTTAACTGAATTTACAGATCAGAAATAAGTTTCACAGAATGCATCTGTGTAGTTTTTATTTGAAGATATTCTTTTTCCCAATGTAGGCCTCTTAGCGCTTAGCATGTCCAATTGCAGTTTCTACAGAAAGAGTGTTTCAGAACGGCTCAATCAAAAGTAAGGTTCAACTCTGTTAGTTGAATGCACAGAACAGAAAGAATTTTCACAGAATGCTACTGTGTAGTTTATATTTGAATATATTCCTTTTTCCACTATTACTCTCTTAGCGCTCCGAATGTCCACTTGCATTTTCTACAGAAAGAGTGTTCAGAACTGCGCAATCAAAAGTATGGTTTAACTCTGTTAGCTTAATGAACATATCAGAAATAAGTTTCACACAACGCTTCTGTGTAGTTTTTATTTGAAGATATTATTTTTCCCAATATAGGCCTCTTAGCGCTCAGAATGTCCAATTGCAGTTTCTACAGAAAGAGTGTTTCAGAAAGGATCAATCAAAAGTAAGGTTCAACTCTGTTAGTTGAATGCACAGAACAGAAAGAAGTTTCATACAATGCTTCTGTGTAGTTTATATTTGAACATATTCTTTTTTCCACTATTACCCACTTAGCGCTACGAATGTCCAGTTGCATTTTCTACAGACAGAGTGTTTCAAAACTGCTCAATCAAAAGTATGGTTTAACTCTGTTAGCTGAATGCTCAGATCAGAAAGAATTTTCACAGAATGCTTCTGTGTAGTTTATATTTGAATATATTCCTTTTTCCCCTACTACTCTCTTAGCGCTCCAAATGTCCAGTTGCATTTTCTACAGAAAGAGTGTTCAGATCTGCTCAATCAAAAGTATGTTTTAACTCTGTTAGCTGAATGCACAGTTCAGAAAGAAGTTTCACAGAATGATTCTGTGTAGTTTATATTTGGAGACATTCCTTTTTCCACTATTACCCTCTTAGCGCTCCGAATCTCCACTTGCATTTTCTATAGAAAGAGTGTTTCTGAACGGCTCAATCAAAACTAAGGTTCAACTCTTTTAGTTGAACAAACAGAACAGAAAGAAGTTTCACACAATTCTTCTGTGTAGTTTTTATTTGTAGACATTCATTTTCCCAATATAGGCCTCTTAGCGCTCAGAATGTCCAATTGCAGTTCCTACAGAAAGAGTGTTTCAGAACGGCTCAATCAAAAGTAAGGTTCAACTCTGTTAGTTGAATGCACAGAACAGAAAGAAGTTTCATACAATGCTTCTGTGTAGTTTATATTTGAACATATTCTTTTTTCCACTATTACCCACTTAGCGCTACGAATGTCCAGTTGCATTTTCTACAGACAGAGCGTTTCAAAACTGCTCAATCAAAAGTATGGTTTAACTCTGTTAGCTGAATGCTCAGATCAGAAAGAAGTTTCACAGAATGCTTCTGTGTAGTTTATATTTGAATATATTCCTTTTTCCACTACTACGCTCTTAGCGCTCCAAATGTCCAGTTGCATTTTCTACAGAAAGAGTGTTCAGATCTGCTCAATCAAAATTATGGTTTAACTCTGTTAGCTGAATGCACAGATCAGAAAGAAGTTTCACCGAATGATTCTGTGTAGTTTATATTTGAAGACATTCCTTTTTCCACTATTAACCTCTTAGCGCTCCGAATCTCCACTTGCATTTTCTACAAAAAGAGTGTTTCATAACTGCTCAATCAAAAATATGTTTTATCTCTGTTAACTGAATTTACAGATCAGAAATAAGTTTCACAGAATGCATCTGTGTAGTTTTTATTTGAAGATATTCTTTTTCCCAATGTAGGCCTCTTAGCGCTTAGCATGTCCAATTGCAGTTTCTACAGAAAGAGTGTTTCAGAACGGCTCAATCAAAAGTAAGGTTCAACTCTGTTAGTTGAATGCACAGAACAGAAAGAATTTTAACAGAATGCTACTGTGTAGTTTATATTTGAATATATTCCTTTTTCCACTATTACTCTCTTAGCGCTCCGAATGTCCACTTGCATTTTCTACAGAAAGAGTGTTCAGAACTGCGCAATCAAAAGTATGGTTTAACTCTGTTAGCTTAATGAACATATCAGAAATAAGTTTCACACAACGCTTCTGTGTAGTTTTTATTTGAAGATATTATTTTTCCCAATATAGGCCTCTTAGCGCTCAGAATGTCCAATTGCAGTTTCTACAGAAAGAGTGTTTCAGAAAGGCTCAATCAAAAGTAAGGTTCAACTCTGTTAGTTGAATGCACAGAACAGAAAGAAGTTTCATACAATGCTTCTGTGTAGTTTATATTTGAACATATTCTTTTCTCCACTATTACCCACTTAGCGCTACGAATGTCCAGTTGCATTTTCTACAGACAGAGTGTTTCAAAACTGCTCAATCAAAAGTATGGTTTAACTCTGTTAGCTGAATGCTCAGATCAGAAAGAATTCTCACAGAATGCTTCCGTGTAGTTTATATTTGAATATATTCCTTTTTCCACTACTACTCTCTTAGCGCTCCAAATGTCCAGTTGCATTTTCTACAGAAAGAGTGTTCAGATCTGCTCAATCAAAAGTATGGTTTAACTCTGTTAGCTGAATGCACAGTTCAGAAAGAAGTTTCACAGAATGATTCTCTGTAGTTTATATTTGGAGACATTCCTTTTTCCACTATTACCCTCTTAGCGCTCCGAATCTCCACTTGCATTTTCTACAGAAAGAGTGTTTCAGAACGGCTCAATCAAAACTAAGGTTCAACTCTTTTTGTTGAACAAACAGAACAGAAAGAAGTTTCACACAATTCTTCTGTGTAGTTTTTATTTGTAGACATTCTTTTTCCCAATATAGGCCTCTTAGCGCTCAGAATGTCCCATTGCAGTTTCTACAGAAAGAGTGTTTCAGAACGGCTCAATCAAAAGTAAGGTTCAACTCTGTTAGTTGAATGCACAGAACAGAAAGATGTTTCATACAATGCTTCTGTGTAGTTTATATTTGAACATATTCTTTTTTCCACTATTACCCACTTAGCGCTACGAATGTCCAGTTGCATTTTCTACAGACAGAGTGTTCCAAAACTGCTCAATCAAAAGTATGGTTTAACTCTGTTAGCTGAATGCTCAGATCAGAAAGAAGTTTCACAGAATGCTTCTGTGTAGTTTATATTTGAATATATTCCTTTTTCCACTACTACGCTCTTAGCGCTCCAAATGTCCAGTTGCATTTTCTACAGAAAGAGTGTTCAGATCTGCTCAATCAAAAGTATGGTTTAACTCTGTTAGTTGAATGCACAGATCAGAAAGAAGTTTCACCGAATGATTCTGTGTAGGTTATATTTGAAGACATTCCTTTTTCCACTATTACCCTCTTAGCGCTCCGAATCTCCACTTGCATTTTCTACAAAAAGTGTGTTTCATAACTGCTCAATCAAAAATATGTTTTATCTCTGTTAACTGAATTTACAGATCAGAAATAAGTTTCACAGAATGCATCTGTGTAGTTTTTATTTGAAGATATTCTTTTTCCCAATGTAGGCCTCTTAGCGCTTAGCATGTCCAATTGCAGTTTCTACAGAAAGAGTGTTTCAGAACGGCTCAATCAAAAGTAAGGTTCAACTCTGTTAGTTGAATGCACAGAACAGAAAGAATTTTCACAGAATGCTACTGTGTAGTTTATATTTGAATATATTCCTTTTTCCACTATTACTCTCTTAGCGCTCCGAATGTCCACTTGCATTTTCTACAGAAAGAGTGTTCAGAACTGCGCAATCAAAAGTATGGTTTAACTCTGTTAGCTTAATGAACATATCAGAAATAAGTTTCACACAACGCTTCTGTGTAGTTTTTATTTGAAGATATTATTTTTCCCAATATAGGCCTCTTAGCGCTCAGAATGTCCAATTGCAGTTTCTACAGAAAGAGTGTTTCAGAAAGGATCAATCAAAAGTAAGGTTCAACTCTGTTAGTTGAATGCACAGAACAGAAAGAAGTTTCATACAATGCTTCTGTGTAGTTTATATTTGAACATATTCTTTTTTCCACTATTACCCACTTAGCGCTACGAATGTCCAGTTGCATTTTCTACAGACAGAGTGTTTCAAAACTGCTCAATCAAAAGTATGGTTTAACTCTGTTAGCTGAATGCTCAGATCAGAAAGAATTTTCACAGAATGCTTCTGTGTAGTTTATATTTGAATATATTCCTTTTTCCCCTACTACTCTCTTAGCGCTCCAAATGTCCAGTTGCATTTTCTACAGAAAGAGTGTTCAGATCTGCTCAATCAAAAGTATGTTTTAACTCTGTTAGCTGAATGCACAGTTCAGAAAGAAGTTTCACAGAATGATTCTGTGTAGTTTATATTTGGAGACATTCCTTTTTCCACTATTACCCTCTTAGCGCTCCGAATCTCCACTTGCATTTTCTATAGAAAGAGTGTTTCTGAACGGCTCAATCAAAACTAAGGTTCAACTCTTTTAGTTGAACAAACAGAACAGAAAGAAGTTTCACACAATTCTTCTGTGTAGTTTTTATTTGTAGACATTCATTTTCCCAATATAGGCCTCTTAGCGCTCAGAATGTCCAATTGCAGTTCCTACAGAAAGAGTGTTTCAGAACGGCTCAATCAAAAGTAAGGTTCAACTCTGTTAGTTGAATGCACAGAACAGAAAGAAGTTTCATACAATGCTTCTGTGTAGTTTATATTTGAACATATTCTTTTTTCCACTATTACCCACTTAGCGCTACGAATGTCCAGTTGCATTTTCTACAGACAGAGCGTTTCAAAACTGCTCAATCAAAAGTATGGTTTAACTCTGTTAGCTGAATGCTCAGATCAGAAAGAAGTTTCACAGAATGCTTCTGTGTAGTTTATATTTGAATATATTCCTTTTTCCACTACTACGCTCTTAGCGCTCCAAATGTCCAGTTGCATTTTCTACAGAAAGAGTGTTCAGATCTGCTCAATCAAAATTATGGTTTAACTCTGTTAGCTGAATGCACAGATCAGAAAGAAGTTTCACCGAATGATTCTGTGTAGTTTATATTTGAAGACATTCCTTTTTCCACTATTAACCTCTTAGCGCTCCGAATCTCCACTTGCATTTTCTACAAAAAGAGTGTTTCATAACTGCTCAATCAAAAATATGTTTTATCTCTGTTAACTGAATTTACAGATCAGAAATAAGTTTCACAGAATGCATCTGTGTAGTTTTTATTTGAAGATATTCTTTTTCCCAATGTAGGCCTCTTAGCGCTTAGCATGTCCAATTGCAGTTTCTACAGAAAGAGTGTTTCAGAACGGCTCAATCAAAAGTAAGGTTCAACTCTGTTAGTTGAATGCACAGAACAGAAAGAATTTTAACAGAATGCTACTGTGTAGTTTATATTTGAATATATTCCTTTTTCCACTATTACTCTCTTAGCGCTCCGAATGTCCACTTGCATTTTCTACAGAAAGAGTGTTCAGAACTGCGCAATCAAAAGTATGGTTTAACTCTGTTAGCTTAATGAACATATCAGAAATAAGTTTCACACAACGCTTCTGTGTAGTTTTTATTTGAAGATATTATTTTTCCCAATATAGGCCTCTTAGCGCTCAGAATGTCCAATTGCAGTTTCTACAGAAAGAGTGTTTCAGAAAGGCTCAATCAAAAGTAAGGTTCAACTCTGTTAGTTGAATGCACAGAACAGAAAGAAGTTTCATACAATGCTTCTGTGTAGTTTATATTTGAACATATTCTTTTCTCCACTATTACCCACTTAGCGCTACGAATGTCCAGTTGCATTTTCTACAGACAGAGTGTTTCAAAACTGCTCAATCAAAAGTATGGTTTAACTCTGTTAGCTGAATGCTCAGATCAGAAAGAATTCTCACAGAATGCTTCCGTGTAGTTTATATTTGAATATATTCCTTTTTCCACTACTACTCTCTTAGCGCTCCAAATGTCCAGTTGCATTTTCTACAGAAAGAGTGTTCAGATCTGCTCAATCAAAAGTATGGTTTAACTCTGTTAGCTGAATGCACAGTTCAGAAAGAAGTTTCACAGAATGATTCTCTGTAGTTTATATTTGGAGACATTCCTTTTTCCACTATTACCCTCTTAGCGCTCCGAATCTCCACTTGCATTTTCTACAGAAAGAGTGTTTCAGAACGGCTCAATCAAAACTAAGGTTCAACTCTTTTTGTTGAACAAACAGAACAGAAAGAAGTTTCACACAATTCTTCTGTGTAGTTTTTATTTGTAGACATTCTTTTTCCCAATATAGGCCTCTTAGCGCTCAGAATGTCCCATTGCAGTTTCTACAGAAAGAGTGTTTCAGAACGGCTCAATCAAAAGTAAGGTTCAACTCTGTTAGTTGAATGCACAGAACAGAAAGATGTTTCATACAATGCTTCTGTGTAGTTTATATTTGAACATATTCTTTTTTCCACTATTACCCACTTAGCGCTACGCATGTCCAGTTGCATTTTCTACAGACAGAGTGTTCCAAAACTGCTCAATCAAAAGTATGGTTTAACTCTGTTAGCTGAATGCTCAGATCAGAAAGAAGTTTCACAGAATGCTTCTGTGTAGTTTATATTTGAATATATTCCTTTTTCCACTACTACGCTCTTAGCGCTCCAAATGTCCAGTTGCATTTTCTACAGAAAGAGTGTTCAGATCTGCTCAATCAAAAGTATGGTTTAACTCTGTTAGTTGAATGCACAGATCAGAAAGAAGTTTCACCGAATGATTCTGTGTAGGTTATATTTGAAGACATTCCTTTTTCCACTATTACCCTCTTAGCGCTCCGAATCTCCACTTGCATTTTCTACAAAAAGTGTGTTTCATAACTGCTCAATCAAAAATATGTTTTATCTCTGTTAACTGAATTTACAGATCAGAAATAAGTTTCACAGAATGCATCTGTGTAGTTTTTATTTGAAGATATTCTTTTTCCCAATGTAGGCCTCTTAGCGCTTAGCATGTCCAATTGCAGTTTCTACAGAAAGAGTGTTTCAGAACGGCTCAATCAAAAGTAAGGTTCAACTCTGTTAGTTGAATGCACAGAACAGAAAGAATTTTCACAGAATGCTACTGTGTAGTTTATATTTGAATATATTCCTTTTTCCACTATTACTCTCTTAGCGCTCCGAATGTCCACTTGCATTTTCTACAGAAAGAGTGTTCAGAACTGCGCAATCAAAAGTATGGTTTAACTCTGTTAGCTTAATGAACATATCAGAAATAAGTTTCACACAACGCTTCTGTGTAGTTTTTATTTGAAGATATTATTTTTCCCAATATAGGCCTCTTAGCGCTCAGAATGTCCAATTGCAGTTTCTACAGAAAGAGTGTTTCAGAAAGGATCAATCAAAAGTAAGGTTCAACTCTGTTAGTTGAATGCACAGAACAGAAAGAAGTTTCATACAATGCTTCTGTGTAGTTTATATTTGAACATATTCTTTTTTCCACTATTACCCACTTAGCGCTACGAATGTCCAGTTGCATTTTCTACAGACAGAGTGTTTCAAAACTGCTCAATCAAAAGTATGGTTTAACTCTGTTAGCTGAATGCTCAGATCAGAAAGAATTTTCACAGAATGCTTCTGTGTAGTTTATATTTGAATATATTCCTTTTTCCCCTACTACTCTCTTAGCGCTCCAAATGTCCAGTTGCATTTTCTACAGAAAGAGTGTTCAGATCTGCTCAATCAAAAGTATGTTTTAACTCTGTTAGCTGAATGCACAGTTCAGAAAGAAGTTTCACAGAATGATTCTGTGTAGTTTATATTTGGAGACATTCCTTTTTCCACTATTACCCTCTTAGCGCTCCGAATCTCCACTTGCATTTTCTATAGAAAGAGTGTTTCTGAACGGCTCAATCAAAACTAAGGTTCAACTCTTTTAGTTGAACAAACCGAACAGAAAGAAGTTTCACACAATTCTTCTGTGTAGTTTTTATTTGTAGACATTCATTTTCCCAATATAGGCCTCTTAGCGCTCAGAATGTCCAATTGCAGTTCCTACAGAAAGAGTGTTTCAGAACGGCTCAATCAAAAGTAAGGTTCAACTCTGTTAGTTGAATGCACAGAACAGAAAGAAGTTTCATACAATGCTTCTGTGTAGTTTATATTTGAACATATTCTTTTTTCCACTATTACCCACTTAGCGCTACGAATGTCCAGTTGCATTTTCTACAGACAGAGCGTTTCAAAACTGCTCAATCAAAAGTATGGTTTAACTCTGTTAGCTGAATGCTCAGATCAGAAAGAAGTTTCACAGAATGCTTCTGTGTAGTTTATATTTGAATATATTCCTTTTTCCACTACTACGCTCTTAGCGCTCCAAATGTCCAGTTGCATTTTCTACAGAAAGAGTGTTCAGATCTGCTCAATCAAAATTATGGTTTAACTCTGTTAGCTGAATGCACAGATCAGAAAGAAGTTTCACCGAATGATTCTGTGTAGTTTATATTTGAAGACATTCCTTTTTCCACTATTAACCTCTTAGCGCTCCGAATCTCCACTTGCATTTTCTACAAAAAGAGTGTTTCATAACTGCTCAATCAAAAATATGTTTTATCTCTGTTAACTGAATTTACAGATCAGAAATAAGTTTCACAGAATGCATCTGTGTAGTTTTTATTTGAAGATATTCTTTTTCCCAATGTAGGCCTCTTAGCGCTTAGCATGTCCAATTGCAGTTTCTACAGAAAGAGTGTTTCAGAACGGCTCAATCAAAAGTAAGGTTCAACTCTGTTAGTTGAATGCACAGAACAGAAAGAATTTTCACAGAATGCTACTGTGTAGTTTATATTTGAATATATTCCTTTTTCCACTATTACTCTCTTAGCGCTCCGAATGTCCACTTGCATTTTCTACAGAAAGAGTGTTCAGAACTGCGCAATCAAAAGTATGGTTTAACTCTGTTAGCTTAATGAACATATCAGAAATAAGTTTCACACAACGCTTCTGTGTAGTTTTTATTTGAAGATATTATTTTTCCCAATATAGGCCTCTTAGCGCTCAGAATGTCCAATTGCAGTTTCTACAGAAAGAGTGTTTCAGAAAGGCTCAATCAAAAGTAAGGTTCAACTCTGTTAGTTGAATGCACAGAACAGAAAGAAGTTTCATACAATGCTTCTGTGTAGTTTATATTTGAACATATTCTTTTCTCCACTATTACCCACTTAGCGCTACGAATGTCCAGTTGCATTTTCTACAGACAGAGTGTTTCAAAACTGCTCAATCAAAAGTATGGTTTAACTCTGTTAGCTGAATGCTCAGATCAGAAAGAATTCTCACAGAATGCTTCCGTGTAGTTTATATTTGAATATATTCCTTTTTCCACTACTACTCTCTTAGCGCTCCAAATGTCCAGTTGCATTTTCTACAGAAAGAGTGTTCAGATCTGCTCAATCAAAAGTATGGTTTAACTCTGTTAGCTGAATGCACAGTTCAGAAAGAAGTTTCACAGAATGATTCTCTGTAGTTTATATTTGGAGACATTCCTTTTTCCACTATTACCCTCTTAGCGCTCCGAATCTCCACTTGCATTTTCTACAGAAAGAGTGTTTCAGAACGGCTCAATCAAAACTAAGGTTCAACTCTTTTTGTTGAACAAACAGAACAGAAAGAAGTTTCACACAATTCTTCTGTGTAGTTTTTATTTGTAGACATTCTTTTTCCCAATATAGGCCTCTTAGCGCTCAGAATGTCCCATTGCAGTTTCTACAGAAAGAGTGTTTCAGAACGGCTCAATCAAAAGTAAGGTTCAACTCTGTTAGTTGAATGCACAGAACAGAAAGATGTTTCATACAATGCTTCTGTGTAGTTTATATTTGAACATATTCTTTTTTCCACTATTACCCACTTAGCGCTACGAATGTCCAGTTGCATTTTCTACAGACAGAGTGTTCCAAAACTGCTCAATCAAAAGTATGGTTTAACTCTGTTAGCTGAATGCTCAGATCAGAAAGAAGTTTCACAGAATGCTTCTGTGTAGTTTATATTTGAATATATTCCTTTTTCCACTACTACGCTCTTAGCGCTCCAAATGTCCAGTTGCATTTTCTACAGAAAGAGTGTTCAGATCTGCTCAATCAAAAGTATGGTTTAACTCTGTTAGTTGAATGCACAGATCAGAAAGAAGTTTCACCGAATGATTCTGTGTAGGTTATATTTGAAGACATTCCTTTTTCCACTATTACCCTCTTAGCGCTCCGAATCTCCACTTGCATTTTCTACAAAAAGTGTGTTTCATAACTGCTCAATCAAAAATATGTTTTATCTCTGTTAACTGAATTTACAGATCAGAAATAAGTTTCACAGAATGCATCTGTGTAGTTTTTATTTGAAGATATTCTTTTTCCCAATGTAGGCCTCTTAGCGCTTAGCATGTCCAATTGCAGTTTCTACAGAAAGAGTGTTTCAGAACGGCTCAATCAAAAGTAAGGTTCAACTCTGTTAGTTGAATGCACAGAACAGAAAGAATTTTCACAGAATGCTACTGTGTAGTTTATATTTGAATATATTCCTTTTTCCACTATTACTCTCTTAGCGCTCCGAATGTCCACTTGCATTTTCTACAGAAAGAGTGTTCAGAACTGCGCAATCAAAAGTATGGTTTAACTCTGTTAGCTTAATGAACATATCAGAAATAAGTTTCACACAACGCTTCTGTGTAGTTTTTATTTGAAGATATTATTTTTCCCAATATAGGCCTCTTAGCGCTCAGAATGTCCAATTGCAGTTTCTACAGAAAGAGTGTTTCAGAAAGGATCAATCAAAAGTAAGGTTCAACTCTGTTAGTTGAATGCACAGAACAGAAAGAAGTTTCATACAATGCTTCTGTGTAGTTTATATTTGAACATATTCTTTTTTCCACTATTACCCACTTAGCGCTACGAATGTCCAGTTGCATTTTCTACAGACAGAGTGTTTCAAAACTGCTCAATCAAAAGTATGGTTTAACTCTGTTAGCTGAATGCTCAGATCAGAAAGAATTTTCACAGAATGCTTCTGTGTAGTTTATATTTGAATATATTCCTTTTTCCCCTACTACTCTCTTAGCGCTCCAAATGTCCAGTTGCATTTTCTACAGAAAGAGTGTTCAGATCTGCTCAATCAAAAGTATGTTTTAACTCTGTTAGCTGAATGCACAGTTCAGAAAGAAGTTTCACAGAATGATTCTGTGTAGTTTATATTTGGAGACATTCCTTTTTCCACTATTACCCTCTTAGCGCTCCGAATCTCCACTTGCATTTTCTATAGAAAGAGTGTTTCTGAACGGCTCAATCAAAACTAAGGTTCAACTCTTTTAGTTGAACAAACAGAACAGAAAGAAGTTTCACACAATTCTTCTGTGTAGTTTTTATTTGTAGACATTCATTTTCCCAATATAGGCCTCTTAGCGCTCAGAATGTCCAATTGCAGTTCCTACAGAAAGAGTGTTTCAGAACGGCTCAATCAAAAGTAAGGTTCAACTCTGTTAGTTGAATGCACAGAACAGAAAGAAGTTTCATACAATGCTTCTGTGTAGTTTATATTTGAACATATTCTTTTTTCCACTATTACCCACTTAGCGCTACGAATGTCCAGTTGCATTTTCTACAGACAGAGCGTTTCAAAACTGCTCAATCAAAAGTATGGTTTAACTCTGTTAGCTGAATGCTCAGATCAGAAAGAAGTTTCACAGAATGCTTCTGTGTAGTTTATATTTGAATATATTCCTTTTTCCACTACTACGCTCTTAGCGCTCCAAATGTCCAGTTGCATTTTCTACAGAAAGAGTGTTCAGATCTGCTCAATCAAAATTATGGTTTAACTCTGTTAGCTGAATGCACAGATCAGAAAGAAGTTTCACCGAATGATTCTGTGTAGTTTATATTTGAAGACATTCCTTTTTCCACTATTAACCTCTTAGCGCTCCGAATCTCCACTTGCATTTTCTACAAAAAGAGTGTTTCATAACTGCTCAATCAAAAATATGTTTTATCTCTGTTAACTGAATTTACAGATCAGAAATAAGTTTCACAGAATGCATCTGTGTAGTTTTTATTTGAAGATATTCTTTTTCCCAATGTAGGCCTCTTAGCGCTTAGCATGTCCAATTGCAGTTTCTACAGAAAGAGTGTTTCAGAACGGCTCAATCAAAAGTAAGGTTCAACTCTGTTAGTTGAATGCACAGAACAGAAAGAATTTTAACAGAATGCTACTGTGTAGTTTATATTTGAATATATTCCTTTTTCCACTATTACTCTCTTAGCGCTCCGAATGTCCACTTGCATTTTCTACAGAAAGAGTGTTCAGAACTGCGCAATCAAAAGTATGGTTTAACTCTGTTAGCTTAATGAACATATCAGAAATAAGTTTCACACAACGCTTCTGTGTAGTTTTTATTTGAAGATATTATTTTTCCCAATATAGGCCTCTTAGCGCTCAGAATGTCCAATTGCAGTTTCTACAGAAAGAGTGTTTCAGAAAGGCTCAATCAAAAGTAAGGTTCAACTCTGTTAGTTGAATGCACAGAACAGAAAGAATTTTCATACAATGCTTCTGTGTAGTTTATATTTGAACATATTCTTTTCTCCACTATTACCCACTTAGCGCTACGAATGTCCAGTTGCATTTTCTACAGACAGAGTGTTTCAAAACTGCTCAATCAAAAGTATGGTTTAACTCTGTTAGCTGAATGCTCAGATCAGAAAGAATTCTCACAGAATGCTTCCGTGTAGTTTATATTTGAATATATTCCTTTTTCCACTACTACTCTCTTAGCGCTCCAAATGTCCAGTTGCATTTTCTACAGAAAGAGTGTTCAGATCTGCTCAATCAAAAGTATGGTTTAACTCTGTTAGCTGAATGCACAGTTCAGAAAGAAGTTTCACAGAATGATTCTCTGTAGTTTATATTTGGAGACATTCCTTTTTCCACTATTACCCTCTTAGCGCTCCGAATCTCCACTTGCATTTTCTACAGAAAGAGTGTTTCAGAACGGCTCAATCAAAACTAAGGTTCAACTCTTTTTGTTGAACAAACAGAACAGAAAGAAGTTTCACACAATTCTTCTGTGTAGTTTTTATTTGTAGACATTCTTTTTCCCAATATAGGCCTCTTAGCGCTCAGAATGTCCCATTGCAGTTTCTACAGAAAGAGTGTTTCAGAACGGCTCAATCAAAAGTAAGGTTCAACTCTGTTAGTTGAATGCACAGAACAGAAAGATGTTTCATACAATGCTTCTGTGTAGTTTATATTTGAACATATTCTTTTTTCCACTATTACCCACTTAGCGCTACGCATGTCCAGTTGCATTTTCTACAGACAGAGTGTTCCAAAACTGCTCAATCAAAAGTATGGTTTAACTCTGTTAGCTGAATGCTCAGATCAGAAAGAAGTTTCACAGAATGCTTCTGTGTAGTTTATATTTGAATATATTCCTTTTTCCACTACTACGCTCTTAGCGCTCCAAATGTCCAGCTGCATTTTCTACAGAAAGAGTGTTCAGATCTGCTCAATCAAAAGTATGGTTTAACTCTGTTAGTTGAATGCACAGATCAGAAAGAAGTTTCACCGAATGATTCTGTGTAGGTTATATTTGAAGACATTCCTTTTTCCACTATTACCCTCTTAGCGCTCCGAATCTCCACTTGCATTTTCTACAAAAAGTGTGTTTCATAACTGCTCAATCAAAAATATGTTTTATCTCTGTTAACTGAATTTACAGATCAGAAATAAGTTTCACAGAATGCATCTGTGTAGTTTTTATTTGAAGATATTCTTTTTCCCAATGTAGGCCTCTTAGCGCTTAGCATGTCCAATTGCAGTTTCTACAGAAAGAGTGTTTCAGAACGGCTCAATCAAAAGTAAGGTTCAACTCTGTTAGTTGAATGCACAGAACAGAAAGAATTTTCACAGAATGCTACTGTGTAGTTTATATTTGAATATATTCCTTTTTCCACTATTACTCTCTTAGCGCTCCGAATGTCCACTTGCATTTTCTACAGAAAGAGTGTTCAGAACTGCGCAATCAAAAGTATGGTTTAACTCTGTTAGCTTAATGAACATATCAGAAATAAGTTTCACACAACGCTTCTGTGTAGTTTTTATTTGAAGATATTATTTTTCCCAATATAGGCCTCTTAGCGCTCAGAATGTCCAATTGCAGTTTCTACAGAAAGAGTGTTTCAGAAAGGATCAATCAAAAGTAAGGTTCAACTCTGTTAGTTGAATGCACAGAACAGAAAGAAGTTTCATACAATGCTTCTGTGTAGTTTATATTTGAACATATTCTTTTTTCCACTATTACCCACTTAGCGCTACGAATGTCCAGTTGCATTTTCTACAGACAGAGTGTTTCAAAACTGCTCAATCAAAAGTATGGTTTAACTCTGTTAGCTGAATGCTCAGATCAGAAAGAATTTTCACAGAATGCTTCTGTGTAGTTTATATTTGAATATATTCCTTTTTCCCCTACTACTCTCTTAGCGCTCCAAATGTCCAGTTGCATTTTCTACAGAAAGAGTGTTCAGATCTGCTCAATCAAAAGTATGTTTTAACTCTGTTAGCTGAATGCACAGTTCAGAAAGAAGTTTCACAGAATGATTCTGTGTAGTTTATATTTGGAGACATTCCTTTTTCCACTATTACCCTCTTAGCGCTCCGAATCTCCACTTGCATTTTCTATAGAAAGAGTGTTTCTGAACGGCTCAATCAAAACTAAGGTTCAACTCTTTTAGTTGAACAAACAGAACAGAAAGAAGTTTCACACAATTCTTCTGTGTAGTTTTTATTTGTAGACATTCATTTTCCCAATATAGGCCTCTTAGCGCTCAGAATGTCCAATTGCAGTTCCTACAGAAAGAGTGTTTCAGAACGGCTCAATCAAAAGTAAGGTTCAACTCTGTTAGTTGAATGCACAGAACAGAAAGAAGTTTCATACAATGCTTCTGTGTAGTTTATATTTGAACATATTCTTTTTTCCACTATTACCCACTTAGCGCTACGAATGTCCAGTTGCATTTTCTACAGACAGAGCGTTTCAAAACTGCTCAATCAAAAGTATGGTTTAACTCTGTTAGCTGAATGCTCAGATCAGAAAGAAGTTTCACAGAATGCTTCTGTGTAGTTTATATTTGAATATATTCCTTTTTCCACTACTACGCTCTTAGCGCTCCAAATGTCCAGTTGCATTTTCTACAGAAAGAGTGTTCAGATCTGCTCAATCAAAATTATGGTTTAACTCTGTTAGCTGAATGCACAGATCAGAAAGAAGTTTCACCGAATGATTCTGTGTAGTTTATATTTGAAGACATTCCTTTTTCCACTATTAACCTCTTAGCGCTCCGAATCTCCACTTGCATTTTCTACAAAAAGAGTGTTTCATAACTGCTCAATCAAAAATATGTTTTATCTCTGTTAACTGAATTTACAGATCAGAAATAAGTTTCACAGAATGCATCTGTGTAGTTTTTATTTGAAGATATTCTTTTTCCCAATGTAGGCCTCTTAGCGCTTAGCATGTCCAATTGCAGTTTCTACAGAAAGAGTGTTTCAGAACGGCTCAATCAAAAGTAAGGTTCAACTCTGTTAGTTGAATGCACAGAACAGAAAGAATTTTAACAGAATGCTACTGTGTAGTTTATATTTGAATATATTCCTTTTTCCACTATTACTCTCTTAGCGCTCCGAATGTCCACTTGCATTTTCTACAGAAAGAGTGTTCAGAACTGCGCAATCAAAAGTATGGTTTAACTCTGTTAGCTTAATGAACATATCAGAAATAAGTTTCACACAACGCTTCTGTGTAGTTTTTATTTGAAGATATTATTTTTCCCAATATAGGCCTCTTAGCGCTCAGAATGTCCAATTGCAGTTTCTACAGAAAGAGTGTTTCAGAAAGGCTCAATCAAAAGTAAGGTTCAACTCTGTTAGTTGAATGCACAGAACAGAAAGAAGTTTCATACAATGCTTCTGTGTAGTTTATATTTGAACATATTCTTTTCTCCACTATTACCCACTTAGCGCTACGAATGTCCAGTTGCATTTTCTACAGACAGAGTGTTTCAAAACTGCTCAATCAAAAGTATGGTTTAACTCTGTTAGCTGAATGCTCAGATCAGAAAGAATTCTCACAGAATGCTTCCGTGTAGTTTATATTTGAATATATTCCTTTTTCCACTACTACTCTCTTAGCGCTCCAAATGTCCAGTTGCATTTTCTACAGAAAGAGTGTTCAGATCTGCTCAATCAAAAGTATGGTTTAACTCTGTTAGCTGAATGCACAGTTCAGAAAGAAGTTTCGCAGAATGATTCTCTGTAGTTTATATTTGGAGACATTCCTTTTTCCACTATTACCCTCTTAGCGCTCCGAATCTCCACTTGCATTTTCTACAGAAAGAGTGTTTCAGAACGGCTCAATCAAAACTAAGGTTCAACTCTTTTTGTTGAACAAACAGAACAGAAAGAAGTTTCACACAATTCTTCTGTGTAGTTTTTATTTGTAGACATTCTTTTTCCCAATATAGGCCTCTTAGCGCTCAGAATGTCCCATTGCAGTTTCTACAGAAAGAGTGTTTCAGAACGGCTCAATCAAAAGTAAGGTTCAACTCTGTTAGTTGAATGCACAGAACAGAAAGATGTTTCATACAATGCTTCTGTGTAGTTTATATTTGAACATATTCTTTTTTCCACTATTACCCACTTAGCGCTACGCATGTCCAGTTGCATTTTCTACAGACAGAGTGTTCCAAAACTGCTCAATCAAAAGTATGGTTTAACTCTGTTAGCTGAATGCTCAGATCAGAAAGAAGTTTCACAGAATGCTTCTGTGTAGTTTATATTTGAATATATTCCTTTTTCCACTACTACGCTCTTAGCGCTCCAAATGTCCAGTTGCATTTTCTACAGAAAGAGTGTTCAGATCTGCTCAATCAAAAGTATGGTTTAACTCTGTTAGTTGAATGCACAGATCAGAAAGAAGTTTCACCGAATGATTCTGTGTAGGTTATATTTGAAGACATTCCTTTTTCCACTATTACCCTCTTAGCGCTCCGAATCTCCACTTGCATTTTCTACAAAAAGTGTGTTTCATAACTGCTCAATCAAAAATATGTTTTATCTCTGTTAACTGAATTTACAGATCAGAAATAAGTTTCACAGAATGCATCTGTGTAGTTTTTATTTGAAGATATTCTTTTTCCCAATGTAGGCCTCTTAGCGCTTAGCATGTCCAATTGCAGTTTCTACAGAAAGAGTGTTTCAGAACGGCTCAATCAAAAGTAAGGTTCAACTCTGTTAGTTGAATGCACAGAACAGAAAGAATTTTCACAGAATGCTACTGTGTAGTTTATATTTGAATATATTCCTTTTTCCACTATTACTCTCTTAGCGCTCCGAATGTCCACTTGCATTTTCTACAGAAAGAGTGTTCAGAACTGCGCAATCAAAAGTATGGTTTAACTCTGTTAGCTTAATGAACATATCAGAAATAAGTTTCACACAACGCTTCTGTGTAGTTTTTATTTGAAGATATTATTTTTCCCAATATAGGCCTCTTAGCGCTCAGAATGTCCAATTGCAGTTTCTACAGAAAGAGTGTTTCAGAAAGGATCAATCAAAAGTAAGGTTCAACTCTGTTAGTTGAATGCACAGAACAGAAAGAAGTTTCATACAATGCTTCTGTGTAGTTTATATTTGAACATATTCTTTTTTCCACTATTACCCACTTAGCGCTACGAATGTCCAGTTGCATTTTCTACAGACAGAGTGTTTCAAAACTGCTCAATCAAAAGTATGGTTTAACTCTGTTAGCTGAATGCTCAGATCAGAAAGAATTTTCACAGAATGCTTCTGTGTAGTTTATATTTGAATATATTCCTTTTTCCCCTACTACTCTCTTAGCGCTCCAAATGTCCAGTTGCATTTTCTACAGAAAGAGTGTTCAGATCTGCTCAATCAAAAGTATGTTTTAACTCTGTTAGCTGAATGCACAGTTCAGAAAGAAGTTTCACAGAATGATTCTGTGTAGTTTATATTTGGAGACATTCCTTTTTCCACTATTACCCTCTTAGCGCTCCGAATCTCCACTTGCATTTTCTATAGAAAGAGTGTTTCTGAACGGCTCAATCAAAACTAAGGTTCAACTCTTTTAGTTGAACAAACAGAACAGAAAGAAGTTTCACACAATTCTTCTGTGTAGTTTTTATTTGTAGACATTCATTTTCCCAATATAGGCCTCTTAGCGCTCAGAATGTCCAATTGCAGTTCCTACAGAAAGAGTGTTTCAGAACGGCTCAATCAAAAGTAAGGTTCAACTCTGTTAGTTGAATGCACAGAACAGAAAGAAGTTTCATACAATGCTTCTGTGTAGTTTATATTTGAACATATTCTTTTTTCCACTATTACCCACTTAGCGCTACGAATGTCCAGTTGCATTTTCTACAGACAGAGCGTTTCAAAACTGCTCAATCAAAAGTATGGTTTAACTCTGTTAGCTGAATGCTCAGATCAGAAAGAAGTTTCACAGAATGCTTCTGTGTAGTTTATATTTGAATATATTCCTTTTTCCACTACTACGCTCTTAGCGCTCCAAATGTCCAGTTGCATTTTCTACAGAAAGAGTGTTCAGATCTGCTCAATCAAAATTATGGTTTAACTCTGTTAGCTGAATGCACAGATCAGAAAGAAGTTTCACCGAATGATTCTGTGTAGTTTATATTTGAAGACATTCCTTTTTCCACTATTAACCTCTTAGCGCTCCGAATCTCCACTTGCATTTTCTACAAAAAGAGTGTTTCATAACTGCTCAATCAAAAATATGTTTTATCTCTGTTAACTGAATTTACAGATCAGAAATAAGTTTCACAGAATGCATCTGTGTAGTTTTTATTTGAAGATATTCTTTTTCCCAATGTAGGCCTCTTAGCGCTTAGCATGTCCAATTGCAGTTTCTACAGAAAGAGTGTTTCAGAACGGCTCAATCAAAAGTAAGGTTCAACTCTGTTAGTTGAATGCACAGAACAGAAAGAATTTTAACAGAATGCTACTGTGTAGTTTATATTTGAATATATTCCTTTTTCCACTATTACTCTCTTAGCGCTCCGAATGTCCACTTGCATTTTCTACAGAAAGAGTGTTCAGAACTGCGCAATCAAAAGTATGGTTTAACTCTGTTAGCTTAATGAACATATCAGAAATAAGTTTCACACAACGCTTCTGTGTAGTTTTTATTTGAAGATATTATTTTTCCCAATATAGGCCTCTTAGCGCTCAGAATGTCCAATTGCAGTTTCTACAGAAAGAGTGTTTCAGAAAGGCTCAAT
Source organism: Symphalangus syndactylus (assembly GCF_028878055.3). Taxonomy (NCBI): domain Eukaryota; kingdom Metazoa; phylum Chordata; class Mammalia; order Primates; family Hylobatidae; genus Symphalangus; species Symphalangus syndactylus. The sequence goes on along the minus strand of NC_072445.2, from coordinate 6,595,947 downwards.
CAAAAGTAAGGTTCAACTCTGTTAGTTGAATGCACAGAACAGAAAGAAGTTTCATACAATGCTTCTGTGTAGTTTATATTTGAACATATTCTTTTCTCCACTATTACCCACTTAGCGCTACGAATGTCCAGTTGCATTTTCTACAGACAGAGTGTTTCAAAACTGCTCAATCAAAAGTATGGTTTAACTCTGTTAGCTGAATGCTCAGATCAGAAAGAATTCTCACAGAATGCTTCCGTGTAGTTTATATTTGAATATATTCCTTTTTCCACTACTACTCTCTTAGCGCTCCAAATGTCCAGTTGCATTTTCTACAGAAAGAGTGTTCAGATCTGCTCAATCAAAAGTATGTTTTAACTCTGTTAGCTGAATGCACAGTTCAGAAAGAAGTTTCACAGAATGATTCTGTGTAGTTTATATTTGGAGACATTCCTTTTTCCACTATTACCCTCTTAGCGCTCCGAATCTCCACTTGCATTTTCTATAGAAAGAGTGTTTCTGAACGGCTCAATCAAAACTAAGGTTCAACTCTTTTAGTTGAACAAACAGAACAGAAAGAAGTTTCACACAATTCTTCTGTGTAGTTTTTATTTGTAGACATTCATTTTCCCAATATAGGCCTCTTAGCGCTCAGAATGTCCAATTGCAGTTCCTACAGAAAGAGTGTTTCAGAACGGCTCAATCAAAAGTAAGGTTCAACTCTGTTAGTTGAATGCACAGAACAGAAAGAAGTTTCATACAATGCTTCTGTGTAGTTTATATTTGAACATATTCTTTTTTCCACTATTACCCACTTAGCGCTACGAATGTCCAGTTGCATTTTCTACAGACAGAGCGTTTCAAAACTGCTCAATCAAAAGTATGGTTTAACTCTGTTAGCTGAATGCTCAGATCAGAAAGAAGTTTCACAGAATGCTTCTGTGTAGTTTATATTTGAATATATTCCTTTTTCCACTACTACGCTCTTAGCGCTCCAAATGTCCAGTTGCATTTTCTACAGAAAGAGTGTTCAGATCTGCTCAATCAAAATTATGGTTTAACTCTGTTAGCTGAATGCACAGATCAGAAAGAAGTTTCACCGAATGATTCTGTGTAGTTTATATTTGAAGACATTCCTTTTTCCACTATTAACCTCTTAGCGCTCCGAATCTCCACTTGCATTTTCTACAAAAAGAGTGTTTCATAACTGCTCAATCAAAAATATGTTTTATCTCTGTTAACTGAATTTACAGATCAGAAATAAGTTTCACAGAATGCATCTGTGTAGTTTTTATTTGAAGATATTCTTTTTCCCAATGTAGGCCTCTTAGCGCTTAGCATGTCCAATTGCAGTTTCTACAGAAAGAGTGTTTCAGAACGGCTCAATCAAAAGTAAGGTTCAACTCTGTTAGTTGAATGCACAGAACAGAAAGAATTTTAACAGAATGCTACTGTGTAGTTTATATTTGAATATATTCCTTTTTCCACTATTACTCTCTTAGCGCTCCGAATGTCCACTTGCATTTTCTACAGAAAGAGTGTTCAGAACTGCGCAATCAAAAGTATGGTTTAACTCTGTTAGCTTAATGAACATATCAGAAATAAGTTTCACACAACGCTTCTGTGTAGTTTTTATTTGAAGATATTATTTTTCCCAATATAGGCCTCTTAGCGCTCAGAATGTCCAATTGCAGTTTCTACAGAAAGAGTGTTTCAGAAAGGCTCAATCAAAAGTAAGGTTCAACTCTGTTAGTTGAATGCACAGAACAGAAAGAAGTTTCATACAATGCTTCTGTGTAGTTTATATTTGAACATATTCTTTTCTCCACTATTACCCACTTAGCGCTACGAATGTCCAGTTGCATTTTCTACAGACAGAGTGTTTCAAAACTGCTCAATCAAAAGTATGGTTTAACTCTGTTAGCTGAATGCTCAGATCAGAAAGAATTCTCACAGAATGCTTCCGTGTAGTTTATATTTGAATATATTCCTTTTTCCACTACTACTCTCTTAGCGCTCCAAATGTCCAGTTGCATTTTCTACAGAAAGAGTGTTCAGATCTGCTCAATCAAAAGTATGGTTTAACTCTGTTAGCTGAATGCACAGTTCAGAAAGAAGTTTCACAGAATGATTCTCTGTAGTTTATATTTGGAGACATTCCTTTTTCCACTATTACCCTCTTAGCGCTCCGAATCTCCACTTGCATTTTCTACAGAAAGAGTGTTTCAGAACGGCTCAATCAAAACTAAGGTTCAACTCTTTTTGTTGAACAAACAGAACAGAAAGAAGTTTCACACAATTCTTCTGTGTAGTTTTTATTTGTAGACATTCTTTTTCCCAATATAGGCCTCTTAGCGCTCAGAATGTCCCATTGCAGTTTCTACAGAAAGAGTGTTTCAGAACGGCTCAATCAAAAGTAAGGTTCAACTCTGTTAGTTGAATGCACAGAACAGAAAGATGTTTCATACAATGCTTCTGTGTAGTTTATATTTGAACATATTCTTTTTTCCACTATTACCCACTTAGCGCTACGAATGTCCAGTTGCATTTTCTACAGACAGAGTGTTCCAAAACTGCTCAATCAAAAGTATGGTTTAACTCTGTTAGCTGAATGCTCAGATCAGAAAGAAGTTTCACAGAATGCTTCTGTGTAGTTTATATTTGAATATATTCCTTTTTCCACTACTACGCTCTTAGCGCTCCAAATGTCCAGTTGCATTTTCTACAGAAAGAGTGTTCAGATCTGCTCAATCAAAAGTATGGTTTAACTCTGTTAGTTGAATGCACAGATCAGAAAGAAGTTTCACCGAATGATTCTGTGTAGGTTATATTTGAAGACATTCCTTTTTCCACTATTACCCTCTTAGCGCTCCGAATCTCCACTTGCATTTTCTACAAAAAGTGTGTTTCATAACTGCTCAATCAAAAATATGTTTTATCTCTGTTAACTGAATTTACAGATCAGAAATAAGTTTCACAGAATGCATCTGTGTAGTTTTTATTTGAAGATATTCTTTTTCACAATGTAGGACTCTTAGCGCTTAGCATGTCCAATTGCAGTTTCTACAGAAAGAGTGTTTCAGAACGGCTCAATCAAAAGTAAGGTTCAACTCTGTTAGTTGAATGCACAGAACAGAAAGAATTTTCACAGAATGCTACTGTGTAGTTTATATTTGAATATATTCCTTTTTCCACTATTACTCTCTTAGCGCTCCGAATGTCCACTTGCATTTTCTACAGAAAGAGTGTTCAGAACTGCGCAATCAAAAGTATGGTTTAACTCTGTTAGCTTAATGAACATATCAGAAATAAGTTTCACACAACGCTTCTGTGTAGTTTTTATTTGAAGATATTATTTTTCCCAATATAGGCCTCTTAGCGCTCAGAATGTCCAATTGCAGTTTCTACAGAAAGAGTGTTTCAGAAAGGATCAATCAAAAGTAAGGTTCAACTCTGTTAGTTGAATGCACAGAACAGAAAGAAGTTTCATACAATGCTTCTGTGTAGTTTATATTTGAACATATTCTTTTTTCCACTATTACCCACTTAGCGCTACGAATGTCCAGTTGCATTTTCTACAGACAGAGTGTTTCAAAACTGCTCAATCAAAAGTATGGTTTAAATCTGTTAGCTGAATGCTCAGATCAGAAAGAATTTTCACAGAATGCTTCTGTGTAGTTTATATTTGAATATATTCCTTTTTCCCCTACTACTCTCTTAGCGCTCCAAATGTCCAGTTGCATTTTCTACAGAAAGAGTGTTCAGATCTGCTCAATCAAAAGTATGTTTTAACTCTGTTAGCTGAATGCACAGTTCAGAAAGAAGTTTCACAGAATGATTCTGTGTAGTTTATATTTGGAGACATTCCTTTTTCCACTATTACCCTCTTAGCGCTCCGAATCTCCACTTGCATTTTCTATAGAAAGAGTGTTTCTGAACGGCTCAATCAAAACTAAGGTTCAACTCTTTTAGTTGAACAAACAGAACAGAAAGAAGTTTCACACAATTCTTCTGTGTAGTTTTTATTTGTAGACATTCATTTTCCCAATATAGGCCTCTTAGCGCTCAGAATGTCCAATTGCAGTTCCTACAGAAAGAGTGTTTCAGAACGGCTCAATCAAAAATAAGGTTCAACTCTGTTAGTTGAATGCACAGAACAGAAAGAAGTTTCATACAATGCTTCTGTGTAGTTTATATTTGAACATATTCTTTTTTCCACTATTACCCACTTAGCGCTACGAATGTCCAGTTGCATTTTCTACAGACAGAGCGTTTCAAAACTGCTCAATCAAAAGTATGGTTTAACTCTGTTAGCTGAATGCTCAGATCAGAAAGAAGTTTCACAGAATGCTTCTGTGTAGTTTATATTTGAATATATTCCTTTTTCCACTACTACGCTCTTAGCGCTCCAAATGTCCAGTTGCATTTTCTACAGAAAGAGTGTTCAGATCTGCTCAATCAAAATTATGGTTTAACTCTGTTAGCTGAATGCACAGATCAGAAAGAAGTTTCACCGAATGATTCTGTGTAGTTTATATTTGAAGACATTCCTTTTTCCACTATTAACCTCTTAGCGCTCCGAATCTCCACTTGCATTTTCTACAAAAAGAGTGTTTCATAACTGCTCAATCAAAAATATGTTTTATCTCTGTTAACTGAATTTACAGATCAGAAATAAGTTTCACAGAATGCATCTGTGTAGTTTTTATTTGAAGATATTCTTTTTCCCAATGTAGGCCTCTTAGCGCTTAGCATGTCCAATTGCAGTTTCTACAGAAAGAGTGTTTCAGAACGGCTCAATCAAAAGTAAGGTTCAACTCTGTTAGTTGAATGCACAGAACAGAAAGAATTTTAACAGAATGCTACTGTGTAGTTTATATTTGAATATATTCCTTTTTCCACTATTACTCTCTTAGCGCTCCGAATGTCCACTTGCATTTTCTACAGAAAGAGTGTTCAGAACTGCGCAATCAAAAGTATGGTTTAACTCTGTTAGCTTAATGAACATATCAGAAATAAGTTTCACACAACGCTTCTGTGTAGTTTTTATTTGAAGATATTATTTTTCCCAATATAGGCCTCTTAGCGCTCAGAATGTCCAATTGCAGTTTCTACAGAAAGAGTGTTTCAGAAAGGCTCAATCAAAAGTAAGGTTCAACTCTGTTAGTTGAATGCACAGAACAGAAAGAAGTTTCATACAATGCTTCTGTGTAGTTTATATTTGAACATATTCTTTTCTCCACTATTACCCACTTAGCGCTAAGAATGTCCAGTTGCATTTTCTACAGACAGAGTGTTTCAAAACTGCTCAATCAAAAGTATGGTTTAACTCTGTTAGCTGAATGCTCAGATCAGAAAGAATTCTCACAGAATGCTTCCGTGTAGTTTATATTTGAATATATTCCTTTTTCCACTACTACTCTCTTAGCGCTCCAAATGTCCAGTTGCATTTTCTACAGAAAGAGTGTTCAGATCTGCTCAATCAAAAGTATGGTTTAACTCTGTTAGCTGAATGCACAGTTCAGAAAGAAGTTTCACAGAATGATTCTCTGTAGTTTATATTTGGAGACATTCCTTTTTCCACTATTACCCTCTTAGCGCTCCGAATCTCCACTTGCATTTTCTACAGAAAGAGTGTTTCAGAACGGCTCAATCAAAACTAAGGTTCAACTCTTTTTGTTGAACAAACAGAACAGAAAGAAGTTTCACACAATTCTTCTGTGTAGTTTTTATTTGTAGACATTCTTTTTCCCAATATAGGCCTCTTAGCGCTCAGAATGTCCCATTGCAGTTTCTACAGAAAGAGTGTTTCAGAACGGCTCAATCAAAAGTAAGGTTCAACTCTGTTAGTTGAATGCACAGAACAGAAAGATGTTTCATACAATGCTTCTGTGTAGTTTATATTTGAACATATTCTTTTTTCCACTATTACCCACTTAGCGCTACGAATGTCCAGTTGCATTTTCTACAGACAGAGTGTTCCAAAACTGCTCAATCAAAAGTATGGTTTAACTCTGTTAGCTGAATGCTCAGATCAGAAAGAAGTTTCACAGAATGCTTCTGTGTAGTTTATATTTGAATATATTCCTTTTTCCACTACTACGCTCTTAGCGCTCCAAATGTCCAGTTGCATTTTCTACAGAAAGAGTGTTCAGATCTGCTCAATCAAAAGTATGGTTTAACTCTGTTAGTTGAATGCACAGATCAGAAAGAAGTTTCACCGAATGATTCTGTGTAGGTTATATTTGAAGACATTCCTTTTTCCACTATTACCCTCTTAGCGCTCCGAATCTCCACTTGCATTTTCTACAAAAAGTGTGTTTCATAACTGCTCAATCAAAAATATGTTTTATCTCTGTTAACTGAATTTACAGATCAGAAATAAGTTTCACAGAATGCATCTGTGTAGTTTTTATTTGAAGATATTCTTTTTCCCAATGTAGGCCTCTTAGCGCTTAGCATGTCCAATTGCAGTTTCTACAGAAAGAGTGTTTCAGAACGGCTCAATCAAAAGTAAGGTTCAACTCTGTTAGTTGAATGCACAGAACAGAAAGAATTTTCACAGAATGCTACTGTGTAGTTTATATTTGAATATATTCCTTTTTCCACTATTACTCTCTTAGCGCTCCGAATGTCCACTTGCATTTTCTACAGAAAGAGTGTTCAGAACTGCGCAATCAAAAGTATGGTTTAACTCTGTTAGCTTAATGAACATATCAGAAATAAGTTTCACACAACGCTTCTGTGTAGTTTTTATTTGAAGATATTATTTTTCCCAATATAGGCCTCTTAGCGCTCAGAATGTCCAATTGCAGTTTCTACAGAAAGAGTGTTTCAGAAAGGATCAATCAAAAGTAAGGTTCAACTCTGTTAGTTGAATGCACAGAACAGAAAGAAGTTTCATGCAATGCTTCTGTGTAGTTTATATTTGAACATATTCTTTTTTCCACTATTACCCACTTAGCGCTACGAATGTCCAGTTGCATTTTCTACAGACAGAGTGTTTCAAAACTGCTCAATCAAAAGTATGGTTTAACTCTGTTAGCTGAATGCTCAGATCAGAAAGAATTTTCACAGAATGCTTCTGTGTAGTTTATATTTGAATATATTCCTTTTTCCCCTACTACTCTCTTAGCGCTCCAAATGTCCAGTTGCATTTTCTACAGAAAGAGTGTTCAGATCTGCTCAATCAAAAGTATGTTTTAACTCTGTTAGCTGAATGCACAGTTCAGAAAGAAGTTTCACAGAATGATTCTGTGTAGTTTATATTTGGAGACATTCCTTTTTCCACTATTACCCTCTTAGCGCTCCGAATCTCCACTTGCATTTTCTATAGAAAGAGTGTTTCTGAACGGCTCAATCAAAACTAAGGTTCAACTCTTTTAGTTGAACAAACAGAACAGAAAGAAGTTTCACACAATTCTTCTGTGTAGTTTTTATTTGTAGACATTCATTTTCCCAATATAGGCCTCTTAGCGCTCAGAATGTCCAATTGCAGTTCCTACAGAAAGAGTGTTTCAGAACGGCTCAATCAAAAGTAAGGTTCAACTCTGTTAGTTGAATGCACAGAACAGAAAGAAGTTTCATACAATGCTTCTGTGTAGTTTATATTTGAACATATTCTTTTTTCCACTATTACCCACTTAGCGCTACGAATGTCCAGTTGCATTTTCTACAGACAGAGCGTTTCAAAACTGCTCAATCAAAAGTATGGTTTAACTCTGTTAGCTGAATGCTCAGATCAGAAAGAAGTTTCACAGAATGCTTCTGTGTAGTTTATATTTGAATATATTCCTTTTTCCACTACTACGCTCTTAGCGCTCCAAATGTCCAGTTGCATTTTCTACAGAAAGAGTGTTCAGATCTGCTCAATCAAAATTATGGTTTAACTCTGTTAGCTGAATGCACAGATCAGAAAGAAGTTTCACCGAATGATTCTGTGTAGTTTATATTTGAAGACATTCCTTTTTCCACTATTAACCTCTTAGCGCTCCGAATCTCCACTTGCATTTTCTACAAAAAGAGTGTTTCATAACTGCTCAATCAAAAATATGTTTTATCTCTGTTAACTGAATTTACAGATCAGAAATAAGTTTCACAGAATGCATCTGTGTAGTTTTTATTTGAAGATATTCTTTTTCCCAATGTAGGCCTCTTAGCGCTTAGCATGTCCAATTGCAGTTTCTACAGAAAGAGTGTTTCAGAACGGCTCAATCAAAAGTAAGGTTCAACTCTGTTAGTTGAATGCACAGAACAGAAAGAATTTTAACAGAATGCTACTGTGTAGTTTATATTTGAATATATTCCTTTTTCCACTATTACTCTCTTAGCGCTCCGAATGTCCACTTGCATTTTCTACAGAAAGAGTGTTCAGAACTGCGCAATCAAAAGTATGGTTTAACTCTGTTAGCTTAATGAACATATCAGAAATAAGTTTCACACAACGCTTCTGTGTAGTTTTTATTTGAAGATATTATTTTTCCCAATATAGGCCTCTTAGCGCTCAGAATGTCCAATTGCAGTTTCTACAGAAAGAGTGTTTCAGAAAGGCTCAATCAAAAGTAAGGTTCAACTCTGTTAGTTGAATGCACAGAACAGAAAGAAGTTTCATACAATGCTTCTGTGTAGTTTATATTTGAACATATTCTTTTCTCCACTATTACCCACTTAGCGCTACGAATGTCCAGTTGCATTTTCTACAGACAGAGTGTTTCAAAACTGCTCAATCAAAAGTATGGTTTAACTCTGTTAGCTGAATGCTCAGATCAGAAAGAATTCTCACAGAATGCTTCCGTGTAGTTTATATTTGAATATATTCCTTTTTCCACTACTACTCTCTTAGCGCTCCAAATGTCCAGTTGCATTTTCTACAGAAAGAGTGTTCAGATCTGCTCAATCAAAAGTATGGTTTAACTCTGTTAGCTGAATGCACAGTTCAGAAAGAAGTTTCACAGAATGATTCTCTGTAGTTTATATTTGGAGACATTCCTTTTTCCACTATTACCCTCTTAGCGCTCCGAATCTCCACTTGCATTTTCTACAGAAAGAGTGTTTCAGAACGGCTCAATCAAAACTAAGGTTCAACTCTTTTTGTTGAACAAACAGAACAGAAAGAAGTTTCACACAATTCTTCTGTGTAGTTTTTATTTGTAGACATTCTTTTTCCCAATATAGGCCTCTTAGCGCTCAGAATGTCCCATTGCAGTTTCTACAGAAAGAGTGTTTCAGAACGGCTCAATCAAAAGTAAGGTTCAACTCTGTTAGTTGAATGCACAGAACAGAAAGATGTTTCATACAATGCTTCTGTGTAGTTTATATTTGAACATATTCTTTTTTCCACTATTACCCACTTAGCGCTACGAATGTCCAGTTGCATTTTCTACAGACAGAGTGTTCCAAAACTGCTCAATCAAAAGTATGGTTTAACTCTGTTAGCTGAATGCTCAGATCAGAAAGAAGTTTCACAGAATGCTTCTGTGTAGTTTATATTTGAATATATTCCTTTTTCCACTACTACGCTCTTAGCGCTCCAAATGTCCAGTTGCATTTTCTACAGAAAGAGTGTTCAGATCTGCTCAATCAAAAGTATGGTTTAACTCTGTTAGTTGAATGCACAGATCAGAAAGAAGTTTCACCGAATGATTCTGTGTAGGTTATATTTGAAGACATTCCTTTTTCCACTATTACCCTCTTAGCGCTCCGAATCTCCACTTGCATTTTCTACAAAAAGTGTGTTTCATAACTGCTCAATCAAAAATATGTTTTATCTCTGTTAACTGAATTTACAGATCAGAAATAAGTTTCACAGAATGCATCTGTGTAGTTTTTATTTGAAGATATTCTTTTTCCCAATGTAGGCCTCTTAGCGCTTAGCATGTCCAATTGCAGTTTCTACAGAAAGAGTGTTTCAGAACGGCTCAATCAAAAGTAAGGTTCAACTCTGTTAGTTGAATGCACAGAACAGAAAGAATTTTCACAGAATGCTACTGTGTAGTTTATATTTGAATATATTCCTTTTTCCACTATTACTCTCTTAGCGCTCCGAATGTCCACTTGCATTTTCTACAGAAAGAGTGTTCAGAACTGCGCAATCAAAAGTATGGTTTAACTCTGTTAGCTTAATGAACATATCAGAAATAAGTTTCACACAACGCTTCTGTGTAGTTTTTATTTGAAGATATTATTTTTCCCAATATAGGCCTCTTAGCGCTCAGAATGTCCAATTGCAGTTTCTACAGAAAGAGTGTTTCAGAAAGGATCAATCAAAAGTAAGGTTCAACTCTGTTAGTTGAATGCACAGAACAGAAAGAAGTTTCATACAATGCTTCTGTGTAGTTTATATTTGAACATATTCTTTTTTCCACTATTACCCACTTAGCGCTACGAATGTCCAGTTGCATTTTCTACAGACAGAGTGTTTCAAAACTGCTCAATCAAAAGTATGGTTTAACTCTGTTAGCTGAATGCTCAGATCAGAAAGAATTTTCACAGAATGCTTCTGTGTAGTTTATATTTGAATATATTCCTTTTTCCCCTACTACTCTCTTAGCGCTCCAAATGTCCAGTTGCATTTTCTACAGAAAGAGTGTTCAGATCTGCTCAATCAAAAGTATGTTTTAACTCTGTTAGCTGAATGCACAGTTCAGAAAGAAGTTTCACAGAATGATTCTGTGTAGTTTATATTTGGAGACATTCCTTTTTCCACTATTACCCTCTTAGCGCTCCGAATCTCCACTTGCATTTTCTATAGAAAGAGTGTTTCTGAACGGCTCAATCAAAACTAAGGTTCAACTCTTTTAGTTGAACAAACAGAACAGAAAGAAGTTTCACACAATTCTTCTGTGTAGTTTTTATTTGTAGACATTCATTTTCCCAATATAGGCCTCTTAGCGCTCAGAATGTCCAATTGCAGTTCCTACAGAAAGAGTGTTTCAGAACGGCTCAATCAAAAGTAAGGTTCAACTCTGTTAGTTGAATGCACAGAACAGAAAGAAGTTTCATACAATGCTTCTGTGTAGTTTATATTTGAACATATTCTTTTTTCCACTATTACCCACTTAGCGCTACGAATGTCCAGTTGCATTTTCTACAGACAGAGCGTTTCAAAACTGCTCAATCAAAAGTATGGTTTAACTCTGTTAGCTGAATGCTCAGATCAGAAAGAAGTTTCACAGAATGCTTCTGTGTAGTTTATATTTGAATATATTCCTTTTTCCACTACTACGCTCTTAGCGCTCCAAATGTCCAGTTGCATTTTCTACAGAAAGAGTGTTCAGATCTGCTCAATCAAAATTATGGTTTAACTCTGTTAGCTGAATGCACAGATCAGAAAGAAGTTTCACCGAATGATTCTGTGTAGTTTATATTTGAAGACATTCCTTTTTCCACTATTAACCTCTTAGCGCTCCGAATCTCCACTTGCATTTTCTACAAAAAGAGTGTTTCATAACTGCTCAATCAAAAATATGTTTTATCTCTGTTAACTGAATTTACAGATCAGAAATAAGTTTCACAGAATGCATCTGTGTAGTTTTTATTTGAAGATATTCTTTTTCCCAATGTAGGCCTCTTAGCGCTTAGCATGTCCAATTGCAGTTTCTACAGAAAGAGTGTTTCAGAACGGCTCAATCAAAAGTAAGGTTCAACTCTGTTAGTTGAATGCACAGAACAGAAAGAATTTTAACAGAATGCTACTGTGTAGTTTATATTTGAATATATTCCTTTTTCCACTATTACTCTCTTAGCGCTCCGAATGTCCACTTGCATTTTCTACAGAAAGAGTGTTCAGAACTGCGCAATCAAAAGTATGGTTTAACTCTGTTAGCTTAATGAACATATCAGAAATAAGTTTCACACAACGCTTCTGTGTAGTTTTTATTTGAAGATATTATTTTTCCCAATATAGGCCTCTTAGCGCTCAGAATGTCCAATTGCAGTTTCTACAGAAAGAGTGTTTCAGAAAGGCTCAATCAAAAGTAAGGTTCAACTCTGTTAGTTGAATGCACAGAACAGAAAGAAGTTTCATACAATGCTTCTGTGTAGTTTATATTTGAACATATTCTTTTCTCCACTATTACCCACTTAGCGCTACGAATGTCCAGTTGCATTTTCTACAGACAGAGTGTTTCAAAACTGCTCAATCAAAAGTATGGTTTAACTCTGTTAGCTGAATGCTCAGATCAGAAAGAATTCTCACAGAATGCTTCCGTGTAGTTTATATTTGAATATATTCCTTTTTCCACTACTACTCTCTTAGCGCTCCAAATGTCCAGTTGCATTTTCTACAGAAAGAGTGTTCAGATCTGCTCAATCAAAAGTATGGTTTAACTCTGTTAGCTGAATGCACAGTTCAGAAAGAAGTTTCACAGAATGATTCTCTGTAGTTTATATTTGGAGACATTCCTTTTTCCACTATTACCCTCTTAGCGCTCCGAATCTCCACTTGCATTTTCTACAGAAAGAGTGTTTCAGAACGGCTCAATCAAAACTAAGGTTCAACTCTTTTTGTTGAACAAACAGAACAGAAAGAAGTTTCACACAATTCTTCTGTGTAGTTTTTATTTGTAGACATTCTTTTTCCCAATATAGGCCTCTTAGCGCTCAGAATGTCCCATTGCAGTTTCTACAGAAAGAGTGTTTCAGAACGGCTCAATCAAAAGTAAGGTTCAACTCTGTTAGTTGAATGCACAGAACAGAAAGATGTTTCATACAATGCTTCTGTGTAGTTTATATTTGAACATATTCTTTTTTCCACTATTACCCACTTAGCGCTACGAATGTCCAGTTGCATTTTCTACAGACAGAGTGTTCCAAAACTGCTCAATCAAAAGTATGGTTTAACTCTGTTAGCTGAATGCTCAGATCAGAAAGAAGTTTCACAGAATGCTTCTGTGTAGTTTATATTTGAATATATTCCTTTTTCCACTACTACGCTCTTAGCGCTCCAAATGTCCAGTTGCATTTTCTACAGAAAGAGTGTTCAGATCTGCTCAATCAAAAGTATGGTTTAACTCTGTTAGTTGAATGCACAGATCAGAAAGAAGTTTCACCGAATGATTCTGTGTAGGTTATATTTGAAGACATTCCTTTTTCCACTATTACCCTCTTAGCGCTCCGAATCTCCACTTGCATTTTCTACAAAAAGTGTGTTTCATAACTGCTCAATCAAAAATATGTTTTATCTCTGTTAACTGAATTTACAGATCAGAAATAAGTTTCACAGAATGCATCTGTGTAGTTTTTATTTGAAGATATTCTTTTTCCCAATGTAGGCCTCTTAGCGCTTAGCATGTCCAATTGCAGTTTCTACAGAAAGAGTGTTTCAGAACGGCTCAATCAAAAGTAAGGTTCAACTCTGTTAGTTGAATGCACAGAACAGAAAGAATTTTCACAGAATGCTACTGTGTAGTTTATATTTGAATATATTCCTTTTTCCACTATTACTCTCTTAGCGCTCCGAATGTCCACTTGCATTTTCTACAGAAAGAGTGTTCAGAACTGCGCAATCAAAAGTATGGTTTAACTCTGTTAGCTTAATGAACATATCAGAAATAAGTTTCACACAACGCTTCTGTGTAGTTTTTATTTGAAGATATTATTTTTCCCAATATAGGCCTCTTAGCGCTCAGAATGTCCAATTGCAGTTTCTACAGAAAGAGTGTTTCAGAAAGGATCAATCAAAAGTAAGGTTCAACTCTGTTAGTTGAATGCACAGAACAGAAAGAAGTTTCATACAATGCTTCTGTGTAGTTTATATTTGAACATATTCTTTTTTCCACTATTACCCACTTAGCGCTACGAATGTCCAGTTGCATTTTCTACAGACAGAGTGTTTCAAAACTGCTCAATCAAAAGTATGGTTTAACTCTGTTAGCTGAATGCTCAGATCAGAAAGAATTTTCACAGAATGCTTCTGTGTAGTTTATATTTGAATATATTCCTTTTTCCCCTACTACTCTCTTAGCGCTCCAAATGTCCAGTTGCATTTTCTACAGAAAGAGTGTTCAGATCTGCTCAATCAAAAGTATGTTTTAACTCTGTTAGCTGAATGCACAGTTCAGAAAGAAGTTTCACAGAATGATTCTGTGTAGTTTATATTTGGAGACATTCCTTTTTCCACTATTACCCTCTTAGCGCTCCGAATCTCCACTTGCATTTTCTATAGAAAGAGTGTTTCTGAACGGCTCAATCAAAACTAAGGTTCAACTCTTTTAGTTGAACAAACAGAACAGAAAGAAGTTTCACACAATTCTTCTGTGTAGTTTTTATTTGTAGACATTCATTTTCCCAATATAGGCCTCTTAGCGCTCAGAATGTCCAATTGCAGTTCCTACAGAAAGAGTGTTTCAGAACGGCTCAATCAAAAGTAAGGTTCAACTCTGTTAGTTGAATGCACAGAACAGAAAGAAGTTTCATACAATGCTTCTGTGTAGTTTATATTTGAACATATTCTTTTTTCCACTATTACCCACTTAGCGCTACGAATGTCCAGTTGCATTTTCTACAGACAGAGCGTTTCAAAACTGCTCAATCAAAAGTATGGTTTAACTCTGTTAGCTGAATGCTCAGATCAGAAAGAAGTTTCACAGAATGCTTCTGTGTAGTTTATATTTGAATATATTCCTTTTTCCACTACTACGCTCTTAGCGCTCCAAATGTCCAGTTGCATTTTCTACAGAAAGAGTGTTCAGATCTGCTCAATCAAAATTATGGTTTAACTCTGTTAGCTGAATGCACAGATCAGAAAGAAGTTTCACCGAATGATTCTGTGTAGGTTATATTTGAAGACATTCCTTTTTCCACTATTACCCTCTTAGCGCTCCGAATCTCCACTTGCATTTTCTACAAAAAGTGTGTTTCATAACTGCTCAATCAAAAATATGTTTTATCTCTGTTAACTGAATTTACAGATCAGAAATAAGTTTCACAGAATGCATCTGTGTAGTTTTTATTTGAAGATATTCTTTTTCCCAATGTAGGCCTCTTAGCGCTTAGCATGTCCAATTGCAGTTTCTACAGAAAGAGTGTTTCAGAACGGCTCAATCAAAAGTAAGGTTCAACTCTGTTAGTTGAATGCACAGAACAGAAAGAATTTTCACAGAATGCTACTGTGTAGTTTATATTTGAATATATTCCTTTTTCCACTATTACTCTCTTAGCGCTCCGAATGTCCACTTGCATTTTCTACAGAAAGAGTGTTCAGAACTGCGCAATCAAAAGTATGGTTTAACTCTGTTAGCTTAATGAACATATCAGAAATAAGTTTCACACAACGCTTCTGTGTAGTTTTTATTTGAAGATATTATTTTTCCCAATATAGGCCTCTTAGCGCTCAGAATGTCCAATTGCAGTTTCTACAGAAAGAGTGTTTCAGAAAGGATCAATCAAAAGTAAGGTTCAACTCTGTTAGTTGAATGCACAGAACAGAAAGAAGTTTCATGCAATGCTTCTGTGTAGTTTATATTTGAACATATTCTTTTTTCCACTATTACCCACTTAGCGCTACGAATGTCCAGTTGCATTTTCTACAGACAGAGTGTTTCAAAACTGCTCAATCAAAAGTATGGTTTAACTCTGTTAGCTGAATGCTCAGATCAGAAAGAATTTTCACAGAATGCTTCTGTGTAGTTTATATTTGAATATATTCCTTTTTCCCCTACTACCCTCTTAGCGCTCCAAATGTCCAGTTGCATTTTCTACAGAAAGAGTGTTCAGATCTGCTCAATCAAAAGTATGGTTTAACTCTGTTAGCTGAATGCACAGTTCAGAAAGAAGTTTCACAGAATGATTCTCTGTAGTTTATATTTGGAGACATTCCTTTTTCCACTATTACCCTCTTAGCGCTCCGAATCTCCACTTGCATTTTCTACAGAAAGAGTGTTTCAGAACGGCTCAATCAAAACTAAGGTTCAACTCTTTTTGTTGAACAAACAGAACAGAAAGAAGTTTCACACAATTCTTCTGTGTAGTTTTTATTTGTAGACATTCTTTTTCCCAATATAGGCCTCTTAGCGCTCAGAATGTCCCATTGCAGTTTCTACAGAAAGAGTGTTTCAGAACGGCTCAATCAAAAGTAAGGTTCAACTCTGTTAGTTGAATGCACAGAACAGAAAGATGTTTCATACAATGCTTCTGTGTAGTTTATATTTGAACATATTCTTTTTTCCACTATTACCCACTTAGCGCTACGAATGTCCAGTTGCATTTTCTACAGACAGAGTGTTCCAAAACTGCTCAATCAAAAGTATGGTTTAACTCTGTTAGCTGAATGCTCAGATCAGAAAGAAGTTTCACAGAATGCTTCTGTGTAGTTTATATTTGAATATATTCCTTTTTCCACTACTACGCTCTTAGCGCTCCAAATGTCCAGTTGCATTTTCTACAGAAAGAGTGTTCAGATCTGCTCAATCAAAAGTATGGTTTAACTCTGTTAGTTGAATGCACAGATCAGAAAGAAGTTTCACCGAATGATTCTGTGTAGGTTATATTTGAAGACATTCCTTTTTCCACTATTACCCTCTTAGCGCTCCGAATCTCCACTTGCATTTTCTACAAAAAGTGTGTTTCATAACTGCTCAATCAAAAATATGTTTTATCTCTGTTAACTGAATTTACAGATCAGAAATAAGTTTCACAGAATGCATCTGTGTAGTTTTTATTTGAAGATATTCTTTTTCCCAATGTAGGCCTCTTAGCGCTTAGCATGTCCAATTGCAGTTTCTACAGAAAGAGTGTTTCAGAACGGCTCAATCAAAAGTAAGGTTCAACTCTGTTAGTTGAATGCACAGAACAGAAAGAATTTTCACAGAATGCTACTGTGTAGTTTATATTTGAATATATTCCTTTTTCCACTATTACTCTCTTAGCGCTCCGAATGTCCACTTGCATTTTCTACAGAAAGAGTGTTCAGAACTGCGCAATCAAAAGTATGGTTTAACTCTGTTAGCTTAATGAACATATCAGAAATAAGTTTCACACAACGCTTCTGTGTAGTTTTTATTTGAAGATATTATTTTTCCCAATATAGGCCTCTTAGCGCTCAGAATGTCCAATTGCAGTTTCTACAGAAAGAGTGTTTCAGAAAGGATCAATCAAAAGTAAGGTTCAACTCTGTTAGTTGAATGCACAGAACAGAAAGAAGTTTCATACAATGCTTCTGTGTAGTTTATATTTGAACATATTCTTTTTTCCACTATTACCCACTTAGCGCTACGAATGTCCAGTTGCATTTTCTACAGACAGAGTGTTTCAAAACTGCTCAATCAAAAGTATGGTTTAACTCTGTTAGCTGAATGCTCAGATCAGAAAGAATTTTCACAGAATGCTTCTGTGTAGTTTATATTTGAATATATTCCTTTTTCCCCTACTACTCTCTTAGCGCTCCAAATGTCCAGTTGCATTTTCTACAGAAAGAGTGTTCAGATCTGCTCAATCAAAAGTATGTTTTAACTCTGTTAGCTGAATGCACAGTTCAGAAAGAAGTTTCACAGAATGATTCTGTGTAGTTTATATTTGGAGACATTCCTTTTTCCACTATTACCCTCTTAGCGCTCCGAATCTCCACTTGCATTTTCTATAGAAAGAGTGTTTCTGAACGGCTCAATCAAAACTAAGGTTCAACTCTTTTAGTTGAACAAACAGAACAGAAAGAAGTTTCACACAATTCTTCTGTGTAGTTTTTATTTGTAGACATTCATTTTCCCAATATAGGCCTCTTAGCGCTCAGAATGTCCAATTGCAGTTCCTACAGAAAGAGTGTTTCAGAACGGCTCAATCAAAAGTAAGGTTCAACTCTGTTAGTTGAATGCACAGAACAGAAAGAAGTTTCATACAATGCTTCTGTGTAGTTTATATTTGAACATATTCTTTTTTCCACTATTACCCACTTAGCGCTACGAATGTCCAGTTGCATTTTCTACAGACAGAGCGTTTCAAAACTGCTCAATCAAAAGTATGGTTTAACTCTGTTAGCTGAATGCTCAGATCAGAAAGAAGTTTCACAGAATGCTTCTGTGTAGTTTATATTTGAATATATTCCTTTTTCCACTACTACGCTCTTAGCGCTCCAAATGTCCAGTTGCATTTTCTACAGAAAGAGTGTTCAGATCTGCTCAATCAAAATTATGGTTTAACTCTGTTAGCTGAATGCACAGATCAGAAAGAAGTTTCACCGAATGATTCTGTGTAGTTTATATTTGAAGACATTCCTTTTTCCACTATTAACCTCTTAGCGCTCCGAATCTCCACTTGCATTTTCTACAAAAAGAGTGTTTCATAACTGCTCAATCAAAAATATGTTTTATCTCTGTTAACTGAATTTACAGATCAGAAATAAGTTTCACAGAATGCATCTGTGTAGTTTTTATTTGAAGATATTCTTTTTCCCAATGTAGGCCTCTTAGCGCTTAGCATGTCCAATTGCAGTTTCTACAGAAAGAGTGTTTCAGAACGGCTCAATCAAAAGTAAGGTTCAACTCTGTTAGTTGAATGCACAGAACAGAAAGAATTTTAACAGAATGCTACTGTGTAGTTTATATTTGAATATATTCCTTTTTCCACTATTACTCTCTTAGCGCTCCGAATGTCCACTTGCATTTTCTACAGAAAGTGTGTTCAGAACTGCGCAATCAAAAGTATGGTTTAACTCTGTTAGCTTAATGAACATATCAGAAATAAGTTTCACACAACGCTTCTGTGTAGTTTTTATTTGAAGATATTATTTTTCCCAATATAGGCCTCTTAGCGCTCAGAATGTCCAATTGCAGTTTCTACAGAAAGAGTGTTTCAGAAAGGCTCAATCAAAAGTAAGGTTCAACTCTGTTAGTTGAATGCACAGAACAGAAAGAAGTTTCATACAATGCTTCTGTGTAGTTTATATTTGAACATATTCTTTTCTCCACTATTACCCACTTAGCGCTACGAATGTCCAGTTGCATTTTCTACAGACAGAGTGTTTCAAAACTGCTCAATCAAAAGTATGGTTTAACTCTGTTAGCTGAATGCTCAGATCAGAAAGAATTCTCACAGAATGCTTCCGTGTAGTTTATATTTGAATATATTCCTTTTTCCACTACTACTCTCTTAGCGCTCCAAATGTCCAGTTGCATTTTCTACAGAAAGAGTGTTCAGATCTGCTCAATCAAAAGTATGGTTTAACTCTGTTAGCTGAATGCACAGTTCAGAAAGAAGTTTCACAGAATGATTCTCTGTAGTTTATATTTGGAGACATTCCTTTTTCCACTATTACCCTCTTAGCGCTCCGAATCTCCACTTGCATTTTCTACAGAAAGAGTGTTTCAGAACGGCTCAATCAAAACTAAGGTTCAACTCTTTTTGTTGAACAAACAGAACAGAAAGAAGTTTCACACAATTCTTCTGTGTAGTTTTTATTTGTAGACATTCTTTTTCCCAATATAGGCCTCTTAGCGCTCAGAATGTCCCATTGCAGTTTCTACAGAAAGAGTGTTTCAGAACGGCTCAATCAAAAGTAAGGTTCAACTCTGTTAGTTGAATGCACAGAACAGAAAGATGTTTCATACAATGCTTCTGTGTAGTTTATATTTGAACATATTCTTTTTTCCACTATTACCCACTTAGCGCTACGAATGTCCAGTTGCATTTTCTACAGACAGAGTGTTCCAAAACTGCTCAATCAAAAGTATGGTTTAACTCTGTTAGCTGAATGCTCAGATCAGAAAGAAGTTTCACAGAATGCTTCTGTGTAGTTTATATTTGAATATATTCCTTTTTCCACTACTACGCTCTTAGCGCTCCAAATGTCCAGTTGCATTTTCTACAGAAAGAGTGTTCAGATCTGCTCAATCAAAAGTATGGTTTAACTCTGTTAGTTGAATGCACAGATCAGAAAGAAGTTTCACCGAATGATTCTGTGTAGGTTATATTTGAAGACATTCCTTTTTCCACTATTACCCTCTTAGCGCTCCGAATCTCCACTTGCATTTTCTACAAAAAGTGTGTTTCATAACTGCTCAATCAAAAATATGTTTTATCTCTGTTAACTGAATTTACAGATCAGAAATAAGTTTCACAGAATGCATCTGTGTAGTTTTTATTTGAAGATATTCTTTTTCCCAATGTAGGCCTCTTAGCGCTTAGCATGTCCAATTGCAGTTTCTACAGAAAGAGTGTTTCAGAACGGCTCAATCAAAAGTAAGGTTCAACTCTGTTAGTTGAATGCACAGAACAGAAAGAATTTTCACAGAATGCTACTGTGTAGTTTATATTTGAATATATTCCTTTTTCCACTATTACTCTCTTAGCGCTCCGAATGTCCACTTGCATTTTCTACAGAAAGAGTGTTCAGAACTGCGCAATCAAAAGTATGGTTTAACTCTGTTAGCTTAATGAACATATCAGAAATAAGTTTCACACAACGCTTCTGTGTAGTTTTTATTTGAAGATATTATTTTTCCCAATATAGGCCTCTTAGCGCTCAGAATGTCCAATTGCAGTTTCTACAGAAAGAGTGTTTCAGAAAGGATCAATCAAAAGTAAGGTTCAACTCTGTTAGTTGAATGCACAGAACAGAAAGAAGTTTCATACAATGCTTCTGTGTAGTTTATATTTGAACATATTCTTTTTTCCACTATTACCCACTTAGCGCTACGAATGTCCAGTTGCATTTTCTACAGAAGGAGTGTTTCAAAACTGCTCAATCAAAAGTATGGTTTAACTCTGTTAGCTGAATGCTCAGATCAGAAAGAATTTTCACAGAATGCTTCTGTGTAGTTTATATTTGAATATATTCCTTTTTCCCCTACTACTCTCTTAGCGCTCCAAATGTCCAGTTGCATTTTCTACAGAAAGAGTGTTCAGATCTGCTCAATCAAAAGTATGTTTTAACTCTGTTAGCTGAATGCACAGTTCAGAAAGAAGTTTCACAGAATGATTCTGTGTAGTTTATATTTGGAGACATTCCTTTTTCCACTATTACCCTCTTAGCGCTCCGAATCTCCACTTGCATTTTCTATAGAAAGAGTGTTTCTGAACGGCTCAATCAAAACTAAGGTTCAACTCTTTTAGTTGAACAAACAGAACAGAAAGAAGTTTCACACAATTCTTCTGTGTAGTTTTTATTTGTAGACATTCATTTTCCCAATATAGGCCTCTTAGCGCTCAGAATGTCCAATTGCAGTTCCTACAGAAAGAGTGTTTCAGAACGGCTCAATCAAAAGTAAGGTTCAACTCTGTTAGTTGAATGCACAGAACAGAAAGAAGTTTCATACAATGCTTCTGTGTAGTTTATATTTGAACATATTCTTTTTTCCACTATTACCCACTTAGCGCTACGAATGTCCAGTTGCATTTTCTACAGACAGAGCGTTTCAAAACTGCTCAATCAAAAGTATGGTTTAACTCTGTTAGCTGAATGCTCAGATCAGAAAGAAGTTTCACAGAATGCTTCTGTGTAGTTTATATTTGAATATATTCCTTTTTCCACTACTACGCTCTTAGCGCTCCAAATGTCCAGTTGCATTTTCTACAGAAAGAGTGTTCAGATCTGCTCAATCAAAATTATGGTTTAACTCTGTTAGCTGAATGCACAGATCAGAAAGAAGTTTCACCGAATGATTCTGTGTAGTTTATATTTGAAGACATTCCTTTTTCCACTATTAACCTCTTAGCGCTCCGAATCTCCACTTGCATTTTCTACAAAAAGAGTGTTTCATAACTGCTCAATCAAAAATATGTTTTATCTCTGTTAACTGAATTTACAGATCAGAAATAAGTTTCACAGAATGCATCTGTGTAGTTTTTATTTGAAGATATTCTTTTTCCCAATGTAGGCCTCTTAGCGCTTAGCATGTCCAATTGCAGTTTCTACAGAAAGAGTGTTTCAGAACGGCTCAATCAAAAGTAAGGTTCAACTCTGTTAGTTGAATGCACAGAACAGAAAGAATTTTAACAGAATGCTACTGTGTAGTTTATATTTGAATATATTCCTTTTTCCACTATTACTCTCTTAGCGCTCCGAATGTCCACTTGCATTTTCTACAGAAAGAGTGTTCAGAACTGCGCAATCAAAAGTATGGTTTAACTCTGTTAGCTTAATGAACATATCAGAAATAAGTTTCACACAACGCTTCTGTGTAGTTTTTATTTGAAGATATTATTTTTCCCAATATAGGCCTCTTAGCGCTCAGAATGTCCAATTGCAGTTTCTACAGAAAGAGTGTTTCAGAAAGGCTCAATCAAAAGTAAGGTTCAACTCTGTTAGTTGAATGCACAGAACAGAAAGAAGTTTCATACAATGCTTCTGTGTAGTTTATATTTGAACATATTCTTTTCTCCACTATTACCCACTTAGCGCTACGAATGTCCAGTTGCATTTTCTACAGACAGAGTGTTTCAAAACTGCTCAATCAAAAGTATGGTTTAACTCTGTTAGCTGAATGCTCAGATCAGAAAGAATTCTCACAGAATGCTTCCGTGTAGTTTATATTTGAATATATTCCTTTTTCCACTACTACTCTCTTAGCGCTCCAAATGTCCAGTTGCATTTTCTACAGAAAGAGTGTTCAGATCTGCTCAATCAAAAGTATGGTTTAACTCTGTTAGCTGAATGCACAGTTCAGAAAGAAGTTTCACAGAATGATTCTCTGTAGTTTATATTTGGAGACATTCCTTTTTCCACTATTACCCTCTTAGCGCTCCGAATCTCCACTTGCATTTTCTACAGAAAGAGTGTTTCAGAACGGCTCAATCAAAACTAAGGTTCAACTCTTTTTGTTGAACAAACAGAACAGAAAGAAGTTTCACACAATTCTTCTGTGTAGTTTTTATTTGTAGACATTCTTTTTCCCAATATAGGCCTCTTAGCGCTCAGAATGTCCCATTGCAGTTTCTACAGAAAGAGTGTTTCAGAACGGCTCAATCAAAAGTAAGGTTCAACTCTGTTAGTTGAATGCACAGAACAGAAAGATGTTTCATACAATGCTTCTGTGTAGTTTATATTTGAACATACTCTTTTTTCCACTATTACCCACTTAGCGCTACGAATGTCCAGTTGCATTTTCTACAGACAGAGTGTTCCAAAACTGCTCAATCAAAAGTATGGTTTAACTCTGTTAGCTGAATGCTCAGATCAGAAAGAAGTTTCACAGAATGCTTCTGTGTAGTTTATATTTGAATATATTCCTTTTTCCACTAATACGCTCTTAGCGCTCCAAATGTCCAGTTGCATTTTCTACAGAAAGAGTGTTCAGATCTGCTCAATCAAAAGTATGGTTTAACTCTGTTAGTTGAATGCACAGATCAGAAAGAAGTTTCACCGAATGATTCTGTGTAGGTTATATTTGAAGACATTCCTTTTTCCACTATTACCCTCTTAGCGCTCCGAATCTCCACTTGCATTTTCTACAAAAAGAGTGTTTCATAACTGCTCAATCAAAAATATGTTTTATCTCTGTTAACTGAATTTACAGATCAGAAATAAGTTTCACAGAATGCATCTGTGTAGTTTTTATTTGAAGATATTCTTTTTCCCAATGTAGGCCTCTTAGCGCTTAGCATGTCCAATTGCAGTTTCTACAGAAAGAGTGTTTCAGAACGGCTCAATCAAAAGTAAGGTTCAACTCTGTTAGTTGAATGCACAGAACAGAAAGAATTTTCACAGAATGCTACTGTGTAGTTTATATTTGAATATATTCCTTTTTCCACTATTACTCTCTTAGCGCTCCGAATGTCCACTTGCATTTTCTACAGAAAGAGTGTTCAGAACTGCGCAATCAAAAGTATGGTTTAACTCTGTTAGCTTAATGAACATATCAGAAATAAGTTTCACACAACGCTTCTGTGTAGTTTTTATTTGAAGATATTATTTTTCCCAATATAGGCCTCTTAGCGCTCAGAATGTCCAATTGCAGTTTCTACAGAAAGAGTGTTTCAGAAAGGCTCAATCAAAGTAAGGTTCAACTCTGTTAGTTGAATGCACAGAACAGAAAGAAGTTTCATACAATGCTTCTGTGTAGTTTATATTTGAACATATTCTTTTCTCCACTATTACCCACTTAGCGCTACGAATGTCCAGTTGCATTTTCTACAGACAGAGTGTTTCAAAACTGCTCAATCAAAAGTATGGTTTAACTCTGTTAGCTGAATGCTCAGATCAGAAAGAATTCTCACAGAATGCTTCCGTGTAGTTTATATTTGAATATATTCCTTTTTCCACTACTACTCTCTTAGCGCTCCAAATGTCCAGTTGCATTTTCTACAGAAAGAGTGTTCAGATCTGCTCAATCAAAAGTATGGTTTAACTCTGTTAGCTGAATGCACAGTTCAGAAAGAAGTTTCACAGAATGATTCTCTGTAGTTTATATTTGGAGACATTCCTTTTTCCACTATTACCCTCTTAGCGCTCCGAATCTCCACTTGCATTTTCTACAGAAAGAGTGTTTCAGAACGGCTCAATCAAAACTAAGGTTCAACTCTTTTAGTTGAACAAACAGAACAGAAAGAAGTTTCACACAATTCTTCTGTGTAGTTTTTATTTGTAGACATTCTTTTTCCCAATATAGGCCTCTTAGCGCTCAGAATGTCCAATTGCAGTTTCTACAGAAAGAGTGTTTCAGAAAGGTTCATTCAAAAGTAAGGTTCAACTCTGTTAGTTGAATGCACAGAACAGAAAGAAGTTTCATACAATGCTTCTGTGTAGTTTATATTTGAACGTATTCTTTTTTCCACTATTACCCACTTAGCGCTACGAATGCCCAGTTGCATTTTCTACAGACAGAGTGTTTCAAAACAGCTCAATCAAAAGAATGGTTTAACTCTGTTAGCTGAATGCTCAGATCAGAAAGAAGTTTCACAGAATGCTTCTGTGTAGTTTATATTTGAATATATTCCTTTTTCCAATACTACGCTCTTAGCGCTCCAAATGTCCAGTTGCATTTTCTACAGAAAGAGTGTTCAGATCTGCTCAATCAAAAGTATGGTTTAACTCTGTTAGCTGAATGCACAGATCAGAAAGAAGTTTCACCGAATGATTCTGTGTAGTTTATATTTGAAGACATTCCTTTTTCCACTATTACCCTCTTAGCGCTCCGAATCTCCACTTGCATTTTCTACAGAAAGAGTGTTTCAGAACGGCTCAATCAAAACTAAGGTTCAACTCTTTTAGTTGAACAAACAGAACAGAAAGAAGTTTCACACAATTCTTCTGTGTAGTTTTTATTTGTAGACATTCTTTTTCCCAATATAGGCCTCTTAGCGCTCAGAATGTCCAATTGCAGTTTCTACAGAAAGAGTGTTTCAGAAAGGCTCAATCAAAAGTAAGGTTCAACTCTGTTAATTGAATGCACAGAACAGAAAGAAGTTTCATACAATGATTCTGTGTAGTTTATATTTGAACATATTCTTTTTTCCACTATTACCCACTTAGCGCTACGAATGTCCAGTTGCATTTTCTACAGACAGAGTGTTTCAAAACTGTTCAATCAAAAGTATGGTTTAACTCTGTTAGCTGAATGCTCAGATCAGAAAGAAGTTTCACAGAATGCTTCTGTGTAGTTTATATTTGAATATATTCCTTTTTCCACTACTACTCTCTTAGCGCTCCAAATGTCCAGTTGCATTTTCTACAGAAAGAGTGTTCAGATCTGCTCAATCAAAAGTATGGTTTAACTCTGTTAGCTGAATGCACAGATCAGAAAGAAGTTTCACAGAATGATTCTGTGTAGTTTATATTTGGAGACATTCCTTTTTCCACTATTACCCTCTTAGCGCTCCGGAACTCCACTTGCATTTTCTACAGAAAGTGTCTTTCAGAACGGCTCAATGAAAACTAAGGTTCAACTCTTTTAGTTGAACAAACAGAACAGAAAGAAGTTTCACACAATTCTTCTGTGTAGTTTTTATTTGTAGACATTCTTTTTCCCAATATAGGCCTCCTAGCGCTCAGAATGTCCAATTGCAGTTTCTACAGAAAGAGTGTTTCAGAACGGCTCAATCAAAAGTAAAGTTCAACTCTGTTAGTTGAATGCACAGAACAGAAAGAAGTTTCATACAATGCTTCTGTGTAGTTTATATTTGAACGTATTCTTTTTTCCACTATTACCCACTTAGCGCTACGAATGTCCAGTTGCATTTTCTACAGACAGAGTGTTTCAAAACTGCTCAATCAAAAGTATGTTTTAACTCTGTTAGCTGAATTCTCAGATCAGAAAGAAGTTTCACAGAATGCTTCTGTGTAGTTTATATTTGAATATATTCCTTTTTCCACTACTACGCTCTTAGCGCTCCAAATGTCCAGTTTCATTTTCTACAGAAAGAGTGTTCAGATCTGCTCAATCAAAAGTATGGTTTAACTCTATTAGCTGAATGCACAGATCAGAAAGAAGTTTCACCGAATGATTCTGTGTAGTTTATATTTGAAGATATTCCTTTTTCCACTATTACCCTCTTAGCGCTCCGAATCTCCACTTGCATTTTCTACAAAAAGAGTGTTTCATAACTGCTCAATCAAAAATATGTTTTATCTCTGTTAACTGAATTTACAGATCAGAAATAAGTTTCACAGAATGCATCTGTGTAGTTTTTATTTGAAGATATTCTTTTTCCCAATGTAGGACTCTTAGCGCTTAGCATGTCCAATTGCAGTTTCTACAGAGAGAGTGTTTCAGAACGGCTCAATCAAATGTAAGGTTCAACTCTGTTAGTTGAATGCACAGAACAGAAAGAATTTTCACAGAATGCTACTGTGTAGTTTATATTTGAATATATTCCTTTTTCCACTATTACCCTCTTAGCGCTCCGAATGTCCACTTGCATTTTCTACAGAAAGAGTGTTCAGAACTGCGCAATCAAAAGTATGGTTTAACTCTGTTAGCTTAATGAACATATCAGAAATAAGTTTCACACAATGCTTCTGTGTAGTTTTTATTTGAAGATATTATTTTTCCCAATAGAGGCCTCTTAGCGCTCAGAATGTCCAATTGCATTTTCTACAGAAAGAGTGTTTCAGAAAGGCTCAATCAAAAGTAAGGTTCAACTCTGTTAGTTGAATGCACAGAACAGAAAGAAGTTTCATACAATGCATCTGTGTAGTTTATATTTGAACATATTCTTTTTTCCAGTATTACCCACTTAGCGCTACGAATGTCCAGTTGCATTTTCTATAGACAGAGTGTTTCAAAACTGCTCAATCAAAAGTATGGTTTAACTCTGTTAGCTGAATGCTCAGATCAGAAAGAAGTTTCACAGAATGCTTCTGTGTAGTTTATATTTGAATATATTCCTTTTTCCACTACTACTCTCTTAGCGCTCCAAATGTCCAGTTGCATTTTCTACAGAAAGAGTGTTCAGATCTGCTCAATCAAAAGTATGGTTTAACTCTGTTAGCTGAATGCTCAGATCGGAAAGAAGTTTCACAGAATGCTTCTGTGTAGTTTATATTTGAATATATTCCTTTTTCCACTACTACTCTCTTAGCGCTCCAAATGTCCAGTTGCATTTTCTACAGAAAGAGTGTTCAGATCTGCTCAATCAAAAGTATGGTTTAACTCTGTTAGCTGAATGCACAGATCAGAAAGAAGTTTCACAGAATGATTCTGTGTAGTTTTTATTTGAAGATATTCTTTTTCCCAATGTAGGCCTCTTAGCGCTTAGCATGTCCAATTGCAGTTTGTACAGAAAGAGTGTTTCAGAACGGCTCAATCAAAAGTAAGGTTCAACTCTGTTAGTTGAATGCACAGAACAGAAAGAATTTTCACAGAATGCTACTGTGTAGTTTATATTTGAATATAATCCTTTTTCCACTATTACCCTCTTAGCGCTCCGAATGTCCACTTGCATTTTCGACAGAAAGAGTGTTCAGAACTGCGCAATCAAAAGTATGGTTTAACTCTGTTAGCTTAATGAACATATCAGAAATAAGTTTCACACAATGCTTCTGTGTAGTTTTTATTTGAAGATATTATTTTTCCCAATAGAGGCCTCTTAGCGCTCAGAATGTCCAATTGCAGTTTCTACAGAAAGAGTGTTTCAGAAAGGCTCAATCAAAAGTAAGGTTCAACTCTGTTAGTTGAATGCACAGAACAGAAAGAAGTTTCATACAATGCTTCTGTGTAGTTTATATTTGAACGTATTCTTTTTTCCACTATTACCCACTTAGCCCTACGAATGTCCAGTTGCATTTTGTACAGACAGAGTGTTTCAAAACTGCTCAATCAAAAGTATGGTTTAAATCTGTTAGCTGAATGCTCAGATCAGAAAGAAGTTTCACAGAATGCTTTTGTGTAGTTTATATTTGAATATATTCCTTTTTCCACTACTACTCTCTTAGCGCTCCAAATGTCCAGTTGCATTTTCTACAGAAAGAGTGTTCAGATCTGCTCAATCAAAAGTATGGTTTAACACTGTTAGCTGAATGCACAGATCAGAAAGATGTTTCACAGAATGATTCTGTGTAGTTTATATTTGGAGACATTCCTTTTTCCACTATTACCCTCTTAGCGCTCCGAATCTCCACTTGCATTTTCTACAGAAAGTGTGTTTCAGAACGGCTCAATCGAAACTAAGGTTCAACTCTTTTAGTTGAACAAACAGAACAGAAAGAAATTTCACACAATTCTTCTGTGTAGTTTTTATTTGTAGACATTCTTTTTCCCAATATAGGCCTCTTAGCGATCAGAATGTCCAATTGCAGTTTCTACAGAAAGAGTGTTTCAGAACGGCTCAATCAAAAGTAAGGTTCAACTCTGTTAGTTGAATGCACAGAACAGAAAGAAGTTTCATACAATGCTTCTGTGTAGTTTATATTTGAACATATTCTTTTTTCCACTATTACCCACTTAGCGCTACGAATGTCCAGTTGCATTTTCTACAGACAGAGTGTTTCAAAACTGCTCAATCAAAAGTATGGTTTAACTCTGTTAGCTGAATGCTCAGATCAGAAAGAAGTTTCACAGAATGCTTCTGTGTAGTTTATATTTGAATATATTCCTTTTTCCACTACTACGCTCTTAGCGCTCCAAATGTCCAGTTGCATTTTCTACAGAAAGAGTGTTCAGATCTGCTCAATCAAAAGTATGGTTTAACTCTGTTAGCTGAATGCACAGATCAGAAAGAAGTTTCACCGAATGATTCTGTGTAGTTTATATTTGAAGACATTCCTTTTTCCACTATTACCCTCTTAGCGCTCCAAATCTCCACTTGCATTTTCTACAAAAAGAGTGTTTCATAACTGCTCAATCAAAAATATATTTTATCTCTGTTAACTGAATTTACAGATCAGAAATAAGTTTCACAGAATGAATCTGTGTAGTTTTTATTTGAAGATATTCTTTTTCCCAATGTAGGCCTCTTAGCGCTTAGCATGTCCAATTGCAGTTTCTACAGAAAGAGTGTTTAAGAACGGCTCAATCAAAAGTAAGGTTCAACTCTGTTAGTTGAATGCACAGAACAGAAAGAATTTTCACAGAATGCTACTGTGTAGTTTATATTTGAATATATTCCTTTTTCCACTATTACCCTCTTAGCGCTCCGAATGTCCACTTGCATTTTCTACAGAAAGAGTGTTCAGAACTGCGCAATCAAAGGTATGGTTTAACTCTGTTAGCTTAATGAACATATCAGTAATAAGTTTCACACAATGCTTCTGTGTAGTTTTTATTTGAAGATATTATTTTTCCCAATATAGGCCTCTTAGCGCTCAGAATGTCCAAATGCAGTTTCTACAGAAAGAGTGTTTCAGAAAGGCTCAATCAAAAGTAAGGTTCAACTCTGTTAGTTGAATGCACAGAACAGAAAGAAGTTTCATACAATGCTTCTGTGTAGTTTATATTTGAACATATTCTTATTTCCACTATTACCCACTAAGCGCTACGAATGTCCAGTTGCATTTTCCACAGACAGAGTGTTTCAAAACTGCTCAATCGAAAGTATGGTTTAACTCTGTTAGCTGAATGCTCAGATCAGAAAGAAGTTTGACAGAATGCTTCTGTGTAGTTTATATTTGAATATATTCCTTTTTCCACTACTACTCTCTTAGGGCTCCAAATGTCCAGTTGCATTTTCTACAGAAAGAGTGTTCAGATCTGCTCAATCAATAGTATGGTTTAACTCTGTTAGCTGAATGCACAGATCAGAAAGAAGTTTCACGGAATGATTCTGTGTAGTTTATATTTGGAGACATTCCTTTTTCCACTATTACCCCCTTAGCGCTCCGAATCTCCACTTGCATTTTCTACAGAAAGAGTGTTTCATATCTGCTCAATCAAAAATATGTTTTATCTCTGTTAACTGAATTTACAGATCAGAAATAAGTTTCACAGAATGCATCTGTGTAGTTTTTATTTGAAGATATTCTTTTTCCCAATGTAGGCCTCTTAGCGCTTAGCATGTCCAATTGCATTTTCTACAGAAAGAGTGTTTCAGAACGGCTCAATCAAAACTAAGGTTCAACTCTTTTAGTTGAACAAACAGAACAGAAAGAAGTTTCACACAATTCTTCTGTGTAGTTTTTATTTGTAGATATTCTTTTTCCCAATATAGGCCTCTTAGCGCTCAGAATGTCCAATTGCAGTTTCTACAGAAAGAGTGTTTCAGAACGGCTCAATCAAAAGTAAGGTTCAATTCTGTTAGTTGAATGCACAGAACAGAAAGAAGTTTCATACAATGCTTCTGAGTAGTTTATATTTAAACATATTCTTTTTTCCACTATTACCCACTTAGCGCTACGAATGTCCAGTTGCATTTTCTACAGACAGAGTGTTTCAAAACTGCTCAATCAAAAGTATGGTTTAACTCCGTTAGCTGAATGCTCAGATCAGAAAGAAGTTTCACAGAATGCTTCTGTGTAGTTTATATTTGAATATATTCCTTTTTCCACTACTATCCTCTTAGCGCTCCAAATGTCCAGTTGCATTTTCTACAGAAAGAGTGTTCAGATCTGCTCAATCAAAATTATGGTTTAACTCTGTTAGCTGAATGCACAGATCAGAAAGAAGTTTCACAGAATGATTCTGTGTAGTTTATATTTGGAGACATTCCTTTTTCCACTATTACCCTCTTAGCGCTCCGAATCTCCACTTGCATTTTCTACAGAAAGAGTGTTTCAGAACGGCTCAATCAAAACTAAGGTTCAACTCTTTTAGTTGAACAAACAGAACAGAAAGTAGTTTCACACAATTCTTCTGTGTAGTTTTTATTTGTAGACATTCTTTTTCCCAATATAGGCCTCTTAGCGCTCAGAATGTCCAATTACGGTTTCTACAGAAAGAGTGTTTCAGAACGGCTCAATCAAAAGTAAGGTTCAACTCTGTTAGTTGAATGCACAGAAGAGAAAGAATTTTCATACAATGCTTCTGTGTAGTTTATATTTGAACATATTCTTTTTTCCACTATTACCCACTTAGCGCTACGAATGTCCAGTTGCATTTTCTACAGACAGAGTGTTTCAAAACTGCTCAATCAAAAGTATGGTTTAACTCTGTTAGCTGAATGCTCAGATCAGAAAGAAGTTTCACAGAATGCTTCTGTGTATTTATATTTGAATATATTCCTTTTTCCACTACTACGCTCTTAGCGCTCCAAATGTCCAGTTGCATTTTCTACAGAAAGAGTGTTCAGATCTGCTCAATCAAAAGTATGGTTTAACTCTGTTAGCTGAATGCACAGATCAGAAAGAAGTTTGACCGAATGATTCTGTGTAGTTTATATTTGAAGACATTCCTTTTTCCACTATTACCCTCTTAGCGCTCCAAATCTCCACTTGCATTTTCTACAAAAAGAGTGTTTCATAACTGCTCAATCAAAAATATGTTTTATCTCTGTTAACTGAATTTACAGATCAGAAATAAGTTTCACAGAATGAATCTGTGTAGTTTTTATTTGAAGATATTCTTTTTCCCAATGTAGGCCTCTTAGCGCTTAGCATGTCCAATTGCAGTTTCTACAGAAAGAGTGTTTCAGAACGCCTCAATCAAAAGTAAGGTTCAACTCTGTTAGTTGAATGCACAGAACAGAAAGAATTTTCACAGAATGCTACTGTGTAGTTTATATTTGAATATATTCCTTTTTCCACTATTACCCTCTTAGCGCTCCGAATGTCCACTTGCATTTTCTACAGAAAGAGTGTTCAGAACTGCGCAATCAAAGGTATGGTTTAACTCTGTTAGCTTAATGAACATATCAGTAATAAGTTTCACACAATGCTTCTGTGTAGTTTTTATTTGAAGATATTATTTTTCACAATATAGGCCTCTTAGCGCTCAGAAGGTCCAAATACAGTTTCTACAGAGAGAGTGTTTCAGAAAGGCTCAATCAAAAGTAAGGTTCAACTCTGTTAGTTGAATGCACAGAACAGAAAGAAGTTTCATACAATGCTTCTGTGTAGTTTATATTTGAACATATTCTTATTTCCACTATTACCCACTAAGCGCTACGAATGTCCAGTTGCATTTTCCACAGACAGAGTGTTTCAAAACTGCTCAATCGAAAGTATGGTTTAACTCTGTTAGCTGAATGCTCAGATCAGAAAGAAGTTTGACAGAATGCTTCTGTGTAGTTTATATTTGAATATATTCCTTTTTCCACTACTACTCTCTTAGGGCTCCAAATGTCCAGTTGCATTTTCTACAGAAAGAGTGTTCAGATCTGCTCAATCAAAAGTATGGTTTAACTCTGTTAGCTGAATGCACAGATCAGAAAGAAGTTTCACAGAATGATTCTGTGTAGTTTATATTTGGAGACATTCCTTTTTCCACTATTACCTTCTTAGCGCTCCGAATCTCCACTTGCATTTTCTACAGAAAGAGTGTTTCATAACTGCTCAATCAAAAATATGTTTTATCTCTGTTAACTGAATTTACAGATCAGAAATAAGTTTCACAGAATGCATCTGTGTAGTTTTTATTTGAAGATATTCTTTTTCCCAATATAGGCCTCTTAGCGCTTAGCATGTCCAATTGCAGTTTCTACAGAAAGAGTGTTTCAGAACGGCTCAATCAAAAGTAAGGTTCAACTCTGTTAGTTGAATGCACAGAACGGAAAGAATTTTCACAGAATGCTACTGTGTAGTTTATATTTGTATATATTCCTTTTTCCACTATTACCCTCTTAGCGTTCCGAATGTCCACTTGCATTTTCTACAGAAAGAGTGTTCAGAACTGCGCAATCAAAAGAATGGTTTAACTCTGTTAGCTTAATGAAAATATCAGAAATAAGTTTCACACAATGCTTCTGTGTAGTTTCTATTTGAAGATATTATTTTTCCCAATATAGGCCTCTTAGCGCTCAGAATGTCCAATTGCAGTTTCTACAGAAAGAGTGTTTCAGAAAGGCTCAATCAAAAGTAGGGTTCAACTCTGTTAGTTGAATGCACAGAACAGAAAGAAGTTTCATACAATGCTTCTGTGTAGTTTATATTTAAACATATTCTTTTTTCCACTATTACCCACTTAGCGCTACGAATGTCCAGTTGCATTTTCTACAGACAGAGTGTTTCAAAACTGCTCAATCAAAAGTATGGTTTAACTCCGTTAGCTGAATGCTCAGATCAGAAAGAAGTTTCACAGAATGCTTCTGTGTAGTTTATATTTGAATATATTCCTTTTTCCACTACTATTCTCTTAGCGCTCCAAATGTCCAGTTGCATTTTCTACAGAAAGAGTGTTCAGATCTGCTCAATCTAAAGTATGGTTTAACTCTGTTAGCTGAATGCACAGATCAGAAAGAAGTTTCACAGAATGATTCTGTGTAGTTTATATTTGGAGACATTCCTTTTTCCACTATTACCCTCTTAGCGCTACGAATCTCCACTTGCATCTTCTACAGAAAGAGTGTTTCAGAACGGCTCAATCAAAACTAAGGTTCAACTCTTTTAGTTGAACAAACAGAACAGAAAGAAGTTTCACACAATTCTTCTGTGTAGTTTTTATTTGTAGACATTCTTTTTCCCAATATAGGCCTCTTAGCGCTCAGAATGTCCAATTACAGTTTCTACAGAAAGAGTGTTTCAGAACGGCTCAATCAAAAGTAAGGTTCAACTCTGTTAGTTGAATGCACAGAACAGAAAGAATTTTCATACAATGCTTCTGTGTAGTTTATATTTGAACATATTCTTTTTTCCACTATTACCCACTTAGCGCTACGCATGTCCAGTTGCATTTTCTACAGACAGAGTGTTTCAAAACTGCTCAATCAAAAGTATGGTTTAACTCTGTTAGCTGAATGCTCAGATCAGAAAGAAGTTTCACAGAATGCTTCTGTGTAGTTTATATTTGAATATATTCCTTTTTCCACTACTACGCTCTTAGCGCTCCAAATGTCCAGTTGCATTTTCTACAGAAAGAGTGTTCAGATCTGCTCAATCAAAAGTATGGTTTAACTCTGTTAGCTGAATGCACAGATCAGAAAGAAGTTTCACCGAATGATTCTGTGTAGTTTATATTTGAAGACATTCCTTTTTCCACTATTACCCTCTTAGCGCTCCGAATCTCCACTTGCATTTTCTACAAAAAGAGTGTTTCATAACTGCTCAATCAAAAATATGTTTTATCTCTGTTAACTGAATTTACAGATCAGAAATAAGTTTCACAGAATGAATCTGTGTAGTTTTTATTTGAAGATATTCTTTTTCCCAATGTAGGCCTCTTAGCGCTTAGCATGTCCAATTGCAGTTTCTACAGAAAGAGTGTTTCAGAACGGCTCAATCAAAAGTAAGGTTCAACTCTGTTAGTTGAATGCACAGAACAGAAAGAATTTTCACAGAATGCTACTGTGTAGTTTATATTTGAATATATTCCTTTTTCCACTATTACCCTCTTAGCGCTCCGAATGTCCACTTGCATTTTCTACAGAAAGTGTGTTCAGAACTGCGCAATCAAAGGTATGGTTTAACTCTGTTAGCTTAATGAACATATCAGTAATAAGTTTCACACAATGCTTCTGTGTAGTTTTTATTTGAAGATATTATTTTTCCCAATATAGGCCTCTTAGCGCTCAGAATGTCCAAATGCAGTTTCTACAGAAAGAGTGTTTCAGAAAGGCTCAATCAAAAGTAAGGTTCAACTCTGTTAGTTGAATGCACAGAACAGAAAGAAGTTTCATACAATGCTTCTGTGTAGTTTATATTTGAACATATTCTTATTTCCACTATTACCCACTAAGCGCTACGAATGTCCAGTTGCATTTTCCACAGACAGAGTGTTTCAAAACTGCTCAATCGAAAGTATGGTTTAACTCTGTTAGCTGAATGCTCAGATCAGAAGGAAGTTTCACAGAATGCTTCTGTGTAGTTTATATTTGAATATATTCCTTTTTCCACTACTACTCTCTTAGCGCTCCAAATGTCCAGTTGCATTTTCTACAGAAAGAGTGTTCAGATCTGCTCAATCAAAAGTATGGTTTAACTCTGTTAGCTGAATGCACAGATCAGAAAGAAGTTTCACAGAATGATTCTGTGTAGTTTATATTTGGAGACATTCCTTTTTCCACTATTACCCTCTTAGCGCTCTGAATCTCCACTTGAATTTTCTACAGAAAGAGTGTTTCAGAACGGCTCAATCAAAACTAAGGTTCAACTCTTTTAGTTGAACAAACAGAACAGAAAGAAGTTTCACACAATTCTTCTGTGTAGTTTTTATTTGTAGACATTCTTTTTCCCAATATAGGCCTCTTAGCGCTCAGAATGTCCAATTGCAGTTTCTACAGAAAGAGTGTTTCAGAACGGCTCAATCAAAAGTAAGGTTCAACTCTGTTAGTTGAATGCACAGAACAGAAAGAAGTTTCATACAATGCTTCTGTGTAGTTTATATTTGAACATATTCTTTTTTCCAGTATTACCCACTTAGCGCTACGAATGTCCAGTTGCATTTTCTACAGACAGAGTGTTTCAAAACTGCTCAATCAAAAGTATGGTTAAACTCTGTTAGCTGAATGCTCAGATCAGAAAGAAGTTTCACAGAATGCTTCTGTGTAGTTTATATTTGAATATATTCCTTTTTCCACTACTATTCTCTTAGCGCTCCAAATGTCCAGTTGCATTTTCTACAGAAAGAGTGTTCAGATCTGCTCAATAAAAAGTATGGTTTAACTCTGTTAGCTGAATGCACAGATCAGAAAGAAGTTTCACAGAATGATTCTGTGTAGTTTATATATGGAGACATTCCTTTTTCCACTATTACCCTCTTAGCGCTCCGAATCTCCACTTGCATTTACTACAGAAAGAGTGTTTCAGAACGGCTCAATCAAAACTAAGGTTCAACTCTTTTAGTTGAACAAACAGAACAGAAAGGAGTTTCACACAATTCTTCTGTGTAGTTTTTACTTGTAGACATTCTTTTTCCCAATATAGGCCTCTTAGCGCTCAGAATGTCCAATTGCAGTTTCTACAGAAAGAGTGTTTCAGAACGGCTCAATCAAAAGTAAGGTTCAACTCTGTTAGTTGAATGCACAGAACAGAAAGAAGTTTCATACAATGCTTCTGTGTATTTTATATTTGAACATATTCTTTTTTCCACTATTACCCACTTAGCGCTACGAATGTCCAGTTGCATTTTCTACAGACAGAGTGTTTCAAAACTGCTCAATCAAAAGTATGGTTTAACTCTGTTAGCTGAATGCTCAGATCAGAAATTAGTTTCACAGAATGCTTCTGTGTAGTTTATATTTGAATATATTCCTTTTTCCACTACTACGCTCTTAGCGCTCCAAATGTCCAGTTGCATTTTCTACAGAAAGAGTGTTCAGATCTGCTCAATCAAAGGTATGTTTTCACTCTGTTAGCTGAATGCACAGATCAGAAAGAAGTTTCACCGAATGATTCTGTGTAGTTTATATTTGAAGACATTCCTTTTTCCACTATTACCCTCTTAGCGCTCCGAATCTCCACTTGCATTTTCTACAAAAACAGTGTTTCATAACTGCTCAATCAAAAATATTTTTTATCTCTGTTAACTGAATTTACAGATCAGAAATAAGTTTCACAGAATGCATCTGTGTAGTTTATATTTGAAGATATACTTTTTCCCAATATAGGCCTCTTAGCGCTTAGCATGTCCAATTGCAGTTTCTACAGAAAGAGTGTTTCAGAACGGCTCAATCAAAAGTAAGGTTCAACTCTGTTAGTTGAATGCACAGAACAGAAAGAATTTTCACAGAATGCTACTGTGTAGTTTATATTTGAATATATTCCTTTTTCCA
Organism: Symphalangus syndactylus; assembly: GCF_028878055.3. Taxonomy (NCBI): domain Eukaryota; kingdom Metazoa; phylum Chordata; class Mammalia; order Primates; family Hylobatidae; genus Symphalangus; species Symphalangus syndactylus. Next base: position 6,558,807 of record NC_072445.2, on the reverse strand, counting down.
CTATTACCCTCTTAGCGCTCCGAATGTCCACTTGCATTTTCTACACAAAGAGTGTTCAGAACTGCGCAATCAAAAGTATGGTTTAACTCTGTTAGCTTAATGAACATATCAGAAATAAGTTTCACACAATACTTCTGTGTAGTTTTTATTTGAAGATATTATTTTTCCCTGATATAGGACTCTTAGCGCTCAGAATGTCCAATTGCAGTTTCTACAGAAAGTTTCAGAAAGGCTCAATCAAAAGTAAGGTTCAACTCTGTTAGTTGAATGCACAGAACAGAAAGAAGTTTCATACAATGCTTCTGTGTAGTTTATATTTGAACATATTCTTTTTTCCACTATTACCCACTTAGCGCTACGAATGTCCACTTGCATTTTCTACAGACAGAGTGTTTCAAAACTGCTCAATCAAAAGTATGGTTTAACTCTGTTAGCTGAATGCTCAGATCAGAAAGAAGTTTGACAGAATGCTTCTGTGTAGTTTATATTTGAATATATTCCTTTTTCCACTACTACTCTCTTAGGGCTCCAAATGTCCAGTTGCATTTTCTACAGAAAGAGTGTTCAGATCTGCTCAATCAAAAGTATGGTTTAACTCTGTTAGCTGAATGCACAGATCAGAAAGAAGTTTCACAGAATGATTCTGTGTAGTTTATATTTGGAGACATTCCTTTTTCCACTATTACCCTCTTAGCGCTCCGAATCTCCACTTGCATTTTCTACAGAAAGAGTGTTTCATAACGGCTCAATCAAAAATATGTTTTATCTCTGTTAACTGAATTTACAGATCAGAAATAAGTTTCACAGAATGCATCTGTGTAGTTTTTATTTGAAGATATTCTTTTTCCCAATATAGGCCTCTTAGCGCTTAGCATGTCCAATTGCAGTTTCTACAGAAAGAGTGTTTCAGAACGGCTCAATCAAAAGTAAGGTTCAACTCTGTTAGTTGAATGCACAGAACGGAAAGAATTTTCACAGAATGCTACTGTGTAGTTTATATTTGAATATATTCCTTTTTCCACTATTACCCTCTTAGCGCTCCGAATGTCCACTTGCATTTTCTACAGAAAGAGTGTTCAGAACTGCGCAATCAAAAGAATGGTTTAACTCTGTTAGCTTAATGAACATATCAGAAATAAGTTTCACACAATGCTTCTGTGTAGTTTTTATTTGAAGATATTATTTTTCCCAATATAGGCCTCTTAGCGCTCAGAATGTCCAATTGCAGTTTCTACAGAAAGAGTGTTTCAGAAAGGCTCAATCAAAAGTAGGGTTCAACTCTGTTAGTTGAATGCACAGAACAGAAAGAAGTTTCATACAATGCTTCTGTGTAGTTTATATTTAAACATATTCTTTTTTCCACTATTACCCACTTAGCGCTACGAATGTCCAGTTGCATTTTCTACAGACAGAGTGTTTCAAAACTGCTCAATCAAAAGTATGGTTTAACTCCGTTAGCTGAATGCTCAGATCAGAAAGAAGTTTCACAGAATGCTTCTGTGTAGTTTATATTTGAATATATTCCTTTTTCCACTACTATTCTCTTAGCGCTCCAAATGTCCAGTTGCATTTTCTACAGAAAGAGTGTTCAGATCTGCTCAATCAAAAGTATGGTTTAACTCTGTTAGCTGAATGCACAGATCAGAAGGAAGTTTCACAGAATGATTCTGTGTAGTTTATATTTGGAGACATTCCTTTTTCCACTATTACCCTCTTAGCGCTCCGAATCTCCACTTGCATTTTCTACAGAAAGAGTGTTTCAGAACGGCTCAATCAAAACTAAGGTTCAACTCTTTTAGTTGAACAAACAGAACAGAAAGAAGTTTCACACAATTCTTCTGTGTAGTTTTTATTTGTAGACATTCTTTTTCCCAATATAGGCCTCTTAGCGCTCAGAATGTCCAATTACAGTTTCTACAGAAAGAGTGTTTCAGAACGGCTCAATCAAAAGTAAGGTTCAACTCTGTTAGTTGAATGCACAGAACAGAAAGAATTTTCATACAATGCTTCTGTGTAGTTTATATTTGAACATATCCTTTTTTCCACTATTACCCACTTAGCGCTACGAATGTCCAGTTGCATTTTCTACAGACAGAGTGTTTCAAAACTGCTCAATCAAAAGTATGTTTTAACTCTGTTAGCTGAATGCTCAGATCAGAAAGAAGTTTCACAGAATGCTTCTGTGTAGTTTATATTTGAATATATTCCTTTTTCCACTACTACGCTCTTAGCGCTCCAAATGTCCAGTTGCATTTTCTACAGAAAGAGTGTTCAGATCTGCTCAATCAAAAGTAAGGTTTAACTCTGTTAGCTGAATGCACAGATCAGAAAGAAGTTTCACCGAATGATTCTGTGTAGTTTATATTTGAAGACATTCCTTTTTCCACTATTACCCTCTTAGCGCTCCGAATCTCCACTTGCATTTTCTACAAAAAGAGTGTTTCATAACTGCTCAATCAAAAATATGTTTTATCTCTGTTAACTGAATTTACAGATCAGAAATAAGTTTCACAGAATGAATCTGTGTAGTTTTTATTTGAAGATATTCTTTTTCCCAATGTAGGCATCTTAGCGCTTAGCATGTCCAATTGCAGTTTCTACAGAAAGAGTGTTTCAGAACGGCTCAATCAAAAGTAAGGTTCAAATCTGTTAGTTGAATGCACAGAATAGAAAGAATTTTCACAGAATGCTACTGTGTAGTTTATATTTGAATATATTCCTTTTTCCACTATTACCCTCTTAGCGCTCCGAATGTCCACTTGCATTTTCTACAGAAAGAGTGTTCAGAACTGCGCAATCAAAAGTATGGTTTAACTCTGTTAGCTTAATGAACATATCAGAAATAAGTTTCACACAATACTTCTGTGTAGTTTTTATTTGAAGATATTATTTTTCCCTGATATAGGACTCTTAGCGCTCAGAATGTCCAATTGCAGTTTCTACAGAAAGTTTCAGAAAGGCTCAATCAAAAGTAAGGTTCAACTCTGTTAGTTGAATGCACAGAACAGAAAGAAGTTTCATACAATGCTTCTGTGTAGTTTATATTTGAACATATTCTTTTTTCCACTATTACCCACTTAGCGCTACGAATGTCCAGTTGCATTTTCTACAGACAGAGTGTTTCAAAACTGCTCAATCAAAAATATGGTTTAACTCTGTTAGCTGAATGCTCAGATCAGAAAGAAGTTTGACAGAATGCTTCTGTGTAGTTTATATTTGAATATATTCCTTTTTCCACTACTACTCTCTTAGGGCTCCAAATGTCCAGTTGCATTTTCTACAGAAAGAGTGTTCAGATCTGCTCAATCAAAAGTATGGTTTAACTCTGTTAGCTGAATGCACAGATCAGAAAGAAGTTTCACAGAATGATTCTGTGTAGTTTATATTTGGAGACATTCCTTTTTCCACTATTACCCTCTTAGCGCTCCGAATCTCCACTTGCATTTTCTACAGAAAGAGTGTTTCATAACGGCTCAATCAAAAATATGTTTTATCTCTGTTAACTGAATTTACAGATCAGAAATAAGTTTCACAGAATGCATCTGTGTAGTTTTTATTTGAAGATATTCTTTTTCCCAATATAGGCCTCTTAGCGCTTAGCATGTCCAATTGCAGTTTCTACAGAAAGAGTGTTTCAGAACGGCTCAATCAAAAGTAAGGTTCAACTCTGTTAGTTGAATGCACAGAACGGAAAGAATTTTCACAGAATGATACTGTGTAGTTTATATTTGAATATATTCCTTTTTCCACTATTACCCTCTTAGCGCTCCGAATGTCCACTTGCATTTTCTACAGAAAGAGTGTTCAGAACTGCGCAATCAAAAGAATGGTTTAACTCTGTTAGCTTAATGAACATATCAGAAATAAGTTTCACACAATGCTTCTGTGTAGTTTTTATTTGAAGATATTATTTTTCCCAATATAGGCCTCTTAGCGCTCAGAATGTCCAATTGCAGTTTCTACAGAAAGAGTGTTTCAGAAAGGCTCTATCAAAAGTAGGGTTCAACTCTGTTAGTTGAATGCACAGAACAGAAAGAAGTTTCATACAATGCTTCTGTGTAGTTTATATTTAAACATATTCTTTTTTCCACTATTACCCACTTAGCGCTACGAATGTCCAGTTGCATTTTCTACAGACAGAGTGTTTCAAAACTGCTCAATCAAAAGTATGGTTTAACTCCGTTAGCTGAATGCTCAGATCAGAAAGAAGTTTCACAGAATGCTTCTGTGTAGTTTATATTTGAATATATTCCTTTTTCCACTACTATTCTCTTAGCGCTCCAAATGTCCAGTTGCATTTTCTACAGAAAGAGTGTTCAGATCTGCTCAATCAAAAGTATGGTTTAACTCTGTTAGCTGAATGCACAGATCAGAAGGAAGTTTCACAGAATGATTCTGTGTAGTTTATATTTGGAGACATTCCTTTTTCCACTATTACCCTCTTAGCGCTCCGAATCTCCACTTGCATTTTCTACAGAAAGAGTGTTTCAGAACGGCTCAATCAAAACTAAAGTTCAACTCTTTTAGTTGAACAAACAGAACAGAAAGAAGTTTCACACAATTCTTCTGTGTAGTTTTTATTTGTAGACATTCTTTTTCCCAATATAGGCCTCTTAGCGCTCAGAATGTCCAATTACAGTTTCTACAGAAAGAGTGTTTCAGAACGGCTCAATCAAAAGTAAGGTTCAACTCTGTTAGTTGAATGCACAGAACAGAAAGAATTTTCATACAATGCTTCTGTGTAGTTTATATTTGAACATATCCTTTTTTCCACTATTACCCACTTAGCGCTACGAATGTCCAGTTGCATTTTCTACAGACAGAATGTTTCAAAACTGCTCAATCAAAAGTATGGTTTAACTCTGTTAGCTGAATGCTCAGATCAGAAAGAAGTTTCACAGAATGCTTCTGTGTAGTTTATATTTGAATATATTCCTTTTTCCACTACTACGCTCTTAGCGCTCCAAATGTCCAGTTGCATTTTCTACAGAAAGAGTGTTCAGATCTGCTCAATCAAAAGTAAGGTTTAACTCTGTTAGCTGAATGCACAGATCAGAAAGAAGTTTCACCGAATGATTCTGTGTAGTTTATATTTGAAGACATTCCTTTTTCCACTATTACCCTCTTAGCGCTCCGAATCTCCACTTGCATTTTCTACAAAAAGAGTGTTTCATAACTGCTCAATCAAAAATATGTTTTATCTCTGTTAACTGAATTTACAGATCAGAAATAAGTTTCACAGAATGAATCTGTGTAGTTTTTATTTGAAGATATTCTTTTTCCCAATGTAGGCATCTTAGCGCTTAGCATGTCCAATTGCAGTTGCTACAGAAAGAGTGTTTCAGAACGGCTCAATCAAAAGTAAGGTTCAACTCTGTTAGTTGAATGCACAGAACAGAAAGAATTTTCACAGAATGCTACTGTGTAGTTTATATTTGAATATATTACTTTTTCCACTATTACCCTCTTAGCGCTCCGAATGTCCACTTGCATTTTCTACAGAAAGAGTGTTCAGAACTGCGCAATCAAAGGTATGGTTTAACTCTGTTAGCTTAATGAACATATCAATAATAAGTTTCACACAATGCTTCTGTGTAGTTTTTATTTGAAGATATTATTTTTCCCAATATAGGCCTCTTAGCGCTCAGAATGTCCAAATGCAGTTTCTACAGAAAGAGTGTTTCAGAAAGGCTCAATCAAAAGTAAGTTTCAACTCTGTTAGTTGAATGCACAGAACAGAAAGAAGTTTCATACAATGCTTCTGTGTAGTTTATATTTGAACATATTCTTATTTCCACTATTACCCACTAAGCGCTACGAATGTCCAGTTGCATTTTCCACAGACAGAGTGTTTCAAAACTGCCCAATCGAAAGTATGGTTTAACTCTGTTAGCTGAATGCTCAGATCAGAAAGAAGTTTCACAGAATGCTTCTGTGTAGTTTATATTTGAATATATTCCTTTTTCCACTACTACTCTCTTAGCGCTCCAAATGTCCAGTTGAATTTTCTACAGAAAGAGTGTTCAGATCTGCTCAATCAAAAGTATGGTTTAACTCTGTTAGCTGAATGCACAGATCAGAAAGAAGTTTCACAGAATGATTCTGTGTAGTTTATATTTGGAGACATTCCTTTTTCCACTATTACCCTCTTAGCGCTCTGAATCTCCACTTGAATTTTCTACAGAAAGAGTGTTTCAGAACGGCTCAATCAAAACTAAGGTTCAAGTCTTTTAGTTGAACAAACAGAACAGAAAGAAGTTTCACACAATTCTTCTGTGTAGTTTTTATTTGTAGACATTCTTTTTCCCAATATAGGCCTCTTAGCGCTCAGAATGTCCAATTGCAGTTTCTACAGAAAGAGTGTTTCAGAACGGCTCAATCAAAACTAAGGTTCAACTCTGTTAGTTGAATGCACAGAACAGAAAGAAGTTTCATACAATGCTTCTGTGTAGTTTATATTTGAACATATTCTTTTTTCCACTATTACCCACTTAGCGCTACGAATGTCCAGTTGCATTTTCTACAGACAGAGTGTTTCAAACTGCTCAATCAAAAGTATGGTTTAACTCTGTTAGCTGAATGCTCAGATCAGAAAGAAGTTTCACAGAATGCTTCTGTGTAGTTTATATTTGAATATATTCCTTTTTCCACTACTATTCTCTTAGTGCTCCAAATGTCCAGTTGCAATTTCTACAGAAAGAGTGTTCAGATCTGCTCAGTAAAAAGTATGGTTTAACTCTGTTAGCTGAATGCAGAGATCAGAAAGAAGTTTCACAGAATGATTCTGTGTAGTTTATATATGGAGACATTCCTTTTTCCACTATTACCCTCTTAGCGCTCCGAATCTCCACTTGCATTTTCTACAGAAAGAGTGTTTCAGAACGGCTCAATCAAAACTAAGGTTCAACTCTTTTAGTTGAACAAACAGAACAGAAAGAAGTTTCACACAATTCTTCTCTGTAGTTTTTATTTGTAGATATTCTTTTTCCCAATATAGGCCTCTTAGCACTCAGAATGTCCAATTGCAGTTTCTACAGAAAGAGTGTTTCAGAACGGCTCAATCAAAAGTAAGGTTCAACTCTGTTAGTTGAATGCACAGAACAGAAAGAATTTTCATACAATGCTTCTGTGTAGTTTATATTTGAACATATCCTTTTTTCCACTATTACCCACTTAGCGCTACGAATGTCCAGTTGCATTTTCTACAGACAGAGTGTTTCAAAACTGCTCAATCAAAAGTATGGTTTAACTCTGTTAGCTGAATGCTCAGATCAGAAAGAAGTTTCACAGAATGCTTCTGTGTAGTTTATATTTGAATATATTCCTTTTTCCACTACTACGCTCTTAGCGCTCCAAATGTCCAGTTGCATTTTCTACAGAAAGAGTGTTCAGATCTGCTCAATCAAAAGTATGGTTTAACTCTGTTAGCTGAATGCACAGATCAGAAAGAAGTTTCACCGAATGATTCTGTGTAGTTTATATTTGAAGACATTCCTTTTTCCACTATTACCCTCTTAGCGCTCCGAATCTCCACTTGCATTTTCTACAAAAAGAGTGTTTCATAACTGCTCAATCAAAAATATGTTTTATCTCTGTTAACTGAATTTACAGATCAGAAATAAGTTTCACAGAATGAATCTGTGTAGTTTTTATTTGAAGATATTCTTTTTCCCAATGTAGGCATCTTAGCGCTTAGCATGTCCAATTGCAGTTTCTACAGAAAGAGTGTTTCAGAACGGCTCAATCAAAAGTAAGGTTCAACTCAGTTAGTTGAATGCACAGAACAGAAAGAATTTTCACAGAATGCTACTGTGTAGTTTATATTTGAATATATTACTTTTTCCACTATTACCCTCTTAGCGCTCCGAATGTCCACTTGCATTTTCTACAGAAAGAGTGTTCAGAACTGCGCAATCAAAGGTATGGTTTAACTCTGTTAGCTTAATGAACATATCAGTAATAAGTTTCACACAATGCTTCTGTGTAGTTTTTATTTGAAGATATTATTTTTCCCAATATAGGCCTCTTAGCGCTCAGAATGTCCAAATGTAGTTTCTACAGAAAGAGTGTTTCAGAAAGGCTCAATCAAAAGTAAGGTTCAACTCTGTTAGTTGAATGCACAGAACAGAAAGAAGTTTCATACAATGCTTCTGTGTAGTTTATATTTGAACATATTCTTATTTCCACTATTACCCACTAAGCGCTACGAATGTCCAGTTGCATTTTCCACAGACAGAGTGTTTCAAAACTGCTCAATCGAAAGTATGGTTTAACTCTGTTAGCTGAATGCTCAGATCAGAAAGAAGTTTCACAGAATGCTTCTGTGTAGTTTATATTTGAATATATTCCTTTTTCCACTACTACTCTCTTAGCGCTCCAAATGTCCAGTTGAATTTTCTACAGAAAGAGTGTTCAGATCTGCTCAATCAAAAGTATGGTTTAACTCTGTTAGCTGAATGCACAGATCAGAAAGAAGTTTCACAGAATGATTCTGTGTAGTTTATATTTGGAGACATTCCTTTTTCAACTATTACCCTCTTAGCGCTCTGAATCTCCACTTGAATTTTCTACAGAAAGAGTGTTTCAGAACGGCTCAATCAAAACTAAGGTTCAAGTCTTTTAGTTGAACAAACAGAACAGAAAGAAGTTTCACACAATTCTTCTGTGTAGTTTTTATTTGTAGACATTCTTTTTCCCAATATAGGCCTCTTAGCACTCAGAATGTCCAATTGCAGTTTCTACAGAAAGAGTGTTTCAGAACGGCTCAATCAAAAGTAAGGTTCAACTCTGTTAGTTGAATGCACAGAACAGAAAGAAGTTTCATACAATGCTTCTGTGTATTTTATATTTGAACATATTCTTTTTTCCACTATTACCCACTTAGCGCTACAAATGTCCAGTTGCCTTTTCTACAGACAGAGTGTTTCAAAACTGCTCAATCAAAAGTATGGTTTAACTCTGTTAGCTGTATGCTCAGATCAGAAAGAAGTTTCACAGAATGCTTCTGTGTAGTTTATATTTGAATATATTCCTTTTTCCACTACTACGCTCTTAGCGCTCCAAATGTCCAGTTGCATTTTCTACAGAAAGAGTGTTCAGATCTGCTCAATCAAAAGTATGGTTTAACTCTGTTAGCTGAATGCACAGATCAGAAAGAAGTTTCACCGAATGATTCTGTGTAGTTTATATTTGAAGACATTCCTTTTTCCACTATTACCCTCTTAGCGCTCCGAATCTCCACTTGCATTTTCTACAGAAAGAGTGTTTCATAACTGCTCAATCAAAAATATGTTTTATCTCTGTTAACTGAATTTACAGATCAGAAATAAGTTTCACAGAATGCATCTGTGTAGTTTTTATTTGAAGATATTCTTTTTCCCAATATAGGCCTCTTAGCGTTTAGCATGTCCAATTGCAGTTTCTACAGAAAGAGTGTTTCAGAACGGCTCAATCAAAAGTAAGGTTCAACTCTGTTAGTTGAATGCACAGAACGGAAAGAATTTTCACAGAATGCTACTGTGTAGTTTATATTTGAATATATTCCTTTTTCCACTATTACCCTCTTAGCGCTCCGAATGTCCACTTGCATTTTCTACAGAAAGAGTGTTCAGAACTGCGCAATCAAAAGAATGGTTTAACTCTGTTAGCTTAATGAACATATCAGAAATAAGTTTCACACAATGCTTCTGTGTAGTTTTTATTTGAAGATATTATTTTTCCCAATATAGGCCTCTTAGCGCTCAGAATGTCCAATTGCAGTTTCTACAGAAAGAGTGTTTCAGAAAGGCTCAATCAAAAGTAGGGTTCAACTCTGTTAGTTGAATGCACAGAACAGAAAGAAGTTTCATACCATGCTTCTGTGTAGTTTATATTTGAACATATTCTTTTTTCCACTATTACCCACTTAGCGGTACGAATGTCCAGTTGCATTTTCTACAGACAGAGTGTTTCAAAACTGCTCAATCAAAAGTATGGTTTAACTCTGTTAGCTGAATGCACAGATCAGAAAGAAGTTTCACAGAATGATTCTGTGTAGTTTATATTTGGAGACATTCCTTTTTCCACTATTACCCTCTTAGCGCTCCGAATCTCCACTTGCATTTTCTACAGAAAGAGTGTTTCAGAACGGCTCAATCAAAACTAAGGTTCAACTCTTTTAGTTGAACAAACAGAACAGAAAGAAGTTTCACACAATTCTTCTGTGTAGTTTTTATTTGTAGACATTCTTTTTCCCAATATAGGCCTCTTAGCGCTCAGAATGTCCAATTGTAGTTTCTACAGAAAGAGTGTTTCAGAACGGCTCAATCAAAAGTAAGGTTCAACTCTGTTAGTTGAATGCACAGAACAGAAAGAAGTTTCATACAATGCTTCTGTGTAGTTTATATTTGAACATATTCTTTTTTCTACTATTATCCACTTAGCGCTACGAATGTCCAGTTGCATTTTCTACAGACAGAGTGTTTCAAAACTGCTCAATCAAAAGTATGGTTTAACTCTGTTAGCTGAATGCTCAGATCAGAAAGAAGTTTCACAGAATGCTTCTGTGTATTTTATATTTGAATATATTACTTTTTCCACTACTACGCTCTTAGCGCTCCAAATGTCCAGTTGCATTTTCTACAGAAAGAGTGTTCAGATCTGCTCAATCAAAAGTATGGTTTAACTCTGTTAGCTGAATGCACAGATCAGAAAGAAGTTTCACCGAATGATTCTGTGTAGTTTATATTTGAAGACATTTCTTTTTCCACTATTACCCTCTTAGCGCTCCGAATCTCCACTTGCATTTTCTACAAAAAGAGTGTTTCATAACTGCTCAATCAAAAATATGTTTTATCTCTGTTAACTGAATTTACAGATCAGAAATAAGTTTCACAGAATGCATCTGTGTAGTTTTTATTTGAAGATATTCTTTTTCCCAATGTAGGCCTCTTAGCGCTTAGCATGTCCAATTGCAGATTCTACAGAAAGAGTGTTTCAGAACGGCTCAATCAAAAGTAAGGTTCAACTCTGTTAGTTGAATGCACAGAACAGAAAGAATTTTCACAGAATGCTACTGTGTAGTTTATATTTGAATATATTCCTTTTTCCACTATTACCCTCTTGGCGCTCCGAATGTCCACTTGCATTTTCTACAGAAAGAGTGTTCAGAACTGCGCATTCAAAAGTATGGTTTAACTCTGTTAGCTTAATGAACATATCAGTAAGAAGTTTCACACAATGCTTCTGTGTAGTTTTTATTTGAAGATATTATTTTTCCCAATATAGGCCTCTTAGCGCTCAGAATGTCCAATTGCAGTTTCTACAGAAAGAGTGTTTCAGAAAGGCTCAATCAAAAGTAAGGTTCAACTCTGTTAGTTGAATGCACAGAACAGAAAGAAGTTTCATACAATGATTCTGTGTAGTTTATATTTGAACATATTCTTATTTCCACTATTACCCACTAAGTGCTACGAATGTCCAGTTGCATTTTCTACAGACAGAGTGTTTCAAAACTGCTCAATCGAAAGTATGGTTTAACTCTGTTAGCTGAATGCTCAGATCAGAAAGAAGTTTCACAGAATGCTTCTGTGTAGTTTATATTTGAATATATTCCTTTTTCCACTACTACTCTCTTAGCGCTCCAAATGTCCAGTTGCATTTTCTACAGAAAGAATGTTCAGATCTGCTCAATCAAAAGTATGGTTTAACTCTGTTAGCTGAATGCACACATCAGAAAGAAGTTTCACAGAATGATTCTGTGTAGTTTATATTTGGAGACATTCCTTTTTCCACTATTACCCTCTTAGCGATCTGAATCTCCACTTGCATTTTCTACAGAAAGAGTGTTTCAGAACGGCTCAATCAAAACTAAGGTTCAACTCTTTTAGTTGAACAAACAGAACAGAAAGAAGTTTCACACAATTCTTCTGTGTAGTTTTTATTTGTAGACATTCTTTTTCCCAATATAGGCCTCTTAGCGCTCAGAATGTCCAATTGCAGTTTCTACAGAAAGAGTGTTTCAGAACGGCTCAATCAAAAGTAAGGTTAAACTCTGTTAGTTGAATGCACAGAACAGAAAGAAGTTTCATACAATGCTTCTGTGTAGTTTATATTTGAACATATTCTTTTTTCCACTATTACCCACTTAGCGCTACGAATGTCCAGTTGCATTTTCTACAGACAGAGTGTTTCAAAACTGCTCAATCAAATGTATGGTTTAACTCTGTTAGCTGAATGCTCAGATCAGAAAGAAGTTTCACAGAATGCTTCTGTGTAGTTTATATTTGAATATATTCCTTTTTCCACTACTATTCTCTTAGCGCTCCAAATGTCCAGTTGCATTTTCTACAGAAAGAGTGTTCAGATCTGCTCAATAAAAAGTATGGTTTAACTGTGTTAGCTGAATGCACAGATCAGAAAGAAGTTTCACAGAATGATTCTGTGTTGTTTATATTTGGAGACATTCCTTTTTCCACTATTACCCTCTTAGCGCTCCGAATCTCCACTTGCATTTTCTACAGAAAGAGTGTTTCAGAACGGCTGAATCAAAACTAAGGTTCAACTCTTTTAGTTGAACAAACAGAACAGAAAGAAGTTTCACACAATTCTTCTGTGTAGTTTTTATTTGTAGACATTCTTTTTCCCAATATAGGCCTCTTAGCGCTCAGAATGTCCAATTGCAGTTTCTACAGAAAGAGTGTTTCAGAACGGCTCAATCAAAAGAAAGGTTCAACTCTGTTAGTTGAATGCACAGAACAGAAAGAAGTTTCATACAATGCTTCTGTGTAGTTTATATTTGAACATATTGTTTTTTCCACTATTACCCACTTAGCGCTACGAATGTCCAGTTGCATTTCCTACAGACAGAGTGTTTCAAAACTGCTCAATCCAAAGTATGGTTTAACTCTGTTAGCTGAATGCTCAGATCAGAAAGAAGTTTCACAGAATGCTTCTGTGTAGTTTATATTTGAATATATTCCTTTTTCCACTACTACTCTCTTAGCGCTCCAAATGTCCAGTTGCATTTTCTACAGAAAGAGTGTTCAGATCTGCTCAATCAAAAGTATGGTTTAACTCTGTTAGCTGAATGCACAGATCAGAAAGAAGTTTCACAGAATGATTCTGTGTAGTTTATATTTGGAGATATTCCTTTTTCCACTATTACCCTCTTAGCGCTCTGAATCTCCACTTGCATTTTCTACAGAAAGAGTGTTTCAGAACGGCTCAATCAAAAATATGTTTTATCTCTGTTAACTGAATTTACAGATCAGAAATAAGTTTCACAGAATGCATCTGTGTAGTTTTTATTTGAAGATATTCTTTTTCCCAATGTAGGCCTCTTAGCGCTTAGCATGTCCAATTGCAGTTTCTACAGAAAGAGTGTTTCAGAACGGCTCAATCAAAAGTAAGGTTCAACTCTGTTAGTTGAATGCACAGAACAGAAAGAATTTTCACAGAATGCTACTGTGTAGATTATATTTGAATATATTCCTTTTTCCACTAATACCCTCTTAGCGCTCCGAATGTCCACTTGCATTTTCTACAGAAAGAGTGTTCAGAACTGCGCAATCAAAAGTATGGTTTAACTCTGTTAGCTTAATGAACATATCAGTAATAAGTTTCACACAATCCTTCTGTGTAGTTTTTATTTGAAGATATTATTTTTCCCAATATAGGCCTCTTAGCGCTCAGAATGTCCAATTGCAGTTTCTACAGAAAGAGTGTTTCAGAAAGGCTCAATCAAAAGTAAGGTTCAACTCTGTTAGTTGAATGCACAGAACAGAAAGAAGTTTCATACAATGATTCTGTGTAGTTTATATTTGAACATATTCTTATTTCCACTATTACCCACTAAGTGCTACGAATGTCCAGTTGCATTTTCTACAGACAGAGTGTTTCAAAACTGCTCAATCGAAAGTATGGTTTAACTCTGTTAGCTGAATGCTCAGATCAGAAAGAAGTTTCACAGAATGCTTCTGTGTAGTTTATATTTGAATATATTCCTTTTTCCACTACTACTCTCTTAGCGCTCCAAATGTCCAGTTGCATTTTCTACAGAAAGAATGTTCAGATCTGCTCAATCAAAAGTATGGTTTAACTCTGTTAGCTGAATGCACAGATCAGAAAGAAGTTTCACAGAATGATTCTGTGTAGTTTATATTTGGAGACATTCCTTTTTCCACTATTACCCTCTTAGCGCTCTGAATCTCCACTTGCATTTTCTACAGAAAGAGTGTTTCAGAACGGCTCAATCAAAACTAAGGTTCAACTCTTTTAGTTGAACAAACAGAACAGAAAGAAGTTTCACACAATTCTTCTGTGTAGTTTTTATTTGTAGACATTCTTTTTCCCAATATAGGCCTCTTAGCGCTCAGAATGTCCAATTGCAGTTTCTACAGAAAGAGTGTTTCAGAACGGCTCAATCAAAAGTAAGGTTCAACTCTGTTAGTTGAATGTACAGAACAGAAAGAAGTTTCATACAATGCTTCTGTGTAGTTTATATTTGAACATATTCTTTTTTCCACTATTACCCACTTAGCGCTACGAATGTCCAGTTGCATTTTCTACAGACAGAGTGTTTCAAAACTGCTCAATCAAATGTATGGTTTAACTCTGTTAGCTGAATGCTCAGATCAGAAAGAAGTTTCACAGAATGCTTCTGTGTAGTTTATATTTGAATATATTCCTTTTTCCACTACTATTCTCTTAGCGCTCCAAATGTCCAGTTGCATTTTCTACAGAAAGAGTGTTCAGATCTGCTCAATAAAAAGTATGGTTTAACTGTGTTAGCTGAATGCACAGATCAGAAAGAAGTTTCACAGAATGATTCTGTGTTGTTTATATTTGGAGACATTCCTTTTTCCACTATTACCCTCTTAGCGCTCCGAATCTCCACTTGCATTTTCTACAGAAAGAGTGTTTCAGAACGGCTGAATCAAAACTAAGGTTCAACTCTTTTAGTTGAACAAACAGAACAGAAAGTAGTTTCACACAATTCTTCTGTGTAGTTTTTATTTGTAGACATTCTTTTTCCCAATATAGGCCTCTTAGCGCTCAGAATGTCCAATTGCAGTTTCTACAGAAAGAGTGTTTCAGAACGGCTCAATCAAAAGTAAGGTTCAACTCTGTTAGTTGAATGCACAGAACAGAAAGAAGTTTCATACAATGCTTCTGTGTAGTTTATATTTGAACATATTCTTTTTTCCACTATTACCCACTTAGCGCTACGAATGTCCAGTTGCATTTTCTACAGACAGAGTGTTTCAAAACTGCTCAATCCAAAGTATGGTTTAACTCTGTTAGCTGAATGCTCAGATCAGAAAGAAGTTTCACAGAATGTTCTGTGTAGTTTATATTTGAATATATTCCTTTTTCCACTACTATTCTCTTAGCGCTCCAAATGTCCAGTTGCATTTTCTACAGAAAGAGTGTTCAGATCTGCTCAATAAAAAGTATGGTTTAACTGTGTTAGCTGAATGCACAGATCAGAAAGAAGTTTCACAGAATGATTCTGTGTTGTTTATATTTGGAGACATTCCTTTTTCCACTATTACCCTCTTAGCGCTCCGAATCTCCACTTGCATTTTCTACAGAAAGAGTGTTTCAGAACGGCTGAATCAAAACTAAGGTTCAACTCTTTTAGTTGAACAAACAGAACAGAAAGAAGTTTCACACAATTCTTCTGTGTAGTTTTTATTTGTAGACATTCTTTTTCCCAATATAGGCCTCTTAGCGCTCAGAATGTCCAATTGCAGTTTCTACAGAAAGAGTGTTTCAGAACGGCTCAATCAAAAGTAAGGTTCAACTCTGTTAGTTGAATGCACAGAACAGAAAGAAGTTTCATACAATGCTTCTGTGTAGTTTATATTTGAACATATTCTTTTTTCCACTATTACCCACTTAGCGCTACGAATGTCCAGTTGCATTTTCTACAGACAGAGTGTTTCAAAACTGCTCAATCCAAAGTATGGTTTAACTCTGTTAGCTGAATGCTCAGATCAGAAAGAAGTTTCACAGAATGCTTCTGTGTAGTTTATATTTGAATATATTCCTTTTTCCACTACTACTCTCTTAGCGCTCCAAATGTCCAGTTGCATTTTCTACAGAAAGAGTGTTCAGATCTGCTCAATCAAAAGTATGGTTTAACTCTGTTAGCTGAATGCACAGATCAGAAAGAAGTTTCACAGAATGATTCTGTGTAGTTTATATTTGGAGATATTCCTTTTTCCACTATTACCCTCTTAGCGCTCTGAATCTCCACTTGCATTTTCTACAGAAAGAGTGTTTCAGAACGGCTCAATCAAAAATATGTTTTATCTCTGTTAACTGAATTTACAGATCAGAAATAAGTTTCACAGAATGCATCTGTGTAGTTTTTATTTGAAGATATTCTTTTTCCCAATGTAGGCCTCTTAGCGCTTAGCATGTCCAATTGCAGTTTCTACAGAAAGAGTGTTTCAGAACGGCTCAATCAAAAGTAAGGTTCAACTCTGTTAGTTGAATGCACAGAACAGAAAGAATTTTCACAGAATGCTACTGTGTAGATTATATTTGAATATATTCCTTTTTCCACTAATACCCTCTTAGCGCTCCGAATGTCCACTTGCATTTTCTACAGAAAGAGTGTTCAGAACTGCGCAATCAAAAGTATGGTTTAACTCTGTTAGCTTAATGAACATATCAGTAATAAGTTTCACACAATCCTTCTGTGTAGTTTTTATTTGAAGATATTATTTTTCCCAATATAGGCCTCTTAGCGCTCAGAATGTCCAATTGCAGTTTCTACAGAAAGAGTGTTTCAGAAAGGCTCAATCAAAAGTAAGGTTCAACTCTGTTAGTTGAATGCACAGAACAGAAAGAAGTTTCATACAATGCTTCTGTGTAGTTTATATTTGAACATATTCTTTTTTCCAGTATTACCCACTAAGTGCTACGAATGTCCAGTTGCATTTTCTACAGACAGAGTGTTTCAAAACTGCTCAATCGAAAGTATGGTTTAACTCTGTTAGCTGAATGCTCAGATCAGAAAGAAGTTTCACAGAATGCTTCTGTGTAGTTTATATTTGAATATATTCCTTTTTCCACTACTACTCTCTTAGCGCTCCAAAAGTCCAGTTGCATTTTCTACAGAAAGAATGTTCAGATCTGCTCAATCAAAAGTATGGTTTAACTCTGTTAGCTGAATGCACAGATCAGAAAGAAGTTTCACAGAATGATTCTGTGTAGTTTATATTTGGAGACATTCCTTTTTCCACTATTACCCTCTTAGCGCTCTGAATCTCCACTTGCATTTTCTACAGAAAGAGTGTTTCAGAACGGCTCAATCAAAACTAAGGTTCAACTCTTTTAGTTGAACAAACAGAACAGAAAGAAGTTTCACACAATTCTTCTGTGTAGTTTTTATTTGTAGACATTCTTTTTCCCAATATAGGCCTCTTAGCGCTCAGAATGTCCAATTGCAGTTTCTACAGAAAGAGTGTTTCAGAACGGCTCAATCAAAAGTAAGGTTCAACTCTGTTAGTTGAATGTACAGAACAGAAAGAAGTTTCATACAATGCTTCTGTGTAGTTTATATTTGAACATATTCTTTTTTCCACTATTACCCACTTAGCGCTACGAATGTCCAGTTGCATTTTCTACAGACAGAGTGTTTCAAAACTGCTCAATCAAATGTATGGTTTAACTCTGTTAGCTGAATGCTCAGATCAGAAAGAAGTTTCACAGAATGCTTCTGTGTAGTTTATATTTGAATATATTCCTTTTTCCACTACTATTCTCTTAGCGCTCCAAATGTCCAGTTGCATTTTCTACAGAAAGAGTGTTCAGATCTGCTCAATAAAAAGTATGGTTTAACTGTGTTAGCTGAATGCACAGATCAGAAAGAAGTTTCACAGAATGATTCTGTGTTGTTTATATTTGGAGACATTCCTTTTTCCACTATTACCCTCTTAGCGCTCCGAATCTCCACTTGCATTTTCTACAGAAAGAGTGTTTCAGAACGGCTGAATCAAAACTAAGGTTCAACTCTTTTAGTTGAACAAACAGAACAGAAAGTAGTTTCACACAATTCTTCTGTGTAGTTTTTATTTGTAGACATTCTTTTTCCCAATATAGGCCTCTTAGCGCTCAGAATGTCCAATTGCAGTTTCTACAGAAAGAGTGTTTCAGAACGGCTCAATCAAAAGTAAGGTTCAACTCTGTTAGTTGAATGCACAGAACAGAAAGAAGTTTCATACAATGCTTCTGTGTAGTTTATATTTGAACATATTCTTTTTTCCACTATTACCCACTTAGCGCTACGAATGTCCAGTTGCATTTTCTACAGACAGAGTGTTTCAAAACTGCTCAATCCAAAGTATGGTTTAACTCTGTTAGCTGAATGCTCAGATCAGAAAGAAGTTTCACAGAATGTTCTGTGTAGTTTATATTTGAATATATTCCTTTTTCCACTACTATTCTCTTAGCGCTCCAAATGTCCAGTTGCATTTTCTACAGAAAGAGTGTTCAGATCTGCTCAATAAAAAGTATGGTTTAACTGTGTTAGCTGAATGCACAGATCAGAAAGAAGTTTCACAGAATGATTCTGTGTTGTTTATATTTGGAGACATTCCTTTTTCCACTATTACCCTCTTAGCGCTCCGAATCTCCACTTGCATTTTCTACAGAAAGAGTGTTTCAGAACGGCTGAATCAAAACTAAGGTTCAACTCTTTTAGTTGAACAAACAGAACAGAAAGAAGTTTCACACAATTCTTCTGTGTAGTTTTTATTTGTAGACATTCTTTTTCCCAATATAGGCCTCTTAGCGCTCAGAATGTCCAATTGCAGTTTCTACAGAAAGAGTGTTTCAGAACGGCTCAATCAAAAGTAAGGTTCAACTCTGTTAGTTGAATGCACAGAACAGAAAGAAGTTTCATACAATGCTTCTGTGTAGTTTATATTTGAACATATTCTTTTTTCCACTATTACCCACTTAGCGCTACGAATGTCCAGTTGCATTTTCTACAGACAGAGTGTTTCAAAACTGCTCAATCCAAAGTATGGTTTAACTCTGTTAGCTGAATGCTCAGATCAGAAAGAAGTTTCACAGAATGCTTCTGTGTAGTTTATATTTGAATATATTCCTTTTTCCACTACTACTCTCTTAGCGCTCCAAATGTCCAGTTGCATTTTCTACAGAAAGAGTGTTCAGATCTGCTCAATCAAAAGTATGGTTTAACTCTGTTAGCTGAATGCACAGATCAGAAAGAAGTTTCACAGAATGATTCTGTGTAGTTTATATTTGGAGATATTCCTTTTTCCACTATTACCCTCTTAGCGCTCTGAATCTCCACTTGCATTTTCTACAGAAAGAGTGTTTCAGAACGGCTCAATCAAAAATATGTTTTATCTCTGTTAACTGAATTTACAGATCAGAAATAAGTTTCACAGAATGCATCTGTGTAGTTTTTATTTGAAGATATTCTTTTTCCCAATGTAGGCCTCTTAGCGCTTAGCATGTCCAATTGCAGTTTCTACAGAAAGAGTGTTTCAGAACGGCTCAATCAAAAGTAAGGTTCAACTCTGTTAGTTGAATGCACAGAACAGAAAGAATTTTCACAGAATGCTACTGTGTAGATTATATTTGAATATATTCCTTTTTCCACTAATACCCTCTTAGCGCTCCGAATGTCCACTTGCATTTTCTACAGAAAGAGTGTTCAGAACTGCGCAATCAAAAGTATGGTTTAACTCTGTTAGCTTAATGAACATATCAGTAATAAGTTTCACACAATCCTTCTGTGTAGTTTTTATTTGAAGATATTATTTTTCCCAATATAGGCCTCTTAGCGCTCAGAATGTCCAATTGCAGTTTCTACAGAAAGAGTGTTTCAGAAAGGCTCAATCAAAAGTAAGGTTCAACTCTGTTAGTTGAATGCACAGAACAGAAAGAAGTTTCATACAATGATTCTGTGTAGTTTATATTTGAACATATTCTTATTTCCACTATTACCCACTAAGTGCTACGAATGTCCAGTTGCATTTTCTACAGACAGAGTGTTTCAAAACTGCTCAATCGAAAGTATGGTTTAACTCTGTTAGCTGAATGCTCAGATCAGAAAGAAGTTTCACAGAATGCTTCTGTGTAGTTTATATTTGAATATATTCCTTTTTCCACTACTACTCTCTTAGCGCTCCAAATGTCCAGTTGCATTTTCTACAGAAAGAATGTTCAGATCTGCTCAATCAAAAGTATGGTTTAACTCTGTTAGCTGAATGCACAGATCAGAAAGAAGTTTCACAGAATGATTCTGTGTAGTTTATATTTGGAGACATTCCTTTTTCCACTATTACCCTCTTAGCGCTCTGAATCTCCACTTGCATTTTCTACAGAAAGAGTGTTTCAGAACGGCTCAATCAAAACTAAGGTTCAACTCTTTTAGTTGAACAAACAGAACAGAAAGAAGTTTCACACAATTCTTCTGTGTAGTTTTTATTTGTAGACATTCTTTTTCCCAATATAGGCCTCTTAGCGCTCAGAATGTCCAATTGCAGTTTCTACAGAAAGAGTGTTTCAGAACGGCTCAATCAAAAGTAAGGTTCAACTCTGTTAGTTGAATGCACAGAACAGAAAGAAGTTTCATACAATGCTTCTGTGTAGTTTATATTTGAACATATTCTTTTTTCCACTATTACCCACTTAGCGCTACGAATGTCCAGTTGCATTTTCTACAGACAGAGTGTTTCAAAACTGCTCAATCAAATGTATGGTTTAACTCTGTTAGCTGAATGCTCAGATCAGAAAGAAGTTTCACAGAATGCTTCTGTGTAGTTTATATTTGAATATATTCCTTTTTCCACTACTATTCTCTTAGCGCTCCAAATGTCCAGTTGCATTTTCTACAGAAAGAGTGTTCAGATCTGCTCAATAAAAAGTATGGTTTAACTGTGTTAGCTGAATGCACAGATCAGAAAGAAGTTTCACAGAATGATTCTGTGTTGTTTATATTTGGAGACATTCCTTTTTCCACTATTACCCTCTTAGCGCTCCGAATCTCCACTTGCATTTTCTACAGAAAGAGTGTTTCAGAACGGCTGAATCAAAACTAAGGTTCAACTCTTTTAGTTGAACAAACAGAACAGAAAGAAGTTTCACACAATTCTTCTGTGTAGTTTTTATTTGTAGACATTCTTTTTCCCAATATAGGCCTCTTAGCGCTCAGAATGTCCAATTGCAGTTTCTACAGAAAGAGTGTTTCAGAACGGCTCAATCAAAAGTAAGGTTCAACTCTGTTAGTTGAATGCACAGAACAGAAAGAAGTTTCATACAATGCTTCTGTGTAGTTTATATTTGAACATATTCTTTTTTCCACTATTACCCACTTAGCGCTACGAATGTCCAGTTGCATTTTCTACAGACAGAGTGTTTCAAAACTGCTCAATCCAAAGTATGGTTTAACTCTGTTAGCTGAATGCTCAGATCAGAAAGAAGTTTCACAGAATGCTTCTGTGTAGTTTATATTTGAATATATTCCTTTTTCCACTACTACTCTCTTAGCGCTCCAAATGTCCAGTTGCATTTTCTACAGAAAGAGTGTTCAGATCTGCTCAATCAAAAGTATGGTTTAACTCTGTTAGCTGAATGCACAGATCAGAAAGAAGTTTCACAGAATGATTCTGTGTAGTTTATATTTGGAGATATTCCTTTTTCCACTATTACCCTCTTAGCGCTCTGAATCTCCACTTGCATTTTCTACAGAAAGAGTGTTTCAGAACGGCTCAATCAAAAATATGTTTTATCTCTGTTAACTGAATTTACAGATCAGAAATATGTTTCACAGAATGCATCTGTGTAGTTTTTATTTGAAGATATTCTTTTTCCCAATGTAGGCCTCTTAGCGCTTAGCATGTCCAATTGCAGTTTCTACAGAAAGAGTGTTTCAGAACGGCTCAATCAAAAGTAAGGTTCAACTCTGTTAGTTGAAAGCACAGAACAGAAAGAATTTTCACAGAATGCTACTGTGTAGATTATATTTGAATATATTCCTTTTTCCACTAATACCCTCTTAGCGCTCCGAATGTCCACTTGCATTTTCTACAGAAAGAGTGTTCAGAACTGCGCAATCAAAAGTATGGTTTAACTCTGTTAGCTTAATGAACATATCAGAAATAAGTTTCACACAATGCTTCTGTGTAATTTTTATTTGAAGATATTATTTTTCCCAATATAGGCCTCTTAGCGCTCAGAATGTCCAATTGCAGTTTCTACAGAAAGAGTGTTTCAGAAAGGCTCAATCAAAAGTAAGGTTCAACTCTGTTAGTTGAATGCACAGAACAGAAAGAAGTTTCATACAATGCTTCTGTGTAGTTTATATTAGAACATATTCTTTTTTCCAGTATTACCCACTTAGCGCTCCGAATGTCCATTTGCATTTTCTACAGAAAGAGGTTTCAGAACTGCGCAATCAAAAGTATGGTTTAACTCTGTTAGCTTAATGAACATATCAGTAATAAGTTTCACACAATGCTTCTGTGTAGTTTTTATTTGAAGATATTATTTTTCCCAATATAGGCCTCTTAGCGCTCAGAATGTCCAATTGCAGTTTCTACAGAAAGAGTGTTTCAGAAAGGCTCAATCAAAAGTAAGGTTCAGCTCTGTTAGTTGAATGCACAGAACAGAAAGAAGTTTCATACAATGCTTCTGTGTAGTTTATATTTGAACATATTCTTTTTTCCACTATTATCCACTTAGCGCTACGAAAGTCCAGTTGCATTTTCTACAGACAGAGTGTTTCAAAACTGCTCAATCAAAAGTATGGTTTAACTCTGTTAGCTGAATGCTCAGATCAGAAAGATGTTTCACAGAATGCTTTTGTGTAGTTTATATTTGAATATATTCCTTTTTCCACTACTACTCTCTTAGCGCTCAAAATGTCCAGTTGCATTTTCTACAGAAACAGTGTTCAGATCTGCTCAATCAAAAGTATGGTTTAACTCTGTTAGCTGAATGCACAGATCAGAAAGAAGTTTCACAGAATGATTCTGTGTAGTTTATATTTGGAGACATTCCTTTTTCCACTATTACCCTCTTAGCGCTCCGAATCTCCACTTGCATTTTCTACAGAAAGAGTGTTTCATACCTGCTCAATCAAAAATATGTCTTATCTCTGTTAACTGAATTTACAGATCAGAAATAAGTTTCACCGAATGCATCTGTGTAGTTTTTATTTGAAGATATTATTTTTCCCAATGTAGGCCTCTTAGCGCTTACCATGTCCAATTGCAGTTTCTACAGAAAGAGTGTTTCAGAACGGCTCAATCAAAAGTAAGGTTCAACTCTGTTAGTTGAATGCACAGAACAGAAAGAATTTTCACAGAATGCTACTGTGTAGTTTATATTTGAATAGATTCCTTTTTCCACTATTACCCTCTTAGCGCTCCGAATGTCCACTTGCATTTTCTACAGAAAGATTGTTCAGAACTGCGCAATCAAAAGTATGGTTTAACTCTGTTAGCTTAATGAACATATCAGAAATAAGTTTCACACAATGCTTCTGTGTAGTTTTTATTTGAAGATACTATTTTTCCCAATATAGGCCTCTTAGCGCTCAGAATGTCCAATTGCAGTTTCTACAGAAAGAGTGTTTCAGAAAGGCTCAATCAAAAATATGGTTTAACTCTGTTATCTGAATGCTCAGATCAGAAAGAAGTTTCACAGAATGCTTCTGTGTAGTTTATATTTGAATATATTCCTTTTTCCACTACTACTCTCTTAGCGCTCCAAATGTCCAGTTGCATTTTCTACAGAAAGAGTGTTCAGATCTGCTCAATCAAAAGTATGGTTTAACTCTCTTAGCTGAATGCACAGATCAGAAAAAAGTTTCACAGAATGATTCTGTGTAGTTTATATTTGGAGACATTCCTTTTTCCACTATTACCCTCTTAGCGCTCCGAATCTCCACTTGCATTTTCTACAGAAATAGTGTTTCAGAACGGCTCAATCAAAACTAAGGTTCAACTCTTTTAGTTGAACAAACAGAACAGAAAGAAGTTTCACACAATTCTTCTTTGTAATTTTTATTTGTAGACATTCTTTTTCCCAATATAGGCCTCTTAGCGCTCAGAATGTCCAATTGCAGTTTCTACAGAAAGAGTGTTTCAGAACGGCTCAATCAAAAGTAAGGTTCAACTCTGTTAGTTGAATGCACAGAACAGAAAGAAGTTTCATACAATGCTTCTGTGTAGTTTATATTTGAACATATTCTTTTTTCCACTATTACCCACTTAGCGCTACGAATATCCAGTTGCATTTTCTACAGACAGAGTGTTTCAAAACTGCTCAATCCAAAGTATGGTTTAACTCTGTTAGCTGAATGCTCAGATCAGAAAGAAGTTTCACAGAATGCTTCTGTGTAGTTTATATTTGAATATATTACTTTTTCCACTACTAGGCTCTTAGCGCTCCAAATGTCCAGTTGCATTTTCTACAGAAACAGTGTTCAGATCTGCTCAATCAAAAGTATGGTTTAACTCTGTTAGCTGAATGCACAGATCAGAAAGAAGTTTCACCGAATGATTCTGTGTAGTTTATATTTGAAGACATTCCTTTTTCCACTATTACCCACTTAGCGCTCCGAATCTCCACTTGCATTTTCTACAAAAAGAGTGTTTCATAACTGCTCAATCAAAAATATGTTTTATCTCTGTTAACTGAATTTACAGATCAGAAATAAGTTTCACAGAATGCATCTGTGTAGTTTTTATTTGAAGATATTCTTTTTCCCAATGTAGGCCTCTTAGCGCTTAGCATGTCCAATTGCAGTTTCTACAGAAAGAGTGTTTCAGAACGGCTCAATCAAAAGTAAGGTTCAACTCTGTTAGTTGAATGCACAGAACAGAAAGAATTTTCACAGAATGCTACTGTGTAGTTTATATTTGAATATATTCCTTTTTCCACTATTACCCTCTTAGCGCTCCGAATGTCCACTTGCATTTTCTACAGAAAGAGTGTTCAGAACTGCGCAATCAAAAGTGTGGTTTAACTCTGTTAGCTTAATGAACATAACAGAAATAAGTTTCACACAATGTTTCTGTGTAGTTTTTATTTGAAGATATTATTTTTCCCAATAGAGGCCTCTTAGCGCTCAGAATGTCCAATTGCAGTTTCTACAGAAAGAGTGTTTCAGAAAGGCTCAATCAAAAGTAAGGTTCAACTCTGTTAGTTGAATGCACAGAACAGAAAGAAGTTTCATACAATGCTTCTGTGTAGTTTACATTTGAACATATTCTTTTTTCCACTATTACCCACTTAGCGCTACGAATGTCCAGTTGCATTTTCTACAGACAGAGTGTTGCAAAACTGCTCAATCAAAAGTATGGTTTAACTCTGTTAGCTGAATGCTCAGATCAGAAAGAAGTTTCACAGAATGCTTCTGTGTAGTTTATATTTGAATATATTCCTTTTTCCACTACTACTCTCTTAGCGCTCCAAATGTCCAGTTGCATTTTCTACAGAAAGAGTGTTGAGATCTGCTCAATCAAAAGTATGGTTTAACTCTGTTAGCTGAAGGCACAGATCAGAAAGAAGTTTCACCGAATGATTCTGTGTAGTTTATATTTGAAGACATTCCTTTTTCCACTATTACCCTCTTAGCGCTCCGAATCTCCACTTGCATTTTCTACAGAAAGATTGTTTAAGAACGGCTCAATCAAAACTAAGGTTCAACACTTTTAGTTGAACAAACAGAACAGAAAGAACTTTCACACAATTCTTCTGTGTAGTTTTTATTTGTAGACATTCTTTTTCCCAATATAGGCTTCTTAGCGCTCAGAATGTCCAATTGCAGTTTCTACAGAAAGAGTGTTTCAGAAAGGCTCAATCAAAAGTAAGGTTCAACTCTGTTAGTTGAATGCACAGAACAGAAAGAAGTTTCATACAATGCTTCTGTGTAGTTTATATTTGAACATATTCTTTTTTCCACTATTACCCACTTAGCGCTACGAATGTCCTGTTGCATTTTCTACAGACAGAGTGTTTCAAAACTGCTCAATCCAAAGTATGGTTTAACTCCGTTAGCTGAATGCTCAGATCAGAAAGAAGTTTCACAGAATGCTTCTGTGTAGTTTATATTTGAATATATTCCTTTTTCCACTACTACGCTCTTAGCGCTCCAAATGTCCAGTTGCATTTTCTACAGAAACAGTGTTCAGATCTGCTCAATCAAAATATGGTTTAACTCTGTTAGCTGAATGCACAGATCAGAAAGAAGTTTCACCGAATGATTCTGTGTAGTTTATATTTGAAGACATTCCTTTTTCCACTATTACCCTCTTAGCGCTCCGAATCTCCTCTTGCATTTTCTACAAAAAGTGTGTTTCATAACTGCTCAATCAAAAATATGTTTTATCTCTGTTAACTGAATTTACAGATCAGAAA
Source organism: Symphalangus syndactylus (assembly GCF_028878055.3). Lineage (NCBI taxonomy): Eukaryota > Metazoa > Chordata > Mammalia > Primates > Hylobatidae > Symphalangus > Symphalangus syndactylus. The sequence goes on along the minus strand of NC_072445.2, from coordinate 6,532,413 downwards.
TAAGTTTCACAGAATGCATCTGTGTAGTTTTTATTTGAAGATATTCTTTTTTCCAATGTAGGCCTCTTAGCGCTTAGCATGTCCAATTGCAGTTTCTACAGAAAGAGTGTTTCAGAACGGCTCAATCAAAAGTAAGGTTCAACTCTGTTAGTTGAATGCACAGAACAGAAAGAATTTTCACAGAATGCTACTGTGTAGTTTATATTTGAATATATACCTTTTTCCACTATTACCCTCTTAGCGCTCCGAATGTCCACTTGCATTTTCTACAGAAAGAGTGTTCAGAACTGCGCAATCAAAAGTATGGTTTAACTCTGTTAGCTTAATGAACACATCAGAAATAAGTTTCACACAATGCTTCTGTGTAGTTTTTATTTGAAGATATTATTTTTCCCAATAGAGGCATCTTAGCGCTCAGAATGTCCAATTGCAGTTTCTACAGAAAGAGTGTTTCAGAAAGGCTCAATCAAAAGTAAGGTTCAACTCTGTTAGTTGAATGCACAGAACAGAAAGAAGTTTCATACAATGCTTCTGTGTAGTTTATATTTGAACATATTCTTTTTTCCACTATTACCCACTTAGCGCTACGAATGTCCAGTTGCATTTTCTACAGACAGAGTGTTTCAAAACTGCTCAATCAAAAGTATGGTTTAACTCTGTTAGTTGAATGCTCAGATCAGAAAGAAGTTTCACAGAATGCTTCTGTGTAGTTTATATTTGAATATATTCCTTTTTCCACTACTACTCTCTTAGCGCTCCAAATGTCCAGTTGCATTTTCTACAGAAAGAGTGTTCAGATCTGCTCAATCAAAAGTATGGTTTAACTCTGTTAGCTGAATGCACAGATCAGAAAGAAGTTTCACCGAATGATTCTGTGTAGATTATATTTGAAGACATTCCTTTTTCCACTATTACCCTCTTAGCGCTCCGAATCTCCACTTGCATTTTCTACAAAAAGAGTGTTTCATAACTGCTCAATCAAAAATATGTTTTATCTCTGTTAACTGAATTTACAGATCAGAAATAAGTTTCACAGAATGCATCTGTGTAGTTTTTATTTGAAGATATTCTTTTTCCCAATGTAGGCCTCTTAGCGCTTAGCATGTCCAATTGCAGTTTCTACAGAAAGAGTGTTTCAGAACGGCTCAATCAAAAGTAAGGTTCAACTCTGTTAGTTGAATGCACAGAACAGAAAGAATTTTCACAGAATGCTACTGTGTAGTTTATATTTGAATATATTTCTTTTTCCACTATTACCCTCTTTGCGCTCCGAATGTCCACTTGCATTTTCTACAGAAAGAGTGTTCAGAACTGCACAATCAAAAGTATGGTTTAACTCTGTTAGCTTAATGAACATATCAGAAATAAGTTTCACACAATGCTTCTGTGTAGTTTTTATTTGAAGATATTATTTTTCCCAATATAGGCCTCTTAGCGCTCAGAATTTCCAATTGCAGTTTCTACAGAAAGAGTGTTTCAGAAAGGCTCAATCAAAAGTCAGTTTCAACTCTGTTAGTTGAATGCACAGAACAGAAAGAAGTTTCATACAATGCTTCTGTGTAGTTTATATTTGAACATATTCTTTTTTCCACTATTACCCACTTAGCGCTATGAATGTCCAGTTGCATTTTCTACAGACAGAGGGTTTCAAAACTGCTCAATCAAAAGTATGGTTTAACTCTGTTAGCTGAATGCTCAGATCAGAAAGAAGTTTCACAGAATGCTTCTGTGTAGTTTACATTTGAATATATTCCTTTTTCCACTACTACTCTCTTAGCGCTCCAAATGTCCAGTTGCATTTTCTACAGAAAGAGTGTTGAGATCTGCTCAATCAAAAGTATGGTTTAACTCTGTTAGCTGAAGGCACAGATCAGAAAGAAGTTTCACCGAATGATTCTGTGTAGTTTATATTTGAAGACATTCCTTTTTCCACTATTACCCTCTTAGCGCTCCGAATCTCCACTTGCATTTTCTACAGAAAGATTGTTTAAGAACGGCTCAATCAAAACTAAGGTTCAACACTTTTAGTTGAACAAACAGAACAGAAAGAACTTTCACACAATTCTTCTGTGTAGTTTTTATTTGTAGACATTCTTTTTCCCAATATAGGCTTCTTAGCGCTCAGAATGTCCAATTGCAGTTTCTACAGAAAGAGTGTTTCAGAAAGGCTCAATCAAAAGTAAGGTTCAACTCTGTTAGTTGAATGCACAGAACAGAAAGAAGTTTCATACAATGCTTCTGTGTAGTTTATATTTGAACATATTCTTTTTTCCACTATTACCCACTTAGCGCTACGAATGTCCTGTTGCATTTTCTACAGACAGAGTGTTTCAAAACTGCTCAATCCAAAGTATGGTTTAACTCCGTTAGCTGAATGCTCAGATCAGAAAGAAGTTTCACAGAATGCTTCTGTGTAGTTTATATTTGAATATATTCCTTTTTCCACTGCTACGCTCTTAGCGCTCCAAATGTCCAGTTGCATTTTCTACAGAAACAGTGTTCAGATCTGCTCAATCAAAATATGGTTTAACTCTGTTAGCTGAATGCACAGATCAGAAAGAAGTTTCACCGAATGATTCTGTGTAGTTTATATTTGAAGACATTCCTTTTTCCACTATTACCCTCTTAGCGCTCCGAATCTCCTCTTGCATTTTCTACAAAAAGAGTGTTTCATAACTGCTCAATCAAAAATATGTTTTATCTCTGTTAACTGAATTTACAGATCAGAAATAAGTTTCACAGAATGCATCTGTGTAGTTTTTATTTGAAGATATTCTTTTTTCCAATGTAGGCCTCTTAGCGCTTAGAATGTCCAATTGCAGTTTCTACAGAAAGAGTGTTTCAGAACGGCTCAATCAAAAGTAAGGTTCAACTCTGTTAGTTGAATGCACAGAACAGAAAGAATTTTCACAGAATGCTACTGTGTAGTTTATATTTGAATATATACCTTTTTCCACTATTACCCTCTTAGCGCTCCGAATGTCCACTTGCATTTTCTACAGAAAGAGTGTTCAGAACTGCGCAATCAAAAGTATGGTTTAACTCTGTTAGCTTAATGAACATATCAGAAATAAGTTTCACACAATGCTTCTGTGTAGTTTTTATTTGAAGATATTTTTTTTCCCAATAGAGGCATCTTAGCGCTCAGAATGTCCAATTGCAGTTTCTACAGAAAGAGTGTTTCAGAAAGGCTCAATCAAAAGTAAGGTTCAACTCTGTTAGTTGAATGCACAGAACAGAAAGAAGTTTCATACAATGCTTCTGTGTAGTTTATATTTGAACATATTCTTTTTTCCACTATTACCCACTTAGCGCTACGAATGTCCAGTTGCATTTTCTACAGACAGAGTGTTTCAAAACTGCTCAATCAAAAGTATGGTTTAACTCTGTTAGTTGAATGCTCAGATCAGAAAGAAGTTTCACAGAATGCTTCTGTGTAGTTTATATTTGAATATATTCCTTTTTCCACTACTACTCTCTTAGCGCTCCAAATGTCCAGTTGCATTTTCTACAGAAAGAGTGTTCAGATCTGCTCAATCAAAAGTATGGTTTAACTCTGTTAGCTGAATGCACAGATCAGAAAGAAGTTTCACCGAATGATTCTGTGTAGTTTATATTTGAAGACATTCCTTTTTCCACTATTACCCACTTAGCGCTCCGAATCTCCACTTGCATTTTCTACAAAAAGAGTGTTTCATAACTGCTCAATCAAAAATATGTTTTATCTCTGTTAACTGAATTTACAGATCAGAAATAAGTTTCACAGAATGCATCTGTGTAGTTTTTATTTGAAGATATTCTTTTTCCCAATGTAGGCCTCTTAGCGCTTAGCATGTCCAATTGCAGTTTCTACAGAAAGAGTGTTTCAGAACGGCTCAATCAAAAGTAAGGTTCAACTCTGTTAGTTGAATGCACAGAACAGAAAGAATTTTCACAGAATGCTACTGTGTAGTTTATATTTGAATATATTTCTTTTTCCACTATTACCCTCTTTGCGCTCCGAATGTCCACTTGCATTTTCTACAGAAAGAGTGTTCAGAACTGCGCAATCAAAAGTATGGTTTAACTCTGTTAGCTTAATGAACATATCAGAAATAAGTTTCACACAATGCTTCTGTGTAGTTTTTATTTGAAGATATTATTTTTCCCAATATAGGCCTCTTAGCGCTCAGAATGTCCAATTGCAGTTTCTACAGAAAGAGTGTTTCAGAAAGGCTCAATCAAAAGTCAGTTTCAACTCTGTTAGTTGAATGCACAGAACAGAAAGAAGTTTCATACAATGCTTCTGTGTAGTTTATATTTGAACATATTCTTTTTTCCACTATTACCCACTTAGCGCTATGAATGTCCAGTTGCATTTTCTACAGACAGAGGGTTTCAAAACTGCTCAATCAAAAGTATGGTTTAACTCTGTTAGCTGAATGCTCAGATCAGAAAGAAGTTTCACAGAATGCTTCTGTGTAGTTTACATTTGAATATATTCCTTTTTCCACTACTACTCTCTTAGCGCTCCAAATGTCCAGTTGCATTTTCTACAGAAAGAGTGTTCAGATCTGCTCAATCAAAAGTATTGTTTAACTCTGTTAGCTGAATGCACAGTTCAGAAAGAAGTTTCACAGAATGATTCTGTGTAGTTTATCTTTGGAGAAATTCCTTTTTCCACTATTCCCCTCTTAGCGCTCCGAATCTCCACTTGCATTTTCTACAGAAAGAGTGTTTCAGAACGGCTCAATCAAAACTAAGGTTCAACTCTTTTAGTTGATCAAACAGAACAGAAAGTAGTTTCACACAATTCTTCTGTGTAGTTTTTATTTGTAGACATTCTTTTTCCCAAGATAGGCCTCTTAGCGCTCAGAATGTCCAATTGCAGTTTCTACAGAAAGAGTGTTTCAGAACGGCTCAATCAAAAGTAAGGTTCAACTCTGTTAGTTGAATGCACAGAACAGAAAGAAGTTTCATACAATGCTTCTGTGTAGTTTATATTTGAACATATTCTTTTTTCCACTATTACCCACTTAGTGCTACGAATGTCCAGTTGCATTTTCTACAGACAGAGTGTTTCAAAACTGCTCTATCAAATGTATGGTTTAACTCTGTTAGATGAATGCTCAGATCAGAAAGCAGTTTCACAGAATGCTTCTGTGTAGTTTATATTTGAATATATTACTTTTTCCACTACTACGCTCTTAGCGCTCCAAATGTCCAGTTGCATTTTCTACAGAAAGAGTGTTCAGATCTGCTCAATCAAAAGTACGGTTTAACTCTGTTAGCTGAATGCACATATCAGAAAGAAGTTTCACCGAATGATTCTGTGTAGTTTATATTTGAAGACATTCCTTTTTCCACTATTACCCTCTTAGCGCTCCGAATCTCCACTTGCATTTTCTACAAAAAGAGTGTTTCATAACTGCTCAATCAAAAATATGTTTTATCTCTGTTAACTGAATTTACAGATCAGAAATAAGTTTCACAGATTGCATCTGTTTAGTTTTTATTTGAAGATATTCTTTTTCCCAATATAGGCCTCTTAGCGCTTAGCATGTCCAATTGCAGTTTCTACAGAAAGAGTGTTTCAGAATGGCTCAATCAAAAGTAAAGTTCAACTCTGTTAGTTGAATGCACAGAACAGAAAGAATTTTCACAGAATGCTACTGTGTAGTTTATATTTGAATATATTCCTTTTTCCACTATTACCCTCTTAGCGCTCCGAATGTCCACTTGCATTTTCTACAGAAAGAGTGTTCAGAACTGCGCAATCAAAAGTATGGTTTAACTCTGTTAGCTTAATGAACATATCAGAAATAAGTTTCACACAATGCTTCTGTGTAGTTTTTATTTGAAGATATTACTTTTCCCAACAGAGGCCTCTTAGCGCTCAGAATGTCCAATTGCAGTTTCTACAGAAAGAGTGTTTCAGAAAGGCTCAATCAAAAGTAAGGTTCAACTCTGTTAGTTGAATGCACAGAACAGAAAGAAGTTTCATACAATGCTTCTGTGAAGTTTATATTTGAACATATTCTTTTTTCCACTATTACCCACTTAGCGCTACGAATGTCCAGTTGCATTTTCTACAGACAGAGTGTTTCAAAACTGCTCAATCAAAAGTATGGTTTAACCCTGTTAGTTGAATGCTCAGATCAGAAAGAAGTTTCACAGAATGCTTCTGTGCAGTTTATATTTGAATATATTCCTTTTTCCACTACTACTCTCTTAGCGCTCCAAATGTCCAGTTGCATTTTCTACAGAAAGAGTGTTCAGATCTGCTCAATCAAAAGTATGGTTTAACTCTGTTAGCTGAATGCACAGATCAGAAACAAGTTTCACAGAATGATTCTGTGTAGTTTATATTTGAAGACATTCCTTTTTCCACTATTACCCTCTTAGCGCTCCGAAACTCCACTTGCATTTTCTACAGAAAGAGTGTTTCAGAACGGCTCAATCAAAACTAAGGTTAAACTCTTTTAGTTGAACAAACAGAACAGAAAGAGGTTTCACACAATTCTTCTCTGTAGTTTTTATTTGTAGACATTCTTTTTCCCAATATAGGCCTCTTAGCGCTCAGAATGTCCAATTGCAGTTTCTACAGAAAGAGTGTTCAGAACGGCTCAATCAAAAGTAAGGTTCAACTCTGTTAGTTGAATGCACAGAACAGAAAGAAGTTTCATACAATGCTTCTGTGTAGTTTATATTTGAACATATTATTTTTTCCACTATTACCCACTTAGCGCTACGAATGTCCAGTTGCATTTTCTACAGACAGAGTGTTTCAAAACTGCTCAATCAAAAGTATGGTTTAACTCTGTTAGCTGAATGCTCAGATCAGAAAGAAGTTTCACAGAATGCTTCTGTGTAGTTTATATTTGAATATATTCCTTTTTCCACTACTACGCTCTTAGCGCTCCAAATGTTAAGTTGGATTTTCTACAGTAAGAGTGTTCAGACCTGCTCAATCAAAAGTATGGTTTAACTCTGTTAGCTGAATGCACAGATCAGAAAGAAGTTTCACCGAATGATTCTGTGTAGTTTATATTTGAAGACATTGCTTTTTCCACTATTACCCTCTTAGCGCTCCGAATCTCCACTTGCATTTTCTACAAAAAGAGTGTTTCATAACTGCTCAATCAAAAATATGTTTTATCTCTGTTAACTGAATTTACAGATCAGAAATAAGTTTCACAGAATGCATCTGTGTAGTTTTTATTTGAAGATATTCTTTTTCCCAATGTAGGCCTCTTTGCGCTTAGCATGTCCAATTGCAGTTTGTACAGAAAGAGTGTTTCAGAACGGCTCAATCAAAAGTAAGGTTCAACTCTGTTAGTTGAATGCACAGAACAGAAAGAATTTTCACAGAATGCTACTGTGTAGTTTATATTTGAATATATTCCTTTTTCCACAATTACCCTCTTAGCGCTCGGAATGTCCACTTGCATTTTCTACAGAAAGAGTGTTCAGAACTGCGCAATCAAAAGTATGGTTTAACTCTGTTAGCTTAATGAACATATCAGAAATAAGTTTCACACAATGCTTCTGTGTAGTTTTTATTTGAAGATACTATTTTTCCCAATATAGGCCTCTTAGCGCTCAGAATGTCCAATTGCAGTTTCTACAGAAAGAGTGTTTCAGAAAGGCTCAATCAAAAGTTAGTTTCAACTCTGTTAGTTGAATGCACAGAACAGAAAGAAGTTTCATACAATGCTTCCGTGTAGTTTATATTTGAATATATTCTTTTTTCCACTATTACCCACTTAGCGCTACGAATGTCCAGTTGCATTTTGTACACACAGAGTGTTTCAAAACTGCTCAATCAAAAGTATGGTTTAACTCTGTTAGCTGAATGCTCAGATCAGAAAGAAGTTTCACAGAATGCTTCTGTGTAGTTTATATTTGAATATATTCCTTTTTCCACTACTACTCTCTTAGCGCTCCAGATGTCCAGTTGCATTTTCTACAGAAAGAGTGTTCAGATCTGCTCAATCAAAAGTATGGTTTAACTCTGTTAGCTGAATGCACAGATCAGAAAGAAGTTTCACAGAATGATTCTGTGTAGTTTATATTTGGAGAAATTCCTTTTTCCACTATTACCCTCTTAGCGCTCCGAATCTCCACTTGCATTTTCTACAGAAAGAGTGTTTCAGAACGGCTCAATCAAAACTAAGGTTCAACTCTTTTAGTTGAACAAACAGAACAGAAAGAAGTTTCACACAATTCTTCTGTGTAGTTTTTATTTGTAGACATTCTTTTTCCCAAGATAGGCATCTTAGCGCTCAGAATGTTCAATTGCAGTTTCTACAGAAAGAGTGTTTCAGAACGGCTCAATCAAAAGTAAGGTTCAACTCTGTTAGTTGAATGCACAGAACAGAAAGAAGTTTCATACAATGCTTCTGTGTAGTTTATATTTGAACATATTCTTTTTTCCACTATTACCCACTTAGTGCTACGAATGTCCAGTTGCATTTTCTACAGACAGAGTGTTTCAAAACTGCTCTATCAAAAGTATGGTTTAACTCTGTTAGCTGAATGCTCAGATCAGAAAGCAGTTTCACAGAATATTTCTATGTAGTTTATATTTGAATATATTACTTTTTCCACTACTACGCTCTTAGCGCTCCAAATGTCCAGTTGCATTTTCTACAGAAAGAGTGTTCAGATCTGCTCAATCAAAAGTATGGTTTAACTCTGTTAGCTGAATGCACAGATCAGAAAGAAGTTTCACCGAATGATTCTGTGTAGTTTATATTTGAAGACATTCCTGTTTCCACTATTACCCTCTTAGCGCTCCGAATCTCCACTTGCATTTTCTACAAAAAGAGAGTTTCATAACTGCTCAATCAAAAATATGTTTTATCTCTGTTAACTGAATTTACAGATCAGAAATAAGTTTCACAGAATGCATCTGTGTAGTTTTTATTTGAAGATATTCTTTTTCCCAATATAGGCCTCTTAGCGCTTAGCATGTCCAATTGCAGTTTCTACAGAAAGAGTGTTTCAGAACGGCTCAATCAAAAGTAAAGTTCAACTCTGTTAGTTGAATGCACAGAACAGAAAGAATTTTCACAGAATGCTACTGTGTAGTTTATATTTGAATATATTCCTTTTTCCACTATTACCCTCTTAGCGCTCCGAATGTCCACTTGCATTTTCTACAGAAAGAGTGTTCAGAACTGCGCAATCAAAAGTATGGTTTAACTCTGTTAGCTTAATGAACATATCAGTAATAAGTTTCACACAATGCTTCTGTGAATTTTTTATTTGAAGATATTATTTTTCCCAATATAGGCCTCTTAGCGCTCAGAATGTCCAATTGCACTTTCTACAGAAAGAGTGTTTCAGAAAGGCTCAATCAAAAGTAAGGTTCAACTCTGTTAGTTGAATGCACAGAACAGAAAGAAGTTTCATACAATGCGTCTGTGTAGTTTATATTTGAACATATTCTTATTTTCACTATTACCCACTTAGCGCTACGAATGTCCAGTTGCATTTTCTACAGACAGAGTGTTTCAAAACTGCTCAATCAAAACTATGGTTTAACTCTGTTAGCTGAATGCTCAGATCAGAAAGAAGTTTCACAGAATGCTTCTGTGTAGTTTATATTTGAATATATTCCTTTTTCCACTACTACCCTCTTAGCGCTCCAAATGTCCAGTTGCATTTTCTACAGAAAGAGTGTTCAGATCTGCTCAATCAAAAGTATGGTTTAACTCTGTTTGCTGAATGCACAGATCAGAAAGAAGTTTCACAGAATGATTCTGTGTAGTTTATATTTGGAGACATTCCTTTTTCCACTATTACCCTCTTAGCGCTACGAATCTCCACTTGCATTTTCTACAGAAAGAGTGTTTCAGAACGGCTCAATCAAAACTAAGGTTCAACTCTTTTATTTGAACAAACAGAACAGAAAGAAGTTTCACACAATTCTTCTGTGTAGTTTTTATTTGTAGACATTCATTTTCCCAATATAGGCCTCTTAGCGCTCAGAATGTCCAATTGCAGTTTCTACAGAAAGAGTGTTTCAGAACGGCTCAATCAAAAGTAAGGTTCATCTCTGTTAGTTGAATGCACAGAACAGAAAGAAGTTTCATACAATGCTTCTGTGTAGTTTATATTTGAATATATTCTTTTTTCCACTATTACCCACTTAGCGCTACGAATGTCCAGTTGCATTTTCTACAGACAGAGTGTTTCAAAACTGCTCTATCAAAAGTATGGTTTAACTCTGTTAGCTGAATGCTCAGATCAGAAAGAAGTTTCACAGAATGCTTCTGTGTAGTTTATATTTGAAGACATTCCTTTTTCCACTGTTACCCCCTTAGCGCTCCGAATCTCCACTTGCATTTTCTACAAAAAGAGTGTTTCATAACTGCTCAATCAAAAATATGTTTTATCTCTGTTAACTGAATTTACAGATCAGAAATAAGTTTCACAGAATGCATCTGTGTAGTTTTTATTTGAAGATATTCTTTTTCCCAATATAGGCCTCTTAGCGCTTAGCATATCCAATTGCAGTTTCTACAGAAAGAGTGTTTCAGAACGGCTCAATCAAAAGTAAGGTTCAACTCTGTTAGTTGAATGCACAGAACAGAAAGAATTTTCACAGAATGCTACTGTGTAGTTTATATTTGAATATTTTCCTTTTTCCACTATTACCCTCTTAGCGCTCCGAATGCCCACTTGCATTTTCTACAGAAAGAGTGTTCAGAACTGCGCAATCAAAAGTATGGTTTAACTCTGTTAGCTTAATGAACATTTCAGAAATAAGTTTCACACAATGCTTCTGTGTAGTTTTTATTTGAAGATATTATTTTTCCCAATAGAGGCCTCTTAGCGCTCAGAATGTCCAATAGCAGTTTCTACAGAAAGAGTGTTTCAGAAAGGCTCAATCAAAAGTAAGGTTCAACTCTGTTAGTTGAATGCACAGAACAGAAAGAAGTTTCATACAATGCTTCTGTGTAGTTTATATTTGAACATATTCTTTTTTTTACTATTACCCACTTAGCGCTACGAATGTCAAGTTGCATTTTCTACAGACAGAGTGTTTCAAAACTGCTCAATCAAAAGTATGGTTTAACTCTGTTAGCTGAATGCTCAGATCAGAAAGAAGTTTCACAGAATGCTTCTGTGTAGTTTATATTTGAATATATTCCTTTTTCCACTACTACTCTCTTAGCGCTCCAAATGTCCAGTTGCATTATCTACAGAAAGAGTGTTCAGATCTGCTCAATCAAAAGTATGGTTTAACTCTGTTAGCTGAATGCACAGATCAGAAAGAAGTTTCACAGAATGATTCTGTGTAATTTATATTTGGAGAAATTCCTTTTTCCAGTATTACCCTCTTAGCGCTCCGAATTTCCACTTGCATTTTCTACAGAAAGAGTGTTCAGAACTGCGCAATCAAAAGTATGGTTTAACTCTGTTAGCTTAATGAACATATCAGTAATAAGTTTCACACAATGCTTCTGTGTAGTTTTTATTTGAAGATATTATTTTTCCCAATATAGGCCTCTTAGCGCTCAGAATGTCCAATTGCAGTTTCTACAGAAAGAGTGTTCAGAACGGCTCAATCAAAAGTAAGGTTCAACTCTGTTAGTTGAATGCACAGAACAGAAAGAAGTTTCATACAATGCTTCTGTGTAGTTTATATTTGAACATATTCTTTTTTCCACTATTACCCACTTAGCGCTACGAATGTCCAGTTGCATTACTACAGACAGAGTGTTTCAAAACTGCTCAATCAAATGTATGGTTTAACTCTGTTAGCTGAATGCTCAGATCAGAAAGAAGTTTCACAGAATGCTTCTGTGTAGTTTATATTTGAATATATTCCTTTTTCCACTACTACTCTCTTAGCGCTCCAAATGTCCAGTTGCATTTTCTACAGAAAGAGTGTTCAGATCTGCTCAATCAAAAGTATGGTTTAACTCTGTTAGCTGAATGCACAGATCAGAAAGAAGTTTCACAGAATGATTCTGTGTAGTTTATATTTGGAGACATTCCTTTTTCCACTATTACCCTCTTAGCGCTCCGAATTTCCACTTGCATTTTCTACAGAAAGAGTGTTTCAGAACGGCTCAATCAAAACTAAGGTTCAACTCTTTTATTTGAACAAACAGAACAGAAAGAAGTTTCACACAATTCTTCTGTGTAGTTTTTATTTGTAGACATTCATTTTCCCAATATAGGCCTCTTAGCGCTCAGAATGTCCAATTGCAGTTTCTACAGAAAGAGTGTTTCAGAACGGCTCAATCAAAAGTAAGGTTCATCTCTGTTAGTTGAATGCACAGAACAGAAAGAAGTTTCATACAATGCTTCTGTGTAGTTTATATTTGAATATATTCTTTTTTCCACTATTACCCACTTAGCGCTACGAATGTCCAGTGGCATTTTCTACAGACAGAGTGTTTCAAAACTGCTCTATCAAAAGTATGGTTTAACTCTGTTAGCTGAATGCTCAGATCAGAAAGAAGTTTCACAGAATGCTTCTGTGTAGTTTATATTTGAATATATTACTTTTTCCACTACTACGCTCTTAGCGCTCCAAATGTCCAGTTGCATTTTCTACAGAAAGAGTGTTCAGATCTGCTCAATCAAAAGTATGGTTTAACTCTGTTAGCTGAATGCACAGATCAGAAAGAAGTTTCACCGAATGATTCTGTGTAGTTTATATTTGAAGACATTCCTTTTTCCACTGTTACCCCCTTAGCGCTCCGAATCTCCACTTGCATTTTCTACAAAAAGAGTGTTTCATAACTGCTCAATCAAAAATATGTTTTATCTCTGTTAACTGAATTTACAGATCAGAAATAAGTTTCACAGAATGCATCTGTGTAGTTTTTATTTGAAGATATTCTTTTTCCCAATATAGGCCTCTTAGCGCTTAGCATGTCCAATTGCAGTTTCTACAGAAAGAGTGTTTCAGAACGGCTCAATCAAAAGTAAGGTTCAACTCTGTTAGTTGAATGCACAGAACAGAAAGAATTTTCACAGAATGCTACTGCGTAGTTTATATTTGAATATATTCCTTTTTCCACTATTACCCTCTTAGCGCTCCGAATGTCCACTTGCATTTTCTACAGAAAGAGTGTTCAGAACTGCGCAATCAAAAGTATGGTTTAACTCTGTTAGCTTAATGAGCATATCAGTAATAAGTTTCACACAATGCTTCTGTGTAGTTTTTATTTGAAGATATTATTTTTCCCAATATAGGCCTCTTAGCGCTCAGAATGTCCAATTGCAGTTTCTACAGAAAGAGTGTTTCAGAAAGGCTCAATCAAAAGTAAGGTTCAACTCTGTTAGTTGAACGCACAGAACAGAAAGAAGTTTCATACAATGCTTCTGTGTAGTTTATATTTGAACATATTTTTATTTCCACTATTACCCCCTTAGCGCTACGAATGTCCAGTTGCATTTTCTACAGACAGAGTGTTTCAAAACTGCTCAATCAAAACTATGGTTTAACTCTGTTAGCTGAATGCTCAGATCAGAAAGAAGTTTCACAGAATGCTTCTGTGTAGTTTATATTTGAATATATTCCTTTTTCCACTACTACTCTCTTAGCGCTCCAAATGTCCAGTTGCATTTTCTACAGAAAGAGTGTTCAGATCTGCTCAATCAAAACTAAGGTTCAACTCTTTTAGTTGAACAAACAGAACAGAAAGAAGTTTCACACAATTCTTTTGTGTAGTTTTTATTTGTAGACATTCTTTTTCCCAATATAGGCCTCTTAGCGCTCAGAATGTCCAATTGCAGTTTCTACAGAAAGAGTGTTTCAGAACGGCTCAATCAAAAGTAAGGTTCAACTGTGTTAGTTGAATGCACAGAACAGAAAGAAGTTTCATACAATGCTTCTCTGTAGCTTATATTTGAACATATTCTTTTTTCCACTATTACCCACTTAGTGCTACGAATGTCCAGTTGCAGTTTCTACAGACAGAGTTTTTCAAAACTGCTCAATCAAAAGTATGGTTTAACTCTGTTAGCTGAATGCTCAGATCAGAAAGAAGTTTCACAGAATGCTTCTGTGTAGTGTATATTTGAATATATTCCTTTTTCCACTACTACGCTCTTAGCGCTCCAAATGTCCAGTTGCATTTTCTACAGAAAGAGTGTTCAGATCTGCTCAATCAAAAGTATGGTTTAAATCTGTTAGCTGAATGCACAGATCAGAAAGAAGTTTCACCGAATGATTCTGTGTAGTTTATATTTGAAGACATTCCTTTTTCCACTATTACCCTCTTAGCGCTCCGAATCACCAATTGCATTTTCTACAAAAAGAGTGTTTCATAACTGCTCAATCAAAAATATGTTTTATCTCTGTTAACTGAATTTACAGATCAGAAATAAGTTTCACAGAATGCATCTGTGTAGTTTTTATTTGAAGATATTCTTTTTCCCAATATAGGCCTCTTAGCGCTTAGCATGTCCAATTGCAGTTTCTACAGAAAGAGTGTTTCAGAACGGCTCAATCAAAAGTAAGGTTCAACTCTGTTAGTTGAATGCACAGAACAGAAAGAATTTTCACAGAATGCTACTGTGTAGTTTATATTTGAATATATTCCTTTTTCCACTATTACCCTCTTAGCGCTCCGAATGTCCACTTGCATTTTCTACAGAAAGAGTGTTCAGAACTGCGCAATCAAAAGTATGGTTTAACTCTGTTAGCTTAATGAACATATCAGTAATAAGTTTCACACAATGCTTCTGTGTAGTTTTTATTTGAAGATATTATTTTTCCCAATATAGGCCTCTTAGCGCTCAGAATGTCCAATTGCAGTTTCTACAGAAAGAGTGTTCAGAACGGCTCAATCAAAAGTAAGGTTCAACTCTGTTAGTTGAATGCACAGAACAGAAAGAAGTTTCATACAATGCTTCTGTGTAGTTTATATTTGAACATATTCTTTTTTCCACTATTACCCACTTAGCGCTACGAATGTCCAGTTGCATTCCTACAGACAGAGTGTTTCAAAACTGCTCAATCAAATGTATGGTTTAACTCTGTTAGCTGAATGCTCAGATCAGAAAGAAGTTTCACAGAATTCTTCTGTGTAGTTTATATTTGAATATATTCCTTTTTCCACTACTACTCTCTTAGCGCTCCAAATGTCCAGTTGCATTTTCTACAGAAAGAGTGTTCAGATCTGCTCAATCAAAAGTATGGTTTAACTCTGTTAGCTGAATGCACAGATCAGAAAGAAGTTTCACAGAATGATTCTGTGTAGTTTATATTTGGAGACATTCCTTTTTCCACTATTACCCTCTTAGCGCTCCGAATTTCCACTTGCATTTTCTACAGAAAGAGTGTTTCAGAACGGCTCAATCAAAACTAAGGTTCAACTCTTTTATTTGAACAAACAGAACAGAAAGAAGTTTCACACAATTCTTCTGTGTAGTTTTTATTTGTAGACATTCATTTTCCCAATATAGGCCTCTTAGCGCTCAGAATGTCCAATTGCAGTTTCTACAGAAAGAGTGTTTCAGAACGGCTCAATCAAAAGTAAGGTTCATCTCTGTTAGTTGAATGCACAGAACAGAAAGAAGTTTCATACAATGCTTCTGTGTAGTTTATATTTGAATATATTCTTTTTTCCACTATTACCCACTTAGCGCTACGAATGTCCAGTGGCATTTTCTACAGACAGAGTGTTTCAAAACTGCTCTATCAAAAGTATGGTTTAACTCTGTTAGCTGAATGCTCAGATCAGAAAGAAGTTTCACAGAATGCTTCTGTGTAGTTTATATTTGAATATATTACTTTTTCCACTACTACGCTCTTAGCGCTCCAAATGTCCAGTTGCATTTTCTACAGAAAGAGTGTTCAGATCTGCTCAATCAAAAGTATGGTTTAACTCTGTTAGCTGAATGCACAGATCAGAAAGAAGTTTCACCGAATGATTCTGTGTAGTTTATATTTGAAGACATTCCTTTTTCCACTGTTACCCCCTTAGCGCTCCGAATCTCCACTTGCATTTTCTACAAAAAGAGTGTTTCATAACTGCTCAATCAAAAATATGTTTTATCTCTGTTAACTGAATTTACAGATCAGAAATAAGTTTCACAGAATGCATCTGTGTAGTTTTTATTTGAAGATATTCTTTTTCCCAATATAGGCCTCTTAGCGCTTAGCATGTCCAATTGCAGTTTCTACAGAAAGAGTGTTTCAGAACGGCTCAATCAAAAGTAAGGTTCAACTCTGTTAGTTGAATGCACAGAACAGAAAGAATTTTCACAGAATGCTACTGTGTAGTTTATATTTGAATATATTCCTTTTTCCATTATTACCCTCTTAGCGCTCCGAATGTCCACTTGCATTTTCTACAGAAAGAGTGTTCAGAACTGCGCAATCAAAAGTATGGTTTAACTCTGTTAGCTTAATGAGCATATCAGTAATAAGTTACACACAATGCTTCTGTGTAGTTTTTATTTGAAGATATTATTTTTCCCAATATAGGCCTCTTAGCGCTCAGAATGTCCAATTGCAGTTTCTACAGAAAGAGTGTTTCAGAAAGGCTCAATCAAAAGTAAGGTTCAACTCTGTTAGTTGAACGCACAGAACAGAAAGAAGTTTCATACAATGCTTCTGTGTAGTTTATATTTGAACATATTTTTATTTCCACTATTACCCCCTTAGCGCTACGAATGTCCAGTTGCATTTTCTACAGACAGAGTGTTTCAAAACTGCTCAATCAAAACTATGGTTTAACTCTGTTAGCTGAATGCTCAGATCAGAAAGAAGTTTCACAGAATGCTTCTGTGTAGTTTATATTTGAATATATTCCTTTTTCCACTACTACTCTCTTAGCGCTCCAAATGTCCAGTTGCATTTTCTACAGAAAGAGTGTTCAGATCTGCTCAATCAAAACTAAGGTTCAACTCTTTTAGTTGAACAAACAGAACAGAAAGAAGTTTCACACAATTCTTTTGTGTAGTTTTTATTTGTAGACATTCTTTTTCCCAATATAGGCCTCTTAGCGCTCAGAATGTCCAATTGCAGTTTCTACAGAAAGAGTGTTTCAGAACGGCTCAATCAAAAGTAAGGTTCAACTGTGTTAGTTGAATGCACAGAACAGAAAGAAGTTTCATACAATGCTTCTGTGTAGCTTATATTTGAACATATTCTTTTTTCCACTATTACCCACTTAGTGCTACGAATGTCCAGTTGCAGTTTCTACAGACAGAGTTTTTCAAAACTGCTCAATCAAAAGTATGGTTTAACTCTGTTAGCTGAATGCTCAGATCAGAAAGAAGTTTCACAGAATGCTTCTGTGTAGTGTATATTTGAATATATTCCTTTTTCCACTACTACGCTCTTAGCGCTCCAAATGTCCAGTTGCATTTTCTACAGAAAGAGTGTTCAGATCTGCTCAATCAAAAGTATGGTTTAAATCTGTTAGCTGAATGCACAGATCAGAAAGAAGTTTCACCGAATGATTCTGTGTAGTTTATATTTGAAGACATTCCTTTTTCCACTATTACCCTCTTAGCGCTCCGAATCACCAATTGCATTTTCTACAAAAAGAGTGTTTCATAACTGCTCAATCAAAAATATGTTTTATCTCTGTTAACTGAATTTACAGATCAGAAATAAGTTTCACAGAATGCATCTGTGTAGTTTTTATTTGAAGATATTCTTTTTCCCAATATAGGCCTCTTAGCGCTTAGCATGTCCAATTGCAGTTTCTACAGAAAGAGTGTTTCAGAACGGCTCAATCAAAAGTAAGGTTCAACTCTGTTAGTTGAATGCACAGAACAGAAAGAATTTTCACAGAATGCTACTGTGTAGTTTATATTTGAATATATTCCTTTTTCCACTATTACCCTCTTAGCGCTCCGAATGTCCACTTGCATTTTCTACGGAAAGAGTGTTCAGAACTGCGCAATCAAAAGTATGGTTTAACTCTGTTAGCTTAATGAACATATCAGTAATAAGTTTCACACAATGCTTCTGTGTAGTTTTTATTTGAAGATATTATTTTTCCCAATATAGGCCTCTTAGCGCTCAGAATGTCCAATTGCAGTTTCTACAGAAAGAGTGTTCAGAACGGCTCAATCAAAAGTAAGGTTCAACTCTGTTAGTTGAATGCACAGAACAGAAAGAAGTTTCATACAATGCTTCTGTGTAGTTTATATTTGAACATATTCTTTTTTCCACTATTACCCACTTAGCGCTACGAATGTCCAGTTGCATTCCTACAGACAGAGTGTTTCAAAACTGCTCAATCAAATGTATGGTTTAACTCTGTTAGCTGAATGCTCAGATCAGAAAGAAGTTTCACAGAATGCTTCTGTGTAGTTTATATTTGAATATATTCCTTTTTCCACTACTACTCTCTTAGCGCTCCAAATGTCCAGTTGCATTTTCTACAGAAAGAGTGTTCAGATCTGCTCAATCAAAAGTATGGTTTAACTCTGTTAGCTGAATGCACAGATCAGAAAGAAGTTTCACAGAATGATTCTGTGTAGTTTATATTTGGAGACATTCCTTTTTCCACTATTACCCTCTTAGCGCTCCAAATTTCCACTTGCATTTTCTACAGAAAGAGTGTTTCAGAACGGCTCAATCAAAACTAAGGTTCAACTCTTTTATTTGAACAAACAGAACAGAAAGAAGTTTCACACAATTCTTCTGTGTAGTTTTTATTTGTAGACATTCATTTTCCCAATGTAGGCCTCTTAGCGCTCAGAATGTCCAATTGCAGTTTCTACAGAAAGAGTGTTTCAGAACGGCTCAATCAAAAGTAAGGTTCATCTCTGTTAGTTGAATGCACAGAACAGAAAGAAGTTTCATACAATGCTTCTGTGTAGTTTATATTTGAATATATTCTTTTTTCCACTATTACCCACTTAGCGCTACGAATGTCCAGTTGCATTTTCTACAGACAGAGTGTTTCAAAACTGCTCTATCAAAAGTATGGTTTAACTCTGTTAGCTGAATGCTCAGATCAGAAAGAAGTTTCACAGAATGCTTCTGTGTAGTTTATATTTGAATATATTACTTTTTCCACTACTACGCTCTTAGCGCTCCAAATGTCCAGTTGCATTTTCTACAGAAAGAGTGTTCAGATCTGCTCAATCAAAAGTATGGTTTAACTCTGTTAGCTGAATGCACAGATCAGAAAGAAGTTTCACCCAATGATTCTGTGTAGTTTATATTTGAAGACATTCCCTTTTCCACTGTTACCCCCTTAGCGCTCCGAATCTCCACTTGCATTTTCTACAAAAAGAGTGTTTCATAACTGCTCAATCAAAAATATGTTTTATCTCTGTTAACTCAATTTACAGATCAGAAATAAGTTTCACAGAATGCATCTGTGTAGTTTTTATTTGAAGATATTCTTTTTCCCAATATAGGCCTCTTAGCGCTTAGCATGTCCAATTGCAGTTTCTACAGAAAGAGTGTTTCAGAACGGCTCAATCAAAAGTAAGGTTCAACTCTGTTAGTTGAATGCACAGAACAGAAAGAATTTTCACAGAATGCTACTGTGTAGTTTATATTTGAATATATTCCTTTTTCCACTATTACCCTCTTAGCGCTCCGAATGTCCACTTGCATTTTCTACAGAAAGAGTGTTCAGAACTGCGCAATCAAAAGTATGGTTTAACTCTGTTAGCTTAATGAGCATATAAGTAATAAGTTTCACACAATGCTTCTGTGTAGTTTTTATTTGAAGATATTATTTTTCCCAATATAGGCCTCTTAGCGCTCAGAATGTCCAATTGCAGTTTCTACAGAAAGAGTGTTTCAGAAAGGCTCAATCAAAAGTAAGGTTCAACTCTGTTAGTTGAACAAACAGAACAGAAAGAAGTTTCACACAATTCTTTTGTGTAGTTTTTATTTGTAGACATTCTTTTTCCCAATATAGGCCTCTTAGCGCTCAGAATGTCCAATTGCAGTTTCTACAGAAAGAGTGTTTCAGAACGGCTCAATCAAAAGTAAGGTTCAACTGTGTTAGTTGAATGCACAGAACAGAAAGAAGTTTCATACAATGCTTCTGTGTAGCTTATATTTGAACATATTCTTTTTTCCACTATTACCACTTAGTGCTACGAATGTCCAGTTGCAGTTTCTACAGACAGAGTTTTTCAAAACTGCTCAATCAAAAGTATGGTTTAACTCTGTTAGCTGAATGCTCAGATCAGAAAGTAGTTTCACAGAATGCTTCTGTGTAGTGTATATTTGAATATATTCCTTTTTCCACTACTACGCTCTTAGCGCTCCAAATGTCCAGTTGCATTTTCTACAGAAAGAGTGTTCAGATCTGCTCAATCAAAAGTATGGTTTAAATCTGTTAGCTGAATGCACAGATCAGAAAGAAGTTTCACCGAATGATTCTGTGTAGTTTATATTTGAAGACATTCCTTTTTCCACTATTACCCTCTTAGCGCTCCGAATCACCAATTGCATTTTCTACAAAAAGAGTGTTTCATAACTGCTCAATCAAAAATATGTTTTATCTCTGTTAACTGAATTTACAGATCAGAAATAAGTTTCACAGAATGCATCTGTGTAGTTTTTATTTGAAGATATTCTTTTTCCCATTATAGGCCTCTTAGCGCTTAGCATGTCCAATTGCAGTTTCTACAGAAAGAGTGTTTCAGAACGGCTCAATCAAAAGTAAGGTTCAACTCTGTTAGTTGAATGCACAGAACAGAAAGAATTTTCACAGAATGCTACTGTGTAGTTTATATTTGAATATATTCCTTTTTCCACTATTACCCTCTTAGCGCTCCGAATGTCCACTTGCATTTTCTACAGAAAGAGTGTTCAGAACTGCGCAATCAAAAGTATGGTTTAACTCTGTTAGCTTAATGAACATATCAGTAATAAGTTTCACACAATGCTTCTGTGTAGTTTTTATTTGAAGATATTATTTTTCCCAATATAGGCCTCTTAGCGCTCAGAATGTCCAATTGCAGTTTCTACAGAAAGAGTGTTCAGAACGGCTCAATCAAAAGTAAGGTTCAACTCTGTTAGTTGAATGCACAGAACAGAAAGAAGTTTCATACAATGCTTCTGTGTAGTTTATATTTGAACATATTCTTTTTTCCACTATTACCCACTTAGCGCTACGAATGTCCAGTTGCATTCCTACAGACAGAGTGTTTCAAAACTGCTCAATCAAATGTATGGTTTAACTCTGTTAGCTGAATGCTCAGATCAGAAAGAAGTTTCACAGAATGCTTCTGTGTAGTTTATATTTGAATATATTCCTTTTTCCACTACTGCTCTCTTAGCGCTCCAAATGTCCAGTTGCATTTTCTACAGAAAGAGTGTTCAGATCTGCTCAATCAAAAGTATGGTTTAACTCTGTTAGCTGAATGCACAGATCAGAAAGAAGTTTCACAGAATGATTCTGTGTAGTTTATATTTGGAGACATTCCTTTTTCCACTATTACCCTCTTAGCGCTCCGAATTTCCACTTGCATTTTCTACAGAAAGAGTGTTTCAGAACGGCTCAATCAAAACTAAGGTTCAACTCTTTTATTTGAACAAACAGAACAGAAAGAAGTTTCACACAATTCTTCTGTGTAGTTTTTATTTGTAGACATTCATTTTCCCAATATAGGCCTCTTAGCGCTCAGAATGTCCAATTGCAGTTTCTACAGAAAGAGTGTTTCAGAACGGCTCAATCAAAAGTAAGGTTCATCTCTGTTAGTTGAATGCACAGAACAGAAAGAAGTTTCATACAATGCTTCTGTGTAGTTTATATTTGAATATATTCTTTTTTCCACTATTACCCACTTAGCGCTACGAATGTCCAGTTGCATTTTCTACAGACAGAGTGTTTCAAAACTGCTCTATCAAAAGTATGGTTTAACTCTGTTAGCTGAATGCTCAGATCAGAAAGATGTTTCACAGAATGCTTCTGTGTAGTTTATATTTGAATATATTACTTTTTCCACTACTACGCTCTTAGCGCTCCAAATGTCCAGTTGCATTTTCTACAGAAAGAGTGTTCAGATCTGCTCAATCAAAAGTATGGTTTAACTCTGTTAGCTGAATGCACAGATCAGAAAGAAGTTTCACCGAATGATTCTGTGTAGTTTATATTTGAAGACATTCCTTTTTCCACTGTTACCCCCTTAGCGCTCCGAATCTCCACTTGCATTTTCTTCAAAAAGAGTGTTTCATAACTGCTCAATCAAAAATATGTTTTATCTCTGTTAACTGAATTTACAGATCAGAAATAAGTTTCACAGAATGCATCTGTGTAGTTTTTATTTGAAGATATTCTTTTTCCCAATATAGGCCTCTTAGCGCTTAGCATGTCCAATTGCAGTTTCTACAGAAAGAGTGTTTCAGAACGGCTCAATCAAAAGTAAGGTTCAACTCTGTTAGTTGAATGCACAGAACAGAAAGAATTTTCACAGAATGCTACTGTGTAGTTTATATTTGAATATATTCCTTTTTCCACTATTACCCTCTTAGCGCTCCGAATGTCCACTTGCATTTTCTACAGAAAGAGTGTTCAGAACTGCGCAATCAAAAGTATGGTTTAACTCTGTTAGCTTAATGAGCATATCAGTAATAAGTTTCACACAATGCTTCTGTGTAGTTTTTATTTGAAGATATTATTTTTCCCAATATAGGCCTCTTAGCGCTCAGAATGTCCAATTGCAGTTTCTACAGAAAGAGTGTTTCAGAAAGGCTCAATCAAAAGTAAGGTTCAACTCTGTTAGTTGAACGCACAGAACAGAAAGAAGTTTCATACAATGCTTCTGTGTGGTTTATATTTGAACATATTTTTATTTCCACTATTACCCCCTTAGCGCTACGAATGTCCAGTTGCATTTTCTACAGACAGAGTGTTTCAAAACTGCTCAATCAAAACTATGGTTTATCTCTGTTAGCTGAATGCTCAGATCAGAAAGAAGTTTCACAGAATGCTTCTGTGTAGTTTATATTTGAATATATTCCTTTTTCCACTACTACTCTCTTAGCGCTCCAAATGTCCAGTTGTATTTTCTACAGAAAGAGTGTTCAGATCTGCTCAATCAAAACTAAGGTTCAACTCTTTTAGTTGAACAAACAGAACAGAAAGAAGTTTCACACAATTCTTTTGTGTAGTTTTTATTTGTAGACATTCTTTTTCCCAATATAGGCCTCTTAGCGCTCAGAATGTCCAATTGCAGTTTCTACAGAAAGAGTGTTTCAGAACGGCTCAATCAAAAGTAAGGTTCAACTGTGTTAGTTGAATGCACAGAACAGAAAGAAGTTTCATACAATGCTTCTGTTTAGCTTATATTTGAACATATTCTTTTTTCCACTATTACCCACTTAGTGCTACGAATGTCCAGTTGCAGTTTCTACAGACAGAGTTTTTCAAAACTGCTCAATCAAAAGTATGGTTTAACTCTGTTAGCTGAATGCTCAGATCAGAAAGAAGTTTCACAGAATGCTTCTGTGTAGTGTATATTTGAATATATTCCTTTTTCCACTACTACGCTCTTAGCGCTCCAAATGTCCAGTTGCATTTTCTACAGAAAGAGTGTTCAGAGCTGCTCAATCAAAAGTATGGTTTAAATCTGTTAGCTGAATGCACAGATCAGAAAGAAGTTTCACCGAATGGTTCTGTGTAGTTTATATTTGAAGAAATTCCTTTTTCCACTATTACCCTCTTAGCGCTCCGAATCACCAATTGCATTTTCTACAAAAAGAGTGTTTCATAACTGCTCAATCAAAAATATGTTTTATCTCTGTTAACTGAATTTACAGATCAGAAATAAGTTTCACAGAATGCATCTGTGTAGTTTTTATTTGAAGATATTCTTTTTCCCATTATAGGCCTCTTAGCGCTTAGCATGTCCAATTGCAGTTTCTACAGAAAGAGTGTTTCAGAACGGCTCAATCAAAAGTAAGGTTCAACTCTGTTAGTTGAATGCACAGAACAGAAAGAAGTTTCATACAATGCTTCTGTGTAGTTTATATTTGAACATATTCTTTTTTCCACTATTACCCACTTAGTGCTACGA
Organism: Symphalangus syndactylus; assembly: GCF_028878055.3. NCBI lineage: Eukaryota > Metazoa > Chordata > Mammalia > Primates > Hylobatidae > Symphalangus > Symphalangus syndactylus. Next base: position 6,508,449 of record NC_072445.2, on the reverse strand, counting down.
ATGTCCAGTTGCATTTTCTACAGACAGAGTGTTTCAAAACTGCTCTATCAAATGTATGGTTTAACTCTGTTAGATGAATGCTCAGATCAGAAAGCAGTTTCACAGAATGCTTCTGTGTAGTTTATATTTGAATATATTACTTTTTCCACTACTACGCTCTTAGCGCTCCAAATGTCCAGTTGCATTTTCTACAGAAAGAGTGTTCAGATCTGCTCAATCAAAAGTATGGTTTAACTCTGTTAGCTGAATGCACATATCAGAAAGAAGTTTCACCGAATGATTCTGTGTAGTTTATATTTGAAGACATTCCTTTTTCCACTATTACCCTCTTAGCGCTCCGAATCTCCACTTGCATTTTCTACAAAAAGAGTGTTTCATAACTGCTCAATCAAAAATATGTTTTATCTCTGTTAACTGAATTTACAGATCAGAAATAAGTTTCACAGATTGCATCTGTTTAGTTTTTATTTGAAGATATTCTTTTTCCCAATATAGGCCTCTTAGCGCTTAGCATGTCCAATTGCAGTTTCTACAGAAAGAGTGTTTCAGAATGGCTCAATCAAAAGTAAAGTTCAACTCTGTTAGTTGAATGCACAGAACAGAAAGAATTTTCACAGAATGCTACTGTGTAGTTTATATTTGAATATATTCCTTTTTCCACTATTACCCTCTTAGCGCTCCGAATGTCCACTTGCATTTTCTACAGAAAGAGTGTTCAGAACTGCGCAATCAAAAGTATGGTTTAACTCTGTTAGCTTAATGAACATATCAGTAATAAGTTTCACACAATGCTTCTGTGAATTTTTTATTTGAAGATATTATTTTTCCCAATATAGGCCTCTTAGCGCTCAGAATGTCCAATTGCACTTTCTACAGAAAGAGTGTTTCAGAAAGGCTCAATCAAAAGTAAGGTTCAACTCTGTTAGTTGAATGCACAGAACAGAAAGAAGTTTCATACAATGCGTCTGTGTAGTTTATATTTGAACATATTCTTATTTTCACTATTACCCACTTAGCGCTACGAATGTCCAGTTGCATTTTCTACAGACAGAGTGTTTCAAAACTGCTCAATCAAAACTATGGTTTAACTCTGTTAGCTGAATGCTCAGATCAGAAAGAAGTTTAACAGAATGCTTCTGTGTAGTTTATATTTGAATATATTCCTTTTTCCACTACTACTCTCTTAGCGCTCCAAATGTCCAGCTGCATTTTCTACAGAAACAGTGTTCAGATCTGCTCAATCAAAAGTATGCTTTAACTCTGTTAGCTGAATGCACAGATCAGAAAGAAGTTTCACAGAATGATTCTGTGTAGTTTATATTTGGAGACATTCCTTTTTCCACTATTACCCACTTAGCGCTCCGAATCTCCACTTGCATTTTCTACAGAAAGAGTGTTTCAGAACGGATCAATCAAAACTAAGGTTCAACTCTTTTAGTTGAACAAACAGAACAGAAAGAAGTTTCACACAATTCTTCTGTGTAGTTTTTATTTGTAGACATTCTTTTTCCCAATATAGGCCTCTTAGCGCTCAGAACGTCCAATTGCAGTTTCTACAGAAAGAGTGTTTCAGAACGGCTCAATCAAAAGTAAGGTTCAACTCTGTTAGTTGAATGCACAGAACAGAAAGAAGTTTCATACAATGCTTCTGTGTAGTTTATATTTGAACATATTCTTTTTTCCACTATTACCCAATTAGCGCTACGAATGTCCAGTTGCAGTTTCTACAGACAGAGTGTTTCAAAACTGCTCAATCAAAAGTATGGTTTAACTCTGTTAGCTGAATGCTCAGATCAGAAAGAAGTTTCACAGAATGCTTCTGTGTAGTTTATATTTGAATATATTCCTTTTTCCACTACTACGCTCTTAGCGCTCCAAATGTCCAGTTGCATTTTCTACAGAAAGAGTGTTCAGATCTGCTCAATCAAAAGTATGGTTTAACTCTGTTAGCTGAATGCACAGATCAGAAAGAAGTTTCACCGAATGATTCTGTGTAGTTTATATTTGAAGACATTCCTTTTTCCACTATTACCCACTTAGCGCTCCGAATCTCCACTTGCATTTTCTACAAAAAGAGTGTTTCATAACTGCTCAATCAAAAATATGTTTTATCTCTGTTAACTGAATTTACAGATCAGAAATAAGTTTCACAGAATGCATCTGTGTAGTTTTTATTTGAAGATATTCTTTTTCCCAATATAGGCCTCTTAGCGCTTAGCATGTCCAATTGCAGTTTCTACAGAAAGAGTGTTTCAGAACGGCTCAATCAAAAGTAAGGTTCAACTCTGTTAGTTGAATGCACAGAACAGAAAGAATTTTCACAGAATGCTACTGTGTAGTTTATATTTGAATATATTCCTTTTTCCACTATTACCCTCTTAGCGCTCCGAATGTCCACTTGCATTTTCTACAGAAAGAGTGTTTCAGAAGGGCTCAATCAAAACTAAGGTTCAACTCTTTTAGTTGAACAAACAGAACAGAAAGAAGTTTCACACAATTCTTCTGTGTAGTTTTTATTTGTAGACATTCTTTTTCCCAATATAGGCCTCTTAGCGCTCAGAATGTCCAATTGCAGTTTCTACAGAAAGAGTGTTTCAGAACGGCTCAATCAAAAGTAAGGTTCAACTCTGTTATTTGAATGCACAGAACAGAAAGAATTTTCACAGAATGCTACTGTGTAGTTTATATTTGAATATATTCCTTTTTCCACTATTACCCTCTTAGCGCTCCGAATGTCCACCTGCATTTTCTACAGAAAGAGTGTTCAGAACTGCGCAATCAAAAGTATGGTTTAACTCTGTTAGCTTAATGAACATATCAGTAATAAGTTTCACACAATGCTTCTGTGTAGTTTTTATTTGAAGATATTATTTTTCCCAATATAGGCCTCTTAGCGCTCAGAATGTCCAATTGCAGTTTCTACAGAAAGAGTGTTTCAGAAAGGCTCAATCAAAAGTAAGGTTCAACTCTGTTAGTTGAATGCACAGAACAGAAAGAAGTTTCATACAATGCTTCTGTGTAGTTTATATTTGAACATATTCTTTTTTTTACTATTACCCACTTAGCGCTACGAATGTCAAGTTGCATTTTCTACAGACAGAGTGTTTCAAAACTGCTCAATCAAAAGTATGGTTTAACTCTGTTAGCTGAATGCTCAGATCAGAAAGAAGTTTCACAGAATGCTTCTGTGTAGTTTATATTTGAATATATTCCTTTTTCCACTACTACTCTCTTAGCGCTCCAAATGTCCAGTTGCATTATCTACAGAAAGAGTGTTCAGATCTGCTCAATCAAAAGTATGGTTTAACTCTGTTAGCTGAATGCACAGATCAGAAAGAAGTTTCACAGAATGATTCTGTGTAATTTATATTTGGAGAAATTCCTTTTTCCAGTATTACCCTCTTAGCGCTCCGAATTTCCACTTGCATTTTCTACAGAAAGAGTGTTTCAGAACGGCTCAATCAAAACTAAGGTTCAACTCTTTTAGTTGAACAAACAGAACAGAAAGAATTTTCACACAATTCTTCTGTGTAGTTTTTATTTGTAGACATTCTTTTTCCCAGTATAGGCCTCTTAGCGCTCAGAATGTCCAATTGCAGTTTCTACAGAAAGAGTGTTTCAGAACGGCTCAATCAAAAGTAAGGTTCAACTCTGTTAGTTGAATGCACAGAACAGAAAGAAGTTTCATACAATGCTTCTGTGTAGCTTATATTTGAACATATTCTTTTTTCCAATATTACCCACTTAGTGCTACGAATGTCCAGTTGCAGTTTCTACAGACAGAGTTTTTCAAAACTGCTCAATCAAAAGTATGGTTTAACTCTGTTAGCTGAATGCTCAGATCAGAAAGAAGTTTCACAGAATGCTTCTGTGTAGTTTATATTTGAATATATTCCTTTTTCCACTACTACGCTCTTAGCGCTCCAAATGTCCAGTTGCATTTTCTACAGAAAGAGTGTTCAGATCTGCTCAATCAAAAGTATGGTTTAACTCTGTTAGCTGAATGCACAGATCAGAAAGAAGTTTCACCGAATGAATCTGTGTAGTTTATATTTGAAGACATTCCTTTTTCCACTATTAACCTCTTAGCGCTCCGAATCACCAATTGCATTTTCTACAAAAAGAGTGTTTCATAACTGCTCAATCAAAAATATGTTTTATCTCTGTTAACTGAATTTACAGATCAGAAATAAGTTTCACAGAATGCATCTGTGTAGTTTTTATTTGAAGATATTCTTTTTCCCAATATAGGCCTCTTAGCGCTTAGCATGTCCAATTGCAGTTTCTACAGAAAGAGTGTTTCAGAACTGCTCAATCAAAAGTAAGGTTCAACTCTGTTAGTTGAATGCACAGAACAGAAAGAATTTTCACAGAATGCTACTGTGTAGTTTATATTTGAATATATTCCTTTTTCCACTATTACCCTCTTAGCGCTCCGAATGTCCACTTGCATTTTCTACAGAAAGAGTGTTCAGAACTGCGCAATCAAAAGTATGGTTTAACTCTGTTAGCTTAATGAACATATCAGTAATAAGTTTCACACAATGCTTCTGTGTAGTTTTTATTTGAAGATATTATTTTTCCCAATATAGGCCTCTTAGCGCTCAGAATGTCCAATTGCAGTTTCTACAGAAAGAGTGTTCAGAACGGCTCAATCAAAAGTAAGGTTCAACTCTGTTAGTTGAATGCACAGAACAGAAAGAAGTTTCATACAATGCTTCTGTGTAGTTTATATTTGAACATATTCTTTTTTCCACTATTACCCACTTAGCGCTACGAATGTCCAGTTGCATTCCTACAGACAGAGTGTTTCAAAACTGCTCAATCAAATGTATGGTTTAACTCTGTTAGCTGAATGCTCAGATCAGAAAGAAGTTTCACAGAATGCTTCTGTGTAGTTTATATTTGAATATATTCCTTTTTCCACTACTACTCTCTTAGCGCTCCAAATGTCCAGTTGCATTTTCTACAGAAAGAGTGTTCAGATCTGCTCAATCAAAAGTATGGTTTAACTCTGTTAGCTGAATGCACAGATCAGAAAGAAGTTTCACAGAATGATTCTGTGTAGTTTATATTTGGAGACATTCCTTTTTCCACTATTACCCTCTTAGCGCTCCGAATTTCCACTTGCATTTTCTACAGAAAGAGTGTTTCAGAACGGCTCAATCAAAACTAAGGTTCAACCCTTTTATTTGAACAAACAGAACAGAAAGAAGTTTCACACAATTCTTCTGTGTAGTTTTTATTTGTAGACATTCATTTTCCCAATATAGGCCTCTTAGCGCTCAGAATGTCCAATTGCAGTTTCTACAGAAAGAGTGTTTCAGAACGGCTCAATCAAAAGTAAGGTTCATCTCTGTTAGTTGAATGCACAGAACAGAAAGAAGTTTCATACAATGCTTCTGTGTAGTTTATATTTGAATATATTCTTTTTTCCACTATTACCCACGTAGCGCTACGAATGTCCAGTGGCATTTTCTACAGACAGAGTGTTTCAAAACTGCTCTATCAAAAGTATGGTTTAACTCTGTTAGCTGAATGCTCAGATCAGAAAGAAGTTTCACAGAATGCTTCTGTGTAGTTTATATTTGAATATATTACTTTTTCCACTACTACGCTCTTAGCGCTCCAAATGTCCAGTTGCATTTTCTACAGAAAGAGTGTTCAGATCTGCTCAATCAAAAGTATGGTTTAACTCTGTTAGCTGAATGCACAGATCAGAAAGAAGTTTCACCGAATGATTCTGTGTAGTTTATATTTGAAGACATTCCTTTTTCCACTGTTACCCCCTTAGCGCTCCGAATCTCCACTTGCATTTTCTACAAAAAGAGTGTTTCATAACTGCTCAATCAAAAATATGTTTTATCTCTGTTAACTGAATTTACAGATCAGAAATAAGTTTCACAGAATGCATCTGTGTAGTTTTTATTTGAAGATATTCTTTTTCCCAATATAGGCCTCTTAGCGCTTAGCATGTCCAATTGCAGTTTCTACAGAAAGAGTGTTTCAGAACGGCTCAATCAAAAGTAAGGTTCAACTCTGTTAGTTGAATGCACAGAACAGAAAGAATTTTCACAGAATGCTACTGTGTAGTTTATATTTGAATATATTCCTTTTTCCACTATTACCCTCTTAGCGCTCCGAATGTCCACTTGCATTTTCTACAGAAAGAGTGTTCAGAACTGCGCAATCAAAAGTATGGTTTAACTCTGTTAGCTTAATGAGCATATCAGTAATAAGTTTCACACAATGCTTCTGTGTAGTTTTTATTTGAAGATATTATTTTTCCCAATAGAGGCCTCTTAGCGCTCAGAATGTCCAATTGCAGTTTCTACAGAAAGAGTGTTTCAGAAAGGCTCAATCAAAAGTAAGGTTCAACTCTGTTAGTTGAACGCACAGAACAGAAAGAAGTTTCATACAATGCTTCTGTGTAGTTTATATTTGAACATATTTTTATTTCCACTATTACCCCCTTAGCGCTACGAATGTCCAGTTGCATTTTCTACAGACAGAGTGTTTCAAAACTGCTCAATCAAAACTATGGTTTAACTCTGTTAGCTGAATGCTCAGATCAGAAAGAAGTTTCACAGAATGCTTCTGTGTAGTTTATATTTGAATATATTCCTTTTTCCACTACTACTCTCTTAGCGCTCCAAATGTCCAGTTGCATTTTCTACAGAAAGATTGTTCAGATCTGCTCAATCAAAACTAAGGTTCAACTCTTTTAGTTGAACAAACAGAACAGAAAGAAGTTTCACACAATTCTTTTGTGTAGTTTTTATTTGTAGACATTCTTTTTCCCAATATAGGCCTCTTAGCGCTCAGAATGTCCAATTGCAGTTTCTACAGAAAGAGTGTTTCAGAACGGCTCAATCAAAAGTAAGGTTCAACTGTGTTAGTTGAATGCACAGAACAGAAAGAAGTTTCATACAATGCTTCTGTGTAGCTTATATTTGAACATATTCTTTTTTCCACTATTACCCACTTAGTGCTACGAATGTCCAATTGCAGTTTCTACAGACAGAGTTTTTCAAAACTGCTCAATCAAAAGTATGGTTTAACTCTGTTAGCTGAATGCTCAGATCAGAAAGAAGTTTCACAGAATGCTTCTGTGTAGTGTATATTTGAATATATTCCTTTTTCCACTACTACGCTCTTAGCGCTCCAAATGTCCAGTTGCATTTTCTACAGAAAGAGTGTTCAGATCTGCTCAATCAAAAGTATGGTTTAAATCTGTTAGCTGAATGCACAGATCAGAAAGAAGTTTCACCGAATGATTCTGTGTAGTTTATATTTGAAGACATTCCTTTTTCCACTATTACCCTCTTAGCGCTCCGAATCACCAATTGCATTTTCTACAAAAAGAGTGTTTCATAACTGCTCAATCAAAAATATGTTTTATCTCTGTTAACTGAATTTACAGATCAGAAATAAGTTTCACAGAATGCATCTGTGTAGTTTTTATTTGAAGATATTCTTTTTCCCAATATAGGCCTCTTAGCGCTTAGCATGTCCAATTGCAGTTTCTACAGAAAGAGTGTTTCAGAACGGCTCAATCAAAAGTAAGGTTCAACTCTGTTAGTTGAATGCACAGAACAGAAAGAATTTTCACAGAATGCTACTGTGTAGTTTATATTTGAATATATTCCTTTTTCCACTATTACCCTCTTAGCGCTCCGAATGTCCACTTGCATTTTCTACAGAAAGAGTGTTCAGAACTGCGCAATCAAAAGTATGGTTTAACTCTGTTAGCTTAATGAACAAATCAGTAATAAGTTTCACACAATGCTTCTGTGTAGTTTTTATTTGAAGATATTATTTTTCCCAATATAGGCCTCTTAGCGCTCAGAATGTCCAATTGCAGTTTCTACAGAAAGAGTGTTCAGAACGGCTCAATCAAAAGTAAGGTTCAACTCTGTTAGTTGAATGCACAGAACAGAAAGAAGTTTCATACAATGCTTCTGTGTAGTTTATATTTGAACATATTCTTTTTTCCACTATTACCCACTTAGCGCTACGAATGTCCAGTTGCATTCCTACAGACAGAGTGTTTCAAAACTGCTCAATCAAATGTATGGTTTAACTCTGTTAGCTGAATGCTCAGATCAGAAAGAAGTTTCACAGAATGCTTCTGTGTAGTTTATATTTGAATATATTCTTTTTTCCACTACTACTCTCTTAGCGCTCCAAATGTCCAGTTGCATTTTCTACAGAAAGAGTGTTCAGATCTGCTCAATCAAAAGTATGGTTTAACTCTGTTAGCTGAATGCACAGATCAGAAAGAAGTTTCACAGAATGATTCTGTGTAGTTTATATTTGGAGACATTCCTTTTTCCACTATTACCCTCTTAGCGCTCCGAATTTCCACTTGCATTTTCTACAGAAAGAGTGTTTCAGAACGGCTCAATCAAAACTAAGGTTCAACTCTTTTATTTGAACAAACAGAACAGAAAGAAGTTTCACACAATTCTTCTGTGTAGTTTTTATTTGTAGACATTCATTTTCCCAATATAGGCCTCTTAGCGCTCAGAATGTCCAATTGCAGTTTCTACAGAAAGAGTGTTTCAGAACGGCTCAATCAAAAGTAAGGTTCATCTCTGTTAGTTGAATGCACAGAACAGAAAGAAGTTTCATACAATGCTTCTGTGTAGTTTATATTTGAATATATTCTTTTTTCCACTATTACCCACTTAGCGCTACGAATGTCCAGTGGCATTTTCTACAGACAGAGTGTTTCAAAACTGCTCTATCAAAAGTATGGTTTAACTCTGTTAGCTGAATGCTCAGATCAGAAAGAAGTTTCACAGAATGCTTCTGTGTAGTTTATATTTGAATATATTACTTTTTCCACTACTACGCTCTTAGCGCTCCAAATGTCCAGTTGCATTTTCTACAGAAAGAGTGTTCAGATCTGCTCAATCAAAAGTATGGTTTAACTCTGTTAGCTGAATGCACAGATCAGAAAGAAGTTTCACCGAATGATTCTGTGTAGTTTATATTTGAAGACATTCCTTTTTCCACTGTTACCCCCTTAGCGCTCCGAATCTCCACTTGCATTTTCTACAAAAAGAGTGTTTCATAACTGCTCAATCAAAAATATGTTTTATCTCTGTTAACTGAATTTACAGATCAGAAATAAGTTTCACAGAATGCATCTGTGTAGTTTTTATTTGAAGATATTCTTTTTCCCAATATAGGCCTCTTAGCGCTTAGCATGTCCAATTGCAGTTTCTACAGAAAGAGTGTTTCAGAACGGCTCAATCAAAAGTAAGGTTCAACTCTGTTAGTTGAATGCACAGAACAGAAAGAATTTTCACAGAATGCTACTGTGTAGTTTATATTTGAATATATTCCTTTTTCCACTATTACCCTCTTAGCGCTCCGAATGTCCACTTGCATTTTCTACAGAAAGAGTGTTCAGAACTGCGCAATCAAAAGTATGGTTTAACTCTGTTAGCTTAATGAGCATATCAGTAATAAGTTTCACACAATGCTTCTGTGTAGTTTTTATTTGAAGATATTATTTTTCCCAATAGAGGCCTCTTAGCGCTCAGAATGTCCAATTGCAGTTTCTACAGAAAGAGTGTTTCAGAAAGGCTCAATCAAAAGTAAGGTTCAACTCTGTTAGTTGAACGCACAGAACAGAAAGAAGTTTCATACAATGCTTCTGTGTAGTTTATATTTGAACATATTTTTATTTCCACTATTACCCCCTTAGCGCTACGAATGTCCAGTTGCATTTTCTACAGACAGAGTGTTTCAAAACTGCTCAATCAAAACTATGGTTTAACTCTGTTAGCTGAATGCTCAGATCAGAAAGAAGTTTCACAGAATGCTTCTGTGTAGTTTATATTTGAATATATTCCTTTTTCCACTACTACTCTCTTAGCGCTCCAAATGTCCAGTTGCATTTTCTACAGAAAGAGTGTTCAGATCTGCTCAATCAAAACTAAGGTTCAACTCTTTTAGTTGAACAAACAGAACAGAAAGAAGTTTCACACAATTCTTTTGTGTAGTTTTTATTTGTAGACATTCTTTTTCCCAATATAGGCCTCTTAGCGCTCAGAATGTCCAATTGCAGTTTCTACAGAAAGAGTGTTTCAGAACGGCTCAATCAAAAGTAAGGTTCAACTGTGTTAGTTGAATGCACAGAACAGAAAGATGTTTCATACAATGCTTCTGTGTAGCTTATATTTGAACATATTCTTTTTTCCACTATTACCACTTAGTGCTACGAATGTCCAGTTGCAGTTTCTACAGACAGAGTTTTTCAAAACTGCTCAATCAAAAGTATGGTTTAACTCTGTTAGCTGAATGCTCAGATCAGAAAGTAGTTTCACAGAATGCTTCTGTGTAGTGTATATTTGAATATATTCCTTTTTCCACTACTACGCTCTTAGCGCTCCAAATGTCCAGTTGCATTTTCTACAGAAAGAGTGTTCAGATCTGCTCAATCAAAAGTATGGTTTAAATCTGTTAGCTGAATGCACAGATCAGAAAGAAGTTTCACCGAATGATTCTGTGTAGTTTATATTTGAAGACATTCCTTTTTCCACTATTACCCTCTTAGCGCTCCGAATCACCAATTGCATTTTCTACAAAAAGAGTGTTTCATAACTGCTCAATCAAAAATATGTTTTATCTCTGTTAACTGAATTTACAGATCAGAAATAAGTTTCACAGAATGCATCTGTGTAGTTTTTATTTGAAGATATTCTTTTTCCCATTATAAGCCTCTTAGCGCTTAGCATGTCCAATTGCAGTTTCTACAGAAAGAGTGTTTCAGAACGGCTCAATCAAAAGTAAGGTTCAACTCTGTTAGTTGAATGCACAGAACAGAAAGAATTTTCACAGAATGCTACTGTGTAGTTTATATTTGAATATATTCCTTTTTCCACTATTACCCTCTTAGCGCTCCGAATGTCCACTTGCATTTTCTACAGAAAGAGTGTTCAGAACTGCGCAATCAAAAGTATGGTTTAACTCTGTTAGCTTAATGAACATATCAGTAATAAGTTTCACACAATGCTTCTGTGTAGTTTTTATTTGAAGATATTATTTTTCCCAATATAGGCCTCTTAGCGCTCAGAATGTCCAATTGCAGTTTCTACAGAAAGAGTGTTCAGAACGGCTCAATCAAAAGTAAGGTTCAACTCTGTTAGTTGAATGCACAGAACAGAAAGAAGTTTCATACAATGCTTCTGTGTAGTTTATATTTGAACATATTCTTTTTTCCACTATTACCCACTTAGCGCTACGAATGTCCAGTTGCATTCCTACAGACAGAGTGTTTCAAAACTGCTCAATCAAATGTATGGTTTAACTCTGTTAGCTGAATGCTCAGATCAGAAAGAAGTTTCACAGAATGCTTCTGTGTAGTTTATATTTGAATATACTCCTTTTTCCACTACTGCTCTCTTAGCGCTCCAAATGTCCAGTTGCATTTTCTACAGAAAGAGTGTTCAGATCTGCTCAATCAAAAGTATGGTTTAACTCTGTTAGCTGAATGCACAGATCAGAAAGAAGTTTCACAGAATGATTCTGTGTAGTTTATATTTGGAGAAATTCCTTTTTCCACTATTACCCTCTTAGCGCTCCGAATTTCCACTTGCATTTTCTACAGAAAGAGTGTTTCAGAACGGCTCAATCAAAACTAAGGTTCAACTCTTTTATTTGAACAAACAGAACAGAAAGAAGTTTCACACAATTCTTCTGTGTAGTTTTTATTTGTAGACATTCATTTTCCCAATATAGGCCTCTTAGCGCTCAGAATGTCCAATTGCAGTTTCTACAGAAAGAGTGTTTCAGAACGGCTCAATCAAAAGTAAGGTTCATCTCTGTTAGTTGAATGCACAGAACAGAAAGAAGTTTCATACAATGCTTCTGTGTAGTTTATATTTGAATATATTCTTTTTTCCACTATTACCCACTTAGCGCTACGAATGTCCAGTGGCATTTTCTACAGACAGAGTGTTTCAAAACTGCTCTATCAAAAGTATGGTTTAACTCTGTTAGCTGAATGCTCAGATCAGAAAGAAGTTTCACAGAATGCTTCTGTGTAGTTTATATTTGAATATATTACTTTTTCCACTACTACGCTCTTAGCGCTCCAAATGTCCAGTTGCATTTTCTACAGAAAGAGTGTTCAGATCTGCTCAATCAAAAGTATGGTTTAACTCTGTTAGCTGAATGCACAGATCAGAAAGAAGTTTCACCGAATGATTCTGTGTAGTTTATATTTGAAGACATTCCTTTTTCCACTGTTACACCCTTAGCGCTCCGAATCTCCACTTGCATTTTCTTCAAAAAGAGTGTTTCATAACTGCTCAATCAAAAATATGTTTTATCTCTGTTAACTGAATTTACAGATCAGAAATAAGTTTCACAGAATGCATCTGTGTAGTTTTTATTTGAAGATATTCTTTTTCCCAATATAGGCCTCTTAGCGCTTAGCATGTCCAATTGCAGTTTCTACAGAAAGAGTGTTTCAGAACGGCTCAATCAAAAGTAAGGTTCAACTCTGTTAGTTGAATGCACAGAACAGAAAGAATTTTCACAGAATGCTACTGTGTAGTTTATATTTGAATATATTCCTTTTTCCACTATTACCCTCTTAGCGCTCCGAATGTCCACTTGCATTTTCTACAGAAAGAGTGTTCAGAACTGCGCAATCAAAAGTATGGTTTAACTCTGTTAGCTTAATGAGCATATCAGTAATAAGTTTCACACAATGCTTCTGTGTAGTTTTTATTTGAAGATATTATTTTTCCCAATATAGGCCTCTTAGCGCTCAGAATGTCCAATTGCAGTTTCTACAGAAAGAGTGTTTCAGAAAGGCTCAATCAAAAGTAAGGTTCAACTCTGTTAGTTGAACGCACAGAACAGAAAGAAGTTTCATACAATGCTTCTGTGTAGTTTGTATTTGAATATATTTTTATTTCCACTATTACCCCCTTAGCGCTACGAATGTCCAGTTGCATTTTCTACAGACAGAGTGTTTCAAAACTGCTCAATCAAAACTATGGTTTAACTCTGTTAGCTGAATGCTCAGATCAGAAAGAAGTTTCACAGAATGCTTCTGTGTAGTTTATATTTGAATATATTCCTTTTTCCACTACTACTCTCTTAGCGCTCCAAATGTCCAGTTGCATTTTCTACAGAAAGAGTGTTCAGATCTGCTCAATCAAAACTAAGGTTCAACTCTTTTAGTTGAACAAACAGAACAGAAAGAAGTTTCACACAATTCTTTTGTGTAGTTTTTATTTGTAGACATTCTTTTTCCCAATATAGGCCTCTTAGCGCTCAGAATGTCCAATTGCAGTTTCTACAGAAAGAGTGTTTCAGAACGGCTCAATCAAAAGTAAGGTTCAACTGTGTTAGTTGAATGCACAGAACAGAAAGAAGTTTCATACAATGCTTCTGTTTAGCTTATATTTGAACATATTCTTTTTTCCACTATTACCCACTTAGTGCTACGAATGTCCAGTTGCAGTTTCTACAGACAGAGTTTTTCAAAACTGCTCAATCAAAAGTATGGTTTAACTCTGTTAGCTGAATGCTCAGATCAGAAAGAAGTTTCACAGAATGCTTCTGTGTAGTGTATATTTGAATATATTCCTTTTTCCACTACTACGCTCTTAGCGCTCCAAATGTCCAGTTGCATTTTCTACAGAAAGAGTGTTCAGATCTGCTCAATCAAAAGTATGGTTTAAATCTGTTAGCTGAATGCACAGATCAGAAAGAAGTTTCACCGAATGGTTCTGTGTAGTTTATATTTGAAGAAATTCCTTTTTCAACTATTACCCTCTTAGCGCTCCGAATCACCAATTGCATTTTCTACAAAAAGAGTGTTTCATAACTGCTCAATCAAAAATATGTTTTATCTCTGTTAACTGAATTTACAGATCAGAAATAAGTTTCACAGAATGCATCTGTGTAGTTTTTATTTGAAGATATTCTTTTTCCCATTATAGGCCTCTTAGCGCTTAGCATGTCCAATTGCAGTTTCTACAGAAAGAGTGTTTCAGAACGGCTCAATCAAAAGTAAGGTTCAACTCTGTTAGTTGAATGCACAGAACAGAAAGAATTTTCACAGAATGCTACTGTGTAGTTTATATTTGAATATATTCCTTTTTCCACTATTACCCTCTTAGCGCTCCGAATGTCCACTTGCATTTTCTACAGAAAGAGTGTTCAGAACTGCGCAATCAAAAGTATGGTTTAACTCTGTTAGCTTAATGAACATATCAGTAATAAGTTTCACACAATGCTTCTGTGTAGTTTTTATTTGAAGATATTATTTTTCCCAATATAGGCCTCTTAGCGCTCAGAATGTCCAATTGCAGTTTCTACAGAAAGAGTGTTTCAGAAAGGCTCAATCAAAAGTAAGGTTCAACTCTGTTAGTTGAATGCACAGAACAGAAAGAAGTTTCATACAATGCTTCTGTGTAGTTTATATTTGAACATATTCTTTTTTCCACTATTACCCACTTAGCGCTACGAATGTCCAGTTGCATTACTACAGACAGAGTGTTTAAAACTGCTCAATCAAATGTATGGTTTAACTCTGTTAGCTGAATGCTCAGATCAGAAAGAAGTTTCACAGAATGCTTCTGTGTAGTTTATATTTGAATATATTCCTTTCTCCACTACTACTCTCTTAGCGCTCCAAATGTCCAGTTGCATTTTCTACAGAAAGAGTGTTCAGATCTGCTCAATCAAAAGTATGGTTTAACTCTGTTAGCTGAATGCACAGTTCAGAAAGAAGTTTCACAGAATGATTCTGTGTAGTTTATATTTGGAGACATTCCTTTTTCCACTATTACCCTCTTAGCGCTCCGAATCTCCACTTGCATTTTCTACTGAAAGAGTGTTTCAGAACGGCTCAATCAAAACTAAGGTTCAACTCTTTTAGTTGAACAAACAGAACAGAAAGTAGTTTCACACAATTCTTCTGTGTAGTTTTTATTTGTAGACATTCTTTTTCCCAATATAGGCCTCTTAGCGCTCAGAATGTCCAATTGCAGTTTCTACAGAAAGAGTGTTTCAGAACGGCTCAATCAAAAGTAAGGTTCAACTCTGTTAGTTGAATGCACAGAACAGAAAGAAGTTTCATACAATGCTTCTGTGTAGTTTATATTTGAACATATTCTTTTTCCACTATTACCCACTTAGCGCTACGAATGTCCAGTTGCATTTTCTACAGACAGAGTGTTTCAAAACTGCTCAATCAAAATTATGGTTTAACTCTGTTAGCTGAATGCTCAGATCAGAAAGAAGTTTCACAGAATGCTTCTGTGTAGTTTATATTTGAATATATTCCTTTTTCCACTACTAGGTTCTTAGCGCTCCAAATGTCCAGTTGCATTTTCTACAGAAAGAGTGTTCAGATCTGCTCAATCAAAAGTATGGTTTAACCCTGTTAGCTGAATGCACAGATCAGAAAGAAGTTTCACCAAATGATTCTGTGTAGTTTATATTTGAAGACATTCCTTTTTCCACTATTACCCCCTTAGCGCTCCGAATCTCAACTTGCATTTTCTACAAAAAGAGTGTTTCATAACTGCTCAATCAAAAATATGTTTTATCTCTGTTAACTGAATTTACAGATCAGAAATAAGTTTCACAGAATGCATCTGTGTAGTTTTTATTTGAAGATATTCTTTTTCCCAATGTAGGCCTCTTAGCGCTTAGCATGTCCAATTGCAGTTTCTACAGAAAGAGTGTTTCAGAACGGCTCAATCAAAAGTAAGGTTCAACTCTGTTAGTTGAATGCACAGAACAGAAAGAATTTTCACAGAATGCTACTGTGTAGTTTATATTTGAATATATTCCTTTTTCCACTATTACCCTCTTAGCGCTCCGAATGTCCACTTGCATTTTCTACAGAAAGAGTGTTCAGAACTGCGCAATCAAAAGTATGGTTTAACTCTGTTAGCTTAATGAACATATCAGAAATAAGTTTCACACAATGCTTCTGTGTAGTTTTTATTTGAAGATATTATTTTTCCCAATATAGTCCTCTTAGCGCTCAGAATGTCCAATTGCAGTATCTACAGAAAGAGTGTTTCAGAAAGGCTCATTCAAATGTAAGGTTCAACTCTGTTATTTGAATGCACAGAACAGAAAGAAGTTTCATACAATGCTTCTGTGTAGTTTATATTTGAACATATTCTTTTTTCCACTATTACCCACTTAGCGCTACGAATGTCCAGTTGCATTTTCTACAGACAGAGTCTTTCAAAACTGCTCAATCAAATGTATGGTTTAAATCTGTTAGCTGAATGCTCAGATCAGAAAGAAGTTTCACAGAATGCTTCTGTGTAGTTTATATTTGAATATATTCCTTTTTCCACTACTACTCTCTTAGCGCTCCAAATGTGCATTTGCATTTTCTACAGAAAGAATGTTCAGATCTGCTCAATCAAAAGTATGGTTTAACTCAGTTAGCT
This sequence comes from Symphalangus syndactylus, assembly GCF_028878055.3. Lineage (NCBI taxonomy): Eukaryota > Metazoa > Chordata > Mammalia > Primates > Hylobatidae > Symphalangus > Symphalangus syndactylus. Next base: position 6,491,998 of record NC_072445.2, on the reverse strand, counting down.
GAATGCACAGATCAGAAAGAAGTTTCACAGAATGATTCTGTGTAGTTTATATTTGGAGACATTCCTTTTTCCACTATTACCCTCTTAGCGCTCCGAATCTCCACTTGCATTTTCTACAGAAAGAGTGTTTCAGAACGACTCAATCAAAACTAAGGTTCAACTCTTTTAGTTGAACAAACAGAACAGAAAGAAGTTTCACACAATTCTTCTGTGTAGTTTTTATTTGTAGACATTCTTTTTCCCAATATAGGCCTCTTAGCGCTCAGAATGTCCAATTGCAGTTTCTACAGAAAGAGTGTTTCAGAACGGCTCAATCAAAAGTAAGGTTCATCTCTGTTAGTTGAATGCACAGAACAGAAAGGAGTTTCATACAATGCTTCTGTGTAGTTTATATTTGAACATATTCTTTTTTCCACTATTACCCTCTTAGTGCTACGAATGTCCAGTTGCATTTTGTACAGACAGAGTGTTTCAAAACTGCTCAATCAAAAGTATGGTTTAACTCTGTTAGCTGAATGCTCAGATCAGAAAGAAGTTTCACAGAATGCTTCTGTGTAGTTTATATTTGAATATATTCCTTTTTCCACTACTACGCTCTTAGCGCTCCAAATGTCCAGTTGCATTTTCTACAGAAGGAGTGTTCAGATCTGCTCAATCAAAAGTATGGTTTAACTCTGTTAGCTGAATGCACAGATCAGAAAGAAGTTTCACAGAATGATTCTGTGTAGTTTATATTTGGAGACATTCCTTTTTCCACTATTACCCTCTTAGCGCTCCGAATCTCCACTTGCATTTTCTACAGAAAGAGTGTTTCAGAACGTCTCAATCAAAACTAAGGTTCAACTCTTTTAGTTGAACAAACAGAACAGAAAGAAGTTTCACCCAATTCTTCTGTGTAGTTTTTATTTGTAGACATTCTTTTTCCCAATAGAGGCCTCTTAGCGCTCAGAATGTCCAATTGCAGTTTCTACAGAAAGAGTGTTTCAGAACGGCTCAATCAAAAGTAAGGTTCATCTCCGTTAGTTGAATGCACAGAAGAGAAAGGTGTTTCATACAATGCTTCTGTGTAGTTTATATTTGAACATATTCTTTTTTCCACTATTACCCTCTTAGTGCTACGAATGTCCAGTTGCATTTTCTACAGACAGAGTGTTTCAAAACTGCTCAATCAAAAGTATGGTTTAACTCTGTTAGCTGAATGCTCAGATCAGAAAGAAGTTTCACAGAATGCTTCTGTGTAGTTTATATTTGAATATATTCCTTTTTCCACTACTACGCTCTTAGCGCTCCAAATGTCCAGTTGCATTTTCTACAGAAAGAGTGTTCAGATCTGCTCAATCAAAAGTATGGTTTAACTCTGTTAGCTGCATGCACAGATCAGAAAGAAGTTTCACCGAATGATTCTGTGTAGTTTATATTTGAAGACATTCCTTTTTCCACTATTACCCTCTTAGCGCTCCGAATCTCCACTTGCATTTTCTACAAAAAGAGTGTTTCATACCTGCTCAATCAAAAATATGTTTTATCTCTGTTAACTGAATTTACAGATCAGAAATAAGTTTCACAGAATGCATCTGTGTAGTTTTTATTTGAAGATATTCTTTTTCCCAATATAGGACTCTTAGCGCTTAGCATGTCCAATTGCAGTTTCTACAGAAAGAGTGTTTCAGAACGGCTCAATCAAAAGTAAGGTTCAACTCTGTTAGTTGAATGCACAGAACAGAAAGAATTTTCACAGAATGCTACTGTGTAGTTTATATTTGAATATATTCCTTTTTCCACTATTACCCTCTTAGCGCTCCGAATGTCCATTTGCATTTTCTACAGAAAGAGTGTTCAGAACTGCGCAATCAAAAGTATGGTTTAACTCTGTTAGCATAATGAACATATCAGTAATAAGTTTCACACAATGCTTCTGTGTAGTTTTTATTTGAAGATATTATTTTTCCCAATATAGGCCTCTTAGCGCTCAGAATGTCCAATTGCAGTTTCTACAGAAAGAGAGTTTAAGAAAGGCTCAATCAAATGTAAGGTTCAACTCTGTTAGTTGAATGCACAGGACAGAAAGAAGTTTCATACAGTGCTTCTGTGTAGTTTATATTTGAACATATAATTTTTTCCACTATTACCCACTTAGCGCTACGAATGTCCAGTTGCATTTTCTACAGACAGAGTGTTTCAAAACTGCTCAATCAAAAGTATGGTTTAACTCTGTTAGCTGAATGCTCAGATTAGAAAGAAGTTTCACAGAATGCTTCTGTGTAGTTTATATTTGAATATATTCCTTTTTCCACTACTACTTTCTTAGCGCTCCAAATGTCCAGTTGCATTTTCTACAGAAAGAGTGTTCAGATCTGCTCAATCAAAAGTATGGTTTAACTCTGTTAGCTGAATGCACAGATCAGAAAGAAGTATCACAGAATGATTCTGTGTAGTTTATATTTGGAGACATTCCTTTTCCACTATTACCCTCTTAGCGTTCCGAATCTCCACTTGCATTATCTACAGAAAGAGTGTTTCTGAACGGCTCAATCAAAACTAAGGTTCAACTCTTTTAGTTGAACAAACAGTAGAGAAAGAAGTTTCACACAATTCTTCTGTGTAGTTTTTATTTGTAGACATTCTTTTTCCCAATATAGGCCTCTTAGCGCTCAGAATGTCCAATTGCAGTTTCTACAGAAAGAGTGTTTCAGAACGGCTCAATCAAAAGTAAGGTTCAACTCTGTTAGTTGAATGCACAGAACAGAAAGAAGTTTCATACAATGCTTCTGTGTAGTTTATATTTGAACATATTCTTTTTTCCACTATTACCCACTTAGCGCTAAGAATGTCCAGTTGCATTTTCTACAGACAGAGTGTTTCAAAACTGCTCAATCAAAAGTATGGTTTAACTCTGTTAGCTGAATGCTCAGATCAGAAAGAAGTTTCACAGAATGCTTCTGTGTAGTTTATATTTGAATATATTCCTTTTTCCACTACTACTCTCTTAGGGCTCCAAATGTCCAGTTGCATTTTCTACAGAAAGAGTGTTCAGATCTGCTCAATCAAAAGTATGGTTTAACTCTGTTAGCTGAATGCACAGATCAGAAAGAAGTTTCACAGAATGATTCTGTGTAGTTTATATTTGTAGACATTCCTTTTTCCACTGTTACCCCCTTAGCGCTCCGAATCTCCACTTGCATTTTCTACAAAAAGAGTGTTTCATAACTGCTCAATCAAAAATATGTTTTATCTCTGTTAACTGAATTTACAGATCAGAAATAAGTTTCACAGAATGCATCTGTGTAGTTTTTATTTGAAGATATTCTTTTTCCCAATATAGGCCTCTTAGCGCTTAGCATGTCCAATTGCAGTTTCTACAGAAAGAGTGTTTCAGAACGGCTCAATCAAAAGTAAGGTTCAACTCTGTTAGTTGAATGCACAGAACAGAAAGAATTTTCACAGAATGCTACTGTGTAGTTTATATTTGAATATATTCCTTTTTCCACTATTACCCTCTTAGCGCTCCGAATGTCCACTTGCATTTTCTACAGAAAGAGTGTTCAGAACTGCGCAATCAAAAGTATGGTTTAACTCTGTTAGCTTAATGAGCATATCAGTAATAAGTTTCACACAATGCTTCTGTGTAGTTTTTATTTGAAGATATTATTTTTCCCAATATAGGCCTCTTAGCGCTCAGAATGTCCAATTGCAGTTTCTACAGAAAGAGTGTTTCAGAAAGGCTCAATCAAAAGTAAGGTTCAACTCTGTTAGTTGAACGCACAGAACAGAAAGAAGTTTCATACAATGCTTCTGTGTAGTTTATATTTGAACATATTTTTATTTCCACTATTACCCCCTTAGCGCTACGAATGTCCAGTTGCATTTTCTACAGACAGAGTGTTTCAAAACTGCTCAATCAAAACTATGGTTTAACTCTGTTAGCTGAATGCTCAGATCAGAAAGAAGTTTCACAGAATGCTTCTGTGTAGTTTACATTTGAATATATTCCTTTTTCCACTACTACTCTCTTAGCGCTCCAATTGTCCAGTTGCATTTTCTACAGAAAGAGTGTTCAGATCTGCTCAATCAAAACTAAGGTTCAAATCTTTTAGTTGAACAAACAGAACAGAAAGAAGTTTCACACAATTCTTTTGTGTAGTTTTTATTTGTAGACATTCTTTTTCCCAATATAGGCCTCTTAGCGCTCAGAATGTCCAATTGCAGTTTCTACAGAAAGAGTGTTTCAGAACGGCTCAATCAAAAGTAAGGTTCAACTCTGTTAGTTGAATGCACAGAACAGAAAAAATTTCATACAATGCTTCTGTGTAGCTTATATTTGAACATATTCTTTTTTCCACTATTACCCACTTAGTGCTACGAATGTCCAGTTGCAGTTTCTACAGACAGAGTTTTTCAAAACTGCTCAATCAAAAGTAGGGTTTAACTCTGTTAGCTGAATGCTCAGATCAGAAAGAAGTTTCACAGAATGCTTCTGTGTAGTGTATATTTGAATATATTCCTTTTTCCACTACTACGCTCTTAGCGCTCCAAATGTCCAGTTGCATTTTCTACAGAAAGAGTGTTCAGATCTGCTCAATCAAAAGTATGGTTTAAATCTGTTAGCTGAATGCACAGATCAGAAAGAAGTTTCACCGAATGATTCTGTGTAGTTTATATTTGAAGACATTCCTTTTTCCACTATTACACTCTTAGCGCTCCGAATCACCAATTGCATTTTCTACAAAAAGAGTGTTTCATAACTGCTCAATCAAAAATATGTTTTATCTCTGTTAACTGAATTTACAGATCAGAAATAAGTTTCACAGAATGCATCTGTGTAGTTTTTATTTGAAGATATTCTTTTTCCCATTATAGGCCTCTTAGCGCTTAGCATGTCCAATTGCAGTTTCTACAGAAAGAGTGTTTCAGAACGGCTCAATCAAAAGTAAGGTTCAACTCTGTTAGTTGAATGCACAGAACAGAAAGAATTTTCACAGAATGCTACTGTGTAGTTTATATTTGAATATATTCCTTTTTCCACTATTACCGTCTTAGCGCTCCGAATGTCCACTTGCATTTTCTACAGAAAGAGTGTTCAGAACTGCGCAATCAAAAGTATGGTTTAACTCTGTTAGCTTAATGAGCATATCAGTAATAAGTTTCACACAATGCTTCTGTGTAGTTTTTATTTGAAGATATTATTTTTCCCAATAGAGGCCTCTTAGCGCTCAGAATGTCCAATTGCAGTTTCTACAGAAAGAGTGTTTCAGAAAGGCTCAATCAAAAGTAAGGTTCAACTCTGTTAGTTGAACGCACAGAACAGAAAGGAGTTTCATACAATGCTTCTGTGTAGTTTATATTTGAACATATTTTTATTTCCACTATTACCCCCTTAGCGCTACGAATGTCCAGTTGCATTTTCTACAGACAGAGTGTTTCAAAACTGCTCAATCAAAACTATGGTTTAACTCTGTTAGCTGAATGCTCAGATCAGAAAGAAGTTTCACAGAATGCTTCTGTGTAGTTTACATTTGAATATATTCCTTTTTCCACTACTACTCTCTTAGCGCTCCAAATGTCCAGTTGCATTTTCTACAGAAAGAGTGTTCAGATCTGCTCAATCAAAACTAAGGTTCAACTCTTTTAGTTGAACAAACAGAACAGAAAGAAGTTTCACACAATTCTTTTGTGTAGTTTTTATTTGTAGACATTCTTTTTCCCAATATAGGCCTCTTAGCGCTCAGAATGTCCAATTGCAGTTTCTACAGAAAGAGTGTTTCAGAACGGCTCAATCAAAAGTAAGGTTCAACTCTGTTAGTTGAATGCACAGAACAGAAAGAATTTTCACAGAATGCTACTGTGTAGTTTATATTTGAATATATTCCTTTTTCCACTATTACCCTCTTAGCGCTCCGAATGTCCACTTGCATTTTCTACAGAAAGAGTGTTCAGAACTGCGCAATCAAAAGTATGGTTTAACTCTGTTAGCTTAATGAACATATCAGTAATAAGTTTCACACAATGCTTCTGTGTAGTTTTTATTTGAAGATATTATTTTTCCCAATATAGGCCTCTTAGCGCTCAGAATGTCCAATTGCAGTTTCTACAGAAAGAGTGTTTCAGAAAGGCTCAATCAAAAGTAAGGTTCAACTCTGTTAGTTGAATGCACAGAACAGAAAGAAGTTTCATACAATGCTTCTGTGTAGTTTATATTTGAACATATTCTTTTTTCCACTATTACCCACTTAGCGCTACGAATGTCCAGTTGCATTACTACAGACAGAGGGTTTCAAAACTGCTCAATCAAATGTATGGTTTAACTCTGTTAGCTGAATGCTCAGATCAGAAAGAAGTTTCACAGAATGCTTCTGTGTAGTTTATATTTGAATATATTCCTTTCTCCACTACTACTCTCTTAGCGCTCCAAATGTCCAGTTGCATTTTCTACAGAAAGAGTGTTCAGATCTGCTCAATCAAAAGTATGGTTTAACTCTGTTAGCTGAATGCACAGATCAGAAAGAAGTTTCACAGAATGATTCTGTGTAGTTTATATTTGGAGACATTCCTTTTTCCACTATTACCCTCTTAGCGCTCCGAATCTCCACTTACATTTTCTACAGAAAGAGTGTTTCAGAACGGCTCAATCAAAACTAAGGTTCAACTCTTTTAGTTGAACAAACAGAACAGAAAGTAGTTTCACACAATTCTTCTGTGTAGTTTTTATTTGTACACGTTCTTTTTCCCAATATAGGCCTCTTAGCGCTCAGAATGTCCAATTGCAGTTTCTACAGAAAGAGTGTTTCAGAACGGCTCAATCAAAAGTAAGGTTCAACTCTGTTACTTGAATGCACAGAACAGAAAGAAGTTTCATACAATGCTTCTGTGTAGTTTATATTTGAACATATTCTTTTTCCACTATTACCCACTTAGCGCTACGAATGTCCAGTTGCATTTTCTACAGACAGAGTGTTTCAAAACTGCTCAATCAAAATTATGGTTTAACTCTGTTAGCTGAATGCTCAGATCAGAAAGAAGTTTCACAGAATGCTTCTGTGTAGTTTATATTTGAATATATTCCTTTTTCCACTACTAGGCTCTTAGCGCTCCAAATGTCCAGTTGCATTTTCTACAGAAAGAGTGTTCACATCTGCTCAATCAAAAGTATGTTTTAACCCTGTTAGCTGAATGCACAGATCAGAAAGAAGTTTCACCAAATGATTCTGTGTAGTTTATATTTGAAGACATTCCTTTTTCCACTATTACCCCCTTAGCGCTCCGAATCTCAACTTGCATTTTCTACAAAAAGAGTGTTTCATACCTGCTCAATCAAAAATATGTTTTATCTCTGTTAACTGAATTTACAGATCAGAAATAAGTTTCACAGAATGCATCTGTGTAGTTTTTATTTGAAGATATTCTTTTTCCCAATGTAGGCCTCTTAGCGCTTAGCATGTCCAATTGCAGTTTCTACAGAAAGAGTGTTTCAGAACGGCTCAATCAAAAGTAAGGTTCAACTCTGTTAGTTGAATGCACAGAACAGAAAGAATTTTCACAGAATGCTACTGTGTAGTTTATATTTGAATATATTCCTTTTTCCACTATTACCCTCTTAGCGCTCCGAATGTCCATTTGCATTTTCTACAGAAAGAGTGTTCAGAACTGCGCAATCAAAAGTATGGTTTAACTCTGTTAGCATAATGAACATATCAGTAATAAGTTTCACACAATGCTTCTGTGTAGTTTTTATTTGAAGATATTATTTTTCCCAATATAGGCCTCTTAGCGCTCAGAATGTCCAATTGCAGTTTCTACAGAAAGAGAGTTTAAGAAAGGCTCAATCAAATGTAAGGTTCAACTCTGTTAGTTGAATGCACAGGACAGAAAGAAGTTTCATACAGTGCTTCTGTGTAGTTTATATTTGAACATATAATTTTTTCCACTATTACCCACTTAGCGCTACGAATGTCCAGTTGCATTTTCTACAGACAGAGTGTTTCAAAACTGCTCAATCAAAAGTATGGTTTAACTCTGTTAGCTGAATGCTCAGATTAGAAAGAAGTTTCACAGAATGCTTCTGTGTACTTTATATTTGAATATATTCCTTTTTCCACTACTACTTTCTTAGCGCTCCAAATGTCCAGTTGCATTTTCTACAGAAAGTGTGTTCAGATCTGCTCAATCAAAAGTATGGTTTAACTCTGTTAGCTGAATGCACAGATCAGAAAGAAGTATCACAGAATGATTCTGTGTAGTTTATATTTGGAGGCATTCCTTTTCCACTATTACCCTCTTAGCGTTCCGAATCTCCACTTGCATTATCTACAGAAAGAGTGTTTCTGAACGGCTCAATCAAAACTAAGGTTCAACTCTTTTAGTTGAACAAACAGAACAGAAAGAAGTTTCACACAATTCTTCTGTGTAGTTTTTATTTGTAGACATTCTTTTTCCCAATATAGGCCTCTTAGCGCTCAGAATGTCCAATTGCAGTTTCTACAGAAAGAGTGTTTCAGAACGGCTCAATCAAAAGTAAGGTTCAACTCTGTTAGTTGAATGCACAGAACAGAAAGAAGTTTCATACAATGCTTCTGTGTAGTTTATATTTGAACATATTCTTTTTTCCACTATTACCCACTTAGCGCTAAGAATGTCCAGTTGCATTTTCTACAGACAGAGTGTTTCAAAACTGCTCAATCAAAAGTATGGTTTAACTCTGTTAGCTGAATGCTCAGATCAGAAAGAAGTTTCACAGAATGCTTCTGTGTAGTTTATATTTGAATATATTCCTTTTTCCACTACTACTCTCTTAGGGCTGCAAATGTCCAGTTGCATTTTCTACAGAAAGAGTGTTCAGATCTGCTCAATCAAAAGTATGGTTTAACTCTGTTAGCTGAATGCACAGATCAGAAAGAAGTTTCACAGAATGATTCTGTGTAGTTTATATTTGAAGACATTCCTTTTTCCACTGTTACCCCCTTAGCGCTCCGAATCTCCACTTGCATTTTCTACAAAAAGAGTGTTTCATAACTGCTCAATCAAAAATATGTTTTATCTCTGTTAACTGAATTTACAGATCAGAAATAAGTTTCACAGAATGCATCTGTGTAGTTTTTATTTGAAGATATTCTTTTTCCCAATATAGGCCTCTTAGCGCTTAGCATGTCCAATTGCAGTTTCTACAGAAAGAGTGTTTCAGAACGGCTCAATCAAAAGTAAGGTTCAACTCTGTTAGTTGAATGCACAGAACAGAAAGAATTTTCACAGAATGCTACTGTGTAGTTTATATTTGAATATATTCCTTTTTCCACTATTACCCTCTTAGCGCTCCGAATGTCCACTTGCATTTTCTACAGAAAGAGTGTTCAGAACTGCGCAATCAAAAGTATGGTTTAACTCTGTTAGCTTAATGAGCATATCAGTAATAATTTTCACACAATGCTTCTGTGTAGTTTTTATTTGAAGATATTATTTTTCCCAATATAGGCCTCTTAGCGCTCAGAATGTCCAATTGCAGTTTCTACAGAAAGAGTGTTTCAGAAAGGCTCAATCAAAAGTAAGGTTCAACTCTGTTAGTTGAACGCACAGAACAGAAGGAAGTTTCATACAATGCTTCTGTGTAGTTTATATTTGAACATATTTTTATTTCCACTATTACCCCCTTAGCGCTACGAATGTCCAGTTGCATTTTCTACAGACAGAGTGTTTCAAAACTGCTCAATCAAAACTATGGTTTAACTCTGTTAGCTGAATGCTCAGATCAGAAAGAAGTTTCACAGAATGCTTCTGTGTAGTTTACATTTGAATATATTCCTTTTTCCACTACTACTCTCTTAGCGCTCCAAATGTCCAGTTGCATTTTCTACAGAAAGAGTGTTCAGATCTGCTCAATCAAAACTAAGGTTCAACTCTTTTAGTTGAACAAACAGAACAGAAAAAAGTTTCACACAATTCTTTTGTGTAGTTTTTATTTGTAGACATTCTTTTTCAAAATATAGGCCTCTTAGCGCTCAGAATGTCCAATTGCAGTTTCTACAGAAAGAGTGTTTCAGAACGGCTCAATCAAAAGTAAGGTTCAACTCTGTTAGTTGAATGCACAGAACAGAAAGAAGTTTCATACAATGCTTCTGTGTAGCTTATATTTGAACATATTCTTTTTTCCACTATTACCCACTTAGTGCTACGAATGTCCAGTTGCAGTTTCTACAGACAGAGTTTTTCAAAACTGCTCAATCAAAAGTATGGTTTAACTCTGTTAGCTGAATGCTCAGATCAGAAAGAAGTTTCACAGAATGCTTCTGTGTAGTGTATATTTGAATATATTCCTTTTTCCACTACTACGCTCTTAGCGCTCCAAATGTCCAGTTGCATTTTCTACAGAAAGAGTGTTCAGATCTGCTCAATCAAAAGTATGGTTTAAATCTGTTAGCTGAATGCACAGATCAGAAAGAAGTTTCACCGAATGATTCTGTGTAGTTTATATTTGAAGACATTCCTTTTTCCACTATTACCCTCTTAGCGCTCCGAATCACCAATTGCATTTTCTACAAAAAGAGTGTTTCATAACTGCTCAATCAAAAATATGTTTTATCTCTGTTAACTGAATTTACAGATCAGAAATAAGTTTCACAGAATGCATCTGTGTAGTTTTTATTTGAAGATATTCTTTTTCCCATTATAGGCCTCTTAGCGCTTAGCATGTCCAATTGCAGTTTCTACAGAAAGAGTGTTTCAGAATGGCTCAATCAAAAGTAAGGTTCAACTCTGTTAGTTGAATGCACAGAACAGAAAGAATTTTCACAGAATGCTACTGTGTAGTTTATATTTGAATATATTCCTTTTTCCACTATTACCCTCTTAGCGCTCCGAATGACCACTTGCATTTTCTACAGAAAGAGTGTTCAGAACTGCGCAATCAAAAGTATGGTTTAACTCTGTTAGCTTAATGAACATATCAGTAATAAGTTTCACACAATGCTTCTGTGTAGTTTTTATTTGAAGATATTATTTTTCCCAATATAGGCCTCTTAGCGCTCAGAATGTCCAATTGCAGTTTCTACAGAAAGAGTGTTTCAGAAAGGCTCAATCAAAAGTAAGGTTCAACTCTGTTAGTTGAATGCACAGAACAGAAAGAAGTTTCATACAATGCTTCTGTGTAGTTTATATTTGAACATATTCTTTTTTCCACTATTACACACTTAGCGCTACGAATGTCCAGTTGCATTACTACAGACAGAGGGTTTCAAAACTGCTCAATCAAATGTATGGTTTAACTCTGTTAGCTGAATGCTCAGATCAGAAAGAAGTTTCACAGAATGCTTCTGTGTAGTTTATATTTGAATATATTCCTTTTTCCACTACTACGCTCTTAGCGCTCCAAATGTCCAGTTGCATTTTCTACAGAAGGAGTGTTCAGATCTGCTCAATCAAAAGTATGGTTTAACTCTGTTAGCTGAATGCACAGATCAGAAAGAAGTTTCACAGAATGATTCTGTGTAGTTTCTATTTGGAGACATTCCTTTTTCCACTATTACCCTCTTAGCGCTCCGAATCTCCACTTGCAATTTCTACAGAAAGAGTGTTTCAGAACGGCTCAATCAAAACTAAGGTTCCACTCTTTTAGTTGAACAAACAGAACAGAAAGAAGTTTCACACAATTCTTCTGTGTAGTTTTTATTTGTAGACATTCTTTTTCCCAATAGAGGCCTCTTAGCGCTCAGAATGTCCAATTGCAGTTTCTACAGAAAGAGTGTTTCAGAACGGCTCAATGAAAAGTAAGGTTCATCTCCGTTAGTTGAATGCACAGAACAGAAAGGAGTTTCATACAATGCTTCTGTGTAGTTTATATTTGAACATATTCTTTTTTCCACTATTACCCTCTTAGTGCTACGAATGTCCAGTTGCATTTTCTACAGACAGAGTGTTTCAAAACTGCTCAATCAAAAGTATGGTTTAACTCTGTTAGCTGAATGCTCAGATCAGAAAGAAGTTTCACAGAATGCTTCTGTGTAGTTTATATTTGAATATATTCCTTTTTCCACTACTACGCTCTTAGCGCTCCAAATGTCCAGTTGCATTTTCTACAGAAAGAGTGTTCAGATCTGCTCAATCAAAAGTATGGTTTAACTCTGTTAGCTGCATGCACAGATCAGAAAGAAGTTTCACCGAATGATTCTGTGTAGTTTATATTTGAAGACATTCCTTTTTCCACTATTACCCCCTTAGCGCTCCGAATCTCCACTTGCATTTTCTACAAAAAGAGTGTTTCATACCTGCTCAATCAAAAATATGTTTTATCTCTGTTAACTGAATTTACAGATCAGAAATAAGTTTCACAGAATGCATCTGTGTAGTTTTTATTTGAAGATATTCTTTTTCCCATTATAGGCCTCTTAGCGCTTAGCATGTCCAATTGCAGTTTCTACAGAAAGAGTGTTTCAGAACGGCTCAATCAAAAATAAGGTTCAACTCTGTTAGTTGAATGCACAGAACAGAAAGAATTTTCACAGAATGCTACTGTGTAGTTTATATTTGAATATATTCCTTTTTCCACTATTACCCTCTTAGCGCTCCGAATGTCCATTTGCATTTTCTACAGAAAGAGTGTTCAGAACTGCGCAATCAAAAGTATGGTTTAACTCTGTTAGCATAATGAACATATCAGTAATAAGTTTCACACAATGCTTCTGTGTAGTTTTTATTTGAAGATATTATTTTTCCCAATATAGGCCTCTTAGCGCTCAGAATGTCCAATTGCAGTTTCTACAGAAAGAGAGTTTAAGAAAGGCTCAATCAAATGTAAGGTTCAACTCTGTTAGTTGAATGCACAGGACAGAAAGAAGTTTCATACAGTGCTTCTGTGTAGTTTATATTTGAACATATAATTTTTTCCACTATTACCCACTTAGTGCTTCGAATGTCCAGTTGCATTTTCTACAGACAGAGTGTTTCAAAACTGCTCAATCAAAAGTATGGTTTAACTCTGTTAGCTGAATGCTCAGATTAGAAAGAAGTTTCACAGAATGCTTCTGTGTAGTTTATATTTGAATATATTCCTTTTTCCACTACTACTTTCTTAGCGCTCCAAATGTCCAGTTGCATTTTCTACAGAAAGAGTGTTCAGATCTGCTCAATCAAATGTATGGTTTAACTCTGTTAGCTGAATGCACAGATCAGAAAGAAGTATCACAGAATGATTCTGTGTAGTTTATATTTGGAGACATTCCTTTTCCACTATTACCCTCTTAGCGTTCCGAATCTCCACTTGCATTATCTACAGAAAGAGTGTTTCTGAACGGCTCAATCAAAACTAAGGTTCAACTCTTTTAGTTGAACAAACAGTACAGAAAGAAGTTTCACACAATTCTTCTGTGTAGTTTTTATTTGTAGACATTCTTTTTCCCAATATAGGCCTCTTAGCGCTCAGAATGTCCAATTGCAGTTTCTACAGAAAGAGTGTTTCAGAACGGCTCAATCAAAAGTAAGGTTCAACTCTGTTAGTTGAATGCACAGAACAGAAAGAAGTTTCATACAATGCTTCTGTGTATTTTATATTTGAACATATTCTTTTTTCCACTATTACCCACTTAGCGCTAAGAATGTCCAGTTGCATTTTCTACAGACAGAGTGTTTCAAAACTGCTCAATCAAAAGTATGGTTTAACTCTGTTAGCTGAATGCTCAGATCAGAAAGAAGTTTCACAGAATCCTTCTGTGTAGTTTATATTTGAATATATTCCTTTTTCCACTACTACTCTCTTAGGGCTCCAAATGTCCAGTTGCATTTTCTACAGAAAGAGTGTTCAGATCTGCTCAATCAAAAGTATGGTTTAACTCTGTTAGCTGAATGCACAGATCAGAAAGAAGTTTCACAGAATGATTCTGTGTAGTTTATATTTGAAGACATTCCTTTTTCCACTATTACCCTCTTAGCGCTCCGAATCTCCACTTGCATTTTCTACAGAAAGAGTGTTTCATAACTGCTCAATCAAAAATATGTTTTATCTCTGTTAACTGAATTTACAGATCAGAAATAAGTTTCACAGAATGCATCTGTGTAGTTTTTATTTGAAGATATTCTTTTTCCCAATGTAGGCCTCTTAGCGCTTAGCATGTCCAATTGCAGTTTCTACAGAAAGAGTGTTTCAGAACGGCTCAATCAAAAGTAAGGTTCAACTCTGTTAGTTGAATGCACAGAACAGAAAGAATTTTCACAGAATGCTACTGTGTAGTTTATATTTGAATATATTCCTTTTTCCAATATTACCCTCTTAGCGCTCCGAATGTCCAGTTGCATTTTCTACAGAAAGAGTGTTCAGATCTGCTCAATCAAAAGTATGGTTTAACTCTCTTAGCTGAATGCACAGATCAGAAAGAAGTTTCACAGAATGATTCTGTGTAGTTTATATTTGGAGACATTCCTTTTTCCACTATTACCCTCTTAGCGCTCCGAATCTCCACTTGCATTTTCTACAGAAAGAGTGTTTCAGAACGGCTCAATCAAAACTAAGGTTCAACTCTTTTAGTTGAACAAACAGAACAGAAAGAAGTTTCACCCAATTCTTCTGTGTAGTTTTTATTTGTAGACATTCTTTTTCCCAATAGAGGCCTCTTAGCGCTCAGAATGTCCAATTGCAGTTTCTACAGAAAGAGTGTTTCAGAATGGCTCAATCAAAAGTAAGGTTCATCTCCGTTAGTTGAATGCACAGAACAGAAAGGTGTTTCATACAATGCTTCTGTGTAGTTTATATTTGAACATATTCTTTTTTCCACTATTACCCTCTTAGTGCTACGAATGTCCAGTTGCATTTTCTACAGACAGAGTTTTTCAAAACTGCTCAATCAAAAGTATGGTTTAACTCTGTTAGCTGCATGCACAGATCAGAAAGAAGTTTCACCGAATGATTCTGTGTAGTTTATATTTGAAGACATTCTTTTTTCCACTATTACCCTCTTAGCGCTCCGAATCTCCACTTGCATTTTCTACAAAAAGAGTGTTTCATACCTGCTCAATCAAAAATATGTTTTATCTCTGTTAACTGAATTTACAGATCAGAAATAAGTTTCACAGAATGCATCTGTGTAGTTTTTATTTGAAGATATTCTTTTTCCCAATATAGGCCTCTTAGCGCTTAGCATGTCCAATTGCAGTTTCTACAGAAAGAATGTTTCAGAACGGCTCAATCAAAAGTAAGGTTCAACTCTGTTAGTTGAATGCACAGAACAGAAAGAATTTTCACAGAATGCTACTGTGTAGTTTATATTTGAATATATTCCTTTTTCCACTATTACCCTCTTAGCGCTCCGAATGTCCATTTGCATTTTCTACAGAAAGAGTGTTCAGAACTGCGCAATCAAAAGTATGGTTTAACTCTGTTAGCATAATGAACATATCAGTAATAAGTTTCACACAATGCTTCTGTGTAGTTTTTATTTGAAGATATTATTTTTCCCAATATAGGCCTCTTAGCGCTCAGAATGTCCAATTGCAGTTTCTACAGAAAGAGTGTTTCAGAACGGCTCAATCAAAAGTAAGGTTCAACTCTGTTAGTTGAATGCACAGAACAGAAAGAAGTTTCATACAATGCTTCTGTGTAGTTTATATTTGAACATATTCTTTTTTCCACTATTACCCACTTAGCGCTACGAATGTCCAGTTGCATTTTCTACAGACAGAGTGTTTCAAAACTGCTCAATCAAAAGTATGGTTTAACTCTGTTAGCTGAATGCTCAGATCAGAAAGAAGTTTCACAGAATGCTTCTGTGTAGTTTATATTTGAATATATTCCTTTTTCCACTACTACTCTCTTAGGGCTCCAAATGTCCAGTTGCATTTTCTACAGAAAGAGTGTTCAGATCTGCTCAATCAAAAGTATGGTTTAACTCTGTTAGCTGAATGCACAGATCAGAAAGAAGTTTCACAGAATGATTCTGTGTAGTTTATATTTGAAGACATTCCTTTTTCCACTATTACCCTCTTAGCGCTCCGAATCTCCACTTGCATTTTCTACAGAAAGAGTGTTTCATAACTGCTCAATCAAAAATATGTTTTATCTCTGTTAACTGAATTTACAGATCAGAAATAAGTTTCACAGAATGCATCTGTGTAGTTTTTATTTGAAGATATCCTTTTTCCCAATGTAGGCCTCTTAGCGCTTAGCATGTCCAATTGCAGTTTCTACAGAAAGAGTGTTTCAGAACGGCTCAATCAAAAGTAAGGTTCAACTCTGTTATTAGAATGCACAGAACAGAAAGAATTTTCACAGAATGCTACTGTGTAGTTTATATTTGAATATATTCCTTTTTCCACTATTACCCTCTTAGCGCTCCGAATGTCCACTTGCATTTTCTACAGAAAGAGTGTTCAGAACTGCGCAATCAAAAGTATGGTTTAACTCTGTTAGCTTAATGAACATATCAGAAATAAGTTTCACACAATGCTTCTGTGTAGTTTTTATTTGAAGATATTATTTTTCCCAATATAGGCCTCTTAGCGCTCAGAATGTCCAATTGCAGTTTCTACAGAAAGAGTGTTTCAGAAAGGCTCAATCAAAAGTAAGGTTCAACTCTGTTAGTTGAATGCACAGAACAGAAAGAAGTTTCATACAATGCTTCTGTGTAGTTTATATTTGAACATATTCTTTTTTCCACTATTACCCACTTAGCGCTACGAATGTCCAGTTGCATTTTCTACAGACAGAGTGTTTCATAACTGCTCAATCAAATGTATGGTTTAACTCTGTTAGCTGAATGCTCAGATCAGAAAGAAGTTTCACAGAATGCTTCTGTGTAGTTTATATTTGAATATATTCCTTTTTCCACTACTACTCTCTTAGCGCTCCAAATGTCCAGTTGCATTTTCTACAGAAAGAGTGTTCAGATCTGCTCAATCAAAAGTATGTTTTAACTCTGTTAGCTGAATGCACAGATCAGAAAGAAGTTTCACAGAATGATTCTGTGTAGTTTATATTTGGAGACATTCCTTTTTCCACTATTACCCTCTTAGCGCTCCGAATCTCCACTTGCATTTTCTACAGAAAGAGTGTTTCAGAACGGCTCAATCAAAATTAAGGTTCAACTCTTTTAGTTGAACAAACAGAACAGAAAGAAGTTTCACACAATTCTTCTGTGTAGTTTTTATTTGTAGACATTCTTTTTCCCAATAGAGGCCTCTTAGCGCTCAGAATGTCCAATTGCAATTTCTACAGAAAGAGTGTTTCAGAACGGCTCAATCAAAAGTAAGGTTCATCTCTGTTAGTTGAATGCACAGAACAGAAAGGAGTTTCATACAATGCTTCTGTGTAGTTTATATTTGAACATATTCTTTTTCCACTATTACCCTCTTAGTGCTACGAATGTCCAGTTGCATTATCTACAGACAGAGAGTTTCAAAACTGCTCAATCAAAAGTATGGTTTAACTCTGTTAGCTGAATGCTCAGATCAGAAAGAAGTTTCACAGAATGCTTCTGTGTAGTTTATATTTGAATATATTCCTTTTTCCACTACTACGCTCTTAGCGCTCCAAATGTCCAGTTGCATTTTCTACAGAAAGAATGTTCAGATCTGCTCAATCAAAAGTATGGTTTAACTCTGTTAGCTGCATGCACAGATCAGAAAGAAGTTTCACCGAATGATTCTGTGTAGTTTATATTTGAAGACATTCCTTTTTCCACTATTACCCTCTTAGCGCTCCGAATCTCCACTTGCATTTTCTACAAAAAGAGTGTTTCATACCTGCTCAATCAAAAATATGTTTTATCTCTGTTAACTGAATTTACAGATCAGAAATAAGTTTCACAGAATGCATCTGTGTAGTTTTTATTTGAAGACATTCTTTTTCCCAATATAGGCCTCTTAGCGCTTAGCATGTCCAATTGCAGTTTCTACAGAAAGAGTGTTTCAGAACGGCTCAATCAAAAGTAAGGTTCAACTCTGTTAGTTGAATGCACAGAACAGAAAGAATTTTCACAGAATGCTACTGTGTAGTTTATATTTGAATATATTCCTTTTTCCACTATTACCCTCTTAGCGCTCCAAATGTCCATTTGCATTTTCTACAGAAAGAGTGTTAAGAACTGCGCAATCAAAAGTATGGTTTAACTCTGTTAGCTTAATGAACATATCAGTAATAAGTTTCACACAATGCTTCTGTGTAGTTTTTATTTGAAGATATTATTTTTCCCAATATAGGCCTCCTAGCGCTCAGAATGTCCAATTGCAGTTTCTACAGAAAGAGAGTTTAAGAAAGGCTCAATCAAAAGTAAGGTTCAACTCTGTTAGTTGAATGCACAGGACAGAAAGAAGTTTCATACAGTGCTTCTGTGTAGTTTATATTTGAACATATAATTTTTTCCACTATTACCCACTTAGCGCTACGAATGTCCAGTTGCATTTTCTACAGACAGAGTGTTTCAAAACTGCTCAATCAAAAGTATGGTTTAACTCTGTTAGCTGAATGCTCAGATTAGAAAGAAGTTTCACAGAATGCTTCTGTGTAGTTTATATTTGAATATATTCCTTTTTCCACTACTACTTTCTTAGCGCTCCAAATGTCCAGTTGCATTTTCTACAGAAAGAGTGTTCAGATCTGCTCAATCAAAAGTATGGTTTAACTCTGTAAGCTGAATGCACAGATCAGAAAGAAGTATCACAGAATGATTCTGTGTAGTTTATATTTGGAGACATTCCTTTTCCACTATTACCCTCTTAGCGTTCCGAATCTCCACTTGCATTATCTACAGAAAGAGTGTTTCTGAACGGCTCAATCAAAACTATGGTTCAACTCTTTTAGTTGAACAAACAGTACAGAAAGAAGTTTCACACAATTCTTCTGTGTAGTTTTTATTTGTAGACATTCTTTTTCCCAATATAGGCCTCTTAGCGCTCAGAATGTCCAATTGCAGTTTCTACAGAAAGAGTGTTTCAGAACGGCTCAATCAAAAGTAAGGTTCAACTCTGTTAGTTGAATGCACAGAACAGAAAGAAGTTTCATACAATGCTTCTGTGTAGTTTATATTTGAACATATTCTTTTTTCCACTATTACCCACTTAGCGCTAAGAATGTCCAGTTGCATTTTCTACAGACAGAGTGTTTCAAAACTGCTCAATCAAAAGTATGGTTTAACTCTGTTAGCTGAATGCTCAGATCAGAAAGAAGTTTCACAGAATGCTTCTGTGTAGTTTATATTTGAATATATTACTTTTTCCACT
The DNA here is from genome assembly GCF_028878055.3 of Symphalangus syndactylus. Lineage (NCBI taxonomy): Eukaryota > Metazoa > Chordata > Mammalia > Primates > Hylobatidae > Symphalangus > Symphalangus syndactylus. The sequence goes on along the minus strand of NC_072445.2, from coordinate 6,472,813 downwards.
ACTACTCTCTTAGGGCTCCAAATGTCCAGTTGCATTTTCTACAGAAAGAGTGTTCAGATCTGCTCAATCATAAGTATGGTTTAACTCTGTTAGCTGAATGCACAGATCAGAAAGAAGTTTCACAGAATGATTCTGTGTAGTTTATATTTGAAGACATTCCTTTTTCCACTATTACCCTCTTAGCGCTCCGAATCTCCACTTGCATTTTCTACAGAAAGAGTGTTTCATAACTGCTCAATCAAAAATATGTTTTATGTCTGTTAACTGAATTTACAGATCAGAAATAAGTTTCACAGAATGCATCTGTGTAGTTTTTATTTGAAGATATTCTTTTTCCCAATGTAGGCCTCTTAGCGCTTAGCATGTCCAATTGCAGTTTCTACATAAAGAGTGTTTCAGAACGGCTCAATCAAAAGTAAGGTTCAACTCTGTTAGTTGAATGCACAGAACAGAAAGAATTTTCACAGAATGGTACTGTGTAGTTTATATTTGCATATAGTCCTTTTTCCACTATTACCCTCTTAGCGCTCTGAATGTCCACTTGCATTTTCTACAGAAAGAGTGTTCAGAACTGCGCAATCAAAAGTATGGTTTAACTCTGTTAGCTTAATGAACATATCAGAAATAAGTTTCACACAATGCTTCTGTGTAGTTTTTATTTGAAGATATTATTTTTCCCAATATAGGCCTCTTAGCGCTCAGAATGTCCAATTGCAGTTTCTACAGAAAGAGTGTTTCAGAAAGGCTCAATCAAAAGTAAGGTTCAACTCTGTTAGTTGAATGCACAGAACAGAAAGAAGTTTCATACAATGCTTCTGTGTAGTTTATATTTGAACATATTCTTTTTTCCACTATTACCCACTTAGCGCTACGAATGTCCAGTTGCATTTCTACAGACAGAGTGTTTCAAAACTGCTCAATCAAATGTATGGTTTAACTCTGTTAGCTGAATGCTCAGATCAGAAAGAAGTTTCACAGAATGCTTCTGTGTAGTTTATATTTGAATATATTCCTTTTTCCACTACTACTCTCTTAGCGCTACAAATGTCCAGTTGCATTTTCTACAGAAAGAGTGTTCAGATCTGCTCAATCAAAAGTATGGTTTAACTCTGTTAGCTGAATCTACAGATCAGAAAGAAGTTTCACAGAATGATTCTGTGTAGTTTATATTTGGAGACATTCCTTTTTCCACTATTACCCTCTTAGCGCTCCGAATCTCCACTTGCATTTTCTACAGAAAGAGTGTTTCAGAACGGCTCAATCAAAACTAAGGTTCAACTCTTTTAGTTGAACAAACAGAACAGAAAGAAGTTTCACAAAATTCTTCTGTGTAGCTTTTATTTGTAGACATTCTTTTTCCCAATAGAGGCCTCTTAGCGCTCAGAATGTCCAATTGCAATTTCTACAGAAAGAGTGTTTCAGAACGGCTCAATCAAAAGTAAGGTTCATCTCTGTTAGTTGAATGCACAGAACAGAAAGGAGTTTCATACAATGCTTCTGTGTAGTTTATATTTGAACATATTCTTTTTTCCACTATTACCCTCTTAGTGCTACGAATGTCCAGTTGCATTTTCTACAGACAGAGTGTTTCAAAACTGCTCAATCAAAAGTATGGTTTAACTCTGTTAGCTGAATGCTCAGATCAGAAAGAAGTTTCACAGAATGCTTCTGTGTAGTTTATATTTGAATATATTCCTTTTTCCACTACTACGCTCTTAGCGCTCCAAATGTCCAGTTGCATTTTCTACAGAAAGAGTGTTCAGATCTGCTCAATCAAAAGTATGGTTTAACTCTGTTAGCTGCATGCACAGATCAGAAAGAAGTTTCACCGAATGATTCTGTGTAGTTTATATTTGAAGCCATTCCTTTTTCCACTATTACCCTCTTAGCGCTCCGAATCTCCACTTGCATTTTCTACAAAAAGAGTGTTTCATACCTGCTCAATCAAAAATATGTTTTATCTCTGTTAACTGAATTTACAGATCAGAAATAAGTTTCACAGAATGCATCTGTGTAGTTTTTATTTGAAGATATTCTTTTTCCCAATATAGGCCTCTTAGCGCTTAGCATGTCCAATTGCAGTTTCTACAGAAAGAGTGTTTCAGAACGGCTCAATCAAAAGTAAGGTTCAACTCTGTTAGTTGAATGCACAGAACAGAAAGAATTTTCACAGAATGCTATTGTGTAGTTTATATTTGAATATATTCCTTTTTCCACTATTACCCTCTTAGCGCTCCGAATGTCCATTTGCATTTTCTACAGAAAGAGTGTTCAGAACTGCGCAATCAAAAGTATGGTTTAACTCTGTTAGCTTAATGAACATATCAGTAATAAGTTTCACACAATGCTTCTGTGTAGTTTTTATTTGAAGATATTATTTTTCCCAATAGAGGCCTCTTAGCGCTCAGAATGTCCAATTGCAGTTTCTACAGAAAGAGAGTTTAAGAAAGGCTCAATCAAATGTAAGGTTCAACTCTGTTAGTTGAATGCACAGGACAGAAAGAAGTTTCATACAGTGCTTCTGTGTAGTTTATATTTGAACATATACTTTTTTCCACTATTACCCACTTAGCGCTACGAATGTCCAGTTGCATTTTCTACAGACAGAGTGTTTCAAAACTGCTCAATCAAAAGTATGGTTTAACTCTGTTAGCTGAATGCTCAGATCAGAAAGAAGTTTCACAGAATGCTTCTGTGTAGTTTATATTTGAATATATTCCTTTTTCCACTTCTACTTTCTTAGCGCTCCAAATGTCCAGTTGCATTTTCTACAGAAAGAGTGTTCAGATCTGCTCAATCAAAAGTATGGTTTAACTCTGTTAGCTGAATGCACAGATCAGAAAGCAGTATCACAGAATGATTCTGTGTAGTTTATATTTGGAGACATTCCTTTTCCACTATTACCCTCTTAGCGTTCCGAATCTCCACTTGCATTATCTACAGAAAGAGTGTTTCTGAACGGCTCAATCAAAACTAAGGTTCAACTCTTTTAGTTGAACAAACAGTACAGAAAGAAGTTTCACACAATTCTTCTGTGTAGTTTTTATTTGTAGACATTCTTTTTCCCAATATAGGCCTCTTAGCGCTCAGAATTTCCAATTGCAGTTTCTACAGAAAGAGTGTTTCAGAACGGCTCAATCAAAAGTAAGGTTCAACTCTGTTAGTTGAATGCACAGAACAGAAAGAAGTTTCATACAATGCTTCTGTGTAGTTTATATTTGAACATATTCTTTTTTCCACTATTACCCTCTTAGTGCTACGAATGTCCAGTTGCATTTTCTACAGACAGAGAGTTTCAAAACTGCTCAATCAAAAGTATGGTTTAACTCTGTTAGCTGAATGCTCAGATCAGAAAGAAGTTTCACAGAATGCTTCTGTGTAGTTTATATTTGAATATATTCCTTTTTCCACTACTACGCTCTTAGCGCTCCAAATGTCCAGTTGCATTTTCTACAGAAAGAGTGTTCAGATCTGCTCAATCAAAAGTATGGTTTAACTCTGTTAGCTGCATGCACAGATCAGAAAGAAGTTTCACCGAATGATTCTGTGTAGTTTATATTTGAAGACATTCCTTTTTCCACTATTACCCTCTTAGCGCTCCGAATCTCCACTTGCATTTTCTACAAAAAGAGTGTTTCATACCTGCTCAATCAAAAATATGTTTTATCTCTGTTAACTGAATTTACAGATCAGAAATAAGTTTCACAGAATGCATCTGTGTAGTTTTTATTTGAAGATATTCTTTTTCCCAATATAGGCCTCTTAGCGCTTAGCATGTCCAATTGCAGTTTCTACAGAAAGAGTGTTTCAGAACGGCTCAATCAAAAGTAAGGTTCAACTCTGTTAGTTGAATGCACAGAACAGAAAGAATTTTCACAGAATGCTACTGTGTAGTTTATAGTTGAATATATTCCTTTTTCCACTATTACCCTCTTAGCGCTCCGAATGTCCATTTGCATTTTCTACAGAAAGAGGGTTCAGAACTGCGCAATCAAAAGTATGGTTTAACTCTGTTAGCTTAATGAACATATCTGTAATAAGTTTCACAAAATGCTTCTGTGTAGTTTTTATTTGAAGATATTATTTTTCCCAATAGAGGCCTCTTAGCGCTCAGAATGACCAATTGCAGTTTCTACAGAAAGAGAGTTTAAGAAAGGCTCAATCAAAAGTAAGGTTCAACTCTGTTAGTTGAATGCACAGGACAGAAAGTAGTTTCATACAGTGCTTCTGTGTAGTTTATATTTGAACATATACTTTTTTCCACTATTACCCACTTAGCGCTACGAATGTCCACTTGCATTTTCTACAGAAAGAGTGTTCAGAACTGCGCAATCAAAAGTATGGTTTAACTCTGTTAGCTTAATGAACATATCAGAAATAAGTTTCACACAACGCTTCTGTGTAGTTTTTATTTGAAGATATTATTTTTCCCAATATAGGCCTCTTAGCGCTCAGAATGTCCAATTGCAGTTTCTACAGAAAGAGTGTTTCAGAAAGGCTCAATCAGAAGTAAGGTTCAACTCTGTTAGTTGAATGCACAGAACAGAAAGAAATTTCATACAATGCTTCTGTGTAGTTTATATTTGAACATATTCTTTTTTCCACTATTACCCACTTAGCGCTACGAATGTCCAGTTGCATTTTCTACAGACAGAGTGTTTCAAAACTGCTCAATCAAAAGTATGGTTTAACTCTGTTAGCTGAATGCTCAGATCAGAAACATGTTTCACAGAATGCTTCTGTGTAGTTTATATTTGAATATATTCCTTTTTTCACTACTAATCTCTTAGCGCTCCAAATGTCCAGTTGCATTTTCTACAGAAAGAGTGTTCAGATCTGCTCAATCAAAAGTATTGTTTAACTCTGTTAGCTGAATGCACAGATCAGAAAGAAGTTTCACAGAATGATTCTGTGTAGTTTATATTTGGAGACATTCCTTTTTCCACTATTACCCTCTTAGCGCTCCGAATCTCCACTTGCATTTTCTACAGAAAGAGTGTTTCAGAACGGCTCAATCAAAACTAAGGTTCAACTCTATTAGTTGAACAAACAGAACAGAAAGAAGTTTCACACAATTCTTCTGTGTAGTTTTTATTTGTAGACATTCTTTTTCCCAATATAGGCCTCTTAGCGCTCAGAATGTCCAATTGCAGTTTCTACACAAAGAGTGTTTCAGAACGGCTCAATCAAAAGTAAGGTTCAACTCTGTTAGTTGAATGCACAGAACAGAAAGAAGTTTCATACAATTCTTCTGTGTAGTTTATATTTGAACATATTCTTTTTTCCACTATTACCCACTTAGCGCTACGAATGTCCAGTTGCATTTTCTACAGACAGAGTGTTTCAAAACTGCTCAATCAAAAGTATGGTTTAACTCTGTTAGCTGAATGCTCAGATCAGAAAGAAGTTTCACAGAATGCTTCTGTGTAGTTTATATTTGAATATATTCCTTTTTCCACTACTACGCTCTTAGCGCTCCAAATGTCCAGTTGCATTTTCTACAGAAAGAGTGTTCAGATCTGCTCAATCAAAAGTATGGTTTAACTCTGTTAGCTGAATGCACAGATCAGAAAGAAGTTTCACCGAATGATTCTGTGTAGTTTATATTTGAAGACATTCCTTTTTCCACTATTACCCTCTTAGCGCTCCGAATCTCCACTTGCATTTTCTACAAAAAGAGTGTTTCATAACTGCTCAATCAAAAATATATTTTATCTCTGTTAACTGAATTTACAGATCAGAAATAAGTTTCACAGAATGCATCTGTGTAGTTTTTATTTGAAGATATTATTTTTCCCAATGTAGGCCTCTTAGCGCTTAGCATGTCCAATTGCAGTTTCTACAGAAAGAGTGTTTCAGAATGGCTCAATCAAAAGTAAGGTTCAACTCTGTTAGTTGAATGCACAGAACAGAAAGAATTTCCACAGAATGCTACTGTGTAGTTTATATTTGAATATATTCCTTTTTCCACTATTACCCTCTTAGCGCTCCGAATGTCCACTTGCATTTTCTACAGAAAGAGTGTTCAGAACTGCGCAATCAAAAGTATGGTTTAACTCTGTTAGCTTAATGAACATATCAGAAATAAGTTTCACACAATGCTTCTGTGTAGTTTTTATTTGAAGATATTATTTTTCCCAATATAGGCCTCTTAGCGCTCAGAATGTCCAATTGCAGTTTCTACAGAAAGAGTGTTTCAGAAAGGCTCAATCAAATGTGAGGTTCAACTCTGTTAGTTGAATGCACAGAACAGAAAGAAGTTTCATACAATGCTTCTGTGTAGTTTATATTTGAACATATTCTTTTTTCCAGTATTACCCACTTAGCGCTACGAATGTCCAGTTGCATTTTCTACAGACAGAGTGTTTCAAAACTGCTCAATTAAAAGTATGGTTTAACTCTGTTAGCTGAATGCTCAGATCAGAAAGAAGTTTCACAGAATGCTTCTGTGTAGTTTATATTTGAATATATTCCTTTTTCCACTACTACTCTCTTAGCGCTCCAAATGTCCAGTTGCATTTTCTACAGAAAGTGTGTTCAGATCTGCTCAATCAAAAGTATGGTTTAACTCTGTTTGCTGAATGCACAGATCAGAAAGAAGTTTCACAGAATGATTCTGTGTAGTTTATATTTGGAGACATTCCTTTTTCCACTATTACCCTCTTAGCGCTCCGAATCTCCACTTGCATTTTCTACAGAAAGAGTGTTTCAGAACGGCTCAATCAAAACTAAGGTTCAACTCTTTTAGTTGAACAAACAGAACAGAAAGAAGTTTCACACAATTCTTCTGTGTAGTTTTTATTTGTAGACATTCTTTTTCCCAATATAGGCCTCTTAGCTCTCAGAATGTCCAATTGCAGTTTCTACAGAAAGAGTGTTTCAGAACGGCTCAATCAAAAGTAAGGTTCAACTCTGTTAGTTGAATGCACAGAACAGAAAGAAGTTTCATACAATGCTTCTGTGTAGTTTATATTTGAACATATTCTTTTTTCCACTATTACCCACTTAGCGCTACGAATGTCCAGTTGCATTTTCTACAGACAGAGTGTTTCAAAACTGCTCAATCAAAAGTATGGTTTAACTCTGTTAGCTGAATGCTCAGATCAGAAAGAAGTTTCACAGAATGCTTCTGTGTAGTTTATATTTGAATATATTCCTTTTTCCACTACTACGCTCTTAGCGCTCCAAATGTCCAGTTGCATTTTCTACAGAAAGAGTGTTCAGATCTGCTCAATCAAAAGTATGGTTTAACTCTGTTAGCTGAATGCACAGATCAGAAAGAAGTTTCACAGAATGAATCTGTGTAGTTTATATTTGAAGACATTCCTTTTTCCACTATTACCCCCTTAGCGCTCCGAATCTCCACTTGCATTTTCTACAAAAACAGTGTTTCATAACTGCTCAATCAAAAATATGTTTTATCTCTGTTAACTGAATATACAGATCAGAAATAAGTTTCACAGAATGCATCTGTGTAGTTTTTATTTGAAGATATTCTTTTTCCCAATGTAGGCCTCTTAGCGCTTAGCATGTCCAATTGCAGTTTCTTCAGAAAGAGTGTTTCAGAACGGCTCAGTCAAAAGTAAGGTTCAACTCTGTTAGTTGAATGCACAGAACAGAAAGAATTTTCACAGAATGCTACTGTGTAGTTTATATTTGAATATATTCCTTTTTCCACTATTACCCTCTTAGCGCTCCGAATGTCCACTTGCATTTTCTACAGAAAGAGTGTTCAGAACTGCGCAATCAAAAGTATGGTTTAACTCTGTTAGCTTAATGAACATATCAGAAATAAGTTTCACACAATGCTTCTGTGTAGTTTTTATTTGAAGATATTATTTTTCCCAATATAGGCCTCTTTGCGCTCAGAATGTCCAATTGCAGTTTCTACAGAAAGAGTGTTTCAGAAAGGCTCAATCAAAAGTAAGGTTCAACTCTGTTAGTTGAATGCACAGAACAGAAAGATGTTTCATACAATGCTTCTGTGTAGTTTATATTTGAACATATTCATTTTTCCACTATTACCCACTTAGCGCTACGAATGTCCAGTTGCATTTTCTACAGACAGAGTGTTTCCAAACTGCTCAATCAAAAGTATGGTTTAACTCTGTTAGCTGAATGCTCAGATCAGAAAGAAGTTTCACAGAATGCTTCTGTGTAGTTTATATTTGAATATATTCCTTTTTCCACTACTACTCTCTTAGCGCTCCAAATGTCCAGTTGCATTTTCTACAGAAAGAGTGTTCAGATCTGCTCAATCAAAAGTATGGTTTAACTCTGTTAGCTGAATGCACAGATCTGAAAGAAGTTTCACAGAATGATTCTGTGTAGTTTATATTTGGAGACATTCCTTTTTGAACTATTACCCTCTTAGCGCTCCGAATCTCCACTTGCATTTTCTACAGAAAGAGTGTTTCAGAACGGCTCAATCAAAACTAAGGTTCAACTCTTTTAGTTGAACAAACAGAACAGAAAGAAGTTTCACACAATTCTTCTGTGTAGTTTTTATTTGTAGACATTCTTTTTCCCAATATAGGCCTCTTAGCGCTCAGAATGTCCAATTTCAGTTTCTACAGAAAGAGTGTTTCAGAACGGCTCAATCAAAAGTAAGGTTCAACTCTGTTAGTTGAATGCACAGAACAGAAAGAAGTTTCATACAATGCTTCTGTGTAGTTTATATTTGAACATATTCTTTTTTCCACTATTACCCACTTAGCGCTACGAATGTCCAGTTGCATTTTCTACAGACAGAGTGTTTCAAAACTGCTCAATCAAAAGTATGGTTTAACTCTGTTAGCTGAATGCTCAGATCAGAAAGAAGTTTCACAGAATGCTTCTGTGTAGTTTATATTTGAATATATTCCTTTTTCCACTACTACGCTCTTAGCGCTCCAAATGTCCAGTTGCATTTTCTACAGAAAGAGTGTTCAGATCTGCTCAATCAAAAGTATGGTTTAACTCTGTTAGCTGAATGCACAGATCAGAAAGAAGTTTCACAGAATGATTCTGTGTAGTTTATATTTGAAGACATTCCTTTTTCCACTATTACCCCCTTAGCGCTCCGAATCTCCACTTGCATTTTCTACAAAAACAGTGTTTCATAACTGCTCAATCAAAAATATGTTTTATCTCTGTTAACTGAATTTACAGATCAGAAATAAGTTTCACAGAATGCATCTGTGTAGTTTTTATTTGAAGATATTCTTTTTCCCAATGTAGGCCTCTTAGCGCTTAGCATGTCCAATTGCAGTTTCTACAGAAAGAGTGTTTCAGAACGGCTCAATCAAAAGTAAGGTTCAACTCTGTTAGTTGAATGCACAGAACAGAAAGAATTTTCACAGAATGCTACTGTGTAGTTTATATTTGAATATATTCCTTTTTCCACTATTACCCTCTTAGCGCTCTGAATGTCCACTTGCATTTTCTACAGAAAGAGTGTTCAGAACTGCGCAATCAAAAGTATGGTTTAACTCTGTTAGCTTAATGAACATATCAGAAATAAGTTTCACACAATGCTTCTGTGTAGTTTTTATTTGAAGATATTATTTTTCCCAATATAGGCCTCTTTGCGCTCAGAATGTCCAATTGCAGTTTCTACAGAAAGAGTGTTTCAGAAAGGCTCAATCAAAAGTAAGGTTCAACTCTGTTAGTTGAATGCACAGAACAGAAAGAAGTTTCATACAATGCTTCTGTGTAGTTTATATTTGAACATATTCTTTTTTCCACTATTACCCTCTTAGCGCTACGAATGTCCAGTTGCATTTTCTACAGACAGAGTGTTTCAAAACTGCTCAATCAAAAGTATGGTTTAACTCTGTTAGCTGAATGCTCAGATCAGAAAGAAGTTTCACAGAATGCTTCTGTGTAGTTTATATTTGAATATATTCCTTTTTCCACTACTACTCTCTTAGCGCTCCAAATGTCCAGTTGCATTTTCTACAGAAAGAGTGTTCAGATCTGCTCAATCAAAAGTATGGTTTAAGTCTGTTAGCTGAATGCACAGATCTGAAAGAAGTTTCACAGAATGATTCTGTGTAGTTTATATTTGGAGACATTCCTTTTTCCACTATTACCCTCTTAGCGCTCCGAATCTCCACTTGCATTTTCTACAGAAAGAGTGTTTCAGAACGGCTCAATCAAAACTAAGGTTCAACTCTTTTAGTTGAACAAACAGAACAGAAAGAAGTTTCACACAATTCTTCTGTGTAGTTTTTATTTGTAGACATTCTTTTTCCCAATATAGGCCTCTTAGCGCTCAGAATGTCCAATTGCAGTTTCTACAGAAAGAGTGTTTCAGAACGGCTCAATCAAAAGTAAGGTTCAACTCTGTTAGTTGAATGCACAGAACAGAAAGAAGTTTCATACAATGCTTCTGTGTAGTTTATATTTGAACATATTCTTTTTTCCACTATTACCCACTTAGCGCTACGAATGTCCAGTTGCATTTTCTACAGACAGAGTGTTTCAAAACTGCTCAATCAAAAGTATGGTTTAACTCTGTTAGCTGAATGCTCAGATCAGAAAGAAGTTTCACAGAATGCTTCTGTGTAGTTTATATTTGAATATATTCCTTTTTCCACTACTACGCTCTTAGCGCTCCAAATGTCCAGTTGCATTTTCTACAGAAAGAGTGTTCAGATCTGCTCAATCAAAAGTATGGTTTAACTCTGTTAGCTGAATGCACAGATCAGAAAGAAGTTTCACCGAATGATTCTGTGTAGTTTATATTTGAAGACATTCCTTTTTCCACTATTACCCTCTTAGCGCTCCGAATCTCCACTTGCATTTTCTACAAAAACAGTGTTTCATAACTGCTCAATCAAAAATATGTTTTATCTCTGTTAACTGAATTTACAGATCAGAAATTTGTTTCACAGAATGCATCTGTGTAGTTTTTATTTGAAGATATTCTTTTTCCCAATGTAGGCCTCTTAGCGCTTAGCATGTCCAATTGCAGTTTCTACAGAAAGAGTGTTTCAGAACGGCTCAATCAAAAGTAAGGTTCAACTCTGTTAGTTGAATGCACAGAACAGAAAGAATTTTCACAGAATGCTACTGTGTAGTTTATATTTGAATATATTCCTTTTTCCACTATTACCCTCTTAGCTCTCCGAATGTCCACTTGCATTTTCTACAGAAAGAGTGTTCAGAACTGCGCAATCAAAAGTATGGTTTAACTCTGTTAGCTTAATGAACATATCAGAAATAAGTTTCACACAATGCTTCTGTGTAGTTTTTATTTGAAGATATTATTTTTCCCAATATAGGCCTCTTTGCGCTCAGAATGTCCAATTGCAGTTTCTACAGAAAGAGTGTTTCAGAAAGGCTCAATCAAATTAAGGTTCAACTCTGTTAGTTGAATGCACAGAACAGAAAGAAGTTTCATACAATGCTTCTGTGTAGTTTATATTTGAACATATTCTTTTTTCCACTATTACCCACTTAGCGCTACGAATGTCCAGTTGCATTTTCTACAGACAGAGTGTTTCAAAACTGCTCAATCAAAAGTATGGTTTAACTCTGTTAGCTGAATGCTCAGATCAGAAAGAAGTTTCACAGAATGCTTCTGTGTAGTTTATATTTGAATATATTCCTTTTTCCACTACTACACTCTTAGCGCTCCAAATGTCCAGTTGCATTTTCTACAGAAAGAGTGTTCAGATCTGCTCAATCAAAAGTATGGTTTAAGTCTGTTAGCTGAATGCACAGATCTGAAAGAAGTTTCACAGAATGATTCTGTGTAGTTTATATTTGGAGACATTCCTTTTTCCACTATTACCCTCTTAGCGCTCCGAATCTCCACTTGCATTTTCTACAGAAAGAGTGTTTCAGAACGGCTCAATCAAAACTAAGGTTCAACTCTTTTAGTTGAACAAACAGAACAGAAAGAAGTTTCACACAATTCTTCTGTGTAGTTTTTATTTGTAGACATTCTTTTTCCCAATATAGGCCTCTTAGCGCTCAGAATGTCCAATTGCAGTTTCTACAGAAAGAGTGTTTCAGAACGGCTCAATCAAAAGTAAGGTTCAACTCTGTTAGTTGAATGCACAGAACAGAAAGAAGTTTCATACAATGCTTCTGTGTAGTTTATATTTGAACATATTTTTTTTCCACTATTACCCACTTAGCGCTACGAATGTCCAGTTGCATTTTCTACAGACAGAGTGTTTCAAATCTGCTCAATCAAAAGTATGGTTTAACTCTGTTAGCTGAATGCTCAGATCAGAAAGAAGTTTCACAGAATGCTTCTGTGTAGTTTATATTTGAATATATTCCTTTTTCCACTACTACGCTCTTAGCGCTCCAAATGTCCAGTTGCATTTTCTACAGAAAGAGTGTTCAGATCTGCTCAATCAAAAGTATGTTTTAACTCTGTTAGCTGAATGCACAGATCAGAAAGAAGTTTCACCGAATGATTCTGTGTAGTTTTTATTTGAAGACATTCCTTTTTCCACTATTACCCTCTTAGCGCTCCGAATCTCCACTTGCATTTTCTACAAAAAGAGTGTTTCATAACTGCTCAATCAAAAATATGTTTTATCTCTGTTAACTGAATTTACAGATCAGAAATAAGTTTCACAGAATGCATCTGTGTAGTTTTTATTTGAAGATATTCTTTTTCCCAATGTGGGCCTCTTAGCACTTAGAATGTCCAATTGCAGTTTCTACAGAAAGAGTGTTTCAGAACGGCTCAATCAAAAGTAAGGTTCAACTCTGTTAGTTGAATGCACAGAACAGAAAGAATTTCCACAGAATGCTACTGTGTAGTTTATATTTGAATATATTCCTTTTTCCACTATTACCCTCTTAGCGCTCCGAATGTCCACTTGCATTTTCTACAGAAAGAGTGTTCAGAACTGCGCAATCAAAAGTATGGTTTAACTCTGTTAGCTTAATGAACATATCAGAAATAACTTTCACACAATGCTTCTGTGTAGTTTTTATTTGAAGATATTATTTTTCCCAATATAGGCCTCTTAGCGCTCAGAATGTCCAATTGCAGTTTCCACAGAAAGAGTATTTCAGAAAGGCTCAATCAAAAGTGAGGTTCAACTCTGTTAGTTGAATGCACAGAACAGAAAGAAGTTTCATACAATGCTTCTGTGTAGTTTATATTTGAACATATTCTTTTTTCCACTATTACCCACTTAGCGCTACGAATGTCCAGTTGCATTTTCTACAGACAGAGTGTTTCAAAACTGCTCAATTAAAAGTATGGTTTAACTCTGTTAGCTGAATGCTCAGATCAGAAAGAAGTTTCACAGAATGCTTCTGTGTAGTTTATATTTGAATATATTCCTTTTCCACTACTACTCTCTTAGCGCTCCAAATGTCCAGTTGCATTTTCTACAGAAAGTGTGTTCAGATCTGCTCAATCAAAAGTATGGTTACACTCTGTTTGCTGAATGCACAGATCAGAAAGAAGTTTCACAGAATGATTCTGTGTAGTTTATATTTGGAGACATTCCTTTTTCCACTATTACCCTCTTAGCGCTCCGAATCTCCACTTGCATTTTCTACAGAAAGAGTGTTTCAGAACGGCTCAATCAAAACTAAGGTTCAACTCTTTTAGTTGAACAATCAGAACAGAAAGAAGTTTCACACAATTCTTCTGTGTAGTTTTTATTTGTAGACATTCTTTTTCCCAATATAGGCCTCTTAGCGCTCAGAATGTCCAATTGCAGTTTCTACACAAAGAGTGTTTCAGAACGGCTCAATCAAAAGTAAGGTTCAACTCTGTTAGTTGAATGCACAGAACAGAAAGAAGTTTCATACAATGCTTCTGTGTAGTTTATATTTGAACATATTCTTTTTTCCACTATTACCCACTTAGCGCTACGAATGTCCAGTTGCATTTTCTACAGACAGAGTGTTTCAAAACTGCTCAATAAAAAGTATGGTTTAACTCTGTTAGCTGAATGCTCAGATCAGAAAGAAGTTTCACAGAATGCTTCTGTGTAGTTTATATTTGAATATATTCCTTTTCCACTACTACTCTCTTAGCGCTCCAAATGTCCAGTTGCATTTTCTACAGAAAGTGTGTTCAGATCTGCTCAATCAAAAGTATGGTTAAACTCTGTTTGCTGAATGCACAGATCAGAAAGAAGTTTCACAGAATGATTCTGTGTAGTTTATATTTGGAGACATTCCTTTTTCCACTATTACCCTCTTAGCGCTCCGAATCTCCACTTGCATTTTCTACAGAAAGAGTGTTTCAGAACGGCTCAATCAAAACTAAGGTTCAACTCTTTTAGTTGAACAATCAGAACAGAAAGAAGTTTCACACAATTCTTCTGTGTAGTTTTTATTTGTAGACATTCTTTTTCCCAATATAGGCCTCTTAGCGCTCAGAATGTCCAATTGCAGTTTCTACACAAAGAGTGTTTCAGAACGGCTCAATCAAAAGTAAGGTTCAACTCTGTTAGTTGAATGCACAGAACAGAAAGAAGTTTCATACAATGCTTCTGTGTAGTTTATATTTGAACATAATCTTTTTTCCACTATTACCCACTTAGCGCTACGAATGTCCAGTTGCATTTTCTACAGACAGAGTGTTTCAAAACTGCTCAATCAAAAGTATGGTTTAACTCTGTTAGCTGAATGCTCAGATCAGAAAGAAGTTTCACAGAATGCTTCTGTGTAGTTTATATTTGAATATATTCCTTTTTCCACTACTACGCTCTTAGCGCTCCAAATGTTCAGTTGCATTTTCTACAGAAAGAGTGTTCAGATCTGCTCAATCAAAAGTATGGTTTAACTCTGTTAGCTGAATGCACAGATCAGAAAGAAGTTTCACAGAATGATTCTGTGTAGTTTATATTTGAAGACATTCCTTTTTCCACTATTACCCCCTTAGCGCTCCGAATCTCCACTTGCATTTTCTACAAAAACAGTGTTTCATAACTGCTCAATCAAAAATATGTTTTATCTCTGTTAACTGAATTTACAGATCAGAAATAAGTTTCACAGAATGCATCTGTGTAGTTTTTATTTGAAGATATTCTTTTTCCCAATGTAGGCCTCTTAGCGCTTAGCATGTCCAATTGCAGTTTCTACAGAAAGAGTGTTTCAGAACGGCTCAATCAAAAGTAAGGTTCAACTCTGTTAGTTGAATGCACAGAAGAGAAAAAATTTTCACAGAATGCTACTGTGTAGTTTATATTTGAATATATTCCTTTTTCCACTATTACCCTCTTAGCGCTCCGAATGTCCACTTGCATTTTCTACAGAAAGAGTGTTCAGAACTGCGCAATCAAAAGTATGGTTTAACTCTGTTAGCTTAATGAACATATCAGAAATAAGTTTCACACAATGCTTCTGTGTAGTTTTTATTTGAATATATTATTTTTCCCAATATAGTCCTCTTTGCGCTCAGAATGTCCAATTGCAGTTTCTACAGAAAGAGTGTTTCAGAAAGGCTCAATCAAAAGTAAGGTTCAACTCTGTTAGTTGAATTCACAGAACAGAAAGAAGTTTCATACAATGCTTCTGTGTAGTTTATATTTGAACATATTCTTTTTTCCAGTATTACCCTCTTAGCGCTACGAATGTCCAGTTGCATTTTCTACAGACAGGGTGTTTCAAAACTGCTCAATCAAAAGTATGGTTTAACTCTGTTAGCTGAATGCTCAGATCAGAAAGAAGTTTCACAGAATGCTTCTGTGTAGTTTATATTTGGATATATTCCTTTTTCCACTACTACCCTCTTAGCGCTCCAAATGTCCAGTTGCATTTTCTACAGAAAGTGTGTTCAGATCTGCTCAATCAAAAGTATGGTTTAACTCTGTTTGCTGAATGCACAGATCAGAAAGAAGTTTCACAGAATGATTCTGTGTAGTTTATATTTGGAGACATTCCTTTTTCCACTATTACCCTCTTAGCGCTCCGAATCTCCACTTGCATTTTCTACAGAAAGAGTGTTTCAGAACGGCTCAATCAAAACTAAGGTTCAACTCTTTTAGTTGAACAAACAGAACAGAAAGAAGTTTCACACAATTCTTCTGTGTAGTTTTTATTTGTAGACATTCTTTTTCCCAATATAGGCCTCTTAGCGCTCAGAATGTCCAATTGCAGTTTCTACAGAAAGAGTGTTTCAGAACGGCTCAATCAAAAGTAAGGTTCAACTCTGTTAGTTGAATGCACAGAACAGAAAGAAGTTTCATACAATGCTTCTGTGTAGTTTATATTTGAACATATTCTTTTTTCCCCTATTACCCACTTAGCGCTACGAATGTCCTGTTGCATTTTCTACAGACAGAGTGTTTCAAAACTGCTCAATCAAAAGTATGGTTTAACTCTGTTAGCTGAATGCTCAGATCAGAAAGAGGTTTCACAGAATGCTTCTGTGTAGTTTATATTTGAATATATTCCTTTTTCCACTACTACTCTCTTAGCGCTCCAAATGTCCAGTTGCATTTTCTACAGAAAGAGTGTTCAGATCTGCTCAATCAAAAGTATGGTTTAACTCTGTTAGCTGAATGAACAGATCAGAAAGAAGTTTCACAGAATGATTCTGTGTAGTTTATATTTGGAGACATTCCTTTTTCCACTATTACCCTCTTAGCGCTCCGAATCTCCACTTGCATTTTCTACAGAAAGAGTGTTTCAGAACGGCTCAATCAAAAGTAAGGTTCAACTCTTTTTGTTGAACAAACAGAACAGAAAGAAGTTTCACACAATTCTTCTGTGTACTTTTTATTTGTAGACATTCTTTTTCCCAATATAGGCCTCTTAGCGCTCAGAATGTCCAATTGCAGTTTCTACAGAAAGAGTGTTTCAGAACGGCTCAATCAAAAGTAAGGTTCAACTATGTTAGTTGAATGCACAGAACAGAAAGAAGTTTCATACAATGCTTCTGTGTAGTTTATATTTGAACATATTCTTTTTTCCACTATTACCCACTTAGCGCTACGAATGTCCAGTTGCATTTTCTACAGACAGAGTGTTTCAAAACTGCTCAATCAAAAGTATGGTTTAACTCTGTTAGCTGAATGCTCAGATCAGAAAAAAGTTTCACAGAATGCTTCTGTGTAGTTTATATTTGAATATATTCCTTTTTCCACTACTACGCTCTTAGCGCTCCAAATGTCCAGTTGCATTTTCTACAGAAAGAGTGTTCAGATCTGCTCAATCAAAAGTATGGTTTAACTCTGTTAGCTGAATGCACAGATCAGAAAGAAGTTTCACCGAATGATTCTGTGTAGTTTATATTTGAAGACATTCCATTTTCCACTATTAACCGCTTAGCGCTCCGAATCTCCACTTGCATTTTCTACAAAAACAGTGTTTCATAACTGCTCAATCAAAAATATGTTTTATCTCTGTTAACTGAATTTACAGATCAGAAATAAGTTTCACAGAATGCATCTGTGTATTTTTTATTTGAAGATATTCTTTTTCCCAATATAGACCTCTTAGCGCTTAGCATGTCCAATTGCAGTTTCTACAGAAAGAGTGTTTCAGAACGGCTCAATCAAAAGTAAGGTTCAACTCTGTTAGTTGAATGCACAGAACAGAAAGAATTTTCACAGAATGCTACTGTGTAGTTTATATTTGAATATATTCCCTTTTCCACTATTACCCTCTTAGCGCTCCGAATGTCCAATTGCATTTTCTACAGAAAGAGTTTTCAGAACTGCGCAATCAAAAGTATGGTTTAACTCTGTTAGCTTAATGAACATATCAGTAATAAGTTTCACACAATGCTTCTGTGTAGTTTTTATTTGAAGATATTATTTTTCCCAATATAGGCCTCTTAGCGCTCAGAATGTCCAATTACAGTTTCTACAGAAAGAGTGTTTCAGAAAGGCTCAATCAAAAGTAAGGTTCAACTCTGTTAGTTGAATGCACAGAACAGAAAGAAGTTTCATACAATGCTTCTGTGTAGTTTATATTTGAACCTATTCTTTTTTCCACTATTACCCACTTAGCGCTACGAATGTCCAGTTGCATTTCCTACAGACAGAGTGTTTCAAAACTGCTCAATCAAAATTATGGTTTAACTCTGTTAGCTGAATGCTCAGATCAGAAAGTAGTTTCACAGAATGCTTCTGTGTAGTTTATATTTGAATATATTACTTTTTCCACTACTACTCTCTTAGCGCTCCAAATGTCCAGTTGCATTTTCTACAGAAAGAGTGTTCAGATCTGCTCAATCAAAAGTATGGTTTAACTCTGTTAGCTGAATGAACAGATCAGAAAGAAATTTCACAGAATGATTCTGTGTAGTTTATATTTGGAGACATTCCTTTTTCCACTATTACCCTCTTAGCGCTCCGAATCTCCACTTGCATTTTCTACAGAAAGAGTGTTTCAGAACGGCTCAATCAAAACTAAGGTTCAACTCTTTTAGTTGAACAAACAGAACAGAAAGAAGTTTCACACAATTCTTCTGTGTACTTTTTATTTGTAGACATTCTTTTTCCCAATATAGGCCTCTTAGCGCTCAGAATGTCCAATTGCAGTTTCTACAGAAAGAGTGTTTCAGAACGGCTCAATCAAAAGTAAGGTTCAACTATGTTAGTTGAATGCACAGAACAGAAAGAAGTTTCATACAATGCTTCTGTGTAGTTTATATTTGAACATATTCTTTTTTCCACTATTACCCACTTAGCGCTACGAATGTCCAGTTGCATTTTCTACAGACAGAGTGTTTCAAAACTGCTCAATCAAAAGTATGGTTTAACTCTGTTAGCTGAATGCTCAGATCAGAAAGAAGTTTCACAGAATGCTTCTGTGTAGTTTATATTTGAATATATTCCTTTTTCCACTAATACGCTCTTAGCGCTCCAAATGTCCAGTTGCATTTTCTACAGAAAGAGTGTTCAGATCTGCTCAATCAAAAGTATCGTTTAACACTGTTTGCTGAATGCACAGATCAGAAAGAAGTTTCACCGAATGATTCTGTGTAGTTTATATTTGAAGACATTCCTTTTTCCACTATTACCCTCTTAGCGCTCCGAATCTCCACTTGCATTTCCTACAAAAAGAGTGTTTCATAACTGCTCAATCAAAAATATGTTTTATCTCTGTTAACTGAATTTACAGATCAGAAATAAGTTTCACAGAATGCATCTGTGTAGTTTTTATTTGAAGATATTCTTTTTCCCAATGTAGGCCTCTTAGCGCTTAGCATGTCCAATTGCAGTTTCTACAGAAAGAGTGTTTCAGAACGGCTCAATCAAAAGTAAGGTTCAACTCTGTTAGTTGAATGCACAGAACAGAAAGAATTTTCACAGAATGCTACTGTGTAGTTTATATTTGAATATATTCCTTTTTCCACTATTACCCTCTTAGCGCTCCGAATGTCCACTTGCATTTTCTACAGAAAGAGTGTTCAGAACTGCGCAATCAAAAGTATGGTTTAACTCTGTTAGCTTAATGAACATATCAGAAATAAGTTTCACACAATGCTTCTGTGTAGTTTTTATTTGAAGATATTATTTTTCCCAATATAGGCCTCTTAGCGCTCAGAATGTCCAATTGCAGTTTCTACAGAAAGAGTGTTTCAGAAAGGCTCAATCAAAAGTAAGGTTCAACTCTGTTACTTGAATGCACAGAACAGAAAGAAGTTTCATACAATGCTTCTGTGTAGTTTATATTTGAACATATTCTTTTTTCCACTATTACCCACTTAGCGCTACGAATGTCCAGTTGCATTTTCTACAGACAGAGTGTTTCAAAACTGCTCAATCAAAAGTATGGTTTAACTCTGTTAGCTGAATGCTCAGATCAGAAAGAAGTTTCACAGAATGCTTCTGTGTAGTTTATATTTGAATATATTCCTTTTTCCACTACTACTCTCTTAGCGCTCCAAATGTCCAGTTGCATTTTCTACAGAAAGAGTGTTCAGATCTGCTCAATCAAAAGTATGGTTTAACTCTGTTAGCTGAATGCACAGATCAGAAAGAAGTTTCACAGAATGATTCTGTGTAGTTTATATTTGGAGACATTCCTTTTTCCACTATTACCCTCTTAGCGCTCCGAATCTCCACTTGCATTTTCTACAGAAAGAGTGTTTCAGAACGGCTCAATCAAAACTAAGGTTCAACTCTTTTAGTTGAACAAACAGAACAGAAAGATGTTTCACACAATTCTTCTGTGTAGTTTTTATTTGTAGACATTCTTTTTCCCAATATAGGCCTCTTAGCGCTCAGAATGTCCAATTGCAGTTTCTACAGAAAGAGTGTTTCAGAACGGCTCAATCAAAAGTAAGGTTCAACTCTGTTAGTTGAATGCACAGAACAGAAAGAAGTTTCATACAATGCTTCTGTGTAGTTTATATTTGAACATATTCTTTTTTCCACTATTACCCACTTAGCGCTACGAATGTCCAGCTGCATTTTCTACAGACAGAGTGTTTCAAAACTGCTCAATCAAAAGTATGGTTTAACTCTGTTAGCTGAATGCTCAGATCAGAAAGAAGTTTCACAGAATGCTTCTGTGTAGTTTATATTTGAATATATTCCTTTTTCCACTACTACGCTCTTAGCGCTCCAAATGTCCAGTTGCATTTTCTACAGAAAGAGTGTTCAGATCTGCTCAATCAAAAGTATGGTTTAACTCTGTTAGCTAAATGCACAGATCAGAAAGTAGTTTCACCGAATGATTCTGTGTAGTTTATATTTGAAGACATTCCTTTTTCCACTATTACCCTCTTAGCGCTCCGAATCTGCACTTGCATTTTCTACAAAAAGAGTGTTTCATAACTGCTCAATCCAAAATATGTTTTATCTCTGTTAACTGAATTTACAGATCAGAAATAAGTTTCACAGAATGCATCTGTGTAGTTTTTATTTGAAGATATTCTTTTTCCCAATATAGGCCTCTTAGCGCTTAGCATGTCCAATTGCAGTTTCTACAGAAAGAGTGTTTCAGAACGGCTCAATCAAAAGTAAGGTTGAACTCTGTTATTTGAATGCACAGAACAGAAAGAATTTTCACAGAATGCTACTGTGTAGTTTATATTTGAATATATTCCTTTTTCCACTATTACCCTCTTAGCGCTCCGAATCTCCACTTGCATTTTCTACAGAAAGAGTGTTCAGAACTGCGCAATCAAAAGTATGGTTTAACTCTGTTAGCTTAATGAACATATCAAAAATAAGTTTCACACAACGCTTCTGTGTAGTTTTTATTTGAAGATATTATTTTTCCCAATATAGGCCTCTTAGCGCTCAGAATGTCCAATTGCAGTTTCTACAGAAAGAGTGTTTCAGAAAGGCTCAATCAAAAGTAAGGTTCAACTCTGTTAGTTGAATGCACAGAACAGAAAGAAGTTTCATACAATGCTTCTGTGTAGTTTATATTTGAACATATTCTTTTTTCCACTATTACCCACTTAGCGCTACGAATGTCCAGTTGCATTTTCTACAGACAGAGTGTTTCAAAACTGCTCAATCAAAAGTATGGTTTAACTCTGTTAGCTGAATGCTCAGATCAGAAAGAAGTTTCACAGAATGCTTCTGTGTAGTTTATATTTGAATATATTCCTTTTTCCACTACTACCCTCTTAGCGCTCCAAATGTCCAGTTGCATTTTCTACAGAAAGAGTGTTCAGATCTGCTCAATCAAAAGTATGGTTTAACTCTGTTAGCTGAATGCACAGATCCGAAAGAAGTTTCACAGAATGATTCTGTGCAGTTTATATATGGAGACATTCCTTTTTCCACTATTACCCTCTTAGCGCTCCGAATCTCCACTTGCATTTTCTACAGAAAGAGTGTTTCAGAACGGCTCAATCAAAACTAAGGTTCAAATCTTTTAGTTGAACAAACAGAACAGAAAGAAGTTTCACAGAATTCTTCTGTGTAGTTTTTATTTGTAGACATTCTTTTTCCCAATATAGGCCTCTTAGCGCTCAGAATGTCCAATTGCAGTTTCTACAGAAAGAGTGTTTCAGAACGGCTCAATCAAAAGTAAGGTTCATCTCTGTTAGTTGAATGCACAGAACAGAAAGAAGTTTCATACAATGCTTCTGTGTAGTTTATATTTGAACATATTCTTTTTTCCACTATTACCCACCTAGTGCTACGAATGTCCAGTTGCATTTTCTACAGACAGAGTGTTTCAAAACTGCTCAATCAAAAGTATGGTTTAACTCTGTTAACTGAATGCTCAGATCAGAAAGAAGTTTCACAGAATGCTTCTGTGTAGTTTATATTTGAATATATTCCTTTTTCCACTACTACGCTCTTAGCGCTCCAAATGTCCAGTTGCATTTTCTACAGAAAGAGTGTTCAGATCTGCTCAATCAAAAGTATGGTTTAACTCTGTTAGCTGAATGCACAGATCAGAAAGAAGTTTCACCGAATGATTCTGTGTAGTTTATATTTGAAGACATTCCTTTTTCCACTGTTACCCCCTTAGCGCTCCGAATCTCCACTTGCATTTCCTACAAAAAGAGTGTTTCATAACTGCTCAATCAAAAATATGTTTTATCTCTGTTTACTGAATTTACAGATCAGAAATAAGTTTCACAGAATGCATCTGTGTAGTTTTTATTTGAAGATATTCTTTTTCCCAATGTAGGCCTCTTAGCGCTTAGCATGTCCAATTGCAGTTTCTACAGAAAGAGTGTTTCAGAACGGCTCAATCAAAAGTAAGGTTCAACTCTGTTAGTTGAATGCACAGACCAGAAAGAATTTTCACAGAATGCTACTGTGTAGTTTATATTTGAATATATTCCTTTTTCCACTATTACCCTCTTAGCGCTCCGAATGTCCACTTGCATTTTCTACAGAAAGAGTGTTCAGAACTGCGCAATCAAAAGTATGGTTTAACTCTGTTAGCTTAATGAACATATCAGAAATAAGTTTCACACAATGCTTCTGTGTAGTTTTTATTTGAAGATATTATTTTTCCCAATATAGGCCTCTTAGCGCTCAGAATGTCCAATTGCAGTTTCTACAGAAAGAGTGTTTCAGAAAGGCTCAATCAAAAGTAAGGTTCAACTCTGTTAGTTGAATGCACAGAACAGAAAGAAGTTTCATACAATGCTTCTGTGTAGTTTATATTTGAACATATTCTTTTTTCCACTATTACCCACTTAGCGCTAAGAATGTCCAGTTGCATTTTCTACAGACAGAGTGTTTCAAAACTGCTCAATCAAAAGTATGGTTTAACTCTGTTAGCTGAATGCTCAGATCAGAAAGAAGTTTCACAGAATGCTTCTGTGTAGTTTATATTTGAATATATTCCTTTTTCCACTACTACTCTCTTAGCGCTCCAAATGTCCAGTTGCATTTTCTACAGAAAGAGTGTTCAGATCTGCTCAATCAAAAGTATGGTTTAACTCTGTTAGCTGAATGCACAGATCAGAAAGAAGTTTCACAGAATGATTCTGTGTAGTTTATATTTGGAGACATTCCTTTTTCCACTATTACCCTCTTAGCGCTCCGAATCTCCACTTGCATTTACTACAGAAAGAGTGTTTCAGAACGGCTCAATCAAAACTAAGGTTCAACTCTTTTAGTTGAACAAACAGAACAGAAAGATGTTTCACACAATTCTTCTGTGTAGTTTTTATTTGTAGACATTCTTTTTCCCAATATAGGCCTCTTAGCGCTCAGAATGTCCAATTGCAGTTTCTACAGAAAGAGTGTTTCAGAACGGCTCAATCAAAAGTAAGGTTCAACTCTGTTAGTTGAATGCACAGAACAGAAAGAAGTTTCATACAATGCTTCTGTGTAGTTTATATTTGAACATATTCTTTTTTCCACTATTACCCACTTAGCGCTACGAATGTCCAGTTGCATTTTCTACAGACAGAGTGTTTCAAAACTGCTCAATCAAAAGTATGGTTTAACTCTGTTAGCTGAATGCTCAGATCAGAAAGAAGTTTCACAGAATGCTTCTGTGTAGTTTATATTTGAATATATTCCTTTTTCCACTACTACGCTCTTAGCGCTCCAAATGTCCAGTTGCATTTTCTACAGAAAGAGTGTTCAGATCTGCTCAATCAAAAGTATGGTTTAACTCTGTTAGCTAAATGCACAGATCAGAAAGTAGTTTCACCGAATGATTCTGTGTAGTTTATATTTGAAGACATTCCTTTTTCCACTATTACCCTCTTAGCGCTCCGAATCTCCACTTGCATTTTCTACAAAAAGAGTGTTTCATAACTGCTCAATCAAAAATATGTTTTATCTCTGTTAACTGAATTTACAGATCAGAAATAAGTTTCACAGAATGCATCTGTGTAGTTTTTATTTGAAGATATTCTTTTTCCCAATGTAGGCCTCTTAGCGCTTAGCATGTCCAATTGCAGTTTCTACAGAAAGAGTGTTTCAGAACGGCTCAATCAAAAGTAAGGTTGAACTCTGTTAGTTGAATGCACAGAACAGAAAGAATTTTCACAGAATGCTACTGTGTAGTTTATATTTGAATATATTCCTTTTTCCACTATTACCCTCTTAGCGCTCCGAATCTCCACTTGCATTTTCTACAGAAAGAGTGTTCAGAACTGCGCAATCAAAAGTATGGTTTAACTCTGTTAGCTTAATGAACATATCAAAAATAAGTTTCACACAACGCTTCTGTGTAGTTTTTATTTGAAGATATTATTTTTCCCAATATAGGCCTCTTAGCGCTCAGAATGTCCAATTGCAGTTTCTACAGAAAGAGTGTTTCAGAAAGGCTCAATCAAAAGTAAGGTTCAACTCCGTTAGTTGAATGCACAGAACAGAAAGAAGTTTCATACAATGCTTCTGTGTAGTTTATATTTGAACATATTCTTTTTTCCACTATTACCCACTTAGCGCTACGAATGTCCAGTTGCATTTTCTACAGACAGAGTGTTTCAAAACTGCTCAATCAAAAGTATGGTTTAACTCTGTTAGCTGAATGCTCAGATCAGAAAGAAGTTTCACAGAATGCTTCTGTGTAGTTTATATTTGAATATATTCCTTTTTCCACTACTACCCTCTTAGCGCTCCAAATGTCCAGTTGCATTTTCTACAGAAAGAGTGTTCAGATCTGCTCAATCAAAAGTATGGTTTAACTCTGTTAGCTGAATGCACAGATCCGAAAGAAGTTTCACAGAATGATTCTGTGCAGTTTATATATGGAGACATTCCTTTTTCCACTATTACCCTCTTAGCGCTCCGAATCTCCACTTGCATTTTCTACAGAAAGAGTGTTTCAGAACGGCTCAATCAAAACTAAGGTTCAAATCTTTTAGTTGAACAAACAGAACAGAAAGAAGTTTCACAGAATTCTTCTGTGTAGTTTTTATTTGTAGACATTCTTTTTCCCAATATAGGCCTCTTAGCGCTCAGAATGTCCAATTGCAGTTTCTACAGAAAGAGTGTTTCAGAACGGCTCAATCAAAAGTAAGGTTCATCTCTGTTAGTTGAATGCACGGAACAGAAAGAAGTTTCATACAATGCTTCTGTGTAGTTTATATTTGAACATATTCTTTTTTCCACTATTACCCACCTAGTGCTACGAATGTCCAGTTGCATTTTCTACAGACAGAGTGTTTCAAAACTGCTCAATCAAAAGTATGGTTTAACTCTGTTAGCTGAATGCTCAGATCAGAAAGAAGTTTCACAGAATGCTTCTGTGTAGTTTATATTTGAATATATTCCTTTTTCCACTACTACGCTCTTAGCGCTCCAAATGTCCAGTTGCATTTTGTACAGAAAGAATGTTCAGATCTGCTCAATCAAAAGTATGGTTTAACTCTGTTAGCTGCATGCACAGATCAGAAAGAAGTTTCACCGAATGATTCTGTGTAGTTTATATTTGAAGACATTCCTTTTTCCACTATTACCCTCTTAGCGATCCGAATCTCCACTTGCATTTTCTACAAAAAGAGTGTTTCATACCTGCTCAATCAAAAATATGTTTTATCTCTGTTAACTGAATTTACAGATCAGAAATAAGTTTCACAGAATGCATCTGTGTAGTTTTTATTTGAAGATATTCTTTTTCCCAATATAGGCCTCTTAGCGCTTAGCATGTCCAATTGCAGTTTCTACAGAAAGAGTGTTTCAGAACGGCTCAATCAAAAGTAAGGTTCAACTCTGTTAGTTGAATGCACAGAACAGAAAGAATTTTCACAGAATGCTACTGTGTAGTTTATATTTGAATATATTCATTTTTCCACTATTACCCTCTTAGCGCTCCGAATGTCCATTTGCATTTTCTACAGAAAGAGTGTTCAGAACTGCGCAATCAAAAGTATGGTTTAACTCTGTTAGCTTAATGAACATATCAGTAATAAGTTTCAAACAATGCTTCTGTGTAGTTTTTATTTGAAGATATTATTTTTCCCAATATAGGCCTCTTAGCGCTCAGAATGTCCAATTGCAGTTTCTACAGAAAGAGTGTTTCAGAACGGCTCAATCAAAAGTAAGGTTCAACTCTGTTAGTTGAATGCACAGAACAGAAAGAAGTTTCATACAATGCTTCTGTGTAGTTTATATTTGAACATATTCTTTTTTCCACTATTACCCACTTAGCGCTACGAATGTCCAGTTGCATTTTCTACAGACAGAGTGTTTCAAAACTGCTCAATCAAAAGTATGGTTTAACTCTGTTAGCTGAATGCTCAGATCAGAAAGAAGTTTCACAGAATGCTTCTGTGTAGTTTATATTTGAATATATTCCTTTTTCCACTACTACTCTCTTAGCGCTCCAAATGTCCAGTTGCATTTTCTACAGAAAGAGTGTTCAGATCTGCTCAATCAAAAGTATGTTTTAATCCTGTTAGCTGAATGCACAGATCAGAAAGAAGTTTCACATAATGATTCTGTGTAGTTTATATTTGGAGACATTCCTTTTCCACTATTACCCTCTTAGCGCTCCGAATCTCCACTTGCATTTTCTACAGAAAGAGTGTTTCATAACTGCTCAATCAAAAATATGTTTTATCTCTGTTAACTGAATTTACAGATCAGAATTTAGTTTCACAGAATGCATCTGTGTAGTTTTTATTTGAAGATATTATTTTTCCCAATGTAGGCCTCTTAGCGCTTAGCATGTCCAATTGCAGTTTCTACAGAAAGAGTGTTTCAGAAAGGCTCAATCAAAAGTAAGGTTCAACTCTGTTAGTTGAATGCACAGAACAGAAAGAATTTTCACAGAATGCTACTGTGTAGTTTATATTTGAATATATTCCTTTTTCCACTATTACCCTCTTAGCGCTCCGAATGTCCACTTGCATTTTCTACAGAAAGAGTGTTCAGAACTGCGCAATCAAAAGCATGGTTTAACTCTGTTAGCTTAATGAACATATCAGAAATAAGTTTCACACAATGCTTCTGTGTAGTTTTTATTTGAAGATATCATTTTTCCCAATAGAGGCCTCTTAGCGCTCAGAATGTCCAATTGCAGTTTCTACAGAAAGAGTGTTTCAGAAAGGCTCAATCAAAAGTAAGGTTCAACTCTGTTAGTTGAATGCACAGAACAGAAAGAAGTTTCATACAATGCTTCTGTGTAGTTTATATTTGAACAGATTCTTTTTTCCACTATTACCCATTTAGCGCTATGAATGTCCAGTTGCATTTTCTACAGACAGAGTGTTTCAAAACTGCTCAATCAAAAGTATGGTTTAACTCTGTTAGCTGAATGCTCAGATCAGAAAGAAGTTTCACAGAATGCTTCTGTGTAGTTTATATTTGAATATATTCCTTTTTCCACTACTACTCTATTAGCGCTCCAAATGTCCAGTTGCATATTCTACAGAAAGAGTGTTCAGATCTGCTCAATCAAAAGTATGGTTTAAATCTGTTAGCTGAATGCACAGATCAGAAAGAAGTTTCACAGAATGATTCTGTGTAGTTTATATTTGGAGACATTCCTTTTTCCACTATTACCCTCTTAGCGCTCCGAATCTCCACTTGCATTTTCTACAGAAATAGTGTTTCAGAACGGCTCAATCAAAACTAAGGTTCAACTCTTTAGTTGAACAAACAGAACAGAAAGAAGTTTCACACAATTCTTCTGTGTAGTTTTTATTTGTAGACATTCTTTTTCCCAATATAGGCCTCTTAGCGCTCAGAATGTCCAATTGCAGTTTCTACAGAAAGAGTGTTTCAGAACGGTTCAATCAAAAGTAAGGTTCAACTCTGTTAGTTGAATGCACAGAACAGAAAGAAGTTTCATACAATGCTTCTGTGTAGTTTATATTTGAACATATTCTTTTTTCCACTATTACCCACTTAGCGCTACGAATGTCCAGTTGCATTTTCTACAGACAGAGTGTTTCAAAACTGCTCAATCAAAAGTATGGTTTAACTCTGTTAGCTGAATGCTCAGATCAGAAAGAAGTTTCACAGAATGCTTCTGTGTAGTTTATATTTGTATATATTCCTTTTTCCACTACTACGCTCTTAGCGCTCCAAATGTCCAGTTGCATTTTCAACAGAAAGAGTGTTCAGATCTGCTCAATCAAAAGTATGGTTTAACTCTGTTAGCTGAATGCACAGATCAGAAAGAAGTTTCACCGAATGATTCTGTGTAGTTTATATTTGAAGACATTCCTTTTTCCACTATTACCCTCTTAGCGCTCCGAATCTCCACTTGCATTTTCTACAAAAAGAGTGTTTCATAACTGCTCAATCAAAAATATGTTTTTTCTCTGTTAACTGAATTTACAGATCAGAAATAAGTTTCACAGAATGCATCTGTGTAGTTTTTATTTGAAGATATTCTTTTTCCCAATGTAGGCCTCTTAGCGCTTAGCATGTCCAATTGCAGTTTCTACAGAAAGAGTGTTTCAGAACGGCTCAATCAAAAGTAAGGTTCAACTCTGTTAGTTGAATGCACAGAACAGAAAGAATTTTCACAGAATGCTACTGTGTAGTTTATATTTGAATATATTACTTTTTCCACTATTACCCTCTTAGCGCTCCGAATGTCCACTTGCATTTTCTACAGAAAGAGTGTTCAGAACTGCGCAATCAAAAGTATGGTTTAACTCTGTTAGCTTAATGAACATATCAGAAATAAGTTTCACACAACGCTTCTGTGTAGTTTTTATTTGAAGATATTATTTTTCCCAATATAGGCCTCTTAGCGCTCAGAATGTCCAATTGCAGTTTCTACAGAAAGAGTGTTTCAGAAAGGCTCAATCCAAAGTAAGGTTCAACTCTGTTAGTTGAATGCACAGAACAGAAAGAAGTTTCATACAATGCTTCTGTGTAGTTTATATTTGAACATATTCTTTTTTCCACTATTACCCACTTAGCGCTACGAATGTCCAGTTGCATTTTCTACAGACAGAGTGTTTCAAAACTGCTCAATCAAAAGTATGGTTTAACTCTGTTAGCTGAATGCTCAGATCAGAAAGAAGTTTCACAGAATGCTTCTGTGTAGTTTATATTTGAATATATTACTTTTTCCACTACTACTCTCTTAGCGCTCCAAATGTCCAGTTGCATTTTCTACAGAAAGAGTGTTCAGATCTGCTCAATCAAAAGTATGGTTTAACACTGTTAGCTGAATGCACAGATCAGAAAGAAGTTTCACCGAATGATCTGTGTAGTTTATATTTGAAGACATTCCTTTTTCCACTATTACCCTCTTAGCGCTCCGAATCTCCACTTGCATTTTCTACAAAAAGAGTGTTTCATAACTGCTCAATCAAAAATATGTTTTATCTCTGTTAACTGAATTTACAGATCAGAAATAAGTTTCACAGAATGCATCTGTGTAGTTTTTATTTGAAGATATTCTTTTTCCCAATGTAGGCCTCTTAGCGCTTAGCATGTCCAATTGCAGTTTCTACAGAAAGAGTGTTTCAGAACGGCTCAATCAAAAGTAAGGTTCAACTCTGTTAGTTGAATGCACAGAACAGAAAGAATTTTCACAGAATGCTACTGTGTAGTTTATATTTGAATATATTCCTTTTTCCACTATTACCCTCTTAGCGCTCCGAATGTCCACTTGCATTTTCTACAGAAAGAGTGTTCAGAACTGCGCAATCAAAAGTATGGTTTAACTCTGTTAGCTTAATGAACATATCAGAAATAAGTTTCACACAATGCTTCTGGGTAGTTTTTATTTGAAGATATTATTTTTCCCAATAGAGGCCTCTTAGCGCTCAGAATGTCCAATTGCAGTTTCTACAGAAAGAGTGTTTCAGAAAGGCTCAATCAAAAGTAAGGTTCAACTCTGTTAGTTGAATGCACAGAACAGAAAGAAGTTTCATACAATGCTTCTGTGTAGTTTATATTTGAACATATTCTTTTTTCCACTATTACCCACTTAGCGCTACGAATGTCCAGTTGCATTTTCTACAGACAGAGTGTTTCAAAACTGCTCAATCAAAAGTATGGTTTAACTCTGTTAGCTGAATGCTCAGATCAGAAAGAAGTTTCACAGAATGCTTCTGTGTAGTTTATATTTGAATATATTCCTTTTTCCACTACTAATCTCTTAGCGCTCCAAATGTCCAGTTGCATTTTCTACAGAAAGAGTGTTCAGATCTGCTCAATCAAAAGTATGGTTTAACTCTGTTAGCTGAATGCACAGATCAGAAAGAAGTTTCACAGAATGATTCTGTGTAGTTTATATTTGGAGACATTCCTTTTTCCACTATTACCCTCTTAGCGCTCCGAATCTCCACTTGCATTTTCTACAGAAAGAGTGTTTCAGAACGGCTCAATCAAAACTAATGTTCAAATCTTTTAGTTGAACAAACAGAACAGAAAGAAGTTTCACACAATTCTTCTGTGTAGTTTTTATTTGTAGACATTCTTTTTCCCAATATAGGCCTCTTAGCACTCAGAATGTCCAATTGCAGTTTCTACAGAAAGAGTGTTTCAGAACGGCTCAATCAAAAGTAAGGTTCAACTCTGTTAGTTGAATGCACAGAACAGAAAGAAGTTTCATACAATGCTTCTGTGTAGTTTATATTTGAACATAATCTTTTTTCCACTATTACCCACTTAGCGCTACGAATGTCCAGTTGCATTTTCTACAGACAGAGTGTTTCAAAACTGCTCAATCAAAAGTATGGTTTAACTCTGTTAGCTGAATGCTCAGATCAGAAAGAAGTTTCACAGAATGCTTCTGTGTAGTTTATATTTGAATATATTCCTTTTTCAACTACTACGCTCTTAGCGCTCCAAATGTCCAGTTGCATTTTCTACAGAAAGAGTGTTCAGATCTGCTCAATCAAAAGTATGGTTTAACTCTGTTAGCTGAATGCACAGATCAGAAAGAAGTTTCACAGAATGATTCTGTGTAGTTTATATTTGAAGACATTCCTTTTTCCACTATTACCCCCTTAGCGCTCCGAATCTCCACTTGCATTTTCTACAAAAACAGTGTTTCATAACTGCTCAATCAAAAATATGTTTTATCTCTGTTAACTGAATTTACAGATCAGAAATAAGTTTCACAGAATGCATCTGTGTAGTTTTTATTTGAAGATATTCTTTTTCCCAATGTAGGCCTCTTAGCGCTTAGCATGTCCAATTGCAGTTTCTACAGAAAGAGTGTTTCAGAACGGCTCAATCAAAAGTAAGGTTCAACTCTGTTAGTTGAATGCACAGAACAGAAAGAATTTTCACAGAATGCTACTGTGTAGTTTATATTTGAATATATTCCTTTTTCCACTATTACCCTCTTAGCGCTCCGAATGTCCACTTGCATTTTCTACAGAAAGAGTGTTCAGAACTGCGCAATCAAAAGTATGGTTTAACTCTGTTAGCTTAATGAACATATCAGAAATAAGTTTCACACAATGCTTCTGTGTAGTTTTTATTTGAAGATATTATTTTTCCCAATATAGGCCTCTTTGCGCTCAGAATGTCCAATTGCAGTTTCTACAGAAAGAGTGTTTCAGAAAGGCTCAATCAAAAGTAAGGTTCAACTCTGTTAGTTGAATGCACAGAACAGAAAGAAGTTTCATACAATGCTTCTGTGTAGTTTATATTTGAACATATTCTTTTTTCCACTATTACCCACTTAGCGCTACGAATGTCCAGTTGCATTTTCTACAGACAGAGTGTTTCAAAACTGCTCAATCAAAAGTATGGTTTAACTCTGTTAGCTGAATGCTCAGATCAGAAAGAAGTTTCACAGAATGCTTCTGTGTAGTTTATATTTGAATATATTCCTTTTTCCACTACTAATCTCTTAGCGCTCCAAATGTCCAGTTGCATTTTCTACAGAAAGAGTGTTCAGATCTGCTCAATCAAAAGTATGGTTTAAGTCTGTTAGCTGAATGCACAGATCTGAAAGAAGTTTCACAGAATGATTCTGTGTAGTTTATATTTGGAGACATTCCTTTTTCCACTATTACCCTCTTAGCGCTCCGAATCTCCACTTGCATTTTCTACAGAAAGAGTGTTTCAGAACGGCTCAATCAAAACTAAGGTTCAACTCTTTTAGTTGAACAAACAGAACAGAAAGAAGTTTCACACAATTCTTCTGTGTAGTTTTTATTTGTAGACATTCTTTTTCCCAATATAGGCCTCTTAGCGCTCAGAATGTCCAATTGCAGTTTCTACAGAAAGAGTGTTTCAGAACGGCTCAATCAAAAGTAAGGTTCAACTCTGTTAGTTGAATGCACAGAACAGAAAGAAGTTTCATACAATGCTTCTGTGTAGTTTATATTTGAACATATTCTTTTTTCCACTATTACCCACTTAGCGCTACGAATGTCCAGTTGCATTTTCTACAGACAGAGTGTTTCAAAACTGCTCAATCAAAAGTATGGTTTAACTCTGTTAGCTGAATGCTCAGATCAGAAAGAAGTTTCACAGAATGCTTCTGTGTAGTTTATATTTGAATATATTCCTTTTTCCACTACTACGCTCTTAGCGCTCCAAATGTCCAGTTGCATTTTCTACAGAAAGAGTGTTCAGATCTGCTCAATCAAAAGTATGGTTTAACTCTGTTAGCTGAATGCACAGATCAAAAAGAAGTTTCACCGAATGATTCTGTGTAGTTTATATTTGAAGACATTCCTTTTTCCACTATTACCCTCTTAGCGCTCCGAATCTCCACTTGCATTTTCTACAAAAACAGTGTTTCATAACTGCTCAATCAAAAATATGTTTTATCTCTGTTAACTGAATTTACAGATCAGAAATTAGTTTCACAGAATGCATCTGTGTAGTTTTTATTTGAAGATATTCTTTTTCCCAATGTAGGCCTCTTAGCGCTTAGCATGTCCAATTGCAGTTTCTACAGAAAGAGTGTTTCAGAACGGCTCAATCAAAAGTAAGGTTCAACTCTGTTAGTTGAATGCACAGAACAGAAAGAATTTTCACAGAATGCTACTGTGTAGTTTATATTTGAATATATTCCTTTTTCCACTATTACCCTCTTAGCGCTCCGAATGTCCACTTGCATTTTCTACAGAAAGAGTGTTCAGAACTGCGCAATCAAAAGTATGGTTTAACTCTGTTAGCTTAATGAACATATCAGAAATAAGTTTCACACAATGCTTCTGTGTAGTTTTTATTTGAAGATATTATTTTTCCCAATATAGGCCTCTTTGCGCTCAGAATGTCCAATTGCAGTTTCTACAGAAAGAGTGTTTCAGAAAGGCTCAATCAAAAGTAAGGTTCAACTCTGTTAGTTGAATGCACAGAACAGAAAGAAGTTTCATACAATGCTTCTGTGTAGTTTATATTTGAACATATTCTTTTTTCCACTATTACCCACTTAGCGCTACGAATGTCCAGTTGCATTTTCTACAGACAGAGTGTTTCAAAACTGCTCAATCAAAAGTATGGTTTAACTCTGTTAGCTGAATGCTCAGATCAGAAAGAAGTTTCACAGAATGCTTCTGTGTAGTTTATATTTGAATATATTCCTTTTTCCACTACTACACTCTTAGCGCTCCAAATGTCCAGTTGCATTTTCTACAGAAAGAGTGTTCAGATCTGCTCAATCAAAAGTATGGTTTAAGTCTGTTAGCTGAATGCACAGATCTGAAAGAAGTTTCACAGAATGATTCTGTGTAGTTTATTTTTGGAGACATTCCTTTTTCCACTATTACCCTCTTAGCGCTCCGAAACTCCACTTGCATTTTCTACAGAAAGAGTGTTTCAGAACGGCTCAATCAAAACTAAGGTTCAACTCTTTTAGTTGAACAAACAGAACAGAAAGAAGTTTCACACAATTCTTCTGTGTAGTTTTTATTTGTAGACATTCTTTTTCCCAATATAGGCCTCTTAGCGCTCAGAATGTCCAATTGCAGTTTCTACAGAAAGAGTGTTTCAGAACGGCTCAATCAAAAGTAAGGTTCAACTCTGTTAGTTGAATGCACAGAACAGAAAGAAGTTTCATACAATGCTTCTGTGTAGTTTATATTTGAACATATTTTTTTTCCACTATTACCCACTTAGCGCTACGAATGTCCAGTTGCATTTTCTACAGACAGAGTGTTTCAAAACTGCTCAATCAAAAGTATGGTTTAACTCTGTTAGCTGAATGCTCAGATCAGAAAGAAGTTTCACAGAATGCTTCTGTGTAGTTTATATTTGAATATATTCCTTTTTCCACTACTACGCTCTTAGCGCTCCAAATGTCCAGTTGCATTTTCTACAGAAAGAGTGTTCAGATCTGCTCAATCAAAAGTATGGTTTAACTCTGTTAGCTGAATGCACAGATCAGAAAGAAGTTTCACCGAATGATTCTGTGTAGTTTATATTTGAAGACATTCCTTTTTCCACTATTACCCTCTTAGCGCTCCGAATCTCCACTTGCATTTTCTACAAAAAGAGTGTTTCATAACTGCTCAATCAAAAATATGTTTTATCTCTGTTAACTGAATTTACAGATCAGAAATAAGTTTCACAGAATGCATCTGTGTAGTTTTTATTTGAAGATATTCTTTTTCCCAATGTAGGCCTCTTAGCGCTTAGCATGTCCAATTGCAGTTTCTACAGAAAGAGTGTTTCAGAACGGCTCAATCAAAAGTAAGGTTCAACTCTGTTAGTTGAATGCACAGAACAGAAAGAATTTTCACAGAATGCTACTGTGTAGTTTATATTTGAATATATTCCTTTTTCCACTATTACCCTCTTAGCGCTCCGAATGTCCACTTGCATTTTCTACAGAAAGAGTGTTCAGAACTGCGCAATCAAAAGTATGGTTTAACTCTGTTAGCTTAATGAACATATCAGAAATAAGTTTCACACAATGCTTCTGTGTAGTTTTTATTTGAAGATATTATTTTTCCCAATATAGGCCTCTTTGCGCTCAGAATGTCCAATTGCAGTTTCTACAGAAAGAGTGTTTCAGAAAGGCTCAATCAAAAGTAAGGTTCAACTCTGTTAGTTGAATGCACAGAACAGAAAGAAGTTTCATACAATGCTTCTGTGTAGTTTATATTTGAACATATTCTTTTTTCCACTATTACCCACTTAGCGCTACGAATGTCCAGTTGCATTTTCTACAGACAGAGTGTTTCAAAACTGCTCAATCAAAAGTATGGTTTAACTCTGTTAGCTGAATGCTCAGATCAGAAAGAAGTTTCACAGAATGCTTCTGTGTAGTTTATATTTGAATATATTCCTTTTTCCACTACTAATCTCTTAGCGCTCCAAATGTCCAGTTGCATTTTCTACAGAAAGAGTGTTCAGATCTGCTCAATCAAAAGTATGGTTTAAGTCTGTTAGCTGAATGCACAGATCTGAAAGAAGTTTCACAGAATGATTCTGTGTAGTTTATATTTGGAGACATTCCTTTTTCCACTATTACCCTCTTAGCGCTCCGAATCTCCACTTGCATTTTCTACAGAAAGAGTGTTTCAGAACGGCTCAATCAAAACTAAGGTTCAACTCTTTTAGTTGAACAAACAGAACAGAAAGAAGTTTCACACAATTCTTCTGTGTAGTTTTTATTTGTAGACATTCTTTTTCCCAATATAGGCCTCTTAGCGCTCAGAATGTCCAATTGCAGTTTCTACACAAAGAGTGTTTCAGAACGGCTCAATCAAAAGTAAGGTTCAACTCTGTTAGTTGAATGCACAGAACAGAAAGAAGTTTCATACAATGCTTCTGTGTAGTTTATATTTGAACATATTCTTTTTTCCACTATTACCCACTTAGCGCTACGAATGTCCAGTTGCATTTTCTACAGACAGAGTGTTTCAAAACTGCTCAATCAAAAGTATGGTTTAACTCTGTTAGCTGAATGCTCAGATCAGAAAGAAGTTTCACAGAATGCTTCTGTGTAGTTTATATTTGAATATATTCCTTTTTCCACTACTACGCTCTTAGCGCTCCAAATGTCCAGTTGCATTTTCTACAGAAAGAGTGTTCAGATCTGCTCAATCAAAAGTATGGTTTAACTCTGTTAGCTGAATGCACAGATCAGAAAGAAGTTTCACCGAATGATTCTGTGTAGTTTTTATTTGAAGACATTCCTTTTTCCACTATTACCCTCTTAGCGCTCCGAGTCTCCACTTGCATTTTCTACAAAAACAGTGTTTCATAACTGCTCAATCAAAAATATGTTTTATCTCTGTTAACTGAATTTACAGATCAGAAATTAGTTTCACAGAATGCATCTGTGTAGTTTTTATTTGAAGATATTCTTTTTCCCAATGTAGGCCTCTTAGCGCTTAGCA
Source organism: Symphalangus syndactylus (assembly GCF_028878055.3). Taxonomy (NCBI): domain Eukaryota; kingdom Metazoa; phylum Chordata; class Mammalia; order Primates; family Hylobatidae; genus Symphalangus; species Symphalangus syndactylus. Next base: position 6,436,272 of record NC_072445.2, on the reverse strand, counting down.
TGTCCAATTGCAGTTTCTACAGAAAGAGTGTTTCAGAACGGCTCAATCAAAAGTAAGGTTCAACTCTGTTAGTTGAATGCACAGAACAGAAAGAATTTTCACAGAATGCTACTGTGTAGTTTATATTTGAATATATTCCTTTTTCCACTATTACCCTCTTAGCGCTCCGAATGTCCACTTGCATTTTCTACAGAAAGAGTGTTCAGAACTGCGCAATCAAAAGTATGGTTTAACTCTGTTAGCTTAATGAACATATCAGAAATAAGTTTCACACAATGCTTCTGTGTAGTTTTTATTTGAAGATATTATTTTTCCCAATATAGGCCTCTTTGCGCTCAGAATGTCCAATTGCAGTTTCTACAGAAAGAGTGTTTCAGAAAGGCTCAATCAAAAGTAAGGTTCAACTCTGTTAGTTGAATGCACAGAACAGAAAGAAGTTTCATACAATGCTTCTGTGTAGTTTATATTTGAACATATTCTTTTTTCCACTATTACCCACTTAGCGCTACGAATGTCCAGTTGCATTTTCTACAGACAGAGTGTTTCAAAACTGCTCAATCAAAAGTATGGTTTAACTCTGTTAGCTGAATGCTCAGATCAGAAAGAAGTTTCACAGAATGCTTCTGTGTAGTTTATATTTGAATATATTCCTTTTTCCACTACTACACTCTTAGCGCTCCAAATGTCCAGTTGCATTTTCTACAGAAAGAGTGTTCAGATCTGCTCAATCAAAAGTATGGTTTAAGTCTGTTAGCTGAATGCACAGATCTGAAAGAAGTTTCACAGAATGATTCTGTGTAGTTTATTTTTGGAGACATTCCTTTTTCCACTATTACCCTCTTAGCGCTCCGAAACTCCACTTGCATTTTCTACAGAAAGAGTGTTTCAGAACGGCTCAATCAAAACTAAGGTTCAACTCTTTTAGTTGAACAAACAGAACAGAAAGAAGTTTCACACAATTCTTCTGTGTAGTTTTTATTTGTAGACATTCTTTTTCCCAATATAGGCCTCTTAGCGCTCAGAATGTCCAATTGCAGTTTCTACAGAAAGAGTGTTTCAGAACGGCTCAATCAAAAGTAAGGTTCAACTCTGTTAGTTGAATGCACAGAACAGAAAGAAGTTTCATACAATGCTTCTGTGTAGTTTATATTTGAACATATTTTTTTTCCACTATTACCCACTTAGCGCTACGAATGTCCAGTTGCATTTTCTACAGACAGAGTGTTTCAAAACTGCTCAATCAAAAGTATGGTTTAACTCTGTTAGCTGAATGCTCAGATCAGAAAGAAGTTTCACAGAATGCTTCTGTGTAGTTTATATTTGAATATATTCCTTTTTCCACTACTACGCTCTTAGCGCTCCAAATGTCCAGTTGCATTTTCTACAGAAAGAGTGTTCAGATCTGCTCAATCAAAAGTATGGTTTAACTCTGTTAGCTGAATGCACAGATCAGAAAGAAGTTTCACCGAATGATTCTGTGTAGTTTATATTTGAAGACATTCCTTTTTCCACTATTACCCTCTTAGCGCTCCGAATCTCCACTTGCATTTTCTACAAAAAGAGTGTTTCATAACTGCTCAATCAAAAATATGTTTTATCTCTGTTAACTGAATTTACAGATCAGAAATAAGTTTCACAGAATGCATCTGTGTAGTTTTTATTTGAAGATATTCTTTTTCCCAATGTAGGCCTCTTAGCGCTTAGAATGTCCAATTGCAGTTTCTACAGAAAGAGTGTTTCAGAACGGCTCAATCAAAAGTAAGGTTCAACTCTGTTAGTTGAATGCACAGAACAGAAAGAATTTCCACAGAATGCTACTGTGTAGTTTATATTTGAATATATTCCTTTTTCCACTATTACCCTCTTAGCGCTCCGAATGTCCACTTGCATTTTCTACAGAAAGAGTGTTCAGAACTGCGCAATCAAAAGTATGGTTTAACTCTGCTAGCTTAATGAACATATCAGAAATAACTTTCACACAATGCTTCTGTGTAGTTTTTATTTGAAGATATTATTTTTCCCAATATAGGCCTCTTAGCGCTCAGAATGTCCAATTGCAGTTTCCACAGAAAGAGTATTTCAGAAAGGCTCAATCTAAAGTGAGGTTCAACTCTGTTAGTTGAATGCACAGAACAGAAAGAAGTTTCATACAATGCTTCTGTGTAGTTTATATTTGAATATATTGTTTTTTCCAGTATTACCCACTTAGCGCTACGAATGTCCAGTTGCATTTTCTACAGACAGAGTGTTTCAAAACTGCTCAATTAAAAGTATGGTTTAACTCTGTTAGCTGAATGCTCAGATCAGAAAGAAGTTTCACAGAATGCTTCTGTGTAGTTTATATTTGAATATATTCCTTTTCCACTACTACTCTCTTAGCGCTCCAAATGTCCAGTTGCATTTTCTACAGAAAGTGTGTTCAGATCTGCTCAATCAAAAGTATGGTTAAACTCTGTTTGCTGAATGCACAGATCAGAAAGAAGTTTCACAGAATGATTCTGTGTAGTTTATATTTGGAGACATTCCTTTTTCCACTATTACCCTCTTAGCGCTCCGAATCTCCACTTGCATTTTCTACAGAAAGAGTGTTTCAGAACGGCTCAATCAAAACTAAGGTTCAACTCTTTTAGTTGAACAATCAGAACAGAAAGAAGTTTCACACAATTCTTCTGTGTAGTTTTTATTTGTAGACATTCTTTTTCCCAATATAGGCCTCTTAGCGCTCAGAATGTCCAATTGCAGTTTCTACACAAAGAGTGTTTCAGAACGGCTCAATCAAAAGTAAGGTTCAACTCTGTTAGTTGAATGCACAGAACAGAAAGAAGTTTCATACAATGCTTCTGTGTAGTTTATATTTGAACATATTCTTTTTTCCACTATTACCCACTTAGCGCTACGAATGTCCAGTTGCATTTTCTACAGACAGAGTGTTTCAAAACTGCTCAATCAAAAGTATGGTTTAACTCTGTTAGCTGAATGCTCAGATCAGAAAGAAGTTTCACAGAATGCTTCTGTGTAGTTTATATTTGAATATATTCCTTTTCCACTACTACTCTCTTAGCGCTCCAAATGTCCAGTTGCATTTTCTACAGAAAGTGTGTTCAGATCTGCTCAATCAAAAGTATGGTTAAACTCTGTTTGCTGAATGCACAGATCAGAAAGAAGTTTCACAGAATGATTCTGTGTAGTTTATATTTGGAGACATTCCTTTTTCCACTATTACCCTCTTAGCGCTCCGAATCTCCACTTGCATTTTCTACAGAAAGAGTGTTTCAGAACGGCTCAATCAAAACTAAGGTTCAACTCTTTTAGTTGAACAATCAGAACAGAAAGAAGTTTCACACAATTCTTCTGTGTAGTTTTTATTTGTAGACATTCTTTTTCCCAATATAGGCCTCTTAGCGCTCAGAATGTCCAATTGCAGTTTCTACACAAAGAGTTTTTCAGAACGGCTCAATCAAAAGTAAGGTTCAACTCTGTTAGTTGAATGCACAGAACAGAAAGAAGTTTCATACAATGCTTCTGTGTAGTTTATGTTTGAACATAATCTTTTTTCCACTATTACCCACTTAGCGCTACGAATGTCCAGTTGCATTTTCTACAGACAGAGTGTTTCAAAACTGCTCAATCAAAAGTATGGTTTAACTCTGTTAGCTGAATGCTCAGATCAGAAAGAAGTTTCACAGAATGCTTCTGTGTAGTTTATATTTGAATATATTCCTTTTTCCACTACTACGCTCTTAGCGCTCCAAATGTCCAGTTGCATTTTCTACAGAAAGAGTGTTCAGATCTGCTCAATCAAAAGTATGGTTTAACTCTGTTAGCTGAATGCACAGATCAGAAAGAAGTTTCACAGAATGATTCTGTGTAGTTTATATTTGAAGACATTCCTTTTTCCACTATTACCCCCTTAGCGCTCCGAATCTCCACTTGCATTTTCTACAAAAACAGTGTTTCATAACTGCTCAATCAAAAATATGTTTTATCTCTGTTAACTGAATTTACAGATCAGAAATAAGTTTCACAGAATGCATCTGTGTAGTTTTTATTTGAAGATATTCTTTTTCCCAATGTAGGCCTCTTAGCGCTTAGCATGTCCAATTGCAGTTTCTACAGAAAGAGTGTTTCAGAACGGCTCAATCAAAAGAAAGGTTCAACTCTGTTAGTTGAATGCACAGAAGAGAAAGAATTTTCACAGAATGCTACTGTGTAGTTTATATTTGAATATATTCCTTTTTCCACTATTACCCTCTTAGCGCTCCGAATGTCCACTTGCATTTTCTACAGAAAGAGTGTTCAGAACTGCGCAATCAAAAGTATGGTTTAACTCTGTTAGCTTAATGAACATATCAGAAATAAGTTTCACACAATGCTTCTGTGTAGTTTTTATTTGAAGATATTATTTTTCCCAATATAGTCCTCTTAGCGCTCAGAATGTCCAATTGCAGTTTCTACAGAAAGAGTGTTTCAGAAAGGCTCAATCAAAAGTAAGGTTCAACTCTGTTAGTTGAATTCACAGAACAGAAAGAAGTTTCATACAATGCTTCTGTGTAGTTTATATTTGAACATATTCTTTTTTCCAGTATTACCCTCTTAGCGCTACGAATGTCCAGTTGCATTTTCTACAGACAGGGTGTTTCAAAACTGCTCAATCAAAAGTATGGTTTAACTCTGTTAGCTGAATGCTCAGATCAGAAAGAAGTTTCACAGAATGCTTCTGTGTAGTTTATATTTGAATATATTCCTTTTTCCACTACTACTCTCTTAGCGCTCCAAATGTCCAGTTGCATTTTCTACCGAAAGTGTGTTCAGATCTGCTCAATCAAAAGTATGGTTTAACTCTGTTTGCTGAATGCACAGATCAGAAAGAAGTTTCACAGAATGATTCTGTGTAGTTTATATTTGGAGACATTCCTTTTTCCACTATTACCCTCTTAGCGCTCCGAATCTCCACTTGCATTTTCTACAGAAAGAGTGTTTCAGAACGGCTCAATCAAAACTAAGGTTCAACTCTTTTAGTTGAACAAACAGAACAGAAAGAAGTTTCACACAATTCTTCTGTGTAGTGTTTATTTGTAGACATTCTTTTTCCCAATATAGGCCTCTTAGCGCTCAGAATGTCCAATTGCAGTTTCTACAGAAAGAGTGTTTCAGAACGGCTCAATCAAAAGTAAGGTTCAACTCTGTTAGTTGAATGCACAGAACAGAAAGAAGTTTCATACAATGCTTCTGTGTAGTTTATATTTGAACATATTCTTTTTTCCACTATTACCCACTTAGCGCTACGAATGTCCAGTTGCATTTTCTACAGACAGAGTGTTTCAAAACTGCTCAATCAAAAGTATGGTTTAACTCTGTTAGCTGAATGCTCAGATCAGAAAGAAGTTTCACAGAATGCTTCTGTGTAGTTTATATTTGAATATATTCCTTTTTCCACTACTACTCTCTTAGCGCTCCAAATGTCCAGTTGCATTTTCTACCGAAAGTGTGTTCAGATCTGCTCAATCAAAAGTATGGTTTAACTCTGTTTGCTGAATGCACAGATCAGAAAGAAGTTTCACAGAATGATTCTGTGTAGTTTATATTTGGAGACATTCCTTTTTCCACTATTACCCTCTTAGCGCTCCGAATCTCCACTTGCATTTTCTACAGAAAGAGTGTTTCAGAACGGCTCAATCAAAACTAAGGTTCAACTCTTTTAGTTGAACAAACAGAACAGAAAGAAGTTTCACACAATTCTTCTGTGTAGTGTTTATTTGTAGACATTCTTTTTCCCAATATAGGCCTCTTAGCGCTCAGAATGTCCAATTGCAGTTTCTACAGAAAGAGTGTTTCAGAACGGCTCAATCAAAAGTAAGGTTCAACTCTGTTAGTTGAATGCACAGAACAGAAAGAAGTTTCATACAATGCTTCTGTGTAGTTTATATTTGAACATATTCTTTTTTCCCCTATTACCCACTTAGCGCTACGAATGTCCTGTTGCATTTTCTACAGACAGAGTGTTTCAAAACTGCTCAATCAAAAGTATGGTTTAACTCTGTTAGCTGAATGCTCAGATCAGAAAGAAGTTTCACAGAATGCTTCTGTGTAGTTTATATTTGAATATATTCCTTTTTCCACTACTACGCTCTTAGCGCTCCAAATGTCCAGTTGCATTTTCTACAGAAAGAGTGTTCAGATCTGCTCAATCAAAAGTATGGTTTAACTCTGTTAGCTGAATGCACAGATCAGAAAGAAGTTTCACGGAATGATTCTGTGTAGTTTATATTTGAAGACATTCCATTTTCCACTATTAACCTCTTAGCGCTCCGAATCTCCACTTGCATTTTCTACAAAAACAGTGTTTCATAACTGCTCAATCAAAAATATGTTTTATCTCTGTTAACTGAATTTACAGATCAGAAATAAGTTTCACAGAATGCATCTGTGTAGTTTTTATTTGAAGATATTCTTTTTCCCAATATACACCTCTTAGCGCTTAGCATGTCCAATTGCAGTTTCTACAGAAAGAGTGTTTCAGAACGGCTCAATCAAAAGTAAGGTTCAACTCTGTTAGTTGAATGCACAGAACAGAAAGAATTTTCACAGAATGCTACTGTGTAGTTTATATTTGAATATATTCCTTTTTCCACTATTACCCTCTTAGCGCTCCGAATGTCCAATTGCATTTTCTACAGAAAGAGTGTTCAGAACTGCGCAATCAAAAGTATGGTTTAACTCTGTTAGCTTAATGAACATATCAGTAATAAGTTTCACACAATGCTTCTGTGTAGTTTTTATTTGAAGATATTATTTTTCCCAATATAGGCCTCTTAGCGCTCAGAATGTCCAATTACAGTTTCTACAGAAAGAGTGTTTCAGAAAGGCTCAATCAAAAGTAAGGTTCAACTCTGTTAGTTGAATGCACAGAACAGAAAGAAGTTTCATACAATGCTTCTGTGTAGTTTATATTTGAACATATTCTTTTTTCCACTATTACCCACTTAGCGCTACGAATGTCCAGTTGCATTTTCTACAGACAGAGTGTTTCAAAACTGCTCAATCAAAAGTATGGTTTAACTCTGTTAGCTGAATGCTCAGATCAGAAAGAAGTTTCACAGAATGCTTCTGTGTAGTTTATATTTGAATATATTCCTTTTTCCACTACTACTCTCTTAGCGCTCCAAATGTCCAGTTGCATTTTCTACAGAAAGAGTGTTCAGATCTGCTCAATCAAAAGTATGGTTTAACTCTGTTAGCTGAATGAACAGATCAGAAAGAAGTTTCACAGAATGATTCTGTGTAGTTTATATTTGGAGACATTCCTTTTTCCACTATTACCCTCTTAGCGCTCCGAATCTCCACTTGCATTTTCTACAGAAAGAGTGTTTCAGAACGGCTCAATCAAAACTAAGGTTCAACTCTTTTTGTTGAACAAACAGAACAGAAAGAAGTTTCACACAATTCTTCTGTGTACTTTTTATTTGTAGACATTCTTTTTCCCAATATAGGCCTCTTAGCGCTCAGAATGTCCAATTGCAGTTTCTACAGAAAGAGTGTTTCAGAACGGCTCAATCAAAAGTAAGGTTCAACTATGTTAGTTGAATGCACAGAACAGAAAGAAGTTTCATACAATGCTTCTGTGTAGTTTATATTTGAACATATTCTTTTTTCCACTATTACCCACTTAGCGCTACGAATGTCCAGTTGCATTTTCTACAGACAGAGTGTTTCAAAACTGCTCAATCAAAAGTATGGTTTAACTCTGTTAGCTGAATGCTCAGATCAGAAAGAAGTTTCACAGAATGCTTCTGTGTAGTTTATATTTGAATATATTCCTTTTTCCACTACTACGCTCTTAGCGCTCCAAATGTCCAGTTGCATTTTCTACAGAAAGAGTGTTCAGATCTGCTCAATCAAAAGTATGGTTTAACTCTGTTAGCTGAATGCACAGATCAGAAAGAAGTTTCACCGAATGATTCTGTGTAGTTTATATTTGAAGACATTCCATTTTCCACTATTAACCTCTTAGCGCTCCGAATCTCCACTTGCATTTTCTACAAAAACAGTGTTTCATAACTGCTCAATCAAAAATATGTTTTATCTCTGTTAACTGAATTTACAGATCAGAAATAAGTTTCACAGAATGCATCTGTGTAGTTTTTATTTGAAGATATTCTTTTTCCCAATATAGACCTCTTAGCGCTTAGCATGTCCAATTGCAGTTTCTACAGAAAGAGTGTTTCAGAACGGCTCAATCAAAAGTAAGGTTCAACTCTGTTAGTTGAATGCACAGAACAGAAAGAATTTTCACAGAATGCTACTGTGTAGTTTATATTTGAATATATTCCTTTTTCCACTATTACCCTCTTAGCGCTCCGAATGTCCAATTGCATTTTCTACAGAAAGAGTGTTCAGAACTGCGCAATCAAAAGTATGGTTTAACTCTGTTAGCTTAATGAACATATCAGTAATAAGTTTCACACAATGCTTCTGTGTAGTTTTTATTTGAAGATATTATTTTTCCCAATATAGGCCTCTTAGCGCTCAGAATGTCCAATTACAGTTTCTACAGAAAGAGTGTTTCAGAAAGGCTCAATCAAAAGTAAGATTCAACTCTGTTAGTTGAATGCACAGAACAGAAAGAAGTTTCATACAATGCTTCTGTGTAGTTTATATTTGAACCTATTCTTTTTTCCACTATTACCCACTTAGCGCTACGAATGTCCAGTTGCATTTTCTACAGACAGAGTGTTTCAAAACTGCTCAATCAAAAGTATGGTTTAACTCTGTTAGCTGAATGCTCAGATCAGAAAGCAGTTTCACAGAATGCTTCTGTGTAGTTTATATTTGAATATATTCCTTTTTCCACTACTACTCTCTTAGCGCTCCAAATGTCCAGTTGCATTTTCTACAGAAAGAGTGTTCAGATCTGCTCAATCAAAAGTATGGTTTAACTCTGTTAGCTGAATGCACAGATCAGAAAGAAGTTTCACAGAATGATTCTGTGTAGTTTATATTTGGAGACATTCCTTTTTCCACTATTACCCTCTTAGCGCTCCGAATCTCCACTTGCATTTTCTACAGAAAGAGTGTTTCAGAACGGCTCAATCAAAACTAAGGTTCAACTCTTTTAGTTGAACAAACAGAACAGAAAGATGTTTCACACAATTCTTCTGTGTAGTTTTTATTTGTAGACATTCTTTTTCCCAATATAGGCCTCTTAGCGCTCAGAATGTCCAATTGCAGTTTCTACACAAAGAGTGTTTCAGAACGGCTCAATCAAAAGTAAGGTTCAACTCTGTTAGTTGAATGCACAGAACAGAAAGAAGTTTCATACAATGCTTCTGTGTAGTTTATATTTGAACATATTCTTTTTTCCACTATTACCCACTTAGCGCTACGAATGTCCAGTTGCATTTTCTACAGACAGGGTGTTTCAAAACTGCTCAATCAAAAGTATGGTTTAACTCTGTTAGCTGAATGCTCAGATCAGAAAGAAGTTTCACAGAATGCTTCTGTGTAGTTTATATTTGAATATATTCCTTTTCCACTACTACTCTCTTAGCGCTCCAAATGTCCAGTTGCATTTTCTACAGAAAGTGTGTTCAGATCTGCTCAATCAAAAGTATGGTTAAACTCTGTTTGCTGAATGCACAGATCAGAAAGAAGTTTCACAGAATGATTCTGTGTAGTTTATATTTGGAGACATTCCTTTTTCCACTATTACCCTCTTAGCGCTCCGAATCTCCACTTGCATTTTCTACAGAAAGAGTGTTTCAGAACGGCTCAATCAAAACTAAGGTTCAACTCTTTTAGTTGAACAATCAGAACAGAAAGAAGTTTCACACAATTCTTCTGTGTAGTTTTTATTTGTAGACATTCTTTTTCCCAATATAGGCCTCTTAGCGCTCAGAATGTCCAATTGCAGTTTCTACACAAAGAGTTTTTCAGAACGGCTCAATCAAAAGTAAGGTTCAACTCTGTTAGTTGAATGCACAGAACAGAAAGAAGTTTCATACAATGCTTCTGTGTAGTTTATATTTGAACATAATCTTTTTTCCACTATTACCCACTTAGCGCTACGAATGTCCAGTTGCATTTTCTACAGACAGAGTGTTTCAAAACTGCTCAATCAAAAGTATGGTTTAACTCTGTTAGCTGAATGCTCAGATCAGAAAGAAGTTTCACAGAATGCTTCTGTGTAGTTTATATTTGAATATATTCCTTTTTCCACTACTACGCTCTTAGCGCTCCAAATGTCCAGTTGCATTTTCTACAGAAAGAGTGTTCAGATCTGCTCAATCAAAAGTATGGTTTAACTCTGTTAGCTGAATGCACAGATCAGAAAGAAGTTTCACAGAATGATTCTGTGTAGTTTATATTTGAAGACATTCCTTTTTCCACTATTACCCCCTTAGCGCTCCGAATCTCCACTTGCATTTTCTACAAAAACAGTGTTTCATAACTGCTCAATCAAAAATATGTTTTATCTCTGTTAACTGAATTTAAAGATCAGAAATAAGTTTCACAGAATGCATCTGTGTAGTTTTTATTTGAAGATATTCTTTTTCCCAATGTAGGCCTCTTAGCGCTTAGCATGTCCAATAGCAGTTTCTACAGACAGAGTGTTTCAGAACGGCTCAATCAAAAGTAAGGTTCAACTCTGTTAGTTGAATGCACAGAAGAGAAAGAATTTTCACAGAATGCTACTGTGTAGTTTATATTTGAATATATTCCTTTTTCCACTATTACCCTCTTAGCGCTCCGAATGTCCACTTGCATTTTCTACAGAAAGAGTGTTCAGAACTGCGCAATCAAAAGTATGGTTTAACTCTGTTAGCTTAATGAACATATCAGAAATAAGTTTCACACAATGCTTCTGTGTAGTTTTTATTTGAAGATATTATTTTTCCCAATATAGTCCTCTTAGCGCTCAGAATGTCCAATTGCAGTTTCTACAGAAAGAGTGTTTCAGAAAGGCTCAATCAAAAGTAAGGTTCAACTCTGTTAGTTGAATGCACAGAACAGAAAGAAGTTTCATACAATGCTTCTGTGTAGTTTATATTTGAACATATTCTTTTTTCCAGTATTACCCTCTTAGCGCTACGAATGTCCAGTTGCATTTTCTACAGACAGGGTGTTTCGAAACTGCTCAATCAAAAGTATGGTTTAACTCTGTTAGCTGAAGGCTCAGATCAGAAAGAAGTTTCACAGAATGCTTCTGTGTAGTTTATATTTGAATATATTCCTTTTTCCACTACTACTCTCTTAGCGCTCCAAATGTCCAGTTGCATTTTCTACCGAAAGTGTGTTCAGATCTGCTCAATCAAAAGTATGGTTTAACTCTGTTTGCTGAATGCACAGATCAGAAAGAAGTTTCACAGAATGATTCTGTGTAGTTTATATTTGGAGACATTCCTTTTTCCACTATTACCCTCTTAGCGCTCCGAATCTCCACTTGCATTTTCTACAGAAAGAGTGTTTCAGAACGGCTCAATCAAAACTAAGGTTCAACTCTTTTAGTTGAACAAACAGAACAGAAAGAAGTTTCACACAATTCTTCTGTGTAGTTTTTATTTGTAGACATTCTTTTTCCCAATATAGGCCTCTTAGCGCTCAGAATGTCCAATTGCAGTTTCTACAGAAAGAGTGTTTCAGAACGGCTCAATCAAAAGTAAGGTTCAACTATGTTAGTTGAATGCACAGAACAGAAAGAAGTTTCATACAATGCTTCTGTGTAGTTTATATTTGAACATATTCTTTTTTCCACTATTACCCACTTAGCGCTACGAATGTCCAGTTGCATTTTCTACAGACAGAGTGTTTCAAAACTGCTCAATCAAAAGTATGGTTTAACTCTGTTAGCTGAATGCTCAGATCAGAAAAAAGTTTCACAGAATGCTTCTGTGTAGTTTATATATGAATATATTCCTTTTTCCACTACTACGCTCTTAGCGCTCCAAATGTCCAGTTGCATTTTCTACAGAAAGAGTGTTCAGATCTGCTCAATCAAAAGTATGGTTTAACTCAGTTAGCTGAATGCACAGATCAGAAAGAAGTTTCACCGAATGATTCTGTGTAGTTTATATTTGAAGACATTCCTTTTTCCACTATTACCCACTTTGCGCTCCGAATCTCCACTTGCATTTCCTACAAAAAGAGTGTTTCATAACTGCTCAATCAAAAATATGTTTTATCTCTGTTAACTGAATTTACAGATCAGAAATAAGTTTCACAGAATGCATCTGTGTAGTTTTTATTTGAAGATATTCTTTTTCCCAATGTAGGCCTCTTAGCGCTTAGCATGTCCAATTGCAGTTTCTACAGAAAGAGTGTTTCAGAACGGCTCAATCAAAAGTAAGGTTCAACTCTGTTAGTTGAATGCACAGAACAGAAAGAATTTTCACAGAATGCTACTGTGTAGTTTATATTTGAATATATTCCTTTTTCCACGATTACCCTCTTTGCGCTCCGAATGTCCACTTGCATTTTCTACAGAAAGAGTGTTCAGAACTGCGCAATCAAAAGTATGGTTTAACTCTGTTAGCTTAATGAACATATCAGAAATAAGTTTCACACAATGCTTCTGTGTAGTTTTTATTTGAAGATATTATTTTTCCCAATATAGGCCTCTTAGCGCTCAGAATGTCCAATTGCAGTTTCTACAGAAAGAGTGTTTCAGAAAGGCTCAATCAAAAGTAAGGTTCAACTCTGTTAGTTGAATGCACAGAACAGAAAGAAGTTTCATACAATGCTTCTGTGTAGTTTATATTTGAACATATTCTCTTTTCCACTATTACCCACTTAGCGCTACGAATGTCCAGTTGCATTTTCTACAGACAGAGTGTTTCAAAACTGCTCAATCAAAAGTATGGTTTAACTCTGTTAGCTGAATGCTCAGATCAGAAAGAAGTTTCACAGAATGCTTCTGTGTAGTTTATATTTGAATATATTCCTTTTTCCACTACTACTCTCTTAGCGCTCCAAATGTCCAGTTGCATTTTCTACAGAAAGAGTGTTCAGATCTGCTCAATCAAAAGTATGGTTTAACTCTGTTAGCTGAATGCACAGATCAGAAAAAGTTTCACAGAATGATTCTGTGTAGTTTATATTTGGAGACATTTCTTTTTCCACTATTACCCTCTTAGCGCTCCGAATCTCCACTTGCATTTTCTACAGAAAGAGTGTTTCAGAACGGCTCAATCAAAACTAAGGTTCAACTCTTTTAGTTGAACAAACAGAACAGAAAGATGTTTCACACAATTCTTCTGTGTAGTTTTTATTTGTAGACATTCATTTTCCCAATATAGGCCTCTTAGCGCTCAGAATGTCCAATTGCAGTTTCTACAGAAAGAGTGTTTCAGAACGGTTCAATCAAAAGTAAGGTTCAACTCTGTTAGTTGAATGCACAGAACAGAAAGAAGTTTCATACAATGCTTCTGTGTAGTTTATATTTGAACATATTCTTTTTTCCACTATTACCCACTTAGCGCTACGAATGTCCAGTTGCATTTTCTACAGACAGAGTGTTTCAAAACTGCTCAATCAAAAGTATGGTTTAACTCTGTTAGCTGAATGCTCAGATCAGAAAGAAGTTTCACAGAATGCTTCTGTGTAGTTTATATTTGAATATATTCCTTTTTCCACTACTACGCTCTTAGCGCTCCAAATGTCCAGTTGCATTTTCTACAGAAAGAGTGTTCAGATCTGCTCAATCAAAAGTATGGTTTAACTCTGTTAGCTAAATGCACAGATCAGAAAGTAGTTTCACCGAATGATTCTGTGTAGTTTATATTTGAAGACATTCCTTTTTCCACTATTACCCTCTTAGCGCTCCGAATCTGCACTTGCATTTTCTACAAAAAGAGTGTTTCATAACTGCTCAATCAAAAATATGTTTTATCTCTGTTAACTGAATTTACAGATCAGAAATAAGTTTCACAGAATGCATCTGTGTAGTTTTTATTTGAAGATATTCTTTTTCCCAATGTAGGCCTCTTAGCGCTTAGCATGTCCAATTGCAGTTTCTACAGAAAGAGTGTTTCAGAACGGCTCAATCAAAAGTAAGGTTGAACTCTGTTAGTTGAATGCACAGAACAGAAAGAATTTTCACAGAATGCTACTGTGTAGTTTATATTTGAATATATTCCTTTTTCCACTATTACCCTCTTAGCGCTCCGAATCTCCACTTGCATTTTCTACAGAAAGAGTGTTCAGAACTGCGCAATCAAAAGTATGGTTTAACTCTGTTAGCTTAATGAACATATCAAAAATAAGTTTCACACAACGCTTCTGTGTAGTTTTTATTTGAAGATATTATTTTTCCCAATATAGGCCTCTTAGCGCTCAGAATGTCCAATTGCAGTTTCTACAGAAAGAGTGTTTCAGAAAGGCTCAATCAAAAGTAAGGTTCAACTCTGTTAGTTGAATGCACAGAACAGAAAGAAGTTTCATACAATGCTTCTGTGTAGTTTATATTTGAACATATTCTTTTTTCCACTATTACCCACTTAGCGCTACGAATGTCCAGTTGCATTTTCTACAGACAGAGTGTTTCAAAACTGCTCAATCAAAAGTATGGTTTAACTCTGTTAGCTGAATGCTCAGATCAGAAAGAAGTTTCACAGAATGCTTCTGTGTAGTTTATATTTGAATATATTCCTTTTTCCACTACTACCCTCTTAGCGCTCCAAATGTCCAGTTGCATTTTCTACAGAAAGAGTGTTCAGATCTGCTCAATCAAAAGTATGGTTTAACTCTGTTAGCTGAATGCACAGATCCGAAAGAAGTTTCACAGAATGATTCTGTGTAGTTTATATATGGAGACATTCCTTTTTCCACTATTACCCTCTTAGCGCTCCGAATCTCCACTTGCATTTTCTACAGAAGGAGTGTTTCAGAACGGCTCAATCAAAACTAAGGTTCAAATCTTTTAGTTGAACAAACAGAACAGAAAGAAGTTTCACACAATTCTTCTGTGTAGTTTTTATTTGTAGACATTCTTTTTCCCAATATAGGCCTCTTAGCGCTCAGAATGTCCAATTGCAGTTTCTACAGAAAGAGTGTTTCAGAACGGCTCAATCAAAAGTAAGGTTCATCTCTGTTAGTTGAATGCACAGAACAGAAAGAAGTTTCATACAATGCTTCTGTGTAGTTTATATTTGAACATATTCTTTTTTCCACTATTACCCACCTAGTGCTACGAATATCCAGTTGCATTTTCTACAGACAGAGTGTTTCAAAACTGCTCAATCAAAAGTATGGTTTAACTCTGTTAACTGAATGCTCAGATCAGAAAGAAGTTTCACAGAATGCTTCTGTGTAGTTTATATTTGAATATATTCCTTTTTCCACTACTACGCTCTTAGCGCTCCAAATGTCCAGTTGCATTTTCTACAGAAAGAGTGTTCAGATCTGCTCAATCAAAAGTATGGTTTAACTCTGTTAGCTGAATGCACAGATCAGAAAGAAGTTTCACCGAATGATTCTGTGTAGTTTATATTTGAAGACATTCCTTTTTCCACTATTACCCTCTTAGCGCTCCGAATCTCCACTTGCATTTCCTACAAAAAGAGTGTTTCAAAACTGCTCAATCAAAAGTATGGTTTAACTCTGTTAGCTGAATGCTCAGATCAGAAAGAAGTTTCACAGAATGCTTCTGTGTAGTTTATATTTGAATATATTCCTTTTTCCACTACTACCCTCTTAGCGCTCCAAATGTCCAGTTGCATTTTCTACAGAAAGAGTGTTCAGATCTGCTCAATCAAAAGTATGGTTTAACTCTGTTAGCTGAATGCACAGATCCGAAAGAAGTTTCACAGAATGATTCTGTGTAGTTTATATATGGAGACATTCCTTTTTCCACTATTACCCTCTTAGCGCTCCGAATCTCCACTTGCATTTTCTACAGAAAGAGTGTTTCAGAACGGCTCAATCAAAACTAAGGTTCAAATCTTTTAGTTGAACAAACAGAACAGAAAGAAGTTTCACACAATTCTTCTGTGTAGTTTTTATTTGTAGACATTCTTTTTCCCAATATAGGCCTCTTAGCGCTCAGAATGTCCAATTGCAGTTTCTACAGAAAGAGTGTTTCAGAACGGCTCAATCAAAAGTAAGGTTCATCTCTGTTAGTTGAATGCACAGAACAGAAAGAAGTTTCATACAATGCTTCTGTGTAGTTTATATTTGAACATATTCTTTTTTCCACTATTACCCACCTAGTGCTACGAATGTCCAGTTGCATTTTCTACAGACAGAGTGTTTCAAAACTGCTCAATCAAAAGTATGGTTTAACTCTGTTAGCTGAATGCTCAGATCAGAAAGAAGTTTCACAGAATGCTTCTGTGTAGTTTATATTTGAATATATTCCTTTTTCCACTACTACGCTCTTAGCGCTCCAAATGTCCAGTTGCATTTTGTACAGAAAGAATGTTCAGATCTGCTCAATCAAAAGTATGGCTTAACTCTGTTAGCTGCATGCACAGATCAGAAAGAAGTTTCACCGAATGATTCTGTGTAGTTTATATTTGAAGACATTCCTTTTTCCACTATTACCCTCTTAGCGATCCGAATCTCCACTTGCATTTTCTACAAAAAGAGTGTTTCATACCTGCTCAATCAAAAATATGTTTTATCTCTGTTAACTGAATTTACAGATCAGAAATAAGTTTCACAGAATGCATCTGTGTAGTTTTTATTTGAAGATATTCTTTTTCCCAATATAGGCCTCTTAGCGCTTAGCATGTCCAATTGCAGTTTCTACAGAAAGAGTGTTTCAGAACGGCTCAATCAAAAGTAAGGTTCAACTCTGTTAGTTGAATGCACAGAACAGAAAGAATTTTCACAGAATGCTACTGTGTAGTTTATATTTGAATATATTCCTTTTTCCACTATTACCCTCTTAGCGCTCCGAATGTCCACTTGCATTTTCTACAGAAAGAGTGTTCAGAACTGCGCAATCAAAAGTATGGTTTAACTCTGTTAGCTTAATGAACATATCAGAAATAAGTTTCACACAATGCTTCTGTGTAGTTTTTATTTGAAGATATTATTTTTCCCAATATAGGCCTCTTAGCGCTCAGAATGTCCAATTGCAGTTTCTACAGAAAGAGTGTTTCAGAAAGGCTCAATCAAAAGTAAGGTTCAACTCTGTTAGTTGAATGCACAGAACAGAAAGAAGTTTCATACAATGCTTCTGTGTAGTTTATATTTGAACATATTCTTTTTTCCACTATTACCCACTTAGCGCTACGAATGTCCAGTTGCATTTTCTACAGACAGAGTGTTTCAAAATGGCTCAATCAAAGTATGGTTTAATTCTGTTAGCTGAATGCTCAGATCAGAAAGAAGTTTCACAGAATGCTTCTGTGTAGTTTATATTTGAATATATTACTTTTTCCACTACTACTCTCTTAGCGCTCCAAATGTCCAGTTGCATTTTCTACAGAAAGAGTGTTCAGATCTGCTCAATCAAAACTATGGTTTAACTCTGTTAGCTGAATGCACAGATCAGAAAGAAGTTTCACCGAATGATCTGTGTAGTTTATATTTGAAGACATTCCTTTTTCCACTATTACCCTCTTAGCGCTCCGAATCTCCACTTGCATTTTCTACAAAAAGAGTGTTTCATAACTGCTCAATCAAAAATATGTTTTATCTCTGTTAACTGAATTTACAGATCAGAAATAAGTTTCACAGAATGCATCTGTGTAGTTTTTATTTGAAGATATTCTTTTTCCCAATGTAGGCCTCTTAGCGCTTAGCATGTCCAATTGCAGTTTCTACAGAAAGAGTGTTTCAGAACGGCTCAATCAAAAGTAAGGTTCAACTCTGTTAGTTGAATGCACAGAACAGAAAGAATTTTCACAGAATGCTACTGTGTAGTTTATATTTGAATATATTCCTTTTTCCACTATTACCCTCTTAGCGCTCCGAATGTCCACTTGCATTTTCTACAGAAAGAGTGTTCAGAACTGCGCAATCAAAAGTATGGTTTAACTCTGTTAGCTTAATGAACATATCAGAAATAAGTTTCACACAATGCTTCTGTGTAGTTTTTATTTGAAGATATTATTTTTCCCAATAGAGGCCTCTTAGCGCTCAGAATGTCCAATTGCAGTTTCTACAGAAAGAGTGTTTCAGAAAGGCTCAATCAAAAGTAAGGTTCAACTCTGTTAGTTGAATGCACAGAACAGAAAGAAGTTTCATACAATGCTTCTGTGTAGTTTATATTTGAACATATTCTTTTTTCCACTATTACCCACTTAGCGCTACGAATGTCCAGTTGCATTTTCTACAGACAGAGTGTTTCAAAACTGCTCAATCAAAAGTATGGTTTAACTCTGTTAGCTGAATGCTCAGATCAGAAAGAAGTTTCACAGAATGCTTCTGTGTAGTTTATATTTGAATATATTCCTTTTTCCACTACTAATCTCTTAGCGCTCCAAACGTCCAGTTGCATTTTCTACAGAAAGAGTGTTCAGATCTGCTCAATCAAAAGTATGGTTTAACTCTGTTAGCTGAATGCACAGATCAGAAAGAAGTTTCACAGAATGATTCTGTGTAGTTTATATTTGGAGACATTCCTTTTTCCACTATTACCCTCTTAGCGCTCCGAATCTCCACTTGCGTTTTCTACAGAAAGAGTGTTTCAGAACGGCTCAATCAAAACTAATGTTCAACTCTTTTAGTTGAACAAACAGAACAGAAAGAAGTTTCACACAATTCTTCTGTGTAGTTTTTATTTGTAGACATTCTTTTTCCCAATATAGGCCTCTTAGCACTCAGAATGTCCAATTGCAGTTTCTACAGAAAGAGTGTTTCAGAACGGCTCAATCAAAAGTAAGGTTCAACTCTGTTAGTTGAATGCACAGAACAGAAAGAAGTTTCATACAATGCTTCTGTGTAGTTTATATTTGAACATATTCTTTTTTCCACTATTACCCACTTAGCGCTACGAATGTCCAGTTGCATTTTCTACAGACAGAGTGTTTCAAAACTGCTCAGTCAAAAGTATGGTTTAACTCTGTTAGCTGAATGCTCAGATCAGAAAGAAGTTTCACAGAATGCTTCTGTGTAGTTTATATTTGAATATATTCCTTTTTCTACTACTACGCTCTTAGCGCTCCAAATGTCCAGTTGCATTTTCTACAGAAAGAGTGTTCAGATCTGCTCAATCAAAAGTATGGTTTAACTCTGTTAGCTGAATGCACAGATCAGAAAGAAGTTTCACCGAATGATTCTGTGTAGTTTATATTTGAAGACATTCCTTTTTCCACTATTACCCTCTTAGCGCTCCGAATATCCACTTGCATTTTCTACAAAAAGAGTGTTTCATAACTGCTCAATCAAAAATATATTTTATCTCTGTTAACTGAATTTACAGATCAGAAATAAGTTTCACAGAATGCATCTGTGTAGTTTTTATTTGAAGATATTCTTTTTCCCAATGTAGGCCTCTTAGCGCTTAGCATGTCCAATTGCAGTTTCTACAGAAAGAGTGTTTCAGAACGGCTCTATCAAAAGTAAGGTTCAACTCTGTTAGTTGAATGCACAGAATAGAAAGAATTTCCACAGAATGCTACTCTGTAGTTTATATTTGAATATATTCCTTTTTCCACTATTACCCTCTTAGCGCTCCGAATGTCCACTTGCATTTTCTACAGAAAGAGTGTTCAGAACTGCGCAATCAAAAGTATGGTTTAACTCTGTTAGCTTAATGAACATATCAGAAATAAGTTTCACACAACGCTTCTGTGTAGTTTTTATTTGAAGATATTATTTTTCCCAATATAGTCCTCTTAGCGCTCAGAATGTCCAATTGCAGTTTCTACAGAAAGAGTGTTTCAGAAAGGCTCAATCAAAAGTAAGGTTCAACCCTGTTAGTTGAATGCACAGAACAGAAAGAAGTTTCATACAATGCTTCTGTGTAGTTTATATTTGAACATATTTTTTTTCCACTATTACCCACTTAGCGGTACGAATGTCCAGTTGCATTTTCTACAGACAGAGTGTTTCAAAACTGCTCAATCAAAAGTATGGTTTAACTCTGTTAGCTGAATGCACAGATCAGAAAGATATTTCACAGAATGATTCTGTGTAGTTTATATTTGAAGACATTCCTTTTTCCACTATTACCCTCTTAGCGCCCCGAATCTCCACTTGCATTTTCTACAGAAAGTGTGTTTCAGAACGGCTCAATCAAAACTAAGGTTCAACTCTTTTAGTTGAACAAACAGAACAGAAATAAGTTTCACACAATTCTTCTGTGTAGTTTTTATTTGTAGACATTCTTTTTCCCAATATAGGCCTCTTAGCGCTCAGAATGTCCAATTGCAGTTTCTACAGAAAGAGTGTTTCAGAACGGCTCAATCAAAAGTAAGGTTCAACTCTGTTAGTTGAATGCACAGAACAGAAAGAAGTTTCATACAATGCTTCTGTGTAGTTTATATTTGAACATATTCTTTTGTCCACTATTACCCACTTAGCGCTACGAATGTCCAGTTGCATTTTCTACAGACAGAGTGTTTCAAAACTGCTCAATCAAAAGTATGGTTTAACTCTGTTTGCTGACTGCTCAGATCAGAATGAAGTTTCACAGAATGCTTCTGTGTAGTTTATATTTGAATATATTCCTTTTTCCACTACTACGCTCTTAGCGCTCCAAATATCCAGTTTCATTTTCTACAGAAAGAGTGTTCAGATCTGCTCAATCAAAAGTATGGTTTAACTCTGTTAGCTGAATGCACAGATCAGAAAGAAGTTTCACCGAATGATTCTGTGTTGTTTATATTTGAAGACATTCCTTTTTCCACTATTACCCTCTTAGCGCTCCGAATCTCCACTTGCATTTCCTACAAAAAGAGTGTTTCATAACTGCTCAATCAAAAATATGTTTTATCTCTGTTAACTGAATTTACAGATCAGAAATAAGTTTCACAGAATGCATCTCTGTAGTTTTTATTTGAAGATATTATTTTTCCCAATGTAGGACTCTTAGCGCTTAGCATGTCCAATTGCAGTTTCTACAGAGAGAGTGTTGCAGAACGGCTCAATCAAATGTAAGGTTCAACTCTGTTAGTTGAATGCACAGAACAGAAAGAATTTTCACAGAATGCTACTGTGTAGTTTATATTTGAATATATTCCTTTTTCCACTATTACCCTCTTAGCGCTCCGAATGTCCACTTGCATTTTCTACAGAAAGAGTGTTCAGAACTGCGCAATCAAAAGTATGGTTTAACTCTGTTAGCTTAATGAACATATCAGAAATAAGTTTCACACAATGCTTCTGTGTAGTTTTTATTTAAAGATATAATTTTTCCCAATATAGGCCTCTTAGCGCTCAGAATGTCCAATTGCAGTTTCTACAGAAAGAGTGTTTCAGAAAGGCTCAATCAAAAGTAAGGTTCAACTCTGTTAGTTGAATGCACAGAACAGAAAGAAGTTTCATACAATGCTTCTGTGTAGTTTATATTTGAACATATTCTTTTTTCCACTATTACCCACTTAGCGCTACGAATGTCCAGTTGCATTTTCTACAGACAGAGTGTTTCAAAATGGCTCAATCAAAGTATGGTTTAATTCTGTTAGCTGAATGCTCAGATCAGAAAGAAGTTTCACAGAATGCTTCTGTGTAGTTTATATTTCAATATATTCCTTTTTCCACTACTACTCTCTTAGCGCTTCAAATGTCCAGTTGCATTTTCTACAGAAAGAGTGTTCAGATCTGCTCAATCAAAAGTATGGTTTAACTCTGTTAGCTGAATGCACAGATCAGAAAGAAGTTTCACAGAATGATTCTGTGTAGTTTATATTTGGAGACATTCCTTTTTCCACTATTACCCTCTTAGCGCTCCGAATCTCCACTTGCATTTTCTGCAGAAAGAGTGATTCAGAACGGCTCAATCAAAACTAAGTTTCAACTCTTTTAGTTGAACAAACAGAACAGAAAGAAGTTTCACACAATTCTTCTGTGTAGTTTTTATTTGTAGACATTCTTTTTCCCAATATATGCCTCTTAGCGCTCAGAATGTCCAATTGCAGATTCTACAGAAAGAGTGTTTCAGAACGGCTCAATCAAAAGTAAGGTTCAACTCTGTTAGTTGAATGCACAGAACAGAAAGAAGTTTCATACAATGCTTCTGTGTAGTTTATATTTGAACATATTCTTTTTTCCACTATTACCCACTTAGCGCTACGAATGTCCAGTTGCATTTTGTACAGACAGAGTGTTTCAAATCTGCTCAATCAAAAGTATGGTTTAACTCTGTTAGCTGAATGCTCAGATCAGAAAGAAGTTTCACAGAATGCTTCTGTGTAGTTTATATTTGAATATATTCCTTTTTCCACTACTAATCTCTTAGCGCTCCAAATGTCCAGTTGCATTTTCTACAGAAAGAGTGTTCAGATCTGCTCAATCAAAAGTATGGTTTAACTCTGTTAGCTGAATGCACAGATCAGAAAGATGTTTCACAGAATGATTCTGTGTAGTTTATATTTGGAGACATTCCTTTTTCCACTATTACCCTCTTAGCGCTCCGAATCTCCACTTGCATTTTCTACAGAAAGAGTGTTTCAGAACGGCTCAATCAAAACTAAGGTTCAACTCTTTTAGTTGAACAAACAGAACAGAAAGAAATTTCACACAATTCTTCTGTGTAGTTTTTATTTGTAGACATTCTTTTTCCCAATATAGGCCTCTTAGCGCTCAGAATGTCCAATTGCAGTTTCTACAGAAAGAGTGTTTCAGAACGGCTCAATCAAAAGTAAGGTTCAACTCTGTTAGTTGAATGCACAGAACAGAAAGTAGTTTCATACAATGCTTCTGTGTAGTTTATATTTGAACATATTCTTTTTTCCACTAATACCCACTTAGCGCTACGAATGTCCAGTTGCATTTTCTACAGACAGAGTGTTTCAAAACTGCTCAATCAAAAGTATGGTTTATCTCTGTGAGCTGAATGCTCAGATCAGAAAGAAGTTTCACAGAATGCTTCTGTGTAGTTTATATTTGAATATATTCCTTTTTCCACTACTACGCTCTTAGCGCTCCAAATGTCCAGTTGCATTTTCTACAGAAAGAGTGTTCAGATCTGCTCAATCAAAAGTATGGTTTAAATCTGTTAGCTGAATGCACAGATCAGAAAGAAGTTTCACCGAATGATTCTGTGTAGTTTATATTTGAATACCTTCCTTTTTCCACTATTACCCTCTTAGCGCCCGAATCTCCACTTGCATTTTGTACAAAAAGAGTGTTTCATAACTGCTCAATCAAAAATATGTTTTATCTCTGTTAACTGAATTTACAGATCAGAAATAAGTTTCACAGAATGCATCTGTGTAGTTTTTATTTGAAGATATTCTTTTTCCCAATGTAGGACTCTTAGCGCTTAGCATGTCCAATTGCAGTTTCTACAGAAAGAGTGTTTCAGAACGGCTCAATCAAAAGTAAGGTTCAACTCTGTTAGTTGAATGCACAGAACAGAAAGAATTTTCACAGAATGCTACTGTGTAGTTTATATTTGAATATATTCCTTTTTCCACTATTACCCTCTTAGCGCTCCGAATGTCCACTTGCATTTTCTACAGAAAGAGTGTTCAGAACTGCGCAATCAAAAGTATGGTTTAACTCTGTTAGCTTAATGAACATATCAGAAATAAGTTTCACACAATGCTTCTGTGTAGTTTTTATTTGAAGATATTATTTTTCCCAATAGAGGCCTCTTAGCGCTCAGAATGTCCAATTGCAGTTTCTACAGAAAGAGTGTTTCAGAAAGGCTCAATCAAATTAAGGTTCAACTCTGTTAGTTGAATGCACAGAACAGAAAGAACTTTCATACAATGCTTCTGTGTAGTTTATATTTGAACATATTCTTTTTTCCACTATTACCCACTTAGCGCTACGAATGTCCAGTTGCATTTTCTACAGACAGAGTGTTTCAAAACTGCTCAATCAAAAGTATGGTTTAACTCTGTTAGCTGAATGCTCAGATCAGAAAGAAGTTTCACAGAATGCTTCTGTGTAGTTTATATTTGAATATATTCCTTTTTCCACTACTACGCTCTTAGCGCTCCAAATGTCCAGTTGCATTTTCTACAGAAAGAGTGTTCAGATCTGCTCAATCAAAAGTATGGTTTAACTCTGTTAGCTGAAAGCTCAGATCGGAAAGAAGTTTCACAGAATGCTTCTGTGTAGTTTATATTTGAATATATTCCTTTTTCCACTACTACGCTCTTAGCGCTCCAAATGTCCAGTTGCATTTTCTACAGAAAGAGTGTTCAGATCTGCTCAATCAAAAGTATGGTTTAACTCTGTTAGCTGAATGCACAGATCAGAAAGAAGTTTCACAGAATGATTCTGTGTAGTATTTATTTGGAGACATTCCTTTTTCCACTAATACCCTCTTAGCGCTCCGAATCTCCACTTGCATTTTCTACAGAAAGAGTGTTTCAGAACGGCTCAATCAAAACTAAGTTTCATCTCTTTTTGTTGAACAAACAGAACAGAAAGGAGTTTCACACAATTCTTCTGTGTAGTTCTTATTTGTAGACATTCTTTTTCCCAATATAGGCCTCCTAGCGCTCAGAATGTCCAATTGCAGTTTCTACAGAAAGAGTGTTTCAGAACGGCTCAATCAAAAGTAAGGTTCAACTCTGTTAGTTGAATGCACAGAACAGAAAGAAGTTTCATACAATGCTTCTGTGTAGTTTATATTTGTACATATTCTTTTTTCCACTATTACCCACTTAGCGCTACGAATGTCCAGTTGCATTTTCTACAGACAGAGTGTTTCAAAACTGCTCAATCAAAAGTATGTTTTAACTCTGTTAGCTGAATGCTCACATCAGAAAGAAGTTTCACAGAATGCTTCTGTGTAGTTTATATTTGAATATATTCCTTTTTCCACTACTACTCTCTTAGCGCTCCAAATGTCCAGTTGCATTTTCTACAGAAAGAGTGTTCAGATCTGCTCAATCAAAAGTATGGTTTAACTCTGTTAGCTGAATGCTCGGATCAGAAAGAAGTTTCACAGAATGCTTCTGTGTAGTTTATATTTGAATATATTCCTTTTTCCACTACTACTCTCTTAGCGCTCCAAATGTCCAGTTGCATTTTCTACAGAAAGAGTGTTCAGATCTGCTCAATCAAAAGTATGGTTTAACACTGTTAGCTGAATGCACAGATCAGAAAGAAATTTCACAGAATGATTCTGTGTAGTTTTTATTTGAAGATATTCTTTTTCCCAATGTAGGCCTCTTAGCGCTTAGCATGTCCAATTGCAGTTTCTACAGAAAGAGTGTTTCAGAACGGCTCAATCAAAAGTAAGGTTCAACTCTGTTAGTTGAATGCACAGAACAGAAAGAATTTTCACAGAATGCTACAGTGTAGTTTATATTTGAATATATTCCTTTTTCCACTATTACCCTCTTAGCGCTCCGAATGTCCACTTGCATTTTCTACAGAAAGAGTGTTCAGAACTGCGCAATCAAAAGTATGGTTTAACTCTGTTAGCTTAATGAACATATCAGAAATAAGTTTCACACAATGCTTCTGTGTAGTTTTTATTTGAAGATATTATTTTTCCCAATAGAGGCCTCTTAGCGCTCAGAATGTCCAATTGCAGCTTCTACAGAAAGAGTGTTTCAGAAAGGCTCAATCAAAAGTCAGGTTCAACTCTGTTAGTTGAATGCACAGAACAGAAAGAAGTTTCATACAATGCTTCTGTGTAGTTTATATTTGAACATATTCTTTTTTCCACTATTACCCACTTAGCGCTACGAATGTCCAGTTGCATTTTGTACAGACAGAGTGTTTCAAAACTGCTCAATCAAAAGTATGGTTTAACTCTGTTAGCTGAATGCTCAGATCAGAAAGAAGTTTCACAGAATGCTTTTGTGTAGTTTATATTTGAATATATTCCTTTTTCCACTACTACTCTCTTAGCGCTCCAAATGTCCAGTTGCATTATCTACAGAAATAGTGTTCAGATCTGCTCAATCAAAAGTATGGTTTAACTCTGTTAGCTGAATGCACAGATTAGAAAGATGTTTCACAGAATGATTCTGTGTAGTTTATATTTGGAGACATTCCTTTTTCCACTATTACACTCTTAGCGCTCCGAATCTCCACTTGCATTTTCTACAGAAAGAGTGTTTCAGAACGGCTCAGTCGAAACTAAGGTTCAACTCTTTTAGTTGAACAAACAGAACAGAAAGAAATTTCACACAATTCTTCTGTGTAGTTTTTACTTGTAGACATTCTTTTTCCCAATATAGGCCTCTTAGCGCTCAGAATGTCCAATTGCAGTTTCTACAGAAAGAGTGTTTCAGAACGGCTCAATCAAAAGTAAGGTTCAACTCTGTTAGTTGAATGCACAGAACAGAAAGACGTTTCATACAATGCTTCTGTGTAGTTTATATTTGAACATATTTTTTTTCCACTATTACCCACTTAGCGCTACGAATGTCCAGTTGCATTTTCTACAGACAGAGTGTTTCAAAACTGCTCAATCAAAAGTATGGTTTAACTCTGTTAGCTGAATGCTCAGATCAGAAAGAAGTTTCACAGAATGCTTCTGTGTAGTTTATATTTGAATATATTTCTTTTTCCACTACTACGCTCTTAGCGCTCCAAATGTCCAGTTGCATTATCTACAGAAAGAGTGTTCAGATCTGCTCAATCAAAAGTATGGTTTAACTCTGTTAGCTGAATGCACAGATCAGAAAGAAGTTTCACCGAATGATTCTGTGTAGTTTATATTTGAAGACATTCCTTTTTCCACTATTACCCTCTTAGCGCTCCGAATCTCCACTTGCATTTTCTACAAAAAGAGTGTTTCATAACTGCTCAATCAAAAATATGTTTTATCTCTGTTAACTGAATTTACAGATCAGAAATAAGTTTCACAGAATGCATCTGTGTAGTTTTTATTTGAAGATATTTTTTTTCCCAATGTAGGCCTCTTAGCGCTTAGCATGTCCAATTGAAGTTTCTACAGAAAGAGTGTTTCAGAACGGCTCAATCAAAAGTAAGGTTCAACTCTGTTAGTTGAATGCACAGAACAGAAAGAATTTTCACAGAATGCTACTGTGTAGTTTAAATTTGAATATATTCCTTTTTCCACTATTACCCTCTTAGCGCTCGGAATGTCCACTTGCATTTTCTACAGAAAGAGTGTTCAGAACTGCGCAATCAAAAGTATGGTTTAACTCTGTTAGCTTAATGAACATATCAGAAATAAGTTACACACAATGCTTCTGTGTAGTTTTTATTTGAAGATATTATTTTTCCCAATAGAGGCCTCTTAGCGCTCAGAATGTCCAATTGCAGTTTCTACAGAAAGAGTGTTTCAGAAAGGCTCAATCAAAAGTAAGGTTCAACTCTGTTAGTTGAATGCACAGAACAGAAAGAAGTTTCATACAATGCTTCTGTGTAGTTTATATTTTAAAATATTCTTTTTTCCACTATTACCCACTTAGCGCTACGAATGTCCAGTTGCATTTTCTACAGACAGAGTGTTTCAAAACTGCTCAATCAAAAGTATGCTTTAACTCTGTTAGCTGAATGCTCAGATCAGAAAGAAGTTTCACAGAATGCTTCTGTGTAGTTTATAATTGAATATATTCCTTTTTCCACTACTACCCTCTTAGCGCTCCAAATGTCCAGTTGCATTTTCTACAGAAAGAGTGTTCAGATCTGCTCAATCAAAAGTATGGTTTAACTCTGTTAGCTGAATGCACAGATCAGAAAGAAGTTTCACCGAATGATTCTGTGTAGTTTATATTTGAAGACATTCCTTTTTCCACTATTACCCTCTTAGCGCTCCGAATCTCCACTTGCATTTTCTACAAAAAGAGTGTTTCATAACTGCTCAATCAAAAATATGTTTTATCTCTGTTAACTGAATTTACAGATCAGAAATTAGTTTCATAGAATGCATCTGTGTAGTTTTTATTTGAAGATATTCTTTTTCCCAATGTAGGCCTCTTAGCGCTTAGCATGTCCAATTGCAGTTTCTACAGAAAGAGTGTTTCAGAACGGCTCAATCAAAAGTAAGGTTCAACTCTGTTAGTTGAATGCACAGAACAGAAAGAATTTTCACAGAATGCTACTGTGTAGTTTATATTTGAATATATTCCTTTTTCCACGATTACCCTCTTAGCGCTCCGAATGTCCACTTGCATTTTCTACAGAAAGAGTGTTCAGAACTGCGCAATCAAAAGTATGGTTTAACTCTGTTAGCTTAATGAATATATAAGGAATAAGTTTCACACAATGCTTCTGTGTAGTTTTTATTTGAAGATATTATTTTTCCCAATAGAGGCCTTTTAGCGCTCAGAATGTCCAATTGCAGTTTCTACAGAAAGAGTGTTTCAGAAAGGCTCAATCAAATGTAAGGTTCAACTCTGTTAGTTGAATGCACACAACAGAAAGGAGTTTCATACAATGCTTCTGTGTGATTTATATTTGAACATATTCTTTTTTCCACTATTACGCACTTAGCGCTACGAATGTCCAGTTGCATTTTCTACAGACAGAGTGTTTCAAAACTGCTCAATCAAAAGTATGGTTTAACTCTGTTAGCTGAATGCTCAGATCAGAAAGAAGTTTCACAGAATGCTTCTGTGTAGTTTATAGTTGAATATATTCCTTTTTCCACTACTACTCTCTTAGCGCTCCAAATGTCCAGTTGCATTTTCTACAGAAAGAGTGTTCAGATCTGCTCAATCAAAAGTATGGTTTAACTCTGTTAGCTGAATGCACAGATCAGAAAGAAGTTTCACAGAATGATTCTGTGTAGTTTATATTTGGAGACATTCCTTTTTCCACTATTACCCTCTTAGCGCTCCGAATCTCCACTTGCATTTTCTACAGAAAGAGTGTTTCAGAACGGCTCAATCAAAACTAAGGTTCAACTCTTTTAGTTGAACAAACAGAACAGAAAGAAGTTTCACAAAATTCTTCTGTGTAGTTTTTATTTGTAGACATTCTTTTTCCCAATATAGGCCCCCTAGCGCTTAGCATGTCCAATTGCAGTTTCTAAAGAAAGAGTGTTTCAGAACGGCTCAATCAAAAGTAAGGTTCAACTCTGTTAGTTGAATGCACAGAACAGAAAGAATTTTCACAGAATGCTACTGTGTAGTTTATATTTGAATATATTAATTTTTCCACTATTACCCTCTTAGCGCTCCGAATGTCCACTTGCATTTTCTACAGAAAGTGTGTTCAGAACTGCGCAATCAAAAGTATGGTTTAACTCTGTTAGCTTAATGAACATATCAGAAATAAGTTTCACACAATGCTTCTGTGCAGTTTTTATTTGAAGATATTATTTTTCCCAATAGAGGCCTCTTAGCGCTCAGAATGTCCAATTGCAGTTTCTACAGAAAGAGTGTTTCAGAAAGGCTCAATCAAAAGTAAGGTTCAACTCTGTTAGTTGAATGCACAGAACAGAAAGAAGTTTCATACAATGCTTCTGTGTAGTTTATATTTGAACATATTCTTTTTTCCACTATTACCCACTTAGCGCTACGAATGTCCAGTTGCATTTTGTACAGACAGAGTGTTTCAAAACTGCTCAATCAAAAGTATGGTTTAACTCTGTTAGCTCAATGCTCAGATCAGAAAGAAGCTTCACAGAATGCTTTTGTGTAGTTTATATTTGAATATATTCCTTTTTCCACTACTACTCTCTTAGCGCTCCAAATGTCCAGTTGCATTTTCTACAGAAATAGTGTTCAGATCTGCTCAATCAAAAGTATGGTTTAACTCTGTTAGCTGAATGCACAGATCAGAAAGATGTTTCACAGAATGATTCTGTGTAGTTTATATTTGGAGACATTCCTTTTTCCACTATTACACTCTTAGCGCTCCGAATCTCCACTTGCATTTTCTACAGAAAGAGTGTTTCAGAACGGCTCAATCGAAACTAAGGTTCAACTCTTTTAGTTGAACAAACAGAACAGAAAGAAATTTCACACAATTCTTCTGTGTAGTTTTTATTTGTAGACATTCTTTTTCCCAATATAGACCTCTTAGCGCTCAGAATGTCCAATTGCAGTTTCTACAGAAAGAGTGTTTCAGAACGGCTCAATCAAAAGTAAGGTTCAACTCTGTTAGTTGAATGCACAGAACAGAAAGAAGTTTCATACAATGCTTCTGTGTAGTTTATATTTGAACATATTTTTTTTCCACTATTACCCACTTAGCGCTACGAATGTCCAGTTGCATTTTCTACAGACAGAGTGTTTCAAAACTGCTCAATCAAAAGTATGGTTTAACTCTGTTAGCTGAATGCTCAGATCAGAAAGAAGTTTCACAGAATGCTTCTGTGTAGTTTATATTTGAATATATTCCTTTTTCCACTACTACGCTCTTAGCGCTCCAAATGTCCAGTTGCAATATCTACAGAAAGAGTGTTCTGATCTGCTCAATCAAAAGTATGGTTTAACTCTGTTAGCTGAATGCACAGATCAGAAAGAAGTTTCACCGAATGATTCTGTGTAGTTTATATTTGAAGACATTCCTTTTTCCACTATTACCCTCTTAGCGCTCCGAATCTCCACTTACATTTTCTACAAAAAGAGTGTTTCATAACTGCTCAATCAAAAATATGTTTTATCTCTGTTAACTGAATTTACAGATCAGAAATAAGTTTCACAGAATGCATCTGTGTAGTTTTTATTTGAAGATATTCTTTTTCCCAATGTAGGCCTCTTAGCGCTTAGCATGTCCAATTGAAGTTTCTACAGAAAGAGTGTTTCAGAACGGCTCAATCAAAAGTAAGGTTCAACTCTGTTAGTTGAATGCACAGAACAGAAAGAATTTTCACAGAATGCTACTGTGTAGTTTATATTTGAATATATTCCTTTTTCCACTATTACCCTCTTAGCGCTCCGAATGTCCACTTGCATTTTCTACAGAAAGAGTGTTCAGAACTGCGCAATCAAAAGTATGGTTTAACTCTGTTAGCTTAATGAACATATCAGAAATAAGTTACACACAATGCTTCTGTGTAGTTTTTATTTGAAGATATTATTTTTCCCAATAGAGGCCTCTTAGCGCTCAGAATGTCCAATTGCAGTTTCTACAGAAAGAGTGTTTCAGAAAGGCTCAATCAAAAGTAAGGTTCAACTCTGTTAGTTGAATGCACAGAACAGAAAGAAGTTTCATACAATGCTTCTGTGTAGTTTATATTTTAAAATATTCTTTTTTCCACTATTACCCACTTAGCGCTACGAATGTCCAGTTGCATTTTCTACAGACAGAGTGTTTCAAAACTGCTCAATCAAAAGTATGCTTTAACTCTGTTAGCTGAATGCTCAGATCAGAAAGAAGTTTCACAGAATGCTTCTGTGTAGTTTATAATTGAATATATTCCTTTTTCCACTACTACCCTCTTAGCGCTCCAAATGTCCAGTTGCATTTTCTACAGAAAGAGTGTTCAGATCTGCTCAATCAAAAGTATGGTTTAACTCTGTTAGCTGAATGCACAGATCAGAAAGAAGTTTCACCGAATGATTCTGTGTAGTTTATATTTGAAGACATTCCTTTTTCCACTATTACCCTCTTAGCGCTCCGAATCTCCACTTGCATTTTCTACAAAAAGAGTGTTTCATAACTGCTCAATCAAAAATATGTTTTATCTCTGTTAACTGAATTTACAGATCAGAAATTAGTTTCATAGAATGCATCTGTGTAGTTTTTATTTGAAGATATTCTTTTTCCCAATGTAGGCCTCTTAGCGCTTAGCATGTCCAATTGCAGTTTCTACAGAAAGAGTGTTTCAGAACGGCTCAATCAAAAGTAAGGTTCAACTCTGTTAGTTGAATGCACAGAACAGAAAGAATTTTCACAGAATGCTACTGTGTAGTTTATATTTGAATATATTCCTTTTTCCACGATTACCCTCTTAGCGCTCCGAATGTCCACTTGCATTTTCTACAGAAAGAGTGTTCAGAACTGCGCAATCAAAAGTATGGTTTAACTCTGTTAGCTTAATGAATATATAAGGAATAAGTTTCACACAATGCTTCTGTGTAGTTTTTATTTGAAGATATTATTTTTCCCAATAGAGGCCTTTTAGCGCTCAGAATGTCCAATTGCAGTTTCTACAGAAAGAGTGTTTCAGAAAGGCTCAATCAAATGTAAGGTTCAACTCTGTTAGTTGAATGCACACAACAGAAAGGAGTTTCATACAATGCTTCTGTGTGATTTATATTTGAACATATTCTTTTTTCCACTATTACGCACTTAGCGCTACGAATGTCCAGTTGCATTTTCTACAGACAGAGTGTTTCAAAACTGCTCAATCAAAAGTATGGTTTAACTCTGTTAGCTGAATGCTCAGATCAGAAAGAAGTTTCACAGAATGCTTCTGTGTAGTTTATAGTTGAATATATTCCTTTTTCCACTACTACTCTCTTAGCGCTCCAAATGTCCAGTTGCATTTTCTACAGAAAGAGTGTTCAGATCTGCTCAATCAAAAGTATGGTTTAACTCTGTTAGCTGAATGCACAGATCAGAAAGAAGTTTCACAGAATGATTCTGTGTAGTTTATATTTGGAGACATTCCTTTTTCCACTATTACCCTCTTAGCGCTCCGAATCTCCACTTGCATTTTCTACAGAAAGAGTGTTTCAGAACGGCTCAATCAAAACTAAGGTTCAACTCTTTTAGTTGAACAAACAGAACAGAAAGAAGTTTCACAAAATTCTTCTGTGTAGTTTTTATTTGTAGACATTCTTTTTCCCAATATAGGCCCCCTAGCGCTTAGCATGTCCAATTGCAGTTTCTAAAGAAAGAGTGTTTCAGAACGGCTCAATCAAAAGTAAGGTTCAACTCTGTTAGTTGAATGCACAGAACAGAAAGAATTTTCACAGAATGCTACTGTGTAGTTTATATTTGAATATATTAATTTTTCCACTATTACCCTCTTAGCGCTCCGAATGTCCACTTGCATTTTCTACAGAAAGTGTGTTCAGAACTGCGCAATCAAAAGTATGGTTTAACTCTGTTAGCTTAATGAACATATCAGAAATAAGTTTCACACAATGCTTCTGTGTAGTTTTTATTTGAAGATATTATTTTTCCCAATAGAGGCCTCTTAGCGCTCAGAATGTCCAATTGCAGTTTCTACAGAAAGAGTGTTTCAGAAAGGCTCAATCAAAAGTAAGGTTCAACTCTGTTAGTTGAATGCACAGAACAGAAAGAAGTTTCATACAATGCTTCTGTGTAGTTTATATTTGAACATATTCTTTTTTCCACTATTACCCACTTAGCGCTACGAATGTCCAGTTGCATTTTGTACAGACAGAGTGTTTCAAAACTGCTCAATCAAAAGTATGGTTTAACTCTGTTAGCTCAATGCTCAGATCAGAAAGAAGCTTCACAGAATGCTTTTGTGTAGTTTATATTTGAATATATTCCTTTTTCCACTAATACTCTCTTAGCGCTCCAAATGTCCAGTTGCATTTTCTACAGAAATAGTGTTCAGATCTGCTCAATCAAAAGTATGGTTTAACTCTGTTAGCTGAATGCACAGATCAGAAAGATGTTTCACAGAATGATTCTGTGTAGTTTATATTTGGAGACATTCCTTTTTCCACTATTACACTCTTAGCGCTCCGAATCTCCACTTGCATTTTCTACAGAAAGAGTGTTTCAGAACGGCTCAATCGAAACTAAGGTTCAACTCTTTTAGTTGAACAAACAGAACAGAAAGAAATTTCACACAATTCTTCTGTGTAGTTTTTATTTGTAGACATTCTTTTTCCCAATATAGACCTCTTAGCGCTCAGAATGTCCAATTGCAGTTTCTACAGAAAGAGTGTTTCAGAACGGCTCAATCAAAAGTAAGGTTCAACTCTGTTAGTTGAATGCACAGAACAGAAAGAAGTTTCATACAATGCTTCTGTGTAGTTTATATTTGAACATATTTTTTTTCCACTATTACCCACTTAGCGCTACGAATGTCCAGTTGCATTTTCTACAGACAGAGTGTTTCAAAACTGCTCAATCAAAAGTATGGTTTAACTCTGTTAGCTGAATGCTCAGATCAGAAAGAAGTTTCACAGAATGCTTCTGTGTAGTTTATATTTGAATATATTCCTTTTTCCACTACTACGCTCTTAGCGCTCCAAATGTCCAGTTGCATTATCTACAGAAAGAGTGTTCTGATCTGCTCAATCAAAAGTATGGTTTAACTCTGTTAGCTGAATGCACAGATCAGAAAGAAGTTTCACCGAATGATTCTGTGTAGTTTATATTTGAAGACATTCCTTTTTCCACTATTACCCTCTTAGCGCTCCGAATCTCCACTTACATTTTCTACAAAAAGAGTGTTTCATAACTGCTCAATCAAAAATATGTTTTATCTCTGTTAACTGAATTTACAGATCAGAAATAAGTTTCACAGAATGCATCTGTGTAGTTTTTATTTGAAGATATTCTTTTTCCCAATGTAGGCCTCTTAGCGCTTAGCATGTCCAATTGAAGTTTCTACAGAAAGAGTGTTTCAGAACGGCTCAATCAAAAGTAAGGTTCAACTCTGTTAGTTGAATGCACAGAACAGAAAGAATTTTCACAGAATGCTACTGTGTAGTTTATATTTGAATATATTCCTTTTTCCACTATTACCCTCTTAGCGCTCCGAATGTCCACTTGCATTTTCTACAGAAAGAGTGTTCAGAACTGCGCAATCAAAAGTATGGTTTAACTCTGTTAGCTTAATGAACATATCAGAAATAAGTTACACACAATGCTTCTGTGTAGTTTTTATTTGAAGTTATTATTTTTCCCAGTAGAGGCCTCTTAGCGCTCAGAATGTCCAATTGCAGTTTCTACAGAAAGAGTGTTTCAGAAAGGCTCAATCAAAAGTAAGGTTCAACTCTGTTAGTTGAATGCACAGAACAGAAAGAAGTTTCATACAATGCTTCTGTGTAGTTTATATTTTAACATATTGTTTTTTCCACTATTACCCACTTAGCGCTACGAATGTCCAGTTGCATTTTCTACAGACAGAGTGTTTCAAAACTGCTCAATCAAAAGTATGCTTTAACTCTGTTAGCTGAATGCTCAGATCGGAAAGAAGTTTCACAGAATGCTTCTGTGTAGTTTATATTTGAATATATTCCTTTTTCCACTACTACCCTCTTAGCGCTCCAAATGTCCAGTTGCATTATCTACAGAAAGAGTGTTCCGATCTGCTCAATCAAAACTATGGTTTAACTCTGTTAGCTGAATGCACAGATCAGAAAGAAGTTTCACCGAATGATTCTGTGTAGTTTATATTTGAAGACATTCCTTTTTCCACTATTACCCTCTTAGCGCTCCGAATCTCCACTTGCATTTTCTACAAAAAGAGTGTTTCATAACTGCTCAATCAAAAATATGTTTTATCTCTGTTAACTGAATTTACAGATCAGAAATTAGTTTCAAAGAATGCATCTGTGTAGTTTTTATTTGAAGATATTCTTTTTCCCAATGTAGGCCTCTTAGCGCTTAGCATGTCCAATTGCAGTTTCTACAGAAAGAGTGTTTCAGAACGGCTCAATCAAAAGTAAGGTTCAACTCTGTTAGTTGAATGCACAGAACAGAAAGAATTTTCACAGAATGCTACTGTGTAGTTTATATTTGAATATATTCCTTTTTCCACTATTACCCTCTTAGCGCTCCGAATGTCCACTTGCATTTTCTACAGAAAGGGTGTTCAGAACTGCGCAATCAAAAGTATGGTTTAACTCTGTTGGCTTAATGAACATATAAGGAATAAGTTTCACACAATGCTTCTGTGTAGTTTTTATTTGAAGATATTATTTTTCCCAATAGAGGCCTCTTAGCGCTCAGAATGTCCAATTGCAGTTTCTACAGAAAGAGTGTTTCAGAAAGGCTCAATCAAATGTAAGGTTCAACTCTGTTAGTTGAATGCACACAACAGAAAGGAGTTTCATACAATGCTTCTGTGTGATTTATATTTGAACATATTCTTTTTTCCACTATTACCCACTTAGCGCTACGAATGTCCAGTTGCATTTTCTACAGACAGAGTGTTTCAAAACTGCTCAATCAAAAGTATAGTTTAACTCTGTTAGCTGAATGCTCAGATCAGAAAGAAGTTTCACAGAATGCTTCTGTGTAGTTTATAGTTGAATATATTCCTTTTTCCACTACTACTCTCTTAGCGCTCCAAATGTCCAGTTGCATTTTCTACAGAAAGAGTGTTCAGATCTGCTCAATCAAAAGTATGGTTTAACTCTGTTAGCTGAATGCACAGATCAGAAAGAAGTTTCACAGAATTATTCTGTGTAGTTTATATTTGGAGACATTCCTTTTTCCACTATTACCCTCTTAGCGCTCCGCATCTCCACTTGCATTTTCTACAGAAAGAGTGTTTCAGAACGGCTCAATCAAAACTAAGGTTCAACTCTTTTACTTGAACAAACAGAACAGAAAGAAGTTTCACACAATTCTTCTGTGTAGTTTTTATTTGTAGACATTCTTTTTCCCAATATAGGCCTCTTAGCGCTCAGAATGTCCAATTGCAGTTTCTACAGAAAGAGGGTTTCAGAACGGCTCAATCAAAAGTAAGTTTCAACTCTGTTAGTTGAATGCACAGAACAGAAAGAAGTTTCATACAATGCTTCTGTGTAGTTTATATTTGAACATATTCTTTTTTCCACTATTACCCACTTAGCGCTACGAATGTCCAGTTGCATTTTCTACAGACAGAGTGTTTCAAAACTGCTCAATCAAAAGTATGGTTTAACTCTGTTAGCTGAATGCTCAGATCAGAAAGAAGTTTCACAGAATGCTTCTGTGTAGTTTATATTTGAATATATTCCTTTTTCCACTACTACTCTCTTAGCGCTCCAAATGTCCAGTTGCATTTTCTACAGAAAGACTGTTCAGATCTGCTCAATCAAAAGTATGGTTTAACTCTGTTAGCTGAATGCACAGATCAGAAAGAAGTTTCACAGAATGATTCTGTGTAGTTTATATTTGGAGACATTCCTTTTTCCACTATTACCCTCTTAGCGCTCCGAATCTCCACTTGCATTTTCTACAAAAAGAGTGTTTCATAACTGCTCAATCAAAAATATGTTTTATCTCTGTTAACTGAATTTACAGATCAGAAATAAGTTTCAAAGAATGCATCTGTGTAGTTTTTATTTGAAGATATTCTTTTTCCCAATGTAGGCCTCTTAGCGCTTAGCATGTCCAATTGCAGTTTCTACAGAAAGCGTGTTTCAGAACGGCTCAATCAAAAGTAAGGTTCAACTCTGTTAGTTGAATGCACAGAACAGAAAGAATTTTCACAGAATGCTACTGTGTAGTTTATATTTGAATATATTCCTTTTTCCACTATTATCCTCTTAGTGCTCCGAATGTCCACTTGCATTTTCTACATAAAGAGTGTTCAGAACTGCGCAATCAAAAGTATGGTTTAACTCTGTTAGCTTAATGAAAATATCAGGAATAAGTTTCACACAATGCTTCTGTGTAGTTTTTATTTGAAGTTACTATTTTTCCCAATAGAGGCCTCTTAGCGCTCAGAATATCCAATTGCAGTTTCTACAGAAAGAGTGTTTCAGAAAGGCTCAATCAAATGTAAGGTTCAACTCTGTTAGTTGAATGCACAGAACAGAAAGGAGTTTCATACAATGCTTCTGTGTAATTTATATTTGAACATATTCTTTTTTCCACTATTACCCACTTAGCGCTACGAATGTCCAGTTGCATTTTCTACAGACAGAGTGTTTCAAAACTGCTCAATCAAAAGTATGGTTTAACTCTGTTAGCTGAATGCTCAGATCAGAAAGAAGTTTCACAGAATGCTTCTGTGTAGTTTATATTTGAATATATTCCTTTTTCCACTACTACTCTCTTAGCGCTCCAAAGGTCCAGTTGCATTTTCTACAGAAAGAGTGTTCAGATCTGCTCAATCAAAAGTATGGTTTAACTCTGTTAGCTGAATGCACAGATCAGAAAGAAGTTTCACAGAATGATTCTGTGTAGTTTATATTAGGAGACATTCCTTTTTCCACTATTAACCTCTTAGCGCTCCGAATCTCCACTTGCATTTTCTACAGAAAGAGTGTTTCAGAACGGCTCAATGAAAACTAAGGTTCAACTCTTTTAGTTGAACAAACAGAACAGAAAGTAGTTTCACAAAATTCTTCTGTGTAGTTTTTATTTGTAGACATTCTATTTCCCAATATAGGCCTCCTAGCGCTTAGCATGTCCAATTGCAGTTTCTACAGAAAGAGTGTTTCAGAACGGCTCAATCAAAAGTAAGGTTCAACTCTGTTAGTTGAATGCACAGAACAGAAAGAATTTTCACAGAATGCTACTGTGTAGTTTATATTTGAATATATTAATTTTTCCACTATTACCCTCTTAGCGCTCCGAATGTCCACTTGCATTTTCTACAGAAAGAGTGTTCAGAACTGCGCAATCAAAAGTATGGTTTAACTCTGTTAGCTTAATGAACATATCAGAAATAAGTTTCACACAATGCTTCTGTGTAGTTTTTATTTGAAGATATTATTTTTCCCAATAGAGGCCTCTTAGCGCTCAGAATGTCCAATTGCAGTTTCTACAGAAAGAGTGTTTCAGAAAGGCTCAATCAAAAGTAAGGTTCAACTCTGTTAGTTGAATGCACAGAACAGAAAGAAGTTTCATACAATGCTTCTGTGTAGTTTATATTTGAACATATTTTTTTTCCACTTTTACCCACTTAGCGCTACGAATGTCCAGTTGCATTTTCTACAGACAGAGTGTTTCAAAACTGCTCAATCAAAA
The DNA here is from genome assembly GCF_028878055.3 of Symphalangus syndactylus. NCBI lineage: Eukaryota > Metazoa > Chordata > Mammalia > Primates > Hylobatidae > Symphalangus > Symphalangus syndactylus. Next base: position 6,397,488 of record NC_072445.2, on the reverse strand, counting down.
GTATGGTTTAACTCTGTTAGCTGAATGCTCAGATCAGAAAGAAGTTTCACAGAATGCTTCTGTGTAGTTTATATTTGAATATATTGCTTTTTCCACTACTACGCTCTTAGCGCTCCAAATGTCCAGTTGCATTTTCTACAGAAAGAGTGTTCAGATCTGCTCAATCAAAAGTATGGTTTAACTCTGTTAGCTGAATGCTCAGATCGGAATGAAGTTTCACAGAATGCTTCTGTGTAGTTTATATTTGAATATATTCCTTTTTCCACTACTACTCTCTTAGCGCTCCAAATGTCCAGTTGCATTTTCTACAGAAAGAGTGTTCAGATCTGCTCAATCAAAAGTATGATTTAACTCTGTTAGCTGAATGCACAGATCAGAAAGAAGTTTCACAGAATGATTCTGTGTAGTTTTTATTTGGAGACATTCCTTTTTCCACTATTACCCTCTTAGCGCTCCGAAACTCCACTTGCATTTTCTACAGAAAGAGTGTTTCAGAACGGCTCAATCAAAACTAAGTTTCAACTCTTTTTGTTGAACAAACAGAACAGAAAGAAGTTTCACACAATTCTTCTGTGTAGTTCTTATTTGTAGACATTCTTTTCCCAATATAGGCCTCCTAGCGCTCTGAATGTCCAATTGCAGTTTCTACAGAAAGAGTGTTTCAGAACGGCTCAATCAAAAGTAAGGTTCAACTCTGTTAGTTGAATGCACAGAACAGAAAGAAGTTTCATACAATGCTTCTGTGTAGTTTATATTTGTAAATATTCTTTTTTCCACTATTACCCACTTAGCGCTACGAATGTCCAGTTGCATTTTCTACAGACAGAGTGTTTCAAAACTGCTCAATCAAAAGTATGGTTTAACTCTGTTAGCTGAATGCTCAGATCAGAAAGAAGTTTCACAGAATGCTTCTGTGTAGTTTATATTTGAATATATTCCTTTTTCCACTACTACCCTCTTAGCGCTGCAAATGTCCAGTTGCATTTTCTACAGAAAGAGTGTTCAGATCTGCTCAATCAGAAGTATGGTTTAACTCTGTTAGCTGAATGCTCAGATCAGAAAAAAGTTTCACAGAATGCTTCTGTGTAGTTTATATTTGAATATATTCCTTTTTCCACTACTACTCTCTTAGCGCTCCAAATGTCCAGTTGCATTTTCTACAGAAAGAGTGTTCAGATCTGCTCAATCAAAAGTATGGTTTAACTCTGTTAGCTGAATGCACAGATCAGAAAGAAGTTTCACAGAATGATTCTGTGTAGTTTATATTTGGAGACATTCCTTTTTCCACTATTACCCTCTTAGCGCTCCGAATCTCCACTTGCATTTTCTACAGAAAGAGTGTTTCAGAACGGCTCAATCAAAACTAAGGTTCAACTCTTTTAGTTGAACAAACAGAACAGAAAGAAGTTTCACACAATTCTTCTGTGTAGTTTTTATTTGTAGACATTCTTTTTCCCAATATAGGCCTCTTAGCGCTCAGAATGTCCAATTGCAGTTTCTACAGAAAGAGTGTTTCAGAACGGCTCAATCAAAAGTAAGTTTCAACTCCGTTAGTTGAATGTACAGAACAGAAAGAAGTTTCATACAATGCTTCTGTGTAGTTTATATTTGAACATATTCTTTTTTCCACTATTACCCACTTAGCGCTACGAATGTCCAGTTGCATTTTCTACAGACAGAGTGTTTCAAAACTGCTCAATCAAAAGTATGGTTTAACTCTGTTAGCTGAATGCTCAGATCAGAAAGAAGTTTCACAGAATGCTTCTGTGTAGTTTATATTTGAATATATTCCTTTTTCCACTACTACGCTCTTAGCGCTCCAAATGTCCAGTTGCATTTTCTACAGAAAGAGTGTTCAGATCTGCTCAATCAAAAGTATGGTTTAACTCTGTTAGCTGAATGCACAGATCAGAAAGAAGTTTCACCGAATGATTCTGTGTAGTTTATATTTGAAGACATTCCTTTTTCCACTATTACCCACTTAGCGCTCCGAATCTCCACTTGCATTTTCTACAAAAAGAGTGTTTCATAACTGCTCAATCAAAAATATGTTTTATCTCTGTTAACTGAATTTACAGATCAGAAATAAGTTTCACAGAATGCATCTGTGTAGTTTTTATTTGAAGATATTCTTTTTCCCAATGTAGGCCTCTTAGCGCTTAGCATGTCCAATTGCAGTTCCTACAGAAAGAGTGTTTCAGAACGGCTCAATCAAAAGTAAGGTTCAACTCTGTTAGTTGAATGCACAGAACAGAAAGAATTTTCACAGAATGCTACTGTGTAGTTTATATTTGAATATATTCCTTTTTCCACTATTACCCTCTTAGCGCTCCGAATGTCCACTTGCATTTTCAACAGAAAGAGTGTTCAGAACTGCGCAATCAAAAGTATGGTTTAACTCTGTTAGCTTAATGAACATATCAGAAATAAGTTTCACACAATGCTTCTGTGTAGTTTTTATTTGAAGATATTATTTTTCCCAATAGAGGCCTCTTAGCGCTCAGAATGTCCAATTGCAGTTTCTACAGAAAGAGTGTTTCAGAAAGGCTCAATCAAAAGTAAGGTTCAACCCTGTTAGTTGAATGCACAGAACAGAAAGAAGTTTCATACAATGCTTCTGTGTAGTTTATATTTGAACATATTCTTTTTTCCACTATTACCCACTTAGCGCTATGAATGTCCAGTTGCATTTTCTACAGACAGAGTGTTTCAAAACTGCTCAATCAAAAGTATGGTTTAACTCTGTTAGCTGAATGCTCAGATCAGAAAGAAGTTTCACAGAATGCTTCAGTGTAGTTTATATTTGAATATATTCCTTTTTCCACTACTACCCTCTTAGCGCTCCAAATGTCCAGTTGCATTTTCTACAGAAAGAGTGTTCAGATCTGCTCAATCAAAAGTATGGTTTAACTCTGTTAGCTGAATGCACAGATCAGAAAGAAGTTTCACCGAATGATTCTGTGTAGTTTATATTTGAAGACATTCCTTTTTCCACTATTACCCTCTTAGCGCTCCGAATCTCCACTTGCATTTTCTACAAAAAGAGTGTTTCATAACTGCTCAATCAAAAATATGTTTTATCTCTGTTAACTGAATTTACAGATCAGAAATAAGTTTCAAAGAATGCATCTGTGTAGTTTTTATTTGAAGATATTCTTTTTCCCAATGTAGGCCTCTTAGCGCTTAGCATGTCCAATTGCAGTTTCTACAGAAAGAGTGTTTCAGAACGGCTCAATCAAAAGTAAGGTTCAACTCTGTTAGTTGAATGCACAGAACAGAAAGAATTTTCACAGAATGCTACTGTGTAGTTTATATTTGAATATATTCCTTTTTCCACTATTACCCTCTTAGTGCTCCGAATGTCCACTTGCATTTTCTACAGAAAGAGTGTTCAGAACTGCGCAATCAAAAGTATGGTTTAACTCTGTTAGCTTAATGAACATATCAGGAATAAGTTTCACACAATGCTTCTGTGTAGTTTTTATTTGAAGATATTATTTTTCCCAATAGAGGCCTCTTAGCGCTCAGAATGTCCAATTGCAGTTTCTACATAAAGAGTGTTTCAGAAAGGCTCAATCAAATGTAAGGTTCAACTCTGTTAGTTGAATGCACAGAACAGAAAGGAGTTTCATACAATGCTTCTGTGTAATTTATATTTGAACATATTCTTTTTTCCACTATTACCCACTTAGCGCTACGAATGTCCAGTTGCATTTTCTACAGACAGAGTGTTTCAAAACTGCTCAATCAAAAGTATGGTTTAACTCTGTTAGCTGAATGCTCAGATCAGAAAGAAGTTTCACAGAATGCTTCTGTGTAGTTTATATTTGAATATATTCCTTTTTCCACTAATACTATCTTAGCGCTCCAAATGTCCAGTTGCATTTTCTACAGAAAGAGTGTTCAGATCTGCTCAATCAAAAGTATGGTTTAACTCTGTTAGCTGAATGCACAGATCAGAAAGAAGTTTCACAGAATGATTCTGTGTAGTTTATATTAGGAGACATTCCTTTTTCCACTATTAACCTCTTAGCGCTCCGAATCTCCACTTGCATTTTCTACAGAAAGAGTGTTTCAGAACGGCTCAATCAAAACTAAGGTTCAACTCTTTTAGTTGAACAAACAGAACAGAAAGAAGTTTCACACAATTCTTCTGTGTAGTTTTTATTTGTAGATATTCTTTTTCCCAGTATAGGCCTCCTAGCGCTCAGAATGTCCAATTGCAGTTTCTACAGAAAGAGTGTTTCAGAACGGCTCAATCAAAAGTAAGGTTCATCTCTGTTAGTTGAATGCACATAACAGAAAGAAGTTTCATACAATGCTTCTGTGTAGTTTATATTTGAACATATTCTTTTTTCCACTATTACCCACTTAGCGCTACGAATGTCCAGTTGCATTTTCTACAGACAGAGTGTTTCAAAACTGCTCAATCAAAAGTATGGTTTAACTCTGTTGGCTGAATGCTCAGATCAGAAAGAAGTTTCACAGAATGCTTCTGTGTAGTTTATATTTGAATATATTCCTTTTTCCACTACTACGCTCTTAGCGCTCCAAATGTCCAGTTGCATTTTCTACAGAAAGAGTGATCAGATCTGCTCAATCAAAAGTATGGTTTAACTCTGTTAGCTGAATGCACAGATCAGAAAGAAGTTTCACCGAATGATTCTGTGTAGTTTATATTTGGAGACATTCCTTTTTCCACTATTACCCTCTTAGCGCTCCGAATCTCCACTTGCATTTTCTACAAAAAGAGTGTTTCATAACTGCTCAATCAAAAATATGTTTTATCTCTGTTAACTGAATTTACAGATCAGAAATAAGTTCCACAGAATGCATCTGTGTAGTTTTTATTTGAAGATATTCTTTTTCCCAATGTAGGCCTCTTAGCTCTTAGCATGTCCAATTGCAGTTTCTACAGAAAGAGTGTTTCAGAACGGCTCAATCAAAAGTAAGGTTCAACTCTGTTAGTTGAATGCACAGAACAGAAAGAATTTTCACAGAATGCTACTGTGTAGTTTATATTTGAATATATTCCCTTTTCCACTATTACCCTCTTAGCGCTCCGAATGTCCACTTGCATTTTCTACAGAAAGAGTGTTCAGAACTGCGCAATCAAAAGTATGGTTTAACTCTGTTAGCTTAATGAATATATCAGGAATAAGTTTCACACAATGCTTCTGTGTAGTTTTTATTTGAAGATATTATTTTTCCCAATAGAGGCCTCTTAGCGCTCAGAATGTCCAATTGCAGTTTCTACAGAAAGAGTGTTTCAGAAAGGCTCAATCAAAAGTAAGGTTCAACTCTGTTAGTTGAATGCACAGAACAGAAAGAAGTTTCATACAATGCTTCTGTGTAGTTTATATTTGAACATATTCTTTTTTCCACTATTACCCACTTAGCGCTACGAATGTCCAGTTGCATTTTCTACAGACAGAGTGTTTCAAAACTGCTCAATCAAAAGTATGGTTTAACTCTGTTAGCTGAATGATCAGATCAGAAAAAAGTTTCACAGAATGCTTCTGTGTAGTTTATATTTGAATATATTCCTTTTTCCACTACTACTCTCTTAGCGCTCCAAATGTCCAGTTGCATTTTCTACAGAAAGAGTGTTCAGATCTGCTCAATCAAAAGTATGGTTTAACTCTGTTAGCTGAATGCACAGATCAGAAAGAAGTTTCACAGAATGATTCTGTGTAGTTTATATTTGGAGACATTCCTTTTTCCACTATTACCCTCTTAGCGCTCCGAATCTCCACTTGCATTTTCTACAGAAAGAGTGTTTCAGAACGGCTCAATCAAAACTAAGGTTCAACTCTTTTAGTTGAACAAACAGAACAGAAAGAAGTTTCACACAATTCTTCTGTGTAGTTTTTATTTGTAGACATTCTTTTCCCAATATAGGCCTCCTAGCGCTCAGAATGTCCATTTGCAGTTTCTACAGAAAGAGTGTTTCAGAACGGCTCAATCAAAAGTAAGGTTCAACTCTGTTTGTTGAATGCACAGAACAGAAAGAAGTTTCATACAATGCTTCTGTGTAGTTTATATTTGAACATATTCTTTTTTCCACTATAACCCCCTTAGCGCTACGAATGTCCAGTTGCATTTTCTACAGACAGAGTGTTTCAAAACTGCTCAATCAAAAGTATGGTTTAACTCTGTTAGCTGAATGCTCAGATCAGAAAGAAGTTTCACAGAATGCTTCTGTGTAGTTTATATTTGAATATATTCCTTTTTCCACTACTACGCTCTTAGTGCTCCAAATGTCCAGTTGCATTTTCTACAGAAAGAGTGTTCAGATCTGCTCAATCAAAAGTATGGTTTAACTCTGTTAGCTGAATGCACAGATCAGAAAGAAGTTTCACCGAATGATTCTGTGTAGTTTATATTTGGAGACATTCCTTTTTCCACTATTAACATCTTAGCGCTCCGAATATCCACTTGTATTTTCTACAAAAAGAGTGTTTCATAACTGCTCAATCAAAAATATGTTTTATCTCTGTTAACTGAATTTACAGATCAGAAATAAGTTTCAGAGAATGCATCTGTGTAGTTTTTATTTGAAGATATTCTTTTTCCCAATGTAGGCCTCTTAGCTCTTAGCATGTCCAATTGCAGTTTCTACAGAAAGAGTGTTTCAGAACGGCTCAATCAAAAGTAAGGTTCAACTCTGTTAGTTGAATGCACAGAACAGAGAAAATTTTCACAGAATGCTACTGTGTAGTTTATATTTGAATATATTCCTTTTTCCACTATTACCCTCTTAGCGCTCCGAATGTCCACTTGCATTTTCTACAGAAAGAGTGTTCAGAACTGCGCAATCAAAAGTATGGTTTAACTCTGTTAGCTTAATGAACATATCAGGAATAAGTTTCACACAATGCTTCTGTGTAGTTTTTATTTGAAGATATTATTTTTCCCAATAGAGGCCTCTTAGCGCTCAGAATGTCCAATTGCAGTTTCTACAGAAAGAGTGTTTCAGAAAGGCTCAATCAAATGTAAGGTTCAACTCTGTTAGTTGAATGCACAGAACAGAAAGAAGTTTCATACAATGCTTCTGTGTAGTTTATATTTGAACATATTCTTTTTTCCACTATTACCCACTTAGCGCTACGAATGTCCAGTTGCATTTTCTACAGACAGAGTGTTTCAAAACTGCTCAATCAAAAGTATGGTTTAACTCTGTTAGCTGAATGCTCAGATCAGAAAGAAGTTTCACAGAATGCTTCTGTGTAGTTTATATTTGAATATATTCCTTTTTCCACTACTACTCTCTTAGCGCTCCAAATGTCCAGTTGCATTTTCTACAGAAAGAGTGTTCAGATCTGCTCAATCAAAAGTATGGTTTAACTCTGTTAGCTGAATGCACAGGTCAGAAAGAAGTTTCACAGAATGATTCTGTGTAGTTTATATTTGGAGACATTCCTTTTTCCACTATTACCCTCTTAGCGCTCCGAATCTCCACTTGCATTTTCTACAAAAAGAGTGTTTCATAACTGCTCAATCAAAAATATGTTTTATCTCTGTTAACGGAATTTACAGATGAGAAATAAGTTCCACAGAATGCATCTGTGTAGTTTTTATTTGAAGATATTCTTTTTCCCAATGTAGGCCTCTTAGCTCTTAGCATGTCCAATTGCAGTTTCTACAGAAAGAGTGTTTCAGAACGGCTCAATCAAAAGTAAGGTTCAACTCTGTTAGTTGAATGCACAGAACAGAAAGAATTTTCACAGAATGCTACTGTGTAGTTTATATTTGAATATATTCCCTTTTCCACTATTACCCTCTTAGCGCTCCGAATGTCCACTTGCATTTTCTACAGAAAGAGTGTTCAGAACTGCGCAATCAAAAGTATGGTTTAACTCTGTTAGCTTAATGAATATATCAGGAATAAGTTTCACACAATGCTTCTGTGTAGTTTTTATTTGAAGATATTATTTTTCCCAATAGAGGCCTCTTAGCGCTCAGAATGTCCAATTGCAGTTTCTACAGAAAGAGTGTTTCAGAAAGACTCAATCAAAAGTAAGTTTCAACTCTGTTAGTTGAATGCACAGAACAGAAAGTAGTTTCATACAATGCTTCTGTGTAGTTTATATTTGAACATATTCTTTTTTCCACTAATACCCACTTAGCGCTACGAATGTCCAGTTGCATTTTCTACAGACAGAGTGTTTCAAAACTGCTCAATCAAAAGTATGGTTTAACTCTGTTAGCTGAATGCTCAGATCAGAAAGAAGTTTCACAGAATGCTTCTGTGTAGTTTATATTTGAATATATTCCTTTTTCCACTACTATTCTCTTAGCGCTCCAAATGTCCAGTTGCATTTTCTACAGAAAAACTGTTCAGATCTGCTCAATCAAAAGTATGGTTTAACTCTGTTAGCTGAATGCACAGATCAGAAAGAAGTTTCACAGAATGATTCTGTGTAGTTTATATTTGGAGACATTCCTTTTTCCACTATTACCCTCTTAGCACTCCGAATCTCCACTTGCATTTTCTACAGAAAGAGTGTTTCAGAACGGCTCAATCAAAACTAAGGTTCAACTCTTTTAGTTGAACAAACAGAACAGAAAGAAGTTTCACACAATTCTTCTGTGTAGTTTTTATTTGTAGACATTCTTTTTCCCAATATAGGCCTCTTAGCGCTCAGAATGTCCAATTGCAGTTTCTACAGAAAGAGGGTTTCAGAACGGCTCAATCAAAAGTAAGTTTCAACTCTGTTAGTTGAATGCACAGAACAGAAAGAAGTTTCATACAATGCTTCTGTGTAGTTTATATTTGAACATATTCTTTTTTCCACTATTACCCACTTAGCGCTACGAATGTCCAGTTGCATTTTCTACAGACAGAGTGTTTCAAAACTGCTCAATCAAAAGTATGGTTTAACTCTGTTAGCTGAATGCTCAGATCAGAAAGAAGTTTCACAGAATGCTTCTGTGTAGTTTATATTTGAATATATTCCTTTTTCCACTACTACTCTCTTAGCGCTCCAAATGTCCAGTTGTATTTTCTACAGAAAGATTGTTCACATCTGCTCAATCAAAAGTATGGTTTAACTCTGTTAGCTGAATGCACAGATCAGAAAGAAGTTTCACAGAATGATTCTGTGTAGTTTATATTTGGAGACATTCCTTTTTCCACTATTACCCTCTTAGCGCTCCGAATCTCCACTTGCATTTTCTACAGAAAGAGTGTTTCAGAACGGCTCAATCAAAACTAAGGTTCAACTCTTTTAGTTGAACAAACAGAACAGAAAGAAGTTTCACACAATTCTTCTGTGTAGTTTTTATTTGTAGACATTCTTTTTCCCAATATATGCCTCTTAGCGCTCAGAATGTCCAATTGCAGTTTCTATAGAAAGAGTGTTTCAGAACGGCTCAATCAAAAGTAAGTTTCAACTCTGTTAGTTGAATGCACAGAACAGAAAGAAGTTTCATACAATGCTTCTGTGTAGTTTATATTTGAACATATTCTTTTTTCCACTATTACCCACTTAGCGCTACGAATGTCCAGTTGCATTTTCTACAGACAGAGTGTTTCAAAACTGCTCAATCAAAAGTATGGTTTAACTCTGTTAGCTGAATGCTCAGATCAGAAAGAAGTTTCACAGAATGCTTCTGTGTAGTTTATATATGAATATATTCCTTTTTCCACTACTACGCTCTTAGCGCTCCAAATGTCCAGTTGCATTTTCTACAGAAAGAGTGTTCAGATCTGCTCAATCAAAAGTATGGTTTAACTCTGTTAGCTGAATGCACAGATCAGAAAGAAGTTTCACAGAATGATTCTGTGTAGTTTATATTTGAAGACATTCCTTTTTCCACTATTACCCTCTAAGCGCTCCGAATCTCCACTTGCATTTTCTACAAAAAGAGTGTTTCATAACTGCTCAATCAAAAATATGTTTTATTTCTGTTAACTGAATTTACAGATCAGAAATAAGTTTCACAGAATGCATCTGTGTAGTTTTTATTTGAAGATATTCTTTTTCCCAATGTAGGCCTCTTAGCGCTTAGCATGTCCAATTGCAGTTTCTACAGAAAGAGTGTTTCAGAACGGCTCAATGAAAAGTGAGGTTCAACTCTGTTAGTTGAATGCACAGAACAAAAAGAATTTTCACAGAATGCTACTGTGTAGTTTATATTTGAATATATTCCTTTTTCCACTATTACCCTCTTAGCGCTCCGAATGTCCACTTGCATTTTCTACAGAAAGAGTGTTCAGAACTGCGCAATCAAAAGTATGGTTTAACTCTGTTAGCTTAATGAACATATCAGAAATAAGTTTCACACAATGCTTCTGTGTAGTTTTTATTTGAAGATATTATTTTTCCCAATAGAGGCCTCTTAGCGCTCAGAATGTCTAATTGCAGTTTCTACAGAAAGAGTGTTTCAGAAAGGCTCAATCAAAAGTAAGGTTCAACTCTGTTAGTTGAATGCACAGAACAGAAAGAAGTTTCATACAATGCTTCTGTGTAGTTTATATTTGAACATATTCTTTTTTCCACTATTACCCACTTAGCGCTACGAATGTCCAGTTGCATTTTCTACAGACAGAGTGTTTCAAAACTGCTCAATCAAAAGTATGGTTTAACTCTGTTAGCTGAATGATCAGATCAGAAAGAAGTTTCACAGAATGCTTCTGTGTAGTTTATATTTGAATATATTCCTTTTTCCACTACTACTCTCTTAGCGCTCCAAATGTCCCGTTGCATTTTCTACAGAAAGAGTGTTCAGATCTGCTCAATCAAAAGTATGGTTTAACTCTGTTAGCTGAATGCACAGATCAGAAAGAAGTTTCACAGAATGATTCTGTGTAGTTTATATTTGGAGACATTCCTTTTTCCACTATTACCCTCTTAGCGCTCCGAATCTCCACTTGCATTTTCTACAGAAAGAGTGTTTCAGAACGGCTCAATCAAAACTAAGGTTCAACTCTTTTAGTTGAACAAACAGAACAGAAAGAAGTTTCACACAATTCTTCTGTGTAGTTTTTATTTGTAGACATTCTTTTTCCCAATATAGGCCTCCTAGCGCTCAGAATGTCCATTTGCAGTTTCTACAGAAAGAGTGTTTCAGAACGGCTCAATCAAAAGTAAGGTTCAACTCTGTTAGTTGAATGCACAGAACAGAAAGAAGTTTCATACAATGCTTCTGTGTAGTTTATATTTGAACATATTCTTTTTTCCACTATAACCCCCTTAGCTCTACGAATGTCCAGTTGCATTTTCTACAGACAGAGTGTTTCAAAACTGCTCAATCAAAAGTATGGTTTAACTCTGTTAGCTGAATGCTCAGATCAGAAAGAAGTTTCACAGAATGCTTCTGTGTAGTTTATATTTGAATATATTCCTTTTTCCACTACTACGCTCTTAGCGCTCCAAATGTCCAGTTGCATTTTCTACAGAAAGAGTGTTCAGATCTGCTCAATCAAAAGTATGGTTTAACTCTGTTAGCTGAATGCACAGATCAGAAAGAAGTTTCACCGAATGATTCTGTGTAGTTTATATTTGGAGACATTCCTTTTTCCACTATTAACCTCTTAGCGCTCCGAATATCCACTTGCATTTTCTACAAAAAGAGTGTTTCATAACTGCTCAATCAAAAATATGTTTTATCTCTGTTAACTGAATTTACAGATCAGAAATAAGTTTCAGAGAATGCATCTGTGTAGTTTTTATTTGAAGATATTATTTTTCCCAATGTAGGCCTCTTAGCTCTTAGCATGTCCAATTGCAGTTTCTACAGAAAGAGTGTTTCAGAACGGCTCAATCAAAAGTAAGGTTCAACTCTGTTAGTTGAATGCACAGAACAGAAAGAATTTTCACAGAATGCTACTGTGTAGTTTATATTTGAATATATTCCTTTTTCCACTATTACCCTCTTAGCGCTCCGAATGTCCACTTGCATTTTCTACAGAAAGAGTGTTCAGAACTGCGCAATCAAAAGTATGGTTTAACTCTGTTAGCTTAATGAATATATCAGGAATAAGTTTCACACAATGCTTCTGTGTAGTTTTTATTTGAAGATATTATTTTTCCCAATAGAGGCCTCTTAGCGCTCAGAATGTCCAATTGCAGTTTCTACAGAAAGAGTGTTTCAGAAAGGCTCAATCAAATGTAAGGTTCAACTCTGTTAGTTGAATGCACAGAACAGAAAGAAGTTTCATACAATGCTTCTGTGTAGTTTATATTTGAACATATTCTTTTTTCCACTATTACCCACTTAGCGCTACGAATGTCCAGTTGCATTTTCTACAGACAGAGTGTTTCAAAACTGCTCAATCAAAAGTATGGTTTAACTCTGTTAGCTGAATGCTCAGATCAGAAAGAAGTTTCACAGAATGCTTCTGTGTAGTTTATATTTGAATATATTCCTTTTTCCACTACTACTCTGTTAGCGCTCCAATTGTCCAGTTGCATTTTCTACAGAAAGAGTGTTCAGATCTGCTCAATCAAAAGTATGGTTTAACTCTGTTAGCTGAATGCACAGATCAGAAAGAAGTTTCACAGAATGATTCTGTGTAGTTTATATTTGGAGACATTCCTTTTTCCACTATTACCCTCTTAGCGCTCCGAATCTCCACTTGCATTTTCTACAGAAAGAGTGTTTCAGAACGGCTCAATCAAAACTAAGGTTCAACTCTTTTAGTTGAACAAACAGAACAGAAAGAAGTTTCACACAATTCTTCTGTGTAGTTTTTATTTGTAGACATTCTTTTTCCCAATATAGGCCTCTTAGCGCTCAGAATGTCCAATTGCAGTTTCTACAGAAAGAGTGTTTCAGAACGGCTCAATCAAAAGTAAGGTTCAACTGTGTTAGTTGAATGCACAGAACAGAAAGAAGTTTCATACAATGCTTCTGTGTAGTTTATATTTGAACATATTCTTTTTTCCACTATTACCCACTTAGCGCTACGAATGTCCTGTTGCATTTTCTACAGACAGAGTGTTTCAAAACTGCTCAATCCAAAGTATGGTTTAAATCTGTTAGCTGAATGCTCAGATCAGAAAGAAGTTTCACAGAATGCTTCTGTGTAGTTTATATTTGAATATATTCCTTTTTCCACTACTACGCTCTTAGCGCTCCAAATGTCCAGTTGCATTTTCTACAGAAAGAGTGTTCAGATCTGCTCAATCAAAAGTATGGTTTAACTCTGTTAGCTGAATGCACAGGTCAGAAAGAAGTTTCACCGAATGATTCTGTGTAGTTTATATTTGAAGACATTCCTTTTTCCACTATTACCCTCTTAGCGCTCCGAATCTCCACTTGCATTTTCTACAAAAAGAGTGTTTCATAACCGCTCAATCAAAAATATGTTTTATCTCTGTTAACTGAATTTACAGATCAGAAATAAGTTTCACAGAATGCATCTGTGTAGTTTTTATTTGAAGATATTCTTTTTCCCAATGTAGGCCTCTTAGCGCTTAGCATGTCCAATTGCAGTTTCTACAGAAAGAGTGTTTCAGAACGGCTCAATCAAAAGTAAGGTTCAACTCTGTTAGTTGAATGCACAGAACAGAAAGAATTTTCACAGAATGCTACTGTGTAGTTTATATTTGAATATATTCCTTTTTCCACTATTACCCTCTTAGCGCTCCGAATGTCCACTTGCATTTTCTACAGAAAGAGTGTCCAGAACTGCGCAATCAAAAGTATGGTTTAACTCTGTTAGCTTAATGAACATATCAGAAATAAGTTTCACACAATGCTTCTGTGTAGTTTTTATTTGAAGATATTATTTTTCCCAATAGAGGCCTCTTAGCGCTCAGAATGTCCAATTGCAGTTTCTACAGAAAGAGTGTTTCAGAAAGGCTCAATCAAAAGTAAGGTTCAACTCTGTTAGTTGAATGCACAGAACAGAAAGAAGTTTCATACAATGCTTCTGTGTAGTTTTTATTTGAACGTATTCTTTTTTCCACTATTACCCACTTAGCGCTACGAATGTCCAGTTGCATTTTCTACAGACAGAGTGTTTCAAAACTGCTCAATCCAAAGTATGGTTTAACTCTGTTAGCTGAATGCTCAGATCAGAAAGAAGTTTCACAGAATGCTTCTGTGTAGTTTATATTTGAATATATTTCTTTTTCCACTACTACGCTCTTAGCGCTCCAAATGTCCAGTTGCATTTTCTACAGAAAGAGTGTTCAGATCTGCTCAATCAAAAGTATGGTTTAACTCTGTTAGCTGAATGCACAGATCAGAAAGAAGTTTCACCGAATGATTCTGTGTAGTTTATATTTGAAGACATTCCTTTTTCCACTATTACCCTCTTAGCGCTCCGAATCTCCACTTGCATTTTCTACAAAAAGAGTGTTTCATAACTGCTCAATCAAAAATATGTTTTATCTCTGTTAACTGAATTTACAGATCAGAAATAAGTTTCACAGAATGTATCTGTGTAGTTTTTATTTGAAGATATTCTTTTTCCCAATGTAGGCCTCTTAGCGCTTAGCATGTCCAATTGCAGTTTCTACAGTAAGAGTGTTTCAGAACGGCTCAATCAAAAGTAAGGTTCAACTCTGTTAGTTGAATGCACAGAACAGAAAGAATTTTCACAGAATGCTACTGTGTAGTTTATATTTGAATATATTCGTTTCTCCACTATTACCCTCTTAGCGCTCCGAATGTCCACTTGCATTTTCTACAGAAAGAGTGTTCAGAACTGCGCAATCAAAAGTATGGTTTAACTCTGTTAGATTAATGAACATATCAGAAATAAGTTTCACACAATGCTTCTGTGTAGTTTTTATTTGAAGATATTATTTTTCCCAATATAGGCCTCTTAGCGCTCAGAATGTCCAATTGCAGTTTCTACAGAAAGAGTGTTTCAGAAAGGCTCAATCAAAAGTAAGGTTCAACTCTGTTAGTTGAATGCACAGAACAGAAAGTAGTTTCATACAATGCTTCTGTGTAGTTTATATTTGAACATATTCTTTTTTCCACTATTACCCACTTAGCGCTACGAATGTCCAGTTGCAATTTCTTCAGACAGAGTGTTTCAAAACTGCTCAATCAAAAGTATGGTTTAACTCTGTTAGCTGAATGCTCAGATCAGAAAGAAGTTTCACAGAATGCTTCTGTGTAGTTTATATTTGAATATATTCCTTTTTCCACTACTACTCTGTTAGCGCTCCAATTGTCCAGTTGCATTTTCTACAGAAAGAGTGTTCAGATCTGCTCAATCAAAAGTATGGTTTAACTCTGTTAGCTGAATGCACAGATCAGAAAGAAGTTTCACAGAATGATTCTGTGTAGTTTATATTTGGAGACATTCCTTTTTCCACTATTACCCTCTTAGCGCTCCGAATCTCCACTTGCATTTTCTACAGAAAGAGTGTTTCAGAACGGCTCAATCAAAACTAAGGTTCAACTCTTTTAGTTGAACAAACAGAACAGAAAGAAGTTTCACACAATTCTTCTGTGTAGTTTTTATTTGTAGACATTCTTTTTCCCAATATAGGCCTCTTAGCGCTCAGAATGTCCAATTGCAGTTTCTACAGAAAGAGTGTTTCAGAACGGCTCAATCAAAAGTAAGGTTCAACTCTGTTAGTTGAATGCACAGAACAGAAAGAATTTTCACAGAATGCTACTGTGTAGTTTATATTTGAATATATTCCTTTTTCCACTATTACCCTCTTAGCGCTCCGAATGTCCACTTGCATTTTCTACAGAAAGAGTGTCCAGAACTGCGCAATCAAAAGTATGGTTTAACTCTGTTTGCTTAATGAACATATCAGAAATAAGTTTCACACAATGCTTCTGTGTAGTTTTTATTTGAAGATATTATTTTTCCCAATATAGGCCTCTTAGCGCTCAGAATGTCCAATTGCAGTTTCTACAGAAAGAGTGTTTCAGAAAGGCTCAATCAAAAGTAAGGTTCAACTCTGTTAGTTGAATGCACAGAACAGAAAGAAGTTTCATACAATGCTTCTGTGTAGTTTTTATTTGAACACATTCTTTTTTCCACTATTACCCACTTAGCGCTACGAATGTCCAGTTGCATTTTCTACAGACAGAGTGTTTCAAAACTGCTCAATCCAAAGTATGGTTTAACTCTGTTAGCTGAATGCTCAGATCAGAAAGAAGTTTCACAGAATGCTTCTGTGTAGTTTATATTTGAATATATTTCTTTTTCCACTACTACGCTCTTAGCGTTTCAAATGTCCAGTTGCATTTTCTACAGAAAGAGTGTCCAGATCTGCTCAATCAAAAGTATGGTTTAACTCTGTTAGCTGAATGCACAGATCAGAAAGAAGTTTCACCGAATGATTCTGTGTAGTTTATATTTGAAGACATTCCTTTTTCCACTATTACCCTCTTAGCGCTCCGAATCTCCACTTGCATTTTCTACAAAAAGAGTGTTTCATAACTGCTCAATCAAAAATATGTTTTATCTCTGTTAACTGAATTTACAGATCAGAAATAAGTTTCACAGAATGTATCTGTGTAGTTTTTATTTGAAGATATTCTTTTTCCCAATGTAGGCCTCTTAGCGCTTAGCATGTCCAATTGCAGTTTCTACAGAAAGAGTGTTTCAGAACGGCTCAATCAAAAGTAAGGTTCAACTCTGTTAGTTGAATGCACAGAACAGAAAGAATTTTCACAGAATGCTACTGTGTAGTTTATATTTGAATATATTGCTTTTTCCACTATTACCCTCTTAGCGCTCCGAATGTCCACTTGCATTTTCTACAGAAAGAGTGTTCAGAACTGCGCAATCAAAAGTATGGTTTAACTCTGTTAGATTAATGAACATATCAGAAATAAGTTTCACACAATGCTTCTGTGTAGTTTTTATTTGAAGATATTATTTTTCCCAATATAGGCCTCTTAGCGCTCAGAATGTCCAATTGCAGTTTCTACAGAAAGAGTGTTTCAGAAAGGCTCAATCAAAAGTAAGGTTCAACTCTGTTAGTTGAATGCACAGAACAGAAAGTAGTTTCATACAATGCTTCTGTGTAGTTTATATTTGAACATATTCTTTTTTCCACTATTACCCACTTAGCGCTACGAATGTCCATTTGCAATTTCTTCAGACAGAGTGTTTCAAAACTGCTCAATCAAAAGTATGGTTTAACTCTGTTAGCTGAATGCTCAGATCAGAAAGAAGTTTCACAGAATGCTTCTGTGTAGTTTATATTTGAATATATTCCTTTTTCCACTACTACTCTGTTAGCGCTCCAATTGTCCAGTTGCATTTTCTACAGAAAGAGTGTTCAGATCTGCTCAATCAAAAGTATGGTTTAACTCTGTTAGCTGAATGCACAGATCAGAAAGAAGTTTCACAGAATGATTCTGTGTAGTTTATATTTGGAGACATTCCTTTTTCCACTATTACCCTCTTAGCGCTCCGAATCTCCACTTGCATTTTCTACAGAAAGAGTGTTTCAGAACGGCTCAATCAAAACTAAGGTTCAACTCTTTTAGTTGAACAAACAGAACAGAAAGAAGTTTCACACAATTCTTCTGTGTAGTTTTTATTTGTAGACATTCTTTTTCCCAATATAGGCCTCTTAGTGCTCAGAATGTCCAATTGCAGTTTCTACAGAAAGAGTGTTTCAGAACGGCTCAATCAAAAGTAAGGTTCAACTCTGTTAGTTGAATGCACAGAACAGAAAGAAGTTTCATACAATGCTTCTGTGTAGTTTATATTTGAACATATTCTTTTTTCCACTATTACCCACTTAGCGCTACGAATGTCCAGTTGCATTTTCTACAGACAGAGTGTTTCAAAACCGCTCAATCCAAAGTACGGTTTAACTCTGTTAGCTGAATGCTCAGATCAGAAAGAAGTTTCACAGAATGCTTCTGTGTAGTTTATATTTGAATATATTCCTTTTTCCACTACTACGCTCTTAGCGCTCCAAATGTCCAGTTGCATTTTCTACAGAAAGAGTGTTCAGATCTGCTGAATCAAAAGTATGGTTTAACTCTGTTAGCTGAATGCACAGATCAGAAAGAAGTTTCACCGAATGATTCTGTGTAGTTTATATTTGAAGACATTCCTTTTTCCACTATTACCCTCTTAGCGCTCCGAATCTCCACTTGCATTTTCTACAAAAAGAGTGTTTCTTAACCGCTCAATCAAAAATATGTTTTATCTCTGTTAACTGAATTTACAGATCAGAAATAAGTTTCACAGAATGCATCTGTGTAGTTTTTATTTGAAGATATTCTTTTTCCCAATGTAGGCCTCTTAGCGCTTAGCATGTCCAATTGCAGTTTCTACAGAAAGAGTGTTTCAGAACGGCTCAATCAAAAGTAAGGTTCAACTCTGTTAGTTGAATGCACAGAACAGAAAGAATTTTCACAGAATGCTACTGTGTAGTTTATATTTGAATATATTCCTTTTTCCACTATTACCCTCTTAGCGCTCCGAATCTCCACTTGCATTTTCTACAGAAAGAGTGTCCAGAACTGCGCAATCAAAAGTATGGTTTAACTCTGTTAGCTTAATGAACATATCAGAAATAAGTTTCACACAATGCTTCTGTGTAGTTTTTATTTGAAGATATTATTTTTCCCAATAGAGGCCTCTTAGCGCTCAGAATGTCCAATTGCAGTTTCTACAGAAAGAGTGTTTCAGAAAGGCTCAATCAAAAGTAAGGTTCAACTCTGTTAGTTGAATGCACAGAACAGAAAGAAGTTTCATACAATGATTCTGTGTAGTTTTTATTTGAACATATTCTTTTTTCCACTATTACCCACTTAGCGCTACGAATGTCCAGTTGCATTTTCTACAGACAGAGTGTTTCAAAACTGCTCAATCCAAAGTATGGTTTAACTCTGTTAGCTGAATGCTCAGATCAGAAAGAAGTTTCACAGAATGCTTCTGTGTAGTTTATATTTGAATATATTTCTTTTTCCACTACTACGCTCTTAGCGCTCCAAATGTCCAGTTGCATTTTCTACAGAAAGAGTGTTCAGATCTGCTCAATCAAAAGTATGGTTTAACTCTGTTAGCTGAATGCACAGATCAGAAAGAAGTTTCACCGAATGATTCTGTGTAGTTTATATTTGAAGACATTCCTTTTTCCACTATTACCATCTTAGCGCTCCAAATCTCCACTTGCATTTTCTACAAAAAGAGTGTTTCATAACTGCTCAATCAAAAATATGTTTTATCTCTGTTAACTGAATTTACAGATCAGAAATAAGTTTCACAGAATGTATCTGTGTAGTTTTTATTTGAAGATATTCTTTTTCCCAATGTAGGCCTCTTAGCGCTTAGCATGTCCAATTGCAGTTTCTACAGAAAGAGTGTTTCAGAACGGCTCAATCAAAAGTAAGGTTCAACTCTGTTAGTTGAATGCACAGAACAGAAAGAATTTTCACAGAATGCTACTGTGTAGTTTATATTTGAATATATTCCTTTTTCCACTATTACCCTCTTAGCGCTCCGAATGTCCACTTGCATTTTCTACAGAAAGAGTGTTCAGAACTGCGCAATCAAAAGTATGGTTTAACTCTGTTAGATTAATGAACATACCAGAAATAAGTTTCACACAATGCTTCTGTGTAGTTTTTATTTGAAGATATTATTTTTCCCAATATAGGCCTCTTAGCGCTCAGAATGTCCAATTGCAGTTTCTACAGAAAGAGTGTTTCAGAAAGGCTCAATCAAAAGTAAGGTTCAACTCTGTTAGTTGAATGCACAGAACAGAAAGTAGTTTCATACAATGCTTCTGTGTAGTTTATATTTGAACATATTCTTTTTTCCACTATTACCCACTTAGCGCTACGAATGTCCAGTTGCAATTTCTTCAGACAGAGTGTTTCAAAACTGCTCAATCAAAAGTATGGTTTAACTCTGTTAGCTGAATGCTCAGATCAGAAAGAAGTTTCACAGAATGCTTCTGTGTAGTTTATATTTGAATATATTCCTTTTTCCACTACTACTCTGTTAGCGCTCCAATTGTCCAGTTGCATTTTCTACAGAAAGAGTGTTCAGATCTGCTCAATCAAAAGTATGGTTTAACTCTGTTAGCTGAATGCACAGATCAGAAAGAAGTTTCACAGAATGATTCTGTGTAGTTTATATTTGGAGACATTCCTTTTTCCACTATAACCCTCTTAGCGCTCCGAATCTCCACTTGCATTTTCTACAGAAAGAGTATTTCAGAACGGCTCAATCAAAACTAAGGTTCAACTCTTTTAGTTGAACAAACAGAACAGAAAGAAGTTTCACACAATTCTTCTGTGTAGTTTTTATTTGTAGACATTCTTTTTCCCAATATATGCCTCTTAGCGCTCAGAATGTCCAATTGCAGTTTCTACAGAAAGAGTGTTTCAGAACGGCTCAATCAAAAGTAAGGTTCAACTCTGTTAGTTGAATGCACAGAACAGAAAGAAGTTTCATACAATGCTTCTGTGTAGTTTATATTTGAACATATTCTTTTTTCCACTATTACCCACTTAGCGCTACGAATGTCCAGTTGCATTTTCTACAGACAGAGTGTTTCAAAACTGCTCAATCCAAAGTATGGTTTAACTCTGTTAGCTGAATGCTCAGATCAGAAAGAAGTTTCACAGAATGCTTCTGTGTAGTTTATATTTGAATATATTCCTTTTTCCACTACTACGCTCTTAGCGCTCCAAATGTCCAGTTGCATTTTCTACAGAAAGAGTGTTCAGATCTGCTCAATCAAAAGTATGGTTTAACTCTGTTAGCTGAATGCACAGATCAGAAAGAAGTTTCACCGAATGATTCTGTGTAGTTTATATTTGAAGACATTCCTTTTTCCACTATTACCCTCTTAGCGCTCCGAATCTCCACTTACATTTTCTACAAAAAGAGTGTTTCATAACCGCTCAATCAAAAATATGTTTTATCTCTGTTAACTGAATTTACAGATCAGAAATAAGTTTCACAGAATGCATCTGTGTAGTTTTTATTTGAAGATATTCTTTTTCCCAATGTAGGCCTCTTAGCGCTTAGCATGTCCAATTGCAGTTTCTACAGAAAGAGTGTTTCAGAACGGCTCAATCAAAAGTAAGGTTCAACTCTGTTAGTTGAATGCACAGAACAGAAAGAATTTTCACAGAATGCTACTGTGTAGTTTATATTTGAATATATTCCTTTTTCCACTATTACCCACTTAGCGCTACGAATGTCCAGTTGCATTTTCTACAGACAGACTGTTTCAAAACTGCTCAATCCAAAGTATGGTTTAACTCTGTTAGCTGAATGCTCAGATCAGAAAGAAGTTTCACAGAATGCTTCTGTGTAGTTTATATTTGAATATATTCCTTTTTCCACTACTACGCTCTTAGCGCTCCAAATGTCCAGTTGCATTTTCTACAGAAAGAGTGTTCAGATCTGCTCAATCAAAAGTATGGTTTAACTCTGTTAGCTGAATGCACAGATCAGAAAGAAGTTTCACCGAATGATTCTGTGTAGTTTATATTTGAAGACATTCCTTTTTCCACTATTACCCTCTTAGCGCTCCGAATCTCCACTTGCATTTTCTACAAAAAGAGTGTTTCATAACCGCTCAATCAAAAATATGTTTTATCTCTGTTAACTGAATTTACAGATCAGAAATAAGTTTCACAGAATGCATCTGTGTAGTTTTTATTTGAAGATATTCTTTTTCCCAATGTAGGCCTCTTAGCGCTTAGCATGTCCAATTGCAGTTTCTACAGAAAGAGTGTTTCAGAACGGCTCAATCAAAAGTAAGGTTCAACTCTGTTAGTTGAATGCACAGAACAGAAAGAATTTTCACAGAATGCTACTGTGTAGTTTATATTTGAATATATTCCTTTTTCCACTATTACCCTCTTAGCGCTCCGAATGTCCACTTGCATTTTCTACAGAAAGAGTGTCCAGAACTGCGCAATCAAAAGTATGGTTTAACTCTGTTAGCTTAATGAACATATCAGAAATAAGTTTCACACAATGCTTCTGTGTAGTTTTTATTTGAAGATATTATTTTTCCCAATAGAGGCCTCTTAGCGCTCAGAATGTCCAATTGCAGTTTCTACAGAAAGAGTGTTTCAGAAAGGCTCAATCAAAAGTAAGGTTCAACTCTGTTAGTTGAATGCACAGAACAGAAAGAAGTTTCATACAATGCTTCTGTGTAGTTTTTATTTGAACATATTCTTTTTTCCACTATTACCCACTTAGCGCTACGAATGTCCAGTTGCATTTTCTACAGACAGAGTGTTTCAAAACTGCTCAATCCAAAGTATGGTTTAACTCTGTTAGCTGAATGCTCAGATCAGAAAAAGTTTCACAGAATGCTTCTGTGTAGTTTATATTTGAATATATTCCTTTTTCCACTACTACGCTCTTAGCGCTCCAAATGTCCAGTTGCATTTTCTACAGAAAGAGTGTTCAGATCTGCTCAATCAAAAGTATGGTTTAACTCTGTTAGCTGAATGCACAGATCAGAAAGAAGTTTCACCGAATGATTCTGTGTAGTTTATATTTGAAGACATTCCTTTTTCCACTATTACCCTCTTAGCGCTCCGAATCTCCACTTGCATTTTCTACAAAAAGAGTGTTTCATAACTGCTCAATCAAAAATATGTTTTATCTCTGTTAACTGAATTTACAGATCAGAAATAAGTTTCACAGAATGTATCTGTGTAGTTTTTATCTGAAGATATTCTTTTTCCCAATGTAGGCCTCTTAGCGCTTAGCATGTCCAATTGCAGTTTCTACAGAAAGAGTGTTTCAGAACGGCTCAATCAAAAGTAAGGTTCAACTCTGTTAGTTGAATGCACAGAACAGAAAGAATTTTCACAGAATGCTACTGTGTAGTTTATATTTGAATATATTCCTTTTTCCACTATTACCCTCTTAGCGCTCCGAATGTCCACTTGCATTTTCTACAGAAAGAGTGTTCAGAACTGCGCAATCAAAAGTATGGTTTAACTCTGTTAGATTAATGAACATATCAGAAATAAGTTTCACACAATGCTTCTGTGTAGTTTTTATTTGAAGATATTATTTTTCCCAATATAGGCCTCTTAGCGCACAGAATGTCCAATTGCAGTTTCTACAGAAAGAGTGTTTCAGAAAGGCTCAATCAAAAGTAAGGTTCAACTCTGTTAGTTGAATGCACAGAACAGAAAGTAGTTTCATACAATGCTTCTGTGTAGTTTATATTTGAACATATTCTTTTTTCCACTATTACCCACTTAGCGCTACGAATGTCCAGTTGCAATTTCTTCAGACAGAGTGTTTCAAAACTGCTCAATCAAAAGTATGGTTTAACTCTGTTAGCTGAATGCTCAGATCAGAAAGAAGTTTCACAGAATGCTTCTGTGTAGTTTATATTTGAATATATTCCTTTTTCCACTACTACTCTGTTAGCGCTCCAATTGTCCAGTTGCATTTTCTACAGAAAGAGTGTTCAGATCTGCTCAATCAAAAGTATGGTTTAACTCTGTTAGCTGAATGCACAGATCAGAAAGAAGTTTCACAGAATGATTCTGTGTAGTTTATATTTGGAGACATTCCTTTTTCCACTATTACCCTCTTAGCGCTCCGAATCTCCACTTGCATTTTCTACAGAAAGAGTGTTTCAGAACGGCTCAATCAAAACTAAGGTTCAACTCTTTTAGTTGAACAAACAGAACAGAAAGAAGTTTCACACAATTCTTCTGTGTAGTTTTTATTTGTAGACATTCTTTTTCCCAATATAGGCCTCTTAGCGCTCAGAATGTCCAATTGCAGTTTCTACAGAAAGAGTGTTTCAGAACGGCTCAATCAAATGTAAGGTTCAACTGTGTTAGTTGAATGCACAGAACAGAAAGAAGTTTCATACAATGCTTCTGTGTAGTTTATATTTGAACATATTCTTTTTTCCACTATTACCCACTTAGCGCTACGAATGTCCAGTTGCATTTTCTACAGACAGAGTGTTTCAAAACTGCTCAATCCAAAGTATGGTTTAACTCTGTTAGCTGAATGCTCAGATCAGAAAGAAGTTTCACAGAATGCTTCTGTGTAGTTTATATTTGAATATATTCCTTTTTCCACTACTACGCTCTTAGCGCTCCAAATGTCCAGTTGCATTTTCTACAGAAAGAGTGTTCAGATCTGCTCAATCAAAAGTATGGTTTAACTCTGTTAGCTGAATGCACAGATCAGAAAGAAGTTTCACCGAATGATTCTGTGTAGTTTATATTTGAAGACATTCCTTTTTCCACTATTACCCTCTTAGCGCTCCGAATCTCCACTTGCATTTTCTACAAAAAGAGTGTTTCATAACCGCTCAATCAAAAATATGTTTTATCTCTGTTAACTGAATTTACAGATCAGAAATAAGTTTCACAGAATGCATCTGTGTAGTTTTTATTTGAAGATATTCTTTTTCCCAATGTAGGCCTCTTAGCGCTTAGCATGTCCAATTGCAGTTTCTACAGAAAGAGTGTTTCAGAACGGCTCAATCAAAAGTAAGGTTCAACTCTGTTAGTTGAAAGCACAGAACAGAAAGAATTTTCACAGAATGCTACTGTGTAGTTTATATTTGAATATATTCCTTTTTCCACTATTACCCTCTTAGCGCTCCGAATGTCCACTTGCATTTTCTACAGAAAGAGTGTCCAGAACTGCGCAATCAAAAGTATGGTTTAACTCTGTTAGCTTAATGAACATATCAGAAATAAGTTTCACACAATGCTTCTGTGTAGTTTTTATTTGAAGATATTATTTTTCCCAATAGAGGCCTCTTAGCGCTCAGAATGTCCAATTGCAGTTTCTACAGAAAGAGTGTTTCAGAAAGGCTCAATCAAAAGTAAGGTTCAACTCTGTTAGTTGAATGCACAGAACAGAAAGAAGTTTCATACAATGCTTCTGTGTAGTTTTTATTTGAACATATTCTTTTTTCCACTATTACCCACTTAGCGCTACGAATGTCCAGTTGCATTTTCTACAGACAGAGTGTTTCAAAACTGCTCAATCCAAAGTATGGTTTAACTCTGTTAGCTGAATGCTCAGATCAGAAAGAAGTTTCACAGAATGCTTCTGTGTAGTTTATATTTGAATATATTTCTTTTTCCACTACTACGCTCTTAGCGCTCCAAATGTCCAGTTGCATTTTCTACAGAAAGAGTGTTCAGATCTGCTCAATCAAAAGTATGGTTTAACTCTGTTAGCTGAATGCACAGATCAGAAAGAAGTTTCACCGAATGATTCTGTGTAGTTTATATTTGAAGACATTCCTTTTTCCACTATTACCCTCTTAGCGCTCCGAATCTCCACTTGCATTTTCTACAAAAAGAGTGTTTCATAACTGCTCAATCAAAAATATGTTTTATCTCTGTTAACTGAATTTACAGATCAGAAATAAGTTTCACAGAATGTATCTGTGTAGTTTTTATTTGAAGATATTCTTTTTCCCAATGTAGGCCTCTTAGCGCTTAGCATGTCCAATTGCAGTTTCTACAGAAAGAGTGTTTCAGAACGGCTCAATCAAAAGTAAGGTTCAACTCTGTTAGTTGAATGCACAGAACAGAAAGAATTTTCACAGAATGCTACTGTGTAGTTTATATTTGAATATATTCCTTTTTCCACTATTACCCTCTTAGCGCTCCGAATGTCCACTTGCATTTTCTACAGAAAGAGTGTTCAGAACTGCGCATTCAAAAGTATGGTTTAACTCTGTTAGATTAACGAACATATCAGAAATAAGTTTCACACAATGCTTCTGTGTAGTTTTTATTTGAAGATATTATTTTTCCCAATATAGGCCTCTTAGCGCTCAGAATGTCCAATTGCAGTTTCTACAGAAAGAGTGTTTCAGAAAGGCTCAATCAAAAGTAAGGTTCAACTCTGTTAGTTGAATGCACAGAACAGAAAGTAGTTTCATACAATGCTTCTGTGTAGTTTATATTTGAACATATTCTTTTTTCCACTATTACCCACTTAGCGCTACGAATGTCCAGTTGCAATTTCTTCAGACAGAGTGTTTCAAAACTGCTCAATCAAAAGTATGGTTTAACTCTGTTAGCTGAATGCTCAGATCAGAAAGAAGTTTCACAGAATGCTTCTGTGTAGTTTATATTTGAATATATTCCTTTTTCCACTACTACTCTGTTAGCGCTCCAATTGTCCAGTTGCATTTTCTACAGAAAGAGTGTTCAGATCTGCTCAATCAAAAGTATGGTTTAACTCTGTTAGCTGAATGCACAGATCAGAAAGAAGTTTCACAGAATGATTCTGTGTAGTTTATATATGGAGACATTCCTTTTTCCACTATTACCCTCTTAGAGCTCCGAAACTCCACTTGCATTTTCTACAGAAAGAGTGTTTCAGAACGGCTCAATCAAAACTAAGGTTCAACTCTTTTAGTTGAACAAACAGAACAGAAAGAAGTTTCACACAATTCTTCTGTGTAGTTTTTATTTGTAGACATTATTTTTCCCAATATAGGCCTCTTAGCGCTCAGAATGTCCAATTGCAGTTTCTACAGAAAGAGTGTTTCAGAACGGCTCAATCAAAAGTAAGGTTCAACTCTGTTAGTTGAATGCACAGAACAGAAAGAAGTTTCATACAATGCTTCTGTGTAGTTTATATTTGAACATAATCTTTTTTCCACTATTACCCACTTAGCGCTACGAATGTCCAGTTGCATTTTCTACAGACAGAGTGTTTCAAAACTGCTCAATCCAAAGTATGGTTTAACTCTGTTAGCTGAATGCTCAGATCAGAAAGAAGTTTCACAGAATGCTTCTGTGTAGTTTATATTTGAATATATTCCTTTTTCCACTAGTACGCTCTTAGCGCTCCAAATGTCCAGTTGCATTTTCTACAGAAAGAGTGTTCAGATCTGCTCAATCAAAAGTATGGTTTAACTCTGTTAGCTGAATGCACAGATCAGAAAGAAGTTTCACCGAATGATTCTGTGTAGTTTATATTTGAAGACATTACTTTTTCCACTATTACCCTCTTAGCGCTCCGAATCTCCACTTGCATTTTCTACAAAAAGGGTGTTTCATAACCGCTCAATCAAAAATATGTTTTATCTCTGTTAACTGAATTTACAGATCAGAAATAAGTTTCACAGAATGCATCTGTGTAGTTTTTATTTGAAGATATTCTTTTTCCCAATGTAGGCCTCTTAGCGCTTAGCATGTCCAATTGCAGTTTCTACAGAAAGAGTGTTTCAGAACGGCTCAATCAAAAGTAAGGTTCAACTCTGTTAGTTGAATGCACAGAACAGAAAGAATTTTCACAGAATGCTACTGTGTAGTTTATATTTGAATATATTCCTTTTTCCACTATTACCCTCTTAGCGCTCCGAATGTCCACTTGCATTTTCTACAGAAAGAGTGTCCAGAACTGCGCAATCAAAAGTATGGTTTAACTCTGTTAGCTTAATGAACATATCAGAAATAAGTTTCACACAATGCTTCTGTGTAGTTTTTATTTGAAGATATTATTTTTCCCAATAGAGGCCTCTTAGCGCTCAGAATGTCCAATTGCCGTTTCTACAGAAAGAGTGTTTCAGAAAGGCTCAATCAAAAGTAAGGTTCAACTCTGTTAGTTGAATGCACAGAACAGAAAGAAGTTTCATACAATGCTTCTGTGTAGTTTTTATTTGAACATATTCTTTTTTCCACTATTACCCACTTAGCGCTACGAATGTCCAGTTGCATTTTCTACAGACAGAGTGTTTCAAAACTGCTCAATCCAAAGTATGGTTTAACTCTGTTAGCTGAATGCTCAGATCAGAAAGAAGTTTCACAGAATGCTTCTGTGTAGTTTATATTTGAATATATTTCTTTTTCCACTACTACGATCTTAGCGCTCCAAATGTCCAGTTGCATTTTCTACAGAAAGAGTGTTCAGATCTGCTCAATCAAAGGTATGGTTTAACTCTGTTAGCTGAATGCACAGATCAGAAAGAAGTTTCACCGAATGATTCTGTGTAGTTTATATTTGAAGACATTCCTTTTTCCACTATTACCCTCTTAGCGCTCCGAATCTCCACTTGCATTTTCTACAAAAAGAGTGTTTCATAACTGCTCAATCAAAAATATGTTTTATCTCTGTTAACTGAATTTACAGATCAGAAATAAGTTTCACAGAATGTATCTGTGTAGTTTTTATTTGAAGATATTCTTTTTCCCAATGTAGGCCTCTTAGCGCTTAGCATGTCCAATTTCAGTTTCTACAGAAAGAGTGTTTCAGAACGGCTCAATCAAAAGTAAGGTTCAACTCTGTTAGTTGAATGCACAGAACAGGAAGAAGTTTCATACAATGCTTCTGTGTAGTTTATATTTGAACATATTCTTTTTTCCACTATTACCCACTTAGCGCTACGAATGTCCAGTTGCATTTTCTACAGACAGAGTGTTTCAAAACTGCTCAATCCAAAGTATGGTTTAACTCTGTTAGCTGAATGCTCAGATCAGAAAGAAGTTTCACAGAATGCTTCTGTGTAGTTTATATTTGAATATATTCCTTTTTCCACTACTACGCTCTTAGCGCTCCAAATGTCCAGTTGCATTTTCTACAGAAAGAGTGTTCAGATCTGCTCAATCAAAAGTATGGTTTAACTATGTTAGCTGAATGCACAGATCAGAAAGAAGTTTCACCGAATGATTCTGTGTAGTTTATATTTGAAGACATTCCTTTTTCCACTATTACCCTCTTAGCGCTCCGAATCTCCACTTGCATTTTCTACAAAAAGAGTGTTTCATAACCGCTCAATCAAAAATATGTTTTATCTCTGTTAACTGAATTTACAGATCAGAAATAAGTTTCACAGAATGCATCTGTGTAGTTTTTATTTGAAGATATTCTTTTTCCCAATATAGGCCTCTTAGCGCTTAGCATGTCCAATTGCAGTTTCTACAGAAAGAGTGTTTCAGAACGGCTCAATCAAAAGTAAGGTTCAACTCTGTTAGTTGAATGCACAGAACAGAAAGAATTTTCACAGAATGCTACTGTGTAGTTTATATTTGAATATATTCCTTTTTCCACTATTACCCTCTTAGCGCTCCGAATGTCCACTTGCATTTTCTACAGAAAGAGTGTCCAGAACTGCGCAATCAAAAGTATGGTTTAACTCAGTTAGCTTAATGAACATATCAGAAATAAGTTTCACACAATGCTTCTGTGTAGTTTTTATTTGAAGATATTATTTTTCCCAATAGAGGCCTCTTAGCGCTCAGAATGTCCAATTGCAGTTTCTACAGAAAGAGTGTTTCAGAAAGGCTCAATCAAAAGTAAGGTTCAACTCTGTTAGTTGAATGCACAGAACAGAAAGTAGTTTCATACAATGCTTCTGTGTAGTTTATATTTGAACATATTCTTTTTTCCACTATTACCCACTTAGCGCTACGAATGTCCAGTTGCAATTTCTTCAGACAGAGTGTTTCAAAACTGCTCAATCAAAAGTATGGTTTAACTCTGTTAGCTGAATGCTCAGATCAGAAAGAAGTTTCACAGAATGCTACTGTGTAGTTTATATTTGAATATATTCCTTTTTCCACTACTACTCTGTTAGCGCTCCAATTGTCCAGTTGCATTTTCTACAGAAAGAGTGTTCAGATCTGCTCAATCAAAAGTATGGTTTAACTCTGTTAGCTGAATGCACAGATCAGAAAGAAGTTTCACAGAATGATTCTGTGTAGTTTATATTTGGAGACATTCCTTTTTCCACTATTACCCTCTTAGCGCTCCGAATCTCCACTTGCATTTTCTACAGAAAGAGTGTTTCAGAACGGCTCAATCAAAACTAAGGTTCAACTCTTTTAGTTGAACAAACAGAACAGAAAGAAGTTTCACACAATTCTTCTGTGTAGTTTTTATTTGTAGACATTCTTTTTCCCAATATAGGCCTCTTAGCGCTCAGAATGTCCAATTGCAGTTTCTACAGAAAGAGTGTTTCAGAACGGCTCAATCAAAAGTAAGGTTCAACTCTGTTAGTTGAATGCACAGAACAGAAAGAAGTTTCATACAATGTTTCTGTGTAGTTTATATTTGAACATATTCTTTTTTCCACTATTACCCACTTAGCGCTACGAATGTCCAGTTGCATTTTCTACAGACAGAGTGTTTCAAAACTGCTCAATCCAAAGTATGGTTTAACTCTGTTAGCTGAATGCTCAGATCAGAAAGAAGTTTCACAGAATGCTTCTGTGTAGTTTATATTTGAATATATTCCTTTTTCCACTACTACGCTCTTAGCGCTCCAAATGTCCAGTTGCATTTTCTACAGAAAGAGTGTTCAGATCTGCTCAATCAAAAGTATGGTTTAACTCTGTTAGCTGAATGCACAGATCAGAAAGAAGTTTCACCGAATGATTCTGTGTAGTTTATATTTGAAGACATTCCTTTTTCCACTATTACCATCTTAGCGCTCCGAATCTCCACTTGCATTTACTACAAAAAGAGTGTTTCATAACCGCTCAATCAAAAATATGTTTTATCTCTGTTAACTGAATTTACAGATCAGAAATAAGTTTCACAGAATGCATCTGTGTAGTTTTTATTTGAAGATATTCTTTTTCCCAATGTAGGCCTCTTAGCGCTTAGCATGTCCAATTGCAGTTTCTACATAAAGAGTGTTTCAGAACGGCTCAATCAAAAGTAAGGTTCAACTCTGTTAGTTGAATGCACAGAACAGAAAGAATTTTCACAGAATGCTACTGTGTAGTTTATATTTGAATATATTCCTTTTTCCACTATTACCCTCTTAGCGCTCCGAATGTCCACTTGCATTTTCTATAGAAAGAGTGTCCAGAACTGCGCAATCAAAAGTATGGTTTAACTCTGTTAGCTTAATGAACATATCAGAAATAAGTTTCACACAATGCTTCTGTGTAGTTTTTATTTGAAGATATTATTTTTCCCAATAGAGGCCTCTTAGCGCTCAGAATGTCCAATTGCAGTTTCTACAGAAAGAGTGTTTCAGAAAGGCTCAATCAAAAGTAAGGTTCAACTCTGTTAGTTGAATGCACAGAACAGAAAGAAGTTTCATACATTGCTTCTGTGTAGTTTTTATTTGAACATATTCTTTTTTCCACTATTACCCACTTAGCGCTACGAATGTCCAGTTGCATTTTCTACAGACAGAGTGTTTCAAAACTGCTCAATCCAAAGTATGGTTTAACTCTGTTAGCTGAATGCTCAGATCAGAAAGAAGTTTCACAGAATGCTTCTGTGTAGTTTATATTTGAATATATTTCTTTTTCCACTACTACGCTCTTAGCGCTCCAAATGTCCAGTTGCATTTTCTACAGAAAGAGTGTTCAGATCTGCTCAATCAATAGTATGGTTTAACTCTGTTAGCTGAATGCACAGATCAGAAAGAAGTTTCACCGAATGATTCTGTGTAGTTTATATTTGAAGACATTCCTTTTTCCACTATTACCCTCTTAGCGCTCCGAATCTCCACTTGCATTTTCTACAAAAAGAGTGTTTCATAACTGCACAATCAAAAATATGTTTTATCTCTGTTAACTGAATTTACAGATCAGAAATAAATTTCACAGAATGTATCTGTGTAGTTTTTATTTGAAGATATTCTTTTTCCCAATGTAGGCCTCTTAGCGCTTAGCATGTCCAATTGCAGTTTCTACAGAAAGAGTGTTTCAGAACGGCTCAATCAAAAGTAAGGTTCAACTCTGTTAGTTGAATGCACAGAACAGAAAGAATTTTCACAGAATGCTACTGTGTAGTTTATATTTGAATATATTCCTTTTTCCACTATTACCCTCTTAGCGCTCCGAATGTCCACTTGCATTTTCTACAGAAAGAGTGTTCAGAACTGCGCAATCAAAAGTATGGTTTAACTCTGTTAGATTAATGAACATATCAGAAATAAGTTTCACACAATGCTTCTGTGTAGTTTTTATTTGAAGATATTATTTTTCCCAATATAGGCCTCTTAGCGCTCAGAATGTCCAATTGCAGTTTCTACAGAAAGAGTGTTTCAGAAAGGCTCAATCAAAAGTAAGGTTCAAGTCTGTTAGTTGAATGCACAGAACAGAATGTAGTTTCATACAATGCTTCTGTGTAGTTTATATTTGAACATATTCTTTTTTCCACTATTACCCACTTAGCGCTACGAATGTCCAGTTGCAATTTCTTCAGACAGAGTGTTTCAAAACTGCTCAATCAAAAGTATGGTTTAACTCTGTTAGCTGAATGCTCAGATCAGAAAGAAGTTTCACAGAATGCTTCTGTGTAGTTTATATTTGAATATATTGCTTTTTCCACTACTACTCTGTTAGCGCTCCAATTGTCCAGTTGCATTTTCTACAGAAAGAGTGTTCAGATCTGCTCAATCTAAAGTATGGTTTAACTCTGTTAGCTGAATGCACAGATCAGAAAGAAGTTTCACAGAATGATTCTGTGTAGTTTATATTTGGAGACATTCCTTTTTCCACTATTACCCTCTTAGCGCTCCGAATCTCCACTTGCATTTTCTACAGAAAGAGTGTTTCAGAACGGCTCAATCAAAACTAAGGTTCAACTCTTTTAGTTGAACAAACAGAACAGAAAGAAGTTTCACACAATTCTTCTGTGTAGTTTTTATTTGTAGACATTCTTTTTCCCAATAGAGGCCTCTTAGCGCTCAGAATGTCCAATTGCAGTTTCTACAGAAAGAGTGTTTCAGAAAGGCTCAATCAAATGTAAGGTTCAACTCTGTTAGTTGAATGCACAGAACAGAAAGAAGTTTCATACAATGCTTCTGTGTAGTTTTTATTTGAACATATTCTTTTTTCCACTATTACCCACTTAGCGCTACGAATGTCCAGTTGCATTTTCTACAGACAGAGTGTTTCAAAACTGCTCAATCCAAAGTATGGTTTAACTCTGTTAGCTGAATGCTCAGATCAGAAAGAAGTTTCACAGAATGCTTCTGTGTAGTTTATATTTGAATATATTTCTTTTTCCACTACTACGCTCTTAGCGCTCCAAATGTCCAGTTGCATTTTCTACAGAAAGAGTGTTCAGATCTGCTCAATCAAAAGTATGGTTTAACTCTGTTAGCTGAATGCACAGATCAGAAAGAAGTTTCACCGAATGATTCTGTGTAGTTTATATTTGAAGACATTCCTTTTTCCACTATTACCCTCTTAGCGCTCCGAATCTCCACTTGCATTTTCTACAAAAAGAGTGTTTCATAACTGCTCAATCAAAAATATGTTTTATCTCTGTTAACTGAATTTACAGATCAGAAATAAGTTTCACAGAATGTATCTGTGTAGTTTTTATTTGAAGATATTTTTTTTCCCAATGTAGGCCTCTTAGCGCTTAGCATGTCCAATTGCAGTTTCTACAGAAAGAGTGTTTCAGAACGGCTCAATCAAAAGTAAGGTTCAACTCTGTTAGTTGAATGCACAGAACAGAAAGAATTTTCACAGAATGCTACTGTGTAGTTTATATTTGAATATATTCCTTTTTCCACTATTACCCTCTTAGCGCTCCGAATGTCCACTTGCATTTTCTACAGAAAGAGTGTTCAGAACTGCGCAATCAAAAGTATGGTTTAACTCTGTTAGATTAATGAACATATCAGAAATAAGTTTCACACAATGCTTCTGTGTAGTTTTTATTTGAAGATATTATTTTTCCCAATATAGGCCTCTTAGCGCTCAGAATGTCCAATTGCAGTTTCTACAGAAAGAGTGTTTCAGAAAGGCTCAATCAAAAGTAAGGTTCAACTCTGTTAGTTGAATGCACAGAACAGAAAGTAGTTTCATACAATGCTTCTGTGTAGTTTATATTTGAACATATTCTTTTTTCCACTATTACCCACTTAGCGCTACGAATGTCCAGTTGCAATTTCTTCAGACAGAGTGTTTCAAAACTGCTCAATCAAAAGTATGGTTTAACTCTGTTAGCTGAATGCTCAGATCAGAAAGAAGTTTCACAGAATGCTTCTGTGTAGTTTATATTTGAATATATTCCTTTTTCCACTACTACTCTGTTAGCGCTCCAATTGTCCAGTTGCATTTTCTACAGAAAGAGTGTTCAGATCTGCTCAATCAAAAGTATGGTTTAACTCTGTTAGCTGAATGCACAGATCAGAAAGAAGTTTCACAGAATGATTCTGTGTAGTTTATATTTGGAGACATTCCTTTTTCCACTATTACCCTCTTAGCGCTCCGAATCTCCACTTGCATTTTCTACAGAAAGAGTGTTTCAGAACGGCTCAATCAAAACTAAGGTTCAACTCTTTTAGTTGAACAAACAGAACAGAAAGAAGTTTCACACAATTCTTCTGTGTAGTTTTTATTTGTAGACATTCTTTTTCCCAATATAGGCCTCTTAGCGCTCAGAATGTCCAATTGCAGTTTCTACAGAAAGAGTGTTTCAGAACGGCTCAATCAAAAGTAAGGTTCAACTCTGTTAGTTGAATGCACAGAACAGAAAGAAGTTTCATACAATGCTTCTGTGTAGTTTATATTTGAACATATTCTTTTTTTCACTATTACCCACTTAGCGCTACGAATGTCCAGTTGCATTTTCTACAGACAGAGTGTTTCAAAACTGCTCAATCCAAAGTATGGTTTAACTCTGTTAGCTGAATGCTCAGATCAGAAAGAAGTTTCACAGAATGCTTCTGTGTAGTTTATATTTGAATATATTCCTTTTTCCACTACTACGCTCTTAGCGCTCCAAATGTCCACTTGCATTTTCTACAGAAAGAGTGTTCAGATCTGCTCAATCAAAAGTATGGTTTAACTCTGTTAGCTGAATGCACAGATCAGAAAGAAGTTTCACCGAATGATTCTGTGTAGTTTATATTTGAAGACATTCCTTTTTCCACTATTACCCTCTTAGCGCTCCGAATCTCCACTTGCATTTTCTACAAAAAGAGTGTTTCATAACCGCTCAATCAAAAATATGTTTTATCTCTGTTAACTGAATTTACAGATCAGAAATAAGTTTCACAGAATGCATCTGTGTAGTTTTTATTTGAAGATATTCTTTTTCCCAATGTAGGCCTCTTAGCGCTTAGCATGTCCAATTGCAGTTTCTACAGAAAGAGTGTTTCAGAACGGCTCAATCAAAAGTAAGGTTCAACTCTGTTAGTTGAATGCACAGAACAGAAAGAATTTTCACAGAATGCTACTGTGTAGTTTATATTTGAATATATTCCTTTTTCCACTATTACCCTCTTAGCGCTCCGAATGTCCACTTGCATTTTCTATAGAAAGAGTGTCCAGAACTGCGCAATCAAAAGTATGGTTTAACTCTGTTAGCTTAATGAACATATCAGAAATAAGTTTCACACAATGCTTCTGTGTAGTTTTTATTTGAAGATATTATTTTTCCCAATAGAGGCCTCTTAGCGCTCAGAATGTCCAATTGCAGTTTCTACAGAAAGAGTGTTTCAGAAAGGCTCAATCAAAAGTAAGGTTCAACTCTGTTAGTTGAATGCACAGAACAGAAAGAAGTTTCATACATTGCTTCTGTGTAGTTTTTATTTGAACATATTCTTTTTTCCACTATTACCCACTTAGCGCTACGAATGTCCAGTTGCATTTTCTACAGACAGAGTGTTTCAAAACTGCTCAATCCAAAGTATGGTTTAACTCTGTTAGCTGAATGCTCAGATCAGAAAGAAGTTTCACAGAATGCTTCTGTGTAGTTTATATTTGAATATATTTCTTTTTCCACTACTACGCTCTTAGCGCTCCAAATGTCCAGTTGCATTTTCTACAGAAAGAGTGTTCAGATCTGCTCAATCAAAAGTATGGTTTAACTCTGTTAGCTGAATGCACAGATCAGAAAGAAGTTTCACCGAATGATTCTGTGTAGTTTATATTTGAAGACATTCCTTTTTCCACTATTACCCTCTTAGCGCTCCGAATCTCCACTTGCATTTTCTACAAAAAGAGTGTTTCATAACTGCTCAATCAAAAATATGTTTTATCTCTGTTAACTGAATTTACAGATCAGAAATAAATTTCACAGAATGTATCTGTGTAGTTTTTATTTGAAGATATTCTTTTTCCCAATGTAGGCCTCTTAGCGCTTAGCATGTCCAATTGCAGTTTCTACAGAAAGAGTGTTTCAGAACGGCTCAATCAAAAGTAAGGTTCAACTCTGTTAGTTGAATGCACAGAACAGAAAGAATTTTCACAGAATGCTACTGTGTAGTTTATATTTGAATATATTCCTTTTTCCACTATTACCCTCTTAGCGCTCCGAATGTCCACTTGCATTTTCTACAGAAAGAGTGTTCAGAACTGCGCAATCAAAAGTATGGTTTAACTCTGTTAGATTAATGAACATATCAGAAATAAGTTTCACACAATGCTTCTGTGTAGTTTTTATTTGAAGATATTATTTTTCCCAATATAGGCCTCTTAGCGCTCAGAATGTCCAATTGCAGTTTCTACAGAAAGAGTGTTTCAGAAAGGCTCAATCAAAAGTAAGGTTCAAGTCTGTTAGTTGAATGCACAGAACAGAATGTAGTTTCATACAATGCTGCTGTGTAGTTTATATTTGAACATATTCTTTTTTCCACTATTACCCACTTAGCGCTACGAATGTCCAGTTGCAATTACTTCAGACAGAGTGTTTCAAAACTGCTCAATCAAAAGTATGGTTTAACTCTGTTAGCTGAATGCTCAGATCAGAAAGAAGTTTCACAGAATGCTTCTGTGTAGTTTATATTTGAATATATTCCTTTTTCCACTACTACTCTGTTAGCGCTCCAATTGTCCAGTTGCATTTTCTACAGAAAGAGTGTTCAGATCTGCTCAATCAAAAGTATGGTTTAACTCTGTTAGCTGAATGCACAGATCAGAAAGAAGTTTCACAGAATGATTCTGTGTAGTTTATATTTGGAGACATTCCTTTTTCCACTATTACCCTCTTAGCGCTCCGAATCTCCACTTGCATTTTCTACAGAAAGAGTGTTTCAGAACGGCTCAATCAAAACTAAGGTTCAACTCTTTTAGTTGAACAAACAGAACAGAAAGAAGTTTCACACAATTCTTCTGTGTAGTTTTTATTTGTAGACATTCTTTTTCCCAATAGAGGCCTCTTAGCGCTCAGAATGTCCAATTGCAGTTTCTACAGAAAGAGTGTTTCAGAAAGGCTCAATCAAAAGTAAGGTTCAACTCTGTTAGTTGAATGCACAGAACAGAAAGAAGTTTCATACAATGCTTCTGTGTAGTTTTTATTTGAACATATTCTTTTTTCCACTATTACCCACTTAGCGCTACGAATGTCCAGTTGCATTTTCTACAGACAGAGTGTTTCAAAACTGCTCAATCCAAAGTATGGTTTAACTCTGTTAGCTGAATGCTCAGATCAGAAAGAAGTTTCACAGAATGCTTCTGTGTAGTTTATATTTGAATATATTTCTTTTTCCACTACTACGCTCTTAGCGCTCCAAATGTCCAGTTGCATTTTCTACAGAAAGAGTGTTCAGATCTGCTCAATCAAAAGTATGGTTTAACTCTGTTAGCTGAATGCACAGATCAGAAAGAAGTTTCACCGAATGATTCTGTGTAGTTTATATTTGAAGACATTCCTTTTTCCACTATTACCCTCTTAGCGCTCCGAATCTCCACTTGCATTTTCTACAAAAAGAGTGTTTCATAACTGCTCAATCAAAAATATGTTTTATCTCTGTTAACTGAATTTACAGATCAGAAATAAGTTTCACAGAATGTATCTGTGTAGTTTTTATTTGAAGATATTCTTTTTCCCAATGTAGGCCTCTTAGCGCTTAGCATGTCCAATTGCAGTTTCTACAGAAAGAGTGTTTCAGAACGGCTCAATCAAAAGTAAGGTTCAACTCTGTTAGTTGAATGCACAGAACAGAAAGAATTTTCACAGAATGCTACTGTGTAGTTTATATTTGAATATATTCCTTTTTCCACTATTACCCTCTTAGCGCTCCGAATGTCCACTTGCATTTTCTACAGAAAGAGTGTTCAGAACTGCGCAATCAAAAGTATGGTTTAACTCTATTAGATTAATGAACATATCAGAAATAAGTTTCACACAATGCTTCTGTGTAGTTTTTATTTGAAGATATTATTTTTCCCAATATAGGCCTCTTAGCGCTCAGAATGTCCAATTGCAGTTTCTACAGAAAGAGTGTTTCAGAAAGGCTCAATCAAAAGTAAGTTTCAACTCTGTTAGTTGAATGCACAGAACAGAAAGTAGTTTCATACAATGCTTCTGTGTAGTTTATATTTGAACATATTCTTTTTTCCACTATTACCCACTTAGCGCTACGAATGTCCAGTTGCAATTTCTTCAGACAGAGTGTTTCAAAACTGCTCAATCAAAAGTATGGTTTAACTCTGTTAGCTGAATGCTCAGATCAGAAAGAAGTTTCACAGAATGCTACTGTGTAGTTTATATTTGAATATATTCCTTTTTCCACTACTACTCTGTTAGCGCTCCAATTGTCCAGTTGCATTTTCTACAGAAAGAGTGTTCAGATCTGCTCAATCAAAAGTATGGTTTAACTCTGTTAGCTGAATGCACAGATCAGAAAGAAGTTTCACAGAATGATTCTGTGTAGTTTATATTTGGAGACATTCCTTTTTCCACTATTACCCTCTTAGCGCTCCGAATCTCCACTTGCATTTTCTACAGAAAGAGTGTTTCAGAACGGCTCAATCAAAACTAAGGTTCACCTCTTTTAGTTGAACAAACAGAACAGAAAGAAGTTTCACACAATTCTTCTGTGTAGTTTTTATTTGTAGACATTCTTTTTCCCAATATAGGCCTCTTAGCGCTCAGAATGTCCAATTGCAGTTTCTACAGAAAGAGTGTTTCAGAACGGCTCAATCAAAAGTAAGGTTCAACTCTGTTAGTTGAATGCACAGAACAGAAAGAAGTTTCATACAATTCTTCTGTGTAGTTTATATTTGAACATATTCTTTTTTCCACTATTACCCACTTAGCGCTACGAATGTCCAGTTGCATTTTCTACAGACAGAGTGTTTCAAAACTGCTCAATCCAAAGTATGGTTTAACTCTGTTAGCTGAATGCTCAGATCAGAAAGAAGTTTCACAGAATGCTTCTGTGTAGTTTATATTTGAATATATTCCTTTTTCCACTACTACGCTCTTAGCGCTCCAAATGTCCAGTTGCATTTTCTACAGAAAGAGTGTTCAGATCTGCTCAATCAAAAGTATGGTTTAACTCTGTTAGCTGAATGCACAGATCAGAAAGAAGTTTCACCGAATGATTCTGTGTAGTTTATATTTGAAGACATTACTTTTTCCACTATTACCCTCTTAGCGCTCCGAATCTCCACTTGCATTTTCTACAAAAAGAGTGTTTCATAACCGCTCAATCAAAAATATGTTTTATCTCTGTTAACTGAATTTACAGATCAGAAATAAGTTTCACAGAATGCATCTGTGTAGTTTTTATTTGAAGATATTCTTTTTCCCAATGTAGGCCTCTTAGCGCTTAGCATGTCCAATTGCAGTTTCTACAGAAAGAGTGTTTCAGAACGGCTCAATCAAAAGTAAGGTTCAACTCTGTTAGTTGAATGCACAGAACAGAAAGAATTTTCACAGAATGCTACTGTGTAGTTTATATTTGAATATATTCCTTTTTCCACTATTACCCTCTTAGCGCTCCGAATGTCCACTTGCATTTTCTACAGAAAGAGTGTCCAGAACTGCGCAATCAAAAGTATGGTTTAACTCTGTTAGCTTAATGAACATATCAGAAATAAGTTTCACACAATGCTTCTGTGTAGTTTTTATTTGAAGATATTATTTTTCCCAATAGAGGCCTCTTAGCGCTCAGAATGTCCAATTGCAGTTTCTACAGAAAGAGTGTTTCAGAAAGGCTCAATCAAAAGTAAGGTTCAACTCTGTTAGTTGAATGCACAGAACAGATAGAAGTTTCATACAATGCTTCTGTGTAGTTTTTATTTGAACATATTCTTTTTTCCACTATTACCCACTTAGCGCTACGAATGTCCAGTTGCATTTTCTACAGACAGAGTGTTTCAAAACTGCTCAATCCAAAGTATGGTTTAACTCTGTTAGCTGAATGCTCAGATCAGAAAGAAGTTTCACAGAATGCTTCTGTGTAGTTTATATTTGAATATATTTCTTTTTCCACTACTACGCTCTTAGCGCTCCAAATGTCCAGTTGCATTTTCTACAGAAAGAGTGTTCAGATCTGCTCAATCAAAAGTATGGTTTAACTCTGTTAGCTGAATGCACAGATCAGAAAGAAGTTTCACCGAATGATTCTGTGTAGTTTATATTTGAAGACATTCCTTTTTCCACTATTACCCTCTTAGCGCTCCGAATCTCCACTTGCATTTTCTACAAAAAGAGTGTTTCATAACTGCTCAATCAAAAATATGTTTTATCTCTGTTAACTGAATTTACAGATCAGAAATAAGTTTCACAGAATGTATCTGTGTAGTTTTTATTTGAAGATATTCTTTTTCCCAATGTAGGCCTCTTAGCGCTTAGCATGTCCAATTGCAGTTTCTACAGAAAGAGTGTTTCAGAACGGCTCAATCAAAAGTAAGGTTCAACTCTGTTAGTTGAATGCACAGAACAGAAAGAATTTTCACAGAATGCTACTGTGTAGTTTATATTTGAATATATTCCTTTTTCCACTATTACCCTCTTAGCGCTCCGAATGTCCACTTGCATTTTCTACAGAAAGAGTGTTCAGAACTGCGCAATCAAAAGTATGGTTTAACTCTGTTAGATTAATGAACATATCAGAAATAAGTTTCACACAATGCTTCTGTGTAGTTTTTATTTGAAGATATTATTTTTCCCAATATAGGCCTCTTAGCGCTCAGAATGTCCAATTGCAGTTTCTACAGAAAGAGTGTTTCAGAAAGGCTCAATCAAAAGTAAGGTTCAACTCTGTTAGTTGAATG
This sequence comes from Symphalangus syndactylus, assembly GCF_028878055.3. Lineage (NCBI taxonomy): Eukaryota > Metazoa > Chordata > Mammalia > Primates > Hylobatidae > Symphalangus > Symphalangus syndactylus. The sequence continues at coordinate 6,356,670 of NC_072445.2, read as the reverse complement.
CACAGAACAGAAAGTAGTTTCATACAATGCTTCTGTGTAGTTTATATTTGAACATATTCTTTTTTCCACTATTACCCACTTAGCGCTACGAATGTCCAGTTGCAATTTCTTCAGACAGAGTGTTTCAAAACTGCTCAATCAAAAGTATGGTTTAACTCTGTTAGCTGAATGCTCAGATCAGAAAGAAGTTTCACAGAATGCTTCTGTGTAGTTTATATTTGAATATATTCCTTTTTCCACTACTACTCTGTTAGCGCTCCAATTGTCCAGTTGCATTTTCTACAGAAAGAGTGTTCAGATCTGCTCAATCAAAAGTATGGTTTAACTCTGTTAGCTGAATGCACAGATCAGAAAGAAGTTTCACAGAATGATTCTGTGTAGTTTATATTTGGAGACATTCCTTTTTCCACTATTACCCTCTTAGCGCTCCGAATCTCCACTTGCATTTTCTACAGAAAGAGTGTTTCAGAACGGCTCAATCAAAACTAAGGTTCAACTCTTTTAGTTGAACAAACAGAACAGAAAGAAGTTTCACACAATTCTTCTGTGTAGTTTTTATTTGTAGACATTCTTTTTCCCAATATAGGCCTCTTAGCGCTCAGAATGTCCAATTGCAGTTTCTACAGAAAGAGTGTTTCAGAACGGCTCAATCAAAAGTAAGGTTCAACTCTGTTAGTTGAATGCACAGAACAGAAAGAAGTTTCATACAATGCTTCTGTGTAGTTTATATTTGAACATATTCTTTTTTCCACTATTACCCACTTAGCGCTACGAATGTCCAGTTGCATTTTCTACAGACAGAGTGTTTCAAAACTGCTCAATCCAAAGTATGGTTTAACTCTGTTAGCTGAATGCTCAGATCAGAAAGAAGTTTCACAGAATGCTTCTGTGTAGTTTATATTTGAATATATTCCTTTTTCCACTACTACGCTCTTAGCGCTCCAAATGTCCAGTTGCATTTTCTACAGAAAGAGTGTTCAGATCTGCTCAATCAAAAGTATGGTTTAACTCTGTTAGCTGAATGCACAGATCAGAAAGAAGTTTCACCGAATGATTCTGTGTAGTTTATATTTGAAGACATTCCTTTTTCCACTATTACCCTCTTAGCGCTCCGAATCTCCACTTGCATTTTCTACAAAAAGAGTGTTTCATAACTGCTCAATCAAAAATATGTTTTATCTCTGTTAACTGAATTTACAGATCAGAAATAAGTTTCACAGAATGTATCTGTGTAGTTTTTATTTGAAGATATTCTTTTTCCCAATGTAGGCCTCTTAGCGCTTAGCATGTCCAATTGCAGTTTCTACAGAAAGAGTGTTTCAGAACGGCTCAATCAAAAGTAAGGTTCAACTCTGTTAGTTGAATGCACAGAACAGAAAGAATTTTCACAGAATGCTACTGTGTAGTTTATATTTGAATATATTCCTTTTTCCACTATTACCCTCTTAGCGCTCCGAATGTCCACTTGCATTTTCTACAGAAAGAGTGTTCAGAACTGCGCAATCAAAAGTATGGTTTAACTCTGTTAGATTAATGAACATATCAGAAATAAGTTTCACACAATGCTTCTGTGTAGTTTTTATTTGAAGATATTATTTTTCCCAATATAGGCCTCTTAGCGCTCAGAATGTCCAATTGCAGTTTCTACAGAAAGAGTGTTTCAGAAAGGCTCAATCAAAAGTAAGGTTCAACTCTGTTAGTTGAATGCACAGAACAGAAAGTAGTTTCATACAATGCTTCTGTGTAGTTTATATTTGAACATATTCTTTTTTCCACTATTACCCACTTAGCGCTACGAATGTCCAGTTGCAATTTCTTCAGACAGAGTGTTTCAAAACTGCTCAATCAAAAGTATGGTTTAACTCTGTTAGCTGAATGCTCAGATCAGAAAGAAGTTTCACAGAATGCTACTGTGTAGTTTATATTTGAATATATTCCTTTTTCCACTACTACTCTGTTAGCGCTCCAATTGTCCAGTTGCATTTTCTACAGAAAGAGTGTTCAGATCTGCTCAATCAAAAGTATGGTTTAACTCTGTTAGCTGAATGCACAGATCAGAAAGAAGTTTCACAGAATGATTCTGTGTAGTTTATATTTGGAGACATTCCTTTTTCCACTATTACCCTCTTAGCGCTCCGAATCTCCACTTGCATTTTCTACAGAAAGAGTGTTTCAGAACGGCTCAATCAAAACTAAGGTTCACCTCTTTTAGTTGAACAAACAGAACAGAAAGAAGTTTCACACAATTCTTCTGTGTAGTTTTTATTTGTAGACATTCTTTTTCCCAATATAGGCCTCTTAGCGCTCAGAATGTCCAATTGCAGTTTCTACAGAAAGAGTGTTTCAGAACGGCTCAATCAAAAGTAAGGTTCAACTCTGTTAGTTGAATGCACAGAACAGAAAGAAGTTTCATACAGTGCTTCTGTGTAGTTTATATTTGAACATATTCTTTTTTCCACTATTACCCACTTAGCGCTACGAATGTCCAGTTGCATTTTCTACAGACAGAGTGTTTCAAAACTGCTCAATCCAAAGTATGGTTTAACTCTGTTAGCTGAATGCTCAGATCAGAAAGAAGTTTCACAGAATGCTTCTGTGTAGTTTATATTTGAATATATTCCTTTTTCCACTACTACGCTCTTAGCGCTCCAAATGTCCAGTTGCATTTTCTACAGAAAGAGTGTTCAGATCTGCTCAATCAAAAGTATGGTTTAACTCTGTTAGCTGAATGCACAGATCAGAAAGAAGTTTCACCGAATGATTCTGTGTAGTTTATATTTGAAGACATTACTTTTTCCACTATTACCCTCTTAGCGCTCCGAATCTCCACTTGCATTTTCTACAAAAAGGGTGTTTCATAACCGCTCAATCAAAAATATGTTTTATCTCTGTTAACTGAATTTACAGATCAGAAATAAGTTTCACAGAATGCATCTGTGTAGTTTTTATTTGAAGATATTCTTTTTCCCAATGTAGGCCTCTTAGCGCTTAGCATGTCCAATTGCAGTTTCTACAGAAAGAGTGTTTCAGAACGGCTCAATCAAAAGTAAGGTTCAACTCTGTTAGTTGAATGCACAGAACAGAAAGAATTTTCACAGAATGCTACTGTGTAGTTTATATTTGAATATATTCCTTTTTCCACTATTACCCTCTTAGCGCTCCGAATGTCCACTTGCATTTTCTACAGAAAGAGTGTCCAGAACTGCGCAATCAAAAGTATGGTTTAACTCTGTTAGCTTAATGAACATATCAGAAATAAGTTTCACACAATGCTTCTGTGTAGTTTTTATTTGAAGATATTATTTTTCCCAATAGAGGCCTCTTAGCGCTCAGAATGTCCAATTGCAGTTTCTACAGAAAGAGTGTTTCAGAAAGGCTCAATCAAAAGTAAGGTTCAACTCTGTTAGTTGAATGCACAGAACAGATAGAAGTTTCATACAATGCTTCTGTGTAGTTTTTATTTGAACATATTCTTTTTTCCACTATTACCCACTTAGCGCTACGAATGTCCAGTTGCATTTTCTACAGACAGAGTGTTTCAAAACTGCTCAATCCAAAGTATGGTTTAACTCTGTTAGCTGAATGCTCAGATCAGAAAGAAGTTTCACAGAATGCTTCTGTGTAGTTTATATTTGAATATATTTCTTTTTCCACTACTACGCTCTTAGCGCTCCAAATGTGCAGTTGCATTTTCTACAGAAAGAGTGTTCAGATCTGCTCAATCAAAAGTATGGTTTAACTCTGTTAGCTGAATGCACAGATCAGAAAGAAGTTTCACCGAATGATTCTGTGTAGTTTATATTTGAAGACATTCCTTTTTCCACTATTACCCTCTTAGCGCTCCGAATCTCCACTTGCATTTTCTACAAAAAGAGTGTTTCATAACTGCTCAATCAAAAATATGTTTTATCTCTGTTAACTGAATTTACAGATCAGAAATAAGTTTCACAGAATGTATCTGTGTAGTTTTTATTTGAAGATATTCTTTTTCCCAATGTAGGCCTCTTAGCGCTTAGCATGTCCAATTGCAGTTTCTACAGAAAGAGTGTTTCAGAACGGCTCAATCAAAAGTAAGGTTCAACTCTGTTAGTTGAATGCACAGAACAGAAAGAATTTTCACAGAATGCTACTGTGTAGTTTATATTTGAATATATTCCTTTTTCCACTATTACCCTCTTAGCGCTCCGAATGTCCACTTGCATTTTCTACAGAAAGAGTGTTCAGAACTGCGCAATCAAAAGTATGGTTTAACTCTGTTAGATTAATGAACATATCAGAAATAAGTTTCACACAATGCTTCTGTGTAGTTTTTATTTGAAGATATTATTTTTCCCAATATAGGCCTCTTAGCGCTCAGAATGTCCAATTGCAGTTTCTACAGAAAGAGTGTTTCAGAAAGGCTCAATCAAAAGTAAGGTTCAACTCTGTTAGTTGAATGCACAGAATAGAAAGTAGTTTCATACAATGCTTCTGTGTAGTTTATATTTGAACATATTCTTTTTTCCACTATTACCCACTTAGCGCTACGAATGTCCAGTTGCAATTTCTTCAGACAGAGTGTTTCAAAACTGCTCAATCAAATGTATGGTTTAACTCTGTTAGCTGAATGCTCAGATCAGAAAGAAGTTTCACAGAATGCTTCTGTGTAGTTTATATTTGAATATATTCCTTTTTCCACTACTACTCTGTTAGCGCTCCAATTGTCCAGTTGCATTTTCTACAGAAAGAGTGTTCAGATCTGCTCAATCAAAAGTATGGTTTAACTCTGTTAGCTGAATGCACAGATCAGAAAGAAGTTTCACAGAATGATTCTGTGTAGTTTATATTTGGAGACATTCCTTTTTCCACTATTACCCTCTTAGCGCTCCGAATGTCCACTTGCATTTTCTACAGAAAGAGTGTCCAGAACTGCGCAATCAAAAGTATGGTTTAACTCTGTTAGCTTAATGAACATATCAGAAATAAGTTTCACACAATGCTTCTGTGTAGTTTTTATTTGAAGATATTACTTTTCCCAATAGAGGCCTCTTAGCGCTCAGAATGTCCAATTGCAGTTTCTACAGAAAGAGTGTTTCAGAACGGCTCAATCAAAAGTAAGGTTCAACTCTGTTAGTTGAATGCACAGAACAGAAAGAAGTTTCATACAATGCTTCTGTGTAGTTTATATTTGAACATATTCTTTTTTCCACTATTACCCACTTAGCGCTACGAATGTCCAGTTGCATTTTCTACAGACAGAGTGTTTCAAAACTGCTCAATCCAAAGTATGGTTTAACTCTGTTAGCTGAATGCTCAGATCAGAAAGAAGTTTCACAGAATGCTTCTGTGTAGTTTATATTTGAATATATTCCTTTTTCCACTACTACGCTCTTAGCGCTCCAAATGTCCAGTTGCATTTTCTACAGAAAGAGTGTTCAGATCTGCTCAATCAAAAGTATGGTTTAACTCTGTTAGCTGAATGCACAGATCAGAAAGAAGTTTCACCGAATGATTCTGTGTAGTTTATATTTGAAGACATTCCTTTTTCCACTATTACCCTCTTAGCGCTCCGAATCTCCACTTGCATTTTCTACAAAAAGAGTGTTTCATAACTGCTCAATCAAAAATATGTTTTATCTCTGTTAACTGAATTTACAGATCAGAAATAAGTTTCACAGAATGTATCTGTGTAGTTTTTATTTGAAGATATTCTTTTTCCCAATGTAGGCCTCTTAGCGCTTAGCATGTCCAATTGCAGTTTCTACAGAAAGAGTGTTTCAGAACGGCTCAATCAAAAGTAAGGTTCAACTCTGTTAGTTGAATGCACAGAACAGAAAGAATTTTCACAGAATGCTACTGTGTAGTTTATATTTGAATATATTCCTTTTTCCACTATTACCCTCTTAGCGCTCCGAATGTCCACTTGCATTTTCTACAGAAAGAGTGTTCAGAACTGCGCAATCAAAAGTATGGTTTAACTCTGTTAGATTAATGAACATATCAGAAATAAGTTTCACACAATGCTTCTGTGTAGTTTTTATTTGAAGATATTATTTTTCCCAATATAGGCCTCTTAGCGCTCAGAATGTCCAATTGCAGTTTCTACAGAAAGAGTGTTTCAGAAAGGCTCAATCAAAAGTAAGGTTCAACTCTGTTAGTTGAATGCACAGAACAGAAAGTAGTTTCATACAATGCTTCTGTGTAGTTTATATTTGAACATATTCTTTTTTCCACTATTACCCACTTAGCGCTACGAATGTCCAGTTGCAATTTCTTCAGACAGAGTGTTTCAAAACTGCTCAATCAAAAGTATGGTTTAACTCTGTTAGCTGAATGCTCAGATCAGAAAGAAGTTTCACAGAATGCTTCTGTGTAGTTTATATTTGAATATATTCCTTTTTCCACTACTACTCTGTTAGCGCTCCAACTGTCCAGTTGCATTTTCTACAGAAAGAGTGTTCAGATCTGCTCAATCAAAAGTATGGTTTAACTCTGTTAGCTGAATGCACAGATCAGAAAGAAGTTTCACAGAATGATTCTGTGTAGTTTATATTTGGAGACATTCCTTTTTCCACTATTACCCTCTTAGCGCTCCGAATCTCCACTTGCATTTTCTACAGAAAGAGTGTTTCAGAACGGCTCAATCAAAACTAAGGTTCAACTCTTTTAGTTGAACAAACAGAACAGAAAGAAGTTTCACACAATTCTTCTGTGTAGTTTTTATTTGTAGACATTCTTTTTCCCAATATAGGCCTCTTAGCGCTCAGAATGTCCAATTGCAGTTTCTACAGAAAGAGTGTTTCAGAACGGCTCAATCAAAAGTAAGGTTCAACTCTGTTAGTTGAATGCACAGAACAGAAAGAAGTTTCATACAATGCTTCTGTGTAGTTTATATTTGAACATATTCTTTTTTCCACTATTACCCACTTAGCGCTACGAATGTCCAGTTGCATTTTCTACAGACAGAGTGTTTCAAAACTGCTCAATCCAAAGTATGGTTTAACTCTGTTAGCTGAATGCTCAGATCAGAAAGAAGTTTCACAGAATGCTTCTGTGTAGTTTATATTTGAATATATTCCTTTTTCCACTACTACGCTCTTAGCGCTCCAAATGTCCAGTTGCATTTTCTACAGAAAGAGTGTTCAGATCTGCTCAATCAAAAGTATGGTTTAACTCTGTTAGCTGAATGCACAGATCAGAAAGAAGTTTCACCGAATGATTCTGTGTAGTTTATATTTGAAGACATTCCTTTTTCCACTATTACCCTCTTAGCGCTCCGAATCTCCACTTGCATTTTCTACAAAAAGAGTGTTTCATAACTGCTCAATCAAAAATATGTTTTATCTCTGTTAACTGAATTTACAGATCAGAAATAAGTTTCACAGAATGTATCTGTGTAGTTTTTATTTGAAGATATTCTTTTTCCCAATGTAGGCCTCTTAGCGCTTAGCATGTCCAATTGCAGTTTCTACAGAAAGAGTGTTTCAGAACGGCTCAATCAAAAGTAAGGTTCAACTCTGTTAGTTGAATGCACAGAACAGAAAGAATTTTCACAGAATGCTACTGTGTAGTTTATATTTGAATATATTCCTTTTTCCACTATTACCCTCTTAGCGCTCCGAATGTCCACTTGCATTTTCTACAGAAAGAGTGTTCAGAACTGCGCAATCAAAAGTATGGTTTAACTCTGTTAGATTAATGAACATATCAGAAATAAGTTTCACACAATGCTTCTGTGTAGTTTTTATTTGAAGATATTATTTTTCCCAATATAGGCCTCTTAGCGCTCAGAATGTCCAATTGCAGTTTCTACAGAAAGAGTGTTTCAGAAAGGCTCAATCAAAAGTAAGGTTCAACTCTGTTAGTTGAATGCACAGAACAGAAAGTAGTTTCATACAATGCTTCTGTGTAGTTTATATTTGAACATATTCTTTTTTCCACTATTACCCACTTAGCGCTACGAATGTCCAGTTGCAATTTCTTCAGACAGAGTGTTTCAAAACTGCTCAATCAAAAGTATGGTTTAACTCTGTTAGCTGAATGCTCAGATCAGAAAGAAGTTTCACAGAATGCTACTGTGTAGTTTATATTTGAATATATTCCTTTTTCCACTACTACTCTGTTAGCGCTCCAATTGTCCAGTTGCATTTTCTACAGAAAGAGTGTTCAGATCTGCTCAATCAAAAGTATGGTTTAACTCTGTTAGCTGAATGCACAGATCAGAAAGAAGTTTCACAGAATGATTCTGTGTAGTTTATATTTGGAGACATTCCTTTTTCCACTATTACCCTCTTAGCGCTCCGAATCTCCACTTGCATTTTCTACAGAAAGAGTGTTTCAGAACGGCTCAATCAAAACTAAGGTTCACCTCTTTTAGTTGAACAAACAGAACAGAAAGAAGTTTCACACAATTCTTCTGTGTAGTTTTTATTTGTAGACATTCTTTTTCCCAATATAGGCCTCTTAGCGCTCAGAATGTCCAATTGCAGTTTCTACAGAAAGAGTGTTTCAGAACGGCTCAATCAAAAGTAAGGTTCAACTCTGTTAGTTGAATGCACAGAACAGAAAGAAGTTTCATACAGTGCTTCTGTGTAGTTTATATTTGAACATATTCTTTTTTCCACTATTACCCACTTAGCGCTACGAATGTCCAGTTGCATTTTCTACAGACAGAGTGTTTCAAAACTGCTCAATCCAAAGTATGGTTTAACTCTGTTAGCTGAATGCTCAGATCAGAAAGAAGTTTCACAGAATGCTTCTGTGTAGTTTATATTTGAATATATTCCTTTTTCCACTACTACGCTCTTAGCGCTCCAAATGTCCAGTTGCATTTTCTACAGAAAGAGTGTTCAGATCTGCTCAATCAAAAGTATGGTTTAACTCTGTTAGCTGAATGCACAGATCAGAAAGAAGTTTCACCGAATGATTCTGTGTAGTTTATATTTGAAGACATTACTTTTTCCACTATTACCCTCTTAGCGCTCCGAATCTCCACTTGCATTTTCTACAAAAAGGGTGTTTCATAACCGCTCAATCAAAAATATGTTTTATCTCTGTTAACTGAATTTACAGATCAGAAATAAGTTTCACAGAATGCATCTGTGTAGTTTTTATTTGAAGATATTCTTTTTCCCAATGTAGGCCTCTTAGCGCTTAGCATGTCCAATTGCAGTTTCTACAGAAAGAGTGTTTCAGAACGGCTCAATCAAAAGTAAGGTTCAACTCTGTTAGTTGAATGCACAGAACAGAAAGAATTTTCACAGAATGCTACTGTGTAGTTTATATTTGAATATATTCCTTTTTCCACTATTACCCTCTTAGCGCTCCGAATGTCCACTTGCATTTTCTACAGAAAGAGTGTCCAGAACTGCGCAATCAAAAGTATGGTTTAACTCTGTTAGCTTAATGAACATATCAGAAATAAGTTTCACACAATGCTTCTGTGTAGTTTTTATTTGAAGATATTATTTTTCCCAATAGAGGCCTCTTAGCGCTCAGAATGTCCAATTGCAGTTTCTTCAGAAAGAGTGTTTCAGAAAGGCTCAATCAAAAGTAAGGTTCAACTCTGTTAGTTGAATGCACAGAACAGATAGAAGTTTCATACAATGCTTCTGTGTAGTTTTTATTTGAACATATTCTTTTTTCCACTATTACCCACTTAGCGCTACGAATGTCCAGTTGCATTTTCTACAGACAGAGTGTTTCAAAACTGCTCAATCCAAAGTATGGTTTAACTCTGTTAGCTGAATGCTCAGATCAGAAAGAAGTTTCACAGAATGCTTCTGTGTAGTTTATATTTGAATATATTTCTTTTTCCACTACTACGCTCTTAGCGCTCCAAATGTCCAGTTGCATTTTCTACAGAAAGAGTGTTCAGATCTGCTCAATCAAAAGTATGGTTTAACTCTGTTAGCTGAATGCACAGATCAGAAAGAAGTTTCACCGAATGATTCTGTGTAGTTTATATTTGAAGACATTCCTTTTTCCACTATTACCCTCTTAGCGCTCCGAATCTCCACTTGCATTTTCTACAAAAAGAGTGTTTCATAACTGCTCAATCAAAAATATGTTTTATCTCTGTTAACTGAATTTACAGATCAGAAATAAGTTTCACAGAATGTATCTGTGTAGTTTTTATTTGAAGATATTCTTTTTCCCAATGTAGGCCTCTTAGCGCTTAGCATGTCCAATTGCAGTTTCTACAGAAAGAGTGTTTCAGAACGGCTCAATCAAAAGTAAGGTTCAACTCTGTTAGTTGAATGCACAGAACAGAAAGAATTTTCACAGAATGCTACTGTGTAGTTTATATTTGAATATATTCCTTTTTCCACTATTACCCTCTTAGCGCTCCGAATGTCCACTTGCATTTTCTACAGAAAGAGTGTTCAGAACTGCGCAATCAAAAGTATGGTTTAACTCTGTTAGATTAATGAACATATCAGAAATAAGTTTCACACAATGCTTCTGTGTAGTTTTTATTTGAAGATATTATTTTTCCCAATATAGGCCTCTTAGCGCTCAGAATGTCCAATTGCAGTTTCTACAGAAAGAGTGTTTCAGAAAGGCTCAATCAAAAGTAAGGTTCAACTCTGTTAGTTGAATGCACAGAACAGAAAGTAGTTTCATACAATGCTTCTGTGTAGTTTATATTTGAACATATTCTTTTTTCCACTATTACCCACTTAGCGCTACGAATGTCCAGTTGCAATTTCTTCAGACAGAGTGTTTCAAAACTGCTCAATCAAATGTATGGTTTAACTCTGTTAGCTGAATGCTCAGATCAGAAAGAAGTTTCACAGAATGCTTCTGTGTAGTTTATATTTGAATATATTCCTTTTTCCACTACTACTCTGTTAGCGCTCCAATTGTCCAGTTGCATTTTCTACAGAAAGAGTGTTCAGATCTGCTCAATCAAAAGTATGGTTTAACTCTGTTAGCTGAATGCACAGATCAGAAAGAAGTTTCACAGAATGATTCTGTGTAGTTTATATTTGGAGACATTCCTTTTTCCACTATTACCCTCTTAGCGCTCCGAATCTCCACTTGCATTTTCTACAGAAAGAGTGTTTCAGAACGGCTCAATCAAAACTAAGGTTCAACTCTTTTAGTTGAACAAACAGAACAGAAAGAAGTTTCACACAATTCTTCTGTGTAGTTTTTATTTGTAGACATTCTTTTTCCCAATATAGGCCTCTTAGCGCTCAGAATGTCCAATTGCAGTTTCTACAGAAAGAGTGTTTCAGAACGGCTCAATCAAAAGTAAGGTTCAACTCTGTTAGTTGAATGCACAGAACAGAAAGAAGTTTCATACAATGCTTCTGTGTAGTTTATATTTGAACATATTCTTTTTTCCACTATTACCCACTTAGCGCTACGAATGTCCAGTTGCATTTTCTACAGACAGAGTGTTTCAAAACTGCTCAATCCAAAGTATGGTTTAACTCTGTTAGCTGAATGCTCAGATCAGAAAGAAGTTTCACAGAATGCTTCTGTGTAGTTTATATTTGAATATATTCCTTTTTCCACTACTACGCTCTTAGCGCTCCAAATGTCCAGTTGCATTTTCTACAGAAAGAGTGTTCAGATCTGCTCAATCAAAAGTATGGTTTAACTCTGTTAGCTGAATGCACAGATCAGAAAGAAGTTTCACCGAATGATTCTGTGTAGTTTATATTTGAAGACATTCCTTTTTCCACTATTACCCTCTTAGCGCTCCGAATCTCCACTTGCATTTTCTACAAAAAGAGTGTTTCATAACTGCTCAATCAAAAATATGTTTTATCTCTGTTAACTGAATTTACAGATCAGAAATAAGTTTCACAGAATGTATCTGTGTAGTTTTTATTTGAAGATATTCTTTTTCCCAATGTAGGCCTCTTAGCGCTTAGCATGTCCAATTGCAGTTTCTACAGAAAGAGTGTTTCAGAACGGCTCAATCAAAAGTAAGGTTCAACTCTGTTAGTTGAATGCACAGAACAGAAAGAATTTTCACAGAATGCTACTGTGTAGTTTATATTTGAATATATTCCTTTTTCCACTATTACCCTCTTAGCGCTCCGAATGTCCACTTGCATTTTCTACAGAAAGAGTGTTCAGAACTGCGCAATCAAAAGTATGGTTTAACTCTGTTAGATTAATGAACATATCAGAAATAAGTTTCACACAATGCTTCTGTGTAGTTTTTATTTGAAGATATTATTTTTCCCAATATAGGCCTCTTAGCGCTCAGAATGTCCAATTGCAGTTTCTACAGAAAGAGTGTTTCAGAAAGGCTCAATCAAAAGTAAGGTTCAACTCTGTTAGTTGAATGCACAGAACAGAAAGTAGTTTCATACAATGCTTCTGTGTAGTTTATATTTGAACATATTCTTTTTTCCACTATTACCCACTTAGCGCTACGAATGTCCAGTTGCAATTTCTTCAGACAGAGTGTTTCAAAACTGCTCAATCAAAAGTATGGTTTAACTCTGTTAGCTGAATGCTCAGATCAGAAAGAAGTTTCACAGAATGCTTCTGTGTAGTTTATATTTGAATATATTCCTTTTTCCACTACTACTCTGTTAGCGCTCCAATTGTCCAGTTGCATTTTCTACAGAAAGAGTGTTCAGATCTGTTCAATCAAAAGTATGGTTTAACTCTGTTAGCTGAATGCACAGATCAGAAAGAAGTTTCACCGAATGATTCTGTGTAGTTTATATTTGGAGACATTCCTTTTTCCACTATTACCCTCTTAGCGCTCCGAATCTCCACTTGCATTTTCTACAGAAAGAGTGTTTCAGAACGGCTCAATCAAAACTAAGGTTCAACCCTTTTAGTTGAACAAACAGAACAGAAAGAAGTTTCACACAATTCTTCTGTGTAGTTTTTATTTGTAGACATTCTTTTTCCCAATATAGGCCTCTTAGCGCTCAGAATGTCCAATTGCAGTTTCTACAGAAAGAGTGTTTCAGAACGGCTCAATCAAAAGTAAGGTTCATCTCTGTTAGTTGAATGCACAGAACAGAAAGAAGTTTCATACAATGCTTCTGTGTAGTTTATATTTGAACATATTCTTTTTTCCACTATTACCCACTTAGCGCTACGAATGTCCAGTTGCATTTTCTACAGACAGAGTGTTTCAAAACTGCTCAATCCAAAGTATGGTTTAACTCTGTTAGCTGAATGCTCAGATCAGAAAGAAGTTTCACAGAATGCTTCTGTGTAGTTTATATTTGAATATATTCCTTTTTCCACTACTACGCTCTTAGCGCTCCAAATGTGCAGTTGCATTTTCTACAGAAAGAGTGTTCAGATCTGCTCAATCAAAAGTATGGTTTAACTCTGTTAGCTGAATGCACAGATCAGAAAGAAGTTTCACCGAATGATTCTGTGTAGTTTATATTTGAAGACATTCCTTTTTCCACTATTACCCTCTTAGCGCTCCGAATCTCCACTTGCATTTTCTACAAAAAGAGTGTTTCATAACCGCTCAATCAAAAATATGTTTTATCTCTGTTAACTGTATTTACAGATCAGAAATATGTTTCACAGAATGCATCTGTGTAGTTTTTATTTGAAGATATTCTTTTTCCCAATGTAGGCCTCTTAGCGCTTAGCATGTCCAATTGCAGTTTCTACAGAAAGAGTGTTTCAGAACGGCTCAATCAAAAGTAAGGTTCAACTCTGTTAGTTGAATGCACAGAACAGAAAGAATTTTCACAGAATGCTACTGTGTAGTTTATATTTGAATATATTCCTTTTTCCACTATTACCCTCTTAGCGCTCCGAATGTCCACTTGCATTTTCTACAGAAAGAGTGTCCAGAACTGCGCAATCAAAAGTATGGTTTAACTCTGTTAGCTTAATGAACATATCAGAAATAAGTTTCACACAATGCTTCTGTGTAGTTTTTATTTGAAGATATTATTTTTCCCAATAGAGGCCTCTTAGCGCTCAGAATGTCCAATTGCAGTTTCTACAGAAAGAGTGTTTCAGAAAGGCTCAATCAAAAGTAAGGTTCAACTCTGTTAGTTGAATGCACAGAACAGAAAGAAGTTTCATACATTGCTTCTGTGTAGTTTTTATTTGAACATATTCTTTTTTCCACTATTACCCACTTAGCGCTACGAATGTCCAGTTGCATTTTCTACAGACAGAGTGTTTCAAAACTGCTCAATCCAAAGTATGGTTTAACTCTGTTAGCTGAATGCTCAGATCAGAAAGAAGTTTCACAGAATGCTTCTGTGTAGTTTATATTTGAATATATTTCTTTTTCCACTACTACGCTCTTAGCGCTCCAAATGTCCAGTTGCATTTTCTACAGAAAGAGTGTTCAGATCTGCTCAATCAAAAGTATGGTTTAACTCTGTTAGCTGAATGCACAGATCAGAAAGAAGTTTCACCGAATGATTCTGTGTAGTTTATATTTGAAGACATTCCTTTTTCCACTATTACCCTCTTAGCGCTCCGAATCTCCACTTGCATTTTCTACAAAAAGAGTGTTTCATAACTGCTCAATCAAAAATATGTTTTATCTCTGTTAACTGAATTTACAGATCAGAAATAAGTTTCACAGAATGTATCTGTGTAGTTTTTATTTGAAGATATTCTTTTTCCCAATGTAGGCCTCTTAGCGCTTAGCATGTCCAATTGCAGTTTCTACAGAAAGAGTGTTTCAGAACGGCTCAATCAAAAGTAAGGTTCAACTCTGTTAGTTGAATGCACAGAACAGAAAGAATTTTCACAGAATGCTACTCTGTAGTTTATATTTGAATATATTCCTTTTTCCACTATTACCCTCTTAGCGCTCCGAATGTCCACTTGCATTTTCTACAGAAAGAGTGTTCAGAACTGCGCAATCAAAAGTATGGTTTAACTCTGTTAGATTAATGAACATATCAGAAATAAGTTTCACACAATGCTTCTGTGTAGTTTTTATTTGAAGATATTATTTTTCCCAATATAGGCCTCTTAGCGCTCAGAATGTCCAATTGCAGTTTCTACAGAAAGAGTGTTTCAGAAAGGCTCAATCAAAAGTAAGGTTCAACTCTGTTAGTTGAATGCACAGAACAGAAAGTAGTTTCATACAATGCTTCTGTGTAGTTTATATTTGAACATATTCTTTTTTCCACTATTACCCACTTAGCGCTACGAATGTCCAGTTGCAATTTCTTCAGACAGATTGTTTCAAAACTGCTCAATCAAAAGTATGGTTTAACTCTGTTAGCTGAATGCTCAGATCAGAAAGAAGTTTCACAGAATGCTTCTGTGTAGTTTATATTTGAATATATTCCTTTTTCCACTACTACTCTGTTAGCGCTCCAATTGTCCAGTTGCATTTTCTACAGAAAGAGTGTTCAGATCTGCTCAATCAAAAGTATGGTTTAACTCTGTTAGCTGAATGCACAGATCAGAAAGAAGTTTCACAGAATGATTCTGTGTAGTTTATATTTGGAGACATTCCTTTTTCCACTATTACCCTCTTAGCGCTCCGAATCTCCACTTGCATTTTCTACAGAAAGAGTGTTTCAGAACGGCTCAATCAAAACTAAGGTTCAACTCTTTTAGTTGAACAAACAGAACAGAAAGAAGTTTCACACAATTCTTCTGTGTAGTTTTTATTTGTAGACATTCTTTTTCCCAATATAGGCCTCTTAGCGCTCAGAATGTCCAATTGCAGTTTCTACAGAAAGAGTGTTTCAGAACGGCTCAATCAAAAGTAAGGTTCAACTCTGTTAGTTGAATGCACAGAACAGAAAGAAGTTTCATACAATGCTTCTGTGTAGTTTATATTTGAACATATTCTTTTTTCCACTATTACCCACTTAGCGCTACGAATGTCCAGTTGCATTTTCTACAGACAGAGTGTTTCAAAACTGCTCAATCCAAAGTATGGTTTAACTCTGTTAGCTGAATGCTCAGATCAGAAAGAAGTTTCACAGAATGCTTCTGTGTAGTTTATATTTGAATATATTCCTTTTTCCACTACTACGCTCTTAGCGCTCCAAATGTCCAGTTGCATTTTCTACAGAAAGAGTGTTCAGATCTGCTCAATCAAAAGTATGGTTTAACTCTGTTAGCTGAATGCACAGATCAGAAAGAAGTTTCACCGAATGATTCTGTGTAGTTTATATTTGAAGACATTCCTTTTTCCACTATTACCCTCTTAGCGCTCCGAATCTCCACTTGCATTTTCTACAAAAAGAGTGTTTCATAACCGCTCAATCAAAAATATGTTTTATCTCTGTTAACTGAATTTACAGATCAGAAATAAGTTTCACAGAATGCATCTGTGTAGTTTTTATTTGAAGATATTCTTTTTCCCAATGTAGGCCTCTTAGCGCTTAGCATGTCCAATTGCAGTTTCTACAGAAAGAGTGTTTCAGAACGGCTCAATCAAAAGTAAGGTTCAACTCTGTTAGTTGAATGCACAGAACAGAAAGAATTTTCACAGCATGCTACTGTGTAGTTTATATTTGAATATATTCCTTTTTCCACTATTACCCTCTTAGCGCTCCGAATGTCCACTTGCATTTTCTACAGAAAGAGTGTCCAGAACTGCGCAATCAAAAGTATGGTTTAACTCTGTTAGCTTAATGAACATATCAGAAATAAGTTTCACACAATGCTTCTGTGTAGTTTTTATTTGAAGATATTATTTTTCCCAATAGAGGCCTCTTAGCGCTCAGAATGTCCAATTGCAGTTTCTACAGAAAGAGTGTTTCAGAAAGGCTCAATCAAAAGTAAGGTTCAACTCTGTTAGTTGAATGCACAGAACAGAAAGAAGTTTCATACAATGCTTCTGTGTAGTTTTTATTTGAACATATTCTTTTTTCCACTATTACCCACTTAGCGCTACGAATGTCCAGTTGCATTTTCTACAGACAGAGTGTTTCAAAACTGCTCAATCCAAAGTATGGTTTAACTCTGTTAGCTGAATGCTCAGATCAGAAAGAAGTTTCACAGAATGCTTCTGTGTAGTTTATATTTGAATATATTTCTTTTTCCACTACTACGCTCTTAGCGCTCCAAATGTCCAGTTGCATTTTCTACAGAAAGTGTTCAGATCTGCTCAATCAAAAGTATGGTTTAACTCTGTTAGCTGAATGCACAGATCAGAAAGAAGTTTCACCGAATGATTCTGTGTAGTTTATATTTGAAGACATTCCTTTTTCCACTATTACCCTCTTAGCGCTCCGAATCTCCACTTGCATTTTCTACAAAAAGAGTGTTTCATAACTGCTCAATCAAAAATATGTTTTATCTCTGTTAACTGAATTTACAGATCAGAAATAAGTTTCACAGAATGTATCTGTGTAGTTTTTATTTGAAGATATTCTTTTTCCCAATGTAGGCCTCTTAGCGCTTAGCATGTCCAATTGCAGTTTCTACAGAAAGAGTGTTTCAGAACGGCTCAATCAAAAGTAAGGTTCAACTCTGTTAGTTGAATGCACAGAACAGAAAGAATTTTCACAGAATGCTACTGTGTAGTTTATATTTGAATATATTCCTTTTTCCACTATTACCCTCTTAGCGCTCCGAATGTCCACTTGCATTTTCTACAGAAAGAGTGTTCAGAACTGCGCAATCAAAAGTATGGTTTAACTCTGTTAGATTAATGAACATATCAGAAATAAGTTTCACACAATGCTTCTGTGTAGTTTTTATTTGAAGATATTATTTTTCCCAATATAGGCCTCTTAGCGCTCAGAATGTCCAATTGCAGTTTCTACAGAAAGAGTGTTTCAGAAAGGCTCAATCAAAAGTAAGGTTCAACTCTGTTAGTTGAATGCACAGAACAGAAAGTAGTTTCATACAATGCTTCTGTGTAGTTTATATTTGAACATATTCTTTTTTCCACTATTACCCACTTAGCGCTACGAATGTCCAATTGCAATTTCTTCAGACAGAGTGTTTCAAAACTGCTCAATCAAAAGTATGGTTTAACTCTGTTAGCTGAATCCTCAGATCAGAAAGAAGTTTCACAGAATGCTTCTGTGTAGTTTATATTTGAATATATTCCTTTTTCCACTACTACTCTGTTAGCGCTCCAATTGTCCAGTTGCATTTTCTACAGAAAGAGTGTTCAGATCTGCTCAATCAAAAGTATGGTTTAACTCTGTTAGCTGAATGCACAGATCAGAAAGAAGTTTCACAGAATGATTCTGTGTAGTTTATATTTGGAGACATTCCTTTTTCCACTATTACCCTCTTAGCGCTCCGAATCTCCACTTGCATTTTCTACAGAAAGAGTGTTTCAGAACGGCTCAATCAAAACTAAGGTTCACCTCTTTTAGTTGAACAAACAGAACAGAAAGAAGTTTCACACAATTCTTCTGTGTAGTTTTTATTTGTAGACTTTCTTTTTCCCAATATAGGCCTCTTAGCGCTCAGAATGTCCAATTGCAGTTTCTACAGAAAGAGTGTTTCAGAACGGCTCAATCAAAAGTAAGGTTCAACTCTGTTAGTTGAATGCACAGAACAGAAAGAAGTTTCATACAATGCTTCTGTGTAGTTTATATTTGAACATATTCTTTTTTCCACTATTACCCACTTAGCGCTACGAATGTCCAGTTGCATTTTCTACAGACAGAGTGTTTCAAAACTGCTCAATCCAAAGTATGGTTTAACTCTGTTAGCTGAATGCTCAGATCAGAAAGAAGTTTCACAGAATGCTTCTGTGTAGTTTATATTTGAATATATTCCTTCTTCCACTACTACGCTCTTAGCGCTCCAAATGTCCAGTTGCATTTTCTACAGAAAGAGTGTTCAGATCTGCTCAATCAAAAGTATGGTTTAACTCTGTTAGCTGAATGCACAGATCAGAAAGAAGTTTCACCGAATGATTCTGTGTAGTTTATATTTGAAGACATTACTTTTTCCACAATTACCCTCTTAGCGCTCCGAATCTCCACTTGCATTTTCTACAAAAAGAGTGTTTCATAACCGCTCAATCAAAAATATGTTTTATCTCTGTTAACTGAATTTACAGATCAGAAATAAGTTTCACAGAATGCATCTGTGTAGTTTTTATTTGAAGATATTCTTTTTCCCAATGTAGGCCTCTTAGCGCTTAGCATGTCCAATTGCAGTTTCTACAGAAAGAGTGTTTCAGAACGGCTCAATCAAAAGTAAGGTTCAACTCTGTTAGTTAAATGCACAGAACAGAAAGAATTTTCACAGAATGCTACTGTGTAGTTTATATTTGAATATATTCCTTTTTCCACTATTACCCTCTTAGCGCTCCGAATGTCCACTTGCATTTTCTACAGAAAGAGTGTCCAGAACTGCGCAATCAAAAGTATGGTTTAACTCTGTTAGCTTAATGAACATATCAGAAATAAGTTTCACACAATGCTTCTGTGTAGTTTTTATTTGAAGATATTATTTTTCCCAATAGAGGCCTCTTAGCGCTCAGAATGTCCAATTGCAGTTTCTACAGAAAGAGTGTTTCAGAAAGGCTCAATCAAAAGTAAGGTTCAACTCTGTTAGTTGAATGCACAGAACAGAAAGAAGTTTCATACAATGCTTCTGTGTAGTTTTTATTTGAACATATTCTTTTTTCCACTATTACCCACTTAGCGCTACGAATGTCCAGTTGCATTTTCTACAGACAGAGTGTTTCAAAACTGCTCAATCCAAAGTATGGTTTAACTCTGTTAGCTGAATGCTCAGATCAGAAAGAAGTTTCACAGAATGCTTCTGTGTAGTTTATATTTGAATATATTTCTTTTTCCACTACTACGCTCTTAGCGCTCCAAATGTCCAGTTGCATTTTCTACAGAAAGAGTGTTCAGATCTGCTCAATCAAAAGTATGGTTTAACTCTGTTAGCTGAATGCACAGATCAGAAAGAATTTTCATCGAATGATTCTGTGTAGTTTATATTTGAAGACATTCCTTATTCCACTATTACCCTCTTAGCGCTCCGAATCTCCACTTGCATTTTCTACAAAAAGAGTGTTTCATAACTGCTCAATCAAAAATATGTTTTATCTCTGTTAACAGAATTTACAGATCAGAAATAAGTTTCACAGAATGCATCTGTGTAGTTTTTATTTGAAGATATTCTTTTTCCCAATGTAGGCCTCTTAGCGCTTAGCATATCCAATTGCAGTTTCTACAGAAAGAGGGTTTCAGAAAGGCTCAATCAAAAGTAAGGTTCAACTCTGTTAGTTGAATGCACAGAACAGAAAGAATTTTCACAGAATGCTGCTGTGTAGTTTATATTTGCATATATTCCTTTTTCCACTATTACCCTCTTAGCGCTCCGAATGTCCACTTGCATTTTCTACAGACAGAGTGTTTCAAAACTGCTCAATCAAAAGTATGGTTTAACTCTGTTAGCTGAATGCTCAGATCAGAAAGAAGTTTCACAGAATGCTTCTGTGTAGTTTATATTTGAATATATTACTTTTTGCACTACTACTCTCTTAGCGCTCCAAATGTCCAGTTGCATTTTCTACAGAAAGAGTGTTCAGATCTGCTCAATCAAAAGTATGGTTTAACTCTGTTAGCTGAATGCACAGATCAGAAAGAATTTTCACAGAATGATTCTGTGTAGTTTATATATGGAGGCATTCCTTTTTCCACTATTACCCTCTTAGCGCTCCAAATCTCCACTTGCATTTTCTACAGAAAGAGTGTTTCAGAACGGCTCAATCAAAACTAAGGTTCAACTCTTTTTGTTGAACAAACAGAACAGAAAGAAGTTTCACACAATTGTTCTGTGTAGTTTTTATTTGTAGACATTCTTTTTCCCAATGTAGGCCTCTTAGCGCTCAGAATGTCCAATTGCAGTTTCTACAGAAAGAGTGTTTCAGAATGGCTCAATCAAAAGTAAGGTTCAACTCTGTTAGTTGAATGCACAGAACAGAAAGATGTTTCATACAATGCTTCTGTGTAGTTTATATTTGAACATATTCTTTTGTCCACTATTACCCACTTAGCGCTACGAATGTCCAGTTGCATTTTCTACAGACAGAGTGTTTCAAAACTGCTAAATCAAAAGTATGGTTTAACTCTGTTAGCTGAATTCTCAGATCAGAAAGAAGTTTCACAGAATGCTTCTGTGTAGTTTATGTTTGAATATATTCCTTTTTCCACTACTACGCTCTTAGCGCTCCAAATGTCCAGTTGCATTTTCGACAGAAAGAGTGTTCAGATCTGCTCAATCAAAAGTATGGTTTAACTCTGTTAGCTGAATGCACAGATCAGAAAGAAGTTTCACCGAATGATTCTGTGTAGTTTATATTTGAAGACATTCCTTTTTCCACTATTACCCTCTTAGCGCTCCGAATCTCCACTTGCATTTTCTACAAAAAGAGTGTTTCATAACTGCTCAATCAAAAATATGTTTTATCTCTGCTAACTGAATTTACAGATCAGAAATAAGTTTCACAGAATGCATCTGTGTAGTTTTTATTTGAAGATATTCTTTTTCCCAATGTAGGCCTCTTAGCGCTTAGCATGTCCAATTGCAGTTCCTACAGAAAGAGTGTTTCAGAACGGCTCAATCAAAAGTAAGGTTCAACTCTGTTAGTTGAATGCACAGAACAGAAAGAATTTTCACAGAATGCTACTGTGTAGTTTATATTTGAATATATTCCTTTTTCCACTATTACCCTCTTAGCGCTCCGAATGTCCACTTGCATTTTCTACAGAAAGAGTGTTCAGAACTGCGCAATCAAAAGTATGGTTTAACTCTGTTAGCTTAATGAACATATCAGAAATAAGTTTCACACAATGCTTCTGTGTAGTTTTTATTTGAAGATATTATTTTTCCCAATATAGGCCTCTTAGCGCTCAGAATGTCCTATTGCAGTTCCTACAGAAAGAGTGTTTCAGAAAGGCTCAATCAAAAGTAAGGTTCAACTCTGTTAGTTGAATGCACAGAACAGAAAGAAGTTTCATACAATGCTTCTGTGTAGTTTATATTTGATCATATTCTTTTTTCCACTATTACCCACATAGCGCTACGAATGTCCAGTTGCATTTTCTACAGACAGAGTGTTTCAAAACTGCTCAATCAAAAGTATGGTTTAACTCTGTTAGCTGAATGCTCAGATCAGAACGAAGTTTCACAGAATGCTTCTGTGTAGTTTATATTTGAATATATTCCTTTTTCCACTACTACTCTCTTAGCGCTCCAAATGTCCAGTTGCATTTTCTACAGAAAGAGTGTTCAGATCTGCTCAATCAAAAGTATGGTTTAACTCTGTTAGCTGAATGCACAGATCAGAAAGAAGTTTCACAGAATGATTCTGTGTAGTTTATATTTGGAGACATTCATTTTTCCACTATTACCCTCTTAGCGCTCCGAATCTCCACTTGCATTTTCTACAGAAAGAGTGTTTCAGAACGGCTCAATCAAAACTAAGGTTCAACACTTTTAGTTGAACAAACAGAACAGAAAGAAGTTTCACACAATTCTTCTGTGTAGTTTTTATTTGTAGACATTCTTTTTCCCAATATAGGCCTCTTAGCGCTCTGAATGTCCAATTGCAGTTTCTACAGAAAGAGTGTTTCAGAACGGCTCAATCAAAAGTAAGGTTCAACTCTGTTAGTTGAATGCACAGAACAGAAAGAAGTTTCATACAATGCTTCTGTGTAGTTTATATTTGAACATATTCTTTTTTCCACTATTACCCACTTAGCGCTACGAATGTCCAGTTGCATTTTCTACAGACAGAGTGTTTCAAAACTGCTCAATCAAAAGTATGGTTTAACTCTGTTAGCTGAATGCTCAGATCAGAAAGAAGTTTCACAGAATGCTTCTGTGTAGTGTATATTTGAATATATTCCTTTTTCCACTACTACGCTCTTAGCGCTCCAAATGTCCAGTTGCATTTTCTACAGAAAGAGTGTTCAGATCTGCTCAATCAAAAGTATGGTTTAACTCTGTTAGCTGAATGCACAGATCAGAAAGAAGTTTCACCGAATGATTCTGTGTAGTTTATATTTGAAGACATTCCTTATTCCACTATTACCCTCTTAGCGCTCCGAATCTCCACTTGCATTTTCTACAAAAAGAGTGTTTCATAACTGCTCAATCAAAAATATGTTTTATCTCTGTTAACAGAATTTACAGATCAGAAATAAGTTTCACAGAATGCATCTGTGTAGTTTTTATTTGAAGATATTCTTTTTCCCAATGTAGGCCTCTTAGCGCTTAGCATGTCCAATTGCAGTTTCTACAGAAAGAGGGTTTCAGAACGGCTCAATCAAAAGTAAGGTTCAACTCTGTTAGTTGAATGCACAGAACAGAAAGAATTTTCACAGAATGCTGCTGTGTAGTTTATATTTGCATATATTCCTTTTTCCACTATTACCCTCTTAGCGCTCCGAATGTCCACTTGCATTTTCTACAGACAGAGTGTTTCAAAACTGCTCAATCAAAAGTATGGTTTAACTCTGTTAGCTGAATGCTCAGATCAGAAAGAAGTTTCACAGAAGGCTTCTGTGTAGTTTATATTTGAATATATTACTTTTTGCACTACTACTCTCTTAGCGCTCCAAATGTCCAGTTGCATTTTCTACAGAAAGAGTGTTCAGATCTGCTCAATCAAAAGTATGGTTTAACTCTGTTAGCTGAATGCACAGATCAGAAAGAATTTTCACAGAATGATTCTGTGTAGTTTATATATGGAGACATTCCTTTTTCCACTATTACCCTCTTAGCGCTCCGAATCTCCACTTGCATTTTCTACAGAAAGAGTGTTTCAGAACGGCTCAATCAAAACTAAGGTTCAACTCTTTTTGTTGAACAAACAGAACAGAAAGAAGTTTCACACAATTGTTCTGTGTAGTTTTTATTTCTAGACATTCTTTTTCCCAATATAGGCCTCTTAGCGCTCAGAATGTCCAATTGCAGTTTCTACAGAAAGAGTGTTTCAGAATGGCTCAATCAAAAGTAAGGTTCAACTCTGTTAGTTGAATGCACAGAACAGAAAGATGTTTCATACAATGCTTCTGTGTAGTTTATATTTGAACATATTCTTTTGTCCACTATTACCCACTTAGCGCTACGAATGTCCAGTTGCATTTTCTACAGACAGAGTGTTTCAAAACTGCTAAATCAAAAGTATGGTTTAACTCTGTTAGCTGAATGCTCAGATCAGAAAGAAGTTTCACAGAATGCTTCTGTGTAGTTTATGTTTGAATATATTCCTTTTTCCACTACTACGCTCTTAGCGCTCCAAATGTCCAGTTGCATTTTCTACAGAAAGAGTGTTCAGATCTGCTCAATCAAAAGTATGGTTTAACTCTGTTAGCTGAATGCACAGATCAGAAAGAAGTTTCACCGAATGATTCTGTGTAGTTTATATTTGAAGACATTTCTTTTTCCACTATTACCCTCTTAGCGCTCCGAATCTCCACTTGCATTTTCTACAAAAAGAGTGTTTCATAACTGCTCAATCAAAAATATGTTTTATCTCTGCTAACTGAATTTACAGATCAGAAATAAGTTTCACAGAATGCATCTGTGTAGTTTTTATTTGAAGATATTCTTTTTCCCAATGTAGGCCTCTTAGCGCTTAGCATGTCCAATTGCAGTTCCTACAGAAAGAGTGTTTCAGAACGGCTCAATCAAAAGTAAGGTTCAACTCTGTTAGTTGAATGCACAGAACAGAAAGAATTTTCACAGAATGCTACTGTGTAGTTTATATTTGAATATATTCCTTTTTCCACTATTACCCTCTTAGCGCTCCGAATGTCCACTTGCATTTTCTACAGAAAGAGTGTTCAGAACTGCGCAATCAAAAGTATGGTTTAACTCTGTTAGCTTAATGAACATATCAGAAATAAGTTTCACACAATGCTTCTGTGTAGTTTTTATTTGAGGGTATTATTTTTCCCAATATAGGCCTCTTAGCGCTCAGAATGTCCTATTGCAGTTCCTACAGAAAGAGTGTTTCAGAAAGGCTCAATCAAAAGTAAGGTTCAACTCTGTTAGTTGAATGCACAGAACAGAAAGAAGTTTCATACAATGCTTCTGTGTAGTTTATATTTGATCATATTCTTTTTTCCACTATTACCCACATAGCGCTACGAATGTCCAGTTGCATTTTCTACAGACAGAGTGTTTCAAAACTGCTCTATCAAAAGTATGGTTTAACTCTGTTAGCTGAATGCTCAGATCAGAACGAAGTTTCACAGAATGCTTCTGTGTAGTTTATATTTGAATATATTCCTTTTTCCACTACTACTCTCTTAGCGCTCCAAATGTCCAGTTGCATTTTCTACAGAAAGAGTGTTCAGATCTGCTCAATCAAAAGTATGGTTTAACTCTGTTAGCTGAATGCACAGATCAGAAAGAAGTTTCACAGAATGATTCTGTGTAGTTTATATTTGGAGACATTCATTTTTCCACTATTACCCTCTTAGCGCTCCGAATCTCCACTTACATTTTCTACAGAAAGAGTGTTTCAGAACGGCTCAATCAAAACTAAGGTTCAACACTTTTAGTTGAACAAACAGAACAGAAAGAATTTTCACACAATTCTTCTGTGTAGTTTTTATTTGTAGACATTATTTTTCCCAATATAGGCCTCTTAGCGCTCTGAATGTCCAATTGCAGTTTCTACAGAAAGAGTGTTTCAGAACGGCTCAATCAAAAGTAAGGTTCAACTCTGTTAGTTGAATGCACAGAACAGAAAGAAGTTTCATACAATGCTTCTGTGTAGTTTATATTTGAACATATTCTTTTTTCCACTATTACCCACTTAGCGCTACGAATGTCCAGTTGCATTTTCTACAGACAGAGTGTTTCAAAACTGCTCAATCAAAAGTATGGTTTAACTCTGTTAGCTGAATGCTCAGATCAGAAAGAAGTTTCACAGAATGCTTCTGTGTAGTGTATATTTGAATATATTCCTTTTTCCACTACTACGCTCTTAGCGCTCCAAATGTCCAGTTGCATTTTCTACAGAAAGAGTGTTCAGATCTGCTCAATCAAAAGTATGGTTTAACTCTGTTAGCTGAATGCACAGATCAGAAAGAAGTTTCACCGAATGATTCTGTGTAGTTTATATTTGAAGACATTCCTTATTCCACTATTACCCTCTTAGCGCTCCGAATCTCCACTTGCATTTTCTACAAAAAGAGTGTTTCATAACTGCTCAATCAAAAATATGTTTTATCTCTGTTAACAGAATTTACAGATCAGAAATATGTTTCACAGAATGCATCTGTGTAGTTTTTATTTGAAGATATTCTTTTTCCCAATGTGGGCCTCTTAGCGCTTAGCATGTCCAATTGCAGTTTCTACAGAAAGAGGGTTTCAGAATGGCTCAATCAAAAGTAAGGTTCAACTCTGTTAGTTGAATGCACAGAACAGAAAGAATTTTCACAGAATGCTGCTGTGTAGTTTATATTTGCATATATTCCTTTTTCCACTATTACCCTCTTAGCGCTCCGAATGTCCACTTGCATTTTCTACAGACAGAGTGTTTCAAAACTGCTCAATCAAAAGTATGGTTTAACTCTGTTAGCTGAATGCTCAGATCAGAAAGAAGTTTCACAGAATGCTTCTGTGTAGTTTATATTTGAATATATTCCTTTTTCCACTTCTACTCTCTTAGCGCTCCAAATGTCCAGTTACATTTTCTACAGAAAGAGTGTTCAGATCTGCTCAATCAAAAGTATGATTTAACTCTGTTAGCTGAATGCACAGATCAGAAAGAAGTTTCACAGAATGATTCTGTGTAGTTTATATATGGAGACATTCCTTTTTCCACTATTACCCTCTTAGCGCTCCGAATCTCCACTTGCATTTTCTACAGAAAGAGTGTTTCAGAACGGCTCAATCAAAACTAAGGTTCAACTCTTTTTGTTGAACAAACAGAACAGAAAGAAGTTTCACACAATTGTTCTGTGTAGTTTTTATTTGTAGACATTCTTTTTCCCAATATAGGCCTCTTATCGCTCAGAATGTCCAATTGCAGTTTCTACAGAAAGAGTGTTTCAGAATGGCTCAATCAAAAGTAAGGTTCAACTCTGTTAGTTGAATGCACAGAACAGAAAGATGTTTCATACAATGCTTCTGTGTAGTTTATATTTGAACATATTCTTTTGTCCACTATTACCCACTTAGCGCTACGAATGTCCAGTTGCATTTTCTACAGACAGAGTGTTTCAAAACTGCTAAATCAAAAGTATGGTTTAACTCTGTTAGCTGAATGCTCAGATCAGAAAGAAGTTTCACAGAATGCTTCTGTGTAGTTTATGTTTGAATATATTCCTTTTTCCACTACTACGCTCTTAGCGCTCCAAATGTCCAGTTGCATTTTCTACAGAAAGAGTGTTCAGATCTGCTCAATCAAAAGTATGGTTTAACTCTGTTAGCTGAATGCACAGATCAGAAAGAAGTTTCACCGAATGATTCTGTGTAGTTTATA
Organism: Symphalangus syndactylus; assembly: GCF_028878055.3. Taxonomy (NCBI): domain Eukaryota; kingdom Metazoa; phylum Chordata; class Mammalia; order Primates; family Hylobatidae; genus Symphalangus; species Symphalangus syndactylus. The sequence goes on along the minus strand of NC_072445.2, from coordinate 6,329,315 downwards.
TTTGAAGACATTCCTTTTTCCACTATTACCCTCTTAGCGCTCCGAATCTCCACTTGCATTTTCTACAAAAAGAGTGTTTCATAACTGCTCAATCAAAAATATGTTTTATCTCTGTTAACAGAATTTACAGATCAGAAATAAGTTTCACAGAATGCATCTGTGTAGTTTTTATTTGAAGATATTCTTTTTCCCAATGTAGGCCTCTTAGCGCTTAGCATGTCCAATTGCAGTTCCTACAGAAAGAGTGTTTCAGAACGGCTCAATCAAAAGTAAGGTTCAACTCTGTTAGTTGAATGCACAGAACAGAAAGAATTTTCACAGAATGCTACTGTGTAGTTTATATTTGAATATATTCCTTTTTCCACTATTACCCTCTTAGCGCTCCGAATGTCCACTTGCATTTTCTACAGAAAGAGTGTTCAGAACTGCGCAATCAAAAGTATGGTTTAACTCTGTTAGCTTAATGAACATATCAGAAATAAGTTTCACACAATGCTTCTGTGTAGTTTTTATTTGAAGATATTATTTTTCCCAATATAGGCCTCTTAGCGCTCAGAATGTCCTATTGCAGTTCCTACAGAAAGAGTGTTTCAGAAAGGCTCAATCAAAAGTAAGGTTCAACTCTGTTAGTTGAATGCACAGAACAGAAAGAAGTTTCATACAATGCTTCTGTGTAGTTTATATTTGATCATATTCTTTTTTCCACTATTACCCACATAGCGCTACGAATGTCCAGTTGCATTTTCTACAGACAGAGTGTTTCAAAACTGCTCAATCAAAAGTATGGTTTAACTCTGTTAGCTGAATGCTCAGATCAGAACGAAGTTTCACAGAATGCTTCTGTGTAGTTTATATTTGAATATATTCCTTTTTCCACTACTACTCTCTTAGCGCTCCAAATGCCCAGTTGCATTTTCTACAGAAAGAGTGTTCAGATCTGCTCAATCAAAAGTATGGTTTAACTCTGTTAGCTGAATGCACAGATCAGAAAGAAGTTTCACAGAATGATTCTGTGTAGTTTATATTTGGAGACATTCATTTTTCCACTATTACCCTCTTAGCGCTCCGAATCTCCACTTGCATTTTCTACAGAAAGAGTGTTTCAGAACGGCTCAATCAAAACTAAGGTTCAACACTTTTAGTTGAACAAACAGAACAGAAAGAAGTTTCACACAATTCTTCTGTGTAGTTTTTATTTGTAGACATTCTTTTTCCCAATATAGGCCTCTTAGCGCTCTGAATGTCCAATTGCAGTTTCTACAGAAAGAGTGTTTCAGAACGGCTCAATCAAAAGTAAGGTTCAACTCTGTTAGTTGAATGCACAGAACAGAAAGAAGTTTCATACAATGCTTCTGTGTAGTTTATATTTGAACATATTCTTTTTTCCACTATTACCCACTTAGCGCTACGAATGTCCAGTTGCATTTTCTACAGACAGAGTGTTTCAAAACTGCTCAATCAAAAGTATGGTTTAACTCTGTTAGCTGAATGCTCAGATCAGAAAGAAGTTTCACAGAATGCTTCTGTGTAGTTTATATTTGAATATATTCCTTTTTCCACTTCTACTCTCTTAGCGCTCCAAATGTCCAGTTACATTTTCTACAGAAAGAGAGTTCAGATCTGCTCAATCAAAAGTATGATTTAACTCTGTTAGCTGAATGCACAGATCAGAAAGAAGTTTCACAGAATGATTCTGTGTAGTTTATATATGGAGACATTCCTTTTTCCACTATTACCCTCTTAGCGCTCCGAATCTCCACTTGCATTTTCTACAGAAAGAGTGTTTCAGAACGGCTCAATCAAAACTAAGGTTCAACTCTTTTTGTTGAACAAACAGAACAGAAAGAAGTTTCACACAATTGTTCTGTGTAGTTTTTATTTGTAGACATTCTTTTTCCCAATATAGGCCTCTTAGCGCTCAGAATGTCCAATTGCAGTTTCTACAGAAAGAGTGTTTCAGAATGGCTCAATCAAAAGTAAGGTTCAACTCTGTTAGTTGAATGCACAGAACAGAAAGAAGTTTCATACAATGCTTCTGTGTAGTTTATATTTGATCATATTCTTTTTTCCACTATTACCCACATAGCGCTACGAATGTCCAGTTGCATTTTCTACAGACAGAGTGTTTCAAAACTGCTCAATCAAAAGTATGGTTTAACTCTGTTAGCTGAATGCTCAGATCAGAAAGAAGTTTCACAGAATGCTTCTGTGTAGTTTATATTTGAATATATTCCTTTTTCCACTACTACTCTCTTAGCGCTCCAAATGTCCAGTTGCATTTTCTACAGAAAGAGTGTTCAGATCTGCTCAATCAAAAGTATGGTTTAACTCTGTTAGCTGAATGCACAGATCAGAAAGAATTTTCACAGAATGATTCTGTGTAGTTTATATATGGAGACATTCCTTTTTCCACTATTACCCTCTTAGCGCTCCGAATATCCACTTGCATTTTCTACAGAAAGAGTGTTTCAGAACGGCTCAATCAAAACTAAGGTTCAACTCTTTTTGTTGAACAAACAGAACAGAAAGAAGTTTCACACAATTGTTCTGTGTAGTTTTTATTTGTAGACATTCTTTTTCCCAATATAGGCCTCTTAGCGCTCAGAATGTCCAATTGCAGTTTCTACAGAAAGAGTGTTTCAGAATGGCTCAATCAAAAGTAAGGTTCAACTCTGTTAATTGAATGCACAGAACAGAAAGATGTTTCATACAATGCTTCTGTGTAGTTTATATTTGAACATATTCTTTTGTCCACTATTACCCACTTAGCGCTACGAATGTCCAGTTGCATTTTCTACAGACAGAGTGTTTCAAAACTGCTCAATCAAAAGTATGGTTTAACTCTGTTAGCTGAATGCTCAGATCAGAAAGAAGTTTCACAGAATGCTTCTGTGTAGTTTATATTTGAATATATTACTTTTTCCACTACTACGCTCTTAGCGCTCCAAATGTCCAGTTGCATTTTCTACAGAAAGAGTGTTTAGATCTGCACAATGAAAAGTATGGTTTAACTCTGTTAGCTGAATGCACAGATCAGAAAGAAGTTTCACACAATGCTTCTGTGTAGTTTTTATTTGAAGATATTATTTTTCCCAATATAGGCCTCTTAGCGCTCAGAATGTCCTATTGCAGTTCCTACAAAAAGAGTGTTTCAGAAAGGCTCAATCAAAAGTAAGGTTCAACTCTGTTAGTTGAATGCACAGAACAGAAAGAAGTTTCATACAATGCTTCTGTGTAGTTTATATTTGATCATATTCTTTTTTCCACTATTGCCCACTTAGCGCTACGAATGTCCAGTTGCATTTTCTACAGACAGAGTGTTTCAAAACTGCTCAATCAAAAGTATGGTTTAACTCTGTTAGCTGAATGCTCAGATCAGAAAGAAGTTTCACAGAATGCTTCTGTGTAGTGTATATTTGAATATATTCCTTTTTCCACTACTACGCTCTTAGCGCTCAAAATGTCCAGTTGCATTTTCTACAGAAAGAGTGTTCAGATCTGCTCAATCAAAAGTATGGTTTAACTCTGTTAGCTGAATGCACAGATCAGAAAGAAGTTTCACCGAATGATTCTGTGTAGTTTATATTTGAAGACATTCCTTTTTCCACTATTACCCTCTTAGCGCTCCGAATCTCCACTTGCATTTTCTACAAAAAGAGTGTTTCATAACTGCTCAATCAAAAATATGTTTTATCTCTGTTAACAGAATTTACAGATCAGAAATAAGTTTCACAGAATGCATCTGTGTAGTTTTTATTTGAAGATATTCTTTTTCCCAATGTAGGCCTCTTAGCGCTTAGCATGTCCAATTGCAGTTTCTACAGAAAGAGTGTTACAGAACGGCTCAATCAAAAGTAAGGTTCAACTCTGTTAGTTGAATGCACAGAACAGAAAGAATTTTCACAGAATGCTACTGTGTAGTTTATATTTGAATATATTCCTTTTTCCACTATTACCCTCTTAGCGCTCCGAATGTCCACTTGCATTTTCTACAGAAACAGTGTTCAGAACTGCGCAATCAAAAGTATGGTTTAACTCTGTTAGCTTAATGAACATATCAGAAATAAGTTTCACACAATGCTTCTGTGTAGTTTTTATTTGAAGATATTATTTTTCCCAATAGAGGACTCTTAGCGCTCAGAATGTCCAATTGCAGTTTCTACAGAAAGAGTGTTTCAGAAAGGCTCAATCAAAAGTAAGGTTCAACTCTGTTAGTTGAATGCACAGAACAGAAAGAAGTTTCATACAATGCTTCTGTGTAGTTTATATTTGATCATATTCTTTTTTCCACTATTACCCACATAGCGCTACGAATGTCCAGTTGCATTTTCTACAGACAGAGTGTTTCAAAACTGCTCAATCAAAAGTATGGTTTAACTCTGTTAGCTGAATGCTCAGATCAGAAAGAAGTTTCACAGAATGCTTCTGTGTAGTTTATATTTGAATATATTCCTTTTTCCACTACTACTCTCTTAGCGCTCCAAATGTCCAGTTGCATTTTCTACAGAAAGAGTGTTCAGATCTGCTCAATCAAAAGTATGGTTTAACTCTGTTAGCTGAATGCACAGATCAGAAAGAATTTTCACAGAATGATTCTGTGTAGTTTATTTATGGAGACATTCCTTTTTCCACTATTACCCTCTTAGCGCTCCGAATATCCACTTGCATTTTCTACAGAAAGAGTGTTTCAGAACGGCTCAATCAAAACTAAGGTTCAACTCTTTTTGTTGAACAAACAGAACAGAAAGAAGTTTCACACAATTGTTCTGTGTAGTTTTTATTTGTAGACATTCTTTTTCCCAATATAGGCCTCTTAGCGCTCAGAATGTCCAATTGCAGTTTCTACAGAAAGAGTGTTTCAGAATGGCTCAATCAAAAGTAAGGTTCAACTCTGTTAATTGAATGCACAGAACAGAAAGATGTTTCATACAATGCTTCTGTGTAGTTTATATTTGAACATATTCTTTTGTCCACTATTACCCACTTAGCGCTACGAATGTCCAGTTGCATTTTCTACAGACAGAGTGTTTCAAAACTGCTCAATCAAAAGTATGGTTTAACTCTGTTAGCTGAATGCTCAGATCAGAAAGAAGTTTCACAGAATGCTTCTGTGTAGTTTATATTTGAATATATTACTTTTTCCACTACTACGCTCTTAGCGCTCCAAATGTCCAGTTGCATTTTCTACAGAAAGAGTGTTTAGATCTGCACAATGAAAAGTATGGTTTAACTCTGTTAGCTGAATGCACAGATCAGAAAGAAGTTTCACACAATGCTTCTGTGTAGTTTTTATTTGAAGATATTATTTTTCCCAATATAGGCCTCTTAGCGCTCAGAATGTCCTATTGCATTTCCTACAGAAAGAGTGTTTCAGAAAGGCTCAATCAAAAGTAAGGTTCAACTCTGTTAGTTGAATGCACAGAACAGAAAGAAGTTTCATACAATGCTTCTGTGTAGTTTATATTTGATCATATTCTTTTTTCCACTATTACCCACATGGCGCTACGAATGTCCAGTTGCATTTTCTACAGACAGAGTGTTTCAAAACTGCTCAATCAAAAGTATGGTTTAACTCTGTTAGCTGAATGCTCAGATCAGAACGAAGTTTCACAGAATGCTTCTGTGTAGTTTATATTTGAATATATTCCTTTTTCCACTACTACTCTCTTAGCGCTCCAAATGTCCAGTTGCATTTTCTACAGAAAGAGTGTTCAGATCTGCTCAATCAAAAGTATGGTTTAACTCTGTTAGCTGAATGCACAGATCAGAAAGAAGTTTCACAGAATGATTCTGTGTAGTTTATATTTGGAGACATTCATTTTTCCACTATTACCCTCTTAGCGCTCCGAATCTCCACTTGCATTTTCTACAGAAAGAGTGTTTCAGAACGGCTCAATCAAAACTAAGGTTCAACACTTTTAGTTGAACAAACAGAACAGAAAGAAGTTTCACACAATTCTTCTGTGTAGTTTTTATTTGTAGACATTCTTTTTCCCAATATAGGCCTCTTAGCGCTCTGAATGTCCAATTGCAGTTTCTACAGAAAGAGTGTTTCAGAACGGCTCAATCAAAAGTAAGGTTCAACTCTGTTAGTTGAATGCACAGAACAGAAAGAAGTTTCATACAATGCTTCTGTGTAGTTTATATTTGAACATATTCTTTTTTCCACTATTACCCACTTAGCGCTACGAATGTCCAGTTGCATTTTCTACAGACAGAGTGTTTCAAAACTGCTCAATCAAAAGTATGGTTTAACTCTGTTAGCTGAATGCTCAGATCAGAAAGAAGTTTCACAGAATGCTTCTGTGTAGTGTATATTTGAATATATTCCTTTTTCCACTACTACGCTCTTAGCGCTCCAAATGTCCAGTTGCATTTTCTACAGAAAGAGTGTTCAGATCTGCTCAATCAAAAGTATGGTTTAACTCTGTTAGCTGAATGCACAGATCAGAAAGAAGTTTCACCGAATGATTCTGTGTAGTTTATATTTGAAGACATTCCTTATTCCACTATTACCCTCTTAGCGCTCCGAATCTCCACTTGCATTTTCTACAAAAAGAGTGTTTCATAACTGCTCAATCAAAAATATGTTTTATCTCTGTTAACAGAATTTACAGATCAGAAATAAGTTTCACAGAATGCATCTGTGTAGTTTTTATTTGAAGATATTCTTTTTCCCAATGTAGGCCTCTTAGCGCTTAGCATGTCCAATTGCAGTTTCTACAGAAAGAGTGTTTCAGAGCGGCTCAATCAAAATAAGGTTCAACTCTGTTAGTTAAATGCACAGAACAGAAAGAATTTTCACAGAATGCTACTGTGTAGTTTATATTTGAATATATTCCTTTTTCCACTATTACATTCTTAGCGCTCCGAATGTCCACTTGCATTTTCTACAGAAAGAGTGTTCAGAACTGCGCAATCAAAAGTATGGTTTAACTCTGTTAGCTTAATGAACATATCAGAAATAAGTTTCACACAATGCATCTGTGTAGTTTTTATTTGAAGATATTATTTTTCCCAATATAGGCCTCTTAGCGCTCAGAATGTCCTATTGCAGTTCCTACAGAAAGAGTGTTTCAGAAAGGCTCAATCAAAAGTAAGGTTCAACTCTGTTAGTTGAATGCACAGAACAGAAAGAAGTTTCATACAATGCTTCTGTGTAGTTTATATTTGAATATATTCCTTTTTCCACTACTACGCTCTTAGCGCTCCAAATGTACAGTTGCATTTTCTACAGAAAGAGTGTTCAGATCTGCTCAATCAAAAGTATGCTTTAACTCTGTTAGCTGAATGCACAGATCAGAAAGAAATTTCACAGAATGATTCTGTGTAGTTTATATTTGGAGACATTCCTTTTTCCACTATTACCCTCTTAGCGCTCGGAATCTCCACTTGCATTTTCTACAGAAAGAGTGTTTCAGAACGGCTCAATCAAAACTAAGGTTCAACTCTTTTAGTTGAACAAACAGAACAGAAAGAAGTTTCACACAATTCTTCTGTGTAGTTTTTATTTGTAGACATTCTTTTTCCCAATATAGGCCTCTTAGCGCTCAGAATGTCCAATTGCAGTTTCTACAGAAAGAGGGTTACAGAACGGCTCAATCAAAAGTAAGTTTCAACTCTGTTAGTTGAATGCACAGAACAGAAAGAAGTTTCATACAATGCTTCTGTGTAGTTTATATTTGAACATATTCTTTTTTCCACTATTACCCACTTAGCGCTACGAATGTCCAGTTGCATTTTCTACAGACAGAGTGTTTCAAAACTGCTCAATCAAAAGTATGGTTTAAATCTGTTAGCTGAATGCTCAGATCAGAAAGAAGTTTCACAGAATGCTTCTGTGTAGTTTATATTTGAATATATTCCTTTTTCCACTACTACTCTCTTAGCGCTCCAAATGTCCAGTTGCATTTTCTACAGAAAGAGTGTTCAGATCTGCTCAATCAAAAGTATGGTTTAACTCTGTTAGCTGAATGCACAGATCAGAAAGAATTTTCACAGAATGATTCTGTGTAGTTTATTTATGGAGACATTCCTTTTTCCACTATTACCCTCTTAGCGCTCCGAATATCCACTTGCATTTTCTACAGAAAGAGTGTTTCAGAACGGCTCAATCAAAACTAAGGTTCAACTCTTTTTGTTGAACAAACAGAACAGAAAGAAGTTTCACACAATTGTTCTGTGTAGTTTTTATTTGTAGACATTCTTTTTCCCAATATAGGCCTCTTAGCGCTCAGAATGTCCAATTGCAGTTTCTACAGAAAGAGTGTTTCAGAATGGCTCAATCAAAAGTAAGGTTCAACTCTGTTAATTGAATGCACAGAACAGAAAGATGTTTCATACAATGCTTCTGTGTAGTTTATATTTGAACATATTCTTTTGTCCACTATTACCCACTTAGCGCTACGAATGTCCAGTTGCATTTTCTACAGACAGAGTGTTTCAAAACTGCTCAATCAAAAGTATGGTTTAACTCTGTTAGCTGAATGCTCAGATCAGAAAGAAGTTTCACAGAATGCTTCTGTGTAGTTTATATTTGAATATATTACTTTTTCCACTACTACGCTCTTAGCGCTCCAAATGTCCAGTTGCATTTTCTACAGAAAGAGTGTTTAGATCTGCACAATGAAAAGTATGGTTTAACTCTGTTAGCTGAATGCACAGATCAGAAAGAAGTTTCACACAATGCTTCTGTGTAGTTTTTATTTGAAGATATTATTTTTCCCAATATAGGCCTCTTAGCGCTCAGAATGTCCTATTGCAGTTCCTACAGAAAGAGTGTTTCAGAAAGGCTCAATCAAAAGTAAGGTTCAACTCTGTTAGTTGAATGCACAGAACAGAAAGAAGTTTCATACAATGCTTCTGTGTAGTTTATATTTGATCATATTCTTTTTTCCACTATTACCCACATGGCGCTACGAATGTCCAGTTGCATTTTCTACAGACAGAGTGTTTCAAAACTGCTCAATCAAAAGTATGGTTTAACTCTGTTAGCTGAATGCTCAGATCAGAACGAAGTTTCACAGAATGCTTCTGTGTAGTTTATATTTGAATATATTCCTTTTTCCACTACTACTCTCTTAGCGCTCCAAATGTCCAGTTGCATTTTCTACAGAAAGAGTGTTCAGATCTGCTCAATCAAAAGTATGGTTTAACTCTGTTAGCTGAATGCACAGATCAGAAAGAAGTTTCACAGAATGATTCTGTGTAGTTTATATTTGGAGACATTCATTTTTCCACTATTACCCTCTTAGCGCTCCGAATCTCCACTTGCATTTTCTACAGAAAGAGTGTTTCAGAACGGCTCAATCAAAACTAAGGTTCAACACTTTTAGTTGAACAAACAGAACAGAAAGAAGTTTCACACAATTCTTCTGTGTAGTTTTTATTTGTAGACATTCTTTTTCCCAATATAGGCCTCTTAGCGCTCTGAATGTCCAATTGCAGTTTCTACAGAAAGAGTGTTTCAGAACGGCTCAATCAAAAGTAAGGTTCAACTCTGTTAGTTGAATGCACAGAACAGAAAGAAGTTTCATACAATGCTTCTGTGTAGTTTATATTTGAACATATTCTTTTTTCCACTATTACCCACTTAGCGCTACGAATGTCCAGTTGCATTTTCTACAGACAGAGTGTTTCAAAACTGCTCAATCAAAAGTATGGTTTAACTCTGTTAGCTGAATGCTCAGATCAGAAAGAAGTTTCACAGAATGCTTCTGTGTAGTGTATATTTGAATATATTCCTTTTTCCACTACTACGCTCTTAGCGCTCCAAATGTCCAGTTGCATTTTCTACAGAAAGAGTGTTCAGATCTGCTCAATCAAAAGTATGGTTTAACTCTGTTAGCTGAATGCACAGATCAGAAAGAAGTTTCACCGAATGATTCTGTGTAGTTTATATTTGAAGACATTCCTTATTCCACTATTACCCTCTTAGCGCTCCGAATCTCCACTTGCATTTTCTACAAAAAGAGTGTTTCATAACTGCTCAATCAAAAATATGTTTTATCTCTGTTAACAGAATTTACAGATCAGAAATAAGTTTCACAGAATGCATCTGTGTAGTTTTTATTTGAAGATATTCTTTTTCCCAATGTAGGCCTTTTAGCGCTTAGCATGTCCAATTGCAGTTTCTACAGAAAGAGTGTTTCAGAGCGGCTCAATCAAAATAAGGTTCAACTCTGTTAGTTAAATGCACAGAACAGAAAGAATTTTCACAGAATGCTACTGTGTAGTTTATATTTGAATATATTCCTTTTTCCACTATTACATTCTTAGCGCTCCGAATGTCCACTTGCATTTTCTACAGAAAGAGTGTTCAGAACTGCGCAATCAAAAGTATGGTTTAACTCTGTTAGCTTAATGAACATATCAGAAATAAGTTTCACACAATGCATCTGTGTAGTTTTTATTTGAAGATATTATTTTTCCCAATATAGGCCTCTTAGCGCTCAGAATGTCCTATTGCAGTTCCTACAGAAAGAGTGTTTCAGAAAGGCTCAATCAAAAGTAAGGTTCAACTCTGTTAGTTGAATGCACAGAACAGAAAGAAGTTTCATACAATGCTTCTGTGTAGTTTATATTTGAATATATTCCTTTTTCCACTACTACGCTCTTAGCGCTCCAAATGTACAGTTGCATTTTCTACAGAAAGAGTGTTCAGATCTGCTCAATCAAAAGTATGCTTTAACTCTGTTAGCTGAATGCACAGATCAGAAAGAAATTTCACAGAATGATTCTGTGTAGTTTATATTTGGAGACATTCCTTTTTCCACTATTACCCTCTTAGCGCTCGGAATCTCCACTTGCATTTTCTACAGAAAGAGTGTTTCAGAACGGCTCAATCAAAACTAAGGTTCAACTCTTTTAGTTGAACAAACAGAACAGAAAGAAGTTTCACACAATTCTTCTGTGTAGTTTTTATTTGTAGACATTCTTTTTCCCAATATAGGCCTCTTAGCGCTCAGAATGTCCAATTGCAGTTTCTACAGAAAGAGGGTTACAGAACGGCTCAATCAAAAGTAAGTTTCAACTCTGTTAGTTGAATGCACAGAACAGAAAGAAGTTTCATACAATGCTTCTGTGTAGTTTATATTTGAACATATTCTTTTTTCCACTATTACCCACTTAGCGCTACGAATGTCCAGTTGCATTTTCTACAGACAGAGTGTTTCAAAACTGCTCAATCAAAAGTATGGTTTAAATCTGTTAGCTGAATGCTCAGATCAGAAAGAAGTTTCACAGAATGCTTCTGTGTAGTTTATATTTGAATATATTCCTTTTTCCACTACTACTCTCTTAGCGCTCCAAATGTCCAGTTGCATTTTCTACAGAAAGAGTGTTCAGATCTTCTCAATCAAAAGTATGGTTTATCTCTGTTAGCTGAATGCACAGATCAGAAAGAATTTTCACAGAATGATTCTGTGTAGTTTATATATGGAGACATTCCTTTTTCCACTATTACCCTCTTAGCGCTCCGAATCTCCACTTGCATTTTCTACAGAAAGAGTGTTTCAGAACGGCTCAATCAAAACTAAGGTTCAACTCTTTTTGTTGAACAAACAGAACAGAAAGAAGTTTCACACAATTGTTCTGTGTAGTTTTTTTTGTAGACATTCTTTTTCCCAATATAGGCCTCTTAGCGCTCAGAATGTCCAATTGCAGTTTCTACAGATAGAGTGTTTCAGAAGGGCTCAATCAAAAGTAAGGTTCAACTCTGCTAGTTGAATGCACAGAACAGAAAGATGTTTCATACAATGCTTCTGTGTAGTTTATATTTGAACATATTCTTTTGTCCACTATTACCCACTTAGCGCTACGAATGTCCAGTTGCATTTTCTACAGACAGAGTGTTTCAAAACTGCTCAATCAAAAGTATGGTTTAACTCTGTTAGCTGAATGCTCAGATCAGAAAGAAGTTTCACAGAATGCTTCTGTGTAGTTTATATTTGAATATATTCCTTTTTCCATTACTACGCTCTTAGCGCTCCAAATGTCCAGTTGCATTTTCTACAGAAAGAGTGTTCAGATCTGCTCAATCAAAAGTATGGTTTAACTCTGTTAGCTGAATGCACAGATCAGAAAGAAGTTTCACCGAATGATTCTGTGTAGTTTATATTTGAAGACATTCCTTTTTCCACTATTACCCTCAGCGCTCCGAATGTCCACTTGCATTTTCTACAGAAAGATTGTTCAGAACTGCGCAATCAAAAGTATGGTTTAACTCTGTTAGCTTAATGAACATATCAGAAATAAGTTTCACACAATGCTTCTGTGTAGTTTTTATTTGAAGATATTCTTTTTCCCAATGTAGGCCTCTTAGCGCTTAGCATGTCCAATTGCAGTTTCTACAGAAAGAGTGTTTCAGTACGGCTCAATCAAAACTAAGGTTCAACTCTGTTAGTTAAATGCACAGGACAGAAAGAATTTTCACAGAATGCTACTGTGTAGTTTATATTTGAATATATTCCTTTTTCCACTATTTCCCTCTTAGCGCTCCGAATGTCCACTTGCATTTTCTACAGAAAGAGTGTTCAGAACTGCGCAATCAAAAGTATGGTTTAACTCTGTTAGCTTAATGAACATATCAGAAATAAGTTTCACACAATGCTTCTGTGTAGTTTTTATTTGAAGATATTATTTTTCCCAATATAGGCCTCTTAGCGCTCAGAATGTCCTATTGCAGTTCCTACAGAAAGAGTGTTTCAGAAAGGCTCAATCAAAAGTAAGGTTCAACTCTGTTAGTTGAATGCACAGAACAGAAAGAAGTTTCATACAATGCTTCTGTGTAGTTTATATTTGATCATATTCTTTTTTCCACTATTACCCACATAGCGCTACGAATGTCCAGTTGCATTTTCTACAGACAGAGTGTTTCAAAACTGCTCAATCAAAAGTATGGTTTAACTCTGTTAGCTGAATGCTCAGATCAGAAAGAAGTTTCACAGAATGCTTCTGTGTAGTTTATATTTGAATATATTCCTTTTCCCACTACTACTCTCTTAGCGCTCCAAATGTCCAGTTGCATTTTCTACAGAAAGAGTGTTCAGATCTGCTCAATCAAAAGTATGGTTTAACTCTGTTAGCTGAATGCACAGATCAGGAAGAATTTTCACAGAATGATTCTGTGTAGTTTATATATGGAGACATTCCTTTTTCCACTATTACCCTCTTAGCGCTCCGAATCTCCACTTCCATTTTCTACAGAAAGAGTGTTTCAGAACGGCTCAATCAAAACTAAGGTTCAACTCTTTTTGTTGAACAAACAGAACAGAAAGAAGTTTCACACAATTCTTCTGTGTAGTTTTTATTTGTAGACATTCTTTTTCCCAATATAGGCCTCTTAGCGCTCAGAATGTCCAATTGCAGTTTCTACAGAAAGAGTGTTTCAGAACGGCTCAATCAAAAGTAAGGTTCAACTCTGTTAGTTGAATGCACAGAACAGAAAGAAGTTTCATACAATGCTTCTGTGTAGTTTATATTTGAACATATTCTTTTGTCCACTATTACCCACTTAGCGCTACGAATGTCCAGTTGCATTTTCTACAGACAGAGTGTTTCAAAACTGCTCAATCAAAAGTATGGTTTAACTCTGTTAGCTGACTGCTCAGATCAGAATGAAGTTTCACAGAATGCTTCTGTGTAGTTTATATTTGAATATATTCCTTTTTCCACTGCTACGCTCTTAGCGCTCCAAATGTCCAGTTGCATTTTCTACAGAAAGAGTGTTCAGATCTGCTCAATCAAAAGTATGGTTTAACTCTGTTAGCTGAATGCACAGATCAGAAAGAAGTTTCACCGAATGATTCTGTGTAGTTTATATTTGAAGACATTCCTTTTTCCACTATTACCCTCTTAGCGCTCCGAATCTCCACTTGCATTTTCTACAAAAAGAGTGTTTCATAACTGCTCAATCAAAAATATGTTTTATCTCTTCTAACTGAATTTACAGATCAGAAATAAGTTTCACAGAATGCATCTGTGTAGTTTTTATTTGAAGATATTCTTTTTCCCAATGTAGGCCTCTTAGCGCTTAGCATGTCCAATTGCAGTTTCTACAGAAAGAGTGTTTCAGAACGGCTCAATCAAAAGTAAGGTTCAACTCTGTTAGTTGAATGCACAGAACAGAAAGAATTTTCACAGAATGCTACTGTGTAGTTTATATTTGAATATATTCCTTTTTCCACTATTACCCTCTTAGCGCTCCGAATGTCCACTTGCATTTTCTACAGAAAGAGTGTTCAGAACTGCGCAATCAAAAGTATGGTTTAACTCTGTTAGCTTAATGAACATATCAGAAATAAGTTTCACACAATGCTTCTGTGTAGTTTTTATTTGAAGATATTATTTTTCCCAATATAGACCTCTTAGCGCTCAGAATGTCCTATTGCAGTTCCTACAGAAAGAGTGTTTCAGAAAGGCTCAATCAAAAGTAAGGTTCAACTCTGTTAGTTGAATGCACAGAACAGAAAGAAGTTTCATACAATGCTTCTGTGTAGTTTATATTTGAACATATTCTTTTTTCCACTATTACCCACTTAGCGCTACAAATGTCCAGTTGCATTTTCTACAGACAGAGTGTTTCAAAACTGCTCGATCAAAAGTATGATTTAACTCTGTCAGCTGAATGCTCAGATCAGAAAGAAGTTTCACAGAATGCTTCTGTGTAGTTTATATTTGAATATATTCCTTTTTCCACTACTACGCTCTTAGCGCCCCAAATGTCCAGTTGCATTTTCTACAGAAAGAGTGTTCAGATCTGCTCAATCAAAAGTATGGTTTAACTCTGTTAGCTGAATGCACAGATCAGAAAGAAGTTTCACAGAATGATTCTGTGTAGTATATATTTGGTGACATTCCTTTTTCCACTATTACCCTCTTAGCGCTCGGAATGTCCACTTGCATTTTCTACAGAAAGAGTGTTCAGAACTGCGCAATCAAAAGTATGGTTTAACTCTGTTAGCTTAATGAACATATCAGAAATAAGTTTCACACAATGCTTCTGTGTAGTTTTTATTTGAAGATATTATTTTTCCCAATATAGGCCTCTTAGCACTCAGAATGTCCAATTGCAGTTTCTACAGAAAGAGTGTTTCAGAAAGGCTCAATCAAAAGTAAGGTTCAAATCTGTTAGTTGAATGCACAGAACAGAAAGAAGTTTCATACAATTCTTCTGTGTACTTTATATTTGAACATATTCTTTTTTCCACTATTACCCACTTAGCGCTACGAATGTCCAGTTGCATTTTCTACAGACAGAGTGTTTCAAAACTGCTCAATCAAAAGTATGGTTTAACTCTGTTAGCTGAATGCTCAGATCAGAAAGATGTTTCACAGAATGCTTCTGTGTAGTTTATATTTGAATATATTCCTTTTTCCACTACTACGCTCTTAGCGCTCAAAATGTCCACTTGCATTTTCTACAGAAAGAGTGTTCAGATCTGCTCAATCAAAAGTATGGTTTAACTCTGTTAGCTGAATGCACAGATCAGAAAGAAGTTTCACCGAATGATTCTGTGTAGTTTATATTTGAAGACATTACTTTTTCCACTATTACCCTCTTAGCGCTCCGAATCTCCACTTGCATTTTCTACAAAAAGAGTGTTTCATAACTGCTCAATCAAAAATATGTTTTATCTCTGTTAACTGAATTTACAGATCAGAAATAAGTTTCACAGAATGCATCTGTGTAGTTTTTATTTGAAGATATTCTTTTCCCCAATGTAGGCCTCTTAGCGCTTAGCATGTCCAATTGCAGTTTCTACAGAAAGAGTGTTTCAGAACGGCTCAATCAAAAGTAAGGTTCAACTCTGTTAGTTGAATGCACAGAACAGAAAGATTTTTCACAGAATGCTACTGTGTAGTTTATATTTGAATATATTCCTTTTTCCACTATTACCCTCTTAGCGCTCCGAATGTCCACTTGCATTTTCTACAGAAAGAGTGTTCAGAACTGCGCAATCAAAAGTATGGTTTAACTCTGTTAGCTTAATGAACATATCAGAAATAAGTTTCACAAAATGCTTCTGTGTAGTTTTTATTTGAAGATATTATTTTTCCCAATAGAGGCCTCTTAGCACTCAGAATGTCCAATTGCAGTTTCTACTGAAAGAGTGTTTCAGAACGGCTCAATCAAAAGTAAGGTTCAACTCTGTTAGTTGAATGCACAGAACAGAAAGAAGTTTCATACAATGCTTCTGTGTAGTTTATATTTGAACATATTCTTTTTTCCACTATTACCCACTAAGCGCTACAAATGTCCAGTTGCATTTTCTACAGACAGTGTGTTTCAAAACTTCTCAATCAAAAGTATGGTTTAACTCTGTTAGCTGAATGCTCAGATCAGAAAGATGTTTCACAGAATGCTTCTGTGTAGTTTATATTTGAATATATTCCTTTTTCCACTACTACGCTCTTAGCGCTCCAAATGTCCAGTTGCATTTTCTACAGAAAGAGTGTTCAGATCTGCTCAATCAAAAGTATGGTTTAACTCTGTTAGCTGAATGCACAGATCAGAAAGAAGTTTCACCGAATGATTCTGTGTAGTTTATATTTGAAGACATTCCTTTTTCCACTATTACCCTCTTAGCGCTCCGAATGTCCACTTGCATTTTCTACAGAAAGAGTGTTCAGAACTGCGCAATCAAAAGTATGGTTTAACTCTGTTAGCTTAATGAACATATCAGAAATAAGTTTCACACAATGCTTCTGTGTAGTTTTTATTTGAAGATATTATTTTTCCCAATAGAGGCCTCTTAGCACTCAGAATGTCCAATTGCAGTTTCTACAGAAAGAGTGTTTCAGAACGGCTCAATCAAAAGTAAGGTTCAACTCTGTTAGTTGAATGCACAGAACAGAAAGAAGTTTCATACAATGCTTCTGTGTAGTTTATATTTGAACATATTCTTTTTTCCACTAATACCCACTTAGCGCTACGAATGTCCAGTTGCATTTTCTACAGACAGAGTGTTTCAAAACTGCTCAATCGAAAGTATGGTTTAACTCTGTTAGCTGAATGCTCAGATCAGAAAGAAGTTTCACAGAATGCTTCTGTGTAGTTTATATTTGAATATATTCCTTTTTCCACTACTACTCTCTTAGCGCTCCAAATGTCCAGTTGCATTTTCTACAGAAAGAGTGTTCAGATCTGCTCAATCAAAAGTATGGTTTAACTCTGTTAGCTGAATGCACAGATCAGAAAGAAGTTTCACAGAATGATTCTGTGTAGTTTATATTTGGAGACATTCCTTTTTCCGCTATTACCCTCTTAGCGCTCGGAATCTCCAATTGCATTTTCTACAGAAAGAGTGTTTCAGAACGGCTCAATCAAAACTAAGGTTCAACTCTTTTAGTTGAACAAACAGAACAGAAAGAAGTTTCACACAATTCTTCTGTGTAGTTTTTATTTGTAGACATTCTTTTTCCCAATATAGGCCTCTTAGCGCTCAGAATGTCCAATTGCAGTTTCTACAGAAAGAGGGTTACAGAACGGCTCAATCAAAAGTAAGTTTCAACTCTGTTAGTTGAATGCACAGAACAGAAAGAAGTTTCATACAATGCTTCTGTGTAGTTTATATTTGAACATATTCTTTTTTCCACTATTACCCACTTAGCGCTACGAATGTCCAGTTGCATTTTCTACAGACAGAGTGTTTCAAAACTGCTCAATCAATAGTATGGTTTAACTCTGTTAGCTGAATGCTCAGATCAGAAAGAAGTTTCACAGAATGCTTCTGTGTAGTTTATATTTGAATATATTCCTTTTTCCACTACTACTCTCTTAGCGCTCCAAATGTCCAGTTGCATTTTCTACAGAAAGAGTGTTCAGATCTTCTCAATCAAAAGTATGGTTTATCTCTGTTAGCTGAATGCACAGGTCAGAAAGAATTTTCACAGAATGATTCTGTGTAGTTTATATATGGAGATATTCCATTTTCCACTATTACCCTCTAAGCGCTCCGAATCTCCACTTGCATTTTCTACAGAAAGAGTGTTTCAGAACGGCTCAATCAAAACTAAGGTTCAATTCTTTTTGTTGAACAAACAGAACAGAAAGAAGTTTCACACAATTGTTCTGTGTAGTTTTTATTTGTAGACATTCTTTTTCCCAATATAGGCCTCTTAGCGCTCAGAATGTCCAATTGCAGTTTCTACAGATAGAGTGTTTAAGAAGGGCTCAATCAAAAGTAAGGTTCAACTCTGCTAGTTGAATGCACAGAACAGAAAGATGTTTCATACAATGCTTCTGTGTAGTTTATATTTGAACATATTCTTTTGTCCACTATTACCCACTTAGCGCTACGAATGTCCAGTTGCATTTTCTACAGACAGAGTGTTTCAAAACTGCTCAATCAAAAGTATGGTTTAACTCTGTTAGCTGAATGCTCAGATCAGAAAGAAGTTTCACAGAATGCTTCTGTGTAGTTTATATTTGAATATATTCCTTTTTCCACTACTACGCTCTTAGCGCTCCAAATGTCCAGTTGCATTTTCTACAGAAAGAGTGTTCAGATCTGCTCAATCAAAAGTATGGTTTAACTCTGTTAGCTGAATGCACAGATCAGAAAGAAGTTTCACCGAATTATTCTGTGTAGTTTATATTTGAAGACATTCCTTTTTCCACTATTACCCTCTTAGCGCTCCGAATCTCCACTTGCATTTTCTACAAAAAGAGTGTTTCATAACTGCTCAATCAAAAATATGTTTTATCTCTGCTAACTGAATTTACAGATCAGAAATAAGTTTCACAGAATGCATCTGTGTAGTTTTTATTTGAAGATATTCTTTTTCCCAATGTAGGCCTCTTAGCGCTTAGCATGTCCAATTGCAGTTTCTACAGAAAGAGTGTTTCAGAACGGCTCAATCAAAAGTAAGGTTCAACTCTGTTAGTTAAATGCACAGAACAGAAAGAATTTTCACAGAATGCTACTGTGTAGTTTATATTTGAATATATTCCTTTTTCCACTATTACCCTCTTAGCGCTCCGAATGTCCACTTGCATTTTCTACAGAAAGAGTGTTCAGAACTGCGCAATCAAAAGTATGGTTTAACTCTGTTAGATTAATGAACATATCAGAAATAAGTTTCACACAATGCTTCTGTGTAGTTTTTATTTGAAGATATTATTTTTCCCAATATAGGCCTCTTAGCGCTCAGAATGTCCTATTGAAGTTCCTACAGAAAGAGTGTTTCAGAAAGGCTCAATCAAAAGTAAGGTTCAACTCGGTTAGTTGAATGCACAGAACAGAAAGAAGTTTCATACAATGCTTCTGTGTAGTTTATATTTGATCATATTCTTTTTTCCACTATTACCCACATAGCGCTACGAATGTCCAGTTTCATTTTCTACAGACAGAGTGTTTCAAAACTGCTCAATCAAAATTATGGTTTAACTCTGTTAGCTGAATGCTCAGATCAGAAAGAAGTTTCACAGAATGCTTCTGTGTAGTTTATATTTGAATATATTCCTTTTCCCACTACTACTCTCTTAGCGCTCCAAATGTCCAGTTGCATTTTCTACAGAAAGAGTGTTCAGATCTGCTCAATCAAAAGTATGGTTTAACTCTGTTAGCTGAATGCACAGATCAGAAAGAATTTTCACAGAATGATTCTGTGTAGTTTATATATGGAGACATTCCTTTTTCCACTATTACCCTCTTAGCGCTCCGAATCTCCACTTCCATTTTCTACAGAAAGAGTGTTTCAGAACGGCTCAATCAAAACTAAGGTTCAACTCTTTTTGTTGAACAAACAGAACAGAAAGAAGTTTCACACAATTCTTCTGTGTAGTTTTTATTTGTAGACATTCTTTTTCCCAATATAGGCCTCTTAGCGCTCAGAATGTCCAATTGCAGTTTCTACAGAAAGAGTGTTTCAGAACGGCTCAATCAAAAGTAAGGTTCAACTCTGTTAGTTGAATGCACAGAACAGAAAGAAGTTTCATACAATGCTTCTGTGTAGTTTATATTTGAACATATTCTTTTGTCCACTATTACCCACTTAGCGCTACGAATGTCCAGTTGCATTTTCTACAGACAGAGTGTTTCAAAACTGCTCAATCAAATGTATGGTTTAACTCTGTTAGCTGACTGCTCAGATCAGAAAGAAGTTTCACAGAATGCTTCTGTGTAGTTTATATTTGAATATATTCCTTTTTCCACTGCTACGCTCTTAGCGCTCCAAATGTCCAGTTGCATTTTCTACAGAAAGAGTGTTCAGATCTGCTCAATCAAAAGTATGGTTTAACTCTGTTAGCTGAATGCACAGATCAGAAAGAAGTTTCACCGAATGATTCTGTGTAGTTTATATTTGAAGACATTCCTTTTTCCACTATTACCCCCTTAGCGCTCCGAATCTCCACTTGCATTTTCTACAAAAAGAGTGTTTCATAACTGCTCAATCAAAAATATGTTTTATCTCTTCTAACTGAATTTACAGATCAGAAATAAATTTCACAGAATGCATCTGTGTAGTTTTTATTTGAAGATATTCTTTTTCCCAATGTAGGCCTCTTAGCACTTAGCATGTCCAATTGCAGTTTCTACAGAAAGAGTGTTTCAGAACGGCTCAATCAAAAGTAAGGTTCAACTCTGTTAGTTGAATGCACAGAACAGAAAGAATTTTCACAGAATGCTACTGTGTAGTTTATATTTGAATATATTCCTTTTTCCACTATTACCCTCTTAGCGCTCCGAATGTCCACTTGCATTTTCTACAGAAAGAGTGTTCAGAACTGCGCAATCAAAAGTATGGTTTAACTCTGTTAGCTTAATGAACATATCAGAAATAAGTTTCACACAATGCTTCTGTGTAGTTTTTATTTGAAGATATTATTTTTCCCAATATAGGCCTCTTAGTGCTCAGAATGTCCTATTGCAGTTCCTACAGAAAGAGTGTTTCAGAAAGGCTCAATCAAAAGTAAGGTTCAACTCTGTTAGTTGAATGCACAGAACAGAAAGAAGTTTCATACAATGCTTCTGTGTAGTTTATATTTGAACATATTCTTTTTTCCACTATTACCCACTTAGCGCTACGAATGTCCAGTTGCATTTTCTACAGACAGAGTGTTTCAAAACTGCTCGATCAAAAGTATGGTTTAACTCTGTCAGCTGAATGCTCAGATCAGAAAGAAGTTTCACAGAATGCTTCTGTGTAGTTTATATTTGAATATATTCCTTTTTCCACTACTACGCTCTTAGCGCTCCAAATGTCCAGTTGCATTTTCTACAGAAAGAGTGTTCAGATCTGCTCAATCAAAAGTATGGTTTAACTCTGTTAGCTGAATGCACAGATCAGAAAGAAGTTTCACAGAATGATTTTGTGTAGTTTATATTTGGAGATATTCCTTTTTCCACTATTACCCTCTTAGCGCTCCGAATCTCCAGTTGCATTTTTTACAGAAAGAGTGTTTCAGAACTGCTCAATCAAAACGAAGGTTCAACTCTTCTAGTTTAACAAACAGTACAGAAAGAAGTTTCACACAATTCTTCTGTGTAGTTTTTATTTGTAGACATTCTTTTTCCCAATATAGGCCTCCTAGCGCTCAGAATGTCCAATTGCAGTTTCTACTGAAAGAGTGTTTCAGAACGCCTCAATCAACAGTAAGGTTCAACTCTGTTAGTTGAATGCACAGAACAGAAAGAAGTTTCATACAATGCTTCTGTGTAGTTTATATTTGAACATATTCTTTTTTCCACTATTACCCACTTAGCGCTACGAATGTCCATTTGCATTTTCTACAGACAGAGTGTTTCAAAACTGCTCAATCAAAAGTATGGTTTAACTCTGTTAGCTGAATGCTCAGATCATAAAGATGTTTCACAGAATGCTTCTGTGTAGTTTATATTTGAATATATTCCTTTTTCCACTACTACGCTCTTAGCGCTCAAAATGTCCACTTGCATTTTCTACAGAAAGAGTGTTCAGATCTGCTCAATCAAAAGTATGGTTTAACTCTGTTAGCTGAATGCACAGATCAGAAAGAAGTTTCACCGAATGATTCTGTGTAGTTTATATTTGAAGACATTCCTTTTTCCACTATTACCCTCTTAGCGCTCCGAATCTCCACTTGCATTTTCTACAAAAAGAGTGTTTCATAACTGCTCAATCAAAAATATGTTTTATCTCTGTTAACTGAATTTACAGATCAGAAATAAGTTTCACAGAATGCATCTGTGTAGTTTTTATTTGAAGATATTCTTTTCCCCAATGTAGGCCTCTTAGCGCTTAGCATGTACAATTGCAGTTTCTACAGAAAGAGTGTTTCAGAACGGCTCAATCAAAAGTAAGGTTCAACTCTGTTAGTTGAATGCACAGAACAGAAAGATTTTTCACAGAATGCTACTGTGTAGTTTATATTTGAATATATTCCTTTTTCCACTATTACCCTCTTAGCGCTCCGAATGTCCACTTGCATTATCTACAGAAAGAGTGTTCAGAACTGCGCAATCAAAAGTATGGTTTAACTCTGTTAGCTTAATGAACATATCAGAAATAAGTTTCACACAATGCTTCTGTGTAGTTTTTATTTGAAGATATTATTTTTCCCAATAGAGGCCTCTTAGCACTCAGAATGTCCAATTGCAGTTTCTACAGAAAGAGTGTTTCAGAAAGGCTCAATCAAAAGTAAGGTTCAAATCTGTTAGTTGAATGCACAGAACAGAAAGTAGTTTCATACAATTCTTCTGTGTAGTTTATATTTGAACATATTCTTTTTTCCACTATTACCCACTTAGCGCTACGAATGTCCAGTAGCATTTTCTACAGACAGAGTGTTTCAAAACTGCTCAATCAAAAGTATGGTTTAACTCTGTTAGCTGAATGCTCAGATCAGAAAGTAGTTTCACAGAATTCTTCTGTGTAGTTTATATTTGAATATATTCCTTTTTCCACTACTACTCTCTTAGCGCTCCAAATGTCCATTTGCATTTTCTACAGAAAGAGTGTTCAGATCTGCTCAATCAAAAGTATGGTTTAAATCTGTTAGCTGAATGCACAGATCAGAAAGAAGTTTCACAGAATGATTCTGTGTAGTTTATATTTGGAGACATTCCTTTTTCCACTATTACCCTCTTAGCGCTCCGAATCTCCACTTGCATTTTCTACAGAAAGAGTGTTTCAGAACGGCTCAATCAAAACTAAGGTTCAACTCTTTTAGTTGAACAAACAGAACAGAAAGAAGTTTCACACAATTCTTCTGTGTAGTTTTTATTTGTAGACATTCTTTTTCCCAATATAGGCCTCTTAGCGCTCTGAATGTCCAATTGCAGTTTCTACAGAAAGAGTGTTTCAGAACGGTTCAATCAAAAGTAGGGTTCAACTCTGTTAGTTGAATGCACAGAACAGAAAGAAGTTTCATACAATGCTTCTGTGTAGTTTATATTTGAACATATTCTTTTTTCCACTATTACCCACTTAGCGCTACGAATGTCCAGTTGCATTTTCTACAGACAGAGTGTTTCAAAACTGATCAATCAAAAGTATGGTTTAACTCTGTTAGCTGAATGCTCAGATCAGAAAGAAGTTTCACAGAATGCTTCTGTGTAGTTTATATTTGAATATATTCCTTTTTCCACTACTACGCTCTTAGCGCTCCAAATGTCCAGTTGCATTTTCTACAGAAAGAGTGTTCAGATCTGCTCAATCAAAAGTATGTTTTAACTCTGTTAGCTGAATGCACAGATCAGAAAGAAGTTTCACCGAATGGTTCTGTGTAGTTTATATTTGAAGACATTCCTTTTTCCACTATTACCCTCTTAGCGCTCCGAATCTCCACTTGCATTTTCTACAAAAAGAGTGTTTCATAACTGCTCAATCAAAAATATGTTTTATCTCTGCTAACTGAATTTACAGATCAGAAATAAGTTTCACAGAATGCATCTGTGTAGTTTTTATTTGAAGATATTCTTTTTCCCAATGTAGGCCTCTTAGCGCTTAGCATGTCCAATTGCAGTTTCTACAGAAAGAGTGTTTCAGAACGGCTCAATCAAAATAAGGTTCAACTCTGTTAGTTAAATGCACAGAACAGAAAGAATTTTCACAGAATGCTACTGTGTAGTTTATATTTGAATATATTCCTTTTTCCACTATTACCCTCTTAGCGCTCCGAATGTCCACTTGCATTTTCTACAGAAAGAGTGTTCAGAACTGCGCAATCAAAAGTATGGTTTAACTCTGTTAGCTTAATGAACATATCAGAAATAAGTTTCACACAATGCTTCTGTGTAGTTTTTATTTGAAGATATTATTTTTCCCAATATAGGCCTCTTAGCGCTCAGAATGTCCTATTGCAGTTCCTACAGAAAGAGGGTTTCAGAAAGGCTCAATCAAAAGTAAGGTTCAACTCTGTTAGTTGAATGCACAGAACAGAAAGAAGTTTCATACAATGCTTCTGTGTAGTTTATATTTGATCATATTCTTTTTTCCACTATTACCCACATAGCGCTACGAATGTCCAGTTGCATTTTCTACAGACAGAGTGTTTCAAAACTGCTCAATCAAAAGTATGGTTTAACTCTGTTAGCTGAATGCTCAGATCAGAAAGAAGTTTCACAGAATGCTTCTGTGTAGTTTATATTTGAATATATTCCTTTTTCCACTACTACGCTCTTAGCGCTCCAAATGTCCAGTTGCATTTTCTACAGAAAGAGTGTTCAGATCTGCTCAATCAAAAGTATGGTTTAATTCTGTTAGCTGAATGCACAGATCAGATAGAAGTTTCACAGAATGATTCTGTGTAGTTTATATTTGGAGACATTCCTTTTTCCACTATTACCCTCTTAGCGCTCCGAATCTCCCGTTGCATTTTCTACAGAAAGAGTGTTTCAGAACTGCTCAATCAAAACTAAGGTTCAACTCTTCTAGTTTAACAAACAGTACAGAAAGAAGTTTCACACAATTCTTCTGTGTAGTTTTTATTTGTAGACATTCTTTTTCCCAATATAGGCCTCCTAGCGCTCAGAATGTCCAATTGCAGTTTCTACTGAAAGAGTGTTTCAGAACGGCTCAATCAAAAGTAAGGTTCAACTCTGTTAGTTGAATGCACAGAACAGAAAGAAGTTTCATACAATGCTTCTGTGTAGTTTATATTTGAACATATTCTTTTTTCCACTATTACCCACTAAGCGCTACAAATGTCCAGTTGCATTTTCTACAGACAGAGTGTTTCAAAACTGCTCAATCAAAAGTATGGTTTAACTCTGTTAGCTGAATGCTCAGATCAGAAAGATGTTTCACAGAATGCTTCTGTGTAGTTTATATTTGAATATATTCCTTTTTCCACTACTACGCTCTTAGCGCTCCAAAAGTCCAGTTGCATTTTCTACAGAAAGAGTGTTCAGATCTGCTCAATCAAAAGTATGGTTTAACTCTGTTAGCTGAATGCACAGATCAGAAAGAAGTTTCACCGAATGATTCTGTGTAGTTTATATTTGAAGACATTCCTTTTTCCACTATTACCCTCTTAGCGCTCCGAATGTCCACTTGCATTTTCTACAGAAAGAGTGTTCAGAACTGCGCAATCAAAAGTATGGTTTAACTCTGTTAGCTTAATGAACATATCAGAAATAAGTTTCACACAATGCTTCTGTGTAGTTTTTATTTGAAGATATTATTTTTCCCAATAGAGGCCTCTTAGCACTCAGAATGTCCAATTGCAGTTTCTACAGAAAGAGTGTTTCAGAACGGCTCAATCAAAAGTAAGGTTCAACTCTGTTAGTTGAATGCACAGAACAGAAAGTAGTTTCATACAATGCTTCTGTGTAGTTTACATTTGAACATATTCTTTTTTCCACTATTACCCACTTAGCGCTACGAATGTCCAGTTGCATTTTCTACAGACAGAGTGTTTCAAAACTGCTCAATCAAAAGTATGGTTTAACTCTGTTAGCTGAATGCTCAGATCAGAAAGAAGTTTCACAGAATGCTTCTGTGTAGTTTATATTTGAATATATTCCTTTTACCACTACTACTCTCTTAGCGCTCCAAATGTCCAGTTGCATTTTCTACAGAAAGAGTGTTCAGATCTGCTCAATCAAAAGTATGGTTTATCTCTGTTAGCTGAATGCACACATCAGAAAGAATTTTCACAGAATGATTCTGTGTAGTTTATATATGGAGACATTACTTTTTCCACTATTACCCTCTTAGCGCTCCGAATCTCCACTTGCATTTTCTACAGAAAGAGGGTTTCAGAACGGCTCAATCAAAACTAAGGTTCAACTCTTTTTGTTGAACAAACAGAACAGAAAGAAGTTTCACACAATTGTTCTGTGTAGTTTTTATTTGTAGACATTCTTTTTTCCAATATAGGCCTCTTAGCGCTCAGAATGCCCAATAGCAGTTTCTACAGATAGAGTGTTTCAGAATGGCTCAATCAAAAGTAAGGTTCAACTCTGCTAGTTGAATGCACAGAACAGAAAGATGTTTCATACAATGCTTCTGTGTAGTTTATATTTGAACATATTCTTTTGTCCACTATTACCCACTTAGCGCTACGAATGTCCAGTTGCATTTTCTACAGACAGAGTGTTTCAAATCTGATCAATCAAAAGTATGGTTTAACTCTGTTAGCTGAATGCTCAGATCAGAAAGAAGTTTCACAGAATGCTTCTGTGTAGTTTATATTTGAATATATTCCTTTTTCCACTACTACGCTCTTAGCGCTCCAAATGTCCAGTTGCATTTTATACAGAAAGAGTGTTCAGATCTGCTCAATCAAAAGTATGGTTTAACTCTGTTAGCTGAATGCACAGATCAGAAAGAAGTTTCACCGAATGATTCTGTGTAGTTTATATTTGAAGACATTCCTTTTCCACTATTACCATCTTAGCGCTCCGAATCTCCACTTGCATTTTCTACAAAAAGAGTGTTTCATAACTGCTCAATCAAAAATATGTTTTATCTCTGTTAACTGAATTTACAGATCAGAAATAAGTTTCACAGAATGCATCTGTGTAGTTTTTATTTGAAGATATTCTTTTTCCCAAAGTAGGCCTCTTAGCGCTTAGCATGTCCAATTGCAGTTTCTACAGAAAGAGTGTTTCAGAACGGCTCAATCAAAAGTAATGTTCAACTCTGTTAGTTGAATGCACAGAACAGAAAGAATTTTCAGAGAATGCTACTGTGTAGTTTATATTTGAATATATTCCTTTTTCCACTATTACCCTCTTAGCGCACCGAATGTCCACTTGCATTTTCTACAGAAAGAGTGTTCAGAACTGCGCAATCAAAAGTATGGTTTAACTCTGTTAGCTTAATGAACATATCAGAAATAAGTTTCACACAATGCTTCTGTGTAGTTTTTATTTGAAGATATTATTTTTCCCAATAGAGGCCTCTTAGCACTCAGAATGTCCAATTGCAGTTTCTACAGAAAGAGTGTTTCAGAAAGGCTCAATCAAAAGTAAGGTTCAAATCTGTTAGTTGAATGCACAGAACAGAAAGAAGTTTCATACAATTCTTCTGTGTAGTTTATATTTGAACATATTCTTTTTTCCACTATTACCCACTTAGCGCTACGAATGTCCAGTTGCATTTTCTACAGACAGAGTGTTTCAAAACTGCTCAATCAAAAGTATGGTTTAACTCTGTTAGCTGAATGCTCAGATCAGAAAGATGTTTCACAGAATGCTTCTGTGTAGTTTATATTTGAATATATTCCTTTTTCCACTACTACGCTCTTAGCGCTCAAAATGTCCACTTGCATTTTCTACAGAAAGAGTGTTCAGATCTGCTCAATCAAAAGTATGGTTTAACTCTGTTAGCTGAATGCACAGATCAGAAAGAAGTTTCACCGAATGATTCTGTGTAGTTTATATTTGAAGACATTCCTTTTTCCACTATTACCCTCTTAGCGCTCGGAATCTCCACTTGCATTTTCTACAAAAAGAGTGTTTCATAACTGCTCAATCAAAAATATGTTTTATCTCTGTTAACTGAATTTACAGATCAGAAATAAGTTTCACAGAATGCATCTGTGTAGTTTTTATTTGAAGATATTCTTTTCCCCAATGTAGGCCTCTTAGCGCTT
Organism: Symphalangus syndactylus; assembly: GCF_028878055.3. NCBI lineage: Eukaryota > Metazoa > Chordata > Mammalia > Primates > Hylobatidae > Symphalangus > Symphalangus syndactylus. The sequence goes on along the minus strand of NC_072445.2, from coordinate 6,301,288 downwards.
AGCATGTCCAATTGCAGTTTCTACAGAAAGAGTGTTTCAGAACGGCTCAATCAAAAGTAAGGTTCAACTCTGTTAGTTGAATGCACAGAACAGAAAGATTTTTCACAGAATGCTACTGTGTAGTTTATATTTGAATATATTCCTTTTTCCACTATTACCCTCTTAGCGCTCCGAATGTCCACTTGCATTTTCTACAGAAAGAGTGTTCAGAACTGCGCCATCAAAAGTATGGTTTAACTCTGTTAGCTTAATGAACATATCAGAAATAAGTTTCACACAATGCTTCTGTGTAGTTTTTATTTGAAGATATTCTTTTTCCCAATGTAGGCCTCTTAGCACTCAGAATGTCCAATTGCAGTTTCTACAGAAAGAGTGTTTCAGAAAGGCTCAATCAAAAGTAAGGTTCAAATCTGTTAGTTGAATGCACAGAACAGAAAGAAGTTTCATACAATTCTTCTGTGTAGTTTATATTTGAACATATTCTTTTTTCCACTATTACCCACTTAGCGCTACGAATGTCCAGTAGCATTTTCTACAGACAGAGTGTTTCAAAACTGCTCAATCAAAAGTATGGTTTAACTCTGTTAGCTGAATGCTCAGATCAGAAAGAAGTTTCACAGAATGCTTCTGTGTAGTTTATATTTGAATATATTCCTTTTTCCACTACTACTCTCTTAGCGCTCCAAATGTCCAGTTGCATTTTCTACAGAAAGAGTGTTCAGATCTGCTCAATCAAAAGTATGGTTTAACTCTGTTAGCTGAATGCACAGATCAGAAAGAAGTTTCACAGAATGATTCTGTGTAGTTTATATTTGGAGACATTCCTTTTTCCACTATTACCCTCTTAGCGCTCCGAATGTCCACTTGCATTTTCTACAGAAAGAGTGTTTCAGAACGGCTCAATCAAAACTAAGGTTCAACTCTTTTAGTTGAACAAACAGAACAGAAAGAAGTTTCACACAATTCTTCTGTGTAGTTTTTATTTGTAGACATTCTTTTTCCCAATATAGGCCTCTTAGCGCTCTGAATGTCCAATTGCAGTTTCTACAGAAAGAGTGTTTCAGAACGGTTCAATCAAAAGTAGGGTTCAATTCTGTTAGTTGAATGCACAGAACAGAAAGAAGTTTCATACAATGCTTCTGTGTAGTTTATATTTGAACATATTCTTTTTTCCACTATAACCCACTTAGCGCTACGAATGTCCAGTTGCATTTTCTACAGACAGAGTGTTTCAAATCTGATCAATCAAAAGTATGGTTTAACTCTGTTAGCTGAATGCTCAGATCAGAAAGAAGTTTCACAGAATGCTTCTGTGTAGTTTATATTTGAATATATTCCTTTTTCCACTACTACGCTCTTAGCGCTCCAAATGTCCAGTTGCATTTTCTACAGAAAGAGTGTTCAGATCTGCTCAATCAAAAGTATGGTTTAACTCTGTTAGCTGAATGCACAGATCAGAAAGAAGTTTCACCGAATGATTCTGTGTAGTTTATATTTGAAGACATTCCTTTTCCACTATTACCCTCTTAGCGCTCCGAATCTCCACTTGCATTTTCTACAAAAAGAGTGTTTCATAACTGCTCAATCAAAAATATGTTTTATCTCTGTTAACTGAATTTACAGATCAGAAATAAGTTTCACAGAATGCATCTGTGTAGTTTTTATTTGAAGATATTCTTTTTCCCAAAGTAGGCCTCTTAGCGCTTAGCATGTCCAATTGCAGTTTCTACAGAAAGAGTGTTTCAGAACGGCTCAATCAAAAGTGATGTTCAACTCTGTTAGTTGAATGCACAGAACAGAAAGAATTTTCAGAGAATGCTACTGTGTAGTTTATATTTGAATATATTCCTTTTTCCACTATTACCCTCTTAGCGCACCGAATGTCCACTTGCATTTTCTACAGAAAGAGTGTTCAGAACTGCGCAATCAAAAGCATGGTTTAACTCTGTTAGCTTAATGAACATATCAGAAATAAGTTTCACACAATGCTTCTGTGTAGTTTTTATTTGAAGATATTATTTTTCCCAATAGAGGCCTCTTAGCGCTCAGAATGTCCAATTGCAGTTTCTACAGAAAGAGTGTTTCAGAAAGGCTCAATCAAAAGTAAGGTTCAACTCTGTTAGTTGAATGCACAGAACAGAAAGAAGTTTCATACAATGCTTCTGTGTAGTTTATATTTGATCATATTCCTTTTTCCACTATTACCCACATAGCGCTACGTATGTCCAGTTGCATTTTCTACAGACAGAGTGTTTCAAATCTGCTCAATCAAAAGTATGGTTTATCTCTGTTAGCTGAATGCTCAGATCAGAAAGAAGTTTCACAGAATGCTTCTGTGTAGTTTATATTTGAATATATTCCTTTTTCCACTACTACTCTCTTAGCGCTCCAAATGTCCAGTTGCATTTTCTACAGAAAGAGTGTTCAGATCTGCTCAATCAAAAGTATGGTTTAACTCTGTTAGCTGAATGCACAGATCAGAAAGAATTTTCACAGAATGATTATGTGTAGTTTATATATGGAGACATTCCTTTTTCCACTATTACCCTCTTAGCGCTCCGAATCTCCAGTTGCATTTTCTACAGAAAGAGTGTTTCAGAACTGCTCAATCAAAACTAAGGTTCAACTCTTCTAGTTTAACAAACAGTACAGAAAGAAGTTTCACACAATTCTTCTGTGTAGTTTTTATTTGTAGACATTCTTTTTCCCAATATAGGCCTCCTAGCGCTCAGAATGTCCAATTGCAGTTTCTACTGAAAGAGTGTTTCAGAACGGCTCAATCAAAAGTAAGGTTCAACTCTGTTAGTTGAATGCACAGAACAGAAAGAAGTTTCATACAATGCTTCTGTGTAGTTTATATTTGAACATATTCTTTTTTCCACTATTACCCACTTAGCGCTACGAATGTCCAGTTGCATTTTCTACAGACAGAGTGTTTCAAAACTGCTCAATCAAAAGTATGGTTTAACTCTGTTAGCTGAATGCTCAGATCATAAAGATGTTTCACAGAATGCTTCTGTGTAGTTTATATTTGAATATATTCCTTTTTCCACTACTACGCTCTTAGCGCTCAAAATGTCCACTTGCATTTTCTACAGAAAGAGTGTTCAGATCTGCTCAATCAAAAGTATGGTTTAACTCTGTTAGCTGAATGCACAGATCAGAAAGAAGTTTCACCGAATGATTCTGTGTAGTTTATATTTGAAGACATTCCTTTTTCCACTATTACCCCCTTAGCGCTCCGAATCTCCACTTGCATTTTCTACAAAAAGAGTGTTTCATAACTGCTCAATCAAAAATATGTTTTATCTCTGTTAACTGAATTTACAGATCAGGAATAAGTTTCACAGAATGCATCTGTGTAGTTTTTATTTGAAGATATTCTTTTCCCCAATGTAGGCCTCTTAGCGCTTAGCATGTCCAATTGCAGTTTCTACAGAAAGAGTGTTTCAGAACGGCTCAATCAAAAGTAAGGTTCAACACTGTTAGTTGAATGCACAGAACAGAAAGAATTTTCACAGAATGCTACTGCGTAGTTTATATTTGAATATATTCCTTTTTCCACTATTACCCTCTTAGCGCTCCGAATGTCCACTTGCATTTTCTACAGAAAGAGTGTTCAGAACTGCGCAATCAAAAGTATGGTTTAACACTGTTAGCTTAATGAACATATCAGAAATAAGTTTCACACAATGCTTCTGTGTAGTTTTTATTTGAAGATATTATTTTTCCCAATATAGGCCTCTTAGCACTCAGAATGTCCAATTGCAGTTTCTACAGAAAGAGTGTTTCAGAAAGGCTCAATCAAATGTAAGGTTCAAATCTGTTAGTTGAATGCACAGAACAGAAAGAAGTTTCATACAATTCTTCTGTGTAGTTTATATTTGAACATATTCTTTTTTCCACTATTACCCACTTAGCCCTACGAATGTCCAGTTGCATTTTCTACAGACAGAGTGTTTCAAAACTGCTCAATCAAAAGTATGGTTTAACTCTGTTAGCTGAATGCTCAGATCAGAAAGAAGTTTCACAGAATGCTTCTGTGTAGTTTATATTTGAATATATTCCTTTTTCCACTACAACGCTCTTAGCGCTCCAAATGTCCAGTTGCATTTTCTACAGAAAGAGTGTTCAGATCTGCTCAATCAAAAGTATGGTTTCACTCTGTTAGCTGAATGCACAGATCAGAAAGAAGTTTAACCGAATGATTCTGTGTAGTTTATATTTGGAGACATTCCTTTTTCCACTATTACCCTCTTAGCGCTCCGAATCTCCACTTGCATTTTCTACAGAAAGAGTGTTTCAGAACGGCTCAATCAAAACTAAGGTTCAACTCTTTTAGTTGAACAAACAGAACAGAAAGAAGTTTCACACAATTCTTCTGTGTAGTTTTTATTTGTAGACATTCTTTTTCCCAATATAGGCCTCTTAGCGCTCTGAATGTCCAATTGCAGTTTCTACAGAAAGAGTGTTTCAGAACGGTTCAATCAAAAGTAGGGTTCAACTCTGTTAGTTGAATGCACAGAACAGAAAGAAGTTTCATACAATGCTTCTGTGTAGTTTATATTTGAACATATTCTTTTTTCCACTATTACCCACTTAGCGCTACGAATGTCCAGTTGCATTTTCTACAGACAGAGTGTTTCAAAACTGATCAATCAAAAGTATGGTTTAACTCTGTTAGCTGAATGCTCAGATCAGAAAGAAGTTTCACAGAATGCTTCTGTGTAGTTTATATTTGAATATATTCCTTTTTCCACTACTACGCTCTTAGCGCTCCAAATGTCCAGTTGCATTTTCTACAGAAAGAGTGTTCAGATCTGCTCAATCAAAAGTATGTTTTAACTCTGTTAGCTGAATGCACAGATCAGAAAGAAGTTTCACCGAATGATTCTGTGTAGTTTATATTTGAAGACATTCCTTTTTCCACTATTACCCTCTTAGCGCTCCGAATCTCCACTTGCATTTTCTACAAAAAGAGTGTTTCATAACTGCTCAATCAAAAATATGTTTTATCTCTGCTAACTGAATTTACAGATCAGAAATAAGTTTCACAGAATGCATCTGTGTAGTTTTTATTTGAAGATATTCTTTTTCCCAATGTAGGCCTCTTAGCGCTTAGCATGTCCAATTGCAGTTTCTACAGAAAGAGTGTTTCAGAACGGCTCAATCAAAATAAGGTTCAACTCTGTTAGTTAAATGCACAGAACAGAAAGAATTTTCACAGAATGCTACTGTGTAGTTTATATTTGAATATATTCCTTTTTCCACTATTACCCTCTTAGCGCTCCGAATGTCCACTTGCATTTTCTACAGAAAGAGTGTTCAGAACTGCGCAATCAAAAGTATGGTTTAACTCTGTTAGCTTAATGAACATATCAGAAATAAGTTTCACACAATGCTTCTGTGTAGTTTTTATTTGAAGATATTATTTTTCCCAATATAGGCCTCTTAGCGCTCAGAATGTCCTATTGCAGTTCCTACAGAAAGAGGGTTTCAGAAAGGCTCAATCAAAAGTAAGGTTCAACTCTGTTAGTTGAATGCACAGAACAGAAAGAAGTTTCATACAATGCTTCTGTGTAGTTTATATTTGATCATATTCTTTTTTCCACTATTACCCACATAGCGCTACGAATGTCCAGTTGCATTTTCTACAGACAGAGTGTTTCAAAACTGCTCAATCAAAAGTATGGTTTAACTCTGTTAGCTGAATGCTCAGATCAGAAAGAAGTTTCACAGAATGCTTCTGTGTAGTTTATATTTGAATATATTCCTTTTTCCACTACTACGCTCTTAGCGCTCCAAATGTCCAGTTGCATTTTCTACAGAAAGAGTGTTCAGATCTGCTCAATCAAAAGTATGGTTTAATTCTGTTAGCTGAATGCACAGATCAGATAGAAGTTTCACAGAATGATTCTGTGTAGTTTATATTTGGAGACATTCCTTTTTCCACTATTACCCTCTTAGCGCTCCGAATCTCCCGTTGCATTTTCTACAGAAAGAGTGTTTCAGAACTGCTCAATCAAAACTAAGGTTCAACTCTTCTAGTTTAACAAACAGTACAGAAAGAAGTTTCACACAATTCTTCTGTGTAGTTTTTATTTGTAGACATTCTTTTTCCCAATATAGGCCTCCTAGCGCTCAGAATGTCCAATTGCAGTTTCTACTGAAAGAGTGTTTCAGAACGGCTCAATCAAAAGTAAGGTTCAACTCTGTTAGTTGAATGCACAGAACAGAAAGAAGTTTCATACAATGCTTCTGTGTAGTTTATATTTGAACATATTCTTTTTTCCACTATTACCCACTAAGCGCTACAAATGTCCAGTTGCATTTTCTACAGACAGAGTGTTTCAAAACTGCTCAATCAAAAGTATGGTTTAACTCTGTTAGCTGAATGCTCAGATCAGAAAGATGTTTCACAGAATGCTTCTGTGTAGTTTATATTTGAATATATTCCTTTTTCCACTACTACGCTCTTAGCGCTCCAAATGTCCAGTTGCATTTTCTAAAGAAAGAGTGTTCAGATCTGCTCAATCAAAAGTATGGTTTAACTCTGTTAGCTGAATGCACAGATCAGAAAGAAGTTTCACCGAATGATTCTGTGTAGTTTATATTTGAAGACATTCCTTTTTCCACTATTACCCTCTTAGCGCTCCGAATGTCCACTTGCATTTTCTACAGAAAGAGTGTTCAGAACTGCGCAATCAAAAGTATGGTTTAACTCTGTTAGCTTAATGAACATATCAGAATTAAGTTTCACACAATGCTTCTGTGTAGTTTTTATTTGAAGATATTATTTTTCCCAATAGAGGCCTCTTAGCACTCAGAATGTCCAATTGCAGTTTCTACAGAAAGAGTGTTTCAGAACGGCTCAATCAAAAGTAAGGTTCAACTCTGTTAGTTGAATGCACAGAACAGAAAGTAGTTTCATACAATGCTTCTGTGTAGTTTATATTTGAACATATTCTTTTTTCCACTATTACCCACTTAGCGCTACGAATGTCCAGTTGCATTTTCTACAGACAGAGTGTTTCAAAACTGCTCAATCAAAAGTATGGTTTAACTCTGTTAGCTGAATGCTCAGATCAGAAAGAAGTTTCACAGAATGCTTCTGTGTAGTTTATATTTGAATATATTCCTTTTACCACTACTACTCTCTTAGCGCTCCAAATGTCCAGTTGCATTTTCTACAGAAAGAGTGTTCAGATCTGCTCAATCAAAAGTATGGTTTATCTCTGTTAGCTGAATGCACAGATCAGAAAGAATTTTCACAGAATGATTCTGTGTAGTTTATATATGGAGACATTCCTTTTTCCACTATTACCCTCTTAGCGCTCCGAATCTCCACTTGCATTTTCTACAGAAAGAGGGTTTCAGAACGGCTCAATCAAAACTAAGGTTCAACTCTTTTTGTTGAACAAACAGAACAGAAAGAAGTTTCACACAATTGTTCTGTGTAGTTTTTATTTGTAGACATTCTTTTTTCCAATATAGGCCTCTTAGCGCTCAGAATGTCCAATTGCAGTTTCTACAGATAGAGTGTTTCAGCATGGCTCAATCAAAAGTAAGGTTCAACTCTGCTAGTTGAATGCACAGAACAGAAAGATGTTTCATACAATGCTTCTGTGTAGTTTATATTTGAACATATTCTTTTGTCCACTATTACCCACTTAGCGCTACGAATGTCCAGTTGCATTTTCTACAGACAGAGTGTTTCAAAACTGCTCAATCAAAAGTATGGTTTAACTCTGTTAGCTGAATGCTCAGATCAGAAAGAAGTTTCACAGAATGCTTCTGTGTAGTTTATATTTGAATATATTCCTTTTTCCACTACTACGCTCTTAGCGCTCCAAATGTCCAGTTGCATTTTCTACAGAAAGAGTGTTCAGATCTGCTCAATCAAAAGTATGTTTTAACTCTGTTAGCTGAATGCACAGATCAGAAAGAAGTTTCACCGAATGATTCTGTGTAGTTTATATTTGAAGACATTCCTTTTCCACTATTACCATCTTAGCGCTCCGAATCTCCACTTGCATTTTCTACAAAAAGAGTGTTTCATAACTGCTCAATCAAAAATATGTTTTATCTCTGTTAACTGAATTTACAGATCAGAAATAAGTTTCACAGAATGCATCTGTGTAGTTTTTATTTGAAGATATTCTTTTTCCCAAAGTAGGCCTCTTAGCGCTTAGCATGTCCAATTGCAGTTTCTACAGAAAGAGTGTTTCAGAACGGCTCAATCAAAAGTAATGTTCAACTCTGTTAGTTGAATGCACAGAACAGAAAGTATTTTCAGAGAATGCTACTGTGTAGTTTATATTTGAATATATTCCTTTTTCCACTATTACCCTCTTAGCGCACCAAATGTCCACTTGCATTTTCTACAGAAAGAGTGTTCAGAACTGCGCAATCAAAAGTATGGTTTAACTCTGTTAGCTTAATGAACATATCAGAAATAAGTTTCACACAATGCTTCTGTGTAGTTTTTATTTGAAGATATTATTTTTCCCAATAGAGGCCTCTTAGCGCTCAGAATGTCCAATTGCAGTTTCTACAGAAAGAGTGTTTCAGAAAGGCTCAATCAAAAGTAAGGTTCAACTCTGTTAGTTGAATGCACAGAACAGAAAGAAGTTTCATACAATGCTTCTGTGTAGTTTATATTTGATCATATTCTTTTTTCCACTATTACCCACATAGCGCTACGAATGTCCACTTGCATTTTCTACAGACAGAGTGTTTCAAAACTGCTCAATCAAAAGTATGCTTTAACTCTGTTAGCTGAATGCTCAGATCAGAAAGAAGTTTCACAGAATGCTTCTGTGTAGTTTATATTTGAATATATTACTTTTTCCACTACTACTCTCTTAGCGCTCCAAATGTCCAGTTGCATTTTCTACAGAAAGAGTGTTCAGATCTGCTCAATCAAAAGTATGGTTTAACTCTGTTAGCTGAATGCACAGATCAGAAAGAATTTTCACAGAATGATTCTGTGTAGTTTATATATGGAGACATTCCTTTTTCCACTATTACCCTCTTAGCGCTCCGAATCTCCACTTGCATTTTCTACAGAAAGAGTGTTTCAGAACGGCTCAATCAAAACTAAGGTTCAACTCTTTTTGTTGAACAAACAGAACAGAACGAAGTTTCACACAATTCTTCTGTGTAGTTTTTATTTGTAGACATTCTTTTTCCCAATATAGGCCTCTTAGCGCTCAGAATGTCCAATTGCAGTTTCTACAGAAAGAGTGTTTCAGAACGGCTCAATCAAAAGTAAGGTTCAACTCTGTTAGTTGAATGCACAGAACAGAAAGAAGTTTCATACAATGCTTCTGTGTAGTTTATATTTGAACATATTCTTTTGTCCACTATTACCCACCTAGCGCTACGAATGTCCAGTTGCATTTTCTACAGACAGAGTGTTTCAAAACTGCTCAATCAAAAGTATGGTTTAACTCTGTTAGCTGAATGCTCAGATCAGAAAGAAGTTTCACAGAATGCTTCTGTGTAGTTTATATTTGAATATATTCCTTTTTCCACTACTACGCTCTTAGCGCTCCAAATGTCCAGTTGCATTTTCTACAGAAAGAGTGTTCAGATATGCTCAATCAAAAGTACGGTTTAACTCTGTTAGCTGAATTCACAGATCAGAAAGAAGTTTCACCGAATGATTCTGTGTAGTTTATATTTGAAGACATTCCTTTTTCCACTATTACCCTCTTAGCGCTCCGAATCTCCACTTGCATTTTCTACAAAAAGAGTGTTTCATAACTGCTCAATCAAAAATATGTTTTATCTCTGTTAACTGAATTTACAGATCAGAAATAAGTTTCACAGAATGCATCTGTGTAGTTTTTATTTGAAGATATTCTTTTCCCCAATGTAGGCCTCTTAGCGCTTAGCATGTCCAATTGCAGTTTCTACAGAAAGAGTGTTTCAGAACGGCTCAATCAAAAGTAAGGTTCAACTCTGTTAGTTGAATGCACAGAAGAGAAAGATTTTTCACAGAATGCTACTGTGTAGTTTATATTTGAATATATTCCTTTTTCCACTATTACTCTCTTAGCGCTCCGAATGTCCACTTGCATTTTCTACAGAAAGAGTGTTCAGAACTGCGCAATCAAAAGTATGGTTTAACTCTGTTAGCTTAATGAACATATCAGAAATAAGTTTCACACAATGCTTCTGTGTAGTTTTTATTTGAAGATATTATTTTTCCCAATAGAGGCCTCTTAGCACTCAGAATGTCCAATTGCAGTTTCTACAGAAAGAGTGTTTCAGAAAGGCTCAATCAAAAGTAAGGTTCAAATCTGTTAGTTGAATGCACAGAACAGAAAGAAGTTTCATACAATTCTTCTGTGTAGTTTATATTTGAACATATTCTTTTTTCCACTATTACCCACTTAGCGCTACGAATGTCCAGTAGCATTTTCTACAGACAGAGTGTTTCAAAACTGCTCAATCAAAAGTATGGTTTAACTCTGTTAGCTGAATGCTCAGATCAGAAAGAAGTTTCACAGAATGCTTCTGTGTAGTTTATATTTGAATATATTCCTTTTTCCACTACTACTCTCTTAGCGCTCCAAATGTCCAGTTGCATTTTCTACAGAAAGAGTGTTCAGATCTGCTCAATCAAAAGTATGGTTTAACTCTGTTAGCTGAATGCACAGATCAGAAAGAAGTTTCACAGAATGATTCTGTGTAGTTTATATTTGGAGACATTCCTTTTTCCACTATTACCCTCTTAGCGCTCCGAATCTCCACTTGCATTTTCTACAGAAAGAGTGTTTCAGAACGGCTCAATCAAAACTAAGGTTCAACTCTTTTAGTTGAACAAACAGAACAGAAAGAAGTTTCACACAATTCTTCTGTGTAGTTTTTATTTGTAGACATTCTTTTTCCCAATATAGGCCTCTTAGCGCTCTGAATGTCCAATTGCAGTTTCTACAGAAAGAGTGTTTCAGAACGGTTCAATCAAAAGTAGGGTTCAATTCTGTTAGTTGAATGCACAGAACAGAAAGAAGTTTCATACAATGCTTCTGTGTAGTTTATATTTGAACATATTCTTTTTTCCACTATTACCCACTTAGCGCTACGAATGTCCAGTTGCATTTTCTACAGACAGAGTGTTTCAAACCTGATCAATCAAAAGTATGGTTTAACTCTGTTAGCTGAATGCTCAGATCAGAAAGAAGTTTCACAGAATGCTTCTGTGTAGTTTATATTTGAATATATTCCTTTTTCCACTACTACGCTCTTAGCGCTCCAAATGTCCAGTTGCATTTTCTACAGAAAGAGTGTTCAGATCTGCTCAATCAAAAGTATGGTTTAACTCTGTTAGCTGAATGCACAGATCAGAAAGAAGTTTCACCGAATGATTCTGTGTAGTTTATATTTGAAGACATTCCTTTTCCACTATTACCCTCTTAGCGCTCCGAATCTCCACTTGCATTTTCTACAAAAAGAGTGTTTCATAACTGCTCAATCAAAAATATGTTTTATCTCTGTTAACTGAATTTACAGATCAGAAATAAGTTTCACAGAATGCATCTGTGTAGTTTTTATTTGAAGATATTCTTTTTCCCAAAGTAGGCCTCTTAGCGCTTAGCATGTCCAATTGCAGTTTCTACAGAAAGAGTGTTTCAGAACGGCTCAATCAAAAGTGATGTTCAACTCTGTTAGTTGAATGCACAGAACAGAAAGAATTTTCAGAGAATGCTACTGTGTAGTTTATATTTGAATATATTCCTTTTTCCACTATTACCCTCTTAGCGCACCGAATGTCCACTTGCATTTTCTACAGAAAGAGTGTTCAGAACTGCGCAATCAAAAGCATGGTTTAACTCTGTTAGCTTAATGAACATATCAGAAATAAGTTTCACACAATGCTTCTGTGTAGTTTTTATTTGAAGATATTATTTTTCCCAATAGAGGCTTCTTAGCGCTCAGAATGTCCAATTGCAGTTTCTACAGAAAGAGTGTTTCAGAAAGGCTCAATCAAAAGTAAGGTTCAACTCTGTTAGTTGAATGCACAGAACAGAAAGAAGTTTCATACAATGCTTCTGTGTAGTTTATATTTGATCATATTCCTTTTTCCACTATTACCCACATAGCGCTACGTATGTCCAGTTGCATTTTCTACAGACAGAGTGTTTCAAATCTGCTCAATCAAAAGTATGGTTTATCTCTGTTAGCTGAATGCTCAGATCAGAAAGAAGTTTCACAGAATGCTTCTGTGTAGTTTATATTTGAATATATTCCTTTTTCCACTACTACTCTCTTAGCGCTCCAAATGTCCAGTTGCATTTTCTACAGAAAGAGTGTTCAGATCTGCTCAATCAAAAGTATGGTTTAACTCTGTTAGCTGAATGCACAGATCAGAAAGAATTTTCACAGAATGATTATGTGTAGTTTATATTTGGAGACATTCCTTTTTCCACTATTACCCTCTTAGCGCTCCGAATCTCCGCTTGCATTTTCTACAGAAAGAGTGTTTCAGAACGGCTCAATCAAAACTAAGGTTCAACTCTTTTAGTTGAACAAACAGAACAGAAAGAAGTTTCACACAATTCTTCTGTGTAGTTTTTATTTGCAGACATTCTTTTTCCCAATATAGGCCTCTTAGCGCTCTGAATGTCCAATTGCAGTTTCTACAGAAAGAGTGTTTCAGAACGGTTCAATCAAAAGTAGGGTTCAACTCTGTTAGTTGAATGCACAGAACAGAAAGTAGTTTCATACAATCCTTCTGTGTAGTTTATATTTGAACATATTCTTTTTTCCACTATTACCCACTTAGCGCTACGAATGTCCAGTTGCATTTTCTACAGACAGAGTGTTTCAAATCTGATCAATCAAAAGTATGGTTTAACTCTGTTAGCTGAATGCTCAGATCAGAAAGAAGTTTCACAGAATGCTTCTGTGTAGTTTATATTTGAATATATTCCTTTTTCCACTACTACGCTCTTAGCGCTCCAAATGTCCAGTTGCATTTTCTACAGAAAGAGTGTTCAGATCTGCTCAATCAAAAGTATGGTTTAACTCTGTTAGCTGAATGCACAGATCAGAAAGAAGTTTCACCGAATGATTCTGTGTAGTTTATATTTGAAGACATTCCTTTTCCACTATTACCATCTTAGCGCTCCGAATCTCCACTTGCATTTTCTACAAAAAGAGTGTTTCATAACTGCTCAATCAAAAATATGTTTTATCTCTGTTAACTGAATTTACAGATCAGAAATAAGTTTCACAGAATGCATCTGTGTAGTTTTTATTTGAAGATATTCTTTTTCCCAAAGTAGGCCTCTTAGCGCTTAGCATGTCCAATTGCAGTTTCTACAGAAAGAGTGTTTCAGAACGGCTCAATCAAAAGTAATGTTCAACTCTGTTAGTTGAATGCACAGAACAGAAAGAATTTTCAGAGAATGCTACTGTGTAGTTTATATTTGAATATATTCCTTTTTCCACTATTACCCTCTTAGCGCACCGAATGTCCACTTGCATTTTCTACAGAAAGAGTGTTCAGAACTGCGCAATCAAAAGTATGGTTTAACTGTGTTAGCTTAATGAACATATCAGAAATAAGTTTCACACAATGCTTCTGTGTAGTTTTTATTTGAAGATATTATTTTTCCCAATAGAGGCCTCTTAGCACTCAGAATGTCCAATTGCAGTTTCTACAGAAAGAGTGTTTCAGAAAGGCTCAATCAAAAGTAAGGTTCAAATCTGTTAGTTGAATGCACAGAACAGAAAGAAGTTTCATACAATTCTTCTGTGTAGTTTATATTTGAACATATTCTTTTTTCCACTATTACCCACTTAGCGCTACGAATGTCCAGTAGCATTTTCTACAGACAGAGTGTTTCAAAACTGCTCAATCAAAAGTATGGTTTAACTCTGTTAGCTGAATGCTCAGATCAGAAAGAAGTTTCACAGAATGCTTCTGTGTAGTTTATATTTGAATATATTCCTTTTTCCACTACTACTCTCTTAGCGCTCCAAATGTCCAGTTGCATTTTCTACAGAAAGAGTGTTCAGATCTGCTCAATCAAAAGTATGGTTTAACTCTGTTAGCTGAATGCACAGATCAGAAAGAAGTTTCACAGAATGATTCTGTGTAGTTTATATTTGGAGACATTCCTTTTTCCACTATTACCCTCTTAGCGCTCCGAATGTCCACTTGCATTTTCTACAGAAAGAGTGTTTCAGAACGGCTCAATCAAAACTAAGGTTCAACTCTTTTAGTTGAACAAACAGAACAGAAAGAAGTTTCACACAATTCTTCTGTGTAGTTTTTATTTGTAGACATTCTTTTTCCCAATATAGGCCTCTTAGCGCTCTGAATGTCCAATTGCAGTTTCTACAGAAAGAGTGTTTCAGAACGGTTCAATCAAAAGTAGGGTTCAATTCTGTTAGTTGAATGCACAGAACAGAAAGAAGTTTCATACAATGCTTCTGTGTAGTTTATATTTGAACATATTCTTTTTTCCACTATAACCCACTTAGCGCTACGAATGTCCAGTTGCATTTTCTACAGACAGAGTGTTTCAAATCTGATCAATCAAAAGTATGGTTTAACTCTGTTAGCTGAATGCTCAGATCAGAAAGAAGTTTCACAGAATGCTTCTGTGTAGTTTATATTTGAATATATTCCTTTTTCCACTACTACGCTCTTAGCGCTCCAAATGTCCAGTTGCATTTTCTACAGAAAGAGTGTTCAGATCTGCTCAATCAAAAGTATGGTTTAACTCTGTTAGCTGAATGCACAGATCAGAAAGAAGTTTCACCGAATGATTCTGTGTAGTTTAAATTTGAAGACATTCCTTTTCCACTATTACCCTCTTAGCGCTCCGAATCTCCACTTGCATTTTCTACAAAAAGAGTGTTTCATAACTGCTCAATCAAAAATATGTTTTATCTCTGTTAACTGAATTTACAGATCAGAAATAAGTTTCACAGAATGCATCTGTGTAGTTTTTATTTGAAGATATTCTTTTTCCCAAAGTAGGCCTCTTAGCGCTTAGCATGTCCAATTGCAGTTTCTACAGAAAGAGTGTTTCAGAACGGCTCAATCAAAAGTGATGTTCAACTCTGTTAGTTGAATGCACAGAACAGAAAGAATTTTCAGAGAATGCTACTGTGTAGTTTATATTTGAATATATTCCTTTTTCCACTATTACCCTCTTAGCGCACCGAATGTCCACTTGCATTTTCTACAGAAAGAGTGTTCAGAACTGCGCAATCAAAAGCATGGTTTAACTCTGTTAGCTTAATGAACATATCAGAAATAAGTTTCACACAATGCTTCTGTGTAGTTTTTATTTGAAGATATTATTTTTCCCAATAGAGGCTTCTTAGCGCTCAGAATGTCCAATTGCAGTTTCTACAGAAAGAGTGTTTCAGAAAGGCTCAATCAAAAGTAAGGTTCAACTCTGTTAGTTGAATGCACAGAACAGAAAGAAGTTTCATACAATGCTTCTGTGTAGTTTATATTTGATCATATTCCTTTTTCCACTATTACCCACATAGCGCTACGTATGTCCAGTTGCATTTTCTACAGACAGAGTGTTTCAAATCTGCTCAATCAAAAGTATGGTTTATCTCTGTTAGCTGAATGCTCAGATCAGAAAGAAGTTTCACAGAATGCTTCTGTGTAGTTTATATTTGAATATATTCCTTTTTCCACTACTACTCTCTTAGCGCTCCAAATGTCCAGTTGCATTTTCTACAGAAAGAGTGTTCAGATCTGCTCAATCAAAAGTATGGTTTAACTCTGTTAGCTGAATGCACAGATCAGAAAGAATTTTCACAGAATGATTATGTGTAGTTTATATTTGGAGACATTCCTTTTTCCACTATTACCCTCTTAGCGCTCCGAATCTCCGCTTGCATTTTCTACAGAAAGAGTGTTTCAGAACGGCTCAATCAAAACTAAGGTTCAACTCTTTTAGTTGAACAAACAGAACAGAAAGAAGTTTCACACAATTCTTCTGTGTAGTTTTTATTTGCAGACATTCTTTTTCCCAATATAGGCCTCTTAGCGCTCTGAATGTCCAATTGCAGTTTCTACAGAAAGAGTGTTTCAGAACGGTTCAATCAAAAGTAGGGTTCAACTCTGTTAGTTGAATGCACAGAACAGAAAGTAGTTTCATACAATCCTTCTGTGTAGTTTATATTTGAACATATTCTTTTTTCCACTATTACCCACTTAGCGCTACGAATGTCCAGTTGCATTTTCTACAGACAGAGTGTTTCAAATCTGATCAATCAAAAGTATGGTTTAACTCTGTTAGCTGAATGCTCAGATCAGAAAGAAGTTTCACAGAATGCTTCTGTGTAGTTTATATTTGAATATATTCCTTTTTCCACTACTACGCTCTTAGCGCTCCAAATGTCCAGTTGCATTTTCTACAGAAAGAGTGTTCAGATCTGCTCAATCAAAAGTATGGTTTAACTCTGTTAGCTGAATGCACAGATCAGAAAGAAGTTTCACCGAATGATTCTGTGTAGTTTATATTTGAAGACATTCCTTTTCCACTATTACCATCTTAGCGCTCCGAATCTCCACTTGCATTTTCTACAAAAAGAGTGTTTCATAACTGCTCAATCAAAAATATGTTTTATCTCTGTTAACTGAATTTACAGATCAGAAATAAGTTTCACAGAATGCATCTGTGTAGTTTTTATTTGAAGATATTCTTTTTCCCAAAGTAGGCCTCTTAGCGCTTAGCATGTCCAATTGCAGTTTCTACAGAAAGAGTGTTTCAGAACGGCTCAATCAAAAGTAATGTTCAACTCTGTTAGTTGAATGCACAGAACAGAAAGAATTTTCAGAGAATGCTACTGTGTAGTTTATATTTGAATATATTCCTTTTTCCACTATTACCCTCTTAGCGCACCGAATGTCCACTTGCATTTTCTACAGAAAGAGTGTTCAGAACTGCGCAATCAAAAGTATGGTTTAACTGTGTTAGCTTAATGAACATATCAGAAATAAGTTTCACACAATGCTTCTGTGTAGTTTTTATTTGAAGATATTATTTTTCCCAATAGAGGCCTCTTAGCACTCAGAATGTCCAATTGCAGTTTCTACAGAAAGAGTGTTTCAGAAAGGCTCAATCAAAAGTAAGGTTCAAATCTGTTAGTTGAATGCACAGAACAGAAAGAAGTTTCATACAATTCTTCTGTGTAGTTTATATTTGAACATATTCTTTTTTCCACTATTACCCACTTAGCGCTACGAATGTCCAGTAGCATTTTCTACAGACAGAGTGTTTCAAAACTGCTCAATCAAAAGTATGGTTTAACTCTGTTAGCTGAATGCTCAGATCAGAAAGAAGTTTCACAGAATGCTTCTGTGTAGTTTATATTTGAATATATTCCTTTTTCCACTACTACTCTCTTAGCGCTCCAAATGTCCAGTTGCATTTTCTACAGAAAGAGTGTTCAGATCTGCTCAATCAAAAGTATGGTTTAACTCTGTTAGCTGAATGCACAGATCAGAAAGAAGTTTCACAGAATGATTCTGTGTAGTTTATATTTGGAGACATTCCTTTTTCCACTATTACCCTCTTAGCGCTCCGAATGTCCACTTGCATTTTCTACAGAAAGAGTGTTTCAGAACGGCTCAATCAAAACTAAGGTTCAACTCTTTTAGTTGAACAAACAGAACAGAAAGAAGTTTCACACAATTCTTCTGTGTAGTTTTTATTTGTAGACATTCTTTTTCCCAATATAGGCCTCTTAGCGCTCTGAATGTCCAATTGCAGTTTCTACAGAAAGAGTGTTTCAGAACGGTTCAATCAAAAGTAGGGTTCAATTCTGTTAGTTGAATGCACAGAACAGAAAGAAGTTTC
This sequence comes from Symphalangus syndactylus, assembly GCF_028878055.3. NCBI lineage: Eukaryota > Metazoa > Chordata > Mammalia > Primates > Hylobatidae > Symphalangus > Symphalangus syndactylus. The sequence continues at coordinate 6,283,439 of NC_072445.2, read as the reverse complement.
ATACAATGCTTCTGTGTAGTTTATATTTGAACATATTCTTTTTTCCACTATAACCCACTTAGCGCTACGAATGTCCAGTTGCATTTTCTACAGACAGAGTGTTTCAAATCTGATCAATCAAAAGTATGGTTTAACTCTGTTAGCTGAATGCTCAGATCAGAAAGAAGTTTCACAGAATGCTTCTGTGTAGTTTATATTTGAATATATTCCTTTTTCCACTACTACGCTCTTAGCGCTCCAAATGTCCAGTTGCATTTTCTACAGAAAGAGTGTTCAGATCTGCTCAATCAAAAGTATGGTTTAACTCTGTTAGCTGAATGCACAGATCAGAAAGAAGTTTCACCGAATGATTCTGTGTAGTTTAAATTTGAAGACATTCCTTTTCCACTATTACCCTCTTAGCGCTCCGAATCTCCACTTGCATTTTCTACAAAAAGAGTGTTTCATAACTGCTCAATCAAAAATATGTTTTATCTCTGTTAACTGAATTTACAGATCAGAAATAAGTTTCACAGAATGCATCTGTGTAGTTTTTATTTGAAGATATTCTTTTTCCCAAAGTAGGCCTCTTAGCGCTTAGCATGTCCAATTGCAGTTTCTACAGAAAGAGTGTTTCAGAACGGCTCAATCAAAAGTGATGTTCAACTCTGTTAGTTGAATGCACAGAACAGAAAGAATTTTCAGAGAATGCTACTGTGTAGTTTATATTTGAATATATTCCTTTTTCCACTATTACCCTCTTAGCGCACCGAATGTCCACTTGCATTTTCTACAGAAAGAGTGTTCAGAACTGCGCAATCAAAAGCATGGTTTAACTCTGTTAGCTTAATGAACATATCAGAAATAAGTTTCACACAATGCTTCTGTGTAGTTTTTATTTGAAGATATTATTTTTCCCAATAGAGGCCTCTTAGCGCTCAGAATGTCCAATTGCAGTTTCTACAGAAAGAGTGTTTCAGAAAGGCTCAATCAAAAGTAAGGTTCAACTCTGTTAGTTGAATGCACAGAACAGAAAGAAGTTTCATACAATGCTTCTGTGTAGTTTATATTTGATCATATTCCTTTTTCCACTATTACCCACATAGCGCTACGTATGTCCAGTTGCATTTTCTACAGACAGAGTGTTTCAAATCTGCTCAATCAAAAGTATGGTTTATCTCTGTTAGCTGAATGCTCAGATCAGAAAGAAGTTTCACAGAATGCTTCTGTGTAGTTTATATTTGAATATATTCCTTTTTCCACTACTACTCTCTTAGCGCTCCAAATGTCCAGTTGCATTTTCTACAGAAAGAGTGTTCAGATCTGCTCAATCAAAAGTATGGTTTAACTCTGTTAGCTGAATGCACAGATCAGAAAGAATTTTCACAGAATGATTATGTGTAGTTTATATATGGAGACATTCCTTTTTCCACTATTACCCTCTTAGCGCTCCGAATCTCCAGTTGCATTTTCTACAGAAAGAGTGTTTCAGAACTGCTCAATCAAAACTAAGGTTCAACTCTTCTAGTTTAACAAACAGTACAGAAAGAAGTTTCACACAATTCTTCTGTGTAGTTTTTATTTGTAGACATTCTTTTTCCCAATATAGGCCTCCTAGCGCTCAGAATGTCCAATTGCAGTTTCTACTGAAAGAGTGTTTCAGAACGGCTCAATCAAAAGTAAGGTTCAACTCTGTTAGTTGAATGCACAGAACAGAAAGAAGTTTCATACAATGCTTCTGTGTAGTTTATATTTGAACATATTCTTTTTTCCACTATTACCCACTTAGCGCTACGAATGTCCAGTTGCATTTTCTACAGACAGAGTGTTTCAAAACTGCTCAATCAAAAGTATCGTTTAACTCTGTTAGCTGAATGCTCAGATCATAAAGATGTTTCACAGAATGCTTCTGTGTAGTTTATATTTGAATATATTCCTTTTTCCACTACTACGCTCTTAGCGCTCAAAATGTCCACTTGCATTTTCTACAGAAAGAGTGTTCAGATCTGCTCAATCAAAAGTATGGTTTAACTCTGTTAGCTGAATGCACAGATCAGAAAGAAGTTTCACCGAATGATTCTGTGTAGTTTATATTTGAAGACATTCCTTTTTCCACTATTACCCCCTTAGCGCTCCGAATCTCCACTTGCATTTTCTACAAAAAGAGTGTTTCATAACTGCTCAATCAAAAATATGTTTTATCTCTGTTAACTGAATTTACAGATCAGGAATAAGTTTCACAGAATGCATCTGTGTAGTTTTTATTTGAAGATATTCTTTTCCCCAATGTAGGCCTCTTAGCGCTTAGCATGTCCAATTGCAGTTTCTACAGAAAGAGTGTTTCAGAACGGCTCAATCAAAAGTAAGGTTCAACTCTGTTAGTTGAATGCACAGAACAGAAAGAATTTTCACAGAATGCTACTGCGTAGTTTATATTTGAATATATTCCTTTTTCCACTATTACCCTCTTAGCGCTCCGAATGTCCACTTGCATTTTCTACAGAAAGAGTGTTCAGAACTGCGCAATCAAAAGTATGGTTTAACACTGTTAGCTTAATGAACATATCAGAAATAAGTTTCACACAATGCTTCTGTGTAGTTTTTATTTGAAGATATTATTTTTCCCAATATAGGCCTCTTAGCACTCAGAATGTCCAATTGCAGTTTCTACAGAAAGAGTGTTTCAGAAAGGCTCAATCAAAAGTAAGGTTCAAATCTGTTAGTTGAATGCACAGAACAGAAAGAAGTTTCATACAATTCTTCTGTGTAGTTTATATTTGAACATATTCTTTTTTCCACTATTACCCACTTAGCCCTACGAATGTACAGTTGCATTTTCTACAGACAGAGTGTTTCAAAACTGCTCAATCAAAAGTATGGTTTAACTCTGTTAGCTGAATGCTCAGATCAGAAAGAAGTTTCACAGAATGCTTCTGTGTAGTTTATATTTGAATATATTCCTTTTTCCACTACAACGCTCTTAGCGCTCCAAATGTCCAGTTGCATTTTCTACAGAAAGAGTGTTCAGATCTGCTCAATCAAAAGTATGGTTTCACTCTGTTAGCTGAATGCACAGATCAGAAAGAAGTTTAACCGAATGATTCTGTGTAGTTTATATTTGAAGACATTCCTTTTTCCACTATTTCCCTCTTAGCGCTCCGAATCTCCACTTGCATTTTTTACAAAAAGAGTGTTTCATAACTGCTCAATCAAAAATATGTTTTATCTCTGTTAACTGAATTTACAGATCAGAAATAAGTTTCACAGAATGCATCTGTGTAGTTTTTATTTGAAGATATTCTTTTTCCCAATGTAGGCCTCTTAGCGCTTAGCATGTCCAATTGCAGTTTCTACAGAAAGAGTGTTTCAGAACGGCTCAATCAAAAGTAAGGTTCAACTCTGTTAGTTGAATGCACAGAACAGAAAGAATTTTCACAGAATGCTACTGTGTAGTTTATATTTGAATATATTCCTTTTTCCACTATTACCCTCTTAGCGCTCCGAATGTCCACTTGCATTTTCTACAGAAAGAGTGTTCAGAACTGCGCAATCAAAAGTATGGTTTAACTCTGTTAGCTTAATGAACATATCAGAAATAAGTTTCACACAATGCTTCTGTGTAGATTTTATTTGAAGATATTATTTTTCCCAATATAGGCCTCTTAGCGCTCAGAATGTCCAATTGCAGTTTCTACAGAAAGAGTGTTTCAGAACGGCTCAATCAAAAGTAAGGTTCAACTCTGTTAGTTGAATGCACAGAACAGAAAGAAGTTTAATACAATGCTTCTGTGTAGTTTATATTTGAACATATTCTTTTTTCCACTATTACCCACCTAGCGCTACGAATGTCCAGTTGCATTTCCTACAGACAGAGTGTTTCAAAACTGCTCAATCAAAAGTATGGTTTAACTCTGTTAGCTGAATGCTCAGATTAGAAAGAAGTTTCACAGAATGCTTCTGTGTAGTTTATATTTGAATATATTCCTTTTTCCACTACTACGCTCTTAGCGCTCCAAATGTCCAGTTGCATTTTCTACAGAAAGAGTGTTCAGATCTGCTCAATCAAAAGTATGGTTTAACTCTGTTAGCTGAATGCACAGATCAGAAAGAAGTTTAACCGAATGATTCTGTGTAGTTTATATTTGATGACATTCCTTTTTCCACTATTACCCTCTTAGCGCTCCGAATCTCCACTTGCATTTTCTACAAAAAGAGTGTTTCATAACTGCTCAATCAAAAATATGTTTTATCTCTGTTAACTGAATTTACAGATCAGAAATAAGTTTCACAGAATGCATCTGTGTAGTTTTTATTTGAAGATATTCTTTTTCCCAATGTAGGCCTCTTAGCGCTTAGCATGTCCAATTGCAGTTTCTACAGAAAGAGTGTTTCAGAACGGCTCAATCAAAAGTAAGGTTCAACTCTGTTAGTTGAATGCACAGAACAGAAAGAATTTTCACAGAATGCTACTGTGTAGTTTATATTTGAATATATTCCTTTTTCCACTATTACCCTCTTAGCGCTCCGAATGTCCACTTGCATTTTCTACAGAAAGAGTGTTCAGAACTGCGCAATCAAAAGTATGGTTTAACTCTGTTAGCTTAATGAACATATCAGAAATAAGTTTCACACAATGCTTCTGTGTAGTTTTTATTTGAAGATATTATTTTTCCCAATATAGGCCTCTTAGCGCTCAGAATGTCCAATTGCAGTTTCTACAGAAAGAGTGTTTCAGTACGGCTCAATCAAAAGTAAGGTTCAACTCTGTTAGTTGAATGCACAGAACAGAAAGAAGTTTCATACAATGCTTCTGTGTAGTTTATATTTGAACATATTCTTTTTTCCACTATTACCCTCCTAGCGCTACGAATGTCCAGTTGCATTTCCTACTGACAGAGTGTTTCAAAACTGCTCAATCAAAAGTATGGTTTAACTCTGTTAGCTGAATGCTCAGATCAGAAAGAAGTTTCACAGAATGCTTCTGTGTAGTTTATATTTGAATATATTCCTTTTTCCACTACTACGCTCTTAGCGCTCCAAATGTCCAGTTGCATTTTCGACAGAAAGAGTGTTCAGATCTGCTCAATCAAAAGTATGGTTTAACTCTGTTAGCTGAATGCACAGATCAGAAAGAAGTTTCACCGAATGATTCTGTGTAGTTTATATTTGAAGACATTCCTTTTTCCACTATTACCCTCTTAGCGCTCCGAATCTCCACTTGCATTTTCTACAAAAAGAGTGTTTCATAACTGCTCAATCAAAAATATATTTTATCTCTGTTAACTGAATTTACAGATCAGAAATAAGTTTCACAGAATGCATCTGTGTAGTTTTTATTTGAAGATATTCTTTTTCCCAATGTAGGCCTCTTAGCGCTTAGCATGTCCAATTGCAGTTTCTACAGAAAGAGTGTTTCAGAACGGCTCAATCAAAAGTAAGGTTCAACTCTGTTAGTTGAATGCACAGAACAGAAAGAATTTTCACAGAATGCTACTGTGTAGTTTATATTTGAATATATTCCTTTTTCCACTACTACTCTCTTAGCGCTCCAAATGTCCAGTTGCATTTTCTACAGAAAGAGTGTTCAGATCTGCTCAATCAAAAGTATGGTTTAACTCTGTTAGCTGAATGCACAGATCAGAAAGAAGTTTCACAGAATGATTCTGTGTAGTTTATATTTGGAGACATTCCTTTTTCCACTATTACCCTCTTAGCGCTCCGAATCTCCACTTGCATTTTCTACAGAAAGAGTGATTCAGAACGGCTCAATCAAAACTAAGGTTCAACTCTTTTAGTTGAACAAACAGAACAGAAAGAAGTTTCACACAATTCTTCTGTGTAGTTTTTATTTGTAGACATTCTTTTTCCCAATATAGGCCTCCTAGCGCTCAGAATGTCCAATTGCAGTTTCTACAGAAAGAGTGTTTCAGAACGGCTCAATCAAAAGTAAGGTTCAACTCTGTTAGTTGAATGCACAGAACAGAAAGAGGTTTCATACAATGCTTCTGTGTAGTTTATATTTGAACATATTCTTTTTTCCACTATTACCCACTTAGCGCTACGAATGTCCAGTTGCATTTTCTACAGACAGAGTGTTTCAAACTGCTCAATGAAAAGTATGGTTTAACTCTGTTAGCTGAATGCTCAGATCAGAAAGATGTTTCACAGAATGCTTCTGTGTAGTTTATATTTGAATATATTCCTATTTCCACTACTACGCTCTTAGCGCTCCAAATGTCCAGTTGCATTTTCTACAGAAAGAGTGTTCAGATCTGCTCAATCAAAAGTATGGTTTAACTCTGTTAGCTGAATGCACAGATCAGAAAGAAGTTTCACCGAATGATTCTGTGTAGTTTATATTTGAAGACATTCCTTTTTCCACTATTACCCTCTTAGCGCTCCGAATCTCCACTTGCATTTTCTAAAAAAAGAGTGTTTCATAACTGCTCAATCAAAAATATGTTTTATCTCTGTTAACTGAATTTACAGATCAGAAATAAGTTTCACAGAATGCATCTGTGTAGTTTTTATTTGAAGATATTCTTTTTCCCAATATAGGCCTCTTAGCGCTTAGCATGTCCAATTGCAGTTTCTACAGAAAGAGTGTTTCAGAACGGCTCAATCAAAAGTAAGGTTCAACTCTGTTAGTTGAATGCACAGAACAGAAAGAAGTTTCATACAATGCTTCTGTGTAGTTTATATTTGAACATATTCTTTTTTCCACTATTACCCACTTAGCGCTACGAATGTCCAGTTGCATTTTCTACAGACAGAGTGTTTCAAAACTGCTCAATCAAAAATATGGTTTAACTCTGTTAGCTGAATGCTCAGATCAGAAAGAAGTTTCACAGAATGCTTCTGTGTAGTTTATATTTGAATATATTCCTTTTTCCACTACTACGCTCTTAGCGCTCCAAATGTCCAGTTGCATTTTCTACAGAAGGAGTGTTCAGATCTGCTCAATTAAAAGTATGGTTTAACTCTGTTAGCTGAATGCACAGATCAGAAAGAAGTTTCACCGAATGATTCTGTGTAGTTTATATTTGAAGACATTCCTTTTTCCACGATTAACCCCTTAGCGCTCCGAATCTCCACTTGCATTTTCTACAAAAAGAGTGTTTCATAACTGCTCAATCAAAAATATGTTTTATCTCTGTTAACTGAATTTACAGATCAGAAATAAGTTTCACAGAATGCATCTGTGTAGTTTTTATTTGAAGATATTCTTTTCCCCAATGTAGGCCTCTTAGCGCTTAGCATGTCCAATTGCAGTTTCTACAGAAAGAGTGTTTCAGAACGGCTCAATCAAAAGTAAGGTTCAACTCTGTTAGTTGAATGCACAGAACAGAAAGAATTTTCACAGAATGCTACTGTGTAGTTTATATTTGAATATATTCCTTTTTCCACTATTACCCTCTTAGCGCTCCGAATGTCCACTTGCATTTTCTACAGAAAGAGAGTTCAGAACTGCGCAATCAAAAGTATGGTTTAACTCTGTTAGCTTAATGAACATATCAGAAATAAGTTTCACACAATGCTTCTGTGTAGTTTTTATTTGAAGATATTATTTTTCCCAATATAGGCCTCTTAGCACTCAGAATGTCCAATTGCAGTTTCTACAGAAAGAGTGTTTCAGAAAGGCTCAATCAAAAGTAAGGTTCAACTCTGTTAGTTGAATGCACAGAACAGAAAGTAGTTTCATACAATGCTTCTGTGTAGTTTATATTTGAACATATTATTTTTTCCACTATTACCCACTTAGCGCTACGAATGTCCAGTTGCATTTTCTACAGACAGAGTGTTTCAAAACTGCTCAATCAAAAGTATGGTTTAACTCTGTTAGCTGAATGCTAAGATCAGAAAGAAGTTTCACAGAATGCTTCTGTGTAGTTTATATTTGAATATATTCCTTTTTCCACTACTACTCTCTTAGCACTCCAAATGTCCAGTTGCATTTTCTACAGAAAGAGTGTTCAGATCTGCTCAATCAAAAGTATGGTTTAACTCTGTTAGCTGAATGCACAGATCAGAAAGAAGTTTCACAGAATGATTCTGTGTAGTTTATATTTGGAGACATTCCTTTTTCCACTATTACCCTCTTAGCGCTCCGAATCTCCACTTGCATATTCTACAGAAAGAGTGTTTCAGAACGGCTCAATCAAAACTAAGGTTCAACTCTTTTAGTTGAACAAACAGAACAGAAAGAAGTTTCACACAATTCTTCTGTGTAGTTTTTATTTGTAGACATTCTTTTTCCCAATATAGGCCTCTTAGCGCTCTGAATGTCCAATTGCAGTTTCTACAGAAAGAGTGTTTCAGAACGGCTCAATCAAAAGTAGGGTTCAACTCTGTTAGTTGAATGCACAGAACAGAAAGAAGTTTCATACAATGCTTCTGTGTAGTTTATATTTGAACATATTCTTTTTTCCACTATTACCCACTTAGCGCTACGAATGTCCAGTTGCATTTTCTACAGACAGAGTGTTTCAAAACTGCTCAATCAAAAGTATGGTTTAACTCTGTTAGCAGAATGCTCAGATCAGAAAGAAGTTTCACAGAATGCTTCTGTGTAGTTTATATTTGAATATATTCCTTTTTCCACTACAACGCTCTTAGCGCTCCAAATGTCCAGTTGCATTTTCTACAGAAAGAGTGTTCAGATCTGCTCAATCAAAAGTATGGTTTAACTCTGTTAGCTGAATGCACAGATCAGAAAGAAGTTTCACCGAATGATTCTGTGTAGTTTATATTTGAAGACATTCCTTTTTCCACTATTACCCTCTTAGCGCTCCGAATCTCCACTTGCATTTTCTACAAAAAGAGTGTTTCATAACTGCTCAATCAAAAATATGTTTTATCTCTGTTAACTGAATTTACAGATCAGAAATAAGTTTCACAGAATGCATCTGTGTAGTTTTTATTTGAAGATATTCTTTTTCCCAATGTAGGCCTCTTAGCGCTTAGCATGTCCAATTGCAGTTTCTACAGAAAGAGTGTTTCAGAACGGCTCAATCAAATGTAAGCTTCAACTCAGTTAGTTGAATGAACAGAACAGAAAGAAGTTTCATACAATGCTTCTCTGTAGTTTATATTTGAACTTATTTTTTTTCCACTATTACCCACTTAGCGCTACGAATGTCCAGTTGCATTTTCTTCAGACAGAGTGTTTCAAAACTGCTCAATCAAAAGTATGGTTTAACTCTGTTAGCTGAATGCTCAGATCAGAAAGAAGTTTCACAGAATGCTTCTGTGTAGTTTATATTTGAATATATTCCTTTTTCCACAACTACGCTCTTAGCGCTCCAAATGTTCAGTTGCATTTTCTACAGAAAGAGTGTTCAGATCTGCTCAATCAAAAGTATGGTTTAACCCTGTTAGCTGAATGCACAGATCAGAAAGAAGTTTCACTGAATGATTCTGTGTAGTTTATATTTGAAGACATTCCTTTTTCCACTATTACCCTCTTAGCGCTCCGAATCTCCACTTGCATTTTCTACAAAAAGAGTGTTTCATAACTGCTCAATCAAAAATATGTTTTATCTCTGTTAACTGAATTTACAGATCAGAAATAAGTTTCACAGAATGCATCTGTGTAGTTTTTATTTGAAGATATTCTTTTTCCCAATGTAGGCCTCTTAGCGCTTAGCATGTCCAATTGCAGTTTCTACAGAAAGAGTGTTTCAGAACGGCTCAATCAAAAGTAAGGTTCAACTCTGTTAGTTGAATGCACAGAACAGAAAGAATTTTCACAGAATGCTACTGTGTAGTTTATATTTGAATATATTCCTTTTTCCACCAATACCCTCTTAGCGCTCCGAATGTCCACTTGCATTTTCTACAGAAAGAGTGTTCAGAACTGCGCAATCAAAAGTATGGTTTAACTCTGTTAGATTAATGAACATATCAGAAATAAGTTTCACACAATGCTTCTGTGTAGTTTTTATTTGAAGATATTATTTTTCCCAATAGAGGCCTCTTAGTGCTCAGAATGTCCAATTGCAGTTTCTACAGAAAGAGTGTTTCAGAAAGGCTCAATCAAAAATAAAGTTCAACTCTGTTAGTTGAATGCACAGAACAGAAAGAAGTTTCATACAATGCTTCTGTGTAGTTTATATATGAACATATTCTTTTTTCCACTATTACCCACTTAGCGCTACGAATGTCCAGTTGCATTTTCTACAGACAGAGTGTTTCAAAACTGCTCAATCAAAAGTATGGTTTAACTCTGTTAGCTGAATGCTCAGATCAGAAAGAAGTTTCACAGAATGCTTCTGTGTAGTTTATATTTGAATATATTCCTTTTTCCACAACTACTCTCTTAGCGCTCAAAATGTCCAGTTGCATTTTCTACAGAAAGAGTGTTCAGATCTGCTCAATCAAAAGTATGGTTTAACTCTGTTAGCTGAATGCACAGATCAGAAAGAAGTTTCACAGAATGATTCTGTGTAGTTTATATTTGGAGACATTCCTTTTTCCACTATTACCCTCTTAGCGCTCCGAATCTCCACTTGCATTTTCTACAGAAAGAGTGTTTCAGAACGGCTCAATCAAAACTAAGGTTCAACTCTTTTAGTTGAACAAAGAGAACAGAAATAAGTTTCACACAATTCTTCTGTGTAGTTTTTATTTGTAGACATTCTTTTTCCCAATATAGGCCTCCTAGCGCTCAGAATGTCCAATTGCAGTTTCTACAGAAAGAGTGTTTCAGAACGGCTCAATCAAAAGTAAGGTTCAACTCTGTTAGTTGAATGCACAGAACAGAAAGAAGTTTCATACAATGCTTCTGTGTAGTTTATATTTGAACATATTCGTTTGTCCACTATTACCCACTTAGCGCTACGAATGTCCAGTTGCATTTTCTACAGACAGAGTGTTTCAAAACTGCTCAATCAAAAGTATGGTTTAACTCTGTTAGCTGAATGCTCAGATCAGAAATTAGTTTCACAGAATGCTTCTGTGTAGTTTATATTTGAATATATTCCTTTTTCCACAACTACGCTCTTAGCGCTCCAAATGTCCAGTTGCATTTTCTACAGAAAGAGTGTTCAGATCTGCTCAATCAAAAGTATGGTTTAACCCTGTTAGCTGAATGCACAGATCAGAAAGAAGTTTCACCGAATGATTCTGTGTAGTTTATATTTGAAGACATTCCTTTTTCCACTATTACCCTCTTAGCGCTCCGAATCTCCACTTGCATTTTCTACAAAAAGAGTGTTTCATAACTGCTCAATCAAAAATATGTTTTATCTCTGTTAACTGAATTTACAGATCAGAAATAAGTTTCACAGAATGCATCTGTGTAGTTTTTATTTGAAGATATTCTTTTTCCCAATGTAGGCCTCTTAGCGCTTAGAATGTCCAATTGCAGTTTCTACAGAAAGAGTGTTTCAGAACGGCTCAATCAAAAGTAAGGTCCAACTCTGTTAGTTGAATGCACAGAACAGAAAGAATTTTCACAGAATGCTACTGTGTAGTTTATATTTGAATATATTCCTTTTTCCACTATTACCCTCTTAGCGCTCCGAATGTCCACTTGCATTATCTAGAGAAAGAGTGTTCAGAACTGCGCAATCAAAAGTATGGTTTAACTCTGTTAGCTTAATGAACATATCAGAAATAAGTTTCATACAATGCTTCTGTGTAGTTTTTATTTGAAGATATTATTTTTCCCAATAGAGGCCACTTAGCGCTCAGAATGTCCAATTGCAGTTTCTACAGAAAGAGTGTTTCAGAACGGCTCAATCAAAAGTAAGGTTCAACCCTGTTAGTTGAATGCACAGAACAGAAAGAAGTTTCATACAATGCTTCTGTGTAGTTTATATTTGAACATATTCTTTTTTCCACTATTACCCACTTAGCGCTACGAATGTCCAGTTGCATTTACTACAGACAGAGTGTTTCAAAACTGCTCAATCCAAAGTATGGTTTAACTCTGTTAGCTGAATGCTCAGATCAGAAAGAAGTTTCACAGAATGCTTCTGTGTAGTTTATATTTGAATATATTCCTTTTTCCACTACTACTCTCTTAGCGCTCCAAATGTCCAGTTGCATTTTCTACAGAAAGAGTGTTCAGATCTGCTCAATCAAAAGTATGGTTTAACTCTGTTAGCTGAATGCACAGATCAGAAAGAAGTTTCACAGAATGAGTCTGTGTTGTTTATATTTGGAGACATTCCTTTTTCCACTATTACCCTCTTAGCGCTCCGAATCTCCACTTGCATTTTCTACAGAAAGAGTGTTTCAGAACGGTTCAATCAAAACTAAGGTTCAACTCTTTTAGTTGAACAAACAGAACAGAAAGAAGTTTCACACAATTCTTCTGTGTAGTTTTTATTTGTAGACATTCTTTTTCCCAATATATTCCTCTTAGCGCTCAGATTGTCCAATTGCAGTTTCTACAGAAAGAGTGTTTCAGAACGGCTCAATCAAAAGTAAGGTTCAACTCTGTTAGTTGAATGCACTGAACAGAAAGAATTTTCACAGAATGCTACTGTGTAGTTTATATTTGAATATATTCCTTTTTCCACTATTACCCTCTTAGCGCTCCGAATGTCCACTTGCATTATCTAGAGAAAGAGTGTTCAGAACTGCGCAATCAAAAGTATGGTTTAACTCTGTTAGCTTAATGAACATATCAGAAATAAGTTTCACACAATGCTTCTGTGTAGTTTTTATTTGAAGATATTATTTTTCCCAATAGATGCCTCTTAGCGCTCAGAATGTCCAATTGCAGTTTCTACAGAAAGAGTGTTTCAGAACGGCTCAATCAAAAGTAAGGTTCAAATCTGTTTGTTGAATGCACAGAACAGAAAGAAGTTTCATACAATGCTTCTGTGTAGTTTATATTTGAACATATTCTTTTTTCCACTATTACCCACTTAGCGCTACGAATGTCCAGTTGCATTTTCTACAGACAGAGTGTTTCAAAACTGCTCAATCAAAAGTATGGTTTAACTCTGTTAGCTGAATGCTCAGATCAGAAAGAAGTTTCACAGAATGCTTCTGTGTAGTTTATATTTGAATATATTCCTTTTTCCACTACTACTCTCTTAGCGCTCTAAATGTCCAGTGGCATTTTCTACAGAAAGAGTGTTCAGATCTGCTCAATCAAAAGTATGGTTTAACTCTGTTAGCTGAATGCACAGATCAGAAAGAAGTTTCACAGAATGATTCTGTGTAGTTTATATTTGGAGACATTCCTTTTTCCTCTATTACCCTCTTAGCGCTCCGAATCTCCACTTGCATTTTCTACAGAAAGAGTGTTTCAGAACGGCTCAATCAAAACTAAGGTTCAACTCTTTTAGTTGAACAAACAGAACAGAAAGAAGTTTCACACAATTCTTCTGTGTAGTTTTTATTTGTAGACATTCTTTTTCCCAATATAGGCCTCCTAGCGCTCAGAATGTCCAATTGCAGTTTCTACAGAAAGAGTGTTTCAGAACGGCTCAATCAAAAGTAAGGTTCAACTCTGTTAGTTGAATGCACAGAACAGAAAGTAGTTTCATACAATGCTTCTGTGTAGTTTATATTTGAACATATTCTTTTGTCCACTATTACCCACTTAGCGCTACGAATGTCCAGTTGCATTTTCTACAGACAGAGTGTTTCAAAACTGCTCAATCAAAAGTATGGTTTAACTCTGTTGGCTGAATGCTCAGATCAGAAACAAGTTTCACAGAATGCTTCTGTGTAGTTTATATTTGAATATATTCCTTTTTCCACTACCATGCTCTTAGCGCTCCAAATGTCCAGTTGCATTTTCTACAGAAAGAGTGTTCAGATCTGCTCAATCAAAAGTATGGTTTAACTCTGTTAGCTGAATGCACAGATCAGAAAAAGTTTCACCGAATGATTCTGGGTAGTTTATATTTGAAGACATTCCTTTTTCCACTATTACCCTCTTAGCGCTCCGAATCTCCACTTGCATTTTCTACAAAAAGAGTGTTTCATAACTGCTCAATCAAAAATATGTTTTATCTCTGTTAACTGAATTTACAGATCAGAAATAAGTTTCACAGAATGCATCTGTGTAGTTTTTATTTGAAGATATTCTTTTTCCCAATGTAGGCCTCTTAGCGCTTAGCATGTCCAATTGCAGTTTCTACAGAAAGAGTGTTTCAGAACGGCTCAATCAAAAGTAAGGTTCAACTCTGTTAGTTGAATGCACAGAACAGAAAGAATTTTCACAGAATGCTACTGTGTAGTTTATATTTGAATATATTCCTTTTTCCACTATTACCCTCTTAGCGCTCCGAATGTCCACTTGCATTTTCTACAGAAAGAGTGTTCAGAACTGCGCAATCAAAAGTATGGTTTAACTCTGTTAGCTTAATGAACATATCAGAAATAAGTTTCAAACAATGCTTCTGTGTAGTTTTTATTTGAAGATATAATTTTTCCCAATAGAGTCCTCTTAGCGCTCAGAATGTCCAATTGCAGTTTCTACAGAAAGAGTGTTTCAGAACGGCTCAATCAAAAGTAAGGTTCAAATCTGTTTGTTGAATGCACAGAACAGAAAGAAGTTTCATACAATGCTTCTGTGTGGTTTATATTTGAACATATTCTTTTTTCCACTATTACCCACTTAGCGCTACGAATGTCCAGTTGCATTTTCTACAGACAGAGTGTTTCAAAACTGCTCAATCAAAAGTATGGTTTAACTCTGTTAGCTGAATGCTCAGATCAGAAAGAAGTTTCACAGAATGCTTCTGTGTAGTTTATATTTGAATATATTCCTTTTTCCACTACTACTCTCTTAGCGCTCTAAATGTCCAGTTGCATTTTCTACAGAAAGAGTGTTCAGATCTGCTCAATCAAAAGTATGGTTTAACACTGTTAGCTGAATGCACAGATCAGAAATAAGTTTCACAGAATGATTCTGTGTAGTTTATATTTGGAGACATTCCTTTTTCCACTATTACCCTCTTAGCGCTCTGAATCTCCACTTGCATTTTCTACAGAAAGAGTGTTTCAGAACGGCTCAATCAAAACTAAGGTTCAACTCTTTTAGTTGAACAAACAGAACAGAAAGAAGTTTCACACAATTCTTCTGTGTAGTTTTTATTTGTAGACATTCTTTTTCCCAATATAGGCCTCTTAGCGCTCAGAATGTCCAATTGCAGTTTCTACAGAAAGAGTGTTTCAGAACGGCTCAATCAAAAGTAAGGTTCAACTCTGTTAGTTGAATGCACAGAACAGAAAGAAGTTTCATACAATGCTTCTGTGTAGTTTATATTTGAACATATTCTTTTTTCCACTATTACCCACTTAGCGCTACGAATGTCCAGTTGCATTTTCTACAGACAGAGTGTTTCAAAACTGCTCAATTAAAAGTATGGTTTAACTCTGTTAGCTGAATGCTCAGATCAGAAAGAAGTTTCACAGAATGCTTCTGTGTAGTTTATATTTGAATATATTCCTTTTTCCACTACTACGCTCTTAGCGCTCCAAATGTCCAGTTGCATTTTCTACAGAAAGAGTGTTCAGATCTGCTCATTCAAAAGTATGGTTTAACTCTGTTAGCTGAATGCACAGATCAGAAAGAAGTTTCACCGAATGATTCTGGGTAGTTTATATTTGAAGACATTCCTTGTTCCACTATTACCCTCTTAGCGCTCCGAATCTCCACTTGCATTTTCTACAAAAAGAGTGTTTCATAACTGCTCAATCAAAAATATGTTTTATCTCTGTTAACTGAATTTACAGATCAGAAATAAGTTTCACAGAATGCATCTGTGTAGTTTTTATTTGAAGATATTCTTTTTCCCAATGTAGGCCTCTTAGCGCTTAGCATGTCCAATTGCAGTTTCTACAGAAAGAGTGTTTCAGAATGGCTCAATCAAAAGTAAGGTTCAACTCTGTTAGTTGAATGCACAGAACAGAAAGAATTTTCACAGAATGCTACTGTGTAGTTTATATTTGAATATATTTCTTTTTCCACAATTACCCTCTTAGCGCTCCGAATGTCCACTTGCATTTTCTACAGAAAGAGTGTTCAGAACTGCCCAATCAAAAGTATGGTTTAACTCTGTTAGCTTAATGAACATATCAGAAATAAGTTTCACACAATGCTTCTGTGTAGTTTTTATTTGAAGATATTATTTTTCCCAATAGAGGCCTCTTAGCGCTCAGAATGTCCAATTGCAATTTCTACAGAAAGAGTGTTTCAGAAAGGCTCAATCAAAAGTAAGGTTCAACTCTGTTAGTTGAATGCACAGAACAGAAAGAAGTTTCATACAATGCTTCTGTGTGGTTTATATTTGAACATATTCTTTTTTCCACTATTACCCACTTAGCGCTACGAATGTCCAGTTGCATTTTCTACAGACAGAGTGTTTCAAAACTGCTCAATCAAAAGTATGGTTTAACTCTGTTAGCTGAATGCTCAGATCAGAAAGAAGTTTCACAGAATGCTTCTGTGTAGTTTATATTTGAATATATTCCTTTTTCCACTACTACTCTCTTAGCACTCCAAATGTCCAGTTGCATTTTCTACAGAAATAGTGTTCAGATCTGCTCAATCAAAAGTATGGTTTAACTCTGTTAGCTGAATGCACAGATCAGAAAGAAGTTTCACAGAATGATTCTGTGTAGTTTATATTTGGAGACATTCCTTTTTCCACTATTACCCTCTTAGCGCTCCGAATCTCCACTTGCATTTTCTACAGAAAGAGTGTTTCAGAACGGCTCAATCAAAACTAAGGTTCAACTCTTTTAGTTGAACAAACAGAACAGAAAGAAGTTTCACACAATTCTTCTGTGTAGTTTTTATTTGTACACATTCTTTTTCCCAATATAGGCCTCCTAGCGCTCAGAATGTCCAATTGCAGTTTCTACAGAAAGAGTGTTTCAGAACGGCTCAATCAAAAGTAAGGTTCAACTCTGTTAGTTGAATGCACAGAACAGAAAGAAGTTTCATACAATGCTTCTGTGTAGTTTATATTTGAACATATTCTTTTTTCCACTATTACCCACTTAGCGCTACGAATGTCCAGTTGCATTTTCTACAGACAGAGTGTTTCAAAACTGCTCAATCAAAAGTATGGTTTAACTCTGTTAGCTGAATGCTCAGATCAGAAAGAAGTTTCACAGAATGCTTCTGTGTAGTTTATATTTGAATATATTCCTTTTTCCACTACTACGCTCTTAGCGCTCCAAATGTCCAGTTGCATTTTCTACAGAAAGAGTGTTCAGATCTGCTCAATCAAAAGTATGGTTTAACTCTGTTAGCTGAATGCACAGATCAGAAAGAAGTTTCACCGAATGATTCTGGGTAGTTTATATTTGAAGACATTCCTTTTTCCACTATTACCCTCTTAGCGCTCCGAATCTCCACTTGCATTTTCTACAAAAAGAGTGTTTCATAACTGCTCAATCAAAAATATGTTTTATCTCTGTTAACTGAATTTACAGATCAGAAATAAGTTTCACAGAATGCATCTGTGTAGTTTTTATTTGAAGATATTCTTTTTGCCAATGAAGGCCTCTTAGCGCTTAGCATGTCCAATTGCAGTTTCTACAGAAAGAGTGTTTCAGAACGGCTCAATCAAAAGTAAGGTTCAACTCTGTTAGTTGAATGCACAGAACAGAAAGAATTTTCACAGAATGCTACTGTGTAGTTTATATTTGAATATATTCCTTTTTCCACTATTACCCTCTTAGCGCTCCGAATGTCCACTTGCATTTTCTACAGAAAGAGTGTTCAGAACTGCCCAATCAAAAGTATGGTTTAACTCTGTTAGCTTAATGAACATATCAGAAATAAGTTTCACACAATGCTTCTGTGTAGTTTTTATTTGAAGATATTATTTTTCCCAATAGAGGCCTCTTAGCGCTCAGAATGTCCAATTGCAGTTTCTACAGAAAGAGTGTTTCACAAAGGCTCAATCAAAAGTAAGGTTCAACTCTGTTAGTTGAATGCACAGAACAGAAAGAAGTTTCATACAATGCTTCTGTGTGGTTTCTATTTGAACATATTCTTTTTTCCACTATTACCCACTTAGCGCTACGAATGTCCAGTTGCATTTTCTACAGACAGAGTGTTTCAAAACTGCTCAATCAAAAGTATGGTTTAACTCTGTTAGCTGAATGCTCAGATCAGAAAGAAGTTTCACAGAATGCTTCTGTGTAGTTTATATTTGAATATATTCCTTTTTCCACTACTACTCTCTTAGCGCTCCAAATGTCCAGTTGCATTTTCTACAGAAAGAGTGTTCAGATCTGCTCAATCAAAAGTATGGTTTAACTCTGTTAGCTGAATGCACAGATCAGAAAGATGTTTCACAGAATGATTCTGTGTAGTTTATATTTGGAGACATTCCTTTTTCCACTATTACCCTCTTAGCGCTCCGAATCTCCACTTGCATTTTCTACAGAAAGAGTGTTTCAGAACGGCTCAATCAAAACTAAGGTTCAACTCTTTTAGTTGAACAAACAGAACAGAAAGTAGTTTCACACAATTCTTCTGTGTAGTTTTTATTTGTAGACATTCTTTTTCCCAATATAGGCCTCCTAGCGCTCAGAATGTCCATTTGCAGTTTCTACAGAAAGAGTGTTTCAGAACGGCTCAATCAAAAGTAAGGTTCAACTCTGTTAGTTGAATGCACAGAACAGAAAGAAGTTTCATACAATGCTTCTGTGTAGTTTATATTTGAACATATTCTTTTTTCCACTATTACCCACTTAGCGCTACGAATGTCCAGTTGCATTTTCTACAGACAGAGTGTTTCAAAACTGCTCAATTAAAAGTATGGTTTAACTCTGTTAGCTGAATGCTCAGATCAGAAAGAAGTTTCACAGAATGCTTCTGTGTAGTTTATATTTGAATATATTCCTTTTTCCACTACTACGCACTTAGCGCTCCAAATGTCCAGTTGCATTTTCTACAGAAAGAGTGTTCAGATCTGCTCAATCAAAAGTATGGTTTAACTCTGTTAGCTGAATGCACAGATCAGAAAGAAGTTTCACCGAATGATTCTGGGTAGTTTATATTTGAAGACATTCCTTTTTCCACTATTACCCTCTTAGCGCTCCGAATCTCCACTTGCATTTTCTACAAAAAGAGTGTTTCATAACTGCTCAATCAAAAATATGTTTTATCTCTGTTAACTGAATTTACAAATCAGAAATAAGTTTCACAGAATGCATCTGTGTAGTTTTTATTTGAAGATATTCTTTTTCCCAATGTAGGCCTCTTAGCGCTTAGCATGTCCAATTGCAGTTTCTACAGAAAGAGTGTTTGAGAACGGCTCAATCAAAAGTAAGGTTCAACTCTGTTAGTTGAATGCACAGAACAGAAAGTATTTTCACAGAATGCTACTGTGTAGTTTATATTTGAATATATTCCTTTTTCCACTACTACTCTCTTAGCGCTCCAAATGTCCATTTGCATTTTCTACAGAAAGAGTGTTCAGATCTCCTCAATCAAAAGTATGGTTTAACTCTGTTAGCTGAATGCACAGATCAGAAAGAATTTTGAGGGAATTATTCTGTGTAGTTTATATTTGGAGACATTCCTTTTTCCACTATTACCCTCTAAGCGCTCCGAATCTCCACTTGCATTTTCTACAGAAGGAGTGTATCAGAACGGCTCAATCCAAACTAAGGTTCAACTCTTTTAGTTGAACAAACAGAACAGAAATAAGTTTCACACAATTCTTCTGTGTAGTTTTTATTTGTAGACATTCTTTTTCCCAATATAGGCCTCCTAACGCTCAGAATGTCCAATTGCAGTTTCTACAGAAAGAGTTTTTCAGAACGGCTCAATCAAAAGTAATGTTCAACTCTGTTAGTTGAAGGCACAGAACAGAAAGTATTTTCACAGAATGCTACTGTGTAGTTTATATTTGAATATATTCCTTTTTCCACTATTACCCTCTTAGCGCTCCGAATGTCCACTTGCATTTTCTACAGAAAGAGTGTTCGGAACTGCGCAATCAAAAGTATGATTTAACTCTGTTAGCTTAATGAACATATCAGAAATAAGTTTCACACAATGCTTCTGTGTAGTTTTTATTTGAAGATATTATTTTTCCCAATAGAGTCCTCTTAGCGCTCAGAATGTCCAATTGCAGTTTCTACAGAAAGAGTGTTTCAGAACGGCTCAATCAAAAGTAAGGTTCAACTCTGTTAGTTGAATGCACAGAACAGAAAGAAGTTTCATACAATGCTTCTGTGTAGTTTATATTTGAACATATTCTTTTTTCCACTATTACCCACTTAGCGCTACGAATGTCCAGTTGCGTTTTCTACAGACAGAGTGTTTCAAAACTGCTCAATCAAAAGTATGGTTTAACTCTGTTAGCTGAATGCTCAGATCAGAAAGAAGTTTAACAGAATGCTTCTGTGTAGTTTATATTTGAATATATTCCTTTTTCCACTACAACTCTCTTAGCGCTCCAAATGTCCAGTTGCATTTTCTACAGAAAGAGTGTTCAGATCTGCTCAATCAAAAGTATGTTTTAACTCTGTTAGCTGAATGCACAGATCAGAAAGAAGTTTCACAGAATGAGTCTGTGTAGTTTATATTTGGAGACATTCCTTTTTCCACTATTACCCTCTTAGCGCTCCGAATCTCCCCTTGCATTTTCTACAGAAAGAGTGTTTCAGAACGGCTCAATCAAAACTAAGGTTCAACTCTTTTAGTTGAACAAACAGAACAGAAAGAAGTTTCACACAATTCTTCTGTGTAGTTTTTATTTGTAGACATTCTTTTTCCCAATATAGGCCTCTTAGCGCTCAGAATGTCCAATTGCAGTTCCTACAGAAAGAGTGTTTCAGAACGGCTCAATCAAAAGTAAGGTTCAACCCTGTTAGTTGAATGCACAGAACAGAAAGAAGTTTCATACAATGCTTCTGTGTAGTTTATATTTGAACATATTCTTTTTTCCACTATTACCCACTTATCGCTACGAATGTCCAGTTGCATTTTCTACAGACAGAGTGTTTCAAAACTGCTCAATCAAAAGTATGGTTTAACTCTGTTAGCTGAATTCTCAGATCAGAAAGAAGTTTCACAGAATGCTTCTGTGTAGTTTATATTTGAATATATTCCTTTTTCCACTACTACGCTCTTAGCGCTCCAAATGTCCAGTTGCATTTTCTACAGAAAGAGTGTTCAGATCTGCTCAATCAAAAGTATGGTTTAACTCTGTTAGCTGAATGCACAGATCAGAAAGAAGTTTCACCGAATGATTCTGTGTAGTTTATATTTGAAGACATTCCTTTTTCCACTATTACCCACTTAGCGCTCCTAATCTCCACTTGCATTTTCTACAAAAAGAGTGTTTCATAACTGCTCAATCAAAAATATGTTTTATCTCTGTTAACTGAATTTACAGATCAGAAATAAGTTTCACAGAATGCATCTGTGTAGTTTTTATTTGAAGATATTCTTTTTCCCAATGGAGGCCTCTTAGCGCTTAGCATGTCCAATTGCAGTTTCTACAGAAAGAGTGTTTCAGAACGGCTCAATCAAAAGTAAGGATCAACTCTGTTAGTTGAATGCACAGAACAGAAAGAATTTTCACAGAATGCTACTGTGTAGTTTATATTTGAATATATTCCTTTTTCCACTATTACCCTCTTAGCGCTCCGAATGTCCACTTGCATTTTCTACAGAAAGAGTGTTCAGAATTGCGCAATCAAAAGTATGGTTTAACTCTGTTAGCTTAATGAACATATCATGAATAAGTTTCACACAATTCTTCTGTGTAGTTTTTATTTGAAGATATTATTTTGCCCAATAGAGGCCTCTTAGCGCTCAGAATGTCCAATTGCAGTTTCTACAGAAAGAGTGTTTCAGAAAGGCTCAATCAAAAGTAAGGTTCAACTCTGTTAGTTGAATGCACAGAACAGAAAGAAGTTTCATACAATGATTCTGTGTGGTTTATATTTGAACATATCCTTTTTTCCACTATTACCCACTTAGCGCTACGAATGTCCAGTTGCATTTCCTACAGACAGAGTGTTTCAAAACTGCTCAATCAAAAGTATGGTTTAACTCTGTTAGCTGAATGCTCAGATCAGAAAGAAGTTTCACAGAATGCTTCTGTGTAGTTTATATTTGAATATATTCCTTTTTCCACTACTAATCTCTTAGCGCTCCAAATGTCCAGTTGCATTTTCTACAGAAAGAGTGTTCAGATCTGCTCAATCAAAAGTATGGTTTAACTCTGTTAGCTGAATGCACAGATCAGAAAGAAGTTTCACAGAATGATTCTGTGTAGTTTATATTTCTAGACATTCCTTTTTCCACTATTACCCTCTTAGCGCTCCGAATCTCCACTTGCATTTTCTACAGAAAGAGTGTTTCAGAACGGCTCAATCAAAACTAAGGTTCAACTCTTTTAGTTGAACAAACAGAACAGAAAGAAGTTTCACACAATTCTTCTGTGTAGTTTTTATTTGTAGACATTCTTTTTCCCAATATAGGCCTCTTAGCGCTCAGAATGTCCAATTGCAGTTTCTACAGAAAGAGTGTTTCAGAACGGCTCAATCAAAAGTAAGGTTCAACTCTGTTAGTTGAATGCACAGAACAGAAAGAAGTTTCATACAATGCTTCTGTGTAGTTTATATTTGAACATATTCTTTTTTCCACTATTACCCACTTAGCGCTACGAATGTCCAGTTGCATTTTCTACAGACAGAGTGTTTCAAAACTGCTCAATCAAAAGTATGGTTTAACTCTGTTAGCTGAATGCTCAGATCAGAAAGAAGTTTCACAGAATGCTTCTGTGTAGTTTATATTTGAATATATTCCTTTTTCCACTACTACGCTCTTAGCGCTCCAAAAGTCCAGTTGCATTTTCTACAGAAAGAGTGTTAAGATCTGCTCAATCAAAAGTATGGTTTAACTCTGTTAGCTGAATGCACAGATCAGAAAGAAGTTTCACCGAATGATTCTGTGTAGTTTATATTTGAAGACATTCTTTTTTCCACTATTACCCACTTAGCGCTCCGAATCTCCACTTGCATTTTCTACAAAAAGAGTGTTTCATAACTGCTCAATCAAAAATATGTTTTATCTCTGTTAACTGAATTTACAGATCAGAAATAAGTTTCACAGAATGCATCTGTGTAGTTTTTATTTGAAGATATTCTTTTTCCCAATGTAGGCCTCTTAGCGCTTAGCATGTCCAATTGCAGTTTCTACAGAAAGAGTGTTTCAGAACGGCTCAATCAAAAGTAAGGTTCAACTCTGTTAGTTGAATGCACAGAACAGAAAGAATTTTCACAGAATGCTACTGTGTAGTTTATATTTGAATATATTCCTTTTTCCACTATTACCCTCTTAGCGCTCCGAATGTCCACTTGCATTTTCTACAGAAAGAGTGTTCAGAACTGCGCAATCAAAAGTATGGTTTAACTCTGTTAGATTAATGAACATATCAGAAATAAGTTTCACACAATGCTTCTGTGTAGTTTTTATTTGAAGATATTATTTTTCCCAATAGAGGCCTCTTAGCGCTCAGAATGTCCAATTGCAGTTTCTACAGAAAGAGTGTTTCAGAACGGCTCAATCAAAAGTAAGGTTCAACTCTGTTAGTTGAATGCACAGAACAGAAAGAAGTTTCACACAATGCTTCTGTGTACTTTATATTTGAACATATTCTTTTTTCCACTATTACCCACTTAGCGCTACGAATGTCCAGTTGCATTTTCTACAGACAGAGTGTTTCAAAACTGCTCAATCAAAAGTATGGTTTAACTCTGTTAGCTGAATGCTCAGATCAGAAAGAAGTTTCACAGAATGCTTCTGTGTAGTTTATATTTGAATATATTCCTTTTTCCACTACAACTCTCTTAGCGCTCCAAATGTCCAGTTGCATTTTCTACAGAAAGAGTGTTCAGATCTGCTCAATCAAAATTATGGTTTAACTCTGTTAGCTGAATGCACAGATCAGAAAGAAGTTTCACAGAATGAGTCTGTGTAGTTTATATTTGGAGACATTCCTTTTTCCACTATTACCCTCTTAGCGCTCCGAATCTCCACTTGCATTTTCTACAGAAAGAGTGTTTCAGAACGGCTCAATCAAAACTAAGGTTCAACTCTTTTAGTTGAACAAACAGAACAGAAAGAAGTTTCACACAATTCTTCTGTGTAGTTTTTATTTGTAGACATTCTTTTTCCCAATATAGGCCTCTTAGCGCTCAGAATGTCCAATTGCAGTTTCTACAGAAAGAGTGTTTCAGAACGGCTCAATCAAAAGTAAGGTTCAACTCTGTTAGTTGAATGCACAGAACAGAAAGAATTTTCACAGAATGCTACTGTGTAGTTTATATTTGAATATATTCCTTTTTCCACTATTACCCTCTTAGCGCTCCGAATGTCCACTTGCATTTTCTACAGAAAGAGTGTTCAGAACTGCGCAATCAAAAGTATGGTTTAACTCTGTTAGCTTAATGAACATATCAGAAATAAGTTTCACACAATGCTTCTGTGTAGTTTTTATTTGAAGATATTATTTTTCCCAATAGAGGCCTCTTAGCGCTCAGAATGTCCAATTGCAGTTTCTACAGAAAGAGTGTTTCAGAAAGGCTCAATCAAAAGTAAGGTTCAACTCTGTTAGTTGAATGCACAGAACAGAAAGAAGTTTCATACAATGCTTCTGTGTAGTTTATATTTGAACATATTCTTTTTTCCACTATTACCCACTTAGCGCGACGAATGTCCCGTTGCATTTTCTACAGACAGAGGGTTTCAAAACTGCTCAATCAAAAGTATGGTTTAACTCTGTTAGCTGAATGCTCAGATCAGAAAGAAGTTTCACAGAATGCTTCTGTGTAGTTTATATTTGAATATATTCCTTTTTCCACTACTACTCTCTTAGCGCTCCAAATGTCCATTTGCATTTTCTCCAGAAAGAGTGTTCAGATCTCCTCAATCAAAAGTATGGTTTAACTCTGTTAGCTGAATGCACAGATCAGAAAGAATTTTGAGAGACTTATTCTGTGTAGTTTATATTTTGAGACAATCCTTTTTCCACTATTACCCTCTAAGCGCTCCGAATCTCCACTTGCATTTTCTACAGAAGGAGTGTATCAGAACGGCTCAATCAAAACTAAGGTTCAACTCTTTTAGTTGAGCAAACAGAACAGAAAGAAGTTTCACACAATTCTTCTGTGTAGTTTTTATTTGTAGACATTCTTTTTCCCAATATAGGCCTCCTAACGCTCAGAATGTCCAATTGCAGTTTCTACAGAAAGAGTGTTTCAGAACGGCTCAATGAAAAGTAATGTTCAACTCTGTTAGTTGAAGGCACAGAACAGAAAGTATTTTCACAGAATGCTACTGTGTAGTTTATATTTGAATATATTCCTTTTTCCACTATTACCCTCTTAGCGCTCCGAATGTCCACTTGCATTTTCTACAGAAAGAGTGTTCGGAACTGCGCAATCAAAAGTATGATTTAACTCTGTTAGCTTAATGAACATATCAGAAATAAGTTTCACACAATGCTTCTGTGTAGTTTTTATTTGAAGATATTATTTTTCCCAATATAGGCCTCTTAGCGCTCAGAATGTCCAATTGCAGTTTCTACAGAAAGAGTGTTTCAGAAAGGCTCAATCAAAAGTAAGGTTCAACTCTCTTAGTTGAATGCACAGAACAGAAAGAAGTTTCATACAATGCTTCTGTGTAGTTTATATTTGAACATATTCTTTTTTCCACTATTACCCACTTAGCGCTACGAATGTCCAGTTGCATTTTCTACAGACAGAGTGTTTCAAAACTGCTCAATCAAAAGTATGGTTTAACTCTGTTAGCTGAATGCTCAGATCAGAAAGAAGTTTCACAGAATGCTTCTGTGTAGTTTATATTTGAATATATTACTTTTTCCACTACTACGCTCTTAGCGCTCCAAATGTCCAGTTGCATTTTCTACAGAAAGAGTGTTCAGATCTGCTCAATCAAAAGTATGGTTTAACTCTGTTAGCTGAATGCACAGATCAGAAAGAAGTTTCACCGAATGATTCTGGGTAGTTTATATTTGAAGACATTCCTTTTTCCACTATTACACTCTTAGCGCTCCGAACCTCCACTTGCATTTTCTACAAAAAGAGTGTTTCATAACTGCTCAATCAAAAATATGTTTTATCTCTGTTAACTGAATTTACAGATCAGAAATAAGTTTCACAGAATGCATCTGTGTAGTTTTTATTTGAAGATATTCTTTTTCCCAATGTAGGCCTCTTAGCGCTTAGCATGTCCAATTGCAGTTTCTACAGAAAGAGTGTTTCAGAACGGCTCAATCAAAAGTAAGGTTCAACTCTGTTAGTTGAATGCACAGAACAGAAAGAATTTTCACAGAATGCTACTGTGTAGTTTATATTTGAATATATTCCTTTTTCCACTATTACCCTCTTAGCGCTCCGAATGTCCACTTGCATTTTCTACAGAAAGAGTGTTCAGAACTGCGCAATCAAAAGTATGGTTTAACTCTGTTAGCTTAATGAACATATCAGAAATAAGTTTCACACAATGCTTCTGTGTAGTTTTTATTTGAAGATATTATTTTTCTCAATAGAGGCCTCTTAGCGCTCAGAATGTCCAATTGCAGTTTCTACAGAAAGAGTGTTTCAGAACGGCTCAATCAAATGTAAGGTTCAACTCTGTTAGTTGAATGCACAGAACAGAAAGAAGTTTCACACAATTCTTCTGTGTACTTTATATTTGAACATATTCTTTTTTCCACTATTACCCACTTAGCGCTACGAATGTCCAGTTGCATTTTCTACAGACAGAGTGTTTCAAAACTGCTCAATCAAAAGTATGGTTTAACTCTGTTAGCTGAATGCTCAGATCAGAAAGAAGTTTCACAGAATGCTTCTGTGTAGTTTATATTTGAATATATTCCTTTTTCCACTACAACTCTCTTAGCGCTCCAAATGTCCAGTTGCATTTTCTACAGAAAGAGTGTTCAGATCTGCTCAATCAAAATTATGGTTTAACTCTGTTAGCTGAATGCACAGATCAGAAAGAAGTTTCACAGAATGAGTCTGTGTAGTTTATATTTGGAGACATTCCTTTTTCCACTATTACCCTCTTAGCGCTCCGAATCTCCCCTTGCATTTTCTACAGAAAGAGTGTTTCAGAACGGCTCAATCAAAACTAAGGTTCAACTCTTTTAGTTGAACAAACAGAACAGAAAGAAGTTTCACACAATTCTTCTGTGTAGTTTTTATTTGTAGACATTCTTTTTCCCAATATAGGCCTCTTAGCGCTCAGAATGTCCAATTGCAGTTTCTACAGAAAGAGTGTTTCAGAACGGCTCAATCAAAAGTAAGGTTCAACTCTGTTAGTTGAATGCACAGAACAGAAAGAATTTTCACAGAATGCTACTGTGTAGTTTATATTTGAATATATTCCTTTTTCCACTATTACCCTCTTAGCGCTCCGAATGTCCACTTGCATTTTCTACAGAAAGAGTGTTCAGAACTGCGCAATCAAAAGTATGGTTTAACTCTGTTAGCTTAATGAACATATCAGAAATAAGTTTCACACAATGCTTCTGTGTAGTTTTTATTTGAAGATATTATTTTTCCCAATAGAGGCCTCTTAGCGCTCAGAATGTCCAATTGCAGTTTCTACAGAAAGAGTGTTTCAGAAAGGCTCAATCAAAAGTAAGGTTCAACTCTGTTAGTTGAATGCACAGAACAGAAAGAAGTTTCATACAATGCTTCTGTGTAGTTTATATTTGAACATATTCTTTTTTCCACTATTACCCACTTAGCGCGACGAATGTCCCGTTGCATTTTCTACAGACAGAGGGTTTCAAAACTGCTCAATCAAAAGTATGGTTTAACTCTGTTAGCTGAATGCTCAGATCAGAAAGAAGTTTCACAGAATGCTTCTGTGTAGTTTATATTTGAATATATTCCTTTTTCCACTACTACTCTCTTAGCGCTCCAAATGTCCATTTGCATTTTCTCCAGAAAGAGTGTTCAGATCTCCTCAATCAAAAGTATGGTTTAACTCTGTTAGCTGAATGCACAGATCAGAAAGAATTTTGAGAGAATTATTCTGTGTAGTTTATATTTTGAGACATTCCTTTTTCCACTATTGCCCTCTAAGCGCTCCGAATCTCCACTTGCATTTTCTACAGAAGGAGTGTATCAGAACGGCTCAATCAAAACTAAGGTTCAACTCTTTTAGTTGAGCAAACAGAACAGAAAGAAGTTTCACACAATTCTTCTGTGTAGTTTTTATTTGTAGACATTCTTTTTCCCAATATAGGCCTCCTAACGCTCAGAATGTCCAATTGCAGTTTCTACAGAAAGAGTGTTTCAGAACGGCTCAATCAAAAGTAATGTTCAACTCTGTTAGTTGAAGGCACAGAACAGAAAGTATTTTCACAGAATGCTACTGTGTAGTTTATATTTGAATATATTCCTTTTTCCACTATTACCCTCTTAGCGCTCCGAATGTCCACTTGCATTTTCTACAGAAAGAGTGTTCGGAACTGCGCAATCAAAAGTATGATTTAACTCTGTTAGCTTAATGAACATATCAGAAATAAGTTTCACACAATGCTTCTGTGTAGTTTTTATTTGAAGATATTATTTTTCCCAATATAGGCCTCTTAGTGCTCAGAATGTCCAATTGCAGTTTCTACAGAAAGAGTGTTTCAGAAAGGCTCAATCAAAAGTAAGGTTCAACTCTCTTAGTTGAATGCACAGAACAGAAAGAAGTTTCATACAATGCTTCTGTGTAGTTTATATTTGAACATATTCTTTTTTCCACTATTACCCACTTAGCGCTACGAATGTCCAGTTGCATTTTCTACAGACAGAGTGTTTCAAAACTGCTCAATCAAAAGTATGGTTTAACTCTGTTAGCTGAATGCTCAGATCAGAAAGAAGTTTCACAGAATGCTTCTGTGTAGTTTATATTTGAATATATTACTTTTTCCACTACAACGCTCTTAGCGCTCCAAATGTCCAGTTGCATTTTCTACAGAAAGAGTGTTCAGATCTGCTCAATCAAAAGTATGGTTTAACTCTGTTAGCTGAATGCACAGATCAGAAAGAAGTTTCACTGAATGATTCTGGGTAGTTTATATTTGAAGACATTCCTTTTTCCACTATTACACTCTTAGCGCTCCGAACCTCCACTTGCATTTTCTACAAAAAGAGTGTTTCATAACTGCTCAATCAAAAATATGTTTTATCTCTGTTAACTGAATTTACAGATCAGAAATAAGTTTCACAGAATGCATCTGTGTAGTTTTTATTTGAAGATATTCTTTTTCCCAATGTAGGCCTCTTAGCGCTTAGCATGTCCAATTGCAGTTTCTACAGAAAGAGTGTTTCAGAACGGCTCAATCAAAAGTAAGGTTCAACTCTGTTAGTTGAATGCACAGAACAGAAAGAATTTTCACAGAATGCTACTGTGTAGTTTATATTTGAATATATTCCTTTTTCCACTATTACCCTCTTAGCGCTCCGAATGTCCACTTGCATTTTCTACAGAAAGAGTGTTCAGAACTGCGCAATCAAAAGTATGGTTTAACTCTGTTAGCTTAATGAACATATCAGAAATAAGTTTCACACAATGCTTCTGTGTAGTTTTTATTTGAAGATATTATTTTTCCCAATAGAGGCCTCTTAGCGCTCAGAATGTCCAATTGCAGTTTCTACAGAAAGAGTGTTTCAGAACGGCTCAATCAAAAGTAAGGTTCAACTCTGTTAGTTGAATGCACAGAACAGAAAGAAGTTTCACACAATGCTTCTGTGTAGTTTATATTTGAACATATTCTTTTTTCCACTATTACCCACTTAGCGCTACGAATGTCCAGTTGCATTTTCTACAGACAGAGTGTTTCAAAACTGCTCAATCAAAAGTATGGTTTAACTCTGTTAGCTGAATGCTCAGATCAGAAAGAAGTTTCACAGAATGCTTCTGTGTAGTTTATATTTGAATATATTCCTTTTTCCACTACTACGCTCTTAGCGCTCCAAAAGTCCAGTTGCATTTTCTACAGAAAGAGTGTTCAGATCTGCTCAATCAAAAGTATGGTTTAACTCTGTTAGCTGAATGCACAGATCAGAAAGAAGTTTCACCGAATGATTCTGTGTAGTTTATATTTGAAGACATTCTTTTTTCCACTATTACCCACTTAGCGCTCCGAATCTCCACTTGCATTTTCTACAAAAAGAGTGTTTCATAACTGCTCAATCAAAAATATGTTTTATCTCTGTTAACTGAATTTACAGATCAGAAATAAGTTTCACAGAATGCATCTGTGTAGTTTTTATTTGAAGATATTCTTTTTCCCAATGTAGGCCTCTTAGCGCTTAGCATGTCCAATTGCAGTTTCTACAGAAAGAGTGTTTCAGAACGGCTCAATCAATAGTAAGGTTCAACTCTGTTAGTTGAATGCACAGAACAGAAAGAATTTTCACAGAATGCTACTGTGTAGTTTATATTTGAATATATTCCTTTTTCCACTATTACCCTCTTAGCGCTCCGAATGTCCACTTGCATTTTCTACAGAAAGAGTGTTCAGAACTGCGCAATCAAAAGTATGGTTTAACTCTGTTAGCTTAATGAACATATCAGAAATAAGTTTCACACAATGCTTCTGTGTAGTTTTTATTTGAAGATATTATTTTTCCCAATAGAGGCCTCTTAGCGCTCAGAATGTCCAATTGCAGTTTCTACAGAAAGAGTGTTTTAGAACGGCTCAATCAAAAGTAAGGTTCAACTCTGTTAGTTGAATGCACAGAACAGAAAGAAGTTTCACACAATGCTTCTGTGTACTTTATATTTGAACATATTCTTTTTTCCACTATTACCCACTTAGCGCTACGAATGTCCAGTTGCATTTTCTACAGACAGAGTGTTTCAAAACTGCTCAATCAAAAGTATGGTTTAACTCTGTTAGCTGAATGCTCAGATCAGAAAGAAGTTTCACAGAATGCTTCTGTGTAGTTTATATTTGAATATATTCCTTTTTCCACTACAACTCTCTTAGCGCTCCAAATGTCCAGTTGCATTTTCTACAGAAAGAGTGTTCAGATCTGCTCAATCAAAATTATGGTTTAACTCTGTTAGCTGAATGCACAGATCAGAAAGAAGTTTCACAGAATGAGTCTGTGTAGTTTATATTTGGAGACATTCCTTTTTCCACTATTACCCTCTTAGCGCTCCGAATCTCCCCTTGCATTTTCTACAGAAAGAGTGTTTCAGAACGGCTCAATCAAAACTAAGGTTCAACTCTTTTAGTTGAACAAACAGAACAGAAAGAAGTTTCACACAATTCTTCTGTGTAGTTTTTATTTGTAGACATTCTTTTTCCCAATATAGGCCTCTTAGCGCTCAGAATGTCCAATTGCAGTTTCTACAGAAAGAGTGTTTCAGAACGGCTCAATCAAAAGTAAGGTTCAACTCTGTTAGTTGAATGCACAGAACAGAAAGAATTTACACAGAATGCTACTGTGTAGTTTATATTTGAATATATTCCTTTTTCCACTATTACCCTCTTAGCGCTCCGAATGTCCACTTGCATTTTCTACAGAAAGAGTGTTCAGAACTGCGCAATCAAAAGTATGGTTTAACTCTGTTAGCTTAATGAACATATCAGAAATAAGTTTCACACAATGCTTCTGTGTAGTTTTTATTTGAAGATATTATTTTTCCCAATAGAGGCCTCTTAGCGCTCAGAATGTCCAATTGCAGTTTCTACAGAAAGAGTGTTTCAGAAAGGCTCAATCAAAAGTAAGGTTCAACTCTCTTAGTTGAATGCACAGAACAGAAAGAAGTTTCATACAATGCTTCTGTGTAGTTTATATTTGAACATATTCTTTTTTCCACTATTACCCACTTAGCGCGACGAATGTCCCGTTGCATTTTCTACAGACAGAGGGTTTCAAAACTGCTCAATCAAAAGTATGGTTTAACTCTGTTAGCTGAATGCTCAGATCAGAAAGAAGTTTCACAGAATGCTTCTGTGTAGTTTATATTTGAATATATTCCTTTTTCCACTACTACTCTCTTAGCGCTCCAAATGTCCATTTGCATTTTCTACAGAAAGAGTGTTCAGATCTCCTCAATCAAAAGTATGGTTTAACTCTGTTAGCTGAATGCACAGATCAGAAAGAATTTTGAGAGAATTATTCTGTGTAGTTTATATTTGGAGACATTCCTTTTTCCACTATTACCCTCTAAGCGCTCCGAATCTCCACTTGCATTTTCTACAGAAGGAGTGTATCAGAACGGCTCAATCAAAACTAAGGTTCAACTCTTTTAGTTGAACAAACAGAACAGAAAGAAGTTTCACACAATTCTTCTGTGTAGTTTTTATTTGTAGACATTCTTTTTCCCAATATAGGCCTCCTAACGCTCAGAATGTCCAATTGCAGTTTCTACAGAAAGAGTGTTTCAGAACGGCTCAATCAAAAGTAATGTTCAACTCTGTTAGTTGAAGGCACAGAACAGAAAGTATTTTCACAGAATGCTACTGTGTAGTTTATATTTGAATATATTCCTTTTTCCACTATTACCCTCTTAGCGCTCCGAATGTCCACTTGCATTTTCTACAGAAAGAGTGTTCGGAACTGCGCAATCAAAAGTATGATTTAACTCTGTTAGCTTAATGAACATATCAGAAATAAGTTTCACACAATGCTTCTGTGTAGTTTTTATTTGAAGATATTATTTTTCCCAATATAGGCCTCTTAGCGCTCAGAATGTCCAATTGCAGTTTCTACAGAAAGAGTGTTTCAGAAAGGCTCAATCAAAAGTAAGGTTCAACTCTCTTAGTTGAATGCACAGAACAGAAAGAAGTTTCATACAATGCTTCTGTGTAGTTTATATTTGAACATATTCTTTTTTCCACTATTACCCACTTAGCGCTACGAATGTCCAGTTGCATTTTCTACAGACAGAGTGTTTCAAAACTGCTCAATCAAAAGTATGGTTTAACTCTGTTAGCTGAATGCTCAGATCAGAAAGAAGTTTCACAGAATGCTTCTGTGTAGTTTATATTTGAATATATTACTTTTTCCACTACTACGCTCTTAGCGCTCCAAATGTCCAGTTGCATTTTCTACAGAAAGAGTGTTCAGATCTGCTCAATCAAAAGTATGGTTTAACTCTGTTAGCTGAATGCACAGATCAGAAAGAAGTTTCACCGAATGATTCTGGGTAGTTTATATTTGAAGACATTCCTTTTTCCACTATTACACTCTTAGCGCTCCGAACCTCCACTTGCATTTTCTACAAAAAGAGTGTTTCATAACTGCTCAATCAAAAATATGTTTTATCTCTGTTAACTGAATTTACAGATCAGAAATAAGTTTCACAGAATGCATCTGTGTAGTTTTTATTTGAAGATATTCTTTTTCCCAATGTAGGCCTCTTAGCGCTTAGCATGTCCAATTGCAGTTTCTACAGAAAGAGTGTTTCAGAACGGCTCAATCAAAAGTAAGGTTCAACTCTGTTAGTTGAATGCACAGAACAGAAAGAATTTTCACAGAATGCTACTGTGTAGTTTATATTTGAATATATTCCTTTTTCCACTATTACCCTCTTAGCGCTCCGAATGTCCACTTGCATTTTCTACAGAAAGAGTGTTCAGAACTGCGCAATCAAAAGTATGGTTTAACTCTGTTAGCTTAATGAACATATCAGAAATAAGTTTCACACAATTCTTCTGTGTAGTTTTTATTTGTAGACATTCTTTTTCCCAATATAGGCCTCTTAGCGCTCAGAATGTCCAATTGCAGTTTCTACAGAAAGAGTGTTTCAGAACGGCTCAATCAAAAGTAAGGTTCAACTCTGTTAGTTGAATGCACAGAACAGAAAGAAGTTTCATACAATGCTTCTGTGAAGTTAATATTTGAACATATTGAACATATTCTTTTTTCCACTATTACCCAATTAGCGCTACGAATGTCCAGTTGCATTTTCTACAGACAGAGTGTTTCAAAACTGCTCAATCAAAAGTATGGTTTAACTCTGTTAGCTGAATGCTCAGATCAGAAAGAAGTTTCACAGAATGCTTCTGTGTAGTTTATATTTGAATATATTCCTTTTTCCACTACTACGCTCTTAGCGCTCCAAAAGTCCAGTTGCATTTTCTACAGAAAGAGTGTTCAGATCTGCTCAATCAAAAGTATGGTTTAACTCTGTTAGCTGAATGCACAGATCAGAAAGAAGTTTCACCGAATGATTCTGTGTAGTTTATATTTGAAGACATTCCTTTTTCCACTATTACCCACTTAGCGCTCCGAATCTCCACTTGCATTTTCTACAAAAAGAGTGTTTCATAACTGCTCAATCAAAAATATGTTTTATCTCTGTTAACTGAATTTACAGATCAGAAATAAGTTTCACAGAATGCATCTGTGTAGTTTTTATTTGAAGATATTCTTTTTCCCAATGTAGGCCTCTTAGCGCTTAGCATGTCCAATTGCAGTTTCTACAGAAAGAGTGTTTCAGAACGGCTCAATCAAAAGTAAGGTTCAACTCTGTTAGTTGAATGCACAGAACAGAAAGAATTTTCACAGAATGCTACTGTGTAGTTTATATTTGAATATATTCCTTTTTCCACTATTACCCTCTTAGCGCTCCGAATGTCCACTTGCATTTTCTACAGAAAGAGTGTTCAGAACTGCGCAATCAAAAGTATGGTTTAACTCTGTTAGCTTAATGAACATATCAGAAATAAGTTTCACACAATTCTTCTGTGTAGTTTTTACATGTAGACATTCTTTTTCCCAATATAGGCCTCCTAGCGCTCAGAATGTCCAATTGCAGTTTCTACAGAAAGAGTGTTTCAGAAAGGCTCAATCAAAAGTAAGGTTCAACTCTGTTAGTTGAATGCACAGAACAGAAAGAAGTTTCATACAATGCTTCTGTGTAGTTTATATTTGAACATATTCTTTTTTCCACTATTACCCACTTAGCGCTACGAATGTCCAGTTGCATTTTCTACAGACAGAGTGTTTCAAAACTGCTCAATCAAAAGTATGGTTTAACTCTGTTAGCTGAATGCTCAGATCAGAAAGAAGTTTCACAGAATGCTTCTGTGTAGTTTATATTTGAATATATTCCTTTTTCCACTACTAGTCTCTTAGCGCTTCAAATGTCCAGTTGCATTTTCTACAGAAAGAGTGTTCAGATCTGCTCAATCAAAAGTATGGTTTAACTCTGTTAGCTGAATGCACAGATCAGAAAGAAGTTTCACAGAATGATTCTGTGTAGTTTATATTTCTAGACATTCCTTTTTCCACTATTACCCTCTTAGCGCTCCGAATCTCCACTTGCATTTTCTACAGAAAGAGTGTTTCAGAACGGCTCAATCAAAACTAAGGTTCAACTCTTTTAGTTGAACAAACAGAACAGAAAGAAGTTTCACACAATTCTTCTGTGTAGTTTTTATTTGTAGACATTCTTTTTCCCAATATAGGCCTCTTAGCGCTCAGAATGTCCAATTGCAGTTTCTACAGAAAGAGTGTTTCAGAACGGCTCAATCAAAAGTAAGGTTC
Source organism: Symphalangus syndactylus (assembly GCF_028878055.3). NCBI lineage: Eukaryota > Metazoa > Chordata > Mammalia > Primates > Hylobatidae > Symphalangus > Symphalangus syndactylus. The sequence continues at coordinate 6,247,970 of NC_072445.2, read as the reverse complement.
AACTCTGTTAGTTGAATGCACAGAACAGAAAGATGTTTCATACAATGCTTCTGTGTAGTTTATATTTGAACATATTCTTTTTTCCACTATTACCCACTTAGCGCTACGAATGTCCAGTTGCATTTTCTACAGACAGAGTGTTTCAAAACTGCTCAATCAAAAGTATGGTTTAACTCTGTTAGCTGAATGCTCAGATCAGAAAGAAGTTTCACAGAATGCTTCTGTGTAGTTTATATTTGAATATATTCCTTTTTCCACTACTACGCTCTAAGCGCTCCAAAAGTCCAGTTGCATTTTCTACAGAAAGAGTGTTCAGATCTGCTCAATCACAAGTATGTTTTAACTCTGTTAGCTGAATGCACAGATGAGAAAGAAGTTTCACCGAATGATTCTGTGTAGTTTATATTTGAAGACATTCCTTTTTCCACTATTACCCACTTAGCGCTCCGAATCTCCACTTGCATTTTCTACAAAAAGAGTGTTTCATAACTGCTCTATCAAAAATATGTTTTATCTCTGTTAACTGAATTTACAGATCAGAAATAAGTTTCACAGAATGCATCTGTGTAGTTTTTATTTGAAGATATTCTTTTTCCCAATGTAGGCCTCTTAGCGCTTAGCATGTCCAATTGCAGTTTCTACAGAAAGAGTGTTTCAGAACGGCTCAATCAAAAGTAAGGTTCAACTCTGTTAGTTGAATGCACAGAACAGAAAGAATTTTCACAGAATGCTACTGTGTAGCTTATATTTGAATATATTCCTTTTTCCACTATTACCCTCTTAGCGCTCCGAATGTCCACTTGCATTTTCTACAGAAAGAGTGTTCAGAACTGCGCAATCAAAAGTATGGTTTAACTCTGTTAGCTTAATGAACATATCAGAAATAAGTTTCACACAATGCTTCTGTGTAGTTTTTATTTGAAGATATTATTTTTCCCAATAGAGGCCTCTTAGCGCTCAGAATGTCCAATTGCAGTTTCTTCAGAAAGAGTGTTTCAGAAAGGCTCAATCAAAAGTAAGGTTCAACTCTGTTAGTTGAATGCACAGAACAGAAAGAAGTTTCATACAATGCTTCTGTGTAGTTTATATTTGAACATATTCTTTTTTCCACTATTACCCACTTAGCGCGACGAATGTCCCGTTGCATTTTCTACAGATAGAGGGTTTCAAAACTGCTCAATCAAAAGTATGGTTTAACTCTGTTAGCTGAATGCTCAGATCAGAAAGAAGTTTCACAGAATGCTTCTGTGTAGTTTATATTTGAATATATTCCTTTTTCCACTACTACTCTCTTAGCGCTCCAAATGTCCATTTGCATTTTCTCCAGAAAGAGTGTTCAGATCTCCTCAATCAAAAGTATGGTTTAACTCTGTTAGCTGAATGCACAGATCAGAAAGAATTTTGAGAGAATTATTCTGTGTAGTTTATATTTTGAGACATTCCTTTTTCCACTATTACCCTCTAAGCGCTCCGAATCTCCACTTGCATTTTCTACAGAAGGAGTGTATCAGAACGGCTCAATCAAAACTAAGGTTCAACTCTTTTAGTTGAGCAAACAGAACAGAAAGAAGTTTCACACAATTCTTCTGTGTAGTTTTTATTTGTAGACATTCTTTTTCCCAATATAGGCCTCCTAACGCTCAGAATGTCCAATTGCAGTTTCTACAGAAAGAGTGTTTCAGAACGGCTCAATCAAAAGTAATGTTCAACTCTGTTAGTTGAAGGCACAGAACAGAAAGTATTTTCACAGAATGCTACTGTGTAGTTTATATTTGAATATATTCCTTTTTCCACTATTACCCTCTTAGCGCTCCGAATGTCCACTTGCATTTTCTACAGAAAGAGTGTTCGGAACTGCGCAATCAAAAGTATGATTTAACTCTGTTAGCTTAATGAACATATCAGAAATAAGTTTCACACAATGCTTCTGTGTAGTTTTTATTTGAAGATATTATTTTTCCCAATATAGGCCTCTTAGCGCTCAGAATGTCCAATTGCAGTTTCTACAGAAAGAGTGTTTCAGAAAGGCTCAATCAAAAGTAAGGTTCAACTCTCTTAGTTGAATGCACAGAACAGAAAGAAGTTTCATACAATGCTTCTGTGTAGTTTATATTTGAACATATTCTTTTTTCCACTATTACCCACTTAGCGCTACGAATGTCCAGTTGCATTTTCTACAGACAGAGTGTTTCAAAACTGCTCAATCAAAAGTATGGTTTAACTCTGTTAGCTGAATGCTCAGATCAGAAAGAAGTTTCACAGAATGCTTCTGTGTAGTTTATATTTGAATATATTACTTTTTCCACTACAACGCTCTTAGCGCTCCAAATGTCCAGTTGCATTTTCTACAGAAAGAGTGTTCAGATCTGCTCAATCAAAAGTATGGTTTAACTCTGTTAGCTGAATGCACAGATCAGAAAGAAGTTTCACCGAATGATTCTGGGTAGTTTATATTTGAAGACATTCCTTTTTCCACTATTACACTCTTAGCGCTCCGAACCTCCACTTGCATTTTCTACAAAAAGAGTGTTTCATAACTGCTCAATCAAAAATATGTTTTATCTCTGTTAACTGAATTTACAGATCAGAAATAAGTTTCACAGAATGCATCTGTGTAGTTTTTATTTGAAGATATTCTTTTTCCCAATGTAGGCCTCTTAGCGCTTAGCATGTCCAATTGCAGTTTCTACAGAAAGAGTGTTTCAGAACGGCTCAATCAAAAGTAAGGTTCAACTCTGTTAGTTGAATGCACAGAACAGAAAGAATTTTCACAGAATGCTACTGTGTAGTTTATATTTGAATATATTCCTTTTTCCACTATTACCCTCTTAGCGCTCCGAATGTCCACTTGCATTTTCTACAGAAAGAGTGTTCAGAACTGCGCAATCAAAAGTATGGTTTAACTCTGTTAGCTTAATGAACATATCAGAAATAAGTTTCACACAATGCTTCTGTGTAGTTTTTATTTGAAGATATTATTTTTCCCAATAGAGGCCTCTTAGCGCTCAGAATGTCCAATTGCAGTTTCTACAGAAAGAGTGTTTCAGAACGGCTCAATCAAAAGTAAGGTTCAACTCTGTTAGTTGAATGCACAGAACAGAAAGAAGTTTCACACAATGCTTCTGTGTAGTTTATATTTGAACATATTCTTTTTTCCACTATTACCCACTTAGCGCTACGAATGTCCAGTTGCATTTTCTACAGACAGAGTGTTTCAAAACTGCTCAATCAAAAGTATGGTTTAACTCTGTTAGCTGAATGCTCAGATCAGAAAGAAGTTTCACAGAATGCTTCTGTGTAGTTTATATTTGAATATATTCCTTTTTCCACTACTACGCTCTTAGCGCTCCAAAAGTCCAGTTGCATTTTCTACAGAAAGAGTGTTCAGATCTGCTCAATCAAAAGTATGGTTTAACTCTGTTAGCTGAATGCACAGATCAGAAAGAAGTTTCACCGAATGATTCTGTGTAGTTTATATTTGAAGACATTCTTTTTTCCACTATTACCCACTTAGCGCTCCGAATCTCCACTTGCATTTTCTACAAAAAGAGTGTTTCATAACTGCTCAATCAAAAATATGTTTTATCTCTGTTAACTGAATTTACAGATCAGAAATAAGTTTCACAGAATGCATCTGTGTAGTTTTTATTTGAAGATATTCTTTTTCCCAATGTAGGCCTCTTAGCGCTTAGCATGTCCAATTGCAGTTTCTACAGAAAGAGTGTTTCAGAACGGCTCAATCAAAAGTAAGGTTCAACTCTGTTAGTTTAATGCACAGAACAGAAAGAATTTTCACAGAATGCTACTGTGTAGTTTATATTTGAATATATTCCTTTTTCCACTATTACCCTCTTAGCGCTCCGAATGTCCACTTGCATTTTCTACAGAAAGAGTGTTCAGAACTGCGCAATCAAAAGTATGGTTTAACTCTGTTAGCTTAATGAACATATCAGAAATAAGTTTCACACAATGCTTCTGTGTAGTTTTTATTTGAAGATATTATTTTTCCCAATAGAGGCCTCTTAGCGCTCAGAATGTCCAATTGCAGTTTCTACAGAAAGAGTGTTTCAGAACGGCTCAATCAAAAGTAAGGTTCAACTCTGTTAGTTGAATGCACAGAACAGAAAGAAGTTTCACACAATGCTTCTGTGTACTTTATATTTGAACATATTCTTTTTTCCACTATTACCCACTTAGCGCTACGAATGTCCAGTTGCATTTTCTACAGACAGAGTGTTTCAAAACTGCTCAATCAAAAGTATGGTTTAACTCTGTTAGCTGAATGCTCAGATCAGAAAGAAGTTTCACAGAATGCTTCTGTGTAGTTTATATTTGAATATATTCCTTTTTCCACTACAACTCTCTTAGCGCTCCAAATGTCCAGTTGCATTTTCTACAGAAAGAGTGTTCAGATCTGCTCAATCAAAATTATGGTTTAACTCTGTTAGCTGAATGCACAGATCAGAAAGAAGTTTCACAGAATGAGTCTGTGTAGTTTATATTTGGAGACATTCCTTTTTCCACTATTACCCTCTTAGCGCTCCGAATCTCCCCTTGCATTTTCTACAGAAAGAGTGTTTCAGAACGGCTCAATCAAAACTAAGGTTCAACTCTTTTAGTTGAACAAACAGAACAGAAAGAAGTTTCACACAATTCTTCTGTGTAGTTTTTATTTGTAGACATTCTTTTTCCCAATATAGGCCTCTTAGCGCTCAGAATGTCCAATTGCAGTTTCTACAGAAAGAGTGTTTCAGAACGGCTCAATCAAAAGTAAGGTTCAACTCTGTTAGTTGAATGCACAGAACAGAAAGAATTTTCACAGAATGCTACTGTGTAGTTTATATTTGAATATATTCCTTTTTCCACTATTACCCTCTTAGCGCTCCGAATGTCCACTTGCATTTTCTACAGAAAGAGTGTTCAGAACTGCGCAATCAAAAGTATGGTTTAACTCTGTTAGCTTAATGAACATATCAGAAATAAGTTTCACACAATGCTTCTGTGTAGTTTTTATTTGAAGATATTATTTTTCCCAATAGAGGCCTCTTAGCGCTCAGAATGTCCAATTGCAGTTTCTACAGAAAGAGTGTTTCAGAAAGGCTCAATCAAAAGTAAGGTTCAACTCTGTTAGTTGAATGCACAGAACAGAAAGAAGTTTCATACAATGCTTCTGTGTAGTTTATATTTGAACATATTCTTTTTTCCACTATTACCCACTTAGCGCGACGAATGTCCCGTTGCATTTTCTACAGACAGAGGGTTTCAAAACTGCTCAATCAAAAGTATGGTTTAACTCTGTTAGCTGAATGCTCAGATCAGAAAGAAGTTTCACAGAATGCTTCTGTGTAGTTTATATTTGAATATATTCCTTTTTCCACTACTACTCTCTTAGCGCTCCAAATGTCCATTTGCATTTTCTACAGAAAGAGTGTTCAGATCTCCTCAATCAAAAGTATGGTTTAACTCTGTTAGCTGAATGCACAGATCAGAAAGAATTTTGAGAGAATTATTCTGTGTAGTTTATATTTGGAGACATTCCTTTTTCCACTATTACCCTCTAAGCGCTCCGAATCTCCACTTGCATTTTCTACAGAAGGAGTGTATCAGAACGGCTCAATCAAAACTAAGGTTCAACTCTTTTAGTTGAACAAACAGAACAGAAAGAAGTTTCACACAATTCTTCTGTGTAGTTTTTATTTGTAGACATTCTTTTTCCCAATATAGGCCTCCTAACGCTCAGAATGTCCAATTGCAGTTTCTACAGAAAGAGTGTTTCAGAACGGCTCAATCAAAAGTAATGTTCAACTATGTTAGTTGAAGGCACAGAACAGAAAGTATTTTCACAGAATGCTACTGTGTAGTTTATATTTGAATATATTCCTTTTTCCACTATTACCCTCTTAGCGCTCCGAATGTCCACTTGCATTTTCTACAGAAAGAGTGTTCGGAACTGCGCAATCAAAAGTATGATTTAACTCTGTTAGCTTAATGAACATATCAGAAATAAGTTTCACACAATGCTTCTGTGTAGTTTTTATTTGAAGATATTATTTTTCCCAATATAGTCCTCTTAGCGCTCAGAATGTCCAATTGCAGTTTCTACAGAAAGAGTGTTTCAGAAAGGCTCAATCAAAAGTAAGGTTCAACTCTCTTAGTTGAATGCACAGAACAGAAAGAAGTTTCATACAATGCTTCTGTGTAGTTTATATTTGAACATATTCTTTTTTCCACTATTACCCACTTAGCGCTACGAATGTCCAGTTGCATTTTCTACAGACAGAGTGTTTCAAAACTGCTCAATCAAAAGTATGGTTTAACTCTGTTAGCTGAATGCTCAGATCAGAAAGAAGTTTCACAGAATGCTTCTGTGTAGTTTATATTTGAATATATTACTTTTTCCACTACTACGCTCTTAGCGCTCCAAATGTCCAGTTGCATTTTCTACAGAAAGAGTGTTCAGATCTGCTCAATCAAAAGTATGGTTTAACTCTGTTAGCTGAATGCACAGATCAGAAAGAAGTTTCACCGAATGATTCTGGGTAGTTTATATTTGAAGACATTCCTTTTTCCACTATTACACTCTTAGCGCTCCGAACCTCCACTTGCATTTTCTACAAAAAGAGTGTTTCATAACTGCTCAATCAAAAATATGTTTTATCTCTGTTAACTGAATTTACAGATCAGAAATAAGTTTCACAGAATGCATCTGTGTAGTTTTTATTTGAAGATATTCTTTTTCCCAATGTAGGCCTCTTAGCGCTTAGCATGTCCAATTGCAGTTTCTACAGAAAGAGTGTTTCAGAACGGCTCAATCAAAAGTAAGGTTCAACTCTGTTAGTTGAATGCACAGAACAGAAAGAATTTTCACAGAATGCTACTGTGTAGTTTATATTTGAATATATTCCTTTTTCCACTATTACCCTCTTAGCGCTCCGAATGTCCACTTGCATTTTCTACAGAAAGAGTGTTCAGAACTGCGCAATCAAAAGTATGGTTTAACTCTGTTAGCTTAATGAACATATCAGAAATAAGTTTCACACAATTCTTCTGTGTAGTTTTTATTTGTAGACATTCTTTTTCCCAATATAGGCCTCTTAGCGCTCAGAATGTCCAATTGCAGTTTCTACAGAAAGAGTGTTTCAGAACGGCTCAATCAAAAGTAAGGTTCAACTCTGTTAGTTGAATGCACAGAACAGAAAGAAGTTTCATACAATGCTTCTGTGTAGTTAATATTTGAACATATTGAACATATTCTTTTTTCCACTATTACCCAATTAGCGCTACGAATGTCCAGTTGCATTTTCTACAGACAGAGTGTTTCAAAACTGCTCAATCAAAAGTATGGTTTAACTCTGTTAGCTGAATGCTCAGATCAGAAAGAAGTTTCACAGAATGCTTCTGTGTAGTTTATATTTGAATATATTCCTTTTTCCACTACTACGCTCTTAGCGCTCCAAAAGTCCAGTTGCATTTTCTACAGAAAGAGTGTTCAGATCTGCTCAATCAAAAGTATGGTTTAACTCTGTTAGCTGAATGCACAGATCAGAAAGAAGTTTCACCGAATGATTCTGTGTAGTTTATATTTGAAGACATTCCTTTTTCCACTATTACCCACTTAGCGCTCCGAATCTCCACTTGCATTTTCTACAAAAAGAGTGTTTCATAACTGCTCAATCAAAAATATGTTTTATCTCTGTTAACTGAATTTACAGATCAGAAATAAGTTTCACAGAATGCATCTGTGTAGTTTTTATTTGAAGATATTTTTTTTCCCAATGTAGGCCTCTTAGCGCTTAGCATGTCCAATTGCAGTTTCTACAGAAAGAGTGTTTCAGAACGGCTCAATCAAAAGTAAGGTTCAACTCTGTTAGTTGAATGCACAGAACAGAAAGAATTTTCACAGAATGCTACTGTGTAGTTTATATTTGAATATATTCCTTTTTCCACTATTACCCTCTTAGCGCTCCGAATGTCCACTTGCATTTTCTACAGAAAGAGTGTTCAGAACTGCGCAATCAAAAGTATGGTTTAACTCTGTTAGCTTAATGAACATATCAGAAATAAGTTTCACACAATGCTTCTGTGTAGTTTTTACATGTAGACATTCTTTTTCCCAATATAGGCCTCCTAGCGCTCAGAATGTCCAATTGCAGTTTCTACAGAAAGAGTGTTTCAGAAAGGCTCAATCAAAAGTAAGGTTCAACTCTGTTAGTTGAATGCACAGAACAGAAAGAAGTTTCATACAATGCTTCTGTGTAGTTGATATTTGAACATATTCTTTTTTCCACTATTACCCACTTAGCGCTACGAATGTCCAGTTGCATTTTCTACAGACAGAGTGTTTCAAAACTGCTCAATCAAAAGTATGGTTTAACTCTGTTAGCTGAATGCTCAGATCAGAAAGAAGTTTCACAGAATGCTTCTGTGTAGTTTATATTTGAATATATTCCTTTTTCCACTACTAGTCTCTTAGCGCTTCAAATGTCCAGTTGCATTTTCTACAGAAAGAGTGTTCAGATCTGCTCAATCAAAAGTATGTTTTAACTCTGTTAGCTGAATGCACAGATCAGAAAGAAGTTTCACAGAATGATTCTGTGTAGTTTATATTTCTAGACATTCCTTTTTCCACTATTACCATCTTAGCGCTCCGAATCTCCACTTGCATTTTCTACAGAAAGAGTGTTTCAGAACGGCTCAATCAAAACTAAGGTTCAACTCTTTTAGTTGAACAAACAGAACAGAAAGAAGTTTCACACAATTCTTCTGTGTAGTTTTTATTTGTAGACATTCTTTTTCCCAATATAGGCCTCTTAGCGCTCAGAATGTCCAATTGCAGTTTCTACAGAAAGAGTGTTTCAGAACGGCTCAATCAAAAGTAAGGTTCAACTCTGTTAGTTGAATGCACAGAACAGAAAGATGTTTCATACAATGCTTCTGTGTAGTTTATATTTGAACATATTCTTTTTTCCACTATTACCCACTTAGGGCTACGAATGTCCAGTTGCATTTTCTACAGACAGAGTGTTTCAAAACTGCTCAATCAAAAGTATGGTTTAACTCTGTTAGCTGAATGCTCAGATCAGAAAGAAGTTTCACAGAATGCTTCTGTGTAGTTTATATTTGAATATATTCCTTTTTCCACTACTACGCTCTAAGCGCTCCAAAAGTCCAGTTGCATTTTCTACAGAAAGAGTGTTCAGATCTGCTCAATCACAAGTATGTTTTAACTCTGTTAGCTGAATGCACAGATGAGAAAGAAGTTTCACCGAATGATTCTGTGTAGTTTATATTTGAAGACATTCCTTTTTCCACTATTACCCACTTAGCGCTCCGAATCTCCACTTGCATTTTCTACAAAAAGAGTGTTTCATAACTGCTCTATCAAAAATATGTTTTATCTCTGTTAACTGAATTTACAGATCAGAAATAAGTTTCACAGAATGCATCTGTGTAGTTTTTATTTGAAGATATTCTTTTTCCCAATGTAGGCCTCTTAGCGCTTAGCATGTCCAATTGCAGTTTCTACAGAAAGAGTGTTTCAGAACGGCTCAATCAAAAGTAAGGTTCAACTCTGTTAGTTGAATGCACAGAACAGAAAGAATTTTCACAGAATGCTACTGTGTAGCTTATATTTGAATATATTCCTTTTTCCACTATTACCCTCTTAGCGCTCCGAATGTCCACTTGCATTTTCTACAGAAAGAGTGTTCAGAACTGCGCAATCAAAAGTATGGTTTAACTCTGTTAGCTTAATGAACATATCAGAAATAAGTTTCACACAATGCTTCTGTGTAGTTTTTATTTGAAGATATTATTTTTCCCAATAGAGGCCTCTTAGCGCTCAGAATGTCCAATTGCAGTTTCTTCAGAAAGAGTGTTTCAGAAAGGCTCAATCAAAAGTAAGGTTCAACTCTGTTAGTTGAATGCACAGAACAGAAAGAAGTTTCATACAATGCTTCTGTGTAGTTTATATTTGAACATATTCTTTTTTCCACTATTACCCACTTAGCGCGACGAATGTCCCGTTGCATTTTCTACAGACAGAGTGTTTCAAAACTGCTCAATCAAAAGTATGGTTTAACTCTGTTAGCTGAATGCTCAGATCAGAAAGAAGTTTAACAGAATGCTTCTGTGTAGTTTATATTTGAATATATTCCTTTTTCCACTACAACTCTCTTAGCGCTCCAAATGTCCAGTTGCATTTTCTACAGAAAGAGTGTTCAGATCTGCTCAATCAAAAGTATGGTTTAACTCTGTTAGCTGAATGCACAGATCAGAAATAAGTTTCACAGAATGAGTCTGTGTAGTTTATATTTGGAGACATTCCTTTTTCCACTATTACCCTCTTAGCGCTCCGAATCTCCCCTTGCATTTTCTACAGAAAGAGTGTTTCAGAACGGCTCAATCAAAACTAAGGTTCAACTCTTTTAGTTGAACAAACAGAACAGAAAGAAGTTTCACACAATTCTTCTGTGTAGTTTTTATTTGTAGACATTCTTTTTCCCAATATAGGCCTCTTAGCGCTCAGAATGTCCAATTGCAGTTTCTACAGAAAGAGTGTTTCAGAACGGCTCAATCAAAAGTAAGGTTCAACTCTGTTAGTTGAATGCACAGAACAGAAAGAAGTTTCATACAATGCTTCTGTGTAGTTTATATTTGAACATATTCTTTTTTCCACTATTACCCACTTAGCGCTACGAATGTCCAGTTGCATTTTCTACAGACAGAGTGTTTCAAAACTGCTCAATCAAAAGTATGGTTTAACTCTGTTAGCTGAATGCTCAGATCAGAAAGAAGTTTCACAGAATGCTTCTGTGTAGTTTATATTTGAATATATTCCTTTTTCCACTACTACACTCTTAGCGCTCCAAATGTCCAGTTGCATTTTCTACAGAAAGAGTGTTCAGATCTGCTCAATCAAAAGTATGGTTTAACTCTGTTAGCTGAATGCACAGATCAGAAAGAAGTTTCACCGAATGATTCTGGGTAGTTTATATTTGAAGACATTCCTTTTTCCACTATTACCCTCTTAGCGCTCCGAATCTCCACTTGCATTTTCTACAAAAAGAGTGTTTCATAACTGCTCAATCAAAAATATGTTTTATCTCTGTTAACTGAATTTACAGATCAGAAATAAGTTTCACAGAATGCATCTGTGTAGTTTTTATTTGTAGACATTCTTTTTCCCAATGTAGGCCTCTTAGCGCTTAGCATGTCCAATTGCAGTTTCTACAGAAAGAGTGTTTCAGAACGGCTCAATCAAAAGTAAGGTTCAACTCTGTTAGTTGAATGCACAGAACAGAAAGAATTTTCACAGAATGCTACTGTGTAGTTTATATTTGAATATATTCCTTTTTCCACTATTACCCTCTTAGCGCTCCGAATGTCCACTTGCATTTTCTACAGAAAGAGTGTTCAGAACTGCGCAATCAAAAGTATGGTTTAACTCTGTTAGCTTAATGAACATATCAGAAATAAGTTTCACACAATGCTTCTGTGTAGTTTTTATTTGAAGATATTATTTTTCCCAATAGAGGCCTCTTAGCGCTCAGAATGTCCAATTGCAGTTTCTACAGAAAGAGTGTTTCAGAAAGGCTCAATCAAAAGTAAGGTTCAACTCTGTTAGTTGAATGCACAGAACAGAAAGAAGTTTCATACAATGCTTCTGTGTGGTTTATATTTGAACATATTCTTTTTTCCACTATTACCCACTTAGCGCTACGAATGTCCAGTTGCATTTCCTACAGACAGAGTGTTTCAAAACTGCTCAATCAAAAGTATGGTTTAACTCTGTTAGCTGAATGCTCAGATCAGAAAGAAGTTTCACAGAATGCTTCTGTGTAGTTTATATTTGAATATATTCCTTTTTCCACTACTACTCTCTTAGCGCTCCAAATGTCCAGTTGCATTTTCTACAGAAAGAGTGTTCAGATCTGCTCAATCAAAAGTATGGTTTAACTCTGTTAGCTGAATGCACAGATCAGAAAGAAGTTTCACAGAATGATTCTGTGTAGTTTATATTTCTAGACATTCCTTTTTCCACTATTAACCTCTTAGCGCTCCGAATCTCCACTTGCATTTTCTACAGAAAGAGTGTTTCAGAACGGCTCAATCAAAACTAAGGTTCAACTCTTTTAGTTGAACAAACAGAACAGAAAGAAGTTTCACACAATTCTTCTGTGTAGTTTTAATTTGTAGACATTCTTTTTCCCAATATAGGCCTCTTAGCGCTCAGAATGTCCAATTGCAGTTTCTACAGAAAGAGTGTTTCAGAACGGCTCAATCAAAAGTAAGGTTCAACTCTGTTAGTTGAATGCACAGAACAGAAAGAAGTTTCATACAATGCTTCTGTGTAGTTTATATTTGAACATATTGAACATATTCTTTTTTCCACTATTACCCAATTAGCGCTACGAATGTCCAGTTGCATTTTCTACAGACAGAGTGTTTCAAAACTGCTCAATCAAAAGTATGGTTTAACTCTGTTAGCTGAATGCTCAGATCAGAAAGAAGTTTCACAGAATGCTTCTGTGTAGTTTATATTTGAATATATTCCTTTTTCCACTACTACGCTCTTAGCGCTCCAAAAGTCCAGTTGCATTTTCTACAGAAAGAGTGTTCAGATCTGCTCAATCAAAAGTATGGTTTAACTCTGTTAGCTGAATGCACAGATCAGAAAGAAGTTTCACCGAATGATTCTGTGTAGTTTATATTTGAAGACATTCCTTTTTCCACTATTACCCACTTAGCGCTCCGAATCTCCACTTGCATTTTCTACAAAAAGAGTGTTTCATAACTGCTCAATCAAAAATATGTTTTATCTCTGTTAACTGAATTTACAGATCAGAAATAAGTTTCACAGAATGCATCTGTGTAGTTTTTATTTGAAGATATTCTTTTTCCCAATGTAGGCCTCTTAGCGCTTAGCATGTCCAATTGCAGTTTCTACAGAAAGAGTGTTTCAGAACGGCTCAATCAAAAGTAAGGTTCAACTCTGTTAGTTGAATGCACAGAACAGAAAGAATTTTCACAGAATGCTACTGTGTAGTTTATATTTGAATATATTGCTTTTTCCACTATTACCCTCTTAGCGCTCCGAATGTCCACTTGCATTTTCTACAGAAAGAGTGTTCAGAACTGCGCAATCAAAAGTATGGTTTAACTCTGTTAGCTTAATGAACATATCAGAAATAAGTTTCACACAATTCTTCTGTGTAGTTTTTACATGTAGACATTCTTTTTCCCAATATAGGACTCCTAGCGCTCAGAATGTCCAATTGCAGTTTCTACAGAAAGAGTGTTTCAGAAAGGCTCAATCAAAAGTAAGGTTCAACTCTGTTAGTTGAATGCACAGAACAGAAAGTAGTTTCATACAATGCTTCTGTGTAGTTTATATTTGAACATATTCTTTTTTCCACTATTACCCACTTAGCGCGACGAATGTCCCGTTGCATTTTCTAAAGACAGAGGGTTTCAAAACTGCTCAATCAAAAGTATGGTTTAACTCTGTTTGCTGAATGCTCAGATCAGAAAGAAGTTTCACAGAATGCTTCTGTGTAGTTTATATTTGAATATATTCCTTTTTCCACTACTACTCTCTTAGCGCTCCAAATGTCCAGTTGCATTTTCTACAGAAAGAGTGTTCAGATCTCCTCAATCAAAAGTATGGTTTAACTCTGTTAGCTGAATGCACAGATCAGAAAGAATTTTGAGAGAATTATTCTGTGTAGTTTATATTTGGAGACATTCCTTTTTCCACTATTACCCTCTAAGCGCGCCGAATCTCCACTTGCATTTTCTACAGAAGGAGTGTTTCAGAACGGCTCAATCAAAACTAAGGTTCAACTCTTTTAGTTGAACAAACAGAAGAGAAAAAAGTTTCACACAATTCTTCTGTGTAGTTTTTATTTGTAGACATTCTTTTTCCCAATATAGGCCTCCTAGCGCTCAGAATGTCCAATTGCAGTTTCTACAGAAAGAGTGTTTCAGAACGGCTCAATCAAAAGTAATGTTCAACTCTGTTAGTTGAATGCACAGAACAGAAAGTATTTTCACAGAATGCTACTGTGTAGTTTATATTTGAATATATTCCTTTTTCCACTATTACCCTCTTAGCGCTCCGAATGTCCACTTGCATTTTCTACAGAAAGAGTTTTCGGAACTGCGCAATCAAAAGTATGATTTAACTCTGTTAGCTTAATGAACATATCAGAAATAAGTTTCACACAATGCTTCTGTGTAGTTTTTATTTGAAGATATTATTTTTCCCAATATAGGCCTCTTAGCGCTCAGAATGTCCAATTGCAGTTTCTACAGAAAGAGTGTTTCAGAAAGGCTCAATCAAAAGTAAGGTTCAACTCTGTTAGTTGAATGCACAGAACACAAAGAAGTTTCATACAATGCTTCTGTGTAGTTTATATTTGAACATATTCTTTTTTCCACTATTACCCACTTAGCGCTACGAATGTCCAGGTGCATTTTCTACAGACAGAGTGTTTCAAAACTGCTCAATCAAAAGTATGGTTTAACTCTGTTAGCTGAATGCTCAGATCAGAAAGAAGTTTCACAGAATGCTTCTGTGTAGTTTATATTTGAATATATTCCTTTTTCCACTACTACGCTCTTAGCGCTCAAAATGTCCAGTTGCATTTTCTACAGAAAGAGTGTTCAGATCTGCTCAATCAAAAGTATGGTTTATCTCTGTTAGCTGAATGCACAGATCAGAAAGAAGTTTCACAGAATGATTCTGTGTAGTTTATATTTGGAGACATTTCTTTTTCCACTATTACCCTCTTAGCGCTCCGAATCTCCACTTGCATTTTCTACAGAAGGAGTGTTCCAGAACGGCTCAATCAAAACTAAGGTTGAACTCTTTTAGTTGAACAAACAGAACAGAAAGAAGTTTCACACAATTCTTCTGTGTAGTTTTTATTTGTAGACATTCTTTTTCCCAATATAGGCCTCCTAGCGCTCAGAATGTCCAATTGCAGTTTCTACAGAAAGAGTGTTTCAGAACGGCTCAATCAAAAGTAAGGTTCAACTCTGTTAGTTGAATGCACAGAACAGAAAGAAGTTTCATACAATGCTTCTGTGTAGTTTCTATTTGAACATATTCTTTTGTCCACTATTATCCACTTAGCGCTACGAATGTCCAGTTGCATTTTCTACAGACAGAGTGTTTCAAAACTGCTCAATCAAAAGTATGGTTTAACTCTGTTAGCTGAATGCTCAGATCAGAAAGTAGTTTCACAGAATGCTTCTGTGTAGTTTATATTTGAATATATTCCTTTTTCCACTACTACGCTCTTAGCGCTCCAAATGTCCAGTTGCATTTTCTACAGAAAGAGTGTTCAGATCTGCTCAATCAAAAGTATGGTTTAACTCTGTTAGCTGAATGCACAGATCAGAAAGAAGTTTCACCGAATGATTCTGTGTAGTTTATATTTGAAGACATTCCTTTTTCCACTATTACCCTCATAGCGCTCCGAATCTCTACTTGCATTTTCTACAAAAAGAGTGTTTCATAACTGCTCAATCAAAAATATGTTTTATCTCTGTTAACTGAATTTACAGATCAGAAATAAGTTTCACAGAATGCATCTGTGTAGTTTTTATTTGAAGATATTCTTTTTCCCAATGGAGGCCTCTTAGCGCTTAGCATGTCCAATTGCTGTTTCTACAGAAAGAGTGTTTCAGAACGGCTCAATCAAAAGTAAGGTTCAACTCTCTTAGTTGAATGCACAGAACAGAAAGAATTTTCACAGAATGCTACTGTGTAGTTTATATATGAATATATTCCTTTTTCCACTATTACCCTCTTAGTGCTCCGAATGTGCACTTGCATTTTCTACAGAAAGAGTGTTCAGAACTGAGCAATCAAAAGTATGGTTTAACTCTGTTAGCTTAATGAACATATCAGAAATAAGTTTCACACAATGCTTCTGTGTAGTTTTTATTTGAAGATATTATTTTTCCCAATAGAGGCCTCTTAGCGCTCAGAATGTCCAATTGCAGTTTCTACAGAAAGAGTGTTTCAGAACGGCTCAATCAAAAGTAAGGTTCAACTCTGTTAGTTGAATGCACAGAACAGAAAGAAGTTTCATACAATGCTTCTGTGTGGTTTATATTTGAACATATTCTTTTTTCCACTATTACCCACTTAGCGCTACGAATGTCCAGTTGCATTTCCGACAGACAGAGTGTTTCAAATCTGCTCAATCAAAAGTATGGTTTAACTCTGTTAGCTGAATGCTCAGATCAGAAAGAAGTTTCACAGAATGCTTCTGTGTAGTTTATATTTGAATATATTCCTTTTTCCACTACTACTCTCTTAGCGCTTCAAATGTCCAGTTGCATTTTCTACAGAAAGAGTGTTCAGATCTGCTCAATCAAAAGTATGGTTTAACTCTGTTAGCTGAATGCACAGATCAGAAAGAAGTTTCACAGAATGATTCTGTGTAGTTTATATTTCTAGACATTCCTTTTTCCACTATTACCCTCTTAGCGCTCCGAATCTCCACTTGCATTTTCTACAGAAAGAGTGTTTCAGAACGGCTCAATCAAAACTAAGGTTCAACTCTTTTAGTTGAACAAACAGAACAGAAAGAAGTTTCACACAATTCTTCTGTGTAGTTTTTATTTGTAGACATTCTTTTTCCCAATATAGGCCTCTTAGCGCTCAGAATGTCCAATTGCAGTTTCTACAGAAAGAGTGTTTCAGAACGGCTCAATCAAAAGTAAGGTTCAACTCTGTTAGTTGAATGCACAGAACAGAAAGAAGTTTCATACAATGCTTCTGTGTAGTTTATATTTGAAAATATTCTTTTTTCCACTATTACCCACTTAGGGCTACGAATGTCCAGTTGCATTTTCTACAGACAGAGTGTTTCAAAACTGCTCAATCAAAAGTATGGTTTAACTCTGTTAGCTGAATGCTCAGATCAGAAAGAAGTTTCACAGAATGCTTCTGTGTAGTTTATATTTGAATATATTCCTTTTTCCACTACTACGCTCTAAGCGCTCCAAAAGTCCAGTTGCATTTTCTACAGAAAGAGTGTTCAGATCTGCTCAATCACAAGTATGTTTTAACTCTGTTAGCTGAATGCACAGATGAGAAAGAAGTTTCACCGAATGATTCTGTGTAGTTTATATTTGAAGACATTCCTTTTTCCACTATTACCCACTTAGCGCTCCGAATCTCCACTTGCATTTTCTACAAAAAGAGTGTTTCATAACTGCTCTATCAAAAATATGTTTTATCTCTGTTAACTGAATTTACAGATCAGAAATAAGTTTCACAGAATGCATCTGTGTAGTATTTATTTGAAGATATTCTTTTTCCCAATGTAGGCCTCTTAGCGCTTAGCATGTCCAATTGCAGTTTCTACAGAAAGAGTGTTTCAGAACGGCTCAATCAAAAGTAAGGTTCAACTCTGTTAGTTGAATGCACAGAACAGAAAGAATTTTCACAGAATGCTACTGTGTAGCTTATATTTGAATATATTCCTTTTTCCACTATTACCCTCTTAGCGCTCCGAATGTCCACTTGCATTTTCTACAGAAAGAGTGTTCAGAACTGCGCAATCAAAAGTATGGTTTACCTCTGTTACCTTAATGAACATATCAGAAATAAGTTTCACACAATGCTTCTGTGTAGTTTTTATTTGAAGATATTATTTTTCCCAATAGAGGCCTCTTAGTGCTCAGAATGTCCAATTGCAGTTTCTTCAGAAAGAGTGTTTCAGAAAGGCTCAATCAAAAGTAAGGTTCAACTCTGTTAGTTGAATGCACAGAACAGAAAGAAGTTTCATACAATGCTTCTGTGTAGTTTATATTTGAACATATTCTTTTTTCCACTATTACCCACTTAGCGCGACGAATGTCCCGTTGCATTTTCTACAGACAGAGGGTTTCAAAACTGCTCAATCAAAAGTATGGTTTAACTCTGTTAGCTGAATGCTCAGATCAGAAAGAAGTTTCACAGAATGCTTCTGTGTAGTTTATATTTGAATATATTCCTTTTTCCACTACTACTCTCTTAGCGCTCCAAATGTCCAGTTGCATTTTCTACAGAAAGAGTGTTCAGATCTGCTCAATCAAAAGTATGGTTTAACTCTGTTAGCTGAATGCACAGATCAGAAAGAAGTTTCACAGAATGATTCTGTGTAGTTTATATTTCTAGACATTCCTTTTTCCACTATTACCCTCTTAGCGCTCCGAATCTCCACTTGCATTTTCTACAGAAAGAGTGTTTCAGAACGGCTCAATCAAAACTAAGGTTCAACTCTTTTAGTTGAACAAACATAACAGAAAGAAGTTTCACACAATTCTTCTGTGTAGTTTTTATTTGTAGACATTCTTTTTCCCAATATAGGCCTCTTAGCGCTCAGAATGTCCAATTGCAGTTTCTACAGAAAGATTGTTTCAGAACGGCTCAATCAAAAGTAAGGTTCAACTCTGTTAGTTGAATGCACAGAACAGAAAGAAGTTTCATACAATGCTTCTGTGTAGTTTATATTTGAACATATTGAACATATTCTTTTTTCCACTATTACCCAATTAGCGCTACGATGTCCAGTTGCATTTTCTACAGACAGAGTGTTTCAAAACTGCTCAATCAAAAGTATGGTTTAACTCTGTTAGCTGAATGCTCAGATCAGAAATAAGTTTCACAGAATGCTTCTGTGTAGTTTATATTTGAATATATTCCTTTTTCCACTACTACGCTCTTAGCGCTCCAAAAGTCCAGTTGCATTTTCTACAGAAAGAGTGTTCAGATCTGCTCAATCAAAAGTATGGTTTAACTCTGTTAGCTGAATGCACAGATCAGAAAGAAGTTTCACCGAATGATTCTGTGTAGTTTATATTTGAAGACATTCCTTTTTCCACTATTACCCACTTAGCGCTCCGAATCTCCACTTGCATTTTCTACAAAAAGAGTGTTTCATAACTGCTCAATCAAAAATATGTTTTATCTCTGTTAACTGAATTTACAGATCAGAAATAAGTTTCACAGAATGCATCTGTGTAGTTTTTATTTGAAGATATTCTTTTTCCCAATGTAGGCCTCTTAGCGCTTAGCATGTCCAATTGCAGTTTCTACAGAAAGAGTGTTTCAGAACGGCTCAATCAAAAGTAAGGTTCAACTCTGTTAGTTGAATGCACAGAACAGAAAGAATTTTCACAGAATGCTACTGTGTAGTTTATATTTGAATATATTCCTTTTTCCACTATTACCCTCTTAGCGCTCCGAATGTCCACTTGCATTTTCTACAGAAAGAGTGTTCAGAACTGCGCAATCAAAAGTATGGTTTAACTCTGTTAGCTTAATGAACATATCAGAAATAAGTTTCACACAATTCTTCTGTGTAGTTTTTACATGTAGACATTCTTTTTCCCAATATAGGACTCCTAGCGCTCAGAATGTCCAATTGCAGTTTCTACAGAAAGAGTGTTTCAGAAAGGCTCAATCAAAAGTAAGGTTCAACTCTGTTAGTTGAATGCACAGAACAGAAAGTAGTTTCATACAATGCTTCTGTGTAGTTTATATTTGAACATATTCTTTTTTCCACTATTACGCACTTAGCGCGACGAATGTCCCGTTGCATTTTCTAAAGACAGAGGGTTTCAAAACTGCTCAATCAAAAGTATGGTTTAACTCTGTTTGCTGAATGCTCAGATCAGAAAGAAGTTTCACAGAATGCTTCTGTGTAGTTTATATTTGAATATATTCCTTTTTCCACTACTACTCTCTTAGCGCTCCAAATGTCCAGTTGCATTTTCTACAGAAAGAGTGTTCAGATCTCCTCAATCAAAAGTATGGTTTAACTCTGTTAGCTGAATGCACAGATCAGAAAGAATTTTGAGAGAATTATTCTGTGTAGTTTATATTTGGAGACATTCCTTTTTCCACTATTACCCTCTAAGCGCGCCGAATCTCCACTTGCATTTTCTACAGAAGGAGTGTTTCAGAACGGCTCAATCAAAACTAAGGTTCAACTCTTTTAGTTGAACAAACAGAACAGAAATAAGTTTCACACAATTCTTCTGTGTAGTTTTTATTTGTAGACATTCTTTTTCCCAATATAGGCCTCCTAGCGCTCAGAATGTCCAATTGCAGTTTCTACAGAAAGAGTGTTTCAGAACGGCTCAATCAAAAGTAATGTTCAACTCTGTTAGTTGAATGCACAGAACAGAAAGTATTTTCACAGAATGCTACTGTGTAGTTTATATTTGAATATATTCCTTTTTCCACTATTACCCTCTTAGCGCTCCGAATGTCCACTTGCATTTTCTACAGAAAGAGTGTTCAGAACTGCGCAATCAAAAGTATGGTTTAACTCTGTTAGCTTAATGAACATATCAGAAATAAGTTTCACACAATGCTTCTGTGTAGTTTTTATTTGAAGATATTATTTTTCCCAATAGAGGCCTCTTAGCGCTCAGAATGTCCAATTGCAGTTTCTACAGAAAGAGTGTTTCAGAACGGCTCAATCAAAAGTAAGGTTCAACTCTGTTAGTTGAATGCACAGAACAGAAAGAAGTTTCATACAATGCTTCTGTGTAGTTTATATTTGAACATATTCTTTTTTCCACTATTACCCACTTAGCGCTACGAATGTCCAGTTGCATTTTCTACAGACAGAGTGTTTCAAAACTGCTCAATCAAAAGTATGGTTTAACTCTGTTAGCTGAATGCTCAGATCAGAAAGAAGTTTCACAGAATGCTTCTGTGTAGTTTATATTTGAATATATTACTTTTTCCACTACTACTCTCTTAGCGCTCCAAATGTCCAGTTGCATTTTCTACAGAAAGAGTGTTCAGATCTGCTCAATCAAAAGTATGGTTTAACTCTGTTAGCTGAATGCACAGATCAGAAAGAAGTTTCACAGAATGAGTCTGTGTAGTTTATATTTGGAGACATTCCTTTTTCCACTATTACCCTCTTAGCGCTCCGAATCTCCACTTGCATTTTCTACAGAAAGAGTGTTTCAGAACGGCTCAATCAAAACTAAGGTTCAACTCTTTAGTTGAACAAACAGAACAGAAAGAAGTTTCACACAATTCTTCTGTGTAGTTTTTATTTGTAGACATTCTTTTTCCCAATATAGGCCTCTTAGCGCTCAGAATGTCCAATTGCAGTTTCTACAGAAAGAGTGTTTCAGAACGGCTCAATCAAAAGTAAGGTTCAACTCTCTTAGTTGAATGCACAGAACAGAAAGAAGTTTCATACAATGCTTCTGTGTAGTTTATATTTGAACATATCCTTTTTTCCACTATTACCCACTTAGCGCTACGAATGTCCAGTTGCATTTTCTACAGACAGAGTGTTTCAAAACTGCTCAATCAAAAGTATGGTTTAACTCTGTTAGCTGAATGCTCAGATCAGAAAGAAGTTTCACAGAATGCTTCTGTGTAGTTTATATTTGAATATATTCCTTTTTCCACTACTACGCTCTTAGCGCTCCAAATGTCCAGTTGCATTTTCTACAGAAAGAGTGTTCAGATCTGCTCAATCAAAAGTATGGTTTAACTCTGTTAGCTGAATGCACAGATCAGAAAGAAGTTTCACCGAATGATTCTGGGTAGTTTATATTTGAAGACATTCCTTTTTCCACTATTACCCTCTTAGCGCTCCGAACCTCCACTTGCATTTTCTACAAAAAGAGTGTTTCATAACTGCTCAATCCAAAATATGTTTTATCTCTGTTAACTGAATTTACAGATCAGAAATAAGTTTCACAGAATGCATCTGTGTAGTTTTTATTTGAAGATATTCTTTTTCCCAATGTAGGCCTCTTAGCGCTTAGCATGTCCAATTGCAGTTTCTACAGAAAGAGTGTCTCAGAACGGCTCAATCAAAAGTAAGGTTCAACTCTGTTAGTTGAATGCACAGAACAGAAAGAATTTTCACAGAATGCTACTGTGTAGTTTATATTTGAATATATTCCTTTTTCCACTATTACCCTCTTAGCGCTCCGAATGTCCACTTGCATTTTCTACAGAAAGAGTGTTCAGAACTGCGCAATCAAAAGTATGGTTTAACTCTGTTAGCTTAAAGAACATATCAGAAATATGTTTCACACAATGCTTCTGTGTAGTTTTTATTTGAAGATATTATTTTTCCCAATAGAGGCCTCTTAGCGCTCAGAATGTCCAATTGCAGTTTCTACAGAAAGAGTGTTTCAGAACGGCTCAATCAAAAGTAAGGTTCAACCCTGTTAGTTGAATGCACAGAACAGAAAGAAGTTTCATACAATGCTTCTGTGTAGTTTATATTTGAACATATTCTTTTTTCCACTATTACCCACTTAGCGCTACGAATGTCCAGTTGCATTTACTACAGACAGAGTGTTTCAAAACTGCTCAATCAAAAGTATGGTTTAACTCTGTTAGCTGAATGCTCAGATCAGAAAGAAGTTTCACAGAATGCTTCTGTGTAGTTTATATTTGAATATATTCCTTTTTCCACTACTACTCTCTTAGCGCTCCAAATGTCCAGTTGCATTTTCTACAGAAAGAGTGTTCAGATCTGCTCAATCAAAAGTATGGTTTAACTCTGTTAGCTGAATGCACAGATCAGAAACAAGTTTCACAGAATGAGTCTGTGTAGTTTATATTTGGAGACATTCCTTTTTCCACTATTACCCTCTTAGCGCTCCGAATCTCCACTTGCATTTTCTACAGAAAGAGTGTTTCAGAACGGCTCAATCAAAACTAAGGTTCAACTCTTTAGTTGAACAAACAGAACAGAAAGAAGTTTCACACAATTCTTCTGTGTAGTTTTTATTTGTAGACATTCTTTTTCCCAATATAGGCCTCTTAGCGCTCAGAATGTCCAATTGCAGTTTCTACAGAAAGAGTGTTTCAGAACGGCTCAAACAAAAGTAAGGTTCAACTCTCTTAGTTGAATGCACAGAACAGAAAGAAGTTTCATACAATGCTTCTGTGTAGTTTATATTTGAACATATTCTTTTTTCCACTATTACCCACTTAGCGCTACGAATGTCCAGTTGCATTTTCTACAGACAGAGTGTTTCAAAACTGCTCAATCAAAAGTATGGTTTAACTCTGTTAGCTGAATGCTCAGATCAGAAAGAAGTTTCACAGAATGCTTCTGTGTAGTTTATATTTGAATATATTCCTTTTTCCACTACTACGCTCTTAGCGCTCCAAATGTCCAGTTGCATTTTCTACAGAAAGAGTGTTCAGATCTGCTCAATCAAAAGTATGGTTTAACTCTGTTAGCTGAATGCACAGATCAGAAAGAAGTTTCACCGAATGATTCTGGGTAGTTTATATTTGAAGACATTCCTTTTTCCACTATTACCCTCTTAGCGCTCCGAACCTCCACTTGCATTTTCTACAAAAAGAGTGTTTCATAACTGCTCAATCCAAAATATGTTTTATCTCTGTTAACTGAATTTACAGATCAGAAATAAGTTTCACAGAATGCATCTGTGTAGTTTTTATTTGAAGATATTCTTTTTCCCAATGTAGGCCTCTTAGCGCTTAGCATGTCCAATTGCAGTTTCTACAGAAAGAGTGTTTCAGAACGGCTCAATCAAAAGTAAGGTTCAACTCTGTTAGTTGAATGCACAGAACAGAAAGAATTTTCACAGAATGCTACTGTGTAGTTTATATTTGAATATATTCCTTTTTCCACTATTACCCTCTTAGCGCTCCGAATGTCCACTTGCATTTTCTACAGAAAGAGTGTTAAGAACTGCGCAATCAAAAGTATGGTTTAACTCTGTTAGCTTAAAGAACATATCAGAAATATGTTTCACACAATGTTTCTGTGTAGTTTTTATTTGAAGATATTATTTTTCCCAATAGAGGCCTCTTAGCGCTCAGAATGTCCAATTGCAGTTTCTACAGAAAGAGTGTTTCAGAACGGCTCAATCAAAAGTAAGGTTCAACTCTGTTAGTTGAATGCACAGAACAGAAAGAAGTTTCATACAATGCTTCTGTGTAGTTTATATTTGAACATATTCTTTTTTCCACTATTACCCACTTAGCGCTACGAATGTCCAGTTGCATTTTCTACAGACAGAGTGTTTCAAAACTGCTCAATCAAAAGTATGGTTTAACTCTGTTAGCTGAATGCTCAGATCAGAAGAAGTTTCACAGAATGCTTCTGTGTAGTTTATATTTGAATATATTCCTTTTTCCACTATTACTCTCTTAGCGCTCCAAATGTCCAGTTGCATTTTCTACAGAAAGAGTGTTCAGATCTGCTCAATCAAAAGTATGGTTTAACTCTGTTAGCTGAATGCACAGATCAGAAAGAAGTTTCACAGAATGAGTCTGTGTAGTTTATATTTGGAGACATTCCTTTTTCCACTATTACCCTCTTAGCGCTCCGAATCTCCACTTGCATTTTCTACAGAAAGAGTGTTTCAGAACGGCTCAATCAAAACTAAGGTTCAACTCTTTAGTTGAACAAACAGAACAGAAAGAAGTTTCACACAATTCTTCTGTGTAGTTTTTATTTGTAGACATTCTTTTCCCAATATAGGCCTCTTAGCGCTCAGAATGTCCAATTGCAGTTTCTACAGAAAGAGTGTTTCAGAACGGCTCAATCAAAAGTAAGGTTCAACTCTCTTAGTTGAATGCACAGAACAGAAAGAAGTTTCATACAATGCTTCTGTGTAGTTTATATTTGAACATATTCTTTTTTCCACTATTACCCACTGAGCGCTACGAATGTCCAGTTGCATTTTCTACAGACAGAGTGTTTCAAAACTGCTCAATCAAAAGTATGGTTTAACTCTGTTAGCTGAATGCTCAGATCAGAAAGAAGTTTCACAGAATGCTTCTGTGTAGTTTATATTTGAATATATTCCTTTTTCCACTACTACGCTCTTAGCGCTCCAAATGTCCAGTTGCATTTTCTACAGAAAGAGTGTTCAGATCTGCTCAATCAAAAGTATGGTTTAACTCTTTTAGCTGAATGCACAGATCAGAAAGAAGTTTCACCGAATGATTCTGGGTAGTTTATATTTGAAGACATTCCTTTTTCCACTATTACCCTCTTAGCGCTCCGAAACTCCACTTGCATTTTCTACAAAAATAGTGTTTCATAACTGCTCAATCAAAAATATGTTTTATCTCTGTTAACTGAATTTACAGATCAGAAATAAGTTTCACAGAATGCATCTGTGTAGTTTTTATTTGAAGATATTCTTTTTCCCAATGTAGGCCTCTTAGCGCTTAGCATGTCCAATTGCAGTTTCTACAGAAAGAGTGTTTCAGAACGGCTCAATCAAAAGTAAGGTTCAACTCTGTTAGTTGAATGCACAGAACAGAAAGAATTTTCACAGAATGCTACTGTGTAGTTTATATTTGAATATATTCCTTTTTCCACTATTACCCTCTTAGCGCTCCGAATGTCCACTTGCATTTTCTACAGAAAGAGTGTTCAGAACTGCGCAATCAAAAGTATGGTTTAACTCTGTTACCTTAAAGAACATATCAGAAATATGTTTCACACAATGCTTCTGTGTAGTTTTTATTTGAAGATATTATTTTTCCCAATAGAGGCCTCTTAGCGCTCAGAATGTCCAATTGCAGTTTCTACAGAAAGAGTGTTTCAGAACGGCTCAATCAAAAGTAAGGTTCAACCCTGTTAGTTGAATGCACAGAACAGAAAGAAGTTTCATACAATGCTTCTGTGTAGTTTATATTTGAACATATTTTTTTCCACTATTACCCACTTAGCGCTACGAATGTCCAGTTGCATTTACTACAGACAGAGTGTTTCAAAACTGCTCAATCAAAAGTATGGTTTAACTCTGTTAGCTGAATGCTCAGATCAGAAAGAAGTTTCACAGAATGCTTCTGTGAAGTTTATATTTGAATATATTCCTTTTTCCACTACTACTCTCTTAGCGCTCCAAATGTCCAGTTGCATTTTCTACAGAAAGAGTGTTCAGATCTGCTCAATCAAAAGTATGGTTTAACTCTGTTAGCTGAATGCACAGATCAGAAAGAAGTTTCACAGAATGAGTCTGTGTAGTTTATATTTGGAGACATTCCTTTTTCCACTATTACCCTCTTAGCGCTCCGAATCTCCACTTGCATTTTCTACAGAAAGAGTGTTTCAGAACGGCTCAATCAAAACTAAGGTTCAACTCTTTAGTTGAACAAACAGAACAGAAAGAAGTTTCACACAATTCTTCTGTGTAGTTTTTATTTGTAGACATTCTTTTTCCCAATATAGGCCTCTTAGCGCTCAGAATGTCGAATTGCAGTTTCTACAGAAAGAGTGTTTCAGAACGGCTCAATCAAAAGTAAGGTTCAACTCTCTTAGTTGAATGCACAGAACAGAAAGAAGTTTCATACAATGCTTCTGTGTAGTTTATATTTGAACATATTCTTTTTTCCACTATTACCCACTGAGCGCTACGAATGTCCAGTTGTATTTTCTACAGACAGAGTGTTTCAAAACTGCTCAATCAAAAGTATGGTTTAACTCTGTTAGCTGAATGCTCAGATCAGAAAGTAGTTTCACAGAATGCTTCTGTGTAGTTTATATTTGAATATATTCCTTTTTCCACTACTACGCTCTTAGCGCTCCAAATGTCCAGTTGCATTTTCTACAGAAAGAGTGTTCAGATCTGCTCAATCAAAAGTATGGTTTAACTCTGTTAGCTGAATGCACAGATCAGAAAGAAGTTTCACCGAATGATTCTGGGTAGTTTATATTTGAAGACATTCCTTTTTCCACTATTACCCACTTAGCGCTCCGAACCTCCACTTGCATTTTCTACAAAAAGAGTGTTTCATAACTGCTCAATCCAAAATATGTTTTATCTCTGTTAACTGAATTTACAGATCAGAAATAAGTTTCACAGAATGCATCTGTGTAGTTTTTATTTGAAGATATTCTTTTTCCCAATGTAGGCCTCTTAGCGCTTAGCATGTCCAATTGCAGTTTCTACAGAAAGAGTGTTTCAGAACGGCTCAATCAAAAGTAAGGTTCAACTCTGTTAGTTGAATGCACAGAACAGAAAGAATTTTCACAGAATGCTACTGTGTAGTTTATATTTGAATATATTCCTTTTTCCACTATTACACTCTTAGCGCTCCGAATGTCCACTTGCATTTTCTACAGAAAGAGTGTTCAGAACTGCGCAATCAAAAGTATGGTTTAACTCTGTTACCTTAAAGAACATATCAGAAATATGTTTCACACAATGCTTCTGTGTAGTTTTTATTTGAAGATATTATTTTTCCCAATAGAGGCCTCTTAGCGCTCAGAATGTCCAATTGCAGTTTCTACAGAAAGAGTGTTTCAGAACGGCTCAATCAAAAGTAAGGTTCAACCCTGTTAGTTGAATGCACAGAACAGAAAGAAGTTTCATACAATGCTTCTGTGTAGTTTATATTTGAACATATTTTTTTCCACTATTACCCACTTAGCGCTACGAATGTCCAGTTGCATTTACTACAGACAGAGTGTTTCAAAACTGCTCAATCAAAAGTATGGTTTAACTCTGTTAGCTGAATGCTCAGATCAGAAAGAAGTTTCACAGAATGCTTCTGTGAAGTTTATATTTGAATATATTCCTTTTTCCACTACTACTCTCTTAGCGCTCCAAATGTCCAGTTGCATTTTCTACAGAAAGAGTGTTCAGATCTGCTCAATCAAAAGTATGGTTTAACTCTGTTAGCTGAATGCACAGATCAGAAAGAAGTTTCACAGAATGAGTCTGTGTAGTTTATATTTGGAGACATTCCTTTTTCCACTATTACCCTCTTAGCGCTCCGAATCTCCACTTGCATTTTCTACAGAAAGAGTGTTTCAGAACGGCTCAATCAAAACTAAGGTTCAACTCTTTAGTTGAACAAACAGAACAGAAAGAAGTTTCACACAATTCTTCTGTGTAGTTTTTATTTGTAGACATTCTTTTTCCCAATATAGGCCTCTTAGCGCTCAGAATGTCGAATTGCAGTTTCTACAGAAAGAGTGTTTCAGAACGGCTCAATCAAAAGTAAGGTTCAACTCTCTTAGTTGAATGCACAGAACAGAAAGAAGTTTCATACAATGCTTCTGTGTAGTTTATATTTGAACATATTCTTTTTTCCACTATTACCCACTGAGCGCTACGAATGTCCAGTTGTATTTTCTACAGACAGAGTGTTTCAAAACTGCTCAATCAAAAGTATGGTTTAACTCTGTTAGCTGAATGCTCAGATCAGAAAGTAGTTTCACAGAATGCTTCTGTGTAGTTTATATTTGAATATATTCCTTTTTCCACTACTACGCTCTTAGCGCTCCAAATGTCCAGTTGCATTTTCTACAGAAAGAGTGTTCAGATCTGCTCAATCAAAAGTATGGTTTAACTCTGTTAGCTGAATGCACAGATCAGAAAGAAGTTTCACCGAATGATTCTGGGTAGTTTATATTTGAAGACATTCCTTTTTCCACTATTACCCACTTAGCGCTCCGAACCTCCACTTGCATTTTCTACAAAAAGTGTGTTTCATAACTGCTCAATCCAAAATATGTTTTATCTCTGTTAACTGAATTTACAGATCAGAAATAAGTTTCACAGAATGCATCTGTGTAGTTTTTATTTGAAGATATTCTTTTTCCCAATGTAGGCCTCTTAGCGCTTAGCATGTCCAATTGCAGTTTCTACAGAAAGAGTGTTTCAGAACGGCTCAATCAAAAGTAAGGTTCAACTCTGTTAGTTGAATGCACAGAACAGAAAGAATTTTCACAGAATGCTACTGTGTAGTTTATATTTGAATATATTCCTTTTTCCACTATTACACTCTTAGCGCTCCGAATGTCCACTTGCATTTTCTACAGAAAGAGTGTTCAGAACTGCGCAATCAAAAGTATGGTTTAACTCTGTTAGCTTAAAGAACATATCAGAAATATGTTTCACACAATGCTTCTGTGTAGTTTTTATTTGAAGATATTATTTTTCCCAATAGAGGCCTCTTAGCGCTCAGAATGTCCAATTGCAGTTTCTACAGAAAGAGTGTTTCAGAACGGCTCAATCAAAAGTAAGGTTCAACTCTGTTAGTTGAATGCACAGAACAGAAAGAAGTTTCATACAATGCTTCTGTGTAGTTTATATTTGAACATATTCTTTTTTCCACTATTACCCACTTAGCGCTACGAATGTCCAGTTGCATTTTCTACAGACAGTGTGTTTCAAAACTGCTCAATCAAAAGTATGGTTTAACTCTGTTAGCTGAATGCTCAGATCAGAAAGAAGTTTCACAGAATGCTTCTGTGTAGTTTATATTTGAATATATTCCTTTTTCCACTACTACTCTCTTAGCGCTCCAAATGTCCAGTTGCATTTTCTACAGAAAGAGTGTTCAGATCTGCTCAATCAAAAGTATGGTTTAACTCTGATAGCTGAATGCACAGATCAGAAAGAAGTTTCACAGAATGAGTCTGTGTAGTTTATATTTGGAGACATTCCTTTTTCCACTATTACCCTCTTAGCGCTCCGAATCTCCACTTGCATTTTCTACAGAAAGAGTGTTTCAGAACGGCTCAATCAAAACTAAAGTTCAACTCTTTAGTTGAACAAACAGAACAGAAAGAAGTTTCACACAATTCTTCTGTGTAGTTTTTATTTGTAGACATTCTTTTCCCAATATAGGCCTCTTAGCGCTCAGAATGTCCAATTGCAGTTTCTACAGAAAGAGTGTTTCAGAACGGCTCAATCAAAAGTAAGGTTCAACTCTCTTAGTTGAATGCACAGAACAGAAAGAAGTTTCATACAATGCTTCTGTGTAGTTTATATTTGAACATATTCTTTTTTCCACTATTACCCACTGAGCGCTACGAATGTCCAGTTGCATTTTCTACAGACAGAGTGTTTCAAAACTGCTCAATCAAAAGTATGGTTTAACTCTGTTAGCTGAATGCTCAGATCAGAAAGAAGTTTCACAGAATGCTTCTGTGTAGTTTATATTTGAATATATTCCTTTTTCCACTACTACGCTCTTAGCGCTCCAAATGTCCAGTTGCATTTTCTACAGAAAGAGTGTTCAGATCTGCTCAATCAAAAGTATGGTTTAACTCTGTTAGCTGAATGCACAGATCAGAAAGAAGTTTCACCGAATGATTCTGGGTAGTTTATATTTGAAGACATTCCTTTTTCCACTATTACCCTCTTAGCGCTCCGAAACTCCACTTGCATTTTCTACAAAAATAGTGTTTCATAACTGCTCAATCAAAAATATGTTTTATCTCTGTTAACTGAATTTACAGATCAGAAATAAGTTTCACAGAATGCATCTGTGTAGTTTTTATTTGAAGATATTCTTTTTCCCAATGTAGGCCTCTTAGCGCTTAGCATGTCCAATTGCAGTTTCTACAGAAAGAGTGTTTCAGAACGGCTCAATCAAAAGTAAGGTTCAACTCTGTTAGTTGAATGCACAGAACAGAAAGAATTTTCACAGAATGCTACTGTGTAGTTTATATTTGAATATATTCCTTTTTCCACTATTACCCTCTTAGCGCTCCGAATGTCCACTTGCATTTTCTACAGAAAGAGTGTTCAGAACTGCGCAATCAAAAGTATGGTTTAACTCTGTTACCTTAAAGAACATATCAGAAATATGTTTCACACAATGCTTCTGTGTAGTTTTTATTTGAAGATATTATTTTTCCCAATAGAGGCCTCTTAGCGCTCAGAATGTCCAATTGCAGTTTCTACAGAAAGAGTGTTTCAGAACGGCTCAATCAAAAGTAAGGTTCAACCCTGTTAGTTGAATGCACAGAACAGAAAGAATTTTCATACAATGCTTCTGTGTAGTTTATATTTGAACATATTCTTTTTTCCACTATTACCCACTTAGCGCTACGAATGTCCAGTTGCATTTACTACAGACAGAGTGTTTCAAAACTGCTCAATCAAAAGTATGGTTTAACTCTGTTAGCTGAATGCTCAGATCAGAAAGAAGTTTCACAGAATGCTTCTGTGTAGTTTATATTTGAATATATTACTTTTTCCACTACTACTCTCTTAGCGCTCCAAATGTCCAGTTGCATTTTCTACAGAAAGAGTGTTCAGATCTGCTCAATCAAAAGTATGGTTTAACTCTGTTAGCTGAATGCACAGATCAGAAAGAAGTTTCACAGAATGAGTCTGTGTAGTTTATATTTGGAGACATTCCTTTTTCCACTATTACCCTCTTAGCGCTCCGAATCTCCACTTGCATTTTCTACAGAAAGAGTGTTTCAGAACGGCTCAATCAAAACTAAGGTTCAACTCTTTAGTTGAACAAACAGAACAGAAAGAAGTTTCACACAATTCTTCTGTGTAGTTTTTATTTGTAGACATTCTTTTTCCCAATATAGGCCTCTTAGCGCTCAGAATGTCCAATTGCAGTTTCTACAGAAAGAGTGTTTCAGAACGGCTCAATCAAAAGTAAGGTTCAACTCTCTTAGTTGAATGCACAGAACAGAAAGAAGTTTCATACAATGCTTCTGTGTAGTTTATATTTGAACATATTCTTTTTTCCACTATTACCCACTGAGCGCTACGAATGTCCAGTTGTATTTTCTACAGACAGAGTGTTTCAAAACTGCTCAATCAAAAGTATGGTTTAACTCTGTTAGCTGAATGCTCAGATCAGAAAGTAGTTTCACAGAATGCTTCTGTGTAGTTTATATTTGAATATATTCCTTTTTCCACTACTACGCTGTTAGCGCTCCAAATGTCCAGTTGCATTTTCTACAGAAAGAGTGTTCAGATCTGCTCAATCAAAAGTATGGTTTAACTCTGTTAGCTGAATGCACAGATCAGAAAGAAGTTTCACCGAATGATTCTGGGTAGTTTATATTTGAAGACATTCCTTTTTCCACTATTACCCACTTA
This sequence comes from Symphalangus syndactylus, assembly GCF_028878055.3. Lineage (NCBI taxonomy): Eukaryota > Metazoa > Chordata > Mammalia > Primates > Hylobatidae > Symphalangus > Symphalangus syndactylus. Next base: position 6,216,110 of record NC_072445.2, on the reverse strand, counting down.
GCGCTCCGAACCTCCACTTGCATTTTCTACAAAAAGAGTGTTTCATAACTGCTCAATCCAAAATATGTTTTATCTCTGTTAACTGAATTTACAGATCAGAAATAAGTTTCACAGAATGCATCTGTGTAGTTTTTATTTGAAGATATTCTTTTTCCCAATGTAGGCCTCTTAGCGCTTAGCATGTCCAATTGCAGTTTCTACAGAAAGAGTGTTTCAGAACGGCTCAATCAAAAGTAAGGTTCAACTCTGTTAGTTGAATGCACAGAACAGAAAGAATTTTCACAGAATGCTACTGTGTAGTTTATATTTGAATATATTCCTTTTTCCACTATTACACTCTTAGCGCTCCGAATGTCCACTTGCATTTTCTACAGAAAGAGTGTTCAGAACTGCGCAATCAAAAGTATGGTTTAACTCTGTTAGCTTAAAGAACATATCAGAAATATGTTTCACACAATGCTTCTGTGTAGTTTTTATTTGAAGATATTATTTTTCCCAATAGAGGCCTCTTAGCGCTCAGAATGTCCAATTGCAGTTTCTACAGAAAGAGTGTTTCAGAACGGCTCAATCAAAAGTAAGGTTCAACTCTGTTAGTTGAAGGCACAGAACGAAAGAAGTTTCATACAATGCTTCTGTGTAGTTTATATTTGAACATATTCTTTTTTCCACTATTACCCACTTAGCGCTACGAATGTCCAGTTGCATTTTCTACAGACAGAGTGTTTCAAAACTGCTCAATCAAAAGTATGGTTTAACTCTGTTAGCTGAATGCTCAGATCAGAAAGAAGTTTCACAGAATGCTTCTGTGTAGTTTATATTTGAATATATTCCTTTTTCCACTACTACTCTCTTAGCGCTCCAAATGTCCAGTTGCATTTTCTACAGAAAGAGTGTTCAGATCTGCTCAATCAAAAGTATGGTTTAACTCTGTTAGCTGAATGCACAGATCAGAAAGAAGTTTCACAGAATGAGTCTGTGTAGTTTATATTTGGAGACATTCCTTTTTCCACTATTACCCTCTTAGCGCTCCGAATCTCCACTTGCATTTTCTACAGAAAGAGTGTTTCAGAACGGCTCAATCAAAACTAAAGTTCAACTCTTTATTTGAACAAACAGAACAGAAAGAAGTTTCACACAATTCTTCTGTGTAGTTTTTATTTGTAGACATTCTTTTCCCAATATAGGCCTCTTAGCGCTCAGAATGTCCAATTGCAGTTTCTACAGAAAGAGTGTTTCAGAACGGCTCAATCAAAAGTAAGGTTCAACTCTCTTAGTTGAATGCACAGAACAGAAAGAAGTTTCATACAATGCTTCTGTGTAGTTTATATTTGAACATATTCTTTTTTCCACTATTACCCACTGAGCGCTACGAATGTCCAGTTGCATTTTCTACAGACAGAGTGTTTCAAAACTGCTCAATCAAAAGTATGGTTTAACTCTGTTAGCTGAATGCTCAGATCAGAAAGAAGTTTCACAGAATGCTTCTGTGTAGTTTATATTTGAATATATTCCTTTTTCCACTACTACGCTCTTAGCGCTCCAAATGTCCAGTTGCATTTTCTACAGAAAGAGTGTTCAGATCTGCTCAATCAAAAGTATGGTTTAACTCTGTTAGCTGAATGCACAGATCAGAAAGAAGTTTCACCGAATGATTCTGGGTAGTTTATATTTGAAGACATTCCTTTTTCCACTATTACCCTCTTAGCGCTCCGAAAATCCACTTGCATTTTCTACAAAAATAGTGTTTCATAACTGCTCAATCAAAAATATGTTTTATCTCTGTTAACTGAATTTACAGATCAGAAATAAGTTTCACAGAATGCATCTGTGTAGTTTTTATTTGAAGATATTCTTTTTCCCAATGTAGGCCTCTTAGCGCTTAGCATGTCCAATTGCAGTTTCTACAGAAAGAGTGTTTCAGAACGGCTCAATCAAAAGTAAGGTTCAACTCTGTTAGTTGAATGCACAGAACAGAAAGAATTTTCACAGAATGCTACTGTGTAGTTTATATTTGAATATATTCCTTTTTCCACTATTACCCTCTTAGCGCTCCGAATGTCCACTTGCATTTTCTACAGAAAGAGTGTTCAGAACTGCGCAATCAAAAGTATGGTTTAACTCTGTTACCTTAAAGAACATATCAGAAATATGTTTCACACAATGCTTCTGTGTAGTTTTTATTTGAAGATATTATTTTTCCCAATAGAGGCCTCTTAGCGCTCAGAATGTCCAATTGCAGTTTCTACAGAAAGAGTGTTTCAGAACGGCTCAATCAAAAGTAAGGTTCAACTCTGTTAGTTGAATGCACAGAACAGAAAGAAGTTTCATACAATGCTTCTGTGTAGTTTATATTTGAACATATTCTTTTTTCCACTATTACCCACTTAGCGCTACGAATGTCCAGTTGCATTTTCTACAGACAGAGTGTTTCAAAACTGCTCAATCAAAAGTATGGTTTAACTCTGTTAGCTGAATGCTCAGATCAGAAAGAAGTTTCACAGAATGCTTCTGTGTAGTTTATATTTGAATATATTCCTTTTTCCACTACTACTCTCTTAGCGCTCCAAATGTCCAGTTGCATTTTCTACAGAAAGAGTGTTCAGATCTGCTCAATCAAAAGTATGGTTTAACTCTGTTAGCTGAATGCACAGATCAGAAAGAAGTTTCACAGAATGAGTCTGTGTAGTTTATATTTGGAGACATTCCTTTTTCCACTATTACCCTCTTAGCGCTCCGAATCTCCACTTGCATTTTCTACAGAAAGAGTGTTTCAGAACGGCTCAATCAAAACTAAGGTTCAACTCTTTAGTTGAACAAACAGAACAGAAAGAAGTTTCACACAATTCTTCTGTGTAGTTTTTATTTGTAGACATTCTTTTTCCCAATATAGGCCTCTTAGCGCTCAGAATGTCCAATTGCAGTTTCTACAGAAAGAGTGTTTCAGAACGGCTCAATCAAAAGTAAGGTTCAACTCTCTTATTTGAATGCACAGAACAGAAAGAAGTTTCATACAATGCTTCTGTGTAGTTTATATTTGAACATATCCTTTTTTCCACTATTACCCACTTAGCGCTACGAATGTCCAGTTGCATTTTCTACAGACAGAGTGTTTCAAAACTGCTCAATCAAAAGTATGGTTTAACTCTGTTAGCTGAATGCTCAGATCAGAAAGAAGTTTCACAGAATGCTTCTGTGTAGTTTATATTTGAATATATTCCTTTTTCCACTACTACGCTCTTAGCGCTCCAAATGTCCAGTTGCATTTTCTACAGAAAGAGTGTTCAGATCTGCTCAATCAAAAGTATGGTTTAACTCTGTTAGCTGAATGCACAGATCAGAAAGAAGTTTCACCGAATGATTCTGGGTAGTTTATATTTGAAGACATTCCTTTTTCCACTATTACCCTCTTAGCGCTCCGAACCTACACTTGCATTTTCTACAAAAAGAGTGTTTCATAACTGCTCAATCCAAAATATGTTTTATCTCTGTTAACTGAATTTACAGATCAGAAATAAGTTTCACAGAATGCATCTGTGTAGTTTTTATTTGAAGATATTCTTTTTCCCAATGTAGGCCTCTTAGCGCTTAGCATGTCCAATTGCAGTTTCTACAGAAAGAGTGTCTCAGAACGGCTCAATCAAAAGTAAGGTTCAACTCTGTTAGTTGAATGCACAGAACAGAAAGAATTTTCACAGAATGCTACTGTGTAGTTTATATTTGATTATATTCCTTTTTCCACTATTACCCTCTTAGCGCTCCGAATGTCCACTTGCATTTTCTACAGAAAGAGTGTTCAGAACTGCGCAATCAAAAGTATGGTTTAACTCTGTTAGCTTAAAGAACATATCAGAAATATGTTTCACACAATGCTTCTGTGTAGTTTTTATTTGAAGATATTATTTTTCCCAATAGAGGCCTCTTAGCGCTCAGAATGTTCAATTGCAGTTTCTACAGAAAGAGTGTTTCAGAACGGCTCAATCAAAAGTAAGGTTCAACCCTGTTAGTTGAATGCACAGAACAGAAAGAAGTTTCATACAATGCTTCTGTGTAGTTTATATTTGAACATATTCTTTTTTCCACTATTACCCACTTAGCGCTACGAATGTCCAGTTGCATTTACTACAGACAGAGTGTTTCAAAACTGCTCAATCAAAAGTATGGTTTAACTCTGTTAGCTGAATGCTCAGATCAGAAAGAAGTTTCACAGAATGCTTCTGTGTAGTTTATATTTGAATATATTCCTTTTTCCACTACTACTCTCTTAGCGCTCCAAATGTCCAGTTGCATTTTCTACAGAAAGAGTGTTCAGATCTGCTCAATCAAAAGTATGGTTTAACTCTGTTAGCTGAATGCACAGATCACAAACAAGTTTCACAGAATGTGTCTGTGTAGTTTATATTTGGAGACATTCCTTTTTCCACTATTACCCTCTTAGCGCTCCGAATCTCCACTTGCATTTTCTACAGAAAGAGTGTTTCAGAACGGCTCAATCAAAACTAAGGTTCAACTCTTTAGTTGAACAAACAGAACAGAAAGAAGTTTCACACAATTCTTCTGTGTAGTTTTTATTTGTAGACATTCTTTTTCCCAATATAGGCCTCTTAGCGCTCAGAATGTCCAATTGCAGTTTCTACAGAAAGAGTGTTTCAGAACGGCTCAATCAAAAGTAAGGTTCAACTCTCTTAGTTGAATGCACAGAACAGAAAGAAGTTTCATACAATGCTTCTGTGTAGTTTATATTTGAACATATTCTTTTTTCCACTATTACCCACTTAGCGCTACGAATGTCCAGTTGCATTTTCTACAGACAGAGTGTTTCAAAACTGCTCAATCAAAAGTATGGTTTAACTCTGTTAGCTGAATGCTCAGATCAGAAAGAAGTTTCACAGAATGCTTCTGTGTAGTTTATATTTGAATATATTCCTTTTTCCACTACTACGCTCTTAGCGCTCCAAATGTCCAGTTGCATTTTCTACAGAAAGAGTGTTCAGATCTGCTCAATCAAAAGTATGGTTTAACTCTGTTAGCTGAATGCACAGATCAGAAAGAAGTTTCACCGAATGATTCTGGGTAGTTTATATTTGAAGACATTCCTTTTTCCACTATTACCCTCTTAGCGCTCCGAACCTCCACTTGCATTTTCTACAAAAAGAGTGTTTCATAACTGCTCAATCCAAAATATGTTTTATCTCTGTTAACTGAATTTACAGATCAGAAATAAGTTTCACAGAATGCATCTGTGTAGTTTTTATTTGAAGATATTCTTTTTCCCAATGTAGGCCTCTTAGCGCTTAGCATGTCCAATTGCAGTTTCTACAGAAAGAGTGTTTCAGAACGGCTCAATCAAAAGTAAGGTTCAACTCTGTTAGTTGAATGCACAGAACAGAAAGAATTTTCACAGAATGCTACTGTGTAGTTTATATTTGAATATATTCCTTTTTCCACTATTACACTCTTAGCGCTCCGAATGTCCACTTGCATTTTCTACAGAAAGAGTGTTCAGAACTGCGCAATCAAAAGTATGGTTTAACTCTGTTAGCTTAAAGAACATATCAGAAATATGTTTCACACAATGCTTCTGTGTAGTTTTTATTTGAAGATATTATTTTTCCCAATAGAGGCCTCTTAGCGCTCAGAATGTCCAATTGCAGTTTCTACAGAAAGAGTGTTTCAGAACGGCTCAATCAAAAGTAAGGTTCAACTCTGTTAGTTGAATGCACAGAACAGAAAGAAGTTTCATACAATGCTTCTGTGTAGTTTATATTTGAACATATTCTTTTTTCCACTATTACCCACTTAGCGCTACGAATGTCCAGTTGCATTTTCTACAGACAGTGTGTTTCAAAACTGCTCAATCAAAAGTATGGTTTAACTCTGTTAGCTGAATGCTCAGATCAGAAAGAAGTTTCACAGAATGCTTCTGTGTAGTTTATATTTGAATATATTCCTTTTTCCACTACTACTCTCTTAGCGCTCCAAATGTCCAGTTGCATTTTCTACAGAAAGAGTGTTCAGATCTGCTCAATCAAAAGTATGGTTTAACTCTGATAGCTGAATGCACAGATCAGAAAGAAGTTTCACAGAATGAGTCTGTGTAGTTTATATTTGGAGACATTCCTTTTTCCACTATTACCCTCTTAGCGCTCCGAATCTCCACTTGCATTTTCTACAGAAAGAGTGTTTCAGAACGGCTCAATCAAAACTAAAGTTCAACTCTTTAGTTGAACAAACAGAACAGAAAGAAGTTTCACACAATTCTTCTGTGTAGTTTTTATTTGTAGACATTCTTTTCCCAATATAGGCCTCTTAGCGCTCAGAATGTCCAATTGCAGTTTCTACAGAAAGAGTGTTTCAGAACGGCTCAATCAAAAGTAAGGTTCAACTCTCTTAGTTGAATGCACAGAACAGAAAGAAGTTTCATACAATGCTTCTGTGTAGTTTATATTTGAACATATTCTTTTTTCCACTATTACCCACTGAGCGCTACGAATGTCCAGTTGCATTTTCTACAGACAGAGTGTTTCAAAACTGCTCAATCAAAAGTATGGTTTAACTCTGTTAGCTGAATGCTCAGATCAGAAAGAAGTTTCACAGAATGCTTCTGTGTAGTTTATATTTGAATATATTCCTTTTTCCACTACTACGCTCTTAGCGCTCCAAATGTCCAGTTGCATTTTCTACAGAAAGAGTGTTCAGATCTGCTCAATCAAAAGTATGGTTTAACTCTGTTAGCTGAATGCACAGATCAGAAAGAAGTTTCACCGAATGATTCTGGGTAGTTTATATTTGAAGACATTCCTTTTTCCACTATTACCCTCTTAGCGCTCCGAAACTCCACTTGCATTTTCTACAAAAATAGTGTTTCATAACTGCTCAATCAAAAATATGTTTTATCTCTGTTAACTGAATTTACAGATCAGAAATAAGTTTCACAGAATGCATCTGTGTAGTTTTTATTTGAAGATATTCTTTTTCCCAATGTAGGCCTCTTAGCGCTTAGCATGTCCAATTGCAGTTTCTACAGAAAGAGTGTTTCAGAACGGCTCAATCAAAAGTAAGGTTCAACTCTGTTAGTTGAATGCACAGAACAGAAAGAATTTTCACAGAATGCTACTGTGTAGTTTATATTTGAATATATTCCTTTTTCCACTATTACCCTCTTAGCGCTCCGAATGTCCACTTGCATTTTCTACAGAAAGAGTGTTCAGAACTGCGCAATCAAAAGTATGGTTTAACTCTGTTACCTTAAAGAACATATCAGAAATATGTTTCACACAATGCTTCTGTGTAGTTTTTATTTGAAGATATTATTTTTCCCAATAGAGGCCTCTTAGCGCTCAGAATGTCCAATTGCAGTTTCTACAGAAAGAGTGTTTCAGAAGGGCTCAATCAAAAGTAAGGTTCAACCCTGTTAGTTGAATGCACAGAACAGAAAGAATTTTCATACAATGCTTCTGTGTAGTTTATATTTGAACATATTCTTTTTTCCACTATTACCCACTTAGCGCTACGAATGTCCAGTTGCATTTACTACAGACAGAGTGTTTCAAAACTGCTCAATCAAAAGTATGGTTTAACTCTGTTAGCTGAATGCTCAGATCAGAAAGAAGTTTCACAGAATGCTTCTGTGTAGTTTATATTTGAATATATTACTTTTTCCACTACTACTCTCTTAGCGCTCCAAATGTCCAGTTGCATTTTCTACAGAAAGAGTGTTCAGATCTGCTCAATCAAAAGTATGGTTTAACTCTGTTAGCTGAATGCACAGATCAGAAAGAAGTTTCACAGAATGAGTCTGTGTAGTTTATATTTGGAGACATTCCTTTTTCCACTATTACCCTCTTAGCGCTCCGAATCTCCACTTGCATTTTCTACAGAAAGAGTGTTTCAGAACGGCTCAATCAAAACTAAGGTTCAACTCTTTAGTTGAACAAACAGAACAGAAAGAAGTTTCACACAATTCTTCTGTGTAGTTTTTATTTGTAGACATTCTTTTCCCAATATAGGCCTCTTAGCGCTCAGAATGTCCAATTGCAGTTTCTACAGAAAGAGTGTTTCAGAACGGCTCAATCAAAAGTAAGGTTCAACTCTCTTAGTTGAATGCACAGAACAGAAAGAAGTTTCATACAATGCTTCTGTGTAGTTTATATTTGAACATATTCTTTTTTCCACTATTACCCACTGAGCGCTACGAATGTCCAGTTGCATTTTCTACAGACAGAGTGTTTCAAAACTGCTCAATCAAAAGTATGGTTTAACTCTGTTAGCTGAATGCTCAGATCAGAAAGAAGTTTCACAGAATGCTTCTGTGTAGTTTATATTTGAATATATTCCTTTTTCCACTACTACGCTCTTAGCGCTCCAAATGTCCAGTTGCATTTTCTACAGAAAGAGTGTTCAGATCTGCTCAATCAAAAGTATGGTTTAACTCTGTTAGCTGAATGCACAGATCAGAAAGAAGTTTCACCGAATGATTCTGGGTAGTTTATATTTGAAGACATTCCTTTTTCCACTATTACCCTCTTAGCGCTCCGAAAATCCACTTGCATTTTCTACAAAAATAGTGTTTCATAACTGCTCAATCAAAAATATGTTTTATCTCTGTTAACTGAATTTACAGATCAGAAATAAGTTTCACAGAATGCATCTGTGTAGTTTTTATTTGAAGATATTCTTTTTCCCAATGTAGGCCTCTTAGCGCTTAGCATGTCCAATTGCAGTTTCTACAGAAAGAGTGTTTCAGAACGGCTCAATCAAAAGTAAGGTTCAACTCTGTTAGTTGAATGCACAGAACAGAAAGAATTTTCACAGAATGCTACTGTGTAGTTTATATTTGAATATATTCCTTTTTCCACTATTACCCTCTTAGCGCTCCGAATGTCCACTTGCATTTTCTACAGAAAGAGTGTTCAGAACTGCGCAATCAAAAGTATGGTTTAACTCTGTTACCTTAAAGAACATATCAGAAATATGTTTCACACAATGCTTCTGTGTAGTTTTTATTTGAAGATATTATTTTTCCCAATAGAGGCCTCTTAGCGCTCAGAATGTCCAATTGCAGTTTCTACAGAAAGAGTGTTTCAGAACGGCTCAATCAAAAGTAAGGTTCAACTCTGTTAGTTGAATGCACAGAACAGAAAGAAGTTTCATACAATGCTTCTGTGTAGTTTATATTTGAACATATTCTTTTTTCCACTATTACCCACTTAGCGCTACGAATGTCCAGTTGCATTTTCTACAGACAGAGTGTTTCAAAACTGCTCAATCAAAAGTATGGTTTAACTCTGTTAGCTGAATGCTCAGATCAGAAAGAAGTTTCACAGAATGCTTCTGTGTAGTTTATATTTGAATATATTCCTTTTTCCACTACTACTCTCTTAGCGCTCCAAATGTCCAGTTGCATTTTCTACAGAAAGAGTGTTCAGATCTGCTCAATCAAAAGTATGGTTTAACTCTGTTAGCTGAATGCACAGATCAGAAAGAAGTTTCACAGAATGAGTCTGTGTAGTTTATATTTGGAGACATTCCTTTTTCCACTATTACCCTCTTAGCGCTCCGAATCTCCACTTGCATTTTCTACAGAAAGAGTGTTTCAGAACGGCTCAATCAAAACTAAGGTTCAACTCTTTAGTTGAACAAACAGAACAGAAAGAAGTTTCACACAATTCTTCTGTGTAGTTTTTATTTGTAGACATTCTTTTTCCCAATATAGGCCTCTTAGCGCTCAGAATGTCCAATTGCAGTTTCTACAGAAAGAGTGTTTCAGAACGGCTCAATCAAAAGTAAGGTTCAACTCTCTTAGTTGAATGCACAGAACAGAAAGAAGTTTCATACAATGCTTCTGTGTAGTTTATATTTGAACATATCCTTTTTTCCACTATTACCCACTTAGCGCTACGAATGTCCAGTTGCATTTTCTACAGACAGAGTGTTTCAAAACTGCTCAATCAAAAGTATGGTTTAACTCTGTTAGCTGAATGCTCAGATCAGAAAGAAGTTTCACAGAATGCTTCTGTGTAGTTTATATTTGAATATATTCCTTTTTCCACTACTACGCTCTTAGCGCTCCAAATGTCCAGTTGCATTTTCTACAGAAAGAGTGTTCAGATCTGCTCAATCAAAAGTATGGTTTAACTCTGTTAGCTGAATGCACAGATCAGAAAGAAGTTTCACCGAATGATTCTGGGTAGTTTATATTTGAAGACATTCCTTTTTCCACTATTACCCTCTTAGCGCTCCGAACCTCCACTTGCATTTTCTACAAAAAGAGTGTTTCATAACTGCTCAATCCAAAATATGTTTTATCTCTGTTAACTGAATTTACAGATCAGAAATAAGTTTCACAGAATGCATCTGTGTAGTTTTTATTTGAAGATATTCTTTTTCCCAATGTAGGCCTCTTAGCGCTTAGCATGTCCAATTGCAGTTTCTACAGAAAGAGTGTCTCAGAACGGCTCAATCAAAAGTAAGGTTCAACTCTGTTAGTTGAATGCACAGAACAGAAAGAATTTTCACAGAATGCTACTGTGTAGTTTATATTTGATTATATTCCTTTTTCCACTATTACCCTCTTAGCGCTCCGAATGTCCACTTGCATTTTCTACAGAAAGAGTGTTCAGAACTGCGCAATCAAAAGTATGGTTTAACTCTGTTAGCTTAAAGAACATATCAGAAATATGTTTCACACAATGCTTCTGTGTAGTTTTTATTTGAAGATATTATTTTTCCCAATAGAGGCCTCTTAGCGCTCAGAATGTTCAATTGCAGTTTCTACAGAAAGAGTGTTTCAGAACGGCTCAATCAAAAGTAAGGTTCAACCCTGTTAGTTGAATGCACAGAACAGAAAGAAGTTTCATACAATGCTTCTGTGTAGTTTATATTTGAACATATTCTTTTTTCCACTATTACCCACTTAGCGCTACGAATGTCCAGTTGCATTTACTACAGACAGAGTGTTTCAAAACTGCTCAATCAAAAGTATGGTTTAACTCTGTTAGCTGAATGCTCAGATCAGAAAGAAGTTTCACAGAATGCTTCTGTGTAGTTTATATTTGAATATATTCCTTTTTCCACTACTACTCTCTTAGCGCTCCAAATGTCCAGTTGCATTTTCTACAGAAAGAGTGTTCAGATCTGCTCAATCAAAAGTATGGTTTAACTCTGTTAGCTGAATGCACAGATCAGAAAGAAGTTTCACAGAATGAGTCTGTGTAGTTTATATTTGGAGACATTCCTTTTTCCACTATTACCCTCTTAGCGCTCCGAATCTCCACTTGCATTTTCTACAGAAAGAGTGTTTCAGAACGGCTCAATCAAAACTAAGGTTCAACTCTTTAGTTGAACAAACAGAACAGAAAGAAGTTTCACACAATTCTTCTGTGTAGTTTTTATTTGTAGACATTCTTTTTCCCAATATAGGCCTCTTAGCGCTCAGAATGTCCAATTGCAGTTTCTACAGAAAGAGTGTTTCAGAACGGCTCAATCAAAAGTAAGGTTCAACTCTCTTAGTTGAATGCACAGAACAGAAAGAAGTTTCATACAATGCTTCTGTGTAGTTTATATTTGAACATATCCTTTTTTCCACTATTACCCACTTAGCGCTACGAATGTCCAGTTGCATTTTCTACAGACAGAGTGTTTCAAAACTGCTCAATCAAAAGTATGGTTTAACTCTGTTAGCTGAATGCTCAGATCAGAAAGAAGTTTCACAGAATGCTTCTGTGTAGTTTATATTTGAATATATTCCTTTTTCCACTACTACGCTCTTAGCGCTCCAAATGTCCAGTTGCATTTTCTACAGAAAGAGTGTTCAGATCTGCTCAATCAAAAGTATGGTTTAACTCTGTTAGCTGAATGCACAGATCAGAAAGAAGTTTCACCGAATGATTCTGGGTAGTTTATATTTGAAGACATTCCTTTTTCCACTATTACCCTCTTAGCGCTCCGAACCTCCACTTGCATTTTCTACAAAAAGAGTGTTTCATAACTGCTCAATCCAAAATATGTTTTATCTCTGTTAACTGAATTTACAGATCAGAAATAAGTTTCACAGAATGCATCTGTGTAGTTTTTATTTGAAGATATTCTTTTTCCCAATGTAGGCCTCTTAGCGCTTAGCATGTCCAATTGCAGTTTCTACAGAAAGAGTGTCTCAGAACGGCTCAATCAAAAGTAAGGTTCAACTCTGTTAGTTGAATGCACAGAACAGAAAGAATTTTCACAGAATGCTACTGTGTAGTTTATATTTGATTATATTCCTTTTTCCACTATTACCCTCTTAGCGCTCCGAATGTCCACTTGCATTTTCTACAGAAAGAGTGTTCAGAACTGCGCAATCAAAAGTATGGTTTAACTCTGTTAGCTTAAAGAACATATCAGAAATATGTTTCACACAATGCTTCTGTGTAGTTTTTATTTGAAGATATTATTTTTCCCAATAGAGGCCTCTTAGCGCTCAGAATGTTCAATTGCAGTTTCTACAGAAAGAGTGTTTCAGAACGGCTCAATCAAAAGTAAGGTTCAACCCTGTTAGTTGAATGCACAGAACAGAAAGAAGTTTCATACAATGCTTCTGTGTAGTTTATATTTGAACATATTCTTTTTTCCACTATTACCCACTTAGCGCTACGAATGTCCAGTTGCATTTACTACAGACAGAGTGTTTCAAAACTGCTCAATCAAAAGTATGGTTTAACTCTGTTAGCTGAATGCTCAGATCAGAAAGAAGTTTCACAGAATGCTTCTGTGTAGTTTATATTTGAATATATTCCTTTTTCCACTACTACTCTCTTAGCGCTCCAAATGTCCAGTTGCATTTTCTACAGAAAGAGTGTTCAGATCTGCTCAATCAAAAGTATGGTTTAACTCTGTTAGCTGAATGCACAGATCACAAACAAGTTTCACAGAATGTGTCTGTGTAGTTTATATTTGGAGACATTCCTTTTTCCACTATTACCCTCTTAGCGCTCCGAATCTCCACTTGCATTTTCTACAGAAAGAGTGTTTCAGAACGGCTCAATCAAAACTAAGGTTCAACTCTTTAGTTGAACAAACAGAACAGAAAGAAGTTTCACACAATTCTTCTGTGTAGTTTTTATTTGTAGACATTCTTTTTCCCAATATAGGCCTCTTAGCGCTCAGAATGTCCAATTGCAGTTTCTACAGAAAGAGTGTTTCAGAACGGCTCAATCAAAAGTAAGGTTCAACTCTCTTAGTTGAATGCACAGAACAGAAAGAAGTTTCATACAATGCTTCTGTGTAGTTTATATTTGAACATATTCTTTTTTCCACTATTACCCACTTAGCGCTACGAATGTCCAGTTGCATTTTCTACAGACAGAGTGTTTCAAAACTGCTCAATCAAAAGTATGGTTTAACTCTGTTAGCTGAATGCTCAGATCAGAAAGAAGTTTCACAGAATGCTTCTGTGTAGTTTATATTTGAATATATTCCTTTTTCCACTACTACGCTCTTAGCGCTCCAAATGTCCAGTTGCATTTTCTACAGAAAGAGTGTTCAGATCTGCTCAATCAAAAGTATGGTTTAACTCTGTTAGCTGAATGCACAGATCAGAAAGAAGTTTCACCGAATGATTCTGGGTAGTTTATATTTGAAGACATTCCTTTTTCCACTATTACCCTCTTAGCGCTCCGAACCTCCACTTGCATTTTCTACAAAAAGAGTGTTTCATAACTGCTCAATCCAAAATATGTTTTATCTCTGTTAACTGAATTTACAGATCAGAAATAAGTTTCACAGAATGCATCTGTGTAGTTTTTATTTGAAGATATTCTTTTTCCCAATGTAGGCCTCTTAGCGCTTAGCATGTCCAATTGCAGTTTCTACAGAAAGAGTGTTTCAGAACGGCTCAATCAAAAGTAAGGTTCAACTCTGTTAGTTGAATGCACAGAACAGAAAGAATTTTCACAGAATGCTACTGTGTAGTTTATATTTGAATATATTCCTTTTTCCACTATTACACTCTTAGCGCTCCGAATGTCCACTTGCATTTTCTACAGAAAGAGTGTTCAGAACTGCGCAATCAAAAGTATGGTTTAACTCTGTTAGCTTAAAGAACATATCAGAAATATGTTTCACACAATGCTTCTGTGTAGTTTTTATTTGAAGATATTATTTTTCCCAATAGAGGCCTCTTAGCGCTCAGAATGTCCAATTGCAGTTTCTACAGAAAGAGTGTTTCAGAACGGCTCAATCAAAAGTAAGGTTCAACTCTGTTAGTTGAATGCACAGAACAGAAAGAAGTTTCATACAATGCTTCTGTGTAGTTTATATTTGAACATATTCTTTTTTCCACTATTACCCACTTAGCGCTATGAATGTCCAGTTGCATTTTCTACAGACAGTGTGTTTCAAAACTGCTCAATCAAAAGTATGGTTTAACTCTGTTAGCTGAATGCTCAGATCAGAAAGAAGTTTCACAGAATGCTTCTGTGTAGTTTATATTTGAATATATTCCTTTTTCCACTACTACTCTCTTAGCGCTCCAAATGTCCAGTTGCATTTTCTACAGAAAGAGTGTTCAGATCTGCTCAATCAAAAGTATGGTTTAACTCTGATAGCTGAATGCACAGATCAGAAAGAAGTTTCACAGAATGAGTCTGTGTAGTTTATATTTGGAGACATTCCTTTTTCCACTATTACCCTCTTAGCGCTCCGAATCTCCACTTGCATTTTCTACAGAAAGAGTGTTTCAGAACGGCTCAATCAAAACTAAAGTTCAACTCTTTAGTTGAACAAACAGAACAGAAAGAAGTTTCACACAATTCTTCTGTGTAGTTTTTATTTGTAGACATTCTTTTCCCAATATAGGCCTCTTAGCGCTCAGAATGTCCAATTGCAGTTTCTACAGAAAGAGTGTTTCAGAACGGCTCAATCAAAAGTAAGGTTCAACTCTCTTAGTTGAATGCACAGAACAGAAAGAAGTTTCATACAATGCTTCTGTGTAGTTTATATTTGAACATATTCTTTTTTCCACTATTACCCACTGAGCGCTACGAATGTCCAGTTGCATTTTCTACAGACAGAGTGTTTCAAAACTGCTCAATCAAAAGTATGGTTTAACTCTGTTAGCTGAATGCTCAGATCAGAAAGAAGTTTCACAGAATGCTTCTGTGTAGTTTATATTTGAATATATTCCTTTTTCCACTACTACGCTCTTAGCGCTCCAAATGTCCAGTTGCATTTTCTACAGAAAGAGTGTTCAGATCTGCTCAATCAAAAGTATGGTTTAACTCTGTTAGCTGAATGCACAGATCAGAAAGAAGTTTCACCGAATGATTCTGGGTAGTTTATATTTGAAGACATTCCTTTTTCCACTATTACCCTCTTAGCGCTCCGAAACTCCACTTGCATTTTCTACAAAAATAGTGTTTCATAACTGCTCAATCAAAAATATGTTTTATCTCTGTTAACTGAATTTACAGATCAGAAATAAGTTTCACAGAATGCATCTGTGTAGTTTTTATTTGAAGATATTCTTTTTCCCAATGTAGGCCTCTTAGCGCTTAGCATGTCCAATTGCAGTTTCTACAGAAAGAGTGTTTCAGAACGGCTCAATCAAAAGTAAGGTTCAACTCTGTTAGTTGAATGCACAGAACAGAAAGAATTTTCACAGAATGCTACTGTGTAGTTTATATTTGAATATATTCCTTTTTCCACTATTACCCTCTTAGCGCTCCGAATGTCCACTTGCATTTTCTACAGAAAGAGTGTTCAGAACTGCGCAATCAAAAGTATGGTTTAACTCTGTTACCTTAAAGAACATATCAGAAATATGTTTCACACAATGCTTCTGTGTAGTTTTTATTTGAAGATATTATTTTTCCCAATAGAGGCCTCTTAGCGCTCAGAATGTCCAATTGCAGTTTCTACAGAAAGAGTGTTTCAGAAGGGCTCAATCAAAAGTAAGGTTCAACCCTGTTAGTTGAATGCACAGAACAGAAAGAATTTTCATACAATGCTTCTGTGTAGTTTATATTTGAACATATTCTTTTTTCCACTATTACCCACTTAGCGCTACGAATGTCCAGTTGCATTTACTACAGACAGAGTGTTTCAAAACTGCTCAATCAAAAGTATGGTTTAACTCTGTTAGCTGAATGCTCAGATCAGAAAGAAGTTTCACAGAATGCTTCTGTGTAGTTTATATTTGAATATATTACTTTTTCCACTACTACTCTCTTAGCGCTCCAAATGTCCAGTTGCATTTTCTACAGAAAGAGTGTTCAGATCTGCTCAATCAAAAGTATGGTTTAACTCTGTTAGCTGAATGCACAGATCAGAAAGAAGTTTCACAGAATGAGTCTGTGTAGTTTATATTTGGAGACATTCCTTTTTCCACTATTACCCTCTTAGCGCTCCGAATCTCCACTTGCATTTTCTACAGAAAGAGTGTTTCAGAACGGCTCAATCAAAACTAAGGTTCAACTCTTTAGTTGAACAAACAGAACAGAAAGAAGTTTCACACAATTCTTCTGTGTAGTTTTTATTTGTAGACATTCTTTTTCCCAATATAGGCCTCTTAGCGCTCAGAATGTCCAATTGCAGTTTCTACAGAAAGAGTGTTTCAGAACGGCTCAATCAAAAGTAAGGTTCAACTCTCTTAGTTGAATGCACAGAACAGAAAGAAGTTTCATACAATGCTTCTGTGTAGTTTATATTTGAACATATTCTTTTTTCCACTATTACCCACTGAGCGCTACGAATGTCCAGTTGTATTTTCTACAGACAGAGTGTTTCAAAACTGCTCAATCAAAAGTATGGTTTAACTCTGTTAGCTGAATGCTCAGATCAGAAAGTAGTTTCACAGAATGCTTCTGTGTAGTTTATATTTGAATATATTCCTTTTTCCACTACTACGCTGTTAGCGCTCCAAATGTCCAGTTGCATTTTCTACAGAAAGAGTGTTCAGATCTGCTCAATCAAAAGTATGGTTTAACTCTGTTAGCTGAATGCACAGATCAGAAAGAAGTTTCACCGAATGATTCTGGGTAGTTTATATTTGAAGACATTCCTTTTTCCACTATTACCCACTTAGCGCTCCGAACCTCCACTTGCATTTTCTACAAAAAGAGTGTTTCATAACTGCTCAATCCAAAATATGTTTTATCTCTGTTAACTGAATTTACAGATCAGAAATAAGTTTCACAGAATGCATCTGTGTAGTTTTTATTTGAAGATATTCTTTTTCCCAATGTAGGCCTCTTAGCGCTTAGCATGTCCAATTGCAGTTTCTACAGAAAGAGTGTTTCAGAACGGCTCAATCAAAAGTAAGGTTCAACTCTGTTAGTTGAATGCACAGAACAGAAAGAATTTTCACAGAATGCTACTGTGTAGTTTATATTTGAATATATTCCTTTTTCCACTATTACACTCTTAGCGCTCCGAATGTCCACTTGCATTTTCTACAGAAAGAGTGTTCAGAACTGCGCAATCAAAAGTATGGTTTAACTCTGTTAGCTTAAAGAACATATCAGAAATATGTTTCACACAATGCTTCTGTGTAGTTTTTATTTGAAGATATTATTTTTCCCAATAGAGGCCTCTTAGCGCTCAGAATGTCCAATTGCAGTTTCTACAGAAAGAGTGTTTCAGAACGGCTCAATCAAAAGTAAGGTTCAACTCTGTTAGTTGAAGGCACAGAACGAAAGAAGTTTCATACAATGCTTCTGTGTAGTTTATATTTGAACATATTCTTTTTTCCACTATTACCCACTTAGCGCTACGAATGTCCAGTTGCATTTTCTACAGACAGAGTGTTTCAAAACTGCTCAATCAAAAGTATGGTTTAACTCTGTTAGCTGAATGCTCAGATCAGAAAGAAGTTTCACAGAATGCTTCTGTGTAGTTTATATTTGAATATATTCCTTTTTCCACTACTACTCTCTTAGCGCTCCAAATGTCCAGTTGCATTTTCTACAGAAAGAGTGTTCAGATCTGCTCAATCAAAAGTATGGTTTAACTCTGTTAGCTGAATGCACAGATCAGAAAGAAGTTTCACAGAATGAGTCTGTGTAGTTTATATTTGGAGACATTCCTTTTTCCACTATTACCCTCTTAGCGCTCCGAATCTCCACTTGCATTTTCTACAGAAAGAGTGTTTCAGAACGGCTCAATCAAAACTAAAGTTCAACTCTTTAGTTGAACAAACAGAACAGAAAGAAGTTTCACACAATTCTTCTGTGTAGTTTTTATTTGTAGACATTCTTTTCCCAATATAGGCCTCTTAGCGCTCAGAATGTCCAATTGCAGTTTCTACAGAAAGAGTGTTTCAGAACGGCTCAATCAAAAGTAAGGTTCAACTCTCTTAGTTGAATGCACAGAACAGAAAGAAGTTTCATACAATGCTTCTGTGTAGTTTATATTTGAACATATTCTTTTTTCCACTATTACCCACTGAGCGCTACGAATGTCCAGTTGCATTTTCTACAGACAGAGTGTTTCAAAACTGCTCAATCAAAAGTATGGTTTAACTCTGTTAGCTGAATGCTCAGATCAGAAAGAAGTTTCACAGAATGCTTCTGTGTAGTTTATATTTGAATATATTCCTTTTTCCACTACTACGCTCTTAGCGCTCCAAATGTCCAGTTGCATTTTCTACAGAAAGAGTGTTCAGATCTGCTCAATCAAAAGTATGGTTTAACTCTGTTAGCTGAATGCACAGATCAGAAAGAAGTTTCACCGAATGATTCTGGGTAGTTTATATTTGAAGACATTCCTTTTTCCACTGTTACCCTCTTAGCGCTCCGAAAATCCACTTGCATTTTCTACAAAAATAGTGTTTCATAACTGCTCAATCAAAAATATGTTTTATCTCTGTTAACTGAATTTACAGATCAGAAATAAGTTTCACAGAATGCATCTGTGTAGTTTTTATTTGAAGATATTCTTTTTCCCAATGTAGGCCTCTTAGCGCTTAGCATGTCCAATTGCAGTTTCTACAGAAAGAGTGTTTCAGAACGGCTCAATCAAAAGTAAGGTTCAACTCTGTTAGTTGAATGCACAGAACAGAAAGAATTTTCACAGAATGCTACTGTGTAGTTTATATTTGAATATATTCCTTTTTCCACTATTACCCTCTTAGCGCTCCGAATGTCCACTTGCATTTTCTACAGAAAGAGTGTTCAGAACTGCGCAATCAAAAGTATGGTTTAACTCTGTTAGCTTAAAGAACATATCAGAAATATGTTTCACACAATGCTTCTGTGTAGTTTTTATTTGAAGATATTATTTTTCCCAATAGAGGCCTCTTAGCGCTCAGAATGTCCAATTGCAGTTTCTACAGAAAGAGTGTTTCAGAACGGCTCAATCAAAAGTAAGGTTCAACTCTGTTAGTTGAATGCACAGAACAGAAAGAAGTTTCATACAATGCTTCTGTGTAGTTTATATTTGAACATATTCTTTTTTCCACTATTACCCACTTAGCGCTACGAATGTCCAGTTGCATTTTCTACAGACAGAGTGTTTCAAAACTGCTCAATCAAAAGTATGGTTTAACTCTGTTAGCTGAATGCTCAGATCAGAAAGAAGTTTCACAGAATGCTTCTGTGTAGTTTATATTTGAATATATTCCTTTTTCCACTACTACTCTCTTAGCGCTCCAAATGTCCAGTTGCATTTTCTACAGAAAGAGTGTTCAGATCTGCTCAATCAAAAGTATGGTTTAACTCTGTTAGCTGAATGAACAGATCAGAAAGAAGTTTCACAGAATGAGTCTGTGTAGTTTATATTTGGAGACATTCCTTTTTCCACTATTACCCTCTTAGCGCTCCGAATCTCCACTTGCATTTTCTACAGAAAGAGTGTTTCAGAACGGCTCAATCAAAACTAAGGTTCAACTCTTTAGTTGAACAAACAGAACAGAAAGAAGTTTCACACAATTCTTCTGTGTAGTTTTTATTTGTAGACATTCTTTTTCCCAATATAGGCCTCTTAGCGCTCAGAATGTCCAATTGCAGTTTCTACAGAAAGAGTGTTTCAGAACGGCTCAATCAAAAGTAAGGTTCAACTCTCTTAGTTGAATGCACAGAACAGAAAGAAGTTTCATACAATGCTTCTGTGTAGTTTATATTTGAACATATCCTTTTTTCCACTATTACCCACTTAGCGCTACGAATGTCCAGTTGCATTTTCTACAGACAGAGTGTTTCAAAACTGCTCAATCAAAAGTATGGTTTAACTCTGTTAGCTGAATGCTCAGATCAGAAAGAAGTTTCACAGAATGCTTCTGTGTAGTTTATATTTGAATATATTCCTTTTTCCACTACTACGCTCTTAGCGCTCCAAATGTCCAGTTGCATTTTCTACAGAAAGAGTGTTCAGATCTGCTCAATCAAAAGTATGGTTTAACTCTGTTAGCTGAATGCACAGATCAGAAAGAAGTTTCACCGAATGATTCTGGGTAGTTTATATTTGAAGACATTCCTTTTTCCACTATTACCCTCTTAGCGCTCCGAACCTCCACTTGCATTTTCTACAAAAAGAGTGTTTCATAACTGCTCAATCCAAAATATGTTTTATCTCTGTTAACTGAATTTACAGATCAGAAATAAGTTTCACAGAATGCATCTGTGTAGTTTTTATTTGAAGATATTCTTTTTCCCAATGTAGGCCTCTTAGCGCTTAGCATGTCCAATTGCAGTTTCTACAGAAAGAGTGTCTCAGAACGGCTCAATCAAAAGTAAGGTTCAACTCTGTTAGTTGAATGCACAGAACAGAAAGAATTTTCACAGAATGCTACTGTGTAGTTTATATTTGATTATATTCCTTTTTCCACTATTACCCTCTTAGCGCTCCGAATGTCCACTTGCATTTTCTACAGAAAGAGTGTTCAGAACTGCGCAATCAAAAGTATGGTTTAACTCTGTTAGCTTAAAGAACATATCAGAAATATGTTTCACACAATGCTTCTGTGTAGTTTTTATTTGAAGATATTATTTTTCCCAATAGAGGCCTCTTAGCGCTCAGAATGTTCAATTGCAGTTTCTACAGAAAGAGTGTTTCAGAACGGCTCAATCAAAAGTAAGGTTCAACCCTGTTAGTTGAATGCACAGAACAGAAAGAAGTTTCATACAATGCTTCTGTGTAGTTTATATTTGAACATATTCTTTTTTCCACTATTACCCACTTAGCGCTACGAATGTCCAGTTGCATTTACTACAGACAGAGTGTTTCAAAACTGCTCAATCAAAAGTATGGTTTAACTCTGTTAGCTGAATGCTCAGATCAGAAAGAAGTTTCACAGAATGCTTCTGTGTAGTTTATATTTGAATATATTCCTTTTTCCACTACTACTCTCTTAGCGCTCCAAATGTCCAGTTGCATTTTCTACAGAAAGAGTGTTCAGATCTGCTCAATCAAAAGTATGGTTTAACTCTGTTAGCTGAATGCACAGATCACAAACAAGTTTCACAGAATGTGTCTGTGTAGTTTATATTTGGAGACATTCCTTTTTCCACTATTACCCTCTTAGCGCTCCGAATCTCCACTTGCATTTTCTACAGAAAGAGTGTTTCAGAACGGCTCAATCAAAACTAAGGTTCAACTCTTTAGTTGAACAAACAGAACAGAAAGAAGTTTCACACAATTCTTCTGTGTAGTTTTTATTTGTAGACATTCTTTTTCCCAATATAGGCCTCTTAGCGCTCAGAATGTCCAATTGCAGTTTCTACAGAAAGAGTGTTTCAGAACGGCTCAATCAAAAGTAAGGTTCAACTCTCTTAGTTGAATGCACAGAACAGAAAGAAGTTTCATACAATGCTTCTGTGTAGTTTATATTTGAACATATTCTTTTTTCCACTATTACCCACTTAGCGCTACGAATGTCCAGTTGCATTTTCTACAGAAAGAGTGTTCAGATCTGCTCAATCAAAAGTATGGTTTAACTCTGTTAGCTGAATGCACAGATCAGAAAGAAGTTTCACCGAATGATTCTGTGTAGTTTATATTTGAAGACATTTCTTTTTCCACTATTACACTCTTAGCGCTCCGAACCTCCACTTGCATTTTCTACAAAAAGAGTGTTTCATAACTGCTCAATCCAAAATATGTTTTATCTCTGTTAACTGAATTTACAGATCAGAAATAAGTTTCACAGAATGCATCTGTGTAGTTTTTATTTGAAGATATTATTTTCCCAATGTAGGCCTCTTAGCGCTTAGCATGTCCAATTGCAGTTTCTACAGAAAGAGTGTTTCAGAACGGCTCAATCAAAAGTAAGGTTCAACTCTGTTAGTTGAATGCACAGAACAGAAAGAATTTTCACAGAATGCTACTGTGTAGTTTATATTTGAATATATTCCTTTTTCCACTATTACCCTCTTAGCGCTCCGAATGTCCACTTGCATTTTCTACAGAAAGAGTGTTCAGAACTGCGCAATCAAAAGTATGGTTTAACTCTGTTAGCTTAAAGAACATATCAGAAATATGTTTCACACAATGCTTCTGTGTAGTTTTTATTTGAAGATATTATATTTCCCAATAGAGGCTTCTTAGCGCTCAGAATGTCCAATTGCAGTTTCTACAGAAAGAGTGTTTCAGAACGGCTCAATCAAAAGTAAGGTTCAACTCTGTTAGTTGAATTCACAGAACAGAAAGGAGTTTCATACAATGCTTCTGTGTAGTTTATATTTGAACATATTCTTTTTTCCACTATTACCCACTTAGCGCTACGAATGTCCAGTTGCATTTTCTACAGACAGAGTGTTTCAAAACTGCTCAATCAAAAGTATGGTTTAACTCTGTTAGCTGAATGCTCAGATCAGAAAGAAGTTTCAAAGAATGCTTCTGTGTAGTTTATATTTGAATATATTCCTTTTTCCACTACTACTCTCTTAGCGCTCCAAATGTCCAGTTGCATTTTCTACAGAAAGAGTGTTCAGATCTGCTCAATCAAAAGTATGGTTTAACTCTGTTAGCTGAATGCACAGATCAGAAAGAAGTTTCACAGAATGAGTCTGTGTAGTTTATATTTGGAGACATTCCTTTTTCCACTATTACCCTCTTAGCGCTCCGAATCTCCACTTGCATTTTCTACAGAAAGAGTGTTTCAGAACGGCTCAATCAAAACTAAGTTTCAACTCTTTAGTTGAACAAACAGAACAGAAAGAAGTTTCACACAATTCTTCTGTGTAGTTTTTATTTGTAGACATTCTTTTTCCCAATATAGGCCTCTTAGTGCTCAGAATTTCCAATTGCAGTTTCTACAGAAAGAGTGTTTCAGAACGGCTCAATCAAAAGTAAGGTTCAACTCTCTTAGTTGAATGCACAGAACAGAAAGAAGTTTCATACAATGCTTCTGTGTAGTTTATATTTGAACATATTCTTTTTTCCACTATTACCCACTTAGCGCTAAGAATGTCCAGTTGCATTTTCTACAGACAGAGTGTTTCAAAACTGCTCAATCAAAAGTATGGTTTAACTCTGTTAGCTGAACGCTCAGATCAGAAAGAAGTTTCACAGAATGCTTCTGTGTAGTTTATATTTGAATATATTCCTTTTTCCACTACTACGCTCTTAGCGCTCCAAATGTCCAGTTGCATTTTCTACAGAAAGAGTGTTCAGATCTGCTCAATCAAAAGTATGGTTTAACTCTGTTAGCTGAATGCACAGATCAGAAAGAAGTTTCACCGAATGATTCTGGGTAGTTTATATTTGAAGACATTCCTTTTTCCACTATTACCCTCTTAGCGCTCCGAACCTCCACTTGCATTTTCTACAAAAAGAGTGTTTCATAACTGCTCAATCAAAAATATGTTTTATCTCTGTTAACTGAATTTACAGATCAGAAATAAGTTTCACAGAATGCATCTGTGTAGTTTTTATTTGAAGATATTCTTTTTCCCAATGTAGGCCTCTTAGCGCTTAGCATGTCCAATTGCAGTTTCTACAGAAAGAGTGTTTCAGAACGGCTCAATCAAAAGTAAGGTTCAACTCTGTTAGTTGAATGCACAGAACAGAAAGAATTTTCACAGAATGCTACTGTGTAGTTTATATTTGAATATATTCCTTTTTCCACTATTACCCTCTTAGCGCTCCGAATGTCCACTTGCATTTTCTACAGAAAGAGTGTTCAGAACTGCGCAATCAAAAGTATGGTTTAACTCTGTTACCTTAAAAAACATATCAGAAATATGTTTCACACAATGCTTCTGTGTAGTTTTTATTTGAAGATATTATTTTTCCCAATAGAGGCCTCTTAGCGCTCAGAATGTCCAATTGCAGTTTCTACAGAAAGAGTGTTTCAGAACGGCTCAATCAAAAGTAAGGTTCAACCCTGTTAGTTGAATGCACAGAACAGAAAGAAGTTTCATACAATGCTTCTGTGTAGTTTATATTTGAACATATTCTTTTTTCCACTATTACCCACTTAGCGCTACGAATGTCCAGTTGCATTTACTACAGACAGAGTGTTTCAAAACTGCTCAATCAAAGTATGGTTTAACTCTGTTAGCTGAATGCTCAGATCAGAAAGAAGTTTCACAGAATGCTTCTGTGTAGTTTATATTTGAATATATTCCTTTTTCCACTACTACTCTCTTAGCGCTCCAAATGTCCAGTTGCATTTTCTACAGAAAGAGTGTTCAGATCTGCTCAATCAAAAGTATGGTTTAACTCTGTTAGCTGAATGCACAGATCAGAAAGAAGTTTCACAGAATGAGTCTGTGTAGTTTATATTTGGAGACATTCCTTTTTCCACTATTACCCTCTTAGCGCTCCGAATCTCCACTTGCATATTCTACAGAAAGAGTGTTTCAGAACGGCTCAATCAAAACTAAGGTTCAACTCATTAGTTGAACAAACAGAACAGAAAGAAGTTTCACACAATTCTTCTGTGTAGTTTTTATTTGTAGACATTCTTTTTCCCAATATAGGCCTCTTAGCGCTCAGAATGTCCAATTGCAGTTTCTACAGAAAGAGTGTTTCAGAACGGCTCAATCAAAAGTAAGGTTCAACTCTCTTAGTTGAATGCACAGAACAGAAAGTAGTTTCATACAATGCTTCTGTTTAGTTTATATTTGAACATATTCTTTTTTCCACTATTACCAACTTAGCGCTACGAATGTCCAGTTGCATTTTCTACAGACAGAGTGTTTCAAAACTGCTCAATCAAAAGTATGGTTTAACTCTGTTAGCTGAATGCTCAGATCAGAAAGAAGTTTCACAGAATGCTTCTGTGTAGTTTATATTTGAATATATTCCTTTTTCCACTACTACGCTCTTAGCGCTCCAAATGTCCAGTTGCATTTTCTACAGAAAGAGTGTTCAGATCTGCTCAATCAAAAGTATGGTTTAACTCTGTTAGCTGAATGCACAGATCAGAAAGAAGTTTCACCGAATGAGTCTGTGTAGTTTATATTTGGAGACATTCCTTTTTCCACTATTACCCTCTTAGCATTCCGAATCTCCCCTTGCATTTTCTACAGAAAGAGTATTTCAGAACGGCTCAATCAAAACTAAGTTTCAACTCTTTTAGTTGAACAAACAGAACAGAAAGAAGTTTCACACAATTCTTCTGTGTAGTTTTTATTTGTAGACATTCTTTTACCCAATATAGGCCTCTTAGCGCTCAGAATGTCCAATTGCAGTTTCTACAGAAAGAGTGTTTCAGAACGGCTCAATCAAAAGTAAGGTTCAACTCTGTTAGTTGAATGCACAGAACAGAAAGTAGTTTCATACAATGCTTCTGGGTAGTTTATATTTGAACATATTCTTTTTTCCACTATTACCCACTTAGCGCTACGAATGTCCAGTTGCATTTTCTACAGACAGAGTGTTTCAAAACTGCTCAATCAAAAGTATGGTTTAACTCTGTTAGCTGAATGCTCAGATCAGAAAGAAGTTTCACAGAATGCTTCTGTGTAGTTTATATTTGAATATATTCCTTTTTCCACTACTACTCGCTTAGGGCTCCAAATATCCAGTTGCATTTTCTACAGAAAGAGTGTTCAGATCTGCTCAATCAAAAGTATGGTTTAACTCTGTTAGCTGAATGCACAGATCAGAAAGAAGTTTCACCGAATGATTCTGTGTAGTTTATATTTGAAGACATTCCTTTTTCCACTATTACCCTCTTAGCGCTCCGAATCTCCACTTGCATTTTCTACAAAAAGAGTGTTTCATAACTGCTCAATCAAAAATATGTTTTATCTCTGTTAACTGAATTTACAGATCAGAAATAAGTTTCACAGAATGCATCTGTGTAGTTTTTATTTGAAGATATTCTTTTTCCCAATGTAGGCCTCTTAGCGCTTAGCATGTCCAATTGCAGTTTCTACAGAAAGAGTCTTTCAGAACGGCTCAATCAAAAGTAAGGTTCAACTCTGTTAGTTGAATGCACAGAACAGAAAATATTTTCACAGAATGCTACTGTGTAGTTTATATTTGAATATATTCCTTTTTCCACTATTACCCTCTTAGCGCTCCGAATGTCCACTTGCATTTTCTACAGAAAGAGTGTTCAGAACTGCGCAATCAAAAGTATGGTTTAACTCTGTTAGCTTAATGAACATATCAGAAATAAGTTTCACACAATGCTTCTGTGTAGTTTTTATTTGAAGATATTATTTTTCCCAATAGAGGCCTCTTAGCGCTCAGAATGTCCAATTGCAGTTTCTACAGAAAGAGTGTTTCAGAAAGGCTCAATCAAAAGTAAGGTTCAACTCTGTTAGTTGAATGCACAGAACAGAAAGAAGTTTCATACAATGCTTCTGTGTGGTTTATATTTGAACATATTCTTTTTTCCACTATTACCCACTTAGCGCTACGAATGTCCAGTTGCATTTCCTACAGACAGAGTGTTTCAAAACTGCTCAATCAAAAGTATGGTTTAACTCTGTTAGCTGAATGCTCAGATCAGAAAGAAGTTTCACAGAATGCTTCTGTGTAGTTTATATTTGAACATATTCCTTTTTCCACTAGTACTCTCTTAGCGCTCCAAATGTCCAGTTGCATTTTCTACAGAAAGAGTGTTTTATCTGCTCAATCAAAAGTAGGGTTTAACTCTGTTAGCTGAATGCACAGATCAGAAAGAAGTTTCACAGAATGATTCTGTGTAGTTTATATTTCTAGACATTCCTTTTTCCACTATTACCCTCTTAGCGCTCCGAATCTCCACTTGCATTTTCTACAGAAAGAGTGTTTCAGAACGGCTCAATCAAAACTAAGATTCAACTCTTTTAGTTGAACAAACAGAACAGAAAGAAGTTTCACACAATTCTTCTGTGTAGTTTTTATTTGTAGACATTCTTTTTCCCAATATAGGCCTCTTAGCGCTCAGAATGTCCAATTGCAGTTTCTACAGAAAGAGTGTTTCAGAACGGCTCAATCAAAAGTAAGGTTCAACTCTGTTAGTTGAATGCACAGAACAGAAAGAAGTTTCATACAATGCTTCTGTGTAGTTTATATTTGAACATATTATTTTTTCCACTATTACCCAATTAGCGCTACGAATGTCCAGTTGCATTTTCTACAGACAGAGTGTTTCAAAACTGCTCAATCAAAAGTATGGTTTAACTCGGTTAGCTGAATGCTCAGATCAGAAAGAAGTTTCACAGAATGCTTCTGTGTAGTTTATATTTGAATATATTCCTTTTTCCACTACTACGCTCTTAGCGCTCCAAAAGTCCAGTTGCATTTTCTACAGAAAGAGTGTTCAGATCTGCTCAATCAAAAGTATGGTTTAACTCTGTTAGCTGAATGCACAGATCAGAAAGAAGTTTCACCGAATGATTCTGTGTAGTTTATATTTGAAGACATTCCTTTTTCCACTATTACCCACTTAGCGCTCCGAATCTCCACTTGCATTTTCTACAAAAAGAGTGTTTCATAACTGCTCAATCAAAAATATGTTTTATCTCTGTTAACTGAATTTACAGATCAGAAATAAGTTTCACAGAATGCATCTGTGTAGTTTTTATTTGAAGATATTCTTTTTCCCAATGTAGGCCTCTTAGCGCTTAGCATGTCCAATTGCAGTTTCTACAGAGTGTTTCAGAACGGCTCAATCAAAAGTAAGGTTCAACTCTGTTAGTTGAATGCACAGAACAGAAAGAATTTTCACAGAATGCTACTGTGTAGTTTATATTTGAATATATTCCTTTTTCCACTATTACCCTCTTAGCGCTCCGAATGTCCACTTGCATTTTCTACAGAAAGAGTGTTCAGAACTGCGCAATCAAAAGTATGGTTTAACTCTGTTAGCTTAATGAACATATCAGAAATAAGTTTCACACAATGCTTCTGTGTAGTTTTTATTTGAAGATATTATTTTTCCCAATAGAGGCCTCTTAGCGCTCAGAATGTCCAATTGCAGTTTCTACAGAAAGAGTGTTTCAGAAAGGCTCAATCAAATGTAAGGTTCAACTCTGTTAGTTGAATGCACAGAACAGAAAGAAGTTTCATACAATGCTTCTGTGTAGTTTATATTTGAACATATTCTTTTTTCCACTATTACCCACTTAGCGCGACGAATGTCCCGTTGCATTTTCTACAGACAGAGGGTTTCAAAACTGCTCAATCAAAAGTATGGTTTAACTCTGTTTGCTGAATGCTCAGATCAGAAAGAAGTTTCACAGAATGCTTCTGTGTAGTTTATATTTGAATATATTCGTTTTTCCACTACTACTCTCTTAGCGCTCCAAATGTCCAGTTGCATTTTCTACAGAAAGAGTGTTCAGATCTCCTCAATCAAAAGTATGGTTTAACTCTGTTAGCTGAATGCACAGATCAGAAAGAATTTTGAGAGAATTATTCCGTGTAGTTTATATTTGGAGACATTCCTTTTTCCACTATTACCCTCTAAGCGCGCCGAATCTCCACTTGCATTTTCTACAGAAGGAGTGTTTCAGAACGGCTCAATCAAAACTAAGGTTCAACTCTTTTAGTTGAACAAACAGAACAGAAATAAGTTTCACACAATTCTTCTGTGTAGTTA
The DNA here is from genome assembly GCF_028878055.3 of Symphalangus syndactylus. Lineage (NCBI taxonomy): Eukaryota > Metazoa > Chordata > Mammalia > Primates > Hylobatidae > Symphalangus > Symphalangus syndactylus. The sequence continues at coordinate 6,187,159 of NC_072445.2, read as the reverse complement.
TATTTGTAGACATTCTTTTTCCCAATATAGGCCTCCTAGCTCTCAGAATGTCCAATTGCAGTTTCTACAGAAAGAGTGTTTCAGAAATGCTCAATCAAAAGTAATGTTCAACTCTGTTAGTTGAATGCACAGAACAGAAAGTATTTTCACAGAATGCTACTGTGTAGTTTATATTTGAATATATTCCTTTTTCCACTATTACCCTCTTAGCGCTCCGAATGTCCACTTGCATTTTCTACAGAAAGAGTGTTCGGAACTGCGCAATCAAAAGTATGATTTAACTCTGTTAGCTTAATGAACATATCAGAAATAAGTTTCACACAATGCTTCTGTGTAGTTTTTATTTGAAGATATTATTTTTCCCAATATATGCCTCTTAGCGCTCAGAATGTCCAATTGCAGTTTCTACAGAAAGAGTGTTTCAGAAAGGCTCAATCAAAAGTAAGGTTCAACTCTGTTAGTTGAATGCACAGAACAGAAAGAAGTTTCATACAATGCTTCTGTGTAGTTTATATTTGAACATATTCTTTTTTCCACTATTACCCACTTAGCGCTACGAATGTCCAGTTGCATTTTCTACAGACAGAGTGTTTCAAAACTGCTCAATCAAAAGTATGGTTTAACTCTGTTAGCTGAATGCTCAGATCAGAAAGAAGTTTCACAGAATGCTTCTGTGTAGTTTATATGTGAATATATTCCTTTTTCCACTACTACGCTCTTAGCGCTCCAAATGTCCAGTTGCATTTTCTACAGAAAGAGTGTTCAGATCTGCTCAATCAAAAGTATGGTTTAACACTGTTAGCTGAATGCACAGATCAGAAAGAAGTTTCACAGAATGATTCTGTGTAGTTTATATTTGGAGACATTTCTTTTTCCACTATTACCCTCTTAGCGCTCCGAATCTCCACTTGCATTTTCTACAGAAAGAGTGTTTCAGAACGGCTCAATCAAAACTAAGGTTGAACTCTTTTAGTTGAACAAACAGAACAGAAAGAAGTTTCACACAATTCTTCTGTGTAGTTTTTATTTGTAGACATTCTTTTTCCCAATATAGGCCTCCTAGCGCTCAGAATGTCCAATTACAGTTTCTACAGAAAGAGTGTTTCAGAACGGCTCAATCAAAAGTAAGGTTCAACTCTGTTAGTTGAATGCACAGAACAGAAAGAAGTTTCATACAATGCTTCTGTGTAGTTTATATTTGAACATATTCTTTTGTCCACTATTACCCACTTAGCGCTACGAATGTCCAGTTGCATTTTCTACAGACAGAGTGTTTCAAAACTGCTCAATCAAAAGTATGGTTTAACTCTGTTAGCTGAATGCTCAGATCAGAAAGTAGTTTCACTGAATGCTTCTGTGTAGTTTATATTTGAATATATTCCTTTTTCCACTACTACGCTCTTAGCGCTCCAAATGTCCAGTTGCATTTTCTACAGAAAGAGTGTTCAGATCTGCTCAATCAAAAGTATGGTTTAACTCTGTTAGCTGAATGCACAGATCAGAAAGAAGTTTCACCGAATGATTCTGTGTAGTTTATATTTGAAGACATTCCTTTTTCCACTATTACCCTCATAGCGCTCCGAATCTCTACTTGCATTTTCTACAAAAAGAGTGTTTCATAACTGCTCAATCAAAAATATGTTTTATCTCTGTTAACTGAATTTACAGATCAGAAATAAGTTTCACAGAATGCATCTGTGTAGTTTTTATTTGAAGATATTCTTTTTCCCAATGTAGGCCTCTTAGCGCTTAGCATGTCCAATTGCTGTTTCTACAGAAAGAGTGTTTCAGAACGGCTCAATCAAAAGTAAGGTTCAACTCTGTTAGTTGAATGCACAGAACAGAAAGAATTTTAACAGAATGCTACTGTGTAGTTTATATATGAATATACTCCTTTTTCCACTATTACCCTCTTAGTGCTCCGAATGTCCACTTGCATTTTCTACAGAAAGAGTGTTCAGAACTGAGCAATCAAAAGTATGGTTTAACTCTGTTAGCTTAATGAACATATCAGAAATAAGTTTCACACAATGCATCTGTGTAGTTTTTATTTGAAGATATTATTTTTCCCAATAGAGGCCTCTTAGCGCTCATAATGTCCAATTGCAGTTTCTACAGAAAGAGTGTTTCAGAACGGCTCAATCAAAAGTAAGGTTCAACTCTGTTAGTTGAATGCACAGAACAGAAAGATGTTTCATACAATGCTTCTGTGTAGTTTATATATGAACATATTCTTTTTTCCACTATTACCCACTTAGCGCTACGAATGTCCAGTTGCATTTTCTACAGACAGAGTGTTTCAAAACTGCTCAATCAAAAGTATGGTTTAAATCTGTTAGCTGAATGCTCAGATCAGAAAGAAGTTTCACAGAATGCTTCTGTGTAGTTTATATTTGAATATATTCCTTTTTCCACTACTACTCTCTTAGCGCTCCAAATGTCCAGTTGCATTTTCTACAGAAAGAGTGTTCAGATCTGCTCAATCAAAAGTATGGTTTAACTCTGTTAGCTGAATGCACAGATCAGAAAGAAGTTTCACAGAATGATTCTGTGTAGTTTATATTTGGAGACATTAATTTTTCCACTATTACCCTCTTAGCGCTCCGAATCTCCACTTGCATATTCTGCATAAAGAGTGTTTCAGAACGGCTCAATCAAAACTAAGGTCCAACTCTTTTAGTTGAACAAACCGAACAGAAAGAAGTTTCACACAATTCTTCTGTGTAGTTTTTATTTGTAGACATTCTTTTTCCCAATATAGGCCTCTTAGCGCTCAGAATGTCCAATTGCAGTTTCTACAGAAAGAGTGTTTCAGAACGGCTCAATCAAAAGTAAGGTTCAACTCTGTTAGTTGAATGCACAGAACAGAAAGAAGTTTCATACAATGCTTCTGTGTAGTTTATATTTGAACATATTCTTTTTTCCACTATTACCCACTTAGCGCTACGAATGTCCAGTTGCATTTTCTACAGACAGAGTGTTTCAAAACTGCTCAATCAAAAGTATGGATTAACTCTGTTAGCTGAATGCTCAGATCAGAAAGAAATTTCACAGAATGCTTCTATGTAGTTTATATTTGAATATATTCCTTTTTCCACATCTACGCTCTTAGCGCTCCAAATGTCCAGTTGCATTTTCTACAGAAAGAGTGTTCAGATCTGCTCAATCAAAAGTATGGTTTCACTCTGTTAGCTGAATGCACAGATCAGAAAGAAGTTTCACAGAATGATTCTGTGTAGTTTATATTTGGAGACATTCCTTTTTCCACTATTACCCTCTTAGCGCTCCGAATCTCCACTTGCATTTTCTACAGAAAGAGTGTTTCAGAACGGCTCAATCAAAACTAAGGTTCAACTCTTTTAGTTGAACAAACAGAACAGAAAGGAGTTTCACACAATTCTTCTGTGTAGTTTTTATTTGTAGATATTCTTTTTCCCAATATAGGCCTCCTAGCGCTCAGAATGTCCAATTGCAGTTTCTACAGAAAGAGTGTTTCAGAACGGCTCAATCAAAAGTAATGTTCAACTCTGTTAGTTGAATGCACAGAACAGAAAGAAGTTTCATACAATGCTTCTGGGTAGTTTATATTTGAACATATTCTTTTTTCCACTATTACCCACTTAGTGCTACGAATGTCCAGTTGCATTTTCTACAGACAGAGTGTTTCAAAACTGCTCAATCAAAAGTATGGTTTAACTCTGTTAGCTGAATGCTCAGATCAGAAAGAAGTTTCACAGAATGCTTCTGTGTAGTTTATATTTGAATATATTCCTTTTTCCACTACTACGCTCTTAGCGCTCCAAATGTCCAGTTGCATTTTCTACAGAAAGAGTGTTCAGATCTGCTCAATCAAAAGTATGGTTTAACTCTGTTTGCTGAATGCACAGATCAGAAAGAAGTTTCACCGAATGATTCTGTGTAGTTTATATTTGAAGACATTCCTTTTTCCACTATTACCCTCTTAGCGCTCCTAATCTCCACTTGCATTTTCTACAAAAAGAGTGTTTCATAACTGCTCAATCAAAAATATGTTTTATCTCTGTTAACTGAATTTACAGATCAGTAATAAGTTTCACAGAATGCATCTGTGTAGTTTGTATTTGAAGATATTCTTTTTCCCAATGTAGGCCTCTTAGCGCTTAGCATGTCCAATTGCAGTTTCTACAGAAAGAGTGTTTCAGAACGGCTCAATCAAAAGTAAGGTTCAACTCTGTTAGTTGAATGCACAGAACAGAAAGAATTTTCACAGAATGCTACTGTGTAGTTTATATTTGAATATATTCCTTTTTCCACTATTACCCTCTTAGCGCTCCGAATGTCCACTTGCATTTTCTACAGAAAGAGTGTTCAGAACTGCGCAATCAAAAGTATGGTTTAACTCTGTTAGCTTAATGAACATATCAGAAATAAGTTTCACACGATGCTTCTGTGTAGTTTTTATTTGAAGATATTATTTTTCCCAATAGAGGCCTCTTAGCGCTCAGAATGTCCAATTGCAGTTTTTACAGAAAGAGTGTTTCAGAAAGGCTCAATCAAAAGTAAGGTTCAACTCTGTTAGTTGAATGCACAGAACAGAAAGAAGTTTCATACAATGCTTCTGTGTGGTTTATATTTGAACATATTCTTTTTTCCACTATTACCCACTTAGCGCTACGAATGTCCAGTTGCATTTCCTACAGACAGAGTGTTTCAAAACTGCTCAATCAAAAGTATGGTTTAACTCTGTTAGCTGAATGCTCAGATCAGAAAGAAGTTTCACAGAATGCTTCTGTGTAGTTTATATTTGAATATATTCCTTTTTCCACTACTACTCTCTTAGCGCTCCAAATGTCCAGTTGCATTTTCTACAGAAAGAGTGTTCAGATCTGCTCAATCAAAAGTATGGTTTAACTCTGTTAGCTGAATGCACAGATCAGAAAGAAGTTTCACAGAATGATTCTGTGTAGTTTATATTTCTAGACATTCCTTTTTCCACTATTACCCTCTTAGCGCTCCGAATCTCCAATTGCATTTTCTACAGAAAGAGTGTTTCAGAACGGCTCAATCAAAACTAAGGTTCAACTCTTTTAGTTGAACAAACAGAACAGAAAGAAGTTTCACACAATTCTTCTGTGTAGTTTTTATTTGTAGACATTCTTTTTCCCAATATAGGCCTCTTAGCGCTCAGAATGTCCAATTGCAGTTTCTACAGAAAGAGTGTTTCAGAACGGCTCAATCAAAAGTAAGGTTCAACTCTGTTAGTTGAATGCACAGAACAGAAAGAAGTTTCATACAATGCTTCTGTGTAGTTTATATTTGAACATATTCTTTTTTCCACTATTACCCAATTAGCGCTACGAATGTCCAGTTGCATTTTCTACAGACAGAGTGTTTCAAAACTGCTCAATCAAAAGTATGGTTTAACTCTGTTAGCTGAATGCTCAGATCAGAAAGAAGTTTCACAGAATGCTTCTGTGTAGTTTATATTTGAATATATTCCTTTTTCCACTACTACGCTCTTAGCGCTCCAAATGTCCAGTTGCATTTTCTACAGAAAGAGTGTTCAGATCTGCTCAATCAAAAGTATGGTTTAACTCTGTTAGCTGAATGCACAGATCAGAAAGAAGTTTCACCAAATGATTCTGTGTAGTTTATATTTGAAGACATTACTTTTTCCACTATTACCCTCATAGCGCTCCGAATCTCTACTTGCATTTTCTACAAAAAGAGTGTTTCATAACTGCTCAATCAAAAATATGTTTTATCTCTGTTAACTGAATTTACAGATCAGAAATAAGTTTCACAGAATGCATCTGTGTAGTTTTTATTTGAAGATATTCTTTTTCCCAATGTAGGCCTCTTAGCGCTTAGCATGTCCAATTGCTGTTTCTACAGAAAGAGTGTTTCAGAACGGCTCAATCAAAAGTAAGGTTCAACTCTGTTAGTTGAATGCACAGAACAGAAAGTTGTTTCATACAATGCTTCTGTGTAGTTTATATTTGAACATATTCTTTTTTCCACTATTACCCACTTAGCGCTACGAATGTCCAGTTGCATTTTCTACAGACAGAGTGTTTCAAAACTGCTCAATCAAAAGTATGGTTTAACTCTGTTAGCTGAATGCTCAGATCAGAAAGAAGTTTCACAGAATGCTTCTGTGTAGTTTATATTTGCATATATTCCTTTTTCCACATCTACGCTCTTAGCGCTCCAAATGTCCAGTTGCATTTTCTACAGAAAGAGTGTTCAGATCTGCTCAATCAAAAGTATGGTTTCACTCTGTTAGCTGAATGCACAGATCAGAAAGAAGTTTCACCGAATGATTCTGTGTAGTTTATATTTGAAGACATTCCTTTTTCCACTATTACCCTCTTAGCGCTCCTAATCTCCACTTGCATTTTCTACAAAAAGAGTGTTTCATAACTGCTCAATCAAAAATATGTTTTATCTCTGTTAACTGAATTTACAGATCAGTAATAAGTTTCACAGAATGCATCTGTGTAGTTTGTATTTGAAGATATTCTTTTTCCCAATGTAGGCCTCTTAGCGCTTAGCATGTCCAATTGCAGTTTCTACAGAAAGAGTGTTTCAGAACGGCTCAATCAAAAGTAAGGTTCAACTCTGTTAGTTGAATGCACAGAACAGAAAGAATTTTCACAGAATGCTACTGTGTAGTTTATATTTGAATATATTCCTTTTTCCACTATTACCCTCTTAGCGCTCCGAATGTCCACTTGCATTTTCTACAGAAAGAGTGTTCAGAACTGCGCAATCAAAAGTATGGTTTAACTCTGTTAGCTTAATGAACATATCAGAAATAAGTTTCACACGATGCTTCTGTGTAGTTTTTATTTGAAGATATTATTTTTCCCAATAGAGGCCTCTTAGCGCTCAGAATGTCCAATTGCAGTTTTTACAGAAAGAGTGTTTCAGAAAGGCTCAATCAAAAGTAAGGTTCAACTCTGTTAGTTGAATGCACAGAACAGAAAGAAGTTTCATACAATGCTTCTGTGTGGTTTATATTTGAACATATTCTTTTTTCCACTATTACCCACATAGCGCTACGAATGTCCAGTTGCATTTCCTACAGACAGAGTGTTTCAAAACTGCTCAATCAAAAGTATGGTTTAACTCTGTTAGCTGAATGCTCAGATCAGAAAGAAGTTTCACAGAATGCTTCTGTGTAGTTTATATTTGAATATATTCCTTTTTCCACTACTACTCTCTTAGCGCTCCAAATGTCCAGTTGCATTTTCTACAGAAAGAGTGTTCAGATCTGCTCAATCAAAAGTATGGTTTAACTCTGTTAGCTGAATGCACAGATCAGAAAGAAGTTTCACAGAATGATTCTGTGTAGTTTATATTTCTAGACATTCCTTTTTCCACTATTACCCTCTTAGCGCTCCGAATCTCCAATTGCATTTTCTACAGAAAGAGTGTTTCAGAACGGCTCAATCAAAACTAAGGTTCAACTCTTTTAGTTGAACAAACAGAACAGAAAGAAGTTTCACACAATTCTTCTGTGTAGTTTTTATTTGTAGACATTCTTTTTCCCAATATAGGCCTCTTAGCGCTCAGAATGTCCAATTGCAGTTTCTACAGAAAGAGTGTTTCAGAACGGCTCAATCAAAAGTAAGGTTCAACTCTGTTAGTTGAATGCACAGAACAGAAAGAAGTTTCATACAATGCTTCTGTGTAGTTTATATTTGAACATATTCTTTTTTCCACTATTACCCAATTAGCGCTACGAATGTCCAGTTGCATTTTCTACAGACAGAGTGTTTCAAAACTGCTCAATCAAAAGTATGGTTTAACTCTGTTAGCTGAATGCTCAGATCAGAAAGAAGTTTCACAGAATGCTTCTGTGTAGTTTATATTTGAATATATTCCTTTTTCCACTACTACGCTCTTAGCGCTCCAAATGTCCAGTTGCATTTTCTACAGAAAGAGTGTTCAGATCTGCTCAATCAAAAGTATGGTTTAACTCTGTTAGCTGAATGCACAGATCAGAAAGAAGTTTCACCAAATGATTCTGTGTAGTTTATATTTGAAGACATTACTTTTTCCACTATTACCCTCATAGCGCTCCGAATCTCTACTTGCATTTTCTACAAAAAGAGTGTTTCATAACTGCTCAATCAAAAATATGTTTTATCTCTGTTAACTGAATTTACAGATCAGAAATAAGTTTCACAGAATGCATCTGTGTAGTTTTTATTTGAAGATATTCTTTTTCCCAATGTAGGCCTCTTAGCGCTTAGCATGTCCAATTGCTGTTTCTACAGAAAGAGTGTTTCAGAACGGCTCAATCAAAAGTAAGGTTCAACTCTGTTAGTTGAATGCACAGAACAGAAAGTTGTTTCATACAATGCTTCTGTGTAGTTTATATTTGAACATATTCTTTTTTCCACTATTACCCACTTAGCGCTACGAATGTCCAGTTGCATTTTCTACAGACAGAGTGTTTCAAAACTGCTCAATCAAAAGTATGGTTTAACTCTGTTAGCTGAATGCTCAGATCAGAAAGAAGTTTCACAGAATGCTTCTGTGTAGTTTATATTTGCATATATTCCTTTTTCCACATCTACGCTCTTAGCGCTCCAAATGTCCAGTTGCATTTTCTACAGAAAGAGTGTTCAGATCTGCTCAATCAAAAGTATGGTTTAACTCTGTTAGCTGAATGCACAGATCAGAAAGAAGTTTCACCGAATGATTCTGTGTAGTTTATATTTGAAGACATTCCTTTTTCCACTATTACCCTCTTAGCGCTCCGAATCTCTACTTGCATTTTCTACAAAAAGAGTGTTTCATAACTGCTCAATCAAAAATATGTTTTATCTCTGTTAACTGAATTTACAGATCAGAAATAAGTTTCACAGAATGCATCTGTGTAGTTTTTATTTGAAGATATTCTTTTTCCCAATGTAGGCCTCTTAGCGCTTAGCATCTCCAATTGCAGTTTCTACAGAAAGAGTGTTTCAGAACGGCTCAATCAAAAGTAAGGTTCAAATCTGTTAGTTGAATGCACAGAACAGAAAGAATTTTCACAGAATGCTACTGTGTAGTTTATATTTGAATATATTCCTTTTTCCACTATTAACCTCTTAGCGCTCCGAATGTCCACTTGCATTTTCTACAGAAAGAGTGTTCAGAACTGCGCAATCAAAAGTATGGTTTAACTCTGTTAGCTTAATGAACATATCAGAAATAAGTTTCAAACAATGCTTCTGTGTAGTTTTTATTTGAAGATATTATTTTTCCCAATAGAGGCCTCTTAGCGCTCAGAATGTCCAATTGCAGTTTCTACAGAAAGAGTGTTTCAGAAAGGCTCAATCAAAAGTAAGGTTCAACTCTGTTAGTTGAATGCACAGAACAGAAAGAAGTTTCATACAATGCTTCTGTGTAGTTTATATTTGAACATATTCTTTTTTCCACTATTACCCACTTAGCGCGACGAATGTCCAGTTGCATTTTCTACAGACAGAGTGTTTCCAACTGCTCAATCAAAAGTATGGTTTAACTCTGTTAGCTGAATGCTGAGATCAGAAAGAAGTTTCACAGAATGCTTCTGTGTAGTTTATATTTGAATATATTCCTTTTTCCACTACTACTCTCTTAGCGCTCAAAATGTCCAGTTGCATTTTCTACAGAAAGAGTGTTCAGATCTCCTCAATCAAAAGTATGGTTTAACTCTGTTAGCTGAATGCACAGATCAGAAAGAAGTTTCACAGAATGATTCTGTGTAGTTTATATTTGGAGACATTCCTTTTTCCACTATTACCCTCTTAGCGCTCCGAATCTCCACTTGCATTTTCTACAGAAGGAGTGTTTCAGAATGGCTCAATCAAAACTAAGGTTCAACTCTTTTAGTTGAACAAACAGAACAGAAAGAAGTTTCACACAATTCTTCTGTGTAGTTTTTATTTGTAGACATTCTTTTTCCCAATATAGGCCTCCTAGCGCTCAGAATGTCCAATTGCAGTTTCTACAGAAAGAGTGTTTCAGAACGGCTCAATCAAAAGTAATGTTCAACTCTGTTAGTTGAATGCACACAACAGAAAGAAGTTTCATACAATGCTTCTGGGTAGTTTATATTTGAACATATTCTTTTTTCCACTATTACCCACTTAGCGCTACGAATGTCCAGTTGCATTTTCTACAGACAGAGTGTTTCAAAACTGCTCAATCAAAAGTATGGTTTAACTCTGTTAGCTGAATGCTCAGATCAGAAAGAAGTTTCACAGAATGCTTCTGTGTAGTTTATATTTGAATATATTCCTTTTTCCACTACTACGCTCTTAGCGCTCCAAATGTCCAGTTGCATTTTCTACAGAAAGAGTGTTCAGATCTGCTCAATCAAAAGTATGGTTTAACTCTGTTAGCTGAATGCACAGATCAGAAAGAAGTTTCACCGAATGATTCTGTGTAGTTTATATTTGAAGACATTCCTTTTTCCACTATTACCCTCTTAGCGCTCCTAATCTCCACTTGCATTTTCTACAAAAAGAGTGTTTCATAACTGCTCAATCAAAAATATGTTTTATCTCTGTTAACTGAATTTACAGATCAGTAATAAGTTTCATAGAATGCATCTGTGTAGTTTGTATTTGAAGATATTCTTTTTCCCAATGTAGGCCTCTTAGCGCTTAGCATGTCCAATTGCAGTTTCTACAGAAAGAGTGTTTCAGAACGGCTCAATCAAAAGTAAGGTTCAACTCTGTTAGTTGAATGCACAGAACAGAAAGAATTTTCACAGAATGCTACTGTGTAGTTTATATTTGAATATATTCCTTTTTCCACTATTACACTCTTAGCGCTCCGAATGTCCACTTGCATTTTCTACAGAAAGAGTGTTCAGAACTGCGCAATCAAAAGTATGGTTTAACTCTGTTAGCTTAATGAACATATCAGAAATAAGTTTCACACAATGCTTCTGTGTAGTTTTTATTTGAAGATATTATTTTTCCCAATAGAGGCCTCTTAGCGCTCAGAATGTCCAATTGCAGTTTCTACAGAAAGAGTGTTTCAGAAAGGCTCAATCAAAAGTAAGGTTCAACTCTGTTAGTTGAATGCACAGAACAGAAAGAAGTTTCATACAATGCTTCTGTGTGGTTTATATTTGAACATATTCTTTTTTCCACTATTACCCACTTAGCGCTACGAATGTCCAGTTGCATTATCTACAGACAGAGGGTTTCAAAACTGCTCAATCAAAAGTATGGTTTAAATCTGTTAGCTGAATGCTCAGATCAGAAAGAAGTTTCACAGAATGCTTCTGTGTAGTTTATATTTGAATATATTCCTTTTTCCACTACTACTCTCTTAGCGCTCCAAATGTCCAGTTGCATTTTCTACAGAAAGAGTATTCAGATCTGCTCAATCAAAAGTATGTTTTAACTCTTTTAGCAGAATGCACAGATCAGAAAGAAGTTTCACAGAATGATTCTGTGTAGTTTATATTTGGAGACATTCCTTTTTCCACTATTACCCTCTTAGCGCTCCGAATCTCCACTTGCATTTTCTACAGAAAGAGTGTTTCAGAACGGCTCAATCAAACCTAAGGTTCAATTCTTTTAGTTGAACAAACAGAACAGAAAGAAGTTTCACACAATTCTTCTGTGTAGTTTTTATTTGTAGACATTCTTTTTCCCAATATAGGCCTCTTAGCGCTCAGAATGTCCAATTGCAGTTTCTACAGAAAGAGTGTTTCAGAACGACTCAATCAAAAGTAAGGTTCAACTCTGTTAGTTGAATGCACAGAACAGAAAGAAGTTTCATACAATGCTTCTGTGTAGTTTATATTTGAACATATTCTTTTTTCCACTATTACCCACTTAGCACTACGAATGTCCAGTTGCATTTTCTACAGACAGAGAGTTTCAAAACTGCTCAATCAAAAGTATGGTTTAACTCTGTTAGCTGAATTCTCAGATCAGAAAGAAGTTTCACAGAATGCTTCTGTGTAGTTTATATTTGATGTATTCCTTTTTCCACTACTACTCTCTTAGCGCTCCAAATGTCCAGTTGCATTTTCTACAGAAAGAATGTTCAGATCTGCTCAATCAAAAGTATGGTTTAACCCTGTTAGCTGAATGCACAGATCAGAAAGAAGTTTCACCGAATGATTCTGTGTAGTTTATATTTGAAGACATTCCTTTTTCCACTATTACCCTCTAAGCGCTCCTAATCTCCACTTGCATTTTCTACAAAAAGAGTGTTTCATAACTGCTCAATCAAAAATATGTTTTATCTCTGTTAACTGAATTTACAGATCAGTAATAAGTTTCACAGAATGCATCTGTGTAGTTTGTATTTGAAGATATTCTTTTTCCCAATGTAGGCCTCTTAGCGCTTAGCATGTCCAATTGCAGTTTCTACAGAAAGAGTGTTTCAGAACGGCTCAATCAAAAGTAAGGTTCAACTCTGTTAGTTGAATGCACAGAACAGAAAGAATTTTCACAGAATGCTACTGTGTAGTTTATATTTGAATATATTCCTTTTTCCACTATTACCTTCTTAGCGCTCCGAATGTCCACTTGCATTTTCTACAGAAAGAGTGTTCAGAACTGCGCAATCAAAAGTATGGTTTAACTCTGTTAGCTTAATGAACATATCAGAAATAAGTTTCACACAATGCTTCTGTGTAGTTTTTATTTGAAGATATTATTTTTCCCAATAGAGGCCTCTTAGCGCTCAGAATGTCCAATTGCAGTTTTTACAGAAAGAGTGTTTCAGAAAGGCTCAATCAAAAGTAAGGTTCAACTCTGTTAGTTGAATGCACAGAACAGAAAGAAGTTTCATACAATGCTTCTGTGTGGTTTATATTTGAACATATTCTTTTTTCCACTATTACCCACTTAGCGCTACGAATGTCCAGTTGCATTTCCTACAGACAGAGTGTTTCAAAACTGCTCAATCAAAAGTATGGTTTAACTCTGTTAGCTGAATGCTCAGATCAGAAAGAAGTTTCACAGAATGCTTCTGTGTAGTTTATATTTGAATATATTCCTTTTTCCACTACTACTCTCTTAGCGCTCCAAATGTCCAGTTGCATTTTCTACAAGAAGAGTGTTCAGATCTGCTCAATCAAAAGTATGGTTTAACTCTGTTAGCTGAATGCACAGATCAGAAATAAGTTTCACAGAATGATTCTGTGTAGTTTATATTTCTAGACATTCCTTTTTCCACTATTACCCTCTTAGCGCTCCGAATCTCCAATTGCATTTTCTACAGAAAGAGTGTTTCAGAACGGCTCAATCAAAACTAAGGTTCAACTCTTTTAGTTGAACAAACAGAACAGAAAGAAGTTTCACACAATTCTTCTGTGTAGTTTTTATTTGTAGACATTCTTTTTCCCAATATAGGCCTCTTAGCGCTCAGAATGTCCAATTGCAGTTTCTACAGAAAGAGTGTTTCAGAACGGCTCAATCAAATGTAAGGTTCAACTCTGTTAGTTGAATGCACAGAACAGAAAGAAGTTTCATACAATGCTTCTGTGTAGTTTATATTTGAACATATTCTTTTTTCCACTATTACCCAATTAGCGCTACGAATGTCCAGTTGCATTTTCTACAGACAGAGTGTTTCAAAACTGCTCAATCAAAAGTATGGTTTAACTCTGTTAGCTGAATGCTCAGATCAGAAAGTAGTTTCACAGAATGCTTCTGTGTAGTTTATATTTGAATATATTCCTTTTTCCACTACTACGCTCTTAGTGCTCCAAATGTCCAGTTGCATTTTCTACAGAAAGAGTGTTCAGATCTGCTCAATCAAAAGTATGGTTTAACTCTGTTAGCTGAATGCACAGATCAGAAAGAAATTTCACCAAATGATTCTGTGTAGTTTATATTTGAAGACATTCCTTTTTCCACTATTACCCTCATAGCGCTCCGAATCTCTACTTGCATTTTCTACAAAAAGAGTGTTTCATAACTGCTCAATCAAAAATATGTTTTATCTCTGTTAACTGAATTTACAGATCAGAAATAAGTTTCACAGAATGCATCTGTGTAGTTTTTATTTGAAGATATTCTTTTTCCCAATGTAGGCCTCTTAGCGCTTAGCATGTGCAATTGCTGTTTCTACAGAAAGAGTGTTTCAGAACGGCTCAATCAAAAGTAAGGTTCAACTCTGTTAGTTGAATGCACAGAACAGAAAGATGTTTCATACAATGCTTCTGTGTAGTTTATATTTGAACATATTCTTTTTTCCACTATTACCCACTTAGCGCTACGAATGTCCAGTTGCATTTTCTACAGACAGAGTGTTTCAAAACTGCTCAATCAAAAGTATGGTTTAACTCTGTTAGCTGAATGCTCAGATAAGAAAGAAGTTTCACAGAATGCTTCTGTGTAGTTTATATTTGAATATATTCCTTTTTCCACATCTACGCTCTTAGCGCTCCAAATGTCCAGTTGCATTTTCTACAGAAAGAGTGTTCAGATCTGCTCAATCAAAAGTATGTTTTCACTCTGTTAGCTGAATGCACAGATCAGAAAGAAGTTTCACCGAATGATTCTGTGTAGTTTATATTTGAAGACATTCCTTTTTCCACTATTACCCACTTAGCGCTCCGAATCTCTACTTGCATTTTCTACAAAAAGAGTGTTTCATAACTGCTCAATCAAAAATATGTTTTATCTCTGTTAACTGAATTTACAGATCAGAAATAAGTTTCACAGAATGCATCTGTGTAGTTTTTATTTGAAGATATTCTTTTTCCCAATGTAGGCCTCTTAGCGCTTAGCATCTCCAATTGCAGTTTCTACAGAAAGAGTGTTTCAGAACGGCTCAATCAAAAGTAAGGTTCAACTCTGTTAGTTGAATGCACAGAACAGAAAGAATTTTCACAGAATGCTACTGTGTAGTTTATATTTGAATATATTCCTTTTTCCACTATTACCCTCTTAGCGCTCCGAATGTCCACTTGCATTTTCTACAGAAATAGTGTTCAGAACTGCGCAATCAAAAGTATGGTTTAACTCTGTTAGCTTAATGAACATATCAGAAATAAGTTTCAAACAATGCTTCTGTGTAGTTTTTATTTGAAGATATTATTTTTCCCAATAGAGGCCTCTTAGCGCTCAGAATGTCCAATTACAGTTTCTACAGAAAGAGTGTTTCAGAAAGGCTCAATCAAAAGTTAGGTTCAACTCTGTTAGTTGAATGCACAGAACAGAAAGAAGTTTCATACAATGCTTCTGTGTAGTTTCTATTTGAACATATTCTTTTTTCCACTATTACCCACTTAGCGCGACGAATGTCCAGTTGCATTTTCTACAGACAGAGTGTTTCCAAACTGCTCAATCAAAAGTATGGTTTAACTCTGTTAGCTGAATGCTGAGATCAGAAAGAAGTTTCACAGAATGCTTCTGTGTAGTTTATATTTGAATATATTCCTTTTTCCACTACTACTCTCTTAGCGCTCCAAATGTCCAGTTGCATTTTCTACAGAAAGAGTGTTCAGATCTCCTCAATCAAAAGTATGGTTTAACTCTGTTAGCTGAATGCACAGATCAGAAAGAAGTTTCACAGAATGATTCTGTGTAGTTTATATTTGGAGACATTCCTTTTTCCACTATTACCCTCTTAGCGCTCCGAATCTCCACTTGCATTTTCTACAGAAGGATTGTTTCAGAATGGCTCAATCAAAACTAAGGTTCAACTCTTTTAGTTGAACAAACAGAACAGAAAGAAATTTCACACAATTCTTCTGTGTAGTTTTTATTTGTAGACATTCTTTTTCCCAATATAGGCCTCCTAGCGCTCAGAATATCCAATTGCAGTTTCTACAGAAAGAGTGTTTCAGAACGGCTCAATCAAAAGTAATGTTCAACTCTGTTAGTTGAATGCACAGAACAGAAAGAAGTTTCATACAATGATTCTGGGTAGTTTATATTTGAACATATTCTTTTTTCCACTATTACCCACTTAGCGCTACGAATGTCCAGTTGCATTTTCTACAGACAGAGTGTTTCAAAACTGCTCAATCAAAAGTATGGTTTAACTCTGTTAGCTGAATGCTCAGAACAGAAAGAAGTTTCACAGAATGCTTCTGTGTAGTTTATATTTGAATATATTCCTTTTTCCACTACTACGCTCTTAGCGCTCCAAATGTCCAGTTGCATTTTCTACAGAAAGAGTGTTCAGATCTGCTCCATCAAAAGTATGGTTTAACTCTGTTAGCTGAATGCACAGATCAGAAAGAAGTTTCACCGAATGATTCTGTGTAGTTTATATTTGAAGACATTCCTTTTTTCACTATTACCCTCTTAGCGCTCCTAATCTCCACTTGCATTTTCTACAAAAAGAGTGTTTCATAACTGCTCAATCAAAAATATGTTTTATCTCTGTTAACTGAATTTACAGATCAGTAATAAGTTTCACAGAATGCATCTGTGTAGTTTGTATTTGAAGATATTCTTTTTCCCAATGTAGGCCTCTTAGCGCTTAGCATGTCCAATTGCAGTTTCTACAGAAAGAGTGTTTCAGAACGGCTCAATCAAAAGTAAGGTTCAACTCTGTTACTTGAATGCACAGAACAGAAAGAATTTTCACAGAATGCTACTGTGTAGTTTATATTTGAATATATTCCTTTTTCCACTATTACACTCTTAGCGCTCCGAATGTCCACTTGCATTTTCTACAGAAAGAGTGTTCAGAACTGCGCAATCAAAAGTATGGTTTAACTCTGTTAGCTTAATGAACATATCAGAAATAAGTTTCACACAATGCTTCTGTGTAGTTTTTATTTGAAGATATTATTTTTCCCAATAGAGGCCTCTTAGCGCTCAGAATGTCCAATTGCAGTTTCTACAGAAAGAGTGTTTCAGAAAGGCTCAATCAAAAGTAAGGTTCAACTCTGTTAGTTGAATGCACAGAACAGAAAGAAGTTTCATACAATGCTTCTGTGTGGTTTATATTTGAACATATTCTTTTTTCCACTATTACCCACTTAGCGCTACGAATGTCCAGTTGCATTTTCTACAGACAGAGGGTTTCAAAACTGCTCAATCAAAAGTATGGTTTAAATCTGTTAGCTGAATGCTCAGATCAGAAAGAAGTTTCACAGAATGCTTCTGTGTAGTTTATATTTGAATATATTCCTTTTTCCACTACTACTCTCTTAGCGCTCCAAATGTCCAGTTGCATTTTCTACAGAAAGAGTATTCAGATCTGCTCAATCAAAAGTATGTTTTAACTCTTTTAGCTGAATGCACAGATCAGAAAGAAGTTTCACAGAATGATTCTGTGTAGTTTATATTTGGAGACATTCCTTTTTCCACTATTACCCTCTTAGCGCTCCGAATCTCCACTTGCATTTTCTACAGAAAGAGTGTTTCAGAACGGCTCAATCAAAACTAAGGTTCAATTCTTTTAGTTGAACAAACAGAACAGAAAGAAGTTTCACACAATTCTTCTGTGTAGTTTTTATTTGTAGACATTCTTTTTCCCAATATAGGCCTCTTAGCGCTCAGAATGTCCAATTGCAGTTTCTACAGAAAGAGTGTTTCAGAACGGCTCAATCAAAAGTAAGGTTCAACTCTGTTAGTTGAATGCACAGAACAGAAAGAAGTTTCATACAATGCTTCTGTGTAGTTTATATTTGAACATATTCTTTTTTCCAATATTACCCACTTAGCACTACGAATGTCCAGTTGCATTTTCTACAGACAGAGTGTTTCAAAACTGCTCAATCAAAAGTATGGTTTAACTCTGTTAGCTGAATGCTCAGATCAGAAAGAAGTTTCACAGAATGCTTCTGTGTAGTTTATATTTGAATGTATTCCTTTTTCCACTACTACTCTCTTAGCGCTCCAAATGTCCAGTTGCATTTTCTACAGAAAGAATGTTCAGATCTGCTCAATCAAAAGTATGGTTTAACCCTGTTAGCTGAATGCACAGATCAGAAAGAAGTTTCACCGAATGATTCTGTGTAGTTTATATTTGAAGACATTCCTTTTTCCACTATTACCCTCTTAGCGCTCCTAATCTCCACTTGCATTTTCTACAAAAAGAGTGTTTCATAACTGCTCAATCAAAAATATATTTTATCTCTGTTAACTGAATTTACAGATCAGAAATAAGTTTCACAGAATGCATCTGTGTAGTTTTTATTTGAAGATATTCTTTTTCCCAATGTAGGCCTCTTAGCGCTTAGCATGTCTAATTGCAGTTTCTACAGAAAGAGTGTTTCAGAACGGCTCAATCAAAAGTAAGGTTCAACTCTGTTAGTTGAATGCACAGAACAGAAAGAATTTTCACGGAATGCTACTGTGTAGTTTATATTTGAATATATTCCTTTTTCCACTATTACCCTCTTAGCGCTCCGAATGTCCACTTGCATTTTCTACAGAAAGAGTGTTCAGAACTGCGCAATCAAAAGTATGGTTTAACTCTGTTAGCTTAATGAACATATCAGAAATAAGTTTCACACAATGCTTCTGTGTAGTTTTTATTTGAAGATATTATTTTCCCAATAGAGGCCTCTTAGCGCTCAGAATGTCCAATTGCAGTTTCTACAGAAAGAGTGTTTCAGAAAGGCTCAATCAAACGTAAGGTTCAACTCTGTTAGTTGAATGCACAGAACAGAAAGTAGTTTCATACAATGATTCTCTGTAGTTTATATTTGAACATATTCTTTTTTCCACAATTACCCACTTAGCGCTACGAATGTCCCGTTGCATTTTCTACAGACAGAGGGTTTCAAAACTGCTCAATCAAATGTATGGTTTAACTCTGTTAGCTGAATGCTCAGATCAGAAAGAAGTTTCACAGAATGCTTCAGTGTAGTTTATATTTGAATATATTCCTTTTTCCACTACTACTCTCTTAGCGCTCCAAATGTCCAGTTGCATTTTCTACAGAAAGAGTGTTCAGATCTCCTCAATCAAAAGTATGGTTTAACTCTGTTAGCTGAATGCACAGATCAGAAAGAAGTTTCACAGAATGATTCTGTGTAGTTTATATTTGGAGACATTCCTTTTTCCACTATTACCCTCTTAGCGCTCCGAATCTCCACTTGCATTTTCTACAGAAGGAGTGTTTCAGAATGGCTCAATCAAAACTAAGGTTCAACTCTTTTAGTTGAACAAACAGAACAGAAAGAAGTTTCACACAATTCTTCTGTGTAGTTTTTATTTGTAGACATTCTTTTTCCCAATATAGGCCTCCTAGCGCTCAGAATGTCCAATTGCAGTTTCTACAGAAAGAGTGTTTCAGAACGGCTCAATCAAAAGTAATGTTCAACTCTGTTAGTTGAATGCACAGAACAGAAAGAAGTTTCATACAATGCTTCTGGGTAGTTTATATTTGAACATATACTTTTTTCCACTATTACCCACTTAGCGCTACGAATGTCCAGTTGCATTTTCTACAGACAGAGTGTTTCAAAACTGCTCAATCAAAAGTATGGTTTAACTCTGTTAGCTGAATGCTCAGATCAGAAAGAAGTTTCACAGAATGCTTCTGTGTAGTTTATATTTGAATATATTACTTTTTCCACTACTACGCTCTTAGCGCTCCAAATGTCCAGTTGCATTTTCTACAGAAAGAGTGTTCAGATCTGCTCAATCAAAAGTATGGTTTAACTCTGTTAGCTGAATGCACAGATCAGAAAGAAGTTTCACCGAATGATTCTGTGTAGTTTATATTTGAAGACATTCCTTTTTTCACTATTACCCTCTTAGCGCTCCGAATCTCCACTTGCATTTTCTACAAAAAGAGTGTTTCATAACTGCTCAATCAAAAATATGTTTTATCTCTGTTAACTGAATTTACAGATCAGTAATAAGTTTCACAGAATGCATCTGTGTAGTTTTTATTTGAAGATATTCTTTTTCCCAATGTAGGCCTCTTAGCGCTTAGCATGTCCAATTGCAGTTTCTACAGAAAGAGTGTTTCAGAACGGCTCAATCAAAAGTAAGGTTCAACTCTGTTAGTTGAATGCACAGAACAGAAAGAATTTTCACAGAATGCTACTGTGTAGTTTATATTTGAATATATTCCTTTTTCCACTATTACACTCTTAGCGCTCCGAATGTCCACTTGCATTTTCTACAGAAAGAGTGTTCAGAACTGCGCAATCAAAAGTATGGTTTAACTCTGTTAGCTTAATGAACATATCAGAAATAAGTTTCACACAATGCTTCTGTGTAGTTTTTATTTGAAGATATTATTTTTCCCAATAGAGGCCTCTTAGCGCTCAGAATGTCCAATTGCAGTTTCTACAGAAAGAGTGTTTCAGAAAGGCTCAATCAAAAGTAAGGTTCAACTCTGTTAGTTGAATGCACAGAACAGAAAGAAGTTTCATACAATGCTTCTGTGTGGTTTATATTTGAACATATTCTTTTTTCCACTATTACCCACTTAGCGCTACGAATGTCCAGTTGCATTTTCTACAGACAGAGGGTTTCAAAACTGCTCAATCAAAAGTATGGTTTAAATCTGTTAGCTGAATGCTCAGATCAGAAAGAAGTTTCACAGAATGCTTCTGTGTAGTTTATATTTGAATATATTCCTTTTTCCACTACTACTCTCTTAGCGCTCCAAATGTCCAGTTGCATTTTCTACAGAAAGAGTATTCAGATCTGCTCAATCAAAAGTATGTTTTAACTCTTTTAGCTGAATGCACAGATCAGAAAGAAGTTTCACAGAATGATTCTGTGTAGTTTATATTTGGAGACATTCCTTTTTCCACTATTACCCTCTTAGCGCTCCGAATCTCCACTTGCATTTTCTACAGAAAGAGTGTTTCAGAACGGCTCAATCAAAACTAAGGTTCAATTCTTTTAGTTGAACAAACAGAACAGAAAGAAGTTTCACACAATTCTTCTGTGTAGTTTTTATTTGTAGACATTCTTTTTCCCAATATAGGCCTCTTAGCGCTCAGAATGTCCAATTGCAGTTTCTACAGAAAGAGTGTTTCAGAACGGCTCAATCAAAAGTAAGGTTCAACTCTGTTAGTTGAATGCACAGAACAGAAAGAAGTTTCATACAATGCTTCTGTGTAGTTTATATTTGAACATATTCTTTTTTCCACTATTACCCTCTTAGCGCTACGAATGTCCAGTTGCATTTTCTACAGACAGAGTGTTTCAAAACTGCTCAATCAAAAGTATGGTTTAACTCTGTTAGCTGAATGCTCAGATCAGAAAGAAGTTTCACAGAATGCTTCTGTGTAGTTTATATTTGAATGTATTCCTTTTTCCACTACTACTCTCTTAGCGCTCCAAATGTCCAGTTGCATTTTCTACAGAAAGAATGTTCAGATCTGCTCAATCAAAAGTATGGTTTAACCCTGTTAGCTGAATGCACAGATCAGAAAGAAGTTTCACAGAATGATTCTGTGTAGTTTATATTTGGAGACATTCCTTTTTCCACTATTACCCTCTTAGCGCTCCGAATCTCCACTTGCATTTTCTACAGAAGGAGTGTTTCAGAATGGCTCAATCAAAACTAAGGTTCAACTCTTTTAGTTGAACAAACAGAACAGAAAGAAGTTTCACACAATTCTTCTGTGTAGTTTTTATTTGTAGACATTCTTTTTCCCAATATAGGCCTCCTAGCGCTCAGAATGTCCAATTGCAGTTTCTACAGAAAGAGTGTTTCAGAACGGCTCAATCAAAAGTAATGTTCAACTCTGTTAGTTGAATGCACAGAACAGAAAGAAGTTTCATACAATGCTTCTGGGTAGTTTATATTTGAACATATTCTTTTTTCCACTATTACCCACTTAGCGCTACGAATGTCCAGTTGCATTTTCTACAGACAGAGTGTTTCAAAACTGCTCAATCAAAAGTATGGTTTAACTCTGTTAGCTGAATGCTCAGATCAGAAAGAAGTTTCACAGAATGCTTCTGTGTAGTTTATATTTGAATATATTCCTTTTTCCACTACTACACTCTTAGCGCTCCAAATGTCCAGTTGCATTTTCTACAGAAAGAGTGTTCATATCTGCTCAATCAAAAGTATGTTTTAACTCTGTTAGCTGAATGCACAGATCAGAAAGAAGTTTCACCGAATGATTCTGTGTAGTTTATATTTGAAGACATTCCTTTTTCCACTATTACCCTCTTAGCGCTCCTAATCTCCACTTGCATTTTCTACAAAAAGAGTGTTTCATAACTGCTCAATCAAAAATATGTTTTATCTCTGTTAACTGAATTTACAGATCAGTAATAAGTTTCACAGAATGCATCTGTGTAGTTTGTATTTGAAGATATTCTTTTTCCCAATGTAGGCCTCTTAGCGCTTAGCATGTCCAATTGCAGTTTCTACAGAAAGAGTGTTTCTGAACGGCTCAATCAAAAGTAAGGTTCAACTCTGTTAGTTGAATGCACAGAACAGAAAGAATTTTCACAGAATGCTACTGTGTAGTTTATATTTGAATATATTCCTTTTTCCACTATTACCTTCTTAGCGCTCCGAATGTCCACTTGCATTTTCTACAGAAAGAGTGTTCAGACCTGCGCAATCAAAAGTATGGTTTAACTCTGTTAGCTTAATGAACATATCAGAAATAAGTTTCACACAATGCTTCTGTGTAGTTTTTATTTGAAGATATTATTTTTCCCAATAGAGGCCTCTTAGCGCTCAGAATGTCCAATTGCAGTTTCTACAGAAAGAGTGTTTCAGAAAGGCTCAATCAAAAGTAAGGTTCAACTCTGTTAGTTGAATGCACAGAACAGAAAGAAGTTTCATACAATGCTTCTGTGTAGTTTCTATTTGAACATATTCTTTTTTCCACTATTACCCACTTAGCGCTACGAATGTCCAGTTGCATTTTCTACAGACAGAGTGTTTCAAAACTGCTCAATCAAAAGTATGGTTTAACTCTGTTAGCTTAATGAACATATCAGAAATAAGTTTCACACAATGCTTCTGTGTAGTTTTTATTTGAAGATATTATTTTTCCCAATAGAGGCCTCTTAGCGCTCAGAATGTCCAATTGCAGTTTCTACAGAAAGAGTGTTTCAGAAAGGCTCAATCAAAAGTAAGGTTCAACTCTGTTAGTTGAATGCACAGAACAGAAAGAAGTTTCATACAATGCTTCTGTGTACTTTATATTTGAACATAATCTTTTTTCCACTATTACCCACTTAGCGCTACGAATGTCCAGTTGCATTTTCTACAGACAGAGGGTTTCAAAACTGCTCAATCAAAAGTATGGTTTAAATCTGTTAGCTGAATGGTCAGATCAGAAAGAAGTTTCACAGAATGCTTCTGTGTAGTTTATATTTGAATATATTCCTTTTTCCACTACTACTCTCTTAGCGCTCCAAATGTCCAGTTGCATTTTCTACAGAAAGAGTATTCAGATCTGCTCAATCAAAAGTATGTTTTAACTCTTTTAGCTGAATGCACAGATCAGAAAGAAGTTTCACAGAATGATTCTGTGTAGTTTATATTTGGAGACATTCCTTTTTCGACTATTACCCTCTTAGCGCTCCGAATCTCCACTTGCATTTTCTACAGAAAGAGTGTTTCAGAACGGCTCAATCAAAACTAAGGTTCAACTCTTTTAGTTGAACAAACAGAACAGAAAGAAGTTTCACACAATTCTTCTGTGTAGTTTATATTTGTAGACATTCTTTTTCCCAATATAGGCCTCTTAGCGCTCAGAATATCCAATTGCAGTTTCTACAGAAAGAGTGTTTCAGAACGGCTCAATCAAAAGTAATGTTCAACTCTGTTAGTTGAATGCACAGAACAGAAAGAAGTTTCATACAATGCTTCTGGGTAGTTTATATTTGAACATATTCTTTTTTCCACTATTACCCACTTAGCGCTACGAATGTCCAGTTGCATTTTCTACAGACAGAGTGTTTCAAAACTGCTCAATCAAAAGTATGGTTTAACTCTGTTAGCTGAATGCTCAGATCAGAAAGAAGTTTCACAGAATGCTTCTGTGTAGTTTATATAGGAATATATTCCTTTCTCCACAACTACTCTCTTAGTGCTCCAAATGTCCAGTTGCATTTTCTACAGAAAGAGTGTTCAGATCTGCTCAATCAAAAGTATGGTTTAACTCTGTTAGCTGAATGCACAGATCAGAAAGAAGTTTCACAGAATGATTCTGTGTAGTTTATATTTGGAGACATTACTTTTTCCACTATTACCCTCTTAGCTCTCCGAATCTCCACTTGCATTTTCTACAGAATGAATGTTTCAGAACGGCTCAATCAAAACTAAGGTTCAACTCTTTTAGTTGAACAAACAGAACAGAAAGAAGTTTCACACAATTCTTCTGTGTAGTTTTTATTTGTAGACATTCTTTTTCCAATATAGGCCTCCTAGCGCTCAGAATGTCCAATTGCAGTTTCTACAGAAAGAGTGTTTCAGAACGGCTCAATCAAAAGTAAGGTTCAACTCTGTTAGTTGAATGCACAGAACAGAAAGAAGTTTCATACAATGCTTCTGTAGAGTTTATATTTGAACATATTCTTTTTTCCACTATTACCCACTTAGCGCTACGAATGTCCAGTTGCATTTTCTACAGACAGAGTGTTTCAAAACTGCTCAATCAAAAATATGGTTTAACTCTGTTAGCTGAATGCTCAGATCACAAAGAAGTTTCACAGAATGCTTCTGTGTAGTTTATATTTGAATATATTCCTTTTTCCACTACTACGCTCTTAGCGCTCCAAATGTCCAGTTGCATTTTCTACAGAAAGAGTGTTCAGATCTGCTCAATCAAAAGTATGGTTTAACTCTGTTAGCTGAATGCACAGATCAGAAAGAAGTTTCACCGAATGATTCTGGGTAGTTTATATTTGAAGACATTCCTTTTTCCACTATTACCCTCTTAGCACTCCGAATCTCCACTTGCATTTTCTACAAAAAGAGTGTTTCATAACTGCTCAATCAAAAATATGTTTAATCTCTGTTAACTGAATTTACAGATCAGAAATAAGTTTCACAGAATGCATCTGTGTATTTTTTATTTGAAGATATTCTTTTTCCCAATATAGGCCTCTTAGAGCTCAGAATGTCCAATTGCAGTTTCTACAGAAAGAGTGTTTCAGAACGGCTCAATCAAAAGTAAGGTTCAACTCTGTTAGTTGAATGCACAGAACAGAAAGAAGTTTCATACAATGCTTCTGTGTAGTTTATATTTGAACATATTCTTTTTTCCACTATTACCCACTTAGCGCTACGAATGTCCAGTTGCATTTTCTACAGACAGAGAGTTTCAAAACTGCTCAATCAAAAGTATGGTTTAACTCTGTTAGCTGAATACTCAGATCAGAAAGAAGTTTCACAGAATGCTTCTGTGTAGTTTATATTTGAATATATTCCTTTTTCCACTACTATGCTGTTAGCGCTCCAAATGTCCAGTTGCATTTTCTACAGAAAGAGAGTTCAGATCTGCTCAATCAAAAGTATGGTTTAACACTGTTAGCTGAATGCACAGATGAGAAAGAAGTTTCACCGAATGATTCTGTGTAGTTTATATTTGAAGACATTCCTTTTTCAACTATTACCCTCTTAGCGCTCCGAATCTCCACTTGCATTTTCTACAAAAAGAGTGTTTCATAACTGCTCAATCAAAAATATGTTTTATCTCTGTTAACTGAATTAACAGATCAGAAATAAGTTTCACAGAATGCATCTGTGTAGTTTTTATTTGAAGATATTCTTTTTCCCAATGTAGGCCTCTTAGCGCTTAGCATGTCCAATTGCAGTTTCTACAGACAGAGTGTTTCAGAACGGCTCAATCAAAAGTAAGGTTCAACTCTGTTAGTTGAATGCACAGAACAGAAAGAATTTTCACAGAATGCTACTGTGTAGTTTATATTTGAATATATTCATTTTTCCACTATTACCCTCTTAGCGCTCCGAATGTCCACTTGCAATTTCTACAGAAAGAGTGTTCAGAACTGCGCAATCAAAAGTATGGTTTAACTCTGTTAGCTTAATGAACATATCAGAAATAAGTTTCACACAATGCTTCTGTGTAGTTTTTATTTGAAGATATTATTTTTCCCAATATAGGCCTCTTAGCGCTCAGAATGTCCAATTGCAGTCTCTACAGAAAGAGTGTTTTAGAAAGGCTCAATCAAAAGTAAGGTTCAACTCTGTTAGTTGAATGCACAGAACAGAAAGAAGTTTCATACAATGCTTCTGTGTAGTTTATATTTGAACATATTCTTTTTTCCACTATTACCCACTTAGCGCTACGAATGTCCAGTTGCATTTTCTACAGACAGAGTGTTTCAAAACTGCTCAATCAAAAGTATGGTTTAACTCTGTTAGCTGAATGCTCAGATCAGAAAGAAGTTTCACAGAATGCTTCTGAGTAGTTTATATTTGAATATATTCCTTTTTCCACTACTACTCTCTTAGCGCTCCAAATGTACAGTTGCATTTTCTATAGAAAGAGTGTTCAGATCTGCTCAATCAAAAGTATGGTTTAATTCTGTTAGCTGAATGCACAGATCAGAAAGAAGTTTCACAGAATGATTCTGTGTAGTTTATATTTGGAGACATTCCTTTTTCCACTATTACCCTCTAAGCGCTCCGAATCTCCACTTGCATTTTCTACAGACAGAGTGTTTCAGAACGGCTCAATCAAAACTAAGGTTCAACTCTTTTAGTTGAACAAACAGAACAGAAAGAAGTTTCACACAATTCTTCTGTGTAGTTTTTATTTGTAGACATTCTTTTTCCCAATATAGGCCTCCTAGCGCTCAGAATGTCCAATTACAGTTTCTACAGAAAGAGTGTTTCAGAACGGCTCAATCAAAAGTAAGGTTCAACTCTGTTAGTTGAATGCACAGAACAGAAAGAAGTTTCATACAATGCTTCTGTGTAGTTTATATTTGAACATATTTTTTTTCCACTATAACCCACTTAGCGCTACGAATGTCCAGTTGCATTTTCTACAGACAGAGTGTTTCAAAACTGCTCAATCAAAAGTATGGTTTAACTCTGTTAGCTGAATGCTCAGATCAGAAAGAAGTTTCACAGAATGCTTCTGTGTAGTTTATATTTGAATATATTCCTTTTTCCACTACTACGCTCTTAGCGCTCCAAATGTCCACTTGCATTTTCTACAGAAAGAGTGTTCAGATCTGCTCAATCAAAAGTATGGTTTAACTCTGTTAGCTGAATGCACAGATCAGAAAGAAGTTTCACCGAATGATTCTGTGTAGTTTATATTTGAAGACATTCCTTTTTCCACTATTACCCTCTTAGCGCTCCGAATCTCCACTTGCATTTTCTACAAAAAGAGTGTTTCAGAACGGCTCAATCAAAACTAAAGTTCAACTCTTTTAGTTGAACAAACAGAACAGAAAGAAGTTTCACACAATTCTTCTGTGTAGTTTTTATTTGAAGACATTCTTTTTCCCAATATAGGCCTCTTAGCGCTCAGAATGTCCAATTGCAGTTTCTACACAAAGAGTGCTTCAGAACGGCTCAATCAAAAGTAAGGTTCAACTCTGTTAGTTGAATGCACAGAACAGAAAGAAGTTTCCTACAATGCTTCTGTGTAGTTTATATTTGAACATATTCTTTTTACACTATTACCCACTTAGCGCTACAAATGTCCAGTTGCATTTTCTACAAACAGAGAGTTTCAAAACTGCTCAATCAAAAGTATGGTTTAACTCTGTTAGCTGAATGCTCAGATCAGAAAGAAGTTTCACAGAATGCTTCTGTGTAGTTTATATTTGAATATATTCCTTTTTCCACTACTACGCTCTTAGTGCTCCAAATGTCCAGTTGCATTTTCTACAGAAAGAGTGTTCAGATCTGCTCAATCAAAAGTATGGTTTAACTCTGTTAGCTGAATGCACAGATCAGAAAGAAGTTTCACCGAATGATTCTGTGTAGTTTATATTTGAAGACATTTCTTTTTCCACTATTACCCTCTTAGCGCTCCGATTCTCCACTTGCATTTTCTACAAAAAGAGTGTTTCATAACTGCTCAATCAAAAATATGTTTTATCTCTGTTAACTGAATTTACAGATCAGAAATAAGTTTCACAGAATGCATCTGTGTAGTTTTTATTGAAGATATTCTTTTTCCCAATGTAGGCCTCTTAGCGCTTAGCATGTCCATTTGCAGTTTCTACAGAAAGAGTGTTTCAGAACGGCTCAATCAAAAGTAAGGTTCAACTCTGTTAGTTGAATGCACAGAACAGAAAGAGTTTTCACAGAATGCTACTGTGTAGTTTATATTTGAATATATTCCTTTTTCCACTATTACCCTCTTAGCGCTCCGAATGTCCACTTGCATTTTCTACAGAAAGAGTGTTCAGAACTGCGCAATCAAAAGTATGGTTTAACTCTGTTAGCTTAATGAACATATCAGAAATAAGTTTCACACAATGCTTCTGTGTAGTTTTTATTTGAAGATATTATTTTTCCCAATATAGGCCTCTTAGCGCTCAGAATGTCCAATTGCAGTTTCTACAGAAAGAGTGTTTCAGAACGGCTCAATCAAAAGTAAGGTTCAACTCTGTTAGTTGAATGCACAGAACAGAAAGAAGTTTCATACAATGCTTCTGTGTAGTTTATATTTGAACATATTCTTTTTTCCACTATTACCCACTTAGCGCTACGAATGTCCAGTTGCATTTTCTACAGACAGAGTGTTTCAAAACTGCTCAATCAAAAGTATGGTTTAACTCTGTTAGCTGAATGCTCAGATCAGAAAGAAGTTTCACAGAATGCTTCTGTGTAGTTTATATTTGAATATATTCCTTTTTCCACTACTACCCTCTTAGCGCTCCAAATGTCCAGTTGCATTTTCTACAGAAAGAGGGTTCAGATCTGCTCAATCAAAAGTATGGTTTAACCCTGTTAGCTGAATGCACAGATCAGAAAGAAGTTTCACAGAATGATCCTGTGTAGTTTATATTTGGAGACATTCCTTTTTCCACTATTACCCTCTTAGCGCTCCGAATCTCCACTTGCATTTTCTACAGAAAGAGTGTTTCAGAACGGCTCAATCAAAACTAAGGTTCAACTCTTTTAGTTGAACAAACAGAACAGAAAGAAGTTTCACACAATTCTTCTGTGTAGTTTTTATTTGTAGACATTCTTTTTCCCAATATAGGCCTCTTAGCGCTCAGAATATCCAATTGCAGTTTCTACAGAAAGAGTGTCTCAGAACGGCTCAATCAAAAGTAAGGTTCAACTCTGTTAGTTGAATGCACAGAACACAAAGAAGTTTCATACAATGCTTCTGTGTAGTTTATATTTGAACATATTCTTTTTTCCACTATTACCCACTTAGTGCTACGAATGTCCAGTTGCATTTTCTACAGACAGAGTTTTTCAAAACTGCTCAATCAAAAGTATGGTTTAAATCTGTTAGCTGAATGCTCAGATCAGAAAGAAGTTTCACAGAATGCTTCTGTGTAGTTTATATTTGAATATATTACTTTTTCCACTACTACGCTCTTAGCGCTCCAAATGTCCAGTTGCATTTTCTACAGAAAGAGTGTTCAGATCTGCTGAATCAAAAGTATGGTTTAACTCTGTTAGCTGAATGCACAGATCAGAAAGAAGTTTCACCGAATGATTCTGTGTAGTTTATATTTGAAGACATTTCTTTTTCCACTATTACCCTCTTAGCGCTCCGAATCTACACTTGCATTTTCTACAAAAAGAGTGTTTCATAACTGCTCAATCAAAAATATGTTTTATCTCTGTTAACTGAATTTACAGATCAGAAATAAGTTTCACAGAATGCATCTGTGTAGTTTTTATTTGAAGATATTCTTTTTCCCAATGTAGGCCTCTTAGCGCTTAGCATGTCCATTTGCAGTTTCCACAGAAAGAGTGTTTCAGAACGGCTCAATCAAAAGTAAGGTTCAACTCTGTTAGTTGAATGCACAGAACAGAAAGAATTTTCACAGAATGCTACCGTGTAGTTTATATTTGAATATATTCCTTTTTCCACTATTACCCTCTTAGCGCTCTGAATGTCCACTTGCATTTTCTACAGAAAGAGTGTTCAGAACTGCGCAATCAAAAGTATGGTTTAAATCTGTTAGCTTAATGAACATATCAGAAATAAGTTTCACACAATGCTTCTGTGTAGTTTTTATTTGAAGATATTATTTTTCCCAATAGAGGCCTCTTAGCGCTCAGAATGTCCAATTGCAGTTTCTACAGAAAGAGTGTTTCAGAAAGGCTCAATCACAAGTAAGGTTCAACTCTGTTAGTTGAATGCACAGAACAGAAAGAAGTTTCATACAATGCTTCTGTGTAGTTTATATTTGAACATATTCTTTTTTCCACTATTACCCACTTAGCGCTACGAATGTCCAGTTGCATTTTCTACAGACAGAGTGTTTCAAAACTGCTCAATCAAAAGTATGGTTTAACTCTGTTAGCTGAATGCTCAGATCAGAAAGAAGTTTCACAGAATGCTTCTGTGTAGTTTATATTTGAATATATTCCTTTTTTAATCTACTACTCTCTTAGCGCTCAAAATGTCCAGTTGCATTTTCTACAGAAAGAGTGTTCAGATCTGCTCAATCAAAAGTATGGTTTAACTCTGTTAGCTGAATGCACAGATCAGAAAGAAGTTTCACAGAATGATTCTGTGTAGTTTATATTTGGAGACATTCCTTTTTCCACTATTACCCTCTTAGCGCTCCGAATGTCCACTTGCATTTTCTACAGAAAGGGTGTTCAGAACTGCGCAATCAAAAGTATGGTTTAACTCTGTTAGCTTAATGAACATATCAGAAATAAGTTTCACACAATGCATCTGTGTAGTTTTTATTTGAAGATATTATTTTTCCCAATATAGGCCTCTTAGCGCTCAGAATGTCCAATTGCAGTTTCTACAGAAAGAGTGTTTCAGAACGGCTCAATCAAAAGTAAGGTTCAACTCTGTTAGTTGAATGCACAGAACAGAAAGAAGTTTCATACAATGCTTCTGTGTAGTTTATATTTGAACATATTCTTTTTTCCACTATTACCCACCTAGCGCTACGAATGTCCAGTTGCATTTCCTACAGACAGAGTGTTTCAAAACTGCTCAATCAAAAGTATTGTTTAACTCTGTTAGCTGAATGCTCAGATCAGAAAGAAGTTTCACAGAATGCTTCTGTGTAGTTTATATTTGAATATATACCTTTTTCCACTACTACGCTCTTAGCGCTCCAAATGTCCAGTTGCATTTTCTACAGAAAGAGTGTTCAGATCTGCTCAATCAAAAGTAGGTTTCACTCTGTTAGCTGAATGCACAGATCAGAAAGAAGTTTCACCGAATGATTCTGTGTAGTTTATATTTGAAAACATTCCTTTTTCCACTATTACCCTCTTAGCGCTCCGAATCTCCACTTGCATTTTCTACAAAAAGAGTGTTTCATAACTGCTCAATCAAAAATATGTTTTATCTCTGTTAACTGAATTTACAGATCAGAAATAAGTTTCACAGAATGCATCTGTGTAGTTTTTATTTGAAGATATTCTTTTTCCCAATGTAGGCCTCTTAGCGCTTAGCATGTCCAATTGCAGTTTCTACAGAAAGAGTGTTTCAGAACGGCTCAATCAAAAGTAAGGTTCAACTCTGTTAGTTGAATGCACAGAACAGAAAGAATTTTCACAGAATGCTACTGTGTAGTTTATATTTGAATATATTCCTTTTTCCACTATTACCCTCTTAGCGCTCCGAATGTCCACTTGCATTTTCTACAGAAAGAGTGTTCAGAACTGCGCAATCAAAAGTATGGTTTAACTCTGTTAGCTTAATGAACATATCAGAAATAAGTTTCACACAATGCTTCTGTGTAGTTTTTATTTGAAGATATTATTTATCCCAATAGAGGCCTCTTAGCGCTCAGAATGTCCAATTGCAGTTTCTACAGAAAGAGTGTTTCAGAAAGGCTCAATAAAAGTAAGGTTCATCTCTGTTAGTTTAATGCACAGAACAGAAAGAAGTTTCATACAATGCTTCTGTGTAGTCTATATTTGAACATATTCTTTTTTCCACTATTACCCACTTAGCGCTACGAATGTCCAGTTGCATTTTCTACAGACAGAGTGTTTCAAAACTGCTCAATCAAAAGTATGGTTTAACTCTGTTAGCTGAATGCTCAGATCAGAAAGAAGTTTCACAGAATGCTTCTGTGTAGTTTATATTTGAATATATTCCTTTTTCCACTACTACTCTCTTAGCGCTCCAAATGTCCAGTTGCATTTTCTACAGAAAGAGTGTTCAGATCTGCTCAATCAAAAGTATGTTTTAACTCTGTTAGCTGAATGCACAGATCAGAAAGAAGTTTCACCGAATGATTCTGTGTAGTTTATATTTGGAGACATTCCTTTCTCCACTATTACCCTCTTAGCGCTCCGAATCTCCACTTGCATTTTCTACAGAAAGAGTGTTTCAGAACGGCTCAATCAAAACTAAGGTTCAACTCTTTTAGTTGAACAAACAGAACAGAAAGAAGTTTCACACAATTCTTCTGTGTAGTTTTTATTTGTAGACATTCTTTTTCCCAATATAGGCCTCTTAGCGCTCAGAATGTCCAATTGCAGTTTCTACAGAAAGAGTGTTTCAGAACGGCTCAATCAAAAGTAAGGTTCAACTCTGTTAGTTGAATGCACAGAACAGAAAGAAGTTTTATACAATGCTTCTGTGTAGTTTATATTTGAACATATTCTTTTTTCCACTATTACCCACTTAGCGCTACGAATGTCCAGTTGCATTTTCTACAGACAGAGTGTTTCAAAACTGCTCAATCAAAAGTATGGTTTAACTCTGTTAGCTGTATGCTCAGATCAGAAAGAAGTTTCACAGAATGCTTCTGTGTAGTTTATATTTGAATATATTCCTTTTTCCACTACTACTCTCTTAGCGCTCCAAATGTCCAGTTGCATTTTCTACAGAAAGAGTGTTCAGATCTGCTCAATCAAAAGTATGGTTTAACTCTGTTAGCTGAATGCACAGATCAGAAAGAAGTTTCACAGAATGATTCTGTGTAGTTTATATTTGGAGACATTCCTTTTTCCACTATTACCCTCTTAGCGCTCCCAATCTCCACTTGCATTTTCTATAGAAAGAGTGTTTCAGAACGGCTCAATCAAAACTAAGGTTCAACTCTTTTAGTTGAACAAACAGAACAGAAAGAAGTTTCACACAATTCTTCTGTGTAGTTTTTATTTGTAGACATTATTTTTCCCAATATAGGCCTCT
The DNA here is from genome assembly GCF_028878055.3 of Symphalangus syndactylus. Classification (NCBI taxonomy): domain Eukaryota; kingdom Metazoa; phylum Chordata; class Mammalia; order Primates; family Hylobatidae; genus Symphalangus; species Symphalangus syndactylus. The sequence continues at coordinate 6,154,014 of NC_072445.2, read as the reverse complement.
TAGCGCTCAGAATGTCCAATTGCAGTTTCTACAGAAAGAGTGTTTCAGAACGGCTCAATCAAAAGTAAGGTTCAACTCCGTTAGTTGAATGCACAGAACAGAAAGTAGTTTCATACAATGCTTCTGTGTAGTTTATATTTGAACATATTCTTTTTTCCACTATTACCCACTTAGCGCTACGAATGTCCAGTTGCATTTTCTACAGACAGAGTGTTTCAAAACTGCTCAATCAAAAGTATGGTTTAACTCTGTTAGCTGAATGCTCAGATCAGAAAGAAGTTTCACAGAATGCTTCTGTGTAGTTTATATTTGAATATATTCCTTTTTCCACTACTACGCTCTTAGCGCTCCAAATGTCCAGTTGCATTTTCTACAGAAAGAGTGTTCAGATCTGCTCAATCAAAAGTATGGTTTAACTCTGTTAGCTGAATGCACAGATCAGAAAGAAGTTTCACCGAATGATTCTGTGTAGTTTATATTTGAAGACATTCCTTTTTCCACTATTACCCTCTTAGCGCTCCGAATCTCCACTTGCATTTTCTACAAAAAGAGTGTTTCATAACTGCTCAATCAAAAATATGTTTTATCTCTGTTAACTGAATTTACAGATCAGAAATAAGTTTCACAGAATGCATCTGTGTAGTTTTTATTTGAAGATATGCTTTTTCCCAATGTAGGCCTCCTAGCGCTTAGCATGTCCAATTGCAGTTTCTACAGAAAGAGTGTTTCAGAACGGCTCAATCAAAAGTAAGGTTGAACTCTGTTAGTTGAATGCACAGAACAGAAAGAATTTTCACAGAATGCTACTGTGTAGTTTATATTTGAATATATTCCTTTTTCCACTATTACCCTCTTAGCGCTCCGAATGTCCACTTGCATTTTCTACAGAAAGAGTGTTCAGAACTGCGCAATCAAAAGTATGGTTTAACTCTGTTAGCTTAATGAACATATCAGAAATAAGTTTCACACAATGCTTCTGTGTAGTTTTTATTTGAAGATATTATTTTTCCCAATATAGGCCTCTTAGCGCTCAGAATGTCCAATTGCAGTTTCTACAGAAAGAGTGTTTCAGAACGGCTCATTCAAAAGTAAGGTTCAACTCTGTTAGTTGAATGCACAGAACAGAAAGAAGTTTCATACAATGCTTCTGTGTAGTTTATATTTGAACATATTCTTTTTTCCACAGTTACCCACCTAGCGCTACGAATGTCCAGTTGCATTTCCTACAGACAGAGTGTTTCAAAACTGCTCAATCAAAAGTATGGTTTAACTCTGTTAGCTGAATGCTCAGATCAGAAAGAAGTTTCACAGAATGCTTCTGTGTAGTTTATATTTGAATATATTCCTTTTTCCACTACTACGCTCTTAGCGCTCCAAATGTCCAGTTGCATTTTCTACAGAAAGAGTGTTCAGATCTGCTCAATCAAAAGTATGGTTTAACTCTGTTAGCTGAATGCACAGATCAGAAAGAAGTTTCAACGAATGATTCTGTGTAGTTTATATTTGAAGACATTCCTTTTTCCACTATTACCCTCTTAGCGCTCCGAATCTCCACTTGCATTTTCTACAAAAAGAGAGTTTCATAACTGCTCAATCAAAACTAAGGTTCAACTCTTTTAGTTGAACAAACAGAACAGAAAGATGTTTCACACAATTCTTCTGTGTAGTTTTTATTTGTAGACATTCTTTTTCCCAATATAGGCCACTTAGCGCTCAGAATGTCCAATTGCAGTTTCTACAGAAAGAGTGTTTCAGAATGGCTCAATCAATAGTAAGGTTCAACTCTGTTAGTTGAATGCACAGAACAGAAAGAAGTTTCATACAATGCTTCTGTGTAGTTTATATTTGAACATATTCTTTTTTCCACTATTACCCACTTAGCGCTACGAATGTCCAGTTGCATTTTCTACAGACAGAGTGTTTCAAAACTGCTCAATCAAAAGTATGGTTTAACTCTGTTAGCTGTATGCTCAGATCAGAAAGAAGTTTCACAGAATGCTTCTGTGTAGTTTATATTTGAATATATTCCTTTTTCCACTACTACTCTCTTAGCGCTCCAAATGTCCAGTTGCATTTTCTACAGAAAGAGTGTTCAGATCTGCTCAATCAAAAGTATGGTTTAACTCTGTTAGCTGAATGCACAGATCAGAAAGAAGTTTCACCGAATGATTCTGTGTAGTTTATATTTGGAGACATCCCTTTCTCCACTATTACCCTCTTAGCGCTCCGAATCTCCACTTGCATTTTCTACAGAAAGAGTGTTTCAGAACAGCTCAATCAAAACTAAGGTTCAACTCTTTTAGTTGAACAAACAGAACAGAAAGAAGTTTCACACAATTCTTCTGTGTAGTTTTTATTTGTAGACATTCTTTTTCCCAATATAGGCCTCTTAGCGCTCAGAATGTCCAATTGCAGTTTCTACAGAAAGAGTGTTTCAGAACGGCTCAATCAAAAGTAAGGTTCAACTCTGTTAGTTGAATGCACAGAACAGAAAGAAGTTTCATACAATGCTTCTGTGTAGTTTATATTTGAACATATTCTTTTTTCCACTATTACCCACTTAGCGCTACGAATGTCCAGTTGCATTTTCTACAGACAGAGTGTTTCAAAACTGCTCAATCAAAAGTATGGTTTAACTCTGTTAGCTGAATGCACAGATCAGAAAGAAGTTTCACCGAATGATTCTGTGCAGTTTATATTTGAAGACATTCCTTTTTCCACTATTACCCTCTTAGCGCTCCGAATCTCCACTTGCATTTTCTACAAAAAGAGTGTTTCATAACTGCTCAATCAAAAATATGTTTTATCTCTGTTAACTGAATTTACAGATCAGAAATAAGTTTCACAGAATGCATCTGTGTAGTTTTTATTTGAAGATATTCTTTTTCCCAATGTAGGCCTCTTAGCGCTTAGCATGTCCAATTGCAGTTTCTACAGAAAGAGTGTTTCAGAACGGCTCAATCAAAAGTAAGGTTCAACTCTGTTAGTTGAATGCACAGAACAGAAAGAATTTTCACAGAATGCTACTGTGTAGTTTATATTTGAATATATTACTTTTTCCACTATTACCCTCTTAGCGCTCCGAATGTCCACTTGCATTTTCTACAGAAAGAGTGTTCAGAACTGCGCAATCAAAAGTATGGTTTAACTCTGTTAGCTTAATGAACATATCAGAAATAAGTTTCACACAATGCTTCTGTGTAGTTTTTATTTGAAGATATTATTTTTCCCAATATAGGCCTCTTAGCGCTCAGAATGTCCAATTGCAGTTTCTACAGAAAGAGTGTTTCAGAACGGCTCAATCAAAAGTAAGGTTCAACTCTGTTAGTTGAATGCACAGAACAGAAAGAAGTTTCATACAATGCTTCTGTGTAGTTTATATTTGAACATATTCTTTTTTCCACTATTAACCACCTAGCGCTACGAATGTCCAGTTGCATTTTCTACAGACAGAGTGTTTCAAAACTGCTCAATCAAAAGTATGGTTTAACTCTGTTAGCTGAATGCTCAGATCAGGAAGAAGTTTCACAGAATGCTTCTGTGTAGTTTATATTTGAATATATTCCTTTTTCCACTACTACGCTCTTAGCGCTCCAAATGTCCAGTTGCATTTTCTACAGAAAGAGTGTTCAGATCTGCTCAATCAAAAGTATGGTTTAACTCTGTTAGCTGAATGCACAGATGAGAAAGAAGTTTCACCGAATGATTCTGTGTAGTTTATATTTGAAGACATTCCTTTTTCCACTATTACCCACTTAGCGCTCCGAATCTCCACTTGCATTTTCTACAAAAAGAGTGTTTCATAACTGCTCAATCAAAAATATGTTTTATCTCTGTTAACTGAATTTACAGATCAGAAATAAGTTTCACAGAATGCATCTGTGTAGTTTTTATTTGAAGATATTCTTTTTCCCAATGTAGGCCTCTTAGCGCTTAGCATGTCCAATTGCAGTTTCTACAGAAAGAGTGTTTCAGAACGGCTCAATCAAAAGTAAGGTTCAACTCTGTTAGTTGAATGCACAGAACAGAAAGAATTTTCACAGAATGCTACTGTGTAGTTTATATTTGAATATATTCCTTTTTCCACTATTACCCTCTTAGCGCTCCGAATGTCCACTTGCATTTTCTACAGAAAGAGTGTTCAGAACTGCGCAATCAAAAGTATGGTTTAACTCTGTTAGCTTAATGAACATATCAGAAATAAGTTTCACACAATGCTTCTGTGTAGTTTTTATTTGAAGATATTATTTTTCCCAATATAGGCCTCTTAGCGCTCAGAATGTCCAATTGCAGTTTCTACAGAAAGAGTGTTTCAGAACGGCTCAATCAAAAGTAAGGTTCAACTCTGTTAGTTGAATGCACAGAACAGAAAGAAGTTTCATACAATGCTTCTGTGTAGTTTATATTTGAACATATTCTTTTTTCCACTATTACCCACTTAGCGCTACGAATGTCCAGTTGCATTTTCTACAGACAGAGTGTTTCAAAACTGCTCAATCAAAAGTATGGTTTAAGTCTGCTAGCTGAATGCTCAGATCAGAAAGAAGTTTCACAGAATGCTTCTGTGTAGTTTATATTTGAATATATTCCTTTTTCCACTACTACTCTCTTAGCGCTCCAAATGTCCAGTTGCATTTTCTACAGAAAGAGTGTTCAGATCTGCTCAATCAAAAGTATGGTTTAACTCTGTTAGCTGAATGCACAGATCAGAAAGAAGTTTCACAGAATGATTCTGTGTAGTTTATATTTGGAGACATTCCTTTCTCCACTATTACCCTCTAAGCGCTCCGAATCTCCACTTGCATTTTCTACAGAAAGAGTGTTTCAGAACAGCTCAATCAAAACTAAGGTTCAACTCTTTTAGTTGAACAAACAGAACAGAAAGAAGTTTCACACCATTCTTCTGGTTAGTTTTTATTTGTAGACATTTTTTTCCCAATATAGGCCTCTTAGCGCTCAGAATGTCCAATTGCAGTTTCTACAGAAAGAGTGTTTCAGAACGGCTCAATCAAAAGTAAGGTTCAACTCTGTTAGTTGAATGCACAGAACAGAAAGAAGTTTCATACAATGCTTCTGTGTAGTTTATATTTGAACATATTCTTTTTTCCACTATTACCCACTTAGCGCTACGAATGTCCAGTTGCATTTTCTACAGACAGAGTGTTTCAAAACTGCTCAATCAAAAGTATGGTTTAACTCTGTTAGCTGTATGCTCAGATCAGAAATAAGTTTCACAGAATGCTTCTGTGTAGTTTATATTTGAATATATTCCTTTTTCCACTACTACTCTCTTAGCGCTCCAAATGTCCAGTTGCATTTTCTACAGAAAGTGTGTTCAGGTCTGCTCAATCAAAAGTATGGTTTAACTCTGTTAGCTGAATGCACAGATCAGAAAGAAGTTTCACAGAATGATTCTGTGTTGTTTATATTTGGAGACATTCCTTTTTCCACTATTACCCTCTTAGCGCTCCGAATCTGCACTTGCATTTTCTACAGAAAGAGTGTTTCAGAGCGGCTCAATCAAAACTAAGGTTCAACTCTTTTAGTTGAACAAACAGAACAGAAAGAAGTTTCACCCAATTCTTCTGTGTAGTTTTTATTTGTAGACATTCTTTTTCCCAATATAGGCCTCTTAGCGCTCAGAATGTCCAAATGCAGTTTCTACAGAAAGAGTGTTTCAGAACGGCTCAATCAAAAGTAAGGTTCAACTTTGTTAGTTGAATGCACAGAACAGAAAGAAGTTCCATACAATGCTTCTGTGTAGTTTATATTTGAACATATTCTTTTTTCCACTATTACCCACTTAGCGCTACGAATGTCCAGTTGCATTTTCTACAGACAGAGTGTTTCAAAACTGCTGAATCAAAAGTATGGTTTAATTCTGTTAGCTGAATGCTCAGATCAGAAAAAAGTTTCACAGAATGCTTCTGTGTAGTTTATATTTGAATATATTCCTTTTTCCACTACTACTCTCTTAGTGCTCCAAATGTCCAGTTGCATTTTCTACAGAAAGAGTGTTCAGATCTGCTCAATCAAAAGTATGGTTTAACTCTGTTAGCTGAATGCACAGATCAGAAAGATGTTTCACAGAATGATTCTGTGTAGTTTATATTTGGAGACATTCCTTTTTCCACTATTACCCTCTTAGCGCTGCGAATCTCCACTTGCATTTTCTACAGAAAGAGTGTTTCAGAACGGCTCAATCAAAACTAAGGTTCAACTCTTTTAGTTGAGCAAACAGAACAGAAAGAAGTTTCACACAATTCTTCTGTGTAGTTTTTATTTGTAGACATTCTTTTTCCCAATATAGGCCTCCTAGCGCTCAGAATGTCCAATTGCACTTTCTACAGAAAGAGTGTTTCAGAACGGCTCAATCAAAAGTAAGGTTCAACTCTGTTAGTTGAATGCACAGAACAGAAAGAAGTTTCATACAATGCTTCTGTGTAGTTTATATTTGAACATATTCTTTTTTTCCACTATTAACCACCTAGCGCTACGAATGTCCAGTTGCATTTTCTACAGACAGAGTGTTTCAAAACTGCTCAATCAAAAGTATGGTTTAACTCTGTTAGCTGAATGCTCAGATCAGGAAGAAGTTTCACAGAATGCTTCTGTGTAGTTTATATTTGAATATATTCCTTTTTCCACTACTACGCTCTTAGCGCTCCAAATGTCCAGTTGCATTTTCTACAGAAAGAGTGTTCAGATCTGCTCAATCAAAAGTATGGTTTAACTCTGTTAGCTGAATGCACAGATGAGAAAGAAGTTTCACCGAATGATTCTGTGTAGTTTATATTTGAAGACATTCCTTTTTCCACTATTACCCACTTAGCGCTCCGAATCTCCACTTGCATTTTCTACAAAAAGAGTGTTTCATAACTGCTCAATCAAAAATATGTTTTATCTCTGTTAACTGAATTTACAGATCAGAAATAAGTTTCACAGAATGCATCTGTGTAGTTTTTATTTGAAGATATTCTTTTTCCCAATGTAGGCCTCTTAGCGCTTAGCATGTCCAATTGCAGTTTCTACAGAAAGAGTGTTTCAGAACGGCTCAATCAAAAGTAAGGTTCAACTCTGTTAGTTGAATGCACAGAACAGAAAGAATTTTCACAGAATGCTACTGTGTAGTTTATATTTGAATATATTCCTTTTTCCACTATTACCCTCTTAGCGCTCCGAATGTCCACTTGCATTTTCTACAGAAAGAGTGTTCAGAACTGCGCAATCAAAAGTATGGTTTAACTCTGTTAGCTTAATGAACATATCAGAAATAAGTTTCACACAATGCTTCTGTGTAGTTTTTATTTGAAGATATTATTTTTCCCAATATAGGCCTCTTAGCGCTCAGAATGTCCAATTGCAGTTTCTACAGAAAGAGTGTTTCAGAACGGCTCTATCAAAAGTAAGGTTCAACTCTGTTAGTTGAATGCACAGAACAGAAAGAAGTTTCATACAATGCTTCTGTGTAGTTTATATTTGAACATATTCTTTTTTCCACTATTACCCACTTAGCGCTACGAATGTCCAGTTGCATTTTCTACAGACAGAGTGTTTCAAAACTGCTCAATCAAAAGTATGGTTTAAGTCTGTTAGCTGAATGCTCAGATCAGAAAGAAGTTTCACAGAATGCTTCTGTGTAGTTTATATTTGAATATATTCCTTTTTCCACTACTACTCTCTTAGCGCTCCAAATGTCCAGTTGCATTTTCTACAGAAAGAGTGTTCAGATCTGCTCAATCAAAAGTATGGTTTAACTCTGTTAGCTGAATGCACAGATCAGAAAGAAGTTTCACAGAATGATTCTGTGTAGTTTATATTTGGAGACATTCCTTTCTCCACTATTACCCTCTAAGCGCTCCGAATCTCCACTTGCATTTTCTACAGAAAGAGTGTTTCAGAACAGCTCAATCAAAACTAAGGTTCAACTCTTTTAGTTGAACAAACAGAACAGAAAGAAGTTTCACACCATTCTTCTGGTTAGTTTTTATTTGTAGACATTTTTTTCCCAATATAGGCCTCTTAGCGCTCAGAATGTCCAATTGCAGTTTCTACAGAAAGAGTGTTTCAGAACGGCTCAATCAAAAGTAAGGTTCAACTCTGTTAGTTGAATGCACAGAACAGAAAGAAGTTTCATACAATGCTTCTGTGTAGTTTATATTTGAACATATTCTTTTTTCCACTATTACCCACTTAGCGCTACGAATGTCCAGTTGCATTTTCTACAGACAGAGTGTTTCAAAACTGCTCAATCAAAAGTATGGTTTAACTCTGTTAGCTGTATGCTCAGATCAGAAATAAGTTTCACAGAATGCTTCTGTGTAGTTTATATTTGAATATATTCCTTTTTCCACTACTACTCTCTTAGCGCTCCAAATGTCCAGTTGCATTTTCTACAGAAAGTGTGTTCAGGTCTGCTCAATCAAAAGTATGGTTTAACTCTGTTAGCTGAATGCACAGATCAGAAAGAAGTTTCACAGAATGATTCTGTGTTGTTTATATTTGGAGACATTCCTTTTTCCACTATTACCCTCTTAGCGCTCCGAATCTGCACTTGCATTTTCTACAGAAAGAGTGTTTCAGAGCGGCTCAATCAAAACTAAGGTTCAACTCTTTTAGTTGAACAAACAGAACAGAAAGAAGTTTCACCCAATTCTTCTGTGTAGTTTTTATTTGTAGACATTCTTTTTCCCAATATAGGCCTCTTAGCGCTCAGAATGTCCAAATGCAGTTTCTACAGAAAGAGTGTTTCAGAACGGCTCAATCAAAAGTAAGGTTCAACTCTGTTAGTTGAATGCACAGAACAGAAAGAAGTTCCATACAATGCTTCTGTGTAGTTTATATTTGAACATATTCTTTTTTCCACTATTACCCACTTAGCGCTACGAATGTCCAGTTGCATTTTCTACAGACAGAGTGTTTCAAAACTGCTGAATCAAAAGTATGGTTTAATTCTGTTAGCTGAATGCTCAGATCAGAAAAAAGTTTCACAGAATGCTTCTGTGTAGTTTATATTTGAATATATTCCTTTTTCCACTACTACTCTCTTAGTGCTCCAAATGTCCAGTTGCATTTTCTACAGAAAGAGTGTTCAGATCTGCTCAATCAAAAGTATGGTTTAACTCTGTTAGCTGAATGCAGAGATCAGAAAGATGTTTCACAGAATGATTCTGTGTAGTTTATATTTGGAGACATTCCTTTTTCCACTATTACCCTCTTAGCGCTGCGAATCTCCACTTGCATTTTCTACAGAAAGAGTGTTTCAGAACGGCTCAATCAAAACTAAGGTTCAACTCTTTTAGTTGAGCAAACAGAACAGAAAGAAGTTTCACACAATTCTTCTGTGTAGTTTTTATTTGTAGACATTCTTTTTCCCAATATAGGCCTCCTAGCGCTCAGAATGTCCAATTGCACTTTCTACAGAAAGAGTGTTTCAGAACGGCTCAATCAAAAGTAAGGTTCAACTCTGTTAGTTGAATGCACAGAACAGAAAGAAGTTTCATACAATGCTTCTGTGTAGTTTATATTTGAACATATTCTTTTTTCCACTATTACCCACTTAGCGCTACGAATGTCCAGGTGCATTTTCTACAGACAGAGTGTTTCAAAACTGCTCAGTCAAAAGTATGGTTTAACTCTGTTAGCTGAATGCTCAGATCAGAAAGAAGTTTCACAGAATGCTTCTGTGTAGTTTATATTTGAATATATTCCTTTTTCCACTACTACGCTCTTAGCGCTCCAAATGTCCAGTTGCATTTTCTACAGAAAGAGTGTTCAGATCTGCTCAATCAAAAGTATGGTTTAACTCTGTTAGCTGAATGCACAGATCAGAAAAAGTTTCACCGAATGATTCTGTGTAGTTTATATTTGAAGACATTCCTTTTTCCACTATTACCCTCTTAGCGCTCCGAATCTCCACTTGCATTTTCTACAAAAAGAGTGTTTCATAACTGCTCAATCAAAAATATGTTTTATCTCTGTTAACTGAATTTACAGATCAGAAATAAGTTTCACAGAATGCATCTGTGTAGTTTTTATTTGAAGATATTCTTTTTCCCAATGTAGGCCTCTTAGCGCTTAGCATGTCCAATTGCAGTTTCTACAGAAAGAGTGTTTCAGAACGGCTCAATCAAAAGTAAGTTTCAACTCTGTTAGTTGAATGCACAGAACAGAAAGAATTTTCACAGAATGCTACTGTGTAGTTTATATTTGAATATATTCCTTTTTCCACTATTACCCTCTTAGCGCTCCGAATGTCCACTTGCATTTTCTACAGAAAGAGTGTTCAGAACTGCGCAATCAAAAGTATGGTTTAACTCTGTTAGCTTAATGAACATATCAGAAATAAGTTTCACACAATGCTTCTGTGTAGTTTTTATTTGAAGATATTATTTTTCCCAATATAGGCCTCTTAGCGCTCAGAATGTCCAATTGCAGTTTCTACAGAAAGAGTGTTTCAGAACGGCTCAATCAAATGTAAGGTTCAACTCTGTTAGTTGAATGCACAGAACAGAAAGAAGTTTCATACAATGCTTCTGTGTAGTTTATATTTGAACATATTCTTTTTTCCACTATTACCCACCTAGCGCTACGAATGTCCAGTTGGATTTCCTACAGACAGAGTGTTTCAAAACTGCTCAATCAAAAGTATGGTTTAACTCTGTTAGCTGAATGCTCAGATTAGAAAGAAGTTTCACAGAATGCTTCTGTGTAGTTTATATTTGAATATATTCCTTTTTCCACTACTACGCTCTTAGCGCTCCAAATGTCCAGTTGCATTTTCTACAGAAAGAGTGTTCAGATCTGCTCAATCAAAAGTATGGTTTAACTCTGTTAGCTGAATGCACAGATCAGAAAGAAGTTTCACCGAATGATTCTGTGTAGTTTATATTTGAAGACATTCCTTTTTCCACTATTACCCTCTTAGCGCTCCGAATCTCCACTTGCATTTTCTACAAAAAGAGTGTTTCATAACTGCTCAATCAAAAATATGTTTTATCTCTGTTAACTGAATTTACAGATCAGAAATAAGTTTCACAGAATGCATCTGTGTAGTTTTTATTTGAAGATATTCTTTTTCCCAATGTAGGCCTCTTAGCGCTTAGCATGTCCAATTGCAGTTTCTACAGAAAGAGTGTTTCAGAACGGCTCAATCAAAAGTAAGGTTCAACTCTGTTAGTTGAATGCACAGAACAGAAAGAATTTTCACAGAATGCTACTGTGTAGTTTATATTTGAATATATTCCTTTTTCCACTATTACCCTCTTAGCGCTCCGAATGTCCACTTGCATTTTCTACAGAAAGAGTGTTCAGAACTGCGCAATCAAAAGTATGGTTTAACTCTGTTAGCTTAATGAACATATCAGAAATAAGTTTCACACAATGCTTCTGTGTAGTTTTTATTTGAAGATATTATTTTTCCCAATATAGGCCTCTTAGCGCTCAGAATGTCCAATTGCAGTTTCTACAGAAAGAGTGTTTCAGAACGGCTCAATCAAAAGTAAGGTTCAACTCTGTTAGTTGAATGCACAGAACAGAAAGAAGTTTCATACAATGCTTCTGTGTAGTCTATATTTGAACATATTCTTTTTTCCACTATTACCCACTTAGCGCTACGAATGTCCAGTTGCATTTTCTACAGACAGAGTGTTTCAAAACTGCTCAATCAAAAGTATGGTTTAACTCTGTTAGCTGAATGCTCAGATCAGAAAGAAGTTTCACAGAATGCTTCTGTGTAGTTTATATTTGAATATATTCCTTTTTCCACTACTACTCTCTTAGCGCTCCAAATGTCCAGTTGCATTTTCTACAGAAAGAGTGTTCAGATCTGCTCAATCAAAAGTATGGTTTAACACTGTTAGCTGAATGCACAGATCAGAAAAAAGTTTCACCAAATGATTCTGTGTAGTTTATATTTGGAGACAATCCTTTCTCCACTATTACCCTCTTAGCGCTCCGAATCTTCACTTGCATTTTCTACAGAAACAGTGTTTCAGAACGGCTCAATCAAAACTAAGGTTCAACTCTTTTAGTTGAACAAACAGAACAGAAAGAAGTTTCACACAATTCTTCTGTGTAGTTTTTATTTGTAGACATTCTTTTTCCCAATATAGGCCTCTTAGCTCTCAGAATGTCCAATTGCAGTTTCTACAGAAAGAGTGTTTCAGAACGGCTCAATCAAAAGTAAGGTTCAACTCTGTTAGTTGAATGCACAGAACAGAAAGAAGTTTCATACAATGCTTCTGTGTAGTTTATATTTGAACATGTTCTTTTTTCCACTATTACCCACCTAGCGCTACGAATGTCCAGTTGCATTTTCTACAGACAGAGTGTTTCAAAACTGCTCATTCAAAAGTATGGTTTAACTCTGTTAGCTGAATGCTCAGATCAGAAAGAAGTTTCACAGAATGCTTCTGTGTAGTTTATATTTGAATATATTCCTTTTTCCACTACAACGCTCTTAGCGCTCCAAATGTCCAGTTGCATTTTCTACAGAAAGAGTGTTCAGATCTGCTCAATCAAAAGTATGGTTTCACTCTGTTAGCTGAATGCACAGATCAGAAAGAAGTTTAACCGAATGATTCTGTGTAGTTTATATTTGAAGACATTCCTTTTTCCACTATTTCCCTCTTAGCGCTCCGAATCTCCACTTGCATTTTCTACAAAAAGAGTGTTTCATAACTGCTCAATCAAAAATATGTTTTATCTCTGTTAACTGAATTTACAGATCAGAAATAAGTTTCACAGAATGCATCTGTGTAGTTTTTATTTGAAGATATTCTTTTTCCCAATGTAGGCCTCTTAGCGCTTAGCATGTCCAATTGCAGTTTCTACAGAAAGAGTGTTTCAGAACGGCTCAATCTAAAGTAAGGTTCAACTCTGTTAGTTGAATGCACAGAACAGAAAGAATTTTCACAGAATGCTACTGTGTAGTTTATATTTGAATATATTCCTTTTTCCACTATTACCCTCTTAGCGCTCCGAATGTCCACTTGCATTTTCTACAGAAAGAGTGTTCAGAACTGCGCAATCAAAAGTATGGTTTAACTCTGTTAGCTTAATGAACATATCAGAAATAAGTTTCACACAATGCTTCTGTGTAGATTTTATTTGAAGATATTATTTTTCCCAATATAGGCCTCTTAGCGCTCAGAATGTCCAATTGCAGTTTCTACAGAAAGAGTGTTTCAGAACGGCTCAATCAAAAGTAAGGTTCAACTCTGTTAGTTGAATGCACAGAACAGAAAGAAGTTTCATACAATGCTTCTGTGTAGTTTATATTTGAACATATTCTTTTTTCCACTATTACCCACCTAGCGCTACGAATGTCCAGTTGCATTTCCTACAGACAGAGTGTTTCAAAACTGCTCAATCAGGGGTGGAGCCAAGATGGCCGAATAGGAACAGCTCCGGTCTCCAGCTCCCAGCCCCAGCGACACAGAAGACGGGTGATTTCTGCATTTCTGCTTGAGGTACCGGTTTCATCTCACTAGGGAGTGCCTAACAGTGGGTTCAGGACAGTCGGTGAAGTGCACTGTGCGCGAGCCGAAGCAGGGCGAGGCATTGCCTCACTCGGGAAGCGCAAGGGGTCAGGGAGTTCCCTTTCCTAGTCAAAGAAAGGGAAAACAGACGGCACCTGGAATATCGGGTCAGTCCCGTCCTAATACTGCGCTTTTCCAACGGGCCTGGAAAACGGCACACTAGGAGATTGTGTCCCGCACCTGGCTCGGAGGGTCCTATGCCCACAGAGTCTTGCTGATTGCTAGCACAGCAGTCTGAGATCACGCTGCAAGGCGGCAACGAGGCTGGGGGAGGGGCGCCCGCCATTGCCCAGGTTTGCTTAGGTAAACAAAGCAGCCAGGAAGCTCGAACTGGGTGGAGCCCACCACAGTTCAAGGAGGCCCGCCTGCCTCTGTAGGCTCCACCTCTGTGGGCAGGGCACAGACAACCAAAAACTCAGGGAGAACCTCCACAGCCTTAAATGTCCCTGTCTGACTGACAGCTTTGAAGAGAGTAGTGGTTCTCCCAGCACGCAGCTGGAGATCTGAGAACGGACAGACTGCCTCCTAAAGTGGGTCCCTCACCCCTGAGCAGCCTAACTGGGAGGCACCCCCCCAGTGGGACAGACTGACACCTCATTCAACCGGGTACTCCTCTGAGACAAAACTTTCAGAGGAACTATCAGACAGCTGAATTTGTGGTCTCACGAAAATCCGCTGTTCTGCAGCCACTGCTGCTGACACCCAGCCAAACAGGGTCTGGAGTGGACCTCTAGTAAACTCCAACAGACCTGCAGCTGAGGGTCTTGTCTGGTAGAAGGAAAATTAACAAACAGAAAGGGCATCCACACCAAAAACCCATCTGTACATCACCATCATCGAAGACAAAAAGTAGACAAAACCACAAAGATGGGGAAAAAACAGACCAAAAAAACTGGAAACTCTAAAAAACAGAGCACCTCTCCTCCTCCAAAGGAACGCAGTTCCTCACCAGCAACGGAACAAAGCTGGATGGAGGATGACTTTGATGAGTTGAGAGAAGAAGGCTTCAGACGATCAAACTACTCTGAGCTACGAGAGGAAATTCAAAACAATAGCAAAGAAGTTAAAAACTTTGAAAAAAAATTAGAAGAATGGATAACTAGAATAACCAATGGAGAGAAGGGCTTAAAGGAGATGATGGAGCTGAAAGCCAAGTTTCGAGAACTACGCGAAGAATGCAGAAGCCTCAGTAGCAGATGCGATCAACTGGAAGAAAGGGTATCGCTGATAGAAGATGAAATGAATGAAATGAAGAGAGAAGGGAAGTTTAGAGAAAAAAGAATAAAAAGAAATGAACAAAGCCTCCAAGAAATTTGGGACTATGTGAAAAGACCAAACCTACGTCTGATTGGTGTACCTGAAAATGATGGGGAGAATGGAACCAAGTTGGAAAACACTCTGCAAGATATTATCCAGGAGAACTTCCCCAATCTAGCAAGGCAGGCCAGCATTCAGATTCAGGAAATACAGAGAACGCCACAAAGATACTCCTCGAGAAGGGCAACTCCAAGACACATAATTGTCAGATTCACCAAAGTGGAAATGAAGGAAAAAATGTTAAGGGCAGCCAGAGAGAAAGGTCGGGTTACCCACAAAGGGAAGCCCATCAGACTAACAGCTGATCTCTCAGCAGAAACCCTACAAGCCAGAAGAGAGTGGGGGCCGATATTCAACATTCTTAAAGAAAAGAATTTTCAACCCAGAATTTCCTATCCCGCCAAACTAAGCTTCATAAGTGAAGGAGAAATAAAATACTTTACAGACAAGCAAACGCTGAGTGATTTTGTCACCACCAGGCCTGCCCTAAAAGAGCTCCTGAAGGAAGCACTAAACATGGAAAGGAACAACCGGTACCAGCCCCTGCAAAAACATGCCAAATTGTAAAGACCATCGAGGCTAGGAAGAAACTATAGCAACTAATGAGCAAAATAACCAACTAACATCATAATGACAGGATCAGATTCACACATAACAATATTAACGTTAAATGTCAATGGGCTAAATGCTCCAATCAAAAGACACAGACTGGCAAACTGGATAAGGAGTCAGGACCCATCAGTGTGCTGTATTCAGGAAACCCATCTCACGTGCAGAGACACACATAGACTCAAAATAAAGGGATGGAGGAAGATCTATCAAGCAACTGGAAAACAAAAAAAGGCAGGGGTTGCAATCCTAGTCTCTGATAAAATAGACTTTAAACCAACAAAGATCAAAAGAGACAAAGAAGGCCATTACATAATGGTAAAGGGATCAATTCAACAAGAAGAGCTAACTATCCTAAATATATATGCACCCAACACAGGAGCACCCAGATTCATAAAGCAAGTCCTCAGTGACCTACAAAGGGACTTAAACTCCCACACAATAATAATGGGAGATTTTAACACCCCACTGTCAGCATTAGACAGATCAACGAGACAGAAAGTTAACAAGGATATCCAGGAATTGAACTCAGCTCTACATAAAGTGGACCTAATAGACATCTACAGAACTCTCCACCCCAAATCAACAGAATATACATTTTTTTCAGCACCACACCACACCTATTCCAAAATTGACCACATAGTTGGAAGTAAAGCTCTTCTCAGCAAATGTAAAAGAACAGAGATTATAACAAACTGTCTCTCAGACCACAGTGCAATCAAACTAGAACTCAGGATTAAGAAACTCAGTCAAAACCGCTCAACTACATGGAAACTGAACAACCTGCTCCTGAATGACTATTGGGTACATAATGAAATGAAGGCAGAAATAAAGATGTTCTTTGAAACCAACGAGAACAAAGACACAACATACCAGAATCTCTGGGACACGTTCAAAGCAGTGTGTAGAGGGAAATTTATAGCACTAAATGCCCACAAGAGAAAGCAGGAAAGATCCAAAATTGACACCCTAACATCACAATTAAAAGAACTAGAAAAGCAAGAGCAAACACATTCAAAAGCTAGCAGAAGGCTAGAAATAACTAAAATCAGAGCAGAACTGAAGGAAATAGAGACACAAAAAACCCTTCAAAAAATTAATGAATCTAGGAGCTGGTTTTTTGAAAAGATCAACAAAATTGATGGACCGCTAGCAAGACTAATAAAGAAGAAAAGAGAGAAGAATCAAATAGATGCAATAAAAAATGAAAAAGGGGATATCACCACCGATCCCACAGAAATACAATCTACCATCAGAGAATACTACAAACACCTCTATGCAAATAAACTAGAAAATCTGGAAGAAATGGATAAATTCCTCGACAAATACACCCTCCCAAGACTAAACCAGGAAGAAGTTGAATCTCTGAATAGACCAATAACAGGTTCTGAAATTGTGGCAATAATCAATAGCTTACCAACAAAAAAGAGTCCAGGACCTGATGGATTCACAGCTGAATTCTACCAGAGGTACAAGGAGGAACTGGTACCATTCCTTCTGAAACTATTCCAATCGATAGAAAAAGAGGGAATCCTCCCTAACACATTTTACGAAGCCAGCATCGTCCTGATACCAAAACCTGGCAGAGACATAACCAAAAAAGAGAATTTCAGACCAATATCCTTGATGAACATTGATGCAAAAATCCTCAATAAAATACTGGCAAACCGAATCCAGCAGCACATCAAAAAGCTTATCCACCATGATCAAGTGGGCTTCATCCCTGGGATGCAAGGCTGGTTCAACATACGCAAATCAATAAATGTAATCCAGCATATAAACAGAACCAAAGACAAAAACCACATGATTATCTCAATAGATGCAGAAAAGGCCTTTGACAAAATTCAACAACCCTTCATGCTAAAAACTCTCAATAAATTAGGTATTGATGGGACGTATCTCAAAATAATAAGAGCTATCTACGACAAACCCACAGCCAATATCATACTGAATGGGCAAAAACTGGAAGCATTCCCTCTGAAAACTGGCACAAGACAGGGATGCCCTCTCTCACCGCTACTATTCAACATAGTGCTGGAAGTTCTGGCCAGAGCAATCAGGCAAGAGAAGGAAATAAAGGGTATTCAATTAGGAAAAGAGGAAGTCAAATTGTCCCTGTTTGCAGATGACATGATTGTATATCTAGAAAACCCCATTGTCTCAGCCCAAAATCTCCTTAAGCTGATTAGCAACTTCAGCAAAGTCTCAGGATACAAAATTAATGTACAAAAATCACAAGCATTCTTGTACACCAATAACAGACAAACAGAGAGCCAAATCATGAGTGAACTCCCATTCACAATTGCTTCAAAGAGAATAAAATACCTAGGAATCCAACTTACAAGGGACGTGAAGGACCTCTTCAAGGAGAACTACAAACCACTGCTCAATGAAATAAAAGAGGATACAAACAAATGGAAGTACATTCCATGCTCATGGGTTGGAAGAATCAATATCGTGAAAATGGCCATACTGCCCAAGGTAATTTATAGATTCAATGCCATCCCCATCAAGCTACCAATGACTTTCTTCACAGAATTGGAAAAAACTACTTTAAAGTTCATATGGAACCAAAAAAGAGCCCGCATCGCCAAGTCAATCCTAAGCCAAAAGAACAAAGCTGGAGGCATCACGCTACCTGACTTTAAACTATACTACAAGGCTACAGTAACCAAAACAGCATGGTACTGGTACCACAACAGAGACATAGATCAATGGAACAGAACAGAGCCCTCAGAAATGATGCCGCATAGCTACAACTATCTGATCTTTGACAAACCTGACAAAAACAAGAAATGGGGAAAGGATTCCCTATTTAATAAATGATGCTGGGAAAACTGGCTAGCCATATGTAGAAAGCTGAAACTGGATCCCTTCCTTACACCTTATACAAAAATTAATTCAAGATGGATTAAAGACTTATATGTTAGACCTAAAACCATTAAAATCCTACAAGAAAACCTAGGCAATACCATTCAGGACATAGGCGTGGGCAAGGACTTCATGTCTAAAACACCAAAAGCAATGGCATCAAAAGCCAAAATCGACAAATGGGATCTCATTAAACTAAAGAGCTTCTGCACAGCAAAAGAAACTATCATCAGAGTGAACAGGCAACCTACAGAATGGGAGAAAATTTTTGCAACCTACTCATCTGACAAAGGGCTAATATCCAGAATCTACAATGAACTCAAACAAATTTACAAGAAAAAAACAAACAACCCCATCAAAAAGTGGGCAGAGGACATGAACAGACACTTCTCAAAAGAGGACATTTATGCAGCCAAAAAACACATGAAGAAATGCTCCTCATCACTGGCCATCAGAGAAATGCAAATCAAAACCACAGTGAGATACTATCTCACACCAGTTAGAATGGCCATCATTAAAAAATCAGGAAACAACAGGTGCTGGAGAGGATGTGGAGAAATAGGAACACTTTTACACTGTTGGTGGGACTGTAAACTAGTTCAACCATTGTGGAAGTCAGTGTGGCGATTCCTCAGGGATCTCGATCTAGAAATACCATTTGACCCAGCCATCCCATTACTGGGTATATACCCAAAGGACTATAAATCATGCTGCTATAAAGACACATGCACACGTATGTTTATTGCGGCACTATTCACAATAGCAAAGAGTTGGAACCAACCCAAATGTCCAACAACGATAGACTGGATTAAGAAAATGTGGCACATATACACCATGGAATACTATGCAGCCATAAAAAATGATGAGTTCGTGTCCTTTGTAGGGACATGGATGAAACTGGAAAACATCATTCTCAGTAAACTATCGCAAGGACAAAAAACCAAACACCGCATGTTCTCACTCATAGGTGGGAATTGAACAATGAGAACTCATGGACACAGGAAGGGGAACATCACGCTCCGGGGACTGTTGTGGGGTGGGGGGAAGGGGGAGGGACAGCATTAGGAGATACACCTAATGCTAAATGACGAATTAATGGGTGCAGGAAATCAACATGGCACATGGATACATATGTAACAAACCTGCACATTGTGCACATGTACCCTAAAACCCTAAAGTATAATAAAAAAAAAAAAAAAAAAAGAAAAAAAAAAAAAAAAAAAAAAAAAAAAAACTGCTCAATCAAAAGTATGGTTTAACTCTGTTAGCTGAATGCTCAGATTAGAAAGAAGTTTCACAGAATGCTTCTGTGTAGTTTATATTTGAATATATTCCTTTTTCCACTACTACGCTCTTAGCGCTCCAAATGTCCAGTTGCATTTTCTACAGAAAGAGTGTTCAGATCTGCTCAATCAAAAGTATGGTTTAACTCTGTTAGCTGAATGCACAGATCAGAAAGAAGTTTAACCGAATGATTCTGTGTAGTTTATATTTGAAGACATTCCTTTTTCCACTATTACCCTCTTAGCGCTCCGAATCTCCACTTGCATTTTCTACAAAAAGAGTGTTTCATAACTGCTCAATCAAAAATATGTTTTATCTCTGTTAACTGAATTTACAGATCAGAAATAAGTTTCACAGAATGCATCTGTGTAGTTTTTATTTGAAGATATTCTTTTTCCCAATGTAGGCCTCTTAGCGCTTAGCATGTCCAATTGCAGTTTCTACAGAAAGAGTGTTTCAGAACGGCTCAATCAAAAGTAAGGTTCAACTCTGTTAGTTGAATGCACAGAACAGAAAGAATTTTCACAGAATGCTACTGTGTAGTTTATATTTGAATATATTCCTTTTTCCACTATTACCCTCTTAGCGCTCCGAATGTCCACTTGCATTTTCTACAGAAAGAGTGTTCAGAACTGCGCAATCAAAAGTATGGTTTAACCCTGTTAGCTTAATGAACATATCAGAAATAAGTTTCACACAATGCTTCTGTGTAGTTTTTATTTGAAGATATTATTTTTCCCAATAGAGGCCTCTTAGCGCTCAGAATGTCCAATTGCAGTTTCTACAGAAAGAGTGTTTCAGAAAGGCTCAATAAAAGTAAGGTTCATCTCTGTTAGTTGAATGCACAGAAGAGAAAGAAGTTTCATACAATGCTTCTGTGTAGTCTATATTTGAACATATTCTTTTTTCCACTATTACCCACTTAGCGCTACGAATGTCCAGTTGCATTTTCTACAGACAGAGTGTTTCAAAACTGCTCAATCAAAAGTATGGTTTAACTCTGTTAGCTGAATGCTCAGATCAGAAAGAAGTTTCACAGAATGCTTCTGTGTAGTTTATATTTGAATATATTCCTTTTTCCACTACTAATCTCTTAGCGCTCCAAATGTCCAGTTGCATTTTCTACAGAAAGAGTGTTCAGATCTGCTCAATCAAAAGTATGGTTTAACTCTGTTAGCTGAATGCACAGATCAGAAAGATGTTTCACAGAATGATTCTGTGTAGTTTATATTTGGAGACATTCCTTTTTCCACTATTACCCTCTTAGCGCTGCGAATCTCCACTTGCATTTTCTACAGAAAGAGTGTTTCAGAACGGCTCAATCAAAACTAAGGTTCAACTCTTTTAGTTGAGCAAACAGAACAGAAAGAAGTTTCACACAATTCTTCTGTGTAGTTTTTATTTGTAGACATTCTTTTTCGCAATATAGGCCTCCTAGCGCTCAGAATGTCCAATTGCAGTTTCTACAGAAAGAGTGTTTCAGAACGGCTCAATCAAAAGTAAGGTTCAACTCTGTTAGTTGAATGCACAGAACAGAAAGAAGTTTCATACAATGCTTCTGTGTAGTTTATATTTGAACATGTTCTTTTTTCCACTATTACCCACCTAGCGCTACGAATGTCCAGTTGCATTTTCTACAGACAGAGTGTTTCAAAACTGCTCAATCAAAAGTATGGTTTAACTCTGTTAGCTGAATGCTCAGATCAGAAAGAAGTTTCACAGAATGCTTCTGTGTAGTTTATATTTGAATATATTCCTTTTTCCACTACTACTCTCTTAGCGCTCCAAATGTCCAGTTGCATTTTCTACAGAAAGAGTGTTCAGATCTGCTCAATCAAAAGTATGGTTTAACTCTGTTAGCTGAATGCACAGATCAGAAAAAAGTTTCACCGAATGATTCTGTGTAGTTTATATTTGGAGACATTCCTTTCTCCACTATTACCCTCTTAGCGCTCCGAATCTTCACTTGCATTTTCTACAGAAACAGTGTTTCAGAACGGCTCAATCAAAACTAAGGTTCAACTCTTTTAGTTGAACAAACAGAACAGAAAGAAGTTTCACACAATTCTTCTGTGTAGTTTTTATTTGTAGACATTCTTTTTCCCAATATAGGCCTCTTAGCTCTCAGAATGTCCAATTGCAGTTTCTACAGAAAGAGTGTTTCAGAACGGCTCAATCAAAAGTAAGGTTCAACTCTGTTAGTTGAATGCACAGAACAGAAAGAAGTTTCATACAATGCTTCTGTGTAGTTTATATTTGAACATGTTCTTTTTTCCACTATTACCCACCTAGCGCTACGAATGTCCAGTTGCATTTTCTACAGACAGAGTGTTTCAAAACTGCTCATTCAAAAGTATGGTTTAACTCTGTTAGCTGAATGCTCAGATCAGAAAGAAGTTTCACAGAATGCTTCTGTGTAGTTTATATTTGAATATATTACTTTTTCCACTACAACGCTCTTAGCGCTCCAAATGTCCAGTTGCATTTTCTACAGAAAGAGTGTTCAGATCTGCTCAATCAAAAGTATGGTTTCACTCTGTTAGCTGAATGCACAGATCAGAAAGAAGTTTAACCGAATGATTCTGTGTAGTTTATATTTGAAGACATTCCTTTTTCCACTATTTCCCTCTTAGCGCTCCGAATCTCCACTTGCATTTTCTACAAAAAGAGTGTTTCATAACTGCTCAATCAAAAATATGTTTTATCTCTGTTAACTGAATTTACAGATCAGAAATAAGTTTCACAGAATGCATCTGTGTAGTTTTTATTTGAAGATATTCTTTTTCCCAATGTAGGCCTCTTAGCGCTTAGCATGTCCAATTGCAGTTTCTACAGAAAGAGTGTTTCAGAACGGCTCAATCTAAAGTAAGGTTCAACTCTGTTAGTTGAATGCACAGAACAGAAAGAATTTTCACAGAATGCTACTGTGTAGTTTATATTTGAATATATTCCTTTTTCCACTATTACCCTCTTAGCGCTCCGAATGTCCACTTGCATTTTCTACAGAAAGAGTGTTCAGAACTGCGCAATCAAAAGTATGGTTTAACTCTGTTAGCTTAATGAACATATCAGAAATAAGTTTCACACAATGCTTCTGTGTAGATTTTATTTGAAGATATTATTTTTCCCAATATAGGCCTCTTAGCGCTCAGAATGTCCAATTGCAGTTTCTACAGAAAGAGTGTTTCAGAACGGCTCAATCAAAAGTAAGGTTCAACTCTGTTAGTTGAATGCACAGAACAGAAAGAAGTTTCATACAATGCTTCTGTGTAGTTTATATTTGAACATATTCTTTTTTCCACTATTACCCACCTAGCGCTACGAATGTCCAGTTGCATTTCCTACAGACAGAGTGTTTCAAAACTGCTCAATCAAAAGTATGGTTTAACTCTGTTAGCTGAATGCTCAGATTAGAAAGAAGTTTCACAGAATGCTTCTGTGTAGTTTATATTTGAATATATTCCTTTTTCCACTACTACGCTCTTAGCGCTCCAAATGTCCAGTTGCATTTTCTACAGAAAGAGTGTTCAGATCTGCTCAATCAAAAGTATGGTTTAACTCTGTTAGCTGAATGCACAGATCAGAAAGAAGTTTAACCGAATGATTCTGTGTAGTTTATATTTGAAGACATTCCTTTTTCCACTATTACCCTCTTAGCGCTCCGAATCTCCACTTGCATTTTCTACAAAAAGAGTGTTTCATAACTGCTCAATCAAAAATATGTTTTATCTCTGTTAACTGAATTTACAGATCAGAAATAAGTTTCACAGAATGCATCTGTGTAGTTTTTATTTGAAGATATTCTTTTTCCCAATGTAGGCCTCTTAGCGCTTAGCATGTCCAATTGCAGTTTCTACAGAAAGAGTGTTTCAGAACGGCTCAATCAAAAGTAAGGTTCAACTCTGTTAGTTGAATGCACAGAACAGAAAGAATTTTCACAGAATGCTACTGTGTAGTTTATATTTGAATATATTCCTTTTTCCACTATTACCCTCTTAGCGCTCCGAATGTCCACTTGCATTTTCTACAGAAAGAGTGTTCAGAACTGCGCAATCAAAAGTATGGTTTAACCCTGTTAGCTTAATGAACATATCAGAAATAAGTTTCACACAATGCTTCTGTGTAGTTTTTATTTGAAGATATTATTTTTCCCAATAGAGGCCTCTTAGCGCTCAGAATGTCCAAT
This sequence comes from Symphalangus syndactylus, assembly GCF_028878055.3. Lineage (NCBI taxonomy): Eukaryota > Metazoa > Chordata > Mammalia > Primates > Hylobatidae > Symphalangus > Symphalangus syndactylus. The sequence goes on along the minus strand of NC_072445.2, from coordinate 6,130,206 downwards.
TGCAGTTTCTACAGAAAGAGTGTTTCAGAAAGGCTCAATAAAAGTAAGGTTCATCTCTGTTAGTTGAATGCACAGAAGAGAAAGAAGTTTCATACAATGCTTCTGTGTAGTCTATATTTGAACATATTCTTTTTTCCACTATTACCCACTTAGCGCTACGAATGTCCAGTTGCATTTTCTACAGACAGAGTGTTTCAAAACTGCTCAATCAAAAGTATGGTTTAACTCTGTTAGCTGAATGCTCAGATCAGAAAGAAGTTTCACAGAATGCTTCTGTGTAGTTTATATTTGAATATATTCCTTTTTCCACTACTAATCTCTTAGCGCTCCAAATGTCCAGTTGCATTTTCTACAGAAAGAGTGTTCAGATCTGCTCAATCAAAAGTATGGTTTAACTCTGTTAGCTGAATGCACAGATCAGAAAGATGTTTCACAGAATGATTCTGTGTAGTTTATATTTGGAGACATTCCTTTTTCCACTATTACCCTCTTAGCGCTGCGAATCTCCACTTGCATTTTCTACAGAAAGAGTGTTTCAGAACGGCTCAATCAAAACTAAGGTTCAACTCTTTTAGTTGAGCAAACAGAACAGAAAGAAGTTTCACACAATTCTTCTGTGTAGTTTTTATTTGTAGACATTCTTTTTCGCAATATAGGCCTCCTAGCGCTCAGAATGTCCAATTGCAGTTTCTACAGAAAGAGTGTTTCAGAACGGCTCAATCAAAAGTAAGGTTCAACTCTGTTAGTTGAATGCACAGAACAGAAAGAAGTTTCATACAATGCTTCTGTGTAGTTTATATTTGAACATGTTCTTTTTTCCACTATTACCCACCTAGCGCTACGAATGTCCAGTTGCATTTTCTACAGACAGAGTGTTTCAAAACTGCTCAATCAAAAGTATGGTTTAACTCTGTTAGCTGAATGCTCAGATCAGAAAGAAGTTTCACAGAATGCTTCTGTGTAGTTTATATTTGAATATATTCCTTTTTCCACTACTACTCTCTTAGCGCTCCAAATGTCCAGTTGCATTTTCTACAGAAAGAGTGTTCAGATCTGCTCAATCAAAAGTATGGTTTAACTCTGTTAGCTGAATGCACAGATCAGAAAAAAGTTTCACCGAATGATTCTGTGTAGTTTATATTTGGAGACATTCCTTTCTCCACTATTACCCTCTTAGCGCTCCGAATCTTCACTTGCATTTTCTACAGAAACAGTGTTTCAGAACGGCTCAATCAAAACTAAGGTTCAACTCTTTTAGTTGAACAAACAGAACAGAAAGAAGTTTCACACAATTCTTCTGTGTAGTTTTTATTTGTAGACATTCTTTTTCCCAATATAGGCCTCTTAGCTCTCAGAATGTCCAATTGCAGTTTCTACAGAAAGAGTGTTTCAGAACGGCTCAATCAAAAGTAAGGTTCAACTCTGTTAGTTGAATGCACAGAACAGAAAGAAGTTTCATACAATGCTTCTGTGTAGTTTATATTTGAACATGTTCTTTTTTCCACTATTACCCACCTAGCGCTACGAATGTCCAGTTGCATTTTCTACAGACAGAGTGTTTCAAAACTGCTCATTCAAAAGTATGGTTTAACTCTGTTAGCTGAATGCTCAGATCAGAAAGAAGTTTCACAGAATGCTTCTGTGTAGTTTATATTTGAATATATTACTTTTTCCACTACAACGCTCTTAGCGCTCCAAATGTCCAGTTGCATTTTCTACAGAAAGAGTGTTCAGATCTGCTCAATCAAAAGTATGGTTTCACTCTGTTAGCTGAATGCACAGATCAGAAAGAAGTTTAACCGAATGATTCTGTGTAGTTTATATTTGAAGACATTCCTTTTTCCACTATTTCCCTCTTAGCGCTCCGAATCTCCACTTGCATTTTCTACAAAAAGAGTGTTTCATAACTGCTCAATCAAAAATATGTTTTATCTCTGTTAACTGAATTTACAGATCAGAAATAAGTTTCACAGAATGCATCTGTGTAGTTTTTATTTGAAGATATTCTTTTTCCCAATGTAGGCCTCTTAGCGCTTAGCATGTCCAATTGCAGTTTCTACAGAAAGAGTGTTTCAGAACGGCTCAATCTAAAGTAAGGTTCAACTCTGTTAGTTGAATGCACAGAACAGAAAGAATTTTCACAGAATGCTACTGTGTAGTTTATATTTGAATATATTCCTTTTTCCACTATTACCCTCTTAGCGCTCCGAATGTCCACTTGCATTTTCTACAGAAAGAGTGTTCAGAACTGCGCAATCAAAAGTATGGTTTAACTCTGTTAGCTTAATGAACATATCAGAAATAAGTTTCACACAATGCTTCTGTGTAGATTTTATTTGAAGATATTATTTTTCCCAATATAGGCCTCTTAGCGCTCAGAATGTCCAATTGCAGTTTCTACAGAAAGAGTGTTTCAGAACGGCTCAATCAAAAGTAAGGTTCAACTCTGTTAGTTGAATGCACAGAACAGAAAGAAGTTTCATACAATGCTTCTGTGTAGTTTATATTTGAACATATTCTTTTTTCCACTATTACCCACCTAGCGCTACGAATGTCCAGTTGCATTTCCTACAGACAGAGTGTTTCAAAACTGCTCAATCAAAAGTATGGTTTAACTCTGTTAGCTGAATGCTCAGATTAGAAAGAAGTTTCACAGAATGCTTCTGTGTAGTTTATATTTGAATATATTCCTTTTTCCACTACTACGCTCTTAGCGCTCCAAATGTCCAGTTGCATTTTCTACAGAAAGAGTGTTCAGATCTGCTCAATCAAAAGTATGGTTTAACTCTGTTAGCTGAATGCACAGATCAGAAAGAAGTTTAACCGAATGATTCTGTGTAGTTTATATTTGAAGACATTCCTTTTTCCACTATTACCCTCTTAGCGCTCCGAATCTCCACTTGCATTTTCTACAAAAAGAGTGTTTCATAACTGCTCAATCAAAAATATGTTTTATCTCTGTTAACTGAATTTACAGATCAGAAATAAGTTTCACAGAATGCATCTGTGTAGTTTTTATTTGAAGATATTCTTTTTCCCAATGTAGGCCTCTTAGCGCTTAGCATGTCCAATTGCAGTTTCTACAGAAAGAGTGTTTCAGAACGGCTCAATCAAAAGTAAGGTTCAACTCTGTTAGTTGAATGCACAGAACAGAAAGAATTTTCACAGAATGCTACTGTGTAGTTTATATTTGAATATATTCCTTTTTCCACTATTACCCTCTTAGCGCTCCGAATGTCCACTTGCATTTTCTACAGAAAGAGTGTTCAGAACTGCGCAATCAAAAGTATGGTTTAACTCTGTTAGCTTAATGAACATATCAGAAATAAGTTTCACACAATGCTTCTGTGTAGTTTTTATTTGAAGATATTATTTTTCCCAATATAGGCCTCTTAGCGCTCAGAATGTCCAATTGCAGTTTCTACAGAAAGAGTGTTTCAGAACGGCTCAATCAAAAGTAAGGTTCAACTCTGTTAGTTGAATGCACAGAACAGAAAGAAGTTTCATACAATGCTTCTGTGTAGTTTATATTTGAACATATTCTTTTTTCCACTATTACCCACCTAGCGCTACGAATGTCCAGTTGCATTTCCTACAGACAGAGTGTTTCAAAACTGCTCAATCAAAAGTATGGTTTAACTCTGTTAGCTGAATGCTCAGATCAGAAAGAAGTTTCACAGAATGCTTCTGTGTAGTTTATATTTGAATATATTCCTTTTTCCACTACTACGCTCTTAGCGCTCCAAATGTCCAGTTGCATTTTCTACAGAAAGAGTGTTCAGATCTGCTCAATCAAAAGTATGGTTTAACTCTGTTAGCTGAATGCACAGATCAGAAAGAAGTTTCACCGAATGATTCTGTGTAGTTTATATTTGAAGACATTCCTTTTTCCACTATTACCCTCTTAGCGCTCCGAATCTCCACTTGCATTTTCTACAAAAAGAGTGTTTCATAACTGCTCAATCAAAAATATGTTTTATCTCTGTTAACTGAATTTACAGATCAGAAATAAGTTTCACAGAATGCATCTGTGTAGTTTTTATTTGAAGATATTCTTTTTCCCAATGTAGGCCTCTTAGCGCTTAGCATGTCCAATTGCAGTTTCTACAGAAAGAGTGTTTCAGAACGGCTCAATCAAAAGTAAGGTTCAACTCTGTTAGTTGAATGCACAGAACAGAAAGAATTTTCACAGAATGCTACTGTGTAGTTTATATTTGAATATATTCCTTTTTCCACTATTACCCTCTTAGCGCTCCGAATGTCCACTTGCATTTTCTACAGAAAGAGTGTTCAGAACTGCGCAATCAAAAGTATGGTTTAACTCTGTTAGCTTAATGAACATATCAGAAATAAGTTTCACACAATGCTTCTGTGTAGTTTTTATTTGAAGATATTATTTTTCCCAATAGAGGCCTCTTAGCGCTCAGAATGTCCAATTGCAGTTTCTACAGAAAGAGTGTTTCAGAAAGGCTCAATAAAAGTAAGGTTCATCTCTGTTAGTTGAATGCACAGAAGAGAAAGAAGTTTCATACAATGCTTCTGTGTAGTCTATATTTGAACATATTCTTTTTTCCACTATTACCCACTTAGCGCTACGAATGTCCAGTTGCATTTTCTACAGACAGAGTGTTTCAAAACTGCTCAGTCAAAAGTATGGTTTAACTCTGTTAGCTGAATGCTCAGATCAGAAAGAAGTTTCACAGAATGCTTCTGTGTAGTTTATATTTGAATATATTCCTTTTTCCACTACTACTCTCTTAGCGCTCCAAATGTCCAGTTGCATTTTCTACAGAAAGAGTGTTCAGATCTGCTCAATCAAAAGTATGGTTTAACTCTGTTAGCTGAATGCACAGATCAGAAAGATGTTTCACAGAATGATTCTGTGTAGTTTATATTTGGAGACATTCCTTTTTCCACTATTACCCTCTTAGCGCTGCGAATCTCCACTTGCATTTTCTACAGAAAGAGTGTTTCAGAACGGCTCAATCAAAACTAAGGTTCAACTCTTTTAGTTGAGCAAACAGAACAGAAAGAAGTTTCACACAATTCTTCTGTGTAGTTTTTATTTGTAGACATTCTTTTTCCCAATATAGGCCTCCTAGCGCTCAGAATGTCCAATTGCAGTTTCTACAGAAAGAGTGTTTCAGAACGGCTCAATCAAAAGTAAGGTTCAACTCTGTTAGTTGAATGCACAGAACAGAAAGAAGTTTCATACAATGCTTCTGTGTAGTTTATATTTGAACATATTCTTTTTTTCACTATTACCCACTTAGCGCTACGAATGTCCATGTGCATTTTCTACAGACAGAGTGTTTCAAAACTGCTCAATCAAAAGTATGGTTTAACTCTGTTAGCTGAATGCTCAGATCAGAAAGAAGTTTCACAGAATGCTTCTGTGTAGTTTATATTTGAATATATTCCTTTTTCCACTACTACGCTCTTAGCGCTCCAAATGTCCAGTTGCACTTTCTACAGAAAGAGTGTTCAGATCTGCTCAATCAAAAGTATGGTTTAACTCTGTTAGCTGAATGCACAGATCAGAAAGAAGTTTTACAGAATGATTCTGTGTAGTTTATATTTGAAGACATTCCTTTTTCCACTATTTCCCTCTTAGCGCTCCGAATCTCCACTTGCATTTTCTACAAAAAGAGTGTTTCATAACTGCTCAATCAAAAATATGTTTTATCTCTGTTAACTGAATTTACAGATCAGAAATAAGTTTCACAGAATGCATCTGTGTAGTTTTTATTTGAAGATATTCTTTTTCCCAATGTAGGCCTCTTAGCGCTTAGCATGTCCAATTGCAGTTTCTACAGAAAGAGTGTTTCAGAACGGCTCAATCTAAAGTAAGGTTCAACTCTGTTAGTTGAATGCACAGAACAGAAAGAATTTTCACAGAATGCTACTGTGTAGTTTATATTTGAATATATTCCTTTTTCCACTATTACCCTCTTAGCGCTCCGAATGTCCACTTGCATTTTCTACAGAAAGAGTGTTCAGAACTGCGCAATCAAAAGTATGGTTTAACTCTGTTAGCTTAATGAACATATCAGAAATAAGTTTCACACAATGCTTCTGTGTAGATTTTATTTGAAGATATTATTTTTCCCAATATAGGCCTCTTAGCGCTCAGAATGTCCAATTGCAGTTTCTACAGAAAGAGTGTTTCAGAACGGCTCAATCAAAAGTAAGGTTCAACTCTGTTAGTTGAATGCACAGAACAGAAAGAAGTTTCATACAATGCTTCTGTGTAGTTTATATTTGAACATATTCTTTTTTCCACTATTACCCACCTAGCGCTACGAATGTCCAGTTGCATTTCCTACAGACAGAGTGTTTCAAAACTGCTCAATCAGGGGTGGAGCCAAGATGGCCGAATAGGAACAGCTCCGGTCTCCAGCTCCCAGCCCCAGCGACACAGAAGACGGGTGATTTCTGCATTTCTGCTTGAGGTACCGGTTTCATCTCACTAGGGAGTGCCTAACAGTGGGTTCAGGACAGTCGGTGAAGTGCACTGTGCGCGAGCCGAAGCAGGGCGAGGCATTGCCTCACTCGGGAAGCGCAAGGGGTCAGGGAGTTCCCTTTCCTAGTCAAAGAAAGGGAAAACAGACGGCACCTGGAATATCGGGTCAGTCCCGTCCTAATACTGCGCTTTTCCAACGGGCCTGGAAAACGGCACACTAGGAGATTGTGTCCCGCACCTGGCTCGGAGGGTCCTATGCCCACAGAGTCTTGCTGATTGCTAGCACAGCAGTCTGAGATCACGCTGCAAGGCGGCAACGAGGCTGGGGGAGGGGCGCCCGCCATTGCCCAGGTTTGCTTAGGTAAACAAAGCAGCCAGGAAGCTCGAACTGGGTGGAGCCCACCACAGTTCAAGGAGGCCCGCCTGCCTCTGTAGGCTCCACCTCTGTGGGCAGGGCACAGACAACCAAAAACTCAGGGAGAACCTCCACAGCCTTAAATGTCCCTGTCTGACTGACAGCTTTGAAGAGAGTAGTGGTTCTCCCAGCACGCAGCTGGAGATCTGAGAACGGACAGACTGCCTCCTAAAGTGGGTCCCTCACCCCTGAGCAGCCTAACTGGGAGGCACCCCCCCAGTGGGACAGACTGACACCTCATTCAACCGGGTACTCCTCTGAGACAAAACTTTCAGAGGAACTATCAGACAGCTGAATTTGTGGTCTCACGAAAATCCGCTGTTCTGCAGCCACTGCTGCTGACACCCAGCCAAACAGGGTCTGGAGTGGACCTCTAGTAAACTCCAACAGACCTGCAGCTGAGGGTCTTGTCTGGTAGAAGGAAAATTAACAAACAGAAAGGGCATCCACACCAAAAACCCATCTGTACATCACCATCATCGAAGACAAAAAGTAGACAAAACCACAAAGATGGGGAAAAAACAGACCAAAAAAACTGGAAACTCTAAAAAACAGAGCACCTCTCCTCCTCCAAAGGAACGCAGTTCCTCACCAGCAACGGAACAAAGCTGGATGGAGGATGACTTTGATGAGTTGAGAGAAGAAGGCTTCAGACGATCAAACTACTCTGAGCTACGAGAGGAAATTCAAAACAATAGCAAAGAAGTTAAAAACTTTGAAAAAAAATTAGAAGAATGGATAACTAGAATAACCAATGGAGAGAAGGGCTTAAAGGAGATGATGGAGCTGAAAGCCAAGTTTCGAGAACTACGCGAAGAATGCAGAAGCCTCAGTAGCAGATGCGATCAACTGGAAGAAAGGGTATCGCTGATAGAAGATGAAATGAATGAAATGAAGAGAGAAGGGAAGTTTAGAGAAAAAAGAATAAAAAGAAATGAACAAAGCCTCCAAGAAATTTGGGACTATGTGAAAAGACCAAACCTACGTCTGATTGGTGTACCTGAAAATGATGGGGAGAATGGAACCAAGTTGGAAAACACTCTGCAAGATATTATCCAGGAGAACTTCCCCAATCTAGCAAGGCAGGCCAGCATTCAGATTCAGGAAATACAGAGAACGCCACAAAGATACTCCTCGAGAAGGGCAACTCCAAGACACATAATTGTCAGATTCACCAAAGTGGAAATGAAGGAAAAAATGTTAAGGGCAGCCAGAGAGAAAGGTCGGGTTACCCACAAAGGGAAGCCCATCAGACTAACAGCTGATCTCTCAGCAGAAACCCTACAAGCCAGAAGAGAGTGGGGGCCGATATTCAACATTCTTAAAGAAAAGAATTTTCAACCCAGAATTTCCTATCCCGCCAAACTAAGCTTCATAAGTGAAGGAGAAATAAAATACTTTACAGACAAGCAAACGCTGAGTGATTTTGTCACCACCAGGCCTGCCCTAAAAGAGCTCCTGAAGGAAGCACTAAACATGGAAAGGAACAACCGGTACCAGCCCCTGCAAAAACATGCCAAATTGTAAAGACCATCGAGGCTAGGAAGAAACTATAGCAACTAATGAGCAAAATAACCAACTAACATCATAATGACAGGATCAGATTCACACATAACAATATTAACGTTAAATGTCAATGGGCTAAATGCTCCAATCAAAAGACACAGACTGGCAAACTGGATAAGGAGTCAGGACCCATCAGTGTGCTGTATTCAGGAAACCCATCTCACGTGCAGAGACACACATAGACTCAAAATAAAGGGATGGAGGAAGATCTATCAAGCAACTGGAAAACAAAAAAAGGCAGGGGTTGCAATCCTAGTCTCTGATAAAATAGACTTTAAACCAACAAAGATCAAAAGAGACAAAGAAGGCCATTACATAATGGTAAAGGGATCAATTCAACAAGAAGAGCTAACTATCCTAAATATATATGCACCCAACACAGGAGCACCCAGATTCATAAAGCAAGTCCTCAGTGACCTACAAAGGGACTTAAACTCCCACACAATAATAATGGGAGATTTTAACACCCCACTGTCAGCATTAGACAGATCAACGAGACAGAAAGTTAACAAGGATATCCAGGAATTGAACTCAGCTCTACATAAAGTGGACCTAATAGACATCTACAGAACTCTCCACCCCAAATCAACAGAATATACATTTTTTTCAGCACCACACCACACCTATTCCAAAATTGACCACATAGTTGGAAGTAAAGCTCTTCTCAGCAAATGTAAAAGAACAGAGATTATAACAAACTGTCTCTCAGACCACAGTGCAATCAAACTAGAACTCAGGATTAAGAAACTCAGTCAAAACCGCTCAACTACATGGAAACTGAACAACCTGCTCCTGAATGACTATTGGGTACATAATGAAATGAAGGCAGAAATAAAGATGTTCTTTGAAACCAACGAGAACAAAGACACAACATACCAGAATCTCTGGGACACGTTCAAAGCAGTGTGTAGAGGGAAATTTATAGCACTAAATGCCCACAAGAGAAAGCAGGAAAGATCCAAAATTGACACCCTAACATCACAATTAAAAGAACTAGAAAAGCAAGAGCAAACACATTCAAAAGCTAGCAGAAGGCTAGAAATAACTAAAATCAGAGCAGAACTGAAGGAAATAGAGACACAAAAAACCCTTCAAAAAATTAATGAATCTAGGAGCTGGTTTTTTGAAAAGATCAACAAAATTGATGGACCGCTAGCAAGACTAATAAAGAAGAAAAGAGAGAAGAATCAAATAGATGCAATAAAAAATGAAAAAGGGGATATCACCACCGATCCCACAGAAATACAATCTACCATCAGAGAATACTACAAACACCTCTATGCAAATAAACTAGAAAATCTGGAAGAAATGGATAAATTCCTCGACAAATACACCCTCCCAAGACTAAACCAGGAAGAAGTTGAATCTCTGAATAGACCAATAACAGGTTCTGAAATTGTGGCAATAATCAATAGCTTACCAACAAAAAAGAGTCCAGGACCTGATGGATTCACAGCTGAATTCTACCAGAGGTACAAGGAGGAACTGGTACCATTCCTTCTGAAACTATTCCAATCGATAGAAAAAGAGGGAATCCTCCCTAACACATTTTACGAAGCCAGCATCGTCCTGATACCAAAACCTGGCAGAGACATAACCAAAAAAGAGAATTTCAGACCAATATCCTTGATGAACATTGATGCAAAAATCCTCAATAAAATACTGGCAAACCGAATCCAGCAGCACATCAAAAAGCTTATCCACCATGATCAAGTGGGCTTCATCCCTGGGATGCAAGGCTGGTTCAACATACGCAAATCAATAAATGTAATCCAGCATATAAACAGAACCAAAGACAAAAACCACATGATTATCTCAATAGATGCAGAAAAGGCCTTTGACAAAATTCAACAACCCTTCATGCTAAAAACTCTCAATAAATTAGGTATTGATGGGACGTATCTCAAAATAATAAGAGCTATCTACGACAAACCCACAGCCAATATCATACTGAATGGGCAAAAACTGGAAGCATTCCCTCTGAAAACTGGCACAAGACAGGGATGCCCTCTCTCACCGCTACTATTCAACATAGTGCTGGAAGTTCTGGCCAGAGCAATCAGGCAAGAGAAGGAAATAAAGGGTATTCAATTAGGAAAAGAGGAAGTCAAATTGTCCCTGTTTGCAGATGACATGATTGTATATCTAGAAAACCCCATTGTCTCAGCCCAAAATCTCCTTAAGCTGATTAGCAACTTCAGCAAAGTCTCAGGATACAAAATTAATGTACAAAAATCACAAGCATTCTTGTACACCAATAACAGACAAACAGAGAGCCAAATCATGAGTGAACTCCCATTCACAATTGCTTCAAAGAGAATAAAATACCTAGGAATCCAACTTACAAGGGACGTGAAGGACCTCTTCAAGGAGAACTACAAACCACTGCTCAATGAAATAAAAGAGGATACAAACAAATGGAAGTACATTCCATGCTCATGGGTTGGAAGAATCAATATCGTGAAAATGGCCATACTGCCCAAGGTAATTTATAGATTCAATGCCATCCCCATCAAGCTACCAATGACTTTCTTCACAGAATTGGAAAAAACTACTTTAAAGTTCATATGGAACCAAAAAAGAGCCCGCATCGCCAAGTCAATCCTAAGCCAAAAGAACAAAGCTGGAGGCATCACGCTACCTGACTTTAAACTATACTACAAGGCTACAGTAACCAAAACAGCATGGTACTGGTACCACAACAGAGACATAGATCAATGGAACAGAACAGAGCCCTCAGAAATGATGCCGCATAGCTACAACTATCTGATCTTTGACAAACCTGACAAAAACAAGAAATGGGGAAAGGATTCCCTATTTAATAAATGATGCTGGGAAAACTGGCTAGCCATATGTAGAAAGCTGAAACTGGATCCCTTCCTTACACCTTATACAAAAATTAATTCAAGATGGATTAAAGACTTATATGTTAGACCTAAAACCATTAAAATCCTACAAGAAAACCTAGGCAATACCATTCAGGACATAGGCGTGGGCAAGGACTTCATGTCTAAAACACCAAAAGCAATGGCATCAAAAGCCAAAATCGACAAATGGGATCTCATTAAACTAAAGAGCTTCTGCACAGCAAAAGAAACTATCATCAGAGTGAACAGGCAACCTACAGAATGGGAGAAAATTTTTGCAACCTACTCATCTGACAAAGGGCTAATATCCAGAATCTACAATGAACTCAAACAAATTTACAAGAAAAAAACAAACAACCCCATCAAAAAGTGGGCAGAGGACATGAACAGACACTTCTCAAAAGAGGACATTTATGCAGCCAAAAAACACATGAAGAAATGCTCCTCATCACTGGCCATCAGAGAAATGCAAATCAAAACCACAGTGAGATACTATCTCACACCAGTTAGAATGGCCATCATTAAAAAATCAGGAAACAACAGGTGCTGGAGAGGATGTGGAGAAATAGGAACACTTTTACACTGTTGGTGGGACTGTAAACTAGTTCAACCATTGTGGAAGTCAGTGTGGCGATTCCTCAGGGATCTCGATCTAGAAATACCATTTGACCCAGCCATCCCATTACTGGGTATATACCCAAAGGACTATAAATCATGCTGCTATAAAGACACATGCACACGTATGTTTATTGCGGCACTATTCACAATAGCAAAGAGTTGGAACCAACCCAAATGTCCAACAACGATAGACTGGATTAAGAAAATGTGGCACATATACACCATGGAATACTATGCAGCCATAAAAAATGATGAGTTCGTGTCCTTTGTAGGGACATGGATGAAACTGGAAAACATCATTCTCAGTAAACTATCGCAAGGACAAAAAACCAAACACCGCATGTTCTCACTCATAGGTGGGAATTGAACAATGAGAACTCATGGACACAGGAAGGGGAACATCACGCTCCGGGGACTGTTGTGGGGTGGGGGGAAGGGGGAGGGACAGCATTAGGAGATACACCTAATGCTAAATGACGAATTAATGGGTGCAGGAAATCAACATGGCACATGGATACATATGTAACAAACCTGCACATTGTGCACATGTACCCTAAAACCCTAAAGTATAATAAAAAAAAAAAAAAAAAAAAAAAAAAAAAAAAAAAAAAAAAAAAAAAAACTGCTCAATCAAAAGTATGGTTTAACTCTGTTAGCTGAATGCTCAGATTAGAAAGAAGTTTCACAGAATGCTTCTGTGTAGTTTATATTTGAATATATTCCTTTTTCCACTACTACGCTCTTAGCGCTCCAAATGTCCAGTTGCATTTTCTACAGAAAGAGTGTTCAGATCTGCTCAATCAAAAGTATGGTTTAACTCTGTTAGCTGAATGCACAGATCAGAAAGAAGTTTAACCGAATGATTCTGTGTAGTTTATATTTGAAGACATTCCTTTTTCCACTATTACCCTCTTAGCGCTCCGAATCTCCACTTGCATTTTCTACAAAAAGAGTGTTTCATAACTGCTCAATCAAAAATATGTTTTATCTCTGTTAACTGAATTTACAGATCAGAAATAAGTTTCACAGAATGCATCTGTGTAGTTTTTATTTGAAGATATTCTTTTTCCCAATGTAGGCCTCTTAGCGCTTAGCATGTCCAATTGCAGTTTCTACAGAAAGAGTGTTTCAGAACGGCTCAATCAAAAGTAAGGTTCAACTCTGTTAGTTGAATGCACAGAACAGAAAGAATTTTCACAGAATGCTACTGTGTAGTTTATATTTGAATATATTCCTTTTTCCACTATTACCCTCTTAGCGCTCCGAATGTCCACTTGCATTTTCTACAGAAAGAGTGTTCAGAACTGCGCAATCAAAAGTATGGTTTAACCCTGTTAGCTTAATGAACATATCAGAAATAAGTTTCACACAATGCTTCTGTGTAGTTTTTATTTGAAGATATTATTTTTCCCAATAGAGGCCTCTTAGCGCTCAGAATGTCCAATTGCAGTTTCTACAGAAAGAGTGTTTCAGAAAGGCTCAATAAAAGTAAGGTTCATCTCTGTTAGTTGAATGCACAGAAGAGAAAGAAGTTTCATACAATGCTTCTGTGTAGTCTATATTTGAACATATTCTTTTTTCCACTATTACCCACTTAGCGCTACGAATGTCCAGTTGCATTTTCTACAGACAGAGTGTTTCAAAACTGCTCAATCAAAAGTATGGTTTAACTCTGTTAGCTGAATGCTCAGATCAGAAAGAAGTTTCACAGAATGCTTCTGTGTAGTTTATATTTGAATATATTCCTTTTTCCACTACTAATCTCTTAGCGCTCCAAATGTCCAGTTGCATTTTCTACAGAAAGAGTGTTCAGATCTGCTCAATCAAAAGTATGGTTTAACTCTGTTAGCTGAATGCACAGATCAGAAAGATGTTTCACAGAATGATTCTGTGTAGTTTATATTTGGAGACATTCCTTTTTCCACTATTACCCTCTTAGCGCTGCGAATCTCCACTTGCATTTTCTACAGAAAGAGTGTTTCAGAACGGCTCAATCAAAACTAAGGTTCAACTCTTTTAGTTGAGCAAACAGAACAGAAAGAAGTTTCACACAATTCTTCTGTGTAGTTTTTATTTGTAGACATTCTTTTTCGCAATATAGGCCTCCTAGCGCTCAGAATGTCCAATTGCAGTTTCTACAGAAAGAGTGTTTCAGAACGGCTCAATCAAAAGTAAGGTTCAACTCTGTTAGTTGAATGCACAGAACAGAAAGAAGTTTCATACAATGCTTCTGTGTAGTTTATATTTGAACATGTTCTTTTTTCCACTATTACCCACCTAGCGCTACGAATGTCCAGTTGCATTTTCTACAGACAGAGTGTTTCAAAACTGCTCAATCAAAAGTATGGTTTAACTCTGTTAGCTGAATGCTCAGATCAGAAAGAAGTTTCACAGAATGCTTCTGTGTAGTTTATATTTGAATATATTCCTTTTTCCACTACTACTCTCTTAGCGCTCCAAATGTCCAGTTGCATTTTCTACAGAAAGAGTGTTCAGATCTGCTCAATCAAAAGTATGGTTTAACTCTGTTAGCTGAATGCACAGATCAGAAAAAAGTTTCACCGAATGATTCTGTGTAGTTTATATTTGGAGACATTCCTTTCTCCACTATTACCCTCTTAGCGCTCCGAATCTTCACTTGCATTTTCTACAGAAACAGTGTTTCAGAACGGCTCAATCAAAACTAAGGTTCAACTCTTTTAGTTGAACAAACAGAACAGAAAGAAGTTTCACACAATTCTTCTGTGTAGTTTTTATTTGTAGACATTCTTTTTCCCAATATAGGCCTCTTAGCTCTCAGAATGTCCAATTGCAGTTTCTACAGAAAGAGTGTTTCAGAACGGCTCAATCAAAAGTAAGGTTCAACTCTGTTAGTTGAATGCACAGAACAGAAAGAAGTTTCATACAATGCTTCTGTGTAGTTTATATTTGAACATGTTCTTTTTTCCACTATTACCCACCTAGCGCTACGAATGTCCAGTTGCATTTTCTACAGACAGAGTGTTTCAAAACTGCTCATTCAAAAGTATGGTTTAACTCTGTTAGCTGAATGCTCAGATCAGAAAGAAGTTTCACAGAATGCTTCTGTGTAGTTTATATTTGAATATATTACTTTTTCCACTACAACGCTCTTAGCGCTCCAAATGTCCAGTTGCATTTTCTACAGAAAGAGTGTTCAGATCTGCTCAATCAAAAGTATGGTTTCACTCTGTTAGCTGAATGCACAGATCAGAAAGAAGTTTAACCGAATGATTCTGTGTAGTTTATATTTGAAGACATTCCTTTTTCCACTATTTCCCTCTTAGCGCTCCGAATCTCCACTTGCATTTTCTACAAAAAGAGTGTTTCATAACTGCTCAATCAAAAATATGTTTTATCTCTGTTAACTGAATTTACAGATCAGAAATAAGTTTCACAGAATGCATCTGTGTAGTTTTTATTTGAAGATATTCTTTTTCCCAATGTAGGCCTCTTAGCGCTTAGCATGTCCAATTGCAGTTTCTACAGAAAGAGTGTTTCAGAACGGCTCAATCTAAAGTAAGGTTCAACTCTGTTAGTTGAATGCACAGAACAGAAAGAATTTTCACAGAATGCTACTGTGTAGTTTATATTTGAATATATTCCTTTTTCCACTATTACCCTCTTAGCGCTCCGAATGTCCACTTGCATTTTCTACAGAAAGAGTGTTCAGAACTGCGCAATCAAAAGTATGGTTTAACTCTGTTAGCTTAATGAACATATCAGAAATAAGTTTCACACAATGCTTCTGTGTAGATTTTATTTGAAGATATTATTTTTCCCAATATAGGCCTCTTAGCGCTCAGAATGTCCAATTGCAGTTTCTACAGAAAGAGTGTTTCAGAACGGCTCAATCAAAAGTAAGGTTCAACTCTGTTAGTTGAATGCACAGAACAGAAAGAAGTTTCATACAATGCTTCTGTGTAGTTTATATTTGAACATATTCTTTTTTCCACTATTACCCACCTAGCGCTACGAATGTCCAGTTGCATTTCCTACAGACAGAGTGTTTCAAAACTGCTCAATCAAAAGTATGGTTTAACTCTGTTAGCTGAATGCTCAGATTAGAAAGAAGTTTCACAGAATGCTTCTGTGTAGTTTATATTTGAATATATTCCTTTTTCCACTACTACGCTCTTAGCGCTCCAAATGTCCAGTTGCATTTTCTACAGAAAGAGTGTTCAGATCTGCTCAATCAAAAGTATGGTTTAACTCTGTTAGCTGAATGCACAGATCAGAAAGAAGTTTAACCGAATGATTCTGTGTAGTTTATATTTGAAGACATTCCTTTTTCCACTATTACCCTCTTAGCGCTCCGAATCTCCACTTGCATTTTCTACAAAAAGAGTGTTTCATAACTGCTCAATCAAAAATATGTTTTATCTCTGTTAACTGAATTTACAGATCAGAAATAAGTTTCACAGAATGCATCTGTGTAGTTTTTATTTGAAGATATTCTTTTTCCCAATGTAGGCCTCTTAGCGCTTAGCATGTCCAATTGCAGTTTCTACAGAAAGAGTGTTTCAGAACGGCTCAATCAAAAGTAAGGTTCAACTCTGTTAGTTGAATGCACAGAACAGAAAGAATTTTCACAGAATGCTACTGTGTAGTTTATATTTGAATATATTCCTTTTTCCACTATTACCCTCTTAGCGCTCCGAATGTCCACTTGCATTTTCTACAGAAAGAGTGTTCAGAACTGCGCAATCAAAAGTATGGTTTAACTCTGTTAGCTTAATGAACATATCAGAAATAAGTTTCACACAATGCTTCTGTGTAGTTTTTATTTGAAGATATTATTTTTCCCAATATAGGCCTCTTAGCGCTCAGAATGTCCAATTGCAGTTTCTACAGAAAGAGTGTTTCAGAACGGCTCAATCAAAAGTAAGGTTCAACTCTGTTAGTTGAATGCACAGAACAGAAAGAAGTTTCATACAATGCTTCTGTGTAGTTTATATTTGAACATATTCTTTTTTCCACTATTACCCACCTAGCGCTACGAATGTCCAGTTGCATTTCCTACAGACAGAGTGTTTCAAAACTGCTCAATCAAAAGTATGGTTTAACTCTGTTAGCTGAATGCTCAGATCAGAAAGAAGTTTCACAGAATGCTTCTGTGTAGTTTATATTTGAATATATTCCTTTTTCCACTACTACGCTCTTAGCGCTCCAAATGTCCAGTTGCATTTTCTACAGAAAGAGTGTTCAGATCTGCTCAATCAAAAGTATGGTTTAACTCTGTTAGCTGAATGCACAGATCAGAAAGAAGTTTCACCGAATGATTCTGTGTAGTTTATATTTGAAGACATTCCTTTTTCCACTATTACCCTCTTAGCGCTCCGAATCTCCACTTGCATTTTCTACAAAAAGAGTGTTTCATAACTGCTCAATCAAAAATATGTTTTATCTCTGTTAACTGAATTTACAGATCAGAAATAAGTTTCACAGAATGCATCTGTGTAGTTTTTATTTGAAGATATTCTTTTTCCCAATGTAGGCCTCTTAGCGCTTAGCATGTCCAATTGCAGTTTCTACAGAAAGAGTGTTTCAGAACGGCTCAATCAAAAGTAAGGTTCAACTCTGTTAGTTGAATGCACAGAACAGAAAGAATTTTCACAGAATGCTACTGTGTAGTTTATATTTGAATATATTCCTTTTTCCACTATTACCCTCTTAGCGCTCCGAATGTCCACTTGCATTTTCTACAGAAAGAGTGTTCAGAACTGCGCAATCAAAAGTATGGTTTAACTCTGTTAGCTTAATGAACATATCAGAAATAAGTTTCACACAATGCTTCTGTGTAGTTTTTATTTGAAGATATTATTTTTCCCAATAGAGGCCTCTTAGCGCTCAGAATGTCCAATTGCAGTTTCTACAGAAAGAGTGTTTCAGAAAGGCTCAATAAAAGTAAGGTTCATCTCTGTTAGTTGAATGCACAGAAGAGAAAGAAGTTTCATACAATGCTTCTGTGTAGTCTATATTTGAACATATTCTTTTTTCCACTATTACCCACTTAGCGCTACGAATGTCCAGTTGCATTTTCTACAGACAGAGTGTTTCAAAACTGCTCAGTCAAAAGTATGGTTTAACTCTGTTAGCTGAATGCTCAGATCAGAAAGAAGTTTCACAGAATGCTTCTGTGTAGTTTATATTTGAATATATTCCTTTTTCCACTACTACTCTCTTAGCGCTCCAAATGTCCAGTTGCATTTTCTACAGAAAGAGTGTTCAGATCTGCTCAATCAAAAGTATGGTTTAACTCTGTTAGCTGAATGCACAGATCAGAAAGATGTTTCACAGAATGATTCTGTGTAGTTTATATTTGGAGACATTCCTTTTTCCACTATTACCCTCTTAGCGCTGCGAATCTCCACTTGCATTTTCTACAGAAAGAGTGTTTCAGAACGGCTCAATCAAAACTAAGGTTCAACTCTTTTAGTTGAGCAAACAGAACAGAAAGAAGTTTCACACAATTCTTCTGTGTAGTTTTTATTTGTAGACATTCTTTTTCCCAATATAGGCCTCCTAGCGCTCAGAATGTCCAATTGCAGTTTCTACAGAAAGAGTGTTTCAGAACGGCTCAATCAAAAGTAAGGTTCAACTCTGTTAGTTGAATGCACAGAACAGAAAGAAGTTTCATACAATGCTTCTGTGTAGTTTATATTTGAACATATTCTTTTTTTCACTATTACCCACTTAGCGCTACGAATGTCCATGTGCATTTTCTACAGACAGAGTGTTTCAAAACTGCTCAATCAAAAGTATGGTTTAACTCTGTTAGCTGAATGCTCAGATCAGAAAGAAGTTTCACAGAATGCTTCTGTGTAGTTTATATTTGAATATATTCCTTTTTCCACTACTACGCTCTTAGCGCTCCAAATGTCCAGTTGCACTTTCTACAGAAAGAGTGTTCAGATCTGCTCAATCAAAAGTATGGTTTAACTCTGTTAGCTGAATGCACAGATCAGAAAGAAGTTTTACAGAATGATTCTGTGTAGT
The DNA here is from genome assembly GCF_028878055.3 of Symphalangus syndactylus. NCBI lineage: Eukaryota > Metazoa > Chordata > Mammalia > Primates > Hylobatidae > Symphalangus > Symphalangus syndactylus. The sequence continues at coordinate 6,111,260 of NC_072445.2, read as the reverse complement.
TTATATTTGAAGACATTCCTTTTTCCACTATTACCCTCTTAGCGCTCCGAATCTCCACTTGCATTTTCTACAAAAAGAGTGTTTCATAACTGCTCAATCAAAAATATGTTTTATCTCTGTTAACTGAATTTACAGATCAGAAATAAGTTTCACAGAATGCATCTGTGTAGTTTTTATTTGAAGATATTCTTTTTCCCAATGTAGGCCTCTTAGCGCTTAGCATGTCCAATTGCAGTTTCTACAGAAAGAGTGTTTCAGAACGGCTCAATCAAAAGTAAGGTTCAACTCTGTTGGTTGAATGCAAAGAACAGAAAGAATTTTCACAGAATGCTACTGTGTAGTTTATATTTGAATATATTCCTTTTTCCACTATTACCCACTTAGCGCTCCGAATGTCCACTTGCATTTTCTACAGAAAGAGTGTTCAGAACTGCGCAATCAAAAGTATGGTTTAACTCTGTTAGCTTAATGAACATATCAGAAATAAGTTTCACACAATGCCTCTGTGTAGTTTTTATTTGAAGATATTTTTTTCCCAATATAGGCCTCTTAGCGCTCAGAATGTCGAATTGCAGTTTTTACAGAAAGAGTGTTTCAGAACGGCTCAATCAAAAGTAAGGTTCAACTCTGTTAGTTGAATGCACAGAACAGAAAGAAGTTTCATACAATGCTTCTGTGTAGTTTATATTTGAACATATTCTTTTTTCCACTATTAACCACCTAGCGCTACGAATGTCCAGTTGCATTTTCTACAGACAGAGTGTTTCAAAACTGCTCAATCAAAAGTATGGTTTAACTCTGTTAGCTGAATGCTCAGATCAGAAAGAAGTTTCACAGAATGCTTCTGTGTAGTTTATATTTGAATATATTCCTTTTTCCATTACTACGCTCTTAGCGCTCCAAATGTCCAGTTGCATTTTGTACAGAAAGAGTGTTCAGATCTGCTCAATCAAAAGTATGGTTTAACTCTGTTAGCTGAATGCACAGATCAGAAAGAAGTTGCACCGAATGATTCTGTGTAGTTTATATTTGAAGTCATTACTTTTTCCACTATTACCCTCTTAGCGCTCCGAATCTCCACTTGCATTTTCTACAAAAAGAGTGTTTCATAACTGCTCAATCAAACATATGTTTTATCTCTGTTAACTGAATTTACAGATCAGAAATAAGTTTCACAGAATGCATCTGTGTAGTTTTTATTTGAAGATATTCTTTTTCCAAATGTAGGCCTCTTAGCGCTTAGCCTGTCCAATTGCAGTTTCTACAGACAGAGTGTTTCAAAACTGCTCAATCAAAAGTATGGTGTAACTCTGTTAGCTGAATGCTCAGATCAGAAAGAAGTTTCACAGAATGCTTCTGTGTAGTTTATATTTGAATATATTCCTTTTTCCACTACTACTCTCTTAGCGTTCCAAATGTCCAGTTGCATTTTCTACAGAAAGAGTGTTCAGATCTGCTCAATCAAAAGTATGGTTTAACCCTGTTAGCTGAATGCACAGATCAGAAAGAAGTTTCACCGAATGATTCTGTGTAGTTTATATTTGGAGACATTCCTTTCTCCACTATTACCCTCTTAGCGCCAGGAATCTCCAGTTGCATTTTCAACAGAAAGAGTGTTTCAGAACGGCTCAATCAAAACTAAGGTTCAACTCTTTTAGTTGAACAAACAGAAAAGAAAGAAGTTTCACACAATTCTTCTGTGTAGTTTTTATTTGTAGACATTCTTTTTCCCAATATAGGCCTCTTAGCGCTCAGAATGTCCAATTGCAGTTTCTACAGAAAGAGTGTTTCAGAACGGCTCAATCAAAAGTAAGGTTCAACTCTGTTAGTTGAATGCACAGAACAGAAAGAAGTTTCATACAATGCTTCTGTGTAGTTTATATTTGAACATATTCTTTTTTCCACTATTACCCACTTAGCGCTACGAATGTCCAGTTGCATTTTCTACAGACAGAGTGTTTCAAAACTGCTCAATCAAAAGTATGGTTTAACTCTGTTAGCTGTATGCTCAGATCAGAAAGAAGTTTCACAGAATGCTTCTGTGTAGTTTATATTTGAATATATTCCTTTTTCCACTACTACTCTCTTAGCGCTCCAAATGTCCAGTTGCATTTTCTACAGAAAGAGTGTTCAGATCTGCTCAATCAAAAGTATGGTTTAACTCTGTTAGCTGAATGCACAGATCAGAGAGAAGTTTCACAGAATGATTCTGTGTAGTTTATATTTGGAGACATTCCTTTTTGCACTATTACCCTCTTAGCGCTGCGAATCTCCACTTGCATTTTCTACAGAAAGAGTGTTTCAGAACGGCTCAATCAAAACTAAGGTTCAACCCTTTTAGTTGAGCAAACAGAACAGAAAGAAATTTCACACAATTCTTCTGTGTAGTTTTTATTTGTAGACATTCTTTTTCCCAAAATAGGCCTCCTAGCGCTCAGAATGTCCAATTGCAGTTTCTACAGAAAGAGTGTTTCAGAACGGCTCAATCAAAAGTAAGGTTCAACTCTGTTAGTTGAATGCACAGAACAGAAAGAAGTTTCATACAATGCTTCTGTGTAGTTTATATTTGAACATATTTTTTTTCCACTATTACCCACTTAGCGCTACGAATGTCCAGGTGCATTTTCTACAGACAGAGTGTTTCAAAACTGCTCAATCAAAAGTATGGTTTAACTCTGTTAGCTGAATGCTCAGATCAGAAAGAAGTTTCACAGAACGCTTCTGTGTAGTTTATATTTGAATATATTCCTTTTTCCACTACTACGCTCTTAGCGCTCCAAATGTCCAGTTGCATTTTCTACAGAAAGAGTGTTCAGATCTGCTCAATCAAAAGTATGGTTTAACTCTGTTAGCTGAATGCACAGGTCAGAAAGAAGTTTCACAGAATGATTCTGTGTAGTTTATATTTGAAGACATTCCTTTTTCCACTATTACCCTCTTAGCGCTCCGAATCTCCACTTGCATTTTCTACAAAAACAGTGTTTCATAACTGCTCAATCAAAAATATGTTTTATCTCTGTTAACTGAATTTACAGATCAGAAATAAGTTTCACAGAATGCATCTGTGTAGTTTTTATTTGAAGATATTCTTTTTCCCAATGTAGGCCTCTTAGCGCTTAGCATGTCCAATTGCAGTTTCTACAGAAAAAGTGTTTCAGAACGGCTCAATCAAAAGTAAGGTTCAACTCTGTTACTTGAATGCACAGAACAGAAAGAATTTTCACAGAATGCTACTGTGTAGTTTATATTTGAATATATTCCTTTTTCCACTATTACCCTCTTAGCGATCCGAATGTCCACTTGCATTTTCTACAGAAAGAGTGTTCAGAACTGCGCAATCAAAAGTATGGTTTAACTCTGTTAGCTTAATGAACATATCAGAAAAAAGTTTCACACAATGCTTCTGTGTAGTTTTTATTTGAAGATATTATTTTTACCAATATAGGCCTCTTAGCGCTCAGAATGTCCAATTGCAGTTTCTACAGAAAGAGTGTTTTAGAAAGGCTCAATCAAAAGTAAGGTTCAACTCTGTTAGTTGAATGCACAGAACAGAAAGAAGTTTCATACAATGCTTCTGTGTAGTTTATATTTGAACATAATCTTTTTTCCACTATTAACCACCTAGCGCTACGAATGTCCAGTTGCATTTTCTACAGACAGAGTGTTTCAAAACTGCTCAATCAAAAGTATGGTTTAACTCTGTTAGCTGAATGCTCAGATCAGAAAGAAGTTTCACAGAATGCTTCTGTGTAGTTTATATTTGAATATATTCCTTTTTCCACTACTACGCTCTTAGCGCTCCAAATGTCCAGTTGCATTTTCTACAGAAAGAGTGTTCAGATCTGCTCAATCAAAAGTATGGTTTAACTCTGTTAGCTGAATGCACAGATCAGAGAGAAGTTTCACAGAATGATTCTGTGTAGTTTATATTTGGAGACATTCCTTTTTGCACTATTACCCTCTTAGCGCTGCGAATCTCCACTTGCATTTTCTACAGAAAGAGTGTTTCAGAACGGCTCAATCAAAACTAAGGTTCAACCCTTTTAGTTGAGCAAACAGAACAGAAAGAAATTTCACACAATTCTTCTGTGTAGTTTTTATTTGTAGACATTCTTTTTCCCAAAATAGGCCTCCTAGCGCTCAGAATGTCCAATTGCAGTTTCTACAGAAAGAGTGTTTCAGAACGGCTCAATCAAAAGTAAGGTTCAACTCTGTTAGTTGAATGCACAGAACAGAAAGAAGTTTCATACAATGCTTCTGTGTAGTTTATATTTGAACATATTTTTTTTCCACTATTACCCACTTAGCGCTACGAATGTCCAGGTGCATTTTCTACAGACAGAGTGTTTCAAAACTGCTCAATCAAAAGTATGGTTTAACTCTGTTAGCTGAATGCTCAGATCAGAAAGAAGTTTCACAGAACGCTTCTGTGTAGTTTATATTTGAATATATTCCTTTTTCCACTACTACGCTCTTAGCGCTCCAAATGTCCAGTTGCATTTTCTACAGAAAGAGTGTTCAGATCTGCTCAATCAAAAGTATGGTTTAACTCTGTTAGCTGAATGCACAGGTCAGAAAGAAGTTTCACAGAATGATTCTGTGTAGTTTATATTTGAAGACATTCCTTTTTCCACTATTACCCTCTTAGCGCTCCGAATCTCCACTTGCATTTTCTACAAAAACAGTGTTTCATAACTGCTCAATCAAAAATATGTTTTATCTCTGTTAACTGAATTTACAGATCAGAAATAAGTTTCACAGAATGCATCTGTGTAGTTTTTATTTGAAGATATTCTTTTTCCCAATGTAGGCCTCTTAGCGCTTAGCATGTCCAATTGCAGTTTCTACAGAAAAAGTGTTTCAGAACGGCTCAATCAAAAGTAAGGTTCAACTCTGTTACTTGAATGCACAGAACAGAAAGAATTTTCACAGAATGCTACTGTGTAGTTTATATTTGAATATATTCCTTTTTCCACTATTACCCTCTTAGCGATCCGAATGTCCACTTGCATTTTCTACAGAAAGAGTGTTCAGAACTGCGCAATCAAAAGTATGGTTTAACTCTGTTAGCTTAATGAACATATCAGAAAAAAGTTTCACACAATGCTTCTGTGTAGTTTTTATTTGAAGATATTATTTTTACCAATATAGGCCTCTTAGCGCTCAGAATGTCCAATTGCAGTTTCTACAGAAAGAGTGTTTTAGAAAGGCTCAATCAAAAGTAAGGTTCAACTCTGTTAGTTGAATGCACAGAACAGAAAGAAGTTTCATACAATGCTTCTGTGTAGTTTATATTTGAACATAATCTTTTTTCCACTATTAACCACCTAGCGCTACGAATGTCCAGTTGCATTTTCTACAGACAGAGTGTTTCAAAACTGCTCAATCAAAAGTATGGTTTAACTCTGTTAGCTGAATGCTCAGATCAGAAAGAAGTTTCACAGAATGCTTCTGTGTAGTTTATATTTGAATATATTCCTTTTTCCACTACTACGCTCTTAGCGCTCCAAATGTCCAGTTGCATTTTCTACAGAAAGAGTGTTCAGATCTGCTCAATCAAAAGTATGGTTTAACTCTGTTAGCTGAATGCACAGATGAGAAAGAAGTTTCACCAAATGATTCTGTGTAGTTTATATTTGAAGACATTCCTTTTTCCACTATTACCCTCTTAGCGCTCCGAATCTCCACTTGCATTTTCTACAAAAAGAGTGTTTCATAACTGCTCAATCAAAAATATGTTTTATCTCTGTTAACTGAATTTACAGATCAGAAATAAGTTTCACAGAATGCATCTGTGTAGTTTTTATTTGAAGATATTCTTTTTCCCAATGTAGGCCTCTTAGCACTTAGCATGTCCAATTGCAGTTTCTACAGAAAGAGTGTTTCAGAACGGCTCAATCAAAAGTAAGGTTCAACTCTGTTAGTTGAATGCACAGAACAGAAAGTATTTTCACAGAATGCTACTGTGTAGTTTATATTTGAATATATTCCTTTTTCCACTATTACCCTCTTAGCGATCCGAATGTCCACTTGCATTTTCTACAGAAAGAGTGTTCAGAACTGCGCAATCAAAAGTATGGTTTAACTCTGTTAGCTTAATGAACATATAAGAAATAAGTTTCACACAATGCTTCTGTGTAGTTTTTATTTGAAGATATTATTTTTCCCAATATATGCCTCTTAGCGCTCAGAATGTCCAATTGCAGTTTCTACAGAAGATTGTTTCAGAACGGCTCAATCAAAAGTAAGGTTCAACTCTGTTAGTTGAATGCACAGAACAGAAAGAAGTTTCATACAATGCTTCTGTGTAGTCTATATTTTAACATATTCTTTTTTCCACTATTACCCACCTAGCGCTACGAATGTCCAGTTGCATTTCCTACAGACAGAGTGTTTCAAAACTGCTCAATCAAAAGTATGGTTTAACTCTGTTAGCTGAATGCTCAGATCAGAAAGAAGTTTCACAGAATGCTTCTGTGTAGTTTATATTTGAATATATTCCTTTTTCCACTACTACGCTCTTAGCGCTCCAAATGTCCAGTTGCATTTTCTACAGAAAGAGTGTTCAGATCTGCTCAATCAAAAGTATGGTTTAACTCTGTTAGCTGAATGCACAGATCAGAAAGATGTTTCACCGAATGATTCTGTGTAGTTTATATTTGGAGACATTCCTTTCTCCACTATTACCCTCTTAGCGCTCCGAATCTCCACTTGCATTTTCTACAGAAAGAGTGTTTCAGAACGGCTCAATCAAAACTAAGGTTCAACTCTTTTAGTTGAACAAACAGAACAGAAAGAAGTTTCACACAATTCTTCTGTGTAGTTTTTATTTGTAGACATTCTTTTTCCCAATATAGGCCTCTTAGCGCTCAGAATGTCCAATTGCAGTTTCTACAGAAAGAGTGTTTCAGAACGGCTCAATCAAAAGTAAGGTTCAACTCTGTTAGTTGAATGCACAGAACAGAAAGAATTTCATACAATGCTTCTGTGTAGTTTATATTTGAACATATTCTTTTTTCCACTATTACCCACTTAGCGCTACGAATATCCAGTTGCATTTTCTACAGACAGAGTGTTTCAAAACTGCTCAATCAAAAGTATGGTTTAACTCTGTTAGCTGAATGCTCAGATCAGAAAGAAGTTTCACAGAATGCTTCTGTGTAGTTTATATTTGAATATATTTCTTTTTCCACTACTACGCTCTTAGCGCTCCAAATGTCCAGTTGCATTTTCTACAGAAAGAGTGTTCAGATCTGCTCAATCAAAAGTATGGTTTAACTCTGTTAGCTGAATGCACAGATCAGAAAGAAGTTTCACCGAATGATTCTGTGTAGTTTATATTTGAAGACATTCCTTTTTCCACTATTACCCTCTTAGCGCTCCGAATCTCCACTTGCATTTTCTACAAAAAGTGTGTTTCATAACTGCTCAATCAAAAATATGTTTTATCTCTGCTAACTGAATTTACAGATCAGAAATAAGTTTCACAGAATGCATCTGTGTAGTTTTTATTTGAAGATATTCTTTTTCCCAATGTAGGCCTCTTAGCGCTTAGCATGTCCAATTGCAGTTTCTACAGAAAGAGTGTTTCAGAACGGCTCAATCAAAAGTAAGGTTCAACTCTGTTAGTTGAATGCACAGAACAGAAAGAATTTTCACAGAATTCTACTGTGTAGTTTATATTTGAATATATTCCTTTTTCCACTATTACCCTCTTAGCGCTCCGAATGTCCACTTGCATTTTCTACAGAAAGAGTGTTCAGAACTGCGCAATCAAAAGTATGGTTTAACTCTGTTAGCTTAATGAACATATCAGAAATAAGTTTCACACAATGCTTCTGTGTAGTTTTTATTTGAAGATATTATTTTTCCCAATATAGGCCTCTTAGCGCTCAGAATGTCCAATTGCAGTTTCTACAGAAGATTGTTTCAGAACGGCTCAATCAAAAGTAAGGTTCAACTCTGTTAGTTGAATGCACAGAACAGAAAGAAGTTTCATACAATGCTTCTGTGTAGTTTATATTTTAACATATTCTTTTTTCCACTATTACCCACCTAGCGCTACGAATGTCCAGTTGCATTTCCTACAGACAGAGTGTTTCAAAACTGCTCAATCAAAAGTATGGTTTAACTCTGTTAGCTGAATGCTCAGATCAGAAAGAAGTTTCACAGAATGCTTCTGTGTAGTTTATATTTGAATATATTCCTTTTTCCACTACTACGCTCTTAGCGCTCCAAATGTCCAGTTGCATTTTCTACAGAAAGAGTGTTCAGATCTGCTCAATCAAAAGTATGGTTTAACTCTGTTAGCTGAATGCACAGATCAGAAAGAAGTTTCACCGAATGATTCTGTGTAGTTTATATTTGAAGACATTCCTTTTTCCACTATTACCCTCTTAGCGCTCCGAATCTCCACTTGCATTTTCTACAAAAAGAGTGTTTCATAACTGCTCAATCAAAAATATGTTTTATCTCTGTTAACTGAATTTACAGATCAGAAATAAGTTTCACAGAATGCATCTGTGTAGTTTTTATTTGAAGATATTCTTTTTCCCAATGTAGGCCTCTTAGCGCTTAGCATGTCCAATTGCAGTTTCTACAGAAAGAGTGTTTCAGAACGGCTCAATCAAAAGTAAGGTTCAACTCTGTTAGTTGAATGCACAGAACAGAAAGAATTTTCACAGAATGCTACTGTGTAGTTTATATTTGAATATATTCCTTTTTCCACTATTACCCTCTTAGCGCTCCGAATGTCCACTTGCATTTTCTACAGAAAGAGTGTTCAGAACTGCGCAATCAAAAGTATGGTTTAACTCTGTTAGCTTAATGAACATATCAGAAATAAGTTTCACACAATGCTTCTGTGTAGTTTTTATTTGAAGATATTATTTTTCCCAATAGAGGCCTCTTAGCGCTCAGAATGTCCAATTGCAGTTTCTACAGAAAGAGTGTTTCAGAAAGGCTCAATAAAAGTAAGGTTCATCTCTGTTAGTTGAATGCACAGAAGAGAAAGAAGTTTCATACAATGCTTCTGTGTAGTCTATATTTGAACATATTCTTTTTTCCACTATTACCCACTTAGCGCTACGAATGTCCAGTTGCATTTTCTACAGACAGAGTGTTTCAAAACTGCTCAATCCAAAGTATGGTTTAACTCTGTTAGCTGAATGCTCAGATCAGAAAAAAGTTTCACAGAATGCTTCTGTGTAGTTTATATTTGAATATATTCCTTTTTCCACTACTACTCTCTTAGCGCTCCAAATGTCCAGTTGCATTTTCTACAGAAAGAGTGTTCAGATCTGCTCAATCAAAAGTATGGTTTAACTCTGTTAGCTGAATGCACAGATCAGAAAGAAGTTTCACCGAATGATTCTGTGTAGTTTATATTTGGAGACATTCCTTTCTCCACTATTACCCTCTTAGCGCTCCGAATCTCCACTTGCATTTTCTACAGAAAGAGTGTTTCAGAACGGCTCAATCAAAACTAAGGTTCAACTCTTTTAGTTGAACAAACAGAACAGAAAGAAGTTTCACACAATTCTTCTGTGTAGTTTTTATTTGTAGACATTCTTTTTCCCAATATAGGCCTCTTAGCGCTCAGAATGTCCAATTGCAGTTTCTACAGAAAGAGTGTTTCAGAACGGCTCAATCAAAAGTAAGGTTCAACTCTGTTAGTTGAATGCACAGAACAGAAAGAAGTTTCATACAATGCTTCTGTGTAGTTTATATTTGAACATATTCTTTTTTCCACTATTACCCACTTAGCGCTACGAATATCCACTTGCATTTTCTACAGACAGAGTGTTTCAAAACTGCTCAATCAAAAGTATGGTTTAACTCTGTTAGCTGAATGCTCAGATTAGAAAGAAGTTTCACAGAATGCTTCTGTGTAGTTTATATTTGAATATATTCCTTTTTCCACTACTACGCTCTTAGCGCTCCAAATGTCCAGTTGCATTTTCTACAGAAAGAGTGTTCAGATCTGCTCAATCAAAAGTATGGTTTAACTCTGTTAGCTGAATGCACAGATCAGAAAGAAGTTTCACCGAATGATTCTGTGTAGTTTATATTTGAAGACATTCCTTTTTCCACTATTACCCTCTTAGCGCTCCGAATCTCCACTTGCATTTTCTACAAAAAGAGTGTTTCATAACTGCTCAATCAAAAATATGTTTTATCTCTGTTAACTGAATTTACAGATCAGAAATAAGTTTCACAGAATGCATCTGTGTAGTTTTTATTTGAAGATATGCTTTTTCCCAATGTAGGCCTCTTAGCGCTTAGCATGTCCAATTGCAGTTTCTACAGAAAGAGTGTTTCAGAACGGCTCAATCAAAAGTAAGGTTCAAATCTGTTAGTTGAATGCACAGAACAGAAAGAATTTTCACAGAATGCTACTGTGTAGTTTATATTTGAATATATTCCTTTTTCCACTATTACCCTCTTAGCGCTCCGAATGTCCACTTGCATTTTCTACAGAAAGAGTGTTCAGAACTGCGCAATCAAAAGTATGGTTTAACTCTGTTAGCTTAATGAACATATCAGAAATAAGTTTCACACAATGCTTCTGTGTAGTTTTTATTTGAAGATATTATTTTTCCCAATATAGGCCTCTTAGCGCTCAGAATGTCCAATTGCAGTTTCTACAGAAAGAGTGTTTCAGAACGGCTCAATCAAAAGTAAGGTTCAACTCTGTTAGTTGAATGCACAGAACAGAAAGAAGTTTCATACAATGCTTCTGTGTAGTTTATATTTGAACATATTCTTTTTTCCACTATTACCCACCTAGCGCTACGAATGTCCAGTTGCATTTCCTACAGACAGAGTGTTTCAAAACTGCTCAATCAAAAGTATGGTTTAACTCTGTTAGCTGAATGCTCAGATCAGAAAGAAGTTTCACAGAATGCTTCTGTGTAGTTTATATTTGAATATATTCCTTTTTCCACTACTATGCTCTTAGCGCTCCAAATGTCCAGTTGCATTTTCTACAGAAAGAGTGTTCAGATCTGCTCAATCAAAAGTATGGTTTAACTCTGTTAGCTGAATGCACAGATCAGAAAGAAGTTTCACCGAATGATTCTGTGTAGTTTATATTTGAAGACATTCCTTTTTCCACTATTACCCTCTTAGCGCTCCGAATCTCCACTTGCATTTTCTACAAAAAGAGTGTTTCATAACTGCTCAATCAAAAATATGTTTTATCTCTGCTAACTGAATTTACAGATCAGAAATAAGTTTCACAGAATGCATCTGTGTAGTTTTTATTTGAAGATATTCTTTTTCCCAATGTAGGCCTCTTAGCGCTTAGCATGTCCAATTGCAGTTTCTACAGAAAGAGTGTTTCAGAACGGCTCAATCAAAAGTAAGGTTCAACTCTGTTAGTTGAATGCACAGAACAGAAAGAATTTTCACAGAATGCTACTGTGTAGTTTATATTTGAATATATTCCTTTTTCCACTATTACCCTCTTAGCGCTCCGAATGTCCACTTGCATTTTCTACAGAAAGAGTGTTCAGAACTGCGCAATCAAAAGTATGGTTTAACTCTGTTAGCTTAATGAACATATCAGAAATAAGTTTCACAAAATGCTTCTGTGTAGTTTTTATTTGAAGATATTATTTTTCCCAATATAGGCCTCTTAGCGCTCAGAATGTCCAATTGCAGTTTCTACAGAAAGAGTGTTTCAGAACGGCTCAATCAAAAGTAAGGTTCAACTCTGTTAGTTGAATGCACAGAACAGAAAGAAGTTTCATACAATGCTTCTGTGTAGTTTATATTTGAACATATTCTTTTTTCCACTATTAACCACCTAGCGCTACGAATGTCCAGTTGCATTTTCTACAGACAGAGTGTTTCAAAACTGCTCAATCAAAAGTATGGTTTAACTCTGTTAGCTGAATGCTCAGATCAGAAAGAAGTTTCACAGAATGCTTCTGTGTAGTTTATATTTGAATATATTCCTTTTTCCACTACTAAGCTCTTAGCGCTCCAAATGTCCAGTTGCATTTTCTACAGAAAGAGTGTTCAGATCTGCTCAATCAAAACTATGGTTTAACTCTGTTAGCTGAATGCACAGATCAGAAAGAAGTTTCACCGAATGATTCTGTGTAGTTTATATTTGAAGGCATTACTTTTTCCACTATTACCCTCTTAGCGCTCCGAATCTCCACTTGCATTTTCTACAAAAAGAGTGTTTCATAACTGTTCAATCAGAAATATGTTTTATCTCTGTTAACTGAATTTACAGATCAGAAATAAGTTTCACAGAATGCATCTGTGTAGTTTTTATTTGAAGATATTCTTTTTCCCAATGTAGGCCTCTTAGCGCTTAGCATGTCCAATTGCTGTTTCTACAGAAAGAGTGTTTCAGAACGGCTCAATCAAAAGTAAGGTTCAACTCTGTTAGTTGAATGCACAGAACAGAAAGAATTTTCACAGAATGCTACTGTGTAGTTTATATTTGAATATATTCCTTTTTCCACTATTACCCTCTTAGCGCTCCGAATGTCCACTTGCATTTTCTACAGAAAGAGTGTTCAGAACTGCGCAATCAAAAGTATGGTTTAACTCTGTTAGCTTAATGAACATATCAGAAATAAGTTTCACACAATGCTTCTGTGTAGTTTTTATTTGAAGATATTATTTTTCCCAATAGATGCCTCTTAGCGCTCAGAATGTCCAATTGCAGTTTCTACAGAAAGAGTGTTTCAGAAAGGCTCAATCAAAAGTAAGGTTCAACTCTGTTAGTTGAATGCACAGAACAGAAAGAAGTTTCATACAATGCTTCTGTGTAGTTTATATTTGAACATATTCTTTTTTCCACTATTACCCACCTAGCGCTACGAATGTCCAGTTGCATTTCCTACAGACAGAGTGTTTCAAAACTGCTCAATCAAAAGTATGGTTTAACTCTGTTAGCTGAATGCTCAGATCAGAAAGAAGTTTCACAGAATGCTTCTGTGTAGTTTATATTTGAATATATTCCTTTTTCCACTACTACGCTCTTAGCGCTCCAAATGTCCAGTTGCATTTTCTACAGAAAGAGTGTTCAGATCTGCTCAATCAAAAGTATGGTTTAACTCTGTTAGCTGAATGCACAGATCAGAAAGAAGTTTCACCGAATGATTCTGTGTAGTTTATATTTGAAGACATTCCTTTTTCCACTATTACCCTCTTAGCGCTCCGAATCTCCACTTGCATTTTCTACAAAAAGAGTGTTTCATAACTGCTCAATCAAAAATATGTTTTATCTCTGCTAACTGAATTTACAGATCAGAAATAAGTTTCACAGAATGCATCTGTGTAGTTTTTATTTGAAGATATTCTTTTTCCCAATGTAGGCCTCTTAGCGCTTAGCATGTCCAATTGCAGTTTCTACAGAAAGAGTGTTTCAGAACGGCTCAATCAAAAGTAAGGTTCAACTCTGTTAGTTGAATGCACAGAACAGAAAGAATTTTCACAGAATGCTACTGTGTAGTTTATATTTGAATATATTCCTTTTTCCACTATTACCCTCTTAGCGCTCCGAATGTCCACTTGCATTTTCTACAGAAAGAGTGTTCAGAACTGCGCAATCAAAAGTATGGTTTTACTCTGTTAGCTTAATGAACATATCAGAAATAAGTTTCACACAATGCTTCTGTGTAGTTTTTATTTGAAGATATTATTTTTCCCAATATAGGCCTCTTAGCGCTCAGAATGTCCAATTGCAGTTTCTACAGAAAGAGTGTTTCAGAACGGCTCAATCAAAAGTAAGGTTCAACTCTGTTAGTTGAATGCACAGAACAGAAAGAAGTTTCATACAATGCTTCTGTGTAGTTTATATTTGAACATATTCTTTTTTCCACTATTAACCACCTAGCGCTACGAATGTCCAGTTGCATTTTCTACAGACAGAGTGTTTCAAAACTGCTCAATCAAAAGTATGGTTTAACTCTGTTAGCTGAATGCTCAGATCAGAAAGATGTTTCACAGAATGCTTCTGTGTAGTTTATATTTGAATATATTCCTTTTTCCACTACTAAGCTCTTAGCGCTCCAAATGTCCAGTTGCATTTTCTACAGAAAGAGTGTTCAGATCTGCTCAATCAAAACTATGGTTTAACTCTGTTAGCTGAATGCACAGATCAGAAAGAAGTTTCACCGAATGATTCTGTGTAGTTTATATTTGAAGGCATTACTTTTTCCACTATTACCCTCTTAGCGCTCCGAATCTCCACTTGCATTTTCTACAAAAAGAGTGTTTCATAACTGTTCAATCAGAAATATGTTTTATCTCTGTTAACTGAATTTACAGATCAGAAATAAGTTTCACAGAATGCATCTGTGTAGTTTTTATTTGAAGATATTCTTTTTCCCAATGTAAGCCTCTTAGCGCTTAGCATGTCCAATTGCTGTTTCTACAGAAAGAGTGTTTCAGAACGGCTCAATCAAAAGTAAGGTTCAACTCTGTTAGTTGAATGCACAGAACAGAAAGAATTTTCACAGAATGCTACTGTGTAGTTTATATTTGAATATATTCCTTTTTCCACTATTACCCTCTTAGCGCTCCGAATGTCCACTTGCATTTTCTACAGAAAGAGTGTTCAGAACTGCGCAATCAAAAGTATGGTTTAACTCTGTTAGCTTAATGAACATATCAGAAATAAGTTTCACACAATGCTTCTGTGTAGTTTTTATTTGAAGATATTATTTTTCCCAATAGATGCCTCTTAGCGCTCAGAATGTCCAATTGCAGTTTCTACAGAAAGAGTGTTTCAGAAAGGCTCAATCAAAAGTAAGGTTCAACTCTGTTAGTTGAATGCACAGAACAGAAAGAAGTTTCATACAATGCTTCTGTGTAGTTTATATTTGAACATATTCTTTTTTCCACTATTACCCACTTAGCGCTACGAATGTCCAGTTGCATTTTCTACAGACAGAGTGTTTCAAAACTGCTCAATCAAAAGTATGGTTTAACTCTGTTAGCTGAATGCTCAGATCAGAAAGAAGTTTCACAGAATGCTTCTGTGTAGTTTATATTTGTATATATTCCTTTTTCCACTACTACTCTCTTAGCGCTCCAAATGTCCAGTTGCATTTTCTACAGAAAGAGTGTTCAGATCTGCTCAATCAAAAGTATGGTTTAACTCTGTTAGCTGAATGCACAGATCAGAAGGAAGTTTCACCGAATGATTCTGTGTAGTTTATATTGGGAGACATTCCTTTCTCCACTATTACCCTCTTAGCGCTCCGAATCTCCACTTGCATTTTCTACAGAAAGAGTGTTTCAGTACGGCTCAATCAAAACTAAGGTTCAACTCTTTTAGTTGAATGCATAGAAAAGAAAGAAGTTTCACAGAATGCTTCTGTTTAGTATTTAGTTGAAGATATTCCTTTTTCGACTATTACCCTCTTAGCGTTCCGAATGTCCACTGGCAGTTTCTACACAAAGAGTGTTTCAGAACAGCTCCTTCAAAAGTAAGGCTCAACTCTGTTAGTTTAATGCAGAGAACAGAAAGGAGTTTCAGAGAATGCTTCTGTGTAGTTTTTATTTGGGGATATTCCTTTTTCCACTATTACAATCTTAGCGCTCCTAATGTCCACTTGCATTTCCTACAGAAACAGTGTTTAATAACTGCTCAATCAAAAGTATGGTTTAACTCTGTTAGCTGAATGCACAGATCAGAAATAAGTTTCACAGAATTCTTCTGAGTAGTTTTTATTTGGAGATATTCTTTTTCCCAATATAGGCCACTTAGCGCTCAGAGTGTCCAATTGCAATTTCTACAGAATGAGTGTTTCAGGACGGCTCAATCAAAAGTAAGGTTCAACTCTGTTAGTTGAATGCACAGAACAGAAAGAAGTTTCACAGAATTCTTCTGTGTAGTTTATATTTGAATATATTCCTTTTTCCTGTATTACCTTCTTAGTGCTCCGAATGTCCACTTGCATTTTCTTCAGAAAGAGTGTTCATAATGGCTCAATCAAAAGTATGGTTTTACTCTGTTAGTTGAATGCACATATCAGAAATAAGTTTCACAGAATGCTTCTGTGTAGTATTTAGCTGAAGATATTCCTTTTTCAACTTTTATCCTCTTAGCTCTCCGAATGTCCAATTTCAGTTTCTACACAAAGAGTGTTTCGGAACTGCTCCTTCAAAAGTAAGGCTCAACTCTGTTAGTTGAATGCAGAGAACAGAAAGAAGTTGCAGAGAACAGAAAGAAATTTCACAGAATGCTTCTGTTTACTTTATATTTGAATATATTCCTTTTTCCACTACTACCCTCTTAGCGCTGCAAATGTCCAGTTGCATTTTCTACAGAAAGAGTGTTCAGAACTGCTCAATCAAAAGTACGGTTTAACTCTGTTAGCTGAATGCACAGATCAGAAAGATGTTTCACAGAATGATTCTGTGTAGTTTATATTTGAAGATATTCCTTTCTGTTCTCTGCATTAAAATCAATCAAAAAATTATATTGAAATTGAAATACTGAATTTTATACTAAAGACAAGGCATACAACTGAAAATGAAATTTTCCAGGTGAAAATTTCCAAATCATAAATATGTAGGGACAAAAAACTTTATTTATAAAGAAAAAGATAATTCTAATTAATTGATGATTCAAAGGTTTACAACTTTAAAAGTAAATATTATCTTTGAAGTAAAGTCCATTTAAATTATTTATGCCGCCAAAATTTTAGTAATTGTATATGTATATCATGTAAACTTTTTCGAGAAAGATGGAATTGGAAATGTTAGAGTATTATGCGGAAAAAATCACCTAAAGGAAAAAATTATCTCCTCATGAAATATTACTTTAGCCACTTTGACAGGTGTAGGTAAAAGAACACTTAATGCACATCAATATGATTAGGAGATGCGCGCTTAGAAATACGTTATCATTGAAAAGAGAATTGTATTATCAGGTTTGCAGGGGCCCTTCTTATCCTTCATATTTATGTAACTTTGTCATCTATAGAAAGATTATAAGAATTTTAAAAATAGCTGATAGTTAAGAAACATCACCATAACACTGTGCTGAATGCATAATAAAATATTTCCCTTCTCTCTAAAAGCCTTTTAAAATTATGTACCATAATCAGTATGGCCAGCAGAGGGTCATTTCCATGTTCAAGTTCCTCTGTTTCTCGAGGGTGAGAATCCTTCTATAGTCTTCTGAGGGTGACACTGTAGTGTTTTCTTAGCCTGATTATTTTTATCTATTTTTTCCGATCCTTTCCTTTGTATATTTACATTTTACATATTGAAAGTTATTTTTTCAAATATTTTATATGCAAATTTACAAAGTACAACGACTGTACATTAAAATAACTTATTTATGCCATATGGAAGATTAAATATAATTTTACAATATCTAATATTGATTGTTTAGTTTCTAATCATTGATACTTGACATGATTTTTCCCAGCATACCTCAAAATATTCTTCAAAATCCTGCGAATTAATTCCTGTAACACTTCTGAGGTGTATTAATAAGCTAGAGATGTAAAGAAGATTTGCAGAGAAAATTAGGTTCCCAAATTAGAAATTTTGTCCCACTATCGACTAGAAACCTCTTGAAATGATCAAAAACAATAATAATGCATGTCATAGAGGAAAACCAATAAGGCTGCTGCAGCATGACTACCTCTGTGACCTCATACAAGTTACGTGTGGGTCCCTACTTCTGTGACCTCAGATAAGTTACGTGTGGGTCCGCACTTATTTTCTTCATCTCTAATAAATATTTGACAAATCTCATTTTCAAAAGTCTTTTAAGGCCTATCCACCTTTATTTTTCAGATGGAGTTTTGCTCTCATTGCCCAGGCTGCAGTGCAATGTCATGGTCTCGGCTCACACAACCTCCGACTCCCGGGTTCATGTGATTCTCCTGCCTCCACCTCCTGAGTAGCTGGGATTACAGGTGCGCAACACAACGCCCAGCTAATTTTTTGTATTTTTAGTAGAGATGGGGTTTCACCATGTTGGTCAGGCTGGTCTTGAACTCCCGACCTCAGGTGATCTGCACGCCTCGGCCTCTCAAAGTGCTGGGATTACAGGCATGAGCAACCGCGGCCTGTGAGGGCTTTCTACTTTTAAGATGTCAGGACGTATAGCCTGGGAGGTAAATGGTAGTATATATATACATATATATATATATATGTATATATATATACACACACACACTGTATATATATACATATATACGGTATATTATACTATATATACATATATACTGAATATTATACTCTATATATACATATCTACTGTATATTATATGTATATATATATACACATACACACATACACACATACACACATGAGACAGAGAGAAGAGATAGACAATTTCATGTGAAAATATAAACTGTTAACATAATATTTTGCTTCTCTGAGGAATATTTAGCATTGTTCTCAATCTTCTCTGCAGAATTTAAGCATTTTTCTCAGAACTCACCAGATAGAATGAGGGAGGGGCCATATGATACGAGCCAGAGATGAAGGGAGAACAATAGAGAGGGTGCTTTGGGAAAAATAGTACAGTAAGGCTAGGGAATACTTCTCTCCAACAAAAAGACCAAGGTCACAGCTGTATCTCTTCAGAAGCCAAACTTTCTTTTAAAATGTCAATTTCCATCTATTTCTTGCTTCACAGACATTCCATTCATTGCTGGATTTCAAATAAAGCCTTTCCATGTGCAACCTTTCTATAGAAAAAGAGAAATATGGGGGACAGTACAGTCTAAGAAGTGATTAAGAATATCTAGTGGACTTTCCCAGACTGTAAATCTTTACATATATCTGAGCCTAATGAGGTGATTTATTGTGCTATAATGCACAGTGAACTATACAGATGCTTCTTTTTGATCATGCTGCAGAATGGAACTAAATACTAAATACCAAATAGCACTCCCATGATTCTTATACATGTCATTCATATGGCATATTTATGCTTTTTTATATAGCAATTCTTATTCTTAGCTCTTAGGCAATTACGGAATCTTTTTGTCATTTTAATAATCATGCTCCATTTGAGTTATGCAAGGTAGAAATTCTAAGTAGAAAATCTTGTTTTTATTGAAAGTTTTTAGTAAACATTTTGGAAAAAGTCTGTTTTTTGATGCTACTTCTGCACGCTTTCTCAACATGATATTACTTGGTATTGTCCTTATTAACCATAGTACACCATATTCTGCAAATGTTAGAGAGGGTTAAAAATCAGTCATGTATAAGTAAAGCTAATGAAATAGAAAGGAAACCATATTTAGGAAATGGAAGGCAGAAGCAAATGTATTAACCGTGAGTTAGAAACGGTTTAGTCTTTGGAATGAAGCAGCAAGAGTTTAAAAATCTGGTTTGTGATTCACTAGCTTTGTGACCTTGGAGAATTACTTCAGATTTCTGAGTATCAGTTTAGTAGGTGATATCAATTGCAACTTCGCAGAAATATCACAAGTATTAAATAAAGGACTTAGTATCTGGGAGAGCATAGAAAATTACTAATAGTTACATTTTTGTTAATATTACCGTTATTATTATCATACGTATAGTATTTTCTTTCACTGACAATGCATTTAGGACATAAGGAGAACTATAGAACAGTGCTTCTCCAACTTAAATGCAGAGCATGAATCACCTGGAGTTTTGTCAAAATGCGAATTCTGACTCAGTAGCCCTGCAAACTAAGGAAATCTTGATAATGCTGGTGCTGCTAGTTCACCAACAGACCACACGTTTTGCAACAGCTATATAGAATGTCCTGTTTCTTTTTTTAATCACAAAACATGGCAAGCTCTAAAATAAAGCAGAATAACAGATTTAAATGTTAATACTCATGTCCTCAATTTATAATTTCTCCCTCCCTAACAATGGTATAATTCTGATTAAAAATTAGCAAAGAAAAAAATGGAAATTAATCTTCCTATGTTTATTCTTTTAACAAATTCTGTGTGATTACTACTGGGTTACTTGCTGTAGGAAATAGAAAAATTGCTTTGACATAGATCCTCAAGAATCTGTCCCACTACAAGCTTATTTTTGTAGGAAGCTAAAAGATTTATATAAATAACCGTAATTAAAGAGACAAATGAAGAAGTGCAATGAAAGACGTAGGGAAAGTGCTAGAGGAGTTCGGGGTGGAGGAAAATTATCCTATAATAATATCTATGCGTAACATTATGCTATCTTCCCTAACCAGCGCTTGACCAGATTGTCACAGTGAACTTTGGTCCTTTCTTATATCTTAGTTTTGGTTCCCACATCCTTCTGTTTGGGGAAGTTCTTGTTTTCCTCATGTAATGACAACAACACTTAAACAATGTATACTAGATAAAAGGAACTATATTGCTTTATTTACATAGTTAATTTAATTTGTACAATGAACTATGAAGTAATCAGCATTATTTCCTTCATTTTACATATGAGAAAATGGAGAATCAGCGACATTGAATCATCTCAAGTTTCTAAAATATCCACTCTCACCAGGCTGTTTACCCTGTTTTTGTCTGTATGCTGCTATAACAAAATGCCACAGATTGAGTAATTCATAAAAAACAGAAATGTATTTCTCACAGTTCTGGGGCTGAGAAGTCCGAAATCAAGGCAGTGGAGATTTGGCAGTTGGTCCCGAGGTGGCACCTTCTTGCTTCGTCTTCACGTGACAAAAGTGGGCAAAAACGGACAATGTAACGACATGGCAGAAGAGACTGAGGAGCCCGGCATTCCTCTAAAGCATCTTTTACGAGGACGTTTATCTCATTCATGAGGGTGGATCCTTCTTCATTTAATCACTTAACCAAAAGCCCCATCTCTTGATGTCATTGTCCTGGGATTTTAGTTTCAACATACAAACTTTGGATGGGCACATAGGTTCAAATCATAGCACCCTCCAAATTATAATGCCTCTCTCATGCCTGTTCTCCTTGAAGTACCCTCTGGTTTTGCTCTCTTCATTCTTGCCATCACAGTTAACCCTTCAGTTACATTTCTTTAAGTAATCTCTAAATTTGTAAGA
The DNA here is from genome assembly GCF_028878055.3 of Symphalangus syndactylus. Lineage (NCBI taxonomy): Eukaryota > Metazoa > Chordata > Mammalia > Primates > Hylobatidae > Symphalangus > Symphalangus syndactylus. The sequence continues at coordinate 6,090,267 of NC_072445.2, read as the reverse complement.
TGGTTCCATCTTTTTTTTTTGTATATGGCAGTCTCTCAAACATATTTGTCATATGAACTAAGCAGGTAAATATGTAAATGCCAGCTAAATTTTAGTGAATGATATAATGGCCTAAAGTTGTATCTACCCTTCAGCCAAATATATTTACTTTTAGTAGCAATCTCCTGTCATATACAAAGTCACGACTCTAGGGGTAAACATTTTAGCCTGTGGGTAAGATGTAAAGCAGTGGTATGTTATAGTGACAACTCACTGTCATAGCACTGGGACATGCTCCTCTATCTGCTACAAATTGAATCAACAAAATATATATGATTTTGTCAGATTTAAATATATGCTCCTGTTAGTAAAATAAAAGTATGGGAAAACTTTACGGAGTAGATTTAATAGAAATGTTTTCCTGAGTTATCTGCCTTCTTTATTTTTATGTTATGCTTTAAGTCTATGGTCAATGTATAGAGCTATGATTGATGTGCTTTTCCAATTCTGTTCAGATCAGACAGGTTAATTTTCTTCTTTTAAATCTTCTTGAATTTTGTCTAACACTTTTTGTTCCAATTTCTTACTAGATTATACTCCCTTCCCTAACTGCTTCATGATTACTTATACACAAACAATATTATGATATTGACACATTGAATTCATTTTAGGTGATGATTTTGGTCATAAACATGAGCAGGTTGTGAAGTGTTTCAGCCATCCCAGGGCATGGCTGTGAGTCCCTTGTCTAATGTTTCAAAAAAATCTTGAATTTGTGATGATGCTGTGATGGTCCCTCAGATATTCTTACACACATCTTTGCCCCTTGTTCCCTCTAACTTTCCTCTTCTGATAAAAAAGCAAACACTGCCAAGCTCAAATGGAATTACATTTGGATGCAAGTGTCACTATGCAATGGTTGCCAATAAAAGTACACAAGGAATTTCATTATGGTGAATTAAAGGCAAACAGACTTCAGAGAAATGAGCACGAACATGAAAATGGCGCATGGTACGCGGATCTCACTGGAAAGTCATTCGGTACACAATGTTTTCACTAGAAAAATCCATTAGCTTTAGCTAGAAATTGAAATTACTTTGTAGGAAATCAGAATAAAATATGTGAAAACATTATATTCTGTGCAAGATTAATACCACGCCTGGTGTTGAAAGGTTTGTGGTCTTGCTTCGACGATGCTAAAAGGTCAGAAACCACAAAGATGCATATGTGTTGTCGTTTGCACAGTTACTAATTTTTCTCATTATTTCCATAATGCGATGTGCTGTTTCAACAGAGAAACCCTCTGGAGAGTGGCTTGCACTGTTTTCAGGCAGCTCTTTTGCTTTCATGTTTTGGCCTTGGCCAGGGAATTCAGACAGACTTTTCAGTTATTTTCGACAAGAATGTATTCATTGATTGTTTTAAATAATAATAAATAGATTTTAAAATTACTGTACATTACTGCACTTTAAACGCCATGAGGTCAAGGACTCTAAAGTCTGGACATCATTGTATACCCTACATCTTGCACAAGGTTTAGAAAAAATGGCATGGACACCTATTTTTTGAATCAATAAATGAATACATAAAAGAATTCCAAACTCTAGTCCAAGGTTTTAGATTAATAATGTATTAAAATGCGTAAAATTTATAGACAAAACTCTTCTTATTTAGAAGTTTATTCTTTAGTTGGAGAGATAAAATATATGCACATAAAAGCTTAAGGAAAAATAATAAGGGTTTTGAAGTACTTACTATGTGAAAAATTTAGCATAAATCTTACATCCATTTATTTAACACATTTTATACGTTGCATTATTTATATATAGTGCTGATTGGTAGAATTCATATGTGAACGGAACTATAAAAATTTTGAGGATAAGCACTAGAAACACAGAATAAATAGAGTGTTAACATGCAAAACACAGAAATACTTAAATTGACTAGGTGAAAGGAAAGATTTCTGGTTCCATGTACACTGATTATTGAGGGATGAGTATGACATTATTATGCCAGAATCAATAAATATTTTAAATAGGGAGAAAACTATAATTATATATCTTTGTGTTCAACAGGAGTAGCAGTACTGATAAAGTAGAAGTTTGTTATACCTTTTTTATAGTCTTTTAAAGTTGTTTATAAATAAAATCTACTCTTAGTTAATTAATGGTTGATGTTCATTGAAGTGTTTTCAAATTTTTGACCTCTGAATTGCCTTGTACATATGGAGAAATAAAGCTTGCCTAGCATAATTTCTTGAGTGGAGAATGAATGATCTGGATAGATTTGTTGACAATATGTCTGTACTTATTTTATTAATTCTTTAATCTTCATGAAGAAAAATATAAAAGTCATATTCTAGTATTTTATACCATGGAAAAAATGTCTTATCCTTTTCCTAAGGAAAAATACATCATGACACAAAAGTAAAGTTAATTAAATTACTTACTTTATTAATTAACTGTCTATTATTTCTATGGGTTGAAGTAAATTTGATACTCAATGCTATTTAATCTAATTCTAAAAGCTTGAATGAGTAATGATTTTTTCATGTAAGGTTAGTTGAAATAAATTATCACTGATTTTCAGATTTAATATTAATTAGCTATTGCATATTCTTAATGGGAAATAAGTGTTTAAAAAGCCCTTTTTGGTTGCGAAAAGACCACGCCCATTGTAGACTTCTTAGAATACATCACATCTGGCCTCCTTTTTAGAGTGGGGAATTCAACTCATAAGTGGCTGGACATTGATTCTGAACATTTTGAACATTATTTGCCTGTCTTCACTCATACTGGTTGCTGTTCTTTTATAAGTAATCACCATGTTTAGCATGCACTTGAACTATTGTTACTTAGGGTGCTTGACTATTTACAAGTCTCACTAGGATTCTAGGTATTCATTAGTCTCGTGGTGTGTATTTGCTGATGGTCCTATTATCTTTGTTGGTTCAGTTACACAGTACCATCCAAGATGCTGCAACACATTATACACAGGCTATGGGTTGTGGGAGCTACAGATTTCAGTTATTATTTAGGCTCAGAAACTTAGAATCTCTGCAAGGTTGGACATGATCCTTAGTCTTGTTTTAAGACCGTCTTGTTTTAAAAGTTAAACCCAAATTCTTAAAATATAGAATAGGGGTGCTAGTAGTGCTCACAGAATTGTAGTAAAGATCAGCTGGGAAAGAAGAGCCTATTAAACAGAGCCTGGTATTTAATAAGTATCAGCTGCCTTCAATTAGGAATCTGTGTTGTCATGATTAGAAGATTGCTGGTTTATTTTACAGATCTGTAAGTATAGCCAAAATATGTCAAAATAACCACCAGAAAGAATCATATACCGTCCCTTGAACATTTCATCCCTAGAATCTAGCCAGATTAGCATGTCTATACTGGCAATACTGTTAACACAGATTGTGCTCAAACCCCTCATTGACTTTTCAGCACCTGTAAATTACTGGAGATTTAGGAAGAAGTCTGGGGTTATGGCTTAGTTAAGCTGAGTGGCCAGAAAGTGTGAGATGCTGGATGCCTCCTCCAGTTCATTTCTCCAGCGGCCGCACCAGGCGTATCCATAGCTCCGCTCCCGGGAGCTCGTCTCCGGCGTGGGGCGTGTGCGCACCCCTGGCCGGGCGGAGCCTGGAGCCTGCTCATTAGCAGCGCGGGCAGCTCGTGCGCCCGCAGGAGGGAGGCGGAAGCACAGCCCTGAGCCGCCAGCAGGAGGAGGGAGCGCGGCGGCTGCAGGCAGGGGAGGGAGAGGAAAGAACGGAGGGACGGTTCCCGGACAGAGCGGGAGGAATCGGGGAGCGGCCAGTCCAGGGGGAGCTGCTCCGCTGCGCTGCGCTCGTTATTCACAGGACGCGGCGGCGCTTCCCGGGGCCGCTTCCCGGTCCCCTGGGTGGAGGCTGCCATCTAAACCTGACTCCAGGTGAGTTCCCCAAAGAGGCGAAGCGAGGGGTCTCGAACCAGAGACTTGGAACTGGCGAGGCTGCTCGGCTCCCCAAGCGCTGCTGCCTTGACATTTCCCGATTCACGGGAGGTTTTGGGGGCGGCTGCACAGGCTGGAGGGGCGGATGGGCGGTTGCGATCCTCAGCCGGCGTGGGGGCGTTCGGGAGGAATTAGCTTCAGTGAACGGGGTTTTAGGAGATGTCTGCAAGGCACGCGCTATGTACGCGTTTCTAGACGAGCTTTTGAGACAGAAATTTGGCTTCCCGGATGCCCGTTTTGGCCTTCTGTCCTTCCTTTTGCTTGCCTCATGCCCAATTTTCCAAGCCGAGGAAAGGACTGGAAGGGCGTGGAAGTAGGAGGTCTGGGCACAGCATTCGGCAGGGCAGCCCTGGTCTCCAAGTTTGGGGGTGGGGGGTGGGACTCTTTTCCTTTCAGCCTAATTTACCAGGGGAAAACCCGCAGAGCACCTTGAGGTGCCTTTGCTCCGCACCCTCCATAAGCTTATTAGAGGGAACTTGAGGCTCGCTAGACAACCTGTGACAGGTGACGGCAATTTAGCTTAAAAGCCATGTTGGTTCACTTCGTCTCCTCTTTATCCTTTGTTGCAAAATTGATACCTTTTTGGATTTCTTTAACAGCACAAAGTTTAAGTGGCCGGCTGACAGGAAATATTTCTTTTGAAAATGCTATGAGAAAAGTGATGAGTTAACGTTGAGAGAAAGGCAACTTTATTTTCTCGGAAGAACTTTGGGGAAAGAGATTGATAGGGAAATTCTGGGCATGAAATTATGGACATTTCCCACAGAACTTCCTTCATTTATTTATTTTTTTACATTTCCTTCATTTTTTTTTTAATCGTGTGTGTGTGTATCAGAGAGACAAAATTCGTTGGAGGTATTAGGACTTTATTTGGTTTAGAAGTTTCTTTCTTACTAATAGCACTAATTTGTGATCTTCATGATTATAAGAATTTACTAAGTGTTTTGCTTTTAGGTGTTTTGGGTCTGTTTTTTTAAAAAATTCAATACTTACTTTGTGGGCCTTGCTGAATACCTCTCAATAAAATCGGTGGGCATACAGTTAGTGACATGACCCCTGTGGATTTAATAGCAGGTAAGTATACAAATGATAAGTTTAGGAAATAAATGTCAGAATCAACATTTAGGTGTGAAATTGAAATATCTTTCAAATATTTACCAAACTCTCTTATAGGATCCAATGTCATTTTATGGTCAAGAGAGCTTAAAGGTTTCTCAGATTGAGATATATGTATCTACTTTGTTAATCCAAATGTAATGTTTTATTTTGTTCTTTAATGACTGTTTGAATTCAACAAATAAAACTTGCATATTTAATGTAAGGTTCTTTCACATATATTACTTCTCCAATTTTTAATATAAATTTAAGGAGAAAAGCAATATTCCATTTTGTAGATGAAGAGACTGTGTCACAGAAGTATTACTTTACCTAGATTTCTGTAATTATTATGTTATAAACTTAGAAATTACATATTATTCTGGAACATATAAAATATATGAATGTTATAAACCATAAGAATTCAGACCTATGCTATTTAACTTCAAGTTTAGTTCTTTACCCAAACAATTGCATGACTACATTGAGACTACTGAAGTAATTATATATGAACACGCTATACGAAAAAATACTTAAAACATTTCTTATTTTTGTCGTTTCTCTTTGATATAAAATATACTATAATTTAATGGAGTTATATTCCATATTTAGATGCTCCTAACTTCCAAATAACACCTAAACTCCTAAAAACTGACCTGTGTCCTTCTTAATAGAAGTGGCTTGACCGGCAGACCCAATTTTTACTAAGAATATTCTTGGGATAATTTATGTCTTATAATCAAGATAAAGACAGGCCACATTTAGTTGTATTTTTAAACCACTTAGTGTGAAGTTGCAACGCAGACATAACTTGCTTTCAGGCTACACTGCCAGCTTTGCAGTGAATAGTCTTTAAGATTCCGTGGAAACATTGGCAGATATAGCTAATGTCTATCTGATGTAGGATTTATGAGAAAAGGAGAGGTAGAAACTGAATGCTCTTATATTTCATATGTGACCACATTCATAAAACTTTATTGATAAGTACTTTGTTGTCTGACACGGGCTGATACAAATAGGCTTCTTCAAGAGTTGAGGAAGAAAACTAAATCCCTATAATACAGCCTTTTTCCTCCTTTTCTTTCTTAAGCGGTAATAGTTGATCCTAGCTTTTGTGTGTCTATGCATGCTCAATACAGTTAGGGGTATAAGGAGAAGTTAAGCAAGAATATTGAATGCTAGCTAGGAAAGTTTTTGGAGTCTCAAATACTTTGGAACGATTTTTCACATTATATACATAAAATTCCTAGTTACATTTGGGAACTAAGTATATTATACACAACTTTGCATCTGATTACAGGATTCCCTGTACATTTATAGCTCAGGTATTCTGGAAAGAGTCAAGATAATTAGTTTTATGGCTCTTGCCCGTGTGACCTGTTTCTTTCTGGTCCTGATATTAAAAGGATGACTTAAATTTTCTGGAATGTCAAAATTTTCTCTTCCCTTGGATCCTACAAAATACTTCAAGCAGTGTATGTGTGATACTCGCTGTCATTCCAACATTTCCAATCCTCCTGAGAATGCTAAACAATGCCCTAGATTTCTTCCTTTGTAATTCTTTCAGATAGAGGGTTAGCTGAGTTAGGAAGAAAGGAGAGAGGGAGAGAAGAAGAGAGATGACATTTTATCCCTCAGGAAAGAACAAGACCAATTGTATTCCTAATTTAGAAATATTATTCTACAAACATTCCTGAACAAGAGGGCTTTGCATATACATTAAAGCAGAATACCTAGTCAACTTCTAGTTATGCCATGTAGTGAAATGGAAGTAAGATGAGCAGGCCGAGATCATTTTTGTTGGAGAACTGAGACCACATGAAATAGGTAACAGAGTTACCCCAACTGGGGGGCAAGAGGACTTGAAAGTTTCCTCCATAAATTTGCAGTTAGTACAGGGCTGCTCCAGTGATCAGAGTCATGAATGCCCTAGAGTGTCTGTATAACCCTGTACACAGGCTGAGACAGCTCTAACGGCCCAGAAAAGCCTCTGGACAGAATCACTGCACCCTTGGACATTGTCCGACCGCATGTATGAGAATAGTGAGTGCTGAGGAGTTGTGGGTAGCTCGGTACAACTCTTGCTAAAGGAGTGTCATCAACATTCATTGCTGAAAGTGAATTTTTTCATTCACATATGTGATGCCTATTAGGTCATGATTTCTTGGATACCAATTTGTACAAGATATGAATTAATTTTTGAACATCCTTTCTTAAAAGTACCATGTTCATATAGTTGCTCATTTTAATATGAGTAGTTCAGATGGGACATAATAGAGTAAGGAAATGATTGAACATCCTAAGATCTAGTGTATATACCTTTGTTCATGATGAGATTCATCCCCTGTCCCCCTTTGTAGTGACACTGATGGCATAAGGAGTATTAGATGAAATTTAATGCAGAAAACAATGGGATATATGAATGGTAGATATGGTTGACAACCACCATTTTCACTGAAGTTGTTTCAAAGCAAAGAAATTTGGGATAAATTCATTTTATTTGCTCCTGAAGGGTAATTAGGAATAAGTAGGAATTGTGAAGAGGCTGTAGTGTTGACATTAAGAGAAGTTTTTGATTCTTAAAATAGGATATATTACACAAGAGTGAACAAACAGAAGATACTGAACAAATATTCTGTCATAAGTAAGTGATGGATTATTCGGACTTGTTGAACTATGTTTTTAAATGTATTATTTAAATATTTAAATATTATTAAAACCTTAAATAATATTTAAATATTATAAAAGTTGTAGAAAATTATGTTTTCAATACAAATATACACTTATAAGCTATATTGTAGATATGGGAGTAAACAATGCAATTTTTTTTAACTGAGTGAAAAATTTAGTTTTTTAAAATTCCAAATGGAGCTAACAGCTTAGTGTGATACATATTTTGAATTTCAAAATTTGTAACCAAATAGGACAAATGTGTTGAACTGTACTTTTCTTGAAGAACCGTGATAAGAATGAGCGGTGAAAAAATTACAGCATACTTACCAGGGATCAAATACTTGCTTAGGGTTAATAAGAAAAATCTCAGCAAACGCTAGAAATGAGGTACACGATCTATCAGAGACCCATGATTAAAGTGGTATCTTGTTAGGTATATGAGCTTGAAAAGAAACGGCATAGCTTCACTTTACCCCAGTTGCTTCTTTTGTAAAACGGGGAGACTAAGAGTGTGGTAACTCAAAATCCTTTGTTAATGATTTTCTTCTTAGAACAGTGCCAGGTCCAATTAGGATTAGATTGCTATTTTTATTATTGATATTTGCCCTAGTTCTGCCTTTTATTGACTGTGTGAAATTGGTGAAGATCCCTTTCTGAAGCTTTGTTTCTTACCTACAAGCTGGGAATAGAATACTTGCTATGAAGAGTGGTTGTTAGTACATTAGAAAGGCTGGATATTTGTTGATATAAGGGGCTCAGCGCATGGTAGAAATTTGATAGCATTTTTTTCTTGCCCTCCCATGTATTACTGTGGAGACATCCCACATATTATGTCCAAGTTTTTATTTTCCCCTCAAATGCAATGTCAAGCACAAAACATTCCCATCTCCCAATTCTCTTCTGATGTTCTACAACCATTAAAGTATAGAAAACTAGAATGAGTGTTTTTATAACTTTTGCTGTACTTAAGCATGTGGAGAGAAGAGCGCTAGATCACAGGACACACTTTGATAGGAAAAGGGAAATATTTACACTGCAAACAACTTTCTCCTCATGCTTAACAGTTTTATGCTGTCATTCTGTCAGCACCAAGTGAGATTTTTCTATTTAAATAGTTTTCTATTTGTGGTATGATAATTCACGTATGGACTTCATGTAACTAACATAAATATAATGGATGGTTGAGAAGTGGTTTATTTTTACCAAGAGGAAAAAATGTGTACACGATTTTTTAAAATATTGCTTTGAAAATATTTAAAATTAATTTTGATTCAGTTGGTGGAAGATAGCGTCACAAATTCACTGCTAGTGGTATTCTTGAGAAGTAATGTTTGAATTTTCTAGGTATTGTCCCCAGACTGGCTTAAAAGAATTTAATTTTAGATGTAAATTTTCTGCTTAACATGGAAGATTTTCCCTGAAAATATTAGCTTCATCAGATACATAGTTGCTTAGGGGTAGCTGCATGGAATTATGGGAAGAGTGAAATAGAAAAAAATTTTCATGTCTAAGTTATACATACTGGTGTAATCATATTGATTGGATGATAATGATAATTACAGCAATAATGTGATTGAAAGGGTAAGCAAGTAACATATACTACAGTTACTAATATAATCCTGTGATTGAGTTTACCACTTCGTTTCTCTTTCCTGGAAACCCTTAAGTTTGTCACTATTGCACTTTATTTCCTTTGCTTATTGTAGTGGTGTATTAGTTGTATTACTGCTGCTATAACAAATTACGACACATTTACATAACTTAACACATATTTATTGTCTTGCAGTTTCAAAGGTCAGAAGTCCAAAATCACTTTAATATGGCTAAGTCAATGTGTCTGCAGTGTGGGTTCCTTCTGGAGGTGCTGAGGGGAGAATCCATTCTCTTGCATTTTCTGCTTCTGGTGGCACCTGTCTTCATTGTCTTTTCCCCATTCCTCCATTTTCAAGGTGCGTTGCTTTTATTTCTGTTTCTGTCTCCGCGCTGTCTCCTCCTTTAACTTTGAGTCCTTCTCTCCACTTCATCTAAGGACTCCTGTGATTACTTTGGACTCACGTGGATGATCTGGGATAATCACCTTGTCTCCAGATCCTTAAATGAATCGTATCTACAAGTCCTTTGGCTGTGTAAGGCAGCACATTCCCAGGGCCGGGAGATTAGGTGAAGAACATCTTTTGGGACTATTATGCAGCCTATCACAAGTGGTAATATCACTTTTATGCCTTGAGACCCTGAAATTAATGTACTTGCTTACGCATGGAAAAACAATGTATCTGTGGGGGTAACAGTTTATTTTTGAACCATTAGAAGGTATTGATGGGGAAGTTTTCATCTGACAACAGATACTGATAAATTAAATACCCTTAGATTTGTCAAAACTAGCTTTAGTAAAATATAAGTAAAAGTATTTGCACTGCTAGGGTCAAAAATATTAATTAAACCCATTATTTATCAAGGCCAAGTCCTGGATTAGTTAGGTTTAAATTAACCTAGAACATTATCTTCCATAGTGCTTAATTTTGAAGCTTAGTTCTTGTTGACAAAAGCTCATCCATATAAGAAAGCATCGAAAGGTTGGTGTTTTTTAACCTTTGCAGAATATAACTTTTCAAAGGGATGTTAGACAGTAGTTCCATCACAATTGATGCAGTTCACAGACATTCTTTGTGAATATTTTATCTCATGAGTTATATCTATGACACTAATCATAGACTTCTAGAAGAAATTTAGCAATGGTCATGTCAGCCTTTCAAATCTTTCTGTAACCTAGAAGAGGATCATTGCATAAGATAGATTCATTTTCCCCTTTATTCCATTGTTGCCAGAGAGAACTTGAAATGCCCTGTTCAAATTAATTTAATGCAAATGAATTCTTGCTGCCTCACAAGTAGTTTGTCCTTCATTTTTCTTAAAATTAGATTGAAAATGGATGTGACCTGCTTTACTGGTTGTTGTGCAGGAAGCGTTGTCCTTCCTGAAAGCTCCCTCCGTTGTCAAAATGAAGCCATTAAGAGTAAAGTAAATTATATTATCTGATCATAGTATCACAATTGACCTTAAAACAATAAATTTTATAATCAGTGCAAATTGCTGAATAGTGTTTGCAGTTGTAGAAATTTCAAAGGAAACCCTGGTTGAGATACAAAGCTGCTATAATCATTTTTAAAATCTTTGTTTTTCTTTTACTTTGGAACAGTAGTGCAGTAAGTACTTTTGCCTTATTGTTCTCTCTGCCTTCCAGAAACCCTCATTCAAATATTCTAAGTTTTTAAGTCTTTTTCATTTCTTTTAATATTGTAACATTTAACAATGTCAAAGAAAGTATAATTTTTCTGGAAATCAAGCTAAAAATAAAGAGAAGCCGATGTAAATGAACATCAAATTAACAAGATTGATTAGGAAAAGTAATTTTTGAAAAGGGCCCAAAATCCCTTTGCACATAAATGCAAAAGAATTTAGTGAAAGAAGGTGAAACTGGAGTAAAGAACTCTACGGATGCGTAAGTAACTCTTAATAAGAATGAGTAACGTACATGCATATCTTTAGCTCCCAGTTTCAGAGATACAGTAGTTGTACAACAAATGGTCCTTTCCTGCTCTTAAGGAAGCCTCTCCTCCTCCAGCCATGCCATTCCTCAGAGCAAGCTCTTCCACTGAGTTTTCAGCAACCATAAGTAAGAAGGATGGTACGATAGGCTGCGTGTACATATGGCCCTCATTAGCAGGCCAACTGTTCCTTTTGCCCACCCACATCACTGGGGACATATGGCGTTACTTTGACTGTTGAAACAAGTGTGTGTGGACATATCTTGGTATGAGTAAAAGACTGTTGATTGTCTTTCTCTTGTCGCTCGTGCAACCGTCTCCTTGTGGAGATCGTATTATCCATAACACTAGATTTGAGGATGATAAATGACGTTGTTATTATTAACTGAATTTGCCTCTCTAGTTTGATCACAAAACCAGCGAATGTTTGCTTATGGAACATGTAAAGCTTATAGAAGACGGAAAGCTTACAGAAAGAAATGATGGCTTTTCTAAGCATAAGAGTCAGGTCTTTTTCAATCAAAAACTAACTCATTCAAAAATTCAAGAGTTCTGTAAAACCAGAACAGCAGAGGTTTCAGAAATGCTATTGAGATCATTTATTATAAAATAGCCATTAATGAAATGTAATAGTGAGTCTGTTGTTGTGACTATGTGGAGAAATGAATGAGAAAATATAAGATAGGCTGGAATGAAGAGAGTCATCGGATCCCAGCATAATTCATTTTGTATAGTTCACAGTATTGTAACTTTAAAAAATTATGAATTTTTTCAGTACTGTGAATTCTGAATTTGCAATATGAGGCTTTTCAATCCTTGCAACAAGTGTATATTTTTCAGTGGTTCTAGAATTATCGGGGCTTTCGAGCTGCTTCTGATAAGAAGGCAAGGCTAGAGGACTTGTGTTGAGGTGGCATTTGCACAGGACTTTAGATAACATACATCGATGATGTAGAGAGAAGAGCGGGTGATGTTGCTGTGGATTATAGGGGAAAGGCACCTTTTGCTCCCTCTGCTGACCTCTTTGTGTATTCAGCTGTGTAGCATATTTCTTGTATAATTACATAGTAATTTCACACACTACATTAAGAAAATCTGAACAATTTTTACTAAACTCATGTTTTCTAAATATTAAGTAAATAAAACCAATATTTGGCTAGGTAACATTTATAAAAACAGGATTTCTAGATAGATGATGATAAATTTTCATCTATATCTATAGAGCTGGTAAATTTTCAAAACCCTTTGAATATCACTTGTACTACAAAGTCTCGTTTCAGTTTCAGTGCCATGGCACATTGATTAATCACCACTAAAGCGGTACATGAAATATTTGGCAATATAGGTATTTGGTAATGGTGATTGATGCACAGAATACGGCACCATTATTATGCACTGGCCTTGAGAACTTTAGTTTTCATCTTCGATCACCTGATAGAGAACAAACTAACAGCTTTTTTCTTTCACCTTGCTGGAGAATAAACTAACAACTTCAAATTATCTGATCCATCCAAAAACTTATTTCCGTGAAACTCACTGATTTATTTATTATTTCGTGGGGATCACTATTATTTGCTGTAGTAAAATATCAAATGATCGATGTTTTATACCAACATGGCAGCTCACATGGTAGGCAACAGAATGAAAACAAACAGGTTTACTACCAAGAATTATACTATATTGCTTTTATTGACAGAAAAAGCATACAGATAATTTTATTCAGAGATTTTATGTGAATTATTTTGATAAGTGTACACATATATTTATAACTGACCTTTCTTTGTCAAGTGTGTGCCCACACACGTATTCATACTAAATCAATCTTAGAGATCTTATCCAAAGATTGAATTTCTTAAAGTGACCGTTCCAAATATGTATAATTTATGGCAAAAAAGTCACAAAATGGCAATACAAGGAGGCATAAAACTGAAGATAAAGGGGGAGATGATGGTTAAAAACACCTGTAAATGAATAATTGATTTTGATTTAAATTCTTTTTAGTTCTTAGCTGATGAAATGAATATAAATGAAATTATTATGCAAAACACCTCTATTTGTTGTATATGCATGTACATATATGTGTTACAAATACAAAACTGATAGGATATTATTTAACATATATTCACACTCATAATGTGCATATATGTACAAAATGAAAATGAGTGCTTGTTTTATATGTATGTATACACACACATACACATATTGCATACTTTCATTTTTTAAAATTTTACTTTAAGTTCTGGGATACATGTGCTGAACATGCAGGTTTGTTACATAGGTATACTTGTGCCATGGTAATTTGCTGCACCCATCAACCCGTCATCTAGGTTTTAAGCTCCACATGCATTAGCTATTTGTCCTAATGCTCTCCCTCCCCTTTCCCCACACCCACCTACAGACCCCAGTGTGTGATGTTCCTCTCCCTGTGTCAACATGTTCTCATTGTTCAGCACCCACTTATGAGTGAGAACATGCAGTGTTTGGTTTTCTGTTCCTGTGTTAGTTTGCTGAGGATGATGGTTTCCAGCTTCATCCATATCCCCGCAAAGGACGTGAACTCATCCTTTTTTATGGCTGTGTAGTATTCCATGGTGAATATGTGCCACATTTTCTTCATCCAGTCTATCATTGATGGGCATTATGTTGGTTCCAAGTCTTTGCTATTGTAAATAGTCCCATGATAAACATATATGTACATGTGTCTTTAGAGTAGAATGATGTATAATCCTTTGGTATATACCCAGTAATGGGATTGCTGGGTCAAATGGTATTTCTGGTTTTATATCCTTGAGGAATCACCACATTGTATTCCACAATGGTTGAACTATTTTACAAGCCCACCAACAGTGTAAAAGTGTTCCTATTTCTCTGCATCTTCTCCAGCATCTGCTGTTTCCAGAATTTTTAATGATCACCATTCTAACTGGTGTGAGATGGTATGTCATTGTGGTTTTGATTTGCATTTCTCTAATGAACAGTGATAATGAGCTTTTTTCATATGTTTATTGGCCATATACATATCTTCTTTTGAGGAGTGTCTGTTCATATCCTTTGCCCACTTTTTGATGGGGTTGTTTGTTTTTTTTTTCTTGTAAATTTGTTTAAGTTCCTTCTAGATTCTGGATATTAGACCTTTGTCAGATGGATAGATTGCAAAAATTTTCTCATATTTTGTAGGTTGCCTGTTCACTCTTGTGATAGTTTATTTTACTGAGCAGAAGCTCTTTAGTTTGATTAGATTCCATCTGTCAATTTTGGCTGTTGTTTCAAGTGCTGTTGGTGATTTAGTCATGAAGTCTTTGCCCACACCTATGTCCTGAATCATATTGCCTAGGTTTTCTTCTAGGGTTTTTATAGTTTTAGGTTTTACATTTATGTTTTTAATCCACCTTGAGTTAATTCTTTTATAAGGTATAATGAAGGGGTCTAGTTTCTCTTTTCTGCATATGGCTACCCAGTTTTCCCAGCGCCATTAATTACATAGGGAATCCTTTCCCCATTGCTTGCTTTTGTCAGGTTTGTTGAAGATCAGATTGTTGTAGATGTGTGGTGTTATTTCTGAGGCCTCTATTCTGTTTCATTGGTCTATATATCTGTTTTGGTATTAGCACCATGCTGTTTTGGTTACTTTAGCTTTGTAATATAGTATGAAGTCAGGCAGCGTCATGCCTCCAGCTTTGTTCTTTTTGCTTAGGTTAGCCTTGGCTCCACAGGCTCTTTTTTGCTTCCATATGAAATTTAACATAGTTTTTTTCTAGTTCTGTGAAGAAAGTCAATGGTAGCTTGATGGGAATAGCATTGAATCTATAAATTACTTTGGGCAATATGGCCATTTTCATGATATTGAGTCTTCCTATCCATGAGGATGGAGTGTTTCTCTATATGTTTGTGTCCTGTCATTTCCTTGAGCTCTGGTTTGTAGTTTTCTTTGAAGAGGTCCTTCACATCCCTTGTAGGTTGTATTCCTAGGTATTTTGTTTTCTTTATAGCAATTGTGAATGGGAGTTTACTAATGATTTGGCTCTCTGCTTGTCTGTTATTGGTATATAAGAATGATTGTGATTTTTGCACATGAATTTTATATCCTGAGACTTTGCCAAAGTTGCTTATCAGGTTAAGGAATTTTTGGGCTGAGGTGGTGGCGTTTTGTAAATATACAATCATGTCATCTGCAGACAGAGACAATTTGATTTCCTCTCTTCCTATTTGCATGCTTTTATTTCTTTCTCTTACTCGATTGCCCTGGCCAGAACTTCCAATACTATGTTGATAAGAGTGGGGAGAGAGGGCATCCTACTCTTGGGCCAGTTTTCAAAGGTAATGCTTCCAGCTTTTGGCCATTTAGCATGATATTAGCTATGCATTTGTCATAAATAGCTCTTATTTTTGTGAGATATGTTCCATCAATACCTAGTTTATTGAGAGTTTTTAGTATGAGGGGTGTTGAATTTTATTGAAGGCCTTTTCTGCATCTATTGAGATAATCATGTGGTTTTTGTCATTGGTTCTGTTTATGTGATGGATTATGTTTATTGATTTGCATATGTTGAACCAGCCTTTCATGCCAGGCATGAAGCCAACTTGATCGTGGTGGATAAGTTTTTGATGTGCTGCTGGATTCTCTTGCCAGTATTTTATTCAGGATTTTCGCATCGATGTTCATCAGTGATATTGGCCTGAAATTTTCTTTTTCTATTGGGTCTCCGCCAGGTTTTGGAATCAGAGTGATGCTGGCCTCATAAAATGATTTAGGGAGGAGTCTTTCTTTTTCTATTGTTCAGAATAGTTTCAGAAGGAATGGTACCAGCTCCTCTTTGTACCTCTGGTAGAACTCGGCTGTGAAGACATCTGGTCCTGGGCTTTTTTTGGTTGGTAGGCTAGTAATTACTGAGTCAATTTCAGAACTTGTTATTGGTCTATTCAGGGATTTGACTTCTTCCTGCTTTAGTCTTGGGAGGGTGTATGTGTCCAGGACTTTATCCATTTCTTCTAGATTTTCTAGTTTATTTGTGTAGAGGTGTTTACAGTATTCTCTAATAATAGTTTGTATTTCTGTGGGATCAGTGGTGATATCCCCTTTATCGTTTTTTAATGTGTCTATTTGATCTTTCTCTCTTTTCTTCCTTGTTAGTCTGGCTACCGGTCTATCTATTTTGTTAATCTTTTCAAAAAACCCACTCCTAGATTCATTGATTTTTTTTTGAAGGTTTTTTTGTGTTTCTCTCCCATTCGGTTCTGCTGTGATCTTAGTTATTTCTTGTTTTATACTAGGTTTTTAATGTGTTTTCCATTGCTTCTTTTGATTGTGATGTTAGGGTGTCTATTTTAGATCTTTCCCACTTTCTAATGTGGACATTTAATGCTGTAAATTTCCCTCTAAACACTGTTTTAACTGTATCCCAGAAATTCTGATATGTTGTGTCTTTGTTCTCATTGGTTTCAAAGAACTTATTTATTTCTGCCTTAATTTTGCTATTTACCCAGTAGTCATTCATAAGCAGGTTGTTCAGTTTCCATGTAGTTGTGCAGTTTTGAGTGAGCTTCTTAATTCTGAGTTCTAATTTGATTACACTGTGCTGTGAGAGATTTTGTTATGATTTTCATTCTTTTGCATTTGCTGAGGAGTGTTTTACTTCCAATTATGTGGTTGATTTTAGAATAAGTGCTATGTGGTGCTGAGAAGAATGTATATTCTGTTGATTTGGGGTGGAGAGTTCTGTAGGTATCTATTAGGTCCACTTGGACCAGAGCTGAGTTCAAGTCTGAATATCCTTGTTAATTTCCTTTCTTGTTGATCTGTCTAATATTGATAGCGGGTTGTTAAAGTTTCCCACTATTATTGTGTGGGAGTCTAAGTCTCCTTGTAGGTCTCTAGGAACTCGTTTTATGAATCCTGGTGCTCCTGTATTTGGCATATATATATATTTAGGATACTTAGCTCTTCTTGTTGCATTGATCCCTTTACTACTATGTAATGCCCTTCTTTGTCCTTTTTTATCCTTGTTGGTTTAAAGTCTGTTTTATTAGAGACTAGGATTGCAACTCCTGCTTTTTTTTTCTTTCTTTCCATTTGCTTGGTAAATATTCCTCCATCCCTTTATTTTGAGCCTATGTGTGACCTTGCAAGTGAGATGTGTCTCCTGAATACAGCACACCTGTGGGTATTGACTCTTTATCCAATTTGCCAGTGTATGTCTTTTAATTGGGGCATTTAGCTCATTTATATTTACCGTTAATATTGTTATGTGTGAATTTGGTCCTGTCATCATGATGTTAGCTGGTTATTCTGCACATTAGTTGAAGCAGTTTCTTCCTAGTTTCATTGGTTTATATATTTTGGTGTGTTTTTGCAGAGGCTGGTACTGGTTTTTCCTTTCCATGTTTAGTGCTTCCTTTAGGAGCTCTTGGAAGGCAGGTCTGATGGTGACTAAATCTGTCAGCATCTGCTTGTCTGTAAAGGATTTTATTTCTCATTCACTTATGAAGCTTAGTTTGGCTGGTTATGAAATTCCATATGTACATCATGGAAACGAGTGCATGTGATACACACACACACACACGCACACACATTGCATACTTTCATTTTTGTGTCCATTTCTTTTCTGATTTTATCAGCAGCCAACTAAAGAAAATAGAAAAAAAAATTGGTAATTCGATCTTTCATGTTCTGCATCTTCCAGCTTCACAACTTATAGTTTTCTATTTTTATTGTTATTGTGATCAGAATGAAAATGTATACAATAGAATCAGAATCAGGTCAGAATCAACAAAAATACTATAATGTTTGTACATGCTTTCGATGCAGTTTGTCTCTGCAAAGGGTGTGTGTGTTTCTATGCACATGTGCATGTACACAAGTGTGTAAATAAGTGTTTTATTCATGATGGAGAAAGGCTGGTCAAAATGATTCTGAATGAGATAGCACCACTACAGCAGATAATTAGGTCTCTATCAATAAAACAAGTCATTAAACATGTTTCTAAGCATCTACTCAGTATCTGGCACAATGTTAAGTAGTGTAAATATAATCATTAGCAAAATTCAGCTTCTACCCTCAATGGTATATGTGTAGAACAAATTGGTAAAGCTGGAGTACATTTCAGGACCAAAAACAGTTTCTGTGTAGTTCCCACTTCATCAAGACCATGTTGTATACCTCTCATACACTTAAGCCATAGGGAAGCAATTATTCCATCCATCCTTTTACAGGGTAGTGGTGGGGAAGAAGAGCTGACTGTCATGCTTGAATTCACATAATTTCATAATTAAATAATTTCATGTTACATAATCTCGATAAACCTAAAATCCAATATATGATAAAGATAGTGTTTCAAATCAGTGGATAAGTGATAAACAGTTCATAAAATGGTGTTCAGATAATTGGCTATATGTATTTTATAGTTGCACAAAGGTATAATATGTCATTAATAAATATTAATTCCATAGTGGATGTCAAATACACTTTTCCAAAATATAAAGAAAAAATACCATAGACAAATATCACTTGCAACATTACGGTTAAAATTAAATATCCAAACATAGCCCTAACCAATAACAGAAAATTTAAAAAAAAATTTATGGATTGGAATTTGTTAAAATATAAAACTTTTCTTTTTCAGAGGATACAATGAATATGTGTAAAAAGCAAATATCAAATCAGCAACAAGTGCTTGCAGTTCACTTGACATATTTAAAATATGAGTAGTTCCAACAAATCATAAATAAATGATTAGTAGTCCAATAAAAAAAAGACAAAGTACATTGACAGGAAACTGTATGAAACTCATGAACACTAAATGTCTTAGATTCTCTATTGTTAAACAAAATGCAAAAACAATAGAGAACATTATGAATATGGAGTTAATATTTAACAAAATTATTTTATCCATGTTATAAGTAAATATTTACATCCAAAAACCCTTGTTTTCTCTGAAAGTTGTCACTTATGAGTCTATTTTGAAAATGTTTAAAGAATAGTAATTAATTAACTTTAATAAATAGGTACTCCTATTGAGGGAAAACAGACATTTCCATAATTTTTCTTCTGTTTCTAATCTAGTAGATGGTAGGAAAATAATGACAATTGCATATTCATACCTGGAGAATATGCATTCCATTTCTTTTAAACTTTTGCATTCTCAAAACTATATTGATACCTCAAAGCATACCCTTTGCTGTTGAAAACAGCCTTTCAAGTATAAAGACACACACATCACTTTCCTTAAATCTTATATAAGGCAAGGGCCTAGATTCCTATCAGAAAATGTATTTCAAGAATGCTTTTTTAGTAGTTCCTGTGGCCTTATCTTATAGAGGAAGGTTTTTTTTTAAACATACACACAGTATTTGATGCACATTTTTATTGGAAAGAGCTTTTATTTCCTTAAATGTTTTGTTGTCTAAGTGTGAAAAGTATCCTGCAGTGGAATTTAGTGGCACAGATGCTTATTGTGATAGATGAGATGAACTTGCTTCCCTAAGCATGCATGGTCATGAAATGCATCTGGCTTCTGTACGTAAAAGTCAGTTATGTTCCCAAATGTGTCTCTGCATTTACACAGACGTTTAGGGGCAGACACCCTACTGTTCCCTCAAAAGGCGGCTCTGCTTAATTATGAAGTTCAAGTTAGACCAGAAGTTGGAAAATACTAAATTCCACATTGCAGACAGAGCCTGAGCAGGTGATGTCACCACTGCATTCTAAGGTGGCAAGTCCTCAGAGAAGTCACTTATCACCTTACCATGGAGAAAAATAACCGTGTCCAGAACACAAGAGGATGCTTTTAGGTAGCGTACAATCAAGTGTGCAAACCTGTGCAATACATACCAGATGAAATCCAGTTCAGAGGCTCAGGAAAACAAACAAATGAGGATATGCTTTAAAAAATAGGACTTAATATAAACAGTCGTGAGAGTAAAACTATTGCTAAGCACATAGGAAACATAAACCAGGCTTTCAGGAAGGAGTTTGGCACATGTGTGCACTGGTAGGAGGTGTAATGTGCAGAAATCCGGCCTTTTGTGGCATAGCAACTAAAGTTCCTTTTCTATTGTCCAGACAACCTTAAATATTCCTTTATGCAGTACTATTTTAAAAAGGCCATCTACTGTGCACAATGTGTTAGCATCAAGGACATGAAATTTATCTGGAATATACCAAAACTTTAATCAATAGACTAGGACCAAAGCTTTTAAAAACAGGTTTTCGTAGATAAATCATTATAAGTTATTATTTCCTCGCCATAGGTAAGGCATGATAGATAACTTTACTTTTTCTCAGTCACTTAGTGTGTAGGTAGAATAATGACCCTTAGCAGGATGACCTTTTGAATGTGTTGTTAGGCAGCATGGAAGCATTATGGTTAGAGGTGGAATTAAGATTGCTAATCACCTCACCTTAAACTGGAGCGATTATCCTGAATTATCTAGGTGGGCCCACTGTAGTCACAAAGAACCTTCAGACAGGAAGGCAGAGAGACCAGAGTGAGCAGAAGAGCTTGGGGAAACTGGAGCCGAGGCTGAAGTGATGTGCTGTGTCCAAGATGTGCAGAGGCCAAGAGCTCAGGGATACATGTGACCCCTCAAACCTGGTGAATTCTCTCCTGGAATCTCTAGACAAAATATACACTTGATGATACTTTGATTTTAGCACACTAAGACCCATTTTGGACTTCTGACCCCCAGAAGTATAAAGAAAAAAAATGTGTTGTTTTAAGCCTCTGAGTTTATGTTAATTTACTGTAACAGCAGTAAGAAACTAACACAGTAAGACGGCTTTTATTTTTATGTGATGTATAGAATTAAATTGGATATGCTAGGAAATATTGGAAATTTATTGATTTATTTTTTTGTCTGAGCTGGAGTCTGGCTCTGTCGCCCAGGCTGGAGTGCAGTGGCGCGATCTCGGCTCACTGCATGCTCTGCCTCCCGGGTTCCCGCCATTGTCCTGCCTCAGCCTCCCGAGTAGCTGGGACTACAGGCGCCGCCACCACGCCGGCTAATTTTCTGTATTTTTAGTAGAGACGGGGTTTCACCGTGGTCTCGATCTCCTGACCTCGTGATCCGCCCGCCTCGGCCTCCCAAAGTGCTGGGATTACAAGTGTGAGCCACCGCGCCCGGCCAGGAATTTATTTTCTTAATATAGTTCTTCATATTAGAATAATGAGAACCATCGAGTAATGAAGTGTTCTATTTTGTGAAGGATGATTATATAAACAGTACGAAGGTTAAAAACCGGGCGGGACCGGCTGGGCACAATGGCTCGTTCATGTAATCCCAGCACTTTGGGAGGCCGGGGCAGGTGGATCTCTTGAGCCCAGGAGTCTCAGATCAGCCTGGGCAACATGTGAAACCCCATCTCCACAAAAATACAAAAACCAGGCAGACGTGGTGGCGGCGCCTGTGGTCCCAGCCACTCAGGAGGCTGCGGTGGAAGGATCGGAGCCCGGCAGGTGCAGGCTGCGGTGGACCGTGATTATGCCACTGCGCTCCAGTCTGGGTGACAGAGTGAGACCTTGTCTCCATTAAATAAATAGATAAATAAATATATATATAAGTAAAAGAGGAGGGTGTCTTTTGAAGGCTATTAAAGTCGTCTAAGTGTCCTCTGATTATATGAGGCTGGAATGGTGCATGGAATGTTGTGTTGAATAACCTGATACAGTCTCTGAAACTATAGAAGCATTAGTAATTTTAGCCTGAGAGTGCTATAATCTGGGATAATTTGGTCCAATACTTCCAGAGAGGGTTGAAGTTTTGAGATAGCTGGAGTTATTTCAGTTGAAGACCTGAATATGAGGCAACTGGATACTCAATTACAATTCAATTTCTACTCTTTATATAAGGTAGAAATGGGTAACATGTGGGACACTGTGTTAAAAGTAATGCAGCCATAGTGTAGTGGTAGAAGCAGATGAAAAGTACTATAATAGTCGTATAGATGAGGTACTGGAAAGAAGCAGAGTTGAAAAATTGGAGATAAATGTCAGTTTTCCAGAGCCATGGGATGAAAACCAAACAGGATTACAACAGATTCAATTCACTCAAGATGTCTAACTTGGTAATAGGTCAGAAAACTCAATTTGTCGTATTTTCTTAAAAGTACACAAAAATGTTCCTTTTGATAAAACACGTGTAGTGCACCTTCGGATTTGATTTTTCTTTATGTTCTGTAAACTGCTCACAGTAAAACAGAAAAAAAGTCTGACAAATATGATGGTCCTTAAATATTGTAGGAGTATGATGCTTCTCCAAAGAATAGAGGTTTTCCTAGGAAGGCCCTAAGCAAGGAATCAAGTTTCCTTTTGCAAGAAATAAAATTCTCAAAAGTTCCCTGCACCTTGGAAAGGCTCTGGTTGAAATTAATAGCACAACGTTATTTATTTAAATTTTAACTTTTAAGTTCAGGGGTACAAGTGTAGGTTTGTTACAGAGGTAAGCTTATGCCATGGGATTGGTTGTACAGTTTATTTCATCACCCAGATATTAAGCCTAATATCCATTAGTTGTTTTTCCTGATCCTCATAGCAAATATTACCCCCATAAAGTTTTATGGTTACTTTTTTCTTATCTTCTGATTAATGCCATTAGATTCACCAATTGAAATTATTTTTCAGTAGTTTAATTCCCTCTAGAAGGTTTAAAAAATGTTTCCGAATTTCCTAAGTCTTCTTTCTTTGTTAGTCTTCTAAAAAGCTATATTCAATAGAATTCATGTGCTTAGGTACAGTTTCACTAAAAGCGTATCTTCAACATTTGATCTGTTTAAAAGTTCTTAAGGTGTTAAGGAACATTAGGTATCAGAGTTTATGGCATTTGATTAATCTGAATAAATCTTGGCATCAAATTGAATTCAGCAAAAGTAACAGTGATAAATCAGAGAGCAATATTTGAAATGTCTCCAGGAAACATTTTAAAACAATTTTTAAGTTCACTAATTTGAGTCATTACACTTGGCCCTAATATGGTAGATTTTAAGTGAAGCTCAGTCGAACCTGGCAGATATCATATACAAACTTTTAATAGTCCTAACAATTCCTGTACCTCATTTGGATAAAGATTATTTCCAGAGCATCAGTGCTTTGACCAGAAAGGCATTTATTATTCTGTAACACTTTTCTTGAGAAATTAGCATGATTCATCATTTGAGTACGCTCTCTCAGATAAGATTCTAATATTTGGGTGTGAATAAAACTTCAGGGCATTGAAAACAGCTGGAAGATAGACAATAGGGCGATCATCCTCTCTTGTCATTCTCTATCAAGGTCCTCTTTAATTATTGGCCTAAACAGCTATAACTTTATGGTGAAAACAAACCGCTCGGATATAGCGTTAAAGGTTGAAATAATGAATTATACATAAATCGATTTAGTTCAGTTATATTCTGTTGAATTGGGAGAACATCGAATTTTTAAATTTCTCTGCATTTCTTGAAGTTAGGAATAAAAGCTGGGGTGGGGTCTCCTGAAATAATGAGGTCTAGAATAATTTCTGTTAAATTTACTTTTTAGTAGGATAAGTCTACTAAAATCAATATGAATGGAACCTTCAATGTACCACTGAAGATAATTAATCTTTGAGAGGTTAAGTAACCATTACAAGGTAATTTACCTAATTAGCAACTAAACCAACCAAATTTTAGATTTCTTAACTTTAAGACTATTGCTCACATAGTCACGTAAAGTATATCTTCCACATAGTCACAGGCAATCACAAGCTAACACGAGCAGTTAGCACAAAATAGATGTTCCACATAGAATGCAGAACAAAAAAAGACACTTTAAAAATCCTTTTCCCTTTTCCAAATTCATATTTAAAAAGTTTCTTGTGGAATTTCCCAAATGCCAGCATGGCCACATATAATACAGATTGATACTCAGACCTGTAATGAGAAACAGTTAGAATTATGCTAAACAAGGAACATTCTATATTGATTTCACAAATTCTCCTCTTTCCACTTATAGTTTCTCATAAAATGTAACATGTTTGTCTCGTGTGGAGTCTGTATAGAAAAAGTGTGATAACTGAAGATATAGACACACAGGTGTATGTATGTCTGTGTGTTCCTGTGTATTATAGCCTTTCTTTAATGGTTTTCTCTTTATATTTTTATATATATATATATATATATATATATATATATATATATATATATATATACTTTAAGTTCTAGGACACATGTGCACAACGTGCAGGTTTGTTACATATGTATACATGTGCCATGTTGGTGTGCTGCACCCAGTAACTCATCATTTACATTAGGTATATCTCCAAATGCTGTCCCTCCCCCTCACCCCACCCCATGACAGGCCCCGGAGTGTGATGTTCCCCTTCCTGGGTCCATGTGTTCTCATTGTTCAATTCACACCTATGAGTGAGAACATGCAGCGTTTGGTTTTTTTTGTCCTTGTGATAGTTTGCTGAGAATTATGGTTTCCAGCTTCATCCATGTGTCTACAAAGGACATGAACTCATCCTTTTTTATGGCTGCATAGTATTCCATGGTGTATATGTGCCACATTTTCTTTTTTTTTTATTATACTTTAGGTTTTAGGGTACATATGCACAATGTGCAGGTTTGTTACATATGTATCCAGCCACATTTTCTTAATCCAGTCTATCATCGTTGGACGTTTGGGTTGGTTCCAAGTCTTTGCTATTGTGAATAGTGCCACAATAAACATACGTGTGCATGTGTCTTTATAGCAGCATGACTTATAATCCTTTGGGTATATATACATATATATATAAAAAAACTATATATATATATTTTGGGGACGGAGTTTCTCTCTGTCACCCGGCTGGAGTGCAGTGGCGCGATCTCGGCTCACTGCAAGCTCCGCCTCCCGGGTTCACACCATTCTCCTGCCTCAGCCTCCAGAGTAGCTGGGACTACAGGTGCCCGCCACCATGCCTGGCTAATTTTTTGCATTTTTAGTACAGACGGGGTTTCACCGTGTTAGCCAGGATGGTCTCGATCTCCTGACCTCATGATCCACCCTCCTCGGCCTCCCAAAGTGCTGGGATTACAGGCATGAACCACCGCGCCAGGTCTCTATTTAAGTTAGCTCTGTCCAGGGCAAACCAGCATTTCAAAGATACAAACTGTTTTTGCAAAAAACAGGTATACACCTATCCATAGTGCAGACATTATGTCTACTTATTTCTCTCTAAATAGATCTTTCATTTTAACAAGTACTTCACCTTCACAAAATTTAGTTGAGTCAGTGAACTCTTATCCAGATGCTATATCTTGGCCAGATTATCAAGAATTAAGCCTCACAGATAAGCTGTTTCCATTTCCTTTAACAAAGTTTATCAGTCCTGAGTTACTTCTTGATTTCTTGCCAGTGGCATATAATGATGACTCAGCCAAGTCAGTTCCCAGAGTTGGACTCTTTTTTTTCTTATACACAGGAAACTTCTTTTCCAAGAATACTTGTTCCAGTTGCTCACAATCTTCATAGTTGATGATTATAGAATGATCTATGTACTTTCAATGTACCTTCGAAAATGAGATCTGCAGCTGGATAAGACGTGTGTGTGTGTGTGTGTGTGTGTGTGTCTTAGTAGACTTAAACCGTTCATTGAATAAGAAGCCTAGTTGATAGTGTAAGGTGAGAGTTAGAAGAACAGGGAATTATTTGGTTTAAGGAATTGTGAAGAAATGTGCTATGCCATTAAAATTTTTCTCTACTTTTGTGTTAAATCTTAATTTTGTGCAGAATTTACTAAGCTGCAGGAAACTGTCAAAATTGACTCTTGCTAAGTTCCATATTGGTTTGTAATTATCTTAAAACAAAAGTTGGTTGATACTAAAGTGCAGTTTTTCCTCTAGTTTTCATAAATTGAGACAGGTCTTTTTCTCACCCTCCACATACCTATGGCTGGAAGCCGAGGTGGTTGTTCTTGGTTCCCGTTACAACTTCTAGACTGTTAATTTCTCCGCTCCTTGCAAATTAGACTGTTCCTTTGAAACTCAAACCCCTTGGAAATATCGGCCATGCCCCTTTGGTATTACCATCATCAACAGACCTCCCTCCTGGGCACTCTGGTCTTATTTTTTTTTTTTTTTTTTTGAGATGGAGTCTTGCTCTGTCACCCATGCTGGAGTGTAATGGTGTGATCTCGGCTCACTGCAACCTCCTCCTCCCGGTTTCAAGTGATTCTCCTGCCTCAGGTTCCTGAGTAACTGGGATTACAGGTGCATACCACCACACCCAGCTAATTTTTGTATTTTTGGTAGAGACGGGGTTTCGCCATGTTGGCCAGGCTGGTCTCGAACTCCTGACCTCAGGTGATATGCCTGCCTCAGCCCCCCAAAGTTCTGGGATTACAGGCATGATCCACTGCACCTGGCCTCTTGCCATTTATTTAAGGCTGTAGATCTTTTGCTCAATATCATCTTCAGGCAAGTTCAGCCATCATTTTAGTGGCTCAGCTTTCACGTGAAAGGACCAGTACAAACCTCGGTTCCCCGTTTTTTGACATCTTTATTTCCATTACTTTTTTTCTTTCCTCCACTTTATTGTCATCAAATCTGAAACATTTTCTATAAGGGTATATACCACCAGGATCTAGATGCAAATATTCTGCCTCCTGGACATCACTCCTTGCCAGCTCGTTGGCCCAGATGTCCTCATTCCTACAACCCTTCATTTTCACTGAGACTCTTCTTAGGACACAGCTGCTGCTGCTCCCTCACGATCCATCCGTACTCTCTTGCTTTCAGTTTCCACGTTTTCCTCCTCAAATGCCATAGTTCATTTTTAGCATTCCCTTGCAACTACCCTGAGCTTCATTTTCCCACAATTTATTTGTTTCTGTTTCTCTTCCCAAATTTTAAATATTGATGTTTCTAAGGGTTCTGTCCTAATTGCTCTTCTTTTCTCTCCACACACATACTCTCTCTAAGCTCTAAACACTACTAAACAGCTCATAATTTCCAGTCTTAGAGTTTGGCCCAGACCTTTATTCTGGGAGTTGATGATTTACATGACAATAGCACTCGCATAATTCAGAGGTAACATGTCCTGGTTTCCCACATGTCAGTAAGTGGCACTGCCAGCCATGCTAGACGCTTATAAGTCATTTTTGGCCCTTCCTCAATATTCTGACAATATCCAATTCAACATTCATTTAAAAAATATTTTGGTTCCAAATACATCTGTAATTTCCTCCACCTCTTTTGATTTCCAATGTCCCCAGCCTAGCCAGAGCCACATATTTTCTTACCTATGCTTATTTTCTTAGGTCATCCTTAGTCAACCTACTTTAATTCTTAATCTCCTACACCCTGTTAGCTACAGAGAAACCAAAGTGATCTCTTAACATGTCTTTCAGTTTCCAACTCTCCCACTTTTCTGGTGTACTTGGACTAACATTTATGTTCCTCATCATTACTAATGAAGACCTGTACTGTTTCACATATCCTTCTCTTTCAGCCACGTCTCACATTAGTCTTTCTCCCTTCTGTACTTCATCCAGATTCCTACTTTTCAGTTTTTCATTTCATCCAATTCACAGGTTTCTTCTACATGCCAAGATCTTGCTCATATATTAGGGTCCATGAACACTGGGGGTTTTTCCTAAAAGACGAATCTTTCTGTAGTGTATGAAAAGCTAACTCTTTTTATTCTCAGGTCTTACCTTAAATATTCTCACTTGAAAGAAGTGGTTAGAATCTGTATAATCCAAATTAATATTTCTTTTTTTCTTTTTCTTTTGAGACAGGGTCTTGCTGTGTCACCCAGGCTGGAGTGCAGTGGCACAATCTTGGCTCACTGAAACCTCTGCCTCCTGGGTTCAAGCAGTTTTCCTTTCTCAGCCTCCTGAGTAGCTGGGACTACAAGCGCACACCACTACACCCGGCTAACTTTTTTATTTTTAGTAGAGATGGGGTTTTGCCATGTTGATCAGACTGGTCTGAAACTCCTGGACTGAAGTGATCCATCCGCCTTGGCCTCCCAAAATGCTGGGATTACAGGCATAAGCCACCACGCCCGGCCCAAATTAATATATCTATATATAAAAATTATATGTATGAATCTTATATAATCTGAATTAAGATTGTATCTAATGTTCGCCCCAAAACCCTTGTTGTATATTCAGTCCCTTGCTTCACTTTGCATGTGAACACATTTTGTAATAATCTCTTCTCTTTGCTCAGTTGGGTTTCTGTGCCTGTCTTCGTCTTCAGAATTGAAACCCTGGGAGTACAGGACTGTGGCTTTCTTATTCACCACTGCAGCTCCGTAACTAAGAGAGCATCTGATACATATGTGTGAAGGGAATTGGTTAAATATAGACCACTATGTCCAGTGGAGTCCACAGCCTATTCACTTCATGTAGTTTCCAAGAAACAAAGGCTTCTCAACATATATTAATGAATGAGATATGGGCCAGGATATCTGGTCTGGCTGGAGATGGCTTAACTTTGAGTTCACTTGAGAGGGTATCAGTGTGAGCAGGGATGCTTTCACTCACTTCAAGAATTGCATGGTGTTTAGGGGGAAGAATCACCCTGCTTCTCTGGAGAGACATGAGGGCTCTGTGGCTCCCGTGGGCTCTCAAACTGTTGGAAGATGACTGCTAAACCTGAGTTTTCAGGTCTCCTAGTTATATTCATTTAAACTTATAGATGATTTGTCACTATTTTAAGTTGTTTTTCACTGAAAATTCAGTCTGAATATAGAGCCTTATTTCATTCAGAACAGAAAGAATGGGTTATGGTGAAATCTGTTTATCTATAATTTTTAAGTAAGTACAATTTTATAAACCAGTTATTCCTAACTTGAGAGGCCTGGAGGATTTATTACAATGTGTATTTCAGGGCCACATCTGCAGAAGTTTTGATACAACATTTCCTTACTAATCCCCCTGACAGCACATTTTAGCAGGCATCCTGTGTTATTGAGAAGCAGAACGTTTATGCACCACACTTTGGGAGAGAGAAGTGCATGTTATGTTACCATTTAAAGATGCCTGGTTCTTGTGGGGCAAATTGGCAAATGATTTATCTGAACTAATGGCAGAGTGGAATTTTAATATTTTAGGGTTTTCAGGAATCTTAGAGCTGTTTTCATTTGTCTCATACATAGAGCCTGAACCTTGAAGACATTAATGAATTTGTCACAGAAATTAAATTGGGCCAAAATTTACATTTCCAACCCATGTCTGTGCTCTTCATTCTAAAGCACAATGGCCTAGAGTCATATTTTAACCTCTAACTTTTATCTTATTAAAAAATAAAATAAAATAAATAATTGTAAATACATGCATGTATTATACCTATATATACAATTTATATACATTACAATATTAATTTGAACTACACATGACATCACTAGTAAAGGCCAGTTACAGTTTAGACTGAGATAAGCCCTGTGAGAATTTACTAAGATCAAAAAGACTCCTTTTAATAGTGACTCAGTGGCACCTACCCTAAGGACAAAGGCTCCAGTATGTATCCTAATCTAAGTTATTACTGAATGTGAGTCCTGTGATAGCTTCTAATGAAAATTTCCCATTGGAAAAAATCAATGTTAATAACTGGAACTCGAGAGCTGTAATGGGTTCTGCTGTGTTTTTCGGGCTTAGACTGTGTGCTATAATATGCTAAGAAGAGGAGTTGATGACCTGTGAGCTCTGGTCACTTCCTGATCTCATTTGATTCTTTGGTCTTTAGTTTTAAAAGGGTGATCAGAGAGGTTGCTTTATAATGTAGAAGTTGAACAAAAGGACCATCAACCTGCAGGCTCACTGGCACAGCGCAAGTTTCACCGGATAAGCATTTCAGTAAAGAGGACTATTGCCAACAGCAATACTTGCAAGGAAGCTTTGTTCCAGAGAGGATTTTTTTTTTTAAAGAAGCTGCTAGAAAAACTGACACTAGAAGCTAACTAGAGTCACTCTTTCTAGATATCAATGAAATTGTAAGTCTGAAGACATTACTTACCTAGATACAGAAATGGACTTTATTTAAGAACCAACTTTATACATATCTAATATACCTAGGCTTGTTGATCAAGTTGGCTGGCTGGGGAAGAATAAGACCATCTAGAAGATCCACATGATGAGAGAAAGCATTCGGGGAGGGCAGACAGATACTTGATGCTGGCCACAGATAGAACCCAGAGACGCTCTGTGATTGAAGTGGTTGTAATACCTAGAAGCTTCGATTTGCTCTTATAACGTGTTCTAAAGCCATTTAATTCAAGACTACCCTTCCTGGTTGGTACCTGTAGATGTAATGCATCTCCTAAGGTATTACTCTAGGCTCCATCGGACAGAACAACTACATGGAGGTAGGTGGTGGAGCCTCCGGACTCCACGACACATTTCACAGTGCTGTTTACTCCAAAACACTGGCCTAATTGAACTAATGTAGCTATTGGGTAAGACGAGAAGTAATACACGAACATTCTTAAAGTCTGTTCTCTTTTGCCTTGTGACCTTAAACATTTGAAAGACCAAGATGAACACTATTGAATAGAATTGTGTTTCCATCGTCATAACTAACCTGAAAGCCTAAGTTTTACCTCTTTCACTGCACATCCAATCTATTTTATGGGCAGAAGAGCACAATGGGCTCAGCTATCCAGGCTTTAGGAGTTATTTTAATCTTTAAAGAACAATAGACACAAGTAAAAGTACATACATAAAGTAGGTATTTTATATTTAATTTTTATTTTCATATGCATGAAAAGGGTGTTCCAAAAAAAGATTAGAGAAGTCCATGGCATGTCTTTCTGGTTAATGTTACTTTATTTTTTGGTTCATCTACCATACTACTTACAAGTTACTTGATTTTGTTCATGGAAAATTATTTTAAATGAATTGATTTTACTTTTCATCAGCACAGTTGTTGACTAATACCAAAGTTAGTTAGAAGGTTATGATTTTTGTATTTATAGAATGGCAGGGGCAGCATTTAGATAATACATCATAGTAACTTGGCATTTATGAAATATTAGTTTTCCATAAACATGAACTCAGAGAGGAAGGTTACATTTTTTTAAATTATAATAACATTTTGAAAAGCATCTGTCCTTTAAAATGTTACTGAAATATATATTGGAACTGGTGTTTTAGATGCCAGTCCTTCCTGAAGAGTGTTTTGAGATTTTTTTCAAATACTGCCTCAGTTCTATATAAAATAGAAAAAATTCTGCCTTGTAAAATGACTACTGGATGTAGGTAAGAAGAAGTTAAGGAAATATTACATAAAAATAGATTTGCAAAGGTAATTTGCTGGAGGATTATTTACACTTTGATGAGTGGATCTGGATATTTTGATACTAAGTGAAAGTGGTTCCACTGGAATTAGAAGGGAACAGAGATCTGCAAGCAGGAGTGAAAAGAATGTGTGTAAGCCGGGCACGGTGGCTCATGCCTGACCTCAGGTGAGCCGCTCACTTCAGCCTCCCAAAGTGCTGGGATGACACGCTTGTTAAGTGGTACTCTAATTAATCAGTAACTTAAACCTCAAAAGAGATTCATTATGTACACAAAATTAATCTTGTGTAATCAAGTGTATAAGTAAAATTAATTGAAGAAATCAAAAAACGCACGGTGGCTGACACCTGTAATCTCAGTGCTTTCGGAAGTCCAGGTGGGAGGATCCCTTGACTTAAGGAGGCTGAGACCAGTCAAGCAACACGGTGGGACCCATCTCTGTAAAAAAATTAGCCGGGGATGGTGGTGTGTGCCTGTAGTCCGAGCTACTTGAGAGGCCGAGGCAAAAGTATCGCTTGAGCCTAGGACTTGGAGTCTGAAGTGAGCTATGATCACACCACTGACTCCAGCCAGAGCAACAGAGGGAGACAATGAGAACACGTGGACACAGGAAGGGGAACATCACACTCTGGGGACTGTGGTGGGGTGGGGGGAGGGGGCAGGGACAGCATTAGGAGATACACCTAATGCTATATGACGAGTTAATGGGTGCAGCACATCAACATGGCACATGGATACATATGTAACAAACCTGCACATTGTGCACATGTACCCCAAAACTCAAAGTATAATAATAAATAAATAATAAACCACAAAACACTTGTAATTCCACATCCAGATATATAAACCACAGGAATACTTAGATAAACACACGCTATACACACATATAGTATATATATGATAAAATATATTTGTATGTTCAACTTGGGAAAGGTTGATGATTTTAGAAACAAACTAATAATTCTTTTGCCTTGTGCTCTAATGATTTTCAATATGAAGATGTATTTGGGATCAAATACATGAGGCTCCACATACAAGACATCTTTCTTTCCCCTCTTCTCAGCACCATTTTTTGGCTGATTATTGGACTACAACTGGGAGATCTAGAACTAAATTCCTGCTTAGTGTTTACTTGTTCAGAGCATAGGCTTTGAAATCGTCCTGTTTTGCCTCAGTCTCCACAGTGGTACCTACTAACCTCATGACTAGGGGACCGTGTAGCATTTCTCTAAGCCTTGTTTTCTTAGCTGTGAAGTGGTAAATTTTGGAAGTGCTTTGTTCATAGGATTTCTGTGAAAACTGAATTGGGTAAAGAATGTAAGGCATTTAGCACAGTAAAATAACCTGGATTACAGTAACTTTTCCAGGAGTGTTTATTAGTACTTAAACTGTCATTGTCATCAAAATTCTGTTTTTACATATGAACTTAGAAATGTCATTGTAACCTTCTCAACTCATTTGGTCATTTAAAATGGAGAGGTTGAGTTAGGTGTTTCTTAAATTTCTCTTTAGCTCTGATACTATGAGTCTGACGTTAAGTAATGCAAAGTTGGTAATTAAATCTTCCCCTTTCGTGATGTAGGAGAAAGGCATAAAAAATTTCTGGGTGACTGGATTCCCTTGCAAGTTTATTAGAATTGTAATTACGTAGCATTTTGAATAAAGCATTCATTCTGGAAATCATTAAGTTTATTTTTCTTAACTCCGTTATTTTGTCAACTGTGGAAAAATTGGGATTTAGGAGTAACCTCTGATTTAAAATTCCACCTACTAACCATTTAAATTGTAGTCTTGTAATTTCCTAACTTTAGTCTTGAAGGTGTTTCTCATTCTTATGCGTTATTATACTGTATTATATATTTATGCAACATAAAATTTATAGTTTTAACTATTGCACATGTTTACATATGAAAGGTGTAATTTTGAACTTATCATTATTAAATTTGCTAGTTTTGCTTCACTATTCATTTTGGACACTTATCCATATTAGTACATGCAACTCAAGTTTATTCTTTTGAGCTACTGTATATCATTCAAATGTATGAATAAATAACCTTGCTTTGGTGGACATTTAAGTATTTTCATGTATCAGTATGAAAAGCAGTTTCAAAATGAACATTCAAATATACATTGTCATATATGTGTATAATATTTGTATATATGAAGGTTCCTGTGGGTCATATATCTGAAATCAAAATTACAAGTGTTTTGTACCTTCTATAATTAATTTTACTCTCAATTTTAAGTAAACAAGATTAGTTTTTGCACATGATGCATCTCTTTATTCAGTTAAAATTACTGACATAATTAGAATACCACTTAAAACTTGAGAATATTTTCAAGGGTATTTATGCAAAACTTACATAAATGTGTTGAAAAGTCCTTTTGTATATATGTAGAGATTACATGGTATGTTAAATTCATCAATTTGCCTAAATATCAAGTTATACTTAAGTAGTGTCCATACACCATGCTTTTGCTTGACTGAACTCCAATATGTATATCGGGAGTACTTTTTAACATTCATAGGTTAAGTGGCCTGTTTTGGAAAATGATATTAAAAATGGAATTCAGATGAATGCTTAAAGATTAAAAATGAATGAGCTTTCGTATTAATCATCAATATGACAACCCTAAAGGGAAGCATGATTTTCAAATGTACCTCCTTGTAGGCAGGATAATTCAGAAATGCACAGTGCATATTAGATATGGGATTTGAGTCGTAGTGTATTTCTCTAAGAATGTAATTTATTGTACTTTCACATCCACCCCACTGAATATGCAGAGTTTAAGATGCAATGGCCAGAAGACACGAGCGTGTCACTAGAAGGATGTGGACGTGGGCTCCGGGGCTGTTGATGATGACGGTGGTGTTTTGGGGTCATCTGGGGAATGGACAAAGCCAAGGTAAGTGCAAGGATTTTCTAATTCTTTGCGAGTTGGATGCGAATTTCACTTTGTGATGAAATTATGTTTAGTGTTTGGTTTGATGTTTAAGCAATTTGTTACAATCTTCCGTCAGGTTTTTGTTACAGGGTATTGTAATATCTCTGCAGTTAAATTGAAATAGAATTAAGTGTGAGTAAATGCATCAAAATTGAAGCCATGTTTCTGAAATTGGCTTTTCTCTGTTGTAATTGATGATATGTATATATATGTGAGGTATTATGAGGCCATATATATGCGTGTGTCTCTGTTGCATTTGGTGACATGTATATATATGTGAGGTATTACGAGGCCATATAAATTCGAGTGTGTGGGTTTTGGGTGGGTGGGTGTGCCTGTGAGTTTGTGTATGTGGTATTTTACAGGAACACGTAGCATATAAAGTTGTTGTGATTTTGAAGAAAAGTTTTTGGACGTTTGTCTGTTTAGGGTTTTTATGTTTTTGGATGTTTGTCTCTTTAGGGTTTTTATGTTTAACATTTTAAAATTTCAAGAACCTATTCTTAAAGGATGTGATGTTCTTTAGAAATTAAATGAAAAATGTGACGTTTCTCGTTCTTCTGCCAAGGGTATTTAGGGGAAATTAATGAGAGAGTGGAGCTGCAAGGTTGTGGCATCCTGAAATGTCAGTTGGAGAGTAGAAAAGGGCCATAGATTTTGGAATAAGGCTTTCAATACTGATTTCATCAATAGCTGTATGGAGTGGTTTGTGCCAAATCTAGTATCTGTGAATGTATTTTGTGATAAGTATTGTATTATTTTTGGAGGTGTGTTGCCTGCTCATATACAAATTGCAATTCTGTACTTTATGTGATAAAACATCCTGACACCCCTGAAATTTTCTTTTCCTTTCGGGGCAAGTATATTCAGCATTGATTTTCTGCATTTTCAAGGCTTGAAATGAAATCTGTGAGCAGGAAGTTTACAGAGTTATTTCAAGGGATAGATATATTTCTCCAGATAAAATTGAAAGTGTGCAGTGTTATTATATAATTGTGATGAAGTTGAGCTTTGCTAGTTTGGAGTATCTAATAAAGTTTAACACTTTTTAAAAGATCCTTCAAAAAGATCAGTTTTCTTGCCATATGTAATATTGTTCAATGAAGATTTGAAATGAAATAGATATTTTTTCAAAACCACAAATGCATCTGTGCCTTTGTATATGAACAGTTGTATATACATGTAAGCAGATAATACATTTTGTTAATTAAGATCAGCTTTGATTTTAATTTTTCTTTCCTGTCATTCAGAATTTGTATTTGCATCTAATAGAATTCTCATTTTTCTTTTGTGATAAAACTAATGTAAAATATATTCAATACACATAGTAGTTTTTTTCACCAAAGGTCTAAAACAAGAATATGTAGACAGTAGCTACGTTGGATTTCTTTGGCTATAAGAGTTGTCTATTTCTCTGGTGATGTGTAGAATTACTAAAATGCAGCATGACAACTGTTTCTCTGTAATAGTGATCCAACATGACATGTAGTATTACACAGGGTTGCTAATACCTTCCTCTGACCATCATTTCCAGTAATTGTGGCTTGTTTTAGATGAGGAATAGGTTATTAGATATTTAAAATATTTGAGAAAAATAGGTATCTTCTCTCTTATTTACCCAAACCCTTTTATTTACTCAATATTGATGGCTCAAGTATTCTATCTTTCACTAGGGACCATCATTTATTAAAAAATGGCCTGAAATCAATTCCAAGTCTAGCTGTAGTGAAGCTTCTAGTGGGAAATGCAAGTTAAGTAATTTGTTTTCTTTCTAAAAGGATAAATTAAAATAGACAATGATTCAAAGAACAAAACAACTTAATAGAAAACATAATGGAATGCTTTGATACTATGATTCAGGGAATTTTGCTTCCTTAGTGGTAGCTAGATTGAATGAAGGAGATTGCTTAGGTATAATGAGCAAATCTTATAATTGCAAGTATAACCCAAGCTGCATATCATCATTTAGCTCAATAAGCCTCATTAAATATTAAATATTACCTTTTAACTTTTATGCAATTAAGCAGAATTTAAAAATAAAAGTTTTAAAAATTAAAGTTTTTATTACTAAGTATCTTTTAAAATACAAATCTCACAGCTCCTTATTGTCAAGAAAAGAACACATGAAAATTTATAAATAAGGTTTTCTCTCTATTAAATTTACAGTCTTGCATTAAATATTGGTTATTGGGACCCACCATGTCCATGATTATGATTAAGTATCAATGAAAGATGACTCTTGCAGCAAATATGCATGCAAATGTTTTAAGATTATTTTCACATTATTTCACATAATTTCTTAAGCATAATAGGATAAGTAAATTATACTTTCTACACAAGCTCTTCATATTTATGAATAGACCATGTTCTAAATTTTTCAATCATTGGGGAATCCCAATGTCATATTTATGAATGGACCATGTTCTAAATGTTTCAGTCATTGGGGAATCCCAATGTCATATTTATGAATGGACCATGTTCTAAAAGTTTCAGTCATTGGGGAATCCCAGTGTCGTATTTATGAATGGACCATGTTCTAAATGTTTCAGTCATTGGGGAATCCCAGTGTCGTATTTATGAGTGGACCATGTTCTAAATGTTTCAGTCATTGGGGAATCCCAGTGTCGTATTTATGAATGGACCATGTTCAAAATGTTTCAGTCATTGGGGAATCCCAGTGTCGTATTTATGAATCGACCATGTTCTAAATGTTTCAGTCATTGAGGAATCTTCCTAGAGAAACCGTGTGAGAAATTGTAGCTAAGCTCAAAAACGGAAGACAAAAATCGATTTAACGAGGAATGTAGATTAATGTCATAGTATTATCGCGACTGTGTGCAACCACTACTTATAAACAATGATATAAGAAATGCAATCTGAAATCTGAATTCTAAATAGGAATGTAGTGCCATTATCCCTCTGGGACCCTTAGGGTCAAAATAAGATAAAAGTGATGAATGGTGGGTTGGAAGTCAGTCAGTGATCCTTGTCAAATTTTTGTATCTGTCAAGAAAAGCATCTGCTTGAGGACATCCATTTTCCTACTTCTGAGTTACAGAATAATAGGTACTTATCCTGAATGTGACATCCCCTGACGTGGACTCTGTCTTTGCTGCTTAGGTGGTGTGTGCATGAGAAAGTGCTTAACATCTGAAAACGGAGACAATCCTTAGAGAAAGATATATATGAATTTTAAAAGGAAATATACCTACGATGGAAATAAAACAAATAGCATAAATATCTAGCTGTATTTGGTCTTTTTGGTAACTATTACAATATATACATTTTCAAACAACTAAGTTCAGCACTGACTTTGGGAGAATCTAGATAAAACTGAACTGACATATAATAAGCATTGGTGTAATTAATAGCACAGCGGGCAGAACCATGGGGGTATTTCCTGAGGAAGAGGGACTATAGAGAGGCAAAAGAAAACCCAGCTCATTCTGGGGAGTGCCAGGAGCAGTTATTATATTCAGAACTGAGAACTTATTTCTAACTCACCAACCCATAGTTCTGGCTGAAGTGCAGTGGTGCAGTCATAGCTCATTCTCAGCCCCAAACTCCTGGGTTCATATGGTCCTCTCATCTCAGCCTCCTGGTAGCTATGACCACAGGTGTGCACTACTTTGTCCAGCCAGTTTATTTTATATTTTATTTTCATTTCATTTGTAAAGACTGGGTCTTGCTATGTTGCCCAGGCAGGTCACAAACTCCTATCCTCAAGCAGTCCTCTAACCTAGGCCTCCCAAAGTACTGACATTACAGGCATGAGCCATTGCATCTGGCTCAAAAATATTTCTGTCCTAATGGCTTTAACAAAGAAGTGCCGTTTTGGGGATATATACAATGGTGTGCTGCTTGGGAGTGACAAAAAAATAATTATAAGAAGAATGGAACGAATATGTCAGTATGTTTTCAAAAGCAAGTTAGCCCAAGTTTTTAAACAAGCATAATTTTAGGGTTTTTGTAACTAACTTAGGGTTTAAATGTAGCAAAAATTTTAAACATTATCATGAATACACAGAAAATTTTAATCAATTTGGTTTCCATGATGAATTTACATGCTTAAATTCCTAATTTCAATTTGCTGCTAGATATGAGAAAGTTTGAGATTTTGAAGAAGCAAGTGGTTCTTACAAATGTAGCAAACTTAAATTTTGAGGACAATTTAATTTAACTTCCATTTTTAAGACCAGATTTTGGGTCAGCTGTTAAGCATTCAAAAAATAAAATCTGATAATATCTGGCAATTCCAATTTTCAGTTTTATTGATCTTCACCATGAAATAATATATAAGCTAAGGGGCAAAATTTTGGAAAAGCAGATCACTTTGTTGTCCTATTTAGCAAGTTCTCAAATTATGCCATCTTGGAATCATTACAAGTAATTATACGAAGACAGTATCTTGTGTTTTGTATTTCATTGTTACCCATCCAATTGTTCTCTAGAGATATCAGAGAAAACCCACTCAAGAAGGGAAGGTTAGATAAACAGCCCTCTCTCTCTCTCTCTCTGTCTTTGCCTCCATTTGGTTCCTTATGTTCATTTCTCAGTGCATTTCAGTTACTTTTATTGTTCCCTTCATTTTCTCTTTCATTCCAGAAGTTTAAGTGATTGCATAATTCTTTTGACAGCTGAAAGTAGTATCCGACTTTGAATGAAAGGTTTACAGCTACAGCTTTTCAATTAGAAAATCTCAGATCATGTGATCTATGAGTTTTAATATCTTAGGATCTCGACCAGTAAGGAATAATCACTTTGAAAAACCTTGATGCTACCTAGAGTTTGTGTTTTGTGAGGTTGCTTGGTAAATTATTTTCCTTTGATAATTGAATATTGCTTCAAGAGAGGTGAGCTCAGACGTTTGGCAATGAATATTGAATGTGTATTCCAAGAGACATGACCTTAAAATATCATCAAGCTAAGTAGTAGTGAAATTGAACTCTGCTGTATAATAGAAGTCAGTGTTTCTTACATCTTTGTGATATATAAATATTTTTACATTGTGGTAGATAATAATTTGTATGGGAACATTTAATTGAATTTAATTTATCCTATGGCAGAATTATGTTGCATAGGTCATTTTAGTTTTTGATTTAAGCATCTTAAAATTACAAATGCAAATATTCAACACGTAAAACCCACATGAATACACACTCCCAAACATTTGAAATCCTAACAGTCATTTCCAACAGCTTTTTCCTACAAAAGAAGTCAGCTCTTCTTAGAGAAGACATGCATTCCCATAGCTTGAGAGGTGCACACTATAAGGTAAACAGAGAAAGGATTACAGCAGTTTAAGTATACCAGCGGATTTACTTTATAGACAATAGACTTTTGAATTACTTGTCTTCAAAATTTGGTTTCTTGAGAAAATTATCTGTGTAGATTAATCATGCATTTCAGATACTTTCCAGACATCTGAATGTTGTTTTCTTAAAAGTAGCCAGCACGCCTTTTTATGCAGTCTGCATGGGAGATAGTAAGAGATGTGTATGCTGTATATCTACTAGTAGAGATTTGTTTATGAGTGCTTCCTTAAAAAATTATTTTTTCTGAAGAAAGGGATTTCTTTTTTATAATTTAGATTAGATGATTTTAAATGTTTTTAGGTTTTAACCTCTCTGATCATCAGGGTCATTGCCATGGAAAAAATGCAAGTTATAGCATATTTCATTTTTATAAGGAAAGAAGTTGATAATTTAGACTTTTTTCTTTTACTAAATTGAATTACATCACTCAATATTTGGATGGCATTAATTCACAATAGCAACAAAAAAATCTTACTATTCAACAAAATAAAGTATGATTTCCTTCACATTTAACTTAATTTGTTCTTTAAAACATCTCCTAACGAAGGTTTTCTCATCCTCTGAAGCTGAATTTATTTAGGAAAAAATATTTTAAACACCATCCCAAGTGATATAACTATTTTTATTGAGCTTTGATGTTCTATTTGAACATATTTGAAGACTGTACAAGCACTCAATTTAGAATTAAGATTTTATTTGGAGATTTTGGTTGTATTTGAAATCTGTTGTGGAATTAAACATGAAGAATACGTCAATTTACTAGATGTCATTGTCTATGACACATTTTAGTCTTATCTTTCTGCCTATATGTAAAGAGGAATAGAAATAATTGGTATAAACAGGAAAAAAGAAGTAAAGTGGTAGGATCAGATGTGAGAAATATATAAGCTAAGATACTCTTTTTTTGTTTGTTTGTTTTTTGTTTTTGTGAGACAGAGTCTTGCTCTGTTGCCCAGGCTGGAGTGCAGTGACACAATCTTGGCTCACTGCGGCCTCCACCTCCCAGGCTCAATGGTTCTCCTGCCTCAGCCTCCTGTGTAGCTGGGATTACAGGTACGCATCACCACACCCGGCTAATTTTTGGATTTTTAGTAGAGACTAGGTTTGACCATGTTGGCTAGGCTAGTCTCAAACTCCTGACTTCAGTTGATCCGCCCACTTCAGCCTCCCAAAATTCTGGGATTTCAAGTGTGAGCCACCAGGGCCAGCCTAAGCTAAGATATTCTAGAAGCTATTAATAGTAAAATATAATGTAAATTGTTTAAAATTAATCTGTATATGAAATTTTTTCTAGGACTTTCCTGCCAGAAAAGTAGGAATAGAATGGCAAAAGGAACGAGGTTCCTTCTACAAGTAGGCACACATCCTATTTCACTTTATCCTGTGATCAGTCTCATAACCATCTCCTGGTGTGAAGTGCTAAAACTGTGCTTTAAGAATAACTTAAGTCCTTTATGTACAAACTAAAGTATGAGAGCCTGAACCTTGGAAACCAAGAGATTCCAAAAAGCCTTATGTGTGAGACTGGGTGCCACAGATCTTGGCAGAAATTACTGCTTATTCTTAATTCTTATTGTTCCTTTCTAGCACTTCAATTTATAATGCCAATATCTACCTCAGCCTAAAGACAAGCTCTAGAATCACTTGTGTTACTTATTACATTTCTTTTAAAAAACTCATGAATTACACATGAATTTCAAAGTTGCCAACTGAGATTCCAAGGACTTAAAAAAGAAAAAACGTGGCACCTTTCCATTATAAAGGCTGTACGCAGTCTTCATAGTGTTTGTCTTTAAGGGACAACATGCCTCATCCATCAGCAACTTTTCTTCCTTAAATCATCATATCTTGCCTAAAAAGGTTTTCTGAAAACTAAGATTTGCAGATTGTTATATCACATCTTAATCTACGTATCAACTTTAGCATTATCAAAGCATGAACTGTTCTGGGTTTTCATAGTTAATTATGTTTGTGGTAATAACTGGGATGCAATTGTTTTTCTTCTGATGATTTTGTACTTGCTTTTCTTATGGTAACTTCTGATGCTTGTTTGTAAGATCTTCCTCTCTTTTCTCCATCTGGTTATCTTCTTACCTTCTGTCCTTTAACTCAGATGTCACCCACACTGTGTGTCTTTCTGGATTGCTTCTTATTTAACTGTTGCTTCTCATAGTTTACATACCTCCTCCTGTACCACACTATCAACATTTCTCAAGCTGCACTATATGCTGGGTTGTGTCTTTATTTATTTATAAGTTCCTTGATAATTCGGACTATATATTAGTATATTCAAAAAATACTTATGAAGTGTTTACTTTGGGTCAGGAATTATTGAGTGAAGGAAATTGACCAAAACTCTGCCATCATGAAGCTCGCATTCTAACTTAGGGAGACAGATAACAGACAATGAGCCACATAAATATGCAAAGTATCGTAAGTTAGATGGTGAAAAGTAATCCTGGATGGGGATCAGATAATTTTGATAGGATAATTTTTAACTGGGTAGTCAAGAAAGGCCGCACAGAGAAGATGGCAATTGGAAGAACAAGGTGGTG
This sequence comes from Symphalangus syndactylus, assembly GCF_028878055.3. Classification (NCBI taxonomy): domain Eukaryota; kingdom Metazoa; phylum Chordata; class Mammalia; order Primates; family Hylobatidae; genus Symphalangus; species Symphalangus syndactylus. The sequence continues at coordinate 6,047,934 of NC_072445.2, read as the reverse complement.
AGAACTGCTGAGTCTGGAGCAAACACACAATTTGGAGCAGTAGAAGATTCCAGAAGTAACAGTATAGAGGCGAAGAAGTGGGAATTGTGTGGAGTCTTTTACTTGCTGTTGTAATGACCTTGGCTATGCTTTGAAGTGAGGTGGAAAGTTGGCAGGGACCTTAGTTTTCTTTTTAATAATTCACTATGAATTTTGAACGGTCACTATTATAGACTCAATAATTTTGCTTTATTACTCTTGCAATTGACTACAAAAGAGCATATTGAAGAAATGTTAAATTCTAATTTAAACTGATTGAAATAGGTTTTTATCTTTTTATGTTTCTCATCACTGAATATCTCATTTTTAATTAGTTTGAAAGCATTCTAAGATAGTGAGCCAATGCAATTTAGCATAATGCATAACTTATTATTCATCAGATTTAGGTATTTAACCGAGGATGCTAATTAGGAAAGTAACTTGTTCTGTTGGATGATTTTGATAAAGCTACTTTCAAATGATTATCACATCCATTGATGTCATATTAAGTTGTGTTTCTGGAAACCAAATTTAGGCAGTGGTAATGAGTTAATATCTCTAAGTGGATACCTTTTATCTCTACAGTCAAGGATACTTGAAAGTGGAAAAACATACTGGCTTCAAGTCTTGGGAACTAGGACTTACCGGAAATGTGTGTGTTTTTTTTGTTTCCTGGTGGAATTGTCTTCTCAGAAAGATGGTGTTTCCTTTTCAATAGGAAAAAATTGATCCTATGCTGCTTTACTTTAATGCTTTGCTTTTGTCAAAATAGTGTTTTCTTAGGAAAATTAACCTATCATAATATAATGAAAAGAGAAATGCTGAAGACACAAAATGATGTCCATGTTAATATTGAGTAGGAAGCATCAAGGGACATGAGAAGTGGGAAGCGAAGAGAGGGAGAAGAGAAATTTATAGTGTAACAACAATTAGTAAAAAGGATTAGCATATACATGTAGTCAATAAGTCAATAAATGGCTGTTTATAGAAAGCCTACCAGGCACTAGGGGATATAGCAGTGAAGAAGGCAAAGACACAATTGGCTATACTGTAGTGAGGAGGGAAAGAGGAGGAAGACATACAAATACCTAAAAAAAGCAATGGTGTGAAGGGCTATAAAGTACACTACTACGAAGAAGATTACATGTGATAACATGGCTGAGTAAAACTGTCAAGGAGGAAGGCACTGATCTGGCTGTAGGTATTTCAGAGCATTTTTCTCTCTGAGGAGGTAATATTTCATTTGAGAGTTGAGTGAAGACAAAGAGGAAGGTACTTTGAAGATCTGGGGTGCTCTGAGCAGAAAGAAGGGCAGATATAAAGATTCTGTAATTTAAAAAGAGAGCTTGATAGTTTCTTACAAAGAAAAGAAGGCCGGTTTGGCTGGAATGTCCATGAAGGAAGAGCATGGAGAGAGATTACATGAGTGTTCTCAGGGACCAAATCTAGATCTTATATCAAAATGTGAATATAAATTAACTACATTGAAAAGTGTATGATGGATGTGTGATACGATGAGGTTAGCTCTTAGGAGGGTGTACTATTGTGGAAGGGTACACTAGTGAAGGAAGGGGGTTCATTTAGCTGACTATTGCACCTGTCCAGTTGAAGGATGATGGTAGTTGGGATTATGAGTGTAGCAATAAAGTTGGAGAAAATCAGTTGAGATTGGAAGTTGATTTGAAGATGATTGAATTTACTGAGCAAGAATTATATCAAGGTATTTGGATTTAGGGACATGGGGGATTATGGTCACTTTTAGTGATATGGCAAAGTCTTGATGACATGAGGCAGTTTGCAAGTGACAGAGGTGTGGGTAGGTGCGTATGTGTGATTGATTTTACATTTTTTAATCTTAAATTAAGACGCTAGTTAGAATCCAAGTGGAGACATCAAGTAGGCACTGACAAGTTGACTTGGCTAGAGATGTGAGTTAGATCATCGTAGCCTATAGAGCATGCCTAAAGTCATGAATCTAGGTGAGGGGTTGGAAAACTATTATAGCCCATGAGCCAGATCTGGTCTGCCACCTATTTTTGTATGGCTCATGAGTTATAAGTACGTGTGGCGTTTATAAGTCTAAAATGTAAAATACAGGGAAATTTTTCAGCAGGGATAGTTCCATAAATTTGCCTCTTGGCAACACAAAGCCTGCAATATTTACTATCTGGCTCTTTGTCAAAAATGTTACTGACTCCTGATCTGGATGAAACCCTGTGAGGAGAGAGTGTTGACAGAAGAGAGAGAAGCATCACAGTGGAAATTAAAATTATGTCAACTGAAGTGTGTAGGGTAGAGAATTTAAGCCTGAGTATAACAGTAAGAGATTAAAATAACAGTAAATTCATTATCAGCGTGATCAATGAAACCTTTGGGGGCAAAGAGGAACTATCTTCGTCACACCTTTCACTCACTCATAGAAAGATCTTAGGCAGGAAATATAACTTGTTTGAAGATCTGAGATAAGGCTAATGTAGTTTGGACAAAGAAAGCCAATGGGAGGATGACATTACATCTGGCCAAAGATTTAGGGAAGAGCCAAATACTTCAGGCTTTTTAAAGTGATCTTTAGATAAAGAGGAGGTCATCAAGGCATTCCGAATTTGGAGGATCAAATCACATCTGATGGAAAAAAATCTGGCTGTATGTGCATCTAGGATGTAAGGAAGCCAACATGGATGTGAAGTTAAAATTGTCCATTGCAAATAATAAAATGAAGGCCCCAGGTAGCCTTGGCAAGGGCAGATTTGGTATAAAATCCTTATTGGAATGGGCTTAAGCAGTAACGGGAATACGGATCTAGCTGTTGTGTTTAGTGGAATTTTATCAGTCTTTTTGTTGTGTATGATATATAGATGGTCAAAATAAGGAACTTCTACATTTTCGGTTTTTGTTTTATTTTAATTGAGATTTGAATTAAAAATAAGAAACTTTTATTTTGAAACTTGGAGACTGTGTTTAAAAAGTATAGAGTAGGGCTAGAAAAAAACCTAAAACTCTCCTGATGAGGAGAGTGCTAATCGTGACTCTAATAATAATAAAATACTTTTCTGATAATTTTTTGTGTGTTTCATTATTTATATATGTATGGGAAGTTGTACCCTAGCCAGATGCCAATTCACCTGGTGAACTTGCTCTTCAACGTGGCACAAATATTTCCTTCTATCTTTAGCCTTCCGGGGTTTCTCACATGGACTATTGGCTCTTCCTACATGAACCTGCTGGTAGTACCCTGTAGGAGACATGCTACTCCATGACAACAGGCACCACGCTGTAGGGGAATTACCATACCTGTCAATCACTATCTCTAGAATGTGGCCTTTCATGAGCCCTGAGATTTCATACTGTTTCTCTGAGCTGTAACAATATTTATATTGAAAAAATAAACATGTTCTTCTATCTTTAATATTTTATATCTTATAATTTGAATATCCCATTTTCATTATACTACTTAGCTGCTAAGTTATGTTATAAAAACAAGTTTTAATTATCTGCAAACACCTTCAAATCTAATCCTTACCGGTGAAGACTGATGTCTGGTTAACATCTGTTAGGACATTTATTTCCATACAGTATTTATAGCGCCTTTTTGTTATTGATTGGTATGATAAATGTGTAACTCTTACACAAAGACAAAATTTTTAGATTTTTGTATTTAAAATACTGGTTATCAAAAGAAAAACCCAGATGTTATTTGTTTATGTTTCTGCTTGAGGTACTGAATCTATTTCAAGTCATATTTCTCAGTATTGATATACTTAATTTTGCTGAAATAATAACACACTAACTTTAGCTACTTTTTTTCTCAGTGTATCTCCTTGTCGCTCACCATTTCCGCCTCATTTCACTTCTCATCTTTATTTCTTTTTCTTTGGTCTTCTTTTACTTTAGGGATTCTTTCAATTTAGAAGTGTTCTTGTTTTCTGTTAATTACTATTCTTCTTGGATGTACACAGTTATCCTTTTCCATTTCATTTGTGAATTCATCTCAGAGGCATTTTGTATGTGCCTTTTACTCATAGCTTCTCAGAAGTCCCTTTCGAGGTTACCGATTTAACATGTCATGTACTATAAGGTTTGCATGGCATGGTGGCAGCTGACTTTGGTCTTTACAAGGATTGAAATGTTCACTCAACATGGATTGGTAGAATTTATTTTTTCCTTAAACATTTCATCGCCTTGTAAACAAACAAAAGCAAACCCAAGACTCAAAACTGATATTACTATTGGTGCCCCTGGAAATAGCTACCTTCTCACTAAAGTAGATTTTGTCATCCAACTTTATGTGTTGTTGAACACACATGGTGCTGTATGAGCACTCACTCACTAGTCTAGAAAACATTGCTGTGACCAGTTACCAGAAAAATAAATTCAGATTGCTCTTCACCTTCCACAGATGACCCTTCTGAAAGCCATTTGAATTCATTATAAATTATAGTTATATTAGTGTGACTTTAATTCACTTGTAATCTGAACTTTATGTGCAATGCATTTTTTCCCGTGTTTAATCATTTTTGAATGCTAAATCATTTGCAAACAAATGGCTTGTCCTTGAGAAAGAATTTAAGGCTGAAAGTACATTAAGTGCCATCTGGGTATCTGTGTCAATGGTTTTGTCACTACAAATGTGTGTGTGTGTGCATATCACCTACTTTATCACATTTATTTGATAAAATTGATATGCAATCTCTAAATCATTGTGTCTCCAACTTGTGTTATGCCACAAATACAAATTTTTGTCCTAAAGTTGATGGTACCCTTTGTAAAACTAGAAGTTCTCATTTGTGCAAAGGAAGGAAAAATAAAACAAGAAACAAATTCAATAAAAAAATTAAAGGTCAGATTTCTTTTATAGCTGCTGAATTCCTTTCTTTCCTTTCCATCATCCTCACATTCCCAAATCTCAACAAAGTTAAGAAATTAAAACACACATCATGAGATCATATGTTCACCTTGTTCAGGAACTGAAGGATTACATATACAAGACTATACCTTAATAAGTAGAGGGAGAAATATGAAGATATGAATAGAATATGAAAATTTATTATAATGCAGTTGTATTCTAAAGTGTTTCCTAGGCAGGCTAAGAGTATGTTGCCAGGAAATTTTAAGAGACCCACTCCATTATATAGAAGAGGATGTGTGTAGATCTCTTAATTCTGAAATGTTTAGAACTGAGTACAACAGGTCTTTGAATAACGACGTTTCATTCAATGTCATTTCATTATGATGTTGATGAGAAAAAACAAATTGATTCCAATTGGGGTTCACTGTCTGTGTAGAGCTTATGTATTCTCCCCATGTCTGCATTGATATTCTCTGGATGCTCCAGTTTCCTCTCACTTCCCAAGGCTGTGCATGTGAGGTTGATTGACGTGTCTATGTGGTCCCAGTCTGAGTAACTGTGGGTATGTGTGAGTGCACCTGCAATGCGACGGCACCCTGTCCAGGGCTGGTTCCCACATTGCGTCCTGAGCTGACAGGATAGGCTGCGGTCAACTGCAACCCTAAACTGAAATAAGTAGGTAAATAATGATTTTACTAGCTTTTATTAATCTTAAACGTATGAATAGCTGAAATTTATTTCAGCATTTAATATTAGAAGTGTTTTGATCTTTATTTACAAGTTTGTTGACGTTTTAGTTACCAAAAGCCATAGAAGCTGAACTCTTTTGATGTCAACCTATGGTAAAATGGGTTTCGCTGACTGTATTTTTGTACCAATTAACCATCCCCAATTTATCCCTCCGTATGCGTGTATCAAAACATCACGTGACCATAAATATATATACCTATGACCAGTTTTCAAGCACCTGTCAATGATGTTAAGTGAAGACTTATTGTAGTCCTTTTTTGGCATAACGAAAATGTGTGTGTTTTGTTCAAGATTGGAAAAGTTCTTTGTGTAAAGAACTAGACAGTAAATATTATAGGCTTTGCTGGCCATATGTAGTCTCTGTCTCTCCTTCATCTACTCATTCTTCTTCTCCCCTTCCTTCTCCTTCTTTAAACACTTCCAAAATGCCAAAACAATTTTTAGCTCTCAGCCATATGAAGCAAGCCATTGATTAAATTTGGCTTGTAGGCCCATAAGGTGTGAATTCCTTTACATCATCAGAATGCCGCATATATATGAAATGTTATCTATGAGAAATTAATGGGGCTCCCAGCAGAGAGAAATTAGCCTAAGTTAAGTTTGGGCTTTGGAATTCAGGGGAATGCCATGCACAAAAATGCTCTGCTTTTAAAACTAGTTACTAACAGTCCATTTCTGATATCAGAAATACATGAAAACTACCAATTGAACGGACATTATTCACTACTTTAGTGCTGCTACTCCTGTGTGGTGGAAAAAGAATCCAGAAAGTTTTCCTTTCCATTTGAACATTCATGCAATAAAAATTTCCAAATCTTTTTTTGAACAAATTTTTATCTTATAGCTCTCTTGTGTACTTTATAAGTACGTTTTGCTGCTTATTCTCAGTAACTGTATTGAAACAATCTGTTTTCCTTTATCAATCAAAATAAAATAAGAAATTTAGCTTAATACTAATATTAAGCTGAAGTGCAAGATATATGAAAAAGAGAGAAAAGAAGCAGGATAAACTGACCTTTTGATAACTGCAGAGGACAGCAGATCAAAGACTGGACTTTAACGTCTGACATTTTCAGAATCTATCACAGTAAGTCCACTGGGTCCAGAAATAGGTTTTAATCCTAGATTGAAATGACAATGCTGTCATGACATTGAGTTTGATGGAAAAAGTGAAGTTAAAGTTTTTCTCAATATTTTTTTAAAATCAATGATTGATTTAACTATAAAATGGACTGATTCTGAAGAACTCATTCTGACGTTGGAGGTGAAAATGCTTTTACTCTAATCATTAAAATCAATTTCTCTAGATATCTGACTTTATTCTGCTTTATAACATAAAGAATGAAACTATATTTATTAATGAAGTGTAATCTAGCAAAGTGGCATAAGCATAATTATGAGTCACTTACTAAAGTTGTGTGTTTTTTTCCATTGCATGAAAACCCTGCCTTGTTTTAATTTTTATTGACTCTTTAAAAGCAATTTTAGGTTTGTAGAAAGAAGTGAATAAGCATTCACACGTCATCCTCAGCCTCTACCCCAATTTCCCCGATTTTTAACATCTTGCAATAGTGTGGTACATTTGTTATAGTTGATGAGTCAATATTGGTACATTACTATTGACTAAAGTATGTAGTTTGTATTAGAGTTTACTCCTTGTCTTATGAATTCTATAGGTTTTGTCAAATGTGTAATGACAAATAATCCTCATTACAGTGTCATACAGAATAATGGATTCACTCTCCTAAAATTCTTCCTTGCTCCATCCGTTCATCGTTTCCTCTACTAATTTATGTAGAAGATAAATTAGTAGATTGAGTTGATGGTTATAGCAGTTTAAAGCACAGATAGAAAACTAGATTGACCTGCCTACCCAGACTGTGCTTCTCACTCTCACTGTGCCCTTTCTTAACCTTTGGAAATGCTTTTATTCATATATAAAATAGGCTATAACTTCATATAGTTGTATTACAAAAAGTTAATGCACAGAAAAAGACTTGTGCTAGGTATATGGTTTCTTCTCAGTTAAATGGAAGCCATTGCGTGTGTTTGTCAATAGAATTCGTCATACTTTATCTCACATATCTTTACGTCATTGTTGGCACATGACATGTTTAGACTGCACAAATCTCCTCCAAATCCCTAATAGCCACTGATCTCTTTACTGTCTCCATAGTTTTGCTTTCTCCAGAAGGTCATGTAGTTGAATCATACGGTATGTAGACTTTTCAGACTGGCTTCTTTCACTTGGCAATATGCATTTAAAGGTTCCTGTGTGTCTTCTGTAGCTTGACAGAATACTATTCCATTGCCTGGATATACCACAGTTTATTTTTCCATTCACTTCCTGAAGGACATTTCGATTTTAGTGATCATGAATAAGGCTCCTGTAACATTCATGGGAAGAAGGCTTTTGTGTGCATGTAAGTTTTCAAATCCTTTAAGTAAATACCGGGAATGTAATTGCTGGGTTGTGTGGTAGGAGTATGTTTAGTTTTATAAGAAACTGCCAAACTGACTGCCAAAGTAGCTGTACTATTCTGCATTCTCACAAGCAATGAATAAAAGTTCCTGTTTCTCCTCACATTTGCCAGCTTTTGGTATCATCAGACTTTTGGATATTGGTCATTTTAATAGTCATGTAATAATATCTCACGGTTGCTGTGACTTGCAGTTCCCTAATGACACATGACTAGTAACTTCAAAATCCCCATTTGACAGCTGTATTTAGACCTTTGGACTATTTTTTAAATGAGTTGTTTTCTTTCTTATTTTCGAGTTCTCTGTATACTTTAAATACCAGTAATTTATCTGATATGTTTTGAAAATGTTTTGAATATGTTTTGAAAAAATTTTCTCCCAACCTGTGGCTTTTGTTTTCATTCTAAGCACAGTTTTAATAACAAAAGTCTTTAATTTTAATGATGCTCAATTTCTCAATTTTTTCTTTGTCTAACCCAATAAATCAGAAAGCTTTTTATCATTTCACATGACTTAATATTCAGGCAAGGTCTATATAGGCCCCTTTCAAACAGTCATAAGTTTAGAAGCTCTGACCTCACAAACAATAACAACGACAACATAGAAACAAAAATGACAGCTTTTGATGTTGTCTCAGTAATTTCTCAATTCAAGAACAGATTACTGAGCTTTATAAGCAATACGTATAGACATCAATTTCACAGTAAAATACCTTATGATATTTATCAAATCACCTTAGTTTTGGTCACTTATTACTATTAGACTAAAATGTAATTTGTCAGACATGAGAAATCCTTTGGAGTATTTTTTAGAGAACCAAGTATTTGTTTTAGCCTTTTCAGTTCTTCTCTTGCTGTTTCTCCAGTATAGTCATTCCAATTGTCTCTATAGATGTATTAATACCAGGTACATAGTAAACACAATTATCTCCCACGTGTACCCCAACCCCCTTCCCTGTTCATGCAGTGAACATAAAGGAAGCAGGTCAAAAGGAAGCAGGTCATGTACCCTGTGATGTGCTGGGTTGTAAGGAAAGGTACACAATTAATGTACCATGTCTGAGTTTTCTTCTTCTCTGTATTTGTTCCATTTAATGCATGTATGTTTTTTATTCCTTAGGCCTCTCCAGTCCTAACACACTCAGGGATACTTGATACAGCTATAAGGCTGTGTCTTTATCAGGTACCTGTGGGTTACCCCCGGCCAGGGGTGGGAAATAGAGGAAGTGAATGTCTGTATCCTCATTAAGTATCACACAGAGCAGAAACATAAAGAAGCCTGTGCCATGAATGGGTCTCTTCTTTCTCCAAAAACCACCTACCCCTTCAACTCCCACTGCTTAAAGGAAAATCTTGTATTAGTCTCCCCATTTTCTCCTCAAACTTGCTTTAGCAAAGCAGTTCCTAAACCTCTGTTAATGTATGTCCCCACCCCTAACTCAACACACAGTCTCATGTCACATCACAGAAAAGAAGTTCAAAACAAAACAAAACAAAGCCACAGTCTTATAAGAAAAATAGGTAAGTTTTACAAAAGTTGTGTACTGTATCTCTGCTTTGAATTTTGTCATTGGCCAAGGATAGTAAAACTCTTGGAAAACTATAAAACAGGAACTTACATAATATGTTTTACCCAAGATTTTTCAAACATTTTTGGAAGGATACTTATTAACATCTTGCAGAGGTAATGTTACATGAAAAACTTAGCATAAGACCAATCAGGTATTCTATGCAATAATGCAGATATATGAAAAAATAATATAATGAAATAAATGACTTTTCAAAAGGTATTGATCCTAGATCCACATTCTTTTTTTGGTTCAGGTGAGGCAATTAGAATGTGAAAAAAAGAAGCATAGAACAACTGTCTAATGAGAGGGACGAATGCTCCTGGGTGGAAAGTTATTAGAAGATAAATTAGTAGATTGACCCTTTTGCTGTCTACGCAGGTTTTTTTTTTTTTTGCTAGTACCAATAGAAACAAATTCATTTTATGGTTTGTGTCACTGGAAATGTATAACTTAGTGGTAGCTGTATAGCAAACTTTGAATATGTAATAATAAGAGATTAGATGTAGGTTTAATATCATTATTTAATTTATTTGCTTGAATACCAGTGAGGAATTTCCACTTAAGCTCTCGTTTTCCAGATGAGTGTTTAATTGAATTCCAGAATTCATTTTGAAATAGAACTTTGTGTAGAATATGAATTTCTTTGCAAGAAGAATCATTTGTACACTTGGGTTTGAGAGCAGTTTAATGTCAATATAACTTCTTTCCAGGCTTTCATTTCCTACTTTTTGATATGGGAATAATCTCATGCCGTGATTGTGAAAGTCTTAAAAGATAATGTTTGGGGGGAGGGGAAGGGATAGCAATAGGAGATATACCTAATGTTAAATGATGAGTTAATGGGTGCAGCACACCTACATGGCACATGTATACATCTGTAACAAACCTCCACGTTGTGCACATGTACCCTAAAACATAAAGTGTAATAAAAAAAGATAATGTTTGCAAAGATACTCTGTGCACTCAAAGCGTGCTCTATGAACTTCATTGCCGTTCACATTTTGGGTTTATGAGGCTTCCATTTGCTGGCAATTGAAATGTGACTCTGAGTTAGATGCCGTGGTGTGGGAGATGATGTTTATTGGAGTTTAAAGCACAGATAGACAACTAGATTGTCCTGCCCACCCAGACTGTGCTTCTCACTCTCACTGTGCCCTTTCTTAACCTTTGGAAACACCTTTATTTATATATAAAATAGTTTCATATACTATTTTATACTATATACTTCATATAGTTGTATTATGAAAAGTTAATGCACAGAAAAAGACTTGTGCTAGGTATACGGTTTCTTCTCAATTAAATGGAAGCTATTGCCTGTATTTGTCAATGGAATTCATCATACTTTATCTCACATATTCAGTGCTTTACATCATTTTTGGCACATGGTATGTTTAGACTGTGCAAGGGTTAATTATGCCAAATTTATCTATCTACAGTTAATATAGCCCAAGGTACCTTGTTTAGCTGAGCCAAAGTTTGCATTTATTAAAAATGTAAATTTATCTTGAAGTGATGCCTGATCTCACAGAACTATGGGTTCCAATCTCTAAATCACTGTGATCAGTAGTAAAACTATGTACTCTCTGTCTGTCCTACTAGCTATATTGCCGGAATCTGGAGCATGACTTTTGGGTCTTTCTGTAATGCCTTACCTCTCATCAAAATTCACAAAATTCACAAGACCTGCTCTCTGGATTGTGAGACTTTTGCATTACAAAGAAAAAGGTACTGTCCTAATGGCATTCCAAAGCCATTTGAAATGAGTTGCTGTCGTTTCCAGGGAGTCATTTTTGTGTTGGTTATCATTACTTTACCATTACCTTTTAATTTGGAAATGTTAAAATCCATTGCCATGCTCCTTGGAATATAAAGATCATATAGGGTCATTGACATGAGTCTGAAAGTATCAGTCACTGGAGACCTTCTAGTGGGATAATGTTGTTAATATTGCTGGTATTCTATTCTTCACGTTTCCTCCAGTAAAATGTAAAGTGACCAAAATATAAGCGTCACGCAGGCAAAGATTCTTTTATTTGTTCAACGAACACTGCTTTCACAGAGTAGTCAGTTAATATTCACTACTAGAATGCATGTTGAATGGCAGCTCTTTTATTTGCCATTAGCGTTGGCCCACTTGATAGCAGTTGGACAAAAAAATTGGACAAAGTGTGTTGATCTTTTATGAAAAAATAGATATCTCTTTCTTTCTTTCATTGTTGCGTTTTCTCTGGGCAAGTTGATACACACTGTAGACCTGATGTTATTTTAGGGATACAGTTGAAGTTACTAGATACTTTAGAGTTTATTTAATTATAATATGAAGCTTTGAGTTTCTGTTTCATTATTAAATAATTTATTTTATGATAGTGTTGCTTAACTTAGTGTGCAAGGCCTACAAATAAACCTAATAAATATCTTACAAACTACCTTAAAATAAATCTAACATTTTTTACTGAAATATTTTTAAACATGTTGAAGTTGGAATTCCAGGTAATTGTATACATACACACACACATATTTTCTTTTGGTTTCTTTGTTCCTATTATTGAAATTCCTATGCTAATAACCATATCAATTTATGAAACTCATTTTGAGAAAAAAGGCCTAAAATATAACTCATTTTTAAAATGATTTTCTCTTAATTTATAATGTCATACTTTAATAAAATAGGGTAGGGCAATTTTGTATAAATATTTATGCTAAGTTTTCTACATAAGTTACTGCATGTAGTCTAGTTTTTAATAGAAGGGTTTTCTTTTTCTTCAGTATCCACTTTAAAGTCAATGACATTTAGTGTTTTTTACTTTACAGTTCTAAGTTACTTATGCTTAAAAAGACATCTGACTTTTAAGTTACTGTCCAACTTGATTGTTATCTCTCTGTATCTTATCGATGTGTTCTTGAAAGTAGTTAGATTTTGAAAGACATTACTAAGAGGGCTTTTTCTCATCTTTGGAGAGTAACTTGGGGTAAACGGTTGTCTTTCATCTTTGTCCTCCTCTCTACCCACAACTCCCCATCCCAGATCATTAGCTGAACTTGTGTGCTCAGGTTAATGTTCTGTTTCACCTTTCTTGTCAAATTGCTAGATACAACTCTCTTCAGTTATATACTGTACAAACAGAATCTCATCTTTTTAATCTCTCTCTTTTAAACAAATGTGTTCACGCTCAGATTTGTTGTCATTTAGAACAGGACTTCCTATTAGAAATATAATAATTTTCCTTCATGTTGTATCTTCAATACAAAAAAAAAACAGAAAAACACGTATCAATGGTTTGCATGTGTCATGCTGATAGTTGGAGGGCAACTGATATTAGAAAAAGTGACACTATATTTCTGAACACAAACCTTGTTTCATCTTAGAATTTGGTGTTGAACCAATTGTGTACCTCATAGCAATAAACTTTAATGAGTTGTTAATATGTGATTAACTGCCTTGGCCAAACTCAAAATCTTATTCACACATACAATACACACAGAGAACTTATTTTTATTTGTTCAGTCACTCCTTTAGTCCTTCATTTATTTCACAAACATTCATTGACACTTACGTGGCAGCACTCTTATAAGAATAGAATATACCCTGTTAAATCAGACATGATACTTGCTTTTGTGGAGCTTATGCTTTAGTGGAGAAACAGAAAGTCAAGCAAAAACTCAAACTATATAACTTTAAATTGGATATGTGCTAATGAAGGAAAATGTGGCAGTGTAAGAAAAAATAATAGGGAGTTAAAGGATAAATAGGAGTTTGGTGGATGAAATTTATGAAGGGCTGAAGATTTCAAACAAAAGAAACTGATGCAGGAGGGTGCAGCTTTGGAGTCAAGAATGAAGTTCTAGGAGATAGCAAGGAAATGGTGGGAGAGGAGGTCAAAGTAGGTAGGATTTTATATATTATCAATGGGAAAATATTGAACAACCCTAAGCAGAAAGGCAATGATAGGGGGTCAAAGTAGGTTGGATTTTATATATTATCAATGGGAAAATATTGAACAACCCTAAGCAGAAAGGCAATGATAGGAGGTCAAAGTAGGTAGGATTTTATATATTATCAATGGGAAAATATTGAACAACCCTAAGCAGAAAGACAATGATATATATTCATCTTCATTACAAATTCTTATATCTTTAGTAGACCTGTTTTCAGGCAAAACTTCATGAGAGAATAGTAACAAAGAGAAAAAAAGTGGTGTTCTCAGATTATCTCTAACTCACCTGATGACTTTAAGCTAAATGACTTCAACATTTTGTGAGGCTTTTCCTTCTTATAAAGTAAGGAGTTTAGATGAGGTGAGGTGTCCAATTTCATTTAGCTTCAATTTCCTGTAATTTGACGGCTGTCAAGTCATGCTTTGATTTGTTCTGTTTGTGAGCCAGAGTAACTTTAAGGCAGTATATTAACTAGGAGAACTATTTCTTTACTTTTAAACTTCAAAATTATGATGACATAAGTATTTTAAAGAGCATTTAGAAAGTAGACAAATGAAAAATTTTTAACATTTTGGAATGCTTCTTGTATTTCTTTTTGAAACCTAGGTTTTTGGTGGTAGTGTTGATATTTATTTTTGCCAAACTAACCATTCCATGTAATTTTGTAGCATTTTGGGTTGATGACCACCGTAAGTCTAGTATTCCCATATGTGTTAAAATTTATCTTTACAATTAATATATTTTCACTGAATTATTTAATTAAAAATTAAACTACGATTTCTAATACATGTTCAGTGAGATATTATTAGGCATTACCTGAAAGGGATTTCTGGAGAAAGAAAGAATTTCTGGTTAAAAGGAGTTGAGCAGGTTTTCCTAGAGCGATTCTCTTGGTCTCTGGGATGGTGCTACAGCATAAAATATCCTCCTAATTTACTTCACAAATTAGCCCTTAGATTTCATGAATTACTTATAATTTTTTTTGTAGACCACAGTTTCTTTGCTCTTCAGTATTACACTTGCTTATGTGAGTTTCTAAAACTAAGTTTAATTTTGGAAATTCTTAATTTTATATTTATATTTTGAATTGTGTTTAAAATTAAGTTTAGTAAAAAGCTAGGTTTTTATTTCTACCTACAAATTCAGTGTCCCATCAATAGAAAAAAAATTCTCAATAATATTTTAAAGTTACTTACTTTAGTCTTTGTCATTAAAGAATAAAATTTACCAGGCAGAAATGCCCCAGAAGCTACCTATGGAGGAAATATAAATATTATTATTACCTACTAATAGTAATATACAAAATAGTCAATTATGTGTATAGAAGTTAAATATATCTAAAAGTTAAATATTTATAAATGATACAGGACTCACGTGTTTGTATTCTCTGACTGCTGTGCAGTCACAGTCTGATAAATTGATAAACAGAGTTTGCAGTAAAGAAGGAGTTTAATGATTGCAGGACAGCTGAGTGAGGAGATGCGAGCACCCTCAAATCTGTCTTTCCAGAGAGTACTTGGTTGGGGTGAAGGGATTGTAGAGGACCAGGGGCTGGATAAATGGGGTCACTGACTGGTTTGGGTTAGGGGGATTAAATCTTAAATCACCAGGATATAGAAACTTCACCCTTTAGTGAGTCAGCTTCTCCTGGAGCCCTTCGGAGGAGCTGATGTCAGTAGTTTCACTGGTATGTAGGATCTGAAAGAATACCTCAGAGAGAAAACAACATTTCACAATGCTCAAGTTGTTATCTATGAGTAGTTAAGTTAAGGGATGAATATTCTGATATATGTAAGTCATCAATTCTGATATATGTAAATCATCTATTCTGATATATGTAAATCATCAGTTCTGATATATGTAAATCATCAGTTCTGATATATGTAAATCATCTATTCTGATATATGTAAATCATCTATTCAGATATATGTAAATCATCACTACTCACTATGCTGCATGATCCTTGACAAATTTTCTGATTTCCTTGTATTATTAAGTAATAGCTGCATTCTTTTAGGATACTATTTCATGATCAGCACTCTTCCTTCAGGCTCTACATAAAAATTATATAAGACTACTAAATCAGTTTATGATCTAATTATGTCATTTCTTTATTTGTCTATTATTTGCCACTGTAACTCAATTGTTCAAAGATTCAATGTAGGAGTCATATAATTCAGCCTGATTAATATAAGTATTTGCTCTAAATGACATTGGAAATATATATATCCATTATAGCTCATTTTAGCACATATGTTAATATTTCTGTTGCAGGATTCACTCAGTTATATCCTCATTAAATGTTGGTACACTTCGAAGATATCAAATGATATCAAATCAGCAATACTGAGCAGCTAGCTACATTTATGAATTTCTTATTTGCTAGTTGAAGTTACTTATATTTGTTACAATCTGGGAAGCTCTTAAAAATATAATTATGCCTTTAAATATATCTCTGCAAAAAAAACTTTTGGAAAGAATTTCTTTGGTGTCTCTGAGAACTGTGAAGTCTTAAGTCTGAACGGAATTAAAGGCATTTGTATTCATCCATTCTTTTTTTTTTTTTCCTGAGACGGAGTCTCGCTCTGTCGCCCAGGCTGGAGTGCAGTGGTGCAATCTCGGCTCACTGCAAGCTCCGCCTCCCGGGTTCACACCATTCTCCTGCCTCAGCCTCCCGAGTAGCTGGGACTACAGTTGTCCGCAACCACGCCTGGCTAATTTTTTTTTTGCATTTTTAGTAGAGACGGGGTTTCACCCTGTTAGCCAGGATGGTCTCGATCTCCTGACCTCGTGATCTGCCTGCCTCGGCCTCCCAAAGTGCTGGGATTACAGGCCTGAGCCACTGCACCTGGCAAGTGGTGTCTTTTCACTTAGTTTAAGTTTACTCAGTGATGAGGATATGAACATTTTTCTAATTGGCATTCACTTCCATAACTGTGAACTCTACCCAGTGACCAGTATCTGTGATGGTATTAAGTACCACCTGTTCAAGCTATTTATGTGTTGTAAATTAGTCCCTAATACCCCCTGTTTCCAAAGTCTTATGACATCTAAGATGAAATGATAATAGATAATTTCATTAATTTATAAAACTCTGACTGAAGATGGGAGAAAGATGTCTAAACTAATTCTTTAGATTATATTTATCAAGAACCAGACAGATTCTAATCATTCTACATGTACATTAAATATATTGAATTAGATTTCTCTTCTAACCTTTACAATAAATGCTATATGAGCTTGTGTGTTTATTTAGCTCCTGGAAAATATTAGCTCTAATCTCCCCTATTTCATGCTATTTATGTTTTAAACCTCGTTTCTGAATGTGATTTGTTAATTTGAATTTTATTGGCCTAAACAAATTTTTTCTTATAATCAACATAAATTACATCGCCATAACTCATATGAAGTTTTCTTCCCTCCCTCAGAAAGTTGTGACCAAACAGGATTTTAATACATTGCAGTTTTTGTAGAACTCCTCTACCAACAATTTCATAGCTAGTTAACTGTTTAAATGCACACTTACTGTGCTAATGGTTGGAGAATAAGAGGTCAAGATGGTGGCTTTTACAAGGAACACATATTTCTGAGCTTATGGCCTGCAAAGCTAAGATAAATTTTAAGAGAGAGAAAAATATCCTAAGTATTTATATATTTAATTATGTTATATTTGAAGTCACATATTTAGGAAATGAAAGTAGGTGTTTTCAAACAATGTCAGTTTCTATCAGCATGCAGCAGGGGTATCCCTCTCCATGCACAGATGCACAGAAACGAGAGAAAAATTAAGTACTAAATTCTAGTGACTATTATAGGATGATGCAAGTTTCAAGACATGTGAAAGAAAACACAAACTAAAATAATTAGTGAGGACTGTGATGTCCGATAAGGCAAGCAATGAATTCTCTCTTAGCCTCATCTTCTTCATTTGTAAAATTGTTAAATATTTTGCATGACTTCTTCATACTCAGACTTTAATTGTGGTTGGCTTAGAACTCTTTCTCTTTCAACATTGTCTTCATTTCTCCACCGTTTTACTAAATCTTAGTCGTGACTGTTGATATGTCCTCAAGTATCATATACGTACCATGTTCCTTGGAGGTGGTAGAGTGTAGTGAATAGTCAAACAGGTTCTGGGTTTAAATCCTGCATCCTCTGCTTTCTAGCTGTGTGATTTGGGTCAGGCTAGTTGCTATCTGAGCCTCATTTTCCTCATCTGATTGTTTTAAAGACAAAATAGTATATAAGACAAAAGAGTTAAACAATATGTGAAAATATTCCAGCCTCGGACACATCGAAATTCTCAAGAAATATTTACTGTTCTCAGAACAATATTCTATTCTATTCACAATAACAATTGTTACAATTTTTATGCCTGTTCTAAGTTAAAATCTCTACAAGTCCAAGGGTTAATCAAGAAACATTAAATGTCCCACAAATAATTATTTCTATTTAACATAATTTAATTTTAAAACAGTTTTAGGTTCACAGCAAAACTGAGCATTGAAGTGTAAAAGCTTTAAGATAATTTTTTGCCTTTTCAGTATTTAATTTATTTTATTTAGACCTGATTAATTATAAAATTATTTTTCCTTAGCCATGAGAATTCAATATTACGTTATAAAGATATTTCAACTGGAAAGCTTTTTTTTTTTTTTTTTTTTTTTTTTTTTTTTTTTTTTTTTTTTTTTTTGAGATGGATTCTGGCTCTGTCGCCCAGGCTGGAGTGCAGGGGCACGATCTCGGCTCACTGCAAGCTCCACCTCCCGGGTTCACCCTGTTCTCCTGCCTCAGCCTCCCTAGTAGCTGGGACTACAGGCGCCTGCCACCATGCCTGGCTAATTTTTTGTATTTTTAGTAGAGATGGTATTTCACCATGTTAGCCAGGATGGTCTCGATCTGCTGACCTCTTGATCCACCCACCTCGGGCTCCCAAAGTTAATTTTTGAATATATTTCAGATTTTGCTCTAGCATATTTAATGAGATATTAATGTCACTATACAATCTAAATTTTGGCATATCATTTTATGTCCCTCAGCGTGTAAAAATCCTTTGTCATTATAGCTTGTACTCTCTGTCTTTTAATAGTGAACTTAATGTATTTATACTAAATATGATTTTGACACATATGGATATATTTCTGCATCTTTAATAAAATTTCACTGTATTTTTACTTCTTTACTTTTTTCGTTTGTTTTCTGCTTTTCATTGACTTGATTGCATATTTTTGGGGGGTGTGTTGTTTGTATATTTCCTTTTCCATTTAATCTGTGTCGCTTTTCATTGCTCTTTAGTTATTAAATGTTGAACAAAGTGCATTAGCACTAATGAAGCACAAGGTTGCATTAGCAAAGTACAACTTGAAACAATCATCTCCTTCTACCTGAACAATTTAAAGGCTGTAGAAAATTTTAGATATGACCATCTCTTCCAGTTTTTATATTATTGCAATTTGTAAATATAATTATGTATTGTTTTTTAAATTCCAAGCTAAATAGTCATTATCCTTAATGTTATTATTGCTGTTACTTTGGTTATTGATTATTTAGATACACCAACGTGTTTTCAAGTTTCTGTATAACTCAGTGCCACTTAGATCTCACTCTTTTCTTCTCATTGAAGCATATATTTTGGTGCTCTTTGGTATGTAAACTCAATCATTTATTTGAATGTGTGTGTGTGTGTGTATGTGGCAGGGTCTCAGGCTGTCACCCAGGCTGCAGTGCTGTGGTGCAATCATGGTTCACTGCAGCCTTGACTTTCTGGGCTCAAGCAGGTCTCCCACCTCAGCCTCTTGGGTAACTGGGACTACAGGCATTTGCCACCATGCCCACACCAGGCTAATTGTTTGTATTTTTAGTAGAAATGAAGTTTCACTATCTTGTCCAGGCTGGTCTTGAACTCTTGAGCTCAAGCAGTCTGCTCTCCCGAGCCTCCCAAAGTGCTGAGATTACACGCATGAACAACCATGGCTGTCCTGAAAATTATCTTATTTTATATATCTTACTCTTAATAATTTAGAAAGGTTTAAAATAATAGATTGATGGATATTTTCTCTTAGCACTTTGAAGAGTTTAAAATCATAGGTTGATGGAAATTTTCTCTTAGCACTATTGTCTTTTATAATTTCAAGATGCTTTCATTTTAAATTATGAGTAGAAAACAGAAATTACCTAAAAGGGCACAATTACTAGACTGACAGTGTTATGGGTTGAATTGTGTACCTTCAGCAAATAATGAGGCGGTAATTCCAGTAGCTGTGAATGTGACCTTGTATGGAAATACAGCCTTTGCAGATGACCAAGTCAGGATGAAGTCATTAGGATGGGCCCAATCCAATATGACTCTGTAGTTACAAAAAGGAGAAATGTGGACACAGGGAAAGATAGGTATACAGAGAAGGCGATGTGAAGACACAGGAAGAATGCCATTGATAAGCCAAGCGATATGGTCTGTCTTAGCTCCTGTAACTCCCATGTGTTGTGGGAGGGATTTGGGGGAGGTAATTGAATCATGGTTGTAGTTTCCGTAACTCCCATGTGTTGTGGGAGGGATCTGGTGAGAGATCATTGAATCACGGGGTGGTTTTCCCCATACTGTTCTTGTGGTGGTGAATGAGTCTCACAAGATCTGTTGGTTTGATAAGGGGTCTCCTCTTTGCTTGGTTCTCATTCTCTCTTGCCTGCCGCCATGTGAAATGAGCCTTTCGTCTTCTGCCATGACTATGAGGCCTTCCCAGCACATGGAACTGTGAGTTCATTAAACCTCTTTTTCTGTATAAATTATCCAGTCTCTGGTATGTCTTCATGAGCAGCAGGAGAACAGACTAAAACACCAAGAAACACCCAAAGCTGCATGACATAAGGAGAGAGACTTCTCTGGAATAGCTTTTTCCTTGTGGCTCTCAGAAGGAGCCACCTTTTCAACACCATGATTTTAGACTTCTGCCTTCCAGAACTCTGAGACAGTACACTTATGGTTAAGCCACCCACTGTGCGCTGTTTTGTTAGGGCAGTCCCAGGAAACTACTACAGATACAAATCGTAAACAGAAACAAGAGCCAGGAGAAACCAGAACCTTCAACCCTCTATGCAGTACTCTGTCCTTTCTTTCTGGAGGTTTTCAGAAGGAATTTCAAGGATTCGGCAGGGGGTTGGTAGACCATGCTGGGCCCACTGTGTCCCATTCCTGCCAGATTCCTGCGGGAACTGCACGGTTTACTAGGTTACACTTTCTTTTCTGTTTATGGCTTCTCAGGATGCACACTTGACCCTATGCCCTCTCTTAATCCTGGCAACCCCCCATACTCTGCCTAAATAAATACCAGTGGACATAACTACCGACATGCCAAAGTCCTCAACATCTCATATTCCATGGAAGAGTACATAGACGGGCTCTTTATACTGTCATAGATTATACCAGCCGGGTATCCAAGTGATGTCAACAGGGCCCCAGTGTTTTTTAGACATTTTAATAAAAATTTCTTTTTAAAAAATCAGATTTTGCTATAGAGTCAGGCTTATAATCCCTATGTTCTTTTCTTGACAGTATGTTTTTCCAAAAGAATCCTCAGCCATCCACATAAAAACAGTTTCCATATATGCGAACTGGAAATTTTTATAACTGGTAGAAACAGACTAAAAACTGGACTTTCAAAAAATATAGTTGGCCTTTCCTGTGTACGAGCTCCGCATTCACAGATTCAACCAACTATGGATAGAAAATATAGTATTCCCAGATTGGGCAGCCCAAGGATGCAGAGGGCTCAGTTTTAATTTTCCCAGGTTATACAGGACCAATGTTGGAATTTTAGCATTTCTGGATTTTGGCATCCATCAGGGTTCTAGAACTAATCTCTCACGGAGAACGTGGAACCACTGTATATACCAATGGCAAATAAGCAGTGAAAATTTGCTTAACGCCACTAGTCATTAGGAAAATGCAATTAAAACTGCAATGAGATGCTCTATACAGCTACTAGGACGGCTATAATCAAATCACAGAAGACGGAGTACTGATGAGGATATGTAGAAACATCAGTGGTATAGTTGCTTTGGATAACAATAGGGAAGTTTCTTTTAAATTTAAATATACATTTATCATATGACTCAACTATCAATTCCTGGATGTTTACCCAAGAGAAATAAAAGCATGTTCATACAGAGACCCATTTGCTAATGTTTATAGCAACTTTATTTGCATGGCCTTAAACTAGAAATAATCCAGAGGCCCATGTATTAGTAAAGGTATAATCAAATGGAACACTAGTTTGCGATAAAAAAATACAATATAGACATATGTAACAGCATGAATAAATCTCCAATGCATTAAGTAAACTCAATAAAAAACAATCAAAGCTACATAGTATATGATTCAATTTTTGTGACATTATTTAATAGCCAAAACTGTAGCCACCCAAATCTGAGTGGGGTAGACAGGGGCTAGGTGTCAGGTTGGGGGCGAGGACTGATTACAAAGGGGCACCAGGTAACATAGTACTTTAGGTTGCTGTAACAGAATATCATAGACTGGGTAGTTTATAAACAACCAAAATTTATTTTTCACAGTTTTGGTGACCAGAAGTTCAAATTCACGTTACTGACAGACTCAGTGCCTGGTAATGACTCACTTCCTGATTCAGAGGTGGCTGTCATTCTTTTGTCTCCTCACATTGTAGAAGGACGGGATATCTCCAGGGTCTCTTATAAAAAGCACTATCTCCTTTGATTAAGTCTCTGTTCTTATGATCTAATCACCTTCCAAAGCCTCCAACTCGCAATACCATTATATTGGGTATTAGATTTCAGCATAAAATTTCAGAAGAATATAAAAATTGAATCTATAGAACAAGGGAATTTTTAGGATGAAACGTCTCCATTGAAGTGGTTGTTACACTACTGTAAACATTTGTCAAAATTCATCAAAATGAACACTTAGAAAATGCTGTTATATATCATTATCGTTTGGCTGTGTCCCTCCAAAAGGCATGTGTTGGAACATAATCCAATGAACCACTGTTGGGAGGTGGGGCCCAATGGGAGGTGTTTAGGTCATGAAGGCTGAAGCCTTGTGAACAGATTCATGCTGATTTAAAATAACTTAAAGCTGGGAGTTCAATCTCTTGCTGTCTCACCTTCCACCATGAGATGACACAGAAAGAAGGTCCTCACCAGACACTTGCCTTTGCATCTTGGATTTTCCCGTTTCCGAACCATGAAGAATCTCTACAAATTGCCCAGTCTCTTATATTCCATTATAGCAGCACAGACTGAATGTAAGTATACATGTATTGCATTTGAATGAATATTAGTAAGAAATTAAACATTCACCACAATAAAGGGATCTTTGAATGAGCACTGGGTCCCTCTGAGCAAGGCCATGGACAGATGTTATGTAAGAGAAAGGACTGGATCAGAACTTTGAGAGCAGAAAGCATCAAATATTCTACAGCTTGAGCCTTCTGTAATGGTAGCAGTAGGAACTGAAGATTCCTATGTTTTTGTTATCTTAGATGGTGAATTGGACTCCAGTAATGGAGGGGCTTAAGATATCAGCAGCCATTTATTTTGTATAAACAGTTGTGCAAAATGAATGTGCCAATAAACCATAACAAAATAAATTGGGAGAGCTTCAAATCTAATCCACCTTTTAGGAAGTCTATGATGGATAGACTTGACCTACAGAATCTATGCACACTTTTGATAAGCCAATAATTTCCTCTCTATATAGATACCCCTAATTCAGGCTTCAGGGGCTAAAAAGTGTTCCCAGAGTTGCAACAAAATCATCAATACTTGAACAATATAACACACACTACAAGATTCCTTACTTTGAATGTTGAATATGTGTAGATATAGATACTAACAGAAGAAATTAAAGTTTGGCAGCTTTTGAAAGTGTAGTCATTCAAATATGTAAGGCACTGTTTGATGACACAACTAAAAATAAAGTTTTCATATTTCTTTTTTCAGTATTTTACATAATCTAGGGAGATATAAACTTCTGGCTAACAAAAAAATAAATGTTTGCTTAGGAAACAAGACTCCCAGACTTAAAAATCGTTACAAAAATACATATGTGACCAGCTATGTTTGGTTTCTCCGTTGTCTTTTGTTTGCATTCTAATTTTTCCAGCTTGAAGTATCTTGTCCTTACTCATTTTTAGACATCCAATACAGAGGTAATATTTATTTATTCAGTATTTGTCACTTTGAGAGTACTATGTTTTCTCAGATGTGAATCATCAAGTTGTTCTTGAATATTATACATTTCATTTTCAGGGTAGGATAAACTTTGTACCGATTATATTTGAATTTGTTACTTGAAGTGGAAATTGTATGTGATAGCAGAAAGGCTGAGTGCTTTGAAATGAGTAATACTGGATAGTGAAATATTGGTTAAAATTCTGGATCTTCCAGTGATAGCTGCCATCAAGGACACATTTCTTATCATTTTTAGCCTTAAGTCACTCACTTTGAACATGGAAATAATAAACACATTTTACAAAGTTATACTGGTGTGATGAGATCAGCATTCAGTAAAGGGAAGCTGATACGACTGTCAGTCAACGGATTCATCTAGCTATTTACCTACCGTTCTTTTGTTTTCCTCTCTGCAGCCAAAAGATTTAAGTTCAAATTCTGGATTGACAGTTTATTACATCTGTGACTTTTAGCAAATTATGTACTTTGCAGTCTAAAATTTCACATTTATAATGTATGATATTATTATTAAAGAGTCTATAAGAATCCAGTTTAGTGCCTGAAATATAGTAGGTGCTCATTTAATGACAGCTACTATTTCAACTTTTAGACATCACTATTACTACAAAACTGGCTTTGATATTTTACCTTTCTAAAATTTATTTTTTTGCTTCCTAAAATGCAGACTGTCCTACATCCAAACTATATTGGAAATTAAATATTTTAACGGAAAATAAAAATCACACACAGGTCAAGTAAGTTATAGTGGTTTTGAACAAAAGGCATACAATTTCTTTTTAAAAAAATATAAAAAGTACTAAAGCTATGTTCAACACGAATATACTTATATGTGTATTATATACATGCTGGAAATATCAGTTTTTAAGGGACTACATAGCAGCTACATGTTTTGATAATTGACATTATTCAGCAAATTATTTTAATACAGGAAGTATGTCAAATGATGAGTTCAGTATAACATTTTTATCTGCATTGCTTTGTTACTTTTGTGCATTACTATTAAATGCATTGTTATATGTTGCTGTAAGTTGTATTATTGCATATTAAAATCATTCTTAGATAAAATAAAAATCAACAAGGTCATTTGCACAGCTCGAGAAAATGTTTTTATCATACACAGATTACGCATTTTTCTTTTAGCACTTTTTTTGCATGAAATCAATTGTTTCAGGGTTTTTTTTAAAAAAAACACATCTTCCAGGTAAAGTAAATATTTTCACTTTTAGCTACACATGGATATCCTCCATTATTTATGTTGTCATATACTTATCTTAGTGAAAGTTTGCCTAAAAATAACTGCTTATCCAAAGTGTACTTATGTTAAGTGTAGATATATTTTGAGTAAATAAAAAGCAGGTATTGTTTTCAGAGATAATCTTAAAAATGCTTTATCATGAATCTGGAGGTTAAATAGCTGGAAATGAAATCCAGAAGTAAATGATACCACTTGTAAACATACCTCTGACATTAGGAGTATACAGGAAATTATGACAAGTATCTGTTATCATAGATAAGTAAGGGTATCCCATGGGTAACTAAAAATGAGCATATTTAATGGGAGCCAAGTTTCGTATTTTTAAAAGACATGGAGAAATTTATTTTATAAGAAAAATCTGTTTAAAATGGAAAATCTTTGTAAAAAATCTACTCTTTTTAAAATCCTTTGCTAATGGCCTTCTTGAACTTTATCTTAATGTATATAAGAATTCTTCAAAAGTCACATTATATAATTAATTAAGGATACTAGAGAAAATTAGATACTGCAATGTGTCAACAATGTTTAGAACTGATGTTAAATAAGTCTGGGTGCAGTGCCTCACTCCTGTAATCCCAGCACTTTCGTAGGCGGGTCACCTGAGGTCAGGAGTTCAAGACCAGCTTGGCCAACATGGTGATACCCCAACTCTACTAAAAATATGCAAATTACCTGGGTGTGGTGGTGGATACCTCTAGTTACAACTACTCTGGGAGGCTGAGGCAGGAGAATTGCTTGAACCTGGGAGGTGGAGGTTACAGTGAGCCGAGATCACGCCACTGCACTCCAGCCTGAGAGACAGAGCAAGACTGTTAAAAAAAAAAAAGAAAAAAATATCGCTGCTAAATACGTTTCTGGCTATTCCTAATTTCTATTTGTGATGGTCTAGTTTGTGCTTTTCTTTTTAATAAAGACTTGTTTTTTAAAAGAAAGCACAGTGATCTGGATGATGTCTTATGGTAAAGCCTTGGGGTAAACTCCAAAGGGTAAGTATTAGCAGTGTCGATGCCACCTCATTACAGTAACCACAATACCACATTTAAAGTGAAAAAAAAATCAGACTTTTCTGAAGTGTCTTGCAAATTCAAATCCTTTGTACGATGGCAAATAAAACAGGAATTTGGAGCACCAAACTTGCCCCTTCCTCTGCAATAAAGTAAACAAAAGTTTCAAACATGTTTTAGAATGAATTCCTAATTTTATACATCAAATGACCACCCTCTCATCACATTGAATACCTATGGTAAGAAATTAGAATTCTCTCTCTCGTCCTTCCTTGTTAGTGTAGGGTAGAAGGGATTTTTTTTTCTCATCCATCACTAGGTTCATGGCTGAAGCACCTATAACAAAAGGCAGTTTAACAACAGAAAAGCATACATATTTATTTAATGTAAATTTTATGTGACATGTGGACCTTCAGAAATGAAGACCCAAAGAAATGGCGAAATCTATGTATATTTATGCTTAGGTTGGATGGGGAGTAGACAGTCATGAGGAAGCATGATTGAACAGAAGGAGTATGATCTAATGGTAATAAGCTGGGGGAACTTAGCAAGGCCTGTTTGTTCATATTACTTTCTGTGTCCCAGTGTGACATTCCTTGTCTCCAGATATGAGGCACATGAGGCTCTTATCACATACTTCAGAGGAAGATCAGATTCTTTTTTTATTTTTTTTTTGAGACAGAGTCTCGCTCTGTCGCCCAGGCTGGAGGGCAGTGGCGTGATCTCCGCTCACTGCAAGCTCCACCTCCCGGGTTCACACCGTTTTCCTACCTCAGCCTCCCGAGTAGCTGGGACTACAGGCGCCACCACCACACCCGGATAATTTTTTGTATTTTTAGTAGAGACGAGGTTTCACCGTGTTAGCCAGGATGGTCTCAATCTCCTGACCTCGTGATCCACCCACCTCGGCGTCCCAAAGTGCTGGGATTACAGGAGTGAGCCACCGCACCCAGCTGAAGATCAGATTCTTTTACAGCTTGCTTCAGAGAAGAAGGATTGGAGAAGGTCAGAGACCTTTCTCCTTTGTGATTTTCTCAAATGTGAAGGTGCCATCTTCTGGGGTAGCACGTTCTGAACCCAATGCTCTGGGGTAGCGTGTTTCTATTTGTAGAATATCAAGAGAATGGTGTTGCATCTTTCAGAAAACCCAGTCTATAAAATCTTGGGAATGAAATATACAACCTAATTTTATACATTTTTCTAATTTCTATTTATGGTTAATATTTGAAGAAACATTCCCTCATGCATATAGAGTTTTAATTTAATGTAAGTGGATAATATACATAATAATGCTGGTTGCAAAGATTTTGTGTTCCAGAAGAGTTCAATAATATTTTCCTTAAAGGTTGGCGTGGAAGAAGAAAATTTATTTCCAACATTTTAATCTTTGACTCTGCATTAGCCATTTTCAAGTAGATAAATTAATTTTTTTCACTTGAGTTATTTACTGAAAATTGGTGAACTTAATTGCTGAAAAGCTTTAGCTTTTGCTGTTTTTTTTTCGCTAATCATTGATTCAGTGATTACTATTTCTTTTCTATTTTCTTTATATGTACTGTAATTTCTCAATGGCATTCAAGAAACCCAGGAAAGCACATTGAAAGTGGAATTATTTGAGCTGGACATATACTTGTGCATTAAAAAATTCTCCAAATATGTCTTTAAAACTTAATTAAAAATGTCAACTTAGAAACTTAATGTGCCTGGGGCTTAGTCCAGAGGACAGTGGTATCAGCTGAAACAGGAAGATAATGGAAGGGGATTTGAACTTTATGATAAGGACTCCTGGTCAGTTTAAGAAAGACAATGGCAGGATCAGAATATACGTTACTGCCTGCTGTGTATATGCAGCAATAGTGGTTATACCTGGTTCTTTGTCTCCAAATCAGAGCACGGGCCCAACAAGAACAATCCTCGGTCCACTTATGAAGGAGGCTTATCCACTCAGTTGGAGGTATGGTTTCCCTGCATATTGCTGCCAACTTCCTGTCACTGCCCCAGAGGTTTAGAATTAGCATTAATGACCTTCAAACAGCTTAATTTCCCCAGAGTCATTGAACACAGCTAGTTGGCCCTACTAGGCTGAAAGCCATATGGCATCAATTGTAAATGTTTTGCTACCATTTCCCAACATAACCACCTGCCTGATTTACTGTTTGCTGGATACTCACCTTGAATGTGAATATGTCCACATAATTTTTTTCTTTAAATTAAGAAATGTAGTTTAAAATTATGATTCATTTTATCCTATTAAGATGTTGAAGGGGGATGCTGAAGAAGATTCACATTGTCAGTTTTGTATAAATCCACTTGTTGGAGAAAAGTGTTGAAATGAAATTAACAAAACCATCACATAAATATAAACGTGTAGATTGTTAAAATTACAGTTTTAGGAAATTTGCAACATAAAGTACAAGGTAAATAAATATCTCATTTTGAACTCACATATTTAGTACAAAATATTGCCCAAAATCCATCCTAGGGCTTGGGGATATTTAGAAAAGAGAAGACCCCCAGAGCTATAAATCATTAAAAAACCAGATAGCTTAACTTCAAAATGCATTTTATTTTTTTTAGTCTTGGGTTTCAAGATAAAACCTTGAAGAAAACTGTAGAAGCCTTTTCTCTTAGCCATAAAATAGACTCCATATCCCTCCCTTTCCTACCATGTATACTCCCTTCACATTTATCTAATTGTATGCTGTCATCTATATGCCTTCTTAGAAGTTGCAGGGGCTAATCTTGAGTCTGACAAAGGAAGCTTGGAGACTCAGCTGCAAAATTCCCAAGATTATTTCAAGGTGGCTGGCTAGTCAACAACCCCGCCATTGTTGAGATGCTGCCAGCTCGTGATTCAGGAGGACTGAGACACAAAATAGCCACCAGAGCAAGACACACAGACATTGTACTCAGCACAATTTTGCGCGCCTTCCTTATCAATTTTTCCACACTTAAACTCCTACCCTCACCCCCAAAATTGAAGTGGTTGCTTTGGATGGGAATCCGGCCACATCCCCTTTACTAGTTTTGGTTAGTAAAATCCCTTTCTTTCCACCAGACCTCACTCTTGTGAATTGGACTCTGCAAGTGGTAAGCATTCAGATCTGTATTCAGTTACAACGAAGTGATCTCTCTGCAATGGATACAGAAAAGATAGGTTCAAGGGGAAATATAGGGGAAGAGGGAGGGGGAACTTAAATAGGGGGGATAAATGAATTTGGGATAATTAAAAGCAGACATAGAGAAAATTCTGAAGGGAAACTGGTAATAGTGTATATGGAGACATTGTGCTCCTCAATGGAAATTTTGAGGGTACGATATTGTTTCCATGCATCTCCCTTTCAGCAATTCATCCCAGTGACTTGATGCAATGACATCACCTGTTCTCTTCTGAGGAAACAGTTTTAGACATTCAAAGCCCAGTTGTTCAATGTAGCCGAGATTCTTTAATTTCTATTTCAGCTAATTAGTAGCAATACAAACTCTTGCCAAACAAGAAATGTGAATTCTTAAAGATTAAATTTTATTTTCTCTCTATCTAGAGGTAGGAAACCAATCTTTCGGGAGGCACAAATTACGATGACAGCCAACATTCATTTATTCATTCCAAAATAAAGCCTTTATGTGTAATGAATTATTGTTCGTAATTCTAGAAAGTGGCGTGTTCCAGCAATTATAATTATAAAGTGTACTGTTTTTGCAGGGTAAAATAGTAAGTCACATCATTAAGGTCAAAATGATGTTTAAAGGAAAACTATAACTATGCCTTTAGTATATTAAAATTAGATAATATTTTATACATCTGTCCCTGCAAAATAAAACACTTTTCATATGTTTTCTTTGGCTCACACACAACTAAATTTGATGAGATAAAATATACAAATATTTGACAGGGTCAATTTCCTTTTCAAGTTGGATTTTAATTAATTCAATAAGCATGTATTGATGACCTACTGTATGCAATACATTTGGCTAAATTTAGCATATCTGATTTTGCTCTATCATCATGGATCGTGATGTTTGTGACGGGGGATGTTTGTGACTGGGAGCTTTTTTTTCCCATTAGCCAAATAAATAAGTAGGTAAATGCTTAAAGATTTTTTTAAAAATCCACGTGGTGTTATTTTGAGAGGTATAGAATTTATCTAAGCTCCAGTTCCTTCCATTGGAAAAATGCATATTTAAATGAGGTAATATGTATAAAGGCAATGGTGGCTGGGCACGGTGGCTTGTGCGTGTAATCCCCGCAATTTGGGAGGCCCAGGTGGGACGATCGCTTTAGCCCGGGAGTTCAAGATCAGCCTAGGCAACAGGGAAAGACCCAGTTTCTACAAAATATTTTTAAATTTAGCTGGGTGCAGTGGCACGTGCCTGTAGTCCCAGCTACTTGGGAGGCTGTAGCAGAAGGATTGCTTAGGCCTGGGAGGTTGAGGTTGCAGTGAGCTGTGATCGCGCTACTGCCCTCCAATCTGAACCACAGAGTGAGACCCTGTCTCTAAAAATAAATAAATACAGAAATAAATAAATAAAGACATACATACATACATACACAAAAAAGGCAAAGAGTAGGCCCTCAATAACATGAGCTAATATCAATCTGTATTTCCATAAATTGGTATCATTCTATGTATTCATAGCCTCCAAACCTGTTATAGTCCAGTCTTCGGCTCCTTTTCCTGTGGCTTTAAAAATTTATATTAGATAAGGAAAAGAATCACACTATATACTTATCCTTAACTGTTTTATAGTTATTTTCAGATTTACATTTCCTGTGGTTACCAAATTACAAATGGCTACATGTAAAAACATACCTTTCTGGACAGTTTAGTTTCTCAAAGTTCAGAGGAACTCATATGCACTTACATGTAAAAATTATATAAAATATGCATATGTTAACTTCTCATATATACTTGAAAGACACCTAACAAAATTGAGAGTTCGCAATGGCGTTACACACATATTTGAAGTTGCAAATAGAAAAAAACAGATATCCAGAAATCAGGCTGAGTTTATACCCTAGAGATATTTGCA
The DNA here is from genome assembly GCF_028878055.3 of Symphalangus syndactylus. Classification (NCBI taxonomy): domain Eukaryota; kingdom Metazoa; phylum Chordata; class Mammalia; order Primates; family Hylobatidae; genus Symphalangus; species Symphalangus syndactylus. The sequence continues at coordinate 6,016,819 of NC_072445.2, read as the reverse complement.
ATTCCTCCATAATAAAGTGACAAAATTTGTGACTTTGAAGCTAAAAATTATGTATAACTACATTTTACACAATTTTAGCCATCAACAACTTATATTAACAAATAAATTAAGTTATACATCAAGCCAGAAAAGATAGCAAATTTCTTATGTTCTAGTATGGGAAGAAGAAAGGCATTTTTAGTTTAAAATTTAGTATGCGACACAAAATGGCCAGATGGTGCACATAATCCATTTGTTGCAGGGCTTCTAGTTCTTTCTGTGCATTGGAAGAAAACCAGGTGACAAGTTAGGCAGCAGTTTTTATGTAGGACATTTCCAAATTGCATATAATCAGAGAATAAGGATCTAGAAGATAACTTCCAACTAAAAACAAGCCATTCTGACTCAAAGTCACAAGAATTCAGTCTTAATAATCACAAATGCTTTCTGGTCTCAAGCTTAAATATCTATTCTCTATTTTCTTTGGACTCTCAGTGTCTTAGAATTTTTGCACACATAGTCTTACATTTTCCTCTTCAGAGAATGGGATTGGCAGAAGAAATGAGAGAACTTTTGCAGCCAGTCATTTTTTCCAAGATCACAGAGCTAGTCAATACACCCTGAGATTCACATAAAACATGAGAATAGCCAGTATGGGGTACCTAGAAATGAGGAGCACTGCAATTATAATACAAACAAAAATTATACCCCATTTTACTAGTTTGAATCATTACCACAATAAACATGGATTCATATGTTAGGCTGTGATAGAACCAAAAGAAGACATTTATGTGATTTTTTTTTTTTTAATGGCATGCATCTGCTCGGGACAGGCTGTGCTTTTTAGAGGAACAAATTTATCCTTCAGTAAAAAATTCTGGAGAAGTGTGATATAAAAGATCAATTAAACTTGATATTTAAAGTCTTTGTACCAAAATAATGAATCTATTCATGAACAATACAAGAATGAGATTTGGCAGGAAAGCTATGTCAGTATATCTCATATCAGTGCCTAGCTAGGATGCTAATTCACAAGAAAAAATATTGTCATTCTCCAATGTCAGACGGTTATTTGAAGCCTGTCTGCTTTTTTTGGTAAAGATACTTTAAATAAGGAACCTGGGGAAAGAGTTACAGATATCTACTGGCATGAAGAGGAAGACTGTTTACTGAATAGAATTGAATGGATTTTTTTATGAGTATTGGTATTATTTCAATTTTCAATTAAAAAATAAACTGGTATATGCAAAATCTTCATGCTGTGGGCCATATTGAAAGATAGTAAATAATTGAAATAAAATGCCAAGATATTGGTGGGGACCCGTCTGCACCTACTAGGGTCTTGATGTTACCTGAGCCCCCTTAGGTATTTTAAATATGTGCCAGAAGACATGCTTCCCAGGACATGATTTTTCTATTCCTAAAAATAAGTTACAGGAAAAATAGACAAATGAAGACTAAATGTTTCAAGAGGGAACCCATATAATGGGTTAAATGAGGCATAGGATAGCAGTGTGTGAGGCATTTTGTATTAGAGCTCATTTAAAATACCATCGGTTACATGAGGTTTCAGAAAAAAAGAAAACAGCCTGTGTTCTGCATAAACAACTGTATGCAATGCATTGTAAAATGGGTATGAGGAATTAAGGAAAGAATGCCTTTTCTTCTGGTGTTCATCTTCCTCCTGGTTCCTAGCCAACTACAACAATTTGTTTTATAATCTTGCTTATGGCACCTTCCATGGCAACAGGTGCTTACTCATTTTGACAAATGTCACTTTATTAACAATCGTGATGTATGCAAAGAGGACTAACAATCCCTCTAGTTATGCAAAGGACAGGCACAGTACCCGCTGGGGATCAGAGCCTACCAACTTTGTGACAGCTCACAGTATATTTTCACTATTGAAGCCAATGGAGTATATATTGAATATACACTTTGTTCAAGGATTGGTCCTGCTTTATGCTTGAGGCTTATTTTATTTTCAATGTGTCCTGATTTATTAAACTAGTTTTATGATGGACACACCTAAAGAGCATCTGTCTCCTATACAGGAAATGGCCATGTTATAGTGACAAACTTGGCAATGTAGAAATAAACTTAGAAATGTAGGCAAATATGAGATGATACCTGAACATCATCTCAGCCACACCACAGTTATTGAGATATTGTTTTCTAAGGGTAAGGTCCAAACACTTTATCATATTTTTATATCTTGCATGTAGTAGATAATTTATATACCTACCAATCACACACACACACACACACTTAATGTCATAGCAATCTAATTAGAAATAAAAGTTTCTAAATTTCAAACAATGTGGAGCAAAACTATAAAATATTGTCTTAAGTTTTACAAATTTTTTAAAAAGGTGATTCACAGGATTATGGAGGATATTGATCCAATTGAATAAAACATAAAGCCCTGAATACTTCTCCACTCTTCCATTTTTATAGAAACTAAGAAGCAATTTAAGGATTTCTTTTTTAATGTGAAGAAAAATGTTTTGTTAGATTTTCTGCTAAATGCCATTTAAATAATCAATTTGCCAACATTTAGGGAAATTGAGTATGCCACTTCTCTAAAAAGCTTGTCATTTCTCTTTAGGGTAACGTGTAACAGAGATGCATAGGAAAATTCAGGGATGTGCTTTGAAATACTATTAGTAGATAGCAAATGGGGGATAGATGGATAAAAATTTAATCTATATATTACTGGGCAAGAGTTAAAAGGGATAAAGTATCTCTCTATACACATGGGTCTCAAAATTGGCCTCAAAAATGATACTGAGTTAAAAAACACTAAGTGAAACATGGTGAATATCACATTTCCCTGTGTAAATATAAAAATAGAAAAAATATAACAATCATTGTTGATATATATTTAGGAAAGAAAGGATTAATAGTTTAATATTGAGAGTAGATTAGACACACACATATATTAAATATATAAGAATTAGCCTTTCGATTTGTTAATCTTTTTGTTTTAATCTGCTGTATCTCTATTTACTATTTCATTCATTATTATTGTTGGTTTTTATAATTGCATTTCTTCTGCTTGGGTTTCTTATATTTTCCCTAATATCTTAAGTTAACTGTTGAATTTATCGGTTTTCAGACTTTATTGCTTTCTTGTATGTTTTAAATATGCTTTCCTATTTCCAAATCTACAAATTTTTCAAAAAAAAAATGTTTTTTTCTGACTTTGAACTTCGTTGTGCTAAGAGAAGTATATCTGTCTGATAATTCCTTGGAATTGGCTGATATGTGCATTATGTCTTCCCCATGTGGTTCGGCTTTCTCTGAAGTTCCGTGCGTACCTGAGAACACTGTGTATTCCTTGGTATGATGGGTTTGTTGACTTCTTTATATGTTTTGAGGCAAGTTATTAGAGGCATCAAAGTTGAAATGAGTGTATAATTATCATTGTTTTATGATGTTTTCCATTCTATATGATGCTTTGTGCCTTAAAGACTTCACTCTATAATATTAATATAGATACACCAGCTTTCCTTTGACTAATATTTAAGCTGCCTAATTTCTTATCCTTTGTGTATCAGTTTTTCCATGTTTTTATTTTCATGTGTGATTCTTCGATAGTATAATCCTGGATCTTATCTTTTATTGAATTTAACCTTTAACTAGAAAGTTAATTTATTTACATTTATTAGGATTGCTGATATATTTGGATTCATTACCATCCTATTTCTTGTTTTGTATGTTCCTCTTTTGCTTCATCGCTTTTACTTTTTATCACTTTTTCTGCATCTTTTACATGAAGATTTTATTTAAATTCTATTTCCCTCTTTATTCTTTTAATAGTTACCATGAAATTTTAACAGATTTATTTACTTAAAGTCTACATTAATCATTTTCTCTATTCCTTCTTTATATAACATAGGGACCTTAGAATTATAAAAATCAAATCACCTGCTAGTCTTACTTATTGTCCCATATTTTAATTATATCCTTTCTGTATTCCCAAATTTAATTTTTTTGTTATTTCACACAGACCCTGTGGTTTATCTACATGCTTTCCATGTTCTTCACTCAACATTTCTTCTTGTATCTGCAGCTTTCCTTTTGTAGTTATTTTCCATCTTGCTGACATATCGTCAAAAGTTTGTTGAAGTGTGAATCTATTCACTTTTAGGTTTCCTAAAGGGAGTTTTAGTTTTTCTTTTAGGTTTACTTACATCTTACTTTTGAATTATTTCACACATGACAAAATATGTGAGAGGAGTACAACTATTAATACTTCCTATATACCTTGCGCCCACATCCTTTACTTGTTTATGTTTTACAGAATGCACTTTATCATTCTCTCTCTCTTCATCCTCAGTGTTCATTTTATTACCATGTTGACAGGAAGAGTTGTTCTTGATATTAAGTAAGGATTTTAAATCAACTTATTATCACTGCAAATTTCCAAAAGACAGAAAGAAGGGTAACAGTGTGAATCTCTCTGGCTTCTAGTAGAAATGGAAATATTGCTTAGATTGGAGGAAGGTCATAGAGCACTCAGAAGAAATATGATCGTATTGTCATCATAGAAGCAATACATTTGTCTTTTGTCTCCTTACTTGTTTATATTTTTTCAACTATTTAAATCAAACAATTTGAGGTGAAAGTTCACCACCACTCTCACCTACCAATAACAAGATAGAACAGTGGAAATATTAATTCACAAACATGTGTTTTCATTTTGATGATAGTCAGCTACTAATCTAGATGCTTGATATAAGAGACATTATCTAAGCTCTACCATACCTGTATCAGTAGAATTACTTCCCTATTATACATGAAGATATACAGGCATACCTTGGAGATATTACAGATTCAGTTCCAGACCACTGCAGTAAAGCAAACATTGCAATAAAGTGAGTCATACAAGTTTGTTGGTTTTCCAATGCATAAAAAAGTCATGTTTACATTACAATATAAGCAGCTGAGTGTGCAATAGAAGTATGTCTAAAAAACAATGCACATACTTTAATTTTAAAATACTTTATTGCTAAAATGCTAATGATTATCTGTTCCTTCATCAAGTTGTGATTTTTCACAGGTAAAGGGTTTGGTCCAAGTGTTGGTGGCAGCTGACCAATCAGGGTGGTGGTTTCTTAAAGTTAATGTGGCTGTGGCAATTTCTTCTAACAAGGCAGCAATGAAGTTTGCCACATTGGTTGACTTTTCCTTTCATGAAAGATTTTTTTTTTTTTTTGTAACGTGATGCTGTTTGATAGCTTTTTCCCCACAGTACAACTTCTTTCAAACCCAAATTCTACCACTGCTTTATCAACTAAGTTTCTGTAATATTCTAAATTCTTTGTTGTTATTTGAAGAATGTTCACAGCATCATTACCAGGAGTAGATTCTATCTCAAGGAACGACTTTCTTTGCTCATCTCTAAGAAACAAATCCTAATGCATTAAAATTGTATCTTGAAACTGCAGCAACTCAGTCACATTTTCAGGCTCCAGTTCTAATTCTAGTTGTCTTGCTGATTCCACCACATCCGCATTTACTTCCACTGAAGAGTTAAACCCCTCAAGGTCATCTGTGAGAGTTGGACTCAACTTCTTCTAAACTCCTGTTATTGTTGATATTTTGGACTCCTCCCAGGAATCACAAATGTCCTTAGTGTCATCTAGAGTGGTGAATCCTTTCCTGAAGATTTTCAATTTATTTTACCCAGATTAATCAGAGTAGTCATTATGGCAGCAATAACCTTACCATGTTTAGTTCTTATGTAATAAAACTTGAAAGTTGAAATTACTCTTTGATTCAGAGGCTACAGAATGGATGTTGTGTTAACGAGCTTAGAAACACTAATATCCTTGTTCACCTCCATCGGAACTCTTGGGTGGTCAGGTACATTGTCAATGAACAGCAATATTTTGAAAGGACTCTTTTTTTTCTGAGCAGTAGGTCTCAAGAGCGGGATAAAAATATCCAGTATACCATACTGTTAACAGATATGCTGTCATTCAGACTTTGCTCCATTTATAGAGTACAGGCACAGTAGATTTAGCATAATTCTTGCTATTTTCAGAATCGTTAATCAGTATTGGCTTCAACTTCAATTTACCAGCTGCATTAGCCCCTACCAAGAGTGTCACCCTGTGCACTGAAGCTTTAAAGCCAGGCATTGACTTATTTTCTAGCCATGAACGTCCTAGACAGCATCTTCTTTCAATATAAGTCTGTTTCATCTACACTGAAAATCTCTTGTTTAGTGTAACAAACTTCATCTATTATCTTAGCTAGATTTTCCAGATTATGTGCTAAAGCTTCTACATCAGCACATGCTACTACTTCACCTTGCACTTTTTCTTTTATTTTGGGATGGCTTCTTTCCTTAAAAATTATCAACCAACTTCTTCTAGTTTCCAACTTTTCTTCTTCATTTCTCTCAGCCTGAAGAGAATTGAAGATAATTTGGGCCTTGTTGTAGTTGGTTTGATTTTCTATCCAGACTGATAAAACGTTCTCCATATCAGCAACAAGCCTGTTTTACATTCTTCATCGTTCATTTGTTCACTGTAGTAGCACTGTCAATTACCTTCAAGAACTTTTCCTTTGTGTTCATAAGTTGGCTGTTTGTTATAAGAGACCTAGCTTTTAGCCTCTCTCAGCTTTCAACATGCCTTCTTCATTAAGTTTAATCATTTCCAGCTTTTGACTTAAAGTGGGAGATGTATGATGCTTTTCTTCTCACTTGAACACTTACAGGCCATTGCAGGGTTATTACTTGGTCTAATTTTAATATTGTTGTGTCTCAGGGAATAGTGAGGCTTGAGGAGAAGAAGAGAGATGGAAGAACAGCTAGCTGCTGAAGAAGTGGGAACACACATGATATTAATTAAGTTTGCTATCTTATATGTGCAGAGTGTATGGTGTCCCACAATTACAATAGTGACATAAAAGATCATTGATCACAGATAACCATAAGTAATATAATGACAATGATAAAATCTGAAATATTGTGAGAAGTATTGAACTGTGACCCAGAAACCAAAAGTGAGCACATACTGTTGGAAAAAATAGTGTGGATAGAATTGCTCAAGGCAGGCTGGCCACAAACCTTCAATTTGTAAAAAACACAACATCTACAAGAAAAGTGCAATGAAACAAAGTACGCTTGTCATTGCTCCAGGTTACAGAGAAAAAAAGTGGAAGAGATTAGATTCAAATCAAATCTCTCTGATGCCAAAATCCATGATCTTAATCATTAAATACATTGCTTCCAATTTTATGTCTAGATAATATATATTTCATAGGTTTTATATAAAAATCTATTGTTTAACCTCGTCTCATTAGTAATATATATATAATATTCAGAAAGTTTAATTAAACAATGGTTGCTTAAATGAACTACTGCTTTATTAAGCAAGAAACAAATCTTAATCTGTAATATATATTTAGAAGTAGCATTTATAACATTAAAATAAGCCATGATGGTTTTTCCAAAATAATGAGAAAATGACCCCTTAAATCAATTATACTTTAAAAAGAAAGATGCCTGTTTTGTCTGTCTTTATGAAGGAGATGAAATTTGGCAAGGCAAAAACTATAGATTGTTAAAAGAAGCAAGTTAACTCATGTTTATGTTTTATAACTTATTTTATTTTTTAAAACAACCTTGAGTAGAGTTTTCTTTGTATTTATTTTGTACTATTTTAAGATGTATAGGTCATTTGCAAGTAGTTAGTTTCTGAATTTTCGGTGCAATCCAAATACTTAGTTTAGTATTACCTGTGGTTTACCTGCTAATTTAAAAAAATGACTAACATGCAAATTAAGATTATAACCACGCATTTTCAACTGCAAACTATATGGAGAGAGTATTCGTTATGAAAAAGATAAAAAATAAAAATCACATAGTTTCTATTTTCTTTGCAGTTTAAAAATGAATTGGAAAATGAATTAGTAATAATGTTTAAAATGCATTTAATTGTGTTTTTTAATGTTGCATGGCATAAAATTTTAATAGCTCGGTTAGAAATCTATGTCTGAACTAGATTTCAGAGAAATTGTTTTCCTCTTTCTATTGGTGAAATACTAACTGCTGTGTCTTGATATGACCACTTGATGGAACTCTTTCATTTTGCTTTCAGCAATCTCTAAGCAGTGACAAACTTACCTTTCTTGGCAGGTATAAAAGTGTATATAAGTATGTATGTGTGTATATATACATGTATATGTATGTGTGTGTGTGTATATATATGTATATATATGTGTGCGTATGTATATATGTATATATATATGTGTATATATGTGTATATATATATCTATGCTTAAAGGAATTCGTTATTTGGCACATTTAGTATTCTCTACCGTTTTTTATGTATGTGAATTTTATTTATTTCTATGGAGAACCACAGTGTTAGTAAGTCGACCTGTAGAAAAAGAAATAAAATTCTACTTCTTAAATAAACTCTTGTTCTCATTTCCCTCCAAGAATTTTTTGCAAAAAATTAATTTTAAATAATTCTAAATATTTAAATATAATAATATCCAAGATGTTATTTGCTTTATAATCAAACTGAAACTGTATTTCTGGAATGCCTTCAAAATTCATAGTCAGAAGCATTCACAAGGTCTTGGGAATTAGAGGGTGTTAGGTAGCTGTGGGAACTTCCTAACAATTATCCTTATTAAGAAAGATAGTTTGAGAAGGGGAGAGATTGATTTTGAAGTGAAGCTTTCAATAAAGTCATATAGAACAATTAGGAAAAACTAGAAGTGAAGGATGGGGTGAAAATCACCTTCTCTTCATTGAAAACATTGACGCTATAGGTCATCCAAGAGCTGTGGATTAGGTATCAATCATCTATTTGTGACTTTTCATTTAAACTTTCTGAAGTTTTGCATAAAATAGGGATAATCGTAAATCTCTCACGAGGCTCAGATACAATAAAACTCACTGTAGTAATACATTTGTAAACTCTAAAAACATCGTGGAACTAGTAGTTGTTGGAATGATCACATTGTTGTAAAGAAAGCCCACATTAAGCATGTCAGCATATCTCGGAGAAAAAGGCCGTCTTCGGTAACTCTACCTTACAAAATATTTTCCATGCTCTGTAGTGTCTGGCTCCTAGTCAGAAGAATCTCAAGGAAGTAAGGCCTCTTTTTTGTTTGCCATTTATTCTAAGTGATCTCTGCCACTTTAGTGGCATCTAGTCCTATGCTAATGGTGGCCAAATCATTTTTCCAGTCCAGAATCTCTACATGAACTCCACCATCCTATTAGACACTTTCTCCCCAATATTCTGGAAACTTAAATTTCTCTGTCTTAAACCAAACTCACTGTGTTTATTCTGCAAAACTGTTGCATACACTTGGCTGACAGAGTTTTTGGTTTTTAAATTGATGACCGTGATTAATTTCTCTTTTGGCTCCCCAGTACCCAGCCTACAGTAGTCAGTGACCGATTAACCATTGAATGAATGAAGTATTTTGAAGCTCAAGACACAGATTTGACCTAATGGTGATAATTTCAAACATTAATTTGTTTTATTGTGACTCTGTTAGAGATTGGCTTATACAATATTACTTTCCTAGTGATTCTTGTTTTTATCTATTTTTGGTCTACACAAGGCATTGAAAATATAAGTCACTGAATGTGCCCTCATTTTCAGAGTTTAAAAGAAACTTCATTGCTGCACTAATGATAAACATTTAATCAACCCATTTTTAGGAATAAGTTATAAAACACTATTAATGCTTTTTCTCTATATACACTTTTTCTTCTTGAATTACTGGAGTGAGGAAATTCACTTAAGAGTAATGTCTTTCAATAAGAGCAGCTGTAAGGGAAAAGCATATTTTCACTGCCAAGAAAAACTATCAGATAAAATACATTCATTGTACAAAAAAATTACAAACGATTTCTGTAGACATGCAATATGGTATGTACTATTGAATGTGTTGGGGATAAAGTAATAAACAAAAGTACATGTCCTTACATTCTTTGAGCTTGTGTGGGAAACCCAATATAAACAAATGTGCTATTTATATTTCGGTTTAAATTATTTTATTTCAGGTTGCAACAGAACTATACAAAATGTGAAGTAGGGAAGGTGATGAAGTAACAGAGGCTGCTATTTTCTAATGGGTTGTCAGAGAAGATCTGTCTAAGGGGAGACTTTATATAGATATCTGAGTGAAATGATGGGCCAAGGCATTTCGGGAAGACATTTTGGATTGCCTCGAGAGGTCTCAAGAACCTTCCAGGGCTCTCCAGAACCCCTCTTCAGGGATCTCTGACAAGATACTGATTACAGAGATGTCTGAGGACAGAGCTGGGACAATCCAACATTTGTAGTACTGATGCAAAGAAAGCCCACCAAAAGAGATTTAGATCATTTCTATAGTTCTATAAAAATGTTTTTATGACTCCCAATTTTCATTTAGTTAGCGTATTTTTTCTTCTTCATGTCACCTTTACCCTTTGGTTGACTGTAAAGGAATCCATACACTTACGCAATGTATTCTGTAACAGCATAAGCTGTTTTCAATGATGGGAGCATCAATTTATAGGTAAGTATAACTCAATTAAAGCACATAAGTTCAGGTACTAAAATCAATACAAAGAGCATATTCTGGTACCTCCCAGTCGCCCGCCTCCGGTTTACATATGCTTAACATTTCTGGTGGACAGAATCTTGCTGCTTGTTTGGGATTCTTGACATCACAATATTCATCGTAGAGTAGGCATGCAATGCTTTTAATTTAAATCAATAAGTTAATTTCAAGGGGCAGGGAAGTGAGCAAAAGGGGGCTTATGACCCTTTTTCCTAAAGAGCAACCAATGGTCAGCCACCATTGATTGCTACACAAGGCCACTCCTGAGATCCCAGTTCTAATATCATAAATAATCAAGTACATGAAAATAATAGAAAATGAAACCCATCCTTTTCTGACAACAGTGTCTTGCTTCTGGAGATAAAACTAATGATTTTCCCAGAAAATTTTTAAGCAACATTTGGAGGAAAAGCTAAAGAGAGATTTGAATATTATTCCTTTAGGACAGGATTGCCTGGTAACTTACAGGGCACCTATTTAAATGTGAACTTCAGATAAGCCTCTAAGTATTTAAGATGTTCTTATACTAAAAAGTTATTTGTTTTTTACATGAAATTGAAATATAAGTAGAAATCCTATATTTTTATTTGCTAAATCTGACAATCCTATGTTAGGAATACTTTAGACAGATGAGGGTAAGATACTTTCTCTGGAAACATCAAGCAAGCTATTTTTGTTAGTCCATCAATCAAAGCCAAGGAGCCAATAGGATAGATTAGTATGGCTAAATGTCTTAGGCTATTGGCAAAAATGTGTGGGTGTAGTATTTTTCAGGACAAAATAAAAGAAAGGAAGTTAGCTTTTAGATGGATGAAATGTTCTTTCTTAGCTATGATTTTATTAAAAATATACTGAGATGAGAAAATCAATCCTTTCTCAGATGAGAAGAAATCCAAACATAAGCGCAATAAAACGTGTGAAAGCAATAAAATACATGCTATAGAATTCAACCATATTCCAATATATACTGATAGAGCAAATATGAGAGAGGATAATAATACATGAAGCTAAACTATGCCCTCTTCCATGAAAAATCATAGGCTCAAATTGTCTATGGAGGGGCTAGGCCACTCATAATGACAAAAGATGAAGACATTAATAAGAGTTATATAACATTTTTGTAGTTATATTAAGCTTCTAAGTGAGGGTAAAAAGTAGCAGAAATATTCCCAACCGTGTGATAAAAACAATAAAAAATTACTACAATTGACAGAACTCCAGGATCATAAGAGACTTGTTAGATTCTAAAGGAAGTTGCTAATGAATAAGGAAAGCTGTTAAACAGGCATTGAAAGTCTCCAAAGAACTAGGGCATGCATTAAAGAAATCCTCAGGAAAATGCAATATAGTAAAATTCAGAAAAAAATGTTTAACTGTGGTGTGGTATAAAATTCCAGTGGTGTGAATTTCAGAATCAAGAATAGACCTGAGAAAGAAGAGGAGGAGGAGGAGGAGGGGGACCTTTCTAGCAAAGATCATTACCTGTCAAAACCATGAAGTCTCTTAATAAAATAAGCTACTGACTAGATTTTAAATTTGCATTGGAAATGCCATGATTATTAAAAATTTTTACATAAAAAAAGGCCTGGGTTATTTGAATGTGTTCTCTAACTCTGGTTGTGTGCTTGGAAATAAAGCCCTATCACTGGCGTTCCAACTCTGCTGTGATCCTATTTTGGGGGTTAGTTCCTGGCAGTGCTGCTATGAGCATATTTGCCAAATTGTCTAAAGACCACTTTTCTTGTTATGCAAATATCAGTTTAGTCGTCCAACTTGTGTATACAGTTCTGGAACAAGAAGCATCTGGAAAAAAAGAACATATTATGACAGTTAGCTAAAAGTGGGGGATGGTGATATTCTTTGGAGGAGAAGAATTCTATCAAGGACCTAATGTATTTAATTCTGTTCGTTAAAAACAAATTTCCAATGGTTTCAAGCCAGAAATTAATTAAAATAAAAATGGGAGTTAACATGAAATATTAACAAAACTTTATCATTTCTATTTGTTTTTGTTAACTGTGCTTAATAAGTGTTCAGAAAAAACATGGCATTATATTAATGTCTCCTAAATATTTGAAAATCTGTAATTTAGCACTTCTTACATTTCTTTATTATTATTATTATACTTTAAGTTCTAGGGTACATGTGCACAATGTGCAGGTTTGTATACATGTGCCATGTTGGTGTGCTGCACCCATTAACTCCTCATTTACGTTAGGTATTTCTCCTAATGCTATCCCTCCCCCAACCCCCCACCCCATGACAGGCTCTGGTGTGTGATATTCCCAACCCAGTGTTCAAATGTTCTCATTGTTCAATTCCCACCTGTGAGTGAGAACATGCAGTGTTTGGTCTTCTGTCCTTGCGGTAGTTTGCTCAGAATGATGGTTTCCAGCTTCATCCATGTCCCTACAAAGGACATGAACTCATCCTTTTTTACAGTTGCATAGTATTCCATGGTGTATATGTGCCACATTTTCTTAATCTAATCTATCATTCATGGACACTTGGGTTGGTTGCAAGTCTTTGCTATTGTGAATAGTGCCACAATAAACATATGTGTTCATGTCTTTATAGTAGCATGATTTATAATCCTTTGGGTATATACCCAGTAATAGAATTGCTGGGTCAAATGGTATTTCTAGTTTGAGATCCTTGAGGAATCACCACACTGTCTTCCACAATGGTTGAACTACTTTACAGTCCCACCAACAGTGTAAAATCCTTCCTATTTCTCCACATCATCTCCAGCACCTGTTGTTTCCTGACTTTTTAAATGATGGCCATTCTAACTGGTGTGAGATGGTTTCTCATTGTGGTTTTGATTTGCATTTCTCTGATGACCAGTGATGATGAGCCTTTTTTCATGTGTGTGTTGGCTGAATAAAGGTCTTCCTTTGAAAAGTGTCTGTTCATATCCTTTGCCCACGTTTTGATGGGGCTGTTCGATTTTTTCTTGTAAATTTGTTAAAGTCTTCGTTGATTCTGGATATTAGCCCTTTGTCAGATGGGTAGATTGCAAAAATTTCCTCCCATTCTGTAGGTTGCCTGTTCACTCTGATGGTAGTTTCTTTTGCTGTGCAGAAGCTCTTTAGTTTAATTAGATCTCATTTGTCTATCTTGGCTTTTGTTGCCACTGCTTTTGGTGTTTTAGTCATGAAGTCCTTGCCCATGCCTATGTCCTGAATGGTATTGCCTAGGTTTTCTTCTGGGTTTTTACGGTTTTACATATAACATTTAAGTCTTTAATCCATCTTGAATTAATTTTTGTATAAGGTGTCAGGAAGGGATCCAGTTTCAGCTTTCTACATATGGCTAGCCAGTTTTCCCAGCACCATTTATTAAATAGGAAATCATTTCCCCATTTCTTGTTTTAGTCAGGTTTGTGAAAGATAAGATGGTTTTAGATGTGTGGTGGTATTTCTGAGGCCTCTGTTCTGTTCCATTCATCTATGTATCTGTTTTGGTACCAGTACCATGCTGTTTTGGTTACTGTAGCCTTGTAGTATAGTTGGAAGTCAGGTAGCATGATGCCTCCAGCTTTGTTGTTTTTGCTTAGGATTGGCTTGGCAATACAGGCTCTTTTTTGGTTCCATGTGAACTTTAAAGTAGTTTTTTTCCAATTCTGTGAAGAAAGTCATTGGTAGCTTGATGGGGATGGCAATGAATCTATAAATTACCTTGGGGAGTATGGCCATTTTCACAATAGTGATTCTTCCTATCCATGAGCATGGAATGTTCTTCCATTTGTTTGTATCCTCTTTTATTTCATTGAGCAGTGGTTTGTAGTTCTCCTTGAAGAGGTCTTTCACATCCCTTGTGAATTGGATTCTTATGTATTTTATTCTCTTTGTAGCAATTGTGAATGGGAGTTCACTCATGATTTAGCTCTCTGTCTGTTACTGGTGTATAGGAATGCTTGTGATTTTTGCACATTGATTTTGTATCCTGAGACTTTGCTGAAGTTACTTATCAGCTTAAGGAGATTTTGGGCTGAGATGATGGGGTTTTCTAAATATAAATCATGTCGTCTGCAAACAGGGACAATTTGACTTTCTCTTTTCCTAATTGAATATTTATTTCTCTTTATTTCTTTATTTCTTTCACTTGCCTGATTGCCCTGGCCAGAACTTCCAGCACTATGTTGAATAGGAGTGGTGAGAGAGGCCATCCCTGTCTTGTGCCGGTTTTCAAAGGGCATGATTCCAGTTGTTGCACATTCAGTAAGATATTGGCTGTGCGTTTGTCATAAATAGCTCTTATTATTTTGAGATACGTCCCATCAATACCAAATTTATTGAGAGTGTTTAGCACGAAGCGCTGTTGAATTTTGTCAAGGGCCTTTTCTAAATCTATTGAGATAATCATGTGGTTTTTGTCTTTGGTTCTGTTTATGTGATGGATTATATTTATTGATTTGCGTATGTTAAACCAGCATTGCATCCCAGGGATGAAGCCAAATTGATCTTGGTGGATAAGCTTTTTGATGTGCTGCTGGATTCGGTTTGCCAGTATTTTACTGAGGATTTTCGCAGCGATGTTCATCAGGGATATTGGTCTCAAATTCTCTTTTTTTGTTGTGTCTCTGACAGGCTTTGGTATCAGGATGAAGCTGGCCTCATAAAATGAGTTAGGGAGGATTCCCTCTTTTCCTATTGTTTGGAATAGTTTCAGAAGGAATGGTACCAATTCCTCTTTGTACCTCTAGTAGAATTCAGCTGTGAATCCTGGACTTTTTTTGGTTGGTAGGCTATTAATTATTGCCTCAATTTCAGAGTCTGTTGTTGGTCTATTCAGGGATTCAGCATCTTTCTGGTTTAGTCTTGGGAGGGTGTATGTGTCCAGGAATTTATCCATTTCTTCTAGATTTTCTAATTTATTTGCATAGAGGCATTTATAGTATTCTCTGATGGTAGTTTGTATTTCTGTGGGATCGGTGGTGATATCCCCTTTATCATTTTTTATTGCGTCTATTTGATTCTTCTCTCTTTTCTTCTTTATTTGTCTTGCTGGCGGTCTATCAATTTTGTTGATCTTTTAAAAAAAACCAGCTCCTGGATTCATTGGTTTTTTTGAAGGGTGTTTTGTGTCTCTATTTCCTTCAGTTCTGCTCTGATCTTAGTTATTTCCTGACTTCTGCTAGCTTTGGGATGTGTTTGCTCTTGCTTCTCTTGTTCTTTTAATAGTCATGTTAGGGTGTTGATTTTAGATCTTTCCTGCTTTCTCTTGTGGGCATTTAGTGCTATAAATTTCCCTCTACATACTGCTTTGAATGTGTCCCAGAGATTCTGGTATGTTGTGTCTTTTTTCTCATTGGTTTCAAAGAACATCTTTATTTCTGCCTTCATTTCGTTATGTACCCAGTAGTCATTCAGGAGCAGGTTGTTCAGTTTCCATGTAGTTGTGCAGTTTTGAGTGAGTTTCTTAATCCTGAGTTCTAATTTGATTGCACTGTGGTCTGAGAGATAGTTTGTTGTGATGTGTGTTCTTTTACATTTGCTGAGGAGAAGCACTTCTTACATTTCTGATGTGAAAACTGTTTAAACACTATGGCATCCTAGTTTAAAAATTACATATTGAGTGGTCCAAACAGACCGTAAAGTTTTCAGAAAGCAATATTCATATCACGTACATTGAAGTTAGTTTCGACTGGATATTATACGATACTGCTTATTTAGGCAAGATAGTGTTTTCTTTTAATATTGCAATGTGTGATGTACTAAAGAACTTTAATGTTGAAGCTTTAAAAAGACAGAAATAAGAGAAACCCAAACACATTCTGACTGGCTGTAAAAGTAAGAATAAATAGTACTTGCAAAGCATCATAAAATGGATATAACAGCAAAAAAAAAAAAAAAATGGGTAGAAATGTTATCGTTGATTTTTCTTTGTTTCCTCAAGGAGGAAAAATAACACTTTTATCATGGTTGGGACATAACTTCTAAAGAAAAACAAGTTTAGAGCTTTCTATGTATTTTCTATTTCTTTCTTTAGACAATGTTACCACGTGGTCTGGTCTAATGCAGCTGTGACACATACACATACACACACATCACCGACCAGGATATGCTGTGCTATTGCTTTTGCTTCTTCGTGTGAATATTGAAAGGCCACAGGGTCACCTTCAGCTCCTTGGACACTGGCTTCCTGTGTGTCCTGCTGTGCATATAGGGCCTGCTACCGTGGTGTTTCCTCTGAGTCCCACACGCTGTGCCATTTTTGTACGAATTGAGCCAGATATTTTCTACATGGCATCATGGTCTGCCACTGGAATTTTACACTGAAAAGTTAGCAATAAGCATTTTACTACTCATTATTATTTATATGTTGCTATGTAATAAAGCACCGCAAAGCTTAATGACTTCAAATCACAGCCATTTTATTGGGTATGATGCCATGAGACAGCAATATGGGCAGGATGAAGAAGAGAGAACTCGTCCATGATTGACATGGTTTTGGCTGGGACAGCTCAGCTGGACATAGTGGAACCCATTGGCCTCATTTGCACGTGGGGCCTGGTACTTGCTGTTGGCTGGAATGCCATGGGTCTCTTCCATGTAGATTGTGTTTCTGCCTGTGGCCTGTCACTCTCCCGTCTCTCTGTGTGGTTACCCTCCTTAATAGGAGATTCCGGAATTCTTTATTCGGAGCTGAGTTCCGAAAGGGAAAGTAGAAACTGAAGACCTGAGCTCAAAAGTCCTAGAACATAACTTCTGTGACATTTCATTGATCAAAGCAAGCCACGTGGGCAACCCAGATTCAGGAGTTAAAGAAACAGACTTCACCTCTTGACAGGAGGGTGGCAAACACCTTAGAAAACGCGCATAGGCATGACCATTGGTGGGCAGTTTTCATCACTGTAGCACACTGCTTTTATGGGAGATGTGCAGTGGCCTTTGAAATGAACAGCTGTACCCAATATCATTTTGCTTTGAATAAGGCAGGAGCATGGATTCTAATTTTTCTCCCAAGTATTCCCTGAAGGAAAAAAATTTATATATCCATTTGTGGTTATAATGTTAAATTAGTTTTAAAAGTTTACAATTTTGATATAATCTCTTCCTCCTCAAGTAGCTTAGCTGGTTAATTCAGAAGGACTAAATGCATCTATTTCTATTTTTCTCCCTGTTTGAAAATAGACAAGTCACCTGTACTAATTTTCTATGATAAGACGTGGAGACTAGGTTATATATCTTTGCAGATAAGCACGCTCAGAACTGAAAGAATAAAGTTGAAAGTATGTTGTTTCAGTAGGGAACAGTGGGAAATAATTAATAACCCACATTAGTTCTGTGTGTTGGAATGTTGTTGTGGGGGTAGGAGAAGTAATTATTTTGCAGTTAAATTAATACAAGTCTACTTCCTGATGCTTCTGCTACAGTAACTTCTTTTTGTCTTACCACCTCGAATCCATGTGTTTTGTGATGTGCCATTATCTTGCTTTAAGCTCTTCAGTTTCTTCCAGTGGCTGGTAGAAAACAGTGAAAATTCCTTAGTGTGACATTTATGAGCCTTGCCTGGTTCCAGCTGTCACTCATCATGCCCCACCTCACGGCCTGTGCCCCAGCCAATCAAACTGCCTGTAATTTTCTCAGATGGCAGTCTGGGTCAGACCTGCAAGGCTGCTCGTTCAGTGCTCTCTGTTGTAGCTTCCTTTGGTCCCGGACTTCTTTTACTCTCCCACCTCCCAGAAAACTTGGTCCAAGAACAATGCTTCTCTCTTTAACCTTAGCCAATACTGAATCTTAAGTGAATCTTCTTTATAATCGCCTCCTCTTATGTAGAAGTGACTGTTTTATCCCATGTGTGCTAATTTCCAGACCTTCATAAGTTTTATCTTTGAAGCTATAGTATACTCCTGCATTTAATTACTTACTTATCTTTTTCTATGGCTGGACTGCGGTAAATATATCTTTATTTTTTTTTTTTCTAAATCCTCTCTTCCTAGGACAATGTCTGGCGCATGTTTGGTATTGAAGAAATGAGGCTTGCTGAATTAATGCACATATGCCAAAATCCCTTTTGATAGTGAGTCTTCCTAGTAAATATTCTAGACATGTTCTAAGACAGATGCATAAGTATTATCTCAGCATGGACTTTCCCTGTATGATTCAGAACAGATTACTCAAATATGATTCTTTGTTGTTTTTTTTTTTTTTAATTGAGACTGGAACCATGATGAGAAGGTGAATGTGATCAGTCTGAGGATGTGCTCGGCTAGATTTCTGCAGGGTAAATTTTCTCCTCTATGCCATAAAATAACCAGCAGACTGTTTAAGAGCCACCAGGAACTCCAGTTTTTCTTTCAGAAGTCTGTTAAGACATAATGTTTGATGTGCTTGCTTTCCAAGGCATACATTAGTTGAGTGCAATTATATAAAGGAATGTTGTACCCACAAGCCATATTGCACTGAGTATGTTCTGCAGAAATGTACCTTGATATGCCACATAACACCCATACACATTTGCGGGCCTGCACTCATTATCGATTGAAAACAATCTGATCGAAAAGTGACAGTCTCGATTGCGATTTTCATTTGATCTTACAAGTTATTTCCAAGGGCCACGGTGTTGGCACATTTTTAACTCCTGTGTCTCCTTCACCCTCTAAAACAGACTTAGCCCCACCTTTTCATGGAAAAGCACAAGACCCTCAAATCATTGTGTTGTCCTAACGGCTTTCAAAGAATTACTTCCTTCGAAGTTATTTTCCTCTTTTTTTAACTTACGTTTCTAAAGCTAGAGTCAGGATAGTTGATTCTGGTGCTGAAAAAAATCAGTTAATAACCATTTTTATAAACTTCTACACATTTCTTTGGTGTAGGGTTGGTGTCGTGGAATATTGTGCATTTGGAGGTTAGAAAGAAACTGTTTCACTTCTTTTTTTTTTGAGGCAGGATCTCACTCTTGCCCAGGGTGGAGTGCAGTGGTGCGATCCCGGCTCACTGCAACCACCGCCTCCCGGGTTCAAGTGATTCTCCTGCCTCAGGCTCCCAAGTAGCTGGGATTACAGGCACCCGCCACCACGCCCAGTTAATTTTTGTATTTTTAGTAGAAATGGGGTTTCACCATGTTGGCCAGGCTGGTCTCAAACTCCTGACCTCAGGTGATCTGCCTGCCTCGGCCTCCCAAAGTGCTGGTATTACAGGTGTGAGCCAACGCGCCTGGCTGGTTCACATTTTAAATATGCAACTTTTTAACCAAATGATTTGGGGCAAGTTTCTCCTGTTTTTCTTTTTTTTTTTGAAATAGAGTTTCATTCTTGTTGCCCAGGCTGGAGTTCAATGGCGCAATCTCAGCTCACCACAACCTCTGCCTCCCAGGGTCAAGCGACTCTCCTGCCTCAGCTTCCCTAGTAGCTGGGATTACAGGCATGCGCCACCATGCCCAGCTAATTTCATGATTTTAGTAGAGACGGGGTTTCTCCATGTTGGTGAGGCTGGTCTCAGACTCCCGCCCTCAGGTGATCCGCCAGCCTCGGCCTCCCAAAGTGCTGGGATTAAAGGTGTGAGCCAACGCGCCTGGCTGGTTCACATTTTAAATATGCAACTTTTTAACCAAATGATTTGGGGCAAGTTTCTCCTGTTTTTCTTTTTTTTTTTGAAATAGAGTTTCATTCTTGTTGCCCAGGCTGGAGTTCAATGGCGCAATCTCAGCTCACCACAACCTCTGCCTCCCAGGGTCAAGCGACTCTACTGCCTCAGCTTCCCTAGTAGCTGGGATTACAGGCATGCGCCACCATGCCCAGCTAATTTCATGATTTTAGTAGAGACGGGGTTTCTCCATGTTGGTGAGGCTGGTCTCAGACTCCCGCCCTCAGGTGATCCGCCAGCCTCGGCCTCCCAAAGTGCTGGGATTACAGGCATGAGCCACCGTGCCCAGCCATTTCTCCCCTTTTTCACATGTTTTCTCAGCTATAAAATATTTATCCCTGTAGATCTCTGTTCACCTCGAAAGTCAAGATAAAACTTTCCATTTGCTTCCCAGTATATATTTGGACATTTTGCCATAGTGAACTTACCCATGCCTGTTTTTAAGTGTGTTCATTTGTATTACTTTGGAAAAGCAATTATCTTGCCATCCTCTTTGTTGTCTTCAGATTTCTACTCCCTATTTTTCATTGAGATTTTCTTCTGCCCTCAAGTAGTACATGCTCATCCATCTCCATTGCATATCAATAGGCCTTTGAAAATAATCCTAGCTATAAATCCTGACTATTAAATAATTCAGAATTATTTACTCATCTGCATCATCCTGATTTATATTCCTATGTTTCCCACACTGTGTTCAGTGGTAGAAACACATGCTAAATTATGCATGTACATTTTCTTTTTTCTTTTTTTTTTTAGACAGAGTATCACTCTGTTGCCCAGGCTGGAGTGCACTGGCACGATCTTGGCTCACTGCAACCTCTGCCTCCTGGCTTCAAGCGATTCTGCTGCCTCAGCCTCCCAAGTAGCTGGGATTACAGGTGTCCACCACCATGCCTGGCTAATTTTTGTATTTTTACTAGAGACGGGGTTTCACCTGTGGGCTGGGCTGATCTCAAACTCCTGACCTCGTGATCTGCCCTCCTCGGACTCCCAAAGTGCTGGGATTCACATGTTCATTTTCCAGTCACTATTTACGCATTCTTCAATCATACTGCTTTTCTCAGCGTATACATACATAAAATGTTTTCTGTGCATCAAGCCTTATTCTAGGCACTGGGGATAGACTAAAAACAAACAAAATAGGATAATCTGTTCCCCTGCCCCCTTGAAACTCACGGTCAAACAGAAGAAAAATATATGAAACAAAAGAATAAAGTAAATAATTTTGTCATTTGAATAAACACAAAGATAGAGTGATATTATAGAACAAAATCCTTAACTACTTTTGGACAATGAGTAAGAGTTTTTAAAGAAATGCCATTTAAACAGATACTTTAAAAATAAAGAAAGATTCACCGAATGACAGGGATCAAGGAGGACGTATGAATAAGTAAAATTAACCTAGAGAGGAACTTAAGGAAGAAACGTAGATCAGAATGTGCAGAGCTTTGAAAGAGTCATTTTAAGAATGTTCTTACCTTTTCTGAAGGGTACTGGGAAGATACCGAAAAGTTTCAGCAGAAGGGTAACTTGACCTCATTTGTATTTTTAAAGAAATCATTCTAGTTTCTGTTTGTGGAGCAAGAAAAAAGAAAGATTGTTTGGGAAAGAACAGGAAGTGGGGGAAGATGGTGAGTAGAATTCTACAAGTAGGTTTTGCAAATATATGTGTAGAGCTAGAAGAAATATCTGGTACAGATATAAATTTGGGTCCCTTCAGTTTATCATTATTAAAGGAAAGAATGGGAGTAGGTGAGATTGCATTGAGTGTATATTGCATGAAGAGTGGGGAAAAGAAATTATGAGAAACTTCAACACTTTAAAATTAAGTAGAAAAGTAGGACCTGGTAAGGAACAATCAAGATGCAAGAATGATAGAGGTGTGAGGAACATCCTCAGAATGAGGTTACATTGTATGATGGGTGCTGTGATCACAGCCCTCTTTAAGGGTGGTCTCAACTGCCTGCAACCAATGACTGATCAATAGACGGATATGAAGGCACAGTCTACCCGTTCCAACTAGAACTTGGCCTTTATACAACTCTGAAGTGTTATTTTACCAGTGTCCCCATAGGCTGAAGCTGCGTCCAGCCCACTTTCTCTCCTTGTCCTACCATGCTTCTCTCTACTTTCCTAGGTATTGATCCCAAGAGAATTCCATAAAAGACATCCTTCTTGTTAGTATCCATCTGACATTCTCCTTCCCTGGGAACACAACTGGTAGCACATGGAAAACTGCATGTGTGTGTGTGTGTATGTGTGTGTGTGTGTGTATCTGTGTGTGTATGTGTGTGTATGTATGTGTGTGTGTATGTGTATGTATGTGTGTGTATGTGTGTTTATGTATGTGTGTGTATGTGTGTGTGTATGTGTGTGTGTGTATGTGTGTGTATGTGTGTGTATGTATGTGTGTGTGTATGTGTGTGTATGTGTGTTTATGTGTGTGTGTGTATGTGTGTGTTAAAAGAGTGTGCTAGATTGTGTCTAGTAATCTTGCACAGTCAATAAATAATGTCTGCAATAGGAACAAAGTAGTGATTCGCCCTTTTGTTTCAGTAGTGAATGCAGCTAAATTGGTCAAGTCATGCCAGCAGCAATGGAATTGGACCGTGTAGAGGAATAAGAGAGGGAGACTTAGGATGGGTAATGTTGACAATCTTCCTGAAGAGCTTAGGAGGAAACACAAAATCAGGACCGTGGTAACACATGTAAAATTTGTTTCAGGTGGAAGAAATGACATTGACTTTGGAATGTTCCTCCACAGGTGGCGGAGGGGCCATAGGAAAGACTGGCGTTAGGTTGACTAGAGGAGGATGCAGCACAGTTTCCTGTCTTGGCTTTTGTTTGTTTCAGGGAAGAAAGAGACAAAGATTAAGGACAGCAGAGGGAAATACAGGTTGTGTTTGTGGTGAAAGATTAAAATAGTCATTCTGAAGGGTGATGGGTTGAATTGAGAAAATAAACGTGGTCTCTTTTTTTTTAGGCAGCATCAGGAGTTCAGTTGAGAGTAATGACAATGAATTTATACGGCACAAATGTAGGCAATCACATGTTCTACTTGTTTTCTTGTTTAATATAAATGGCCATGCATTTTGGGTTGGTTGGTAAATGGTGTTTGTGATGAAAACATCTGTTTCCCTTTTTTTTTACTCTCTTAAGAAAAATACCATTTAAAGAAAATTTAAATTACCTTGCATTTGAAAAGAACACATCAATAAGCTTATATAAACATTTTCTCTGTTGGGGAATACTTCCTAATGAATCGCATCCTTTGTCTATAGGGTAAAAGGAAAGAACATTATCTGACTAATAAGGAAGAAGGAGCTCTTTGTGAATCTATAATAATAAGCATAGATATTTGTCAGGCTAAACTTACCTGGTTGAGCCTCTATAATTAGAATATGACTGCTGAAGAGAAGAAATATTTGTATATAATGTAATGAAAGGCTTTGTAAAGTTTATTTGCATAGGGGATGTAGGTGGAAGGCTGGCTCAAATTAATCAGTATTATCTGCGGAAGTGATGGCATTCCACTTCGGAGAATAAACGACATGACATCCTGTGGTTCCTTTGAATTCTGGACATTACATGAAAGGGGACATATTATTGCTCTCTTAAATAATATCCGACTTGTAATTAAAAATGAATGTAGGGTTTAATGACTTCTTTTGTCTTCTTTTTTGTGCAGAGAAAACTTCTAAAGCTCATTTTTAACATTTGCTATTCAATTTATAGATTTATAAGCCTAGTTCTTCTCTAGGTCTTTTTCATTACTGAGATTATTTTATTTTTAAAATGGGAAATTGCAGCAATTATTTTAAGGGCTTATGAATTTTTTTAATCTTGTTTACAAATGTAAGACATTTTCAAATATTTTTAAATTTATTTATAAACCTTTATAACTTATTTTTTGAGTGCTTCAAATTTAGGACAGTAAATTTTTTCTGCATATCTAAATAACTTTTATAAATCTAATTAATAAAAATAGTGACCCTAAAATGCATCTAGTTGTTCCAAAATAATATATAAATACTAAAATATCAATTTAAAATACCATGTCAAAATCAAGCAAATAATTACATATTTTAAGTTTGAAATTATGAAACCATCATTCCAATTCACTAGGAATTCCAAATGTAATATATTTTATTTCACTTAAGTTCTTTAGTGTCTGCATCTACAAACAAAATTTCCCCGATAATTTTATTTTTGTAAGAACAATCAATATGGTGAATCCAAACGCTTTGCCAAATGTTCCAATATTGTTTATATTAGTAAGAAATTTAAAATCAAATATCTGTTTCAAGTACTCAACTGCATATTAGATATTGTACCTTTAAAACTCACTCTCTGCTGGGCATGGGGGCTCATGCCTGTAATCCCAGCACTTTGGAAGGCAAAGGAGGGCAGATCACCTGAGGTCAGGAGTTCAAGACCAGCCTGGCCAACCTGGAGAAACCTTGTCTCTACTAAAAATACAAAAATTAGCCGGGCGTGGTGGGGTGCATCTGTAGTGCCAGTTACTCAGGAGGCTGAGGCAGGAGAATTGCTTGAACTGGGAGGGGAGGTTGCAGTGAGCTGAGATCCCACCACTGCCCTCCAGCCTGGGCGACAGAGTGAGACTCTCTCTCAAAAAACAAAACGAAGCTTTCTCTCATAAGCGAAGTTCTCTTAAACATTACACGTATGTAGATTTCCAACACAGATTGGATCCTTTCCAATGCCAAACTATCTTTACTAGGATTTCAAATTTTTAAAGTATTTCTATGCTTAATTGGAAACCCTGCCGAGGCTAAGGAGACGTGTACACATCATGAAAGCAACGACTATCTGGTAACTGAAGATACTCACAGTACCAAACACTTAATTCTAAATCTTATGCTGTGGGAGATCATGTCATCCTGCGCGACTATGATTTATTATGACCGGAAACCTTTGCCAGGATTTTGATCTTTTTAGATTCTATTTTTTTTTCTGAGCTACTAATAAAAACTTATGTAGAGCTTTTATGTTGGTGACCCTCGGACCTCAAGGAGGAAGTTATACCACCCATTCCCTGGAGTTCCTTGGAACAGATTTTCTAATTATCCTGTCTAATCACAGAACTCTGCCCTCCCACCTACATTGGTCATTTGTCTGTATGTCGAATGCATTATTTTAGCTCTTAAGAAACATATGTGTATTTTCCAACTAAACCGTAAAACTTCGAGGGAATACCAATGAATGCCTTTTCCATCTAACTTTAAAGAACTTTGAACTTCATAGAATTTTCTATTTTTTCGTGTTCTTAATACCACAAAACACAGGTATTAATATCATATGTATTGGCATTTGGATATCTCTTATAGCTTTATCTGACATGGGTTTGAAAATTATAAGGTCATTCTATTGGCATTTATTTAATTATTGCTTATGACATTTTATGTTGATTGAGCCCTACATTTTTGGCTTTTGGAAATAAAGACTGCTGTGATTTTGTCTGTAATGGTGCAAACACATTGTCATTCATTGACATATGAATGTACTTCAAGTTTAAAAGATGTCCTGTTTCTCTTGATCATCAGAAATCTCAGAGCTGACAACACCAGGCATGTGTGTTTGTGTGTGTGTGACAGTGAGAGAGGGAGAGAGAGAGCGAGAGAGAGAGAGATTAAAAAACACCCCAGAACATAGTAAAGTGACAGAAACAAATTAAAGATGAATTAAATTTCATCCAAACTTTAAATATGGTCATTTTGCACCTTTGAGAAAGTTGGGTAGCTTATTCTAGGAAGACCATACTGTAGAAAGGATGGAATACCTGATTAGTACATTAACGTAATTTTGAAGACATGAAATGAATAAAGTACTTGATTCTAATGCATGATATGCAGGTGTATGTAAGAACTTTGCTAATAGTTGTCTTTTTGAAACAGTAATAGATGTTTCCACGTGTGCACAGGTATGTGCGAATATCAGAGATTAAAATAGAAATGGAACCAAAAAGCTGTGCCATCATTGAAAATGTATTTGTTTAAAGACTACGTGACACTTAGGAGGCATTTTAATGCAATATTTTATGTATGCAATTATTTACATATGTTTAAGTGTTTTTTATTTGACTTCCATAAAGTTTAGATTTGTCGCAATCTTATTTTTACCCTTGAGGGAAGAGAGAGACCCTCTCATATTGTTTTATACTGTTTTATACTCAGTACCTGTTTTAAGAAAAAAACAAGGAAGTGAAATCAAAGACAGGCAGCCCAGCGCCAGACCCAAAACCAGGCCTGGGCCTGCCTGGCCTAAACCTAGTAGCTAAAAATCAACTCATGACTTAGAACCCGATGTTACCCATAGATTTCAGGCATTGTATGGAAGAACATTGTGAAACTCCCTGCCCTGTTCCGTTTCACTCTGACCACCGGTGCATGCAGCCCCTGCCACGTACCCCTTGCTTGCTCAAATCAATCACGACCCTTTCTTGTGAAATCCTTAGTGTTGTGAGCCCTTAAAAGGGACAGAAATTGTGCACTTGGGGAGCTCGGGTTTTGAGGCAGTAGCTTGCTGATGCTCCCAACTGAATAAAGCCCTTCCTTCTACAACTCGGCGTCTGAGGGGTTTTGTCTGCGGCTCATCCTGCTACACACTTAGTAGTGTCTGAATCTTGGAAAGGAAGGGGAGGGAATATCCAGATACCTTAAACGGGGTTCTCGGACTTCTAATAAACAGTTAAAATCTTACACACACGGTATTTAAAGCATACAGATGATTCTACATTTGTCCTAACAGATCATAGTGCCATGAATATTTGTCCATTAACGAACATCCCTTACGTGTAAGAACATTTTGCCACTGCGCTTTTAGTTATCTCCTTTTCACCTACTGTCCCCTGGAATAGTCTCTCCCTTTCGTTTCTCAGGGGTCTTCTTGAGCCTGAAGCTTTTATTGGGCCTCACTTTTTGCTGCTTTGTTCCTTCGCCAGTTCTGGGCCTTTTTGCTGTGTCGACTACAGGTTGAAAAAAGGAGAAAGCGCAACCCCAAGCTACTGACCTATGAGTAACAAGGTCACCGAATTCCCCTTAATCCTGCTGGTCTGATCCCCCACTCTGTGAAGACCACAGCTGGGGAAGACCTAACCTTCACTCCAGCTCGCCTGAATTTGTCAGTCTTTGATGATGGAAGCCTGAAATGCAGACCTTATACCCTAACCAATTCTTCCTCGGCCAAAAAAAAAAAAACAACCAAAAACCAAACAAAACAAAACAAAAAAACACGGCCACCTCTTTATGACCAACCATAGTTTTGGTTTAAGCCTTCAAGACGCACTTATCTACTTCATCCACAATTACATTGTAGTATCACGCTAAGCCTGGAGTTAATATCAAGGAGCAAATGGCCTCTGGCCTTTTGGAATCCACATGATCTTGGAACTCTGTGGAGATTGTCTTCGGATCACTTTGCCCTGCTGTTGTCCCCCCACCCCGTGCATTTTGTCTTTTCTATCTCCTTCCCTATTGTCGTGTAAAGTTACATCACGATGTTGAGTGGTGTGTTTTACACCCCGATGTCCCATAAACAAATACTTTTAATACCCTTTTGTTGGTCTAATTTGTAAGTGACCATTTTATACGCCACAGTAAGTACCTGTAAAGTTGGAGACAAAGAAAAGAGAATTGTGTTGTTCTCGTTCTAAGAAAGGGCAGCATTAAACTCCTCCGTAACCTCTTTTCTGTATTTCCGTTTTAACAAGGGTAAAGTTATCACAAAGTGGGTGAATGTAAGCATTCTTCCCTCAAACATCTGTGTTCTTCAGCCTGTCCCACTTCACCCTTTCCAAAGAAGGGCAGGTTTTTAAATAGAAGAGAAGCAATGTTGAATAAAGAGTATATCATGACGCTCCATAATTCATATAACCTCCAGACAAGCTCTCAGGTTTATTGGTCAGAAAACACATGGTGACATTCACTACTTTTTTGTTATTATTTTAAAGATTTCTGTGAGAGTGTGGGGCTCAGTCAAACTTTGTAGGGAGAAATAAGCCACAGTCACAGAGATTCATTCATTCATTCAACACATAGCTTTGTTTCTATTATGCCCCAGTGTCCTAGGCTCTGGGGATTAGACAGTGACCAAAACTGACAGGTATTTAGCCTCATGGAGCTTAAAGCATATTGAAGGGAACAGACAAAACTCACATAGGAATGTGCGATGTGCATAAATAAAATACTTTCGGTAAGTGCCATGACTAAAATACACCGAGGGCTGACATACAGTTGCATGTTGCGTAAGAGAGACTTGCGTTAGGTAAGGTGTCTAGGTTAGCTGTCTCTGAGGAAATTGCATTTCAGCTGAGACCTAAAAGATTACAATGAGGTCGGAGAGTGTCCTAGGCAGAGATAAATAGAATGTGTAAATGACTTTACGTTGAAAAATTCCTAAGCTGTTTGAAAAACTGATAGCGGCCAAGTTGCAGGTGAAATGGATGAGAGCAAGTCAAGCTATTACCATTTTATTACAAACCACACATAGGGTCTTTAAATGTTCCAGAATTTTGATTTTTTTTATTACCTGGGAGAGAATGTAATTTTATTTTCATCAAATCTTGTTCTTATAAACTCCGTTTACATTTTGCTTTCATCTGAGTAAGCTGACCATATAGTGCCCTCGTGTGGCGTAGTGCTGTATTACACGATTAATACTGTAGACTCTTTGAGGCATGATTTTAGCAAAATTCTTTTACACCTTTTTCAGTTAATCTAAGTCACCTCTAGCTGCTCTCACTCAGACTCAAACATAGAATCTTATTTATTTGTATTTTTGTGTTTTACTACGTTCTCACATTCCACTGTGGAATGGACACGCGCTGGGAGCACAGACTCCAGTGACCTCAGGATCCAGGCAGACTGAGAACAAAAATGAGGGAGGCCAGACTAGACCTGAAACAAAGACTCCGAGAGATTTGGAGAAGCAGGTTATAGGAAAGACTTTCAATTTTATGTATTTACTTTATAAATAAGTAATGCCAAAATAAATAGCCTTGGGGATCATTGTATTTTTCAGTCTCTGTCCCCAGATTTCTACGTTTAGCAAATGTACATGGTTAATTTCTCAGTCAACACCACAAATGCTTTGTATCCTTTTGTACATTTTGACTATTTTAGAACTGATTATTTTGTGCATCAAGTTGTCTATTTCTGTTTCCAAGTTCAGCATTTTGCCACAGGTTTATTTTGGAAAGTATTTCAGGAATCTTTGTTGCTCAAAACCAAGCACTGTAGCTGGAGCTGGTTTCTTTCCTCCTCTCCCTTCCTCTCTCTTCCTTCTTCCTTCCTAAGGCTTGAGCCATTTTTCACTAGAAGAGTTTTATTTTTAATTTTATTTTTATTTATTTTTTTTGACAAATGACTGCCAGTATGCTTTATGGAATGCAGCTGTTGAACTTTATTTCCTGCTTTTCTTTGCATTAAAGTAGTCCCAAAATTGTTTTCTGAGGAACTCTTCACTTTGACTGCCAGCGCTGCTTGTGTACCTTTCAAGTCAGAAATTGAGCGGTCTGTTAAGGCCCATCTTTATCCAGCTCCTGCTTTTCACATGAGGATGTTTGTGCTACATGCAATTTTGTTGACTTTTGGAGTGTAATGCTTTGTTTGCAAATGAAAACATAGAATTACAGCTTTCCCGGTACTTGTCAGGGACTATAATCACGAATTCACTGCAGCTGGATACTTTTCAGACACGTGGATAAGATAAATAATATTTATGAAAGATGGCCTGGAGGAAACGAAGCCATCTATTCTGCATTGTTATCTAAAATCTGTTTCAAGATGAAGTGAGACCATCAAAAATGCCTAACTGGCCGGGTGCGGTGGCTCACCCCTGTAATCCCAGCACTTTGGGAGGCTGAGGCGGGCGGATCATGAGATGAGGAGATCGAGACCATCCTGGCTAACACGGTGAAACCCCGTCTCTACTAAAAACACAAAAAATTAGCCAGGCGTGGTGGCGGCGCCTGTAGTCCCAGCTACTTGGGAGGCTGAGGTGGGAGAATGGTGTGAACCCGGGAGGCGGAGCTTGCAGTGAGCCGAGATTGCACCACTGCACTCCAGCCTGGGCGACAGAGTGAGACTCTGTCTCAAAAAAAAAAAAAAAGAAAAAAGAAAAAGAAGCCTAACTGGACCACATCATACTGGGCCCAACACAGTCGCTTCTTACTGAACTGCTTTAGCCATCATAAAACCTTCTCTTCTTGAGGGGCCGTAGGAAATATTTTCTCTTATTTCATATTGGTGTTCTCCCAAATAACTAGAATATATCATGCACGGTCTTGTTACTGGTTATATTTTCTCCTTTCTGCATGTTAATTAGAAAACTCAAAGTCAAATTTGTGCTCTGCCCTGACTCAGTGCATGATTCGTCAAAGTGTCCATTTGTTCACTGACCACGTTTCTGACACCATCTTGCTTCCCTATTTTTTGTATTTTCTAAAGGTTCTTTCTAAAGAGTTTAAGTATTTTATATTGCTATATTGTATGCATTTGCAAGCAACTTAAATGCATTGGGAACAGAAGTGATAGATAAGTAGCAACCATGGGATCGCTATCGATTCTGTACCTAATTATAAGTACATAATTCCTGGCTTAACCGTCTGTAACCTAAATAAGTAAGAATTAATACACCCTATAATTCCTCGATAGCTGAAACCTCCCCCCAGATAAATTTTATAAGCCATGCTAATCCTATTTCTCAGTGCACAGAGGTTGAACTTGTGGACTAATAATGCATTAATATTCCTCATGAAAAATATAGCTAAATAGGGAGAAAGAGATGAAAAGAACCAAAAATATTCTTTTAAGGATAATATTTGATCCTCTGCATCCATTCATTAAAGCTAATATTCATTCTCCATTTCTCTCTGTCCGTCTGGTTCTATGAAAAGACCTAGCCTGCCCTCAACATGTGTGTGACATTAATAGATGTTAGTGATACAGAGATTGCCCTCAGTGCAGATTGACAGCACTGTGTGGAGGTGAGAAGGAGTCTTGTTTACCACTTAGGATCTGGATCTCTGGTCTGCTTTGTCATGCAACACAATCCTTCTGGGATTTGTAAGTGACGACAAGCCTCAGCGATAATTATATTAAAATGCTTTTAACTTAGTGTAAACATAATTTAATAAGATGTAGATGTTCAAAAGGCTAGCCTTGAATTCAGTCTTGAGACCAGAGACAATATGCCTGTGTGCATGGTGTATGTCTGGAAAGCATGTACATTCTTTGACCCCAGTTAATTTCTACGAAGAAGTGTGTTAGTCTCTGATCTAATAATCTCATCTGCAGATTACTACATTTTTATTACGATAAAGAACACCTGGGCTTTTAAAATATAGTAAGGTTATCTTACCTGGAATATTAAATATTATTGAAGTTACAACTTTGGAGAAATTATATTTTTAATGAATATGGTTATATTATACCTGTTCGTTATTAGAGTAGCCCTCAAAGTTGGTGATTTATCAATGCGTTGTTGCTGAATAACAATAGCTTTATTGAATGTCTGCTTGATACTGAGCGTTGTATTAGCGGCTTTTCATATATTATCTCATTTAGTCATCGTAAAACATTTTATGGAATGCATTGTCAACATTTTGAGAATGATAAGTGGAGTAAATTGTTTGCATTCCCTTAGGTGGGCAGGTATTTTATGCTAAAAAAAAAAGAAAATAGTTGCATTCACATCTCTTAACCTATATGCACACTTCCTTTGCACGGTGGGGTTTGGCAAAGCTCTATCTTCTGCTAGTGATAGGGCAATTCTGATTGAAATCATACCATTTTAGATAAAATTAAAAATTAAACTTGTATTTGTATAACTTGAAAATTGTGAATTTTTCCTGCAATGACAGGGAGGCACACATCATGATTGGCACTCAGGTTTATGTTTTAGAGTAGCAAACAGACAGTGATAAGCCAGAAAAATGAGTTTGTACGTAAACTGCAAATATTTTTACTTAATATAGTAAGCAGTAAATAATTAGTCAATGTTTTTGATCATATGAATGACAATTTGAACATGGGAATATTGCAGCCCTTATGCACTGCAGATGAGATTATGGATTGTCACACTGGTTGAAAAAACAATATGAAATTATACAATATGTTTTAAGATGCTCACAACCCCTAAAAAGCTAGCAAGGAAGCTCAGACACATGTGCATAAGGACACACAAGAGCATCCATGGCAGCTCTGTCTACGGTAACGGGGCACTGAAGATTAGCAGGAGAGCAAGTTAACAAATCATAGCATGTTTACAAATGGAATACTACACAGCAGTGTGAATGAGGGACCGGAACTGTAAATGTTAACAAGATTAATCTCCGGAACACAATGTTGAATGAAAATAGCACACCACAGAAAGATACATACTTCTTGAGTATACCTGAATAAAGTTCAAAGCATGCAACACTAAACAACATATTAGAGGCACATATGATGGTACAACTATTAATAAAAATAAAGAGGAATTAAAAACCACACAAGATACAGGATAATGGTAATCTCTTTGGGGGAGAGAGTTGTCAGGTTGAGGGACCCTCAGGGACCCTAAGGTTTTCGGCAACTTCTTTTTTTTTTTATTTTTTTTTTGAGACGGAGTCCCGCTCTGTCACCCAGGCTGGAGTGTAGTGGCGCGATCTCGGCTCACTTCAAGCTCCGCCTCCCGGGTTCCCGCCATTCTCCTGCCTCAGCCTCTCCGAGTAGCTGGGACTACAGGCGCCGCCACCACGCCCGGCTAATTTTTTGTATTTTTAGTAGAGACGGGGTTTCACCGTGGTCTCGATCTCCTGACCTCGTGATCCGCCCGCCTCGGCCTCCCAAAGTGCTGGGATTACAAGCGTGAGCCACCGTGCCCAGCCTCAGCAACTTCTTATTTTGAGCTGGGTAGCTAGGCGGTGGGTGTAAGGAACACCGTTTTACATTTAATCTCAGTGTCTCACGTTTATCACAAGCATTTTTTGTTTTTGCTTTTGTTTTTTTGAGACAGGGTTTTGCTGTGCTGCCCAGGCTGGAGTGCAATGATGTGACCACAGCTCACTGCTTCAGCCACGACCTCTTGGGCTCAAGCAGTCCTGTCACCTCAGCCTCTGGAGTAGCTGAGACCACAGGCGCATGCCACCACCCCTGGCTAATTTACGTGTATATATATATATTTTGTGTGTGTAGAGACAGAGTTTTCCATATTGCCCAGGCTGATCTCAAACTCCTGGACTCAAGTGATCCATCTCCCTCAGTCTCCCAAAGTGCTGGGATTACAGGAGAGAGCCACAGAGCCTGGCCACAAGCGTTCCTTTAGTGTCTATGTATTCAATATTCCAACAAGGACAAACAATGAGAAAATATTTAGACCTTAAATATTTTCTAAGTAAAGTTATTTATATCACGCTCTTTAGAGAAGCACCTCCTCTTATTTTATTATTTACACATATTCTTCTCTGAATTTAATTCATAAAAGTTATTGTCCAGTGTCCTCTAATTTGTGCCACTTTTTCATCAAACGAGGAAGATATGTGTGTGTCCTCGTACCCTGGGTGGCATGTTGCAAATTTTTCACTCCTGGTAGTGCATAGTCCCTCTCTGGAAATTAGGTCAATTGGTAGAGTCCTCTGTATTTCTGCCTCCTGCCCCAGTGTATTAAAAATGATAAAAAGATAGGCCTCTTCTTCTTCGTGTTGTAATACAACCCAAGCATAGCAAAGCTTTGATTAAATGAGTAGAGAATAGTTGGTAGCTGATGCTTGCTATTCCCCAGTGTGATGGTTAATAACGAGTGTCAACTTGATTGGGTTGAAAGATGCAAATAACTGTTCCTGGGTGTGTCTTTGAGGGTATTGCCAAAGGACATTAGCATTTGAGTCAGTGGACTAAGAGACACAGACCCACCGTCAATCTGAGTGGGCGCTGTCTAAGCAGCTGCCATTGTGGCTAAGATAAAAGCAGGCAGGAGAACGCAGAAGGACCAGACTGGCTAAGTCCTCAGGTCTCCATCTTTC
Source organism: Symphalangus syndactylus (assembly GCF_028878055.3). Lineage (NCBI taxonomy): Eukaryota > Metazoa > Chordata > Mammalia > Primates > Hylobatidae > Symphalangus > Symphalangus syndactylus. The sequence continues at coordinate 5,982,634 of NC_072445.2, read as the reverse complement.
TCCCGTGCTGGGTGCTTTCTGCCCTCGAACATCGGACTCTGAGTTCTTCAGCTTTCAGACTCTTGGATTACACCAGTGATTTGCCAGGGGCTCTCGCGTCTTCGGCCACACACTGAAGGGGACACTGCTGGCTTCCCTGCTTTTGCAGTTTGGGACTCAGACTGGCTTCCTGGGTCCTCAGGTTGCAGATGGCGTATTGGGGGCTTCACCTTAAGATCATGTGAGTCAATTCTCCTAATAAACTCCCTTTCATGCATACATCTATCCTATTAGTCCTGTCGCCCTAGAGAACCCTGACTAATACACCCAGCTAGGAGGTACAGTTAAGTTGTAAATACCACCCACAGGCTGGTTCTTGTGGCCACTGCCTCTTACAGTGTTTATTTCTCCATCGAGTTCGCAACGGCTGTGTGCTTGCTGTGCTCTCCCTCTTCTCTCTCAGTACCTGATGGCCAGAGCTGTTTCCAGATCTTTTGCCTTTATAAATGCCTTCTTCCCTCCTACAGCTGATTCCTTCCAACAGGGCTCAGCAGGTGAAAGGCAGTTCACACAATTCTTCTCTAATGAATACTGCTGTGATGCTTTTTGAAATTACTAACATTCCTATCGTTTTCATTAAACAGTGAAGATAGAAGATTAAAGGCCACTATCCCTGCACAAGAGCTCCTCCTTGTGGCCTGCCCATGTTTTAAATGTGCAAACCTTGGTGATATATTGATATCCTGTGATGAGTTTATCCCACATCAACAATTGAGTTTTCTTCTGTTCTTTCGTATTTTATCACGTGTATAATTATTTTTCTCCAGATGAATCTTGTACTGTTTGTTATATTTACTTGTTCTTATATATATTGCCATATTGCCTAGGCTGGGAAAAAAATTGACGTATGCACTTACTTAGTGCCTCATTTGAAAAAAATGATTTCAGTGATATGAAACTCTAAAGTACATTTTCTTCATGTCTGTTTTCTATATTTTAAAAATGAAGTACTTTCATATGTATTCATGTCACTACAGTCATAAGTTCCCGTCCAAAGTTCCTCTGAAGAACCACCTTATCTTACACATCTCAAGGGAATTTAGCTGATGAAATAATTTGAACTACATTAATCACTGTTTCTGACAGGTAAAATGCTGAAATAAGCTTCTTGTAATGAATGTGAATTTTTTGGGGGGCTTGCAGAATATTGCAGATTAATATCACAGAAAGCATGTCTAGTTCATGCAACAATTATTTTCATGCAAATTTTGTGGGGCTTTACAAATAATACGTATTTGTTACCACTCTTCTTGACAGCAAAGAAAATAAAAATAATAAATATTTGAGAAAAGATCAGGTTCACTTATACTACATATACCACATTATCTTTCATGTCAATAGTTGCCTTGCACTTTAAACCTGTGACAAAACATGACAAATTTTAGAAGGGAAAATATTGTAAGATAAATTAATACCTCTGAAGCCTGTATTCCTATAAATTTAGTTGATAAAGCTCAGCTTATTTAGAGTTTTGAAGAGATATTTTCTCTTCAATGAAGAAATCTCCATAATTGAATGATCTAAATTTCAATGATTAAAAGTACTATTAAAAGAAAATATTTATAGAAAAGCTTTCCTTTAACAATTTTTACGTCCAAAATATGATTTATTTTTTCATGAAATGGGAATATGAATGATCATACATTCTTTTACACACACTTCATAAATTAAAAAGTTCTCAATCTATTTTAAAAACCCATATGTAAACAACAGTGTCATAGGATGTGTTAAGAACTACAGCAGTCAGAAAAAGTTAACAACCCTTGAAATGGCACAGGAAAGGACAGGATGTCTTCCAGGAAGAGGTGCCAATTCTGTTTAAAATTAAGAGACAACGGAGTAATGCAAATACTAACTTTACCCTGCAAATTGCAACATTTATCATCTAGCATCAAATGTGTATGCTGGGACTGACACATGCACGCATAGATGGTTTGTGTTCCATAATAAAGTTAATTGGTGAAATAAAATAATGGGTTTAATTTCTAGCAAAGAAATGCTTGGTTAATCTAAATTAGTAATGTTTGCTTATGGAATTTCCTACCCCAATTATTTCAGATGCTGTCCTTGAGATTCTTTTTGTTAAACTGCATGATACACATTTTGCGTGAAGTATTTTTAAAACTTAGGGTATCTCCTTATTTTCTGATTAAAGTAAAATTTCTCAGTGTTTCTGTAAGGACTTTGGCAAATACTCTTTCTGCTTTATAAAGCAAAATATAAGAACCAGAAATCTTTGTAATCCTTCACTATGTTGATGTCTTTTTACAGCAGATTTCTCAGGAATTATTGTTTGTGGTTCCAAATTGAAATTTTCCCTGCATAATCTAACATTCATATCTTCAGATCTGATGTGATAAACTGACCAATCTCTTTGTAAGTGATATTTTGTAAAACTCATTCTGTGTTTCGGACAAGGGAACACAAAGTTGTCACCTTCAAAATAGCTAATGGTCATATCACATGTTAAATTGACTGGGGAAATTCTAAACATTGAAAGTGTTCAAGTCTGGATTTTTCCTCAGGAAATATAACCTTTGGTTATTTATATTTGAAAGAAGCTAGTTTTATGAATTAAGCTTTAATTCTGAGATAATTATATGTTCATAGGCAGTTATAAGAAATAATACAGAGATATTTTATTGCCACTTGCCTAGCTTCCCGCAGTGGTCATGTAGGCCAAACTATAGGACAGTATCGTAACAAAGATGCTGACATTGATATAATCCACTGAACTTATTCAGGGTCAGTTTTACTTTTTACGTTAAAGTACATGATTCATTTAGTTTTTGTTTTTAAAATAAAATATCTGAGGGCCAAGTCTGCTGACTTAGTTCTTTAAATTTTGCAACTAATACAAAGTTACTGAGACTTACAGAGCTTTGAGAAGTGCACTGTTATTTCTAGAGTTAAATTTAAATAAAACACTTAAAGTCTGAGACTATTTTCTAGTTGTAAAAAGGTTAAAACTGCATTGTAGATGTTCTTTTCCTTTCATTTCAAAACCTAAACAATGTTCTATTATTTAAAGGTAGTTCATTAATAAGCAAAGATTTGTTACAACTGTGATGAGAATAACATGTATGTATATTTTAGCATTTGAATACATTCTACATGAAAACATTTCTTTATATTTAAACTATTATTTCATACAAATAGAAGTCAAAAGAAATGTTATCAGATGCTATAAAATAACTCTTCCATAATGTAGGATGCACTAGGAAAATAGTGAATACAATATCATGTGCTGTTTTGGCATTAGATTTTCCATACATTAAGATAAATGCGTTCATTAACTTCTTCCACCCACCTTTTTTATTTTGGAGATTGACTTCATATTACTGTGATAAGAGGCAAATTGAAATCCTGGCTTCCTGATGATATATCTTCTTGTATGAACTCTTGTTGATGTAGATTAAGTGGGCTAGCAGATACAGTAGTACTCATAAAATAGTTTTTCAGAGCTTTTTATAGTTTAATAAACATTTGCCTATTTCCCAAAAATATCGTGCAAACATACTAAATTTAAGTCAATAATCCGCACTTTATATATCTATTACCATTGTCTAACAATGTAATTTATCTATTTGAAACTAAATTGACCAAAGACATTAACAAACATATAGGGAAATTTAAGTTTTATGTCTTTATGGAAATATGTTTTAAGTCCTGCCTTTTTGTAATTGAGAGTTATATTTTTACTCGAATATTTAAATGTTATAAGTAATTACAATCATAAGGCAACCCCTATCATGAATGAATCCTGATTTGGTGAGGTGAAATGTCTTAGTTTATGTTTGTATAAATTGTATACAGTATTGTGTAATTTGTATAAAATATTTTATCTGAATTTAGTTCTTTAGTTCAGATTGAAAAACCTCTCCTGCCTAGCCCTACCTCCAATAATTGGAAAATCTACTTACTGACATGTCAAGTCACTTCTCTTGAGGAATAAACTTCTAAAAGTAGTAGTCATAGAGTGAGTTTAGACAGAAATTCAGAAACGTCAACTAAAGTTAACTATACCCCTGTTGTTCACTGTTATCATGACTTTCATTTTTCTATCCGGCCAAAAATACTTCTAGTTTTATTCCCTCCAAGTTTAATGCCTTCTTGTTTACATGCCTATTGCATGTTGTCACTTATAAGTAGGAGCTGAAGAGTAAGGACACATGGACATAAACAGAGATAACAGACACTGGGAATTCCAACAGGATTTGGATTATGTATTATATTATTCACATTAAGTCCTATGAGCCTATCAGTGGAGGTGCATAATAATTATTTCAAAAATAATTTTAAACATGGAAGTTTGAAACGCATTTTTGGCATAGTTTATCAGGGAAAGTTGGAGAGAAGAGCAGAGATTTTCTAGCTGTCCTCTTGGTATGCTTGCTTATGCATTAGCTTGCATAAACTGACACATCCCGTGTCAGCCCTGAAACCCTTAAGCTGGAGTTTGGGGAGGTGAGGAATCTCTGGACATATCCTTGAGTTGATTGATTATCAGTTTGAAAGTGCAGTGTACTAGTCTGTTCTCATGCTGCTAATAAAGACACACCCGAGACTGGGTCATTTATGAAGGAAAGAGGTTTAATGGACTCACAGTTCTACATTGCTGGAGAGGCCTCACAATCATGGCTGAAGGTGAATGAGGAGCAAAGTCACATCTTACATGGCAGCAGGGAAGAGGGCATGTGCTTTATAAAACCATCAGCTCTCATGAGACTTATTCAACATCACGAGAACAGCATGGAAAATAACCACCTCCATGATTCAGTATCTCGCACGGGGTCCCTCCCACAACCTGTGGGGATTCTGGGAGCTACAATTCAAGATGAGATTTGGGTGGGGACACAAAGCCAAACCATATCAGGCAGACCTTACTAATTGTCACCACCATCTTTTTATTGTATTTATCTTATGTCTAATTTTAGATACATAGATTATTTGTTACATGGCTATTCCATGCGTGATGGTAGGGAATGTGCTTCTAGTACACCTGTCACCCAAATGGTGAACATTATACACAATAGGCAGTTTATGAACCCTCATTCCCATCGCCCTCCCCGCTTTTGGAGTTTTCAGTGTCTGTTATCTCCATCTTTATGTCCATGTGTCCCCATTATTTAGCTCCTACTTGTGACAATATGAAATGATTTGATTTCCTGCTTCTGGGTTTGTTCACTTAGAATAATAGCCTCTAGCTCCATCCACATTGCTGCAAAGGGCATGATTTTATTATTTTTATGACTGTATGGTATTCCATGGTGTATATATACATTTTTTAAATCTAATCAACTGTTGACTACCAGCTTTTATTTTATTTATTTATTTTTTTAATTTCATTTTTTGAGATGGAGTCTCACTCTGTTGCCAGGCTGGAGTGCAGTGGTGCCATCTCGGCTAGCTGCAACCTCCACCTCCTGGGTTCAAGCGATTTTCCTGCTTCAGCCTCCCAAGTAGCTGGGACTACAGGCACCACCACCACACCCGGCTGGACCACCAGCTTTTAAAAACAAACTTGATTGACTAATTTTACTAGTTTTTGTGACTCACGACTCATTCAACACTTTGGAGATTAAAAATACATCCTCTGGTTTTGCATCCATGGATTCAACCAAGTGCTAATTGAAAATATTTGAAAAAATGAAAAACAAAAAAAGATACAAATAACACAAATTAAAAACAATACAGTATAACAACTACATAGCATTCATATTGTATTAAGTATTATAACAACTCTGTAGATAATTTAAAGTATACGGGAGGATGTGCATAGATTATATACACATATTACACCATTTTATGTAAAGGACTTGAGTATCTGCAGATTCTGAGGAGGGTCCGTTCTGGAACAAGCGCCCCACAGGTACCAAGGGATGACTGTATTCAGACTGAAACAAAATATTCTTAAACAGAAGCCATTGGCCCATATAATATAGTTCTAATACTAACCCTGCTTTTAAAACCTTTAAATTACATGATATTTTCTTTAAAAAATGGTGACTTTTTAAAAGGCACGATCATGTTGGTTGTATTTAATTTTAACTACATGTTCTAAAAGGGTCTCCAAAATAAAATCGAAAAAAAATAACCCATTCACTTTTAAAATACTGAGGTTTTGTTGCCTGTTTATAGAGGAGGTTACCAAAAAAAAAGAAAAGAAAAAGGATCTTACATGTATCACTACACTGAAGCAATTGCCTTCAGAATACTTAGCATAGACTTAAATTTGAGTCTTGTAACATTCTGAGGAACATTTATGATGGGAGGGTTGCAGATGTTTATGGCAATTTAAGGAGGTACACATCTTAAACATACATCAGTAGATTATGAATTCAGAAGTGGTGATTGGTAGCACTTTATAATCTGCAAATTGATTTGCTAAAGTCTACCCTATAATAGAGGAAAGTGTAATGTCAGATGTAGCAAATTGCAATTTTGGGGCATATGTTAATAGTATGCAGTTTCAATCCTTCATTAAAACAAAACAAAACAGCTAAAAATTATGGTCTTTTTAAAAAAAAATAATTATGTTGTGTATGCATGTGTATGTATTTAAAATATGTTATTTACCTAAATATTCTGTCTACTTAATTTTGGAGTTCCCCAAATTTTCTAAAGACCAGTTAGAAACAAAATGAGATCTTAAAATATTTTATCATGAGCATCTGGATTCCGTTCCTTTGTGTGTAATATTTTAAGTTACCATCATCTCTCACCTTCTAGGGCCTTTTATTTATACGTGCTTCAATCTGATACTAGGCGTATGCAGGCTTATTCAAATGTGTGCCACTCACAGCCTGCAGTGCCTATGACATTGAAGGAGTTTCTTAAAGTCATTTAGACTCTCCATCCTTGGGTTTATACGACACATTTGTTACTTCAGTAATTCAGTATGAATGATCCTCAGTACCTCAGGAGGAACAAAGCTCTTATGCTTAGAGATGTTAATATTTAGAAGCTTTGGAAGGTTCGAAATACTTTAAAGGAGACAAGCATTCTCTTAAAAAGCTAGAATATTTCCATATTTCCTTTATAAACATGTTCATGGTTGATAAATAAGTCAGTTTTGGGTCACAAAAAGGGGTTGTGCTGCACACTTCTGCATTTGGAATTATCCTCAGCATAGTAAGCTTTCAGGGTGACACGTAGATGGAACTTTTTTAGAGATATATCACTTTCTCGGGAAAGTATTGTGGAGTAGAACAGATTTATAGAGCTGGAACCGTATTATACAGAGCTGTAGATCACTGCTGCTGACCAATGAGACCAGCTTTTTTTTCCCTTTTTGCAAATATTCACCAAATGTCCTTTGTTTTATCTTTCCTTGTTGAAGTAACAATTCAATTAGTTTTTTGGTCTGAAAAATAAGATCATTCCCTGTTCTAAATCATTTTTCTTGATTTTTGTTCCTAATCTCATACCATAAACAAATGTTTTTGTTTAGCTGTGTTTGTCAGGAATGACAGATTTAACAGCAAAGCATAAATGTAGATAGGTAGTTAAAAATCCAGTACAGTAAATCACTGCTTTTACCATGTGTTTGTGAAGGGTTATGATTAAAAATGGAACCTGAGTGAGGTAGATAAAAGAAATCCAATAATGTTATTTTAGGAGGATAGTGTTGTAACTTTCAGAATTGTAATCATTATAAAGAGCTTTTTTTTTCCCCTTTTTTAAACTATACATTCACTTCTGGGACACATGTGCAGAATGTGAAGGTTTGTTACGTAGGTCTACACGTGCCATGGTGGATAGCTGCACCCATCAACCCATCACCTCCATTAGGCATTTCTCCTAATGCTCTCCCTCCCATAATTCCCACCCCTGACAGGCCCCAGTGTGTGATGTCCCCTCCCTGTGTCCACGTGTTCTAATTGTTCAACTCCCACTTAGGAGTGAGAACACGCGGTGTTTGGTTTTCTGTAGAGAATATTTTTAAAAGGAAAACAGATAGTATAGTTATTACTACTGAATGTATTTAGAAGTTCTAATAAGTTCATATTATGAATGTAATACTGCCTTTTGCCTGAAGCACCTAGTGGGTAATTATAAAACTCATTGCGACCTAATTGATTAAATAGGTAGAGTGACAATTTCCACTTGTTGATGAACGTTACACATGAACTGTCACATGTCGAAACAGCAGAAACTCTTTTTTTTTTTTTTTTGCTATTTGGTTGCAAGATGGTTTCTTTGCCTTTTTCTTTTAATTATTATTATACTTTAGGTTTTAGGGTCCATGTGCACAACGTGCAGGTTTGTTACATATGTATCCATGTGCCGTGTTGGTTTGCTGCACCCATTAACTCGTCATTTAACATTAGGTATATCTCCTAATGCTGTCCCTCTCCCCACCCCACAACAGTCCCCGGAGTGTGATGTTCCCCTTCCTGTGTCCATGTGTTCTCATTGTTCAATTCCCACCTATGAGTGAGAACATGTGGTGTTTGGTTTTTGTCCTTGTGACAGTTTACTGAGAATGATGGTTTCCAGCTTCATCCATGTCCCTACAAAGGACATGAACTCATCCTTTTTTATGGCTGCATAGTATTCCATGGTGTATATGTGCCACATTTTCTTAATCCAGTCTATCACTGATGGACATTTGGGTTGGTTCCAAGTCTTTGCTATTGTGAATAGTGCCTCAGTAAACATATGTGTGCATGTGTCTTTATAGTAGCAACGATTTATAATCCTTTGGGTATATGCCCAGTAATGGGATGGCTGGGTCAAATGGTATTTCTAGTTCTAGATCCCTGAGAAATCGCCACACTGACTTCCACAATGGTTGAACTAGTTTACAGTCCCACCAACAGTGTAAAAGTGTTCCTATTTATCCATTTATCCACATCCTCTCCAGCACCTGTTGTTTCCTGACTTTTTAATGATGGCCATTCTAACTGGTGTGAGATGGTATCTCACTGTGGTTTTGATTTGCATTTCTCTGATGGCCAGTGATGATGAGCATTTTTTCATGTGTTTTTTGGCTGCATAAATGTCTTCTTTTGAGAAGTGTCTTTTCATGTCCTTCACCCACTTTCTGATGGGGTTGTTTGTTTTTTTCTTGTAAATTTGTTTGAGTTCATTGTAGATTCTGGATATTAGCCCTTTGTCAGATGAGTAGGTTGTGAAAATTTTCTCCCTTTCTGTAGGTTGCCTGTTCACTCTGATGGTGGTTTCTTTTGCTGTGCAGAAGCTCTTGAGTTTAATTAGATCCCATTTGTCAATTTTGGCTTTTGTTGCCATTGCTTTTGGTGTTTTAGACATGAAATCCTTGCCCATGCCTATGTCCTGAATGGTATTACCTAGGTTTTCTTCTAGGGTTTGTATGGTTTTAGGTCTAACATGTAAGTCTTTAATCCATCTTGAATTAGTTTTTGTATAAGGTGTAAGGAAGGGATCCAGTTTCAGCTTTCTCCATATGGCTAGCCAGTTTTCCCAGCACCATTTATTAAATAGGGAATCCTTCCCCCATTTCTTGTTTTTGTCAGGTTTGTCAAAGATCAGATGGTTGTAGATGTGTGGTGTTATTTCTGAGGGCTCTGTTCTGTTCCATTGGTCTATATCTCTGTTTTGGTACCAGAGAAATTCTTTTATATATTTTTAAGACATTATCACATCAAGGTATTTTGGTGTGATTTCCAGCAGAATCGGCTAGAAAATGTTTTTTTTTAAAAAAAGAAAATGTGATTTGAGTATTTGATTATCATCACTGACTATAACTATAAATCATTTCCATGCTCTTATAATCCAAAAACTACCTGTGGGAAAATTATTAGCAATCACATCTATGCTGAATGTTCATTCATACATAAATTAAAAAGCATTTTCACACAGAGACCTGATTTTTGTGTACATCAGAAATAGAATAAAACCTAATATGGGTATTGTATTAATAATCCCATGTGGTGAAGGAACGATTAACTATATCTGTAACCATAATCTTGAGAAATATCTTACCTTTTAGTAAATAATAAAACCCATCTGCTGTTGCATCTCTCTGAGGTTTATAAAATTATGCTAGGGTTAGTTATTTTAATCAGCACAGGACATTTTGGCCCCGGATCTGTTGTCTTCTGGGAAAACATTGGCTTCCACAGAAGGTGGTCGTTTCGAAGGCTGGCAGCGATTTCTGCTGGTGACTGTCACCGAGGATTTTCATCCCTAACAATGGGAAGTGTAAATATAATCTGACTGCTGTGGCTAATTTGGGTCCCTTTACAACTGTAAATAACTAGTCCAAGGTTTTTGCTTAAGGTGTCACACCAATGTTACAACTCTTTTGAATTTTTTCAAGTCAGGAATAGACATCTCCTTCTTACTGCTGTGTGAAAGATAATTAATAGATCTTGTCTGTGACTCTTAACTTGGAAAAATGATTTGTTATGGGCAGAGAAATAACAGAGAATAAGAAATCTCAAACTTCGCCATCTCATGATCATCCCTGTTCCCACCTTGGAATTTGATTTAATGTTCTTTCACCTTGGACAGCGGTCAGTGTTTCAACATTAGAAATCCTAGAAGCATGTTCTTGCTATAGTTTCACCCCAAGGACAAGATGATTGCAAAACTCCACTCGATTTGAGGATTTTATTTTCCCTGGTATGATTTGCAGCCACCTGGAAAATGCCATGTTTATTTATGTTATTCTTCTTTATAAAGATTGCGAAAAATCAATGTCAAGGTGAATTCACATGTGCAAATTCTCAGCAACAAGTTAATTTAATGTCAAAGTTTAAAAAAAATGTCGTTATCATTCCTAAAACCAATTTTAGAAGCTGGAATTGTTTTACTGAATAAATTCAGGTAAAGTGCATGCTTCCTTTGAACACCTGCATCCTGCATCTCATGGTCAGCAACCAAGTTAATAATTAGGAAACACATCGCATTTCAGCTGAGTTGTTTGAGCTCTCTGTGTTTAAGTATAGTCTCATTATTCAGATTGTTTTTTTCTTTTTTTGGTAAGATGTATTTTTTACTTTTAAAGGAACCTGTAGTCATTGTTTACTCTGTAACTAAAGGTGGACACAGATATAAAATATTGCTTGCCTGTATTTTCTATATTTGACCAGGAGTTATTAACAGAGTTGTTTGATAGTAGAGACATGTTCTGTTGAAATTTGTGAAAAAAACATATTTTATCTAGATGAACCTGTTTACCAAATACTTTTTGGATATACAGCTGGAAGCACCAGAAATTTCCCTCCTGGAGAAAGTAAAGTCACACTTTTTAATTGTGTTAGTTCTATGCAGCTGCTGTAACAAATTACCTCTAATGGCTTGGTGGCTAAAACCCCAGAAATCCATTATCTTAAATTATGTATCTTAGAAATTCAACAAGGGTCTCAGTGGGCTGAAATCGAGGTATCAGCAGGACTGAATTCCTTTCTGGAGGTTCTACAGGGTCCATTTCCTTTCTTTTTCTATCCGGCAGGGGCCACCCGCATTCCTTTGGTCCCACAGCATCCTCAAAGCCAGCAACACTGCTCTCTCTGTTTCTTTCTTCCATAGTCACATCTCCCTCTGACTCTCGCTCTTCAGCTTCTCTTTCCCATTTTAAAGACCATTCTGATGTCACTGGGCTTGCTGGGATGACTCTAAATAATCTACCTATTTTGAGGCCAATTGGCTAGCAATCTTAACTTTCCCTGTGCCATGTAACCTAACATATTCACAGGTGTACAGAGATTAGAATGCGGACATTCTTGGGGGATATGGCCTAGTTCTGCCCACCACAAAGATGGAGCCAACTCTTAAAACAATCTTTGAAAGGCATAACTGATTTTTGGGTGCAACAGTAAAATTTAAATATTAATAAGATAATCAAAACAGCACGTCTAAAATAATTTGTTTTAAAAGTTAACTTACAAATTTCAATTGAAACATATTTTTTTTTATCAGAAATCCTAGCAGAGTTATATGCTGTCCGACTACTTCACTAATGTGATCCCCAAACAATTACAGGTGTACGAGTCACTGTAGTTTTACGACATTAGCAAAACTTTGTACCAGGTTTTGTCAGTCACAAAACGCGAAATTTCAAATCCAAGTTTCTCCCTCCTTCATTGATAAAAAGTGAAGTCAATACTCAGTCTTACCTGGCATTCTTCTTCTTACTTGGGTTATAGGCCTGTGTTCTAGATGCAAAGGAAATTGGGTTTTTGCTTTCATCTTAGAGAAGAATTTATAAGGTGAAATTTTCCCAGACACAGGCACAGTATTCAAAGAAATGCAGATCAAAAAGCATGAACAGTGTTAGCTATAGGGCTGTCAGAACGGAATCGTTGCTTGACCCTAGCAAATCATAGCTTTGTTCTGTTTTCCCCCAGATAATGGTGAGAAATCACAGAAAACATTTGGGGAGATTTCAAAATTGTTAAAATCATATATGTTGGAGTTAATATAGGAGAAAATTATGCCTACTGATACTAATATTTGTCTATGTCATTTTTAACAATCAGAGTTCATTTAAGTGATTTTCTATTCATAAGTAAGAAATCTATTACTGTAAGTTCTTGATTAAGCTTATTAGATTCATTCATTCTAAAAGCCTGGTTACATTTTGTCACATATCAGCTCATTTAAACAACTGATACTCAAATACTTAACCTATGTTTATGCAAGGTAACACTAACTATAGTCTTTAAAGAGGGAATGAGTCACCATACTTGGCAGCTATGCAAAAGTTTTGCATTGTTAATCATGAGCGTAATGTAATGTGGCAGAGGGCATGGGGCCTTTTGAGTTACTGGGCGAAGTCTAAAAATAGCTGCCATTCACTGAGTCCAGACCGTAGACGTTGCTCTGAGAATTTTTTTATGCTGCCCTCCTCCCCCCCTTTTTTTTTTTTGAGGCGGAGTCTCACTCTGTCACCCAGGTTGGAGTGCAGTGGCACAATCTTGGCTCACTGCAAACTCCACCTCCCGGGTTCACGCCATTCTCCTGCCTCAGCCTCCAAGTAGCTGGGACTACAGGCGCCACCACCACGCCCGGCTAATTTTTTTGTATTTTTAGTAGAGACGGGGTTTCACCGTGGTCTCGATCTCCTGACCTCGTGATCCGCTCGCCTCAGCCTCCCAAAGTGCTGGGATTACAAGCGTGAGCCACCGCGCCCGGCCTTTTTTTTTTTTTTTTTTGAGACAGAGTCTCACTTTGCTGCCCAGGCTGGAGTGCAGTGGTGCAACGGTGGCTGACTGCAGTCTTGACTCCCTTTGGGCTCAAGCAATCCTCCCACCTCAGACCCCCAGGTAGCTGAGACTGCAGGTGTTGCCACCACACATGACCAATTTTATTATTTTTTTTGTAGAGATGAGACCTCACTCTGCGATCCAGGCTTGTCTTGAACTCCTGGCCTCAAGCTATCCTCCCATTTCGACCTCCCAAAGTGCTGGCAATACAGGCATAAGCCACTGTACCCAGCCTGTGTTAACTTTTCTTTCTACCAAACTTTTGAGATAGGTGCTAAGCTTATTCATATACTGAGATGTAACTTGACAAAGGTCACTCAGCAGACTTATGGCAGAGTAAAATCTCTGTACATCTGTTTTGTCTCCTGTGTACATGTGCTTTGTTTAATACCCTACCTTTAAGTGGAATTGGTGTGTGTGAATATAACTAAGCAAATTATACCACAAGAGTGATCCTCTTGGGATTATTTCTTGTTACATAAGCCTCCCTTATAGCAGGCTGGAGAGTTTCCTCTAGCTTTAGAGAAGTAAGCTGCTATGTGTTGAGAGGGCCATATGGCTTGGATCTGAAGGTGGCCTCCAAGAGCTGAAAGCAACTCTCGTTGACAACCAGCAGAGAAACAGGGACGTCAGTCCTCTAACTGCAAGAAGCTGAGTTCTGCCATCAATCAGAATGAGACTGGAAAAAGACCTCCGAGTTTCATGTGAGAATTGCAGACCGGTTGACACCTTGATTTCAGACTTGTGAGACCCAGAGCAGAGGATGCAGTTGAGTCACACACTCAGATTCCTGACCCATGGAAAATGTGAAATAATACACTTGTGTTGTGTTACACTTCTAATTTTGTTGTAATCTGTTATGCAGCAAGAGGAAACTGACATATTATGAAGGTTACACAGCTGATGAGGAGTTAAGTATTTTGCTGAGGAAGCTCAGCTGCAAATCCTCTGGCCTCTCCCATTATAGATGGTTGCCTTCAAATTCGAGGACTCAGCCGTGAACCAGTCCAGGGAACTAGCACAACCCTTGTCCTCTGGGCCAAGCTCCTAGGTAGTTCCACTCTCATTAGAGAATTACGGTTTGGTCCTCTGATGACCAAATTTAAAGACAAATTATTGGTGATTTGAAATTTATCTGAATGCTAATATATGATTAGCTCTAACAATCCTTAAAAAGAAAGAAAGATTTTCTAATAATTACTTTTATTCCTTTAGCAAATATAAGTACATCTGAATCAGGTCTTTTAAACTGATTTTCTTTTAATGAAAATAAAAGTTGGGGGCCTGAAAGAATACATACAATGTAAAAGCACAATAGAGCTAAGATATTTGAGGAAGTGTCTATTCAGGGCAGCTTGAATCTATGCTCCTGGAAATAACATTTTAAAAATAAAAAAGAGAAAGATCTAAATATTTTAAAGGGTGTATGTACCTAATAATACCTATCTTTTCCAATTTTATTTCAAATGTGCCATGCTGCCATAAAATAAAGGTAAGTTTTTTTTCTTTGTTTGTTTGTGTTTGACTTGTATATCTTTATCACAGGAGTATAACAAAGATTATATGTATAGTCATTAATCAATTTGCATTCCAGATTGTTATTATATATATATTTGCATTCCAGATTGTCCATATATAGGGAAATAGATAAGTTGAAACAACTTTCAGAAAGAAATGAAGCAAAAGTGGTTAATAAATATAATAGCATAAAAATTATTGTAAGAAACCGAAAGATTTGTAGCCCGTAAAGATTTCATTAATGTGGTGAGAGACACAGGCTCCGTATCTCTCTGTTGTCAGAGTTAACTTGATTTCCTCACAAAAAAGTGCTTTCAACAATCATTGTGGTTGCTTATCCTAGAATTATAGAATATGTTTTTCTTTGCTCAATTGTAAAGTAGTAATTAGTGCTTATTCTCAGGATATTTTAAATAATGTGCGAGAACAATTTACAATCTCAAGGAAGATGACTGCAAAGCGGCTTTTAAAACACTGTGTATATGATTCAAAAATCATTGGTAAAGACATAACAATCGTGTTGTGTTGAATACTTACTTCCAAATCGATGCCAAAGATTGTTGGCCACTAGTTAACCATATTTTGAACTATAAGAAACAAAATCTTTGGCAAATTCTGTCTGTAAAAGCATCAGAAACCTAAAAAGCCTCTACTTAGAAAATGAAATTTCCCTTATAATAACCTTTCCTCCAAAGGGTTATATTTTTGTAATGTTATGGAAGAAATAAAAATTATTTGACAAAGTAAAATTTTAAATGCCTAAAAATACAGCCTGATATGAGTTTTCACATTCATACCAATTTTTAAACTAAATATAAGCATGTGTATATATATATACACTCACATATATGCTGCCATTTGTAGTTTTACTTAGACATGTTGATTCAGTGCAGTGGTTATTCCAAATTTTGTCTGAAATATTTTAGATTAACTATTTAAAGAATAGTCCCTGTATTGAAAAATTGTCCATCCCATGGCAGTGCAGATGATAAGCTTTCTGTACTTCTGTATTATTCCCTGCTCTCAACAGCTGCTCTTAATTGAACCCTAGGTACGATTTAGGATTGTTTTCTTTTGCTTTGTTGTTCTAAGAATTCTCACTTTAAATCCGTCTAAGGTTACAACAGCCTCTTATCATGTAGCTTTCGTACAAATGTGACATGGTCTCATTATATTTCTGCCAATGGATTTTATCGCTTTAATAATCCTTTGCAATATTTATAGAATGTCATGATGAATCATATTATATTTATCATATCACACAATAAATAGCATGACATGCTAATAAATCATTCCAGTTTGGAGAGTGTTGAAATTATTCTTTGTAAGCTTACATCAAAATGATTAGTCAGCATCCAGTCTCTGCATTAAATCTGTAGTCTTACACCAATTTATAACTTAGAATGGATAATGCAAATGAATACTCAAAATTATTTAATTATTTGCTAATATTTTATATAAGTTAACTTCTTTAGTTGTACAAAATACTAAATTACGGAACCAAATATTTTTTATAATGAACCATTTTCTTAAGAATAATACAATAGACATAAGTCTAATAAGACTTTGCAAAAATTGAGATGTTTGTTGAACATTTTTCAAATTAGCAAGAATAAATTTAAGAGAAAACTTTATTTTAAGGATATTAGAATCCACAGAGAAGAAAGGAATAGAGAAATATGATTTAGTCTGCCAATTTTATATGTGAAAAAACATAGGCTCACCTATGTTAAGGAATGCAATCAGTTAGACTGACAAAGAAATGAAATTAGAAATTAGGTTTTCAGACATTTATCTTAGTGGTACTTTATAATAAGTTCTTTTCTGTTCTCTTTAAAATTTCATGTTGAGTTTTAAGAATTTAAGAAATAATATATAAATATTAAAAGATAATTAAGCTGATAGATATAATCAATCAAGTTAGCTTAGATTGCATCAGAATCTTTTGGAATCCGGGTGTTATCTTCTTGGCTGCGTGTTTGAAGCCAGCAATTTCTTTTCAATTGTCTTTTGCCTTAATGTGAATTCTTTATTAGCTCTTTCGAAACAAAGACACTTTCCATGGACAAATACGAGTCTCCAGCTCGATGACTGTAGGGTTCCTGAGGTTGTGTGGCTGACACAGGAAGCCCGAGGCAATAGCTGAGCAAAGTGGTTCAGGTTGTGAATTCTGGAGTCGGCTTTTTTGGTTTGAATCCCAGATTAGACACAAATCAGAAATGTGATCACAGGCCAGTTATCTGATTTTTCTAAGCCCCAGTTCCCTTCTGTTAAAAATGGGGATAATAAAGAATACAACACAGCTCACATCTGTTGTATGATTAATTATTGTATATCAAGATCAAAGGAGGACAATATCTGCATAATAATCAGCAAATAACAGCTATTGTGTATACTAGTAACAGGGACTAAGAGGAATCTTTCTGAACAAATGTTTGGAAAACATGGTAGAGATTGGCAGCCAAATTTAGTCAAATAGTTTACAGAATTCCTGCGATTCACTGCTTTTCTTTACAATAGATACCAGAGCCTTGGAAATGTTTTTTTTAAAAAAAACTATTGTTTACCTAAAGATCCATAAATATATCAGGCTCCGCACAATTAAGTAGAAAAAGAATCTTTTTTATATTATTATTATCCTGTAGCATTTATCTGTACTTGGTGTCATATCAAAAACCTTTGCGAGAGGGCCTGGTTTCTTCCAATTACAAAGTAGGAAATGTATTTATTTTGTAAACTTTCACCAGTGCTCTAGTTACCAGTATTTATTTTTGCCTTCTAGTCTTACGAGAAATCTCACTGAAAACTACAATACCCTCTAGTGTACATGATTGCATATAGTTTAAACATTGTTGTTTTAGGATTTTTATGCAAAGTAGTAAAAATTTGAGGTTAAGCCCTAAAATATCATTTTATTCATTTATCTGGCAAACTTACTGAACATGTAATATGTGATGGATAGTAATTTAGCTGCTGGATATATAGCAGTGAACGACGGGTAAAAATTTGTGTTCTCTTAAAATCTAAAGGGGTAAGACAATTATCAAAGAAAATATTTAAAACTCTTAATATGTCGTGTATTGGTGAGTGCTAAGGAGAAGAAGTACACGTGGAGGGTGGAGGGTTACAAGGTCAGGAAAGACTTCATTAAGCAGGTGAAATGTGAGCAAAGGCACAAATGAAAAGAGAAGGCAAGCCCTGCAGAATAGCCTAGTTGTTAAGAGCACAGACTTTGCAGGTACAGAGGCGTGCAGGTGTCTGGTGTGTTTGAGGGAGGGTAAGGAGTTCTGTCTGACTGGGCTGTAGTCAGCAAAAGGACAGTGAGAGCAGAAGGGGACAGCGGGGTAATGGAGCCAAATTACATAGTTCCTTGTAGGCCTCCGTAACACCTCAGGCTTTTACTTTGAATGAGATGGAAAGCCACTGAGGAGTTTGTAACCAGCCATACCTTATGGTCTGGTTTAATACGAGAAACTGTCACTGTGGGTGCCATGGAGAAGGTGCCCTAAGAGGCCACAGTGTGTTCATAGGAAATGCTAAGCCTTCTACCTGTGTGCCAGACACTGTCACCTCTCACCTAATGCAGGAACATCATTCCCCCAACTTTTCCCTTTCTTCTGCATCATCAATTCTCCTCTTGCTAATTAATAATATTCTTCATATGCAAACATGCTACAATTATTCTTATTTTAAAATACCTTTCCACATTCTACAAATCTCTCAAGATACTGCCTCCGTTCTCTGATCCTCAGAGCAAAACTCCATGCACCCATTATACCCAAATCCTTTCATCTTGGTTTTTAAAGATTCCACCCCAATCTGCCTTCTCCTTTTCTACTGTCCAAAATTTGTTGTTGCCAAGGACAACATTGATCTCCATATTCTTCAACTTTTAGTCCTTTTCACAGAATTTGACACAGGTAATCACTGACTTCTCCTTGAAACATGTTTGTCACCTGGGTTCCAGGTCACAGTATTGTCAGTTCCATTCACCTTGTTACAGCTGCTGCTTCCTGCGTTCCTTCGTTCACCACCATCTTCCTGATTTCTCAGTTACAGCACAGAAGGGATGATTCTGGCATTTATTTACTTTATTTAAATGCATTTTCTTTTTTATCTCAGATGGTGTCATGCTTTAACTCCTATGCGTATACTGCCGATTTTCAAGTGTTTAATCCCCAGCCTTCATTGTGCTGTAGAACTCTAGAATTGTACATTGAGCCACCTAGTTGATATCACTTCTTGAAATCTAATAAGTAACTCAAGGTTATTATTTGCAAAATTGACCCTCTGATTTTCTCCCTAAACCTGGTTCTGCCGCAACTTGGCCAGCTCAATAAATGACAGTTTTATTCTTCGATAATTTAAACCAAACTCTATGAAGTTATCCTTACCTGCTATTTCTAGTTTTCCCAGATTCAATCCATCAGGAAATCCTGCAAGTCTACTTTTAAACTGAATGCCTGTTGAGGTAATTTGCACTGACACTACTTGGTATAAACCACCATCAGCTCTCAATGGAATATTGCCTTAGTTTCCTGTTTGCGTCTAGAGCTGATGAAGCCGGACAGCAGGCTGATGGCTAGTTTTTTTTTTTTCCTGAAAGAAATAAATTATTGTAATTTGGTGGGTCTTAAATAACTGACTTAGAAATTATGTAATCTCATTAAAATTCCTACACTATTTTTTAATGAAAATTAGAAACATCCTAAACTTTGTTTAGTAAAGTCTTGACAAGTTCTTTCTGTGTGAGTTTTAATGGCGAAATCTTGTTCAAGAACAAAGAACACGTTCAGACGTGTTAGGTAAGGGAAGGTCTAAGCTAAACTCAGAGAGAAGAGGCCTATTGCTTTATTTGAATTTGTGATTCTTTGAGATTCTTAATGTCACAAAAACAAGTATAAAAAGAAACCATACAAATACCTCATTAGCCATCTAGTTTTTAATATGCTGTCTAACCAAGGGTTGCATTTCTTGAGTCAAAGGTAGCATTTTATGATTCATAGTTTCTACCATTGCTAAAATTTTAAATTTGGTCTTAACATTTGATTGGTTCTCTTTCATAATTGCAATTTCAGGGCCTATAGTTTGTCTGGGTTGATAATTATTCAGATGAATGATTTATCCATTTAGATAGACATCAACTGGTTCTAATAATTTGCAGTTACTGTTTATGTCAGGTTGCTTAATCATAAATGCTTTCTTGAGACCCCCTCTTTGTCAAAACTGTTCTTTAGATTCCCACAAAACACTTTTGGAGTTAGAATTTTCCCTATCATTTCTAAAGATAAATGGAAGAACTCAGAAATTAATTTGACCTCTTTGCTGCCTTGCCATCCTGCTTAATTACTACAGAGTTAACTATAAAAGCAATTATCTCATCAGTAACTATCTAATTTATAATATCCTATATTGAGCATAAAATGTATGAACTGGTTGGGTTATCTGGCTTTATGTTACATAATTGCCCATTCAAATTTTTATTTCAACCTGGTTTATGTGCTTTGCGACATTTCGGATATATTCGTATTTTTAGGTATTTCTCGTTTTAGTAGAGACTGATGTTCTTAAATACAAGCTTTTACTTTGATTTTTATCAGCATTGTGAGCAATTTGCTCATTTTCTAATCGGACGTTTTCAGGTCATAGAAAAATTAAGGAATGATATTGTCATTTAAATTCACTAAGAGAGTTGGAAACACCAGTAGTGATTTACAAGTTAAGGAAAGTAAACAGACGCTTTAAAAATATATATTTTTTAATGATTATATTATTATTAATTGAAAGCTGATTTTTAGGAATGGAAACAAATGTAGATTTGTGGGTTCTTAATGTCAAGCTAACACCTGTTTCTGGTAGTTTAATTTACTTTGGTTCACTGTCTTCTTCATGTAAGAGTAAAAACTGTTTTGTGGAACACACTTCAGTACCAAGAAAAGCTTGTTAATAGCTGTTCTACAGTATATATTCTCAAATTCGTGTCATGCCACATCTTTTCATATGTTGTAAGTCAGTGGTTTAGGACATTAAAAAATGATGTTTCTCAAAACACTTGTTATTTTCTCACACATACTGTGTTCTAGCATTCTAGAAGTGTTTTGGTAGATTTAAAGATTGGTTTGCTCTGTCACACTATAATCTAACAAAGTTTTCTTTGGCTTTTAAATCTAATCTCTGAGGCTGGATAGTAGGCTTTCTTTCCCCCACAAAAAAACTCTTCGTTGGATTTTTTTTCCTTGAGGCATATCAAATTCTTATTTCCTTTAGGTTATAAATAAATAGAGACTCAAAACATTGTGTCAAAACTTTTTCATATTTTACCCCCTATTTTGTGGAGAAATGTTTCGAAAAGTAGCCAATGCTATATTTCTTAGTTGTATTTTATTTTTATTTTTACTTCATATTATGTTGAATATAAAATAAAACTTGAGAGATGCATTTACCAGTTTATTCAATAAGGCCTTTTCTTTATATATACTCCTAGATAAATTTTAGCAGGAAAGTCAGAAACTTGTACTAAATTAAAGCTTAGTTTTTTTTTTGTTTTTTTTTTTTAAGACCTACAAACTCCTCTTGTATCAGCACACTTCATATTATGGCTTAAGCTGTTATCAGAAATACTATTTCTTAATATCATATATTATTTTTAAAGCGCAAAAATTTAATACAGCTCTATTTATTAAGACCCTCACAGATCAAGAGCTGAGGGTGTTTATAAATGAAACATAAAAGATGACAGACATAGGGCCAGTGGTCTCGAGCAATGTCCATGAAACCCCAGTGCAGGAATGCAGGCAGGCCTCAGAGGTAGTAAAGTTATACTAAGAAGTAGAAAGTTGACAATTGTTTCTCTACCTATTCAGACCTCTGTTTCCTCATTTGTCAAATGAAATCAATAATAGAAAGTACCTCCCAGGACAAACGATGGGATGGATATAAAGCATTCTTACACTTTAGCACATAATAATTTTTCAGTGTTCCACAAGAAACCTTTATTTTGATTTATTTTATTTTGTCCCTATTCTTTCCCCAGTCACTTGAAATGTTGGAATGAAGGTGAGGGGACTGATCTGCTTACTGCTCTTGTGTTGTGGCTGAAATTTGTAGGGGAGGCTGCTCTCCGTAATTAAGTCTAGTATCATTGTTTCATACGTGTGCCTTTAATATTTTTAAAACATTTATTTAAAAACTTAAGCCTAACTGATTTGTGAACTTCTCAGAATGAGTATTCTTCTGAAAATGTTAAATTAATAAGAAAATTAAGCACAATATAAGGAAGACATTTATATAAAAACTGAACAATAAGTTAAATTGGAGTGTAGTCAAAGGCACTTGGGATGCTAGAGCTGTTATAAGTGAGCTTTCAATTTATGTCAAGAGTCCTGGTAGATGGAAGATTAAGAGTCTTTGTATCTTACCATCTTATAAAGTAAGTTATACGGGTTCAACTAGAGAGATAAGCAGTGTCCTGACAAACGTGAATACGGGTTCCCTTTTAAAAACGTTTCTAATAAAGGCATTGCGTTGAGCTTGCCTCCAATGTGGCATCTCGGTGGAGACCTGAAGCTGAGGCTCCAGGTCCGTGGAGGTCATTTCTCACTCTTCAGTTCCATCAGATGATGTGCCAGGGGTTAGGAGAAGATACACCCCGTCTCACATTTCAACTCTGCTGCAATGAGAAGGAAATAAGCCAAGGAAAATGCCTTACTGCGTTAAGGCAGGGGCAAGAGAGAAGAAGAGCACCATGGTTTGCTCATGATTAAAAAATATTCAGCCAGATGGCCCACAAGTAAATGTGGCCCAATTAATTGGTAATGTGTAATCAGATTAGAATCTCTTGCCTTCTTAGAGGAGTAAGAAATGGGCAAAGATATGGACAGAGGTGCCAAACATATCTTCTTTCTTAATTTCTCATCAGGAAAAATGTTGATTATGAGTAAAAAGGAAGGAATTAATTGAAGTTAAACTAATATTAAGTGAGATGGATCAATATGTTAGGTTAAATACTTGTCATTAATCTGGAGGAATTAGTATAAAGTAAAATATAAGACTGTTCATTGTAAAATAGTCAATAAAATGAATATAAAGGCACATAGCCCACATATGCTAGTTTTTTAATGAAAAAGGAAAGTTCTGTTTCAGATATGGCCCTTCAAAATATATGTAAAGAAGACACAAAATAAATTGATCAAAAAATGGTAAAGTAACATGTCAGATTACTTTTAAAAATTGTTCCTTTAAGCAAAAGTTAATGAAATGGTGGTAGTTGCATATAAAGAAAGAAATATGTGACAATAGGGTCTTTCATATTCACTAGAAACATACTTGGGGATGAGACTTAACCCATAAGGCATGAATACGAACAGAAATGGAAGACATTCAGACACAAGTGATCATTTGTGAGACATGAGATTGGTCGTATTTATCCTGCTGAGTTCTTTGTTGAAACGACATTGCTTCCCCACATGATATTTCCCACAGCCCGTCTGAATTATGCTGTGTGGAGCCGTGTCACCCAGGCTTTCTGTGCCAGGGCCACCGTGTGATGGCTCATCCAGTATCTACTATCCACTAGCCAGTAACTTCCAAGGCTGAGAGTGGCCAGGGGAGGAAGAAAGATTATGTCATTATTACCAGGAAGGCAAGGTACAATGGTGATATCTACAGCCTGAATGTTTCTACAGGAAGAGTGTTTCAGAAAGGCTCAATCAAAAATATAGTTCAACACTTTTAGTTGAATGCAAAGAACAGAACGAAGTTTCACAGAATGCTTCTGTGTAGTTTAGATTTGAATATATTCCTTTTTCACTATTACCCTCTTAGCGCTCCGAATGTCCACTTGCATTTTCTACAGAAAGAGTGTTCAGAACTGCGCAATCAAAAGTATGGTTTAATTCTGTTAGCTGAATGCACATATCAGAAATAAGTTTCACACAATGCTTCTGTGTAGTTTTTATTTGAAGATATTATTTTTCCCAATATAGGCCTCTTAGCGCGCAGAATGTCCAATTGCAGTTTCTACAGAAAGAGTGTTTCAGAACGGCTCAATCAAAAGTAAGGTTCAACACTGTTAGTTGAATGCACAGAACAGAAAGAAGTTTCATACAATGCTTCTGTGTAGTTTATATTTGAACATATTCCTTTTTCCACTGTTACCCACTTAGCGCTCCGAATGTCCAGTTGCATTTTCTACAGACAGAGTGTTTCAAAACTGCTCAATCAAAAGTATGGTTTAACTCTGTTAGCTCAATGCTCAGATCAGAAAGAAGTTTCACAGAATGCTTCTGTGTAGTTTATATTTGAATATATTCCTTTTTCCACTACTACCCTCTTAGTGCTCCAAATGTCCACTTGCATTTTCTACAGAAAGAGTGTTCAGAACTGCTCAATCAAAAGTATGGTTTAACTCTGTTAGCTGAATGCACAGATCAGAAAGAAGTTTCACAGAATGATTCTGTGTATTTGATATTTGAAGATATTACTTTTTCCACTATTACCCTCTTAGCGCTCCGAATCTCCACTTGCATTTTCTACAGAAAGAGTGTTTCAGAACGGCTCAATCAAAACTAAGGTTCAACTCTTTTAGTTGAATGCACAGAACAGAAAGAAGTTTCACAGAATGCTTCAGAGTAGTATTTAGTTGAAGATATTCCTTTTTCGACTATTACCGTCTTAGTGCTCCGAATGTCCACTGGCAGTTTCTACACAAAGAGTGTTTCAGAACTGCTACTTCAAAAGTAAGGCTCAGCTCTGTTAGTTGAATGCAGAGAACAGAAAGGAGTTTCAGACAATGCTTCTGTGTAGTTTTTATTTGGAGATATTCCATTTTCCACTATTACAATCTTAGCGCTCCGAATGTCCACTTGCATTTTCTACAGAAAGAGTGGTCAGAACTGCTCAATCAAAAGAATGGTTTAACTCTGTTAGCTGTATGAACAGATCAGAAAGAAGTTTCACAGAATGCTTCTGTGTAGTTTTTATTTGAAGAAATTCTTTTTCCCAATATAGGCCACTTAGCGCTCTGAATGTCCAATTGCAGTATCTACAGAAAGAGTGTTACAGAACTGTTCAATCAAAAATAAGGTTCAATAGTGTTAGTTGAATGCACAGAACAGAAAGAAGTTTCATACAATGCTTCTGTGTAGTTTATATTTGAAGATATTCCTTTTTCCACTATTACCCACTTAGCGCTCCAAATGTCCAGTTGCATTATCTACCGAAAGAGTGTTTCAGAACTGCTCAATCAAAAGTAAGGTTCAACTCTTTTAGTTGAATGCACAGAACAGAAAGAAGTTTCACAGAATGCTTCTGTGTAGTTTATATTTGAATATATTCCTTTTTCCACTATTACCCTCTTAGCGCTCCGAATGTCCACTTGCATTTTCTACAGAAAGAGTGTTCAGAACTGCTGAATCAAACTGTGGTTTAACTCTATTAGCTGAATGCCAATATCAGAAATAAGTTTAACAGAATGCTTCTGTGTAGTTTTTATTTGAAGATATTCTTTTTCCCAATATAGGCCTCTTAGCGCTCAGAATGTCCAATTGCAGTTTCTACAGAAAGAGTGTTTCAGAACGGCTGCATCAAAAGTAAGGTTCAACTCAGTTAGTTGAATGCAAAGAACAGAAAGAAGTTTCACAGAATGCTTCTGTGTAGTTTGTATTTGAATATATCCCTTTTTCCACTACTACCCTCTTAGCGCTCCAAATGTCCAGTTGCATTTTCTACAGAAAGAGTGTTCAGAGCAGCTCAATCAAAAGTATGATTTAATTCTGTTAGCTGAATGCACAGATCAGAAAGAAGTTTCACAGAATGATTCTGTGTAGTTGATATTTGAAGATATTACTTTTTCCACTATTACCCACTTACCGCTCCAAATGTCCAGTTGCATTTTCTACAGAAAGAGTGTTTCAGAACTGCTCAATCAAAAGTATGGTTTAACTCTGTTAGTTGAATGCAGAGATCAGAAAGAAGTTTCACAGAATGCTTCTGTGTAGTGTTTATATGAAGATATTCTTTTTACCAATATAGGCCTCTTAGCGCTCAGAATGTCCAATTGCAGTTTCTATAGAAAGATTGTTTCAGAACGGCTCAATAAAAATAAGTTTCACCTCTTTTAGTTGAATGCACAGAACAGAAAGAAGTTTCACAGTATGCTTCTGTGTAGTATTTAGTTGAAGATATTCCTTTTTTGACTATTATCCACTTAGCGCTCCGAATGTCCACTGGTAGTTTCTACACAAAGAGTGTTTCAGAACTGCTCCTTCAAAAGTAAGGCTAAACTCTGTTAGTTGAATGCAGAGAACAGAAAGGAGTCTCAGAGAATGTTTCTGTGTAGTTTTTATTTGGAGATATTCCCTTTTCCTCTTTTACAATCTTAGCGCTCCGAATGTCCACTTGCATTTTCTACAGAACGAGTGTTTCATATCTGCTCAATCAAAAGTATGGTTTAGCTCTGTTAACTGAATGCACTGATCAGAAATAAGTTTCACAGAATGCTTCTGTGTAGTTTTTATTTGAAGATATTCTTTTTAACAATGTAGGCCTCTTAGCGCTTAGAAAGTCCAACTGCAGTTTCTACAGAAAGAGTGTTTCAGAACGGCTCAATCAAATGTAAGGTTCAACTCTGTTAGTTGAATGCACAGAACAGAAAGAAGTTTCACAGAATGCTTCTGTGTACTTTTTATTTGAATATATTCCTTTTTCAACTATTACCCTCTTAGCGCTCTGAATGTCCACTTACATTTTCTACAGAAAGAGTGTTCAGAACGGCTCAATCAAAAGTATGGTTTTACTCTGTTAGTTCAATGCACAGATCCGAAAGAAGTTTCACAGAATGCTTCAGTGTAGTTTTTATTTGTAGATATTCTTTTTCCCAATATAGGACTTTTAGCGGTCAGAATGTCCGCTGGCAGTTTCTACAGAAAGAGTGTTTCACAACGGCTCCATCAAAAGTAAGGTTCAAATCAGTTATTTGAATGCACAGAACTGAAAGAAGTTTCACAGAATGCTTCTGTGTAGTTTATAATTTCATATATTCCTTTTCCCACTATTACCGTATTAGCGCTCCGAATGTCCACTTGCATTTTCTACAGAAAGAGTGTTCAGAACTGCGCAATCAAAAGTATGGTTTAGCTCTGTTAGCTGAATGCACATATCAGAAATAAGTTTCACACAATGCTGCTGTGTAGTTTTTATTTGAAGATATTATTTTTCCCAATATACTCCTCTTAGCGCTCAGAATGTCCAATTGCAGTTTCTACAGAAAGAGTGTTTCAGAACGGCTCAATCAAAAGTAAGGCTCAACTCTGTTACTTGAATGCACAGAACAGAAGGAAGTTTCATACAATGCTTCTGTGTAGTTTATATTTGAACATATTCCTTTTTCCATTATTACCCACTTAGCGCTCCGAATGTCCAGTTGCATTTTATACAGACAGAGTGTATCAAATCTCCACAATCAAAAGTATGCTTTAAATCTGTTAGCTGAATGCTCAGATCAGAATGAAGTTTCACAGAATGCTTCTGTGTAGCTTATATTTGAATATATTCCTTTTTCCACTACTAAACTCTTAGCGCTCAAAATGTCCAGTTGCATTTTCTACAGAAAGAGTGTTCAGAACTGCTCTATCAAAACTATGGTTTAAATCTGTTAGCTGAATGCACATATCAGAAAGAAGTTTCACAGAATGATTCTGTGTAGTATTTAGTTGAAGATATTCCTTTTTTACTATCACCCACTTAGCGCTCCGAATATCCACTGGCAGTTTCTACACAAAGAGTGTTTCAGAACTGCTCCTTCAAAAGTAAGGCTAAACTCTGTTAGTTGAATGCAGAGAACAGAAAGGAGTCTCAGAGAATGCTTCTGTGTAGTTTTTATTTGGAGATATTCCCTTTTCCTCTATTACAATCTTAGCGCTCCGAATGTCCACTTGCATTTTCTACAGAACGAGTGTTTCATAACTGCTCAATCAAAAGTATGGTTTAGCTCTGTTAACTGAATGCACTGATCAGAAATAAGTTTCACAGAATGCTTCTGTGTAGTTTTTATTTGAAGATATGCTTTTTAACAATGTTGGCCTCTTAGCGCTTAGAAAGTTCAATTGCAGTTTCTACAGAAAGAGTGTTTCAGAACGGCTCAATCAAAAGTAAGGTTCAACTCTGTTAGTTGAATGCACAGAACAGAAAGAAGTTTCAAAGAATGCTTCTGTGTAATTTTTATTTGAATATATTCCTTTTTCAACTATTACCCTCTTAGCGCTCTTAATGTCCACTTACATTTTCTACAGAAAGAGTGTTCAGAACGGCTCAATCAAAAGTATGGTTTTATTCTGTTAGTTCAATGCACAGATCCGAAAGAAGTTTCACAGAATGCTTCTGTGTAGTTTTTATTTGTAGATATTCTTTTTCCCAATATAGGCCTTTTAGCGGTCAGAATGTCCGATTGCAGTTTCTACAGAAAGAGTGTTTCACAACGGCTCCATCAAAAGCAAGGTCCAAATCAGTTAGTTGAATGCACAGAACTGAGAGAAGTTTCACAGAATGCTTCTGTGTAGTTTATAATTTCATATATTCCTTTTCCCACTATTACCGTATTAGCGCTCCGAATGTCCACTTACATTTTCTACAGAAAGAGTGTTCAGAACTGCGCAATCAAAAGTATGGTTTAGCTGTGTTAGCTGAATGCACATATCAGAAATAAGTTTCACACAATGCTGCTGTGTAGTTTTTATTTGAAGATATTATTTTTCCCAATGTAGGCCTCTTAGCGCTCTGAATGTCCAATTGCAGTTTCTACAGAAAGAGTGTTTCAGAACGGCTCAATCAAAAGTAAGGCTCAACTCTGTTACCTGAATGCACAGAACAGAAAGAAGTTTCATACAATGTTTCTGTGTAGTTTATATTTGAACATATTCCTTTTTCCATTATTACCCACTTAGCGCTCCGAATGTCCAGTTGCATTTTCTACACACAGAGTGTTTCAAATCTCCTCAATCAAAAGTATGGTTTAACTCTGTTAGCTGAATGCTCAGATCAGAATGAAGTTTCACAGAATGCTTCTGTGTAGCTTATATTTGAATATATTCCTTTTTCCACTACTAAACTCTTAGCGCTCCAAATGTCCAGTTGCATTTTCTACAGAAAGAGTGTTCAGAACTGCTCTATCAAAACTATGGTTTAACTCTGTTAGCTGAATGCACATATCAGAAAGAAGTTTCACAGAATGATTCTGTGTAGTTTATATTTTAAGATATTCCTATTTCCACTATTACCCTCTTAGCGCTCCAAACCTCCAATTTCATTTTCTACAGAAAGAGTGTTTCAGAACGGCTCAATCAAAACTAAGGTTCAACTCTTTTAGTTGAATGCACAGAACAGAAAGAAGTTTCACAGAATGCTTCTGTGTAGTATTTAGTTGAAGATATTCCTTTTTCCACTATTACCCTCTTAGCGCTCTGAATTTCCACTGGCAGTTTCTACACAAAGAGTGTTTCAGAACTGCTCCTTCAAAAGTAAGGCTCAGCTCTGTTAGTTGAATGCAGAGAACAGAAAGGAGTTTCAGAGAATGCTTCTGTGTAGTTTTTATTTGGAGATATTCTTTTTTCCACTATTACTATCTTAGCGCTCCAAATGTCCACTTGCATTTTCTACAGAAAGAGTGTTTCAGAACGGCTCAATCAAAACTAAGGTTCAACACTTTTAGTTGAATGCACAGAACAGAAACAAGTTTCACAGAATGCTTCTCTGTAGTTTTTATTTGTAGATGTTCTTTTTCCCAATATAGGCCTCTTAGCGCTCAGAATGTCCAATTGCATTTTCTACAGAAAGAGTGTTCCAGAACGGCTCAATCAAAAGCAAGGTTCAACTCAGTTAGTTGAATGCAAAGAACACAAAGAAGTTTCACAGAATGCTTCTGTGTAGTTTATATTTGATTATATTGCTTTTTCCACTATTACCCTCTTAGCGCTCCGAATGTACATTGCATTTTCTGCAGAAAGAGGGTTCAGAACTGCGCAATCAAAAATATGGTTTAACTCTGTTACCTGAACGCACATATGAGAAATAAGTTTCACACAATGCTTCTGTGTAGTTTTTATTTGAATATATTATTTTTCCCAATATAGGCCTCTTAGGGTTCAGAATGTCCAATTGCAGTTTCTACAGAAAGAGTGTTTCAGAACGGCTAAATCAAAAGTAAGTTTCAACTCTGTTAGTTGAATGTACAGAACAGAAAGATGTTTCATACAATGCTTCTGTGTAGTTTATATTTGAACATATTCCTTTTTCCACTATTACCCACTTAGCGCTCCGAGTGTCCAGTTGGATTTTCTACAGACAGAGTGTTTCAAAACTGCTCAGTCAAAAGTATGGTTTAACTCTGTTAGCTGAATGCTCAGATCAGAAAGAAGTTTCACAGAATGCTTCTGTGTAGTTTATATTTGAATATAATCCTTTTTCCCACTACGACCCTCTTAGCGCTCCAAATGTCCAGTTGCATTTTCTACAGAAAGAGTGTTCAGAACTGCTCAAAGAAAAGTATGGTTTAATTCTGTTAGCTGAATGCACAGATCAGAAAGAAGTTTCGCAGAATGATTCTGTGTAGTTTATATTTGAAGATATTACTTTTTCTAGTATTACCCTCTTAGCGCTCCGAATGTCCACTTGCATTTTCTACAGAAAGAGTGTTCAGAACGGCTCAATCAAAAGTATGGTTTTACTCTATTAGTTGAATGCCCATATCAGAAATAAGTTTCACAGAATTCTTCTGTGTAGTTTTTATTTGAAGATATTCTTTTTCCCAATATAGGCCTCTTAGCGCTCAGAATGTCCAATTGCAGTTTCTACAGAAAGAGTGTTTCAGAACGGCTGCATCAAAAGTAAGGTTCAACTCAGTTAGTTGAATGCAAAGAACAGAAAGAAGTTTCACAGAATGCTTCTGTGTAGTTTATATTTGAATATATCCCTTTTTCCACTACTACAATCTTAGCGCTCCAAATGTCCAGTTGCATTTTCTACAGAAAGAGAGTTCAGAACTGCTCAATCAAAAGTATGGTTTAATTCTGTTAGCTGAATGCACAGATCAGAAAGAAGTTTCACAGAATGATTCTGTGTAGTTGATATTTGAAGATATTACTTTTTCCACTATTACCCACTTACCGCTCCAAATGTCCAGTTGCATTTTCTACAGAAAGAGTGTTTCAGAACTGCTCAATCAAAAGTATGGTTTAACTCTGTTAGCTGAATGCACAGATCAGAAAGAAGTTTCACAGAATGCTTCTGTGTAGTGTTTATATGAAGATATTCTTTTTACCAATATAGGCCTCTTAGCGCTCAGAATGTCCAATTGCAGTTTCTATAGAAAGAGTGTTTCAGAACGGATCAATCAAAATAAGGTTCACCTCTTTTAGTTGAATGCACACAACAGAAAGAAGTTTCACAGTATGCTTCTGTGTAGTATTTAGTTGAAGATATTCCTTTTTTGACTATTACCCACTTAGCGCTCCGAATGTCCACTGGCAGTTTGTACACAAAGAGTGTTTCAGAACTGCTGCTTCAAAAGTAAGGCTAAACTCTGTTAGTTGAATGCAGAGAACAGAAAGGAGTTTCAGAGAATGCTTCTGTGTAGTTTTTATTTGGAGATATTACTTTTTCCTCTATTACAATCTTAGCGCTCAGAATGTGCACTTGCATTTTCTACAGAACGAGTGTTTCATAACTGCTCAATCAAAAGTATGTTTTAGATCTGTTAACTGAATGCACTGATCAGAAATAAGTTTCAGAGAATGCTTCTGTGTAGTTTTTATTTGAAGATATTCTTTTTAACAATGTAGGCCTCTTAGCGCTTAGAAAGTCCAATTGCAGTTTCTACAGAAAGAGTGTTTCAGAACGGCTCAATAAAAAGTAAGTTTCAACTCTGTTAGTTGAATGCGCAGAACAGAAAGAAGTTTCACACAATGCTTCTGTGTAGTTTATATTTGAATATATTCCTTTTTCAACTATTACCCTCTTAGCGCTCTTAATGTCCACTTACATTTTCTACAGAAAGAGTGTTCAGAACGGCTCAATCAAAAGTATGGTATTACACTGTTAGTTCAATGCACAGATCCGAAAGAAGTTTCACAGAATGCTTCTGCGTAGTTTTTATTTGTAGATATTCTTTTTCCCAATATAGGCCTTTTAGCGGTCAGAATGTCCAATTGCAGTTTCTACAGAAAGAGTGTTTCACAACGGCTCCATCAAAAGTAAGGTTCAACTCAGTTAGTTGAATGCACAGAACTGAAAGAAGTTTCACAGAATGCTTCTGTGTAGTTTATAATTGAATATATTCCTTTTTCCACTATTACCCTATTAGCGCTCCGAATGTCCACTTGCATTTTCTACAGAAAGAGTGTTCAGAACTGCGCAATCAAAAGTATGGTTTAGTTGTGTTAGCTGAATGCACATATCAGAAATAACTTTCACAAAATGCTGCTGTGTAGTTTTTATTTGAAGATATTATTTTTCCCAATATAGGCCTCTTATCGGTCAGAATGTCCAATTGCAGTTTCTACAGAAAGAGTGTTTCAGAACGGCTCAATCTAAAGTAAGGTTCAACTCTGTTAGTTGAATGCACAGAACAGAAAGAAGTTTCATACAATGCTTTTGTGAAGTTTATATTTGAACATATTACTTTTTCCATTATTACCCACTTAGCGCTCCGAATATCCAGTTGCATTTTGTACAGACAGAGTGTTTCAAATCTCCTCAATCAAAAGTATGGTTTAACTCTGTTAGCTGAATGCTCAGATGAGAAAGAAGTTTCACAGAATGCTTCTGTGTAGCTTACATTTGAATATATTCCTTTTTCCACTACTACCCTCTTAGCACTCCAAACGTCCAGTTGCATTATCTACAGAAAGTGTGTTCAGAACTGCTCTATCAAAACTATGGTTTAACTCTGTTAGCTGAATGCATATATCAGAAAGAATTTTCACAGAATGATTCTGTGTAGTTTATATTTGAAGATAATATTTTTTCCACTATTACCCTCTTAGCGCTCCGAATCTCCACTTTCATTTTCTACAGAAAGAGTGTTTAAGAACGGCTCAATCAAAACTAAGGTTCAACTCTTTTAGTTGAATGCACAGAACAGAAAGAAGTTTCACAGAATGCTTCTGTGTAGTATTTAGTTGAAGATATTCCTTTTTCGAATATTACCCTCTTAGCGCTCTGAATTTCCACTGGCAGTTTCTACACAAAGAGTTTTTCAGAACTGCTCCTTCAAAAGTAAGGCTCAGCTCTGTTAGTTGAATGCAGAGAACAGAAAGGAGTTTCAGAGAATGCTTCTGTGTAGTTTTTATTTGGAGATATTCCTTTTTCCACTATTAGTATCTTAGCGCTCCGAAAGTCCACTTGCATTTTCTACAGAAAGAGTGTTTCAGAACGGCTCTATCAAAACTAAGGTTCAACACTTTTAGTTGAATGCACAGAAGAGAAAGAAGTTTCACAGAATGCTTCTGTGTAGTTTTTATTTGTAGATATTCTTTTTCCCAATATAGGCCTCTTAGCGCTCAGAATGTCCAATTGCATTTTCTACAGAAAGAGTGATCCAGAACGGCTCAATCAAAAGCAAGGTTCAACTCAGTTAGTTGAATGCAGAGAACAGAAAGAAGTTTCACAGAATGCTTCTGTGTAGTTTATAATTGAATATATTGCTTTTTCCAATATTACCCTCTTAGCGCTCCGAATGTCCACTTGCATTTTCTACAGAAAGAGTGTTCAGAACTGCGCAATAAAAAGTATGGTTTATCTCTGTTAGCTGAACGCACATATCAGAAATAAGTTTCACACAATGCTTCTGTGTAGTTTTTATTTGAATATATTATTTTTCCCAATATAGGCCTCTTAGCGCTCAGAATGTCCAATTGCAGTTTCTAGAGAAAGAGTGTTTCAGAACGGCTAAATCAAAAGTAAGGTTCAACCCTGTTAGTTGAATGTACAGAACAGAAAGCTATTTCATACAATGCTTCTGTGTAGTTTATATTTGAACATATTACTTTTTCCACTATTAGCCACTTAGCGCTCCGAATGTCCAGTTGCATTTTCTACAGACAGAGTGTTTCAAAACTGCTCAGTCAAAACTATGGTTTAACTCTGTTAGCTGAATGCTCAGATCAGAAAGAAGTTTCACAGAATGCTTCTGTGTAGTTTATATTTGAATATATTCCTTTTTCCACTACTACCCTCTTAGCGCTCCAATTGTCCAGTTGCATTTTCTACAGAAAGAGTGTTCAGAACTGCTCAATGAAAAGTATGGTTTAATTCTGTTAGCTGAATGCACAGATCAGAAAGAAGTTTCACAGAATGATTCTGTGTAGTTTATATTTGAAGATATTACATTTTCTAGTATTACCCTCTTAGCGCTCAGAATGTCCACTTGCGTTTTCTACAGAAAGTGTTCAGAACGGCTCAATCAAAAGTAAGGTTTTACTCTATTAGTTGAATGCCTATATCAGAAATAAGTTTCACAGAATGCTTCTGTGTAGTTTTTATTTGAAGACATTCTTTTTCAAAATATAGGCCTCTTAGCGCTCAGAATGTCCAATTGCTGTTTCTACAGAAAGAGGTTTTCAGAACGGCTCCATCAAAAGTAAGGTTCAACTCAGTTAGTTGAATGCACCGAACAGAAAGGAGTTTCACAGAATGCTTCTGTGTAGTTTATATTTGAATATATTCCTTTTCCAGTATTACCGTCTTAGCGCTGCGAATATCCACTTGCATTTTCTAAAGAAAGAGTGTTTCAGAACGGCTCAATCAAAAATAAGGTTCCACTCTGTTAGTTAAATGCACAGAAGAGAAAGGAGTTTCATACAATGCTTTTGTGTAGTTTATATTTGAATATATTACTTTTTCCACTACTACCATCTTAGCGCTCCAAATGTCCAGTTGCATTTTCTACGGAAAGAGTGTTCAGAACTGCTCAATCAAAAGTATGCTTTAACTCTGTTAGCTGAATGCACAGATCAAAAAGAAGTTTCACAGAATGATTCTGTGTGGTTTATATTTGAAGATATTCCTTTTTCCACTATTACCCACTTAGCGCTCCAAATGTCCAGTAGCATTTTCTACAGAAAGAGTTTTTCAGAACGGCTCAATCAAAACTAAGGTTCAACACTTTTAGTTGAATGCACAGAACAGAAATAAGTTTCACAGAATGCTTCTGTGTAGTTTTTATTTGTAGATATTCTTTTTTCCAATATAGGCCTCTTAGCGCGCAGAATGTCCAATTGCATTTTCTACAGAAAGAGTGTTCCAGAACGGCTCAATCAAAAGCAAGGTTCAACTCAGTTAGTTGAATGCAGAGAACAGAAAGAAGTTTCACAGAATGCTTCTGTGTAGTTTATATTTGAGTATATTGCATTTTCCACTATTACCCTCTTAGCGCTCCGAATGTCAACTTGCATTTTCTACAGAAAGAGTATTCAGAACTGCGCAATCAAAAGTATGGTTTAACTCTGTTAGCTGAATGCACATATCAGAAATAAGTTTCACACAATACCTCTGTGTAGTTTTTATTTGAATATATTATTTTTCCCAATATAGGCCTCTTTGGGCTCCGAATGTCCAATTGCAGTTTCTACAGAAAGAGTGTTTCAGAACGGCTCAATCAAAAGTAAG
This sequence comes from Symphalangus syndactylus, assembly GCF_028878055.3. Lineage (NCBI taxonomy): Eukaryota > Metazoa > Chordata > Mammalia > Primates > Hylobatidae > Symphalangus > Symphalangus syndactylus. The sequence goes on along the minus strand of NC_072445.2, from coordinate 5,947,223 downwards.
TTTCAACTCTGTTAGTTGAATGTACAGAACAGAAAGATGTTTCATACAATGCTTCTGTGTAGTTTATATTTGAACATATTCCTTTTTCCACTATTACCCACTTAGCGCTCCGAATGTCCAGTTGCATTTTCTACAGACAGAGTGTTTCAAAACTGCTCAGTCAAAAGTATGGTTTAACTCGGTTAGCTGAATGCTCAGATCAGAAAGTAGTTTCACAGAATGCTTCCGTGTAGTTTATATTTGAATATATTCCTTTTTCCACTACTACCCTCTTATCGCTCCAAATGTCTAGTTGCATTTTCTACAGAAAGAGTGTTCAGAACTGCTCAATGAAAAGTATGGTTTAATTCTGTTAGCTGAATGCACAGATCAGAAAGAAGTTTCACAGAATGATTCTGTGTAGTTTATATTTGAAGATATTACTTTTTCTAGTATTACCCTCGTAGCCCTCAGAATGTCCACTTGCATTTTCTAAAGAAAGAGTGTTCAGAACGGCCCAATCAAAACTATGGTTTTACTCTATTAGTTGAATGCCCATATCCGAAATAAGTTTCACAGAATGCTTCTGTGTAGTTTTTATTTGAAGATATTCTTTTTCAAAATATAGGCCTCTTAGCGCTCAGAATGTCCAATTGCAGTTTCTACAGAAAGAGCTTTTCAGAACGGCTCCATCAAAAGTAAGGTTCAACTCAGTTAGTTGAATGCACAGAACAGAAAGAAGTTTCACAGAATGCTTCTGTCTAGTTTATATTTGAATATATTCCTTTTCCAGTATTACCGTCTTAGCGCTGCAAATATCCACTTGCATTTTCTAAAGAAAGAGTGTTTCAGAATGGCTCAATCAAAAATAAGGTTCAACTCTGTTAGTTAAATGCACAGAAGAGAAAGGAGTTTCATACAATGCTTCTGTGTAGTTTATATTTGAATATATTACTTTTTCCACTACTACCCTCTTAGCGCTCCAAATGTCCAGTTGCATTTTCTACACAAAGAGTGTTCAGAACTGCTCAATCAAAAGTATGCTTTAACTCTGTTAGCTGAATGCACAGATCAGAAAGAAGTTTCACAGAATGATTCTGTGTAGTTTATATTTGAAGATATTCCTTTTTCCACTATTACCCACTTAGCGCTCCAAATGTCCAGTAGCATTTTCTACAGAAAGAGTGTTTCAGAACTGCTCAATCCAAAGTATGGTTTAACTCTGTTAGCTGAATGCACAGATCAGAAAGAAGTTTCACAGAATGCTTCTGTGTAGTGTTTATATGAAAATATTCTTTTTACCAATATAGGCCTCTTAGCGCTCAGAATGTCCAATTGCAGTTTCTATAGAAAGAGTGTTTCAGAACGGCTCAATGAAAAGTAAGGTTCACCTCTTTTAGTTGAATGCACAGAACAGAAAGGAGTTTCACAGAATGCTTCTGTGTAGTATTTAGTTGAAGATATTCCTTTATTGACTATTACCCACTTAGCGCTCCGAATATCCAATGGCAGTTTCTACACAAAGAGTGTTTCAGAACTGTTCCTTCAAAAGTAAGGCTCAACTCTGTTAGTTGAATTCAGAGAACAGAAAGGAGTTTCAGAGAATGCTTCTGTGTGGTTTTTATTTGGAGATAATCATTTTTCCTCTATTAAAATCTTAGCGCTCCGAAGGTCCACTTATATTTTCTACACAAAGAGTGTTTCATAACGGCTCAATCAAAAGTACGGTTTAGCTCTGTTAACTGAATGCACATATCAGAAATATGTTTCACAGAATGCTTCTGTGTAGTTTTTATTTGAAGATATTCTTTTTAACAATGAAGGCCTCTTAGCGCTTAGAAAGTCCAATTGCAGTTTCTACAGAAAGAGTGTTTCAGAACGGCTCAATCAAAAGTAAGGTTCAACTCTGTTAGTTGAATGCACAGAACAGAAAGAAGTTTCACAGAATGCTTCTGTGCAGTTTATATTTGAATATATTCCTTTTTCAACTATTACCCTCTTAGCGCTCCGAATGTCCACTTGCATTTTCTACAGAAAGAGTGTTCAGAACGGCTCAATCAAAAGTATGGTTTTACTCTGTTAGTTGAATGCACAGATCCGAAAGAAGTTTCACACAATGCTTCTGTGTAGTTTTTATTTGTAGATATTCTTTTTCCCAATATAGGCCTTTTAGCTGTCAGAATGTCCAATTGCAGTTTCTACAGAAAGAGTGTTTCACAACGGCTCCATCAAAAGTAAGGTTCAACTCAGTTAGTTGAATGCACAGAACAGAAAGAAGTTTCACAGAATGCTTCTGTGTAGTTTATAATTGAATATATTCCTTTTTCCACTATTACCGTATTAGCGCTCCGAATGTCCACTTGCATTTTCTACAGAAAGAGTGTTCAGAACTGCGCAATCAAAAGTATGGTTTAACTCTGTTAGCTGAATGCACATATCAGAAATAAGTTTCACACAATGCTGCTGTGTAGTTTTTAATTGAAGATATTATTACTCCCAATATAGGCCTCTTAGAGCTGAGATTGTCCAATTGCAGTTTCTACGGAAAGAGTGTTTCAGAACGGCTCAATCAAAAGTGAGGTTCAACTCTGTTAGTTGAATGCACAGAACAGAAAGAAGTTTCATACAATGCTTCTGTGTTGTTTATATTTGAACATATTCCTTTTTCCATTATTTCCCACTTAGCGCTCCGAATGTCCAGTTGCATTTTCTACAGTCAGAGTGTTTCAAATCTCCTCAATCAAAAGTATGGTTTAACTCTGTTAGCGGAATGCTCAGATCAGAAAGAAGTTTCACAGAATTCCTCTGTGTAGCTTATATTTGAATATATTCCTTTTTCCACTACTACCCTATTAGCGCTCCAAAAGTCCAGTTGAATTTTCTACAGAAAGAGTGTTCAGAACTGCACTATCCAAAGTATGGTTCAACTCTGTTAGCTGAATGCACATATCAGAAATAAGTTTCACAGAATGATTCTGTGTAGTTTATATTTGAAGATAATCCTTTTTCCACTATTACCCTCTTAGCGCTCCGAATCTCCACTTTCATTTTCTACAGAAAGAGTGTTTCAGAACGGCTCAATCAAAACTAAGGTTCAACTCTTTTAGTTGAATGCACAGAACAGAAAGAAGTTTCACAGAATGCTTCTGTGTAGTATTTAGTTGAAGATATTCCTTTTTCGACTATTACCCTCTTAGCGCTCTGAATTTCCACTGGCAGTTTCTACACAAAGAGTGTTTCAGAACTGCTCCTCCAAAAGTAAGGCTCAGCTCTGTTAGTTGAATGCAGAGAACAGAAAGGAGTTTCAGAGAATGCTTCTGTGTAGTTTTTATATGGAGATATTCCTTTTTCCACTATTACTAACTTAGCGCTCCGAATGTCCACTTGCATTTTCTACAGAAAGAGTGTTTCAGAACGGCTCAATCAAAACTAAGGTTCAACACTTTTAGTTGAATGCACAGAACAGAAAGAAGTTTCACTGAATGCTTCTGTGTAGTTTTTATTTGTAGATATTCTTTTTCCCAATATAGGCCTCTTAGCGCTCAGAATGTCCAATTGCATTTTCTACAGAAAGAGTGTTCCAGAACGGCTCAATCAAAAGCAAGGTTGAACTCAGTTAGTTGAATGCAGAGAACAGAAAGTAGTTTCACAGAATGCTTCTTTGTAGTTTATATTTGAGTATATTGCTTTTTCCACTATGACCCTCTTAGCGCTCCGAATTTCAACTTGCATTTTCTACAGAAAGAGTGTACAGAACTGCGCAATCAAAAGTATTGTTTAACTCTGTTAGCTGAATGCACATATCAGAAATAAGTTTCACAAAATGCCTCTGTGTAGTTTTTATTTGAATATATTATTTTTCCCAATATAGGCCTCTTAGGGCTCAGAATGTCCAATTGCAGTTTCTACAGAAAGAGTGTTTCAGAACGGCTCAATCAAAAGTAAGTTTCAACTCTGTTAGTTGAATGTACAGAACAGAAAGATGTTTCATACAATGCTTCTGTGTAGTTTATATTTGAACATATTCCTTTTTCCACTATTAGCCACTTAGCGCTCCGAATGTCCAGTTGCATTTTCTACAGACAGAGTGTTTCAAAACTGCTCAGTCAAAAGTATGGTTTAACTCTGTTAGCTGAATGCTCAGATCAGAAAGAAGTTTCACAGAATGCTTCCGTGTAGTTTATATATGAATATATTCCCTTTTCCACTACTACCCTCTTATCGCTCCAAATGTCTAGTTGCATTTTCTACAGAAAGAGTGTTCAGAACTGCTCAATGAAAAGTATGGTTTAATTCTGTTAGCTGAATGCACAGATCAGAAAGAAGTTTCACAGAATGATTCTGTGTAGTTTATATTTGAAGATATTACTTTTTCTAGTATTACCCTCTTAGCGCTCAGAATGTCCACTTGCATTTTCTACAGAAAGAGTGTTCAGAACGGCTCAATCAAAAGTATGGTTTTACTCTATTAGTTGAATGCCCATATCCGAAATAAGTTTCACAGAATGCTTCTGTGTAGTTTTTATTTGAAGATATTCTTTTTCAAAATATAGGCCTCTTAGCGCTCAGAATGTCCAATTGCAGTTTCTACAGAAAGAGATTTTCAGAACGGCTCCATCAAAAGTAAGGTTCAACTCAGTTAGTTGAATGCACAGAACAGAAAGAAGTTTCACAGAATGCTTCTGTGTAGTTTATATTTGAATATATTCCTTTTCCAGTATTACCGTCTTAGCGCTGCGAATATCCACTTGCATTTTCTAAAGAAAGAGTGTTTCAGAACGGCTCAATCAAAAATAAGGTTCAACTCTGTTAGTTAAATGCACAGAAGAGAAAGGAGTTTCATACAATGCTTCTGTGTAGTTTATATTTGAATATATTACTTTTTCCACTACTACCCTCTTAGCGCTCCAAATGTCCAGTTGCATTTTCTACACAAAGAGTGTTCAGAACTGCTCAATCAATAGTATGCTTTAACTCTGTTAGCTGAATGCACAGATCAGAAAGAAGTTTCACAGAATGATTCTGTGTAGTTTATATTTGAAGATATTCCTTTTTCCACTATTACCCACTTAGCGCTCCAAATGTCCAGTAGCATTTTCTACAGAAAGAGTGTTTCAGAACTGCTCAATCCAAAGTATGGTTTAACTCTGTTAGCTGAATGCACAGATCAGAAAGAAGTTTCACAGAATGCTTCTGTGTAGTGTTTATATGAAAATATTCTTTTTACCAATATAGGCCTCTTAGCGCTCAGAATGTCCAATTGCAGTTTCTATAGAAAGAGTGTTTCAGAACGGCTCAATGAAAAGTAAGGTTCACCTCTTTTAGTTGAATGCACAGAACAGAAAGTAGTTTCACAGAATGCTTCTGTGTAGTATTTAGTTGAAGATATTCCTTTATTGACTATTACCCACTTAGCGCTCCGAATGTCCACTGGCAGTTTCTACACAAAGAGTGTTTCAGAACTGTTCCTTCAAAAGTAAGGCTCAACTCTGTTAGTTGAATTCAGAGAACAGAAAGGAGTTTCAGAGAATGCTTCTGTGTGGTTTTTATTTGGAGATAATCCTTTTTCCCCTATAACAATCTTAGCGCTCCTAAGGTCCACTTATATTTTCTACACAAAGAGTGTTTCATAACTGCTCAATCAAAAGTATGGTTTAGCTCTGTTAACTGAATGCACATATCAGAAATATGTTTCACAGAATGCTTCTGTGTAGTTTTTATTTGAAGATATTCTTTTTAACAATGTAGGCCTCTTAGCGCTTAGAAAGTCCAATTGCAGTTTCTACAGAAAGAGTGTTTCAGAACGGCTCAATCAAAACTAAGGGTCAACTCTGTTAGTTGAATGCACAGAACAGAAAGAAGTTTCACAGAATGCTTCTGTGTAGTTTATATTTGAATATATTCCTTTTTCAACTATTACCCTCTTAGTGCTACGAATGTCCACTTGCATTTTCTACAGAAAGAGTGTTCAGAACGGCTCAATCCAAAGTATGGTTTTAACTGTTAGTTGAATGCACAGATCCGAAAGAAGTTTCACAGAATGCTTCTGTGTAGTTTTTATTTGTAGATATTCTTTTTCCCAATATAGGCCTTTTAGCGGTCAGAATGTCCAATTGCAGTTTCTACAGAAAGAGTGTTTCACAACGGCTCCATCAAAAGTAAGGTTCAACTCAGTTAGTTGAATGCACAGAACAGAAAGAAGTTTCACAGAATGCTTCTGTGTAGTTTATAATTGAATATATTCCTTTTTCCACTATTACCGTATTAGCGCTCCGAATGTCCACTTACATTCTCTACAGAAAGAGTGTTCAGAACTGTGCAATCAAAAGTATGGTTTAACTCTGTTAGCTGAATGCACATATCAGAAATAAGTTTCACACAATGCTGCTGTGTAGTTTTTATTTGAAGATATTATTTTTCCCAATATACTCCTCTTAGCGCTCAGAATGTCCAATTGCAGTTTCTACAGAAAGAGTGTTTCAGAACGGCTCAATCAAAAGTAAGGCTCAACTCTGTTACTTGAATGCACAGAACAGAAGGAAGTTTCATACAATGCTTCTGTGTAGTTTATATTTGAACATATTCCTTTTTCCATTATTACCCACTTAGCGCTCCGAATGTCCAGTTGCATTTTATACAGACAGAGTGTATCAAATCTCCACAATCAAAAGTATGCTTTAAATCTGTTAGCTGAATGCTCAGATCAGAATGAAGTTTCACAGAATGCTTCTGTGTAGCTTATATTTGAATATATTCCTTTTTCCACTACTAAACTCTTAGCGCTCAAAATGTCCAGTTGCATTTTCTACAGAAAGAGTGTTCAGAACTGCTCTATCAAAACTATGGTTTAAATCTGTTAGCTGAATGCACATATCAGAAAGAAGTTTCACAGAATGATTCTGTGTAGTATTTAGTTGAAGATATTCCTTTTTTACTATCACCCACTTAGCGCTCCGAATATCCACTGGCAGTTTCTACACAAAGAGTGTTTCAGAACTGCTCCTTCAAAAGTAAGGCTAAACTCTGTTAGTTGAATGCAGAGAACAGAAAGGAGTCTCAGAGAATGCTTCTGTGTAGTTTTTATTTGGAGATATTCCCTTTTCCTCTATTACAATCTTAGCGCTCCGAATGTCCACTTGCATTTTCTACAGAACGAGTGTTTCATAACTGCTCAATCAAAAGTATGGTTTAGCTCTGTTAACTGAATGCACTGATCAGAAATAAGTTTCACAGAATGCTTCTGTGTAGTTTTTATTTGAAGATATGCTTTTTAACAATGTTGGCCTCTTAGCGCTTAGAAAGTTCAATTGCAGTTTCTACAGAAAGAGTGTTTCAGAACGGCTCAATCAAAAGTAAGGTTCAACTCTGTTAGTTGAATGCACAGAACAGAAAGAAGTTTCAAAGAATGCTTCTGTGTAATTTTTATTTGAATATATTCCTTTTTCAACTATTACCCTCTTAGCGCTCTTAATGTCCACTTACATTTTCTACAGAAAGAGTGTTCAGAACGGCTCAATCAAAAGTATGGTTTTATTCTGTTAGTTCAATGCACAGATCCGAAAGAAGTTTCACAGAATGCTTCTGTGTAGTTTTTATTTGTAGATATTCTTTTTCCCAATATAGGCCTTTTAGCGGTCAGAATGTCCGATTGCAGTTTCTACAGAAAGAGTGTTTCACAACGGCTCCATCAAAAGCAAGGTCCAAATCAGTTAGTTGAATGCACAGAACTGAGAGAAGTTTCACAGAATGCTTCTGTGTAGTTTATAATTTCATATATTCCTTTTCCCACTATTACCGTATTAGCGCTCCGAATGTCCACTTACATTTTCTACAGAAAGAGTGTTCAGAACTGCGCAATCAAAAGTATGGTTTAGCTGTGTTAGCTGAATGCACATATCAGAAATAAGTTTCACACAATGCTGCTGTGTAGTTTTTATTTGAAGATATTATTTTTCCCAATGTAGGCCTCTTAGCGCTCTGAATGTCCAATTGCAGTTTCTACAGAAAGAGTGTTTCAGAACGGCTCAATCAAAAGTAAGGCTCAACTCTGTTACCTGAATGCACAGAACAGAAAGAAGTTTCATACAATGTTTCTGTGTAGTTTATATTTGAACATATTCCTTTTTCCATTATTACCCACTTAGCGCTCCGAATGTCCAGTTGCATTTTCTACACACAGAGTGTTTCAAATCTCCTCAATCAAAAGTATGGTTTAACTCTGTTAGCTGAATGCTCAGATCAGAATGAAGTTTCACAGAATGCTTCTGTGTAGCTTATATTTGAATATATTCCTTTTTCCACTACTAAACTCTTAGCGCTCCAAATGTCCAGTTGCATTTTCTACAGAAAGAGTGTTCAGAACTGCTCTATCAAAACTATGGTTTAACTCTGTTAGCTGAATGCACATATCAGAAAGAAGTTTCACAGAATGATTCTGTGTAGTTTATATTTTAAGATATTCCTATTTCCACTATTACCCTCTTAGCGCTCCAAACCTCCAATTTCATTTTCTACAGAAAGAGTGTTTCAGAACGGCTCAATCAAAACTAAGGTTCAACTCTTTTAGTTGAATGCACAGAACAGAAAGAAGTTTCACAGAATGCTTCTGTGTAGTATTTAGTTGAAGATATTCCTTTTTCCACTATTACCCTCTTAGCGCTCTGAATTTCCACTGGCAGTTTCTACACAAAGAGTGTTTCAGAACTGCTCCTTCAAAAGTAAGGCTCAGCTCTGTTAGTTGAATGCAGAGAACAGAAAGGAGTTTCAGAGAATGCTTCTGTGTAGTTTTTATTTGGAGATATTCTTTTTTCCACTATTACTATCTTAGCGCTCCAAATGTCCACTTGCATTTTCTACAGAAAGAGTGTTTCAGAACGGCTCAATCAAAACTAAGGTTCAACACTTTTAGTTGAATGCACAGAACAGAAACAAGTTTCACAGAATGCTTCTCTGTAGTTTTTATTTGTAGATGTTCTTTTTCCCAATATAGGCCTCTTAGCGCTCAGAATGTCCAATTGCATTTTCTACAGAAAGAGTGTTCCAGAACGGCTCAATCAAAAGCAAGGTTCAACTCAGTTAGTTGAATGCAAAGAACACAAAGAAGTTTCACAGAATGCTTCTGTGTAGTTTATATTTGATTATATTGCTTTTTCCACTATTACCCTCTTAGCGCTCCGAATGTACATTGCATTTTCTGCAGAAAGAGGGTTCAGAACTGCGCAATCAAAAATATGGTTTAACTCTGTTACCTGAACGCACATATGAGAAATAAGTTTCACACAATGCTTCTGTGTAGTTTTTATTTGAATATATTATTTTTCCCAATATAGGCCTCTTAGGGTTCAGAATGTCCAATTGCAGTTTCTACAGAAAGAGTGTTTCAGAACGGCTAAATCAAAAGTAAGTTTCAACTCTGTTAGTTGAATGTACAGAACAGAAAGATGTTTCATACAATGCTTCTGTGTAGTTTATATTTGAACATATTCCTTTTTCCACTATTACCCACTTAGCGCTCCGAGTGTCCAGTTGGATTTTCTACAGACAGAGTGTTTCAAAACTGCTCAGTCAAAAGTATGGTTTAACTCTGTTAGCTGAATGCTCAGATCAGAAAGAAGTTTCACAGAATGCTTCTGTGTAGTTTATATTTGAATATAATCCTTTTTCCCACTACGACCCTCTTAGCGCTCCAAATGTCCAGTTGCATTTTCTACAGAAAGAGTGTTCAGAACTGCTCAAAGAAAAGTATGGTTTAATTCTGTTAGCTGAATGCACAGATCAGAAAGAAGTTTCGCAGAATGATTCTGTGTAGTTTATATTTGAAGATATTACTTTTTCTAGTATTACCCTCTTAGCGCTCCGAATGTCCACTTGCATTTTCTACAGAAAGAGTGTTCAGAACGGCTCAATCAAAAGTATGGTTTTACTCTATTAGTTGAATGCCCATATCAGAAATAAGTTTCACAGAATTCTTCTGTGTAGTTTTTATTTGAAGATATTCTTTTTCCCAATATAGGCCTCTTAGCGCTCAGAATGTCCAATTGCAGTTTCTACAGAAAGAGTGTTTCAGAACGGCTGCATCAAAAGTAAGGTTCAACTCAGTTAGTTGAATGCAAAGAACAGAAAGAAGTTTCACAGAATGCTTCTGTGTAGTTTATATTTGAATATATCCCTTTTTCCACTACTACAATCTTAGCGCTCCAAATGTCCAGTTGCATTTTCTACAGAAAGAGAGTTCAGAACTGCTCAATCAAAAGTATGGTTTAATTCTGTTAGCTGAATGCACAGATCAGAAAGAAGTTTCACAGAATGATTCTGTGTAGTTGATATTTGAAGATATTACTTTTTCCACTATTACCCACTTACCGCTCCAAATGTCCAGTTGCATTTTCTACAGAAAGAGTGTTTCAGAACTGCTCAATCAAAAGTATGGTTTAACTCTGTTAGCTGAATGCACAGATCAGAAAGAAGTTTCACAGAATGCTTCTGTGTAGTGTTTATATGAAGATATTCTTTTTACCAATATAGGCCTCTTAGCGCTCAGAATGTCCAATTGCAGTTTCTATAGAAAGAGTGTTTCAGAACGGATCAATCAAAATAAGGTTCACCTCTTTTAGTTGAATGCACACAACAGAAAGAAGTTTCACAGTATGCTTCTGTGTAGTATTTAGTTGAAGATATTCCTTTTTTGACTATTACCCACTTAGCGCTCCGAATGTCCACTGGCAGTTTGTACACAAAGAGTGTTTCAGAACTGCTGCTTCAAAAGTAAGGCTAAACTCTGTTAGTTGAATGCAGAGAACAGAAAGGAGTTTCAGAGAATGCTTCTGTGTAGTTTTTATTTGGAGATATTACTTTTTCCTCTATTACAATCTTAGCGCTCAGAATGTGCACTTGCATTTTCTACAGAACGAGTGTTTCATAACTGCTCAATCAAAAGTATGTTTTAGATCTGTTAACTGAATGCACTGATCAGAAATAAGTTTCAGAGAATGCTTCTGTGTAGTTTTTATTTGAAGATATTCTTTTTAACAATGTAGGCCTCTTAGCGCTTAGAAAGTCCAATTGCAGTTTCTACAGAAAGAGTGTTTCAGAACGGCTCAATAAAAAGTAAGTTTCAACTCTGTTAGTTGAATGCGCAGAACAGAAAGAAGTTTCACACAATGCTTCTGTGTAGTTTATATTTGAATATATTCCTTTTTCAACTATTACCCTCTTAGCGCTCTTAATGTCCACTTACATTTTCTACAGAAAGAGTGTTCAGAACGGCTCAATCAAAAGTATGGTATTACACTGTTAGTTCAATGCACAGATCCGAAAGAAGTTTCACAGAATGCTTCTGCGTAGTTTTTATTTGTAGATATTCTTTTTCCCAATATAGGCCTTTTAGCGGTCAGAATGTCCAATTGCAGTTTCTACAGAAAGAGTGTTTCACAACGGCTCCATCAAAAGTAAGGTTCAACTCAGTTAGTTGAATGCACAGAACTGAAAGAAGTTTCACAGAATGCTTCTGTGTAGTTTATAATTGAATATATTCCTTTTTCCACTATTACCCTATTAGCGCTCCGAATGTCCACTTGCATTTTCTACAGAAAGAGTGTTCAGAACTGCGCAATCAAAAGTATGGTTTAGTTGTGTTAGCTGAATGCACATATCAGAAATAACTTTCACAAAATGCTGCTGTGTAGTTTTTATTTGAAGATATTATTTTTCCCAATATAGGCCTCTTATCGGTCAGAATGTCCAATTGCAGTTTCTACAGAAAGAGTGTTTCAGAACGGCTCAATCTAAAGTAAGGTTCAACTCTGTTAGTTGAATGCACAGAACAGAAAGAAGTTTCATACAATGCTTTTGTGAAGTTTATATTTGAACATATTACTTTTTCCATTATTACCCACTTAGCGCTCCGAATATCCAGTTGCATTTTGTACAGACAGAGTGTTTCAAATCTCCTCAATCAAAAGTATGGTTTAACTCTGTTAGCTGAATGCTCAGATGAGAAAGAAGTTTCACAGAATGCTTCTGTGTAGCTTACATTTGAATATATTCCTTTTTCCACTACTACCCTCTTAGCACTCCAAACGTCCAGTTGCATTATCTACAGAAAGTGTGTTCAGAACTGCTCTATCAAAACTATGGTTTAACTCTGTTAGCTGAATGCATATATCAGAAAGAATTTTCACAGAATGATTCTGTGTAGTTTATATTTGAAGATAATATTTTTTCCACTATTACCCTCTTAGCGCTCCGAATCTCCACTTTCATTTTCTACAGAAAGAGTGTTTAAGAACGGCTCAATCAAAACTAAGGTTCAACTCTTTTAGTTGAATGCACAGAACAGAAAGAAGTTTCACAGAATGCTTCTGTGTAGTATTTAGTTGAAGATATTCCTTTTTCGAATATTACCCTCTTAGCGCTCTGAATTTCCACTGGCAGTTTCTACACAAAGAGTTTTTCAGAACTGCTCCTTCAAAAGTAAGGCTCAGCTCTGTTAGTTGAATGCAGAGAACAGAAAGGAGTTTCAGAGAATGCTTCTGTGTAGTTTTTATTTGGAGATATTCCTTTTTCCACTATTAGTATCTTAGCGCTCCGAAAGTCCACTTGCATTTTCTACAGAAAGAGTGTTTCAGAACGGCTCAATCAAAACTAAGGTTCAACACTTTTAGTTGAATGCACAGAAGAGAAAGAAGTTTCACAGAATGCTTCTGTGTAGTTTTTATTTGTAGATATTCTTTTTCCCAATATAGGCCTCTTAGCGCTCAGAATGTCCAATTGCATTTTCTACAGAAAGAGTGATCCAGAACGGCTCAATCAAAAGCAAGGTTCAACTCAGTTAGTTGAATGCAGAGAACAGAAAGAAGTTTCACAGAATGCTTCTGTGTAGTTTATAATTGAATATATTGCTTTTTCCAATATTACCCTCTTAGCGCTCCGAATGTCCACTTGCATTTTCTACAGAAAGAGTGTTCAGAACTGCGCAATAAAAAGTATGGTTTATCTCTGTTAGCTGAACGCACATATCAGAAATAAGTTTCACACAATGCTTCTGTGTAGTTTTTATTTGAATATATTATTTTTCCCAATATAGGCCTCTTAGCGCTCAGAATGTCCAATTGCAGTTTCTAGAGAAAGAGTGTTTCAGAACGGCTAAATCAAAAGTAAGGTTCAACCCTGTTAGTTGAATGTACAGAACAGAAAGCTATTTCATACAATGCTTCTGTGTAGTTTATATTTGAACATATTACTTTTTCCACTATTAGCCACTTAGCGCTCCGAATGTCCAGTTGCATTTTCTACAGACAGAGAGTTTCAAAACTGCTCAGTCAAAACTATGGTTTAACTCTGTTAGCTGAATGCTCAGATCAGAAAGAAGTTTCACAGAATGCTTCTGTGTAGTTTATATTTGAATATATTCCTTTTTCCACTACTACCCTCTTAGCGCTCCAATTGTCCAGTTGCATTTTCTACAGAAAGAGTGTTCAGAACTGCTCAATGAAAAGTATGGTTTAATTCTGTTAGCTGAATGCACAGATCAGAAAGAAGTTTCACAGAATGATTCTGTGTAGTTTATATTTGAAGATATTACATTTTCTAGTATTACCCTCTTAGCGCTCAGAATGTCCACTTGCGTTTTCTACAGAAAGTGTTCAGAACGGCTCAATCAAAAGTAAGGTTTTACTCTATTAGTTGAATGCCTATATCAGAAATAAGTTTCACAGAATGCTTCTGTGTAGTTTTTATTTGAAGACATTCTTTTTCAAAATATAGGCCTCTTAGCGCTCAGAATGTCCAATTGCTGTTTCTACAGAAAGAGGTTTTCAGAACGGCTCCATCAAAAGTAAGGTTCAACTCAGTTAGTTGAATGCACCGAACAGAAAGGAGTTTCACAGAATGCTTCTGTGTAGTTTATATTTGAATATATTCCTTTTCCAGTATTACCGTCTTAGCGCTGCGAATATCCACTTGCATTTTCTAAAGAAAGAGTGTTTCAGAACGGCTCAATCAAAAATAAGGTTCCACTCTGTTAGTTAAATGCACAGAAGAGAAAGGAGTTTCATACAATGCTTTTGTGTAGTTTATATTTGAATATATTACTTTTTCCACTACTACCATCTTAGCGCTCCAAATGTCCAGTTGCATTTTCTACGGAAAGAGTGTTCAGAACTGCTCAATCAAAAGTATGCTTTAACTCTGTTAGCTGAATGCACAGATCAAAAAGAAGTTTCACAGAATGATTCTGTGTGGTTTATATTTGAAGATATTCCTTTTTCCACTATTACCCACTTAGCGCTCCAAATGTCCAGTAGCATTTTCTACAGAAAGAGTTTTTCAGAACGGCTCAATCAAAACTAAGGTTCAACACTTTTAGTTGAATGCACAGAACAGAAATAAGTTTCACAGAATGCTTCTGTGTAGTTTTTATTTGTAGATATTCTTTTTTCCAATATAGGCCTCTTAGCGCGCAGAATGTCCAATTGCATTTTCTACAGAAAGAGTGTTCCAGAACGGCTCAATCAAAAGCAAGGTTCAACTCAGTTAGTTGAATGCAGAGAACAGAAAGAAGTTTCACAGAATGCTTCTGTGTAGTTTATATTTGAGTATATTGCATTTTCCACTATTACCCTCTTAGCGCTCCGAATGTCAACTTGCATTTTCTACAGAAAGAGTATTCAGAACTGCGCAATCAAAAGTATGGTTTAACTCTGTTAGCTGAATGCACATATCAGAAATAAGTTTCACACAATACCTCTGTGTAGTTTTTATTTGAATATATTATTTTTCCCAATATAGGCCTCTTTGGGCTCCGAATGTCCAATTGCAGTTTCTACAGAAAGAGTGTTTCAGAACGGCTCAATCAAAAGTAAGTTTCAACTCTGTTAGTTGAATGTACAGAACAGAAAGATGTTTCATACAATGCTTCTGTGTAGTTTATATTTGAACATATTCCTTTTTCCACTATTACCCACTTAGCGCTCCGAATGTCCAGTTGCATTTTCTACAGACAGAGTGTTTCAAAACTGCTCAGTCAAAAGTATGGTTTAACTCGGTTAGCTGAATGCTCAGATCAGAAAGTAGTTTCACAGAATGCTTCCGTGTAGTTTATATTTGAATATATTCCTTTTTCCACTACTACCCTCTTATCGCTCCAAATGTCTAGTTGCATTTTCTACAGAAAGAGTGTTCAGAACTGCTCAATGAAAAGTATGGTTTAATTCTGTTAGCTGAATGCACAGATCAGAAAGAAGTTTCACAGAATGATTCTGTGTAGTTTATATTTGAAGATATTACTTTTTCTAGTATTACCCTCGTAGCCCTCAGAATGTCCACTTGCATTTTCTAAAGAAAGAGTGTTCAGAACGGCCCAATCAAAACTATGGTTTTACTCTATTAGTTGAATGCCCATATCCGAAATAAGTTTCACAGAATGCTTCTGTGTAGTTTTTATTTGAAGATATTCTTTTTCAAAATATAGGCCTCTTAGCGCTCAGAATGTCCAATTGCAGTTTCTACAGAAAGAGCTTTTCAGAACGGCTCCATCAAAAGTAAGGTTCAACTCAGTTAGTTGAATGCACAGAACAGAAAGAAGTTTCACAGAATGCTTCTGTCTAGTTTATATTTGAATATATTCCTTTTCCAGTATTACCGTCTTAGCGCTGCAAATATCCACTTGCATTTTCTAAAGAAAGAGTGTTTCAGAATGGCTCAATCAAAAATAAGGTTCAACTCTGTTAGTTAAATGCACAGAAGAGAAAGGAGTTTCATACAATGCTTCTGTGTAGTTTATATTTGAATATATTACTTTTTCCACTACTACCCTCTTAGCGCTCCAAATGTCCAGTTGCATTTTCTACACAAAGAGTGTTCAGAACTGCTCAATCAAAAGTATGCTTTAACTCTGTTAGCTGAATGCACAGATCAGAAAGAAGTTTCACAGAATGATTCTGTGTAGTTTATATTTGAAGATATTCCTTTTTCCACTATTACCCACTTAGCGCTCCAAATGTCCAGTAGCATTTTCTACAGAAAGAGTGTTTCAGAACTGCTCAATCCAAAGTATGGTTTAACTCTGTTAGCTGAATGCACAGATCAGAAAGAAGTTTCACAGAATGCTTCTGTGTAGTGTTTATATGAAAATATTCTTTTTACCAATATAGGCCTCTTAGCGCTCAGAATGTCCAATTGCAGTTTCTATAGAAAGAGTGTTTCAGAACGGCTCAATGAAAAGTAAGGTTCACCTCTTTTAGTTGAATGCACAGAACAGAAAGGAGTTTCACAGAATGCTTCTGTGTAGTATTTAGTTGAAGATATTCCTTTATTGACTATTACCCACTTAGCGCTCCGAATATCCAATGGCAGTTTCTACACAAAGAGTGTTTCAGAACTGTTCCTTCAAAAGTAAGGCTCAACTCTGTTAGTTGAATTCAGAGAACAGAAAGGAGTTTCAGAGAATGCTTCTGTGTGGTTTTTATTTGGAGATAATCATTTTTCCTCTATTAAAATCTTAGCGCTCCGAAGGTCCACTTATATTTTCTACACAAAGAGTGTTTCATAACGGCTCAATCAAAAGTACGGTTTAGCTCTGTTAACTGAATGCACATATCAGAAATATGTTTCACAGAATGCTTCTGTGTAGTTTTTATTTGAAGATATTCTTTTTAACAATGAAGGCCTCTTAGCGCTTAGAAAGTCCAATTGCAGTTTCTACAGAAAGAGTGTTTCAGAACGGCTCAATCAAAAGTAAGGTTCAACTCTGTTAGTTGAATGCACAGAACAGAAAGAAGTTTCACAGAATGCTTCTGTGCAGTTTATATTTGAATATATTCCTTTTTCAACTATTACCCTCTTAGCGCTCCGAATGTCCACTTGCATTTTCTACAGAAAGAGTGTTCAGAACGGCTCAATCAAAAGTATGGTTTTACTCTGTTAGTTGAATGCACAGATCCGAAAGAAGTTTCACACAATGCTTCTGTGTAGTTTTTATTTGTAGATATTCTTTTTCCCAATATAGGCCTTTTAGCTGTCAGAATGTCCAATTGCAGTTTCTACAGAAAGAGTGTTTCACAACGGCTCCATCAAAAGTAAGGTTCAACTCAGTTAGTTGAATGCACAGAACAGAAAGAAGTTTCACAGAATGCTTCTGTGTAGTTTATAATTGAATATATTCCTTTTTCCACTATTACCGTATTAGCGCTCCGAATGTCCACTTGCATTTTCTACAGAAAGAGTGTTCAGAACTGCGCAATCAAAAGTATGGTTTAACTCTGTTAGCTGAATGCACATATCAGAAATAAGTTTCACACAATGCTGCTGTGTAGTTTTTAATTGAAGATATTATTACTCCCAATATAGGCCTCTTAGAGCTGAGATTGTCCAATTGCAGTTTCTACAGAAAGAGTGTTTCAGAACGGCTCAATCAAAAGTAAGGTTCAACTCTGTTAGTTGAATGCACAGAACAGAAAGAAGATTCATACAATGCTTCTGTGTTGTTTATATTTGAACATATTCCTTTTTCCATTATTTCCCACTTAGCGCTCCGAATGTCCAGTTGCATTTTCTACAGTCAGAGTGTTTCAAATCTCCTCAATCAAAAGTATGGTTTAACTCTGTTAGCGGAATGCTCAGATCAGAAAGAAGTTTCACAGAATTCCTCTGTGTAGCTTATATTTGAATATATTCCTTTTTCCACTACTACCCTATTAGCGCTCCAAAAGTCCAGTTGAATTTTCTACAGAAAGAGTGTTCAGAACTGCACTATCCAAAGTATGGTTCAACTCTGTTAGCTGAATGCACATATCAGAAATAAGTTTCACAGAATGATTCTGTGTAGTTTATATTTGAAGATAATCCTTTTTCCACTATTACCCTCTTAGCGCTCCGAATCTCCACTTTCATTTTCTACAGAAAGAGTGTTTCAGAACGGCTCAATCAAAACTAAGGTTCAACTCTTTTAGTTGAATGCACAGAACAGAAAGACGTTTCACAGAATGCTTCTGTGTAGTATTTAGTTGAAGATATTCCTTTTTCGACTATTACCCTCTTAGCGCTCTGAATTTCCACTGGCAGTTTCTACACAAAGAGTGTTTCAGAACTGCTCCTCCAAAAGTAAGGCTCAGCTCTGTTAGTTGAATGCAGAGAACAGAAAGCAGTTTCAGAGAATGCTTCTGTGTAGTTTTTATATGGAGATATTCCTTTTTCCACTATTACTAACTTAGCGCTCCGAATGTCCACTTGCATTTTCTACAGAAAGAGTGTTTCAGAACGGCTCAATCAAAACTAAGGTTCAACACTTTTAGTTGAATGCACAGAACAGAAAGAAGTTTCACTGAATGCTTCTGTGTAGTTTTTATTTGTAGATATTCTTTTTCCCAATATAGGCCTCTTAGCGCTCAGAATGTCCAATTGCATTTTCTACAGAAAGAGTGTTCCAGAACGGCTCAATCAAAAGCAAGGTTGAACTCAGTTAGTTGAATGCAGAGAACAGAAAGTAGTTTCACAGAATGCTTCTTTGTAGTTTATATTTGAGTATATTGCTTTTTCCACTATGACCCTCTTAGCGCTCCGAATTTCAACTTGCATTTTCTACAGAAAGAGTGTACAGAACTGCGCAATCAAAAGTATTGTTTAACTCTGTTAGCTGAATGCACATATCAGAAATAAGTTTCACAAAATGCCTCTGTGTAGTTTTTATTTGAATATATTATTTTTCCCAATATAGGCCTCTTAGGGCTCAGAATGTCCAATTGCAGTTTCTACAGAAAGAGTGTTTCAGAACGGCTCAATCAAAAGTAAGTTTCAACTCTGTTAGTTGAATGTACAGAACAGAAAGATGTTTCATACAATGCTTCTGTGTAGTTTATATTTGAACATATTCCTTTTTCCACTATTAGCCACTTAGCGCTCCGAATGTCCAGTTGCATTTTCTACAGACAGAGTGTTTCAAAACTGCTCAGTCAAAAGTATGGTTTAACTCTGTTAGCTGAATGCTCAGATCAGAAAGAAGTTTCACAGAATGCTTCCGTGTAGTTTATATATGAATATATTCCCTTTTCCACTACTACCCTCTTATCGCTCCAAATGTCTAGTTGCATTTTCTACAGAAAGAGTGTTCAGAACTGCTCAATGAAAAGTATGGTTTAATTCTGTTAGCTGAATGCACAGATCAGAAAGAAGTTTCACAGAATGATTCTGTGTAGTTTATATTTGAAGATATTACTTTTTCTAGTATTACCCTCTTAGCGCTCAGAATGTCCACTTGCATTTTCTACAGAAAGAGTGTTCAGAACGGCTCAATCAAAAGTATGGTTTTACTCTATTAGTTGAATGCCCATATCCGAAATAAGTTTCACAGAATGCTTCTGTGTAGTTTTTATTTGAAGATATTCTTTTTCAAAATATAGGCCTCTTAGCGCTCAGAATGTCCAATTGCAGTTTCTACAGAAAGAGATTTTCAGAACGGCTCCATCAAAAGTAAGGTTCAACTCAGTTAGTTGAATGCACAGAACAGAAAGAAGTTTCACAGAATGCTTCTGTGTAGTTTATATTTGAATATATTCCTTTTCCAGTATTACCGTCTTAGCGCTGCGAATATCCACTTGCATTTTCTAAAGAAAGAGTGTTTCAGAACGGCTCAATCAAAAATAAGGTTCAACTCTGTTAGTTAAATGCACAGAAGAGAAAGGAGTTTCATACAATGCTTCTGTGTAGTTTATATTTGAATATATTACTTTTTCCACTACTACCCTCTTAGCGCTCCAAATGTCCAGTTGCATTTTCTACACAAAGAGTGTTCAGAACTGCTCAATCAATAGTATGCTTTAACTCTGTTAGCTGAATGCACAGATCAGAAAGAAGTTTCACAGAATGATTCTGTGTAGTTTATATTTGAAGATATTCCTTTTTCCACTATTACCCACTTAGCGCTCCAAATGTCCAGTAGCATTTTCTACAGAAAGAGTGTTTCAGAACTGCTCAATCCAAAGTATGGTTTAACTCTGTTAGCTGAATGCACAGATCAGAAAGAAGTTTCACAGAATGCTTCTGTGTAGTGTTTATATGAAAATATTCTTTTTACCAATATAGGCCTCTTAGCGCTCAGAATGTCCAATTGCAGTTTCTATAGAAAGAGTGTTTCAGAACGGCTCAATGAAAAGTAAGGTTCACCTCTTTTAGTTGAATGCACAGAACAGAAAGTAGTTTCACAGAATGCTTCTGTGTAGTATTTAGTTGAAGATATTCCTTTATTGACTATTACCCACTTAGCGCTCCGAATGTCCACTGGCAGTTTCTACACAAAGAGTGTTTCAGAACTGTTCCTTCAAAAGTAAGGCTCAACTCTGTTAGTTGAATTCAGAGAACAGAAAGGAGTTTCAGAGAATGCTTCTGTGTGGTTTTTATTTGGAGATAATCCTTTTTCCCCTATAACAATCTTAGCGCTCCTAAGGTCCACTTATATTTTCTACACAAAGAGTGTTTCATAACTGCTCAATCAAAAGTATGGTTTAGCTCTGTTAACTGAATGCACATATCAGAAATATGTTTCACAGAATGCTTCTGTGTAGTTTTTATTTGAAGATATTCTTTTTAACAATGTAGGCCTCTTAGCGCTTAGAAAGTCCAATTGCAGTTTCTACAGAAAGAGTGTTTCAGAACGGCTCAATCAAAACTAAGGGTCAACTCTGTTAGTTGAATGCACAGAACAGAAAGAAGTTTCACAGAATGCTTCTGTGTAGTTTATATTTGAATATATTCCTTTTTCAACTATTACCCTCTTAGTGCTACGAATGTCCACTTGCATTTTCTACAGAAAGAGTGTTCAGAACGGCTCAATCCAAAGTATGGTTTTAACTGTTAGTTGAATGCACAGATCCGAAAGAAGTTTCACAGAATGCTTCTGTGTAGTTTTTATTTGTAGATATTCTTTTTCCCAATATAGGCCTTTTAGCGGTCAGAATGTCCAATTGCAGTTTCTACAGAAAGAGTGTTTCACAACGGCTCCATCAAAAGTAAGGTTCAACTCAGTTAGTTGAATGCACAGAACAGAAAGAAGTTTCACAGAATGCTTCTGTGTAGTTTATAATTGAATATATTCCTTTTTCCACTATTACCGTATTAGCGCTCCGAATGTCCACTTACATTCTCTACAGAAAGAGTGTTCAGAACTGTGCAATCAAAAGTATGGTTTAACTCTGTTAGCTGAATGCACATATCAGAAATAAGTTTCACACAATGCTGCTGTGTAGTTTTTATTTGAAGATATTATTTTTCCCAATATACTCCTCTTAGCGCTCAGAATGTCCAATTGCAGTTTCTACAGAAAGAGTGTTTCAGAACGGCTCAATCAAAAGTAAGGCTCAACTCTGTTACTTGAATGCACAGAACAGAAGGAAGTTTCATACAATGCTTCTGTGTAGTTTATATTTGAACATATTCCTTTTTCCATTATTACCCACTTAGCGCTCCGAATGTCCAGTTGCATTTTATACAGACAGAGTGTATCAAATCTCCACAATCAAAAGTATGCTTTAAATCTGTTAGCTGAATGCTCAGATCAGAATGAAGTTTCACAGAATGCTTCTGTGTAGCTTATATTTGAATATATTCCTTTTTCCACTACTAAACTCTTAGCGCTTAAAATGTCCAGTTGCATTTTCTACAGAAAGAGTGTTCAGAACTGCTCTATCAAAACTATGGTTTAAATCTGTTAGCTGAATGCACATATCAGAAAGAAGTTTCACAGAATGATTCTGTGTAGTATTTAGTTGAAGATATTCCTTTTTTACTATCACCCACTTAGCGCTCCGAATATCCACTGGCAGTTTCTACACAAAGAGTGTTTCAGAACTGCTCCTTCAAAAGTAAGGCTAAACTCTGTTAGTTGAATGCAGAGAACAGAAAGGAGTCTCAGAGAATGCTTCTGTGTAGTTTTTATTTGGAGATATTCCCTTTTCCTCTATTACAATCTTAGCGCTCCGAATGTCCACTTGCATTTTCTACAGAACGAGTGTTTCATAACTGCTCAATCAAAAGTATGGTTTAGCTCTGTTAACTGAATGCACTGATCAGAAATAAGTTTCACAGAATGCTTCTGTGTAGTTTTTATTTGAAGATATGCTTTTTAACAATGTTGGCCTCTTAGCGCTTAGAAAGTTCAATTGCAGTTTCTACAGAAAGAGTGTTTCAGAACGGCTCAATCAAAAGTAAGGTTCAACTCTGTTAGTTGAATGCACAGAACAGAAAGAAGTTTCAAAGAATGCTTCTGTGTAATTTTTATTTGAATATATTCCTTTTTCAACTATTACCCTCTTAGCGCTCTTAATGTCCACTTACATTTTCTACAGAAAGAGTGTTCAGAACGGCTCAATCAAAAGTATGGTTTTATTCTGTTAGTTCAATGCACAGATCCGAAAGAAGTTTCACAGAATGCTTCTGTGTAGTTTTTATTTGTAGATATTCTTTTTCCCAATATAGGCCTTTTAGCGGTCAGAATGTCCGATTGCAGTTTCTACAGAAAGAGTGTTTCACAACGGCTCCATCAAAAGCAAGGTCCAAATCAGTTAGTTGAATGCACAGAACTGAGAGAAGTTTCACAGAATGCTTCTGTGTAGTTTATAATTTCATATATTCCTTTTCCCACTATTACCGTATTAGCGCTCCGAATGTCCACTTACATTTTCTACAGAAAGAGTGTTCAGAACTGCGCAATCAAAAGTATGGTTTAGCTGTGTTAGCTGAATGCACATATCAGAAATAAGTTTCACACAATGCTGCTGTGTAGTTTTTATTTGAAGATATTATTTTTCCCAATGTAGGCCTCTTAGCGCTCTGAATGTCCAATTGCAGTTTCTACAGAAAGAGTGTTTCAGAACGGCTCAATCAAAAGTAAGGCTCAACTCTGTTACCTGAATGCACAGAACAGAAAGAAGTTTCATACAATGTTTCTGTGTAGTTTATATTTGAACATATTCCTTTTTCCATTATTACCCACTTAGCGCTCCGAATGTCCAGTTGCATTTTCTACACACAGAGTGTTTCAAATCTCCTCAATCAAAAGTATGGTTTAACTCTGTTAGCTGAATGCTCAGATCAGAATGAAGTTTCACAGAATGCTTCTGTGTAGCTTATATTTGAATATATTCCTTTTTCCACTACTAAACTCTTAGCGCTCCAAATGTCCAGTTGCATTTTCTACAGAAAGAGTGTTCAGAACTGCTCTATCAAAACTATGGTTTAACTCTGTTAGCTGAATGCACATATCAGAAAGAAGTTTCACAGAATGATTCTGTGTAGTTTATATTTTAAGATATTCCTATTTCCACTATTACCCTCTTAGCGCTCCAAACCTCCAATTTCATTTTCTACAGAAAGAGTGTTTCAGAACGGCTCAATCAAAACTAAGGTTCAACTCTTTTAGTTGAATGCACAGAACAGAAAGAAGTTTCACAGAATGCTTCTGTGTAGTATTTAGTTGAAGATATTCCTTTTTCCACTATTACCCTCTTAGCGCTCTGAATTTCCACTGGCAGTTTCTACACAAAGAGTGTTTCAGAACTGCTCCTTCAAAAGTAAGGCTCAGCTCTGTTAGTTGAATGCAGAGAACAGAAAGGAGTTTCAGAGAATGCTTCTGTGTAGTTTTTATTTGGAGATATTCTTTTTTCCACTATTACTATCTTAGCGCTCCAAATGTCCACTTGCATTTTCTACAGAAAGAGTGTTTCAGAACGGCTCAATCAAAACTAAGGTTCAACACTTTTAGTTGAATGCACAGAACAGAAACAAGTTTCACAGAATGCTTCTCTGTAGTTTTTATTTGTAGATGTTCTTTTTCCCAATATAGGCCTCTTAGCGCTCAGAATGTCCAATTGCATTTTCTACAGAAAGAGTGTTCCAGAACGGCTCAATCAAAAGCAAGGTTCAACTCAGTTAGTTGAATGCAAAGAACACAAAGAAGTTTCACAGAATGCTTCTGTGTAGTTTATATTTGATTATATTGCTTTTTCCACTATTACCCTCTTAGCGCTCCGAATGTACATTGCATTTTCTGCAGAAAGAGGGTTCAGAACTGCGCAATCAAAAATATGGTTTAACTCTGTTACCTGAACGCACATATGAGAAATAAGTTTCACACAATGCTTCTGTGTAGTTTTTATTTGAATATATTATTTTTCCCAATATAGGCCTCTTAGGGTTCAGAATGTCCAATTGCAGTTTCTACAGAAAGAGTGTTTCAGAACGGCTAAATCAAAAGTAAGTTTCAACTCTGTTAGTTGAATGTACAGAACAGAAAGATGTTTCATACAATGCTTCTGTGTAGTTTATATTTGAACATATTCCTTTTTCCACTATTACCCACTTAGCGCTCCGAGTGTCCAGTTGGATTTTCTACAGACAGAGTGTTTCAAAACTGCTCAGTCAAAAGTATGGTTTAACTCTGTTAGCTGAATGCTCAGATCAGAAAGAAGTTTCACAGAATGCTTCTGTGTAGTTTATATTTGAATATAATCCTTTTTCCCACTACGACCCTCTTAGCGCTCCAAATGTCCAGTTGCATTTTCTACAGAAAGAGTGTTCAGAACTGCTCAAAGAAAAGTATGGTTTAATTCTGTTAGCTGAATGCACAGATCAGAAAGAAGTTTCGCAGAATGATTCTGTGTAGTTTATATTTGAAGATATTACTTTTTCTAGTATTACCCTCTTAGCGCTCCGAATGTCCACTTGCATTTTCTACAGAAAGAGTGTTCAGAACGGCTCAATCAAAAGTATGGTTTTACTCTATTAGTTGAATGCCCATATCAGAAATAAGTTTCACAGAATTCTTCTGTGTAGTTTTTATTTGAAGATATTCTTTTTCCCAATATAGGCCTCTTAGCGCTCAGAATGTCCAATTGCAGTTTCTACAGAAAGAGTGTTTCAGAACGGCTGCATCAAAAGTAAGGTTCAACTCAGTTAGTTGAATGCAAAGAACAGAAAGAAGTTTCACAGAATGCTTCTGTGTAGTTTATATTTGAATATATCCCTTTTTCCACTACTACAATCTTAGCGCTCCAAATGTCCAGTTGCATTTTCTACAGAAAGAGAGTTCAGAACTGCTCAATCAAAAGTATGGTTTAATTCTGTTAGCTGAATGCACAGATCAGAAAGAAGTTTCACAGAATGATTCTGTGTAGTTGATATTTGAAGATATTACTTTTTCCACTATTACCCACTTACCGCTCCAAATGTCCAGTTGCATTTTCTACAGAAAGAGTGTTTCAGAACTGCTCAATCAAAAGTATGGTTTAACTCTGTTAGCTGAATGCACAGATCAGAAAGAAGTTTCACAGAATGCTTCTGTGTAGTGTTTATATGAAGATATTCTTTTTACCAATATAGGCCTCTTAGCGCTCAGAATGTCCAATTGCAGTTTCTATAGAAAGAGTGTTTCAGAACGGATCAATCAAAATAAGGTTCACCTCTTTTAGTTGAATGCACACAACAGAAAGAAGTTTCACAGTATGCTTCTGTGTAGTATTTAGTTGAAGATATTCCTTTTTTGACTATTACCCACTTAGCGCTCCGAATGTCCACTGGCAGTTTGTACACAAAGAGTGTTTCAGAACTGCTGCTTCAAAAGTAAGGCTAAACTCTGTTAGTTGAATGCAGAGAACAGAAAGGAGTTTCAGAGAATGCTTCTGTGTAGTTTTTATTTGGAGATATTACTTTTTCCTCTATTACAATCTTAGCGCTCAGAATGTGCACTTGCATTTTCTACAGAACGAGTGTTTCATAACTGCTCAATCAAAAGTATGTTTTAGATCTGTTAACTGAATGCACTGATCAGAAATAAGTTTCAGAGAATGCTTCTGTGTAGTTTTTATTTGAAGATATTCTTTTTAACAATGTAGGCCTCTTAGCGCTTAGAAAGTCCAATTGCAGTTTCTACAGAAAGAGTGTTTCAGAACGGCTCAATAAAAAGTAAGTTTCAACTCTGTTAGTTGAATGCGCAGAACAGAAAGAAGTTTCACACAATGCTTCTGTGTAGTTTATATTTGAATATATTCCTTTTTCAACTATTACCCTCTTAGCGCTCTTAATGTCCACTTACATTTTCTACAGAAAGAGTGTTCAGAACGGCTCAATCAAAAGTATGGTATTACACTGTTAGTTCAATGCACAGATCCGAAAGAAGTTTCACAGAATGCTTCTGCGTAGTTTTTATTTGTAGATATTCTTTTTCCCAATATAGGCCTTTTAGCGGTCAGAATGTCCAATTGCAGTTTCTACAGAAAGAGTGTTTCACAACGGCTCCATCAAAAGTAAGGTTCAACTCAGTTAGTTGAATGCACAGAACTGAAAGAAGTTTCACAGAATGCTTCTGTGTAGTTTATAATTGAATATATTCCTTTTTCCACTATTACCCTATTAGCGCTCCGAATGTCCACTTGCATTTTCTACAGAAAGAGTGTTCAGAACTGCGCAATCAAAAGTATGGTTTAGTTGTGTTAGCTGAATGCACATATCAGAAATAACTTTCACAAAATGCTGCTGTGTAGTTTTTATTTGAAGATATTATTTTTCCCAATATAGGCCTCTTATCGGTCAGAATGTCCAATTGCAGTTTCTACAGAAAGAGTGTTTCAGAACGGCTCAATCTAAAGTAAGGTTCAACTCTGTTAGTTGAATGCACAGAACAGAAAGAAGTTTCATACAATGCTTTTGTGAAGTTTATATTTGAACATATTACTTTTTCCATTATTACCCACTTAGCGCTCCGAATATCCAGTTGCATTTTGTACAGACAGAGTGTTTCAAATCTCCTCAATCAAAAGTATGGTTTAACTCTGTTAGCTGAATGCTCAGATGAGAAAGAAGTTTCACAGAATGCTTCTGTGTAGCTTACATTTGAATATATTCCTTTTTCCACTACTACCCTCTTAGCACTCCAAACGTCCAGTTGCATTATCTACAGAAAGTGTGTTCAGAACTGCTCTATCAAAACTATGGTTTAACTCTGTTAGCTGAATGCATATATCAGAAAGAATTTTCACAGAATGATTCTGTGTAGTTTATATTTGAAGATAATATTTTTTCCACTATTACCCTCTTAGCGCTCCGAATCTCCACTTTCATTTTCTACAGAAAGAGTGTTTAAGAACGGCTCAATCAAAACTAAGGTTCAACTCTTTTAGTTGAATGCACAGAACAGAAAGAAGTTTCACAGAATGCTTCTGTGTAGTATTTAGTTGAAGATATTCCTTTTTCGAATATTACCCTCTTAGCGCTCTGAATTTCCACTGGCAGTTTCTACACAAAGAGTTTTTCAGAACTGCTCCTTCAAAAGTAAGGCTCAGCTCTGTTAGTTGAATGCAGAGAACAGAAAGGAGTTTCAGAGAATGCTTCTGTGTAGTTTTTATTTGGAGATATTCCTTTTTCCACTATTAGTATCTTAGCGCTCCGAAAGTCCACTTGCATTTTCTACAGAAAGAGTGTTTCAGAACGGCTCAATCAAAACTAAGGTTCAACACTTTTAGTTGAATGCACAGAAGAGAAAGAAGTTTCACAGAATGCTTCTGTGTAGTTTTTATTTGTAGATATTCTTTTTCCCAATATAGGCCTCTTAGCGCTCAGAATGTCCAATTGCATTTTCTACAGAAAGAGTGATCCAGAACGGCTCAATCAAAAGCAAGGTTCAACTCAGTTAGTTGAATGCAGAGAACAGAAAGAAGTTTCACAGAATGCTTCTGTGTAGTTTATAATTGAATATATTGCTTTTTCCAATATTACCCTCTTAGCGCTCCGAATGTCCACTTGCATTTTCTACAGAAAGAGTGTTCAGAACTGCGCAATAAAAAGTATGGTTTATCTCTGTTAGCTGAACGCACATATCAGAAATAAGTTTCACACAATGCTTCTGTGTAGTTTTTATTTGAATATATTATTTTTCCCAATATAGGCCTCTTAGCGCTCAGAATGTCCAATTGCAGTTTCTAGAGAAAGAGTGTTTCAGAACGGCTAAATCAAAAGTAAGGTTCAACCCTGTTAGTTGAATGTACAGAACAGAAAGCTATTTCATACAATGCTTCTGTGTAGTTTATATTTGAACATATTACTTTTTCCACTATTAGCCACTTAGCGCTCCGAATGTCCAGTTGCATTTTCTACAGACAGAGAGTTTCAAAACTGCTCAGTCAAAACTATGGTTTAACTCTGTTAGCTGAATGCTCAGATCAGAAAGAAGTTTCACAGAATGCTTCTGTGTAGTTTATATTTGAATATATTCCTTTTTCCACTACTACCCTCTTAGCGCTCCAATTGTCCAGTTGCATTTTCTACAGAAAGAGTGTTCAGAACTGCTCAATGAAAAGTATGGTTTAATTCTGTTAGCTGAATGCACAGATCAGAAAGAAGTTTCACAGAATGATTCTGTGTAGTTTATATTTGAAGATATTACATTTTCTAGTATTACCCTCTTAGCGCTCAGAATGTCCACTTGCGTTTTCTACAGAAAGTGTTCAGAACGGCTCAATCAAAAGTAAGGTTTTACTCTATTAGTTGAATGCCTATATCAGAAATAAGTTTCACAGAATGCTTCTGTGTAGTTTTTATTTGAAGACATTCTTTTTCAAAATATAGGCCTCTTAGCGCTCAGAATGTCCAATTGCTGTTTCTACAGAAAGAGGTTTTCAGAACGGCTCCATCAAAAGTAAGGTTCAACTCAGTTAGTTGAATGCACCGAACAGAAAGGAGTTTCACAGAATGCTTCTGTGTAGTTTATATTTGAATATATTCCTTTTCCAGTATTACCGTCTTAGCGCTGCGAATATCCACTTGCATTTTCTAAAGAAAGAGTGTTTCAGAACGGCTCAATCAAAAATAAGGTTCCACTCTGTTAGTTAAATGCACAGAAGAGAAAGGAGTTTCATACAATGCTTTTGTGTAGTTTATATTTGAATATATTACTTTTTCCACTACTACCATCTTAGCGCTCCAAATGTCCAGTTGCATTTTCTACGGAAAGAGTGTTCAGAACTGCTCAATCAAAAGTATGCTTTAACTCTGTTAGCTGAATGCACAGATCAAAAAGAAGTTTCACAGAATGATTCTGTGTGGTTTATATTTGAAGATATTCCTTTTTCCACTATTACCCACTTAGCGCTCCAAATGTCCAGTAGCATTTTCTACAGAAAGAGTTTTTCAGAACGGCTCAATCAAAACTAAGGTTCAACACTTTTAGTTGAATGCACAGAACAGAAATAAGTTTCACAGAATGCTTCTGTGTAGTTTTTATTTGTAGATATTCTTTTTTCCAATATAGGCCTCTTAGCGCGCAGAATGTCCAATTGCATTTTCTACAGAAAGAGTGTTCCAGAACGGCTCAATCAAAAGCAAGGTTCAACTCAGTTAGTTGAATGCAGAGAACAGAAAGAAGTTTCACAGAATGCTTCTGTGTAGTTTATATTTGAGTATATTGCATTTTCCACTATTACCCTCTTAGCGCTCCGAATGTCAACTTGCATTTTCTACAGAAAGAGTATTCAGAACTGCGCAATCAAAAGTATGGTTTAACTCTGTTAGCTGAATGCACATATCAGAAATAAGTTTCACACAATACCTCTGTGTAGTTTTTATTTGAATATATTATTTTTCCCAATATAGGCCTCTTTGGGCTCCGAATGTCCAATTGCAGTTTCTACAGAAAGAGTGTTTCAGAACGGCTCAATCAAAAGTAAGTTTCAACTCTGTTAGTTGAATGTACAGAACAGAAAGATGTTTCATACAATGCTTCTGTGTAGTTTATATTTGAACATATTCCTTTTTCCACTATTACCCACTTAGCGCTCCGAATGTCCAGTTGCATTTTCTACAGACAGAGTGTTTCAAAACTGCTCAGTCAAAAGTATGGTTTAACTCGGTTAGCTGAATGCTCAGATCAGAAAGTAGTTTCACAGAATGCTTCCGTGTAGTTTATATTTGAATATATTCCTTTTTCCACTACTACCCTCTTATCGCTCCAAATGTCTAGTTGCATTTTCTACAGAAAGAGTGTTCAGAACTGCTCAATGAAAAGTATGGTTTAATTCTGTTAGCTGAATGCACAGATCAGAAAGAAGTTTCACAGAATGATTCTGTGTAGTTTATATTTGAAGATATTACTTTTTCTAGTATTACCCTCGTAGCCCTCAGAATGTCCACTTGCATTTTCTAAAGAAAGAGTGTTCAGAACGGCCCAATCAAAACTATGGTTTTACTCTATTAGTTGAATGCCCATATCCGAAATAAGTTTCACAGAATGCTTCTGTGTAGTTTTTATTTGAAGATATTCTTTTTCAAAATATAGGCCTCTTAGCGCTCAGAATGTCCAATTGCAGTTTCTACAGAAAGAGCTTTTCAGAACGGCTCCATCAAAAGTAAGGTTCAACTCAGTTAGTTGAATGCACAGAACAGAAAGAAGTTTCACAGAATGCTTCTGTCTAGTTTATATTTGAATATATTCCTTTTCCAGTATTACCGTCTTAGCGCTGCAAATATCCACTTGCATTTTCTAAAGAAAGAGTGTTTCAGAATGGCTCAATCAAAAATAAGGTTCAACTCTGTTAGTTAAATGCACAGAAGAGAAAGGAGTTTCATACAATGCTTCTGTGTAGTTTATATTTGAATATATTACTTTTTCCACTACTACCCTCTTAGCGCTCCAAATGTCCAGTTGCATTTTCTACACAAAGAGTGTTCAGAACTGCTCAATCAAAAGTATGCTTTAACTCTGTTAGCTGAATGCACAGATCAGAAAGAAGTTTCACAGAATGATTCTGTGTAGTTTATATTTGAAGATATTCCTTTTTCCACTATTACCCACTTAGCGCTCCAAATGTCCAGTAGCATTTTCTACAGAAAGAGTGTTTCAGAACTGCTCAATCCAAAGTATGGTTTAACTCTGTTAGCTGAATGCACAGATCAGAAAGAAGTTTCACAGAATGCTTCTGTGTAGTGTTTATATGAAAATATTCTTTTTACCAATATAGGCCTCTTAGCGCTCAGAATGTCCAATTGCAGTTTCTATAGAAAGAGTGTTTCAGAACGGCTCAATGAAAAGTAAGGTTCACCTCTTTTAGTTGAATGCACAGAACAGAAAGGAGTTTCACAGAATGCTTCTGTGTAGTATTTAGTTGAAGATATTCCTTTATTGACTATTACCCACTTAGCGCTCCGAATATCCAATGGCAGTTTCTACACAAAGAGTGTTTCAGAACTGTTCCTTCAAAAGTAAGGCTCAACTCTGTTAGTTGAATTCAGAGAACAGAAAGGAGTTTCAGAGAATGCTTCTGTGTGGTTTTTATTTGGAGATAATCATTTTTCCTCTATTAAAATCTTAGCGCTCCGAAGGTCCACTTATATTTTCTACACAAAGAGTGTTTCATAACGGCTCAATCAAAAGTACGGTTTAGCTCTGTTAACTGAATGCACATATCAGAAATATGTTTCACAGAATGCTTCTGTGTAGTTTTTATTTGAAGATATTCTTTTTAACAATGAAGGCCTCTTAGCGCTTAGAAAGTCCAATTGCAGTTTCTACAGAAAGAGTGTTTCAGAACGGCTCAATCAAAAGTAAGGTTCAACTCTGTTAGTTGAATGCACAGAACAGAAAGAAGTTTCACAGAATGCTTCTGTGCAGTTTATATTTGAATATATTCCTTTTTCAACTATTACCCTCTTAGCGCTCCGAATGTCCACTTGCATTTTCTACAGAAAGAGTGTTCAGAACGGCTCAATCAAAAGTATGGTTTTACTCTGTTAGTTGAATGCACAGATCCGAAAGAAGTTTCACACAATGCTTCTGTGTAGTTTTTATTTGTAGATATTCTTTTTCCCAATATAGGCCTTTTAGCTGTCAGAATGTCCAATTGCAGTTTCTACAGAAAGAGTGTTTCACAACGGCTCCATCAAAAGTAAGGTTCAACTCAGTTAGTTGAATGCACAGAACAGAAAGAAGTTTCACAGAATGCTTCTGTGTAGTTTATAATTGAATATATTCCTTTTTCCACTATTACCGTATTAGCGCTCCGAATGTCCACTTGCATTTTCTACAGAAAGAGTGTTCAGAACTGCGCAATCAAAAGTATGGTTTAACTCTGTTAGCTGAATGCACATATCAGAAATAAGTTTCACACAATGCTGCTGTGTAGTTTTTAATTGAAGATATTATTACTCCCAATATAGGCCTCTTAGAGCTGAGATTGTCCAATTGCAGTTTCTACAGAAAGAGTGTTTCAGAACGGCTCAATCAAAAGTAAGGTTCAACTCTGTTAGTTGAATGCACAGAACAGAAAGAAGATTCATACAATGCTTCTGTGTTGTTTATATTTGAACATATTCCTTTTTCCATTATTTCCCACTTAGCGCTCCGAATGTCCAGTTGCATTTTCTACAGTCAGAGTGTTTCAAATCTCCTCAATCAAAAGTATGGTTTAACTCTGTTAGCGGAATGCTCAGATCAGAAAGAAGTTTCACAGAATTCCTCTGTGTAGCTTATATTTGAATATATTCCTTTTTCCACTACTACCCTATTAGCGCTCCAAAAGTCCAGTTGAATTTTCTACAGAAAGAGTGTTCAGAACTGCACTATCCAAAGTATGGTTCAACTCTGTTAGCTGAATGCACATATCAGAAATAAGTTTCACAGAATGATTCTGTGTAGTTTATATTTGAAGATAATCCTTTTTCCACTATTACCCTCTTAGCGCTCCGAATCTCCACTTTCATTTTCTACAGAAAGAGTGTTTCAGAACGGCTCAATCAAAACTAAGGTTCAACTCTTTTAGTTGAATGCACAGAACAGAAAGAAGTTTCACAGAATGCTTCTGTGTAGTATTTAGTTGAAGATATTCCTTTTTCGACTATTACCCTCTTAGCGCTCTGAATTTCCACTGGCAGTTTCTACACAAAGAGTGTTTCAGAACTGCTCCTCCAAAAGTAAGGCTCAGCTCTGTTAGTTGAATGCAGAGAACAGAAAGCAGTTTCAGAGAATGCTTCTGTGTAGTTTTTATATGGAGATATTCCTTTTTCCACTATTACTAACTTAGCGCTCCGAATGTCCACTTGCATTTTCTACAGAAAGAGTGTTTCAGAACGGCTCAATCAAAACTAAGGTTCAACACTTTTAGTTGAATGCACAGAACAGAAAGAAGTTTCACTGAATGCTTCTGTGTAGTTTTTATTTGTAGATATTCTTTTTCCCAATATAGGCCTCTTAGCGCTCAGAATGTCCAATTGCATTTTCTACAGAAAGAGTGTTCCAGAACGGCTCAATCAAAAGCAAGGTTGAACTCAGTTAGTTGAATGCAGAGAACAGAAAGTAGTTTCACAGAATGCTTCTTTGTAGTTTATATTTGAGTATATTGCTTTTTCCACTATGACCCTCTTAGCGCTCCGAATTTCAACTTGCATTTTCTACAGAAAGAGTGTACAGAACTGCGCAATCAAAAGTATTGTTTAACTCTGTTAGCTGAATGCACATATCAGAAATAAGTTTCACAAAATGCCTCTGTGTAGTTTTTATTTGAATATATTATTTTTCCCAATATAGGCCTCTTAGGGCTCAGAATGTCCAATTGCAGTTTCTACAGAAAGAGTGTTTCAGAACGGCTCAATCAAAAGTAAGTTTCAACTCTGTTAGTTGAATGTACAGAACAGAAAGATGTTTCATACAATGCTTCTGTGTAGTTTATATTTGAACATATTCCTTTTTCCACTATTAGCCACTTAGCGCTCCGAATGTCCAGTTGCATTTTCTACAGACAGAGTGTTTCAAAACTGCTCAGTCAAAAGTATGGTTTAACTCTGTTAGCTGAATGCTCAGATCAGAAAGAAGTTTCACAGAATGCTTCCGTGTAGTTTATATATGAATATATTCCCTTTTCCACTACTACCCTCTTATCGCTCCAAATGTCTAGTTGCATTTTCTACAGAAAGAGTGTTCAGAACTGCTCAATGAAAAGTATGGTTTAATTCTGTTAGCTGAATGCACAGATCAGAAAGAAGTTTCACAGAATGATTCTGTGTAGTTTATATTTGAAGATATTACTTTTTCTAGTATTACCCTCTTAGCGCTCAGAATGTCCACTTGCATTTTCTACAGAAAGAGTGTTCAGAACGGCTCAATCAAAAGTATGGTTTTACTCTATTAGTTGAATGCCCATATCCGAAATAAGTTTCACAGAATGCTTCTGTGTAGTTTTTATTTGAAGATATTCTTTTTCAAAATATAGGCCTCTTAGCGCTCAGAATGTCCAATTGCAGTTTCTACAGAAAGAGATTTTCAGAACGGCTCCATCAAAAGTAAGGTTCAACTCAGTTAGTTGAATGCACAGAACAGAAAGAAGTTTCACAGAATGCTTCTGTGTAGTTTATATTTGAATATATTCCTTTTCCAGTATTACCGTCTTAGCGCTGCGAATATCCACTTGCATTTTCTAAAGAAAGAGTGTTTCAGAACGGCTCAATCAAAAATAAGGTTCAACTCTGTTAGTTAAATGCACAGAAGAGAAAGGAGTTTCATACAATGCTTCTGTGTAGTTTATATTTGAATATATTACTTTTTCCACTACTACCCTCTTAGCGCTCCAAATGTCCAGTTGCATTTTCTACACAAAGAGTGTTCAGAACTGCTCAATCAAAAGTATGCTTTAACTCTGTTAGCTGAATGCACAGATCAGAAAGAAGTTTCACAGAATGATTCTGTGTAGTTTATATTTGAAGATATTCCTTTTTCCACTATTACCCACTTAGCGCTCCAAATGTCCAGTAGCATTTTCTACAGAAAGAGTGTTTCAGAACTGCTCAATCCAAAGTATGGTTTAACTCTGTTAGCTGAATGCACAGATCAGAAAGAAGTTTCACAGAATGCTTCTGTGTAGTGTTTATATGAAAATATTCTTTTTACCAATATAGGCCTCTTAGCGCTCAGAATGTCCAATTGCAGTTTCTATAGAAAGAGTGTTTCAGAACGGCTCAATGAAAAGTAAGGTTCACCTCTTTTAGTTGAATGCACAGAACAGAAAGTAGTTTCACAGAATGCTTCTGTGTAGTATTTAGTTGAAGATATTCCTTTATTGACTATTACCCACTTAGCGCTCCGAATGTCCACTGGCAGTTTCTACACAAAGAGTGTTTCAGAACTGTTCCTTCAAAAGTAAGGCTCAACTCTGTTAGTTGAATTCAGAGAACAGAAAGGAGTTTCAGAGAATGCTTCTGTGTGGTTTTTATTTGGAGATAATCCTTTTTCCCCTATAACAATCTTAGCGCTCCTAAGGTCCACTTATATTTTCTACACAAAGAGTGTTTCATAACTGCTCAATCAAAAGTATGGTTTAGCTCTGTTAACTGAATGCACATATCAGAAATATGTTTCACAGAATGCTTCTGTGTAGTTTTTATTTGAAGATATTCTTTTTAACAATGTAGGCCTCTTAGCGCTTAGAAAGTCCAATTGCAGTTTCTACAGAAAGAGTGTTTCAGAACGGCTCAATCAAAACTAAGGGTCAACTCTGTTAGTTGAATGCACAGAACAGAAAGAAGTTTCACAGAATGCTTCTGTGTAGTTTATATTTGAATATATTCCTTTTTCAACTATTACCCTCTTAGTGCTACGAATGTCCACTTGCATTTTCTACAGAAAGAGTGTTCAGAACGGCTCAATCCAAAGTATGGTTTTAACTGTTAGTTGAATGCACAGATCCGAAAGAAGTTTCACAGAATGCTTCTGTGTAGTTTTTATTTGTAGATATTCTTTTTCCCAATATAGGCCTTTTAGCGGTCAGAATGTCCAATTGCAGTTTCTACAGAAAGAGTGTTTCACAACGGCTCCATCAAAAGTAAGGTTCAACTCAGTTAGTTGAATGCACAGAACAGAAAGAAGTTTCACAGAATGCTTCTGTGTAGTTTATAATTGAATATATTCCTTTTTCCACTATTACCGTATTAGCGCTCCGAATGTCCACTTACATTCTCTACAGAAAGAGTGTTCAGAACTGTGCAATCAAAAGTATGGTTTAACTCTGTTAGCTGAATGCACATATCAGAAATAAGTTTCACACAATGCTGCTGTGTAGTTTTTATTTGAAGATATTATTTTTCCCAATATACTCCTCTTAGCGCTCAGAATGTCCAATTGCAGTTTCTACAGAAAGAGTGTTTCAGAACGGCTCAATCAAAAGTAAGGCTCAACTCTGTTACTTGAATGCACAGAACAGAAGGAAGTTTCATACAATGCTTCTGTGTAGTTTATATTTGAACATATTCCTTTTTCCATTATTACCCACTTAGCGCTCCGAATGTCCAGTTGCATTTTATACAGACAGAGTGTATCAAATCTCCACAATCAAAAGTATGCTTTAAATCTGTTAGCTGAATGCTCAGATCAGAATGAAGTTTCACAGAATGCTTCTGTGTAGCTTATATTTGAATATATTCCTTTTTCCACTACTAAACTCTTAGCGCTTAAAATGTCCAGTTGCATTTTCTACAGAAAGAGTGTTCAGAACTGCTCTATCAAAACTATGGTTTAAATCTGTTAGCTGAATGCACATATCAGAAAGAAGTTTCACAGAATGATTCTGTGTAGTATTTAGTTGAAGATATTCCTTTTTTACTATCACCCACTTAGCGCTCCGAATATCCACTGGCAGTTTCTACACAAAGAGTGTTTCAGAACTGCTCCTTCAAAAGTAAGGCTAAACTCTGTTAGTTGAATGCAGAGAACAGAAAGGAGTCTCAGAGAATGCTTCTGTGTAGTTTTTATTTGGAGATATTCCCTTTTCCTCTATTACAATCTTAGCGCTCCGAATGTCCACTTGCATTTTCTACAGAACGAGTGTTTCATAACTGCTCAATCAAAAGTATGGTTTAGCTCTGTTAACTGAATGCACTGATCAGAAATAAGTTTCACAGAATGCTTCTGTGTAGTTTTTATTTGAAGATATGCTTTTTAACAATGTTGGCCTCTTAGCGCTTAGAAAGTTCAATTGCAGTTTCTACAGAAAGAGTGTTTCAGAACGGCTCAATCAAAAGTAAGGTTCAACTCTGTTAGTTGAATGCACAGAACAGAAAGAAGTTTCAAAGAATGCTTCTGTGTAATTTTTATTTGAATATATTCCTTTTTCAACTATTACCCTCTTAGCGCTCTTAATGTCCACTTACATTTTCTACAGAAAGAGTGTTCAGAACGGCTCAATCAAAAGTATGGTTTTATTCTGTTAGTTCAATGCACAGATCCGAAAGAAGTTTCACAGAATGCTTCTGTGTAGTTTTTATTTGTAGATATTCTTTTTCCCAATATAGGCCTTTTAGCGGTCAGAATGTCCGATTGCAGTTTCTACAGAAAGAGTGTTTCACAACGGCTCCATCAAAAGCAAGGTCCAAATCAGTTAGTTGAATGCACAGAACTGAGAGAAGTTTCACAGAATGCTTCTGTGTAGTTTATAATTTCATATATTCCTTTTCCCACTATTACCGTATTAGCGCTCCGAATGTCCACTTACATTTTCTACAGAAAGAGTGTTCAGAACTGCGCAATCAAAAGTATGGTTTAGCTGTGTTAGCTGAATGCACATATCAGAAATAAGTTTCACACAATGCTGCTGTGTAGTTTTTATTTGAAGATATTATTTTTCCCAATGTAGGCCTCTTAGCGCTCTGAATGTCCAATTGCAGTTTCTACAGAAAGAGTGTTTCAGAACGGCTCAATCAAAAGTAAGGCTCAACTCTGTTACCTGAATGCACAGAACAGAAAGAAGTTTCATACAATGTTTCTGTGTAGTTTATATTTGAACATATTCCTTTTTCCATTATTACCCACTTAGCGCTCCGAATGTCCAGTTGCATTTTCTACACACAGAGTGTTTCAAATCTCCTCAATCAAAAGTATGGTTTAACTCTGTTAGCTGAATGCTCAGATCAGAATGAAGTTTCACAGAATGCTTCTGTGTAGCTTATATTTGAATATATTCCTTTTTCCACTACTAAACTCTTAGCGCTCCAAATGTCCAGTTGCATTTTCTACAGAAAGAGTGTTCAGAACTGCTCTATCAAAACTATGGTTTAACTCTGTTAGCTGAATGCACATATCAGAAAGAAGTTTCACAGAATGATTCTGTGTAGTTTATATTTTAAGATATTCCTATTTCCACTATTACCCTCTTAGCGCTCCAAACCTCCAATTTCATTTTCTACAGAAAGAGTGTTTCAGAACGGCTCAATCAAAACTAAGGTTCAACTCTTTTAGTTGAATGCACAGAACAGAAAGAAGTTTCACAGAATGCTTCTGTGTAGTATTTAGTTGAAGATATTCCTTTTTCCACTATTACCCTCTTAGCGCTCTGAATTTCCACTGGCAGTTTCTACACAAAGAGTGTTTCAGAACTGCTCCTTCAAAAGTAAGGCTCAGCTCTGTTAGTTGAATGCAGAGAACAGAAAGGAGTTTCAGAGAATGCTTCTGTGTAGTTTTTATTTGGAGATATTCTTTTTTCCACTATTACTATCTTAGCGCTCCAAATGTCCACTTGCATTTTCTACAGAAAGAGTGTTTCAGAACGGCTCAATCAAAACTAAGGTTCAACACTTTTAGTTGAATGCACAGAACAGAAACAAGTTTCACAGAATGCTTCTCTGTAGTTTTTATTTGTAGATGTTCTTTTTCCCAATATAGGCCTCTTAGCGCTCAGAATGTCCAATTGCATTTTCTACAGAAAGAGTGTTCCAGAACGGCTCAATCAAAAGCAAGGTTCAACTCAGTTAGTTGAATGCAAAGAACACAAAGAAGTTTCACAGAATGCTTCTGTGTAGTTTATATTTGATTATATTGCTTTTTCCACTATTACCCTCTTAGCGCTCCGAATGTACATTGCATTTTCTGCAGAAAGAGGGTTCAGAACTGCGCAATCAAAAATATGGTTTAACTCTGTTACCTGAACGCACATATGAGAAATAAGTTTCACACAATGCTTCTGTGTAGTTTTTATTTGAATATATTATTTTTCCCAATATAGGCCTCTTAGGGTTCAGAATGTCCAATTGCAGTTTCTACAGAAAGAGTGTTTCAGAACGGCTAAATCAAAAGTAAGTTTCAACTCTGTTAGTTGAATGTACAGAACAGAAAGATGTTTCATACAATGCTTCTGTGTAGTTTATATTTGAACATATTCCTTTTTCCACTATTACCCACTTAGCGCTCCGAGTGTCCAGTTGGATTTTCTACAGACAGAGTGTTTCAAAACTGCTCAGTCAAAAGTATGGTTTAACTCTGTTAGCTGAATGCTCAGATCAGAAAGAAGTTTCACAGAATGCTTCTGTGTAGTTTATATTTGAATATAATCCTTTTTCCCACTACGACCCTCTTAGCGCTCCAAATGTCCAGTTGCATTTTCTACAGAAAGAGTGTTCAGAACTGCTCAAAGAAAAGTATGGTTTAATTCTGTTAGCTGAATGCACAGATCAGAAAGAAGTTTCGCAGAATGATTCTGTGTAGTTTATATTTGAAGATATTACTTTTTCTAGTATTACCCTCTTAGCGCTCCGAATGTCCACTTGCATTTTCTACAGAAAGAGTGTTCAGAACGGCTCAATCAAAAGTATGGTTTTACTCTATTAGTTGAATGCCCATATCAGAAATAAGTTTCACAGAATTCTTCTGTGTAGTTTTTATTTGAAGATATTCTTTTTCCCAATATAGGCCTCTTAGCGCTCAGAATGTCCAATTGCAGTTTCTACAGAAAGAGTGTTTCAGAACGGCTGCATCAAAAGTAAGGTTCAACTCAGTTAGTTGAATGCAAAGAACAGAAAGAAGTTTCACAGAATGCTTCTGTGTAGTTTATATTTGAATATATCCCTTTTTCCACTACTACAATCTTAGCGCTCCAAATGTCCAGTTGCATTTTCTACAGAAAGAGAGTTCAGAACTGCTCAATCAAAAGTATGGTTTAATTCTGTTAGCTGAATGCACAGATCAGAAAGAAGTTTCACAGAATGATTCTGTGTAGTTGATATTTGAAGATATTACTTTTTCCACTATTACCCACTTACCGCTCCAAATGTCCAGTTGCATTTTCTACAGAAAGAGTGTTTCAGAACTGCTCAATCAAAAGTATGGTTTAACTCTGTTAGCTGAATGCACAGATCAGAAAGAAGTTTCACAGAATGCTTCTGTGTAGTGTTTATATGAAGATATTCTTTTTACCAATATAGGCCTCTTAGCGCTCAGAATGTCCAATTGCAGTTTCTATAGAAAGAGTGTTTCAGAACGGATCAATCAAAATAAGGTTCACCTCTTTTAGTTGAATGCACACAACAGAAAGAAGTTTCACAGTATGCTTCTGTGTAGTATTTAGTTGAAGATATTCCTTTTTTGACTATTACCCACTTAGCGCTCCGAATGTCCACTGGCAGTTTGTACACAAAGAGTGTTTCAGAACTGCTGCTTCAAAAGTAAGGCTAAACTCTGTTAGTTGAATGCAGAGAACAGAAAGGAGTTTCAGAGAATGCTTCTGTGTAGTTTTTATTTGGAGATATTACTTTTTCCTCTATTACAATCTTAGCGCTCAGAATGTGCACTTGCATTTTCTACAGAACGAGTGTTTCATAACTGCTCAATCAAAAGTATGTTTTAGATCTGTTAACTGAATGCACTGATCAGAAATAAGTTTCAGAGAATGCTTCTGTGTAGTTTTTATTTGAAGATATTCTTTTTAACAATGTAGGCCTCTTAGCGCTTAGAAAGTCCAATTGCAGTTTCTACAGAAAGAGTGTTTCAGAACGGCTCAATAAAAAGTAAGTTTCAACTCTGTTAGTTGAATGCGCAGAACAGAAAGAAGTTTCACACAATGCTTCTGTGTAGTTTATATTTGAATATATTCCTTTTTCAACTATTACCCTCTTAGCGCTCTTAATGTCCACTTACATTTTCTACAGAAAGAGTGTTCAGAACGGCTCAATCAAAAGTATGGTATTACACTGTTAGTTCAATGCACAGATCCGAAAGAAGTTTCACAGAATGCTTCTGCGTAGTTTTTATTTGTAGATATTCTTTTTCCCAATATAGGCCTTTTAGCGGTCAGAATGTCCAATTGCAGTTTCTACAGAAAGAGTGTTTCACAACGGCTCCATCAAAAGTAAGGTTCAACTCAGTTAGTTGAATGCACAGAACTGAAAGAAGTTTCACAGAATGCTTCTGTGTAGTTTATAATTGAATATATTCCTTTTTCCACTATTACCCTATTAGCGCTCCGAATGTCCACTTGCATTTTCTACAGAAAGAGTGTTCAGAACTGCGCAATCAAAAGTATGGTTTAGTTGTGTTAGCTGAATGCACATATCAGAAATAACTTTCACAAAATGCTGCTGTGTAGTTTTTATTTGAAGATATTATTTTTCCCAATATAGGCCTCTTATCGGTCAGAATGTCCAATTGCAGTTTCTACAGAAAGAGTGTTTCAGAACGGCTCAATCTAAAGTAAGGTTCAACTCTGTTAGTTGAATGCACAGAACAGAAAGAAGTTTCATACAATGCTTTTGTGAAGTTTATATTTGAACATATTACTTTTTCCATTATTACCCACTTAGCGCTCCGAATATCCAGTTGCATTTTGTACAGACAGAGTGTTTCAAATCTCCTCAATCAAAAGTATGGTTTAACTCTGTTAGCTGAATGCTCAGATGAGAAAGAAGTTTCACAGAATGCTTCTGTGTAGCTTACATTTGAATATATTCCTTTTTCCACTACTACCCTCTTAGCACTCCAAACGTCCAGTTGCATTATCTACAGAAAGTGTGTTCAGAACTGCTCTATCAAAACTATGGTTTAACTCTGTTAGCTGAATGCATATATCAGAAAGAATTTTCACAGAATGATTCTGTGTAGTTTATATTTGAAGATAATATTTTTTCCACTATTACCCTCTTAGCGCTCCGAATCTCCACTTTCATTTTCTACAGAAAGAGTGTTTAAGAACGGCTCAATCAAAACTAAGGTTCAACTCTTTTAGTTGAATGCACAGAACAGAAAGAAGTTTCACAGAATGCTTCTGTGTAGTATTTAGTTGAAGATATTCCTTTTTCGAATATTACCCTCTTAGCGCTCTGAATTTCCACTGGCAGTTTCTACACAAAGAGTTTTTCAGAACTGCTCCTTCAAAAGTAAGGCTCAGCTCTGTTAGTTGAATGCAGAGAACAGAAAGGAGTTTCAGAGAATGCTTCTGTGTAGTTTTTATTTGGAGATATTCCTTTTTCCACTATTAGTATCTTAGCGCTCCGAAAGTCCACTTGCATTTTCTACAGAAAGAGTGTTTCAGAACGGCTCAATCAAAACTAAGGTTCAACACTTTTAGTTGAATGCACAGAAGAGAAAGAAGTTTCACAGAATGCTTCTGTGTAGTTTTTATTTGTAGATATTCTTTTTCCCAATATAGGCCTCTTAGCGCTCAGAATGTCCAATTGCATTTTCTACAGAAAGAGTGATCCAGAACGGCTCAATCAAAAGCAAGGTTCAACTCAGTTAGTTGAATGCAGAGAACAGAAAGAAGTTTCACAGAATGCTTCTGTGTAGTTTATAATTGAATATATTGCTTTTTCCAATATTACCCTCTTAGCGCTCCGAATGTCCACTTGCATTTTCTACAGAAAGAGTGTTCAGAACTGCGCAATAAAAAGTATGGTTTATCTCTGTTAGCTGAACGCACATATCAGAAATAAGTTTCACACAATGCTTCTGTGTAGTTTTTATTTGAATATATTATTTTTCCCAATATAGGCCTCTTAGCGCTCAGAATGTCCAATTGCAGTTTCTAGAGAAAGAGTGTTTCAGAACGGCTAAATCAAAAGTAAGGTTCAACCCTGTTAGTTGAATGTACAGAACAGAAAGCTATTTCATACAATGCTTCTGTGTAGTTTATATTTGAACATATTACTTTTTCCACTATTAGCCACTTAGCGCTCCGAATGTCCAGTTGCATTTTCTACAGACAGAGAGTTTCAAAACTGCTCAGTCAAAACTATGGTTTAACTCTGTTAGCTGAATGCTCAGATCAGAAAGAAGTTTCACAGAATGCTTCTGTGTAGTTTATATTTGAATATATTCCTTTTTCCACTACTACCCTCTTAGCGCTCCAATTGTCCAGTTGCATTTTCTACAGAAAGAGTGTTCAGAACTGCTCAATGAAAAGTATGGTTTAATTCTGTTAGCTGAATGCACAGATCAGAAAGAAGTTTCACAGAATGATTCTGTGTAGTTTATATTTGAAGATATTACATTTTCTAGTATTACCCTCTTAGCGCTCAGAATGTCCACTTGCGTTTTCTACAGAAAGTGTTCAGAACGGCTCAATCAAAAGTAAGGTTTTACTCTATTAGTTGAATGCCTATATCAGAAATAAGTTTCACAGAATGCTTCTGTGTAGTTTTTATTTGAAGACATTCTTTTTCAAAATATAGGCCTCTTAGCGCTCAGAATGTCCAATTGCTGTTTCTACAGAAAGAGGTTTTCAGAACGGCTCCATCAAAAGTAAGTTTCAACTCAGTTAGTTGAATGCACCGAACAGAAAGGAGTTTCACAGAATGCTTCTGTGTAGTTTATATTTGAATATATTCCTTTTCCAGTATTACCGTCTTAGCGCTGCGAATATCCACTTGCATTTTCTAAAGAAAGAGTGTTTCAGAACGGCTCAATCAAAAATAAGGTTCCACTCTGTTAGTTAAATGCACAGAAGAGAAAGGAGTTTCATACAATGCTTTTGTGTAGTTTATATTTGAATATATTACTTTTTCCACTACTACCATCTTAGCGCTCCAAATGTCCAGTTGCATTTTCTACGGAAAGAGTGTTCAGAACTGCTCAATCAAAAGTATGCTTTAACTCTGTTAGCTGAATGCACAGATCAAAAAGAAGTTTCACAGAATGATTCTGTGTGGTTTATATTTGAAGATATTCCTTTTTCCACTATTACCCACTTAGCGCTCCAAATGTCCAGTAGCATTTTCTACAGAAAGAGTTTTTCAGAACGGCTCAATCAAAACTAAGGTTCAACACTTTTAGTTGAATGCACAGAACAGAAATAAGTTTCACAGAATGCTTCTGTGTAGTTTTTATTTGTAGATATTCTTTTTTCCAATATAGGCCTCTTAGCGCGCAGAATGTCCAATTGCATTTTCTACAGAAAGAGTGTTCCAGAACGGCTCAATCAAAAGCAAGGTTCAACTCAGTTAGTTGAATGCAGAGAACAGAAAGAAGTTTCACAGAATGCTTCTGTGTAGTTTATATTTGA
Organism: Symphalangus syndactylus; assembly: GCF_028878055.3. Taxonomy (NCBI): domain Eukaryota; kingdom Metazoa; phylum Chordata; class Mammalia; order Primates; family Hylobatidae; genus Symphalangus; species Symphalangus syndactylus. The sequence continues at coordinate 5,902,968 of NC_072445.2, read as the reverse complement.
GTATATTGCATTTTCCACTATTACCCTCTTAGCGCTCCGAATGTCAACTTGCATTTTCTACAGAAAGAGTATTCAGAACTGCGCAATCAAAAGTATGGTTTAACTCTGTTAGCTGAATGCACATATCAGAAATAAGTTTCACACAATACCTCTGTGTAGTTTTTATTTGAATATATTATTTTTCCCAATATAGGCCTCTTTGGGCTCCGAATGTCCAATTGCAGTTTCTACAGAAAGAGTGTTTCAGAACGGCTCAATCAAAAGTAAGTTTCAACTCTGTTAGTTGAATGTACAGAACAGAAAGATGTTTCATACAATGCTTCTGTGTAGTTTATATTTGAACATATTCCTTTTTCCACTATTACCCACTTAGCGCTCCGAATGTCCAGTTGCATTTTCTACAGACAGAGTGTTTCAAAACTGCTCAGTCAAAAGTATGGTTTAACTCGGTTAGCTGAATGCTCAGATCAGAAAGTAGTTTCACAGAATGCTTCCGTGTAGTTTATATTTGAATATATTCCTTTTTCCACTACTACCCTCTTATCGCTCCAAATGTCTAGTTGCATTTTCTACAGAAAGAGTGTTCAGAACTGCTCAATGAAAAGTATGGTTTAATTCTGTTAGCTGAATGCACAGATCAGAAAGAAGTTTCACAGAATGATTCTGTGTAGTTTATATTTGAAGATATTACTTTTTCTAGTATTACCCTCGTAGCCCTCAGAATGTCCACTTGCATTTTCTAAAGAAAGAGTGTTCAGAACGGCCCAATCAAAACTATGGTTTTACTCTATTAGTTGAATGCCCATATCCGAAATAAGTTTCACAGAATGCTTCTGTGTAGTTTTTATTTGAAGATATTCTTTTTCAAAATATAGGCCTCTTAGCGCTCAGAATGTCCAATTGCAGTTTCTACAGAAAGAGCTTTTCAGAACGGCTCCATCAAAAGTAAGGTTCAACTCAGTTAGTTGAATGCACAGAACAGAAAGAAGTTTCACAGAATGCTTCTGTCTAGTTTATATTTGAATATATTCCTTTTCCAGTATTACCGTCTTAGCGCTGCAAATATCCACTTGCATTTTCTAAAGAAAGAGTGTTTCAGAATGGCTCAATCAAAAATAAGGTTCAACTCTGTTAGTTAAATGCACAGAAGAGAAAGGAGTTTCATACAATGCTTCTGTGTAGTTTATATTTGAATATATTACTTTTTCCACTACTACCCTCTTAGCGCTCCAAATGTCCAGTTGCATTTTCTACACAAAGAGTGTTCAGAACTGCTCAATCAAAAGTATGCTTTAACTCTGTTAGCTGAATGCACAGATCAGAAAGAAGTTTCACAGAATGATTCTGTGTAGTTTATATTTGAAGATATTCCTTTTTCCACTATTACCCACTTAGCGCTCCAAATGTCCAGTAGCATTTTCTACAGAAAGAGTGTTTCAGAACTGCTCAATCCAAAGTATGGTTTAACTCTGTTAGCTGAATGCACAGATCAGAAAGAAGTTTCACAGAATGCTTCTGTGTAGTGTTTATATGAAAATATTCTTTTTACCAATATAGGCCTCTTAGCGCTCAGAATGTCCAATTGCAGTTTCTATAGAAAGAGTGTTTCAGAACGGCTCAATGAAAAGTAAGGTTCACCTCTTTTAGTTGAATGCACAGAACAGAAAGGAGTTTCACAGAATGCTTCTGTGTAGTATTTAGTTGAAGATATTCCTTTATTGACTATTACCCACTTAGCGCTCCGAATATCCAATGGCAGTTTCTACACAAAGAGTGTTTCAGAACTGTTCCTTCAAAAGTAAGGCTCAACTCTGTTAGTTGAATTCAGAGAACAGAAAGGAGTTTCAGAGAATGCTTCTGTGTGGTTTTTATTTGGAGATAATCATTTTTCCTCTATTAAAATCTTAGCGCTCCGAAGGTCCACTTATATTTTCTACACAAAGAGTGTTTCATAACGGCTCAATCAAAAGTACGGTTTAGCTCTGTTAACTGAATGCACATATCAGAAATATGTTTCACAGAATGCTTCTGTGTAGTTTTTATTTGAAGATATTCTTTTTAACAATGAAGGCCTCTTAGCGCTTAGAAAGTCCAATTGCAGTTTCTACAGAAAGAGTGTTTCAGAACGGCTCAATCAAAAGTAAGGTTCAACTCTGTTAGTTGAATGCACAGAACAGAAAGAAGTTTCACAGAATGCTTCTGTGCAGTTTATATTTGAATATATTCCTTTTTCAACTATTACCCTCTTAGCGCTCCGAATGTCCACTTGCATTTTCTACAGAAAGAGTGTTCAGAACGGCTCAATCAAAAGTATGGTTTTACTCTGTTAGTTGAATGCACAGATCCGAAAGAAGTTTCACACAATGCTTCTGTGTAGTTTTTATTTGTAGATATTCTTTTTCCCAATATAGGCCTTTTAGCTGTCAGAATGTCCAATTGCAGTTTCTACAGAAAGAGTGTTTCACAACGGCTCCATCAAAAGTAAGGTTCAACTCAGTTAGTTGAATGCACAGAACAGAAAGAAGTTTCACAGAATGCTTCTGTGTAGTTTATAATTGAATATATTCCTTTTTCCACTATTACCGTATTAGCGCTCCGAATGTCCACTTGCATTTTCTACAGAAAGAGTGTTCAGAACTGCGCAATCAAAAGTATGGTTTAACTCTGTTAGCTGAATGCACATATCAGAAATAAGTTTCACACAATGCTGCTGTGTAGTTTTTAATTGAAGATATTATTACTCCCAATATAGGCCTCTTAGAGCTGAGATTGTCCAATTGCAGTTTCTACAGAAAGAGTGTTTCAGAACGGCTCAATCAAAAGTAAGGTTCAACTCTGTTAGTTGAATGCACAGAACAGAAAGAAGATTCATACAATGCTTCTGTGTTGTTTATATTTGAACATATTCCTTTTTCCATTATTTCCCACTTAGCGCTCCGAATGTCCAGTTGCATTTTCTACAGTCAGAGTGTTTCAAATCTCCTCAATCAAAAGTATGGTTTAACTCTGTTAGCGGAATGCTCAGATCAGAAAGAAGTTTCACAGAATTCCTCTGTGTAGCTTATATTTGAATATATTCCTTTTTCCACTACTACCCTATTAGCGCTCCAAAAGTCCAGTTGAATTTTCTACAGAAAGAGTGTTCAGAACTGCACTATCCAAAGTATGGTTCAACTCTGTTAGCTGAATGCACATATCAGAAATAAGTTTCACAGAATGATTCTGTGTAGTTTATATTTGAAGATAATCCTTTTTCCACTATTACCCTCTTAGCGCTCCGAATCTCCACTTTCATTTTCTACAGAAAGAGTGTTTCAGAACGGCTCAATCAAAACTAAGGTTCAACTCTTTTAGTTGAATGCACAGAACAGAAAGAAGTTTCACAGAATGCTTCTGTGTAGTATTTAGTTGAAGATATTCCTTTTTCGACTATTACCCTCTTAGCGCTCTGAATTTCCACTGGCAGTTTCTACACAAAGAGTGTTTCAGAACTGCTCCTCCAAAAGTAAGGCTCAGCTCTGTTAGTTGAATGCAGAGAACAGAAAGCAGTTTCAGAGAATGCTTCTGTGTAGTTTTTATATGGAGATATTCCTTTTTCCACTATTACTAACTTAGCGCTCCGAATGTCCACTTGCATTTTCTACAGAAAGAGTGTTTCAGAACGGCTCAATCAAAACTAAGGTTCAACACTTTTAGTTGAATGCACAGAACAGAAAGAAGTTTCACTGAATGCTTCTGTGTAGTTTTTATTTGTAGATATTCTTTTTCCCAATATAGGCCTCTTAGCGCTCAGAATGTCCAATTGCATTTTCTACAGAAAGAGTGTTCCAGAACGGCTCAATCAAAAGCAAGGTTGAACTCAGTTAGTTGAATGCAGAGAACAGAAAGTAGTTTCACAGAATGCTTCTTTGTAGTTTATATTTGAGTATATTGCTTTTTCCACTATGACCCTCTTAGCGCTCCGAATTTCAACTTGCATTTTCTACAGAAAGAGTGTACAGAACTGCGCAATCAAAAGTATTGTTTAACTCTGTTAGCTGAATGCACATATCAGAAATAAGTTTCACAAAATGCCTCTGTGTAGTTTTTATTTGAATATATTATTTTTCCCAATATAGGCCTCTTAGGGCTCAGAATGTCCAATTGCAGTTTCTACAGAAAGAGTGTTTCAGAACGGCTCAATCAAAAGTAAGTTTCAACTCTGTTAGTTGAATGTACAGAACAGAAAGATGTTTCATACAATGCTTCTGTGTAGTTTATATTTGAACATATTCCTTTTTCCACTATTAGCCACTTAGCGCTCCGAATGTCCAGTTGCATTTTCTACAGACAGAGTGTTTCAAAACTGCTCAGTCAAAAGTATGGTTTAACTCTGTTAGCTGAATGCTCAGATCAGAAAGAAGTTTCACAGAATGCTTCCGTGTAGTTTATATATGAATATATTCCCTTTTCCACTACTACCCTCTTATCGCTCCAAATGTCTAGTTGCATTTTCTACAGAAAGAGTGTTCAGAACTGCTCAATGAAAAGTATGGTTTAATTCTGTTAGCTGAATGCACAGATCAGAAAGAAGTTTCACAGAATGATTCTGTGTAGTTTATATTTGAAGATATTACTTTTTCTAGTATTACCCTCTTAGCGCTCAGAATGTCCACTTGCATTTTCTACAGAAAGAGTGTTCAGAACGGCTCAATCAAAAGTATGGTTTTACTCTATTAGTTGAATGCCCATATCCGAAATAAGTTTCACAGAATGCTTCTGTGTAGTTTTTATTTGAAGATATTCTTTTTCAAAATATAGGCCTCTTAGCGCTCAGAATGTCCAATTGCAGTTTCTACAGAAAGAGATTTTCAGAACGGCTCCATCAAAAGTAAGGTTCAACTCAGTTAGTTGAATGCACAGAACAGAAAGAAGTTTCACAGAATGCTTCTGTGTAGTTTATATTTGAATATATTCCTTTTCCAGTATTACCGTCTTAGCGCTGCGAATATCCACTTGCATTTTCTAAAGAAAGAGTGTTTCAGAACGGCTCAATCAAAAATAAGGTTCAACTCTGTTAGTTAAATGCACAGAAGAGAAAGGAGTTTCATACAATGCTTCTGTGTAGTTTATATTTGAATATATTACTTTTTCCACTACTACCCTCTTAGTGCTCCAAATGTCCAGTTGCATTTTCTACACAAAGAGTGTTCAGAACTGCTCAATCAAAAGTATGCTTTAACTCTGTTAGCTGAATGCACAGATCAGAAAGAAGTTTCACAGAATGATTCTGTGTAGTTTATATTTGAAGATATTCCTTTTTCCACTATTACCCACTTAGCGCTCCAAATGTCCAGTAGCATTTTCTACAGAAAGAGTGTTTCAGAACTGCTCAATCCAAAGTATGGTTTAACTCTGTTAGCTGAATGCACAGATCAGAAAGAAGTTTCACAGAATGCTTCTGTGTAGTGTTTATATGAAAATATTCTTTTTACCAATATAGGCCTCTTAGCGCTCAGAATGTCCAATTGCAGTTTCTATAGAAAGAGTGTTTCAGAACGGCTCAATGAAAAGTAAGGTTCACCTCTTTTAGTTGAATGCACAGAACAGAAAGTAGTTTCACAGAATGCTTCTGTGTAGTATTTAGTTGAAGATATTCCTTTATTGACTATTACCCACTTAGCGCTCCGAATGTCCACTGGCAGTTTCTACACAAAGAGTGTTTCAGAACTGTTCCTTCAAAAGTAAGGCTCAACTCTGTTAGTTGAATTCAGAGAACAGAAAGGAGTTTCAGAGAATGCTTCTGTGTGGTTTTTATTTGGAGATAATCCTTTTTCCCCTATAACAATCTTAGCGCTCCTAAGGTCCACTTATATTTTCTACACAAAGAGTGTTTCATAACTGCTCAATCAAAAGTATGGTTTAGCTCTGTTAACTGAATGCACATATCAGAAATATGTTTCACAGAATGCTTCTGTGTAGTTTTTATTTGAAGATATTCTTTTTAACAATGTAGGCCTCTTAGCGCTTAGAAAGTCCAATTGCAGTTTCTACAGAAAGAGTGTTTCAGAACGGCTCAATCAAAACTAAGGGTCAACTCTGTTAGTTGAATGCACAGAACAGAAAGAAGTTTCACAGAATGCTTCTGTGTAGTTTATATTTGAATATATTCCTTTTTCAACTATTACCCTCTTAGTGCTACGAATGTCCACTTGCATTTTCTACAGAAAGAGTGTTCAGAACGGCTCAATCCAAAGTATGGTTTTAACTGTTAGTTGAATGCACAGATCCGAAAGAAGTTTCACAGAATGCTTCTGTGTAGTTTTTATTTGTAGATATTCTTTTTCCCAATATAGGCCTTTTAGCGGTCAGAATGTCCAATTGCAGTTTCTACAGAAAGAGTGTTTCACAACGGCTCCATCAAAAGTAAGGTTCAACTCAGTTAGTTGAATGCACAGAACAGAAAGAAGTTTCACAGAATGCTTCTGTGTAGTTTATAATTGAATATATTCCTTTTTCCACTATTACCGTATTAGCGCTCCGAATGTCCACTTGCATTTTCTACAGAAAGGGTGTTCAGAACTGCGCAATCAATAGTATGGTTTAACTCTGTTAGCTGAATGCACATATCAGAAATAAGTTTCACACAATGCTGCTGTGTAGTTTTTATTTGAAGATATTATTATTCCCAATAGAGGCCTCTTAGAGCTGAGAATGTGCAATTGCAGTTTCTACAGAAAGAGTGTTTCAGAACGGCTCAATCAAAAGTAAGGTTCAACTCTGTTAGTTGAATGCACAGAACAGAAAGGAGTTTCATACAATGCTTCTGTGTTGTTTATATTTGAACATATTCCTTTTTCCATTATTACCCACTTAGCGCTCCGAATGTCCAGTTGCATTTTCTACAGACAGAGTGTTTCAAATCTCCTCAATCAAAAGTATGGTTTAACTCTGTTAGCGGAATGCTCAGATCAGAAAGAAGTTTCACAGAATGCTTCTGCGTAGCTTATATTTGAATATATTCCTTTTTCCAATACTACCCTCTTAGCGCTCCAAATGTCCAGTTGCATTTTCTACAGAAAGAGGGTTCAGAACTGCACTATCAAAATTATGGTTTAACTCTGTTAGCTGAATGAACATATCAGAAAGAAGTTTCACAGAATGATTCTGTGTAGTTTATATTTGAAGATAATCCTTTTTCCACTATTACCCTCTTAGCGCTCCGAATCTCCACTTTCATTTTCTACAGAAAGAGTGTTTCAGAACGGCTCAATCAAAACTAAGGTTCAACTCTTTTAGTTGAACAAACAGAACAGAAAGAAGTTTCACAGAATGCTTCTGTGTAGTATTTAGTTGAAGATATTCCTTTTTCGACTATTACCCTCTTAGCGCTGTGAATTTCCACTGGCAGTTTCTACACAAAGAGTGTTTCAGAACTGCTCCTCCAAAAGTAAGGCTCAGCTCTGTTAGTTGAATGCAGAGAACAGAAAGGAGTTTCAGAGAATGCTTCTGTGTAGTTTTTATTTGGAGATATTCCTTTTTCCACTATTACTAACTTAGCGCTCCGAATGTCCACTTGCATTTTCTACAGAAAGAGTGTTTCAGAACGGCTCAATCAAAACTAAGGTTCAACACTTTTAGTTGAATGCACAGAACAGAAAGAAGTTTCACAGAATGCTTCTGTGTAGTTTTTATTTGTTGATATTCTTTTTCCCAATATAGGCCTCTTAGCGCTCAGAATGTCCAATTGCATTTTCAACAGAAAGAGTGTTCCAGAACGGCTCAATCAAAAGCAAGGTTCAACTCAGTTAGTTGAATGCAGAGAACAGAAAGAAGTTTCACAGAATGCTTCTGTGTAGTTTATATTTGAGTATATTGCTTTTTCCACTATTACCCTCTTAGCGCTCCGAATGTGAACTTGCATTTTCTACAGAAAGAGTGTTCAGAACTGCGCAATCAAAAGTATGGTTTAACTCTGTTAGCTGAATGCACATATCAGAAATAAGTTTCACACAATGCCTCTGTGTAGTTTTTATTTGAATATATTATTTTTCCCAATATAGGCCTCTTAGGGCTCAGAATGTCCAAATGCAGTTTCTACAGAAAGAGTGTTTCAGAACGGCTAAATCAAAAGTAAGTTTCAACTCTGTTAGTTGAATGTACAGAACAGAAAGATGTTTCATACAATGCTTCTGTGTAGTTTATATTTGAACATAATCCTTTTTCCACTATTACCCACTTATCGCTCCGAATGTCCAGTTGCATTTTCTACAGACAGAGTGTTTCAAAACTGCTCACTCAAAAGTATGGTTTAACTCTGTTAGCTGAATGCTCAGATCAGAAAGAAGTTTCACAGAATGCTTCCGTGTAGTTTATATTTGAATATATTCCTTTTTCCACTACTACCCTCTTATCGCTCCAAATGTCTAGTTGCATTTTCTACAGAAAGAGTGTTCAGAACTGCTCAATGAAAAGTATGGTTTAATTCTGTTAGCTGAATGCACAGATCAGAAAGAAGTTTCACAGAATGATTCTGTGTAGTTTATATTTGAAGATATTACTATTTCTAGTATTACCATCTTAGCGCTCGGAATGTCCACTTGCATTTTCTACAGAAAGAGTGTTCAGAACGGCTCAGTCAAAAGTATGGTTGTACTCTATTAGTTGAATGCTCATATCAGAAATAAGTTTTACAGAATGCTTCTGTGTAGTTTTTATTTGAAGATATTCTTTTTCCCAATATAGGCCTCTTAGCGCTCAGAATGTCCAATTGCAGTTTCTACAGAAAGACTGTTTCAGAATGGCTCAATCAAAAGTAAGGTTCAACTCTGTTAGTTGAATGCACAGAACAGAAAGAAGTTTCACAGAATGCTTCTGTGTAATTTATGTTTGAATATATTCCTTTTTCAACTATTACCCTCTTAGCGCTCCGAATGTCCACTTGCATTTTCTACAGAAAGAGTGTTCAGAACGGCTCAATCAAAAGTATGGTTTTACTCTGTTAGTTGAATGCACAGATCCGAAAGTAGTTTCACAGAATGCTTCTGTGCAGTTTTTATTTGTAGATATTCTTTTTCGCAATATAGGCCTTTTAGCAGTCAGAATGTCCAATTGCAGTTTCTACAGAAAGAGTGTTTCACAACGGCTCCATCAAAAGTAAGGTTCAACTCTGTTAGTTGAATGCACAGAACACAAAGAAGTTCCATACAATGCTTCTGTGTAGTTTATATATGAACATATTCTTTTTTCCACTATTACCCACTTAGCGCTACGAATGTCCAGTTGCATTTTCTACAGACAGAGTGTTTCAAAACTGCTCAATCAAAAGTATGGTTTAACTCTGTTAGCTGAATGCTCAGATCAGAAAGAAGTTTCACAGAATGCTTCTGTGTAGCTTATATTTGAATATATGCCTTTTTCCACTACTACCCTCTTAGCGCTCCAAATGTCCAGTTGCATTTTCTACAGAAAGAGTGTTCAGAACTGCTCTATCAAAAGTATGGTTTAACTCTGTTAGCTGAATGCACATATCAGAAAGAAGTTTCACAGAATAATTCTGTGTAGTTTATATTTGAAGATAATCCTTTTTCCACTATTACCCTCTTAGCGCTCCGAATCTCCAGTTTCATTTTCTACAGAAAGAGGGTTTCAGAACGGCTCAATCAAAACTAAGGTTCAACTCTTTAGTTGAATGCACAGAACAGAAAGAAGTTTCACAGAATGCTTCTGTGTAGTTTATAATTGAATATATTCCTTTTTCCACTATTACTGTATTAGCGTTCCGAATGTCCACTTGCATTTTCTACAGAAAGAGTGTTCAGAACTGTGCAATCAAAAGTATCGTTTAGCTCTGTTAGCTGAATGCACATATCAGAAATAAGTTTCACACAATGCTGCTATGTAGTTTTTATTTGAAGATATTATTTTTCCCAATATAGGCCTCTTAGAGCTCAGAATGCCCAATTGCAGTTTCTACAGAACGAGTGTTTCAGAACGGCCAATCAAAAGTAAGGTTCAACTCTGTTACTTGAATGCACAGAACAGAAAGATGTTTCATACAATGCTTCTGTGTAGTTTATATTTGAACATATTCCTTTTTCCATTATTACCCACTTAGCGCTCCGAATGTCCAGTTGCATTTTCTACAGACAGAGTGTTTCAAATCTCCTCAATCAAAAGTATGGTTTAACTCTGTTAGCTGAATTCTAAGATCAGAAAGAAGTTTCACAGAATTCTTCTGTGTAGCTTATATTTGAATATATTCCTTTTTCCACTACTACCCTGTTAGCGCTCCAAATGTCCAGTTGCATTTTCTACAGAAAGAGTGTTCAGAACTGCTCAATGAAATGTATGGTTTAATTCTGTTAGCTGAATGCACAGATCAGAAAGAAGTTTCACAGAATGATTCTGTGTAGTTTATATTTGAAGATATTACTTTTTCCACTATTACCCTCTTAGCGCTCCGAATCTCCACTTTCATTTTCTACAGAAATAGTGTTTCAGAACGGCTCAATCAAATCTAAGGTTCAACACTTTTAGTTGAATGCACAGAACAGAAAGGAGTTTCACAGAATGCTTCTGTGTAGTATTTAGTTGAAGATATTCGTTTTTCGACTATCACCCTCTTAGCACTCTGAATTTCCACTGGCAGTTTCTACAGAAAGAGTGTTTCAGGACGGCTCCATCAAAAGTAAGGCTCAGCTCTGTTAGTTGAATGCAGAGAACAGAAAGGAGTTTCAGAGAATGCTTCTGTGTAGTTTTTATTTGGAGATATTCCTTTTTCCACTATTACTATCTTAGCGCTCCGAATGTCCACTTGCATTTTCTACAGAAAGAGAGTTTCAGAACGGCTCAATCAAAACTAAGGTTCAACACTGTTAGTTGAATGCACAGAACAGAAAGAAGTTTCACAGAATGCTTCTGTGTAGTTTTTATTTGTAGATATTCTTTTTCCCAATGTAGGCCTCTTAGCGCTCAGAATGTCCAATTGCATTTTCTACAGAAAGAGTGTTCCAGAACGGCTCAATCAAAAGCAAGGTTCAACTCAGTTAGTTGAATGCAGAGAACAGAAAGAAGTTTCACAGAATGCTTCGGTGTAGTTTATATTTGAGTATATTGCTTTTTCCACTATTACCCTCTTAGCGCTCCGAATGTCAACTTGCATTTTCTACAGAAAGAGTGTTCAGAACTGCGCAATCAAAAGTATGGTTTTTTTTTTTTTTTTTTTTTTGTATGGTTTAACTCTGTTAGCTGAATGCACATATCAGAAATTAGTTTCACGCAATGCTTCTGTGTAGTTTTTATTGGAATATATCATTTTTCCCAATATGGGCCTCTTAGGGCTCAGAATGTCCAATTGCAGTTTCTATAGAATGAGTGTTTCAGAACGGCTAAATCAAAAGTAAGGTTCAACTCTGTTAGTTGAATGTACAGAACAGAAAGATGTTTCATACACTGCTTCTGTGTAGTTTATATTTGAACATATTCCTTTTTCCACTATTACCCAATTAGCGCTCCGAATGTCCAGTTGCATTTTCTACAGACAGAGTGTTTCAAAACTTCTCAGTCAATAGTATGGTTTAACTCTGTTAGCTGAATGCTCAGATCAGAAAGAAGTTTCACAGAATGCTTCTGTGTAGTTTATATTTGAATATATTCCTTTTTCCACTACTACCCTCTTAGCGCTCCAAATGTCCAGTTGCATTTTCTACAGAAAGAGTGTTTCAGAACGGCTCAATCAAAAGTAAGGTTCAACTCTGTTAGTTGAATGCACAGAACAGAAAGAAGTTTCATACAATGCTTCTGTGTAGTTTATATTTGAACATATTCCTTTTTCCATTATTACCCACTTAGCGCTCCGAATGTCCAGTTGCATTTTCTACAGACAGAGTGTTTCAAATCACCTCAATCAAAAGTATGGTTTAACTCTGTTCGCTGAATGCTCAGATCAGAAAGAAGTTTCACAGAATGTTCTGTGTAGCTTATATTTGAATATATTCCTTTTTCCACTATTACCCTCTTAGCACTCCGAATCTCCACTTTCATTTTCTACAGAAAGAGTGTTTCAGAACGGCTCAATCAAAACTAAGGTTCAACTCTTTTAGTTGAATGCACAGAACAGAAAGTAGTTTCACAGAATGCTTCTCTGTAGTTTATAATTGAATATATTCCTTTTTCCACTATTACCGTATTAGCGCTCTGAATGTCCACTTGCATTTTCTACAGAAAGAGTGTTCTGAACTGCGCAATCAAAAGTATCGTTTAACTCTGTTAGCTGAATGCACATATCAGAAATAAGTTTCACACAATGCTGCTATGTAGTTTTTATTTGAAGATATTTTTTTTCCCAATATAGGCCTCTTAGAGCTCAGAATGCCCAATTGCAGTTTCTACAGAACGAGTATTTCAGAACGGCTCAATCAAAAGTAAGGTTCAACTCTGTTACTTGAATGCACAGAACAGAAAGAAGTTTCATACAATGCTTCTGTGTAGTTTATATTTCAACATATTCTTTTTCCATTATTACCCACTTAGTGCTCCGAATGTATAGTTGCATTTACTACAGACAGAGTGTTTCAAATCTCCTCAATCAAAAATATGGTTTAACTCTGTTAGCTGAATGCTCAGATCAGAAAGAAATTTCACAGAATGCTTCTGTGTAGCTTATATTTGAAAATATTTTTTTTTCCACTACTATCCTCTTTGCGTTCCAAATGTCCAGTTGCATTTTCTACAGAAAGAGTGTTCAGAACTGCTCTATCAAAAGTATGGTTTAACTCTGTTAGCTGAATGCACATATCAGAAAGATGTTTCACAGAATGATTCTGTGTAGTTTATATTTGAAGATAGTCCTTTTTCCACTATTACCCTCTTAGCGCTCCGAATCTCCACTTTCATTTTCTACAGAAAGAGTGTTTCAGAACGGCTCAATCAAAACTAAGGTTCAACTCTTTTAGTTGAATGCACAGAACAGAAAGGAGTTTCACAGAATGCTTCTGTGTAGTATTTAGTTGAAGATATTCCTTTTTCGACTATCACCCTCTTAGCGCTCTGAATTTCCACTGGCAGTTTCTACAGAAAGAGTGTTTCAGAACGGCTCCATGAAAAGTAAGGCTCAGCTCTGTTAGTTGAATGCAGAGAACAGAAAGGAGTTTCAGAGAATGCTTCTGTGTAGTTTTTATTTGGAGATATTCCTTTTTCCACTATTACTATCTTAGCGCTACGAATGTCCACTTGCATTTTCTACAGAAAGAGAGTTTCAGAACGGCTCAATCAAAACTAAGTTTCAACACTTTTAGTTGAATGCCCATATCAGAAATAAGTTTCACAGAATGCTTCTGTGTAGTTTTTATTTGTAGATATTCTTTTTCCCAATATAGGCCTCTTAGCGCTCAGAATGTCCAATTGCATTTTCTACAGAAAGAGTGTTCCAGAACGGCTCAATCAAAAGCAAGGTTCAACTCAGTTAGTTGAATGCAGAGGACAGAAAGAAGTTTCACAGAATGCTTCTGTGTAGTTTATATTTGAATATATTTCTTTTTCCACTACTACCCTCTTAGCGCTCCAAATGTCCAGTTGCATTTTCTACAGAAAGAGTGTTCAGAACTGCTCAATCAAAAGTATGGTTTAATTCTGTTAGCTGAATGCACAGATCAGAAAGAAGTTTCACAGAATGATTCTGTGTAGTTTATATTTGAAGATATTACTATTTCCAGTATTACCCTCTTAGAGCTCCGAATGTACACTTGCATTTTCTACAGAAAGAGTGTTCAGAACTGCTCAATCAAAAGTATGGTTTTACTCTGTTAGTTGAATGCCCATATCAGAAATAAGTTTCAGAGAATGCTTCTGTGTAATTTTTATTTGAAGATATTCTTTTTCCCAATATAGGCCTCTTAGCTCTCAGAATGTCCAATTGCAGTTTCTACAGAAAGAGTGTTTCAGAACCCCTCCATCAAAAGTAAGGTTCAACTCAGTTATTTGAATGCACAGAACAGAAAGAAGTTTCACAGAATGCTTCTGTGTAGTTTATATTTGAATATATTCCTTTTCCAGTATTACCGTCTTAGCGCTCCGAATATCCAGTTGCATTTTCTACAGAAAGAATGTTTCAGAACGGCTCAATCAAAAATAAGGTTCAACTCTGTTAGTTGAATGCACAGAAGTGAAAGAAGTTTCATACAATGCTTCTGTGTAGTTTATATTTGAATATATTCCTTTTTCCACTACTACCCTTTTAGCGCTCCAAATGTCCACTTGCATTTTCTACAGAAAGAGTGTTCAGAACTGCTCAATCAAAAGTATGATTTAACACTGTTAGCTGAATGCACAGATCAGAAATAAGTTTCACAGAATGATTCTGTGTAGTTGATATTTGAAGATATTCCTTTTTCCACTATTACCCACTTAGCGCTCCAAATGTCCTGTAGCATTTTCTACAGAAAGAGTGTTTCAGAACTGCTCAATCAAAAGTATGGTTTAACTCTGTTAGCTGAATGCCCAGATCAGAAAGAAGTTTCACAGAATGCTTCTGTGTAGTGTTTATATGAAAATATTCTTTTTACCAATATAGGCCTCTTAGCGCTCAGAATGTCCAATTGCAGTTTCTATAGAAAGAGTGTTTCAGAACGGCTCAATGAAAAGTAAGGTTCACCTCTTTTAGTTGAATGCACAAAACAGGAAGAAGTTTCACAGAATGCTTCTGTGTAGTATTTAGTTGAAGATATCCCTTTATTGACTATTACACACTTAGCGCTCCGAATGTCCACTGGCAGTTTCTACACAAAGAGTGTTTCAGAACTGTTCCTTCAAAAGTAAGGCTAAACTCTGTTAGTTGAATTCAGAGAACAGAAAGTGTTTCAGAGAATGCTTCTGTGTGGTTTTTATTTGGAGATAATCGTTTTTCCTCTATAAAAATCTTAGCGCTCCGAAGGTCCACTTGCATTTTCTACACAAAGAATGTTTCATAACTGCTCAATCAAAAGTATGGTTTAGCTCTGTTAACTGAATGCACATATCAGAAACAAGTTTCACAGAATGCTTCTGTGTAGTTTTTATTTGAAGATATTCTTTTTAACAATGTAGGCCTCTTAGCGCTTAGAAAGTCCCATTGCAGTTTCTACAGAAAGAGTGTTCCAGAACGGCTCAATCAAAAGTAAGATTCAACTCTGTTAGTTGAATGCACAGAACAGAAATAAGTTTCACAGAATGATTCTGTGTAGTTTATATTTGAATATATTGCATTTTCAACTATTACCCTCTTAGCGCTCCGAATGTCCACTTGCATTTTCTACAGAAAGAGTGTTCAGAACGGCTCAATCAAAAGTATGGTTTTACTCTGTTAGTTGAATGCACAGATCCGAAAGAAGTTTCACAGAATGCTTCTGTGTAGTTTTTATTTGAAGATATTCTTTTTCCCAATATAGGCCTTCTAGCGGTTAGAATGTCCAATTGCAATTTCTACAGAAAGAGTGTTTCACAACGGCTCCATCAAAAGTAAGGTTCAACTCAGTTAGTTGAATGCACAGAACAGAAAGAAGTTTCACAGAATGCTTCTGTGTAGTTTATAATTGAATATATTCTTTTTTCCACTATTACCGTATTAGCGCTGCGAATGTCCACTTGCATTTTCTACAGAAAGAGTGTTCAGAACTGCGCAATCAAAAGTATGGTTTAACTCTGTTAGCTGAATGCACAGATCAGAAATAAGTTTCACACAATGCTGCTGTGTAGTTTTTATTTGAAGATATTATTTTTCCCAATATAGGCCTCTTAGATCTCAGAATGTCCAATTGCTGTTTCTACAGAAAGAGTGTTTCAGAATGGCTCAATCAAAAGTAAGCTTCAACTCTGTTAGTTGAATGCACAGAACAGAAAGAAGTTTCATACAATGCTTCTGTGTAGTTTATATTGAACATATTCCTTTTTCCATTATTACCCACTTAGCGCTCCGAATGTCCAGTTGCATTTTCTACAGACAGAGTGTTTCAAATCTCCTCAATCAAAAGTATGGTTTAACTCTGTTAGCTGAATGCTCAGATCAGAAAGAAGTTTCACAGAATGCTTCTGTGTAGCTTATATTTGAATATATTCCTTTTTCCACTACTACCCTCTTAGCGCTCCAAATGTCCAGTTGCATTTTCTACAGAAAGAGTGTTCAGAACTGCTCTATCAAAATTATGCTTTAACTCTGTTAGCTGAATGCACATATCAGAAAGAAGTTTCACAGAATGATTCTGTGTAGTTTATATTTGAAGATAATCCTTTTTCCACTATTACCCTCTTAGCGCTCCGAATCTCCACTTTCATTTTCTACAGAAAGAGTGTTTCAGAACGGCTCAATCAAAACTAAGTTTCAACTCTTTTAGTTGAATGCACAGAACAGAAAGTAGTTTCACAGAATGCTTCTGTGAAGTGTTTAGTTGAAGATATTCCTTTTTCGACTATTACCGTATTAGCGCTCCGAATGTCCACTGGTAGTTCCTACGCAAAGAGTGTTTCAGAACTGCTCCTTCAAAACTGAGACTCAGCTCTGTTAGTTGAATGCAGAGAACAGAAAGGAGTTTCAGAGAATGCTTCTGTGTAGTTTTTATTTGGAGATATTCCTTTTTCCACTATTACAATCTTAGCGCTCCGAATGTCCACTTGCATTTTCTACAAAAAGAGTGTTTCAGAACGGCTCAATCAAAACTAGGGTTGAACACTTTTAGTTGAATGCACAGAACAGAAAGGAGTTTCACAGAATGCTTCTGTGTAGTTTTTATTTGTAGATATTCTTTTTCCCAATATAGGCCTCTTAGCGCTCAGAATGTCCAATTGCATTTTCTACAGAAAGAGTGTTTCAGAACGGCTCAATCAAAAGCAAGGTTCAACTCAGTTAGTTGAATGCAGAGAACAGAAAGAAGTTTCACAGAATGCTTCTGTGTAGTTTACATTTGGATATATTGCTTTTTCCACTATTACCCTCTTAGCGCTCGGAATGTCCACTTGCATTTTCTACAGAAAGAGTATTCAGAACTCTGCAATCAAAAGTATGGTTTAACTCTGTTAGCTGAATGCACATATCACAAATAAGTTTCACACAATGCTTCTGTGTAATTTTTATTTGAATATATTATTTTTCACAATATAGGCCTCTTAGCGCTCAGAATGTAAAATTACAGTTTCTACAGAAAGAGTGTTTAAGAACGGCTCAATCAAAAGTAAGGTTCAACTCTGTTAGTTGAATGTACAGAAGAGAAAGATGTTTCATACAATGCTTCTGTGTAGTTTATATTTGAACATATTCCTTTTTCCACTATTACCCACTTAGCACTCCGAATGTCCAGTTGCATTTTCTACAGACAGAGTGTTTCAAAACTGCTCAATCAAAAGTATGGTTTAACTCTGTTAGCTGAATGCTCAGATCAGAAAGAAGTTTCACAGAATGCTTCTGTGTAGTTTATATTTGAATATATTCTTTTTCCACTACTACCTTCTTAGCGCTCCAAATGTCCAGTTGCATTTTCTACAGAAAGAGTGTTCAGAACTTCTCAATCAAAAGTATGGTTTAACTCTGTTAGCTGAATGCACAGATCACAAAGAAGTTTCACAGAATGATTCTGTGTAGTTTATATTTGAAGATATTACTTTTTCCAGGTTTACCCTCTTAGCGCTCCGAATGTCCCCTTGCATTTTCTACAGAAAGAGTGTTCAGAACGGCTCAATCAAAAGTATGGTTTTACTCTATTAGTTGAATGCCCATATCAGAAATAAGTTTCACAGAATGCTTCTGTGTAGTTTTTATTTGAAGATATTCTTTTTCCCAATATAGGCCTCTTAGGGCTCAGAATATCCAATTGCAGTTTCTACAGAAAGAGTGTTTCAGAACGGCTCCATCAAAAGTAAGGTTCAACTCAGTTATTTGAATGCACAGAACAGAAAGAAGTTTCACAGAATGCTTCTGTGTAGTTTATATTTGAACATATTCCTTTTTCCACTATTACCCACTTAGCGCTCCAAATGTCCAGTAGCATTTTCTACAGAAAGAGTGTTTCAGAACTGCTCAATCAAAAGTATGGTTTAACTCTGTTAGCTGAATGCACAGATCAGAAAGTAGTTTAACAGAATGCTTCTGTGTAGTGTTTATATGAAAATATTCTTTTTACCAATATATGCCTCTTAGCGCTCAGAATGTCCAATTGCAGTTTCTACAGAAAGAGTGTTTCAGAACGGCTCAATGAAAATTAAGGTTCACTTCTTTTAGTTGAATGCACAGAACAGAAAGAAGTTTCACAGAATGCTTCTGTGTAGTATTTAGTTGAAGATATTCCTTTATTGACTATTACCCACTTAGCGCTCCGAATGTCCACTGGCAGTTTCTACACAAAGAGTGTTTCAGAACTGTTCCTTCAAAAGTAAGGCTAAACTCTGTTAGTTGAATTCAGAGAACAGAAAGGAATTTCTGAGAATGCTTCTGTGTAGTTTTTATTTGGAGATATTCCTTTTTCCTCTATTACAATCTTAGCGCTCCGAAAGTACCCTTGCATTTTCTACACAAAGAGTGTTTCATAACTGCTCAATCAAAAGTGTGGTTTAGATCTGTTAACTGAATGCACCGATCAGAAATAAGTTTCAGAGAATGCTTCTGTGTAATTTTTATTTGGAGATATTCCTTTTTCCACTAATACAATCTTAGCGCTCCGAATGTCCACTTTCATTTTCTACAGAAAGAGTGTTTCAGAACGGCTCAATCAAAACAAAGGTTCAACACTTTTAGTTGAAAGCACAGAACAGAAAAAGTTTCACAGAAGGCTTCTGTGTAGTTTTTATGTGTAGATATTCTTTTTCCCAATATAGGCCTCTTAGCGCTCAGAATGTCCAATTGCATTTTCTACAGAAAGAGAGTTTCAGAACGGCTCAATCAAAAGCAAGGTTTAACTCAGTTAGTTGAATGCAGAGATCAGAAAGAAGTTTCACAGAATGCTTCTGTGTAGTTTATATATGAATATATTGCTTTTTCCACTATTACCCTCTTAGCGCTCCGAATGTCCACTTGCATTTTCTACAGAAAGAGTGTTAGGAACTGTGCAATCAAATGTATGGTTTAACTCTGTTAGTTGAATGCACATATCACAAATAAGTTTCACAGAATGCTTCTGTGTAGTTTTTATTTGAATATATTATTTTTCGCAATATAGGCCTCCTAGCGCTCAGAATGTCCAATTACAGTTTCTACAGAAACAGTGTTTAAGAACGGCTCAATCAAAAGTAAGGTTCAACACTGTTAGTTGAATGTACAGAACACAAAGTTGTTTCATACAATGCTTCTGTGTAGTTTATATTTGAACATATTCCTTTTTCCACTATTACCCACTTAGCGCTCCGAATGTCCAGTTGCATTTTCTACAGACAGAGTGTTTCAAAACTGCTCAATCAAAAGTATGGTTTAACTCTGTTAGCTGAATGCTCAGATCAGAAAAAGTTTCACAGAATGTTTCTCTGTAGTTTATATTTGAATATATTCTTTTTCAACTACTACCCTCTTAGCGCTCCAAATGTCCAGTTGCATTTTCTACAGAAAGAGTGTTCAGAACTGCTCAATCAAAAGTATGGTTTAATTCTGTTAGCTGAATGCACATATCAGAAATAAGTTTCACACAATGCTGCTGTGTAATTTTTATTTGAAAATATTATTTTTCCCAATATAGGCCTCTTAGCGCTCAGAATGTCCAATTGCAGTTTCTACAGAAAGTGTTTCAGAACGGCTCAATCAAAAGTAAGTTTCAAATCTGTTAGTTGAATGCACAGAACAGAAAAAAGTTTCATACAATGCTTCTGTGTAGTTTATATTTGAACATATTCTTTTTTCCACTATTACCCAATTAGCGCTCCGAATGTCCAGTTGCATTTTCTACAGACAGAGTGTTTCAAAACTGCTCAATCAAAAGTATGGTTTAACTCTGTTAGCTGAATGCTCATATCAGAAAGAAGTTTCACAGAATGTTTCTGTGTAGTTTATATTTGAATATATTCTTTTTCCACTACTACCCTCCTAGCGCTTCAAATGGCCAGTTGCATTTTCTACAGAAAGAGTGTTCAGAACTGCTCAATCAAAGTACGGTTTAACTCTGTTAGCTGAATGCACAGATCAGAAAGAAATTTCACAGAATGATTCTGTGTAGTTCATATTTGAAGATATTACTTTTTCCAGTATTACCCTCTTAGCGCTCCGAATGTCCACTTGCATTTTCTACAGAAAGAGTGTTCAGAAAGGCTCAATCAAAAGTATGGTTTTACTCTATTAGTTGAATGCCCATATCAGAAATAAGTTTCACAGAATGCTTCTGTGTAGTTTTTATTTGAAGATATTCTTTTTCCGAATATAGGCCTCTTAGCGCTCAGAATTTCCAATTGCAGTTTCTACAGAAAGAGTGTTTCAGAACGGCTCCATCAAAAGTAAGGTTCAACTCAGTTAGTTGAATGCACAGAACAGAAAGTAGTTTCACAGAATGCTTCTGTGTAGTTTATATTTGAATATATTCCTCTTCCAGTATTACCGTCTTAGCGCTCCGAATATCCACTTGCATTTTCTACAGAAAGAATGTTTCAGAATGGCTCAATCAAAAATAAGGTTCAACTCTGTTAGTTGAATGCACAGAACAGAAAGAAGTTTCATACAATGCTTCTGTGTAGTTTATATTTGAATATATTCCTTTTTCCACTACTACCCTCTTAGCGCTCCATATATCCAGTTGCATTTTCTACAGAAAGAGTGTTCAGAACTGCTCAATCAAAAGTATGGTTTAACTCTGTTAGCTGAATGCACAGATCAGAAATAAGTTTCACAGAATTATTCTGTGTAGTTTATATTTGAAGATATTCCTTTTTCCACTATTACCCACTTAGCACTCCAAATGTCCAGTTGCATTTTCTACAGAAAGAGTGTTTCAGAACTGATCAATCAAAAGTATGGTTTAACTCTGTTAGCTGAATGCACATATCAGAAAGAAGTTTCACAGAATGCTTCTGTGTAGTTTATATTTGAATATATTCTTTTTCCACTACTACCCTCTTAGCGCTCCAAATGTCCAGTTGCATTTTCTACAGAAAGAGTGTTCAGATCTGCTCAATCAAAAGTATGGTTTAACTCTGTGAGCTGAATGCACAGATCAGAAAAAAGTTTCACAGAATGATTCTGTGTAGTTTATATTTGAAGAAATTACATTTTCCAGTATTACCCTCTTAGCGCTCCGAAAGTCCACTTGCATTTTCTACAGAAAGGGTGTTGAGAACGGCTCAATCAAAAGTATGGTTTTACTCTATTAGTTGAATGCCCATATCAGAAATTAGTTTCACAGAATGCTTCTGTGTAATTTTTATTTGAAGATATTCTTTTTCCCAATATAGGCCTCTTAGCGCTCAGAATGTCCAATTGCAGTTTCTACAGAAAGAGTGTTTCAGAACGGCTCCATCACAAGTAAGGTTCAACTCAGTTAGTTGAATGCACAGAATAGAAAGAAGTTTCACAGAATGCTTCTGTGTAGTTTATAGTTGCATATATTCTTTTTCCAGTATTACCGTCTTAGCACTCCGAATATCCACTTGCATTTTCTGCAGAAAGAGTGTTTCAGAACGGCTCAATCAAAAATAAGGTTCAACTCTGTTAGCTGAATGCTCAGATCAGAAAGAAGTTTCACAGAAAGCTTCTGTGTAGTTTATATTTGAATATATTCCTTTTTCCACTACTACGCTCTTAGCGCTCCAAATGTCCAGTTGCATTTTCTACAGAAAGAGTGTTCAGATCTGCTCAATCAAAAGTATGGTTTAATTCTGTTAGCTGAATGCACAGATCAGAAATAAGTTTCACAGAATGATTCTGTGTAGTTTATATTTGCAGATATTCCTTTTTCCACTATTACCCACTTAGCGCTCCAAATGTCCAGTTTCATTTTCTACAGAAAGAGTGTTTCAGAACTGCCCAATCAAAAGTATGGTTTAACTCTCTTAGCTGAATGCACAGCTCAGAAAGAAGTTTCACAGAATGCTTCTGTATAGTGTTTATATGAAGATATTCTTTTAACCAATATAGGCCTCTTAGCGCTCAGAATGTCCAATTGCAGTTTCTATAGAAAGAGTGTTTCAGAACGGCTCAATGAAAAGTAAGGTTCACCTCTTTTTGTTGAATGCACAGAACAGAAAGAAGTTTCACAGAATGCTTCTGTGTAGAATTTAGTTGAAGATATTCCTTTTTTGTCTATTACCCACTTAGCACTCCGAATATCCACTTCCAGTTTCTACACAAAGAGTGTTTCAGAACTGCTCCTTCAAAAGTAAGGCTGAAATCTGTTAGTTGAATGCAGAGAACAAAAAGGGGTTTCAGAGAATGCTTCTGTGTAGTTTTTATTTGGAGATATTTCTTTTTCCTCTATTACAATCTTAGCGATCCGAAGGTCCACTTGCATTTTCTACACAAAGAGTCTTTCATAACTGCTCAATCAAAAGTATGGTTTAGCTCTGTTAACTGAATGCACAGATCAGAAATATGTTTCACAGAATGCTTCTGTGTAGTTTTTATTTGAAGATATTCTTTTTCCCAATGTAGGCCTCTTAGCTCTCAGAATGTCCAATTGCAGTTACTACAGAAAAAGTGTTTCAGAACGGCTCAATCAAAAGTAAGTTTCAACTCTGTTAGTTGAATGCACAGAACAGAAAGGAGTTTCATACAATGCTTCTGTGTAGTTTATATTTGAACATATTCCTTTTTCCATTATTACCCACTTAGCGCTCCGAATGTCCAGTTGCATTTTCTACAGACAGAGTGTTTCAAAACTGCTCAAACAAAGGTATGGTTTAGCTCTGTTAGCTGAATGCTCAGATCAGAAAGAAGTTTCACAGAATGATTCTGTGTAGTTTATATTTGAAGATATAACTTTTTCCACAATTACCCTCTTAGCGCTCCGAATCTCCACTTTCATTTTCTACAGAAAGAGTGTTTCAGGACGGCTCAATCAAAACTAATGTTCAACTCTTTTAGTTGAATGCACAGAACAGAAAGTAGTTTCACAGAATGCTTCTGTGTAGTTTTTATGTGTAGATATTCTTTTTCCCAATATAGGCCTCTTAGCGATAAGAATGTCCAATTGAATTTTCTACAGAAAGAGTGTTTCAGAACGGCTCAATCAAAAGCAAGGTTTAACTCAGTTAGTTGAATGCAGAGATCAGAAAGAAGTTTCACAGAATGCTTCTGTGTAGTTTATATTTGAATATATTGCTTTTACCACTATTACCCTCTTAGCGCTCCGAATCTCCACTTGCATTTTCTACAGAAAGAGTGTTCAGAACTGCGCAATCAAAAGTATGGTTTAACTCTGTTAGCTTAATGAACATATCAGAAATAAGTTTCACACAATGCTTCTGTGTAGTTTTTATTTGAAGATATTATTTTTCCCAATAGAGGCCTCTTAGCGCTCAGAATGTCCAATTGCAGTTTCGACAGAAAGAGTGTTTCAGAAAGGCTCAATCAAAAGTAAGGTTCAACTCTGTTAGTTGAATGCACAGAACAGAAAGAAGTTTCATACAATGCTTCTGTGTAGTTTATATTTGAACATATTCTTTTTTCCACTATTACCCACTTAGCGCTACGAATGTACAGTTGCATTTTCTACAGACAGAGTGTTTCAAAACTGCGCAATCAAAAGTATGGTTCAACTCTGTTAGCTGAATGCTCAGATCAGAAAGAAGTTTCACAGAATGCTTCTGTGTAGTTTATATTTGAATATATTCCTTTTTCCACTACTACTCTCTTAGCGCTCCAAATGTCCAGTTGCATTTTCTACAGAAAGAGTGTTCAGATCTGCTCAATCAAAAGTATGGTTTAACTCTGTTAGCTGAATGCACAGATCAGAAAGAAGTTTCACAGAATGATTCTGTGTAGTTTATATTTGGAGACATTTCTTTTTCCACTATTACCCTCTTAGCGCTCCGAATCTCCACTTGCATTTTCTACAGAAAGAGTGTTTCAGAACGGCTCAATCAAAACTAAGGTTCAACTCTTTAGTTGAACAAACAGAACAGAAAGAAGTTTCACACAATTCTTCTGTGTAGTTTTTATTTGTAGACATTCTTTTTCCCAAAATAGGCCTCCTAGCGCTCAGAATGTCCAATTGCAGTTTCTACAGAAAGAGTGTTTCAGAACGGCTCAATCAAAAGTAAGGTTCAACTCTGTTAGTTGAATGCACAGAACAGAAAGAAGTTTCATACAATGCTTCTGTGTAGTTTATGTTTGAACATATTCTTTTTTCCACTATTACCCACTTAGCGCTACGAATGTCCAGTTGCATTTTCTACAGACAGAGTGTTTCAAAACTGCTCAATCAAAAGTATGGTTTAACTCTGTTAGCTGAATGCTCAGATCAGAAAGAAGTTTCACAGAATGCTTCTGTGTAGTTTATATTTGAATATATTCCTTTTTCCACTACTACGCTCTTAGCGCTCCAAATGTCCAGTTGCATTTTCTACAGAAAGAGTGTTCAGATCTGCTCAATCAAATGTACGGTTTAACTCTGTTAGCTGAATGCACAGATCAGAAAGAAGTTTCACCGAATGATTCTGTGTAGTTTATATTTGAAGACATTTCTTTTTCAACTATTACCCTCTTAGCGCTCCGAACCTCCACTTGCATTTTCTACAAAAAGAGTGTTTCATAACTGCTCAATCAAAAATATGTTTTATCTCTGTTAACTGAATTTACAGATCAGAAATAAGTTTCACAGAATGAATCTGTGTAGTTTTTATTTGAAGATATTCTTTTTCCCAATGTAGGCCTCTTAGCGCTTAGCATGTCCAATTGCAGTTTCTACAGAAAGAGTGTTTCAGAACGGCTCAATCAAAAGTAAGGTTCAACTCTGTTAGTTGAATGCACAGAACAGAAAGAATTTTCACAGAATGCTACTGTGTAGTTTATATTTGAATATATTCCTTTTTCCACAATTACCCTCTTAGCGCTCCGAATGTCCACTTGCATTTTCTACAGAAAGAGTGTTCAGAACTGCGCAATCAAAAGTATGGTTTAACTCTGTTAGCTGAATGCTCAGATCAGAAAGAAGTTTCACAGAATGCTTCTGTGTAGTTTATATTTGAATATATTCCTTTTTCCACTACTACGCTCTTAGCGCTCCAAATGTCCAGTTGCATTTTCTACAGAAAGAGTGTTCAGAACTGCGCAATCAAAAGTATGGTTTAACTCTGTTAGCTTAAGGAACATATCAGAAATAAGTTTCACACAATGCTTCTCTGTAGTTTTTATTTGAAGATATTATTTTTCCCAATATAGGCCTCTTAGCGCTCAGAATGTCCAATTGCAGTTTCTACAGAAAGAGTGTTTCAGAAAGGCTCAATCCAAAGTAAGGTTCAACTCTGTTAGTTGAATGCACAGAACAGAAAGAAGTTTCATACAATGCTTCTGTGTAGTTTATATTTGAACATATTCTTTTTTCCACTATTACCCACTTAGCGCTACGAATGTCCAGTTGCATTTTCTACAGACAGAGTGTTTCAAAACTGCTCAATCAAAAGTATGGTTTAACTCTGTTAGCTGAATGCTCAGATCAGAAAGAAGTTTCACAGAATGCTTCTGTGTAGTTTATATTTGAATATATTCCTTTTTCCACTACTACTCTCTTAGCGCTCCAAATGTCCAGTTGCATTTTCTACAGAAAGAGTGTTCAGATCTGCTCAATCAAAACTATGGTTTAACTCTGTTAGCTGAATGCACAGATCAGAAAGAAGTTTCACAGAATGATTCTGTCTAGTTTATATTTGGAGACATTCCTTTTTCCACTATTACCCTTTTAGCGCTCCGAATCTCCACTTGCATTTTCTACAGAAAGAGTGTTTCAGAACGGCTCAATCAAAACTAAGGTTCAACTCTTTTAGTTGAACAAACAGAACAGAAAGAAGTTTCACACAATTCTTATGTGTAGTTTTTATTTGTATACATTCTTTTTCCCAATATAGGCCTCTTAGCGCTCAGAATGTCCAATTGCAGTTTCTACGGAAAGAGTGTTACAGAACGGCTCAATCAAAAGTAAGGTTCAACTCTGTTAGTTGAATGCACAGAACAGAAAGAAGTTTCATACAATGCTTCTGTGTAGTTTATATTTGAATATATTCCTTTTTCCACTATTACCCTCTTAGCGCTCCGAATGTCCACTTGCATTTTCTACAGAAAGTGTGTTCAGAACTGCGCAATCAAAAGTATGGTTTAACTCTGTTAGCTTAATGAACATATCAGAAATAAGTTTCACACAATGCTTCTGTGTAGTTTTTATTTGAAGATATTATTTTTCCCAATAGAGGCCTCTTAGCGCTCAGAATGTCCAATTGCAGTTTCTACAGAAAGAGTGTTTCAGAAAGGCTCAATCAAAAGTAAGGTTCAACTCTGTTAGTTGAATGCACAGAACAGAAAGAAGTTTCATACAATGCTTCTGTGTAGTTTATATTTGAACATGTTCTTTTTTCCACTATTACCCACTTAGCGCTACGAATGTCCAGTTGCATTTTCTACAGACAGAGTGTTTCAAAACTGCTCAATCAAAAGTATGGTTTAACTCTGTTAGCTGAATGCTCAGATCAGAAAGAAGTTTCACAGAATGCTTCTGTGTAGTTTATATTTGAATATATTCCTTTGTCCACTACTACTCTCTTAGCGCTCCAAATGTCCAGTTGCATTTTCTACAGAAAGAGTGTTCAGATCTGCTCAATCAAAAGTATGGTTTAACGCTGTTAGCTGAATGCACAGATCAGAAATAAGTTTCACAGAATGATTCTGTGTAGTTTATATTTGGAGACATTCCTTTTTCCACTATTACCCTCTTAGCGCTCCGAAAGTCCACTTGCATTTTCTACAGAAAGAGTGTTTCAGAACGGCTCAATCAAAACGAAGGTTCAACTCTTTTAGTTGAACAATCACAACAGAAGGAAGTTTCACACAATTCTTCTGTGTAGTTTTTATTTGTAGACATTCTTTTTCCCAATATAGGCCTCTTAGCACTCAGAATGTCCAATTGCAGTTTCTACAGAAAGAGTGTTTCAGAACGGCTCAATCAAAAGTAAGGTTCAACTCGGTTAGTTGAATGCACAGAACAGAAAGAAGTTTCATACAATGCTTCTGTGTAGTTTATATTTGAACATATTCTTTTTTCCACTATTACCCACTTAGCGCTACGAATGTCCAGTTGCATTTTCTACAGACAGAGTGTTTCAAAACTGCTCAATCAAAAGTATGGTTTAACTCTGTTAGCTGAATGCTCAGATCAGAAAGAAGTTTCACAGAATGCTTCTGTGTAGTTTATATTTGAATATATTCCTTTTTCCACTACTACGCTCTTAGCGCTCCAAATGTCCAGTTGCATTTTCTACAGAAAGAGTGTTCAGATCTGCTCAATCAAAAGTATGGTTTAACTCTGTTAGCTGAATGCACAGATCAGAAAGAAGTTTCACCGAATGATTCTGTGTAGTTTATATTTGAAGACATTCCTTTTTCCACTATTAACCTCTTAGCGCTCCGAATCTCCACTTGCATTTTCTACAAAAAGAGTGTTTCATAACTGCTCAATCAAAAATATCTTTTACCTCTGTTAACTGAATTTACAGATCAGAAATAAGTTTCACAGAATGCATCTGTGTAGTTTTTATTTGAAGATAATATTTTTCCCAATGTAGGCCTCTTAGCGCTTAGCATGTCCAATTGCAGTTTCTACAGAAAGAGTGTTTCAGAACGGCTCAATCAAAAGTAAGGTTCAACTCTGTCAGTTGAATGCACAGAACAGAAAGAATTTTCACAGAATGCTACTGTGTAGTTTATATTTGAATATATTCCTTTTTCCACTATTACCCTCTTAGCGCTCCGAATGTCCACTTGCATTTTCTACAGAAAGAGTGTTCAGAACTGCGCAATCAAAAGTATGGTTTAACACTGTTAGCTTAATGAACATATCAGAAATAAGTTTCACACAATGCTTCTGTGTAGTTTTTATTTGAAGATATTATTTTTCCAAATATAGGCCTCTTAGCGCTCAGAATGTCCAATTGCAGTTTCTACAGAAAGAGTGTTTCAGAACGGCTCAATCAAAAGTAAGGTTCAACTCTGTTAGTTGAATGCACAGAACAGTAAGAAGTTTCATACAATGCTTCTGTGTAGTTTATATTTGAACATATTCTTTTTTCCACTATTACCCACTTAGCGCTACGAATGTCCAGTTGCATTTTCTACAGACAGAGTGTTTCAAAACTGCTCAATCAAAATTATGGTTTAACTCTGTTAGCTGAATGCTCAGATCAGAAAGAAGTTTCACAGAATGCTTCTGTGTAGTTTATATTTCAATATATTCCTTTTTCCACTACTACTCTCTTAGCGCTCCAAATGTCCAGTTGCATTTTCTACAGAAAGAGTGTTCAGATCTGCTCAATCAAAAGTATGGTTTAACTCTGTTAGCTGAATGCACAGATCAGAAAGAAGTTTCACAGAATGATTCTGTGTAGTTTATATTTGGAGACATTCCTTTTTCCACTATTACCCTCTTAGCTCTCCGGATCTCCACTTGCATTTTCTACAGAAAGAGTGTTTCAGAACGGCTCAATCAAAACTAAGGTTCAACACTTTTAGTTGAACAAACAGAACAGAAAGAAGTTTCACACAATTCTTCTGTGTAGTTTTTATTTGTAGACATTCTTTTTCCCAATATAGGCCTCTTAGCACTCAGAATGTCCAATTGCAGTTTCTACAGAAAGAGTGTTTCAGAAAGGCTCAATCAAAAGTAAGGTTCAACTCTGTTAGTTGAATGCACAGAACAGAAAGAAGTTTCATACAATGCTTCTGTGTAGTTTATATTTGAACATATTCTTTTTTCCACTATTACCCACTTAGCGCTACGAATGTCCAGTTGCATTTTCTACAGACAGAGTGTTTCAAAACTGCTCAATCAAAAGTATGGTTTAACTCTGTTAGCTGAATGCTCAGATCAGAAAGAAGTTTCACAGAATGCTTCTGTGTAGTTTATATTTGAATATATTCCTTTTTCCACTACTACGCTCTTAGCGCTCCAAATGTCCAGTTGCATTTTCTACAGAAAGAGTGTTCAGATCTGCTGAATCAAAAGTATGGTTTAACTCTGTTAGCTGAATGCACAGATCAGAAAGAAGTTTCACCGAATGATTCTGTGTAGTTTATATTTGAAGACATTCCTTTTTCCACTATTACCCTCTTAGCGCTCCGAATCTCCACTTGCATTTTCTACAAAAAGAGTGTTTCATAACTGCTCAATCAAAAATATGTTTTATCTCTGTTAACTGAATTTCAGATCAGAAATAAGTTTCACAGAATGCATCTGTGTAGTTTTTATTTGAAGATATTCTTTTTCCCAATGTAGGCCTCTTACCGCTTAGCATGTCCAATTGCAGTTTCTACAGAAAGAGTGTTTCAGAACGGCTCAATCAAAAGTAAGGTTCAACTCTGTTAGTTGAATGCACAGAACAGAAAGAATTTTCACAGAATGCTACTGTGTAGTTTATATTTGAATATATTCCTTTTTCCACTATTACCCTCTTAGCGCTCCGAATGTCCACTTGCATTTTCTACAGAAAGAGTGTTCAGAACTGCGCAATCAAAAGTATGGTTTAACTCTGTTAGCTTAATGAACATATCAGAAATAAGTTTCACACAATGCTTCTGTGTAGTTTTTATTTGAAGATATTATTTTTACCAATATAGGCATCTTAGCGCTCAGAATGTCCAATTGCAGTTTCTACAGAAAGAGTGTTTCAGAAAGGCTCAATCAAAAGTAATTTTCAACTCTGTGAGTTGAATGCACAGAACAGAAAGAAGTTTCATACAATGCTTCTGTGTAGTTTATATTTGAACATATTCTATTTTCCACTATTACCCACTTAGCGTTACGAATGTCCAGTTGCCTTTTCTACAGACAGAGTGTTTCAAAACTGCTCAATCAAAAGTATGGTTTAACTCTGTTAGCTGAATGCTCAGATCAGAAAGAAGTTTCACAGAATGCTTCTGTGTAGTTTATATTTGAATATATTCATTTTTCCACTACTACTCTCTTAGCGCTCCAAATGTCCAGTTGCATTTTCTACAGAAAGAGTGTTCAGATCTGCTCAATCAAAAGTATGGTTTAACTCTGTTAGCTGAATGCACAGATCAGAAAGAAGTTTCACAGAATGATTCTGTGTAGTTTATATTTGGAGACATTCCTTTTTCCACTATTACCCTCTTAGCGCTCCGAATCTCCACTTGCATTTTGTACAGAAAGAGTGTTTCAGAACGGCTCAATCAAAACTAAGTTTCAACTCTTTTAGTTGAACAAACATAACAGAAAGAAGTTTCACACAATTCTTCTGTGTAGTTTTTATTTGTAGACATTCTTTTTCCCAATATAGGCCTCTTAGCGCTCAGAATGTCCAATTGCAGTTTCTACAGAAAGAGTGTTTCAGAACGGCTCAATCAAAAGTAAGGTTCAACTCTGTTAGTTGAATGCACAGAACAGAAAGAAGTTTCATACAATGCTTCTGTGTAGTTTCTATTTGAACATATTCTTTTTTCCACTATTACCCACTTAGCGCTACGAATGTCCAGTTGCATTTTCTACAGACAGAGTGTTTCAAAACTGCTCAATCAAAAGTATGGTTTAACTCTGTTAGCTGAATGCTCAGATCAGAATGAAGTTTCACAGAATGATTCTGTGTAGTTTATATTTGAATATATTCCTTTTTCCACTACTACGCTCTTAGCGCTCCAAATGTCCAGTTGCATTTTCTACAGAAAGAGTGTTCAGATCTGCTCAATCAAAAGTATGGTTTAACTCTGTTAGCTGAATGCACAGATCAGAAAGAAGTTTCACCGAATGATTCTGTGTAGTTTATATTTGAAGACATTCCTTTTTCCACTATTACCCGCTTAGCGCTCCGAATCTCCACTTGCATTTTCTACAAAAAGAGTGTTTCATAACTGCTCAATCAAAAATATGTTTTATCTCTGTTAACTGAATTTACAGATCAGAAATAAGTTTCACAGAATGCATCTGTGTAGTTTTTATTTGAAGATATTCTTTTTCCCAATGTAGGCCTCTTAGCGCTTAGCATGTCATATTGCAGTTTCTACAGAAAGAGTGTTTCAGAACGGCTCAATCAAAAGTAAGGTTCAACTCTGTTAGTTGAATGCACAGAACAGAAAGAATTTTCACAGAATGCTACTGTGTAGTTTATATTTGAATATATTCATTTTTCCACTATTACCCACTTAGCGCTACGAATGTCCAGTTGCATTTTCTACAGACAGAGTGTTTCAAAACTGCTCAATCAAAAGTATGGTTTAACTCTGTTAGCTGAATGCTCAGATCAGAAAGAAGTTTCACAGAATGCTTCTGTGTAGTTTATATTTGAATATATTACTTTTTCCACTACTACTCTCTTAGCGCTCCAAATGTCCAGTTGCATTTTCTACAGAAAGAGTGTTCAGATCTGCTCAATCAAAAGTATGGTTTAACTCTGTTAGCTGAATGCACAGATCAGAAAGAAGTTTCACAGAATGATTCTGTGTAGTTTATATTTGGAGACATTCCTTTTTCCACTATTACCCTCTTAGCGCTCCGAATCTCCACTTGCATTTTCTACAGAAAGAGTGTTTCAGAACGGCTCAATCAAAACTAAGGTTCAACTCTTTTAGTTGAACAAACAGAACAGAAAGAAGTTTCACACAATTCTTCTGTGTAGTTTTTATTTGTAGACATTCTTTTTCCCAAAATAGGCCTCCTAGCGCTCAGAATGTCCAATTGCAGTTTCTACAGAAAGAGTGTTTCAGAACGGCTCAATCAAAAGTAAGGTTCAACTCTGTTAGTTGAATGTACAGAACAGAAAGAAGTTTCATACAATGCTTCTGTGTAGTTTATATTTGAACATATTCTTTTTTCCACTATTACCCACTTAGCGCTACGAATGTCCAGTTGCATTTTCTACAGACAGAGTGTTTCAAAACTGCTCAATCAAAAGTATGGTTTAACTCTGTTAGCTGAATGCTCAGATCAGAAAGAAGTTT
The DNA here is from genome assembly GCF_028878055.3 of Symphalangus syndactylus. Taxonomy (NCBI): domain Eukaryota; kingdom Metazoa; phylum Chordata; class Mammalia; order Primates; family Hylobatidae; genus Symphalangus; species Symphalangus syndactylus. The sequence continues at coordinate 5,870,903 of NC_072445.2, read as the reverse complement.
CACAGAATGCTTCTGTGTAGTTTATATTTGAATATATTCCTTTTTCCACGACTACGCTCTTAGCGCTCCAAATGTCCAGTTGCATTTTCTACAGAAAGAGTGTTCAGATCTGCTCAATCAAAAGTATGCTTTAACTCTGTTAGCTGAATGCACAGATTAGAAAGAAGTTTCACCGAATGATTCTGTGTAGTTTATATTTGAAGACATTCCTTTTTCCACTATTAGCCACTTAGCGCTCCGAACTTCCACTTGCATTTTCTACAAAAAGAGTTTTTCATAACTGCTCAATCAAAAATATGTTTTATCTCTGTTAACTGAATTTATAGATCAGAAATAAGTTTCACAGAATGCATCTGTGTAGTTTTTATTTGAAGATATTCTTTTTCCCAATGTAGGCCTCTTAGCGATTAGCATGTCCAATTGCAGTTACTACAGAAAGAGTGTTTCAGAACGGCTCAATCAAAAGTAAGGTTCAACTCTGTTAGTTGAATGCACAGAACAGAAAGAATTTTCACAGAATGCTACTGTGTAGTTTATATTTGAATATATTACTTTTTCCACTATTACCCTCTTAGCGCTCCGAATGTCCACTTGCATTTTCTACAGAAAGAGTGTTCAGAACTGCGCAATCAAAAATATGGTTTAACTCTGTTAGCTTAATGAACATATCAGAAATAAGTTTCACACAATGCTTCTGTGTAGTTTTTATTTGAAGATATTATTTTTCCCAATAGAGGCCTCTTAGCGCTCAGAATGTCCAATTGCACTTTCTACAGAAAGAGTGTTTAAGAAAGGCTCAGTCCTAAGTAAGGTTCAACTCTGTTAGTTGAATGCACAGAACAGAAAGAAGTTTCATACAATGCTTCTGTATAGTTTATATTTGAACATATTCTTTTTTCCACTATTACCCACTTAGCGCTACGAATGTCCAGTTGCATTTTCTACACACAGAGTGTTTCAAAACTGCTCAATCAAAAGTCTGGTTTAACTCTGTTAGCTGAATGTTCAGATCAGAAAGAAGTTTCACAGAATGCTTCTGTGTAGTTTATATTTGAATATATTCCTTTTTCCACTACTACTCTCTTAGCGCTCCAAATGTCCAGTTGCATTTTCTACAGAAAGAGTGTTGAGATCTGCTCAATCAAAAGTATGGTTTAACTCTGTTAGCTGAATGCACAGATCAGAAAGAAGTTTCACAGAATGATTCTGTGTAGTTTATATTTGGAGACATTACTTTTTCCACTATTACCCTCTTAGCGCTCCGAATCTCCACTTGCATTTTCTACAGAAAGAGTGTTTCAGAACGGCTCAATCAAAACTAAGGTTCAACTCTTTTAGTAGAACAAACAGAACAGAAAGAAGTTTCACACAATTCTTCTGAGTAGTTTTTATTTGTAGACATTCTTTTTCCCAATATAGGCCTCTTAGCGCTCAGAATGTCCAATTGCAGTTTCTACAGAAAAAGTGTTTCAGAACGGCTCAATCAAAAGTAAGGTTCAACTCTGTTAGTTGAATGCACATAGCAGAAAGAAGTTTCATACAATGCTTCTGTGTAGTTTATATGTGAACATATTATTTTTTCCACTATTACCCACTTAGCGCTACGAATGTCCAGTTGCATTTTCTACAGACAGAGTGTTTCAAAACTGCTCAATCAAAAGTATGGTTTAACTCTGTTAGCTGAATGCTCAGATCAGAAAGAAGTTTCACAGAATGCTTCTGTGTAGTTTATATTTGAATATATTCCTTTTTCCACTACTACGCTCTTAGCGCTCCAAATGTCCAGTTGCATTTTCCACAGAAAGAGTGTTCAGATCTGCTCAATCAAAAGTATGGTTTAACTCTGTTAGCTGAATGCACAGATCAGAAAGAAGTTTCACCGAATGATTCTGTGTAGTTTATATTTGAAGACATTCCTTTTTCCACTATTACCCTCTTAGTGCTCCGAATCTCCACTTGCATTTTCTACAAAAAGTGTGTTTCATAACTGCTCAATCAAAAATATGTTTTATCTCTGTTAACTGAATTTACAGATCAGAAATAGGTTTCACAGAATGCATCTGTGTAGTTTTTATTTGAAGATATTCTTTTTCCCAATGTAGGACTCTTAGCGCTTAGCATGTCCAATTGCAGTTTCTACAGAAAGAGTGTTTCAGAACGGCTCAATCAAAAGTAAGGTTCAACTCTGTTAGTTGAATGCACAGAACAGAAAGAATTTTCACAGAATGCTACTGTGTAGTTTATATTTGAATATATTCCTTTTTCCACTATTACCCTCTTAGCACTCCGAATGTCCACTTGCATTTTCTACAGAAAGAGTGTTCAGAACTGCGCAATCAAAAGTATGGTTTAACTCTGTTAGCTTAATGAACCTATCAGAAATAAGTTTCACACAATGCTTCTGTGTAGTTTTTATTTGAAGATATTATTTTTCCCAATAGAGGCCACTTAGCGCTCAGAATGTCCAATTGCAGTTTCTACAGAAAGAGTGTTTAAGAAAGGCTCAGTCCAAAGTACGTTTCAACTCTGTTAGTTGAATGCACAGAACAGAAAGAAGTTTCATACAATGCTTCTGTGTAGTTTATATTTGAACATATTCTTTTTTCCACTATTACCCACTTAGCGCTACGAATGTCCAGTTGCATTTTCTACACACAGAGTGTTTCAAAACTGCTCAATCAAAAGTATGGTTTAACTCTGTTAGCTGAATGCTCAGATCAGAAAGAAGTTTCACAGAATGCTTCTGTGTAGTTTATATTTGAATATATTCCTTTTTCCACTACTACTCTCTTAGCGCTCCAAATGTCCAGTTGCATTTTGTACAGAAAGAGTGTTCAGATCTGCTCAATCAAAAGTATGGTTTAACTCTGTTAGCTGAATGCACAGATCAGAAAGAAGTTTCACAGAATGATTCTGTGTAGTTTATATTTGGAGACATTCCTTTTTCCACACATACCCTCTTAGCGCTCCGAATCTCCACTTGCATTTTCTACAGAAAGAATGTTTCAGAACGGCTCAATCAAAACTAAGGTTCAACTCTTTTAGTTGAACAAACAGAACAGAAAGAAGTTTCACACAATTCTTCTGTGTAGTTTTTATTTGTAGACATTCTTTTTCCCAATATAGGCCTCTTAGCGCTCAGAATGTCCAATTGCAGTTTCTACAGAAAGAGTGTTTCAGAACGGCTCAATCAAAAGTAAGGTTCACCTCTGTTAGTTGAATGCACAGTACAGAAAGAAGTTTCATACAATGCTTCTGTGTAGTTTATATTTGAACATATTCTTTTTTCCACTATTACCCTATTAGCGCTCCGAATCTCCACTTGCATTTTCTACAAAAAGAGTGTTTCATAACTGCTCAATCAAAAATATGTTTTATCTCTGTTAACTGAATTTACAGATCAGAAATAAGTTTCACAGAATGAATCTGTGTAGTTTTTATTTGAAGATATTCTTTTTCCCAATGTAGGACTCTTAGCGCTTAGCATGTCCAATTGCAGTTTCTACAGAAAGAGTGTTTCAGAACGGCTCAATCAAAAGTAAGGTTCAACTCTGTTAGTTGAATGCACAGAACAGAAAGAATTTTCACAGAATGCTACTGTGTAGTTTATATTTGAATATATTCCTTTTTCCACTATTACCCTCTTAGCACTCCGAATGTCCACTTGCATTTTCTACAGAAAGAGTGTTCAGAACTGCGCAATCAAAAGTATGGTTTAACTCTGTTAGCTGAATGCTCAGATCAGAAAGAAGTTTCACAGAATGCTTCTGTGTAGTTTATATTTGAATATATTACTTTTTCCACTACTACGCTCTTAGCGCTCCAAATATCCAGTTGCATTTTCTACAGAAAGAGTGTTCAGATCTGCTCAATCAAAAGTATGGTTTAACTCTGTTAGCTGAATGCACAGATCAGAAAGAAATTTCACCGAATGATTCTGTGTAGATTATTTGAAGACATTCCTTTTTCCACTATTAACCACTTAGCGCTCCGAACCTCCACTTGCATTTTCTACAAAAAGAGTGTTTCATAACTGCTCAATCAAAAATATGTTTTATCTCTGTTAATTGAATTTACAGATCAGAAATAAGTTTCACAGAATGCATCTGTGTAGTTTTTATTTGAAGATATTCTTTTTCCCAATGTAGGCCTCTTAGCGCTTAGCATGTCCAATTGCAGTTTCTACAGAAAGAGTGTTTCAGAACGGCTCAATCAAAAGTAAGGTTCAACTCTGTTAGTTGAATGCACAGAACAGAAAGAATTTTCACAGAATGCTACTGTGTAGTTTATATTTGAATATATTCCTTTTTCCACTATTACCCTCTTAGCGCTCCGAATGTCCACTTTCATTTTCTACAGAAAGAGTGTTCAGAACTGCGCAATCAAAAGTATGGTTTAACTCTTTTAGCTTAATGAACATATCAGAAATAAGTTTCACACAATTCTTCTCTGTAGTTTTTATTTGAAGATATTATTTTTCCCAATAGAGGCCTCTTAGCGCTCAGAATGTCCAATTGCAGTTTCTACAGAAAGAGTGTTTAAGAAAGGCTCAGTCCAAAGTAAGGTTCAACTCTGTTAGTTGACTGCACAGAACAGAAAGAAGTTTCATACAATGCTTCTGTGTAGTTTATATTTGAACATATTCTTTTTTCCACTATTACCCACTTAGCGCTACGAATGTCCAGTTGCATTTTCTACAGACAGAGTGTTTCAAAACTGCTCAATCAAAAGTATGTTTTAACTCTGTTAGCTGAATGATCAGATCAGAAAGAAGTTTCACAGAATGCTTCTGTGTAGTTTATATTTGAATATATTACTTTTTCCACTACTACGCTCTTAGCGCTCCAAATGTCCAGGTGCATTTTCTACAGAAAGAGTGTTCAGATCTGCTCAATCAAAAGTATGGTTTAATTCTGTTAGCTGAATGCACAGATCAGAAAGAAGTTTCACCGAATGATTCTGTGTAGTTTATAATTGTAGACATTCCTTTTTCCACTATTACCCTCTTAGCGCTCCGAATCTCCACTTGCATTTTCTACAAAAAGAGTGTTTGATAACTGCTCAATCAAAAATATGTTTTATCTCTGTTAACTGAATTTACAGATCAGAAATAAGTTTCACAGAATGCATCTGTGTAGTTTTTATTTGAAGATATTCTTTTTCCCAATGTAGGCGTCTTAGCGCTTAGCATGTCCAATTGCAGTTTCCACAGAAAGAGTGTTTCAGAACGGCTCAATCAAAAGTAAGGTTCAACTCTGTTAGTTGAATGCACAGAACAGAAAGAAGTTTCATACAATGCTTCTGTGTAGTTTATATTTGAACATATTCTTTTTTCCACTATTACCCACTTAGCGCTCCGAATGTCCAATTGCATTTTCTACAGACAGAGTGTTTCAAAACTGCTCAATCAAAAGTATGGTTTAACTTTGTTAGCTGAATGCTCAGATCAGAAATAAGTTTCACAGAATGCATCTGTGTAGTTTTTATTTGAAGATATTCTTTTTCCCAATGTAGGCCTCTTAGCGCTTAGCATGTCCAATTGCAGTTTCTACAGAAAGAGTGTTTCAGAACGGCTCAATCAAAAGTAAGGTTCAACTCTGTTAGTTGAATGCACAGAACAGAAAGAATTTTCACAGAATGCTACTGTGTAGTTTATATTTGAACATATTCTTTTTTCCACTATTACCCTCCTAGCGCTCCGAATCTCCACTTGCATTTTCTACAAAAAGTGTGTTTCATAACTGCTCAGTCAAAAATATGTTTTATCTCTGTTAACTGAATTTACAGATCAGAAATAAGTTTCACAGAATGCATCTGTGTAGTTTTTATTTGAAAATATTCTTTTTCCCAATGTAGGACTCTTAGCGCTTAGCATGTCCAATTGCAGTTTCTACAGAAAGAGTGTTTCAGAACGGCTCAATCAAAAGTAAGGTTCAACTCTGTTAGTTGAATGCACAGAACAGAAAGAATTTTCACAGAATGCTACTGTGTAGTTTATATTTGAATATATTCCTTTTTCCACTATTACCCTCTTAGCACTCCGAATGTCCACTTGCATTTTCTACAGAAAGAGTGTTCAGAATTGGGCAATCAAAAGTATGGTTTAATTCTGTTAGCTGAATGCTCAGATCAGAAAGAAGTTTCACAGAATGCTTCTGTGTAGTTTATATTTGAATATATTCCTTTTTCCACTACTACGCTCTTAGCGCTCCAAATGTCCAGTTGCATTTTCTACAGAAAGAGTGTTCAGATCTGCTCAATCAAAAGTATGGTTTAACTCTGTTAGCTGAATGCACAGATCAGAAAGAAGTTTCACCGAATGATTCTGTGTAGTTTATATTTGAAGACATTCCTTTTTCCACTATTAACCACTTAGCGCTCCGAACCTCCACTTGCATTTTCTACAAAAAGAGTGTTTCATAACTGCTCAATCAAAAATATGTTTTATCTCTGTTAACTGAATTTACAGATCAGAAATAAGTTTCACAGAATGCATCTGTGTAGTTTTTATTTGAAGATATTCTTTTTCCCAATGTAGGCCTCTTAGCGCTTATCATGTCCAATTGCAGTTTCTACAGAAAGAGTGTTTCAGAACGGCTCAATCAAAAGTAAGGTTCAACTCTGTTAGTTGAATGCACAGAACAGAAAGAATTTTCACAGAATGCTACTGTGTAGTTTATATTTGAATATATTCCTTTTTCCACAATTACCCTCTTAGCGCTCCGAATGTCCACTTGCATTTTCTACAGAAAGAGTGTTCAGAACTGCGCAATCAAAAGTATGGTTTAACTCTGTTAGCTTAATGAACATATCAGAAATAAGTTTCACACAATGCGTCTGTGTAGTTTTTATTTGAAGATATTATTTTTCCCAATAGAGGCCTCTTAGCGCTCAGAATGTCCAATTGCAGTTTCTACAGAAAGAGTGTTTCAGAAAGGCTCAATCCAAAGTAAGGTTCAACTCTGTTAGTTGAATGCACAGAACAGAAAGAAGTTTCATACAATGCTTCTGTGTAGTTTATATTTGAACATATTCTTTTTTCCACTATTACCCACTTAGCGCTACGAATGTCCAGTTGCATTTTCTACAGACAGCGTGTTTCAAAACTGCTCAATCAAAAGTATGGTTTAACTCTGTTAGCTGAAAGCTCAGATCAGAAAGAAGTTTCACAGAATGCTTCTGTGTAGTTTATATTTGAATATATTCCTTTTTCCACTACTACTCTCTTAGCGCTCCAAATGTCCAGTTGCATTTTGTACAGAAAGAGTGTTCAGATCTGCTCAATCAAAAGTATGGTTTAACTCTGTTAGCTGAATGCACAGATCAGAAAGAAGTTTCACATAATGATTCTGTGTAGTTTATATTTGGAGACATTCCTTTTTCCACTATTACCCTCTTAGCGCTCTGAATCTCCACTTGCATTTTCTACAGATAGAGTGTTTCAGAACGGCTCAATCAAAACTAAGGTTCAACTCATTTAGTTGAACAAACAGAACAGAAAGAAGTTTCACACAATTCTTCTGTGTAGTTTTTATTTGTAGACATTCTTTTTCCCAATATAGGCCTCTTAGCGCTCAGAATGTCCAATTGCAGTTTCTACAGAAAGAGTGTTTCAGAACGGCTCAATCAAAAGTGAGGTTCAACTCGGTTAGTTGAATGCACAGAACAGAAAGAAGTTTCATACAATGCTTCTGTGTAGTTTATATTTGAACATATTCTTTTTTCCACTATTACCCACTTAGCTCTACGAATGTCCAGTTGCATTTTGTACAGACAGAGTGTTTCAAAACTGCTCAATCAAAAGTATGGTTTAACTCTGTTAGCTGAATGCTCAGATCAGAAAGAAGTTTCACAGAATGCTTCTGTGTAGTTTATATTTGAATATATTCCTTTTTCCACTACTACGCTCTTAGCGATCCAAATGTCCAGTTGCATTTTCTACAGAAAGAGTGTTCAGATCGGCTCAATCAAAAGTATGGTTTAACTCTGTTAGCTGAATGCACAGATCAGAAACAAGTTTCACCGAATGATTCTGTGTAGGTTATATTTGAAGACCTTCCTTTTTCCACTATTACCCTCTTAGCGCTCCGAAACTCCACTTACATTTTCTACAAAAAGAGTGTTTCATAACTGCTCAATCAAAAATATGTTTTATCTCTGTTAACTGAATTTACAGATCAGAAATAAGTTTCACAGAATGCATCTGTGTAGTTTTTATTTGAAGATATTCTTTTTCCCAATGTAGGCCTCTTAGCGCTTAGCATGTCCAATTGCAGTTACTACAGAAAGAGTGTTTCAGAACGGCTCAATCAAAAGTAAGGTTCAATTCTGTTACTTGAATGCACAGAACAGAAAGAATTTTCACAGAATGCTACTGTGTAGTTTATATTTGAATATATTCCTTTTTCCACTATTACCCTCTTAGCGCTCCGAATGTCCACTTGCATTTTCTACAGAAAGAGTGTTCAGAACTGCGCAATCAAAAGTATGGTTTAACTCTGTTAGCTTAATGAACATATCAGAAATAAGTTTCACACAATGCGTCTGTGTAGTTTTTATTTGAAGATATTATTTTTCCCAATAGAGGCCTCTTAGCGCTAAGAATGTCCAATTGCAGTTTCTACAGAAAGAGTGTTTCAGAAAGGCTCAATCGAAAGTAAGGTTCAACTCTGTTAGTTGAATGCACAGAACAGAAAGAAGTTTCATACAATGCTTCTGTGTAGTTTATATTTGAACATATTCTTTTTTCCACTATTACCCACTTAGCTCTACGAATGTCCAGTTGCATTTTGTACAGACAGAGTGTTTCAAAACTGCTCAATCAAAAGTATGGTTTAACTCTGTTAGCTGAATGCTCAGATCAGAAAGAAGTTTCACAGAATGCTTCTGTGTAGTTTATATTTGAATATATTCCTTTTTCCACTACTACGCTCTTAGCGATCCAAACGTCCAGTTGCATTTTCTACAGAAAGAGTGTTCAGATCGGCTCAATCAAAAGTATGGTTTAACTCTGTTAGCTGAATGCACAGATCAGAAAGAAGTTTCACCGAATGATTCTGTGTAGGTTATATTTGAAGACCTTCCTTTTTCCACTATTACCCTCTTAGCGCTCCGAATCTCCACTTACATTTTCGACAAAAAGAGTGTTTCATAACTGCTCAATCAAAAATATGTTTTATCTCTGTTAACTGAATTTACAGATCAGAAATAAGTTTCACAGAATGCATCTGTGTAGTTTTTATTTGAAGATATTCTTTTTCCCAATGTAGGCCTCTTAGCGCTTAGCATGTCCAATTGCAGTTACTACAGAAAGAGTGTTTCAGAACGGCTCAATCAAAAGTAAGGTTCAACTCTGTTAGTTGAATGCACAGAACAGAAAGAATTTTCACAGAATGCTACTGTGTAGTTTATATTTGAATATATTACTTTTTCCACAATTACCCTCTTAGCGCTCCGAATGTCCACTTGCATTTTCTACAGAAAGAGTGTTCAGAACTGCGCAATCAAAAGTATGGTTTAACTCTGTTAGCTTAATGAACATATCAGAAATAAGTTTCACACAATGCGTCTGTGTAGTTTTTATTTGAAGATATTATTTTTCCCAATAGAGGCCTCTTAGCGCTAAGAATGTCCAATTGCAGTTTCTACAGAAAGAGTGTTTCAGAAAGGCTCAATCGAAAGTAAGGTTCAACTCTGTTAGTTGAATGCACAGAAGAGAAAGAAGTTTCATACAATGCTTCTGTGTAGTTTATATTTGAACATATTCTTTTTTCCACTATTACCCACTTAGCTCTACGAATGTCCAGTTGCATTTTGTACAGACAGAGTGTTTCAAAACTGCTCAATCAAAAGTATGGTTTAACTCTGTTAGCTGAATGCTCAGATCAGAAAGAAGTTTCACAGAATGCTTCTGTGTAGTTTATATTTGAATATATTCCTTTTTCCACTACTACGCTCTTAGCGATCCAAACGTCCAGTTGCATTTTCTACAGAAAGAGTGTTCAGATCTGCTCAATCAAAAGTATGGTTTAACTCTGTTAGCTGAATGCACAGATCAGAAAGAAGTTTCACCGAATGATTCTGTGTAGGTTATATTTGAAGACCTTCCTTTTTCCACTATTACCCTCTTAGCGCTCCGAATCTCCACTTACATTTTCGACAAAAAGAGTGTTTCATAACTGCTCAATCAAAAATATGTTTTATCTCTGTTAACTGAATTTACAGATCAGAAATAAGTTTCACAGAATGCATCTGTGTAGTTTTTATTTGAAGATATTCTTTTTCCCAATGTAGGCCTCTTAGCGCTTAGCATGTCCAATTGCAGTTACTACAGAAAGAGTGTTTCAGAACGGCTCAATCAAAAGTAAGGTTCAACTCTGTTAGTTGAATGCACAGAACAGAAAGAATTTTCACAGAATGCTACTGTGTAGTTTATATTTGAATATATTACTTTTTCCACTTTTACCCTCTTATCTCTCCGAATGTCCACTTGCATTTTCTACAGAAAGAGTGTTCAGAACTGCGCAATCAAAAATATGGTTTAACTCTGTTAGCTTAATGAACATATCAGAAATAAGTTTCACACAATGCTTCTGTGTAGTTTTTATTTGAAGATATTATTTTTCCCAATAGAGGCCTCTTAGCACTCAGAATGTCCAATTGCAGTTTCTACAGAAAGAGTGTTTAAGAAAGGCTCAGTCCTAAGTAAGGTTCAACTCTGTAAGTTGAATGCACAGAACAGAAAGAAGTTTCATACAATGCTTTTGTGTAGTTTATATTTGAACATATTCTTTTTTCCACTATTACCCACTTAGCGCTACGAATGTCCAGTTGCATTTTCTACAGATAGAGTGTTTCAAAACTGCTCAATCAAAAGTATGGTTTAACTCTGTCACCTGAATGCTCAGATCAGAAAGAAGTTTCACAGAATGCTTCTGTGTAGTTTATATTTGAATATATTCCTTTTTCCACTACTCCTCTCTTAGCGCTCCAAATGTCCAGTTGCATTTTCTACAGAAAGAGTGTTCAGATCTGCACAATCAAAAGTATGGTTTAACTCTGTTAGCTGAATACACAGATCAGAAATAAGTTTCACAGAATGATTCTGTGTAGTTTATATTTGGAGACATTCCTTTTTCCACTATTACCCTCTTAGCGCTCCGAATCTCCACTTGCATTTTCTACAGAAAGAGTGTTTCAGAACGGCTCAATCAAAACTAAGGTTCAACTCTTTTAGTTGAACAAACAGAACAGAAAGAAGTTTCACACAATTCTTCTGTGTAGTTTTTATTTGTAGACATTCTTTTTCCCAATATAGGCCTCTTAGCGCTCAGAATGTCCAATTGCAGTTTCTACAGAAAGAGTGTTACAGAACGGCTCAATCAAAAGTAAGGTTCAACTCTGTTAGTTGAATGCACAGAACAGAAAGAAGTTTCATACAATGCTTCTGTGTAGTTTATATTTGAACATATTCTTTTTTCAACTATTACCCACTTAGCGCTACGAATGTCCAGTTGCATTTTCTACAGACAGAGTGTTTCAAAACTGCTCAATCAAAAGTATGGTTTAATTCTGTTAGCTGAATGTTCAGATCAGAAAGACGTTTCACAGAATGCTTATGTGTAGTTTATATTTGAATATATTCCTTTTTCCACTACTACGCTCTTAGCGCTCCAAATGTCCAGTTGCATTTTCTACAGAAAGAGTGTTCAGATCTGCTCTATCAAAAGTATGGTTTAAATCTGTTAGCTAAATGCTCAGATCAGAAAGAAGTTTCACAGAATGCTTCTGTGTAGTTTATATTTGAATATATTACTTTTTCCACTACTACTCTCTTAGCGCTCCAAATGTCCAGTTGCATTTTCTGCAGAAAGAGTGTTCAGATCTGCTCAATCAAAAGTATGGTTTAACTCTGTTAGCTGAATGCACAGATCAGAAAGAAGTTTCACAGAATGATTCTGTGTAGTTTATATTTGGAGACATTCCTTTTTCCACTATTACCCTCTTAGCGCTCCGAATCTCCACATGCATTTTCTACAGAAAGAGTGTTTCAGAACGGCTCAATCAAAACTAAGGTTCAACTCTTTTAGTTGAACAAACAGTGCAGAAAGAAGTTTCACACAATTCTTCTGTGTAGTTTTTATTTGTAGACATTCTTTTTCCCAATATAGGCCTATTAGCGCTCAGAATGTCCAATTGCAGTTTCTACAGAAAGAGTGTTTCAGAACGGCTCAATCAAAAGTAAGGTTCAACTCTGTTAGTTGAATGCACAGAACAGAAAGAAGTTTCATACAACGCTTCTGTGTAGTTTATATTTGAACATATTCTTTTTTCCACTATTACCCACTTAGCGCTACGAATGTCCAGTTGCATTTTCTACAGACAGAGTGTTTCAAAACTGCTCAATCAAAAGTATGGTTTAACTCTGTTAGCTGAATGCTCAGATCAGAAAGAAGTTTCACAGAATGCTTCTGTGTAGTTTATATTTGAATATATTCCTTTTTCCACTACTACGCTCTTAGCGCTCCAAATGTCCAGTTGCATGTTCTACAGAAAGAGTGTTCAGATCTGGTCAATCAAAAGTACGGTTTAACTCTGTTAGCTGAATGCACAGATCATAAAGAAGTTTCACCAAATGATTCTGTGTAGTTTATATTTGAAGACATTCCTTTTTCCACTATTACCCACTTACCGATCCGAATCTACACTTGCATTTTCTACAAAAAGAGTGTTTCATAACTGCTCAATCAACAATATGTTTTATCTCTGTTAACTGAATTTACAGATCAGAAATAAGTTTCACAGAATGCATCTGTGTAGTTTCTATTTGAAGATATTCTTTTTCCCATTGTAGGCCTCTTAGCGCTTAGCATGTCCAATTGCAGTTTCTACAGAAAGAGTGTTTCAGAACGGCTCAATCAAAAGTAAGGTTCAACTCTGTTAGTTGAATGCACAGAACAGAAAGAATTTTCACAGAATGCTACTGTGTAGTTTATATTTGAATATATTCCTTTTTCCACTATTACCCTCTTAGCACTCCGAATGTCCACTTGCATTTTCTACAGAAAGAGTGTTCAGAACTGCGCAATCAAAAGTATGGTTTAACTCTGTTAGCTGAATGCTCAGATCAGAAAGAAGTTTCACAGAATGCTTCTGTGTAGTTTATATTTGAATATATTACTTTTTCCACTACTACGCTCTTAGCGCTCCAAATATCCAGTTGCATTTTCTACAGAAAGAGTGTTCAGATCTGCTCAATCAAAAGTATGGTTTAACTCTGTTAGCTGAATGCACAGATCAGAAAGAAATTTCACCGAATGATTCTGTGTAGATTATTTGAAGACATTCCTTTTTCCACTATTAACCACTTAGCGCTCCGAACCTCCACTTGCATTTTCTACAAAAAGAGTGTTTCATAACTGCTCAATCAAAAATATGTTTTATCTCTGTTAATTGAATTTACAGATCAGAAATAAGTTTCACAGAATGCATCTGTGTAGTTTTTATTTGAAGATATTCTTTTTCCCAATGTAGGCCTCTTAGCGCTTAGCATGTCCAATTGCAGTTTCTACAGAAAGAGTGTTTCAGAACGGCTCAATCAAAAGTAAGGTTCAACTCTGTTAGTTGAATGCACAGAACAGAAAGAATTTTCACAGAATGCTACTGTGTAGTTTATATTTGAATATATTCCTTTTTCCACTATTACCCTCTTAGCGCTCCGAATGTCCACTTTCATTTTCTACAGAAAGAGTGTTCAGAACTGCGCAATCAAAAGTATGGTTTAACTCTTTTAGCTTAATGAACATATCAGAAATAAGTTTCACACAATTCTTCTCTGTAGTTTTTATTTGAAGATATTATTTTTCCCAATAGAGGCCTCTTAGCGCTCAGAATGTCCAATTGCAGTTTCTACAGAAAGAGTGTTTAAGAAAGGCTCAGTCCAAAGTAAGGTTCAACTCTGTTAGTTGACTGCACAGAACAGAAAGAAGTTTCATACAATGCTTCTGTGTAGTTTATATTTGAACATATTCTTTTTTCCACTATTACCCACTTAGCGCTACGAATGTCCAGTTGCATTTTCTACAGACAGAGTGTTTCAAAACTGCTCAATCAAAAGTATGTTTTAACTCTGTTAGCTGAATGATCAGATCAGAAAGAAGTTTCACAGAATGCTTCTGTGTAGTTTATATTTGAATATATTACTTTTTCCACTACTACGCTCTTAGCGCTCCAAATGTCCAGGTGCATTTTCTACAGAAAGAGTGTTCAGATCTGCTCAATCAAAAGTATGGTTTAATTCTGTTAGCTGAATGCACAGATCAGAAAGAAGTTTCACCGAATGATTCTGTGTAGTTTATAATTGTAGACATTCCTTTTTCCACTATTACCCTCTTAGCGCTCCGAATCTCCACTTGCATTTTCTACAAAAAGAGTGTTTGATAACTGCTCAATCAAAAATATGTTTTATCTCTGTTAACTGAATTTACAGATCAGAAATAAGTTTCACAGAATGCATCTGTGTAGTTTTTATTTGAAGATATTCTTTTTCCCAATGTAGGCGTCTTAGCGCTTAGCATGTCCAATTGCAGTTTCCACAGAAAGAGTGTTTCAGAACGGCTCAATCAAAAGTAAGGTTCAACTCTGTTAGTTGAATGCACAGAACAGAAAGAAGTTTCATACAATGCTTCTGTGTAGTTTATATTTGAACATATTCTTTTTTCCACTATTACCCACTTAGCGCTCCGAATGTCCAATTGCATTTTCTACAGACAGAGTGTTTCAAAACTGCTCAATCAAAAGTATGGTTTAACTTTGTTAGCTGAATGCTCAGATCAGAAATAAGTTTCACAGAATGCATCTGTGTAGTTTTTATTTGAAGATATTCTTTTTCCCAATGTAGGCCTCTTAGCGCTTAGCATGTCCAATTGCAGTTTCTACAGAAAGAGTGTTTCAGAACGGCTCAATCAAAAGTAAGGTTCAACTCTGTTAGTTGAATGCACAGAACAGAAAGAATTTTCACAGAATGCTACTGTGTAGTTTATATTTGAACATATTCTTTTTTCCACTATTACCCTCCTAGCGCTCCGAATCTCCACTTGCATTTTCTACAAAAAGTGTGTTTCATAACTGCTCAGTCAAAAATATGTTTTATCTCTGTTAACTGAATTTACAGATCAGAAATAAGTTTCACAGAATGCATCTGTGTAGTTTTTATTTGAAAATATTCTTTTTCCCAATGTAGGACTCTTAGCGCTTAGCATGTCCAATTGCAGTTTCTACAGAAAGAGTGTTTCAGAACGGCTCAATCAAAAGTAAGGTTCAACTCTGTTAGTTGAATGCACAGAACAGAAAGAATTTTCACAGAATGCTACTGTGTAGTTTATATTTGAATATATTCCTTTTTCCACTATTACCCTCTTAGCACTCCGAATGTCCACTTGCATTTTCTACAGAAAGAGTGTTCAGAACTGGGCAATCAAAAGTATGGTTTAATTCTGTTAGCTGAATGCTCAGATCAGAAAGAAGTTTCACAGAATGCTTCTGTGTAGTTTATATTTGAATATATTCCTTTTTCCACTACTACGCTCTTAGCGCTCCAAATGTCCAGTTGCATTTTCTACGGAAAGAGTGTTCAGATCTGCTCAATCAAAAGTATGGTTTAACTCTGTTAGCTGAATGCACAGATCAGAAAGAAGTTTCACCGAATGATTCTGTGTAGTTTATATTTGAAGACATTCCTTTTTCCACTATTAACCACTTAGCGCTCCGAACCTCCACTTGCATTTTCTACAAAAAGAGTGTTTCATAACTGCTCAATCAAAAATATGTTTTATCTCTGTTAACTGAATTTACAGATCAGAAATAAGTTTCACAGAATGCATCTGTGTAGTTTTTATTTGAAGATATTCTTTTTCCCAATGTAGGCCTCTTAGCGCTTAGCATGTCCAATTGCAGTTTCTACAGAAAGAGTGTTTCAGAACGGCTCAATCAAAAGTAAGGTTCAACTCTGTTAGTTGAATGCACAGAACAGAAAGAATTTTCACAGAATGCTACTGTGTAGTTTATATTTGAATATATTCCTTTTTCCACAATTACCCTCTTAGCGCTCCGAATCTCCACATGCATTTTCTACAGAAAGAGTGTTTCAGAACGGCTCAATCAAAACTAAGGTTCAACTCTTTTAGTTGAACAAACAGTGCAGAAAGAAGTTTCACACAATTCTTCTGTGTAGTTTTTATTTGTAGACATTCTTTTTCCCAATATAGGCCTATTAGCGCTCAGAATGTCCAATTGCAGTTTCTACAGAAAGAGTGTTTCAGAACGGCTCAATCAAAAGTAAGGTTCAACTCTGTTAGTTGAATGCACAGAACAGAAAGAAGTTTCATACAACGCTTCTGTGTAGTTTATATTTGAACATATTCTTTTTTCCACTATTACCCACTTAGCGCTACGAATGTCCAGTTGCATTTTCTACAGACAGAGTGTTTCAAAACTGCTCAATCAAAAGTATGGTTTAACTCTGTTAGCTGAATGCTCAGATCAGAAAGAAGTTTCACAGAATGCTTCTGTGTAGTTTATATTTGAATATATTCCTTTTTCCACTACTACGCTCTTAGCGCTCCAAATGTCCAGTTGCATGTTCTACAGAAAGAGTGTTCAGATCTGGTCAATCAAAAGTACGGTTTAACTCTGTTAGCTGAATGCACAGATCATAAAGAAGTTTCACCAAATGATTCTGTGTAGTTTATATTTGAAGACATTCCTTTTTCCACTATTACCCACTTACCGATCCGAATCTACACTTGCATTTTCTACAAAAAGAGTGTTTCATAACTGCTCAATCAACAATATGTTTTATCTCTGTTAACTGAATTTACAGATCAGAAATAAGTTTCACAGAATGCATCTGTGTAGTTTCTATTTGAAGATATTCTTTTTCCCATTGTAGGCCTCTTAGCGCTTAGCATGTCCAATTGCAGTTTCTACAGAAAGAGTGTTTCAGAACGGCTCAATCAAAAGTAAGGTTCAACTCTGTTAGTTGAATGCACAGAACAGAAAGAATTTTCACAGAATGCTACTGTGTAGTTTATAATTGAATATATTCCTTTTTCCACTCTTACCCTCTTAGCGCTCCGAATGTCCACTTGCATTTTCTACAGAAAGAGTGTTCAGAACTGCGCAATCAAAAGTATGGTTTAACTCTTTTAGCTTAATGAACATATCAGAAATAAGTTTCACACAATGCTTCTCTGTAGTTTTTATTTGAAGATATTATTTTTCCCAATATAGGCCTCTTAGCGCTCAGAATGTCCAATTGCAGTTTCTACAGAAAGAGTGTTTCAGAAAGGCTCAATCAAAAGTAAGGTTCAACTCTGTAAGTTGAATGCACAGAACAGAAAGAAGTTTCATACAATGCTTCTGTGTAGTTTATATTTGAACATATTCTTTTTTCCACTATTACCCACTTAGCGCTACGAATGTCCAGTTGCATTTTCTACAGACAGAGTGTTTCAAAACTGCTCAATCAAAAGTATGGTTTAACTCTGTCAGCTGAATGCTCAGATCAGAAAGAAGTTTCACAGAATGCTTCTGTGTAGTTTATATTTGAATATATTCCTTTTTCCACTACTACTCTCTTAGCGCTCCAAATGTCCAGTTGCATTTTCTACAGAAAGAGTGTTCAGATCTGCTCAATCAAAAGTATGGTTTAACTCTGTTAGCTGAATGCACAGATCAGAAAGAAGTTTCACAGAATGATTCTGTGTAGTTTATATTTGGAGACATTCCTTTTTCCACTATTACCCTCTTAGCGCTCCGAATCTCCACTTGCATTTTCTACAGAAAGAGTGTTTCAGAACGGCTCAATCAAAACTAAGGTTCAACTCTTTTAGTTGAACAAACAGAACAGAAAGAAGTTTCACACAATTCTTCTGTGTAGTTTTTATTTGTAGACATTCTTTTTCCCAATATAGGCCTCTTAGCGCTCAGAATGTCCAATTGCAGTTTCTACACAAAGAGTGTTTCAGAACGGCTCAATCAAAAGAAAGGTTCAACTCTGTTAGTTGAATGCACAGAACAGAAAGAAGTTTCATACAATGCTTCTGTGTAGTTTATATTTGAACATATTCTTTTTTCCACTATTACCCACTTAGCGCTACGAATCTCAAGTTGCATTTTCTACAGACAGAGTGTTTCAAAACTGCTCAATCAAAAGTATGGTTTAAATCTGTTAGCTGAATGCTCAGATCAGAAAGAAGTTTCACAGAATGCTTCTGTGTAGTTTATATATGAATATATTCCTTTTTCCACTACTACGCTCTTAGCGCTCCAAATGTCCAGTTGCATTTTCTACAGAAAGAGTGTTCAGATCTGCTCAATCAAAAGTATGGTTTAACTCTGTTAGCTGAATGCACAGATCAGAAAGAAGTTTCACCAAATGATTCTGTGTAGTTTATATTTGAAGACATTCCTTTTTCCACTATTACCCTCTTAGCGCTCCGAATCTCCACTTGCATTTTCTACAAAAAGAGTGTTTCATAACTGCTCAATCAAAAATATGTTTTATCTCTGTTAACTGAATTTACAGATCAGAAATAAGTTTCACAGAATGCATCTGTGTAGTTTTTATTTGAAGATATTCTTTTTCCCAATGTAGGCCTCTTAGCGCTTAGCATGTCCAATTGCAGTTTCAAGAGAAAGAGTGTTTCAGAACGGCTCAATCAAAAGTAAGGTTCATCTCTGTTAGTTGAATGCACAGAACAGAAAGAATTTTCACAGAATGCTACTGTGTAGTTTATATTTGAATATATTCCTTTTTCCACTATTACCCTCTTAGCGCTCCGAATGTCCACTTGCATTTTCTACAGAAAGAGTGTTCAGAACTGCGCAATCAAAAGTATGGTTTAACTCTGTTAGCTTAATGAACATATCAGAAATAAGTTTCACACAATGCTTCTGTGTAGTTTTTATTTGAAGATATTATTTTTCCCAATATAGGACTCTTAGCGCTCAGAATGTCCAATTGCAGTTTCTACAGAAAGAGTGTTTCAGAAAGGCTCAATCAAAAGTAAGGTTCAACTCTGTTAGTTGAATGCACAGAACAGAAAGAAGTTTCATACAATGCTTCTGTGTAGGTTATATTTGAACATATTCTTTTTTCCACTATTACCCACTTAGCGCTACGAATGTCCAGTTGCATTTTCTACAGACAGAGTGTTTCAAAGCTGCTCAGTCAAAAGTATGGTTTAACTCTGTTAGCTGAATGCTCAGATCAGAAATAAGTTTCACAGAATGCTTCTGTGTAGTTTATATTTGAATATATTCCTTTTTCCACTACTACGCTATTAGCGCTCCAAATGTCCAGTTGCATTTTCTACAGAAAGAGTGTTCAGATCTGCTCAATCAAAAGTATGGTTTAACTCTGTTAGCTGAATGCACAGATCAGAAAGAAGTTTCACCAAATGATTCTGTGTAGTTTATATTTGAAGACATTCCTTTTTCCACTATTACCCACTTAGCGCTCCGAATCTCCACTTGCATTTTCTACAAAAAGAGTGTTTCATAACTGCTCAATCAAAAATATGTTTTATCTCTGTTAACTGAATTTACAGATCAGAAATAAGTTTCACAGAATGCATCTGTGTAGTTTTTATTTGAAGATATTGTTTTTCCCAATGTATGCCTCTTTGCGCTTATCATGTCCAATTGCAGTTTCTACAGAAAGGGTGTTTCAGAACGGCTCAATCAAAACTAAGGTTCAACTCTTTTAGTTGAACAAACAGAACAGAAAGAAGTTTCACACAATTCTTCTGTGTAGTTTTTATTTGTAGACATTCTTGTTCCCAATATAGGCCTCTTAGCGCTCAGAATGTCCAATTGCAGTTTCTACAGAAAGAGTGTTTCAGAACGGCTCAATCAAAAGTAAGGTTCATCTCTGTTAGTTGAATGCACAGAACAGAAAGAAGTTTCATACAATGCTTCTGTGTAGTTTATATTTGAACATATTCTTTTTTCCACTATTACCCACTTAGCGCTACGAATGTCCAGTTGCATTTTCTACAGACAGAGTGTTTCAAAACTGCTCAATCAAAAGTATGGTTTAACTCTGTTAGTTGAGTGCTCAGATCAGAAAGAAGTTTCACAGAATGCTTCTGTGTAGTTTATATTTGAATATATTCCTTTTTCCACTACTACGCTCTTAGCGCTCCAAATGTCCAGTTGCATTTTGTACAGAAAGAGTGTTCAGATCTGCTCAATCAAAAGTATGGTTTAACTCTGTTAGCTGAATGCACAGATGAGAAAGAAGTTTCACCGAATGATTCTGTGTAGTTTATATTTGAAGACATTCCTTTTTCCACTATTACCAACTTTGTGCTCCGAATCTCCACTTGCATTTTCTACAAAAAGAGTGTTTCATAACTGCTCAATCAAAAATATGTTTTATCTCTGTTAACTGAATTTACAGATCAGAAATAGGTTTCACAGAATGCATCTGTGTAGTTTTTATTTGAAGATATTCTTTTTCCCAATGTAGGACTCTTAGCGCTTAGCATGTCCAATTGCAGTTTCTACAGAAAGAGTGTTTCAGAACGGCTCAATCAAAAGTAAGGTTCAACTCTGTTAGTTGAATGCACAGAACAGAAAGAATTTTCACAGAATGCTACTGTGTAGTTTATATTTGAATATATTCCTTTTTCCACTATTACCCTCTTAGCGCTCCGAAAGTCCACTTGCATTTTCTACAGAAAGAGTGTTCAGAACTGCGCAATCAAAAGTATGGTTTATCTCTCTTAGCTTAATGAACATATCAGAAATAAGTTTCACACAATGCTTCTGTGTAGTTTTTATTTGAAGATATTATTTTTCCCAATAGAGGCCTCTTAGCGCTCAGAATGTCCAATTGCAGTTTCTATAGAAAGAGTGTTTCAGAAAGGCTCAATCCAAAGTAAGGTTCAACTCTGTTAGTTGAATGCACAGAACAGAAAGAAGTTTCATACAATGCTTCTGTGTAGTTTATATTTGAACATATTCTTTTTTCCACTATTACCCACTTAGCGCTACGAATGTCCAGTTGCATTTTCTACAGACAGAGTGTTTCAAAACTGCTCAATCAAAAGTATGGATTATCTCTGTTAGCTGAATGCTCAGATCAGAAAGAAGTTTCACAGAATGCTTCTGTGTAGTTTATATTTGAATATATTCCTTTTTCCACTACTACTCTCTTAGCGCTCCAAATGTCCAGTTGCATTTTGTACAGAAAGAGTGTTCAGATCTGCTCAATCAAAAGTATGGTTTAACTCTGTTAGCTGAATGCACAGATCAGAAAGAAGTTTCACAGAATGATTCTGTGTAGTTTATATTTGGAGACATTCCTTTTTCCACTATTACCCTCTTAGCGCTCCGAATCTCCACTTGCATTTTCTACAGAAAGAGTGTTTCAGAACGGCTCAATCAAAACTAAGGTTCAACTCTTTTAGTTGAACAAACAGAACAGAAAGAAGTTTCACACAATTCTTCTGTGTAGTTTTTATTTGTAGACATTCTTTTTCCCAATATAGGCCTCTTAGCGCTCAGAATGTCCAATTGCAGTTTCTACAGAAAGAGTGTTTCAGAACGGCTCAATCAAAAGTAAGTTTCATCTCTGTTAGTTGAATGCACAGAACAGAAAGAAGTTTCATACAATGCTTCTGTGTAGTTTATATATGAACATATTCTTTTTTCCACTATTATCCACTTAGCGCTACGAATGTCCAGTTGCATTTTCTACAGACAGAGTGTTTCAAAACTGCTCAATCAAAAGTATGGTTTAACTCTGTTAGTTGAGTGCTCAGATCAGAAAGAAGTTTCACAGAATGCTTCTGTGTAGTTTATATTTGAATATATTCCTTTTTCCACTACTACGCTCTTAGCGCTCCAAATGTCCAGTTGCATTTTCTACAGAAAGAGTGTTCAGATCTGCTCAATCAAAAGTATGGTTTAACTCTTTTAGCTGAATGCACAGATCAGAAAGAAGTTTCACCGAATGTTTCTGTGTAGTTTATATTTGAAGACATTCCTTTTTCCACTATTACCCACTTAGCGCTCCGAATCTCCACTTGCATTTTCTCCAAAAAGAGTGTTTCATAACTGCTCAATCAAAAATATGTTTTATCTCTGTTAACTGAATTTACAGATCAGAAATAAGTTTCACAGAATGCATCTGTGTAGTTTTTATTTGAAGATATTCTTTTTCACAATGTAGGACTCTTAGCGCTTAGCATGTCCAATTGCAGTTTCTACAGAAAGAGTGTTTCAGAACGGCTCAATCAAAAGTAAGGTTCAACTCTGTTAGTTGAATGCACAGAACAGAAAGAATTGTCACAGAATGCTACTGTGTAGTTTATATTTGAATATATTCCTTTTTCCACTATTACCCTCTTAGCGCTCCGAATGTCCACTTGCATTTTCTACAGAAAGAGTGTTCAGAACTGCGCAATCAAAAGTATGGTTTAACTCTGTTAGCTTAATGAACATATCAGAAATAAGTTTCACACAATGCTTCTGTGTAGTTTTTACTTGAAGATATTATTTTTCCCAATATAGGTCTCTTAGCGCTCAGAATGTCCAATTGCAGTTTCTACAGAAAGAGTGTTTCAGAAAGGCTCAATCAAAAGTAAGGTTCAACTCTGTTAGTTGAATGCACAGAACAGAAAGAAGTTTCACACAATGCTTCTGTGTAGTTTATATTTGAACATATTCTTTTTTCCACTATTACCCACTTAGCGCTACGAATGTCCAGTTGCATTTTCTACAGACAGAGTGTTTCAAAACTGCTCAATCAAAATTATGGTTTAACTCTGTTAGCTGAATGCTCAGATCAGAAAGAAGTTTCACAGAATGCTTCTGTGTAGTTTATATTTGAATATATTCCTTTTTCCACTACTACTCTCTTAGCGCTCCAAATGTCCAGTTGCATTTTCTACAGAAAGAGTGTTCAGATCTGCTCAATCAAAAGTATGGTTTAACTCTGTTAGCTGAATGCACAGATCAGAAAGAAGTTTCACAGAATGATTCTGTGTAGTTTATATTTGGAGACATTCCTTTTTCCACTATTACCCTCTTAGCGCTCCGAATCTCCACTTGCATTTTCTACAGAAAGAGTGTTTCAGAACGGCTCAATCAAAACTAAGGTTCAACTCTTTTAGTTGAACAAACAGAACAGAAAGAAGTTTCACACAATTCTTCTGTGTAGTTTTTATTTGTAGACATTCTTTTTCCCAATATAGGCCTCTTAGCGCTCAGAATGTCCAATTGCAGTTTCTACAGAAAGAGTGTTTCAGGAAGGCTCAATCAAAAGTAAGGTTCAACTCTGTTAGTTGAATGCACAGAACAGAAAGAAGTTTCATACAATGCTTCTGTGTAGTTTATATTTGAACATATTCTTTTTTCCACTATTTCCCACTTAGCGCTACGAATGTCCAGTTGCATTTTCTACAGACAGAGTGTTTCAAAACTGCTCAATCAAAAGTATGGTTTAACTCTGTTAGCTGAATGCTCAGATCAGAAAGAAGTTTCACAGAATGCTTCTGTGTAGTTTATATTTGAATATATTCCTTTTTCCACTACTACGCTCTTAGCGCTCCAAATGTCCAGTTGCATTTTCTACAGAAAGAGTGTTCAGATCTGCTCAATCAAAAGTATGGTTTAACTCTATTAGCTGAATGCACAGATCAGAAAGAAGTTTCACCGAATGATTCTGTGTAGTTTATATTTGAAGACATTCCTTTTTCCACTATTACCCACTTAGCGCTCCGAATCTCCACTTGCATTTTCTACAAAAAGAGTGTTTCATAACTGCTCAATCAAAAATATGTTTTATCTCTGTTAACTGAATTTACAGATCAGAAATAAGTTTCACAGAATGCATCTGTGTAGTTGTTATTTGAAGATATTCTTTTTCACAATGTAGGACTCTTAGCGCTTAGCATGTCCA
This sequence comes from Symphalangus syndactylus, assembly GCF_028878055.3. NCBI lineage: Eukaryota > Metazoa > Chordata > Mammalia > Primates > Hylobatidae > Symphalangus > Symphalangus syndactylus. Next base: position 5,846,932 of record NC_072445.2, on the reverse strand, counting down.
ATTGCAGTTTCTACAGAAAGAGTGTTTCAGAACGGCTCAATCAAAAGTAAGGTTCAACTCTGTTAGTTGAATGCACAGAACAGAAAGAATTGTCACAGAATGCTACTGTGTAGTTTATATTTGAATATATTCCTTTTTCCACTATTACCCTCTTAGCGCTCCGAATGTCCACTTGCATTTTCTACAGAAAGAGTGTTCAGAACTGCGCAATCAAAAGTATGGTTTAACTCTGTTAGCTTAATGAACATATCAGAAATAAGTTTCACACAATGCTTCTGTGTAGTTTTTACTTGAAGTTATTATTTTTCCCAATATAGGCCTCTTAGCGCTCAGAATGTCCAATTGCAGTTTCTACAGAAAGAGTGTTTCAGAAAGGCTCAATCAAAAGTAAGGTTCAACTCTGTTAGTTGAATGCACAGAACAGAAAGAAGTTTCATACAATGCTTCTGTGTAGTTTATATTTGAACATATTCTTTTTTCCACTATTACCCACTTAGCGCTACGAATGTCCAGTTGCATTTTCTACAGACAGAGTGTTTCAAAACTGCTCAATCAAAAGTATGATTTAACTCTGTTAGCTGAATGCTCAGATCAGAAATAAGTTTCACAGAATGCTTCTGTGTAGTTTATATTTGAATATATTCCTTTTTCCACTACTACTCTCTTAGCGCTCCAAATGTCCAGTTGCATTTTCTACAGAAAGAGTGTTCAGATCTGCTCAATCAAAAGTATGGTTTAACTCTGTTAGCTGAATGCACAGATCAGAAAGAAGTTTCACAGAATGATTCTGTGTAGTTTATATTTGGAGACATTCCTTTTTCCACTATTACCCTCTTAGCGCTCCGAATCTCCACTTGCATTTTCTACAGAAAGAGTGTTTCAGAACGGCTCAATCAAAACTAAGGTTCAACTCTTTTAGTTGAACAAACAGAACAGAAAGAAGTTTCACACAATTCTTCTGTGTAGTTTTTATTTGTAGACATTCTTTTTCCCAATATAGGCCTCTTAGCGCTCAGAATGTCCAATTGCAGTTTCTATAGAAAGAGTGTTTCAGAACGGCTCAATCAAAAGTAAGGTTCAACTCTGTTAGCTGAATGCACAGAACAGAAAGAAGTTTCATACAATGCTTCTGTGTAGTTTATATTTGAACATATTCTTTTTTCCACTATTACCCACTTAGCGCTACGAATGTCCAGTTGCATTTTCTACAGACAGAGTGTTTCAAAACTGCTCAATCAAAAGTATGGTTTAACTCTGTTAGCTGAATGCTCAGATCAGAAAGAAGTTTCACAGAATGCTTCTGTGTAGTTTATATTTGAATATATTCCTTTCTCCACTGCTACGCTCTTAGCGCTCCAAATGTCCAGTTGCATTTTCTACAGAAAGAGTGTTCAGATCTGCTCAATCAAAAGTATGGTTTAACTCTGTTAGCTGAATGCACAGATCAGAAAGAAGTTTCACCGAATGATTCTGTGTAGTTTATATTTGAAGACATTCCTTTTTCCACTATTACCCACTTAGCGCTCCGAATCTCCACTTGCATTTTCTCCAAAAAGAGTGTTTCATAACTGCTCAATCAAAAATATGTTTTATCTCTGATAACTGAATTTACAGATCAGAAATAAGTTTCACAGAATGCATCTGTGTAGTTTTTATTTGAAGATATTCTTTTTCACAATGTAGGACTCTTAGCGCTTAGCATGTCCAATTGCAGTTTCTACAGAAAGAGTGTTTCAGAACGGCTCAATCAAAAGTAAGGTTCAACTCTGTTAGTTGAATGCACAGAACAGAAAGAATTGTCACAGAATGCTACTGTGTAGTTTATATTTGAATATATTCCTTTTTCCACTATTACCCTCTTAGCGCTCCGAATGTCCACTTGCATTTTCTACAGAAAGAGTGATCAGAACTGCGCAATCAAAAGTATGGTTTAACTCTGTTAGCTTAATGAACATATCAGAAATAAGTTTAACACAATGCTTCTGTGTAGTTTTTACTTGAAGATATTATTTTTCCCAATATAGGCCTCTTAGCGCTCAGAATGTCCAATTGCAGTTTCTACAGAAAGAGTGTTTCAGAAAGGCTCAATCAAAAGTAAGCTTCAACTCTGTTAGTTGAATGCACAGAACAGAAAGAAGTTTCATACAATGCTTCTGTGTAGTTTATATTTGAACATATTCTTTTTTCCACTATTACCCACTTAGCGCTACGAATGTCCAGTTGCATTTTCTACAGACAGAGTGTTTCAAAACTGCTCAATCAAAAGTATGGTTTAACTCTGTTAGCTGAATGCTCAGATCAGAAAGAAGTTTCACAGAATGCTTCTGTGTAGTTTATATTTGAATATATTCCTTTTTCCACTACTACTCTCTTAGCGCTCCAAATGTCCAGTTGCATTTTCTACAGAAAGAGTGTTCAGATCTGCTCAATCAAAAGTATGGTTTAACTCTGTTAGCTGAATGCACAGATCAGAAAGAAGTTTCACAGAATGATTCTGTGTAGTTTATATTTGGAGACATTCCTTTTTCCACTATTACCCTCTTAGCGCTCCGAATCTCCACTTGCATTTTCTACAGAAAGAGTGTTTCAGAACGGCTCAATCAAAACTAAGGTTCAACTCTTTTAGTTGAACAAACAGAACAGAAAGAAGTTTCACACAATTCTTCTGTGTAGTTTTTATTTGTAGACATTCTTTTTCCCAATATAGGCCTCTTAGCGCTCAGAATGTCCAATTGCAGTTTCTACAGAAAGAGTGTTTCAGAAAGGCTCAATCAAAAGTAAGGTTCAACTCTGTTAGTTGAATGCACAGAACAGAAAGAAGTTTCATACAATGCTTCTGTGTAGTTTATATTTGAACATATTCTTTTTTCCACTATTACCCACTTAGCGCTACGAATGTCCAGTTGCATTTTCTACAGACAGAGTGTTTCAAAACTGCTCAATCAAAAGTACTGTTTAACTCTGTTAGCTGAATGCTCAGATCAGAAAGAAGTTTCACAGAATGCTTCTGTGTAGTTTATATTTGAATATATTCCTTTTTCCACTACTACGCTCTTAGCGCTCCAAATGTCCAGTTGCATTTTCTACAGAAAGAGTGTTCAGATCTGCTCAATCAAAAGTATGGTTTAACTCTGTTAGCTGAATGCACAGATCAGAAAGAAGTTTCACCGAATGATTCTGTGTAGTTTATATTTGAAGACATTCCTTTTTCCACTATTACCCTCTTAGCGCTCCGAATCTCCACTTGCATTTTCTACAAAAAGAGTGTTTCATAACTGCTCAATCAAAAATATGTTTTATCTCTGTTAACTGAATTTACATATCAGAAATAAGTTTCACAGAATGCATCTGTGTAGTTTTTATTTGAAGATATTCTTTTTCACAATGTAGGACTCTTAGCGCTTAGCATGTCCAATTGCAGTTTCTACAGAAAGAGTGTTTCAGAACGGCTCAATCAAAAGTAAGGTTCAACTCTGTTAGTTGAATGCACAGAACAGAAAGAATTGTCACAGAATGCTACTGTGTAGTTTATATTTGAATATATTCCTTTTTCCACTATTACCCTCTTAGCGCTCCGAATGTCCACTTGCATTTTCTACAGAAAGAGTGTTCAGAACTGCGCAATCAAAAGTATGGTTTAACTCTGTTAGCTTAATGAACATATCAGAAATAAGTTTCACACAATGCTTCTGTGTAGTTTTTACTTGAAGATATTATTTTTCCCAATATAGGCCTCTTAGCGCTCAGAATGTCCAATTGCAGTTTCTACAGAAAGAGTGTTTCAGAAAGGCTCAATCAAATGTAAGGTTCAACTCTGTTAGTTGAATGCACAGAACAGAAAGAAGTTTCATACAATGCTTCTGTGTAGTTTATATTTGAACATATTCTTTTTTCCACTATTACCCACTTAGCGCTACGAATGTCCAGTTGCATTTTCTACAGACAGAGTGTTTCAAAACTGCTCAATCAAAAGTATGGTTTAACTCTGTTAGCTGAATGCTCAGATCATAAAGAAGTTTCACAGAATGCTTCTGTGTAGTTTATATTTGAATATATTCCTTTTTCCACTACTACTCTCTTAGCGCTCCAAATGTCCAGTTGCATTTTCTACAGAAAGAGTGTTCAGATCTGCTCAATCAAAAGTATGTTTTAACTCTGTTAGCTGAATGCACAGATCAGAAAGAAGTTTCACAGAATGATTCTGTGTAGTTTATCTTTGGAGACATTCCTTTTTCCACTATTACCCTCTTAGCGCTCCGAATCTCCACTTGCATTTTCTACAGAAAGAGTGTTTCAGAACGGCTCAATCAAAACTAAGGTTCAACTCTTTTAGTTGAACAAACAGAACAGAAAGAAGTTTCACACAATTCTTCTGTGTAGTTTTTATTTGTAGACATTCTTTTTCCCAATATAGGCCTCTTAGCGCTCAGAATGTCCAATTGCAGTTTCTACAGAAAAAGTGTTTAAGAAAGGCTCAATCAAAAGTAAGGTTCAACTCTGTTAGTTGAATGCACAGAACAGAAAGAAGTTTCATACAATGCTTCTGTGTAGTTTATATTTGAACATATTCTTTTTTCCACTATTACCACTTAGCGCTACGAATGTCCAGTTGCATTTTCTACAGACAGAGTGTTTCAAAACTGCTCAATCAAAAGTATTGTTTAACTCTGTTAGCTGAATGCTCAGATCAGAAAGAAGTTTCACAGAATGCTTCTGTGTAGTTTATATTTGAATATATTCCTTTTTCCACTACTACGCTCTTAGCGCTCCAAATGTCCAGTTGCATTTTCTACAGAAAGAGTGTTCAGATCTGCTCAATCAAAAGTATGGTTTAACTCTGTTAGCTGAATGCACAGATCAGAAAGAAGTTTCACCGAATGATTCTGTGTAGTTTATATTTGAAGACATTCCTTTTTCCACTATTACCCTCTTAGCGCTCCGAATCTACACTTGCATTTTCTACAAAAAGAGTGTTTCATAACTGCTCAATCAAAAATATGTTTTATCTCTGTTAACTGAATTTACAGATCAGAAATAAGTTTCACAGAATGCATCTGTGTAGTTTTTATTTGAAGATATTCTTTTTCACAATGTAGGACTCTTAGCGCTTAGCATGTCCAATTGCAGTTTCTACAGAAAGAGTGTTTCAGAACGGCTCAATCAAAAGTAAGGTTCAACTCTGTTAGTTGAATGCACAGAACAGAAAGAATTGTCACAGAATGCTACTGTGTAGTTTATATTTGAATATATTCCTTTTTCCACTATTACCCTCTTAGCGCTCCGAATGTCCACTTGCATTTTCTACAGAAAGAGTGTTCAGAACTGCGCAATCAAAAGTATGGTTTAACTCTGTTAGCTTAATGAACATATCAGAAATAAGTTTCACACAATGCTTCTGTGTAGTTTTTACTTGAAGATATTATTTTTCCCAATATAGGCCTCTTAGCGCTCAGAATGTCCAATTGCAGTTTCTACAGAAAGAGTGTTTCAGAAAGGCTCAATCAAAAGTAAGGTTCAACTCTGTTAGTTGAATGCACAGAACAGAAAGAAGTTTCATACAATGCTTCTGTGTAGTTTATATTTGAACATATTCTTTTTTCCACTATTACCCACTTAGCGCTACGAATGTCCAGTTGTATTTTCTACAGACAGAGTGTTTCAAAACTGCTCAATCAAAAGTATGGTTTAACTCTGTTAGCTGAATGCTCAGATCAGAAAGAAGTTTCACAGAATGCTTCTGTGTAGTTTATATTTGAATATATTCCTTTTTCCACTACTACTCTCTTAGCGCTCCAAATGTCCAGTTGCATTTTCTACAGAAAGAGTGTTCAGATCTGCTCAATCAAAAGTATGTTTTAACACTGTTAGCTGAATGCACAGATCAGAAAGAAGTTTCACAGAATGATTCTGTGTAGTTTATCTTTGGAGACATTCCTTTTTCCACTATTACCCTCTTAGCGCTCCGAATCTCCACTTGCATTTTCTACAGAAAGAGTGTTTCAGAACGGCTCAATCAAAACTAAGGTTCAACTCTTTTAGTTGAACAAACAGAACAGAAAGAAGTTTCACACAATTCTTCTGTGTAGTTTTTATTTGTAGACATTCTTTTTCCCAATATAGGCCTCTTAGCGCTCAGAATGTCCAATTGCAGTTTCTACAGAAAGAGTGTTTCAGGAAGGCTCAATCAAAAGTAAGGTTCAACTCTGTTAGTTGAATGCACAGAACAGAAAGAAGTTTCATACAATGCTTCTGTGTAGTTTATATTTGAACATATTCTTTTTTCCACTATTTCCCACTTAGCGCTACGAATGTCCAGTTGCATTTTCTACAGACAGAGTGTTTCAAAACTGCTCAATCAAAAGTATGGTTTAACTCTGTTAGCTGAATGCTCAGATCAGAAAGAAGTTTCACAGAATGCTTCTGTGTAGTTTATATTTGAATATATTCCTTTTTCCACTACTACGCTCTTAGCGCTCCAAATGTCCAGTTGCATTTTCTACAGAAAGAGTGTTCAGATCTGCTCAATCAAAAGTATGGTTTAACTCTATTAGCTGAATGCACAGATCAGAAAGAAGTTTCACCGAATGATTCTGTGTAGTTTATATTTGAAGACATTCCTTTTTCCACTATTATCCACTTAGCGCTCCGAATCTCCACTTGCATTTTCTACAAAAAGAGTGTTTCATAACTGCTCAATCAAAAATATGTTTTATCTCTGTTAACTGAATTTACAGATCAGAAATAAGTTTCACAGAATGCATCTGTGTAGTTGTTATTTGAAGATATTCTTTTTCACAATGTAGGACTCTTAGCGCTTAGCATGTCCAATTGCAGTTTCTACAGAAAGAGTGTTTCAGAACGGCTCAATCAAAAGTAAGGTTCAACTCTGTTAGTTGAATGCACAGAACAGAAAGAATTGTCACAGAATGCTACTGTGTAGTTTATATTTGAATATATTCCTTTTTCCACTATTACCCTCTTAGCGCTCCGAATGTCCACTTGCATTTTCTACAGAAAGAGTGTTCAGAACTGCGCAATCAAAAGTATGGTTTAACTCTGTTAGCTTAATGAACATATCAGAAATAAGTTTCACACAATGCTTCTGTGTAGTTTTTACTTGAAGTTATTATTTTTCCCAATATAGGCCTCTTAGCGCTCAGAATGTCCAATTGCAGTTTCTACAGAAAGAGTGTTTCAGAAAGGCTCAATCAAAAGTAAGGTTCAACTCTGTTAGTTGAATGCACAGAACAGAAAGAAGTTTCATACAATGCTTCTGTGTAGTTTATATTTGAACATATTCTTTTTTCCACTATTACCCACTTAGCGCTACGAATGTCCAGTTGCATTTTCTACAGACAGAGTGTTTCAAAACTGCTCAATCAAAAGTATGATTTAACTCTGTTAGCTGAATGCTCAGATCAGAAATAAGTTTCACAGAATGCTTCTGTGTAGTTTATATTTGAATATATTCCTTTTTCCACTACTACTCTCTTAGCGCTCCAAATGTCCAGTTGCATTTTCTACAGAAAGAGTGTTCAGATCTGCTCAATCAAAAGTATGGTTTAACTCTGTTAGCTGAATGCACAGATCAGAAAGAAGTTTCACAGAATGATTCTGTGTAGTTTATATTTGGAGACATTCCTTTTTCCACTATTACCCTCTTAGCGCTCCGAATCTCCACTTGCATTTTCTACAGAAAGAGTGTTTCAGAACGGCTCAATCAAAACTAAGGTTCAACTCTTTTAGTTGAACAAACAGAACAGAAAGAAGTTTCACACAATTCTTCTGTGTAGTTTTTATTTGTAGACATTCTTTTTCCCAATATAGGCCTCTTAGCGCTCAGAATGTCCAATTGCAGTTTCTATAGAAAGAGTGTTTCAGAACGGCTCAATCAAAAGTAAGGTTCAACTCTGTTAGCTGAATGCACAGAACAGAAAGAAGTTTCATACAATGCTTCTGTGTAGTTTATATTTGAACATATTCTTTTTTCCACTATTACCCACTTAGCGCTACGAATGTCCAGTTGCATTTTCTACAGACAGAGTGTTTCAAAACTGCTCAATCAAAAGTATGGTTTAACTCTGTTAGCTGAATGCTCAGATCAGAAAGAAGTTTCACAGAATGCTTCTGTGTAGTTTATATTTGAATATATTCCTTTCTCCACTGCTACGCTCTTAGCGCTCCAAATGTCCAGTTGCATTTTCTACAGAAAGAGTGTTCAGATCTGCTCAATCAAAAGTATGGTTTAACTCTGTTAGCTGAATGCACAGATCAGAAAGAAGTTTCACCGAATGATTCTGTGTAGTTTATATTTGAAGACATTCCTTTTTCCACTATTACCCACTTAGCGCTCCGAATCTCCACTTGCATTTTCTCCAAAAAGAGTGTTTCATAACTGCTCAATCAAAAATATGTTTTATCTCTGATAACTGAATTTACAGATCAGAAATAAGTTTCACAGAATGCATCTGTGTAGTTTTTATTTGAAGATATTCTTTTTCACAATGTAGGACTCTTAGCGCTTAGCATGTCCAATTGCAGTTTCTACAGAAAGAGTGTTTCAGAACGGCTCAATCAAAAGTAAGGTTCAACTCTGTTAGTTGAATGCACAGAACAGAAAGAATTGTCACAGAATGCTACTGTGTAGTTTATATTTGAATATATTCCTTTTTCCACTATTACCCTCTTAGCGCTCCGAATGTCCACTTGCATTTTCTACAGAAAGAGTGATCAGAACTGCGCAATCAAAAGTATGGTTTAACTCTGTTAGCTTAATGAACATATCAGAAATAAGTTTAACACAATGCTTCTGTGTAGTTTTTACTTGAAGATATTATTTTTCCCAATATAGGCCTCTTAGCGCTCAGAATGTCCAATTGCAGTTTCTACAGAAAGAGTGTTTCAGAAAGGCTCAATCAAAAGTAAGCTTCAACTCTGTTAGTTGAATGCACAGAACAGAAAGAAGTTTCATACAATGCTTCTGTGTAGTTTATATTTGAACATATTCTTTTTTCCACTATTACCCACTTAGCGCTACGAATGTCCAGTTGCATTTTCTACAGACAGAGTGTTTCAAAACTGCTCAATCAAAAGTATGGTTTAACTCTGTTAGCTGAATGCTCAGATCAGAAAGAAGTTTCACAGAATGCTTCTGTGTAGTTTATATTTGAATATATTCCTTTTTCCACTACTACTCTCTTAGCGCTCCAAATGTCCAGTTGCATTTTCTACAGAAAGAGTGTTCAGATCTGCTCAATCAAAAGTATGGTTTAACTCTGTTAGCTGAATGCACAGATCAGAAAGAAGTTTCACAGAATGATTCTGTGTAGTTTATATTTGGAGACATTCCTTTTTCCACTATTACCCTCTTAGCGCTCCGAATCTCCACTTGCATTTTCTACAGAAAGAGTGTTTCAGAACGGCTCAATCAAAACTAAGGTTCAACTCTTTTAGTTGAACAAACAGAACAGAAAGAAGTTTCACACAATTCTTCTGTGTAGTTTTTATTTGTAGACATTCTTTTTCCCAATATAGGCCTCTTAGCGCTCAGAATGTCCAATTGCAGTTTCTACAGAAAGAGTGTTTCAGAAAGGCTCAATCAAAAGTAAGGTTCAACTCTGTTAGTTGAATGCACAGAACAGAAAGAAGTTTCATACAATGCTTCTGTGTAGTTTATATTTGAACATATTCTTTTTTCCACTATTACCCACTTAGCGCTACGAATGTCCAGTTGCATTTTCTACAGACAGAGTGTTTCAAAACTGCTCAATCAAAAGTACTGTTTAACTCTGTTAGCTGAATGCTCAGATCAGAAAGAAGTTTCACAGAATGCTTCTGTGTAGTTTATATTTGAATATATTCCTTTTTCCACTACTACGCTCTTAGCGCTCCAAATGTCCAGTTGCATTTTCTACAGAAAGAGTGTTCAGATCTGCTCAATCAAAAGTATGGTTTAACTCTGTTAGCTGAATGCACAGATCAGAAAGAAGTTTCACCGAATGATTCTGTGTAGTTTATATTTGAAGACATTCCTTTTTCCACTATTACCCTCTTAGCGCTCCGAATCTCCACTTGCATTTTCTACAAAAAGAGTGTTTCATAACTGCTCAATCAAAAATATGTTTTATCTCTGTTAACTGAATTTACAGATCAGAAATAAGTTTCACAGAATGCATCTGTGTAGTTTTTATTTGAAGATATTCTTTTTCACAATGTAGGACTCTTAGCGCTTAGCATGTCCAATTGCAGTTTCTACAGAAAGAGTGTTTCAGAACGGCTCAATCAAAAGTAAGGTTCAACTCTGTTAGTTGAATGCACAGAACAGAAAGAATTGTCACAGAATGCTACTGTGTAGTTTATATTTGAATATATTCCTTTTTCCACTATTACCCTCTTAGCGCTCCGAATGTCCACTTGCATTTTCTACAGAAAGAGTGTTCAGAACTGCGCAATCAAAAGTATGGTTTAACTCTGTTAGCTTAATGAACATATCAGAAATAAGTTTCACACAATGCTTCTGTGTAGTTTTTACTTGAAGATATTATTTTTCCCAATATAGGCCTCTTAGCGCTCAGAATGTCCAATTGCAGTTTCTACAGAAAGAGTGTTTCAGAAAGGCTCAATCAAATGTAAGGTTCAACTCTGTTAGTTGAATGCACAGAACAGAAAGAAGTTTCATACAATGCTTCTGTGTAGTTTATATTTGAACATATTCTTTTTTCCACTATTACCCACTTAGCGCTACGAATGTCCAGTTGCATTTTCTACAGACAGAGTGTTTCAAAACTGCTCAATCAAAAGTATGGTTTAACTCTGTTAGCTGAATGCTCAGATCATAAAGAAGTTTCACAGAATGCTTCTGTGTAGTTTATATTTGAATATATTCCTTTTTCCACTACTACTCTCTTAGCGCTCCAAATGTCCAGTTGCATTTTCTACAGAAAGAGTGTTCAGATCTGCTCAATCAAAAGTATGTTTTAACTCTGTTAGCTGAATGCACAGATCAGAAAGAAGTTTCACAGAATGATTCTGTGTAGTTTATCTTTGGAGACATTCCTTTTTCCACTATTACCCTCTTAGCGCTCCGAATCTCCACTTGCATTTTCTACAGAAAGAGTGTTTCAGAACGGCTCAATCAAAACTAAGGTTCAACTCTTTTAGTTGAACAAACAGAACAGAAAGAAGTTTCACACAATTCTTCTGTGTAGTTTTTATTTGTAGACATTCTTTTTCCCAATATAGGCCTCTTAGCGCTCAGAATGTCCAATTGCAGTTTCTACAGAAAAAGTGTTTAAGAAAGGCTCAATCAAAAGTAAGGTTCAACTCTGTTAGTTGAATGCACAGAACAGAAAGAAGTTTCATACAATGCTTCTGTGTAGTTTATATTTGAACATATTCTTTTTTCCACTATTACCACTTAGCGCTACGAATGTCCAGTTGCATTTTCTACAGACAGAGTGTTTCAAAACTGCTCAATCAAAAGTATTGTTTAACTCTGTTAGCTGAATGCTCAGATCAGAAAGAAGTTTCACAGAATGCTTCTGTGTAGTTTATATTTGAATATATTCCTTTTTCCACTACTACGCTCTTAGCGCTCCAAATGTCCAGTTGCATTTTCTACAGAAAGAGTGTTCAGATCTGCTCAATCAAAAGTATGGTTTAACTCTGTTAGCTGAATGCACAGATCAGAAAGAAGTTTCACCGAATGATTCTGTGTAGTTTATATTTGAAGACATTCCTTTTTCCACTATTACCCTCTTAGCGCTCCGAATCTACACTTGCATTTTCTACAAAAAGAGTGTTTCATAACTGCTCAATCAAAAATATGTTTTATCTCTGTTAACTGAATTTACAGATCAGAAATAAGTTTCACAGAATGCATCTGTGTAGTTTTTATTTGAAGATATTCTTTTTCACAATGTAGGACTCTTAGCGCTTAGCATGTCCAATTGCAGTTTCTACAGAAAGAGTGTTTCAGAACGGCTCAATCAAAAGTAAGGTTCAACTCTGTTAGTTGAATGCACAGAACAGAAAGAATTGTCACAGAATGCTACTGTGTAGTTTATATTTGAATATATTCCTTTTTCCACTATTACCCTCTTAGCGCTCCGAATGTCCACTTGCATTTTCTACAGAAAGAGTGTTCAGAACTGCGCAATCAAAAGTATGGTTTAACTCTGTTAGCTTAATGAACATATCAGAAATAAGTTTCACACAATGCTTCTGTGTAGTTTTTACTTGAAGATATTATTTTTCCCAATATAGGCCTCTTAGCGCTCAGAATGTCCAATTGCAGTTTCTACAGAAAGAGTGTTTCAGAAAGGCTCAATCAAAAGTAAGGTTCAACTCTGTTAGTTGAATGCACAGAACAGAAAGAAGTTTCATACAATGCTTCTGTGTAGTTTATATTTGAACATATTCTTTTTTCCACTATTACCCACTTAGCGCTACGAATGTCCAGTTGTATTTTCTACAGACAGAGTGTTTCAAAACTGCTCAATCAAAAGTATGGTTTAACTCTGTTAGCTGAATGCTCAGATCAGAAAGAAGTTTCACAGAATGCTTCTGTGTAGTTTATATTTGAATATATTCCTTTTTCCACTACTACTCTCTTAGCGCTCCAAATGTCCAGTTGCATTTTCTACAGAAAGAGTGTTCAGATCTGCTCAATCAAAAGTATGTTTTAACACTGTTAGCTGAATGCACAGATCAGAAAGAAGTTTCACAGAATGATTCTGTGTAGTTTATCTTTGGAGACATTCCTTTTTCCACTATTACCCTCTTAGCGCTCCGAATCTCCACTTGCATTTTCTACAGAAAGAGTGTTTCAGAACGGCTCAATCAAAACTAAGGTTCAACTCTTTTAGTTGAACAAACAGAACAGAAAGAAGTTTCACACAATTCTTCTGTGTAGTTTTTATTGGTAGACATTCTTTTTCCCAATATAGGCCTCTTAGCGCTCAGAATGTCCAATTGCAGTTTCTACAGAAAAAGTGTTTCAGAAAGGCTCAATCAAAAGTAAGGTTCAACTCTGTTAGTTGAATGCACAGAACAGAAAGAAGTTTCATACAATGCTTCTGTGTAGTTTATATTTGAACATATTCTTTTTTCCACTATTACCCACTTAGCGCTACGAATGTCCAGTTGCATTTTCTACAGACAGAGTGTTTCAAAACTGCTCAATCAAAAGTATTGTTTAACTCTGTTAGCTGAATGCTCAGATCAGAAAGAAGTTTCACAGAATGCTTCTGTGTAGTTTATATTTGAATATATTCCTTTTTCCACAACTACGCTCTTAGCGCTCCAAATGTCCAGTTGCATTTTCTACAGAAAGAGTGTTCAGATCTGCTCAATCAAAAGTATGGTTTAACTCTGTTAGCTGAATGCACAGATCAGAAAGAAGTTTCACCGAATGATTCTGTGTAGTTTGTATTTGAAGACATTCCTTTTTCCACTATTACCCTCTTAGCGCTCCGAATCTCCACTTGCATTTTCTACAAAAAGAGTGTTTCATAACTGCTCAATCAAAAATATGTTTTATCTCTGTTAACTGAATTTACAGATCAGAAATAAGTTTCACAGAATGCATCTGTGTAGTTTTTATTTGAAGATATTCTTTTTCACAATGTAGGACTCTTAGCGCTTAGCATGTCCAATTGCAGTTTCTACAGAAAGAGTGTTTCAGAACGGCTCAATCAAAAGTAAGGTTCAACTCTGTTAGTTGAATGCACAGAACAGAAAGAATTGTCACAGAATGCTACTGTGTAGTTTATATTTGAATATATTCCTTTTTCCACTATTACCCTCTTAGCGCTCCGATTGTCCACTTGCATTTTCTACAGAAAGAGTGTTCAGAACTGCGCAATCCAAAGTATGGTTTAACTCTGTTAGCTTAATGAACATATCAGAAATAAGTTTCACACAATGCTTCTGTGTAGTTTTTACTTGAAGTTATTATTTTTCCCAATATATGCCTCTTAGCGCTCAGAATGTCCAATTGCAGTTTCTACAGAAAGAGTGTTTCAGAAAGGCTCAATCAAAACTAAGGTTCAACTCTGTTAGTTGAATGCACAGAACAGAAAGAAGTTTCATACAATGCTTCTGTGTAGTTTATATTTGAACATATTCTTTTTTCCACTATTACCCACTTAGCGCTACGAATGTCCAGTTGCATTTTCTACAGACAGAGTGTTTCAAAACTGCTCAATCAAAAGTATGATTTAACTCTGTTAGCTGAATGCACAGATCAGAAAGAAGTTTCACAGAATGCTTCTGTGTAGTTTATATTTGAATATATTCCTTTTTCCACTACTACTCTCTTAGCGCTCCAAATGTCCAGTTGCATTTTCTACAGAAAGAGTGTTCAGATCTGCTCAATCAAAAGTATGGTTTAACTCTGTTAGCTGAATGCACAGATCAGAAAGAAGTTTCACAGAATGATTCTGTGTAGTTTATATTTGGAGACATTCCTTTTTCCACTATAACCCTCTTAGCGCTCCGAATCTCCACTTGCATTTTCTACAGAAAGAGTGTTTCAGAACGGCTCAATCAAAAATATGTTTTATCTCTGTTAACTGAATTTACAGATCAGAAATAAGTTTCACAGAATGCATCTGTGTAGTTTTTATTTGTAGACATTCTTTTTCCCAATATAGGCCTCTTAGCGCTCAGAATGTCCAATTGCAGTTTCTACAGAAAGAGTGTTTCAGAACGGCTCAATCAAAAGTAAGGTTCAACTCTGTTAGTTGAATGCACAGAACAGAAAGAAGTTTCATACAATGCTTCTGTGTAGTTTATATTTGAACATATTCTTTTTTCCACTATTACACACTTAGCGCTACGAATGTCCAGTTGCATTTTCTACAGACAGAGTGTTTCAAAACTGCTCAATCAAAAGTATGGTTTAACTCTGTTAGCTGAATGCTCAGATCAGAAAGAAGTTTCACAGAATGCTTCTGTGTAGTTTATATTTGAATATATTCCTTTCTCCACTGCTACGCTCTTAGCGCTCCAAATGTCCAGTTGCATTTTCTACAGAAAGAGTGTTCAGATCTGCTCAATCAAAAGTATGGTTTAACTCTGTTAGCTGAATGCACAGATCAGAAAGAAGTTTCACCGAATGATTCTGTGTAGTTTATATTTGAAGACATTCCTTTTTCCACTATTACCCACTTAGCGCTCCGAATCTCCACTTGCATTTTCTCCAAAAAGAGTGTTTCATAACTGCTCAATCAAAAATATGTTTTATCTCTGTTAACTGAATTTACAGATCAGAAATAAGTTTCACAGAATGCATCTGTGTAGTTGTTATTTGAAGATATTCTTTTTCACAATGTAGGACTCTTAGCGCTTAGCATGTCCAATTGCAGTTTCTACAGAAAGAGTGTTTCAGAACGGCTCAATCAAAAGTAAGGTTCAACTCTGTTAGTTGAATGCACAGAACAGAAAGAATTGTCACAGAATGCTACTGTGTAGTTTATATTTGAATATATTCCTTTTTCCACTATTACCCTCTTAGCGCTCCGAATGTCCACTTGCATTTTCTAAAGAAAGAGTGATCAGAACTGCGCAATCAAAAGTATGGTTTAACTCTGTTAGCTTAATGAACATATCAGAAATAAGTTTAACACAATGCTTCTGTGTAGTTTTTACTTGAAGATATTATTTTTCCCAATATAGGCCTCTTAGCGCTCAGAATGTCCAATTGCAGTTTCTACAGAAAGAGTGTTTCAGAAAGGCTCAATCAAAAGTAAGCTTCAACTCTGTTAGTTGAATGCACAGAACAGAAAGAAGTTTCATACAATGCTTCTGTGTAGTTTATATTTGAACATATTCTTTTTTCCACTATTACCCACTTAGCGCTACGAATGTCCAGTTGCATTTTCTACAGACAGAGTGTTTCAAAACTGCTCAATCAAAAGTATGGTTTAACTCTGTTAGCTGAATGCTCAGATCAGAAAGAAGTTTCACAAAATGCTTCTGTGTAGTTTATATTTGAATATATTCCTTTTTCCACTACTACGCTCTTAGCGCTCCAAATGTCCAGTTGCATTTTCTACAGAAAGAGTGTTCAGATCTGCTCAATCAAAAGTATGGTTTAACTCTGTTAGCTGAATGCACAGATCAGAAAGAAGTTTCACAGAATGATTCTGTGTAGTTTATATTTGGAGACATTCCTTTTTCCACTATTACCCTCTTAGCGCTCCGAATCTCCACTTGCATTTTCTACAGAAAGAGTGTTTCAGAACGGCTCAATCAAAACTAAGGTTCAACTCTTTTAGTTGAACAAACAGAACAGAAAGAAGTTTCACACAATTCTTCTGTGTAGTTTTTATTTGTAGACATTCTTTTTCCCAATATAGGCCTCTTAGCGCTCAGAATGTCCAATTGCAGTTTCTACAGAAAGAGTGTTTCAGAAAGGCTCAATCAAAAGTAAGGTTCAACTCTGTTAGTTGAATGCACAGAACAGAAAGAAGTTTCATACAATGCTTCTGTGTAGTTTATATTTGAATATATTCTTTTTTCCACTATTACCCACTTAGCGCTACGCATGTCCAGTTGCATTTTCTACAGACAGAGTGTTTCAAAACTGCTCAATCAAAAGTATGATTTAACTCTGTTAGCTGAATGCACAGATCAGAAAGAAGTTTCACAGAATGCTTCTGTGTAGTTTATATTTGAATATATTCCTTTTTCCACTACTACTCTCTTAGCGCTCCAAATGTCCAGTTGCATTTTCTACAGAAAGAGTGTTCAGATCTGCTCAATCAAAAGTATGGTTTAACTCTGTTAGCTGAATGCACAGATCAGAAAGAAGTTTCACAGAATGATTCTGTGTAGTTTATATTTGGAGACATTCCTTTTTCCACTATTACCCTCTTAACGCTCCGAATCTCCACTTGCATTTTCTACAGAAAGAGTGTTTCAGAACGGCTCAATCAAAAATATGTTTTATCTCTGTTAACTGAATTTACAGATCAGAAATAAGTTTCACAGAATGCATCTGTGTAGTTTTTATTTGTAGACATTCTTTTTCCCAATATAGGCCTCTTAGCGCTCAGAATGTCCAATTGCAGTTTCTACAGAAAGAGTGTTTCAGAACGGCTCAATCAAAAGTAAGGTTCAACTCTGTTAGTTGAATGCACAGAACAGAAAGAAGTTTCATACAATGCTTCTGTGTAGTTTATATTTGAACATATTCTTTTTTCCACTATTACACACTTAGCGCTACGAATGTCCAGTTGCATTTTCTACAGACAGAGTGTTTCAAAACTGCTCAATCAAAAGTATGGTTTAACTCTGTTAGCTGAATGCTCAGATCAGAAAGAAGTTTCACAGAATGCTTCTGTGTAGTTTATATTTGAATATATTCCTTTCTCCACTGCTACGCTCTTAGCGCTCCAAATGTCCAGTTGCATTTTCTACAGAAAGAGTGTTCAGATCTGCTCAATCAAAAGTATGGTTTAACTCTGTTAGCTGAATGCACAGATCAGAAAGAAGTTTCACCGAATGATTCTGTGTAGTTTATATTTGAAGACATTCCTTTTTCCACTATTACCCACTTAGCGCTCCGAATCTCCACTTGCATTTTCTCCAAAAAGAGTGTTTCATAACTGCTCAATCAAAAATATGTTTTATCTCTGTTAACTGAATTTACAGATCAGAAATAAGTTTCACAGAATGCATCTGTGTAGTTGTTATTTGAAGATATTCTTTTTCACAATGTAGGACTCTTAGCGCTTAGCATGTCCAATTGCAGTTTCTACAGAAAGAGTGTTTCAGAACGGCTCAATCAAAAGTAAGGTTCAACTCTGTTAGTTGAATGCACAGAACAGAAAGAATTGTCACAGAATGCTACTGTGTAGTTTATATTTGAATATATTCCTTTTTCCACTATTACCCTCTTAGCGCTCCGAATGTCCACTTGCATTTTCTAAAGAAAGAGTGATCAGAACTGCGCAATCAAAAGTATGGTTTAACTCTGTTAGCTTAATGAACATATCAGAAATAAGTTTAACACAATGCTTCTGTGTAGTTTTTACTTGAAGATATTATTTTTCCCAATATAGGCCTCTTAGCGCTCAGAATGTCCAATTGCAGTTTCTACAGAAAGAGTGTTTCAGAAAGGCTCAATCAAAAGTAAGCTTCAACTCTGTTAGTTGAATGCACAGAACAGAAAGAAGTTTCATACAATGCTTCTGTGTAGTTTATATTTGAACATATTCTTTTTTCCACTATTACCCACTTAGCGCTACGAATGTCCAGTTGCATTTTCTACAGACAGAGTGTTTCAAAACTGCTCAATCAAAAGTATGGTTTAACTCTGTTAGCTGAATGCTCAGATCAGAAAGAAGTTTCACAGAATGCTTCTGTGTAGTTTATATTTGAATATATTCCTTTTTCCACTACTACTCTCTTAGCGCTCCAAATGTCCAGTTGCATTTTCTACAGAAAGAGTGTTCAGATCTGCTCAATCAAAAGTATGGTTTAACTCTGTTAGCTGAATGCACAGATCAGAAAGAAGTTTCACAGAATGATTCTGTGTAGTTTATATTTGGAGACATTCCTTTTTCCACTATTACCCTCTTAGCGCTCCGAATCTCCACTTGCATTTTCTACAGAAAGAGTGTTTCAGAACGGCTCAATCAAAACTAAGGTTCAACTCTTTTAGTTGAACAAACAGAACAGAAAGAAGTTTCACACAATTCTTCTGTGTAGTTTTTATTTGTAGACATTCTTTTTCCCAATATAGGCCTCTTAGCGCTCAGAATGTCCAATTGCAGTTTCTACAGAAAGAGTGTTTCAGAAAGGCTCAATCAAAAGTAAGGTTCAACTCTGTTAGTTGAATGCACAGAACAGAAAGAAGTTTCATACAATGCTTCTGTGTAGTTTATATTTGAACATATTCTTTTTTCCACTATTACCCACTTAGCGCTACGCATGTCCAGTTGCATTTTCTACAGACAGAGTGTTTCAAAACTGCTCAATCAAAAGTACTGTTTAACTCTGTTAGCTGAATGCTCAGATCAGAAAGAAGTTTCACAGAATGCTTCTGTGTAGTTTATATTTGAATATATTCCTTTTTCCACTACTACGCTCTTAGCGCTCCAAATGTCCAGTTGCATTTTCTACAGAAAGAGTGTTCAGATCTGCTCAATCAAAAGTATGGTTTAACTCTGTTAGCTGAATGCACAGATCAGAAAGAAGTTTCACCGAATGATTCTGTGTAGTTTATATTTGAAGACATTCCTTTTTCCACTATTACCCTCTTAGCGCTCCGAATCTCCACTTGCATTTTCTACAAAAAGAGTGTTTCATAACTGCTCAATCAAAAATATGTTTTATCTCTGTTAACTGAATTTACAGATCAGAAATAAGTTTCACAGAATGCATCTGTGTAGTTTTTATTTGAAGATATTCTTTTTCACAATGTAGGACTCTTAGCGCTTAGCATGTCCAATTGCAGTTTCTACAGAAAGAGTGTTTCAGAACGGCTCAATCAAAAGTAAGGTTCAACTCTGTTAGTTGAATGCACAGAACAGAAAGAATTGTCACAGAATGCTACTGTGTAGTTTATATTTGAATATATTCATTTTTCCACTATTACCCTCTTAGCGCTCCGAATGTCCACTTGCATTTTCTACAGAAAGAGTGTTCAGAACTGCGCAATCAAAAGTATGGTTTAACTCTGTTAGCTTAATGAACATATCAGAAATAAGTTTCACACAATGCTTCTGTGTAGTTTTTATTTGAAGATATTATTTTTCCCAATATAGGCCTCTTAGCGCTCAGAATGTCCAATTGCAGTTTCTACAGAAAGAGTGTTTCAGAAAGGCTCAATCAAAAGTAAGGTTCAACTCTCTTAGTTGAATGCACAGAACAGAAAGAAGTTTCATACAATGCTTCTGTGTAGTTTATATTTGAACATATTCTTTTTTCCACTATTACCCACTTAGCGCTACGAATGTCCAGTTGCATTTTCTACAGACAGAGTGTTTCAAAACTGCTCAATCAAAAGTATGATTTAACTCTGTTAGCTGAATGCTCAGATCAGAAAGAAGTTTCACAGAATGCTTCTGTGTAGTTTATATTTGAATATATTCCTTTTTCCACTACTACTCTCTTAGCGCTCCAAATGTCCAGTTGCATTTTCTACAGAAAGAGTGTTCAGATCTGCTCAATCAAAAGTATGGTTTAACTCTGTTAGCTGAATGCACAGATCAGAAAGAAGTTTCACAGAATGATTCTGTGTAGTTTATATTTGGAGACATTCCTTTTTCCACTATTACCCTCTTAGCGCTCCGAATCTCCACTTGCATTTTCTACAGAAAGAGTGTTTCAGAACGGCTCAATCAAAACTAAGGTTCAACTCTTTTAGTTGAACAAACAGAACAGAAAGAAGTTTCACACAATTCTTCTGTGTAGTTTTTATTTGTAGACATTCTTTTTCCCAATATAGGCCTCTTAGCGCTCAGAATGTCCAATTGCAGTTTCTACAGAAAGAGTGTTTCAGAACGGCTCAATCAAAAGTAAGGTTCAACTCTGTTAGTTGAATGCACAGAACAGAAAGAATTTTCATACAATGCTTCTGTGTAGTTTATATTTGAACATATTCTTTTTTCCACTATTACCCACTTAGCGCTACGAATGTCCAGTTGCATTTTCTACAGACAGAGTGTTTCAAAACTGCTCAATCAAAAGTATGGTTTAACTCTGTTAGCTGAATGCTCAGATCAGAAAGAAGTTTCACAGAATGCTTCTGTGTAGTTTATATTTGAATATATTCCTTTCTCCACTGCTACGCTCTTAGCGCTCCAAATGTCCAGTTGCATTTTCTACAGAAAGAGTGTTCAGATCTGCTCAATCAAAAGTATGGTTTAACTCTGTTAGCTGAATGCACAGATCAGAAAGAAGTTTCACCGAATGATTCTGTGTAGTTTATATTTGAAGACATTCCTTTTTCCACTATTACCCACTTAGCGCTCCGAATCTCCACTTGCATTTTCTCCAAAAAGAGTGTTTCATAACTGCTCAATCAAAAATATATTTTATCTCTGTTAACTGAATTTACAGATCAGAAATAAGTTTCACAGAATGCATCTGTGTAGTTTTTATTTGAAGATATTCTTTTTCACAATGTAGGACTCTTAGCGCTTAGCATGTCCAATTGCAGTTTCTACAGAAAGAGTGTTTCAGAACGGCTCAATCAAAAGTAAGGTTCAACTCTGTTAGTTGAATGCACAGAACAGAAAGAATTGTCACAGAATGCTACTGTGTAGTTTATATTTGAATATATTCCTTTTTCCACTATTACCCTCTTAGCGCTCCGAATGTCCACTTGCATTTTCTACAGAAAGAGTGATCAGAACTGCGCAATCAAAAGTATGGTTTAACTCTGTTAGCTTAATGAACATATCAGAAATAAGTTTCACACAATGCTTCTGTGTAGTTTTTACTTGAAGATATTATTTTTCCCAATATAGGCCTCTTAGCGCTCAGAATGTCCAATTGCAGTTTCTACAGAAAGAGTGTTTCAGAAAGGCTCAATCAAAAGTAAGCTTCAACTCTGTTAGTTGAATGCACAGAACAGAAAGAAGTTTCATACAATGCTTCTGTGTAGTTTATATTTGAACATATTCTTTTTTCCACTATTACCCACTTAGCGCTACGAATGTCCAGTTGCATTTTCTACAGACAGAGTGTTTCAAAACTGCTCAATCAAAAGTATGGTTTAACTCTGTTAGCTGAATGCTCAGATCAGAAAGAAGTTTCACAGAATGCTTCTGTGTAGTTTATATTTGAATATATTCCTTTTTCCACTACTACTCTCTTAGCGCTCCAAATGTCCAGTTGCATTTTCTACAGAAAGAGTGTTCAGATCTGCTCAATCAAAAGTATGGTTTAACTCTGTTAGCTGAATGCACAGATCAGAAAGAAGTTTCACAGAATGATTCTGTGTAGTTTATATTTGGAGACATTCCTTTTTCCACTATTACCCTCTTAGCGCTCCGAATCTCCACTTGTATTTTCTACAGAAAGAGTGTTTCAGAACGGCTCAATCAAAACTAAGGTTCAACTCTTTTAGTTGAACAAACAGAACAGAAAGAAGTTTCACACAATTCTTCTGTGTAGTTTTTATTTGTAGACATTCTTTTTCCCAATATAGGCCTCTTAGCGCTCAGAATGTCCAATTGCAGTTTCTACAGAAAGAGTGTTTCAGAAAGGCTCAATCAAAAGTAAGGTTCAACTCTGTTAGTTGAATGCACAGAACAGAAAGAAGTTTCATACAATGCTTCTGTGTAGTTTATATTTGAACATATTCTTTTTTCCACTATTACCCACTTAGCGCTACGAATGTCCAGTTGCATTTTCTACAGACAGAGTGTTTCAAAACTGCTCAATCAAAAGTACTGTTTAACTCTGTTAGCTGAATGCTCAGATCAGAAAGAAGTTTCACAGAATGCTTCTGTGTAGTTTATATTTGAATATATTCCTTTTTCCACTACTACGCTCTTAGCGCTCCAAATGTCCAGTTGCATTTTCTACAGAAAGAGTGTTCAGATCTGCTCAATCAAAAGTATGGTTTAACTCTGTTAGCTGAATGCACAGATCAGAAAGAAGTTTCACCGAATGATTCTGTGTAGTTTATATTTGAAGACATTCCTTTTTCCACTATTACCCTCTTAGCGCTCCGAATCTCCACTTGCATTTTCTACAAAAAGAGTGTTTCATAACTGCTCAATCAAAAATATGTTTTATCTCTGTTAACTGAATTTACAGATCAGAAATAAGTTTCACAGAATGCATCTGTGTAGTTTTTATTTGAAGATATTCTTTTTCACAATGTAGGACTCTTAGCGCTTAGCATGTCCAATTGCAGTTTCTACAGAAAGAGTGTTTCAGAACGGCTCAATCAAAAGTAAGGTTCAACTCTGTTAGTTGAATGCACAGAACAGAAAGAATTGTCACAGAATGCTACTGTGTAGTTTATATTTGAATATATTCCTTTTTCCACTATTACCCTCTTAGCGCTCCGAATGTCCACTTGCATTTTCTACAGAAAGAGTGTTCAGAACTGCGCAATCAAAAGTATGGTTTAACTCTGTTAGCTTAATGAACATATCAGAAATAAGTTTCACACAATGCTTCTGTGTAGTTTTTATTTGAAGATATTATTTTTCCCAATATAGGCCTCTTAGCGCTCAGAATGTCCAATTGCAGTTTCTACAGAAAGAGTGTTTCAGAAAGGCTGAATCAAAAGTAAGGTTCAACTCTCTTAGTTGAATGCACAGAACAGAAAGAAGTTTCATACAATGCTTCTGTGTAGTTTATATTTGAACATATTCTTTTTTCCACTATTACCCACTTAGCGCTACGAATGTCCAGTTGCATTTTCTACAGACAGAGTGTTTCAAAACTGCTCAATCAAAAGTATGATTTAACTCTGTTAGCTGAATGCTCAGATCAGAAAGAAGTTTCACAGAATGCTTCTGTGTAGTTTATATTTGAATATATTCCTTTTTCCACTACTACTCTCTTAGCGCTCCAAATGTCCAGTTGCATTTTCTACAGAAAGAGTGTTCAGATCTGCTCAATCAAAAGTATGGTTTAACTCTCTTAGCTGAATGCACAGATCAGAAAGAAGTTTCACAGAATGATTCTGTGTAGTTTATATTTGGAGACATTCCTTTTTCCACTATTACCCTCTTAGCGCTCCGAATCTCCACTTGCATTTTCTACAGAAAGAGTGTTTCAGAACGGCTCAATCAAAACTAAGGTTCAACTCTTTTAGTTGAACAAACAGAACAGAAAGTAGTTTCACACAATTCTTCTGTGTAGTTTTTATTTGTAGACATTCTTTTTCCCAATATAGGCCTCTTAGCGCTCAGAATGTCCAATTGCAGTTTCTACAGAAAGAGTGTTTCAGAACGGCTCAATCAAAAGTAAGGTTCAACTCTGTTAGTTGAATGCACAGAACAGAAAGAAGTTTCATACAATGCTTCTGTGTAGTTTATATTTGAACATATTCTTTTTTCCACTATTACCCACTTAGCGCTACGAATGTCCAGTTGCATTTTCTACAGACAGAGTGTTTCAAAACTGCTCAATCAAAAGTATGGTTTAACTCTGTTAGCTGAATGCTCAGATCAGAAAGAAGTTTCACAGAATGCTTCTGTGTAGTTTATATTTGAATATATTCCTTTCTCCACTGCTACGCTCTTAGCGCTCCAAATGTCCAGTTGCATTTTCTACAGAAAGAGTGTTCAGATCTGCTCAATCAAAAGTATGGTTTAACTCTGTTAGCTGAATGCACAGATCAGAAAGAAGTTTCACCGAATGATTCTGTGTAGTTTATATTTGAAGACATTCCTTTTTCCACTATTACCCACTTAGCGCTCCGAATCTCCACTTGCATTTTCTCCAAAAAGAGTGTTTCATAACTGCTCAATCAAAAATATGTTTTATCTCTGTTAACTGAATTTACAGATCAGAAATAAGTTTCACAGAATGCATCTGTGTAGTTTTTATTTGAAGATATTCTTTTTCACAATGTAGGACTCTTAGCGCTTAGCATGTCCAATTGCAGTTTCTACAGAAAGAGTGTTTCAGAACGGCTCAATCAAAAGTAAGGTTCAACTCTGTTACTTGAATGCACAGAACAGAAAGAATTGTCACAGAATGCTACTGTGTAGTTTATATTTGAATATATTCCTTTTTCCACTATTACCCTCTTAGCGCTCCGAATGTCCACTTGCATTTTCTACAGAAAGAGTGATCAGAACTGCGCAATCAAAAGTATGGTTTAACTCTGTTAGCTTAATGAACATATCAGAAATAAGTTTCACACAATGCTTCTGTGTAGTTTTTACTTGAAGATATTATTTTTCCCAATATAGGCCTCTTAGCGCTCAGAATGTCCAATTGCAGTTTCTACAGAAAGAGTGTTTAAGAAAGGCTCAATCAAAAGTAAGCTTCAACTCTGTTAGTTGAATGCACAGAACAGAAAGAAGTTTCATACAATGCTTCTGTGTAGTTTATATTTGAACATATTCTTTTTTCCACTATTACCCACTTAGCGCTACGAATGTCCAGTTGCATTTTCTACAGACAGAGTGTTTCAAAACTGCTCAATCAAAAGTATGGTTTAACTCTGTTAGCTGAATGCTCAGATCAGAAAGAAGTTTCACAGAATGCTTCTGTGTAGTTTATATTTGAATATATTCCTTTTTCCACTACTACTCTCTTAGCGCTCCAAATGTCCAGTTGCATTTTCTACAGAAAGAGTGTTCAGATCTGCTCAATCAAAAGTATGGTTTAACTCTGTTAGCTGAATGCACAGATCAGAAAGAAGTTTCACAGAATGATTCTGTGTAGTTTATATTTGGAGACATTCCTTTTTCCACTATTACCCTCTTAGCGCTCCGAATCTCCACTTGCATTTTCTACAGAAAGAGTGTTTCAGAACGGCTCAATCAAAACTAAGGTTCAACTCTTTTAGTTGAACAAACAGAACAGAAAGAAGTTTCACACAATTCTTCTGTGTAGTTTTTATTTGTAGACATTCTTTTTCCCAATATAGGCCTCTTAGCGCTCAGAATGTCCAATTGCAGTTTCTACAGAAAGAGTGTTTCAGAAAGGCTCAATCAAAAGTAAGGTTCAACTCTGTTAGTTGAATGCACAGAACAGAAAGAAGTTTCATACAATGCTTCTGTGTAGTTT
This sequence comes from Symphalangus syndactylus, assembly GCF_028878055.3. Lineage (NCBI taxonomy): Eukaryota > Metazoa > Chordata > Mammalia > Primates > Hylobatidae > Symphalangus > Symphalangus syndactylus. The sequence goes on along the minus strand of NC_072445.2, from coordinate 5,821,213 downwards.
ATATTTGAACATATTCTTTTTTCCACTATTACCCACTTAGCGCTACGAATGTCCAGTTGCATTTTCTACAGACAGAGTGTTTCAAAACTGCTCAATCAAAAGTACTGTTTAACTCTGTTAGCTGAATGCTCAGATCAGAAAGAAGTATCACAGCATGCTTCTGTGTAGTTTATATTTGAATATATTCCTTTTTCCACTACTACGCTCTTAGCGCTCCAAATGTCCAGTTGCATTTTCTACAGAAAGAGTGTTCAGATCTGCTCAATCAAAAGTATGGTTTAACTCTGTTAGCTGAATGCACAGATCACAAAGAAGTTTCACCGAATGATTCTGTGTAGTTTATATTTGAAGACATTCCTTTTTCCACTATTACCCTCTTAGCGCTCCGAATCTCCACTTGCATTTTCTACAAAAAGAGTGTTTCATAACTGCTCAATCAAAAATATGTTTTATCTCTGTTAACTGAATTTACAGATCAGAAATAAGTTTCACAGAATGCATCTGTGTAGTTTTTATTTGAAGATATTCTTTTTCACAATGTAGGACTCTTAGCGCTTAGCATGTCCAATTGCAGTTTCTACAGAAAGAGTGTTTCAGAACGGCTCAATCAAAAGTAAGGTTCAACTCTGTTAGTTGAATGCACAGAACAGAAAGAATTGTCACAGAATGCTACTGTGTAGTTTATATTTGAATATATTCCTTTTTCCACTATTACCCTCTTAGCGCTCCGAATGTCCACTTGCATTTTCTACAGAAAGAGTGTTCAGAACTGCGCAATCAAAAGTATGGTTAAACTCTGTTAGCTTAATGAACATATCAGAAATAAGTTTCACACAATGCTTCTGTGTAGTTTTTACTTGAAGTTATTATTTTTCCCAATATAGGCCTCTTAGCGCTCAGAATGTCCAATTGCAGTTTCTACAGAAAGAGTGTTTCAGAAAGGCTCAATCAAAAGTAAGGTTCAACTCTGTTAGTTGAATGCACAGAACAGAAAGAAGTTTCATACAATGCTTCTGTGTAGTTTATATTTGAACATATTCTTTTTTCCACTATTACCCACTTAGCGCTACGAATGTCCAGTTGCATTTTCTACAGACAGAGTGTTTCAAAACTGCTCAATCAAAAGTATGATTTAACTCTGTTAGCTGAATGCTCAGATCAGAAAGAAGTTTCACAGAATGCTTCTGTGTAGTTTATATTTGAATATATTCCTTTTTCCACTACTACTCTCTTAGCGCTCCAAATGTCCAGTTGCATTTTCTACAGAAAGAGTGTTCAGATCTGCTCAATCAAAAGTATGGTTTAACTCTGTTAGCTGAATGCACAGATCAGAAAGAAGTTTCACAGAATGATTCTGTGTAGTTTATATTTGGAGACATTCCTTTTTCCACTATTACCCTCTTAGCGCTCCGAATCTCCACTTGCATTTTCTACAGAAAGAGTGTTTCAGAACGGCTCAATCAAAACTAAGGTTCAACTCTTTAAGTTGAACAAACAGAACAGAAAGAAGTTTCACACAATTCTTCTGTGTAGTTTTTATTTGTAGACATTCTTTTTCCCAATAGAGGCCTCTTAGCTCTCAGAATGTCCAATTGCAGTTTCTACAGAAAGAGTGTTTCAGAACGGCTCAATCAAAAGTAAGGTTCAACTCTGTTAGTTGAATGCACAGAACAGAAAGAAGTTTCATACAATGCTTCTGTGTAGTTTATATTTGAACATATTCTTTTTTCCACTATTACCCACTTAGCGCTACGAATGTCCAGTTGCATTTTCTACAGACAGAGTGTTTCAAAACTGCTCAATCAAAAGTATGGTTTAACTCTGTTAGCTGAATGCTCAGATCAGAAAGAAGTTTCACAGAATGCTTCTGTGTAGTTTATATTTGAAAATATTCCTTTCTCCACTGCTACGCTCTTAGCGCTCCAAATGTCCAGTTGCATTTTCTACAGAAAGAGTGTTCAGATCTGCTCAATCAAAAGTATGGTTTAACTCTGTTAGCTGAATGCACAGATCAGAAAGAAGTTTCACCGAATGATTCTGTGTAGTTTATATTTGAAGACATTCCTTTTTCCACTATTACCCACTTAGCGCTCCGAATCTCCACTTGCATTTTCTCCAAAAAGACTGTTTCATAACTGCTCAATCAAAAATATGTTTTATCTCTGTTAACTGAATTTACAGATCAGAAATAAGTTTCACAGAATGCATCTGTGTAGTTTTTATTTGAAGATATTCTTTTTCACAATGTAGGACTCTTAGCGCTTAGCATGTCCAATTGCAGTTTCTACAGAAAGAGTGTTTCAGAACGGCTCAATCAAAAGTAAGGTTCAACTCTGTTAGTTGAATGCACAGAACAGAAAGAATTGTCACAGAATGCTACTGTGTAGTTTATATTTGAATATATTCCTTTTTCCACTATTACCCTCTTAGCGCTCCGAATGTCCACTTGCATTTTCTACAGAAAGAGTGTTCAGAACTGCGCAATCAAAAGTATGGTTTAACTCTGTTAGCTTAATGAACATATCAGAAATAAGTTTCACACAATGCTTCTGTGTAGTTTTTACTTGAAGTTATTATTTTTCCCAATATAGGCCTCTTAGCGCTCAGAATGTCCAATTGCAGTTTCTACAGAAAGAGTGTTTCAGAAAGGCTCAATCAAAAGTAAGCTTCAACTCTGTTAGTTGAATGCACAGAACAGAAAGAAGTTTCATACAATGCTTCTGTGTAGTTTATATTTGAACATATTCTTTTTTCCACTATTACCCACTTAGCGCTACGAATGTCCAGTTGCATTTTCTACAGACAGAGTGTTTCAAAACTGCTCAATCAAAAGTATGATTTAACTCTGTTAGCTGAATGCTCAGATCAGAAAGAAGTTTCACAGAATGCTTCTGTGTAGTTTATATTTGAATATATTCCTTTTTCCACTACTACTCTCTTAGCGCTCCAAATGTCCAGTTGCATTTTCTACAGAAAGAGTGTTCAGATCTGCTCAATCAAAAGTATGTTTTAACACTGTTAGCTGAATGCACAGATCAGAAAGAAGTTTCACAGAATGATTCTGTGTAGTTTATCTTTGGAGACATTCCTTTTTCCACTATTACCCTCTTAGCGCTCCGAAACTCCACTTGCATTTTCTACAGAAAGAGTGTTTCAGAACGGCTCAATCAAAACTAAGGTTCAACTCTTTTAGTTGAACAAACAGAACAGAAAGAAGTTTCACACAATTCTTCTGTGTAGTTTTTATTGGTAGACATTCTTTTTCCCAATATAGGCCTCTTAGCGCTCAGAATGTCCAATTGCAGTTTCTACAGAAAAAGTGTTTAAGAAAGGCTCAATCAAAAGTAAGGTTCAACTCTGTTAGTTGAATGCACAGAACAGAAAGAAGTTTCATACAATGCTTCTGTGTAGTTTATATTTGAACATATTCTTTTTTCCACTATTACCCACTTAGCGCTACGAATGTCCAGTTGCATTTTCTACAGACAGAGTGTTTCAAAACTGCTCAATCAAAAGTATTGTTTAACTCTGTTAGCTGAATGCTCAGATCAGAAAGAAGTTTCACAGAATGCTTCTGTGTAGTTTATATTTGAATATATTCCTTTTTCCACTACTACGCTCTTAGCGCTCCAAATGTCCAGTTGCATTTTCTACAGAAAGAGTGTTCAGATCTGCTCAATCAAAAGTATGGTTTAACTCTGTTAGCTGAATGCACAGATCAGAAAGAAGTTTCACCGAATGATTCTGTGTAGTTTATATTTGAAGACATTCCTTTTTCCACTATTACCCTCTTAGCGCTCCGAATCTACACTTGCATTTTCTACAAAAAGAGTGTTTCATAACTGCTCAATCAAAAATATGTTTTATCTCTGTTAACTGAATTTACAGATCAGAAATAAGTTTCACAGAATGCATCTGTGTAGTTTTTATTTGAAGATATTCTTTTTCACAATGTAGGACTCTTAGCGCTTAGCATGTCCAATTGCAGTTTCTACAGAAAGAGTGTTTCAGAACGGCTCAATCAAAAGTAAGGTTCAACTCTGTTAGTTGAATGCACAGAACAGAAAGAATTGTCACAGAATGCTACTGTGTAGTTTATATTTGAATATATTCCTTTTTCCACTATTACCCTCTTAGCGCTCCGAATGTCCACTTGCATTTTCTACAGAAAGAGTGTTCAGAACTGCGCAATCAAAAGTATGGTTTAACTCTGTTAGCTTAATGAACATATCAGAAATAAGTTTCACACAATGCTTCTGTGTAGTTTTTACTTGAAGATATTATTTTTCAAAATATAGGCCTCTTAGCGCTCAGAATGTCCAATTGCAGTTTCTACAGAAAGAGTGTTTCAGAAAGGCTCAATCAAAAGTAAGGTTCAACTCTGTTAGTTGAATGCACAGAACAGAAAGAAGTTTCATACAATGCTTCTGTGTAGTTTATATTTGAACATATTCTTTTTTCCACTATTACCCACTTAGCGCTACGAATGTCCAGTTGTATTTTCTACAGACAGAGTGTTTCAAAACTGCTCAATCAAAAGTATGGTTTAACTCTGTTAGCTGAATGCTCAGATCAGAAAGAAGTTTCACAGAATGCTTCTGTGTAGTTTATATTTGAATATATTCCTTTTTCCACTACTACTCTCTTAGCGCTCCAAATGTCCAGTTGCATTTTCTACAGAAAGAGTGTTCAGATCTGCTCAATCAAAAGTATGTTTTAACACTGTTAGCTGAATGCACAGATCAGAAAGAAGTTTCACAGAATGATTCTGTGTAGTTTATCTTTGGAGACATTCCTTTTTCCACTATTACCCTCTTAGCGCTCCGAATCTCCACTTGCATTTTCTACAGAAAGAGTGTTTCAGAACGGCTCAATCAAAACTAAGGTTCAACTCTTTTAGTTGAACAAACAGAACAGAAAGAAGTTTCACACAATTCTTCTGTGTAGTTTTTATTGGTAGACATTCTTTTTCCCAATATAGGCCTCTTAGCGCTCAGAATGTCCAATTGCAGTTTCTACAGAAAAAGTGTTTCAGAAAGGCTCAATCAAAAGTAAGGTTCAACTCTGTTAGTTGAATGCACAGAACAGAAAGAAGTTTCATACAATGCTTCTGTGTAGTTTATATTTGAACATATTCTTTTTTCCACTATTACCCACTTAGCGCTACGAATGTCCAGTTGCATTTTCTACAGACAGAGTGTTTCAAAACTGCTCAATCAAAAGTATTGTTTAACTCTGTTAGCTGAATGCTCAGATCAGAAAGAAGTTTCACAGAATGCTTCTGTGTAGTTTATATTTGAATATATTCCTTTTTCCACTACTACGATCTTAGCGCTCCAAATGTCCAGTTGCATTTTCTACAGAAAGAGTGTTCAGATCTGCTCAATCAAAAGTATGGTTTAACTCTGTTAGCTGAATGCACAGATCAGAAAGAAGTTTCACCGAATGATTCTGTGTAGTTTATATTTGAAGACATTCCTTTTTCCACTATTACCCTCTTAGCGCTCCGAATCTCCACTTGCATTTTCTACAAAAAGAGTGTTTCATAACTGCTCAATCAAAAATATGTTTTATCTCTGTTAACTGAATTTACAGATCAGAAATAAGTTTCACAGAATGCATCTGTGTAGTTTTTATTTGAAGATATTCTTTTTCACAATGTAGGACTCTTAGCGCTTAGCATGTCCAATTGCAGTTTCTACAGAAAGAGTGTTTCAGAATGGCTCAATCAAAAGTAAGGTTCAACTCTGTTAGTTGAATGCACAGAACAGAAAGAATTGTCACAGAATGCTACTGTGTAGTTTATATTTGAATATATTACTTTTTCCACTATTACCCTCTTAGCGCTCCGATTGTCCACTTGCATTTTCTACAGAAAGAGTGTTCAGAACTGCGCAATCCAAAGTATGGTTTAACTCTGTTAGCTTAATGAACATATCAGAAATAAGTTTCACACAATGCTTCTGTGTAGTTTTTACTTGAAGTTATTATTTTTCCCAATATATGCCTCTTAGCGCTCAGAATGTCCAATTGCAGTTTCTACAGAAAGAGTGTTTCAGAAAGGCTCAATCAAAAGTAAGGTTCAACTCTGTTAGTTGAATGCACAGAACAGAAAGAAGTTTCATACAATGCTTCTGTGTAGTTTATATTTGAACATATTCTTTTTTCCACTATTACCCACTTAGCGCTACGAATGTCCAGTTGCATTTTCTACAGACAGAGTGTTTCAAAACTGCTCAATCAAAAGTATGATTTAACTCTGTTAGCTGAATGCACAGATCAGAAAGAAGTTTCACAGAATGCTTCTGTGTAGTTTATATTTGAATATATTCCTTTTTCCACTACTACTCTCTTAGCGCTCCAAATGTCCAGTTGCATTTTCTACAGAAAGAGTGTTCAGATCTGCTCAATCAAAAGTATGGTTTAACTCTGTTAGCTGAATGCACAGATCAGAAAGAAGTTTCACAGAATGATTCTGTGTAGTTTATATTTGGAGACATTCCTTTTTCCACTATTACCCTCTTAGCGCTCCGAATCTCCACTTGCATTTTCTACAGAAAGAGTGTTTCAGAACGGCTCAATCAAAACTAAGGTTCAAATCTTTTAGTTGAACAAACAGAACAGAAAGAAGTTTCACAAAATTCTTCTGTGTAGTTTTTATTTGTAGACATTCTTTTTCCCAATATAGGCCTCTTAGCGCTCAGAATGTCCAATTGCAGTTTCTACAGAAAGAGTGTTTCAGAACGGCTCAATCAAAAGTAAGGTTCAACTCTGTTAGTTGAATGCGCAGAACAGAAAGAAGTTTCATACAATGCTTCTGTGTAGTTTATATTTGAACATATTCTTTTTTCCACTATTACCCACTTAGCGCTACGAATGTCCAGTTGCATTTTCTACAGACAGAGTGTTTCAAAACTGCTCAATCAAAGTATGGTTTAACTCTGTTAGCTGAATGCTCAGATCAGAAAGAAGTTTCACAGAATGCTTCTGTGTAGTTTATATTTGAATATATTCCTTTCTCCACTGCTACGCTCTTAGCGCTCCAAATGTCCAGTTGCATTTTCTACAGAAAGAGTGTTCAGATCTGCTCAATCAAAAGTATGGTTTAACTCTGTTAGCTGAATGCACAGATCAGAAAGAAGTTTCACCGAATGATTCTGTGTAGTTTATATTTGAAGACATTCCTTTTTCCACTATTACCCACTTAGCGCTCCGAATCTCCACTTGCATTTTCTCCAAAAAGAGTGTTTCATAACTGCTCAATCAAAAATATGTTTTATCTCTGTTAACTGAATTTACAGATCAGAAATAAGTTTCACAGAATGCATCTGTGTAGTTTTTATTTGAAGATATTCTTTTTCACAATGTAGGACTCTTAGCGCTTAGCATGTCCAATTGCAGTTTCTACAGAAAGAGTGTTTCAGAACGGCTCAATCAAAATTAAGGTTCAACTCTGTTAGTTGAATGCACAGAACAGAAAGAATCTTCACAGAATGCTACTGTGTAGTTTATATTTGAATATATTCCTTTTTCCACTATTACCCTCTTAGCGCTCCGAATGTCCACTTGCATTTTCTACAGAAAGAGTGTTCAGAACTGCGCAATCAAAAGTATGGTTTAACTCTGTTAGCTTAATGAACATATCAGAAATAAGTTTCACACAATGCTTCTGTGTAGTTTTTTCTTGAAGATATTATTTTTCCCAATATAGGCCTCTTAGCGCTCAGAATGTCCAATTGCAGTTTCTACAGAAAGAGTGTTTCAGAAAGGCTCAATCAAAAGTAAGGTTCAACTCTGTTAGTTGAATGCACAGAACAGAAAGAAGTTTCATACAATGCTTCTGTGTAGTTTATATTTGAACATATTCTTTTTTCCACTATTACCCACTTAGCGCTACGAATGTGCAGTTGCATTTTCTACAGACAGAGTGTTTCAAAACTGCTCAATCAAAGGTATGGTTTAACTCTGTTAGCTGAATGCTCAGATCAGAAAGAAGTTTCACAGAATGCTTCTGTGTAGTTTATATTTGAATATATTCCTTTTTCCACTACTACTCTCTTAGCGCTCCAAATGTCCAGTTGCATTTTCTACAGAAAGAGTGTTCAGATCTGGTCAATCAAAAGTATGGTTTAACTCTGTTAGCTGAATGCACAGATCAGAAAGAAGTTTCACAGAATGATTCTGTGTAGTTTATATTTGGAGACATTCCTTTTTCCACTATTACCCTCTTAGCGCTCCGAATCTCCACTTGCATTTTCTACAGAAAGAGTGTTTCAGAACAGCTCAATAAAAACTAAGGTTCAACTCTTTTAGTTGAACAAACAGAACAGAAAGAAGTTTCACACAATTCTTCTGTGTAGTTTTTATTTGTAGACATTCTTTTTCCCAATATAGGCCTCTTAGCGCTCAGAATGTCCAATTGCAGTTTCTACAGAAAGAGTGTTTCAGAAAGGCTCAATCAAAAGTAAGGTTCAACTCTGTTAGTTGAATGCACAGAACAGAAAGAAGTTTCAAACAATGCTTCTGTGTAGTTTATATTTGAACATATTCTTTTTTCCAGTATTACCCACTTAGCGCTACGAATGTCCAGTTGCATTTTCTACAGACAGAGTGTTTCAAAACTGCTCAATCAAAAGTATGGTTTAACTCTTTTAGCTGAATGCTCAGATCAGAAAGAAGTTTCACAGAATGCTTCTGTGTAGTTTATATTTGAATATATTCCTTTTTCCACTATTACGCTCTTAGCGCACCAATTGTCCAGTTGCATTTTCTAAAGAAAGAGTGTTCAGATCTGCTCAATCAAAAGTATGGTTTAACTCTGTTAGCTGAATGCACAGATCAGAAAGAAGTTTCACCGAATGATTCTGTGTAGTTTATATTTGAAGACATTCCTTTTTCCACTATTACCCTCTTAGCGCTCCGAATCTCCACTTGCATTTTCTACAAAAAGAGTGTTTCATAACTGCTCAATCAAAAATATGTTTTATCTCTGTTAACTGAATTTACAGATCAGAAATAAGTTTCACAGAATGCATCTGTGTAGTTATTATTTGAAGATATTCTTTTTCCCAATGTAGGCCTCTTAGCGCTTAGCATGTCCAATTGCAGTTTCTACAGAAAGAGTGTTTCAGAACGGCTCAATCAAAAGTAAGGTTCAACTCTGTTAGTTGAATGCACAGAACAGAAAGAATTTTCACAGAATGCTACTGTGTAGTTTATATTTAAATATATTCCTTTTTCCACTATTACCCTCTTAGGGCTCCGAATGTCCACTTGCATTTTCTACAGAAAGAGTGTTAAGAACTGCGCAATCAAAAGTATGGTTTAACTCTGTTAGCTTAATGAACATATCAGAAATAAGTTTCACACAATGCTTCTGTGTAGTTTTTATTTGAAGATATTATTTTTCCCAATATAGGCCTCTTAGCGCTCAGACTGTCCAATTGCAGTTTCTACAGAAAGAGTGTTTCAGAAAGGCTCAATCAAAAGTCAGGTTCAACTCTGTTAGTTGAATGCACAGAACAGAAAGAAGTTTCATACAATGCTTCTGTGTAGTTTATATTTGAACATATTCTTTTTTCCACTCTTACCCACTTAGCGCTACGAATGTCCAGTTGCATTTTCTACAGACAGAGTGTTTCAAAACTGCTCAATCAAAAGTATGGTTTAACTCTGTTAGCTGAATGCTCAGATCAGAAAGAAGTTTCACAGAATGCTTCTGTGTAGTTTATATTTGAATATATTCCTTTTTCCACTACTACTCTCTTAGCGCTCCAAATGTCCAGTTGCATTTTCTACAGAAAGAGTGTTCAGATCTGCTCAATCAAATGTATGGTTTAACTCTGTTAGCTGAATGCACAGATCAGAAAGAAGTTTCACAGAATGATTCTGTGTAGTTTATATTTGGAGACATTCCTTTTTCCACTATTACCCTCTTAGCGCTCCGAATCTCCACTTGCATTTTCTACAGAAAGAGTGTTTCAGAACGGCTCAATCAAAACTAAGGTTCAACTCTTTTAGTTGAACAAACAGAACAGAAAGAAGTTTCACACAATTCTTCTGTGTAGTTTTTATTTGTAGACATTCTTTCTCCCAATATAGGCCTCTTAGCGCTCAGAATGTCCAATTGCAGTTTCTACAGAAAGAGTGTTTCAGAACGGCTCCATCAAAAGTAAGGTTCAACTCTGTTAGTTGAATGCACAGAAAAGAAAGAAGTTTCATACAATGCTTCTGTGTAGTTTATATTTGAACATATTCTTTTTTCCACTATTACCCACTTAGCGCTACGAATGTCCAGTTGCATTTTCTACAGACAGAGTGTTTCAAAACTGCTCAATCAAAAGTATGGTTTAACTCTGTTAGCTGAATGCTCAGATCAGAAAGAAGTTTCACAGAATGCTTCTGTGTAGTTTATATTTGAATATATTCCTTTTTCCACTACTACGCTCTTAGCGCTCCAAATGTCCAGTTGCATTTTCTACAGAAAGAGTGTTCAGATCTGCTCAATCAAAAGTATGGTTTAACTCTGTTAGCTGAATGCACAGATCAGAAAGAAGTTTCACCGAATGATTCTGTGTAGTTTATATTTGAAGACATTCCTTTTTCCACTATTACCTTCTTAGCGCTCCGAATCTCCACTTGCATTTTCTACAAAAAGAGTGATTCATAACTGCTCAATCAAAAATATGTTTTATCTCTGTTAACTGAATTTACAGATCAGAAATAAGTTTCACAGAATGCATCTTTGTAGTTTTTATTTGAAGATATACTTTTTCCCAATGTAGGCGTCTTAGCGCTTAGCATGTCCAATTGCAGTTTCTACAGAAAGAGTGTTTCAGAACGGCTCAATCAAAAGTAAGGTTCAACTCTGTTAGTTGAATACACAGAACAGAAATAATTTTCACAGAATGCTACTGTGTAGTTTATATTTGAATATATTCCTTTTTCCACTATTACCCTCTTAGCGCTCCGAATGTCCACTTGCATTTTCTACAGAAAGAGTGTTCAGAACTGCGCAATCAAAAGTATGGTTTAACTCTATTAGCTTAATGAACATATCAGAAATAAGTTTCACACAATGCTTCTGTGTAGTTTTTATTTGAAGATATTATTTTTCACAATGTAGGCCTCTTAGCGCTCAGATTGTCCAATTGCAGTTTCTACAGAAAGAGTGTTTCAGAAAGGCTCAATCAAAAGTAAGGTTCAACTCTGTTAGTTGAATGCACAGAACAGAAAGAAGTTTCACAGAATGCTACTGTGTAGTTTATATTTGTATATATTCCTTTTTCCACTATTGCACTCTTAGCGCTCCGAATGTCCACTTGCATTTTCTACAGAAAGAGTGTTCAGAACTGCGCAATCAAAAGTATGGTTTAACTCTGTTAGCTTAATGAACATATCAGAAATAAGTTTCACACAATGCTTCTGTGTAGTTTTTATTTGAAGATATTATTTTTCCCAATATAGGCCTCTTAGCGCTCAGATTGTCCAATTGCAGTTTCTACAGAAAGAGTGTTTCAGAAAGGCTCAATCAAAAGTCAGATTCAACTCTGTTAGTTGAATGCACAGAACAGAAAGTAGTTTCATACAATGCTTCTGTGTAGTTTATATTTGAACATATTCTTTTTTCCACTATTACCCACTTAGCGCTACGAATGTCCAGTTGCATTTTCTACAGACAGAGTGTTTCAAAACTGCTCAATCAAAAGTATGGTTTAACTCTGTTAGCTGAATGCTCAGATCAGAAAGAAGTTTCACAGAATGCTTCTGTTTAGTTTATATTTGAATATATTCCTTTTTCCACTACTACGCTCTTAGCGCTCCAAATGTCCAGTTGCATTTTCTACAGAAAGTGTTTTCAGATCTGCTCAATCAAAAGTATGGTTTAACTGTGTTAGCTGAATGCACTGATCAGAAAGAAGTTTCACCGAATGATTCTGTGTAGTTTATATTTGAAGACATTCCTTTTTCCACTATTACCCTCTTAGCGCTCCGAATCTCCACTTGCATTTTCTACAAAAACAGTGTTTCATAACTGCTCAATCAAAAATATGTTTTATCTCTGTTAACTGAATTTACAGATCAGAAATAAGTTTCCCAGAATGCATCTGTGTAGTTTTTATTTGAAGATATTCTTTTTCCCAATGTAGGCCTCTAAGCGCTTAGCATGTCCAATTGCAGTTTCTACAGAAAGAGTGTTTCAGAACGGCTCAATCAAAAGTAAGATTCAACTCTGTTAGTTGAATGCACAGAACAGAAAGAATTTTCACAGAATGCTACTGTGTAGTTTATATTTGAATATATTCCTTTTTCCACTATTACCCTCTTAGCGCTCCGAATGTCCACTTGCATTTTCTACAGAAAGAGTGTTCAGAACTGCGCAATCAAAAGTATGGTTTAACTCTGTTAGCTTAATGAACATATCAGAAATAAGCTTCACACAATGCTTCTGTGTAGTTTTTATTTGAAGATATTATTTTTCGCAATAGAGGCCTCTTAGCGCTCAGAATGTCCAATTGCAGTTTCTACAGAAAGAGTGTTTCAGAAAGGCTCAATCAAAAGTAAGGTTCAACTCTGTTAGTTGAATGCACAGAACAGAAAGAAGTTTCATACAATGCTTCTGTGTAGTTTATATTTGAACATATATTTTTTCCACTATTACCCACTTAGCGCTACGAATGTCCAGTTGCATTTTCTACAGACAGAGTGTTTCAAAACTGCTCAATCAAAAGTATGGTTTAACTCTGTTAGCTGAATGCTCAGATCAGAAAGAAGTTTCACAGAATGCTTCTGTGTAGTTTATATTTGAATATATTCCTTTTTCCACTACTACGCTCTTAGCGCTCCAAATGTCCAGTTGCATTTTCTACAGAAAGAGTGTTCAGATCTGCTCAATCAAAAGTATGGTTTAACTGTGTTAGCTGAATGCACAGAACAGAAAGAAGTTTCACCGAATGATTCTGTGTAGTTTATATTTGAAGACATTCCTTTTTCCACTATTACCCTCTTAGCGCTCCGAACCTCCACTAACATTTTCTACAAAAAGAGTGTTTCATAACTGCTCAATCAAAAATATGTTTTATCTCTGTTAACTGAATTTACAGATCAGAAATAAGTTTCCCAGAATGCATCTGTGTAGTTTTTATTTGAAGATATTCTTTTTCCCAATGTAGGCCTCTTAGCGCTTAGCATGTCCAATTGCAGTTTCTACAGAAAGAGTGTTTCAGAACGGCTCAATCAAAAGTAAGGTTCAACTCTGTTAGTTGAATGCACAGAACAGAAAGTATTTTCACCGAATGCTACTGTGTAGTTTATATTTGAATATATTCCTTTTTCCACTATTACCCTCTTAGCGCTCCGAATGTCCACTTGCATTTTCTACAGAAAGAGTGTTCAGATCTGCTCAATCAAAAGTATGTTTTAACTCTGTTAGCTGAATGCACAGATCAGAAAGAAGTTTCACCGAATGATTCTGTGTAGTTTATATTTGAAGACATTCCTTTTTCCACTATTACCCTCTTAGCGCTCCGAATCTCCACTTGCATTTTCTACAAAAAGAGTGATTCATAACTGCTCAATCAAAAATATGTTTTATCTCTGTTAACTGAATTTACAGATCAGAAATAAGTTTCACAGAATGCATCTTTGTAGTTTTTATTTGAAGATATACTTTTTCCCAATGTAGGCGTCTTAGCGCTTAGCATGTCCAATTGCAGTTTCTACAGAAAGAGTGTTTCAGAACGGCTCAATCAAAAGTAAGGTTCAACTCTGTTAGTTGAATGCACAGAACAGAAAGAATTTTCACAGAATGCTACTGTGTAGTTTATATTTGAATATATTCCTTTTTCCACTATTACACTCTTAGCGCTCCGAATGTCCGCTTGCATTTTCTACAGAAAGAGTGTTCAGAACTGCGCAATCAAAAGTATGGTTTAACTCTGTTAGCTTAATGAACATATCAGAAATAAGTTTCACACAATGCTTCTGTGTAGTTTTTATTTGAAGATATTAATTTTCCCAATATAGGCCTCTTAGCGCTCAGATTGTCCAATTGCAGTTTCTACAGAAATAGTGTTTCAGAAAGGCTCAATCAAATGTCAGGTTCAACTCTGTTAGTTGAATGCACAGAACAGAAAGTAGTTTCATACAATGCTTCTGTGTAGTTTATATTTGAACATATTCTTTTTTCCACTATTACCCACTTAGCGCTACGAATGTCCAGTTGCATTTTCTACAGACAGAGTGTTTCAAAACTGTTCAATCAAAAGTATGGTTTAACTCTGTTAGCTGAATGCTCAGATCAGAAAGAAGTTTCACAGAATGCTTCTGTGTAGTTTATATTTGAATATATTCCTTTTTCCACTACTACGCTCTTAGCGCTCCAAATGTCCAGTTGCATTTTCTACAGAAAGAGTGTTCAGATCTGCTCAATCAAAAGTATGGTTTAACTCTGTTAGCTGAATGCACAGATCAGAAAGAAGTTTCACAGAATGATTCTGTGTAGTTTATATTTGGAGACATTCCTTTTTCCACTATTACCCTCTTAGCGCTCCGAATCTCCACTTGCATTTTCTACAGAAAGAGTGTTTCAGAACGGCTCAATCAAAACTAAGGTTCAACTCTTTTAGTTGAACAAACAGAACAGAAAGAAGTTTCACACAATTCTTCTGTGTAGTTTTTATTTGTAGACATTCTTTCTCCCAATATAGGCCTCTTAGCGCTCAGAATGTCCAATTGCAGTTTCTACAGAAAGAGTGTTTCAGAACGGCTCCATCAAAAGTAAGGTTCAACTCTGTTAGTTGAATGCACAGAACAGAAAGAAGTTTCATACAATGCTTCTGTGTAGTTTATATTTGAACATATACTTTTTTCCACTATTACCCACTTAGCGCTACGAATGTCCAGTTGCATTTTCTACAGACAGAGTGTTTCAAAACTGCTCAATCAAAAGTATGCTTTAACTCTGTTAGCTGAATGCTCAGATCAGAAAGAAGTTTCACAGAATGCTTCTGTGTAGTTTATATTTGAATATATTCCTTTTTCCACTACTACGCTCTTAGCGCTCCGAATGTCCAGTTGCATTTTCTACAGAAAGAGTGTTCAGATCTGCTCAATCAAAAGTATGGTTTAACTCTGTTAGCTGAATGCACAGATCAGAAAGAAGTTTCACCGAATGATTCTGTTTAGTTTATATTTGAAGACATTGCTTTTTCCACTATTACCCTCTTAGCGCTCCGAATCTACACTTGAATTTTCTACAAAAAGAGTGTTTCATAACTGCTCAATCAAAAATATGTTTTATCTCTGTTAACTGAATTTACAGATCAGAAATAATTTTCACAGAATGCATCTGTGTAGTTTTTATTTGAAGATATTCTTTTTCCCAATGTAGGCCTCTTAGCGCTTAGCATGTCCAATTGCAGTTTCTACAGAAAGAGTGTTTCAGAACGGCTCAATCAAAAGTAAGGTTCAACTCTGTTAGTTGAATGCACAGAACAGAAAGAATTTTCACAGAATGCTACTGTGTAGTTTATATTTGAATATATTCCTTTTTCCACTATTACACTCTTAGCGCTCCGAATGTCCACTTGCATTTTCTACAGAAAGAGTGTTCAGAACTGCGCAATCAAAAGTATGGTTTAACTCTGTTAGCTTAATGAACATATCAGAAATAAGTTTCACACAATGCTTCTGTGTAATTTTTATTTGAAGATATTATTTTTCCCAATAGAGGCCTCTTAGCGCTCAGCCTGTCCAATTGCAGTTTCTACAGAAAGAGTGTTTCAGAAAGGCTCAATCAAAAGTCAGGTTCAACTCTGTTAGTTGAATGCACAGAAAAGAAAGTAGTTTCATACAATGCTTCTGTGTAGTTTATATTTGAACATATTCTTTTTTCCACTATTACCCACTTAGCGCTACGAATGTCCAGTTGCATTTTCTACAGACAGAGTGTTTCAAAACTGCTCAATCAAAAGTATGGTTTAACTCTGTTAGCTGAATGCTCAGATCAGAAAGAAGTTTCACAGAATGCTTCTGTGTAGTTTATATTTGAATATATTCCTTTTTCCACTACTACGCTCTTAGCGCTCCAAATGTCCAGTTGCATTTTCTACAGAAAGAGTGTTCAGATCTGCTCAATCAAAAGTATGGTTTAACTGTGTTAGCTGAATGCACAGATCAGAAAGAAGTTTCACCAAATGATTCTGTGTAGTTTATATTTGAAGACATTCCTTTTTCCACTATTACCCTCTTAGCGCTCCGAATCTCCACTTGCATTTTCTACAGAAAGAGTGTTTCAGAACGGCTCAATCAAAACTAAGGTTCAACTCTTTAGTTGAACAAACAGAACAGAAAGAAGTTTCACACAATTCTTCTGTGTAGTTTTTATTTGTAGACATTCTTTTTCCCAATATAGGCCTCTTAGCGCTCAGAATGTCCAATTGCAGTTTCTACAGAAAGAGTGTTTCAGAAAGGCTCAATCAAAAGTCAGGTTCAACTCTGTTAGTTGAATGCACAGAAAAGAAAGAAGTTTCATACAATGCTTCTGTGTAGTTTATATTTGAACATATTCTTTTTTCCACTATTACCCACTTAGCGCTACGAATGTCCAGTTGCATTTTCTACAGACAGAGTGTTTCAAAACTGCTCAATCAAAAGTATGGTTTAACTCTGTTAGCTGAATGCTCAGATCAGAAAGAAGTTTCACAGAATGCTTCTGTGTAGTTTATATTTGAATATATTCCTTTTTCCACTACTACGCTCTTAGCGCTCCAAATGTCCAGTTGCATTTTCTAAAGAAAGAGTGTTCAGATCTGCTCAATCAAAAGTATGGTTTAACTGTGTTAGCTGAATGCACAGATCAGAAAGAAGTTTCACCGAATGATTCTGTGTAGTTTATATTTGAAGACATTCCTTTTTCCACTATTACCCTCTTAGCGCTCCGAATCTCCACTTGCATTTTCTACAGAAAGAGTGTTTCAGAACGGCTCAATCAAAACTAAGGTTCAACTCTTTTAGTTGAACAAACAGAACAGAAAGAAGTTTCACACAATTCTTCTGTGTAGTTTTTATTTGTAGACATTCTTTTTCCCAATATAGGCCTCTTAGCGCTCAGAATGTCCAATTGCAGTTTCTACAGAAAGAGTGTTTCAGAACGGCTCAATCAAAAGTAAGGTTCAACTCTGTTAGTTGAATGCACAGAAAAGAAAGAAGTTTCATACAATGCTTCTGTGTAGTTTATATTTGAACACATTCTTTTTTCCACTATTACCCACTTAGCGCTACGAATGTCCAGTTGCATTTTCTACAGACAGAGTGTTTCAAAACTGCTCAATCAAAAGTATGGTTTAACTCTGTTAGCTGAATGCTCAGATCAGAAAGAAGTTTCACAGAATGCTTCTGTGTAGTTTATATTTGAATATATTCCTTTTTCCACTACTACGCTCTTAGCGCTCCAAATGTCCAGTTGCATTTTCTACAGAAAGAGTGTTCAGATCTGCTCAATCAAAAGTATGGTTTAACTCTGTTAGCTGAATGCACAGATCAGAAAGAAGTTTCACCGAATGATTCTGTGTAGTTTATATTTGAAGACATTCCTTTTTCCACTATTACCTTCTTAGCGCTCCGAATCTCCACTTGCATTTTCTACAAAAAGAGTGATTCATAACTGCTCAATCAAAAATATGTTTTATCTCTGTTAACTGAATTTACAGATCAGAAATAAGTTTCACAGAATGCATCTTTGTAGTTTTTATTTGAAGATATACTTTTTCCCAATGTAGGCGTCTTAGCGCTTAGCATGTCCAATTGCAGTTTCTACAGAAAGAGTGTTTCAGAACGGCTCAATCAAAAGTAAGGTTCAACTCTGTTAGTTGAATACACAGAACAGAAATAATTTTCACAGAATGCTACTGTGTAGTTTATATTTGAATATATTCCTTTTTCCACTATTACCCTCTTAGCGCTCCGAATCTCCACTTGCATTTTCTACAAAAACAGTGTTTCATAACTGCTCAATCAAAAATATGTTTTATCTCTGTTAACTGAATTTACAGATCAGAAATAAGTTTCCCAGAATGCATCTGTGTAGTTTTTATTTGAAGATATTCTTTTTCCCAATGTAGGCCTCTAAGCGCTTAGCATGTCCAATTGCAGTTTCTACAGAAAGAGTGTTTCAGAACGGCTCAATCAAAAGTAAGATTCAACTCTGTTAGTTGAATGCACAGAACAGAAAGAATTTTCACAGAATGCTACTGTGTAGTTTATATTTGAATATATTCCTTTTTCCACTATTACCCTCTTAGCGCTCCGAATGTCCACTTGCATTTTCTACAGAAAGAGTGTTCAGAACTGCGCAATCAAAAGTATGGTTTAACTCTGTTAGCTTAATGAACATATCAGAAATAAGCTTCACACAATGCTTCTGTGTAGTTTTTATTTGAAGATATTATTTTTCGCAATAGAGGCCTCTTAGCGCTCAGAATGTCCAATTGCAGTTTCTACAGAAAGAGTGTTTCAGAAAGGCTCAATCAAAAGTAAGGTTCAACTCTGTTAGTTGAATGCACAGAACAGAAAGAAGTTTCATACAATGCTTCTGTGTAGTTTATATTTGAACATATATTTTTTCCACTATTACCCACTTAGCGCTACGAATGTCCAGTTGCATTTTCTACAGACAGAGTGTTTCAAAACTGCTCAATCAAAAGTATGGTTTAACTCTGTTAGCTGAATGCTCAGATCAGAAAGAAGTTTCACAGAATGCTTCTGTGTAGTTTATATTTGAATATATTCCTTTTTCCACTACTACGCTCTTAGCGCTCCAAATGTCCAGTTGCATTTTCTACAGAAAGAGTGTTCAGATCTGCTCAATCAAAAGTATGGTTTAACTGTGTTAGCTGAATGCACAGAACAGAAAGAAGTTTCACCGAATGATTCTGTGTAGTTTATATTTGAAGACATTCCTTTTTCCACTATTACCCTCTTAGCGCTCCGAATCTCCACTTGCATTTTCTACAAAAAGAGTGTTTCATAACTGCTCAATCAAAAATATGTTTTATCTCTGTTAACTGAATTTACAGATCAGAAATAAGTTTCCCAGAATGCATCTGTGTAGTTTTTATTTGAAGATATTCTTTTTCCCAATGTAGGCCTCTTAGCGCTTAGCATGTCCAATTGCAGTTTCTACAGAAAGAGTGTTTCAGAACGGCTCAATCAAAAGTAAGGTTCAACTCTGTTAGTTGAATGCACAGAACAGAAAGAATTTTCACCGAATGCTACTGTGTAGTTTATATTTGAATATATTCCTTTTTCCACTATTACCCTCTTAGCGCTCCGAATGTCCACTTGCATTTTCTACAGAAAGAGTGTTCAGAACTGCACAATCAAAAGTATGGTTTAACTCTGTTAGCTTAATGAACATATCAGAAATAAGTTTCACACAATGCTTCTGTGTAGTTTTTATTTGAAGATATTATTTTTCCCAATAGATGCCTCTTAGCGCTCAGAATGTCCAATTGCAGTTTCTACAGAAAGAGTGTTTCAGAAAGGCTCAATCAAAAGTCAGGTTCAACTCTGTTAGTTGAATGCACAGAACAGAAAGAAGTTTCATACAATGCTTCTGTGTAGTTTTTATTTGAACATATTCTTTTTTCCACTATTACCAACTTAGCGCTACGAATGTCCAGTTGCATTTTCTACAGACAGAGTGTTTCAAAACTGCTCAATCAAAAGTATGGTTTAACTCTGTTAGCTGAATGCTCAGATCAGAAAGAAGTTTCACAGAATGCTTCTGTGTAGTTTATATTTGAATATATTCCTTTTTCCACTACTACTCTCTTAGCGCTCCAAATGTCCAGTTGCATTTTCTACAGAAAGAGTGTTCAGATCTGCTCAATCAAAAGTATGGTTTAACTCTGTTAGCTGAATGCACAGATCAGAAAGAATTTTCACAGAATGATTCTGTGTAGTTTATATTTGGAGACATTCCTTTTTCCACTATTACCCTCTTAGCGCTCCGAATCTCCACTTGCATTTTCTACAGAAAGAGTGTTTCAGAACGGCTCAATTCAAACTAAGGTTCAACTCTTTTAGTTGAACAAACAGAACAGAAAGAAGTTTCACACAATTCTTCTGTGTAGTTTTTATTTGTAGACATTCTTTTTCCCAATATAGGCCTCTTAGCGCTCAGAATGTCCAATTGCAGTTTCTACAGAAAGAGTGTTTCAGAACGGCTCAATGAAAAGTAAGGTTCAACTCTGTTAGTTGAATGCACAGAACAGAAAGAAGTTTCATACAATGATTCTGTGTAGTTTATATTTGAACATATTCTTTTTTCCACTATTACCCACTTAGCGCTACGAATGTCCAGTTGCATTTTCTACAGACAGAGTGTTTCAAAACTGCTCAATCAAAAGTATGGTTTAACACTGTTAGCTGAATGCTCAGATCAGAAAGAAGTTTCACAGAATGCTTCTGTGTAGTTTATATTTGAATATATTCCTTTTTCCACTACTACGCTCTTAGTGCTCCAAATGTCCAGTTGCATTTTCTACAGAAAGAGTGTTCAGATCTGCTCAATTAAAAGTATGTTTTAACTCTGTTAGCTGAATGCACAGATCAGAAAGAAGTTTCACCGAATGATTCTGTGTAGTTTATATTTGAAGACATTCCTTTTTCCACTATTACCCTCTTAGCGCTCCGAATGTCCACTTGCATTTTCTACAAAAAGAGTGATTCATAACTGCTCAATCAAAAATATGTTTTATCTCTGTTAACTGAATTTACAGATCAGAAATAAGTTTCACAGAATGCATCTTTGTAGTTTTTATTTGAAGATATACTTTTTCCCAATGTAGGCGTCTTAGCGCTTAGCATGTCCAATTGCAGTTTCTACAGAAAGAGTGTTTCAGAACGGCTCAATCAAAAGTAAGGTTCAACTCTGTTAGTTGAATGCACAGAACAGAAAGAATTTTCACAGAATGCTACTGTGTAGTTTATATTTGAATATATTCCTTTTTCCACTATTACACTCTTAGCGCTCCGAATGTCCACTTGCATTTTCTACAGAAAGAGTGTTCAGAACTGCGCAATCAAAAGTATGGTTTAACTCTGTTAGCTTAATGAACATATCAGAAATAAGTTTCACACAATGCTTCTGTGTAGTTTTTATTTGAAGATATTATTTTTCCCAATATAGGCCTCTTAGCGCTCAGATTGTCCAATTGCAGTTTCTACAGAAAGAGTGTTTCAGAAAGGCTCAATCAAATGTCAGGTTCAACTCTGTTAGTTGAATGCACAGAACAGAAAGTAGTTTCATACAATGCTTCTGTGTAGTTTATATTTGAACATATTCTTTTTTCCACTATTACCCACTTAGCGCTACGAATGTCCAGTTGCATTTTCTACAGACAGAGTGTTTCAAAACTGTTCAATCAAAAGTATGGTTTAACTCTGTTAGCTGAATGCTCAGATCAGAAAGAAGTTTCACAGAATGCTTCTGTGTAGTTTATATTTGAATATATTCCTTTTTCCACTACTACGCTCTTAGCGCTCCAAATGTCCAGTTGCATTTTCTACAGAAAGTGTTTTCAGATCTGCTCAATCAAAAGTATGGTTTAACTGTGTTAGCTGAATGCACTGATCAGAAAGAAGTTTCACCGAATGATTCTGTGTAGTTTATATTTGAAGACATTCCTTTTTCCACTATTACCCTCTTAGCGCTCCGAATCTCCACTTGCATTTTCTAAAAAAAGAGTGTTTCATAACTGCTCAATCAAAAATATGTTTTATCTCTGTTAACTGAATTTACAGATCAGAAATAAGTTTCCCAGAATGCATCTGTGTAGTTTTTATTTGAAGATATTCTTTTTCCCAATGTAGGCCTCTTAGCGCTTAGCATGTCCAATTGCAGTTTCTACAGAAAGAGTGTTTCAGAACGGCTCAATCAAAAGTAAGATTCAACTCTGTTAGTTGAATGCACAGAACAGAAAGAATTTTCACAGAATGCTACTGTGTAGTTTATATTTGAATATATTCCTTTTTCCACTATTACCCTCTTAGCGCTCCGAATGTCCACTTGCATTTTCTACAGAAAGAGTGTTCAGAACTGCGCAATCAAAAGTATGGTTTAACTCTGTTAGCTTAATGAACATATCAGAAATAAGCTTCACACAATGCTTCTGTGTAGTTTTTATTTGAAGATATTATTTTTCCAAATAGAGGCCTCTTAGCGCTCAGAATGTCCAATTGCAGTTTCTACAGAAAGAGTGTTTCAGAAAGGCTCAATCAAAAGTAAGCTTCAACTCTGTTAGTTGAATGCACAGAACAGAAAGAAGTTTCATACAATGCTTCTGTGTAGTTTATATTTGAACATATACTTTTTTCCACTATTACCAACTTAGCGCTACGAATGTCCAGTTGCATTTTCTACAGACAGAGTGTTTCAAAACTGCTCAATCAAAAGTATGGTTTAACTCTGTTAGCTGAATGCTCAGATCAGAAAGAAGTTTCACAGAATGCTTCTGTGTAGTTTATATTTGAATATATTCCTTTTTCCACTACTACGCTCTTAGCGCTCCAAATGTCCAGTTGCATTTTCTACAGAAAGAGTGTTCAGATCTGCTCAATCAAAAGTATGGTTTAACTGTGTTAGCTGAATGCACAGATCAGAAAGAAGTTTCACCGAATGATTCTGTGTAGTTTATATTTGAAGACATTCCTTTTTCCACTATTACCCTCTTAGCGCTCCGAATCTCCACTTGCATTTTCTACAAAAAGTGTGTTTCATAACTGCTCAATCAAAAATATGTTTTATCTCTGTTAACTGAATTTACAGATCAGAAATAAGTTTCCCAGAATGCATCTGTGTAGTTTTTATTTGAAGATATTCTTTTTCCCAATGTAGGCCTCTTAGCGCTTAGCATGTCCAATTGCAGTTTCTACAGAAAGAGTGTTTCAGAACGGCTCAATCAAAAGTAAGGTTCAACTCTGTTAGTTGAATGCACAGAACAGAAAGAATTTTCACAGAATGCTACTGTGTAGTTTATATTTGAACATATTCCTTTTTCCACTATTACCCTCTTAGCGCTCCGAATGTCCACTTGCATTTTCTACAGAAAGAGTGTTCAGAACTGCACAATCAAAAGTATGGTTTAACTCTGTTAGCTTAATGAACATATCAGAAATAAGTTTCACACAATGCTTCTGTGTAGTTTTTATTTGAAGATATTATTTTTCCCAATAGAGGCCTCTTAGCGCTCAGAATGTCCAATTGCAGTTTCTACAGAAAGAGTGTTTCAGAAAGGCTCAATCAAAAGTCAGGTTCAACTCTGTTAGTTGAATGCACAGAACAGAAAGAAGTTTCATACAATGCTTCTGTGTAGTTTTTATTTGAACATATTCTTTTTTCCACTATTACCAACTTAGCGCTACGAATGTCCAGTTGCATTTTCTACAGACAGAGTGTTTCAAAACTGCTCAATCAAAAGTATGGTTTAACTCTGTTAGCTGAATGCTCAGATCAGAAAGAAGTTTCACAGAATGCTTCTGTGTAGTTTATATTTGAATATATTAATTTTTCCACTACTACTCTCTTAGCGCTCCAAATGTCCAGTTGCATTTTCTACAGAAAGAGTGTTCAGATCTGCTCAATCAAAACTATGGTTTAACTCTGTTAGCTGAATGCACAGATCAGAAAGAATTTTCACAGAATGATTCTGTGTAGTTTATATTTGGAGACATTCCTTTTTCCACTATTACCCTCTTAGCGCTCCGAATCTCCACTTGCATTTTCTACAGAAAGAGTGTTTCAGAACGCCTCAATCAAAACTAAGTTTCAACTCTTTTAGTTGAACAAACAGAACAGAAAGAAGTTTCACACAATTCTTCTGTGTAGTTTTTATTTGTAGACATTCTTTTTCCCAATATAGGCCTCTTAGCGCTCAGAATGTCCAATTGCAGTTTCTACAGAAAGAGTGTTTCAGAACGGCTCAATCAAAAGTAAGGTTCAACTCTGTTAGTTGAATGCACAGAACAGAAAGAAGTTTCATACAATGCTTCTGTGTAGTTTATATTTGAACATATTCTTTTTTCCACTATTACCCACTTAGCGCTACGAATGTCCAGTTGCATTTTCTACAGACAGAGTGTTTCAAAACTGCTCAATCAAAAGTATGGTTTAACTCTGTTAGCTGAATGCTCAGATCAGAAAGAAGTTTCACAGAATGCTTCTGTGTAGTTTATATTTGAATATATTCCTTTTTCCACTACTACGCTCTTAGCGCTCCAAATGTCCAGTTGCATTTTCTACAGAAAGAGTGTTCAGATCTGCTCAATCAAAAGTATGGTTTAACTCTGTTAGCTGAATGCACAGATCAGAAAGAAGTTTCACCGAATGATTCTGTGTAGTTTATATTTGAAGACATTCCTTTTTCCACTATTACCCTCTTAGCGCTCCGAATCTCCACTTGCATTTTCTACAAAAAGAGTGATTCATAACTGCTCAATCAAAAATATGTTTTATCTCTGTTAACTGAATTTACAGATCAGAAATAAGTTTCACAGAATGCATCTTTGTAGTTTTTATTTGAAGATATACTTTTTCCCAATGTAGGCGTCTTAGCGCTTAACATGTCCAATTGCAGTTTCTACAGAAAGAGTGTTTCAGAACGGCTCAATCAAAAGTAAGGTTCAACTCTGTTAGTTGAATACACAGAACAGAAAGAATTTTCACAGAATGCTACTGTGTAGTTTATATTTGAATATATTCCTTTTTCCACTATTACCCTCTTAGCGCTCCGAATGTCCACTTGCATTTTCTACAGAAAGAGTGTTCAGAAGTGCGCAATCAAAAGTATGGTTTAACTCTATTAGCTTAATGAACATATCAGAAATAAGTTTCACACAATGCTTCTGTGTAGTTTTTATTTGAAGATATTATTTTTCCCAATATAGGCCTCTTAGCGCTCAGATTGTCCAATTGCAGTTTCTACAGAAAGAGTGTTTCAGAAAGGCTCAATCAAAAGTAAGGTTCAACTCTGTTAGTTGAATGCACAGAACAGAAAGAAGTTTCATACAATGCTTCTGTGTAGTTTATATTTGAACATATTCTTTTTTCCACTATTACCCACGTAGCGCTACGAATGTCCAGTTGCATTTTCTACAGACAGAGTGTTTCAAAACTGCTCAATCAAAAGTATGGTTTAACTCTGTTAGCTGAATGCTCAGATCAGAAAGAAGTTTCACAGAATGCTTCTGTGTAGTTTATATTTGAATATATTCCTTTTTCCACTACTACGCTCTTAGCGCTCCAAATGTCCAGTTGCATTTTCTACAGAAAGAGTGTTCAGATCTGCTCAATCAAAAGTATGGTTTAACTCTGTTAGCTGAATGCACAGATCAGAAAGAAGTTTCACCGAATGATTCTGTTTAGTTTATATTTGAAGACATTCCTTTTTCCACTATTACCCTCTTAGCGCTCCGAATCTCCACTTGCATTTTCTACAAAAAGAGTGTTTCATAACTGCTCAATCAAAAATATGTTTTATCTCTGTTAACTGAATTTACAGATCAGAAATAAGTTTCACAGAATGCATCTGTGTAGTTTTTATTTGAAGATATTCTTTTTCCCAATGTAGGCCTCTTAGCGCTTAGCATGTCCAATTGCAGTTTCTACAGAAAGAGTGTTTCAGAACGGCTCAATCAAAAGTAAGGTTCAACTCTGTTAGTTGAATGCACAGAACAGAAAGAATTTTCACAGAATGCTACTGTGTAGTTTATATTTGAATATATTCCTTTTTCAACTATTACACTCTTAGCGCTCCGAATGTCCACTTGCATTTTCTACAGAAAGAGTGTTCAGAACTGCGCAATCAAAAGTATGGTTTAACTCTGTTAGCTTAATGAACATATCAGAAATAAGTTTCACACAATGCTTCTGTGTAGTTTTTATTTGAAGATATTATTTTTCCCAATATAGGCCTCTTAGCGCTCAGATTGTCCAATTGCAGTTTCTACAGAAAGAGTGTTTCAGAAAGGCTCAATCAAAAGTCAGGTTCAACTCTGTTAGTTGAATGCACAGAACAGAAAGTAGTTTCATACAATGCTTCTGTGTAGTTTATATTTGAACATATTCTTTTTTCCACTATTACCCACTTAGCGCTACGAATGTCCAGTTGCATTTTCTACAGACAGAGTGTTTCAAAACTGCTCAATCAAAAGTATGGTTTAACTCTGTTAGCTGAATGCTCAGATCAGAAAGAAGTTTCACAGAATGCTTCTGTGTAGTTTATATTTGAATATATTCCTTTTTCCACTACTACGCTCTTAGCGCTCCAAATGTCCAGTTGCATTTTCTACAGAAAGAGTGTTCAGATCTGCTCAATCAAAAGTATGGTTTAACTGTGTTAGCTGAATGCACAGATCAGAAAGAAGTTTCACCGAATGATTCTGTGTAGTTTATATTTGAAGACATTCCTTTTTCCACTATTACCCTCTTAGCGCTCCGAATCTCCACTTGCATTTTCTACAAAAAGAGTGTTTCATAACTGCTCAATCAAAAATATGTTTTATCTCTGTTAACTGAATTTACAGATCAGAAATAAGTTTCCCAGAATGCATCTGTGTAGTTTTTATTTGAAGATATTCTTTTTCCCAATGTAGGCCTCTTAGCGCTTAGCATGTCCAATTGCAGTTTCTACAGAAAGAGTGTTTCAGAATGGCTCAATCAAAAGTAAGGTTCAACTCTGTTAGTTGAATGCACAGAACAGAAAGAATTTTCACAGAATGCTACTGTGTAGTTTATATTTGAATATATTCCTTTTTCCACTATTACCCTCTTAGCGCTCCGAATGTCCACTTGCATTTTCTACAGAAAGAGTGTTCAGAACTGCACAATCAAAAGTATGGTTTAACTCTGTTAGCTTAATGAACATATCAGAAATAAGTTTCACACAATGCTTCTGTGTAGTTTTTATTTGAAGATATTATTTTTCCCAATAGAGGCCTCTTAGCGCTCAGAATGTCCAATTGCAGTTTCTACAGAAAGAGTGTTTCAGAAAGGCTCAATCAAAAGTCAGGTTCAACTCTGTTAGTTGAATGCACAGAACAGAAAGAAGTTTCATACAATGCTTCTGTGTAGTTTTTATTTGAACATATTCTTTTTTCCACTATTACCAACTTAGCGCTACGAATGTCCAGTTGCATTTTCTACAGACAGAGTGTTTCAAAACTGCTCAATCAAAAGTATGGTTTAACTCTGTTAGCTGAATGCTCAGATCAGAAAGAAGTTTCACAGAATGCTTCTGTGTAGTTTATATTTGAATATATTAATTTTTCCACTACTACTCTCTTAGCGCTCCAAATGTCCAGTTGCATTTTCTACAGAAAGAGTGTTCAGATCTGCTCAATCAAAAGTATGGTTTAACTCTGTTAGCTGAATGCACAGATCAGAAAGAATTTTCACAGAATGATTCTGTGTAGTTTATATTTGGAGACATTCCTTTTTCCACTATTACCCTCTTAGCGCTCCGAATCTCCACTTGCATTTTCTACAGAAAGAGTGTTTCAGAACGGCTCAATCAAAACTAAGGTTCAACTCTTTTAGTTGAACAAACAGAACAGAAAGAAGTTTCACACAATTCTTCTGTGTAGTTTTTATTTGTAGACATTCTTTTTCCCAATATAGGCCTCTTAGCGCTCAGAATGTCCAATTGCAGTTTCTACAGAAAGAATGTTTCAGAACGGCTCAATGAAAAGTAAGGTTCAACTCTGTTAGTTGAATGCACAGAACAGAAAGAAGTTTCATACACTGCTTCTGTGTAGTTTATATTTGAACATATTCTTTTTTCCACTATTACCCACTTAGCGCTACGAATGTCCAGTTGCATTTTCTACAGACAGAGTGTTTCAAAACTGCTCAATCAAAAGTATGGTTTAACTCTGTTAGCTGAATGCTCAGATCAGAAAGAAGTTTCACAGAATGCTTCTGTGTAGTTTATATTTGAATATATTCCTTTTTCCACTACTACGCTCTTAGCGCTCCAAATGTCCAGTTGCATTTTCTACAGAAAGAGTGTTCAGATCTGCTCAATCAAAAGTATGGTTTAACTCTGTTAGCTGAATGCACAGATCAGAAAGAAGTTTCACCGAATGATTCTGTGTAGTTTATATTTGAAGACATTCCTTTTTCCACTATTACCCTCTTAGCGCTCCGAATCTCCACTTGCATTTTCTACAAAAAGAGTGATTCATAACTGCTCAATCAAAAATATGTTTTATCTCTGTTAACTGAATTTACAGATCAGAAATAAGTTTCACAGAATGCATCTTTGTAGTTTTTATTTGAAGATATACTTTTTCCCAATGTAGGCGTCTTAGCGCTTAGCATGTCCAATTGCAGTTTCTACAGAAAGAGTGTTTCAGAACGGCTCAATCAAAAGTAAGGTTCAACTCTGTTAGTTGAATACACAGAACAGAAAGAATTTTCACAGAATGCTACTGTGTAGTTTATATTTGAATATATTCCTTTTTCCACTATTACCCTCTTAGCGCTCCGAATGTCCACTTGCATTTTCTACAGAAAGAGTGTTCAGAACTGCGCAATCAAAAGTATGGTTTAACTCTATTAGCTTAATGAACATATCAGAAATAAGTTTCACACAATGCTTCTGTGTAGTTTTTATTTGAAGATATTATTTTTCCCAATATAGGCCTCTTAGCGCTCAGATTGTCCAATTGCAGTTTCTACAGAAAGAGTGTTTCAGAAAGGCTCAATCAAAAGTAAGGTTCAACTCTGTTAGTTGAATGCACAGAAGAGAAAGAAGTTTCATACAATGCTTCTGTGTAGTTTATATTTGAACATATTCTTTTTTCCACTATTACCCACTTAGCGCTACGAATGTCCAGTTGCATTTTCTACAGACAGAGTGTTTCAAAACTGCTCAATCAAAAGTATGGTTTAACTCTGTTAGCTGAATGCTCAGATCAGAAAGAAGTTTCACAGAATGCTTCTGTGTAGTTTATAATTGAATATATTCCTTTTTCCACTACTACGCTCTTAGCGCTCCAAATGTCCAGTTGCATTTTCTACAGAAAGAGTGTTCAGATCTGCTCAATCAAAAGTATGGTTTAACTCTGTTAGCTGAATGCACAGATCAGAAAGAAGTTTCACCGAATGATTCTCTTTAGTTTATATTTGAAGACATTCCTTTTTCCACTATTACCCTCTTAGCGCTCCGAATCTCCACTTGCATTTTCTACAAAAAGAGTGTTTCATAACTGCTCAATCAAAAATATGTTTTATCTCTGTTAACTGAATTTACAGATCAGAAATAAGTTTCACAGAATGCATCTGTGTAGTTTTTATTTGAAGATATTCTTTTTCCCAATGTAGGCCTCTTAGCGCTTAGCATGTCCAATTGCAGTTTCTACAGAAAGAGTGTTTCAGAACGGCTCAATCAAAAGTAAGGTTCAACTCTGTTAGTTGAATGCACAGAACAGAAAGAATTTTCACAGAATGCTACTGTGTAGTTTATATTTGAATATATTCCTTTTTCAACTATTACACTCTTAGCGCTCCGAATGTCCACTTGCATTTTCTACAGAAAGAGTGTTCAGAACTGCGCAATCAAAAGTATGGTTTAACCCTGTTAGCTTAATGAACATATCAGAAATAAGTTTCACACAATGCTTCTGTGTAGTTTTTATTTGAAGATATTATTTTTCCCAATATAGGCCTCTTAGCGCTCAGATTGTCCAATTGCAGTTTCTACAGAAAGAGTGTTTCAGAAAGGCTCAATCAAAAGTCAGGTTCAACTCTGTTAGTTGAATGCACAGAACAGAAAGTAGTTTCATACAATGCTTCTGTGTAGTTTATATTTGAACATATTCTTTTTTCCACTATTACCCACTTAGCGCTACGAATGTCCAGTTGCATTTTCTACAGACAGAGTGTTTCAAAACTGCTCAATCAAAAGTATGGTTTAACTCTGTTAGCTGAATGCTCAGATCAGAAAGAAGTTTCACAGAATGCTTCAGTGTAGTTTATATTTGAATATATTCCTTTTTCCACTACTACGCTCTTAGCGCTCCAAATGTCCAGTTGCATTTTCTACAGAAAGTGTGTTCAGATCTGCTCAATCAAAAGTATGGTTTAACTGTGTTAGCTGAATGCACTGATCAGAAAGAAGTTTCACCGAATGATTCTGTGTAGTTTATATTTGAAGACATTCCTTTTTCCACTATTACCCTCTTAGCGCTCCGAATCTCCACTTGCATTTTCTACAAAAAGAGTGTTTCATAACTGCTCAATCAAAAATATGTTTTATCTCTGTTAACCGAATTTACAGATCAGAAATAAGTTTCCCAGAATGCATCTGTGTAGTTTTTATTTGAAGATATTCTTTTTCCCAATGTAGGCCTCTTAGCGCTTAGCATGTCCAATTGCAGTTTCTACAGAAAGAGTGTTTCAGAACGGCTCAATCAAAAGTAAGGTTCAATTCTGTTAGTTGAATGCACAGAACAGAAAGAATTTTCACAGAATGCTACTGTGTAGTTTATATTTGAATATATTCCTTTTTCCACTATTACCCTCTTAGCGCTCCGAATGTCCACTTGCATTTTCTACAGAAAGAGTGTTCAGAACTCCACAATCAAAAGTATGGTTTAACTCTGTTAGCTTAATGAACATATCAGAAATAAGTTTCACACAATGCTTCTGTGTAGTTTTTATTTGAAGATATTATTTTTCCCAATAGAGGCCTCTTAGCGCTCAGAATGTCCAATTGCAGTTTCTACAGAAAGAGTGTTTCAGAAAGGCTCAATCAAAAGTCAGGTTCAACTCTGTTAGTTGAATGCACAGAACAGAAAGAAGTTTCATACAATGCTTCTGTGTAGTTTATATTTGAACATATTCTTTTTTCCACTATTACCAACTTAGCGCTACGAATGTCCAGTTGCATTTTCTACAGACAGAGTGTTTCAAAACTGCTCAATCAAAAGTATGGTTTAACTCTGTTAGCTGAATGCTCAGATCAGAAAGAAGTTTCACAGAATGCTTCTGTGTAGTTTATATTTGAATATAGTCCTTTTTCCACTACTACTCTCTTAGCGCTCCAATTGTCCAGTTGCATTTTCTACAGAAAGAGTGTTCAGATCTGCTCAATCAAAAGTATGGTTTAACTCTGTTAGCTGAATGCACAGATCAGAAAGAAGTTTCACCGAATGTTTCTGTGTAGTTTATATTTGGAGACATTCCTTTTTCCACTATTACCCTCTTAGTGCTCCGAATCTCCACTTGCATTTTCTACAGAAAGAGTGTTTCAGAACGGCTCAATCAAAACTAAGGTTCAAATCTTTTAGTTGAACAAACAGAACAGAAAGATGTTTCACACAATTCTTCTGTGTAGTTTTTATTTGTAGACATTCTTTTTCCCAATATAGGCCTCCTAGCGCTCAGAATGTCCAATTGCAGTTTCTACAGAAAGAGTGTTTCAGAACGGCTCAATCAAAAGTAAGGTTCAACTCTGTTAGTTGAATGCACAGAACAGAAAGAAGTTTCATACAATGATTCTGTGTAGTTTATATTGGAACATATTCTTTTTTCCACTATTACCCACTTAGCGCTACGAATGTCCAGTTGCATTTGCTACAGACAGAGTGTTTCAAAACTGCTCAATCAAAAGTATGGTTTAACTCTGTTAGCTGAATGCTCAGATCAGAAAGAAGTTTCACAGAATGCTTCTGTGTAGTTTATATTTGAATATATTCCTTTTTCCACTACTACGCTCTTAGCGCTCCAAATGTCCAGTTGCATTTCCTACAGAAAGAGTGTTCAGATCTGCTCAATCAATAGTATGGTTTAACTCTGTTATCTGAAAGCACAGATCAGAAAGAAGTTTCACCGAATGATTCTGTGTAGTTTATATTTGAAGACATTTCTTTTTCCACTATTATCCTCTTAGCGCTCCGAATCTCCATTGCATTTTTTACAAAAAGAGTGTTTCATAACTGCTCAATCAAAAATATGTTTTATCTCTGTTAACTGAATTTACAGATCAGAAATAAGTTTCACAGAATGCATCTGTGTAGTTTTTATTTGAAGATATTCTTTTTCCCAATGTAGACCTCTTAGCGCTTAGCATGTCCAATTGCAGTTTCTACAGAAAGAGTGTTTCAGAACGGCTCAATCAAAAGTAAGGTTCAACTCTGTTAGTTGAATGCACAGAACAGAAAGAATTTTCACAGAATGCTACTGTGTAGTTTATATTTGAATATATTCCTTTTTCCACTATTACCCTCTTAGCGCTCCGAATGTCCACTTGCATTTTCTACAGAAAGAGTGTTCAGGACTGCGCAATCAAAAGTATGGTTTAACTCTGTTAGCTTAATGAACATATCAGAAATAAGTTTCACACAATGCTTCTGTGTAGTTTTTATTTGAAGATATTATTTTTCCCAGTAGAGGCCTCTTAGCGCTCAGAATGTCCAATTGCAGTTTCTACAGAAAGAGTGATTCAGAAAGGCTCAATCAAAAGTAAGGTTCAACTCTGTTAGTTGAATGCACAGAACAGAAAGAAGTTT
The DNA here is from genome assembly GCF_028878055.3 of Symphalangus syndactylus. Lineage (NCBI taxonomy): Eukaryota > Metazoa > Chordata > Mammalia > Primates > Hylobatidae > Symphalangus > Symphalangus syndactylus. The sequence continues at coordinate 5,788,639 of NC_072445.2, read as the reverse complement.
CATACAATGCTTCTGTGTAGTTTATATTTGAACATATTCTTTTTTCCACTATTACCCACTTAGCGCTACGAATGTCCAGTTGCATTTTCTACAGACAGAGTGTTTCAAAACTGCTCAATCAAAAGTATGGTTTAACTCTGTTAGCTGAATGCTCAGTTCAGAAAGAAGTTTCACAGAATGCTTCTGTGTAGTTTATATTTGAATATATTCCTTTTTCCACTACTACTCTCTTAGCGCTCCAAATGTCCAGTTGCATTTTCTACAGAAAGAGTGTTCAGATCTGCTCAATCAAAAGTATGGTTTTACTCTGTTAGCTGAATGCACAGATCAGAAAGAAGTTTCACAGAATGATTCTGTGTAGTTTATATTTGGAGACATTCCTTTTTCCACTATTACCCTCTTAGCGCTCTGAATCTCCACTTGCATTTTCTACAGAAAGAGTGTTTCAGAACGGCTCAATCAAAACTAAGGTTCAACTCTTTTAGTTGAACAAACAGAACAGAAAGAAGTTTCACACAATTCTTCTGTGTAGTTTTTATTTGTAGACATTCTTTTTCCCAATATAGGCCTCTTAGCGCTCAGAATGCCAATTGCAGTTTCTACAGAAAGAGTGTTTCAGAACGGCTTAATCAAAAGTAAGGTTCAACTCTGTTAGTTGAATGCACAGAACAGAAAGAAGTTTCATACAATGCTTCTGTGTAGTTTATATTTGAACATATTCTTTTTTCCACTATTACCCACTTAGCGCTACGAATGTCCAGTTGCATTTTCTACAGACGGAGTGTCTCAAAACTGCTCAATCAAAAGTATGGTTTAACTCTGTTAGCTGAATGCTCAGATCAGAAAGAAGTTTCACAGAATGATTCTGTGTAGTTTATATTTGAATATATTCCTTTTTCCACTACTACGCTCTTAGCGCTCCAAATGTCCAGTTGCATTTTCTACAGAAAGAGTGTTCAGATCTGCCCAATCAAAAGTATGGTTTAACTCTGTTAGCTGAATGCACAGATCAGAAAGAAGTTTCACCGAATGATTCTGTGTAGTTTATATTTGAAGACATTCCTTTTTCCACTATTACCCACTTAGCGCTCCGAAACTCCACTTGCATTTTCTACAAAAAGAGTGTTTCATCACTGCTCAATCAAAAATATGTTTTATCTCTGTTAACTGAATTTACAGATCAGAAATAAGTTTCACAGAATGCATCTGTGTAGTTTTTATTTGAAGATATTCTTTTTCCCAATGTAGGCCTCTTAGCGCTCAGAATGTCCAATTGCAGTTTCTACAGAAAGAGTGTTTCAGAAAGGCTCAATCAAATGTAAGGTTCAACTCTGTTAGTTGAATGCACAGAACAGAAAGAAGTTTCATACAATGCTTCTGTGTAGTTTATATTTGAACATATTCTTTTTTCCACTATTACCCACTTAGCGCTACGAATGTCCAGTTGCATTTTCTACAGACAGAGTGTTTCAAAACTGCTCAATCAAAGTATGGTTTAACTCTGTTAGCTGAATGCTCAGATCAGAAAGAAGTTTCACAAAATGCTTCTGTGTAGTTTATATTTGAATATAGTCCTTTTTCCACTACTACTCTCTTAGCGCTCCAAATGTCCAGTTGCATTTTCTACAGAAAGAGTGTTCATATCTGCTCAATCAAAAGTATGGTTTAACTCTGTTAGCTGAATGCACAGATCAGAAAGAAGTTTCACCGAATGATTCTGTGTAGTTTATATTTGGAGACATTCCTTTTTCCACTATTACCCTCTTAGCGCTCGGAATCTCCACTTGCTTTTTCTACAGAAAGAGTGTTTCAGCACGGCTCAATCAAAACTAAGGTTCAAATCTTTTAGTTGATCAAACAGAACAGAAAGAAGTTTCACACAATTCTTCTGTGTAGTTTTTATTTGTAGACATTCTTTTTCCCAATATAGGCCTCCTAGCGCTCAGAATGTCCAATTGCAGTTTCTACAGAAAGAGTGTTTCAGAACGGCTCAATCAAAAGGAAGGTTCAACTCTGTTAGTTGAATGCACAGAACAGAAAGAAGTTTAATACAATGATTCTGTGTAGTTTATATTTGAACATATTCTTTTTTCCACTATTACCCACTTAGCGCTACGAATGTCCAGTTGCATTTTCTACAGACAGAGTGTTTCAAAACTGCTCAATCAAAAGTATGGTTTAACTCTGTTAGCTGAATGCTCAGATCAGAAAGAATTTTCAAAGAATGCTTCTGTGTAGTTTATATTTGAATATATTCCTTTTTCCACTACTACGCTCTTAGCGCTCCAAATGTCCAGTTGCATTTCCTACAGAAAGAGTGTTCAGATATGCTCAATCAAAATTATGGTTTAACTCTGTTAGCTGAAAGCACAGATCAGAAAGAATTTTCACCGAATGATTCTGTGTAGTTTATATTTGAAGACATTTCTTTTTCCACTATTATCCTCTTAGCGCTCCGAATCTCCATTGCATTTTTTCAAAAAGAGTGTTTCATAACTGCTCAATCAAAAATATGTTTTATCTCTGTTAACTGAATTTACAGATCAGAAATAAGTTTCACAGAATGCATCTGTGTAGTTTTTATTTGAAGATATTCTTTTTCCCAATGTAGGCCTCTTAGCGCTTAGCATGTCCAATTGCAGTTTCTACAGAAAGAGTGTTTCAGAACGGCTCAATCAAAAGTAAGGTTCAACTCTGTTAGTTGAATGCACAGAACAGAAAGAATTTTCACAGAATGCTACTGTGTAGTTTATATTTGAATATATTCCTTTTTCCACTATTACCCTCTTAGCGCTCCGAATGTCCACTTGCATTTTCTACAGAAAGAGTGTTCAGGACTGCGCAATCAAAAGTATGGTTTAACTCTGTTAGCTTAATGAACATATCAGAAATAAGTTTCACACAATGCTTCTGTGTAGTTTTTATTTGAAGATATTATTTTTCCCAATAGAGGCCTCTTAGCGCTCAGAATGTCCAATTGCAGTTTCTACAGAAAGAGTGTTTCAGAAAGGCTCAATCAAAAGTAAGGTTCAACTGTGTTAGTTGAATGCACAGAACAGAAAGAAGTTTCATACAATGTTTCTGTGTAGTTTATATTTGAACATATTCTTTTTTCCACTATTACCCACTTTGCGCTACGAATGTCCAGTTGCATTTTCTACAGACAGAGTGTTTCAAAACTGCTCAATCAAAAGTATGGTTTATCTCTGTTAGCTGAATGCTCAGATCAGAAAGAAGTTTCACAGAATGCTTCTGTGTAGTTTATATTTGAATATATTCCTTTTTCCACTACTACTCTCTAAGCGCTCCAAATGTCCAGTTGCATTTTCTACAGAAAGAGTGTTCAGATCTGCTCAATCAAAAGTATGGTTTAACTCTGTTAGCTGAATGCACAGATCAGAAAGAAGTTTCACAGAATGATTCTGTGTAGTTTATATTTGGAGACATTCCTTTTTCCACTATTACCCTCTTAGCGCTCCGAATCTCCACTTGCATTTTCTACAGAAAGAGTGTTTCAGAACGGCTCAATCAAAACTAAGGTTCAACTCTTTTAGTTGAACAAACAGAACAGAAAGAAGTTTCACACAATTCTTCTGTGTAGTTTTTATTTGTAGACATTCTTTTTCCCAATATAGGCCTCTTAGCGCTCAGAATGTCCAATTGCAGTTTCTACAAAAAGAGTGTTTCAGAACGGCTCAATCAAAAGTAAGGTTCAACTCTGTTACTTGAATGCACAGAACAGAAAGAAGTTTCATACAATGCTTCTGTGTAGTTTATATTTGAACATATTCTTTTTTCCACTATTACCCACTTAGCGCTACGAATGTCCAGTTGCATTTTCTACAGACAGAGTGTTTCAAAACTGCTCAATCCAAATTATGGTTTAACTCTGTTAGCTGAATGCTCAGATCAGAAAGAAGTTTCACAGAATGCTTCTGTGTAGTTTATATTTGAATATATTCCTTTTTCCACTACTACGCTCTTAGCGCTCCAAATGTCCAGTTGCATTTTCTGCAGAAAGAGTGTTCAGGTCTGCTCAATCAAACGTATGGTTTAAGTATGTTAGCTGAATGCACAGATCAGAAAGAAGTTTCACCGAATGATTCTGTGTAGTTTATATTTGAAGACATTCCTTTTTCCACTATCACCCTCTTAGCGCTCCGAATCTCCACTTGCATTTTCTACAAAAAGAGTGTTTCATAACTGCTCAATCAAAAATATGTTTTATCTCTGTTAACTGAATTTACAGATCAGAAATAAGTTTCACAGAATGCATCTGTGTAGTTTTTATTTGAAGATATTCTTTTTCCCAATGTAGGCCTCTTAGCGCTTAGCATGTCCAATTGAAGTTTCTACAGAAAGAGTGTTTCATAACGGCTCAATCAAAAGTAAGGTTCAACTCTGTTAGTTGAATGCACAGAACAGAAAGAATTTTCACAGAATGCTACTGTGTAGTTTATATTTGAATATATTCCTTTTTCCACTATTACCCTCTTAGCGCTCCGAATGTCCACTTGCATTTTCTACAGAAAGATTGTTCAGGACTGCGCAATCAAAAGTATGGTTTAACTCTGTTAGCTTAATGAACATATCAGAAATAAGTTTCACACAATGCTTCTGTGTAGTTTTTATTTGAAGATATTATTTTTCCCAATAGAGGCCTCTTAGCGCTCAGAATGTCCAATTGCAGTTACTACAGAAAGAGTGTTTCAGAAAGGCTCAATCAAAAGTAAGGTTCAACTCTGTTAGTTGAATGCACAGAACAGAAAGAAGTTTCATACAATGCTTCTGTGTAGTTTATATTTGAACATATTCTTTTTTCCACTATTACCCACTTAGCGCTACGAATGTCCAGTTGCATTTACTACAGACAGAGTGTTTCAAAACTGCTCAATCAAAAGTATGGTTTAACTCTGTTAGCTGAATGCTCAGATCAGAAAGAAGTTTCACAGAATGCTTCTGTGTAGTTTATATTTGAATATATTCCTTTTTCCACTACTACTCTCTTAGCGCTCCAAATGTCCAGTTGCATTTTCTACAGAAAGAGTGTTCAGATCTGCTCAATCAAAAGTATGGTTTAACTCTGTTAGCTGAATGCACAGATCAGAAAGAAGTTTCACAGAATGATTCTGTGTAGTTAATATTTGGAGACTTTCCTTTTTCCACTGTTACCCTCTTAGCGCTCCGAATCTCCACTTGCATTTTCTACAGAAAGAGTGTTTCAGAACGGCTCAATCAAAACTAAGGTTCAACTCATTTAGTTGAAAAAACAGAACAGAAAGAAGTTTCACACAATTCTTCTGTGTAGTTTTTATTTGTAGACATTCTTTTTCCCAATATAGGCCTCTTAGCGCTCAGAATGTCCAATTGCAGTTTCTACAGAAAGAGTGTTTCAGAACGGCTCAATCAAAAGTAAGGTTCAACTCTGTTAGTTGAATGCACAGAACAGAAAGAAGTTTCATACAATGCTTCTGTGTAGTTTATATTTGAACATATTCTTTTTTCCACTATTACCCACTTAGCGCTACGAATGTCCAGTTGCATTTTCTACAGACAGAGTGTTTCAAAACTGCTCAATCCAAAGTATGGTTTAACTCTGTTAGCTGAATGCTCAGATCAGAAAGAAGTTTCACAGAATGCTTCTGTGTAGTTTATATTTGAATATATTCCTTTTTCCACTACTACGCTCTTAGCGCTCCAAATGTCCAGTTGCATTTTCTACAGAAAGAGTGTTCAGATCTGCTCAATCAAAAGTATGATTTAACTATGTTAGCTGAATGCACAGATCAGAAAGAAGTTTCACCGAATGATTCTGTGTAGTTTATATTTGAAGACATTCCTTTTTCCACTATTACCCTCTTAGCGCTCCGAATCTCCACTTGCATTTTCTACAAAAAGAGTGTTTCATAACTGCTCAATCAAAAATATGTTTTATCTCTGTTAACTGAATTTACAGATCAGAAATAAGTTTCACAGAATGCATCTGTGTTGTTTTTATTTGAAGATATTCTTTTTCCCAATGTAGGCCTCTTAGCGCTTAGCATGTCCATTTGCAGTTTCTACAGAAAGAGTGTTTCAGAAAGGCTCAATCAAAAGTAAGGTTCAACTCTGTTAGTTGAATGCACAGAACAGAAAGAATTTTCACAGAATGCTACTGTGTAGTTTATATTTGAATATATTCCTTTTTCCACTATTACCCTCTTAGCGCTCCGAATGTCCACTTGCATTTTCTACAGAAAGAGTGTTCAGAACTGCGCAATCAAAATTATGGTTTAACTCTGTTAGCTTAATGAACATATCAGAAATAAGTTTCACACAATGCTTCTGTGTAGTTTTTATTTGAAGATATTATTTTTCCCAATAGAGGCCTCTTAGCGCTCAGAATGTCCAATTGCAATTTCTACAGAAAGAGTGTTTCAGAAAGGCTCAATCAAAAGTAAGGTTCAACTCTGTTAGTTGAATGCACAGAACAGAAAGGAGTTTCATACAATGCTTCTGTGTAGTTTATATTTGATCACATTCTTTTTTCCACTATTACCCACTTAGCGCTATGAATGTCCAGTTGCATTTTCTACAGACAGAGTGTTTCAAAACTGCTCAATCAAAAGTATGGTTTAACTCTGTTAGCTGAATGCTCAGATCAGAAAGAAGTTTCACAGAATGCTTCTGTGTAGTTTATATTTGAATATATTCCTTTTCCACTAATACTCTCTTAGCGCTCCAAATGTCCAGTTGCATTTTCTACAGAAAGAGTGTTCAGATCTGCTCAATCAAAAGTATGGTTTAACTCTGTTAGCTGAATGCACAGATCAGAAAGAAGTTTCACAGAATGATTCTGTGTAGTTTATATTTGGAGACATTCCTTTTTCCACTATTACCCTCTTAGCGCTCCGAATCTCCACTTGAATTTCTACAGAAAGAGTGTTTCAGAACAGCTCAATCAAAACTAAGATTCAACGCTTTTAGTTGAACAAACAGAACAGAAAGAAGTTTCACACAATTCTTCTGTGTAGTTTTTATTTGTAGACATTCTTTTTCCCAATATAGTCCTCTTAGCGCTCAGAATGTCCAATTGCAGTTTCAACAGAAAGAGTGTTTCATAACGGCTCAATCAAATTAAGGTTCAACTCTGTTAGTTGAATGCACAGAACAGAAAGAAGTTTCATACAATGCTTCTGTGTAGTTTATATTTGAACATATTCTTTTTTCCACTATTACCCACTTAGCGCTACGAATGTCCAGTTGCATTTTCTACAGACAGAGTGTTTCAAAACTGCTCAATCCAAAGTATGGTTTAACTCTGTTAGCTGAATGCTCAGATCAGAAAGAAGTTTCACAGAATGCTTCTGTGTAGTTTATATTTGAATATATTCCTTTTTCCACTACTACGCTCTTAGCGCTCCAAATGTCCAGTTGCATTTTCTACAGAAAGAGTGTTCAGATCTGCTCAATCAAAAGTATGATTTAACTATGTTAGCTGAATGCACAGATCAGAAAGAAGTTTCACCGAATGATTCTGTGTAGTTTATATTTGAAGACATTCCTTTTTCCACTATTACCCTCTTAGCGCTCCGAATCTCCACTTGCATTTTCTACAAAAAGAGTGTTTCATAACTGCTCAATCAAAAATATGTTTTATCTCTGTTAACTGAATTTACAGATCAGAAATAAGTTTCACAGAATGCATCTGTGTTGTTTTTATTTGAAGATATTCTATTTCCCAATGTAGGCCTCTTAGCGCTTAGCATGTCCATTTGCAGTTTCTACAGAAAGAGTGTTTCAGAAAGGCTCAATCAAAAGTAAGGTTCAACTCTGTTAGTTGAATGCACAGAACAGAAAGAATTTTCACAGAATGCTACTGTGTAGTTTATATTTGAATATATTCCTTTTTCCACTATTACCCTCTTAGCGCTCCGAATGTCCACTTGCATTTTCTACAGAAAGAGTGTTCAGAACTGCGCAATCAAAATTATGGTTTAACTCTGTTAGCTTAATGAACATATCAGAAATAAGTTTCACACAATGCTTCTGTGTAGTTTTTATTTGAAGATATTATTTTTCCCAATAGAGGCCTCTTAGCGCTCAGAATGTCCAATTGCAATTTCTACAGAAAGAGTGTTTCAGAAAGGCTCAATCAAAAGTAAGGTTCAACTCTGTTAGTTGAATGCACAGAACAGAAAGGAGTTTCATACAATGCTTCTGTGTAGTTTATATTTGATCATATTCTTTTTTCCACTATTACCCACTTAGCGCTATGAATGTCCAGTTGCATTTTCTACAGACAGAGTGTTTCAAAACTGCTCAATCAAAGTATGGTTTAACTCTGTTAGCTGAATGCTCAGATCAGAAAGAAGTTTCACAGAATGCTTCTGTGTAGTTTATATTTGAATATATTCCTTTTCCACTAATACTCTCTTAGCGCTCCAAATGTCCAGTTGCATTTTCTACAGAAAGAGTGTTCAGATCTGCTCAATCAAAAGTATGGTTTAACTCTGTTAGCTGAATGCACAGATCAGAAAGAAGTTTCACAGAATGATTCTGTGTAGTTTATATTTGGAGACATTCCATTTTCCACTATTACCCTCTTAGCGCTCCGAATCTCCACTTGAATTTCTACAGAAAGAGTGTTTCAGAACAGCTCAATCAAAACTAAGATTCAACGCTTTTAGTTGAACAAACAGAACAGAAAGAAGTTTCACACAATTCTACTGTGTAGTTTTTATTTGTAGACATTCTTTTTCCCAATATAGTCCTCTTAGCGCTCAGAATGTCCAATTGCAGTTTCTACAGAAAGAGTGTTTCAGAACGGCTCAATCAAATTAAGGTTCAACTCTGTTAGTTGAATGCACAGAACAGAAAGAAGTTTCATACAATGCTTCTGTGTAGTTTATATTTGAACATATTCTTTTTTCCACTAATACCCACTTAGCGCTACGAATGTCCAGTTGCATTTTCTACAGACAGAGTGTTTCAAAACTGATCAATCAAAAGTATGGTTTAACTCTGTTAGCTGAATGCTCAGATCAGAAAGTAGTTTCACAGAATGCTTCTGTGTAGTTTATATTTGAATATATTCCTTTTTCCACTACTACGCTCTTAGCGCTCCAAATGACCAGTTGCATTTTCTACAGAAAGAGTGTTCAGATCTGCTCAATCAAAAGTATGGTTTAACTCTGTTAGCTGAATGCACAGATCAGAAAGAAGTTTCACCGAATTATTCTGTGTAGTTTATATTTGAAGACATTCCTTTTTCCACTATTACCCTCTTAGCGCTCCGAATCTCCACTTGCATTTTCTACAAAAAGAGTGTTTCATAACTGCTCAATCAAAAATATGTTTTATCTCTGTTAACTGAATTTACAGATCAGAAATAAGTTTCACAGAATGCATCTGTGTAGTTTTTATTTGAAGATATTCTTTTTCCCAATGTAGGCCTCTTAGCGCTTAGCATGTCCAATTGCAGTTTCTACAGAAAGAGTGTTTCAGAACGGCTCAATCAAAAGTAAGGTTCAACTCTGTTAGTTGAACGCACAGAACAGAAAGAATTTTCACAGAATGCTACTGTGTAGTTTATATTTGAATATATTCCTTTTTCCACTATTACCCTCTTAGCGCTCCGAATGTCCACTTGCATTTTCTACAGAAAGAGTGTTCAGAACTGCGCAATCAAAAGTATTGTTTAACTCTGTTAGCTTAATGAACATATCAGTAATAAGTTTCACACAATGCTTCTGTGTAGTTTTTATTTGAAGATATTATTTTTCCCAATATAGGCCTCTTAGCGCTCAGAATGTCCAATTGCAGTTTCTACAGAAAGAGTGTTTTAGAAAGGCTCAATCAAAAGTAAGGTTCAACTCTGTTAGTTGAATGCACAGAACAGAAAGTAGTTTCATACAATGCTTCTGTGTAGTTTATATTTGAACATATTCTTTTTTCCACTATTACCCACTTAGCGCTACGAATGTCCAGTTGCATTTCCTACAGACAGAGTGTTTCAAAACTGCTCAATCAAAAGTATGGTTTAACTCTGTTAGCTGAATGCTCAGATCAGAAAGAAGTTTCACAGAATGCTTCTGTGTAGTTTATATTTGAATATATTCCTTTTTCCACTACTACGCTCTTAGCGCTCCAAATGTCCAGTTGCATTTTCTACAGAAAGAGTGTTCAGATCTGCTCAATCAAAAGTATGGTTTAACTCTGTTAGCTGAATGCACAGATCAGAAAGAAGTTTCACCGAATGATTCTGTGTAGTTTATATTTGAAGACATTCCTTTTTCCACTATTACCCTCTTAGCGCTCCGAATCTCCACTTGCATTTTCTACAAAAAGAGTGTTTCATAACTGCTCAATCAAAAATATGTTTTATCTCTGTTAACTGAATTTACAGATCAGAAATAAGTTTCACAGAATGCATCTGTGTAGTTTTTATTTGAAGATATTCTTTTTCCCAATGTAGGCCTCTTAGCGCTTAGCATGTCCAATTGCAGTTTCTACAGAAAGAGTGTTTCAGAACGGCTCAATCAAAAGTAAGGTTCAACTCTGTTAGTTGAATGCACAGAACAGAAAGAATTTTCACAGAATGCTACTGTGTAGTTTATATTTGAATATATTCCTTTTTCCACTATTACCCTCTTAGCGCTCCGAATGTCCACTTGCATTTTCTACAGAAAGAGTGTTCAGAACTGCGCAATCAAAATTATGGTTTAACTCTGTTAGCTTAATGAACATATCAGAAATAAGTTTCACACAATGCTTCTGTGTAGTTTTTATTTGAAGATATTATTTTTCCCAATAGAGGCCTCTTAGCGCTCAGAATGTCCAATTGCAATTTCTACAGAAAGAGTGTTTCAGAAAGGCTCAATCAAAAGTAAGGTTCAACTCTGTTAGTTGAATGCACAGAACAGAAAGGAGTTTCATACAATGCTTCTGTGTAGTTTATATTTGATCATATTCTTTTTTCCACTATTACCCACTTAGCGCTATGAATGTCCAGTTGCATTTTCTACAGACAGAGTGTTTCAAAACTGCTCAATCAAAGTATGGTTTAACTCTGTTAGCTGAATGCTCAGATCAGAAAGAAGTTTCACAGAATGCTTCTGTGTAGTTTATATTTGAATATATTCCTTTTCCACTAATACTCTCTTAGCGCTCCAAATGTCCAGTTGCATTTTCTACAGAAAGAGTGTTCAGATCTGCTCAATCAAAAGTATGGTTTAACTCTGTTAGCTGAATGCACAGATCAGAAAGAAGTTTCACAGAATGATTCTGTGTAGTTTATATTTGGAGACATTCCATTTTCCACTATTACCCTCTTAGCGCTCCGAATCTCCACTTGAATTTCTACAGAAAGAGTGTTTCAGAACAGCTCAATCAAAACTAAGATTCAACGCTTTTAGTTGAACAAACAGAACAGAAAGAAGTTTCACACAATTCTACTGTGTAGTTTTTATTTGTAGACATTCTTTTTCCCAATATAGTCCTCTTAGCGCTCAGAATGTCCAATTGCAGTTTCTACAGAAAGAGTGTTTCAGAACGGCTCAATCAAATTAAGGTTCAACTCTGTTAGTTGAATGCACAGAACAGAAAGAAGTTTCATACAATGCTTCTGTGTAGTTTATATTTGAACATATTCTTTTTTCCACTAATACCCACTTAGCGCTACGAATGTCCAGTTGCATTTTCTACAGACAGAGTGTTTCAAAACTGATCAATCAAAAGTATGGTTTAACTCTGTTAGCTGAATGCTCAGATCAGAAAGTAGTTTCACAGAATGCTTCTGTGTAGTTTATATTTGAATATATTCCTTTTTCCACTACTACGCTCTTAGCGCTCCAAATGACCAGTTGCATTTTCTACAGAAAGAGTGTTCAGATCTGCTCAATCAAAAGTATGGTTTAACTCTGTTAGCTGAATGCACAGATCAGAAAGAAGTTTCACCGAATTATTCTGTGTAGTTTATATTTGAAGACATTCCTTTTTCCACTATTACCCTCTTAGCGCTCCGAATCTCCACTTGCATTTTCTACAAAAAGAGTGTTTCATAACTGCTCAATCAAAAATATGTTTTATCTCTGTTAACTGAATTTACAGATCAGAAATAAGTTTCACAGAATGCATCTGTGTAGTTTTTATTTGAAGATATTCTTTTTCCCAATGTAGGCCTCTTAGCGCTTAGCATGTCCAATTGCAGTTTCTACAGAAAGAGTGTTTCAGAACGGCTCAATCAAAAGTAAGGTTCAACTCTGTTAGTTGAACGCACAGAACAGAAAGAATTTTCACAGAATGCTACTGTGTAGTTTATATTTGAATATATTCCTTTTTCCACTATTACCCTCTTAGCGCTCCGAATGTCCACTTGCATTTTCTACAGAAAGAGTGTTCAGAACTGCGCAATCAAAAGTATTGTTTAACTCTGTTAGCTTAATGAACATATCAGTAATAAGTTTCACACAATGCTTCTGTGTAGTTTTTATTTGAAGATATTATTTTTCCCAATATAGGCCTCTTAGCGCTCAGAATGTCCAATTGCAGTTTCTACAGAAAGAGTGTTTTAGAAAGGCTCAATCAAAAGTAAGGTTCAACTCTGTTAGTTGAATGCACAGAACAGAAAGTAGTTTCATACAATGCTTCTGTGTAGTTTATATTTGAACATATTCTTTTTTCCAATATTACCCACTTAGCGCTACGAATGTCCAGTTGCATTTCCTACAGACAGAGTGTTTCAAAACTGCTCAATCAAAAGTATGGTTTAACTCTGTTAGCTGAATGCTCAGATCAGAAAGAAGTTTCACAGAATGCTTCTGTGTAGTTTATATTTGAATATATTCCTTTTTCCACTACTACGCTCTTAGCGCTCCAAATGTCCAGTTGCATTTTCTACAGAAAGAGTGTTCAGATCTGCTCAATCAAAAGTATGGTTTAACTCTGTTAGCTGAATGCACAGATCAGAAAGAAGTTTCACCGAATGATTCTGTGTAGTTTATATTTGAAGACATTCCTTTTTCCACTATTACCCTCTTAGCGCTCCGAATCTCCACTTGCATTTTCTACAAAAAGAGTGTTTCATAACTGCTCAATCAAAAATATGTTTTATCTCTGTTAACTGAATTTACAGATCAGAAATAAGTTTCACAGAATGCATCTGTGTAGTTTTTATTTGAAGATATTCTTTTTCCCAATGTAGGCCTCTTAGCGCTTAGCATGTCCAATTGCAGTTTCTACAGAAAGAGTGTTTCAGAACGGCTCAATCAAAAGTAAGGTTCAACTCTGTTAGTTGAACGCACAGAACAGAAAGAATTTTCACAGAATGCTACTGTGTAGTTTATATTTGAATATATTCCTTTTTCCACTATTACCCTCTTAGCGCTCCGAATGTCCACTTGCATTTTCTACAGAAAGAGTGTTCAGAACTGCGCAATCAAAAGTATTGTTTAACTCTGTTAGCTTAATGAACATATCAGTAATAAGTTTCACACAATGCTTCTGTGTAGTTTTTATTTGAAGATATTATTTTTCCCAATATAGGCCTCTTAGCGCTCAGAATGTCCAATTGCAGTTTCTACAGAAAGAGTGTTTTAGAAAGGCTCAATCAAAAGTAAGGTTCAACTCTGTTAGTTGAATGCACAGAACAGAAAGTAGTTTCATACAATGCTTCTGTGTAGTTTATATTTGAACATATTCTTTTTTCCACTATTACCCACTTAGCGCTACGAATGTCCAGTTGCATTTTCTACAGACAGAGTGTTTCAAAACTGCTCAATCAAAAGTATGGTTTAACTCTGTTAGCTGAATGCTCAGATCAGAAAGAAGTTTCACAGAATGCTTCTGTGTAGTTTATATTTGAATATATTCCTTTTTCCACTACTACGCTCTTAGCGCTCCAAATGTCCAGTTGCATTTTCTACAGAAAGAGTGTTCAGATCTGCTCAATCAAAAGTATGGTTTAACTCTGTTAGCTGAATGCACAGATCAGAAAGAAGTTTCACCGAATGATTCTGTGTAGTTTATATTTGAAGACATTCCTTTTTCCACTATTACCCTCTTAGCGCTCCGAATCTCCACTTGCATTTTCTACAAAAAGAGTGTTTCATAACTGCTCAATCAAAAATATGTTTTATCTCTGTTAACTGAATTTACAGATCAGAAATAAGTTTCACAGAATGCATCTGTGTACTTTTTATTTGAAGATATTCTTTTTCCCAATGTAGGCCTCTTAGCGCTTAGCATGTCCAATTGCAGTTTCTACAGAAAGAGTGTTTCAGAACGGCTCAATCAAAAGTAAGGTTCAACTCTGTTAGTTGAACGCACAGAACAGAAAGAATTTTCACAGAATGCTACTGTGTAGTTTATATTTGAATATATTCCTTTTTCCACTATTACCCTCTTAGCGCTCCGAATGTCCACTTGCATTTTCTACAGAAAGAGTGTTCAGAACTGCGCAATCAAAAGTATGGTTTAACTCTGTTAGCTTAATGAACATATCAGAAATAACTTTCACACAATGCTTCTGTGAAGTTTTTATTGGAAGATATTATTTTTCCCGATATAGGCCTCTTAGCGCTCAGAATGTCCAATTGCAGTTTCTACAGAAAGAGTGTTTCAGAAAGGCTCAATCAAAAGTAAGCTCCTAACTCTGTTAGTTGAATGCACAGAACAGAAAGAAGTTTCATACAGTGCTTCTGTGTAGTTTATATTTGAACATATTCTTTTTTCCACTATTACCCACTTAGCACTACGAATGTCCAGTTGCATTTTATACAGACAGAGTGTTTCAAAACTGCTCAATCAAAAGTATGGTTTAATTCTGTTAGCTGAATGCTCAGATCAGAAAGAAGTTTCACAGAATGCTTCTGTGTAATTTATATTTGAATATATTCCTTTTTCCACTACTATTCTCTTAGCGATCCAAATGTCCAGTTGCATTTTCTACAGAAAGAGTGTTCAGATATGCTCAATCAAAAGTATGGTTTAACTCTGTTAGCTGAATGCACAGATCAGAAAGAAGTTTCACAGAATGATTCTGTGTAGTTTATATTTGGAGACATTCCTTTTTCCACTATTACCCTCTTAGCGCTCCGAATCTCCACTTGCATTTTCTACAGAAAGAGTGTTTCAGAACGGCTCAATCAAAACTAAGGTTCAACTCTTTTAGTTGAACAAACAGAACAGAAAGAAGTTTCACACAATTCTTCTGTGTAGTTTTTATTTGTAGACATTCTTTTTCCCAATATAGGCCTCTTAGCGCTCAGAATGTCCAATTGCAGTTTCTACAGAAAGAGTGTTTCAGAACGGCTCAATCAAAAGTAAGGTTCAACTCTGTTAGTTGAATGCACAGAACAGAAAGAAGTTTCATACAATGCTTCTGTGTAGTTTATATTTGAACATATTCTTTTTTCCACTATTACCCACTTAGCGCTACGAATGTCCAGTTGCATTTTCTACAGACAGAGTGTTTCAAAACTGCTCAATCAAAAGTATGGTTTAACTCTGTTAGCTGAATGCTCAGATCAGAAAGAAGTTTCACAGAATGCTTCTGTGTAGTTTATATTTGAATATATTCCTTTTTCCACTACTACGCTCTTAGCGCTCCAAATGTCCAGTTGCATTTTCTACAGAAAGAGTGTTCAGATCTGCTCAATCAAAAGTATGGTTTAACTCTGTTAGCTGAATGCACAGATCAGAAAGAAGTTTCACCGAATGATTCTGTGTAGTTTATATTTGAAGACATTCCTTTTTCCACTATTACCCTCTTAGCGCTCCGAATCTCCACTTGCATTTTCTACAAAAAGAGTGTTTCATAACTGCTCAATCAAAAATATGTTTTATCTCTGTTAACTGAATTTACAGATCAGAAATAAGTTTCACAGAATGCATCTGTGTAGTTTTTATTTGAAGATATTCTTTTTCCCAATGTAGGCCTCTTAGCGCTTAGCATGTCCAATTGCAGTTTCTACAGAAAGAGTGTTTCAGAAAGGCTCAATCAAAAGTAAGGTTCAACTCTGTTAGTTGAATGCACAGAACAGAAAGAATTTTCACAGAATGCTACTGTGTAGTTTATATTTGAATATATTCCTTTTTCCACTATTACCCTCTTAGCGCTCCGAATGTCCACTTGCATTTTCTACAGAAAGAGTGTTCAGAACTGCGCAATCAAAATTATGGTTTAACTCTGTTAGCTTAATGAACATATCAGAAATAAGTTTCACACAATGCTTCTGTGTAGTTTTTATTTGAAGATATTATTTTTCCCAATAGAGGCCTCTTAGCGCTCAGAATGTCCAATTGCAATTTCTACAGAAAGAGTGTTTCAGAAAGGCTCAATCAAAAGTAAGGTTCAACTCTGTTAGTTGAATGCACAGAACAGAAAGGAGTTTCATACAATGCTTCTGTGTAGTTTATATTTGATCATATTCTTTTTTCCACTATTACCCACTTAGCGCTATGAATGTCCAGTTGCATTTTCTACAGACAGAGTGTTTCAAAACTGCTCAATCAAAAGTATGGTTTAACTCTGTTAGCTGAATGCTCAGATCAGAAAGAAGTTTCACAGAATGCTTCTGTGTAGTTTTTATTTGAATATATTCCTTTTCCACTAATACTCTCTTAGCGCTCCAAATGTCCAGTTGCATTTTCTACAGAAAGAGTGTTCAGATCTGCTCAATCAAAAGTATGGTTTAACTCTGTTAGCTGAATGCACAGATCAGAAAGAAGTTTCACAGAATGATTCTGTGTAGTTTATATTTGGAGACATTCCATTTTCCACTATTACCCTCTTAGCGCTCCGAATCTCCACTTGAATTTCTACAGAAAGAGTGTTTCAGAACAGCTCAATCAAAACTAAGATTCAACGCTTTTAGTTGAACAAACAGAACAGAAAGAAGTTTCACACAATTATTCTGTGTAGTTTTTATTTGTAGACATTCTTTTTCCCAATATAGTCCTCTTAGCGCTCAGAATGTCCAATTGCAGTTTCTACAGAAAGAGTGTTTCAGAACGGCTCAATCAAATTAAGGTTCAACTCTGTTAGTTGAATGCACAGAACAGAAAGAAGTTTCATACAATGCTTCTGTGTAGTTTATATTTGAACATATTCTTTTTTCCACTAATACCCACTTAGCGCTACGAATGTCCAGTTGCATTTTCTACAGACAGAGTGTTTCAAAACTGATCAATCAAAAGTATGGTTTAACTCTGTTAGCTGAATGCTCAGATCAGAAAGTAGTTTCACAGAATGCTTCTGTGTAGTTTATATTTGAATATATTCCTTTTTCCACTACTACGCTCTTAGCGCTCCAAATGACCAGTTGCATTTTCTACAGAAAGAGTGTTCAGATCTGCTCAATCAAAAGTATGGTTTAACTCTGTTAGCTGAATGCACAGATCAGAAAGAAGTTTCACCGAATTATTCTGTGTAGTTTATATTTGAAGACATTCCTTTTTCCACTATTACCCTCTTAGCGCTCCGAATCTCCACTTGCATTTTCTACAAAAAGAGTGTTTCATAACTGCTCAATCAAAAATATGTTTTATCTCTGTTAACTGAATTTACAGATCAGAAATAAGTTTCACAGAATGCATCTGTGTAGTTTTTATTTGAAGATATTCTTTTTCCCAATGTAGGCCTCTTAGCGCTTAGCATGTCCAATTGCAGTTTCTACAGAAAGAGTGTTTCAGAACGGCTCAATCAAAAGTAAGGTTCAACTCTGTTAGTTGAACGCACAGAACAGAAAGAATTTTCACAGAATGCTACTGTGTAGTTTATATTTGAATATATTCCTTTTTCCACTATTACCCTCTTAGCGCTCCGAATGTCCACTTGCATTTTCTACAGAAAGAGTGTTCAGAACTGCGCAATCAAAAGTATTGTTTAACTCTGTTAGCTTAATGAACATATCAGTAATAAGTTTCACACAATGCTTCTGTGTAGTTTTTATTTGAAGATATTATTTTTCCCAATATAGGCCTCTTAGCGCTCAGAATGTCCAATTGCAGTTTCTACAGAAAGAGTGTTTTAGAAAGGCTCAATCAAAAGTAAGGTTCAACTCTGTTAGTTGAATGCACAGAACAGAAAGTAGTTTCATACAATGCTTCTGTGTAGTTTATATTTGAACATATTCTTTTTTCCACTATTACCCACTTAGCGCTACGAATGTCCAGTTGCATTTCCTACAGACAGAGTGTTTCAAAACTGCTCAATCAAAAGTATGGTTTAACTCTGTTAGCTGAATGCTCAGATCAGAAAGAAGTTTCACAGAATGCTTCTGTGTAGTTTATATTTGAATATATTCCTTTTTCCACTACTACGCTCTTAGCGCTCCAAATGTCCAGTTGCATTTTCTACAGAAAGAGTGTTCAGATCTGCTCAATCAAAAGTATGGTTTAACTCTGTTAGCTGAATGCACAGATCAGAAAGAAGTTTCACCGAATGATTCTGTGTAGTTTATATTTGAAGACATTCCTTTTTCCACTATTACCCTCTTAGCGCTCCGAATCTCCACTTGCATTTTCTACAAAAAGAGTGTTTCATAACTGCTCAATCAAAAATATGTTTTATCTCTGTTAACTGAATTTACAGATCAGAAATAAGTTTCACAGAATGCATCTGTGTAGTTTTTATTTGAAGATATTCTTTTTCCCAATGTAGGCCTCTTAGCGCTTAGCATGTCCAATTGCAGTTTCTACAGAAAGAGTGTTTCAGAACGGCTCAATCAAAAGTAAGGTTCAACTCTGTTAGTTGAACGCACAGAACAGAAAGAATTTTCACAGAATGCTACTGTGTAGTTTATATTTGAATATATTCCTTTTTCCACTATTACCCTCTTAGCGCTCCGAATGTCCACTTGCATTTTCTACAGAAAGAGTGTTCAGAACTGCGCAATCAAAAGTATTATTTAACTCTGTTAGCTTAATGAACATATCAGTAATAAGTTTCACACAATGCTTCTGTGTAGTTTTTATTTGAAGATATTATTTTTCCCAATATAGGCCTCTTAGCGCTCAGAATGTCCAATTGCAGTTTCTACAGAAAGAGTGTTTTAGAAAGGCTCAATCAAAAGTAAGGTTCAACTCTGTTAGTTGAATGCACAGAACAGAAAGTAGTTTCATACAATGCTTCTGTGTAGTTTATATTTGAACATATTCTTTTTTCCACTATTACCCACTTAGCGCTACGAATGTCCAGTTGCATTTTCTACAGACAGAGTGTTTCAAAACTGCTCAATCAAAAGTATGGTTTAACTCTGTTAGCTGAATGCTCAGATCAGAAAGAAGTTTCACAGAATGCTTCTGTGTAGTTTATATTTGAATATATTCCTTTTTCCACTACTACGCTCTTAGCGCTCCAAATGTCCAGTTGCATTTTCTACAGAAAGAGTGTTCAGATCTGCTCAATCAAAAGTATGGTTTAACTCTGTTAGCTGAATGCACAGATCAGAAAGAAGTTTCACCGAATGATTCTGTGTAGTTTATATTTGAAGACATTCCTTTTTCCACTATTACCCTCTTAGCGCTCCGAATCTCCACTTGCATTTTCTACAAAAAGAGTGTTTCATAACTGCTCAATCAAAAATATGTTTTATCTCTGTTAACTGAATTTACAGATCAGAAATAAGTTTCACAGAATGCATCTGTGTACTTTTTATTTGAAGATATTCTTTTTCCCAATGTAGGCCTCTTAGCGCTTAGCATGTCCAATTGCAGTTTCTACAGAAAGAGTGTTTCAGAACGGCTCAATCAAAAGTAAGGTTCAACTCTGTTAGTTGAACGCACAGAACAGAAAGAATTTTCACAGAATGCTACTGTGTAGTTTATATTTGAATATATTCCTTTTTCCACTATTACCCTCTTAGCGCTCCGAATGTCCACTTGCATTTTCTACAGAAAGAGTGTTCAGAACTGCGCAATCAAAAGTATGGTTTAACTCTGTTAGCTTAATGAACATATCAGAAATAACTTTCACACAATGCTTCTGTGAAGTTTTTATTGGAAGATATTATTTTTCCCGATATAGGCCTCTTAGCGCTCAGAATGTCCAATTGCAGTTTCTACAGAAAGAGTGTTTCAGAAAGGCTCAATCAAAAGTAAGCTCCTAACTCTGTTAGTTGAATGCACAGAACAGAAAGAAGTTTCATACAGTGCTTCTGTGTAGTTTATATTTGATCATATTCTTTTTTCCACTATTACCCACTTAGCGATATGAATGTCCAGTTGCATTTTCTACAGACAGAGTGTTTCAAAACTGCTCAATCAAAAGTATGGTTTAACTCTGTTAGCTGAATGCTCAGATCAGAAAGAAGTTTCACAGAATGCTTCTGTGTAGTTTATATTTGAATATATTCCTTTTTCCACTAATACTCTCTTAGCGCTCCAAATGTCCAGTTGCATTTTCTACAGAAAGAGTGTTCAGATCTGCTCAATCAAAAGTATGGTTTAACTCTGTTAGCTGAATGCACAGATCAGAAAGAAGTTTCACAGAATGATTCTGTGTAGTTTATATTTGGAGACATTCCTTTTTCCACTATTACCCTCTTAGCGCTCCGAATCTCCACTTGCATTTTCTTCAGAAAGAGTGTTTCAGAACGGCTCAATCAAAACTAAGGTTCAACTCTTTTAGTTGAACAAACAGAACAGAAAGAAGTTTCACACAATTCTTCTGTTTAGTTTTTATTTGTAGACATTCTTTTTCCCAATATAGGCCTGTTAGCGCTCAGAATGTCCAATTGCTGTTTCTACAGAAAGAGTGTTTCAAAACGGCTCAATCAAAAGTAAGGTTCAACTCTGTTATTTGAATGCACAGAACAGAAAGGAGTTTCATACAATGCTTCTGTGTAGTTTATATTTGATCATATTCTTTTTTCCACTATTACCCACTTAGCGCTATGAATGTCCAGTTGCATTTTCTACAGAAAGAGTGTTCAGATCTGCTCAATCAAAAGTATGGTTTAACTCTGTTAGCTGAATGCACAGATCAGAAAGAAGTTTCACAGAATGATTCTGTGTAGTTTATATTTGGAGACATTCCTTTTTCCACTATTACCCTCTTAGCGCTCCGAATCTCCACTTGAATTTCTACAGAAAGAGTGTTTCAGAACAGCTCAATCAAAACTAAGATTCAACGCTTTTAGTTGAACAAACAGAACAGAAAGAAGTTTCACACAATTCTTCTGTGTAGTTTTTATTTGTAGACATTCTTTTTCCCAATATAGTCCTCTTAGCGCTCAGAATGTCCAATTGCAGTTTCTACAGAAAGAGTGTTTCAGAACGGCTCAATCAAATTAAGGTTCAACTCTGTTAGTTGAATGCACAGAACAGAAAGAAGTTTCATACAATGCTTCTGTGTAGTTTATATTTGAACATATTCTTTTTTCCACTAATACCCACTTAGCGCTACGAATGTCCAGTTGCATTTTCTACAGACAGAGTGTTTCAAAACTGCTCAATCAAAAGTATGGTTTAACTCTGTTAGCTGAATGCTCAGATCAGAAAGTAGTTTCACAGAATGCTTCTGTGTAGTTTATATTTGAATATATTCCTTTTTCCACTACTACGCTCTTAGCGCTCCAAATGACCAGTTGCATTTTCTACAGAAAGAGTGTTCAGATCTGCTCAATCAAAAGTATGGTTTAACTCTGTTAGCTGAATGCACAGATCAGAAAGAAGTTTCACCGAATTATTCTGTGTAGTTTATATTTGAAGACATTCCTTTTTCCACTATTACCCTCTTAGCGCTCCGAATCTCCACTTGCATTTTCTACAAAAAGAGTGTTTCATAACTGCTCAATCAAAAATATGTTTTATCTCTGTTAACTGAATTTACAGATCAGAAATAAGTTTCACAGAATGCATCTGTGTACTTTTTATTTGAAGATATTCTTTTTCCCAATGTAGGCCTCTTAGCGCTTAGCATGTCCAATTGCAGTTTCTACAGAAAAAGTGTTTCAGAACGGCTCAATCAAAAGTAAGGTTCAACTCTGTTAGTTGAACGCACAGAACAGAAAGAATTTTCACAGAATGCTACTGTGTAGTTTATATTTGAATATATTCCTTTTTCCACTATTACCCTCTTAGCGCTCCGAATGTCCACTTGCATTTTCTACAGAAAGAGTGTTCAGAACTGCGCAATCAAAAGTATTGTTTAACTCTGTTAGCTTAATGAACATATCAGAAATAAGTTTCACACAATGCTTCTGTGAAGTTTTTTTTGAAGATATTATTTTTCCCTATATAGGCCTCTTAGCGCTCAGAATGTCCAATTGCAGTTTCTACAGAAAGAGTGTTTCAGAAAGGCTCAATCAAAACTAAGCTCCTAACTCTGTTAGTTGAATGCACAGAACAGAAAGAAGTTTCATACAATGCTTCTGTGTAGTTTATATTTGAACATATTCTTTTTTCCACTATTATCACCTTAGCGCTACGAATGTCCAGTTGCATTTTCTACAGACAGTGTTTCAAAACTGCTCAATCAAAAGTATGGTTTAACTCTGTTAGCTGAATGCTCACATCACAAAGAAGTTTCACAGAATGCTTCTGTGTAGTTTATATTTGAATATATTCCTTTTTCTACTACTACTCTCTTAGCGCTCCAAATGTCCAGTTGCATTTTCTACAGAAAGAGTGTTCAGATCTGCTCAATCAAAAGTATGGTTTAACTCTGTTAGCTGAAAGCACAGATCAGAAAGAAGTTTCACAGAATGATTCTGTGTAGTTTATATTTGGAGACATTCCTTTTTCCACTATTACCCTCTTAGCGCTCCGAATCTCCACTTGCATTTTCTACAGAAAGAGTGTTTCAGAACGGCTCAATCAAAACTAAGGTTCAACTCTTTTAGTTGAACAAACAGAACAGAAAGAAGTTTCACACAATTCTTCTGTGTAGTTTTTATTTGTAGACATTCTTTTTCCCAATATAGGCCTCTTAGCGCTCAGAATGTCCAATTGCTGTTTCTACAGAAAGAGTGTTTCAAAACGGCTCAAGCAAAAGTAAGGTTCAACTCTGTTAGTTGAATGCACAGAACAGAAAGAAGTTTCATACAATGCTTCTGTGTAGTTTATATTTGAACATATTCTTTTTTCCACTATTACCCACTTAGCGCTACGAATGTCCAGTTGCATTTTCTACAGACAGAGTGTTTCAAAACTGCTCAATCAAAAGTATGGTTTAACTCTGTTAGCTGAGTGCTCAGATCAGAAAGAAGTTTCACAGAATGCTTCTGTGTAGTTTATATTTGAATATATTCCTTTTTCCACTACTACGCTCTTAGCGCTCCAAATGACCAGTTGCATTTTCTACAGAAAGAGTGTTCAGATCTGCTCAATCAAAAGTATGGTTTAACTCTGTTAGCTGAATGCGCAGATCAGAAAGAACTTTCACCGAATGATTCTGTGTAGTTTATATTTGAAGACATTCCTTTTTCCACTATTACCCTCTTAGCGCTCCGAATCTCCACTTGCATTTTCTACAAAAAGAGTGTTTCATAACTGCTCAATCAAAAATATGTTTTATCTCTGTTAACTGAATTTACAGATCAGAAATAAGTTTCACAGAATGCATCTGTGTAGTTTTTATTTGAAGATATTCTTTTTCCCAATGTAGGCCTCTTAGCGCTTAGCATGTCCAATTGCAGTTTCTACAGAAAGAGTGTTTCAGAACGGCTCAATCAAAAGTAAGGTTCAACTCTGTTAGTTGAATGCACAGAACAGAAAGAATTTTCACAGAATGCTACTGTGTAGTTTATATTTGAATATATTCCTTTTTCCACTATTACCCTCTTAGCGCTCCGAATGTCCACTTGCATTTTCTACAGAAAGAGTGTTCAGAACTGCGCAATCAAAACTATGGTTTAACTCTGTTAGCTTAATGAACATATCAGAAATAAGTTTCACACAATGCTTCTGTGTATTTTTTATTTGAAGATATTATTTTTCCCAATAGAGGCCTCTTAGCACTCAGAATGTCCAATTGCAGTTTCTACATAAAGAGTGTTTCAGAAAGGATCAATCAAAAGTAAGGTTCAACTCTGTTAGTTGAATGCACAGAACAGAAAGAAGTTTCATACAATGCTTCTGTGTAGTTTATATTTGAACATATTCTTTTTTCCACTATTATCACCTTAGCGCTACGAATGTCCAGTTGCATTTTCTACAGACAGTGTTTCAAAACTGCTCAATCAAAAGTATGGTTTAACTCTGTTAGCTGAATGCTCACATCACAAAGAAGTTTCACAGAATGCTTCTGTGTAGTTTATATTTGAATATATTCCTTTTTCTACTACTACTCTCTTAGCGCTCCAAATGTCCAGTTGCATTTTCTACAGAAAGAGTGTTCAGATCTGCTCAATCAAAAGTATGGTTTAACTCTGTTAGCTGAATGCACAGATCAGAAAGAAGTTTCACAGAATGATTCTGTGTAGTTTATATTTGGAGACATTCCTTTTTCCACTATTACCCTCTTAGCGCTCCGAATCTCCACTTGCATTTTCTACAGAAAGAGTGTTTCAGAACGGCTCAATCAAAACTAAGGTTCAACTCTTTTAGTTGAACAAACAGAACAGAAAGAAGTTTCACACAATTCTTCTGTGTAGTTTTTATTTGTAGACATTCTTTTTCCCAATATAGGCCTCTTAGCGCTCAGAATGTCCAATTGCTGTTTCTACAGAAAGAGTGTTTCAAAACGGCTCAATCAAAAGTAAGGTTCAACTCTGTTAGTTGAATGCACAGAACAGAAAGAAGTTTCATACAATGCTTCCGTGTTGTTTTTTATTTGAACATATTCTTTTTTCCACTATTACCCACTTAGCGCTACGAATGTCCAGTTGCATTTTCTACAGACAGAGTGTTTCAAAACTGCTCAATCAAAAGTATGGTTTAACTCTGTTAGCTGAGTGCTCAGATCAGAAAGAAGTTTCACAGAATGCTTCTGTGTAGTTTATATTTGAATATATTCCTTTTTCCACTACTACGCTCTTAGCGCTCCAAATGTCCAGTTGCATTTTCTACAGAAAGAGTGTTCAGATCTGCTCAATCAAAAGTATGGTTTAACTCTGTTAGCTGAATGCGCAGATCAGAAAGAACTTTCACCGAATGATTCTGTGTAGTTTATATTTGAAGACATTCCTTTTTCCACTATTACACTCTTAGCGCTCCGAATCTCCACTTGCATTTTCTACAAAAAGAGTGTTTCATAACTGCTCAATCAAAAATATGTTTTATCTCTGTTAACTGAATTTACAGATCAGAAATAAGTTTCACAGAATGCATCTGTGTAGTTTTTATTTGAAGATATTCTTTTTCCCAATGTAGGCCTCTTAGCGCTTAGCATGTCCAATTGCAGTTTCTACAGAAAGATTGTTTCAGAACGGCTCAATCAAAAGTAAGGTTCAACTCTGTTAGTTGAATGCACAGAACAGAAAGAATTTTCACAGAATGCTACTGTGTAGTTTATATTTGAATATATTCCTTTTTCCACTATTACCCTCTTAGAGCTCCGAATGTCCACTTGCATTTTCTACAGAAAGAGTGTTCAGAACTGCGCAATCAAAAGTATGGTTTAACTCTGTTAGCTTAATGAACATATCAGAAATATGTTTCACACAATGCTTCTGTGTAGTTTTTATTTGAAGATATTATTTTTCCCAATAGAGGCCTCTTAGCGCTCAGAATGTCCAATTGCAGTTTCTACAGAAAGAGTGTTTCAGAGAGGCTCAATCAAAAGTAAGGTTCAACTCTGTTAGTTGAATGCACAGAACAGAAAGAAGTTTCATACAATGCTTCTGTGTAGTTTATATTTGAACATATTCTTTTTTCCACTATTACCCACTTAGCGCTACGAATGTCCAGTTGCATTTTCTACAGACAGAGTGTTTCAAAACTGCTCAATCAAAAGTATGGTTTAACTCTGTTAGCTGAATGCTCAGATCAGAAAGAAGTTTCACAGAATGCTTCTGTGTAGTTTATATTTGAATATATTCCTTTTTCCACTACTACTCTCTTAGTGCTCCAAATGTCCAGTTGCGTTTTCTACAGAAAGAGTGTTCAGATCTGCTCAACCAAAAGTATGGTTTAACTCTGTTAGCTGAATGCACAGATCAGAAAGTAGTTTCACAGAATGATTCTGTGTAGTTTATATTTGGAGATATTCCTTTTTCCACTATTACCCTCTTAGCGCTCCGAATCTCCACTTGCATTTTCTACAGAAAGAGTGTTTCAGAACGGCTCAATCAAAACTAAGGTTCAACTCTTTTAGTTGAACAAACAGAACAGAAAGAAGTTTCACACAATTCTTCTGTGTAGTTTTTATTTGTAGACATTCCTTTTCCCAATATAGGCCTCTTAGCGCTCAGAATGTCCAGTTGCAGTTTCTACAGAAAGAGTGTTTCAGAACGGCTCAATCAAAAGTAAGATTCAACTCTGTTAGTTGAATGCACAGAACAGAGAGAAGTTTCATACAATGCTTCTGTGTAGTTTATATTTGAACATATTTTTTTTCCACTATTACCCACTTAGCGCTACGAATGTCCAGTTGCATTTTCTTCAGACAGAGTGTTTCAAAACTGCTCAATCAAAAGTATGGTTTAACTCTGTTAGCTGAATGCTCAGATCAGAAAGAAGTTTCACAGAATGCTTCTGTGTAGTTTATATTTGAATATATTCCTTTTTCCACTACTACGCTCTTAGCGCTCCAAATGTCCAGTTGCATTTTCTACAGAAAGAGTGTTCCGATCTGCTCAATCAAAAGTATGTTTTTACTCTGTTAGCTGAATGCACAGATCAGAAAGAAGTTTCACCGAATAATTCTGTGTAGTTTATATTTGAAGACATTCCTTTTTCCACTATTACCCTCTTAGCGCTCCGAATCTCCACTTGCATTTTCTACAAAAAGAGTTTTTCATAACTGCTCAATCAAAAATATGTTTTATCTCTGTTAACTGAAATTACAGATCAGAAATAAGTTTCACAGAATGCATCTGTGTAGTTTTTATTTGAAGATATTCTTTTTCCCAATGTAGGCCTCTTAGCGCTTAGCATGTCCAATTGCAGTTTCTACAGAAAGAGTGTTTCAGAACGGCTCAATCAAAAGTAAGGTTCAACTCTGTTAGTTGAATGCACAGAACAGAAAGAAGTTTCACAGAATGCTACTGTGTAATTTATATTTGAATATATTCCTTTTTCCACTATTTCCCTCTTAGCGCTCCGAATGTCCACTTGCATTTTCTACAGAAAGAGTGTTCAGAACTGCGCAATCAAAAGTATGGTTTAACTCTGTTAGCTTAATGAACATATCAGAAATAAGTTTCACACAATGCTTCTGTGTAGTTTTTATTTGAAGATATTATTTTTCCCAATAGAGGCCTCTTAGCGCTCAGAATGTCCAATTGCAGTTTGTACAGAAAGAGTGTTTCAGAAAGGCTCAATCAAAAGTAAGGTTCAACTCTGTTAGTTGAATGCACAGAACAGAAAGAAGTTTCATACAATGCTTCTGTGTAGTTTATATTTGAACATATTCTTTTTTCCACTATTACCCACTTAGCGCTACGAATGTCCAGTTGCATTTTCTACAGACAGAGTGTTTCAAAACTGCTCAATCAAAAGTATGGTTTAACTCTGTTAGCTGAATGCTCAGATCAGAAAGAAGTTTCACAGAATGCTTCTGTGTAGTTTATATTTGAATATATTCCTTTTTCCACTACTACGCTCTTAGCGCTCCAAATGTCCAGTTGCATTTTCTACAGAAAGAGTGTTCAGATCTGCCCAACCAAAAGTATGGTTTAACTCTGTTAGCTGAATGCACAGATCAGAAAGAAGTTTCACAGAATGATTCTGTGTAGTTTATATTTGGAGACATTCCTTTTTCTACTATTACCCTCTTAGCGCTCCGAATCTCCACTTGCATTTTCTACAGAAAGAGTGTTTCAGAACGGCTCAATCAAAACTAAGGTTCAACTCTTTTAGTTGAACAAACAGAACAGAAAGAAGTTTCACACAATTCTTCTGTGTAGTTTTTATTTGTAGACATTCCTTTTCCCAATATAGGCCTCTTAGGGCTCAGAATGTCCAATTGCAGTTTCTACAGAAAGAGTGTTTCAGAACGGCTCAATCAAAAGTAAGGTTCAACTCTGTTAGTTGAATGCACAGAACAGAAAGAAGTTTCATACAATGCTTCTGTGTAGTTTATATTTGAACATATTCTTTTTTCCACTATTACCCACTTAGCGCTACGAATGTCCAGTTGCATTTTCTACAGACAGAGTGTTTCAAAACTGCTCAATCAAAAGTATGATTTAACTCTGTTAGCTGAATGCTCAGATCAGAAAGCAGTTTCACAGAATGCTTCTGTGTAGTTTATATTTGAATATATTCCTTTTTCCACTACTACTCTCTTAGCGCTCCAAATGTCCAGTTGCATTTTCTACAGAAAGAGTGTTCAGATCTGCTCAATCAAAAGTATGGTTTAACTCTGTTAGCTGAATGCACAGATCAGAAAGAAGTTTCACAGAATGATTCTGTGTAGTTTATATTTGGAGACATACCTTTTTCCACTATTACCCTCTTAGCGCTCCGAATCTCCACTTGCATTTTCTACAAAAAGAGTGTTTCATAACTGCTCAATCAAAAATATGTTTTATCTCTGTTTACTGAATTTACAGATCAGAAATAAGTTTCACAGAATGCATCTGTGTATTTTTTATTTGAAGATATTCTTTTTCCCAATGTAGGCCTCTTAGCGCTTAGCATGTCCAATTGCAGTTTCTACAGAAAGAGTGTTTCAGAACGGCTCAATCAAAAGTAAGGTTCAACTCTGTTAGTTGAATGCACAGAACAGAAAGAATTTTCACAGAATGCTACTGTGTAGTTTATATTTGAATATATTCCTTTTTCCACTATTACCCTCTTAGCGCTCCGAATGTCCACTTGCATTTTCTACAGAAAGAGTGTTCAGAACTGCGCAATCAAAAGTATGGTTTAACTCTGTTAGCTTAATGAACATATCAGAAATATGTTTCACACAATGCTTCTGTGTAGTTTTTATTTGAAGATATTAATTTTCCCAATATAGGCCTCTTAGCGCTCAGAATGTCCAATTGCAGTTTCTACAGAAAGAGTGTTTCAGAAAGGCTCAATCAAAAGTAAGGTTCAACTCTGTTAGTTGAATGCACAGAACAGAAAGAAGTTTCATACAATGTTTCTGTGTAGTTTATATTTGAACATATTTTTTTTTCCACTATTACCCACTTAGCGCTACGAATGTCCAGTTGCATTTTCTACAGACAGAGTGTTTCAAAACTGCTCAATCAAAAGTATGGTTTAACTCTGTTAGCTGAGTGCTCAGATCAGAAAGAAGTTTCACAGAATGCTTCTGTGTAGTTTATATTTGAATATATTCCTTTTTCCACTACTACGCTCTTAGCGCTCCAAATGTCCAGTTGCATTTTCTACAGAAAGAGTGTTCAGATCTGCTCAATCAAAAGTATGGTTTAACTCTGTTAGCTGAATGCGCAGATCAGAAAGAACTTTCACCGAATGATTCTGTGTAGTTTATATTTGAAGACATTCCTTTTTCCACTATTACCCTCTTAGCGCTCCGAATCTCCACTTGCATTTTCTACAAAAAGAGTGTTTCATAACTGCTCAATCAAAAATATGTTTTATCTCTGTTAACTGAATTTACAGATCAGAAATAAGTTTCACAGAATGCATCTGTGTAGTTTTTATTTGAAGATATTCTTTTTCCCAATGTAGGCCTCTTAGCGCTTAGCATGTCCAATTGCAGTTTCTACAGAAAGAGTGTTTCAGAACGGCTCAATCAAAAGTAAGGTTCAACTCTGTTAGTTGAATGCACAGAACAGAAAGAATTTTCACAGAATGCTACTGTGTAGTTTATATTTGAATATATTCCTTTTTCCACTATTACCCTCTTAGCGCTCCGAATGTCCACTTGCATTTTCTACAGAAAGAGTGATCAGAACTGCGCAATCAAAACTATGGTTTAACTCTGTTAGCTTAATGAATATATCAGAAATAATTTTCACACAATGCTTCTGTGTATTTTTTATTTGAAGATATTATTTTTCCCAATAGAGGCCTCTTAGCACTCAGAATGTCCAATTGCAGTTTCTACATAAAGAGTGTTTCAGAAAGGATCAATCAAAAGTAAGGTTCAACTCTGTTAGTTGAATGCACAGAACAGAAAGAAGTTTCATACAATGCTTCTGTGTAGTTTATATTTGAACATATTCTTTTTTCCACTATTATCACCTTAGCGCTACGAATGTCCAGTTGCATTTTCTACAGACAGTGTTTCAAAACTGCTCAATCAAAAGTATGGTTTAACTCTGTTAGCTGAATGCTCACATCACAAAGAAGTTTCACAGAATGCTTCTGTGTAGTTTATATTTGAATATATTCCTTTTTCTACTACTACTCTCTTAGCGCTCCAAATGTCCAGTTGCATTTTCTACAGAAAGAGTGTTCAGATCTGCTCAATCAAAAGTATGGTTTAACTCTGTTAGCTGAATGCACAGATCAGAAAGAAGTTTCACAGAATGATTCTGTGTAGTTTATATTTGGAGACATTCCTTTTTCCACTATTACCCTCTTAGCGCTCCGAATCTCCACTTGCATTTTCTACAGAAAGAGTGTTTCAGAACGGCTCAATCAAAACTAAGGTTCAACTCTTTTAGTTGAACAAACAGAACAGAAAGAAGTTTCACACAATTCTTCTGTGTAGTTTTTATTTGTAGACATTCTTTTTCCCAATATAGGCCTCTTAGCGCTCAGAATGTCCAATTGCTGTTTCTACAGAAAGAGTGTTTCAAAACGGCTCAATCAAAAGTAAGGTTCAACTCTGTTAGTTGAATGCACAGAACAGAAAGAAGTTTCATACAATGCTTCTGTGTAGTTTATATTTGAACATATTCTTTTTTCCACTATTACCCACTTAGCGCTACGAATGTCCAGTTGCATTTTCTACAGACAGAGTGTTTCAAAACTGCTCAATCAAAAGTATGGTTTAACTCTGTTAGCTGAGTGCTCAGATCAGAAAGAAGTTTCACAGAATGCTTCTGTGTAGTTTATATTTGAATATATTCCTTTTTCCACTACTACGCTCTTAGCGCTCCAAATGTCCAGTTGCATTTTCTACAGAAAGAGTGTTCAGATCTGCTCAATCAAAAGTATGGTTTAACTCTGTTAGCTGAATGCGCAGATCAGAAAGAACTTTCACCGAATGATTCTGTGTAGTTTATATTTGAAGACATTCCTTTTTCCACTATTACCCTCTTAGCGCTCCGAATCTCCACTTGCATTTTCTACAAAAAGAGTGTTTCATAACTGCTCAATCAAAAATATGTTTTATCTCTGTTAACTGAATTTACAGATCAGAAATAAGTTTCACAGAATGCATCTGTGTAGTTTTTATTTGAAGATATTCTTTTTCCCAATGTAGGCCTCTTAGCGCTTAGCATGTCCAATTGCAGTTTCTACAGAAAGATTGTTTCAGAACGGCTCAATCAAAAGTAAGGTTCAACTCTGTTAGTTGAATGCACAGAACAGAAAGAATTTTCACAGAATGCTACTGTGTAGTTTATATATGAATATATTCCTTTTTCCACTATTACCCTCTTAGCGCTCCGAATGTCCACTTGCATTTTCTACAGAAAGAGTGTTCAGAACTGCGCAATCAAAAGTATGGTTTAACTCTGTTAGCTTAATGAACATATCAGAAATAAGTTTCACACAATTCTTCTGTGTAGTTTTTATTTGAAGATATTATTTTTCCCAATAGAGGCCTCTTAGCGCTCAGAATGTCCAGTTGCAGTTTTTACAGAAAGAGTGTTTCAGAAAGGCTCAATCAAAAGTAAGGTTCAACTCTGTTAGTTGAATGCACAGAACAGAAAGAAGTTTCATACAATGCTTCTGTGTAGTTTATATTTGAACATATTCTTTTTTCCACTATTATCCACTTAGCGCTACGAATGTCCAGTTGCATTTTCTACAGACAGAGTGTTTCAAAACTGCTCAATCAAAAGTATGGTTTAACTCTGTTAGCTGAATGCTCACATCAGAAAGAAGTTTCACAGAATGCTTCTGTGTAGTTTATATTTGAATATATTCCTTTTTCCACTACTATTCTCTTAGCGCTCCAAATGTCCAGTTGCATTTTCTACAGAAAGAGTGTTCAGATCTGCTCAATCAAAAGTATGGTTTAACTCTGTTAGCTGAATGCACAGATCAGAAAGAAGTTTCACAGAATGATTCTGTGTAGTTTATATTTGGAGACATTCCTTTTTCCACTATTACCCTCTTAGCGCTCCGAATCTCCACTTGCATTTTCTACAGAAAGAGTGTTTCAGAACGGCTCAATCAAAACTAAGGTTCAACTCTTTTCGTTGAACAAACAGAACAGAAAGAAGTTTCACACAATTCTTCTGTGTAGTTTTTATTTGTAGATATTCTTTTTCCCAATATAGGCCTCTTAGCGCTCAGAATGTCCAATTGCTGTTTCTACAGAAAGAGTGTTTCAAAACGGCTCAATCAAAAGTAAGGTTCAACTCTGTTAGTTGAATGCACAGAACAGAAAGAAGTTTCATACAATGCTTCCGTGTAGTTTATATTTGAACATATTCTTTTTTCCACTATTACCCACTTAGCGCTACGAATGTCCAGTTGCATTTTCTACAGACAGAGTGTTTCAAAACTGCTCAATCAAAAGTATGGTTTAACTCTGTTAGCTGAGTGCTCAGATCAGAAAGAAGTTTCACAGAATGCTTCTGTGTAGTTTATATTTGAATATATTCCTTTTTCCACTACTACGCTCTTAGCGCTCCAAATGTCCAGTTGCATTTTCTACAGAAAGAGTGTTCAGATCTGCTCAATCAAAAGTATGGTTTAACTCTGTTAGCTGAATGCGCAGATCAGAAAGAACTTTCACCGAATGATTCTGTGTAGTTTATATTTGAAGACATTCCTTTTTCCACTATTACACTCTTAGCGCTCCGAATCTCCACTTGCATTTTCTACAAAAAGAGTGTTTCATAACTGCTCAATCAAAAATATGTTTTATCTCTGTTAACTGAATTTACAGATCAGAAATAAGTTTCACAGAATGCATCTGTGTAGTTTTTATTTGAAGATATTCTTTTTCCCAATGTAGGCCTCTTAGCGCTTAGCATGTCCAATTGCAGTTTCTACAGAAAGATTGTTTCAGAACGGCTCAATCAAAAGTAAGGTTCAACTCTGTTAGTTGAATGCACAGAACAGAAAGAATTTTCACAGAATGCTACTGTGTAGTTTATATTTGAATATATTCCTTTTTCCACTATTACCCTCTTAGAGCTCCGAATGTCCACTTGCATTTTCTACAGAAAGAGTGTTCAGAACTGCGCAATCAAAAGTATGGTTTAACTCTGTTAGCTTAATGAACATATCAGAAATATGTTTCACACAATGCTTCTGTGTAGTTTTTATTTGAAGATATTATTTTTCCCAATAGAGGCCTCTTAGCGCTCAGAATGTCCAATTGCAGTTTCTACAGAAAGAGTGTTTCAGAAAGGCTCAATCAAAAGTAAGGTTCAACTCTGTTAGTTGAATGCACAGAACAGAAAGAAGTTTCATACAATGCTTCTGTGTAGTTTATATTTGAACATATTCTTTTTTCCACTATTACCCACTTAGCGCTACGAATGTCCAGTTGCATTTTCTACAGACAGAGTGTTTCAAAACTGCTCAATCAAAAGTATGGTTTAACTCTGTTAGCTGAATGCTCAGATCAGAAAGAAGTTTCACAGAATGCTTCTGTGTAGTTTATATTTGAATATATTCCTTTTTCCACTACTACTCTCTTAGTGCTCCAAATGTCCAGTTGCGTTTTCTACAGAAAGAGTGTTCAGATCTGCTCAACCAAAAGTATGGTTTAACTCTGTTAGCTGAATGCACAGATCAGAAAGTAGTTTCACAGAATGATTCTGTGTAGTTTATATTTGGAGATATTCCTTTTTCCACTATTACCCTCTTAGCGCTCCGAATCTCCACTTGCATTTTCTACAGAAAGAGTGTTTCAGAACGGCTCAATCAAAACTAAGGTTCAACTCTTTTAGTTGAACAAACAGAACAGAAAGAAGTTTCACACAATTCTTCTGTGTAGTTTTTATTTGTAGACATTCCTTTTCCCAATATAGGCCTCTTAGCGCTCAGAATGTCCAGTTGCAGTTTCTACAGAAAGAGTGTTTCAGAACGGCTCAATCAAAAGTAAGATTCAACTCTGTTAGTTGAATGCACAGAACAGAGAGAAGTTTCATACAATGCTTCTGTGTAGTTTATATTTGAACATATTTTTTTTCCACTATTACCCACTTAGCGCTACGAATGTCCAGTTGCATTTACTTCAGACAGAGTGTTTCAAAACTGCTCAATCAAAAGTATGGTTTAACTCTGTTAGCTGAATGCTCAGATCAGAAAGAAGTTTCACAGAATGCTTCTGTGTAGTTTATATTTGAATATATTCCTTTTTCCACTACTACGCTCTTAGCGCTCCAAATGTCCAGTTGCATTTTCTACAGAAAGAGTGTTCCGATCTGCTCAATCAAAAGTGTGTTTTTACTCTGTTAGCTGAATGCACAGATCAGAAAGAAGTTTCACCGAATAATTCTGTGTAGTTTATATTTGAAGACATTCCTTTTTCCACTATTACCCTCTTAGCGCTCCGAATCTCCACTTGCATTTTCTACAAAAAGAGTTTTTCATAACTGCTCAATCAAAAATATGTTTTATCTCTGTTAACTGAAATTACAGATCAGAAATAAGTTTCACAGAATGCATCTGTGTAGTTTTTATTTGAAGATATTCTTTTTCCCAATGTAGGCCTCTTAGCGCTTAGCATGTCCAATTGCAGTTTCTACAGAAAGAGTGTTTCAGAACGGCTCAATCAAAAGTAAGGTTAAATTCTGTTAGTTGAATGCACAGAACAGAAAGAAGTTTCACAGAATGCTACTGTGTAATTTATATTTGAATATATTCCTTTTTCCTCTATTTCCCTCTTAGCGCTCCGAATGTCCACTTGCATTTTCTACAGAAAGAGTGTTCAGAACTGCGCAATCAAAAGTATGGTTTAACTCTGTTAGCTTAATGAACATATCAGAAATAAGTTTCACACAATGCTTCTGTGTAGTTTTTATTTGAAGATATTATTTTTCCCAATAGAGGCCTCTTAGCGCTCAGAATGTCCAATTGCAGTTTGTACAGAAAGAGTGTTTCAGAAAGGCTCAATCAAAAGTAAGGTTCAACTCTGTTAGTTGAATGCACAGAACAGAAAGAAGTTTCATACAATGCTTCTGTGTAGTTTATATTTGAACATATTCTTTTTTCCACTATTACCCACTTAGCGCTACGAATGTCCAGTTGCATTTTCTACAGACAGAGTGTTTCAAAACTGCTCAATCAAAAGTATGGTTTAACTCTGTTAGCTGAATGCTCAGATCAGAAAGAAGTTTCACAGAATGCTTCTGTGTAGTTTATATTTGAATATATTCCTTTTTCCACTACTACGCTCTTAGCGCTCCAAATGTCCAGTTGCATTTTCTACAGAAAGAGTGTTCAGATCTGCCCAACCAAAAGTATGGTTTAACTCTGTTACCTGAATGCACAGATCAGAAAGAAGTTTCACAGAATGATTCTGTGTAGTTTATATTTGGAGACATTCCTTTTTCTACTATTACCCTCTTAGCGCTCCGAATCTCCACTTGCATTTTCTACAGAAAGAGTGTTTCAGAACGGCTCAATCAAAACTAAGGTTCAACTCTTTTAGTTGAACAAACAGAACAGAAAGAAGTTTCACACAATTCTTCTGTGTAGTTTTTATTTGTAGACATTCCTTTTCCCAATATAGGCCTCTTAGCGCTCAGAATGTCCAATTGCAGTTTCTACAGAAAGAGTGTTTCAGAACGGCTCAATCAAAAGTAAGGTTCAACTCTGTTAGTTGAATGCACAGAACAGAAAGAAGTTTCATACAATGCTTCTGTGTAGTTTATATTTGAACATATTCTTTTTTCCACTATTACCCACTTAGCGCTACGAATGTCCAGTTGCATTTTCTACAGACAGAGTGTTTCAAAACTGCTCAATCAAAAGTATGATTTAACTCTGTTAGCTGAATGCTCAGATCAGAAAGAAGTTTCACAGAATGCTTCTGTGTAGTTTATATTTGAATATATTCCTTTTTCCACTACTACTCTCTTAGCGCTCCAAATGTCCAGTTGCATTTTCTACAGAAAGAGTGTTCAGATCTGCTCAATCAAAAGTATGGTTTAACTCTGTTAGCTGAATGCACAGATCAGAAAGAAGTTTCACAGAATGATTCTGTGTAGTTTATATTTGGAGACATACCTTTTTCCACTATTACCCTCTTAGCGCTCCGAATCTCCACTTGCATTTTCTACAAAAAGAGTGTTTCATAACTGCTCAATCAAAAATATGTTTTATCTCTGTTTACTGAATTTACAGATCAGAAATAAGTTTCACAGAATGCATCTGTGTATTTTTTATTTGAAGATATTCTTTTTCCCAATGTAGGCCTCTTAGCGCTTAGCATGTCCAATTGCAGTTTCTACAGAAAGAGTGTTTCAGAACGGCTCAATCAAAAGTAAGGTTCAACTCTGTTAGTTGAATGCACAGAACAGAAAGAATTTTCACAGAATGCTACTGTGTAGTTTATATTTGAATATATTCCTTTTTCCACTATTACCCTCTTAGCGCTCCGAATGTCCACTTGCATTTTCTACAGAAAGAGTGTTCAGAACTGCGCAATCAAAAGTATGGTTTAACTCTGTTAGCTTAATGAACATATCAGAAATATGTTTCACACAATGCTTCTGTGTAGTTTTTATTTGAAGATATTAATTTTCCCAATATAGGCCTCTTAGCGCTCAGAATGTCCAATTGCAGTTTCTACAGAAAGAGTGTTTCAGAAAGGCTCAATCAAAAGTAAGGTTCAACTCTGTTAGTTGAATGCACAGAACAGAAAGAAGTTTCATACAATGTTTCTGTGTAGTTTATATTTGAACATATTTTTTTTTCCACTATTACCCACTTAGCGCTACGAATGTCCAGTTGCATTTTCTACAGACAGAGTGTTTCAAAACTGCTCAATCAAAAGTATGGTTTAACTCTGTTAGCTGAATGCTCAGATCAGAAAGAAGTTTCACAGAATGCTTCTGTGTAGTTTATATTTGAATATATTCCTTTTTCCACTACTACTCTCTTAGCGCTCCAAATGTCCAGTTGCATTTTCTACAGAAAGAGTGTTCAGATCTGCTCAATCAAAAGTATGGTTTAACTCTGTTAGCTGAATGCACAGATCAGAAAGAAGTTTCACAGAATGATTCTGTGTAGTTTATATTTGGAGACATTCCTTTTTCCACTATTACCCTCTTAGCGCTCCGAATCTCCACTTGCATTTTCTACAGAAAGAGTGTTTCAGAACGGCTCAATCAAAACTAAGGTTCAGCTCTTTTAGTTGAACAAACAGAACAGAAAGAAGTTTCACACAATTCTTTTGTGTAGTTTTTATTTGTAGACATTCCTTTTCCCAATATAGGCCTCTTAGCGCTCAGAATGTCCAATTGCAGTTTCTACAGAAAGAGTGTTTCAGAACGGCTCAATCAAAAGTAAGGTTCAACTCTGTTAGTTGAATGCACAGAACAGAGAGAAGTTTCATGCAATGCTTCTGTGTAGTTTATATTTGAACATATTTTTTTTTCCACTATTACCCACTTAGCGCTACGAATGTCCAGTTGCATTTTCTACAGACAGAGTGTTTCAAAACTGCTCAATCAAAAGTATGGTTTAACTCTGTTAGCTGAATGCTCAGATCAGAAAGAAGTTTCACAGAATGCTTCTGTGTAGTTTATATTTGAATATATTCCTTTTTCCACTACTACGCTCTTAGCGCTCCAAATGTCCAGTTGCATTTTCTACAGAAAGAGTGTTCAGATCTGCTCAATCAAAAGTATGGTTTAACTCTGTTAGCTGAATGCACAGATCAGAAAATAGTTTCACCGAATCATTCTGTGTAGTTTATATTTGGAGACATTCCTTTTTCCACTATTACCCTCTTAGCGCTCCGAATCTCCACTTGCATTTTCTACAAAAAGAGTGTTTCATAACTGCTCAATCAAAAATATGTTTTATCTCTGTTAACTGAACTTACAGATCAGAAATAATTTTCACAGAATGCATCTGTGTAGTTTTTATTTGAAGATATTCTTTTTCCCAATGTAGGCCTCTTAGCGCTTAGCATGTCCAATTGCAGTTTCTACAGAAAGAGTGTTTCAGAACGGCTCAATCAAAAGTAAGGTTCAACTCTGTTAGTTGAATGCACAGAACAGAAAGAAGTTTCATACAATGCTTCCGTGTAGTTTATATTTGAACATATTCTTTTTTCCACTATTACCCACTTAGCGCTACGAATGTCCAGTTGCATTTTCTACAGACAGAGTGTTTCAAAACTGCTCAATCAAAAGTATGGTTTAACTCTGTTAGCTGAGTGCTCAGATCAGAAAGAAGTTTCACAGAATGCTTCTGTGTAGTTTATATTTGAATATATTCCTTTTTCCACTACTACGCTCTTAGCGCTCCAAATGTCCAGTTGCATTTTCTACAGAAAGAGTGTTCAGATCTGCTCAATCAAAAGTATGGTTTAACTCTGTTAGCTGAATGCGCAGATCAGAAAGAACTTTCACCGAATGATTCTGTGTAGTTTATATTTGAAGACATTCCTTTTTCCACTATTACACTCTTAGCGCTCCGAATCTCCACTTGCATTTTCTACAAAAAGAGTGTTTCATAACTGCTCAATCAAAAATATGTTTTATCTCTGTTAACTGAATTTACAGATCAGAAATAAGTTTCACAGAATGCATCTGTGTAGTTTTTATTTGAAGATATTCTTTTTCCCAATGTAGGCCTCTTAGCGCTTAGCATGTCCAATTGCAGTTTCTACAGAAAGATTGTTTCAGAACGGCTCAATCAAAAGTAAGGTTCAACTCTGTTAGTTGAATGCACAGAACAGAAAGAATTTTCACAGAATGCTACTGTGTAGTTTATATTTGAATATATTCCTTTTTCCACTATTACCCTCTTAGAGCTCCGAATGTCCACTTGCATTTTCTACAGAAAGAGTGTTCAGAACTGCGCAATCAAAAGTATGGTTTAACTCTGTTAGCTTAATGAACATATCAGAAATATGTTTCACACAATGCTTCTGTGTAGTTTTTATTTGAAGATATTATTTTTCCCAATAGAGGCCTCTTAGCGCTCAGAATGTCCAATTGCAGTTTCTACAGAAAGAGTGTTTCAGAAAGGCTCAATCAAAAGTAAGGTTCAACTCTGTTAGTTGAATGCACAGAACAGAAAGAAGTTTCATACAATGCTTCTGTGTAGTTTATATTTGAACATATTCTTTTTTCCACTATTACCCACTTAGCGCTACGAATGTCCAGTTGCATTTTCTACAGACAGAGTGTTTCAAAACTGCTCAATCAAAAGTATGGTTTAACTCTGTTAGCTGAATGCTCAGATCAGAAAGAAGTTTCACAGAATGCTTCTGTGTAGTTTATATTTGAATATATTCCTTTTTCCACTACTACTCTCTTAGTGCTCCAAATGTCCAGTTGCGTTTTCTACAGAAAGAGTGTTCAGATCTGCTCAACCAAAAGTATGGTTTAACTCTGTTAGCTGAATGCACAGATCAGAAAGAAGTTTCACAGAATGATTCTGTGTAGTTTATATTTGAAGACATTCTTTTTCCACTATTACCCTCTTAGCGCTCCGAATCTCCACTTGCATTTTCTACAGAAAGAGTGTTTCAGAACGGCTCAATCAAAACTAAGTTTAAACTCTTTTAGTTGAACAAACAGAACAGAAAGAAGTTTCACACAATTCTTCTCTGTAGTTTTTATTTGTAGACATTCTTTTTCCCAATATAGGCCTCTTAGCGCTCAGAATGTCCAATTGCAGTTTCTACAGAAAGAGTGTTTCAGAACGGCTCAATCAAAAGTAAGGTTCAACTCTGTTAGTTGAATGCACAGAATAGAACGAAGTTTCATACAATGCTTCTGTGTAGTTTATATTTGAACATATTCTTTTTTCCACTATTACCCACTTAGCGCTACGAATGACCAGTTGCATTTTCTACAGACAGAGTGTTTCAAAACTGCTCAATCAAAAGTATGGTTTAACTCTGTTAGCTGAATGCTCAGATCAGAAAGAAGTTTCACAGAATGCTTCTGTGTAGTTTATATTTGAATATATTCCTTTTTCCACTACTACGCTCTTAGCGCTCCAAATGTCCAGTTGCATTTTCTACAGTAAGAGTGTTCAGATCTGCTCAATCAAAAGTATGGTTTAACTCTGTTAGCTGAATGCACAGATCAGAAAGAAGTTTCACCGAATGATTCTGTGTAGTTTATATTTGAAGACATTCCTTTTTCCACTATTACACTCTTAGCGCTCCGAATCTCCACTTGCATTTTCTACAAAAAGAGTGTTTCATAACTGCTCAATCAAAAATATGTTTTATCTCTGTTAACTGAATTTACAGATCAGAAATAAGTTTCACAGAATGCATCTGTGTAGTTTATATTTGAAGATATTCTTTTTCCCAATGTAGGCCTCTTTGCGCTTAGCATGTCCACTTACAGTTTGTACAGAAAGAGTGTTTCAGAACGGCTCAATCAAAAGTAAGGTTCAACTCTGTTAGTTGAATGCACAGAACAGAAAGAATTTTCACAGAATGCTACTGTGTAGTTTATATTTGAATATATTCCTTTTTCCACTATTACCCTCTTAGCGCTCCGAATGTCCACTTGCATTTTCTACAGAAAGAGTGTTCAGAACTGCGCAATCAAAAGTATGGTTTAACTCTGATAGCTTAATGAACATATCAGAAATAAGTTTCACACAATGCTTCTGTGTAGTTTTTATTTGAAGATATTATTTATCCCAATAGAGGCCTCTTAGCGCTCAGAATGTCCAATTGCAGTTTCTACAGAAAGAGTGTTTCAGAAAGGCTCAATCATAAGTAAGGTTCAACTCTGTTAGTTGAATGCACAGAACAGAAAGAAGTTTCATACAATGCTTCTGTGTAGTTTATATTTGAACATATTCTTTTTTCCACTATTACCCACTTAGCGCTACGAATGTCCAGTTGCATTTTCTACAGACAGAGTGTTTCAAAACTGCTCAATCAAAAGTATGGTTTAACTCTGTTAGCTGAATGCTCAGATCAGAAAGAAGTTTCACAGAATGCTTCTGTGTAGTTTATATTTGAATATATTCCTTTTTCCACTACTACTCTCTTAGCGCTCCAAATGTCCAGTTGCATTTTCTACAGAAAGAGTGTTCAGATCTGCTCAATCAAAAGTATGGTTTAACTCTGTTAGCTGAATGCACAGATCGGAAAGAAGTTTCACAGAATGATTCTGTGTAGTTTATATTTGGAGAAATTCCTTTTTCCACTATTACCCTCTTAGCGCTCCGAATCTCCACTTGCATTTTCTACAGAAAGAGTGTTTCAGAACGGCTCAATCAAAACTAAGGTTCAACTCTTTTAGTTGAACAAACAGAACAGAAAGAAGTTTCACACAATTCTTCTGTGTAGTTTTTATTTGTAGACATTCTTTTTCCCAAGATAGGCCTCTTAGCGCTCAGAATGTCCAATTGCAGTTTCTACAGAAAGAGTGTTTCAGAACGGCTCAATCAAAAGTAAGGTTCAACTCTGTTAGTTGAATGCACAGAACAGAAAGAAGTTTCATACAATGCTTCTGTGTAGTTTATATTTGAACATATTCTTTTTTCCACTATTACCCACTTAGTGCTACGAATGTCCAGTTGCATTTTCTACAGACAGAGTGTTTCAAAACTGCTCTATCAAAAGTGTGGTTTAACTCTGTTAGCTGAATGCTCAGATCAGAAAGCAGTTTCACAGAATGCCTCTATGTAGTTTATATTTGAATATATTTCTTTTTCCACTACTACGCTCTTAGCGCTCCAAATGTCCAGTTGCATTTTCTACAGAAAGAGTGTTCAGATCTGCTCAATCAAAAGTATGTTTTAACTCTGTTAGCTGAATGCACAGATCAGAAAGAAATTTCACCGAATGATTCTGTGTAGTTTATATTTGAAGACATTCCTTTTTCCACTATTACCCTTTTAGCGCTCCGAATCTCCACTTGCATTTTCTACAAAAAGTGTGTTTCATAACTGCTCAATCAAAAATATGTTTTATCTCTGTTAACTGAATTTACAGATCAGAAATAAGTTTCACAGAATGCATCTGTGTAGTTTTTATTTGAAGATATTCTTTTTCCCAATGTAGGCCTCTTAGCGCTTAGCATGTCCAATTGCAGTTTCTACAGAAATAGTGTTTCAGAAAGGCTTAATCAAAAGTAAGGTTCAACTCTGTTAGTTGAAAGCACAGAACAGAAAGAATTTTCACAGAATGCTACTGTGTAGTTTATATTTGAATAGATTCCTTTTTCCACTATTACCCTCTTAGCGCTCCGAATGTCCACTTGCATTTTCTACAGAAAGATTGTTCAGAACTGCGCAATCAAAAGTATGGTTTAACTCTGTTAGCTTAATGAACATATCAGAAATCAGTTTCACACAATGCTTCTGTGTAGTTTTTATTTGAAGATATTATTTTTCCCAATATAGGCCTCTTAGAGCTCAGAATGTCCAATTGCAGTTTCTACAGAAAGAGTGTTTCAGAAAGGCTCAATCAAAAGTAAGTTTCATCTCTGTTAGTTGAATGCACAGAACAGAAAGAAGTTTCATACAATGGTTCTGTGTAGTTTATATTTGAACATATTCTTTTTTCCACTATTACCCACTTAGCGCTACGAATGTCCAGTTGCATTTTCTACAGACAGAGTGTTTCAAAACTGCTCAATCAAAGGTATGGTTTAACTCTGTTAGCTGAATGCTCAGATCAGAAAGAAGTTTCACAGAATGCTTCTGTGTAGTTTATATTTGAATATATTCCTTTTTCCACTACTACTCTCTTAGGGCTCCAAATGTCCAGTTGCATTTTCTACAGAAAGAGTGTTCAAATCTGCTCAATCAAAAGTATGGTTTAACTCTGTTTGCTGAATGCACAGATCAGAAAGAAGTTTCACAGAATGATTCTGTGTAGTTTATAT
The DNA here is from genome assembly GCF_028878055.3 of Symphalangus syndactylus. Classification (NCBI taxonomy): domain Eukaryota; kingdom Metazoa; phylum Chordata; class Mammalia; order Primates; family Hylobatidae; genus Symphalangus; species Symphalangus syndactylus. Next base: position 5,745,452 of record NC_072445.2, on the reverse strand, counting down.
TTGGAGACATTCCTTTTTCCACTATTACCCCCTTAGCGCTCCGAATCTCCACTTGCATTTTCTACAGAAAGAGTGTTTCATAACTGCTCAATCAAAAATATGTTTTATCTCTGTTAACTGAATTTACAGATCAGAAATAAGTTTCACAGAATGCATCTGTGTAGTTTTTATTTGAAGATATTCTTTTTCCCAATGTAGGCCTCTTAGCGCTTAGCATGTCCAATTGCATTTTCTACAGAAAGAGTGTTTCAGAACGGCTCAATCAAAAGTAAGGTTCAACTCTGTTAGTTGAATGCACAGAACAGAAAGAATTTTCACAGAATGCTACTGTTTAGTTTATATTTGAATAGATTCCTTTTTCCACTATTACCCTCTTAGCGCTCCGAATGTCCACTTGCATTTTCTACAGAAAGAGTGTTCAGAACTGCGCAATCAAAAGTATGGTTTAACTCTGTTAGCTTAATGAACATATCAGAAATAAGTTTCACACAATGCTTCTGTGTAGTTTTTATTTGAAGATATTATTTTTCCCAATATAGGCCTCTTAGCGCTCAGAATGTCCAATTGCAGTTTCTACAGAAAGAGTGTTTCAGAAAGGCTCAATCAAAAGTAAGGTTCAACTCTGTTAGTTGAATACACAGAACAGAAAGAATTTTCACAGAATGCTACTGTGTAGTTTATATTTGAATAGATTCCTTTTTCCACTATTACCTTCTTAGCGCTCCAAATCTCCACTTGCATTTTCTACAGAAAGAGTGTTTCAGAACGGCTCAATCAAAACTAAGGTTCAACTCTTTTAGTTGAACAAACAGAACAGAAAGAAGTTTCACACAATTCTTCTGTGTAGTTTTTATTTGTAGACATTCTTTTTCCCAATATAGGCCTCTTAGCGCTCAGAATGTCCAATTGCAGTTTCTACAGAAAGAGTGTTTCAGAACGGCTCAATCAAAAGTAAGGTTCAACTCTGTTAGTTGAATGCACAGAACAGAAAGAAGTTTCATACAATGCTTCTGTGTAGTTTATATTTGAACATATTCTTTTTTCCACTATTACCCACTTAGCGCTACGAATGTCCAGTTGCATTTTCTACAGACAGAGTGTTTCAAAACTGCTCTATCAAAAGTATGGTTTAACTCTGTTAGCTGAATGCACAGATCAGAAAGAAGTTTCACCGAATGATTCTGTGTAGTTTATATTTGAAGACATTCCTTTTTCCACTATTACCCTCTTAGCGCTCCGAATCTCCACTTGCATTTTCTACAAAAAGAGTGTTTCATAACTGCTCAATCAAAAATATGTTTTATCTCTGTTAACTGAATTTACAGATCAGAAATAAGTTTCACAGAATGCATCTGTGTAGTTTTTATTTGAAGATATTCTTTTTCCCAATGTAGGCCTCTTAGCGCTTAGCATGTCCAATTGCAGTTTCTACAGAAAGAGTGTTTCAGAACGGCTCAATCAAAAGTAAGGTTCAACTCTGTTAGTTGAATGCACAGAACAGAAAGAATTTTCACAGAATGCTACTGTGTAGTTTATATTTGAATATATTCCTTTTTCCACTATTACCCTCTTAGCGCTCCGAATGTCCACTTGCATTTTCTACAGAAAGAGTGTTCAGAACTGCGCAATCAAAAGTATGGTTTAACTCTGTTAGCTTAATGAACATATCAGAAATAAGTTTCACACAATGCTTCTGTGTAGTTTTTATTTGAAGATATTATTTTTCCCAATATAGGCGTCTTAGCGCTCAGAATGTCCAATTGCAGTTTCTACAGAAAGAGTGTTTCAGAAAGGCTCAATCAAAAGTAAGGTTCAACTCTGTTAGTTGAATACACAGAACAGAAAGAATTTTCACAGAATGCTACTGTGTAGTTTATATTTGAATAGATTCCTTTTTCCACTATTACCCTCTTAGCGCTCCGAATCTCCACTTGCATTTTCTACAGAAAGAGTGTTTCAGAACGGCTCAATCAAAACTAAGGTTCAACTCTTTTAGTTGAACAAACAGAACAGAAAGGAGTTTCACACAATTCTTCTGTGTAGTTTTTATTTGTAGACATTCTTTTTCCCAATATAGGCCTCTTAGCGCTCAGAATGTCCAATTGCAGTTTCTACAGAAAGAGTGTTTCAGAACGGCTCAATCAAAAGTAAGGTTCAACTCTGTTAGTTGAATGCACAGAACAGAAAGAAGTTTCATACAATGCTTCTGTGTAGTTTATATTTGAACATATTCTTTTTTCCACTATTACCCACTTAGCGCTACGAATGTCCAGTTGCATTTTCTACAGACAGAGTGTTTCAAAACTGCTCTATCAAAAGTATGGTTTAACTCTGTTAGCTGAATGCACAGATCAGAAAGAAGTTTCACCGAATGATTCTGTGTAGTTTATATTTGAAGACATTCCTTTTTCCACTATTACCCTCTTAGCGCTCCGAATCTCCACTTGCATTTTCTACAAAAAGAGTGTTTCATAACTGCTCAATCAAAAATATGTTTTATCTCTGTTAACTGAATTTACAGATCAGAAATAAGTTTCACAGAATGCATCTGTGTAGTTTTTATTTGAAGATATTCTTTCTCCCAATGTAGGCCTCTTAGCGCTTAGCATGTCCAATTGCAGTTTCTACAGAAAGAGTGTTTCAGAACGGCTCAATCAAAAGTAAGGTTCAACTCTGTTAGTTGAATGCACAGAACAGAAAGAATTTTCACAGAATGCTACTGTGTAGTTTATATTTGAATATATTCCTTTTTCCACTATTACCCTCTTAGCGCTCCGAATGTCCACTTGCATTTTCTACAGAAAGAGTGTTCAGAACTGCGCAATCAAAAGTATGGTTTAACTCTGTTAGCTTAATGAACATATCAGAAATAAGTTTCACACAATGCTTCTGTGTAGTTTTTATTTGAAGATATTATTTTTCCCAATATAGGCCTCTTAGCGCTCAGAATGTCCAATTGCAGTTTCTACAGAAAGAGTGTTTCAGAAAGGCTCAATCAAAAGTAAGGTTCAACTCTGTTAGTTCAATACACAGAACAGAAAGAATTTTCACAGAATGCTACTGTGTAGTTTATATTTGAAGAGATTCCTTTTTCCACTATTACCCTCTTAGCGCTCCGAATGTCCACTTGCATTTTCTACAGAAAGAGTGTTCAGAACTGCGCAATCAAAAGTATGGTTTAACTCTGTTCGCTTAATGAACATATCAGAAATAAGTTTCACAAAATTCTTCTGTCTAGTTTTTATTTGAAGATATTATTTTTCCCAATATAGGCCTCTTAGCGCTCAGAATGTCCAATTGCAGTTTCTACAGAAAGAGTGTTTCAGAAAGGCTCAATCAAAAGTAAGGTTCAACTCTGTTAGTTGAATGCACAGAACAGAAAGAAGTTTCATACAATGCTTCTGTGTAGTTTATATTTGAACATATTCTTTTTTCCACTATTACCCACTTAGCGCTACGAATGTCCAGTTGCATTTTCTACAGACAGAGTGTTTCAAAACTGCTCAATCAAAAGTATGGTTTAACTCTGTTAGCTGAATGCTCAGATCAGAAAGAAGTTTCACAGAATGCTTCTGTGTAGTTTATATTTGAATATATTCCTTTTTCCACTACTACTCTCTTAGCGCTCCAAATGTCCAGTTGCATTTTCTACAGAAAGAGTGTTCACATCTGCTCAATCAAAAGTATGGTTTAAATCTGTTAGCTGAATGCACAGATCAGAAAGAAGTTTCACAGAATGATTCTATGTAGTTTATATTTGGAGACATTCCTTTTTCCACTATTACCCTCTTAGCGCTCCGAATCTCCACTTGCATTTTCTACAGAAAGAGTGTTTCAGAACGGCTCAATCAAAACTAAGGTTCAACTCTTTTAGTTGAACAAACAGAACAGAAAGAAGTTTCACACAATTCTTCTGTGTAGTTTTTATTTGTAGACATTCTTTTTCCCAATATAGGCCTCTTAGCGCTCAGAATGTCCAATTGCAGTTTCTACAGAAAGAGTGTTTCAGAACGGCTCAATCAAAAGTAAGGTTCAACTCTGTTAGTTGAATGCACAGAACAGAAAGAAGTTTCATACAATGCTTCTTTGTAGTTTATATTTGAACATATTCTTTTTTCCACTATTACCCACTTAGCGCTTCGAATGTCCAGTTGCATTTTCTACAGACAGAGTGTTTCAAAACTGCTCAATCAAAAGTATGGTTTAACTCTGTTAGCTGAATGCTCAGATCAGAAAGAAGTTTCACAGAATGCTTCTGTGTAGTTTATATTTGAATATATTCCTTTTTCCACTACTACGCTCTTAGCGCTCCAAATGTCCAGTTGCATTTTCTACAGAAAGAGTGTTCAGATCTGCTCAATCAAAAGTATGGTTTAAGTCTGTTAGCTGAATGCACAGATCAGAAAGAAGTTTCACCGAATGATTCTGTGTAGTTTATATTTGAAGACATTACTTTTTCCACTATTACCCTCTTAGCGCTCCGAATCTCCACTTGCATTTTCTACAAAAAGAGTGTTTCATAACTGCTCAATCAAAAATATGTTTTATCTCTGTTAATTGAATTTACAGATCAGAAATAAGTTTCACAGAATGCATCTGTGTAGTTTTTATTTGAAGATATTCTTTTTCCCAATGTAGGCCTCTTAGCGCTTAGCATGTCCAATTGCAGTTTCTACAGAAAGAGTGTTTCAGAACGGCTCAATCAAAAGTAAGGTTCAACTCTGTTAGTTGAATGCACAGAACAGAAAGAATTTTCACAGAATGCTACTGTGTAGTTTATATTTGAATATATTCCTTTTTCCACTATTACCCTCTTAGCGCTCCGAATGTCCACTTTCATTTTCTACAGAAAGAGTGTTCAGAACTGCGCAATCAAAAGTATGGTTTAACTCTGTTAGCTTAATGAACATATCAGAAATAAGTTTCACACAATGCTTTTGTGTAGTTTTTAGTTGAAGATATTATTTTTCCCAATATAGGCCTCTTAGCGCTCAGAATGTCCAATTGCAGTTTCTACACAAAGAGTGTTTCAGAAAGGCTCAATCAAAAGTAAGGTTCAACTCTGTTAGTTGAATGCACAGAACAGAAAGAAGTTTCATACAATGCTTCTGTGTAGTTTATATTTGAACATATTCTTTTTTCCACTATTACCCACTTAGCGCTACGAATGTCCAGTTGCATTTTCTACAGACAGAGTGTTTCAAAACTGCTCAATCAAAAGTATGGTTTAACTCTGTTAGCTGAATGCTCAGATCAGAAAGAAGTTTCACAGAATGCTTCCGTGTAGTTTATATTTGAATATATTCCTTTTTCCACTACTACTCTGTTAGCGCTCCAAATGTCCAGTTGCATTTTCTACAGAAAGAGTGTTCAGATCTGCTCAATCAAAAGTATGGTTTAACTCTGTTAGCTGAATGCACAGATCAGAAAGAAGTTTCACAGAATGATTCTGTGTAGTTTATATTTGGAGACATTCCTTTTTCCACTATTACCCTCTTAGCGCTCCGAATCTCCACTTGCATTTTCTACAGAAAGAGTGTTTCAGAACGGCTCAATCAAAACTAAGTTTCAACTCTTTTAGTTGAACAAAGAGAACAGAAAGAAGTTTCACACAATTCTTCTGTGTAGTTTTTATTTGTTGACATTCTTTTTCCCAATATAGGCCTCTTAGCGCTCAGAATGTCCAATTGCAGTTTCTACAGAAAGAGTGTTTCAGAACGGCTCAATCAAAAGTAAGGTTCAACTGTGTTAGTTGAATGCACAGAACAGAAAGAAGTTTCATACAATGCTTCTGTGTAGTTTATATTTGAACATATTCTTTTTTCCACTATTACCCACTTAGCGCTACGAATGTCCAGTTGCATTTTCTACAGACAGAGTGTTTCAAAACTGCTCAATCAAAAGTATGGTTTAACTCTGTTAGCTGAATGCTCAGATCAGAAAGAAGTTTCACAGAATGCTTCTGTGTAGTTTATATTTGAATATATTCCTTTTTCCACTACTACGCTCTTAGCGCTCCAAATGTCCAGTTGCATTTTCTACAGAAAGAGTGTTCAGATCTGCTCAATCAAAAGTATGGTTTAACTCTGTTAGCTGAATGCACAGATCAGAAAGAAGTTTCACAGAATGATTCTGTGTAGTTTATATTTGGAGACATTCCTTTTTCCACTATTACCCTCTTAGCGCTCCGAATCTCCACTTGCATTTTCTACAGAAAGTGTGTTTTAGAACGGCTCAATCAAAACTAAGGTTCAACTCTTTTAGTTGAACAAACAGAACAGAAAGAAGTTTCACACAATTCTTCTGTGTAGTTTTTATTTGTAGACATTCTTTTTCCCAATATAGGCCTCTTAGCGCTCAGAATGTCCAATTGCAGTTTCTACAGAAAGAGTGTTTCAGAACGACTCAATCAAAAGTAAGGTTCAACTCTGTTAGTTGAATGCACAGAACAGAAAGAAGTTTCATACAATGCTTCTGTGTAGTTTATATTTGAACATATTCTTTTTTCCACTATTACCCACTTAGCGCTACGAATGTCCAGTTGCATTTTCTACAGACAGAGTGTTTCAAAACTGCTCAATCAAAAGTATGGTTTAACTCTGTTAGCTGAATGCTCAGATCAGAAAGAAGTTTCACAGAATGCTTCTGTGTAGTTTATATTTGAATATATTCCTTTTTCCACTACTACGCTCTTAGCGCTCCAAATGTCCAGTTGCATTTTCTACAGAAAGAGTGTTCAGATCTGCTCAATCAAAATTATGGTTTAACTCTGTTAGCTGAATGCACAGATCAGAAAGAAGTTTCACCGAATGATTCTGTGTAGTTTATATTTGAAGACATTCCTTTTTCCACTATTACCCTCTTAGCGCTCCGAATCTCCACTTGCATTTTCTACAAAAAGAGTGTTTCATAACTGCTCAATCAAAAATATGTTTTATCTCCGTTGACTAAATTTACAGATCAGAAATAAGTTTCACAGAATGCATCTGTGTAGTTTTTATTTGAAGATATTCTTTTTCCCAATGTAGGCCTCTTAGCGCTTAGAATGTCCAATTGCAGTTTCTACAGAAAGAGTGTTTAAGAACGGCTCAATCAAAAGTAAGGTTCAACTCTGTTAGTTGAATGCACAGAACAGAAAGGATTTTCACAGAATGCTATTGTGTAGTTTATATTTGAATAGATTCCTTTTTCCACTATTACCCTCTTAGCGCTCCCAATGTCCACTTGCATTTTCTACAGAAAGAGTGTTCAGAACTGTGCAATCAAAAGTATGGTTTAACTCTGTTAGCTTAATGAACATATCAGAAATAAGTTTCACACAATGCTTCTGTGTAGTTTTTATTTGAAGATATTATTTTTCCCAATATAGGCCTCTTAGCGCTCAGAATGTCCAATTGCAGTTTCTACATAAAGAGTGTTTCAGAAAGGCTCAATCAAAAGTAAGGTTCAACTCTGTTAGTTGAATACACAGAACAGAAAGAATTTTCACAGAATGCTACTGTGTAGTTTATATTTGAATAGATTCCTTTTTCCACTATTACCCTCTTAGCGCTCCGAATGTCCACTTGCATTTTCTACAGAAAGAGAGTTCAGAACTGCGCAATCAAAAGTATGGTTTAACTCTGTTAGCTTAATGAACATATCAGAAATAAGTTTCACACAATGCTTCTGTGTAGTTTTTATTTGAAGATATTATTTTTCCCAATATAGGCCTCTTAGCGCTCAGAATGTCCAATTGCAGTTTCTACAGAAAGAGTGTTTCAGAAAGGCTCAATCAAAAGTAAGGTTCAACTCTGTTAGTTGAATGCATAGAACAGAAAGAAGTTTCATACAATGCTTCTGTGTAGTTTATATTTGAACATATTCTTTTTTCCACTATTACCCACTTAGCGCTACGAATGTCCAGTTGCATTTTCTACAGACAGAGTGTTTCAAAACTGCTCAATCAAAAGTATGGTTTAACTCTGTTAGCTGAATGCTCATATCAGAAAGAAGTTTCACAGAATGCTTCTGTGTAGTTTATATTTGAATATATTCCTTTTTCCACTACTACTCTCTTAGCGCTCCAAATGTCCAGTTGCATTTTCTACAGAAAGAGTGTTCAGATCTGCTCAATCAAAAGTATGGTTTAACTCTGTTAGCTGAATGCACAGATCAGAAAGAAGTTTCACAGAATGATTCTGTGTAGTTTATATTTGGAGACATTCCTTTTTCCACTATTACCCTCTTAGCGCTCCGAATCCCCACTTGCATTTTCTACAGAAAGAGTGTTTCAGAACGGCTCAATCAAAACTAAGGTTCAACTCTTTTAGTTGAACAAACAGAACAGAAAGAAGTTTCACACAATTCTTCTGTGTAGTTTTTATTTGTAGACATTCTTTTTCCCAATATAGGCCTCTTAGCGCTCAGAATGTCCAATTGCAGTTTCTACAGAAAGAGTGTTTCAGAACGGCTCAATCAAAAGTAAGGTTCAACTCTGTTAGTTGAATGCACAGAACAGAAAGAAGTTTCATACAATGCTTCTGTGTAGTTTATATTTGAACATATTCTTTTTTCCACTATTACCCACTTAGCGCTACGAATGTCCAGTTGCATTTTCTACAGACAGAGTGTTTCAAAACTGCTCAATCCAAAGTATGGTTTAACTCTGTTAGCTGAATGCTCAGATCAGAAAGAAGTTTCACAGAATGCTTCTGTGTAGTTTATATTTGAATATATTCCTTTTTCCACTACTACGCTCTTAGCGCTCCAAATGTCCAGTTGCGTTTTCTACAGAAAGAGTGTTCAGATCTGCTCAATCAAAAGTATGGTTTAACTCTGTTAGCTGAATGCACAGATCAGAAAGAAGTTTCACCGAATGATTCTGTGTAGTTTATATTTGAAGACATTCCTTTTCCACTATTACCCTCTTAGCGCTCCGAAACTCCACTTGCATTTTCTACAAAAAGAGTGTTTCATAACTGCTCAATCAAAAATATGTTTAATCTTTGTTAACTGAATTTACAGATCAGAAATAAGTTTCACAGAATGCATCTGTGTAGTTTTTATTTGAAGATATTCTTTTTCCCAATGTAGGCCTCTTAGCGCTTAGCATGTCCAATTGCAGTTTCTACAGAAAGAGTGTTTCAGAACGGCTCAATCAAAAGTAAGGTTCAACTCTGTTAGTTGAATGCACAGAACAGAAAGAATTTTCACAGAATGCTACTGTGTAGTTTATATTTGAATATATTCCTTTTTCCACTAATACCCTCTTAGCGCTCCGAATGTCCACTTGCATTTTCTACAGAAAGAGTGTTCTGGACTGCGCAATCAAAAGTATGGTTTAACTCTGTTAGCTTAATGAACATATCAGAAATAAGTTTCACAGAATGCTTCTGTGTAGTTTTTATTTGAAGATATTATTTTTCCCAATATAGGCCTCTTAGCGCTCAGAATGTCCAATTGCAGTTTCTACAGAAAGAGTGTTTCAGAAAGGCTCAATCAAAAGTAAGGTTCAACTCTGTTAGTTGAATGCACAGAACAGAAAGAAGTTTCATACAATGCTTCTGTGTAGTTTATATTTGAACATATTCTTTATTCCACTATTACCCACTTAGCGCTACGAATGTCCAGTTGCATTTTCTACAGACAGAGTGTTTCAAAACTGCTCAATCAAAAGTATGGTTTAACTCTGTTAGCTGAATGCTCAGATCAGAAAGAAGTTTCACAGAATGCTTCTGTGTAGTTTATATTTGAATATATTCCTTTTTCCACTGCTAGTCTCTTAGCGCTCCAAATGTCCAGTTGCATTTTCTACAGAAAGAGTGTTCAGATCTGCTCAATCAAAAGTATGGTTTAACTCTGTTAGCTGAATGCACAGATCAGAAAGAAGTTTCAAAGAATGATTCTGTGTAGTTTATATTTGGAGATATTCCTTTTTCCACTATTACCCTCTTAGCGCTGCGAATCTCCACTTGCATTTTCTACAGGAAGAGTGTCTCAGAACGGCTCAATCAAAACTAAGGTTCAACTCTTTTAGTTGAACAAACAGAACAGAAAGAAGTTTCACACAATTCTTCTGTGTAGTTTTTATTTGTAGACATTCTTTTTCCCAATATAGGCCTCTTAGCGCTCAGAATGTCCAATTGCAGTTTCTACAGAAAGAGTGTTTCAGAACGGCTCAATCAAAAGTAAGGTTCAACTCTGTTAGTTGAATGCACAGAACAGAAAGATGTTTCATACAATGCTTCTGTGTAGTTTATATTTGAACATATTCTTTTTTCCACTATTACCCACTTAGCGCTACGAATGTCCAGTTGCATTTTGTACAGACAGAGTGTTTCAAAACTGCTCAATCGAAAGTATGGTTTAACTCTGTTAGCTGAATGCTCAGATCAGAAAGAAGTTTCACAGAATGCTTCTGTGTAGTTTATATTTGAATATATTCCTTTTTCCACTACTACGCTCTTAGCGCTCCAAATGTCCAGTTGCATTTTCTACAGAAAGAGTGTTCAGATCTGCTGAATCAAAAGTATGGTTTAACTCTGTTAGCTGAATGCACAGATCAGAAAGAAGTTTCACCGAATGATTCTGTGTAGTTTATATTTGAAGACATTCCTTTTTCCACTATTACCCTCTTAGCGCTCCGAATCTCCACTTGCATTTTCTACAAAAAGAGTGTTTCATAACTGCTCAATCAAAAATATGTTTTATCTCTGTTAACTGAATTTACAGATCAGAAATAAGTTTCACAGAATTCATCTGTGTAGTTTTTATTTGAAGATATTCTTTTTCCCAATGTAGGCCTCTTAGCGCTTAGCATGTCCAATTGCAGTTTCTACAGAAAGAGTGTTTCAGAACGGCTCAATCAAAAGTAAGGTTCAACTCTGTTAGTTGAATGCACAGAACAGAAAGAATTTTCACAGAATGCTACTGTGTAGTTTATATTTGAATATATTCCTTTTTCCACTATTACCCTCTTAGCGCTCCGAATGTCCACTTGCATTTTCTACAGAAAGAGTGTTCAGAACTGCGCAATCAAAAGTATGTTTTAACTCTGTTAGCTTCATGAACATATCAGAAATAAGTTTCACACAATGCTTCTGTGTAGTTTTTATTTGAAGATATTATTTTTCCCAATATAGGCCTCTTAGCGCTCAGAATGTCCAATTGCAGTTTCTACAGAAAGAGAGTTTCAGAAAGGCTCAATCAAAAGTAAGGTTCAACTCTGTTAGTTGAATGCACAGAACAGAAAGATGTTTCATACAATGCTTCTGTGTAGTTTATATTTGTACATATTCTTTTTTCCACTATTACCCTCTTAGCGGTACGAATGTCCAGTTGCATTTTCTACAGACAGAGTGTTTCAAAACTGCTCAATCAAAAGTATGGTTTAACTCTGTTAGCTGAATGCTCAGATCAGAAAGAAGTTTCACAGAATGCTTCTGTGTAGTTTATATTTGAATATATTCCTTTTTCCACTGCTACTCTCTTAGCGCTCCAAATGTCCAGTTGCATTTTCTACAGAAAGAGTGTTCAGATCTGCTCAATCAAAAGTATGGTTTAACTCTGTTAGCTGAATGCACAGATCAGAAAGAAGTTTCACAGAATGATTCTGTGTAGTTTATATTTGGAGATATTCCTTTTTCCACTATTACCCTCTTAGCGCTCCGAAACTCCACTTGCACTTTATACAGGAAGAGTGTTTCAGAACGGCTCAATCAAAACTAAGGTTCAACTCTTTTTGTTGAACAAACAGAACAGAAAGAAGTTTCACACAATTCTTCTGTGTAGTTTTTATTTGTAGACATTCTTTTTCCCAATATAGGCCTCTTAGCGCTCAGAATGTCCAATTGCAGTTTCTACAGAAAGAGTGTTTCAGAACGGCTCAATCAAAATTAAGGTTCAACTCTGTTAGTTGAATGCACAGAACAGAAAGATGTTTCATACAATGCTTCTGTGTAGTTTATATTTGAACATATTCTTTTTTCCACTATTACCCACTTAGCGCTACGAATGTCCAGTTGCATTTTGTACAGACAGAGTGTTTCAAAACTGCTCAATCCAAAGTATGGTTTAACTCTGTTAGCTGAATGCTCAGATCAGAAAGAAGTTTCACAGAATGCTTCTGTGTAGTTTATATTTGAATATATTCCTTTTTCCACTACTACGCTCTTAGCGCTCCAAATGTCCAGTTGCATTTTCTACAGAAAGAGTGTTCAGATCTGCTCAATCAAAAGTATGGTTTAACTCTGTTAGCTGAATGCACAGATCAGAAAGAAGTTTCACCGAATGATTCTGTGTAGTTTATATTTGAAGACATTCCTTTTTCCACTATTACCCTCTTAGCGCTCCGAATCTCCACTTGCATTTTCTACAAAAAGAGTGTTTCATAACTGCTCAATCAAAAATATGTTTTATCTCTGTTAACTGAATTTACAGATCAGAAATAAGTTTCACAGAATGCATCTGTGTAGTTTTTATTTGAAGATATTCTTTTTCCCAATGTAGGCCTCTTAGCGCTTAGCATGTCCACTTGCAGTTTCTACAGAAAGAGTGTTTCAGAACGGCTCAATCAAAAGTAAGGTTCAACTCTGTTAGTTGAATGCACAGAACAGAAAGAATTTTCACAGAATGCTACTGTGTAGTTTATATTTGAATATATTCCTTTTTCCACTATTACCCTCTTAGCGCTCCGAATGTCCACTTGCATTTTCTACAGAAAGAGTGTTCAGGACTGCGCAATCAAAAGTTTGGTTTAACTCTGTTAGCTTAACGAACATATCAGAAATAAGTTTCACACAATGCTTCTGTGTAGTTTTTATTTGAAGATATTATTTTTCCCAATATAGGCCTCTTAGCGCTCAGAATGTCCAATTGCAGTTTCTACAGAAAGAGTGTTTCAGAAAGGCTCAATCAAAAGTAAGGTTCAACTCTGTTAGTTGAATGCACAGAACAGAAAGAAGTTTCATACAATGCTTCTGTGTAGTTTATATTTGAACATATTCTTTTTTCCACTATTACCCACTTAGCGCTACGAATGTCCAGTTGCATTTTCTACAGACAGAGTGTTTCAAAACTGCTCAATCAAAAGTATGGTTTAACTCTGTTAGCTGAATGCTCAGATCAGAAAGAAGTTTCACAGAATGCTTCTGTGTAGTTTATATTTGAATATATTCCTTTTTCCACTGCTAGTCTCTTAGCGCTCCAAATGTCAAGTTGCATTTTCTACAGAAAGAGTGTTCAGATCTGCTCAATCAAAAGTATGGTTTAACTCTGTTAGCTGAATGCACAGATCAGAAAGAAGTTTCACAGAATGATTCTGTGTAGTTTATATTTGGAGATATTCCTTTTTCCACTATTACCCTCTTAGCGCTCCGAATCTCCACTTGCATTTTCTACAGGAAGAGTGTCTCAGAACGGCTCAATCAAAACTAAGGTTCAAATCTTTTAGTTGAGCAAACAGAACAGAAAGATGTTTCACACAATTCTTCTGTGTAGTTTTTATTTGTAGACATTCATTTTCCCAATATAGGCCTCTTAGCGCTCAGAATGCCCAATTGCAGTTTCTACAGAAAGAGTGTTTCAGAACGGCTCAATCAAAAGTACGGTTCAACTCTGTTAGTTGAATGCACAGAACAGAAAGATGTTTCATACAATGCTTCTGTGTAGTTTATATTTGAACATATTCTTTTTTCCACTATTACCCACTTAGCGCTACGAATGTCCAGTTGCATTTTGTACAGACAGAGTGTTTCAAAACTGCTCAATCGAAAGTATGGTTTAACTCTGTTAGCTGAATGCTCAGATCAGAAAGAAGTTTCACAGAATGCTTCTTTGTAGTTTATATATGAATATATTCCTTTTTCCACTACTACGCTCTTAGCGCTCCAAATGTCCAGTTGCATTTTCTACAGAAAGAGTGTTCAGATCTGCTGAATCAAAAGTATGGTTTAACTCTGTTAGCTGAATGCACAGATCAGAAAGAAGTTTCACCGAATGATTCTGTGTAGTTTATATTTGAAGACATTCCTTTTTCCACTATTACCCTCTTAGCGCTCCGAATCTCCACTTGCATTTTCTACAAATAGAGTGTTTCATAACTGCTCAATCAAAAATATGTTTTATCTCTGTTAACTGAATTTACAGATCAGAAATAAGTTTCACAGAATGCATCTGTGTAGTTTTTATTTGAAGATATTCTTTTTCCCAATGTAGGCCTCTTAGCGCTTAGCATGTCCAATTGCAGTTTCTACAGAAAGAGTGTTTCAGAACGGCTCAATCAAAAGTAAGGTTCAACTCTGTTAGTTGAATGCACAGAACAGAAAGAATTTTCACAGAATGCTACTGTGTAGTTTATATTTGAATATATTCCTTTTTCCACTATTACCCTCTTAGCGCTCCGAATGTCCACTTGCATTTTCTACAGAAAGAGTGTTCAGAACTGCGCAATCAAAAGTATGTTTTAACTCTGTTAGCTTCATGAACATATCAGAAATAAGTTTCACACAATGCTTCTGTGTAGTTTTTATTTGAAGATATTATTTTTCCCAATATAGGCCTCTTAGCGCTCAGAATGTCCAATTGCAGTTTCTACAGAAAGAGAGTTTCAGAACGGCTCAATCAAAAGTAAGGTTCAACTCTGTTAGTTGAATGCACAGAACAGAAAGAAGTTTCATACAATGCTTCTGTATAGTTTATATTTGAACATATTCTTTTTTCCACTATTACCCACTTAGCGCTACGAATGTCCAGTTGCATTTTCTACAGACAGAGTGTTTCAAAACTGCTCAATCCAAAGTATGGTTTAACTCTGTTAGCTGAATGCTCAGATCAGAAAGAAGTTTCACAGAATGCTTCTGTGTAGTTTATATTTGAATATATTCCTTTTTCCACTACTACGCTCTTAGCGCTCCAAATGTCCAGTTGCATTTTCTACAGAAAGAGTGTTCAGATCTGCTCAATCAAAAGTATGGTTTAACTCTGTTAGCTGAATGCACAGATCAGAAAGAAGTTTCACCGAATGATTCTGTGTAGTTTATATTTGAAGACATTCCTTTTTCCACTATTACCCTCTTAGCGCTCCGAATCTCCACTTGCATTTTCTACAAAAAGAGTGTTTCATAACTGCTCAATCAAATATATGTTTTATCTCTGTTAACTGAATTTACAGATCAGAAATAAGTTTCACAGAATGCATCTGTGTAGTTTTTATTTGAAGATATTCTTTTTCCCAATGTAGGCCTCTTAGCGCTTAGCATGTCCACTTGCAGTTTCTACAGAAAGAGTGTTTCAGAACGGCTCAATCAAAAGTAAGGTTCAACTCTGTTAGTTGAATGCACAGAACAGAAAGAATTTTCACAGAATGCTACTGTGTAGTTTATATTTGAATATATTCCTTTTTCCACTATTACCCTCTTAGCGCTCCGAATGTCCACTTGCATTTTCTACAGAAAGAGTGTTCAGGACTGCGCAATCAAAAGTATGGTTTAACTCTGTTAGCTTAACGAACATATCAGAAATAAGTTTCACACAATTCTTCTGTGTAGTTTTTATTTGAAGATATTATTTTTCCCAATATAGGCCTCTTAGCGCTCAGAATGTCCAATTGCAGTTTCTACAGAAAGAGAGTTTCAGAAAGGCTCAATCAAAATTAAGGTTCAACTCTGTTAGTTGAATGCACAGAACAGAAAGATGTTTCATACAATGCTTCTGTGTAGTTTATATTTGTACATATTCTTTTTTCCACTATTACCCTCTTAGCGCTACGAATGTCCAGTTGCATTTTCTACAGACAGAGTGTTTCAAAACTGCTCAATCAAAAGTATGGTTTAACTCTGTTAGCTGAATGCTCAGATCAGAAAGAAGTTTCACAGAATGCTTCTGTGTAGTTTATATTTGAATATATTCCTTTTTCCACTGCTACTCTCTTAGCGCTCCAAATGTCCAGTTGCATTTTCTACAGAAAGAGTGTTCAGATCTGCTCAATCAAAAGTATGGTTTAACTCTGTTAGCTGAATGCACAGATCAGAAAGAAGTTTCACAGAATGATTCTGTGTAGTTTATATTTGGAGATATTCCTTTTTCCACTATTACCCTCTTAGCGCTCCGAAAATCCACTTGCACTTTATACAGGAAGAGTGTTTCAGAACGGCACAATCAAAACTAAGGTTCAACTCCTTTAGTTGAAAAAACAGAACAGAAAGAAGTTTCACACAATTCTTCTGTGTAGTTTTTATTTGTAGACATTCTTTTTCCCAATATAGGCCTCTTAGCGCTCAGAATGTCCAATTGCAGTTTCTACAGAAAGAGTGTTTCAGAACGGCTCAATCAAAATTAAGGTTCAACTCTGTTAGTTGAATGCACAGAACAGAAAGGTGTTTCATACAATGCTTCTGTGTAGTTTATATTTGAACATATTCTTTTTTCCACTATTACCCACTTAGCGCTACGAATGTCCAGTTGCATTTTGTACAGACAGAGTGTTTCAAAACTGCTCAATCCAAAGTATGGTTTAACTCTGTTAGCTGAATGCTCAGATCAGAAAGAAGTTTCACAGAATGCTTCTGTGTAGTTTATATTTGAATATATTCCTTTTTCCACTACTACGCTCTTAGCGCTCCAATTGTCCAGTTGCATTTTCTACAGAAAGTGTGTTCAGATCTGCTCAATCAAAAGTATGGTTTAACTCTGTTAGCTGAATGCACAGATCAGAAAGAAGTTTCACCGAATGATTCTGTGTAGTTTATATTTGAAGACATTCCTTTTTCCACTATTACCCTCTTAGCGCTCCGAATCTCCACTTGCATTTTCTACAAAAAGAGTGTTTCATAACTGCTCAATCAAAAATATGTTTTATCTCTGTTAACTGAATTTACAGATCAGAAATAAGTTTCACAGAATGCATCTGTGTAGTTTTTATTTGAAGATATTCTTTTTCCCAATGTAGGCCTCTTAGCGCTTAGCATGTCCAATTGCAGTTTCTACAGAAAGAGTGTTTCAGAACGGCTCAATCAAAAATAAGGTTCAACTCTGTTAGTTGAATGCACAGAACAGAAAGAATTTTCACAGAATGCTACTGTGTAGTTTATATTTGAATATATTCCTTTTTCCACTATTACCCTCTTAGCGCTCCGAATGTCCACTTGCATTTTCTACAGAAAGAGTGTTCAGAACTGCGCAATCAAAAGTATGGTTTAACTCTGTTAGCTTAATGAACATATCAGAAATAAGTTTCACACAATGCTTCTGTGTAGTTTTTATTTGAAGATATTATTTTTCCCAATATAGGCCTCTTAGCGCTCAGAATGTCCAATTGCAGTTTCTACAGAAAGAGTGATTCAGAAAGGCTCAATCAAAAGTAAGGTTCAACTCTGTTAGTTGAATGCACAGAACAGAAAGAAGTTTCATACAATGCTTCTGTGTAGTTTATATTTGAACATATTCTTTTTTCCACTATTACCCACTTAGCGCTACGAATGTCCAGTTGCATTTTCTACAGACAGAGTGTTTCAAAACTGCTCAATCAAAGGTATGGTTTAACTCTGTTAGCTGAATGCTCAGATCAGAAAGAAGTTTCACAGAATGCTTCTGTGTAGTTTATATTTGAATATATTCCTTTTTCCACTGCTACTCTCTTAGCGCTCCAAATGTCCAGTTGCATTTTCTACAGAAACAGTGTTCAGATCTGCTCAATCAAAAGTATGGTTTAACTCTGTTAGCTGAATGCACAGATCAGAAAGAAGTTTCACAGAATGATTCTGTGTAGTTTATATTTGGAGATATTCCTTTTTCCACTATTACCCTCTTAGCGCTCCGAATCTCCACTTGCATTTTCTACAGGAAGAGTGTCTCAGAACGGCTCAATCAAAACTAAGGTTCAACTCTTTTAGTTGAACAAACAGAACAGAAAGAAGTTTCACACAATTCTTCTGTGTAGTTTTTATTTGTAGACATTCTTTTTCCCAATATAGGCCTCTTAGCGCTCAGAATGTCCAATTGCAGTTTCTACAGAAAGAGTGTTTCAGAACGGCTCAATCAAAAGTAAGGTTCAACTCTGTTAGTTGAATGCACAGAACAGAAAGATGTTTCATACAATGCTTCTGTGTAGTTTATATTTGAACATATTCTTTTTTCCACTATTACCCACTTAGCGCTACGAATGTCCAGTTGCATTTTGTACAGACAGAGTGTTTCAAAACTGCTCAATCCAAAGTATGGTTTAACTCTGTTAGCTGAATGCTCAGATCAGAAAGAAGTTTCACAGAATGCTTCTGTGTAGTTTATATTTGAATATATTCCTTTTTCCACTACTACGCTCTTAGCGCTCCAAAGGTCCAGTTGCATTTTCTACAGAAAGAGTGTTCAGATCTGCTCAATCAAAAGTATGGTTTAACTCTGTTAGCTGAATGCACAGTTCAGAAAGAAGTTTCACCGAATGATTCTGTGTAGTTTATATTTGAAGACATTCCTTTTTCCACTATTACCCTCTTAGCGCTCAGAATCTCCACTTGCATTTTCTACAAAAAGAGTGTTTCATAACTGCTCCATCAAAAATATGTTTTATATCTGTTAACTGAATTTACAGATCAGAAATAAGTTTCACAGAATGCATCTGTGTAGTTTTTATTTGAAGATATTCTTTTTCCCAATGTAGGCCTCTTAGCGCTTAGCATGTCCAATTGCAGTTTCTACAGAAAGAGTTTTTCAGAACGGCTCAATCAAAAATAAGGTTCAACTCTGTTAGTTGAATGCACAGAACAGAAAGAATTTTCACAGAATGCTACTGTGTAGTTTATATTTGAATATATTCCTTTTTCCACTATTACCCTCTTAGCGCTCCGAATGTCCACTTGCATTTTCTACAGAAAGAGTGTTCAGAACTGCGCAATCAAAAGTATGGTTTAACTCTGTTAGCTTCATGAACATATCAGAAATAAGTTTCACACAATACTTCTGTGTAGTTTTTATTTGAAGATATTATTTTTCCCAATATAGGCCTCTTAGCGCTCAGAATGTCCAATTGCAGTTTCTACAGAAAGAGTGTTTCAGAACGGCTCAATCAAAAGTAAGGTTCAACTCTGTTAGTTGAATGCACAGAACAGAAAGAAGTTTCATACAATGCTTCTGTGTAGTTTATATTTGAACATATTCTTTTTTCCACTATTACCCACTTAGCGCTACGAATGTCCAGTTGCATTTTCTACAGACAGAGTGTTTCAAAACTGCTCAATCCAAAGTATGGTTTAACTCTGTTAGCTGAATGCTCAGATCAGAAAGAAGTTTCACAGAATGCTTCTGTGTAGTTTATATTTGAATATATTCCTTTTTCCACTAGTACGCTCTTAGCGCTCCAAATGTCCAGTTGCATTTTCTACAGAAAGAGTGTTCAGATCTGCTCAATCAAAAGTATGGTTTAACTCTGTTAGCTGAATGCACAGATCAGAAAGAAGTTTCACCGAATGATTCTGTGTAGTTTATATTTGAAGACATTCCTTTTTCCACTATTACCCTCTTAGCGCTCCGAATCTCCACTTGCATTTTCTACAAAAAGAGTGTTTCATAACTGCTCAATCAAAAATATGTTTTATCTCTGTTAACTGAATTTACAGATCAGAAATAAGTTTCACAGAATGCATCTGTGTAGTTTTTATTTGAAGATATTCTTTTTCCCAATGTAGGCCTCTTAGCGCTTAGCATGTCCACTTGCAGTTTCTACAGAAAGAGTGTTTCAGAACGGCTCAATCAAAAGTAAGGTTCAACTCTGTTAGTTGAATGCACAGAACAGAAAGAATTTTCACAGAATGCTACTGTGTAGTTTATATTTGAATATATTCCTTTTTCCACTATTACCCTCTTAGCGCTCCGAATGTCCACTTGCATTTTCTACAGAAAGAGTGTTCAGGACTGCGCAATCAAAAGTATGGTTTAACTCTGTTAGCTTAACGAACATATCAGAAATAAGTTTCACACAATGCTTCTGTGTAGTTTTTATTTGAAGATATTATTTTTCCCAATATAGGCCTCTTAGCGCTCAGAATGTCCAATTGCAGTTTCTACAGAAAGAGAGTTTCAGAAAGGCTCAATCAAAAGTAAGGTTCAACTCTGTTAGTTGAATGCACAGAACAGAAAGATGTTTCATACAATGCTTCTGTGTAGTTTATATTTGTACATATTCTTTTTTCCACTATTACCCACTTAGCGCTACGAATGTCCAGTTGCATTTTCTACAGACAGAGTGTTTCAAAACTGCTCAATCAAAAGTATGGTTTAACTCTGTTAGCTGAATGCTCAGATCAGAAAGAAGTTTCACAGAATGCTTCTGTGTAGTTTATATTTGAATATATTCCTTTTTCCACTGCTACTCTCTTAGCGCTCCAAATGTCCAGTTGCATTTTCTACAGAAAGAGTGTTCAGATCTGCTCAATCAAAAGTATGGTTTAACTCTGTTAGCTGAATGCACAGATCAGAAAGAAGTTTCACAGAATGATTCTGTGTAGTTTATATTTGGAGATATTCCTTTTTCCACTATTACCCTCTTAGCGCTCCGAAACTCCACTTGCACTTTATACAGGAAGAGTGTTTCAGAACGGCTCAATCAAAACTAAGGTTCAACTCTTTTAGTTGAACAAACAGAACAGAAAGAAGTTTCACACAATTCTTCTGTGTAGTTTTTATTTGTAGACATTCTTTTTCCCAATATAGGCCTCTTAGCGCTCAGAATGTCCAATTGCAGTTTCTACAGAAAGAGAGTTTCAGAACGGCTCAATCAAAAGTAAGGTTCAACTCTGTTAGTTGAATGCACAGAACAGAAAGAAGTTTCATACAATGCTTCTGTGTAGTTTATATTTGAACATATTCTTTTTTCCACTATTACCCACTTAGCGCTACGAATGTCCAGTTGCATTTTCTACAGACAGAGTGTTTCAAAACTGCTCAATCCAAAGTATGGTTTAACTCTGTTAGCTGAATGCTCAGATCAGAAAGAAGTTTCACAGAATGCTTCTGTGTAGTTTATATTTGAATATATTCCTTTTTCCACTACTACGCTCTTAGCGCTCCAAATGTCCAGTTGCATTTTCTACAGAAAGAGTGTTCAGATATGCTCAATCAAAAGTATGGTTTAACTCTGTTAGCTGAATGCACAGATCAGAAAGAAGTTTCACCGAATGATTCTGTGTAGTTTATATTTGAAGACATTCCTTTTTCCACTATTACCCTCTTAGCGCTCCGAATCTCCACTTGCATTTTCTACAAAAAGAGTGTTTCATAACTGCTCAATCAAATATATGTTTTATCTCTGTTAACTGAATTTACAGATCAGAAATAAGTTTCACAGAATGCATCTGTGTAGTTTTTATTTGAAGATATTCTTTTTCCCAATGTAGGCCTCTTAGCGCTTAGCATGTCCACTTGCAGTTTCTACAGAAAGAGTGTTTCAGAACGGCTCAATCAAAAGTAAGGTTCAACTCTGTTAGTTGAATGCACAGAACAGAAAGAATTTTCACAGAATGCTACTGTGTAGTTTATATTTGAATATATTCCTTTTTCCACTATTACCCTCTTAGCGCTCCGAATGTCCACTTGCATTTTCTACAGAAAGAGTGTTCAGGACTGCGCAATCAAAAGTATGGTTTAACTCTGTTAGCTTAACGAACATATCAGAAATAAGTTTCACACAATTCTTCTGTGTAGTTTTTATTTGAAGATATTATTTTTCCCAATATAGGCCTCTTAGCGCTCAGAATGTCCAATTGCAGTTTCTACAGAAAGAGAGTTTCAGAAAGGCTCAATCAAAATTAAGGTTCAACTCTGTTAGTTGAATGCACAGAACAGAAAGATGTTTCATACAATGCTTCTGTGTAGTTTATATTTGTACATATTCTTTTTTCCACTATTACCCTCTTAGCGCTACGAATGTCCAGTTGCATTTTCTACAGACAGAGTGTTTCAAAACTGCTCAATCAAAAGTATGGTTTAACTCTGTTAGCTGAATGCTCAGATCAGAAAGAAGTTTCACAGAATGCTTCTGTGTAGTTTATATTTGAATATATTCCTTTTTCCACTGCTACTCTCTTAGCGCTCCAAATGTCCAGTTGCATTTTCTACAGAAAGAGTGTTCAGATCTGCTCAATCAAAAGTATGGTTTAACTCTGTTAGCTGAATGCACAGATCAGAAAGAAGTTTCACAGAATGATTCTGTGTAGTTTATATTTGGAGATATTCCTTTTTCCACTATTACCCTCTTAGCGCTCCGAAACTCCACTTGCACTTTATACAGGAAGAGTGTTTCAGAACGGCTCAATCAAAACTAAGGTTCAACTCTTTTAGTTGAACAAACAGAACAGAAAGAAGTTTCACACAATTCTTCTGTGTAGTTTTTATTTGTAGACATTCTTTTTCCCAATATAGGCCTCTTAGCGCTCAGAATGTCCAATTGCAGTTTCTACAGAAAGAGTGTTTCAGAACGGCTCAATCAAAAGTAAGGTTCAACTCTGTTAGTTGAATGCACAGAACAGAAAGAAGTTTCATACAATGCTTCTGTGTAGTTTATATTTGAACATATTCTTTTTTCCACTATTACCCACTTAGCGCTACGAATGTCCAGTTGCATTTTGTACAGACAGAGTGTTTCAAAACTGCTCAATCCAAAGTATGGTTTAACTCTGTTAGCTGAATGCTCAGATCAGAAAGAAGTTTCAGAGAATGCTTCTTTGTAGTTTATATTTGAATATATTCCTTTTTCCACTACTACGCTCTTAGCGCTCCAATTGTCCAGTTGCATTTTCTACAGAAAGTGTGTTCAGATCTGCTCAATCAAAAGTATGGTTTAACTCTGTTAGCTGAATGCACAGATCAGAAAGAAGTTTCACCGAATGATTCTGTGTAGTTTATATTTGAAGACATTCCTTTTTCCACTATTACCCTCTTAGCGCTCCGAATCTCCACTTGCATTTTCTACAAAAAGAGTGTTTCATAACTGCTCAATCAAAAATATGTTTCATCTCTGTTAACTGAATTTACAGATCAGAAATAAGTTTCACAGAATGCATCTGTGTAGTTTTTATTTGAGGATATTCTTTTTCCCAATGTAGGCCTCTTAGCGCTTAGCATGTCCAATTGCAGTTTCTACAGAAAGAGTGTTTCAGAACGGCTCAATCAAAAATAAGGTTCAAC
The DNA here is from genome assembly GCF_028878055.3 of Symphalangus syndactylus. Lineage (NCBI taxonomy): Eukaryota > Metazoa > Chordata > Mammalia > Primates > Hylobatidae > Symphalangus > Symphalangus syndactylus. The sequence goes on along the minus strand of NC_072445.2, from coordinate 5,722,298 downwards.
TCTGTTAGTTGAATGCACAGAACAGAAAGAATTTTCACAGAATGCTACTGTGTAGTTTATATTTGAATATATTCCTTTTTCCACTATTACCCTCTTAGCGCTCCGAATGTCCACTTGCATTTTCTACAGAAAGAGTGTTCAGAACTGCGCAATCAAAAGTATGGTTTAACTCTGTTAGCTTAATGAACATATCAGAAATAAGTTTCACACAATGCTTCTGTGTAGTTTTTATTTGAAGATATTATTTTTCCCAATATAGGCCTCTTAGCGCTCAGAATGTCCAATTGCAGTTTCTACAGAAAGAGTGTTTCAGAAAGGCTCAATCAAAAGTAAGGTTCAACTCTGTTAGTTGAATGCACAGAACAGAAAGAAGTTTCACAGAATGATTCTGTGTAGTTTATATTTGGAGATATTCCTTTTTCCACTATTACCCTCTTAGCGCTCCGAATCTCCACTTGCACTTTCTACAGGAAGAGTGTTTCAGAACGGCTCAATCAAAACTAAGGTTCAAATCTTTTAGTTGAACAAACAGAACAGAAAGAAGTTTCACACAATTCTTCTGTGTAGTTTTTATTTGTAGACATTCTTTTTCCCAATATAGGCCTCTTAGCGCTCAGAATGTCCAATTGCAGTTTCTACAGAAAGAGTGTTTCAGAACGGCTCAATCAAAAGTAAGGTTCAACTCTGTTAGTTGAATGCACAGAACAGAAAGAAGTTTCATACAATGCTTCTGTGTAGTTTATATTTGAACATATTCTTTTTTCCACTATTACCCACTTAGCGCTACGAATGTCCAGTTGCATTTTCTACACACAGAGTGTTTCAAAACTGCTCAATCCAAAGTATGGTTTAACTCTGTTAGCTGAATGCTCAGATCAGAAAGAAGTTTCACAGAATGCTTCTGTGTAGTTTATATTTGAATATATTCCTTTTTCCACTACTACGCTCTTAGCGCTCCAAATGTCCAGTTGCATTTTCTACAGAAAGAGTGTTCAGATCTGCTCAATCAAAAGTATGGTTTAACTCTGTTAGCTGAATGCACAGAGCAGAAAGAAGTTTCACCGAATGATTCTGTGTAGTTTATATTTGAAGACATTCCTTTTTCCACTATTACCCTCTTAGCGCTCCGAATCTCCACTTGCATTTTCTACAAAAAGAGTGTTTCATAACTGCTCAATCAAAAATATGTTTTATCTCTGTTAACTGAATTTACAGATCAGAAATAAGTTTCACAGAATGCATCTGTGTAGTTTTTATTTGAAGATATTCTTTTTCCCAATGTAGGCCTCTTAGCGCTTAGCATGTCCACTTGCAGTTTCTACAGAAAGAGTGTTTCAGAACGGCTCAATCAAAAGTAAGGTTCAACTCTGTTAGTTGAATGCACAGAACAGAAAGAATTTTCACAGAATGCTACTGTGTAGTTTATATTTGAATATATTCCTTTTTCCACTATTACCCTCTTAGCGCTCCGAATGTCCACTTGCATTTTCTACAGAAAGAGTGTTCAGGACTGCGCAATCAAAAGTATGGTTTAACTCTGTTAGCTTAACGAACATATCAGAAATAAGTTTCACACAATGCTTCTGTGTAGTTTTTATTTGAAGATATTATTTTTCCCAATATAGGCCTCTTAGCGCTCAGAATGTCCAATTGCAGTTTCTACAGAAAGAGAGTTTCAGAAAGGCTCAATCAAAAGTAAGGTTCAACTCTGTTAGTTGAATGCACAGAACAGAAAGATGTTTCATACAATGCTTCTGTGTAGTTTATATTTGTACATATTCTTTTTTCCACTATTACCCACTTAGCGCTACGAATGTCCAGTTGCATTTTCTACAGACAGAGTGTTTCAAAACTGCTCAATCAAAAGTATGGTTTAACTCTGTTAGCTGAATGCTCAGATCAGAAAGAAGTTTCACAGAATGCTTCTGTGTAGTTTATATTTGAATATATTCCTTTTTCCACTGCTACTCTCTTAGCGCTCCAAATGTCCAGTTGCATTTTCTACAGAAAGAGTGTTCAGATCTGCTCAATCAAAAGTATGGTTTAACTCTGTTAGCTGAATGCACAGATCAGAAAGAAGTTTCACAGAATGATTCTGTGTAGTTTATATTTGGAGATATTCCTTTTTCCACTATTACCCTCTTAGCGCTCCGAAACTCCACTTGCACTTTATACAGGAAGAGTGTTTCAGAACGGCTCAATCAAAACTAAGGTTCAACTCTTTTAGTTGAACAAACAGAACAGAAAGAAGTTTCACACAATTCTTCTGTGTAGTTTTTATTTGTAGACATTCTTTTTCCCAATATAGGCCTCTTAGCGCTCAGAATGTCCAATTGCAGTTTCTACAGAAAGAGTGTTTCAGAATGGCTCAATCAAAAGTAAGGTTCAACTCTGTTAGTTGAATGCACAGAACAGAAAGATGTTTCATACAATGCTTCTGTGTAGTTTATATTTGAACATATTCTTTTTTCCACTATTACCCACTTAGCGCTACGAATGTCCAGTTGCATTTTGTACAGACAGAGTGTTTCAAAACTGCTCAATCCAACGTATGGTTTAACTCTGTTAGCTGAATGCTCAGATCAGAAAGAAGTTTCACAGAATGCTTCTGTGTAGTTTATATTTGAATATATTCCTTTTTCCACTACTACGCTCTTAGCGCTCCAATAGTCCAGTTGCATTTTCTACAGAAAGTGTGTTCAGATCTGCTCAATCAAAAGTATGGTTTAACGCTGTTAGCTGAATGCACAGATCAGAAAGAAGTTTCACCGAATGATTCTGTGTAGTTTATATTTGAAGACATTCCTTTTTCCACTATTACCCTCTTAGCGCTCCGAATCTCCACTTGCATTTTCTACAAAAAGAGTGTTTCATAACCGCTCAATCAAAAATATGTTTTATCTCTGTTAACTGAATTTACAGATCAGAAATAAGTTTCACAGAATGCATCTGTGTAGTTTTTATTTGAAGATATTCTTTTTCCCAATGTAGGCCTCTTAGCGCTTAGCATGTCCAATTGCAGTTTCTACAGAAAGAGTGTTTCAGAACGGCTCAATCAAAAATAAGGTTCAACCCTGTTAGTTGAATGCACAGAACAGAAAGAATTTTCACAGAATGCTACTGTGTAGTTTATATTTGAATATATTCCTTTTTCCACTATTACCCTCTTAGCGCTCCGAATGTCCACTTGTATTTTCTACAGAAAGAGTGTTCAGAACTGCGCAATCAAAAGTATGGTTTAACTCTGTTAGCTTAATGAACATATCAGAAATAAGTTTCACACAATGCTTCTGTGTAGTTTTTATTTGAAGATATTATTTTTCCCAATATAGGCCTCTTAGCGCTCAGAATGTCCAATTGCAGTTTCTACAGAAAGAGTGTTTCAGAACGGCTCAATCAAAAGTAAGGTTCAACTCTGTTAGTTGAATGCACAGAACAGAAAGAAGTTTCATACAATGCTTCTGTGTAGTTTATATTTGAACATATTCTTTTTTCCACTATTACCCACTTAGCGCTACGAATGTCCAGTTGCATTTTCTACAGACAGAGTGTCTCAAAACTGCTCAATCCAAAGTATGGTTTAACTCTGTTAGCTGAATGCTCAGATCAGAAAGAAGTTTCACAGAATGCTTCTGTGTAGTTTATATTTGAATATATTCCTTTTTCCACTACTACGCTCTTAGCGCTCCAAATGTCCAGTTGCATTTTCTACAGAAAGAGTGTTCAGATCTGCTCAATCAAAAGTATGTTTTAACTCTGTTAGCTGAATGCACAGAGCAGAAAGAAGTTTCACCGAATGATTCTGTGTAGTTTATATTTGAAGACATTCCTTTTTCCACTATTACCCTCTTAGCGCTCCGAATCTCCACTTGCATTTTCTACAAAAAGAGTGTTTCATAACTGCTCAATCAAAAATATGTTTTATCTCTGTTAACTGAATTTACAGATCAGAAATAAGTTTCACAGAATGCATCTGTGTAGTTTTTATTTGAAGATATTCTTTTTCCGAATGTAGGCCTCTTAGCGCTTAGCATGTCCAATTGCAGTTTCTACAGAAAGAGTGTTTCAGAACGGCTCAATCAAAAGTAAGGTTCAACTCTGTTAGTTGAATGCACAGAACAGAAAGAATTTTCACAGAATGCTACTGTGTAGTTTATATTTGAATATATTCCTTTTTCCACTATTACCCTCTTAGCGCTCCGAATGTCCACTTGCATTTTCTACAGAAAGAGTGTTCAGGACTGCGCAATCAAAAGTATGGTTTAACTCTGTTAGCTTAACGAACATATCAGAAATAAGTTTCACACAATGCTTCTGTGTAGTTTTTATTTGAAGATATTATTTTTCCCAATATAGGCCTCTTAGCGCTCAGAATGTCCAATTGCAGTTTCTACAGAAAGAGAGTTTCAGAAAGGCTCAATCAAAAGTAAGGTTCAACTCTGTTAGTTGAATGCACAGAACAGAAAGATGTTTCATACAATGCTTCTGTGTAGTTTATATTTGTACATATTCTTTTTTCCACTATTACCCACTTAGCGCTACGAATGTCCAGTTGCATTTTCTACAGACAGAGTGTTTCAAAACTGCTCAATCAAAAGTATGGTTTAAATCTGTTAGCTGAATGCTCAGATCAGAAAGAAGTTTCACAGAATGCTTCTGTGTAGTTTATATTTGAATATATTCCTTTTTCCACTGCTACTCTCTTAGCGCTCCAAATGTCCAGTTGCATTTTCTACAGAAAGAGTGTTCAGATCTGCTCAATCAAAAGTATGGTTTAACTCTGTTAGCTGAATGCACAGATCAGAAAGAAGTTTCACAGAATGATTCTGTGTAGTTTATATTTGGAGATATTCCTTTTTCCACTAGTACCCTCTTAGCGCTCCGAATCTCCACTTGCACTTTCTACAGGAAGAGTGTTTCAGAACGGCTCAATCAAAACTAAGGTTCAACTCTTTTAGTTGAACAAACAGAACAGAAAGAAGTTTCACACAATTCTTCTGTGTAGTTTTTATTTGTAGACATTCATTTTCCCAATAGAGGCCTCTTAGCGCTCAGAATGTCCAATTGCAGTTTCTACAGAAAGAGTGTTTCAGAACGGCTCAATCAAAAGTAAGGTTCAACTCTGTTAGTTGAATGCACAGAACAGAAAGAAGTTTCACAGAATGATTCTGTGTTGTTTATATTTGGAGATATTCCTTTTTCCACTATTACCCTCTTAGCGCTCCGAATCTCCACTTGCACTTTCTACAGGAAGAGTGTTTCAGAACGGCTCAATCAAAACTAAGGTTCAACTCTTTTAGTTGAACAAACAGAACAGAAAGAAGTTTCACACAATTCTTCTGTGTAGTTTTTATTTGTAGACATTCTTTTTCCCAATATAGGCCTCTTAGCGCTCAGAATGTCCAATTGCAGTTTCTACAGAAAGAGTGTTTCAGAACGGCTCAATCAAAAGTAAGGTTCAACTCTGTTAGTTGAATGCACAGAACAGAAAGAAGTTTCATACAATGCTTCTGTGTAGTTTATATTTGAACATATTCTTTTTTCCACTATTACCCACTTAGCGCTACGAATGTCCAGTTGCATTTTCTACAGACAGAGTGTTTCAAAACTGCTCAATCCAAAGTATGGTTTAACTCTGTTAGCTGAATGCTCATATCAGAAAGAAGTTTCACAGAATGCTTCTGTGTAATTTATATTTGAATATATTCCTTTTTCCACTACTACGCTCTTAGCGCTCCAAATGTCCAGTTGCATTTTCTACAGAAAGAGTGTTCAGATCTGCTCAATCAAAAGTATGGTTTAACTCTGTTAGCTGAATGCACAGATCAGAAACAAGTTTCACCGAATGATTCTGTGTAGTTTATATTTGAAGACATTCCTTTTTCCACTATTACCCTCTTAGCGCTCCGAATCTCCACTTGCATTTTCTACAAAAAGAGTGTTTCATAACTGCTCAATCAAAAATATGTTTTATCTCTGTTAACTGAATTTACAGATCAGAAATAAGTTTCACAGAATGCATCTGTGTAGTTTTTATTTGAAGATATTCTTTTTCCCAATGTAGGCCTCTTAGCGCTTAGCATGTCCAATTGCAGTTTCTACAGAAAGAGTGTTTCAGAACGGCTCAATCAAAAATAAGGTTCAACTCTGTTAGTTGAATGCACAGAACATAAATAATTTTCACAGAATGCTACTGTGTAGTTTATATTTGAATATATTCCTTTTTCCACTATTACCCTCTTAGCGCTCCGAATGTCCACTTGCATTTTCTACAGAAAGAGTGTTCAGAACTGCGCAATCAAAAGTATGGTTTAACACTGTTAGCTTCATGAACATATCAGAAATAAGTTTCACACAATGCTTCTGTGTAGTTTTTATTTGAAGATATTATTTTTCCCAATATAGGCCTCTTAGCGCTCAGAATGTCCAATTGCAGTTTCTACAGAAAGAGTGTTTCAGAACGGCTCAATCTAAAGTAAGGTTCAACTCTGTTAGTTGAATGCACAGAACAGAAAGAAGTTTCATACAATGCTTCTGTGTAGTTTATATTTGAACATATTCTTTTTTCAACTATTACCCACTTAGCGCTACGAATGTCCAGTTGCATTTTCTACAGACAGAGTGTTTCAAAACTGCTCAATCCAAAGTATGGTTTAACTCTGTTAGCTGAATGCTCAGATCAGAAAGAAGTTTCACAGAATGCTTCTGTGTAGTTTATATTTGAATATATTCCTTTTTCCACTACTACGCTCTTAGCGCTCCAAATGTCCAGTTGCATTTTCTACAGAAAGTGTGTTCAGATCTGCTCAATCAAAAGTATGGTTTAACTCTGTTAGCTGAATGCACAGAGCAGAAAGAAGTTTCACCGAATGATTCTGTGTAGTTTATATTTGAAGACATTCCTTTTTCCACTATTACCCTCTTAGCGCTCCGAATCTCCACTTGCATTTTCTACAAAAAGAGTGTTTCATAACTGCTCAATCAAAAATATGTTTTATCTCTGTTAACTGAATTTACAGATCAGAAATAAGTTTCACAGAATGCATCTGTGTAGTTTTTATTTGAAGATATTCTTTTTCCCAATGTAGGCCTCTTAGCGCTTAGCATGTCCACTTGCAGTTTCTACAGAAAGAGTGTTTCATAACCGCTCAATCAAAAATATGTTTTATCTCTGTTAACTGAATTTACAGATCAGAAATAAGTTTCACAGAATGCATCTGTGTAGTTTTTATTTGAAGATATTCTTTTTCCCAATGTAGGCCTCTTAGCGCTTAGCATGTCCAATTGCAGTTTCTACAGAAAGAGTGTTTCAGAACGGCTCAATCAAAAATAAGGTTCAACCCTGTTAGTTGAATGCACAGAACAGAAAGAATTTTCACAGAATGCTACTGTGTAGTTTATATTTGAATATATTCCTTTTTCCACTATTACCCTCTTAGCGCTCCGAATGTCCACTTGTATTTTCTACAGAAAGAGTGTTCAGAACTGCGCAATCAAAAGTATGGTTTAACTCTGTTAGCTTAATGAACATATCAGAAATAAGTTTCACACAATGCTTCTGTGTAGTTTTTATTTGAAGATATTATTTTTCCCAATATAGGCCTCTTAGCGCTCAGAATGTCCAATTGCAGTTTCTACAGAAAGAGTGTTTCAGAACGGCTCAATCAAAAGTAAGGTTCAACTCTGTTAGTTGAATGCACAGAACAGAAAGAAGTTTCATACAATGCTTCTGTGTAGTTTATATTTGAACATATTCTTTTTTCCACTATTACCCACTTAGCGCTACGAATGTCCAGTTGCATTTTCTACAGACAGAGTGTCTCAAAACTGCTCAATCCAAAGTATGGTTTAACTCTGTTAGCTGAATGCTCAGATCAGAAAGAAGTTTCACAGAATGCTTCTGTGTAGTTTATATTTGAATATATTCCTTTTTCCACTACTACGCTCTTAGCGCTCCAAATGTCCAGTTGCATTTTCTACAGAAAGAGTGTTCAGATCTGCTCAATCAAAAGTATGTTTTAACTCTGTTAGCTGAATGCACAGAGCAGAAAGAAGTTTCACCGAATGATTCTGTGTAGTTTATATTTGAAGACATTCCTTTTTCCACTATTACCCTCTTAGCGCTCCGAATCTCCACTTGCATTTTCTACAAAAAGAGTGTTTCATAACTGCTCAATCAAAAATATGTTTTATCTCTGTTAACTGAATTTACAGATCAGAAATAAGTTTCACAGAATGCATCTGTGTAGTTTTTATTTGAAGATATTCTTTTTCCGAATGTAGGCCTCTTAGCGCTTAGCATGTCCAATTGCAGTTTCTACAGAAAGAGTGTTTCAGAACGGCTCAATCAAAAGTAAGGTTCAACTCTGTTAGTTGAATGCACAGAACAGAAAGAATTTTCACAGAATGCTACTGTGTAGTTTATATTTGAATATATTCCTTTTTCCACTATTACCCTCTTAGCGCTCCGAATGTCCACTTGCATTTTCTACAGAAAGAGTGTTCAGGACTGCGCAATCAAAAGTATGGTTTAACTCTGTTAGCTTAACGAACATATCAGAAATAAGTTTCACACAATGCTTCTGTGTAGTTTTTATTTGAAGATATTATTTTTCCCAATATAGGCCTCTTAGCGCTCAGAATGTCCAATTGCAGTTTCTACAGAAAGAGAGTTTCAGAAAGGCTCAATCAAAAGTAAGGTTCAACTCTGTTAGTTGAATGCACAGAACAGAAAGATGTTTCATACAATGCTTCTGTGTAGTTTATATTTGTACATATTCTTTTTTCCACTATTACCCACTTAGCGCTACGAATGTCCAGTTGCATTTTCTACAGACAGAGTGTTTCAAAACTGCTCAATCAAACGTATGGTTTAAATCTGTTAGCTGAATGCTCAGATCAGAAAGAAGTTTCACAGAATGCTTCTGTGTAGTTTATATTTGAATATATTCCTTTTTCCACTGCTACTCTCTTAGCGCTCCAAATGTCCAGTTGCATTTTCTACAGAAAGAGTGTTCAGATCTGCTCAATCAAAAGTATGGTTTAACTCTGTTAGCTGAATGCACAGATCAGAAAGAAGTTTCACAGAATGATTCTGTGTAGTTTATATTTGGAGATATTCCTTTTTCCACTAGTACCCTCTTAGCGCTCCGAATCTCCACTTGCACTTTCTACAGGAAGAGTGTTTCAGAACGGCTCAATCAAAACTAAGGTTCAACTCTTTTAGTTGAACAAACAGAACAGAAAGAAGTTTCACACAATTCTTCTGTGTAGTTTTTATTTGTAGACATTCATTTTCCCAATAGAGGCCTCTTAGCGCTCAGAATGTCCAATTGCAGTTTCTACAGAAAGAGTGTTTCAGAACGGCTCAATCAAAAGTAAGGTTCAACTCTGTTAGTTGAATGCACAGAACAGAAAGAAGTTTCACAGAATGATTCTGTGTAGTTTATATTTGGAGATATTCCTTTTTCCACTATTACCCTCTTAGCGCTCCGAATCTCCACTTGCACTTTCTACAGGAAGAGTGTTTCAGAACGGCTCAATCAAAACTAAGGTTCAACTCTTTTAGTTGAACAAACAGAACAGAAAGAAGTTTCACACAATTCTTCTGTGTAGTTTTTATTTGTAGACATTCTTTTTCCCAATATAGGCCTCTTAGCGCTCAGAATGTCCAATTGCAGTTTCTACAGAAAGAGTGTTTCAGAACGGCTCAATCAAAAGTAAGGTTCAACTCTGTTAGTTGAATGCACAGAACAGAAAGAAGTTTCATACAATGCTTCTGTGTAGTTTATATTTGAACATATTCTTTTTTCCACTATTACCCACTTAGCGCTACGAATGTCCAGTTGCATTTTCTACAGACAGAGTGTTTCAAAACTGCTCAATCCAAAGTATGGTTTAACTCTGTTAGCTGAATGCTCATATCAGAAAGAAGTTTCACAGAATGCTTCTGTGTAATTTATATTTGAATATATTCCTTTTTCCACTACTACGCTCTTAGCGCTCCAAATGTCCAGTTGCATTTTCTACAGAAAGAGTGTTCAGATCTGCTCAATCAAAAGTATGGTTTAACTCTGTTAGCTGAATGCACAGATCAGAAACAAGTTTCACCGAATGATTCTGTGTAGTTTATATTTGAAGACATTCCTTTTTCCACTATTACCCTCTTAGCGCTCCGAATCTCCACTTGCATTTTCTACAAAAAGAGTGTTTCATAACTGCTCAATCAAAAATATGTTTTATCTCTGTTAACTGAATTTACAGATCAGAAATAAGTTTCACAGAATGCATCTGTGTAGTTTTTATTTGAAGATATTCTTTTTCCCAATGTAGGCCTCTTAGCGCTTAGCATGTCCAATTGCAGTTTCTACAGAAAGAGTGTTTCAGAACGTCTCAATCAAAAATAAGGTTCAACTCTGTTAGTTGAATGCACAGAACATAAATAATTTTCACAGAATGCTACTGTGTAGTTTATATTTGAATATATTCCTTTTTCCACTATTACCCTCTTAGCGCTCCGAATGTCCACTTGCATTTTCTACAGAAAGAGTGTTCAGAACTGCGCAATCAAAAGTATGGTTTAACACTGTTAGCTTCATGAACATATCAGAAATAAGTTTCACACAATGCTTCTGTGTAGTTTTTATTTGAAGATATTATTTTTCCCAATATAGGCCTCTTAGCGCTCAGAATGTCCAATTGCAGTTTCTACAGAAAGAGTGTTTCAGAACGGCTCAATCTAAAGTAAGGTTCAACTCTGTTAGTTGAATGCACAGAACAGAAAGAAGTTTCATACAATGCTTCTGTGTAGTTTATATTTGAACATATTCTTTTTTCAACTATTACCCACTTAGCGCTACGAATGTCCAGTTGCATTTTCTACAGACAGAGTGTTTCAAAACTGCTCAATCCAAAGTATGGTTTAACTCTGTTAGCTGAATGCTCAGATCAGAAAGAAGTTTCACAGAATGCTTCTGTGTAGTTTATATTTGAATATATTCCTTTTTCCACTACTACGCTCTTAGCGCTCCAAATGTCCAGTTGCATTTTCTACAGAAAGTGTGTTCAGATCTGCTCAATCAAAAGTATGGTTTAACTCTGTTAGCTGAATGCACAGAGCAGAAAGAAGTTTCACCGAATGATTCTGTGTAGTTTATATTTGAAGACATTCCTTTTTCCACTATTACCCTCTTAGCGCTCCGAATCTCCACTTGCATTTTCTACAAAAAGAGTGTTTCATAACTGCTCAATCAAAAATATGTTTTATCTCTGTTAACTGAATTTACAGATCAGAAATAAGTTTCACAGAATGCATCTGTGTAGTTTTTATTTGAAGATATTCTTTTTCCCAATGTAGGCCTCTTAGCGCTTAGCATGTCCACTTGCAGTTTCTACAGAAAGAGTGTTTCAGAACGGCTCAATCAAAAGTAAGGTTCAACTCTGTTAGTTGAATGCACAGAACAGAAAGAATTTTCACAGAATGCTACTGTGTAGTTTATATTTGAATATATTCCTTTTTCCACTATTACCCTCTTAGCGCTCCGAATGTCCACTTGCATTTTCTACAGAAAGAGTGTTCAGGACTGCGCAATCAAAAGTATGGTTTAACTCTGTTAGCTTAACGAACATATCAGAAATAAGTTTCACACAATGCTTCTGTGTAGTTTTTATTTGAAGATATTATTTTTCCCAATATAGGCCTCTTAGCGCTCAGAATGTCCAATTGCAGTTTCTACAGAAAGAGAGTTTCAGAAAGGCTCAATCAAAAGTAAGGTTCAACTCTGTTAGTTGAATGCACAGAACAGAAAGATGTTTCATACAATGCTTCTGTGTAGTTTATATTTGTACATATTCTTTTTTCCACTATTACCCACTTAGCGCTACGAATGTCCAGTTGCATTTTCTACAGACAGAGTGTTTCAAAACTGCTCAATCAAAAGTATGGTTTAACTCTGTTAGCTGAATGCTCAGATCAGAAAGAAGTTTCACAGAATGCTTCTGTGTAGTTTATATTTGAATATATTCCTTTTTCCACTGCTACTCTCTTAGCGCTCCAAATGTCCAGTTGCATTTTCTACAGAAAGAGTGTTCAGATCTGCTCAATCAAAAGTATGGTTTAACTCTGTTAGCTGAATGCACAGATCAGAAAGAAGTTTCACAGAATGATTCTGTGTAGTTTATATTTGGAGATATTCCTTTTTCCACTATTACCCTCTTAGCGCTCCGAAACTCCACTTGCACTTTATACAGGAAGAGTGTTTCAGAACGGCTCAATCAAAACTAAGGTTCAACTCTTTTAGTTGAACAAACAGAACAGAAAGAAGTTTCACACAATTCTTCTGTGTAGTTTTTATTTGTAGACATTCTTTTTCCCAATATAGGCCTCTTAGCGCTCAGAATGTCCAATTGCAGTTTCTACAGAAAGAGTGTTTCAGAACGGCTCAATCAAAAGTAAGGTTCAACTCTCTTAGTTGAATGCACAGAACAGAAAGATGTTTCATACAATGCTTCTGTGTAGTTTATATTTGAACATATTCTTTTTTCCACTATTACCCACTTAGCGCTACGAATGTCCAGTTGCATTTTGTACAGACAGAGTGTTTCAAAACTGCTCAATCCAACGTATGGTTTAACTCTGTTAGCTGAATGCTCAGATCAGAAAGAAGTTTCACAGAATGCTTCTGTGTAGTTTATATTTGAATATATTCCTTTTTCCACTACTACGCTCTTAGCGCTCCAATAGTCCAGTTGCATTTTCTACAGAAAGTGTGTTCAGATCTGCTCAATCAAAAGTATGGTTTAACTCTGTTAGCTGAATGCACAGATCAGAAAGAAGTTTCACCGAATGATTCTGTGTAGTTTATATTTGAAGACATTCCTTTTTCCACTATTACCCTCTTAGCGCTCCGAATCTCCACTTGCATTTTCTACAAAAAGAGTGTTTCATAACCGCTCAATCAAAAATATGTTTTATCTCTGTTAACTGAATTTACAGATCAGAAATAAGTTTCACAGAATGCATCTGTGTAGTTTTTATTTGAAGATATTCTTTTTCCCAATGTAGGCCTCTTAGCGCTTAGCATGTCCAATTGCAGTTTCTACAGAAAGAGTGTTTCAGAACGGCTCAATCAAAAATAAGGTTCAACCCTGTTAGTTGAATGCACAGAACAGAAAGAATTTTCACAGAATGCTACTGTGTAGTTTATATTTGAATATATTCCTTTTTCCACTATTACCCTCTTAGCGCTCCGAATGTCCACTTGTATTTTCTACAGAAAGAGTGTTCAGAACTGCGCAATCAAAAGTATGGTTTAACTCTGTTAGCTTAATGAACATATCAGAAATAAGTTTCACACAATGCTTCTGTGTAGTTTTTATTTGAAGATATTATTTTTCCCAATATAGGCCTCTTAGCGCTCAGAATGTCCAATTGCAGTTTCTACAGAAAGAGTGTTTCAGAACGGCTCAATCAAAAGTAAGGTTCAACTCTGTTAGTTGAATGCACAGAACAGAAAGAAGTTTCATACAATGCTTCTGTGTAGTTTATATTTGAACATATTCTTTTTTCCACTATTACCCACTTAGCGCTACGAATGTCCAGTTGCATTTTCTACAGACAGAGTGTCTCAAAACTGCTCAATCCAAAGTATGGTTTAACTCTGTTAGCTGAATGCTCAGATCAGAAAGAAGTTTCACAGAATGCTTCTGTGTAGTTTATATTTGAATATATTCCTTTTTCCACTACTACGCTCTTAGCGCTCCAAATGTCCAGTTGCATTTTCTACAGAAAGAGTGTTCAGATCTGCTCAATCAAAAGTATGGTTTAACTCTGTTAGCTGAATGCACAGATCAGAAAGAAGTTTCACCGAATGATTCTGTGTAGTTTATATTTGAAGACATTCCTTTTTCCACTATTACCCTCTTAGCGCTCCGAATCTCCACTTGCATTTTCTACAAAAAGAGTGTTTCATAACTGCTCAATCAAAAATATGTTTTATCTCTGTTAACTGAATTTACAGATCAGAAATAAGTTTCACAGAATGCATCTGTGTAGTTTTTATTTGAAGATATTCTTTTTCCGAATGTAGGCCTCTTAGCGCTTAGCATGTCCAATTGCAGTTTCTACAGAAAGAGTGTTTCAGAACGGCTCAATCAAAAGTAAGGTTCAACTCTGTTAGTTGAATGCACAGAACAGAAAGTATTTTCACAGAATGCTACTGTGTAGTTTATATTTGAATATATTCCTTTTTCCACTATTACCCTCTTAGCGCTCCGAATGTCCACTTGCATTTTCTACAGAAAGAGTGTTCAGGACTGCGCAATCAAAAGTATGGTTTAACTCTGTTAGCTTAACGAACATATCAGAAATAAGTTTCACACAATGCTTCTGTGTAGTTTTTATTTGAAGATATTATTTTTCCCAATATAGGCCTCTTAGCGCTCAGAATGTCCAATTGCAGTTTCTACAGAAAGAGAGTTTCAGAAAGGCTCAATCAAAAGTAAGGTTCAACTCTGTTAGTTGAATGCACAGAACAGAAAGATGTTTCATACAATGCTTCTGTGTAGTTTATATTTGTACATATTATTTTTTCCACTATTACCCACTTAGCGCTACGAATGTCCAGTTGCATTTTCTACAGACAGAGTGTTTCAAAACTGCTCAATCAAAAGTATGGTTTAAATCTGTTAGCTGAATGCTCAGATCAGAAAGAAGTTTCACAGAATGCTTCTGTGTAGTTTATATTTGAATATATTCCTTTTTCCACTGCTACTCTCTTAGCGCTCCAAATGTCCAGTTGCATTTTCTACAGAAAGAGTGTTCAGATCTGCTCAATCAAAAGTATGGTTTAACTCTGTTAGCTGAATGCACAGATCAGAAAGAAGTTTCACAGAATGATTCTGTGTAGTTTATATTTGGAGATATTCCTTTTTCCACTAGTACCCTCTTAGCGCTCCGAATCTCCACTTGCACTTTCTACAGGAAGAGTGTTTCAGAACGGCTCAATCAAAACTAAGGTTCAACTCTTTTAGTTGAACAAACAGAACAGAAAGAAGTTTCACACAATTCTTCTGTGTAGTTTTTATTTGTAGACATTCATTTTCCCAATATAGGCCTCTTAGCGCTCAGAATGTCCAATTGCAGTTTCTACAGAAAGAGTGTTTCAGAACGGCTCAATCAAAAGTAAGGTTCAACTCTGTTAGTTGAATGCACAGAACAGAAAGAAGTTTCATACAATGCTTCTGTGTTGTTTATATTTGAACATATTCTTTTTTCCACTATTGCACACTTAGCGCTACGAATGTCCAGTTGCATTTTGTACAGACAGAGTGTTTCTAAACTGCTCAATCCAAAGTATGGTTTAACTCTGTTAGCTGAATGCTCAGATCAGAAAGAAGTTTCACAGAATGCTTCTGTGTAGTTTATATTTGAATATATTCCTTTTTCCACTACTACGCTCTTAGCGCTACAAATGTCCAGTTGCATTTTCTACAGAAAGAGTGTTCAGATCTGCTCAATCAAAAGTATGGTTTAACTCTGTTAGCTGAATGCACAGATCAGAAAGAAGTTTCACCGAATGATTCTGTGTAGTTTATATTTGAAGACATTCCTTTTTCCACTATTACCCTCTTAGCGCTCCGAATCTCCACTTGCATTTTCTACAAAAAGAGTGTTTCATAACCGCTCAATCAAAAATATGTTTTATCTCTGTTAACTGAATTTACAGATCAGAAATAAGTTTCACAGAATGCATCTGTGTAGTTTTTATTTGAAGATATTCTTTTTCCCAATGTAGGCCTCTTAGCGCTTAGCATGTCCAATTGCAGTTTCTACAGAAAGAGTGTTTCAGAACGGCTCAATCAAAAGTAAGGTTCAACTCTGTTAGTTGAATGCACAGAACAGAAAGTATTTTCACAGAATGCTACTGTGTAGTTTATATTTGAATATATTCCTTTTTTCACTATTACCCTCTTAGCGCTCCGAATGTCCACTTGCATTTTCTACAGAAAGAGTGTCCAGAACTGCGCAATCAAAAGTATGGTTTAACTCTGTTAGCTTAATGAACATATCAGAAATAAGTTTCACACAATGCTTCTGTGTAGTTTTTATTTGAAGATATTATTTTTCCCAATAGAGGCCTCTTAGCGCTCAGAATGTCCAATTGCAGTTTCTACAGAAAGAGTGTTTCAGAAAGGCTCAATCAAAAGTAAGGTTCAACTCTGTTAGTTGAATGCACAGAACAGAAAGGAGTTTCATACAATGCTTCTGTGTAGTTTATATTTGAACATATTCTTTTTTCCACTATTACCCACTTAGCGCTATGAATGTCCAGTTGCATTTTCTACAGACAGAGTGTTTCAAAACTGCTCAATCCAAAGTATGGTTTAACTCTGTTAGCTGAATGCTCAGATCAGAAAGAAGTTTCACAGAATGCTTCTGTGTAGTTTATATTTGAATATATTTCTTTTTCCTCTACTACGCTCTTAGCGCTCCAAATGTCCAGTTGCATTTTCTACAGAAAGAGTGTTCAGATCTGCTCAATAAAAAGTATGTTTTAACTCTGTTAGCTGAATGCACAGATCAGAAAGAAGTTTCACTGAATGATTCTGTGTAGTTTATATTTGAAGACATTCCTTTTTCCACTATTACCCTCTTAGCGCTCCGAATCTCCACTTGCATTTTCTACAAAAAGAGTGTTTCATAACTGCTCACTCAAAAATATGTTTTATCTCTGTTAACTGAATTTACAGATCAGAAATAAGTTTCACAGAATGTATCTGTGTAGTTTTTATTTGAAGATATTCTTTTTCCCAATGTAGGCCTCTTAGCGCTTAGCATGTCCAATTGCAGTTTCTACAGAAAGAGTGTTTCAGAACGGCTCAATCAAAAGTAAGGTTCAACTCTGTTAGTTGAATGCACAGAACAGAAAGAATTTTCACAGAATGCTACTGTGTAGTTTATATTTGAATATATTCCTTTTTCCACTATTACCCTCTTAGCGCTCCGAATGTCCACTTGCATTTTCTACAGAAAGAGTGTTCAGAACTGCGCAATCAAAAGTATGGTTTAACTCTGTTAGCTTAATGAACATATCAGAATTAAGTTTCACACAATGCTTCTGTGTAGTTTTTATTTGAAGATATTATTTTTCCCAATATAGGCCTCTTAGCGCTCAGAATGTCCAATTGCAGTTTCTACAGAAAGAGTGTTTCAGAAAGGCTCAATCAAAAGTAAGGTTCAACTCTGTTAGTTGAATGCACAGAACAGAAAGTAGTTTCATACAATGCTTCTGTGTAGTTTATATTTGAACATATTCTTTTTTCCACTATTACCCACTTAGCGCTACGAATGTCCAGTTGCATTTTCTTCAGACAGAGTGTTTCAAAACTGCTCAATCAAAAGTATGGTTTAACTCTGTTAGCTGAATGCTCAGATCAGAAAGAAGTTTCACAGAATGCTTCTGTGTAGTTTATATTTGAATATATTCCTTTTTCCACTACTACTCTGTTAGCGCTACAATTGTCCAGTTGCATTTTCTACAGAAAGAGTGTTCAGATCTGCTCAATCAAAAGTATGGTTTAAATCTGTTAGCTGAATGCACAGATCAGAAAGAAGTTTCACAGAATGATTCTGTGTAGTTTATATTTGGAGACATTCCTTTTTCCACTATTACCCTCTTAGCGCTCCGAATCTCCACTTGCATTTTCTACAGAAAGAGTGTTTCAGAACGGCTCAATCAAAACTAAGGTTCAACTCTTTTTGTTGAACAAACAGAACAGAAAGAAGTTTCACACAATTCTTCTGTGTAGTTTTTAATTTTAGACATTCTTTTTCCCAATATAGGCCTCTTAGCGCTCAGAATGTCCAATTGCAGTTTCTACAGAAAGAGTGTTTCAGAACGGCTCAATCAAAAGTAAGGTTCAACTCTGTTAGTTGAATGCACAGAACAGAAAGAAGTTTCATACAATGCTTCTGTGTAGTTTATATTTGAACATATTCTTTTTTCCACTATTACCCACTTAGCGCTACGAATGTCCAGTTGCATTTTCTACCGACAGAGTGTTTCAAAACTGCTCAATCCAAAGTATGGTTTAACTCTGTTTGCTGAATGCTCAGATCAGAAAGAAGTTTCACAGAATGCTTCTGTGTAGTTTATATTTGAATATATTCCTTTTTCCACTACTACGCTCTTAGCGCTCCAAATGTCCAGTTGCATTTTCTACAGAAAGAGTGTTCAGATCTGCTCAATCAAAAGTATGGTTTAACTCTGTTAGCTGAATGCACAGATCAGAAAGAAGTTTCACCGAATGATTCTGTGTAGTTTATATTTGAAGACATTCCTTTTTCCACTATTACCCTCTTAGCGCTCCGAATCTCCACTTGCATTTTCTACAAAAAGAGTGTTTCATAACCGCTCAATCAAAAATATGTTTTATCTCTGTTAACTGAATTTACAGATCAGAAATAAGTTTCACAGAATGCATCTGTGTAGTTTTTATTTGAAGATATTCTTTTTCCCAATGTAGGCCTCTTAGCGCTTAGCATGTCCAATTGCAGTTTCTACAGAAAGAGTGTTTCAGAACGGCTCAATCAAAAGTAAGGTTCAACTCTGTTAGTTGAATGCACAGAACAGAAAGAATTTTCACAGAATGCTACTGTGTAGTTTATATTTGAATATATTCCTTTTTCCACTATTACCCTCTTAGCGCTCCGAATGTCCACTTGCATTTTCTACAGAAAGAGTGTCCAGAACTGCGCAATCAAAAGTATGGTTTAACTCTGTTAGCTTAATGAACATATCAGAAATAAGTTTCACACAATGCTTCTGTGTAGTTTTTATTTGAAGATATTATTTTTCCCAATAGAGGCCTCTTAGCGCTCAGAATGTCCAATTGCAGTTTCTACAGAAAGAGTGTTTCAGAAAGGCTCAATCAAAAGTAAGGTTCAACTCTGTTAGTTGAATGCACAGAACAGAAAGGAGTTTCATACAATGCTTCTGTGTAGTTTATATTTGAACATATTCTTTTTTCCACTATTACCCACTTAGCGCTACGAATGTCCAGTTGCATTTTCTACAGACAGAGTGTTTTAAAACTGCTCAATCAAAAGTATGGTTTAACTCTGTTAGCTGAATGCTCAGATCAGAAAGAAGTTTCACAGAATGCTTCTGTGTAGTTTATATTTGAATATATTCCTTTTTCCACTACTACTCTCTTAGCGCTCAAAATATCCAGTTGCATTTTCTACAGAAAGAGTGTTCAGATCTGCTCAATCAAAAGTATGGTTTAACTCTGTTAGCTGAATGCACAGATCAGAAAGAAGTTTCACAGAATGATTCTGTGTAGTTTATATTTGGAGACATTCCTTTTTCCACTATTACCCTCTTAGCGCTCCGAATCTCCACTTGCATTTTCTACAGAAAGTGTGTTTCAGAACGGCTCAATCAAAACTAAGGTTCAACTCTTTTAGTTGAACAAACAGAACAGAAAGAAGTTTCACACAATTCTTCTGTGTAGTTTTTATTTGTAGACATTCATTTTCCCAATATAGGCCTCTTAGCGCTCAGAATGTCCAATTGCAGTTTCTTCAGAAAGAGTGTTTCAGAACGGCTCAATCAAAAGTAAGGTTCAACTCTGTTAGTTGAATGCACAGAACAGAAAGATGTTTCATACAATGCTTCTGTGTAGTTTATATTTGAACATATTCTTTTTTCCACTATTACCCACTTAGCGCTAGGAATGTCCAGTTGCATTTTCTACAGACAGAGTGTTTCAAAACTGCTCAATCCAAAGTATGGTTTAACACTGTTAGCTGAATGCTCAGATCAGAAAGAAGTTTCACAGAATGCTTCTGTGTAGTTTATATTTGAATATATTCCTTTTTCCACTACTACGCTCTTAGCGCTCCAAATGTCCAGTTGCATTTTCTACAGAAAGAGTGTTCAGATCTGCTCAATCGAAAGTATGGTTTAACTCTGTTAGCTGAATGCACAGATCAGAAAGAAGTTTCACCGAATGATTCTGTGTAGTTTATATTTGAAGACATTCCTTTTTCCACTATTACCCTCTTAGCGCTCCGAATCTCCACTTGCATTTTCTACAAAAAGAGTGCTTCATAACCGCTCAATCAAAAATAGGTTTTATCTCTGTTAACTGAATTTACAGATCAGAAATAAGTTTCACAGAATGCATCTGTGTAGTTTTTATTTGAAGATATTCTTTTTCCCAATGTAGGCCTCTTAGCGCTTTGCATGTCCAATTGCAGTTTCTACAGAAAGAGTGTTTCAGAACGGCTCAATCAAAAGTAAGGTTCAACTCTGTTAGTTGAATGCACAGAACAGAAAGAATTTTCACAGAATGCTACTGTGTAGTTTATATTTGAATATATTCCTTTTTCCACTATTACCCTCTTAGCGCTCCGAATGTCCACTTGCATTTTCTACAGAAAGAGTGTCCAGAACTGCGCAATCAAAAGTATGGTTTAACTCTGTTAGCTTAATGAACATATCAGAAATAATTTTCACACAATGCTTCTGTGTAGTTTTTATTTGAAGATATTATTTTTCCCAATATAGGCCTCTTAGCGCTCAGAATGTCCAATTGCAGTTTCTACAGAAAGAGTGTTTCAGAAAGGCTCAATCAAAAGTAAGGTTCAACTCTGTTAGTTGAATGCACAGAACAGAAAGAAGTTTCATACAATGCTTCTGTGTAGTTTATATTTGAACATATTCTTTTTTCCACTATTACCCACTTAGCGCTACGAATGTCCAGTTGCATTTTCTACAGACAGAGTGTTTCAAAACTGCTCAATCAAAAGTATGGTTTAACTCTGTTAGCTGAATGCTCAGATCAGAAAGAAGTTTCACAGAATGCTTCTGTGTAGTTTATATTTGAATATATTCCTTTATCCACTACTACTCTCTTAGCGCTCCAAATGTCCAGTTGTATTTTCTACAGAAAGAGTGTTCAGATCTGCTCAATCAAAAGTATGGTTTAACTCTGTTAGCTGAATGCACAGATCAGAAAGAAGTTTCACAAAATGATTCTGTGTAGTTTATATTTGGAGACATTCCTTTTTCCACTATTACCCTCTTAGCGCTCCGAATCTCCACTTGCATTTTCTACAGAAAGAGTGTTTCAGAACGGCTCAATCAAAACTAAGGTTCAACTCTTTTAGTTGAACAAACAGAACAGAAAGAAGTTTCACACAATTCTTCTGTGTAGTTTTTATTTGTAGACATTCTTTTTCCCAATATAGGCCTCTTAGCGCTCAGAATGTCCAATTGCAGTTTCTACAGACAGAGTGTTTCAGAACGGCTCAATCAAAAGTAAGGTTCAACTCTGTTAGTTGAATGCACAGAACAGAAAGAAGTTTCATACAATGCTTCTGTGTAGTTTATATTTGAACATATTCTTTTTTCCACTATTACCCACTTAGCGCTACGAATGTCCAGTTGCATTTTCTACAGACAGAGTGTTTCAAAACTGCTCAATCCAAAGTATGGTTTAACTCTGTTAGCTGAATGCTCAGATCAGAAAAAGTTTCACAGAATGCTTCTGTGTAGTTTATATTTGAATATATTCCCTTTTCCACTACTACGCTCTTAGCGCACCAAATGTCCAGTTTCATTTTCTACAGAAAGAGTGTTCAGATCTGCTCAATCAAAAGTATGGTTTAACTCTGTTAGCTGAATGCACAGATCAGAAAGAAGTTTCACCGAATGATTCTGTGTAGTTTATATTTGAAGACATTCCTTTTTCCACTATTACCCTCTTAGCGCTCCGAATCTCCACTTGCATTTTCTACAAAAAGAGTGTTTCATAACCGCTCAATCAAAAATATGTTTTATCTCTCTTAACTGAATTTAGAGATCAGAAATAAGTTTCACAGAATGCATCTGTGTAGTTTTTATTTGAAGATATTCTTTTTCCCAATGTAGGACTCTTAGCGCTTAGCATGTCCAATTGCAGTTTCTACAGAAAGAGTGTTTCAGAACGGCTCAATCAAAAGTAAGGTTCAACTCTGTTAGTTGAATGCACAGAACAGAAAGAATTTTCACAGAATGCTACTGTGTAGTTTATATTTGAATATATTCCTTTTTCCACTATTACCCTCTTAGCGCTCCGAATGTCCACTTGCATTTTCTACAGAAAGAGTGTCCAGAACTGCGCAATCAAAAGTATTGTTTAACTCTGTTAGCTTAATGAACATATCAGAAATAAGTTTCACACAATGCTTCTGTGTAGTTTTTATTTGAAGATATTATTTTTCCCAATATAGGCCTCTTAGCGCTCAGAATGTCCAATTGCACTTTCTACAGAAAGAGTGTTTCAGAAAGGCTCAATCAAAAGTAAGGTTCAACTCTGTTAGTTGAATGCACAGAACAGAAAGAAGTTTCATACAATGCTTCTGTGTACTTTATATTTGAACATATTCTTTTTTCCACTATTACCCACTTAGCGCTACGAATGTCCAGTTGCATTTTCTACAGACAGAGTGTTTCAAAACTGCTCAATCAAAAGTATGGTTTAACTCTGTTAGCTGAATGCTCAGATCAGAAAGAAGTTTCACAGAATGCTTCTGTGTAGTTTATATTTGAATATATTCCTTTTTCCACTACTACTCTCTTAGCGCTCCAAATGTCCAGTTGCATTTTCTACAGAAAGAGTGTTCAGATCTGCTCAATCAAAAGTATGGTTTAACTCTGTTAGCTGAATGCACAGATCAGAAAGAAGTTTCACCGAATGATTCTGTGTAGTTTATATTTGGAGACATTCCTTTTTCCACTATTACCCTCTTAGCGCTCCGAATCTCCACTTGCATTTTCTACAGAAAGAGTGTTTCAGAACGGCTCAATCAAAACTAAGGGTCAACTCTTTTAGGTGAACAAACAGAACAGAAAGAAGTTTCACACAATTCTTCTCTGTAGTTTTTATTTGTAGACATTCTTTTTCCCAATATAGGCCTCTTAGCGCTCAGAATGTCCAATTGCAGTTTCTACAGAAAGAGTGTTTCAGAACGGCTCAATCAAAAGTAAGGTTCAACTCTGTTAGTTGAATGCACAGAACAGAAAGAAGTTTCATACAATGCTTGTGTGTAGTTTATATTTGAACATATTCTTTTTTCCACTATTACCCACTTAGCGCTACGAATGTCCAGTTGCATTTTCTACAGACAGAGTGTTTCAAAACTGCTCAATCCAAAGTATGGTTTAACTCTGTTTGCTGAATGCTCAGATCAGAAAGAAGTTTCACAGAATGCTTCTGTGTAGTTTATATATGAATATATTCCTTTTTCCACTACTACGCTCTTAGCGCTCCAAATGTCCAGTTGCATTTTCTACAGAAAGAGTGTTCAGATCTGCTCAATCAAAAGTATGGTTTAAGTCTGTTAGCTGAATGCACAGATCAGAAAGAAGTTTCACCGAATGATTCTGTGTAGTTTATATTTGAAGACATTCCTTTTTCCACTATTACCCTCTTAGCGCTCCGAATCTCCACTTGCATTTTCTACAAAAAGAGTGTTTCATAACCGCTCAATCAAAAATATGTTTTATCTCTGTTAACTGAATTTACAGATCAGAAATAAGTTTCACAGAATGCATCTGTGTAGTTTTTATTTGAAGATATTCTTTTTCCCAATGTAGGCCTCTTAGCGCTTAGCATGTCCAATTGCAGTTTCTACAGAAAGAGTGTTTCAGAACGGCTCAATCAAAAGTAAGGTTCAACTCTGTTAGTTGAATGCACAGAACAGAAAGTATTTTCACAGAATGCTACTGTGTAGTTTATATTTGAATATATTCCTTTTTTCACTATTACCCTCTTAGCGCTCCGAATGTCCACTTGCATTTTCTACAGAAAGAGTGTCCAGAACTGCGCAATCAAAAGTATGGTTTAACTCTGTTAGCTTAATGAACATATCAGAAATAAGTTTCACACAATGCTTCTGTGTAGTTTTTATTTGAAGATATTATTTTTCCCAATAGAGGCCTCTTAGCGCTCAGAATGTCCAATTGCAGTTTCTACAGAAAGAGTGTTTCAGAAAGGCTCAATCAAAAGTAAGGTTCAACTCTGTTAGTTGAATGCACAGAACAGAAAGGAGTTTCATACAATGCTTCTGTGTAGTTTATATTTGAACATATTCTTTTTTCCACTATTACCCACTTAGCGCTACGAATGTCCAGTTGCATTTTCTACAGACAGAGTGTTTCAAAACTGCTCAATCCAAAGTATGGTTTAACTCTGTTAGCTGAATGCTCAGATCAGAAAGAAGTTTCACAGAATGCTTCTGTGTAGTTTATATTTGAATATATTTCTTTTTCCTCTACTACGCTCTTAGCGCTCCAAATGTCCAGTTGCATTTTCTACAGAAAGAGTGTTCAGATCTGCTCAATAAAAAGTATGGTTTAACTCTGTTAGCTGAATGCACAGATCAGAAAGAAGTTTCACCGAATGATTCTGTGTAGTTTATATTTGAAGACATTCCTTTTTCCACTATTACCCTCTTAGCGCTCCGAATCTCCACTTGCATTTTCTACAAAAAGAGTGTTTCATAACTGCTCACTCAAAAATATGTTTTATCTCTGTTAACTGAATTTACAGATCAGAAATAAGTTTCACAGAATGTATCTGTGTAGTTTTTATTTGAAGATA
The DNA here is from genome assembly GCF_028878055.3 of Symphalangus syndactylus. Classification (NCBI taxonomy): domain Eukaryota; kingdom Metazoa; phylum Chordata; class Mammalia; order Primates; family Hylobatidae; genus Symphalangus; species Symphalangus syndactylus. The sequence continues at coordinate 5,697,647 of NC_072445.2, read as the reverse complement.
TTCTTTTTCCCAATGTAGGCCTCTTAGCGCTTAGCATGTCCAATTGCAGTTTCTACAGAAAGAGTGTTTCAGAACGGCTCAATCAAAAGTAAGGTTCAACTCTGTTAGTTGAATGCACAGAACAGAAAGAATTTTCACAGAATGCTACTGTGTAGTTTATATTTGAATATATTCCTTTTTCCACTATTACCCTCTTAGCGCTCGGAATGTCCACTTGCATTTTCTACAGAAAGAGTGTTCAGAACTGCGCAATCAAAAGTATGGTTTAACTCTGTTAGCTTAATGAACATATCAGAATTAAGTTTCACACAATGCTTCTGTGTAGTTTTTATTTGAAGATATTATTTTTCCCAATATAGGCCTCTTAGCGCTCAGAATGTCCAATTGCAGTTTCTACAGAAAGAGTGTTTCAGAAAGGCTCAATCAAAAGTAAGGTTCAACTCTGTTAGTTGAATGCACAGAACAGAAAGTAGTTTCATACAATGCTTCTGTGTAGTTTATATTTGAACATATTCTTTTTTCCACTATTACCCACTTAGCGCTACGAATGTCCAGTTGCATTTTCTTCAGACAGAGTGTTTCAAAACTGCTCAATCAAAAGTATGGTTTAACTCTGTTAGCTGAATGCTCAGATCAGAAAGAAGTTTCACAGAATGCTTCTGTGTAGTTTATATTTGAATATATTCCTTTTTCCACTACTACTCTGTTAGCGCTACAATTGTCCAGTTGCATTTTCTACAGAAAGAGTGTTCAGATCTGCTCAATCAAAAGTATGGTTTAAATCTGTTAGCTGAATGCACAGATCAGAAAGAAGTTTCACAGAATGATTCTGTGTAGTTTATATTTGGAGACATTCCTTTTTCCACTATTACCCTCTTAGCGCTCCGAATCTCCACTTGCATTTTCTACAGAAAGAGTGTTTCAGAACGGCTCAATCAAAACTAAGGTTCAACTCTTTTTGTTGAACAAACAGAACAGAAAGAAGTTTCACACAATTCTTCTGTGTAGTTTTTAATTTTAGACATTCTTTTTCCCAATATAGGCCTCTTAGCGCTCAGAATGTCCAATTGCAGTTTCTACAGAAAGAGTGTTTCAGAACGGCTCAATCAAAAGTAAGGTTCAACTCTGTTAGTTGAATGCACAGAACAGAAAGAAGTTTCATACAATGCTTCTGTGTAGTTTATATTTGAACATATTCTTTTTTCCACTATTACCCACTTAGCGCTACGAATGTCCAGTTGCATTTTCTACAGACAGAGTGTTTCAAAACTGCTCAATCCAAAGTATGGTTTAACTCTGTTTGCTGAATGCTCAGATCAGAAAGAAGTTTCACAGAATGCTTCTGTGTAGTTTATATTTGAATATATTCCTTTTTCCACTACTACGCTCTTAGCGCTCCAAATGTCCAGTTGCATTTTCTACAGGAAGAGTGTTCAGATCTGCTCAATCAAAAGTATGGTTTAACTCTGTTAGCTGAATGCACAGATCAGAAAGAATTTCACCGAATGATTCTGTGTAGTTTATATTTGAAGACATTCCTTTTTCCACTATTACCCTCTTAGCGCTCCGAATCTCCACTTGCATTTTCTACAAAAAGAGTGTTTCATAACCGCTCAATCAAAAATATGTTTTATCTCTGTTAACTGAATTTACAGATCAGAAATAAGTTTCACAGAATGCATCTGTGTAGTTTTTATTTGAAGATATTCTTTTTCCCAATGTAGGCCTCTTAGCGCTTAGCATGTCCAATTGCAGTTTCTACAGAAAGAGTGTTTCAGAACGGCTCAATCAAAAGTAAGGTTCAACTCTGTTAGTTGAATGCACAGAACAGAAAGAATTTTCACAGAATGCTACTGTGTAGTTTATATTTGAATATATTCCTTTTTCCACTATTACCCTCTTAGCGCTCCGAATGTCCACTTGCATTTTCTACAGAAAGAGTGTCCAGAACTGCACAATCAAAAGTATGGTTTAACTCTGTTAGCTTAATGAACATATCAGAAATAAGTTTCACACAATGCTTCTGTGTAGTTTTTATTTGAAGATATTATTTTTCCCAATAGAGGCCTCTTAGCGCTCAGAATGTCCAATTGCAGTTTCTACAGAAAGAGTGTTTCAGAAAGGCTCAATCAAAAGTAAGGTTCAACTCTGTTAGTTGAATGCACAGAACAGAAAGAAGTTTCATACAATGCTTCTGTGTAGTTTATATTTGAACATATTCTTTTTTCCACTATTACCCACTTAGCGCTACGAATGTCCAGTTGCATTTTCTACAGACAGAGTGTTTCAAAACTGCTCAATCCAAAGTATGGTTTAACTCTGTTAGCTGAATGCTCAGATCAGAAAGAAGTTTCACCGAATGCTTCTGTGTAGTTTATATTTGAATATATTTCTTTTTCCACTACTACGCTCTTAGCGCTCCAAATGTCCAGTTGCATTTTCTACAGAAAGAGTGTTCAGATCTGCTCAATCAAAAGTATGGTTTAACTCTGTTAGCTGAATGCACAGATCAGAAAGAAGTTTCACCGAATGATTCTGTGTAGTTTATATTTGAAGACATTCCTTTTTCCACTATTACCCTCTTAGGGCTCCGAATCTCCACTTGCATTTTCTACAAAAAGAGTGTTTCATAACTGCTCAATCAAAAATATGTTTTATCTCTGTTAACTGAATTTACAGATCAGAAATAAGTTTCACAGAATGCATCTGTGTAGTTTTTATTTGAAGATATTCTTTTTCCCAATGTAGGCCTCTTAGCGCTTAGCATGTCCAATTGCAGTTTCTACAGAAAGAGTGTTTCAGAACGGCTCAATCAAAAGTAAGGTTCAACTCTGTTAGTTGAATGCACAGAACAGAAAGAATTTTCACAGAATGCTACTGTGTAGTTTATATTTGAATATATTCCTTTTTCCACTATTACCCTCTTAGCGCTCCGAATGTCCACTTGCATTTTCTACAGAAAGAGTGTTCAGAACTGCGCAATCAAAAGTATGGTTTAACTCTGTTAGCTTAATGAACATATCAGAAATAAGTTTCACACAATGCTTCTGTGTAGTTTTTATTTGAAGATATTATTTTTCCCAATATAGGCCTCTTAGCGCTCAGAATGTCCAATTGCAGTTTCTAAAGAAAGAGTGTTTCAGAAAGGCTCAATCAAAAGTAAGGTTCAACTCTGTTAGTTGAATGCACAGAACAGAAAGTAGTTTCATACAATGCTTCTGTGTAGTTTATATTTGAACATATTCTTTTTTCCACTATTACCCACTTAGCGCTACGAATGTCCAGTTGCATTTTCTTCAGACAGAGTGTTTCAAAACTGCTCAATCAAAAGTATGGTTTAACTCTGTTAGCTGAATGCTCAGATCAGAAAGAAGTTTCACAGAATGCTTCTGTGTAGTTTATATTTGAATATATTCCTTTTTCCACTACTACTCTCTTAGCGCTCCAAATGTCCAGTTGCATTTTCTACAGAAAGAGTGTTCAGATCTGCTCAATCAAAAGTATGGTTTAACTCTGTTAGCTGAATGCACAGATCAGAAAGAAGTTTCACAGAATGATTCTGTGTAATTTATATTTGGAGACATTCCTTTTTCCACTATTACCCTCTTAGCGCTCCGAATCTCCACTTGCATTTTCTACAAAAAGAGTGTTTCATAACTGCTCAATCAAAAATATATTTTATCTCTGTTAACTGAATTTACAGATCAGAAATAAGTTTCACAGAATGCATCTGTGTAGTTTTTATTTGAAGATATTCTTTTTCCCAATGTAGGCCTCTTAGCGCTTAGCATGTCCAATTGCAGTTTCTACAGAAAGAGTGTTTCAGAACGGCTCAATCAAAAGTAAGGTTCAAATCTGTTAGTTGAATGCACAGAACAGAAAGTATTTTCACAGAATGCTACTGTGTAGTTTATATTTGAATATATTCCTTTTTCCACTATTACCCTCTTAGCGCTCCGAATATCCACTTGCATTTTCTACAGAAAGAGTGTTCAGAACTGCGCAATCAAAGTATGGTTTAACTCTGTTAGCTTAATGAACATATCAGAAATAAGTTTCACACAATGCTTCTGTGTAGTTTTTATTTGAAGATATTATTTTTCCCAATATAGGCCTCTTAGCGCTCAGAATGTCCAATTGCAGTTTCTACAGAAAGAGTGTTTCAGAAAGGCTCAATCAAAAGTAAGGTTCAACTCTGTTAGTTGAATGCACAGAACAGAAAGAAGTTTCATACAATGCTTCTGTGTAGTTTATATTTGAACATATTCTTTTTTCCACTATTACCCACTTAGCGCTACGAATGTCCAGTTGCATTTTCTACAGACAGAGTGTTTCAAAACTGCTCAATCAAAAGTATGGTTTAACTCTGTTAGCTGAATGCTCAGATCAGAAAGAAGTTTCACAGAATGCTTCTGTGTAGTTTATATTTGAATATATTCCTTTTTCCACTACTACTCTGTTAGCGCTACAATTGTCTAGTTGCATTTTCTACAGAAAGAGTGTTCAGATCTGTTCAATCAAAAGTATGGTTTAAATCTGTTAGCTGAATGCACAGATCAGAAAGAAGTTTCACAGAATGATTCTGTGTAGTTTATATTTGGAGACATTCCTTTTTCCACTATTACCCTCTTAGCGCTCCGAATCTCCACTTGCATTTTCTACAGAAAGAGTGTTTCAGAACGGCTCAATCAAAACTAAGGTTCAACTCTTTTAGTTGAACAAACAGAACAGAAAGAAGTTTCACACAATTCTTCTGTGTAGTTTTTATTTTTAGACATTCTTTTTCCCAATATAGGCCTCTTAGCGCTCAGAATGTCCAATTGCAGTTTCTACAGAAAGAGTGTTTCAGAACGGCTCAATCAAAAGTAAGGTTCAACTCTGTTAGTTGAATGCACAGAACAGAAAGATGTTTCATACAATGCTTCTGTGTAGTTTATATTTGAACATATTCTTTTTTCCACTATTACCCACTTAGCGCTACGAATGTCCAGTTGCATTTTCTACAGACAGAGTGTTTCAAAACTGCTCAATCCAAAGTATGGTTTAACTCTGTTTACTGAATGCTCAGATCAGAAAGAAGTTTCACAGAATGCTTCTGTGTAGTTTATATTTGAATATATTCCTTTTTCCACTACTACGCTCTTAGCGCTCCAAATGTCCAGTTGCATTTTCTACAGAAAGAGTGTTCAGATCTGCTCAATCAAAAGTATGGTTTAACTCTGTTAGCTGAATGCACAGATCAGAAAGAAGTTTCACCGAATGATTCTGTGTAGTTTATATTTGAAGACATTCCTTTTTCCACTATTACCCTCTTAGCGCTCCGAATCTCCACTTGCATTTTCTACAAAAAGAGTGTTTCATAACCGCTCAATCAAAAATATGTTTTATCTCTGTTAACTGAATTTACAGATCAGAAATAAGTTTCACAGAATGCATCTGTGTAGTTTTTATTTGAAGATATTCTTTTTCCCAATGTAGGCCTCTTAGCGCTTAGCATGTCCAATTGCAGTTTCTACAGAAAGAGTGTTTCAGAACGGCTCAATCAAAAGTAAGGTTCAACTCTGTTAGTTGAATGCACAGAACAGAAAGAATTTTCACAGAATGCTACTGTGTAGTTTATATTTGAATATATTCCTTTTTCCACTATTACCCTCTTAGCGCTCCGAATGTCCACTTGCATTTTCTACAGAAAGAGTGTCCAGAACTGCGCAATCAAAAGTATGGTTTAACTCTGTTAGCTTAATGAACATATCAGAAATAAGTTTCACACAATGCTTCTGTGTAGTTTTTATTTGAAGATATTATTTTTCCCAATAGAGGCCTCTTAGCGCTCAGAATGTCCAATTGCAGTTTCTACAGAAAGAGTGTTTCAGAAAGGCTCAATCAAAAGTAAGGTTCAACTCTGTTAGTTGAATGCACAGAACAGAAAGGAGTTTCATACAATGCTTCTGTGTAGTTTATATTTGAACATATTCTTTTTTCCACTATTACCCACTTAGCGCTACGAATGTCCAGTTGCATTTTCTACAGACAGAGTGTTTCAAAACTGCTCAATCCAAAGTATGGTTTAACTCTGTTAGCTGAATGCTCAGATCAGAAAGAAGTTTCACCGAATGCTTCTGTGTAGTTTATATTTGAATATATTTCTTTTTCCACTACTACGCTCTTAGCGCTCCAAATGTCCAGTTGCATTTTCTACAGAAAGAGTGTTCAGATCTGCTCAATCAAAAGTATGGTTTAACTCTGTTAGCTGAATGCACAGATCAGAAAGAAGTTTCACCGAATGATTCTGTGTAGTTTATATTTGAAGACATTCCTTTTTCCACTATTACCCTCTTAGGGCTCCGAATCTCCACTTGCATTTTCTACAAAAAGAGTGTTTCATAACTGCTCAATCAAAAATATGTTTTATCTCTGTTAACTGAATTTACAGATCAGAAATAAGTTTCACAGAATGTATCTGTGTAGTTTTTATTTGAAGATATTCTTTTTCCCAATGTAGGCCTCTTAGCGCTTAGCATGTCCAATTGCAGTTTCTACAGAAAGAGTGTTTCAGAACGGCTCAATCAAAAGTAAGGTTCAACTCTGTTAGTTGAATGCACAGAACAGAAAGAATTTTCACAGAATGCTACTGTGTAGTTTATATTTGAATATATTCCTTTTTCCACTATTACCCTCTTAGCGCTCCGAATGTCCACTTGCATTTTCTACAGAAAGAGTGTTCAGAACTGCGCAATCAAAAGTATGGTTTAACTCTGTTAGCTTAATGAACATATCAGAAATAAGTTTCACACAATGCTTCTGTGTAGTTTTTATTTGAAGATATTATTTTTCCCAATATAGGCCTCTTAGCGCTCAGAATGTCCAATTGCAGTTTCTAAAGAAAGAGTGTTTCAGAAAGGCTCAATCAAAAGTAAGGTTCAACTCTGTTAGTTGAATGCACAGAACAGAAAGTAGTTTCATACAATGCTTCTGTGTAGTTTATATTTGAACATATTCTTTTTTCCACTATTACCCACTTAGCGCTACGAATGTCCAGTTGCATTTTCTTCAGACAGAGTGTTTCAAAACTGCTCAATCAAAAGTATGGTTTAACTCTGTTAGCTGAATGCTCAGATCAGAAAGAAGTTTCACAGAATGCTTCTGTGTAGTTTATATTTGAATATATTCCTTTTTCCACTACTACTCTCTTAGCGCTCCAAATGTCCAGTTGCATTTTCTACAGAAAGAGTGTTCAGATCTGCTCAATCAAAAGTATGGTTTAACTCTGTTAGCTGAATGCACAGATCAGAAAGAAGTTTCACAGAATGATTCTGTGTAATTTATATTTGGAGACATTCCTTTTTCCACTATTACCCTCTTAGCGCTCCGAATCTCCACTTGCATTTTCTACAAAAAGAGTGTTTCATAACTGCTCAATCAAAAATATGTTTTATCTCTGTTAACTGAATTTACAGATCAGAAATAAGTTTCACAGAATGCATCTGTGTAGTTTTTATTTGAAGATATTCTTTTTCCCAATGTAGGCCTCTTAGCGCTTAGCATGTCCAATTGCAGTTTCTACAGAAAGAGTGTTTCAGAACGGCTCAATCAAAAGTAAGGTTCAAATCTGTTAGTTGAATGCACAGAACAGAAAGTATTTTCACAGAATGCTACTGTGTAGTTTATATTTGAATATATTCCTTTTTCCACTATTCCCCTCTTAGCGCTCCGAATGTCCACTTGCATTTTCTACAGAAAGAGTGTTCAGAACTGCGCAATCAAAAGTATGGTTTAACTCTGTTAGCTTAATGAACATATCAGAAATAAGTTTCACACAATGCTTCTGTGTAGTTTTTATTTGAAGATATTTTTTTTCCCAATATAGGCCTCTTAGCGCTCAGAATGTCCAATTGCAGTTTCTACAGAAAGAGTGTTTCAGAAAGGCTCAATCCAAAGTAAGGTTCAACTCTGTTAGTTGAATGCACAGAACAGAAAGTAGTTTCATACAATGCTTCTGTGTAGTTTATATTTGAACATATTCTTTTTTCCACTATTACCCACTTAGCGCTACGAATGTCCAGTTGCATTTTCTTCAGACAGAGTGTTTCAAAACTGCTCAATCAAAAGTATGGTTTAACTCTGTTAGCTGAATGCTCAGATCAGAAAGAAGTTTCACAGAATGCTTCTGTGTAGTTTATATTTGAATATATTCCTTTTTCCACTACTACTCTCTTAGCGCTCCAAATGTCCAGTTGCATTTTCTACAGAAAGAGTGTTCAGATCTGCTCAATCAAAAGTATGGTTTAACTCTCTTAGCTGAATGCACAGATCAGAAAGAAGTTTCACAGAATGATTCTGTGTAATTTATATTTGGAGACATTCCTTTTTCCACTATTACCCTCTTAGCGCTCCGAATCTCCACTTGCATTTTCTACAGAAAGAGTGTTTCAGAACGGCTCAATCAAAACTAAGGTTCAACTCTTTTAGTTGAACAAACAGAACAGAAAGAAGTTTCACACAATTCTTCTGTGTAGTTTTTATTTGTAGACATTCTTTTTCCCAATATAGGCTTCTTAGCGCTCAGAATGTCCAATTGCAGTTTCTACAGAAAGAGTGTTTCAGAACGGCTCAATCAAAAGTAAGGTTCAACTCTGTTAGTTGAATGCACAGAACAGAAAGAAGTTTCATACAATGCTTCTGTGTAGTTTATATTTAACATATTCTTTTTTCCACTATTACCCACTTAACGCTACGAATGTCCAGTTGCATTTTCTACAGACAGAGTGTTTCAAAACTGCTCAATCCAAAGTATGGTTTAACTCTGTTAGCTGAATGCTCAGATCAGAAAGAAGTTTCACAGAATGCTTCTGTGTAGTTTATATTTGAATATATTTCTTTTTCCACTACTACGCTCTTAGCGCTCCAAATGTCCAGTTGCATTTTCTACAGAAAGAGTGTTCAGATCTGCTCAATCAAAAGTATGGTTTAACTCTGTTAGCTGAATGCACAGGTCAGAAAGAAGTTTCACCGAATGATTCTGTGTAGTTTATATTTGAAGACATTCCTTTTTCCACTATTACCCTCTTAGCGCTCCGAATCTCCACTTGCATTTTCTACAAAAAGAGTGTTTCATAACTGCTCAATGAAAAATATGTTTTATCTCTGTTAACTGAATTTACAGATCAGAAATACGTTTCACAGAATGTATCTGTGTAGTTTTTATTTGAAGATATTCTTTTTCCCAATGTAGGCATCTTAGCGCTTAGCATGTCCAATTGCAGTTTCTACAGAAAGAGTGTTTCAGAACGGCTCAATCAAAAGTAAGGTTCAACTCTGTTAGTTGAATGCACAGAACAGAAAGAATTTTCACAGAATGCTACTGTGTAGTTTATATTTGAATATATTCCTTTTTCCACTATTACCCTCTTAGCGCTCCGAATGTCCACTTGCATTTTCTACAGAAAGAGTGTTCAGAACTGCGCAATCAAAAGTATGGTTTAACTCTGTTAGCTTAATGAACATATCAGAAATAAGTTTCACACAATGCTTCTGTGTAGTTTTTATTTGAAGATATTATTTTTCCCAATATAGGCCTCTTAGCGTTCAGAATGTCCAATTGCAGTTTCTACAGAAAGAGTGTTTCAGAAAGGCTCAATCAAAAGTAAGGTTCAACTCTGTTAGTTGAATGCACAGAACAGAAAGTAGTTTCATACAATGCTTCTGTGTAGTTTATATTTGAACATATTCTTTTTTCCACTATTACCCACTTAGCGCTACGAATGTCCAGTTGCATTTTCTTCAGACAGAGTGTTTCAAAACTGCTCAATCAAAAGTATGGTTTAACTCTGTTAGCTGAATGCTCAGATCAGAAAGAAGTTTCACAGAATGCTTCTGTGTAGTTTATATTTGAATATATTCCTTTTTCCACTACTACTCTCTTAGTGCTCCAAATGTCCAGTTGCATTTTCTACAGAAAGAGTGTTCAGATCTGCTCAATCAAAAGTATGGTTTAACTCTGTTAGCTGAATGCACAGATCAGAAAGAAGTTTCACAGAATGATTCTGTGTAATTTATATTTGGAGACATTCCTTTTTCCACTATTACCCTCTTAGCGCTCCGAATCTCCACTTGCATTTTCTACAGAAAGAGTGTTTCAGAACGGCTCAATCAAAACTAAGGTTCAACTCTTTTAGTTGAACAAACAGAACAGAAAGAAGTTTCACACAATTCTTCTGTGTAGTTTTTATTTGTAGACATTCTTTTTCCCAATATAGGCTTCTTAGCGCTCAGAATGTCCAATTGCAGTTTCTACAGAAAGAGTGTTTCAGAACGGCTCAATCAAAAGTAAGGTTCAACTCTGTTAGTTGAATGCACAGAACAGAAAGAAGTTTCATACAATGCTTCTGTGTAGTTTATATTTGAACATATTCTTTTTGCCACTATTACCCACTTAGCGCTATGAATGTCCAGTTGCATTTTCTACAGACAGAGTGTTTCAAAACTGCTCAATCCAAAGTATGGTTTAACTCTGTTAGCTGAATGCTCAGATCGGAAAGAAGTTTCACAGAATGCTTCTGTGTAGTTTTATTTGAATATATTCCTTTTTCCACTACTACGCTCTTAGCGCTCCAAATGTCCAGTTGCATTTTCTACAGAAAGAGTGTTCAGATCTGCTCAATCAAAAGTATGGTTTAACACTGTTAGCTGAATGCACAGATCAGAAAGAAGTTTCACCGAATGATTCTGTGTAGTTTATATTTGAAGACATCCCTTTTTCCACTATTACCCTCTTAGCGCTCCGAATCTCCACTTGCATTTTCTACAAAAAGAGTGTTTCATAACTGCTCAATCAAAAATATGTTTTATCTCTGTTAACTGAATTTACAGATCAGAAATAAGTTTCACAGAATGCATCTGTGTAGTTTTTATTTGAAGATATTCTTTTTCCCAATGTAGGCCTCTTAGCGCTTAGCATGTCCAATTGCAGTTTCTACAGAAAGAGTGTTTCAGAACGGCTCAATCAAAAGTAAGGTTCAACTCTGTTAGTTGAATGCACAGAACAGAAGGAATTTTCACAGAATGCTACTGTGTAGTTTATATTTGAATATATTTCTTTTTCCACTATTACCCTCTTAGCGCTCCGAATGTGCACTTGCATTTTCTACAGAAAGAGTGTTCAGAACTGCGCAATCAAAAGTATGGTTTAACTCTGTTAGCTTAATGAACATATCAGAAATAAGATTCACACAATGCTTCTGTGTAGTTTTTATTTGAAGATATTATTTTTCCCAATAGAGGCCTCTTAGCGCTCAGAATGTCCAATTGCAGTTTCTACAGAAAGAGTGTTTCAGAAAGGCTCAATCAAAAGTAAGGTTCAACTCTGTTAGTTGAATGCACAGAACAGAAAGAAGTTTCATACAATGCTTCTGTGTAGTTTATATTTGAACATATTCTTTATTCCACTATTACCCACTTAGCGCTACGAATGTCCAGTTGCATTTTCTACAGACAGAGTGTTTCAAAACTGCTCAATCAAAAGTATGGTTTAACTCTGTTAGCTGAATGCTCAGATCAGAAAGAAGTTTCACAGAATGCTTCTGTGTAGTTTATATTTGAATATATTCCTTTTTCCACTACTACTCTCTTAGCGCTCCAAATGTCCAGTTGCATTTTCTACAGAAAGAGTGTTCAGATCTGCTCAATCAAAAGTATGGTTTAACTCTGTTAGCTGAATGCACATATCAGAAAGAAGTTTCACAGAATGATTCTGTGTAGTTTATATTTGGAGACATTCCTTTTTCCACTATTACCCTCTTAGCACTCAGAATCTCCACTTGCATTTTCTACAGAAAGAGTGTTTCAGAACGGCTCAATCAAAACTAAGGTTCAACACTTTTAGTTGAACAAACAGAACAGAAAGAAGTTTCACACAATTCTTCTGTGTAGTTTTTATTTGTAGACATTCTTTTTCCCAATATAGGCCTCTTAGCGCTCAGAATGTCCAATTGCAGTTTCTACAGAAAGAGTGTTTCAGAACGGCTCAATCAAAAGTAAGGTTCAACTCTGTTAGTTGAATGCACAGAACAGAAAGAAGTTTCATACAATGCTTCTGTGTAGTTTATATTTGAACATACTCTTTTTTCCACTATTACCCACTTAGCGCTACGAATGTCCAGTTGCATTTTCTACAGACAGAGTGTTTCAAAACTGCTCAATCAAAAGTATGGTTTAACTCTGTTAGCTAAATGCTCAGATCAGAAAGAAGTTTCACAGAATGCTTCTGTGTAGTTTATATTTGAATATATTCCTTTTTCCACCACTACGTTCTTAGCGCTCCAAATGTCCAGTTGCATTTTCTACAGAAAGAGTGTTCAGATCTGCTCAATCAAAAGTATGGTTTAACTCTGTTAGCTGAATGCACAGATCAGAAAGAAGTTTCACCGAATGTTTCTGTGTAGTTTATATTTGAAGACATTCCTTTTTCCACTATTACCCTCTTAGCGCTCCGAATCTCCACTTGCATTTTCTACAAAAAGAGTGTTTCATAACTGCTCAATCAAAAATATGTTTTATCTCTGTTAACTGAATTTACAGATCAGAAATAAGTTTCACAGAATGCATCTGTGTAGTTTTTATTTGAAGATATTCTTTTTCCCAATGTAGGCCTCTTAACGCTAAGCATGTCCAATTGCAGTTTCTACAGAAAGAGTGTTTCAGAACGGCTCAATCAAAAGTAAGGTTCAACTCTGTTAGTTGAATGCACAGAACAGAAAGAATTTTCACAGAATGCTACTGTGTAGTTTATATTTGAATATATTCCTTTTTCCACTATTACCCTCTTAGCGCTCCGAATGTCCACTTGCATTTTCTACAGAAAGAGTGTCCAGAACTGCGCAATCAAAAGTATGGTTTAACTCTGTTAGCTTAATGAACATATCAGAAATAAGTTTCACACAATGCTTCTGTGTAGTTTTTATTTGAAGATATTATTTTTCCCAATATAGGCCTCATAGCGCTCAGAATGTCCAATTGCAGTTTCTACAGAAAGAGTGTTTAAGAAAGGCTCAATCAAAAGTAAGGTTCAACTCTGTTAGTTGAATGCACAGAACAGAAAGAAGTTTCATACAATGCTTCTGTGTAGTTTATATTTGAACATATTATTTTTTCCACTATTACCCACTTAGCGCTACCAATGTCCAGTTGCATTTTCTACAGACAGAGTGTTTCAAAACTGCTCAATCAAAAGTATGGTTTAACTCTATTAGCTGAATGCTCAGATCAGAAAGAAGTTTCACAGAATGCTTCTGTGTAGTTTATATTTGAATATATTCCTTTTTCCACTACTACTCTCTTAGCACTCCAAATGTCCAGTTGTATTTTCTACAGAAAGAGTGTTCAGATCTGCTCAATCAAAAGTATGGTATAACTCTGTTAGCTGAATGCACAGATCAGAAAGAAGTTTCACAAAATGATTCTGTGTAGTTTATATTTGGAGACATTCCTTTTTCCACTATTACCCTCTTAGCGCTCCGAATCTCCACTTGCATTTTCTACAGAAAGAGTGTTTCAGAACGGCTCAATCAAAACTAAGGTTCAACTCTTTTAGTTGAACAAACAGAACAGAAAGAAGTTTCACACAATTCTTCTGTGTAGTTTTTATTTGTAGACATTCTTTTTCCCAATATAGGCCTCTTAGCGCTCAGAAAGTCCAATTGCAGTTTCTACAGAAAGAGTGTTTCAGAACGGCTCAATCAAAAGTAAGGTTCAACTCTGTTAGTTGAATGCACAGAACAGAAAGAAGTTTCATACAATGCTTCTGTGTAGTTTATATTTGAACATATTCTTTTTTCCACTATTACCCACTTAGCGCTACGAATGTCCAGTTGCATTTTCTACAGACAGAGTGTTTCAAAACTGCTCAATCCAAAGTAAGGTTTAACTCTGTTAGCTGAATGCTCAGATCAGAAAGAAGTTTCACAGAATGCTTCTGTGTAGTTTATATTTGAATATATTCCTTTTTCCACTACTACGCTCTTAGCGCTCCAAATGTCCAGTTGCATTTTCTACAGAAAGAGTGTTCAGATCTGCTCAATCAAAAGTATTTTTTAACTCTGTTAGCTGAATGCACAGATCAGAAAGAAGTTTCACCGAATGATTCTGTGTAGTTTATATTTGAAGACATTCCTTTTTCCACTATTACCCTCTTAGCGCTCCGAATCTCCACTTGCATTTTCTACAAAAAGAGTGTTTCATAACCGCTCAATCAAAAATATGTTTTATCTCTCTTAACTGAATTTAGAGATCAGAAATAAGTTTCACAGAATGCATCTGTGTAGTTTTTATTTGAAGATATTCTTTTTCCCAATGTAGGCCTCTTAGCGCTTAGCATGTCCAATTGCAGTTTCTACAGAAAGAGTGTTTCAGAACGGCTCAATCAAAAGTAAGGTTCAACTCTGTTAGTTGAATGCACAGAACAGAAAGAATTTTCACAGAATGCTACTGTGTCGTTTATATTTGAATATATTCCTTTTTCCACTATTACCCTCTTAGCGCTCCGAATGTCCACTTGCATTTTCTACAGAAAGAGTGTCCAGAACTGCGCAATCAAAAGTATGGTTTAACTCTGTTAGCTTAATGAACATATCAGAAATAAGTTTCACACAATGCTTCTGTGTAGTTTTTATTTGAAGATATTATTTTTCCCAATAGAGGCCTCTTAGCGCTCAGAATGTCCAATTGCCGTTTCTACAGAAAGAGTGTTTCAGAAAGGCTCAATCAAAAGTAAGGTTCAACTCTGTTAGTTGAATGCACAGAACAGAAAGAAGTTTCATACAATGCTTCTGTGTAGTTTATATTTGAACATATTCTTTTTTCCACTATTACCCACTTAGCGCTACGAATGTCCAGTTGCATTTTCTACAGACAGAGTGTTTCAAAACTGCTCAATCAAAAGTATGGTTTCACTCTGTTAGCTGAATGCTCAGATCAGAAAGAAGTTTCACAGAATGCTTCTGTGTAGTTTATATTTGAATATATTCCTTTATCCACTACTACTCTCTTAGCGCTCCAAATGTCCAGTTGTATTTTCTACAGAAAGAGTGTTCAGATCTGCTCAATCAAAAGTATGGTTTATCTCTGTTAGCTGAATGCACAGATCAGAAAGAAGTTTCACAAAATGATTCTGTGTAGTTTATATTTGGAGACATTCCTTTTTCCACTATTACCCTCTTAGCGCTCCGAAACTCCACTTGCATTTTCTACAGAAAGAGTGTTTCAGAACGGCTCAATCAAAACTAAGGTTCAACTCTTTTAGTTGAACAAACAGAACAGAAAGAAGTTTCACACAATTCTTCTGTGTAGTTTTTATTTGTAGACATTCTTTTTCCCAATATAGGCCTCTTAGCGCTCAGAATGTCCAATTGCAGTTTCTACAGACAGAGTGTTTCAGAACGGCTCAATCAAAAGTAAGGTTCAACTCTGTTAGTTGAATGCACAGAACAGAAAGAAGTTTCATACAATGCTTCTGTGTAGTTTATATTTGAACATATTCTTTTTTCCACTATTACCCACTTAGCGCTACGAATGTCCAGTTGCATTTTCTACAGACAGAGTGTTTCAAAACTGCTCAATCCAAAGTATGGTTTAACTCTGTTAGCTGAATGCTCAGATCAGAAAGAAGTTTCACAGAATGCTTCTGTGTAGTTTATATTTGAATATATTCCTTTTTCCTCTACTACGCTCTTAGCGCTCCAAATGTCCAGTTGCATTTTCTACAGAAAGAGTGTTCAGATCTGCTCAATCAAAAGTATGGTTTAACTCTGTTAGCTGAATGCACAGATCAGAAAGAAGTTTCACCGAATGATTCTGTGTAGTTTATATTTAAAGACATTCCTTTTTCCACTATTACCCTCTTAGCGCTCCGAATCTCCACTTGCATTTTCTACAAAAAGAGTGTTTCATAACCGCTCAATCAAAAATATGTTTTATCTCTCTTAACTGAATTTAGAGATCAGAAATAAGTTTCACAGAATGCATCTGTGTAGTTTTTATTTGAAGATATTCTTTTTCCCAATGTAGGCCTCTTAGCGCTTAGCATGTCCAATTGCAGTTTCTACAGAAAGAGTGTTTCAGAACGGCTCAATCAAAAGTAAGGTTCAACTCTGTTAGTTGAATGCACAGAACAGAAAGAATTTTCACTGAATGCTACTGTGTAGTTTATATTTGAATATATTCCTTTTTCCACTATTACCCTCTTAGCGCTCCGAATGTCCACTTGCATTTTCTACAGAAAGAGTGTCCAGAACTGCGCAATCAAAAGTATGGTTTAACTCTGTTAGCTTAATGAACATATCAGAAATAAGTTTCACACAATGCTTCTGTGTAGTTTTTATTTGAAGATATTATTTTTCCCAATATAGGCCTCTTAGCGCTCAGAATGTCCAATTGCAGTTTCTACAGAAAGAGTGTTTCAGAAAGGCTCAATCAAAAGTAAGGTTCAACTCTGTTAGTTGAATGCACAGAACAGAAAGAAGTTTCATACAATGCTTCTGTGTAGTTTATATTTGAACATATTCTTTTTTCCACTATTACCCACTTAGCGCTACGAATGTCCAGTTGCATTTTCTACAGACAGAGTGTTTCAAAACTGCTCAATCAAAAGTATGGTTTAACTCTGTTAGCTGAATGCTCAGATCAGAAAGAAGTTTCACAGAATGCTTCTGTGTAGTTTATATATGAATATATTCCTTTTTCCACTACTACTCTCTTAGCGCTCCAAATGTCCAGTTGCATTTTCTACAGAAAGAGTGTTCAGATCTGCTCAATCAAAAGTATGGTTTAACTCTGTTAGCTGAATGCACAGATCAGAAAGAAGTTTCACCGAATGATTCTGTGTAGTTTATATTTGGAGACATTCCTTTTTCCACTATTACCCTCTTAGCGCTCCGAATCTCCACTTGCATTTTCTACAGAAAGAGTGTTTCAGAACGGCTCAATCAAAACTAAGGGTCAACTCTTTTAGGTGAACAAACAGAACAGAAAGAAGTTTCACACAATTCTTCTCTGTAGTTTTTATTTGTAGACATTCTTTTTCCCAATATAGGCCTCTTAGCGCTCAGAATGTCCAATTGCAGTTTCTACAGAAAGAGTGTTTCAGAACGGCTCAATCAAAAGTAAGGTTCAACTCTGTTAGTTGAATGCACAGAACAGAAAGAAGTTTCATACAATGCTTCTGTGTAGTTTATATTTGAACATATTCTTTTTTCCACTATTACCCACTTAGCGCTACGAATGTCCAGTTGCATTTTCTACAGACAGAGTGTTTCAAAACTGCTCAATCCAAAGTATGGTTTAACTCTGTTAGCTGAATGCTCAGATCAGAAAGAAGTTTCACAGAATGCTTCTGTGTAATTTATATTTGAATATATTCCTTTTTCCACTACTACGCACTTAGCGCTCCAAATGTCCAGTTGCATTTTCTACAGAAAGAGTGTTCAGATCTGCTCAATCAAAAGTATGGTTTAACTCTGTTAGCTGAATGCACAGATCAGAAAGAAGTTTCACCGAATGATTCTGTGTAGTTTATATTTGAAGACATTCCTTTTTCCACTATTACCCTCTTAGCGCTCCGAATCTCCACTTGCATTTTCTACAAAAAGAGAGTTTCATAACCGCTCAATCAAAAATATGTTTTATCTCTCTTAACTGAATTTAGAGATCAGAAATAAGTTTCACAGAATGCATCTGTGTAGTTTTTATTTGAAGATATTCTTTTTCCCAATGTAGGCCTCTTAGCGCTTAGCATGTCCAATTGCAGTTTCTACAGAAAGAGTGTTTCAGAACGGCTCAATCAAAAGTAAGGTTCAACTCTGTTAGTTGAATGCACAGAACAGAAAGAATTTTCACAGAATGCTACTGTGTAGTTTATATTTGAATATATTCCTTTTTCCACTATTACCCTCTTAGCGCTCCGAATGTCCACTTGCATTTTCTACAGAAAGAGTGTCCAGAACTGCGCAATCAAAAGTATGGTTTAACTCTGTTAGCTTAATGAACATATCAGAAATAAGTTTCACACAATGCTTCTGTGTAGTTTTTATTTGAAGATATTATTTTTCCCAATAGAGGCCTCTTAGCGCTCAGAATGTCCAATTGCAGTTTCTACAGAAAGAGTGTTTCAGAAAGGCTCAATCAAATGTAAGGTTCAACTCTGTTAGTTGAATGCACAGAACAGAAAGAAGTTTCATACAATGCTTCTGTGTAGTTTATAT
This sequence comes from Symphalangus syndactylus, assembly GCF_028878055.3. Classification (NCBI taxonomy): domain Eukaryota; kingdom Metazoa; phylum Chordata; class Mammalia; order Primates; family Hylobatidae; genus Symphalangus; species Symphalangus syndactylus. The sequence continues at coordinate 5,679,396 of NC_072445.2, read as the reverse complement.
TTGAACATATTCTTTTTTCCACTATTACCCACATAGCGCTACGAATGTCCAGTTGCATTTTCTACAGACAGAGTGTTTTAAAACTGCTCAATCAAAAGTATGGTTTAACTCTGTTAGCTGAATTCTCAGATCAGAAAGAAGTTTCACAGAATGCTTCTGTGTAGTTTATATTTGAATATATTCCTTTTTCCACTACTACTCTGTTAGCGCTCCAATTGTCCAGTTGCATTTTCTACAGAAAGAGTGTTCAGATCTGCTCAATCAAAAGTATGGTTTAACTCTGTTAGCTGAATGCACAGATCAGAAAGAAGTTTCACAGAATGATTCTGTGTAGTTTATATTTGGAGACATTCCTTTTTCCACTATTACCCTCTTAGCGCTCCGAATCTCCACTTGCATTTCCTACAGAAAGAGTGTTTCAGAACGGCTCAATCAAAACTAAGGTTCAACTCTTTTAGTTGAACAAACAGAACAGAAAGAAGTTTCACACAATTCTTCTGTGTAGTTTTTATTTGTAGACATTCTTTTTCCCAATATAGGCCTCTTAGCGCTCAGAATGTCCAATTGCAGTTTCTACAGAAAGAGTGTTTCAGAACGGCTCAATCAAAAGTAAGGTTCAACTCTGTTAGTTGAATGCACAGAACAGAAAGAAGTTTCATACAATGCTTCTGTGTAGTTTATATTTGAAAATATTCTTTTTTCCACTATTACCCACTTAGCGCTACGAATGTCCAGTTGCATTTTCTACAGACAGAGTGTTTCAAAACTGCTCAATCCAAAGTATGGTTTAACTCTGTTAGCTGAATGCTCAGATCAGAAAGAAGTCTCACAGAATGCTTCTGTGTAGTTTATATTTGAATATATTTCTTTTTCCACTACTACGCTCTTAGCGCTCCAAATGTCCAGTTGCATTTTCTACAGAAAGAGTGTTCAGATCTGCTCAATCAAAAGTATGGTTTAACTCTGTTAGCTGAATGCACAGATCAGAAAGAAGTTTCACCGAATGATTCTGTGTAGTTTATATTTGAAGACATTCCTTTTTCCACTATTACCCTCTTAGCGCTCCGAATCTCCATTTGCATTTTCTACAAAAAGAATGTTTCATAACTGCTCAATGAAAAATATGTTTTATCTCTGTTAACTGAATTTACAGATCAGAAATAAGTTTCACAGAATGTATCTGTGTAGTTTTTATTTGAAGATATTCTTTTTCCCAATGTAGGCCTCTTAGCGCTTAGCATGTCCAATTGCAGTTTCTACAGAAAGAGTGTTTCAGAACGGCTCAATCAAAAGTAAGGTTCAACCCTGTTAGTTGAATGCACAGAACAGAAAGAATTTTCACAGAATGCTACTGTGTAATTTATATTTGAATATATTCCTTTTTCCACTATTACCCTCTTAGCGCTCCGAATGTCCACTTGCATTTTCTACAGAAAGAGTGTTCAGAACTGCGCAATCAAAAGTATGGTTTAACTCTGTTAGCTTAATGAACATATCAGAAATAAGTTTCACACAATGCTTCTGTGTAGTTTTTATTTGAAGATATTATTTTTCCCAATATAGGCCTCTTAGCGCTCAGAATGTCCAATTGCAGTTTCTACAGAAAGAGTGTTTCAGAAAGGCTCAATCAAAAGTAAGGTTCAACTCTGTTAGTTGAATGCACAGAACAGAAAGAAGTTTCATACAATGCTTCTGTGTAGTTTATATTTGAACATATTCTTTTTTCCACTATTATCCACTTAGCGCTACGAATGTCCAGTTGCATTTTCTACAGACAGAGTGTTTCAAAACTGCTCAATCAAAAGTATGGTTTAACTCTGTTAGCTGAATGCTCAGATCAGAAAGAAGTTTCACAGAATGCTTCTGTGTAGTTTATATTTGAATATATTCCTTTTTCCACTACTACTCTCTTAGCGCTGCAAATGTCCAGTTGCATTTTCTACAGAAAGAGTGTTCAGATCTGCTCAATCAAAAGTATGGTTTAACTCTGTTAGCTGAATGCACAGATCAGAAAGAAGTTTCACCGAATGATTCTGTGTAGTTTATATTTGGAGACATTCCTTTTTCCACTATTACCCTCTTAGCGCTCCGAATCTCCACTTGCATTTTCTACAGAAAGAGTGTTTCAGAACGGCTCAATCAAAACTAAGGTTCAACTCTTTTAGGTGAACAAACAGAACAGAAAGAAGTTTCACACAATTCTTCTCTGTAGTTTTTATTTGTAGACATTCTTTTTCCCAATATAGGCCTCTTAGCGCTCAGAATGTCCAATTGCAGTTTCTACAGAAAGAGTGTTTCAGAACGGCTCAATCAAAAGTAAGGTTCAACTCTGTTAGTTGAATGCACAGAACAGAAAGAAGTTTCATACAATGCTTCTGTGTAGTTTATATTTGAACATATTCTTTTTTCCACTATTACCCACTTAGCGCTACGAATGTCCAGTTGCATTTTCTACAGACAGAGTGTTTCAAAACTGCTCAATCCAAAGTATGGTTTAGCTCTGTTAGCTAAATGCTCAGATCAGAAAGAAGTTTCACAGAATGCTTCTGTGTAGTTTATATTTGAATATATTCCTTTTTCCACCACTACGCTCTTAGCGCTCCAAATGTCCAGTTGCATTTTCTACAGAAAGAGTGTTCAGATCTGCTCAATCAAAAGTATGGTTTAACTCTGTTTGCTGAATGCACAGATCAGAAAGAAGTTTCACCGAATGATTCTGTGTAGTTTATATTTGAAGACATTCCTTTTTCCACTATTACCCTCTTAGCGCTCCGAATCTCCACTTGCATTTTCTACAAAAAGAGTGTTTCATAACTGCTCAATCAAAAATATGTTTTATCTCTGTTAACTGAATTTACAGATCAGAAATAAGTTTCACAGAATGCATCTGTGTAGTTTTTATTTGAAGATATTCTTTTTCCCAATGTAGGCCTCTTAGCGCTTAGCATGTCCAATTGCAGTTTCTACAGAAAGAGTGTTTCAGAACGGCTCAATCAAAAGTAAGGTTCAACTCTGTTAGTTGAAGGCACAGAACAGAAAGTATTTTCACAGAATGCTACTGTGTAGTTTATATTTGAATATATTCCTTTTTCCACTATTACCCTCTTAGCGCTCCAAATGTCCACTTGCATTTTCTACAGAAAGAGTGTTCAGAACTGCGCAATCAAAGTATGGTTTAACTCTGTTAGCTTAATGAACATATCAGAAATAAGTTTCACACAATGCTTCTGTGTAGTTTTTATTTGAAGATATTATTTTTCCCAATATAGGCCTCTTAGCGCTCAGAATGTCCAATTGCAGTTTCTACAGAAAGAGTGTTTCAGAAAGGCTCAATCAAAAGTAAGGTTCAACTCTGTTAGTTGAATGCACAGAACAGAAAGAAGTTTCATACAATGCTTCTGTGTAGTTTATATTTGAACATATTCTTTTTTCCACTATTACCCACTTAGCGCTACGAATGTCCAGTTGCATTTTCTACAGACAGAGTGTTTCAAAACTGCTCAATCAAAAGTATGGTTTAACTCTGTTAGCTGAATGCTCAGATCAGAAAGAAGTTTCACAGAATGCTTCTGTGTAGTTTATATTTGAATATATTCCTTTTTCCACTACTACTCTTTTAGCGCTCCAATTGTCCAGTTGCATTTTCTACAGAAAGAGTGTTCAGATCTGCTCAATCAAAAGTATGGTTTAAATCTGTTAGCTGAATGCACAGATCAGAAAGAAGTTACACAGAATGATTCTGTGTAGTTTATATTTGGAGACATTCCTTTTTCCACTATTACCCTCTTAGCGCTCCGAATCTCCATTTGCATTTTCTACAGAAAGAGTGTTTCAGAACGGCTCAATCAAAACTAAGGTTCAACTCTTTTAGTTGAACAAACAGAACAGAAAGAAGTTTCACACAATTCTTCTGTGTAGTTTTTATTTGTAGACATTCTTTTTCCCAATATAGGCCTCTTAGCGCTCAGAATGTCCAATTGCAGTTTCTACAGAAAGAGTGTTTCAGAACGGCTCAATCAAAAGTAAGGTTCAACTCTGTTAGTTGAATGCACAGAACAGAAAGAAGTTTCATACAATGCTTCTGTGTAGTTTATATTTGAACATATTCTTTTTTCCACTATTACCCACTTAGCGCTACGAATGTCCAGTTGCATTTTCTACAGACAGAGTGTTTCAAAACTGCTCAATCCAAAGTATGGTTTAACTCTGTTTGCTGAATGCTCAGATCAGAAAGAAGTTTCACAGAATGCTTCTGTGTAGTTTATATTTGAATATATTCCTTTTTCCACTACTACGCTCTTAGCGCTCCAAATGTCCAGTTGCATTTTCTACAGAAAGAGTGTTCAGATCTGCTCAATCAAAAGTATGGTTTAACTCTGTTAGCTGAATGCACAGATCAGAAAGAAGTGTCACCGAATGATTCTGTGTAGTTTATATTTGAAGACATTCCTTTTTCCACTATTACCCTCCTAGCGCTCCGAATCTCCACTTGCATTTTCTACAAAAAGAGTGTTTCATAACTGCTCAATCAAAAATATATTTTATCTCTGTTAACTGAATTTACAGATCAGAAATAAGTTTCACAGAATGCATCTGTGTAGTTTTTATTTGAAGATATTCTTTTTCCCAATGTAGGCCTCTTAGCGCTTAGCATGTTCAATTGCAGTTTCTACAGAAAGAGTGTTTCAGAACGGCTCAATCAAAAGTAAGGTTCAACTCTGTTAGTTGAATGCACAGAACAGAAGGAATTTTCACAGAATGCTACTGTGTAGTTTATATTTGAATATATTTCTTTTTCCACTATTACACTCTTAGCGCTCCGAATGTGCACTTGCATTTTCTACAGAAAGAGTGTTCAGAACTGCGCAATCAAAAGTATGGTTTAACTCTGTTAGCTTAATGAACATATCAGAAATAAGATTCACACAATGCTTCTGTGTAGTTTTTATTTGAAGATATTATTTTTCCCAATAGAGGCCTCTTAGCGCTCAGAATGTCCAATTGCAGTTTCTACAGAAAGAGTGTTTCAGAAAGGCTCAATCAAAAGTAAGGTTCAACTCTGTTAGTTGAATGCACAGAACAGAAAGAAGTTTCATACAATGCTTCTGTGTAGTTTATATTTGAACATATTCTTTATTCCACTATTACCCACTTAGCGCTACGAATGTCCAGTTGCATTTTCTACAGACAGAGTGTTTCAAAACTGCTCAATCAAAAGTATGGTTTAACTCTGTTAGCTGAATGCTCAGATCAGAAAGAAGTTTCACAGAATGCTTTTGTGTAGTTTATATTTGAATATATTCCTTTTTCCACTACTACTCTCTTAGCGCTCCAAATGTCCAGTTGCATTTTCTACAGAAAGAGTGTTCAGATCTGCTCAATCAAAAGTATGGTTTAACTCTGTTAGCTGAATGCACAGATCAGAAAGAAGTTTCACCGAATGATTCTGTGTAGTTTATATTTGAAGACATTCCTTTTTCCACTATTACCCTCTTAGCGCTCCGAATCTCCACTTGCATTTTCTACAAAAAGAGTGTTTCATAACTGCTCAATCAAAAATATGTTTTATCTCTGTTAACTGAATTTACAGATCAGAAATAAGTTTCACAGAATGCATCTGTGTAGTTTTTATTTGAAGATATTCTTTTTCCCAATGTAGGCCTCTTAGCGCTTAGCATGTCCAATTGCAGTTTCTACAGAAAGAGTGTTTCAGAACGGCTCAATCAAAAGTAAGGTTCAACTCTGTTAGTTGAATGCACAGAACAGAAAGAATTTTCACAGAATGCTACTGTGTAGTTTATATTTGAATATATTCCTTTTTCCACTATTAGCCTCTTAGCGCTCCGAATGTCCACTTGCATTTTCTACAGAAAGAGTGTTCAGAACTGCGCAATCAAAAGTATGGTTTAACTCTGTTAGCTTAATGAACATATCAGAAATAAGTTTCACACAATGCTTCTGTGTAGTTTTTATTTGAAGATATTATTTTTCCCAATAGAGGCCTCTTAGCGCTCAGAATGTCCAATTGCAGTTTCTACAGAAAGAGTGTTTCAGAAAGGCTCAATCAAAAGTAAGGTTCAACTCTGTTAGTTGAATGCACAGAACAGAAAGAAGTTTCATACAATGCTTCTGTGTAGTTTATATTTGAACATTTTCTTTTTTCCACTATTACCCACTTAGCGCTACGAATGTCCAGTTGCATTTTCTACAGACAGAGTGTTTCAAAACTGCACAATCAAAAGTATGGTTTAACTCTGTTAGCTGAATGCTCAGATCAGAAAGAAGTTTCACAGAATGCTTCTGTGTAGTTTATATTTGAATATATTCCTTTTTCCACTACTACGCTCTTAGCGCTCAAAATGTCCAGTTGCATTTTCTACAGAAAGAGTGTTCAGATCTGATCAATCAAAAGTATGGTTTAACTCTGTTAGCTGAATGCACAGATCAGAAAGAAGTTTCACAGAATGATTCTGTGTAGTTTATATTTGGAGACATTCCTTTTTCCACTATTACCCTCTTAGCGCTCCGAATGTCCACTTGCATTTTCTACAGAAAGAGTGTTCAGAACTGCGCAATCAAAAGTATGGTTTAACTCTGTTAGCTTAATGAACATATCAGAAATAAGTTTCACACAATGCTTCTGTGTAGTTTTTATTTGAAGATATTATTTTTCCCAATATAGGCCTCTTAGCGCTCAGAATGTCCAATTGCAGTTTCTACAGAAAGAGTGTTTCAGAAAGGCTCAATCAAAAGTAAGGTTCAACTCTGTTAGTTGAATGCACAGAACAGAAAGAAGTTTCATACAATGCTTCTGAGTAGTTTATATTTGAACATATTCTTTTTTCCACTATTACCCACTTAGCGCTACGAATGTCCAGTTGCATTTTCTACAGGCAGAGTGTTTCAAAACTGCTCAATCAAAAGTATGGTTTAACTCTGTTAGCTGAATGCTCAGATCAGAAAGAAGTTTCACAGAATGCTTCTGTGTAGTTTATATTTGAATATATTACTTTTTCCACTACTACTCTCTTAGCGCTCCAAATGTCCAGTTGCATTTTCTACAGAAAGAGGGTTCAGATCTGCTCAATCAAAAGTATGGTTTAACTCTGTTAGCTGAATGCACAGATCAGAAAGAAGTTTCACAGAATGATTCTGTGTAGTTTATCTTTGGAGACATTCCTTTTTCCACTATTACCCTCTTAGCGCTCCGAATCTCCACTTGCATTTTCTACAGAAAGAGTGTTTCAGAACGGCTCAATCAAAACTAAGGTTCAAATCTTTTAGTTGAACAAACAGAACAGAAAGAAGTTTCACACAATTCTTCTGTGTAGTTTTTATTTGTAGACATTCTTTTTCCCAATGTAGGCCTCTTAGCGCTCAGAATGTCCAATTGCAGTTTCTACAGAAAGAGTGTTTCAGAATGGCTCAATCAAAAGTAAGGTTCAACTCTGTTAGTTGAATGCACAGAACAAAAAGAAGTTTCATACAATGCTTCTGTGTAGTTTATATTTGAACATATTCTTTTTTCCACTATTACCCACTTAGCGCTACGTATGTCCAGTTGCATTTTCTACAGACAGAGTGTTTCAAAACTGCTCAATCAAAAGTATGATTTAACTCTGTTAGCTGAATGCTCAGATCAGAAAGAAGTTTCACAGAATGCTTCTGTGTAGTTTATATTTGAATATATTCCTTTTTCCACTACTACACTCTTAGCGCTCCAAATGTCCAGTTGCATTTTCTACAGAAAGAGTGTTCAGATCTGCTCAATCAAAAGTATGGTTTAACTCTGTTAGCTGAATGCACAGATCAGAAAGATGTGTCACCGAATGATTCTGTGTGGTTTATATTTGAAGACATTCCTTTTTCCACTATTACCCTCTTAGCGCTCCGAATCTCCACTTGCATTTTCTACAAAAAGAGTGTTTCATAACTGCTCAATCAAAAATATGTTTTATCTCTGTTAACTGAATTTACAGATCAGAAATAAGTTTCACAGAATGCATCTGTGTAGTTTTTTTTGAAGATATTCTTTTTCCCAATGTAGGCCTCTTAGCGCTTAGCATGTCCAATTGCAGTTTCTACAGAAAGAGTGTTTCAGAACGGCTCAATCAAAAGTAAGGTTCAACTCTGTTAGTTGAATGCACAGAACAGAAAGAATTTTCACAGAATGCTACTGTGTAGTTTATATTTGAATATATTCCTTTTTCCACTATTACCCTCTTATCGCTCCGAACGTCCACTTGCATTTTCGACAGAAAGAGTGTTCAGAACTGCGCAATCAAAAGTATGGTTTAACTCTGTTAGCTTAATGAACATATCAGAAATAAGTTTCACACAATGCTTCTGTGTAGTTTTTATTTGAAGATATTATTTTTCCCAATATAGGCCTCTTAGCGCTCAGAATGTCCAATTGCAGTTTCTACAGAAAGAGTGTTTCAGAAAGGCTCAATCAAAAGTAAGGTTCAACTCTGTTAGTTGAATGCACAGAACAGAAAGAAGTTTGATACAATGCTTCTGTGTAGTTTATATTTGAACATATTCTTTTTTCCACTATTACCCACTTAGCGCTACGAATGTCCAGTTGCATTTTCTACAGACAGAGTGTTTCAAAACTGCTCAATCAAATGTATGGTTTAACTCTGTTAGCTGAATGCTCAGATCAGAAAGAAGTTTCACAGAATGCTTCTGTGTAGTTTATATTTGAATATATTCCTTTTTCCACTACTACACTCTTAGCGCTCCAAATGTCCAGTTGCATTTTCTACAGAAAGAGTGTTCAGATCTGCTCAATCAAAAGTATGGTTTAACTCTGTTAGCTGAATGCACAGATCAGAAAGAAGTTTCACCGAATGATTCTGTGAGGTTTATATTTGAAGACATTCCTTTTTCCACTATTACCCTCTTAGCGCTCCGAATCTCCACTTGCATTTTCTACAAAAAGAGTGTTTCATAACTGCTCAATCAAAAATATGTTTTATCTCTGTTAACTGAATTTACAGATCAGAAATAAGTTTCACAGAATGCATCTGTGTAGTTTTTATTTGAAGATATTCTTTTTCCCAATGTAGGCCTCTTAGCGCTTAGCATGTCCAATTGCAGTTTCTACAGAAAGAGTGTTTCAGAACGGCTCAATCAAAAGTAAGGTTCAACTCTGTTAGTTGAATGCACAGAACAGAAAGTATTTTCACAGAATGCTACTGTGTAGTTTATATTTGAATATATTCCTTTTTCCACTATTAGCCTCTTAGCGCTCCGAATGTCCACTTGCATTTTCTACAGAAAGAGTGTTCAGAACTGCGCAATCAATAGTATGGTTTAACTCTGTTATCTTAATGAACATATCAGAAATAAGTTTCACACAATGCTTCTGTGTAGTTTTTATTTGAAGATATTATTTTTCCCAATAGAGGCCTCTTAGCGCTCAGAATGTCCAATTGCAGTTTCTACAGAAAGAGTGTTTCAGAAAGGCTCAATCAAAAGTAAGGTTCAACTCTGTTAGTTGAATGCACAGAACAGAAAGAAGTTTCATACAATGCTTCTGTGTAGTTTATATTTGAACATTTTCTTTTTTCCACTATTACCCACATAGCGCTACGAATGTCCAGTTGCATTTTCTACAGACAGAGTGTTTCAAAACTGCACAATCAAAAGTATGGTTTAACTCTGTTAGCTGAATGCTCAGATCAGAAAGAAGTTTCACAGAATGCTTCTGTGTAGTTTATATTTGAATATATTCCTTTTTCCACTACTACGCTCTTAGCGCTCAAAATGTCCAGTTGCATTTTCTACAGAAAGAGTGTTCAGATCTGCTCAATCAAAAGTATGGTTTAACTCTGTTAGCTGAATGCACAGATCAGAAAGAAGTTTCACAGAATGATTCTGTGTAGTTTATATTTGGAGACATTCCTTTTTCCACAATTACCCTCTTAGCGCTCCGAATGTCCACTTGCATTTTCTACAGAAAGAGTGTTCAGAACTGCGCAATCAAAAGTATGGTTTAACTCTGTTAGCTTAATGAACATATCAGAAATAAGTTTCACACAATGCTTCTGTGTAGTTTTTATTTGAAGATATTATTTTTCCCAATATAGGCCTCTTAGCGCTCAGAATGTCCAATTGCAGTTTCTACAGAAAGAGTGTTTCAGAAAGGCTCAATCAAAAGTAAGGTTCAACTCTGTTAGTTGAATGCACAGAACAGAAAGAAGTTTCATACAATGCTTCTGAGTAGTTTATATTTGAACATATTCTTTTTTCCACTATTACCCACTTAGCGCTACGAATGTCCAGTTGCATTTTCTACAGACAGAGTGTTTCAAAACTGCTCAATCAAAAGTATGGTTTAACTCTGTTAGCTGAATGCTCAGATCAGAAAGAAGTTTCACAGAATGCTTCTGTGTAGTTTATATTTGAATATATTACTTTTTCCACTACTACTCTCTTAGCGCTCCAAATGTCCAGTTGCATTTTCTACAGAAAGAGGGTTCAGATCTGCTCAATCAAAAGTATGGTTTAACTCTGTTAGCTGAATGCACAGATCAGAAAGAAGTTTCACAGAATGATTCTGTGTAGTTTATATTTGGAGACATTCCTTTTTCCACTATTACCCTCTTAGCGCTCCGAATCTCCACTTGCATTTTCTACAGAAAGAGTGTTTCAGAACGGCTCAATCAAAACTAAGGTTCAAATCTTTTAGTTGAACAAACAGAACAGAAAGAAGTTTCACACAATTCTTCTGTGTAGTTTTTATTTGTAGACATTCTTTTTCCCAATGTAGGCCTCTTAGCGCTCAGAATGTCCAATTGCAGTTTCTACAGAAAGAGTGTTTCAGAACGGCTCAATCAAAAGTAAGGTTCAACTCTGTTAGTTGAATGCACAGAACAAAAAGAAGTTTCATACAATGCTTCTGTGTAGTTTATATTTGAACATATTCTTTTTTCCACTATTACCCACTTAGCGCTACGTATGTCCAGTTGCATTTTCTACAGACAGAGTGTTTCAAAACTGCTCAATCAAAAGTATGATTTAACTCTGTTAGCTGAATGCTCGGATCAGAAAGAAGTTTCACAGAATGCTTCTGTGTAGTTTATATTTGAATATATTCCTTTTTCCACTACTACACTCTTAGCGCTCCAAATGTCCAGTTGCATTTTCTACAGAAAGAGTGTTCAGATCTGCTCAATCAAAAGTATGGTTTAACTCTGTTAGCTGAATGCACAGATCAGAAAGATGTTTCACCGAATGATTCTGTGTGGTTTATATTTGAAGACATTCCTTTTTCCACTATTACCCTCTTAGCGCTCCGAATCTCCACTTGCATTTTCTACAAAAAGAGTGTTTCATAACTGCTCAATCAAAAATATGTTTTATCTCTGTTAACTGAATTTACAGATCAGAAATAAGTTTCACAGAATGCATCTGTGTAGTTTTTTTTGAAGATATTCTTTTTCCCAATGTAGGCCTCTTAGCGCTTAGCATGTCCAATTTCAGTTTCTACAGAAAGAGTGTTTCAGAACGGCTCAATCAAAAGTAAGGTTCAACTCTGTTAGTTGAATGCACAGAACAGAAAGAATTTTCACAGAATGCTACTGTGTAGTTTATATTTGAATATATTCCTTTTTCCACTATTACCCTCTTATCGCTCCGAATGTCCACTTGCATTTTCTACAGAAAGAGTGTTCAGAACTGCGCAATCAAAAGTATGGTTTAACTCTGTTAGCTTAATGAACATATCAGAAATAAGTTTCACACAATGCTTCTGTGTAGTTTTTATTTGAAGATATTATTTTTCCCAATATAGGCCTCTTAGCGCTCAGAATGTCCAATTGCAGTTTCTACAGAAAGAGTGTTTCAGAAAGGCTCAATCAAAAGTAAGGTTCAACTCTGTTAGTTGAATGCACAGAACAGAAAGAAGTTTCATACAATGCTTCTGAGTAGTTTATATTTGAACATATTCTTTTTTCCACTATTACCCACTTAGCGCTACGAATGTCCAGTTGCATTTTCTACAGACAGAGTGTTTCAAAACTGCTCAATCAAAAGTATGGTTTAACTCTGTTAGCTGAATGCTCAGATCAGAAAGAAGTTTCACAGAATGCTTCTGTGTAGTTTATATTTGAATATATTACTTTTTCCACTACTACTCTCTTAGCGCTCCAAATGTCCAGTTGCATTTTCTACAGAAAGAGGGTTCAGATCTGCTCAATCAAAAGTATGGTTTAACTCTGTTAGCTGAATGCACAGATCAGAAAGAAGTTTCACAGAATGATTCTGTGTAGTTTATATTTGGAGACATTCCTTTTTCCACTATTACCCTCTTAGCGCTCGGAATCTCCACTTGCATTTTCTACAAAAAGAGTGTTTCATAACTGCTCAATCAAAAATATGTTTTATCTCTGTTAACTGAATTTACAGATCAGAAATAAGTTTCACAGAATGCATCTGTGTAGTTTTTTTTGAAGATATTCTTTTTCCCAATGTAGGCCTCTTAGCGCTTAGCATGTCCAATTGCAGTTTCTACAGAAAGAGTGTTTCAGAACGGCTCAATCAAAAGTAAGGTTCAACTCTGTTAGTTGAATGCACAGAACAGAAAGAATTTTCACAGAATGCTACTGTGTAGTTTATATTTGAATATATTCCTTTTTCCACTATTACCCTCTTATCGCTCCGAATGTCCACTTGCATTTTCGACAGAAAGAGTGTTCAGAACTGCGCAATCAAAAGTATGGTTTAACTCTGTTAGCTTAATGAACATATCAGAAATAAGTTTCACACAATGCTTCTGTGTAGTTTTTATTTGAAGATATTATTTTTCCCAATATAGGCCTCTTAGCGCTCAGAATGTCCAATTGCAGTTTCTACAGAAAGAGTGTTTCAGAAAGGCTCAATCAAAAGTAAGGTTCAACTCTGTTAGTTGAATGCACAGAACAGAAAGAAGTTTGATACAATGCTTCTGTGTAGTTTATATTTGAACATATTCTTTTTTCCACTATTACCCACTTAGCGCTACGAATGTCCAGTTGCATTTTCTACAGACAGAGTGTTTCAAAACTGCTCAATCAAAAGTATGGTTTAACTCTGTTAGCTGAATGCTCAGATCAGAAAGAAGTTTCACAGAATGCTTCCGTGTAGTTTATATTTGAATATATTCCTTTTTCCACTACTACGCTCTTAGCGCTCCAAATGTCCAGTTGCATTTTCTACAGAAAGAGTGTTCAGATCTGCTCAATCAAAAGTATGGTTTAACTCTGTTAGCTGAATGCACAGATCAGAAAGAAGTTTCACAGAATGATTCTGTGTAGTTTATATTTGGAGACATTCCTTTTTCCACTATTACCCTCTTAGCGCTCCGAATATCCACTTGCATTTTCTACAGAAAGACTGTTTCAGAACGGCTCAATCAAAACTAAGGTTCAACTCTTTTAGTTGAAAAAACAGAACAGAAAGAAGTTTCACACAATTCTTCTGTGTAGTTTTTATTTGTAGACATTCTTTTTCCCAATATAGGCCTCTTAGCGCTCAGAATGTCCAATTGCAGTTTGTACAGAAAGAGTGTTTCAGAACGGCTCAATCAAAAGTAAGGTTCAACTCTGTTAGTTGAATGCACAGAACAGAAAGAAGTTTCATACAATGCTTCTGTGTAGTTTATATTTGAACATATTCTTCTTTCCACTATTACCCACTTAGCGCTACGAATGTCCAGTTGCATTTTCTACAGACAGAGTGTTTCAAAACTGCTCAATCAAAAGTATGGTTTAACTCTGTTAGCTGAATGCTCAGATGAGAAAGAAGTTTCACAGAATGCTTCTGTGTAGTTTATATTTGAATATATTCCTTTTTCCACTACTACGCTCTTAGCGCTCCAAATGTCCAGTTGCATTTTCTACAGAAAGAGTGTTCAGATCTGCTCAATCAAAAGTATGGTTTAACTCTGTTAGCTGAATGCACAGATCAGAAAGAAGTTTCACCGAATGATTCTGTGTAGTTTATATTTGAAGACATTCCTTTTTCCACTATTACCCTCTTAGCGCTCCGAATCTCCACTTTCATTTTCTACAAAAAGAGTGTTTCATAACTGCTCAATCAAAAATATGTTTTATCTCTGTTAACTGAATTTACAGATCAGAAATAAGTTTCACAGAATGCATCTGTGTAGTTTTTATTTGAAGATATTCTTTTTCCCAATGTAGGCCTCTTAGCGCTTAGCATGTCCAATTGCAGTTTCTACAGAAAGAGTGTTTCAGAACGGCTCAATCAAAAGTAAGGTTCAACTCTGTTAGTTGAATGCACAGAACAGAAAGAATTTTCACAGAATGATACTGTGTAGTTTATATTTGAATATATTCCTTTTTCCACTATTACCCTCTTAGCGCTCCGAATGTCCACTTGCATTTTCTACAGAAAGAGTGTTCAGAACTGCGCAATCAAAAGCATGGTTTAACTCTGTTAGCTTAATGAACATATCAGAAATAAGTTTCACACAATGCTTCTGTGTAGTTTTTATTTGAAGATATTATTTTTCCCAATAGAGGCCTCTTAGCGCTCAGAATGTCCAATTGCAGTTTCTACAGAAAGAGTGTTTCAGAAAGGCTCAATCAAAAGTAATTTTCAACTCTGTTAGTTGAATGCACAGAACAGAAAGAAGTTTCATACAATGCTTCTGTGTAGTTTATATTTGAACATATTCTTTTTTCCACTATTACCCACTTAGCGCTACGAATGTCCAGTTGCATTTTCTACAGACAGAGTGTTTCAAAACTGCTCAATCAAAAGTATGGTTTAACTCTGTTAGCTGAATACTCAGATCAGAAAGAAGTTTCACAGAATGCTTCTGTGTAGTTTATATTTGAATATATTCCTTTTTCCACTACTACTCTCTTAGCGCTCCAAATGTCCAGTTGCATTTTCTACAGAAAGAGTGTTCAGATCTGCTCAATCAAAAGTATGGTTTAACTCTGTTAGCTGAATGCACAGATCAGAAAGAAGTTTCACAGAATGATTCTGTGTAGTTTATATTTGGAGACATTCCTTTTTCCACTATTACCCTCTTAGCGCTCCGAATCTCCACTTGCATTTTCTACAGAAAGAGTGTTTCAGAACGGCTCAATCAAAACTAAGGTTCAACTCTTTTAGTTGAACAAACAGAACAGAAAGAAGTTTCACCCAATTCTTCTGTGTAGTTTTTATTTGTAGACAATCTTTTTCCCAATATAGGCCTCTTAGCGCTCAGAATGTCCAATTGCAGTTTCTACAGAAAGAGTGTTTCAGAACGGCTCAATCACAAGTAAGGTTCAACTCTGTTAGTTGAATGCACAGAACAGAAAGAAGTTTCATACAATGCTTCTATGTAGTTTATATTTGAACATATTCTTTTTTCCACTATTACCCACTTAGCGCTACGAATATCCAGTTGCATTTTCTACAGACAGAGTGTTTCAAAACTGCTCAATCCAAAGTATGGTTTAACTCTGTTAGCTGAATGCTCAGATCAGAAAGAAGTTTCACAGAATGCTTCTGTGTAGTTTATATTTGAATATATTCCTTTTTCCACTACTACGCTCTTAGCGCTCCAAATGTCCAGTTGCATTTTCTACAGAAAGAGTGTTCAGATCTGCTCAATCAAAAGTATGGTTTAACACTGTTAGCTGAATGCACAGATCAGAAAGAAGTTTCACCGAATGATTCTGTGTAGTTTATATTTGAAGACATTCCTTTTTCCACTATTACCCTCTTAGCGCTCCGAATCTCCACTTGCATTTTCTACAAAAAGAGTGTTTCATAACTGCTCAATCAAAAATATGTTTTATCTCTGTTAACTGAATTTACAGATCAGAAATAAGTTTCACAGAATGCATCTGTGTAGTTTTTATTTGAAGATATTCTTTTTCCCAATGTAGGCCTCTTAGCGCTTAGCATGTCCAATTGCAGTTTCTACAGAAAGAGTGTTTCAGAACGGCTCAATCAAAAGTAAGGTTCAACTCTGTTAGTTGAATGCACAGAACAGAAAGAATTTTCACAGAATGCTACTGTGTAGTTTATATTTGAATATATTCCTTTTTCCACTATTACCCTCTTATCGCTCCGAATGTCCACTTGCATTTTCGACAGAAAGAGTGTTCAGAACTGCGCAATCAAAAGTATGGTTTAACTCTGTTAGCTTAATGAACATATCAGAAATAAGTTTCACACAATGCTTCTGTGTAGTTTTTATTTGAAGATATGATTTTTCCCAATATAGGCCTCTTAGCGCTCAGAATGTCCAATTGCAGTTTCTACAGAAAGAGTGTTTCAGAAAGGCTCAATCAAAAGTAAGGTTCAACTCTGTTAGTTGAATGCACAGAACAGAAAGAAGTTTGATACAATGCTTCTGTGTAGTTTATATTTGAACATATTCTTTTTTCCACTATTACCCACTTAGCGCTACGAATGTCCAGTTGCATTTTCTACAGACAGAGTGTTTCAAAACTGCTCAATCAAAAGTATGGTTTAACTCTGTTAGCTGAATGCTCAGATCAGAAAGAAGTTTCACAGAATGCTTCCGTGTAGTTTATATTTGAATATATTCCTTTTTCCACTACTACGCTCTTAGCGCTCCAAATGTCCAGTTGCATTTTCTACAGAAAGAGTGTTCAGATCTGCTCAATCAAAAGTATGGTTTAACTCTGTTAGCTGAATGCGCAGATCAGAAAGAAGTTTCACAGAATGATTCTGTGTAGTTTATATTTGGAGACATTCCTTTTTCCACTATTACCCTCTTAGCGCTCCGAATCTCCACTTGCATTTTCTACAGAAAGAGTGTTTCAGAATGGCTCAATCAAAACTAAGGTTCAACTCTTTTAGTTGAACAAACAGTACAGAAAGAAGTTTCACACAATTCTTCTGTGTAGTTTTTATTTGTAGACATTATTTTTCCCAATATAGGCCTCTTAGCGCTCAGAATGTCCAATTGCAGTTTCTACAGAAAGAGTGTTTCAGAACGGCTCAATCAAAAGTAAGGTTCAACTCTGTTATTTGAATGCACAGAACAGAAAGAAGTTTCATACAATGCTTCTGTGTAGTTTATATTTGAACATATTCTTCTTTCCACTATTACCCACTTAGCGCTACGAATGTCCAGTTGCATTTTCTACAGACAGAGTGTTTCAAAACTGCTCAATCAAAAGTATGGTTTAACTCTGTTAGCTGAATGCTCAGATGAGAAAGAAGTTTCACAGAATGCTTCTGTGTAGTTTATATTTGAATATATTCCTTTTTCCACTACTACGCTCTTAGCGCTCCAAATGTCCAGTTGCATTTTCTACAGAAAGAGTGTTCAGATCTGCTCAATCAAAAGTATGGTTTAACTCTGTTAGCTGAATGCACAGATCAGAAAGAAGTTTCACCGAATGATTCTGTGTAGTTTATATTTGAAGACATTCCTTTTTCCACTATTACCCTCTTAGCGCTCCGAATCTCCACTTTCATTTTCTACAAAAAGAGTGTTTCATAACTGCTCAATCAAAAATATGTTTTATCTCTGTTAACTGAATTTACAGATCAGAAATAAGTTTCACAGAATGCATCTGTGTAGTTTTTATTTGAAGATATTCTTTTTCCCAATGTAGGCCTCTTAGCGCTTAGCATGTCCAATTGCAGTTTCTACAGAAAGAGTGTTTCAGAACGGCTCAATCAAAAGTAAGGTTCAACTCTGTTAGTTGAATGCACAGAACAGAAAGAATTTTCACAGAATGATACTGTGTAGTTTATATTTGAATATATTCCTTTTTCCACTATTACCCTCTTAGCGCTCCGAATGTCCACTTGCATTTTCTACAGAAAGAGTGTTCAGAACTGCGCAATCAAAAGCATGGTTTAACTCTGTTAGCTTAATGAACATATCAGAAATAAGTTTCACACAATGCTTCTGTGTAGTTTTTATTTGAAGATATTATTTTTCCCAATAGAGGCCTCTTAGCGCTCAGAATGTCCAATTGCAGTTTCTACAGAAAGAGTGTTTCAGAAAGGCTCAATCAAAAGTAATTTTCAACTCTGTTAGTTGAATGCACAGAACAGAAAGAAGTTTCATACAATGCTTCTGTGTAGTTTATATTTGAACATATTCTTTTTTCCACTATTACCCACTTAGCGCTACGAATGTCCAGTTGCATTTTCTACAGACAGAGTGTTTCAAAACTGCTCAATCAAAAGTATGGTTTAACTCTGTTAGCTGAATACTCAGATCAGAAAGAAGTTTCACAGAATGCTTCTGTGTAGTTTATATTTGAATATATTCCTTTTTCCACTACTACTCTCTTAGCGCTCCAAATGTCCAGTTGCATTTTCTACAGAAAGAGTGTTCAGATCTGCTCAATCAAAAGTATGGTTTAACTCTGTTAGCTGAATGCACAGATCAGAAAGAAGTTTCACAGAATGATTCTGTGTAGTTTATATTTGGAGACATTCCTTTTTCCACTATTACCCTCTTAGCGCTCCGAATCTCCACTTGCATTTTCTACAGAAAGAGTGTTTCAGAACGGCTCAATCAAAACTAAGGTTCAACTCTTTTAGTTGAACAAACAGAACAGAAAGAAGTTTCACCCAATTCTTCTGTGTAGTTTTTATTTGTAGACAATCTTTTTCCCAATATAGGCCTCTTAGCGCTCAGAATGTCCAATTGCAGTTTCTACAGAAAGAGTGTTTCAGAACGGCTCAATCACAAGTAAGGTTCAACTCTGTTAGTTGAATGCACAGAACAGAAAGAAGTTTCATACAATGCTTCTATGTAGTTTATATTTGAACATATTCTTTTTTCCACTATTACCCACTTAGCGCTACGAATATCCAGTTGCATTTTCTACAGACAGAGTGTTTCAAAACTGCTCAATCCAAAGTATGGTTTAACTCTGTTAGCTGAATGCTCAGATCAGAAAGAAGTTTCACAGAATGCTTCTGTGTAGTTTATATTTGAATATATTCCTTTTTCCACTACTACGCTCTTAGCGCTCCAAATGTCCAGTTGCATTTTCTACAGAAAGAGTGTTCAGATCTGCTCAATCAAAAGTATGGTTTAACACTGTTAGCTGAATGCACAGATCAGAAAGAAGTTTCACCGAATGATTCTGTGTAGTTTATATTTGAAGACATTCCTTTTTCCACTATTACCCTCTTAGCGCTCCGAATCTCCACTTGCATTTTCTACAAAAAGAGTGTTTCATAACTGCTCAATCAAAAATATGTTTTATCTCTGTTAACTGAATTTACAGATCAGAAATAAGTTTCACAGAATGCATCTGTGTAGTTTTTATTTGAAGATATTCTTTTTCCCAATGTAGGCCTCTTAGCGCTTAGCATGTCCAATTGCAGTTTCTACAGAAAGAGTGTTTCAGAACGGCTCAATCAAAAGTAAGGTTCAACTCTGTTAGTTGAATGCACAGAACAGAAAGAATTTTCACAGAATGCTACTGTGTAGTTTATATTTGAATATATTCCTTTTTCCACTATTACCCTCTTATCGCTCCGAATGTCCACTTGCATTTTCGACAGAAAGAGTGTTCAGAACTGCGCAATCAAAAGTATGGTTTAACTCTGTTAGCTTAATGAACATATCAGAAATAAGTTTCACACAATGCTTCTGTGTAGTTTTTATTTGAAGATATGATTTTTCCCAATATAGGCCTCTTAGCGCTCAGAATGTCCAATTGCAGTTTCTACAGAAAGAGTGTTTCAGAAAGGCTCAATCAAAAGTAAGGTTCAACTCTGTTAGTTGAATGCACAGAACAGAAAGAAGTTTGATACAATGCTTCTGTGTAGTTTATATTTGAACATATTCTTTTTTCCACTATTACCCACTTAGCGCTACGAATGTCCAGTTGCATTTTCTACAGACAGAGTGTTTCAAAACTGCTCAATCAAAAGTATGGTTTAACTCTGTTAGCTGAATGCTCAGATCAGAAAGAAGTTTCACAGAATGCTTCCGTGTAGTTTATATTTGAATATATTCCTTTTTCCACTACTACGCTCTTAGCGCTCCAAATGTCCAGTTGCATTTTCTACAGAAAGAGTGTTCAGATCTGCTCAATCAAAAGTATGGTTTAACTCTGTTAGCTGAATGCGCAGATCAGAAAGAAGTTTCACAGAATGATTCTGTGTAGTTTATATTTGGAGACATTCCTTTTTCCACTATTACCCTCTTAGCGCTCCGAATCTCCACTTGCATTTTCTACAGAAAGAGTGTTTCAGAATGGCTCAATCAAAACTAAGGTTCAACTCTTTTAGTTGAACAAACAGTACAGAAAGAAGTTTCACACAATTCTTCTGTGTAGTTTTTATTTGTAGACATTATTTTTCCCAATATAGGCCTCTTAGCGCTCAGAATGTCCAATTGCAGTTTCTACAGAAAGAGTGTTTCAGAACGGCTCAATCAAAAGTAAGGTTCAACTCTGTTATTTGAATGCACAGAACAGAAAGAAGTTTCATACAATGCTTCTGTATAGTTTATATTTGAACATATTCTTTTTTCCACTATTACCCACTTAGCGCTACGAATGTCCAGTTGCATTTTCTACAGACAGAGTGTTTCAAAACTGCTCAATCCAAAGTATGGTTTAACTCTGTTAGCTGAATGCTCAGATGAGAAAGAAGTTTCACAGAATGCTTCTTTGTAGTTTATATTTGAATATATTCCTTTTTCCACTACTACGCTCTTAGCGCTCCAAATGTCCAGTTGCATTTTCTACAGAAAGAGTGTTCAGATCTGCTCAATCAAAAGTATGGTTTAACTCTGTTAGCTGAATGCACAGATCAGAAAGAAGTTTCACCGAATGATTCTGTGTAGTTTATATTTGAAGACATTCCTTTTTCCACTATTACCCTCTTAGCGCTCCGAATCTCCACTTTCATTTTCTACAAAAAGAGTGTTTCATAACTGCTCAATCAAAAATATGTTTTATCTCTGTTAACTGAATTTACAGATCAGAAATAAGTTTCACAGAATGCATCTGTGTAGTTTTTATTTGAAGATATTCTTTTTCCCAATGTAGGCCTCTTAGCGCTTAGCATGTCCAATTGCAGTTTCTACAGAAAGAGTGTTTCAGAACGGCTCAATCAAAAGTAAGGTTCAACTCTGTTAGTTGAATGCACAGAACAGAAAGAATTTTCACAGAATGATACTGTGTAGTTTATATTTGAATATATTCCTTTTTCCACTATTACCCTCTTAGCGCTCCGAATGTCCACTTGCATTTTCTACAGAAAGAGTGTTCAGAACTGCGCAATCAAAAGCATGGTTTAACTCTGTTAGCTTAATGAACATATCAGAAATAAGTTTCACACAATGCTTCTGTGTAGTTTTTATTTGAAGATATTATTTTTCCCAA
Source organism: Symphalangus syndactylus (assembly GCF_028878055.3). NCBI lineage: Eukaryota > Metazoa > Chordata > Mammalia > Primates > Hylobatidae > Symphalangus > Symphalangus syndactylus. The sequence continues at coordinate 5,658,043 of NC_072445.2, read as the reverse complement.
TAGAGGCCTCTTAGCGCTCAGAATGTCCAATTGCAGTTTCTACAGAAAGAGTGTTTCAGAAAGGCTCAATCAAAAGTAAGGTTCAACTCTGTTAGTTGAATGCACAGAACAGAAAGAAGTTTCATACAATGCTTCTGTGTAGTTTATATTTGAACATATTCTTTTTTCCACTATTACCCACTTAGCGCTCCGAATGTCCAGTTGCATTTTCTACAGACAGAGTGTTTCAAAACTGCTCAATCAAAAGTATGGTTTAATTCTGTTAGCTGAATGCTCAGAGCAGAAAGAAGTTTCACAGAATGCTTCTGTGTAGTTTATATTTGAATATATTCCTTTTTCCACTACTACTCTCTTAGCGCTCCAAATGTCCAGTTGCATTTTCTACAGAAAGAGTGTTCAGATCTGCTCAATCAAAAGTATGGTTTAACTCTGTTAGCTGAATGCACAGATCAGAAAGAAGTTTCACAGAATGATTCTGTGTAGTTTATATTTGGAGACATTCCTTTTTCCACTATTACCCTCTTAGCGCTCCGAATCTCCACTTGCATTTTCTACAGAAAGAGTGTTTCAGAACGGCTCAATCAAAACTAACGTTCAACCCTTTTAGTTGAACAAACAGAACAGAAAGAAGTTTCACCCAATTCTTCTGTGTAGTTTTTATGTGTAGACATTCTTTTTCCCAATATAGGCCTCTTAGCGCTCAGAATGTCCAATTGCAGTTTCTGCAGAAAGAGTGTTTCAGAACGGCTCAATCAAAAGTAAGGTTCAACTCTGTTAGTTGAATGCACAGAACAGAAAGAAGTTTCATACAATACTTCTATGTAGTTTATATTTGAACATATTCTTTTTTCCACTATTACCCACTTAGCGCTACGAATATCCAGTTGCATTTTCTACAGACAGAGTGTTTCAAAACTGCTCAATCAAAAGTATGGTTTAACTCTGTTAGCTGAATGCTCAGATCAGAAAGAAGTTTCACAGAATGCTTCTGTGTAGTTTATATTTGAATATATTCCTTTTTCCACTACTACGCTCTTAGCGCTCCAAATGTCCAGTTGCATTTTCTACAGAAAGTGTGTTCAGATCTGCTCAATCAAAAGTATGGTTTAACTCTGTTAGCTGAATGCACAGATCAGAAAGAAGTTTCACCGAATGATTCTGTGTAGTTTATATTTGAAGACATTCCTTTTTCCACTATTACCCTCTTAGCGCTCCGAATCTCCACTTTCATTTTCTACAAAAAGAGTGTTTCATAACTGCTCAATCAAAAATATGTTTTATCTCTGTTAACTGAATTTACAGATCAGAAATAAGTTTCACAGAATGCATCTGTGTAGTTTTTATTTGAAGATATTCTTTTTCCCAATGTAGGCCTCTTAGCGCTTAGCATGTCCAATTGCAGTTTCTACAGAAAGAGTGTTTCAGAACGGCTCAATCAAAAGTAAGGTTCAACTCTGTTAGTTGAATGCACAGAACAGAAAGAATTTTCACAGAATGCTACTGTGTAGTTTATATTTGAATATATTCCTTTTTCCACTATTACCCTCTTATCGCTCCGAATGTCCACTTGCATTTTCTACAGAAAGAGTGTTCAGAACTGCGCAATCAAAAGTATGGTTTAACTCTGTTAGCTTAATGAACATATCAGAAATAAGTTTCACACAATGCTTCTGTGTAGTTTTTATTTGAAGATATTATTTTTCCCAATATAGGCCTCTTAGCGCTCAGAATGTCCAATTGCAGTTTCTACAGAGAGAGTGTTTCAGAAAGGCTCAATCAAAAGTAAGGTTCAACTCTGTTAGTTGAATGCACAGAACAGAAAGAAGTTTCATACAATGCTTCTGAGTAGTTTATATTTGAACATATTCTTTTTTCCACTATTACCCACTTAGCGCTACGAATGTCCAGTTGCATTTTCTACAGACAGAGTGTTTCAAAACTGCTCAATCAAAAGTATGGTTTAACTCTGTTAGCTGAATGCTCAGATCAGAAAGAAGTTTCACAGAATGCTTCTGTGTAGTTTATATTTGAATATATTACTTTTTCCACTACTACTCTCTTAGCGCTCCAAATGTCCAGTTGCATTTTCTACAGAAAGAGGGTTCAGATCTGCACAATCAAAAGTATGGTTTAACTCTGTTAGCTGAATGCACAGATCAGAAAGAAGTTTCACAGAATGATTCTGTGTAGTTTATATTTGGAGACATTCCTTTTTCCACTATTACCCTCTTAGCGCTCCGAATCTCCACTTGCATTTTCTACAGAAAGAGTGTTTCAGAACGGCTCAATCAAAACTAAGGTTCAAATCTTTTAGTTGAACAAACAGAACAGAAAGAAGTTTCACACAATTCTTCTGTGTAGTTTTTATTTGTAGACATTCTTTTTCCCAATGTAGGCCTCTTAGCGCTCAGAATGTCCAAATGCAGTTTCTACAGAAAGAGTGTTTCAGAACGGCTCAATCAAAAGTAAGGTTCAACTCTGTTAGTTGAATGCACAGAACAAAAAGAAGTTTCATACAATGCTTCTGTGTAGTTTATATTTGAACATATTCTTTTTTCCACTATTACCCACTTAGCGCTACGTATGTCCAGTTGCATTTTCTACAGACAGAGTGTTTCAAAACTGCTCAATCAAAATATGATTTAACCCTGTTAGTTGAATGCTCAGATCAGAAATAAGTTTCACAGAATGCTTCTGTGTAGTTTATATTTGAATATATTCCTTTTTCCACTACTACACTCTTAGCGCTCCAAATGTCCAGTTGCATTTTCTACAGAAAGAGTGTTCAGATCTGCTCAATCAAAAGTATGGTTTAACTCTGTTAGCTGAATGCACAGATCAGAAAGATGTTTCACCGAATGATTCTGTGTGGTTTATATTTGAAGACATTCCTTTTTCCACTATTACCCTCTTAGCGCTCGGAATCTCCACTTGCATTTTCTACAAAAAGAGTGTTTCATAACTGCTCAATCAAAAATATGTTTTATCTCTGTTAACTGAATTTACAGATCAGAAATAAGTTTCACAGAATGCATCTGTGTAGTTTTTTTTGAAGATATTCTTTTTCCCAATGTAGGCCTCTTAGCGCTTAGCATGTCCAATTGCAGTTTCTACAGAAAGAGTGTTTCAGAACGGCTCAATCAAAAGTAAGGTTCAACTCTGTTAGTTGAATGCACAGAACAGAAAGAATTTTCACAGAATGCTACTGTGTAGTTTATATTTGAATATATTCCTTTTTCCACTATTACCCTCTTATCGCTCCGAATGTCCACTTGCATTTTCGACAGAAAGAGTGTTCAGAACTGCGCAATCAAAAGTATGGTTTAACTCTGTTAGCTTAATGAACATATCAGAAATAAGTTTCACACAATGCTTCTGTGTAGTTTTTATTTGAAGATATTATTTTTCCCAATAGAGGCCTCTTAGCGCTCAGAATGTCCAATTGCAGTTTCTACAGAAAGAGTGTTTCAGAAAGGCTCAATCAAAAGTAAGGTTCAACTCTGTTAGTTGAATGCACAGAACAGAAAGAAGTTTGATACAATGCTTCTGTGTAGTTTATATTTGAACATATTCTTTTTTCCACTATTACCCACTTAGCGCTACGAATGTCCAGTTGCATTTTCTACAGACAGAGTGTTTCAAAACTGCTCAATCAAAAGTATGGTTTAACTCTGTTAGCTGAATGCTCAGATCAGAAAGAAGTTTCACAGAATGCTTCCGTGTAGTTTATATTTGAATATATTCCTTTTTCCACTACTACGCTCTTAGCGCTCCAAATGTCCAGTTGCATTTTCTACAGAAAGAGTGTTCAGATCTGCTCAATCAAAAGTATGGTTTAACTCTGTTAGCTGAATGCACAGATCAGAAAGAAGTTTCACAGAATGATTCTGTGTAGTTTATATTTGGAGACATTCCTTTTTCCACTATTACCCTCTTAGCGCTCCGAATATCCACTTGCATTTTCTACAGAAAGACTGTTTCAGAACGGCTCAATCAAAACTAAGGTTCAACTCTTTTAGTTGAAAAAACAGAACAGAAAGAAGTTTCACACAATTCTTCTGTGTAGTTTTTATTTGTAGACATTCTTTTTCCCAATATAGGCCTCTTAGCGCTCAGAATGTCCAATTGCAGTTTGTACAGAAAGAGTGTTTCAGAACGGCTCAATCAAAAGTAAGGTTCAACTCTGTTAGTTGAATGCACAGAACAGAAAGAAGTTTCATACAATGCTTCTGTGTAGTTTATATTTGAACATATTCTTTTTTCCACTATTACCCACTTAGCGCTACGAATGTCCAGTTGCATTTTCTACAGACAGAGTGTTTCAAAACTGCTCAATCAAAAGTATGGTTTAACTCTGTTAGCTGAATGCTCAGATGAGAAAGAAGTTTCACAGAATGCTTCTGTGTAGTTTATATTTGAATATATTCCTTTTTCCACTACTACGCTCTTAGCGCTCCAAATGTCCAGTTGCATTTTCTACAGAAAGAGTGTTCAGATCTGCTCAATCAAAAGTATGGTTTAACTCTGTTAGCTGAATGCACAGATCAGAAAGAAGTTTCACCGAATGATTCTGTGTAGTTTATATTTGAAGACATTCCTTTTTCCACTATTACCCTCTTAGCGCTCCGAATCTCCACTTTCATTTTCTACAAAAAGAGTGTTTCATAACTGCTCAATCAAAAATATGTTTTATCTCTGTTAACTGAATTTACAGATCAGAAATAAGTTTCACAGAATGCATCTGTGTAGTTTTTATTTGAAGATATTCTTTTTCCCAATGTAGGCCTCTTAGCGCTTAGCATGTCCAATTGCAGTTTCTACAGAAAGAGTGTTTCAGAACGGCTCAATCAAAAGTAAGGTTCAACTCTGTTAGTTGAATGCACAGAACAGAAAGAATTTTCACAGAATGATACTGTGTTGTTTATATTTGAATATATTCCTTTTTCCACTATTAGCCTCTTAGCGCTCCGAATGTCCACTTGCATTTTCTACAGAAAGAGTGTTCAGAACTGCGCAATCAAAAGCATGGTTTAACTCTGTTAGCTTAATGAACATATCAGAAATAAGTTTCACACAATGCTTCTGTGTAGTTTTTATTTGAAGATATTATTTTTCCCAATAGAGGCCTCTTAGCGCTCAGAATGTCCAATTGCAGTTTCTACAGAAAGAGTGTTTCAGAAAGGCTCAATCAAAAGTAATTTTCAACTCTGTTAGTTGAATGCACAGAACAGAAAGAAGTTTCATACAATGCTTCTGTGTAGTTTATATTTGAACATATTCTTTTTTCCACTATTACCCACTTAGCGCTACGAATGTCCAGTTGCATTTTCTACAGACAGAGTGTTTCAAAACTGCTCAATCAAAAGTATGGTTTAACTCTGTTAGCTGAATACTCAGATCAGAAAGAAGTTTCACAGAATGCTTCTGTGTAGTTTATATTTGAATATATTCCTTTTTCCACTACTACTCTCTTAGCGCTCCAAATGTCCAGTTGCATTTTCTACAGAAAGAGTGTTCAGATCTGCTCAATCAAAAGTATGTTTTAACTCTGTTAGCTGAATGCACAGATCAGAAAGAAGTTTCACAGAATGATTCTGTGTAGTTTATATTTGGAGACATTCCTTTTTCCACTATTACCCTCTTAGCGCTCCGAATCTCCACTTGCATTTTCTACAGAAAGAGTGTTTCAGAACGGCTCAATCAAAACTAAGGTTCAACTCTTTTAGTTGAACAAACAGAACAGAAAGAAGTTTCACCCAATTCTTCTGTGTAGTTTTTATTTGTAGACAATCTTTTTCCCAATATAGGCCTCTTAGCGCTCAGAATGTCCAATTGCAGTTTCTACAGAAAGAGTGTTTCAGAACGGCTCAATCATAAGTAAGGTTCAACTCTGTTAGTTGAATGCACAGAACAGAAAGAAGTTTCATACAATGCTTCTATGTAGTTTATATTTGAACATATTCTTTTTTCCACTATTACCCACTTAGCGCTACGAATATCCAGTTGCATTTTCTACAGACAGAGTGTTTCAAAACTGCTCAATCCAAAGTATGGTTTAACTCTGTTAGCTGAATGCTCAGATCAAAAAGAAGTTTCACAGAATGCTTCTGTGTAGTTTATATTTGAATATATTCCTTTTTCCACTACTACGCTCTTAGCGCTCCAAATGTCCAGTTGCATTTTCTACAGAAAGAGTGTTCAGATCTGCTCAATCAAAAGTATGGTTTAACACTGTTAGCTGAATGCACAGATCAGAAAGAAGTTTCACCGAATGATTCTGTGTAGTTTATATTTGAAGACATTACTTTTTCCACTATTACCCTCTTAGCGCTCCGAATCTCCACTTGCATTTTCTACAAAAAGAGTGTTTCATAACTGCTCAACCAAAAATATGTTTTATCTCTGTTAACTGAATTTACAGATCAGAAATAAGTTTCACAGAATGCATCTGTGTAGTTTTTTTTGAAGATATTCTTTTTCCCAATGTAGGCCTCTTAGCGCTTAGCATGTCCAATTGCAGTTTCTACAGAAAGAGTGTTTCAGAACGGCTCAATCAAAAGTAAGGTTCAACTCTGTTAGTTGAATGCACAGAACAGAAAGAATTTTCACAGAATGCTACTGTGTAGTTTATATTTGAATATATTCCTTTTTCCACTATTACCCTCTTATCGCTCCGAATGTCCACTTGCATTTTCGACAGAAAGAGTGTTCAGAACTGCGCAATCAAAAGTATGGTTTAACTCTGTTAGCTTAATGAACATATCAGAAATAAGTTTCACACAATGCTTCTGTGTAGTTTTTATTTGAAGATATTATTTTTCCCAATATAGGCCTCTTAGCGCTCAGAATGTCCAATTGCAGTTTCTACAGAAAGAGTGTTTCAGAAAGGCTCAATCAAAAGTAAGGTTCAACTCTGTTAGTTGAATGCACAGAACAGAAAGAAGTTTGATACAATGCTTCTGTGTAGTTTATATTTGAACATATTCTTTTTTCCACTATTACCCACTTAGCGCTACGAATGTCCAGTTGCATTTTCTACAGACAGAGTGTTTCAAAACTGCTCAATCAAAAGTATGGTTTAACTCTGTTAGCTGAATGCTCAGATCAGAAAGAAGTTTCACAGAATGCTTCCGTGTAGTTTATATTTGAATATATTCCTTTTTCCACTACTACGCTCTTAGCGCTCCAAATGTCCAGTTGCATTTTCTACAGAAAGAGTGTTCAGATCTGCTCAATCAAAAGTATGGTTTAACTCTGTTAGCTGAATGCGCAGATCAGAAAGAAGTTTCACAGAATGATTCTGTGTAGTTTATATTTGGAGACATTCCTTTTTCCACTATTACCCTCTTAGCGCTCCGAATCTCCACTTGCATTTTCTACAGAAAGAGTGTTTCAGAATGGCTCAATCAAAACTAAGGTTCAACTCTTTTAGTTGAACAAACAGAACAGAAAGAAGTTTCACACAATTCTTCTGTGTAGTTTTTATTTGTAGACATTATTTTTCCCAATATAGGCCTCTTAGCGCTCAGAATGTCCAATTGCAGTTTCTACAGAAAGAGTGTTTCAGAACGGCTCAATCAAAAGTAAGGTTCAACTCTGTTATTTGAATGCACAGAACAGAAAGAAGTTTCATACAATGCTTCTGTGTAGTTTATATTTGAACATATTCTTTTTTCCACTATTACCCACTTAGCGCTACGAATGTCCAGTTGCATTTTCTACAGACAGAGTGTTTCAAAACTGCTCAATCCAAAGTATGGTTTAACTCTGTTAGCTGAATGCTCAGATGAGAAAGAAGTTTCACAGAATGCTTCTTTGTAGTTTATATTTGAATATATTCCTTTTTCCACTACTACGCTCTTAGCGCTCCAAATGTCCAGTTGCATTTTCTACAGAAAGAGTGTTCAGATCTGCTCAATCAAAAGTATGGTTTAACTCTGTTAGCTGAATGCACAGATCAGAAAGAAGTTTCACCGAATGATTCTGTGTAGTTTTTATTTGAAGACATTCCTTTTTCCACTATTACCCTCTTAGCGCTCCGAATCTCCACTTTCATTTTCTACAAAAAGAGTGTTTCATAACTGCTCAATCAAAAATATGTTTTATCTCTGTTAACTGAATTTACAGATCAGAAATAAGTTTCACAGAATGCATCTGTGTAGTTTTTATTTGACGATATTCTTTTTCCCAATGTAGGCCTCTTAGCGCTTAGCATGTCCAATTGCAGTTTCTACAGAAAGAGTGTTTCAGAACGGCTCAATCAAAAGTAAGGTTCAACTCTGTTAGTTGAATGCACAGAACAGAAAGAATTTTCACAGAATGATACTGTGTAGTTTATATTTGAATATATTCCTTTTTCCACTATTACCCTCTTAGCGCTCCGAATGTCCACTTGCATTTTCTACAGAAAGAGTGTTCAGAACTGCGCAATCAAAAGCATGGTTTAACTCTGTTAGCTTAATGAACATATCAGAAATAAGTTTCACACAATGCTTCTGTGTAGTTTTTATTTGAAGATATTATTTTTCCCAATAGAGGCCTCTTAGCGCTCAGAATGTCCAATTGCAGTTTCTACAGAAAGAGTGTTTCAGAAAGGCTCAATCAAAAGTAAGGTTCAACTCTGTTAGTTGAATGCACAGAACAGAAAGTAGTTTCATACAATGCTTCTGTGTAGTTTATATTTGAACATATTCTTTTTTCCACTATTACCCACTTAGCGCTCCGAATGTCCAGTTGCATTTTCTACAGACAGAGTGTTTCAAAACTGCTCAATCAAAAGTATGGTTTAATTCTGTTAGCTGAATGCTCAGAGCAGAAAGAAGTTTCACAGAATGCTTCTGTGTAGTTTATATTTGAATATATTCCTTTTTCCACTACTACTCTCTTAGCGCTCCAAATGTCCAGTTGCATTTTCTACAGAAAGAGTGTTCAGATCTGCTCAATCAAAAGTATGGTTTAACTCTGTTAGCTGAATGCACAGATCAGAAAGAAGTTTCACAGAATGATTCTGTGTAGTTTATATTTGGAGACATTCCTTTTTCCACTATTACCCTCTTAGCGCTCCGAATCTCCACTTGCATTTTCTACAGAAAGAGTGTTTCAGAACGGCTCAATCAAAACTAAGGTTCAACCCTTTTAGTTGAACAAACAGAACAGAAAGATGTTTCACCCAATTCTTCTGTGTAGTTTTTATGTGTAGACATTCTTTTTCCCAATATAGGCCTCTTAGCGCTCAGAATGTCCAATTGCAGTTTCTGCAGAAAGAGTGTTTCAGAACGGCTCAATCAAAAGTAAGGTTCAACTCTGTTAGTTGAATGCACAGAACAGAAAGAAGTTTCATACAATACTTCTATGTAGTTTATATTTGAACATATTCTTTTTTCCACTATTACCCACTTAGCGCTACGAATATCCAGTTGCATTTTCTACAGACAGAGTGTTTCAAAACTGCTCAATCAAAAGTATGGTTTAACTCTGTTAGCTGAATGCTCAGATCAGAAAGAAGTTTCACAGAATGCTTCTTTGTAGTTTATATTTAAATATATTCCTTTTTCCACTACTACGCTCTTAGCGCTCCAAATGTCCAGTTGCATTTTCTACAGAAAGAGTGTTCAGATCTGCTCAATCAAAAGTATGGTTTAACTCTGTTAGCTGAATGCACAGATCAGAAAGAAGTTTCACCGAATGATTCTGTGTAGTTTATATTTGAAGACATTCCTTTTTCCACTATTACCCTCTTAGCGCTCCGAATCTCCACTTGCATTTTCTACAAAAAGATTGTTTCATAACTGCTCAATCAAAAATATGTTTTATCTCTGTTAACTGAATTTACAGATCAGAAATAAGTTTCACAGAATGCATCTGTGTAGTTTTTATTTGAAGATATTCTTTTTCCCAATGTAGGCCTCTTAGCGCTTAGCATGTCCAATTGCAGTTTCTACAGAAAGAGTGTTTCAGAACGGCTCAATCAAAAGTAAGGCTCAACTCTGTTAGTTGAATGCACAGAACAGAAAGAATTTTCACAGAATGCTACTGTGTAGTTTATATTTGAATATATACCTTTTTCAACTATTACCCTCTTAGCGCTCCGAATGTCCACTTGCATTTTCTACAGAAAGAGGGTTCAGAACTGCGCAATCAAATGTATGGTTTAACTCTGTTAGCTTAATGAACATATCAGAAATAAGTTTCACACAATGCTTCTGTGTAGTTTTTATTTGAAGATATTATTTTTCCCAATATAGGCCTCTTAGCGCTCAGAATGTCCAATTGCAGTTTCTACAGAAAGAGTGTTTCAGAAAGGCTCAATCAAAAGTAAGGTTCAACTTTGTTAGTTGAATGCACAGAACAGAAAGAAGTTTCATACAATGCTTCTGTGTAGTTTATATTTGAACATATTCTTTTTTCCACTATTACCCACTTAGCGCTACGAATGTCCAGTTGCATTTTCTACAGACAGAGTGTTTCAAAACTGCTCAATCAAAAGTATGGTTTAACTCTGTTAGCTGAATGCTCAGATCAGAAAGAAGTTTCACAGAATGCTTCTGTGTAGTTTATATTTGAATATATTCCTTTTTCCACTACTACGCTCTTAGCGCTCCAAATGTCCAGTTGCATTTTCTACAGAAAGAGTGTTCAGATCTGCTCAATCAAAAGTATGGTTTAACTCTGTTAGCTGAATGCACAGATCAGAAAGAAGTTTCACCGAATGATTCTGTGTAGTTTATATTTGAAGACATTCCTTTTTCCACTATTACCCTCTTAGCGCTCCGAATCTCCACTTGCATTTTCTACAAAAAGAGTGTTTCATAACTGCTCAATCAAAAATATGTTTTATCTCTGTTAACTGAATTTACAGATCAGAAATAAGTTTCACAGAATGCATCTGTGTAGTTTTTATTTGAAGATATTCTTTTTCCCAATGTAGGCCTCTTAGCGCTTAGCATGTCCAATTGCAGTTTCTACAGAAAGAGTGTTTCAGAACGGCTCAATCAAAAGTAAGGTTCAACTCTGTTAGTTGAATGCACAGAACAGAAAGAATTTTCACAGAATGCTACTGTGTAGTTTATATTTGAATATATTCCTTTTTCCACTATTACCCTCTTATCGCTCCGAATGTCCACTTGCATTTTCGACAGAAAGAGTGTTCAGAACTGCGCAATCAAAAGTATGGTTTAACTCTGTTAGCTTAATGAACATATCAGAAATAAGTTTCACACAATGCTTCTGTGTAGTTTTTATTTGAAGATATTATTTTTCCCAATATAGGCCTCTTAGCGCTCAGAATGTCCAATTGCAGTTTCTACAGAAAGAGTGTTTCAGAAAGGCTCAATCAAAAGTAAGGTTCAACTCTGTTAGTTGAATGCACAGAACAGAAAGAAGTTTGATACAATGCTTCTGTGTAGTTTATATTTGAACATATTCTTTTTTCCACTATTACCCACTTAGCGCTACGAATGTCCAGTTGCATTTTCTACAGACAGAGTGTTTCAAAACTGCTCAATCAAAAGTATGGTTTAACTCTGTTAGCTGAATGCTCAGATCAGAAAGAAGTTTCACAGAATGCTTCCGTGTAGTTTATATTTGAATATATTCCTTTTTCCACTACTACGCTCTTAGCGCTCCAAATGTCCAGTTGCATTTTCTACAGAAAGAGTGTTCAGATCTGCTCAATCAAAAGTATGGTTTAACTCTGTTAGCTGAATGCGCAGATCAGAAAGAAGTTTCACAGAATGATTCTGTGTAGTTTATATTTGGAGACATTCCTTTTTCCACTATTAACCTCTTAGCGCTCCGAATCTCCACTTGCATTTTCTACAGAAAGAGTGTTTCAGAACGGCTCAATCAAAACTAAGGTTCAACTCTTTTAGTTGAACAAACAGAACAGAAAGAAGTTTCACACAATTCTTCTGTGTAGTTTTTATTTGTAGACATTATTTTTCCCAATATAGGCCTCTTAGCGCTCAGAATGTCCAATTGCAGTTTCTACAGTAAGAGTGTTTCAGAACGGCTCAATCAAAAGTAAGGTTCAACTCTGTTATTTGAATGCACAGAACAGAAAGAAGTTTCATACAATGCTTCTGTGTAGTTTATATTTGAACATATTCTTTTTTCCACTATTACCCACTTAGCGCTACGAATGTCCAGTTGCATTTTCTACAGACAGAGTGTTTCAAAACTGCTCAATCCAAAGTATGGTTTAACTCTGTTACCTGAATGCTCAGATGAGAAAGAAGTTTCACAGAATGCTTCTTTGTAGTTTATATTTGAATATATTCCTTTTTCCACTACTACGCTCTTAGCGCTCCAAATGTCCAGTTGCATTTTCTACAGAAAGAGTGTTCAGATCTGCTCAATCAAAAGTATGGTTTAACTCTGTTAGCTGAATGCACAGATCAGAAAGAAGTTTCACCGAATGATTCTGTGTAGTTTATATTTGAAGACATTCCTTTTTCCACTATTACCCTCTTAGCGCTCCGAATCTCCACTTTCATTTTCTACAAAAAGAGTGTTTCATAACTGCTCAATCAAAAATATGTTTTATCTCTGTTAACTGAATTTACAGATCAGAAATAAGTTTCACAGAATGCATCTGTGTAGTTTTTATTTGAAGATATTCTTTTTCCCAATGTAGGCCTCTTAGCGCTTAGCATGTCCAATTGCAGTTTCTACAGAAAGAGTGTTTCAGAACGGCTCAATCAAAAGTAAGGTTCAACTCTGTTAGTTGAATGCACAGAACAGAAAGAATTTTCACAGAATGATACTGTGTAGTTTATATTTGAATATATTCCTTTTTCCACTATTACCCTCTTAGCGCTCCGAATGTCCACTTGCATTTTCTACAGAAAGAGTGTTCAGAACTGCGCAATCAAAAGCATGGTTTAACTCTGTTAGCTTAATGAACATATCAGAAATAAGTTTCACACAATGCTTCTGTGTAGTTTTTATTTGAAGATATTATTTTTCCCAATAGAGGCCTCTTAGCGCTCAGAATGTCCAATTGCAGTTTCTACAGAAAGAGTGTTTCAGAAAGGCTCAATCAAAAGTAAGGTTCAACTCTGTTTGTTGAATGCACAGAACAGAAAGAAGTTTCATACAATGCTTCTGTGTAGTTTATATTTGAACATATTCTTTTTTCCACTATTACCCACTTAGCGCTCCGAATGTCCAGTTGCATTTTCTACAGACAGAGTGTTTCAAAACTGCTCAATCAAAAGTATGGTTTAACTCTGTTAGCTGAATGCTCAGATCAGAAAGAAGTTTCACAGAATGCTTCTGTGTAGTTTATATTTGAATATATTCCTTTTTCCACTACTACTCTCTTAGCGCTCCAAATGTCCAGTTGCATTTTCTACAGAAAGAGTGTTCAGATCTGCTCAATCAAAAGTATGGTTTAACTCTGTTAGCTGAATGCACAGATCAGAAAGAAGTTTCACAGAATGATTCTGTGTAGTTTATATTTGGAGACATTCCTTTTTCCACTATTACCCTCTTAGCGCTCCGAATCTCCACTTGCATTTTCTACAGAAAGAGTGTTTCAGAACGGCTCAATCAAAACTAAGGTTCAACTCTTTTAGTTGAACAAACAGAACAGAAAGAAGTTTCACACAATTCTTCTGTGTAGTTTTTATTTGTAGACATTCTTTTTCCCAATATAGGCCTCTTAGCGCTCAGAATGTCCAATTGCAGTTTCTACAGAAAGAGTGTTTCAGAACGGCTCAATCAAAAGTAAGGTTCAACTCTGTTATTTGAATGCACAGAACAGAAAGAAGTTTCATACAATGCTTCTGTGTAGTTTATATTTGAACATATTCTTTTTTCCACTATTACCCACTTAGCGCTACGAATGTCCAGTTGCATTTTCTACAGACAGAGTGTTTCAAAACTGCTCAATACAAAGTATGGTTTAACTCTGTTAGCTGAATGCTCAGATGAGAAAGAAGTTTCACAGAATGCTTCTTTGTAGTTTATATTTGAATATATTCCTTTTTCCACTACTACGCTCTTAGCGCTCCAAATGTCCAGTTGCATTTTCTACAGAAAGAGTGTTCAGATCTGCTCAATCAAAAGTATGGTTTAACTCTGTTAGCTGAATGCACAGATCAGAAAGAAGTTTCACCGAATGATTCTGTGTAGTTTATATTTGAAGACATTCCTTTTTCCACTATTACCCTCTTAGCGCTCCGAATCTCCACTTTCATTTTCTACAAAAAGAGTGTTTCATAACTGCTCAATCAAAAATATGTTTTATCTCTGTTAACTGAATTTACAGATCAGAAATAAGTTTCACAGAATGCATCTGTGTAGTTTTTATTTGAAGATATTCTTTTTCCCAATGTAGGCCTCTTAGCGCTTAGCATGTCCAATTGCAGTTTCTACAGAAAGAGTGTTTCAGAACGGCTCAATCAAAAGTAAGGTTCAACTCTGTTAGTTGAATGCACAGAACAGAAAGAATTTTCACAGAATGATACTGTGTAGTTTATATTTGAATATATTCCTTTTTCCACTATTACCCTCTTAGCGCTCCGAATGTCCACTTGCATTTTCTACAGAAAGAGTGTTCAGAACTGCGCAATCAAAAGCATGGTTTAACTCTGTTAGCTTAATGAACATATCAGAAATAAGTTTCACACAATGCTTCTGTGTAGTTTTTATTTGAAGATATTATTTTTCCCAATAGAGGCCTCTTAGCGCTCAGAATGTCCAATTGCAGTTTCTACAGAAAGAGTGTTTCAGAAAGGCTCAATCAAAAGTAAGGTTCAACTCTGTTAGTTGAATGCACAGAACAGAAAGAAGTTTCATACAATGCTTCTGTGTAGTTTATATTTGAACATATTCTTTTTTCCACTATTACCCACTTAGCGCTCCGAATGTCCAGTTGCATTTTCTACAGACAGAGTGTTTCAAAACTGCTCAATCAAAAGTATGGTTTAACTCTGTTAGCTGAATGCTCAGAGCAGAAAGAAGTTTCACAGAATGCTTCTGTGTAGTTTATATTTGAATATATTCCTTTTTCCACTACTACTCTCTTAGCGCTCCAAATGTCCAGTTGCATTTTCTACAGAAAGAGTGTTCAGATCTGCTCAATCAAAAGTATGGTTTAACTCTGTTAGCTGAATGCACAGATCAGAAAGAAGTTTCACAGAATGATTCTGTGTAGTTTATATTTGGAGACATTCCTTTTTCCACTATTACCCTCTTAGCGCTCCGAATCTCCACTTTCATTTTCTACAGAAAGAGTGTTTCAGAACGGCTCAATCAAAACTAACGTTCAACCCTTTTAGTTGAACAAACAGAACAGAAAGATGTTTCACCCAATTCTTCTGTGTAGTTTTTATGTGTAGACATTCTTTTTCCCAATATAGGCCTCTTAGCGCTCAGAATGTCCAATTGCAGTTTCTGCAGAAAGAGTGTTTCAGAACGGCTCAATCAAAAGTAAGGTTCAACTCTGTTAGTTGAATGCACAGAACAGAAAGAAGTTTCATACAATACTTCTATGTAGTTTATATTTGAACATATTCTTTTTTCCACTATTACCCACTTAGCGCTACGAATATCCAGTTGCATTTTCTACAGACAGAGTGTTTCAAAACTGCTCAATCCAAAGTATGGTTTAACTCTGTTAGCTGAATGCTCAGATCAGAAAGAAGTTTCACAGAATGCTTCTGTGTAGTTTATATTTAAATATATTCCTTTTTCCACTACTACGCTCTTAGCGCTCCAAATGTCCAGTTGCATTTTCTACAGAAAGAGTGTTCAGATCTGCTCAATCAAAAGTATGGTTTAACTCTGTTAGCTGAATGCACAGATCAGAAAGAAGTTTCACCGAATGATTCTGTGTAGTTTATATTTGAAGACATTCCTTTTTCCACTATTACCCTCTTAGCGCTCCGAATCTCCACTTTCATTTTCTACAAAAAGATTGTTTCATAACTGCTCAATCAAAAATATGTTTTATCTCTGTTAACTGAATTTACAGATCAGAAATAAGTTTCACAGAATGCATCTGTGTAGTTTTTATTTGAAGATATTCTTTTTCCCAATGTAGGCCTCTTAGCGCTTAGCATGTCCAATTGCAGTTTCTACAGAAAGAGTGTTTCAGAACGGCTCAATCAAAAGTAAGGCTCAACTCTGTTAGTTGAATGCACAGAACAGAAAGAATTTTCACAGAATGCTACTGTGTAGTTTATATTTGAATATATTCCTTTTTCCACTATTACCCTCTTAGCGCTCCGAATGTCCACTTGCATTTTCTACAGAAAGAGGGTTCAGAACTGCGCAATCAAATGTATGGTTTAACTCTGTTAGCTTAATGAACATATCAGAAATAAGTTTCACACAATGCTTCTGTGTAGTTTTTATTTGAAGATATTATTTTTCCCAATATAGGCCTCTTAGCGCTCAGAATGTCCAATTGCAGTTTCTACAGAAAGAGTGTTTCAGAAAGGCTCAATCAAAAGTAAGGTTCAACTTTGTTAGTTGAATGCACAGAACAGAAAGAAGTTTCATACAATGCTTCTGTGTAGTTTATATTTGAACATATTCTTTTTTCCACTATTACCCACTTAGCGCTACGAATGTCCAGTTGCATTTTCTACAGACAGAGTGTTTCAAAACTGCTCAATCAAAAGTATGGTTTAACTCTGTTAGCTGAATGCTCAGATCAGAAAGAAGTTTCACAGAATGCTTCCGTGTAGTTTATATTTGAATATATTCCTTTTTCCACTACTACTCTCTTAGCGCTCCAAATGTCCAGTTGCATTTTCTACAGAAAGAGTGTTCAGATCTGCTCAATCAAAAGTATGGTTTAACTCTGTTAGCTGAATGCACAGATCAGAAAGAAGTTTCACAGAATGATTCTGTGTAGTTTATATTTGGAGACATTCCTTTTTCCACTATTACCCTCTTAGCGCTCCGAATCTCCACTTGCATTTTCTACAGAAAGAGTGTTTCAGAACGGCTCAATCAAAACTAAGGTTCAAATCTTTTAGTTGAACAAACAGAACAGAAAGAAGTTTCACACAATTCTTCTGTGTAGTTTTTATTTGTAGACATTCTTTTTCCCAATATAGGCCTCTTAGCGCTCAGAATGTCCAATTGCAGTTTCTACAGAAAGAGTGTTTCAGAACGGCTCAATCAAACGTAAGGTTCAACTCTGTTAGTTGAATGCACAGAACAGAAAGAAGTTTCATACAATGCTTCTGTGTAGTTTATATTTGAACATATTCTATTTTCCACTATTACCCACTTAGCGCTACGAATGTCCAGTTGCATTTTCTACAGACAGAGTGTCTCAAAACTGCTCAATCCAAAGTATGGTTTAACTCTGTTAGCTGAATGCTCAGATCAGAAAGAAGTTTCACAGAATGCTTCTGTGTAGTTTATATTTGAATATATTCCTTTTTCCACTACTACGCTCTTAGCGCTCCAAATGTCCAGTTGCATTTTCTACAGAAAGAGTGTTCAGATCTGCTCAATCAAAAGTATGGTTTAACTGTGTTAGCTGAATGCACAGATCAGAAAGAAGTTTCACCGAATGATTCTCTGTAGTTTATATTTGAAGACATTCCTTTTTCCACTATTACCCTCTTAGTGCTCCGAATCTCCACTTGCATTTTCTACAAAAAGAGTGTTTCATAACTGCTCAATCAAAAATATGTTTTATCTCTGTTAACTGAATTTACAGATCAGAAATAAGTTTCACAGAATGCATCTGTGTAGTTTTTATTTGAAGATATTCTTTTTCCCAATGTAGGCCTCTTAGCGCTTAGCGTGTCCAATTGCAGTTTCTACAGAAAGAGTGTTTCAGAACGGCTCAATCAAAAGTAAGGTTCAACTCTGTTAGTTGAATGCACAGAACAGAAAGTATTTTCACAGAATGCTACTGTGTAGTTTATATTTGAATATATTCCTTTTTCCACTATTACCCTCTTAGCGCTCCGAATGTCCACTTGCATTTTCTACAGAAAGAGTGTTCAGAACTGCGCAATCAAAAGTATGGTTTAACTCTGTTAGCTTAATGAACATATCAGAAATAAGTTTCACACAATGATTCTGTGTAGTTTTTATTTGAAGATATTATTTTTCCCAATATAGGCCTCTTAGTGCTCAGAATGTCTAATTTCAGTTTCTACAGAAAGAGTGTTTCAGAAAGGCTCAATCAAAAGTAAGGTTCAACTCTGTTAGTTGAATGCACAGAACAGAAAGAAGTTTCATTCAATGCTTCTGTGTAGTTTATATTTGAACATATTCTTTTTTCCACTATTACCCACTTAGCGCTACGAATGTCCAGTTGCATTTTCTACAGACAGAGTGTTTCAAAACTGCTCAATCCAAAGTATGGTTTAACTCTGTTAGCTGAATGCTCAGATCAGAAAGAAGTTTCACAGAATGCTTCTGTGTAGTTTATATTTGAATATATTCCTTTTTCCACTACTACGCTCTTAGCGCTCCAAATGTCCAGTTGCATTTTCTACAGAAAGAGTGTTCAGATCTGCTCAATCAAAAGTATGGTTTAACTCTGTTAGCTGAATGCACAGATCAGAAGGAAGTTTCACCGAATGATTCTGTGTAGTTTATATTTGAAGACATTCCTTTTTCCACTATTACCCTCTTAGCGCTCCGAATCTCCACTTGCATTTTCTACAAAAAGAGTGTTTCATAACTGCTCAATCAAAAATATGTTTTATCTCTGTTAACTGAATTTACAGATCAGAAATAAGTTTCACAGAATGCATCTGTGTAGTTTTTATTTGAAGATATTCTTTTTCCCAATGTAGGCCTCTTAGCGCTTAGCATGTCCAATTGCAGTTTCTACAGAAAGAGTGTTTCAGAACGGCTCAATCAAAAGTAAGGTTCAACTCTGTTAGTTGAATGCACAGAACAGAAAGAATTTTCACAGAATGCTACTGTGTAGTTTATATTTGAATATATTCCTTTTTCCACTATTACCCTCTTATCGCTCCGAATGTCCACTTGCATTTTCGACAGAAAGAGTGTTCAGAACTGCGCAATCAAAAGTATGGTTTAACTCTGTTAGCTTAATGAACATATCAGAAATAAGTTTCACACAATGCTTCTGTGTAGTTTTTATTTGAAGATATTATTTTTCCCAATATAGGCCTCTTAGCGCTCAGAATGTCCAATTGCAGTTTCTACAGAAAGAGTGTTTCAGAAAGGCTCAATCAAAAGTAAGGTTCAACTCTGTTAGTTGAATGCACAGAACAGAAAGAAGTTTGATACAATGCTTCTGTGTAGTTTATATTTGAACATATTCTTTTTTCCACTATTACCCACTTAGCGCTACGAATGTCCAGTTGCATTTTCTACAGACAGAGTGTTTCAAAACTGCTCAATCAAAAGTATGGTTTAACTCTGTTAGCTGAATGCTCAGATCAGAAAGAAGTTTCACAGAATGCTTCCGTGCAGTTTATATTTGAATATATTCCTTTTTCCACTACTACGCTCTTAGCGCTCCAAATGTCCAGTTGCATTTTCTACAGAAAGAGTGTCCAGATCTGCTCAATCAAAAGTATGGTTTAACTCTGTTAGCTGAATGCGCAGATCAGAAAGAAGTTTCACAGAATGATTCTGTGTAGTTTATATTTGGAGACATTCCTTTTTCCACTATTACCCTCTTAGCGCTCCGAATCTCCACTTGCATTTTCTACAGAAAGAGTGTTTCAGAACGGCTCAATCAAAACTAAGGTTCAACTCTTTTAGTTGAACAAACAGAACAGAAAGAAGTTTCACACAATTCTTCTGTGTAGTTTTTATTTGTAGACATTCTTTTTCCCAATATAGGCCTCTTAGCGCTCAGAATGTCCAATTGCAGTTTCTACAGAAAGAGTGTTTCAGAACGGCTCAATCAAAAGTAAGGTTCAACTCTGTTATTTGAATGCACAGAACAGAAAGAAGTTTCATACAATGCTTCTGTGTAGTTTATATTTGAACATATTCTTTTTTCCACTATTACCCACTTAGCGCTACGAATGTCCAGTTGCATTTTCTACAGACAGAGTGTTTCAAAACTGCTCAATCCAAAGTATGGTTTAACTCTGTTAGCTGAATGCTCAGATGAGAAAGAAGTTTCACAGAATGCTTCTTTGTAGTTTATATTTGAATATATTCCTTTTTCCACTACTACGCTCTTAGCGCTCCAAATGTCCAGTTGCATTTTCTACAGAAAGAGTGTTCAGATCTGCTCAATCAAAAGTATGGTTTAACTCTGTTAGCTGAATGCACAGATCAGAAAGAAGTTTCACCGAATGATTCTGTGTAGTTTATATTTGAAGACATTCCTTTTTCCACTATTACCCTCTTAGCGCTCCGAATCTCCACTTTCATTTTCTACAAAAAGAGTGTTTCATATCTGCTCAATCAAAAATATGTTTTATCTCTGTTAACTGAATTTACAGATCAGAAATAAGTTTCACAGAATGCATCTGTGTAGTTTTTATTTGAAGATATTCTTTTTCCCAATGTAGGCCTCTTAGCGCTTAGCATGTCCAATTGCAGTTTCTACAGAAAGAGTGTTTCAGAACGGCTCAATCAAAAGTAAGGTTCAACTCTGTTAGTTGAATGCACAGAACAGAAAGAATTTTCACAGAATGATACTGCGTAGTTTATATTTGAATATATTCCTTTTTCCACTATTACCCTCTTAGCGCTCCGAATGTCCACTTGCATTTTCTACAGAAAGAGTGTTCAGAACTGCGCAATCAAAAGCATGGTTTAACTCTGTTAGCTTAATGAACATATCAGAAATAAGTTTCACACAATGCTTCTGTGTAGTTTTTATTTGAAGATATTATTTTTCCCAATAGAGGCCTCTTAGCGCTCAGAATGTCCAATTGCAGTTTCTACAGAAAGAGTGTTTCAGAAAGGCTCAATCAAAAGTAAGGTTCAACTCTGTTAGTTGAATGCACAGAACAGAAAGAAGTTTCATACAATGCTTCTGTGTAGTTTATATTTGAACATATTCTTTTTTCCACTATTACCCACTTAGCGCTCCGAATGTCCAGTTGCATTTTCTACAGACAGAGTGTTTCAAAACTGCTCAATCAAAAGTATGGTTTATCTCTGTTAGCTGAATGCTCAGAGCAGAAAGAAGTTTCACAGAATGCTTCTGTGTAGTTTATATTTGAATATATTCCTTTTTCCACTACTACTCTCTTAGCGCTCCAAATGTCCAGTTGCATTTTCTACAGAAAGTGTGTTCAGATCTGCTCAATCAAAAGTATGGTTTAACTCTGTTAGCTGAATGCACAGATCAGAAAGAAGTTTCACAGAATGATTCTGTGTAGTTTATATTTGGAGACATTCCTTTTTCCACTATTACCCTCTTAGCGCTCCGAATCTCCACTTGCATTTTCTACAGAAAGAGTGTTTCAGAACGGCTCAATCAAAACTAAGGTTCAACTCTTTTAGTTGAACAAACAGAACAGAAAGAACTTTCACCCAATTCTTCTGTGTAGTTTTTATGTGTAGACATTCTTTTTCCCAATATAGGCCTCTTAGCGCTCAGAATGTCCAATTGCAGTTTCTGCAGAAAGACTGTTTCAGAACGGCTCAATCAAAAGTAAGGTTCAACTCTGCTGGTTGAATGCACAGAACAGAAAGAAGTTTCATACAATACTTCTATGTAGTTTATATTTGAACATATTCTTTTTTCCACTATTACCCACTTAGCGCTACGAATATCCAGTTGCATTTTCTACAGACAGAGTGTTTCAAAACTGCTCAATCCAAAGTATGGTTTAACTCTGTTAGCTGAATGCTCAGATCAGAAAGAAGTTTCACAGAATGCTACTGTGTAGTTTATATTTGAATATATTCCTTTTTCCACTACTACGCTCTTAGCGCTCCAAATGTCCAGTTGCATTTTCTACAGAAAGAGTGTTCAGATCTGCTCAATCAAAAGTATGGTTTAACTCTGTTAGCTGAATGCACAGATCAGAAAGAAGTTTCACCGAATGATTCTGTGTAGTTTATATTTGAAGACATTCCTTTTTCCACTATTACCCTCTTAGCGCTCCGAATCTCCACTTGCATTTTCTACAAAAAGATTGTTTCATAACTGCTCAATCAAAAATATGTTTTATCTCTGTTAACTGAATTTACAGATCAGAAATAAGTTTCACAGAATGCATCTGTGTAGTTTTTATTTGAAGATATTCTTTTTCCCAATGTAGGCCTCTTAGCGCTTAGCATGTCCAATTGCAGTTTCTACAGAAAGAGTGTTTCAGAACGGCTCAATCAAAAGTAAGGCTCAACTCTGTTAGTTGAATGCACAGAACAGAAAGAATTTTCACAGAATGCTA
The DNA here is from genome assembly GCF_028878055.3 of Symphalangus syndactylus. NCBI lineage: Eukaryota > Metazoa > Chordata > Mammalia > Primates > Hylobatidae > Symphalangus > Symphalangus syndactylus. The sequence continues at coordinate 5,635,721 of NC_072445.2, read as the reverse complement.
CTGTGTAGTTTATATTTGAATATATTCCTTTTTCCACTATTACCCTCTTAGCGCTCCGAATGTCCACTTGCATTTTCTACAGAAAGAGGGTTCAGAACTGCGCAATCAAATGTATGGTTTAACTCTGTTAGCTTAATGAACATATCAGAAATAAGTTTCACACAATGCTTCTGTGTAGTTTTTATTTGAAGATATTATTTTTCCCAATATAGGCCTCTTAGCGCTCAGAATGTCCAATTGCAGTTTCTACAGAAAGAGTGTTTCAGAAAGGCTCAATCAAAAGTAAGGTTCAACTCTGTTAGTTGAATGCACAGAACAGAAAGAAGTTTCATACAATGCTTCTGTGTAGTTTATATTTGAACATATTCTTTTTTCCACTATTACCCACTTAGCGCTCCGAATGTCCAGTTGCATTTTCTACAGACAGAGTGTTTCAAAACTGCTCAATCAAAAGTATGGTTTAATTCTGTTAGCTGAATGCTCAGAGCAGAAAGAAGTTTCACAGAATGCTTCTGTGTAGTTTATATTTGAATATATTCCTTTTTCCACTACTACTCTCTTAGCGCTCCAAATGTCCAGTTGCATTTTCTACAGAAAGAGTGTTCAGATCTGCTCAATCAAAAGTATGGTTTAACTCTGTTAGCTGAATGCACAGATCAGAAAGAAGTTTCACAGAATGATTCTGTGTAGTTTATATTTGGAGACATTCCTTTTTCCACTATTACCCTCTTAGCGCTCCGAATCTCCACTTGCATTTTCTACAGAAAGAGTGTTTCAGAACGGCTCAATCAAAACTAAGGTTCAACCCTTTTAGTTGAACAAACAGAACAGAAAGATGTTTCACCCAATTCTTCTGTGTAGTTTTTATGTGTAGACATTCTTTTTCCCAATATAGGCCTCTTAGCGCTCAGAATGTCCAATTGCAGTTTCTGCAGAAAGAGTGTTTCAGAACGGCTCAATCAAAAGTAAGGTTCAACTCTGTTAGTTGAATGCACAGAACAGAAAGAAGTTTCATACAATACTTCTATGTAGTTTATATTTGAACATATTCTTTTTTCCACTATTACCCACTTAGCGCTACGAATATCCAGTTGCATTTTCTACAGACAGAGTGTTTCAAAACTGCTCAATCAAAAGTATGGTTTAACTCTGTTAGCTGAATGCTCAGATCAGAAAGAAGTTTCACAGAATGCTTCTGTGTAGTTTATATTTGAATATATTCCTTTTTCCACTACTACGCTCTTAGCGCTCCAAATGTCCAGTTGCATTTTCTACAGAAAGAGTGTTCAGATCTGCTCAATCAAAAGTATGGTTTAACTCTGTTAGCTGAATGCACAGATCAGAAAGAAGTTTCACCGAATGATTCTGTGTAGTTTATATTTGAAGACATTCCTTTTTCCACTATTACCCTCTTAGCGCTCCGAATCTCCACTTGCATTTTCTACAAAAAGAGTGTTTCATAACTGCTCAATCAAAAATATGTTTTATCTCTGTTAACTGAATTTACAGATCAGAAATAAGTTTCACAGAATGCATCTGTGTAGTTTTTATTTGAAGATATTCTTTTTCCCAATGTAGGCCTCTTAGCGCTTAGCATGTCCAATTGCAGTTTCTACAGAAAGAGTGTTTCAGAACGGCTCAATCAAAAGTAAGGTTCAACTCTGTTAGTTGAATGCACAGAACAGAAAGAATTTTCACAGAATGCTACTGTGTAGTTTATATTTGAATATATTCCTTTTTCCACTATTACCCTCTTATCGCTCCGAATGTCCACTTGCATTTTCGACAGAAAGAGTGTTCAGAACTGCGCAATCAAAAGTATGGTTTAACTCTGTTAGCTTAATGAACATATCAGAAATAAGTTTCACACAATGCTTCTGTGTAGTTTTTATTTGAAGATATTATTTTTCCCAATATAGGCCTCTTAGCGCTCAGAATGTCCAATTGCAGTTTCTACAGAAAGAGTGTTTCAGAAAGGCTCAATCAAAAGTAAGGTTCAACTCTGTTAGTTGAATGCACAGAACAGAAAGAAGTTTGATACAATGCTTCTGTGTAGTTTATATTTGAACATATTCTTTTTTCCACTATTACCCACTTAGCGCTACGAATGTCCAGTTGCATTTTCTACAGACAGAGTGTTTCAAAACTGCTCAATCAAAAGTATGGTTTAACTCTGTTAGCTGAATGCTCAGATCAGAAAGAAGTTTCACAGAATGCTTCCGTGTAGTTTATATTTGAATATATTCCTTTTTCCACTACTACGCTCTTAGCGCTCCAAATGTCCAGTTGCATTTTCTACAGAAAGAGTGTTCAGATCTGCTCAATCAAAAGTATGGTTTAACTCTGTTAGCTGAATGCGCAGATCAGAAAGAAGTTTCACAGAATGATTCTGTGTAGTTTATATTTGGAGACATTCCTTTTTCCACTATTACCCTCTTAGCGCTCCGAATCTCCACTTGCATTTTCTACAGAAAGAGTGTTTCAGAATGGCTCAATCAAAACTAAGGTTCAACTCTTTTAGTTGAACAAACAGAACAGAAAGAAGTTTCACACAATTCTTCTGTGTAGTTTTTATTTGTAGACATTATTTTTCCCAATATAGGCCTCTTAGCGCTCAGAATGTCCAATTGCAGTTTCTACAGTAAGAGTGTTTCAGAACGGCTCAATCAAAAGTAAGGTTCAACTCTGTTATTTGAATGCACAGAACAGAAAGAAGTTTCATACAATGCTTCTGTGTAGTTTATATTTGAACATATTCTTTTTTCCACTATTACCCACTTAGCGCTACGAATGTCCAGTTGCATTTTCTACAGACAGAGTGTTTCAAAACTGCTCAATCCAAAGTATGGTTTAACTCTGTTACCTGAATGCTCAGATGAGAAAGAAGTTTCACAGAATGCTTCTTTGTAGTTTATATTTGAATATATTCCTTTTTCCACTACTACGCTCTTAGCGCTCCAAATGTCCAGTTGCATTTTCTACAGAAAGAGTGTTCAGATCTGCTCAATCAAAAGTATGGTTTAACTCTGTTAGCTGAATGCACAGATCAGAAAGAAGTTTCACCGAATGATTCTGTGTAGTTTATATTTGAAGACATTCCTTTTTCCACTATTACCCTCTTAGCGCTCCGAATCTCCACTTTCATTTTCTACAAAAAGAGTGTTTCATAACTGCTCAATCAAAAATATGTTTTATCTCTGTTAACTGAATTTACAGATCAGAAATAAGTTTCACAGAATGCATCTGTGTAGTTTTTATTTGAAGATATTCTTTTTCCCAATGTAGGCCTCTTAGCGCTTAGCATGTCCAATTGCAGTTTCTACAGAAAGAGTGTTTCAGAACGGCTCAATCAAAAGTAAGGTTCAACTCTGTTAGTTGAATGCACAGAACAGAAAGAATTTTCACAGAATGATACTGTGTAGTTTATATTTGAATATATTCCTTTTTCCACTATTACCCTCTTAGCGCTCCGAATGTCCACTTGCATTTTCTACAGAAAGAGTGTTCAGAACTGCGCAATCAAAAGCATGGTTTAACTCTGTTAGCTTAATGAACATATCAGAAATAAGTTTCACACAATGCTTCTGTGTAGTTTTTATTTGAAGATATTATTTTTCCCAATAGAGGCCTCTTAGCGCTCAGAATGTCCAATTGCAGTTTCTACAGAAAGAGTGTTTCAGAAAGGCTCAATCAAAAGTAAGGTTCAACTCTGTTTGTTGAATGCACAGAACAGAAAGAAGTTTCATACAATGCTTCTGTGTAGTTTATATTTGAACATATTCTTTTTTCCACTATTACCCACTTAGCGCTCCGAATGTCCAGTTGCATTTTCTACAGACAGAGTGTTTCAAAACTGCTCAATCAAAAGTATGGTTTAACTCTGTTAGCTGAATGCTCAGATCAGAAAGAAGTTTCACAGAATGCTTCTGTGTAGTTTATATTTGAATATATTCCTTTTTCCACTACTACTCTCTTAGCGCTCCAAATGTCCAGTTGCATTTTCTACAGAAAGAGTGTTCAGATCTGCTCAATCAAAAGTATGGTTTAACTCTGTTAGCTGAATGCACAGATCAGAAAGAAGTTTCACAGAATGATTCTGTGTAGTTTATATTTGGAGACATTCCTTTTTCCACTATTACCCTCTTAGCGCTCCGAATCTCCACTTGCATTTTCTACAGAAAGAGTGTTTCAGAACGGCTCAATCAAAACTAAGGTTCAACTCTTTTAGTTGAACAAACAGAACAGAAAGAAGTTTCACACAATTCTTCTGTGTAGTTTTTATTTGTAGACATTCTTTTTCCCAATATAGGCCTCTTAGCGCTCAGAATGTCCAATTGCAGTTTCTACAGAAAGAGTGTTTCAGAACGGCTCAATCAAAAGTAAGGTTCAACTCTGTTATTTGAATGCACAGAACAGAAAGAAGTTTCATACAATGCTTCTGTGTAGTTTATATTTGAACATATTCTTTTTTCCACTATTACCCACTTAGCGCTACGAATGTCCAGTTGCATTTTCTACAGACAGAGTGTTTCAAAACTGCTCAATACAAAGTATGGTTTAACTCTGTTAGCTGAATGCTCAGATGAGAAAGAAGTTTCACAGAATGCTTCTTTGTAGTTTATATTTGAATATATTCCTTTTTCCACTACTACGCTCTTAGCGCTCCAAATGTCCAGTTGCATTTTCTACAGAAAGAGTGTTCAGATCTGCTCAATCAAAAGTATGGTTTAACTCTGTTAGCTGAATGCACAGATCAGAAAGAAGTTTCACCGAATGATTCTGTGTAGTTTATATTTGAAGACATTCCTTTTTCCACTATTACCCTCTTAGCGCTCCGAATCTCCACTTTCATTTTCTACAAAAAGAGTGTTTCATAACTGCTCAATCAAAAATATGTTTTATCTCTGTTAACTGAATTTACAGATCAGAAATAAGTTTCACAGAATGCATCTGTGTAGTTTTTATTTGAAGATATTCTTTTTCCCAATGTAGGCCTCTTAGCGCTTAGCATGTCCAATTGCAGTTTCTACAGAAAGAGTGTTTCAGAACGGCTCAATCAAAAGTAAGGTTCAACTCTGTTAGTTGAATGCACAGAACAGAAAGAATTTTCACAGAATGATACTGTGTAGTTTATATTTGAATATATTCCTTTTTCCACTATTACCCTCTTAGCGCTCCGAATGTCCACTTGCATTTTCTACAGAAAGAGTGTTCAGAACTGCGCAATCAAAAGCATGGTTTAACTCTGTTAGCTTAATGAACATATCAGAAATAAGTTTCACACAATGCTTCTGTGTAGTTTTTATTTGAAGATATTATTTTTCCCAATAGAGGCCTCTTAGCGCTCAGAATGTCCAATTGCAGTTTCTACAGAAAGAGTGTTTCAGAAAGGCTCAATCAAAAGTAAGGTTCAACTCTGTTAGTTGAATGCACAGAACAGAAAGAAGTTTCATACAATGCTTCTGTGTAGTTTATATTTGAACATATTCTTTTTTCCACTATTACCCACTTAGCGCTCCGAATGTCCAGTTGCATTTTCTACAGACAGAGTGTTTCAAAACTGCTCAATCAAAAGTATGGTTTAACTCTGTTAGCTGAATGCTCAGAGCAGAAAGAAGTTTCACAGAATGCTTCTGTGTAGTTTATATTTGAATATATTCCTTTTTCCACTACTACTCTCTTAGCGCTCCAAATGTCCAGTTGCATTTTCTACAGAAAGAGTGTTCAGATCTGCTCAATCAAAAGTATGGTTTAACTCTGTTAGCTGAATGCACAGATCAGAAAGAAGTTTCACAGAATGATTCTGTGTAGTTTATATTTGGAGACATTCCTTTTTCCACTATTACCCTCTTAGCGCTCCGAATCTCCACTTTCATTTTCTACAGAAAGAGTGTTTCAGAACGGCTCAATCAAAACTAACGTTCAACCCTTTTAGTTGAACAAACAGAACAGAAAGATGTTTCACCCAATTCTTCTGTGTAGTTTTTATGTGTAGACATTCTTTTTCCCAATATAGGCCTCTTAGCGCTCAGAATGTCCAATTGCAGTTTCTGCAGAAAGAGTGTTTCAGAACGGCTCAATCAAAAGTAAGGTTCAACTCTGTTAGTTGAATGCACAGAACAGAAAGAAGTTTCATACAATACTTCTATGTAGTTTATATTTGAACATATTCTTTTTTCCACTATTACCCACTTAGCGCTACGAATATCCAGTTGCATTTTCTACAGACAGAGTGTTTCAAAACTGTTCAATCCAAAGTATGGTTTAACTCTGTTAGCTGAATGCTCAGATCAGAAAGAAGTTTCACAGAATGCTTCTGTGTAGTTTATATTTAAATATATTCCTTTTTCCACTACTACGCTCTTAGCGCTCCAAATGTCCAGTTGCATTTTCTACAGAAAGAGTGTTCAGATCTGCTCAATCAAAAGTATGGTTTAACTCTGTTAGCTGAATGCACAGATCAGAAAGAAGTTTCACCGAATGATTCTGTGTAGTTTATATTTGAAGACATTCCTTTTTCCACTATTACCCCCTTAGCGCTCCGAATCTCCACTTGCATTTTCTACAAAAAGATTGTTTCATAACTGCTCAATCAAAAATATGTTTTATCTCTGTTAACTGAATTTACAGATCAGAAATAAGTTTCACAGAATGCATCTGTGTAGTTTTTATTTGAAGATATTCTTTTTCCCAATGTAGGCCTCTTAGCGCTTAGCATGTCCAATTGCAGTTTCTACAGAAAGAGTGTTTCAGAACGGCTCAATCATAAGTAAGGCTCAACTCTGTTAGTTGAATGCACAGAACAGAAAGAATTTTCACAGAATGCTACTGTGTAGTTTATATTTGAATATATTCCTTTTTCCACTATTACCCTCTTAGCGCTCCGAATGTCCACTTGCATTTTCTACAGAAAGAGGGTTCAGAACTGCGCAATCAAATGTATGGTTTAACTCTGTTAGCTTAATGAACATATCAGAAATAAGTTTCACACAATGCTTCTGTGTAGTTTTTATTTGAAGATATTATTTTTCCCAATATAGGCCTCTTAGCGCTCAGAATGTCCAATTGCAGTTTCTACAGAAAGAGTGTTTCAGAAAGGCTCAATCAAAAGTAAGGTTCAACTTTGTTAGTTGAATGCACAGAACAGAAAGAAGTTTCATACAATGCTTCTGTGTAGTTTATATTTGAACATATTCTTTTTTCCACTATTACCCACTTAGCGCTACGAATGTCCAGTTGCATTTTCTACAGACAGAGTGTTTCAAAACTGCTCAATCAAAAGTATGGTTTAACTCTGTTAGCTGAATGCTCAGATCAGAAAGAAGTTTCACAGAATGCTTCCGTGTAGTTTATATTTGAATATATTCCTTTTTCCACTACTACTCTCTTAGCGCTCCAAATGTCCAGTTGCATTTTCTACAGAAAGAGTGTTCAGATCTGCTCAATCAAAAGTATGGTTTAACTCTGTTAGCTGAATGCACAGATCAGAAAGAAGTTTCACAGAATGATTCTGTGTAGTTTATATTTGGAGACATTCCTTTTTCCACTATTACCCTCTTAGCGCTCCGAATCTCCACTTGCATTTTCTACAGAAAGAGTGTTTCAGAACGGCTCAATCAAAACTAAGGTTCAAATCTTTTAGTTGAACAAACAGAACAGAAAGAAGTTTCACACAATTCTTCTGTGTAGTTTTTATTTGTAGACATTCTTTTTCCCAATATAGGCCTCTTAGCGCTCAGAATGTCCAATTGCAGTTTCTACAGAAAGAGTGTTTCAGAACGGCTCAATCAAACGTAAGGTTCAACTCTGTTAGTTGAATGCACAGAACAGAAAGAAGTTTCATACAATGCTTCTGTGTAGTTTATATTTGAACATATTCTATTTTCCACTATTACCCACTTAGCGCTACGAATGTCCAGTTGCATTTTCTACAGACAGAGTGTCTCAAAACTGCTCAATCCAAAGTATGGTTTAACTCTGTTAGCTGAATGCTCAGATCAGAAAGAAGTTTCACAGAATGCTTCTGTGTAGTTTATATTTGAATATATTCCTATTTCCACTACTACGCTCTTAGCGCTCCAAATGTCCAGTTGCATTTTCTACAGAAAGAGTGTTCAGATCTGCTCAATCAAAAGTATGGTTTAACTCTGTTAGCTGAATGCACAGATCAGAAAGAAGTTTCACCGAATGATTCTCTGTAGTTTATATTTGAAGACATTCCTTTTTCCACTATTACCCTCTTAGTGCTCCGAATCTCCACTTGCATTTTCTACAAAAAGAGTGTTTCATAACTGCTCAATCAAAAATATGTTTTATCTCTGTTAACTGAATTTACAGATCAGAAATAAGTTTCACAGAATGCATCTGTGTAGTTTTTATTTGAAGATATTCTTTTTCCCAATGTAGGCCTCTTAGCGCTTAGCGTGTCCAATTGCATTTTCTACAGAAAGAGTGTTTCAGAACGGCTCAATCAAAAGTAAGGTTCAACTCTGTTAGTTGAATGCACAGAACAGAAAGTATTTTCACAGAATGCTACTGTGTAGTTTATATTTGAATATATTCCTTTTTCCACTATTACCCTCTTAGCGCTCCGAATGTCCACTTGCATTTTCTACAGAAAGAGTGTTCAGAACTGCGCAATCAAAAGTATGGTTTAACTCTGTTAGCTTAATGAACATATCAGAAATAAGTTTCACACAATGATTCTGTGTAGTTTTTATTTGAAGATATTATTTTTCCCAATATAGGCCTCTTAGTGCTCAGAATGTCTAATTTCAGTTTCTACAGAAAGAGTGTTTCAGAAAGGCTCAATCAAAAGTAAGGTTCAACTCTGTTAGTTGAATGCACAGAACAGAAAGAAGTTTCATTCAATGCTTCTGTGTAGTTTATATTTGAACATATTCTTTTTTCCACTATTACCCACTTAGCGCTACGAATGTCCAGTTGCATTTTCTACAGACAGAGTGTTTCAAAACTGCTCAATCCAAAGTATGGTTTAACTCTGTTAGCTGAATGCTCAGATCAGAAAGAAGTTTCACAGAATGCTTCTGTGTAGTTTATATTTGAATATATTCCTTTTTCCACTACTACGCTCTTAGCGCTCCAAATGTCCAGTTGCATTTTCTACAGAAAGAGTGTTCAGATCTGCTCAATCAAAAGTATGGTTTAACTCTGTTAGCTGAATGCACAGATCAGAAGGAAGTTTCACCGAATGATTCTGTGTAGTTTATATTTGAAGACATTCCTTTTTCCACTATTACCCTCTTAGCGCTCCGAATCTCCACTTGCATTTTCTACAAAAAGAGTGTTTCATAACTGCTCAATCAAAAATATGTTTTATCTCTGTTAACTGAATTTACAGATCAGAAATAAGTTTCACAGAATGCATCTGTGTAGTTTTTATTTGAAGATATTCTTTTTCCCAATGTAGGCCTCTTAGCGCTTAGCATGTCCAATTGCAGTTTCTACAGAAAGAGTGTTTCAGAACGGCTCAATCAAAAGTAAGGTTCAACTCTGTTAGTTGAATGCACAGAACAGAAAGAATTTTCACAGAATGCTACTGTGTAGTTTATATTTGAATATATTCCTTTTTCCACTATTACCCTCTTATCGCTCCGAATGTCCACTTGCATTTTCGACAGAAAGAGTGTTCAGAACTGCGCAATCAAAAGTATGGTTTAACTCTGTTAGCTTAATGAACATATCAGAAATAAGTTTCACACAATGCTTCTGTGTAGTTTTTATTTGAAGATATTATTTTTCCCAATATAGGCCTCTTAGCGCTCAGAATGTCCAATTGCAGTTTCTACAGAAAGAGTGTTTCAGAAAGGCTCAATCAAAAGTAAGGTTCAACTCTGTTAGTTGAATGCACAGAACAGAAAGAAGTTTGATACCATGCTTCTGTGTAGTTTATATTTGAACATATTCTTTTTTCCACTATTACCCACTTAGCGCTACGAATGTCCAGTTGCATTTTCTACAGACAGAGTGTTTCAAAACTGCTCAATCAAAAGTATGGTTTAACTCTGTTAGCTGAATGCTCAGATCAGAAAGAAGTTTCACAGAATGCTTCCGTGTAGTTTATATTTGAATATATTCCTTTTTCCACTACTACGCTCTTAGCGCTCCAAATGTCCAGTTGCATTTTCTACAGAAAGAGTGTCCAGATCTGCTCAATCAAAAGTATGGTTTAACTCTGTTAGCTGAATGCGCAGATCAGAAAGAAGTTTCACAGAATGATTCTGTGTAGTTTATATTTGGAGACATTCCTTTTTCCACTATTACCCTCTTAGCGCTCCGAATCTCCACTTGCATTTTCTACAGAAAGAGTGTTTCAGAACGGCTCAATCAAAACTAAGGTTCAACTCTTTTAGTTGAACAAACAGAACAGAAAGAAGTTTCACACAATTCTTCTGTGTAGTTTTTATTTGTAGACATTCTTTTTCCCAATATAGGCCTCTTAGCGCTCAGAATGTCCAATTGCAGTTTCTACAGAAAGAGTGTTTCAGAACGGCTCAATCAAAAGTAAGGTTCAACTCTGTTATTTGAATGCACAGAACAGAAAGAAGTTTCATACAATGCTTCTGTGTAGTTTATATTTGAACATATTCTTTTTTCCACTATTACCCACTTAGCGCTACGAATGTCCAGTTGCATTTTCTACAGACAGAGTGTTTCAAAACTGCTCAATCCAAAGTATGGTTTAACTCTGTTAGCTGAATGCTCAGATGAGAAAGAAGTTTCACAGAATGCTTCTTTGTAGTTTATATTTGAATATATTCCTTTTTCCACTACTACGCTCTTAGCGCTCCAAATGTCCAGTTGCATTTTCTACAGAAAGAGTGTTCAGATCTGCTCAATCAAAAGTATGGTTTAACTCTGTTAGCTGAATGCACAGATCAGAAAGAAGTTTCACCGAATGATTCTGTGTAGTTTATATTTGAAGACATTCCTTTTTCCACTATTACCCTCTTAGCGCTCCGAATCTCCACTTTCATTTTCTACAAAAAGAGTGTTTCATATCTGCTCAATCAAAAATATGTTTTATCTCTGTTAACTGAATTTACAGATCAGAAATAAGTTTCACAGAATGCATCTGTGTAGTTTTTATTTGAAGATATTCTTTTTCCCAATGTAGGCCTCTTAGCGCTTAGCATGTCCAATTGCAGTTTCTACAGAAAGAGTGTTTCAGAACGGCTCAATCAAAAGTAAGGTTCAACTCTGTTAGTTGAATGCACAGAACAGAAAGAATTTTCACAGAAAGATACTGCGTAGTTTATATTTGAATATATTCCTTTTTCCACTATTTCCCTCTTAGCGCTCCGAATGTCCACTTGCATTTTCTACAGAAAGAGTGTTCAGAACTGCGCAATCAAAAGCATGGTTTAACTCTGTTAGCTTAATGAACATATCAGAAATAAGTTTCACACAATGCTTCTGTGTAGTTTTTATTTGAAGATATTATTTTTCCCAATAGAGGCCTCTTAGCGCTCAGAATGTCCAATTGCAGTTTCTACAGAAAGAGTGTTTCAGAAAGGCTCAATCAAAAGTAAGGTTCAACTCTGTTAGTTGAATGCACAGAACAGAAAGAAGTTTCATACAATGCTTCTGTGTAGTTTATATTTGAACATATTCTTTTTTCCACTATTACCCACTTAGCGCTCCGAATGTCCAGTTGCATTTTCTACAGACAGAGTGTTTCAAAACTGCTCAATCAAAAGTATGGTTTATCTCTGTTAGCTGAATGCTCAGAGCAGAAAGAAGTTTCACAGAATGCTTCTGTGTAGTTTATATTTGAATATATTCCTTTTTCCACTACTACTCTCTTAGCGCTCCAAATGTCCAGTTGCATTTTCTACAGAAAGTGTGTTCAGATCTGCTCAATCAAAAGTATGGTTTAACTCTGTTAGCTGAATGCACAGATCAGAAAGAAGTTTCACAGAATGATTCTGTGTAGTTTATATTTGGAGACATTCCTTTTTCCACTATTACCCTCTTAGCGCTCCGAATCTCCACTTGCATTTTCTACAGAAAGAGTGTTTCAGAACGGCTCAATCAAAACTAAGGTTCAACTCTTTTAGTTGAACAAACAGAACAGAAAGAACTTTCACCCAATTCTTCTGTGTAGTTTTTATGTGTAGACATTCTTTTTCCCAATATAGGCCTCTTAGCGCTCAGAATGTCCAATTGCAGTTTCTGCAGAAAGAGTGTTTCAGAACGGCTCAATCAAAAGTAAGGTTCAACTCTGCTGGTTGAATGCACAGAACAGAAAGAAGTTTCATACAATACTTCTATGTAGTTTATATTTGAACATATTCTTTTTTCCACTATTACCCACTTAGCGCTACGAATATCCAGTTGCATTTTCTACAGACAGAGTGTTTCAAAACTGCTCAATCCAAAGTATGGTTTAACTCTGTTAGCTGAATGCTCAGATCAGAAAGAAGTTTCACAGAATGCTACTGTGTAGTTTATATTTGAATATATTCCTTTTTCCACTACTACGCTCTTAGCGCTCCAAATGTCCAGTTGCATTTTCTACAGAAAGAGTGTTCAGATCTGCTCAATCAAAAGTATGGTTTAACTCTGTTAGCTGAATGCACAGATCAGAAAGAAGTTTCACCGAATGATTCTGTGTAGTTTATATTTGAAGACATTCCTTTTTCCACTATTACCCTCTTAGCGCTCCGAATCTCCACTTGCATTTTCTACAAAAAGATTGTTTCATAACTGCTCAATCAAAAATATGTTTTATCTCTGTTAACTGAATTTACAGATCAGAAATAAGTTTCACAGAATGCATCTGTGTAGTTTTTATTTGAAGATATTCTTTTTCCCAATGTAGGCCTCTTAGCGCTTAGCATGTCCAATTGCAGTTTCTACAGAAAGAGTGTTTCAGAACGGCTCAATCAAAAGTAAGGCTCAACTCTGTTAGTTGAATGCACAGAACAGAAAGAATTTTCACAGAATGCTACTGTGTAGTTTATATTTGAATATATTCCTTTTTCCACTATTACCCTCTTAGCGCTCCGAATGTCCACTTGCATTTTCTACAGAAAGAGGGTTCAGAACTGCGCAATCAAATGTATGGTTTAACTCTGTTAGCTTAATGAACATATCAGAAATAAGTTTCACACAATGCTTCTGTGTAGTTTTTATTTGAAGATATTATTTTTCCCAATATAGGCCTCTTAGCGCTCAGAATGTCCAATTGCAGTTTCTACAGAAAGAGTGTTTCAGAAAGGCTCAATCAAAAGTAAGGTTCAACTTTGTTAGTTGAATGCACAGAACAGAAAGAAGTTTCATACAATGCTTCTGTGTAGTTTATATTTGAACATATTCTTTTTTCCACTATTACCCACTTAGCGCTACGAATGTCCAGTTGCATTTTCTACAGACAGAGTGTTTCAAAACTGCTCAATCAAAAGTATGGTTTAACTCTGCTAGCTGAATGCTCAGATCAGAAAGAAGTTTCACAGAATTCTTCCGTGTAGTTTATATTTGAATATATTCCTTTTTCCACTACTACTCTCTTAGCGCTCCAAATGTCCAGTTGCATTTTCTACAGAAAGAGTGTTCAGATCTGCTCAATCAAAAGTATGGTTTAACTCTGTTAGCTGAATGCACAGATCAGAAAGAAGTTTCACAGAATGATTCTGTGTAGTTTATATTTGGAGACATTCCTTTTTCCACTATTACCCTCTTAGCGCTCCGAATCTCCACTTGCATTTTCTACAGAAAGAGTGTTTCAGAACGGCTCAATCAAAACTAAGGTTCAACTCTTTTAGTTGAACAAACAGAACAGAAAGAAGTTTCACACAATTCTTCTGTGTAGTTTTTATTTGTAGACATTCTTTTTCCCAATATAGGCCTCTTAGCGCTCAGAATGTCCAATTGCAGTTTCTACAGAAAGAGTGTTTCAGAACGGCTCAATCAAACGTAAGGTTCAACTCTGTTAGTTGAATGCACAGAACAGAAAGAAGTTTCATACAATGCTTCTGTGTAGTTTATATTTGAACATATTCTATTTTCCACTATTACCCACTTAGCGCTACGAATGTCCAGTTGCATTTTCTACAGACAGAGTGTCTCAAAACTGCTCAATCCAAAGTATGGTTTAACTCTGTTAGCTGAATGCTCAGATCAGAAAGAAGTTTCACAGAATGCTTCTGTGTAGTTTATATTTGAATATATTCCTTTTTCCACTACTACGCTCTTAGCGCTCCAAATGTCCAGTTGCATTTTCTACAGAAAGAGTGTTCAGATCTGCTCAATCAAAAGTATGGTTTAACTGTGTTAGCTGAATGCACAGATCAGAAAGAAGTTTCACCGAATGATTCTCTGTAGTTTATATTTGAAGACATTCCTTTTTCCACTATTACCCTCTTAGTGCTCCGAATCTCCACTTGCATTTTCTACAAAAAGAGTGTTTCATAACTGCTCAATCAAAAATATGTTTTATCTCTGTTAACTGAATTTACAGATCAGAAATAAGTTTCACAGAATGCATCTGTGTAGTTTTTATTTGAAGATATTCTTTTTCCCAATGTAGGCCTCTTAGCGCTTAGCATGTCCAATTGCAGTTTCTACAGAAAGAGTGTTTCAGAACGGCTCAATCAAAAGTAAGGTTCAACTCTGTTAGTTGAATGCACAGAACAGAAAGAATTTTCACAGAATGCTACTGTGTAGTTTATATTTGAATATATTCCTTTTTCCACTATTACCCTCTTAGCGCTCCGAATGTCCACTTGCATTTTCTACAGAAAGAGTGTTCAGAACTGCGCAATCAAAAGTATGGTTTAACTCTGTTAGCTTAATGAACATATCAGAAATAAGTTTCACACAATGATTCTGTGTAGTTTTTATTTGAAGATATTATTTTTCCCAATATAGGTCTCTTAGTGCTCAGAATGTCTAATTTCTGTTTCTACAGAAAGAGTGTTTCAGAAAGGCTCAATCAAAAGTAAGGTTCAACTCTGTTAGTTGAATGCACAGAACAGAAAGAAGTTTCATTCAATGCTTCTGTGTAGTTTATATTTGAACATATTCTTTTTTCCACTATTACCCACTTAGCGCTACGAATGTCCAGTTGCATTTTCTACAGACAGAGTGTTTCAAAACTGCTCAATCAAAAGTATGGTTTAACTCTGTTAGCTGAATGCTCAGATCAGAAAGAAGTTTCACAGAATGCTTCCGTGTAGTTTATATTTGAATATACTCCTTTTTCCACTACTACGCTCTTAGCGCTCCAAATGTCCAGTTGCATTTTCTAAAGAAAGAGTGTTCAGATCTGCTCAATCAAAAGTATGGTTTAACTCTGTTAGCTGAATGCGCAGATCAGAAAGAAGTTTCACAGAATGATTCTGTGTAGTTTATATTTGGAGACATTCCTTTTTCCACTATTACCCTCTTAGCGCTCCGAATCTCCACTTGCATTTTCTACAGAAAGAGTGTTTCAGAACGGCTCAATCAAAACTAAGGTTCAACTCTTTTAGTTGAAGAAACAGAACAGAAAGAAGTTTCACACAATTCTTCTGTGTAGTTTTTATTTGTAGACATTCTTTTTCCCAATATTGGCCTCTTAGCGCTCAGAATGTCCAATTGCAGTTTCTACAGAAAGAGTGTTTCAGAACGGCTCAATCAAAAGTAAGGTTCAACTCTGTTATTTGAATGCACAGAACAGAAAGAAGTTTCATACAATGCTTCTGTGTAGTTTATATTTGAACATATTCTTTTTTCCACTATTACCCACTTAGCGCTACGAATGTCCAGTTGCATTTTCTACAGACAGAGTGTCTCAAAACTGCTCAATCCAAAGTATGGTTTAACTCTGTTAGCTGAATGCTCAGATCAGAAAGAAGTTTCACAGAATGCTTCTGTGTAGTTTATATTTGAATATATTCCTTTTTCCACTACTACGCTCTTAGCGCTCCAAATGTCCAGTTGCATTTTCTACAGAAAGAGTGTTCAGATCTGCTCAATCAAAAGTATGGTTTAACTCTGTTAGCTGAATGCACAGATCAGAAAGAAGTTTCACCGAATGATTCTGTGTAGTTTATATTTGAAGACATTCCTTTTTTCACTATTACCCTCTTAGCGCTCCGAATCTCCACTTGCATTTTCTACAAAAAGAGTGTTTCATAACTGCTCAATCAAAAATATGTTTTATCTCTGTTAACTGAATTTACAGATCAGAAATAAGTTTCACAGAATGCATCTGTGTAGTTTTTATTTGAAGATATTCTTTTTCCCAATGTAGGCCTCTTAGCGCTTAGCATGTCCAATTGCAGTTTCTACAGAAAGAGTGTTTCAGAACGGCTCAATCAAAAGTAAGGTTCAACTCTGTTAGTTGAATGCACAGAACAGAAAGAATTTTCACAGAATGCTACTGTGTAGTTTATATTTGAATATATTCCTTTTTCCACTATTACCCTCTTATCGCTCCGAATGTCCACTTGCATTTTCGACAGAAAGAGTGTTCAGAACTGCGCAATCAAAAGTATGGTTTAACTCTGTTAGCTTAATGAACATATCAGAAATAAGTTTCACACAATGCTTCTGTGTAGTTTTTATTTGAAGATATTATTTTTCCCAATATAGGCCTCTTAGCGCTCAGAATGTCCAATTGCAGTTTCTACAGAAAGAGTGTTTCAGAAAGGCTCAATCAAAAGTAAGGTTCAACTCTGTTAGTTGAATGCACAGAACAGAAAGAAGTTTGATACAATGCTTCTGTGTAGTTTATATTTGAACATATTCTTTTTTCCACTATTACCCACTTAGCGCTACGAATGTCCAGTTGCATTTTCTACAGACAGAGTGTTTCAAAACTGCTCAATCAAAAGTATGGTTTAACTCTGTTAGCTGAATGCTCAGATCAGAAAGAAGTTTCACAGAATGCTTCCGTGTAGTTTATATTTGAATATATTCCTTTTTCCACTACTACGCTCTTAGCGCTCCAAATGTCCAGTTGCATTTTCTACAGAAAGAGTGTCCAGATCTGCTCAATCAAAAGTATGGTTTAACTCTGTTAGCTGAATGCGCAGATCAGAAAGAAGTTTCACAGAATGATTCTGTGTAGTTTATATTTGGAGACATTCCTTTTTCCACTATTACCCTCTTAGCGCTCCGAATCTCCACTTGCATTTTCTACAGAAAGAGTGTTTCAGAACGGCTCAATCAAAACTAAGGTTCAACTCTTTTAGTTGAACAAACAGAACAGAAAGAAGTTTCACACAATTCTTCTGTGTAGTTTTTATTTGTAGACATTCTTTTTCCCAATATAGGCCTCTTAGCGCTCAGAATGTCCAATTGCAGTTTCTACAGAAAGAGTGTTTCAGAACGGCTCAATCAAAAGTAAGGTTCAACTCTGTTATTTGAATGCACAGAACAGAAAGAAGTTTCATACAATGCTTCTGTGTAGTTTATATTTGAACATATTCTTTTTTCCACTATTACCCACTTAGCGCTACGAATGTCCAGTTGCATTTTCTACAGACAGAGTGTTTCAAAACTGCTCAATCCAAAGTATGGTTTAACTCTGTTAGCTGAATGCTCAGATGAGAAAGAAGTTTCACAGAATGCTTCTTTGTAGTTTATATTTGAATATATTCCTTTTTCCACTACTACGCTCTTAGCGCTCCAAATGTCCAGTTGCATTTTCTACAGAAAGAGTGTTCAGATCTGCTCAATCAAAAGTATGGTTTAACTCTGTTAGCTGAATGCACAGATCAGAAAGAAGTTTCACCGAATGATTCTGTGTAGTTTATATTTGAAGACATTCCTTTTTCCACTATTACCCTCTTAGCGCTCCGAATCTCCACTTTCATTTTCTACAAAAAGAGTGTTTCATAACTGCTCAATCAAAAATATGTTTTATCTCTGTTAACTGAATTTACAGATCAGAAATAAGTTTCACAGAATGCATCTGTGTAGTTTTTATTTGAAGATATTCTTTTTCCCAATGTAGGCCTCTTAGCGCTTAGCATGTCCAATTGCAGTTTCTACAGAAAGAGTGTTTCAGAACGGCTCAATCAAAAGTAAGGTTCAACTCTGTTAGTTGAATGCACAGAACAGAAAGAATTTTCACAGAATGATACTGTGTAGTTTATATTTGAATATATTCCTTTTTCCACTATTACCCTCTTAGCGCTCCGAATGTCCACTTGCATTTTCTACAGAAAGAGTGTTCAGAACTGCGCAATCAAAAGCATGGTTTAACTCTGTTAGCTTAATGAACATATCAGAAATAAGTTTCACACAATGCTTCTGTGTAGTTTTTATTTGAAGATATTATTTTTCCCAATAGAGGCCTCTTAGCGCTCAGAATGTCCAATTGCAGTTTCTACAGAAAGAGTGTTTCAGAAAGGCTCAATCAAAAGTAAGGTTCAACTCTGTTAGTTGAATGCACAGAACAGAAAGAAGTTTCATACAATGCTTCTGTGTAGTTTATATTTGAACATATTCTTTTTTCCACTATTACCCACTTAGCGCTCCGAATGTCCAGTTGCATTTTCTACAGACAGAGTGTTTCAAAACTGCTCAATCAAATGTATGGTTTATCTCTGTTAGCTGAATGCTCAGAGCAGAAAGAAGTTTCACAGAATGCTTCTGTGTAGTTTATATTTGAATATATTCCTTTTTCCACTACTACTCTCTTAGCGCTCCAAATGTCCAGTTGCATTTTCTACAGAAAGAGTGTTCAGATCTGCTCAATCAAAAGTATGGTTTAACTCTGTTAGCTGAATGCACAGATCAGAAAGAAGTTTCACAGAATGATTCTGTGTAGTTTATATTTGGAGACATTCCTTTTTCCACTATTACCCTCTTAGCGCTCCGAATCTCCACTTGCATTTTCTACAGAAAGAGTGTTTCAGAACGGCTCAATCAAAACTAAGGTTCAATTCTTTTAGTTGAACAAACAGAACAGAAAGAACTTTCACCCAATTCTTCTGTGTAGTTTTTATGTGTAGACATTCTTTTTCCCAATATAGGCCTCTTAGCGCTCAGAATGTCCAATTGCAGTTTCTGCAGAAAGAGTGTTTCAGAACGGCTCAATCAAAAGTAAGGTTCAACTCTGCTGGTTGAATGCACAGAACAGAAAGAAGTTTCATACAATACTTCTATGTAGTTTATATTTGAACATATTCTTTTTTCCACTATTACCCACTTAGCGCTACGAATATCCAGTTGCATTTTCTACAGACAGAGTGTTTCAAAACTGCTCAATCCAAAGTATGGTTTAACTCTGTTAGCTGAATGCTCAGATCAGAAAGAAGTTTCACAGAATGCTTCTGTGTAGTTTATATTTGAATATATTCCTTTTTCCACTACTACGCTCTTAGCGCTCCAAATGTCCAGTTGCATTTTCTACAGAAAGAGTGTTCAGATCTGCTCAATCAAAAGTATGGTTTAACTCTGTTAGCTGAATGCACAGATCAGAAAGAAGTTTCACCGAATGATTCTGTGTAGTTTATATTTGAAGACATTCCTTTTTCCACTATTACCCTCTTAGCGCTCCGAATCTCCACTTGCATTTTCTACAAAAAGATTGTTTCATAACTGCTCAATCAAAAATATGTTTTATCTCTGTTAACTGAATTTACAGATCAGAAATAAGTTTCACAGAATGCATCTGTGTAGTTTTTATTTGAAGATATTCTTTTTCCCAATGTAGGCCTCTTAGCGCTTAGCATGTCCAATTGCAGTTTCTACAGAAAGAGTGTTTCAGAACGGCTCAATCAAAAGTAAGGCTCAACTCTGTTAGTTGAATGCACAGAACAGAAAGAATTTTCACAGAATGCTACTGTGTAGTTTATATTTGAATATATTCCTTTTTCCACTATTACCCTCTTAGCGCTCCGAATGTCCACTTGCATTTTCTACAGAAAGAGGGTTCAGAACTGCGCAATCAAATGTATGGTTTAACTCTGTTAGCTTAATGAACATATCAGAAATAAGTTTCACACAATGCTTCTGTGTAGTTTTTATTTGAAGATATTATTTTTCCCAATATAGGCCTCTTAGCGCTCAGAATGTCCAATTGCAGTTTCTACAGAAAGAGTGTTTCAGAAAGGCTCAATCAAAAGTAAGGTTCAACTTTGTTAGTTGAATGCACAGAACAGAAAGAAGTTTCATACAATGCTTCTGTGTAGTTTATATTTGAACATATTCTTTTTTCCACTATTACCCACTTAGCGCTACGAATGTCCAGTTGCATTTTCTACAGACAGAGTGTTTCAAAACTGCTCAATCAAAAGTATGGTTTAACTCTGTTAGCTGAATGCTCAGATCAGAAAGAAGTTTCACAGAATGCTTCCGTGTAGTTTATATTTGAATATATTCCTTTTTCCACTACTACTCTCTTAGCGCTCCAAATGTCCAGTTGCATTTTCTACAGAAAGAGTGTTCAGATCTGCTCAATCAAAAGTATGGTTTAACTCTGTTAGCTGAATGCACAGATCAGAAAGAAGTTTCACAGAATGATTCTGTGTAGTTTATATTTGGAGACATTCCTTTTTCCACTATTACCCTCTTAGCGCTCCGAATCTCCACTTGCATTTTCTACAGAAAGAGTGTTTCAGAACGGCTCAATCAATACTAAGGTTCAACTCTTTTAGTTGAACAAACAGAACAGAAAGAAGTTTCACACAATTCTTCTGTGTAGTTTTTATTTGTAGACATTCTTTTTCCCAATATAGGCCTCTTAGCGCTCAGAATGTCCAATTGCAGTTTCTACAGAAAGAGTGTTTCAGAACGGCTCAATCAAACGTAAGGTTCAACTCTGTTAGTTGAATGCACAGAACAGAAAGAAGTTTCATACAATGCTTCTGTGTAGTTTATATTTGAACATATTCTATTTTCCACTATTACCCACTTAGCGCTACGAATGTCCAGTTGCATTTTCTACAGACAGAGTGTCTCAAAACTGCTCAATCCAAAGTATGGTTTAACTCTGTTAGCTGAATGCTCAGATCAGAAAGAAGTTTCACAGAATGCTTCTGTGTAGTTTATATTTGAATATATTCCTTTTTCCACTACTACGCTCTTAGCGCTCCAAATGTCCAGTTGCATTTTCTACAGAAAGAGTGTTCAGATCTGCTCAATCAAAAGTATGGTTTAACTGTGTTAGCTGAATGCACAGATCAGAAAGAAGTTTCACCGAATGATTCTCTGTAGTTTATATTTGAAGACATTCCTTTTTCCACTATTACCCTCTTAGTGCTCCGAATCTCCACTTGCATTTTCTACAAAAAGAGTGTTTCATAACTGCTCAATCAAAAATATGTTTTATCTCTGTTAACTGAATTTACAGATCAGAAATAAGTTTCACAGAATGCATCTGTGTAGTTTTTATTTGAAGATATTCTTTTTCCCAATGTAGGCCTCTTAGCGCTTAGCATGTCCAATTGCAGTTTCTACAGAAAGAGTGTTTCAGAACGGCTCAATCAAAAGTAAGGTTCAACTCTGTTAGTTGAATGCACAGAACAGAAAGAATTTTCACAGAATGCTACTGTGTAGTTTATATTTGAATATATTCCTTTTTCCACTATTACCCTCTTAGCGCTCCGAATGTCCACTTGCATTTTCTACAGAAAGAGTGTTCAGAACTGCGCAATCAAAAGTATGGTTTAACTCTGTTAGCTTAATGAACATATCAGAAATAAGTTTCACACAATGATTCTGTGTAGTTTTTATTTGAAGATATTATTTTTCCCAATATAGGTCTCTTAGTGCTCAGAATGTCTAATTTCTGTTTCTACAGAAAGAGTGTTTCAGAAAGGCTCAATCAAAAGTAAGGTTCAACTCTGTTAGTTGAATGCACAGAACAGAAAGAAGTTTCATTCAATGCTTCTGTGTAGTTTATATTTGAACATATTCTTTTTTCCACTATTACCCACTTAGCGCTACGAATGTCCAGTTGCATTTTCTACAGACAGAGTGTTTCAAAACTGCTCAATCAAAAGTATGGTTTAACTCTGTTAGCTGAATGCTCAGATCAGAAAGAAGTTTCACAGAATGCTTCCGTGTAGTTTATATTTGAATATACTCCTTTTTCCACTACTACGCTCTTAGCGCTCCAAATGTCCAGTTGCATTTTCTAAAGAAAGAGTGTTCAGATCTGCTCAATCAAAAGTATGGTTTAACTCTGTTAGCTGAATGCGCAGATCAGAAAGAAGTTTCACAGAATGATTCTGTGTAGTTTATATTTGGAGACATTCCTTTTTCCACTATTACCCTCTTAGCGCTCCGAATCTCCACTTGCATTTTCTACAGAAAGAGTGTTTCAGAACGGCTCAATCAAAACTAAGGTTCAACTCTTTTAGTTGAAGAAACAGAACAGAAAGAAGTTTCACACAATTCTTCTGTGTAGTTTTTATTTGTAGACATTCTTTTTCCCAATATTGGCCTCTTAGCGCTCAGAATGTCCAATTGCAGTTTCTACAGAAAGAGTGTTTCAGAACGGCTCAATCAAAAGTAAGGTTCAACTCTGTTATTTGAATGCACAGAACAGAAAGAAGTTTCATACAATGCTTCTGTGTAGTTTATATTTGAACATATTCTTTTTTCCACTATTACCCACTTAGCGCTACGAATGTCCAGTTGCATTTTCTACAGACAGAGTGTTTCAAAACTGCTCAATCAAAAGTATGGTTTAACTCTGTTAGCTGAATGCTCAGATGAGAAAGAAGTTTCACAGAATGCTTCTGTGTAGTTTATATTTGAATATATTCCTTTTTCCACTACTACGCTCTTAGCGCTCCAAATGTCCAGTTGCATTTTCTACAGAAAGAGTGTTCAGATCTGCTCAATCAAAAGTATGTTTTAACTCTGTTAGCTGAATGCACAGATCAGAAAGAAGTTTCACCGAATGATTCTGTGTAGTTTATATTTGAAGTAATTCTTTTTTCCACTATTACCCAATTAGCGCTCCGAATCTCCACTTTCATTTTCTACAAAAAGAGTGTTTCATAACTGCTCAATCAAAAATATGTTTTATCTCTGTTAACTGAATTTACAGATCAGAAATAAGTTTCACAGAATGCATCTG
The DNA here is from genome assembly GCF_028878055.3 of Symphalangus syndactylus. Lineage (NCBI taxonomy): Eukaryota > Metazoa > Chordata > Mammalia > Primates > Hylobatidae > Symphalangus > Symphalangus syndactylus. The sequence continues at coordinate 5,612,674 of NC_072445.2, read as the reverse complement.
TGTAGTTTTTATTTGAAGATATTCTTTTTCCCAATGTAGGCCTCTTAGCGCTTAGCATGTCCAATTGCAGTTTCTACAGAAAGAGTGTTTCAGAACGGCTCAATCAAAAGTAAGGTTCAAATCTGTTAGTTGAATGCACAGAACAGAAAGAATTTTCACAGAATGCTACTGTGTAGTTTATATTTGAATATATTCCTTTTTCCACTATTACCCTCTTAGCGCTCCGAATGTCCACTTGCATTTTCTACAGAAAGAGGGTTCAGAACTGCGCAATCAAAAGTATGGTTTAACTCTGTTAGCTTAATGAACATATCAGAAATAAGTTTCACACAATGCTTCTGTGTAGTTTTTATTTGAAGATATTATTTTTCCCAATATAGGCCTCTTAGCGCTCAGAATGTCCAATTGCAGTTTCTACAGAAAGAGTGTTTCAGAAAGGCTCAATCAAAAGTAAGGTTCAACTTTGTTAGTTGAATGCACAGAACAGAAAGAAGTTTCATACAATGCTTCTGTGTAGTTTATATTTGAACATATTCTTTTTTCCACTATTACCCACTTAGCGCTACGAATGTCCAGTTGCATTTTCTACAGACAGAGTGTTTCAAAACTGCTCAATCAAAAGTATGGTTTAACTCTGTTAGCTGAATGCTCAGATCAGAAAGAAGTTTCACAGAATGCTTCCGTGTAGTTTATATTTGAATATATTCCTTTTTCCACTACTACTCTCTTAGCGCTCCAAATGTCCAGTTGCATTTTCTACAGAAAGAGTGTTCAGATCTGCTCAATCAAAAGTATGGTTTAACTCTGTTAGCTGAATGCACAGATCAGAAAGAAGTTTCACAGAATGATTCTGTGTAGTTTATATTTGGAGACATTCCTTTTTCCACTATTACCCTCTTAGCGCTCCGAATCTCCACTTGCATTTTCTACAGAAAGAGTGTTTCAGAACGGCTCAATCAAAACTAAGGTTCAACTCTTTTAGTTGAACAAACAGAACAGAAAGAAGTTTCACACAATTCTTCTGTGTAGTTTTTATTTGTAGACATTCTTTTTCCCAATATAGGCCTCTTAGCGCTCAGAATGTCCAATTGCAGTTTCTACAGAAAGAGTGTTTCAGAACGGCTCAATCAAACGTAAGGTTCAACTCTGTTAGTTGAATGCACAGAACAGAAAGAAGTTTCATACAATGCTTCTGTGTAGTTTATATTTGAACATATTCTATTTTCCACTATTACCCACTTAGCGCTACGAATGTCCAGTTGCATTTTCTACAGACAGAGTGTCTCAAAACTGCTCAATCCAAAGTATGGTTTAACTCTGTTAGCTGAATGCTCAGATCAGAAAGAAGTTTCACAGAATGCTTCTGTGTAGTTTATATTTGAATATATTCCTTTTTCCACTACTACGCTCTTAGCGCTCCAAATGTCCAGTTGCATTTTCTACAGAAAGAGTGTTCAGATCTGCTCAATCAAAAGTATGGTTTAACTGTGTTAGCTGAATGCACAGATCAGAAAGAAGTTTCACCGAATGATTCTCTGTAGTTTATATTTGAAGACATTCCTTTTTCCACTATTACCCTCTTAGTGCTCCGAATCTCCACTTGCATTTTCTACAAAAAGGGTGTTTCATAACTGCTCAATCAAAAATATGTTTTATCTCTGTTAACTGAATTTACAGATCAGAAATAAGTTTCACAGAATGCATCTGTGTAGTTTTTATTTGAAGATATTCTTTTTCCCAATGTAGGCCTCTTAGCGCTTAGCATGTCCAATTGCAGTTTCTACAGAAAGAGTGTTTCAGAACGGCTCAATCAAAAGTAAGGTTCAACTCTGTTAGTTGAATGCACAGAACAGAAAGAATTTTCACAGAATGCTACTGTGTAGTTTATATTTGAATATATTCCTTTTTCCACTATTACCCTCTTAGCGCTCCGAATGTCCACTTGCATTTTCTACAGAAAGAGTGTTCAGAACTGCGCAATCAAAAGTATGGTTTAACTCTGTTAGCTTAATGAACATATCAGAAATAAGTTTCACACAATGATTCTGTGTAGTTTTTATTTGAAGATATTATTTTTCCCAATATAGGCCTCTTAGTGCTCAGAATGTCTAATTTCAGTTTCTACAGAAAGAGTGTTTCAGAAAGGCTCAATCAAAAGTAAGGTTCAACTCTGTTAGTTGAATGCACAGAACAGAAAGAAGTTTCATTCAATGCTTCTGTGTAGTTTATATTTGAACATATTCTTTTTTCCACTATTACCCACTTAGCGCTACGAATGTCCAGTTGCATTTTCTACAGACAGAGTGTTTCAAAACTGCTCAATCAAAAGTATGGTTTAACTCTGTTAGCTGAATGCTCAGATCAGAAAGAAGTTTCACAGAATGCTTCCGTGTAGTTTATATTTGAATATATTCCTTTTTCCACTACTACGCTCTTAGCGCTCCAAATGTCCAGTTGCATTTTCTACAGAAAGAGTGTTCAGATCTGCTCAATCAAAAGTATGGTTTAACTCTGTTAGCTGAATGCGCAGATCAGAAAGAAGTTTCACAGAATGATTCTGTGTAGTTTATATTTGGAGACATTCCTTTTTCCACTATTACCCTCTTAGTGCTCCGAATCTCCACTTGCATTTTCTACAGAAAGAGTGTTTCAGAACGGCTCAATCAAAACTAAGGTTCAACTCTTTTAGTTGAACAAACAGAACAGAAAGAAGTTTCACACAATTCTTCTGTGTAGTTTTTATTTGTAGACATTCTTTTTCCCAATATAGGCCTCTTAGCGCTCAGAATGTCCAATTGCAGTTTCTACAGAAAGAGTGTTTCAGAACGGCTCAATCAAAAGTAAGGTTCAACTCTGTTATTTGAATGCACAGAACAGAAAGAAGTTTCATACAATGCTTCTGTGTAGTTTATATTTGAACATATTCTTTTTTCCACTATTACCCACTTAGCGCTACGAATGTCCAGTTGCATTTTCTACAGACAGAGTGTTTCAAAACTGCTCAATCAAAAGTATGGTTTAACTCTGTTAGCTGAATGCTGAGATGAGAAAGAAGTTTCACAGAATGCTTCTGTGTAGTTTATATTTGAATATATTGCTTTTTCCACTGCTACGCTCTTAGCGCTCCAAATGTCCAGTTGCATTTTCTACAGAAAGAGTGTTCAGATCTGCTCAATCAAAAGTATGTTTTAACTCTGTTAGCTGAATGCACAGATCAGAAACAAGTTTCACCGAATGATTCTGTGTAGTTTATATTTGAAGTAATTCCTTTTTCCACTATTACCCACTTAGCGCTCCGAATCTCCACTTTCATTTTCTACAAAAAGAGTGTTTCATAACTGCTCAATCAAAAATATGTTTTATCTCTGTTAACTGAATTTACAGATCAGAAATAAGTTTCACAGAATGCATCTGTGTAGTTTTTATTTGAAGATATTCTTTTTCCCAATGTAGGCCTCTTAGCGCTTAGCATGTCCAATTGCAGTTTCTACAGAAAGAGTGTTTCAGAACGGCTCAATCAAAAGTAAGGTTCAACTCTGTTAGTTGAATGCACAGAACAGAAAGAATTTTCACAGAATGATACTGTGTAGTTTATATTTGAATATATTCCTTTTTCCACTATTACCCTCTTAGCGCTCCGAATGTCCACATGCATTTTCTACAGAAAGAGTGTTCAGAACTGCGCAATCAAAAGCATGGTTTTACTCCGTTAGCTTAATGAACATATCAGAAATAAGTTTCACACAATGCTTCTGTGTAGTTTTTATTTGAAGATATTATTTTTCCCAATAGAGGCCTCTTAGCGCTCAGAATGTCCAATTGCAGTTTCTACAGAAAGAGTGTTTCAGAAAGGCTCAATCAAAATAAGGTTCAACTCTGTTAGTTGAATGCACAGAACAGAAAGAAGTTTCATACAATGCTTCTGTGTAGTTTATATTTGAACATATTCTTTTTTCCACTATTACCCACTTAGCGCTACGAATGTCCAGTTGCATTTTCTACAGACAGAGTGTTTCAAAACTGCTCAATCAAAAGTATGGTTTAACTCTGTTAGCTGAATGCTCAGATCAGAAAGAAGTTTCACAGAATGCTTCTGTGTAGTTTATATTTGAATATATTGCTTTTTCCACTACTACTCTCTTAGCGCTCCAAATGTCCAGTTGCATTTTCTACAGAAAGAGTGTTCAGATCTGCTCAATCAAAAGTATGGTTTAACTCTGTTATCTGAATGCACAGATCAGAAAGAAGTTTCACAGAATGATTCTGTGTAGTTTATATTTCTAGACATTCCTTTTTCCACTATTACCCTCTTAGCGCTCCGAATCTCCACTTGCATTTTCTACAGAAAGTGTGTTTCAGAACGGCTCAATCAAAACTAAGGTTCAACTCTTTTAGTTGAACAAACAGAACAGAAAGAAGTTTCACCCAATTCTTCTGTGTAGTTTTTATTTGTAGACATTCTTTTTCCCAATATAGGCCTCTTAGCGCTCAGAATGTCCAATTGCAGTTTCTACAGAAAGAGTGTTTCAGAACGGCTCAATCAAAAGTAAGGTTCAACTCTGTTAGTTGAATGCACAGAACAGAAAGAAGTTTCATACAATGCTCCTATGTAGTTTATATTTGAACATATTCTTTTTTCCACTATTACCCACTTAGCGCTACAAATATCCAGTTGCATTTTCTACAGACAGAGTGTTTCAAAACTGCTCAATCCAAAGTATGGTTTAACTCTGTTAGCTGAATGCTCAGATCAGAAAGAAGTTTCACAGAATGCTTCTGTGTAGTTTATATTTGAATATATTCCTTTTTCCACTACTACGCTCTTAGCGCTCCAAATGTCCAGTTGCATTTTCTACAGAAAGAGTGTTCAGATCTGCTCAATCAAAAGTATGGTTTAACTCTGTTAGCTGAATGCACAGATCAGAAAGAAGTTTCACCGAATGATTCTGTGTAGTTTATATTTGAAGACATTCCTTTTTCCACTATTACCCTCTTAGCGCTCCGAATCTCCACTTGCATTTTCTACAAAAAGATTGTTTCATAACTGCTCAATCAAAAATATGTTTTATCTCTGTTAACTGAATTTACAGATCAGAAATAAGTTTCACAGAATGCATCTGTGTAGTTTTTATTTGAAGATATTCTTTTTCCCAATGTAGGCCTCTTAGCGCTTAGCATGTCCAATTGCAGTTTCTACAGAAAGAGTGTTTCAGAACGGCTCAATCAAAAGTAAGGTTCAACTCTGTTAGTTGAATGCACAGAACAGAAAGAATTTTCACAGAATGCTACTGTGTAGTTTATATTTGAATATATTCCTTTTTCCACTATTACCCTCTTAGCGCTCCGAATGTCCACTTGCATTTTCTACAGAAAGAGGGTTCAGAACTGCGCAATCAAAAGTATGGTTTAACTCTGTTAGCTTAATGAACATATCAGAAATAAGTTTCACACAATGCTTCTGTGTAGTTTTTATTTGAAGATATTATTTTTCCCAATATAGGCCTCTTAGCGCTCAGAATGTCCAATTGCAGTTTCTACAGAAAGAGTGTTTCAGAAAGGCTCAATCAAAAGTAAGGTTCAACTTTGTTAGTTGAATGCACAGAACAGAAAGAAGTTTCATACAATGCTTCTGTGTAGTTTATATTTGAACATATTCTTTTTTCCACTATTACCCACTTAGCGCTACGAATGTCCAGTTGCATTTTCTACAGACAGAGTGTTTCAAAACTGCTCAATCAAAAGTATGGTTTAACTCTGTTAGCTGAATGCTCAGATCAGAAAGAAGTTTCACAGAATGCTTCCGTGTAGTTTATATTTGAATATATTCCTTTTTCCACTACTACGCTCTTAGCGCTCCAAATGTCCAGTTGCATTTTCTACAGAAAGAGTGTTCAGATCTGCTCAATCAAAAGTATGGTTTAACTCTGTTAGCTGAATGCGCAGATCAGAAAGAAGTTTCACAGAATGATTCTGTGTAGTTTATATTTGGAGACATTCCTTTTTCCACTATTACCCTCTTAGCGCTCCGAATCTCCACTTGCATTTTCTACAGAAAGAGTGTTTCAGAACGGCTCAATCAAAACTAAGGTTCAACTCTTTTAGTTGAACAAACAGAACAGAAAGAAGTTTCACACAATTCTTCTGTGTAGTTTTTATTTGTAGACATTCTTTTTCCCAATATAGGCCTCTTAGCGCTCAGAATGTCCAATTGCAGTTTCTACAGAAAGAGTGTTTCAGAACGGCTCAATCAAACGTAAGGTTCAACTCTGTTAGTTGAATGCACAGAACAGAAAGAAGTTTCATACAATGCTTCTGTGTAGTTTATATTTGAACATATTCTATTTTCCACTATTACCCACTTAGCGCTACGAATGTCCAGTTGCATTTTCTACAGACAGAGTGTCTCAAAACTGCTCAATCCAAAGTATGGTTTAACTCTGTTAGCTGAATGCTCAGATCAGAAAGAAGTTTCACAGAATGCTTCTGTGTAGTTTATATTTGAATATATTCCTTTTTCCACTACTACGCTCTTAGCGCTCCAAATGTCCAGTTGCATTTTCTACAGAAAGAGTGTTCAGATCTGCTCAATCAAAAGTATGGTTTAACTGTGTTAGCTGAATGCACAGATCAGAAAGAAGTTTCACCGAATGATTCTCTGTAGTTTATATTTGAAGACATTCCTTTTTCCACTATTACCCTCTTAGTGCTCCGAATCTCCACTTGCATTTTCTACAAAAAGAGTGTTTCATAACTGCTCAATCAAAAATATGTTTTATCTCTGTTAACTGAATTTACAGATCAGAAATAAGTTTCACAGAATGCATCTGTGTAGTTTTTATTGAAGATATTCTTTTTCCCAATGTAGGCCTCTTAGCGCTTAGCATGTCCAATTGCAGTTTCTACAGAAAGAGTGTTTCAGAACGGCTCAATCAAAAGTAAGGTTCAACTCTGTTAGTTGAATGCACAGAACAGAAACAATTTTCACAGAATGCTACTGTGTAGTTTATATTTGAATATATTCCTTTTTCCACTATTACCCTCTTAGCGCTCCGAATGTCCACTTGCATTTTCTACAGAAAGAGTGTTCAGAACTGCGCAATCAAAAGTATGGTTTAACTCTGTTAGCTTAATGAACATATCAGAAATAAGTTTCACACAATGATTCTGTGTAGTTTTTATTTGAAGATATTATTTTTCCCAATATAGGCCTCTTAGTGCTCAGAATGTCTAATTTCAGTTTCTACAGAAAGAGTGTTTCAGAAAGGCTCAATCAAAAGTAAGGTTCAACTCTGTTAGTTGAATGCACAGAACAGAAAGAAGTTTCATTCAATGCTTCTGTGTAGTTTATATTTGAACATATTCTTTTTTCCACTATTACCCACTTAGCGCTACGAATGTCCAGTTGCATTTTCTTCAGACAGAGTGTTTCAAAACTGCTCAATCAAAAGTATGGTTTAACTCTGTTAGCTGAATGCTCAGATCAGAAAGAAGTTTCACAGAATGCTTCTGTGTAGTTTATATTTGAATATATTCCTTTTTCCACTACTACTCTCTTAGCGCTCCAAATGTCCAGTTGCATTTTCTACAGAAAGAGTGTTCAGATCTGCTCAATCAAAAGTATGGTTTAACTCTGTTAGCTGAATGCACAGATCAGAAAGAAGTTTCACAGAGTGATTCTGTGTAGTTTATATTTGGAGACATTCCTTTTTCCACTATTACCCACTTAGCGCTCCGAATGTCAACTTGCATTTTCTACAGAAAGAGGGTTTCATAACTGCTCAATCAAAAATATGTTTTACCTCTGTTAACTGAATTTACAGATCAGAAATAAGTTTCACACAATGCTTCTGTGTAGTTTTTATTTGAAGATATTATTTTTCCCAATATAGGCCTCTTAGCGCTCAGAATGTCCAATTGCAGTTTCTACAGAAAGAGTGTTTCAGAACGGCTCAATGAAAAGTAAGGTTCAACTCTGTTAGTTGAATGCACAGAACAGAAAGAAGTTTCATACAATGCTTCTATGTAGTTTATATTTGTACATATTCTTTTTTCCACTATTACCCACTTAGCGCTACGAACATCCAGTTGCATTTTCTACAGACAGAGTGTTTCAAAACTGCTCAGTCAAAAGTATGGTTTAACTCTGTTAGCTGAATGCTCAGATCAGAAAGAAGTTTCACAGAATGCTTCTGTGTAGTTTATATTTGAATATATTCCTTTTTCCACTACTATGCTCTTAGCGCTCCAAATGTCCAGTTGCATTTTCTACAGAAAGAGTGTTCAGATCTGCTCCATCAAAAGTATGGTTTAACTCTGTTAGCTGAATGCACAGATCAGAAAGAAGTTTCACCGAATGTTTCTGTGTAGTTTATATTTGTAGACATTCCTTTTTCCACTATTACCATCTTAGCACTCCGAATCTCCACTTGCATTTTCTACAAAAAGAGTGTTTCATAACTGCTCAATCAAAAATATGTTTTATCTCTGTTAACTGAATTTACAGATCAGAAATAAGTTTCACAGAATGCATCTGTGTAGTTTTTATTTGAAGATATTCTTTTTCCCAATGTAGGCCTCTTAGCGCTTAGCATGTCCAATTGCAGTTTCTACAGAAAGAGTGTTTCAGAACGGCTCAATCAAAAGTAAGGTTCAACTCTGTTAGTTGAATGCACAGAACAGAAAGAATTTTCACAGAATGCTACTGTGTAGTTTATATTTGAATATATTCCTTTTTCCACTATTACCCTCTTAGCGCCCCGAATGTCCACTTGCATTTTCTACAGAAAGAGTGTTCAGAACTGCGCAATCAAAAGTATGGTTTAACTCTGTTAGCTTAATGAACATATCAGAAATAAGTTTCACACAATGCTTCTGTGTAGTTTTTATTTGAAGATATTATTTTTCCCAATATAGGCCTCTTAGCGCTCAGAATGTCCAATTGCAGTTTCTACAGAAAGAGTGTTTCAGCAAGGCTCAATCAAAAGTAAGGTTCAACTCTGTTAGTTGAATGCACAGAACAGAAAGAAGTTTCATACAATGCTTCTGTGTAGTTTATATTTGAACATATTCTTTTTTCCACTATTACCCACTTAGCGCTACGAATGTCCAGTTGCATTTTCTACAGACAGAGTGTTTCAAAACTGCTCAATCAAAAGTATGGTTTAACTCTGTTAGCTGAATGCTCAGATCAGAAAGAAGTTTCACAGAATGCTTCCGTGTAGTTTATATTTGAATATATTCCTTTTTCCACTACTACTCTCTTAGCGCTCCAAATGTCCAGTTGCATTTTCTACAGAAAGAGTGTTCAGATCTGCTCAATCAAAAGTATGGTTTAACTCTGTTAGCTGAATGCACAGATCAGAAAGAAGTTTCACAGAATGATTCTGTGTAGTTTATATTTGGAGACATTCCTTTTTCCACTATTACCCTCTTAGCGCTCCGAATCTCCACTTGCATTTTCTACAGAAAGAGTGTTTCAGAACGGCTCAATCAAAACTAAGGTTCAACTCTTTTAGTTGAACAAACATAACAGAAAGAAGTTTCACACAATTCTTCTGTGTAGTTTTTATTTGTAGACATTCTTTTTCCCAATATAGGCCTCTTAGCGCTCAGAATGTCCAATTGCAGTTTGTACAGAAAGAGTGTTTCAGAACGGCTCAATCAAAAGTAAGGTTCAACTCTGTTAGTTGAATGCACAGAACAGAAAGAAGTTTCATACAATGCTTCTGTGTAGTTTATATTTGAACATATTCTATTTTCCACTATTACCCACTTAGCGCTACGAATGTCCAGTTGCATTTTCTACAGACAGAGTGTCTCAAAACTGCTCAATCCAAATTATGGTTTAACTCTGTTAGCTGAATGCTCAGATCAGAAAGAAGTTTCACAGAATGCTTCTGTGTAGTTTATATTTGAATATATTCCTTTTTCCACTACTACGCTCTTAGCGCTCCAAATATCCAGTTGCATTTTCTACAGAAAGAGTGTTCAGATCTGCTCAATCAAAAGTATGGTTTAACTGTGTTTGCTGAATGCACAGATCAGAAAGAAGTTTCACCGAATGATTCTGTGTAGTTTATATTTGAAGACATTCCTTTTTCCACTATTACCCTCTTAGCGCTCCGAATCTCCACTTGCATTTTCTACAAAAAGAGTGTTTCATAACTGCTCAATCAAAAATATGTTTTATCTCTGTTAACTGAATTTACAGATCAGAAATAAGTTTCACAGAATGCATCTGTGTAGTTTTTATTTGAAGATATTCTTTTTCCCAATGTAGGCCTCTTAGCGCTTAGCATGTCCAATTGCAGTTTCTACAGAAAGAGTGTTTCAGAACGGCTCAATCAAAAGTAAGGTTCAACTCTGTTAGTTGAATGCACAGAACAGAAAGAATTTTCACTGAATGCTACTGTGTAGTTTATATTTGAATATATTCCTTTTTCCACTATTACCCTCTTAGCGCTCCGAATGTCCACTTGCATTTTCTACAGAAAGAGTGTTCAGAACTGCGCAATCAAAAGTATGGTTTAACTCTGTTAGCTTAATGAACATATCAGAAATAAGTTTCACACAATGATTCTGTGTAGTTTTTATTTGAAGATATTATTTTTCCCAATATAGGCCTCTTAGTGCTCAGAATGTCTAATTTCAGTTTCTACAGAAAGAGTGTTTCAGAAAGGCTCAATCAAAAGTAAGGTTCAACTCTGTTAGTTGAATGCACAGAACAGAAAGATGTTTCATTCAATGCTTCTGTGTAGTTTATATTTGAACATATTCTTTTTTCCACTATTACCCACTTAGCGCTACGAATGTCCAGTTGCATTTTCTACAGACAGAGTGTTTCAAAACTGCTCAATCAAAAGTATGGTTTAACTCTGTTAGCTGAATGCTCAGATCAGAAAAAAGTTTCACAGAATGCTTCTGTGTAGTTTATATTTGAATATATTACTTTTTCCACTACTACGCTCTTAGCGCTCAAAATGTCCAGTTGCATTTTATACAGAAAGAGTGTTCAGATCTGCTCAATCAAAAGTATGGTTTAACTCTGTTAGCTGAATGCACAGATCAGAAAGAAGTTTCACCGAATGATTCTGTGTAGTTTATATTTGGAGACATTCCTTTTTCCACTATTACCCCCTTAGCGCTCCGAATGTCAACTTGCATTTTCTACAGAATGAGTGTTTCATAACTGCTCAATCAAAAATATGTTTTATCTCTGTTAACTGAATTTACAGATCAGAAATAAGTTTCACACAATGCTTCTGTGTAGTTTTTATTTGTAGACATTCTTTTTCCCAATAAAGGCCTCTTAGCGCTCAGAATGTCCAATTGCAGTTTCTACAGAAAGAGTGTTTCAGAACGGCTCAATCAAAAGTAAGGTTCAACTCTGTTAGTTGAATGCACAGAACAGAAAGAAGTTTCATACAATGCTTCTGTGTAGTTTATATTTGAACATATTCTTTTTTCCACTATTACCCACTTAGCGCTACGAATGTCCAGTTGCATTTTCTACAGAGTGTTTCAAAACTGCTCAATCAAAAGTATGGTTTAACTCTGTTAGCTGAATGCTCAGATCAGAAAGAAGTTTCACAGAATGCTTCTGTGTAGTTTATATTTGAATATATTAATTTTTCCACTACTACTCTCTTAGCGCTCCAAATGTCCAGTTGCATTTTCTACAGAAAGAGTGTTCAGATCTGCTCAATCAAAAGTATGGTTTAACTCTGTTAGCTGAATGCACAGATCAGAAAGAAGTTTCACAGAATGATTCTGTGTAGTTTATATTTGGAGACATTCCTTTTTCCATTATTACCCTCTTAGCGCTCCGAATGTCAACTTGCATTTTCTACAGAAATAGTGTTTCATAACTGCTCAATCAAAAATATGGTTTATCTCTGTTAACTGAATTTACAGATCAGAAATAAGTTTCACACAATGCTTCTGTGTAGTTTTTATTTGAAGATATTTTTTTTCCCAATATAGGCCTCTTAGTGCTCAGAATGTCCAATTGCAGTTTCTACAGAAAGAGTGTTTCAGAAAGGCTCAATCAAAAGTAAGGTTCAACTCTGTTAGTTGAATGCACAGAACAGAAAGAAGTTTCACAGAATGCTTCTGTGTAGTTTATATTTGAATATATTCCTTTTTCCACTACTACACTCTTAGCGCTCCAAATGTCCAGTTGCATTTTCTACAGAAAGAGTGTTCAGATCTGCTCAATCAAAAGTATGGTTTAACTCTGTTAGCTGAATGCACAGATCAGAAAGAAGTTTCACAGAATGATTCTGTGTAGTTTATATTTGGAGACATTCCTTTTTCCACTATTACCCTCTTAGCGCTCCGAATCTCCACTTGCATTTTCTACAGAAAGAGTGTTTCAGAACGGCTCAATCAAAACTAAGGTTCAACTCTTTTAGTTGAACAAACAGAACAGAAAGAAGTTTCACACAATTCTTCTGTGTAGTTTTTATTTGTAGACATTCTTTTTCCCAATATAGGCCTCTTAGCGCTCAGAATGTCCAATTGCAGTTTCTACAGAAAGAGTGTTTCAGAACGGCTCAATCAAAAGTAAGGTTCAAATCTGTTAGTTGAATGCACAGAACAGAAAGAAGTTTCATAAAATGCTTCTGTGTAGTTTATATTTGAACATATTCTTTTTTCCACTATTACCCACTTAGCGCTACGAATGTCCAGTTGCATTTTCTACAGACAGAGTGCTTCAAAACTGCTCAATCAAAAGTATGGTTTAACTCTGTTAGCTGAATGCTCAGATCAGAAAGAAGTTTCACAGAATGCTTCTGTGTAGTTTATATTTGAATATATTCCTTTTTCCACTACTACGCTCTTAGCGCTCCAAATGTCCAGTTGCATTTTCTACAGAAAGAGTGTTCAGATCTGCTCAATCAAAAGTATGGTTTAACTGTGTTAGCTGAATGCACAGATCAGAAAGAAGTTTCACCGAATGATTCTGTGTAGTTTATATTTGAAGACATTCCTTTTTCCACTATTACCCTCTTAGTGCTCCGAATCTCCACTTGCATTTTCTACAAAAAGAGTGTTTCATAACTGCTCAATCAAAAATATGTTTTATCTCTGTTAACTGAATTTACAGATCAGAAATAAGTTTCACAGAATGCATCTGTGTAGTTTTTATTTGAAGATATTCTTTTTCCCAATGTAGGCCTCTTAGCGCTTAGCATGTCCAATTGCAGTTTCTACAGAAAGAGTGTTTCAGAACGGCTCAATCAAAAGTAAGGTTCAACTCTGTTAGTTGAATGCACAGAACAGAAAGAATTTTCACAGAATGCTACTGTGTAGTTTATATTTGAATATATTCCTTTTTCCACTATTACCCTCTTAGCGCTCCGAATGTCCACTTGCATTTTCTACAGAAAGAGTGTTCAGAACTGCGCAATCAAAAGTATGGTTTAACTCTGTTAGCTTAATGAACATATCAGAAATAAGTTTCACACAATAATTCTGTGTAGTTTTTATTTGAAGATATTATTTTTCCCAATATAGGCCTCTTAGTGCTCAGAATGTCTAATTTCAGTTTCTACAGAAAGAGTGTTTCAGAAAGGCTCAATCAAAAGTAAGGTTCAACTCTGTTAGTTGAATGCACAGAACAGAAAGAAGTTTCATTCAATGCTTCTGTGTAGTTTATATTTGAACATATTCTTTTTTCCACTATTACCCACTTAGCGCTACGAATGTCCAGTTACATTTTCTTCAGACAGAGTGTTTCAAAACTGCTCAATCAAAAGTATGGTTTAACTCTGTTAGCTGAATGCTCAGATCAGAAAGAAGTTTCACAGAATGCTTCTGTGTAGTTTATATTTGAATATATTCCTTTTTCCACTACTAATCTCTTAGCGCTCCAAATGTCCAGTTGCATTTTCTACAGAAAGAGTGTTCAGATCTGCTCAATCAAAAGTATGGTTTAACTCTGTTAGCTGAATGCACAGATCAGAAAGAAGTTTCACAGAATGATTCTGTGTAGTTTATATTTGGAGACATTCCTTTTTCCACTATTACCCCCTTAGCGCTCCGAATGTCAACTTGCATTTTCTACAGAAAGAGGGTTTCATAACTGCTCAATCAAAAATATGTTTTACCTCTGTTAACTGAATTTACAGATCAGAAATAAGTTTCAGACAATGCTTCTGTGTAGTTTTTATTTGAAGATATTATTTTTCCCAATATAGGCCTCTTAGCGCTCAGAATGTCCAATTGCAGTTTCTACAGAAAGAGTGTTTCAGAAAGGCTCAATCAAAAGTAAGGTTCAACTCTGTTAGTTGAATGCACAGAACAGAAAGAAGTTTCATACAATGCTTCTGTGTAGTTTATATTTGAACATATTCTTTTTTCCACTATTACCCACTTAGCGCTACGAATGTCCAGTTGCATTTTCTACAGACAGAGTATTTCAAAACTGCTCAATCAAAAGTATGGTTTAACTCTGTTAGCTGAATGCTCAGATCAGAAAGAAGTTTCCCAGAATGCTTCTGTGTAGTTTATATTTGAATATATTCCTTTTTCCACTACTACTCTCTTAGCGCTCCAAATGTCCAGTTGCATTTTCTACAGAAAGAGTGTTCAGATCTGCTCAATCAAAAGTATGGTTTAACTCTGTTAGCTGAATGCACAGATCAGAAAGAAGTTTCACAGAATGATTCTGTGTAGTTTATATTTGGAGACATTCCTTTTTCCACTATTACCCTCTTAGCGCTCCAATTCTCCACTTGCATTTTCTACAGAAAGAGTGTTTCAGAACGGCTCAATCAAAACTAAGGTTCAACTCTTTTAGTTGAACAAACAGAACAGGAAGAAGTTTCACACAATTCTTCTGTGTAGTTTTTATTTGTAGACATTCATTTTCCCAATATAGGCCTCTTAGCGCTCAGAATGTCCAATTGCAGTTTCTACAGAAAGAGTGTTTCAGAACGGCTCAATCAAAAGTAAGGTTCAACTCTGTTAGTTGAATGCACAGAACAGAAAGAAGTTTCATACAATGCTTCTATGTAGTTTATATTTGAACATATTCTTTTTTCCACTATTACCCACTTAGCGCTACGAATATCCAGTTGCATTTTCTACAGACAGAGTGTTTCAAAACTGCTCAATCAAAAGTATGGTTTAACTCTGTTAGCTGAATGCTCAGATCAGAAAGAAGTTTCACAGAATGCTTCTGTGTAGTTTATATTTGAATATATTCCTTTTTCCACTACTATGCTCTTAGCGCTCCAAATGTCCAGTTGCATTTTCTACAGAAAGAGTGTTCAGATCTGCTCCATCAAAAGTATGGTTTAACTCTGTTAGCTGAATGCACAGATCAGAAAGAAGTTTCACCGAATGTTTCTGTGTAGTTTATATTTGTAGACATTCCTTTTTCCACTATTACCCTCTTAGCGCTCCGAATCTCCACTTGCATTTTCTACAAAAAGAGTGTTTCATAACTGCTCAATCAAAAATATGTTTTATCTCTGTTAACTGAATTTACAGATCAGAAATAAGTTTCACAGAATGCATCTGTGTAGTTTTTATTTGAAGATATTCTTTTTCCCAATGTAGGCCTCTTAGCGCTTAGCATGTCCAATTGCAGTTTCTACAGAAAGAGTGTTTCAGAACGGCTCAATCAAAAGTAAGGTTCAACTCTGTTAGTTGAATGCACAGAACAGAAAGAATTTTCACAGAATGCTACTGTGTAGTTTATATTTGAATATATTCCTTTTTCCACTATTACCCTCTTAGCGCTCCGAATGTCCACTTGCATTTTCTACAGAAAGAGTGTTCAGAACTGCGCAATCAAAAGTATGGTTTAACTCTGTTAGCTTAATGAACATATCAGAAATAAGTTTCACACAATGCTTCTGTGTAGTTTTTATTTGAAGATATTATTTTTCCCAATATAGGCCTCTTAGCGCTCAGAATGTCCAATTGCAGTTTCTACAGAAAGAGTGTTTCAGAAAGGCTCAATCAAAAGTAAGGTTCAAATCTGTTAGTTGAATGCACAGAACAGAAAGAAGTTTCATACAATGCTTCTGTGTAGTTTATATTTGAACATATTCTTTTTTCCACTATTACCCACTTAGCGCTACGAATGTCCAGTTGCATTTTCTACAGACAGAGTGTTTCAAAACTGCTCAATCAAAAGTATGGTTTAACTCTGTTAGCTAAATGCTCAGATCAGAAAGAAGTTTCACAGAATGCTTCCGTGTAGTTTATATTTGAATATATTCCTTTTTCCACTACTACTCTCTTAGCGCTCCAAATGTCCAGTTGCATTTTCTACAGAAAGAGTGTTCAGATCTGCTCAATCAAAAGTATGGTTTAACTCTGTTAGCTGAATGCACAGATCAGAAAGAAGTTTCACAGAATGATTCTGTGTAGTTTATATTTGGAGACATTCCTTTTTCCACTATTACCCTCTTAGCGCTCCGAATCTCCACTTGCATTTTCTACAGAAAGAGTGTTTCAGAACGGCTCAATCAAAACTAAGGTTCAACTCTTTTAGTTGAACAAACAGAACAGAAAGAAGTTTCACACAATTCTTCTGTGTAGTTTTTATTTGTAGACATTCTTTTTCCCAATATAGGCCTCTTAGCGCTCAGAATGTCCAATTGCAGTTTGTACAGAAAGAGTGTTTCAGAACGGCTCAATCAAAAGTAAGGTTCAACTCTGTTAGTTGAATGCACAGAACAGAAAGAAGTTTCATACAATGCTTCTGTGTAGTTTATATTTGAACATATTCTATTTTCCACTATTACCCACTTAGCGCTACGAATGTCCAGTTGCATTTTCTACAGACAGAGTGTCTCAAAACTGCTCAATCCAAATTATGGTTTAACTCTGTTAGCTGAATGCTCAGATCAGAAAGAAGTTTCACAGAATGCTTCTGTGTAGTTTATATTTGAATATATTCCTTTTTCCACTACTACGCTCTTAGCGCTCCAAATATCCAGTTGCATTTTCTACAGAAAGAGTGTTCAGATCTGCTCAATCAAAAGTATGGTTTAACTGTGTTTGCTGAATGCACAGATCAGAAAGAAGTTTCACCGAATGATTCTGTGTAGTTTATATTTGAAGACATTCCTTTTTCCACTATTACCCTCTTAGCGCTCCGAATCTCCACTTGCATTTTCTACAAAAAGAGTGTTTCATAACTGCTCAATCAAAAATATGTTTTATCTCTGTTAACTGAATTTACAGATCAGAAATAAGTTTCACAGAATGCATCTGTGTAGTTTTTATTTGAAGATATTCTTTTTCCCAATGTAGGCCTCTTAGCGCTTAGCATGTCCAATTGCAGTTTCTACAGAAAGAGTGTTTCAGAACGGCTCAATCAAAAGTAAGGTTCAACTCTGTTAGTTGAATGCACAGAACAGAAAGAATTTTCACTGAATGCTACTGTGTAGTTTATATTTGAATATATTCCTTTTTCCACTATTAACCTCTTAGCGCTCCGAATGTCCACTTGCATTTTCTACAGAAAGAGTGTTCAGAACTGCGCAATCAAAAGTATGGTTTAACTCTGTTAGCTTAATGAACATATCAGAAATAAGTTTCACACAATGATTGTGTGTAGTTTTTATTTGAAGATATTATTTTTCCCAATATAGGCCTCTTAGTGCTCAGAATGTCTAATTTCACTTTCTACAGAAAGAGTGTTTCAGAAAGGCTCAATCAAAAGTAAGGTTCAACTCTGTTAGTTGAATGCACAGAACAGAAAGATGTTTCATTCAATGCTTCTGTGTAGTTTATATTTGAACATATTCTTTTTTCCACTATTACCCACTTAGCGCTACGAATGTCCAGTTGCATTTTCTACAAACAGAGTGTTTCAAAACTGCTCAATCAAAAGTATGGTTTAACTCTGTTAGCTGAATGCTCAGATCAGAAAGAAGTTTCACAGAATGCTTCTGTGTAGTTTATATTTGAATATATTCCTTTTTCCACTACTACGCTCTTAGCGCTCAAAATGTCCAGTTGCATTTTATACAGAAAGAGTGTTCAGATCTGCTCAATCAAAAGTATGGTTTAACTCTGTTAGCTGAATGCACAGATCAGAAAGAAGTTTCACCGAATGATTCTGTGTAGTTTATATTTGGAGACATTCCTTTTTCCACTATTACCCCCTTAGCGCTCCGAATGTCAACTTGCATTTTCTACAGAATGAGTGTTTCATAACTGCTCAATCAAAAATATGTTTTATCTCTGTTAACTGAATTTACAGATCAGAAATAAGTTTCACACAATGCTTCTGTGTAGTTTTTATTTGTAGACATTCTTTTTCCCAATATAGGCCTCTTAGCGCTCAGAATGTCCAATTGCAGTTTCTACAGAAAGAGTGTTTCAGAACGGCTCAATCAAAAGTAAGGTTCAACTCTGTTAGTTGAATGCACAGAACAGAAAGAAGTTTCATACAATGCTTCTGTGTAGTTTATATTTGAACATATTCTTTTTTCCACTATTACCCACTTAGCGCTACGAATGTCCAGTTGCATTTTCTACAGAGTGTTTCAAAACTGCTCAATCAAAAGTATGGTTTAACTCTGTTAGCTGAATGCTCAGATCAGAAAGAAGTTTCACAGAATGCTTCTGTGTAGTTTATATTTGAATATATTAATTTTTCCACTACTACTCTCTTAGCGCTCCAAATGTCCAGTTGCATTTTCTACAGAAAGAGTGTTCAGATCTGCTCAATCAAAAGTATGGTTTAACTCTGTTAGCTGAATGCACAGATCAGAAAGAAGTTTCACAGAATGATTCTGTGTAGTTTATATTTGGAGACATTCCTTTTTCCATTATTACCCTCTTAGCGCTCCGAATGTCAACTTGCATTTTCTACAGAAATAGTGTTTCATAACTGCTCAATCAAAAATATGGTTTATCTCTGTTATCTGAATTTACAGATCAGAAATAAGTTTCACACAATGCTTCTGTGTAGTTTTTATTTGAAGATATTTTTTTTCCCAGTATAGGCCTCTTAGTGCTCAGAATGTCCAATTGCAGTTTCTACAGAAAGAGTGTTTCAGAAAGGCTCAATCAAAAGTAAGGTTCAACTCTGTTAGTTGAATGCACAGAACAGAAAGAAGTTTCACAGAATGCTTCTGTGTAGTTTATATTTGAATATATTCCTTTTTCCACTACTACACTCTTAGCGCTCCAAATGTCCAGTTGCATTTTCTACAGAAAGAGTGTTCAGATCTGCTCAATCAAAAGTATGGTTTAACTCTGTTAGCTGAATGCACAGATCAGAAAGAAGTTTCACAGAATGATTCTGTGTAGTTTATATTTGGAGACATTCCTTTTTCCACTATTAACCTCTTAGCGCTCCGAATCTCCACTTGCATTTTCTACAGAAAGAGTGTTTCAGAACGGCTCAATCAAAACTAAGGTTCAACTCTTTTAGTTGAACAAACAGAACAGAAAGAAGTTTCACACAATTCTTCTGTGTAGTTTTTATTTGTAGACATTCTTTTTCCCAATATAGGCCTCTTAGCGCTCAGAATGTCCAATTGCAGTTTCTACAGAAAGAGTGTTTCAGAACGGCTCAATCAAAAGTAAGGTTCAAATCTGTTAGTTGAATGCACAGAACAGAAAGAAGTTTCATACAATGCTTCTGTGTAGTTTATATTTGAACATATTCTTTTTTCCACTATTACCCACTTAGCGCTACGAATGTCCAGTTGCATTTTCTACAGACAGAGTGTTTCAAAACTGCTCAATCAAAAGTATGGTTTAACTCTGTTAGCTGAATGCTCAGATCAGAAAGAAGTTTCACAGAATGCTTCTGTGTAGTTTATATTTGAATATATTCCTTTTTCCACTACTACGCTCTTAGCGCTCCAAATGTCCAGTTGCATTTTCTACAGAAAGAGTGTTCAGATCTGCTCAATCAAAAGTATGGTTTAACTGTGATAGCTGAATGCACAGATCAGAAAGAAGTTTCACCGAATGATTCTGTGTAGTTTATATTTGAAGACATTCCTTTTTCCACTATTACCCTCTTAGTGCTCCGAATCTCCACTTGCATTTTCTACAAAAAGAGTGTTTCATAACTGCTCAATCAAAAATATGTTTTATCTCTGTTAACTGAATTTACAGATCAGAAATAAGTTTCACAGAATGCATCTGTGTAGTTTTTATTTGAAGATATTCTTTTTCCCAATGTAGGCCTCTTAGCGCTTAGCATGTCCAATTGCAGTTTCTACAGAAAGAGTGTTTCAGAACGGCTCAATCAAAAGTAAGGTTCAACTCTGTTAGTTGAATGCACAGAACAGAAAGAATTTTCACAGAATGCTACTGTGTAGTTTATATTTGAATATATTCCTTTTTCCACTATTACCCTCTTAGCGCTCCGAATGTCCACTTGCATTTTCTACAGAAAGAGTGTTCAGAACTGCGCAATCAAAAGTATGGTTTAACTCTGTTAGCTTAATGAACATATCAGAAATAAGTTTCACACAATAATTCTGTGTAGTTTTTATTTGAAGATATTATTTTTCCCAATATAGGCCTCTTAGTGCTCAGAATGTCTAATTTCAGTTTCTACAGAAAGAGTGTTTCAGAAAGGCTCAATCAAAAGTAAGGTTCAACTCTGTTAGTTGAATGCACAGAACAGAAAGAAGTTTCATTCAATGCTTCTGTGTAGTTTATATTTGAACTTATTCTTTTTTCCACTATTACCCACTTAGCGCTACGAATGTCCAGTTACATTTTCTTCAGACAGAGTGTTTCAAAACTGCTCAATCAAAAGTATGGTTTAACTCTGTTAGCTGAATGCTCAGATCAGAAAGAAGTTTCACAGAATGCTTCTGTGTAGTTTATATTTGAATATATTCCTTTTTCCACTACTACTCTCTTAGCGCTCCAAATGTCCAGTTGCATTTTCTACAGAAAGAGTGTTCAGATCTGCTCAATCAAAAGTATGGTTTAACTCTGTTAGCTGAATGCACAGATCAGAAAGAAGTTTCACAGACTGATTCTGTGTAGTTTATATTTGGAGACATTCCTTTTTCCACTATTACCCCCTTAGCGCTCCGAATGTCAACTTGCATTTTCTACAGAAAGAGGGTTTCATAACTGCTCAATCAAAAATATGTTTTACCTCTGTTAACTGAATTTACAGATCAGAAATAAGTTTCAGACAATGCTTCTGTGTAGTTTTTATTTGAAGATATTATTTTTCCCAATATAGGCCTCTTAGCGCTCAGAATGTCCTATTGCAGTTTCTACAGAAAGAGTGTTTCAGAAAGGCTCAATCAAAAGTAAGGTTCAACTCTGTTAGTTGAATGCACAGAACAGAAAGAAGTTTCATACAATGCTTCTGTGTAGTTTATATTTGCACATATTCTTTTTTCCACTATTACCCACTTAGCGCTACGAATGTCCAGTTGCATTTTCTACAGACAGAGTGTTTCAAAACTGCTCAATCAAAAGTATGGTTTAACTCTGTTAGCTGAATGCTCAGATCAGAAAGAAGTTTCACAGAATGCTTCTGTGTAGTTTATATTTGAATATATTCCTTTTTCCACTACTACGCTCTTAGCGCTCCAAATGTCCAGTTGCATTTTCTACAGAAAGAGTGTTCAGATCTGCTCAATCAAAAGTATGGTTTAACTGTGTTAGCTGAATGCACAGATCAGAAAGAAGTTTCACCGAATGATTCTGTGTAGTTTATATTTGAAGACATTCCTTTTTCCACTATTACCCTCTTAGTGCTCCGAATCTCCACTTGCATTTTCTACAAAAAGAGTGTTTCATAACTGCTCAATCAAAAATATGTTTTATCTCTGTTAACTGAATTTACAGATCAGAAATAAGTTTCACAGAATGCATCTGTGTAGTTTTTATTTGAAGATATTCTTTTTCCCAATGTAGGCCTCTTAGCGCTTAGCATGTCCAATTGCAGTTTCTACAGAAAGAGTGTTTCAGAACGGCTCAATCAAAAGTAAGGTTCAACTCTGTTAGTTGAATGCACAGAACAGAAAGAATTTTCACAGAATGCTACTGTGTAGTTTATATTTGAATATATTCCTTTTTCCACTATTACCCTCTTAGCGCTCCGAATGTCCACTTGCATTTTCTACAGAAAGAGTGTTCAGAACTGCGCAATCAAAAGTATGGTTTAACTCTGTTAGCTTAATGAACATATCAGAAATAAGTTTCACACAATAATTCTGTGTAGTTTTTATTTGAAGATATTATTTTTCCCAATATAGGCCTCTTAGTGCTCAGAATGTCTAAATTCAGTTTCTACAGAAAGAGTGTTTCAGAAAGGCTCAATCAAAAGTAAGGTTCAACTCTGTTAGTTGAATGCACAGAACAGAAAGAAGTTTCATTCAATGCTTCTGTGTAGTTTATATTTGAACATATTCTTTTTTCCACTATTACCCACTTAGCGCTACGAATGTCCAGTTACATTTTCTTCAGACAGAGTGTTTCAAAACTGCTCAATCAAAAGTATGGTTTAACTCTGTTAGCTGAATGCTCAGATCAGAAAGAAGTTTCACAGAATGCTTCTGTGTAGTTTATATTTGAATATATTCCTTTTTCCACTACTACTCTCTTAGCGCTCCAAATGTCCAGTTGCATTTTCTACAGAAAGAGTGTTCAGATCTGCTCAATCAAAAGTATGGTTTAACTCTGTTAGCTGAATGCACAGATCAGAAAGAAGTTTCACAGAATGATTCTGTGTAGTTTATATTTGGAGACATTCCTTTTTCCACTATTACCCCCTTAGCGCTCCGAATGTCAACTTGCATTTTCTACAGAAAGAGGGTTTCATAACTGCTCAATCAAAAATATGTTTTACCTCTGTTAACTGAATTTACAGATCAGAAATAAGTTTCAGACAATGCTTCTGTGTAGTTTTTATTTGAAGATATTATTTTTCCCAATATAGGCCTCTTAGCGCTCAGAATGTCCTATTGCAGTTTCTACAGAAAGCGTGTTTCAGAAAGGCTCAATCAAAAGTAAGGTTCAACTCTGTTAGTTGAATGCACAGAACAGAAAGAAGTTTCATACAATGCTTCTGTGTAGTTTATATTTGCACATATTCTTTTTTCCACTATTACCCACTTAGCGCTACGAATGTCCAGTTGCATTTTCTACAGACAGAGTGTTTCAAAACTGCTCAATCAAAAGTATGGTTTAACTCTGTTAGCTGAATGCTCAGATCAGAAAGAAGTTTCACAGAATGCTTCTGTGTAGTTTATATTTGAATATATTCCTTTTTCCACTACTACGCTCTTAGCGCTCCAAATGTCCAGTTGCATTTTCTACAGAAAGAGTGTTCAGATCTGCTCAATCAAAAGTATGGTTTAACTCTGTTAGCTGAATGTACAGATCAGAAAGATGTTTCACCGAATGATTCTGTGTAGTTTATATTTGAAGACATTCCTTTTTCCACTATTACCCTCTTAGCGCTCCGAATCTCCACTTGCATTTTCTACAAAAAGAGTGTTTCATAACTGCTCAATCAAAAATATGTTTTATCCCTGTTAACTGAATTTACAGATCAGAAATAAGTTTCACAGAATGCATCTGTGTAGTTTTTATTTGAAGATATTCTTTTTCCCAATGTAGGCCTCTTAGCGCTTAGCATGTCCAATTGCAGTTTCTACAGAATGAGTGTTTCAGAACGGCTCAATCAAAAGTAAGGTTCAACTCTGTTAGTTGAATGCACAGAACAGAAAGAATTTTCACAGAATGCTACTGTGTAGTTTATATTTGAATATATTCCTTTTTCCACTATTACCCTCTTAGCGCTCCGAATGTCCACTTGCATTTTCTACAGAAAGAGTGTTCAGAACTGCGCAATCAAAAGTATGGTTTAACTCTGTTAGCTTAATGAACATATCAGAAATAAGTTTCACACAATGCTTCTGTGTAGTTTTTATTTGAAGATATTATTTTTCCCAATATAGGCCTCTTAGCGCTCAGAATGTCCAATTGCAGTTTCTACAGAACGAGTGTTTCAGAAAGGCTCAATCAAAAGTAAGGTTCAACTCTGTTAGTTGAATGCACAGAACAGAAAGAAGTTTCATACAATGCTTCTGTGTAGTTTATATTTGAACATACTCTTTTTCCCACTATTACCCACTTAGCGCTACGAATGTCCAGTTGCATTTTCTACAGACAGAGTGTTTCAAAACTGCTCAATGAAAAGTATGGTTTAAATCTGTTAGCTGAATGCTCAGATCAGAAAGAAGTTTCACAGAATGCTTCTGTGTAGTTTATATTTGAATATATTCCTTTTTCCACTACTACTCTCTTAGCGCTCCAAATGTCCAGTTGCATTTTCTACAGAAAGAGTGTTCAGATCTGCTCAATCAAAAGTATGGTTTAACTCTGTTAGCTGAATGCACAGATCAGAACGAAGTTTCACAGAATGATTCTGTGTAGTTTATATTTGGAGACATTCCTTTTTCCACTATTACCCTCTTAGCGCTCCGAATCTGCACTTGCCTTTTCTACAGAAACAGTGTTTCAGAACGGCTCAATCAAAATTAAGGTTCAAGTCTTTTAGTTGAACAAACAGAACAGAAAGAAGTTTCACACAATTCTTCTGTGTAGTTTTTATTTGTAGACATTCTTTTTCCCAATATAGGCCTCTTAGCGCTCAGAATGTCCAATTGCAGTTTCTACAGAAAGAGTGTTTCAGAACGGCTCAATCAAAAGTAAGGTTCAACTCTGTTAGTTGAATGCACAGAACAGAAAGAAGTTTCATACAATGCTTCTGTGTAGTTTATATTTGAACATATTCTTTTTTCCACTATTACCCACTTAGCGCTACGAATGTCCAGTTGCATTTTCTACAGACAGAGTGTTTCAAAACTGCTCAATCAAAAGTGTGGTTTAACTCTGTTAGCTGAATGCTCAGATCAGAAAGAAGTTTCACAGAATGCTTCTGTTTAGTTTATATTTGAATATATTCCTTTTTCCACTACTACTCTCTTAGCCCTCCAAATGTCCAGTTGCATTTTCTACAGAAAGAGTGTTCAGATCTGCTCAATCAAAAGTATGCTTTAACTCTGTTAGCTGAATGCACAGATCAGAAAGAAGTTTCACAGAATGATTCTGTGTAGTTTATATTTGGAGACCTTCCTTTTTCCACTATTACCCTCTTAGCGCTCCGAATCTCCACTTGCATTTTCTACAGAAAGAGTGTTTCATAACTGCACAATCAAAAATATGTTTTATCTCTGTTAACTGAATTTACAGATCAGAAATAAGTTTCACAGAATGCATCTGTGTAGTTTTTATTTGAAGATATTCTTTTTCCCAATATAGGCCTCTTAGCGCTTAGCACGTCCAATTGCAGTTTCTACAGAAAGACTGTTTCAGAAGGGCTCAATCAAAAATAAGGTTCAACTCTGTTAGTTGAATGCACAGAACAGAAAGAATTTTCAAAGAAGGCTACTGTGTAGTTTATATTTGAATATATTCCTTTTTCCACTATTACCCTCTTAGCGCTCGGAATGTCCACTTGCATTTTCTACAGAAGGAGTGTTCAGAACTGTGCAATCAAAAGTATGGTTTAACTCTGTTAGCTTAATGAACATATCAGAAATAAGTTTCACACAATGCTTCTGTGTAGTTTTTATTTGAAGATATTATTTTTCCCAATATAGGCCTCTTAGCGCTCAGAATGTCCAATTGCAGTTTCTACAGAAAGAGTGTTTCAGAAAGGCTCAATCAAAAGTAAGGTTCAACTCTGTTAGTTGAATGCACAGAACAGAAAGAAGTTTCATACAATGCTTCTGTGTAGTTTATATTTGAAAATATTCTTTTTTCCACTATTACCCACTTAGCGCTACGAATGTCCAGTTGCATTTTCTACAGACAGAGTGTTTCAAACCTGCTCAATCAAAAGTATGGTTTAACTCTGTTAGCTGAATGCTCAGATCAGAAAGAAGTTTCACAGAATGCTTCTGTGTAGTTTATATATGAATATATTCCTTTTTCCACTACTACTCTCTTAGCGCTCCAAATGTCCAGTTGCATTTTCTACAGAAAGAGTGTTCAGATCTGCTCAATCAAAAGTATGTTTTAACTCTGTTAGCTGAATGCACAGATCAGAAAGAAGTTTCACAGAATGATTCTGTGTAGTTTATATTTGGAGACATTCCTTTTTCCACTATTAACCTCTCAGCGCTCCGAATCTCCACTTGCATTTTCTACAGAAAGAGTGTTTCAGAACGGCTCAATCAAAACTAAGGTTCAATTCTTTTAGTTGAACAAACAGAACAGAAAGAAGTTTCACACAATTCTTCTGTGTAGATTTTATTTGTAGACATTCTTTTTCCCAATATAGGCCTCTTAGCGCTCAGAATGTCCAATTGCAATTTCTACAGAAAGAGTGTTTCAGAACAGCTCAATCAAAAGTAAGGTTCAACTCTGTTAGTTGAATGCACAGAACAGAAAGAAGTTTCATACAATGCTTCTGTGTAGTTTATATTTGAACATATTCTTTTTTCCACTATTACCCACTTAGCGCTACGAATGTCCAGTTGCATTTTCTACAGACAGAGTGTTTCAAAACTGCTCAATCAAAAGTATGGTTTAACTCTGTTAGCTGAATGCTCAGATCAGAAAGAAGTTCCACAGAATGCTTCTGTGTAGTTTATATTTGAATATATTCCTTTTTCCACTACTACTCTCTTAGCGCTCCAAATGTCCAGTTGCATTTTCTACAGAAAGAGTGTTCAGATCTGCTCAATCAAAAGTATGTTTTAACTCTGTTAGCTGAATGCACAGATCAGAAAGAAGTTTCACAGAATGCTTCTGTGTAGTTTATATTTGAATATATTCCTTTTTCCAATACTACGTTCTTAGCGCTCCAAATGTCCAGTTGCATTTTCTACAGAAAGAGTGTTCAGATCTGCTCAATCAAAAGTATGGTTTAACTCTGTTAGCTGAATGCACAGATCAGAAAGAAGTTTCACCGAATGATTCTGTGTAGTTTATATTTGAAGACATTCCTTTTTCCACTATTAACCTCTTAGCGCTCCGAATCTCCACTTGCATTTTCTACAAAAAGAGTGTTTCATAACTGCTCAATCAAAAATATGTTTTATCTCTGTTAACTGAATTTACAGATCAGAAATAAGTTTCACAGAATGCATCTGTGTAGTTTTTATTTGAAGATATTCTTTTTCCCAATGTAGGCCTCTTAGCGCTTAGCATGTCCAATTGCAGTTTCTACAGAAAGAGTGTTTCAGAACGGCTCAATCAAAAGTAAGGTTCAACTCTGTTAGTTGAATGCACAGAACAGAAAGAATTTTCACAGAATGCTACTGTGTAGTTTATATTTGAATATATTCCTTTTTCCACTATTACCCTCTTAGCGCTCAGAATGTCCACTTGCATTTTCTACAGAAAGAGTGTTCAGAACTGCGCAATCAAAAGTATGGTTTAACTCTGTTAGCTTCATGAACATATCAGAAATAAATTTCACACAATGCTTCTGTGTAGTTTTTATTTGAAGATATTATTTTTCCCAATATAGGCCTCTTAGCGCTCAGAATGTCCAATTGCAGTTTCTACAGAAAGAGTATTTCAGAAACGCTCAATCAAAAGTAAGGTTCAACTCTGTTAGTTGAATGCACAGAACAGAAAGAAGTTTCATACAATGCTTCTGTGTAGTTTATATTTGAACATATTCTTTTTTCCACTATTACCCACTTAGCGCTACGAATGTCCAGTTGCATTTTCTACAGACAGAGTGTTTCAAAACTGCTCAATCAAACGTATGGTTTAACTCTGTTAGCTGAATGCTCAGATCAGAAAGAAGTTTCACAGAATGCTTCTGTGTAGTTTATATTTGAATATATTCCTTTTTCCACTACTACGCTCTTAGCGCTCCAAATGTCCAGTTGCATTTTCTACAGAAAGGGTGTTCAGATCTGCTCAATCAAAAGTATGGTTTAACTCTGTTAGCTGAATGCACAGATCAGAAAGAGGTTTCACCGAATGATTCTGTGTAGTTTATATTTGAAGACATTCCTTTTTCCACCATTACCCTCTTAGCGCTCTGAATCTCCACTTGCATTTTCTACAAAAAGAGTGTTTCATAACTGCTCAATCAAAAATATGTTTTATCTCTGTTAACTGAATTTACAGATCAGAAATAAGTTTCACAGAATGCATCTGTGTAGTTTTTATTTGAAGATATTCTTTTTCCCAATGTAGGCCTCTTAGCGCTTAGCATGTCCAATTGCAGTTTCTACAGAAAGAGTGTTTCAGAACGGTTCAATCAAAAGTAAAGTTCAACTCTGTTAGTTGAATGCACAGAACAGAAAGAATTTTCACAGAATGCTACTGTGTAGTTTATATTTGAATATATTCCTTTTTCCACTATTACCCTCTTAGCGCTCCGAATGTCCACTTGCATTTTCTACAGAAAGAGTGTTCAGAACTGCGCAATCAAAAGTATGGTTTAACTCTGTTAGCTTAATGAACATATCAGAAATAAGTTTCACACAATGCTTCTGTGTAGTTTTTATTTGAAGATATTATTTTTCCCAATATAGGCCTCTTAGCGCTCAGAATGTCCAATTGCAGTTTCTACAGAAAGAGTGTTTCAGAAAGGCTCAATCAAAAGTAAGGTTCAACTCTGTTAGTTGAATGCACAGAACAGAAAGAAGTTTCATACAATGCTTCTGTGTAGTTTATATTTGAACATATTCTTTTTTCCACTATTACCCACTTAGCGCTACGAATGTCCAGTTGCATTTTCTACAGACAGAGTGTTTCAAAACTGCTCAATCAAAAGTATGGTTTAACTCTGTTAGCTGAATGCTCAGATCAGAAAGAAGTTTCACAGAATGCTTCTGTGTAGTTTATATTTGAATATATTCCTTTTTCCACTACTACGCTCTTAGCGCTCCAAATGTACAGTTGCATTTTCTACAGAAAGAGTGTTCAGATCTGCTCAATCAAAAGTATGGTTTAACTCTGTTAGCTTCATGAACATATCAGAAATAAGTTTCACACAATGCTTCTGTGTAGTTTTTATTTGAAGATATTATTTTTCCCAATATAGGCGTCTTAGCGCTCAGAATGTCCAATTGCAGTTTCTACAGAAAGAGTGTTTCAGAAACGCTCAATCAAAAGTAAGGTTCAACTCTGTTAGTTGAATGCACAGAACAGAAAGAAGTTTCCTACAATGCTTCTGTGTAGTTTATATTTGAACATATTCTTTTTTCCACTATTACCCACTTAGCGCTACGAATGTCCAGTTGCATTTTCTACAGACAGAGTGTTTCAAAACTGCTCAATCAAACGTATGGTTTAACTCTGTTAGCTGAATGCTCAGATCAGAAAGAAGTTTCACAGAATGCTTCTGTGTAGTTTATATTTGAATATATTCCTTTTTCCACTACTACGCTCTTAGCGCTCCAAATGTCCAGTTGCATTTTCTACAGAAAGAGTGTTCAGATCTGCTCAATCAAAAGTATGGTTTAACACTGTTAGCTGAATGCACAGATCAGAAAGAAGTTTCACCGAATGATTCTGTGTAGTTTACATTTGAAGACATTCCTTTTTCCACTATTACCCTCTTAGCGCTCCGAATCTCCACTTTCATTTTCTACAAAAAGAGTGTTTCATTACTGCTCAATCAAAAATATGTTTTATCTCTGTTAACTGAATTTACAGATCAGAAATAAGTTTCACAGAATGCATCTGTGTAGTTTTTATTTGAAGATATTCTTTTTCCCAATGTAGGCCTCTTAGCGCTTAGCATGTCCAATTGCAGTTTCTACAGAAAGAGTGTTTCAGAACGGCTCAATCAAAAGTAAAGTTCAACTCTGTTAGTTGAATGCACAGAACAGAAAGAATTTTCACAGAATGCTACTGTGTAGTTTATATTTGAATATATTCCTTTTTCCACTATTACCCTCTTAGCGCTCCGAATGTCCACTTGCATTTTCTACAGAAAGAGTGTTCAGAACTGCGCAATCAAAAGTATGGTTTAACTCTGTTAGCTTAATGAACATATCAGAAATAAGTTTCACACAATGCTTCTGTGTAGTTTTTATTTGAAGATATTATTTTTCCCAATATAGGCCTCTTAGCGCTCAGAATGTCCAATTGCAGTTTCTACAGAAAGAGTGTTTCAGAAAGGCTCAATCAAAAGTAAGGTTCAACTCTGTTAGTTGAATGCACAGAACAGAAAGTAGTTTCATACAATGCTTCTGTGTAGTTTATATTTGAACATATTCTTTTTTCCACTATTACCCACTTAGCGCTACGAATGTCCAGTTGCATTTTCTACAGACAGAGTGTTTCAAAACTGCTCAATAAAAAGTATGGTTTAACTCTGTTAGCTGAATGCCCAGATCAGAAAGAAGTTTCACAGAATGCTTCTGTGTAGTTTATATTTGAATATATTCCTTTTTCCACTACTACTCTCTTAGCGCTCCAAATGTCCAGTTGCATTTTCTACAGAAAGAGTGTTCAGATCTGCTCAATCAAAAGTATGGTTTAACTCTGTTAGCTGAATGCACAGATCAGAAAGAAGTTTCACAGAATGATTCTGTGTAGTTTATATTTGGAGACATTCCTTTTTCCACTATTACCCTCTTAGCGCTCCGAATCTCCACTTGCATTTTCTACAGAAAGAGTGTTTCAGAACGGCTCAATCAAAACTAAGGTTCAACTCTTTTAGTTGAACAAACAGAACAGAAAGAAGTTTCACACAATTCTTCTGTGTAGTTTTTATTTGTAGACATTCTTTTTCCCAATATAGGCCTCTTAGCGCTCAGAATGTCCAATTGCAGATTCTACAGAAAGAGTGTTTCAGAACGGCTCAATCAAAAGTAAGGTTCAACTCTGTTAGTTGAATGCACAGAACAGAAAGAAGTTTCATACAATGCTTCTGTGTAGTTTATATTTGAACATATTCTTTTTTCCACTATTACCCACTTAGCGCTACGAATGTCCAGTTGCATTTTCTACAGACAGAGTGTTTCAAAACTGCTCAATCAAAAGTATGGTTTAACTCTGTTAGCTGAATGCTCAGATCAGAAAGAAGTTCCACAGAATGCTTCTGTGTAGTTTATATTTGAATATATTCCTTTTTCCACTACTACTCTCTTAGCGCTCCAAATGTCCAGTTGCATTTTCTACAGAAAGAGTGTTCAGATCTGCTCAATCAAAAGTATGGTTTAACTCTGTTAGCTGAATGCACAGATCAGAAAGAAGTTTCACAGAATGCTTCTGTGTAGTTTATATTTGAATATATTCCTTTTTCCACTACTACGCTCTTAGCGCTCCAAATGTCCAGTTGCATTTTCTACAGAAAGAGTGTTCAGATCTGCTCAATCAAAAGTATGGTTTAACTCTGTTAGCTGAATGCACATATCAGAAAGAAGTTTCACCGAATGATTCTGTGTAGTTTATATTTGAAGACATTCCTTTTTCCACTATTAACCTCTTAGCGCTCCGAATCTCCACTTGCATTTTCTACAAAAAGAGTGTTTCATAACTGCTCAATCAAAAATATGTTTTATCTCTGTTAACTGAATTTACAGATCAGAAATAAGTTTCACAGAATGCATCTGTGTAGTTTTTATTTGAAGATATTCTTTTTCCCAATGTAGGCCTCTTAGCGCTTAGCATGTCCAATTGCAGTTTCTACAGAAAGAGTGTTTCAGAACGGCTCAATCAAAAGTAAGGTTCAACTCTGTTAGTTGAATGCACAGAACAGAAAGAATTTTCACAGAATGATACTGTGTAGTTTATATTTGAATATATTCCTTTTTCCACTATTACCCTCTTAGCGCTCCGAATGTCCACTTGCATTTTCTACAGAAAGAGTGTTCAGAACTGCGCAATCAAAAGTATGGTTTATCTCTGTTAGCTTCATGAACATATCAGAAATAAATTTCACACAATGCTTCTGTGTAGTTTTTATTTGAAGATATTATTTTTCCCAATATAGGCCTCTTAGCGCTCAGAATGTCCAATTGCAGTTTCTACAGAAAGAGTGTTTCAGAAACGCTCAATCAAAAGTAAGGTTCAACTCTGTTAGTTGAATGCACAGAACAGAAAGAAGTTTCATACAATGCTTCTGTGTAGTTTATATTTGAACATATTCTTTTTTCCACTATTACCCACTTAGCGCTACGAATGTCCAGTTGCATTTTCTACAGACAGAGTGTTTCAAAACTGCTCAATCAAACGTATGGTTTAACTCTGTTAGCTGAATGCTCAGATCAGAAAGAAGTTTCACAGAATGCTTCTGTGTAGTTTATATTTGAATATACTCCTTTTTCCACTACTACGCTCTTAGCGCTCCAAATGTCCAGTTGCATTTTCTACAGAAAGAGTGTTCAGATCTGCTCAATCAAAAGTATGGTTTAACTCTGTTAGCTGAATGCACAGATCAGAAAGAGGTTTCACCGAATGATTCTGTGTAGTTTATATTTGAAGACATTCCTTTTTCCACCATTACCCTCTTAGCGCTCTGAATCTCCACTTGCATTTTCTACAAAAAGAGTGTTTCATAACTGCTCAATCAAAAATATGTTTTATCTCTGTTAACTGAATTTACAGATCAGAAATAAGTTTCACAGAATGCATCTGTGTAGTTTTTATTTGAAGATATTCTTTTTCCCAATGTAGGCCTCTTAGCGCTTAGCATGTCCAATTGCAGTTTCTACAGAAAGTGTGTTTCAGAACGGCTCAATCAAAAGTAAAGTTCAACTCTGTTAGTTGAATGCACAGAACAGAAAGAATTTTCACAGAATGCTACTGTGTAGTTTATATTTGAATATATTCCTTTTTCCACTATTACCCTCTTAGCGCTCCGAATGTCCACTTGCATTTTCTACAGAAAGAGTGTTCAGAACTGCGCAATCAAAAGTATGGTTTAACTCTGTTAGCTTAATGAACATATCAGAAATAAGTTTCACACAATGCTTCTGTGTAGTTTTTATTTGAAGATATTATTTTTCCCAATATAGGCCTCTTAGCGCTCAGAATGTCCAATTGCAGTTTCTACAGAAAGAGTGTTTCAGAAAGGCTCAATCAAAAGTAAGGTTCAACTCTGTTAGTTGAATGCACAGAACAGAAAGAAGTTTCATACAATGCTTCTGTGTAGTTTATATTTGAACATATTCTTTTTTCCACTATTACCCACTTAGCGCTACGAATGTCCAGTTGCATTTTCTACAGACAGAGTGTTTCAAAACTGCTCAATCAAAAGTATGGTTTAATTCTGTTAGCTGAATGCTCAGATCAGAAAGAAGTTTCACAGAATGCTTCTGTGTAGTTCACATTTGAATATATTCCTTTTTCCACTACTACGCTCTTAGCGCTCCAAATGTCCAGTTGCATTTTCTACAGAAAGAGTGTTCAGATCTGCTCAATCAAAAGTATGGTTTAACTCTGTTAGCTTCATGAACATATCAGAAATAAGTTTCACACAATGCTTCTGTGTAGTTTTTATTTGAAGATATTATTTTTCCCAATATAGGCCTCTTAGCGCTCAGAATGTCCAATTGCAGTTTCTACAGAAAGAGTGTTTCAGAAACGCTCAATCAAAAGTAAGGTTCAACTCTGTTAGTTGAATGCACAGAACAGAAAGAAGTTTCCTACAATGCTTCTGTGTAGTTTATATTTGAACATATTCTTTTTTCCACTATTACCCACTTAGCGCTACGAATGTCCAGTTGCATTTTCTACAGACAGAGTGTTTCAAAACTGCTCAATCAAACGTATGGTTTAACTCTGTTAGCTGAATGCTCAGATCAGAAAAAGTTTCACAGAATGCTTCTGTGTAGTTTATATTTGAATATATTCCTTTTTCCACTACTACGCTCTTAGCGCTCAAAATGTCCAGTTGCATTTTCTACAGAAAGAGTGTTCAGATCTGCTCAATCAAAAGTATGGTTTAACTCTGTTAGCTGAATGCACAGATCAGAAAGAAGTTTCACCGAATGTTTCTGTGTAGTTTATATTTGAAGACATTCCTTTTTCCACCATTACCCTCTTAGCGCTCCGAATCTCCACTTGCATTTTCTACAAAAAGAGTGTTTCATAACTGCTCAATCAAAAATATGTTTTATCTCTGTTAACTGAATTTACAGATCAGAAATAAGTTTCACAGAATGCATCTGTGTAGTTTTTATTTGAAGATATTCTTTTTCCCAATGTAGGCCTCTTAGCGCTTAGCATGTCCAATTGCAGTTTCTACAGAAAGAGTGTTTCTGAACGGCTCAATCAAAAGTAAAGTTCAACTCTGTTAGTTGAATGCACAGAACAGAAAGAATTTTCACAGAATGCTACTGTGTAGTTTATATTTGAATATATTCCTTTTTCCACTATTACCCTCTTAGCGCTCCGAATGTCCACTTGCATTTTCTACAGAAAGAGTGTTCAGAACTGCGCAATCAAAAGTATGGTTTAACTCTGTTAGCTTAATGAACATATCAGAAATAAGTTTCACACAATGATTCTGTGTAGTTTTTATTTGAAGATATTATTTTTCCCAATATAGGCCTCTTAGCGCTCAGAATGTCCAATTGCAGTTTCTACAGAAAGAGTGTTTCAGAAAGGCTCAATCAAAAGTAAGGTTCAACTCTGTTAGTTGAATGCACAGAACAGAAAGAAGTTTCATACAATGCTTCTGTGTAGTTTATATTTGAACATATTCTTTTTTCCACTATTACCCACTTAGCGCTACGAATGTCCAGTTGCATTTTCTACAGACAGAGTGTTTCAAAACTGCTCAATAAAAAGTATGGTTTAACTCTGTTAGCTGAATGCCCAGATCAGAAAGAAGTTTCACAGAATGCTTCTGTGTAGTTTATATTTCAATATATTCCTTTTTCCACTACTACGCTCTTAGCGCTCCAAATGTCCAGTTGCATTTTCTACAGAAAGAGTGTTCAGATCTGCTCAATCAAAAGTATGGTTTAACACTGTTAGCTGAATTCACAGATCAGAAAGAAGTTTCACCAAATGATTCTGTGTAGTTTATATTTGTAGACATTCCTTTTTCCACCATTACCCTCTTAGCGCTCCGAATCTCCACTTGCATTTTCTACAAAAAGAGTGTTTCATAACTGCTCAATTAAAAATATGTTTTTTCTCTGTTAACTGAATTTACAGATCAGAAATAAGTTTCACAGAATGCATCTGTGTAGTTTTTATTTGAAGATATTATTTTTCCCAATGTAGGCCTCTTAGCGCTTAGCATGTTCAATTGCAGTTTCTACAGAAAGAGTGTTTCAGAACGGCTCAATCAAAAGTAAGGTTCAACTCTGTTAGTTGAATGCACAGAACAGAAAGAATTTTCACAGAATGCTACTGTGTAGTTTATTTTTGAATATATTCATTTTTCCACTATTACCCTCTTATCGCTCCGAATGTCCACTTGCATTTTCTACAGAAAGAGTGTTCAGAACTGCGCAATCAAAAGTATGGTTTAACTCTGTTAGCTTAATGAACATATCAGAAATAAGTTTCACACAATGCTTCTGTGTAGTTTTTATTTGAAGATATTATTTTTCCCAATATAGGCCTCTTAGCGCTCAGAATGTCCAATTGCAGTTTCTACAGAAAGAGTGTTTCAGAAAGGCTCAATCAAAAATAAGGTTCAACTCTGTTAGTTGAATGCACACAACAGAAAGAAGTTTCATACAATGCTTCTGTGTATTTTATATTTGAATATATTCTTTTTTCCACTATTACCCACTTAGCGCTACGAATGTCCAGTTGCATTTTCTACAGGCAGAGTGTTTCAAAACTGCTCAATCAAAAGTATGGTTTAACTCTGTTAGCTGAATGCTCAGATCAGAAAGAAGTTTCACAGAATGCTTCTGTGTAGTTTATATTTGAATATATTCCTTTTTCCACTACTACTCTCTTAGCGCTCCAAATGTCCAGTTGCATTTTCTACAGAAAGAGTGTTCAGATCTGCTCAATCAAAAGTATGGTTTAACTCTGTTAGCTGAATGCACAGATCAGAAAGAAGTTTCACAGAATGATTCTGTGTAGTTTATATTTGGAGACATTCCTTTTTCCACTATTACCCTCTTAGCGCTCCGAATCTCCACTTGCATTTTCTACAGAAAGAGTGTTTCAGAACGGCTCAATCAAAACTAAGGTTCAACTCTTTTAGTTGAACAAACAGAACAGAAAGAAGTTTCACCCAATTCTTCTGTGTAGTTTTTATTTGTAGACATTCTTTTTCCCAATATAGGCCTCTTAGCGCTCAGAATGTCCAATTGCAGTTTCTACAGAAAGAGTGTTTCAGAACGGCTCAATCAAAAGTAAGGTTAAACTCTGTTAGTTGAATGCACAGAACAGAAAGAAGTTTCATACAATGCTTCTGTGTAGTTTATATTTGAACATATTCTTTTTTTTACTATTACCCACTTAGCCCTACGAATGTCCAGTTGCATTTTCTACAGACAGATTGTTTCAAAACTGCTCAATCAAAAGTATGGTTTAAATCTGTTAGCTGAATGCTCAGATCAGAAAGAAGTTTCACAGAATGCTTCTGTGTAGTTTATATTTGAATATATTCCTTTTTCCACTACTACGCTCTTAGCGCTCCAAATGTCCAGTTGCATTTTCTACAGAAAGAGTGTTCAGATCTGCTCAATCAAAAGTATGGTTTAACTCTGTTAGCTGAATGCACAGATCAGAAAGAAGTTTCACCGAATGATTCTGAGTTGTTTATATTTGAAGACATTCCTTTTTCCACTATTACCCTCTTAGCGCTCCGAATCTCCACTTGCATTTTCTACAAAAAGAGTGTTTCATAACTGCTCAATCAAAAATATGTTTTATCTCTGTTAACTGAATTTACAGATCAGAAATAAGTTTCACAGAATGCATCTGTGTTGTTTTTATTTGAAGATATGCTTTTTCCCAATGTAGGCCTCTTAGCGCTTAGCATGTCCAATTGCAGTTTCTAAAGAAAGAATGTTTCAGAACGGCTCAATCAAAAGTAAGGTTCAACTCTGTTAGTTGAATGCACAGAACAGAAAGAATTTTCACAGAATGCTACTGTGTAGTTTATATTTGAATATATTCGTTTTTCCACTATTACCCTCTTAGCGCTCCGAATGTCCACTTGCATTTTCTACAGAAAGAGTGTTCAGAACTGCGCAATCAAAAGTATGGTTTAACTCTGTTAGCTTAATGAACATATCAGAAATAAGTTTCACACAAAGCTTCTGTGTAGTTTTTATTTGAAGATATTATTTTTCCCAATATAGGTATCTTAGCGCTCAGAGTGTCCAATTGCAGTTTCTACAGAAAGAGTGTTTCAGAAAGGTTCAATCAAAAGTAAGGTCCAAATCTGTTAGTTGAATGCACAGAACAGAAACAAGTTTCATACAATGCTTCTGTGTAGTTTATATTTGAACATATTCTTTTTTCCACTATTACCCACTTAGCGCTACGAATGTCCAGTTGCATTTTCTACAGACAGAGTGTTTCAAAACTGCTCAATAAAAAGTATGGTTTAACTCTGTTAGCTGAATGCTCAGATCAGAAAGAAGTTTCACAGAATGCTTCTGTGTAGTTTATATTTGAATATATTACTTTTTCCACTACTACGCTCTTAGCGCTCCAAATGTCCAGTTGCATTTTCTACAGAAAGAGTGTTCAGATCTGCTCAATCAAAAGTATGGTTTAACTCTGTTAGCTGAATGCACAGATCAGAAAAAAGTTTCACCGAATTATTCTGTGTAGTTTATAATTGAAGACATTCCTTTTTCCACCATTACCCTCTTAGCGCTCCGAATCTCCACTTGCATTTTCTACAAAAAGAGTGTTTCATAACTGCTCAATCAAAAATATGTTTTATCTCTGTTAACTGAGTTTACAGATCAGAAATAAGTTTCACAGAATGCATCTGTGTAGTTTTTATTTGAAGATATTCTTTTTCCCAATGTAGGCCTCTTAGCGCTTAGCATGTCCAATTGCAGTTTCTACAGAAAGAGTGTTTCAGAACGGCTCAATCAAAAGTAAAGTTCAACTCTGTTAGTTGAATGCACAGAACAGAAAGAATTTTCACAGAATGCTACTGTGTAGTTTATATTTGAATATATTCCTTTTTCCACTATTACCCTCTTAGCGCTCCGAATGTCCACTTGCATTTTCTACAGAAAGAGTGTTCAGAACTGCGCAATCAAAAGTATGGTTTAACTCTGTTGGCTTAATGAACATATCAGAAATAAGTTTCACACAATGCTTCTGTGTAGTTTTTATTTGAAGATATTATTTTTCCCAATATAGGCCTCTTAGCGCTCAGAGTGTCCAATTGCAGTTTCTACAGAAAGAGTGTTTCAGAAAGGCTCAATCAAAAGTAAGGTTCAACTCTGTTAGTTGAATGCACAGAACAGAAAGTAGTTTCATACAATGCTTCGGTGTAGTTTATATTTGAACATATTCTTTTTTCCACTATTACCCACTTAGCGCTACGAATGTCCAGTTGCATTTTCTACAGACAGAGTGTTTCAAAACTGCTCAATAAAAAGTATGGTTTAACTCTGTTAGCTGAATGCCCAGATCAGAAAGAAGTTTCACAGAATGCTTCTGTGTAGTTTATATTTGAATATATTCCTTTTTCCACTACTACGCTCTTAGCGCTCAAAATGTCCAGTTGCATTTTCTACAGAAAGAGTGTTCAGATCTGCTCAATCAAAAGTATGGTTTAACTCTGTTAGCTGAATTCACAGATCAGAAAGAAGTTTCACCGAATGATTCTGTGTAGTTTATATTTGAAGACATTCCTTTTTCCACCATTAAACTCTTAGCGCTCCGAATCTCCACTTGCATTTTCTACAAAAAGAGTGTTTCATAACTGCTCAATCAAAAATATGTTTTATCTCTGTTAACTGAATTTACAGATCAGAAATAAGTTTCACAGAATGCATCTGTGTAGTTTTTATTTGAAGATATTATTTTTCCCAATGTAGGCCTCTTAGCGCTTAGCATGTCCAATTGCAGTTTCTACAGAAAGAGTGTTTCAGAACGGCTCAATCAAAAGTAAGGTTCAACTCTGTTAGTTGAATGCACAGAACAGAAAGAATTTTCACAGAATGCTACTGTGTAGTTTATTTTTGAATATATTCCTTTTTCCACTATTACCCTCTTAGCGCTCCGAATGTCCACTTGCATTTTCTACAGAAAGAGTGTTCAGAACTGCGCAATCAAAAGTATGGTTTAACTCTGTTAGCTTAACGAACATATCAGAAATAAGTTTCACACAATGCTTCTGTGTAGTTTTTATTTGAAGATATTATTTTTCCCAATAGAGGCCTCTTAGCGCTCAGAATGTCCAATTGCAGTTTCTACAGAAAGAGTGTTTCAGAAAGGCTCAATCAAAAGTAAGGTTCAACTCTGTTATTTGAATGCACAGAACAGAAAGAAGTTTCATACAATGCTTCTGTGTATTTTATATTTGAATATATTCTTTTTTCCACTATTACCCACTTAGCGCTACGAATGTCCAGTTGCATTTTCTACAGACAGAGTGTTTCAAAACTGCTCAATCAAAAGTATGGTTTAACTCTGTTAGCTGAATGCTCAGATCAGAAAGAAGTTTCACAGAATGCTTCTGTGTAGTTTATATTTGAATATATTCCTTTTTCCACTACTACTCTCTTAGCGCTCCAAATGTCCAGTTGCATTTTCTACAGAAAGAGTGTTCAGATCTGCTCAATCAAAAGTATGGTTTAACTCTGTTAGCTGAATGCACAGATCAGAAAGATGTTTCACAGAATGATTCTGTGTAGTTTATATTTGGAGACATTCCTTTTTCCACTATTACCCTCCTAGCGCTCCGAATCTCCACTTGCATTTTCTACAGAAAGAGTGTTTCAGAACGGATCAATCAAAACTAAGGTTCAACTCTTTTAGTTGAACAAACAGAACAGAAAGAAGTTTCACCCAATTCTTCTGTGTAGTTTTTATTTGTTGGCATTCTTTTTCCCAATAAAGGCCTCTTAGCGCTCAGAATGTCCAATTGCAGTTTCTACAGAAAGAGTGTTTCAGAACGGCTCAATCAAAAGTAAGGTTCAACTCTGTTAGTTGAATGCACAGAACAGAAAGAAGTTTCATACAATGCTTCTGTGTAGTTTATATTTGAACATATTCTTTTTTCCACTATTACCCACTTAGCGCTACGAATGTCCAGTTGCATTTTCTACAGACAGAGTGTTTCAAAACTGCTCAATCAAAAGTATGGTTTAACTCTGTTAGCTGAATGCTCAGATCAGAAAGAAGTTTCACAGAATGCTTCTGTGTAGTTTATATTTGAATATATTCCTTTTTCCACTACTACGCTCTTAGCGCTCCAAATGTCCAGTTGCATTTTCTACAGAAAGAGTGTTCAGATCTGCTCAATCAAAAGTATGGTTTAACTCTGTTAGCTGAATGCACAGATCAGAAAGAAGTTTCACCGAATGATTCTGTGTAGTTTATATTTGAAGACATTCCTTTTTCCACCATTACCCTCTTAGCGCTCCGAATCTCCACTTGCATTTTCTACAAAAAGAGTGTTTCATAACTGCTCAATCAAAAATATGTTTTATCTCTGTTAACTGAATTTACAGATCAGAAATAAGTTTCACAGAATGCATCTGTGTTGTTTTTATTTGAAGATATGCTTTTTCCAAATGTAGGCCTCTTAGCGCTTAGCATGTCCAATTGCAGTTTCTACAGAAAGAGTGTTTCAGAACGGCTCAATCAAAAGTAAGGTTCAACTCTGTTAGTTGAATGCACAGAACAGAAAGAATTTTCACAGAATGCTACTGTGTAGTTTATATTTGAATATATTCCTTTTTCCACTATTACCCTCTTAGCGCTCCGAATGTCCACTTGCATTTTCTACAGAAAGAGTGTTCAGAACTGCGCAATCAAAAGTATGGTTTAACTCTGTTAGCTTACTGATCATATCAGAAATTAGTTTCACACAATGCTTCTGTGTAGTTTTTATTTGAAGATATTATTTTTCCCAATATAGGCCTCTTAGGGCCCAGAATGTCCAATTGCAGTTTCTACAGAAAGAGTGTTTCAGAAAGGCTCAATCAAAAGTAAGGTTCAACTCTGTTAGTTGAATGCACAGAACAGAAAGAAGTTTCATACAATGCTTCTGTGTAGTTTATATTTGAACATATTCTTTTTTCCACTATTACCCACTTAGATCTACGAATGTCCAGTTGCATTTTCTACAGACAGAGTGTTTCAAAACTGCTCAATCAAAAGTATGGTTTAACTCTGTTAGCTGAATGCTCAGATCAGAAAGAAGTTTCACAGAATGCTTCTGTGTAGTTTATATTTGAATATATTCCTTTTTCCACTACTACTCTCTTAGCGCTCCAAATGTCCAGTTGCATTTTCTACAGAAAGAGTGTTCAGATCTGCTCAATCAAAAGTATGGTTTAACTCTGTTAGCTGAATGCACAGATCAGAAAGAAGTTTCGCAGAATGATTCTGTGTAGTTTATATTTGGAGACATTCCTTTTTCCACTATTACCCTCTTAGCGCTCCGAATCTCCACTTGCATTTTCTACAGAAAGAGTGTTTCAGAACGGCTCAATCAAAACTAAGGTTCAACTCTTTTAGTTGAACAAACAGAACAGAAAGAAGTTTCACCCAATTCTTCTGTGTAGTTTTTATTTGTAGACATTCTTTTTCCCAATATAGGCCTCTTAGCGCTCAGAATGTCCAATTGCAGTTTCTACAGAAAGAGTGTTTCAGAACGGCTCAATCAAAAGTAAGGTTCAACTCTGTTAGTTGAATGCACAGAACAGAAAGAAGTTTCATACAATGCTTCTGTGTAGTTTATATTTGAACATATTCTTTTTTCCACTATTACCCACTTAGCGCTACGAATGTCCATTTGCATTTTCTACAGACAGAGTGTTTCAAAACTGCTCAATCAAAATTATAGTTTAACTCTGTTAGCTGAGTGCTCAGATCAGAAAGAAGTTTCACAGAATGCTTCTGTGTAGTTTATATTTGAATATATTCCTTTTTCCACTACTACGCTCTTAGCGCTCCAAATGTCCAGTTGCATTTTCTACAGAAAGAGTGTTCAGATCTGCTCAATCAAAAGTATGGTTTAACTCTGTTAGCTGAATGCACAGATCAGAAAGAAGTTTCACCGAATGATTCTGTGTAGTTTATATTTGAAGACATTCCTTGTTCCACTATTACCCTCTTAGCGCTCCGAATCTCCACTTGCATTTTCTACAAAAAGAGTGTTTCATAACTGCTCAATCAAAAATATGTTTTATCTCTGTTAACTGAATTTACAGATCAGAAATAAGTTTCACAGAATGCATCTGTGTTGTTTTTATTTGAAGATATGCTTTTTCCCAATGTAGGCCTCTTAGCGCTTAGCATGTCCAATTGCAGTTTCTACAGAAGGAGTGTTTCAGAACGGCTCAATCAAAAGTAAGGTTCAACTCTGTTAGTTGAATGCACAGAACAGAAAGAATTTTCACAGAATGCTACTGTGTAGTTTATATTTGAATATATTCCTTTTTCCACTATTACCCTCTTAGCGCTCCGAATGTCCACTTGCATTTTCTACAGAAAGAGTGTTCAGAACTGCGCAATCAAAAGTATGGTTTAACTCTGTTAGCTTACTGAACATATCAGAAATAAGTTTCACACAATGCTTCTGTGTAGTTTTTATTTGAAGATATTATTTTTCCCAATATAGGCCTCTTAGGGCTCAGAATGTCCAATTGCAGTTTCTACAGAAAGAGTGTTTCAGAAAGGCTCAATCAAAAGTAAGGTTCAACTCTGTTAGTTGAATGCACAGAACAGAAAGAAGTTTCATACAATGCTTCTGTGTAGTTTATATTTGAACATATTCTTTTTTCCACTATTACCCACTTAGCTCTACGAATGTCCAGTTGCATTTTCTACAGACAGAGTGTTTCAAAACTGCTCAATCAAAAGTATGGTTTAACTCTGTTAGCTGAATGCTCAGATCAGAAAGAAGTTTCACAGAATGCTTCTGTGTAGTTTATATTTGAATATATTCCTTTTTCCACTACTACTCTCTTAGCGCTCCAAATGTCCAGTTGCATTTTCTACAGAAAGAGTGTTCAGATCTGCTCAATCAAAAGTATGGTTTAACTCTGTTTGCTGAATGCACAGATCAGAAAGAAGTTTCGCAGAATGATTCTGTGTAGTTTATATTTGGAGACATTCCTTTTTCCACTATTACCCTCTTAGCGCTCCGAATCTCCACTTGCATTTTCTACAGAAAGAGTGTTTCAGAACGGCTCAATCAAAACTAAGGTTCAACTCTTTTAGTTGAACAAACAGAACAGAAAGAAGTTTCACCCAATTCTTCTATGTAATTTTTATTTGTAGACATTCTTTTTCCCAATATAGGCCTCTTAGCGCTCAGAATGTCCAATTGCAGTTTCTACAGAAAGAGTGTTTCAGAACGGCTCAATCAAAAGTAAGGTTCAACTCTGTTAGTTGAATGCACAGAACAGAAAGAAGTTTCATACAATGCTTCTGTGTAGTTTATATTTGAACATATTCTTTTTTCCACTATTACCCACTTAGCGCTACGAATGTCCAGTTGCATTTTCTACAGACAGAGTGTTTCAAATCTGCTCAATCAAAATTATGGTTTAACTCTGTTAGCTGAATGCGCAGATCAGAAAGAAGTTTCACAGAATGCTTCTGTGTAGTTTATATTTGAATATATTCCTTTTTCCACTACTACGCTCTTAGCGCTCCAAATGTCCAGTTGCATTTTCTACAGAAAGAGTGTTCAGATCTGCTCAATCAAAAGTATGGTTTAACTCTGTTAGCTGAATGCACAGATCAGAAAGAAGTTTCACCGAATGATTCTGTGTAGTTTATATTTTAAGACATT
Source organism: Symphalangus syndactylus (assembly GCF_028878055.3). Classification (NCBI taxonomy): domain Eukaryota; kingdom Metazoa; phylum Chordata; class Mammalia; order Primates; family Hylobatidae; genus Symphalangus; species Symphalangus syndactylus. The sequence continues at coordinate 5,568,795 of NC_072445.2, read as the reverse complement.
CCTTGTTCCACTATTACCCTCTTAGCGCTCCGAATCTCCGCTTGCATTTTCTACAAAAAGAGTGTTTCATAACTGCTCAATCAAAAATATGTTTTATCTCTGTTAACTGAATTTACAGATCAGAAATAAGTTTCACAGAATGCATCTGTGTTGTTTTTATTTGAAGATATGCTTTTTCCCAATGTAGGCCTCTTAGCGCTTAGCATGTCCAATTGCAGTTTCTACAGAAAGAGTGTTTCAGAACGGCTCAATCAAAAGTAAGGTTCAACTCTGTTAGTTGAATGCACAGAACAGAAAGAATTTTCACAGAATGCTACTGTGTAGTTTATATTTGAATATATTCCTTTTTCCACTATTACCCTCTTAGCGCTCCGAATGTCCACTTGCATTTTCTACAGAAAGAGTGTTCAGAACTGCGCAATCAAAAGTATGGTTTAACTCTGTTAGCTTAATGAATATATCAGAAATAAGTTTCACAGAATGCTTCTGTGTAGTTTTTATTTGAAGATATTATTTTTCCCAATATAGGCCTCTTAGCGCTCAGAATGTCCAATTGTAGTTTCTACAGAAAGAGTGTTTCAGAAAGGCTCAATCAAAAGTAAGGTTCAACTCTGTTAGTTGAATGCACAGAACAGAAAGAAGTTTCATACAATGCTTCTGTGTAGTTTATATTTGAACATATTCTTTTTTCCACTATTATCCACTTAGCGCTACGAATGTCCAGTTGCATTTTCTACAGACAGAGTGTTTCAAAACTGCTCAATCAAAAGTATGGTTTAACTCTGTTAGCTGAATGCTCAGATCAGAAAGAAGTTTCACAGAATGCTTCTGTGTAGTTTATATTTGAATATATTCCTTTTTCCACTACTACTCTCTTAGCGCTGCAAATGTCCAGTTGCATTTTCTACAGAAAGAGTGTTCAGATCTGCTCAATCAAAAGTATGGTTTAACTCTGTTAGCTGAATGCACAGATCAGAAAGAAGTTTCACCGAATGATTCTGTGTAGTTTATATTTGGAGACATTCCTTTTTCCACTATTACCCTCTTAGCGCTCCGAATCTCCACTTGCATTTTCTACAGAAAGAGTGTTTCAGAACGGCTCAATCAAAACTAAGGTTCAACTCTTTTAGGTGAACAAACAGAACAGAAAGAAGTTTCACACAATTCTTCTCTGTAGTTTTTATTTGTAGACATTCTTTTTCCCAATATAGGCCTCTTAGCGCTCAGAATGTCCAATTGCAGTTTCTACAGAAAGAGTGTTTCAGAACGGCTCAATCAAAAGTAAGGTTCAACTCTGTTAGTTGAATGCACAGAACAGAAAGAAGTTTCATACAATGCTTCTGTGTAGTTTATATTTGAACATATTCTTTTTTCCACTATTACCCACTTAGCGCTACGAATGTCCAGTTGCATTTTCTACAGACAGAGTGTTTCAAAACTGCTCAATCCAAAGTATGGTTTAGCTCTGTTAGCTAAATGCTCAGATCAGAAAGAAGTTTCACAGAATGCTTCTGTGTAGTTTATATTTGAATATATTCCTTTTTCCACCACTACGCTCTTAGCGCTCCAAATGTCCAGTTGCATTTTCTACAGAAAGAGTGTTCAGATCTGCTCAATCAAAAGTATGGTTTAACTCTGTTTGCTGAATGCACAGATCAGAAAGAAGTTTCACCGAATGATTCTGTGTAGTTTATATTTGAAGACATTCCTTTTTCCACTATTACCCTCTTAGCGCTCCGAATCTCCACTTGCATTTTCTACAAAAAGAGTGTTTCATAACTGCTCAATCAAAAATATGTTTTATCTCTGTTAACTGAATTTACAGATCAGAAATAAGTTTCACAGAATGCATCTGTGTAGTTTTTATTTGAAGATATTCTTTTTCCCAATGTAGGCCTCTTAGCGCTTAGCATGTCCAATTGCAGTTTCTACAGAAAGAGTGTTTCAGAACGGCTCAATCAAAAGTAAGGTTCAACTCTGTTAGTTGAAGGCACAGAACAGAAAGTATTTTCACAGAATGCTACTGTGTAGTTTATATTTGAATATATTCCTTTTTCCACTATTACCCTCTTAGCGCTCCGAATGTCCACTTGCATTTTCTACAGAAAGAGTGTTCAGAACTGCGCAATCAAAGTATGGTTTAACTCTGTTAGCTTAATGAACATATCAGAAATAAGTTTCACACAATGCTTCTGTGTAGTTTTTATTTGAAGATATTATTTTTCCCAATATAGGCCTCTTAGCGCTCAGAATGTCCAATTGCAGTTTCTACAGAAAGAGTGTTTCAGAAAGGCTCAATCAAAAGTAAGGTTCAACTCTGTTAGTTGAATGCACAGAACAGAAAGAAGTTTCATACAATGCTTCTGTGTAGTTTATATTTGAACATATTCTTTTTTCCACTATTACCCACTTAGCGCTACGAATGTCCAGTTGCATTTTCTACAGACAGAGTGTTTCAAAACTGCTCAATCAAAAGTATGGTTTAACTCTGTTAGCTGAATGCTCAGATCAGAAAGAAGTTTCACAGAATGCTTCTGTGTAGTTTATATTTGAATATATTCCTTTTTCCACTACTACTCTGTTAGCGCTCCAATTGTCCAGTTGCATTTTCTACAGAAAGAGTGTTCAGATCTGCTCAATCAAAAGTATGGTTTAAATCTGTTAGCTGAATGCACAGATCAGAAAGAAGTTTCACAGAATGATTCTGTGTAGTTTATATTTGCAGACATTCCTTTTTCCACTATTACCCTCTTAGCGCTCCGAATCTCCACTTGCATTTTCTACAGAAAGAGTGTTTCAGAACGGCTCAATCAAAACTAAGGTTCAACTCATTTAGTTGAACAAACAGAACAGAAAGAAGTTTCACACAATTCTTCTGTGTAGTTTTTATTTGTAGACATTCTTTTTCCCAATATAGGCCTCTTAGCGCTCAGAATGTCCAATTGCAGTTTCTACAGAAAGAGTGTTTCAGAACGGCTCAATCAAAAGTAAGGTTCAACTCCGTTAGTTGAATGCACAGAACAGAAAGAAGTTTCATACAATGCTTCTGTGTAGTTTATATTTGAACATATTCTTTTTTCCACTATTACCCACTTAGCGCTACGAATGTCCAGTTGCATTTCCTACAGACAGAGTGTTTCAAAACTGCTCAATCCAAAGTATGGTTTAACTCTGTTTGCTGAATGCTCAGATCAGAAAGAAGTTTCACAGAATGCTTCTGTGTAGTTTATATTTGAATATATTCCTTTTTCCACTACTACGCTCTTAGCGCTCCAAATGTCCAGTTGCATTTTCTACAGAAAGAGTGTTCAGATCTGCTCAATCAAAAGTATGGTTTAACTCTGTTAGCTGAATGCACAGATCAGAAAGAAGTTTCACCGAATGATTCTGTGTAGTTTATATTTGAAGACATTCCTTTTTCCACTATTACCCTCTTAGCGCTCCGAATCTCCACTTGCATTTTCTACAAAAAGAGTGTTTCATAACCGCTCAATCAAAAATATGTTTTATCTCTGTTAACTGAATTTACAGATCAGAAATAAGTTTCACAGAATGCATCTGTGTAGTTTTTATTTGAAGATATTCTTTTTCCCAATGTAGGCCTCTTAGCGCTTAGCATGTCCAATTGCAGTTTCTACAGAAAGAGTGTTTCAGAACGGCTCAATCAAAAGTAAGGTTCAACTCTGTTAGTTGAATGCACAGAAGAGAAAGTATTTTCACAGAATGCTACTGTGTAGTTTATATTTGAATATATTCCTTTTTCCACTATTACCCTCTTAGCGCTCCGAATGTCCACTTGCATTTTCTACAGAAAGAGTGTCCAGAACTGCGCAATCAAAAGTATGGTTTAACTCTGTTAGCTTAATGAACATATCAGAAATAAGTTTCACACAATGCTTCTGTGTAGTTTTTATTTGAAGATACTATTTTTCCCAATAGAGGCCTCTTAGCGCTCAGAATGTCCAATTGCAGTTTCTACAGAAAGAGTGTTTCAGAAAGGCTCAATCAAAAGTAAGGTTCAACTCTGTTAGTTGAATGCACAGAACAGAAAGGAGTTTCATACAATGCTTCTCTGTAGTTTATATTTGAACATATTCTTTTTTCCACTATTACCCACTTAGCGCTACGAATGTCCAGTTGCATTTTCTACAGACAGAGTGTTTCAAAACTGCTCAATCCAAAGTATGGTTTAACTCTGTTAGCTGAATGCTCAGATCAGAAAGAAGTTTCACAGAATGCTTCTGTGTAGTTTATATTTGAATATATTTATTTTTCCACTACTACGCTCTTAGCGCTCCAAATGTCCAGTTGCATTTTCTACAGAAAGAGTGTTCAGATCTGCTCAATCAAAAGTATGGTTTAACTCTGTTAGCCGAATGCACAGATCAGAAAGAAGTTTCACCGAATGATTCTGTGTAGTTTATATTTGAAGACATTCCTTTTTCCACTATTACCCACTTAGCGCTCCGAATCTCCACTTGCATTTTCTGCAAAAAGAGTGTTTCATAACTGCTCAATCAAAAATATGTTTTATCTCTGTTAACTGAATTTACAGATCAGAAATAAGTTTCACAGAATGTATCTGTGTAGTTTTCATTTGAAGATATTCTTTTTCCCAATGTAGGCCTCTTAGCGCTTAGCATGTCCAATTGCAGTTTCTACAGAAAGAGTGTTTCAGAACGGCTCAATCAAAAGTAAGGTTCAACTCTGTTAGTTGAATGCACAGAACAGAAAGAATTTTCACAGAATGCTACTGTGTAGTTTATATTTGAATATATTCCTTTTTCCACTATTACCCTCTTAGCGCTCCGAATGTCCACTTGCATTTTCTACAGAAAGAGTGTTCAGAACTGCGCAATCAAAAGTATGGTTTAACTCTGTTAGCTTAATGAACATATCAGAAATAAGTTTCACACAATGCTTCTGTGTAGTTTTTATTTGAAGATATTATTTTTCCCAATATAGGCCTCTTAGCGCTCAGAATGTCCAATTGCAGTTTCTAAAGAAAGAGTGTTTCAGAAAGGCTCAATCAAAAGTAAGGTTCAACTCTGTTAGTTGAATGCACAGAACAGAAAGTAGTTTCATACAATGCTTCTGTGTAGTTTATATTTGAACATATTCTTTTTTCCACTATTACCCACTTAGCGCTACGAATGTCCAGTTGCATTTTCTTCAGACAGAGTGTTTCAAAACTGCTCAATCAAAAGTATGGTTTAACTCTGTTAGCTGAATGCTCAGATCAGAAAGAAGTTTCACAGAATGCTTCTGTGTAGTTTATATTTGAATATATTCCTTTTTCCACTACTACTCTGTTAGCGCTCCAATTGTCCAGTTGCATTTTCTACAGAAAGAGTGTTCAGATCTGCTCAATCAAAAGTATGGTTTAAATCTGTTAGCTGAATGCACAGATCAGAAAGAAGTTTCACAGAATGATTCTGTGTAGTTTATATTTGGAGACATTCCTTTTTCCACTATTACCCTCTTAGCGCTCCGAATCTCCACTTGCATTTTCTACAGAAAGAGTGTTTCAGAACGGCTCAATCAAAACTAAGGTTCAACTCCTTTAGTTGAACAAACAGAACAGAAAGAAGTTTCACACAATTCTTCTGTGTAGTTTTTATTTGTAGACATTCTTTTTCCCAATATAGGCCTCTTAGCGCTCAGAATGTCCAATTGCAGTTTCTACAGAAAGAGAGTTTCAGAACGGCTCAATCAAAAGTAAGGTTCAACTCTGTTAGTTGAATGCACAGAACAGAAAGAAGTTTCATACAATGCTTCTGTTTAGTTTATATTTGAACATATTCTTTTTTCCACTATTACCCACTTAGCGCTACGAATGTCCAGTTGCATTTTCTACAGACAGAGTGTTTCAAAACTGCTCAATCCAAAGTATGGTTTAACTCTGTTAGCTGAATGCTCAGATCAGAAAGAAGTTTCACAGAATGCTTCTGTGTAGTTTATATTTGAATATATTCCTTTTTCCACTACTACGCTCTTAGCGCTCCAAATGTCCAGTTGCATTATCTACAGAAAGAGTGTTCAGATCTGCTCAATCAAAAGTATGGTTTAACTCTGTTAGCTGAATGCACAGATCAGAAAGAAGTTTCACCGAATGATTCTGTGTAGTTTATATTTGAAGACATTCCTTTTTCCACTATTACCCTCTTAGCGCTCCGAATCTCCACTTGCATTTTCTACAAAAAGAGTGTTTCATAACCGCTCAATCAAAAATATGTTTTATCTCTGTTAACTGAATTTACAGATCAGAAATAAGTTTCACAGAATGCATCTGTGTAGTTTTTATTTGAAGATATTCTTTTTCCCAATGTAGGCCTCTTAGCGCTTAGCATGTCCAATTGCAGTTTCTACAGAAAGAGTGTTTCAGAACGGCTCAATCAAAAGTAAGGTTCAACTCTGTTAGTTGAATGCACAGAACAGAAAGAATTTTCACAGAATGCTACTGTGTAGTTTATATTTGAATATATTCCTTTTTCCACTATTACCCTCTTAGCGCTCCGAATGTCCACTTGCATTTTCTACAGAAAGAGTGTCCAGAACTGCGCAATCAAAAGTATGGTTTAACTCTGTTAGCTTAATGAACATATCAGAAATAAGTTTCACACAATGCTTCTGTGTAGTTTTTATTTGAAGATATTATTTTTCCCAATATAGGCCTCTTAGCGCTCAGAATGTCCAATTGCAGTTTCTAAAGAAAGAGTGTTTCAGAAAGGCTCAATCAAAAGTAAGGTTCAACTCTGTTAGTTGAATGCACAGAACAGAAAGTAGTTTCATACAATGCTTCTGTGTAGTTTATATTTGAACATATTCTTTTTTCCACTATTACCCACTTAGCGCTACGAATGTCCAGTTGCATTTTCTTCAGACAGAGTGTTTCAAAACTGCTCAATCAAAAGTATGGTTTAACTCTGTTAGCTGAATGCTCAGATCAGAAAGAAGTTTCACAGAATGCTTCTGTGTAGTTTATATTTGAATATATTCCTTTTTCCACTACTACTCTCTTAGCGCTCCAAATGTCCAGTTGCATTTTCTACAGAAAGAGTGTTCAGATCTGCTCAATCAAAAGTATGGTTTAACTCTGTTAGCTGAATGCACAGATCAGAAAGAAGTTTCACAGAATGATTCTGTGTAATTTATATTTGGAGACATTCCTTTTTCCACTATTACCCTCTTAGCGCTCCGAATCTCCACTTGCATTTTCTACAAAAAGAGTGTTTCATAACTGCTCAATCAAAAATATGTTTTATCTCTGTTAACTGAATTTACAGATCAGAAATAAGTTTCACAGAATGCATCTGTGTAGTTTTTATTTGAAGATATTCTTTTTCCCAATGTAGGCCTCTTAGCGCTTAGCATGTCCAATTGCAGTTTCTACAGAAAGAGTGTTTCAGAACGGCTCAATCAAAAGTAAGGTTCAACTCTGTTAGTTGAATGCACAGAACAGAAAGTATTTTCACAGAATGCTACTGTGTAGTTTATATTTGAATATATTCCTTTTTCCACTATTACCCTCTTAGCGCTCCGAATGTCCACTTGCATTTTCTACAGAAAGAGTGTTCAGAACTGCGCAATCAAAGTATGGTTTAACTCTGTTAGCTTAATGAACATATCAGAAATAAGTTTCACACAATGCTTCTGTGTAGTTTTTATTTGAAGATATTATTTTTCCCAATATAGGCCTCTTAGCGCTCAGAATGTCCAATTGCAGTTTCTACAGAAAGAGTGTTTCAGAAAGGCTCAATCAAAAGTAAGGTTCAACTCTGTTAGTTGAATGCACAGAACAGAAAGAAGTTTCATACAATGCTTCTGTGTAGTTTATATTTGAACATATTCTTTTTTCCACTATTACCCACTTAGCGCTACGAATGTCCAGTTGCATTTTCTACAGACAGAGTGTTTCAAAACTGCTCAATCCAAAGTATGGTTTAACTCTGTTAGCTGAATGCTCAGATCAGAAAGAAGTTTCACAGAATGCTTCTGTGTAGTTTATATTTGAATATATTCCTTTTTCCACTACTACGCTCTTAGCGCTCCAAATGTCCAGTTGCATTTTCTACAGAAAGAGTGTTCAGATCTGCTCAATCAAAAGTATGGTTTAACTCTGTTAGCTGAATGCACAGATCAGAAAGAAGTTTCACCGAATGATTCTGTGTAGTTTATATTTGAAGACATTCCTTTTTCCACTATTACCCTCTTAGCGCTCCGAATCTCCACTTGCATTTTCTACAAAAAGAGTGTTTCATAACCGCTCAATCAAAAATATGTTTTATCTCTGTTAACTGAATTTACAGATCAGAAATAAGTTTCACAGAATGCATCTGTGTAGTTTTTATTTGAAGATATTCTTTTTCCCAATGTAGGCCTCTTAGCGCTTAGCATGTCCAATTGCAGTTTCTACAGAAAGAGTGTTTCAGAACGGCTCAATCAAAAGTAAGGTTCAACTCTGTTAGTTGAATGCACAGAACAGAAAGAATTTTCACAGAATGCTACTGTGTAGTTTATATTTGAATATATTACTTTTTCCACTATTACCCTCTTAGCGCTCTGAATGTCCACTTGCATTTTCTACAGAAAGAGTGTCCAGAACTGCGCAATCAAAAGTATGGTTTAACTCTGTTAGCTTAATGAACATATCAGAAATAAGTTTCACACAATGCTTCTGTGTAGTTTTTATTTGAAGATATTATTTTTCCCAATAGAGGCCTCTTAGCGCTCAGAATGTCCAATTGCAGTTTCTACAGAAAGAGTGTTTCAGAAAGGCTCAATCAAAAGTAAGGTTCAACTCTGTTAGTTGAATGCACAGAACAGAAAGGAGTTTCATACAATGCTTCTGTGTAGTTTATATTTGAACATATTCTTTTTTCCACTATTACCCACTTAGCGCTACGAATGTCCAGTTGCATTTTCTACAGACAGAGTGTTTCAAAACTGCTCAATCCAAAGTATGGTTTAACTCTGTTAGCTGAATGCTCAGATCAGAAAGAAGTTTCACAGAATGCTTCTGTGTAGTTTATATTTGAATATATTTCTTTTTCCACTACTACGCTCTTAGCGCTCCAAATGTCCAGTTGCATTTTCTACAGAAAGAGTGTTCAGATCTGCTCAATCAAAAGTATGGTTTAACTCTGTTAGCTGAATGCACAGATCAGAAAGTAGTTTCACCGAATGATTCTGTGTAGTTTATATTTGAAGACATACCTTTTTCCACTATTACCCTCTTAGCGCTCCGAATCTCCACTTGCATTTTCTACAAAAAGAGTGTTTCATAACTGCTCAATCAAAAATATGTTTTATCTCTGTTAACTGAATTTACAGATCAGAAATAAGTTTCACAGAATGTATCTGTGTAGTTTTTATTTGAAGATATTCTTTTTCCCAATGTAGGCCTCTTAGCGCTTAGCATGTCCAATTGCAGTTTCTACAGAAAGAGTGTTTCAGAACGGCTCAATCAAAAGTAAGGTTCAACTCTGTTAGTTGAATGCACAGAACAGAAAGAATTTTCACAGAATGCTACTGTGTAGTTTATATTTGAATATATTCCTTTTTCCACTATTACCCTCTTAGCGCTCCGAATGTCCACTTGCATTTTCTACAGAAAGAGTGTTCAGAACTGCGCAATCAAAGTATGGTTTAACTCTGTTAGCTTAATGAACATATCAGAAATAAGTTTCACACAATGCTTCTGTGTAGTTTTTATTTGAAGATATTATTTTTCCCAATATAGGCCTCTTAGCGCTCAGAATGTCCAATTGCAGTTTCTACAGAAAGAGTGTTTCAGAAAGGCTCAATCAAAAGTAAGGTTCAACTCTGTTAGTTGAATGCACAGAACAGAAAGAAGTTTCATACAATGCTTCTGTGTAGTTTATATTTGAACATATTCTTTTTTCCACTATTACCCACTTAGCGCTACGAATGTCCAGTTGCATTTTCTACAGACAGAGTGTTTCAAAACTGCTCAATCAAAAGTATGGTTTAACTCTGTTAGCTGAATGCTCAGATCAGAAAGAAGTTTAACAGAATGCTTCTGTGTAGTTTATATTTGAATATATTCCTTTTTCCACTACTACTCTGTTAGCGCTCCAATTGTCCAGTTGCATTTTCTACAGAAAGAGTGTTCAGATCTGCTCAATCAAAAGTATGGTTTAACTCTGTTAGCTGAATGCACAGATCAGAAAGAAGTTTCACAGAATGATTCTGTGTAGTTTATATTTGGAGACATTCCTTTTTCCACTACTACCCTCTTAGCGCTCCGAATCTCCACTTGCATTTTCTACAGAAAGAGTGTTTCAGAACGGCTCAATCAAAACTAAGGTTCAACTCTTTTAGTTGAACAAACAGAACAGAAAGAAGTTTCACACAATTCTTCTGTGTAGTTTTTATTTGTAGACATTCTTTTTCCCAATATAGGCCTCTTAGCGCTCAGAATGTCCAATTGCAGTTTCTACAGAAAGAGAGTTTCAGAACGGCTCAATCAAAAGTAAGGTTCAACTCTGTTAGTTGAATGCACAGAACAGAAAGAAGTTTCATACAATGCTTCTGTGTAGTTTATATTTGAACATATTCTTTTTTCCACTATTACCCACTTAGCGCTACGAATGTCCAGTTGCATTTTCTACAGACAGAGTGTTTCAAAACTGCTCAATCCAAAGTATGGTTTAGCTCTGTTAGCTGAATGCTCAGATCAGAAAGAAGTTTCACAGAATGCTTCTGTGTAGTTTATATTTGAATATATTCCTTTTTCCACTACTACGCTCTTAGCGCTCCAAATGTCCAGTTGCATTTTCTACAGAAAGAGTGTTCAGATCTGCTCAATCAAAAGTATGGTTTAACTCTGTTAGCTGAATGCACAGATCAGAAAGAAGTTTCACCGAATGATTCTGTGTAGTTTATATTTGAAGACATTCCTTTTTCCACTATTACCCACTTAGCGCTCCGAATCTCCACTTGCATTTTCTACAAAAAGAGTGTTTCATAACCGCTCAATCAAAAATATGTTTTATCTCTGTTAACTGAATTTACAGATCAGAAATAAGTTTCACAGAATGCATCTGTGTAGTTTATATTTGAAGATATTCTTTTTCCCAATGTAGGCCTCTTAGCGCTTAGCATGTCCAATTGCAGTTTCTACAGAAAGAGTGTTTCAGAACGGCTCAATCAAAAGTAAGGTTCAACTCTGTTAGTTGAATGCACAGAACAGAAAGAATTTTCACAGAATGCTACTGTGTAGTTTATATTTGAATATATTCCTTTTTCCACTATTACCCTCTTAGCGCTCCGAATGTCCACTTGCATTTTCTACAGAAAGAGTGTCCAGAACTGCGCAATCAAAAGTGTGGTTTAACTCTGTTAGCTTAATGAACATATCAGAAATAAGTTTCACACAATGCTTCTGTGTAGTTTTTATTTGAAGATATTATTTTTCCCAATAGAGGCCTCTTAGCGCTCAGAATGTCCAATTGCAGTTTCTACAGAAAGAGTGTTTCAGAAAGGCTCAATCAAATGTAAGGTTCAACTCTGTTAGTTGAATGCACAGAACAGAAAGAAGTTTCATACAATGCTTCTGTGTAGTTTATATTTGAACATATTCTTTTTTCCACTATTACCCACTTAGTGCTACGAATGTCCAGTTGCATTTTCTACAGACAGAGTGTTTCAAAACTGCTCAATCCAAAGTATGGTTTAACTCTGTTAGCTGAATGCTCAGATCAGAAAGAAGTTTCACAGAATGCTTCTGTGTAGTTTATATTTGAATATATTTCTTTTTCCACTACTACGCTCTTAGCGCTCCAAATGTCCAGTTGCATTTTCTACAGAAAGAGTGTTCAGATCTGCTCAATCAAAAGTATGGTTTAACTCTGTTAGCTGAATGCACAGATCAGAAAGAAGTTTCACCGAATGATTCTGTGTAGTTTATATTTGAAGACATTCCTTTTTCCACTATTACCCTCTTAGCGCTCCGAATCTCCACTTGCATTTTCTACAAAAAGAGTGTTTCATAACTGCTCAATGAAAAATATGTTTTATCTCTGTTAACTGAATTTACAGATCAGAAATAAGTTTCACAGAATGTATCTGTGTAGTTTTTATTTGAAGATATACTTTTTCCCAATGTAGGCATCTTAGCGCTTAGCATGTCCAATTGCAGTTTCTACAGAAAGAGTGTTTCAGAACAGCTCAATCAAAAGTAAGGTTCAACTCTGTTAGTTGAATGCACAGAACAGAAAGAATTTTCACAGAATGCTACTGTGTAGTTTATATTTGAATATATTCCTTTTTCCACTATTACCCTCTTAGCGCTCCGAATGTCCACTTGCATTTTCTACAGAAAGAGTGTTCAGAACTGCGCAATCAAAAGTATGGTTTAACTCTGTTAGCTTAATGAACATATCAGAAATAAGTTTCACACAATGCTTCTGTGTAGTTTTTATTTGAAGATATTTTTTTTCCCAATATAGGCCTCTTAGCGCTCAGAATGTCCAATTGCAGTTTCTACAGAAAGAGTGTTTCAGAAAGGCTCAATCAAAAGTAAGGTTCAACTCTGTTAGTTGAATGCACAGAACAGAAAGTAGTTTCATACAATGCTTCTGTGTAGTTTATATTTGAACATATTCTTTTTTCCACTATTACCCACTTAGCGCTACGAATGTCCAGTTGCATTTTCTTCAGACAGAGTGTTTCAAAACTGCTCAATCAAAAGTATGGTTTAACTCTGTTAGCTGAATGCTCAGATCAGAAAGAAGTTTCACAGAATGCTTCTGTGTAGTTTATATTTGAATATATTCCTTTTTCCACTACTACTCTCTTAGCGCTCCAAATGTCCAGTTGCATTTTCTACAGAAAGAGTGTTCAGATCTGCTCAATCAAAAGTATGGTTTAACTCTGTTAGCTGAATGCACAGATCAGAAAGAAGTTTCACAGAATGATTCTGTGTAATTTATATTTGGAGATATTCCTTTTTCCACTATTACCCTCTTAGCGCTCCGAATCTCCACTTGCATTTTCTACAGAAAGAGTGTTTCAGAACGGCTCAATCAAAACTAAGGTTCAACTCTTTTAGTTGAACAAACAGAACAGAAAGAAGTTTCACACAATTCTTCTGTGTAGTTTTTATTTGTAGACATTCTTTTTCCCAATATAGGCTTCTTAGCGCTCAGAATGTCCAATTGCAGTTTCTACAGAAAGAGTGTTTCAGAACGGCTCAATCAAAAGTAAGGTTCAACTCTGTTTGTTGAATGCACAGAACAGAAAGAAGTTTCATACAATGCTTCTGTGTAGTTTATATTTAACATATTCTTTTTTCCACTATTACCCACTTAGCGCTACGAATGTCCAGTTGCATTTTCTACAGACAGAGTGTTTCAAAACTGCTCAATCCAAAGTATGGTTTAACTCTGTTAGCTGAATGCTCAGATCAGAAAGAAGTTTCACAGAATGCTTCTGTGTAGTTTATATTTGAATATATTTCTTTTTCCACTACTACGCTCTTAGCGCTCCAAATGTCCAGTTGCATTTTCTACAGAAAGAGTGTTCAGATCTGCTCAATCAAAAGTATGGTTTAACTCTGTTAGCTGAATGCACAGATCAGAAAGAAGTTTCACCGAATGATTCTGTGTAGTTTATATTTGAAGACATTCCTTTTTCCACTATTACCCTCTTAGCGCTCCGAATCTCCACTTGCATTTTCTACAAAAAGAGTGTTTCATAACTGCTCAATGAAAAATATGTTTTATCTCTGTTAACTGAATTTACAGATCAGAAATAAGTTTAACAGAATGTATCTGTGTAGTTTTTATTTGAAGATATTCTTTTTCCCAATGTAGGCATCTTAGCGCTTAGCATGTCCAATTGCAGTTTCTACAGAAAGAGGGTTTCAGAACGGCTCAATCAAAAGTAAGGTTCAACTCTGTTAGTTGAATGCACAGAACAGAAAGAATTTTCACAGAATGCTACTGTGTAGTTTATATTTGAATATATTCCTTTTTCCACTATTACCCTCTTAGCGCTCCGAATGTCCACTTGCATTTTCTACAGAAAGAGTGTTCAGAACTGCGCAATCAAAAGTATGGTTTAACTCTGTTAGCTTAATGAACATATCAGAAATAAGTTTCACACAATGCTTCTGTGTAGTTTTTATTTGAAGATATTATTTTTCCCAATAGAGGCCTCTTAGCGCTCAGAATGTCCAATTGCAGTTTCTACAGAAAGAGTGTTTCAGAAAGGCTCAATCAAAAGTAAGGTTCAACTCTGTTAGTTGAATGCACAGAACAGAAAGAAGTTTCATACAATGCTTCTGTGTAGTTTATATTTGAACATATTCTTTTTTCCACTATTACCCACTTAGCGCTACGAATGTCCAGTTGCATTTTCTACAGACAGAGTGTTTCAAAACTGCTCAATCAAAAGTATGGTTTAACTCTGTTAGCTGAATGCTCAGATCAGAAAGAAGTTTCACAGAATGCTTCTGTGTAGTTTATATTTGAATATATTCCTTTTTCCACTACTACGCTCTTAGCGCTCCAAATGTCCAGTTGCATTTTCTACAGAAAGAGTGTTCAGATCTGCTCAATCAAAAGTATGGTTTAACTCTGTTAGCTGAATGCACAGATCAGAAAGAAGTTTCACCGAATGATTCTGTGTAGTTTATATTTGAAGACATTCCTTTTTCCACTATTACCCTCTTAGCGCTCCGAATCTCCACTTGCATTTTCTACAAAAAGAGTGTTTCATAACTGCTCAATCAAAAATATGTTTTATCTCTGTTAACTGAATTTACAGATCAGAAATAAGTTTCACAGAATGCATCTGTGTAGTTTTTATTTGAAGATATTCTTTTTCCCAATGTAGGCCTCTTAGCGCTTAGCATGTCCAATTGCAGTTTCTACAGAAAGAGTGTTTCAGAACGGCTCAATCAAAAGTAAGGTTCAACTCTGTTAGTTGAATGCACAGAACAGAAGGAATTTTCACAGAATGCTACTGTGTAGTTTATATTTGAATATATTACTTTTTCCACTATTACCCTCTTAGCGCTCCGAATGTCCACTTGCATTTTCTACAGAAAGAGTGTTCAGAACTGCGCAATCAAAAGTATGGTTTAACTCTGTTAGCTTAATGAACATATCAGAAATAAGATTCACACAATGCTTCTGTGTAGTTTTTATTTGAAGATATTTTTTTTCCCAATAGAGGCCTCTTAGCGCTCAGAATGTCCAATTGCAGTTTCTACAGAAAGAGTGTTTCAGAAAGGCTCAATCAAAAGTAAGGTTCAACTCTGTTAGTTGAATGCACAGAACAGAAAGAAGTTTCATACAATGCTTCTGTGTAGTTTATATTTGAACATATTCTTTATTCCACTATTACCCACTTAGCGCTACGAATGTCCAGTTGCATTTTCTACAGACAGAGTGTTTCAAAACTGCTCAATCAAAAGTATGGTTTAACTCTGTTAGCTGAATGCTCAGATCAGAAAGAAGTTTCACAGAATGCTTCTGTGTAGTTTATATTTGAATATATTCCTTTTTCCACTACTACTCTCTTAGCGCTCCAAATGTACAGTTGCATTTTCTACAGAAAGAGTGTTCAGATCTGCTCAATCAAAAGTATGGTTTAACTCTGTTAGCTGAATGCACATATCAGAAAGAAGTTTCACAGAATGATTCTGTGTAGTTTATATTTGGAGACATTCCTTTTTCCACTATTACCCTCTTAGCACTCAGAATCTCCACTTGCATTTTCTACAGAAAGAGTGTTTCAGAACGGCTCAATCAAAACTAAGGTTCAACTCTTTTAGTTGAACAAACAGAACAGAAAGAAGTTTCACACAATTCTTCTGTGTAGTTTTTATTTGTAGACATTCTTTTTCCCAATATAGGCCTCTTAGCGCTCAGAATGTCCAATTGCAGTTTCTACAGAAAGAGTGTTTCAGAACGGCTCAATCAAAAGTAAGGTTCAACGCTGTTAGTTGAATGCACAGAACAGAAAGAAGTTTCATACAATGCTTCTGTGTAGTTTATATTTGAACATATTCTTTTTTCCACTATTACCCACTTAGCGCTACGAAAGTCCGGTTGCATTTTCTACAGACAGAGTGTTTCAAAACTGCTCAATCCAAAGTATGGTTTAACTCTGTTAGCTGAATGCTCAGATCAGAAAGAAGTTTCACAGAATGCTTCTGTGTAGTTTATATTTGAATATATTCCTTTTTCCACTACTACGCTCTTAGCGCTCCAAATGTCCAGTTGCATTTTCTACAGAAAGAGTGTTCAGATCTGCTCAATAAAAAGTATGGTTTAACTCTGTTAGCTGAATGCACAGATCAGAAAGAAGTTTCACCGAATGATTCTGTGTAGTTTATATTTGAAGACATTCCTTTTTCCACTATTACCCTCTTAGCGCTCCGAATCTCCACTTGCATTTTCTACAAAAAGAGTGTTTCATAACTGCTCAATCAAAAATATGTTTTATCTCTGTTAACTGAATTTACAGATCAGAAATAAGTTTCACAGAATGCATCTGTGTAGTTTTTATTTGAAGATATTCTTTTTCCCAATGTAGGCCTCTTAGCGCTTAGCATGTCCAATTGCAGTTTCTACAGAAAGAGTGTTTCAGAACGGCTCAATCAAAAGTAAGGTTCAACTCTGTTAGTTGAATGCACAGAACAGAAAGAATTTTCACAGAATGCTACTGTGTAGTTTATATTTGAATATATTCCTTTTTCCACTATTACCCTCTTAGCGCTCCGAATGTCCACTTGCATTTTCTACAGAAAGAGTGTCCGGAACTCCGCAATCAAAAGTATGGTTTAACTCTGTTAGCTTAATGAACATATCAGAAATAAGTTTCACACAATGCTTCTGTGTAGTTTTTATTTGAAGATATTATTTTTCCCAATAGAGGCCTCTTAGCGCTCAGAATGTCCAATTGCAGTTTCTACAGAAAGAGTGTTTCAGAAAGGCTCAATCAAAAGTAAGGTTCAACTCTGTTAGTTGAATGCACAGAACAGAAAGAAGTTTCACACAATGCTTCTGTGTAGTTTATATTTGAACATATTCTTTTTTCCACTATTACCCACTTAGCGCTACGAATGTCCAGTTGCATTTTCTACAGACAGAGTGTTTCAAAACTGCTCAATCCAAAGTATGGTTTAACTCTGTTAGCTGAATGCTCAGATCAGAAAGAAGTTTCACAGAATGCTTCTGTGTAGTTTATATTTGAATATATTCCTTTTTCCACTACTACGCTCTTAGCGCTCCAAATGTCCAGTTGCATTTTCTACAGAAAGAGTGTTCAGATCTGCTCAATCAAAAGTATGGTTTAACTCTGTTAGCTGAATGCACAGATCAGAAAGAAGTTTCACAGAATGATTCTGTGTAATTTATATTTGGAGACATTCCTTTTTCCACTATTACCCTCTTAGCGCTCCGAATCTCCACTTGCATTTTCTACAGAAAGAGTGTTTCAGAACGGCTCAATCAAAACTAAGGTTCAACTCTTTTAGTTGAACAAACAGAACAGAAAGAAGTTTCACACAATTCTTCTGTGTAGTTTTTATTTGTAGACATTCTTTTTCCCAATATAGGCCTCTTAGCGCTCAGAATGTCCAATTGCAGTTTCTACAGAAAGAGTGTTTCAGAACGGCTCAATCAAAAGTAAGGTTCAACTCTGTTAGTTGAATGCACAGAACAGAAAGAAGTTTCATACAATGCTTCTGTGTAGTTTATATTTGAACATATTCTTTTTTCCACTATTACCCACTTAGCGCTACGAATGTCCAGTTGCATTTTCTACCGACAGAGTGTTTCAAAACTGCTCAATCCAAAGTATGGTTTAACTCTGTTAGCTGAATGCTCAGATCAGAAAGAAGTTTCACAGAATGCTTCTGTGTAGTTTATATTTGAATATATTCCTTTTTCCACTACTACGCTCTTAGCGCTCCAAATGTCCAGTTGCATTTTCTACAGAAAGAGTGTTCAGATCTGCTCAATCAAAAGTATGGTTTAACACTGTTAGCTGAATGCACAGATCAGAAAGAAGTTTCACAGAATGATTCTGTGTAGTTTATATTTGGAGACATTCCTTTTTCCACTATTACCCTCTTAGCGCTCCGAATGTCCACTTGCATTTTCTACAGAAAGAGTGTTCAGAACTGCGCAATCAAAAGTATGGTTTAACTCTGTTAGCTTAATGAACATATCAGAAATAAGTTTCACACAATGCTTCTGTGTAGTTTTTATTTGAAGATATTATTTTTCCCAATAGAGGCCTCTTAGCGCTCAGAATGTCCAATTGCAGTTTCTACAGAAAGAGTGTTTCAGAAAGGCTCAATCAAAAGTAAGGTTCAACTCTGTTAGTTGAATGCACAGAACAGAAAGAAGTTTCATACAATGCTTCTGTGTAGTTTATATTTGAACATATTCTTTTTTCCACTATTACCCACTTAGCGCTACGAATGTCCAGTTGCATTTTCTACAGACAGAGTGTTTCAAAACTGCTCAATCAAAAGTATGGTTTAACTCTGTTAGCTGAATGCTCAGAGCAGAAAGAAGTTTCACAGAATGCTTCTGTGTAGTTTATATTTGAATATATTCCTTTTTCCACTACTACTCTCTTAGCGCTCCAAATGTCCAGTTGCATTTTCTACAGAAAGAGTGTTCAGATCTGCTCAATCAAAAGTATGTTTTAACTCTGTTAGCTGAATGCACAGATCAGAAAGAAGTTTCACAGAATGATTCTGTGTAGTTTATATTTGGAGACATTCCTTTTTCCACTATTACCCTCTTAGCGCTCCGAATCTCCACTTGCATTTTCTACAGAAAGAGTGTTTCAGAACGGCTCAATCAAAACTAAGGTTCAACACTTTTAGTTGAACAAACAGAACAGAAAGAACTTTCACCCAATTCTTCTGTGTAGTTTTTATTTGTAGACATTCTTTTTCCCAATATAGGCCTCTTAGCTCTCAGAATGTCCAATTGCAGTTTCTGCAGAAAGAGTGTTTCAGAAGGGCTCAATCAAAAGTAAGGTTCAACTCTGTTAGCTGAATGCACAGAACAGAAAGAAGTTTCATACAATGCTTCTATGTAGTTTATATTTGAACATATTCTTTTTTCCACTATTACCCACTTAGCGCTACGAATATCCAGTTGCATTTTCTACAGACAGAGTGTTTCAAAACTGCTCAATCCAAAGTATGGTTTAACTCTGTTAGCTGAATGCTCAGATGAGAAAGAAGTTTCACAGAATGCTTCTGTGTAGTTTATATTTGAATATATTCCTTTTTCCACTACTACGCTCTTAGCGCTCCAAATGTCCAGTTGCATTTTCTACAGAAAGAGTGTTCAGATCTGCTCAATCAAAAGTATGGTTTAACTCTGTTAGCTGAATGCACAGATCAGAAAGAAGTTTCACCGAATGATTCTGTGTAGTTTATATTTGAAGACATTCCTTTTTCCACTATTACCCTCTTAGCGCTCCGAATCTCCACTTTCATTTTCTACAAAAAGAGTGTTTCATAACTGCTCAATCAAAAATATGTTTTATCTCTGTTAACTGAATTTACAGATCAGAAATAAGTTTCACAGAATGCATCTGTGTAGTTTTTATTTGAAGATATTCTTTTTCCCAATGTAGGCCTCTTAGCGCTTAGCATGTCCAATTGCAGTTTCTACAGAAAGAGTGTTTCAGAACGGCTCAATCAAAAGTAAGGTTCAACTCTGTTAGTTGAATGCACAGAACAGAAAGAATTTTCACAGAATGCTACTGTGTAGTTTATATTTGAATATATTCCTTTTTCCACTATTACCCTCTTAGCGCTCCGAATGTCCACTTGCATTTTCTACAGAAAGAGGGTTCAGAACTGCGCAATCAAATGTATGGTTTAACTCTGTTAGCTGAATGAACATATCAGAAATAAGTTTCACACAATGCTTCTGTGTAGTTTTTATTTGAAGATATTATTTTTCCCAATATAGGCCTCTTAGCGCTCAGAATGTCCAATTGCAGTTTCTACAGAAAGAGTGTTTCAGAAAGGCTCAATCAAAAGTAAGGTTCAACTTTGTTAGTTGAATGCACAGAACAGAAAGAAGTTTCATACAATGCTTCTGTGTAGTTTATATTTGAACATATTCTTTTTTCCACTATTACCCACTTAGCGCTACGAATGTCCAGTTGCATTTTCTACAGACAGAGTGTTTCAAAACTGCTCAATCCAAAGTATGGTTTAACTCTGTTAGCTGAATGCTCAGATCAGAAAGAAGTTTCACAGAATGCTTCTGTGTAGTTTATATTTGAATATATTCCTTTTTCCACTACTACGCTCTTAGCGCTCCAAAGTCCAGTTGCATTTTCTACAGAAAGAGTGTTCAGATCTGCTCAATCAAAAGTATGGTTTAACTCTGTTAGCTGAATGCACAGATCAGAAAGAAGTTTCACCGAATGATTCTGTGTAGTTTATATTTGAAGACATTCCTTTTTCCACTATTACCCTCTTAGCGCTCCGAATCTCCACTTTCATTTTCTACAAAAAGAGTGTTTCATAACTGCTCAATCAAAAATATGTTTTATCTCTGTTAACTGAATTTACAGATCAGAAATAAGTTTCACAGAATGCATCTGTGTAGTTTTTATTTGAAGATATTCTTTTTCCCAATGTAGGCCTCTTAGCGCTTAGCATGTCCAATTGCAGTTTCTACAGAAAGAGTGTTTCAGAACGGCTCAATCAAAAGTAAGGTTCAACTCTGTTAGTTGAATGCACAGAACAGAAAGAATTTTCACAGAATGATACTGTGTAGTTTATATTTGAATATATTCCTTTTTCCACTATTACCCTCTTAGCGCTCCGAATGTCCACTTGCATTTTCTACAGAAAGAGTGTTCAGAACTGCGCAATCAAAAGCATGGTTTAACTCTGTTAGCTTAATGAACATATCAGAAATAAGTTTCACACAATGCTTCTGTGTAGTTTTTATTTGAAGATATTATTTTTCCCAATAGAGGCCTCTTAGCGCTCAGAATGTCCAATTGCAGTTTCTACAGAAAGAGTGTTTCAGAAAGGCTCAATCAAAAGTAAGGTTCAACTCTGTTAGTTGAATACACAGAACAGAAAGAAGTTTCATACAATGCTTCTGTGTAGTTTATATTTGAACATATTCTTTTTTCCACTATTACCCACTTAGCGCTACGAATGTCCAGTTGCATTTTCTACAGACAGAGTGTTTCAAAACTGCTCAATCAAAAGTATGGTTTAACTCTGTTAGCTGAATGCTCAGAGCAGAAAGAAGTTTCACAGAATGCTTCTGTGTAGTTTATATTTGAATATATTCCTTTTTCCACTACTACTCTCTTAGCGCTCCAAATGTCCAGTTGCATTTTCTACAGAAAGAGTGTTCAGATCTGCTCAATCAAAAGTATGGTTTAACTCTGTTAGCTGAATGCACAGATCAGAAAGAAGTTTCACAGAATGATTCTGTGTAGTTTATATTTGGAGACATTCCTTTTTCCACTATTACCCTCTTAGCGCTCCGAATCTCCACTTGCATTTTCTACAGAAAGAGTGTTTCAGAACGGCTCAATCAAAACTAAGGTTCAACACTTTTAGTTGAACAAACAGAACAGAAAGAACTTTCACCCAATTCTTCTGTGTAGTTTTTATTTGTAGACATTCTTTTTCCCAATATAGGCCTCTTAGCTCTCAGAATGTCCAATTGCAGTTTCTGCAGAAAGAGTGTTTCAGAACGGCTCAATCAAAAGTAAGGTTCAACTCTGTTAGTTGAATGCACAGAACAGAAAGAAGTTTCATACAATGCTTCTATGTAGTTTATATTTGAACATATTCTTTTTTCCACTATTACCCACTTAGCGCTACGAATATCCAGTTGCATTTTCTACAGACAGAGTGTTTCAAAACTGCTCAATCCAAAGTATGGTTTAACTCTGTTAGCTGAATGCTCAGATGAGAAAGAAGTTTCACAGAATGCTTCTGTGTAGTTTATATTTGAATATATTCCTTTTTCCACTACTACGCTCTTAGCGCTCCAAATGTCCAGTTGCATTTTCTACAGAAAGAGTGTTCAGATCTGCTCAATCAAAAGTATGGTTTAACTCTGTTAGCTGAATGCACAGATCAGAAAGAAGTTTCACCGAATGATTCTGTGTAGTTTATATTTGAAGACATTCCTTTTTCCACTATTACCCTCTTAGCGCTCCGAATCTCCACTTTCATTTTCTACAAAAAGAGTGTTTCATAACTGCTCAATCAAAAATATGTTTTATCTCTGTTAACTGAATTTACAGATCAGAAATAAGTTTCACAGAATGCATCTGTGTAGTTTTTATTTGAAGATATTCTTTTTCCCAATGTAGGCCTCTTAGCGCTTAGCATGTCCAATTGCAGTTTCTACAGAAAGAGTGTTTCAGAACGGCTCAATCAAAAGTAAGGTTCAACTCTGTTAGTTGAATGCACAGAACAGAAAGAATTTTCACAGAATGATACTGTGTAGTTTATATTTGAATATATTCCTTTTTCCACTATTACCCTTTTAGCGCTCCGAATGTCCACTTGCATTTTCTACAGAAAGAGTGTTCAGAACTGCGCAATCAAAAGCATGGTTTAACTCTGTTAGCTTAATGAACATATCAGAAATAAGTTTCACACAATGCTTCTGTGTAGTTTTTATTTGAAGATATTATTTTTCCCAATAGAGGACTCTTAGCGCTCAGAATGTCCAATTGCAGTTTCTACAGAAAGAGTGTTTCAGAAAGGCTCAATCAAAAGTAAGGTTCAACTCTGTTAGTTGAATGCACAGAACAGAAAGAAGTTTCATACAATGCTTCTGTGTAGTTTATATTTGAACATATTCTTTTTTCCACTATTACCCACTTAGCGCTACGAATGTCCAGTTGCATTTTCTAGAGACAGAGTGTTTCAAAACTGCTCAATCAAAAGTATGGTTTAAATCTGTTAGCTGAATGCTCAGAGCAGAAAGAAGTTTCACAGAATGCTTCTGTGTAGTTTATATTTGAATATATTCCTTTTTCCACTACTACTCTCTTAGCGCTCCAAATGTCCAGTTGCATTTTCTACAGAAAGAGTGTTCAGATCTGCTCAATCAAAAGTATGGTTTAACTCTGTTAGCTGAATGCACAGATCAGAAAGAAGTTTCACAGAATGATTCTGTGTAGTTTATATTTGGAGACATTCCTTTTTCCACTATTACCCTCTTAGCGCTCCGAATCTCCACTTGCATTTTCTACAGAAAGAGTGTTTCAGAACGGCTCAATCAAAACTAAGGTTCAACACTTTTAGTTGAACAAACAGAACAGAAAGAACTTTCACCCAATTCTTCTGTGTAGTTTTTATTTGTAGACATTCTTTTTCCCAATATAGGCGTCTTAGCGCTCAGAATGTCCAATTGCAGTTTCTGCAGAAAGAGTGTTTCAGAACGGCTCAATCAAAAGTAAGGTTCAACTCTGTTAGTTGAATGCACAGAACAGAAAGAAGTTTCATACAATGCTTCTATGTAGTTTATATTTGAACATATTCTTTTTTCCACTATTACCCACTTAGCGCTACGAATATCCAGTTGCATTTTCTACAGACAGAGTGTTTCAAAACTGCTCAATCCAAATTATGGTTTAACTCTGTTAGCTGAATGCTCAGATCAGAAAGAAGTTTCACAGAATGCTTCTGTGTAGTTTATATTTGAATATATTCCTTTTTCCACTAATACGCTCTTAGCGCTCCAAATGTCCAGTTGCATTTTCTACAGAAAGAGTGTTCAGATCTGCTCAATCAAAAGTATGGTTTAACTCTGTTAGCTGAATGCACAGATCAGAAAGAAGTTTCACCGAATGATTCTGTGTAGTTTATATTTGAAGACATTCCTTTTTCCACTATTACCCTCTTAGCGCTCCGAATCTCCACTTGCATTTTCTACAAAAAGATTGTTTCATAACTGCTCAATCAAAAATATGTTTTATCTCTGTTAACTGAATTTACAGATCAGAAATAAGTTTCACAGAATGCATCTGTGTAGTTTTTATTTGAAGATATTCTTTTTCCCAATGTAGGCCTCTTAGCGCTTAGCATGTCCAATTGCAGTTTCTACAGAAAGAGTGTTTCAGAACGGCTCAATCAAAAGTAAGGCTCAACTCTGTTAGTTGAATGCACAGAACAGAAAGAATTTTCACAGAATGCTACTGTGTATTTTATATTTGAATATATTCCTTTTTCCACTATTACCCTCTTAGCGCTCCGAATGTCCACTTGCATTTTCTACAGAAAGAGGGTTCAGAACTGCGCAATCAAATGTATGGTTTAACTCTGTTAGCTGAATGAACATATCAGAAATAAGTTTCACACAATGCTTCTGTGTAGTTTTTATTTGAAGATATTATTTTTCCCAATATAGGCCTCTTAGCGCTCAGAATGTCCAATTGCAGTTTCTACAGAAAGAGTGTTTCAGAAAGGCTCAATCAAAAGTAAGGTTCAACTTTGTTAGTTGAATGCACAGAACAGAAAGAAGTTTAATACAATGCTTCTGTGTAGTTTATATTTGAACATATTCTTTTTTCCACTATTACCCACTTAGCGCTACGAATGTCCAGTTGCATTTTCTACAGACAGAGTGTTTCAAAACTGCTCAATCAAAAGTATGGTTTAACTCTGTTAGCTGAATGCTCAGATCAGAAAGAAGTTTCACAGAATGCTTCCGTGTAGTTTATATTTGAATATATTCCTTTTTCCACTACTACTCTCTTAGCGCTCCAAATGTCCAGTTGCATTTTCTACAGAAAGAGTGTTCAGATCTGCTCAATCAAAAGTATGGTTTAACTCTGTTAGCTGAATGCACAGATCAGAAAGAAGTTTCACCGAATGATTCTGTGTAGTTTATATTTGAAGACATTCCTTTTTCCACTATTACCCTCTTAGCGCTCCGAATCTCCACTTTCATTTTCTACAAAAAGAGTGTTTCATAACTGCTCAATCAAAAATATGTTTTATCTCTGTTAACTGAATTTACAGATCAGAAATAAGTTTCACAGAATGCATCTGTGTAGTTTTTATTTGAAGATATTCTTTTCCCAATGTAGGCCTCTTAGCGCTTAGCATGTCCAATTGCAGTTTCTACAGAAAGAGTGTTTCAGAACGGCTCAATCAAAAGTAAGGTTCAACTCTGTTAGTTGAATGCACAGAACAGAAAGAATTTTCACAGAATGCTACTGTGTAGTTTATATTTGAATATATTCCTTTTTCCACTATTACCCTCTTAGCGCTCCGAATGTCCACTTGCATTTTCTACAGAAAGAGTGTTCAGAACTGCGCAATCAAAAGCATGGTTTAACTCTGTTAGCTTAATGAACATATCAGAAATAAGTTTCACACAATGCTTCTGTGTAGTTTTTATTTGAAGATATTATTTTTCCCAATAGAGGCCTCTTAGCGCTCAGAATGTCCAATTGCAGTTTCTACAGAAAGAGTGTTTCAGAAAGGCTCAATCAAAAGTAAGGTTCAACTCTGTTAGTTGAATGCACAGAACAGAAAGAAGTTTCATACAATGCTTCTGTGTAGTTTATATTTGAACATATTCTTTTTTCCACTATTACCCACTTAGCGCTACGAATGTCCAGTTGCATTTTCTACAGACAGAGTGTTTCAAAACTGCTCAATCAAAAGTATGGTTTAACTCTGTTAGCTGAATGCTCAGATCAGAAAGAAGTTTCACAGAATGCTTCTGTGTAGTTTATATTTGAATATATTCCTTTTTCCACTACTACTCTCTTAGCGCTCCAAATGTCCAGTTGCATTTTCTACAGAAAGAGTGTTCAGATCTGCTCAATCAAAAGTATGGTTTAACTCTGTTAGCTGAATGCACAGATCAGAAAGAAGTTTCACAGAATGATTCTGTGTAGTTTATATTTGGAGACATTCCTTTTTCCACTATTACCCTCTTAGCGCTCCGAATCTCCACTTGCATTTTCTACAGAAAGAGTGTTTCAGAACGGCTCAATCAAAACTAAGGTTCAACTCTTTTAGTTGAACAAACAGAACAGAAAGAAGTTTCACCCAATTCTTCTGTGTAGTTTTTATTTGTAGACATTCTTTTTCCCAATATAGGCCTCTTAGCGCTCAGAATGTCCAATTGCAGTTTCTACAGAAAGAGTGTTTCAGAACGGCTCAATCAAAAGTAAGGTTCAACTCTGTTAGTTGAATGCACAGAACAGAAAGAAGTTTCATACAATGCTTCTATGTAGTTTATATTTGAACATATTCTTTTTTCCACTATTACCCACTTAGCGCTACGAATATCCAGTTGCATTTTCTACAGACAGAGTGTTTCAAAACTGCTCAATCCAAAGTATGGTTTAACTCTGTTAGCTGAATGCTCAGATCAGAAAGAAGTTTCACAGAATGCTTCTGTGTAGTTTATATTTGAATATATTCCTTTTTCCACTACTACGCTCTTAGCGCTCCAAATGTCCAGTTGCATTTTCTACAGAAAGAGTGTTCAGATCTGCTCAATCAAAAGTATGGTTTAACTCTGTTAGCTGAATGCACAGATCAGAAAGAAGTTTCACCGAATGATTCTGTGTAGTTTATATTTGAAGACATTCCTTTTTCCACTATTACCCTCTTAGCGCTCCGAATCTCCACTTGCATTTTCTACAAAAAGAGTGTTTCATAACTGCTCAATCAAAAATATGTTTTATCTCTGTTAACTGAATTTACAGATCAGAAATAAGTTTCACAGAATGCATCTGTGTAGTTTTTATTTGAAGATATTCTTTTTCCCAATTTAGGCCTCTTAGCGCTTAGCATGTCCAATTGCAGTTTCTACAGAAAGAGTGTTTCAGAACGGCTCAATCAAAAGTAAGGTTCAACTCTGTTAGTTGAATGCACAGAACAGAAAGAATTTTCACAGAATGCTACTGTGTAGTTTATATTTGAATATATTCCTTTTTCCACTATTACCCTCTTATCGCTCCGAATGTCCACTTGCATTTTCGACAGAAAGAGTGTTCAGAACTGCGCAATCAAAAGTATGGTTTAACTCTGTTAGCTTAATGAACATATCAGAAATAAGTTTCACACAATGCTTCTGTGTAGTTTTTATTTGAAGATATTATTTTTCCCAATATAGGCCTCTTAGCGCTCAGAATGTCCAATTGCAGTTTCTACAGAAAGAGTGTTTCAGAAAGGCTCAATCAAAAGTAAGGTTCAACTCTGTTAGTTGAATGCACAGAACAGAAAGAAGTTTGATACAATGCTTCTGTGTAGTTTATATTTGAACATATTCTTTTTTCCACTATTACCCACTTAGCGCTACGAATGTCCAGTTGCATTTTCTACAGACAGAGTGTTTCAAAACTGCTCAATCAAAAGTATGGTTTAACTCTGTTAGCTGAATGCTCAGATCAGAAAGAAGTTTCACAGAATGCTTCCGTGTAGTTTATATTTGAATATATTCCTTTTTCCACTACTACGCTCTTAGCGCTCCAAATGTCCAGTTGCATTTTCTACAGAAAGAGTGTTCAGATCTGCTCAATCAAAAGTATGGTTTAACTCTGTTAGCTGAATGCGCAGATCAGAAAGAAGTTTCACAGAATGATTCTGTGTAGTTTATATTTGGAGACATTCCTTTTTCCACTATTACCCTCTTTGCGCTCCGAATCTCCACTTGCATTTTCTACAGAAAGAGTGTTTCAGAACGGCTCAATCAAAAATATGTTTTATCTCTGTTAACTGAATTTACAGATCAGAAATAAGTTTCACAAAATGCATCTGTGTAGTTTTTATTTGAAGATATTCTTTTTCCCAATGTAGGCCTCTTAGCGCTTAGCATGTCCAATTGCAGTTTCTACAGAAAGAGTGTTTCAGAACGGCTCAATCAAAAGTAAGGCTCAACTCTGTTAGTTGAATGCACAGAACAGAAAGAATTTTCACAGAATGCTACTGTGTAGTTTATATTTGAATATATTCCTTTTTCCACTATTACCCTCTTAGCGCTCCGAATGTCCACTTGCATTTTCTACAGAAAGAGGGTTCAGAACTGCGCAATCAAATGTATGGTTTAACTCTGTTAGCTGAATGAACATATCAGAAATAAGTTTCACACAATGCTTCTGTGTAGTTTTTATTTGAAGATATTATTTTTCCCAATATTGGCCTCTTAGCGCTCAGAATGTCCAATTGCAGTTTCTACAGAAAGAGTGTTTCAGAAAGGCTCAATCAAAAGTAAGGTTCAACTTTGTTAGTTGAATGCACAGAACAGAAAGAAGTTTCATACAATGCTTCTGTGTAGTTTATATTTGAACATATTCTTTTTTCCACTATTACCCACTTAGCGCTACGAATGTCCAGTTGCATTTTCTACAGACAGAGTGTTTCAAAACTGCTCAATCAAAAGTATGGTTTAACTCTGTTAGCTGAATGCTCAGATCAGAAAGAAGTTTCACAGAATGCTTCCGTGTAGTTTATATTTGAATATATTCCTTTTTCCACTACTACTCTCTTAGCGCTCCAAATGTCCAGTTGCATTTTCTACAGAAAGAGTGTTCAGATCTGCTCAATCAAAAGTATGGTTTAACTCTGTTAGCTGAATGCACAGATCAGAAAGAAGTTTCACCGAATGATTCTGTGTAGTTTATATTTGAAGACATTCCTTTTTCCACTATTACCCTCTTAGCGCTCCGAATCTCCACTTTCATTTTCTACAAAAAGAGTGTTTCATAACTGCTCAATCAAAAATATGTTTTATCTCTGTTAACTGAATTTACAGATCAGAAATAAGTTTCACAGAATGCATCTGTGTAGTTTTTATTTGAAGATATTCTTTTTCCCAATGTAGGCCTCTTAGCGCTTAGCATGTCCAATTGCAGTTTCTACAGAAAGAGTGTTTCAGAACGGCTCAATCAAAAGTAAGGTTCAACTCTGTTAGTTGAATGCACAGAACAGAAAGAATTTTCACAGAATGCTACTGTGTAGTTTATATTTGAATATATTCCTTTTTCCACTATTACCCTCTTATCGCTCCGAATGTCCACTTGCATTTTCGACAGAAAGAGTGTTCAGAACTGCGCAATCAAAAGTATGGTTTAACTCTGTTAGCTTAATGAACATATCAGAAATAAGTTTCACACAATGCTTCTGTGTAGTTTTTATTTGAAGATATTATTTTTCCCAATATAGGCCTCTTAGCGCTCAGAATGTCCAATTGCAGTTTCTACAGAAAGAGTGTTTCAGAAAGGCTCAATCAAAAGTAAGGTTCAACTCTGTTAGTTGAATGCACAGAACAGAAAGAAGTTTGATACAATGCTTCTGTGTAGTTTATATTTGAACATATTCTTTTTTCCACTATTACCCACTTAGCGCTACGAATGTCCAGTTGCATTTTCTACAGACAGAGTGTTTCAAAACTGCTCAATCAAAAGTATGGTTTAACTCTGTTAGCTGAATGCTCAGATCAGAAAGAAGTTTCACAGAATGCTTCCGTGTAGTTTATATTTGAATATATTCCTTTTTCCACTACTACGCTCTTAGCGCTCCAAATGTCCAGTTGCATTTTCTACAGAAAGAGTGTTCAGATCTGCTCAATCAAAAGTATGGTTTAACTCTGTTAGCTGAATGCGCAGATCAGAAAGAAGTTTCACAGAATGATTCTGTGTAGTTTATATTTGGAGACATTCCTTTTTCCACTATTACCCTCTTTGCGCTCCGAATCTCCACTTGCATTTTCTACAGAAAGAGTGTTTCAGAACGGCTCAATCAAAAATATGTTTTATCTCTGTTAACTGAATTTACAGATCAGAAATAAGTTTCACAGAATGCATCTGTGTAGTTTTTATTTGAAGATATTCTTTTTCCCAATGTAGGCCTCTTAGCGCTTAGCATGTCCAATTGCAGTTTCTACAGAAAGAGTGTTTCAGAACGGCTCAATCAAAAGTAAGGCTCAACTCTGTTAGTTGAATGCACAGAACAGAAAGAATTTTCACAGAATGCTACTGTGTAGTTTATATTTGAATATATTCCTTTTTCCACTATTACCCTCTTAGCGCTCCGAATGTCCACTTGCATTTTCTACAGAAAGAGGGTTCAGAACTGCGCAATCAAATGTATGGTTTAACTCTGTTAGCTGAATGAACATATCAGAAATAAGTTTCACACAATGCTTCTGTGTAGTTTTTATTTGAAGATATTATTTTTCCCAATATTGGCCTCTTAGCGCTCAGAATGTCCAATTGCAGTTTCTACAGAAAGAGTGTTTCAGAAAGGCTCAATCAAAAGTAAGGTTCAACTTTGTTAGTTGAATGCACAGAACAGAAAGAAGTTTCATACAATGCTTCTGTGTAGTTTATATTTGAACATATTCTTTTTTCCACTATTACCCACTTAGCGCTACGAATGTCCAGTTGCATTTTCTACAGACAGAGTGTTTCAAAACTGCTCAATCAAAAGTATGGTTTAACTCTGTTAGCTGAATGCTCAGATCAGAAAGAAGTTTCACAGAATGCTTCCGTGTAGTTTATATTTGAATATATTCCTTTTTCCACTACTACTCTCTTAGCGCTCCAAATGTCCAGTTGCATTTTCTACAGAAAGAGTGTTCAGATCTGCTCAATCAAAAGTATGGTTTAACTCTGTTAGCTGAATGCACAGATCAGAAAGAAGTTTCACCGAATGATTCTGTGTAGTTTATATTTGAAGACATTCCTTTTTCCACTATTACCCTCTTAGCGCTCCGAATCTCCACTTTCATTTTCTACAAAAAGAGTGTTTCATAACTGCTCAATCAAAAATATGTTTTATCTCTGTTAACTGAATTTACAGATCAGAAATAAGTTTCACAGAATGCATCTGTGTAGTTTTTATTTGAAGATATTCTTTTTCCCAATGTAGGCCTCTTAGCGCTTAGCATGTCCAATTGCAGTTTCTACAGAAAGAGTGTTTCAGAACGGCTCAATCAAAAGTAAGGTTCAACTCTGTTAGTTGAATGCACAGAACAGAAAGAATTTTCACAGAATGATACTGTGTAGTTTATATTTGAATATATTCCTTTTTCCACTATTACCCTCTTAGCGCTCCGAATGTCCACTTGCATTTTCTACAGAAAGAGTGTTCAGAACTGCGCAATCAAAAGCATGGTTTAACTCTGTTAGCTTAATGAACATATCAGAAATAAGTTTCACACAATGCTTCTGTGTAGTTTTTATTTGAAGATATTATTTTTCCCAATAGAGGCCTCTTAGCGCTCAGAATGTCCAATTGCAGTTTCTACAGAAAGAGTGTTTCAGAAAGGCTCAATCAAAAGTAAGGTTCAACTCTGTTAGTTGAATGCACAGAACAGAAAGAAGTTTCATACAATGCTTCTGTGTAGTTTATATTTGAACATATTCTTTTTTCCACTATTACCCACTTAGCGCTACGAATGTCCAGTTGCATTTTCTACAGACAGAGTGTTTCAAAACTGCTCAATCAAAAGTATGGTTTAACTCTGTTAGCTGAATGCTCAGATCAGAAAGAAGTTTCACAGAATGCTTCCGTGTATTTTATATTTGAATATATTCCTTTTTCCACTACTACGCTCTTAGCGCTCCAAATGTCCAGTTGCATTTTCTACAGAAAGAGTGTTCAGATCTGCTCAATCAAAAGTATGGTTTAACTCTGTTAGCTGAATGCGCAGATCAGAAAGAAGTTTCACAGAATGATTCTGTGTAGTTTATATTTGGAGACATTCCTTTTTCCACTATTACCCTCTTAGCGCTCCGAATCTCCACTTGCATTTTCTACAGAAAGAGTGTTTCAGAACGGCTCAATCAAAACTAAGGTTCAACTCTTTTAGCTGAACAAACAGAACAGAAAGAAGTTTCACACAATTCTTCTGTGTAGTTTTTATTTGTAGACATTCTTTTTCCCAATATAGGCCTCTTAGCGCTCAGAATGTCCAATTGCAGTTTCTGCAGAAAGAGTGTTTCAGAACGGCTCAATCAAAAGTAAGGTTCAACTCTGTTAGTTGAATGCACAGAACAGAAAGAAGTTTCATACAATGCTTCTATGTAGTTTATATTTGAACATATTCTTTTTTCCACTATTACCCACTTAGCGCTACGAATATCCAGTTGCATTTTCTACAGACAGAGTGTTTCAAAACTGCTCAATCCAAAGTATGGTTTAACTCTGTTAGCTGAATGCTCAGATCAGAAAGAAGTTTCACACAATGCTTCTGTGTAGTTTATATTTGAATATATTCCTTTTTCCACTACTACGCTCTTAGCGCTCCAAATGTCCAGTTGCATTTTCTACAGAAAGAGTGTTCAGATCTGCTCAATCAAAAGTATGGTTTAACTCTGTTAGCTGAATGCACAGATCAGAAAGAAGTTTCACCGAATGATTCTGTGTAGTTTATATTTGAAGACATTCCTTTTTCCACTATTACCCTCTTAGCGCTCCGAATCTCCACTTGCATTTTCTACAAAAAGATTGTTTCATAACTGCTCAATCAAAAATATGTTTTATCTCTGTTAACTGAATTTACAGATCAGAAATAAGTTTCACAGAATGCATCTGTGTAGTTTTTATTTGAAGATATTCTTTTTCCCAATGTAGGCCTCTTAGCGCTTAGCATGTCCAATTGCAGTTTCTACAGAAAGAGTGTTTCAGAACGGCTCAATCAAAAGTAAGGCTCAACTCTGTTAGTTGAATGCACAGAACAGAAAGAATTTTCACAGAATGCTACTGTGTAGTTTATATTTGAATATATTCCTTTTTCCACTATTACCCTCTTAGCGCTCCGAATGTCCACTTGCATTTTCTACAGAAAGAGGGTTCAGAACTGCGCAATCAAATGTATGGTTTAACTCTGTTAGCTGAATGAACATATCAGAAATAAGTTTCACACAATGCTTCTGTGTAGTTTTTATTTGAAGATATTATTTTTCCCAATATAGGCCTCTTAGCGCTCAGAATGTCCAATTGCAGTTTCTACAGAAAGAGTGTTTCAGAAAGGCTCAATCAAAAGTAAGGTTCAACTTTGTTAGTTGAATGCACAGAACAGAAAGAAGTTTCATACAATGCTTCTGTGTAGTTTATATTTGAACATATTCTTTTTTCCACTATTACCCACTTAGCGCTACGAATGTCCAGTTGCATTTTCTACAGACAGAGTGTTTCAAAACTGCTCAATCAAAAGTATGGTTTAACTCTGTTAGCTGAATGCTCAGATCAGAAAGAAGTTTCACAGAATGCTTCCGTGTAGTTTATATTTGAATATATTCCTTTTTCCACTACTACTCTCTTAGCGCTCCAAATGTCCAGTTGCATTTTCTACAGAAAGAGTGTTCAGATCTGCTCAATCAAAAGTATGGTTTAACTCTGTTAGCTGAATGCACAGATCAGAAAGAAGTTTCACCGAATGATTCTGTGTAGTTTATATTTGAAGACATTCCTTTTTCCACTATTACCCTCTTAGCGCTCCGAATCTCCACTTTCATTTTCTACAAAAAGAGTGTTTCATAACTGCTCAATCAAAAATATGTTTTATCTCTGTTAACTGAATTTACAGATCAGAAATAAGTTTCACAGAATGCATCTGTGTAGTTTTTATTTGAAGATATTCTTTTTCCCAATGTAGGCCTCTTAGCGCTTAGCATGTCCAATTGCAGTTTCTACAGAAAGAGTGTTTCAGAACGGCTCAATCAAAAGTAAGGTTCAACTCTGTTAGTTGAATGCACAGAACAGAAAGAATTTTCACAGAATGATACTGTGTAGTTTATATTTGAATATATTCCTTTTTCCACTATTACCCTCTTAGCGCTCCGAATGTCCACTTGCATTTTCTACAGAAAGAGTGTTCAGAACTGCGCAATCAAAAGCATGGTTTAACTCTGTTAGCTTAATGAACATATCAGAAATAAGTTTCACACAATGCTTCTGTGTAGTTTTTATTTGAAGATATTATTTTTCCCAATAGAGGCCTCTTAGCGCTCAGAATGTCCAATTGCAGTTTCTACAGAAAGAGTGTTTCAGAAAGGCTCAATCAAAAGTAAGGTTCAACTCTGTTAGTTGAATGCACAGAACAGAAAGAAGTTTCATACAATGCTTCTGTGTAGTTTATATTTGAACATATTCTTTTTTCCACTATTACCCACTTAGCGCTACGAATGTCCAGTTGCATTTTCTACAGACAGAGTGTTTCAAAACTGCTCAATCAAAAGTATGGTTTAACTCTGTTAGCTGAATGCTCAGATCAGAAAGAAGTTTCACAGAATGCTTCTGTGTAGTTTATATTTGAATATATTCCTTTTTCCACTACTACTCTCTTAGCGCTCCAAATGTCCAGTTGCATTTTCTACAGAAAGAGTGTTCAGATCTGCTCAATCAAAAGTATGGTTTAACTCTGTTAGCTGAATGCACAGATCAGAAAGAAGTTTCACAGAATGATTCTGTGTAGTTTATATTTGGAGACATTCCTTTTTCCACTATTACCCTCTTAGCGCTCCGAATCTCCACTTGCATTTTCTACAGAAAGAGTGTTTCAGAACGGCTCAATCAAAACTAAGGTTCAACTCTTTTAGTTGAACAAACAGAACAGAAAGAAGTTTCACCCAATTCTTCTGTGTAGTTTTTATTTGTAGACATTCTTTTTCCCAATATAGGCCTCTTAGCGCTCAGAATGTCCAATTGCAGTTTCTACAGAAAGAGTGTTTCAGAACGGCTCAATCAAAAGTAAGGTTCAACTCTGTTAGTTGAATGCACAGAACAGAAAGAAGTTTCATACAATGCTTCTATGTAGTTTATATTTGAACATATTCTTTTTTCCACTATTACCCACTTAGCGCTACGAATATCCAGTTGCATTTTCTACAGACAGAGTGTTTCAAAACTGCTCAATCCAAAGTATGGTTTAACTCTGTTAGCTGAATGCTCAGATCAGAAAGAAGTTTCACAGAATGCTTCTGTGTAGTTTATATTTGAATATATTCCTTTTTCCACTACTACGCTCTTAGCGCTCCAAATGTCCAGTTGCATTTTCTACAGAAAGAGTGTTCAGATCTGCTCAATCAAAAGTATGGTTTAACTCTGTTAGCTGAATGCACAGATCAGAAAGAAGTTTCACCGAATGATTCTGTGTAGTTTATATTTGAAGACATTCCTTTTTCCACTATTACCCTCTTAGCGCTCCGAATCTCCACTTGCATTTTCTACAAAAAGAGTGTTTCATAACTGCTCAATCAAAAATATGTTTTATCTCTGTTAACTGAATTTACAGATCAGAAATAAGTTTCACAGAATGCATCTGTGTAGTTTTAATTTGAAGATATTCTTTTTCCCAATGTAGGCCTCTTAGCGCTTAGCATGTCCAATTGCAGTTTCTACAGAAAGAGTGTTTCAGAACGGCTCAATCAAAAGTAAGGTTCAACTCTGTTAGTTGAATGCACAGAACAGAAAGAATTTTCACAGAATGCTACTGTGTAGTTTATATTTGAATATATTCCTTTTTCCACTATTACCCTCTTATCGCTCCGAATGTCCACTTGCATTTTCGACAGAAAGAGTGTTCAGAACTGCGCAATCAAAAGTATGGTTTAACTCTGTTAGCTTAATGAACATATCAGAAATAAGTTTCACACAATGCTTCTGTGTAGTTTTTATTTGAAGATATTATTTTTCCCAATATAGGCCTCTTAGCGCTCAGAATGTCCAATTGCAGTTTCTACAGAAAGAGTGTTTCAGGAAGGCTCAATCAAAAGTAAGGTTCAACTCTGTTAGTTGAATGCACAGAACAGAAAGATGTTTGATACAATGCTTCTGTGTAGTTTATATTTGAACATATTCTTTTTTCCACTATTACCCACTTAGCGCTACGAATGTCCAGTTGCATTTTCTACAGACAGAGTGTTTCAAAACTGCTCAATCAAAAGTATGGTTTAACTCTGTTAGCTGAATGCTCAGATCAGAAAGAAGTTTCACAGAATGCTTCCGTGTAGTTTATATTTGAATATATTCCTTTTTCCACTACTACGCTCTTAGCGCTCCAAATGTCCAGTTGCATTTTCTACAGAAAGAGTGTTCAGATCTGCTCAATCAAAAGTATGGTTTAACTCTGTTAGCTGAATGCGCAGATCAGAAAGAAGTTTCACAGAATGATTCTGTGTAGTTTATATTTGGAGACATTCCTTTTTCCACTATTACCCTCTTAGCGCTCCGAATCTCCACTTGCATTTTCTACAGAAAGAGTGTTTCAGAACGGCTCAATCAAAACTAAGGTTCAACTCTTTTAGCTGAACAAACAGAACAGAAAGAAGTTTCACACAATTCTTCTGTGTAGTTTTTATTTGTAGACATTCTTTTTCCCAATATAGGCCTCTTAGCGCTCAGAATGTCCAATTGCAGTTTCTACAGAAAGAGTGTTTCAGAACGGCTCAATCAAAAGTAAGGTTCAACTCTGTTATTTGAATGCACAGAACAGAAAGAAGTTTCATACAATGCTTCTGTGTAGTTTATATTTGAACATATTCTTTTTTCCACTATTACCCACTTAGCGCTACGAATGTCCAGTTGCATTTTCTACAGACAGAGTGTTTCAAAACTGCTCAATCCAAAGTATGGTTTAACTCTGTTAGCTGAATGCTCAGATGAGAAAGAAGTTTCACAGAATGCTTCTGTGTAGTTTATATTTGAATATATTCCTTTTTCCACTACTACGCTCTTAGCGCTCCAAATGTCCAGTTGCATTTTCTACAGAAAGAGTGTTCAGATCTGCTCAATCAAAAGTATGGTTTAACTCTGTTAGCTGAATGCACAGATCAGAAAGAAGTTTCACCGAATGATTCTGTGTAGTTTATATTTGAAGACATTCCTTTTTCCACTATTACACTCTTAGCGCTCCGAATCTCCACTTTCATTTTCTACAAAAAGAGTGTTTCATAACTGCTCAATCAAAAATATGTTTTATCTCTGTTAACTGAATTTACAGATCAGAAATAAGTTTCACAGAATGCATCTGTGTAGTTTTTATTTGAAGATATTCTTTTTCCCAATGTAGGCCTCTTAGCGCTTAGCATGTCCAATTGCAGTTTCTACAGAAAGAGTGTTTCAGAACGGCTCAATCAAAAGTAAGGTTCAACTCTGTTAGTTGAATGCACAGAACAGAAAGAATTTTCACAGAATGATACTGTGTAGTTTATATTTGAATATATTCCTTTTTCCACTATTACCCTCTTAGCGCTCCGAATGTCCACTTGCATTTTCTACAGAAAGAGTGTTCAGAACTGCGCAATCAAAAGCATGGTTTAACTCTGTTAGCTTAATGAACATATCAGAAATAAGTTTCACACAATGCTTCTGTGTAGTTTTTATTTGAAGATATTATTTTTCCCAATAGAGGCCTCTTAGCGCTCAGAATGTCCAATTGCAGTTTCTACAGAAAGAGTGTTTCAGAAAGGCTCAATCAAAAGTAAGGTTCAACTCTGTTAGTTGAATGCACAGAACAGAAAGAAGTTTCATACAATGCTTCTGTGTAGTTTATATTTGAACATATTCTTTTTTCCACTATTACCCACTTAGCGCTACGAATGTCCAGTTGCATTTTCTACAGACAGAGTGTTTCAAAACTGCTCAATCAAAAGTATGGTTTAACTCTGTTAGCTGAATGCTCAGAGCAGAAAGAAGTTTCACAGAATGCTTCTGTGTAGTTTATATTTGAATATATTCCTTTTTCCACTACTACTCTCTTAGCGCTCCAAATGTTCATTTGCATTTTCTACAGAAAGAGTGTTCAGATCTGCTCAATCAAAAGTATGGTTTAACTCTGTTAGCTGAATGCACAGATCAGAAAGAAGTTTCACAGAATGATTCTGTGTAGTTTATATTTGGAGACATTCCTTTTTCCACTATTACCCTCTTAGCGCTCCGAATCTCCACTTGCATTTTCTACAGAAAGAGTGTTTCAGAACGGCTCAATCAAAACTAAGGTTCAACTCTTTTAGTTGAACAAACAGAACAGAAAGAACTTTCACCCAATTCTTTTGTGTAGTTTTTATTTGTAGACATTCTTTTTCCCAATATAGGCCTCTTAGCGCTCAGAATGTCCAATTGCAGTTTCTGCAGAAAGAGTGTTTCAGAACGGCTCAATCAAAAGTAAGGTTCAACTCTGTTAGTTGAATGCACAGAACAGAAAGAAGTTTCATACAATGCTTCTATGTAGTTTATATTTGAACATATTCTTTTTTCCACTATTACCCACTTAGCGCTACGAATATCCAGTTGCATTTTCTACAGACAGAGTGTTTCAAAACTGCTCAATCCAAAGTATGGTTTAACTCTGTTAGCTGAATGCTCAGATCAGAAAGAAGTTTCACAGAATGCTTCTGTGTAGTTTATATTTGAATATATTCCTTTTTCCACTACTACGCTCTTAGCGCTCCAAATGTCCAGTTGCATTTTCTACAGAAAGAGTGTTCAGATCTGCTCAATCAAAAGTATGGTTTAACTCTGTTAGCTGAATGCACAGATCAGAAAGAAGTTTCACCGAATGATTCTGTGTAGTTTATATTTGAAGGCATTCCTTTTTCCACTATTACCCTCTTAGCGCTCCGAATCTCCACTTTCATTTTCTACAAAAAGAGTGTTTCATAACTGCTCAATCAAAAATATGTTTTATCTCTGTTAACTGAATTTACAGATCAGAAATAAGTTTCACAGAATGCATCTGTGTAGTTTTTATTTGAAGATATTCTTTTTCCCAATGTAGGCCTCTTAGCGCTTAGCATGTCCAATTGCAGTTTCTACAGAAAGAGTGTTTCAGAACGGCTCAATCAAAAGTAAGGTTCAACTCTGTTAGTTGTATGCACAGAACAGAAAGAATTTTCACAGAATGATACTGTGTAGTTTATATTTGAATATATTCCTTTTTCCACTATTACCCTCTTAGCGCTCCGAATGTCCACTTGCATTTTCTACAGAAAGAGTGTTCAGAACTGCGCAATCAAAAGCATGGTTTAACTCTGTTAGCTTAATGAACATATCAGAAATAAGTTTCACACAATGCTTCTGTGTAGTTTTTATTTGAAGATATTATTTTTCCCAATAGAGGCCTCTTAGCGCTCAGAATGTCCAATTGCAGTTTCTACAGAAAGAGTGTTTCAGAAAGGCTCAATCAAAAGTAAGGTTCAACTCTGTAAGTTGAATGCACAGAACAGAAAGAAGTTTCATACAATGCTTCTGTGTAGTTTATATTTGAACATATTCTTTTTTCCACTATTACCCACTTAGCGCTACGAATGTCCAGTTGCATTTTCTACAGACAGAGTGTTTCAAAACTGCTCAATCAAAAGTATGGTTTAACTCTGTTAGCTGAATGCTCAGAGCAGAAAGAAGTTTCACAGAATGCTTCTGTGTAGTTTATATTTGAATATATTCCTTTTTCCACTACTACTCTCTTAGCGCTCCAAATGTCCAGTTGCATTTTCTACAGAAAGAGTGTTCAGATCTGCTCAATCAAAAGTATGGTTTAACTCTGTTAGCTGAATGCACAGATCAGAAAGAAGTTTCACAGAATGATTCTGTGTAGTTTATATTTGGAGACATTCCTTTTTCCACTATTACCCTCTTAGCGCTCCGAATCTCCACTTGCATTTTCTACAGAAAGAGTGTTTCAGAACGGCTCAATCAAAACTAAGGTTCAACTCTTTTAGCTGAACAAACAGAACAGAAAGAAGTTTCACACAATTCTTCTGTGTAGTTTTTATTTGTAGACATTCTTTTTCCCAAT
The DNA here is from genome assembly GCF_028878055.3 of Symphalangus syndactylus. Taxonomy (NCBI): domain Eukaryota; kingdom Metazoa; phylum Chordata; class Mammalia; order Primates; family Hylobatidae; genus Symphalangus; species Symphalangus syndactylus. Next base: position 5,529,019 of record NC_072445.2, on the reverse strand, counting down.
ATAGGCCTCTTAGCGCTCAGAATGTCCAATTGCAGTTTCTACAGAAAGAGTGTTTCAGAACGGCTCAATCAAAAGTAAGGTTCAACTCTGTTATTTGAATGCACAGAACAGAAAGAAGTTTCTTACAATGCTTCTGTGTAGTTTATATTTGAACATATTCTTTTTTCCACTATTACCCACTTAGCGCTACGAATGTCCAGTTGCATTTTCTACAGACAGAGTGTTTCAAAACTGCTCAATCCAAAGTATGGTTTAACTCTGTTAGCTGAATGCTCAGATGAGAAAGAAGTTTCACAGAATGCTTCTGTGTAGTTTATATTTGAATATATTCCTTTTTCCACTACTACGCTCTTAGCGCTCCAAATGTCCAGTTGCATTTTCTACAGAAAGAGTGTTCAGATCTGCTCAATCAAAAGTATGGTTTAACTCTGTTAGCTGAATGCACAGATCAGAAAGAAGTTTCACCGAATGATTCTGTGTAGTTTATATTTGAAGACATTCCTTTTTCCACTATTACCCTCTTAGCGCTCCGAATCTCCACTTTCATTTTCTACAAAAAGAGTGTTTCATAACTGCTCAATCAAAAATATGTTTTATCTCTGTTAACTGAATTTACAGATCAGAAATAAGTTTCACAGAATGCATCTGTGTAGTTTTTATTTGAAGATATTCTTTTTCCCAATGTAGGCCTCTTAGCGCTTAGCATGTCCAATTGCAGTTTCTACAGAAAGAGTGTTTCAGAACGGCTCAATCAAAAGTAAGGTTCAACTCTGTTAGTTGAATGCACAGAACAGAAAGTATTTTCACAGAATGATACTGTGTAGTTTATATTTGAATATATTCCTTTTTCCACTATTACCCTCTTAGCGCTCCGAATGTCCACTTGCATTTTCTACAGAAAGAGTGTTCAGAACTGCGCAATCAAAAGCATGGTTTAACTCTGTTAGCTTAATGAACATATCAGAAATAAGTTTCACACAATGCTTCTGTGTAGTTTTTATTTGAAGATATTATTTTTCCCAATAGAGGCCTCTTAGCGCTCAGAATGTCCAATTGCAGTTTCTACAGAAAGAGTGTTTCAGAAAGGCTCAATCAAAAGTAAGGTTCAACTCTGTTAGTTGAATGCACAGAACAGAAAGAAGTTTCATACAATGCTTCTGTGTAGTTTATATTTGAACATATTCTTTTTTCCACTATTACCCACTTAGCGCTACGAATGTCCAGTTGCATTTTCTACAGACAGAGTGTTTCAAAACTGCTCAATCAAAAGTATGGTTTAACTCTGTTAGCTGAATGCTCAGAGCAGAAAGAAGTTTCACAGAATGCTTCTGTGTAGTTTATATTTGAATATATTCCTTTTTCCACTACTACTCTCTTAGCGCTCCAAATGTCCAGTTGCATTTTCTACAGAAAGAGTGTTCAGATCTGCTCAATCAAAAGTATGGTTTAACTCTGTTAGCTGAATGCACAGATCAGAAAGAAGTTTCACAGAATGATTCTGTGTAGTTTATATTTGGAGACATTCCTTTTTCCACTATTACCCTCTTAGCGCTCCGAATCTCCACTTGCATTTTCTACAGAAAGAGTGTTTCAGAACGGCTCAATCAAAACTAAGGTTCAACTCTTTTAGTTGAACAAACAGAACAGAAAGAACTTTCACCCAATTCTTTTGTGTAGTTTTTATTTGTAGACATTCTTTTTCCCAATATAGGCCTCTTAGCGCTCAGAATGTCCAATTGCAGTTTCTGCAGAAAGAGTGTTTCAGAACGGCTCAATCAAAAGTAAGGTTCAACTCTGTTAGTTGAATGCACAGAACAGAAAGAAGTTTCATACAATGCTTCTATGTAGTTTATATTTGAACATATTCTTTTTTCCACTATTACCCACTTAGCGCTACGAATATCCAGTTGCATTTTCTACAGACAGAGTGTTTCAAAACTGCTCAATCCAAAGTATGGTTTAACTCTGTTAGCTGAATGCTCAGATCAGAAAGAAGTTTCACAGAATGCTTCTGTGTAGTTTATATTTGAATATATTCCTTTTTCCACTACTACGCTCTTAGCGCTCCAAATGTCCAGTTGCATTTTCTACAGAAAGAGTGTTCAGATCTGCTCAATCAAAAGTATGGTTTAACTCTGTTAGCTGAATGCACAGATCAGAAAGACGTTTCACCGAATGATTCTGTGTAGTTTATATTTGAAGACATTCCTTTTTCCACTATTACCCTCTTAGCGCTCCGAATCTCCACTTGCATTTTCTACAAAAAGATTGTTTCAAAACTGCTCAATCAAAAATATGTTTTATCTCTGTTAACTGAATTTACAGATCAGAAATAAGTTTCACAGAATGCATCTGTGTAATTTTTATTTGAAGATATTCTTTTTCCCAATGTAGGCCTCTTAGCGCTTAGCATGTCCAATTGCAGTTTCTACAGAAAGAGTGTTTCAGAACGGCTCAATCAAAAGTAAGGCTCAACTCTGTTAGTTGAATGCACAGAACAGAAAGAATTTTCACAGAATGCTACTGTGTAGTTTATATTTGAATATATTCCTTTTTCCACTATTACCCTCTTAGCGCTCCGAATGTCCACTTGCATTTTCTACAGAAAGAGGGTTCAGAACTGCGCAATCAAATGTATGGTTTAACTCTGTTAGCTTAATGAACATATCAGAAATAAGTTTCACACAATGCTTCTGTGTAGTTTTTATTTGAAGATATTATTTTTCCCAATATAGGCCTCTTAGCGCTCAGAATGTCCAATTGCAGTTTCTACAGAAAGAGTGTTTCAGAAAGGCTCAATCAAAAGTAAGGTTCAACTTTGTTAGTTGAATGCACAGAACAGAAAGAAGTTTCATACAATGCTTCTGTGTAGTTTATATTTGAAGATATTCTTTTTTCCACTATTACCCACTTAGCGCTACGAATGTCCAGTTGCATTTTCTACAGAGAGAGTGTTTCAAAACTACTCAATCAAAAGTATGGTTTAACTCTGTTAGCTGAATGCTCAGATCAGAAAGAAGTTTCACAGAATGCTTCCGTGTAGTTTATATTTGAATATATTCCTTTTTCCACTACTACTCTCTTAGCGCTCCAAATGTCCAGTTGCATTTTCTACAGAAAGAGTGTTCAGATCTGCTCAATCAAAAGTATGGTTTAACTCTGTTAGCTGAATGCACAGATCAGAAAGAAGTTTCACAGAATGATTCTGTGTAGTTTATATTTGGAGACATTCCTTTTTCCACTATTACCCTCTTAGCGCTCCGAATCTCCACTTGCATTTTCTACAGAAAGAGTGTTTCAGAACGGCTCAATCAAAACTAAGGTTCAACTCTTTTAGTTGAACAAACAGAACAGAAAGAAGTTTCACACAATTCTTCTGTGTAGTTTTTATTTGTAGACATTCTTTTTCCCAATATAGGCCTCTTAGCGCTCAGAATGTCCAATTGCAGTTTCTACAGAAAGAGTGTTTCAGAACGGCTCAATCAAAAGTAAGGTTCAACACTGTTAGTTGAATGCACAGAACAGAAAGAAGTTTCATACAATGCTTCTGTGTAGTTTATATTTGAACATATTCTTTTTTCCACTATTACCCACTTAGCGCTACGAATGTCCAGTTGCATTTTCTACAGACAGAGTGTTTCAAAACTGCTCAATCAAAAGTATGGTTTAACTCTGTTAGCTGAATGCTCAGATGAGAAGGAAGTTTCACAGAATGCTTCTGTGTAGTTTATATTTGAATATATTCCTTTTTCCACTACTACGCTCTTAGCGCTCCAAATGTCCAGTTGCATTTTCTACAGAAAGAGTGTTCAGATCTGCTCAATCAAAAGTATGGTTTAACTCTGTTAGCTGAATGCACAGATCAGAAAGAAGTTTCACCGAATGATTCTGTGTAGTTTATATTTGAAGTAATTCCTTTTTCCACTATTACCCTCTTAGCGCTCCGAATCTCCACTTTCATTTTCTACAAAAAGAGTGTTTCATAACTGCTCAATCAAAAATATGTTTTATCTCTGTTAACTGAATTTACAGATCAGAAATAAGTTTCACAGAATGCATCTGTGTAGTTTTTATTTGAAGATATTCTTTTTCCCAATGTAGGCCTCTTAGCGCTTAGCATGTCCAATTGCAGTTTCTACAGAAAGAGTGTTTCAGAACGGCTCAATCAAAAGTAAGGTTCAACTCTGTTAGTTGAATGCACAGAACAGAAAGAATTTTCACAGAATGATACTGTGTAGTTTATATTTGAATATATTCCTTTTTCCACTATTACCCTCTTAGCGCTCCGAATGTCCACTTGCATTTTCTACAGAAAGAGTGTTCAGAACTGCGCAATCAAAAGCATGGTTTAACTCTGTTAGCTTAATGAACATATCAGAAATAAGTTTCACACAATGCTTCTGTGTAGTTTTTATTTGAAGATATTATTTTTCCCAATAGAGGCCTCTTAGCGCTCAGAATGTCCAATTGCAGTTTCTACAGAAAGAGTGTTTCAGAAAGGTTCAATCAAAAGTAAGGTTCAACTCTGTTAGTTGAATGCACAGAACAGAAAGAAGTTTCATACAATGCTTCTGTGTAGTTTATATTTGAACATATTCTTTTTTCCACTATTACCCACTTTGCGCTACGAATGTCCAGTTGCATTTTCTACAGACAGAGTGTTTCAAAACTGCTCAATCAAAAGTATGGTTTAACTCTGTTAGCTGAATGCTCAGATCAGAAAGAAGTTTCACAGAATGCTTCTGTGTAGTTTATATTTGAATATATTCCTTTTTCCACTACTACTCTCTTAGCGCTCCAAATGTCCAGTTGCATTTTCTACAGAAAGAGTGTTCAGATCTGCTCAATCAAAAGTATGGTTTAACTCTGTTAGCTGAATGCACAGATCAGAAAGAAGTTTCACAGAATGATTCTGTGTAGTTTATATTTGGAGACATTCCTTTTTCCACTATTACCCTCTTAGCGCTCCGAATCTCCAATTGCATTTTCTACAGAAAGAGTGTTTCAGAACGGCTCAATCAAAACTAAGGTTCAACTATTTTAGTTGAACAAACAGAACAGAAAGAAGTTTCACCCAATTCTTCTGTGTAGTTTTTATTTGTAGACATTCTTTTTCCCAATATAGGCCTCTTAGCGCTCAGAATGTCCAATTGCAGTTTCTACAGAAAGAGTGTTTCAGAACGGCTCAATCAAAAGTAAGGTTCAACTCTGTTAGTTGAATGCACAGAACAGAAAGAAGTTTCATACAATGCTTCTATGTAGTTTATATTTGAACATATTCTTTTTTCCACTATTACCCACTTAGCGCTACGAATATCCAGTTGCATTTTCTACAGACAGAGTGTTTCAAAACTGCTCAATCCAAAGTATGGTTTAACTCTGTTAGCTGAATGCTCAGATCAGAAAGAAGTTTCACAGAATGCTTCTGTGTAGTTTATATTTGAATATATTCCTTTTTCCACTACTACGCTCTTAGCGCTCCAAATGTCCAGTTGCATTTTCTACAGAAAGAGTGTTCAGATCTGCTCAATCAAAAGTATGGTTTAACTCTGTTAGCTGAATGCACAGATCAGAAAGAAGTTTCACCGAATGATTCTGTGTAGTTTATATTTGAAGACATTCCTTTTTCCACTATTACCCTCTTAGCGCTCCGAATCTCCACTTGCATTTTCTACAAAAAGATTGTTTCATAACTGCTCAATCAAAAATATGTTTTATCTCCTTTAACTGAATTTACAGATCAGAAATAAGTTTCACAGCATGCATCTGTGTAGTTTTTATTTGAAGATATTCTTTTTCCCAATGTAGGCCTCTTAGCGCTTAGCATGTCCAATTGCAGTTTCTACAGAAAGAGTGTTTCAGAACGGCTCAATCAAAAGTAAGGTTCAACTCTGTTAGTTGAATGCACAGAACAGAAAGAATTTTCACAGAATGCTACTGTGTAGTTTATATTTGAATATATTCCTTTTTCCACTATTACCCTCTTAGCGCTCCGAATGTCCACTTGCATTTTCTACAGAAAGAGGGTTTAGAACTGCGCAATCAAAAGTATGGTTTAACTCTGTTAGCTTAATGAACATATCAGAAATAAGTTTCACACAATGCTTCTGTGTAGTTTTTATTTGAAGATATTATTTTTCCCAATATAGGCCTCTTAGCGCTCAGAATGTCCAATTGCAGTTTCTACAGAAAGAGTGTTTCAGAAAGGCTCAATCAAAAGTAAGGTTCAACTTTGTTAGTTGAATGCACAGAACGGAAAGAAGTTTCATACAATGCTTCTGTGTAGTTTATATTTGAACATATTCTTTTTTCCACTATTACCCACTTAGCGCTACGAATGTCCAGTTGCATTTTCTACAGACAGAGTTTTTCAAAACTGCTCAATCAAAAGTATGGTTTAACTCTGTTAGCTGAATGCTCAGATCAGAAAGAAGTTTCACAGAATGCTTCCGTGTAGTTTATATTTGAATATATTACTTTTTCCACTACTACTCTCTTAGCGCTCCAAATGTCCAGTTGCATTTTCTACAGAAAGAGTGTTCAGATCTGCTCAATCAAAAGTATGGTTTAACTCTGTTAGCTGAATGCACAGATCAGAAAGAAGTTTCACAGAATGATTCTGTGTAGTTTATATTTGGAGACATTCCTTTTTCCACTATTACCCTCTTAGCGCTCCGAATCTCCACTTGCATTTTCTACAGAAAGAGTGTTTCAGAACGGCTCAATCAAAACTAAGGTTCAACTCTTTTAGTTGAACAAACAGAACAGAAAGAAGTTTCACACAATTCTTCTGTGTAGTTTTTATTTGTAGACATTCTTTTTCCCAATATAGGCCTCTTAGCGCTCAGAATGTCCAATTGCAGTTTCTTTTTTTTTTTTTTTTTTTTTTTTTTTTGAGACGGAGTCTCGCTCTGTCGCCCGGGGTGGAGTGCAGTGGCGCAATCTCGGCTCACTGCAAGCTCCGCCTGCCGGGTTCACGCCATTCTCCTGCCTCAGCCTCTCCGAGTAGCTGGGACTACAGGCGCCCGCCACCACGCCCGGCTAATTTTTTGTATTTTTTACTAGAGACGGGGTTTCACCATGGTCTCGATCTCCTGACCTTGTGATCCACCCGCCTCGGCCTCCCAAAGTGCTGGGATTACAAGCGTGAGCCACCGCGCCCGGCCCCAATTGCAGTTTCTACAGAAAGAGTGTTTCAGAACGGCTCAATCAAACGTAAGGTTCAACTCTGTTAGTTGAATGCACAGAACAGAAAGAAGTTTCATACAATGCTTCTGTGTAGTTTATATTTGAACATATTCTATTTTCCACTATTACCCACTTAGCGCTACGAATGTCCAGTTGCATTTTCTACAGACAGAGTGTCTCAAAACTGCTCAATCCAAAGTATGGTTTAACTCTGTTAGCTGAATGCTCAGATCAGAAAGAAGTTTCACAGAATGCTTCTGTGTAGTTTATATTTGAATATATTCCTTTTTCCACTACTACGCTCTTAGCGCTCCAAATGTCCAGTTGCATTTTCTACAGAAAGAGTGTTCAGATCTGCTCAATCAAAAGTATGGTTTAACTGTGTTAGCTGAATGCACAGATCAGAAAGAAGTTTCACCGAATGATTCTCTGTAGTTTATATTTGAAGACATTCCTTTTTCCACTATTACCCTCTTAGTGCTCCGAATCTCCACTTGCATTTTCTACAAAAAGAGTGTTTCATAACTGCTCAATCAAAAATATGTTTTATCTCTGTTAACTGAATTTACAGATCAGAAATAAGTTTCACAGAATGCATCTGTGTAGTTTTTATTTGAAGATATTCTTTTTCCCAATGTAGGCCTCTTAGCGCTTAGCATGTCCAATTGCAGTTTCTACAGAAAGAGTGTTTCAGAACGGCTCAATCAAAAGTAAGGTTCAACTCTGTTAGTTGAATGCACAGAACAGAAAGAATTTTCACAGAATGCTACTGTGTAGTTTATATTTGAATATATTCCTTTTTCCACTATTACCCTCTTAGCGCTCCGAATGTCCACTTGCATTTTCTACAGAAAGAGGGTTCAGAACTGCGCAATCAAAAGTATGGTTTAACTCTGTTAGCTTAATGAACATATCAGAAATAAGTTTCACACAATGATTCTGTGTAGTTTTTATTTGAAGATATTATTTTTCCCAATATAGGCCTCTTAGTGCTCAGAATGTCTAATTTCAGTTTCTACAGAAAGAGTGTTTCAGAAAGGCTCAATCAAAAGTAAGGTTCAACTCTGTTAGTTGAATGCACAGAACAGAAAGAAGTTTCATTCAATGCTTCTGTGTAGTTTATATTTGAACATATTCTTTTTTCCACTATTACCCACTTAGCGCTACGAATGTCCAGTTGCATTTTCTTCAGACAGAGTGTTTCAAAACTGCTCAATCAAAAGTATGGTTTAACTCTGTTAGCTGAATGCTCAGATCAGAAAGAAGTTTCACAGAATGCTTCTGTGTAGTTTATATTTGAATATATTCCTTTTTCCACTACTACTCTCTTAGCGCTCCAAATGTCCAGTTGCATTTTCTACAGAAAGAGTGTTCAGATCTGCTCAATCAAAAGAATGGTTTAACTCTGTTAGCTGAATGCACAGATCAGAAGGAAGTTTCACAGAATGATTCTGTGTAGTTTATATTTGGAGACATTCCTTTTTCCACTATTACCCTCTTAGCGCTCCGAATCTCCACTTGCATTTTCTACAGAAAGAGTGTTTCAGAACGGCTCAATCAAAACTAAGGTTCAACTCTTTTAGTTGAACAAACAGAACAGAAAGAAGTTTCACACAATTCTTCTGTGTAGTTTTTATTTGTAGACATTCTTTTTCCCAATATAGGCCTCTTAGCGCTCAGAATGTCCAATTGCAGTTTCTACAGAAAGAGTGTTTCAGAACGGCTCAATCAAACGTAAGGTTCAACTCTGTTAGTTGAATGCACAGAACAGAAAGAAGTTTCATACAATGCTTCTGTGTAGTTTATATTTGAACATATTCTATTTTCCACTATTACCCACTTAGCGCTACGAATGTCCAGTTGCATTTTCTACAGACAGAGTGTCTCAAAACTGCTCAATCCAAAGTATGGTTTAACTCTGTTAGCTGAATGCTCAGATCAGAAAGAAGTTTCACAGAATGCTTCTGTGTAGTTTATATTTGAATATATTCCTTTTTCCACTACTACGCTCTTAGCGCTCCAAATGTCCAGTTGCATTTTCTACAGAAAGAGTGTTCAGATCTGCTCAATCAAAAGTATGGTTTAACTGTGTTAGCTGAATGCACAGATCAGAAAGAAGTTTCACCGAATGATTCTCTGTAGTTTATATTTGAAGACATTCCTTTTTCCACTATTACCCTCTTAGTGCTCCGAATCTCCACTTGCATTTTCTACAAAAAGAGTGTTTCATAACTGCTCAATCAAAAATATGTTTTATCTCTGTTAACTGAATTTACAGATCAGAAATAAGTTTCACAGAATGCATCTGTGTAGTTTTTATTTGAAGATATTCTTTTTCCCAATGTAGGCCTCTTAGCGCTTAGCATGTCCAATTGCAGTTTCTACAGAAAGAGTGTTTCAGAACGGCTCAATCAAAAGTAAGGTTCAACTCTGTTAGTTGAATGCACAGAACAGAAAGAATTTTCACAGAATGCTACTGTGTAGTTTATATTTGAATATATTCCTTTTTCCACTATTACCCTCTTAGCGCTCCGAATGTCCACTTGCATTTTCTACAGAAAGAGGGTTCAGAACTGCGCAATCAAAAGTATGGTTTAACTCTGTTAGCTTAATGAACATATCAGAAATAAGTTTCACACAATGATTCTGTGTAGTTTTTATTTGAAGATATTATTTTTCCCAATATAGGCCTCTTAGTGCTCAGAATGTCTAATTTCAGTTTCTACAGAAAGAGTGTTTCAGAAAGGCTCAATCAAAAGTAAGGTTCAACTCTGTTAGTTGAATGCACAGAACAGAAAGAAGTTTCATTCAATGCTTCTGTGTAGTTTATATTTGAACATATTCTTTTTTCCACTATTACCCACTTAGCGCTACGAATGTCCAGTTGCATTTTCTTCAGACAGAGTGTTTCAAAACTGCTCAATCAAAAGTATGGTTTAACTCTGTTAGCTGAATGCTCAGATCAGAAAGAAGTTTCACAGAATGCTTCTGTGTAGTTTATATTTGAATATATTCCTTTTTCCACTACTACTCTCTTAGCGCTCCAAATGTCCAGTTGCATTTTCTACAGAAAGAGTGTTCAGATCTGCTCAATCAAAAGTATGGTTTAACTCTGTTAGCTGAATGCACAGATCAGAAAGAAGTTTCACAGAGTGATTCTGTGTAGTTTATATTTGGAGACATTCCTTTTTCCACTATTACCCACTTAGCGCTCCGAATGTCAACTTGCATTTTCTACAGAAAGAGGGTTTCATAACTGCTCAATCAAAAATATGTTTTACCTCTGTTAACTGAATTTACAGATCAGAAATAAGTTTCACACAATGCTTCTGTGTAGTTTTTATTTGAAGATATTATTTTTCCCAATATAGGCCTCTTAGCGCTCAGAATGTCCAATTGCAGTTTCTACAGAAAGAGTGTTTCAGAAAGGCTCAATAAAAAGTAAGGTTCAACTCTGTTAGTTGAATGCACAGAACAGAAAGAAGTTTCATACAATGCTTCTGTGTAGTTTATATTTGAACATATTCTTTTTTCCACTATTACCCACTTAGCGCTACGAATGTCCAGTTGCATTTTCTACAGACAGAGTATTTCAAAACTGCTCAATCAAAAGTATGGTTTAAATCTGTTAGCTGAATGCTCAGATCAGAAAGAAGTTTCCCAGAATGCTTCTGTGTAGTTTATATTTGAATATATTCCTTTTTCCACTACTACTCTCTTAGCGCTCCAAATGTCCAGTTGCATTTTCTACAGAAAGAGTGTTCAGATCTGCTCAATCAAAAGTATGGTTTAACTCTGTTAGCTGAATGCACAGATCAGAAAGAAGTTTCACAGAATGATTCTGTGTAGTTTATATTTGGAGACATTCCTTTTTCCACTATTACCCTCTTAGCGCTCCAAATCTCCACTTGCATTTTCTACAGAAAGAGTGTTTCAGAACGGCTCAATCAAAACTAAGGTTCAACTCTTTTAGTTGAACAAACAGAACAGGAAGAAGTTTCACACAATTCTTCTGTGTAGTTTTTATTTGTAGACATTCATTTTCCCAATATAGGCCTCTTAGCGCTCAGAATGTCCAATTGCAGTTTCTACAGAAAGAGTGTTTCAGAACGGCTCAATGAAAAGTAAGGTTCAACTCTGTTAGTTGAATGCACAGAACAGAAAGAAGTTTCATACAATGCTTCTATGTAGTTTATATTTGAACATATTCTTTTTTCCACTATTACCCACTTAGCGCTATGAATATCCAGTTGCATTTTCTACAGACAGAGTGTTTCAAAACTGCTCAATCAAAAGTATGGTTTAACTCTGTTAGCTGAATGCTCAGATCAGAAAGAAGTTTCACAGAATGCTTCTGTGTAGTTTATATTTGAATATATTCCTTTTTCCACTACTATGCTCTTAGCGCTCCAAATGTCCAGTTGCATTTTCTACAGAAAGAGTGTTCAGATCTGCTCCATCAAAAGTATGGTTTAACTCTGTTAGCTGAATGCACAGATCAGAAAGAAGTTTCACCGAATGTTTCTGTGTAGTTTATATTTGTAGACATTCCTTTATCCACTATTACCATCTTAGCACTCCGAATCTCCACTTGCATTTTCTACAAAAAGAGTGTTTCATAACTGCTCAATCAAAAATATGTTTTATCTCTGTTAACTGAATTTACAGATCAGAAATAAGTTTCACAGAATGCATCTGTGTAGTTTTTATTTGAAGATATTCTTTTTCCCAATGTAGGCATCTTAGCGCTTAGCATGTCCAATTGCAGTTTCTACAGAAAGAGTGTTTCAGAACGGCTCAATCAAAAGTAAGGTTCAACTCTGTTAGTTGAATGCACAGAACAGAAAGAATTTTCACAGAATGCTACTGTGTAGCTTATATTTGAATATATTCCTTTTTCCACTATTAGCCTCTTAGCGCTCCGAATGTCCACTTGCATTTTCTACAGAAAGAGTGTTCAGAACTGCGCAATCAAAAGTATGGTTTAACTCTGTTAGCTTAATGAACATATCAGAAATAAGTTTCACACAATGCTTCTGTGTAGTTTTTATTTGAAGATATTATTTTTCCCAATATAGGCCTCTTAGCGCTCAGAATGTCCAATTGCAGTTTCTACAGAAAGAGTGTTTCAGCAAGGCTCAATCAAAAGTAAGGTTCAACTCTGTTAGTTGAATGCACAGAACAGAAAGAAGTTTCATACAAAGCTTCTGTGTAGTTTATATTTGAACATATTCTTTTTTCCACTATTACCCACTTAGCGCTACGAATGTCCAGTTGCATTTTCTACAGACAGAGTGTTTCAAAACTGCTCAATCAAAAGTATGGTTTAACTCTGTTAGCTGAATGCTCAGAGCAGAAAGAAGTTTCACAGAATGCTTCCGTGTAGTTTATATTTGAATATATTCCTTTTTCCACTACTACTCTCTTAGCGCTCCAAATGTCCAGTTGCATTTTCTACAGAAAGAGTGTTCAGATCTGCTCAATCAAAAGTATGGTTTAACTCTGTTAGCTGAATGCACAGATCAGAAAGAAGTTTCACAGAATGATTCTGTGTAGTTTATATTTGGAGACATTCCTTTTTCCACTATTACCCTCTTAGCGCTCCGAATCTCCACTTGCATTTTCTACAGAAAGAGTGTTTCAGAACGGCTCAATCAAAACTAAGGTTCAACTCTTTTAGCTGAACAAACAGAACAGAAAGAAGTTTCACACAATTCTTCTGTGTAGTTTTTATTTGTAGACATTCTTTTTCCCAATATAGGCCTCTTAGCGCTCAGAATGTCCAATTGCAGTTTCTACAGAAAGAGTGTTTCAGAACGGCTCAATCAAAAGTAAGGTTCAACTCTGTTATTTGAATGCACAGAACAGAAAGAAGTTTCTTACAATGCTTCTGTGTAGTTTATATTTGAACATATTCTTTTTTCCACTATTACCCACTTAGCGCTACGAATGTCCAGTTGCATTTTCTACAGACAGAGTGTTTCAAAACTGCTCAATCCAAAGTATGGTTTAACTCTGTTAGCTGAATGCTCAGATGAGAAAGAAGTTTCACAGAATGCTTCTGTGTAGTTTATATTTGAATATATTCCTTTTTCCACTACTACGCTCTTAGCGCTCCAAATGTCCAGTTGCATTTTCTACAGAAAGAGTGTTCAGATCTGCTCAATCAAAAGTATGGTTTAACTCTGTTAGCTGAATGCACAGATCAGAAAGAAGTTTCACCGAATGATTCTGTGTAGTTTATATTTGAAGACATTCCTTTTTCCACTATTACCCTCTTAGCGCTCCGAATCTCCACTTTCATTTTCTACAAAAAGAGTGTTTCATAACTGCTCAATCAAAAATATGTTTTATCTCTGTTAACTGAATTTACAGATCAGAAATAAGTTTCACAGAATGCATCTGTGTAGTTTTTATTTGAAGATATTCTTTTTCCCAATGTAGGCCTCTTAGCGCTTAGCATGTCCAATTGCAGTTTCTACAGAAAGAGTGTTTCAGAACGGCTCAATCAAAAGTAAGGTTCAACTCTGTTAGTTGAATGCACAGAACAGAAAGAATTTTCACAGAATGATACTGTGTAGTTTATATTTGAATATATTCCTTTTTCCACTATTACCCTCTTAGCGCTCCGAATGTCCACTTGCATTTTCTACAGAAAGAGTGTTCAGAACTGCGCAATCAAAAGCATGGTTTAACTCTGTTAGCTTAATGAACATATCAGAAATAAGTTTCACACAATGCTTCTGTGTAGTTTTTATTTGAAGATATTATTTTTCCCAATAGAGGCCTCTTAGCGCTCAGAATGTCCAATTGCAGTTTCTACAGAAAGAGTGTTTCAGAAAGGCTCAATCAAAAGTAAGGTTCAACTCTGTTAGTTGAATGCACAGAACAGAAAGAAGTTTCATACAATGCTTCTGTGTAGTTTATATTTGAACATATTCTTTTTTCCACTATTACCCACTTAGCGCTACGAATGTCCAGTTGCATTTTCTACAGACAGAGTGTTTCAAAACTGCTCAATCAAAAGTATGGTTTAACTCTGTTAGCTGAATGCTCAGAGCAGAAAGAAGTTTCACAGAATGCTTCTGTGTAGTTTATATTTGAATATATTCCTTTTTCCACTACTACTCTCTTAGCGCTCCAAATGTCCAGTTGCATTTTCTACAGAAAGAGTGTTCAGATCTGCTCAATCAAAAGTATGGTTTAACTCTGTTAGCTGAATGCACAGATCAGAAAGAAGTTTCACAGAATGATTCTGTGTAGTTTATATTTGGAGACATTCCTTTTTCCACTATTACCCTCTTAGCGCTCCGAATCTCCACTTGCATTTTCTACAGAAAGAGTGTTTCAGAACGGCTCAATCAAAACTAAGGTTCAACTCTTTTAGTTGAACAAACAGAACAGAAAGAACTTTCACCCAATTCTTTTGTGTAGTTTTTATTTGTAGACATTCTTTTTCCCAATATAGGCCTCTTAGCGCTCAGAATGTCCAATTGCAGTTTCTGCAGAAAGAGTGTTTCAGAACGGCTCAATCAAAAGTAAGGTTCAACTCTGTTAGTTGAATGCACAGAACAGAAAGAAGTTTCATACAATGCTTCTATGTAGTTTATATTTGAACATATTCTTTTTTCCACTATTACCCACTTAGCGCTACGAATATCCAGTTGCATTTTCTACAGACAGAGTGTTTCAAAACTGCTCAATCCAAAGTATGGTTTAACTCTGTTAGCTGAATGCTCAGATCAGAAAGAAGTTTCACAGAATGCTTCTGTGTAGTTTATATTTGAATATATTCCTTTTTCCACTACTACGCTCTTAGCGCTCCAAATGTCCAGTTGCATTTTCTACAGAAAGAGTGTTCAGATCTGCTCAATCAAAAGTATGGTTTAACTCTGTTAGCTGAATGCACAGATCAGAAAGACGTTTCACCGAATGATTCTGTGTAGTTTATATTTGAAGACATTCCTTTTTCCACTATTACCCTCTTAGCGCTCCGAATCTCCACTTGCATTTTCTACAAAAAGATTGTTTCAAAACTGCTCAATCAAAAATATGTTTTATCTCTGTTAACTGAATTTACAGATCAGAAATAAGTTTCACAGAATGCATCTGTGTAATTTTTATTTGAAGATATTCTTTTTCCCAATGTAGGCCTCTTAGCGCTTAGCATGTCCAATTGCAGTTTCTACAGAAAGAGTGTTTCAGAACGGCTCAATCAAAAGTAAGGCTCAACTCTGTTAGTTGAATGCACAGAACAGAAAGAATTTTCACAGAATGCTACTGTGTAGTTTATATTTGAATATATTCCTTTTTCCACTATTACCCTCTTAGCGCTCCGAATGTCCACTTGCATTTTCTACAGAAAGAGGGTTCAGAACTGCGCAATCAAATGTATGGTTTAACTCTGTTAGCTTAATGAACATATCAGAAATAAGTTTCACACAATGCTTCTGTGTAGTTTTTATTTGAAGATATTATTTTTCCCAATATAGGCCTCTTAGCGCTCAGAATGTCCAATTGCAGTTTCTACAGAAAGAGTGTTTCAGAAAGGCTCAATCAAAAGTAAGGTTCAACTTTGTTAGTTGAATGCACAGAACAGAAAGAAGTTTCATACAATGCTTCTGTGTAGTTTATATTTGAAGATATTCTTTTTTCCACTATTACCCACTTAGCGCTACGAATGTCCAGTTGCATTTTCTACAGAGAGAGTGTTTCAAAACTACTCAATCAAAAGTATGGTTTAACTCTGTTAGCTGAATGCTCAGATCAGAAAGAAGTTTCACAGAATGCTTCCGTGTAGTTTATATTTGAATATATTCCTTTTTCCACTACTACTCTCTTAGCGCTCCAAATGTCCAGTTGCATTTTCTACAGAAAGAGTGTTCAGATCTGCTCAATCAAAAGTATGGTTTAACTCTGTTAGCTGAATGCACAGATCAGAAAGAAGTTTCACAGAATGATTCTGTGTAGTTTATATTTGGAGACATTCCTTTTTCCACTATTACCCTCTTAGCGCTCCGAATCTCCACTTGCATTTTCTACAGAAAGAGTGTTTCAGAACGGCTCAATCAAAACTAAGGTTCAACTCTTTTAGTTGAACAAACAGAACAGAAAGAAGTTTCACACAATTCTTCTGTGTAGTTTTTATTTGTAGACATTCTTTTTCCCAATATAGGCCTCTTAGCGCTCAGAATGTCCAATTGCAGTTTCTACAGAAAGAGTGTTTCAGAACGGCTCAATCAAAAGTAAGGTTCAACACTGTTAGTTGAATGCACAGAACAGAAAGAAGTTTCATACAATGCTTCTGTGTAGTTTATATTTGAACATATTCTTTTTTCCACTATTACCCACTTAGCGCTACGAATGTCCAGTTGCATTTTCTACAGACAGAGTGTTTCAAAACTGCTCAATCAAAAGTATGGTTTAACTCTGTTAGCTGAATGCTCAGATGAGAAGGAAGTTTCACAGAATGCTTCTGTGTAGTTTATATTTGAATATATTCCTTTTTCCACTACTACGCTCTTAGCGCTCCAAATGTCCAGTTGCATTTTCTACAGAAAGAGTGTTCAGATCTGCTCAATCAAAAGTATGGTTTAACTCTGTTAGCTGAATGCACAGATCAGAAAGAAGTTTCACCGAATGATTCTGTGTAGTTTATATTTGAAGTAATTCCTTTTTCCACTATTACCCTCTTAGCGCTCCGAATCTCCACTTTCATTTTCTACAAAAAGAGTGTTTCATAACTGCTCAATCAAAAATATGTTTTATCTCTGTTAACTGAATTTACAGATCAGAAATAAGTTTCACAGAATGCATCTGTGTAGTTTTTATTTGAAGATATTCTTTTTCCCAATGTAGGCCTCTTAGCGCTTAGCATGTCCAATTGCAGTTTCTACAGAAAGAGTGTTTCAGAACGGCTCAATCAAAAGTAAGGTTCAACTCTGTTAGTTGAATGCACAGAACAGAAAGAATTTTCACAGAATGATACTGTGTAGTTTATATTTGAATATATTCCTTTTTCCACTATTACCCTCTTAGCGCTCCGAATGTCCACTTGCATTTTCTACAGAAAGAGTGTTCAGAACTGCGCAATCAAAAGCATGGTTTAACTCTGTTAGCTTAATGAACATATCAGAAATAAGTTTCACACAATGCTTCTGTGTAGTTTTTATTTGAAGATATTATTTTTCCCAATAGAGGCCTCTTAGCGCTCAGAATGTCCAATTGCAGTTTCTACAGAAAGAGTGTTTCAGAAAGGTTCAATCAAAAGTAAGGTTCAACTCTGTTAGTTGAATGCACAGAACAGAAAGAAGTTTCATACAATGCTTCTGTGTAGTTTATATTTGAACATATTCTTTTTTCCACTATTACCCACTTTGCGCTACGAATGTCCAGTTGCATTTTCTACAGACAGAGTGTTTCAAAACTGCTCAATCAAAAGTATGGTTTAACTCTGTTAGCTGAATGCTCAGATCAGAAAGAAGTTTCACAGAATGCTTCTGTGTAGTTTATATTTGAATATATTCCTTTTTCCACTACTACTCTCTTAGCGCTCCAAATGTCCAGTTGCATTTTCTACAGAAAGAGTGTTCAGATCTGCTCAATCAAAAGTATGGTTTAACTCTGTTAGCTGAATGCACAGATCAGAAAGAAGTTTCACAGAATGATTCTGTGTAGTTTATATTTGGAGACATTCCTTTTTCCACTATTACCCTCTTAGCGCTCCGAATCTCCAATTGCATTTTCTACAGAAAGAGTGTTTCAGAACGGCTCAATCAAAACTAAGGTTCAACTATTTTAGTTGAACAAACAGAACAGAAAGAAGTTTCACCCAATTCTTCTGTGTAGTTTTTATTTGTAGACATTCTTTTTCCCAATATAGGCCTCTTAGCGCTCAGAATGTCCAATTGCAGTTTCTACAGAAAGAGTGTTTCAGAACGGCTCAATCAAAAGTAAGGTTCAACTCTGTTAGTTGAATGCACAGAACAGAAAGAAGTTTCATACAATGCTTCTATGTAGTTTATATTTGAACATATTCTTTTTTCCACTATTACCCACTTAGCGCTACGAATATCCAGTTGCATTTTCTACAGACAGAGTGTTTCAAAACTGCTCAATCCAAAGTATGGTTTAACTCTGTTAGCTGAATGCTCAGATCAGAAAGAAGTTTCACAGAATGCTTCTGTGTAGTTTATATTTGAATATATTCCTTTTTCCACTACTACGCTCTTAGCGCTCCAAATGTCCAGTTGCATTTTCTACAGAAAGAGTGTTCAGATCTGCTCAATCAAAAGTATGGTTTAACTCTGTTAGCTGAATGCACAGATCAGAAAGAAGTTTCACCGAATGATTCTGTGTAGTTTATATTTGAAGACATTCCTTTTTCCACTATTACCCTCTTAGCGCTCCGAATCTCCACTTGCATTTTCTACAAAAAGATTGTTTCATAACTGCTCAATCAAAAATATGTTTTATCTCCTTTAACTGAATTTACAGATCAGAAATAAGTTTCACAGCATGCATCTGTGTAGTTTTTATTTGAAGATATTCTTTTTCCCAATGTAGGCCTCTTAGCGCTTAGCATGTCCAATTGCAGTTTCTACAGAAAGAGTGTTTCAGAACGGCTCAATCAAAAGTAAGGTTCAACTCTGTTAGTTGAATGCACAGAACAGAAAGAATTTTCACAGAATGCTACTGTGTAGTTTATATTTGAATATATTCCTTTTTCCACTATTACCCTCTTAGCGCTCCGAATGTCCACTTGCATTTTCTACAGAAAGAGGGTTTAGAACTGCGCAATCAAAAGTATGGTTTAACTCTGTTAGCTTAATGAACATATCAGAAATAAGTTTCACACAATGCTTCTGTGTAGTTTTTATTTGAAGATATTATTTTTCCCAATATAGGCCTCTTAGCGCTCAGAATGTCCAATTGCAGTTTCTACAGAAAGAGTGTTTCAGAAAGGCTCAATCAAAAGTAAGGTTCAACTTTGTTAGTTGAATGCACAGAACGGAAAGAAGTTTCATACAATGCTTCTGTGTAGTTTATATTTGAACATATTCTTTTTTCCACTATTACCCACTTAGCGCTACGAATGTCCAGTTGCATTTTCTACAGACAGAGTGTTTCAAAACTGCTCAATCAAAAGTATGGTTTAACTCTGTTAGCTGAATGCTCAGATCAGAAAGAAGTTTCACAGAATGCTTCCGTGTAGTTTATATTTGAATATATTACTTTTTCCACTACTACTCTCTTAGCGCTCCAAATGTCCAGTTGCATTTTCTACAGAAAGAGTGTTCAGATCTGCTCAATCAAAAGTATGGTTTAACTCTGTTAGCTGAATGCACAGATCAGAAAGAAGTTTCACAGAATGATTCTGTGTAGTTTATATTTGGAGACATTCCTTTTTCCACTATTACCCTCTTAGCGCTCCGAATCTCCACTTGCATTTTCTACAGAAAGAGTGTTTCAGAACGGCTCAATCAAAACTAAGGTTCAACTCTTTTAGTTGAACAAACAGAACAGAAAGAAGTTTCACACAATTCTTCTGTGTAGTTTTTATTTGTAGACATTCTTTTTCCCAATATAGGCCTCTTAGCGCTCAGAATGTCCAATTGCAGTTTCTTTTTTTTTTTTTTTTTTTTTTTTTTTTGAGACGGAGTCTCGCTCTGTCGCCCGGGGTGGAGTGCAGTGGCGCAATCTCGGCTCACTGCAAGCTCCGCCTGCCGGGTTCACGCCATTCTCCTGCCTCAGCCTCTCCGAGTAGCTGGGACTACAGGCGCCCGCCACCACGCCCGGCTAATTTTTTGTATTTTTTACTAGAGACGGGGTTTCACCATGGTCTCGATCTCCTGACCTTGTGATCCACCCGCCTCGGCCTCCCAAAGTGCTGGGATTACAAGCGTGAGCCACCGCGCCCGGCCCCAATTGCAGTTTCTACAGAAAGAGTGTTTCAGAACGGCTCAATCAAACGTAAGGTTCAACTCTGTTAGTTGAAT
The DNA here is from genome assembly GCF_028878055.3 of Symphalangus syndactylus. Lineage (NCBI taxonomy): Eukaryota > Metazoa > Chordata > Mammalia > Primates > Hylobatidae > Symphalangus > Symphalangus syndactylus. The sequence continues at coordinate 5,508,833 of NC_072445.2, read as the reverse complement.
GCACAGAACAGAAAGAAGTTTCATACAATGCTTCTGTGTAGTTTATATTTGAACATATTCTATTTTCCACTATTACCCACTTAGCGCTACGAATGTCCAGTTGCATTTTCTACAGACAGAGTGTCTCAAAACTGCTCAATCCAAAGTATGGTTTAACTCTGTTAGCTGAATGCTCAGATCAGAAAGAAGTTTCACAGAATGCTTCTGTGTAGTTTATATTTGAATATATTCCTTTTTCCACTACTACGCTCTTAGCGCTCCAAATGTCCAGTTGCATTTTCTACAGAAAGAGTGTTCAGATCTGCTCAATCAAAAGTATGGTTTAACTGTGTTAGCTGAATGCACAGATCAGAAAGAAGTTTCACCGAATGATTCTCTGTAGTTTATATTTGAAGACATTCCTTTTTCCACTATTACCCTCTTAGTGCTCCGAATCTCCACTTGCATTTTCTACAAAAAGAGTGTTTCATAACTGCTCAATCAAAAATATGTTTTATCTCTGTTAACTGAATTTACAGATCAGAAATAAGTTTCACAGAATGCATCTGTGTAGTTTTTATTTGAAGATATTCTTTTTCCCAATGTAGGCCTCTTAGCGCTTAGCATGTCCAATTGCAGTTTCTACAGAAAGAGTGTTTCAGAACGGCTCAATCAAAAGTAAGGTTCAACTCTGTTAGTTGAATGCACAGAACAGAAAGAATTTTCACAGAATGCTACTGTGTAGTTTATATTTGAATATATTCCTTTTTCCACTATTACCCTCTTAGCGCTCCGAATGTCCACTTGCATTTTCTACAGAAAGAGGGTTCAGAACTGCGCAATCAAAAGTATGGTTTAACTCTGTTAGCTTAATGAACATATCAGAAATAAGTTTCACACAATGATTCTGTGTAGTTTTTATTTGAAGATATTATTTTTCCCAATATAGGCCTCTTAGTGCTCAGAATGTCTAATTTCAGTTTCTACAGAAAGAGTGTTTCAGAAAGGCTCAATCAAAAGTAAGGTTCAACTCTGTTAGTTGAATGCACAGAACAGAAAGAAGTTTCATTCAATGCTTCTGTGTAGTTTATATTTGAACATATTCTTTTTTCCACTATTACCCACTTAGCGCTACGAATGTCCAGTTGCATTTTCTTCAGACAGAGTGTTTCAAAACTGCTCAATCAAAAGTATGGTTTAACTCTGTTAGCTGAATGCTCAGATCAGAAAGAAGTTTCACAGAATGCTTCTGTGTAGTTTATATTTGAATATATTCCTTTTTCCACTACTACTCTCTTAGCGCTCCAAATGTCCAGTTGCATTTTCTACAGAAAGAGTGTTCAGATCTGCTCAATCAAAAGAATGGTTTAACTCTGTTAGCTGAATGCACAGATCAGAAGGAAGTTTCACAGAATGATTCTGTGTAGTTTATATTTGGAGACATTCCTTTTTCCACTATTACCCTCTTAGCGCTCCGAATCTCCACTTGCATTTTCTACAGAAAGAGTGTTTCAGAACGGCTCAATCAAAACTAAGGTTCAACTCTTTTAGTTGAACAAACAGAACAGAAAGAAGTTTCACACAATTCTTCTGTGTAGTTTTTATTTGTAGACATTCTTTTTCCCAATATAGGCCTCTTAGCGCTCAGAATGTCCAATTGCAGTTTCTACAGAAAGAGTGTTTCAGAACGGCTCAATCAAACGTAAGGTTCAACTCTGTTAGTTGAATGCACAGAACAGAAAGAAGTTTCATACAATGCTTCTGTGTAGTTTATATTTGAACATATTCTATTTTCCACTATTACCCACTTAGCGCTACGAATGTCCAGTTGCATTTTCTACAGACAGAGTGTCTCAAAACTGCTCAATCCAAAGTATGGTTTAACTCTGTTAGCTGAATGCTCAGATCAGAAAGAAGTTTCACAGAATGCTTCTGTGTAGTTTATATTTGAATATATTCCTTTTTCCACTACTACGCTCTTAGCGCTCCAAATGTCCAGTTGCATTTTCTACAGAAAGAGTGTTCAGATCTGCTCAATCAAAAGTATGGTTTAACTGTGTTAGCTGAATGCACAGATCAGAAAGAAGTTTCACCGAATGATTCTCTGTAGTTTATATTTGAAGACATTCCTTTTTCCACTATTACCCTCTTAGTGCTCCGAATCTCCACTTGCATTTTCTACAAAAAGAGTGTTTCATAACTGCTCAATCAAAAATATGTTTTATCTCTGTTAACTGAATTTACAGATCAGAAATAAGTTTCACAGAATGCATCTGTGTAGTTTTTATTTGAAGATATTCTTTTTCCCAATGTAGGCCTCTTAGCGCTTAGCATGTCCAATTGCAGTTTCTACAGAAAGAGTGTTTCAGAACGGCTCAATCAAAAGTAAGGTTCAACTCTGTTAGTTGAATGCACAGAACAGAAAGAATTTTCACAGAATGCTACTGTGTAGTTTATATTTGAATATATTCCTTTTTCCACTATTACCCTCTTAGCGCTCCGAATGTCCACTTGCATTTTCTACAGAAAGAGGGTTCAGAACTGCGCAATCAAAAGTATGGTTTAACTCTGTTAGCTTAATGAACATATCAGAAATAAGTTTCACACAATGATTCTGTGTAGTTTTTATTTGAAGATATTATTTTTCCCAATATAGGCCTCTTAGTGCTCAGAATGTCTAATTTCAGTTTCTACAGAAAGAGTGTTTCAGAAAGGCTCAATCAAAAGTAAGGTTCAACTCTGTTAGTTGAATGCACAGAACAGAAAGAAGTTTCATTCAATGCTTCTGTGTAGTTTATATTTGAACATATTCTTTTTTCCACTATTACCCACTTAGCGCTACGAATGTCCAGTTGCATTTTCTTCAGACAGAGTGTTTCAAAACTGCTCAATCAAAAGTATGGTTTAACTCTGTTAGCTGAATGCTCAGATCAGAAAGAAGTTTCACAGAATGCTTCTGTGTAGTTTATATTTGAATATATTCCTTTTTCCACTACTACTCTCTTAGCGCTCCAAATGTCCAGTTGCATTTTCTACAGAAAGAGTGTTCAGATCTGCTCAATCAAAAGTATGGTTTAACTCTGTTAGCTGAATGCACAGATCAGAAAGAAGTTTCACAGAGTGATTCTGTGTAGTTTATATTTGGAGACATTCCTTTTTCCACTATTACCCACTTAGCGCTCCGAATGTCAACTTGCATTTTCTACAGAAAGAGGGTTTCATAACTGCTCAATCAAAAATATGTTTTACCTCTGTTAACTGAATTTACAGATCAGAAATAAGTTTCACACAATGCTTCTGTGTAGTTTTTATTTGAAGATATTATTTTTCCCAATATAGGCCTCTTAGCGCTCAGAATGTCCAATTGCAGTTTCTACAGAAAGAGTGTTTCAGAAAGGCTCAATAAAAAGTAAGGTTCAACTCTGTTAGTTGAATGCACAGAACAGAAAGAAGTTTCATACAATGCTTCTGTGTAGTTTATATTTGAACATATTCTTTTTTCCACTATTACCCACTTAGCGCTACGAATGTCCAGTTGCATTTTCTACAGACAGAGTATTTCAAAACTGCTCAATCAAAAGTATGGTTTAAATCTGTTAGCTGAATGCTCAGATCAGAAAGAAGTTTCCCAGAATGCTTCTGTGTAGTTTATATTTGAATATATTCCTTTTTCCACTACTACTCTCTTAGCGCTCCAAATGTCCAGTTGCATTTTCTACAGAAAGAGTGTTCAGATCTGCTCAATCAAAAGTATGGTTTAACTCTGTTAGCTGAATGCACAGATCAGAAAGAAGTTTCACAGAATGATTCTGTGTAGTTTATATTTGGAGACATTCCTTTTTCCACTATTACCCTCTTAGCGCTCCAAATCTCCACTTGCATTTTCTACAGAAAGAGTGTTTCAGAACGGCTCAATCAAAACTAAGGTTCAACTCTTTTAGTTGAACAAACAGAACAGGAAGAAGTTTCACACAATTCTTCTGTGTAGTTTTTATTTGTAGACATTCATTTTCCCAATATAGGCCTCTTAGCGCTCAGAATGTCCAATTGCAGTTTCTACAGAAAGAGTGTTTCAGAACGGCTCAATGAAAAGTAAGGTTCAACTCTGTTAGTTGAATGCACAGAACAGAAAGAAGTTTCATACAATGCTTCTATGTAGTTTATATTTGAACATATTCTTTTTTCCACTATTACCCACTTAGCGCTATGAATATCCAGTTGCATTTTCTACAGACAGAGTGTTTCAAAACTGCTCAATCAAAAGTATGGTTTAACTCTGTTAGCTGAATGCTCAGATCAGAAAGAAGTTTCACAGAATGCTTCTGTGTAGTTTATATTTGAATATATTCCTTTTTCCACTACTATGCTCTTAGCGCTCCAAATGTCCAGTTGCATTTTCTACAGAAAGAGTGTTCAGATCTGCTCCATCAAAAGTATGGTTTAACTCTGTTAGCTGAATGCACAGATCAGAAAGAAGTTTCACCGAATGTTTCTGTGTAGTTTATATTTGTAGACATTCCTTTATCCACTATTACCATCTTAGCACTCCGAATCTCCACTTGCATTTTCTACAAAAAGAGTGTTTCATAACTGCTCAATCAAAAATATGTTTTATCTCTGTTAACTGAATTTACAGATCAGAAATAAGTTTCACAGAATGCATCTGTGTAGTTTTTATTTGAAGATATTCTTTTTCCCAATGTAGGCATCTTAGCGCTTAGCATGTCCAATTGCAGTTTCTACAGAAAGAGTGTTTCAGAACGGCTCAATCAAAAGTAAGGTTCAACTCTGTTAGTTGAATGCACAGAACAGAAAGAATTTTCACAGAATGCTACTGTGTAGCTTATATTTGAATATATTCCTTTTTCCACTATTAGCCTCTTAGCGCTCCGAATGTCCACTTGCATTTTCTACAGAAAGAGTGTTCAGAACTGCGCAATCAAAAGTATGGTTTAACTCTGTTAGCTTAATGAACATATCAGAAATAAGTTTCACACAATGCTTCTGTGTAGTTTTTATTTGAAGATATTATTTTTCCCAATATAGGCCTCTTAGCGCTCAGAATGTCCAATTGCAGTTTCTACAGAAAGAGTGTTTCAGCAAGGCTCAATCAAAAGTAAGGTTCAACTCTGTTAGTTGAATGCACAGAACAGAAAGAAGTTTCATACAATGCTTCTGTGTAGTTTATATTTGAACATATTCTTTTTTCCACTATTACCCACTTAGCGCTACGAATGTCCAGTTGCATTTTCTACAGACAGAGTGTTTCAAAACTGCTCAATCAAAAGTATGGTTTAACTCTGTTAGCTGAATGCTCAGAGCAGAAAGAAGTTTCACAGAATGCTTCTGTGTAGTTTATATTTGAATATATTCCTTTTTCCACTACTACTCTCTTAGCGCTCCAAATGTCCAGTTGCATTTTCTACAGAAAGAGTGTTCAGATCTGCTCAATCAAAAGTATGGTTTAACTCTGTTAGCTGAATGCACAGATCAGAAAGAAGTTTCACAGAATGATTCTGTGTAGTTTATATTTGGAGACATTCCTTTTTCCACTATTACCCTCTTAGCGCTCCGAATCTCCACTTGCATTTTCTACAGAAAGAGTGTTTCAGAACGGCTCAATCAAAACTAAGGTTCAACTCTTTTAGCTGAACAAACAGAACAGAAAGAAGTTTCACACAATTCTTCTGTGTAGTTTTTATTTGTAGACATTCTTTTTCCCAATATAGGCCTCTTAGCGCTCAGAATGTCCAATTGCAGTTTCTACAGAAAGAGTGTTTCAGAACGGCTCAATCAAAAGTAAGGTTCAACTCTGTTATTTGAATGCACAGAACAGAAAGAAGTTTCTTACAATGCTTCTGTGTAGTTTATATTTGAACATATTCTTTTTTCCACTATTACCCACTTAGCGCTACGAATGTCCAGTTGCATTTTCTACAGACAGAGTGTTTCAAAACTGCTCAATCCAAAGTATGGTTTAACTCTGTTAGCTGAATGCTCAGATGAGAAAGAAGTTTCACAGAATGCTTCTGTGTAGTTTATATTTGAATATATTCCTTTTTCCACTACTACGCTCTTAGCGCTCCAAATGTCCAGTTGCATTTTCTACAGAAAGAGTGTTCAGATCTGCTCAATCAAAAGTATGGTTTAACTCTGTTAGCTGAATGCACAGATCAGAAAGAAGTTTCACCGAATGATTCTGTGTAGTTTATATTTGAAGACATTCCTTTTTCCACTATTACCCTCTTAGTGCTCCGAATCTCCACTTGCATTTTCTACAAAAAGGGTGTTTCATAACTGCTCAATCAAAAATATGTTTTATCTCTGTTAACTGAATTTACAGATCAGAAATAAGTTTCACAGAATGCATCTGTGTAGTTTTTATTTGAAGATATTCTTTTTCCCAATGTAGGCCTCTTAGCGCTTAGCATGTCCAATTGCAGTTTCTACAGAAAGAGTGTTTCAGAACGGCTCAATCAAAAGTAAGGTTCAACTCTGTTAGTTGAATGCACAGAACAGAAAGAATTTTCACAGAATGATACTGTGTAGTTTATATTTGAATATATTCCTTTTTCCACTATTACCCTCTTAGCGCTCCGAATGTCCACATGCATTTTCTACAGAAAGAGTGTTCAGAACTGCGCAATCAAAAGCATGGTTTTACTCTGTTAGCTTAATGAACATATCAGAAATAAGTTTCACACAATGCTTCTGTGTAGTTTTTATTTGAAGATATTATTTTTCCCAATAGAGGCCTCTTAGCGCTCAGAATGTCCAATTGCAGTTTCTACAGAAAGAGTGTTTCAGAAAGGCTCAATCAAAAGTAAGGTTCAACTCTGTTAGTTGAATGCACAGAACAGAAAGAAGTTTCATACAATGCTTCTGTGTAGTTTATATTTGAACATATTCTTTTTTCCACTATTACCCACTTAGCGCTACGAATGTCCAGTTGCATTTTCTACAGACAGAGTGTTTCAAAACTGCTCAATCAAAAGTATGGTTTAACTCTGTTAGCTGAATGCTCAGATCAGAAAGAAGTTTCACAGAATGCTTCTGTGTAGTTTATATTTGAATATATTCCTTTTTCCACTACTACTCTCTTAGCGCTCCAAATGTCCAGTTGCATTTTCTACAGAAAGAGTGTTCAGATCTGCTCAATCAAAAGTATGGTTTAAGTCTGTTAGCTGAATGCACAGATCAGAAAGAAGTTTCACAGAATGATTCTGTGTAGTTTATATTTGGAGACATTCCTTTTTCCACTATTACCCTCTTAGCGCTCCGAATCTCCACTTGCATTTTCTACAGAAACAGTGTTTCAGAACGGCTCAATCAAAACTAAGGTTCAACTCTTTTAGTTGAACAAACAGAACAGAAAGAAGTTTCACCCAATTCTTCTGTGTAGTTTTTATTTGTAGACATTCTTTTTCCCAATATAGGCCTCTTAGCGCTCAGAATGTCCAATTGCAGTTTCTACAGAAAGAGTGTTTCAGAACGGCTCAATCAAAAGTAAGGTTCAACTCTGTTAGTTGAATGCACAGAACAGAAAGAAGTTTCATACAATGCTTCTATGTAGTTTATATTTGAACATATTCTTTTTTCCACTATTACCCACTTAGCGCTACGAATATCCAGTTGCATTTTCTACAGACAGAGTGTTTCAAAACTGCTCAATCCAAAGTATGGTTTAACTCTGTTAGCTGAATGCTCAGATCAGAAAGAAGTTTCACAGAATGCTTCTGTGTAGTTTATATTTGAATATATTCCTTTTTCCACTACTACGCTCTTAGCGCTCCAAATGTCCAGTTGCATTTTCTACAGAAAGAGTGTTCAGATCTGCTCAATCAAAAGTATGGTTTAACTCTGTTAGCTGAATGCACAGATCAGAAAGAAGTTTCACCGAATGATTCTGTGTAGTTTATATTTGAAGACATTCCTTTTTCCACTATTACCCTCTTAGCGCTCCGAATCTCCACTTGCATTTTCTACAAATGATTGTTTCATAACTGCTCAATCAAAAATATGTTTTATCTCTGTTAACTGAATTTACAGATCAGAAATAAGTTTCACAGAATGCATCTGTGTAGTTTTTATTTGAAGATATTCTTTTTCCCAATGTAGGCCTCTTAGCGCTTAGCATGTCCAATTGCAGTTTCTACAGAAAGAGTGTTTCAGAACGGCTCAATCAAAAGTAAGGTTCAACTCTGTTAGTTGAATGCACAGAACAGAAAGAATTTTCACAGAATGCTACTGTGTAGTTTATATTTGAATATATTCCTTTTTCCACTATTACCCTCTTAGCGCTCCGAATGTCCACTTGCATTTTCTACAGAAAGAGGGTTCAGAACTGCGCAATCAAAAGTATGGTTTAACTCTGTTAGCTTAATGAACATATCAGAAATAAGTTTCACACAATGCTTCTGTGTAGTTTTTATTTGAAGATATTATTTTTCCCAATATAGGCCTCTTAGCGCTCAGAATGTCCAATTGCAGTTTCTACAGAAAGAGTGTTTCAGAAAGGCTCAATCAAAAGTAAGGTTCAACTTTGTTAGTTGAATGCACAGAACAGAAAGAAGTTTCATACAATCCTTCTGTGTAGTTTATATTTGAACATATTCTTTTTTCCACTATTACCCACTTAGCGCTACGAATGTCCAGTTGCATTTTCTACAGACAGAGTGTTTCAAAACTGCTCAATCAAAAGTATGGTTTAACTCTGTTAGCTGAATGCTCAGATCAGAAAGAAGTTTCACAGAATGCTTCCGTGTAGTTTATATTTGAATATATTACTTTTTCCACTACTACTCTCTTAGTGCTCCAAATGTCCAGTTGCATTTTCTACAGAAAGAGTGTTCAGATCTGCTCAATCAAAAGTATGTTTTAACTCTGTTAGCTGAATGCACAGATCAGAAAGAAGTTTCACAGAATGATTCTGTGTAGTTTATATTTGGAGACATTCCTTTTTCCACTATTACCCTCTTAGCGCTCCGAATCTCCACTTGCATTTTCTACAGAAAGAGTGTTTCAGAACGGCTCAATCAAAACTAAGGTTCAACTCTTTTAGTTGAACAAACAGAACAGAAAGAAGTTTCACACAATTCTTCTGTGTAGTTTTTATTTGTAGACATTCTTTTTCCCAATATAGGCCTCTTAGCGCTCAGAATGTCCAATTGCAGTTTCTACAGAAAGAGTGTTTCAGAACGGCTCAATCAAAAGTAAGGTTCAACTCTGTTAGTTGAATGCACAGAACAGAAAGAAGTTTCATACAATGCTTCTGTGTAGTTTATATTTGAACATATTCTATTTTCCACTATTACCCACTTAGCGCTACGAATGTCCAGTTGCATTTTCTACAGACAGAGTGTCTCAAAACTGCTCAATCCAAATTATGGTTTAACTCTGTTAGCTGAATGCTCAGATCAGAAAGAAGTTTCACAGAATGCTTCTGTGTAGTTTATATTTGAATATATTCCTTTTTCCACTACTACGCTCTTAGCGCTCCAAATATCCAGTTGCATTTTCTACAGAAAGAGTGTTCAGATCTGCTCAATCAAAAGTATGGTTTAACTGTGTTTGCTGAATGCACAGATCAGAAAGAAGTTTCACCGAATGATTCTGTGTAGTTTATATTTGAAGACATTCCTTTTTCCACTATTACCCTCTTAGCGCTCCGAATCTCCACTTGCATTTTCTACAAAAAGAGTGTTTCATAACTGCTCAATCAAAAATATGTTTTATCTCTGTTAACTGAATTTACAGATCAGAAATAAGTTTCACAGAATGCATCTGTGTAGTTTTTATTTGAAGATATTCTTTTTCCCAATGTAGGCCTCTTAGCGCTTAGCATGTCCAATTGCAGTTTCTACAGAAAGAGTGTTTCAGAACGGCTCAATCAAAAGTAAGGTTCAACTCTGTTAGTTGAATGCACAGAACAGAAAGAATTTTCACAGAATGCTACTGTGTAGTTTATATTTGAATATATTCCTTTTTCCACTATTACCCTCTTAGCGCTCTGAATGTCCACTTGCATTTTCTACAGAAAGAGTGTTCAGAACTGCGCAATCAAAAGTATGGTTTAACTCTGTTAGCTTAATGAACATATCAGAAATAAGTTTCACACAATGATTCTGTGTAGTTTTTATTTGAAGATATTATTTTTCCCAATATAGGCCTCTTAGTGCTCAGAGTGTCTAATTTCAGTTTCTACAGAAAGAGTGTTTCAGAAAGGCTCAATCAAAAATAAGGTTCAACTCTGTTAGTTGAATGCACAGAACAGAAAGATGTTTCATTCAATGCTTCTGTGTAGTTTCTATTTGAACATATTCTTTTTTCCACTATTACCCACTTAGCGCTACGAATGTCCAGTTGCATTTTCTACAGACAGAGTGTTTCAAAACTGCTCAATCAAAAGTATGGTTTAACTCTGTTAGCTGAATGCTCAGATCAGAAAGAAGTTTCACAGAATGCTTCTGTGTAGTTTATATTTGAATATATTCCTTTTTCCACTACTACGCTCTTAGCGCTCAAAATGTCCAGTTGCATTTTATACAGAAAGAGTGTTCAGATCTGCTCAATCAAAAGTATGGTTTAACTCTGTTAGCTGAATGCACAGATCAGAAAGAAGTTTCACAGAATGATTCTGTGTAGTTTATATTTGGAGACATTCCTTTTTCCACTATTACCCCCTTAGCGCTCCGAATGTCAACTTGCATTTTCTACAGAATGAGTGTTTCATAACTGCTCAATCAAAAATATGTTTTATCTCTGTTAACTGAATTTACAGATCAGAAATAAGTTTCACACAATGCTTCTGTGTAGTTTTTATTTGTAGACATTCTTTTTCCCAATATAGGCCTCTTAGCGCTCAGAATGTCCAATTGCAGTTTCTACAGAAAGAGTGTTTCAGAACGGCTCAATCAAAAGTAAGGTTCAACTCTGTTAGTTGAATGCACAGAACAGAAAGAAGTTTCATACAATGCTTCTGTGTAGTTTATATTTGAACATATTCTTTTTTCCACTATTACCCACTTAGCGCTACGAATGTCCAGTTGCATTTTCTACAGAGTGTTTCAAAACTGCTCAATCAAAAGTATGGTTTAACTCTGTTAGCTGAATGCTCAGATCAGAAAGAAGTTTCACAGAATGCTTCTGTGTAGTTTATATTTGAATATATTAATTTTTCCACTACTACTCTCTTAGCGCTCCAAATGTCCAGTTGCATTTTCTACAGAAAGAGTGTTCAGATCTGCTCAATCAAAAGTATGGTTTAACTCTGTTAGCTGAATGCACAGATCAGAAAGAAGTTTCACAGAATGATTCTGTGTAGTTTATATTTGGAGACATTCCTTTTTCCACTATTACCCTCTTAGCGCTCCGAATGTCAACTTGCATTTTCTACAGAAATAGTGTTTCATAACTGCTCAATCAAAAATATGTTTTATCTCTGTTAACTGAATTTACAGATCAGAAATAAGTTTCACACAATGCTTCTGTGTAGTTTTTATTTGAAGATATTTTTTTTCCCAATATAGGCCTCTTAGTGCTCAGAATGTCCAATTGCAGTTTCTACAGAAAGAGTGTTTCAGAAAGGCTCAATCAAAAGTAAGGTTCAAATCTGTTAGTTGAATGCACAGAACAGAAAGAAGTTTCACAGAATGCTTCTGTGTAGTTTATATATGAATATATTCCTTTTTCCACTACTAAACTCTTAGCGCTCCAAATGTCCAGTTGCATTTTCTACAGAAAGAGTGTTCAGATCTGCTCAATCAAAAGTATGGTTTAACTCTGTTAGCTGAATGCACAGATCAGAAAGAAGTTTCACAGAATGATTCTGTGTAGTTTATATTTGGAGACATTCCTTTTTCCACTATTACCCTCTTAGCGCTCCGAATCTCCACTTGCATTTTCTACAGAAAGAGTGTTTCAGAACGGCTCAATCAAAACTAAGGTTCAACTCTTTTAGTTGAACAAACAGAACAGAAAGAAGTTTCACACAATTTTTCTGTGTAGTTTTTATTTGTAGACATTCTTTTTCCCAATATAGGCCTCTTAGCCCTCAGAATGTCCAATTGCAGTTTCTACAGAAAGAGTGTTTCAGAACGGCTCAATCAAAAGTAAGGTTCAAATCTGTTAGTTGAATGCACAGAACAGAAAGAAGTTTCATACAATGCTTCTGTGTAGTTTATATTTGAACATATTCTTTTTTCCACTATTACCCACTTAGCGCTACGAATGTCCAGTTGCATTTTCTACAGACAGAGTGTTTCAAAACTGCTCAATCAAAAGTATGGTTTAACTCTGTTAGCTGAATGCTCAGATCAGAAAGAAGTTTCACAGAATGCTTCTGTGTAGTTTATATTTGAATATATTCCTTTTTCCACTACTACTCTCTTAGCGCTTCAAATGTCCGGTTGCATTTTCTACAGAAAGAGTGTTCAGATCTGCTCAATCAAAAGTATGGTTTAACTCTGTTAGCTGAATGCACAGATCAGAAAAAAGTTTCACAGAATGATTCTGTGTAGTTTATATTTGGAGACATTCCTTTTTCCACTATTACCCTCTTAGTGCTCCGAATCTCCACTTGCATTTTCTACAGAAAGAGTGTTTCATAACTGCACAATCAAAAATATGTTTTATCTCTGTTAACTGAATTTACAGATCAGAAATAAGTTTCACACAATGCTTCTGTGTAGTTTTTTTTTGAAGATATTATTTTTCCCAATATAGGCCTCTTAGCATTCAGAATGTCCAATTGCAGTTTCTACAGAAAGAGTGTTTCAGAACGGCTCAATCAAAAGTAAGGTTCAACTCTGTTAGTTGAATGCACAGAACAGAAAGAAGTTTCATACAATGCTTCTGTGTAGTTTATATTTGAACATATTCTTTTTTCCACTATTACCCACTTAGCGCTACGAATGTCCAGTTGCATTTTCTACAGACAGAGTGTTTCAAAACTGCTCAATCAAAAGTATGGTTTAACTCTGTTAGCTGAATGCTCAGATCAGAAAGAAGTTTCACAGAATGCTTCTGTGTAGTTTATATTTGAATATATGCCTTTTTCCACTACTACTCTGATAGCGCTCCAAATGTCCAGTTGCATTTTCTACAGAAAGAGTGTTCAGATCTGCTCAATCAAAAGTATGGTTTAACTCTGTTAGCTGAATGCACAGATCAGAAAGAAGTTTCACAGAATGATTCTGTGTAGTTTATATTTGGAGACATTACTTTTTCCACTATTACCCTCTTAGCGCTCCGAATCTCCACTTGCATTTTCTACAGAAAGAGTGTTTCAGAACGGCTCAATCAAAACTAAGGTTCAACTCTTTTGGTTGAACAAACAGAACAGAAAGAAGTTTCACACAATTCTTCTGTGTAGTTTTCATTTGTAGACATTCTTTTTCCCAATATAGGCCTTTTAGCGCTCAGAATGTCCAATTGCAGTTTCTACAGAAAGAGTGTTTCAGAACGGCTCAATCAAAAGTAAGGTTCAACTCTGTTAGTTGAATGCACAGAACAGAAAGAAGTTTCATACAATGCTTCTGTGTAGTTTATATTTGAACATATTCTTTTTTCCACTATTACCCACTTAGCGCTACGAATGTCCAGTTGCATTTACTACAGACAGAGTGTTTCAAAACTGCTCAATCAAAAGTATGGTTTAATTCTGTTAGCTGAATGCTAAGATCAGAAAGAAGTTTCACAGAATGCTTCTGTGTAGTTTATATTTGAATATACTCCTTTTTCCACTACTACGCTCTTAGCGCTCCAAATGTCCAGTTGCATTTTCTACAGAAAGAGTGTTCAGATCTGCTCAATCAAAAGTATGGTTTAACTCTGTTAGATGAATGCACAGATTAGAAAGAAGTTTCACCGAATGATTCTGTGTAGTTTATATTTGAAGACATTCCTTTTTCCACTATTACCCTCTTAGCGCTCCGAATCTCCACTTGCATTTTCTACAAAAAGAGTTTTTCATAACTGCTCAATCAAAAATATGTTTTATCTCTGTTAACTGAATTTACAGATCAGAAATAAGTTTCACAGAATGCATCTGTGTAGTTTTTATTTGAAGATATTCTTTTTCCCAATGTAGGCCTCTTAGCGCTTAGCATGTCCAATTGCAGTTTCTACAGAAAGAGTGTTTCAGAACGGCTCAATCAAAAGTAAGGTTCAACTCTGTTAGTTGAATGCACAGAAGAGAAAGAATTTTCACAGAATGCTACTGTGTAGTTTATATTTGTATATATTACTTTTTCCACGATTACCCTCTTAGCGCTCCGAATGTCCACTTGCATTTTCTACAGAAAGAGTGTTCAGAACTGCGCAATCAAAAGTATGGTTTAACTCTGTTAGCTTAATGAACATATCAGAAATAAGTTTCACACAATGCTTCTGTGTAGTTTTTATTTGAAGATATTATTTTTCCCAATATAGGCCTCCTAGCGCTCAGAATGTCCAATTGCAGTTTCTACAGAAAGAGTGTTTCAGAAAGGCTCAATCAAAAGTAAGGTTCAACTCTGTTAGTTGAATGCACAGAACAGAAAGAAGTTTCATACAATGCTTCTGTGTAGTTTATATTTGAACATATTCTTTTTTCCACTATTACCCACTTAGCTCTACGAATGTCCAGTTGCATTTTCTACAGACAGAGTGTTTCAAAACTGCTCAATCAAAAGTATGGTTTAACTCTGTTAGCTGAATGCTCAGATCAGAAAGAAGTTTCACACAATGCTTCTGTGTAGTTTATATTTGAATATATTCCTTTTTCCACTACTACGCTCTTAGCGCTCCAAATGTCCAGTTGCATTTTCTACAGAAAGAGTGTTCAGATCTGCTCAATCAAAAGTATGGTTTAACTCTGTTAGCTGAATGCACAGATCAGAAAGAAGTTTCACCGAATGATTCTGTGTAGTTTATATTTGAAGACATTCCTTTTTCCACTATTACCCCCTTAGCGCTCCGAATCTCCACTTGCATTTTCTACAAAAAGAGTGTTTCATAACTGCTCAATCAAAAATATGTTTTATCTCTGTTAACTGAATTTACAGATCAGAAATAAGTTTCACAGAATGCATCTGTGTAGTTTTTATTTGAAGATATTCTTTTTCCCAATGTAGGCCTCTTAGCTCTTAGCATGTCCAATTGCAGTTTCTACAGAAAGAGTGTTTCAGAACGGCTCAATCAAAAGTAAGGTTCAACTCTGTTAGTTGAATGCACAGAACAGAAAGAATTTTCACAGAATGCAACTGTGTATTTTATATTTGAATATATTCCTTTTTCCACTATTACCCACTTAGCGCTACGAATGTCCAGTTGCATTTTCTACAGACAGAGTGTTTCAAAACTGCTCAATCAAAGGTATGGTTTAACTCTGTTATCTGAATGCACAGATCAGAAAGAAGTTTCACAGAATGATTCTGTGTAGTTTATATTTGGAGACATTCCTTTTTCCACTATTACCCTCTTAGCGCTCCGAATCTCCACTTGCATTTTCTACAGAAAGAGTGTTTCAGAACGGCTCAATCAAAACTAAGGTTCAACTCTTATAGTTGAACAAACAGAACAGAAAGAAGTTTCACACAATTCTTCTGTGTAGTTTTTATTTGTAGACATTCTTTTTCCCAATATAGGCCTCTTAGCGCTCAGAATGTCCAATTGCAGATTCTACAGAAAGAGTGTTTCAGAACGGCTCAATCAAAAGTAAGGTTCAACTCTGTTATTTGAATGCACAGAACAGAAAGAAGTTTCATACAATGCTTCTGTGTAGTTTATATTTGAACATATTCTTTTTTCCACTATTACCCACTTAGCGCTACGAATGTCCAGTTGCATTTTCTAGAGACAGAGTGTTTCAAAACTGCTCAATCAAAAGTATGGTTTAACTCTGTTAGCTGAATGCTCTGATCAGAAAGAAGTTTCACAGAATGCTTCTGTGTAGTTTATATTTGAATATATTCCTTTTTCCACTACTACTCTCTTAGCGCTCCAAACGTCCAGTTGCATTTTCTACAGAAAGAGTGTTCAGATCTGCTCAATCAAAAGTATGGTTTAACTCTGTTAGCTGAATGCACAGATCAGAAAGAAGTTTCACAGAATGATTCTGTGTAGTTTATATTTGGAGACATTCCTTTTTCCACTATTACCCTCCTAGCGCTCCGAATCTCCACTTGCATTTTCTACAGAAATAGTGTTTCAGAACGGCTCAATCAAAACTAAGGTTCAACTCCTTTAGTTGAACAAACAGAACAGAAAGAAGTTTCACACAATTCTTCTGTGTAGTTTTTATTTGTAGACATTCTTTTTCCCAATATAGGCCTCTTAGCGCTCAGAATGTCCAATTGCAGTTTCTACAGAAAGAGTGTTTCAGAACGGCTCAATCAAAAGTAAGGTTCAACTCTGTTAGTTGAATGCACAGAACAGAAAGAAGTTTCATACAATGCTTCTGTGTAGTTTATATTTGAACATATTCTTTTTTCCACTATTACCCACTTAGCGCTACGAATGTCCAGTTGCATTTTCTACAGACAGAGTGTTTCAAAACTGCTCAATCAAAAGTATGGTTTAACTCTGTTAGCTGAATGCTCAGATCAGAAAGAAGTTTCACAGAATGCTTCTGTGTAGTTTATATTTGAATATATTCCTTTTTCCACTACTACGCTCTTAGCGCTCCAAACGTCCAGTTGCATTTTCTACAGAAAGAGTGTTCAGATCTGCTCAATCAAAAGTATGTTTTAACTCTGTTAGATGAATGCACAGATTAGAAAGAAGTTTCACCGAATGATTCTGTGTAGTTTATATTTGAAGACATTCCTTTTTCCACTATTACCCTCTTAGCGCTCCGAATCTCCACTTGCATTTTCTACAAAAAGAGTGTTTCATAACTGCTCAATCAAAAATATGTTTTATCTCTGTTAACTGAATTTACAGATCAGAAATAAGTTTCACAGAATGCATCTGTGTAGTTTTTATTTGAAGATATTCTTTTTCCCAATGTAGGCCTCGTAGCGCTTAGCATGTCCAATTGCAGTTTCTACAGAAAGAGTGTTTCAGAACGGCTCAATCAAAAGTAAGGTTCAACTCTGTTAGTTGAATGCACAGAACAGAAAGAATTTTCACAGAATGCTACTGTGTAGTTTATATTTGAATATATTCCTTTTTCCACTATTACCCTCTTAGCGCTCCGAATGTCCACTTGCATTTTCCACAGAAAGAGTGTTCAGAACTGCGCAATCAAAAGGATGGTTTAACTCTGTTAGCTTAATGAACATATCAGAAATAAGTTTCACACAATGCTTCTGTGTAGTTTTTATTTGAAGATATTATTTTTCCCAATAGAGGCCTCTTAGCGCTCAGAATGTCCAATTGCAGTTTCTACAGAAAGAGTGTTTCAGAAACGCTCAATCAAAAGTAAGGTTCAACTCTGTTAGTTGAATGCACAGAACAGAAAGAAGTTTCATACAATGCTTCTGTGTAGTTTATATTTGAACATATTCTTTTTTCCACTATTACCCACTTAGCGCTACGAATGTCCAGTTGCATTTTCTACAGACAGAGAGTTTCAAAACTGCTCAATCAAAAGTATGGTTTAACTCTGTTAGCTGAATGCTCTGATCAGAAAGAAGTTTCACAGAATGCTTCTGTGTAGTTTATATTTGAATATATTCCTTTTTCCACTACTACTCTCTTAGCGCTCCAAACGTCCAGTTGCATTTTCTACCGAAAGAGTGTTCAGATCTGCTCAATCAAAAGTATGGTTTAACCCTGTTAGCTGAATGCACAGATCAGAAAGAAGTTTCACAGAATGATTCTGTGTAGTTTATATTTGGAGACATTCCTTTTTCCACTATTACCCTCCTAGCGCTCCGAATCTCCACTTGCATTTTCTACAGAAAGAGTGTTTCAGAACGGCTCAATCAAAACTAAGGTTCAACTCTTTTAGTTGAACAAACAGAACAGAAAGAAGTTTCACACAATTCTTCTGTGTAGTTTTTATTTGTAGACATTCTTTTTCCCAATATAGGCCTCTTAGCGCTCAGAATGTCCAATTGCAGTTTCTACAGAAAGAGTGTTTCAGAACGGCTCAATCAAAAGTAAGGTTCAACTCTGTTAGTTGAATGCACAGAACAGAAAGAAGTTTCATACAATGCTTCTGTGTAGTTTATATTTGAACATATTCTTTTTTCCACTATTACCCACTTAGCGCTACGAATGTCCAGTTGCATTTTCTACAGACAGAGTGTTTCAAAACTGCTCAATCAAAAGTATGGTTTAACTCTGTTAGCTGAATGCTCAGATCAGAAAGAAGTTTCACAGAATGCTTCTGTGTAGTTTATATTTGAATATATTCCTTTTTCCACTACTACGCTCTTAGCGCTCCAAACGTCCAGTTGCATTTTCTACAGAAAGAGTGTTCAGATCTGCTCAATCAAAAGTATGTTTTAACTCTGTTAGATGAATGCACAGATTAGAAAGAAGTTTCACCGAATGATTCTGTGTAGTTTATATTTGAAGACATTCCTTTTTCCACTATTACCCTCTTAGCGCTCCGAATCTCCACTTGCATTTTCTACAAAAAGAGTGTTTCATAACTGCTCAATCAAAAATATGTTTTATTTCTGTTAACTGAATTTACAGATCAGAAATAAGTTTCACAGAATGCATCTGTGTAGTTTTTATTTGAAGATATTCTTTTTCCCAATGTAGGCCTCGTAGCGCTTAGCATGTCCAATTGCAGTTTCTACAGAAAGAGTGTTTCAGAACGGCTCAATCAAAAGTAAGGTTCAACTCTGTTAGTTGAATGCACAGAACAGAAAGAATTTTCACAGAATGCTACTGTGTAGTTTATATTTGAATATATTCCTTTTTCCACTATTACCCTCTTAGCGCTCCGAATGTCCACTTGCATTTTCCACAGAAAGAGTGTCCAGAACTGCGCAATCAAAAGGATGGTTTAACTCTGTTAGCTTAATGAACATATCAGAAATAAGTTTCACACAATGCTTCTGTGTAGTTTTTATTTGAAAATATTATTTTTCCCAATAGAGGCCTCTTAGCGCTCAGAATGTCCAATTGCAGTTTCTACAGAAAGAGTGTTTCAGAAAGGCTCAATCAAAAGTAAGGTTCAACTCTGTTAGTTGAATGCACAGAACAGAAAGAAGTTTCATACAATGCTTCTGTGTAGTTTATATTTGAACATATTCTTTTTTCCACTATTACCCACTTAGCGCTACGAATGTCCAGTTGCATTTTCTACAGACAGAGTGTTTCAAAACTGCTCAATCAAAAGTATGGTTTAACTCTGTTAGCTGAATGCTCTGATCAGAAAGAAGTTTCACAGAATGCTTCTGTGTAGTTTATATTTGAATATATTCCTTTTTCCACTACTACTCTCTTATCGCTCCAAACGTCCAGTTGCATTTTCTACAGAAAGAGTGTTCAGATCTGCTCAATCAAAAGTATGGTTTAACCCTGTTAGCTGAATGCACAGATCAGAAAGAAGTTTCACAGAATGATTCTGTGTAGTTTATATTTGGAGACATTCCTTTTTCCACTATTACCCTCCTAGCGCTCCGAATCTCCACTTGCATTTTCTACAGAAAGAGTGTTTCAGAACGGCTCAATCAAAACTAAGGTTCAACTCTTTTAGTTGAACAAACAGAACAGAAAGAAGTTTCACAAAATTCTTCTGTGTAGTTTTTATTTGTAGACATTCTTTTTAGCAATATAGGCCTCTTAGCGCTCAGAATGTCCAATTGCAGTTTCTACAGAAAGAGTGTTTCAGAAAGGATCAATCAAAAGTAAGGTTCAACTCTGTTAGTTGAATGCACAGAACAGAAAGAAGTTTCATACAATGCTTCTGTGTAGTTTATATTTGAACATATTCTTTTTTCCACTATTACCCACTTAGTGCTAAGAATGTCCAGTTGCATTTTCTGCAGACAGAGTGTTTCAAAACTGCTCAATCAAAAGTATGGTTTAAATCTGTTACCTGAATGCTCAGATCATAAAGAAGTTTCACAGAATGCTTCTGTGTAGTTTATATTTGAATATATTCCTTTTTCCACTACTACTCTCTTAGCGCTCCAAATGTCCAGTTGCATTTTCTACAGAAAGAGTGTTCAGATCTGCTCAATCAAAAGTATGGTTTAACTCTGTTAGCTGAATGCACAGATCAGAAAGAAGTTTCACAGAATGATTCTGTGTAGTTTATATTTGGAGACCTTCCTTTTTCCACTATTACCCTCTTAGCGCTAAGAATCTCCACTTGCATTATCTACAGAAAGAGTGTTTCATAACTGCTCAATCAAAAATATGTTTTATCTCTGTTAACTGATTTTACAGATCAGAAATAAGTTTCACAGAATGCATCTGTGTAGTTTTTATTTGAAGATATTCTTTTTCCCAATATAGACCTCTTAGCGCTTAGCATGTCCAATTGCAGTTTCTACAGAAAGAGTGTTTCAGAACGGCTCAATCAAAAGTAAGATTCAACTCTGTTAGTTGAATGCACAGAACAGAAAGGATTTTCACAGAATGCTACTGTGTAGTTTATATTTGAATATATTCCTTTTTCCACTATTACCCTCTTAGCGCTCCGAATGTCCACTTGCTTTTTCTGCAGAAGGAGTGTTCAGAACTGCGCAATCAAAAGTATGGTTTAACTCTGTTAGCTTAATGAACATATCAGAAATTAGTTTCACACAATGCTTCTGTGTAGTTTTTATTTGAAGATATTATTTTTCCCAATATAGGCCTACTAGTGCTCAGAATGTCCAATTGCAGTTTCTACAGAAAGAGTGTTTCAGAAAGGCTCAATCAAAAGTAAGGTTCAACTCTGTTAGTTGAATGCACAGAACAGAAAGAAGTTTCATACAATGCTTCTGTTTAGTTTATATTTGCACATATTCTTTTTTCCACTATTACCCACTTAGCGCTACGAATGTCCAGTTGCATTTTCTACAGACAGAGTGTTTCAAAACTGCTCAATCAAAAGTATGGTTTAACTCTGTTAGCTGAATGCTCAGATCAGAAAGAAGTTTCACAGAATGCTTCTGTGTAGTTTATATTTGAATATATTCCTTTTTCCACTACTACGCTCTTAGCGCTCCAAATGTCCAGTTGCATTTTCTACAGAAAGAGTGTTCAGATCTGCTCAATCAAAAGTATGGTTTAACTCTGTTAGCTGAATGTACAGATCAGAAAGATGTTTCACCGAATGATTCTGTGTAGTTTATATTTGAAGACATTCCTTTTTCCACTATTACCCTCTTAGCGCTCCGAATCTCCACTTGCATTTTCTACAAAAAGAGTGTTTCATAACTGCTCAATCAAAAATATGTTTTATCCCTGTTAACTGAATTTACAGATCAGAAATAAGTTTCACAGAATGCATCTGTGTAGTTTTTATTTGAAGATATTCTTTTTCCCAATGTAGGCCTCTTAGCGCTTAGCATGTCCAATTGCAGTTTCTACAGAATGAGTGTTTCAGAACGGCTCAATCAAAAGTAAGGTTCAAATGTGTTAGTTGAATGCACAGAACAGAAAGTATTTTCACAGAATGCTACTGTGTAGTTTATATTTGAATATATTCCTTTTTCCAATATTACCCTCTTAGCGCTCCGTATGTCCACTTGCATTTTCTACAGAAAGAGTGTTCAGAACTGCGCAATCAAAAGTATGGTTTAACTCTGTTAGCTTAATGAACATATCAGAAATAAGTTTCACACAATGCTTCTGTGTAGTTTTTATTTGAAGATATTATTTTTCCCAATATAGGCCTCTTAGCGCTCAGAATGTCCAATTGCAGTTTCTACAGAAAGAGTGTTTCAGAAAGGCTCAATCAAAAGTAAGGTTCAACTCTGTTAGTTGAATGCACAGAACAGAAAGAAGTTTCATACAATGCTTCTGTGTAGTTTATATTTGAACATACTCTTTTTCCCACTATTACCCACTTAGCGCTACGAATGTCCAGTTGCATTTTCTACAGACAGAGTGTTTCAAAACTGCTCAATGAAAAGTATGGTTTAACTCTGTTAGCTGAATGCTCAGATCAGAAAGAAGTTTCACAGAATGCTTCTGTGTAGTTTATATTTGAATATATTCCTTTTTCCACTACTACTCTCTTAGCGCTCCAAATGTCCAGTTGCATTTTCTACAGAAAGAGTGTTCAGATCTGCTCAATCAAAAGTATGGTTTAACTCTGTTAGCTGAATGCACAGATCAGAACGAAGTTTCACAGAATGATTCTGTGTAGTTTATATTTGGAGACATTCCTTTTTCCACTATTACCCTCTTAGCGCTCCGAATCTCCACTTGCCTTTTCTACAGAAACAGTGTTTCAGAACGGCTCAATCAAAATTAAGTTTCAAGTCTTTTAGTTGAACAAACAGAACAGAAAGAAGTTTCACACAATTCTTCTGTGTAGTTTTTATTTGTAGACATTCTTTTTCCCAATATAGGCCTCTTAGCGCTCAGAATGTCCAATTGCAGTTTCTACAGAAAGAGTGTTTCAGAACGGCTCAATCAAAAGTAAGGTTCAACTCTGTTAGTTGAATGCACAGAACAGAAAGAAGTTTCATACAATGCTTCTGTGTAGTTTATATTTGAACATATTCTTTTTTCCACTATTACCCACTTAGCGCTACGAATGTCCAGTTGCATTTTGTACGGAGTGTTTCAAAACTGCTCAATCCAAAGTATGGTTTAACTCTGTTAGCTGAATGCTCAGATCAGAAAGAAGTTTCACAGAATGCTTCTGTGTAGTTTATATTTGAATATATTCCTCTTTCCACTACTACGCTCTTAGCGCTCAAAATGTCCAGTTGCATTTTCTACAGAAAGAGTGTTCAGATCTGCTCAATCCAAATTATGGTTTAACTCTGTTAGCTGAATGCACAGATCAGAAAGAAGTTTCACCGAATGATTCTGTGTAGTTTATATTTGAAGACATTCCTTTTTCCACTATTACCTTCTTAGCGCTCCGAATCTCCACTTGCATTTTCTACAAAAAGAGTGTTTCATAACTGCTCAATCAAAAATATGTTTTATCTCTGTTAACTGAATTTACAGATCAGAAATAAGTTTCACAGAATGCATCTGTGTAGTTTTTATTTGAAGATATTCTTTTTCCCAATGTAGGCCTCTTAGCGCTTAGCATGTCCAATTGCAGTTTGTACAGAAAGAGTGTTTCAGAACGGCTCAATCAAAAGTAAGGTTCAACTCTGTTAGTTGAATGCACAGAACAGAAAGAATTTTCACAGAATGCTACTGTGTAGTTTATATTTGAATATATTCCTTTTTCCACTATTACCCTCTTAGCGCTCCGAATGTCCACTTGCATTTTCTACAGAAAGAGTGTTCAGAACTGCGCAATCAAAAGTATGGTTTAACTCTGTTAGCTTAATGAACATATCAGAAATAAGTTTCACACAATGCTTCTGTGTAGTTTTTATTTGAAGATATTATTTTTCCCAATATAGGCCTCTTAGCGCTCAGAATGTCCAATTGCAGTTTCTACAGAAAGAGTGTTTCAGAAAGGCTCAATCAAAAGTAAGGTTCAACTCTGTTAGTTGAATGCACAGAACAGAAAGAAGTTTCATACAATGCTTCTGTGTAGTTTATATTTGAACATATTCTTTTTTCCACTATTACCCACTTAGCGCTACGAATGTCCAGTTGCATTTTCTACAGACAGAGTGTTTCAAAACTGCTCAATCAAAAGTATGGTTTAACTCTGTTAGCTGAATGCTCAGATCAGAAAGAAGTTTCACAGAATGCTTCTGTGTAGTTTATATTTGAATATATTCCTTTTTCCACTACTACTCTCTTAGCGCTCCAAATGTCCAGTTGCATTTTCTACAGAAAGAGTGTTCAGATCTGCTCAATCAAAAGTATGGTTTAACTCTCTTAGCTGAATGCACAGATCAGAAAGAAGTTTCACAGAATGATTCTGTGTTGTTTATATTTGGAGACATTCCTTTTTCCACTATTACCCTCTTAGCGCTCCGAATCTCCACTTGCATTTTCTACAGAAAGAGTGTTTCAGAACGGCTCAATCAAAACTAAGGTTCAACTCTTTTAGTTGAAGAAACAGAACAGAAAGAAGTTTCACACAATTCTTCTGTGTAGTTTTTATTTGTAGACATTCTTTTTCCCAATATAGGCCTCTTAGCGCTCAGAATGTCCAATTGCAGATTCTACAGAAAGAGTGTTTCAGAACGGCTCAATCAAAAGTAAGGTTCAACTCGGTTAGTTGAATGCACAGAACAGAAAGAAGTTTCATACAATGCTTCTGTGTAGTTTATATTTGAACATATTCTTTTTTCCACTATTACCCACTTAGCGCTACGAATGTCCAGTTGCATTTTCTACAGACAGAGTGTTTCAAAACTGCTCAATCAAAAGTATGGTTTAACTCTGTTAGCTGAATGCTCAGATCAGAAAGAAGTTCCACAGAATGCTTCTGTGTAGTTTATATTTGAATATATTCCTTTTTCCACTACTACTCTCTTAGCGCTCCAAATGTCCAGTTGCATTTTCTACAGAAAGAGTGTTCAGATCTGCTCAATCAAAAGTATGCTTTAACTCTGTTAGCTGAATGCACAGATCAGAAAGAAGTTTCACAGAATGCTTCTGTGTAGTTTATATTTGAATATATTCCTTTTTCCACTACTACGCTCTTAGCGCTCCAAATGTCCAGTTGCATTTTCTACAGAAAGAGTGTTCAGATCTGCTCAATCAAAAGTATGGTTTAACTCTGTTAGCTGAATGCACAGATCAGAAAGATGTTTCACCGAATGATTCTGTGTGGTTTATATTTGAAGACATTCCTTTTTCCACTATTAACCTCTTAGCGCTCCGAATCTCCACTTGCATTTTCTACAAAAAGAGTGTTTCATAACTGCTCAATCAAAAATATCTTTTACCTCTGTTAACTGAATTTACAGATCAGAAATAAGTTTCACAGAATGCATCTGTGTAGTTTTTATTTGAAGATATTCTTTTTCCCAATGTAGGCCTCTTAGCGCTTAGCATGTCCAATTGCAGTTTCTACAGAAAGAGTGTTTCAGAACGGCTCAATCAAAAGTAAGGTTCAACTCTGTTAGTTGAATGCACAGAACAGAAAGAATTTTCACAGAATGCTACTGTGTAGTTTATATTTGAATATATTCCTTTTTCCACTATTACCCTCTTAGCGCTCCGAATGTCCACTTGCATTTTCTACAGAAAGAGTGTTCAGAACTGCGCAATCAAAAGTATGGTTTAACTCTGTTAGCTTCATGAACATATCAGAAATAAATTTCACACAATGCTTCTGTGTAGTTTTTATTTGAAGATATTATTTTTCCCAATATAGGCCTCTTAGCGCTCAGAATGTCCAATTGCAGTTTCTACAGAAAGAGTGTTTCAGAAACGCTCAATCAAAAGTAAGGTTCAACTCTGTTAGTTGAATGCACAGAACAGAAAGAAGTTTCATACAATGCTTCTGTGTAGTTTATATTTGAACATATTCTTTTTTCCACTATTACCCACTTAGCGCTACGAATGTCCAGTTGCATTTTCTACAGACAGAGTGTTTCAAAACTGCTCAATCAAACGTATGGGTTAACTCTGTTAGCTGAATGCTCAGATCAGAAAGAAGTTTCACAGAATGCTTCTGTGTAGTTTATATTTGAATATATTCCTTTTTCCACTACTACGCTCTTAGCGCTCCAAATGTAAAGTTGCATTTTCTACAGAAAGTGTGTTCAGATCTGCTCAATCAAAAGTATGGTTTAACTCTGTTAGCTGAATGCACAGATCAGAAAGAGGTTTCACCGAATGATTCTGTGTAGTTTATATTTGAAGACATTCCTTTTTCCACCATTACCCTCTTAGCGCTCTGAATCTCCACTTGCATTTTCTACAAAAAGAGTGTTTCATAACTGCTCAATCAAAAATATGTTTTATCTCTGTTAACTGAATTTACAAATCAGAAATAAGTTTCACAGAATGCATCTGTGTAGTTTTTATTTGAAGATATTCTTTTTCCCAATGTAGGCCTCTTAGCGCTTAGCATGTCCAATTGCAGTTTCTACAGAAAGAGTGTTTCAGAACGGCTCAATCAAAAGTAAAGTTCAACTCTGTTAGTTGAATGCACAGAACAGAAAGAATTTTCACAGAATGCTACTGTGTAGTTTATATTTGAATATATTCCTTTTTCCACTATTACCCTCTTAGCGCTCCGAATGTCCACTTGCATTTTCTACAGAAAGAGTGTTCAGAACTGCGCAATCAAAAGTATGGTTTAACTCTGTTAGCTTAATGAACATATCAGAAATAAGTTTCACACAATGCTTCTGTGTAGTTTTTATTTGAAGATATTATTTTTCCCAATATAGGCCTCTTAGCGCTCAGAATGTCCAATTGCAGTTTCTACAGAAAGAGTGTTTCAGAAAGGCTCAATCAAAAGTAAGGTTCAACTCTGTTAGTTGAATGCACAGAACAGAAAGAAGTTTCATACAATGCTTCTGTGTAGTTTATATTTGAACATATTCTTTTTTCCACTATTACCCACTTAGCGCTACGAATGTCCAGTTGCATTTTCTACAGACAGAGTGTTTCAAAACTGCTCAATCAAAAGTATGGTTTAACTCTGTTAGCTGAATGCTCAGATCAGAAAGAAGTTTCACAGAATGCTTCTGTGTAGTTTATATTTGAATATATTCCTTTTTCCACTACTACGCTCTTAGCGCTCCAAATGTCCAGTTGCATTTTCTACAGAAAGAGTGTTCAGATCTGCTCAATCAAAAGTATGGTTTAACTCTGTTAGCTTCATGAACATATCAGAAATAAGTTTCACAGAATGCTTCTGTGTAGTTTTTATTTGAAGATATTATTTTTCCCAATATAGGCGTCTTAGCGCTCAGAATGTACAATTGCAGTTTCTACAGAAAGAGTGTTTCAGAAACGCTCAATCAAAAGTAAGGTTCAACTCTGTTAGTTGAATGCACAGAACAGAAAGAAGTTTCCTACAATGCTTCTGTGTAGTTTATATTTGAACATATTCTTTTTTCCACTATTACCCACTTAGCGCTACGAATGTCCAGTTGCATTTTCTACAGACAGAGTGTTTCAAAACTGCTCAATCAAACGTATGGTTTAACTCTGTTAGCTGAATGCTCAGATCAGAAAGAAGTTTCACAGAATGCTTCTGTGTAGTTTATATTTGAATATATTCCTTTTTCCACTACTACGCTCTTAGCGCTCAAAATGTCCAGTTGCATTTTCTACAGAAAGAGTGTTCAGATCTGCTCAATCAAAAGTATGGTTTAACTCTGTTAGCTGAATGCACAGATCAGAAAGAAGTTTCACCGAATGATTCTGTGTAGTTTATATTTGAAGACATTACTTTTTCCACCATTACACTCTTAGCGCTCCGAATCTCCACTTGCATTTGCTACAAAAAGAGTGTTTCATAACTGCTCAATCAAAAATATGTTTTATCTCTGTTAACTGAATTTACAGATCAGAAATAAGTTTCACAGAATGCATCTGTGTAGTTTTTATTTGAAGATATTCTTTTTCCCAATGTAGGCCTCTTAGCGCTTAGCATGTCCAATTGCAGTTTCTACAGAAAGAGTGTTTCAGAACGGCTCAATCAAAAGTAAAGTTCAACTCTGTTAGTTGAATGCACAGAACAGAAAGAATTTTCACAGAATGCTACTGTGTAGTTTATATTTGAATATATTCCCTTTTCCACTATTACCCTCTTAGCGCTCCGAATGTCCACTTGCTTTTTCTGCAGAAGGAGTGTTCAGAACTGCGCAATCAAAAGTATGGTTTAACTCTGTTAGCTTAATGAACATATCAGAAATTAGTTTCACACAATGCTTCTGTGTAGTTTTTATTTGAAGATATTATTTTTCCCAATATAGGCCTACTAGTGCTCAGAATGTCCAATTGCAGTTTCTACAGAAAGAGTGTTTCAGAAAGGCTCAATCAAAAGTAAGGTTCAACTCTGTTAGTTGAATGCACAGAACAGAAAGAAGTTTCATACAATGCTTCTGTTTAGTTTATATTTGCACATATTCTTTTTTCCACTATTACCCACTTAGCGCTACGAATGTCCAGTTGCATTTTCTACAGACAGAGTGTTTCAAAACTGCTCAATCAAAAGTATGGTTTAACTCTGTTAGCTGAATGCTCAGATCAGAAAGAAGTTTCACAGAATGCTTCTGTGTAGTTTATATTTGAATATATTCCTTTTTCCACTACTACGCTCTTAGCGCTCCAAATGTCCAGTTGCATTTTCTACAGAAAGAGTGTTCAGATCTGCTCAATCAAAAGTATGGTTTAACTCTGTTAGCTGAATGTACAGATCAGAAAGATGTTTCACCGAATGATTCTGTGTAGTTTATATTTGAAGACATTCCTTTTTCCACTATTACCCTCTTAGCGCTCCGAATCTCCACTTGCATTTTCTACAAAAAGAGTGTTTCATAACTGCTCAATCAAAAATATGTTTTATCCCTGTTAACTGAATTTACAGATCAGAAATAAGTTTCACAGAATGCATCTGTGTAGTTTTTATTTGAAGATATTCTTTTTCCCAATGTAGGCCTCTTAGCGCTTAGCATGTCCAATTGCAGTTTCTACAGAATGAGTGTTTCAGAACGGCTCAATCAAAAGTAAGGTTCAAATGTGTTAGTTGAATGCACAGAACAGAAAGTATTTTCACAGAATGCTACTGTGTAGTTTATATTTGAATATATTCCTTTTTCCAATATTACCCTCTTAGCGCTCCGTATGTCCACTTGCATTTTCTACAGAAAGAGTGTTCAGAACTGCGCAATCAAAAGTATGGTTTAACTCTGTTAGCTTAATGAACATATCAGAAATAAGTTTCACACAATGCTTCTGTGTAGTTTTTATTTGAAGATATTATTTTTCCCAATAGAGGCCTCTTAGCGCTCAGAATGTCCAATTGCAGTTTCTACAGAAAGAGTGTTTCAGAAAGGCTCAATCAAAAGTAAGGTTCAACTCTGTTAGTTGAATGCACAGAACAGAAAGAAGTTTCATACAATGCTTCTGTGTAGTTTATATTTGAACATACTCTTTTTCCCACTATTACCCACTTAGCGCTACGAATGTCCAGTTGCATTTTCTACAGACAGAGTGTTTCAAAACTGCTCAATGAAAAGTATGGTTTAACTCTGTTAGCTGAATGCTCAGATCAGAAAGAAGTTTCACAGAATGCTTCTGTGTAGTTTATATTTGAATATATTCCTTTTTCCACTACTACTCTCTTAGCGCTCCAAATGTCCAGTTGCATTTTCTACAGAAAGAGTGTTCAGATCTGCTCAATCAAAAGTATGGTTTAACTCTGTTAGCTGAATGCACAGATCAGAACGAAGTTTCACAGAATGATTCTGTGTAGTTTATATTTGGAGACATTCCTTTTTCCACTATTACCCTCTTAGCGCTCCGAATCTCCACTTGCCTTTTCTACAGAAACAGTGTTTCAGAACGGCTCAATCAAAATTAAGGTTCAAGTCTTTTAGTTGAACAAACAGAACAGAAAGAAGTTTCACACAATTCTTCTGTGTAGTTTTTATTTGTAGACATTCTTTTTCCCAATATAGGCCTCTTAGCGCTCAGAATGTCCAATTGCAGTTTCTACAGAAAGAGTGTTTCAGAACGGCTCAATCAAAAGTAAGGTTCAACTCTGTTAGTTGAATGCACAGAACAGAAAGAAGTTTCATACAATGCTTCTGTGTAGTTTATATTTGAACATATTCTTTTTTCCACTATTACCCACTTAGCGCTACGAATGTCCAGTTGCATTTTGTACGGAGTGTTTCAAAACTGCTCAATCCAAAGTATGGTTTAACTCTGTTAGCTGAATGCTCAGATCAGAAAGAAGTTTCACAGAATGCTTCTGTGTAGTTTATATTTGAATATATTCCTCTTTCCACTACTACGCTCTTAGCGCTCAAAATGTCCAGTTGCATTTTCTACAGAAAGAGTGTTCAGATCTGCTCAATCCAAATTATGGTTTAACTCTGTTAGCTGAATGCACAGATCAGAAAGAAGTTTCACCGAATGATTCTGTGTAGTTTATATTTGAAGACATTCCTTTTTCCACTATTACCTTCTTAGCGCTCCGAATCTCCACTTGCATTTTCTACAAAAAGAGTGTTTCATAACTGCTCAATCAAAAATATGTTTTATCTCTGTTAACTGAATTTACAGATCAGAAATAAGTTTCACAGAATGCATCTGTGTAGTTTTTATTTGAAGATATTCTTTTTCCCAATGTAGGCCTCTTAGCGCTTAGCATGTCCAATTGCAGTTTGTACAGAAAGAGTGTTTCAGAACGGCTCAATCAAAAGTAAGGTTCAACTCTGTTAGTTGAATGCACAGAACAGAAAGAATTTTCACAGAATGCTACTGTGTAGTTTATAGTTGAATATATTCCTTTTTCCACTATTACCCTCTTAGCGCTCCGAATGTCCACTTGCATTTTCTACAGAAAGAGTGTTCAGAACTGCGCAATCAAAAGTATGGTTTAACTCTGTTAGCTTAATGAACATATCAGAAATAAGTTTCACACAATGCTTCTGTGTAGTTTTTATTTGAAGATATTATTTTTCCCAATATAGGCCTCTTAGCGCTCAGAATGTCCAATTGCAGTTTCTACAGAAAGAGTGTTTCAGAAAGGCTCAATCAAAAGTAAGGTTCAACTCTGTTAGTTGAATGCACAGAACAGAAAGAAGTTTCATACAATGCTTCTGTGTAGTTTATATTTGAACATATTCTTTTTTCCACTATTACCCACTTAGCGCTACGAATGTCCAGTTGCATTTTCTACAGACAGAGTGTTTCAAAACTGCTCAATCAAAAGTATGGTTTAACTCTGTTAGCTGAATGCTCAGATCAGAAAGAAGTTTCACAGAATGCTTCTGTGTAGTTTATATTTGAATATATTCCTTTTTCCACTACTACTCTCTTAGCGCTCCAAATGTCCAGTTGCATTTTCTACAGAAAGAGTGTTCAGATCTGCTCAATCAAAAGTATGGTTTAACTCTCTTAGCTGAATGCACAGATCAGAAAGAAGTTTCACAGAATGATTCTGTGTAGTTTATATTTGGAGACATTCCTTTTTCCACTATTACCCTCTTAGCGCTCCGAATCTCCACTTGCATTTTCTACAGAAAGAGTGTTTCAGAACGGCTCAATCAAAACTAAGGTTCAACTCTTTTAGTTGAACAAACAGAACAGAAAGAAGTTTCACACAATTCTTCTGTGTAGTTTTTATTTGTAGACATTCTTTTTCCCAATATAGGCCTCTTAGCGCTCAGAATGTCCAATTGCAGATTCTACAGAAAGAGTGTTTCAGAACGGCTCAATCAAAAGTAAGGTTCAACTCGGTTAGTTGAATGCACAGAACAGAAAGAAGTTTCATACAATGCTTCTGTGTAGTTTATATTTGAACATATTCTTTTTTCCACTATTACCCACTTAGCGCTACGAATGTCCAGTTGCATTTTCTACAGACAGAGTGTTTCAAAACTGCTCAATCAAAAGTATGGTTTAACTCTGTTAGCTGAATGCTCAGATCAGAAAGAAGTTCCACAGAATGCTTCTGTGTAGTTTATATTTGAATATATTCCTTTTTCCACTACTACTCTCTTAGCGCTCCAAATGTCCAGTTGCATTTTCTACAGAAAGAGTGTTCAGATCTGCTCAATCAAAAGTATGCTTTAACTCTGTTAGCTGAATGCACAGATCAGAAAGAAGTTTCACAGAATGCTTCTGTGTAGTTTATATTTGAATATATTCCTTTTTCCACTACTACGCTCTTAGCGCTCCAAATGTCCAGTTGCATTTTCTACAGAAAGAGTGTTCAGATCTGCTCAATCAAAAGTATGGTTTAACTCTGTTAGCTGAATGCACAGATCAGAAAGATGTTTCACCGAATGATTCTGTGTGGTTTATATTTGAAGACATTCCTTTTTCCACTATTAACCACTTAGCGCTCCGAATCTCCACTTGCATTTTCTACAAAAAGAGTGTTTCATAACTGCTCAATCAAAAATATGTTTTATCTCTGTTAACTGAATTTACAGATCAGAAATAAGTTTCACAGAATGCATCTGTGTAGTTTTTATTTGAAGATATTCTTTTTCCCAATGTAGGCCTCTTAGCGCTTAGCATGTCCAATTGCAGTTTCTACAGAAAGAGTGTTTCAGAACGGCTCAATCAAAAGTAAGGTTCAACTCTGTTAGTTGAATGCACAGAACAGAAAGAATTTTCACAGAATGCTACTGTGTAGTTTATATTTGAATATATTCCTTTTTCCACTATTACCCTCTTAGCGCTCCGAATGTCCACTTGCATTTTCTACAGAAAGAGTGTTCAGAACTGCGCAATCAAAAGTATGGTTTAACTCTGTTAGCTTCATGAACATATCAGAAATAAATTTCACACAATGCTTCTGTGTAGTTTTTATTTGAAGATATTATTTTTCCCAATATAGGCCTCTTAGCGCTCAGAATGTCCAATTGCAGTTTCTACAGAAAGAGTGTTTCAGAAAGGCTCAATCAAAAGTAAGGTTCAACTCTGTTAGTTGAATGCACAGAACAGAAAGAAGTTTCATACAATGCTTCTGTGTAGTTTATATTTGAACATATTCTTTTTTCCACTATTACCCACTTAGCGCTACGAATGTCCAGTTGCATTTTCTACAGACAGAGTGTTTCAAAACTGCTCAATCAAAAGTATGGTTTAACTCTGTTAGCTGAATGCTCAGATCAGAAAGAAGTTTCACAGAATGCTTCTGTGTAGTTTATATTTGAATATATTCCTTTTTCCACTACTACGCTCTTAGCGCTCCAAATGTCCAGTTGCATTTTCTACAGAAAGAGTGTTCAGATCTGCTCAATCAAAAGTATGGTTTAACTCTGTTAGCTTCATGAACATATCAGAAATAAGTTTCACAGAATGCTTCTGTGTAGTTTTTATTTGAA
The DNA here is from genome assembly GCF_028878055.3 of Symphalangus syndactylus. Classification (NCBI taxonomy): domain Eukaryota; kingdom Metazoa; phylum Chordata; class Mammalia; order Primates; family Hylobatidae; genus Symphalangus; species Symphalangus syndactylus. Next base: position 5,475,849 of record NC_072445.2, on the reverse strand, counting down.
GATATTATTTTTCCCAATATAGGCGTCTTAGCGCTCAGAATGTACAATTGCAGTTTCTACAGAAAGAGTGTTTCAGAAACGCTCAATCAAAAGTAAGGTTCAACTCTGTTAGTTGAATGCACAGAACAGAAAGAAGTTTCCTACAATGCTTCTGTGTAGTTTATATTTGAACATATTCTTTTTTCCACTATTACCCACTTAGCGCTACGAATGTCCAGTTGCATTTTCTACAGACAGAGTGTTTCAAAACTGCTCAATCAAACGTATGGTTTAACTCTGTTAGCTGAATGCTCAGATCAGAAAGAAGTTTCACAGAATGCTTCTGTGTAGTTTATATTTGAATATATTCCTTTTTCCACTACTACGCTCTTAGCGCTCAAAATGTCCAGTTGCATTTTTTACAGAAAGAGTGTTCAGATCTGCTCAATCAAAAGTATGGTTTAACTCTGTTAGCTGAATGCACAGATCAGAAAGAAGTTTCACCGAATGATTCTGTGTAGTTTATATTTGAAGACATTACTTTTTCCACCATTACACTCTTAGCGCTCCGAATCTCCACTTGCATTTGCTACAAAAAGAGTGTTTCATAACTGCTCAATCAAAAATATGTTTTATCTCTGTTAACTGAATTTACAGATCAGAAATAAGTTTCACAGAATGCATCTGTGTAGTTTTTATTTGAAGATATTCTTTTTCCCAATGTAGGCCTCTTAGCGCTTAGCATGTCCAATTGCAGTTTCTACAGAAAGAGTGTTTCAGAACGGCTCAATCAAAAGTAAAGTTCAACTCTGTTAGTTGAATGCACAGAACAGAAAGAATTTTCACAGAATGCTACTGTGTAGTTTATATTTGAATATATTCCTTTTTCCACTATTACCCTCTTAGCGCTCCGAATGTCCACTTGCATTTTCTACAGAAAGAGTGTTCAGATCTGCTCAATCAAAAGTATGGTTTAACTCTGTTATCTGAATGCACAGATCTGAAAGAATTTTCACAGAATGATTCTGTGTAGTTTATATTTGGAGACATTCCTTTTTCCACTATTACCCTCTTAGCGCTCCGAATCTCCACTTGCATTTTCTACAGAAAGAGTGTTTCAGAACGGCTCAATCAAAACTAAGGTTCAACTCTTTTAGTTGAACAAACAGAACAGAAAGAAGTTTCACACAATTTTTCTGTGTAGTTTTTATTTGTAGACATTCTTTTTCCCAATATAGGCCTCTTAGCGCTCAGAATGTCCAATTGCAGATTCTACAGAAAGAGTGTTTCAGAACGGCTCAATCAAAAGTAAGGTTCAACTCTGTTAGTTGAATGCACAGAACAGAAAGAAGTTTCATACAATGCTTCTGTGTAGTTTATATTTGAACATATTCTTTTTTCCACTATTACCCACTTAGCGCTACGAATGTCCAGTTGCATTTTCTACAGACAGAGTGTTTCAAAACTGCTCAATCCAAAGTATGGTTTAACTCTGTTAGCTGAATGCACAGATCAGAAAGAAGTTTCACAGAATGATTCTGTGTAGTTTATATTTGGAGACATTCCATTTTCCACTATTACCCTCTTAGCGCTCCGAATCTCCACTTGCATTTTCTACAGAAAGAGTGTTTCAGAACGGCTCAATCAAAACTATGGTTCAACTCTTTTAGTTGAACAAACAGAACAGAAAGAAGTTTCACACAATTCTTCTCTGTAGTTTTTATTTGTAGACATTCTTTTTCCCAATATAGGCCTCCTAGCGCTCAGAATGTCCAATTGCAGTTTCTAAAGAAAGAGTGTTTCAGAACGGCTCAATCAAAAGTAAGGTTCAACTCTGTTAGTTGAATGCACAGAACAGAAAGAAGTTTCATACAATGCTTCTGTGTAGTTTATATTTGAACATATTCTTTTTTCCACTATTACCCACTTAGCGCTACGAATGTCCAGTTGCATTTTCTACAGACAGAGTGTTTCAAAACTGCTCAATCAAAAGTATGGTTTAACTCTGTTAGCTGAATGCTCAGATCAGAAAGAAGTTTCACACAATGCTTCTGTGTAGTTTATATTTGAATATATTCCTTTTTCCACTACTACGCTCTTAGCGCTCCAAATGTCCAGTTGCATTTTCTACAGAAAGAGTGTTCAGATCTGCTCATTCAAAAGTATGGTTTAACTCTGTTAGCTGAATGCACAGATCAGAAAGAAGTTTCACCGAATGATTCTGTGTAGTTTATATTTGAAGACATTCCTTTTTCCACTATTACCCTCTTAGCGCTCCGAATCTCCACTTGCATTTTCTACAAAAAGAGTGTTTCATAACTGCTCAGTCAAAAATATGTTTTATCTCTGTTAACTGAATTTACAGATCAGAAATAAGTTTCACAGAATGCATCTGTGTAGTTTTTATTTGAAGATATTCTTTTTCCCAATGTAGGCCTCTTAGCGCTTAGCATGTCCAATTGCAGTTTCTACAGAAAGAGTGTTTCAGAACGGCTGAATCAAAAGTAAGGTTCAACTCTGTTAGTTGAATGCACAGAACAGAAAGAAATTTCACAGAATGCTACTGTGTAGTTTATATTTGAAAATATTCCTTTTTCCACTATTACCCTCTTAGCGCTCCGAATGTCCACTTGAATTTTCTACAGAAAGAGTGTTCAGAACTGCGCAATCAAAAGTATGGTTTAACTCTGTTAGCTTAATGAACATATCAGAAATAAGTTTCACACAATGCTTCTGTGTAGTTTTTATTTGAAGATATTATTTTTCCCAATAGAGGCCTCTTAGCGCTCAGAATGTCCAATTGCAGTTTCTACAGAAAGAGTGTTTCAGAAAGGCTCAATCAAAAGTAAGGTTCAACTCTGTTAGTTGAATGCACAGATCAGAAAGAAGTTTCATACAATGCTTCTGTGTAGTTTATATTTGAACATATTCTTTTTTCCACTATTACCCACTTAGCGCTACGAATGTCCAGTTGCATTTTCTACAGACAGAGTGTTTCAAAACTGCTCAATCAAAAGTATGGTTTAACTCTGTTAGCTGAATGCTCAGATCAGAAAGAAGTTTCACAGAATGCTTCTGTGTAGTTTATATTTGAATATATTACTTTATCCACTACTACTCTCTTAGCGCTCCAAATGTCCAGTTGCATTTTCTACAGAAAGAGTGTTCAGATCTGCTCAATCAAAAGTATGGTTTAACTCTGTTAGCTGAATGCACAGATCAGAAAGAAGTTTCACAGAATGATTCTGTGTAGTTTATATTTGGAGACGTTCCTTTTTCCACTATTACCCTCTTAGCGCTCCGAATCTCCACTTGCATTTTCTACAGAAAGAGTGTTTCAGAACGGCTCAATCAAAACTAAGTTTCAAATCTTTTAGTTGAACAAACAGAACAGAAAGTAGTTTCACACAATTCTTCTGTGTAGTTTTTATTTGTAGACATTCTTTTTCCCAATATAGGCCTCCTAGCGCTCAGAATGTCCAATTGCAGTTTCTACAGAAAGAGTGTTTCAGAACGGCTCAATCAAAAGTAAGGTTCAACTCTGTTAGTTGAATGCACAGAACAGAAAGAAGTTTCATACAATGCTTCTGTGTAGTTTATATTTGAACATATTCTTTTTTCCACTATTACCCACTTAGAGCTACGAATGTCCAGTTGCATTTTCTACAGGCAGAGTGTTTCAAAACTGCTCAATCAAAAGTATGGTTTAACTCTGTTAGCTGAATGCTCAGATCAGAAAGAAGTTACACAGAATGCTTCTGTGTAGTTTATATTTGAATATATTCCTTTTTCCACTACTACGCTCTTAGCGCTCCAAATGTCCAGTTGCATTTTCTACAGAAAGAGTGTTCAGATCTGCTCAATCAAAAGTATGGTTTAACTCTGTTAGCTGAATGCACAGATCAGAAAGAAGTTTCACCGAATGATTCCGTGTAGTTTATATTTGAAGACATCCCTTTTTCCACTATTACCCTCTTAGCGCTCCGAATCTCCACTTGCATTTTCTACAAAAAGTGTGTTTCATAACTGCTCAATCAAAAATATGTTTTATCTCTGTTAACTGAATTTACAGATCAGAAATAAGTTTCACAGAATGCATCGGTGTAGTTTTTATTTGAAGATATTATTTTTCCCAATGTAGGCCTCTTAGCGCTTAGCATGTCCAATTGCAGTTTCTACAGAAAGAGTGTTTCAGAACGGCTGAATCAAAAGTAAGGTTCAACTCTGTTAGTTGAATGCACAGAACAGAAAGAATTTTCACAGAATGCTACTGTGTAGTTTATATTTGAATATATTCCTTTTTCCACTATTACCCTCTTAGCGCTCAGAATGTCCACTTGCATTTTCTACAGAAAGAGTGTTCAGAACTGCGCAATCAAAAGTATGGTTTAACTCTGTTAGCTTAATGAACATATCAGAAATAAGTTTCACACTATGCTTCTGTGTAGTTTTTATTTGAAGATATTATTTTTCCCAATATAGGCCTTTTAGCGCTCAGAATGTCCAATTGCATTTTCTACAAAAAGAGTGTTTCAGAACGGCTCAATCAAATGTAAGGTTCAACTCTCTTTGTTGAATGCACAGAACAGAAAGAAGTTTCACAGAATGCTTCTGTGTAGTTTTTATTTGTAGATATTCTTTTTCTCAATATAGGCCTCTTAGTGCTCAGAATGTCCAATTGCACTTTCTACAGAAAGAGTGTTTCAGAACGTCTCAATCAAAAGTAAGGTTCAACTCTGTTAGTTGAATGCACAGAACAGAAAGAAGTTTCATACAATGCTTCTGTGTAGTTTATATTTGAACATATTCTTTTTTCCACTATTACCCACTTAGCGCTACGAATGTCCAGTTGCATTTTCTACAGACAGAGTGTTTCAAAACTGCTCAATCAAAAGTATGGTTTAACTCTGTTAGCTGAATGCTCAGATCAGAAAGAAGTTTCACAGAATGCTTCTGTGTAGTTTATATTTGAATATATTCCTTTTTACACTACTACCCTCTTAGCGCTCCAAATGTCCAGTGTCATTTTCTACAGAAAGAGTGTTCAGATCTGCTCAATCAAAAGTATGGTTTAACTCTGTTAGCTGAATGCACAGGTCAGAAAGAAGTTTCACAGAATGAATCTGTGAAGTTTATATTTGAAGTCATTCCTTTTTCCACTATTACCCTCTTAGCGCTCCGAATCTCCACTTGCATTTTCTACAGAAAGAGTGTTTCAGAACGGCTCAATCAAAACTAAGGTTCAACTCTTTTAGTTAAATGAACAGAACAGAAAGAAGTTTCACAGAATACTTCTGTGTAGTTTTTTCGTAGACATTATTTTTACCAATACAGGTCTCTTAGCGCTCAGAATGACCAATTGCAGTTTCTACAGAAAGAGTGTTTCAGAACGGGTCAGTCAAAAGTAAGGTTCAACTCTGGTATTTGAATGCACAGAAGAGAAAGTAGTTTCATACAATGCTTCTGTGTAGTTTATATTTGAACATATTCTTTTTTCCACTATTACCCACTTAGCGCTACGAATGTCCAGTTGCATTTTCTACAGACAGAGTGTTTCAAAACTGCTCAAAGTATGGTTTAACTCTGTTAGCTGAATGCTCAGATCAGAAAGAAGTTTCACAGAATGCTTCTGTGTAGTTTATATTTGAATATATTCCTTTTTCCACTACTACGCTCTTAGCGCTCCAAATGTCCAGTTGCATTTTCTACAGAAAGAGTGTTCAGATCTGCTCAATCAAAAGTATGGTTTAACTCTGTTAGCTGAATGCACAGATCAGAAAGAAGTTTCATAGAATGATTCTGTGTAGTTTATATTTGAAGCCATTCCTTTTTCCACTATTACCATCTTAGCGCTCCGAATCTCCACTTGCATTTTCTACAGAAAGAGTGTTTCAGAACGGCTCAATCAAAACTAAGGTTCAACTCTTTTTGTTGAATGAACTGAACAGAAAGAAGTTTCACAGAATGCTTCTGTGTAGTTTTTATTTGTAGATATTCTTTTTCCCAATATAGGCCTCTTAGCGCTCAGAATGTCCTATTGCAGTTTCTACAGAAAGAGTGTTTCAGAACGGCTCAATCAAAAGTAACGTTCAACCCTGGTAGTTGAATGCACAGAACAGAAAGGAGTTTCACAGAATGCTTCTGTGTAGTTTATATTTGAATATATTCCTTTTTCCACTATTACCCTCTTAGCGCTCCGAATGTCCACTTGCATTTTCTACAGAAAGAGTGTTCTGAACTGCGCAATCAAAAGTATGGTTTAACTCTGTTAGCTGAATGCACATATCAGAAATAAGTTTCAAACAATGCTTCTGTGTAGTTTTTATTTGAAGATATTATTTTTCCCAATATAGGCCCCATAGCGCTCAGAATGTCCAATTGCAGTTTCTATAGAAAGAGTGTTTCAGAACGGCTCAATCAAATATAAGGTTCAACTCTCTTAGTTGAATGCACAGAACAGAAAGAAGTTTCACATAATGCTTCTGTGTAGTATTTAGTTGAAGATACTCCTTTTTGGACTATTACCCACTTAGCGCTCCGAATATCCACTGGCAGTTTCTACACAAAGAGGGTTTCAGAACTGCTCCTTCAAAAGTTAGGCTCAACTCTGTTAGTTAAATGCGGAGAATAGAAAGGTGTTTCAGAGAATGCTTCTGTGTAGTTTTTAATTGGAGATATTCCTTTTTCCTCTATTACAATCTTAGCGCTCCGAATGTCCACTTGCATTTTCTACAAAAAGAGTGTTTCATAACTGCTCAATCAAAAATATGTTTTATCTCTGTTAACTGAATTTACAGATCAGAAATAAGTTTCACAGAATGCATCTGTGTAGTTTTTATTTGAAGATAGTCTTTTTCCCAATGTAGGCCTCTTAGCGCTTAGCTTGTCCAATTGCAGTTTCTACAGAAAGAGTGTTTCAGAACGGCTCAATCAAAAGTAAGGTTCAACTCTGTTAGTTGAATGCACAGAGCAGAAAGAAGTTTCACAGAATGCTACTGTGTAGTTTATATTTGAATATATTCCTTTTTCCACTATTACCCACTTAGCGCTCCGAATGTCCACTTGCCTTTTCTACGGAAAGAGTGTTCGGAACTGCGCAATCAAAAGTATGGTTTAACTCTGTTAGCTGAATGCACATATCAGAAATAAGTTTCACACAATGCTTCTGTGTAGTTTTTATTTGAAGATATTATTTTTCCCAATAAAGGCCTCTTAGCGCTCAGAATGTCCAATTGCAGTTTCTACAGAAAGAGTGTTTCAGAAAGGCTCAATCAAAAGTCAGGTTCAACTCTGTTAGTTGAATGCACAGAACAGAAAGTAGTTTCATACAATGCTTCTGTGTAGTTTATATTTGAACATATTCTTTTTTCCACTATTACCCACTTAGCGCTACGAATGTCCAGTTGCATTTTGTACAGACAGAGTTTTTCAAAACTGCTCAATCAAAAGTATGGTTTAACTCTGTTAGCTGAATGTTCAGATCAGATAGACGTTTCACAGAATGCTTCTGTGTAGTTTATATTTGAATATATTCCTTTTTCCACTACTACCCTCTTAGCGCTCCAAATGTCCAGTTGCATTTTCTACAGAAAGAGTGTTCAGATCTGCTCAATCAAAAGTATGGTTTAACTCTGTTAGCTGAATGCACAGATCAGAAATAAGTTTCACAGAAAGATTCTGTGTAGTTTATATTTGAAGACATTCCTTTTTCCACTATTAACCTCTTAGCGCTCCGAGTCTCCACTTGCATTTTCTACAGAAAGAGTGTTACAGAACGGCTCAATCAAAACTAAGGTACAACTCCTTTAGTTGAATGAACAGAACAGAAAGGAGTTTCACAGAATACTTCTGTGTAGTTTTTATTTGTAGGCATTCTTTTTCCCATTATAGGCCTCTTAGCGCTCAGAATGTCCCATTGCAGTTTCTACAGAAAGAGTGTTTCAGAACGTCTGAATCAAAAGTAAGGTTCAACTCTGTTAGTTGAATGCACAGAACAGAAAGAAGTTTCATACAATGCTTCTGTGTAGTTTATATTTGAACATATTCTTTTTTCCACTATTACCCACTTAGCGCTACGAATGTCCAGTTGCATTTTCTACAGACAGAGTGTTTCAAAACTGCTCAATCCAAAGTATGGTTTAACTCTGTTAGCTGAATGCTCAGATCAGAAAGAAGTTTCACAGAATGCTTCTGTGTAGTTTATATTTTAATATATTCCTTTTTCCACTACTACGCTCTTAGCGCTCCAAATGTCCAGTTGCATTTTCTACAGAAAGAGTGTTCAGATCTGCTCAATCAAATGTATGATTTAACTGCGTTAGCTGAATGCACAGATCAGAAAGAAGTTTCATAGAATGATTCTGTGTAGTTTATATTTGAAGACATTCCTTTTTCCACTATTACCCTCTTAGCGCTCCGAATCTCCACTTGCATTTTCTACAGAAAGAGTGTTTCAGAACGGCTCAATCAAAACTAAAGTTCAACTCTTTTAGTTGAATGAACTGAACAGAAAGAAGTTTCACAGAATGCTTCTGTGTAGTTTTTATTTGTAGATATTCTTTTTCCCAATATAGGCCTCATAGCGCTCAGAATGTCCACTTGCAGTTTCTACAGAAAGAGTGTTTCAGAACGGCTCAATCAAAAGTAAGGTTCAACCCTGGTTGTTGAATGCACAGAACAGAAAGAAGTTTCACAGAATGCTTCTGTGTAGTTTATATTTGAATATATTCCTTTTTCCAATGTGACCCTCTTAGCGCTCGGAATGTCCACTTGCATTTTCTACAGAAAGAGTGTTCTGAACTGCGCAATCAAAAGTATGCTTTAACTCTGTTAGCTGAATGCACATATCAGAAATAAGTTTCAAACAATGCTTCTGTGTAGTTTTTATTTGAAGATATTATATTTCCCAATATAGGCCTCTTAGCGCTCAGAATGTCCAATTGCAGTTTCTACAGAAAGAGTGTTTCAGAACGGCTCAATCAAATGTAAGGTTCAACTCTCTTAGTTGAATGCACAGAACAGAAAGAAGTTTCACAGAATGCTTCTGTGTAGTATTTAGTTGAAGATACTCCTTTTTGGACTATTACCCACTTAGCGCTCCGAATATCCACTGGCAGTTTCTACACAAAGAGCGTTTCAGAACTGCTCCTTCAAAAGTAAGGCTCAACTCTGTTAGTTGAATGCGAAGAACAGAAAGGGGTTTCAGAGAATGCTTCTGTGTAGTTTTTAATGGGAGATATTCCTTTTTCCTCTATTACAATCTTAGCGCTCCGAATGTCCACTTGCATTTTCTACAAAAAGAGTGTTTCATAACTGCTCAATCAAAAATATGGTTTAGCTCTGTTAACTGAATTTACAGATCAGAAATAAGTTTCACAGAGTGCATCTGTGTAGTTTTTATTTTAAGATATACTTTTTCCCAATGTAGGCCTTTTAGCGCTTAGCATGTCCAATTGCAGTTTCTACAAAAAGAGTGTTTCAGAACGGCTCAATCAAAAGTAAGGTTCAACTCTGTTAGTTGAATGCACAGAACAGAAAGAAGTTTCACAGAATGCTACTGTGTAGTTTATATTTGAATATATTCCTTTTTCCACTATTACCCTCTTAGCGCTCGGAAGGTCCACTTGCATTTTCTACAGAAAGAGTGTTCGGAACTGCGCAATCAAAAGTATGGTTTAACTCTGTTAGCTGAATGCACATATCAGAAATAAGTTTCTCACAATGCTTCTGTGTAGTTTTTATTTGAAGATATTATTTTTCCCAATATAGGCCTCTTAGCGCTCAGAATGTCCAATTGCAGTTTCTACAGAAAGAGTGTTTCAGAACGGCTCAATCAAAAGTAAGGTTCAACTCTGTTAGTTGAATGCACAGAACAGAAAGAAGTTTCATACAATGCTTCTGTGTAGTTTATATTTGAACATATTCTTTTTTCCACTATTACCTACTTAGCGCTACGAATGTCCAGTTGCATTTTCTACAGACAGAGTGTTTCAAAACTGCTCAATCAAAATATGGTTTAATTCTGTTAGCTGAATGCTCAGATCAGAAAGTAGTTTCACAGAATGCTTCTGTGTAGTTTATATTTGTATATATTCCTTTTTCCACTACTACCCTCTTAGCGCTACAAATGTCCAGTTGCATTTTCTACAGAAAGAGTGTTCAGATCTGCTCAATCAAAAGTATGGTTTAACTCTGTTAGCTGAATGCACAGATCACAAAGAAGTTTCATAGAATGATTCTGTGTAGTTTATATTTGTAGAGATTCCTTTTTCCACTATTACCCTCTTAGCGCTCCGATTCTCCACTTGCGTTTTCTACAGAAAGAGTGTTTCAGAACGGCTCAATCAAAACCAAAGTTCAACTCTTTTAGTTGAATGAACTGAACAGAAAGGAGTTTCACAGAATGCTTCTGTGTAGATTTTATTTGTAGATATTCTTTTTCCCAATATAGGCCTCTTAGCGCTCAGAATGTCCAATTGCAGTTTCTACACAAAGAGTGTTTCAGAACGGCTCAATCAAAAGTAAGGTTCAACCCTGGTAGTTGAATGCACAGAACAGAAGGTAGTTTCACAGAATGCTTCTTTGTAGTTTATATTTGAATATATTCCTTTTTCCACTATTACCCTCTTAGCGCTCCAAATGTCAACTTGCATTTTCTACAGAAAGAGTGTACGGAACTGCGCAATCAAAAGTATGGTTTAACTCTGTTAGCTGAATGCACATATCAGAAATAAGTTTCAAACAATGCTTCTGTGTAGTTTTTATTTGAAGATATTATTTTTCCCAATATAGGACTCTTAGCGCTCAGAATGTCCAATTGCAGTTTCTACAGAAACAATGTTTCAGAACGGCTCAATCAAATGTAAGTTTCAACTCTCTTAGTTGAATGCACAGAACAGAAAGGAGTTTCACAGAATGCTTCTGTGTAGTATTTAGTTGAAGGTACTCCTTTTTGGACTATTACCTACTTAGCGCTCCGAATATCCACTGGCAGTTCCTACACAAAGTGTGTTTCAGAACTGCTCCTTCAAAAGTAAGGCTCAATTCTGTTAGTTGAATGCGGAGAACAGAAAGGTGTTCCAGAGAATGCTTCTGTGTAGTTTTTAATTGGAAACAATCCTTTTTCCTCTATTACAATCTTAGCGCTCCGAATGTCCACTTGCATTTTCTACAAAAAGAGTGTTTCATAACTGCTCAATCAAAAATATGGTTTAGCTCTGTTAACTGAATTTACAGATCAGAAATAAGTTTCACAGAATGCATCTGTGTAGTTTTTATTTGAAGGTATTCTTTTTCAAAATGTAGGCCTCTTAGCGCTTAGAATGTCCAATTGCAGTTTCTACAGAAAGAGTGTTTCAGAACGGCTCAATCAAAAGTAAGGTTCAACTCTGTTAGTTGAATGCACAGAACAGAAAGAATTTTCACAGAATGCTACTGTGTAGTTTATATTTGAATATATTTCTTTTTCCACTATTACCCTCTTAGCGCTCCGAATGTCCACTTGCATTTTCTACAGAAAGAGTGTTCAGAACTGCGCAATCAAAAGTATGGTTTAACTCTGTTAGCTTAATGAACATATCAGAAATAAGGTTCACACAATGATTCTGTGTAGTTTTTATTTGAAGATATTATTTTTCCCAATATAGGCCTCTTAACGCTCAGAATGTCCAATTGCTGTTTCTACAGAAAGAGTGTTTCAGAACGGCTCAATCAAATGTAAGGTTCAACACTCTTAGTTGAATGCACAGAACAGAAAGTAGTTTCATACAATGCTTCTGTGTAGTTTATATTTGAACATATTCTTTTTTCCACTACTACCCTCTTAGCGCTCCAAATGTCCAGTTGCATTTTCTACAGAAAGAGTGTTCAGATCTGCTCAATCAAAAGTATGGTTTAACTCTGTTAGCTGAATGCACAGATCAGAAAGAAGTTTCACAGAATGATTCTGTGTAGTCTATATTTGAAGACATTCCTTTTTCCACTATTACCCTCTTAGCGCTCCAAATCTCCACTTGCATTTTCTACAGAAAGTGTGTTTCAGAATGGCTCAATCAAAACTAAGATTCAACTCTTTTAGTTGAATGAACAGAACAGAAAGTAGTTTCACAGAATAGTTCTGTGTAGTTTTTATTTGTAGACATTCTTTTACCCAATATAGGCCTCTTAGCGCTCAGAATGTCCAATTGCATTTTCTACAGAAAGAGTGTTTCAGAACGGCTCAATCAAAAGTAAGGTTCAACTCCGTTAGTTGAATGCAGAGAACAGAAAGAAGTTTCATACAATGCTTCTGTGTAGTTTATATTTGAACATATTCTTTTTTCCACTATTACCCACTTAGCGCTACGAATGTCCAGTTGCATTTTCTACAGACAGAGTGTTTCAAAACTGCTCAATCAAAAGTATGGTTTAACTCTGTTAGCTGAATGCTAAGATCAGAAAGAAGTTTCACAGAATGCTTCTGTGTAGTTTATATTTGAATATATTCCTTTTTCCACTACTACGCTCTTAGCGCTCCAATTGTCCAGTTGCATTTTCTACAGAAAGAGTGTTCAGATCTGCTCAATCAAAAGTATGGTTTAACTCTGTTAGCTGAATGCACAGATCAGAAAGAAGTTTCAGAGGATGATTCTGTGTAGTTTATATTTGAAGACATTCGTTTTTCCACTATTACCTTCTTAGCGCTCCGAATCTCCACTTGCATTTACTACAGAAAGTGTGTTTCAGAACGGCTCAATGAAAACTAAGGTTCAACTCTTTTAGTTGAATGAACAGAACAGAAAGAAGTTTCACAGAATGCTGATGTGTAGTTTTCATTTGTAGATATTCTTTTTCCCAATATAGTCCTCTTAGAGCTCAGAATGTCCAATTGCAGTTTCTACAGAAATAGTGTTTCAGAAGGGCTCAATCTAAAGTAAGTTTCAACCCTGGTAGTTGAATGCACAGAACAGAAAGAAGTTTCACAGAATGCTTCTGTGTAGTTTATATTTGAATATATTCCTTTTTCCACTATTACTCTCTTAGCGCTCTGAATGTCCAGTTGCATTTTCTACAGAAAGAGTGTTCGGAACTGCCCAATCAAAAGAATGGTTTAACTCTGTTAGCTGAATGCACATATCAGAAATAAGTTTCACACAATGCTTCCGTGTAGTTTTTATTTGAAGATATTATTTTTCCCAATATAGGCCTCTTAGCGCTCAGAATGTCCAATTGCAGTTTCTACAGAAAGAGTGTTTCAGAAAGGCTCAATCAAAAGTAAGGTTCAACTCTGTTAGTTGAATGCACAGAACAGAAAGAAGTTTCATACAATGCTTCTGTGTAGTTTATATTTGAACATATTCTTTTTTCCACTGTTACCCACTTAGCGCTACGAACGTCCAGTTGCATTTTCTACAGACAGAGTGTTTCAAAACTGCTCAATCAAAAGTATGGTTTAACTCTGTTAGCTGAATTCTCAGATCAGAAAGAAGTTTCACAGAATGCTTCTGTGTAGTTTATATTTGAATATATTCCTTTTTCCACTACTACCCTCTTAGCGCTCCAAATGTCCAGTTGCATTATCCACAGAAAGCGTGTTCAGATCTGCTCAATCAAAAGTATGGTTTAACTCTGTTAGCTGAATGCACAGATCAGAAAGAAGTTTCACAGAATGATTCTGTGTAGTTTATATTTGAAGACATTCCTTTTTCCACTATTACCCTCTTAGCGCTCCGAATGTCCACTTGCATTTTCTACAGAAAGAGTGTTCTGAACTGCGCAATCAAAAGTATGGTTTAACTCTGTTAGCTGAATGCACATATCAGAAAAAAGTTTCAAACAATGATTCTGTGTAGTTTTTATTTGAAGATATTATTTTTCCCAATATATGCCTCTTAACGCTCAGAATGTCCAATTGCAGTTTCTAGAGATAGAGTGTTTCAGAACGGCTCAATCAAATGTAAGGTACAACTATCTTAGTTGAATGCACAGAACAGAAAGAATTTTCACAGAATGCTTCTGTGTAGTATTTAGTTGAAGATACTCCTTTTTGGACTATTACCCACTTAGCGCTCCGAATATCCACTGGCAGTTTCTACACAAAGAGTGTTTCAGAACTGCTCCTTCAAAAGTAAGGCTCAACACTGTTAGTTGAATGCGGAGAACAGAAAGGTGTTTCAGAGAATGCTTCTGTGTAGGTTTTAATTGGAGATATTACTTTTTCCTCTATTACAATCTTAGCGCTCCGAATGTCCACTTGCATTTTCTACAAAAAGTGTTTCATAACTGCTCAATCAAAAATATGGTTTAGCTCTGTTAACTGAATTTACAGATCAGAAATAAGTTTCACAGAATGCATCTGTGTAGCTTTTATTTGGAGATATTCTTTTTCACAATGTAGGCCTCTTAGCGCTTAGAATCTCCAATTGCATTTTCTACAGAAAGAGTGTTTCAGAACGGCTCAATCAAAAGTAAGGTTCAACACTGTTAGTTGAATGCACAGAACAGAAAGAAGTTTCACAGAATGCTACTCTGTAGTTTATATTTGAATATATTCCTTTTTCCACTATTACCCTCTTAGCGCTCCGAATGTCCACTTGCATTTTCTACAGAAAGAGTGTTCGGAACTGCGCAATCAAAAGTATGGTTTAACTCTGTTAGCTGAATGCACATATCAGAAATAAGTTTCACACAATGCTTCTGTGTACTTTTTATTTGAAGATATTATTTTTCCGAATATAGGCCTCTTAGCGCTCAGAATGTCCAATTGCAGTTTCTACAGAAAGAGTATTTCAGAACGGCTCAATCAAATGTAAGGTTCAACTCTCTTAGTTGAATGCACAGAACAGAAAGAAGTTTCACAGAATGCTTCTGTGTAGTTTATATTTGAATATATTCCTTTTTCCACTATTACCCTCTTAGCGCTCGGCATGTCCACTTGCATTTTCTACAGAAAGAGTGTTCTGAACTGCGCAATCAAAAGTATGGTTTAATTCTGTTAGCTGAATGCACATATCAGAAATATGTTTCAAAAAATGCTTCTGTGTAGTTTTTATTGGAAGATATTATTTTTCCCAATATAGGCCTCTTAGCGCTCAGAATGTCCAATTGCTGTTTCTACAGAAAGAGTGTTTCAGAACGGCTCAATCAAATGTAAGGTTCAACTCTCTTAGTTGAATGCACAGAACAGAAAGGAGTTTCACAGAATGATTCTGTGTAGTATTTAGTTGAAGATACTCCTTTTTGGACTATTACCCACTTAGCGCTCCGAATATCCACTGGCAGTTTCTACACAAAGTGTGTTTCACAACTGCTCCTTCAAAAGTAAGGCTCAACTCTGTTAGTTGAATGCGGAGAACAGAAAGGTGTTTCAGAGAATGCTTCTGTGTAGTTTTTAATTGGAGATATTCTTTTTCCTCTATTACAATCTTAGCGCTCCGAATGTCCACTTGCATTTTCTACAAAAAGAGAGTTTCATAACTGCTCAATCAAAAATATGGTTTAGCTCTGTTAACTGAATTTACAGATCAGAAATAAGTTTCACAGAATGCATCTGTGTAGTTTTTATTTGAAGATATTCTTTTTCCCAATGTAGGCCTCTTAGCGCTTAGCATGTCCAATTGCAGTTTCTACACAAAGAGTGTTTCAGAACGGCTCAATCAAAAGTAAGGTTCAACCCTGGTAGTTGAATGCACAGAACAGAAAGTAGTTTCACAGAATGCTTCTGTGTAGTTTATATTTGAATATATTCCTTTTTCCACTATTACCCTCTTAGCGCTCCGAATGTCAACTTGCATTTTCTGCAGAAAGAGTGTACGGAACTGCGCAATCAAAAGTATGGTTTAACTCTGTTAGCTGAATGCACATATCAGAAATAAGTTTCAAACAATGCTTCTGTGTAGTTTTTATTTGAAGATATTATTTTTCCCAATATAGGACTCTTAGCGCTCAGAATGTCCAATTGCAGTTTCTACAGAAAGAGTGTTTCAGAACGGCTCAATCAAATGTAAGTTTCAACTCTCTTAGTTGAATGCACAGAACAGAAAGGAGTTTCACAGAATGCTTCTGTGTAGTATTTAGTTGAAGGTACTCCTTTTTGGACTATTACCTACTTAGCGCTCCGAATATCCACTGGCAGTTCCTACACAAAGTGTGTTTCAGAACTGCTCCTTCAAATGTAAGGCTCAACTCTGTTAGTTGAATGCGGAGAACAGAAAGGTGTTTCAGAGAATGCTTCTGTGTAGTTTTTAATTGGAGATATTCCTTTTTCCTCTATTACAATCTTAGCGCTCCGAATGTCCACTTGCATTTTCTACAAAAAGAGTGTTTCATAACTGCTCAATCAAAAATATGGTTTAGCTCTGTTAACTGAATTTACAGATCAGAAATAAGTTTCACAGAATGCATCTGTGTAGTTTTTATTTGAAGATATTCTTTTTCAAAATGTAGGCCTCTTAGCGCTTAGAATGTCCAATTGCAGTTTCTACAGAAAGAGTGTTTCAGAACGGCTCAATCAAAAGTAAGGTTCAACTCTGTTAGTTGAATGCACAGAACAGAAAGAATTTTCACAGAATGCTACTGTGTAGTTTATATTTTAATATATTACTTTTTCCACTATTACCCTCTTAGCGCTCCGAATGTCCACTTGCATTTTCTACAGAAAGAGTGTTCAGAACTGCGCAATCAAAAGTATGGTTTAACTCTGTTTGCTTAATGAACTTATCAGAAATAAGTTTCACACGATGATTCTGTGTAGTTTTTATTTGAAGATATTATTTTTCCCAATATAGGCCTCTTAACACTCAGAATGTCCAATTGCTGTTTCTACAGAAAGAGTGTTTCAGAACGGCTCAATCAAATGTAAGGTTCAACACTCTTAGTTGAATGCACAGAACAGAAAGAAGTTTCATACAATGCTTCTGTGTAGTTTATATTTGAACATATTCTTTTTTCCACTACTACCCTCTTAGCGCTCCAAATGTCCAGTTGCATTTTCTACAGAAAGAGTGTTCAGATCTGCTCAATCAAAAATATGGTTTAACTCTGTTAGCTGAATGCACAGATCAGAAAGAAGTTTCACAGAATTATTCTGTGTAGTCTATATTTGAAGACATTCCTTTTTCCACTATTACCCTCTTAGCGCTCCAAATCTCCACTTGCATTTTCTACAGAAAGAGTGTTTCAGAATGGCTCAATCAAAACTAAGATTCAACTCTTTTAGTTGAATGAACAGAACAGAAAGTAGTTTCACAGAATAGTTCTGTGTAGTTTTTATTTGTAGACATTCTTTTACCCAATATAGGCCTCTTAGCGCTCAGAATGTCCAATTGCATTTTCTACAGAAAGAGTGTTTCAGAACGGCTCAATCAAAAGTAAGGTTCAACTCTGTTATTTGAATGCAGAGAACAGAAAGAAGTTTCATACAATGCTTCTGTGTAGTTTATATTTGAACATATTCTTTTTTCCACTATTACCCACTTAGCGCTACGAATGTCCAGTTGCATTTTCTACAGACAGAGTGTTTCAAAACTGCTCAATCAAAAGAATGGTTTAACTCTGTTAGCTGAATGCTAAGATCAGAAAGAAGTTTCACAGAATGCTTCTGTGTAGTTTATATTTGAATATATTCCTTTTTCCACTACTACGCTCTTAGCGCTCCAATTGTCCAGTTGCATTTTCTACAGAAAGAGTGTTCAGATCTGCTCAATCAAAAGTGTGGTTTAACTCTGTTAGCAGAATGCACAGATCAGAAAGAAGTTTCAGAGGATAATTCTGTGTAGTTTATATTTGAAGACATTCGTTTTTCCACTATTACCTTCTTAGCGCTCCGAATCTCCACTTGCATTTACTACAGAAAGTGTGTTTCAGAACGGCTCAATGAAAACTAAGGTTCAACTCTTTTAGTTGAATGAACAGAACAGAAAGAAGTTTCACAGAATGCTTATGTGTAGTTTTCATTTGTAGATATTCTTTTTCCCAATATAGTCCTCTTAGAGCTCAGAATGTCCAATTGCAGTTTCTACAGAAAGAGTGTTTCAGAAGGGCTCAATCTAAAGTAAGGTTCAACCCTGGTAGTTGAATGCACAGAACAGAAAGAAGTTTCACAGAATGCTTCTGTGTAGTTTATATTTGAATATATTCCTTTTTCCACTATTACCCTCTTAGCGCTCCGAATGTCCAGTTGCATTTTCTACAGAAAGAGTGTTCGGAACTGCCCAATCAAAAGTATGGTTTAACTCTGTTAGCTGAATGCACATATCAGAAATAAGTTTCACACAATGCTTCCGTGTAGTTTTTATTTGAAGATATTATTTTTCCCAATATAGGCCTCTTAGCGCTCAGAATGTCCAATTGCAGTTTCTACAGAAAGAGTGTTTCAGAAAGGCTCAATCAAAAGTAAGGTTCAACTCTGTTAGTTGAATGCACAGAACAGAAAGAAGTTTCATACAATGCTTCTGTGTAGTTTATATTTGAACATATTCTTTTTTCCACTATTATCCACTTAGCGCTACGAACGTCCAGTTGCATTTTCTACAGACAGAGTGTTTCAAAACTGCTCAATCAAAAGTATGGTTTAACTCTGTTAGCTGAATGCTCAGATCAGAAAGAAGTTTCACAGAATGCTTCTGTGTAGTTTATATTTGAATATATTCCTTTTTCCACTACTACCCTCTTAGCGCTCCAAATGTCCAGTTGCATTATCCACAGAAAGTGTGTTCAGATCTGCTCAATCAAAAGTATGGTTTAACTCTGTTAGCTGAATGCACAGATCAGAAAGAAGATTCACAGAATGATTCTGTGTAGTTTATATTTGAAGACATTCCTTTTTCCACTATTAACCGCTTAGCGCTCCGAATGTCCACTTGCATTTTCTACAGAAAGAGTGTTCTGAACTGCGCAATCAAAAGTATGGTTTAACTCTGTTAGCTGAATGCACATATCAGAAAAAAGTTTCAAACAATGATTCTGTGTAGTTTTTATTTGAAGATATTATTTTTCCCAATATATGCCTCTTAACGCTCAGAATGTCCAATTGCAGTTTCTAGAGATAGAGTGTTTCAGAACGGCTCAATCAAATGTAAGGTACAACTATCTTAGTTGAATGCACAGAACAGAAAGAATTTTCACAGAATGCTTCTGTGTAGTATTTAGTTGAAGATACTCCTTTTTGGACTATTACCCACTTAGCGCTCCGAATATCCACTGGCAGTTTCTACACAAAGAGTGTTTCAGAACTGCTCCTTCAAAAGTAAGGCTCAACACTGTTAGTTGAATGCGGAGAACAGAAAGGTGTTTCAGAGAATGCTTCTGTGTAGTTTTTAATTGGAGATATTACTTTTTCCTCTATTACAATCTTAGCGCTCCGAATGTCCACTTGCATTTTCTACAAAAAGTGTTTCATAACTGCTCAATCAAAAATATGGTTTAGCTCTGTTAACTGAATTTACAGATCAGAAATAAGTTTCACAGAATGCATCTGTGTAGCTTTTATTTGGAGATATTCTGTTTCACAATGTAGGCCTCTTAGCGCTTAGAATCTCCAATTGCATTTTCTACAGAAAGAGTGTTTCAGAACGGCTCAATCAAAAGTAAGGTTCAACACTGTTAGTTGAATGCACAGAACAGAAAGAAGTTTCACAGAATGCTACTCTGTAGTTTATATTTGAATATATTCCTTTTTCCACTATTACCCTCTTAGCGCTCCGAATGTCCACTTGCATTTTCTACAGAAAGAGTGTTCGGAACTGTGCAATCAAAAGTATGGTTTAACTCTGTTAGCTGAATGCACATATCAGAAATAAGTTTCACACAATGCTTCTGTGTACTTTTTATTTGAAGATATTATTTTTCCGAATATAGGCCTCTTAGCGCTCAGAATGTCCAATTGCAGTTTCTACAGAAAGAGTATTTCAGAACGGCTCAATCAAATGTAAGGTTCAACTCTCTTAGTTGAATGCACAGAACAGAAAGAAGTTTCACAGAATGCTTCTGTGTAGTTTTTATTTGTAGATATTTTTTTTCCCAATATAGGCCTGTTAGTGCTCAGAATGTCCAATTGCAGTTTCTCCAGAAAGAGTGTTTCAGAACGGCTCAATCAAATGTAGGGTTCAACCCTGGTAGTTGAATGCACAGAACAGAAAGAAGTTTCACAGAATGCTTCTGTGTATTTTATATTTGAATATATTCTTTTTTCCACTATTACCCTCTTAGCGCTCCGAATGTCCACTTGCCTTTTCTACGGAAAGAGTGTTCGCAACTGAGCAATCAAAAGTATGGTTTAACTCTGTTAGCTGAATGCACATATCAGAAATAAGTTTCACACAATGCTTCTGTGTAGTTTTTATTTGAAGATATTATTTTTCCCAATATAGGCCTCTTAGCGCTCAGAATGTCCAATTGCAGTTTCTACAGAAAGAGTGTTTCAGAACGGCTCAATCAAAAGTAAGATTCAACTCTGTTAGTTGAATGCACAGAACAGAAAGAAGTTTCATACAATGCTTCTGTGTAGTTTATATTTGAACATATTTTTTTCCACTATTACCCAATTAGCGCTACGAATGTCCAGTTGCATTTTCTACAGACAGAGTGTTTCAAATCTGCTCTATCAAAAGTTTCGTTTAACTCTGTTAGCTGAATGCTCAGATCAGAAAGAAGTTTCACAGAATGCTTCTGTGTAGTTTGTATTTGAATATATTCCTTTTTCCACTACTATCCTCTTAGCGCTCCAAATGTCCAGTTGCATTTTCTACAGAAAGAGTGTTCAGATCTGCTCAATCAAAAGTATGGTTTAACTCTGTTAGTTGAATGCACAGATCAGAAAGAAGTTTCACAGAATGATTCTGTGTAGTTTATATTTGAAGACATTCCTTTTTCCACTATTACCCAGTTAGCGCTCCAAATCTCCACTTGCATTTTCTACAGAAAGAGTGTTTCAGAACGGCTCAATCAAAACTAAGGTTCAACTCTTTTAGTTGAACGAACTCAACAGAAAGAAGTTTCCCAGAATGCTTCTGTGTAGTTTTTATTTGTAGATATTCTTTTTCCCAATATAGGCTTCTTAGCCCTCAGAATGTCCAATTGCAGTTTCTACAGAAAGAGTGTTTCAGAACGGCTCAATCAAAAGTAAGGTTCAACCCTGGTAGTTGAATGCACAGAACAGAAAGAAGTTTCACAGAATGCTTCTGTGTAGTTTATATTTGAATATATTCCTTTTTCCACTATTACCCACTTAGCGCTCCGCATGTCCACTTTCATTTTCTACAGAAAGAGTGTTCAGAACTGCGCAATCAAAAGTATGGTTTAACTCTGTTAGCTGAATGCACATATCAGAAATATGTTTCAAAAAATGCTTCTGTGTAGTTTTTATTTGAAGATATTATTTTTCCCAATATAGGCCTCTTAGCGCTCAGAATGTCCAATTGCAGTTTATACAGAAAGAGTGTTTCAGAACGGCTCAATCAAATGTAAGGTTCAACTCTCTTAGTTGAATGCACAGAACAGAAAGAAGTTTCACAGAATGATTCTGTGTAGTATTTAGTTGAAGATACTCCTTTTTGGACTATTACCCACTTAGCGCTCCGAATATCCACTGGCAGTTTCTACACAAAGAGTGTTTCACAACTGCTCCTTCAAAAGTAAGGCTCAACTCTGTTAGTTGAATGCGGAGAACAGAAAGGTGTTTCAGAGAATGCTTCTGTGTAGTTTTTAATTGGAGATATTCTTTTTCCTCTTTTACAATCTTAGTGCTCCGAATGTCCACTTGCATTTTCTACAAAAAGAGAGTTTCATAACTGCTCAATCAAAAATATGGTTTAGCTCTGTTAACTGAATTTACAGATCAGAAATAAGTTTCACAGAATGCATCTGTGTAGTTTTTATTTGAAGATATTCTTTTTCCCAATGTAGGCCTCTTAGCGCTTAGCATGTCCAATTGCAGTTTCTACAGAAAGAGTGTTTCAGAATGGCTCAATCAAAAGTAATGTTCAACTCTGTTAGATGAATGCACAGAACAGAAAGAAGTTTGACAGAATGCTACCGTGTAGTTTATATTTGAATATATTCCTTTTTCCACTATTACCCTCTTAGCGCTCCGAATGTCCACTTGCCTTTTCTACGGAAAGAGTGTTCGGAACTGCGCAATCAAAAGTATGGTTTAACTCTGTAAGCTGAATGCACATATCCGAAATAAGTTTCACACAATTCTTCTGTGTAGTTTTTATTTGAAGATATTTTTTTTTCCCAATATATGCCTCTTAGCGCTCAGAATGTCCAATTGCAGTTTCTACAGAAAGACGGTTTCAGAACGGCTCAATCAAATGTAAGGTTCAACTCTGTTAGTTGAATGCACAGAACAGAAAGAAGTTTCATACAATGCTTCTGTGTAGTTTATATTTGAACATATTCTTTTTTCCACTATTACCCACTTAGCGCTACGAATGTCCAGTTGCATTTTCTACAGACAGAGTGTTTCAAGACTGCTCAATCAAAAGTATGGTTTAACTCTGTTAGCTGAATGCTCAGATCAGAAAAAGTTTCACAGAATGCTTCTGTGTAGTTTATATTTGAATATATTCCTTTTTCCACTACTACCCTCTTAGCGCTCCAAATGTCCAGTTGCATTTTCTACAGAAAGAGTGTTCAGATCTGCTCAATCAAAAGTATGGTTTAACTCTGTTAGCTGAATGCACAGATCAGAAAGAAGTTTCACAGAATGATTCTGTGTAGTTTATATTTGAAGACATTCCTTTTTCCACTATTACCCTCTTAGCGCTCCAAATCTCCACTTGCATTTTCTACAGAAAGAGTGTTTCAGAACGCCTCAATCAAAACTAAGGTTCAAATCTCTTATTTGAATGCACAGAAGAGAATGTAGTTTCACAGATTGCTTCTGTGTAGTTTGTATTTGAAGGTATTCCTTTTTCCACTGTTACCCTCTTAGAGCTCAGAATGTCCACTTGCATTTTCTACAGAAAGTGTGTTCAGAACTGCTCTATCAAAAGTATGTTTTAACTCTTTAGGTGAATGCACAGATCAGAAATAAATTTCACAGAATTTTTCTGTGTAGTTTATATTTGAAGATATTCCATTTTCCACTATTACCCACTTAGCGCTCTGAATGTCCAGTTGCATTTTCTTCAGAAAGAGTGTTTCAGAACTGCTCAGTCAAAAGTATGGTTTAACTCTGTTAGCTGAATGCACAGATCAGAAAGAAGTTTCACAGAATGCTGCTGTGTAGTGTTTATATGAAGTTATTCTTTTTACCAATATAGGCCTCTTAGCGCACAGAATGTCCAATTGCAGTTTCTACAGAGAGAGTGTTTCAGAAAGGCTCAATCAAAAGTAAGGTTCAACTCTTTTAGTTGAATGAACAGAACAGAAAGAAATTTCAGAGAATGATTCTTTGTAGTTTATATTTGAAGATATTCCTTTTTCCACTATTACCTTCTAAGCTCTCCGAATGTCCACTTGCATTTTCTACAGAAAGAGTGTTTCCGAACTGCTCAATCAAAAGTATGGTTTAACTCTGTTAGCTGAATGCATAGATCAGTACGAAGTTTCACAGAATGTTTCTGTGTAGTTTTTATTTGAAGATAGTCCTTTCCCAAATATAGGCCTCTTAGCGCTCCGAATATCCAATTTCAGTTTCTACAGAAAAATTGTTTCAGAACGCCTCAATGAAAAGTAGGGTTCAACTCTTTTAGTTGAATTCACAGAACGGAAAGAAGTTTCACAGAATGCTTCTGTGTAGTATTTATTTGAAGGTATTCCTTTTTCCACCAGTAACCTCTTAGCGCTCCAGATGTCCAGGTGCATTTTCTACAGAAGGAGTGTTCAGAACTGCTCAATCATAAGTGTGGTTTAACCCTGTTAGGTGAATGCACAGATCAGAAAGAAGTTTCACAGAATTCTTCAGTGTAGTTTATATTTGAAGATATTCCATTTTCCACTATTACCCACTTAGCGCTCTGAATCTCCAGTTGCATTTTCTACAGAAAGAGTGTTTCAGAACTGCTCAGTCAAAAGAATGGTTTAACTCTGTTAGCTGAATGCACAGAACAGAAAGAAGTTTCACAGAATGCTGCGGTGTAATGTTTATATGAAGATATTCTTTTTACCAATATAGGTCTCTTAGCGCTCAGAATGTCCAATTGCAGTTTCTACAGAAAGAGAGTTTCAGAAAGGCTCAATCAAAAGTAAGGTTCAACCCTGTTAGTTGAATGCACAGAACAGAAAGTAGTTTCACAGAATGCTTCTGTGTAGTTTATATTTGAATATATTACTTTTTCCACTACTACCCTCTTAGCGCTCCAAATGTCCAGTTGCATTTTCTACAGAAAGAGTGTTCAGAACTGCTCAATCAAATGTATGATTTAACTCTCTTAGCTGAATGCACAGATTAGAAAGAAGTTGCACAGAATGCTTCTGTGTAGTTTTTATTTGAAGATATACTTTTTCCCAATATAGGCCTCTTAGTGCTCAGATTGTCCAATTGCAGTTTCTACAGAAAGAGTGTTTCAGAATGGCTCTTTCAATAGTAAGGTTCAACTCTGCTATTTCAATGCACAGAACAGAAAGTAGTTTCACAGAATGCTTCTCTGTAGTTCATATTTGACGATATTACTTTTTCCACTATTACCCTCTTAGAGCTCGGAATGTCCACTTGCATTTTCTACAGAAAGAGTGTTCAGAACTGCTCCATCAAAAGTATGGTTTAACTCTGTTAGTTGAATGCACAGATCAGAAAGAAGTTTCACAGAATTCTTCTGTGTAGTTTTTATTTGAAGATATTCCTTTTTCCAATATAGGTCTCTTAGCGCTCAGAATGTCCAATTGCAGTATCTACAGAAAGAGAGTTTCAGAACTGCTCAATCAAAAGTAAGGTTCAATACTGTTAGTTGAATGCACGGAACAGAAAGAAGTTTCAGAGAATGCTTCTGTGTAGTTTATATTTGAAGATATTCCTTTTTCCACTATTACCCTCTTAGCGCTCCGAATCACCACTTGCATTTTCTACAGAAAGAGTGTTTCAGAACGGCTCAATCAAAAGTAAGGTTCAACTCGTTTAGTTGAATGCACAGAACAGAAAGAAGTTTCACAGAATGCTTCTGTGTAGTATTTAGTTATAGATATTCCTTTTTCGACTATTACCCTCTTAGCGTTCCGAATGTCCACTGGCAGTTTCTACACAAAGAGTGTTTCAGAACAGCTCCTTCAAAGTAAGGCTCAAATCTGTTAGTTGAATGCAGAGAACAGAAAGGAGTTTCAGAGAATGCTTCTGTGTAGTTTTAATTTGGGGATATTCCTTTTTCCACTAATACAATTTTAGCGCTCCGAATGTCCACTTGCGTTTTCTACAGAAAGAGTGTTCAGATCTGCTCAATCAAAAGTATGGTTTAACTCTGTTAGCTGAATGCACAGATCAGAAATAAGTTTCACAGAATGCTTCTGAGTAGTTTTTATTTGGAGATATTCTTTTTCCCAATATAGGCCACTTAGCGCTCAGAATGTCCAATTGCCGTTTCTACAAAATGAGTGTTTCAGAAGGCTCAATCAAAAGTAAGGTTCAACTCTGTTAGTTGAATGCACAGAACAGAAAGAAGTTTCACAGAATGCTTCTGTGTAGTTTATATTTGAATGTATTCCTTTTTCCACTATTACCCTCTTAGCGCTCCGAATGTCCACTTGCATTTTCTACAGAAAGAGAGTTTCAGAAAGGCTCAATCAAAAGTAAGGTTCAACTCTGTTACTTGAATGCACAGAACAGCAAGAAGTTTCACAGAATGCTTCTGTGTAGTTTATATTTGAATATATTCCTTTTTCCAGTATTACCCTCTTAGTGCTCCGAATGTCCACTTGCATTTTCTACAGAAAGAGTGTTCAGAACTGCTCAATCAAAAGTATGGTTTAACTCTGTTAGCTGAATGCACAGATCAGAAATAATTTTCACAGAATGCTTCTGTGTACTTTTTATTTGAAGATATTCCTTTCTCCAATATAGGAGTCTTAGCGCTCAGAATGTCCAGTTGCAGTATCTACAGAAAGAGTGTTTCTGAACTGCTTAATCAAATGTAAGGTTCAACTCTGTTAGTTGAATGAACGGAACAGAAAGAAGTTTCATAGAATGCTTCTGTGTAGTTTATATTTGAAGATGTTCCTTTTTCCACTATTACCTTCTAAGCGCTCCGAATGTCCACTTGCATTTTCTACAGAATGAGTGTTTCCGAACTGCTCAATCAAAAGTATGGTTTAATTCTGTTAGCTGAATGCACAGATCAGTACGAAGTTTCACGGAATGCTTCTGTGTAGTTTTTATTTGAAGATAGTCCTTTTTCCAATATAGGCCTCTTAGCGCTCCGAATATCCAATTGCAGTTTCTACAGAAAGAGTGTTTCAGAATGGCTCAATCAAAAGTAGGGTTCAACTCATTTAGTTGAATGCACAGAACAGAGAGTAGTTTCACAGAATGCTTCTGTGTAGTATTTATTTGAAGATATTCCTTTTTCCACTATTACCCTCTTAGCGCTCCGAATGTCCACTTGCAGTTTCTACAGAAAGGGTGTTTCAGGACTGCTCCTTCAAAAATAAGGCTCAACCCTGTTAGTTGAAAGCAGAGAACAGAAACAAGTTTCAGAGAATGCCTCTTTGTAGTTTTTATTTGAAGATATTCCTTTTTCCACAATTACCATCTTAGCGCACCGAATGACCACTTGCATTTTCTACAGAAAGAGTGTTTCAGAACTGCTAAATCAAAAGTATCGTTTAACTCTGTTAGCTGAATGCACAGATAAGAAAGAAGTTTCACAGAATGCATCTGTGTAGTTTTTATTTGAAGATATTCTTTATCCCAATATAGGCATCATAGCGCTCAGTATGTTAAATTGCAGTTTCTACAGAAAGAGTGTTTCAGAACGGCTGAATCAAAAGTAAGGTTCAACTCTGTTAGTTGAATGCAGAGAACAAAAAGAAGTTTCACAGAATGCTTCTGAGTAGTTTATATTTGAATATATTCCTTTTTGCACTATTACCCTCTTAGCACTCCGAATGTCCACTTGCATTTTCTACATAAAGATTGTTCAGAACGGCTCAATCAAAAATATGGTTTCACTCTGTTAGTTATATGCACATATCAGAAATAAGTTTCAGAGAAGGCTTCTGTGTAGTATTTAGTTGAAGATATTCCTTTTTCGAATATTAACCTCTTAGCGCTCCGAATGTCCACTGGCAGTTTCTACACAAAGTGTTTTTCAGAACTGCTCCTTCAAAAGTAATGCTCAACACTGTAAGTTGAATGCAGAGAACAGAAAGAAGCTTCACAGAATGCTTCTGTGTAGTTTATATTTGAATATATTCCTTTTTTCAGTATTACCCTCTTAGCGCTCCGAATGTCCACCTGCATTTTCTACAAAAAGAGTGTTCAGAACTGCTCAATCAAAAGTTGTTGTATCTCTGTTAGCTGAATGCACATATCAGTACGAAGTTTCACAGAATGCTTCTGTGTAGTTTTTATTTGAAGATAGTCCTTTTTCAAATATAGGCCTCTTAGCGCTCCAAATATCCAATTGCAGTTTCTACAGAAAGAGTGTTTCAGAACGGCAAAATGAAAAGTAGGGTTCAACACTTTTAGTTGAATTCACAGAACAGAAAGTAGTTTCACAGATTGCTTCTGTGTAGTATTTATTTGAAGGTATTCCTTTTTCCACTATTACCCTAGTAGCGCTCGGAATGTCAAATTGCAGTTTCTACAGAAAGTGTGTTTCAGGGCTGCTCCTTCAAAAATAAGGCTCAACTCTGTTAGTTGAATGCAGAGAACAGAAAGAAGTTTCAGAGAATGCCTCTGTGTAGTTTTTATTTGAAGATATTCCTTTTTCCACAATTACCAACTTAGCACACCGAATGTCCACTTGCATTTTCTACAGAAAGAGTGTTTCAGAACTGCTAAATCAAATGTATCGTTTAATTCTGTTAGCTGAATGCACAGAACAGAAAGAAGTTTCAGAGAATGCATCTCTGTAGTTTTTATTTGAAGATATTATTTTTCTCAATATAGGCCTCTTAGCGTTCAGAAATCCAATTACAGTTTCTACAGAAAGAGTGTTTCAGAACTGCTCAATGAAAATTAAGGTTCAACTCTGTTAGTTGAATGCACAGAACAGAATGTAGTTTCACAGATTGCTTCAGTGTAGTTTATATTTGAATATATTCCTTTTTCCACTGTTACCCTCTTAGATCTCCGAATGTCCACTTGCATTTTCTACAGAAAGTGTGTTCAGAACTGCTCTATCAAAAGTATGGTTTAACTCTGTTAGGTGAATGCACAGATCAGAAATAAGTTTCACAGAATTCTTCTGTGTAGTTTATATTTGAAGATATTCCATTTTCCACTATTACCCACTTAGCGCTCTGAATGTCCAGTTGCATTTTCTACAGAAAGAGTGTTTCAGAACTGCTCAATCAAAAGTATGGTTTAACTCTGTTAGCTGAATGCACAGATCAGAAAGAAGTTTCACAGAATGCTGCTGTGTAGTGTTTATATGAAGATATTCTTTTTACCAATATAGGCCTCTTAGCGCTCAGAATGTCCAATTGCAGTTTCTACAGAAAGAGTGTTTCAGAAAGGCTCAATCAAAAGTAAGGTTCAACTATGTTAGTTGAATGCACAGAACAGAAAGAAGTTTCACAGAATGCTTCTGTGTAGTTTATATTGGAATATATTCCTTTTTGCACTACTACCCTCTTATCGCTCCAAATGTCCAGTTGCATTTTCTACAGAAAGAGTGTTCAGAACTGATCAATCAAATGTATGATTTAACTCTGTTAGCTGAATGCACAGATCAGAAAAAGTTTCACAGAATGCTTCTGTGTAGTTTTTATTTGAAGATATTCTTTTTCCCAATATAGGCCTCTTATCGCTCAGATTGTCCAATTGAATTTTCTACAGAAAGAGTGTTTCAGAATGGCTCAATCAAAAGTAAGGTTCAACTCTGTTATTTGAATGCACAGAACAGAAAGTAGTTTCACAGAATGCCTGTCTGTAGTTCTTATTTGACGATATTACTTTTTCCACTATTACCCTCTTAGAGCTCCGAATGTCCACTTGCATTTTCTACAGAAAGAGTGTTCAGAACTGCTCAATCAAAAGTATGGTTTAACTCTGTTAGTTGAATGCACAGATCAGAAAGAAGTTTCACAGAATTCTTCTGTGTAATTTTTATTTGAACATATTCCTTTTTCCAATATAGGACTCTTAGCGCTCAGAATTTCCAATTGCAGTATCTACAGAAAGAGAGTTTCAGAACTGGTCAATCAAAAGTAAGGTTCAATATTGTTAGTTGAATGCAAGGAACAGAAAGAAGTTTTACAGAATGCTTCTGTGTAGTTTATATTTGAAGATACTCCTTTTTCCACTATTACCCTCTTAGCGCTCCGAATCACCACTTGCATTTTCTACAGAAAGAGTGTTTCAGAACGGCTCAATCAAAAGTAAGGTTCAACTCTTTTAGTTGAATGCACAGAACAGAAAGAAGTTTCACAGAATGCTTCTGTTTAGTATTTAGTTGAAGATATTCCTTTTTCGACTATTACCCTCTTCGCGTTCCGCATATCCACTGGCAGTTTCTACACAAAGAGTGTTTCAGAACAGCACCTTCAAAAGTAAGGCTCAACTCTGTTAGTTTAATGCAGAGAACAGAAAGGAGTTTCAGAGAATGCTTCTGTGTAGTTTTTATTTGGGGATATTCCTTTTTCCACTATTACAATCTTAGCGCTCCTAATGTCCACTTGCATTTCCTACAGAAACAGTGTTTAATAACTGCTCAATCAAAAGTGTGGTTTAACTCTGTTAGCTGAATGCACAGATCAGAAATAAGTTTCACAGAATTCTTCTGAGTAGTTTTTATTTGGAGATATTCTTTTTCCCAATATAGGCCACTTAGCGCTCAGAATGTCCAATTGCAGTTTCTACAGAATGAGTGTTTCAGGACGGCTCAATCAAAAGTAAGGTTCAACTCTGTTAGTTGAATGCACAGAACAGAAAGAAGTTTCACAGAATTCTTCTGTGTAGTTTATATTTGAATATATTCCTTTTTCCAGTATTACCTTCTTAGTGCTCCGAATGTCCACTTGCATTTTCTTCAGAAAGAGTGTTCATAACGGCTCAATCAAAAGTATGGTTTTACTCTGTTAGTTGAATTCACATATCAGAAATAAGTTTCACAGAATGCTTCTGTGTAGTATTTAGCTGAAGATATTCCTTTTTCGACTATTATCCTCTTAGCTCTCCGAATGTCCAATTTCAGTTTCTACACAAAGAGTGTTTCAGAACTGCTCCTTCAAAAGTAAGGCTCAACTCTGTTAGTTGAATGCAGAGAACAGAAAGAAGTTGCAGAGAACAGAAAGAAATTTCACAGAATGCTTCTGTGTACTTTATATTTGAATATATTCCTTTTTCCACTACTACCCTCTTAGCGCTCCAAATGTCCAGTTGCATTTTCTACAGAAAGAGTGTTCAGAACTGCTCAATCAAATGTACGGTTTAACTCTGTTAGCTGAATGCACAGATCAGAAAGAAGTTTCACAGAATGATTCTGTTTAGTTTATATTTGAAGATATTCCTTTCTGTTCTCTGCATTAAAATCAATCAAAAAATTATATTGAAATTGAAATACTGAATTTTATACTAAAGACAAGGCATCCAACTGAAAATGAAATTTTCCAGGTGAAAATTTCCAAATCATAAATATGTAGGGACAAAAAACTTTATTTATAAAGAAAAAGATAATTCTAATTAATTGATGATTCAAAGGTTTACAACTTTAAAAGTAAATATTATCTTTGAAGTAAAGTCCATTTAAATTATTTATGCCGCCAAAATTTTAGTAATTGTATATGTATATCATGTAAACTTTTTCGAGAATGATGGAATTGGAAATGTTAGGGTATTATGCGGAAAAAATCACCTAAAGAAAAAAATTATCTCCTCATGAAGGATTACTTTAGCCACTTTGACAGGTGTAGGTAAAAGAACACTTAATGCACATCAATATGATTAGGAGATGCGCGCTTAGATATACGTTATCATTGAAAAGAGAATTGTATTATCAGGTTTGCAGGGGCCCTTCTTATCCTTCATATTTATGTAACTTTGTCATCTATAGAAAGATTATAGGAATTTTAAAAATAGCTGATAGTTAAGAAACATCACCATAACACTGTGCTGAATGCATAATAAAACATTTCCCTTCTCTCTAAAAGCCTTTTAAAATTATGTACCATAATCAGTATGGCCAGCAGAGGGTCATTTCCATGTTCAAGTTCCTCTGTTTCTCGAGGGTGAGAATCCTTCTATAGTCTTCTGAGGGTGACACTGTAGTGTTTTCTTAGCCTGATTATTTTTATCTATTTTTTCCGATGCTTTCCTTTGTATATTTACATTTTACATATTGAAAGTTATTTTTTCAAATATTTTATATGCAAGTTTACAAAGTACAACGACTGTACATTAAAATAACTTATTTATGCCATATGGAAGATTAAATATAATTTTACAATATCTAATATTGATTGTTTAGTTTCTAATCATTGATACTTGACATGATTTTTCCCAGCATACCTCAAAATATTCTTCAAAATCCTGCGAATTAATTCCTGTAACACTTCTGAGGTGTATTAATAAGCTAGAGATGTAAAGAAGATTTGCAGAGAAAATTAGGTTCCCAAATTATAAATTTTGTCCCACTATCGACTAGAAACCTCTTGAAATGATCAAAAACAATAATAATGCATGTCATAGAGGAAAACCAATAAGGCTGCTGCAGCATGACTACCTCTGTGACCTCAGACAAGTTACGTGTGGGTCCCTACTTCTGTGACCTCAGACAAGTTACGTGTGGGTCCGCACTTATTTTCTTCATCTCTAATAAATATTCGACAAATCTCATTTTCAAAAGTCTTTTAAGGCCTATCCACCTTCCTTTTTCTGATGGAGTTTTGCTCTCATTGCCCAGGCTGCAGTGCAATGTCATGGTCTCGGCTCACACAACCTCCGACTCCCGGGTTCATGTGATTCTCCTGCCTCCACCTCCTGAGTAGCTGGGATTACAGGTGCGCAACACAACGCCCAGCTAATTTTTTGTATTTTTAGTAGAGATGGGGTTTCACCATGTTGGTCAGGCTGGTCTTGAACTCCCGACCTCAGGTGATCTGCACGCCTCGGCCTCTCAAAGTGCTGGGATTACAGTCATGAGCAACCGCGGCCTGTGAGGGCTTTCTACTTTTAAGATGTCAGGACGTATAGCCTGGGAGGTAAATGGTAGTATATATATACATATATATATGTATATATATATACACACACACACACTGTATATATATACATATATACGGTATATTATACTATATATACATATATACTGAATATTATACTCTATATATACATATCTACTGTATATTATATATATATATATACACATACACACATACACACATACACACATGAGACAGAGAGAAGAGATAGACAATTTCATGTGAAAATATAAACTGTTAACATAATATTTTGCTTCTCTGAGGAATATTTAGCATTGTTCTCAATCTTCTCTGCAGAATTTAAGCATTTTTCTCAGAACTCACCAGATAGAATGAGGGAGGGGCCATATGATACGAGCCAGAGATGAAGGGAGAACAATAGAGAGGGTGCTTTGGGAAAAATAGTACAGTAAGGCTAGGGAATACTTCTCTCCAACAAAAAGACCAAGGTCACAGCTGTATCTCTTCAGAAGCCAAACTTTCTTTTAAAATGTCAATTTCCATCTATTTCTTGCTTCACAGACATTCCATTCATTGCTGGATTTCAAATAAAGCCTTTCCATGTGCAACCTTTCTATAGAAAAAGAGAAATATGGGGGACAGTACAGTCTAAGAAGTGATTAAGAATATCTAGTGGACTTTCCCAGACTGTAAATCTTTACATATATCTGAGCCTAATGAGGTGATTTATTGTGCTATAATGCACAGTGAACTATACAGATGCTTCTTTTTGATCATGCTGCAGAATGGAACTAAATACTAAATACCAAATAGCACTCCCATGATTCTTATACATGTCATTCATATGGCATATTTATGCTTTTTTATATAGCAATTCTTATTCTTAGCTCTTAGGCAACTACGGAATCTATTTGTCATTTTAATAGTCATGCTCCACTTGAGTTATGCAAGGTAGAAATTCTAAGTAGAAAATCTTGTTTTTATTGAAAGTTTTTAGTAAACATTTTGGAAAAAGTCTGTTTTTTGATGCTACTTCTGCACGCTTTCTCAACATGATATTACTTGGTATTGTCCTTATTAACCATAGTACACCATATTCTGCAAATGTTAGAGAGGGTTAAAAATCAGTCATGTATAAGTAAAGCTAATGAAATAGAAAGGAAACCATATTTAGGAAATGGAAGGCAGAAGCAAATGTATTAACTGTGAGTTAGAAACGGTTTAGTCTTTGGAATGAAGCAGCAAGAGTTTAAAAATCTGGTTTGTGATTCACTAGCTTTGTGACCTTGGAGAATTACCTCAGATTTCTGAGTATCAGTTTAGTAGGTGATATCAATTGCAACTTCGCAGAAATATCACAAGTATTAAATAAAGGACTTAGTATCTGGGAGAGCATAGAAAATTACTAATAGTTACATTTTTGTTAATATTACCGTTATTATTATCATACGTATAGTATTTTCTTTCACTGACAATGCATTTAGGACATAAGGAGAACTATAGAACAGTGCTTCTCCAACTTAAATGCAGAGCATGAATCACCTGGAGTTTTGTCAAAATGCGAATTCTGACTCAGTAGCCCTGCAAACTAAGGAAATCTTGGTAATGCTGGTGCTGCTAGTTCACCAACAGACCACACGTTTTGCAACAGCTATATAGAATGTCCTGTTTCTTTTTTTAATCACAAAACATGGCAAGCTCTAAAATAAAGCAGAATAACAGATTTAAATGTTAATACTCATGTCCTCAATTTATAATTTCTCCCTCCCTAACAATGGTATAATTCTGATTAAAAATTAGCAAAGAAATAAATGGAAATTAATCTTCCTATGTTTATTCTTTTAACAAATTCTGTGTGATTACTACTGGGTTACTTGCTGTAGGAAATAGAAAAATTGCTTTGACATAGATCCTCAAGAATCTGTCCCACTACAAGCTTATTTTTGTAGGAAGCTAAAAGATTTATATAAATAACCGTAATTAAAGAGACAAATGAAGAAGTGCAATGAAAGACGTAGGGAAAGTGCTAGAGGAGTTCGGGGTGGAGGAAAATTATCCTCAAATAATATCTATGCGTAACATTATGCTATCTTCCCTAACCAGCGCTTGACCAGATTGTCACAGTGAACTTTGGTCCTTTCTTATATCTTAGTTTTGGTTCCCACATCCTTCTGTTTGGGGAAGTTCTTGTTTTCCTCATGTAATGACAACAACACTTAAACAATGTATACCAGATAAAAGGAACTATATTGCTTGCTTTATTTACATAGTTAATTTAATTTGTACAATGAACTATGAAGTAATCAGCATTATTTCCTTCATTTTACATATGAGAAAATGGAGAATCAGCGACATTGAATCATCTCAAGTTTCTAAAATATCCACTCTCACCAGGCTGTTTACCCTGTTTTTGTCTGTATGCTGCTATAACAAAATGCCACAGATTAATTCATAAAAAACAGAAATGTATTTCTCACAGTTCTGGGGCTGAGAAGTCCGAAATCAAGGCAGCGGAGATTTGGCAGTTGGTCCCGAGGTGGCACCTTCTTGCTTCGTCTTCACGTGACAAAAGTGGGCAAAAACGGACAATGTGATGACATGGCAGAAGAGACTGAGGAGCCCGGCATTCCTCTAAAGCATCTTTTACGAGGACGTTTATCTCATTCATGAGGGTGGATCCTTCTTCACTTAATCACTTAACCAAAAGCCCCATCTCTTGATGTCATTGTCCTGGGATTTTAGTTTCAACATACAAACTTTGGATGGGCACATAGGTTCAAATCATAGCACCCTCCAAATTATAATGCCTCTCTCATGCCTATTCTCCTTGAAGTACCCTCTGGTTTTGCTCTCTTCATTCTTGCCATCACAGTTAACCCTTCAGTTCCATTTCTTTAAGTAATCTCTAAATTTGTAAGATGGTTCCATCTTTTTTTTTTGTATATGGCAGTCTCTCAAACATATTTGTCATATGAACTAAGCAGGTAAATATGTAAATGCCAGCTAAATTTTAGTGAATGATATAATGGCCTAAAGTTGTATCTACCCTTCAGCCAAATATATTTACTTTTAGTAGCAATCTCCTGTCATATACAAAGTCACGACTCTAGGGGTAAACATTTTAGCCTGTGGGTAAGATGTAAAGCAGTGGTATGTTATAGTGACAACTCACTGTCATAGCACTGGGACATGCTCCTCTATCTGCTACAAATTGAATCAACAAAATATATATGATTTTGTCAGATTTAAATGTATGCTCCTGTTAGTAAAATAAAAGTATGGGAAAACTTTACGGAGTAGATTTAATAGAAATGTTTTCCTGAGTTATCTGCCTTCTTTATTTTTATGTTATGCTTTAAGTCTATGGTCAATGTATAGAGCTATGATTGATGTGCTTTTCCAATTCTGTTCAGATCAGACAGGTTAATTTTCTTCTTTTAAATCTTCTTGAATTTTGTCTAACACTTTTTGTTCCAATTTCTTACTAGATTATACTCCCTTCCCTAACTGCTTCATGATTACTTATACACAAACAATATTATGATATTGACACATTGAATTCATTTTAGGTGATGATTTTGGTCATAAACATGAGCAGGTTGTGAAGTGTTTCAGCCATCCCAGGGCATGGCTGTCAGTCCCTTGTCTAATGTTTCAAAAAAATCTTGAATTTGTGATGATGCTGTGATGGTCCCTCAGATATTCTTACACACATCTTTGCCCCTTGTTCCCTCTAACTTTCCTCTTCTGATAAAAAAGCAAACACTGCCAAGCTCAAATGGAATTACATTTGGATGCAAGTGTCACTATGCAATGGTTGCCAATAAAAGTACACAAGGAATTTTATTATGGTGAATTAAAGGCAAACAGACTTCAGAGAAATGAGCACGAACATGAAAATGGCGCATGGTACGCGGATCTCACTGGAAAGTCATTCTGTACACAATGTTTTCACTAGAAAAATCCATTAGCTTTAGCTAGAAATTGAAATTACTTTGTAGGAAATCAGAATAAAATATGTGAAAACATTATATTCTGTGCAAGATTAATACCACGCCTGGTGTTGAAAGGTTTGTGGTCTTGCTTCGACGATGCTAAAAGGTCAGAAACCACAAAGATGCATATGTGTTGTCGTTTGCACAGTTACTAATTTTTCTCATTATTTCCATAATGCGATGTGCTGTTTCAACAGAGAAACCCTCTGGAGAGTGGCTTGCACTGTTTTCAGGCAGCTCTTTTGCTTTCATGTTTTGGCCTTGGCCAGGGAATTCAGACAGACTTTTCAGTTATTTTCGACAAGAATGTATTCATTGATTGTTTTAAATAATAATAAATAGATTTTAAAATTACTGTACATTACTGCACTTTAAACGCCATGAGGTCAAGGACTCTAAAGTCTGGACATCATTGTATACCCTACATCTTGCACAAGGTTTAGAAAAAATGGCATGGACACCTATTTTTTGAATCAATAAATGAATACATAAAAGAATTCCAAACTCTAGTCCAAGGTTTTAGATTAATAATGTATTAAAATGCGTAAAATTTATAGACAAAACTCTTCTTATTTAGAAGTTTATTCCTTAATTGGAGAGATAAAATATATGCACATAAAAGCTTAAGGAAAAATAATAAGGGTTTTGAAGTACTTACTATGTGAAAAATTTAGCATAAATCTTACATCCATTTATTTAACACATTTTATACGTTGCATTATTTATATATAGTGCTGATTGGTAGAATTCATATGTGAACGGAACTATAAAAATTTTGAGGATAAGCACTAGAAACACAGAATAAATAGAGTGTTAACATGCAAAACACAGAAATACTTCAATTGACTAGGTGAAAGAAAAGATTTCTGGTTCCATGTACACTGATTATTGAGGGATGAGTATGACATTATTATGCCAGAATCAATAAATATTTTAAATAGGGAGAAAACTATAATTATATATCTTTGTGTTCAACAGGAGTAGCAGTACTGATAAAGTAGAAGTTTGTTATACCTTTTTTATAGTCTTTTAAAGTTGTTTATAAATAAAATCTACTCTTAGTTAATTAATGGTTGATGTTCATTGAAGTGTTTTCAAATTTTTGA
Source organism: Symphalangus syndactylus (assembly GCF_028878055.3). NCBI lineage: Eukaryota > Metazoa > Chordata > Mammalia > Primates > Hylobatidae > Symphalangus > Symphalangus syndactylus. The sequence goes on along the minus strand of NC_072445.2, from coordinate 5,438,534 downwards.
CCTCTGAATTGCCTTGTACATATGGAGAAATAAAGCTTGCCTAGCATAATTTCTTGAGTGGAGAATGAATGATCTGGATAGATTTGTTGACAATATGTCTGTACTTATTTTATTAATTCTTTAATCTTCATGAAGAAAAATATAAAAGTCATATTCTAGTGTTTTATACCATGGAAAAAATGTCTTATCCTTTTCCTAAGGAAAAATACATCATGACACAAAAGTAAAGTTAATTAAATTACTTACTTTATTAATTAACTGTCTATTATTTCTATGGGTTGAAGTAAATTTGATACTCAATGCTATTTAATCTAATTCTAAAAGCTTGAATGAGTAATGATTTTTTCATGTAAGGTTAGTTGAAATAAATTATCACTGATTTTCAGATTTAATATTAATTAGCTATTGCATATTCTTAATGGGATATAAGTGTTTAAAAAGCCCTTTTTGGTTGCGAAAAGACCACGCCCATTGTAGACTTCTTAGAATACATCACATCTGGCCTCCTTTTTAGAGTGGGGAATTCAACTCATAAGTGGCTGGACATTGATTCTGAACATTTTGAACATTATTTGCCTGTCTTCACTCATACTGGTTGCTGTTCTTTTATAAGTAATCACCATGTTTAGCATGCACTTGAACTATTGTTACTTAGGGTGCTTGACTATTTACAAGTCTCACTAGGATTCTAGGTATTCATTAGTCTCGTGGTGTGTATTTGCTGATGGTCCTATTATCTTTGTTGGTTCAGTTACACGGTACCATCCAAGATGCTGCAACACATTATACACAGGGTATGGGTTGTGGGAGCTACAGATATCAGTTATTATTTAGGCTCAGAAACTTAGAATCTCTGCAAGGTTGGACATGATCCTTAGTCTTGTTTTAAGACCGTCTTGTTTTAAAAGTTAAACCCAAATTCTTAAAATATAGAATAGGGGTGCTAGTAGTGCTCACAGAATTGTAGTAAAGATCAGCTGGGAAAGAAGAGCCTATTAAACAGAGCCTGGTATTTAATAAGTATCAGCTGCCTTCAATTAGGAATCTGTGTTGTCATGATTAGAAGATTGCTGGTTTATTTTACAGATCTGTAAGTATAGCCAAAATATGTCAAAATAACCACCAGAAAGAATCATATACCGTCCCTTGAACATTTCATCCCTAGAATCTAGCCAGATTAGCATCTCTATACTGGCAATACTGTTAACACAGATTGTGCTCAAACCCCTCATTGACTTTTCAGCACCTGTAAATTACTGGAGATTTAGGAAGAAGTCTGGGGTTATGGCTTAGTTAAGCTGAGTGGCCAGAAAGTGTGAGATGCTGGATGCCTCCTCCAGTTCATTTCTCCAGCGGCCGCACCAGGCGTATCCATAGCTCCGCTCCCGGGAGCTCGTCTCCGGCGTGGGGCGTGTGCGCACCCCTGGCCGGGCGGAGCCTGGAGCCTGCTCATTAGCAGCGCGGGCAGCTCGTGCGCCCGCAGGAGGGAGGCGGAAGCACAGCCCTGAGCCGCCAGCAGGAGGAGGGAGCGCGGCGGCTGCAGGCAGGGGAGGGAGAGGAAAGAACGGAGGGACGGTTCCCGGACAGAGCGGGAGGAATCGGGGAGCGGCCAGTCCAGGGGGAGCTGCTCCGCTGCGCTGCGCTCGTTATTCACAGGACGCGGCGGCGCTTCCCGGGGCCGCTTCCCTGTCCCCTGGGTGGAGGCTGCCATCTAAACCTGACTCCAGGTGAGTTCCCCAAAGAGGCGAAGCGAGGGGTCTCGAACCAGAGACTTGGAACTGGCGAGGCTGCTCGGCTCCCCAAGCGCTGCTGCCTTGACATTTCCCGATTCACGGGAGGTTTTGGGGGCGGCTGCACAGGCTGGAGGGGCGGATGGGCGGTTGCGATCCTCAGCCGGCGTGGGGGCGTTCGGGAGGAATTAGCTTCAGTGAACGGGGTTTTAGGAGATGTCCGCAAGGCACGCGCTATGTACGCGTTTCTAGACGAGCTTTTGAGACAGAAATTTGGCTTCCCGGATGCCCGTTTTGGCCTTCTGTCCTTCCTTTTGCTTGCCTCATGCCCAATTTTCCAAGCCCAGGAAAGGACTGGAAGGGCGTGGAAGTAGGAGGTCTGGGCACAGCATTCGGCAGGGCAGCCCTGGTCTCCAAGTTTGGGGGTGGGGGGTGGGACTCTTTTCCTTTCAGCCTAATTTACCAGGGGAAAACCCGCAGAGCACCTTGAGGTGCCTTTGCTCCGCACCCTCCATAAGCTTATTAGAGGGAACTTGAGGCTCGCTAGACAACCTGTGACAGGTGACGGCAATTTAGCTTAAAAGCCATGTTGGTTCACTTCGTCTCCTCTTTATCCTTTGTTGCAAAATTGATACCTTTTTGGATTTCTTTAACAGCACAAAGTTTAAGTGGCCGGCTGACAGGAAATATTTCTTTTGAAAATGCTATGAGAAAAGTGATGAGTTAACGTTGAGAGAAAGGCAACTTTATTTTCTCGGAAGAACTTTGGGGAAAGAGATTGATAGGGAAATTCTGGGCATGAAATTATGGACATTTCCCACAGAACTTCCTTCATTTATTTTTTTACATTTCCTTCATTTTTTTTTTTAATCGTGTGTGTGTGTATCAGAGAGACAAAATTCGTTGGAGGTATTAGGACTTTATTTGGTTTAGAAGTTTCTTTCTTACTAATAGCACTAATTTGTGATCTTCATGATTATAAGAATTTACTAAGTGTTTTGCTTTTAGGTGTTTTGGGTCTGTTTTTTAAAAAAATTCAATACTTACTTTGTGGGCCTTGCTGAATACCTCTCAATAAAATCGGTGGGCATACAGTTAGTGACATGACCCCTGTGGATTTAATAGCAGGTAAGTATACAAATGATAAGTTTAGGAAATAAATGTCAGAATCAACATTTAGGTGTGAAATTGAAATATCTTTCAAATATTTACCAAACTCTCTTATAGGATCCAATGTCATTTTATGGTCAAGAGAGCTTAAAGGTTTCTCAGATTGAGATATATGTATCTACTTTGTTAATCCAAATGTAATGTTTTATTTTGTTCTTTAATGACTGTTTGAATTCAACAAATAAAACTTGCATATTTAATGTAAGGTTCTTTCACATATATTACTTCTCCAATTTTTAATATAAATTTAAGGAGAAAAGCAATATTCCATTTTGTAGATGAAGAGACTGTGTCACAGAAGTATTACTTTACCTAGATTTCTGTAATTATTATGTTATAAACTTAGAAATTACATATTATTCTGGAACATATAAAATATATGAATGTTATAAACCATAAGAATTCAGACCTATGCTATTTAACTTCAAGTTTAGTTCTTTACCCAAACAATTGCATGACTACATTGAGACTACTGAAGTAATTATATATGAACACGCTATACGAAAAAATACTTAAAACATTTCTTATTTTTGTCGTTTCTCTTTGATATAAAATATACTATAATTTAATGGAGTTATATTCCATATTTAGATGCTCCTAACTTCCAAATAACACCTAAACTCCTAAAAACTGACCTGTGTCCTTCTTAATAGAAGTGGCTTGACCGGGAGACCCAATTTTTACTAAGAATATTCTTGGGATAATTTATGTCTTATAATCAAGATAAAGACAGGCCACCTTTAGTTGTATTTTTAAACCACTTAGTGTGAAGTTGCAACGCAGACATAACTTGCTTTCAGGCTACACTGCCAGCTTTGCAGTGAATAGTCTTTAAGATTCCGTGGAAACATTGGCAGATATAGCTAATGTCTATCTGATGTAGGATTTATGAGAAAAGGAGAGGTAGAAACTGAATGCTCTTATATTTCATATGTGACCACATTCATAAAACTTTATTGATAAGTACTTTGTTGTCTGACACGGGCTGATACAAATAGGCTTCTTCAAGAGTTGAGGAAGAAAACTAAATCCCTATAATACAGCCTTTTTCCTCCTTTTCTTTCTTAAGCGGTAATAGTTGATCCTAGCTTTTGTGTGTCTATGCATGCTCAATACAGTTAGGGGTATAAGGAGAAGTTAAGCAAGAATATTGAATGCTAGCTAGGAAAGTTTTTGGAGTCTCAAATACTTTGGAACGATTTTTCACATTATATACATAAAATTCCTAGTTACATTTGGGAACTAAGTATATTATACACAACTTTGCATCTGATTACAGGATTCCCTGTACATTTATAGCTCAGGTATTCTGGAAAGAGTCAAGATAATTAGTTTTATGGCTCTTGCCCGTGTGACCTGTTTCTTTCTGGTCCTGATATTAAAAGGATGACTTAAATTTTCTGGAATGTCAAAATTTTCTCTTCCCTTGGATCCTGCAAAATACTTCAAGCAGTGTATGTGTGATACTCGCTGTCATTCCAACATTTCCAGTCCTCCTGAGAATGCTAAACAATGCCCTAGATTTCTTCCTTTGTAATTCTTTCAGATAGAGGGTTAGCTGAGTTAGGAAGAAAGGAGAGAGGGAGAGAAGAAGAGAGATGACATTTTATCCCTCAGGAAAGAACAAGACCAATTGTATTCCTAATTTAGAAATATTATTCTACAAACATTCCTGAACAAGAGGGCTTTGCATATACATTAAAGCAGAATACCTAGTCAACTTCTAGTTGTGCCATGTAGTGAAATGGAAGTAAGATGAGCAGGCCGAGATCATTTTTGTTGGAGAACTGAGACCACATGAAATAGGTAACAGAGTTACCCCAACTGGGGGGCAAGAGGACTTGAAAGTTTCCTCCATAAATTTGCAGTTAGTACAGGGCTGCTCCAGTGATCAGAGTCATGAATGCCCTAGAGTGTCTGTATAACCCTGTACACAGGCTGAGACAGCTCTAACGGCCCAGAAAAGCCTCTGGACAGAATCACTGCACCCTTGGACATTGTCCGACCGCATGTATGAGAATAGTGAGTGCTGAGGAGTTGTGGGTAGCTCGGTACAACTCTTGCTAAAGGAGTGTCATCAACATTCATTGCTGAAAGTGAATTTTTTCATTCACATATGTGATGCCTATTAGGTCATGATTTCTTGGATACCAATTTGTACAAGATATGAATTAATTTTTGAACATCCTTTCTTAAAAGTACCATGTTCATATAGTTGCTCATTTTAATATGAGTAGTTCAGATGGGACATAATAGAGTAAGGAAATGATTGAACATCCTAAGATCTAGTGTATATACCTTTGTTCATGATGAGATTCATCCCCTGTCCCCCTTTGTAGTGACACTGATGGCATAAGGAGTATTAGATGAAATTTAATGCAGAAAACAATGGGATATATGAATGGTAGATATGGTTGACAACCACCATTTTCACTGAAGTTGTTTCAAAGCAAAGAAATTTGGGATAAATTCATTTTATTTGCTCCTGAAGGGTAATTAGGAATAAGTAGGAATTGTGAAGAGGCTGTAGTGTTGACATTAAGAGAAGTTTTTGATTCTTAAAATAGGATATATTACACAAGAGTGAACAAACAGAAGATACTGAACAAATATTCTGTCATAAGTAAGTGATGGATTATTCGGACTTGTTGAACTATGTTTTTAAATGTATTATTTAAATATTTAAATATTATTAAAACCTTAAATAATATTTAAATATTATAAAAGTTGTAGAAAATTATGTTTTCAATACAAATATACACTTATAAGCTATATTGTAGATATGGGAGTAAACAATGCAATTTTTTTTAACTGAGTGAAAAATTTAGTTTTTTAAAATTCCAAATGGAGCTAACAGCTTAGTGTGATACATATTTTGAATTTCAAAATTTGTAACCAAATAGGACAAATGTGTTGAACTGTACTTTTCTTGAAGAACCGTGATAAGAATGAGCGGTGAAAAAATTACAGCATACTTACCAGGGATCAAATACTTGCTTAGGGTTAATAAGAAAAATCTCAGCAAACGCTAGAAATGAGGTACACGATCTATCAGAGACCCATGATTAAAGTGGTATCTTGTTAGGTATATGAGCTTGAAAAGAAACGGCATAGCTTCACTTTACCCCAGTTGCTTCTTTTGTAAAACGGGGAGACTAAGAGTGTGGTAACTCAAAATCCTTTGTTAATGATTTTCTTCTTAGAACAGTGCCAGGTCCAATTAGGATTAGATTGCTATTTTTATTATTGATATTTGCCCTAGTTCTGCCTTTTATTGACTGTGTGAAATTGGTGAAGATCCCTTTCTGAAGCTTTGTTTCTTACCTACAAGCTGGGAATAGAATACCTGCTATGAAGAATGGTTGTTAGTACATTAGAAAGGCTGGATATTTGTTTATATAAGGGGCTCAGCGCATGGTAGAAATTTGATAGCATTTTTTTCTTGCCCTCCCATGTATTACTGTGGAGACATCCCACATATTATGTCCAAGTTTTTATTTTCCCCTCAAATGCAATGTCAAGCACAAAACATTCCCATCTCCCAATTCTCTTCTGATGTTCTACAACCATTAAAGTATAGAAAACTAGAATGAGTGTTTTTATAACTTTTGCTGTACTTAAGCATGTGGAGAGAAGAGCGCTAGATCACAGGACACACTTTGATAGGAAAAGGGAAATATTTACACTGCAAACAACTTTCTCCTCATGCTTAACAGTTTTATGCTGTCATTCTGTCAGCACCAAGTGAGATTTTTCTATTTAAATAGTTTTCTATTTGTGGTATGATAATTCATGTATGGACTTCATGTAACTAACATAAATATAATGGATGGTTGAGAAGTGGTTTATTTTTACCAAGAGGAAAAAATGTGTACACGATTTTTTAAAATATTGCTTTGAAAATATTTAAAATTAATTTTGATTCAGTTGGTGGAAGATAGCGTCACAAACTCACTGCTAGTGGTATTCTTGAGAAGTAATGTTTGAATTTTCTAGGTATTGTCCCCAGACTGGCTTAAAAGAATTTAATTTTAGATGTAAATTTTCTGCTTAACATGGAAGATTTTCCCTGAAAATATTAGCTTCATCAGATACATAGTTGCTTAGGGGTAGCTGCATGGAATTAGGGGAAGAGTGAAATAGAAAAAAATTTTCATGTCTAAGTTATACATACTGGTGTAATCATATTGATTGGATGATAATGATAATTACAGCAATAATGTGATTGAAAGGGTAAGCAAGTAACATATACTACAGTTACTAATATAATCCTGTGATTGAGTTTACCACTTCGTTTCTCTTTCCTGGAAACCCTTAAGTTTGTCACTATTGCACTTTATTTCCTTTGCTTATTGTAGTGGTGTATTAGTTGTATTACTGCTGCTATAACAAATTACGACACATTTACATAACTTAACACATATTTATTGTCTTGCAGTTTCAAAGGTCAGAAGTCCAAAATCACTTTAATTAGGCTAAGTCAATGTGTCTGCAGTGTGGGTTCCTTCTCGAGGTGCTGAGGGGAGAATCCATTCTCTTGCATTTTCTGCTTCTGGTGGCACCTGTCTTCATTGTCTTTTCCCCATTCCTCCATTTTCAAGGTGCGTTGCTTTTATTTCTGTTTCTGTCTCCGCGCTGTCTCCTCCTTTAACTTTGAGTCCTTCTCTCCACTTCATCTAAGGACTCCTGTGATTACTTTGGACTCACGTGGATGATCTGGGATAATCACCTTGTCTCCAGATCCTTAAATGATTCGTATCTACAAGTCCTTTGGCTGTGTAAGGCAGCACATTCCCAGGGCCGGGAGATTAGGTGAAGAACATCTTTTGGGACTATTATGCAGCCTATCACAAGTGGTAATATCACTTTTATGCCTTGAGACCCTGAAATTAATGCACTTGCTTACGCATGGAAAAACAATGTATCTGTGGGGGTAACAGTTTATTTTTGAACCATTAGAAGGTATTGATGGGGAAGTTTTCATCTGACAACAGATACTGATAAATTAAATACCCTTAGATTTGTCAAAACTAGCTTTAGTAAAATATAAGTAAAAGTATTTGCGCTGCTAGGGTCAAAAATATTAATTAAACCCATTATTTATCAAGGCCAAGTCCTGGATTAGTTAGGTTTAAATTAACCTAGAACATTATCTTCCATAGTGCTTAATTGTGAAGCTTAGTTCTTGTTGACAAAAGCTCATCCATATAAGAAAGCATCGAAAGGTTGGTGTTTTTTTAACCTTTGCAGAATATAACTTTTCAAAGGGATGTTAGACAGTAGTTCCATCACAATTGATGCAGTTCACAGACATTCTTTGTGAATATTTTATCTCATGAGTTATATCTATGACACTAATCATAGACTTCTAGAAGAAATTTAGCAATGGTCATGTCAGCCTTTCAAATCTTTCTGTAACCTAGAAGAGGATCATTGCATAAGATAGATTCATTTTCCCCTTTATTCCATTGTTGCCAGAGAGAACTTGAAATGCCCTGTTCAAATTAATTTAATGCAAATGAATTCTTGCTGCCTCACAAGTAGTTTGTCCTTCATTTTTCTTAAAATTAGATTGAAAATGGATGTGACCTGCTTTACTGGTTGTTGTGCAGGAAGCGTTGTCCTTCCTGAAAGCTCCCTCCGTTGTCAAAATGAAGCCATTAAGAGTAAAGTAAATTATATTATCTGATCATAGTATCACAATTGACCTTAAAACAATAAATTTTATAATCAGTGCAAATTGCTGAATAGTGTTTGCAGTTGTAGAAATTTCAAAGGAAACCCTGGTGGAGATACAAAGCTGCTATAATCATTTTTAAAATCTTTGTTTTTCTTTTACTTTGGAACAGTAGTGCAGTAAGTACTTTTGCCTTATTGTTCTCTCTGCCTTCCAGAAACCCTCATTCAAATATTCTAAGTTTTTAAGTCTTTTTCATTTCTTTTAATATTGTAACATTTAACAATGTCAAAGAAAGTATAATTTTTCTGGAAATCAAGCTAAAAATAAAGAGAAGCCGATGTAAATGAACATCAAATTAACAAGATTGATTAGGAAAAGTAATTTTTGAAAAGGGCCCAAAATCCCTTTGCACATAAATGCAAAAGAATTTAGTGAAAGAAGGTGAAACTGGAGTAAAGAACTCTACGGATGCGTAAGGAACTCTTAATAAGAATGAGTAACGTACATGCATATCTTTAGCTCCCAGTTTCAGAGATACAGTAGTTGTACAACAAATGGTCCTTTCCTGCTCTTAAGGAAGCCTCTCCTCCTCCAGCCATGCCATTCCTCAGAGCAAGCTCTTCCACTGAGTTTTCAGCAACCATAAGTAAGAAGGATGGTACGATAGGCTGCGTGTACATATGGCCCTCATTAGCAGGCCAACTGTTCCTTTTGCCCACCCACATCACTGGGGACATATGGCGTTACTTTGACTGTTGAAACAAGTGTGTGTGGACATATCTTGGTATGAGTAAAAGACTGTTGATTGTCTTTCTCTTGTCGCTCGTGCAACCGTCTCCTTGTGGAGATCGTATTATCCATAACACTAGATTTGAGGATGATAAATGACGTTGTTATTATTAACTGAATTTGCCTCTCTAGTTTGATCACAAAACCAGCGAATGTTTGCTTATGGAACATGTAAAGCTTATAGAAGACGGAAAGCTTACAGAAAGAAATGATGGCTTTTCTAAGCATAAGAGTCAGGTCTTTTTCAATCAAAAACTAACTCATTCAAAAATTCAAGAGTTCTGTAAAACCAGAACAGCAGAGGTTTCAGAAATGCTATTGAGATCATTTATTATAAAATAGCCATTAATGAAATGTAATAGTGAGTCTGTTGTTGTGACTATGTGGAGAAATGAATGAGAAAATATAAGATAGGCTGGAATGAAGAGAGTCATCGGATCCCAGCATAATTCATTTTGTATAGTTCACAGTATTGTAACTTTAAAAAATTATGAATTTTTTCAGTACTGTGAATTCTGAATTTGCAATATGAGGCTTTTCAATCCTTGCAACAAGTGTGTATTTTTCAGTGGTTCTAGAATTATCGGGGCTTTCGAGCTGCTTCTGATAAGAAGGCAAGGCTAGAGGACTTGTGTTGAGGTGGCATTTGCACAGGACTTTAGATAACATACATCGATGATGTAGAGAGAAGAGCGGGTGATGTTGCTGTGGATTATAGGGGAAAGGCACCTTTTGCTCCCTCTGCTGACCTCTTTGTGTATTCAGCTGTGTAGCATATTTCTTGTATAATTACATAGTAATTTCACACACTACATTAAGAAAATCTGAACAATTTTTACTAAACTCATGTTTTCTAAATATTAAGTAAATAAAACCAATATTTGGCTAGGTAACATTTATAAAAACAGGATTTCTAGATAGATGATGATAAATTTTCATCTATATCTATAGAGCTGATAAATTTTCAAAACCCTTTGAATATCACTTGTACTACAAAGTCTCGTTTCAGTTTCAGTGCCATGGCACATTGATTAATCACCACTAAAGCGGTACATGAAATATTTGGCAATATAGGTATTTGGTAATGGTGATTGATGCACAGAATACGGCACCATTATTATGCACTGGCCTTGAGAACTTTAGTTTTCATCTTCGATCACCTGATAGAGAACAAACTAACAGCTTTTTTCTTTCACCTTGCTGGAGAATAAACTAACAACTTCAAATTATCTGATCCATCCAAAAACTTATTTCCGTGAAACTCACTGATTTATTTATTATTTCGTGGGGATCACTATTATTTGCTGTAGTAAAATATCAAATGATCGATGTTTTATACCAACATGGCAGCTCACATGGTAGGCAACAGAATGAAAACAAACAGGTTTACTACCAAGAATTATACTATATTGCTTTTATTGACAGAAAAAGCATACAGATAATTTTATTCAGAGATTTTATGTGAATTATTTTGATAAGTGTACACATATATTTATAACTGACCTTTCTTTGTCAAGTGTGTGCCCACACACGTATTCATACTAAATCAATCTTAGAGATCTTATCCAAAGATTGAATTTCTTAAAGTGACTGTTCCAAATATGTATAATTTATGGCAAAAAAGTCACAAAATGGCAATACAAGGAGGCATAAAAGTGAAGATAAAGGGGGAGATAATGGTTAAAAACACCTGTAAATGAATAATTGATTTTGATTTAAATTCTTTTTAGTTCTTAGCTGATGAAATGAATATAAATGAAATTATTATGCAAAACACCTCTATTTGTTGTATATGCATGTACATATATGTGTTACAAATACAAAACTGATAGGATATTATTTAACATATATTCACACTCATAATGTGCATATATGTACATAATGAAAATGAGTGCTTGTTTTATATGTATGTATACACACACATACACATATTGCATACTTTCATTTTTTAAAATTTTACTTTAAGTTCTGGGATACATGTGCTGAACATGCAGGTTTGTTACATAGGTATACTTGTGCCATGGTAATGTGCTGCACCCATCAACCCGTCATCTAGGTTTTAAGCTCCACATGCATTAGCTATTTGTCCTAATGCTCTCCCTCCCCTTTCCCCACACCCACCTACAGACCCCAGTGTGTGATGTTCCTCTCCCTGTGTCAACATGTTCTCATTGTTCAGCACCCACTTATGAGTGAGAACATGCAGTGTTTGGTTTTCTCTTCCTGTGTTAGTTTGCTGAGGATGATGGTTTCCAGCTTCATCCATATCCCCGCAAAGGACGTGAACTCATCCTTTTTTATGGCTGTGTAGTATTCCATGGTGAATATGTGCCACATTTTCTTCATCCAGTCTATCATTGATGGGCATTATGTTGGTTCCAAGTCTTTGCTATTGTAAATAGTCCCATGATAAACATATATGTACATGTGTCTTTAGAGTAGAATGATGTATAATCCTTTGGTATATACCCAGTAATGGGATTGCTGGGTCAAATGGTATTTCTGGTTTTATATCCTTGAGGAATCACCACATTGTATTCCACAATGGTTGAACTATTTTACAAGCCCACCAACAGTGTAAAAGTGTTCCTATTTCTCTGCATCTTCTCCAGCATCTGCTGTTTCCAGAATTTTTAATGATCACCATTCTAACTGGTGTGAGATGGTATGTCATTGTGGTTTTGATTTGCATTTCTCTAATGAACAGTGATAATGAGCTTTTTTCATATGTTTATTGGCCACATACATATCTTCTTTTGAGGAGTGTCTGTTCATATCCTTTGCCCACTTTTTGATGGGGTTGTTTGTTTTTTTTTTCTTGTAAATTTGTTTAAGTTCCTTCTAGATTCTGGATATTAGACCTTTGTCAGATGGATAGATTGCAAAAATTTTCTCATATTTTGTAGGTTGCCTGTTCACTCTTGTGATAGTTTATTTTACTGAGCAGAAGCTCTTTAGTTTGATTAGATTCCATCTGTCAATTTTGGCTGTTGTTTCAAGTGCTGTTGGTGATTTAGTCATGAAGTCTTTGCCCACACCTATGTCCTGAATCATATTGCCTAGGTTTTCTTCTAGGGTTTTTATAGTTTTAGGTTTTACATTTATGTTTTTAATCCACCTTGAGTTAATTCTTTTATAAGGTATAATGAAGGGGTCTAGTTTCTCTTTTCTGCATATGGCTACCCAGTTTTCCCAGCGCCATTTATCACATAGGGAATCCTTTCCCCATTGCTTGCTTTTGTCAGGTTTGTTGAAGATCAGATTGTTGTAGATGTGTGGTGTTATTTCTGAGGCCTCTATTCTGTTTCATTGGTCTATATATCTGTTTTGGTATTAGCACCATGCTGTTTTGGTTACTTTAGCTTTGTAATATAGTTTGAAGTCAGGCAGCGTCATGCCTCCAGCTTTGTTCTTTTTGCTTAGGTTAGCCTTGGCTCCACAGGCTCTTTTTTGCTTCCATATGAAATTTAACATAGTTTTTTTCTAGTTCTGTGAAGAAAGTCAATGGTAGCTTGATGGGAATAGCATTGAATCTATAAATTACTTTGGGCAATATGGCCATTTTCATGATATTGAGTCTTCCTATCCATGAGGATGGAGTGTTTCTCTATATGTTTGTGTCCTGTCATTTCCTTGAGCTCTGGTTTGTAGTTTTCCTTGAAGAGGTCCTTCACATCCCTTGTAGGTTGTATTCCTAGGTATTTTGTTTTCTTTATAGCAATTGTGAATGGGAGTTTACTAATGATTTGGCTCTCTGCTTGTCTGTTATTGGTATATAAGAATGATTGTGATTTTTGCACATGAATTTTATATCCTGAGACTTTGCCAAAGTTGCTTATCAGGTTAAGGAATTTTTGGGCTGAGGTGGTGGCGTTTTGTAAATATACAATCATGTCATCTGCAGACAGAGACAATTTGATTTCCTCTCTTCCTATTTGCATGCTTTTATTTCTTTCTCTTACTCGATTGCCCTGGCCAGAACTTCCAATACTATGTTGATAAGAGTGGGGAGAGAGGGCATCCTACTCTTGGGCCAGTTTTCAAAGGTAATGCTTCCAGCTTTTGGCCATTTAGCATGATATTAGCTATGCATTTGTCATAAATAGCTCTTATTTTTGTGAGATATGTTCCATCAATACCTAGTTTATTGAGAGTTTTTAGTATGAGGGGTGTTGAATTTTATTGAAGGCCTTTTCTGCATCTATTGAGATAATCATGTGGTTTTTGTCATTGGTTCTGTTTATGTGATGGATTATGTTTATTGATTTGCATATGTTGAACCAGCCTTGCATGCCAGGCATGAAGCCAACTTGATCGTGGTGGATAAGTTTTTGATGTGCTGCTGGATTCTCTTGCCAGTATTTTATTCAGGATTTTCGCATCGATGTTCATCAGTGATATTGGCCTGAAATTTTCTTTTTCTATTGGGTCTCCGCCAGGTTTTGGAATCAGAGTGATGCTGGCCTCATAAAATGATTTAGGGAGGAGTCTTTCTTTTTCTATTGTTCAGAATAGTTTCAGAAGGAATGGTACCAGCTCCTCTTTGTACCTCTGGTAGAACTCGGCTGTGAAGACATCTGGTCCTGGGCTTTTTTTGGTTGGTAGGCTAGTAATTACTGAGTCAATTTCAGAACTTGTTATTGGTCTATTCAGGGATTTGACTTCTTCCTGCTTTAGTCTTGGGAGGGTGTATGTGTCCAGGACTTTATCCATTTCTTCTAGATTTTCTAGTTTATTTGTGTAGAGGTGTTTACAGTATTCTCTAATAATAGTTTGTATTTCTGTGGGATCAGTGGTGATATCCCCTTTATCGTTTTTTAATGTGTCTATTTGATCTTTCTCTCTTTTCTTCCTTGTTAGTCTGGCTACCGGTCTATCTATTTTGTTAATCTTTTCAAAAAACCCACTCCTAGATTCATTGATTTTTTTTTGAAGGTTTTTTTGTGTTTCTCTCCCATTCGGTTCTGCTGTGATCTTAGTTATTTCTTGTTTTATACTAGGTTTTTAATGTGTTTTCCATTACTTCTTTTGATTGTGATGTTAGGGTGTCTATTTTAGATCTTTCCCACTTTCTAATGTGGACATTTAATGCTGTAAATTTCCCTCTAAACACTGTTTTAACTGTATCCCAGAAATTCTGATATGTTGTGTCTTTGTTCTCATTGGTTTCAAAGAACTTATTTATTTCTGCCTTAATTTTGCTATTTACCCAGTAGTCATTCATAAGCAGGTTGTTCAGTTTCCATGTAGTTGTGCAGTTTTGAGTGAGCTTCTTAATTCTGAGTTCTAATTTGATTACACTGTGGTGTGAGAGATTGTTTGTTATGATTATCATTCTTTTGCATTTGCTGAGGAGTGTTTTACTTCCAATTATGTGGTTGATTTTAGAATAAGTGCTATGTGGTGCTGAGAAGAATGTATATTCTGTTGATTTGGGGTGGAGAGTTCTGTAGGTATCTATTAGGTCCACTTGGACCAGAGCTGAGTTCAAGTCTGAATATCCTTGTTAATTTCCTTTCTTGTTGATCTGTCTAATATTGATAGTGGGTTGTTAAAGTTTCCCACTATTATTGTGTGGGAGTCTAAGTCTCCTTGTAGGTCTCTAGGAACTCGTTTTATGAATCCTGGTGCTCCTGTATTTGGCATATATATATATTTAGGATACTTAGCTCTTCTTGTTGCATTGATCCCTTTACTACTATGTAATGCCCTTCTTTGTCCTTTTTTATCCTTGTTGGTTTAAAGTCTGTTTTATTAGAGACTAGGATTGCAACTCCTGCTTTTTTTTTCTTTCTTTCCATTTGCTTGGTAAATATTCCTCCATCCCTTTATTTTGAGCCTATGTGTGTCCTTGCAAGTGAGATGTGTCTCCTGAATACAGCACACCTGTGGGTATTGACTCTTTATCCAATTTGCCAGTGTATGTCTTTTAATTGGGGCATTTAGCTCATTTATATTTACCGTTAATATTGTTATGTGTGAATTTGGTCCTGTCCTCATGATGTTAGCTGGTTATTCTGCACATTAGTTGAAGCAGTTTTTTCCTAGTTTCATTGGTTTATATATTTTGGTGTGTTTTTGCAGTGGCTGGTACTGGTTTTTCCTTTCCATGTTTAGTGCTTCCTTTAGGAGCTCTTGGAAGGCAGGTCTGATGGTGACTAAATCTGTCAGCATCTGCTTGTCTGTAAAGGATTTTATTTCTCATTCACTTATGAAGCTTAGTTTGGCTGGTTATGAAATTCCATATGTACATCATGGAAACGAGTGCATGTGATACACACACACACACACGCACACACATTGCATACTTTCATTTTTGTGTCCATTTCTTTTCTGATTTTATCAGCAGCCAACTAAAGAAAATAGAAAAAAAAATTGGTAATTCGATCTTTCATGTTCTGCATCTTCCAGCTTCACAACTTATAGTTTTCTATTTTTATTGTTATTGTGATCAGAATGAAAAAGTATACAATAGAATCAGAATCAGGTCAGAATCAACAAAAATACTATAATGTTTGTACATGCTTTCGATACAGTTTGTCTCTGCAAAGGGTGTGTGTGTTTCTATGCACATGTGCATGTACACAAGTGTGTAAATAAGTGTTTTATTCATGATGGAGAAAGGCTGGTCAAAATGATTCTGAATGAGATAGCACCACTACAGCAGATAATTAGGTCTCTATCAATAAAACAAGTCATTAAACATGTTTCTAAGCATCTACTCAGTATCTGGCACAATGTTAAGTAGTGTAAATATAATCATTAGCAAAATTCAGCTTCTACCCTCAATGGTATATGTGTAGAAGAAATTGGTAAAGCTGGAGTACATTTCAGGACCAAAAACAGTTTCTGTGTAGTTCCCACTTCATCAAGACCATGTTGTATACCTCTCATACACTTAAGCCATAGGGAAGCAATTATTCCATCCATCCTTTTACAGGGTAGTGGTGGGGAAGAAGAGCTGACTGTCATGCTTGAATTCACATAATTTCATAATTAAATAATTTCATGTTACATAATCTCGATAAACCTAAAATCCAATATATGATAAAGATAGTGTTTCAAATCAGTGGATAAGTGATAAACAGTTCATAAAATGGTGTTCAGATAATTGGCTATATGTATTTTATAGTTGCACAAAGGTATAATATGTCATTAATAAATATTAATTCCATAGTGGATGTCAAATACACTTTTTCAAAATATAAAGAAAAAATACCATAGACAAATATCACTTGCAACATTACGGTTAAAATTAAATATCCAAACATAGCCCTAACCAATAACAGAAAATTTAAAAAAAAATTTATGGATTGGAATTTGTTAAAATATAAAACTTTTCTTTTTCAGAGGATACAATGAATATGTGTAAAAAGCAAATATCAAATCAGCAACAAGTGCTTGCAATTCACTTGACATATTTAAAATATGAGTAGTTCCAACAAATCATAAATAAATGATTAGTAGTCCAATAAAAAAAAGACAAAGTACATTGACAGGAAACTGTATGAAACTCATGAACACTAAATGTCTTAGATTCTCTATTGTTAAACAGAATGCAAAAACAATAGAGAACATTATGAATATGGAGTTAATATTTAACAAAATTATTTTATCCATGTTATAAGTAAATATTTACATCCAAAAACCCTTGTTTTCTCTGAAAGTTGTCACTTATGAGTCTATTTTGAAAATGTTTAAAGAATAGTAATTAATTAACTTTAATAAATAGGTACTCCTATTGAGGGAAAACAGACATTTCCATAATTTTTCTTCTGTTTCTAATCTAGTAGATGGTAGGAAAATAATGACAATTGCATATTCATACCTGGAGAATATGCATTCCATTTCTTTTAAACTTTTGCATTCTCAAAACTATATTGATACCTCAAAGCATACCCTTTGCTGTTGAAAACAGCCTTTCAAGTATAAAGACACACACATCACTTTCCTTAAATCTTATATAAGGCAAGGGCCTAGATTCCTATCAGAAAATGTATTTCAAGAATGCTTTTTTAGTAGTTCCTGTGGCCTTATCTTATAGAGGAAGGTTTTTTTTTAAACATACACACATTATTTGATGCACATTTTTATTGGAAAGAGCTTTTATTTCCTTAAATGTTTTGTTGTCTAAGTGTGAAAAGTATCCTGCAGTGGAATTTAGTGGCACAGATGCTTATTGTGATAGATGAGATGAACTTGCTTCCCTAAGCATGCATGGGCATGAAATGCATCTGGCTTCTGTACGTAAAAGTCAGTTATGTTCCCAAATGTGTCTCTGCATTTACACAGACGTTTATGGGCAGACACCCTACTGTTCCTTCAAAAGGCGGCTCTGCTTAATTATGAAGTTCAAGTTAGACCAGATGTTGGAAAATACTAAATTCCACATTGCAGACAGAGCCTGAGCAGGTGATGTCACCACTGCATTCTAAGGTGGCAAGTCCTCAGAGAAGTCACTTATCACCTTACCATGGAGAAAAATAACCGTGTCCAGAACACAAGAGGATGCTTTAAGATAGCGTACAATCAAGTGTGCAAACCTGTGCAATACATACCAGATGAAATCCAGTTCAGAGGCTCAGGAAAACAAACAAATGAGGATATGCTTTAAAAAATAGGACTTAATATAAACAGTCGTGAGAGTAAAACTATTGCTAAGCACATAGGAAACATAAACCAGGCTTTCAGGAGGAGTTTGGCACATGTGTGCACTGGTAGGAGGTGTAATGTGCAGAAATCCGGCCTTTTGTGGCATAGCAACTAAAGTTCCTTTTCTATTGTCCAGACAACCTTAAATATTCCTTTATGCAGTACTATTTTAAAAAGGCCATCTACTGTGCACAATGTGTTAGCATCAAGGACATGAAATTTATCTGGAATATACCAAAACTTTAATCAATAGACTAGGACCAAAGCTTTTAAAAACAGGTTTTCGTAGATAAATCATTATAAGTTATTATTTCCTCGCCATAGGTAAGGCATGATAGATAACTTTACTTTTTCTCAGTCACTTAGTGTGTAGGTAGAATAATGACCCTTAGCAGGATGACCTTTTGAATGTGTTGTTAGGCAGCATGGAAGCATTATGGTTAGAGGTGGAATTAAGATTGCTAATCACCTGACCTTAAACTGGAGCGATTATCCTGAATTATCTAGGTGGGCCCACTCTAGTCACAAAGAACCTTCAGACAGGAAGGCGGAGAGACCAGAGTGAGCAGAAGAGCTTGGGGAAACTGGAGCCGAGGCTGAAGTGATGTGCTGTGTCCAAGATGTGCAGAGGCCAAGAGCTCAGGGATACATGTGACCGCTCAAACCTGGTGAATTCTCTCCTGGAATCTCTAGACAAAATATACACTTGATGATACCTTGATTTTAGCACACTAAGACCCATTTTGGACTTCTGACCCCCAGAAGTATAGAAAAAAAATGTGTTGTTTTAAGCCTCTGAGTTTATGTTAATTTACTGTAACAGCAGTAAGAAACTAACACAGTAAGACGGCTTTTATTTTTATGTGATGTATAGAATTAAATTGGATATGCTAGGAAATATTGGAAATTTATTGATTTATTTTTTTGTCTGAGCTGGAGTCTGGCTCTGTCGCCCAGGCTGGAGTGCAGTGGCGCGATCTCGGCTCACTGCATGCTCTGCCTCCCGGGTTCCCGCCATTCTCCTGCCTCAGCCTCCCGAGTAGCTGGGACTACAGGCGCCGCCACCACACCGGCTAATTTTCTGTATTTTTAGTAGAGACGGGGTTTCACCGTGGTCTCGATCTCCTGACCTCGTGATCCGCCCGCCTCGGCCTCCCAAAGTGCTGGGATTACAAGTGTGAGCCACCGCGCCCGGCCAGGAATTTATTTTCTTAATATAGTTCTTCATATTAGAATAATGAGAACCATCGAGTAATGAAGTGTTCTATTTTGTGAAGGATGATTATATAAACAGTACGAAGGTTAAAAACCGGGCAGGACCGGCTGGGCACAATGGCTCGTTCATGTAATCCCAGCACTTTGGGAGGCCGGGGCAGGTGGATCTCTTGAGCCCAGGAGTCTCAGATCAGCCTGGGCAACATGTGAAACCCCATCTCCACAAAAATACAAAAACCAGGCAGACGTGGTGGCGGCGCCTGTGGTCCCAGCCACTCAGGAGGCTGCAGTGGAAGGATCGGAGCCCGGCAGGTGCAGGCTGCGGTGGACCATGATTATGCCACTGCGCTCCAGTCTGGGTGACAGAGTAAGACCCTGTCTCCATTAAATAAATAGATAAATAAATATATATATAAGTAAAAGAGGAGGGTGTCTTTTGAAGGCTATTAAAGTCGTCTAAGTGTCCTCTGATTATATGAGGCTGGAATGGTGCATGGAATGTTGTGTTGAATAACCTGATACAGTCTCTGAAACTATAGAAGCATTAGTAATTTTAGCCTGAGAGTGCTATAATCTGGGATAATTTGGTCCAATACTTCCAGAGAGGGTTGAAGTTTTGAGATAGCTGGAGTTATTTCAGTTGAAGACCTGAATATGAGGCAACTGGATACTCAATTACAATTCAATTTCTACTCTTTATATAAGGTAGAAATGGGTAACATGTGGGACACTGTGTTAAAAGTAATGCAGCCATAGTGTAGTGGTAGAAGCAGATGAAAAGTACTATAATAGTCGTATAGATGAGGTACTGGAAAGAAGCAGAGTTGAAAAATTGGAGATAAATGTCAGTTTTCCAGAGCCATGGGATGAAAACCAAACAGGATTACAACAGATTCAATTCACTCAAGATGTCTAACTTGGTAATAGGTCAGAAAACTCAATTTGTCGTATTTTCTTAAAAGTACACAAAAATGTTCCTTTTGATAAAACACGTGTAGTGCACCTTCGGATTTGATTTTTCTTTATGTTCTGTAAACTGCTAACAGTAAAACAGAAAAAACGTCTGACAAATATGATGGTCCTTAAATCTTGTAGGAGTATGATGCTTCTCCAAAGAATAGAGGTTTTCCTAGGAAGGCCCTAAGCAAGGAATCAAGTTTCCTTTTGCAAGAAATAAAATTCTCAAAAGTTCCCTGCACCTTGGAAAGGCTCTGGTTGAAATTAATAGCACAACGTTATTTATTTAAATTTTAACTTTTAAGTTCAGGGGTACAAGTGTAGGTTTGTTACAGAGGTAAGCTTATGCCATGGGATTGGTTGTACAGTTTATTTCATCACCCAGATATTAAGCCTAATATCCATTAGTTGTTTTTCCTGATCCTCATAGCAAATATTACCCCCATAAAGTTTTATGGTTACTTTTTTCTTATCTTCTGATTAATGCCATTAGATTCACCAATTGAAATTATTTTTCAGTAGTTTAATTCCCTCTAGAAGGTTTAAAAAATGTTTCCGAATTTCCTAAGTCTTCTTTCTTTGTTAGTCTTCTAAAAAGCTATATTCAATAGAATTCATGTGCTTAGGTACAGTTTCACTAAAAGCGTATCTTCAACATTTGATCTGTTTAAAAGTTCTTAAGGTGTTAAGGAACATTAGGTTTCAGAGTTTATGGCATTTGATTAATCTGAATAAATCTTGGCATCAAATTGAATTCAGCAAAAGTAACAGTGATAAATCAGAGAGCAATATTTGAAATGTCTCCAGGAAACATTTTAAAACAATTTTTAAGTTCACTAATTTGAGTCATTACACTTGGCCCTAATATGGTAGATTTTAAGTGAAGCTCAGTCGAACCTGGCAGATATCATATACAAACTTTTAATAGTCCTAACAATTCCTGTACCTCATTTGGATAAAGATTATTTCCAGAGCATCAGTGCTTTGACCAGAAAGGCATTTATTATTCTGTAACGCTTTTCTTGAGAAATTAGCATGATTCATCATTTGAGTACGCTCTCTCAGATAAGATTCTAATATTTGGGTGTGAATAAAACTTCAGGGCATTGAAAACAGCTGGAAGATAGACAATAGGGCGATCATCCTCTCTTGTCATTCTCTATCAAGGTCCTCTTTAATTATTGGCCTAAACAGCTATAACTTTATGGTGAAAACAAACCGCTCGGATATAGCGTTAAAGGTTGAAATAATGAATTATACATAAATCGATTTAGTTCAGTTATATTCTGTTGAATTGGGAGAACATCGAATTTTTAAATTTCTCTGCATT
The DNA here is from genome assembly GCF_028878055.3 of Symphalangus syndactylus. Classification (NCBI taxonomy): domain Eukaryota; kingdom Metazoa; phylum Chordata; class Mammalia; order Primates; family Hylobatidae; genus Symphalangus; species Symphalangus syndactylus. The sequence continues at coordinate 5,417,011 of NC_072445.2, read as the reverse complement.
TCTTGAAGTTAGGAATAAAAGCTGGGGTGGGGTCTCCTGAAATAATGAGGTCTAGAATAATTTCTGTTAAATTTACTTTTTAGTAGGATAAGTCTACTAAAATCAATATGAATGGAACCTTCAATGTACCACTGAAGATAATTAATCTTTGAGAGGTTAAGTAACCATTACAAGGTAATTTACCTAATTAGCAACTAAACCAACCAAATTTTAGATTTCTTAACTTTAAGACTATTGCTCACATAGTCACGTAAAGTATATCTTCCACATAGTCACAGGCAATCACAAGCTAACACGAGCAGTTAGCACAAAATAGATGTTCCACATAGAATGCAGAACAAACAAAGACACTTTAAAAATCCTTTTCCCTTTTCCAAATTCATATTTAAAAAGTTTCTTGTGGAATTTCCCAAATGCCAGCATGGCCACATATAATACAGATTGATACTCAGACCTCTAATGAGAAACAGTTAGAATTATGCTAAACAAGGAACATTCTATATTGATTTCACAAATTCTCCTCTTTCCACTTATAGTTTCTCATAAAATGTAACATGTTTGTCTCGTGTGGAGTCTGTACAGAAAAAGTGTGATAACTGAAGATATAGACACACAGGTGTATGTATGTCTGTGTGTTCCTGTGTATTATAGCCTTTCTTTAATGGTTTTCTCTTTATATATATATATATATACTTTAAGTTCTAGGACACATGTGCACAACCTGCAGGTTTGTTACATATGTATACATGTGCCATGTTGGTGTGCTGCACCCAGTAACTCATCATTTACATTAGGTATATCGCCAAATGCTGTCCCTCCCCCTCACCCCACCCCATGACAGGCCCCGGAGTGTGATGTTCCCCTTCCTGGGTCCATGTGTTCTCATTGTTCAATTCACACCTATGAGTGAGAACATGCAGCGTTTGGTTTTTTTTTGTCCTTGTGATAGTTTGCTGAGAATTATGGTTTCCAGCTTCATCCATGTGTCTACAAAGGACATGAACTCATCCTTTTTTATGGCTGCATAGTATTCCATGGTGTATATGTGCCACATTTTCTTTTTTTTTTCTTTTTTTTATTATACTTTAGGTTTTAGGGTACATATGCACAATGTGCAGGTTTGTTACATATGTATCCAGCCACATTTTCTTAATCCAGTCTATCATCGTTGGACGTTTGGGTCGGTTCCAAGTCTTTGCTATTGTGAATACTGCCACAATAAACATACGTGTGCATGTGTCTTTATAGCAGCATGACTTATAATCCTTTGGGTATATATACATATATATATAAAAAAACTATATATATATATATTTTGGGGACGGAGTTTCGCTCTGTCACCCAGCTGGAGTGCAGTGGCGCGATCTCGGCTCACTGCAAGCTCCGCCTCCCGGGTTCACACCATTCTCCTGCCTCAGCCTCCAGAGTAGGTGGGACTACAGGTGCCCGCCACCATGCCCGGCTAATTTTTTGCATTTTTAGTACAGACGGGGTTTCATCGTGTTAGCCAGGATGGTCTCGATCTCCTGACCTCATGATCCACCCTCCTCGGCCTCCCAAAGTGCTGGGATTACAGGCATGAACCACCGCGCCTGGTCTCTATTTAAGTTAGCTCTGTCCAGGGCAAACCAGCATTTCAAACATACAAACTGTTTTTGCAAAAAACAGGTATACACCTATCCATAGTGCAGACATTATGTCTACTTATTTCTCTCTAAATAGATCTTTCATTTTAACAAGTACTTCACCTTCACAAAATTTAGTTGAGTCAGTGAACTCTTATCCAGATGCTATATCTTGGCCAGATTATCAAGAATTAAGCCTCACAGATAGGCTGTTTCCATTTCCTTTAACAAAGTTTATCAGTCCTGAGTTACTTCTTGATTTCTTGCCAGTGGCATATAATGATGACTCAGCCAAGTCAGTTCCCAGAGTTGGACTCTTTTTTTTCTTACACACAGGAAACTTCTTTTCCAAGAATACTTGTTCCAGTTGCTCACAATCTTCATAGTTGATGATTATAGAATGATCTATGTACTTTCAATGTACCTTCAAAAATGAGATCTGCAGCTGGATAAGACGTGTGTGTGTGTGTGTGTGTGTGTGTGTCTTAGTAGACTTAAACCGTTCATTGAATAAGAAGCCTAGTTGATAGTGTAAGGTGAGAGTTAGAAGAACAGGGAATTATTTGGTTTAAGGAATTGTGAAGAAATGTGCTATGCCATTAAAATTTTTCTCTACTTTTGTGTTAAATCTTAATTTTGTGCAGAATTTACTAAGCTGCAGGAAACTGTCAAAATTGACTCTTGCTAAGTTCCATATTGGTTTGTAATTATCTTAAAACAAAAGTTGGTTGATACTAAAGTGCAGTTTTTCCTCTAGCTTTCATAAATTGAGACAGGTCTTTTTCTCACCCTCCACATAACTATGGCTGGAAGCCGAGGTGGTTGTTCTTGGTTCCCGTTACAACTTCTAGACTGTTAATTTCTCCGCTCCTTGCAAATTAGACTGTTCCTTTGAAACTCAAACCCCTTGGAAATATCAGCCATGCCCCTTTGGTATTACCATCATCAACAGACCTCCCTCCTGGGCACTCTGGTCTTATTTATTTTTTTTTTTTGAGATGGAGTCTTGCTCTGTCACCCATGCTGGAGTGTAATGGTGTGATCTCGGCTCACTGCAACCTCCTCCTCCCGGTTTCAAGTGATTCTCCTGCCTCAGGTTCCTGAGTAACTGGGATTACAGGTGCATACCACCACACCCAGCTAATTTTTGTATTTTTGGTAGACACGGGGTTTCGCCATGTTGGCCAGGCTGGTCTCGAACTCCTGACCTCAGGTGATATGCCTGCCTCAGCCCCCCAAAGTGCTGGGATTACAGGCATGATCCACTGCACCTGGCCTCTTGCCATTTATTTAAGGCTTTAGATCTTTTGCTCAATATCATCTTCAGGCAAGTTCAGCCATCATTTTAGTGGCTCAGCTTTCACGTGAAAGGACCAGTACAAACCTCGGTTCCCCGTTTTTTGACATCTTTATTTCCATTACTTTTTTTCTTTCCTCCACTTTATTGTCATCAAATCTGAAACATTTTCTATAAGGGTATGTACCACCAGGATCTAGATGCAAATATTCTGCCTCCTGGACATCACTCCTTGCCAGCTCGTTGGCCCAGATGTCCTCATTCCTACAACCCTTCATTTTCACTGAGACTCTCCTTAGGACACAGATGCTGCTGCTCCCTCACGATCCATCCGTACTCTCTTGCTTTCAGTTTCCACGTTTTCCTCCTCAAATGCCATAGTTCATTTTTAGCATTCCCTTGCAACTACCCTGAGCTTCATTTTCCCACAATTTATTTGTTTCTCTTTCTCTTCCCAAATTTTAAATGTTGATGTTTCTAAGGGTTCTGTCCTAATTGCTCTTCTTTTCTCTCCACACACATACTCTCTCTAAGCTCTAAACACTACTAAACAGCTCATAATTTCCAGTCTTAGAGTTTGGTCCAGACCTTTATTCTGGGAGTTGATGATTTACGTGACAATAGCACTCGAATAATTCAGAGGTAACATGTCCTGGTTTCCCACATGATAGTAAGTGGCACTGCCAGCCATGCTAGATGCTTATAAGTCATTTTTGGCCCTTCCTCAATATTCTGACAATATCCAATTCAACATTCATTTAAAAAATATTTTGGTTCCAAATACATCTGTAATTTCCTCCACCTATTTTGATTTCCAATGTCCCCAGCCTAGCCAGAGCCACATATTTTCTTACCTACGCTTATTTTCTTAGGTCATCCTTAGTCAACTTACTTTAATTCTTATCTCCGACACCCTGTTAGCTACAGAGAAACCAAAGTGATCTCTTAACATGTCTTTCAGTTTCCAACTCTCCCACTTTTCTGGTGTACTTGGACTAACATTTATGTTCCTCATCATTACTAATGAAGACCTGTACTGTTTCACATATCCTTCTCTTTCAGCCACGTCTCACATTAGTCTTTCTCCCTTCTGTACTTCATCCAGATTCCTACTTTTCAGTTTTTCATTTCATCCAATTCACAGGTTTCTTCTACATGCCAAGATCTTGCTCATATATTAGGGTCCTTGAACACTGGGGGTTTTTCCTATAAGGCGAATCTTTCTGTATTGTATGAAAAGCTAACTCTTTTTATTCTCAGGTCTTAGCTTAAATATTCTCACTTGAAAGAAGTGGTTAGAGTCTGTATAATCCAAATTAATATTTCTTTTTTTCTTTTTCTTTTGAGACAGGGTCTTGCTGTGTCACCCAGGCTGGAGTGCAGTGCCACAATCTTGGCTCACGGAAACCTCTGCCTCCTGGGTTCAAGCAGTTTTCCTTTCTCAGCCTCCTGAGTAGCTGGGACTACAAGCGCACACCACTACACCCGGCTAACTTTTTTATTTTTAGTAGAGATGGGGTTTTGCCATGTTGATCACACTGGTCTCAAACTCCTGGACTCAAGTGATCCATCCGCCTTGGCCTCCCAAAATGCTGGCATTACAGGCATAAGCCACCACGCCCGGCCCAAATTAATATATCTATATATAAAAATTATATGTATGAATCTTATATAATGTGAATTAAGATTATATCTAATGTTCACCCCAACAGCCTTGTTGGATATTCAGTCCCTTGCTTCATTTTGCATGTGAACACATTTTGTAATAATCTCTTCACTTTGCTCAGTTGGATTTCTGTGCCTGTCTTCGTCTTCAGAATTGAAACCCTAGGAGTACAGGACTGTGGCTTTCTTATTCACCACTGCAGCTCCGTAACTAAGAGAGCATCTGATACATATGTGTGAAGGGAATTGGTTAAATATAGACCACTAGGTCCAGTGGAGTCCACAGCCTATTCACTTCATGTAGTTTCCAAGAAACAAATGCTTCTCAACATATATTAATGAATGAGATATGGGCCAGGGTATCTGGTCTGGCTGGAGATGGCTTAACTTTGAGTTCACTTGAGAGGGTATCAGTGTGAGCAGGAATGCTTTCACTCACTTCAAGAATTGCATGGTGTTGGCCGGGCGCGTTGGCTCTCGCTTGTAATCCCAGCACTTTGGGAGGCCGAGGCGGGCGGATCACGAGGGCAGAAGATCGAGACCACGGTGAAACCCCGTCTCCACTAAAAATACAAAAAAAATTAGCCAGTCGTGGTGTCGGGCGCCTGTAGTCCCAGCTACTTCGAGAGGCTGAGGCAGGAGAACGGCGTGAACACAGGAGGCGGAGCTTGCAGTGAGCCGAGATTGCACCACTGCACTCCAGCCTGGGTGACAGAGCGAGACTCCGTCTCAAAAAAAAAAAAAAGAAGAAGAATTGCATGGTGTTTAGGGGGAAGAATCACCCCGCTTCTCTGGGGAGACATGAGGGCTCTGTGGCTCCTGTGGGCTCTCAAACTGTTGGAAGATGATTGCTGAACCTGAGTTTTCAGGTCTCCTAGTTATATTCATTTAAACTTATAGATGATTTGTCACTATTTTAAGTTGTTTTTCACTGAAAAGTCAGTCTGAATATAGAGCCTTATTTCATTCAGATCAGAAAACCTGGGTTTTGGTAAAATCTGTTTATCTATAATTTTTAAATAAGTACAATTTTATAAACCAGTTATTCCTAACTTGAGAGGCCTGGAGGATTTATTACAATGTGTATTTCAGGGCCACATCTGCAGAAGTTTTGATACAACATTTCCTTACTAATACCCCTGACAGCACATTTTAGCAGGCATCCTGTGTTATTCAGAAGCAGAACGTTTATGCACTACACTTTGGGAGAGAGAAGTGCATGTTATGTTACCATTTAAAGATGCCTGGTTCTTGTGGGGCAAATTGGCAAATGATTTATCTGAACTAATGGCAGAGTGGAATTTTAATACTTTAGGGTTTTCAGGAATCTTAGAGCTGTTTTCATTTGTCTCACACATACAGCCTGAACCTTGAAGACATTAATGAATTTGTCACAGAAATTAAATTGGGCCAAAATTTACATTTGCAACCCATGTCTGTGCTCTTCATTCTAAAGCACAATGGCCTAGAGTCATATTTTAACCTCTAAGTTTCATCTTATTAAAAAATAAAATAAAATAAATAATTGTAAATACATGCATGTATTATACCTATATATACAATTTATATACATTACAATATTAATTTGAATTACACATGACATCACTAGTAAAGGCCAGTTACAGTTTAGACTAAGATAAGCCCTGTGAGAATTTACTAAGGTCAAAAAGACTCCTTTTAATAGTGACTCAGTGGCACCTACTCTAAGGACAAAGGCTCCAGTATGTATCCTAATCTAAGTTATTACTGAATGTGAGTCCTGTGATAGCTTCTAATGAAAATTTTCCATTGAAAAAAATCAATGTTAATAACTGGAACTCGAGAGCTGTAATGGGTTCTGCTGTGTTTTTCGGGCTTAGACTGTGTGCTATAATATGCTAAGAAGAGGAGTTGATGACCTGTGAGCTCTGGTCACTTCCTGATCTCATTTGACTCTTTGGTCTTTAGTTTTAAAAGGGTGATCAGAGAGGTTGCTTTATAATGGAGAAGTTGAACAAAAGGACCATCAACCTGCAGGCTCACTGGCACAGCGCAAGTTTCACCGGATAAGCATTTTAGTAAACAGGACTATTGCCAACAGCAATACTTGCAAGGAAGCTTTGTTACAGAGAGGATTTTTTTTTTTAAAGAAGCTGCTAGAAAAACTGACACTAGAAGCTAACTAGAGTCACTCTTTATAGATATCAATGAAATTGTAAGTCTGAAGACATTACTTACCTAGATACAGAAATGGACTTTATTTAAGAACCAACTTTATACATACCTAATATACCTAGGCTTGTTGATCAAGTTGGCTGGCTGGGGAAGAATAAAACCATCTAGAAGATCCACATGATGAGAGAAAGCATTCGGGGAGGGCAGACAGAGACATGATGCTGGCCACAGATAGAACCCAGAGACGCTCTGTGATTGAAGTGGTTCTAATACCTGGAAGCTTCGATTTGCTCTTATAACGTGTCTAAAGCCATTTAATTCAAGACTACCCTTCCTAGTTGGTACCTGTAGATGTAATGCATCTCCTAAGGTATTAGTCTAGGCTCCACCGGACAGAACAACTACCTGGAGGTAGGTGGTGGAGCCTCCGGACTCCGCGACACATTTCACAATGCTGTTTACTCCAAAACACTGGCCTTATTGAACTAATCTAGCTATTGGGTAAGACGAGAAGTAATACACGAACATTCTTAAAGTCTGTTCTCTTTTGCCTTGTGACCTTAAACATTTCAAAGACCAACATGAACACTATTGAATAGAATTGTGTTTCCATCGTCATAACTAATCTGAAAGCCTAAGTTATACCTCTTTCACTGCACATCCAATCTATTTTATGGGCAGAAGAGCACAATGGGCTCAGCTATGCAGGCTTTAGGAGTTATTTTAACCTTTAAAGAACAATAGACACAAGTAAAAGTACATACATAAAGTAGGCATTTTATATTTAATTTTTATTTTCATATGCATGAAAAGTGTGTTCCAAAAAAAGATTAGAGAAATCCATGGCATGTCTTTCTGGTTAATGTTACTTTATTTTTTGGTTCATCTACGCTACTACTTACAAGTTACTTGTTTTTTTTTTCATGGAAAATTTTTTTTAAATGAATTGATTTTACTTTTCATCAGCACAGTTGTTGACTAATACCAAAGTTAGTTAGAAGGTTATGATTTTTACATTTATAGAATGTCAGGGGCAGCATTTAGACAATACATCATAGTAACTTGGCATTTATGAAATATTAGTTTTCCACAAACATGAACTCAGAGAGGAAGGTTACATTTTTTTAAATTATAATAACATTTTGAAAACCATCTGTCCTTTAAAATGTTACTAAAATATATATTGGAACTGGTGTTTTAGATGCCAGTCCTTCCTGAAGAGTGTTTTGAGATTTTTTTCAAATACTGCCTCAGTTCTATATAAAATAGAAAATATTCTGCCTTGTAAAATGACTACTGGATGTAGGTAAGAAGAAGTTAAGGAAATATTACATAAAAGTAGATTTGCAAAGATAATTTGCTGAAGGATTATTTACACTTTGATGAGTGGATCTGGATATTTTGATACTAAGTGAAAGTGGTTCCACTGGAATTAGAAGGGAATAGAGATCTGAAAGCAGGAGTGAAAAGAATGTGTGTAAGCCGGGCACGGTGGCTCATGCCTGACCTCAGGTGAGCCGCCCACCTCAGCCTCCCAAAGTGCTGGGATGACACGCTTGTTAAGTGGTACTCTAATTAATCAGTAACTTAAACCTCAAAAGAGATTCATTATGTACACAAAATTAATCTTGTGTAATCAAGTGTATAAGTAAAATTAATTGAAGAAATCAAAAAACGCAAGGTGGCTGACACCTGTAATCTCAGTGCTTTCGGAAGTCTAGGTGGGAGGATCCCTTGACTTAAGGAGGCTGAGACCAGTCAAGCAACACGGTGGGACCCATCTCTGTAAAACAATTAGCCGGGGATGGTGGTGCGTGCCTGTAGTCCGAGCTACTTGAGAGGCCGAGGCAAAAGTATCGCTTGAGCCTAGGACTTGGAGTCTGCAGTGAGCTATGATCACACCACTGACTCCAGCCAGAGCAACAGAGGGAGACAATGAGAACACGTGGACACAGGAAGGGGAACATCACACTCTGGGGACTGTTGTGGGGTGGGGGAAGGGGGCAGGGACAGCATTAGGAGATACACCTAATGCTAAATGACGAGTTAATGGGTGCAGCACACCAACATGGCACATGGATACATATGTAAGAAACCTGCACGTTGTGCACATGTACCCCAAAACTCAAAGTATAATAATAAATAAATAATAAACCACAAAACACTTGTAATTCCAAATCCAGATATATAAACCACAGGAATACTTAGATAAACACACGTTATACACACATATAGTATATGTATGATAAAATATACTTGTATGTTCAACTTGGGAAAGGTTGATGATTTTAGAAACAAACTAATAATTCTATTGCCTTGTGCTCTAATGATTTTCAATTTGAAGATTTATTTGGGATCAAATATATGAGGCTCCATATACAAGACATCTTTCTTTCCCCTCTTCTCAGCACCATTTTTTGGCTGATTATTGGACTACAACTGGGAGATCTAGAACTAAATTCCTGCTTAGTGTTTACTTGTTCAGAGCATAGGCTTTGAAATCGTCCTGTTTTGCCTCAGTCTCCACAGTGGTACCTACTAACCTCATGACTAGGGGATCGTGTAGCATTTCTCTAAGCCTTGTTTTCTTAGCTGTGAAGTGGTAAATTTTGGAAGTGCTTTGTTCATAGGATTTCTGTGGAAACTGAATTGGGTAAAGAATGTAAGGCATTTAGCACAGTAAAATAACCTGGATTACAGTAACTTTTCAAGGAGTGTTTATTAGTACTTAAACTGCCATTGTCATCAAAATTCTGTTTTTACATATGAACTTAGAAATGCCATTGTAACCTTCTCAACTCATTTGGTCATTTAAAATAGAGAGGTTGAGTTAGGTGTTTCTTAAATTTCTCTTTAGCTCTGATACTATGTGTCTGACGTTAAGTAATGCAAAGTTGGTAATTAAATCTTCCCCTTTCGTGATGTAGGAGAAAGGCATAAAAAATTTCTGGGTGACTGGATTCCCTTGCAAGTTTATTAGAATTGTACTTACGTAGCATTTTGAATAAAGCGTTCATTCTGGAAATCATTAAGTTTATTTTTCTTAACTCCGTATTTTGTCAACTGTGGAAAAATTGGGATTTAGGAGTAACCTCTGATTTAAAATTCCACCTAGTAACCATCTAAATTGTAGTCTTGTAATTTCCTAACTTTGGTCTTGAAGGTGTTTATCATTCTTATGCGTTATTATACTGTATTATATATTTATGCAACATAAAATGTATAGTTTTAACTATTGCACATGTTTACATATGAAAGGTGTAGTTTTGAACTTATCATTATTAAATTTGCTAATTCTGCTTCACTATTCATTTTGGACACTTATCCATATTAGTACATGCAACTCAAGTTTATTCTTTTGAGCTACTGTATATCATTCAAATGTATGAATAAATAACCTTGCTTTGGTGGACATTTAAGTATTTTCATGTATCAGTATGAAAAACAGTTTCAAAATGAACATTCAAATATACATTGCATATATGTGTATAATATTTGCATATATGAAGGTTCCTGTGGGTCATATATCTGAAATCAAAATTACAAGTGTTTTGTACCTTCTATAATTAATTTTACTCTCAATTTTAAGTAAACAAGATTAGTTTTTGCACATGATGCATCTCTTTATTCAGTTAAAATTACTGACATAATTAGAATACCACTTAAAACTTGAGAATATTTTCAAGGGTATTTATGCAAAACTTACATAAATGTGTTGAAAAGTCCTTTTGTATATATGTAGAGATTACATGGTATGTTAAATTCATCAATTTGCCTAAATATCAAGTTATACTTAAGTAGTGTCCATACACCATGCTTTTGCTTGACTGAACTCCAATATGTATATCCGGAGTACTTTTTAACATTCATAGGTTAAGTGGCCTGTTTTGGAAAATGATATTAAAAATGTAATTCAGATGAATGCTTAAAGATTAAAAATGAATGAGCTTTCGTATTAATCATCAATATGACAACCCTAAAGGGAAGCATGATTTTCAAATATACCTCCTTGTAGGCAGGATAATTCAGAAATGCACAGTGCATATTAGATATGGGATTTGAGTCATAGTGTATTTCTCTAAGAATGTAATTTATTGTACTTTCACATCCACCCCACTGAATATGCAGAGTTTAAGATGCAATGGCCAGAAGACATGAGCGTGTCACTAGAAGGATGTGGACGTGGGCTCCGGGGCTGTTGATGATGACGGTGGTCTTTTGGGGTCATCTGGGGAATGGACAAGGCCAAGGTAAGTGCAAGGATTTTCTAATTCTTTGCGAGTTGGATGCGAATTTCACTTTGTGATGAAATTATGTTGAGTCTTTGGTTTGATGTTTAAGCAATTTGTTACAATCTTCCATCAGGTTTTTGTTACAGGGTATTGTAATATCTCTGCACCAGTTAAATTGAAATAGAATTAGGTGTGAGTAAATGCATCAAAATTGAAGCCATCTTTCTGAAATTGGCTTTTCTCTGTTGTAATTGATGATATGTATATATATGTGAGGTTTTATGAAGCCATATATATGCGTGTCTCTCTGTTGTAGTTGGTGATATGTATATATATGTGAGGTGTTACGAGGCCATAAATATGCGTGTGTGTGGGTTTTGGGTGGGTGGGTGTGCCTGTGAGTTTGTGTGTGTGGTATTTTACAAGAACACGTAGCATATAAAGTTGTCGTGATTTTGAAGAAAAGTTTTTGGACGTTTGTCTGTTTAGGGTTTTTATGTTTTTGGATGTTTGTCTCTTTAGGGTTTTTATGTTTTACATTTTAAAATTTCAAGAACCTATTCTTAAAGGATGCGATGTTCTTTAGAAATTAAATGAAAAATGTGACGTTTCTCATTCTTCTGCCAAGTGTATTTAGGGGAAATTAATGAGAGAGTGGAGCTGCAAGGTTGCGGCATCCTGAAATGTCTGTTGGAGCGTAGAAAAAGGCCATAGATTTTGTAATAAGGCTTTCAATACTGATTTCATCAATAGCTGTATGGAGTGGTTTGTGCCAAATCTAGTATCTGTGAATGTATTTTGTGATAAGTATTGTATTATTTTTGGAGGTGTGTTGCCTGCTCAGATACAAATTGCAATTCTGTATTTTATGTGATAAAACATCCTGACATCGCTGAAATTTTCTTTTCCTTTCGGGGCAAGTATATTCGGCATTGATTTCCTGCATTTTCAAGGCTTGAAATGAAATCTGTGAGCAGGAAGTTTACAGAGTTATTTCAAGGGATAGGTATATTTCTCCAGATAAAATTGAAAGTGTGCAGTGTTATTATATAATTGTGATGAAGTTGAGCTTTGCTAGTTTGAAGTATCTAATAAAGTTTAACACTTTTTAAAAGATCCTTCAAAAAAAGCAGTTTTCTTGCCATATGTAATATTGTTCAATGAAGTTTTGAAATGAAATAGATATTTTTCAAAACCACAAATGCATCTGTGCCTTTGTATATGAACAGTTGTATATACATGTAAGCAGATAATACATTTTGTTAATTAAGATCAGCTTTGATTTTAATTTTTCTTTCCTGTCATTCAGAATTTGTATTTGCATCTAATAGAATTCTCATTTTTCTTTTTTGTGATAAAACTAATGTAAAATATATTCAATACACATAGTAGTTTTTTTCACCAAAGATCTGAAACAAGAATATGTAGACAGTAGCTACGTTGGATTTCTGTGGCTATAAGAGTTGTCTATTTCTCTGGTAATGTGTAGAATTACTAAAATGCAGCATGACAACTGTTTCTCTGTAATAGCCATCCAACATGACATGTAGTATTACACAGGGTTGCTAAAACCTTCCTCTGACCATCATTTCCAGTAATTGTGGCTTGTTTTAGATGAGGAATAGGTTATTAGATATTTAAAATATTTGAGAAAAATAGGTATCTTCTCTCTTATTTACCCAAACCCTTTTATTTACTCAATATTGATGGCTCAAGTATTCTATCTTTCACTAGGGACAATCATTTACTAAAAAATGGCCTGAAATCAATTCCAAGTCTAGCTGTAGTGAAGCTTCTAGTGGGAAATGCAAATTAAGTAATTTGTTTTCTTTCTAAAAGGATAAATTAAAATAGACAATGATTCAAAGAACAAAACAACTTAATAGAAAACATAATGGAATGCTTTGATATTATGATTCAGGGAATTTTGCTTCCTTTGTGGTAGCTAGATTGAGTGAAGGAGATTGCTTAGGTATAATGAGCAAATCTTATAATTGCAAGTATAACCCAAGCTGCATATCATCATTTAGCTCAATAAGCCTCATTAAATATTAAATATTACCTTTTAACTTTTATGCAATTAAGCAGAATTTAAAATTAAAAGTTTTAAAAATTAAAGTTTTTATTACTAAGTATCTTTTAAAATACAAATCTCACAGCTCCTTATTGTCAAGAAAAGAACACATGAAAATTTATAAATAAGGTTTTCTCTCTATTAAGTTTACAGTCTTGCATGAAATACTGGTTATTGGGACCCACCATATCCAAGATTATGATTAAGTATCAATGAATTATGACTCTTGCAGCAAATATGCATGCAAATGTTATAAGATTATTTTCACATTATTTCACATAATTTCTTAAGCATAATAGGATAAGTAAATTATAGTTTCTACACAAGCTCTTCATATTTATGAATGGACCATGTTCTAAATGTTTCAGTCATTGAGGAATCCCAATGTCATATTTATGAATGGACCATGTTCTAAAAGTTTCTGTCATTGGGGAATCCCAATGTCATATTTATGAATGGACCATGTTCTAAATGTTTCAGTCGTTGGGGAATCCCAATGTCATATTTATGAATGGACCGTGTTCTAAATGTTTCAGTCATTGGGGAATCTTCCTAGAGAAACCATGTGAGAAATTGTAGCTAAGCTCAAAAAATGGAAGGCAAAAATCGATTTAACGAGGAATGTAGATTAATGTCATAGTATTATCGCAACTGTGTGCAACCACTACTTATAAACAATGATAGAAGAAATGCAGTCTGAAATCTGAATTCCAAATAAGAATGTAGGGCCATTATCCGTCTTGGACCCTTAGGGTCAAAATAAGAGAAAAGGGATGAATGGTGAGTTGGAAGTAAGTCAATGATCCTTGTCAATTTTTTGTATCTGTCAAGAAAAGCATCTGCTTGAGGACATCCATTTTCCTACTTCTGAATTACAGAATAATAGGTGCTTATCCTGAATGTGACATTCCCTGACGTGGACTCTGTGTCTTTGCTGCTTAGGTGGTGTGTGCATGAGAAAGTGCTTAACATCTGGAAACGGAGACAATCCTTAGAGAAAGATATATATGAATTTTAAAAGGAAATATACCTACGATGGAAATAAAACAAATAGCATAAATATCTAGCTGTATTTGGTCTTTTTGGTAACTATTACAATATATACATTTTCAAACAACTAAGTTCAGCACTGACTTTGGGAGAATCTAGATAAAACTGAACTGACATATAATAAGCATTGGTGTAATTAATAGCACAGCGGGCAGAACCATGGGGGTATTTCCTGAGGAAGAGGGACTATAGAGAGGCAAAAGAAAACCCAGCTCATTCTGGGGAGTGCCAGGAGCAGTTATTATATTCAGAACTGAGAACTTATTTCTGACTCACCAACCCATAGTTCTGGCTGAAGTGCAGTGGTGCAGTCATAGCTCATTCACAGCCCCAAACTCCTGGGTTCATATGGTCCTCTCATCTCAGCCTCCTGGTAGCTATGACCACAGGTGTGCACTACTTTGTCCAGCCAGTTTATTTTATATTTTATTTTCATTTCATTTGTAAAGACTGGGTCTTGCTATGTTGCCCAGGCAGGTCACAAACTCCTATCCTCAAGCAGTCCTCTAACCTAGGCCTCCCAAAGTACTGACATTACAGGCATGAGCCATTGCATCTGGCTCAAAAATATTTCTGTCCTAATGGCTTTAACAAAGAAGTGCCGTTTTGGGGATATATACAATGGTGTGCTGCTTGGGAGTGACAAAAAAATAATTATAAGAAGAATGGAACGAATATATCAGTATGTTTTCAAAAGCAAGTTAGCCCAAGTTTTTAAACAAGCATAATTTTAGGGTTTTTGTAACTAACTTAGGGTTTAAATGTAGCAAAAATTTTAAACATTATCATGAATACACAGAAAATTTTAATCAATTTGGTTTCCATGATGAATTTACATGCTTAAATTCCTAATTTCAATTTGCTGCTAGATATGAGAAAGTTTGAGATTTTGAAGAAGCAAGTGGTTCTTACAAATGTAGCAAACTTAAATTTTGAGGACAATTTAATTTAACTTCCATTTTTAAGACCAGATTTTGGGTCAGCTGTTAAGCATTCAAAAAATAAAATCTGATAATATCTGGCAATTCCAATTTTCAGTTTTATTGATCTTCACCATGAAATAATATATAAGGTAAGGGGCAAAATTTTGGAAAAGCAGATCACTTTGTTGTCCTATTTAGCAGGTTCCCAAATTATGCCATCTTGGAATCATTACAAGTAATTATACGAAGACAGTATCTTGTGTTTTGTATTTCATTGTTACCCATCCAATTGTTCTCTAGAGATATCAGAGAAAACCCACTCAAGAAGGGAAGGTTAGATAAACAGCCCTCTCTCTCTCTCTCTGTCTTTGCCTCCATTTGGTTCCTTATGTTCATTTCTCAGTGCATTTCAGTTACTTTTATTGTTCCCTTCATTTTCTCTTTCATTCCAGAATTTTAAGTGATTGCATAATTCTTTTGACAGCTGAAAGTAGTATCTGACTTTGAATGAAAGGTTTACAGCTACAGCTTTTCAATTAGAAAATCTCAGATCATGTGATCTATGAGTTTTAATATCTTAGGATCTCGACCAGTAAGGAATAATCACTTTGAAAAACCTTGATGCTACCTAGAGTTTGTGTTTTGTGAGGTTGCTTGGTAAATTATTTTCCTTTGATAATTGAATATTGCTTCAAGAGAGGTGAGCTCAGACATTTGGCAATGAATATTGAATGTGTATTCCAAGAGACATGACCTTAAAATATCATCAAGCTAAGTAGTAGTGAAATTGAACTCTGCTGTATAATAGAAGTCAGTGTTTCTTACATCTTTGTGATATATAAATATTTTTACATTGTGGTAGATAATAATTTGTATGGGAACATTTAATTGAATTTAATTTATCCTATGGCAGAATTATGTTGCATAGGTCATTTTAGTTTTTGATTTAAGCATCTTAAAATTACAAATGCAAATATTCAACACGTAAAACCCACATGAATACACACTCCCAAACATTTGAAATCCTAACAGTCATTTCCAACAGCTTTTTCCTACAAAAGAAGTCAGCTCTTCTTAGAGAAGACATGCATTCCCATAGCTTGAGAGGTGCACACTATAAGGTAAACAGAGAAAGGATTACAGCAGTTTAAGTATACCAGCGGATTTACTTTATAGACAATAGACTTTTGAATTACTTGTCTTTAAAATTTGGTTTCTTGAGAAAATTATCTGTGTAGATTAATCATGCATTTCAGATACTTTCCAGACATCTGAATGTTGTTTTCTTAAAAGTAGCCAGCACGCCTTTTTATGCAGTCTGCATGGGAGATAGTAAGAGATGTGTATGCTGTATATCTACTAGTAGAGATTGGTTTTTGAGTGCTTCCTTAAAAAATTATTTTTTCTGAAGAAAGGGATTTCTTTTTTATAATTTAGATTAGATGATTTTAAATGTTTTTAGGTTTTAACCTCTCTGATCATCAGGGTCATTGCCATGGAAAAAATGCAAGTTATAGCATATTTCATTTTTATAAGGAAAGAAGTTGATAATTTAGACTTTTTTCTTTTACTAAATTGAATTACATCACTCAATATTTGGATGGCATTAATTCACAATAGCAACAAAAAAATCTTACTATTCAACAAAATAAAGTATGATTTCCTTCACATTTAACTTAATTTGTTCTTTAAAACATCTCCTAACGAAGGTTTTCTCATCCTCTGAAGCTGAATTTATTTAGGAAAAAATATTTTAAACACCATCCCAAGTGATATAACTATTTTTATTGAGCTTTGATGTTCTATTTGAACATATTTGAAGACTGTACAAGCACTCAATTTAGAATTAAGATTTTATTTGGAGATTTTGGTTGTATTTGAAATCTGTTGTGGAATTAAACATGAAGAATACGTCAATTTACTAGATGTCATTGTCTATGACACATTTTAGTCTTATCTTTCTGCCTATATGTAAAGAGGGATAGAAATAATTGGTATAAACAGGAAAAAAGAAGTAAAGTGGTAGGATCAGATGTGAGAAATATATAAGCTAAGATACTCTTTTTTTGTTTGTTTGTTTTTTGTTTTTGTGAGACAGAGTCTTGCTCTGTTGCCCAGGCTGGAGTGCAGTGACACAATCTTGGCTCACTGCGGCCTCCACCTCCCAGGCTCAATGGTTCTCCTGCCTCAGCCTCCTGCGTAGCTGGGATTACAGGTACGCATCACCACACCCGGCTAATTTTTGGATTTTTAGTAGAGACTAGGTTTGACCATGTTGGCTAGGCTAGTCTCAAACTCCTGACTTCAGTTGATCCGCCCACTTCAGCCTCCCAAAATTCTGGGATTTCAAGTGTGAGCCACCAGGGCCAGCCTAAGCTAAGATATTCTAGAAGCTATTAATAGTAAAATATAATGTAAATTGTTTAAAATTAATCTGTATATGAAATTTTTTCTAGGACTTTCCTGCCAGAAAAGTAGGAATAGAATGGCAAAAGGAACGAGGTTCCTTCTACAAGTAGGCACACATCCTATTTCACTTTATCCTGTGATCAGTCTCATAACCATCTCCTGGTGTGAAGTGCTAAAACTGTGCTTTAAGAATAACTTAAGTCCTTTATGTACAAACTAAAGTATGAGAGCCTGAACCTTGGAAACCAAGAGATTCCAGAAAGCCTTATGTGTGAGACTGGGTGCCACAGATCTTGGCAGAAATTACTGCTTATTCTTAATTCTTATTGTTCCTTTCTAGCACTTCAATTTATAATGCCAATATCTACCTCAGCCTAAAGACAAGCTCTAGAATCACTTGTGTTACTTATTACATTTCTTTTAAAAAACTCATGAATTACACATGAATTTCAAAGTTGCCAACTGAGATTCCAAGGACTTAAAAAAGAAAAAACGTGGCACCTTTCCATTATAAAGGCTGTACGCAGTCTTCATAGTGTTTGTCTTTAAGGGACAACATGCCTCATCCATCAGCAACTTTTCTTCCTTAAATCATCATATCTTGCCTAAAAAGGTTTTCTGAAAACTAAGATTTGCAGATTGTTATATCACATCTTAATCTACGTATCAACTTTAGCATTATCAAAGCATGAACTGTTCTGGGTTTTCATAGTTAATTATGTTTGTGGTAATAACTGGGATGCAATTGTTTTTCTTCTGATGATTTTGTACTTGCTTTTCTTATGGTAACTTCTGATGCTTGTTTGTAAGATCTTCCTCTCTTTTCTCCATCTGGTTATCTTCTTACCTTCTGTACTTTAACTCAGATGTCACCCACACTGTGTGTCTTTCTGGATTGCTTCTTATTTAACTGTTGCTTCTCATAGTTTACATACCTCCTCCTGTACCACACTATCAACATTTCTCAAGCTGCACTATATGCTGGGTTGTGTCTTTATTTATTTATAAGCTCCTTGATAATTCGGACTATATATTAGTATATTCAAAAAATACTTATGAAGTGTTTACTTTGGGTCAGGAATTATTGAGTGAAGGAAATTGACCAAAACTCTGCCATCATGAAGCTCGCATTCTAACTTAGAGAGACAGATAACAGACAATGAGCCACATAAATATGCAAAGTATCGTAAGTTAGATGGTGAAAAGTAATCCTGGATGGGGATCAGATAATTTTGATAGGATAATTTTTAACTGGGTAGTCAAGAAAGGCCGCACAGAGAAGATGGCAATTGGAAGAACAAGGTGGTGAGAACTGCTGAGTCTGGAGCAAACACACAATTTGGAGTAGCAGAAGATTCCAGAAGTAACAGAATAGAGGTGAAGAAGTGGGAATTGTGTGGAGTCTTTTACTTGCTGTTGTAATGACCTTGGCTATGCTTTGAAGTGAGGTGGAAAGTTGGCAGGGACCTTAGTTTTCTTTTTAATAATTCACTATGAATTTTGAAAGGTCACTATTATAGACTCAATAATTTTGCTTTATTACTCTTGCAATTGACTACAAAAGAGCGTATTGAAGAAATGTTAAATTCTAATTTAAACTGATTGAAATAGGTTTTTATCTTTTTATATTTCTCATCACTGAATATCTCATTTTTAATTAGTTTGAAAGCATTCTAGGATAGTGAGCCAATGCAATTTAGCATAATGCATAACTTATTATTCATCAGATTTAGGTATTTAACCGAGGATGCTAATTAGGAAAGTAACTTGTTCTGTTGGATGATTTTGATAAAGCTACTTTCAAATGATTATCACATCCATTGATGTCATATTAAGTTGTGTTTCTGGAAACCAAATTTAGGCAGTGGTAATGAGTTAATATCTCTAAGTGGATACCTTTTATCTCTACAGTCAAGGATACTTGAAAGTGGAAAAACATACTGGCTTCAAGTCTTGGGAACTAGGACTTACCGGAAATGTGTGTGTTTGTTTTGTTTCCTGGTGGAATTGTCTTCTCGGAAAGATGGTGTTTCCTTTTCAATAGGAAAAAATTGATCCTATGCTGCTTTACTTTAATGCTTTGCTTTTGTCAAAATAGTGTTTTCTTAGGAAAATTAACCTATCATAATATAATGAAAAGAGAAATGCTGAAGACACAAAATGATGTCCATGTTAATATTGAGTAGGAAGCATCAAGGGACATGAGAAGAGGGAAGCGAAGAGAGGGAGAAGAGAAATTTATAGTGTAACAACAATTAGTAAAAAGGATTAGCATATACATGTAGTCAATAAGTCAATAAATGGCTGTTTATAGAAAGCCTACCAGGCACTAGGGGATATAGCAGTGAAGAAGGCAAAGACACAATTGGCTATACTGTAGTGAGGAGGGAAAGAGGAGGAAGACATACAAATACCTAAACAAAGCAATGGTGTGAAGGGCTATAAAGTACACTACTACGAAGAAGATTACATGTGATAACATGGCTGAGTAAAACTGTCAAGGAGGAAGGCACTGATCTGGCTGTAGGTATTTCAGAGCATTTTTCTCTCTGAGGAGGTAATATTTCATTTGAGAGTTGAGTGAAGACAAAGAGGAAGGTACTTTGAAGATCTGGGGTGCTCTGAGCAGAAAGAAGGGCAGATATAAAGATTCTGTAATTTAAAAAGAGAGCTTGATAGTTTCTTACAAAGAAAAGAAGGCCGGTTTGGCTGGAATGTCCATGAAGGAAGAGCATGGAGAGAGATTACATGAGTGTTCTCAGGGACCAAATCTAGATCTTATATCAAAGTGTGAATATAAATTAACTACATTGAGAATTGTATGATGGATGTGTGATACGATGAGGTTAGCCCTTAGGAGGGTGTACTATTGTGGAAGGGTACAGTAGTGAAGGAAGGGGGTTCATTTAGCTGACTATTGCACCTGTCCAGTTGAAGGATGATGGTAGTTGGGATTATGAGTGTAGCAATAAAGTTGGAGAAAATCAGTTGAGATTGGAAGTTGATTTGAAGATGATTGAATTTACTGAGCAAGAATTATATCAAGGTATTTGGATTTAGGGACATGGGGGATTATGGTCACTTTTAGTGATATGGCAAAGTCTTGATGACATGAGGCAGTTTGCAAGTGACAGAGGTGTGGGTAGGTGCGTATGTGTGATTGATTTTACATTTTTTAATCTTAAATTAAGACGCTAGTTAGAATCCAAGTGGAGACATCAAGTAGGCACTGACAAGTTGACTTGGCTAGAGATGTGAGTTAGATCATCGTAGCCTATAGAGCATGCCTAAAGTCATGAATCTAGGTGAGGGGTTGGAAAACTATTATAGCCCATGAGCCAGATCTGGTCTGCCACCTATTTTTGTATGGCTCATGAGTTATAAGTACGTGTGGCATTTATAAGTCTAAAATGTAAAATACAGGGAAATTTTTCAGCAGGGAAAGTTCCATAAATTTGCCTCTTGGCAACACAAAGCCTGCAATATTTACTATCTGGCTCTTTGTCAAAAATGTTACTGACTCCTGATCTGGATGAAACCCTGTGAGGAGAGAGTGTTGATAGAAGAGAGAGAAGCATCACAGTGGAAATTAAAATTATGTCAACTGAAGTGTGTAGGGTAGAGAATTTAAGCCTGAGTATAACAGTAAGAGATTAACAGTAAATTCATTATCAGCGTGATCAATGAAACCTTTGGGGGCAAAGAGGAACTATCTTCGTCACACCTTTCACTCACTCATAGAAAAATCTTAGGCAGGAAATATAACTTGTTTGAAGATCTGAGATAAGGCTAATGTAGTTTGGACAAAGAAAGCCAATGGGAGGATGACATTACATCTGGCCAAAGATTTAGGGAAGAGCCAAATACTTCAGGCTTTTTAAAGTGATCTTTAGATAAAGAGGAGGTCATCAAGCCATTCCGAAGTTGGAGGATCAAATCACATCTGATGGGAAAAAATCTGGCTGTATGTGCATCTAGGATGTAAGGAAGCCAACATGGATGTGAAGTTAAAATTGTCCATTGCAAATAATAAAATGAAGGCCCCAGGTAGCCTTGGCAAGGGCAGATTTGGTATAAAATCCTTATTGGAATGGGCTTAAGCAGTAACGGGAATACGGATCTAGCTGTTGTGTTTAGTGGAATTTTATCAGTCTTTTTGTTGTGTATGATATATAGATGGTCAAAATAAGGAACTTCTACATTTTCGGTTTTTGTTTTATTTTAATTGAGATTTGAATTAAAAATAAGAAACTTTTATTTTGAAACTTGGAGACTGTGTTTAAAAAGTATAGAGTAGGGCTAGAAAAAAACCTAAAACTCTCCTGATGAGGAGAGTGCTAATCGTGACTCTAATAATAATAAAATACTTTTCTGATAATTTTTTGTGTGTTTCATTATTTATATATGTATGGGAAGTTGTACCCTAGCCACATGCCAATTCACCTGGTGAACTTGCTCTTCAACGTGGCACAAATATTTCCTTCTATCTTTAGCCTTCCGGGGTTTCTCACATGGACTATCGGCTCTTCCTACTTGAACCTGCTGGTAGTACCCTGTAGGAGACATGCTACTCCATGACAACAGGCACCACGCTGTAGGGGAATTACCATACCTGTCAATCACTATCTCTAGAATGTGGCCTTTCATGAGCCCTGAGATTTCATACTGTTTCTCTGAGCTGTAACAATATTTATATTGAAAAAATAAACATGTTCTTCTATCTTTAATATTTTATATCTTATAATTTGAATATCCCATTTTCATTATACTACTTAGCTGCTAAGTTATGTTATAAAAACAAGTTTTAATTATCTGCAAACACCTTCAAATCTAATCCTTACCGGTGAAGACTGATGTCTGGTTAACATCTGTTAGGACATTTATTTCCATAAAGTATTTATAGCGCCTTTTTGTTATTGATTGGTATGATAAATGTGTAACTCTTACACAAAGACAAAATTTTTAGATTTTTGTATTTAAAATACTGGTTATCAAAAGAAAAACCCAGATGTTATTTGTTTATGTTTCTGCTTGAGGTACTGAATCTATTTCAAGTCATATTTCTCAGTATTGATATACTTAATTTTGCTGAAATAATAACACACTAACTTTAGCTACTTTTTTTCTCAGTGTGTCTCCTTGTCGCTCACCATTTCCGCCTCATTTCACTTCTCATCTTTATTTCTTTTTCTTTGGTCTTCTTTTACTTTAGGGATTCTTTCAATTTAGAAGTGTTCTTGTTTTCTGTTAATTACTATTCTTCTTCGATGTACACAGATATCCTTTTCCATTTCATTTGTGAATTCATCTCAGAGGCATTTTGTGTGTGCCTTTTACTCATAGCTTCTCAGAAGTCCCTTTCGAGGTTACCGATTTAACATGTCATGTACTATAAGGTTTGCATGGCATGGTGGCAGCTGACTTTGGTCTTTACAAGGATTGAAATGTTCACTCAACATGGATTGGTAGAATTTTTTTTTTCCTTAAACATTTCATCGCCTTGTAAACAAACAAAAGCAAACCCAAGACTCAAAACTGACATTACTATTGGTGCCCCTGGAAATAGCTACCTTCTCACTAAAGTAGATTTTGTCATCCAACTTTATGTGTTGTTGAACACACATGGTGCTGTATGAGCACTCACTCACTAGTCTAGAAAACATTGCTGTGACCAGTTACCAGAAAAATAAATTCAGATTGCTCTTCACCTTCCACAGATGACCCTTCTGAAAGCCATTTGAATTCATTATAAATTATAGTTATATTAGTGTGACTTTAATTCACTTGTAATCTGAACTTTATGTGCAATGCATTTTTTCCCGTGTTTAATCATTTTTGAATGCTAAATCATTTTTTTTTTTTTTTTTTTTTTTTTTTTTTCTTGAGACGGAGTCTTGCTCTGTCACCCAGGCTGGAGTGCAGTGGCGCAATCTCGGCTCACTGCAAGCTCCGCCTCCCGGGTTCAGGCCATTCTCCTGCCTCAGCCTCTCCAAGTAGCTGGGACTACAGGTGCCCGCCACCACGCCTGGCTAATTTTTTGTATTTTTAGTAGAGACGGGGTTTCACCATGGTCTCGATCTCCTGACCTCGTGATCCACCCACCTCGGCCCCCCAAAGTGCTGGGATTACAAGCGTGAGCCACCACGCCCGGCCAAATGCTAAATCATTTGCAAACAAATGGCTTGTCCTTGAGAAAGAATTTAAGGCTGAAAGTACATTAAGTGCCATCTGGGTATCTGTGTCAATGGTTTTGTCACTACATATGTGTGTGTGTGTGCATATCACCTACTTTATCACATTTATTTGATAAAATTGATATGCAATCTCTAAATCATTGTGTCTCCAACTTGTGTTATACCACAAATACAAATTTTTGTCCTAAAATTGGTGGTACCCTTTGTAAAACTAGATGTTCTCATTTGTGCAAAGGAAGGAAAAATAAAACAAGAAACAAATTCAATAAAAAAATTAAAGGTCAGATTTCTTTTATAGCTGCTGAGTTCCTTTATTTCCTTTCCATCATCCTCACATTCCCAAATCTCAACAAAGTTAAGAAATTAAAACACACATCATGAGATCATATGTTCACCTTGTTCAGGAACTGAAGGATTACATATACAAGACTATACCTTAATAAGTAGAGGGAGAAATAGGAAGATATAAATAGAATATGAAAATTTATTATAATGCAGTTCTATTCTAAAGTGTTTCCTAGGCAGGCTAAGAGTATGTTGCCAGGAAATTTTAACAGACCCACTCCATTATATAGAAGAGGATGTGTGTAGATCCCTTAATTCTGAAATGTTTAGAACTGAGTACAACAGGTCTTTGAATAACGACGTTTCATTCAATGTCATTTCATTATAATGTTGATGAGAAAAAACAAATTGATTCCAATTGGGGTTCACTGTCTGTGTAGAGCTTATATATTCTCCCCATGTCTGCATTGATATTCTCTGGATGCTCCAGTTTCCTCTCACTTCCCAAGGCTGTGCATGTGAGGTTGATTGACGTGTCTATGTGGTCCCAGTCTGAGTAACTGTGGGTATGTGTGAGTGCACCTGCAATGCGACGGCGCCCTGTCCAGGGCTGGTTCCCACATTGCGTCCTGAGCTGACAGGATAGGCTGCGGTCAACTGCAACCCCAAACTGAAATAAGTAGGTAAATAATGATTTTACTAGCTTTTATTAATCTTAAACGTATGAATAGCTGAAATTTATTTCAGCATTTAATATTAGAAGTGTTTTGATCTTTATTTACAAGTTTGTTGACGTTTTAGTTACCAAAAGCCATAGAAGCTTAACTCTTTTGATGTCAACCTATGGTAAAATGGGTTTCGCTTACTGTATTTTTGTACCAATTAACCATCCCCAATTTATCCCCCCGTATGCGTGTATCAAAACATCACGTGACCATAAATCTATATACCTATGACCAGTTTTCAAGCACCTGTCGATGATGTTAAGTGAAGACTTATTGTAGTCCTTTTTTGGCATAACAAAAATGTGTGTGTTTTGTTCAAGATTGGAAAAGTTCTTTGTGTAAAGAACTAGACAGTAAATATTATAGGCTTTGCTGGCCATATGTAGTCTCTGTCTCTCCTTCATCTACTCATTCTTCTTCTCCCCTTCCTTCTCCTTCTTTAAACACTTCAAAAATGCCAAAACAATTTTTAGCTCTCAGCCATATGAAGCAAGCCATTGATTAAATTTGGCTTGTAGGCCCATAAAGTGTGAATTCCTTTACATCATCAGAATGCCGCATATATATGAAATGTTATCTATGAGAAATTAATGGTGCTCCCAGCAGAGAGAAATTAGCCTAAGTTAAGTTTGGGCTTTGGAATTCAGGGGAATGCCATGCACAAAAATGCTCTGCTTTTAAAACTAGTTACTAACAGTCCATTTCTGATATCAGAAATACATGAAAACTACCAATTGAATGGACATTATTCACTACTTTAGTGCTGCTACTCATGTGTGGTGGAAAAAGAATCCAGAAAGTTTTCCTGTCCCTTTGAACATTCATGCAATAAAAATTTCCAAATCTTTTTTTGAACACATTTTTATCTGATAGTTCTCTTGTGTACTTTATAAGTACCTTTTGCTGCTTATTCTCAGTAACTGTATCGAAACAATCTGTTTTCCTTTATCAATCAAAATAAAATAAGAAATTTAGCTTAATACTAATATTAAGCTGAAGTGCAAGATATATGAAAAAGAGAGAAAAGAAGCAGGATAAACTGACCTTTTGATAACTGCAGAGGACAGCAGATCAAAGACTGGACTTTAACGTCTTACATTTTCAGAATCTATCACAGTAAGTCCACTGGGTCCAGAAATAGGTTTTAATCCTAGATTGAAATGACTCACAATGCTGTCATGACATTGAGTTTGATGGAAAAAGTGAAGTTAAAGTTTTTCTCAATATTTTTTTAAAATCAATGATTGATTTAACTATAAAATGGACTGATTCTGAAGAACTCATTCTGACGTTGGAGGTGAAAATGCTTTTACTCTAATCATTAAAATCAATTTCTCTAGATATCTGACTTTATTCTGCTTTATAACATAAAGAATGAAACTATATTTATTAATGAAGTGTAATCTAGCAAAGTGGCATAAGCATACTTATCAGTCACTTACTAAAGTTGTGTGTTTTTTTCCATTGCATGAAAACCCTGCCTTGTTTTAATTTTTATTGACTCTTTAAAAGCAATTTTAGGTTTGTAGAAAGAAGTGAATAAGCATTCACACGTCATCCTCAGCCTCTACCCCAATTTCCCCGATTTTTAACATCTTGCAATAGTGTGGTACATTTGTTATAGTTGATGAGTCAATATTGGTACTTTATTATTGACTAAAGTATGTAGTTTGTATTAGAGTTTACTCCTTGTCTTATGAATTCTATAGGTTTTGTCAAATGTGTAATGACAAATAATCCTCATTACAGTGTCATACAGAAAAATGGATTCACTCTCCTAAAATTCTTCCTTGCTCCATCCGTTCATCGTTTCCTCTACTAATTTATGTAGAAGATAAATTAGTAGATTGAGTTGATGGTTATAGCAGTTTAAAGCACAGATAGAAAACTAGATTGACCTACCTACCCAGACTGTGCTTCTCACTCTCACTGTGCCCTTTCTTAACCTTTGGAAATGCTTTTATTCATATATAAAATAGGCTATAACTTCATATAGTTGTATTACAAAAAGTTAATGCACAGAAAAAGACTTGTGCTAGGTATATGGTTTCTTCTCAGTTAAATGGAAGCCATTGCATGTGTTTGTCAATAGAATTCGTCATACTTTATCTCACATATCTTTACGTCATTGTTGGCACATGACATGTTTAGACTGCACAAATCTCCTCCAAATCCCTAATAGCCACTGATCTCTTTACTGTCTCCATAGTTTTGCTTTCTCCAGAAGGTCATGCAGTTGAATCATACGGTATGTAGACTTTTCAGACTGGCTTCTTTCACTTGGCAATATGCATTTAAAGGTTCCTGTGTGTCTTCTGTAGCTTGACAGAATACTATTCCATTGCCTGGATATACCACAGTTTATTTTTCCATTCACTTCCTGAAAGACATTTCGATTTTAGTGATCATGAATAAGGCTCCTGTAACATTCATGGGAAGAAGGCTTTTGTGTGCATGTAAGTTTTCAAATCCTTTAAGTAAATACCGGGAATGTAATTTCTGGGTTGTGTGGTAGGGTATGTTTAGTTTTATAAGAAACTGCCAAACTGACTGCCAAAGTAGCTGTACTATTCTGCATTCTCACCAGCAATGAATAAAAGTTCCTGTTTCTCCTCACATTTGCCAGCTTTTGGTATCATCAGACTTTTGGATATTGGTCATTTTAATAGTCATGTAATAATATCTCACGGTTGCTGTGACTTGCAGTTCCCTAATGATACATGACTAGTAACTTCAAAATCCCCATTTGACAGCTGTATTTAGACCTTTGGACTATTTTTTAAATGAGTTGTTTTCTTTCTTATTTTCGAGTTCTCTGTATACTTTAAATACCAGTAATTTATCTGATATGTTTTGAAAATGTTTTGAATATGTTTTGAAAAGATTTTCTCCCAACCTGTGGCTTTTGTTTTCATTCTAAGCACAGTTTGAATAACAAAAGTCTTTAATTTTAATGATGCTCAATTTCTCAATTTTTTCTTTGTCTAACCCAATAAATCAGAAAGCTTTTTATCATTTCACATGACTTAACATTCAGGCAAGGTCTATATAGGCCCCTTTCAAACAGTCATAAAGTTTAGAAGCTCTGACCTCACAAACAATAACAACGACAACATAGAAACAAAAATGACAGCTTTCGATGTTGTCTCAGTAATTTCTCAATTCAAGAACAGATTACTGAGCTTTATAAGCAATACGTATAGATATCAATTTCACAATAAAATACCTTATGATATTTATCAAATCGCCTTAGTTTTGGTCACTTATTACTATTAGACTAAAATGTAATTTGTCAGACATGAGAAATCTTTTTGTAGTATTTTTTAGAGAACCAAGTATTTATTTTAGCCTTTTCAGTTCTTCCCTTGCTATTTCTCCAGTATAGTCATTCCAATTGTCTCTATAGATGTATTAATACCAGGTACATAGTAAACACAATTATCTCCCACGTGTACCCCAACCCCATTCCCTGTTCATGCAGTCAACATAAAGGAAGCAGGTCAAAAGGAAGCAGGTCATGTACCCTGTGATGTGCTGGGTTGTAAGGAAAGGTACACAATTAATGTACCATGTCTGAGTTTTATTCTTCTCTGTATTTGTTCCATTTAATGCATGTATGTTTTTTATTCCTCAGGCCTCTCCAGTCCTAACACACTCAGGGATACTTGATACAGCTATAAGGCTCTGTCTTTATCAGGTACCTTTGGGTTACCCCCAGCCAGGTGTGGGAAATAGAGGAAGTGAATGTCTGTATGCTCATTAAGTATCACACAGAGCAGAAACATAAAGAAGCCTGTGCCATGAATGGGTCTCTTCTTTCTCCAAAAACCACCTACCCCTTCAACTCCCACTGCTTAAAGGAAAATCTTGTATTAGTCTCCCCATTTTCTCCTCAAACTTGCTTTAGCAAAGCAGTTCTTAAACCTCTGTTAATGTATGTCCCCACCCCTAACTCAACACACAGTCTCATGTCACATCACAGAAAAGAAGTTCAAAACAAAACAAAACAAAGCCACAGTCTTATAAGAAAAATAGGTAAGTTTTACAAAAGTTGTGTACTGTATCTCTGCTTTGAATTTTGTCATTGGCCAAGGATAGTAAAACTCTTGGAAAACTATAAAACAGGAACTTACTTAATATATTTTACCCAAGATTTTTCAAACATTTTTGGAAGGATACTTATTAACATCTTGCAGAGGTAATGTTACATGAAAAACTTAGCATAAGACCAATCAGGTATTCTATGCAATAATGCAGATATATGAAAAAATAATATAATGAAATAAATGACTTTTCAAAAGGTATTGATCCTAGATCCACATTCTTTTTTTGGTTCAGGTGAGGCAATTAGAATGTGAAAAAAAGAAGCATAGAACAACTGTCTAATGAGAGGGACGAATGTTCCTGGGTGGAAAGTTATTAGAAGATAAATTAGTAGATTGACCCTTTTGCTGTCTACTCAGGATTTTTTTTTTTTGCTAGTACCAATAGAAACAAATTCATTTTATGGTTTGTGTCACTGGAAATGTATAACTTAGTGGTAGCTATATAGCAAACTTTCAATATGTAATAATAAGAGATTAGATGTAGATCTAATATCATTATTTAATTTATTTGCTTGAATACCAGTGAGGAATTTCCACTTAAGCTCTCGTTTTCCAGATGAGTGTTTAATTGAATTCCAGAATTCATTTTGAAATAGAACTTTGTGTAGAATATGAATTTCTTTGCAAGAAGAATCATTTGTACACTTGGGTTTGAGAGCAGTTTAATGTCAATATAACTTCTTTCCAGGCTTTCATTTCCTACTTTTTGATATGGGAATAATCTCATGGCGTGATTGTGAAAGTCTTAAAAGATAATGTTTGGGGGGAGGGGAAGGGATAGCAATAGGAGATATACCTAATGTTAAATGATGAGTTAATGGGTGCAGCACACCTACATGGCACATGTATACATATGTAACAAACCTCCACGTTGTGCACATGTACCCTAAATCTTAAAGTATAATAAAAAAAGATAATGTTTGCAAAGATACTCTGTGCACTCAAAGCGTGCTCTATGAACTTCATTACCGTTCACACTTTGGGTTTATGAGGCTTCCATTTGCTGGCAATTGAAATGTGACTCTGAGTTAGATGCCGTGGTGTGGGAGATGATGTTTATTGGAGTTTAAAGCACAGATAGACAACTAGATTGTCCTGCCCACCCAGACTGTGCTTCTCACTCTCACCGTGCCCTTTCTTAACCTTTGGAAACACCTGTATTTATATATAAAATAGTTTCATATACTATTTTATACTATATACTTCATATAGTTGTATTATGAAAAGTTAATGCACAGAAAAAGACTTGTGCTAGGTATACGGTTTCTTCTCAATTAAATGGAAGCTATTGCCTGTATTTGTCAATAGAATTCATCATACTTTATCTCACATATTCAGTGCTTTACATCATTTTTGGCACATGGTATGTTTAGACTGTGCAAGGGTTAATTACGCCAAATTTTTCTATCTACAGTTAATATAGCCCAAGGTACCTTGTTTAGCTGAGCCAAAGTTTGTATTTATTAAAAATGTAAATTTATCTTGAAGTGATGCCTGATCTCACAGAACTATGGGTTCCAATCTCTAAATCACTGTGATCAGTAGTAAAACTATGTACTCTGTGTCTGTCCTACTAGCTATATTGCCGGAATCTGGAGCATGACTTTTGGGTCTTTCTGTAATGCCTTACCTCTCATCAAAATTCACAAAATTCACAAGACCTGCTCTCTGGATTGTGAGACTTTTGCATTACAAAGAAAAAGGTGCTGTCCTAATGGCATTCCAAAGCCATTTGAAATGAGTTGCTTTCGTTTCCAGGGAGTCATTTTTATGTTGGTTATCATTACTTTACCATTACCTTTTAATTTGGAAATGTTAAAATCCATTGCCATGCTCCTTGGAATATAAAGATCATATAGGGTCATTGAGATGAGTCTGAAAGTATGAGTCACTGGAGACCTTCTAGTGGGATAATGTTGTTAATATTGCTGGTATTCTATTCTTCACGTTTCCTCCAGTAAAATGTAAAGTGACCAAAATATAAGCGTCACGCAGGCAAAGATTCTTTTATTTGTTCAACGAACACTGCCTTCACATAGTAGTCAGTTAATATTCACTACTAGAATGCATGTTGAATGGCATCTCTTTTATTTGCCATTAGCGTTGGTCCACTTTATAGCAGTTGGACAAAAAAATTGGACAAAGTGTGTTGATCTTTTATGAAAAAATAGATATCTCTTTCTTTCTTTCATTGTTGCGTTTTCTGTGGGCAAGTTGATAGACACTGTAGTCCTGATGTTATTTTAGGGCATACAGTTGAAGTTACTAGATCTTTTAGAGTTTATTTAATTATAATATGAAGCTTTGAGTTTCTGTTTCGTTATTAAATAATTTATTTTATGATAGTGTTGCTTAACTTAGTGTGGAAGGCCTACAAATAAACCTAATAAATATCTTACAAACTACCTTAAAATAAATCTAACATTTTTTACTGAAATATTTTTAAACATGTTGAAGTTGGAATGCCACGTAATTGTATACACACACACACAAAACACACACACACACACACACACACATTAGGTTTTCATTTGGTTTCTTTGTTCCTATTATTGAAATTCCTATGCTAATAACCATATCAATTTATGAAACTCATTTTGAGAAAAAAGGCCTAAAATATAACTCATTTTTAAAATGATTTTCTCTTAATTTATAATGTAATACTTTAATAAAATATGGTAGGGCAATTTTGTATAAATATTTATGCTAAGTTTTCTACATAAGTTACTGCATATAGTCTAGTTTTTAATAGAAGGGTTTTTTTTTTTGCTTCAGTATCCACTTTAAAGTCAATGACATTTAGTGTTTTCTACTTTACAGTTCTAAGTTACTTTTGCTTAAAAAGTCATCTGACTTTTAAGTTAATGTCCAACTTGATTACTATCTCTCTGTATCTCATCGATGTGTTCTTGAAAGTAGTTAGATTTTGAAAGACATTACTAAGAGGGCTTTTTCTCATCTTTGGAGAGTAACTTGGGGTAAATGGTTGTCTTTCGTCTTTGTCCTCCCCTCTACCCGCAACTCCCTATCCCAGATCATTAGCTGAACTTGTGTGCTCAGGTTAATGTTCTGTTTCACCTTTCTTGTCAAATTGCTAGAGACAACTCTCTTCAGTTATATAATGTACACACAGAATCTCATCTTTTTAATCTCTCTCTTTTAAACAAATGTGTTCACCCTCAGATTTGCTGTCATTTAGAACAGGACTTCCTATTAGAAATATAATAATTTTCATTCATGTGGAATCTTCAATACAAAAAAAACCAGAAAAACACATATCAATGGTTTGCTTGTGTCATGCTGATAGTTGGGGGACAGCTGATATTAGAAAAAGTGACACTATATTTCTGAACACAAACCTTGTTTCATCTTAGAATGTGGTCTTGAACCAATTTTGTACCTCAGTGCTATAAACCTTAATGAGTTGTTAATGTGTGATTAACTGCCTTGGCCAAACTCAAAATCTTATTCACACATACAATACACACAGAGAACTTATTTTTATTTGTTCAGTCACTCCTTTAGTCCTTCATTTATTTCAAAAACATTCATTGACACTTACGTGGCAGCACTCTTATAAGAATAGAATATACCCTGTTAAATCAGACATGATACTTGCTTTTGTGGAGCTTATGCTTTAATGGAGAAACAGAAAGTCAAGCAAAACCTCAAACTATATAACTTTAAATTGGATATGTGCTAATGAAGGAAAATGTGGCACTGTAAGAAAAAATAATAGGGAGTTAAAGGATAAATAGGAGTTTGGTGGATGAAATTTATGAAGGGCTGAAGATTTCAAACAAAAGAAACTGATGCAGGAGGGTGCAGCTTTGGAGTCAAGAATGAAGTTCTAGGAAATAGCAAGGAAATGGTAGGAGAGGAGGTCAAAGTAGGTAGGATTTTATATATTATCAATGGGAAAATATTGAACAACCCTAAGCAGAAACGCAATGATATATGTTCATCTTCATTACAAATTCTTCTATCTTTAGTAGACCTGTTTTCAGGCAAAATTTCATGAGAGAATAGTAACAAAGAGAAAAAAAGTGGTGTTCTCAGATTATCTCTAACTCACCTGATGACTTGAAGTTAAATGACCTCAACATTTTGTGAGGCTTTTCCTTCTTATAAAGTAAGGAGTTTAGATGAGGTGAGGTGTCCAATTTCATTTAGCTTCAATTTCCTGTAATTTGACAGCTGTCAAGTCATGCTTTGATTTGTTCTGTTTGTGAGCCAGAGTAACATTAAGGCAGTATATTAACTAGGAGAACTATTTCTTTACTTTTAAACTTCAAAATTATGATGACGTAAGTATTTTAAAGAGCATTTAGAAAGTAGACAAATGAAAAATTTTTAACATTTTGGAATGCTTCTTTTATTTCTTTTTGAAACCTAGGTTTTTGGTGGTAGTGGTGATATTTATTTTTGCCAAACTAACCATTCCATGTAATTTTGTAGCATTTTGGGTTGATGACCACCGTAAGGCTAGTATTCCTATATGTGTTAAAACTTATCTTTACAATTAATGTATTTTCACTGAATTATTTAATTAAAAATTAAACTACGATTTCTAATACATGTTCAGTGAGATATTATTAGGCATTACCTGAAAGGGATTTCTGGAGAAAGAAAGAATTTCTGGTTAAAAGGAGTTGAGCTGGTTTTCCTAGAGCGATTCTCTCTGTCTCTAGGATGGAGCTACAGCATAAAATATCCTCCTAATTTACTTCACAAATTAGCCCTTAGATTTCATGAATTACTTATAATTCTTTTTGTAGACCACAGTTTCTTTGCTCTTCAGTATTTCACTTGCTTATGTGAGTTTCTAAAACTAAGTTTAATTTTGGAAATTCTTAATTTTATGTTTATATTTTGAATTTTGTTTAAAATTAAGTTTAGTAAAAAGCTAGGTTTTTATTTCTACCTACAAATTCAGTGTCCCATCAATAGAAAAAAAATTCTCAATAATATTTTGAAGTTACTTTAGTCTTTGTCATTAAAGAATAAAAATTTACCAGGCAGAAATGCCCCAGAAGCTACCTATGGAGGAAATATAAATATTATTATTACCTACTAATATGAATATACAAAATAGTCAATTATGTGTATAGAAGTTAAAAGTATATAAAAGTTAAATATTTATAAATGATACAGGACTCACGTGTTTGTATGCTCTGACTGCTGTGCAGTCACAGTCTTATAAATTGATAAACAGAGTTTGCAGTAAAGAAGGAGTTTAATGATTGCAGGACAGCTGAGTGAGGAGATGCGAGCACCCTCAAATCTGTCTTTCCAGAGAGTACTTGGTTGGGGTGAAGGGATTGTAGAGGGCCACGGGCTGGATAAATGGGGTCACTGACTGGTTTGGGTTAGGGGGTTTAAATCACCAGGATGTGGAAACTTCGCCCTTTAGTGAGTCAGCTTCTCCTGGAGCCCTTCGGAGGAGCTGATGTCAGTAGTTTCACTGGTATGTAGGATCTGAAAGAATACCTCAGAGAGAAAACTTAACACTTCACAATGCTCAAGTTGTTATCTATGAGTAGTTAAGTTTAACTATAATCTTGTGACAGGATATAAATGATTGTGGGGCTGTACCTAATAAACAATTATGAGGAAGCAGGACAGATAGCAAGTTAACTTAATGTTTAAGACTGGATGTGTTGGAAGCTTATTTTTATTTCATCCCCTCCCTCCTTTCCCAAATAATTTTATAAAGATTATAGGGGTGGTTTTTATATATATATGTATAAATAACTTCTAATATTTTATCAGTTAATAAAAGCTCACATTTTCTAGACATTTTTGTTGATTAAGCTAATAAGATGGCTTTTACCAATGGATCTTGAAATGTAGTATGCTAAATGAATTTCTGTTTTCAAAAAGAATTGTGCATGATCAATAATTCACTAAAACAGTAGGCAAGTAAACTATATCACTAAGACAGTAGGCAAGTAAACTATATTTTTAAATTTACTAGTGGTGTAATCTTGAGCAAGTCACCTGACACTTCATGCCTTAATTTATAAAAGAAAAAAGAGAACTTCCTAAATTACAGAGTTGGGTTCAAATATGAATGAGAAATATAAATATGAAGGTATTGGAAATATTAGAAATAGGAATATGAAGGTATCTGCTATAGTGTTAGTGACTGACATGTACTTAACTATCATTGACAAAATTATTATTCTTTTCTTTTTTGAAATAATGGAGACATAGTAGAGAAGATTTTGTTAATTTGAGGTGTTTTAACTCTTTATTCAGTAAGTTCTTTGTAAAAATTTATAGGAAGAACTGAAGGGATATAAAGGGTTCATAATAAACACAGCAGATGATTTCTGATCCTTAAATCCAGAAACTCGGCCCTAGTTTATTTTACTTTCTTATTTCTTGCAAACTACCTAGAAAAAGTTGGAGAATGGCACTATTTTTTTTATTGATCTCAGCTTCAAAAATTTCAAAATGTAGTTTTTCATTAGTAGTAATTCAAGCTAGAACATATAATATATTCAACATTACACTAAGTGATTTACTTTTATATAAGTTATTTCATTTAACCTTAAGAATACTTCGTGGATATATTTATATTTACTTTTACAGATTAATAGACTGTTATTAGCAGAGGTTGGTAACTTGCCGAACTCTGATACATTGCTAAGGAGTGATTCACCTATAATTGAGCCAGGTTTCTTCTAAATACTATGCTCCACTGTAAATATATGAGATTACAGGTTAAAGTTTGAGAATTACTTCTAAGTAATAAATAGCTCACTCAATTTTAATATCGATTCTGGTAAAATTCTTTATAAAGGGTTTAGCATTCTTTATAATGTTTGGGGTTGGGTCAGGGAGAAGATAATGAAAAGAGAACAGAGCAGATAAGAAACATTTTGCACATCTGACTTCCAAACTGATCCTCTAAATAGATTTTTTTATGCTATCTCATCAAATTGAAACTTTTTGATGGATATAGAAACAAAAAATATTGTATTAAAAATATTGAGAAAGATTGAGGAGAAAGAAAATTTTTTTGAAGAGAATCAAACTATATTATTTTAGGTATATTTCTGTGTGAATCTTGAAAGTAGGGAAAGAAATATGTCAGCAAAAATACTAGAAGTAATTTATTATTTGATTGTCACAAAAACATTGATTGAACTTGCAATCACTAATCTAGGATGCTCTTGCTCTGACTTATATTCCTTTCCCAAATATTCCAAACCATGACCTTGTATTAATAAAAGAAGACATTCAAGTAGTATATTGATAGTTTACAAGCACTTAGAATGTATATTTTGAAATTTTCTGGTGATCTGACGAGTGACTTTGAGTCTCAAAATTAGAGAAGTTTCTAATAATTCTGGATTAAATAAAATGTGAGGGAGTTAATCTTGAAACAAAAGGAAAAGAACTCATCCATACAAGGAAAGGACTTTGTGATTAACACCTGACTTTTCATCAGAAACAATGATAGTCAGAACACAATGGGATAGCACATCCAAAGTGCTGAAAGAAAGAATAAGTGTCTTGTTCTGTTTATGTTACCAAAGTTGTAACGTGCGTAGGATTTATATTTAAAGGGGAAAAACTTTAAGGGGAATTAGACATAGTCAATGGAAAGAATATGACCAATAATGTGTTCTAGATCTGGCTTGGTTAGATATAACACGTTTAACTTTGGATAATTCAGGAATCCTTTGCAAATCTTTGTTTCTTTGCCTCCAATATAACTGGGCTGGAGTCAACACTAAAAAGCTTGAACTCTCAATATTGTGTATATCTGTTATTTCAAGTTATCTTTGCCTCCGATATAACTGGGCTGGAGTCAACACTAAAAGCTTGGACTCCAAATATAGTGTATATCTGTTATTTCAAGTTAGTATATTTTATGTTTCCTTCTTGATGGAAGCTTGTCTTATTTTGTTCTCTACAGTCTGTATTTTTTTCTTTTCATAGTTCTGCAGCAATTGTTTTTGAAATATAAAAATAATTCTTTTGTGCTGTGTGAAAATATGCATCCTTTTATTGAAGCTGCCAGACAGATGTGTTATTTCAAGTGGGAGACTATGATTTTTCTCTATAGATGATGGGTGGGGTTTTGTTGTTGTTGTTGCCATTTGTTTGTTTGTCTAACTTTACTAGTAGGTAGATTATTTGAATGACTGATCTGATTAACCATCATTCCTTCTAAATCTGTCTCCTTTCCTTCAGGTCTCTCATCCGAACACATTAGAAATTCTCAATACAGTTGGTATTGTGCCCAGCTAAATCCATCTGATTTTTGTTTTTAAAAATGGCAAGTTGATATAACATTTCATCATATTATATAAAATAGAAAAATCAGAACAAAATGTAATTGACAGTTTTCTGAGTGTCTTTTAGCTTAAGTTTTGAAATTGTTTTTGTCTTTTTATTTAGGGTCTCACTCTGTCACCCAGGGTGGAGTGCAGTGGTGCAATTATGGCTCACTGTACTCTTGATCTCCTGGGCTCAAGCAGTCCTCTCAACTCAGCCCCCAAGTAGCTAGAACTACAGGTGTGTGCCACCACACCCAGCTTTATTTTTTATTAAAGAAAAACAATTGTAGACCTTAGCTTTCATTATGTTGCTCTGGCTGGTCTTGAACTTCCAACCTCAAGTGATCCTCCCACCTTTGCCTCCCAAGGTGCTGGGATTAAAAGTGTGAACCACCTCACGAAACTGTTTTTTTAAATTATCATTAGAATACTTGATAAAATAAAATAAATATCTGAAAATGATTCTGACATAGTTGGGTGCTGGCTTTAAAAAGTCCATTATGTCCGTTTTCTAAGGTGGCACTTAAACACATGCACACACGCACAGACTGGGTGGCTTAAACAACAGATATTTATTTTCTCACAGTTCTAGGGGCTGTAAATCCAAGGTCAAAGTGCTCCTCTGAGGACCATGATGGAAGGATCTGTTTTAGGCCTCTCTTCTTGGCTTGTAGGTGTCTGCCTTCATGCAGTTGTACTTCTGTGCATGCATGTAGCTGATTTTTACCCCTTTCCAAATTTTATTTTATATGGACTTCATTTTTGTTGGATTGGAACCCACCCTGAGGGCCTCATTTTAACTGAATTCTTATTTAAAACATCCAAATATGGTTACTTTCAGAAATACTAGGCTTTAGAATTTCACCATATGAATTTGGAGAGAGGGGAGCACAGTTCAGCCCATAACTAACACACGGTAAGTAACTATTGACCAAGTTACTCATGTTACTCAAGAGAGATAATTCACTTTTTTAATACAAAGCAATTTATTTCCTCAGTAGGTGTAAGAGTGTGTCACACAGAAGTAGCATTTTAACATATAAGATACGTAGCTGAGCTGTAAATATAGGAGACAGTATGATAATTTTTACATTTCAAATTCTCTGCCTGCATTAGAATATTTTTGCAGAATGTGTAAAACAATCTAATGAATTGATTGGAATGTGTGGGAACAAGAAATATGGTTGTGGTTTTTACATAAAGCTTTTATATAGTTCCTTTAAAAATATAATTCTCATTTACCGATTTCCCTAAGGTAATGGGTATATTTTGTTTAATTATTTTTGATCCCTTGATTTTTCTGACTATGGTTCACAAAAAAACCATAAGATAAAGTACCATCCTGTACCTTATTTTCATTCGACAGTTTTTTTCTGCTAAATTAATATTTTGTATATTTTTATTTTGTATATATTTGGTATAATTCTGTTAATATTTTATATATTTTGCATATTTGTATATGAGATGCAGATGCCTTAGACAACATGAAAATATCTTTGAACATCCCTATTTTACCAAGGAAGAAAGATAAGCAAAGAACATGATTTAATAGATTTTAGGATTAACTGGTAAGTTACACGAGTTTCAATTTCCCAGAACTCTAATATATATCCCTGCATTCTTATTATGAAATATACAGAAAACACCATTTTGTTGCCCATTGTTACATTTATTTATATTGTACACATAATCTCAAAGTTTATATTTTGCCACCATTTATGCATGAATTTTTCATGACAAATATTCCTAAGTATTCCCATTATAGGTATATGTTTCCCAGAATAGTGGTTTCAGGATGTCGTACTATTATCCAACTGTCAATTTACTTATTTATTTTATTTATTTTTTCTGTTTATTTTTAAGGCTAAGTGCGAGTGGAAAAGAAAACAAGAAATCTGTAACTGGTTGTGATTAATTAGTTTTGAACACCACTACATTTGGACTAGCCTGCTAATTTATTTTTCATCTATACTTACCTCATCAGCACTCCCTAATTCTTGCTTATCTTAAGCAATTGAAATTTTCACCCAAGCTTTAACCTAGTTAGAAATATATTTTTCTAAAATTCAAACTCCATACTGTTGAGGCCATACCTTTCAGAAATGCAGTAATATTTTCACTACTGTTTAAATCCAAACATTTCTAACTCTGTGTTGCAGATATGGATATGAAGAGGCTACTGCTACAAGTTTATACAGGCTGGGTATTTTGCACTTTAGTGACTGATTACTGTTTCTTTAGGAATGGACATATTTGTCTTGTTCTATAGTTGCCATTCATTGAATTGTTAAATGTGCGGTCAATATTGTATATGAGCTATTCAGATATGTGTGACGTGCACGTGCACAGAGATCTTTGTCCTTTGTGATTAGTATAACTGTGCATACCCATCTTTTTGTGAGTCTCTTGGTCATTCAAACTCAGCTACTCATCCTGTACTTTATCTTCATGCAACAGTTTTTTTTCTGCTAAATTAATATTTTGTATATTTTATTTTGTATATATTTGGCATAATTCTGTTAATATTTTATATATTTTGTATACTTGCATATGAGATGCAGATGCTTTAGACAACAAGAAAATATCTTTGAACATCCCTATTTTACCAAGGAAGAAAGATAACCAAAGCACATGATTAATAGATTTTAGAATTAACTGGTAAGTTACACAAATTTCAATTTCCCAGAACTCTAATATATATCCCTGCATTCTTATCATGAAATATACAGTAACAAGGAATGAAATTAATGTATTAAAGTATCTTAATCTATCTAATTAAATGGTATTTTGAAAAGGACTTTAATGCTCTTTTGACATTGAAATAAAGTGAGTTTATCTTGAGATTCCATAAGATAATGAAGAGCTGGTAATTACATCTTTACATTTTATTGCTCTTTAAATGGCAGAATCTTCATTATTTCTGCAACAGGTCACAAACATGTTCATCTTAACTTGACTATTATACAAATAAGGCTTTATTAATACATCTATAGAAGTAGCCAAATCACTTTGCCTAAATAACTTTTTTTTTAAAGAGACATATGCAAAAAAACATGAATGTATCATGAATTAATTTGTGCATGGTTTCCCTATAAAATAGTCACAGTAGCAACCACAATTATGGTAAATTAAAAGTTGTAAAACTAAATGTTTTTACATCAACAGTTTTCTCTTTAATGCTGTTTTCAGTTTAATGCTGGCCTATTTTTCTGGGCTTCCATACAGACTTTATAATTAGTTGGATACAGTGGTTGTATGATTAATAAAATATAGACTGGTGCTGCCATGTTTGCATTTGAATCCTGCCTCAGCCACCCAATATGGTATGAATGACGTCAAGTCAGAACCTGCGTTTTCTCATACAGAAAAATAGTCATAGAAACAGCAATCTCATAATGTTGTGTGTTGGTTAAATAAGAAAGTTATGTAAAACTGTCAAAGCACAATAGCTACACATAACAGGCATTCAAGTATTAGTGCCTATATTCTGATCTCTGTTTCCCTCACTTTTCTATTCCCCCAAGTGATAACAGAAGCTACATTTAAAATCACTATTCCACTCTACGATTTCTGTTGTAGAAAAATAGAGAAATCTGTGTTTTCTTATGTAGTAACTTTTATCTGTATATCTTCTTGAGTCTCTGGAGTTGTATAATTTTCATATATATAATTAACTTGACCTCCGGTCTCTACAGATAGTTTATCAACACACTGCTACACATAGACCCAGGTCTTTGATTTCCACAATGTGTGTGTCTGCATGTGTATTTATTAATATGCTTTATTTTCTGGCTGTTGAGTTGATGGGAGAAAAGTGAAGAAATCATAAGTAAAATTTTTACTCCACGATAAGGTGCTGATTTTTCTTTTAAGGAGTATACCAATATAACTATTTAAACTTGGAACTATTAAGGTATCTTTTTTCTCTTTTTTGTAAGTATCTCAAGCTGAAATGACTGTCAGCAGGATGAGGCACATGCCAGTATATGCTGCCAATTTGAGATAGTTCATATCCCAGGACTTTTTTAGAATTGTCTATGTGCCAGTCTTGACAAAATTTCAGTTACTTGCAGAGTTTTCCTTTGTGCAGAAGTGAACTCAGTTCAGATATTTTGACTTCACTACTAAAAGTGTGTAAGTCAATTTTCTATAACTGGAGACAACTGACTCAACTTTTAAAATAATCCTAGGTGTCTCTAGGATTACTATATATTAACACAAAAAGGGTTATAACCACATACTACAATAATTAAAATAACATAAAATTACAAACAAATTCATGGCACTCAGACTTAATAGGTATGTATGGCCCTTACACATTTATTTACCCTAACAATTTGTTCTGATGGCAAAAACGTACCCAAGTAGGAAGAATAATGTTAGAAGGCATGGAGTAATCTTGCATTTTTCATTATAATTTCATATATAATTTCATTTTTCATATATAATTTTGTTTTTAATGCATAGTTACCATGCATTAAAAACCAACTTTCTTTTTAGCCTCTTTAAATAAACACATTTAACACAATCAAGATGGCAGAGATTTTCAGGGATCACCTTATCAAGTTGCCCATTTCTAAGAGTATTTGGAAGCAGATATTACTAAAAACAGTAGTTAGGGTGCCATAATTGCCTTGAGGTAATATTGACTGTAAGTATCTTCAGTGTCCAGAAGTTTTCCTGAAAAATAACTTCAAATATAAACTTCACGTGATAATTTACTTTCTTAAATTACAATAGTTTATTTTTGTTTCGTTGTTTTCGAAAATGGTTGCGATCAAGGTGACACATGCATACATGATCAGAGAGGCAGTTAATTAGGACGATAGATGCCTGAATCAAGATTTGCTGTTCTGTTTGTGTTTCATATGTTGCAAAAATAATATATTCACAGCAAAGTTACTGATGGTTTGGCTGTCAACGCTATGGATGTTATTACTGTCCCTCAGGCTTTGCTGATGAGTCTACATGTATCAGGTTGTCTCCTTCCTCTACTTATCTTCCGTCTTTGCCGCTCTAATAGGATCGAAGTAATTGTAAATCTCTCCCATTGAGTTATTTTTTCAAGTTTTGAAATTTTTAGTGTATAAATTGTTAAGTTTTGATAACCTACATTTTAGTTTATTTACTTATTTTCATGGTACATATTTAAGGCATACATATATGCCATGAAATTATTACTAAGATCGAGCCAGTTAACATATCCATCACCTTTGATAGTTTTATTTTTATGTGATTGGCAAGAGCACCTAAAAAATATACTTTTAGAAAATTTTCAGTATAGAATACAATATTATTAACTATTGGTATCATACTATACGTTAGATACAACTTACTCATCCTACATGACTGCCAGTTTGTACCCTTTGATCTGCTTTTTTTCATTTCCTCTTAATCCTTATCCCTGATGACCACCATTCTACTGTTTCTGTATACTTGGCTTGTTTTTAGATAGCACATAGAAGTGAGATCATGAAGCATTTTTCTTTCCATGTCTGGTTTTATTTTACTTAGCATAATGCCATCCAGGTTCATCCATATCATCAAAAATGGCAATTTTAATCTTTTTTTAAGATTGAATACTATATACATAATATTTATACTATTATTACAGAGTTTATAAGATTATAATATATATTATAACTAGATATCATAATTTGTTTATCCAATTGTTTTCATAGCTTGGCTATTGTGAACTATACTGCAATAAACATGGGAACACAGATGTATCTTTCATAGACTGATTTCAGTTCCTTTGGGTGTATACCCAGCAGGGGGATTGTGGAGTCATACAGTAACTCTAGTTTAAATTTTTGAGGAACCCTCATACCGTTTCCCAAAATGGATGTATCAGTTTACATTCCCACCAGCAGTGAACATGGGTTTCCTTTTTCCACACCCTCATCACACTTCTCTCTTTTTTATATAACAACCATCCTAACAGTTGTGAAATGATATATTTGTTTTGATTAACATTTTTCTGATTAATGATGTTGAGCACCTTTTCATACACTTGTTGCCCTTCGTATGTGTTTTTTAAATAACGTCTATTCAGATACTTTGGCTATTTATCAGTCGGATTGTTTTTTGACATTGAGTTGTGTGAGATTTTTATTTCACATGTCAACCCCTATCTGACATATGGTTTGTAAATATTCTCTCCCATTCTGCAGGCTGTCTTTTCATTTTGTTGAGTGTTTGCTGTGCAGAAGCTTTTTATGCACTGCATTTTGATGCAGTCTCACTTGTTTATTTTTGCTTTTGTTGCCTGAGCTTTTGGTGTGATAGCTAAAAAACCATTGTCAAGGCCCATATCAAGGAGTTGTTTTCTCTGTGTTTTCTTCTGGGAATTTTATACTTTCAGGTCTTACACGTGGGCCTTTAATCCACCTTGAGTTGGTTTTGTGTACAGTCTAAGATAAGGGTCCAGTTTTATTCTTTTATATGTAGATAACCAGATTCTCACTGTTGCTTCTTCACAGGAACCATTCTTTGCCCCAATTTTGGCCAAGTGCCTTCTACACCACCTTCAAGTCTAAGTGCAACAGAAAATGCACCTTCTCAGGAAAGACATTTATTGTTCACTCATAATTCGGTCTTTAATAGACATATCCAATAGAATATACAGTTCGCAAGATTAAAAACAAGGTTTATATTGCTTCATAAGAAGCAAGCACATTTTTGAAGCACACGGTAATTCTTGACAATGAAACCTGCAACTCATTATGATTTTTAAGTTGTGTGAGATGTGGATACCCAGCATTTTCATGATGAGGCTGTGCTTTCTTACATTTTCAGTGATGAAGAAGACATGCCAACATAGGGTTAGTTCCAGATAAAATGAAATGTTCCAAACAGTATGTATTGTTTATTTGAATCATCTGTGGGGGAAGGAAAGATAAT
The DNA here is from genome assembly GCF_028878055.3 of Symphalangus syndactylus. Taxonomy (NCBI): domain Eukaryota; kingdom Metazoa; phylum Chordata; class Mammalia; order Primates; family Hylobatidae; genus Symphalangus; species Symphalangus syndactylus. The sequence continues at coordinate 5,373,075 of NC_072445.2, read as the reverse complement.
TTTCCAAAGGACATTCCTCCTAAATTCTGTCTTAAAGTTGTTTGTAAGTAGAAGATTGAGTTTATATTACATTACAAGACCATAATGTCTTTATTAAATTCACTGTGCAATCTTTAATCAAATAAGTAAATGCATTATTTATTTCCAAGTTTGAAGCACACATTCTCTTCATCTGAAATGCCAATTCTGGAGGAAAACATATCCAATTATATATGAAACTGAAGGCCATTTTTACTTTTTATTATTCTTGTAGCATATAAAGACCAAAAGCCTGTCTTATATCTAGTTGCATGTTTTCAGGAAATATGCTTTTGGAAACTATTCTCATGAATATGAAATTAACCTCAATAAATAATTTATTTTTGAACTCTTATTTCTTGCTAATTAAATATCTTTGGCCAAAACATTTTTAATCCTCCTATTTGTTCTTTGAGAAATTTTGACAATAAATTCAAAACTTTTAATGGAGAATATTTAAAAGGTCTTCTTAGAATAAAAAGAAATTTTACTTTTTTTCTTCATCAAAGTTGTGTATCCCTATATTTCTAATGTTTAGGACATAAACAATTAGGTGTGATTATGACCACTAAATAACTAAGAACAATATACATTTTTAGATTTCAGGCTTTGAAAGTAAAACACTAGTTAGAATTTTATGGTTAAATCATGTTCTTTGTACCATGAAAGAAAAGAAAATCATCGTGTTGTATATCAAAATATAATAATGAGGTATCATCTCTCTCAGAGATCTCTGAACAACATCATAAAACCTGAACATGTTTCTTTTCAGTAATATTTGAGTGATGAAGGCATCAAAAACTTGGAACAAAATAAGATTAAAGCAGAATAATAGCTTAAAAATTAGGTCTAAATTCTAGTTCTCTTGCTTGTGGCAAAACTTTGGTCAAGTAAGTAACCTCTGATTTCTCATTGTCTTCATCGATAAAGACAGAAAAATTCAATTCATCCTACTTTGCCAAACTCTGTGAGAAAGCTGCATAACTTTGAAATTTTGTGGTAGCATAGAATTTCTTAACCATCTAGATTATTAAAAATTCATTTAAAAATTAGCTATTTTTTGAAGTACAAATTCTAATAAATTCTATAACATTGAAAAAATAATTTTTCAAGTTTAGAAAACTTCAGGCTATGTGGCTAAATCAGAGGGCAATAGAGCATGTATACACCAATATATATCAAATTTTTCTTGTAACATTTTAGAGATTCTTAACTTTTACAGAAGCTTATTCACAAAAAGGGTTGCTACAAATTCAGAAATATATCCTTCAGCCTCTTCCATTAATTAGAAAACATTATATAATCAGTCACACCTGTCCAAAGTACATAATAAAATATAGCATCCTAAATAAGTATTTGTTACTTTTATTGCTTATGTTGTGAAATCGAAGCTTATTGCAAAGTAAATCAAATAAATTATTCTGTTCTGTGCTTATAAAAGTGAGATTTCAGACCCAATTTTAGATAATTTGCCATCATCATGGAAACGGAAAAGGTTGCTAAGTCAGTTATTTGTTCTTTCTTTCCCGTCTCCTGGGGGTCCAGTAAATGATTATTGAAAAAGTGCTTATCAAAAAACTATTTTGTGCAACATAATTTAGAAGAAATATTATTAAGACACAAGCATTTTTAAGAGAGTTGTGAAATATTCATAGAAATGATCAATAAAATCAAAATGTGTGAAATACCACACAATAGTATACTTGATTGTTATGGGGGTGCAAAGTTAAAGTATTCTAAGGTGAGCGTGAAGTTCTGGAAAGTACTTTTTGGCCATTGACGAGGACTTTGTTTCAATGAAGGAAGCAAGAAGGGAGTGTTGAGGCAGGGACACTGGGCATCATGTTGAACAAATAGTAAAGACCAAAGACAGATTCTGGAAAATGGATGGCCTCTTGAGAGAAAAATTATGTTTGTGATACCAGCTTGACTTATTACTCTTATATAAGCAACTTCTAAATAAATGAAACCAAATTTGATTATGTTAGGGATTGCCTGGACAGAGACTTGGATTTTGGAGAAATTCAGGGCATAATTTTCTTGAATTCAAATCATGTAGATCATTGATTCTCAAAGAGTGGTCTTTGATCCAACAACATCGGTGTTACATTGAGACGTCAATTCTTGGACCCCCAGATCTGTTGAATCAGAAACTCAGGAAATCTCAGCAGTCTCTTTTGCAGCACGTCCCCTGGGTGACTCCATTGCACAGTGGAGTTTGAAAACCACTGCTGTGGACAAACAACCGAAGTCCCTCTAAGGCCGTCTGGCACTAGCTGTGGCAGCCCGTTAAGTGTGGCTCCTGCAGGACCATCCCTTGTTCACTCTATCTATTAAAGTTTAGTGGCAGATGGAAAGATAACAAATGATAGGGTACAATTTTGTATGTAAACCATAATCCGCGAAATAATCTATTTTCAATCTTCTAACTAGAAGGTACTTCACTCGAATTTAAGCTATTCTAAATAACAACATTTTTCTGAATTAAGACATAGAGTCAAAGGACCAGGCAATCAATTACTAATTAGTGGTTAGTTAACAAGAAATAAATAAAACTATTATCCGAATGTCATTTACATAAGCAAAGCATAGCCAGGTAGGTAGATCCTATTAGAAGGATTATAAGATGAATAACTACACATCTATTCTGTAACACTAGAAATTATAAAAATGAAAAAAATTTAATTATCAAATGAACAAATATTGTAAGATTCCTTCACAGTGGTTTATCTTCATTATTGGAAGAGTGCTTTAGTACAAACTTTCAGGGCTCAGTTTGGCAGAATTTATCAAGAATTTAAAAAATATGGCCATTGACACAATAATACGGTTAAACAATCACCTTAAGGGAATAGAAATCTAATCCAAGAACTAAAGAACCAGGAACTGATAAGGCAAAAGGGACTAAGGGATGGAAAGAGCAAGAGGGAGAGATGTGAGACCTTGCACCAAAGATAAAACTTAAAACTACAACAACGAAAATTATGGATAGACACTGTTACTTTTCCTTAATGTTCATATACAGGTAACAGTCAAAATTTTGTCTGGAATAATAGAAATGTTGTAAAAACAGGAGAGTAAGAAAAGGAAACTGATTGTATAGAATGTGAAGTGTGATTGTGGATTCCTCTCTGATACAGAGGGTTCATCAAGCACTGACAAATAATTGTGTGTGTGTGGATAGACTTAAATTCCCACAAATCAGCACCATTTATTTTATGGCTACATGATGCCATAATATATAGACATAAAACCATGAAATCACAAAGCAAGAAATGAAATTCTACATGGAATTGTCAACTTTGTCAAAATAAAAACATGCCTAGAAAAAATGAAAAGTTAATTCAGCAAAACAATGCATAAGGCTGATTATCTCACACTGGCAGATTCATTGGTAATTACATAATAATAAATATTATTAGTATCATTATTGATTTGCAGCATAGTGTTGAACAGAGCACTCTCTAGAGCCTGAATAACTCACATGAACCTTGATCCCGTCACTTTGTGGTGAACTCAAGTAATTTAGCCTCTCAGAACCTCAGTTTTTCCATCTCTAAAATAGTGATAAGGTAATGCCTATCTTTAATCAGGGCTAAATGGATAAATTATTTATAGGGGTTGGGAAGGTGCTTGGTGTTGTAATTACTCAATAAATAAAATATCCAATAATTTTTTTAAAATAAAAGTATAAAAATTATGTAAGGTTTATAATCATAAAAATACTCGAATCCAAAGATATTTACAACACAACGATATATTCTTTTTAAAAAATACTAACATTTAGGTTAGCTAATATTTGGTGTCCTATATATGAACAACAACAACATAAGGCTACATGTGAAAGAACCAAGTGGATGTCCACTTCAATAAGAGTGAGGGGTCAGAGGAAGGTAAGTTTGTGCTTCGTGATAAATAGTGTTGCACGGAGGCAAGTTCAGGGACGTTTCTTAGAGGAAGTAATTTGGGCTTTATGGAAGACTAATTGTAAAGTAAGGTTGAGAGCAAGGGTATTCAAATGCTGAAATATGATCCATGCAAAGTATGAAAATGTAAAGGGTTGTCCAGGTGGCAATGTGCAGATTTGTGGCCATTCGTGATGGCAGATATGGTTTTGTTTGCCATCTCTAGTTGAGTCTAGTACTGCTGATTTTGGCCAGACTATCCAGGAATTTGATGATCCAATTAATGAATCTGGTGTCGGAGTATAAAGATAGAATTAGGCTTTTAGGAAGACTAACGTGGCAATAGTGTGTGTTATGAGCGACAGGAAAGAGGAATTGCCCTACAGAAGGCCTAAAAGCCCAGAAACTAAAAAGGCAAGGAATAGTGATGGAAGGAGCAAGAGGGAGAGATGTGAGACCTCGCACCAAAAATAAAAATTAAAACAACAAAAAAAGTATAGATAGACTCTGTTACCTGAAAGCAACAGTGAAAATTTTGTCTGGAATAATAGAAATTTTGAAAAAACAGGAGAGTAAGAAAAGGAAACTAATTTTATAGAAAGAATGTTAATTTGATTTTGGATTACTGAAATGACAGCAGGCCATGGAAATGAAAGGAGCTAAGTAGCAGAGGGAATTGGTGATAGGAAGTTTTAGATGGAGTGGCTTCCGATTCATCAAATAAAAATAATAGTTGAGATTTCAGAGGTAGAAGAAAAGAGAAAATTTGAAGGCAGAAGATTATAATTAATTACCCAGGGTTAGAAAAAAATCGTAAAAAAGAAGCCAGTAAAGATGGCGGGAAAGGGCTCATGAGTAGTTAAGGTAGGGATGAGGGAGGAGAAAAACCATGGTAATGTGGTTATATAACATGAGAATAATATGGAAGGAAGGGGTAATTATTTTAAAGAAGAAAGTGAAGGAAAACAGCAATAGGTAATGGTGAGGACCAAATACTGCGAACAGCTTACAGTTTGCTGAAACTGAAGGGACATTGGGATTGACCATTGTGAGGTGATTATGATTGCTAAATATAGTGCATATGGTGAATACAAAATGGAGAGGGTGAAAGAAGCAATGTATGAAAATATTTCAACGCAAGAAAGAATAGATTCAGGCATTTGGTAAATGTAAAATATAGTAGGCACAAAATGCATAGCAGTGCATAGAAACAGATAAGTATTAATTTTTTGTTCAGAGGCACTCAGTTACAAAAGAAATTATGTTCGCTGTTGCAATTATTATCAGCATAATAGGAGGAAATATTATGCACCCTGTATTTTGAAAGATAGGTGCATTTGAACAGTTGAGAGTAGCTATACTTCAAAGTAGCTATCATGGGAATGTTTCGGGGGTTAAAATCATTAATTAAGTAAAATTTATCGAAAATTTGTCAAAGTATTGTTGGCATTAACAGACAATTTAATTTTATGAATTATGGCTTGTCTTGTAATTCTATGTACTGCGTCAAATGTAAATTTGGCTAAACAATGTTTCGGATTTTACTGTTAGCAGTTATTCTCTAATGTTAGGTAAACATTTATAATGTTTTCAATTATTTGAGTTTAATTTTGCAAGAGATCTATTGAAAAGTTTAGTGAGTTGTAAATTTCCATATTGCACAATAAGAGGCAGTTTTGAGAGGCTAAAATATGTAGATACATTTACTTTCACAACTTTTTAGACTTAAGTCACATTATATTTATTCGATGGCAGCAGGAAAATAGTTGTTGATGCCATGTAAAACATAGAGAGATGTGTGTTTATACAGATAGTGTTTTTGATAAATTGATGAGCTTTATTTTATTTTTGTCGGGCTATAACATATTTTTAACCTGTCCTCAAAATATAAATAATAACAAGTAAAATGAACTTGTTAACAAGTATAATAATCTTTTTCACAATGGCTGAAAAAGATTGAATTATTTTTGAGATTCATAATGTATGCTTAAAATTTGGAAGAAGATACATACTTTGGGATTAGAATTGGCTAGATATAAAATAGTTGGCAGATATCTAGACAATTATCACTGTCATATATTGGTTTATTTTGTAATTGGGTGCAATACATGAATATTGGCAAATTGGGTAAATAAGTTCTTCCACAGATACAAATTTAAACATATTTGTACAAATTTAATAGTTTGTTGGCCTCTTTATAGGTACTTTTGCAAGGCCAAATTCTTTATCAAATTATTTATATAAAAATGAATAATTTTTATAAATGACTAAGATATTTGAATATTTGAAGAGCAATTTCGTCTACCCTTTATTTATATGTACTAATATATTTTGGTAGCCTCTGTTTAGATCAATTTCATCTACACTTTATTTATATGTACTAATATATTTTGGTAGCCTCTGTTTAGATCAATTTCATCTACTCTTTATTTATATATACTCTTTATTTATATATATGCACTTTATACTCCATTTATATATACTTTATTTATATATATATATTAAATATACTTTATTTGTATATATATAAACTCTTTTTTTCCCATTATTTGGCTATCACTAGTTACCAATGTTTATTTTTTGAAGTAATATGATCCTTGATATCAACAATTATGACATTCAATCAACAATGTGGTTGATAGAAGCCTTAAGAAAATTACCTGCTCTGATTACTTCTCAGTGAACAGGAGATGCTAACATGACCATATAGAAATGGTATGTGAGAATTAAATCAAAGATTATGTGTGAATCTGTGATCTATAATTTATTAGCATAAAATCACTAAACAGCAAAATCCCATCTGGCTATAATTGGGAGAGATACTCACTAATGGAAGACAGGAAGTAGTATTAATCTGATTTCTACAGGACCAGGGGGCTTTTTATTGGTTGAGCCTAAGTTGGGCCATAGAACTCCAGTCACTGCCATGAAATTCTGAAAATCATTGAATAGCAACTCTCAGTGTACATGAAGCAGAAGTCCCATTGCCAGGTAATAGAGGTCTTTGGCTTGTGCCTATGAGCTTTCATTGGAGAGGAGAGAATAGTGTCAATATCCATGCAAATGGGAACAGCAGAAGCACAAGTTATAAAACTTAATTAAAAAGAAACTCTGCCAAAAATTTACATGTGACTATGCATATACCATGACCCAGAAACTCAATAAAAATGTGTACATGTGTTTAAAAAACCGTACTGAAATGTTTGTGTTAGCAGTATTCAAAATAGCCACACACTGGAGATCACTCAAATGCCCAGAAAATGTAGAAGAGATAAATTAATTATTGCACATTCATGCAGTGTAATACTATTAAGCAATAAGATTGAACTACAACCGTGGGCTGTAGTTAAATGACTCTCCAAAATACAGTGTTGAGTGAAGAAATCTAGACACAGAAGATACATACTATTTAATTCCACTTATACAAAGTAGAAAGGAAGGAAATTTTTTGTGACTCTTGGAGTGGAAGAGACGAATTTCAAAGACATTAGCAATATTTCTTATCTGATTTGACTATTGGCTACATGGGTATTGACGTATAATACATTCTCCAAATGTATTACATGTTAATAAAAGTTTAAAAATCAATTTTTCATTGTCACAAAGAAAGAATGGTTATTTTCAATAATTCATATTAAAAACAAAATCTAAGGAAGTTCCATTGTGACACAGAGCATTGTAAGACAAGGACTATGTAATATACGGAAGAGGAATTAGAAACAAAAAGAAGACTCGGAGGAAATAAAAGGGAGGGAAATCCACTTATGAATGGCACAAACCATGTTTCTTTGCCACACGTCTGTGGAAAGGGTTACTCCATACCATAGAATGGAATAATTAAAGACTCATTATCTATATGGTGTGTTTTATTTTTAGCTGGTTGCCTCAAAAGTTACGTTACCTATCAAGGAAATGGCTTAGTGTTTGCTTCCCATTATGTAGCTTAGGTATTCTCAATTATCCCTCTGTTCTTTATAATGTGTTGTGTGGATCACTCTTTCATATAGTATCAAAGAATTGCAAAATAATACTTTTGTGCATAGAGTTCTACAATATGATTAAAAGCAACCAATTCAGGAAAACATGCTAATTAACAGATCAAACACTTAACGAAAGGAATTCTCGCCTGGCCTTACTCTGTCTCACAAATGTGCCTGGCAACGTAATAGACACTTGATAGGTTCTGATACGACTAGAGAACAGATCACAAGAAAGGTCCAAACATACACCAAACACATAGCTGAAAAGTAAAGTTGAAAAAAAATTCATGGTCTGTGCTTGGTAGAATGGATTATCTCAACCTACTACTACTTGTTGGAAATATATAACTTAAAGTCAAATAGCTAATTGTGGACATAAAAAAGTTGCGTCTCCATATTTGGTTTTCAGTTGATTCAATGGAGAACAATTTTAGTTTTGAATCCATAAAGTTGAAAACTCTTCCTTTTTGAAAATGCTTAAAAAGGCTTTTCTGCCACAAGCAACACTTTCTACATGCCATATTTTATACTAGTTAGAGCCATTATTTGAGTTTACTTAAAATATAAGGATATGAATTTAGCTAAATAAATGAGTAGGGGTATGCTAGTTGCAAGTTAACTAGGATGGATCAATGTTCATGATAAGGAAATTTGAAAAGCCTCAACTGCCATATTGATACATACACATCAGCATATACTTTGTACTCAAAGATCCAGAAAAGGTAGAGTGACAAAGATAAATTGCACTATACATTACTTTCTGCTATTGATTATTTTCACTATTTACAACTTGTGGTATTTTGGGTAACAATGAGACATTCTTGTATATCACATGAACAATTTTGAAAACAATGAGTAAATTATTATAGCTTTAACATTTTCTCATTGAACTTGTCAATTTAGAGACACTATCCTGAAACCAGCTCTATGGAAAGATGTTATAATGTAAAGGAAGTTAAATGAGCAAGAAGTAATACAACGTTAGTTCAAATATGTCCCAATTTTTCAAAATAGTGATATATTACACATCAAAACAGTTTGTAAAGCTATATCTGAAAAAATCAGCAATAGTAGTTTTCTGTAGATATTAAATTTTACCATCGTAAATATGGTGTAGAGAATTATAGTTCAGAGTAACTTGAATTGGAATCATGGTGCTTCCACTTAAAAACTGGTTGGCTTTTGTTAAACATTTCACTTCTTTGTTTTTCTGTTTTTTCATAAGTCTAGTGAATATAATAATGGGCTCTCTTTTTGCAGGGTTTTGTAGAGTAGTCAATAATTTTAAAAAAGTACTTAGAATGCCAAAATTATTCAATAAGGTTTAGTTATTATTTTACTAATATTTTATCTTAGCTAGTATTTCAAACTTCAAGATCTTTCATTTTTAATTTAATATGCTATTGATGGTGTTCAACAAAATTTTACCTATGTTTTACAAAAATAATATATTTTTTTTTTATTATACTTTAGGTTTTAGGGTACATGTGCACAATGTGCATGTTTGTTACATATGTATCCATGTGCCATGTTGATTTCCTGAACCCATTAACTTGTCATTTAGCATTAGGTATATCTCCTAATGCTGTCCCTCCCCCCTTCCTCCCCCGCACAACAGTCCCCGGAGTGTGATGTTCCCCTTCCTGTGTCCATGAGTTCTCATTGTTCAATTCCCACCTATGAGTGAGAACATGCGGTGTTTGGTTTTTTGTCCTTGTGATAGTTTACTGAGAATGATGTTTTCCAATTTCATCCATGTCCCTACAAAGGACACGAACTCATCCTTTTTTATGGCTGCATAGTATTCCACGGTGTATATGTGCCACATTTTCTTAATCCAGTCTATTGTTGTTGGACATTTGGGTTGGTTCCAAGTCTTTGCTATTGTGAATAGTGCCGCAATAAACATACGTGTGCATGTGTCTTTATAGCAGCATGATTTATAGTCCTTTGGGTATATACCCAGTAATGGGATGGCTGGGTCAAATGGTATTTCTAGTTCTAGATCCCTGAGGAATCGCCACACTGACTTCCACAATGGTTGAACTAGTTTACAGTCCCACCAACAGTGTAAAAGTGTTCCTATTTCTCCACATCCTCTCCAGCACATGTTGTTTCCTGATTTTTTAATGATGGCCATTCTAACTGGTGTGAGATGTTATCTCACTGTGGTTTTGATTTGCATTTCTCTGATGGCCAGTGATGATGAGCATTTCTTCATGTGTTTTTTGGCTGCATGAATGTCTTCTTTTGAGAAGTGTCTGTTCATGTCCTTCGCCCACTTTTTGATGGGGTTGTTTGTTTTTTTCTTGTAAATTTGTTTGAGTTCATTGTAGATTCTGGATATTAGCCCTTTGTCAGATGAGTAGGTTGCAAAAATTTTCTCCCATTCTGTAGGTTGCCTGTTCACACTGATGGTAGTTTCTTTTGCTGTGCAGAAGCTCTTTAATTGGATCCCATTTGTCAATTTTGGCTTTTGTTGCCATTGCTTTTGGAGTTTTAGACATGAAGTCCTTGCCCACGCCTATGTCCTGAATGGTATTGCCTAGGTTTTCTTGTAGGATTTTAATGGTTTTAGGTCTAACATTTAAGTCTTTAATCCATCTTGAATTAATTTTTGTATAAGGGATAAGGAAGGGATCCAGTTTCAGCTTTCTATATATGGCTAGCCAGTTTTCCCAGCACCATTTATTAAATAGGGAATCCTTTCTCCATTTCTTGTTTTTGTCAGGTTTGTCAAAGATCAGATAGTTGTAGATATGCGGCATCATTTCTGAGGGCTCTGTTCTGTTCCATTGATCTATGTCTCTGTTGTGGTACCAGTACCATGCTGTTTTGGTTACTGTAGCCTTGTAGTATAGTTTGAAGTCAGGTAGCGTGATGCCTCCAGCTTTGTTCTTTTGGCTTAGGATTGACTTGGCGATGCGGGCTCTTTTTTGGTTCCATATGAACTTTAAAGTAGTTTTTTCCAATTCTGTGAAGAAAGTCATTGGTAGCTTGATGGGGATGCCATTGAATCTATAAATTACCTTGGGCAGTATGGCCATTTTCACGATATTGATTCTTCCAATCCATGAGCATGGAATGTTCTTCCATTTGTTTGTATCCTCTTTTATTTCATTGAGCAGTGGTTTGTAGTTCTTGAAGAGGTCCTTCATGTCCCTTGTAAGTTGGATTCCTAGGTATTTTATTCTCTTTGAAGCAATTGTGAATGGGAGTTCACTCATGATTTGGCTCTCTGTCTGTCTGTGATTGGTGTACAAGAATGCTTGTGATTTTTGTACATTGATTTTGTATCCTGAGACTTTGCTGAAGTTGCTAATCAGCTTAAGGAGATTTTGGGCTGAGACAATGGGGTTTTCTAGATATACAATCATGTCATCTGCAAACAGGGACAATTTGACTTCCTCTTTTCCTAACTGAATACCCTTTATTTCCTTCTCCTGCCTGATTGCTCTGGCCAGAACTTCCAACACTATGTTGAATAGGAGCGGTGAGAGAGGGCATCCCTGTCTTGTGCCAGTTTTCAGAGGGAATGCTTCCAGTTTTTGCCCATTCAGTATGATATTGGCTGTGGGTTTGTCGTAGATAGCTCTTATTATTTTGAGATACGTCCCATCAATACCTAATTTATTGAGAGTTTTTAGCATGAAGGGTTGTTGAATTTTGTCAAAGGCCTTTTCTGCATCTATTGAGATAAACATGTGGTTTTTGTCTTTGGTTCTGTTTATATGCTGGATTACATTTATTGATTTGTGTATGTTGAACCAGCCTTGCATCCCAGGGATGAAGCCCACTTGATTATGGTGGATAAGCTTTTTGATGTGCTGCTGGATTCGGTTTGCCAGTATTTTATTGAGGATTTTTGCATCAATGTTCATCAAGGATATTGGTCTGAATTTCTCTTTTGTGGTTATGTCTCTGCCAGGCTTTGGTATCAGGACGATGCTCGCTCCATAAAATGTGTTAGGGAGGATTCCCTCTTTTTCTATCGATTGGAATAGTTTCAGAAGGAATGGTACCAGTTCCTCCTTTTACCTCTGGTAGAATTCGGCTGTGAATCCATCAGGACCTGGACTCTTTTTGGTTGGTAAGCTATTGATTATTGCCACAATTTCAGAACCTGTTATTGGTCTATTCAGAGATTCAACTTCTTCCTGATTTAGTCTTGGGAGGGTGTATTTGTCGAGGAATTTATCCATTTCTTCTAGATTTTCTAGTTTATTTGCATAGAGGTGTTTGTAGTATTCTCTGATGGTAGATTGTATTTCTGTGGGATCGGTGGTGATATCCCCTTTTTCATTTTTTATTGCATCTATTTGATTCTTCTCTCTTTTCTTCTTTATTCGTCTTGCTAGCGGTCTATCAATTTTGTTGATCTTTTCAAATAAGCAGCTCCTGGATTCATTAATTTTTTGAAGGGTTTTTTGTGTCTCTATTTCCTTCAGTTCTGCTCTGATTTTAGTTATTTCTAGCCTTCTGCTAGCTTTTGAATGTGTTTGCTCTTGCTTTTCTAGTTCTTTTAATTGTGATGTTAGGGTGTCAGTTTTGGATCTTTCCTGCTTTCTCTTGTGGGCATTTAGTGCTATAAATTTCCCTCTACACACTGCTTTGAACGTGTCCCAGAGATTCTGGTATGTTGTGTCTTTGTTCTCGTTGGTTTCAAAGAACATCTTTATTTCTGCCTTCATTTCATTATGTACCCAGTAGTCATTCAGGAGCAGGTTGTTCAGTTTCCATGTACTTGAGCGGTCTTGAGTGAATTTCTTAATCCTGAGTTCTAGTTTGATTGCACTGTGGTCTGAGAGAGAGTTTGTTATAATTACTGTTCTTTTACATTTGCTGAGGAGAGCTTTACTTCCAACGATGTGGTCAATTTTGGAATAGGTGTGGTGTGGTGCTGAAAAAAATGTATATTCTGTTGATTTGGGGTGGAGAATTCTGTAGATGTCTATTAGGTCCACTTTATGTAGAGCTGAGTTCAATTCCTGGATATCCTTTTTAACTTTCTGTCTCATTGATCTGTCTAATGTTGACAGTGGGGTGTTAAAATCTCCCATTATTATTGTGTGGGAGTTTAAGTCCCTTTGTAGGTCACTCAGGACTTGCTTTATGAATCTGGGTGCTCCTGTGTTGGCTGCATATATATTTAGGATAGTTAGCTCTTCTTTTTGAATTGATCCCTTTACCATTATGTAATGGCCTTCTTTGTCTCTTTTGATCTTTGTTGGTTTAAAGTCTATTTTATCAGAGACTAGGATTGCAACCCCTGCCTTTTTTTGTTTTCCATTTACTTGATAGATCTTCCTCCATCCCTTTATTTTGAGTCTATTTGTGTCTCTGCACGTGAGATGGGTTTCCTGAATACAGCACACTGATGGGTCCTGACTCCTTATCCAGTTTGCTGGTCTATGTCTTTTAACTGGAGCATTTAGCCCATTTACATTTAACGTGAATATTGTTATGTGTGAATCTGATCCTGTCATTATGATGTTAGTTCGTTACTTTGCTCGTTAGTTGCTGCAGTTTCTTCCTAGCCTCGATGGTCTTTACAATTTGGCGTGTTTTTGCAGGGGCTGGTACCGGTTGTTCCTTTCCATATTTAGTACTTCCTTCAGGAGCTCTTTTAGGGCAGGCCTGGTGGTGACAAAATCACTCAGCGTTTGCCTCTCTGTAAAGTATTTTATTTCTCCTTCACTTATGAAGCTTAGTTTGGCTGGATAGGAAATTCTGGGCTGAAAATTCTTTTCTTTAAGAATGTTGAATATTGGCCCCCACTCTGTTCTGGCTTGTAGAGTTTCTGCTGAGAGATCAGCTCTTAGTCTGATGGGCTTCCCTTTGTGGGTAACCCGACCTTTCTCACTGGCTGCAGTTAACATTTTTTCCTTCATTTCAACTTTGGTGAATCTGACAATTATGTGTCTTGGAGTTGTTCTTCTCAAGGAGTATCTTTGTGGCATTCTCTGTATTTCCTGAATCTGAATGTTGGCCTGCCTTGCTAGATTGGGGAAGTTCTCCTGGATAATATCTTGCAGAGTGTTTTCCAACTTGGTTCCATTCTCCTCATCATTTTCAGGTACACCAATCAGACGTAGGTTTGGTCTTTTCACATAGTCCCAAATTTCTTGGAGGCTTTGTTCATTTCTTTTTATTCTTTTTTCTCTAAACTTCCCTTCTCTCTTCATTTCATTCATTTCATCTTCCATCAGCGATACCCTTTCTTCCAGTTGATCGCATCTGCTACTGAGACTTCTACAATCTTCGCATAGTTCCCGATACTTGGCTTTCAGCTCCATTAGCTCCTTTAAGCCCTTCTCTCCATTGGTTATTCTAGTTACCCAGTCTTCTAATTTTTTTTTCAAAGTTTTTAACTTCTTTGCTATTGTTTTGAATTTCCTCTCGTAGCTCAGAGTAGTTTGATCGTCTGAAGCCTTCTTCTCTCAACTCGTCAAAGTCATCCTCCATCCAGCTTTGTTCTGTTGCTGGTGAGGAACTGTGTTCCTTTGGAGGAGGAGAGGAGCTCTGTTTTTTAGAGTTTCCAGTTTTTCTGCTCTGTTTTTTCCCCATCTTTGTGGTTTTATCTACTTTATGTCTTTGATGATGGTGATGTACAGATGCGTTTTTGGTGTGGATGTCCTTTCTGTTTGTTAGTTTTCCTTCTACCAGACGGGACCCTCAGCTGCAGGTCTGTTGGAGTTTGCTAGAGGTCCACTCCAGACCCTGTTTGGCTGGGTGTCAGCAGTGGTGGCTGCAGAACAGCGGATTTTCGTGAGACCACAAATTCAGCTGTCTGATAGTTCCTCTGGAAGTTTTGTCTCAGAGGAGTACCTGGCCGAGTGAGGTGTCATTCTGTCCCTACTGGGGGAGTGCCTCCCAGTTAGGCTGCTCAGGGGTGAGGGACCCACTTTAGAAGGCAGTCTGTCTGTTCTCAGATCTCCAGCTGTGTGCTGGGAGAACCACTACTCACTTCAAAGCTGTCAGTCAGACAGGGACATTTAAGTGTGAGGAGGTTCCTGCTGACTTTTTGTTTGTCTGTGCCCTGCCCCCAGAGGTGGAGCCTACAGAGGCAGGCCAGCCTCCTTGAGCTGTGATGGGCTCCACCCAGTTCGAGCTTCCTGGCTGCTTTGTTTACCTAAGCAAGCCTGGGCAATGGCGGGCGGCCCTCCCCCAGCGTCGCTGCCGCCTTGCAGCTTGATCTCAGACTGCTGTGCTAGCCATCAGTGAGACTCCGTGGGCATAGGACCCTCCGAGCCAGGTGCGGGACACAATCTCCTAGTGTGCCATTTTCCAGGCCCGTTGGAAAAGCGCAGTATTAGGATGGGACTGACCCGATATTCCAGGTGCCGTCTGTTACCCCTTTCTTTGACTAGGAAAGGGAACTCCTTGACCCCTTGCGCTTCCCGAGTGAGGCAATGCCTCGCCCTGCTTCGGCTTGCGCACAGTGCGCTTCACCGACTGTCCTGCACCCACTGTTTGGACTCCCTAGTGAGATGAAACCGGTACCTCAAGCAGAAATGCAGAAATCCCCCGTCTTCTGTGTCGCTGGGGCTGGGAGCTGGAGACCGGAGCTGTTCTTATTCGGCCATCTTGGCTCCACCCCCCAAAAACAAAATATTTTCTAAATGCTTCACAATTTTAAAATAAAGCAAAATATTTAAAAAATTGATTAAAGGAAGTGAGACAAAAAAGTAAAAAGCTGTCTGAAAATTTTAAAATTACTGTAGTTATATATATTTAATATGCAGTATTTGGTATTCAGCTTATTAACTGATATCCGTCCTTAAGAGTTAATAATTGATCTGAACTCTCAACAGTAGTAAAACTGCACTGTGTGGTAAAGACACATGCAAGTTCCATGAAAATTTTACCAACCAAGTGAATAACTTTACAGAATACATAGACACAGTGATTTATACCAGTAATCTCTTTAAAGTGAGGTTTTGCTAGGAAACTATGCCATTTTCTTGACAAGCTCACATCTTGTTATTGAGTATCACTGGAATGGGGCAGAGCACATGTGGGATGGAGCGGGAGTAAGTGCTTGTGCATTTTTGCTTCCTCACTGGCTCCTCTCCCTCCACCGTGAGATCATACCTGGGTTAGTGTGCTAAAGAATGAGAGATTAGAACACAGGTGAATACTTTCAGCTGAGGGCAAACTATGTCAACCAATGTCTGCCTGACCCACCAGCTGAAAACCGATGCATGTGTAAGATCCACTGCTCCCAGCTCAGATAGGCAGAACCAGTTAACTAATCTATAGACATTTGAAAAATAATAAGTGATTGTTTTAAGCTATTAAATTTGGAGGTGGTATGTTATAAAAAGTTATGGCAGTGATAACTAACAGATGCTCTATCATACTAGGATGACATGATAAAGATATGTGGGACAGTAACTGGCTAGGGATAAAGGGATGAGTGAACCTTATATTTTTAAAGGAAGGGAATATACACACATATACAGAGAGAGATAATAATAGACTTGCTTATTTAATTGTATACTAATTATCTTATCCAAGACAGGCAGGGGAAGTGCTGTACAATGTCTTGAATAGAAAGCAGAGAGTAGGATCAGCCCAAGTGGATAGTGTTGAACCCCACAAGAATGGATATAAGTTTATCTAGTAAGTGATTACATTGGAAAAATGGTTCCGAGGACAGGTTTTTTTTCACACTCTAACCTATCGGGAGCACATGGAAATTCTCTTCTGGCACATAATTTTTAGAGTTGTTAATGGAAATTTAGGACATAACATGCGTTAAAATGCCTTGTCTACTAGTGTCCAAAATAAGTTGGGTGCTTTGTGTGTTTCTTGTGTCCCTTCAATGTCTATATAAACTTCTTAAGAGCCTCAGCATTCTGAAATTCAGATAATGACCAGTAAAACACAACCTTTATTTCTTCTAAGCCTGAAAGCTACACATTGTTTTAGTTAATTCTTAATTTCTTCCAAAGTATAAATTTTGTAGAGATGTTGATATCCTTTAATCCAGTATTTAGGAAGTATGCCATTTAATTTTATGTAAGTTGCTTAGTTTATTTTTTCAGACTTTTTTTCAAGAAATTCCATTTCCTAAAAAATACCCATGGGAGCCTTGGATAAGGATGAAAATGCTAAATTATATGCATAAAATACAAAATTAAAAATCAGTGACGTTTTTCAAGTTACATAAACTTGTCTTCCATTTGTAGTAGGTGTTTCGTGTTACTATTAGCTGGATGAGTAGTAATACCAGTTAAAGCCCTCACGTTCCACATTTCCAAGTGATACAGGGCAAAGTATTTTGCCATCATGGACTTCAGATTTCATAAAGAAAGTGCTTCCATTTCTCTTATTAAATGAATTCTCTGAACTCCTAAAATGTATAAACTTTATGAGTATGTGGAACATGAGCCTCCCTCTCTGCCTTCTGCTTTCAGAATGATGTCAGTGCTTGAAAACGGAAAACAGTTCAGTGTCTTTAGGGGTTCCTGATCCAACAATTACTTATTCCGTTCATCTTCTATAGAAGCATTTCTGATGATGTTTGAATTTGACTTTCAGTCTGAGCCAAATGTATATGGCTTTTTTTTCTGCTTAGTATTCATTATCACACTTACTCTTGAAATTATAAAAAACTGTTGTGAAGCAAACAGAAGTGAGTAAGTTACCTCAAATCTTTTCATGCGTCAGCATCCATGACTGTGGAAGAGGCAGCAGTTTATTTTCGCATGAAATGTGTCAAGTTTCTGTAGTCAAACTATACAAAGCTGGGCTGCACCTAATTATTGGTATAAATTACATAAGGCATCTAAACAGTGATAATTTAGAAGACTCAAAGCACTGCTATTCACTTAAATCTGAAGAGGATCTGACTGGACACATGTATCTCTGACAAAAAGTCCGAGTGCCATGTAGATGTTTATGTTGGCTTTCCTTGATTCTCGGCCAGTAACTTCTGTGAGGTCCGATAAGGCAAGCAATGAATTCTCTCTTAGCCTCATCTTCTTCATTTGTAAAATTGTTAAATATTTTGCAGGACTTCTTCATACTCAGATTTTAATTGTGGTTGGCTTAGAACTCTTTCTCTTTCAACATTGTCTTCATTTCTCCACCGTTTTACTAAACCTTAGTCGTGATTGTTGATATGTCCTCAAGTGTCATATACGCACCACGTTCCTTGGAGGTGGTAGAGTGTAGTGAATAGTCAAACAGGTTCTGGGTTTAAATCCTGCATCTTCTGCTTCCTAGCTGTGTGATTTGGGTCAGGCTAGTTGCTATCTGAGCCTCATTTTCCTCATCTGATTGTTTTAAAGACAAAATAGTATATAAGACAAAAGAGATAAACAATATGTGAAAATATTCCAGCCTCTGACACATCGAAATTCTCAAGAAATATTTACTGTTCTCAGAACAATATTCTATTCTATTCACAATAACAATTGTTAAAATTTTTATGCCTGTTCTAAGCTAAAATCTCTACAAGTCCAAGGGTTAATCAAGAAACATTAAATGTCCCCCAAATAATTATTTCTATTTAACATACTTTAATTTTAAAACAGTTTTAGGTTCACAGCAAAACTGAGCATTGAAGTGTAAAAGCTTTAAGATAATTTTTTGCCCTTTCAGTATTTAATTTATTTTATTTAGACCTGATTAATTATAAAATTATTTTTCCTTAGCCAGGGGAATTCAATATTACGTTATAAAGATATTTCAACTGGAAAGCGTTTTTTATTTTTTTTATTTATTTTTTTTTTTGAGACGGAGTCTGGCTCTGTCGCCCAGGCTGGAGTGCAGGGGCACGATTTCGGCTCACTGCAAGCTCCGCCTCCCAGGTTCACCCTGTTCTCCTGCCTCAGCCTCCCTAGTAGCTGGGACTACAGGCACCTGCCACCATGCCTGGCTAATTTTTTGTATTTTTAGTAGAGACGGTATTTCACCATGTTAGCCAGGATGGTCTCGATCTCCTGACCTCGTGATCCACCCACCTCGGGCTCCCAAAGTTAATTTTTGAATATATTTCAGATTTTGCTCTAGCATATTTAATGAGATATTAATGTTACTATACAATCTAAATTTTGGCATATCATTTGATATCCCTCAGCGTTTAAAAATCCTTTGTCATTATAGCTTGTACTCTCTGTCTTTTAATAGTGAACTTAATCTATTCATACTAAATATGATTTTGACATATATGGATATATTTCTGCATCTTTAATAAAATTTCACTGTATTTTTACTTCTTTACTTTTTTCGTTTGTTTTCTGCTTTTCATTGACTTGATTGCATATTTTTCGGGGGTGTGTTGTTTGTATATTTCCTTTTCTATTTAATCTGTGTCGCTTTTCATTGCTCTTTAGTTATTAAATGTTGAATAAAGTGCATTAGCACTAATGAAGCACAAGGTTGCATTAACAAAGTACAACTTGAATCAATCATCTCCTTCTACCTGAACAATTTAAGGGCTATAGAAAATTTTAGATATGATCATCTCTTCCAGTTTTTATGTTATTGCAACTTGTAAATATAATTATGTTTTGTTTTTTAAGTTCCAAGCTAAATAGTCATTATCCTTAATGTTATTATTGCTGTTACTTTGGTTATTGATTATTTAGATACACCAACGTGTTTTCAAGTTTCTGTATAACTCAGTGCCACTTAGATCTCACTCTTTTCTTCTCATTGAAGCTTATGTGTTGGTGCTCTTTGGCATGTAAACTCAATCATTTATTTGAATGTGTGTGTGTGTGTCTGTGGCAGGGTCTCAGGCTTTCACCCAGGCTGCAGTGCTGTGGTGCAATCATGGTTCACTGCAGCCTTGACTTTCTGGGCTCAAGCAGGTCTCCCACCTCAGCCTCCTGGGTAACTGGGACTACAGGCATTTGCCACCACGCCCACCCCAGGATAATTGTTTGTATTTTTAGTAGAAATGAAGTTTCGCCATCTTGTCCAGGCTGGTCTTGAACTCTTGAGCTCAAGCAGTCTGCTCTCCCCAGCCTCCCAAAGTGCTGAGATTACAGGCATGAACAACCATGGCTGTCCTGAAAATTATCTTATTTTATATATCTTACTCTTAATAATTTAGAAAGGTTTAAAATAATAGATTGATAGATATTTTCTCTTAGCACTTTGAAGAGTTTAAAATCATAGGTTGATGGAAATTTTCTCTTAGCACTATTGTCTTTTATAATTTCAAGATACTTTCATTTTAAATTATGAGTGGAAAACGGAAATAACCTAAAAGGGCACAATTACTAGACTGACAGTATTATGGGTTGAATTGTGTACCTTCAGCAAATAATGAGGCGGTAATTCCAGTAGCTGTGAATGTGACCTTGTATGGCAATACAGCCTTTGCAGATGACCAAGTCAGGATGAGGTCATTAGGATGGGTCCAATCCAATATGACTCTGTCCTTTCAAAAAGGAGAAATGTGGACACAGGGAAAGATAGGCATACAGAGAAGGCGATGTGAAGACACAGGAAGAATGCCATTGATAAGCCAAGCGATATGGTCTGGCTTAGCTCCCGTAACTCCCATGTGTTGTGGGAGGGATTTGGGGGAGGTAATTGAATCATGGTTGTAGCTTCCATAACTCCCATGTGTTGTGGGAGGGACCTGGTGAGAGATCATTGAATCACGGTGTTTTTTTCCCCATGCTGTTCTTGTGGTGGTGAATGAGTCTCACAAGATCTGTTGGTTTGATAAGGGGTCTCCTCTTTGCTTGGTTCTCATTCTCTCTTGCCTGCCGCCATGTGAAATGAGCCTTTCGTCTTCTGCCATGACTATGAGGCCTTCCCAGCACATGGAACTGTGAGTTCAGTAAACCTCTTTTTCTGTATAAATTACCCAGTCTCTGGTATGTCTTTATGAGCAGCAGGAGAACAGACTAAAACACCAAGAAACACCCAAAGCTGCAAGACATTAGGAGAGAGACTTCTCTGGAAAGCTTTTTCCTTTTGGCTCTCAGAAAGAGCCACCTTTTCAACACCATGATTTTAGACTTCTACCCTCCAGAACTCTGAGACAGTACACTTCTGATTAAGCCACCCACTGTGCGCTGTTTTGTTAGGGCAGTCCCAGGAAAGTACTACAGCTACAAATCGTAAACAGAAACAAGAGCCAGGAGAAACCAGAACCTTCAACCCTCCATGTAGTACTCTATCCTTTCTTTCTGGAGGTTTTCAGAAGGCATTTCAAGGATTCAGCAGGGGGTTGGCAGACCATGCTGGGCCCACTGTGTCCCATTCCTGCCAGATTCCTGCAGGAACTGCACGGTTTACTAGGTTACACTTTCTTTTCTGTTTATGGCTTCTCAGGATGCACACTTGACCCTATGCCCTCTCTTAATCCTGGCAGCCCCCCATACTCTGCCTAAATAAATACCAGTGGACATAACTACCAACATGCCAAAGTCCTCAACATCTCATATTCCATGCAAGAATACGTAGAGAGGCTCTTTATACTGTCATAGATTATACCAGCCGGGTATCCAAGTGATGTCAACAGGGCCCCAGTGTTTTTAGACATTTTAATAAAAATTCCTTTTTAAAAAATGAGATTTTGCTATAAAGTCATGCTTATAATCCCTATGTTCTTTTCTTGACAGTATGTTTTTCCAAAAGAATCCTCAGCCATCCACATAAAAACAGTTTCCATATATGCGAACTGGAAATTTTTATAACTGGTAGAAACAGACTAAAAACTGGACTTTCAAAAAATACAGTTGGCCTTTCATGTGTACGAGCTCCACATTCATAGGTTCAACCAACTATGGATAGAAAATACAGTATTCCCAGATTGGGCAGCCCAAGGATGCAGAGGGCTCAGTTTTAATTTTCCCAGGTTATACAGGACCAATGTTGGAATTTTAGCATTTCTGGATTTTGGCATCCATCAGGGTTCTAGAACTATTCCCTCATGGAGAACGTGGAAGCACTGTATATACCAATGGCAAATAAGCAGTGAAAATTTGCTTTACGCCACTAGTCATTAGGAAAACGCAATTAAAACTGCAATGAGATGCCCTATACAGCTACTAGGATGGCTATAATAAAATCACAGAAGACGGAGTACTGATGAGGATATGTAGAAACATCAGTGGTATAGTTGCTTTGGAAAACAATAGGGAAGTTTCTTTTAAATTTAAATATACATTTATCACATGACTCAACTATCAATTCCTGGATGTTTACCCAAGAGAAATAAAAGCATATTCATACAGAGACCCATTTGCTAATGTTTATAGCAACTTTATTTGCATGGCCTTAAACTAGAAATAATCCAGAGGCCCATGTATTAGTAAAGGTATAATCAAATGGAACACTAGTTTGCGATAAAAAAATTACAATATAGACATATGTAACAGCATGAATAAATCTCCAACGCATTAAGTAAACTCAATAAAAAACAATCAAGGCTACATAGTATATGATTCAATTTTTGTGACATTATTTAATAGCCAAAACTGTAGCCACCCAAATCTGAGTGGGGTAGACAGGGGCTAGGTGTCAGGTTGGGGGTGAGGACTGATTACTAAGGGGCACCAGGTAACATAGTACTTTAGGTTGCTGTAACAGAATATCATAGACTGGGTAGTTTATAAACAACCAAAATTTATTTTTCACAGTTTTGGAGACTAGAAGTTCAAATTCAAGTTACTGACAGATTCAGTGCCTGGTAATGACTCACTTCCTGATTCAGAGGTGGCTGTCATTCTTTGGTCTCCTCACATTGTAGAAGGACGGGATATCTCCAGGGTCTCTTATAAAAAGCACTATCTCCTTTGATTAAGTCTCTGTTCTTATGACCTAATCACCCTCCATAGCCTCCAACTCCCAATACCGTTATATTGGGTATTAGATTTCAGCATAAAATTTCAGAAGAATATAAAAATTGAATCTATAGAAGAAGGGAATTTTTAGGATGAAATGTCTCCATTGAAGTGGTTGTTACACTACTGTAAACATTTGTCAAAAATCATCAAAATGAACACTTAGAAAATGCTGTTATATATAATTATCGTTTGGTTGTGTCCCTCCAAAAGGCATGTGTTGGAACATAATCCAATGAACCACTGTTGGGAGGTGGGGCCCAATGGGAAGTGTTTAGGTCATGAAGGCAGAAGCCTTGTGAACAGATTCATGCTGATTTAAAATAACTTAAGGCTGGGAGTTCAATCTCTTGCTGTCTCACCTTCCACCATGAGATGACACAGAAAGAAGGTCCTCACCAGACACTTGCCTTTGCATCTTGGATTTTCCAGTTTCCAGAACCATGAAGAATCTCTACAAATTGCCCAGTCTCTTATATTCCATTATAGCAGCACAGACTGAATGGAACTATACATGCATTGCATTTGAATGAATATTAGTAAGAAATTAAACTTTCACCACAATAAAGGAATCTTTGAATGAGCACTGGGTCCCTCTGAGCAAGGACATGGACAGATGTTATGTAAGAGAAAGGACTGGATCAGAACTTTGAGAGCAGAAAGCATCAAATATTCTACAGCTTGAGCCTTCTGTAATGGTAGCAGTAGGAACTGAAGATTCCTATGTTTTTGTTATCTTACATGGTGAATTGGACTCCACTAATGGAGGGGCTTAAGATATGAGCAGCCATTTATTTTGTATAAACAGTTGTGCAAAATGAATGTGCCAATAAACCATAACAAAATAAATTGGGAGAGCTTCAAATCTAATCCACCTTTTAGGAAGTCTATGATGGATAGACTTGACCTACAGAATCTAGGCACACTTTTGATAAGCCAATAATTTCCTCTCTATATAAATACCCCTAATTCAGGCTTCAGGGGCTAAAAAGTGTTTCCAGAGTTGCAACAAAATGATCAATACTTCAACAATATAACACACACTACAAGATTCCTTACTTTGAATGTTGAATATGTGTAGATATACAGATACTAACAGAAGAAATTAAAGTTTGGCAGCTTTTGAAAATGTAGTCATTCAAATATGTAAGGCATTGTTTTATGACACAACCAAAAATAAAGTTTTCATATTTCTTTATTCAGTATTTTACATAATCTAGGGAGATATAAACTTCTGGCTAACAACAAAATAAATGTTCGCTTAGGAAACAAGACTCTCAGACTTAAACATCGTTACAAAAATACATATGTGACCAGCTATGTTTGGTTTCTCCACTGTCCTTTGGTTGCACTCTAATTTTTCCAGCTTGAAGTATCTTGTCCTTATGCATTTTTAGACATCCAATACAGAGGTAATATTTATTTATTCAGTATTTGTCACTTTGAGAGTACTATGTTTTCTCAGATCTGAATCATCAAGTTGTTCTTGAATATTATACATTTCATTTTCAGGGTAGAATAAACTTTGTACTGATTATATTTGAATTTGTTACTTGAAGTGGAAATTGTAAGTGATAGCAGAAAGCCTGAGTGCTTTGAAATGAGGAATACTGGATAGTGAAATATTGGTTTAAATTCTGGATCTTCCAGTGATAGCTGCCATCAAGGACACAATTTCTTATCATTTTTAGCTTTAAATCACTCAATTTGGACATAGAAATAATAAACACATTTTACAAAGTTATGCTGGTGTGATGAGATCAGCATTCAGTAAAGGGAAGCTGATACGACTGTCAGTCAACGGATTCATCTAGCTATTTACCTACCCTTCTTTTGTTTTCCTCTCTGCAGCCCAAAGATTTAAGTTCAAATTCTGGATTGATGGTTTATTACATCTGTGACTTTTAGCAAGTTATGTACTTTGCAGTCTAAAATTTCACACTTATAAAGTATGATATTAACATTAAAGAGTCTATAAGAATCTAGTTTAGTGCCTGAAATATAGTAGGTGCTCATTTAATGACAGCTACTGCTATTTTAACTTTTAGACATCACTATTACTACAAAACTGGCTTTGATATTTTACCTTTCTAAAATCTATTTTTTTGCTTCCTAAAATGCAGACTGTCCTGCATCCAAACTATATTGGAAATTAAATATTTTAATGGAAAATAAAAATCACACACAGGTCAAGTAAGTTATAGTGGTTTTGAACAAAAGGCATACAATTTCTTTTTAAAAAAATATAAAAAGTATTAAAACTATGTTCAACACGAATATACTTATATGTGTATTATATACATGCTGGAAATATCAGTTTTTAAGGGACTACATAGCAGCTACATGTTTTGATAATTGACATTATTCAGCAAATTTTTCTAATACATGAAGTATGTCAAATGATGAGTTCAGTATAACATTTTTATCTGCATTGCTTTGTTACTTTTGTGCATTACTATTAAATGCATTGTTATATGTTGCTGTAAGTTGTATTATTGCATATTAAAATCATTCTTAGATAAAATAAAAATCAACAAGGTCATTTGCACAGCTCGAGAAAATGTTTTTATCATACAGAGATTACGCATTTTTCTTTTAGCACTTTTTTTTGCATGAAATCAATTATTTCAGGTTTTTTTTTTTAGAAAAAACAGCTTCCAGGTAAAGTAAATATTTTCACTTTTAGCTACACATGGATATCCTCCATTATTTATGTTGTCATATACTTATCTTAGTAAAAGGTTTGACTAAAAATAACTGCTTATCCAAAGTGTACTTATGTTAAGTGTAGATATATTTTGAGTAAATAAAAAGCAGGTATTTTTTTCAGAGATAATCTTAAAAATGCTTTTTCATGAATCTGGAAGTTAAATAGCTGGAAATGAAATCCAGAAGTAAATGATACCACTTGTAAACATACCTCTGACATTAGGAGTATACAGGAAATTATGACAAGTGTCTGTTATCATAGATAAGTAAGGGTATCCCATGGGTAACTAAAAATGAGCATATTTAATGGGAGCCAAGTTTCGTATTTTTAAAAGACATGGAGAAATTTATTTCATAAGAAAAATCTGTTTAAAATGGAAAATCTTTGTAAAAAAACTACTCTTTTTAAAATCCTTTGCTAATGGCCTTCTTGAACTTTATCTTAATGTATATAAGAATTCTTCAAAAATCACATTATATAATTAATTAAGGATTTTAGAGAAAATTAGAAAGATACTGCAATATGTCAACAATGTTTAAAACTGATGTTAAATAAGTCTGGGCGCAGTGCCTCACTCCTGTAATCCCAGCACTTTTGTAGGCGGGTCACCTGAGGTCAGGAGTTCAAGACCAGCTTGGCCAACATGGTGATACCCCAACTCCACTAAAAATATGCAAATTACCTGTGTGTGGTGGTGGATACCTCTAGTTACAACTACTCTGGGAGGCTGAGGCAGGAGAATTGCTTGAAACTGGGAGGTGGAGGTTACAGTGAGCCGAGATCACGCCACTGCACTCCAGCCTGAGAGACAGAGCAAGACTGTTAAAAAAAAAAAAAAGAAAAAAATATCGCTGCTAAATACGTTTCTGGCTATTACTAATTTCTATTTGTGATGGTCTAGTTTGTGCTTTTCTTTTTTAATAAAGACTTGTTTTTTAAAAGAAAGCACAGTGATCTGGATGATGTCTTATGGTAAAGCCTTGGGGTAAACTCCAAAGGGTAAGTATTAGCAGTGTCGATGCCACCTCATTACAGTAACCACAATACCACATTTAAAGTGAAAAAAAAATCAGACTTTTGTGAAGTGTCTTGCAAATTCAAATCCTTTCTATGATGGCAAATAAAACAGGAATTTGGAGCACCAAACTTGCCCCTTCCTCTGCAATAAACTAAACACAAAAGTTTCAAACATGTTTTAGAATGAATTCCTAATTTTATACATCAAATGACCACCCTCTCATCACATTGAATACCTATGGTAAGAAATTAGAATTCTCTCTCTCGTCCTTCCTTGTTAGTGTAGGGTAGAAGGGATTTTTTTTTCTCATCCATCACTAGGTTCATGGCTGAAGCACCTATAACAAAAGACAGTTTAACAACAGAAAAGCGTACATATTTATTTAATGTAAATTTTATGTGACATGTGGACCTTCAGAAATGAAGACCCAAAGAAATGGCGAAATCTATGTATATTTATGCTTAGGTTGGATGGGGAGTAGACAGTCATGAGGAAGCATGATTGAACAGAGGGAGTATGATCTAATGGTAATAAGCTGGGGGAACTTAGCAAGGCCTGTTTGTTCATATTACTTTCTGTGTCCCAGTGTGACATTCCTTGTCTCCAGATATGAGGCACATGAGGCTCTTATCACATACTTCAGAGGAAGATCAGATTTTTTTTTTTTTTTTTTGAGACAGTGTCTCCTCTGTCGCCCAGGCTGGAGGGCAGTGGCGTGATCTCCGCTCACTGCAAGCTGCACCTCCCGGGTTCACACCGTTTTCCTGCCTCAGCCTCCCGAGTAGCTGGGACTACAGGCACTGCCACCACACCCGGATAATTTTTTGTATTTTTAGTAGAGACGAGGTTTCACCGTGTTAGCCAGGATGGTCTCGATCTCCTGACCTCGTGATCCACCCACCTCGGCCTCCCAAAGTACTGGGATTACAGGCGTGAGCCACCGCACCCAGCTGAAGATCAGATTCTTTTACAGCTTGCTTCAGAGAAGAAGGATTGGAGAAGGTCAGAGACCTTTGTCCTTTGTGATTTTCTCAAATGTGAAGGTGCCATCTTCTGGGGTAGCACGTTCTGAACCCAATGCTCTGGGGTAGCGTGTTTTTATTTGTAGAATATCAAGAGAATGGTGTTGCATCTTTCAGAAAACCCAGTCTAGAAAATCTTAGGAATTAAATATACAACCTAATTTTATACATTTTTCTAATTTCTATTTATGGTTAATATTTGAAGAAACATTCCCTCATGCATATATAGTTTTAGTTTAATGTAAGTGGATAAGATACATAATAGTGCTGGTTGCAAAGATTTTGTGTTCCAGAAGAGTTCAATAATATTTTCCTTAAAGGTTGGCTTGTAAGAAGAAAATTTATTTCCAACATTTTAATCTTTGACTCTGCATTAGCCATTTTCAAGTAGATAAATTAATTTTTTTCACTTGAGTTATTTACTGAAAATTTGTGAACTTAATTGCTGAAAAGCTTCAGCTTTTGCTGTTTTTTTTTTTTTCGCTAATCAGTGATTCAGTGATTACTATTTCTTTTCTATTTTCTTTATATGTACTGTAATTTCTCAATGGCATTCAAAAAACCCTGGAAAGCACATTGAAAGTGGAATTATTTGAGCTGGACATATACTTGTGCATTAAAAAATTCTCCAAATATGTCTTTAAAACTTAATTAAAAATGTCAACTTAGAAACTTAATGTGCCTGGGTCTTAGTCCAGAGGACAGTGGTATCAGCTCAAACAGGAAGATAATGGAAGGGGATTTGAACTTTATGATAAGGACTCCTGGTCAGTTTAAGAAAGACAATGACAGGATCAGAATATACGTTACTGCCTGCTGTGTATATGCAGCAATAGCGGTTATACCTGGTTCTTTGTCTCCAAATCAGAGCACAGGCCCAACAAGAACAATCCTCGGTCCACTTATGAGGGAGTCTTATCCACTCAGTTGGAGGGATGGTTTCCCTGCATATTGCTGCAAACTTCCTGTCACTGCCCCAGAGGTTTAGAATTAGCATTAATGACCTTCAAACAGCTTAATTTCCCCAGAGTCATTGAACACAGCTAGTTGGCCCTACTAGGCTGAAAGCCATATGGCATCAATTGTAACTGTTTTGCTACCATTTCCCAACATAACCACCTGCCTGATTTACTGTTTGCTGGATGCTCACCTTGAATGTGAATATGTCCACATAATTTTTTTCTTTAAATTAAGAAATGTAGTTTAAAATTATGATTCATTTTATCCTATTAAGATGTTGAAGGGGGATGCTGAAGAAGATTCACATTGTCAGTTTTGTATAAATCCACTTGTTGGAGAAAAGTGTTGAAATGAAATTAACAAAACCATCATATAAATATAAACGTGTAGATTGTTAAAATTACAGTTTTAGGAAATTTGCAACATAAAGTACAAGGTAAATAAATATCTCATTTTGAACTCACATATTTAGTACAAAATATTGCCCAAAATCCATCCTAGGGCTTGGGGATATTTAGAAAAGAGAAGACCCCCAGAGCTATAAATCATTAAAAAACCAGATAGCTTAACTTCAAAATGCATTTTATTTTTCTTAATCTTGGGTTTCAAGATAAAACCTTGAAGAAAACTGTAGAAGCCTTTACTCTTAGCCATAAAATAGACTCCATTTCCCCCCCTTTCCTACCATGTATACTCCCTTCACATTTATCTAATTGTATGCTGTCGTCTATATGCCTTCTTAGAAGTTGCAGGGGCTAATCTTGAGTCTGACAAAGGAAGCTTGGAGACTCAGCTGCAAAATTCCCAAGATTACTGCAAGGTGGCTGGCTAGTCAACAACCCCGCCATTGTTGAGATGCTGCCAGCTCGTGATTCAGGAGGACTGAGACACAAAATAGCCACCAGAGCAAAACACACAGACACTGTACTCAGCACAATTCTTGCGCGCCTTCCTTATCAATTTTTCCACACTTAAACCCCTACCCTCACCCCCAAAATTGAAGTGGTTGGTTTGAATGGGAATCCGGCCACATCCCCTTTACTAGTTTTGTTTAGTAAAATCCCTTTCTTTCTACCAGACCTCACTCTTGTGAATTGGACTCTGCAAGTGGTAAGCATTCAGATCTGTATTCAGTTACAACGAAGTGATCTCTCTGCAATGGATACAGAAAAGATAGGTTCAAGGGGAAATATAGGGGAAGAGGGAGGGGGAACTTAAATATTGGGGATAAATGAATTTGGGATAATTAAAAGCAGACATAGAGAAAATTCTGAAGGGAAACTGGTAATAGTGTATATGGAGACATTGTGCTCCTCAATGGAAATTTTGAGGGTACAATATTGCTTCCATGCATCTCCCTTTCAGCAATTCAGCCCAGTGACTTGATGCAATGACATCACCCGTTCTCTTCTGAGGAAACAGTTTTAGACATTCAAAGCCCAGTTGTTCAATGTAGCCGAGATTCTTTAATTTCTATTTCAGCTAATTAGTAGCAATACAAACTCTTGCCAAACAAGAAATGTGAATTCTTAAAGATTAAATTTTATTTTATCTCTATCTAGAGGTAGGAAACCAATCTTTTGGGAGGCACAAATTAGGATGACAGCCAAAATTCATTTATTCATTCCAAAATAAATCCTTTATGTGTAGCGAATTATTTTTCATAATTCTAGAAAGTGGCATGTTCCAGCAATTATAATTATAAAGTGTACTGTTTTTGGAGGGTAAAATAGTAAGTCACATCATTAAGGTCAAAATGATGTTTAAAGGAAAACTATAACTATGCCTTTAGTATATTAAAATTAGATAATATTTTGTACATCTGTCCCTGCAAAATAAAACACTTTTTGTATGTTTTCTTTGGCTCACACACAACTAAATTTGATGAGATAAAATATACAAATATTTGACAGGGTCAATTTCCTTTTCAAGTTGGATTTTAATTAATTCAATAAGCATGTATTGATGACCTACTGTATGCAATACATTTGGCTATATTTAGCATATCTGATTTTGCTCTATCATCATGGATCGTGATGTTTGTGACGGGGGATGTTTGCGACTGGAAGCTTTTTTTTCCCATTAGCCAAATAAATAAGTAGGTAAATGCTTAAATATTTTTTTAAAAATCCACGTGGTGTTATTTTGAGAGGTATAGAATTTATCTAAGCTCCAGTTCCTTCCATTGGAAAAATGAGTATTTAAATGAGGTAATATGTATAAAGGCAATGGCGGCTGGGCACGGTGGCTTGTGCGTGTAATCCCCGCAATTTGGGAGGCCCAGGTGGGACGATCGCTTTAGCCCGGGAGTTCAAGATCAGCCTGGGCAACAGGGAAAGACCCAGTTTCTACAAAATATTTTTAAAGTTAGCTGGGTTCAGTGGCACGTGCCTGTAGTCCCAGCTACTTGGGAGGCTGTGGCAGAAGGATTGCTTAGGCCTGGGAGGTTAAGGTTGCAGTGAGCTGTGATCGCGCTACTGCACTCCAATCTGAACCACAGAGTGAGACCCTGTCTCTAAAAATAAATACAGAAATAAAGACATACATACATAAAAAATAAGGCAAAGAGTAGGCCCTCAATAACATGAGCTAATATCAATCTGTATTTCCATAAATTGGTATCATTCTATGTATCCATAGCCTCCAAACCTGTTATACTCCAGTCTTTGGCTCCTTTTCCTGTGGCTTTAAAAATTTATATTAGATAAGGAAAAGAATCACACTATATACTTACCCTTAACTGTTTTATAGTTATTTTCAGATTTACATTTCCTGTGGTTACCAAATTACAAATGGCTACATGTAAAAACATACCTTTCTGGACAGTTTAGTTTCTCAAAGTTCAGAGCAACTCATATGCACTTACATGTAAAAATTATATAAAATATGCATATGTTAACTTCTCATATATACTTAAAAGATACCTAACAAAATTGAGAGTTCGCAATGGTGTTACACACATATTTGAAGTTGCAAATAGAAAAAAACAGATATCCAGAAATCAGGCTGAGTTTATACCCTAGAGATATTTGCAATTCCTCCATAATAAAGTGACAGAATTTGTGACTTTGAAGCTAAAAATTATGCATAACTGCATTTTACACCATTTTAGCCATCAACAACTTATATTAACAACTAAATTAAGTTATACATCAAGCCAGAAAAGATCGCAAATTTCTTATGTTCTAGTATTGGAAGAAGAAAGGCATTTTTAGTTTAAAATTTAGTATGTGACACAAAATGGCCAGATGGTGCACACAATCCATTTGTTGCAGGGCTTCTAGTTCTTTCCATGCATTGGAAGAAAACCAGGTGACAAGTTAGGCAGCAGTTTTTATGTAGGACATTTCCAAATTGCATATAATCAGAGAATAAGGATCTAGAAGGTAACTTCCAACTAAAACAAGCCATTCT
Organism: Symphalangus syndactylus; assembly: GCF_028878055.3. Lineage (NCBI taxonomy): Eukaryota > Metazoa > Chordata > Mammalia > Primates > Hylobatidae > Symphalangus > Symphalangus syndactylus. Next base: position 5,341,229 of record NC_072445.2, on the reverse strand, counting down.
GACTCAAAGTCACAAGAATTCAGTCTTAATAATCACAAATGCTTTCTGTTCTCAAGCTTAAAAATCTATTCTCTATTTTCTTTGGACTCACAGTGTCTTAGAACTTTTGCACACATAGTCTTACATTTTCCTCTTCACAGAATGGGATTGGCAGAAAAAATGAGAGAACTTTTTGCAGTTAGTGATTTTTTCCAAGATCACAGAGCTAGTCAATACACCATGTGATTCACATAAAACATGAGAATAGCCAGTATGGGGTACCTAGAAATGAGGAGCATTGCAATTATAATACAAACAAAAATTATACCCCATTTTACTAGTTTGAATCATCACCACAATAAACATGGATTCATAAGTTAGGCTGTGATAGAACCAAAAGAAGACATTTATGTGATTTTTTTTTAATGGCATGCATCTGCTCAGGACAGGCTGTACTTTTTAGAGGAACAACTTTATCCTTCAGTAAAAAATTCTGAAGAAGTGTGATATCAAAGCTCAATTAAACTTGATATTTAAAGTCTTTATACCAAAATAATGAATCTATTCATGAACAATACAAGAATGAGATTTGGCAGGAAAGCTATGTCAGTATATCTCATGTCAGTGCCTAGCTAGGATGCTAATTCACAAGAAAAAATATTGTCATTCTCCAATGTCGGACAGTTATTTGAAGCCTGTCTGCTTTTTTTGGTAGAGATACTTTAAATAAGGAACCTGGGGAAAGAGTTACAGATATCTACTGGCATGAAGAGGAAGACCGTTTACTGAATATAATTGAATGGATATTTTTATGAGTATTGGTATTATTTCAATTTTCAATTAAAAAAATAAACTGGTATATGCAAAATCTTCATGCTCTGGGCCATATTGAAAGATAGTAAATAATTGAAATAAAATGCCGAGATATTGGTGGGGACCCGTCTGCACCTACTAGGGTCTTGATGTTACCTGAGCCCCCTTAGGTATTTTAAATATGTGCCAGAAGACAGTGCTTCTCAGGACATGATTTTTCTATTCCTAAAAATAAGTTACAGGAAAAATAGACAAATGAAGACTAAATGTTTCAAGAGGGAACCCATATAATGGGTTAAATGAGGCATAGGATAGCAGTGTGTGAGGCATTTTGTATTAGAGCTCATTTAAAATAGCACTTTTATCATGGTTGGGACATAACTTCTAAAGAAAAACAAGTTTAGAGCTTTCTATGTATTTTCTATTTCTTTCTTTAGACAATATTACCACGTGGTCTGGTCTAATGCAGCTGTGACACATACACACACACACATCACCGACCAGGATAGGCTGTGCTATTGCTTTTGCTTCTTAGTGTGAATATTGAAAGGCCACAGGGTCACCTTCAGCTCTTTGTACACTGGCTTCCTGTACGTCCTGCTGTGTTTCCTGCTTGAATGCACAAGCCTTATTGCACCGAGTATGTTTTGCAGAAATGTACCTTGATATGCCACATAATTCCCATACACATTTGCGGGCCTGCACTCATTATCTATTGAAAACAATCTGACCGAAAAGTGACAGTCTCGATTGCGATTTTCATTTGATCTTACAAATTATTTCCAAGGGCCACGGTGTTGGCACATTTGTAACTCCTGTGTCTCCTTCACCCTCTACAACAGACTTAGCCCCACCTTTTCATGGAAAAGCACAAGACCCTCAAATCATTGTGTTGTCCTAACGGCTTTCAAAGAATTACTTCCTTCGAAGTTATTTTCCTCTTTTTTTAACTTACATTTCTAAAGCTAGAGTCAGGATAGTTGATTCTGGTGCTGAAAAAAAATCAGTTAATAACGATTTTTATAAACTTCTACACATTTCTTTTGTGTAGGGTTGGTGTCGTGGAATATTGTGCATTTGGAGGTTAGAAAGAAACTGGTTCACTTTTTTTTTTTGAGGCAGGATTTCACTCTGTTGCCCAGGCTGGAGTGCAGTGGTGCGATCTCGGCTCACTGCAACCACCGCCTCCCGGGTTCAAGTGATTCTCCTGCCTCAGCCTCCCAAGTAGCTGGGATTACAGGCACCCGCCACCACGCCCAGTTAATTTTTGTATTTTTAGTAGAAATGGGGTTTCACCATGTTGGCCAGGCTGGTCTCCAACTCCTGACCTCAGGTGATCTGCCTGCCTCGGCCTCCCAAAGTGCTGGTATTACAGGTGAGAGCCAACACGCCTGGCTGGTTCACATTTTAAATATGGTACTTTTTAACCAAATGATTTGGGGCAAGTTTCTCCTGTTTTTCTTTTTTTTTTGAAATAGAGTTTCATTCTTGTTGCCCAGGGTGGAGTTCAATGGCGCGATCTCAGCTCACCACAACCTCCGCCTCCCAGGTTCAAGCGATTCTCCTGCCTCAGCTTCCCTAGTAGCTGGGATTACAGGCATGCACCACCATGCCCAGCTAATTTCATGTTTTTAGTAGAGACGGGGTTTCTCCATGTTGGTAAGGCTGGTCTCAAACTCCCGACGTCAGGTGATCCGCCCGCCTTGGCCTCCCAAAGTGCTGGGATTACAGGCATGAGCCACTGCGCCCGGCCATTTCTCCCCTTTTTCACATGTGTTTTCTCAGCTATAAAATATTATTTATCCCTGTAGATCTCTATTCACCTCGAAAGTCAAGATAAAACTTTCCATTTGCTTCCCAGTATATATTTGGACATTTTGCCATACTGAACTTACCCATGCCTGTTTTTCAGTGTGTTAATTTGTATTACTTTGGAAAAGCTATTATCTTGCCATCCTCTTTGTTGTCTTCTGATTTCTACTCCCTATTTTTCATTGAGATTTTCTTCTGCCCTCAGGTAGTACATGCTCATCCATCTCCATTGTATATCAATAGGCCTTTGAAAATAATCCTAGCTGTAAATCCTGACGATTAAATAATTCAGAATTATTTCCTCATCTGCATCATCCTGATATATATTCCTATGTTGCCCACACTGTGTTCAGTGGTAGAAACACATGCTAAATTATGCATGTACATTTTCTTTTTTCTTTTTTTTTTAGACAGAGTATCACTCTGTTGCCCAGGCTGGAGTGCACTGGCACGATCTTGGCTCACTGCAACCTCTGCCTCCTGGCTTCAAGCGATTCTGCTGCGTCAGCCTCCCAAGTAGCTGAGATTACAGGTGTCCACCACCATGCCTGGCCAATTTTTGTATTTTTACTAGAGACGGGGTTTCATTTGTGGGCTGGGCTGATCTCAAATTCTTGACCTCGTTATCTGCCCTCCTCGGACTCCCAAAGTGCTGGGATTCGCATGTTCATTTTCCAGTCACTATTTATGCATTCTTCAATCATACTGCTTTTCTCAGCATATACATACATAAAATGTTTTCTGTGCATGAAGCCTTATTCTAGGCACTGGGTATAGACTAAAAACAAAAAAAATAGGATAATCTATTCCCCTGCCCCCTTGAAACTCACAGTCAAACAGGAGAAAAATATATGAAACAAAAGAATAAAGTACATAATTTTGTCATTTGAATAAACACAAAGATAGAGTGATATTATAGAACAAAATCCTTAAGTACTTTTGGACAATGAGTAAGAGGTTTTAAAGAAATGCCATTTAAACAGATACTTTAAAAATAAAGAAAGATTCACCGAATGACAGGGATCAAGGAGGACGTATGAATAAGTAAAATTAACCTAGAGAGGAACTTAAGGAAGAAACGTAGATCAGAATGTGCAGAGCTTTGAAAGAGTCATTTTAAGAATGTTCTTACCTTATCTGAAGGGTACTGGGAAGATACCGAAAAGTTTCAGCAGAAGGGTAACTTGACCTCAATTGTATTTTTAAAGAAATCATTCTAGTTTCTGTTTGTGGAGCAAGAAAAAAGAAAGATTGTTTGGGAAAGAACAGGAAGTGGGGGAAAATCATGAGTAGAATTCTACAAGCAGGTTTTGCAAATATATGTCTAGAGCTAGAAGAAATATCTGGTACAGATATAAATTTGGGTCCCTTCAGTCTATCATTATTAAAGGAAAGAATGGGAGTAGGTGAGATTCCATTGAGTGTATATTGCAAGAAGAGTGGGGAAAAGTGTGGGGAAAACACTTTAAAAATAAGTAGAAAAGTAAGACCTGGTAACGAACAATCTAGAAGCAAGAATTATAGAGGTGTGAGGAACATCCTCAGAATGAGGTTACATTGTATGATGGGTGTTGTGATCACAGCCCTCTTTAAGGGTGGCCTCAACTGCCTGCAACCAATGACTGATCAACAGACGGATATGAAGGCACAGTCTACCCGTTCCAACTAGAACTTGGCCTTTATGCAACTCTGAAGTGTTATTTTAACACCAGTGTCCCCATAGGCTGAAGCTGCATCCAGCCCACTTTCTCTCCTTGTCCTACCATGCTTCTCTCTACTTTCCTAGATATTGCTCCCAAGAGAATTCCATAAAAGACATCCTTCTTGTTAGTATCAATCTGACATTCTCCTTCCCTGGGAACACAACTGGTAGCACATGGAAAACTGCGTGTGTGTGTGTGTGTATGTGTGTGTATGTATGTGTGTATGTGTGTGTATGTGTGTGTATGTGTGTGTGTGTATGTGTGTGTTTAAAGAGTGTGCTAGATTGTGTCTAGTAATCCTGCACAGTCAATAAATAATGTCTGCAATAGGAACAAAGTAGTGATTAGCCCTTTTGTTTCAGTAGTGAATGCAGCTAAATTGGTCAAGTCATGCCAGCAGCAATGGAATTGGACCGTGTAGAGGAATAAGAGAGGGAGACTGAGGATGGGTAATGTTGACAATCTTACTGAAGAGCTTAGGAGGAAACACAAAATCAGGACAGTGGTAGCACATGTAAAATTTGTTTCAGGTGGAAGAAATGACATTGACTTTGGAATGTTCCTCCACAGGTGGGGGAGGGGCCATAGGAAAGACTGGCGTTAGGTTGACTAGAGGAGGATGCAGCACAGTTTCCTGTCTTGGCTTTTGTTTGTTTCAGGGAAGAAAGAGACAAAGATTAAGGACAGCAGAGGGAAATACAGAGTTGTGTTTGTGGTAAAAGATTAAAATAGTCATTCTGAAGGGTGATGGGTTGAATTGAGAAAATAAACGTGGTCTCTTTTTTTTAGGCAGCATCAGGAGTTCAGTTGAGAGTAACGACAATGAATTTATATGGCACAAATGTAGGCAATCACATATTCTACTTGTTTTCTTGTTTAATATAAATGGCCATGCATTTTGGGTTGGTTGGTAAATGGTGTTTGTGATGAAAACATCTGTTTCCCTTTTTTTTACTCTCAAGAAAAGAAAAACATTTAAAGAATATTTAAATTATCTTGCATTTGAAAAGAACACATGAATAAGCTTACATAAACATTTTCTCTGTTGGGGAATACTTCCTAATGAATCACATCCTTTGTCTATAGGGTAAAAGGAAAGAACATTATCTGACTAATAAGGAAGAAGGAGCTCTTTGTGAATCTATAGCAATAAGCATAGATATTTGTCAGTCTAAACTTACCTTGTTGAGCCTCTATAATTAGAATATGACTGATGAAGAGAATAAATATTTGTATATAATGTAATGAAAGGCCTTGTAAAGTTTATTTGCATAGGAGATGTAGGTGGAAGCCTGGCTCAAATTAATCAGTATTATCTGCAGAACTGATTGCATTCCACTTCGGAGAATAAACGACAGGACATCCTGTGGTTCCTTTGAATTCTGGACATTACATGAAAGGGGACATATTATTGTTCTCTTAAATAATATCCGACTTGTAATTAAAAATGAATGTAGGGTTTAATGACTTCTTTTGTCTTCTTTTTTGTGCAGAGAAAACTTCTAAAGCTCATTTTTAACATTTGCTATTCAATTTATAGATTTATAAGCCTAGTTCTTCTCTAGGTCTCTTTCATTACTGAGATTATTTTATTTTTAAAATGGGAAATTGCAGCAATTATTTTAAGGGCTTATGAATTTTTTTAATCTTGGTTACAAATGTAAAACATTTTCAAATATTTTTAAATTTATTTATAAACCTTTATAACTTATTTTTTGAGTGCTTCAAATTTAGGACAGTAAATTTTTTCTGCATATCTAAATAACTTTTATAAATCTAATTAATAAAAATAGTGACCCTAAAATGCATCTAGTTGTTCCAAAATAATATATAAATACTAAAATATCAATTTAAAATATCATGTCAAAATCAAGCGAATAATTACATATTTTAAGTTTGAAATTATGAAACCATCATTCCAATTCACTAAGAATTCCAAATGTAATATATTTTATTTCACTTAAGTTCTTTAGTGTCTGCATCTACAAACAAAATTTCCCCGATAATTTTATTTTTGTAAGAACAATCAATATGGTGAATCCAAACGCTTTGCCAAATGTTCCAATATTGTTTATATTAGTAAGAAATTTAAAATCAAATATCTGTTTCAAGTACTCAACTGCACATTAGATATTGTACCTTTAAAACTCACTCTCTGCTGGGCATGGGGGCTCATGCCTGTAATCCCAGCACTTTGGGAGGCCAAGGAGGGCAGATCACCTGAGGTCAGGAGTTCAAGCCCAGCCTGGCCAACATGGAGAAACCTTGTCTCTACTAACAATCCAAAAATTAGCCGGGCGTGGTGGGGTGCATCTGTAGTGCCAGTTACTCAGGAGGCTGAGGCAGGAGAATTGCTTGAACTGGGAGGGGGAGGTTGCAGTGAGCTGAGATCCCACCACTGCCCTCCAGCCTAGGCGACAGAGTGAGACTCTCTCTCAAAAAACAAAACGAAGCTTTCTCTCATAAGCGAAGTTCTCTTAAACATTACACGTATGTAGATTTCCAACACAGATTGGATCCTTTCCAATGCCAAACTATCTTTACTAGGATTTCAGATTTTTAAAGTATTTCTATGCTTAATTGGAAACCTGCCGAGGCTAAGGAGACGTGTACACATCATGAAAGCAACGACTATCTGGTAACTGAAGATACTCACAATACCAAACACTTAATTCTAAATCTTATGCTGTGGGAGATCATGTCATCCTGCGCGACTATGATTTATTATGACCGGAAATCTTTGCCAGGATTTTGACAGATATTTTTAGATTCTGTTTTTTTTTTCTGAGCTACTAATAAAATCTTATGTAGAGCTTTTATGTTGGTGACCCTCAGACCTCAAGGAGGAAGTTATACCACCCATTCCCTGGAGTTCCTTGGAACAGATTTTCTAATTCTCCTGTCTAATCACAGAACTCTGCCCTCCCACCTACATTGGTCCTTTGTCTGTATGTCGAATGCATTATTTTAGCTCTTAAGAAACATATGTGTATTTTCCAACTAAACCGTAAAACTTCGTGGGAATACCAATGAATGCCTTTTCCATCTAACTTTAAAGAACTTTGAACTTCATAGAATTTTCTATTTTTTCATGTTCTTAATACCACAAAACACAGGTATTAATATCATACGTTATATGGCATTTGCATATCTCTTATAGCTTTATCTGACATGGGTTTGAAAATTATAAGGTCATTCTATTGGCATTTATTTAATTATTGCTTATGACATTTTATGTTGATTGAGCCCTACTTTTTTGGCTTTTGGAAATAAAGACTGCTGTGATTTTGTCTGTAATGGCGCAAACACGTTGTCATTCATTGACATATGAATGTACTTCAAGTTTAAAAGATGTCCTGTTTCTCTTGATCATCAGAAATCTCAGAGCTGACAGCACCAGGCATGTGTGTTTGTGTGTGTGTGACAGAGTGTGAGAGAAGGAGAGAGAGAGAGAGAGATTAAAAAAACACCCCAGAACATAGTAAAGTGACAGAAACAAATTAAAGATGAATTAAATTTCATCCAAACTTTAAATATGGTCATTTTGCATCTTTGAGAAAGTTGGGTAGCTTATTCTAGGACGATCATATTGGAGAAAGGATGGAATACCTGATTAGTATATTAACATAATTTTGAAGACATGAAATGAATAAAGTACTTGTTTCTAATGCATGATATGCAGGTGTATGTAAGAACTTTGTTAATAGTTGTCTTTTTGAAACAGTAATAGGTGTTTCCAGGTGTGCACAGGTATGTGCGAATATCAGAGATTAAAATAGAAACGGAACCAAAAAGCTGTGCCATCATTGAAAATATATTTGTTTAAAGACTACGTGACACTTAGGAGGCATTTTAATGCAGTATTTTATGTATGCAATTATTTACATATGTTTAAGTGTTTTTTATTTGACTTCCATAAAGTTTAGATTTGTTGCAATCTTACTTTTACCCTTGAGGGAAGAGAGAGACCCTCTCATATTGTTTTATATTGTTTTATACTCAGTACTTGTTTTAAGAAAAAAACTAGGAAGTGAAATCAAAGACAGGCAGCTCAGCGCCAGACCCAAAACCTAGTAGCTAAAAATCAACTCATGACTTAAAACCCGATGTTACCCATAGATTTCAGGCACTGTATGGAAGAACATTGTGAAACTCTCTGCCCTGTTCCATTTCACTCTGACCACCGGTGCATGCAGCCCCTGCCACGTACCCCTTGCTTGCTCAAATCAATCACGACCCTTTCTTGTGAAATGCTTAGTGTTGTGAGCCCTTAAAAGGGACAGAAATTGTGCAATTGGGGAGCTCGGGTTTTGAGGCAGTAGCTTGCTGATGCTCCCCGCTGAATAAAGCCCTTCCTTCTACAACTCGGCGTCTGAGGGGTTTTGTCTGCGGCTCATCCTGCTACACCCTTAGTAGTATCTGAATCTTGGAAAGGAAGGGGAGGGAATATCCAAATATCTTAAACGGGGTTCTCGGACTTCTAATAAACAGTTAAAATCTTACACACAAGGTATTTAAAGCATACAGATGATTCTACATTTGTTCTAACAGATCATAGTGCCATGAATATTTGTCCATTAACGAACATCCCTTACGTGTAAGAACATTTTGCCACTGTGCTTTTAGTTATCCCCTTTTCACCTACTGTCCCCTGGAATAGTCTCTCCCTTTCGTTTCTCAGGGGTCTTCTTGAGCCTGAAGCTTTTATTGGGCCTCACTTTTTGCTGCTTTGTTCCTTCGCCAGTTCTGGGCCTTTTTGCTGCGTCGACTACGGGTTGAAAAAAGGAGAAAGCGCAACCCCAAGCTACTGACCTATGAGTAACAAGGTCACCGAATTCCCCTTAGTCCTGCTGGGGTCTGATCCTCTACTCTGTGAAGACCATGGCTGGGGAAGACCTAACCTTCACTCCAGCTCGCCTGGATTTGTCAGTCTTTGATGATGGAAGCCTGAAATACAGTCATTATACCCTAACCAATTCTTCCTCGGCCAAAAAAAAAAAGAAAACCCAAAACCAAACCAAACCAAACAAAAAAACACGGCCACCTCTTTATGACCAACCATAGTTTTGGTTTAAGCCTTCAAGACGCACTTATCTACTTAATCCAAAATTACATTGTAGTATCACGCTAAGCATGGAGTTATTATCAAGGATCAAATGGCCTCTGGCCTTTTGGAATCCACATGATCTTGGAACTCTGTGAAGATTGTCTTCCGATCACTTTGCCCTGCTGTGGTTCACCTCACCCCGTGCATTTTGACTTTTCTATCTCCTTCCCTATTGTTGTGTAAAGTTACATCACGATGTTGAGTGGTGTGTTTTACACCCCAATGTCCCATAAACAAATACTTTTAATACCCTTTTGTTGGTCTAATTTGTAAGTGACCATTTTATACGCCACAGTAAGTACCTGTAAATTTGGAGAAAAAGAAAAGAGAATTGTGTTGTTCTTGTGCTAAGAAAGGGCAGCATTAAACTCCTCTGTAACCTCTTTTCTGTATTTCCGTTTTAACAAGGGTAGAGTTATCACAAAGTGGGTGAATGTAAGCATTCTTCCCTCAAACATCTGTGTTCTTCAGCCTGTCCCACTTCACCCTTTCCAAAGAAGGGCAGGTTTTTAAATAGAAGAGAAGCAATGTTGAATAAAGAGTATATCAGAACGCTCCATAATTCATATAACCTCCAGACAAGTTCTCAAGTTTATTGGTCAGAAAACACATGGTGACATTCACTACTTTTTTGTTATTATTTTAAAGATTTCTGTGAGAGTGTGGGGCTCAGTCAAACTTTGTAGGGAGAAATAAGCCACAGTCACAGAAATTCATTCATTCATTCAACACGTAGCTTTGTTTCTATTATGCCCCACTGTCCTAGGCTCTGGGGATTAGACAGTGACCAAAACTGACAGGTATTTAGCCTCATGGAGCTTAAAGCATATTGAAGGGAACAGACAAAACTCACATAGGAATGTGCGATGTGCATAAATAAAATACTTTCGGTAAGTGCCATGACTAAAATACACCGAGGGCTGACATACAGTTGCATGTTGCGTAAGAGAGACTTGCGTTAGGTAAGGTGTCTAGGTTAGCTGTCTCTGAGGAAATTGCATTTCAGCTGGGACCTTAAAAGATTACAGTGAGGTCAGAGAGTGTCCTAGGCAGAGATAAATAGAATGCGTAAAGGACTTTACGTTGAAAAATTCCTAAGCTGTTTGAAAAACTGATAGGGGCCAAGTTGCAGGTGAAATGGATGACAGCAAGTCAAGCTATTACCATTTTATTACAAACCACACATAGGGTCTTTAAATGTTCCAGAATTTTGATTTTTTTTATTACCTGGGGGAGAATGTAATTTTATTTTCATCAAATCTTGTTCTTATAAACTCCTTTTACATTTTGCTTTCATCTGAGTAAGCTGACCATATAGTGCCCTCGTGTGGCGTAGTGCTGTATTACACGATTAATACTGTAGACTCTTTGAGGCATGATTTTAGCAAAATTCTTTTACACCTTTTTCAGTTAATCTAAGTCACCTCTAGCTGCTCTCACTCAGACTCAAACATAGAATCTTATTTATTTGTATTGTTGTGTTTTACTACGTTCTCACATTCCACTGTGGAATGGACACGCGCTGGGAGCACAGACTCCAGTGACCTCAGGATCCAGGCAGACTGAGAACAAAAATGAGGGAGGCCAGACCAGACCTGAAACAAAGACTCCGAGAGATTTGGAGAAGCAGGTTATAGGAAAGACTTTCAATTTTATGTATTTACTTTATAAATAAGTAATGCCAAAATAAATAGCCTTGGGGACCATTGTATTTTTCAGTCTCTGTCCCCAGGTTTTTACTTTTAGCAAATGTACATGGTTAATTTCTCAGTCAACACCACAAATGCTTTGTATCCTTTTGTGCATTTTGACTATTTTAGAACTGATTATTTTGTGCATCAAGTTGTCTATTTCTGTTTCCAAGTTCAGCATTTTGTCACACGTTTATTTTGGAAAGTATTTCAGGAATCTTTGTTGCTCAAAACCAAGCACTGTAGCTGGAGCTGGTTTCTTTCCTCCTCTCCCTTCCTCTCTCTTCCTTCTTCCTTCCTAAGGCTTGAGCCATTTTTCACTAGAAGAGTTTTATTTTTAATTTTATTTTTATTTATTTTTTTGACAAATGACTGCCAGTATGCTTTATGGAATGCAGCTGTTGAACTTTATTTCCTGCTTTTCTTTGCATTAAAGTAGTCCCAAAATTGTTTTCTGAGGAACTCTTCACTTTGACTGCCAGCGCTGCTTGTGTACCTTTCAAGTCAGAAATTGAGCGGTCTGTTCAGGCCCATCTTTATCCAGCTCCTGCTTTTCACATGAGGATGTTTGTACTACATGCAATTTTGTTGACTTTTGGAGTGTAAAGCTTTGTTTGTAAATGAAAACATAGAATTACAGCTTTCCCGCTACTTGTCTGGGACTATAATCACGAATTCACTGCAGCTGGATACTTTTCAGACACGTGGATAAGATAAATAATATTTATGAAAGATGGCCTGGAGGAAACGAAGCCATCCATTCTGCCATGTTATCTAAAATCTGTTTCAAGATGAAGTGAGACCACCAAAAATGCCTAACTGGCTGGGCGCGGTGGCTCACGCCTGTAATCCCAGCACTTTGGGAGGCCGAGGCGGGCGGATCACGAGGTGAGGAGATCGAGACCATCCTGGCTAACACGGTGAAACCCCGTCTCTACTAAAAACACAAAAAGTTAGCCAGGCATGGTGGCGGCGCCTGTAGTCCCAGCTACTTGGGAGGCTGAGGGGGGAGAATGGTGTGAACCCGGGAGGCGGAGCTTGCAGTGAGCCGAGATTGCACCACTGCACTCCAGCCTGGGCGACAGAGTGAGACTCTGTCTCAAAAAAAAAAAAAAAAAAAAAAAAAGAAAAAAAAGCCTAACTGGACCACATCATACTGGGCCCAACACAGTCGCTTCTTACTGAACTGCTTTAGCCATCATAAAACCTTCTCTTCATGAGGGGCCGTAGGAAATATTTTCTCTTATTTCATATTGGTGTTCTCCCAAATAACTAGAATATATCATGCACGGTCTTGTTACTGGTTATATTTTCTCCTTTCTGCATGTTAATTAGAAAACTCAAAGTCAAATTTGTGCTCTGCCCTGACTCAGTGCATGATTCGCCAGTGTCCATTTGTTCACTGACCACATTTCTGACACCATCTTGCTTCCCTATTTTTTGTATTTTCTAAAGGTTCTTTCTAAAGAGTTTAAGTATTTTATATTGCTATATTGTATGCATTTGCAAGAAACTTAAATGCATTTGGAACAGAAGTGATAGATAAGTAACAACCATGGGATCGCTATCGATTCTGTACCTAATTATAAGTACATAATTCCTGGCTTAACCGTCTGTAACCTAAATAAGTAAGAATTAATACACCCTATAATTCCTCGATAGCTGAAACCTCCCCCCAGATTAATTTTATAAGCCATGCTAATCCTATTTCTCAGTGCACAGAGGTTGAACTTGTGGACTAATAGTGCATTAATATTCCTCATGAAAAATATAGCTAAATAGGGAGAAAGGAGATGAAAAGAACCAAAAATATTCTTTTAAGGATAATATTTGATCCTCTGCATCCATTCATTAAAGCTAATATTCATTCTCCATTTCTCTCTGTCCATCTGGTTCTATGAAAAGACCTAGCCTGCTCTCAACATGTGTGTGACATTAATAGATGTTAGTGATACAGAGATTGCCGTCCGTGCAGATTGACAGCACTATGTGGAGGTGAGAAGGAGTCTTGTTTACCACTTAGGATCTGGATCTCTGGTCTGCTTTGTCATGCAACACAATCCTTCTGGGATTTGTAAGTGACGACAAGCCTCAGCGATAATTATATTAAAATGCTTTTAACTTAGTGTAAACATAATTTAATAAGATGTAGATGTTCAAAAGGCTAGCCTTGAATTCAGTCTTGAGACCAGAGACAATATGCCTGTGTGCATGTTGTATGTCTGGAAAGCATGTACATTCTTTGACCCCAGTTAATTTCTACAAAGAAGTGTGTTAGTCTCTGATCTAATAATCTCATCTGCAGATTACTACATTTTTATTACGATAAAGAACACCTGGGCTTTTAAAATATAGTAAGGTTATCTTACCTGGAATATTAAATATTATTGAAGTTACAACTTTGGAGAAATTATATTTTTAATGAATATGGTTATATTATACCTGTTCGTTATTAGAGTAGCCCTCAAAGTTGGTGATTTATCAATGCGTTGCTGCTGAATAACAATAGCTTTATTGAATGTCTGCTTCATACTGAGCGTTGTATAAGAGGCTTTTCATATATTATCTCATTTAGTCATCATAAAACATTTTATGGAATGCATTGTCAACATTTTGTGAATGAAAAGTGGAGTAAATTGTTTGCATTCCCATAGGTGGGCAGGTTTTTTATGCTAAAAAAAAAAGAGAATGGTTGCATTCACATCTCTTAACCTATATGCACACTTCCTTTGCACAGTGGGGTTTGGCAAAGCTCTATCTTCTGCTAGTGTTAGGGCAATTCTGATTGAAATCATACCATTTTAGATAAAATTAAAATTAAACTTGTATTTGTATAACTTGAAAATTGTGAATTTTTCCTGCACTGACAGGGAGGCACACTTCATGATTGGCACTCAGGTTTATGTTTTAGAGTAGCAAACAGACAGTGATAAGCCAGAAAAATGAGTTTGTACATAAACTGCAAATATTTTTACTTAATATAGTAAGCAGTAAATAATTAGTCAATGTTTTTGATCATATGAATGACAATTTGAACGTGGGAATATTGCAGCCCTTATGCACTGCAGATGACATTATGGATTGTCACACTGGTTGAAAAGACAATATGAAATTATACAATATGTTTTAAGATGCTCACAACCCCTAAAAAGCTAGCAAGGAATCTCAGACACATGTGCATAAGGACACACAAGAGCATCCATGGCAGCTCTGTCTACGGTAACGGGGCACTGAAGATTAGCAGGAGAGCAAGTTAACAAATCATAGCATGTTTACAAATGGAATACTACACAGCAGTGTGAATGAGGGACCGGAACTGTAAATGTTAACAAGATTAATCTCAGGAACACAATGTTGAATGAAAATAGCACACCACAGAAAGATACATATTTCTTGAGTATACTTGAATAAAGTTCAAAGCACGCAACACTAAACAACATATTAGAGGCACATATGAAGGTACAACTATTAATAAAGATAAAGAGGAATTAAAAACCACACAAGATACAGGATAATGGTAATCTCTCTGGGGGAGAGAGTTGTCAGGATGAGGGACCCTCAGGGACCCTAAGGGTTTCGGCAACGTCTTTTTTTTATTTTTTTCGAGACGGAGTCTCTCTGTCACCCAGGCTGGAGTGCAGTGGCGCGATCTCGGCTCACTGCAAGCTCTGCCTCCCGGGTTCCCGCCATTCTCCTGCCTCAGCCTCTCCGAGTAGCTGGGACTACAGGCGCCGCCACCACGCCCGGCTAATTTTTTGTATTTTTAGTAGAGACGGGGTTTCACTGTGTTAGCCAGGATGGTCTCGATCTCCTGACCCCGTGATCCGCCCGCCTCGGCCTCCCAAAGTGCTGGGATTACAAGCGTGAGCCACCGTGCCCAGCCTCAGCAACTTCTTATTTTGAGCTGGGTAGCTAGGCGGTGGGTGTAAGGAACCCCCTTTTCCATTTAATCTCAGTGTCTCACATTTATCACAAGCATTTTTTGTTTTTGCTTTTGTTTTTTTGAGACAGGGTTTTGCTGTGCTGCCCAGGTTGGAGGGCAATGATGTGACCACAGCTCACTGCTACAGCCACGACCTCTTGGGCTCAAGCAATCCTGTCACCTCAGCCTCTGGAGTAGCTGAGACCACAGGGGCATGCCACCACCCCTGGCTAATTTAAGTGTATATATATATATTTTGTGTGTGTAGAGACAGAGTTTGCCATATTGCCCAGGCTGATCTCAAACTCCTGGACTCAAGTGATCCATCTCCCTCAGTCTCCCAAAGTGCTGGGATTACAGGCGAGAGCCACAGAGCCTGGCCACAAGCGTTCCTTTAGTGTCTATGTATTCAATATTCCAACAAGGACAAACAATGAGAAAATATTTAGACCTTAAATATTTTCTAAGTAAACTTATTTATATCGCACTCTTTAGAGAAGCACCTCCTCTTACTTTATTATTTACACATATTCTTCTCTGAATTTAATTCATAAAAGTTATTGTCCACTGTCTTCTAATTTGTGCCACTTTTTCATCAAATGAGGAAGATATGTGTGTGTCCTCGTACCCTGGGTGGCATGTTGCAAATTTTTCACTCCTGGTAGTGCATAGTCCCTCTCTGGAAATCAGGTCAATTGGTAGAGTCCTCTGTATTTCTGCCTCCTGCCCCAGTGTTTTAAAAATGATAAAAAGATAGGCCTCTTCTTCTTCGTGCTGTAATACAACCCAAGCATAGCAAAGCTTTGATTAAATGAGTACAGAATAGTTGGTAGCTGATGCTTGCTATTCCCCAGTGTGATGGTTAATAACGAGTGTCAACTTGATTGGGTTGAAAGATGCAAATAACTGTTCCTGGGTGTGTCTTTGAGGGTATTGCCAAAGGACATTAGCATTTGAGTCAGTGGACTGAGAGACACAGACCCACCCTCAATCTGGGTGGGCGCTGTCTAAGCAGCTGCCATTGTGGCTAAGATAATAGCAGGCAAGAGAACGCAGAAGGACCAGACTGGCTAAGTCCTCTGGTCTCCATCTTTCTCCCGTGCTGGGTGCTTTCTGCCCTCGAACATCGGACTCTGAGTTCTTCAGCTTTCAGACTCTTGGATTACACCAGTGATTTGCCAGGGGCTCTCGCGTCTTCGGCCACACACTGAAGGGGACACTGCTGGCTTCCCTACTTTTGCAGTTTGGGACTCAGACTGGCTTCCTGGGTCCTCAGCTTGCAGATGGCGTATTGGGGGCTTCACCTTAAGATCATGTGAGTCAATTCTCCTAATAAACTCCCTTTCATGCATACATCTATCCTATTAGTCCAGTCGCCCTAGAGAACCCTGACTAATACACCCAGCTAGGAGGTACAGTTAAGTTGTCAATACCACCCACAGGCTGGTTCTTGTGGCCACTGCCTCTTACAGTGTTTATTTCTCCATCGAGTTCGCAACGGCTGTGCTGTGCTCTCCCTCTTCTCTCTCAGTACCTGATGGCCAGAGCTGTTTCCAGATCTTTGCCTTTATAAATGCCTTCTTCCCTCCTACAGCTGATTCCTTCCAACAGGGCTCAGCAGGTGAAAGGCAGTTCACACAAGTCTTCTCTAATGAATACTGCTGTGATGCTTTTTGAAATTACTAACATTCCTATCGCTTTCATTAAACAGTGAAGATAGAAGATTAAAGGCCACTATCCCTGCACAAGAGCTCCTCCTTGTGGCCTGCCCATGTTTTAAATGTGCAAACCTTGGTGATATATTGATATCCTGTGATGAGTTCATCCCACATCAACAATTGAGTTTTCTTCTGTTCTTTCGTATTTTATCACGTGTATAATTATTTTTCTCCAGATGAATCTTGTACTGTTTGTTATATTTACTTGTTCTTATATATATTGCCATATTGCCTAGGCTGGAAAAAAAATTGACTTACGCACTTATTTAGTGCCTCATTTGAAAAAAATGATGGTTTCAATTATTTGAAACTCTAAAGTACATTTTATTCATGTCCGTTTTCTATATTTTAAAAATGAAGTACTTTCATATGTATTCATGTCACTACAGTCATAAGTTCCCGTCCAAAGTTCCACTGAAGAACCACCTTATCTTACACATCTCAAAGGAATTTAGCTGATGAAATAATTTGAACTAATCAAGGAAGGGATAACATCCTACTTTTTGCAGACTTTGCTTTCACATGTATATTACACATGGACTATATTATAACAGTGTTTGCAAAAATTACTTTTAAGTACATTAATCACTGTTTCTGACAGGTAAAATGCTGAAATAAGCTTCTTGTAATGGGTGTGAATATTTTTTGGGGGCTTGCAGAATATTGCAGATTAATATCACAGAAAGCATGTCTAGTTCATGCAACAATTATTTTCATGCAAATTTTGTGGGTCTTTACAAATAATACATATTTGTTACCACCCTTCTTGATAGCGAAGAAAATAAAAATAATAAATATTTGAGAAAAGATCAGGTTCACTTATACTACATATACCACATTATCTTTCATATCAATAGTTGCCTTGCACTTTAAACCTGTTACAAAACATGAGAAATTTTAGAAGGGAAAATATTGGAAGATAAATTAATACCTCTGAAGCCTGTATTCCTATAAATTTAGTTGATAAAGCTCAGCTTATTTAGAGTTTTGAAGAGATATTTTCTCTTCAATGAAGAAATCTCCATAATTGAATGATCTAAATTTCAATGATTAAAAGTACTAGTAAAAGAAAATATTTATAGAAAAGCATTCCTTTAACAATTTTTACGTCCAAAATATGATTTAATTTTTCATGAAATGGGAATATGAATGATCATACATTCTTTTCCACACACTTCATAAATTTAAAAGTTCTCAATCTATTTTAAAAACCCATATGTAAACAACAGTGTCATAAGATATGTTAAGAACTACAGCAGTCAGAAAAAGTTAACAACCCTTGAAATGGCACAGGAAAGGACAGGATGTCTTCCAGGAAGAGGTGCCAATTCTGTTTAAAATTAAGAGACAACGGAGTAATGCAAATACTAACTTTACCCTGCAAATTGCAACATTTATCATCTAGCATCAAATGTGTATGCTGGGACTGACGCATGCACGCACAGATGGTTTGTGTTCTATAATAAAGTTAATTGGTGAAATAAAATAATGGGTTTAATTTCTAGCAAAGAAATGCTTGGTTAATCTAAATTAGTAATATTTGCTTATGGAATTTCCTACCCCAATTATTTCAGATGCTGTCCCTGAGATTTTTTTTGTTAAACTGCATGATACACATTTTGGGTGAAGTATTTTTAAAACTTAGGGTATCTCCTTATTTTCTGATTAAAGTAAAATTTCTCAGTGTTTCTGTAAGGACTTTGGCAAATACTCTTTCTGCTTTCTAAAACAAAATATAAGAACCAGAAATCTTTGTAATCCTTCACTATGTTGATGTCTTTTACAGCAGATTTCTCAGGAAGTATTGTTTGTCGTTCCAAACTGAAATTTTCCCTTCATAATCTAACATTCATATCTTCAAATCTGACCAAACTCTGTGTAAGTGATATTTTGTAAAACTCATTCTGTGTTTAGGACAAGTGAACACAAAGTTGTCACCTTCAAAATAGCTAAGTGGTCATATCACATGTTAAATTGACTGGGGAAATTCTAAACATTGAAAGTCTTCAAATCTGGATTTTTCCTCAAGAAATATAACCTTTGGTTATTTTTATTTGAAAGAAGCTAGTTTTATGAATTAAGCTTTAATTCTGAGATAATTACATGGTCATAGGCAGTTATAAGAAATAATGCAGAGATATTTTATTGCCACTTGCCTAGCTTCCCCCAGTGGTAATGTAGGCCAAACTATAGGACAGTATCGTAACAAAGATGCTGACATCGATATAATCCACTGAACTTATTCAGGGTCAGTTTTACTTTTTACGTTAAAGTACATGATTCATTTAGTTTTTGTTTTTAAAATAAAATATCTGAGGGACAAGTCTGCTGACTTAGTTCTTTAAATTTTACAACTAATGCAAAGTTACTGAGACTTACAGAGCTTTGAGAAGTGCACTGTTATTTCCAGAGTTAAATTTAAATAAAACACTTAAACTCTGAGACTATTTTCTAGTTGTAAAAAGGTTAAAACTGCATTGTAGCTGTTCCTTTCCTTTCATTTCAAAACCTAAACAATGTTCTATTATTTAAAGGTAGTTCATTAATAAGCAAAGATTTGTTACAACCGTGATGACAATAACATGTATGTATATTTTAGCATTTGAATACATTCTACATGAAAACATTTCTTTATATTTAAACTATTATTTCATACAAATAGAAGTCAAAAGAAATGTTATCAGATGCTATAAAATAACTCTTCCATAATGTAGGATGCACTGGGAAAATAGTGAATAAAATATCATGTGCTGTTTTGGCATTAGATTTTCCATACATGAAGATAAATGGGTTCATTAACTTCTTCCACCCATCTTTTATATTTTGTAGATTGACTTCATATTACTGTGATAAGAGGCAGATTGAAATCCTGGCTTCCTGATGATATATCTTCTTGTATGAACTCTTGTTGATGTAGATTAAGTGGGCTAGCAGATACAGTAGTACTCATAAAATAGCTTTTCAGAGCTTTATATAGTTTAATAAACATTTGCCTATTTCCCAAAAATATCGTGCAAACATACTAAATATAAAGTCAACAATCTGTACTTTATATATCTATTACCATTGTATAACAATGTAATTTATCTATTTGAAACTAAATTGACCAAAGACATTAACAAACATATAGGGAAATTTAAGTTTTATGTCTTTATGGAAATATGTTTTAAGTCCTGCCTTTTTGTAATTGAGAGTTATATTTATACTCGAATATTTAAATTTTATATGTAATTACAATCATAAGGCAACACCTATCATGAATGAATCCTGATTTGGTGAGGTGAAATGTCTTAGTTTATGTTTGTATAAATTGTATACAATATTGTGTAATTTGTATAAAATATTTTATCTGAATTTAGTTCTTTAGGTCAGATGGAAAAACCTCTCCTGCCTAGCCCTACCTCCAATAATTGGAAAATCTACTTACTGACATGTCAAGTCACTTCTCTTGAGGAATCAACTTCTAAAAGTAGTAGTCATAGAGTGAGTTTAGACGGAAATTCAGAAACGTCAACTAAAGTTAACTATACCCCTGTTGTTCACTGTTATCATGACTTTCATTTTTCTATCCGGCCAAAAATACTTCTAGTTTTATTCCCTCCAAGTTTTATGCCTTCTTGTTTACATGCCTATTGCATGTTGTCACTTATAAGTAGGAGCTGAAGAGTAAGGACACATGGACATAAACAGAGATAACAGACACTGAGAATTCCAACAGGATTTGGATTATGTATTATATTATTCACATTAAGTCCTATGAGCCTATCAGTGGAGGTGCATAATAATTATTTCAAAAATAATTTTAAACATGGAAGTTTGAAACGCATTTTTGGCATTGTTTATCAGGGAAAGTTGGAGAGAAGAGCAGAGATTTTCTAGCTGTCCTCTTGGTATGCTTGCTTATGCATTAGCTTGAATAAACTGACACATCCCGTGTCAGCCCTGAAACCCTTAAGCTGAAATTTGGGGAGGTGAGGAATCTCTGGACATATCCTTGAGTTGATTGATTATCAGTTTGAAAGGGCAGTGTACTAGTCTGTTCTCATGCTGCTAATAAAGACACACCCGAGACTGGGTCATTTATGAAGGAAAGAGGTTTAATGGACTCACAGTTCTACATTGCTGGAGAGGCTTCACAATCATGGCTGAAGGCGAATGAGGAGCAAAGTCACATCTTACATGGCAGCAGGGAAGAGGGCATGTGCTTTATAAAACCATCAGCTCTCATGAGACTTATTCAACATCACGAGAACAGCATGGAAAATAACCACCTCCATGATTCAGTATCTTGCACGGGGTCCCTCCCACAACCTGTGGGGATTCTGGGAGCTACAATTCAAGATGAGATTTGGGTGGGGACACAAAGCCAAACCATATCAGGCAGACCTTACTAATTGTCACCACCATCTTTTTATTGTATTTATCTTATGTTCTAATTTTAGACGCAGAGATTATTTGTTACATGGCTATTCCATGCGTGATGGTAGGGTATGTGCTTCTAGTACACCTGTCACCCAAATGGTGAACATTACACTCAATAGGCAGTTTATGAACCCTCACTCCCCAGTCGCCCTCCCCGCTTTTGGAGTTTTCAGTGTCTGTTATCTCCATCTTTATGTCCATGTGTCCCCATTATTTAGCTCCTACTTGTGAGAATGTGAAATGATTTGAGTTCCTGCTTCTGGGTTTGTTCACTTAGAATAATAGCCTCCAGCTCCATCCACATTGCTGCAAAGGGCATGATTTTATTATTTTTATGACTGTGTGGTATTCCATGGTGTATATATACATTTTTTAAATCTAATCAACTGTTGACCACCAGCTTTTATTTTATTTTATTTTTTAAATTTTATTTTTTGAGACGGAGTCTCGCTCTGTTGCCAGGCTGGAGTGCAGTGGTGCCATCTCGGCTAGCTGCAACCTCCGCCTCCTGGGTTCAAGCCATTCTCCTGCTTCAGCCTCCCAAGTAGCTGGGACTACAGGCACCGCCACCACACCCGGCTGGACCACCAGCTTTTAAAAACAAACTTGATTGACTAATTTTACTAGTTTTTGTGACTCACGACTCATTCAACACTTTGGGGATTAAAAATACATCCTCTGGTTTTGCATCCATGGATTCAACCAAGTGCTAATTGAAAATATTTGAAAAAATGAAAAACAAAAAAATGATACAAATAACACAAATGATAAACAATACAGTATAACAACTACATAGCATTCACATTGTATTAAGTATTATAACAACTCTGTAGATAATTTAAAGTATACGGGAGGATGGGCATAGATTATATTTACATATTACACCATTTTATGTAAAGGACTTGAGTATCTGCAGATTCTGAGGAGGGTCCGTTCTGGAAGCAGTGCCCCACAGGTACCAAGGGATGACTGTATTCAGACTGAAACAAAATATTCTTAAACAGAAATCATTGGCCCATATAATAAAGTTCTAATACTAACCCTGCTTTTAAAAACTTTAAATTACATGATATTTTCTTTATAAAATGGTGACTTTTTAAAAGGCATGATCATGTTGGTTGTATTTAATTTTAACTACGTGTTCTAAAAGGGTCTCTAAAATAAAATTGAAAAAAAAAACCCATTCACTTTTAAAATACTGAGGTTTTGTTGCCTGTTTATAGAGGAGGTTACAAAAAAAAAGAAAAAGGATCTTACATGTATCACTACACTGAAGCAATTGCCTTCAGAATACTTAGCATAGACTTAAATTTGAGTCTTGTAACATTCTGAGGAACATTTATGATGGGAGGGTTGCAGATGTTTATGGCAATTTAAGGAGGTACAAATCTTAAACATACATCAGTAGATTATGAATTCAGAAGTGGTGATTGGTAGCACTTTATAATCTGCAAATTGATTTGCTAAAGTCTACCCTATAATAGAGGAAAGTGTAATGTCAGATGTAGCAAATTGCAATTTTGGGGCATATGTTAATAGTATGCAGTTTCAATCCCTCATTAAAACAAAACAAAACAGCTAAAATTATGGTCTTTTTAAAAAAAATAATTATGTTGTGTATGCATGTGTATGTATTTAAACTATGTTATTTACCTGAATATTCTGTCTACTTAACTTTGGAGTTCTCCAAATTTTCTAAAGACCAGTTAGAAACAAAATGAGATCTTAAAATATTTTATCATGAGCATCTGGATTCCGTTCCTTTGTGTGTAATATTTTAAGTGACCATCATCTCTCACCGTCTAGGGCCTTTTATTTATACGTGCTTCAATCTGATACTAGGCGTATGCAGGCTTATTCAAATGTGTGCCACTCACAGCCTGCAGTGCCTACGACATTGCAGGAGTTTCTTAAAGTCATTTAGACTCTCCATCCTTGGGTTTATACGACACATTTTTTACTTCAGTAATTCAGTAAGAATAGTCCTCAGTACCTCAGGAGGACCAAAGTTTCTTATGCTTAGAGATGTTAATATTTAGAAGCTTTGGAAGGTTAGAAATACTTTAAAGGAGACAAGCATTCTCCTTAAAAAGCTAGAATATTTCCATATTTCCTTTATAAACATGTTCATGGTTGATAGATAAGTCAGTTTTGGGTCACAAAAAGGGGTTGTGCTGCACACTTCTGCATTTGGAATTATCCTCAACATAGTAAGCTTTCAGGGTGACACGTAGATGGAACTTTTTTAGAGATACATCACTTTCTCGGGAAAGTATTGTGGAGTAGAAAAGATTTATAGAGCTGGAACTGTATTATACGGAGCTGTAGATCACTGCTGCTGACCAATGCGACCAGCTTTTTTTTTCCCTTTTTGCAAATATTCACCAAATGTCCTTTGTCTTGTCTTTCCTTTTTGAAGTAACAATTCAATTAGTTTTTTTGGTCTGAAAAATCAGATCATTCCCTGTTCTACATCATTTTTCTTGATTTTTGTTCCTAATCTCATACCATAAACAAATGTTTTTGTTTGTCTGTGTTTGTCAGGAATGACAGATTTAACAGCAAAGCATAAATGTAGATAGGTAGTTAAAAATCCAGTACAGTAAATCACTGCTTTTACCATGTGTTTGTGAAGGGTTATGATTAAAAATGGAACCTGAGTGAGGTAGATAAAAGAAATCCAATAATGTTATTTTAGGAGGATAGTGTTGTAACGTTCAGAATTGTAATCATTATAAAGAGCTTTTTTTTTCTCTTTTTTTAAACTATCACTTCTGGGACACATGTGCGGAATGTGCACGTTTGTTACGTAGGTATAGACGTGCCATGGTGGATAGCTGCACCCATCAACCCGTCACCTCCATTAGGTATTTCTCCTAATGCTCTCCCTCCCATAACCCCCACCCCTGACAGGCCCCAGTGTGTGATGTCCCCTCCCTGTGTCCACGTGTTCTAATTGTTCAACTCCCACTTAGGAGTGAGAACACACGGTGTTTGGTTTTCTGTAAAGAACATTTTTAAAAGGAAAACGGATACTATAGTTATTACTACTGAATGTATTTAGAAGTTCAAATAAGTTCATATTATGAATGTAATACTGCCTTTTGCATGAAGCACCTAGTGGGTAATTATAAAACTCATTGCGACCTAATTGATGAAATAGGTAGAGTGACAATTTCCACTTGTTGATGAACGTTACACATGAACTATCACATGTCGAAACAGCAGAAACTCTTTTTTTTTTCTTTTTATGTTATTTGGTTGCAAGATGGTTTCTTTGCCTTTTTCTTTTAATTATTATTATACTTTAGGTTTTAGGGTCCATGTGCACAACGTGCAGGTTTGTTACATATGTATCCATGTGCCGTGTTGTTTTGCTGCACCCATTAACTGGTCATTTAACATTAGGTATATCTCCTAATGCTGTCCCTCCCCCCACCCCACAACAGTCCCCGGAGCGTGATGTTCCCCTTCCTGTGTCCATGTGTTCTCATTGTTCAATTCCCACCTATGAGTGAGAACATGGGGTGTTTGGTTTTTTGTCCTTGTGATAGTTTACTGAGAATGATGGTTTCCAGCTTCATCCATGTCCCTACAAAGGACATGAACTCATCCTTTTTTATGGCTGCATAGTATTCCATGGTGTATATGTGCCACATTTTCTTAATCCAGTCTATCATTGTTGGACGTTTGGGTTGGTTCGAAGTCTTTGCTATTGTGAATAGTGCCTCAGTAAACATACGTGTGCATATGTCTTTCTAGCAGCATGATTTATAATCCTTTGGGTATATGCCCAGTAATGGGATGGCTGGGTCAAATGGTATTTCTAGTTCTAGATCCCTGAGAAATGGCCACACTGACTTCCACAATGGTTGAACTAGTTTACAGTCCCACCAACAGTGTAAAAGTGTTCCTATTTCTCCACATCCTCTCCAGCACCTGTTGTTTCCTGACTTTTTAATGATGGCCATTCTAACTGGTGTGAGATGGTATCTCACTGTGGTTTTGATTTGCATTTCTCTGATGGCCAGTGATGATGAGCATTTTTTCATGTGTTTTTTGGCTGCATATATGTCTTCTTTTGAGAAGTGTCTGTTCATGTCCTTCACCCACTTTTTGATGGGGTTGTTTTTTTCTTGTAAATTTGTTTGAGTTCATTGTAGATTCTGGATATTAGCCCTTTGTCAGATGAATAGGTTGTGAATATTTTCTCCCATTCTGTAGGTTGCCTGTTCACTCTGATGGTGGTTTCTTTTGCTGTGCAGAAGCTCTTGAGTTTAATTAGATCCCATTTGTCAATTTTGGCTTTTGTTGCCATTGCTTTTGGTGTTTTAGACATGAAGTCCTTGCCCATGCCTATGTGCTGAATGGTATTGCCTAGGTTTTCTTCTAGGGTTTTTATGGTTTTAGGTCTAACATGTAAGTCTTTAATCCATCTTGAATTAGTTTTTGTATAAGGTGTAAGGAAGGGATCCCGTTTCAGCTTTCTACATATGGCTAGCCAGTTTTCCCAGCACCATTTATTAAATAGGGAATCCTTTCCCCATTTCTTGTTTTTGTCAGGTTTGTCAAAGATCAGATGGTTGTAGATGTGTGGTGTTATTTCTGAGGGCTCTGTTCTGTTCCATTGGTCTATATCTCTGTTTTGGTACCAGAGAAATTCTTTTATATATTTTTAAGACATTATCACATCAAGGTATTTTGGTGTGATTTCCAACAGAATCGGCTAGAAAATGTTTTTTTTTTAAAAAGACAATGTGATTTGAGTATTTGGTTATCATCACTGACCATAACTATAAATCATTTCCATTCTCTTATAAACCAAAAACTACCTGTGGGAAAATTATTAGCAATCACATCTATGCTGAATGTTCATTCTTATGTAAATTAAAAAGCATTTTCACACAGAGACCTGATTTTTGTGTACATCAGATACAGAATAAAATCTAATATGGGTATTGTATTAATAATCCCATGTGGTGAAGGAACGATTAAGTATATCTGTAACCATAATCTTGAGAAATATTTTACCTTTTAGTAAATAATAAAACCCAACTGCTGTTGCAGCTCTCTGAGGTTTATAAAATTATGCTAGGGTTAGTTGTTTTAATCAGCACAGGACATTTTCGCCCCAGATCTGTTGTCTTCCGGGAAAACATTGGCTTCCACAGAAGGTGGTCGTTTTGAAGGCTGGCAGAGATTTCTGCTGGTGACTGTCACCGAGGATTTTCATCCCTAACAATGGGAAGTGTAAATATAATCTGATTGCTGTGGCTAATTTGGGTCCCTTTACAACTGTAAATAACTAGTCCAAGGTTTTTGCTTAAGGTGTCACACCAATGTTACAACTCTTTTGAATTTTTTCAAGTCAGGAATAGACATCTCCTTCTTACTGCTGTGTGAAAGATAATTAATAGATCTTGTCTGTGACTCTTAACTTGGAAAAATGATTTGTTATGGGCAGAGAAATAACAGAGAATAAGAAATCTCAAACTTCGCCATCTCATGATCATCCCTGTTCCCACCGTGGAATTTGATTTAATGTTCTTCCACCTTGGACAGCGGTCAGTGTTTCAACATTAGAAATTCTAGAAGCATGTTCTTGCTACAGTTTCACCCCAAGGACAAGATTATTGCAAAACTCCACTCGATTTGAGGATTTTATTTTCCCTGGTATGATTTGCAGCCACCTGGAAAATGCCATGTTTATTTATGTTATTCTTCTTTATAAAGATTGCGAAAAATCAATGTCAAGGTGAATTCACATGTGCAAATTCTCAGCAACAAGTTAATTTCATGTCAAAGTTTAAAAAAAAGTTATCATTCCTAAAACCAATTTTAGAAGCTGGAATTGTTTTACTGAGTAAATTCAGGTAAAGTGCATGCTTCCTTTGAACACCTGCATCCTGCATCTCATGGTCAGCAACCAAGTTAATAATTAGGAAACGCATCGCATTTCTGCTGAGTTGTTTGAACTCTCTATGTTTAAGTATAGTGTCATTATTCAGATTGGGTTTTTCTTTTTTTTGGTAAGATGTATTTTTTACTTTTAAAGGAACCTTTAGTCATTGTTTACTCTGTAACTAAACGTGGATACAGATATAAAATATTGCTTGCCTGTATTTTCTGTATTTGACCAGGAGTTATTAACAGAGTTGTTTGATAGCAGAGACGTGTTCTGTTGAAATTTGTGAAAAAAAACATATTTTATCTAGATGAACCTGTTTTCCAAATACTTTTTTGATATACTGCTGGAAGCACCAGAAATTTCCCTCCTGGAGAAAGTAAAGTCACACTTTTTAATTGTATTAGTTCTGTGCAGCTGCTGTAACAAATTACCTCTAATGGCTTGGTGGCTAAAACCCCAGAAATCCATTGTCTTATAATTATGTAGCTTAGAAATTCAACAAGGGTCTCAGTGGGCTGAAATCGAGGTATCAGCAGGACTGAGTTCCTTTCTGGAGGTTCTACAGGGTCTATTTCCTTTCTTTTTCTATCCGGCAGGGGCCACCCGCATTCCTGTGGTCCCACAGCATCCTCAAAGCCAGCAACACTGCTCTCTCTCTTTCTTCCTTCCATAGTCACATCTCCCTCTGACTCTCGCTCTTCAGCTTCTCTTTCCCATTTTAGAGACCATTCTGATGTCACTGGGCTTCCTGGGATGACTCTAAATAATCTAGCTATTTTGAGGCCAACTGGCTAGCAACCTTAACTTTCCCTGTGACATGTAACCTAACATATTCACAGGTGTACAGAGATTAGAATGCGGACGTTCTTGGGGGATATGGCCTAGTTCTGCCCACCACAAAGATGGAGCCAACTTTTAAAACAATCTTTGAAAGGCATAACTGACTTTTGGGTGCAACAGTAAAATTTAAATATTAATAAGATAATCAAAACAGCACGTCTAAAATAATTTGTTTTAAAAGTTAACTTACAAATTTCAATTGAAACATAATTTTTTATCAGAAATCCTAGCAGAGTTATATGCTGTCCGACTACTTCACTAATGTGATCCCCAAACAATTACAGGTGTACGAGTCACTGTAGTTTTACAACATTAGCAAAACATTGTACCAGGTTTTGTCAGTCACAAAACGCGAAATTTCAAATCCAAGTTTCTCCCTCCTTCATTGATATGAAGTGAAGTCAACACTCAATCTTACCTGGCATTCTTCTTACTTGGGATTAGCAACATATGCTTATATGAGGGTTATAGGCCTGTGTTCTAGATGCAAAGGAAATTGGGTTTGTGCTTTCATCTTAGAGACGAATTTATAAGGTGAAATTTTCCCAGACACAGGCATAGTATTCAAAGAAGTGCAGATCAAAAAGCATGAACAGTGTTAGCTATAGGGCTGTCAGAACGGAATCGTTGCTTGACCCTAGCAAATCATAGCTTTGTTCTGTTTTCCCCCAGATAATGGTGAGAAATCACAGAAAACATTGGGGGAGATTTCAAAATTGTTAAAATCATATATGTTGGAGTTAATATAGGAGAAAATTACGCCTACTGATACTAATATTTGTCTATGTCATTTTTAACAATCAGAGTTCATTTAAGTGATTTTCTATTCATAAGTTAGAAATCTATTACTGTAAGTTCTTGATTAAGCTTATTAGATGCATTCATTCTAAAAGCCTGGTTACATTTTGTCACATATCAGCTCATTTAAACAACTGGCACTCAAATACTTAACCTATGTTTATGCAAGGTAACACTAACTATAGTCTTTAAAGAGGGAATGAGTCACCATACTTGGCAGCTATGCAAAAGTTTTGCATTGTTAATCATGAGCGTAATGTAATGTGGCAGAGGGCATGGGGCCTTTTGAGTTACTGGGCGAAGTCTAAAAATAGCTGCCGTTCACTGAGTCCAGACCATAGACGTTGCTCTGAGAATTTTTTTATGCTGCCCTCCTCCCTTTTTTTTTTTTTTTTTTGAGACTGAGTCTCGCTCTGTAGCCCAGGCTGGAGTGCAGTGGCACAATCTTGGCTCACTGCAAACTCCACCTCCCGGGTTCCCGCCATTCTCCTGCCTCAGCCTCTGAGTAGCTGGGACTACAGGCGCCACCACCACGCCCAGCTAATTTTTTTGTATTTTTAGTAGAGATGGGGTTTCACCGTGGTCTCGATCTCCTCACCTCGTGATCCGCCCGCCTCGGCCTCCCAAAGTGCTGGGATTACAAGCGTGAGACACCGCGCCCAGCCAAATCTGTAGTCTTACACCAATTTATAACTTAGAATGGATAATGCAAATGAATACTCAAACTTATTTAATTATTTGATAATATTTTATATAAGTTAACTTCTTTAGTTGTACAAAATATTAAATTACGAAACCAAATATTTTTTATAATGAACCATTTTCTTAAGAATAATACAATAGACATAAGACTAATAAGACTTTGCAAAAATTGAGATGTTTATTGAACATTTTTCAAATTAGCAAGAATAAATTTAAGAGAAAACTTTATTTTAAGGATATTAGAATCCACAGAGAAGAAAGGAATAGAGAAATATGATTTAGTCTGCCAATTTTATATGTGAAAAAACAGGCTCACCTATGTTAAGGAATGCAGTCAGTTAGACTGACAAAGAAATGAAATTAGAAATTAGGTTTTCAGACATTTATCTTAGTGGTACTTTATAATAAGTTCTTTTCTGTTCTCTTTAAAATTTCATGTTTATTGTTTTAAGAATTTCAGAAATAATATATAAATATTAAAAGATAATTAAGCTGATAGATATAATCAATCAAGTTAGCTTAGAATGCATCAGAATCTTTTGGAATCCGGGTGTTATCTTCTTGGCTGCGTGTTTGAAGCCAGCAATTTCTTTTCAATTGTCTTTTTGCCTTAATGTGAATTCTTTATTAGCTCTTTCGAAACAAAGACACTTTCCATGGACAAATACGAGTCTCCAGCTCGATGACTGTAGGGTTCCTGAGGTTGTGTGGCTGACACAGGAAGCCCGAGGCAATAGCTGAGCAAAGTGGTTCAGGTTGTGAATTCTGGAGTCGGCTTTTTTGGTTTGAATCCCAGATTTGACACAAATCAGAAATGTGATCACAGGCCAGTTATCTGATTTTTCTAAGCCCCAGTTCCCTTCAGTTAAAAATGGGGATAATAAAGAATACAACACAGCTCACTCTGTTGTATGATTAATTATTGTATATCACGATCAAAGGAGGACAATATCTGCATAATAATCAGCAAATAACAGCTATTGTGTATACTAGTAACAGGGACTAAGAGGAATCTCTCTGAACAAATGTTTGGAAAACATGGTAGAGATTGGCAGCCAAATTTAGTCAAATAGTTTACAGAATTCCTGCGATTCACTGCTTTTCTTTACAATAGATACCAGAGCCTTGGAAATGTTTAAAAAATAAAACTATTGTTTACCTGAAGATCAATAAATATATCAGGCTCCGCACAATTAAGTAGAAAAATAATCTTTTTTATATTATTATTATCCTGTAGCATTTATCTGTACTTGGTGTCATATCAAAAACGTTTCCGAGAGGGCCTGGTTTCTGCCAATTACGAAGTAGGAACTGTATTTATTTTGTAAACTTTCACCAATGTTCTAGTTACCAATGTTTATTTTTGCCTTCTAGTCTTGTCATATGAGAAATCTCACTGAAAACTACAATACCCTCTAGTGTACATGATTGCATATAGTTTAAACATTAATGTTGTTTTAGGATTTTTATGCAAAGCAGTAAAAGTTTGAGGTTAAGCCCTAAAATATCATTTTATTCATTTATCTGGCAAACTTACTGAACATGTAATATGTGATAGATAGTAATTTAGCTGCTGGATATATAGCAGTGAACGACGGGTAAAAATTTGTGTTCTCTTAAAATCTAAAGGGGTAAGACAATTATCAAAGAAAATATTTAAAACTGTTAATATGTCGTGTATTGGTGAGTGCTAAGGAGAAGAAGTACACATGGAGGGTGGAGGGTTACAAGGTCAGGAAAGACTTCATTAAGCAGGTGAAATGTGAGCAAAGACACAAATGAAAAGAGAAGGCAAGCCCTGCAGAATGGCCTAGTTGTTAAGAGCACAGACTTTGCAGGTAGAGAGGCGTGCAGGTGTCTGGTGTGTTTGAGGGAGGGTAAGGAGTTCTGTCTGACTGGGCTGTAGTCAGCTAAAGGACAGTGAGAGCAGAAGGAGACAGCGGGGTAATGGAGCCAAATTACATAGTTCCTTGTAGGCCTCCGTAACACCTCAGGCTTTTACTTTGAATGAGATGGAAAGCCACTGAGGAGTTTGTAACCAGCCATACCTTATGGTCTGGTTTAATACGAGAAACTGTCACTGTGGGTGCCATGGAGAAGGTGCCCTAAGGGTTCACAGTGTGTTCATTGGAAATGCTAAGCCTTCTACCTGTGTGCCAGACACTGTCACCTCTCACCTAATGCAGGAACATCATTCCCCCAACTTTTCCCTTTCTTCTGCATCATCAATTCTCCTCCTGCTAATTAATAATATTCTTCACATGCAAACATGCTACAATTATTCTTATTTTAAAATACCTTTCCATATTCTTCAAATCTCTCAAGATACTGCCTCCTTTCTCTGACCCTCAGAGCAAAACTCCATGCACCCATTATACCCAAATCCTTTCATCTTGGTTTTTAAAGCTTCCACCCCAATCTGCCTTCTCCTTTTCTACTGTCCAAAATTTGTTGTTGCCAAGGACAACATTGATCTCCATATTCTTCAACTTTTAGTCCTTTTCACAAAATTTGACACAGGTAATCTTCGACTTCTCCTTGAAACATGTTTGTCACCTGGGTTCCAGGTCACAGTATTGTCAGTTCTATTCACCATGTTATAGCTGCTGCTTCCTGCGTTCCTTCGTTCACCACCATCTTCCTGATTTCTCAGTTACAGCACAGAAGGGATGATTCTGGCATTTATTTACTTTATTTAAATGCATTTTCTTTTTTACCTCAGATGGTGTCATGCTTTAACTCCTATGCATATACTGCCGATTTTCAAGTTTATAATCCCCAGCCTTCATTATGCTGTAGAACTGTGGAATTGTACATTGAGCCACCTAGTTGATATTACTTCTTGAAATCTAATAAGTAACTCAAGGTTATTATTTGCAAAATTGACCCTCTGATTTTCTCCCTAAACCTGGTTCTGCCACAACTTGGCCAGCTCAATAAATGACAGTTTTATTCTTCGATAATTTAAACCAAACTCTATGAAGTTATCCTTACCTGCTATTTCTATTTTTCCCAGATTCAATCCATCAGGAAATCCTGCAAGTCTACTTTTAAACTGAATGCCTGTTGAGGTAATTTGCACAGACACTACTTGGTATAAACCACCATCAGCTCTCAATGGAATATTGCCTTAGTTTCCTGTTTGCGTCTAGAGCTGATGAAGCCGGACAGCAGGCTGATGGCTAGTTTTTTTTTTTTTTTCCTGAAAGAAATAAATTATTGTAATTTGGTGGGTCTTAAATAACTGACTTAGAAATTATGTAATCTCATTAAAAATACATGCACTATTTTTTAATGAAAATTAGAAACATCCTAAACTTTATTTAGTAAAGTCTTGACAAGTTCTTTCTGTGTGAGTTTTAATGGTGAAATCTTGTTCAAGAACAAAGAACACGTTCGGACGTGTTAGGTAAGGGAAGGTCTAAGATAAACTCAGAGAGAAGAGGCCTATTGCTTTATTAGAATTTGTGATTCTTTGAGAGTCTTAATGTCACAAAAACAAGTATAAAAAGAAACCATAGAAATACCTCATTAGCCATCTAGTTTTTAATATGCTGTCTAACCAAGGGTTGCATTTCTTGAGTCAAAGGTAGCATTTTATGATTCATAATTTCTACCATTGCTAAAATTTTAAATTTGGTCTTAACATTTGATTGGTTCTCTTTCATAATTGCAATTTCAAGGCCTATAGTTTGTCTGGGTTGATAATTATTCAGATGAATGATTTATCCATTTAGATAAATATCAACTGGTTCTAATAATTTGCAGTTACTCTTTATGTCAGGTTGCTTAATCATAAATGCTTTCTTAAGACCTCCTCTTTGTCAAAACTGTTCTTTAGATTCCCATAAAACACTTCTAGAGTTAGAATTTTCCCCATCATTTCTAAAGATAAATGGAAGAACTCAGAAATTAATTTGACCTCTTTGCTGCCTTGCCATCCTACTTAATTACTACAGAGTTAACTATAAAAGCTATTATTTCATCAGTAACTATCTAATTTATAATATCCTATCCTGAGTATAAAATGTATGAACTGGTTGGGTTATCTGGCTTTATGTTACATAATTGCCCGTTCAAATTTTTATTTCAACCTGGTTTATGTGCTTTGCGACATTTTGGATATATTCGTATTTGTAGGTATTTCTCGTTTTAGTAGAGACTGATGTTCTTAAATACAAGCTTTTACTTTGATTTCTATCAGCATTGTGAGAATTTGCTCATTTTCTAATCGGACTTTTTCAGGTCATAGAAAAATTAAGGAATGATATTGTCATGTAAATTCACTAAGAGAGTTGGAAAACACCAGCAGTGATTTACAAGTTAAGGAAAGTAAACAGATGCTTTTAAAATATATATTTTTTAATGATTATAATATTATTATTAATTGAAAGCTGATTTTCAGGAATGGAAACAAATGTTGATTTGTGGGTTCTTAATGTCAAGCTAACACCTGTTTCTGGTAGTTTAATTTACTTTGGTCCACTCTCTTCTTTATGTAAGAGTAAAAAGTGTTTTGTGGAACACACTTCAGTACCAAGAAAAGCTTGTTAATAGCTGTTCTACAGTATATATTCTCAAATCCATGTCATGCCACATCTTTTCATACGTTGTAAGTCAGTGGTTTAGGACATAAAAAAATGATGTTTCTCAAAACACTTGTTATTTACTCACACATACTGTGTTCTAGCATTCTAGAAGTGTCTTGGTAGATTTAAAGATTGGTTTGCTCTGTCACACTATAATCTAACAAAGTTTTCTTTGGCTTTTAAATCTAATCTCTGAGGCTGGATAGTAGACTTTCTTTCCCCCGCAAAAAAAATTTCGTTGGAATTTTTTTCCTTGAGGCATATCAAATTCTTATTTCCTTTAGGTTATAAAGAAATAGAGATTCAAAACATTGTGTTGAAACTTTTTCATATTTTACCCCCTATTTTGTGGAGAAATGTTTCAAAAAGTAGCCAATGCTATATTTCTTAGTTGTATTTTATTTTTATTTTTACTTCATATTATGTTGAATATAAAATAAAACTTGAGAGATGCCTTTACCAGTTTATTCAGTAAGGCCTTTTCTTTATATATACTCCTAGATAAATTTTAACAGGAAGGTCAGAAACTTGTACTAAATTAGAGCTTAGTTTTTTTGTTTTGTTTTTTTAAGACCTACAAACTCCTCTTGTATCAGCACACTTCATATTATGGCTTAAGCTGTTATCAGAAATACTATTTCTTAATATCATATATTATTCTTTAAAGCGCAACAATTTAATACAACTATGTTTATTAAGACCCTCACAGATCAAGAGCTGAGGGTGTTTATAAATGAAACATAAAAGATGACAGACATAGGGCCAGTGGTCTCGAGTAATGTCCATGAAACCCCAGTGCAGGAATGCAGGCAGGCCTCAGAGGCAGTAAAGTTATACTAAGAAGTAGAAAGTTGACAATTGTTTCTCTACCTATTCAGACCTCTGTTTCCTAATTTGTCAAATGAAATCAATAATAGAAAGTACCTCCCAGGACAAACGATGGGATGGATATAAAGCATTCTCACACTTTGGCACATAATAATTTTTCAGTGTTCCACAAGAAACCTTTATTTTGTTTTATCTTATTTTGTCCCTATTCTTTCCCCAGTCACTTGAAATGTTGGAAGGAAGGTGAGTGGACTGATCTGCTTACTGCTCTTGTGTTGTGGCTGAAATTTGTAGGGGAGGCTGCTCTCCATAATTAAGTCTAGTATCATTGTTTCATACGTGTGCTTTTAATATTTTTAAAACATTTATTTAAAAACTTAAGCCTAACTGATTTGTGAACTTCTCAGAATGAGTATTCTTCTTAAAATATTAAATTAATAAGAAAATTAAGCACAATATAAGGAAGACAGTTATATAAAAACTGAACAATAAGTTAAATTGGAGTGTAGTCAAAGGCACTTGGGATGCTAGAGCTGTTATAAGTGAGCTTTCAATTTATGTCAAGAGTCCTGGTAGATAGAAGATTAAGAGTCTTTGTATCTTACCATCTTATAAAGTAAGTTATACGGGTTCAACTAGAGAGATAAGCAGTGTCCTGACAAACGTGAATACGGGTTCCCTTTTAAAAACGTTTCTAATAAAGGCATTGCGTTGAGCTTGCCTCCAATGTGGCATCTCGGTGGAGACATGAAGCTGAGGCTCCAGGTCCGTGGAGGTCATTTCTCACTCTTCAGTTCCATCAGATGATACGCCAGGGGTTAGGAGAAGCTACACCCCATCTCACATTTCAACTCTGCTGCAATGAGAAGGAAATAAGTCAAGGAAAATGCCTCACTTCGTTAAGGCAGGGGCAAGAGAGAAGAAGAGCACCATGGTTTGTTCATGATTTAAAAATATTCAGCCAGATGGCCCACAAGTAAATGTGGCCCAATTAATTGGTAATGTGTAATCAGATTAGCATTTCTTGCCTTCTTAGAGGAGTATGAAATGGGAAAAGAGATGGACAGAGGTGCCAAACATATCTTCTTCCTTAATTTCTCATGAGGAAAAAGATGATGAGTAAAAAGGAAGGAATTAAATGAAGTTAAACTAATATTAAGTGAGATGTATCAATGTGTTAGGTTAAATACTTGTCATTAATCTGGAGGAATTAGTATAAAGTAAAATATAAGACTGTTCATAGTAAAATAGTCAATAAAATGAATATAAACGCAGATAGCCCACATATGCTAGTTTTTTAATGAAAAAGTTCTCTTTCAGATATGGCCCTTCACAATATATGTAAAGAAGACACAAAATAAATTGATCAAAAAATGGTAAAGTAACGTGTCAGATTATTTTTGAAAGATGTTCCTTTAAGCAAAAGTTAATGAAATGATGATGGTAGTTGCATATAAAGAAAGAAATATGTGACAATAGGGTCTTTCATATTCACTAGAAACATACTTGGGGATGAGACTTAACCCATTAGGCATGAATACGAACAGAAATGGAAGACATTCAGACACAAGTGATCATTTGTGAGACATGAGCTTGGTCGTATTTATCCTGCTGAGTTCTTTGTTGAAACGACATTGCTTCCCCACATGATCTTTCCCACAGCCCGTCTGAATTGTGCTGTGTGGAGCCGTGTCACCCAGGCTTTCTGTGCCAGGGCCACCTTGTGATGGCTCATCCAGTATCTACTATCCACTAGCCAGTAACTTCCAAGGCTGAGAGTGGCCAGGGGAGGAAGAAAGATTATGTCCTTATTACCAGGAAAGCAAGGTACACTGGTGATATCTACAGCCTGAATGTGACCAAATGCAGAGTGGAGAATCTCTGACATCATTCCACATCTAGGAGTTCCTATACGCTGTTCCTCTGTCTTTGCCTCCCATCTGGAGTTAAATGAGGGATATTTTAAAAAATGTTCCCCTGAAGACTTTTCCTATTTTTTTTTTTTTTTTTGCTAGTGTTCCTGTTTTCCATATAACAAGTATCAAAAAGCATAGATGTGCTATTTGCAAAACTAACTGAAAATTTCTTAGATTGAATTAAATGTAACATTTTTTAAACCAGGTATCGCATTCAAATCAGCGATTCGCTACAGTATCCCAGTAACGTAGACAAACAAACGAGCATCTAAAATCTGATCACATCTCTTCCTTAACGGCTCCCATGAGTCAATAGAAACAGCAAAACAGAAGGAAAAGGAACATCTATAAAGGCCGCCTTAGTGCCAAGAAATTTTTATCCATCATTATATTCAAGCATGGCAATAACACTGTGAGGCAATTGTCTTGTACTTACTTACAGAGCAGATAATAAAACAGGATCAGGAAGATACAGTAACTTTTCCTGGCTCTAAGTAACTAATTGATGAAAAAGTTTGGGTTCAAATTCAGAGCTGTCCAATTCCATATTCTGTACTAATTCCAAATTCTTTATTACTTAAAATATTATTTTAGCAAATAGCTCAACGAAAACTTTTCACAGAGCAAAAAGGTTATTGCATTAATGCTCGCATGTACATTTGACCGATAATCTGTTGTCCTTTTATGTGACTGTAATTTTACCCACATTGAAAGGTTTTACCAATGTTGGTTATAGATGGGGTTTGAATGTCCTTTACTCTGCTGCGCCTCCCTTTGAGATCAACTGCATCCATTTGCTGGATGGTTAACTTAGGTTACGTAAATCTATAACTATGTATCAGAGTTTTTTTGGTCTGAATTGCTATCTCTAAATAAGTAACCCAGAAGAAAATTGCACTGGCCTTTCACCAGCACAACTGTTTTTGTCTTAAGACACCAGCAAATATATCCTCTGTTTCAGTGACCAATGAAAGGCCATATTAACTCACAGTTGGCTATGGCTGGCATTTTAGCATGATATAAAAAATGGAAATCATAAAGAATCCTATGGACATTTTGTACTATAGATATTATTTTTATAGAGGGTGGAGGTGCTTCATTTATGCATTCTAAGGAACAAAATTTAGCTAGTAATTAACAGTATTTAACCTGTGTAAAGTCTTTTATGCAAGCTGTAAAATTAATTTTGTTACAGAAATTGCATTACACTTAACAGCTGATGACCTATCTTACCACAGTAATGTATTTTTCATTAAAATGAAACATTGTGTTTCAGAAGCAGGAGCCAGGAATCAGGGGTTGAACTGGAAACGGCCACATGTGTTATATAGAATTGCTGTCTTCCAAAAGAGCATATAACCTGGCATTTCTCAGTTTATTACTGCATCAAGATGAGCAGATTTAAACTCTAATTAAAGAGATGCCATACATTGTCTTTTTACAACTTCGGTGACGTTAACTGTTGTCCTGTCGAACTATCCCTGGTAAATTATAACTGTTGTTTTGGTCTTTTATGTAAGCTCAGACGTCTAGGTTGGATTTATCGTGAAGTTGGAGTGGAGTATTGCCTAGTATTTTCCTGTTTAATTCGGGCTCTACTTCCCTACTGTAATATTTTACTCCCTGATAGTGCAAAGTGAATTTTGTTTGTTTTTATTTTAGTTGTTGTCGATTATCCCCTAAAACATAATTTTCAGTAGTACACAATAAATGCAGTGTGGATGGCAACTTCGGTAATTAATTGAGTCCATGAATGGAGTGATTATATTTTAAACGTTTCCCATAATGTGTAGAAAAGCAAAACAACATGAAACTAGGGATTGGGGAATTTGGAAATCTTATATAAATTTGATAATGTTTTAAAATCTTAATGAGGCCGGGTGAGGTGGCTTATGCCTGTAATCTCAGCACTTTGGGAGGCCGAGTGGGAGGATCATTTGAGGTCAGGAGTTCGAGACCAGCCTGGCCAACATGGCGAAACCCTGTCTCTACCAAAGATACAAAAATTAGCCATGTGTGGTGGCGGGCACCTGTAGTCCCAGGTACCCGGGAGGCTGAGGCAGGAGAATTGCTTGAACTCCAGAGATGGAGGTTGCAGTGAAGTGAGATCGTGCCACTGCACTCCAGCCTGGGTGACAAAGTGAGACTCCGTCTCAAAATAATAATAATAACAACAATAATAAATAAAATCGTAATGAATTTTCATTATAACGATTCTTCTTGAACAATATTTTTCCTATTATTATTTAAAAAAAGAAGTAATATACAAATGGGTAAGGAGGAAACACATGTGGGTATGACAAATTAAAATTTTAAGAAACGTTAGATGTAAAGACAAAAATGGATAATTAAACATTAAAATACCTTAGATTCTGAGTTGCAGTGGAAAAGTAGGAACAAAGTGGAGATAATCAGCAAAGTGAGTTGGAAGATCAAAGAACTGATTAAAGGAGTCTATTCCAATTCTAAGACAAACACTAGTTGCCAACTTCCATTGATAACCATTCCCCCTTTGCCACCAAAATCAAACAGAAGAGCGTAATTGCCTCATTTCTTAGAATGAACCTGCAATATAAATTTACTGCTAACAACCTGCTTTCCACCCCCTCTCTTCTTCCCAGAGAACTGCTTAATTTTTCAAAATTTCACAATACTGGAATATAATCTTCCTTTAGTGGCAATTAGAAGAGTGGAAAATCAATGCAACATTCGTATGACAGAGTTTGGTAGCGAGAGGATCGTAACAACCTGTGTTTTCGTTATTGGTTGTGAGGTAGGCCAGATTTTTTGTTAATGTTTCTGAGTTGAAATTCTTAAGTTGTTCCATGACTTAACCTATAACATTGTTTCATAGAAACAGATTTGGATGTATTTGGAGAATCTGAATCTGAGTCAACTTTTGCACAACTCAGTCCTAGTGTTGGATTTAGCAGTAAGCGATGTATTTATTTATGTATTTATTTACTTATTTATTTTTAATGACAGGGTCTTGTCCTGTCATCCCCAGGCTGGAGTGCAATAGCATGATCATAGTTCACCGCAGCCTTGACCTCCTAGGCTCAAGCAATCCTCCTGCTCAGCTTCCCAAGTAGCTAGGACTACAGACGCACACCACCTTGCCCAGCTAATTCTCATTCTTTTGTAGAGACAGAGTCTCCCTATGTTGCCCAGGCTGGTCTCAAACTCCTGAACGCAAGAGATCCTCCTTCCTTGGCCTCCTAAAGTGCTGGGATTATAGGTGTGAGCCACCATGCCTGGCCTCAGTAATAAGCTTTTAAAGAACAAAATCAAATTGTTCAATATCTTAACTAATGTAACATAATACTTTAAAAATTAGAAAAACAAAAAGCTTGCTATATGTAATTGGAGTAGATGATACATAATAAAATAACTTCAATGTTGAGTTTTTTGAGGGACCTCCATGGTTTTACTGGTTTACATCTCTACTAACAGTGTGCAAGTGCCCCTTTCTCCTCATTCTCATCAAAATTCATTGTTGCCTGTGTTTTATTTTTGATAAAACCATTTTAATTGGGGTGAGATAACAAGATAACAGCTCATCGTAGTTTTGATTTGTATTTCT
This sequence comes from Symphalangus syndactylus, assembly GCF_028878055.3. NCBI lineage: Eukaryota > Metazoa > Chordata > Mammalia > Primates > Hylobatidae > Symphalangus > Symphalangus syndactylus. The sequence continues at coordinate 5,300,898 of NC_072445.2, read as the reverse complement.
CTGATGACTAGTGCTGCTGAGCACATGGACGGAACTGGAAGACGCCACGTTAAGTGAAATGAGCTACGCACAGAAAGACCAGTATCTCCTGTTTTCACTCATATGTGGGAGCTAAAAAAACTGATCTTACAGAGATAGGAGAACAATGATTATAATAAACTGGGAAGGGTAGTGAAGAAACAAGTATTAAGAGGGGTTGGTTAATGAGTACAAATACGATTAGATGAAAGTAATAAAATCTAGTGTTCATTATCACAATAAGGTAACCACAGGTAACAATAATTTATTGCGTATTTCAAAGTAACTAGAAGAGTGAAGTTGGAGTGTTCCTAACACAATGAAACAATAAATGCTTCAGGTGATGAATATCCCAATAACCCTCTTGTGATCATTAAACATTGTATGTGTGTATCAAAATATCACATGTACTCCCATAAATATGTGCAATTATGATGTATCATTAAACATTGAAAATTTATTTAGTATTATTAGTTTTTTTTGTTTGTTTTTTTGTTTTTTTTTTGTAGAGACAGAGTCTTGCTCTGTCACCCAAGCTGGAGTGCAGTGGCACAATCTGGGCTCACTGCAACCTCCGCCTCCCAGGTTCAAGCAGTTCTTCCATCTCAGCCTCCCAAGTAGCTGGGATTACAGGTGCATGCCGCCACGCCCGGCTAATTTCTTTTGTATTTTAGTGAAGACGGGACTTCACCGTGTTGCCCAGGCTGGTCTCGAAGTCCTGAGCTCAGGCAATCCGCCCGCCTTGGCCTCCCAGAGTGCCAGGTAAAATTTAGGATTTTAAATGAAGTAAAGTGTGACTAAGTAGGCAGAAATTACAAACAAGGGAGTAACAACAACAACAAAAATGAAAGAAAGAAAGAAATTTCTACAAAATCCTGAAAGATTGGCTTTACTAAAAATCTTGTAATTTGGAAAATGAGAGGAGAAAAATAGAACCAATGATATGCCTGATTGTTGCCCTCAAATATTTTATAGCAGGAATGCATAAGAATGAGATAACATAATTGGCCTTCACATAGATACAATATTTAAATGCTTTTCCCTTTTGTGTAGAAACATGACACACTGATTTCTCATGTTGAAGGCGAAATTAAATCTAGCCAAGTAGTGACCCGGCTCTCCGCCTGCCGTGGTTTAGTGAAGACCAGCAATTCTAGTCCGAGCTTAGAAGCCTCGGAGAGGATGCTGACGAAAGCACCGCTGCCTAACTCTCTGACCCAGGCTCAGTGCATACTGACCACCAGAAAAATCGGCTCTATTTGTGGCTTCAGCGCTTATTATTCCTGGTTGCTTTCAAATATCCTAACATAGTGAGACCATGAAGACATTTATAATTCAGTCTTAAAGTAAAATTCAACCATGTTTTTTTCTACTGTTCCCAAAGACCAACTTGTGCAGGACTTCAGGTGGAAGAACTGGTGCCTGGATTATGTTGTAAAAAACAGTATTTTAGCCTGATGGTAGGAGGATAACACATTCTTTTTCGTTTCTGCAAAAGATGCTAATTTCTGCCATTGTTAAGTTTCAGATTCACTCTGTTTAATCAAAGAACCCCTAAATGGATCTGAGGAGTTGCTTACAAAGAATTTTTTGATCATGTATGTCTGCTCACTGTCTACTCAGTTGTCACATTTATAAATGAAAGCATTTTAAAATTAGATGTCAGTCTTTATTTTCATCATTTTCACTTATTTCAGGGGCAAATTATCTGTTAAAATTTCTTTTTCAACCATCTACAACAGATCTAAATAGGCCAAGGATATGTAGTAAGATATATGACTCTTTATGCAAACAAAGAAGAGAAAATAGATCATCTTTTTCTTTGCGGCACTGGAATTACCATATTTAAAGCATTCTTCAAACTATTTTTAATCCTTGATTTTGCCAGTATGACATGCAATCTTACAATTGTTTGTCCTATTAGTATTCCTTTATAAAAATATTCTCTCATGCTAAAGAGACTGGCTTGTTAATGGAAAAAAATTCAACCAAGTGAAATTTATAGCTCCTCTTTTAAAAACACAGCTCTTTAAGGGCTTTGTGGCAAGAAATCAGGGGCATTAGAAGGGAAAATTCATGAGAATCATTGAAAATTAGTTTTATAATTTTTTTACAAAATTTTATATATATACACATATATACACATACATATATGTGTATATATATATTCTATTCCATGTACAAACTACATTTTTAAGCAGGCATTACTTAGATGCTTACTAGATGGAAATTAACAATCTATGGTTCTAAAACGTAGATTTATGTAGACTGATGTAGATACTTGAATTTTGTCCCAGCTCTACTTCCTAATAGATGAATGAATAGTCATGTAACTGAACCTATCTGAACCGATTTTCTCTGTAAATGGTGAAAATTATGCCTCAACAAAGGGATAGTGAAATGGGTAATATTTGATAATATGAATTTAGCTCAGCCTCACAGTTAAGCAATCAATAAACAATAATAAAAATAATAAATAACTTGTTTTAATACTTCCCTATCTTTCAATACCTGGCATAGAATTGGATGAGAATGAAAAATTCACCTATGTCACCAAAGCAGACGTGAATTGAACACTTAGATATGTTTCACTTCACTCAGCTCCTGCAGAGAAATTTGCCATCAGAAAACAACCCATGTCTGAGGCTGCTGGATAAGAGCTTAAGGTCCCCTTTTCATAGATGTTCTCATTTCTCTCGAGCTGGATACCACACCTGTCCTTTAAAGGCCTGTAAGTAGCTAAACTATCATGGTTTTAAGTCTGTACAATTTCCCTTTGTCCTGTATATAGAATACAAAATGGCACATGAAAATACACACACACATACACACACACACACCAGAAAAACTGAAAGAAAAGATAAAGGAAAGCCTCAAGAGCAAAATACTCAGATGCAGAAGTGTAGACATGCATTTAAAATCTAACTTTATTTTGCTAATGAAAATAGAATCAAGCCACAGATTTTTGTGACTGGCAAAGGTAATTGAGCCCCCAACCGTTAATCTCCTTTCTTCACTCCAAGCTACTTGATTCATTCAACAAACATATTTACTATCTACAAGCTTCAGTCACTGAGCCATATGCCCAAATAAATGTCAATCAACGCCCTAAAGATAGACTGATGTAAAAGGTAAGAAATTTCAATCCACTGTGTTGCATACCATGACAAAGTAGGTATAAGAGATGATGTGACTACTCTTACTACCAGAAATTAGGGAAGACTCACCAGAGAAAGTCACATTTAAGATGAGTCCTTAAGGGTTTAGCAGAAATTTAATGGATTGAGAAGAGGAAAGTTCCTTTTCGATTTTTTTACAACTAAGTGTGTAAAGGCATAAAAAGTTAAGAGGGTAAACAACTGGCAGTTTCTTAAATAGAAGAGCTACATAATTGACTCCTATCTGTATACAAAATAACTCCTGTGTTCCCTGGAAAAGATTGTTTAGGAGAGAGTGACAAGTTAGCAGAGGCCAGTAAGAGTGGAGGGAGTGACAAGCCTTTTGTCTTTACCTCCTTCAAGTCTCTGCTCAAATATTGCCACTTTACAGAGATTGATTTGAATGACATTTAAATAACAGCCGCTGCTACTCTCTTTCCTTATTTCCTATTTTATTTTTCTTTGAAAAAATCATTACAGGATTAGTTATGATTTTCCCATTAGTATGTCATTTTTTATATCTTTTGAGATAATTGCCATAGCCTCAGTGACCAGAATGTTGCCTGGGACGTAGTAGCTACTCAGTAAATATTTTGTGAATAAATCAATGATTTTTTTCAAAATGTGAGCTCATGAAGACCCGGCCCAAGGCGATCACCACGGGCATAGAGTAGAGAGTACAGACTTAAGAAGCTTTTCCAAATTAAATCAACCAAACGTATTTGGTGATGGAATATATGTAATGAGGGAGGAAAGATCAAAAAAGGAGGTGCTTCCTTCACAGTGTGGGAGATTGGATGAATTATGATGACATTCACCGAAATGAAATGTAATATGAACACCTTTGGGAAGGAGATCATAAATTCGGTATCAGGGGTGTTAAACATCAGTTCTTTGTCAGTCAAAAGGGAATGGAATTGCAGGCCTGGGGCCCAGGAGAAAGCTCTGAGATTAAGGTAGGGATGTATAAATCATTAAAAATTGATAGCAGTAGAAGACACAAGTATAAAAGTCATATGAATAGTGAGCATAAGAATATAAATACTGCAAAGTTTAGAGCATTTGGAAAAATATTAAGGTCAGGAAATAAAACGATAATATTTTTAAAATGAGAGTTAAGGATGACAAAAATTCTATGATTCCGAAGTTGCACTGGGAGTCTTTGAGATTGGCCACTGTTCATCAGGAGAACTAGATAAGTTTTTGTTTTTGTTTTTTAGCAACAGCATGGGAAGGAAAAAAATACACTTTTTGCTAGACTAGTTTGTGATTTTTGCACTTTAAAGTGTAGAAACTTACTAAGCTTTTAGATTTCAGAAATATGTAGGTCAACATCTGAGTTTAGATTCATAGAGCACTTTTTGTCTTTCACCAGTTTCCTGATAGAACCAGCATCTGAAATGTTCCCTCCTGTCCCAAAAGTCTACACTTCCTATGGCTTCTTCTATGTACTTATTTCCCGTTTGAATGTCTTTCCTTTTATTCTATATGTTACAAAGCAGAAATAATTGAATAGCTTGTAGACTTTCTCAGGTGCACACCCTTTTCTCTCTCCTCTAAATTGGTCACCAAAATTCCATCATGGCAATGTCAACAATGATGGCAACATGACGGTTACCACAACTGCATGCTCATCAGGGAGGCATTGGAAAGCCTCACCCATCCATTGGTGAGCTTCTTCCAACTGACACCTGGGAAACGGCCACTTACCCGCTCTCAGTGTATTGTTTTTAATGGAACTGGGACTGCTGGATATTGTGTTGGGGAAAAAAATCCATGCAGAACCAATGATATGTAAGAATTAATGGAATTCCTAGAAAAAAGCAGACACTTTTGTGCTCTTTCGTGAGGGAATATGAGAAACAGCTGCTGCCATGTTGTAATCATAAAAGCAAACCTTAAGTATGAAGCCAAATATGTAGAAGAATGCAGATCTGAGAAACAAAGAAACAAAAAGAAAATAGTTATGTAAGCTCTTCATATGACTCATGTAGACTTTTTAGTCATATGAAGTAAGAAGTGTCTGTTCCTTAAGGTGGAGTTGCTTAGTCTTCTCCACAGCCACCAGAGTCCTAATTAGTCATTTATCATGTGCCATTAATTGTGCTACATATTTTATGAACATGATGTCATTATATTATATCATTTAATTTTCAGCACAATTCTATGAGGCAGTTATTACTACTGTTTTACAGATAAGAAAGCTGAGGAACAGAAAGGATGAGGAATTTACTCAAAATTACACAGTTAATTGAGGCACAGATGCAGGAATTAAACCCTAACCTATTCTAAATCCCTCAATATTATTCCACCTGTCCTGACCCGAATTTGGCTACATATTAGGGTTTCCATTATAATATCTGGCGTGCGGTTTCCTCTAAAGTCTGTCCATACTAGTGCCCTGTCTCCATCTTCTCATGTCTGTAAATGGATTTTTAAATTATGGGGTTTACATTTCTTTTCTATCTACGTACACTGACAGAAGAATTACCACCTTACAGAATGAAATCACATTAATATGTCCTTGCTGCTCAAGAGGCAATTAGGGTATTCTCTGTGGACTCATCCAATCCTTGGACCACATCTTATTTTGTGAAACATATGGAAACCGAGCTTAATTAAATTAATAAAATAAAATGAAATACATAAATGTTCAGAATGTGTCTGAATTAGTACCCAACTACATTACTTAGGTAATATTTAGGCTTTTAAAAAAAAATTTATGAAAACTCATGTAACACCTGTGTGCTTGGAAATGCTGACTATTCTTGTGCTTAAAGCTTATCCATGATCTGCTTCAGAGTTTGTGTAACACAAACCCCCAGTTTACATACACACACACACACACACACACATATACCTATATGATATGTATGCATGGAAAATTGAGTATATGCATATAGAAACATATCATTAAGTGGATTTCTAAAGTTCTTAAGAATCATTGACAAACCAATTCATTCTCAAAGACACCTTTAACAAATGTTTGATTCTTATCTTACCTTAGTTAAGTATTATAGGAATGCTATGGAAGTTTGACCTGATTTACAAAAGCTAATTTATCAGATATCAAGGAATCCCAGATTTTGTTTCTACTTTTAAAAAGGTAAACAAAAAATCACAAGCACTGCATATCTTTATCTTTTAAATGGAAGTAAATCTAGCAGGTATTTTTTAAAATAAAAAATATACATGAGACTTGCAGTTTTCATTACAGCATGTAAAGAGCTTAGCAGTCACCACTTCATTCTAACAACAAGTTAAAAGCTTATCAAATGAAAAACTAACAGTTCTTTTCAGATCCATCTAGACGTCAGATCACAGAGCAAACTGTTGCCCCTGAAATCGGAGAGACACACAGGCAGATACAGAGATTCAAAACCTACTTGCACAGAAACCCGTCAGCAGTAACACCTGTGGGAACCAGTGCCAGAGTAGGGAAACCTGAACCATAATTGAGGAATTGCTGGAGGCCCACTGTGGACAACTCTGAGAATTAAAAGCTCCAAGGGAGCACGTCACAAAGGGCCCCCACACTTTTGTGAATTTGAGCTCTAAGAACTCTACCGGGTCCTCACAGTGAATATTGGATAAAAGTCTCTCAAGCTTCTGCAAGGGAGAGGGAGAAATCAACCGATTTGAAATACAAAAGGGCAACCGTTCTTAAAGACTTGTCTTCCAGAGAAACTATTTTATCAGGGACTGACCGTCTGGGGTATTGTCAAAGCCTAACTGACGTGAAGGAAGGAAAATATCCTGTGTATTAGTCTGTCCTCACGCAGCAAAAGGATATACTTGAGACTGAGTAATTTCTGAAGGAAAGGTGTTTACTTGACTCACAGTACGGCCTGGCTTCAGAAGCCTCAGGAAACTTACAATCATGGTGGAATCGGAGCAAACACATCCTTCTTCACGTGGTGGCAGCAAGAAGTGAGAGCGAAGCGGAGGAAAAGCCGCTTATAAAACCACCAGATGTCAGGAGAATTCACCCACCACCATGAGAACAGCACGGAGGTAACGGCCCCCAGGATTCCATCACCTCCCGCTAAGTCCCTCCTATGACCCGTGTGGACTATGGGAACTACAGTTCAGTATGAGATTTGGGTGGGGACACAGCCAAACCATATCACCCAACTTCAGCCACTGCTTGTCATCCTATGTCACCCAGTGGGCAGAGGTTGTGGATGGGGCTGAGAAGCAGGTGAAATTCATAGTCCGAAGTCACAGGCTCAACAAAATACTAATAACTTCCTCTACTGCAACACCTTAGCAATCTACTAAAGGCCTGTTTGCTGCAGTTCTATTTACCCAGTACATCATGTCTTCCTTTCAACACAATATTACGAGGCATACTAAAATGTAATAAGCACAATTTGAAAACAAAGAACAATCATCAAAATCAGAGTCAGATAAGGCAAGAAAGTTGGAAGTATTAGACAAGAAATTTTTTATTTAGTAACTATGATCAATATGCTATGAGATTTAATAGAAAAAGTAAATAACTTGGAAGAACACATAGACAATGTGAACAGATGAAAATTATAAAAAAGAGTCAAAAAGAAGTGTTAGAGTTTAAAAACACTAACAGCAATGGCGAGTGCCTTTGATGCGTCATTAACAGACTAGACGTGTATGAGAAAAGCCTCTCTGAGCTGGAGAATATGACTACAGAAACATCCACAATAGAAAAGAGAAGAGACAAATGATGAAATAAATCAGAATATAATATCCAAGAAATGGGAAACAACTAAAATCTATGCATAAAGGGAATACAAGAAGAAGAAAGAAAGAAGCAGGATTTGAAGCAATAATAACAGAGTTTCTCCCAAATTAATGACAGACACCAAACCACAGATCCAGAAAGCTCAGAGAACACCAAAGAGCATAAATGTCAGAAAACCTGCACGTAGGCATATTATACTCAAACTTCAGAAAAGGAAAGGCAAAGAAAAAGCCTAAAAAGATGCCAGATTTTTAAAATACCTATTTATAAAAGATCAAAGAAAAATATTATATCTGACTTCTTTTCAGAAGCAGTGTAAGCAAGAACAGAATGGGTTTAAATATTTAATGTCTTGGTAGAAATCAAACACTCTCCAAGCTAGAATTCTGTACCCTGCAAAATTATCCTCCAAAAGTGGAAGAGAAAGAAAGACACCCTCAAACATAAATTGAGAGAATGTTTGGTCAGTAGACCTGCCTTGCAAGAAATGTTAAAAAAAAAAGTTATGTAGAAAGAAGGAAAAGTATACAGGTTACAAAGTCATATCTACATAAAGAAGTGAATAGAATCAGAAAAGGAATAAGTGAAGATAAACCTTTTATTTTTGTTATTTTATCTAATAGTTGCTTCAAAATAATAATAGCAATAATGAATTAGATTGTTTACACTTCTGTTCATATATATGGCTATGTGTAAATAAAATGAGTGACACTAATGATACAAGAGACAGGAGTGAGTAATTAGGATTATTGTGTTATAAAGTTCACACACTACCCATGAGGCAGTAAAGCATTGTTTCAAAGTGCATTTGGATTAGATGTAAAGGTATATTGCAACCTGTAGGGCAAGTAATTTTAATTGTAAGTAATATGGATGATATTAACACACTATAGACAAAGACTGTAAGAATGGATCAAGAAACTATAAGCAATTATATGTTATTTATAAAAAGTCTTATATCTAAAGACTCATAGATGAAAAGTAAAAAATAGGATGGTGAGAGATACACTATGCTAATACTAATCAAAAGAAAGCAGGAGTAGCTATATCAATTTCAGACAGAACAGACTTCAGAGCAAAGGAAGTTATCAGGGATAAAGAAAAATATTACATAATGATAAAGGGTCAATACTCCAAGAGCACATAAAAATCCTTAATGTGTATGCACCTAACATCAGAGTGTTATAACATGTGAGGCAAAAACTGATAGGACTGCAAGGAAAAATGCATAAATCCACTCATAATTAGAGACCTTAATACCCTGCCACCATAAGTGGACAAATCCAACAGGCAGAAAATTGGTAAGGACATGGATGTACAGCATTACCAAATCATTTGGATGTAACTGACATATAGACTACTTTATCTGACAATAGCGTATTACACAGTCTTTCAAGCTCACATAGAACATTCACCAAGATAGATTACATCTGAACAATAAAATCACACCTTAACAAATTAAAAAAGATAGAAACCATGCATTGTCTGCTATCAGACTACACTGGAATTACACTAGGTCGATCACAGAAAGACAGCTGGAAAAATCTCAAAATCTTGGAGGTTAAATAACACATTTCTAAATAACCCATGGGTCAAATAAAATATCTCAAGAGAAAGTAAAAATATATTTTGAACTGAATTTAAAAGAAAATACAGTTTATCAAAATTTTTGGGAGGCAACAAAAGCAATGCATGAGGGAAATTTATAGCATCGAATGCACATGTTAGGAAAGATGAAAGAACAAGCAACAATATAACCTTCCACATTAAGAAACTAGAAAAACAACAAATTAAATCCAAAGTAGGCAGAGAAAAGAAATAATAAAAATTAGTGGAGGAATCAATGAAACTAAAGACGGATTCAAATAATCAGTGAAACAAAAAACTGGTTATTTGAAAAGATCGGAGTGGAAGAGAGAGAGAATGAGAGAGACCACGCGAATTACCAATATCGGAAATGAAAAAGAGGACATCACTATAGATTTATGGGCATTAAAAGGGTAGTAAAAGAATATTACGAACAAATCTGTGCTTCCAAATTGGGTAATCCAAATAAAATTGACCAATTCCTTAAAAGACACCATCTGTCAAATCTTCCACTGAAAGAAACAGAGTTATAATAGGCTTATATCCATTAAGGAAATTGACTTAATCAGTTACCAGAATAGAAACACCAGACCCAGATGAGTTCAGGGAGGAATTTTAGCACACATTTATAAAATAAATTATGCCAATTCTCCACAGTCTCTTTTGGAAGGCAAAAACAAAGGAGATACTTTCAAACTCATTATTTGAGGCCAGCTTTACCCTAATAGAAAAACCAAAGATATTATAAGAAAAGCAAACTACAAAACAATGTCTGTCAGGAAAATAGCTGCAGTAATACTCAAGAAAATATTAGCAAATTAAATTGAGCATGTATAAAAAGAATTATACACCACAACCAAATTAGATTTATCTAGGCATGCAAGTCTGGTTAAATATTTAAAAATGAATTAATGTAACCCATCACATCAACAGACTGAAGAAGAAAAATTACATGATAATACTAATATATGAAGAAAAAACATTAGACAAAATCAAACACCCATTCACGATAAATTCTCAGTAAACTAGGAACAGAGAACTTCTTCAAGTTGATAAAGCATATCTGGAAAAAGCTCTAAATCTACAGCTAATATCATACGTAACAGTGAGAAACTCAAAGCTTCCACGTTAAGATCAGGAAAAATGCAAGGAGATTCAATTCACCACTCTTCTCAAGATTGTACTGGAAGTTCGAGCTAATCAAATAAGAAAACAAAATTTTAAAATATAGAGTGGAAAGGAATAAAAAGAACTTTCCTTTTTTGCAGATGACATGATTGTTGACATAAAAAATCCAAAAGAATTCTCAGAAAAATTCCTGGAATATTAGTGATTATAGAAAGGTATCAGAATATAAGGTTAATATACAAAACTCAGTTGCTTTTCTACATATTAGCAATGAACAAACACAATTTGAAATTACAAACACACTAATATTTACATTATTATCCCTCAAAATGATATACTTAGGTATAAATCTAACAAAATATGTACAAAATCTATGTAAGGAACACAGCAAAACTCTCATGAAAGATTTCAAAGAACTAGGCTGGGTGCGGTGGCTCATGCTTGTAATCCCAACACTTTGGGAGAGTGAGGCAGGCAGACCACCTGAGGTCAGGAGTTCGAGACCAGCCTGGCTGACATGGTGAAACTCCATCTCTACTAAGAATAGTGGCAGGCGCCTATAATCCCAGCTGCTCTGCAGGCTAAGGCAGGAAAATAGCTTGAATCTGAGAGATCATGCCACTGCACTCCAGCCTGGGTAACAGAGTGAGATCCTGTCAAAAAATAAATAAATAAATAAATAAAGGATATATTTCATGCTTTTGTATAAAAACCTCAAGGTAGTCAAGATATCAGTTCTCCCAAACTTGATCTATAGTTTCAACACAATCCGAAATAATCTTAGCAAGTTATTCTATAGATATCAACAAAGTGATTCTAACGTTTATACAGAGAAGCAAAAGAATCAGAATTGCCAATTTAATATTGAAGAAGAATAAAATTGGAGGAGTGATGCTATCAAACTTTGACTTACTATAAAGCTATTGTAATCAAATTAGTGTGGTGTTGGTGAAAGAATAGACAAATAGATAAATAGAACAGAATAGAGAGCCCAGAAATAGACCCACATAAATGGAGTTAACTGATCTTGACGAATGAGTGAAGGTAATACAGTGGAACAAATACAGTCTTCTCAGAAAATGGTGCAGTTTTCCATGTGCTAACAGTTGTGTTCCCAGGGAAGGAGAATGTCTGATGGGTACTAACAAGAAGGATGTCTTTTATGGAATTCTCTTGGGATCAATACCTAGGAAAGTAGAGAGAAGCATGGTAGGACAAGGAGAGAAAGTGGGCTGGATGCAGCTTCAGCCTATGGGGACACTGGTAAAATAACACTTCAGAGCTGTATAAAGGCCAAGTTCTAGTTGGAACGGGTAGACTGTGCCTTCATATCCGTCTATTGATCAGTCATTGGTTGCAGGCAGTTGAGGCCACCCTTAAAGAGGGCTGTGATCACAGCACCCATCATACAATGTAACCTCATTCTGAGGATGTTCCTCACACCTCTATCATTCTTGCATCTTGATTGTTCATTACCAGGTCCTACTTTTCTACTTAATTTTAAAGTGTTGAAGTTCCTCATAATTTCTTTTCCCCACTCTTCATGCAATATACACTCAGTGCAATCTCACCTACTCCCATTCTTTCCTTTAATAATGATAGACTGAAGGGACCCAAATTTATATCTGTACCAGATATTTCCTCTAGCTCTAGACATATATTTGCAAAACCTACTTGTAGAATTCTACTCATGATCTTCCCCCACTTCCTGTTCTTTCCCAAACAATCTTTCTTTTTTCTTGCTCCACAAACAGAAACTAGAATGATTTCTTTAAAAATACAAATGAGGTCAAGTTACCCTTCTGCTGAAACTTTTCGGTATCTTCCCAGTAACCTTCAGATAAGGTAAGAACATTCTTAAAATGACTGTTTCAAAGCTCTTCACATTCTGATCTATGTTTCTTCCTTAAGTTATTCTCTAGGTTAATTTTACTTATTCATACTTCCTCCTTGATCCCTGTCATTTGGTGAATCTTTCTTTATTTTTAAAGTATCTGTTTAAATGGCATTTCTTTAAAAACTCTTATTCATTGTCTAAAAGTACTTAAGGATTTTGTTCTATAATATCACTCTATCTTTGTGTTTATTCAAATGACAAAATTATGTACTTTATTCTTTTGTTTCATATATTTTTCTTCTGTTTGCCCGTGAGTTTCAAGGGGGCAGGGGAACAGATTATCCTATTTTTTTTTGTTTTTATTCTATCCCCAGTGCCTAGAATAAGGCTTCATGCACAGAAAACATTTTATGTATGTATATGCTGAGAAAAGCAGTATGATTGAAGAATGCATAAATAGTGACTGGAAAATGAACATGCGAATCCCAGCACTTTGGGAGTCCGAGGAGGGCAGATCATGAGGTCAAGAATTTGAGACCAGCCCAGCCCACAAGTGAAACCCCGTCTCTAGTAAAAATACAAAAATTGGCCAGGCGTGGTGGTGGACACCTGTAATCCCAGCTACTTGGGAGGCTGAGGCAGCAGAATCACTTGAAGCCAGGAGGCAGAGGTTGCAGTGAGCCAAGATCGTGCCAGTGCACTCCAGCCTGGGCAACAGAGTGATACTCTGTCTAAAAAAAAAAAGTAAAAAGGAAATGTACATGCATAATTTAGCATGTGTTTCTACCACTGAACACAGTGTGGGCAACATAGGAATATATATCAGGATGATGCAGATGAGTAAATAATTCTGAATTATTTAATAGTCAGGATTTATAGCTAGGATTATTTTCAAAGGCCTATTAATATAAAATGGAGATGGATGAGCATGTACTACCTGAGGGCAGAAGAAAATCTCAATGAAAAATATGGAGTAGAAATCAGAAGGCAACAAAGAGGATGGCAAGATAATTGCTTTTCCAAAGTAATGCAAATGAACACACTGAAAAACAGGCATGGGTAAGTTCACTATGGCATAATGTCCAAATATATACTGGCAAGCAAATGGAAAGTTTTATCTTGACTTTCGAGGTGAATAGAGATCTACAGGGATAAATAATATTTTATAGCTGAGAAAACACATGTGAAAAAGGGGAGAAATGGCCGGGCGCAGTGGCTCACGCCTGTAATCCCAGCACTTTGGGAGGCCGAGGCGGGTGGATGACCTGACGTCGGGAGTGTGAGACCAGCCTGACCAACATGGAGAAACCCCGTCTCTACAAAAAACACAAAATTAGCTGGGCATGGTGGTGCATGCCTGTAATCCCAGCTACTAGGGAAGCTGAGGCAGGGGAATCGCTTGAACCTGGGAGGCAGAGGTTGTGGTGAGCCGTGATCGCGTCACTGAACTCCAGCCTGGGCAACAAGAGTGAAACTCCATTTCAAAAAAAAAGAAAAACGGGAGAAACTTGCCCCAAATCATTTGGTTAAAAAGTTGCATATTTAAAATGTGAACCAGCTGGGCATGTTGGCTCATACCTGTAATACCAGCCCTTTGGGAGGCCGAGGCAGGCAGATCACCTGAGGTCAGGAGTTTGAGACCAGCCTGGCAAACATGGTGAAACCCCGTCTCTACTAAAAATACAAAAATTAACTGGGCGTGGTGGCACGTGCCTGTAATCCCAGCTACTTGGGAGGCTGAGGCAGGAGAATCACTTGAACCCGGGAGGCGGTGGTTGCAGTGAGCCGGGATCGCACCACTGCACTCCAGCCTGGGCGACAGAGTGAAATCCTGCCTCAAAAATAAATAAATAAATAAAAGTAAACCAGTTTCTTTCTAACCTCCAAATGCACAATATTCCACGACACCAACCCTACACCAAAGAAATGTGTAGAAGTTTATAAAAATGGTTATTAACTGATTTTTTTTCAGCACCAGAATCAACTATCCTGACTCTAGCTTTAGAAACGTAAGTTAAAAAAAGAGGAAAATAACTTCGAAGGAAGTAATTCTTTGAAAGCCGTTAGGACAACACAATGATTTGAGTGTCTTGTGCTTTTCCATGAAAAGGTGGGGCTAAGTCTGTTGTAGAGGGTGAAGGAGACACAGGAGTTAAAAATGTGCCAACACCGTGGCCCTTGGAAATAAGTTGTAAGATCAAATGAAAATCGCAATCAAGACTGTCAATTTTTGATCAGATTGTTTTCCATCGATAATGAGTGCAGGCCTGTAAATGTGTATGGGAATTATGTGGCATATCAAGGTACATTTCTGCAAAGCATACTGGGTGCAATATGGCTTGTGGATTCAACATTCCTTTATATAATTGCACTCAACTAATGTATGCCTTTGAAAGCAAGCACATCAAACATTATGTCTTAACAGATTTCTGAAAGAAAAACTGGAGTTCCTGGAGGCTCTTAAACAGTCTGCTGGTTATTTTATGGCATAGAGGAGAAAATTTACCCTGGAGAAATCTAGCCGAGCACATCCTCAGACTGATCACATTCACCTTCTCATCATGCTTCCAGTCTCAATTATAAACAAAACAAAAAACAGAGAATCATATATGAGTAATCTGTCCTGAATCATACAGGGAAAATCCATGCTGAGATAATACTTATGCATCTGTCTTAGAACATGTCTAGAATACTTACTAGGAAGACTCACTATCAAAAGGGATTTTGGCATATGTGCATTAATTCAGCAAGCCTCATTTCTCAAATACCAAACATGTGCCAGACATTGTCCTAGGAAGAGAGGATTTAGAAAAAAAAAAAAGATATATTTACATGTAGTCCAGCCATAGAAAAAGATAAGTAAGTAATTAAATGCAGGAGTATACTATAGCTTCAAAAATAAAACTTATGAAGGTGCGGAAATTAGCACACATAGGATAAAAAGGTCACTTCTACATAAGAGGAGGAGATTATCAAGAAGATTCACATAAGATTCAGTATTGACCTAAGGTTAAAGAGAGAAGCAGTGTTCTTGGACCAAGTTTTCTGGGAGGTGGGAGAGTAAAAGAAGTCCGGGACCAAAGGAAGCTACAACAGAGAGCACTGAACGAGCAGCCTTGCAGGTCTGACCCAGACTGTCATCTGAGAAAATTACAGGCAGTTTGATTGGTTGGGGCACAGGCCGTGAGGTGGGGCATGATGAGTGATAGCTGGAACCAGGCAAGGCTCATAAATGTCACACTAAGGAATTCTCACTGTTTTCTACCAGCCACTGGAAGAAACTGAAGAGCTTAAAGCAAGATAATGGCACATCACAAAACACATGGATTCGAGGTGGTAAGACAAAAAGAAGTTACTGTAGCAGAAGCATTAGGAAGTAGACTTGTATAATTTAACCGCAAAATAAGTACTTTTCCTACCCCACAAAAACATTCCAACATACAGAACTAATGTGGGTTATTAATTATTTCACATTGTTCCCTACTGAAACAACATACTTTCAACTTTGTTCTTTCAGTTCTGAGCGTGCTTATCTGCAAAGATACATAACCTAGTCTCCACGTCTTATCATAGAAAATTAGTACAGGTGACTTGTCTATTTTCAAACGGGGAGAAAAATATAATAGAAATAGATGCATTTAGTCTTTCTGAATTAACCAGCTAAGCTACTTGAGGAGGAGGAGATTATATCAAAATTTTAAACTTTTAAAACTAATTTAACATTATAACCACAAACGAACAGATATATATATATTTTTTCATTCAGGAACTACTTTAGAGAAAAATTAAAATCCATGCTCCTGCCTTATTCAAAGCAAAATGATATTGGGTACAGCTGTTCATTTCAAAGGCCACTGCACATCTCCCATAAAAGCAGTGTGCTAGAGTGATAAAAACTGCCCACCAATGGTCATGCCTATGCCCGTTTTCTAAGGTGTTTGCCACACTCCTGTCAAGAGGTGAAGTCTGTTTCTTTAACTCCTCAATCTGGGTTGCCCACGTGGCTTGCTTTGATCAATGAAATGTCACAGAAATTATGTTCTAGGACTTTTGAGCTCAGGTCTTCAGTTTCTACTTTCCCTTTCGGAACTCAGCTCCGCATAAAGAATTCCAGAATCTCCTGTTAAGGAGGGTAACCACACAGAGAGACGGGAGGGTGACAGGCCACAGGCAGAAACACAATCTACATGGAAGAGACCCATGGCATTCCAGTCAACAGCAAGTACCAGCCCCCACGTGCGAATGAGGTCAATGGGTTCCACTAGCTCCAGCTGAGCTGTCCCAGCCAAAACCATGTCAATCATGGACGAGTTCTCTCTTCTTCATCCTGCCCATATTGCTGTCTCATGGCATCATACCCAATAAAATTGCTGTGATTTGAAGTCATTAAGCTTTGGGGTGCTTTATTACATAGCAACATATAAATAATAATGAGTAGCAAAATGCTTATTGCTAACTTTTCAGTGTAAAATTCCAGTGGCAGACCATGATGCCATGTAGAAAATATCTGGCTCAATTCGTACAAAAATGGCACAGCGTGTGGGACTCAGAGGAAACACCACGGTAGCAGGCCCTATATGCACAGCGGGACACACAGGAAGCCAGTGTCCAAAGAGCTGAAGGTGACCCTGTGGCCTTTCAATATTCACACTAAGAAGCAAAAGCAATAGCACAGCATATCCTGGTCGGTGATGTGTGTGTGTGTATGTGTCACAGCTGCATTAGACCAGACCACGTGGTAATATTGTCTAAAGAAAGAAATAGAAAATACATAGAAAGATCTAAACTTGTTTTTCTTTAGAAGTTATGTCCCAACCATGATAAAAGTGCTATTTTTCCCCCTTGAGGAAACAAAGAAAAAACAACGATAACATTTCTACGCATTTTTTTTTTTTTTTTTTTTTTTTTTTGCTGTTATATCCATTTTATGATGCTTTGGAAGTACTACTTATTCTTACTTTTAAAGCCAGTCAGAATGTGTGTGGGTGTCTCTTATTTCTGTCTTTTTAAAGCTTCAACATAAAAGTTCTTTAGTACATCACACATTGCAATATTAAAAGAAAACACTATCTTGCCTAAATAAGCAGTATCCTATAATAGCCAGTCGAAACTAACTTCAATGTGTGTGATATGAATATTGCTTTCTGAAAACTTTACGGTCTGTTTGGACCACTCAATATGTAATTTTTAAACTAGGATGCCATAGTGTTTAAACAGTTTTCACATCGGAAATGTAAGAAATGCTTCTCCTCAGCAAATGTAAAAGAACACAAATCACAACAAACTATCTCTCAGACCACAGTGCAATCAAATTAGAACTCAGGATTAAGAAACTCACTCAAAACTGCACAACTACATGGAAACTGAACAACCTGCTCCTGAATGACTACTGGAAAAATAACAAAATGAAGGCAGAAATAAAGATGTTCTTTGAAACCAATGAGAACAAAGACACAACATACCAGAATCTCTGGGACACATTCAAAGCAGTGTGTACAGGGAAATTTATAGCACTAAATGCCCACAAGAGAAAGCAGGAAAGATCCAAAATTGACACCCTAACATCAAAATTAAAAGAACAAGAGAAGCAAGAGCAAACACATCCCAAAGCTAGCAGAAGTCAGGAAATAACTAAGATCAGAGTAGAACTGAAGGAAATAGAGACACAAAACACCATTCAAAAAAACCAATGAATCCAGGAGCTGGTTTCTTTTAAAAGATCAACAAAATTGATAGACCGCTAGCAAGACCAATAAAGAAGAAAAGAGAGAAGAATCAAATAGACGCAATAAAAAGTGATAAAGGGGATATCACCACTGATCCCACAGAAATACAAACTACCATCAGAGAATACTATAAGTGTCTCTATGCAAATAAATTAGAAAATCTAGAAGAAATGGATAAATTCCTGGACACATACACCCTCCCAAGACTAAACCAGAAAGATGCTGAATCCCTGAATAGACCAACAACGGACTCTGAAATTGAGGCAATAATTAATAGCCTACCAACCAAAAAAAGGCCAGGATTCACAGCTGAATTCTACTAGAGGTACAAAGAGGAAGTGGTACCATTCCTTCTGAAACTATTCCAAACAATAGGAAAAGAGGGAATCCTCCCTAACTCATTTTATGATGCCAGCTTCATCCTGATACCAAAGCCTGTCAGAGACACAAGAAAAAAAGAGAATTTTAGACCAATATCCCTGATGAACATCGATGCGAAAATCCTCAATAAAATACTGGCAAACCGAATCCAGCAGCACATCAAAAAGCTTATCCACCAAGATCAAGTTGGCTTCATCCCTGGGATGCAATGCTGGTTTAACATATGCAAATCAATAAATATAGTCCATCACATAAACAGAACCAAAGACAAAAACCACATGATTATCTCAATAGATTTAGAAAAGGCCATTGACAAAATTCAACAGCGCTTCGTGCTAAAATCTCTCAATAAATTTGGTATTGATGGGACGTATTTCAAAATAGTAAGAGCTATTTATGACAAACGCACAGCCAATATCTTACTGAATATGCAAAAACTGGAAGCATTCCCTTTGAAAACTGGCACAAGACAGGGATGCCCTCTCTCACCACTCCTATTCAACATAGTGCTGGAAGTTCTGGCCAGGGCAATCAGGCAAGAGAAAGAAATAAAGAAATAAATATTCAATTAGGAAAAGAGAAAGTCAAATTGTCCCTGTTTGCAGATGACATGATTTATATTTAGAAAACCCCATCACTCAGCCCAAAATCTCCTTAAGCTGATAAATTCAGCAAAGTCTCAGGATACAAAATCAATGTGCAAAAATCACAAGCATTCCTATACACCAGTAACAGACAGAGAGCTAAATCATGAGTGAACTCCCATTCACAATTGCTACAAAGAGAATAAAATACCTAAGAATCCAATTCACAAGGGATGTGAAGGACCTCTTCAAGGAGAACTACAAACCACTGCTCAATGAAATAAAAGAGGATACGAACAAATGGAAGAACATTCCATGCTCATGGATAGGAAGAATCAATATCGTGAAAATGGCCATACTCCCCAAGGTAATTTATAGATTCAATGCCATCCCCATCAAGCTACCAATGACTTTCTTCACAGAATTGGAAACAAACTACTTTAAAGTTCATATGGAACCAAAAAAGAGCCCACATCGCCAAGTCAATCCTAAGCCAAAAGAACAAAGCTGGAGGCATCATACTACCTGACTTTAAACTATACTACAAGGCTACAGTAACCAAAACAGCATGGTACTGGTACCAAAACAAATACATAGATGAATGGAACAGAACAGAGGCCTCAGAAATACCACCACACATCTAAAACCATCTGATCTTTGACAAACCTGACTAAAACAAGAAATGGGGAAATGATTTCCTATTTAATAAATGGTGCTGGGAAAACTGGCTAGCCATATATAGAAAGCTGAAACTGGATCCCTTCCTTACACCTTATACAAAAATTAATTCAAGATGGATTAAAGACTTAAATGTTATATGTAAAACCATAAAAACCCAGAAGAAAACCTAGGCAATACCACTCAGGACATAGGCATGGGCAAGGACTTCATGACTAAAACACCAAAAGCAGTGGCAACAAAAGCCAAGATAGACAAATGGGATCTAATTAAACTAAAGAGCTTCTGCACAGCAAAAGAAACTACCATCAGAGTGAACAGGCAACCTACAGAATGGGAGGAAATTTTTGCAATCTACCCATCTGACAAAGGGCTAATATCCAGAATCAACGAAGACTTTAACAAATTTACAAGAAAAAATCGAACAGCCCCATCAAAACGTGGGCAAAGGATATGAACAGACACTTTTCAAAAGAAGACCTTTATTCAGCCAACACACACATGAAAAAAGGCTCATCATCACTGGTCATCAGAGAAATGCAAATCAAAACCACAATGAGATACCATCTCACACCAGTTAGAATGGCCATCATTAAAAAGTCAGGAAACAACAGGTGCTGGAGAGGATGTGGAGAAATAGGAAGGCTTTTACACTGTTGGTGGGACTGTAAAGTAGTTCAACCATTGTGGAAGACAGTGTGGTGATTCCTCAAGGATCTCAAACTAGAAATACCATTTGACCCAGCAATTCCATTGCTGGGTATATACCCAAAGGATTATAAATCATGCTGCTATAAAGACATGCACACATATGTTATTGTGGCACTATTCACAATAGCAAAGACTTGCAACCAACCCAAGTGTCCATCAATGATAGATTAGATTAAGAAAATGTGGCATATATACACCATGGAATACTATGCAACTGTAAAAAAGGATGAGCTCATGTCCTTTGTAGGGACATGGATGAAGCTGGAAACCATCATTCTGAGCAAACTATCACAAGGACAGAAAACCAAACACTGCATGTTCTCACTCACAGGTGGGAATTGAACAATGAAAGCATGTGAACACTGGGTTGGGAATATCACACACCAGAGCCTGTCATGGGGTGGGGGGTTGTGGAAGGGATAGCATTAGGAGAAATACCTAACGTAAATGAGGAGTTAACGGGTGCAGCACACCAACATGGCACATGTATACAAACCTGCACATTGTGCACATGTACCCTAGAACTTAAAGTATAATAATAATAATAAAGAAATGTAAGAAGTGCTAAATTACAGATTTTCAAATATTTAGGAGACATGAATATAATGCCATGTTTTTTCTGAACACTTATTAAGCACAGTTAACAAAAACAAATAGAAATGATAAAGTTTTGTTAATATTTCATGTTAAGTCCCATTTTTATTTTAATTAATTTCTGGCTTGAAACCATTGGAAATTTTTTTTTTTTTTTTTACCCTCATTAAAATTTTATTTATTTTTATTTAAACAATTTTTTTTTTTTTTTTTTTATACTTTAGGGTTTTAGGGTACATGTGCACAATGTGCAGGTTTGTTACATATGTATCCATGTGCCATGTTGATTTCCTGCACCCATTAATTTGTCATTTAGCATTAGGTGTATCTCCTAATGCTGTCCCTCCCCCCTCCCCCCACCCCACAACAGTCCCAGGAGCGTGATGTTCCCCTTCCTGTGTCCATGAGTTCTCATTGTTCAATTCCCACCTATGAGTGAGAACATGCGGTGTTTGGTTTTTTGTCCTTGTGATAGTTTACTGAGAATGATGTTTTCCAGTTTCATCCATGTCCCTACAAAGGACACGAACTCATCCTTTTTTATGGCTGCATAGTATTCCATGGTGTATATGTGCCACATTTTCTTAATCCAGTCTATTGTTGTTGGACATTTGGGTTGGTTCCAACTCTTTGCTATTGTGAATAGTGCCGCAATAAACATACGTGTGCATGTGTCTTTATAGCAGCATGATTTATAGTCCTTTGGGTATATACCCAGTAATGGGATGGCTGGGTCAAATGGTATTTCTAGTTCTAGATCCCTGAGGAATCGCCACACTGACTTCCACAATGGTTGAACTAGTTTACAGTCCCACCAACAGTGTAAAAGTGTTCCTATTTCTCCGCATCCTCTCCAGCACCTGTTGTTTCCTGATTTTTTAATGATGGCCATTCTAACTGGTGTGAGATGGTATCTCACTGTGGTTTTGATTTGCATTTCTCTGATGGCCAGTGATGAGGAGCATTTCTTCATGTGTTTTTTGGCTGCATAAATGTCTTCTTTTGAGAAGTGTCTGTTCATGTCCTCTGCCCACTTTTTGATGGGGTTGTTTGTTTTTTTCTTGTAAATTTGTTTGAGTTCATTGTAGATTCTGGATATTAGCCCTTTGTCAGATGAGTAGAAATTTGTTTTTAACGAACAGAATTAAATATATGAGGTCCTTGATAGAATTCTTTTCCTCCAAAGAATATCCCCATCCCCCACTTTTAGCTAACTGTCATAATATGCTCTTTTTTTTCCAGGTGCTTCTTGTTCCAGAACTGTAAACACAAGTTGGATGACTAAACTGATATTTGCATAACAAGAAAAGTGGTCTTTAGGCAATTTGGCAAATATGCTCATAGCATCATTGCCAGGAACTGGCCCCCAAAATAGGATCGCAGCAGAGTTGGAACGCCAGTGATAGGGCTTTAATTCCAAGCACACAACCAGAGTTAGAGAACACATTCAAATAACCCAGGCCTTTTTTTATGTAAAAATTTTTAATAATCATGGCATTTCCAATGCAAATTTAAAATCTAGTCAGTAGCTTATTTTATTAAGAGACTTCATGGTTTTGACAGGGAATGATCTTTGGTAGAAAGGTCCTCCTCCTCCTCCTCCTCTTCCTTCTCAGGTCTATTCTTGATTCTGAAATTCACACCACTGGAATTTTATACCACACCACTGTTAAACATTTTTTTCTGAATTTTACTATATTGCATTTTCCTGAAGATTTCTTTAATGCATGCCCTAGTTCTTTGGAGATTTTCAATGCCTGTTTAACAGCTTTCCTTATTCATTAGCAACTTCCTTTAGAATCTAACAAGTCTCTTATGATCCTGGAGTTCTGTCAATTATAGTATTTTTTTAATGTTTTTATCACACGGTTGGGAATATTTCTGTTACTTTTTACCCTCACTAAGAAGCTTAATATAACTACTAAAAATGTTATATAACTTTTACTAGTGTCTTCATCTTTTGTCATTCTGAGTGGCCTAGCCCCTCCACAGACACTTTGAGCCTATGATTTTTCATGGAAGAGGGCCTAGTTTAGCTTCATGTATTATTATCCTCTCTCATATTTGCTCTATCAGTATATATTTGAATATGGTTGAATTCTATAGCATGTATTTTATTGCTTTCACACGCTTTATTGTGCTTATGTTTGGATTTCTTCTCATCTGAGAAAGGATTGATTTTCTCATCTCAGTATATTCTTTATAAAATCATAACTAAGAAAGAACATTTCATACATCTAAAAGCTAACTTCCTTTCTTTTATTTTGTCTTGAAAAATACTACACCCACACTTTTTTGCCAATAGCCTAAGACATTTAGCCATACTAATCTATCCTATTGGCTCCTTGGCTTTGATTGATGGACTAACAAAAATAGGTTGCTTGATGTTTCCAGAAAAAGTATCTTACCCTCATCTGTCTAAAGCATTCCTAACATAGGATTGTCAGATTTAGCAAATAAAAATAGAGGATTCCTAGTTATATTTCAATTTCATGTAAAAAACAAATAACTTTTTAGTATAAGAACATCTTAAATACTTAGAGGCTTATCTGAAGTTCACATTTAAATAGGTGCCCTGTAAGTTACCAGGCAATCCTGTCCTAAAGGAATAATATTCAAATCTCTCTTTAGCTTTTCCTCCAAATGTTGCTTAAAAATTTTCTGGGAAAATCATTAGTTTTATCTCCAGAAGCAAGACACTGTTGTCAGAAAAGGATGGGTTTCATTTTCTATTATTTTCATGTACTTGATTATTTATGATATTAGAACTGGGATCTCAGGAGTGGCCTTGCGCAGCAATCAATGGTGGCTGACCATTGGTTGCTCTTTAGGAAAAAGGGTCATAAGCCCCCTTTTGCTCACTTCCCTGCCCCTTGAAATTAACTTATTGATTTAAATTAAAAGCATTGCATGCCTACTCTACGATGAATATTGTGATGTCAAGAATCCCAAACAAGCAGCAAGATTCTGTCCACCAGAAATGTTAAGCATATGTAAACCGGGGGCGGGCGACTGGGAGGTACCAGAATATGCTCTTTGTATTGATTTTAGTACCTGAACTTATGTGCTTTAATTGAGTTATACTTACCTATAAATTGATGCTCCCATCATTGAAAACAGCTTATGCTGTCACAGAATACATTGCGTAAGTGTATGGATTTCTTTACAGTCAACAAAAGGGTAAAGGTGACATGAAGAAGAAAAAATACGCTAACTAAATGAAAATTGGGAGTCATAAAAATATTTTTATAGGATTGTAGAAATGATCTAAATCTCTTTTGGTGGGCTTTCTTTGCATCAGTACTACAAATGTTGGATTGTCCCAGCTCAGTCCTCAGACATCTCTGTAATCAGTATCTTGTCAGAGATCCCTGAAGAGGGGTTCTGGAGAGCCCTGGAAGGTTCTTGAGACCTCTCGAGGCAATCCAAAATGTCTTCCCCAAATGACTTGGCCCATCATTTCACTCAGATATCTATATAAAGTCCCCCCTTAGACAGATCTTCTCTGACAACCCATTAGAAAATAGCAGCCTCTGTTACTTCATCACCTTCCCCACTTCACATTTTGTATAGTTCCGTTGCAACCTGAAATAAAATAAGTTAAACCAAAATATAAATAGCACATTTGTTTATATTGGGTTTCCCACACAAGCTCAAAGAATGTAAGAACATGTACTTTTGTTTATTACTTTATCCCCAACACATTCAATAGTACATACCATATTGCATGTTTACAGATATCGTTCATAATTTTTTTGTACAGTGAATGTATTTTATCTGATAGTTTTTCTTGGCAGTGAAAATATGCTTTTTCCTTACAGCTGCTCTTATTGAAAGACATTCCTCTTAAGTGAGTTTCCTCACTCCAGTAATTCAAGAAGGAAAAGTGTATATAGAGAAAAAGCATTAATAGTATTTTATAACTTATTCCTAAAAAAGAGTTGATTAAATTTTTATCATTAGTGCAGCAATGAAATTTCTTTTAAACTCTGAAAATGAGGGCACATTCAGTGCCTTATATTTTCAATGCCTTGTGTAGACCAAAAATAGATAAAAACAAGAATCAGTAGGAAAGTAATATTGTATAAGCCAATCTCTAACAGAGTCACAATAAAACAAATTAATGTTTGAAATTATCACCATTAGGTCAAATCTATGTCTTGAGCTTCAAAATACTTCATTCATTCAATGATTAATCTGTCACTGACTACTGTAGGCTGGGTACTGGGGAGCCAAAAGAGAAATTAATCACGGTCATCAATTAAAAAACCAGAAACTCTGTCAGCCAAGTGTATGCAACAGTTTTGCAGAATAAACACAGTGAGTTTGGTTTAAGACAAAGAGAAATTTAAGTTTCCAGAATATTGGGGAGAAAGTGTCTAATAGGATGGTGGAGTTCATGTAGAGATTCTGGACTGGAAAAATGATTTGGCCACCATTAGCATAGGACTAGATGCCACTGAAGTGGCAGAGATCACTTAGAATAAATGGCAAACAAAAAAGAGGCCTTACTTCCTTGAGATTCTTGTGACTAGGAGCCAGACACTACAGAGCATGGAAAATATTTTGTAAGGTAGAGTTACGGAAGACGGCCTTTTTCTCCGAGATATGCTGACATGCTTAATGTGGGCTTTCTTTACAACAATGTGATCATTCCAACAACTACTAGTTCCACGATGTTTTTAGAGTTTACAAATGTATTACTATAGTGAGTTTTATTGTATCTGAGCCTCATGAGAGATTTACGATTATTCCTATTTTATGCAAAACTTCAGAAAGTTTAAGTTAAAGGTCATAAATAGATGATTGATACCTAATCCACAGCTCTTGGATGATCCATAGCGTCAATGTTTTCAATGAAGAGAAGGTGATTTTCACCCCGTCCTTCACTTCTAGTTTTTCCTAATTGTTCTACATGACTTTATTGAAAGCTTTACTTCAAAATCAATCTCTCCCCTTCTCAAGCTATCTTTCTTAATAAGGATAATTGTTAGGAAGTTCCCACAACTACCTAACACCCTCTAATTCCCAAGACCTTGTGAATGCTTCTGACTATTAATTTTGAAGGCATCCCAGAAATAGAGTTTCAGTTTGATTATAAAGAAAATAATATCTCGGATATTATTGTATTTAAATATTTAGAATTATTTAAAATTAATTTTCTGCCAAAAAGTCTTGGAGGGAAATGAGAACAAGAGTTTATTTAAGAAGTAGTATTTTATTTTTTTTTCTAGAGATCGACTTACTAACACTATGGTTCTCCATAGAAATAAATAAAATTGACATACATAAAAAACGGTAGAGAATACTAAATATGCCAAATAACGAATTCCTTTAAGCATACATATATATATATATATACACATATATACACACATATATACATATATATACACACACACACACATATATATACATATATATACACACACACATACATATATATACTTTTATACCTGCCCACAAAGGTAAGTTTGTCACTGCTTAGAGATTGCTGAAAGCAAAATGAAAGAGTTCCATCAAGTGGTCATATCAAGACATAGCAGTTAGTATTTCACCAATACAAAGAGGAAAACAATTTCTCTGAAATCTAGTTCAGACATACATTTCAAACCGAGTTATCAAAATTTTATGCCATGCAACATTAAAAAACACAATTAAATGCATTTTAAACATTATTACTAATTCATTTTCCAAATCATTTTTAAACTGCAAAGAAAATAGAAACAATATAATTTTCATTTTTTGTCTTTTTCATATCGAATACTCTTTCCATATAGTTTGCAGTTGAAAATGCGTGGTTATAAACTTAATTTGCATGTTATAGTCACCTTTTTAAATTAGCAGGTAAACCACAGGTAATACTAAACTAAGTATTTGGATTGCACCGAAAACTCAGAAACGAACTACTTGCAAATGACCTATACATCTTAAAATAGTACAAAATAAATACAAAGAAAACTCAACTCAAGGTTGTCTTAAAAAATAAGTTATAAAACATAAACATGAGTTAACTTGCTTCTTTTAACAACCTCAAGTTTTTGCCTTGCCAAATTTCACCTCCTTCATGAAGGTAGACAAAACAGGCATCTTTCTTTTTAAAGTATAATTGATTTAAGGGGTCATTTTCTCATTATTTTGGAAAAATCGTCATGGATTATTTTAATGTTATAAATGCTACTTCTAAAGGTATATTACAGATAAAGATTTGTTTCTTGCTTAACAAAGCAGTAGTTCATTTAAGCAACCATTGTTTAATTAAACTTTCTGAACATAATATATATATTAGTAATGAGATGATGTTAAACAATAGATTTTTATATAAAACCTATGAAATATATATTATCTAGACATAAAATTGGAAGCAATGTATTTAATGATTAAGATCATGGATTTTGGCATCAGAGAGATTTGATTTGAATCTAATCTCTTCCACTTTTTTTCTCTGTAACCTGGAGCAATGGCAAGCGTACTTTGTTTTGTTGCACTTTTCTTGTAGATGTTGTGTTTTTTACAAATTGAAGGTTAGTGGCCAGCCTGCCTTGAGCAATTCTATCCACACCATTTTTTCCAACAGCATTTGCTCACTTTTAGTTTCTGTGTCATATTCCAGTAATTCTCACAATATTTCAGATTTTTTCATTGTCATTATATTACTTATGGTTATCTGTGATCAATGATCTTTTATGTCACTATTGTAATTGTGGGACACCATACACTCTGCACATATAAGATAGTGAACTTAATTAATATGTGTGTTCTCACTTCTTCAGCAACTAGCTGTTCTTCCATCTCTCTTCTTCTCCTCAAGCCTCACTATTCCCTGAGACACAACAATATTAAAATTAGACCAAGTAATAACTCTACAATGGCCTGTAAGTGTTCAAGTGAGAAGAAAAGCATCATACATCTCTCACTTTAAGTCAAAAGCTGGAAATGATTAAACTTAATGAAGAAGGCATGTTGAAAGCTGAGAGAGGCTAAAAGCTAGGTCTCTTATAACAAACAGCCAACTTAGGAACACAAAGGGAAAGTTCTGGAAGGTAATTGAAAGTGCTACTACAGTGAACAAATGAACGATAAAGAATGTAAAACAGACTTGTTGATGATATGAAGAACGTTTTATTAGTCTGGATAGAAAAGCAAACCAACTACAACAAGGCCCAAATTATTTTCAATTATCTTCAGGCTGAGAGAAATGAAGAAGAAAAGTGAGAAGCTAGAAGAAGTTGGCTGATAATTTTTAAGGAAAGAAGCCATCCCAAAATAAAAGAAAAAGTGCAAGGTGAAGTACTAGCATGTGCTGATGTAGAAGCTTTAGCATATAACCTGGAAAATGTAGCTAAGATAATAGATGAAGGTTGTTACACTAAACAAGAGATTTTCAGTGTAGATGAAACAGACTTATATTGAAAGAAGATGGGGTCTAGGACGTTCATGGCTAGAAAATAAGTCAATGCCTGGCTTTAAAGCTTCAATGCACAGGGTGACACTCTTGGTAGGGGCTATTGCAGCTGGTAAATTGAAGTTGAGGCCAATACTGATTTACGATTCTGAAAATAGTAAAAATTATGCTAAATCTACTGTGCCTGTACTCTATAAATGGAGCAAAGTCTGAATGACAGCATATCTGTTAACAGTATGGTCTACTGGATATTTTTATCCTGCTCTTGAGACCTACTGCTCAGAAAAAAAAGAGTCCTTTCAAAATATTGCTGTTCATTGACAATGTACCTGAACACCCAAGAGTTCTGATGGAGATGAACAAGGATATTCGTGTTTTTAAGCTGGTTAGCACAACATCCATTCTGTAGCCTCTGAATCAAGGAGTAATTTCAACTTTCAAGTTTTATTACATAAGAACTAAACATGGTAAGGTTATTGCTGCCATAATGACTCCTCTGATGAATCTGGGTAAAATAAATTGAAAATCTCCTGGAAAGGATTCACCACTCTAGATAACACTAAGGACATTTGTGATTACTGGGAGGAGTCCAAAATATCAACAATAACAGGAGTTTAGAATAAGTTGAGTCCAATGCTCACAGATGACTTTGAGGGGTTTAGCTCTTCAGTGGAAGTAAATGCGGATGTAGTGGAAACAGCAAGACAAATAGAATTAGAAGTGGAGCCTGAAAATGTGACTGAGTTGCTGCAGTTTCAAGATACAATTTTAATGCATTAGGAGTTGTTTCTTACAGATGAGCAAAGAAAGTCGTTCCTTGAGATAGAATCTACTCCTGGTAATGATGCTGTGAACATTCTTGAAATAACAACCAAGAATTTAGAATATTACAGAAACTTAGTTGATAAAGCAGTGGTAGAATTTGTGTTTGAAAGAAGTCCTACTGTGGGGAAAAAGCTATCAAACAGCATCACATGCTACAAAAAAAAAAAATCTTTCACGAAAGGAAAAGTCAACCAATGTGGCAAACTTCATTGCTGCCTTGTTAGAAGAAATTGCCACAGCCACACTAACCTTAGGAAACCACCACCCTGATTGGTCAGCTGCCACCAACACTGGGACCAAACCCTTTACCTGTGAAAAATCACAACTTGATGAAAGAACAGATAATCATTAGCATTTTAGCAATAAACTATTTTAAAATTAAAGTATGTGCATTGTTTTTTAGACATACTTCTATTGCACACTCAGCTGCTTATATTGTAAGTAAACATGACTTTTTTATGCATTGGAAAACCAACAAATTTGTATGACTCACTTTATTGCAATGTTTGCTTTACTGCAGTGGTCTGGAACTGAATCTGCAATATCTCCAAGGTATGCCTGTATATCTTCACGTATAATAGGGAAGTAATTCTACTGATACAGGTATGGTAGAGCTTAGATAATGTCTCTTATATCAAGCATCTAGATTAGTAGCTGACTATCATCAAAATGAAAACACGTTTGGGAAATAATATTTCCATTGTTCTATCTTGTTATTGGTAGGTGAGAGTGGTGGTGAACTTTCACCTCAAATTGTTTGATTTAAATAGTTGAAAAAATATAAACAAATAAGGAGACAAAAGACAAATGTATTGCTTCTATGATGGCAATACGATTATATTTCTTCTGAGTGCTCTATGACCTTCCTCCAATCTAAGCAATATTTCCATTTCTACTAGAAGCCATAGAGAGATTCACACTGTTACCCTTCTTTCTGTCTTTTGGAAATTTGCAGTGATAATAAGCTGATTTAAAATCCTTACTTAATATCAAGAACAACTCTTCCTGTCAACATGGTAATAAAATGAACACTGAGGATGAAGAAAGAGAGAGAATGATAAAGTGCATTCAGTAAAACATAAACAAGTAAAGGATGTGGGAGCAAGGTATATAGGAATTATTAATATTTGTACTCCTCTCACATATTTTGTCATGTTTGAAATAATTCAAAAGTAAGATGTAAGTAAACCTAAAAGAAAAACTAAAACTCCCTTTAGGAAACCTAAAAGTGAATAGATTCACACTTCAACAAACTTTTGACGATGTCAGCAAGATGGAAAATAACCACAAAAGGAAAGCTGGAGATACAAGAAGAAACGTTGAGTGAAAAACGTGGAAAGCATGTAGATAAACCAGAGTCTGTGTGAAATAACAAAAATATTAAATTTGGGAATAAAGAAAGGATATAATTAAAATATGGGACAATAAGTAAGACTAAATAGCAGATGATTTGATTTCTATAATTCTAAGGTCCCTATGTTATATAAAGAAGGAATAGAGAAAATGATTAATGTAGACCTTAAGTAAAAAAATCTGTTAAAATTTCATGGTAACTATTAAAAGAATAAAGAGGGAAATAGAATTTAAATAAAAACTTCATGTAAAGGATGCAGAAAAAGTGATAAAAAGTAAAAGCGATGAAGCAAAAGAGGAACATACAAAACAAGAAATAGAATGGTAATGAATCCAAATATAACAGCAATCCTAATAAATGTAAATAAATTAACTTTCTAGTTAAAGGTTAAATTCAATAAAAGATAAGATCCAGGATTATACTATCGAAGAATCACACATGAAAATAAAAACATGGGAAAACTGACACACAAAGGATAAGGAATTAGGCAGCTTAAATATTAGTCAAAGGAAAGCTGGTGTATCTATATTAATATTATAGAGTGAAGTCTTGAAGGCACAAAGCATCACATAGAATGGAAAACATCATAAAACAATGATAATTATACACTCATTTCAACTTTGATGCCTCTAATAACTTGCCTCAAAACATATAAAGAAGTCAACAAACCCATCATACCAAGGAATACACAGTGTTCTCAGGTACGCACGGAGCTTCAGAGAAAGCCGAACCACGTGGGGAAGACATAATGCACATATCAGCCAATTCCAAGGAATTATCAGACAGATACACTTCTCTAAGCACAACAAAGTTCAAAGTCAGAAAAAAACAATTTTTTTTGAAAAATTTGTAGATTTGGAAACAGGAAAGCATATTTAAAACATACAAGAAAGCAATAAAGTCTGAAAACAGATAAATTCAACAGTTAACTTAAGATATTAGGGAAAACATAAGAAACCCAAGCAGAAGAAATGCAATTATAAAAATCAACAACAATAATGAATGAAATACTAAA
This sequence comes from Symphalangus syndactylus, assembly GCF_028878055.3. Lineage (NCBI taxonomy): Eukaryota > Metazoa > Chordata > Mammalia > Primates > Hylobatidae > Symphalangus > Symphalangus syndactylus. The sequence goes on along the minus strand of NC_072445.2, from coordinate 5,269,174 downwards.
TAGAGATAGAGCAGATTAAAACAAAAAGATTAACAAATCCAAAGGCTAATTCTTATATACTTAATACATGTGTGTGTCTAATCTACTCTCAATATTAAACTATTAATCCTTTCTTTCCTAAATATATATCAACAATGATTGTTATATTTTTTCTATTTTTATATTTACACAGGGAAATGTGATATTCACCATGTTTCACTTAGTGTTTTTTAACTCAGTATCATTTTTGAGGCCAATTTTGAGACCCATGTGTATAGAGAGATACTTTATTCCTTTTAACTATTGCCCAGTAATATATAGATTAAATTTTTATCCATCTATCCCCCATTTGCTATCTACTAATAGTATTTCAAAGCACATCCCTGAATTTTCCTATGCATCTCTGTTACACGTTACCCTAAAGAGAAATGACAAGCTTTTTAGAGAAGTGGCATACTCAATTTCCCTAAATGTTGGCAAATTGATTATTTAAATGGCATTTAGCAGAAAATCTAACAAAACATTTTTCTTCACATTAAAAAAGAAATCCTTAAATTGCTTCTTAGTTTCTATAAAAATGGAAGAGTGGAGAAGCATTCAGGGCTTTATGTTTTATTCAATTCGATCAATATCCTCCATAATTCTGTGAATCATCTTTTTAAAAAATTTGTAAAAGTTAAGACAATATTTTATAGTTTTGCTCCACATTATTTGAAATTTAGAAACTTTTATTTCTAATTAGATTGTTATGACATTGAGTGTGTGTGTGTGTTTGTGTGTGTGTGATTGGTATGTATATAAATTATGTACTACAAGCAAGATATAAAAATATGATAAAGTGTTTGGACCTTAGCCTTAGAAAACAATATCTCAATAACTGTGGTGTGGCTGAGATGATATTCAGGTATCATCTCATATTTGCCTACATTTCTAAGTTTATTTCTACATTGCCAAGTTTGTCACTATAACATGGCCATTTCTTGTATAGGAGACAGATGCTCTTTAGGTGTGCCCATCATAAAACTAGTTTAATAAATCAGGACACATTGAAAATAAAATAAGCCTCAAGCATAAAGCAGGACCAATCCTTGAACAACGTGTATATTCAATATATACTCCATTGGCTTCAATAGTGAAAATATACTGTGAGCTGTCACAAAGTTGGTAGGCTATGATCCCCAGCGTGTGCTGTGCCTGTCCTTTGCATAACTAGAGGGATTGTTAGTCCTCTTTGCATACATCACGATTGTTAATAAAGTGACATTTGTCAAAATGAGTAAGCACGTGTTGCCATGGAAGGTGCCATAAGCAAGATTATAAAACAAATTGTTGTAGTTGGCTAGGAACCAGGAGGAAGATGAACACCAGAAGAAAAGGCATTCTTTCCTTAATTCCTCATACCCATTTTACAATACATTGCATACAGTTGTTTATGTAGAACACAGGCTGTTTTCTTTTTTTCTGAAACCTCATGTAACCGATGGTATTTTAAATGAGCTCTAATACAAAATGCCTCACACACTGCTATCCTATGCCTCATTTAACCCATTATATGGGTTCCCTCTTGAAACATTTAGTCTTCATTTGTCTATTTTTCCTGTAACTTATTTTTAGGAATAGAAAAATCATGTCCTGAGAAGCACTGTCTTCTGGCACATATTTAAAATATCTAAGGGGGCTCAGGTAACATCAAGACCCTAGTGGCTGCAGACGGGTCCCCACCAATATCTCGGCATTTTATTTCAATTATTTACTATCTTTCAATATGGCCCACAGCATGAAGATTTTGCATGTAACAGTTTATTTTTTTAATTGAAAACTGAAATAATACCAATACTCATAAAAAAATCCATTCAATTATATTCAGTAAACAGTCTTCCTCTTCATGCCAGTAGATATCTGTACAGTTTCCACCTAAAATTGCAGAATTAAAAAAACTGAAAGTGGCTTAGATAGTTATGGGACTAGTCCTAGAAATTAATTTACTGCTTTATTAGTCCATTTTCCTGCTTCTAATAAAGACATACCTGAGACTGGGAAGAAAAAGAGGTTTAATGGACTTACAAGTCCACATGGCTGGGGAGGCCTCACATTCATGGCAGAAGGAAAGCAGGAGTAAGTCATATCTTACATGCATGGCAGCAGGCAAAAAGAGAGACAGGGCTTGTGCAGGGGAACACTTCTTTTTAAAACCATCAGATCTCATAAGACTTATTCACTATTATGAGAACAGCACAAGAAAGATCCACCCCCATGATTCAATTACTTCCCACTGGGTCCCTCCCACGACACACAGGAATTATGAAAGTTCCAACTTCAGATGAGATTTTGGTGGGGACACAGCCAAACCATACCATTCCACCCCTGGACCCTCCCAAATCTCATGTCCTCACATTTCAAAACCCATCATGCCTTCCCAACAGCCCCCAAAGTCTTAAGTCATTTCAGCATTAACCCAAAAGTCCACAGTCCAAAGTTTCCTGTGAGACAAGGCAGGTCACTTTTGCCTATGAGGTTGTAAAATCAAAATCAAGCTAGTTACTTCCTAGATACAATGGGGTACAGGTATTGTGTAAATACAACATTGGCCATAACAAACGGGCTAAAGGCCCCATGCAGGTCCAAAATCCAGCAGGGCAGTTAAAACTTAAAGTGCCAAAAAGATCTCCTTTGACTTCATGTCTCACATCCATGTCATGCTGATGGAAGAGGTGGATTAGCATGGTCTTGGGCAGCTCTGCCCCTGTGGCTTTTCAGGGTTTAGCCCATCACCTGGCTGCATTCACAGGCTGCCATTGAGTGCCTGTGGCTTTTCCAGGTGCATGGTGCAAGCTTTCAGTGGATCTATGATTCTGAGTTCTGGAGGACGGTGGCCCTCTTCTCACAGCTCCACTAGGTGGTGTCCCAGGACTCTCTGCAGGGGCTCCAACTCCACATTTCCCTTCTGCACTTTCCTAGCAGAGGTTCTCCCTGAGGGCACCACCCATGCAGCAAACTTCTGCCTGGGCATACAGATGTTTCCATACGTCCTCTGAAATCTAGATGGAGGTTCCCCCACCTCAACTCTTGACTTTTGTGCACCTACAGGCTCAACACCATGTGGGAGATGCCAAGGCTTGGGGGCTCCGCCCTCAGAAGCAATGGGCTGAGCTTGGCCTCTGTTAGTCATGGCTGGTGTGACTGAGATATGGGGCACCAAGTCCCTAGACTGCACACAAGAGGGGGACCCTGATCTCCACCCATGAAACCATTTATTTCTCCTAAACCTCTGGGCCTGTGATGGGAAGGGCTACCACAAAGACCTTTCATATGCCCGAGAGACATTTTCCCCATTGTCTTGGTGATTAACATTCAGCTCCCGGTTTCTTATGCAAATTTTGCAGCTGGCTGGAATTTCTCCTCAGAAAATGGGATTTTCTTTTCTATCTCATTGACAGGCTGCAAATTTTCCAAACTTTTATGTTCTGTGTCTCTTTTAAAACTGACTTCCTTTAACAGCACCTGTCACTTCTTGAATGCTTTGCTGCTTAGAAATTTCCTCCACTAGATACTCCAAATCATTTCTCTGAAGTTCAAAGTTCCACAAATCTCTAGGATGGGGCAAAATGTCACCAGTCTCTTTGCTAAAGCATAACAAGAGTAACCTTTTTCCAAACGAGTCTAGTTCCTCATCTCCATCTCAGACCTCCCCCACCTGGATATTATTGTCTGTATCATTATCAGCATTTTAGTCAAAGCCATTCAACAAGTCTCTAGGGAGTTCCAAACTTTCCCACATTGTCCTGATTTTGAGCCTTTCCAACCTCTGCTTGTTACCCAATTCCAAAGTTGATTCCACATTTTGGGGTATTTTTTCAGCAACACTCCACTCTACTGGTACCAACTTACTATATTAGTTTGCTTTCATGCTGTGCATGAAGACATACTTGAGACTGGGAAGAAAAAAATTTTAATAGATTTACTGTTCCACATGCCTGGGGAGGCCTCACAATCATGGTGGAAGGTAAGGAGGAGAAGATCACTTCTTACATGGATGGCAACAGGCAAAGAGAGAGCTTGTGCAGGGAACTTGTGTTTTATAACCATCAGATCTTGTGAGACTTATTTACAATCACAAGAACAGTGTGGGAAAGACCTGACCCCATAATTCAATTACCTCTCACTGGATTCCTCCCATGACACATGTGAATGGTAGGAGTTACAATTCAAAATGAGATTTGGGTGGGGACACAGCCAAACCATATCAACTGTCATCTTGTATCTTTTCCTTATTATAATTATTGTACTAGTCAGGGTTCTTTAGAGAAATTGACCAATAATAAATAGATACATACATACATACATACATACATACATACACACACAGATGAAGAGATTTATTATGGGACTTGGCTCACAAGGCTAGGGAGACCCACCAGTCCCACCATGTGATGTCTGAAAGGTAGGAAACAGGAAAGCAGGTACTATATATAACTCACGCTCAGTTTAAAGGTCAAAGAACCAGGAGTGCCAATGTTTAAAGTCATCATGGATGAATGTCCCAGTTAGAGCAAATTCACACGTAGTCTACCTTTTTGTTCTATTTAGGACCTCAGTGGATTAGAAGATGCCTGTTCACATTTATTAGGGCAGATCTTCTTCACTCAGTTTACTGATTCAAGTACTAATCTCTTATGGAAAGATCCTCACAGACACACTCATAAATAATGTCTTACCAGCTCCCTGGGTATTCCTTAGGTGAATAAAGTTAACACAAAAAAATTAAATATTTCATGAAAAAGATAAGGACTAGATAAAGAACAAAAAGATTAATGCATATTTTATTTTTAGTTTTTTTTTGTTTGTTTTGAGATGGAATTTTGCTCTTGTTGCCCAGGCTAGAGTGCAATGGCATGATCTCCGGCTCACCACAACCTCCGACTACTGGGTTCAAGTGATTCTCCTGCCTCAGCCTCCCGAGCAACTGAGATTACAGGCCACCACACCCAGCTAATTTTGTATTTTTAGTAGAGACGGGGTTTCTCCACGTTGGTCAAGGTGATCTCAAACTCCCAACCTCAGGTGATCCACCTGCCTTGGCCTCCCAAAGTGCTGGGATTACAAGCGTGAGCCACCGCACCTGGCTATTTTTAGTTTAAAGCATAAATACAACTCTTAGCTTACCTTCCAATGGTGGTAATTCTAGCTGAGTGTTATTTTTTAAGCTCACAATTAAATTACTTATTTCCATTTTAGCAATGGATTACAAAAGGTTAGTCTATCTTTCAGTAATTTATTAGAAAAAAAAACACCATTTTGTTATTGAACCCTTGGCAAAATTAAATTGAGCATTAATGCACTCCACCTCAATCTATGCTGGAGCAAAAAATAAGCCACTTTTAGAGGCCAACTCTATAAATGCGTTTCACAAAAGCCTAGTCATCCCTAAGTTTCCCCTTTATTGTTCCAGAGCCAGTCCCCAACAAATGTGTGGACAAAACCCAAAGACAAGTGACCCAAAACAAATTATATCCCCTATGAAGTCTAATCTCTGTAATTCTGTTAGCCCTTAAGCGGAGTTTTCAGGAAGTCATGTGATCGAGAGATAAACCAAAGTATTAAAAACATACCTTATAAGCTTGTTTTTTAAAAGGATTTTAATTATAGTTTCTAGAAAAGTTAAAGTTTAGTAATTCTGTAATAAATACAGTTGAGATATACTTTATGCCTTGAGAATGTTAAGTGTGTTTCTAGAAACATAATTGATAAGCTTATTTAATTTTTAAAAGGATTTTAACAATGTTTTTAAGAAAAGTTACAGTTTAGAAATTCTGTAATGAATACAATTGAGGGATTTTTTATACCTTGAGAAATCAATTATTAATTTGAAGGAAAAAAACACACATGCCAATTAAAAGGAAATTCCTAGCTGTGATCAGTAACAGTGTGGCAGAAACATCGCCAAAAATAGGCCTGCAATTGCTGACATGCAAACCCGCCACCAATCACAGAATGTGTGTTACGCATCCATAGCACATACTTCTACAATTTCTCATCAGTTTGTCTGTTTCTCTGTCCACAGCCCCTCTGATATCTCTGTGAATTTTGTAGGCTAGCTTCAAATTTTATTTTGTATTGAGATCATTCTTATATTAACACGGTTCTAGCAAAGCTGAAGTGAGAACAGACAAACCTGAGAGACAAATCTTTTTTTGGTAATCTCCATACTTCTTCAATGTGTTCTTTTAAAACCTGCAACTCCTAAGAAGTTATTAACTTCTATTTTTTCTTGTTGTAAATTATAAAGTAGCTTAATATCCACCAGGTATTACTGGAAAACAGTCATTTTTGAGCTGTGTTTGAGAAGCAAGAACACTTTGTTGGGTTAACCAATTTTAAATGCTCCTAAAACATAGAGCCCCTTTAAGAATATTTGGCAACGTGCAGTGGCTTTTGCCTGTAATCCCAGCACTTTGGGAGGCTGAAGCAGGTGGATCATGAGGTCAAGAGTTCGAGACCAGCTTGGCCAACGTGGTGAAACCTCATCTCTAGTAAATGTACAAAAATTAGCCAGGCATGGTGGCGTGCTCCTGTAGTCCCAGCTACTCGGGAGGCTGAGGCAGGAGAATTGCTTGAACCTGGGAGGTGAAGGTTGCAGTGAGCCAGATCGCACCATTGCACTCCAGCCTGGTCAACAGAGCAAGACTCCATCTCAAAAACAAACAAACAAACAAAACAACAACAACAACAACAAAACGAATATTTAATAATGCAATACTTCATGGAAAAATAGAGTAGCCAAAACCCATTTTTAAAATTAACATATATATTAACGTGAAGTATCTTTATAAAACAAATCCAAGAAAAATCAGTCTTACACATTTGATTTATAAAAAATCCAATATAAGATTTTAAATTTATATTAATAGTAATGTTTTATAATATTTCAGTTAAAATAGAACTGACATAATTATATATCATCAGATTTTAATATATAAACATCATAGAAAATATATTCTCCAACCAGCAGAGGATGAAGTTAGAAATCAGTAACGGAGAACTAGAAAACTTCAATTTCTGAGAATTAAAAACACTCTCTAAACAACTAATGGATCATTACAGAAATCATAAAAAGAAATTTAAAAATACAGATGAATAAAAACAAAAACAAAACAAACATTATGGGACATAGTAAAATAAGTGCTAAGGAGAAAACTTATAGTTATAAAAGCTTCCATTTAAACAGAATAAAAACAAAAACAAAACAAAAATTATAGGACATAGTAAAATAAGTGCTAAGGAGAAAAGTTATAGTTAAAAAGCTTCCATTTAAACAGAATGCAGATCTTAAATCAAGAACCCATTTGTACAACTAGAAAAAGAAGAACAAAGAAAACCCAAAGGCAGCAGATGTAGAGAATTTAAAATGTAGAGAAAAATCAATGAAATCGAAAGTTGATTCTTCAAAAAAAATCAATGTGAAAACCTTTAGCTAGATTGACTTAAAATAAAGAAGGCTCAAATCACCAAAATCACAAATGAAAATGAGAACATTATTACTTACTCTGCATAAATAAAAAGTATTATAAGAGTACTATGAAAAATTATATGTCAAAAATTGCATGTACCAGATGAAATCGACAAATTCCTAGAAATATGCAACATACCAAGACTAAATCATGAAAAATAGAAAATCTGAATAGATCTATACTTAGTTAGGATTATGGATCTCTAATAAAAAATCTAGCAACAAAGAAAATTCCTGGACCTGACAGCTTCACTGCTGAATTATACTAAACATTTAAAGAAGAACTATAATAATGCCAGTCCTTCATAAACATTTCCAAAAACTTAAAGAGGAGGAATACTTCACGTGAGGCCAGCATCACCATACTACCAAAACCAGACAAAGATGTTGCAAAAAACAAAAAACAAGAAAACACAACAGACTAATATCTATTATGAACATCAACGCAAAAATCCTCCACAAAATACTAGCAAACCAAATTCAGCAGCATATTAGAATGACCAAGTGGGATTTATTCCTGGAATCTAAGCATGGTTCAACACACGAAAATTGATCAGTGTAATACCCCATATTAACAGAAGGGAAAAAATAAGCATAATTGTCTCAATTATGCATTTGGTAAAATTCAACATCTTTCATATCAAAAACACTCAACAAACTAGGAACTGAAGAAAACTACCTTAACATAATAAAATCCATACATAAATATTCAATAGCCAACATCACACTCACTGTTAAAAGACTGAAAGTTTTACCTCTAAGATCAGGAACAAGATAATGACGCATACATTGCCACTTGTATTCAACAAAATACTGAAAGTCCTAACCAGTGAAATCGGGCAAGGAAAAGACATAAAAGGCACCCAAGTTGGAAAGGAAGAAGTACAATTATCTGTGTTTGTACACAGCATAATACTTTAGGTATAAAACTCTAAAGATCACACACACACTCACATGCACACACACATAGTTAAAACTAAGAAACAAATTTAGGAAAGCAGTAGGATACAAAAGCAACACATAAACATTAGTTTCATTTTTACTTACTAACAATGAACAATCAGAAAAGAAAGTTAACAAAATAATTCCATTGATTATAGCATCAAAAAGAATGAAATACTTATTAACTTAGCCAGGGATATGAAAGACTTGTAAAACGAAAACTATGGAAGACTTAAATAAACAGAAAGATATTCCATGTCCATGTGTTGGAAGACTTAATATTTTTAAGATGTTAACACTACCAAAAGCAATCTTAACATTAAATACTATGCCCTTCAAAACTTCAGCAATTTTTATAGAAAGAAATAATCTATTCTAAAATGTATATGGAAAAACCAAGGGACACCAAATAGCCAAAACAATCTTAAAAAAGAACAAAGCTGGAGAACTCACACTTCCTGGTTTCAAAATTTATTACAAAGCTTCAGTAATCAAAACAGGGTGCCACAGGCATAAAGATAGACTTACAGGCCAATGAAGTAAAATCGAGATCCCAGAAATAAATCTTCACATATATGGTGAAATGATTTTTGACCATGGGTCCAAGATCATTCAATGAGAGAAAGAACAATCTTAAAAAAAAAAAAAAAAAAATGGTGGGATGGTGGCGGAACAACTGAAAAATCACATATAAAATAATGAAGTTGGACCCTTGTATAACAGTATGTGGAAAAATTGACTCAAAATTAATCAAAGAACTAAATGTAATACAAAAAATACTATAAAACTCTGAGAAGAAATAATAGAACAAAAGCTTCACAACATCGGAGTTGGCAATAATTTCTGAGATGTGACATCAAAGGCACAGGCAACAAAAGAAAAAAATTTAAAAATTGTAGTTGATAAACTTTTTAAAAAACTGTATTCAAAAAATACTATCATCAGAATAAAACGGCAACCCAGAGAATGAAAAATAAATTTGCAAATGATATTTGACAAGGGACTGAGATCCAGAATAGATGGGGAATTTTAAAATCTCACCAACAAAATAAAACAAATAGCCGATTCAAAAATGGGCAAAGAACTTTTCTCCAAAGAATAGAAATGTTCAATAAGTACATAAAAGGAGCCTCAACATAATTAATCATTAATCAACATAATTAATTAGCAAATCAAAGCTAGAATAACATAACACCTCATACCCATTATGACAGTTACTATTTAAAAAACAGAAAATAAAAACTGTTGACAGGAATGTGGGAAACTGTAACACTTGTGCACTGTTGGTGAGGATGTAAAATGATACAGCCACTGTAGAAAGCAGTATGTCAGTTCTTTTAAAGATTAAAAATATAAGTACATATAATCCAGCAACCCCAATCCAGGTATATACCCAAGAGATTTTAAAGCAAGGTCTTGAAGAGATGTTTGTACACACATGTTCACAGCAATATTATTCAAAATAGCTAAAATGGAAGCAATCCAAGTGTTTGTCAGTGGATTAATGGATAAGCAAAATGTAGTGTACACAAACAAAAGAATATTATTCAGCCTTAAAAATGAATACAATTCTGACATATTCTACAATAGGATGAAATGGAGGTCATTACGCTAAATTAAATAAGCCAATAACAAAAGACAAATGCTGTATGATTTCATTTGTATGAGGTTCTTAGAATAGTCAAAATCACAGACAAAACCAATGGTAGTTTCCAGAGATATATATTGATTAATGGGTCGAAAGCTTCGGTTTCACAAGACTAAAGAGCTCTGGAGATGGACGGTTATGATTATTGCACAATATAAATGTACTTAGTATCACTGACCTATATATAGCCATACACCACATAATGATGTTTCTGTCAACAACAGACCACTTACAGGTCATTATTGCCATAAGTTTGTTATGCAGCTGAAAAATTCCTATTGCCTAGTGAAACTGAAGCTATCATGTCATAGTACAATGCATCAATGCATTGCCTTTTCTATGTTTAGATACACAAATACTTAAGATTGTCTTATAATTATCTGTAATATTCAGTACAGTAACATGCTTTACAGGTTTGTAACCTATGGACACAATGTATCACTGTCTTTTAAGTGATGCATGGTCTACTTTAAAATAATTAAGATAATAAATTTCACATTAAGTGTATTTTATTTTGCAAAGTTACCATCTCTGTCTTCACTTACGGATATTGGGCAAAGTCTGAAGCAGGTGAGAGCCGTGATAATAAAATGAGTAGGAAAGTTTGTTAGGTGGGGCAGTGAGAGTTTGACAGAATTTACTGTCAAGATCCGATGCATAAGAACGGGCATTCATTATTACATGAAGAATAACAATTTTTAGAAGAGTATATGCAACATTATTCTATTTAGATAAATCTAAATAAAAATGACATATGTGTGTATATTTTATATGATTAGAATAAAGATCTCCAAGGAAACATGCAGATACTAATAGGGATTAGAAAGCTTTGGTAGAATTGATGTCCATTTAAATAAAAGAGTATTACCCTTATGTTCCAAGTGTATATCATGCTTGTAAAATAAACCAATACATTATACAAAATATGCTACTATTAAATTGAAACCAAATTCTTCTAATTATCTAAGAAAGGCAGAATTATGTAATGATCAGAAATAGACCCCTAAGCCAGGTTTTCTGGGTTGGATTTTCAGGTCTTCTATCACTCACCAGTTGTGTGATTAACCATTAGCGTTAACTTCTCCATTCCTCATAAATTTCTGTCAAGAATTCAGTATGCTGTACTTATAGATGTATGCATGTACACAGCATGCAGAAAAATACTGGTTTTTGTATTGTTATTATCCTATTCGGCTATTTGTGTTCATTCCAGTTAATGACTATAGTATAAAAATTTAAATTTATGCTACAAATTTATTTTAAATATTTACGCTTATCTCATAGTACTGAGTATTCAAATGCTCTCAGTTCTTTTTATCAGATGCTAATTACTGGTTTATCCAGAGATCCGAATCTGCGTTACAGTCATTTTCCAAGCTTGCCTCTGAAAACTCAAACAAAGAATAAATATCACTCTGTGTTTTTTACAGTTAAAAAACAAGGGAAATAAACGACCATCACGGGCATTTTACTCTAACCATACTGGTTATTTCAAAAACTAAAGTACAAGGCAAATCAACTTAGTGATTAGTTTAATAACTCCTTTAAAAGAGTGAGTTTTTAATTAATACAAATGTGGCTGCTCAACAATGTACTCTATTATTCTTCTAACTGTACATCTCTGAATAACACATTGACCTGTTCAGTGATATTAAGGTTTGACAGTGGCCTTTATGGAAACGTGGGCGTGTTCCAGCTTCCACTTGCAGTGGTGTGTTGTAACGATGTTTCAGTCACTTCCAGATGGGAATATTTAGGTATCCCCCTACTGGAAAGGTTTGAAGACTGCTACTATTTCTCAAGGAGCACATAGATAAACCGAATTAGTGAGCAAAGGATCAGGCAGAGTGATTGTGTCTAACCAGGTTGTCCATGCCAAAAATAAGACAAACAAAACTAATAATGAATAAGTAATTAAATGTCTGTGTTTTCCAGACTTTTGACAAGTGAGTTTTAATAGTTTTCAGATAACTTCATGCCAACTCTATGAATGTGCATAAAGGAATGAAATAAGCTGTTTAAATGCAGACTTCAAAATGTCTACCCTGTGATGACTGCAGTTGACATCAGAAACTTAGTTAGGAAAACCAGGATGTGGGTTAGTGAGACTGGCCAGGATCTCAGTGGAACAAGGAAACAGTCAATATTCAATTATTATACACAGTTTATTATTTATCCTGAAGCTGGCAATGTAAGGGGCACAATTCAGCTTTTTAGAACATAATGTCAAATGTTAAATACCATCAAATCAATTCTAATTTCAACAGGACTTCTGACTGTACAGTTAGTCTGCTACTATCTTTACCTTAAAGAGAAACATACACCACACCAGTTTATCATAATTTCACTTTAAAACTAAAGAATATTTTTAATCTATTTTGGGAACGGTTTTACACATTTCATTGTGCCAGTCTATAATGTATACTTCCCTTTCAGAAAATGTGCTTTCAGTACACTGCCAACTAGTAAAAATTACCATCTGGTTATGTTAAAAGCAGTTCTTCCTTCTTTTTCATTTCAGATTACCCTCAATCCACTCAGAATCAGATTCTTCACATACTTCTAAAGCTTTTGACTCAAGGTCAGAATGAAGTAAAATATTGCACTTTTTTTCTAAGGAAAAAGAGCTGAGTCAAATACACTCTATCCTACTGTACACTGAAGCTTTCTTGTTAAATTACAATTGGGATGTGAAATGTCTAGGGCAACCTTGTCCTGATTACTGATGACAAATGATTTTGGTGGACTCAACTGCACTTCTACTGCATTAGAAACGCACAGCATAGAACCTTCCTCCCATCGTGGGTGCTGGTAGAGTGTCCAATTTAAAATTGGGAAACATTTCCCTCAAATTGCAGCTGAAATTCAGCTAATTTTATCATTTCCAGAGGAACCATTCAATACCACTTATGAAGGTCACAAGACCTGCTTTCTTTCCTAATCTGAAATGCTGAGGACTTGCATAGGTACATTAAAACGCTCTTAAGCTGATTGGATTTGCTGGCAAGGTTGAAGGGTGACTAGCAGACAACTGCCACAGTCAAGGGTCAAAAGTGTTAGCAAACTTTTGCATTCATCCTAGGAAGAAGACAACAGCAGTGATTTATTAGGTAAAACAAAGATGTGATTGAAATCACAAATGGAAGACAGAATCCTGGGACTTATTTTCTTCTACTGAAAAATCGGGGCTTTAAAAATTTAAATATATTATTAAAATAACACATTAAGACTAGCAAACAAGCCTATGAAAAGATGTTCAACATCACTGATCACCAGAGAAATGCAAACCAAAGCTACAATAGATATTATCTTACCCCAGTTAAAATGGCTTTTATCCAAAAGACAGGCAGTAACAAATGCTGAGAAGGGTGTGGAAAAAAGGAAACATTTGTACACTGTTGGTGGGAATGTAAATTTGTACAACCACCCACGACGGAGAACAGTTTGGCAGTTCCTCAAAAAACTAAAAATTGAGCTACCACATGATCCAGCAATCCCACTGGTGAGTATATACCAAAGAGAAAAAAAATGAGTAAATCAAAGAGATATCTGCACTCCTTTGTTTATTGCAGCACTGTTTACAATAGCTAAGATTTGGAAGAAAACTAAGTGTCCATCAACAGAAGAATGGATGAAGAAAATGTGGTTCATATACACAATGGAGTACTATGCAGCCATAAAAAAGAATGAGAGTCAGTTATTTGCAACAATATGGATGGAAATGGAGATCATTAGGTTACTGGAAACAAGCCAGGCACAGAAGGACAAACATCGCATGTTCTCAATTATTTGTGGGATCTAAAAATCAAAACAGTTGAATTCATGGACATAGAAGGTAGAAGGGTGGTTACCAGAGGCTGGGAAGGGTAGTGGGTTTTTGGGAGGGGGCGGAGGGTGGAGATTGTTAATAGGTACAAAAAATAGAATGAATGAGACCTACTACTTGATAGCACAATAGGGTGACTATAGTCAATAATAACTTACTTGTATATTTCAAATTCACCTAAAGAGTGGAACTGGATTGTTTGTAACTCAAAGGATAAATGCTTAGGGAATGGATACCCCATTCACCATGATGTACTTCTTTCACGTTGCATGCTTGTATCAAAATATCTCATGTACCCCATAAATATACACACCTACTATGGACCCACAAAAAATTTAAAAATAATTAAAAAACAATTTAAATATATATTACAGTTTACAGTACTTGTGTAATATCAATACAAATATTAATATTTAATAATTAATTAAAATATTTATATAAACTGCAACCCACATCTCTCACACATAGTAGGCATTCAACATAGAGTCACATCAGTTATTTTTTGTGAATAATAATAATCAAAACCTAACATTTAATACATACTATATAATTAACACTGTCTTTCAAGATATACGAACATCCTACTTTATTCCTCACAACAAGCCTATGATGTAGATATAGAATATAGGACATAGATAATTCCTTTGTACCAATGGAAAACTTGGGAAACTGAATAGTTAAATAATTAGTTCCAGCAATTAAATGGCAGAACAAGGAATAAAATATAAGGTTGTGTAATGATTTTGCCCAATTTCTTCACACTGTGAATGCTAAAGCTCTAAAATATTGCTGAAAAAACACAAGGGCCCTTGTCTTCATTGATCTTGCATAATACAGAAAATGATGTTACATTATGGCAAATATAATCTGTTTATTCATTTCTGATATTAAAATAGAAATGCTTGGCTAACATTTGAGCTAGTTGTAATGTTATCATATAAAAAGTATTAACCATCTTGTTTCTGTTGCACAAAATAATACTTTATTTGAATACTTCACATGGTAAAAATAGTTGCAAAAATATTTTCTACATAGAAGTGTAAATATTAATTTATTTTAACATCAATGTGTATCTTATAATACATGTTTATTATTCCCTATCTTATTAATAATGTTTGTTCCTGCACTTAGTGTATTCTTCAGAAAATAGTGAGAGAAGTGGTGGGGAGAAGTTACTGGCCGAGAATCAAGGAAAGCCAACATAAACATCTACATGGCACTCGGACTTTTTGTCAGAGATACATGTGTCCAGTCAGATCCTCTTCAGATTTAAGTGAATAGCAGTGCTTTGAGTCTTCTAAATTATCACTGTTTAGATGCCTTATGTAATTTATACCAATAATTAGGTGCAGCCCAGCTTTGTATAGTTTGACTACAGAAACTTGACATATTTCATGCGAAAATAAACTGCTGCCTCTTCCACAGTCATGGATGCTGACTCATGAAAAGATTTGAGGTAACTTACTCACATCTGTTTGCTTCACAACAGTTTTTTATAATTTCAAGAGTAAGTGTGATAATGAATACTAAGCAGAAAAAAAAGCCATATACATTTGGATCAGACTGAAAGTCAAATTCAAACATCATCAGAAATGCTTCTATAGAAGATGAATGGAATAAGTAATTGTTGGATCAGGAACCCCTAAAGACACTGAACTGTTTTCCGTTTTCAAGCACTGACATCATTCTGAAAGCAGAAGGCAGAGAGGGAGGCTCATGTTCCACATACTCATAAAGTTTATACATTTTAGGAGTTCAGAGAATTCATTTAATAAGAGAAATGGAAGCACTTTCTTTATGAAATCTGAAGTCCATGATGGCAAAATACTTTGCCCTGTATCACTTGGAAATGTGGAACGTGAGGACTTTAACTGGTATTACTACTCATCCAGCTAATAGTAACACGAAACACCTACTACAAATGGAAGACAAGTTTATGTAACTTGAAAAACGTCACTGATTTTTAATTTTGTATTTTATGCATATAATTTAGCATTTTCATCCTTATCCAAGGCTCCCATGGGTATTTTTTAGGAAATGGAATTTCTTGAAAAAACAGTCTGAAAAAATAAACTAAGCAACTTACATAAAATTAAATGGCATACTTCCTAAATACTGGATTAAAGGATATCAACATCTCTACAAAATTTATACTTTGGAAGAAATTAAGAATTAACTAAAACAATGTGTAGCTTTCAGGCTTAGAAGAAATAAAGGTTGTGTTTTACTGGTCATTATCTGAATTTCAGAATGCTGAGGCTCTTAAGAAGTTTATATAGACATTGAAGGGACACAAGAAACACACAAAGCACCCAACTTATTTTGGACACCAGTAGACAAGGCATTTTAATGCATGTTATGTCCTAAATCTCCATTAACAACTCTAAAAATTATGTGCCAGAAGAGAATTTCCATGTGCTCCCGATAGGTTAGAGTGTGAAAAAAACCTGTCCTCGGAACCATTTTTCCAATGTAATCACTTACTAGATAAACTTATATCCATTCTTGTGGGTTTCAACACTATCCACTTGGGCTGATCCTATTCTCTGCTTCCTATTCAAGACATTGTACAGCACTTCCCCTGCCTGTCTTGGATAAGATAATTAGTATACAATTAAATAAGCAAGTCTATTATTATCTCTCTCTGTATATGTGTGTATATTCCCTTCCTTTAAAAATGTAAGGTTCACTCATCCCTTTATCCCTCGCCAGTTACTGTCCCACATATCTTTATCATGCCATCCTAGTATGATAGAGCATCTGTTAGTTATCACCGCCATAACTTTTTATAACATACCACCTCCAAATTTAATAGCTTAAAACAATCACTTATTATTTTTCAAATGTCTATAGATTAGTTAACTGGTTCTGCCTATCTGAGCTGGGAGCAGTGGATCTTACACATGCATCAGTTTTCAGCTGGTGGGTCAGGCAGACATTGGTTGACATAGTTTGCCCTCAGCTGAAAGTATTCACCTGTGTTCTAATCTCTCATTCTTTAGCACACTAACCCAGGTATGATCTCACGGTGGAGGGAGAGGAGCCAGTGAGGAAGCAAAAATGCACAAGCACTTACTCCCGCTCCATCCCACATGTGCTCTGCCCCATTCCAGTGATACTCAATAACAAGATGTGAGCTTGCCAAGAAAATGGCATAGTTTCCTAGAAAAACCTCACTTTAAAGAGATTACTGGTATAAATCACTGTGTCTATGTATTCTGTAAAGTTATTCACTTGGTTGGTAAAATTTTCATGGAACTTGCATGTGTCTTTACCACAACAGTGCAGTTTTACTACTGTTGAGAGTTCAGATCAATTATTAACTCTTAAGGACGGATATCAGTTAATAAGCTGAATACCAAACACTTCATATTAAATATATATAACTACAGTAATTTTAAAATTTTCAGACAGATTTTTACTTTTTTGTCTCACTTCCTTTAATCAATTTTTTAAATATTTTCCTTTATTTTAAAATTGTGAAGCATTTAGAAAATATTTTGTTTTTGGGGGGTGGAGCCAAGATGGCCAAATAAGAACAGCTCTGGTCTCCAGCTCCCAGCCCCAGCGACACAGAAGACGGGTGATTTCTGCATTTCTGCTTGAGGTACCGGTTTCATCTCACTAGGGAGTGCCAAACAGTGGGTGCAGGACAGTCGGTGAAGCGCACTGTGCGCGAGCCGAAGCAGGGCGAGGCATTGTCTCACTGGGGAAGTGCAAGGGGTCAAGGAGTTCCCTTTCCTAGTCAAAGAAAGGGGTAACAGATGGCACCTGGAATATCGGGTCAGTCCCATCCTAATACTGCACATTTCCAACGGGCCTGGAAAATGGCACACTAGGAGATTGTGTCCCGCACCTGGCTCGGAGGGTCCTATGCCCACGGAGTCTCGCTGATTGCTAGCACAGCAGTCTGAGATCAAGCTGCAAGGCGGCAGTGACGCTGGGGGAGGGCCGCCCACAATTGCCCAGGCTTGCTTAGGTAAACAAAGCAGCCAGGAAGCTCGAACTGGGTGGAGCCCATCACAGCTCAAGGAGGCTGGCCTGCCTCTGTAGGCTCCACCTCTGGGGGCAGGGCACAGACAAACAAAAAGTCAGCAGGAACCTCCTCACACTTAAATGTCCCTGTCTGACTGACAGCTTTGAAGTGAGTAGTGGTTCTCCCAGCACACAGCTGGAGATCTGAGAACGGACAGACTGCCTTCTAAAGTGGGTCCCTCACCCCTGAGCAGCCTAACTGGGAGGCACTCCCCCAGTAGGGACAGAATGACACCTCACTCGGCCAGGTACTCCTCTGAGACAAAACTTCCAGAGGAACTATCAGACAGCTGAATTTGTGGTCTCACGAAAATCCGCTGTTCTGCAGCCACCACTGCTGACACCCAGCCAAACAGGGTCTGGAGTGGACCTCTAGCAAACTCCAACAGACCTGCAGCTGAGGGTCCCGTCTGGTAGAAGGAAAACTAACAAACAGAAAGGACATCCACACCAAGAACGCATCTGTACATCACCATCATCAAAGACAAAAAGTAGATAAAACCACAAAGATGGGGAAAAAACAGAGCAGAAAAACTGGAAACTCTAAAAAACAGAGCTCCTCTCCTCCTCCAAAGGTACACAGTTCCTCACCAGCAACAGAACAAAGCTGGATGGAGGATGACTTTGACGAGTTGAGAGAAGAAGGCTTCAGACGATCAAACTACTCTGAGCTACGAGAGGAAATTCAAAACAATAGCAAAGAAGTTAAAAACTTTGAAAAAAAAATTAGAAGACTGGGTAACTAGAATAACCAATGGAGAGAAGGGCTTAAAGGAGCTAATGGAGCTGAAAGCCAAGTATCGGGAACTATGCGAAGATTGTAGAAGTCTCAGTAGCAGATGCGATCAACTGGAAGAAAGGGTATCGCTGATGGAAGATGAAATGAATGAAATGAAGAGAGAAGGGAAGTTTAGAGAAAAAAGAATAAAAAGAAATGAACAAAGCCTCCAAGAAATTTGGGACTATGTGAAAAGACCAAACCTACGTCTGATTGGTGTACCTGAAAATGATGAGGAGAATGGAACCAAGTTGGAAAACACTCTGCAAGATATTATCCAGGAGAACTTCCCCAATCTAGCAAGGCAGGCCAACATTCAGATTCAGGAAATACAGAGAATGCCACAAAGATACTCCTTGAGAAGAACAACTCCAAGACACATAATTGTCAGATTCACCAAAGTTGAAATGAAGGAAAAAATGTTAACTGCAGCCAGTGAGAAAGGTCGGGTTACCCACAAAGGGAAGCCCATCAGACTAAGAGCTGATCTCTCAGCAGAAACTCTACAAGCCAGAACAGAGTGGGGGCCAATATTCAACATTCTTAAAGAAAAGAATTTTCAGCCCAGAATTTCCTATCCAGCCAAACTAAGCTTCATAAGTGAAGGAGAAATAAAATACTTTACAGACAAGCAAACGCTGAGTGATTTTGTCACCACCAGGCCTGCCCTAAAAGAGCTCCTGAAGGAAGTACTAAATATGGAAAGGAACAACCGGTACCAGCCCCTGCAAAAACACGCCAAATTGTAAAGACCATCGAGGCTAGGAAGAAACTGCAGCAACTAACGAGCAAAGTAACGAACTAACATCATAATGACAGGATCAGATTCACACATAACAATATTCACGTTAAATGTAAATGGGCTAAATGCTCCAGTTAAAAGACATAGACCAGCAAACTGGATAAGGAGTCAGGACCCATCAGTGTGCTGTATTCAGGAAACCCATCTCACGTGCAGAGACACAAATAGACTCAAAATAAAGGGATGGAGGAAGATCTATCAAGTAAATGGAAAACAAAAAAAGGCAGGGGTTGCAATCCTAGTCTCTGATAAAATAGACTTTAAACCAACAAAAATCAAAAGAGACAAAGAAGGCAATTACATAATGGTAAAGGGATCAATTCAAAAAGAAGAGCTAACTATCCTAAATATATATGCAGCCAACACAGGAGCACCCAGATTCATAAAGCAAGTCCTGAGTGACCTATAAAGGGACTTAAACTCCCACACAATAATAATGGGAGATTTTAACACCCCACTGTCAACATTAGACAGATCAATGAGACAGAAAGTTAACAAGGATATCCAGGAATTGAACTCAGCTCTACATAAAGTGGACCTAATAGACATCTACAGAATTCTCCACCCCAAATCAACAGAATATACATTTTTTTCAGCACCACACCACACCTATTCCAAAATTGACCACATCGTTGGAAGTAAAGCTCTCCTCAGCAAATGTAAAAGAACAGTAATTATAACAAACTCTCTCGCAGACCACAGTGCAATCAAACTAGAACTCAGGATTAAGAAACTCACTCAAGACCACTCAAGTACATGGAAACTGAACAACCTGCTCCTGAATGACTACTGGGTACATAATGAAATGAAGGCAGAAATAAAGATGTTCTTTGAAACCAACGAGAACAAAGACACAACATACCAGAATCTCTGGGACACGTTCAAAGCAGTGTGTAGAGGGAAATTTATAGCACTAAATGCCCTCAAGAGAAAGCAGGAAAGATCCAAAACTGACACCCTAACATCACAATTAAAAGAACTAGAAAAGCAAGAGCAAACACATTCAAAAGCTAGCAGAAGGCTAGAAATAACTAAAATCAGAGCAGAACTGAAGGAAATAGAGACACAAAAAACCCTTCAAAAAATTAATGAATCCAGGAGCTGCTTATTTGAAAAGATCAACAAAATTGATAGACCGCTAGCAAGACTAATAAAGAAGAAAAGAGAGAAGAATCAAATAGATGCAATAAAAAATGAAAAAGGGGATATCACCACCGATCCCACAGAAATACAATCTACCATCAGAGAATACTACAAACACCTCTATGCAAATAAACTAGAAAATCTAGAAGAAATGGATAAATTCCTCGACAAATACACCCTCCCAAGACTAAATCAGGAAGAAGTTGAATCTCTGAATAGACCAATAACAGGTTCTGAAATTGTGGCAATAATCAATAGCTTACCAACCAAAAAGAGTCCAGGTCCTGATGGATTCACAGCTGAATTCTACCAGAGGTACAAGGAGGAACTGGTACCATACCTTCTGAAACTATTCCAATCGATAGAAAAAGAGGGAATCCTCCCTAACACATTTTATGAAGCGAGCATCGTCCTGATACCAAAGCCTGGCAGAGACATAACCAAAAAAGAGAATTTCAGACCAATATCCTTGATGAACATTGATGCAAAAATCCTCAATAAAATACTGGCAAACCGAATCCAGCAGCACATCAAAAAGCTTATCCACCATAATCAAGTGGGCTTCATCCCTGGGATACAAGGCTGGTTCAACATACACAAATCAATAAATGTAATCCAGCATATAAACAGAACCAAAGACAAAAAGCACATGTTTATCTCAATAGATGCAGAAAAGGCATTTGAAAAAATTCAACAACCCTTCATGCTAAAAACTCTCAATAAATTAGGTATTGATGGGACGTATCTCAAAATAATAAGAGCTATCTACGACAAACCCACAGCCAATATCATACTGAATGGGCAAAAACTGGAAGCATTCCCTCTGAAAACTGGCACAAGACAGGGATGCCCTCTCTCACCGCTCCTATTCAACATAGTGTTGGAAGTTCTGGCCAGGGCAATCAGGCAGGAGAAGGAAATAAAGGGTATTCAGTTAGGAAAAGAGGAAGTCAAATTGTCCCTGTTTGCAGATGACATGATTGTATATCTAGAAAACCCCATTGTCTCAGCCCAAAATCTCCTTAAGCTGATTAGCAACTTCAGCAAAGTCTCAGGATACAAAATCAATGTACAAAAATCACAAGCATTCTTGTACACCAATCACAGACAGACAGAGAGCCAAATCATGAGTGAACTCACATTCACAATTGCTTCAAAGAGAATAAAATACCTAGGAATCCAACTTACAAGGGACGTGAAGGACCTCTTCAAGAACTACAAACCACTGCTCAATGAAATAAAAGAGGATAAAAACAAATGGAAGAACATTCCATGCTCATGGATTGGAAGAATCAATATCGTGAAAATGGCCATACTGCCCAAGGTAATTTATAGATTCAATGCCATCACCAGCAAGCTACCAATGACTTTCTTCACAGAATTGGAAAAAACTACTTTAAAGTTCATATGGAACCAAAAAAGAGCCCACATCGCCAAGTCAATCCTAAGCCAAAAGAACAAAGCTGGAGGCATCACACTACCTGACTTCAAACTATCCTACAAGGCTACAGTAACCAAAACAGCATGGTACTGGTACCACAACAGAGACATAGATCAATGGAACAGAACAGAGCCCTCAGAAATGATGCTGCATATCTACAACTATCTGATCTTTGACAAAACTGACAAAAACAAGAAATGGGGAAAGGAATCCCTATTTAATAAATGGTGCTGGGAAAACTGGCTAGCCATATGTAGAAAGCTGAACCTGGATCCCTTCCTTACACCTTATACAAAAATTAATTCAAGATTGATTAAAGACTTAAATGTTAGACCTAAAACCATTAAAATCCTACAAGAAAACCTAGGCAATACCATTCAGGACATAGGCGTGGGCAAAGACTTCATGTCTAAAACTCCAAAAGCAATGGCAACAAAAGCCAAAATTGACAAATGGGATCCAATTAAAGAGCTTCTGCACAGCAAAAGAAACTACCATCAGTGTGAACAGGCAACCTACAGAATGGGAGAAAATTTTTGCAACCTACTCATCTGACAAAGGGCTAATATCCAGAATCTACAATGAACTCAAACAAATTTACAAGAAAAAAACAAACAACCCCATCAAAAAGTGGGCGAAGGACATGAACAGACACTTCTCAAAAGAAGACATTCATGCAGCCAAAAAACACATGAAGAAATGTTCATCATCACTCACCATCAGAGAAATGCAAATCAAAACCACAGTGAGATACCATCTCACACCAGTTAGAATGGCCATCATTAAAAAATCAGGAAACAACATGTGCTGGAGAGGATGTGGAGAAATAGGAACACTTTTACACTGTTGGTGGGACTGTAAACTAGTTCAACCATTGTGGAAGTCAGTGTGGCGATTCCTCAGGGATCTAGAACTAGAAATACCATTTGACCCAGCCATCCCATTACTGGGTATATACCCAAAGGACAATAAATCATGCTGCTATAAAGACACATGCACACGTATGTTTATTGCGGCAGAATTCACAATAGCAAAGACTTGGAACCAACCCAAATGTCCAACAACAATAGACTGGATTAAGAAAATGTGGCACATATACACCATGGAATACTATGCAGCCATAAAAAAGGATGAGTTCGTGTCCTTTGTAGGGACATGGATGAAATTGGAAAACATCATTCTCAGTAAACTATCACAAGGACAAAAAACCAAACACCGCATGTTCTCACTCATAGGTGGGAATTGAACAATGAGAACTCATGGACACAGGAAGGGGAACATCACACTCTGGGGACTGTTGTGGGGTGGGGGGAGGGGGGAGGGACAGCATTAAGAGATATACCTAATGATAAATGACGAGTTAATGGGTTCAGGAAATCAACATGGCACATGGATACATATGTAACAAACCTGCACATTGTGCACATGTACCCTAAAACCTAAAGTATAATAAAAAAAAAATATTTTGTTTTTGTAAAACATAGGTAAAATTTTGTTGAACACCATCAATAGCATATTAAATTAAAAATGAAAGATCTCGAAGTTTGAAATACTAGCTAACATAAAATATTAGTAAAATAATAACTAAACCTTATGAATAATTTTGGCATTGTAAGTACTTTTTTAAAATTATTGACTACTCTACAAAACCCTGCAAAAAGAGAGCCCATTATTATATCCACTAGACTTATGAAAAAACAGAAAAACAAAGAAGGGAAATGTTTAACAAAAGCCAACCAGTTTTTAAGTGGAAGCACCATGATTCCAATTCAAGTTACTCTGAACTATAATTCTCTACACCATATTTACGATGGTAAAATTTAATATCTACAGAAAACTACTATTGCTGATTTTTTCAGATATAGCTTTACAAACTGTTTTGATGTGTAATATATCACTATTTTGAAAAATTGGGACATATTTGAACTAACGTTGTATTACTTCTTGCTCATTTAACTTCCTTTACATTATAACATCTTTCCATAGAGCTGGTTTCAGGATAGTGTCTCTAAATTGACAAGTTCAATGAGAAAATGTTAAAGCTATAATAATTTACTCATTGTTTTCAAAATTGTTCATGTGGTATACAAGAATGTCTCATTGTTACCCAAAATACCACAAGTTGTAAATAGTGAAAATAATCAATAGCAGAAAGTAATGTATAGTGCAATTTATCTTTGTCACTCTACCTTTTCTGGATCTTTGAGTACAAAGTATATGCTGATGTGTACGTATCAATATGGCAGTTCACACTTTTCAAATTTCCTTATCATGAACATTGATCCATCCTAGTTAACTTGCAACTAGCATACCCCTACTCATTTATTTAGCTAAATTCATATCCTTATATTTTAAGTAAACTCAAATAATGGCTCTAACTAGTATAAAATATGGCATGTAGAAAGAGTTGCTTGTGGCAGAAAAGCCTTTTTAAGCATTTTCAAAAAGGAAGAGTTTTCAACTTTATGGATTCAAAACTAAAATTGTTCTCCATTGAATCAACTGAAAACCAAATATGGAGACGCAACTTTTTTATGTCTACAATTAGCTATTTGACTTTAAGTTAGATATTTCCGACAAGTAGTAGTAGGTTGAGATAATCCATTGTACCAAGCACAGACCATGAATTTTTTTTCAACTTTACTTTTCAGCTATGTGTTTGGTGTATGTTTGGACCTTTCTTCTGATCTGTGCTCTAGTCGTATCAGAACCTATCAAGTGTCTATTACGTTGCCAGGCACATTTGTGAGACAGAGTAAGGCCAGGCGAGAATTCCTTTCGTTAAGTGTTTGATCTATTAATTAGCATGTTTTCCTGAAATGGTTGCTTTTAATCATATTGTAGAACTCTATGCACAAAAGTATTATTTTGCAATTCTTTGATACTATATGAAAGAGTGATCCACACAACACATTATAAAGAACAGAGGGATAATTGAGAATACCTAAGCTACATAATGGGAAGCAAACACTAAGCCATTTCCTTGATAGGTAACGTAACTTTTGAGGCAACCAGCTAAAAATAAAACACACCATATAGATAATGAGTCTTTAATTATTCCATTCTATGGTATGGAGTAACCCTTTCCACAGACGTGTGGCAAAGAAACATGGTTTGTGCCATTCATAAGTGGATTTCCCTCCCTTTTATTTCCTCCGAGTCTTCTTTTTGTTTCTAATTCCTCTTCCGTATATTACATAGTCCTTGTCTTACAATGCTCTGTGTCACAATGGAACTTCCTTAGATTTTGTTTTTAATATGAATTATTGAAAATAACCATTCTTTCTTTGTGACAATGAAAAATTGATTTTTAAACTTTTATTAACATGTAATACATTTGGAGAATGTATTATACGTCAATATCCATGTAGCCAATAGTCAAATCAGATAAGAAATATTGCTAATGTCTTTGAAATTCGTCTCTTCCACTCCAAGAGTCACAAAAAATTTCCTTCCTTTCTACTTTGTATAAGTGGAATTAAACAGTATGTATCTTCTGTGTCTAGATTTCTTCACTCAACACTGTATTTGGAGAATCATTTAACTACAGCCCACGGTTGTAGTTCAATCTTATTGCTTAATAGTATTACACTGCATGAATGTGCAATAATTAATTTATCTCTTCTACATTTTCTGGGCATTTGAGTGATCTCCAGTGTGTGGCTATTTTGAATACTGCTGACACAAACATTTCAGTACGGTTTTTTAAACACATGTACACATTTTTATTGAGTTTCTGGGTCATGGTATATGCATAGTCACATGTAAATTTTTGGCAGAGTTTCTTTTTAATTAAGTTTTATAACTTGTGCTTCTGCTGTTCCCATTTGCATGGATATTGACACTATTCTCTCCTCTCCAATGAAAGCTCATAGGCACAAGCCAAAGACGTCTATTACCTGGCAATGGGACTTCTGCTTCATGTACACTGAGAGTTGCTATTCAATGATTTTCAGAATTTCATGGCAGTGACTGGAGTTCTATGGCCCAACTTAGGCTCAACCAATAAAAAGCCCCCTGGTCCTGTAGAAATCAGATTAATACTACTTCTTGTCTTCCATTAGTGAGTATCTCTCCCAATTATAGCCTGATGGGATTTTGCTGTTTAGTGATTTTATGCTAATAAATTATAGATCACAGATTCACACATAATCTTTGATTTAATTCTCACATACTATTTCTATAGGGTCATGTTAGCATCTCCTGTTCACTGAGAAGTAATCAGAGCAGGTAATTTTCTTAAGGCTTCTATCAACCACATTGTTGATTGAATGTCATAATTGTTGATATCAAGGATCATATTACTTCAAAAAATAAACATTGGTAACTAGTGATAGCCAAATAATGGGAAAAAAAGAGTTTATATATATACAAATAAAGTATATTTAATATATATATATAAAGTATATATAAATAGAGTATATATAAAGTATATATATATAAATAAAGAGTATATATAAAGAGTAGATGTAATTGATCTAAACAGCGGCTACCAAAATATATTAGTACATATAAATAAAGGGTAGACGAAATTGCTCTTCAAATATTCGAATATCTTAGTCATTTATAAAAATTATTCATTTTAATATAAATAATTTGATAAAGAATTTGGCCTTGCAAATGTACCTATAAAGAGGCCAACAAACTATTAAATTTGTACAAATATGTTTAAATTTGTATCTGTGGAAGACCTTATTTACCCAATTTGCCAATATTCATGTATTGTACCCAATTACAAAATAAACCAATATATGACAGTGATAATTGTCTAGATATCTGCCAACTATTTTATGTCTAGCCAATTCTAATCCCAAAGTATGTATCTTCTTCCAAATTTTAAGCATACATTATGAATCTCAAAAATAATTCAATCTTTTACAGGCATTGTGAAAAAAATTATTATACTTGTTAACAAGTTCATTTTACTTGTTATTATTTATATTTTGAGGACAGGTTAAAAATATGTTATAGCCCGACAAAAATAAAATAAAGCTCATCAATTTATCAAAAACACTATCTGTATAAACACACATCTCTCTATGTTTTACATGGCATCAACAACTATTTTCCTGCTGCCATCGAATAAATATAATGTGACTTAAGTCTAAAAAGTTGTGAAAGTAAATGTATCTACATATTTTAGCCTCTCAAAACTGCCTCTTATTGTGCAATATGGAAATTTACAACTCACTAAACTTTTCAATAAATCTCTTGCAAAATTAAACTCAAATAATTGAAAACATTATAAATGTTTACCTAACATTAGAGAATAACTGCTAACAGTAAAATCCGAAACATTGTTTAGCCAAATTTACATTTGACGCAGTACATAGAATTACAAGACAAGCCATAATTCATAAAATTAAATTGTCTGTTAATGCCAACAATACTTTGACAAATTTTCGATAAATTTTATTTAATTAATGATTTTAACCCCCGAAACATTCCCATGATAGCTACTTTGAAGTATAGCTACTCTCAACTGTTCAAATGCACCTATCTTTCAAAATATAGGGTGCATAATATTTCCTCCTATTATGCTGATAATAATTGCAACAGCGAACATAATTTCTTTTGTAACTGAGTGCCTCTGAACAAAAAATTAATACTTATCTGTTTCTATGCACTGCTATGCATTTTGTGCCTACTATATTTTACATTTACCAAATGCCTGAATCTATTCTTTCTTGCGTTGAAATATTTTCATACATTGCTTCTTTCAGCCTCTACATTTTGTATTCACCAAATGCACTATATTTAGCAATCATAATCACCTCACAATGGTCAATCCCAATGTCCCTTCAGTTTCAGCAAACTGTAAGCTGTTCGCAGTATTTGGTCCTCACCATTACCTATTGCTGTTTTCCTTCACTTTCTTCTTTAAAATAATTACCCCTTCCTTCCATATTATTCTCATGTTATATAACCACATTACCATGGTTTTTCTCCTCCCTCATCCCTACCTTAACTACTCATGAGCCCTTTCCCACCATCTTTGCTGGCTTCATTTTTACGATTTTTTTCTAACCCTGGGTAATTAATTTTAATCTTCTGCCTTCAAATTTTCTCTTTTCTTCTACCTCTGAAATCTCAACTATTATTTTTATTTGATGAATCGGAAGCCACTCCATCTAAAACTTCCTATCACCAATTCCCTCTGCTACTTAGCTCCTTTCATTTCCATGGCCTGCTGTCATTTCAGTAATCCAAAATCAAATTAACATTCTTTCTATAAAATTAGTTTCCTTTTCTTACTCTCCTGTTTTTTCAAAATTTCTATTATTCCAGACAAAATTTTCACTGTTGCTTTCAGGTAACAGAGTCTATCTATACTTTTTTTGTTGTTTTAATTTTTATTTTTGGTGCGAGGTCTCACATCTCTCCCTCTTGCTCCTTCCCTCACTATTCCTTGCCTTTTTAGTTTCTGGGCTTTTAGGCCTTCTGTAGGGCAATTCCTCTTTCCTGTCGCTCATAACACACACTATTGCCACGTTAGTCTTCCTAAAAGCCTAATTCTATCTTTATACTCCGACACCAGATTCATTAATTGGATCATCAAATTCCTGGATAGTCTGGCCAAAATCAGCAGTACTAGACTCAACTAGAGATGGCAAACAAAACCATATCTGCCATCACGTATGGCAACAACTCTGCACACTGCCACCTGGACAACCCTTTACATTTTCATACTTTGCATGGATCATATTTCAGCATTTGAATACCCTTGCTCTCAACCTTACTTTACAATTAGTCTTCCATAAAGCCCAAATTACTTCCTCTAAGAAATGTCCCTGAACTTGCCTCCGTGCAACACTATTTATCACGAAGCACAAACTTACTTTCCTCTGACCACTCACTCTTATTGAAGTGGACATCCACTTGGTTCTTTCACATGTAGCCTTATGTTGTTGTTGTTCATATATAGGACACCAAATATTAGTTAACCTACATGTTAGTATTTTTTAAAAAGAATACATCATTGTGTTGTAAATATCTTTGGATTCGAGTATTTTTATGATTATAAACCTTACATAATTTTTATACTTTTATTTTAAAAAATTTATTGGATATTTTATTTATTGAGTAATTACAACACCAAGCAACTTCCTAACCCCTATAAATAATTTATCCATTTAGCCCTGATTAAAGATAGGCATTACCTTATCACTATTTTAGAGATGGAAAAACTGAGGTTCTGAGAGGCTAAATTACTTGAGTTCACCACAAAGTGACGGGATCAAGGTTCATGTGAGTTAGTCCGGCTCTAGAGAGTGCTCTGTTCAACACTATGCTGCAAATCAATAATGATACTAATAATATTTATTATTATGTAATTACCAATGAATCTGCCAGTGTGAGATAATCAACCTTATGCATTGTTTTGCTGAATTAACTTTTCATTTTTTCTAGGCATGTTTTATTTTGACAAAGTTGACAATTCCATGTATAATTTCATTTCTTGCTTTATGATTTCATGGTTTTATGTCTATATATTATGGCATCATGTGGCCATAAAATAAATGGTGCTGATTTGTGGGAATTTAAGTCTATCCACACACACACAATTATTTGTCAGTGCTTGATGAACTCTCTGTATCAGAGAGTAATCCACAATCACACTTCACATTCTATACAATCAGTTTCCTTTTCTTACTCTCCTGTTTTTACAACATTTCTATTATTCCAGACAAAATTTTGACTGTTACTTTTCCTTTATGTTCATATTCTGGTAACAGAGTCTAGCTATATTTTCGTTGTTGCAGTTTTAAGTTTTATCTTTGGTGCAAGGTCTCACATCACTCCCTCTTGCTCTTTCCATCACTTAGTCCCTTTTGCCTTTTCAGTTCCTGGTTCTTTAGTTCTTGGCTTAGATTTCTATTCCCTTAAGATGATTGTTTAACCGTATTATTGTGTCAATGGCCATATTTTTTAAATTCTTGATAAATTCTGCCAAACTGAGCCTAGAAAGTTTGTACTAAAGCACTCTTCCAATAATGAAGATAAACCACTGTGAAGGAATCTTACAATATTTGTTCATTTGATAATTAAATTTTTGTCATTTTTATAATTTCTAGTGTTACAGAATAGATGTGTAGTTATTCATCTTATAATCCTTCTAATATGATCTACCTACCTGGCTATGCTTTGCTTATGTAAATGACATTCTGATAATAGTTTTATTTATTTCTTGTTAACTAACCACTAATCAGTAATTGATTGCCTCGTCCTTTGACTCTATGTCTTCTTAATTCAGAAAAATGTTGTTATTTAGAATAGCTTAAATTCGAGTGAAGTACCTTCTAGTTAGAAGATTGAAAATAGATTATTTCGCAGATTATGGTTTAGATACAAAATTGTACCCTATCATTCGTTATCTTTCCATCTGCCACTAAACTTTAATAGACAGAGTGAACAAGGGATGGTCCTGCAGGAGCCACACTTAACGGGCTGCCACAGCTAGTGCCAGACGGCCTTAGAGGGACTTCGGTTGTTTGTCCACAGCAGTGGTTTTCAAACTCCACTGTGCAATGGAGTCACCCAGGGGACGTGCTGCAAAAGAGACTGCTGAGATTTCCTGAGTTTCTGATTCAACAGATCTGGGGGCCCAAGAATTGACGTCTCAATGTAACACCGATGTTGTTGGATCAAAGACCACTCTTTGAGAATCAATGATCTACATGATTTGAATCCAAGAAAATTATGCCCTGAATTTCTCCAAAACCCAAGTCTCTGTCCAGGCAATCCCTAACATAATCAAATTCGGCTTCATTTATTTAGAAGTTGCTTATATAAGAGTAATAAGTCAAGCTGGTAGCACAAACATAATTTTTCTCTCAAGAGGCCATCCATTTTCCAGAATCTGTCTTTGGTCTTTACTATTTGTTCAACATGATGCCCAGTGTCCCTGCCTCAACACTCCCTCCTTGCTTCCTTCATTGAAACAAAGTCCTCGTCAATGGCCAAAAAGTACTTTCCAGAACTTCACACTCACCTTAGAATACTTTAACTTTGCACCCCCATAACAATCAAGTATACTATTGTGTGCTATTTCACACATTTTGATTTTATTGATCATTTCTATGCATATTTCTTAACTCTCTTAAAAATGCTTGTGTCTTAATAATATTGCTTCTAAATTATGTTGCTCAAAATAGTTTTTTGATAAGCACTTTTTCAATAATCATTTACTGGACCCCCAGGAGAAGGGAAAGAAAGAACAAATAACTGACTTAGCAACGTTTTCCATTTCCATGATGATGGCAAATTATCTAAAATTGGGTCTGAAATCTCACTTTTATAAACACAGAACAGAATAATTTATTTGATTTACTTAGCAATAAGCTTCGATTTCACAACATAAGCAATAAAAATAACAAATATTTCAGGATGCTATATTTTATTATGTACTTTGGACAGGTGGGACTCTGATTATATAATGTTTTCCAATTAATGGAAGAGGCTGAAGGATATATTTCTGAATTTGTAGCAACGCTTTTTGTGAATAAGCTTCTGTAAAACTTAAGAATCTCTAAAATGTTACAAGAAAAATTTGATATATATTGGTGTATACATGCTGTATTGCCCTCTGATTTAGCCACATAGCCTGAAGTTTTCCAAACTTGAAAAATTATTTTTTCAAAGTTATAGAATTTATTAGAATTTGTACTTCAAAAAACAGCTAATTTTTAAATGAATTTTTAATAATCTAGATGTTTAAAAAATTCTATGCTACCACAAAATTTCAAGGTTATGCAGCTTTCTCACAGAGTTTGGCAAAGTAGGATAAATTGAATTTTTCTGTCTTTATAGATGAAGAAAATGAGAAATCAGAGGTTACTTACTTGACCAAAGTTTTGCCACAAGGAAGAGAACTAGAATTTAGACCTAATTTTTAAGCTATTATTCTGCTTTAATCTTATTTTGTTCCAAGTTTTTGATGCATTCATCACTCAAATATTACTGAAAAGAAACATGTTCAGGTTTTATGATGTTGTTCAGAGATCTCTGAGAGAGATGATACCTCATTATTTTATTTTGATATACAACACGATGATTTTCTTTTCTTTCATGGTACAAAGAACATGATTTAACCATAAAATTCTAACAAGTGTTTTACTTTTAAAGCCTGAAATCTAAAAATGTATATTGTTCTTAGTTATTTAGTGGTCATAATCACACCTAATTGTTTATGTCGTAAACATTAGAAATATAGGGATACACAACTTTGATGAAGAATAAAAGTAAAATTTTTTTTATTCTAAGAAGACCTTTTAAATATTCTCCATTAAAAGTTTTGAATTTATTGTCAAAATTTCTCAAAGAACAAATAGGAGGATTAAAAATGTTTTGGCCAAAGATATTTAATTAGCAAGAAATAAGAGTTCAAAAATAAATTATTTATTGAGGTTAATTTCACATTCATGAGAATAGTTTCAAAAAGCATATTTCCTGAAAACATGCAATTAGATATAAGACAGGCTTTTGGTCTTTAAATGCTACAAGAATAATAAAAAGTAAAAATGGCCTTCAGTTTCATATATAATTGTTTATGTTTTCCTCCAGAATTGGCATTTCAGCTGAAGAGAATGTGTGCTTCAAACTTGGAAATAAATAATGCATTTACTTATTTGATTAAAGATTGCACAGTGAATTTAATAAAGACATTATGGTCTTGTAATGTAATATAAACTCAATCTTCTACTTACAAACAACTTTAAGACAGAATTTAGGAGGAATGTCCTTTGGAAAATTATCTTTCCTTCCCCCACAGATGATTCAAATAAACAATATATACTGTTCGGAACATTTCATTTTATCTGGAACTAACCCTCTGTTGGCATGTCTTCTTCATCACTGAAAATGTAAGAAAGCACAGCCTCATCATGAAAATGCTGGATATCCACGTCACACAACTTAAAAATCATAATGAGTTGCAGGTTTCATTGTCAAGAATTACCCTGCGCTTCAAAAATGTGCTTGCTCCTTATGAAGCAATATAAACCTTGTTTTTAATCTTGCGCACTGTATATTCTATTGGATATGTCTATTAAAGACCGAATTATGAGTGAACAATAAATGTCTTTCCTGAGAAAGATGCATTTTCTGTTGCACTTAGACTTGAAGGTGGTGTAGAAAGTACTTGGCCAAAATTGGGGCAAAGAATGGTTCCTGTGAAGAAGCAACAGTGAGAGTCTGGTTATCTACATATAAAAGAATAAAACTGGACCCTTATCTTAGACTGTACACAAAACCAACTCAAGGTAGATTAAAGGCCTACCTGTAAGACCTGCAAGTATAAAATTCCCAGAAGAAAACACAGAGAAAACAACTCCTTGATATGGGCCTTGACAATTTTTTTTTGGCTATCACACCAAAAGCTCAGGCAACAAAAGCAAAAATAAAGAAGTGAGACTGCATCAAAATGCAGTGCATAAAAAGCTTCTGCATAGCAAACACTCAACAAAATGAAAAGACAGCCTGCAGAATGGGAGAGAATATTTACAAACCATATGTCAGATAGGGGTTGACATGTGAAATAAAAATCTCACACAACTCAATGTCAAAAAACAATCCGACTGATAAATACCCAAAGTATCTGAATAGACGTTATTTAAAAGGCATACGAAGGGCAACAAGTGTATGAAAAGGTGCTCAACATCATTAATCAGAAAAATGTTAATCAAAACAAATATATCATTTCACAACTGTTAGGATGGTTATTATATAAAAAAGAGAGAAGAGTGATGAGGGTGTGGAAAAAGGAAACCCATGTTCACTGCTGGTGGGAATGTAAACTTATACATCCATTTTGGGAAACGGTATGAGGGTTCCTCAAAAATTTAAAATAGAGTTACTGTATGACTCCACAATCCCCCTGCTGGGTATACACCCAAAGGAACTGAAATCAGTGTATGAAAGATATATCTGTATTCTCATGTTTATTGCAGTATATTTCACAATAGTCAGGCTATGAATACAATTGGATAAACAAATTATGATATATAGTTATATATCATATTATAATCTTATAAACTCTGTAATAATAATAAAAATATTATATTTATAGTATTCAATCTTAAAAAAAGATTAAAATTGCCATTTTTGATGATATGGATGAACCTGGATGACATTATGCTAAGTAAAATAAAACCAGACATGGAAAGAAAAATGCTTCATGATCTCACTTCTATGTGCTATCTAAAAACAAGCCAAGTATACAGAAACAGTAGAATGGTGGTCATCAGGGATAAGGATTAAGAGGAAACGAAAAAAAGCAGATCAAAGGGTACAAACTGGCAGTCATGTAGGATGAGTAAGTTGTATCTAACCTATAGTATGATACCAATAGTTAATAATATTGTATTCTATACTGAAAATTTTCTAAAAGTATATTTTTTAGGTGCTCTTGCCAATCACATAAAAATAAAGCTATGAAAGGTGATGGATATGTTAATTGGCTTGATTGTAGTAATAATTTCACGGCATATATTTATGCCTTAAATATGTACCATGAAAATAAGTAAATAAACTAAAATGTAGGTTATCAAAACTTAACAATTTATACACTAAAAATTTCAAAACTTGAAAAAATAACTCAATGGGAGAGATTTACAATTACTTCAATCCTATTAGAGCGGCAATGACGGAAGATAAGTAGAGGAAGGAGACAACCTGATACATGTAGACTCATCAGCAAAGCCTGAGGGACAGTAATAACATCCATAGCGTTGACAGCCAAACCATCAAAAACTTTGCTGTGAATATATTATTTTTACAACATATGAAACACAAACAGAACAGCAAATCTTGATTCAGGCATCTATCGTCCTAATTAACTGCCTCTCTGATCATGTATGCATGTGTCACCTTGATCGCAACCATTTTCGAAAACAACGAAACAAAAATAAACTATTGTAATTTTAAAAAATAAATTATCACGTGAAGTTTATATTTGAAGTTATTTTTCAGGAAAACTTCTGGACACTGAAGATACTTATAGTCAATATTACCTCAAGGCAATTATGGCACCCTAACTACTGTTTTTAGTAATATCTGCTTCCAAATACTCTTAGAAATGGGCAACTTGATAAGGTGATCCCTGAAAATCTCTGCCATCTTGATTGGGTTAACTGTGTTTATTTAAAGAGGCTAAAAAGAAAGTTGGTTTTTAATGCATGGTAACTATGCATTAAAAACAAAATTATATATGAAAAATGAAATTATATATGAAATTATAATGAAAAATGCAAGGTTACTCCATGCCTTCTAACATTATTCTTCCTACTTGGGTACGTTTTTGCCATCAGAACAAATTATTAGGATAAATAAATGTGTAAGGGCCATACATACCTACTAAATCTGAGTGCCATGAATTTGTTTGTAATTTTATGTTATTTTAATTATTGTAGTTATTGTAGTATGTGGTTATAACCCTTTTTGCGTTAATATACAGTAATCCTAGAGACACCTAGAATTATTTTAAAAGTTGAGTCAGTTGTCTCCAGTTATAGAAAATTGACTTACACGCTTTTAGTAGTGAAGTCAAAATATCTGAACTGAGTTCACTTCTGCACAAAGGAAAACTCTGCAAGTAACTCAAATTTTCTCAGGACTGGCATATAGACAATTCTAAAAAAGTCCTGGGATGTGAACTATCTCAAATTGGCAGCATATACTGGCATGTGCCTCATCCTGCTGACCGTCATTTCAGCTTGAGATACTTACAAAAAAGAGAGAAAAGATAGCTTAATAGTTCCAAGTTTAAATAGTTATATTGGTATACTCCTTAAAAGAAAAATCAGCACCTTAGCGTGGAGTAAAAATTTTACTTATGATTTCTTCACTTTTCTCCCATCAACTCAACAGCCAGAAAATAAAGCATATTAATAAATACACATGCAGACACACACATTGTGGAAATCAAAGACCTGGGTCTATGTGTAGCAGTGTGTTGATAAACTATCTGTAGAGACCGGAGGTCAAATTAATTGTATATATGAAAATTATTTAACTCTAGAGACTCAAGAAGATATGCAGATAAAAGTTACTACATAAGAAAATACAGATTTCTCTATTTTTCCACAACAGAAATTATAGAGTGGAATAGTGATTTTAAATGTAGCTTCTGTTATCATTTGGGGGAATAGAAAAGTGAGGGCAACAGAGATCAGAATATAGGCACTAATACTTGAATGCCTGTTATGTGTAGCTATTGTGCTTTGACAGTTTTACATAACTTTCTTATTTAACCAACACAAAACATTATGAGATTGATGTTTCTATGACTATTTTTCTGTATGAGAAAACCCAGGTTCTGACTTGACATCACTCATGCCATATTGGGTGGCTGAGGCAGGATTCAAATGCAAACGTGGCAGCACCACAGTCTATATTTTATTAATCATACAACCACTGTATCCAACTAATTATAAAGTCTGTATGGAAGCCCAGAAAAATAGGCCAGCATTAAATTGAAAACAGCATTAAAGAGAAAACTACTGATTTAAAAACATTTAGTTTTACAACTTTTAATTTACCATAATTGTGGTTGCTACTGTGACTATTTTATAGGGAAACCATGCACAAATTAATTCATGATACATTCATGTTTTTTTGCATATGTCTCTTTAAAAAAATCGCTATTTAGGCAAAGTGCTAAAGAGAAGTTACTTCACCTTGCTGACATTGTGTCTTACAGTTTTACCCAACACATTTGAGTCATTACTTCCTTAGCTTAACAGGATTACTTAATTGCCTAGTCATGGAATGAATGATTTGGCTACTCCTACAGATGTATTAATAAAGCCTTATTGGTATAATAGTCAAGTTAAGATGAACATGCTTGTGACCTCTTGCAGAAATAATGAAGATTCTGCCATTTAAAGAGCAATAAAATGTAAAGATGTAATTACCAGCTCTTCATTATCTTATGGAATCTCAAGATAAACTCACTTTATTTCAATGTCAAAAGAGCATTAAAGTCCTTTTCAAAATGCCATTTAATTGGATAGATTAAGATACTTTAATACATTAATTTCATTCCTTGTTACTGTATATTTCACGATAAGAATGCAGGGATATATATTAGAGTTCTGGGAAACTGAAACTTGTGTAACTTACCAGTTAATTCTAAAATCTATTAATCATGTGCTTTGCTTATCTTTCTTCCTTGGTAAAATAGGGATGTTCAAAGATATTTTCATGTTGTCTAAAGCATCTGTATCTCATATGAAAATATACAAAATATATAAAATATTAACAGAAGTATGCCAAATATATACAAAATAAAAATATACAAAATATTAATTTAGCAGAAAAAAAACTGTTGCATGAAGATAAAGTACAGAATGAGTAGCTGAGTTTGAATGACCAAGAGACTCACAAAAAGATGAGTATGCACAGTTATACTAATCACAAAGGACAAAGATCCCTGTGCACGTGCACATCACACATATCTGAATAGGTCATATACAATATTGACCGCACATTTAACAATTCAATGAATGGTAACTATAGAAAAAGACAAATATGTCCAATCCTAAAGAAACAGTAATCAGTCACTAAAGTGCAAAATAGCCAGCCTATATAAACTTGTAGCAGTAGGCCTCTTCATATCCATATCTGCAACACAGAGTTAGAAATGTTTGGATTTAAACAGTAGTGAAAATATTACTACATTTCAGAAAGGTATGACCTTAACAGTATGGAGTTTGAAATTTAGAAAAATATATTTCTAACTAGGTTAAAGCTTGAGTGAAAATTTCAATTGCTTAAGATAAGCAAGAATTAGGGAGTGCTGATGAGGTAAGTATAGATGAAAAATAAATTAGCAGGCTGGTCCAAATGTAGTGGTGTTCAAAACTAATTAATCACAACCAGTTACAGATTTCTTGTTTTCTTTTCCACTCGCACATAGCCTTAAAAATAAACAGAAAAAATAAATAAAATAAATGAATAAGTAAATTGACAGTTGGATAATAGTACGACTTCCTGAAACCACTATTCTGGGAAACATATACCTATAATAGGAATACTTAGGAATATTTGTCATGAAAAGTTCATGCATAAATGGTGGCAAAATATAAACTTTGAGATTATGTGTACAATATAAATAAATGTAACAATATGCAACAAAATCGTGTTTTCTGTATATTTCATGGTAAGAATGCAGGGATATATATTAGAGTTCTGGGAAATTGAAACTCATGTAACTTACCAGTTAATTCTAAAATCTATTAAATCATGTGCTTTGCTTATCTTTCTTCCTTGGTAAAATAGGGATGTTCAAAGATATTTTCATGTTGTCTAAGGCATCTGCATCTCATATACAAATATGCAAAATATATAAAATATTAACAGAATTATACCAAATATATACAAAATAATATACAAACTATTAATTTAGCAGAAAAAAACTGTCGCATGAAAATAAGGTACAGGATGGTACTTTATCTTATGGTTTTTTTGTGAACCATAGTCAGAAAAATCAAGGGATCAAAAATAATAAAACAAAATATACCCATTGCCTTAGGGAAATCGGTAAATGAGAATTATATTTTTAAGGGAACTATATAAAAGCTTTATGTAAAAACCACAACCATATTTCTTGTTCCCACACATTCCAATCAATTCATTAGATTGTTTTACACATTCTGCAAAAATATTCTAATGCAGGCAGAGAATTTGAAATGTAAAAATTATCATACTGTCTCCTATATTTAGAGCTCAGCTACGTATCTTATATGTTAAAATGCTACTTCTGTTTGACACACTCTTACACCTACTGAGGAAAAAAATTGCTTTGTGTTAACAAAGTGAATTATCTCTCTTGAGTAACATGAGTAACTTGGTCAATAGTTACTTACCGTGTGTTAGTTATGGACTGAACTGTGCTCCCCTCTCTCCAAATTCATATGGTGAAATTCTAAAGCCTAGTATTTCTGAAAGTAACCATATTTGGATGTTTTAAATAAGAATTCAGTTAAAATGAGGCCCTCAGGGTGGGTTCCAATCCAACAAAAATGAAGTCCATATAAAATAAAATTTGGAAAGGGGTAAAAATCAGCTACATGCATGCACAGAAGTACAACTCCATGAAGCCAGACACCTACAAGCCAAGAAGAGAGGCCTAAAACAGATCCTTCCATCATGGTCCTCAGAGGAGCACTTTGACCTTAGATTTACAGCCTCTAGAACTGTGAGAAAATACATATCTGTTGTTTAAGCCACCCAGTCCGTACGTGTGTGCATGTGTTTAAGTGCCACCTTAGAAAACGGACATAATGGACTTTTTAAAGCCAGCACCCAACTATGTCAGCATCATTTTCAGATGTTTATTTTATTTTATTTTATCAAGTATTCTAATGATAATTTAAAAAAACAGTTTTGTCAGGTGGTTCACACTTTTAATCCCAGCACTTTGGGAGGCAAAGGTGGGAGGATCACTTGAGGTTGGAAGTTCAAGACCAGCCAGAGCAACATAATGAAAGCTAAGGTCTACAATTGTTTTTCTTTAATAAAAAATAAAGCTGGGTGTGGTGGCACACACCTGTAGTTCTAGCTACTTGGGGGCTGAGTTGGGAGGACTGCTTGAGCCCAGGAGATCAAGAGTACAGTGAACCATAATTGCACCACTGCACTCCACCCTGGGTGACAGAGTGAGACCCTAAATAAAAATAGACAAAAACAATTTCAAAACGTAAGACTAAAAGAAACTCAGAAAACTGTCAATTACATTTTGTTCTGATTTTTCTCTTTTATATAGTATGATGAAATGTTACATCAACTTGCCATTT
Source organism: Symphalangus syndactylus (assembly GCF_028878055.3). NCBI lineage: Eukaryota > Metazoa > Chordata > Mammalia > Primates > Hylobatidae > Symphalangus > Symphalangus syndactylus. The sequence goes on along the minus strand of NC_072445.2, from coordinate 5,229,278 downwards.
TTAAAAACAAAAATCAGATGGATTTAGCTGGGCACAATACCAACTGTATTGAGAATTTCTAATGTGTTCAGATGAGAGACCTGAAGGAAAGGAGACAGATTTAAAGGAATGATGGTTAATCAGATCAGTCATTCAAATAATCTACCTACTAGTAAAGTTAGACAAACAAACAAATGGCAACAACAACAACAAAACCCCACCCATCATCTATAGAGAAAAATCATAGTCTCCCACTTGAAATAAAACATCTGTCTGGCAGCTGAAATAAAAGGATGCATATTTTCACACAGCACAAAAGAATTATTTTTATATTTGGAAAACAAATGCTGCAGAACTATGAAAAGAAAAAAATACAGACTGTAGAGAACAAAATAAGAATTTTGTGAATTTCGATGAGAGGTAAGGCGTTACAGAAAGACCCAAAAGTCATGCTCCAGATCCCGGCAATGTAGCTAGTAGGACAGACACAGAGTACATAGTTTTACTACTGATCACAGTGATTTAGAGATTGGAACCCATAGTTCTGTGAGATCAGGCATCATTTCAAGATAAAATTTACATTTTTAATAAATGCAAACTTTGGCTCAGCTAAACAAGGTACCTTGGGCTATATTTACTGTAGATAGATAAATTTGGCGTAATTAACCCTTGCACAGTCTAAACATACCACGTGCCAAAAATGATGTAAAGCACTGAATATGTGAGATAAAGTATGATGAATTCTATTGACAAATACAGGCAATAGCTTCCATTTAATTGAGAAGAAACCGTATACCTAGCACAAGTCTTTTTCTGTGCATTAACTTTTCACAATGCAACTATATGAAGTCATAGCCTATTTTATATGTAAATAAAAGTGTTTCCAAAAGTTAAGAAAGGGCACGGTGAGAGTGAGAAGCACAGTCTGGGTGGGCAGGACAATCTAGTTGTCTATCTGTGCTTTAAACTCCAATAAACATCATCTCCCACACCACGGCATCTAACTCAGAGTCACATTTCAATTGCCAGCAAATGGAAGCCTCATAAACCCAAAATGTGAACGGCAATGAAGTTCATAGAGCACGCTTTGAGTGCACAGAGTATCTTTGCAAACATTATCTTTTTTTTTATTATACTTTAAGTTTTAGGGTACACGTGCACAACGTGGAGGTTTGTTACATATGTATATATGTGCCATGTTGGTGTGCTGCACCCATTAACTCATCATTTAACATTAGGTATATCTCCTAATGCTATCCCTTCCCCTCCCCCCAAACATTATCTTTTAAGACTTTCACAATCACGCCATGAGATTATTCCCATATCAAAAAGTAGGAAATGAAAGCCTGGAAAGAAGTTATATTGACATTAAACTGTTCTCAAACCCAAGTGTACAAATGATTTTTCTTGCAAAGAAATTCATATTCTACACAAAGTTCTATTTCAAAATGAATTCTGGAATTCAATTAAACACTCATCTGGAAAACGAGAGCTTAAGTGGAAATTCCTCACTGGTATTCAAGCAAATAAATTAAATAATGATATTAAACCTACATCTAATCTCTTATTATTACATATTGAAAGTTTGCTATACAGCTACCACTAAGTTATACATTTCCAGTGACACAAACAATAAAATGAATTTGTTTCTATTGGTACTAGCACAAAAAAAAAAAAAAAAAACCTACATAGACGGCAAAAAGGTCAATCTACTAATTTATCTTCTAATAACTTTCCACCCAGGAGCATTCGTCCCTCTCATAAGACAGTTGTTCTGTGCTTCTTTTTTTCACATTCTAATTGCCTCACATGAACCAAAAAAAGAATGTGGATCTAGGATCATGCCTTTTGAAAAGTCATTTATTTCATTATATTATTTTTTCATATATCTGCATTATTGCATAGAATACCTGATTGGTCTTATGCTAAGTTTTGCATGTAACATTACCTCTGCAAGATGTTAATACGTCTCCTTCCAAAAATGTTTGAAAAATCTTGAGTAAAACATATTAAGTAAGTTCCTGTTTTATAGTTTTCCAGGAGTTTTACCATCCTTGGCCAATGACAAAATTCAAAGCAGAGATACAGTACACAACTTTTGTAAAACTTACCTATTTTTCTTGTAAGACTGTGGCTTTGTTTTGTTTTGTTTTGAACTTCTTTTCTGTGATGTGACATAAGACTGTGTGTTGAGTTAGGGGTGGGGACATACATTAACAGAGGTTTAGGAACTGCTTTGCTAAAGCAAGTTTGAGGAGAAAATGGGGAGACTAATACAAGATTTTCCTTTAAGCAGTGAGAGTTGAAGGGGCAGGTGGTTTTTGGAGAAAGAAGAGACCCATTCATGGCACAGGCTTCTTTATGTTTCTGCTCTGTGTGATACATAATGAGGATACAGACATTCACTTCCTCTATTTCCCACCCCTGGCCGGAGGTAACCCAAAGGTACCTGATAAAGACACAGCCTTATAGCTGTATCAAGTATCCCTGAGTGTGTTAGGACTGGAGAGGCCTGAGGAATAAAAAACATACATGCATTAAATGGAACAAATACAGAAAAGAAGAAAACTCAGACATGGTAAATTAATTGTGTACCTTTCCTTACAGCCCAGGACATCACAGGGTACATGACCTGCTTCCTTTTGACCTGCTTCCTTTATGTTCACTGCATGAACAGGGAAGGGGGTTGGGGTACACGTGGGAGATAATTGTGTTTATTATGTACCTGGTATTAATACATCTATAGAGACAATTGGAATGACTATACTGGAGAAATAGCAAGTGAAGAACTGAAAAGGCTAAAATAAATACTTGGTTCTCTAAAAAATACTACAAAAAGATTTCTCATGTCTGACAAATTATATTTTAGACTAATAGTAATAAGTGACCAAAACTAAGGTGATTTGATAAATATCATAAGGTATTTTATTGTGAAATTGATATCTATACGTATTGCTTATAAAGCTCAGCAATCTGTTCTTGAATTGAGAAATTACTGAGACAACATCAAAAGCTGTCATTTTTGTTTCTATGTTCTTGTTGCTATTGTTTGTGAGGTGAGAGCTTCTAAACTTTATGACTGTTTGAAAGGGGCCTATATAGACTTGCCTGAATATTAAGTCATGTGAAATGATAAAAAGCTTTCTGATTTATTGGGTTAGAAAAAGAAAAAATTGAGAAATTGAGCATCATTAAAATTAAAGACCTTTGTTATTCAAATTGTGCTTAGAATGAAAAGAAAAGCCACAGGTTGGGAGAAAATCTTTTCAAAACCTATTCAAAACATTTTCAAAACATAACAGATAAATTGGTGGTATTTAAAGTATACAAAGAACTCGAAAATAAGAAAGAAAACAACTCATTTAAAAAATAGGCCAAAGGTCTAAATACAGCTGTCAAATAGGAATATTGAAGTTACTAGTCATGTATCATTAGGGAACTGCAAGTCACAGCAACCGTGAGATATTATTACATGACTATTAAAATGACCAATATCCAAAAGTCTGATAATACCAAAAGCTGGCAAATGTGAGGAGAAACAGGAACTTTTATTCATTGCTAGTGAGAATGCAGAATAGTACAGCTACTTTGGGAGTCAGTTTGGCAGTTTCTTATAAAACTAAACATACTCCTACCACACAACCCAGCAATTACATTCCCTGGTATTTACTTAAAGGATTTGAAAACTTACATGCACACAAAAACCTTCTTCCCATGAATGTTACAGGAGCCTTATTCATGATCACTAAAATCGAAATGTCCTTCAGGAAGTGAATGGAAAAATAAACTGTGGTATATCCAGACAATGGAATATTATTCTGTCAAGCTACAGAAGACACACAGGAACCTTTAAATGCATATTGCCAAGTGAAAGAAGCCAGTCTGAAAAGTCTACATACCGTATGATTCAACTACATGACCTTCTGGAGAAAGCAAAACTATGGAGACAGTAAAGAGATCAGTGGCTATTAGGGATTTGGAGGAGATTTGTGCAGTCTAAACATGTCATGTGCCAACAATGACGTAAAGATATGTGAGATAAAGTATGACGAATTCTATTGACAAACACACGCAATGGCTTCCATTTAACTGAGAAGAAACAATATACGTAGCACAAGTCTTTTTCTGTGCATTAACTTTTTGTAATACAACTATATGAAGTTATAGCCTATTTTATATATGAATAAAAGCATTTCCAAAGGTTAAGAAAGGGCACAGTGAGAGTGAGAAGCACAGTCTGGATAGGTAGGACAATCTAGTTTTCTATCTGTGCTTTAAACTCCTATAACCATCATCTCAATCTACTAATTTATCTTCTACATAAATTAGTAGAGGAAGCGATGAACGGATGGAGCAAGGAAGAATTTTAGGAGAGTGAATCCATTTTTCTGTGTGACACTGTAGTGAGGATTATTTGTCATTACACATTTGACAAAACCTATAGAATTCATAAGACAAGGAGTAAACTCTAATATAAACTACATACTTTAGTCAATAATAATGTACCAATATTGACTCATCAACTATAACAAATGTACCACACTATTGCAAGATGTTAAAAATCGGGGAAATTGGGGTAGAGGCTGAGGATGACGTGTGAATGCTTATTCACTTCTTTCTACAAACCTAAAATTGCTTTTAAAAAGTCGATACAAATTAAAACAAGGCAGGGTTTTCATGCAATGGAAAAAAACACACAATTTTAGTAAGTGACTGATAATTATGCTTATGCCACTTTGCTAGATTACACTTCATTAATAAATATAGTTTCATTCTTTATGTTATAAAGCAGAATAAAGTCAGATATCTAGAGAAATTGATTTTAATGATTAGAGTAAAAGCATTTTCACCTCCAGTGTCAGAATGAGTTCTTCAGAATCAGTCCATTTTATAGTTAAATCAATCATTGATTTTAAAAACATATTGAGAAAAACATTAACTTCACTTTTTCCATCAAACTCAATGTCATGACAGCATTGTGAGTCATTTCAATCTAGGATTAAAACCTATTTCTGGACCCAGTGGACTTACTGTGATAGATTCTGAAAATGTAAGACGTTAAAGTCCAGTCTTTGATCTGCTGTCCTCTGCAGTTATCAAAAGGTCAGTTTATCCTGCTTCTTTTCTCTATTTTCATATATCTTGCACTTCAGCTTAATATTAGTATTAAGCTAAATTTCTTATTTTATTTTGATTGATAAAGGAAAACAGATTGTTTCGATACAGTTACTGAGAATAAGCAGCAAAAGGTACTTATAAAGTACACAAGAGAGCTATCAGATAAATATTTGTTCAAAAAAAGATTTGGAAATTTTTATTGCATGAATGTTCAAACGGAAAGGAAAACTTTCTGGATTCTTTATCCACCACACATGAGTAGCAGCACTAAAGTAGTGAATAATGTCCGTTCAATTGGTAGTTTTCATGTATTTCTGATATCAGAAATGGACTGTTAGTAACTAGTTTTAAAAGGAGAGCATTTTTGTGCATGGCATTCTCCTGAATTCCAAAGCCCAAACTTAACTTAGGCTAATTTCTCTCTGCTGGGAGCACCATTAATTTCTCATAGATAACATTTCATATATATGTGGCATTCTGATGATGTAAAGGAATTCACACATTATGGGCCTACAAGCCAAATTTAATCAATGGCTTGCTTCATATGGCTGAGAGCTAAAAATTGTTTTGGCATTTTTGAAGTGTTTAAAGAAGGAGAAGGAAGGGGAGAAGAAGAATGAGTAGATGAAGGAGAGACAGAGACTACATATGGCCAGCAAAGCCTATAATATTTACTGTCTAGTTCTTTACAGAAAGAAGTTTTCCAATCTTGAACAAAACACACACATCTTTGTTATGCCAAAAAAGGACTACAATAAGTCTTCACTTAACATCATCGACAGGTGCTTGAAAACTGGTCATAGGTATATAGATTTATGGTCACGTGATGTTTTGATGCACGCATACGGGGGGATAAATTGGGGATGGTAATTGGTACAAAAATACAGTAAGCGAAACCGATTTTACCATAGGTTGACATCAAAAGAGTTCAGCTTCTATGGCTTTTGGTAACTAAAACGTCAACAAACTTGTAAATAAAGATCAAAACACTTCTAATATTAAATGCTGAAATAAATTTCAGCTATTCATACATTTAAGATCAATAAAAGCTAGTAAAATCATTATTTACCTACTTAATTCAGTTTAGGTTTGCAGTTGACCGCAGCCTATCCTGTCAGCTCAGGACGCAATGTGGGAACCAGCCCTGGACAGGACGCCGTCGCATTGCAGGTGCACTCACACATACCCACAGTTACTCAGACTGGGACCACATAGACATGTCAATCAACCGCACATGCACAGCCTTGGGAAGTGAGAGGAAACTGGAGCATCCAGAGAATATCAATGCAGACATGGGGAGAATACATAAGCTCTACACCGACAGTGAATCCCAATTGGAATCAATTTGTTTTTTCTCATTAATATTATAATGAAATGACATTGAATGAAACGTCGTTATTCGAAGACCTGTTGTACTCAGTTCTAAACATTTCAGAATTAAGAGATCTACACACATTCTCTTCTATATAATGGAGTGGGTCTCTTAAAATTTCCTGGCAACATACTCTTAGCCTGCCTAGGAAACACTTTAGAATAGAACTGCAGTATAATAAATTTTCATATTCTATTTATATCTTCCTATTTCTCCCTCTACTTATTAAGGTATAGTCTTGTATATGTAATCCTTCAGTTCCTGAACAAGGTGAACATACGATCTCATGATGTGTGTTTTAATTTCTTAACTTTGTAGAGATTTGGGAATGTGAGGATGATGGCAAGGAAAGAAAGGAACTCAGCAGCTATAAAAGAAATCTGACCTTTAATTTTTTTATTGAGTTTGTTTGTTTTATTTTTCCTTCCTTTGCACAAATGAGAGCTTCTAGTTTTACAAAGGGTACCACCAATTTTAGGACAAAAATTTGTATTTGTGGGATAACACAAGTTGGAGACACAATGATTTAGAGATTGCATATCAATTTTATCAAATAAATGTGATAAAGTAGGTGATATGCACACACACACACACACAGACACACGTAGTGACAAAAACATTGACACAGATACCCAGATGGTACTTAACGTACTTTCAGCCTTAAATTCTTTCTCAAGGACAAGCCATTTGTTTGCAAATGATTTAGCATTCAAAAATGATTAAACACGAGAAAAAATGCATTGCACATAAAGTTCAGATTACAAATGAATTAAAGTCATACTAATATAACTATAATTTATAATGAATTCAAATAGCTTTCAGAAGGGTCATCTGTGGCATGTGAAGAGCAATCTGAATTGATTTTTCTGGAAACTGGTCACAGCCATGTTTTCTAGACTAGTGAGTGAGTGCTCATACAGCACCATGTGTGTTCAACAACACATAAAGTTGGATGACAAAATCTACTTTAGTGAGAAGGTAGCTATTTCCAGGGGCACCAACAGTAATGTCAGTTTTGAGTCTTGGGTTTGCTTTTGTTTGTTTACAAGGCAATGTAATGTTTAAGGAAAAAAAAAATTCTACCAATCCATGTTGAGTGAACATTTCAATCCATGTAAAGGCAAAAGTCAGCTTCCACCATGCCATGCAAACCTTATAGTACATGACATGTTAAATCGGTAACTTCGAAAGGGACTTCTGAGAAGCTATGAGTAAAAGGCACACACAAAATGCCTTTGAGATAAATTCACAAATGAAACGGAAAAGGATATCTGTGTACATCCAAGAAGAATAGTAATTATCAGAAAACAAGAACACTTCTAAATTGAAAGAATCCCCAAAGTAAAAGAAGACCAAAGAAAAAGATATAAAGATGAGAAATGAGATGAGGCGAAAATGGTGAGCGACGAGGAGACATACTGAGAAAAAAATTAGCTAAAGATAGCGTGTTATTATTTCAGCAAAATTAAGTATATCAATAGTGAGAAATATGACTTGAAATAGATTCAGTACCTCAAGCAGAAACATAAACAAATAACATCTGGGTTTTTCTTTTGATAACCAGTATTTTAAATACAAAAATCTAAAAATTTTATCTTTGTGTAAGAGTTACACATTTATCATACCAATCAATAACAAAAAGGCGCTATAAATACTTTATGGAAATAAATGTCCTAGCAGATGTTAGCCAGACATCAGTCTTCACCGGTAAGGATTAGATTTGAAGGTGTTTGCAGATAATTAAAACTTGTTTTTATAAGATAACTTAGCAGCTAAGTAGTATAATGAAAATGGGATATTCAAATTATAAGATATAAAATATTAAAGATAGAAGAACATGTTTATTTTTTCAATATAAATATTGTTACAGCTCAGAGAAACAGTATGAAATCTCAGGGCTCATGGAAGACTACATTCTAGAGATAGGGATTGACAGGTGTGGTAATTCCCCTACAGCGTGGTGCCTGTTGTCATGAAGTAGCATGTCTCCTACAGGGTACTACCAGCAGGTTCAAGTAGGAAGAGCCAATAGTCCATGTGAGAAACCCCGGAAGGCTAAAGATAGAAGGAAATATTTGTGCCACATTGAAGAGCAAGTTCACCAGGTGAATTGGCATGTGGCTAGGGTACAACTTCCCATACATATATAAATAATGAAACACACAAAAAATTATCAGAAAAGTATTTTATTATTATTAGAGTCATGATTAGCACTCTCCTCATCAGGAAAGTTTTATGTTTTTTTCTAGCCCTACTCTATACTTTTTAAACACAGTCTCCAATCTTGAAAATAAAAGTTTCTTATTTTTAATTCAAATCTCAATTAAAATAAAACAAAAACCGAAAATGTAGAAGTTGCTTATTTTGACCATCTATATATCATACACAACAAAAAGACTGATAAAATTCCACTAAACACAACAGCTAGATCCGTATTCCCGTTACTGCTTAAGCCCATTCCAATAAGGATTTTGTACCAAATCTGCCCTTGCCAAGGCTACCTGGGGCCTTCATTTTATTATTTGCAATGGACAATTTTAACTTCACATCCATGTTGGCTTCCTTACATCCTAGATGCACATACAGCCAGATTTTTTCCCATCAGATGTGATTTGATCTTCCAACTTCGGAATGCCTTGATGACCTCCTCTTTATCTAAAGATCACTTTAAAAAGCCTGAAGTATTTGGCTCTTCCCTAAATCCTTGGCCAGACGTAATGTCATCCTCCCATTGGCTTTCTTTGTCCAAACTACATTAGCCTTATCTCAGATCTTCAAACAAGTTATATTTCCTGCCTAAGATCTTTCTATGAGTGAGTGAAAGGTCTGATGAAGATAGTTCCTCTTTGCCGCCAAAGGTTTCATTGATCACGCTGATAATGAATTTACTGTTATTTTAATCTCTTACTGTTATACTCAGGCTTAAATTCTCTACCCTACACACTTGAGTTGACATAATTTTAATTTCCACTATGATGCTTCTCTCTCTTCTATCAACACTCTCTCCTCACAGGGTTTCATCCAGATCAGGAATCAGCAACATTTTTGACAAAGAGCCAGATAGTAAATATTGCAGGCTTTGTGTTGCCAAGAGGCAAATTTATGGAACTTTCCCTGCTGAAAAATTTCCCTGTATTTTACATTTTAGACTTATAAATGCCACACGTACTTATAACTCATGAGCCATACAAAAACAGGCGGCAGACCAGATCTGGCTCATGGGCTATAATAGTTTTCCAACCCCTCACCTAGATGCATGACTTCAGGCATGATCTATAGGCTACGATGATCTCACATCTCTAGCCAAGTCAACTTGTCAGTGCCTACTTGATGTCTCCACTTGGATTCTAACTAGCGTCTTAATTTAAGATTAAAAAATGTAAAATCAATCACAAATACGCACCTACCCGCACCTCTGTCACTTGCAAACTGCCTCATGTCATCAAGACTTTGCCATATCACTAAAAGTGACCATAATCCCCCATGTCCCTAAATCCAAATACCTTTATATAATTCTTGCTCAGTAAATTCAATCATCTTCAAATCAACTTCCAATCTCAGCTGATTTTCTCCAACTTTATTGCTATACTCATAATCCCAACTACCATCATCCTTCAACTGGACAGGTGCAATAGTCAGCTAAATGAACCCCCTTCCTTCACTATTGTACCCTTCCACAATAGTACACCCTCCTAAGAGCTAACCTCATCATATCACACATCCATCATACACTTTTCAATGTAGTTAATTTATATTCACACTTTGATATAAGATCTAGATTTGGTCCCTGAGAACACTCATGTAATCTCTCTCCATGCTCTTCCTTCATGGACATTCCAGCCAAACCGGCCTTCTTTTCTTTGTAAGAAACTATCAAGCTTTCTTTTTAAATTACAGAATCTTTATATCTGCCCTTCTTTCTGCTCAGAGCACCCCAGATCTTCAAAGTACCTTCCTATTTGTCTTCACTCAACTCTCAAATGAAATATTACCTCCTCAGAGAGAAAAATGCTCTGAAATACCTACAGCCAGATCAGTGCCTTCCTCCTTGCCAGTTTTACTCAGCCATGTTATCACATGTAATCTTCTTCGTAGTAGTGTACCTTATAGCCCTTCACACCATTGCTTTGTTTAGGTATTTGTATGTCTTCTTCCTCTTTCCCTCCTCACTACAGTATAGCCAATTGTGTCTTCGCCTTCTTCACTGCTATATCCCCTACTGCCTGGTAGGCTTTCTATAAACAGCCATTTATTGACTTATTGACTACATGTATATTCTAATCCTTTTTACTAATTTTTGTTACACTATAAATTTCTCTTCTCCCTCTCTTCGCTTCCCTCTTCTCATGCCCCTTGATGCTTCCTACTCAATATTAACATGGACATCATTTTGTGTCTTCAGCATTTCTCTTTTCATTATATTATGATAGGTTAATTTTCCTAAGAAAACACTATTTTGACAAAAGCAAAGCATTAAAGTAAAGCAGCATAGGATCAATTTTTTCCGATTGAAAAGGAAACACCATCTTTCCGAGAAGACAATTTCACCAGGAAACAAAACAAACAAACACATTTCCGGTAAGTCCTAGTTCCCAAGACTTGAAGCCAGTATGTTTTTCCACTTTCAAGTATCCTTGACTGTACAGATAAAAGGTATCCACTTAGAGATATTAACTCATTACTACTGCCTAAATTTGGCTTCCAGAAACACAACTTAATATGACATCAATAGATGTGATAATAATTTGAAAGTAGCTTTATCAAAATCACCCAACAGAACAAGTTACTTTCCTAATTAGCATCTTCAGTTAAATATATAAATCTGATGAATAATAAGTTATGCATTATGCTAAATTGCATTGGCTGACTATCCTAGAATGCTTTCAAATTAATTAAAAATGAGATATTCAGTGATGAGAAATATAAAAAGATAAAAACCTATTTCAATCAGTTTAAATTAGAATTTAACATTTCTTCAATCCACTATTTTGTAGTCAATTGCAAGAGTAATAAAGCAAAATTATTGAGTCTTTAATAGTGATCGTTCAAAATTCATAATGAATTATTGAAAAGAAAACTAAGGTCCCTAGCAACTTTCCACCTCACTTCAAAGCACAGCCAAGGTCATTACAACAGGAAGTAAGACTCCACACAATTCCCACTTCTTCACCTCTATTCTGTTACTTCTGGAATCTTCTACTACTCCAAATTGTGTGTTTGCTCCAGACTCAGCAGTTCTCACCACCTTGTTCTTCCAATTACCATCTTCTCTGTGCGGCCCTTCTTGACTACCCAGTTAAAAGTTACCCTTTGAAAATTATCTGATCCCCATCCAGGATTACTTTTCACCATCTAACTTACGATACTTTGCATATTTATGTGGCTCATTGTCTGTTATCTGTCTCCCTAAGTTAGAATGCGAGCTTCATGATGGCAGAGTTTTGGTCAATTTCCTTCACTCAATAATTCCTGAACCAAAGTAAACACTTCATAAGTATTTTTTGAATATACTAATATATAGTCCGAATTATCAAGGAGCTTATAAATAAATAAAGACACATCCCAGCATATAGTGCAGTTTGAGAAATATCGATAGTGTGGTATAGGAGGAGGTATGTAAACTATGAGAAGCAACAGTTAAATAAGAAGCAATCCAGAAAGACACACAGTGTGAGTGACATCTGAGTTAAAGGACAGAAGGTAAGAAGATAACCAGATGGAGAGAAGAGAGGAAGATCTTACAAACAAGCATCAGAAGTTACTATAAGAAAAGCAAGTACAAAATCATCAGAAGAAAAACAATTGCATCCCAGTTATTATCACAAACATAATTAACTATGAAAACCCAGAACAGTTCATGCGTTGATAATGAGAAAGTTGATACGTAGATTAAGATGTGATATAACAATCTGCAAATCTTAGTGCTTCCTAACTTTTGAGAAAACATTTTTAGGCAAGATATGATGATTTAAGAAGAAAAGTTGCTGATGGATGAGGCACGTCCCTTAAAGACAAACACTATGAAGACTGCGTACAGCCTTTATAATGGAAAGGTGCCAGGATTTTTTTTCAAGTACTTGGAATCTCAGTTGGCAACTTTGAAATTCATGTGTAATTCATGAGTTTTTTAAAAGAAATGTAATAAGTAACACAAGTGATTCTAGAGCTTGTCTTTAGGCTGGGGTAGATATTGGCATTATAAGTTGAAGTGTTAGAAAGGAACAATAAGAATTAAGAATAAGCAGTAATTTCTGCCAAGATCTGTGACACCCAGTCTCACACGTAAGGCTTTTTGGAATCTCTTGGTTTCCAAGGTTCAGGCTCTCATACTTTAGTTTGTACATAAAGGACTTAAGTTATTCTTAAAGCACAGTTTTAGCACTTCACACCAGGAGATGGTTATGAGACTGATCACAGGATAATGTGAAATAGAATGTGTGCCTCCTTGTGAAGGAACCTCGTTCCTTCTGCCATTCTATTCCTACGTTTCTGGCAGGAAAGTCCTAGAAAAAAATTCATATATAGATTAACTTTAAACAATTTACATTATATTTTACTATTATTAGCTTCTAGAATATCTTAGCTTAGGCTGGCCCTGGTGGCTCACACTTGAAATCCCAGCACTTTGGGAGGCTGAACTGGGTGGATCACTTGAAGTCAGGAGTTTGAGACTAGCTTAGCCAACATGGTCAAACCTAGTCTCTACTAAAAATCCAAAAATTAGCCGGGTGTGGTGATGCGTACCTGTAATCCCAGATACACGGGAGGCTGAGGCAGGAGAACCATTGAGCCCGGGAGGTGGAGGCCACAGTGAGCCAAGATTGTGTCACTGCACTCCACCTGGGAAACAGAGCAAGACTCTGTCTCAGAAAAACAAAAAACAAACAAACAAACAAAGAGTATCTTAGCTTATATATTTCTCACATCTGATCCTACCACTTTACTTCTTTTTTCCTGTTTATACCAATTATTTCTATTCCTCTTTACATACAGACAGAAAGATAAGACTAAAATGTGTCATAGACAATGACATTTAGTAAATTGATGTATTCTTCATGTTTAATTCCACAACAGATTTCAAATACAACCAAAATCTCCAAATAAAATCTTAATTCTAAATTGTGTGCTTGTACAGTCTTCAAATATGTTCAAATAGAACATCAAAGCTCAATAAAAATAGTTATATCACTTGGGATGGTGTTTAAAATATTTTTTCCTAAATAAATTCAGCTTCAGAAGATGAGAAAACCTTCATTAGGAGATGTTTTAAAGAACAAATTAAGTTAAATGTGAAGGAAATCATACTTTATTAGGTTGAATAGTAAGATTTATTTATTACTATTGTGAATTAATGCCATCCAAATATTGAGTGATGTAATTCAATTTAGTAAAAGAAAAAGGTCTTAATTATCAACTTCCTTCCTTATAAAAATGTAATATGCTATAACTTGCATTTTTTCCAAGGCAACGACCCTGATGATCAGAGAGGTTAAAACCTAAAAACATTTAAAATCATCTAATCTAAATTATAAAAAAGAAATCCCTTTCTTCAGAAAAAATATTTTTTTAAGGAAGCACTCAAAAACAAATCTCTACTAGTAGATATACAGCATACACATCTCTTACTATCTCCCATGCAGACTGCATAAAATGGCTTGCTGGCTACTTTTAAGAAAACAACATTCAGATGTCTGGAAAGTATCTGAAATGCATGATTAATCTACACAGATAATTTTCTCAAGAAACAAAATTTTGAAGACAAGTAATTCAAAAGTCTATTGTCTTTAAAGTAAATCCGCTGGTATTCTTAAACTGCTTTAATCCTTTCTCTGTTTACCTTATAGTGTGCACCTCTCAAGCTATGGGAATGCATGTCTTCTCTAAGAATAGCTGACTTCTTTTGTAGGAAAAAGCTGTTGGAAATGACTGTTAGGATTTCAAATGTTTGGGAGTGTGTATTCATGTGGGTTTTATGTGTTGAATATTTGCATTTATAATTTTAAGATGCTTAAATCAAAAACTAAAATGACCTATGTAACATAATTCTGCCATAGGATAAATTAAATTCAATTAAATGTTCCCATACAAATTATTATCTACCACAATGTAAAAATATTTATATATCACAAAGACGTAATAAACACTGACTTCCATTATACAGAAGAGTTCAATTTCACTACTACTTAGCTTGATGATATTTTAAGGTCATGTCTCTTGGAATACACATTCAATATTCATTGCCAAATGTCACATTCAATATTCATTGCCAAATGTCTGAGCTCACCTCTCTTGAAGCAATATTCAATTATCAAATGAAAATAATTTACCAAGCAACCTCACAAAACACAAACTCTAGGTAGCATCAAGGTTTTTCAAAGTGATTATTCCTTACTGGTCGCGATCCTAAGATATTAGAACTCATAGATCACATTATCTGAGATTTTCTAATTGAAAAGCCGTAGCTGTAAACCTTTCATTCAAAGTCGGATACTACCTTCAGCTGTCAAAAGAATTATGCAATCACTTAAACTTCTGGAATGAAAGAGAAAATGAAGGGAACAATAAAAGTAACTTTGAAATGCACTGGGAAATGAATATAAGGAACCAAATGGAGGCAAAGACAGAGAGAGAGAGAGGGCTGTTTATCTAACCTTCCCTTCTTGAGTGGGTTTTCTCTGATATCTCTAGAGAACAATTGGATGTGTAACAATGAAATACAAAACACAAGATATTGTCTTCGTATAATTACTTGTAATGATTCCAAGATGGCATAATTTGGGAACCTGCTAAATAGGACAACAAAGTGATCTGCTTTTCCAAAATTTTGCCCCTTACCTTCTATATTATTTCATGGTGAAGATCAATAAAACTGAAAATTGGAATTGCCAGATATTATCAGATTTTATTTTTTGAATGCTTAACAGCTGACTCAAAATCTGGTCATAAAAATGGAAGTTTAATTAAATTGTCCTCAAAATTTAAGTTTGCTACATTTGTAAGAACCACTTGCTTCTTCAAAATCTCAAACTTTCTCATATCGAGCAGCAAATTGAAATGAGGAATTTAAGCATGTAAATTCATCGTGGAAACCAAATTGATTAAAATTTTCTGTGTATTCATGATAATGTTTAAAATTTTTGCTACATTTAAACCCTAAGTTAGTTACAAAAACTCTAAAATTATGCTTGTTTAAAAACTTGGGCTAACTTGCTTTTGAAAACATACTGACATATTCGTTCCATTCTTCTTATAATTATTTTTTGTCACTCCCAAACAGCACACCATTGTATATATCCCCAAAATAGCACTTCTTTGTTAAAGCCATTAAGACAGAAATATTTTTGAGCCAGGTGCAATGGCTCATGCCTGTAATCTCAGTACTTTGGGAGGCCTAGGTTAGAGGACTGCTTGAGGATAGGAGTTTGTGACCTGCCTGGGCAACATAGCAAGACCCAGTCTTTACAAATGAAATGAAAATAAAATATAAAATAAACTGGCTGGGCATAGTAGTGCACACCTGTGGTCACAGCTACCAGAAGGCTGAGATGAGAGGACTATATGAACCCAGGAGTTTGGGGCTGTGAATGAGCTATGACTGCACCACTGCACTTCAGCCAGAACTATGGGTTGGTGAGTCAGAAATAAGTTCTCAGTTCTGAATATAATAACTGCTCCTGGCACTCCCCAGAATGAGCTGGGTTTTCTTTTGCCTCTCTATAGTCCCTCTTCCTCAGGAAATACCCCCATGGTTCTGCCCGCTGTGCTATTAATTACACCAATGCTTATTATATGTCAGTTCAGTTTTATCTAGATTCTCCCAAAGTCAGTGCTGAACTTAGTTGTTTGAAAATGTATATATTGTAATAGTTACCAAAAAGACAAAATACAGCTAGATATTTATGCTGTTTGTTTTATTTCCATCATAGGTATATTTCCTTTTAAAATTCATGAATATCTTTCTCTAAGGATTGTCTCCGTTTCCAGATGTTAAGCACTTTCTCATGCACACACCACCTAAGCAGCAAAGACACAGAGTCCACGTCAGGGAATGTCACATTCAGGATAAGCACCTATTATTCTGTAATTCAGAAGTAGGAAAATGGATGTCCTCAAGCAGATGCTTTTCTTGACAGATACAAAAAATTGACAAGGATCATTGACTTACTTCCAACTCACCATTCATCCCTTTTCTCTTATTTTGACCCTAAGGGTCCAAGACGGATAATGGCCCTACATTCTTATTTGGAATTCAGATTTCAGACTGCATTTCTTCTATCATTGTTTATAAGTAGTGGTTGCACACAGTTGCGATAATACTATGACATTAATCTACATTCCTCGTTAAATCGATTTTTGCCTTCCATTTTTTGAGCTTAGCTACAATTTCTCACATGGTTTCTCTAGGAAGATTCCCCAATGACTGAAACATTTAGAACATGGTCCATTCATAAATATGACATTGGGATTCCCCAACGACTGAAACATTTAGAACATGGTCCATTCATAAATATGACATTGGGATTCCCCAACGACTGAAACATTTAGAACATGGTCCATTCATAAATATGACATTGGGATTCCCCAACGACTGAAACATTTAGAACATGGTCCATTCATAAATATGACATTGGGATTCCCCAACGACTGAAACATTTAGAACATGGTCCATTCATAAATAAGACATTGGGATTCCCCAACGACTGAAACATTTAGAACATGGTCCATTCATAAATATGACATTGGGATTCCCCAATGACAGAAACTTTTAGAACATGGTCCATTCATAAATATGACATTGGGATTCCTCAATGACTGAAACATTTAGAACATGGCCCATTCGTAAATATGACATTGGGATTCCCCAATGACTGAAACATTTAGAACATGGTCTATTCATAAATATGAAGAGCTTGTGTAGAAACTATAATTTACTTATCCTATTATGCTTAAGAAATTATGTGAAATAATGTGAAAATAATCTTATAACATTTGCATGCATATTTGCTGCAAGAGTCATAATTCATTGATACTTAATCATAATCTTGGATATGGTGGGTCCCAATAACCAGTATTTCATGCAAGACTGTAAACTTAATAGAGAGAAAACCTTATTTATAAATTTTCATGTGTTCTTTTCTTGACAATAAGGAGCTGTGAGATTTGTATTTTAAAAGATACTTAGTAATAAAAACTTTAATTTTTAAAACTTTTAATTTTAAATTCTGCTTAATTGCATAAAAGTTAAAAGGTAATATTTAATATTTAATGAGGCTTATTGAGCTAAATGATGATATGCAGCTTGGGTTATACTTGCAATTATAAGATTTGCTCATTATACCTAAGCAATCTCCTTCACTCAATCTAGCTACCACAAAGGAAGCAAAATTCCCTGAATCATAATATCAAAGCATTCCATTATGTTTTCTATTAAGTTGTTTTGTTCTTTGAATCATTGTCTATTTTAATTTATCCTTTTAGAAAGAAAACAAATTACTTAATTTGCATTTCCCACTAGAAGCTTCACTACAGCTAGACTTGGAATTGATTTCAGGCCATTTTTTAATAAATGATTGTCCCTAGTGAAAGATAGAATACTTGAGCCATCAATATTGAGTAAATAAAAGGGTTTGGGTAAATAAGAGAGAAGATACCTATTTTTCTCAAATATTTTAAATATCTAATAACCTATTCCTCATCTAAAACAAGCCACAATTACTGGAAATGATGGTCAGAGGAAGGTTTTAGCAACCCTGTGTAATACTACATGTCATGTTGGATGGCTATTACAGAGAAACAGTTGTCATGCTGCATTTTAGTAATTCTACACATTACCAGAGAAATAGACAACTCTTATAGCCACAGAAATCCAACGTAGCTACTGTCTACATATTCTTGTTTCAGACCTTTGGTGAAAAAAACTACTATGTGTATTGAATATATTTTACATTAGTTTTATCACAAAAAAGAAAAATGAGAATTCTATTAGATGCAAATACAAATTCTGAATGACAGGAAAGAAAAATTAAAATCAAAGCTGATCTTAATTAACAAAATGTATTATCTGCTTACATGTATATACAACTGTTCATATAAAGGCACAGATGCATTTGTGGTTTTGAAAAATATCTATTTCATTTCAAAACTTCATTGAACAATATTACATATGGCAAGAAAACTGCTTTTTTTGAAGGATCTTTTAAAAAGTGTTAAACTTTATTAGATACTTCAAACTAGCAAAGCTCAACTTCATCACAATTATATAATAACACTGCACACTTTCAATTTTATCTGGAGAAATATACCTATCCCTTGAAATAACTCTGTAAACTTCCTGCTCACAGATTTCATTTCAAGCCTTGAAAATGCAGGAAATCAATGCCGAATATACTTGCCCCGAAAGGAAAAGAAAATTTCAGCGATGTCAGGATGTTTTATCACATAAAATACAGAATTGCAATTTGTATCTGAGCAGGCAACACACCTCCAAAAATAATACAATACTTATCACAAAATACATTCACAGATACTAGATTTGGCACAAACCACTCCATACAGCTATTGATGAAATCAGTATTGAAAGCCTTATTACAAAATCTATGGCCTTTTTCTACGCTCCAACAGACATTTCAGGATGCGGCAACCTTGCAGCTCCACTCTCTCATTAATTTCCCCTAAATACACTTGGCAGAAGAATGAGAAACGTCACAATTTTCATTTAATTTCTAAAGAACATCGCATCCTTTAAGAATAGGTTCTTGAAATTTTAAAATGTAAAACATAAAAACCCTAAAGAGACAAATATCCAAAAACATAAAAACCCTAAACAGACAAACGTCCAAAAACTTTTCTTCAAAATCACGACAACTTTATATGCTACGTGTTCTTGTAAAATACCACACACACAAACTCACAGGCACACCCACCCACCCAAAACCCACACACACGCATATTTATGGCCTCGTAACACCTCACATATATATACATATCACCAACTACAACAGAGACACACGCATATATATGGCTTCATAAAACCTCACATATATATACATATCATCAATTACAACAGAGAAAAGCCAATTTCAGAAAGATGGCTTCAATTTTGATGCATTTACTCACACCTAATTCTATTTCAATTTAACTGGTGCAGAGATATTACAATACCCTGTAACAAAAATCTGACGGAAGATTGTAACAAATTGCTTAAACATCAAACCAAAGACTCAACATAATTTCATCACAAAGTGAAATTCGCATCCAACTCGCAAAGAATTAGAAAATCCTTGCACTTACCTTGGCCTTGTCCATTCCCCAGATGACCCCAAAAGACCACCGTCATCATCAACAGCCCCGGAGCCCACGTCCACATCCTTCTAGTGACACGCTCATGTCTTCTGGCCATTGCATCTTAAACTCTGCATATTCAGTGGGGTGGATGTGAAAGTACAATAAATTACATTCTTAGAGAAATACACTATGACTCAAATCCCATATCTAATATGCACTGTGCATTTCTGAATTATCCTGCCTACAAGGAGGTATATTTGAAAATCATGCTTCCCTTTAGGGTTGTCATATTGATGATTAATACGAAAGCTCATTCATTTTTAATCTTTAAGCATTCATCTGAATTACATTTTTAATATCATTTTCCAAAACAGGCCACTTAACCTATGAATGTTAAAAAGTACTCCGGATATACATATTGGAGTTCAGTCAAGCAAAAGCATGGTGTATGGACACTACTTAAGTATAACTTGATATTTAGGCAAATTGATGAATTTAACATACCATGTAATCTCTACATATATACAAAAGGACTTTTCAACACATTTATGTAAGTTTTGCATAAATACCCTTGAAAATATTCTCAAGTTTTAAGTGGTATTCTAATTATGTCAGTAATTTTAACTGAATAAAGAGATGCATCATGTGCAAAAACTAATCTTGTTTACTTAAAATTGAGAGTAAAATTAATTATAGAAGGTACAAAACACTTGTAATTTTGATTTCAGATATATGACCCACAGGAACCTTCATATATACAAATATTATACACATATATGCAATGTATATTTGAATGTTCATTTTGAAACTGTTTTTCATACTGATACATGAAAATACTTAAATGTCCACCAAAGCAAGGTTATTTATTCATACATTTGAATGATATACAGTAGCTCAAAAGAATAAACTTGAGTTGCATGTACTAATATGGATAAGTGTCCAAAATGAATAGTGAAGCAAAATTAGCAAATTTAATAATGATAAGTTCAAAACTACACCTTTCATATGTAAACATGTGCAATAGTTAAAACTATACATTTTATGTTGCATAAATATATAATACAGTATAATAACGCATAAGAATGATAAACACCTTCAAGACCAAAGTTAGGAAATTACAAGACTACAATTTAGATGGTTACTAGGTGGAATTGTAAATCAGAGGTTACTCCTAAATCCCAATTTTTCCACAGTTGACAAAATACGGAGTTAAGAAAAATAAACTTAATGATTTCCAGAATGAACGCTTTATTCAAAATGCTACGTAATTACAATTCTAATAAACTTGCAAGGGAATCCAGTCACCCAGAAATTTTTTATGCCTTTCTCCTACATCACGAAAGGGGAAGATTTAATTACCAACTTTGCATTACTTAACGTCAGACACATAGTATCAGAGCTAAAGAGAAATTTAAGAAACACCTAACTCAACCTCTCTATTTTAAATGACCAAATGAGTTGAGAAGGTTACAATGGCATTTCTAAGTTCATATGTAAAAACAGAATTTTGATGACAATGGCAGTTTAAGTACTAATAAACACTCCTTGAAAAGTTACTGTAATCCAGGTTATTTTACTGTGCTAAATGCCTTACATTCTTTACCCAATTCAGTTTCCACAGAAATCCTATGAACAAAGCACTTCCAAAATTTACCACTTCACAGCTAAGAAAACAAGGCTTAGAGAAATGCTACACGATCCCCTAGTCATGAGGTTAGTAGGTACCACTGTGGAGACTGAGGCAAAACAGGACGATTTCAAAGCCTATGCTCTGAACAAGTAAACACTAAGCAGGAATTTAGTTCTAGATCTCCCAGTTGTAGTCCAATAATCAGCCAAAAAATGGTGCTGAGAAGAGGGGAAAGAAAGATGTCTTGTATATGGAGCCTCATATATTTGATCCCAAATAAATCTTCAAATTGAAAATCATTAGAGCACAAGGCAATAGAATTATTAGTTTGTTTCTAAAATCATCAACCTTTCCCAAGTTGAACATACAAGTATATTTTATCATACATATACTATATGTGTGTATAACGTGTGTTTATCTAAGTATTCCTGTGGTTTATATATCTGGATTTGGAATTACAAGTGTTTTGTGGTTTATTATTTATTTATTATTATACTTTGAGTTTTGGGGTACATGTGCACAACGTGCAGGTTTCTTACATATGTATCCATGTGCCATGTTGGTGTGCTGCACCCATTAACTCGTCATTTAGCATTAGGTGTATCTCCTAATGCTGTCCCTGCCCCCTCCCCCCACCCCACAACAGTCCCCAGAGTGTGATGTTCCCCTTCCTGTGTCCACGTGTTCTCATTGTCTCCCTCTGTTGCTCTGGCTGGAGTCAGTGGTGTGATCATAGCTCACTGCAGACTCCAAGTCCTAGGCTCAAGCGATACTTTTGCCTCAGCCTCTCAAGTAGCTCGGACTACAGGCACGCACCACCATCCCCGGCTAATTGTTTTACAGAGATGGGGTCCCACCGTGTTGCTTGACTGGTCTCAGCCTCCTTAAGTCAAGGGATCCTCCCACCTAGACTTCCGAAAGCACTGAGATTACAGGTGTCAGCCACCTTGCGTTTTTTGATTTCTTCAATTAATTTTACTTATACACTTGATTACACAAGATTAATTTTGTGTACATAATGAATCTCTTTTGAGGTTTAAGTTACTGATTAATTAGAGTACCACTTAACAAGCGTGTCATCCCAGCACTTTGGGAGGCTGAGGTGGGCGGCTCACCTGAGGTCAGGCATGAGCCACCGTGCCCGGCTTACACACATTCTTTTCACTCCTGCTTTCAGATCTCTATTCCCTTCTAATTCCAGTGGAACCACTTTCACTTAGTATCAAAATATCCAGATCCACTCATCAAAGTGTAAATAATCCTTCAGCAAATTACCTTTGCAAATCTACTTTTATGTAATATTTCCTTAACTTCTTCTTACCTACATCCAGTAGTCATTTTACAAGGCAGAATAGTTTCTATTTTATATAGAACTGAGGCAGTATTTGAAAAAAATCTCAAAACACTCTTCAGGAAGGACTGGCATCTAAAACACCAGTTCCAATATATATTTTAGTAACATTTTAAAGGACAGATGGTTTTCAAAATGTTATTATAATTTAAAAAAATGTAACCTTCCTCTCTGAGTTCATGTTTATGGAAAACTAATATTTCATAAATGCCAAGTTACTATGATGTATTGTCTAAATGCTGCCTCTGACATTCTATAAATGTAAAAATCATAACCTTCTAACTAATTTTGGTATTAGTCAACAACTGTGCTGATGCAAAGTAAAATCAATTCATTTAAAAAAAATTTCCATGAAAAAAAAACAAGTAACTTGTAAGTAGTAGCGTAGATGAGCCAAAAAATAAAGTAACATTAACCAGAAAGACATGCCATGGATTTCTCTAATCTTTTTTTGGAACACACTTTTCATGCATATGAAAATAAAAATTAAATATAAAATGCCTACTTTATGTATGTACTTTTACTTGTGTCTATTGTTCTTTAAAGGTTAAAATAACTCCTAAAGCCTGCATAGCTGAGCCCATTGTGCTCTTCTGCCCATAAAATAGATTGGATGTGCAGTGAAAGAGGTATAACTTAGGCTTTCAGATTAGTTATGACGATGGAAACACAATTCTATTCAATAGTGTTCATGTTGGTCTTTGAAATGTTTAAGGTCACAAGGCAAAAGAGAACAGACTTTAAGAATGTTCGTGTATTACTTCTCGTCTTACCCAATAGCTAGATTAGTTCAATAAGGCCAGTGTTTTGGAGTAAACAGCATTGTGAAATGTGTCGCGGAGTCCGGAGGCTCCACCACCTACCTCCAGGTAGTTGTTCTGTCCGGTGGAGCCTAGACTAATACCTTAGGAGATGCATTACATCTACAGGTACCAACTAGGAAGGGTAGTCTTGAATTAAATGGCTTTAGACACGTTATAAGAGCAAATCGAAGCTTCCAGGTATTAGAACCACTTCAATCACAGAGCGTCTCTGGGTTCTATCTGTGGCCAGCATCATGTCTCTGTCTGCCCTCCCCGAATGCTTTCTCTCATCATGTGGATCTTCTAGATGGTTTTATTCTTCCCCAGCCAGCCAACTTGATCAACAAGCCTAGGTATATTAGGTATGTATAAAGTTGGTTCTTAAATAAAGTCCATTTCTGTATCTAGGTAAGTAATGTCTTCAGACTTACAATTTCATTGATATCTATAAAGAGTGACTCTAGTTAGCTTCTAGTGTCAGTTTTCCTAGCAGCTTCTTTAAAAAAAAAAATCCTCTCTGTAACAAAGCTTCCTTGCAAGTATTGCTGTTGGCAATAGTCCTGTTTACTAAAATGCTTATCCGGTGAAACTTGCGCTGTGCCAGTGAGCCTGCAGGTTGATGGTCCTTTTGTTCAACTTCTCCATTATAAAGCAACCTCTCTGATCACCCTTTTAAAACTAAAGACCAAAGAGTCAAATGAGATCAGGAAGTGACCAGAGCTCACAGGTCATCAACTCCTCTTCTTAGCATATTATAGCACACAGTCTAAGCCCGAAAAACACAGCAGAACCCATTACAGCTCTCAAGTTCCAGTTATTAACATTGATTTTTTTCAATGGAAAATTTTCATTAGAAGCTATCACAGGACTCACATTCAGTAATAACTTAGATTAGGATACATACTGGAGCCTTTGTCCTTAGAGTAGGTGCCACTGAGTCACTATTAAAAGGAGTCTTTTTGACCTTAGTAAATTCTCACAGGGCTTATCTCAGTCTAAACTGTAACTGGCCTTTACTAGTGATGTCATGTGTAATTCAAATTAATATTGTAATGTATATAAATTGTATATATAGGTATAATACATGCATGTATTTACAATTATTTATTTTATTTTATTTTTTAATAAGATGAAACTTAGAGGTTAAAATATGACTCTAGGCCATTGTGCTTTAGAATGAAGAGCACAGACATGGGTTGCAAATGTAAATTTTGGCCCAATTTAATTTCTGTGACAAATTCATTAATGTCTTCAAGGTTCAGGCTCTATGTGTGAGACAAATGAAAACAGCTCTAAGATTCCTGAAAACCCTAAAGTATTAAAATTCCACTCTGCCATTAGTTCAGATAAATCATTTGCCAATTTGCCCCACAAGAACCAGGCATCTTTAAATGGTAATATAACATGCACTTCTCTCTCCCAAAGTGTAGTGCATAAACGTTCTGCTTCTGAATAACACAGGATGCCTGCTAAAATGTGCTGTCAGGGGTATTAGTAAGGAAATGTTGTATCAAAACTTCTGCAGATGTGGCCCTGAAATACACATTGTAATAAATCCTCCAGGCCTCTCAAGTTAGGAATAACTGGTTTATAAAATTGTACTTACTTAAAAATTATAGATAAACAGATTTTACCAAAACCCAGTTTTTCTGATCTGAATGAAATAAGGCTCTATATTCAGACTGACTTTTCAGTGAAAAACAACTTAAAATAGTGACAAATCATCTATAAGTTTAAATGAATATAACTAGGAGACCTGAAAACTCAGGTTTAGCAATCATCTTCCAACAGTTTGAGAGCCCACAGGAGCCACAGAGCCCTCATGTCTCCCCAGAGAAGCGGGGTGATTCTTCCCCCTAAACACCATGCAATTCTTCTTCTTTTTTTTTTTTTTTTTGAGACGGAGTCTCGCTCTGTCACCCAGGCTGGAGTGCAGTGGTGCAATCTCGGCTCACTGCAAGCTCCGCCTCCTGTGTTCACGCCGTTCTCCTGCCTCAGCCTCTCGAAGTAGCTGGGACTACAGGCGCCCGACACCACGACTGGCTAATTTTTTTTGTATTTTTAGTGGAGACGGGGTTTCACCGTGGTCTCGATCTTCTGCCCTCGTGATCCGCCCGCCTCGGCCTCCCAAAGTGCTGGGATTACAAGCGAGAGCCACCGCGCCCGGCCAACACCATGCAATTCTTGAAGTGAGTGAAAGCATTCCTGCTCACACTGATACCCTCTCAAGTGAACTCAAAGTTAAGCCATCTCCAGCCAGACCAGATACCCTGGCCCATATCTCATTCATTAATATATGTTGAGAAGCATTTGTTTCTTGGAAACTACATGAAGTGAATAGGCTGTGGACTCCACTGGACCTAGTGGTCTATATTTAACCAATTCCCTTCACACATATGTATCAGATGCTCTCTTAGTTACGGAGCTGCAGTGGTGAATAAGAAAGCCACAGTCCTGTACTCCTAGGGTTTCAATTCTGAAGACGAAGACAGGCACAGAAATCCAACTGAGCAAAGTGAAGAGATTATTACAAAATGTGTTCACATGCAAAGTGAAGCAAGGGACTGAATATCCAACAAGGGTGTTGGGGCGAACATTAGATATAATCTTAATTCACATTATATAAGATTCATACATATAATTTTTATATATAGATATATTAATTTGGGCCGGGCGTGGTGGCTTATGCCTGTAATGCCAGCATTTTGGGAGGCCAAGGCGGATGGATCACTTGAGTCCAGGAGTTTGAGACCAGTGTGATCAACATGGCAAAACCCCATCTCTACTAAAAATAAAAAAGTTAGCCGGGTGTAGTGGTGTGCGCTTGTAGTCCCAGCTACTCAGGAGGCTGAGAAAGGAAAACTGCTTGAACCCAGGAGGCAGAGGTTTCCGTGAGCCAAGATTGTGGCACTGCACTCCAGCCTGGGTGACACAGCAAGACCCTGTCTCAAAAGAAAAAGAAAAAAAGAAATATTAATTTGGATTATACAGACTCTAACCACTTCTTTCAAGTGAGAATATTTAAGCTAAGACCTGAGAATAAAAAGAGTTAGCTTTTCATACAATACAGAAAGATTCGTCTTATAGGAAAAACCCCCAGTGTTCAAGGACCCTAATATATGAGCAAGATCTTGGCATGTAGAAGAAACCTGTGAATTGGATGAAATGAAAAACTGAAAAGTAGGAATCTGGATGAAGTACAGAAGGGAGAAAGACTAATGTGAGACGTGGCTGAAAGAGAAGGATATGTGAAACAGTACAGGTCTTCATTAGTAATGATGAGGAACATAAATCTTAGTCCAAGTACACCAGAAAAGTGGGAGAGTTGGAAACTGAAAGACATGTTAAGAGATCACTTTGGTTTCTCTGTAGCTAACAGGGTGTCGGAGATAAGAATTAAAGTAAGTTGACTAAGGATGACCTAAGAAAATAAGCGTAGGTAAGAAAATATGTGGCTCTGGCTAGGCTGGGGACATTGGAAATCAAAATAGGTGGAGGAAATTACAGATGTATTTGGAACCAAAATATTTTTTAAATGAATGTTGAATTGGATATTGTCAGAATATTGAGGAAGGGCCAAAAATGACTTATAAGCATCTAGCATGGCTGGCAGTGCCACTTACTATCATGTGGGAAACCAGGACATGTTACCTCTGAACTATTCGAGTGCTATTGTCACGTAAATCATCAACTCCCAGAATAAAGGTCTGGACCAAACTCTAAGACTGGAAATTATGAGCTGTTTAGTAGTGTTTAGAACTTAGAGAGAGTATGTGTGTGGAGAGAAAAGAAGAGCAATTAGGACAGAACCCTTAGAAACATCAACATTTAAAATTTGGGAAGAGAAAGAGAAACAAATAAATTGTGGGAAAATGAAGCTCAGGGTAGTTGCAAGGGAATGCTAAAAATGAACTATGGCATTTGAGGAGGAAAACGTGGAAACTGAAAGCAAGAGAGTACGGATGGATCGTGAGGGAGCAGCAGCATCTGTGTCCTAAGGAGAGTCTCAGTGAAAATGAAGGGTTGTAGGAATGAGGACATCTGGGCCAACGAGCTGGCAAGGAGTGATGTCCAGGAGGCAGAATATTTGCATCTAGATCCTGGTGGTACATACCCTTATAGAAAATGTTTCAGATTTGATGACAATAAAGTGGAGGAAAGAAAAAAAGTAATGGAAATAAAGATGTCAAAAAACGGGGAACCGAGGTTTGTACTGGTCCTTTCACGTGAAAGCTGAGCCACTAAAATGATGGCTGAACTTGCCTGAAGATGATATTGAGCAAAAGATCTACAGCCTTAAATAAATGGCAAGAGGCCAGGTGCAGTGGATCATGCCTGTAATCCCAGCACTTTGGGGGGCTGAGGCAGGCAGATCACCTGAGGTCAGGAGTTCGAGACCAGCCTGGCCAACATGGCGAAACCCCGTGTCTACCAAAAATACAAAAATTAGCTGGGTGTGGTGGTATGCACCTGTAATCCCAGTTACTCAGGAACCTGAGGCAGGAGAATCACTTGAAACCGGGAGGAGGAGGTTGCAGTGAGCCGAGATCACACCATTACACTCCAGCATGGGTGACAGAGCAAGACTCCATCTCAAAAAAAAAAAAAAAAAATAAGACCAGAGTGCCCAGGAGGGAGGTCTGTTGATGATGGTAATACCAAAGGGGCATGGCTGATATTTCCAAGGGGTTTGAGTTTCAAAGGAACAGTCTAATTTGCAAGGAGCGGAGAAATTAACAGTCTAGAAGTTGTAACGGGAACCAAGAACAACCACCTCGGCTTCCAGCCATAGGTATGTGGAGGGTGAGAAAAAGACCTGTCTCAATTTATGAAAGCTAGAGGAAAAACTGCACTTTAGTATCAACCAACTTTTGTTTTAAGATAATTACAAACCAATATGGAACTTAGCAAGAGTCAATTTTGACAGTTTCCTGCAGCTTAGTAAATTCTGCACAAAATTAAGATTTAACACAAAAGTAGAGAAAAATTTTAATGGCATAGCACATTTCTTCACAATTCCTTAAACCAAATAATTCCCTGTTCTTCTAACTCTCACCTTACACTATCAACTAGGCTTCTTATTCAATGAACGGTTTAAGTCTACTAAGACACACACACGCACACACACACACGTCTTATCCAGCTGCAGATCTCATTTTTGAAGGTACATTGAAAGTACATAGATCATTCTATAATCATCAACTATGAAGATTGTGAGCAACTGGAACAAGTATTCTTGGAAAAGAAGTTTCCTGTGTATAAGAAAAAAAAGAGTCCAACTCTGGGAACTGACTTGGCTGAGTCATCATTATATGCCACTGGCAAGAAATCAAGAAGTAACTCAGGACTGATAAACTTTGTTAAAGGAAATGGAAACAGCCTATCTGTGAGGCTTAATTCTTGATAATCTGGCCAAGATATAGCATCTGGATAAGAGTTCACTGACTCAACTAAATTTTGTGAAGGTGAAGTACTTGTTAAAATGAAAGATCTATTTAGAGAGAAATAAGTAGACATAATGTCTGCACTATGGATAGGTGTATACCTGTTTTTTGCAAAAACAGTTTGTATCTTTGAAATGCTGGTTTGCCCTGGACAGAGCTAACTTAAATAGAGACCAGGCGCGGTGGTTCATGCCTGTAATCCCAGCACTTTGGGAGGCCGAGGAGGGTGGATCATGAGGTCAGGAGATCGAGACCATCCTGGCTAACACGGTGAAACCCCGTCTGTACTAAAAATGCAAAAAATTAGCCGGGCATGGTGGCGGGCACCTGTAGTCCCAGCTACTCTGGAGGCTGAGGCAGGAGAATGGTGTGAACCCGGGAGGCGGAGCTTGCAGTGAGCCGAGATCGCGCCACTGCACTCCAGCTGGGTGACAGAGCGAAACTCCGTCCCCAAAATATATATATATAGTTTTTTTATATATATATGTATATATACCCAAAGGATTATAAGTCATGCTGCTATAAAGACACATGCACATGTATGTTTATTGTGGCACTATTCACAATAGCAAAGACTTGGAACCAACCCAAACGTCCAACGATGATAGACTGGATTAAGAAAATGTGGCTGGATACATATGTAACAAACCTGCACATTGTGCATATGTACCCTAAAACCTAAAGTATAATAAAAAAAAAAAAAAAAAGAAAATGTGGCACATATACACCATGGAATACTATGCAGCCATAAAAAAGGATGAGTTCATGTCCTTTGTAGACACATGGATGAAGCTGGAAACCATAATTCTCAGCAAACTATCACAAGGACAAAAAAAACCAAACGCTGCATGTTCTCACTCACAGGTGTGAATTGAACAATGAGAACACATGGACCCAGGAAGGGGAACATCACACTCCGGGGCCTGTCATGGGGTGGGGTGAGGGGGAGGGACAGCATTTGGAGATATACCTAATGTAAATGATGAGTTACTGGGTGCAGCACACCAACATGGCACATGTATACATATGTAACAAACCTGCACGTTGTGCACATGTGTCCTAGAACTTAAAGTTATATATATATATATATATATATATATATATAAATATAGAGAGAAAACCATTAAAGAAAGGCTATAATACACAGGAACACACAGACATACATACACCTGTGTGTCTATATCTTCAGTTATCACACTTTTTCTATACAGACTCCACACGAGACAAACATGTTACATTTTATGAGAAACTATAAGTGGAAAGAGGAGAATTTGTGAAATCAATATAGAATGTTCCTTGTTTAGCATAATTCTAACTGTTTCTCATTAGAGGTCTGAGTATCAATCTGTATTATATGTGGCCATGCTGGCATTTGGGAAATTCCACAAGAAACTTTTTAAATATGAATTTGGAAAAGGGAAAAGGATTTTTAAAGTGTCTTTTTTTGTTCTGCATTCTATGTGGAACATCTATTTTGTGCTAACTGCTCGTGTTAGCTTGTGATTGCCTGTGACTATGTGGAAGATATACTTTACGTGACTATGTGAGCAATAGTCTTAAAGTTAAGAAATCTAAAATTTGGTTGGTTTAGTTGCTAATTAGGTAAATTACCTTGTAATGGTTACTTAACCTCTCAAAGATTAATTATCTTCAGTGGTATATTGAAGGTTCCATTCATATTGATTTTAGTAGACTTATCCTACTAAAAAGTAAATTTAACAGAAATTATTCTAGACCTCATTATTTCAGGAGACCCCACCCCAGCTTTTATTCCTAACTTCAAGAAATGCAGAGAAATTTAAAAATTCGATGTTCTCCCAATTCAACAGAATATAACTGAACTAAATCGATTTATGTATAATTCATTATTTCAACCTTTAACGCTATATCCGAGCGGTTTGTTTTCACCATAAAGTTTTAGCTGTTTAGGCCAATAATTAAAGAGGACCTTGATAGAGAATGACAAGAGAGGATGATCGCCCTATTGTCTATCTTCCAGCTGTTTTCAATGCCCTGAAGTTTTATTCACACCCAAATATTAGAATCTTATCTGAGAGAGCGTAGTCAAATGATGAATCATGCTAATTTCTCAAGAAAAGTGTTACAGAATAATAAATGCCTTTCTGGTCAAAGCACTGATGCTCTGGAAATAATCTTTATCCAAATGAGGTACAGGAATTGTTAGGACTATTAAAAGTTTGTATATGATATCTGCCAGGTTCGACTGAGCTTCACTTAAAATCTACCATATTAGGGCCAAGTGTAATGACTCAAATTAGTGAACTTAAAAATTGTTTTAAAATGTTTCCTGGAGACATTTCAAATATTGCTCTCTGATTTATCACTGTTACTTTTGCTGAATTCAATTTGATGCCAAGATTTATTCAGATTAATCAAATGCCATAAACTCTGAAACCTAATGTTCCTTAACACCTTAAGAACTTTTAAACAGATCAAATGTTGAAGATACGCTTTTAGTGAAACTGTACCTAAGCACATGAATTCTATTGAATATAGCTTTTTAGAAGACTAACAAAGAAAGAAGACTTAGGAAATTCGGAAACATTTTTTAAACCTTCTAGAGGGAATTAAACTACTGAAAAATAATTTCAATTGGTGAATCTAATGGCATAAATCAGAAGATAAGAAAAAAGTAACCATAAAACTTTATGGGGGTAATATTTGCTATGAGGATCAGGAAAAACAACTAATGGATATTAGGCTTAATATCTGGGTGATGAAATAAACTGTACAACCAATCCCATGGCATAAGCTTACCTCTGTAACAAACCTACACTTGTACCCCTGAACTTAAAAGTTAAAATTTAAATAAATAACGTTGTGCTATTAATTTCAACCAGAGCCTTTCCAAGGTGCAGGGAACTTTTGAGAATTTTATTTCTTGCAAAAGGAAACTTGATTCCTTGCTTAGGGCCTTCCTAGGAAAACCTCTATTCTTTGGAGAAGCATCATACTCCTACAAGATTTAAGGACCATCATATTTGTCAGACTTTTTTTCTGTTTTACTGTGAGCAGTTTACAGAACATAAAGAAAAATCAAATCCGAAGGTGCACTACACGTGTTTTATCAAAAGGAACATTTTTGTGTACTTTTAAGAAAATACGACAAATTGAGTTTTCTGACCTATTACCAAGTTAGACATCTTGAGTGAATTGAATCTGTTGTAATCCTGTTTGGTTTTCATCCCATGGCTCTGGAAAACTGACATTTATCTCCAATTTTTCAACTCTGCTTCTTTCCAGTACCTCATCTATACGACTATTATAGTACTTTTCATCTGCTTCTACCACTACACTATGGCTGCATTACTTTTAACACAGTGTCCCACATGTTACCCATTTCTACCTTATATAAAGAGTAGAAATTGAATTGTAATTGAGTATGCAGTTGCCTCATATTCAGGTCTTCAACTGAAATAACTCCAGCTATCTCAAAACTTCAACCCTCTCTGGAAGTATTGGACCAAATTATCCCAGATTATAGCACTCACAGGCTAAAATTACTAATGCTTCTATAGTTTCAGAGACTGTATCAGGTTATTCAACACAACATTCCATGCACCATTCCAGCCTCATATAATCAGAGGACACTTAGACGACTTTAATAGCCTTCAAAAGACACCCTCCTCTTTTACTTATATATATATTTATTTATCTATTTATTTAATGGAGACAGGGTCTTACTCTGTCACCCAGACTGGAGCGCAGTGGCATAATCATGGTCCACCGCAGCCTGCACCTGCCGGGCTCCGATCCTTCCACCGCAGCCTCCTGAGTGGCTGGGACCACAGGCGCCGCCACCACGTCTGCCTGGTTTTTGTATTTTTGTGGAGATGGGGTTTCACATGTTGCCCAGGCTGATCTGAGACTCCTGGGCTCAAGAGATCCACCTGCCCCGGCCTCCCAAAGTGCTGGGATTACATGAACGAGCCATTGTGCCCAGCCGGTCCCGCCCGGTTTTTAACCTTCGTACTGTTTATATAATCATCCTTCACAAAATAGAACACTTCATTACTCGATGGTTCTCATTATTCTAATATGAAGAACTATATTAAGAAAATAAATTCCTGGCCGGGCGCGGTGGCTCACACTTGTAATCCCAGCACTTTGGGAGGCCGAGGCGGGCGGATCACGAGGTCAGGAGATCGAGACCACGGTGAAACCCCGTCTCTACTAAAAATACAGAAAATTAGCCGGCGTGATGGCGGCGCCTGTAGTCCCAGCTACTCGGGAGGCTGAGGCAGGAGAATGGCGGGAACCCGGGAGGCAGAGCATGCACTGAGCCGAGATCGCGCCACTGCACTCCAGCCTGGGCGACAGAGCCAGACTCCAGCTCAGACAAAAAAATAAATCAATAAATTTCCAATATTTCCTAGCATATCCAATTTAATTCTATACATCACATAAAAATAAAAGCCGTCTTACTGTGTTAGTTTCTTGCTGCTGTTACAGTAAATTAACATAAACTCAGAGGCTTAAAACAACACATTTTTTTTCTTTATACTTCTGGGGGTCAGAAGTCCAAAATGGGTCTTAGTGTGCTAAAATCAAGGTATCATCAAGTGTATATTTTGTCTAGAGATTCCAGGAGAGAATTCACCAGGTTTGAGGGGTCACATGTATCCCTGAGCTCTTGGCCTCTGCACATCTTGGACACAGCACATCACTTCAGCCTCGGCTCCAGTTTCCCCAAGCTCTTCTGCTCACTCTGGTCTCTCCGCCTTCCTGTCTGAAGGTTCTTTGTGACTACAGTGGGCCCACCTAGATAATTCAGGATAATCGCTCCAGTTTAAGGTGAGGTGATTAGCAATCTTAATTCCACCTCTAACCATAATGCTTCCATGCTGCCTAACAACACATTCAAAAGGTCATCCTGCTAAGGGTCATTATTCTACCTACACACTAAGTGACTGAGAAAAAGTAAAGTTATCTATCATGCCTTACCTATGGCGAGGAAATAATAACTTATAATGATTTATCTACGAAAACCTGTTTTTAAAAGCTTTGGTCCTAGTCTATTGATTAAAGTTTTGGTATATTCCAGATAAATTTCATGTCCTTGATGCTAACACATTGTGCACAGTAGATGGCCTTTTTAAAATAGTACTGCATAAAGGAATATTTAAGGTTGTCTGGACAATAGAAAAGGAACTTTAGTTGCTATGCCACAAAAGGCCGGATTTCTGCACATTACACCTCCTACCAGTGCACACATGTGCCAAACTCCTTCCTGAAAGCCTGGTTTATGTTTCCTATGTGCTTAGCAATAGTTTTACTCTCACGACTGTTTATATTAAGTCCTATTTTTTAAAGCATATCCTCATTTGTTTGTTTTCCTGAGCCTCTGAACTGGATTTCATCTGGTATGTATTGCACAGGTTTGCACACTTGATTGTACGCTACCTTAAAGCATCCTCTTGTGTTCTGGACACGGTTATTTTTCTCCATGGTAAGGTGATAAGTGACTTCTCTGAGGACTTGCCACCTTAGAATGCCGTGGTGACATCACCTGCTCAGGCTCTGTCTGCAATGTGGAATTTAGTATTTTCCCACTTCTGGTCTAACTTGAATTTCATAATTAAGCAGAGCCGCCTTTTGAGGGAACAGTAGGGTGTCTGCCCCTAAACGTCTGTGTAAATGCAGAGACACATTTGGGAACATAACTGACTTTTATGTACAGAAGCCAGATGCATTTCATGCCCATGCATGCTTAGGGAAGCAAGTTCATCTCATCTATCACAATAAGCATCTGTGCCACTAAATTCCACTGCAGGATACTTTTCACACTTAGACAACAAAACATTTAAGGAAATAAAAGCTCTTTCCAATAAAAATGTGCATCAAATACTGTGTGTATGTTTAAAAAAAAACCTTCCTCTATAAGATAAGGCCACAGGAACTACTAAAAAAGCATTCTTGAAATACATTTTCTGATAGGAATCTAGGCCCTTGCCTTATATAAGATTTAAGGAAAGTGATGTGTGTGTCTTTATACTTGAAAGGCTGTTTTCAACAGCAAAGGGTATGCTTTGAGGTATCAATATAGTTTTGAGAATGCAAAAGTTTAAAAGAAATGGAATGCATATTCTCCAGGTATGAACATGCAATTGTCATTATTTTCCTACCATCTACTAGATTAGAAACAGAAGAAAAATTATGGAAATGTCTGTTTTCCCTCAATAGGAGTACCTATTTATTAAAGTTAATTAATTACTATTCTTTAAACATTTTCAAAATAGACTCATAAGTGACAACTTTCAGAGAAAACAAGGGTTTTTGGATGTAAATATTTACTTATAACATGGATAAAATAATTTTGTTAAATATTAACTCCATATTCATAATGTTCTCTATTGTTTTTGCATTTTGTTTAACAATAGAGAATCTAAGACATTTAGTGTTCATGAGTTTCATACAGTTTCCTGTCAATGTACTTTGTCTTTTTTTTATTGGACTACTAATCATTTATTTATGATTTGTTGGAACTACTCATATTTTAAATATGTCAAGTGAATTGCAAGCACTTGTTGCTGATTTGATATTTACTTTTTACACATATTCATTGTATCCTCTGAAAAAGAAAAGTTTTGTATTTTAACAAATTCCAATCCATAAATTTTTTTTTAAATTTTCTGTTATTGGTTAGGGCTATGTTTGGATATTTAATTTTAACCGTAATGTTGCAAGTGATATTTGTCTATGGTATTTTTTCTTTATATTTTGGAAAAGTGTATTTGACATCCACTATGGAATTAATATTTATTAATGACATATTATACCTTTGTGCAACTATAAAATACATATAGCCAATTATCTGAACACCATTTTATGAACTGTTTATCACTTATCCACTGATTTGAAACACTATCTTTATCATATATTGGATTTTAGGTTTATCGAGATTATGTAACATGAAATTATTTAATTATGAAATTATGTGAATTCAAGCATGACAGTCAGCTCTTCTTCCCCACCACTACCCTGTAAAAGGATGGATGGAATAATTGCTTCCCTATGGCTTAAGTGTATGAGAGGTATACAACATGGTCTTGATGAAGTGGGAACTACACAGAAACTGTTTTTGGTCCTGAAATGTACTCCAGCTTTACCAATTAGTTCTACACATATACCATTGAGGGTAGAAGCTGAATTTTGCTAATGATTATATTTACACTACTTAACATTGTGCCAGATACTGAGTAGATGCTTAGAAACATGTTTAATGACTTGTTTTATTGCTAGAGACCTAATTATCTGCTGTAGTGGTGCTATCTCATTCAGAATCATTTTGACCAGCCTTTCTCCATCATGAATAAAACACTTATTTACACACTTGTGTACATGCACATGTGCATAGAAACACACACACCCTTTGCAGAGACAAACTGCATCGAAAGCATGTACAAACATTATAGTATTTTTGTTGATTCTGACCTGATTCTGATTCTATTGTATACATTTTCATTCTGATCACAATAACAATAAAAATAGAAAACTATAAGTTGTGAAGCTGGAAGATGCAGAACATGAAAGATCGAATTACCAATTTTTTTTTCTATTTTCTTTAGTTGGCTGCTGATAAAAACAGAAAAGAAATGGACACAAAAATGAAAGTATGCAATGTGTGTGCGTGTGTGTGTGTGTGTATCACATGCACTCGTTTCCATGATGTACATATGGAATTTCATAACCAGCCAAACTAAGCTTCATAAGTGAATGAGAAATAAAATCCTTTACAGACAAGCAGATGCTGACAGATTTAGTCACCATCAGACCTGCCTTCCAAGAGCTCCTAAAGGAAGCACTAAACATGGAAAGGAAAAACCAGTACCAGCCACTGCAAAAACACACCAAAATATATAAACCAATGAAACTAGGAAGAAACTGCTTCAACTAATGTGCAGAATAACCAGCTAACATCATGATGACAGGACCAAATTCACACATAACAATATTAACGGTAAATATAAATGAGCTAAATGCCCCAATTAAAAGACATACACTGGCAAATTGGATAAAGAGTCAATACCCACAGGTGTGCTGTATTCAGGAGACACATCTCACTTGCAAGGACACACATAGGCTCAAAATAAAGGGATGGAGAAATATTTACCAAGCAAATGGAAAGAAAGAAAAAAAAAAGCAGGAGTTGCAATCCTAGTCTCTAATAAAACAGACTTTAAACCAACAAGGATAAAAAAGGACAAAGAAGGGCATTACATAGTAGTAAAGGGATCAATGCAACAAGAAGAGCTAAGTATCCTAAATATATATATATGCCAAATACAGGAGCACCAGGATTCATAAAACGAGTTCCTAGAGACCTACAAGGAGACTTAGACTCCCACACAATAATAGTGGGAAACTTTAACAACCCACTATCAATATTAGACAGATCAACAAGAAAGGAAATTAACAAGGATATTCAGACTTGAACTCAGCTCTGGTCCAAGTGGACCTAATAGATACCTACAGAACTCTCCACCCCAAATCAACAGAATATACATTCTTCTCAGCACCACATAGCACTTATTCTAAAATCAACCACATAATTGGAAGTAAAACACTCCTCAGCAAATGCAAAAGAATGAAAATCATAACAAACAATCTCTCACACCACAGTGTAATCAAATTAGAACTCAGAATTAAGAAGCTCACTCAAAACTGCACAACTACATGGAAACTGAACAACCTGCTTATGAATGACTACTGGGTAAATAGCAAAATTAAGGCAGAAATAAATAAGTTCTTTGAAACCAATGAGAACAAAGACACAACATATCAGAATTTCTGGGATACAGTTAAAACAGTGTTTAGAGGGAAATTTACAGCATTAAATGTCCACATTAGAAAGTGGGAAAGATCTAAAATAGACACCCTAACATCACAATCAAAAGAAGCAATGGAAAACACATTAAAAACCTAGTATAAAACAAGAAATAACTAAGATCACAGCAGAACCGAATGGGAGAGAAACACAAAAAAACCTTCAAAAAAAAATCAATGAATCTAGGAGTGGGTTTTTTGAAAAGATTAACAAAATAGATAGACCGGTAGCCAGACTAACAAGGAAGAAAAGAGAGAAAGATCAAATAGACACATTAAAAAACGATAAAGGGGATATCACCACTGATCCCACAGAAATACAAACTATTATTAGAGAATACTGTAAACACCTCTACACAAATAAACTAGAAAATCTAGAAGAAATGGATAAAGTCCTGGACACATACACCCTCCCAAGACTAAAGCAGGAAGAAGTCAAATCCCTGAATAGACCAATAACAAGTTCTGAAATTGACTCAGTAATTACTAGCCTACCAACCAAAAAAAGCCCAGGACCAGATGTCTTCACAGCCGAGTTCTACCAGAGGTACAAAGAGGAGCTGGTACCATTCCTTCTGAAACTATTCTGAACAATAGAAAAAGAAAGACTCCTCCCTAAATCATTTTATGAGGCCAGCATCACTCTGATTCCAAAACCTGGCGGAGACCCAATAGAAAAAGAAAATTTCAGGCCAATATCACTGATGAACATCGATGCGAAAATCCTGAATAAAATACTGGCAAGAGAATCCAGCAGCACATCAAAAACTTATCCACCACGATCAAGTTGGCTTCATGCCTGGCATGAAAGGCTGGTTCAACATATGCAAATCAATAAACATAATCCATCACATAAACAGAACCAATGACAAAAACCACATGATTATCTCAATAGATGCAGAAAAGGCCTTCAATAAAATTCAACACCCCTCATACTAAAAACTCTCAATAAACTAGGTATTGATGGAACATATCTCACAAAAATAAGAGCTATTTATGACAAATGCATAGCTAATATCATGCTAAATGGCCAAAAGCTGGAAGCATTACCTTTGAAAACTGGCCCAAGAGTAGGATGCCCTCTCTCCCCACTCTTATCAACATAGTATTGGAAGTTCTGGCCAGGGCAATCGAGTAAGAGAAAGAAATAAAAGCATGCAAATAGGAAGAGAGGAAATCAAATTGTCTCTGTCTGCAGATGACATGATTGTATATTTACAAAACGCCACCACCTCAGCCCAAAAATTCCTTAACCTGATAAGCAACTTTGGCAAAGTCTCAGGATATAAAATTCATGTGCAAAAATCACAATCATTCTTATATACCAATAACAGACAAGCAGAGAGCCAAATCATTAGTAAACTCCCATTCACAATTGCTATAAAGAAAACAAAATACCTAGGAATACAACCTACAAGGGATGTGAAGGACCTCTTCAAAGAAAACTACAAACCAGAGCTCAAGGAAATGACAGGACACAAACATATAGAGAAACACTCCATCCTCATGGATAGGAAGACTCAATATCATGAAAATGGCCATATTGCCCAAAGTAATTTATAGATTCAATGCTATTCCCATCAAGCTACCATTGACTTTCTTCACAGAACTAGAAAAAAACTATGTTAAATTTCATATGGAAGCAAAAAAGAGCCTGTGGAGCCAAGGCTAACCTAAGCAAAAAGAACAAAGCTGGAGGCATGACGCTGCCTGACTTCATACTATATTACAAAGCTAAAGTAACCAAAACAGCATGGTGCTAATACCAAAACAGATATATAGACCAATGAAACAGAATAGAGGCCTCAGAAATAACACCACACATCTACAACAATCTGATCTTCAACAAACCTGACAAAAGCAAGCAATGGGGAAAGGATTCCCTATGTAATTAATGGCGCTGGGAAAACTGGGTAGCCATATGCAGAAAAGAGAAACTAGACCCCTTCATTATACCTTATAAAAGAATTAACTCAAGGTGGATTAAAAACATAAATGTAAAACCTAAAACTATAAAAACCCTAGAAGAAAACCTAGGCAATATGATTCAGGACATAGGTGTGGGCAAAGACTTCATGACTAAATCACCAACAGCACTTGAAACAACAGCCAAAATTGACAGATGGAATCTAATCAAACTAAAGAGCTTCTGCTCAGTAAAATAAACTATCACAAGAGTGAACAGGCAACCTACAAAATATGAGAAAATTTTTGCAATCTATCCATCTGACAAAGGTCTAATATCCAGAATCTAGAAGGAACTTAAACAAATTTACAAGAAAAAAAAAACAAACAACCCCATCAAAAAGTGGGCAAAGGATATGAACAGACACTCCTCAAAAGAAGATATGTATATGGCCAATAAACATATGAAAAAAGCTCATTATCACTGTTCATTAGAGAAATGCAAATCAAAACCACAATGACATACCATCTCACACCAGTTAGAATGGTGATCATTAAAAATTCTGGAAACAGCAGATGCTGGAGAAGATGCAGAGAAATAGGAACACTTTTCCACTGTTGGTGGGCTTGTAAAATAGTTCAACCATTGTGGAATACAATGTGGTGATTCCTCAAGGATATAAAACCAGAAATACCATTTGACCCAGCAATCCCATTACTGGGTATATACCAAAGGATTATACATCATTCTACTCTAAAGACACATGTACATATATGTTTATCATGGGACTATTTACAATAGCAAAGACTTGGAACCAACATAATGCCCATCAATGATAGACTGGATGAAGAAAATGTGGCACATATTCACCATGGAATACTACACAGCCATAAAAAAGGATGAGTTCACGTCCTTTGCGGGGATATGGATGAAGCTGGAAACCATCATCCTCAGCAAACTAACACAGGAACAGAAAACCAAACACTGCATGTTCTCACTCATAAGTGGGTGCTGAACAATGAGAACATGTTGACACAGGGAGAGGAACATCACACACTGGGGTCTGTAGGTGGGTGTGGGGAAAGGGGAGGGAGAGCATTAGGACAAATAGCTAATGCATGTGGAGCTTAAAACCTAGATGACGGGTTGATGGGTGCAGCAAATTACCATGGCACAAGTATACCTATGTAACAAACCTGCATGTTCAGCACATGTATCCCAGAACTTAAAGTAAAATTTTAAAAAATGAAAGTATGCAATATGTGTATGTGTGTGTATACATACATATAAAACAAGCACTCATTTTCATTTTGTACATATATGCACATTATGAGTGTGAATATATGTTAAATAATATCCTATCAGTTTTGTATTTGTAACACATATATGTACATGCATATACAACAAATAGAGGTGTTTTGCATAATAATTTCATTTATATTCATTTCATCAGCTAAGAACTAAAAAGAATTTAAATCAAAATCAATTATTCATTTACAGGTGTTTTTAACCATTATCTCCCCCTTTATCTTCACTTTTATGCCTCCTTGTATTGCCATTTTGTGACTTTTTTGCCATAAATTATACATATTTGGAACGGTCACTTTAAGAAATTCAATCTTTGGATAAGATCTCTAAGATTGATTTAGTATGAATACGTGTGTGGGCACACACTTGACAAAGAAAGGTCAGTTATAAATAT
This sequence comes from Symphalangus syndactylus, assembly GCF_028878055.3. Taxonomy (NCBI): domain Eukaryota; kingdom Metazoa; phylum Chordata; class Mammalia; order Primates; family Hylobatidae; genus Symphalangus; species Symphalangus syndactylus. Next base: position 5,187,842 of record NC_072445.2, on the reverse strand, counting down.
ATGTGTACACTTATCAAAATAATTCACATAAAATCTCTGAATAAAATTATCTGTATGCTTTTTCTGTCAATAAAAGCAATATAGTATAATTCTTGGCAGTAAACCTGTTTGTTTTCATTCTGTTGCCTACCATGTGAGCTGCCATGTTGGTATAAAACATCGATCATTTGATATTTTACTACAGCAAATAATAGTGATCCCCACGAAATAATAAATAAATCAGTGAGTTTCACGGAAATAAGTTTTTGGATGGATCAGATAATTTGAAGTTGTTAGTTTATTCTCCAGCAAGGTGAAAGAAAAAAGCTGTTAGTTTGTTCTCTATCAGGTGATCGAAGATGAAAACTAAAGTTCTCAAGGCCAGTGCATAATAATGGTGCCGTATTCTGTGCATCAATCACCATTACCAAATACCTATATTGCCAAATATTTCATGTACCGCTTTAGTGGTGATTAATCAATGTGCCATGGCACTGAAACTGAAACGAGACTTTGTAGTACAAGTGATATTCAAAGGGTTTTGAAAATTTATCAGCTCTATAGATATAGATGAAAATTTATCATCATCTATCTAGAAATCCTGTTTTTATAAATGTTACCTAGCCAAATATTGGTTTTATTTACTTAATATTTAGAAAACATGAGTTTAGTAAAAATTGTTCAGATTTTCTTAATGTAGTGTGTGAAATTACTATGTAATTATACAAGAAATATGCTACACAGCTGAATACACAAATAGGTCAGCAGAGGGAGCAAAAGGTGCCTTTCCACTATAATCCACAGCAACATCACCCGCTCTTCTCTCTACATCATCGATGTATGTTATCTAAAGTCCTGTGCAAATGCCACCTCAACACGAGACCTCTAGCCTTGCCTTCTTATCAGAAGCAGCTCGAAAGCCCCGATAATTCTAGAACCACTGAAAAATACACACTTGTTGCAAGGATTGAAAAGCCTCATATTGCAAATTCAGAATTCACAGTACTGAACAAATTCATAATTTTTTTAAAGTTACAATACTGTGAACTATACAAAATGAATTATGTTGGGATCCGATGACTCTCTTCATTCCAGCCTATCTTATATTTTCTCATTCATTTCTCCACATAGTCACAACAACAGACTCACTATTACATTTCATTAATGGCTATTTTATAATAAATGATCTCAATAGCATTTCTGAAACCTCTGCTGTTCTGGTTTTACAGAACTCTTGAATTTTTGAATGAGTTAGTTTTTGATTGAAAAATACCTGACTCTTATGCTTAGAAAAGCCATCATTTCTTTCTGTAAGCTTTCCGTCTTCTATAAGCTTTACATGTTCCATAAGCAAACATTCGCTGGTTTTGTGATCAAACTAGAGAGGCAAATTCAGTTAATAATAACAACGTCATTTATCATCCTCAAATCTAGTGTTATGGATAATACGATCTCCACAAGGAGACGGTTGCACGAGCGACAAGAGAAAGACAATCAACAGTCTTTTACTCATACCAAGATATGTCCACACACACTTGTTTCAACAGTCAAAGTAACGCCATATGTCCCCAGTGATGTGGGTGGGCAAAAGGAACAGTTGGCCTGCTAATGAGGGCCATATGTACACGCAGCCTATCGTACCATCCTTCTTACTTATGGTTGCTGAAAACTCAGTGGAAGAGCTTGCTCTGAGGAATGGCATGGCTGGAGGAGGAGAGGCTTCCTTAAGAGCAGGAAAGGACCATTTGTTGTACAACTACTGTATCTCTGAAACTGGGAGCTAAAGATATGCATGTACGTTACTCATTCTTATTAAGAGTTCCTTACGCATCCGTAGAGTTCTTTACTCCAGTTTCACCTTCTTTCACTAAATTCTTTTGCATTTATGTGCAAAGGGATTTTGGGCCCTTTTCAAAAATTACTTTTCCTAATCAATCTTGTTAATTTGATGCTCATTTACATCGGCTTCTCTTTATTTTTAGCTTGATTTCCAGAAAAATTATACTTTCTTTGACATTGTTAAATGTTACAATATTAAAAGAAATGAAAAAGACTTAAAAACTTAGAATATTTGAATGAGGGTTTCTGGAAGGCAGAGAGAACAATAAGGCAAAAGTACTTACTGCACTACTGTTCCAAAGTAAAAGAAAAACAAAGATTTTAAAAATGATTATAGCAGCTTTGTATCTCAACCAGGGTTTCCTTTGAAATTTCTACAACTGCAAACACTATTCAGCAATTTGCACTGATTATAAAATTTATTGTTTTAAGGTCAATTGTGATACTATGATCAGATAATATAATTTACTTTACTCTTAATGGCTTCATTTTGACAACTGAGGGAGCTTTCAGGAAGGACAACGCTTCCTGCACAACAACCAGTAAAGCAGGTCACATCCATTTTCAATATAATTTTAAGAAAGATGAAGGACAAACTACTTGTGAGGCAGCAAGAATTCATTTGCATTCAATTAATTTGAACAGGGCATTTCAAGTTCTCTCTGGCAACAATGGAATAAAGGGGAAAATGAATCTATCTTATGCAATGATCCTCTTCTAGGTTACAGAAAGATTTGAAAGGCTGACATGACCATTGCTAAATTTCTTCTAGAAGTCTATGATTAGTGTCATAGATATAACTCATGAGATAAAATATTCACAAAGAATGTCTGTGAACTGCATCAATTGTGATGGAACTACTGTCTAACATCCCTTTGAAAAGTTATATTCTGCAAAGGTTAAAAAAACACCAACCTTTCGATGCTTTCTTATATGGGTGAGCTTTTGTCAACAAGAACTAAGCTTCACAATTAAGCACTATGGAAGATAATGTTCTAGGTTAATTTAAACCTAACTAATCCAGGACTTGGCCTTGATAAATAATGGGTTTAATTAATATTTTTGACCCTAGCAGTGCAAATACTTTTACTTATATTTTACTAAAGCTAGTTTTGACAAATCTAAGGGTATTTAATTTATCAGTATCTGTTGTCAGATGAAAACTTCCCCATCAATACCTTCTAATGGTTCAAAAATAAACTGTTACCCCCACAGATACATTGTTTTTCCATGCGTAAGCAAGTACATTAATTTCAGGGTCTCAAGGCATAAAAGTGATATTACCACTTGTGATAGGCTGCATAATAGTCCCAAAAGATGTTCTTCACCTAATCTCCAGGCCCTGGGAATGTGCTGCCTTACACAGCCAAAGGACTTGTAGATACGATTCATTTAAGGATCTGGAGACAAGGTGATTATCCCAGATCATCCACGTGAGTCCAAAGTAATCACAGGAGTCCTTAGATGAAGTGGAGAGAAGGACTCAAAGTTAAAGGAGGAGACAGCGCGGAGACAGAAACAGAAATAAAAGCAACGCACCTTGAAAATGGAGGAATGGGGAAAAGACAATGAAGACAGGTGCCACCAGAAGCAGAAAATGCAAGAGAATGGATTCTCCCCTCAGCACCTCGAGAAGGAACCCACACTGCAGACACATTGACTTAGCCTAATTAAAGTGATTTTGGACTTCTGACCTTTGAAACTGCAAGACAATAAATATGTGTTAAGTTATGTAAATGTGTCGTAATTTGTTATAGCAGCAGTAATACAACTAATACACCACTACAATAAGCAAAGGAAATAAAGTGCAATAGTGACAAACTTAAGGGTTTCCAGGAAAGAGAAACGAAGTGGTAAACTCAATCACAGGATTATATTAGTAACTGTAGTATATGTTACTTGCTTACCCTTTCAATCACATTATTGCTGTAATTATCATTATCATCCAATCAATATGATTACACCAGTATGTATAACTTAGACATGAAAATTTTTTTCTATTTCACTCTTCCCATAATTCCATGCAGCTACCCCTAAGCAACTATGTATCTGATGAAGCTAATATTTTCAGGGAAAATCTTCCATGTTAAGCAGAAAATTTACATCTAAAATTAAATTCTTTTAAGCCAGTCTGGGGACAATACCTAGAAAATTCAAACATTACTTCTCAAGAATACCACTAGCAGTGAGTTTGTGACGCTATCTTCCACCAACTGAATCAAAATTAATTTTAAATATTTTCAAAGCAATATTTTAAAAAATCGTGTACACATTTTTTCCTCTTGGTAAAAATAAACCACTTCTCAACCATCCATTATATTTATGTTAGTTACATGAAGTCCATACATGAATTATCATACCACAAATAGAAAACTATTTAAATAGAAAAATCTCACTTGGTGCTGACAGAATGACAGCATAAAACTGTTAAGCATGAGGAGAAAGTTGTTTGCAGTGTAAATATTTCCCTTTTCCTATCAAAGTGTGTCCTGTGATCTAGCGCTCTTCTCTCCACATGCTTAAGTACAGCAAAAGTTATAAAAACACTCATTCTAGTTTTCTATACTTTAATGGTTGTAGAACATCAGAAGAGAATTGGGAGATGGGAATGTTTTGTGCTTGACATTGCATTTGAGGGGAAAATAAAAACTTGGACATAATATGTGGGATGTCTCCACAGTAATACATGGGAGGGCAAGAAAAAAATGCTATCAAATTTCTACCATGCGCTGAGCCCCTTATATCAACAAATATCCAGCCTTTCTAATGTACTAACAACCACTCTTCATAGCAGGTATTCTATTCCCAGCTTGTAGGTAAGAAACAAAGCTTCAGAAAGGGATCTTCACCAATTTCACACAGTCAATAAAAGGCAGAACTAGGGCAAATATCAATAATAAAAATAGCAATCTAATCCTAATTGGACCTGGCACTGTTCTAAGAAGAAAATCATTAACAAAGGATTTTGAGTTACCACACTCTTAGTCTCCCCGTTTTACAAAAGAAGCAACTGGGGTAAAGTGAAGCTATGCAGTTTCTTTTCAAGCTCATATACCTAACAAGATACCACTTTAATCATGGGTCTCTGATAGATCGTGTACCTCATTTCTAGCGTTTGCTGAGATTTTTCTTATTAACCCTAAGCAAGTATTTGATCCCTGTTAAGTATGCTGTAATTTTTTCACCGCTCATTCTTATCACGGTTCTTCAAGAAAAGTACAGTTCAACACATTTGTCCTATTTGGTTACAAATTTTGAAATTCAAAATATGTATCACACTAAGCTGTTAGCTCCATTTGGAATTTTAAAAAACTAAATTTTTCACTCAGTTAAAAAAAATTGCATTGTTTACTCCCATATCTACAATATAGCTTATAAGTGTATATTTGTATTGAAAACATAATTTTCTACAACTTTTATAATATTTAAATATTATTTAAGGTTTTAATAATATTTAAATATTTAAATAATACATTTAAAAACATAGTTCAACAAGTCCGAATAATCCATCACTTACTTATGACAGAATATTTGTTCAGTATCTTCTGTTTGTTCACTCTTGTGTAATATATCCTATTTTAAGAATCAAAAACTTCTCTTAATGTCAACACTACAGCCTCTTCACAATTCCTACTTATTCCTAATTACCCTTCAGGAGCAAATAAAATGAATTTATCCCAAATTTCTTTGCTTTGAAACAACTTCAGTGAAAATGGTGGTTGTCAACCATATCTACCATTCATATATCCCATTGTTTTCTGCATTGAATTTCATCTAATACTCCTTATGCCATCAGTGTCACTACAAAGGGGGACAGGGGATGAATCTCATCATGAACAAAGGTATATACACTAGATCTTAGGATGTTCAATCATTTCCTTACTCTATTATGTCCCATCTGAACTACTCATATTAAAATGAGCAACTATATGAACATGGTACTTTTAAGAAAGGATGTTCAAAAATTAATTCATATCTTGTACAAATTGGTATCCAAGAAATCACGACCTAATAGGCATCACATATGTGAATGAAAAAATCCACTTTCAGCAATGAATGTTGATGACACTCCTTTAGCAAGAGTTGTACCGAGCTACCCACAACTCCTCAGCACTCACTATTCTCATACATGCGGTCGGACAATGTCCAAGGGTGCAGTGATTTTGTCCAGAGGCTTTTCTGGGCCGTTAGAGCTGTCTCAGCCTGTGTACAGGGTTATACAGACACTCTAGGGCATTCATGACTCTGATCACTGGAGCAGCCCTGTACTAACTGCAAATTTATGGAGGAAACTTTCAAGTCCTCTTGCCCCTCAGTTGGGGTAACTCTGTTACCTATTTCATGTGGTCTCAGTTCTCCAACAAAAATGATCTCGGCCTGCTCATCTTACTTCCATTTCACTACATGGCACAACTAGAAGTTGACTAGGTATTCTGCTTTAATGTATATGCAAAGCCCTCTTGTTCAGGAATGTTTGTAGAATAATATTTCTAAATTAGGAATACAATTGGTCTTGTTCTTTCCTGAGGGATAAAATGTCATCTCTCTTCTTCTCTCCCTCTCTCCTTTCTTCCTAACTCAGCTAACCCTCTATCTGAAAGAATTACAAAGGAAGAAATCTAGGGCATTGTTTAGCATTCTCAGGAGGATTGGAAATGTTGGAATGACAGCGAGTATCACACATACACTGCTTGAAGTATTTTGTAGGATCCAAGGGAAGAGAAAATTTTGACATTCCAGAAAATTTAAGTCATCCTTTTAATATCAGGACCAGAAAGAAACAGGTCACACGGGCAAGAGCCATAAAACTAATTATCTTGACTCTTTCCAGAATACCTGAGCTATAAATGTACAGGGAATCCTGTAATCAGATGCAAAGTTGTGTATAATATACTTAGTTCCCAAATGTAACTAGGAATTTTATGTATATAATGTGAAAAATCGTTCCAAAGTATTTGAGACTCCAAAAACTTTCCTAGCTAGCATTCAATATTCTTGCTTAACTTCTCCTTATACCCCGAACTGTATTGAGCATGCATAGACACACAAAAGCTAGGATCAACTATTACCGCTTAAGAAAGAAAAGGAGGAAAAAGGCTGTATTATAGGGATTTAGTTTTCTTCCTCAACTCTTGAAGAAGCCTATTTGTATCAGCCCGTGTCAGACAACAAAGTACTTATCAATAAAGTTTTATGAATGTGGTCACATATGAAATATAAGAGCATTCAGTTTCTACCTCTCCTTTTCTCATAAATCCTACATCAGATAGACATTAGCTATATCTGCCAATGTTTCCACGAAATCTTAAAGACTATTCACTGCAAAGCTGGCAGTGTAGCCTGAAAGCAAGTTATGTCTGCCTTGCAACTTCACACTAAGTGGTTTAAAAATACAACTAAATGTGGCCTGTCTTTATCTTGATTATAAGACATAAATTATCCCAAGAATATTCTTAGTAAAAATTGGGTCTCCTGGTCAAGCCACTTCTATTAAGAAGGACACAGGTCAGTTTTTAGGAGTTTAGGTGTTATTTGGAAGTTAGGAGCATCTAAATATGGAATATAACTCCATTAAATTATAGTATATTTTATATCAAAGAGAAACGACAAAAATAAGAAATGTTTTAAGTATTTTTTCGTATAGCGTGTTCATATATAATTACTTCAGTAGTCTCAATGTAGTCATGCAATTGTTTGGGTAAAGAACTAAACTTGAAGTTAAATAGCATAGGTCTGAATTCTTATGGTTTATAACATTCATATATTTTATATGTTCCAGAATAATATGTAATTTCTAAGTTTATAACATAATAATTACAGAAATCTAGGTAAAGTAATACTTCTGTGACACAGTCTCTTCATCTACAAAATGAATATTGCTTTTCTCCTTAAATTTATATTAAAAATTGGAGAAGTAATATATGTGAAAGAACCTTACATTAAATATGCAAGTTTTATTTATTGAATTCAAACAGTCATTAAAGAACAAAATAAAACATTACATTTGGATTAACAAAGTAGATACATATATCTCAATCTGAGAAACCTTTAAGCTCTCTTGACCATAAAATGACATTGGATCCTATAAGAGAGTTTGGTAAATATTTGAAAGATATTTCAATTTCACACCTAAATGTTGATTCTGACATTTATTTCCTAAACTTATCATTTGTATACTTACCTGCTATTAAATCCACAGGGGTCATGTCACTAACTGTATGCCCACCGATTTTATTGAGAGGTATTCAGCAAGGCCCACAAAGTAAGTATTGAATTTTTTTAAAAAACAGACCCAAAACACCTAAAAGCAAAACACTTAGTAAATTCTTATAATCATGAAGATCACAAATTAGTGCTATTAGTAAGAAAGAAACTTCTAAACCAAATAAAGTCCTAATACCTCCAACGAATTTTGTCTCTCTGATACACACACACACGATTAAAAAAAAAATGAAGGAAATGTAAAAAAATAAATAAATGAAGGAAGTTCTGTGGGAAATGTCCATAATTTCATGCCCAGAATTTCCCTATCAATCTCTTTCCCCAAAGTTCTTCCGAGAAAATAAAGTTGCCTTTCTCTCAACGTTAACTCATCACTTTTCTCATAGCATTTTCAAAAGAAATATTTCCTGTCAGCCGGCCACTTAAACTTTGTGCTGTTAAAGAAATCCAAAAAGGTATCAATTTTGCAACAAAGGATAAAGAGGAGACGAAGTGAACCAACATGGCTTTTAAGCTAAATTGCCGTCACCTGTCACAGGTTGTCTAGCGAGCCTCAAGTTCCCTCTAATAAGCTTATGGAGGGTGCGGAGCAAAGGCACCTCAAGGTGCTCTGCGGGTTTTCCCCTGGTAAATTAGGCTGAAAGGAAAAGAGTCCCACCCCCCACCCCCAAACTTGGAGACCAGGGCTGCCCTGCCGAATGCTGTGCCCAGACCTCCTACTTCCACGCCCTTCCAGTCCTTTCCTCGGCTTGGAAAATTGGGCATGAGGCAAGCAAAAGGAAGGACAGAAGGCCAAAACGGGCATCCGGGAAGCCAAATTTCTGTCTCAAAAGCTCGTCTAGAAACGCGTACATAGCGCGTGCCTTGCGGACATCTCCTAAAACCCCGTTCACTGAAGCTAATTCCTCCCGAACGCCCCCACGCCGGCTGAGGATCGCAACCGCCCATCCGCCCCTCCAGCCTGTGCAGCCGCCCCCAAAACCTCCCGTGAATCGGGAAATGTCAAGGCAGCAGCGCTTGGGGAGCCGAGCAGCCTCGCCAGTTCCAAGTCTCTGGTTCGAGACCCCTCGCTTCGCCTCTTTGGGGAACTCACCTGGAGTCAGGTTTAGATGGCAGCCTCCACCCAGGGGACCGGGAAGCGGCCCCGGGAAGCGCCGCCGCGTCCTGTGAATAACGAGCGCAGCGCAGCGGAGCAGCTCCCCCTGGACTGGCCGCTCCCCGATTCCTCCCGCTCTGTCCGGGAACCGTCCCTCCGTTCTTTCCTCTCCCTCCCCTGCCTGCAGCCGCCGCGCTCCCTCCTCCTGCTGGCGGCTCAGGGCTGTGCTTCCGCCTCCCTCCTGCGGGCGCACGAGCTGCCCGCGCTGCTAATGAGCAGGCTCCAGGCTCCGCCCGGCCAGGGGTGCGCACACGCCCCACGCCGGAGACGAGCTCCCGGGAGCGGAGCTATGGATACGCCTGGTGCGGCCGCTGGAGAAATGAACTGGAGGAGGCATCCAGCATCTCACACTTTCTGGCCACTCAGCTTAACTAAGCCATAACCCCAGACTTCTTCCTAAATCTCCAGTAATTTACAGGTGCTGAAGTCAATGAGGGGTTTGAGCACAATCTGTGTTAACAGTATTGCCAGTATAGAGATGCTAATCTGGCTAGATTCTAGGGATGAAATGTTCAAGGGACGGTATATGATTCTTTCTGGTGGTTATTTTGACATATTTTGGCTATACTTACAGATCTGTAAAATAAACCAGCAATCTTCTAATCATGACAACACAGATTCCTAATTGAAGGCAGCTGATACTTATTAAATACCAGGCTCTGTTTAATAGGCTCTTCTTTCCCAGCTGATCTTTACTACAATTCTGTGAGCACTACTAGCACCCCTATTCTATATTTTAAGAATTTGGGTTTAACTTTTAAAACAAGACGGTCTTAAAACAAGACTAAGGATCATGTCCAACCTTGCAGAGATTCTAAGTTTCTGAGCCTAAATAATAACTGAAATCTGTAGCTCCCACAACCCATAGCCTGTGTATAATGTGTTGCAGCATCTTGGATGGTACTGTGTAACTGAACCAACAAAGATAATAGGACCATCAGCAAATACACACCATGAGACTAATGAATACCTAGAATCCTAGTGAGACTTGTAAATAGTCAAGCACCCTAAGTAACAAAAGTTCAAGTGCATGCTAAACATGGTGATTACTTATAAAAGAACAGCAACCAGTATGAGTGAAGACAGCAAATAATGTTCAAAATGTTCAGAATCAATGTCCAGCCACTTATGAGTTGAATTCCCCACTCTAAAAAGGAGGCCAGATGTGATGTATTCTAAGAAGTCTACAATGGGCGTGGTCTTTTTGCAACCAAAAAGGGCTTTTTAAACACTTATTTCCCATTAAGAATATGCAATAGCTAATTAATATTAAATCTGAAAATCAGTGATAATTTATTTCAACTAACCTTACGTGAAAAAATCATTACTCATTCAAGCTTTTAGAATTAGATTAAATAGCATTGAGTATCAAATTTACTTCAACCCATAGAAATAATAGACAGTTAATTAATAAAGTAAGTAATTTAATTAACTTTACTTTTGTGTCATGATGTATTTTTCCTTAGGAAAAGGATAAGACATTTTTTCCATGGTATAAAATACTAGAATATGACTCTTATATTTTTCTTCATGAAGATTAAAGAATTAATAAAATAAGTACAGACATATTGTCAACAAATCTATCCAGATCATTCATTCTCCACTCAAGAAATTATGCTAGGCAAGCTTTATTTCTCCATATGTACAAGGCAATTCAGAGGTCAAAAATTTGAAAACACTTCAATGAACATCAACCATTAATTAACTAAGAGTAGATTTTATTTATAAACAACTTTAAAAGACTATAAAAAAGGTATAACAAACTTCTACTTTATCAGTACTGCTACTCCTGTTGAACACAAAGATATATAATTATAGTTTTCTCCCTATTTAAAATATTTATTGATTCTGGCATAATAATGTCATACTCATCCCTCAATAATCAGTGTACATGGAACCAGAAATCTTTTCTTTCACCTAGTCAATTTAAGTATTTCTGTGTTTTGCATGTTAACACTCTATTTATTCTGTGTTTCTAGTGCTTATCCTCAAAATTTTTATAGTTCCGTTCACATATGAATTCTACCAATCAGCACTATATATAAATAATGCAACGTATAAAATGTGTTAAATAAATGGATGTAAGATTTATGCTAAATTTTTCACATAGTAAGTACTTCAAAACCCTTATTATTTTTCCTTAAGCTTTTATGTGCATATATTTTATCTCTCCAACTAAAGAATAAACTTCTAAATAAGAAGAGTTTTGTCTATAAATTTTACGCATTTTAATACATTATTAATCTAAAACCTTGGACTAGAGTTTGGAATTCTTTTATGTATTCATTTATTGATTCAAAAAATAGGTGTCCATGCCATTTTTTCTAAACCTTGTGCAAGATGTAGGGTATACAATGATGTCCAGACTTTAGAGTCCTTGACCTCATGGCGTTTAAAGTGCAGTAATGTACAGTAATTTTAAAATCTATTTATTATTATTTAAAACAATCAATGAATACATTCTTGTCGAAAATAACTGAAAAGTCTGTCTGAATTCCCTGGCCAAGGCCAAAACATGAAAGCAAAAGAGCTGCCTGAAAACAGTGCAAGCCACTCTCCAGAGGGTTTCTCTGTTGAAACAGCACATCGCATTATGGAAATAATGAGAAAAATTAGTAACTGTGCAAACGACAACACATATGCATCTTTGTGGTTTCTCACCTTTTAGCATCGTCGAAGCAAGACCACAAACCTTTCAACACCAGGCGTGGTATTAATCTTGCACAGAATATAATGTTTTCACATATTTTATTCTGATTTCCTACAAAGTAATTTCAATTTCTAGCTAAAGCTAATGGATTTTTCTAGTGAAAACATTGTGTACAGAATGACTTTCCAGTGAGATCCGCGTACCATGCGCCATTTTCATGTTCGTGCTCATTTCTCTGAAGTCTGTTTGCCTTTAATTCACCATAATAAAATTCCTTGTGTACTTTTATTGGCAACCATTGCATAGTGACACTTGCATCCAAATGTAATTCCATTTGAGCTTGGCAGTGTTTGCTTTTTTATCAGAAGAGGAAAGTTAGAGGGAACAAGGGGCAAAGATGTGTGTAAGAATATCTGAGGGACCATCACAGCATCATCACAAATTCAAGATTTTTTTGAAACATTAGACAAGGGACTGACAGCCATGCCCTGGGATGGCTGAAACACTTCACAACCTGCTCATGTTTATGACCAAAATCATCACCTAAAATGAATTCAATGTGTCAATATCATAATATTGTTTGTGTATAAGTAATCATGAAGCAGTTAGGGAAGGGAGTATAATCTAGTAAGAAATTGGAACAAAAAGTGTTAGACAAAATTCAAGAAGATTTAAAAGAAGAAAATTAACCTGTCTGATCTGAACAGAATTGGAAAAGCACATCAATCATAGCTCTATACATTGACCATAGACTTAAAGCATAACATAAAAATAAAGAAGGCAGATAACTCAGGAAAACATTTCTATTAAATCTACTCCGTAAAGTTTTCCCATACTTTTATTTTACTAACAGGAGCATACATTTAAATCTGACAAAATCATATATATTTTGTTGATTCAATTTGTAGCAGATAGAGGAGCATGTCCCAGTGCTATGACAGTGAGTTGTCACTATAACATACCACTGCTTTACATCTTACCCACAGGCTAAAATGTTTACCCCTAGAGTCGTGACTTTGTATATGACAGGAGATTGCTACTAAAAGTAAATATATTTGGCTGAAGGGTAGATACAACTTTAGGCCATTATATCATTCACTAAAATTTAGCTGGCATTTACATATTTACCTGCTTAGTTCATATGACAAATATGTTTGAGAGACTGCCATATACAAAAAAAAAAGATGGAACCATCTTACAAATTTAGAGATTACTTAAAGAAATGGAACTGAAGGGTTAACTGTGATGGCAAGAATGAAGAGAGCAAAACCAGAGGGTACTTCAAGGAGAACAGGCATGAGAGAGGCATTATAATTTGGAGGGTGCTATGATTTGAACCTATGTGCCCATCCAAAGTTTGTATGTTGAAACTAAAATCCCAGGACAATGACATCAAGAGATGGGGCTTTTGGTTAAGTGATTAAATGAAGAAGGATCCACCCTCATGAATGAGATAAACGTCCTCGTAAAAGATGCTTTAGAGGAATGCCCGGCTCCTCAGTCTCTTCTGCCATGTCGTTACATTGTCCGTTTTTGCCCACTTTTGTCACGTGAAGACGAAGCAAGAAGGTGCCACCTCGGGACCAACTGCCAAATCTCCACTGCCTTGATTTCGGACTTCTCAGCCCCAGAACTGTGAGAAATACATTTCTGTTTTTTATGAATTACTCAATCTGTGGCATTTTGTTATAGCAGCATACAGACAAAAACAGGGTAAACAGCCTGGTGAGAGTGGATATTTTAGAAACTTGAGATGATTCAATGTCGCTGATTCTCCATTTTCTCATATGTAAAATGAAGGAAATAATGCTGATTACTTCATAGTTCATTGTACAAATTAAATTAACTATGTAAATAAAGCAAGCAATATAGTTCCTTTTATCTAGTATACATTGTTTAAGTGTTGTTGTCATTACATGAGGAAAACAAGAACTTCCCCAAACAGAAGGATGTGGGAACCAAAACTAAGATATAAGAAAGGACCAAAGTTCACTGTGACAATCTGGTCAAGCGCTGGTTAGGGAAGATAGCATAATGTTACGCATAGATATTATTTGAGGATAATTTTCCTCCACCCCGAACTCCTCTAGCACTTTCCCTACGTCTTTCATTGCACTTCTTCATTTGTCTCTTTAATTACGGTTATTTATATAAATCTTTTAGCTTCCTACAAAAATAAGCTTGTAGTGGGACAGATTCTTGAGGATCTATGTCAAAGCAATTTTTCTATTTCCTACAGCAAGTAACCCAGTAGTAATCACACAGAATTTGTTAAAAGAATAAACACAGGAAGATTAATTTCCATTTTTTTCTTTGCTAATTTTTAATCAGAATTATACCATTGTTAGGGAGGGAGAAATTATAAATTGAGGACATGAGTATTAACATTTAAATCTGTTATTCTGCTTTATTTTAGAGCTTGCCATGTTTTGTGATTAAAAAAAGAAACAGGACATTCTATATAGCTGTTGCAAAACGTGTGGTCTGTTGGTGAACTAGCAGCACCAGCATTACCAAGATTTCCTTAGTTTGCAGGGCTACTGAGTCAGAATTCGCATTTTGACAAAACTCCAGGTGATTCATGCTCTGCATTTAAGTTGGAGAAGCACTGTTCTATAGTTCTCCTTATGTCCTAAATGCATTGTCAGTGAAAGAAAATACTATACGTATGATAATAATAACGGTAATATTAACAAAAATGTAACTATTAGTAATTTTCTATGCTCTCCCAGATACTAAGTCATTTATTTAATACTTGTGATATTTCTGCGAACTTGCAATTGATATCACCTACTAAACTGATACTCAGAAATCTGAAGTAATTCTCCAAGGTCACAAAGCTAGTGAATCACAAACCAGATTTTTAAACTCTTGCTGCTTCATTCCAAAGACTAAACCGTTTCTAACTCACGGTTAATACATTTGCTTCTGCCTTCCATTTCCTAAATATGGTTTCCTTTCTATTTCATTAGCTTTACTTATACATGACTGATTTTTAACCCTCTCTAACATTTGCAGAATATGGTGTACTATGGTTAATAAGGACAATACCAAGTAATATTATGTTGAGAAAGCGTGCAGAAGTAGCATCAAAAAACAGACTTTTTCCAAAATGTTTACTAAAAACTTTCAATAAAAACAAGATTTTCTACTTAGAATTTCTACCTTGCATAACTCAAATGGAGCACGATTATTAAAATGACAAAAAGATTCCGTAATTGCCTAAGAGCTAAGAATAAGAATTGCTATATAAAAAAGCATAAATATGCCATATGAATGACATGTATAAGAATCATGGGAGTGCTATTTGGTATTTAGTATTTAGTTCCATTCTGCAGCATGATCAAAAAGAAGCATCTGTATAGTTCACTGTGCATTATAGCACAATAAATCACCTCATTAGGCTCAGATATATGTAAAGATTTACAGTCTGGGAAAGTCCACTAGATATTCTTAATCACTTCTTAGACTGTACTGTCCCCCATATTTCTCTTTTTCTATAGAAAGGTTGCACATGGAAAGGCTTTATTTGAAATCCAGCAATGAATGGAATGTCTGTGAAGCAAGAAATAGATGGAAATTGACATTTTAAAAGAAAGTTTGGCTTCTGAAGAGATACAGCTGTGACCTTGGTCTTTTTGTTGGAGAGAAGTATTCCCTAGCCTTACTGTACTATTTTTCCCAAAGCACCCTCTCTATTGTTCTCCCTTCATCTATGGCTCGTATCATATGGCCCCTCCCTCATTCTATCTGGTGAGTTCTGAGAAAAATGCTTAAATTCTGCAAAGAAGATTGAGAACAATGCTAAATATTCCTCAGAGAAGCAAAATATTATGTTAACAGTTTATATTTTCACATGAAATTGTCTATCTCTTCTCTCTGTCTCATGTGTGTATGTGTGTATGTGTGTATGTGTATATATATATATATACATATAATATACAGTAGATATGTATATATAGAGTATAATATTCAGTATATATGTATATATAGTATAATATACCGTATATATGTATATATATACAGTGTGTGTGTGTATATATATATACATATATATATATATATATGTATATATATACTACCATTTACCTCCCAGGCTATACGTCCTGACATCTTAAAAGTAGAAAGCCCTCACAGGCCGCGGTTGCTCATGCCTGTAATCCCAGCACTTTGAGAGGCCGAGGCGTGCAGATCACCTGAGGTCGGGAGTTCAAGACCAGCCTGACCAACATGGTGAAACCCCATCTCTACTAAAAATACAAAAAATTAGCTGGGCGTTGTGTTGCGCAACTGTAATCCCAGCTACTCAGGAGGTGGAGGCAGGAGAATCACATGAACCCGGGAGTCGGAGGTTGTGTGAGCCGAGACCATGACATTGCACTGCAGCCTGGGCAATGAGAGCAAAACTCCATCTGAAAAATAAAGGTGGATAGGCCTTAAAAGACTTTTGAAAATGAGATTTGTCAAATATTTATTAGAGATGAAGAAAATAAGTGCGGACCCACACGTAACTTGTCTGAGGTCACAGAAGTAGGGACCCACACGTAACTTGTCTGAGGTCACAGAGGTAATCATGCTGCGGCAGCCTTATTGGTTTTCCTCTATGACATGCATTATTATTGTTTTTGATCATTTCAAGAGGTTTCTAGTCGATAGTGGGACAAAATTTCTAATTTGGGAACCTAATTTTCTCTGCAAATCTTCTTTACATCTCTAGCTTATTAATACACCTCAGAAGTGTTACAGGAATTAATTCGCAGGATTTTGAAGAATATTTTGAGGTATGCTGGGAAAAATCATGTCAAGTATCAATGATTAGAAACTAAACAATCAATATTAGATATTGTAAAATTATATTTAATCTTCCATATGGCATAAATAAGTTATTTTAATGTACAGTCGTTGTACTTTGTAAATTTGCATATAAAATATTTGAAAAAATAACTTTCAATATGTAAAATGTAAATATACAAAGGAAAGGATCGGAAAAAATAGATAAAAATAATCAGGCTAAGAAAACACTACAGTGTCACCCTCAGAAGACTATAGAAGGATTCTCACCCTCGAGAAACAGAGGAACTTGAACATGGAAATGACCCTCTGCTGGCCATACTGATTATGGTACATAATTTTAAAAGGCTTTTAGAGAGAAGGGAAATGTTTTATTATGCATTCAGCACAGTGTTATGCTGATGTTTCTTAACTATCAGCTATTTTTAAAATTCCTATAATCTTTCTATAGATGACAAAGTTACATAAATATGAAGGATAAGAAGGGCCCCTGCAAACCTGATAATACAATTCTGTTTTCAATGGTAACGTATTTCTAAGCGCGCATCTCCTAATCATATTGATGTGCATTTAGTGTTCTTTTACCTACACCTGTCAAAGTGGCTAAAGTAATCCTTCATGAGGAGATAATTTTTTCCTTTAGGTGATTTTTTCCGCATAATACTCTAACATTTCCAATTCCACCTTTCTCGAAAAAGTTTACATGATATACATATACAATTACTAAAATTTTGGCGGCATAAATAATTTAAATGGACTTTACTTCAAAGATAATATTTACTTTTAAAGTTGTAAACCTTTGAATCATCAATTAATTAGAATTATCTTCTTCTTTATAAATAGTTTTTTGTCCCTACATATTTATGATTTGGAAATTCTCACCTGAAAAATTTCATTTTCAGTTGGATGCCTTGTCTTTAGTATAAAATTCAGTATTTCAATTTCAATATAATTTTTTGATTGATTTTAATGCAGAGAACAGAAAGGAATATCTTCAAATATAAACTACACAGAATCATTCTGTGAAACTTCTTTCTGATCTGTGCATTCAGCTAACACAGTTAAACCGTACTTTTGATTGAGCAGTTCTGAACATTCTTTCTGTAGAAAATGCAACTGGACATTTGGAGTGCTAAGAGGGTAGTAGTGGAAAAAGGAATATATTCAAATATAAAGTACACAGAAGCATTCTGTGAAATTTCTTTCTGTTCTCTGCAACTTCTTTCTGTTCTCTGCATTCAACTAACAGAGTTGAGCCTTACTTTTGAAGGAGCAGTTCTGAAACACTCTTTGTGTAGAAACTGAAATTGGACATTCGGAGAGCTAAGAGGATAATAGTCGAAAAAGGAATATCTTCAGCTAAATACTACACAGAAGCATTCTGTGAAACTTATTTCTGATATGTGCATTCAACTAACAGAGTAAAACCATACTTTTGATTGAGCCGTTATGAACACACTTTCTGAAGAAAATGCAAGTGGACATTCGGAGCACTAAGAAGGTAATACTGGAAAAAGGAATATATTCAAATATAAACTACACAGAAGAATTCTGTGAAACTTCTTTCTGTTCTGTGCATTCAACTAACAGAGTTGAACCTTACTTTTGATTGAGCCGTCCTGAAACACTCATTCTGTAGAAACTGCAATTGGACATTCTGAGCGCTAAGTGGCCTATATTGGGAAAAAGAATATCTCCAAATAAAAACTAGTCAGAAGAATTCTGTGAAACTTATTTCTGATCTGTGCATTCAGCTAACAGAGTTAAACCATACTTTTGATTGAGCAGTTATTAAACACTGTTTCTGTAGGAAATGCAAGTGGACATTAGGAGCGCTAAGATTGTAATAGTGGAAAAAGGAATATCCCCCAAAAAAAACTACACAGAAGCATTCTCTGAAACTCCTTTCTGTTGTCTGCATTAAACTAACAGAGTTGAGCCTTACTTTTGAAGGAGATGTTCTGAAACACTCTTTGTGTAGAAACTGCCAGTGGACATTCGGAACGCTAAGAGGGTAATAGTCGAAAAAGGAATATCTTCAACTAAATACTAAACAGAAGCATTCTGTGAAACTCCCTTCTGTTCTGTGCATTCAACTAAAAGAGTTGAACCTTACTTTTGATTGAGCCGTTCTGAAAAACTCTTTCTGTAGAAAATGCAAGTGGTGATTCGGAGCGCTAAGAGGGTAATAGTGGAAAAAGGAATATCTTCAAATATAAACTACACAGAAGCATTCTGTAAAACTTCTTTCTGTTCCTTGCATTCAACTAACAATATTGAACCTTACTTTTGATTGACCAGTTCTGAAACTCTCTTTCTGTAGATACTGCAATTGGAAATTCTGAGCGCTAAGAGTCCTATATTGGAAAAAGGAATATCTTCAAATAAAGACTACACAGAAGAATTCTGTGAAACTTCTTTCTGATCTGTGCATTCAACTAACAGAGTTAAACCATACTTTTGATTGAGCAGTTCTGAACACTCTTTCTGTAGAAAATGCAAGTGGACATTCGGAGCTCTAAGAGGGTAATAGTGGAAAAAGTAATATCGTCAAATAAGAACTACAGACAAGCATTCTGTGAAACTACTTTCTGTTCTGTGCATTCAAATAACAGAGTTGAACCTTACTTTTGATAGAGCCATTCTGAAACACTCTTTCTGTAGAAAATTCAATTGGACAATCTGAGCGATAAGAGGCCTATATTGGGAAAAAGAATATCTTCAAATAAAAACTACACAGAAGCATTCTGTGAAACTTTTTCTGATCTGTGCATTCAGCTAACAGAGTTAAATCATACATTTGATTGATCAGTTCTGAACACTCTTTCTGTAGAAAATGCAACTGGACATTTGGAGCGCTAAGAGGGTAGTAGTGCAAAAAGGAATATATTCAAATATAAACTACACAGAAGCATTCTGTGAAACTTCTTTCTGTTCTGTGCATTCAACTAACATAGTTGAACCTTACTTTTGATTGAGCCTTTCTGAAACACTCTTTCTGTAGAAACGGCAATTGGACATTCTGAGCGCTAAGAGGCCTATATTGGGAAAAAGAATACCTTCACATAAACACTACACAGCAGCATTCTGTGAAACTTCTTTCTGATCTGTGCATTCAGCTAACAGAGTTAAACCATACTTTTGATTGAGCAGTTCTGAAACACTCTTTCTGTAGAAAATGCAACTGGACATTCAGAGCGTTAAGTGGGTAATAGTGGAAAATGGAATATCTTCAAATATAAACTACACAGAAGAATTCTGTGAAACTTATTTCTGATCTGTGCATTCACCTAACAGAGTTAAACCATACTTTTGATAGAGCAGTTCTGAACACACTTTCTGTAGAAAATGCAAGTGGACATTCGGAGATCTAAGAGGGTAACAGTGGAAAAAGGAATATCTTCAAATATAAACTACACAGAAGCAATCTGTGAAACTACATTCTGTTCTGTGCATTCAACTAACAGAGTTGAACCTTAATTTTCATTGAGCAGTTCTGAAACACTCTTTCTGTAGAAACTGTAATTGGATTTCTGAACGCTAAGAGGCCTATATTGAGAAAAATAATATCTTCAAATAAAAACTACAGAGATGCATTCTCTGAAACTTCTTTCTGATCTGTGCATTCAGCTAACAGAATTAAACGATACATTTGATTTAGCAGTTCTGAAACACTCTTTCTGTAGAAAATGCAAGTGGACATTCGGTGCGCTAAGTAGGTAATTGTGGAAAAAGGAATATCTTCAAATAAAAACTACACAGAGGCATTCTCTGAAACTTCTTTCTGTTCTCTGCATTCAACTAACAGAGTTGAGCCTTATTTTTGAAGGAGCAGCCCTGAAACACACTTTCTGTAGAAACTGCAAGTGGACATTCCGAGTGCTACTAGGGTAATAGTGGAAAAAGGAATACCTTCAAATAAATACTACACAGAAGCAATCTGTGAAACTACTTTCTGTTCTGTGAATTCAACTAAAAGTGTTGAACCCTACTTTTCATTTTGCCGTTCTGAAACACTCTTTCTGTAGAAACTGCAATTGGATATTCGTAGCGCTAAGAGGCCTATATTTCAAAAAGGACTATCTTCAAATAAAAACTACACAGAAGCATTCTGTGAAACTTCGTACTGACATGTGCATTCAGCTAACAGAGATAAACCATACTTTTGATTGAGCAGTTGTGAACACTCTTTTTGTAGAAAATGCACGTGGACATTCGGAGCGCTAAGAGGGTAATACTAAAAAAAGGAATATATTCAAATATAAACTACACAGAACCATTCTGTGAAACTGCTTTCTGTTCTCTGCATTCAACTTACAGTGTTGAGAATTACTTTTGAAGGAGCAGTTCTGAAAAACACTTTGTGTAGAAACTGCCAGTGGACATTCGGAGCGCTAAGAGGGTAATATTCGAAAAAGGAATATCTTCACCTAAATACTACACAGAAGCCTTCTCTGAAACTTATTTCTGATATGTGCATTTAACTAACAGAGTAAAACCATATTTTTGATTGAGCCGTTCTGAACACTCTTTATGTAGAAAATGCAAGTGGACATTCGGAGCGCTAAGAGGGTAATAGTGGAAAAAGGAATATATTCAAATATAAACTACTCAGAAGCATTCTGTGAAACTTCTTTTTGTTCTGTGCATTCAACTAACAGAGTTGAACCTTACTTTTGATTGAGCCGTTCTGAAACACTCTTTCTGTAGAAACTGCAATTTAACATACTGAGCGCTATGATGCCTAGATTGGGATAAAGAATATCTTCAAATAAAAACTACACAGAAGCATTGTGTGAAACTTATTTCTGATATGTGCATTCAAATAACAGAGTAAAACCATAGTTTTGATTGAGCCGTTCTGAACACTCTTTCTGTAGAAAATGCAAGTGGACATTCGGAGAACTAAGAGGGTAATAGTGGACAAAGGAATACATTCAAATATAAACTACACAGAAGCATTCTGTGAAAATTCTTTCTGTTCTGTGCATTCAACTAACAGAGTTGAACCTTACTTTTGATTGAGCCTTCTGAAACACTCATTCTGTAGAAAGTGCAATTGGACATTCTGAGCGCTAAGTGGCCTATATTGGGAAAAAGAATATGTCCAAATAAAAACTACTCAGAAGCATTCTGTGAAACTTATTTCTGATCTGTGCATTCAGCTAACAGAGTTAAAACATACTTTTGATTGAGAAGTTATGAGACACTCTTTCTGTAGAAAATGCAAGTGGACATTCGGAGCGCTAAGATTGTATTAGTGGAAAAAGGAATATCCCCAAATTAAAACTACACAGAAGTATTCTCTGAAACTCCTTTCTGTTTCCTGCATTCAACTAACAGATTTGAGCCTTACTTTGAAGGAGCTGTTCTGAAACACTCTTTGTGTAGAAACTGCCAGTGGACATTCGGAACGCTAAGAGGGTAATAGTCGAAAAAGGAATATCTATAACTAAATACTACACAGAAGCATTCTGTGAATCTTCTTTCTGTTCTGTGAATTCAACTAAAGAGTTCAACCTTACTTTTGATTGAGCCGTTCTGAAACACTCTTTCTGTAGAAAATGCAAGTGGTGATTCGGAGCGCTAAGAGGGTAATAGTGGAAAAAGCAATATCTTCAAATATAAACTACACAGAAGCATTCTCTGAAACTTCTTTCTGTTCCGTGCATTCAACTAACAGTATTGAACCTTACTTTTGATTGAGCAGTTCTGAAACTCTCTTTCTGTAGATACTGCAATTGGACATTCTGAGCGCTAAGAGACCTATATTGGAAAAAGGAATATCTTCAAATAAAAACTACACAGAAGAATTCTGTGAAACTTCTTTTTGATCTGTGCATTCAACTAACAGAGTTAAACCATACTTTTGATTGAGCAGTTCTGAACACTCTTTCTGTAGAAAATGCAAGTGGACATTCGGAGCTCTAAGAGGGTAATAGTGGAAAAAGTAATATCGTCAAATATGAAATACAGAGAAGCATTCTGTGAAACTACTTTCTGTTCTGTGCATTCAAATAACAGAGTTGAACCTTACTTTTGAAAGAGCCATTCTGAAACACTCTTTCTGTAGAAACTGCCATTGGACAATCTGAGCGCTAAGAGGCCTATATTGGGAAAAAGAATATCTTCACATAAAAACTACACAGAAGCATTCTGTGCAACTTCTTTCTAATCTGTGCATTCAGCTAAGAGAGTTAAATCATACATTTGATTGAGCAGTTCTGAACACTCTTTCTGTAGAAAATGCAACTGGACATTTGGAGCGCTAAGAGGGTAGTAGTGGAAAAAGTAATATATTCAAATATAAACTACACAGAAGCATTCTGTGAAACTTGTTTCTGTTCTGTGCATTCAACTATCAGAGTTGAACCTTACTTTTGATTGAGCCTTTCTGAAACACTCTTTCTGTAGAAACTGCAATTGGACATTCTGAGCGCTAAGAGGCCTATATTGGAAAAAGAATATCTTCATATAAACATTACACCGCCGCATTCTGTGAAACTTCTTTCTGTTCTGTGCATTCAGCTAACAGAGTTAAACCACTCTTCTGATTGAGCAGTTCTGAAACACTCTTTCTGAAGAAAATGCAACTGGAGATTCAGAGCGCTAAGTGGGTAATAGTGGAAAATGGAATATCTTCAAATATAAACTACACAGAAGAATTCTGTGAAAGATCTTTCTGGTCTGTGCATTCACCTAACAGGGTTAAAACACACTTATGATTGAGCAGTTCTGAACACTCCTTCTGTAGAAAATGCAACTGGACATTTGGAGCGCTAAGAGGTTAATAGTGGAAAAAGGAATACCTTCAAATAAATAATACACAGAAGCATTCTGTGAAACATCTTTCTGTTCTGTGAATACAACTAAAAGAGTTGAACCCTACTTTTCATTGAGCCGTTCTGAAACACTCTTTCTGTAGAAACTGCAATTGGATATTCGGAGCGCTAAGAGGCCTATATTTGAGAAAGGACTATCTTCAAATCAAAACTACACAGAAACATTCTGTGAAACTTCGTACTGATCTGTGCATTCAGCTAACAGAGTTAAACCATACTTTTGATTGAGCAGTTCGGACACACTCTTTCTGCAGAAAATGCAAGTGGACATTCGGAGCGCTTAGAAGGTAATAGTGGAAAAAGGAATATCTTCAAATATAAACTACACAGAATCATTCTCTGAAACTTCTTTCTGTTCTGTTCATTCAACTAACAGAGTTGAACCTTACTTTTGATTGAGCCTTTCTGAAACACTCTTTCTGTAGAAACTGCAATTGGACATTCTGTGCGCTAAGAGGCCTATATTGGTAAAAAGAATATCTTCATATAAACACTACACAGCAGCATTCTGTGAAACTTCTTTCTGATCTGTGCATTCAGCTAACAGAGTAAAACCATACTTTTGATTGAGCAGTTCTGAAACACTCTTTCTGTAGAAAATGCAAATGGACATTAAGAGCGCTAAGTGGGTAATAATGGAAAATGGAATATCTTCAAATATAAACTACACAGAAGAATTCTGCGAAACTTATTTCTGATCTGTGCATTCACCTAACAGAGTTAAACCATACTTTTGATAGAGCACTTCTGAACACACTTTCTGTAGAAAATGCAAGTGGACATTCTGAGCTCTAAGAGGGTAACAGTGGAAAAAGGATTATCTTCAAATACAAACTACACAGAAGCAATCTGTGAAACTACATTCTGTTCTGTGCATTCAACTAACAGATTTGAACCTTAGTTTTGATTGAGCCGTTCTGAAACACTCTTTCTGTAGAAAATTCAAGTGGAGATTCGGAGCGCTAAGAGGGTAATAGTGGAAAAAGGAATGTCTTCAAATATAAACTACACAGAATCATTCTGTGAAACTTCTTTCTTATCTGTGCATTCAGCAAACAGAGTTAAACCATACTTTTGATTGAGCAGATCTGAACACTCTTTCTGTAGAAAATGCAACTGGACATTTCTAGCGCTAAGAGGGTAGTAGTGGAAAAAGGAATATATTCAAATACAAACTACACAGAAGCATTCTGTGAAACTTCTTTCTGATCTGAGCATTCAGCTAACAGAGTTAAACCATACTTTTGATTGAGAAGTTTTGAAACACTCTGTCAGTAGAAAATGCAACTGGACATTCGTAGCGCTAAGTGGGTAATAGTGGAAAAAAGAATATGTTCAAATATAAACTACACAGAAGCATTGTATGAAACTTCTTTCTGTTCTGTGCATTCAACTAACAGAGTTGAACCTTACTTTTGATTGAGCCGTTCTGAAACACTCTTTCTGTAGAAACTGCAATTGGACATTCTGAGCGCTAAGAGGACTATATTGGGAAAAATAATATCTTCAAATAAAAACTACACAGAAGCATTGTGTGGAACTTATTTCTGATATGTGCGTTCAGCTAACAGAGTTAAACCATACTTTTGATTGCGCAGTTCTGAACACTCTTTCTGTGGAAAATGCTAGTGGACATTCGGAGCGCTAAGAGGGTAATAGTGGAAAAAGGAATATATTCAAATATAAACTACACAGTAGCATTCTGTGAATCTTCTTTCTGTTCTGTGCATTCAACTAACAGAGTTGAACCTTACTTTTGATTGAGCCGTTCTGAAACACTCTTTCTGTAGAAACTGCAATTGGACATTCTAAGCGCTAAGAGGCCTACATTGGGAAAAAGAATATCTTCAAATAAAAACTACACAGATGCATTCTGTGAAACTTATTTCTGATCTGTAAATTCAGTTAACAGAGCTAAAACATATTTTTGATTGAGCAGTTATGAAACACTCTTTTTGTAGAAAATGCAAGTGGACATTCGGAGCGCTAAGATTGTAAGAGAGGAAAAAGGAATATCTCCAATTAAAAACTACACAGAAGCATTCTCTGAAACCACTTTCTGTTCTCCGCATTCAACTAACAGAGTTGAGCCTTACTTTTGAAGGAGCAGTTCTGAAACTCTCTTTGTGTAGAAACTGCCAGTGGATATTCGGAGCGCTAAGTGGGTAATAGTCCAAAAAGGAGTATCTTCAACTAAATACTACACAGAAGCATTCTGTGAAACTTCTTTCTGTTCTGTGCATTCAACTAAGAGTGTTGAACCTTACATTTGATTGAGCCGTTCTGAAACACTCTTTCTGTAGAAACTGCAATTGGACATTCTGAGCGCTAAGAGGCGTATATTGGGAAAAATAATATCTTCAAATAAAAACTACACAGAAGCATTGTTTGAAACTTATTTCTGATATGTGCATTCAGCTAACAGAGTTAAACCATACTTTTGATTGCGCAGTTCAGAACACTCTTTCTGTAGAAAATGCAAGTGGACATTCGGAGCGCTAAGAGGGTAATAGTGGAAAAAGGAATATATTCAAATATAAACTACACAGAAGCATTCTGTGAAACTTCTTTCTCTTCTGTGCATTCAACTACCAAGGTTGAACCTTACTTTATATTGACCCGTTCTGAAACACTCTTTCTGTAGAAACTGCAATTGGACATTCTGAGCGCTAAGAGGCCTATATTGGGAAAAAGAATATCTACAAATAAAAACTACACAGAAGCATTCTGTGAAACAACTTTCTGTTCTGTTCATTCAGCTAAAAGCGTTGAACCTTAGTTTTGATTGAGCCGTTCTGAAACACTCTTTGTGTAGAAAATGCAAGTGGAGATTCGGAGCGCTAAGAGGGTAATAGTGGGAAAAGGAATGTCTTCAAATATAAACTACACAGAATCATTCTGTGAAACTTCTTTCTGATCTGTGCATTCAGCTAACAGAGTTAAACCATACTTATGATTGAGCAGATCTGAACACTCTTTCTGTAGAAAATGCAACTGGACAATTGGAGCGCTAAGAGGGTAGTAGTGGAAAAAGTAATATATTCAAATATAAACTACACAGAAGCATTCTGTGAAACTTCTTTCTGATCTGAGCATTCAGCTAACAGAGTTAAACCATACTTTTGATTGAGCAGTTTTGAAACACTCTGTCTGTAGAAAATGAAACTGGACATTCGTAGCGCTAAGTGGGTAATAGTGGAAAAAAGAATATTTTCAAATATAAACTACATAGAAGCATTGTATGAAACTTCTTTCTGTTCTGTGCATTCAACTAACAGAGTTCAACCTTACTTTTGATTGAGCCGTTCTGAAACACTCTTTCTGTAGAAACTGCAATTGGACATTCTGAGCGCTAAGAGGCCTATATTGGGAAAAATAATGTCTTCAAATAAAAACTACACAGAAGCATTGTGTGAAATTTATTTCAGATATGTGCATTCAGATAACAGAGTTAAACCATACTTTTGATTGCGCAGTTCCGAACACTCTTTCTGTAGAAAATGCAAGTGGACATTCGGAGCGCTAAGAGGCCTACATTGGGAAAAAGAATATCTTCAAATAAAAACTACACAGATGCATTCTGTGAAACTTATTTCTGATCTGTAAATTCAGTTAACAGAGCTAAACCATATTTTTGATTGAGCAGTTATGAAACACTCTTTTTGTAGAAAATGCAAGTGGACATTCGGAGCGCTAAGATTGTAATAGAGGAAAAAGGAATATCTCCAATTAAAAACTACACAGAAGCATTCTCTGAAACCCCTTTCTGTTCTCCGCATTCAACTAACAGAGTTGAGCGTTACTTTTGAAGGAGCAGTTCTGAAACACTCTTTGTGTAGAAACTGCCAGTGGATATTCGGAGCGCTAAGTGGGTAATAGTCCAAAAAGGAGTATCTTCAACTAAATACTACACAGAAGCATTCTGTGAAACTTCTGTCTGTTCTGTGCATTCAACTAAGAGAGTTGAAACTTACATTTGATTGAGCCGTTCTGAAACACTCTTTCTGTAGAAACTGCAATTGGACATTCTGAGCGCTAAGAGGCCTACATTGGGAAAAATAATATCTTCAAATAGAAACTACACAGAAGCATTGTGTGAAACTTATTTCTGATATGTGCATTCAGCTAACAGAGTTAAACCATACTTTTGATTGCGCAGTTCCGAACACTCTTTCTGTATAAAATGCAAGTGGACATTCGGAGCGCTAAGAGGGTAATAGTGGAAAAAGGAATATATTCAAATATAAACTGCACAGTAGCATTCTCTGAAACTTCTTGCTGTTCTGTGCATTCAACTAACAGAGTTGAAACTTACTTTTGATTGAGCCGTTCTGAAACAGTCTTTCTGTAGAAACTGCAATTGGACATTCTGAGCGCTAAGAGGCCTATGTTGGGAAAAAAAATATCTTCAAATAAAAACTACACAGAAGAAATGTGTGAAACTTATTTCCGATATGTGCATGCAGCTAACAGAGTTAAACCATACTTTTGATTGCGCAGTTCCGAACACTCTTTCTGTAAAAAATGCAAGTGGACATTCGGAGCGCTAAGAGAGTAATAGTGGAAAAAGGAATATATTCAAATATAAACTACACAGTAGCATTCTGTGAAACTTCTTTCTGTTCCGTGCATTCAACAAACAGAGTTGAACCTTACTTTTGATTGAGCCGTTCTGAAACACTCTTTCTGTAGAAAATGCAATTGGGCATTCTAAGCGCTAAGAGGCCTAAATTGGGAAAAAGAATATCTTCAAATAAAAACTACACAGATGCATTCTGTGAAACTTATTTCTGATCTGTAAATTCAGTTAACAGAGCTAAACCATATTTTTGATTGAGCAGTTATGAAACACTCTTTTTGTAGAAAATGCAAGTGGACATTCGGAGCGCTAAGTTTGTAATAGAGGAAAAAGGAATAACTCCAATTAAAAACTACACAGAAGCATTCTCTGAAACCCCTTTCTGTTCTCCGTATTCAACTAACAGAGTTGAGCCTTACTTCTGAAGGAGCAGTTCTGAAACACTCTTTGTGTAGAAAGTGCCAGTGGATATTCGGAGCGCTAAGTGGGTAATAGTCCAAAAAGGGGTATCTTCAACTAAATACTACACAGAAGCATTCTATGAAACTTCTGTCTGTTCTGTGCATTCAACTAAGAGAGTTGAACCTTACATTTGATTGAGCCGTTCTGAAACACTCTTTCTGTAGAAACTGCAATTGGACATTCTGAGCGCTAAGAGGCCTATATTGGGAAAAAAAATATCTTCAAATAAAAACTACACAGAAGCATTTTGTGAAACTTATTTCTGATATGTGCATTCAGCTAACAGAGTTAAACGATACTTTTGATTGCGCAGTTCAGAACACTCTTTCTGTAGAAAATGCAAGTGGACATTCGGAGCGCTAAGAGGGTAATAGTGGAAAAAGGAATATATTCAAATATAAACTACACAGTAGCATTCTCTGAAACTTCTTGCTGTTCTGTGCATTCAACTAACAGAGTTGAACCTTACTTTTGATTGAGCCGTTCTGAAACACTCTTTCTGTAGAAACTGCACCTGGACATTCTAAGCGCTAAGAGGCCTACATTGGGAAAAAGAATATTTACAAATAAAAACTACACAGAAGCATTCTGTGAAACTACTTTCTGTTCTGTTCATTCAACTAAAAGAGTTGAACGTTAGTTTTGATTGAGCCGTTCTGAAACACTCTTTCAGTAGAAAATGCAAGTGGAGATTCGGAGCACTAAGAGGGTATTAGTGGAAAAATGAATGTATTCAAATATAAACTACACAGAATCATTCTGTGAGACTTCTTTCTGATCTGTGCATTCAGATAACAGAGTTAAACCATACTTTTGATTGAGCAGATCTGAACACTCTTTCTGTAGAAAATGCAACTGGACATTCGTAGCGCTAAGTGGGTAATAGTGGAAAAAAGAATATGTTCAAATATAAACTACTCAGAAACATTGTATGAAACTTCTTCCTGTTCTGTGCATTCAACTAACAGAGTTGAAACTTACTTTTGATTGAGCCGTTCAGAAACACTCTTTGTGTAGAAACTGCAATTGGACATTCTGAGCGCTAAGAGGCCTATGTTGGGAAAAATAATAACTTCAAATAAAAACTACACAGAAGCATTGTGTGAAACTTATTTCTGATATGTGCATTCAGCTAACAGAGTTAAAACATACTTTTGATTGAGCAGTTCCGAACACTCTTTCTGTAGAAAATGCAAGTGGACTTTTGGAGCGCTAAGAGGGTAATAGTGGAAAAAGGAATATATTCAAATATAAACTACACAGTAGCATTCTGTGAAACTTCTTTCTGTTCTGTGCATTCAACTAACAGAGTTGAACCTTACTTTTGATCGAGCCGTTCTGAAACACTCTTTCTGTAGAAACTGCAATTGGACATTCTAAGCGCTAAGAGGCCTACATTGGGAAAAAGAATATCTTCAAATAAAAACTACACAGATGTATTCTGTGAAACTTATTTCTGATCTGTAAATTCAGTTAACAGAGCTAAACCATATTTTTGATTGAGCAGTTATGAAACACTCTTTTTGTAGAAAATGCAAGTGGACATTCGGAGCGCTAAGATTGTAATAGAGGAAAAAGGAATATCTCCAATTAAAAACTACACAGAAGCATTCTCTGAAACAACTTTCTATTCTCCGCATTCACCTAACAGAGTTGAGCCTTACTTTTGAAGGAGCAGTTCTGAAACACTCTTTGTGTAGAAACTGCCAGTGGATATTAGGAGCGCTAAGTGGGTAATAGTCCAAAAAGGAGTATCTTCAACTAAATACTACACAGAAGCATTCTGTGAAACTTCTTTCTGTTCTGTGCATTCAACTAAGAGAGTTGAACCTTACATTTGATTGAGCCATTCTGAAACACTCTTTCTGTAGAAACTGCAATTGGACATTCTGAGCGCTAAGGGGCCTATGTTGGGAAAAATAATATCTTCAAATAAAAACTACACAGAAGAATTGTTTGAAACTTATTTCTGATATGTGCATTCAGCTAACAGAGTTAAACCATACTTTTGATTGCGCAGTTCAGAACACTCTTTCTGTAGAAAATGCAAGTGGACATTCGGAACGCTAAGAGGGTAATAGTGGAAAAAGGAATATATTCAAATATAAACTACAAAGAAGCATTCTGTGAAACTTCTTTCTGTTCTGTGCATTCAACTACCAGGGTTGAACGTTACTTTTGATTGAGCCGTTCTGAAACACTCTTTCTGTAGAAACTGCAATAGGACATTCTGAGCGCTAAGAGGCCTATATTGGGAAAAAGAATATCTACAAATAAAAACTGCACAGAAGCATTCTGTGAAACTTCTTTCTGTTCAGTTCATTCAACTAAAAGAGTTGAACCTTAGTTTAGATTGAGCCGTTCTGAAACACTCTTTCTGTAGAAAATGCAAGTGGAGATTTGGAGCGCTAAGAGGGTAATAGTGGAAAAAGGAATGTCTTCAAATATAAACTACACGGAATCATTTTGTGAAACTTCTTTCTGATCTGTGCATTCAGCTAACAGAGTTAAACCATACTTTTGATTGAGCAGATCTGAACACTCTTTCTGTAGAAAATGCAACTGGACATTTGGAGCGCTAAGAGGGTAGTAGTGGAAAAAGGAATATATTCAAATATAAACTACACAGAAGCATTCTGTGAAACTTCTTTCTGATCTGAGCATTCAGCTAACAGAGTTAAACCATACTTTTGATTGAGCAGTTTTGAAACACTCTGTCTGTAGAAAATGCAACTGGACATTCGTAGCGCTAAGTGGGTAATAGTGGAAAAAAGAATATGTTCAAATATAAACTACACAGAAGCATTGTATGAAACTTCTTTCTGTTCTGTGCATTCAACTAACAGAGTTGAACCTTACATTTGATTGAGCTGTTCTGAAACACTCTTTCTGTAGAAACTGCAATTGGACATTCTGAGCGCTAAGAGGCCTATATTGGGAAAAATAATGACTACAAATAAAAACTACACAGAAGTATTCTGTGAAACTTCTTTCTGTTCTGTTCATTCAACTAAAAGAGTTGAACCTTAGTTTTGATTGAGCCGTTCTCAAACACTCTTTCTGTAGAAAATGCAAGTGGAGATTCGGAGCACTTAGAGGGTAATAGTGGAAAAAGGAATGTCTTCAAATATAAACTTCACAGAAACATTCTGTGAAACTTCTTTCTGATCTGTGCATTCAGCTAACAGAGTTAAACCATATTTTTGATTGAGCAGATCTGAACACTCTTTCTGTAGAAAATGCAACTGGACATTTGGAGCGCTAAGAGGGTAGTAGTGGAAAAAGGAATATATTCAAATATAAACTACACAGAAGCATTCTGTGAAACTAATTTCTGATCTGAGCATTCAGCTAACAGAGTTAAACCATACTTTTGATTGAGCAGTTTTGAAACACTCTGTCTGTAGAAAATGCAACTGGACATTCGTAGCGCTAAGTGGGTAATAGTGGAAAAAAGAATATGTTCAAATATAAACTACACAGAAGCATTGTATGAAAATTCTTTCTGTTCTGTGCATGCAACTAACAGAGTTGAACCTTACTTTTGATTGAGCCGTTCTGAAACACTCTTTCTTTAGAAACTGCAATTGGACATTCTGAGCGCTAAGAGGCCTATATTGGGAAAAAGAATGTCTACAAATAAAAACTACACAGAAGAATTGTGTGAAACTTCTTTCTGTTCTGTTTGTTCAACTAAAAGAGTTGAACCTTAGTTTTGATTGAGCCGTTCTGAAACACTCTTTCTGTAGAAAATGCAAGTGGAGATTCGGAGCGCTAAGAGGGTAATAGTGGAAAAAGGATTGTCTTCAAATATAAACTACAGAGAATCATTCGGTGAAACTTCTTTCTGATCTGTGCATTCAGCTAACAGAGTTAAACCATACTTTTGATTGAGCAGATCTGAACACTCTTTCTGTAGAAAATGCAACTGTACATTTGGAGCGCTAAGAGCGTAGTAGTGGAAAAAGGAATATATTCAAATATAAACTACACAGAAGCATTCTGTGAAACTTCTTTCTGTTCTGAGCATTCAGCTAACAGAGTTAAACCATACTTTTGATTGAGCAGTTTTGAAACACTCTGTCTGTAGAAAATGCAACTGGACATTCGTAGCGCTAAGTGGGTAATAGTGGAAAAAAAATATGTTCAAATATAAACTACACAGAAGCATTGTATGAAACTTCTTTCTGTTCTGTGCATTCAACTAACAGAGTTGAACCTTACTTTTGATTGAGCCGTTCTGAAACACTCTTTCTGTAGAAACTGCAATTGGACATTCTGAGCGCTAGGAGGCCTATATTGGGAAAAAGAATGTCGACAAATAAAAACTACACAGAAGAATTGTGTGAAACTTCTTCCTGTTCTGTTTGTTCAACTAAAAGTGTTGAACCTTAGTTTTGATTGAGCCGTTCTGAAACACTCTTTCTGTAGAAAATGCAAGTGGAGATTCGGAGCGCTAAGAGGGTAATAGTGGAAAAAGGAATGTCTCCAAATATAAACTACACAGAATCATTCTGTGAAACTTCTTTCTGATCTGTGCATTCAGCTAACGGAGTTAAACCATACTTTTGATTGAGCAGATCTGAACACTCTTTCTGTAGAAAATGCAACTGGACATTTGGAGCGCTAAGAGAGTAGTAGTGGAAAAAGGAATATATTCAAATATAAACTACACAGAAGCATTCTGTGAAACTTCTTTCTGATCTGAGCATTCAGCTAACAGAGTTAAACCATACTTTTGATTGAGCAGTTTTGAAAAACCCTGTCTGTAGAAAATGCAACTGGAAATTCGTAGCGCTAAGTGGGTAATAGTGGAAAAAGAATATGTTCAAATATAAACTACACAGAAGCATTGTATGAAACTTCTTTCTGTTCTGTGCATTCAACTAACAGAGTTGAACCTTACTTTTGATTGAGCCTTTCTGAAACACTCTTTCTGTAGAAACTGCAATTGGACATTCTGAGCGCTAAGAGGCCTTTTTTGGGAAAAATAATATCTGCAAATAAAAACAACACAGAAGCATTGTGTGAACCTTATTTCTGATATGTGCATTCAGCTAACAGAGTTAAACCATACTTTTGATTGCGCAGTGCTGAACACTCTTTCTGTAGAAAATGCAAGTGGACATTCGGAGCACTAAGAGAGTAATAGTGGAAAAAGGAATATATTCAAATATAAACTACACAGTAGCATTCTGTGAAACTTCTTTCTGTTCTGTGCATTCAACTAACAGAGTTGAACATTACTTTTGATTGAGACGTTCTGAAACACTCTTTCTGTAGAAACTGCAATTGGACATTCTGAGCACTAAGAGGCCTATATTGGGAAAAAGAATATCTACAAATAAAAACTACACAGAAGCATTTTGTGAAACTTCTTTCTGTTCTGTGCATTCAACTAAGAGAGTTGAACCTTACATTTGATTGAGCCGTTCTGAAACACTCTTTCTGTAGAAAATGCAATTGGACATTCTGAGCGCTAAGAGGCCTATATTGGGAAAAATAATATCTTCAAATAAAAACTACACAGAAGCATTGTGTGAAACTTATTTCTGATATGTGCATTCAGTTAACAGAGTTAAACCATACTTTTGATTGCGCAGTTCCGAACACTCTTTCTGTAGAAAATGCAAGTGGACATTCGGACCACTAAGAGGGTAATAGTGGAAAAAGGAATATATTTAAATATAAACTACACAGTAGCATTCTGTGAAACTTCTTTCTGTTCTGTGCATTCAACTAACATAGTTGAACCTTACTTTTGATTGAGCCGTTCTGAAACACTCTTTCTGTAGAAACTGCAATTGGGCATTCTAAGCGCTAAGAGGCCTACATTGGGAAAAAGAATATCTTCAAATAAAAGCTACACAGATGCATTCTGTGAAACTTATTTCTGTTCTGTAAATTCAGTTAACAGAGCTAAACCATATTTTTGATTGAGCAGTTATGAAATACTCTTTTTGTAGAAAATGCAAGTGGACATTCGGAGCGCTAAGATTGTAATAGAGGAAAAAGGAATATCTCCAATTAAAAACTACACAGAAGCATTCTCTGAAACCCCTTTCTGTTCTCCGCATTCAACTAACAGAGTTGAGCTTTACTTTTGAAGGAGCAGTTCTGAAACACTCTTTGTGTAGAAACTGCCAGTGGATATTCGGAGCGCTAAGTGGGTAATAGTCCAAAAAGTAGTATCTTCAACTAAATACTACACAGAAGCATTCTGTGAAACTTCTTTCTGTTCTGTGAATTCAACTAAGAGAGTTGAACCTTACATTTGATTGAGCCGTTCTGAAACAATCTACCTGTAGAAACTGCAATTGGACATTCTGAGCGTTAAGAGGCCTATATTGGGAAAAATAATATCTTCAAATAAAAACTACACAGAAGCATTGTTTGAAACTTATTTCTGATATGTGCATTCAGCTAACAGAATTAAACCATACTTTTGATTGCACAGTTCAGAACACTCTTTCTGTAGAAAATGCAAGTGGACATTCGGAGCGCTAAGAGGTTAATAGTGGAAAAAGGAATATATTCAAATATAAACTACAAAGAAGCATTCTGTGAAACTTCTTTCTGTTCTGTGCATTCAACTACCAGGGTTGAACGTTACTTTTGATTGAGCCGTTCTGAAACACTCTTTCTGTAGAAACTGCAATAGAACATTCTGAGCGCTAAGAGGCCTATATTGGGAAAAAGAATATCTACAAATAAAAACTGCACAGAAGCATTCTGTGAAACTTCTTTCTGTTCAGTTCATTCAACTAAAAGAGTTGAACCTTAGTTTTGATTGAGAAGTTCTGAAACACTCTTTCTGTAGAAAATGCAAGTGGAGATTTGGAGCGCTAAGAGGGTAATAGTTTAAAAAGGAATGTCTTCAAATATAAACTACACAGAATAATTTTGTGAAACTTCTTTCTGATCTGTGCATTCAGCTAACAGAGTTAAACCATACTTTTGATTGAGCAGATCTGAACACTCTTTCTGTAGAAAATGCAACTGGACATTTGGAGCGCTAAGAGGGTAGTAGTGGAAAAAGGAATACATTCAAATATAAACTACACAGAAGCATTCTGTGAAACTTCTTTCTGATCTGAGCATTCAGCTAACAGATTTAAACCATACTTTTGATTGAGCAGTTTTGAAACACTCTGTCTGTAGAAAATGCAACTGGACATTCGTAGCGCTAAGTGGGTAATAGTGGAAAAAAGAATATGTTCAAATATAAACTACACAGAAGCATTGTATGAAACTTCTTTCTGTTCTGTGCATTCAACTAACAGAATTGAACCTTACTTTTGATTGAGCTCTTCTGAAACACTCTTTCTGTAGAAACTGCAATTGGACATTCTGAGCGCTAAGAGGCCTATATTGGGAAAAATAATGACTACAAATAAAAACTACACAGAAGTATTCTGTGAAACTTCTTTCTGTTCTGTTCATTCAACTAAAAGAGTTGAACCTTAGTTTTGATTGAGCCGTTCTGAAACACTCTTTCTATAGAAAATGCAAGTGGAGATTCGGAGCGCTAAGAGGGTAATAGTGGAAAAAGGAATGTCTTCAAATATAAACTTCACAGAATCATTCTGTGAAACTTCTTTCTGATCTGTGCATTCAGCTAACAGAGTTAAACCATACTTTTGATTGAGCAGATCTGAACACTCTTTCTGTAGAAAATGCAACTGGACATTTGGAGCGCTAAGAGGGTAGTAGTGGAAAAAGGAATATATTCTAATATAAACTACACAGAAGCATTCTGTGAAACTACTTTCTGATCTGAGCATTCAGCTAACAGAGTTAAACCATACTTTTGATTGAGCAGTTTTGAAACACTCTGTCTGTAGAAAATGCAACTGGACATTCGTAGCGCTAAGTGGGTAATAGTGGAAAAAAGAATATGTTCAAACATAAACTACACAGAAGCATTGAATGAAACTACTTTCTGTTCTGCGCATTCAACTAACAGAGTTGAACCTTACTTTTGATTGAGCCTTTCTGAAACACTCTT
Source organism: Symphalangus syndactylus (assembly GCF_028878055.3). Classification (NCBI taxonomy): domain Eukaryota; kingdom Metazoa; phylum Chordata; class Mammalia; order Primates; family Hylobatidae; genus Symphalangus; species Symphalangus syndactylus. The sequence continues at coordinate 5,151,314 of NC_072445.2, read as the reverse complement.
TCTGTAGAAACTGCAATTGGACATTCTGAGCGCTAAGAGGCCTTTTTTGGGAAAAATAATATCTTCAAATAAAAACTACACAGAAGCATTGTGTGAAACTTATTTCTGATATGTGCATTCAGCTAACAGAGTTAAACCATACTTTTGATTGCGCAGTGTCGAACACTCTTTCTGTAGAAAATGCAAGTGGACATTCGGATCGCTAAGAGTGTATTAGTGGAAAAACGAATATATTCAAATATAAACTACACAGTAGCATTCTGTGAAACTTCTTTCTGTTCTGTGCATTCAACTAACAGAGTTGAACCTTACTTTTGATTGAGACGTTCTGAAACACTCTTTCTGTAGAAACTGCAATTGGACATTCTGAGCACTAAGAGGCCTATATTGGGAAAAAGAATATCTACAAATAAAAACTACACAGAAGCATTCTGTGAAACTACTTTGTGTTCTGTGCATTCAACTAAGAGAGTTGAACCTTACATTTGATTGAGCCGTTCTGAAACACTCTTTCTGTAGAAAATGCAATTGGACATTCTGAGCGCTAAGAGGCCTATATTGGGAAAAATAATATCTTCAAATAAAAACTACACAGAAGCATTGTGTGAAACTTATTTCTGATATGTGCATTCAGCTAACAGAGTTAAACCATACTTTTGATTGCGCAGTTCCGAACACTCTATCTGTAGAAAATGCAAGTGGACATTCGGAGCACTAAGAGGGTAATAGTGGAAAAAGGAATATATTTAAATATAAACTACACAGTAGCATTCTGTGAAACTTCTTTCTGTTCTGTGCATTCAACTAACATAGTTGAACCTTACTTTTGATTGAGCCGTTCTGAAACACTCTTTCTGTAGAAACTGCAATTGGACATTCTAAGCGCTAAGAGGCCTACATTGGGAAAAAGAGTATCTTCAAATAAAAGCTACACAGATGCATTCTGTGAAACTTATTTCTGTTCTGTAAATTCAGTTAACAGAGCTAAACCATATTTTTGATTGGGCAGTTATGAAACACTCTTTTTGTAGAAAATGCAAGTGGACATTCGGAGCGCTAAGATTGTAATAGAGGAAAAAGGAATATCTCCAATTAAAAACTACACAGAAGCATTCTCTGAAACCCCTTTCTGTTCTCCGCATTCAACTAACAGAGTTGAGCTTTACTTTTGAAGGAGCAGTTCTGATACACTCTTTGTGTAGAAACTGCCAGTGGATATTCGGAGCGCTAAGTGGGTAATAGTCCAAAAAGGAGTATCTTCAACTAAATACTACACAGAAGCATTCTGTGAAATTTCTTTCTGTTCTGTGAATTCAACTAAGAGAGTTGAACCTTACATTTGATTGAGCCGTTCTGAAACACTCTTTCTGTAGAAACTGCAATTGGACATTCTGAGCACTAAGAGGCCTATATTGGGAAAAAGAATATCTACAAATAAAAACTACACAGAAGCATTCTGTGAAACTTCTTTCTGTTCTGTGCATTCAACTAAGAGAGTTGAACCTTACATTTGATTGAGCCGTTCTGAAACACTCTTTCTGTAGAAAATGCAATTGGACATTCTGAGCGCTAAGAGGCCTATATTGGGAAAAATAATATCTTCAAATAAAAACTACACAGAAGCATTGTGTGAAACTTATTTCTGATATGTGCATTCAGCTAACAGAGTTAAACCATACTTTTGATTGCGCAGTTCCGAACACTCTATCTGTAGAAAATGCAAGTGGACATTCGGAGCACTAAGAGGGTAATAGTGGAAAAAGGAATATATTTAAATATAAACTACACAGTAGCATTCTGTGAAACTTCTTTCTGTTCTGTGCATTCAACTAACATAGTTGAACCTTACTTTTGATTGAGCCGTTCTGAAACACTCTTTCTGTAGAAACTGCAATTGGACATTCTAAGCGCTAAGAGGCCTACATTGGGAAAAAGAGTATCTTCAAATAAAAGCTACACAGATGCATTCTGTGAAACTTATTTCTGTTCTGTAAATTCAGTTAACAGAGCTAAACCATACTTTTGATTGAGCAGTTATGAAACACTCTTTTTGTAGAAAATGCAAGTGGACATTCGGAGCGCTAAGATTGTAATAGAGGAAAAAGGAATATCTCCAATTAAAAACTACACAGAAGCATTCTCTGAAACCCCTTTCTGTTCTCCGCATTCAACTAACAGAGTTGAGCTTTACTTTTGAAGGAGCAGTTCTGAAACACTCTTTGTGTAGAAACTGCCAGTGGATATTCGCAGCACTAAGTGGGTAATAATCCAAAAAGGAGTATCTTCAACTAAATACTACACAGAAGCATTCTGTGAAACTTCTTTCTGTTCTGTGAATTCAACTAAGAGAGTTGAACCTTACATTTGATTGAGCCGTTCTGAAACACTCTTTCTGTAGAAACTGCAATTGGACATTCTGAGCGTTAAGAGGCCTATATTGGGAAAAAAAATATCTTCAAATAAAAACTACACAGAAGCATTGTTTGAAATTTATTTCTGATATGTGCATTCAGCTAACAGAGTTAAACCATACTTTTGATTGCACAGTTCAGAACACTCTTTCTGTAGAAAATGCAAGTGGAGATTCGGAGCGCTAAGAGGGTAATAGTGGAAAAAGGAATGTCTTCAAACATAAACTACACAGAATCATTCGGTGAAACTTCTTTCTGATCTGTGCATTCAGCTAACAGAGTTAAACCATACTTTTGATTGCGCAGATCTGAACACTCTTTCTGTAGAAAATGCAACTGGACATTTGGAGCGCTAAGAGCGTAGTAGTGGAAAAAGGAATATATTCAAATATAAACTACACAGAAGCATTCTGTGAAACTTCTTTCTGATCTGAGCATTCAGCTAACAGAGTTAAACCATACTTTTGATTGAGCAGTTTTGAAACACTCTGTCTGTAGAAAATGCAACTGGACATTCGTAGCGCAAAGTGGGTAATAGTGGAAAAAAGAATATGTTCAAATATAAACTACACAGAAGCATTGTATGAAACTTCTTTCTGTTCTGTGCATGCAACTAACAGAGTTGAACCTTACTTTTGATTCAGCCTTACTGAAACACTCTTTCTGTAGAAAATGCAATTGGACATTCTGAGCGCTAAGAGGCCTATATTGGGAAAAAGAATGTCTACAAATAAAAACTACACAGAAGAATTGTGTGAAACTTCTTTCTGTTCTGTTTGTTCAACTAAAAGAGTTGAACCTTAGTTTTGATTGAGCCGTTCTGAAACACTCTTTCTGTAGAAAATGCAAGTGGAGATTCGGAGCGCTAAGAGGGTAATAGTGGAAAAAGGAATGTCTCCAAATATAAACTACACAGAATCATTCTGTGAAACTTCTTTCTGATCTGTGAATTCAGCTAACAGTGTTAAAACATACTTTTGATTGAGCAGATCTGAACAGTCTTTCTGTAGAAAATGCAACTGGACATTTGGAGCGCTAAGAGAGTAGTAGTGGAAAAAGGAATATATTCAAATATAAACTACACAGAAGCATTCTGTGAAACTTCTTTCTGATCTGAGCATTCAGCTAACAGAGTTAAACCATACTTTTGATTGAGCAGTTTTGAAACACTCTGTCTGTAGGAAATGCAACTGGACATTCGTAGCGCTAAGTGGGTAATAGTGGAAAAAAGAATATGTTCAAATATAAACTACACAGAAGCATTGTATGAAACTTCTTTCTGTTCTGTGCATTCAACTAACAGAGTTGAACTTACTTTTGATTGAGCCTTTCTGAAACACTCTTTCTGTAGAAAGTGCAATTGGACATTCTGAGCGCTAAGAGGCCCCTATTGGGAAAAATAATATCTTCAAATAAAAACTACACAGAAGCATTGTGTGAAACTTATTTCTGATATGTTCATTAAGCTAACAGAGTTAAACCATACTTTTGATTGCACAGTTCTGAACACTCTTTCTGTAGAAAATGCAAGTGGACATTGGGAGCGCTAAGAGGGTAATAGTGGAAAAAGGAATATATTCAAATATAAACTACACAGTAGCATTCTGTGAAAATTCTTTCTGTTCTGTGCATTCAACTAACAGATTTGAACCTTACTTTTGATTGAGCCGTTCTGAAACACTCTTTCTGTAGAAACTGCAATTGGACATTCTGAGCGCTAAGAGGCCTATATTGGGAAAAATAATATCTTCAAATAAAAACTACACAGAAGCATTGTGTGAAACTTATTTCTGATATGTTCATTAAGCTAACAGAGTTAAACCATACTTTTGATTGCGCAGTTCTGAACACTCTTTCTGTAGAAAATGCAAGTGGACATTCGGAGCGCTAAGAGGGTAATAGTGGAAAAAGGAATATATCCAAATATAAACTACACAGTAGCATTCTGTGAAAATTCTTTCTGTTCTGTGCATTCAACTAACAGAGTTGAACCTTACTTTTGATTGAGCCGTTCTGAAACACTCTTTCTGTAGAAACTGCAATTGGACATGCTAAGCGCTAAGAGGCCTACAATGGGAAAAAGAATATCTTCAAATAAAAACTACACAGATGCATTCTGTGAAACTTATTTCTGATATGTGCATTCAGCTAACAGAGATAAAACATATTTTTGATTGAGCAGTTATGAAACACTCTTTTTGTAGAAAATGCAAGTGGAGATTCGGAGCGCTAAGTGGGTAATAGTGGAAAAAGGAATGTCTTCAAATATAAACTACACAGAATCATTCGGTGAAACTTCTTTCTGATCTGTGCATTCAGCTAACAGAGTTAAACCATACTTTTGATTGAGCAGATCTGAACACTCTTTCTGTAGAAAATGCAACTGGACATTTGGAGCGCTAAGAGCGTAGTAGTGGAAAAAGGAATATATTCAAATATAAACTACACAGAAGCATTCTGTGAAACTTCTTTCTGATCTGAGCATTCAGCTAACAGAGTTAAACCATACTTTTGATTGAGCAGTTTTGAAACACTCTGTCTGTAGAAAATGCAACTGGACATTCGTAGCGCTAAGTGGGTAATAGTGGAAAAAAGAATATGTTCAAATATAAACTACACAGAAGCATTGTATGAAACTTCTTTCTGTTCTGTGCATTCAACTAACAGAGTTGAACCTTACTTTTGATTGAGCCTTTCTGAAACACTCTTTCTGTAGAAACTGCAATTGGACATTCTGAGCGCTAAGAGGCCTCTATTGGGAAAAATAATATCTTCAAATAAAAACTACACAGAAGCATTGTGTGAAACTTATTTCTGATATGTTCATTAAGCTAACAGAGTTAAACCATACTTTTGATTGCGCAGTTCTGAACACTCTTTCTGTAGAAAATGCAAGTGGACATTCGGAGCGCTAAGAGGGTAATAGTGGAAAAAGGAATATATTCAAATATAAACTACACAGTAGCATTCTGTGAAAATTCTTTCTGTTCTGTGCATTCAACTAACAGAGTTGAACCTTACTTTTGATTGAGCCGTTCTGAAACACTCTTTCTGTAGAAACTGCAATTGGACATGCTAAGCGCTAAGAGGCCTACATTGGGAAAAAGAATATCTTCAAATAAAAACTACACAGATGCATTCTGTGAAACTTATTTCTGATCTGTAAATTCAGTTAACAGAGATAAAACATATTTTTGATTGAGCAGTTATGAAACACTCTTTTTGTAGAAAATGCAAGTGGAGATTCGGAGCGCTAAGAGGGTAATAGTGGAAAAAGGAATGTCTTCAAATATAAACTACACAGAATCATTCGGTGAAACTTCTTTCTGATCTGTGTATTCAGCTAACAGAGTTAAACCATACTTTTGATTGAGTAGATCTGAACACTCTTTCTGTAGAAAATGCAACTGGACATTTGGAGCGCTAAGAGCGTAGTAGTGGAAAAAGGAATATATTCAAATATAAACTACACAGAAGCATTCTGTGAAACTTCTTTCTGATCTGAGCATTCAGCTAACAGAGTTAAACCATACTTTTGATTGAGCAGTTTTGAAACACTCTGTCTGTAGAAAATGCAACTGGACATTCGTAGCGCTAAGTGGGTAATAGTGGACAAAAGAATATGTTCAAATATAAACTACACAGAAGCATTGTATGAAACTACTTTCTGTTCTGTGCATTCAACTAACAGAGTTGAACCTTACTTTTGATTGAGCCTTTCTGAAACACTCTTTCTGTAGAAACTGCAATTGGACATTCTGAGCGCTAGGAGGCCTATATTGGGAAAAAGAATGTCGACAAATAAAAACTACACAGAAGAATTGTGTGAAACTTCTTTCTGTTCTGTTTGTTCAGCTAAAAGAGTTGAACCTTAGTTTTGATTGAGCCGTTCTGAAACACTCTTTCTGTAGAAAATGCAAGGGGAGATTCGGAGCGCTAAGATTGTAATAGTGGAAAAAGGAATGTCTCCAAATATAAACTACACAGAATCATTCTGTGAAACTTCTTTCTGATCTGTGCATTCAGCTAACAGAGTTAAACCATACTTTTGATTGAGCAGATCTGAATACTCTTTCTGTAGAAAATGCAACTGGACATTTGGAGCGCTAAGAGAGTAGTAGTGGAAAAAGGAATATATTCAAATATAAACTACACAGAAGCATTCTGTGAAACTTCTTTCTGATCTGAGCATTCAGCTAACAGAGTTAAACCATACTTTTGATTGAGCAGATTTGAAACACTCTGTCTGTAGAAAATGCAACTGGACATTCGTAGCGCAAAGTGTGTAATAGTGGAAAAAAGAATATGTTCAAATATAAACTACACAGAAGCATTGTATGAAACTTCTTTCTGTTCTGTGCATTCAACTAACAGAGTTGAACCTTACTTTTGATTGAGCCTTTCTGAAACACTCTTTCTGTAGAAACTGCAATTGGACATGCTAAGCGCTAAGAGGCCTCCATTGGGAAAAATAATATCTTCAAATAAAAACTACACAGAAGCATTTTGTGAAACTTATTTCTGATATGTTCATTAAGCTAACAGAGTTAAACCATACTTTTGATTGCGCAGTTCTGAACACTCTTTCTGTAGAATATTCAAGTGGACATTCGGAGCGCTAGGAGGGTAATAGTGGAAAAAGGAATATATTCAAATATAAACTACACAGTAGCATTCTGTGAAAATTCTTTCTATTCTGTGCATTCAACTAACAGAGTTGAACCTTACTTTTGATTGAGCCGTTCTGAAACACTCTTTCTGTAGAAACTGCAATTGGACATGCTAAGCGCTAAGAGGCCTACAATGGGAAAAAGAATATCTTCAAATAAAAACTACACAGATGCATTCTGTGAAACTTATTTCTGATATGTGCATTCAGCTAACAGAGATAAAACATATTTTTGATTGAGCAGTTATGAAACACTCTTTTTGTAGAAAATGCAAGTGGAGATTCGGAGCGCTAAGTGGGTAATAGTGGAAAAAGGAATGTCTTCAAATATAAACTACACAGAATCATTCGGTGAAACTTCTTTCTGATCTGTGCATTCAGCTAACAGAGTTAAACCATACTTTTGATTGAGCAGATCTGAACACTCTTTCTGTAGAAAATGCAACTGGACATTTGGAGCGCTAAGAGCGTAGTAGTGGAAAAAGGAATATATTCAAATATAAACTACACAGAAGCATTCTGTGAAACTTCTTTCTGATCTGAGCATTCAGCTAACAGAGTTAAACCATACTTTTGATTGAGCAGTTTTGAAACACTCTGTCTGTAGAAAATGCAACTGGACATTCGTAGCGCTAAGTGGGTAATAGTGGAAAAAAGAATATGTTCAAATATAAACTACACAGAAGCATTGTATGAAACTTCTTTCTGTTCTGTGCATTCAACTAACAGAGTTGAACCTTACTTTTGATTGAGCCTTTCTGAAACACTCTTTCTGTAGAAAGTGCAATTGGACATTCTGAGCGCTAAGAGGCCTCTATTGGGAAAAATAATATCTTCAAATAAAAACTACACAGAAGCATTGTGTGAAACTTATTTCTGATATGTTCATTAAGCTAACAGAGTTAAACCATACTTTTGATTGCGCAGTTCTGAACACTCTTTCTGTAGAAAATGCAAGTGGACATTCGGAGCGCTAAGAGGGTAATAGTGGAAAAAGGAATATATTCAAATATAAACTACACAGTAGCATTCTGTGAAAATTCTTTCTGTTCTGTGCATTCAACTAACAGTGTTGAACCTTACTTTTGATTGAGCCGTTCTGAAACACTCTTTCTGTAGAAACTGCAATTGGACATGCTAAGCGCTAAGAGGCCTACATTGGGAAAAATAATATCTTCAAATAAAAACTACACAGATGCATTCTGTGAAACTTATTTCTGATCTGTAAATTCAGTTAACAGAGATAAAACATATTTTTGATTGAGCAGTTATGAAACACTCTTTTTGTAGAAAATGCAAGTGGAGATTCGGAGCGCTAAGAGGGTAATAGTGGAAAAAGGAATGTCTTCAAATATAAACTACACAGAATCATTCGGTGAAACTTCTTTCTGATCTGTGTATTCAGCTAACAGAGTTAAACCATACTTTTGATTGAGTAGATCTGAACACTCTTTCTGTAGAAAATGCAACTGGACATTTGGAGCGCTAAGAGCGTAGTAGTGGAAAAAGGAATATATTCAAATATAAACTACACAGAAGCATTCTGTGAAACTTCTTTCTGATCTGAGCATTCAGCTAACAGAGTTAAACCATACTTTTGATTGAGCAGTTTTGAAACACTCTGTCTGTAGAAAATGCAACTGGACATTCGTAGCGCTAAGTGGGTAATAGTGGAAAAAAAATATGTTCAAATATAAACTACACAGAAGCATTGTATGAAACTTCTTTCTGTTCTGTGCATTCAACTAACAGAGTTGAACCTTACTTTTGATTGAGCCGTTCTGAAACACTCTTTCTGTAGAAACTGCAATTGGATATTCTGAGCGCTAGGAGGCCTATATTGGGAAAAAGAATGTCGACAAATAAAAACTACACAGAAGAATTGTGTGAAACTTCTTTCTGTTCTGTTTGTTCAACTAAAAGAGTTGAACCTTAGTTTTGATTGAGCCGTTCTGAAACACTCTTTCTGTAGAAAATGCAAGTGGAGATTCGGAGCGCTAAGAGGGTAATAGTGGAAAAAGGAATGTCTCCAAATATAAACTACACAGAATCATTCTGTGAAACTTCTTTCTGATCTGTGCATTCAGCTAACAGACTTAAACCATACTTTTGATTGAGCAGATCTGAACACTCTTTCTGTAGAAAATGCAACTGGACATTTGGAGCTCTAAGAGAGTAGTAGTGGAAAAAGGAATATATTCAAATATAAACTACACAGAAGCATTCTGTGAAATTTCTTTCTGATCTGAGCATTCAGCTAACAGAGTTAAACCATACTTTTGATTGAGCAGTTTTGAAACACTCTGTCTGTAGAAAATGCAACTGGACATTCGTAGCGCTAAGTGGGTAATAGTGGAAAAAAGAATATGTTCAAATATAAACTTCACAGAAGAATTGTATGAAACTTCTTTCTGTTCTGTGCATTCAACTAACAGAGTTGAACCTTACATTTGATTGAGCCTTTCTGAAACACTCTTTCTGTAGAAACTGCAATTGGACATTCTGAGCGCTAAGAGGCCTATATTGGGAAAAATAATATCTTCAAATAAAAACTACACAGAAGCATTGTGTGAAACTTATTTCTGATATGTTCATTAAGCTAACAGAGTTAAACCATACTTTTGATTGCGCAGTTCTGAACACTCTTTCTGTAGAAAATGCAAGTGGACATTCGGATCGCTAAGAGGGTAATAGTGGAGAAAGGAATATATTCAAATATAAACTACACAGTAGCATTCTGTGAAAATTCTTTCTGTTCTGTGCATTCAACTAACAGTGTTGAAACTTACTTTTGATTGAGCCGTTCTGAAACACTCTTTCTGTAGAAACTGCAATTGGACATGCTAAGCGCTAAGAGGCCTACAATGGGAAAAAGAATATCTTCAAATGAAAACTACACAGATGCATTCTGTGAAACTTATTTCTGATCTGTAAATTCAGTTAACAGAGCTAAACCATATTTTTGATTGAGCAGTTATGAAACACTCTTTTTGTAGAAAATTCAAGTGGACATTCGGAGCGCTAAGATTGTAATAGAGGAAAAAGGAATATCTCCAATTAAAAATTACACAGAAGCATTCTCTGAAACCCCTTTCTGTTCTCCGCATTCAACTAACAGAGTTGAGCCTTACTTTTGAAGGAGCAGTTCTGAAACACTCTTTGTGTAGAAACTGCCAGTGGATATTCAGAGCGCTAAGTGGGTAATAGTCCAAAAAGGAGTATCTGCAACTAAATACTACACAGAAGCATTCTGTGAAACTACTTTCTGTTCTGCGCATTCAACTAAGAGAGTTGAACCTTACATTTGATTGAGCCGTTCTGAAACTCTCTTTCTGTAGAAACTGCAATTGGACATTCTGAGCGTTAAGAGGCCTATATTGGGAAAAAAAATATCTTCAAATAAAAACTACACAGAAGCATTGTTTGAAACTTATTTCTGATATGTGCCTTCAGCTAACAGAGTTAAACCATACTTTTGATTGCACAGTTCAGAACACTCTTTCTGTAGAAAATGCAAGTGGAGATTCGTAGCGCTAAGTGGGTAATAGTGGAAAAAAGAATATGTTCAAATATAAACTACACAGAAGCATTGTATGAAACTACTTTCTGTTCTGTGCATTCAACTAACAGAGTTGAACCTTACTTTTGATTGAGCCTTTCTGAAACACTCTTTCTGTAGAAACTGCAATTGGACATTCTGAGCGCTAGGAGGCCTATATTGGGAAAAAGAATGTCGACAAATAAAAACTACACAGAAGAATTGTGTGAAACTTCTTTCTGTTCTGTTTGTTCAGCTAAAGGAGTTGAACCTTAGTTTTGATTGAGCCGTTCTGAAACACTCTTTCTGCAGAAAATGCAAGGGGAGATTCGGAGCGCTAAGATTGTAATAGTGGAAAAAGGAATGTCTCCAAATATAAACTACACAGAATCATTCTGTGAAACTTCTTTCTGATCTGTGCATTCAGCTAACAGAGTTAAACCATACTTTTGATTGAGCAGATCTGAATACTCTTTCTGTAGAAAATGCAACTGGACATTTGGAGCGCTAAGAGAGTAGTAGTGGAAAAAGGAATATATTCAAATATAAACTACACAGAAGCATTCTGTGAAACTTCTTTCTGATCTGAGCATTCAGCTAACAGAGTTAAACCATACTTTTGATTGAGCAGATTTGAAACACTCTGTCTGTAGAAAATGCAACTGGACATTCGTAGCGCAAAGTGTGTAATAGTGGAAAAAAGAATATGTTCAAATATAAACTACACAGAAGCACTGTATGAAACTTCTTTCTGTTCTGTGCATTCAACTAACAGAGTTGAACCTTACTTTTGATTGAGCCTTTCTGAAACACTCTTTCTGTAGAAACTGCAATTGGACATGCTAAGCGCTAAGAGGCCTCCATTGGGAAAAATAATATCTTCAAATAAAAACTACACAGAAGCATTTTGTGAAACTTATTTCTGATATGTTCATTAAGCTAACAGAGTTAAACCATACTTTTGATTGCGCAGTTCTGAACACTCTTTCTGTAGAAAATTCAAGTGGACATTCGGAGCGCTAAGAGGGTAATAGTGGAAAAAGGAATATATTCAAATATAAACTACACAGTAGCATTCTGTGAAAATTCTTTCTATTCTGTGCATTCAACTAACAGAGTTGAACCTTACTTTTGATTGAGCCGTTCTGAAACACTCTTTCTGTAGAAACTGCAATTGGACATGCTAAGCGCTAAGAGGCCTACATTGGGAAAAAGAATATCTTCAAATAAAAACTACACAGATGCATTCTGTGAAACATATTTCTGATCTGTAAATTCAGTTAACAGAGATAAAACATATTTTTGATTGAGCAGTTATGAAAAACTCTTTTTGTAGAAAATGCAAGTGGAGATTCGGAGCGCTAAGAGTGTAATAGTGGAAAAAGGAATGTCTTCAAATATAAACTACACAGAATCATTCGGTGAAACTTCTTTCTGATCTGTGCATTCAGCTAACAAAGTTAAACCATACTTTTGATTGAGCAGATCTGAACACTCTTTCTGTAGAAAATGCAACTGGACATTTGGAGCGCTAAGAGCGTAGTAGTGGAAAAAGGAATATATTCAAATATAAACTACACAGAAGCATTCTGTGAAACTTCTTTCTGATATGAGCATTCAGCTAACAGATTTAAAACATACTTTTGATTGAGCAGTTTTGAAACACTCTGTCTGCAGAAAATGCAACTGGACATTCGTAGCGCTAAGTGGGTAATAGTGGAAAAAAGAATATGTTCAAATATAAACTACACAGAAGCATTGTATGAAACTTCTTTCTGTTCGGTGCATTCAACTAACAGAGTTGAACCTTACTTTTGATTGAGCCGTTCTGAAACACTCTTTCTGTAGAAACTGCAATTGGACATTGTGAGGGCTAGGAGGCCTATATTGGGAAAAAGAATGTCTACAAATAAAAACTACACAGAATAATTGTGTGAAACTTCTTTCTGTTCTGTTTGTTCAACTAAAAGAGTTGAACCTTAGTTTTGATAGAGCCGTTCTGAAACACTCTTTCTGTAGAAAATGCAAGTGGAGATTCGGAGCGCTAAGAGGGTAATAGTGGAAAAAGGAATGTCTCCAAATATAAACTACACAGAATCATTCTGTGAAACTTCTTTCTGATCTGTGCATTCAGCTAACAGAGTTAAACCATACTTTTGATTGAGCGGATCTGAACACTCTTTCTGTAGAAAATGCAACTGGACATTTGGAGCGCTAAGAGAGTAGTAGTGGAAAAAGGAATATATTCAAATATAAACTACACAGAAGCATTCTGTGAAACTTCTTTCTGATCTGAGCATTCAGCTAACAGAGTTAAACCATACTTTTGATTGAGCAGTTTTGAAACACTCTGTCTGTAGAAAATGCAACTGGACATTCGTAGCGCTAAGTGGGTAATAGTGGAAAAAAGAATATGTTCAAATATAAACTACACAGAAGCATTGTATGAAACTTCTTTCTGTTCTGTGCATTCAACTAACCGAGTTGAACCTTACTTTTGATTGAGCCTTTCTGAAACACTCTTTCTGTAGAAACTGCAATTGGACATTCTGAGCGCTAAGAGGCCTCTATTGGGAAAAATAATATCTTCAAATAAAAACTACACAGAAGAATTTTGTCAAACTTATTTCTGATATGTTCATTAAGCTAACAGAGTTAAACCATACTTTTGATTGCGCAGTTCTGAACACTCTTTCTGTAGAAAATGCAAGTGGACATTCGGAGCGCTAAGAGGGTAATAGTGGAAAAAGGAATATATTCAAATATAAACTACACAGTAGCATTCTGTGAAAATTCTTTCTGTTCTGTGCATTCAACTAACAGAGTTGAACCTTACTTTTGATTGAGCCGTTCTGAAACACTCTTTCTGTAGAAACTGCAATTGGACATGCTAAGCGCTAAGAGGCCTACATTGGGAAAAAGAATATCTTCAAATAAAAACTACACAGATGCATTCTGTGAAACTTATTTCTGATGTGTAAATTCAGTTATCAGAGATAAAACATATTTTTGATTGAGCAGTTATGAAACACTCTTTTTGTAGAAAATGCAAGTGGAGATTCGGAGCGCTAAGAGGGTAATAGTGGAAAAAGGAATGTCTTCAAATATAAACTACACAGAATCATTCGGTGAAACTTCTTTCTGATCTGTGCATTCAGCTAACAGAGTTAAACCATACTTTTGATTGAGTAGATCTGAACACTCTTTCTGTAGAAAATGCAACTGGACATTTGGAGCGCTAAGAGCGTAGTAGTGGAAAAAGGAATATATTCAAATATAAACTACACAGAAGCATTCTGTGAAACTTCTTTCTGATCTGAGCATTCAGCTAACAGAGTTAAACCATACTTTTGATTGAGCAGATTTGAAACACTCTGTCTGTAGAAAATGCAACTGGACATTCGTAGCGCAAAGTGTGTAATAGTGGAAAAAAGAATATGTTCAAATATAAACTACACAGAAGCATTGTATGAAACTTCTTTCTGTTCTGTGCATTCAACTAACAGAGTTGAACCTTACTTTTGATTGAGCCTTTCTGAAACACTCTTTCTGTAGAAACTGCAATTGGACATGCTAAGCGCTAAGAGGCCTCCATTGGGAAAAAAAGTATCTTCAAATAAAAACTACACAGAAGCATTTTGTGAAACTTATTTCTGATATGTTCATTAAGCTAACAGAGTTAAACCATACTTTTGATTGCGCAGTTCTGAACACTCTTTCTGTAGAAAATGCAAGTGGACATTCGGAGCGCTAAGAGGGTAATAGTGGAAAAAGGAATATATTCAAATATAAACTACACAGTAGCATTCTGTGAAAATTCTTTCTATTCTGTGCATTCAACTAACAGAGTTGAACCTTACTTTTGATTGAGCCGTTCTGAAACACTCTTTCTGTAGAAACTGCAATTGGACATGCTAAGCGCTAAGAGGCCTACATTGGGAAAAAGAATATCTTCAAATAAAAACTACACAGATGCATTCTGTGAAACATATTTCTGATCTGTAAATTCAGTTAACAGAGATAAAACATATTTTTGATTGAGCAGTTATGAAAAACTCTTTTTGTAGAAAATGCAAGCGGAGATTCGGAGCGCTAAGAGTGTAATAGTGGAAAAAGGAATGTCTTCAAATATAAACTACACAGAATCATTCGGTGAAACTTCTTTCTGATCTGTGCATTCAGCTAACAAAGTTAAACCATACTTTTGATTGAGCAGATCTGAACACTCTTTCTGTAGAAAATGCAACTGGACATTTGGAGCGCTAAGAGCGTAGTAGTGGAAAAAGAAATATATTCAAATATAAACTACACAGAAGCATTCTGTGAAACTTCTTTCTGATCTGAGCATTCAGCTAACAGAGTTAAACCATACTTTTGATTGAGCAGTTTTGAAACACTCTGTCTGTAGAAAATGCAACTGGACATTCGTAGCGCTAAGTGGGTAATAGTGGAAAAAAGAATATGTTCAAATATAAACTACACAGAAGCATTGTATGAAACTTCTTTCTGTTCTGTGCATTCAACTAACAGAGTTGAACCTTACTTTTGATTGAGCCGTTCTGAAACACTCTTTCTGTAGAAACTGCAATTGGATATTCTGAGCGCTAGGAGGCCTATATTGGGAAAAAGAATGTCGACAAATAAAAACTACACAGAAGAATTGTGTGAAACTTCTTTCTGTTCTGTTTGTTCAACTAAAAGACTTGAACCTTAGTTTTGATTGAGCCGTTCTGAAACACTCTTTCTGAAGAAAATGCAAGTGGAGATTCGGAGCGCTAAGAGGGTAATAGTGGATAAAGGAATGTCTCCAAATATAAACTACACAGAATCATTCTGTGAAACTTCTTTCTGATCTGTGCATTCAGCTAACAGACTTAAACCATACTTTTGATTGAGCAGATCTGAACACTCTTTCTGTAGAAAATGCAACTGGACATTTGGAGCGCTAAGAGAGTAGTAGTGGAAAAAGAAATATATTCAAATATAAACTACACAGAAGCATTCTGTGAAATTTATTTCTGATCTGAGCATTCAGCTAACAGAGTTAAACCATACTTTTGATTGAGCAGTTTTGAAACACTCTGTCTGTAGAAAATGCAACTGGACATTCGTAGCGCTAAGTGGGTAATAGTGGAAAAAAGAATATGTTCAAATATAAACTTCACAGAAGAATTGTATGAAACTTCTTTCTGTTCTGTGCATTCAACTAACAGAGTTGAACCTTACATTTGATTGAGCCTTTCTGAAACACTCTTTCTGTAGAAACTGCAATTGGACATTCTGAGCGCTAAGAGGCCTATATTGGGAAAAATAATATCTTCAAATAAAAACTACACAGAAGCATTGTGTGAAACTTATTTCTGATATGTTCATTAAGCTAACAGAGTTAAACCATACTTTTGATTGCGCAGTTCTGAACACTCTTTCTGTAGAAAATGCAAGTGGACATTCGGATCGCTAAGAGGGTAATAGTGGAGAAAGGAATATATTCAAATATAAACTACACAGTAGCATTCTGTGAAAATTCTTTCTGTTCTGTGCATTCAACTAACAGTGTTGAAACTTACTTTTGATTGAGCCGTTCTGAAACACTCTTTCTGTAGAAACTGCAATTGGACATGCTAAGCGCTAAGAGGCCTACAATGGGAAAAAGAATATCTTCAAATAAAAACTACACAGATGCATTCTGTGAAACTTATTTCTGATCTGTAAATTCAGTTAACAGAGCTAAACCATATTTTTGATTGAGCAGTTATGAAACACTCTTTTTGTAGAAAATTCAAGTGGACATTCGGAGCGCTAAGATTGTAATAGAGGAAAAAGGAATATCTCCAATTAAAAATTACACAGAAGCATTCTCTGAAACCCCTTTCTGTTCTCCGCATTCAACTAACAGAGTTGAGCCTTACTTTTGAAGGAGCATTTCTGAAACACTCTTTGTGTAGAAACTGCCAGTGGATATTCAGAGCGCTAAGTGGGTAATAGTCCAAAAAGGAGTATCTTCAACTAAATACTACACAGAAGCATTCTGTGAAACTACTTTCTGTTCTGCGCATTCAACTAAGAGAGTTGAACCTTACATTTGATTGAGCCGTTCTGAAACTCTCTTTCTGTAGAAACTGCAATTGGACATTCTGAGCGTTAAGAGGCCTATATTGGGAAAAAAAATATCTTCAAATAAAAACTACACAGAAGCATTGTTTGAAACTTATTTCTGATATGTGCCTTCAGCTAACAGAGTTAAACCATACTTTTGATTGCACAGTTCAGAACACTCTTTCTGTAGAAAATGCAAGTGGAGATTGGTAGCGCTAAGTGGCTAATAGTGGAAAAAAGAATATGTTCAAATATAAACTACACAGAAGCATTGTATGAAACTACTTTCTGTTCTGTGCATTCAACTAACAGAGTTGAACCTTACTTTTGATTGAGCCTTTCTGAAACACTCTTTCTGTAGAAACTGCAATTGGACATTCTGAGCGCTAGGAGGCCTATATTGGGAAAAAGAATGTCGACAAATAGAAACTACACAGAAGAATTGTGTGAAACTTCTTTCTGTTCTGTTTGTTCAGCTAAAAGAGTTGAACCTTAGTTTTGATTGAGCCGTTCTGAAACACTCTTTCTGTAGAAAATGCAAGGGGAGATTCGGAGCGCTAAGATTGTAATAGTGGAAAAAGGAATGTCTCCAAATATAAACTACACAGAATCATTCTGTGAAACTTCTTTCTGATCTGTGCATTCAGCTAACAGAGTTAAACCATACTTTTGATTGAGCAGATCTGAATACTCTTTCTGTAGAAAATGCAACTGGACATTTGGAGCGCTAAGAGAGTAGTAGTGGAAAAAGGAATATATTCAAATATAAACTACACAGAAGCATTCTGTGAAACTTCTTTCTGATCTGAGCATTCAGCTAACAGAGTTAAACCATACTTTTGATTGAGCAGATTTGAAACACTCTGTCTGTAGAAAATGCAACTGGACATTCGTAGCGCAAAGTGTGTAATAGTGGAAAAAAGAATATGTTCAAATATAAACTACACAGAAGCATTGTATGAAACTTCTTTCTGTTCTGTGCATTCAACTAACAGAGTTGAACCTTACTTTTGATTGAGCCTTTCTGAAACACTCTTTCTGTAGAAACTGCAATTGGACATGCTAAGCGCTAAGAGGCCTCCATTGGGAAAAAAAATATCTTCAAATAAAAACTACACAGAAGCATTTTGTGAAACTTATTTCTGATATGTTCATTAAGCTAACAGAGTTAAACCATACTTTTGATTGCGCAGTTCTGAACACTCTTTCTGTAGAAAATGCAAGTGGACATTCGGAGCGCTAAGAGGGTAATAGTGGAAAAAGGAATATATTCAAATATAAACTACACAGTAGCATTCTGTGAAAATTCTTTCTATTCTGTGCATTCAACTAACAGAGTTGAACCTTACTTTTGATTGAGCCGTTCTGAAACACTCTTTCTGTAGAAACTGCAATTGGACATGCTAAGCGCTAAGAGGCCTACATTGGGAAAAAGAATATCTTCAAATAAAAACTACACAGATGCATTCTATGAAACATATTTCTGATCTGTAAATTCAGTTAACAGAGATAAAACATATTTTTGATTGAGCAGTTATGAAAAACTCTTTTTGTAGAAAATGCAAGTGGAGATTCGGAGCGCTAAGAGTGTAATAGTGGAAAAAGGAATGTCTTCAAATATAAACTACACAGAATCATTCGGTGAAACTTCTTTCTGATCTGTGCATTCAGCTAACAAAGTTAAACCATACTTTTGATTGAGCAGATCTGAACACTCTTTCTGTAGAAAATGCAACTGGACATTTGGAGCGCTAAGAGCGTAGTAGTGGAAAAAGGAATATATTCAAATATAAACTACACAGAAGCATTCTGTGAAACTTCTTTCTGATCTGAGCATTCAGCTAACAGAGTTAAACCATACTTTTGATTTAGCAGTTTTGAAACACTCTGTCTGCAGAAAATGCAACTGGACTTTCGTAGCGCTAAGTGGGTAATAGTGGAAAAAAGAATATGTTCAAATATAAACTACACAGAAGCATTGTATGAAACTTCTTTCTGTTCTGTGCATTCAACTAACAGAGTTGAACCTTACTTTTGATTGAGCCGTTCTGAAACACTCTTTCTGTAGAAACTGCAATTGGACATTGTGAGGGCTAGGAGGCCTATATTGGGAAAAAGAATGTCTACAAATAAAAACTACACAGAAGAATTGTGTGAAACTTCTTTCTGTTCTGTTTGTTCAACTAAAGGAGTTGAACCTTAGTTTTGATAGAGCCGTTCTGAAACACTCTTTCTGTAGAAAATGCAAGTGGAGATTCGGAGCACTAAGAGGGTAATAGTGGAAAAAGGAATGTCTCCAAATATAAACTACACAGAATCATTCTGTGAAACTTCTTTCTGATCTGTGCATTCAGCTAACAGACTTAAACCATACTTTTGATTGAGCAGATCTGAACACTCTTTCTGTAGAAAATGCAACTGGACATTTGGAGCGCTAAGAGAGTAGTAGTGGAAAAAGAAATATATTCAAATATAAACTACACAGAAGCATTCTGTGAAATTTATTTCTGATCTGAGCATTCAGCTAACAGAGTTAAACCATACTTTTGATTGAGCAGTTTTGAAACACTCTGTCTGTAGAAAATGCAACTGGACATTCGTAGCGCTAAGTGGGTAATAGTGGAAAAAAGAATATGTTCAAATATAAACTTCACAGAAGAATTGTATGAAACTTCTTTCTGTTCTGTGCATTCAACTAACAGAGTTGAACCTTACATTTGATTGAGCCTTTCTGAAACACTCTTTCTGTAGAAACTGCAATTGGACATTCTGAGCGCTAAGAGGCCTATATTGGGAAAAATAATATCTTCAAATAAAAACTACACAGAAGCATTGTGTGAAACTTATTTCTGATATGTTCATTAAGCTAACAGAGTTAAACCATACTTTTGATTGCGCAGTTCTGAACACTCTTTCTGTAGAAAATGCAAGTGGACATTCGGATCGCTAAGAGGGTAATAGTGGAGAAAGGAATATATTCAAATATAAACTACACAGTAGCATTCTGTGAAAATTCTTTCTGTTCTGTGCATTCAACTAACAGTGTTGAAACTTACTTTTGATTGAGCCGTTCTGAAACACTCTTTCTGTAGAAACTGCAATTGGACATGCTAAGCGCTAAGAGGCCTACAATGGGAAAAAGAATATCTTCAAATAAAAACTACACAGATGCATTCTGTGAAACTTATTTCTGATCTGTAAATTCAGTTAACAGAGCTAAACCATATTTTTGATTGAGCAGTTATGAAACACTCTTTTTGTAGAAAATTCAAGTGGACATTCGGAGCGCTAAGATTGTAATAGAGGAAAAAGGAATATCTCCAATTAAAAATTACACAGAAGCATTCTCTGAAACCCCTTTCTGTTCTCCGCATTCAACTAACAGAGTTGAGCCTTACTTTTGAAGGAGCAGTTCTGAAACACTCTTTGTGTAGAAACTGCCAGTGGATATTCAGAGCGCTAAGTGGGTAATAGTCCAAAAAGGAGTATCTTCAACTAAATACTACACAGAAGCATTCTGTGAAACTACTTTCTGTTCTGCGCATTCAACTAAGAGAGTTGAACCTTACATTTGATTGAGCCGTTCTGAAACTCTCTTTCTGTAGAAACTGCAATTGGACATTCTGAGCGTTAAGAGGCCTATATTGGGAAAAAAAATATCTTCAAATAAAAACTACACAGAAGCATTGTTTGAAACTTATTTCTGATATGTGCCTTCAGCTAACAGAGTTAAACCATACTTTTGATTGCACAGTTCAGAACACTCTTTCTGTAGAAAATGCAAGTGGAGATTGGTAGCGCTAAGTGGCTAATAGTGGAAAAAAGAATATGTTCAAATATAAACTACACAGAAGCATTGTATGAAACTACTTTCTGTTCTGTGCATTCAACTAACAGAGTTGAACCTTACTTTTGATTGAGCCTTTCTGAAACACTCTTTCTGTAGAAACTGCAATTGGACATTCTGAGCGCTAGGAGGCCTATATTGGGAAAAAGAATGTCGACAAATAGAAACTACACAGAAGAATTGTGTGAAACTTCTTTCTGTTCTGTTTGTTCAGCTAAAAGAGTTGAACCTTAGTTTTGATTGAGCCGTTCTGAAACACTCTTTCTGTAGAAAATGCAAGGGGAGATTCGGAGCGCTAAGATTGTAATAGTGGAAAAAGGAATGTCTCCAAATATAAACTACACAGAATCATTCTGTGAAACTTCTTTCTGATCTGTGCATTCAGCTAACAGATTTAAACCATACTTTTGATTGAGCAGATCTGAATACTCTTTCTGTAGAAAATGCAACTGGACATTTGGAGCGCTAAGAGAGTAGTAGTGGAAAAAGGAATATATTCAAATATAAACTACACAGAAGCATTCTGTGAAACTTCTTTCTGATCTGAGCATTCAGCTAACAGAGTTAAACCATACTTTTGATTGAGCAGATTTGAAACACTCTGTCTGTAGAAAATGCAACTGGACATTCGTAGCGCAAAGTGTGTAATAGTGGAAAAAAGAATATGTTCAAATATAAACTACACAGAAGCATTGTATGAAACTTCTTTCTGTTCTGTGCATTCAACTAACAGAGTTGAACCTTACTTTTGATTGAGCCTTTCTGAAACACTCTTTCTGTAGAAACTGCAATTGGACATGCTAAGCGCTAAGAGGCCTCCATTGGGAAAAAAAATATCTTCAAATAAAAACTACACATCAGCATTTTGTGAAACTTATTTCTGATATGTTCATTAAGCTAACAGAGTTAAACCATACTTTTGATTGCGCAGTTCTGAACACTCTTTCTGTAGAAAATGCAAGTGGACATTCGGAGCGCTAAGAGGGTAATAGTGGAAAAAGGAATATATTCAAATATAAACTACACAGTAGCATTCTGTGAAAATTCTTTCTATTCTGTGCATTCAACTAACAGAGTTGAACCTTACTTTTGATTGAGCCGTTCTGAAACACTCTTTCTGTAGAAACTGCAATTGGACATGCTAAGCGCTAAGAGGCCTACATTGGGAAAAAGAATATCTTCAAATAAAAACTACACAGATGCATTCTATGAAACATATTTCTGATCTGTAAATTCAGTTAACAGAGATAAAACATATTTTTGATTGAGCAGTTATGAAAAACTCTTTTTGTAGAAAATGCAAGTGGAGATTCGGAGCGCTAAGAGTGTAATAGTGGAAAAAGGAATGTCTTCAAATATAAACTACACAGAATCATTCGGTGAAACTTCTTTCTGATCTGTGCATTCAGCTAACAAAGTTAAACCATACTTTTGATTGAGCAGATCTGAACACTCTTTCTGTAGAAAATGCAACTGGACATTTGGAGCGCTAAGAGCGTAGTAGTGGAAAAAGGAATATATTCAAATATAAACTACACAGAAGCATTCTGTGAAACTTCTTTCTGATCTGAGCATTCAGCTAACAGAGTTAAACCATACTTTTGATTTAGCAGTTTTGAAACACTCTGTCTGCAGAAAATGCAACTGGACTTTCGTAGCGCTAAGTGGGTAATAGTGGAAAAAAGAATATGTTCAAATATAAACTACACAGAAGCATTGTATGAAACTTCTTTCTGTTCTGTGCATTCAACTAACAGAGTTGAACCTTACTTTTGATTGAGCCGTTCTGAAACACTCTTTCTGTAGAAACTGCAATTGGACATTGTGAGGGCTAGGAGGCCTATATTGGGAAAAAGAATGTCTACAAATAAAAACTACACAGAAGAATTGTGTGAAACTTCTTTCTGTTCTGTTTGTTCAACTAAAGGAGTTGAACCTTAGTTTTGATAGAGCCGTTCTGAAACACTCTTTCTGTAGAAAATGCAAGTGGAGATTCGGAGCACTAAGAGGGTAATAGTGGAAAAAGGAATGTCTCCAAATATAAACTACACAGAATCATTCTGTGAAACTTCTTTCTGATCTGTGCATTCAGCTAACAGAGTTAAACCATACTTTTGATTGAGCAGATCTGAACACTCTTTCTGTAGAAAATGCAACTGGACATTTGGAGCGCTAAGAGAGTAGTAGTGGAAAAAGGAATATATTCAATTATAAACTACACAGAAGCATTCTGTGAAACTTCTTTCTGATCTGAGCATTCAGCTAACAGAGTTAAACCATACTTTTGATTGAGCAGTTTTGAAACACTCTGTCTGTAGAAAATGCAACTGGACATTCGTAGCGCTAAGTGGGTAATAGTGGAAAAAAGAATATGTTCAAATATAAACTACACAGAAGCATTGTATGAAACTTCTTTCTGTTCTGTGCATTCAACTAACCGAGTTGAACCTTACTTTTGATTGAGCCTTTCTGAAACACTCTTTCTGTAGAAACTGCAATTGGACATTCTGAGCGCTAAGAGGCCTCTATTGGGAAAAATAATATCTTCAAATAAAAACTACACAGAAGAATTTTGTCAAACTTATTTCTGATATGTTCATTAAGCTAACAGAGTTAAACCATACTTTTGATTGCGCAGTTCTGAACACTCTTTCTGTAGAAAATGCAAGTGGACATTCGGAGCGCTAAGTGGGTAATAGTGGAAAAAGGAATATATCCAAATATAAACTACACAGTAGCATTCTGTGAAAATTCTTTCTGTTTTGTGCATTCAACTAACAGAGTTGAACCTTACTTTTGATTGAGCCGTTCTGAAACACTCTTTCTGTAGAAACTGCAATTGGAAATGCTAAGCGCTAAGAGGCCTACATTGGGAAAAAGAATATCTTCAAATAAAAACTACACAGATGCATTCTGTGAAACTTATTTCTGATCTGTAACTTCTGTTAACAGAGATAAAACATATTTTTGATTGAGCAGTTATGAAACACTCTTTTTGTAGAAAATGCAAGTGGAGATTCGGAGCGTTAAGAGGGTAATAGTGGAAAAAGGAATGTCTTCAAATATAAACTACACAGAATCATTCGGTGAAACTTCTTTCTGATCTGTGCATTCAGCTAACAGAGTTAAACCATACTTTTGATTGAGCAGATCTGAACACTCTTTCTGTAGAAAATGCAACTGGACATTTGGAGCGCTAAGAGCGTAGTAGTGGAAAAAGGAATATATTCAAATATAAACTACACAGAAGCATTCTGTGAAACTTCTTTCTGATCTGAGCATTCAGCTAACAGAGTTAAACCATACTTTTGATTGAGCAGTTTTGAAACACTCTGTCTGTAGGAAATGCAACTGGACATTCGTAGTGCTAAGTGGGTAATAGTGGAAAAAAGAATATGTTCAAATATAAACTACACAGAATCATTGTATGAAACTTCTTTCTGTTCTGTGCATTCAACTAACAGAGTTGAACCTTACTTTTGATTGAGCCGTTCTGAAACACTCTTTCTGTAGAAACTGCAATTGGACATTCTGAGCGCTAAGAGGCCTATATTGGGAAAAAGAATGTCTACAAATAAAAACTACACAGAAGAATTGTGTGAAACTTCTTTCTGTTCTGTTTGTTCAACTAAAAGAGTTGAACCTTAGTTTTGATTGAGTCGTTCTGAAACACTCTTTCTGTAGAAAATGCAAGTGGAGATTCGGAGCGCTAAGAAGGTAATAGTGGAAAAAGGAATGTCTCCAAATATAAACTACACAGAATCATTCTGTGAAACTTCTTTCTGATCTGTGCATTCAGCTAACAGAGTTAAACCATACTTTTGGTTGAGCAGATCTGAGCACTCTTTCTGTAGAAAATGCAACTGGACATTTGGAGCGCTAAGAGAGTAGCAGTGGAAAAAGGAATATATTCAAATATAAATTACACAGAAGCATTCTGTGAAACTTCTTTCTGATCTGAGCATTCAGCTAACAGAGTTAAACCATACTTTTGATTGAGCAGTTTTGAAACACTCTGTCTGTAGAAAATGCAACTGGACATTCGTAGCGCTAAGTGGGTAATAGTGGAAAAAAGAATATGTTCAAATATAAACTACACAGAAGCATTGTATGAAACTTCTTTCTGTTCTGTGCATTCAACTAACAGAGTTGAACCTTACTTTTGATTGAGCCTTTCTGAAACACTCTTTCTGTAGAAACTGCAATTGGACATTCTGAGGGCTAAGAGGCCTATATTGCGAAAAATAATATCTTCAAATAAAAACTACACAGAAGCATTGTGTGAAACTTATTTCTGATATGTTCATTAAGCTAACAGAGTTAAACCATACTTTTGATTGCGCAGTTGTGAACACTCTTTCTGTAGAAAATGCAAGTGGACATTCGGAGCGCTAAGAGGGTAATAGTGGAAAAAGGAATATATTCAAATATAAACTACACAGTAGCATTCTGTGAAAATTCTTTCTGTTCTGTGCATTCAACTAACAGAGTTGAACCTTAATTTTGATTGAGCCGTTCTGAAACACTCTTTCTGTAGAAACTGCAATTGGACATGCTAAGCGCTAAGAGGCCTACAATGGGAAAAAGAATATCTTCAAATAAAAACTACACAGATGCATTCTCTGAAACTTATTTCTGATCTGTAAATTCAGTTAACAGAGATAAAACATATTTTTGATTGAGCAGTTATGAAACACTCTTTTTGTAGAAAATGCAAGTGGAGATTCGGAGCGCTAAGAGGGTAATAGTGGAAAAAGGAATGTCTTCAAATATAAACTACACAGAATCATTCGGTGAAACCTCTTTCTGATCTGTGCATTCAGCTAACAGAGTTAAACCATACTTTTGATTGAGCAGATCTGAACACTCTTTCTGTAGAAAATGCAACTGGACATTTGGAGCGCTAAGAGCGTAGTAGTGGAAAAAGGAATATATTCAAATATAAACTACACAGAAGCATTCTGTGAAACTTCTTTCTGATCTGAGCATTCAGCTAACAGAGTTAAACCATACTTTTGATTGAGCAGTTTTGAAACACTCTGTCTGTAGAAAATGCAACTGGACATTCGTAGCGCTAAGTGGGTAATAGTGGAAAAATGAATATGTTCAAATATAAACTAAACAGAAGCATTGTATGAAACTTCTTTCTGTTCTGTGCATTCAACTAACAGAGTTGAACCTTACTTTTGATTGAGCCGTTCTGAAACACTCTTTCTGTAGAAACTGCAATTGGACATTCTGAGCGCTAAGAGGCCTATATTGGGAAAAAGAATGTCTACAAATAAAAACTACACAGAAGAATTTTGTGAAACTTCTTTCTGTTCTGTTTGTTCAACTAAAAGAGTTGAACCTTAGTTTTGATTGAGCCCTTCTGAAACACTCTTTCTGTAGAAAATTCAAGTGGAGATTCGGAGCGCTAAGAGGGTAATAGTGGAAAAAGGAATGTCTCCAAATATAAACTACACAGAAGCATTGTATGAAACTTCTTTCTGTTCTGTGCATTCAACTAACAGAGTTGAACCTTACTTTTGATTGAGCCTTTCTGAAACACTCTTTCTGTAGAAACTGCAATTGGACATTCTGAGCGCTAAGAGGCCTATATTGCGAAAAATAATATCTTCAAATAAAAACTACACAGAAGCATTGTGTGAAACTTATTTCTGATATGTTCATTAAGCTAACAGAGTTAAACCATACTTTTGATTGCGCAGTTGTGAACACTCTTTCTGTAGAAAATGCAAGTGGACATTCGGAGCGCTAAGAGGGTAATAGTGGAAAAAGGAATATATTCAAATATAAACTACACAGTAGCATTCTGTGAAAATTCTTTCTGTTCTGTGCATTCAACTAACAGAGTTGAACCTTACTTTTGATTGAGCCGTTCTGAAACACTCTTTCTGTAGAAACTGCAATTGGACATGCTAAGCGCTAAGAGGCCTACATTGGGAAAAAGAATATCTTCAAATAAAAACTACACAGATGCATTCTGTGAAACTTATTTCTGATCTGTAAATTCAGTTAACAGAGATAAAACATATTTTTGATTGAGCAGTTATGAAACACACTTTTTGTAGAAAATGCAAGTGGAGATTCGGAGCGCTAAGAGGGTAATAGTGGAAAAAGGAATGTCTTCAAATATAAACTACACAGAATCATTCGGTGAAACTTCTTTCTGATCTGTGCTTTCAGCTAACAGAGTTAAACCATACTTTTGATTGAGCAGATCTGAACACTCTTTCTGTAGAAAATGCAACTGGACATTTGGAGCGCTAAGAGCGTAGTAGTGGAAAAAGGAATATATTCAAATATAAACTACACAGAAGCATTCTGTGAAACTTCTTTCTGATCTGAGCATTCAGCTAACAGAGTTAAACCATACTTTTGATTGAGCAGTTTTGAAACACTCTGTCTGTAGAAAATGCAACTGGACATTCGTAGCGCTAAGTGGGTAATAGTGGAAAAAAGAATATGTTCAAATATAAACTACACAGAAGCATTGTATGAAACTTCTTTCTGTTCTGTGCATTCAACTAACAGAGTTGAACCTTACTTTTGATTGAGCCGTTCTGAAACACTCTTTCTGTAGACACTGCAATTGGACATTCTGAGCGCTAAGAGGCCTATATTGGGAGAAAGAATGTCTACAAATAAAAACTACACAGAAGAATTGTGTGAAACTTCTTTCTGTTCTGTTTGTTCAACTAAAAGAGTTGAACCTTAGTTTTGATTGAGCCGTTCTGAAACACCCTTTTTGTAGAAAATGCAAGTGGAGATTCGGAGCGCTAAGAGGTAATAGTGGAAAAAGGAATGTCTCCAAATATAAACTACACAGAATCATTCGGTGAAACTTCTTTCTGATCTGTGCATTCAGCTAACAGAGTTAAACCATACTTTTGATTGAGCAGATCTGAACACTCTTTCTGTAGAAAATGCAACTGGACATTTGGAGCGCTAAGAGAATAGTAGTGGAAAAAGGAATATATTCAAATATAAACTACACAGAAGCATTCTGTGAAACTTCTTTCTGATCTGTGCATTCAGCTAACAGAGTTAAAAAATACTTTTGATTGAGCAGCTCTGAACACTCTTTCTGTAGAAAATGCAACTGGACATTTGGAGCGCTAAGAGAGTAGTAGTGGAAAAAGGAATATATTCAAATATAAACTACACAGAAGCATTCTGTGAAACTTCTTTCTGATCTGAGCATTCAGCTAACAGAGTTAAACCATACTTTTGATTGAGTAGTTTTGAAACACTCTGTCTGTAGAAAATGCAACAGGACATTCGTAGCGCTAAGTGGGTAATAGTGGAAAAAAGAATATGTTCAAATATAAACTACACAGAAGCATTGTATGAAACTTCTTTCTGTTCTGTGCATTCAACTAACAGAGTTGAAACTGACTTTTGATTGAGCCTTTCTGAAACACTCTTTCTGTAGAAACTGCAATTGGACATTCTGAGCGCTAAGAGGCCTATATTGGGAAAAATAATATCTTCAAATAAAAACTACACAGAAGCATTGTGTGAAACTTATTTCTGATATGTTCATTAAGCTAACAGAGTTAAACCATACTTTTGATTGCGCAGTTCTGAACACTCTTTCTGTAGAAAATGCAAGTGGACATTCGGAGCGCTAAGAGGGTAATAGTGGAAAAAGGAATATATTCAAATATAAACTACACAGTAGCATTCTGTGAAAATTCTTTCTGTTCTGTGCATTCAACTAACAGATTTGAACCTTACTTTTGATTGAGCCGTTCTGAAACACTCTTTCTGTAGAAACTGCAATTGGACATGCTAAGCGCTAAGAGTCCTACATTGGGAAAAAGAATATCTTCAAATAAAAACTACACAGATGCATTCTGTGAAACTTATTTCTGATCTGTAAATTCAGTTAACAGAGATAAAACATATTTTTGATTGAGAAGATATGAAACACTCTTTTTGTAGAAAATGCAAGTGGAGATTCGGAGCGCTAAGAGGGTAATAGTGGAAAAAGGAATGTCTTCAAATATAAACTACACAGAATCATTCGGTGAAACTTCTTTCTGCTCTGTGCATTCAGCTAACAGAGTTAAACCATACTTTTGATTGAGCAGATCTGAACACTCTTTCTGTAGAAAATGCAACTGGACATTTGGAGCGCTAAGAGCGTAGTAGTGGAAAAAGGAATATATTCAAATATAAACTACACAGAAGCATTCTATGAAACTTCTTTCTGATCTGAGCATTCAGCTAACAGAGTTAAACCATACTTTTGATTGAGCAGTTTTGAAACACTCTGTCTGTAGAAAATGCAACTGGACATTCGTAGCGCTAAGTGGGTAATAGTGGAAAAAAGAATATGTTCAAATATAAACTACACAGAAGCATTGTATGAAACGTCTTTCTGTTCTGTGCATTCAACTAACAGAGTTGAACCTTACTTTTGATTGAGCCTTTCTGAAACACTCTTTCTGTAGAAACTGCAATTGGACATTCTGAGCGCTAAGAGGCCTATATTGGGAAAAATAATATCTTCAAATAAAAACTACACAGAAGCATTGTGTGAAAATTAATTCTGATATGTTCATTAAGCTAACAGAGTTAAACCATACTTTTGATTGCGCAGTTCTGAACACTCTTTCTGTAGAAAATGCAAGTGGACATTCGGAGCGCTAAGAGGGTAATAGTGGAAAAAGGAATATATTCAAATATAAACTACACAGTAGCATTCTGTGAAAATTCTTTCTGTTCTGTGCATTCAACTAACAGAGTTGAACCTTACTTTTGATTGAGCCGTTCTGGAACACTCTTTCTGTAGAAACTGCAATTGGACATGCTAAGTGCTAAGAGTCCTACATTGGGAAAAAGAATATCTTCAAATAAAAACTACACAGATGCATTCTGTGAAAATTATTTCTGATCTGTAAATTCAGTTAACAGAGATAAAACATATTTTTGATTGAGCAGATAAGAAACACTCTTTTTGTAGAAAATGCAAGTGGAGATTCGGAGCGCTAAGAGGGTAATAGTGGAAAAAGGAATGTCTTCAAATATAAACTACACAGAATCATTCGGTGAAACTTCTTTCTGCTCTGTGCATTCAGCTAACAGAGTTAAACCATACTTTTGATTGAGCAGATCTGAACACTATTTCTGTAGAAAATGCAACTGGACATTTGGAGCGCTAAGAGAGTAGTAGTGGAAAAAGGAATATATTCAAATATAAACTACACAGAAGCATTCTGTGAAACTTCTTTCTGATCTGAGCATTCAGCTAACAGAGTTAAACCATACTTTTGATTGAGCAGTTTTGAAACACTCTGTCTGTAGAAAATGCAACTGGACATTCGTAGCGCTAAGTGGGTAATAGTGGAAAAAAGAATATGTTCAAATATAAACTACACAGAAGCATTGTATGAAACTTCTTTCTGTTCTGTGCATTCAACTAACAGAGTTGAACCTTACTTTTGATTGAGCCTTTCTGAAACACTCTTTCTGTAGAAACTGCAATTGGACATTCTGAGCGCTAAGAGGCCTCTATTCGGAAAAATAATATCTTCAAATAAAAACTACACAGAAGCATTGTGTGAAACTTATTTCTGATATGTTCATTAAGCTAACAGAGTTAAACCATACTTTTGATTGCGCAGTTCTGAACACTCTTTCTGTAGAAAATGCAAGTGGACATTCGGAGCCCTAAGAGGGTAATAGTGGAAAAAGGACTATATTCAAATATAAACTACACAGTAGCATTCTGTGAAAATTCTTACTGTTCTGTGCATTCAACTAACAGAGTTGAACCTTACTTTTGATTGAGCCGTTCTGAAACACTCTTTCTGTAGAAACTGCAATTGGACATGCTAAGCGCTAAGAGTCCTACATTGGGAAAAAGAATATCTTCAAATAAAAACTACACAGATGCATTCTGTGAAACTTATTTCTGATCTGTAAATTCAGTTAACAGAGATAAAACATATTTTTGATTGAGCAGTTATGAAACACTCTTTTTGTAGAAAATGCAAGTGGAGATTCGGAGCGCTAAGAGGGTAATAGTGGAAAAAGGAATGTCTTCAAATATAAACTACACAGAATCATTCGGTGAAACTTCTTTCTGATCTGTGCATTCAGCTAACAGAGTTAAACCATACTTTTGATTGAGCAGATCTGAACACTCTTTCTGTAGAAAATGCAACTGGACATTTGGAGCGCTAAGAGCGTAGTAGTGGAAAAAGGAATATATTCAAATATAAACTACACAGAAGCATTCTGTGAAACTTCTTTCTGATCTGAGCATTCAGCTAACAGAGTTAAACCATACTTTTGATTGAGCAGTTTTGAAACACTCTGTCTGTAGAAAATGCAACTGGACATTCGTAGCGCTAAGTGGGTAATAGTGGAAAAAAGAGTATGTTCAAATACAAACTACACAGAAGCATTGTATGAAACTTCTTTCTGTTCTGTGCATTCAACTAACAGAGTTGAACCTTACTTTTGATTGAGCCGTTCTGAAACACTCTTTCTGTAGAAAGTGCAATTGGACATTCTGAGCGCTAAGAGGCCTATATTGGGAAAAACAATGTCTACAAATAAAAACTACACAGAAGAATTGTGTGAAACTTCTTTCTGTTCTGTTTGTTCAACTAAAAGAGTTGAACCTTATTTTTGATTGAGCCGTTCTGAAACACTCTTTCTGTAGAAAATGCAAGTGGAGATTCGGAGCGCTAAGAGGGTAATAGTGGAAAAAGGAATGTCTCCAAATATAAACTACACAGAATCATTCTGTGAAACTTCTTTCTGATCTGTGCATTCAGCTAACAGAGTTAAAACATACTTTTGATTGAGCAGGTCTGAACACTCTTTCTGTAGAAAATGCAACTGGACATTTGGAGCGCAAAGAGTAGTAGTGGAAAAAGGAATATATTCAAATATAAACTACACAGAAGCATTCTGTGAAACTTCTTTCTGATCTGAGCATTCAGCTAACACAGTTAAACCATACTTTTGATTGAGCAGTTTTGAAACACTCTGTCTGTAGAAAATGCAACTGGACATTCGTAGCGCTAAGTGGGTAATAGTGGAAAAAAGAATATGTTCAAATATATACTACACAGAAGCATTGTATGAAACTTCTTTCTGTTCTGTGCATTCAACTAACAGAGTTGAACCTTACTTTTGATTGAGCCGTTCTGAAACACTCTTTCTGTAGAAACTGCAATTGGACATTCTGAGCGCTAAGAGGCCTCTATTGGGAAAAATAATATCTTCAAATAAAAACTACACAGAAGCATTGTGTGAAACTTATTTCTGATATGTTCATTAAGCTAACAGAGTTAAACCATACTTTTGATTGCGCAGTTCTGAACACTCTTTCTGTAGAAAATGCAAGTGGACATTCGGAGCGCTAAGAGGGTAATAGTGGAAAAAGGAATATATTCAAATATAAACTACACAGTAGTATTCTGTGAAAATTCTTTCTGTTCTGTGCATTCAACTAACAGAGTTGAACCTTACTTTTGATTGAGTCGTTCTGAAACACTCTTTCTGTAGAAACTGCAATTGGACATGCTAAGCGCTAAGAGTCCTACATTGGGAAAAAGAATATCTTCAAATAAAAACTACACAGATGCATTCTGTGAAACTTATTTCTGATCTGTAAATTCAGTTAACAGAGATAAAACATATTTTTGATTGAGCAGTTATGAAACACTCTTTTTGTAGAAAATGCAAGTGGAGATTCGGAGCGCTAAGAGGGTAATAGTGGAAAAAGGAATGTCTTCAAATATAAACTACACAGAATCATTCGGTGAAACTTCTTTCTGATCTGTGCATTCAGCTAACAGAGTTAAACCATACATTTGATTGAGCAAATCTGAACAATCTTTCTGTAGAAAATGCAACTGGACATGTGGAGCGCTAAGAGCGTAGTAGTGGAAAAAGGAATATATTCAAATATAAACTACACAGAAGCATTCTGTGAAACTTCTTTCTGAACTGAGCATTCAGCTAACAGAGTTAAACCATACTTTTGATTGAGCAGTTTTGAAACACTCTGTCTGTAGAAAATGCAACTGGACATTCGTAGCGCTAAGTGGGTAATAGTGGAAAAAAGAATATGTTCAAATATAAACTACAGAGAAGCATTGTATGAAACTTCTTTCTGTTCTGTGCATTCAACTAACAGAGTTGAACCTTACATTTGATTGAGCCGTTCTGAAACACTCTTTCTGTAGAAACTGCAATTGGACATTCTGAGCGCTAAGAGGCCTATATTGGGAAAAACAATGTCTACAAATAAAAACTACACAGAAGAATTGTGTGAAAGTTCTTTCTGTTCTGTTTGTTCAACTAAAAGAGTTGAACGTTATTTTTGATTGAGCCGTTCTGAAACACTCTTTCTGTAGAAAATGCAAGTGGAGATTCGGAGCGCTAAGAGGGTAATAGTGGAAAAAGGAATGTCTCCAAATATAAACTACACAGAATCATTCGGTGAAACTTCTTTCTGTTCTGTGCATTCAGCTAACAGAGTTAAAACATACTTTTGATTGAGCAGATCTGAACACTCTTTCTGTAGAAAATGCAACTGGACATTTGGAGCGCTAAGAGAGTAGTAGTGGAAAAAGGAATATATTCAAATATAAACTACACAGAAGCATTCTGTGAAACTTCTTTCTGATCTGAGCATTCAGCTAACAGAGTTAAACCATACTTTTGATTGAGCAGTTTTGAAACACTCTGTCTGTAGAAAATGCAACTGGACATTCGTAGCGCTAAGTGGGTAATAGTGGAAAAAAGAATATGTTCAAATATAAACTACACAGAAACATTGTATGAAACTTCTTTCTGTTCTGTGCATTCAACTAACAGAGTTGAACCTGACTTTTGATTGAGCCTTTCTGAAACACTCTTTTTGTAGAAACTGCAATTGGACCTTCTGAGCGCTAAGAGGCCTATATTGGGAAAAATAATATCTTCAAATAAAAACTACACAGAAGCATTGTGTGAAACTTATTTCTGATATGTTCATTAAGCTAACAGAGTTAAACCATACTTTTGATTGGGCAGTTCTGAACACTCTTTCTGTAGAAAATGCAAGTGGACATTCGGAGCGCTAAGAGGGTAATAGTGGAAAAAGGAATATATTCAAATATAAACTACACAGTAGCATTCTGTGAAAATTCTTTCTGTTCTGTGCATTCAACTAACAGAGTTGAACCTTACTTTTGATTGAGCCGTTCTGAAACATTCTTTCTGTAGAAACTGCAATTGGACATGCTAAGCGCTAAGAGGCCTACATTGGGAAAAAGAATATCTTCAAATAAAAACTACACAGATGCATTCTGTGAAACTTATTTCTGATCTGTAAATTCAGTTAACAGAGATAAAACATATTTTTGATTGAGCAGTTATGAAACACTCTTTTTGTAGAAAATGCAAGTGGAGATTCGGAGCGCTAAGAGGGTAATAGTGGAAAAAGAAATGTCTTCAAATATAAACTACACAGAATCATTCGCTGAAACTTCTTTCTGATCTGCGCATTCAGCTAACCGAGTTAAACCATAGTTTTGATTGAGCAGATCTGAACACTCTTTCTGTACAAAATGCAACTGGACATGTGGAGCGCTAAGAGCGTAGTAGTGGAAAAAGGAATATATTCAAATATAAACTACACAGAAGCATTCTGTGAAACTTCTTTCTGATCTGAGCATTCAGCTAACAGAGTTAAACCATACTTTTGATTGAGCAGTTTTGAAACACTCTGTCTGTAGAAAATGCAACTGGACATTCGTAGCGCTAAGTGGGTAATAGTGGAAAAAAGAATATGTTCAAATATAAACTACACAGAAGCATTGTATGAAACGTCTTTCTGTTCTGTGCATTCAACTAACAGAGTTGAACCTTAATTTGATTGAGCCTTTCTGAAACACTCTTTCTGTAGAAACTGCAATTGGACATTCTGAGTGCTAAGAGGCCTCTATTGGGAAATATAATATCTTCAAATAAAAACTACACAAAAGCATTGTGTGAAACTTATTTCTGATATGTTCATTAAGCTAACAGAGTTAAACCATACTTTTGATTGCGCAGTTCTGAACACTCTTTCTGTAGAAAATGCAAGTGGACATTCGGAGCCCTAAGAGGTTAATAGTGGAAAAAGGAATATATTCAAATATAAACTACACAGTAGCATTCTGTGAAAATTCTTACTGTTCTGTGCATTCAACTAACAGAGTTGAACCTTACTTTTGATTGAGCCGTTCTGAAACACTCTTTCTGTAGAAACTGCAATTGGACATGCTAAGCGCTAAGAATCCTACATTGGGAAAAAGAATATCTTCAAATAAAAACTACACAGATGCATTCTGTGAAACTTATTTCTGATCTGTAAATTCAGTTAACAGAGATAAAACATATTTTTGATTGAGCAGTTATGAAACACTCTTTTTGTAGAAAATGCAAGTGGAGATTCGGAGCGCTAAGAGGGTAATAGTGGAAAAAGGAATGTCTTCAAATATAAACTACACAGAATCATTCGGTGAAACTTCTTTCTGATCTGTGCATTCAGCTAACAGAGTTAAACCATACTTTTGATTGAGCAGATCTGAACACTCTTTCTGTAGAAAATGCAACTGGACATTTGGAGCGCTAAGAGAGTAGTAGTGGAAAAAGGAATATATTCAAATATAAACTACACAGAAGCATTCTGTGAAACTTCTTTCTGATCTGAGCATTCAGCTAACAGAGTTAAACCATACTTTTGATTGAGCAGTTTTGAAACACTCTGTCTGTAGAAAATGCAACTGGACATTCGTAGCGCTAAGTGGGTAATAGTGGAAAAAAGAATATGTTCAAATATAAACTACAGAGAAGCATTGTATGAAACTTCTTTCTGTTCTGTGCATTCAACTAACAGAGTTGAACCTTACTTTTGATTGAGCCGTTCTGAAACACTCTTTCTGTAGAAACTGCAATTGGACATTCTGAGCGCTAAGAGGCCTATATTGGGAAAAACAATGTCTACAAATAAAAACTACACAGAAGAATTGTGTGAAACTTCTTTCTGTTCTGTTTGTTCAACTAAAAGAGTTGAACCTTAGTTTTGATTGAGCCGTTCTGAAACACTCTTTCTGTAGAAAACGCAAGTGGAGATTCGGAGAGCTAAGAGGGTAATAGTGGAAAAAGAAATGTCTCCAAATATAAACTACACAGAATCATTCGGTGAAACTTCTTTCTGATCTGTGCATTCAGCTAACAGAGTTAAACCATACTTTTGATTGAGCAGATCTGAACACTCTTTCTGTAGAAAATGCAACTGGACATTTGGAGCGCTAAGAGAGTAGTAGTGGAAAAAGGAATATATTCAAATATAAACTACAAAGAAGCATTCTGTGAGACTTCTTTCTGATCTGAGCATTCAGCTAACAGTGTTAAACCATACTTTTGATTGAGCAGTTTTGAAACACTCTGTCTGTAGGAAATGCAACTGGACATTCTTAGCGCTAAGTGGGTAATAGTGGAAAAAAGAATATGTTCAAATATAAACTACACAGAAGCATTGTATGAAACTTCTTTCTGTTCTGTGCATTCAACTAACGGAGTTGAACCTTACTTTTGATTGAGCCTTTCTGAAACACTCTTTCTGTAGAAACTGCAATTGGACATTCTGAGCGCTAAGAGGCCTCTATTGGGAAAAATAATATCTTCAAATAAAAACTACACAGAAGCATTGTGTGAAACTTATTTCTGATATGTTCATTAAGCTAACAGAGTTAAACCATACTTTTGATTGCTCAGTTCTGAACACTCTTTCTGTAGAAAATGCAAGTGGACATTCGGAGCGCTAAGAGGGTAATAGTGGAAAAAGGAATATATTCAAATATAAACTACACAGTAGCATTCTGTGAAAATTCCTTCTGTTCTGTGCATTCAACTAACAGAGTTGAACCTTACTTTTCATTGAGCCGTTCTGAAACACTCTTTCTGCAGAAACTGCAATTGGACATGCTAAGCGCTAAGAGGCCTACATTGGGAAAAAGAATATCTTCAAATAAAAACTACACAGATGCATTATGTGAAACTTATTTCTGATCTGTAAATTCAGTTAACAGAGATAAAACATATTTTTGATTGAGCAGTTATGAAACACTCTTTTTGTAGAAAATGCAAGTGGAGATTCGGAGCGCTAAGAGGGTAATAGTGGAAAAAGGAATGTCTTCAAATATAAACTACACAGAATCATTCGGTGAAACTTCTTTCTGATCTGTGCATTCAGCTAACAGAGTTAAACCATACTTTTGATTGAGCAGATCTGAACACTCTTTCTGTAGAAAATGCAACTGGATATTTGGAGCGCTAAGAGAGTAGTAGTGGAAAAAGGAATATATTCGAATATAAACTACACAGAAGCATTTTGTGAAACTTCTTTCTGATCTGAGCATTCAGCTAACAGAGTTAAACCATACTTTTGATTGAGGAGTTTTGAAACACTCTGTCTGTAGAAAATGCAACTGGACATTCGTAGCGCTAAGTGGGTAATAGTGGAAAAAAGAATAAGTTCAAATATAAACTACACAGAAGCATTGTATGAAATTTCTTTCTGTTCTGTGCATTCAACTAACAGAGTTGAACCTTACTTTTGATTGAGCCGTTCTGAAACACTCTTTCTGTAGAAACTGCAATTGGACATTCTGAGCGCTAGGAGGCTTATATTGGGAAAAAGAATGTCTACAAATAAAAACTACACAGAAGAATTGTGTGAAACTTCTTTCTGTTCTGTTTGTTAAACTAAAAGAGTTGAACCTTAGTTTTGATTGAGCCGTTCTGAAACACTCTTTCTGTAGAAAATGCAAGTGGAGATTCGGAGCGCTAAGAGGGTAATAGTGGAAAAAGGAATGTCTTCAAATATAAACTACACAGAATCATTCGGTGAAACTTCTTTCTGATCTGTGCATTCAGCGAACAGAGTTAAACCATACTTTTGATTGAGCAAATCTGAACATTCTTTCTGTAGAAAATGCAACTGGACATTTGGAGCGCTAAGAGCGTAGTAGTGGAAAAAGGAATATATTCAAATATAAACTACACAGAAGCATTCTGTGAAACTTCTTTCTGATCTGAACATTCAGCTATCAGAGTTAAACCATACTTTTGATTGAGCAGTTTTGAAACACTCTGTCTGTAGAAAATGCAACTGGACATTTGTAGCGCTAAGTGGGTAATAGTGGAAAAAAGAATATGTTCAAATATAAACTACACAGAAGCATTGTATGAAACTTCTTTCTGTTCTGTGCATTCAACTAACAGAGTTGAACCTTACTTTTGATTGAGCCGTTCTGAAACACTCTTTCTGTAGAAACTGCAATTGGACATTCTGAGCGCTAAGAGTCCTATATTGGGAAAAAGAATGTCTACAAATAAAAACTACACAGAAGAATTTTGTGAAACTTCTTTCTGTTCTGTTTGTTCAACTAAAAGAGTTGAACCTTATTTTAGATTAAGCCGTTCTGAAACACTCTTTCTGTAGAAAATGCAAGTGGAGATTCGGAGCGCTAAGTGGGTAATAGTGGAAAAAGGAATGTCTCCAAATATAAACTACACAGAATCATTCTGTGAAACTTCTTTCTGATCTGTGCATTCAGCTAACAGAGTTAAACCATACTTTTGATTGAGCAGATCTGAACACTCTTTCTGTAGAAAATGCAACTTGACATTTGGAGCGCTAAGAGAGTAGTAGTGGAAAAAGGAATATATTCAAATATAAACTACACAGAAGCATTCTGTGAAACTTCTTTCTGATCTGAGCATTCAGCTAACAGAGTTAAACCATACTTTTGATTGAGCAGTTTTGAAACACTCTGTCTGTAGAAAATGCAACTGGACATTCGTAGCGCTAAGTGGGTAATAGTGGAAAAAAGAATATGTTCAAATATAAACTACACAGAAGCATTGTATGAAACTTCTTTCTGTTCTGTGCATTCAACTAACAGAGTTGAACCTGACTTTTGATTGAGCCTTTCTGAAACACTCTTTTTGTAGAAACTGCAATTGGACATTCTGAGCGCTAAGAGGCCTATATTGGGAAAAATAATATCTTCAAATAAAAACTACACAGAAGCATTGTGTGAAACTTATTTCTGATATGTTCATTAAGCTAACAGAGTTAAACCATACTTTTGATTGCGCAGTTCTGAACACTCTTTCTGTAGAAAATGCAAGTGGACATTCGGAGCGCTAAGAGGGTAATAGTGGAAAAAGGAATATATTCAAATATAAACTACACAGTAGCATTCTGTGAAAATTCTTTCTGTTCTGTGCATTCAACTAACAGAGTTGAACCTTACTTTTGATTGAGCCGTTCTGAAACATTCTTTCTGTAGAAACTGCAATTGGACATGCTAAGCGCTAAGAGGCCTACATTGGGAAAAAGAATATCTTCAAATAAAAACTACACAGATGCATTCTGTGAAACTTATTTCTGATCTGTAAATTCAGTTAACAGAGATAAAACATATTTTTGATTGAGCAGTTATGAAACACTCTTTTTGTAGAAAATGCAAGTGGAGATTCGGAGCGCTAAGAGGGTAATAGTGGAAAAAGAAATGTCTTCAAATATAAACTACACAGAATCATTCGCTGAAACTTCTTTCCGATCTGCGCATTCAGCTAACCGAGTTAAACCATACTTTTGATTGAGCAGATCTGAACACTCTTTCTGTAGAAAATGCAACTGGACATTTGGAGCGCTAAGAGCGTAGTAGTGGAAAAAGGAATATATTCAAATATAAACTACACAGAAGCATTCTGTGAAACTTCTTTCTGATCTGAGCATTCAGCTAACAGAGTTAAACCATACTTTTGATTGAGCAGTTTTGAAACACTCTGTCTGTAGAAAATGCAACTGGACATTCGTAGCGCTAAGTGGGTAATAGTGGAAAAAAGAGTATGTTCAAATACAAACTACACAGAAGCATTGTATGAAACTTCTTTCTGTTCTGTGCATTCAACTAACAGAGTTGAACCTTACTTTTGATTGAGCCGTTCTGAAACACTCTTTCTGTAGAAAGTGCAATTGGACATTCTGAGCGCTAAGAGGCCTATATTGGGAAAAACAATGTCTACAAATAAAAACTACACAGAAGAATTGTGTGAAACTTCTTTCTGTTCTGTTTGTTCAACTAAAAGAGTTGAACCTTATTTTTGATTGAGCCGTTCTGAAACACTCTTTCTGTAGAAAATGCAAGTGGAGATTCGGAGCGCTAAGAGGGTAATAGTGGAAAAAGGAATGTCTCCAAATATAAACTACACAGAATCATTCTGTGAAACTTCTTTCTGATCTGTGCATTCAGCTAACAGAGTTAAAACATACTTTTGATTGAGCAGGTCTGAACACTCTTTCTGTAGAAAATGCAACTGGACATTTGGAGCGCAAAGAGTAGTAGTGGAAAAAGGAATATATTCAAATATAAACTACACAGAAGCATTCTGTGAAACTTCTTTCTGATCTGAGCATTCAGCTAACAGAGTTAAACCATACTTTTGATTGAGCAGTTTTGAAACACTCTGTCTGTAGAAAATGCAACTGGACATTCGTAGCGCTAAGTGGGTAATAGTGGAAAAAAGAATATGTTCAAATATATACTACACAGAAGCATTGTATGAAACTTCTTTCTGTTCTGTGCATTCAACTAACAGAGTTGAACCTTACTTTTGATTGAGCCGTTCTGAAACACTCTTTCTGTAGAAACTGCAATTGGACATTCTGAGCGCTAAGAGGCCTCTATTGGGAAAAATAATATCTTCAAATAAAAACTACACAGAAGCATTGTGTGAAACATATTTCTGATATGTTCATTAAGCTAACAGAGTTAAACCATACTTTTGATTGCGCAGTTCTGAACACTCTTTCTGTAGAAAATGCAAGTGGACATTCGGAGCGCTAAGAGGGTAATAGTGGAAAAAGGAATATATTCAAATATAAACTACACAGTAGTATTCTGTGAAAATTCTTTCTGTTCTGTGCATTCAACTAACAGAGTTGAACCTTACTTTTGATTGAGTCGTTCTGAAACACTCTTTCTGTAGAAACTGCAATTGGACATGCTAAGCGCTAAGAGTCCTACATTGGGAAAAAGAATATCTTCAAATAAAAACTACACAGATGCATTCTGTGAAACTTATTTCTGATCTGTAAATTCAGTTAACAGAGATAAAACATATTTTTGATTGAGCAGTTATGAAACACTCTTTTTGTAGAAAATGCAAGTGGAGATTCGGAGCGCTAAGAGGGTAATAGTGGAAAAAGGAATGTCTTCAAATATAAACTACACAGAATCATTCGGTGAAACTTCTTTCTGATCTGTGCATTCAGCTAACAGAGTTAAACCATACATTTGATTGAGCAAATCTGAACAATCTTTCTGTAGAAAATGCAACTGGACATGTGGAGCGCTAAGAGCGTAGTAGTGGAAAAAGGAATATATTCAAATATAAACTACACAGAAGCATTCTGTGAAACTTCTTTCTGAACTGAGCATTCAGCTAACAGAGTTAAACCATACTTTTGATTGAGCAGTTTTGAAACACTCTGTCTGTAGAAAATGCAACTGGACATTCGTAGCGCTAAGTGGGTAATAGTGGAAAAAAGAATATGTTCAAATATAAACTACAGAGAAGCATTGTATGAAACTTCTTTCTGTTCTGTGCATTCAACTAACAGAGTTGAACCTTACATTTGATTGAGCCGTTCTGAAACACTCTTTCTGTAGAAACTGCAATTGGACATTCTGAGCGCTAAGAGGCCTATATTGGGAAAAACAATGTCTACAAATAAAAACTACACAGAAGAATTGTGTGAAAGTTCTTTCTGTTCTGTTTGTTCAACTAAAAGAGTTGAACGTTATTTTTGATTGAGCCGTTCTGAAACACTCTTTCTGTAGAAAATGCAAGTGGAGATTCGGAGCGCTAAGAGGGTAATAGTGGAAAAAGGAATGTCTCCAAATATAAACTACACAGAATCATTCGGTGAAACTTCTTTCTGTTCTGTGCATTCAGCTAACAGAGTTAAAACATACTTTTGATTGAGCAGATCTGAACACTCTTTCTGTAGAAAATGCAACTGGACATTTGGAGCGCTAAGAGAGTAGTAGTGGAAAAAGGAATATATTCAAATATAAACTACACAGAAGCATTCTGTGAAACTTCTTTCTGATCTGAGCATTCAGCTAACAGAGTTAAACCATACTTTTGATTGAGCAGTTTTGAAACACTCTGTCTGTAGAAAATGCAACTGGACATTCGTAGCGCTAAGTGGGTAATAGTGGAAAAAAGAATATGTTCAAATATAAACTACACAGAAACATTGTATGAAACTTCTTTCTGTTCTGTGCATTCAACTAACAGAGTTGAACCTGACTTTTGATTGAGCCTTTCTGAAACACTCTTTTTGTAGAAACTGCAATTGGACCTTCTGAGCGCTAAGAGGCCTATATTGGGAAAAATAATATCTTCAAATAAAAACTACACAGAAGCATTGTGTGAAACTTATTTCTGATATGTTCATTAAGCTAACAGAGTTAAACCATA
Organism: Symphalangus syndactylus; assembly: GCF_028878055.3. NCBI lineage: Eukaryota > Metazoa > Chordata > Mammalia > Primates > Hylobatidae > Symphalangus > Symphalangus syndactylus. The sequence continues at coordinate 5,109,189 of NC_072445.2, read as the reverse complement.
CTTTTGATTGGGCAGTTCTGAACACTCTTTCTGTAGAAAATGCAAGTGGACATTCGGAGCGCTAAGAGGGTAATAGTGGAAAAAGGAATATATTCAAATATAAACTACACAGTAGCATTCTGTGAAAATTCTTTCTGTTCTGTGCATTCAACTAACAGAGTTGAACCTTACTTTTGATTGAGCCGTTCTGAAACATTCTTTCTGTAGAAACTGCAATTGGACATGCTAAGCGCTAAGAGGCCTACATTGGGAAAAAGAATATCTTCAAATAAAAACTACACAGATGCATTCTGTGAAACTTATTTCTGATCTGTAAATTCAGTTAACAGAGATAAAACATATTTTTGATTGAGCAGTTATGAAACACTCTTTTTGTAGAAAATGCAAGTGGAGATTCGGAGCGCTAAGAGGGTAATAGTGGAAAAAGAAATGTCTTCAAATATAAACTACACAGAATCATTCGCTGAAACTTCTTTCTGATCTGCGCATTCAGCTAACCGAGTTAAACCATAGTTTTGATTGAGCAGATCTGAACACTCTTTCTGTACAAAATGCAACTGGACATGTGGAGCGCTAAGAGCGTAGTAGTGGAAAAAGGAATATATTCAAATATAAACTACACAGAAGCATTCTGTGAAACTTCTTTCTGATCTGAGCATTCAGCTAACAGAGTTAAACCATACTTTTGATTGAGCAGTTTTGAAACACTCTGTCTGTAGAAAATGCAACTGGACATTCGTAGCGCTAAGTGGGTAATAGTGGAAAAAAGAATATGTTCAAATATAAACTACACAGAAGCATTGTATGAAACGTCTTTCTGTTCTGTGCATTCAACTAACAGAGTTGAACCTTAATTTGATTGAGCCTTTCTGAAACACTCTTTCTGTAGAAACTGCAATTGGACATTCTGAGTGCTAAGAGGCCTCTATTGGGAAATATAATATCTTCAAATAAAAACTACACAAAAGCATTGTGTGAAACTTATTTCTGATATGTTCATTAAGCTAACAGAGTTAAACCATACTTTTGATTGCGCAGTTCTGAACACTCTTTCTGTAGAAAATGCAAGTGGACATTCGGAGCGCTAAGAGGGTAATAGTGGAAAAAGGAATATATTCAAATATAAACTACACAGTAGCATTCTGTGAAAATTCCTTCTGTTCTGTGCATTCAACTAACAGAGTTGAACCTTACTTTTCATTGAGCCGTTCTGAAACACTCTTTCTGCAGAAACTGCAATTGGACATGCTAAGCGCTAAGAGGCCTACATTGGGAAAAAGAATATCTTCAAATAAAAACTACACAGATGCATTATGTGAAACTTATTTCTGATCTGTAAATTCAGTTAACAGAGATAAAACATATTTTTGATTGAGCAGTTATGAAACACTCTTTTTGTAGAAAATGCAAGTGGAGATTCGGAGCGCTAAGAGGGTAATAGTGGAAAAAGGAATGTCTTCAAATATAAACTACACAGAATCATTCGGTGAAACTTCTTTCTGATCTGTGCATTCAGCTAACAGAGTTAAACCATACTTTTGATTGAGCAGATCTGAACACTCTTTCTGTAGAAAATGCAACTGGATATTTGGAGCGCTAAGAGAGTAGTAGTGGAAAAAGGAATATATTCGAATATAAACTACACAGAAGCATTTTGTGAAACTTCTTTCTGATCTGAGCATTCAGCTAACAGAGTTAAACCATACTTTTGATTGAGGAGTTTTGAAACACTCTGTCTGTAGAAAATGCAACTGGACATTCGTAGCGCTAAGTGGGTAATAGTGGAAAAAAGAATAAGTTCAAATATAAACTACACAGAAGCATTGTATGAAATTTCTTTCTGTTCTGTGCATTCAACTAACAGAGTTGAACCTTACTTTTGATTGAGCCGTTCTGAAACACTCTTTCTGTAGAAACTGCAATTGGACATTCTGAGCGCTAGGAGGCTTATATTGGGAAAAAGAATGTCTACAAATAAAAACTACACAGAAGAATTGTGTGAAACTTCTTTCTGTTCTGTTTGTTAAACTAAAAGAGTTGAACCTTAGTTTTGATTGAGCCGTTCTGAAACACTCTTTCTGTAGAAAATGCAAGTGGAGATTCGGAGCGCTAAGAGGGTAATAGTGGAAAAAGGAATGTCTTCAAATATAAACTACACAGAATCATTCGGTGAAACTTCTTTCTGATCTGTGCATTCAGCGAACAGAGTTAAACCATACTTTTGATTGAGCAAATCTGAACATTCTTTCTGTAGAAAATGCAACTGGACATTTGGAGCGCTAAGAGCGTAGTAGTGGAAAAAGGAATATATTCAAATATAAACTACACAGAAGCATTCTGTGAAACTTCTTTCTGATCTGAACATTCAGCTATCAGAGTTAAACCATACTTTTGATTGAGCAGTTTTGAAACACTCTGTCTGTAGAAAATGCAACTGGACATTTGTAGCGCTAAGTGGGTAATAGTGGAAAAAAGAATATGTTCAAATATAAACTACACAGAAGCATTGTATGAAACTTCTTTCTGTTCTGTGCATTCAACTAACAGAGTTGAACCTTACTTTTGATTGAGCCGTTCTGAAACACTCTTTCTGTAGAAACTGCAATTGGACATTCTGAGCGCTAAGAGTCCTATATTGGGAAAAAGAATGTCTACAAATAAAAACTACACAGAAGAATTTTGTGAAACTTCTTTCTGTTCTGTTTGTTCAACTAAAAGAGTTGAACCTTATTTTAGATTAAGCCGTTCTGAAACACTCTTTCTGTAGAAAATGCAAGTGGAGATTCGGAGCGCTAAGTGGGTAATAGTGGAAAAAGGAATGTCTCCAAATATAAACTACACAGAATCATTCTGTGAAACTTCTTTCTGATCTGTGCATTCAGCTAACAGAGTTAAACCATACTTTTGATTGAGCAGATCTGAACACTCTTTCTGTAGAAAATGCAACTTGACATTTGGAGCGCTAAGAGAGTAGTAGTGGAAAAAGGAATATATTCAAATATAAACTACACAGAAGCATTCTGTGAAACTTCTTTCTGATCTGAGCATTCAGCTAACAGAGTTAAACCATACTTTTGATTGAGCAGTTTTGAAACACTCTGTCTGTAGAAAATGCAACTGGACATTCGTAGCGCTAAGTGGGTAATAGTGGAAAAAAGAATATGTTCAAATATAAACTACACAGAAGCATTGTATGAAACTTCTTTCTGTTCTGTGCATTCAACTAACAGAGTTGAACCTGACTTTTGATTGAGCCTTTCTGAAACACTCTTTTTGTAGAAACTGCAATTGGACATTCTGAGCGCTAAGAGGCCTATATTGGGAAAAATAATATCTTCAAATAAAAACTACACAGAAGCATTGTGTGAAACTTATTTCTGATATGTTCATTAAGCTAACAGAGTTAAACCATACTTTTGATTGCGCAGTTCTGAACACTCTTTCTGTAGAAAATGCAAGTGGACATTCGGAGCGCTAAGAGGGTAATAGTGGAAAAAGGAATATATTCAAATATAAACTACACAGTAGCATTCTGTGAAAATTCTTTCTGTTCTGTGCATTCAACTAACAGAGTTGAACCTTACTTTTGATTGAGCCGTTCTGAAACATTCTTTCTGTAGAAACTGCAATTGGACATGCTAAGCGCTAAGAGGCCTACATTGGGAAAAAGAATATCTTCAAATAAAAACTACACAGATGCATTCTGTGAAACTTATTTCTGATCTGTAAATTCAGTTAACAGAGATAAAACATATTTTTGATTGAGCAGTTATGAAACACTCTTTTTGTAGAAAATGCAAGTGGAGATTCGGAGCGCTAAGAGGGTAATAGTGGAAAAAGAAATGTCTTCAAATATAAACTACACAGAATCATTCGCTGAAACTTCTTTCCGATCTGCGCATTCAGCTAACCGAGTTAAACCATACTTTTGATTGAGCAGATCTGAACACTCTTTCTGTAGAAAATGCAACTGGACATTTGGAGCGCTAAGAGCGTAGTAGTGGAAAAAGGAATATATTCAAATATAAACTACACAGAAGCATTCTGTGAAACTTCTTTCTGATCTGAGCATTCAGCTAACAGAGTTAAACCATACTTTTGATTGAGCAGTTTTGAAACACTCTGTCTGTAGAAAATGCAACTGGACATTCGTAGCGCTAAGTGGGTAATAGTGGAAAAAAGAGTATGTTCAAATACAAACTACACAGAAGCATTGTATGAAACTTCTTTCTGTTCTGTGCATTCAACTAACAGAGTTGAACCTTACTTTTGATTGAGCCGTTCTGAAACACTCTTTCTGTAGAAAGTGCAATTGGACATTCTGAGCGCTAAGAGGCCTATATTGGGAAAAACAATGTCTACAAATAAAAACTACACAGAAGAATTGTGTGAAACTTCTTTCTGTTCTGTTTGTTCAACTAAAAGAGTTGAACCTTATTTTTGATTGAGCCGTTCTGAAACACTCTTTCTGTAGAAAATGCAAGTGGAGATTCGGAGCGCTAAGAGGGTAATAGTGGAAAAAGGAATGTCTCCAAATATAAACTACACAGAATCATTCTGTGAAACTTCTTTCTGATCTGTGCATTCAGCTAACAGAGTTAAAACATACTTTTGATTGAGCAGGTCTGAACACTCTTTCTGTAGAAAATGCAACTGGACATTTGGAGCGCAAAGAGTAGTAGTGGAAAAAGGAATATATTCAAATATAAACTACACAGAAGCATTCTGTGAAACTTCTTTCTGATCTGAGCATTCAGCTAACAGAGTTAAACCATACTTTTGATTGAGCAGTTTTGAAACACTCTGTCTGTAGAAAATGCAACTGGACATTCGTAGCGCTAAGTGGGTAATAGTGGAAAAAAGAATATGTTCAAATATATACTACACAGAAGCATTGTATGAAACTTCTTTCTGTTCTGTGCATTCAACTAACAGAGTTGAACCTTACTTTTGATTGAGCCGTTCTGAAACACTCTTTCTGTAGAAACTGCAATTGGACATTCTGAGCGCTAAGAGGCCTCTATTGGGAAAAATAATATCTTCAAATAAAAACTACACAGAAGCATTGTGTGAAACATATTTCTGATATGTTCATTAAGCTAACAGAGTTAAACCATACTTTTGATTGCGCAGTTCTGAACACTCTTTCTGTAGAAAATGCAAGTGGACATTCGGAGCGCTAAGAGGGTAATAGTGGAAAAAGGAATATATTCAAATATAAACTACACAGTAGTATTCTGTGAAAATTCTTTCTGTTCTGTGCATTCAACTAACAGAGTTGAACCTTACTTTTGATTGAGTCGTTCTGAAACACTCTTTCTGTAGAAACTGCAATTGGACATGCTAAGCGCTAAGAGTCCTACATTGGGAAAAAGAATATCTTCAAATAAAAACTACACAGATGCATTCTGTGAAACTTATTTCTGATCTGTAAATTCAGTTAACAGAGATAAAACATATTTTTGATTGAGCAGTTATGAAACACTCTTTTTGTAGAAAATGCAAGTGGAGATTCGGAGCGCTAAGAGGGTAATAGTGGAAAAAGGAATGTCTTCAAATATAAACTACACAGAATCATTCGGTGAAACTTCTTTCTGATCTGTGCATTCAGCTAACAGAGTTAAACCATACATTTGATTGAGCAAATCTGAACAATCTTTCTGTAGAAAATGCAACTGGACATGTGGAGCGCTAAGAGCGTAGTAGTGGAAAAAGGAATATATTCAAATATAAACTACACAGAAGCATTCTGTGAAACTTCTTTCTGAACTGAGCATTCAGCTAACAGAGTTAAACCATACTTTTGATTGAGCAGTTTTGAAACACTCTGTCTGTAGAAAATGCAACTGGACATTCGTAGCGCTAAGTGGGTAATAGTGGAAAAAAGAATATGTTCAAATATAAACTACAGAGAAGCATTGTATGAAACTTCTTTCTGTTCTGTGCATTCAACTAACAGAGTTGAACCTTACATTTGATTGAGCCGTTCTGAAACACTCTTTCTGTAGAAACTGCAATTGGACATTCTGAGCGCTAAGAGGCCTATATTGGGAAAAACAATGTCTACAAATAAAAACTACACAGAAGAATTGTGTGAAAGTTCTTTCTGTTCTGTTTGTTCAACTAAAAGAGTTGAACGTTATTTTTGATTGAGCCGTTCTGAAACACTCTTTCTGTAGAAAATGCAAGTGGAGATTCGGAGCGCTAAGAGGGTAATAGTGGAAAAAGGAATGTCTCCAAATATAAACTACACAGAATCATTCGGTGAAACTTCTTTCTGTTCTGTGCATTCAGCTAACAGAGTTAAAACATACTTTTGATTGAGCAGATCTGAACACTCTTTCTGTAGAAAATGCAACTGGACATTTGGAGCGCTAAGAGAGTAGTAGTGGAAAAAGGAATATATTCAAATATAAACTACACAGAAGCATTCTGTGAAACTTCTTTCTGATCTGAGCATTCAGCTAACAGAGTTAAACCATACTTTTGATTGAGCAGTTTTGAAACACTCTGTCTGTAGAAAATGCAACTGGACATTCGTAGCGCTAAGTGGGTAATAGTGGAAAAAAGAATATGTTCAAATATAAACTACACAGAAACATTGTATGAAACTTCTTTCTGTTCTGTGCATTCAACTAACAGAGTTGAACCTGACTTTTGATTGAGCCTTTCTGAAACACTCTTTTTGTAGAAACTGCAATTGGACCTTCTGAGCGCTAAGAGGCCTATATTGGGAAAAATAATATCTTCAAATAAAAACTACACAGAAGCATTGTGTGAAACTTATTTCTGATATGTTCATTAAGCTAACAGAGTTAAACCATACTTTTGATTGGGCAGTTCTGAACACTCTTTCTGTAGAAAATGCAAGTGGACATTCGGAGCGCTAAGAGGGTAATAGTGGAAAAAGGAATATATTCAAATATAAACTACACAGTAGCATTCTGTGAAAATTCTTTCTGTTCTGTGCATTCAACTAACAGAGTTGAACCTTACTTTTGATTGAGCCGTTCTGAAACATTCTTTCTGTAGAAACTGCAATTGGACATGCTAAGCGCTAAGAGGCCTACATTGGGAAAAAGAATATCTTCAAATAAAAACTACACAGATGCATTCTGTGAAACTTATTTCTGATCTGTAAATTCAGTTAACAGAGATAAAACATATTTTTGATTGAGCAGTTATGAAACACTCTTTTTGTAGAAAATGCAAGTGGAGATTCGGAGCGCTAAGAGGGTAATAGTGGAAAAAGAAATGTCTTCAAATATAAACTACACAGAATCATTCGCTGAAACTTCTTTCTGATCTGCGCATTCAGCTAACCGAGTTAAACCATAGTTTTGATTGAGCAGATCTGAACACTCTTTCTGTACAAAATGCAACTGGACATGTGGAGCGCTAAGAGCGTAGTAGTGGAAAAAGGAATATATTCAAATATAAACTACACAGAAGCATTCTGTGAAACTTCTTTCTGATCTGAGCATTCAGCTAACAGAGTTAAACCATACTTTTGATTGAGCAGTTTTGAAACACTCTGTCTGTAGAAAATGCAACTGGACATTCGTAGCGCTAAGTGGGTAATAGTGGAAAAAAGAATATGTTCAAATATAAACTACACAGAAGCATTGTATGAAACGTCTTTCTGTTCTGTGCATTCAACTAACAGAGTTGAACCTTAATTTGATTGAGCCTTTCTGAAACACTCTTTCTGTAGAAACTGCAATTGGACATTCTGAGTGCTAAGAGGCCTCTATTGGGAAATATAATATCTTCAAATAAAAACTACACAAAAGCATTGTGTGAAACTTATTTCTGATATGTTCATTAAGCTAACAGAGTTAAACCATACTTTTGATTGCGCAGTTCTGAACACTCTTTCTGTAGAAAATGCAAGTGGACATTCGGAGCCCTAAGAGGTTAATAGTGGAAAAAGGAATATATTCAAATATAAACTACACAGTAGCATTCTGTGAAAATTCTTACTGTTCTGTGCATTCAACTAACAGAGTTGAACCTTACTTTTGATTGAGCCGTTCTGAAACACTCTTTCTGTAGAAACTGCAATTGGACATGCTAAGCGCTAAGAGTCCTACATTGGGAAAAAGAATATCTTCAAATAAAAACTACACAGATGCATTCTGTGAAACTTATTTCTGATCTGTAAATTCAGTTAACAGAGATAAAACATATTTTTGATTGAGCAGTTATGAAACACTCTTTTTGTAGAAAATGCAAGTGGAGATTCGGAGCGCTAAGAGGGTAATAGTGGAAAAAGGAATGTCTTCAAATATAAACTACACAGAATCATTCGGTGAAACTTCTTTCTGATCTGTGCATTCAGCTAACAGAGTTAAACCATACTTTTGATTGAGCAGATCTGAACACTCTTTCTGTAGAAAATGCAACTGGACATTTGGAGCGCTAAGAGAGTAGTAGTGGAAAAAGGAATATATTCAAATATAAACTACACAGAAGCATTCTGTGAAACTTCTTTCTGATCTGAGCATTCAGCTAACAGAGTTAAACCATACTTTTGATTGAGCAGTTTTGAAACACTCTGTCTGTAGAAAATGCAACTGGACATTCGTAGCGCTAAGTGGGTAATAGTGGAAAAAAGAATATGTTCAAATATAAACTACAGAGAAGCATTGTATGAAACTTCTTTCTGTTCTGTGCATTCAACTAACAGAGTTGAACCTTACTTTTGATTGAGCCGTTCTGAAACACTCTTTCTGTAGAAACTGCAATTGGACATTCTGAGCGCTAAGAGGCCTATATTGGGAAAAACAATGTCTACAAATAAAAACTACACAGAAGAATTGTGTGAAACTTCTTTCTGTTCTGTTTGTAAAACTAAAAGAGTTGAACCTTAGTTTTGATTGAGCCGTTCTGAAACACTCTTTCTGTAGAAAACGCAAGTGGAGATTCGGAGAGCTAAGAGGGTAATAGTGGAAAAAGAAATGTCTCCAAATATAAACTACACAGAATCATTCGGTGAAACTTCTTTCTGATCTGTGCATTCAGCTAACAGAGTTAAACCATACTTTTGATTGAGCAGATCTGAACACTCTTTCTGTAGAAAATGCAACTGGACATTTGGAGCGCTAAGAGAGTAGTAGTGGAAAAAGGAATATATTCAAATATAAACTACAAAGAAGCATTCTGTGAGACTTCTTTCTGATCTGAGCATTCAGCTAACAGTGTTAAACCATACTTTTGATTGAGCAGTTTTGAAACACTCTGTCTGTAGGAAATGCAACTGGACATTCTTAGCGCTAAGTGGGTAATAGTGGAAAAAAGAATATGTTCAAATATAAACTACACAGAAGCATTGTATGAAACTTCTTTCTGTTCTGTGCATTCAACTAACGGAGTTGAACCTTACTTTTGATTGAGCCTTTCTGAAACACTCTTTCTGTAGAAACTGCAATTGGACATTCTGAGCGCTAAGAGGCCTCTATTGGGAAAAATAATATCTTCAAATAAAAACTACACAGAAGCATTGTGTGAAACTTATTTCTGATATGTTCATTAAGCTAACAGAGTTAAACCATACTTTTGATTGCTCAGTTCTGAACACTCTTTCTGTAGAAAATGCAAGTGGACATTCGGAGCGCTAAGAGGGTAATAGTGGAAAAAGGAATATATTCAAATATAAACTACACAGTAGCATTCTGTGAAAATTCCTTCTGTTCTGTGCATTCAACTAACAGAGTTGAACCTTACTTTTCATTGAGCCGTTCTGAAACACTCTTTCTGCAGAAACTGCAATTGGACATGCTAAGCGCTAAGAGGCCTACATTGGGAAAAAGAATATCTTCAAATAAAAACTACACAGATGCATTATGTGAAACTTATTTCTGATCTGTAAATTCAGTTAACAGAGATAAAACATATTTTTGATTGAGCAGTTATGAAACACTCTTTTTGTAGAAAATGCAAGTGGAGATTCGGAGCGCTAAGAGGGTAATAGTGGAAAAAGGAATGTCTTCAAATATAAACTACACAGAATCATTCGGTGAAACTTCTTTCTGATCTGTGCATTCAGCTAACAGAGTTAAACCATACTTTTGATTGAGCAGATCTGAACACTCTTTCTGTAGAAAATGCAACTGGACATTTGGAGCGCTAAGAGAGTAGTAGTGGAAAAAGGAATATATTCGAATATAAACTACACAGAAGCATTTTGTGAAACTTCTTTCTGATCTGAGCATTCAGCTAACAGAGTTAAACCATACTTTTGATTGAGGAGTTTTGAAACACTCTGTCTGTAGAAAATGCAACTGGACATTCGTAGCGCTAAGTGGGTAATAGTGGAAAAAAGAATAAGTTCAAATATAAACTACACAGAAGCATTGTATGAAATTTCTTTCTGTTCTGTGCATTCAACTAACAGAGTTGAACCTTACTTTTGATTGAGCCGTTCTGAAACACTCTTTCTGTAGAAACTGCAATTGGACATTCTGAGCGCTAGGAGGCTTATATTGGGAAAAAGAATGTCTACAAATAAAAACTACACAGAAGAATTGTGTGAAACTTCTTTCTGTTCTGTTTGTTAAACTAAAAGAGTTGAACCTTAGTTTTGATTGAGCCGTTCTGAAACACTCTTTCTGTAGAAAATGCAAGTGGAGATTCGGAGCGCTAAGAGGGTAATAGTGGAAAAAGGAATGTCTTCAAATATAAACTACACAGAATCATTCGGTGAAACTTCTTTCTGATCTGTGCATTCAGCGAACAGAGTTAAACCATACTTTTGATTGAGCAAATCTGAACATTCTTTCTGTAGAAAATGCAACTGGACATTTGGAGCGCTAAGAGCGTAGTAGTGGAAAAAGGAATATATTCAAATATAAACTACACAGAAGCATTCTGTGAAACTTCTTTCTGATCTGAACATTCAGCTATCAGAGTTAAACCATACTTTTGATTGAGCAGTTTTGAAACACTCTGTCTGTAGAAAATGCAACTGGACATTTGTAGCGCTAAGTGGGTAATAGTGGAAAAAAGAATATGTTCAAATATAAACTACACAGAAGCATTGTATGAAACTTCTTTCTGTTCTGTGCATTCAACTAACAGAGTTGAACCTTACTTTTGATTGAGCCGTTCTGAAACACTCTTTCTGTAGAAACTGCAATTGGACATTCTGAGCGCTAAGAGTCCTATATTGGGAAAAAGAATGTCTACAAATAAAAACTACACAGAAGAATTTTGTGAAACTTCTTTCTGTTCTGTTTGTTCAACTAAAAGAGTTGAACCTTATTTTAGATTAAGCCGTTCTGAAACACTCTTTCTGTAGAAAATGCAAGTGGAGATTCGGAGCGCTAAGTGGGTAATAGTGGAAAAAGGAATGTCTCCAAATATAAACTACACAGAATCATTCTGTGAAACTTCTTTCTGATCTGTGCATTCAGCTAACAGAGTTAAACCATACTTTTGATTGAGCAGATCTGAACACTCTTTCTGTAGAAAATGCAACTTGACATTTGGAGCGCTAAGAGAGTAGTAGTGGAAAAAGGAATATATTCAAATATAAACTACACAGAAGCATTCTGTGAAACTTCTTTCTGATCTGAGCATTCAGCTAACAGAGTTAAACCATACTTTTGATTGAGCAGTTTTGAAACACTCTGTCTGTAGAAAATGCAACTGGACATTCGTAGCGCTAAGTGGGTAATAGTGGAAAAAAGAATATGTTCAAATATAAACTACACAGAAGCATTGTATGAAACTTCTTTCTGTTCTGTGCATTCAACTAACAGAGTTGAACCTGACTTTTGATTGAGCCTTTCTGAAACACTCTTTTTGTAGAAACTGCAATTGGACATTCTGAGCGCTAAGAGGCCTATATTGGGAAAAATAATATCTTCAAATAAAAACTACACAGAAGCATTGTGTGAAACTTATTTCTGATATGTTCATTAAGCTAACAGAGTTAAACCATACTTTTGATTGCGCAGTTCTGAACACTCTTTCTGTAGAAAATGCAAGTGGACATTCGGAGCGCTAAGAGGGTAATAGTGGAAAAAGGAATATATTCAAATATAAACTACACAGTAGCATTCTGTGAAAATTCTTTCTGTTCTGTGCATTCAACTAACAGAGTTGAACCTTACTTTTGATTGAGCCGTTCTGAAACATTCTTTCTGTAGAAACTGCAATTGGACATGCTAAGCGCTAAGAGGCCTACATTGGGAAAAAGAATATCTTCAAATAAAAACTACACAGATGCATTCTGTGAAACTTATTTCTGATCTGTAAATTCAGTTAACAGAGATAAAACATATTTTTGATTGAGCAGTTATGAAACACTCTTTTTGTAGAAAATGCAAGTGGAGATTCGGAGCGCTAAGAGGGTAATAGTGGAAAAAGAAATGTCTTCAAATATAAACTACACAGAATCATTCGCTGAAACTTCTTTCCGATCTGCGCATTCAGCTAACCGAGTTAAACCATACTTTTGATTGAGCAGATCTGAACACTCTTTCTGTACAAAATGCAACTGGACATGTGGAGCGCTAAGAGCGTAGTAGTGGAAAAAGGAATATATTCAAATATAAACTACACAGAAGCATTCTGTGAAACTTCTTTCTGATCTGAGCATTCAGCTAACAGAGTTAAACCATACTTTTGATTGAGCAGTTTTGAAACACTCTCTCTGTTGAAAATGCAACTGGACATTCGTAGCGCTAAGTGCGTAATAGTGGATAAAAGAATATGTTCAAATATAAACTACACAGAAGCATTGTATGAAACTTCTTTCTGTTCTGTGCATTCAACTAACAGAGTTGAACCTTACTTTTGATTGAGCCTTTCTGAAACACTCTTTCTGTAGAAACTGCAATTGGACATTCTGAGCGCTAAGAGGCCTATATTGGGAAAAATAATATCTTCAAATAAAAACTACACAGAAGCATTGTGTGAAAATTATTTCTGATATGTTCATTAAGCTAACAGAGTTAAACCATACTTTTGATTGCGCAGTTCTGAACACTCTTTCTGTAGAAAATGCAAGTGGACATTCGGAGCGCTAAGAGGGTAATAGTGGAAAAAGGATTATATTCAAATATAAACTACACAGTAGCATTCTGTGAAAATTCTTTCTGTTCTGTGCATTCAACTAACAGAGTTGAACCTTACTTTTGATTGAGCCGTTCTGAAACACTCTTTCTGTAGAAACTGCAATTGGACATGCTAAGCGCTAAGAGTCCTACATTGGGAAAAAGAATATCTTCAAATAAAAACTACACAGATGCATTCTGTGAAACTTATTTCTGATCTGTAAATTCAGTTAACAGAGATAAAACATATTTTTGATTGAGCAGATATGAAACACTCTTTTTGTAGAAAATGCAAGTGGAGATTCGGAGCGCTAAGAGGGTAATAGTGGAAAAAGGAATGTCTTCAAATATAAACTACACAGAATCATTCGGTGAAATTTCTTTCTGCTCTGTGCATTCAGCTAACAGAGTTAAACCATACTTTTGATTGAGCAGATCTGAACACTCTTTCTGTAGAAAATGCAACGGGACATTTGGAGCACTAAGAGAGTAGTAGTGGAAAAACGAATATATTCAAATATAAACTACACAGAAGCATTCTGTGAAACTTCTTTCTGATCTGAGCATTCAGCTAACAGAGTTAAACCATACTTTTGATTGAGCAGTTTTGAAACACTCTGTCTGTAGAAAATGCAACTGGACATTCGTAGCGCTAAGTGGGTAATAGTGGAAAAAAGAATATGTTCAAATATAAACTACACAGAAGCATTGTATGAAACGTCTTTCTGTTCTGTGCATTCAACTAACAGAGTTGAACCTTAATTTGATTGAGCCTTTCTGAAACACTCTTTCTGTAGAAACTGCAATTGGACATTCTGAGTGCTAAGAGGCCTCTATTGGGAAATATAATATCTTCAAATAAAAACTACACAAAAGCATTGTGTGAAACTTATTTCTGATATGTTCATTAAGCTAACAGAGTTAAACCATACTTTTGATTGCGCAGTTCTGAACACTCTTTCTGTAGAAAATGCAAGTGGACATTCGGAGCCCTAAGAGGTTAATAGTGGAAAAAGGAATATATTCAAATATAAACTACACAGTAGCATTCTGTGAAAATTCTTACTGTTCTGTGCATTCAACTAACAGAGTTGAACCTTACTTTTGATTGAGCCGTTCTGAAACACTCTTTCTGTAGAAACTGCAATTGGACATGCTAAGCGCTAAGAGTCCTACATTGGGAAAAAGAATATCTTCAAATAAAAACTACACAGATGCATTCTGTGAAACTTATTTCTGATCTGTAAATTCAGTTAACAGAGATAAAACATATTTTTGATTGAGCAGTTATGAAACACTCTTTTTGTAGAAAATGCAAGTGGAGATTCGGAGCGCTAAGAGGGTAATAGTGGAAAAAGGAATGTCTTCAAATATAAACTACACAGAATCATTCGGTGAAACTTCTTTCTGATCTGTGCATTCAGCTAACAGAGTTAAACCATACTTTTGATTGAGCAGATCTGAACACTCTTTCTGTAGAAAATGCAACTGGACATTTGGAGCGCTAAGAGAGTAGTAGTGGAAAAAGGAATATATTCAAATATAAACTACACAGAAGCATTCTGTGAAACTTCTTTCTGATCTGAGCATTCAGCTAACAGAGTTAAACCATACTTTTGATTGAGCAGTTTTGAAACACTCTGTCTGTAGAAAATGCAACTGGACATTCGTAGCGCTAAGTGGGTAATAGTGGAAAAAAGAATATGTTCAAATATAAACTACAGAGAAGCATTGTATGAAACTTCTTTCTGTTCTGTGCATTCAACTAACAGAGTTGAACCTTACTTTTGATTGAGCCGTTCTGAAACACTCTTTCTGTAGAAACTGCAATTGGACATTCTGAGCGCTAAGAGGCCTATATTGGGAAAAACAATGTCTACAAATAAAAACTACACAGAAGAATTGTGTGAAACTTCTTTCTGTTCTGTTTGTTCAACTAAAAGAGTTGAACCTTAGTTTTGATTGAGCCGTTCTGAAACACTCTTTCTGTAGAAAATGCAAGTGGAGATTCGGAGAGCTAAGAGGGTAATAGTGGAAAAAGAAATGTCTCCAAATATAAACTACACAGAATCATTCGGTGAAACTTCTTTCTGATCTGTGCATTCAGCTAACAGAGTTAAACCATACTTTTGATTGAGCAGATCTGAACACTCTTTCTGTAGAAAATGCAACTGGACATTTGGAGCGCTAAGAGAGTAGTAGTGGAAAAAGGAATATATTCAAATATAAACTACAAAGAAGCATTCTGTGAGACTTCTTTCTGATCTGAGCATTCAGCTAACAGTGTTAAACCATACTTTTGATTGAGCAGTTTTGAAACACTCTGTCTGTAGGAAATGCAACTGGACATTCTTAGCGCTAAGTGGGTAATAGTGGAAAAAAGAATATGTTCAAATATAAACTACACAGAAGCATTGTATGAAACTTCTTTCTGTTCTGTGCATTCAACTAACGGAGTTGAACCTTACTTTTGATTGAGCCTTTCTGAAACACTCTTTCTGTAGAAACTGCAATTGGACATTCTGAGCGCTAAGAGGCCTCTATTGGGAAAAATAATATCTTCAAATAAAAACTACACAGAAGCATTGTGTGAAACTTATTTCTGATATGTTCATTAAGCTAACAGAGTTAAACCATACTTTTGATTGCTCAGTTCTGAACACTCTTTCTGTAGAAAATGCAAGTGGACATTCGGAGCGCTAAGAGGGTAATAGTGGAAAAAGGAATATATTCAAATATAAACTACACAGTAGCATTCTGTGAAAATTCCTTCTGTTCTGTGCATTCAACTAACAGAGTTGAACCTTACTTTTCATTGAGCCGTTCTGAAACACTCTTTCTGCAGAAACTGCAATTGGACATGCTAAGCGCTAAGAGGCCTACATTGGGAAAAAGAATATCTTCAAATAAAAACTACACAGATGCATTATGTGAAACTTATTTCTGATCTGTAAATTCAGTTAACAGAGATAAAACATATTTTTGATTGAGCAGTTATGAAACACTCTTTTTGTAGAAAATGCAAGTGGAGATTCGGAGCGCTAAGAGGGTAATAGTGGAAAAAGGAATGTCTTCAAATATAAACTACACAGAATCATTCGGTGAAACTTCTTTCTGATCTGTGCATTCAGCTAACAGACTTAAACCATACTTTTGATTGAGCAGATCTGAACACTCTTTCTGTAGAAAATGCAACTGGACATTTGGAGCGCTAAGAGAGTAGTAGTGGAAAAAGGAATATATTCGAATATAAACTACACAGAAGCATTTTGTGAAACTTCTTTCTGATCTGAGCATTCAGCTAACAGAGTTAAACCATACTTTTGATTGAGCAGTTTTGAAACACTCTGTCTGTAGAAAATGCAACTGGACATTCGTAGCGCTAAGTGGGTAATAGTGGAAAAAAGAATAAGTTCAAATATAAACTACACAGAAGCATTGTATGAAATTTCTTTCTGTTCTGTGCATTCAACTAACAGAGTTGAACCTTACTTTTGATTGAGCCGTTCTGAAACACTCTTTCTGTAGAAACTGCAATTGGACATTCTGAGCGCTAGGAGGCTTATATTGGGAAAAAGAATGTCTACAAATAAAAACTACACAGAAGAATTGTGTGAAACTTCTTTCTGTTCTGTTTGTTAAACTAAAAGAGTTGAACCTTAGTTTTGATTGAGCCGTTCTGAAACACTCTTTCTGTAGAAAATGCAAGTGGAGATTCGGAGCGCTAAGAGGGTAATAGTGGAAAAAGGAATGTCTTCAAATATAAACTACACAGAATCATTCGGTGAAACTTCTTTCTGATCTGTGCATTCAGCGAACAGAGTTAAACCATACTTTTGATTGAGCAAATCTGAACATTCTTTCTGTAGAAAATGCAACTGGACATTTGGAGCGCTAAGAGCGTAGTAGTGGAAAAAGGAATATATTCAAATATAAACTACACAGAAGCATTCTGTGAAACTTCTTTCTGATCTGAACATTCAGCTATCAGAGTTAAACCATACTTTTGATTGAGCAGTTTTGAAACACTCTGTCTGTAGAAAATGCAACTGGACATTTGTAGCGCTAAGTGGGTAATAGTGGAAAAAAGAATATGTTCAAATATAAACTACACAGAAGCATTGTATGAAACTTCTTTCTGTTCTGTGCATTCAACTAACAGAGTTGAACCTTACTTTTGATTGAGCCGTTCTGAAACACTCTTTCTGTAGAAACTGCAATTGGACATTCTGAGCGCTAAGAGTCCTATATTGGGAAAAAGAATGTCTACAAATAAAAACTACACAGAAGAATTTTGTGAAACTTCTTTCTGTTCTGTTTGTTCAACTAAAAGAGTTGAACCTTATTTTAGATTAAGCCGTTCTGAAACACTCTTTCTGTAGAAAATGCAAGTGGAGATTCGGAGCGCTAAGTGGGTAATAGTGGAAAAAGGAATGTCTCCAAATATAAACTACACAGAATCATTCTGTGAAACTTCTTTCTGATCTGTGCATTCAGCTAACAGAGTTAAACCATACTTTTGATTGAGCAGATCTGAACACTCTTTCTGTAGAAAATGCAACTTGACATTTGGAGCGCTAAGAGAGTAGTAGTGGAAAAAGGAATATATTCAAATATAAACTACACAGAAGCATTCTGTGAAACTTCTTTCTGATCTGAGCATTCAGCTAACAGAGTTAAACCATACTTTTGATTGAGCAGTTTTGAAACACTCTGTCTGTAGAAAATGCAACTGGACATTCGTAGCGCTAAGTGGGTAATAGTGGAAAAAAGAATATGTTCAAATATAAACTACACAGAAGCATTGTATGAAACTTCTTTCTGTTCTGTGCATTCAACTAACAGAGTTGAACCTGACTTTTGATTGAGCCTTTCTGAAACACTCTTTTTGTAGAAACTGCAATTGGACATTCTGAGCGCTAAGAGGCCTATATTGGGAAAAATAATATCTTCAAATAAAAACTACACAGAAGCATTGTGTGAAACTTATTTCTGATATGTTCATTAAGCTAACAGAGTTAAACCATACTTTTGATTGCGCAGTTCTGAACACTCTTTCTGTAGAAAATGCAAGTGGACATTCGGAGCGCTAAGAGGGTAATAGTGGAAAAAGGAATATATTCAAATATAAACTACACAGTAGCATTCTGTGAAAATTCTTTCTGTTCTGTGCATTCAACTAACAGAGTTGAACCTTACTTTTGATTGAGCCGTTCTGAAACATTCTTTCTGTAGAAACTGCAATTGGACATGCTAAGCGCTAAGAGGCCTACATTGGGAAAAAGAATATCTTCAAATAAAAACTACACAGATGCATTCTGTGAAACTTATTTCTGATCTGTAAATTCAGTTAACAGAGATAAAACATATTTTTGATTGAGCAGTTATGAAACACTCTTTTTGTAGAAAATGCAAGTGGAGATTCGGAGCGCTAAGAGGGTAATAGTGGAAAAAGAAATGTCTTCAAATATAAACTACACAGAATCATTCGCTGAAACTTCTTTCTGATCTGCGCATTCAGCTAACCGAGTTAAACCATACTTTTGATTGAGCAGATCTGAACACTCTTTCTGTAGAAAATGCAACTGGACATGTGGAGCGCTAAGAGCGTAGTAGTGGAAAAAGGAATATATTCAAATATAAACTACACAGAAGCATTCTGTGAAACTTCTTTCTGATCTGAGCATTCAGCTAACAGAGTTAAACCATACTTTTGATTGAGCAGTTTTGAAACACTCTCTCTGTTGAAAATGCAACTGGACATTCGTAGCGCTAAGTGCGTAATAGTGGATAAAAGAATATGTTCAAATATAAACTACACAGAAGCATTGTATGAAACTTCTTTCTGTTCTGTGCATTCAACTAACAGAGTTGAACCTTAATTTGATTGAGCCTTTCTGAAACACTCTTTCTGTAGAAACTGCAATTGGACATTCTGAGTGCTAAGAGGCCTCTATTGGGAAATATAATATCTTCAAATAAAAACTACACAAAAGCATTGTGTGAAACTTATTTCTGATATGTTCATTAAGCTAACAGATTTAAACCATACTTTTGATTGCGCAGTTCTGAACACTCTTTCTGTAGAAAATGCAAGTGGACATTCGGAGCCCTAAGAGGTTAATAGTGGAAAAAGGAATATATTCAAATATAAACTACACAGTAGCATTCTGTGAAAATTCTTACTGTTCTGTGCATTCAACTAACAGAGTTGAACCTTACTTTTGATTGAGCCGTTCTGAAACACTCTTTCTGTAGAAACTGCAATTGGACATGCTAAGCGCTAAGAGTCCTACATTGGGAAAAAGAATATCTTCAAATAAAAACTACACAGATGCATTCTGTGAAACTTATTTCTGATCTGTAAATTCAGTTAACAGAGATAAAACATATTTTTGATTGAGCAGTTATGAAACACTCTTTTTGTAGAAAATGCAAGTGGAGATTCGGAGCGCTAAGAGGGTAATAGTGGAAAAAGGAATGTCTTCAAATATAAACTACACAGAATCATTCGGTGAAACTTCTTTCTGATCTGTGCATTCAGCTAACAGAGTTAAACCATACTTTTGATTGAGCAGATCTGAACACTCTTTCTGTAGAAAATGCAACTGGACATTTGGAGCGCTAAGAGAGTAGTAGTGGAAAAAGGAATATATTCAAATATAAACTACACAGAAGCATTCTGTGAAACTTCTTTCTGATCTGAGCATTCAGCTAACAGAGTTAAACCATACTTTTGATTGAGCAGTTTTGAAACACTCTGTCTGTAGAAAATGCAACTGGACATTCGTAGCGCTAAGTGGGTAATAGTGGAAAAAAGAATATGTTCAAATATAAACTACAGAGAAGCATTGTATGAAACTTCTTTCTGTTCTGTGCATTCAACTAACAGAGTTGAACCTTACTTTTGATTGAGCCGTTCTGAAACACTCTTTCTGTAGAAACTGCAATTGGACATTCTGAGCGCTAAGAGGCCTATATTGGGAAAAACAATGTCTACAAATAAAAACTACACAGAAGAATTGTGTGAAACTTCTTTCTGTTCTGTTTGTTCAACTAAAAGAGTTGAACCTTAGTTTTGATTGAGCCGTTCTGAAACACTCTTTCTGTAGAAAATGCAAGTGGAGATTCGGAGAGCTAAGAGGGTAATAGTGGAAAAAGAAATGTCTCCAAATATAAACTACACAGAATCATTCGGTGAAACTTCTTTCTGATCTGTGCATTCAGCTAACAGAGTTAAACCATACTTTTGATTGAGCAGATCTGAACACTCTTTCTGTAGAAAATGCAACTGGACATTTGGAGCGCTAAGAGAGTAGTAGTGGAAAAAGGAATATATTCAAATATAAACTACAAAGAAGCATTCTGTGAAACTTCTTTCTGATCTGAGCATTCAGCTAACAGTGTTAAACCATACTTTTGATTGAGCAGTTTTGAAACACTCTGTCTGTAGGAAATGCAACTGGACATTCTTAGCGCTAAGTGGGTAATAGTGGAAAAAAGAATATGTTCAAATATAAACTACACAGAAGCATTGTATGAAACTTCTTTCTGTTCTGTGCATTCAACTAACGGAGTTGAACCTTACTTTTGATTGAGCCTTTCTGAAACACTCTTTCTGTAGAAACTGCAATTGGACATTCTGAGCGCTAAGAGGCCTCTATTGGGAAAAATAATATCTTCAAATAAAAACTACACAGAAGCATTGTGTGAAACTTATTTCTGATATGTTCATTAAGCTAACAGAGTTAAACCATACTTTTGATTGCGCAGTTCTGAACACTCTTTCTGTAGAAAATGCAAGTGGACATTCGGAGCGCTAAGAGGGTAATAGTGGAAAAAGGAATATATTCAAATATAAACTACACAGTAGCATTCTGTGAAAATACTTTCTGTTCTGTGCATTCAACTAACAGAGTTGAACCTTACTTTTCATTGAGCCGTTCTGAAACACTCTTTCTGCAGAAACTGCAATTGGACATGCTAAGCGCTAAGAGGCCTACATTGGGAAAAAGAATATCTTCAAATAAAAACTACACAGATGCATTATGTGAAACTTATTTCTGATCTGTAAATTCAGTTAACAGAGATAAAACATATTTTTGATTGAGCAGTTATGAAACACTCTTTTTGTAGAAAATGCAAGTGGAGATTCAGAGCGCTAAGAGGTTAATAGTGGAAAAAGGAATGTCTTCAAATATAAACTACACAGAATCATTCGGTGAAACTTCTTTCTGATCTGTGCATTCAGCTAACAGAGTTAAACCATACTTTTGATTGAGCAGATCTGAACACTCTTTCTGTAGAAAATGCAACTGGACATTTGGAGCGCTAAGAGAGTAGTAGTGGAAAAAGGAATATATTCGAATATAAACTACACAGAAGCATTTTGTGAAACTTCTTTCTGATCTGAGCATTCAGCTAACAGAGTTAAACCATACTTTTGATTGAGCAGTTTTGAAACACTCTGTCTGTAGAAAATGCAACTGGACATTCGTAGCGCTAAGTGGGTAATAGTGGAAAAAAGAATAATTTCAAATATAAACTACACAGAAGCATTGTATGAAATTTCTTTCTGTTCTGTGCATTCAACTAACATAGTTGAACCTTACTTTTGATTGAGCCGTTCTGAAACACTCTTTCTGTAGAAACTGCAATTGGACATTCTGAGCGCTAGGAGGCCTATATTGGGAAAAAGAATGTCTACAAATAAAAACTACACAGAAGAATTGTGTGAAACTTCTTTCTGTTCTGTTTGTTAAACTAAAAGAGTTGAACCTTAGTTTTGATTGAGCCGTTCTGAAACACTCTTTCTGTAGAAAATGCAAGTGGAGATTCGGAGCGCTAAGAGGGTAATAGTGGAAAAAGGAATGTCTTCAAATATAAACTACACAGAATCATTCGGTGAAACTTCTTTCTGATCTGTGCATTCAGCGAACAGAGTTAAACCATACTTTTGATTGAGCAAATCTGAACATTCTTTCTGTAGAAAATGCAACTGGACATTTGGGGCGCTAAGAGCGTAGTAGTGGAAAAAGGAATATATTCAAATATAAACTACACAGAAGCATTCTGTGAAACTTCTTTCTGATCTGAACATTCAGCTAACAGAGTTAAACCATACTTTTGATTGAGCAGTTTTGAAACACTCTGTCTGTAGAAAATGCAACTGGACATTTGTAGCGCTAAGTGGGTAATAGTGGAAAAAAGAATATGTTCAAATATAAACTACACAGAAGCATTGTATGAAACATCTTTCTGTTCTGTGCATTCAACTAACAGAGTTGAACCTTACTTTTGATTGAGCCGTTCTGAAACACTCTTTCTGTAGAAACTGCAATTGGACATTCTGAGCGCTAAGAGGCCTATATTGGGAAAAAGAATATCTACAAATAAAAACTACACAGAAGAATTGTGTGAAACTTCTTTCTGTTCTGTTTGTTCAACTAAAAGAGTTGAACTTTAGTTTTGATTGAGCCGTTCTGAAACACTCTTTCTGTAGAAAATGCAAGTGGAGATTCGGAGCGCTAAGAGGGTAATAGTTGAAAAAGGAATGTCTCCAAATATAAACTACACAGAATCATTCTGTGAAACTTCTTTCTGATCTGTGCATTCAGCTAACAGAGTTAAACCATACTTTTGATTGAGCAGATCTGAACACTCTTTCTGTAGAAAATGCAACTGGACATTTGGAGCGCTAAGAGAGTAGTAGTGGAAAAAGGAATATATTCGAATATAAACTACACAGAAGCATTTTGTGAAACTTCTTTCTGATCTGAGCATTCAGCTAACAGAGTTAAACCATACTTTTGATTGAGCAGTTTTGAAACACTCTGTCTGTAGAAAATGCAACTGGACATTCGTAGCGCTAAGTGGGTAATAGTGGAAAAAAGAATATGTTCAAATATAAACTACACAGAAGCATTGTATGAAACGTCTTTCTGTTCTGTGCATTCAACTAAGAGAGTTGAACCTTACTTTTGATTGAGCCTTTCTGAAACACTCTTTCTGTAGAAACTGCAATTGGACATTCTGAGTGCTAAGAGGCCTCTATTGGGAAAAATAATATCTTCAAATAAAAACTACACAGAAGCATTGTGTGAAACTTATTTCTGATATGTTCATTAAGCTAACAGAGTTAAACCATACTTTTGATTGCGCAGTTCTGAACACTCTTTCTGTAGAAAATGCAAGTGGACATTCGGAGCCCTAAGAGGTTAATAGTGGAAAAAGAAATATATTCAAATATAAACTACACAGTAGCATTCTGTGAAAATTCTTACTGTTCTGTGCATTGAACTAACAGAGTTGAACCTTACTTTTGATTGAGCCGTTCTGAAACACTCTTTCTGTAGAAACTGCAATTGGACATGCTAAGCGCTAAGAGTCCTACATTGGGAAAAAGAATATCTTCAAATAAAAACTACACAGATGCATTCTGTGAAACTTATTTCTGATCTGTAAATTCAGTTAACAGAGATAAAACATATTTTTGATTGAGCAGTTATGAAACACTCTTTTTGTAGAAAATGCAAGTGGAGATTCGGAGCGCTAAGAGGGTAATAGTGGAAAAACGAATGTCTTCAAATATAAACTACACAGAATCATTCGGTGAAACTTCTTTCTGATCTGTGCATTCAGCTAACAGAGTTAAACCATACTTTTGATTGAGCAGATCTGAACACTCTTTCTGTAGAAAATGCAACTGGACATTTGGAGCGCTAAGAGCGTAGTAGTGGAAAAAGGAATATATTCAAATATAAACTCCACAGAAGCATTCTGTGAAACTTCTTTCTGATCTGAGCATTCAGCTAACAGAGTTAAACCATACTTTTGATTGAGCAGTTTTGAAACACTCTGTCTGTAGAAAATGCAACTGGACATTCGTAGCGATAAGTGGGTAATAGTGGAATAAAGAATATGTTCAAATATAAACTACAGAGAAGCATTGTATGAAACTTCTTTCTGTTCTGTGCATTCAACTAACAGAGTTGAACCTTACTTTTGTTTGAGCCGTTCTGAAACACTCTTTCTGTAGAAACTGCAATTGGACATTCTGAGCGCTAAGAGGCCTATATTGGGAAAAACAATGTCTACAAATAAAAACTACACAGAAGAATTGTGTGAAACTTCTTTCTGTTCTGTTTGTTCAACTAAAAGAGTTGAACCTTAGTTTTGATTGAGCCGTTCTGAAACACTCTTTCTGTAGAAAATGCAAGTGGAGATTCGGAGCGCTAAGAGGGTAATAGTGGAAAAAGAAATGTCTCCAAATATAAACTACACAGAATCATTCGGTGAAACTTCTTTCTGATCTGTGCATTCAGCTAACAGAGTTAAACCATAGTTTTGATTGAGCAGATCTGAACACTCTTTCTGTAGAAAATGCAACTGGACATTTGGAGCGCTAAGAGAGTAGTAGTGGAAAAAGGAATATATTCAAATATAAACTACACAGAAACATTCTGTGAAACTTCTTTCTGATCTGAGCATTCAGCTAACAGTGTTAAACCATACTTTTGATTGAGCAGTTTTGAAACACTCTGTCTGTAGGAAATGCAACTGGACATTCTTAGCGCTAAGTGGGTAATAGTGGAAAAAAGAATATGTTCAAATATAAACTACACAGAAGCATTGTATGAAACTTCTTTCTGTTCTGTGCATTCAACTAACAGAGTTGAACCTTACTTTTGATTGAGCCTTTCTGAAACACTCCTTCTGTAGAAACTGCAATTGGACATTCTGAGCGCTAAGTGGCCTCTATTGGGAAAAATAATATCTTCAAATAAAAACTACACAGAAGCATTGTGTGAAACTTATTTCTGATATGTTCATTAAGCTAACAGAGTTAAACCATACTTTTGATTGCGCAGTTCTGAACACTCTTTCTGTAGAAAATGCAAGTGGACATTCGGAGCGCTAAGAGGTTAATAGTGGAAAAAGGAATATATTCAAATATAAACTACACAGTAGCATTCTGTGAAAATTCTTTCTGTTCTGTGCATTCAACTAACAGAGTTGAACCTTACTTTTCATTGAGCCGTTCTGAAACACTCTTTCTGCAGAAACTGCAATTGGACATGCTAAGCGCTAAGAGGCCTACAATGGGAAAAAGAATATCTTCAAATAAAAACTACACAGATGCATTCTGTGAAACTTATTTCTGATCTGTAAATTCAGTTAACAGAGATAAAACATATTTTTGATTGAGCAGTTATGAAACACTCTTTTTGTAGAAAATGCAAGTGGAGATTCGGAGCGCTAAGAGGGTAATAATGGAAAAAGGAATGTCTTCAAATATAAACTACACAGAATCATTCGGTGAAACTTCTTTCTGATCTGTGCATTCAGCTAACAGAGTTAAACCATACTTTTGATTGAGCAGATCTGAACACTCTTTCTGTAGAAAATGCAACTGGACATTTGGAGCGCTAAGAGCGTAGTAGTGGAAAAAGGAATATATTCAAATATAAACTCCACAGAAGCATTCTGTGAAACTTCTTTCTGATCTGAGCATTCAGCTAACAGAGTTAAACCATACTTTTGATTGAGCAGTTTTGAAACACTCTGTCTGTAGAAAATGCAACTGGACATTCGTAGCGCTAAGTGGGTAATAGTGGAAAAAAGAATATGTTCAAATATAAACTACAGAGAAGCATTGTATGAAACTTCTTTCTGTTCTGTGCATTCAACTAACAGAGTTGAACCTTACTTTTGATTGAGCCGTTCTGAAACACTCTTTCTGTAGAAACTGCAATTGGACATTCTGAGCGCTAAGAGGCCTATATTGGGAAAAACAATGTCTACAAATAAAAACTACACGGAAGAATTGTGTGAAACTTCTTTCTGTTCTGTTTGTTCAACTAAAAGAGTTGAACCTTAGTTTTGATTGAGCCGTTCTGAAACACTCTTTCTGTAGAAAATGCAAGTGGAGATTCGGAGCGCTAAGAGGGTAATAGTGGAAAAAGAAATGTCTCCAAATATAAACTACACAGAATCATTCGGTGAAACTTCTTTCTGATCTGTGCATTCAGCTAACAGAGTTAAACCATACTTTTGATTGAGCAGATCTGAACACTCTTTCTGTAGAAAATGCAACTGGACATTTGGAGCGCTAAGAGAGTAGTAGTGGAAAAAGGAATATATTCAAATATAAACTACACAGAAACATTCTGTGAAACTTCTTTCTGATCTGAGCATTCAGCTAACAGTGTTAAACCATACTTTTGATTGAGCAGTTTTGAAACACTCTGTCTGTAGGAAATGCAACTGGACATTCTTAGCGCTAAGTGGGTAATAGTGGAAAAAAGAATATGTTCAAATATAAACTACACAGAAGCATTGTATGAAACTTCTTTCTGTTCTGTGCATTCAACTAACAGAGTTGAACCTTACTTTTGATTGAGCCTTTCTGAAACACTCTTTCTGTAGAAACTGCAATTGGACATTCTGAGCGCTAAGTGGCCTCTATTGGGAAAAATAATATCTTCAAATAAAAACTACACAGAAGCATTGTGTGAAACTTATTTCTGATATGTTCATTAAGCTAACAGAGTTAAACCATACTTTTGATTGCGCAGTTCTGAACACTCTTTCTGTAGAAAATGCAAGTGGACATTCGGAGCGCTAAGAGGGTAATAGTGGAAAAAGGAATATATTCAAATATAAACTACACAGTAGCATTCTGTGAAAATTCTTTCTGTTCTGTGCATTCAACTAACAGAGTTGAACCTTACTTTTCATTGAGCCGTTCTGAAACACTCTTTCTGCAGAAACTGCAATTGTACATGCTAAGCGCTAAGAGGCCTACAATGGGAAAAAGAATATCTTCAAATAAAAACTACACAGATGCATTATGTGAAACTTATTTCTGATCTGTAAATTCAGTTAACAGAGATAAAACATATTTTTGATTGAGCAGTTATGAAACACTCTTTTTGTAGAAAATGCAAGTGGAGATTCGGAGCGCTAAGAGGGTAATAGTGGAAAAAGGAATGTCTTCAAATATAAACTACACAGAATCATTCGGTGAAACTTCTTTCTGATCTGTGCATTCAGCTAACAGGGTTAAACCATACTTTTGATTGAGCAGATCTGAAAACTCTTTCTGTAGAAAATGCAACTGGACATTTGGAGCGCTAAGAGCGTAGTAGTGGAAAAAGGAATATATTCAAATATAAACTACACAGAAGCATTCTGTGAAACTTCTTTCTGATCTGAGCATTCAGCTAACAGAGTTAAACCATACTTTAGATTGAGCAGTTTTGAAACACTCTGTCTGTAGAAAATGCAACTGGACATTTGTAGCGCTAAGTGGGTAATAGTGGAAAAAAGAATATGTTCAAATATAAACTACACAGAAGCATTGTATGAAACTTCTTTCTGTTCTGTGCATTCAACTAACAGAGTTGAACCTTACTTTTGATTGAGCCGCTCTGAAACACTCTTTCTGTAGAAACTGCAATTGGACATTCTGAGCGCTAAGAGGCCTATATTGGGAAAAAGAATATCTACAAATAAAAACTACACAGAAGAATTGTGTGAAACTTCTTTCTGTTCTGTTTGTTCAACTAAAAGAGTTGAACTTTAGTTTTGATTGAGCCGTTCTGAAACACTCTTTCTGTATAAAATGCAAGTGGAGATTCGGAGCGCTAAGAGGGTAATAGTTGAAAAAGGAATGTCTCCAAATATAAACTACACAGAATCATTCTGTGAAACTTCTTTCTGATCTGTGCATTCAGCTAACAGAGTTAAACCATACTTTTGATTGAGCAGATCTGAACACTCTTTCTGTAGAAAATGCAACTGGACATTTGGAGCGCTAAGAGAGTAGTAGTGGAAAAAGGAATATATTCGAATATAAACTACAAAGAAGCATTTTGTGAAACTTCTTTCTGATCTGAGCATTCAGCTAACAGAGTTAAACCATACTTTTGATTGAGCAGTTTTGAAACACTCTGTCTGTAGAAAATGCAACTGGACATTCGTAGCGCTAAGTGGGTAATAGTGGAAAAA
The DNA here is from genome assembly GCF_028878055.3 of Symphalangus syndactylus. Taxonomy (NCBI): domain Eukaryota; kingdom Metazoa; phylum Chordata; class Mammalia; order Primates; family Hylobatidae; genus Symphalangus; species Symphalangus syndactylus. The sequence continues at coordinate 5,081,116 of NC_072445.2, read as the reverse complement.
AGAATCAGTTCAAATATAAACTACACAGAAGCATTGTATGAAATTTCTTTCTGTTCTGTGCATTCAACTAACAGAGTTGAACCTTACTTTTGATTGAACCGTTCTGAAACACTCTTTCTGTAGAAACTGCAATTGGACATTCTGAGCGCTAGGAGGCCTATATTGGGAAAAAGAATGTCTACAAATAAAAACTACACAGAAGAATTGTGTGAAACTTCTTTCTGTTCTGTTTGTTAAACTAAAAGAGTTGAACCTTAGTTTTGATTGAGCCGTTCTGAAACACTCTTTCTGTAGAAAATGCAAGTGGAGATTCGGAGCGCTAAGAGGGTAATAGTGGAAAAAGGAATGTCTCCAAATATAAACTACACAGAATCATTCGGTGAAACTTCTTTCTGATCTGTGCATTCAGCTAACAGAGTTAAACCATACTTTTGATTGAGCAGATCTGAACACTCTTTCTGTAGAAAATGCAACTGGACATTTGGAGCGCTAAGAGAGTAGTAGTGGAAAAAGGAATATATTCAAATATAAACTACACAGAAGCATTCTGTGAAACTTCTTTCTGATCTGAGCATTCAGCTAACAGCGTTAAACCATACTTTTGATTGAGCAGTTTTGAAACACTCTGTCTGTAGGAAATGCAAATGGACATTCTTAGCGCTAAGTGGGTAATAGTGGAAAAAAGAATATGTTCAAATATAAACTACACAGAAGCATTGTATGAAACTTCTTTCTGTTCTGTGCATTCAACTAACAGAGTTGAACCTTACTTTGATTGAGCCTTTCTGAAAGACTCTTTCTGTAGAAAATGCAATTGGACATTCTGAGCGCTAAGAGGCCTCTATTGGGAAAAATAATATCTTCAAATAAAAACTACACAGAAGAATTGTGTGAAACTTATTTCTGATATGTTCATTAAGCTAACAGAGTTAAACCATACTTTTGATTGCGCAGTTCTGAACACTCTTTCTGTAGAAAATGCAAGTGGACATTCGGAGCGCTAAGAGGGTAATAGTGGAAAAAGGAATATATTCAAATATAAACTACACAGTAGCATTCTGTGAAAATTCTTTCTGTTCTGTGCATTCAACTAACAGAGTAGAACCTTACTTTTGATTGAGCCGTTCTGAAACACTCTTTCTGTAGAAACTGCAATTGGACATGCTAAGCGCTAAGAGGCCTACATTGGGAAAAAGAATATCTTCAAACAAAAACTACACAGATGCATTCTGTGAAACTTATTTCTGATCTGTAAATTCAGTTAACAGAGATAAAACATACTTTTGATTGAGCAGTTATGAAACACTCTTTTTGTAGAAAATGCAACTGGACATTCGTAGCGCTAAGTGGGTAATAGTGGAAAAAAGAATATGTTCAAATATAAACTACACAGAAGCATTGTATGAAACTTCTTTCTGTTCTGTGCATTCAACTAACAGAGTTGAACCTTACTTTTGATTGAGCCGTTCTGAAACACTCTTTCTGTAGAAACTACAATTGGACATTCTGAGCGCTAAGAGTCCTATATTGGGAAAAAGAATGTCTACAAATAAAAACTACACAGAAGAATTGTGTGAAACTTCTTTCTGTTCTGTTTGTTCAACTAAAAGAGTTGAACCTTATTTTTGATTGAGCCGTTCTGAAACACTCTTTCTGTAGAAAATGCAAGTGGAGATTCGGAGCGCTAAGTGGGTAATAGTGGAAAAAGGAATGTCTCCAAATATAAACTACACAGAATCATTCTGTGAAACTTCTTTCAGATCTGTGCATTCAGCTAACAAAGTTAAACCATACTTTTGATTGAGCAGATCTGAACACTCTTTCTGTAGAAAATGCAACTGGACATTTGGAGCGCTAAGAGAGTAGTAGTGGAAAAAGGAATATATTCAAATATAAACTACACAGAAGCATTCTGTGAAACTTCTTTCTGATCTGAGCATTCAGCTAACAGAGTTAAACCATACTTTTGATTGAGCAGTTTTGAAACACTCTGTCTGTAGAAAATGCAACTGGACATTCGTAGCGCTAAGTGGGTAATAGTGGAAAAAAGAATATGTTCAAATATAAACTACACAGAAGCATTGTATGAAACTTCTTTCTGTTCTGTGCATTCAACTAACAGAGTTGAACCTTACTTTTGATTGAGCCGTTCTGAAATATTCTTTCTGTAGAAACTGCAATTGGACATGCTAAGCGCTAAGAGGCCTACATTGGGAAAAAGAATATCTTCAAATAAAAACTACACAGATGCATTCTGTGAAACTTATTTCTGATCTGTAAATTCAGTTAACAGACATAAAAAATATTTTTGATTGAGCAGTTATGAAACACTCTTTTTGTAGAAAATGCAAGTGGAGATTCGGAGCGCTAAGAGGGTAATAGTGGAAAAAGGAATATCTTCAAATATAAACTACACAGAATCATTCGGTGAAACTTCTTTCTGATCTGTGCATTCAGCTAACCGAGTTAAACCATACTTTTGATTGAGCAGATCTGAACACTCTTTATGTAGAAAATGCAACTGGACATTTGGAGCGCTAAGAGCGTAGTAGTGGAAAAAGGAATATATTCATATATAAACTACACAGAAGCATTCTGTGAAACTTCTTTCTGATCTGAGCATTCAGCTAACAGAGTTAAACCATACTTTTGATTGAGCAGTTTTGAAACACTCTCTCTGTTGAAAATGCAACTGGACATTCGTAGCGCTAAGTGCGTAATAGTGGATAAAAGAATATGTTCAAATATAAACTACACAGAAGCATTGTATGAAACTTCTTTCTGTTCTGTGCATTCAACTAACAGAGTTGAACCTTACTTTTGATTGAGCCTTTCTGAAACACTCTTTCTGTAGAAACTGCAATTGGACATTCTGAGCGCTAAGAGGCCTATATTGGGAAAAATAATATCTTCAAATAAAAACTACACAGAAGCATTGTTTGAAAATTATTTCTGATATGTTCATTAAGCTAACAGAGTTAAACCATACTTTTGATTGCGCAGTTCTGAACACTCTTTCTGTAGAAAATGCAAGTGGACATTCGGAGCGCTAAGAGGGTAATAGTGGAAAAAGGAATATATTCAAATATAAACTACACAGTAGCATTCTGTGAAAATTCTTTCTGTTCTGTGCATTCAACTAACAGAGTTGAACCTTACTTTTGATTGAGCCGTTCTGAAACACTCTTTCTGTAGAAACTGCAATTGGACATGCTAAGCGCTAAGAGTCCTACATTGGGAAAAAGAATATCTTCAAATAAAAACTACACAGATGCATTCTGTGAAACTTATTTCTGATCTGTAAATTCAGTTAACAGAGATAAAACATATTTTTGATTGAGCAGTTATGAAACACTCTTTTTGTAGAAAATGCAAGTGGAGATTCGGAGCGCTAAGAGGGTAATAGTGGAAAAAGGAATGTCTTCAAATATAAACTACACAGAATCATTCGGTGAAACTTCTTTCTGATCTCTGCATTCAGCTAACAGAGTTAAACCATACTTTTGATTGAGCAGATCTGAACACTCTTTCTGTAGAAAATGCAACTGGACATTTGGAGCGCTAAGAGCGTAGTAGTGGAAAAAGGAATATATTCAAATATAAACTCCACAGAAGCATTCTGTGAAACTTCTTTCTGATCTGAGCATTCAGCTAACAGAGTTAAACCATACTTTTGATTGAGCAGTTTTGAAACACTCTGTCTGTAGAAAATGCAACTGGACATTCGTAGCGCTAAGTGGGTAATAGTGGAAAAAAGAATATGTTCAAATATAAACTACACAGAAGCATTGTATGAAACTTCTTTCTGTTCTGTGCATTCAACTAACAGAGTTGAACCTTACTTTTGATTGAGCCGTTCTGAAACACTCTTTCTGTAGAAACTGCAATTGGACATTCTGAGCGCTAGGAGGCCTATATTGGGAAAAAGAATGTCTACAAATAAAAACTACACAGAAGAATCGTGTGAAACTTCTTTCTGTTCTGTTTGTTCAACTAAAAGTGTTGAACCTTAGTTTTGATTTAGCCGTTCTGAAACACTCTTTCTGTAGAAAATGCAAGTGGAGATTCAGAGCGCTAAGAGGGAAATAGTATAAAAAGGAATGTCTCCAAATAAAAACTACACAGAATCATTCGGTGAAACTTCTTTCTGATCTGTGCATTCAGCTAACAGAGTTAAACCATACTTTTGATTGAGCAGATCTGAACACTCTTTCTGTAGAAAATGCAACTGGACATTTGGAGCGCTAAGAGAGTAGTAGTGGAAAAAGGAATATATTCAAATATAAACTACACAGAAGCATTCTGTGAAACTTCTTTCTGATCTGAGCATTCAGCTAACAGAGTTAAACCATACTTTTGATTGAGCAGTTTTGAAACACTCTGTCTGTAGAAAATGCAACTGGACATTCGTAGCGCTAAGTGGGTAATAGTGGAAAAAAGAATATGTTCAAATATAAACTACACAGAAGCATTGTATGAAACTTCTTTCTGTTCTGTGCATTCAACTAACAGAGTTGAACCTGACTTTTGATTGAGCCTTTCTGAAACACTCTTTTTGTAGAAACTGCAATTGGACATTCTGAGCGCTAAGAGGCCTATATTGGGAAAAATAATATCTTCAAATAAAAACTACACAGAAGCATTGTGTGAAACTTATTTCTGATATGTTCATTAAGCTAACAGAGTTATACCATACTTTTGATTGCGCAGTTCTGAACACTCTTTCTGTAGAAAATGCAAGTGGACATTCGGAGCGCTAAGAGGGTAATAGTGGAAAAAGGAATATATTCAAATATAAACTACACAGTAGCATTCTGTGAAAATTCTTTCTGTTCTGTGCATTCAACTAACAGAGTTGAACCTTACTTTTGATTGAGCCGTTCTGAAACATTCTTTCTGTAGAAACTGCAATTGGACATTCCAAGCGCTAAGAGGCCTACATTGGGAAAAAGAATATCTTCAAATAAAAACTACACAGATGCATTCTGTGAAACTTATTTCTGATCTGTAAATTCAGTTAACAGAGATAAAACATATTTTTGATTGAGCAGTTATGAAACACTCTTTTTGTAGAAAATGCAAGTGGAGATTCGGAGCGCTAAGAGGGTAATAGTGGAAAAAGAAATGTCTTCAAATATAAACTACACAGAATCATTCGGTGAAACTTCTTTCTGATCTGTGCATTCAGCTAACCGAGTTAAACCATACTTTTGATTGAGCAGATCTGAACACTCTTTATGTAGAAAATGCAACTGGACATTTGGAGCGCTAAGAGCGTCGTAGTGGAAAAAGTAATATATTCAAATATAAACTACACAGAAGCATTCTGTGAAACTTCTTTCTGATCTGAGCATTCAGCTAACAGAGTTAAACCATACTTTTGATTGAGCAGTTTTGAAACACTCTCTCTGTTGAAAATGCAACTGGACATTCGTAGCGCTAAGTGCGTAATAGTGGATAAAAGAATATGTTCAAATATAAACTACACAGAAACATTGTATGAAACTTCTTTCTGTTCTGTGCATTCAACTAACAGAGTTGAACCTTACTTTTGATTGAGCCTTTCTGAAACACTCTTTCTGTAGAAACTGCAATTGGACATTCTGAGCGCTAAGAGGCCTATATTGGGAAAAATAATATCTTCAAATAAAAACTACACAGAAGCATTGTGTGAAAATTATTTCTGATATGTTCATTAAGCTAACAGAGTTAAACCATACTTTTGATTGCGCAGTTCTGAACACTCTTTCTGTAGAAAATGCAAGTGGACATTCGGAGCGCTAAGAGGGTAATAGTGGAAAAAGGAATATATTCAAATATAAACTACACAGTAGCATTCTGTGAAAATTCTTTCTGTTCTGTGCATTCAACTAACAGAGTTGAACCTTATTTTTGATTGAGCCGTTCTGAAACACTCTTTCTGTAGAAACTGCAATTGGACATGCTAAGCGCTAAGAGTCCTACATTGGGAAAAAGAATATCTTCAAATAAAAACTACACAGATGCATTCTGTGAAACTTATTTCTGATCTGTAAATTCAGTTAACGGACATAAAACATATTTTTGATTGAGCAGATATGAAACACTCTTTTTGTAGAAAATGCAAGTGGAGATTCGGAGCGCTAAGTGGGTAATAGTGGAAAAAGGAATGTCTTCAAATATAAACTACACAGAATCATTCGGTGAAATTTCTTTCTGCTCTGTGCATTCAGCTAACAGAGTTAAACCATACTTTTGATTGAGCAGATCTGAACACTCTTTCTGTAGAAAATGCAACTGGACATTTGGAGCGCTAAGAGAGTAGTAGTGGAAAAAGGAATATATTCAAATATAAACTACACAGAAGCATTCTGTGAAACTTCTTTCTGATCTGAGCATTCAGCTAACAGAGTTAAACCATACTTTTGATTGAGCAGTTTTGAAACACTCTGTCTGTAGAAAATGCAACTGGACATTCGTAGCGCTAAGTGGGTAATAGTGGAAAAAAGAATATGTTCAAATATAAACTACACAGAAGCATTGTATGAAACGTCTTTCTGTTCTGTGCATTCAACTAACAGAGTTGAACCTTACTTTTGATTGAGCCTTTCTGAAACACTCTTTCTGTAGAAACTGCAATTGGACATTCTGAGCGCTAAGAGGCCTCTATTGGGAAAAATAATATCTTCAAATAAAAACTACACAGAAGCATTGTGTGAAAATTATTTCTGATATGTTCATTAAGCTAACAGAGTTAAACCATACTTTTGATTGCGCAGTCCTGAACACTCTTTCTGTAGAAAATGCAAGTGGACATTCGGAGCGCTAAGAGGGTAATAGTGGAAAAAGGAATATATTCAAATATAAACTACACAGTAGCATTCTGTGAAAATTCTTTCTGTTCTGTGCATTCAACTAACAGAGTTGAACCTTACTTTTGATTGAGCCGTTCTGAAACACTCTTTCTGTAGAAACTGCAATTGGACATGCTAAGCGCTAAGAGTCCTACATTGGGAAAAAGAATACCTTCAAATAAAAACTACACAGATGCATTCTGTGAAACTTATTTCTGATCTGTAAATTCAGTTAACAGAGATAAAACATATTTTTGATTGAGCAGTTATGAAACACTCTTTTTGTAGAAAATGCAAGTGGAGATTCGGAGCGCTAAGAGGGTAATTGTGGAAAAAGGAATGCCTTCAAATATAAACTACACAGAATCATTCGGTGAAACTTCTTTCTGATCTCTGCATTCAGCTAACAGAGTTAAACCATACTTTTGATTGAGCAGATCTGAACACTCTTTCTGTAGAAAATGCAACTGGACATTTGGAGCGCTAAGAGCGTAGTAGTGGAAAAAGGAATATATTCAAATATAAACTCCACAGAAGCATTCTGTGAAACTTCTTTCTGATCTGAGCATTCAGCTAACAGAGTTAAACCATACTTTTGATTGAGCAGTTTTGAAACACTCTGTCTGTAGAAAATGCAACTGGACATTCGTAGCGCTAAGTGGGTAATAGTGGAAAAAAGAATATGTTCAAATATAAACTACACAGAAGCATTGTATGAAACTTCTTTCTGTTCTGTGCATTCAACTAACAGAGTTGAACCTTACTTTTGATTGAGCCTTTCTGAAACACTCTTTCTGTAGAAACTGCAATTGGACATTCTGGGCGCTAAGAGGCCTATATTGGGAAAAATAATATCTTCAAATAAAAACTACACAGAAGCATTGTTTGAAAATTATTTCTGATATGTTCATTAAGCTAACAGAGTTAAACCATACTTTTGATTGCGCAGTTCTGAACACTCTTTCTGTAGAAAATGCAAGTGGACATTCGGAGCGCTAAGAGGGTAATAGTGGAAAAAGGAATATATTCAAATATAAACTACACAGTAGCATTCTGTGAAAATTCTTTCTGTTCTGTGCATTCAACTAACAGAGTTGAACCTTACTTTTGATTGAGCCGTTCTGAAACACTCTTTCTGTAGAAACTGCAATTGGACATGCTAAGCGCTAAGAGTCCTACATTGGGAAAAAGAATATCTTCAAATAAAAACTACACAGATGCATTCTGTGAAACTTATTTCTGATCTGTAAATTCAGTTAACAGAGATAAAACATATTTTTGATTGAGCAGTTATGAAACACTCTTTTTGTAGAAAATGCAAGTGGAGATTCGGAGCGCTAAGAGGGTAATAGTGGAAAAAGGAATGTCTTCAAATATAAACTACACAGAATCATTCGGTGAAACTTCTTTCTGATCTCTGCATTCAGCTAACAGAGTTAAACCATACTTTTGATTGAGCAGATCTGAACACTCTTTCTGTAGAAAATGCAACTGGACATTTGGAGCGCTAAGAGCGTAGTAGTGGAAAAAGGAATATATTCAAATATAAACTCCACAGAAGCATTCTGTGAAACTTCTTTCTGATCTGAGCATTCAGCTAACAGAGTTAAACCATACTTTTGATTGAGCAGTTTTGAAACACTCTGTCTGTAGAAAATGCAACTGGACATTCGTAGCGCTAAGTGGGTAATAGTGGAAAAAAGAATATGTTCAAATATAAACTACACAGAAGCATTGTATGAAACTTCTTTCTGTTCTGTGCATTCAACTAACAGAGTTGAACCTTACTTTTGATTGAGCCGTTCTGAAACACTCTTTCTGTAGAAACTGCAATTGGACATTCTGAGCGCTAGGAGGCCTATATTGGGAAAAAGAATGTCTACAAATAAAAACTACACAGAAGAATCGTGTGAAACTTCTTTCTGTTCTGTTTGTTCAACTAAAAGTGTTGAACCTTAGTTTTGATTTAGCCGTTCTGAAACACTCTTTCTGTAGAAAATGCAAGTGGAGATTCAGAGCGCTAAGAGGGAAATAGTATAAAAAGGAATGTCTCCAAATAAAAACTACACAGAATCATTCGGTGAAACTTCTTTCTGATCTGTGCATTCAGCTAACAGAGTTAAACCATACTTTTGATTGAGCAGATCTGAACACTCTTTCTGTAGAAAATGCAACTGGACATTTGGAGCGCTAAGAGAGTAGTAGTGGAAAAAGGAATATATTCAAATATAAACTACACAGAAGCATTCTGTGAAACTTCTTTCTGATCTGAGCATTCAGCTAACAGAGTTAAACCATACTTTTGATTGAGCAGTTTTGAAACACTCTGTCTGTAGAAAATGCAACTGGACATTCGTAGCGCTAAGTGGGTAATAGTGGAAAAAAGAATATGTTCAAATATAAACTACACAGAAGCATTGTATGAAACTTCTTTCTGTTCTGTGCATTCAACTAACAGAGTTGAACCTGACTTTTGATTGAGCCTTTCTGAAACACTCTTTTTGTAGAAACTGCAATTGGACATTCTGAGCGCTAAGAGGCCTATATTGGGAAAAATAATATCTTCAAATAAAAACTACACAGAAGCATTGTGTGAAACTTATTTCTGATATGTTCATTAAGCTAACAGAGTTATACCATACTTTTGATTGCGCAGTTCTGAACACTCTTTCTGTAGAAAATGCAAGTGGACATTCGGAGCGCTAAGAGGGTAATAGTGGAAAAAGGAATATATTCAAATATAAACTACACAGTAGCATTCTGTGAAAATTCTTTCTGTTCTGTGCATTCAACTAACAGAGTTGAACCTTACTTTTGATTGAGCCGTTCTGAAACATTCTTTCTGTAGAAACTGCAATTGGACATGCCAAGCGCTAAGAGGCCTACATTGGGAAAAAGAATATCTTCAAATAAAAACTACACAGATGCATTCTGTGAAACTTATTTCTGATCTGTAAATTCAGTTAACAGAGATAAAACATATTTTTGATTGAGCAGTTATGAAACAGTCTTTTTGTAGAAAATGCAAGTGGAGATTCGGAGCGCTAAGAGGGTAATAGTGGAAAAAGAAATGTCTTCAAATATAAACTACACAGAATCATTCGGTGAAACTTCTTTCTGATCTGTGCATTCAGCTAACCGAGTTAAACCATACTTTTGATTGAGCAGATCTGAACACTCTTTATGTAGAAAATGCAACTGGACATTTGGAGCGCTAAGAGCGTCGTAGTGGAAAAAGTAATATATTCAAATATAAACTACACAGAAGCATTCTGTGAAACTTCTTTCTGATCTGAGCATTCAGCTAACAGAGTTAAACCATACTTTTGATTGAGCAGTTTTGAAACACTCTCTCTGTTGAAAATGCAACTGGACATTCGTAGCGCTAAGTGCGTAATAGTGGATAAAAGAATATGTTCAAATATAAACTACACAGAAGCATTGTATGAAACTTCTTTCTGTTCTGTGCATTCAACTAACAGAGTTGAACCTTACTTTTGATTGAGCCTTTCTGAAACACTCTTTCTGTAGAAACTGCAATTGGACATTCTGAGCGCTAAGAGGCCTATATTGGGAAAAATAATATCTTCAAATAAAAACTACACAGAAGCATTGTGTGAAAATTATTTCTGATATGTTCATTAAGCTAACAGAGTTAAACCATACTTTTGATTGCGCAGTTCTGAACACTCTTTCTGTAGAAAATGCAAGTGGACATTCGGAGCGCTAAGAGGGTAATAGTGGAAAAAGGAATATATTCAAATATAAACTACACAGTAGCATTCTGTGAAAATTCTTTCTGTTCTGTGCATTCAACTAACAGAGTTGAACCTTATTTTTGATTGAGCCGTTCTGAAACACTCTTTCTGTAGAAACTGCAATTGGACATGCTAAGCGCTAAGAGTCCTACATTGGGAAAAAGAATATCTTCAAATAAAAACTACACAGATGCATTCTGTGAAACTTATTTCTGATCTGTAAATTCAGTTAACGGACATAAAACATATTTTTGATTGAGCAGATATGAAACACTCTTTTTGTAGAAAATGCAAGTGGAGATTCGGAGCGCTAAGTGGGTAATAGTGGAAAAAGGAATGTCTTCAAATATAAACTACACAGAATCATTCGGTGAAATTTCTTTCTGCTCTGTGCATTCAGCTAACAGAGTTAAACCATACTTTTGATTGAGCAGATCTGAACACTCTTTCTGTAGAAAATGCAACTGGACATTTGGAGCGCTAAGAGAGTAGTAGTGGAAAAAGGAATATATTCAAATATAAACTACACAGAAGCATTCTGTGAAACTTCTTTCTGATCTGAGCATTCAGCTAACAGAGTTAAACCATACTTTTGATTGAGCAGTTTTGAAACACTCTGTCTGTAGAAAATGCAACTGGACATTCGTAGCGCTAAGTGGGTAATAGTGGAAAAAAGAATATGTTCAAATATAAACTACACAGAAGCATTGTATGAAACGTCTTTCTGTTCTGTGCATTCAACTAACAGAGTTGAACCTTACTTTTGATTGAGCCTTTCTGAAACACTCTTTCTGTAGAAACTGCAATTGGACATTCTGAGCGCTAAGAGGCCTCTATTGGGAAAAATAATATCTTCAAATAAAAACTACACAGAAGCATTGTGTGAAAATTATTTCTGATATGTTCATTAAGCTAACAGAGTTAAACCATACTTTTGATTGCGCAGTCCTGAACACTCTTTCTGTAGAAAATGCAAGTGGACATTCGGAGCGCTAAGAGGGTAATAGTGGAAAAAGGAATATATTCAAATATAAACTACACAGTAGCATTCTGTGAAAATTCTTTCTGTTCTGTGCATTCAACTAACAGAGTTGAACCTTACTTTTGATTGAGCCGTTCTGAAACACTCTTTCTGTAGAAACTGCAATTGGACATGCTAAGCGCTAAGAGTCCTACATTGGGAAAAAGAATATCTTCAAATAAAAACTACACAGATGCATTCTGTGAAACTTATTTCTGATCTGTAAATTCAGTTAACAGAGATAAAACATATTTTTGATTGAGCAGTTATGAAACACTCTTTTTGTAGAAAATGCAAGTGGAGATTCGGAGCGCTAAGAGGGTAATAGTGGAAAAAGGAATGTCTTCAAATATAAACTACACAGAATCATTCGGTGAAACTTCTTTCTGATCTCTGCATTCAGCTAACAGAGTTAAACCATACTTTTGATTGAGCAGATCTGAACACTCTTTCTGTAGAAAATGCAACTGGACATTTGGAGCGCTAAGAGCGTAGTAGTGGAAAAAGGAATATATTCAAATATAAACTCCACAGAAGCATTCTGTGAAACTTCTTTCTGATCTGAGCATTCAGCTAACAGAGTTAAACCATACTTTTGATTGAGCAGTTTTGAAACACTCTGTCTGTAGAAAATGCAACTGGACATTCGTAGCGCTAAGTGGGTAATAGTGGAAAAAAGAATATGTTCAAATATAAACTACACAGAAGCATTGTATGAAACTTCTTTCTGTTCTGTGCATTCAACTAACAGAGTTGAACCTTACTTTTGATTGAGCCGTTCTGAAACACTCTTTCTGTAGAAACTGCAATTGGACATTCTGAGCGCTAGGAGGCCTATATTGGGAAAAAGAATGTCTACAAATAAAAACTACACAGAAGAATCGTGTGAAACTTCTTTCTGTTCTGTTTGTTCAACTAAAAGTGTTGAACCTTAGTTTTGATTTAGCCGTTCTGAAACACTCTTTCTGTAGAAAATGCAAGTGGAGATTCAGAGCGCTAAGAGGGAAATAGTATAAAAAGGAATGTCTCCAAATAAAAACTACACAGAATCATTCGGTGAAACTTCTTTCTGATCTGTGCATTCAGCTAACAGAGTTAAACCATACTTTTGATTGAGCAGATCTGAACACTCTTTCTGTAGAAAATGCAACTGGACATTTGGAGCGCTAAGAGAGTAGTAGTGGAAAAAGGAATATATTCAAATATAAACTACACAGAAGCATTCTGTGAAACTTCTTTCTGATCTGAGCATTCAGCTAACAGAGTTAAACCATACTTTTGATTGAGCAGTTTTGAAACACTCTGTCTGTAGAAAATGCAACTGGACATTCGTAGCGCTAAGTGGGTAATAGTGGAAAAAAGAATATGTTCAAATATAAACTACACAGAAGCATTGTATGAAACTTCTTTCTGTTCTGTGCATTCAACTAACAGAGTTGAACCTGACTTTTGATTGAGCCTTTCTGAAACACTCTTTTTGTAGAAACTGCAATTGGACATTCTGAGCGCTAAGAGGCCTATATTGGGAAAAATAATATCTTCAAATAAAAACTACACAGAAGCATTGTGTGAAACTTATTTCTGATATGTTCATTAAGCTAACAGAGTTATACCATACTTTTGATTGCGCAGTTCTGAACACTCTTTCTGTAGAAAATGCAAGTGGACATTCGGAGCGCTAAGAGGGTAATAGTGGAAAAAGGAATATATTCAAATATAAACTACACAGTAGCATTCTGTGAAAATTCTTTCTGTTCTGTGCATTCAACTAACAGAGTTGAACCTTACTTTTGATTGAGCCGTTCTGAAACATTCTTTCTGTAGAAACTGCAATTGGACATGCCAAGCGCTAAGAGGCCTACATTGGGAAAAAGAATATCTTCAAATAAAAACTACACAGATGCATTCTGTGAAACTTATTTCTGATCTGTAAATTCAGTTAACAGAGATAAAACATATTTTTGATTGAGCAGTTATGAAACAGTCTTTTTGTAGAAAATGCAAGTGGAGATTCGGAGCGCTAAGAGGGTAATAGTGGAAAAAGAAATGTCTTCAAATATAAACTACACAGAATCATTCGGTGAAACTTCTTTCTGATCTGTGCATTCAGCTAACCGAGTTAAACCATACTTTTGATTGAGCAGATCTGAACACTCTTTATGTAGAAAATGCAACTGGACATTTGGAGCGCTAAGAGCGTCGTAGTGGAAAAAGTAATATATTCAAATATAAACTACACAGAAGCATTCTGTGAAACTTCTTTCTGATCTGAGCATTCAGCTAACAGAGTTAAACCATACTTTTGATTGAGCAGTTTTGAAACACTCTCTCTGTTGAAAATGCAACTGGACATTCGTAGCGCTAAGTGCGTAATAGTGGATAAAAGAATATGTTCAAATATAAACTACACAGAAGCATTGTATGAAACTTCTTTCTGTTCTGTGCATTCAACTAACAGAGTTGAACCTTACTTTTGATTGAGCCTTTCTGAAACACTCTTTCTGTAGAAACTGCAATTGGACATTCTGAGCGCTAAGAGGCCTATATTGGGAAAAATAATATCTTCAAATAAAAACTACACAGAAGCATTGTGTGAAAATTATTTCTGATATGTTCATTAAGCTAACAGAGTTAAACCATACTTTTGATTGCGCAGTTCTGAACACTCTTTCTGTAGAAAATGCAAGTGGACATTCGGAGCGCTAAGAGGGTAATAGTGGAAAAAGGAATATATTCAAATATAAACTACACAGTAGCATTCTGTGAAAATTCTTTCTGTTCTGTGCATTCAACTAACAGAGTTGAACCTTATTTTTGATTGAGCCGTTCTGAAACACTCTTTCTGTAGAAACTGCAATTGGACATGCTAAGCGCTAAGAGTCCTACATTGGGAAAAAGAATATCTTCAAATAAAAACTACACAGATGCATTCTGTGAAACTTATTTCTGATCTGTAAATTCAGTTAACGGACATAAAACATATTTTTGATTGAGCAGATATGAAACACTCTTTTTGTAGAAAATGCAAGTGGAGATTCGGAGCGCTAAGTGGGTAATAGTGGAAAAAGGAATGTCTTCAAATATAAACTACACAGAATCATTCGGTGAAATTTCTTTCTGCTCTGTGCATTCAGCTAACAGAGTTAAACCATACTTTTGATTGAGCAGATCTGAACACTCTTTCTGTAGAAAATGCAACTGGACATTTGGAGCGCTAAGAGAGTAGTAGTGGAAAAAGGAATATATTCAAATATAAACTACACAGAAGCATTCTGTGAAACTTCTTTCTGATCTGAGCATTCAGCTAACAGAGTTAAACCATACTTTTGATTGAGCAGTTTTGAAACACTCTGTCTGTAGAAAATGCAACTGGACATTCGTAGCGCTAAGTGGGTAATAGTGGAAAAAAGAATATGTTCAAATATAAACTACACAGAAGCATTGTATGAAACGTCTTTCTGTTCTGTGCATTCAACTAACAGAGTTGAACCTTACTTTTGATTGAGCCTTTCTGAAACACTCTTTCTGTAGAAACTGCAATTGGACATTCTGAGCGCTAAGAGGCCTCTATTGGGAAAAATAATATCTTCAAATAAAAACTACACAGAAGCATTGTGTGAAAATTATTTCTGATATGTTCATTAAGCTAACAGAGTTAAACCATACTTTTGATTGCGCAGTCCTGAACACTCTTTCTGTAGAAAATGCAAGTGGACATTCGGAGCGCTAAGAGGGTAATAGTGGAAAAAGGAATATATTCAAATATAAACTACACAGTAGCATTCTGTGAAAATTCTTTCTGTTCTGTGCATTCAACTAACAGAGTTGAACCTTACTTTTGATTGAGCCGTTCTGAAACACTCTTTCTGTAGAAACTGCAATTGGACATGCTAAGCGCTAAGAGTCCTACATTGGGAAAAAGAATACCTTCAAATAAAAACTACACAGATGCATTCTGTGAAACTTATTTCTGATCTGTAAATTCAGTTAACAGAGATAAAACATATTTTTGATTGAGCAGTTATGAAACACTCTTTTTGTAGAAAATGCAAGTGGAGATTCGGAGCGCTAAGAGGGTAATTGTGGAAAAAGGAATGCCTTCAAATATAAACTACACAGAATCATTCGGTGAAACTTCTTTCTGATCTCTGCATTCAGCTAACAGAGTTAAACCATACTTTTGATTGAGCAGATCTGAACACTCTTTCTGTAGAAAATGCAACTGGACATTTGGAGCGCTAAGAGCGTAGTAGTGGAAAAAGGAATATATTCAAATATAAACTCCACAGAAGCATTCTGTGAAACTTCTTTCTGATCTGAGCATTCAGCTAACAGAGTTAAACCATACTTTTGATTGAGCAGTTTTGAAACACTCTGTCTGTAGAAAATGCAACTGGACATTCGTAGCGCTAAGTGGGTAATAGTGGAAAAAAGAATATGTTCAAATATAAACTACACAGAAGCATTGTATGAAACTTCTTTCTGTTCTGTGCATTCAACTAACAGAGTTGAACCTTACTTTTGATTGAGCCGTTCTGAAACACTCTTTCTGTAGAAACTGCAATTGGACATTCTGAGCGCTAGGAGGCCTATATTGGGAAAAAGAATGTCTACAAATAAAAACTACACAGAAGAATCGTGTGAAACTTCTTTCTGTTCTGTTTGTTCAACTAAAAGTGTTGAACCTTAGTTTTGATTTAGCCGTTCTGAAACACTCTTTCTGTAGAAAATGCAAGTGGAGATTCAGAGCGCTAAGAGGGTAATAGTATAAAAAGGAATGTCTCCAAATATAAACTACACAGAATCATTCGGTGAAACTTCTTTCTGATCTGTGCATTCAGCTAACAGAGTTAAACCATACTTTTGATTGAGCAGATCTGAACACTCTTTCTGTAGAAAATGCAACTGGACATTTGGAGCGCTAAGAGAGTAGTAGTGGAAAAAGGAATATATTCAAATATAAACTACACAGAAGCATTCTGTGAAACTTCTTTCTGATCTGAGCATTCAGCTAACAGAGTTAAACCATACTTTTGATTGAGCAGTTTTGAAACACTCTGTCTGTAGAAAATGCAACTGGACATTCGTAGCGCTAAGTGGGTAATAGTGGAAAAAAGAATATGTTCAAATATAAACTACACAGAAGCATTGTATGAAACTTCTTTCTGTTCTGTGCATTCAACTAACAGAGTTGAACCTGACTTTTGATTGAGCCTTTCTGAAACACACTTTTTGTAGAAACTGCAATTGGACATTCTGAGCGCTAAGAGGCCTATATTGGGAAAAATAATATCTTCAAATAAAAACTACACAGAAGCATTGTGTGAAACTTATTTCTGATATGTTCATTAAGCTAACAGAGTTATACCATACTTTTGATTGAGCAGTTCTGAACACTCTTTCTGTAGAAAATGCAAGTGGACATTCGGAGCGCTAAGAGGGTAATAGTGGAAAAAGGAATATATTCAAATATAAACTACACAGTAGCATTCTGTGAAAATTCTTTCTGTTCTGTGCATTCAACTAACAGAGTTGAACCTTACTTTTGATTGAGCCGTTCTGAAACATTCTTTCTGTAGAAACTGCAATTGGACATGCTAAGCGCTAAGAGGCCTACATTGGGAAAAAGAATATCTTCAAATAAAAACTACACAGATGCATTCTGTGAAACTTATTTCTGATCTGTAAATTCAGTTAACAGAGATAAAACATATTTTTGATTGAGCAGTTATGAAACACTCTTTTTGTAGAAAATGCAAGTGGAGATTCGGAGCGCTAAGAGGATAATAGTGGAAAAAGAAATGTCTTCAAATATAAACTACACAGAATCATTCGGTGAAACTTCTTTCTGATCTGTGCATTCAGCTAACCGAGTTAAACCATACTTTTGATTGAGCAGATCTGAACACTCTTTATGTAGAAAATGCAACTGGACATTTGGAGCGCTAAGAGCGTCGTAGTGGAAAAAGTAATATATTCAAATATAAACTACACAGAAGCATTCTGTGAAACTTCTTTCTGATCTGAGCATTCAGCTAACAGAGTTAAACCATACTTTTGATTGAGCAGTTTTGAAACACTCTCTCTGTTGAAAATGCAACTGGACATTCGTAGCGCTAAGTGCGTAATAGTGGATAAAAGAATATGTTCAAATATAAACTACACAGAAGCATTGTATGAAACTTCTTTCTGTTCTGTGCATTCAACTAACAGAGTTGAACCTTACTTTTGATTGAGCCTTTCTGAAACACTCTTTCTGTAGAAACTGCAATTGGACATTCTGAGCGCTAAGAGGCCTATATTGGGAAAAATAATATCTTCAAATAAAAACTACACAGAAGCATTGTGTGAAAATTATTTCTGATATGTTCATTAAGCTAACAGAGTTAAACCATACTTTTGATTGCGCAGTTCTGAACACTCTTTCTGTAGAAAATGCAAGTGGACATTCTGAGCGCTAAGAGGGTAATAGTGGAAAAAGGAATATATTCAAATATAAACTACACAGTAGCATTCTGTGAAAATTCTTTCTGTTCTGTGCATTCAACTAACAGAGTTGAACCTTATTTTTGATTGAGCCGTTCTGAAACACTCTTTCTGTAGAAACTGCAATTGGACATGCTAAGCGCTAAGAGTCCTACATTGGGAAAAAGAATATCTTCAAATAAAAACTACACAGATGCATTCTGTGAAACTTATTTCTGATCTGTAAATTCAGTTAACGGAGATAAAACATATTTTTGATTGAGCAGATATGAAACACTCTTTTTGTAGAAAATGCAAGTGGAGATTCGGAGCGCTAAGAAGGTAATAGTGGAAAAAGGAATGTCTTCAAATATAAACTACACAGAATCATTCGGTGAAATTTCTTTCTGCTCTGTGCATTCAGCTAACAGAGTTAAACCATACTTTTGATTGAGCAGATCTGAACACTCTTTCTGTAGAAAATGCAACTGGACATTTGGAGCGCTAAGAGAGTAGTAGTGGAAAAAGGAATATATTCAAATATAAACTACACAGAAGCATTCTGTGAAACTTCTTTCTGATCTGAGCATTCAGCTAACAGAGTTAAACCATACTTTTGATTGAGCAGTTTTGAAACACTCTGTCTGTAGAAAATGCAACTGGACATTCGTAGCGCTAAGTGGGTAATAGTGGAAAAAAGAATATGTTCAAATATAAACTACACAGAAGCATTGTATGAAACGTCTTTCTGTTCTGTGCATTCAACTAACAGAGTTGAACCTTACTTTTGATTGAGCCTTTCTGAAACACTCTTTCTGTAGAAACTGCAATTGGACATTCTGAGCGCTAAGAGGCCTCTATTGGGAAAAATAATATCTTCAAATAAAAACTACACAGAAGCATTGTGTGAAACTTATTTCTGATATGTTCATTAAGCTAACAGAGTTAAACCATACTTTTGATTGCGCAGTTCTGAACACTCTTTCTGTAGAAAATGCAAGTGGACATTCGGAGCCCTAAGAGGGTAATATTGGAAAAAGGAATATATTCAAATATAAACTACACAGTAGCATTCTGTGAAAATTCTTACTGTTCTGTGCATTCAACTAACAGAGTTGAAACTTACTTTTGATTGAGCCGTTCTGAAACACTCTTTATGTAGAAACTGCAATTGGACATGCTAAGCGCTAAGAGTCCTACATTGGGAAAAAGAATATCTTCAAATAAAAACTACACAGATGCATTCTGTGAAACTTATTTCTGATCTGTAAATTCAGTTAACAGAGATAAAACATATTTTTGATTGAGCAGTTATGAAACACTCTTTTTGTAGAAAATGCAAGTGGAGATTCGGAGCGCTAAGAGGGTAATAGTGGAAAAAGGAATGTCTTCAAATATAAACTACACAGAATCATTCGGTGAAACTTCTTTCTGATCTGTGCATTCAGCTAACAGGGTTAAACCATACTTTTGATTGAGCAGATCTGAACACTCTTTCTGTAGAAAATGCAACTGGACATTTGGAGCGCTTAGAGCGTAGTAGTGGAAAAAGGAATATATTCAAATATAAACTCCACAGAAGCATTCTGTGAAACTTCTTTCTGATCTGAGCATTCAGCTAACAGAGTTAAACCATACTTTTGATTGAGCAGTTTTGAAACACTCTGTCTGTAGAAAATGCAACTGGACATTCGTAGCGCTAAGTGGGTAATAGTGGAAAAAAGAATATGTTCAAATATAAACTACACAGAAGCATTGTATGAAACTTCTTTCTGTTCTGTGCATTCAACTAACAGAGTTGAACCTTACTTTTGATTGAGCCTTTCTGAAACACTCTTTCTGTAGAAACTGCAATTGGACATTCTGAGCGCTAAGAGGCCTCTATTGGGAAAAATAATATCTTCAAATAAAAACTACACAGAAGCATTGTGTGAAACTTATTTCTGATATGTTAATTAAGCTAACAGAGTTAAACCATACTTTTGATTGCGCAGCTCTGAACACTCTTTCTGTAGAAAATGCAAGTGGACATTCGGAGCGCTAAGAGGGTAATAGTGGAAAAAGGAATATATTCAAATATAAACTACACAGTAGCATTCTGTGAAAATTCTTTCTGTTCTGTGCATTCAACTAACAGAGTTGAACCTTACTTTTGATTGAGCCGTTCTGAAACACTCTTTCTGCAGAAACTGCAATTGGACATGCTAAGCGCTAAGAGGCCTACATTGGGAAAAAGAATATCTTCAAATAAAAACTACACAGATGCATTATGTGAAACTTATTTCTGATCTGTAAATTCAGTTAACAGAGATAAAACATATTTTTGATTGAGCAGTTACGAAACACTCTTTTTGTAGAAAATGCAAGTGGAGATTCGGAGCGCTAAGAGGGTAATAGTGGAAAAAGGAATGTCTTCAAATATAAACTACACAGAATCATTCGGTGAAACTTCTTTCTGATCTGTGCATTCAGCTAACAGAGTTAAACCATACTTTTGATTGAGCAGATCTGAACACTCTTTCTGTAGAAAATGCAACTGGACATTTTGAGCGCTAAGAGCGTAGTAGTGGAAAAAGGAATATATTCAAATATAAACTACACAGAAGCATTCGGTGAAACTTCTTTATGATCTGAGCATTCAGCTAACAGAGTTAAACCATACTTTTGATTGAGCAGTTTTGAAACACTCTGTCTGTAGAAAATGCAACTGGACATTTGTAGCGCTAAGTGGGTAATAGTGGAAAAAAGAATATGTTCAAATATAAACTACACAGAAGCATTGTATGAAACTTCTTTCTGTTCTGTGCATTCAACTAACAGAGTTGAACCTTACTTTTGATTGAGCCGTTCTGAAACACTCTTTCTGTAGAAACTGCAATTGGACATTCTGAGCGCTAAGAGGCCTATATTGGGAAAAAGAATGTCTACAAATAAAAACTACACAGAAGAATTGTGTGAAACTTCTTTCTGTTCTGTTTGTTCAACTAAAAGAGTTGAACTTTAGTTTTGATTGAGCCGTTCTGAAACACTCTTTCTGTAGAAAATGCAAGTGGAGATTCGGAGCGCTAAGAGGGTAATAGTTGAAAAAGGAATGTCTCCAAATATAAACTACACAGAATCATTCTGTGAAACTTCTTTCTGCTCTGTGCATTCAGCTAACAGAGTTAAAACATACTTTTGATTGAGCAGATCTGAACACTCTTTCTGTAGAAAATGCAACTGGACATTTGGAGCGCTAAGAGAGTAGTAGTGGAAAAAGGAATATATTCGAATATAAACTACACAGAAGCATTTTGTGAAACTTCTTTCTGATCTGAGCATTCAGCTAACAGAGTTAAACCATACTTTTGATTGAGCAGTTTTGAAACACTCTGTCTGTAGAAAATGCAACTGGACATTCGTAGCGCTAAGTGGGTAATAGTGGAAAAAAGAATAAGTTCAAATATAAACTACACAGAAGCATTGTATGAAATTTCTTTCTGTTCTGTGCATTCAACTAACAGAGTTGAACCTTACTTTTGATTGAGCCGTTCTGAAACACTCTTTCTGTAGAAACTGCAATTGGACATTCTGAGCGCTAGGAGGCCTATATTGGGAAAAAGAATGTCTACAAATAAAAACTACACAGAAGAATTGTGTGAAACTTCTTTCTGTTCTGTTTGTTAAACTAAAAGAGTTGAACCTTAGTTTTGATTGAGCCGTTCTGAAACACTCTTTCTGTAGAAAATGCAAGTGGAGATTCGGAGCGCTAAGAGGGTAATAGTGGAAAAAGGAATGTCTCAAAATATAAACTACACAGAATCATTCGGTGAAACTTCTTTCTGATCTGTGCATTCAGCTAACAGAGTTAAACCATACTTTTGATTGAGCAGATCTGAACACTCTTTCTGTAGAAAATGCAACTGGACATTTGGAGCGCTAAGAGAGTAGTAGTGGAAAAAGGAATATATTCAAATATAAACTACACAGAAGCATTCTGTGAAACTTCTTTCTGATCTGAGCATTCAGCTAACAGAGTTAAACCATACTTTTGATTGAGCAGTTTTGAAACACTCTGTCTGTAGAAAATGCAACTGGACATTCTTAGCGCTAAGTGGGTAATAGTGGAAAAAAGAATATGTTCAAATATAAACTACACAGAAGCATTGTATGAAACTTCTTTCTCTTCTGTGCATTCAACTAACAGAGTTGAACCTTACTTTGATTGAGCCTTTCTGAAAGACTCTTTCTGTAGAAACTGCAATTGGACATTCTGAGCGCTAAGAGGCCTCTATTGGGAAAAATAATATCTTCAAATAAAAACTACACAGAAGCATTGTGTGAAACTTATTTCTGATATGTTCATTAAGCTAACAGATTTAAACCATACTTTTGATTGCGCAGTTCTGAACACTCTTTCTGTAGAAAATGCAAGTGGACATTCGGAGTGCTAAGAGGGTAATAGTGGAAAAAGGAATATATTCAAATATAAACTACACAGTAGCATTCTGTGAAAATTCTTTCTGTTCTGTGCATTCAACTAACAGAGTTGAACCTTACTTTTGATTGAGCCGTTCTGAAACACTCTTTCTGTAGAAACTGCAATTGGACATGCTAAGCGCTAAGAGGCCTACATTGGGAAAAAGAATATCTTCAAATAAAAACTACACAGATGCATTCTGTGAAACTTATTTCTGATCTGTAAATTCAGTTAACAGAGATAAAACATATTTTTGATTGAGCAGTTATGAAACACTCTTTTTGTAGAAAATGCAAGTGGAGATTCGGAGCGCTAAGAGGGTAATAGTGGAAAAAGGAATGTCTTCAAATATAAACTACACAGAATCATTCGGTGAAACTTCTTTCTGATCTGAGCATTCAGCTAACAGAGTTAAACCATACTTTTGAGTGAGCAGTTTTGAAACACTCTGTCTGTAGAAAATGCAACTGGACATTCCTAGCGCTAAGTGGGTAATAGTGGAAAAAAGAATATGTTCAAATATAAACTACACAGAAGCATTGTATGAAACTTCTTTCTGTTCTGTGCATTCAACTAACAGAGTTGAACCTTACTTTTGATTGAGCCGTTCTGAAACACACTTTCTGTAGAAACTGCAATTGGACATTCTGAGCGGTAGGAGGCCTATATTGGGAAAAAGAATGTCTACAAATAAAAACTACACAGAAGAATTGTGTGAAACTTCTTTCTGTTCTGTTTGTTCAACTAAAAGAGTTGAACCTTAGTTTTGATTGAGCCGTTCTGAAACACTCTTTCTGTAGAAAATGCAAGTGGAGATTCGGAGCGCTAAGAGGGTAATAGTGGAAAAAGGAATGTCTCCAAATATAAACTACACAGAATCATTCTGTGAAACTTCTTTCTGATCTGTGCATTCAGCTAACAGAGTTAAACCATACTTTTGATTGAGCAGATCTGAACACTCTTTCTGTAGAAAATGCAACTGGACATTTGGAGCGCTAAGAGAGTAGTAGTGGAAAAAGGAATATATTCAAATATAAACTACACAGAAGCATTCTGTGAAACTTCTTTCTGATCTGAGCATTCAGCTAACAGAGTTAAACCATACTTTTGATTGAGCAGTTTTGAAACACTCTGTCTGTAGAAAATGCAAATGGACATTCGTAGCGCTAAGTGGGTAATAGTGGAATAAAGAATATGTTCAAATATAAACTACACAGAAGCATTGTATGAAACTTATTTCTGTTCTGTGCATTCAACTAACAGAGTTGAACCTGACTTTTGATTGAGCCTTTCTGAAACACTCTTTCTGTAGTAACTGCAATTGGACATTCTGAGCGCTAAGAGGCCTCTATTGGGAAAAATAATATCTTCAAATAAAAACTACACAGAAGCATTGTGTGAAACTTATTTCTGATATGTTCATTAAGCTAACAGAGTTAAACCATACTTTTGATTGCGCAGTTCTGAACACTCTTTCTGTAGAATATGCAAGTGTACATTCGGAGCGCTAAGAGGGTAATAGTGGAAAAAGGAATATATTCAAATATAAACTACACAGTAGCATTCTGTGAAAATTCTTTCTGTTCTGTGCATTCAAATAACAGAGTTGAACCTTACTTTTGATTGAGCCGTTCTGAAACACTCTTTCTGTAGAAACTGCAATTGGACATGCTAAGCGCTAAGAGGCCTACATTGGGAAAAAGAATATCTTCAAATAAAAACTACACAGATGCATTCTGTGAAACATATTTCTGATCTGTAAATTCAGTTAACAGAGATAAAACATATTTTTGATTGAGCAGTTATGAAACACTCTTTTTGTAGAAAATGCAAGTGGAGATTCGGAGCGCTAAGAGGGTAATAGTGGAAAAAGGAATGTCTTCAAATATAAACTACACAGAATCATTCGGTGAAACTTCTTTCTGATCTGTGCATTCAGCTAACAGAGTTAAACCATACTTTTGATTGAGCAGATCTGAACACTCTTTCTGTAGAAAATGCAACTGGACATTTGGAGCGCTAAGAGCGTAGTAGTGGAAAAAGGAATATATTCAAATATAAACTACACAGAAGCATTCTGTGAAATTTCTTTCTGATCTGAGCATTCAGCTAACAGAATTAAACCATACTTTTGATTGAGCAGTTTTGAAACACTCTGTCTGTAGAAAATGCAACTGGACATTCGTAGCGCTAAGTGGGTAATAGTGGAAAAAAGAATATGTTCAAATATAAACTACACAGAAGCATTGTATGAAACTTCTTTCTGTTCTGTGCATTCAACTAACAGAGTTGAAACTTACTTTTGATTGAGCCGTTCTGAAACACTCTTTCTGTAGAAACTGCAATTGGACATTCTGAGCGCTAAGAGGCCTATATTGGGAAAAAGAATGTCTACAAATAAAAACTACACAGAAGAATTGTGTGAAACTTCTTTCTGTTCTGTTTGTTCAACTAAAAGAGTTGAACCTTAGTTTTGATTGAGCCGTTCTGAAACACTCTTTCTGTAGAAAATGCAAGTGGAGATTCGGAGCGCTAAGATGGTAATAGTGGAAAAAGGAATGTCTCCTAATATAAACTACACAGAATCATTCTGTGAAACTTCTTTCTGATCTGTGCATTCAGCTAACAGAGTTA
Organism: Symphalangus syndactylus; assembly: GCF_028878055.3. Classification (NCBI taxonomy): domain Eukaryota; kingdom Metazoa; phylum Chordata; class Mammalia; order Primates; family Hylobatidae; genus Symphalangus; species Symphalangus syndactylus. The sequence continues at coordinate 5,055,946 of NC_072445.2, read as the reverse complement.
AAACATACATTTGATTGAGCAGATCTGAACACTCTTTCTGTAGAAAATGCAACTGGACATTTGGAGCGCTAAGAGAGTAGTAGTGGAAAAAGGAATATATTCGAATATAAACTACACAGAAGCATTCTGTGAAACTTCTTTCTGATCTGAGCATTCAGCTAACAGAGTTAAACCATACTTTTGATTGAGCAGTTTTGAAACACTCTGTCTGTAGAAAATGCAACTGGACATTCGTAGCGCTAAGTGGGTAATAGTGGAAAAAAGAATAAGTTCAAATATAAACTACACAGAAGCATTGTATGAAACTTCTTTCTGTTCTGTGCATTCAACTAACAGAGTTGAACCTTACTTTTGATTGAGCCTTTCTGAAACACTCTTTCTGTAGAAACTGCAATTGGACATTCTGAGCGCTAAGAGGCTTCTATTGGGAAAAATAATATCTTCAAATAAAAACTACACAGAAGCATTGTGTGAAACTTATTTCTGATATGTTCATTAAGCTAACAGAGTTAAACCATACTTTTGATTGCGCAGTTCTGAACACTCTTTCTGTAGAAAATGCAAGTGGACATTCGGAGCGCTAAGTGGGTAATAGTGGAAAAAGGAATATATACAAATATAAACTACACAGTAGCATTCTGTGAAAATTCTTTCTGTTCTGTGCATTCAACTAACAGAGTTGAACCTTACTTTTGATTGAGCCGTTCTGAAACACTCTTTCTGTAGAAACTGCAATTGGACATGCTAAGCGCTAAGAGGCCTACATTGGGAAAAAGAATATCTTCAAATAAAAACTACACAGATGCATTCTGTGAAACTTATTTCTGATCTGTAAATTCAGTTAACAGAGATAAAACATATTTTTGATTGAGCAGTTATGAAACACTCTTTTTGTAGAAAATGCAAGTGGAGATTCGGAGCGCTAAGAGGGTAATAGTGGAAAAAGGAATGTCTTCAAATATAAACTACACAGAATCATTCGGTGAAACTTCTTTCTGATCTGTGCATTCAGCTAACAGAGTTAAACCATACTTTTGATTGAGCAGATCTGAACAATCTTTCTGTAGAAAATGCAACTGGACATTTGGAGCGCTAAGAGCGTAGTAGTGGAAAAAGGAATATATTCAAGTATAAACTACACAGAAGCATTCTGTGAAACTTCTTTCTGATCTGAGCATTCAGCTAACAGAGTTAAACCATACTTTTGATTGAGCAGTTTTGAAACACTCTGTCTGTAGAAAATGCAACTGGACATTCGTAGCGCTAAGTGGGTAATAGTGGAAAAAAGAATATGTTCAAATATAAACTACACAGAAGCATTGTATGAAACTTCTTTCTGTTCTGTGCATTCAACTAACAGAGTTGAAACTAACTTTTGATTGAGCCGTTCTGAAACACTCTTTCTGTAGAAACTGCAATTGGACATTCTGAGCGCTAAGAGGCCTATATTGGGAAAAAGAATGTCTACAAATAAAAACTACACAGAAGAATTGTGTGAAACTTCTTTCTGTTCTGTTTGTTCAACTAAAAGAGTTGAACCTTAGTTTTGATTGAGCCGTTCTGAAACACTCTTTCTGTAGAAAATGCAAGTGGAGATTCGGAGCGCTAAGAGGGTAATAGTGGAAAAAGGAATGTCTCCTAATATAAACTACACAGAATCATTCTGTGAAACTTCTTTCTGCTCTGTGCATTCAGCTAACAGAGTTAAACCATACATTTGATTGAGCAGATCTGAACACTCTTTCTGTAGAAAATGCAACTGGACATTTGGAGCGCTAAGAGAGTAGTAGTGGAAAAAGGAATATATTCGAATATAAACTACACAGAAGCATTCTGTGAAACTTCTTTCTGATCTGAGCATTCAGCTAACAGAGTTAAACCATACTTTTGATTGAGCAGTTTTGAAACACTCTGTCTGTAGAAAATGCAACTGGACATTCGTAGCGGTAAGTGGGTAATAGTGGAAAAAAGAATAAGTTCAAATATAAACTATACAGAATCATTGTATGAAACTTCTTTCTGTTCTGTGCATTCAACTAACAGAGTTGAACCTTACTTTTGATTGAGCCTTTCTGAAACACTCTTTCTGTAGAAACTGCAATTGGACATTCTGAGCGCTAAGAGGCTTCTATTGGGAAAAATAATATCTTCAAATAAAAACTACACAGAAGCATTGTGTGAAACTTATTTCTGATATGTTCATTAAGCTAACAGAGTTAAACCATACTTTTGATTGCGCAGTTCTGAACACTCTTTCTGTAGAAAATGCAAGTGGACATTCTGAGCGCTAAGTGGGTAATAGTGGAAAAAGGAATATATACAAATATAAACTACACAGTAGCATTCTGTGAAAATTCTTTCTGTTCTGTGCATTCAACTAACAGAGTTGAACCTTACTTTTGATTGAGCCGTTCTGAAACAATCTTTCTGTAGAAACTGCAATTGGACATGCTAAGCGCTAAGAGGCCTACATTGGGAAAAAGAATATCTTCAAATAAAAACTACACAGATGCATTCTGTGAAACTTATTTCTGATCTGTAAATTCAGTTAACAGAGATAAAACATATTTTTGATTGAGCAGTTATGAAACACTCTTTTTGTAGAAAATGCAAGTGGAGATTCGGAGCGCTAAGAGGGTAATAGTGGAAAAAGGAATGTCTTCAAATATAAACTACACAGAATCATTCGGTGAAACTTCTTTCTGATCTGTGCATTCAGCTAACAGAGTTAAACCATACATTTGATTGAGCAGATCTGAACACTCTTTCTGTAGAAAATGCAACTGGACATTTGGAGCGCTAAGAGCGTAGTAGTGGAAAAAGGAATATATTCAAATATAAACTACACAGAAGCATTCTGTGAAACTTCTTTCTGATCTGAGCATTCAGCTAACAGAGTTAAACCATACTTTTGATTGAGCAGTTTTGAAACACTCTGTCTGTAGAATATGCAACTGGACATTTGTAGCGCTAAGTGGGTAATAGTGGAAAAAAGAATATATTCAAATATAAACTACACAGAAGCATTGTATGAAACTTCTTTCTGTTCTGTGCATTCAACTAACAGAGTTGAACCTGACTTTTGATTGAGCCTTTCTGAAACACTCTTTCTGTAGTAACTGCAATTGGACATTCTGAGCGCTAAGAGGCCTCTATTGGGAAAAATAATATCTTCAAATAAAAACTACACAGAAGCATTGTGTGAAACTTATTTCTGATATGTTCATTAAGCTAACAGAGTTAAACCATACTTTTGATTGCGCAGTTCTGAACACTCTTTCTGTAGAATATGCAAGTGTACATTCGGAGCGCTAAGAGGGTAATAGTGGAAAAAGGAATATATTCAAATATAAACTACACAGTAGCATTCTGTGAAAATTCTTTCTGTTCTGTGCATTCAAATAACAGAGTTGAACCTTACTTTTGATTGAGCCGTTCTGAAACACTCTTTCTGTAGAAACTGCAATTGGACATGCTAAGCGCTAAGAGGCCTACATTGGGAAAAAGAATATCTTCAAATAAAAACTACACAGATGCATTCTGTGAAACATATTTCTGATCTGTAAATTCAGTTAACAGAGATAAAACATATTTTTGATTGAGCAGTTATGAAACACTCTTTTTGTAGAAAATGCAAGTGGAGATTCGGAGCGCTAAGAGGGTAATAGTGGAAAAAGGAATGTCTTCAAATATAAACTACACAGAATCATTCGGTGAAACTTCTTTCTGATCTGTGCATTCAGCTAACAGAGTTAAACCATACTTTTGATTGAGCAGATCTGAACACTCTTTCTGTAGAAAATGCAACTGGACATTTGGAGCGCTAAGAGCGTAGTAGTGGAAAAAGGAATATATTCAAATATAAACTACACAGAAGCATTCTGTGAAATTTCTTTCTGATCTGAGCATTCAGCTAACAGAATTAAACCATACTTTTGATTGAGCAGTTTTGAAACACTCTGTCTGTAGAAAATGCAACTGGACATTCGTAGCGCTAAGTGGGTAATAGTGGAAAAAAGAATATGTTCAAATATAAACTACACAGAAGCATTGTATGAAACTTCTTTCTGTTCTGTGCATTCAACTAACAGAGTTGAAACTTACTTTTGATTGAGCCGTTCTGAAACACTCTTTCTGTAGAAACTGCAATTGGACATTCTGAGCGCTAAGAGGCCTATATTGGGAAAAAGAATGTCTACAAATAAAAACTACACAGAAGAATTGTGTGAAACTTCTTTCTGTTCTGTTTGTTCAACTAAAAGAGTTGAACCTTAGTTTTGATTGAGCCGTTCTGAAACACTCTTTCTGTAGAAAATGCAAGTGGAGATTCGGAGCGCTAAGATGGTAATAGTGGAAAAAGGAATGTCTCCTAATATAAACTACACAGAATCATTCTGTGAAACTTCTTTCTGATCTGTGCATTCAGCTAACAGAGTTAAAACATACATTTGATTGAGCAGATCTGAACACTCTTTCTGTAGAAAATGCAACTGGACATTTGGAGCGCTAAGAGAGTAGTAGTGGAAAAAGGAATATATTCGAATATAAACTACACAGAAGCATTCTGTGAAACTTCTTTCTGATCTGAGCATTCAGCTAACAGAGTTAAACCATACTTTTGATTGAGCAGTTTTGAAACACTCTGTCTGTAGAAAATGCAACTGGACATTCGTAGCGCTAAGTGGGTAATAGTGGAAAAAAGAATAAGTTCAAATATAAACTACACAGAAGCATTGTATGAAACTTCTTTCTGTTCTGTGCATTCAACTAACAGAGTTGAACCTTACTTTTGATTGAGCCTTTCTGAAACACTCTTTCTGTAGAAACTGCAATTGGACATTCTGAGCGCTAAGAGGCTTCTATTGGGAAAAATAATATCTTCAAATAAAAACTACACAGAAGCATTGTGTGAAACTTATTTCTGATATGTTCATTAAGCTAACAGAGTTAAACCATACTTTTGATTGCGCAGTTCTGAACACTCTTTCTGTAGAAAATGCAAGTGGACATTCGGAGCGCTAAGTGGGTAATAGTGGAAAAAGGAATATATACAAATATAAACTACACAGTAGCATTCTGTGAAAATTCTTTCTGTTCTGTGCATTCAACTAACAGAGTTGAACCTTACTTTTGATTGAGCCGTTCTGAAACACTCTTTCTGTAGAAACTGCAATTGGACATGCTAAGCGCTAAGAGGCCTACATTGGGAAAAAGAATATCTTCAAATAAAAACTACACAGATGCATTCTGTGAAACTTATTTCTGATCTGTAAATTCAGTTAACAGAGATAAAACATATTTTTGATTGAGCAGTTATGAAACACTCTTTTTGTAGAAAATGCAAGTGGAGATTCGGAGCGCTAAGAGGGTAATAGTGGAAAAAGGAATGTCTTCAAATATAAACTACACAGAATCATTCGGTGAAACTTCTTTCTGATCTGTGCATTCAGCTAACAGAGTTAAACCATACTTTTGATTGAGCAGATCTGAACAATCTTTCTGTAGAAAATGCAACTGGACATTTGGAGCGCTAAGAGCGTAGTAGTGGAAAAAGGAATATATTCAAGTATAAACTACACAGAAGCATTCTGTGAAACTTCTTTCTGATCTGAGCATTCAGCTAACAGAGTTAAACCATACTTTTGATTGAGCAGTTTTGAAACACTCTGTCTGTAGAAAATGCAACTGGACATTCGTAGCGCTAAGTGGGTAATAGTGGAAAAAAGAATATGTTCAAATATAAACTACACAGAAGCATTGTATGAAACTTCTTTCTGTTCTGTGCATTCAACTAACAGAGTTGAAACTAACTTTTGATTGAGCCGTTCTGAAACACTCTTTCTGTAGAAACTGCAATTGGACATTCTGAGCGCTAAGAGGCCTATATTGGGAAAAAGAATGTCTACAAATAAAAACTACACAGAAGAATTGTGTGAAACTTCTTTCTGTTCTGTTTGTTCAACTAAAAGAGTTGAACCTTAGTTTTGATTGAGCCGTTCTGAAACACTCTTTCTGTAGAAAATGCAAGTGGAGATTCGGAGCGCTAAGAGGGTAATAGTGGAAAAAGGAATGTCTCCTAATATAAACTACACAGAATCATTCTGTGAAACTTCTTTCTGCTCTGTGCATTCAGCTAACAGAGTTAAACCATACATTTGATTGAGCAGATCTGAACACTCTTTCTGTAGAAAATGCAACTGGACATTTGGAGCGCTAAGAGAGTAGTAGTGGAAAAAGGAATATATTCGAATATAAACTACACAGAAGCATTCTGTGAAACTTCTTTCTGATCTGAGCATTCAGCTAACAGAGTTAAACCATACTTTTGATTGAGCAGTTTTGAAACACTCTGTCTGTAGAAAATGCAACTGGACATTCGTAGCGGTAAGTGGGTAATAGTGGAAAAAAGAATAAGTTCAAATATAAACTATACAGAATCATTGTATGAAACTTCTTTCTGTTCTGTGCATTCAACTAACAGAGTTGAACCTTACTTTTGATTGAGCCTTTCTGAAACACTCTTTCTGTAGAAACTGCAATTGGACATTCTGAGCGCTAAGAGGCTTCTATTGGGAAAAATAATATCTTCAAATAAAAACTACACAGAAGCATTGTGTGAAACTTATTTCTGATATGTTCATTAAGCTAACAGAGTTAAACCATACTTTTGATTGCGCAGTTCTGAACACTCTTTCTGTAGAAAATGCAAGTGGACATTCTGAGCGCTAAGTGGGTAATAGTGGAAAAAGGAATATATACAAATATAAACTACACAGTAGCATTCTGTGAAAATTCTTTCTGTTCTGTGCATTCAACTAACAGAGTTGAACCTTACTTTTGATTGAGCCGTTCTGAAACAATCTTTCTGTAGAAACTGCAATTGGACATGCTAAGCGCTAAGAGGCCTACATTGGGAAAAAGAATATCTTCAAATAAAAACTACACAGATGCATTCTGTGAAACTTATTTCTGATCTGTAAATTCAGTTAACAGAGATAAAACATATTTTTGATTGAGCAGTTATGAAACACTCTTTTTGTAGAAAATGCAAGTGGAGATTCGGAGCGCTAAGAGGGTAATAGTGGAAAAAGGAATGTCTTCAAATATAAACTACACAGAATCATTCGGTGAAACTTCTTTCTGATCTGTGCATTCAGCTAACAGAGTTAAACCATACATTTGATTGAGCAGATCTGAACACTCTTTCTGTAGAAAATGCAACTGGACATTTGGAGCGCTAAGAGCGTAGTAGTGGAAAAAGGAATATATTCAAATATAAACTACACAGAAGCATTCTGTGAAACTTCTTTCTGATCTGAGCATTCAGCTAACAGAGTTAAACCATACTTTTGATTGAGCAGTTTTGAAACACTCTGTCTGTAGAATATGCAACTGGACATTTGTAGCGCTAAGTGGGTAATAGTGGAAAAAAGAATATATTCAAATATAAACTACACAGAAGCATTGTATGAAACTTCTTTCTGTTCTGTGCATTCAACTAACAGAGTTGAACCTTACTTTTGATTGAGCCGTTCTGAAACACACTTTCTGTAGAAACTGCAATTGGACATTCTGAGCGGTAGGAGGCCTATATTGGGAAAAAGAATGTCTACAAATAAAAACTACACAGAAGAATTGTGTGAAACTTCTTTCTGTTCTGTTTGTTCAACTAAAAGAGTTGAACCTTAGTTTTGATTGAGCCGTTCTGAAACACTCTTTCTGTAGAAAATGCAAGTGGAGATTCGGAGCGCTAAGAGGGTAATAGTGGAAAAAGGAATGTCTCCAAATATAAACTACACAGAATCATTCTGTGAAACTTCTTTCTGATCTGTGCATTCAGCTAACAGAGTTAAACCATACTTTTGATTGAGCAGATCTGAACACTCTTTCTGTAGAAAATGCAACTGGACATTTGGAGCGCTAAGAGAGTAGTAGTGGAAAAAGGAATATATTCAAATATAAACTACACAGAAGCATTCTGTGAAACTTCTTTCTGATCTGAGCATTCAGCTAACAGAGTTAAACCATACTTTTCATTGAGCAGTTTTGAAACACTCTGTCTGTAGATAATGCAACTGGACATTCGTAGCGCTAAGTGGGTAATAGTGGAAAAAAGAATATGTTCAAATATAAACTACACAGAAGCATTGTATGAAACTTATTTCTGTTCTGTGCATTCAACTAACAGAGTTGAACCTGACTTTTGATTGAGCCTTTCTGAAACACTCTTTCTGTAGAAACTGCAATTGGACATTCTGAGCGCTAAGAGGCCTCTATTGGGAAAAATAATATCTTCAAATAAAAACTACACAGAAGCATTGTGTGAAACTTATTTCTGATATGTTCATTAAGCTAACAGAGTTAAACCATACTTTTGATTGCGCAGTTCTGAACACTCTTTCTGTAGAAAATGCAAGTGTACATTCGGAGCGCTAAGAGGGTAATAGTGGAAAAAGGAATATATTCAAATATAAACTACACAGTAGCATTCTGTGAAAATACTTTCTGTTCTGTGCATTGAATTAACAGAGTTGAACCTTACTTTTGATTGAGCCGTTCTGAAACACTCTTTCTGTAGAAACTGCAATTGGACATGCTAAGCGCTAAGAGGCCTACATTGGGAAAAAGAATATCTTCAAATAAAAACTACACAGATGCATTCTGTGAAACATATTTCTGATCTGTAAATTCAGTTAACAGAGATAAAACATATTTTTGATTGAGCAGTTATGAAACACTCTTTTTGTAGAAAATGCAAGTGGAGATTCGGAGCGCTAAGAGGGTAATAGTGGAAAAAGGAATGTCTTCAAATATAAACTACACAGAATCATTCGGTGAAACTTCTTTCTGATCTGAGCATTCAGCTAACAGAGTTAAACCATACTTTTGAGTGAGCAGTTTTGAAACACTCTGTCTGTAGAAAATGCAACTGGACATTCCTAGCGCTAAGTGGGTAATAGTGGAAAAAAGAATATGTTCAAATATAAACTACACAGAAGCATTGTATGAAACTTCTTTCTGTTCTGTGCATTCAACTAACAGAGTTGAACCTTACTTTTGATTGAGCCGTTCTGAAACACACTTTCTGTAGAAACTGCAATTGGACATTCTGAGCGGTAGGAGGCCTATATTGGGAAAAAGAATGTCTACAAATAAAAACTCCACAGAAGAATTGTGTGAAACTTCTTTCTGTTCTGTTTGTTCAACTAAAAGAGTTGAACCTTAGTTTTGATTGAGCCGTTCTGAAACACTCTTTCTGTAGAAAATGCAAGTGGAGATTCGGAGCGCTAAGAGGGTAATAGTGGAAAAAGGAATGTCTCCAAATATAAACTACACAGAATCATTCTGTGAAACTTCTTTCTGATCTGTGCATTCAGCTAACAGAGTTAAACCATACTTTTGATTGAGCAGATCTGAACACTCTTTCTGTAGAAAATGCAACTGGACATTTGGAGCGCTAAGAGAGTAGTAGTGGAAAAAGGAATATATTCAAATATAAACTACACAGAAGCATTCTGTGAAACTTCTTTCTGATCTGAGCATTCAGCTAACAGAGTTAAACCATACTTTTCATTGAGCAGTTTTGAAACACTCTGTCTGTAGAAAATGCAAATGGACATTCGTAGCGCTAAGTGGGTAATAGTGGAATAAAGAATATGTTCAAATATAAACTACACAGAAGCATTGTATGAAACTTATTTCTGTTCTGTGCATTCAACTAACAGAGTTGAACCTGACTTTTGATTGAGCCTTTCTGAAACACTCTTTCTGTAGAAACTGCAATTGGACATTCTGAGCGCTAAGAGGCCTCTATTGGGAAAAATAATATCTTCAAATAAAAACTACACAGAAGCATTGTGTGAAACTTATTTCTGATATGTTCATTAAGCTAACAGAGTTAAACCATACTTTTGATTGCGCAGTTCTGAACACTCTTTCTGTAGAATATGCAAGTGTACATTCGGAGCGCTAAGAGGGTAATAGTGGAAAAAGGAATATATTCAAATATAAACTACACAGTAGCATTCTGTGAAAATTCTTTCTGTTCTGTGCATTCAAATAACAGAGTTGAACCTTACTTTTGATTGAGCCGTTCTGAAACACTCTTTCTGTAGAAACTGCAATTGGACATGCTAAGCGCTAAGAGGCCTACATTGGGAAAAAGAATATCTTCAAATAAAAACTACACAGATGCATTCTGTGAAACATATTTCTGATCTGTAAATTCAGTTAACAGAGATAAAACATATTTTTGATTGAGCAGTTATGAAACACTCTTTTTGTAGAAAATGCAAGTGGAGATTCGGAGCGCTAAGAGGGTAATAGTGGAAAAAGGAATGTCTTCAAATATAAACTACACAGAATCATTCGGTGAAACTTCTTTCTGATCTGTGCATTCAGCTAACAGAGTTAAACCATACTTTTGATTGAGCAGATCTGAACACTCTTTCTGTAGAAAATGCAACTGGACATTTGGAGCGCTAAGAGCGTAGTAGTGGAAAAAGGAATATATTCAAATATAAACTACACAGAAGCATTCTGTGAAATTTCTTTCTGATCTGAGCATTCAGCTAACAGAATTAAACCATACTTTTGATTGAGCAGTTTTGAAACACTCTGTCTGTAGAAAATGCAACTGGACATTCGTAGCGCTAAGTGGGTAATAGTGGAAAAAAGAATATGTTCAAATATAAACTACACAGAAGCATTGTATGAAACTTCTTTCTGTTCTGTGCATTCAACTAACAGAGTTGAAACTTACTTTTGATTGAGCCGTTCTGAAACACTCTTTCTGTAGAAACTGCAATTGGACATTCTGAGCGCTAAGAGGCCTATATTGGGAAAAAGAATGTCTACAAATAAAAACTACACAGAAGAATTGTGTGAAACTTCTTTCTGTTCTGTTTGTTCAACTAAAAGAGTTGAACCTTAGTTTTGATTGAGCCGTTCTGAAACACTCTTTCTGTAGAAAATGCAAGTGGAGATTCGGAGCGCTAAGATGGTAATAGTGGAAAAAGGAATGTCTCCTAATATAAACTACACAGAATCATTCTGTGAAACTTCTTTCTGATCTGTGCATTCAGCTAACAGAGTTAAAACATACATTTGATTGAGCAGATCTGAACACTCTTTCTGTAGAAAATGCAACTGGACATTTGGAGCGCTAAGAGAGTAGTAGTGGAAAAAGGAATATATTCGAATATAAACTACACAGAAGCATTCTGTGAAACTTCTTTCTGATCTGAGCATTCAGCTAACAGAGTTAAACCATACTTTTGATTGAGCAGTTTTGAAACACTCTGTCTGTAGAAAATGCAACTGGACATTCGTAGCGCTAAGTGGGTAATAGTGGAAAAAAGAATAAGTTCAAATATAAACTACACAGAAGCATTGTATGAAACTTCTTTCTGTTCTGTGCATTCAACTAACAGAGTTGAACCTTACTTTTGATTGAGCCTTTCTGAAACACTCTTTCTGTAGAAACTGCAATTGGACATTCTGAGCGCTAAGAGGCTTCTATTGGGAAAAATAATATCTTCAAATTAAAACTACACAGAAGCATTGTGTGAAACTTATTTCTGATATGTTCATTAAGCTAACAGAGTTAAACCATACTTTTGATTGCGCAGTTCTGAACACTCTTTCTGTAGAAAATGCAAGTGGACATTCGGAGCGCTAAGTGGGTAATAGTGGAAAAAGGAATATATACAAATATAAACTACACAGTAGCATTCTGTGAAAATTCTTTCTGTTCTGTGCATTCAACTAACAGAGTTGAACCTTACTTTTGATTGAGCCGTTCTGAAACACTCTTTCTGTAGAAACTGCAATTGGACATGCTAAGCGCTAAGAGGCCTACATTGGGAAAAAGAATATCTTCAAATAAAAACTACACAGATGCATTCTGTGAAACTTATTTCTGATCTGTAAATTCAGTTAACAGAGATAAAACATATTTTTGATTGAGCAGTTATGAAACACTCTTTTTGTAGAAAATGCAAGTGGAGATTCGGAGCGCTAAGAGGGTAATAGCGGAAAAAGGAATGTCTTCAAATATAAACTACACAGAATCATTCGGTGAAACTTCTTTCTGATCTGTGCATTCAGCTAACAGAGTTAAACCATACTTTTGATTGAGCAGATCTGAACACTCTTTCTGTAGAAAATGCAACTGGACATTTGGAGCGCTAAGAGCGTAGTAGTGGAAAAAGGAATATATTCAAGTATAAACTACACAGAAGCATTCTGTGAAACTTCTTTCTGATCTGAGCATTCAGCTAACAGAGTTAAACCATACTTTTGATTGAGCAGTTTTGAAACACTCTGTCTGTAGAAAATGCAACTGGACATTCGTAGCGCTAAGTGGGTAATAGTGGAAAAAAGAATATGTTCAAATATAAACTACACAGAAGCATTGTATGAAACTTCTTTCTGTTCTGTGCATTCAACTAACAGAGTTGAAACTAACTTTTGATTGAGCCGTTCTGAAACACTCTTTCTGTAGAAACTGCAATTGGACATTCTGAGCGCTAAGAGGCCTATATTGGGAAAAAGAATGTCTACAAATAAAAACTACACAGAAGAATTGTGTGAAACTTCTTTCTGTTCTGTTTGTTCAACTAAAAGAGTTGAACCTTAGTTTTGATTGAGCCGTTCTGAAACACTCTTTCTGTAGAAAATGCAAGTGGAGATTCGGAGCGCTAAGAGGGTAATAGTGGAAAAAGGAATGTCTCCTAATATAAACTACACAGAATCATTCTGTGAAACTTCTTTCTGCTCTGTGCATTCAGCTAACAGAGTTAAACCATACTTTTGATTGAGCAGATCTGAACACTCTTTCTGTAGAAAATGCAACTGGACATTTGGAGCGCTAAGAGAGTAGTAGTGGAAAAAGGAATATATTCGAATATAAACTACACAGAAGCATTCTGTGAAACTTCTTTCTGATCTGAGCATTCAGCTAACAGAGTTAAACCATACTTTTGATTGAGCAGTTTTGAAACACTCTGTCTGTAGAAAATGCAACTGGACATTCGTAGCGGTAAGTGGGTAATAGTGGAAAAAAGAATAAGTTCAAATATAAACTACACAGAAGCATTGTATGAAACTTCTTTCTGTTCTGTGCATTCAACTAACAGAGTTGAACCTTACTTTTGATTGAGCCTTTCTGAAACACTCTTTCTGTAGAAACTGCAATTGGACATTCTGAGCGCTAAGAGGATTCTATTGGGAAAAATAATATCTTCAAATAAAAACTACACAGAAGCATTGTGTGAAACTTATTTCTGATATGTTCATTAAGCTAACAGAGTTAAACCATACTTTTGATTGCGCAGTTCTGAACACTCTTTCTGTAGAAAATGCAAGTGGACATTCGGAGCGCTAAGTGGGTAATAGTGGAAAAAGGAATATAAACAAATATAAACTACACAGTAGCATTCTGTGAAAATTCTTTCTGTTCTGTGCATTCAACTAACAGAGTTGAACCTTACTTTTGATTGAGCCGTTCTGAAACACTCTTTCTGTAGAAACTGCAATTGGACATGCTAAGCGCTAAGAGGCCTACATTGGGAAAAAGAATATCTTCAAATAAAAACTACACAGATGCATTCTGTGAAACTTATTTCTGATCTGTAAATTCAGTTAACAGAGATAAAACATATTTTTGATTGAGCAGTTATGAAACACTCTTTTTGTAGAAAATGCAAGTGGAGATTCGGAGCGCTAAGAGGGTAATAGTGGAAAAAGGAATGTCTTCAAATATAAACTACACAGAATCATTCGGTGAAACTTCTTTCTGATCTGTGCATTCAGCTAACAGAGTTAAACCATACTTTTGATTGAGCAGATCTGAACACTCTTTCTGTAGAAAATGCAACTGGACATTTGGAGCGCTAAGAGCGTAGTAGTGGAAAAAGGAATATATTCAAGTATAAACTACACAGAAGCATTCTGTGAAACTTCTTTCTGATCTGAGCATTCAGCTAACAGAGTTAAACCATACTTTTGATTGAGCAGTTTTGAAACACTCTGTCTGTAGAAAATGCAACTGGACATTCGTAGCGCTAAGTGGGTAATAGTGGAAAAAAGAATATGTTCAAATATAAACTACACAGAAGCATTGTATGAAACTTCTTTCTGTTCTGTGCATTCAACTAACAGAGTTGAAACTAACTTTTGATTGAGCCGTTCTGAAACACTCTTTCTGTAGAAACTGCAATTGGACATTCTGAGCGCTAAGAGGCCTATATTGGGAAAAAGAATGTCTACAAATAAAAACTACACAGAAGAATTGTGTGAAACTTCTTTCTGTTCTGTTTGTTCAACTAAAAGAGTTGAACCTTAGTTTTGATTGAGCCGTTCTGAAACACTCTTTCTGTAGAAAATGCAAGTGGAGATTCGGAGCGCTAAGAGGGTAATAGTGGAAAAAGGAATGTCTCCTAATATAAACTACACAGAATCATTCTGTGAAACTTCTTTCTGCTCTGTGCATTCAGCTAACAGAGTTAAACCATACATTTGATTGAGCAGATCTGAACACTCTTTCTGTAGAAAATGCAACTGGACATTTGGAGCGCTAAGAGAGTAGTAGTGGAAAAAGGAATATATTCGAATATAAACTACACAGAAGCATTCTGTGAAACTTCTTTCTGATCTGAGCATTCAGCTAACAGAGTTAAACCATACTTTTGATTGAGCAGTTTTGAAACACTCTGTCTGTAGAAAATGCAACTGGACATTCGTAGCGGTAAGTGGGTAATAGTGGAAAAAAGAATAAGTTCAAATATAAACTATACAGAATCATTGTATGAAACTTCTTTCTGTTCTGTGCATTCAACTAACAGAGTTGAACCTTACTTTTGATTGAGCCTTTCTGAAACACTCTTTCTGTAGAAACTGCAATTGGACATTCTGAGCGCTAAGAGGCTTCTATTGGGAAAAATAATATCTTCAAATAAAAACTACACAGAAGCATTGTGTGAAACTTATTTCTGATATGTTCATTAAGCTAACAGAGTTAAACCATACTTTTGATTGCGCAGTTCTGAACACTCTTTCTGTAGAAAATGCAAGTGGACATTCTGAGCGCTAAGTGGGTAATAGTGGAAAAAGGAATATATACAAATATAAACTACACAGTAGCATTCTGTGAAAATTCTTTCTGTTCTGTGCATTCAACTAACAGAGTTGAACCTTACTTTTGATTGAGCCGTTCTGAAACAATCTTTCTGTAGAAACTGCAATTGGACATGCTAAGCGCTAAGAGGCCTACATTGGGAAAAAGAATATCTTCAAATAAAAACTACACAGATGCATTCTGTGAAACTTATTTCTGATCTGTAAATTCAGTTAACAGAGATAAAACATATTTTTGATTGAGCAGTTATGAAACACTCTTTTTGTAGAAAATGCAAGTGGAGATTCGGAGCGCTAAGAGGGTAATAGTGGAAAAAGGAATGTCTTCAAATATAAACTACACAGAATCATTCGGTGAAACTTCTTTCTGATCTGTGCATTCAGCTAACAGAGTTAAACCATACATTTGATTGAGCAGATCTGAACACTCTTTCTGTAGAAAATGCAACTGGACATTTGGAGCGCTAAGAGCGTAGTAGTGGAAAAAGGAATATATTCAAATATAAACTACACAGAAGCATTCTGTGAAACTTCTTTCTGATCTGAGCATTCAGCTAACAGAGTTAAACCATACTTTTGATTGAGCAGTTTTGAAACACTCTGTCTGTAGAATATGCAACTGGACATTTGTAGCGCTAAGTGGGTAATAGTGGAAAAAAGAATATATTCAAATATAAACTACACAGAAGCATTGTATGAAACTTCTTTCTGTTCTGTGCATTCAACTAACAGAGTTGAACCTTACTTTTGATTGAGCCGTTCTGAAACACACTTTCTGTAGAAACTGCAATTGGACATTCTGAGCGGTAGGAGGCCTATATTGGGAAAAAGAATGTCTACAAATAAAAACTACACAGAAGAATTGTGTGAAACTTCTTTCTGTTCTGTTTGTTCAACTAAAAGAGTTGAACCTTAGTTTTGATTGAGCCGTTCTGAAACACTCTTTCTGTAGAAAATGCAAGTGGAGATTCGGAGCGCTAAGAGGGTAATAGTGGAAAAAGGAATGTCTCCAAATATAAACTACACAGAATCATTCTGTGAAACTTCTTTCTGATTTGTGCATTCAGCTAACAGAGTTAAACCATACTTTTGATTGAGCAGATCTGAACACTCTTTCTGTAGAAAATGCAACTGGACATTTGGAGCGCTAAGAGAGTAGTAGTGGAAAAAGGAATATATTCAAATATAAACTACACAGAAGCATTCTGTGAAACTTCTTTCTGATCTGAGCATTCAGCTAACAGAGTTAAACCATACTTTTCATTGAGCAGTTTTGAAACACTCTGTCTGTAGAAAATGCAACTGGACATTCGTAGCGCTAAGTGGGTAATAGTGGAAAAAAGAATATGTTCAAATATAAACTACACAGAAGCATTGTATGAAACTTATTTCTGTTCTGTGCATTCAACTAACAGAGTTGAACCTGACTTTTGATTGAGCCTTTCTGAAACACTCTTTCTGTAGAAACTGCAATTGGACATTCTGAGCGCTAAGAGGCCTCTATTGGGAAAAATAATATCTTCAAATAAAAACTACACAGAAGCATTGTGTGAAACTTATTTCTGATATGTTCATTAAGCTAACAGAGTTAAACCATACTTTTGATTGCGCAGTTCTGAACACTCTTTCTGTAGAAAATGCAAGTGTACATTCGGAGCGCTAAGAGGGTAATAGTGGAAAAAGGAATATATTCAAATATAAACTACACAGTAGCATTCTGTGAAAATACTTTCTGTTCTGTGCATTGAATTAACAGAGTTGAACCTTACTTTTGATTGAGCCGTTCTGAAACACTCTTTCTGTAGAAACTGCAATTGGACATGCTAAGCGCTAAGAGGCCTACATTGGGAAAAAGAATATCTTCAAATAAAAACTACACAGATGCATTCTGTGAAACATATTTCTGATCTGTAAATTCAGTTAACAGAGATAAAACATATTTTTGATTGAGCAGTTATGAAACACTCTTTTTGTAGAAAATGCAAGTGGAGATTCGGAGCGCTAAGAGGGTAATAGTGGAAAAAGGAATGTCTTCAAATATAAACTACACAGAATCATTCGGTGAAACTTCTTTCTGATCTGTGCATTCAGCTAACAGAGTTAAACCATACTTTTGATTGAGCAGATCTGAACACTCTTTCTGTAGAAAATGCAACTGGACATTTGGAGCGCTAAGAGCGTAGTAGTGGAAAAAGGAATATATTCAAATATAAACTACACAGAAGCATTCTGTGAAACTTCTTTCTGATCTGAGCATTCAGCTAACAGAGTTAAACCATACTTTTGATTGAGCAGTTTTGAAACACTCTGTCTGTAGAAAATGCAACTGGACATTCGTAGCGCTAAGTGGGTAATAGTGGAAAAAAGAATATGTTCAAATATAAACTACACAGAAGCATTGTATGAAACTTCTTTCTGTTCTGTGCATTCAAATAACAGAGTTGAACCTTACTATTGATTGAGCCGTTCTGAAACACTCTTTCTGTAGAAACTGCAATTGGACATTCTGAGCGCTAGGAGGCCTATATTGGGAAAAAGAATGTCTACAAATAAAAACTACACAGAAGAATCGTGTGAAACTTCTTTCTGTTCTGTTTGATCAACTAAAAGAGTTGAACCTTAATTTTGATTGAGCCGTTCTGAAACACTCTTTCTGTAGAAAATGCAAGTGGAGATTCGGAGCGCTAAGAGGGTTATAGTGGAAAAAGGAATGTCTCCAAATATAAACTACACAGAATCATTCGGTGAAACTTCTTTCTGATCTGTGCATTCAGCTAACAGAGTTAAACCATACTTTTGATTGAGCAGATCTGAACACTTTTTCTGTAGAAAATGCAACTGGACATTTGGAGCCCTAAGAGAGTAGTAGTGGAAAAAGGAATATATTCAAATATAAACTACACAGAAGCATTCTGTGAAACTTCTTTCTGATCTGAGCATTCAGCTAACAGAGTTAAACCATACTTTTGATTGAGCAGTTTTGAAACACTCTGTCTGTAGAAAATGCAACTGAACATTCGTAGCGCTAAGTGGGTAATAGTGGAAAAAAGAATATGTTCAAATATAAACTACACAGAATCATTGTATGAAACTTCTTTCTGTTCTGTGCATTCAACTAACAGAGTTGAACCTTACTTTTGATTGAGCCTTTCTGAAACACTCTTTCTGTAGAAACTGCAATTGGACATTCTGAGCGCTAAGAGGCCTCTATTGGGAAAAATAATATCTTCAAATAAAAACTACACAGAAGCATTGTGTGAAACGTATTTCTGATATGTTCATTAAGCTAACAGAGTTAAACCATACTTTTGATTGCGCAGTTCTGAACACTCTTTCTGTAGAAAATGCAAGTGGACATTCGGAGCGCTAAGAGGGTAATAGTGCAAAAAGGAATATATTCAATTATAAACTACACAGTAGCATTCTGTGAAAATTCTTTCTGTTCTGTGCATTCAACTAACAGAGTTGAACCTTACTTTTGATTGAGCCGTTCTGAAACACTCTTTCTGTAGAAACTGCAATTGGACATGCTAAGCGCTAAGAGGCCTACATTGGGAAAAAGAATATCTTCAAATAAAAACTACACAGATGCATTCTGTGAAACTTATTTCTGATCTGTAAATTCACTTAACAGAGATAAAACATATTTTTGATTGAGCAGTTATGAAACACTCTTTTTGTAGAAAATGCAAGTGGAGATTCGGAGCGCTAAGAGGGTAATAGTGGAAAAAGGAATGACTTCAAATATAAACTACACAGAATCATTCGGTGAAACTTCTTTCTGATCTGTGCATTCAGCTAACAGAGTTAAACCATACTTTTGATTGAGCAGATCTGAACACTCTTTCTGTAGAAAATGCAACTGGACATTTGGAGCGCTAAGAGCGTAGTAGTGGAAAAAGGAATATATTCAAATATAAACTACACAGAAGCATTCTGTGAAACTTCTTTCTGATCTGAGCATTCAGCTAACAGAGTTAAACCATACTTTTGATTGAGCAGTTTTGAAACACTCTGTCTGTAGGAAATGCAACTGGACATTCTTAGCGCTAAGTGGGTAATAGTGGAAAAAAGAATATGTTCAAATATAAACTACACAGAAGCATTGTATGAAACTTCTTTCTGTTCTGTGCATTCAACTAACAGAGTTGAACCTTACTTTTGATTGAGCCTTTCTGAAACACTCTTTCTGTAGAAACTGCAATTGGACATTCTGAGCGCTAAGAGGCCTCTATTGGGAAAAATAATATCTTCAAATAAAAACTACACAGAAGCATTGTGTGAAACTTATTTCTGATATGTTCATTAAGCTAACAGAGTTAAACCATACTTTTGATTGCGCAGTTCTGAACACTCTTTCTGTAGAAAATGCAAGTGGACATTCGGAGCGCTAAGAGGGTAATAGTGGAAAAAGGAATATATTCAAATATAAACTACACAGTAGCATTCTGTGAAAATTCTTTCTGTTCTGTGCATTCAACTAACAGAGTTGAACCTTACTTTTGATTGAGCCGTTCTGAAACACTCTTTCTGTAGAAACTGCAATTGGACATGCTAAGCGCTAAGAGGCCTACATTGGGAAAAAGAATATCTTCAAATAAAAACTACACAGATGCATTCTGTGAAACTTATTTCTGATCTGTAAATTCAGTTAACAGAGATAAAACATATTTTTGATTGAGCAGTTATGAAACACTCTTTTTGTAGAAAATGCAAGTGGAGATTCGGAGCGCTAAGAGGGTAATAGTGGAAAAAGGAATGTCTTCAAATATAAACTACACAGAATCATTCGGTGAAACTTCTTTCTGATCTGTGCATTCAGCTAACAGAGTTAAACCATAGTTTTGATTGAGCAGATCTGAACACTCTTTCTGTAGAAAATGCAACTGGACATTTGGAGCGCTAAGAGCGTAGTAGTGGAAAAAGGAATATATTCAAATATAAACTACACAGAATCATTCTGTGAAACTTCTTTCTGATCTGAGCATTCAGCTAACAGAGTTAAACCATACTTTTGATTGAGCAGTTTTGAAACACTCTGTCTGTAGAAAATGCAACTGGACATTCGTAGCGCTAAGTGGGTAATAGTGGAAAAAAGAATATGTTCAAATATAAACTACACAGAAGCATTGTATGAAACTTCTTTCTGTTCTGTGCATTCAACTAACAGAGTTGAACCTTACTTTTGATTGAGCCGTTCTGAAACACTCTTTCTGTAGAAACTGCAATTGGACATTCTGAGCGCTAAGAGGCCTATATTGGGAAAAAGAATGTCTACAAATAAAAACTACACAGAAGAATTGTGTGAAACTTCTTTCTGTTCTGTTTGTTCAACTAAAAGAGTTGAACCTTAGTTTTGATTGAGCCGTTCTGAAACACTCTTTTTGTAGAAAATGCAAGTGGAGATTCGGAGCGCTAAGAGGGTAATAGTGGAAAAAGGAATGTCTCCAAATATAAACTACACAGAATAATTCTGTGAAACTTCTTTCTGATCTGTGCATTCAGCTAACAGAGTTAAACCATACTTTTGATTGAGCAGGTCTGAACACTCTTTCTGTAGAAAATGCAACTGGACATTTGGAGCGCTAAGAGAGTAGTAGTGGAAAAAGGAATATATTCGAATATAAACTACACAGAAGCATTCTGTGAAACTTCTTTCTGATCTGAGCATTCAGCTAACAGAGTTAAACCATACTTTTGATTGAGCAGTTTTGAAACACTCTGTCTGTAGAAAATGCAACTGGACATTCGTAGCGCTAAGTGGGTAATAGTGGAAAAAAGAATAAGTTCAAATATAAACTACACAGAAGCATTGTATGAAATTTCTTTCTGTTCTGTGCATTCAACTAACAGAGTTGAACCTTACTTTTGATTGAGCCTTTCTGAAACACTCTTTCTGTAGAAACTGCAATTGGACATTCTGAGCGCTAAGAGGCCTCTATTGGGAAAAATAATATCTTCAAATAAAAACTACACAGAAGCATTGTGTGAAACTTATTTCTGATATGTTCATTAAGCTAACAGAGTTAAACCATACTTTTGATTGATCAGTCCTGAACACTCTTTCTGTAGAAAATGCAAGTGGACATTCGGAGCGCTAAGAGGGTGATAGTGGAAAAAGGAATATATTCAAATATAAACTACACAGTAGCATTCTGTGAAAATTCTTTCTGTTCTGTGCATTCAACTAACAGAGTTGAACCTTACTTTTGATTGAGCCGTTCTGAAACACTCTTTCTGTAGAATCTGCAATTGGACATGCTAAGCGCTAAGAGGCCTACATTGGGAAAAAGAATATCTTCAAATAAAAACTACACAGATGCATTCTGTGAAACTTATTTCTGATCTGTAAATTCAGTTAACAGAGGTAAAACATATTTTTGATTGAGCAGTTATGAAACACTCTTTTTGTAGAAAATGCAAGTGGAGATTCGGAGCGCTAAGAGGGTAATAGTGGAAAAAGGAATGTCTTCAAATATAAACTACACAGAATCATTCGGTGAAACTTCTTTCTGATCTGTGCATTCAGCTAACAGAGTTAAACCATACTTTTGATTGAGCAGATCTGAACACTCTTTCTGTAGAAAATGCAACTGGACATTTGGAGCGCTAAGAGCGTAGTAGTGGAAAAAGGAATATATTCAAATATAAACTACACAGAATCATTCTGTGAAACTTCTTTCTGATCTGAGCATTCAGCTAACAGAGTTAAACCATACTTTTGATTGAGCAGTTTTGAAACACTCTGTCTGTAGAAAATGCAACTGGACATTCGTAGCGCTAAGTGGGTAATAGTGGAAAAAAGAATATGTTCATATATAAACTACACAGAAGCATTGTATGAAACTTCTTTCTGTTCTGTGCATTCAACTAACAGAGTTGAACCTTACTTTTGATTGAGCCGTTCTGAAACACTCTTTCTGTAGAAACTGCAATTGGACATTCTGAGCGCTAAGAGGCCTATATTGGGAAAAAGAATGTCTACAAATAAAAACTACACAGAAGCATTGTGTGAAACTTATTTCTGATATGTTCATTAAGCTAACAGAGTTAAACCATACTTTTGATTGCGCAGTTCTGAACACTCTTTCTGTAGAAAATGCAAGTGGACATTCGGAGCGCTAAGAGGGTGATAGTGGAAAAAGGAATATATTCAAATATAAACTACACAGTAGCATTCTGTGAAAATTCTTTCTGTTCTGTGCATTCAACTAACAGAGTTGAACCTTACTTTTGATTGAGCCGTTCTGAAACACTCTTTCTGTAGAAACTGCAATTGGACATGCTAAGCGCTAAGAGGCCTACATTGGGAAAAAGAATATCTTCAAATAAAAACTACACAGATGCATTCTGTGGAACTTATTTCTGATCTGTAAATTCAGTTAACAGAGATAAAACATATTTTTGATTGAGCAGTTATGAAACACTCTTTTTGTAGAAAATGCAAGTGGAGATTCGGAGCGCTAAGAGGGTAATAGTGGAAAAAGGAATGTCTTCAAATATAAACTACACAGAATCATTCGGTGAAACTTCTCTCTGATCTGTGCATTCAGCTAACAGAGTTAAACCATACTTTTGATTGAGCAGATCTGAACACTCTTTCTGTAGAAAATGCAACTGGACATTTGGAGCGCTAAGAGCGTAGTAGTGGAAAAAGGAATATATTCAAATATAAACTACACAGAAGCATTCTGTGAAACTTCTTTCTGATCTGAGCATTCAGCTAACAGAGTTAAACCATACTTTTGATTGAGCAGTTTTGAAACACTCTGTCTGTAGAAAATGCAACTGGACATTCGTAGCGCTAAGTGGGTAATAGTGGAAAAAAGAATATGTTCAAATATAAACTACACAGAAGCATTGTATGAAACTTCTTTCTGTTCTGTGCATTCAACTAACAGAGTTGAACCTTACTTTTGATTGAGCCGTTCTGAAACACTCTTTCTGTAGAAACTGCAATTGGACATTCTGAGCGCTAAGAGGCCTATATTGGGAAAAAGAATGTCTACAAATAAAAACTACACAGAAGAATTGTGTGAAACTTCTTTCTGTTCTGTTTGTTCAACTAAAAGAGTTGAACCTTAGTTTTGATTGAGCCGTTCTGAAACACTCTTTCTGTAGAAAATGCAAGTGGAGATTCGGAGCGCTAAGAGGGTAATAGTGGAAAAAGGAATGTCTCCAAATATGAACTACACAGAATCATTCTGTGAAACTTCTTTCTGGTCTGTGCATTCAGCTAACAGAGTTAAACCATACTTTTGATTGAGCAGATCTGAACACTCTTTCTGTAGAAAATGCAACTGGACATTTGGAGCGCTAAGAGAGTATTAGTGGAAAAAGGAATATATTCGAATATAAACTACACAGAAGCATTCTGTGAAACTTCTTTCTGATCTGAGCATTGAGCTAACAGAGTTAAACCATACTTTTGATTGAGCAGTTTTGAAACACTCTGTCTGTAGAAAATGCAACTGAACATTCGTAGCGCTAAGTGGGTAATAGTGGAAAAAAGAATAAGTTCAAATATAAACTACACAGAAGCATTGTATGAAACTTCTTTCTGTTCTGTGCATTCAACTAACAGAGTTGAACCTTACTTTTGATTGAGCCGTTCTGAAACACTCTTTCTGTAGAAACTGCAATTGGACATTCTGAGCGCTAGGAGGCATATATTGGGAAAAAGAATGTCTACAAATAAAAACTACACAGAAGAATTGTGTGAAACTTCTTTCTGTTTTGTTCGTTCAACTAAAAGAGTTGAACCTTAGTTTTGATTGAGCCGTTCTGAAACACTCTTTTTGTAGAAAATGCAAGTGGAGATTCGGAGCGCTAAGAGGTAATAGTGGAAAAAGGAATGTCTCCAAATGTAAACTACACAGAATCATTCGGTGAAACTTCTTTCTGATCTGTGCATTCAGCTAACAGAGTTAAACCATACTTTTGATTGAGCAGATCTGAACACTCTTTCTGTAGAAAATGCAACTGGACATTTGGAGCGCTAAGAGAGTAGTATTGGAAAAAGGAATATATTCAAATATAAACTACACAGAAGCATTCTGTGAAACTTCTTTCTGATCTGAGCATTCAGCTAACAGAGTTAAACCATACTTTTGATTGAGCAGTTTTGAAACACTCTGTCTGTAGAAAATGCAACTTGACATTCGTAGCGCTAAGTGGGTAATAGTGGAATAAAGAATATGTTCAAATATAAACTACACAGAAGCATTGTATGAAACTTCTTTCTGTTCTGTGCATTCAACTAACAGAGTTGAACCTGACTTTTGATTGAGCCTTTCTGAAACACTCATTCTGTAGAAACTGCAGTTGGACATTCTGAGCGCTAAGAGGCCTCTATTGGGAAAAATAATATCTTCAAATAAAAACTACACAGAAGCATTGTGTGAAACTTATTTCTGATATGTTCATTAAGCTAACAGAGTTAAACCATACTTTTGATTGCGCAGTTCTGAACACTCTTTCTGTAGAAAATGCAAGTGGACATTCGGAGCGCTAAGAGGGTAATAGTGGAAAAAGGAATATATTCAAATATAACCTACACAGTAGCATTCTGTGAAAATTCTTTCTGTTCTGTGCATTCAACTAACAGAGTTGAACCTTACTTTTGATTGAGCCGTTCTGAAACACTCTTTCTGTAGAAACTGCAATTGGACATGCTAAGCGCTAAGAGGCCTACATTGGGATAAAGAATATCTTCAAATAAAAACTACACAGATGCATTCTGTGAAACTTATTTCTGATCTGTAAATTCAGTTAACAGAGATAAAACATATTTTTGATTGAGCAGTTATGAAACACTCTTTTTGTAGAAAATGCAAGTGGAGATTCGGAGCGCTAAGAGGGTAATAGTGGAAAAAGGAATGTCTTCAAATATAAACTACACAGAATCATTCGGTGAAACTTCTTTCTGATCTGTGCATTCAGCTAACAGAGTTAAACCATACTTTTGATTGAGCAGATCTGAACACTCTTTCTGTAGAAAATGCAACTGGACATTTGGAGCGCTAAGAGCGTAGTAGTGGAAAAAGGAATATATTCAAATATAAACTACACAGAAGCATTCTGTGAAACTTCTTTCTGATCTGAGCATTCAGCTAACAGAGTTAAACCATACTTTTGATTGAGCAGTTTTGAAACACTCTGTCTGTAGAAAATGCAACTGGACATTTGTAGCGCTAAGTGGGTAATAGTGGAAAAAAGAATATGTTCAAATATAAACTACACAGAAGCATTGTATGAAACTACTTTCTGTTCTGTGCATTCAACTAACAGAGTTGAACCTTACTTTTGATTGAGCCGTTCTGAAACACTCTTTCTGTAGAAACTGCAATTGGACATTCTGAGCGCTAGGAGGCCTATATTGGGAAAAAGGATGTCTACAAATAAAAACTACACAGAAGAATTGTGTGAAACTTCTTTCTGTTCTGTTTGTTCAACTAAAAGAGTGGAACCTTAGTTTTGATTGAGCCGTTCTGAAACACTCTTTCTGTAGAAAATGCAAGTGGAGTTTCGGAGCGCTAAGAGGGTAATAGTGGAAAAAGGAATGTCTCCAAATATAAACTACACAGAATCATTCTGTGAAACTTCTTTCTGATCTGTGCATTCAGCTAACAGAGTTAAACCATACTTTTGATTGAGCAGATCTGAACACTCTTTCTGTAGAAAATGCAACTGGACATTTGGAGCGCTAAGAGAGTAGTAGTGGAAAAAGGAATATATTCAAATATAAACTACACAGAAGCATTCTGTGAAACTTCTTTCTGATCTGAGCATTCAGCTAACAGAGTTAAACCATACTTTTGATTGAGCAGTTTTGAAACACTCTGTCTGTAGAAAATGCAACTGGACATTCGTAGCGCTAAGTGGATAATAGTGGAAAAAAGAATATGTTCAAATATAAACTACACAGAAGCATTGTATGAAACTTCTTTCTGTTCTGTGCATTCAACTAACAGAGTTGAACCTGTCTTTTGATTGAGCCTTTCTGAAACACTCTTTCTGTAGAAACTGCAATTGGACATTCTGAGCGCTAAGAGGCCTCTATTGGGAAAAATAATATCTTCAAATAAAAACTACACAGAAGCATTGTGTGAAACTTATTTCTGATATGTTCATTAAGCTAACAGAGATAAACCATACTTTTGATTGCGCAGTTCTGAACACTCTTTCTGTAGAAAATGCAAGTGGACATTCGGAGCCCTAAGAGGGTAATAGTGGAAAAAGGAATATATTCAAATATAAACTACACAGTTTCATTCTGTGAAAATTCTTTCTGTTCTGTGCATTCAACTAACAGAGTTGAACCTTACTTTTGATTGAGCCGTTCTGAAACACTCTTTCTGTAGAAACTGCAATAGGACATGCTAAGCGCTTAGAGGCCTACATTGGGAAAAAGAATATCTTCAAATAAAAACTACACAGATGCATTCTGTGAAACTTATTTCTGATCTGTAAATTCAGTTAACAGAGATAAAACATATTTTTGATTGAGCAGTTATGAAACACTCTTTTTGTAGAAAATGCAAGTGGAGATTCGGAGCGCTAAGTGGGTAATAGTGGAAAAAGTAATGTCTTCAAATATAAACTACACAGAATCATTCGGTGAAACTTCTTTCTGATCTGTGCATTCAGCTAACAGAGTTAAACCATACTTTTGATTGAGCAGATCTGAACACTCTTTCTGTAGAAAATGCAACTGGACATTTGGAGCGCTAAGAGCGTAGTAGTGGAAAAAGCAATATATTCAAATATAAACTACACAGAAGCATTCTGTGAAACTTCTTTCTGATCTGAGCATTCAGCTAACAGAGTTAAACCATACTTTTGATTGAGCAGTTTTGAAACACTCTGTCTGTAGAAAATGCAACTGGACATTCGTAGCGCTAAGTGGGTAATAGTGGAAAAAAGAATATGTTCAAATATAAACTACACAGAAGCATTGTATGAAACTTCTTTCTGTTCTGTGCATTCAACTAACAGATTTGAACCTTACTTTTGATTGAGCCGTTCTGAAACACTCTTTCTGTAGAAACTGCAATTGGACATTCTGAGCGCTAAGAGGCCTATATTGGGAAAAAGAATGTCTACAATAAAAACTACACAGAAGAATTGTGTGAAACTTCTTTCTGTTCTGTTTGTTCAACTAAAAGAGTTGAACCTTAGTTTTGATTGAGCCGTTCTGAAACACTCTTTCTGTAGAAAATGCAAGTGGAGATTCGGAGCGCTAAGAGGGTAATAGTGGAAAAAGGAATGTCTCCAAATATAAACTACACAGAATCATTCTGTGAAACTTCTTTCTGATCTGTGCATTCAGCTAACAGAGTTAAACCATACTTTTGATTGAGCAGATCTGAACACTCTTTCTGTAGAAAATGCAACTGGACATTTGGAGCGCTAAGAGAGTAGTAGTGGAAAAAGGTATATATACAAATATAAACTACACAGAAGCATTCTGTGAAACTTCTTTCTGATCTGAGCATTCAGCTAACAGAGTTAAACCATACTTTTGATTGAGCAGTTTTGAAACACTCTGTCTGTAGAAAATGCAACTGGACATTCGTAGCGCTAAGTGGGTAATAGTGGAAAAAAGAATATGTTCAAATATAAACTACACAGAAGCATTGTATGAAACTTCTTTCTGTTCTGTGCATTCAACTAACAGAGTTGAACCTTACTTTTGATTGAGCCTTTCTGAAACACTCGTTCTGTAGAAACTGCAATTGGACATTCTGAGCGCTAAGAGGCCTCTATTGGGAAAAATAATATCTTCAAATAAAAACTACACAGAAGCATTGTGTGAAACTTATTTCTGATATGTTCATTAAGCTAACAGAGTTAAACCATACTTTTGATTGCGCAGTTCTGAACACTCTTTCTGTAGAAAATGCAAGTGGACTTTCGGAGCGCTGAGAGGGTAATAGTGGAAAAAGGAATATATTCAAATATAAACTACACAGTAGCATTCTGTGAAAATTCTTTCTGTTCTGTGCATTCAACTAACAGAGTTGAACCTTACTTTTGATTGAGCCGTTCTGAAACACTCTTTCTGTAGAAACTGCAATTGGACATGCTAAGCGCTAAGAGGCCTACATTGGGAAAAAGAATATCTTCAAATAAAAACTACACAGATGCATTCTGTGAAACTTATTTCTGATCTGTAAATTCAGTTAACAGAGATAAAACATATTTTTGATTGAGCAGTTATGAAACACTCTTTTTGTAGAAAATGCAAGCGGAGATTCGGAGCGCTAAGTGGGTAATAGTGGAAAAAGGAATATATTCAAATATAAACTACACAGTAGCATTCTGTGAAAATTCTTTCTGTTCTGTGCATTCAACTAACAGAGTTCAACCTTACTTTTCATTGAGCCGTTCTGAAACACTCTTTCTGTAGAAACTGCAGTTGGACATGCTAAGCGCTAAGAGGCCTACATTGGGAAAAAGAATATCTTCAAATAAAAACTACACAGATGCATTCTGTGAAACTTATTTCTGATCTGTAAATTCAGTTAACAGAGATAAAACATATTTTTGATTGAGCAGTTATGAAACACTCTTTTTATAGAAAATGCAAGTGGAGACTCGGAGCGCTAAGAGGGTAATAGTGGAAAAAGGAATGTCTTCAAATATAAACTACACAGAATCATTCGGTGAAACTTCTTTCTGATCTGTGCATTCAGCTAACAGAGTTAAACCATACTTTTGATTGAGCAGATCTGAACACTCTTTCTGTAGAAAATGCAACTGGACGTTTGGAGCGCTAAGAGCGTAGTAGTGGAAAAAGGAATATATTCAAATATAAACTACACAGAAGCATTCTGTGAAACTTCTTTCTGATCTGAGCATTCAGCTAACAGAGTTAAACCATACCTTTGATTGAGCAGTTTTGAAACACTCTGTCTGTAGAAAATGCAACTGGACATTCGTAGCGCTAAGTGGGTAATAGTGGAAAAAAGAATATGTTCAAATATAAACTACACAGAAGCATTGTATGAAACTACTTTCTGTTCTGTGCATTCAACTAACAGAGTTGAACCTGACTTTTGATTGAGCCTTTCTGAAACACTCTTTCTGTAGAAACTGCAATTGGACATTCTGAGCGCTAAGAGGCCTCTATTGGGAAAAATAATATCTTCAAATAAAAACTACACAGAAGCATTGTGTGAAACTTATTTCTGATATGTTCATTAAGCTAACAGAGTTAAACCATACTTTTGATTGCGCAGTTCTGAACACTCTTTCTGTAGAAAATGCAATTGGACATTCGGAGCGCTAAGAGGGTAATAGTGGAAAAAGGAATATATTCAAATATAAACTACACAGTAGCATTCTGTGAACATTCTTTCTGTTCTGTGCATTCAACTAACAGTGTTGAACCTTACTTTTGATTGAGCCGTTCTGAAACACTCTTTCTGTAGAAACTGCAATTGGACATTCTGAGCGCTAAGAGGCCTATATTGGGAAAAAGAATGTCTACAAATAAAAACTACACAGAAGAATTGTGTGAAAATTCTTTCTGTTCTGTTTGTTCAACTAAAAGAGTTGAACCTTAGTTTTGATTGAGCCGTTCTGAAACACTCTTTCTGTAGAAAATGCAAGTGGATATTCGGACCGCTAAGAGGGTAATAGTGGAAAAAGGAATGTCTCCAAATATAAACTACACAGAATCATTCTGTGAAACTTCTTTCTGATCTGTGCATTCAGCTAACAGAGTTAAACCATACTTTTGATTGAGCAGATCTGAACACTCTTTCTGTAGAAAATGCAACTGGACATTTGGAGCGCTAAGAGAGTAGTAGTGGAAAAAGGAATATATTAAATATAAACTACACAGAAGCATTCTGTGAAACTTCTTTCTGATCTGAGCATTCAGCTAACAGAGTTAAACCATACTTTTGATTGAGCAGTTTTGAAACACTCTGTCTGTAGAAAATGCAACTGGACATTCGTAGCGCTAAGTGGGTAAGAGTGGAAAAAAGAATATGTTCAAATATAAACTACACAGAAGCATTGTATGAAACTTCTTTCTGTTCTGTGCATTCAACTAACAGAGTTGAACCTTACTTTTGATTGAGCCTTTCTGAAACACTCGTTCTGTAGAAACTGCAATTGGACACTCTGAGCGCTAAGAGGCCTCTATTGGGAAAAATAATATCTTCAAATAAAAACTACACAGAAGCATTGTGTGAAACTTATTTCTGATATGTTCATTAAGCTAACAGAGTTAAACCATACTTTTGATTGCGCAGTTCTGAACACTCTTTCTGTAGAAAATGCAAGCGGACATTCGGAGCGCTGAGAGGGTAATAGTGGAAAAAGGAATATATTCAAATATAAACTACACAGTAGCATTCTGTTAAAATTCTTTCTGTTCTGTGCATTCAACTAACAGAGTTGAACCTTACTTTTGATTGAGCCGTTCTGAAACACTCTTTCTGTAGAAACTGCAATTGGACATGCTAAGCGCTAAGAGGCCTACATTGGGAAAAAGAATATCTTCAAATAAAAACTACACAGATGCATTCTGTGAAACTTATTTCTGATCTGTAAATTCAGTTAACAGAGATAAAACATATTTTTGATTGAGCAGTTATGAAACACTCTTTTTGTAGAAAATGCAAGTGGAGATTCGGAGCGCTAAGAGGGTAATAGTGGAAAAAGGAATGTCTTCAAATATAAACTACACAGAATCATTCGGTGAAACTTCTTTCTGATCTGTGCATTCAGCTAACAGAGTTAAACCATACTTTTGATTGAGCAGATCTGAACACTCTTTCTGTAGAAAATGCAACTGGACATTTGGAGCGCTAAGAGCGTAGTAGTGGAAAAAGGAATATATTCAAATATAAACTACACAGAAGCATTCTGTGAAACTTCTTTCTGATCTGAGCATTCAGCTAACAGAGTTAAACCATACTTTTGATTGAGCAGTTTTGAAACACTCTGTCTGTAGAAAATGCAACTGGACATTCGTAGCGCTAAGTGGGTAATAGTGGAAAAAAGAATATGTTCAAATATAAACTACACAGAAGCATTGTATGAAACTTCTTTCTGTTCTGTGCATTCAACTAACAGAGTTGAACCTTACTTTTGATTGAGCCGTTCTGAAACACTCTTTCTGTAGAAACTGCAATTGGACATTCTGAGCGCTAGGAGGCCTATATTGGGAAAAAGAATGTCTACAAATAAAAACTACACAGAAGAATTGTGTGAAACTTCTTTCTGTTTTGTTCGTTGAACTAAAAGAGTTGTACCTTAGTTTTGATTGAGCCGTTCTGAAACACTCTTTTTGTAGAAAATGCAAGTGGAGATTCGGAGCGCTAAGAGGTAATAGTGGAAAAAGGAATGTCTCCAAATATAAACTACACAGAATCATTCGGTGAAACTTCTTTCTGATCTGTGCATTCAGCTAACAGAGTTAAACCATACTTTTGATTGAGCAGATCTGAACACTCTTTCTGTAGAAAATGCAACTGGACATTTGGAGCGCTAAGAGAGTAGTATTGGAAAAAGGAATATATTCAAATATAAACTACACAGAAGCATTCTGTGAAACTTCTTTCTGATCTGAGCATTCAGCTAACAGAGTTAAACCATACTTTTGATTGAGCAGTTTTGAAACACTCTGTCTGTAGAAAATGCAACTGGACATTCGTAGCGCTAAGTGGGTAATAGTGGAATAAAGAATATGTTCAAATATAAACTACACAGAAGCATTGTATGAAACTTCTTTCTGTTCTGTGCATTCAACTAACAGAGTTGAACCTGACTTTTGATTGAGCCTTTCTGAAACACTCTTTCTGTAGAAACTGCAATTGGACATTCTGAGCGCTAAGAGGCCTCTATTGGGAAAAATAATATCTTCAAATAAAAACTACACGGAAGCATTGTGTGAAACTTATTTCTGATATGTTCATTAAGCTAACAGAGTTAAACCATACTTTTGATTGCGCAGTTCTGAACACTCTTTCTGTAGAAAATGCAAGTGGACATTCGGAGCGCTAAGAGGGTAATAGTGGAAAAAGGAATATATTCAAATATAAACTACACAGTAGCATTCTGTGAAAATTCTTTCTGTTCTGTGCATTCAACTAACAGAGTTGAACCTTACTTTTGATTGAGCCGTTCTGAAACACTCTTTCTGTAGAAACTGCAATTGGACATGCTAAGCGCTAAGAGGCCTACATTGGGAAAAAGAATATCTTCAAATAAAAACTACACAGATGCATTCTGTAAAACTTATTTCTGATCTGTAAATTCAGTTAACAGAGATAAAACATATTTTTGATTGAGCAGTTATGAAACACTCTTTTTGTAGAAAATGCAAGTGGAGATTCGGAGCGCTAAGAGGGTAATAGTGGAAAAAGGAATGTCTTCAAATATAAACTACACAGAATCATTCGGTGAAACTTCTTTCTGATCTGTGCATTCAGCTAACAGAGTTAAACCATACTTTTGATTGAGCAGATCTGAACACCCTTTCTGTAGAAAATGCAACTGGACATTTGGAGCGCTAAGAGCGTAGTAGTGGAAAAAGGAATATATTCAAATATAAACTACACAGAAGCATTCTGTGAAACTTCTTTCTGATCTGAGCATTCAGCTAACAGAGTTAAACCATACTTTTGATTGAGCAGTTTTGAAACACTCTGTCTGTAGAAAATGCAACTGGACATTCTTAGCGCTAAGTGGGTAATAGTGGAAAAAAGAATATGTTCAAATATAAACTACACAGAAGCACTGTATGAAACTTCTTTCTGTTCTGTGCATTCAACTAACAGAGTTGAACCTTACTTTTGATGGAGCCGTTCTTAAACACTCTTTCTGTAGAAACTGCAATTGGACATTCTGAGCGCTAGGAGGCCTATATTGGGAAAAAGAATGTCTACAAATAAAAACCACACAGAAGAATTGTGTGAAATTTCTTTCTGTTCTGTTTGTTCAACTAAAAGAGTTGAACCTTAGTTTTGATTGAGCCGTTCTGAAACACTCTTTCTGTAGAAAATGCAAGGGGAGATTCGGAGCGCTAAGAGGGTAATAGTGGAAAAAGGAATGTCTCCAAATATAAACTACACAGAATCATTCTGTGAAACTGCTTTCTGATCTGTGCATTCAGCTAACAGAGTTAAACCATAATTTTGATTGAGCAGATCTGAACACTCTTTCTGTAGAAAATGCAACTGGACATTTAGAGCGCTAAGAGAGTAGTAGTGGAAAAAGGAATATATTCAAATATAAACTACACAGAAGCATTCTGTGAAACTTCTCTCTGATCTGAGCATTCAGCTAACAGAGTTAAACCATACTTTTGATTGAGCAGTTTTGAAACACTCTGTCTGTAGAAAATGCAACTGGACATTCGTAGCGCTAAGTGGGTAATAGTGGAAAAAAGAATATGTTCAAATATAACTACACAGAAGCATTGTATTAAACTTCGTTCTGTTCTGTGGATTCAACTAACAGAGTTGAACCTTACTTTTGATTGAGCCTTTCTGAAACACTCTTTCTGTAGAAACTGCAATTGGACATTCTGAGCGCTAAGAGGCCTCTATTGGGAAAAATAATATCTTCAAATAAAAACTACACAGAAGCATTGTGTGAAACTTATTTCTGATATGTTCATTAAGCTAACAGAGTTAAACCATACTTTTGATTGCGCAGTTCTGAACACTCTTTCTGTAGAAAATGCAAGTGGACATTCGGAGCGCTAAGAGGGTAATAGTGGAAAAAGGAATATATTCAAATATAAACTACACAGTAGCATTCTGTGAAAATTCTTTCTGTTCTGTGCATTCAACTAACAGAGTTGAACCTTACATTTGATTGAGCCGTTCTGAAACACTCTTTCTGTAGAAACTGCAATTGGACATGCTAAGCGCTAAGAGGCCTACATTGGGATAAAGAATATCTTCAAATAAAAACTACACAGATGCATTCTGTGAAACTTATTTCTGATCTGTAAATTCAGTTAACAGAGATAAAACATATTTTTGATTGAGCAGTTATGAAACACTCTTTTTGTAGAAAATGCAAGTGGAGATTCGGAGCGCTAAGAGGGTAATAGTAGAAAAAGGAATGTCTTCAAATATAAACTACACAGAATCATTCGGTGAAACTTCTTTCTGATCTGTGCATTCAGCTAACAGAGTTAAACCATACTTTTGATTGAGCAGATCTGAACACTCTTTCTGTAGAAAATGCAACTGGACATTTGGAGCGCTAAGAGCGTAGTAGTGGAAAAAGGAATATATTCAAATATAAACTACACAGAAGCATTCTGTGAAACTTCTTTCTGATCTGAGCATTCAGCTAACAGAGTTAAACCATACTTTTGATTGAGCAGTTTTGAAACACTCTGTCTGTAGAAAATGCAACTGGACATTTGTAGCGCTAAGTGGGTAATAGTGGAAAAAAGAATATGTTCAAATATAAACTACACAGAAGCATTGTATGAAACTACTTTCTGTTCTGTGCATTCAACTAACAGAGTTGAACCTTACTTTTGATTGAGCCGTTCTGAAACACTCTTTCTGTAGAAACTGCAATTGGACATGCTAAGCGCTAAGAGGCCTACATTTGGAAAAAGAATATCTTCAAATAAAAACTACACAGATGCATTCTGTGAAACTTATTTCTGATCTGTAAATTCAGTTAACAGAGATAAAACATATTTTTGATTGAGCAGTTATGAAACACTCTTTTTGTAGAAAATGCAAGTGGAGATTCGGAGCGCTAAGATGGTAATAGTGGAAAAAGGAATGTCTTCAAATATAAACTACACAGAATCATTCGGTGAAACTTCTTTCTGATCTGTGCATTCAGCTAACAGAGTTAAACCATACTTTTGATTCAGCAGATCTGAACACTCTTTCTGTAGAAAATGCAACTGGACATTTGGAGCGCTAAGAGCGTAGTAGTGGAAAAAGGAATATATTCAAATATAAACTACACAGAAGCATTCTGTGAAACTTCTTTCTGATCTGAGCATTCAGCTAACAGAGTTAAACCATACCTTTGATTGAGCAGTTTTGAAACACTCTGTCTGTAGAAAATGCAACTGGACATTCGTAGCGCTAAGTGGGTAATAGTGGAAAAAAGAATATGTTCAAATATAAACTACACAGAAGCATTGTATGAAACTTCTTTCTGTTCTGTGCATTCAACTAACAGAGTTGAACCTTACTTTTGATTGAGCCGCTCTGAAACACTCTTTCTGTAGAAACTGCAATTGGACATTCTGAGCGCTAAGAGGCCTATATTGGGAAAAAGAATGTCTACAAATAAAAACTACACAGAAGAATTGTGTGAAACTTCTTTCTGTTCTGTTTGTTCAACTAAAAGAGTTAAACCTTAGTTTTGATTGAGCCGTTCTGAAAC
Organism: Symphalangus syndactylus; assembly: GCF_028878055.3. Taxonomy (NCBI): domain Eukaryota; kingdom Metazoa; phylum Chordata; class Mammalia; order Primates; family Hylobatidae; genus Symphalangus; species Symphalangus syndactylus. The sequence continues at coordinate 5,020,414 of NC_072445.2, read as the reverse complement.
ACTCTTTCTGTAGAAAATGCAAGTGGAGATTCGGAGCGCTAAGAGAGTAATAGTGGAAAAAGGAATGTCTCCAAATATAAACTACACAGAAACATTCTGTGAAACTTTTTCTGATCTGTGCATTCAGCTAACAGAGTTAAACCATACATTTGATTGAGCAGATCTGAACACTCTTTCTGTAGAAAATGCAACTGGACATTTGGAGCGCTAAGAGAGTAGTAGTGGAAAAAGGAATATATTCAAATATAAACTACACAGAAGCATTCTGTGAAACTTCTTTCTGATCTGAGCATTCAGCTAACAGAGTTAAACCATACTTTTGATTGAGCAGTTTTGAAACACTCTGTCTGTAGAAAATGCAACTGGATATTCGTAGCGCTAAGTGGATAATAGTGGAAAAAAGAATATGTTCAAATATAAACTACACAGAAGCATTGTATGAAACTTCTTTCTGTTCTGTGCATTCAACTAACAGAGTTGAACCTGACTTTGATTGAGCCTTTCTTAAACACTCTTTCTGTAGAAACTACAATTGGACATTCTGAGGGCTAAGAGGCCTCTATTGGGAAAAATAATATCTTCAACTAAAAACTACACTGATGCATTCTGTGAAACTTATTTCTGATCTGTAAATTCAGTTAACAGAGATAAAACATATTTTTGATTGAGCAGTTATGAAACACTCTTTTTGGAGAAAATGCAAGTGGAGATTCGGAGCGCTAAGAGGGTAACAGTGGAAAAAGGAATATATTCAAATATAAACTACACAGTAGCATTCTGTGAAAATTCTTTCTGTTCTGTGCATTCAACGAACAGAGTTGAACCTTACTTTTCATTGAGCCGTTCTGAAACACTCTTTCTGTAGAAACTGCAGTTGGACATGCTAAGCGCTAAGAGGCCTACATTGGGAAAAAGAATATCTTCAAATAAAAACTACACAGATGCATTCTGTGAAACTTATTTCTGATCTGTAAATTCAGTTAACAGAGATAAAACATATTTTTGATTGAGCAGTTATGAAACACTCTTTTTGTAGAAAATGCAAGTGGAGATTCAGAGCGCTAAGATGGTAATAGTGGAAAAAGGAATGTCTTCAAATATAAACTACACAGAATCATTCGGTGAAACTTCTTTCTGATCTGTGCATTCAGCTAACAGAGTTAAACCGTACTTTTGATTGAGCAGATCTGAACACTCTTTCTGTAGAAAATGCAACTGGACATTTGGAGCGCTAAGAGCGTAGTAGTGGAAAAAGGAATATATTCAAATATAAACTACACAGAAGCATTCTGTGAAACTTCTTTCTGATCTGAGCATTCAGCTAACAGAGTTAAACCATACTTTTGATTGAGCAGTTTTGAAACACTCTGTCTGTAGAAAATGCAACTGGACATTCGTAGCGCTAAGTGGGTAATAGTGGAAAAAAGAATATGTTCAAATATAAACTACACAGAAGCATTGTATGAAACTTCTTTCTGTTCTGTGCATTCAACTAACAGAGTTGAACCTTACTTTTGATTGAGCCGTTCTGAAACACTCTTTCTGTAGAAACTGCAATTGGACATTCTGAGCGCTAGGAGGCCTATATTGGGAAAAAGAATGTCTACAAATAAAAACTACACAGAAGAATTGTGTGAAACTTCTTTCTGTTTTGTTCGTTGAACTAAAAGAGTTGTACCTTAGTTTTGATTGAGCCGTTCTGAAACACTCTTTTTGTAGAAAATGCAAGTGGAGATTCGGAGCGCTAAGAGGTAATAGTGGAAAAAGGAATGTCTCCAAATATAAACTACACAGAATCATTCGGTGAAACTTCTTTCTGATCTGTGCATTCAGCTAACAGAGTTAAACCATACTTTTGATTGAGCAGATCTGAACACTCTTTCTGTAGAAAATGCAACTGGACATTTGGAGCGCTAAGAGAGTAGTATTGGAAAAAGGAATATATTCAAATATAAACTACACAGAAGCATTCTGTGAAACTTCTTTCTGATCTGAGCATTCAGCTAACAGAGTTAAACCATACTTTTGATTGAGCAGTTTTGAAACACTCTGTCTGTAGAAAATGCAACTGGACATTCGTAGCGCTAAGTGGGTAATAGTGGAATAAAGAATATGTTCAAATATAAACTACACAGAAGCATTGTATGAAACTTCTTTCTGTTCTGTGCATTCAACTAACAGAGTTGAACCTGACTTTTGATTGAGCCTTTCTGAAACACTCTTTCTGTAGAAACTGCAATTGGACATTTTGAGCGCTAAGAGGCCTCTATTGGGAAAAATAATATCTTCAAATAAAAACTACACGGAAGCATTGTGTGAAACTTATTTCTGATATGTTCATTAAGCTAACAGAGTTAAACCATACTTTTGATTGCGCAGTTCTGAACACTCTTTCTGTAGAAAATGCAAGTGGACATTCGGAGCGCTAAGAGGGTAATAGTGGAAAAAGGAATATATTCAAATATAAACTACACAGTAGCATTCTGTGAAAATTCTTTCTGTTCTGTGCATTCAACTAACAGAGTTGAACCTTACTTTTGATTGAGCCGTTCTGAAACACTCTTTCTGTAGAAACTGCAATTGGACATGCTAAGCGCTAAGAGGCCTACATTGGGAAAAAGAATATCTTCAAATAAAAACTACACAGATGCATTCTGTAAAACTTATTTCTGATCTGTAAATTCAGTTAACAGAGATAAAACATATTTTTGATTGAGCAGTTATGAAACACTCTTTTTGTAGAAAATGCAAGTGGAGATTCGGAGCGCTAAGAGGGTAATAGTGGAAAAAGGAATGTCTTCAAATATAAACTACACAGAATCATTCGGTGAAACTTCTTTCTGATCTGTGCATTCAGCTAACAGAGTTAAACCATACTTTTGATTGAGCAGATCTGAACACCCTTTCTGTAGAAAATGCAACTGGACATTTGGAGCGCTAAGAGCGTAGTAGTGGAAAAAGGAATATATTCAAATATAAACTACACAGAAGCATTCTGTGAAACTTCTTTCTGATCTGAGCATTCAGCTAACAGAGTTAAACCATACTTTTGATTGAGCAGTTTTGAAACACTCTGTCTGTAGAAAATGCAACTGGACATTCTTAGCGCTAAGTGGGTAATAGTGGAAAAAAGAATATGTTCAAATATAAACTACACAGAAGCACTGTATGAAACTTCTTTCTGTTCTGTGCATTCAACTAACAGAGTTGAACCTTACTTTTGATGGAGCCGTTCTTAAACACTCTTTCTGTAGAAACTGCAATTGGACATTCTGAGCGCTAGGAGGCCTATATTGGGAAAAAGAATGTCTACAAATAAAAACCACACAGAAGAATTGTGTGAAATTTCTTTCTGTTCTGTTTGTTCAACTAAAAGAGTTGAACCTTAGTTTTGATTGAGCCGTTCTGAAACACTCTTTCTGTAGAAAATGCAAGGGGAGATTCGGAGCGCTAAGAGGGTAATAGTGGAAAAAGGAATGTCTCCAAATATAAACTACACAGAATCATTCTGTGAAACTGCTTTCTGATCTGTGCATTCAGCTAACAGAGTTAAACCATAATTTTGATTGAGCAGATCTGAACACTCTTTCTGTAGAAAATGCAACTGGACATTTAGAGCGCTAAGAGAATAGTAGTGGAAAAAGGAATATATTCAAATATAAACTACACAGAAGCATTCTGTGAAACTTCTCTCTGATCTGAGCATTCAGCTAACAGAGTTAAACCATACTTTTGATTGAGCAGTTTTGAAACACTCTGTCTGTAGAAAATGCAACTGGACATTCGTAGCGCTAAGTGGGTAATAGTGGAAAAAAGAATATGTTCAAATATAACTACACAGAAGCATTGTATTAAACTTCGTTCTGTTCTGTGGATTCAACTAACAGAGTTGAACCTTACTTTTGATTGAGCCTTTCTGAAACACTCTTTCTGTAGAAACTGCAATTGGACATTCTGAGCGCTAAGAGGCCTCTATTGGGAAAAATAATATCTTCAAATAAAAACTACACAGAAGCATTGTGTGAAACTTATTTCTGATATGTTCATTAAGCTAACAGAGTTAAACCATACTTTTGATTGCGCAGTTCTGAACACTCTTTCTGTAGAAAATGCAAGTGGACATTCGGAGCGCTAAGAGGGTAATAGTGGAAAAAGGAATATATTCAAATATAAACTACACAGTAGCATTCTGTGAAAATTCTTTCTGTTCTGTGCATTCAACTAACAGAGTTGAACCTTACTTTTGATTGAGCCGTTCTGAAACACTCTTTCTGTAGAAACTGCAATTGGACATGCTAAGCGCTAAGAGGCCTACATTGGGATAAAGAATATCTTCAAATAAAAACTACACAGATGCATTCTGTGAAACTTATTTCTGATCTGTAAATTCAGTTAACAGAGATAAAACATATTTTTGATTGAGCAGTTATGAAACACTCTTTTTGTAGAAAATGCAAGTGGAGATTCGGAGCGCTAAGAGGGTAATAGTAGAAAAAGGAATGTCTTCAAATATAAACTACACAGAATCATTCGGTGAAACTTCTTTCTGATCTGTGCATTCAGCTAACAGAGTTAAACCATACTTTTGATTGAGCAGATCTGAACACTCTTTCTGTAGAAAATGCAACTGGACATTTGGAGCGCTAAGAGCGTAGTAGTGGAAAAAGGAATATATTCAAATATAAACTACACAGAAGCATTCTGTGAAACTTCTTTCTGATCTGAGCATTCAGCTAACAGAGTTAAACCATACTTTTGATTGAGCAGTTTTGAAACACTCTGTCTGTAGAAAATGCAACTGGACATTTGTAGCGCTAAGTGGGTAATAGTGGAAAAAAGAATATGTTCAAATATAAACTACACAGAAGCATTGTATGAAACTACTTTCTGTTCTGTGCATTCAACTAACAGAGTTGAACCTTACTTTTGATTGAGCCGTTCTGAAACACTCTTTCTGTAGAAACTGCAATTGGACATGCTAAGCGCTAAGAGGCCTACATTGGGAAAAAGAATATCTTCAAATAAAAACTACACAGATGCATTCTGTGAAACTTATTTCTGATCTGTAAATTCAGTTAACAGAGATAAAACATATTTTTGATTGAGCAGTTATGAAACACTCTTTTTGTAGAAAATGCAAGTGGAGATTCGGAGCGCTAAGATGGTAATAGTGGAAAAAGGAATGTCTTCAAATATAAACTACACAGAATCATTCGGTGAAACTTCTTTCTGATCTGTGCATTCAGCTAACAGAGTTAAACCATACTTTTGATTCAGCAGATCTGAACACTCTTTCTGTAGAAAATGCAACTGGACATTTGGAGCGCTAAGAGCGTAGTAGTGGAAAAAGGAATATATTCAAATATAAACTACACAGAAGCATTCTGTGAAACTTCTTTCTGATCTGAGCATTCAGCTAACAGAGTTAAACCATACCTTTGATTGAGCAGTTTTGAAACACTCTGTCTGTAGAAAATGCAACTGGACATTCGTAGCGCTAAGTGGGTAATAGTGGAAAAAAGAATATGTTCAAATATAAACTACACAGAAGCATTGTATGAAACTTCTTTCTGTTCTGTGCATTCAACTAACAGAGTTGAACCTTACTTTTGATTGAGCCGCTCTGAAACACTCTTTCTGTAGAAACTGCAATTGGACATTCTGAGCGCTAAGAGGCCTATATTGGGAAAAAGAATGTCTACAAATAAAAACTACACAGAAGAATTGTGTGAAACTTCTTTCTGTTCTGTTTGTTCAACTAAAAGAGTTAAACCTTAGTTTTGATTGAGCCGTTCTGAAACACTCTTTCTGTAGAAAATGCAAGTGGAGATTCGGAGCGCTAAGAGAGTAATAGTGGAAAAAGGAATGTCTCCAAATATAAACTACACAGAAACATTCTGTGAAACTTTTTCTGATCTGTGCATTCAGCTAACAGAGTTAAACCATACATTTGATTGAGCAGATCTGAACACTCTTTCTGTAGAAAATGCAACTGGACATTTGGAGCGCTAAGAGAGTAGTAGTGGAAAAAGGAATATATTCAAATATAAACTACACAGAAGCATTCTGTGAAACTTCTTTCTGATCTGAGCATTCAGCTAACAGAGTTAAACCATACTTTTGATTGAGCAGTTTTGAAACACTCTGTCTGTAGAAAATGCAACTGGACATTCGTAGCGCTAAGTGGATAATAGTGGAAAAAAGAATATGTTCAAATATAAACTACACAGAAGCATTGTATGAAACTTCTTTCTGTTCTGTGCATTCAACTAACAGAGTTGAACCTGACTTTGATTGAGCCTTTCTTAAACACTCTTTCTGTAGAAACTACAATTGGACATTCTGAGGGCTAAGAGGCCTCTATTGGGAAAAATAATATCTTCAACTAAAAACTACACTGATGCATTCTGTGAAACTTATTTCTGATCTGTAAATTCAGTTAACAGAGATAAAACATATTTTTGATTGAGCAGTTATGAAACACTCTTTTTGGAGAAAATGCAAGTGGAGATTCGGAGCGCTAAGAGGGTAACAGTGGAAAAAGGAATATATTCAAATATAAACTACACAGTAGCATTCTGTGAAAATTCTTTCTGTTCTGTGCATTCAACGAACAGAGTTGAACCTTACTTTTCATTGAGCCGTTCTGAAACACTCTTTCTGTAGAAACTGCAGTTGGACATGCTAAGCGCTAAGAGGCCTACATTGGGAAAAAGAATATCTTCAAATAAAAACTACACAGATGCATTCTGTGAAACTTATTTCTGATCTGTAAATTCAGTTAACAGAGATAAAACATATTTTTGATTGAGCAGTTATGAAACACTCTTTTTGTAGAAAATGCAAGTGGAGATTCAGAGCGCTAAGATGGTAATAGTGGAAAAAGGAATGTCTTCAAATATAAACTACACAGAATCATTCGGTGAAACTTCTTTCTGATCTGTGCATTCAGCTAACAGAGTTAAACCGTACTTTTGATTGAGCAGATCTGAACACTCTTTCTGTAGAAAATGCAACTGGACATTTGGAGCGCTAAGAGCGTAGTAGTGGAAAAAGGAATATATTCAAATATAAACTACACAGAAGCATTCTGTGAAACTTCTTCCTGATCTGAGCATTCAGCTAACAGAGTTAAACCATACTTTTGATTGAGCAGTTTTGAAACACTCTGTCTGTAGAAAATGCAACTGGACATTCTTAGCGCTAAGTGGGTAATAGTGGAAAAAAGAATATGTTCAAATATAAACTACATAGAAGCATTGTATGAAACTTCTTTCTGTTCTGTGCATTCAACTAACAGAGTTGAACCTTACTTTTGATTGAGCCGTTCTGAAACACTCTTTCTGTAGAAACTGCAATTGGACATTCTGAGCGCTAAGAGGCCTATATTGGGAAAAAGAATGTCTACAAATAAAAACTACACAGAAGAATTGTGTGAAACTTCTTTCTGTTCTGTTTGTTCAACTAAAAGAGTTGAACCTTAGTTTTGATTGAGCCGTTCTGAAACACTCTTTCTGTAGAAAATGCAAGTGGAGATTCGGAGCGCTAAGAGGGTAATAGTGGAAAAAGGAATGTCTCCAAATATAAACTACACAGAATCATTCTGTGAAACTTCTTTCTGATCTGTGCGTTCAGCTAACAGAGTTAAACCATACTTTTGATTGAGCAGATCTGAACACTCTTTCTGTAGAAAATGCAACTGGACATTTGGAGCGCTAAGAGAGTAGTAGTGGAAAAAGGAATATATTCAAATATAAACTACACAGAAGCATTCTGTGAAACTTCTTTCTGATCTGAGCATTCAGCTAACAGAGTTAAACCATACTTTTGATTGAGCAGTTTTGAAAGACTCTGTCTGTAGAAAATGCAACTGGACATTCGTAGCGCTAAGTGGGTAATAGTGGAAAAAAGAATATGTTCAAATATAAACTACACAGAAGCATTGTATGAAACTTCTTTCTGTTCTGTGCATTCAACTAACAGAGTTGAACCTTACTTTTGATTGAGCCTTTCTGAAACACTCTTTCTGTAGAAACTGCAATTGGACATTCTGAGCGCTAAGAGGCCTCTATTGGGAAAAATAATATCTTCAAATAAAAACTACACAGAAGCATTGTGTGAAACTTATTTCTGATATGTTCATTAAGCTAACAGAGTTAAACCATACTTTTGATTGCGCAGTTCTGAACACTCTTTCTGTAGAAAATGCAAGTGGACATTCGGAGCGCTAAGAGGGTAATAGTGGAAAAAGGAATATATTCAAATATAAACTACACAGTAGCATTCTGTGAAAATTCTTTCTGTTCTGTGCATTCAACTAACAGAGTTGAACCTTACTTTTGATTGAGCCGTTCTGAAACACTCTTTCTGTAGAAACTGCAATTGGACATGCTAAGCGCTAAGAGGCCTACATTGGGATAAAGAATATCTTCAAATAAAAACTACACAGATGCATTCTGTGAAACTTATTTCTGATCTGTAAATTCAGTTAACAGAGATAAAACATATTTTTGATTGAGCAGTTATGAAACACTCTTTTTGTAGAAAATGCAAGTGGAGATTCGGAGCGCTAAGAGGGTAATAGTAGAAAAAGGAATGTCTTCAAATATAAACTACACAGAATCATTCGGTGAAACTTCTTTCTGATCTGTGCATTCAGCTAACAGAGTTAAACCATACTTTTGATTGAGCAGATCTGAACACTCTTTCTGTAGAAAATGCAACTGGACATTTGGAGCGCTAAGAGCGTAGTAGTGGAAAAAGGAATATATTCAAATATAAACTACACAGAAGCATTCTGTGAAACTTCTTTCTGATCTGAGCATTCAGCTAACAGAGTTAAACCATACTTTTGATTGAGCAGTTTTGAAACACTCTGTCTGTAGAAAATGCAACTGGACATTTGTAGCGCTAAGTGGGTAATAGTGGAAAAAAGAATATGTTCAAATATAAACTACACAGAAGCATTGTATGAAACTACTTTCTGTTCTGTGCATTCAACTAACAGAGTTGAACCTTACTTTTGATTGAGCCGTTCTGAAACACTCTTTCTGTAGAAACTGCAATTGGACATGCTAAGCGCTAAGAGGCCTACATTGGGAAAAAGAATATCTTCAAATAAAAACTACACAGATGCATTCTGTGAAACTTATTTCTGATCTGTAAATTCAGTTAACAGAGATAAAACATATTTTTGATTGAGCAGTTATGAAACACTCTTTTTGTAGAAAATGCAAGTGGAGATTCGGAGCGCTAAGATGGTAATAGTGGAAAAAGGAATGTCTTCAAATATAAACTACACAGAATCATTCGGTGAAACTTCTTTCTGATCTGTGCATTCAGCTAACAGAGTTAAACCATACTTTTGATTCAGCAGATCTGAACACTCTTTCTGTAGAAAATGCAACTGGACATTTGGAGCGCTAAGAGCGTAGTAGTGGAAAAAGGAATATATTCAAATATAAACTACACAGAAGCATTCTGTGAAACTTCTTTCTGATCTGAGCATTCAGCTAACAGAGTTAAACCATACCTTTGATTGAGCAGTTTTGAAACACTCTGTCTGTAGAAAATGCAACTGGACATTCGTAGCGCTAAGTGGGTAATAGTGGAAAAAAGAATATGTTCAAATATAAACTACACAGAAGCATTGTATGAAACTTCTTTCTGTTCTGTGCATTCAACTAACAGAGTTGAACCTTACTTTTGATTGAGCCGCTCTGAAACACTCTTTCTGTAGAAACTGCAATTGGACATTCTGAGCGCTAAGAGGCCTATATTGGGAAAAAGAATGTCTACAAATAAAAACTACACAGAAGAATTGTGTGAAACTTCTTTCTGTTCTGTTTGTTCAACTAAAAGAGTTAAACATTAGTTTTGATTGAGCCGTTCTGAAACACTCTTTCTGTAGAAAATGCAAGTGGAGATTCGGAGCGCTAAGAGAGTAATAGTGGAAAAAGGAATGTCTCCAAATATAAACTACACAGAAACATTCTGTGAAACTTTTTCTGATCTGTGCATTCAGCTAACAGAGTTAAACCATACATTTGATTGAGCAGATCTGAACACTCTTTCTGTAGAAAATGCAACTGGACATTTGGAGCGCTAAGAGAGTAGTAGTGGAAAAAGGAATATATTCAAATATAAACTACACAGAAGCATTCTGTGAAACTTCTTTCTGATCTGAGCATTCAGCTAACAGAGTTAAACCATACTTTTGATTGAGCAGTTTTGAAACACTCTGTCTGTAGAAAATGCAACTGGACATTCGTAGCGCTAAGTGGATAATAGTGGAAAAAAGAATATGTTCAAATATAAACTACACAGAAGCATTGTATGAAACTTCTTTCTGTTCTGTGCATTCAACTAACAGAGTTGAACCTGACTTTGATTGAGCCTTTCTTAAACACTCTTTCTGTAGAAACTACAATTGGACATTCTGAGGGCTAAGAGGCCTCTATTGGGAAAAATAATATCTTCAACTAAAAACTACACTGATGCATTCTGTGAAACTTATTTCTGATCTGTAAATTCAGTTAACAGAGATAAAACATATTTTTGATTGAGCAGTTATGAAACACTCTTTTTGGAGAAAATGCAAGTGGAGATTCGGAGCGCTAAGAGGGTAACAGTGGAAAAAGGAATATATTCAAATATAAACTACACAGTAGCATTCTGTGAAAATTCTTTCTGTTCTGTGCATTCAACGAACAGAGTTGAACCTTACTTTTCATTGAGCCGTTCTGAAACACTCTTTCTGTAGAAACTGCAGTTGGACATGCTAAGCGCTAAGAGGCCTACATTGGGAAAAAGAATATCTTCAAATAAAAACTACACAGATGCATTCTGTGAAACTTATTTCTGATCTGTAAATTCAGTTAACAGAGATAAAACATATTTTTGATTGAGCAGTTATGAAACACTCTTTTTGTAGAAAATGCAAGTGGAGATTCAGAGCGCTAAGATGGTAATAGTGGAAAAAGGAATGTCTTCAAATATAAACTACACAGAATCATTCGGTGAAACTTCTTTCTGATCTGTGCATTCAGCTAACAGAGTTAAACCGTACTTTTGATTGAGCAGATCTGAACACTCTTTCTGTAGAAAATGCAACTGGACATTTGGAGCGCTAAGAGCGTAGTAGTGGAAAAAGGAATATATTCAAATATAAACTACACAGAAGCATTCTGTGAAACTTCTTCCTGATCTGAGCATTCAGCTAACAGAGTTAAACCATACTTTTGATTGAGCAGTTTTGAAACACTCTGTCTGTAGAAAATGCAACTGGACATTCGTAGCGCTAAGTGGGTAATAGTGGAAAAAAGAATATGTTCAAATATAAACTACATAGAAGCATTGTATGAAACTTCTTTCTGTTCTGTGCATTCAACTAACAGAGTTGAACCTTACTTTTGATTGAGCCGTTCTGAAACACTCTTTCTGTAGAAACTGCAATTGGACATTCTGAGCGCTAAGAGGCCTATATTGGGAAAAAGAATGTCTACAAATAAAAACTACACAGAAGAATTGTGTGAAACTTCTTTCTGTTCTGTTTGTTCAACTAAAAGAGTTGAACCTTAGTTTTGATTGAGCCGTTCTGAAACACTCTTTCTGTAGAAAATGCAAGTGGAGATTCGGAGCGCTAAGAGGGTAATAGTGGAAAAAGGAATGTCTCCAAATATAAACTACACAGAATCATTCTGTGAAACTTCTTTCTGATCTGTGCGTTCAGCTAACAGAGTTAAACCATACTTTTGATTGAGCAGATCTGAACACTCTTTCTGTAGAAAATGCAACTGGACATTTGGAGCGCTAAGAGAGTAGTAGTGGAAAAAGGAATATATTCAAATATAAACTACACAGAAGCATTCTGTGAAACTTCTTTCTGATCTGAGCATTCAGCTAACAGAGTTAAACCATACTTTTGATTGAGCAGTTTTGAAACACTCTGTCTGTAGAAAATGCAACTGGACATTCGTAGCGCTAAGTGGGTAATAGTGGAAAAAAGAATATGTTCAAATATAAACTACACAGAAGCATTGTATGAAACTTCTTTCTGTTCTGTGCATTCAACTAACAGAGTTGAACCTTACTTTTGATTGAGCCTTTCTGAAACACTCTTTCTGTAGAAACTGCAATTGGACATTCTGAGCGCTAAGAGGCCTCTATTGGGAAAAATAATATCTTCAAATAAAAACTACACAGAAGCATTGTGTGAAACTTATTTCTGATATGTTCATTAAGCTAACAGAGTTAAACCATACTTTTGATTGCGCAGTTCTGAACACTCTTTCTGTAGAAAATGCAAGTGGACATTCGGAGCGCTAAGAGGGTAATAGTGGAAAAAGGAATATATTCAAATATAAACTACACAGTAGCATTCTGTGAAAATTCTTTCTGTTCTGTGCATTCAACTAACAGAGTTGAACCTTACTTTTGATTGAGCCGTTCTGAAACACTCTTTCTGTAGAAACCGCAATTGGACATGCTAAGCGCTAAGAGGCCTACATTGGGAAAAAGAATATCTTCAAATAAAAACTACACAGATGCATTCTGTGAAACTTATTTCTGATCTGTAAATTCAGTTAACAGAGATAAAACATATTTTTGATTGAGCAGTTATGAAACACTCTTTTTGTAGAAAATGCAAGTGGAGATTCGGAGCGCTAAGAAGGTAATAGTGGAAAAAGGAATGTCTTCAAATATAAACTACACAGAATCATTCGGTGAAACTTCTTTCTGATCTGTGCATTCAGCTAACAGAGTTAAACCATACTTTTGATTGAGCAGATCTGAACACTCGTTCTGTAGAAAAGGCAACTGGACATTTGGAGCGCTAAGAGCGTAGTAGTGGAAAAAGGAATATATTCAAATATAAACTACACAGAAGCATTCTGTGAAACTTCTTTCTGATCTGAGCATTCAGCTAACAGAGTTAAACCATACTTTGGATTGAGCAGTTTTGAAACACTCTGTCTGTAGAAAATGCAACTGGACATTCGTAGCGCTAAGTGGGTAATAGTGGAAAAAAGAATATGTTCAAATATAAACTACACAGAAGCATTGTATGAAACTTCTTTCTGTTCTGTGCATTCAACTAACAGAGTTGAACCTTACTTTTGATTGAGCCGTTCTGAAACACCCTTTCTGTAGAAACTGCAATTGGACATTCTGAGCGCTAAGAGGACTATATTGGGAAAAAGAATGTCTACAAATAAAAACTACACAGAAGAATTGTGTGAAACTTCTTTCTGTTCTGTTTGTTCAACTAAAAGAGTTGAACCTTAGTTTTGATTGAGCCGTTCTGAAACACTCTTTCTGTAGAAAATGCAAGTGGAGATTCGGAGCGCTAAGAGTGTAATAGTGGAAAAAGGAATGTCTCCAAATATAAACTACACAGAATCATTCTGTGAAACTTCTTTCTGATCTGTGCATTCAGCTAACAGAGTTAAACCATACTTGTGATTGAGCAGATCTGAACACTCTTTCTGTAGAAAATGCAACTGGACATTTGGAGCGCTAAGAGAGTAGTAGTGGAAAAAGGAATATATTCAAATATAAACTACACAGAAGCATTCTGTGAAACTTCTTTCTGATCTGAGCATTCAGCTAACAGAGTTAAACCATACTTTTGATTGAGCAGTTTTGAAACACTCTGTCTGTAGAAAATGCAACTGGACATTCGTAGCGCTAAGTGGGTAATAGTGGAAAAAAGAATATGTTCAAATATAAACTACACAGAAGCATTGTATGAAACTTCTTTCTGTTCTGTGCATTCAACTAACAGAGTTGAACCTTACTTTTGATTGAGCCTTTCTGAAACACTCTTTCTGTTGAAACTGCAATTGGACATTCTGAGCGCTAAGAGGCCTCTATTGGGAAAAATAATATCTTCAAATAAAAACTACACAGAAGCATTGTGTGAAACTTATTTGTGATATGTTCATTAAGCTAACAGAGTTAAACCATACTTTTGATTGCGCAGTTCTGAACACTCTTTCTGTAGAAAATGCAAGTGGACATTCGGAGCGCTAAGAGGGTAATAGTGGAAAAAGGAATATATTCAAATATAAACTACACAGTAGCATTCTGTGAAAATTCTTTCTGTTCTGTGCATTCAACTAACAGAGTTGAACCTTACTTTTGATTGAGCCGTTCTGAAACACTCTTTCTGTAGAAACCGCAATTGGACATGCTAAGCGCTAAGAGGCCTACATTGGGAAAAAAATATCTTCAAATAAAAACTACACAGATGCATTCTGTGAAACTTATTTCTGATCTGTAAATTCAGTTAACAGAGATAAAACATATTTTTGATTGAGCAGTTATGAAACACTCTTTTTGTAGAAAATGCAAGTGGAGATTCGGAGCGCTAAGAAGGTAATAGTGGAAAAAGGAATGTCTTCAAATATAAACTACACAGAATCATTCGGTGAAACTTCTTTCTGATCTGTGCATTCAGCTAACAGAGTTAAACCATACTTTTGATTGAGCAGATCTGAACACTCTTTCTGTAGAAAATGCAACTGGACATTTGGAGCGCTAAGAGAGTAGTAGTGGAAAAAGGAATATATTCAAATATAAACTACACAGAAGCATTCTGTGAAACTTCTTTCTGATCTGAGCATTCAGCTAACAGAGTTAAACCATACTTTTGATTGAGCAGTTTTGAAACACTCTGTCTGTAGAAAATGCAACTGGACATTCGTAGCGCTAAGTGGGTAATAGTGGAAAAAAGAATATGTTCAAATATAAACTACACAGAAGCATTGTATGAAACTTCTTTCTGTTCTGTGCATTCAACTAACAGAGTTGAACCTTACTTTTGATTGAGCCTTTCTTTAACACTCTTTCTGTAGAAACTGCAATTGGACCTTCTGAGCGCTAAGAGGCCTATATTGGGAAAAATAATATCTTCAAATAAAAACTACACAGAAGCATTGTGTGAAACTTATTTCTGATATGTTCATTAAGCTAACAGAGTTAAACCATACTTTTGATTGCGCAGTTCTGAACACTCTTTCTGTAGAAAATGCAAGTGGACATTCGGAGCGCTAAGAGGGTAATAGTGGAAAAAGGAATATATTCAAATATAAACTACACAGTAGCATTCTGTGAAAATTCTTTCTGTTCTGTGCATTCAACTAACAGAGTTGAACCTTACTTTTCATTGAGCCGTTCTGAAACACTCTTTATGTAGAAACTGCAGTTGGACATGCTAAGCGCTAAGAGGCCTACATTGGGAAAAAGAATATCTTCAAATAAAAACTACACAGATGCATTCTGTGAAACTTATTTCTGATCTGTAAATTCAGTTAACAGAGATAAAACATATTTTTGATTGAGCAGTTATGAAACACTCTTTTTGTAGAAAATGCAAGTGGAGATTCGGAGCGCTAAGAGGGTAATATTGGAAAAAGGAATGTCTTCAAATATAAACTACCCAGAATCATTCGGTGAAACTTCTTTCTGATCTGTGCATTCAGCTAACAGAGTTAAACCATACTTTTGATTGAGCAGATCTGAACACTCTTTCTGTAGAAAATGCAACTGGACATTTGGAGCGCTAAGAGCGTAGTAGTGGAAAAAGTAATATATTCAAATATAAACTACACAGAAGCATTCTGTGAAACTTCTTTCTGATCTGAGCATTCAGCTAACAGAGTTAAACCATACTTTTGATTGAGCAGTTTTGAAACACTCTGTCTGTAGAAAATGCAACTGGACATTCGTAGCGCTAAGTGGGTAATAGTGGAAAAAAGAATATGTTCAAATATAAACTACACAGAAGCATTGTATGAAACTTCTTTCTGTTCTGTGCATTCAACTAACAGATTTGAACCTTACATTTGATTGAGCCGTTCTGAAACACTCTTTCTGTAGAAACTGCAATTGGACATTCTGAGCGCTAAGAGGCCTATATTGGGAAAAAGAATGTCTACAAATAAAAACTACACAGAAGAATTGTGTGAAACTTCTTTCTGTTCTGTTTGTTCAACTAAAAGAGTTGAACCTTAGTTTTGATTGAGCCGTTCTGAAACACTCTTTCTGTAGAAAATGCAAGTGGAGATTCGAACCGCTAAGAGGGTAATAGTGGAAAAAGGAATGTCTCCAAATATAAACTACACAGAATCATTCTGTGAAACTTCTTTCTGATCTGTGCATTCAGCTAACAGAGTTAAATCATACTTTTGATTGAGCAGATCTGAACACTCTTTCTGTAGAAAATGCAACTGGACATTTGGAGCGCTAAGAGAGTAGTAGTGGAAAAAGGAATATATTCAAATATAAACTACACAGAAGCATTCTGTGAAACTTCTTTCTGATCTGAGCATTCAGCTAACAGAGTTAAACCATACTTTTGATTGAGCAGTTTTGAAACACTCTGTCTGTAGAAAATGCAACTGGACATTCGTAGCGCTAAGTGGGTAAGAGTGGAAAAAAGAATATGTTCAAATATAAACTACACAGAAGCATTGTATGAAACTTCTTTCTGTTCTGTGCATTCAACTAACAGAGTTGAACCTTACTTTTGATTGAGCCTTTCTGAAACACTCGTTCTGTAGAAACTGCAATTGGACATTCTGAGCGCTAAGAGGCCTCTATTGGGAAAAATAATATCTTCAAATAAAAACTACACAGAAGCATTGTGTGAAACTTATTTCTGATATGTTCATTAAGCTAACAGAGTTAAACCATACTTTTGATTGCGCAGTTCTGAACACTCTTTCTGTAGAAAATGCAAGCGGACATTCGGAGCGCTGAGAGGGTAATAGTGGAAAAAGGAATATATTCAAATATAAACTACACAGTAGCATTCTGTGAAAATTCTTTCTGTTCTGTGCATTCAACTAACAGAGTTGAACCTTACTTTTGATTGAGCCGTTCTGAAACACTCTTTCTGTAGAAACCGCAATTGGACATGCTAAGCGCTAAGAGGCCTACATTGGGAAAAAGAATATCTTCAAATAAAAACTACACAGATGCATTCTGTGAAACTTATTTCTGATCTGTAAATTCAGTTAACAGAGATAAAACATATTTTTGATTGAGCAGTTATGAAACACTCTTTTTGTAGAAAATGCAAGTGGAGATTCGGAGCGCTAAGAGGGTAATAGTGGAAAAAGGAATATATTCAAATATAAACTACACTGTAGCATTCTGTGAAAATTCTTTCTGTTCTGTGCATTCAACGAACAGAGTTGAACCTTACTTTTCATTGAGCCGTTCTGAAACACTCTTTCTGTAGAAACTGCAGTTGGACATGCTAAGCGCTAAGAGGCCTACATTGGGAAAAAGAATATCTTCAAATAAAAACTACACAGATGCATTCTGTGAAACTTATTTCTGATCTGTAAATTCAGTTAACAGAGATAAAACATATTTTTGATTGAGCAGTTATGAAACACTCTTTTTGTAGAAAATGCAAGTGGAGATTCGGAGCGCTAAGAGGGTAATAGTGGAAAAAGGAATGTCTTCAAATATAAACTACACAGAATCATTCGGTGAAACTTCTTTCTGATCTGTGCATTCAGCTAACAGAGTTAAACCATACTTTTGATTGAGCAGATCTGAACACTCTTTCTGTAGAAAACGCAACTGGACATTTGGAGCGCTAAGAGCGTAGTAGTGGAAAAAGGAATATATTCAAATATAAACTACACAGAAGCATTCTGTGAAACTTCTTCCTGATCTGAGCATTCAGCTAACAGAGTTAAACCATACCTTTGATTGAGCAGTTTTGAAACACTCTGTCTGTAGAAAATGCAACTGGACATTCGTAGCGCTAAGTGGGTAATAGTGGAAAAAAGAATATGTTCAAATATAAACTACACAGAAGCATTGTATGAAACTTCTTTCTGTTCTGTGCATTCAACTAACAGAGTTGAACCTTACTTTTGATTGAGCCTTTCTGAAACACTCTTTCTGTAGAAACTGCAATTGGACATTCTGAGCGCTAAGAGGCCTCTATTGGGAAAAATAATATCTTCAAATAAAAACTACACAGAAGCATTGTGTGAAACTTATTTCTGATATGTTCATTAAGCTAACAGAGTTAAACCATACTTTTGATTGCGCAGTTCTGAACACTCTTTCTGTAGAAAATGCAAGTGGACATTCGGAGCGCTAAGAGGGTAATAGTGGAAAAAGGAATATATTCAAATATAAACTACACAGTAGCATTCTGTGAAAATTCTTTCTGTTCTGTGCATTCAACTAACAGAGTTGAACCTTACTTTTGATTGAGCCGTTCTGAAACACTCTTTCTGTAGAAACCGCAATTGGACATGCTAAGCGCTAAGAGGCCTACATTGGGAAAAAGAATATCTTCAAATAAAAACTACACAGATGCATTCTGTGAAACTTATTTCTGATCTGTAAATTCAGTTAACAGAGATAAAACATATTTTTGATTGAGCAGTTATGAAACACTCTTTTTGTAGAAAATGCAAGTGGAGATTCGGAGCGCTAAGAAGGTAATAGTGGAAAAAGGAATGTCTTCAAATATAAACTACACAGAATCATTCGGTGAAACTTCTTTCTGATCTGTGCATTCAGCTAACAGAGTTAAACCATACTTTTGATTGAGCAGATCTGAACACTCTTTCTGTAGAAAAGGCAACTGGACATTTGGAGCGCTAAGAGCGTAGTAGTGGAAAAAGGAATATATTCAAATATAAACTACACAGAAGCATTCTGTGAAACTTCTTTCTGATCTGAGCATTCAGCTAACAGAGTTAAACCATACTTTGGATTGAGCAGTTTTGAAACACTCTGTCTGTAGAAAATGCAACTGGACATTCGTAGCGCTAAGTGGGTAATAGTGGAAAAAAGAATATGTTCAAATATAAACTACACAGAAGCATTGTATGAAACTTCTTTCTGTTCTGTGCATTCAACTAACAGAGTTGAACCTTACTTTTGATTGAGCCGTTCTGAAACACCCTTTCTGTAGAAACTGCAATTGGACATTCTGAGCGCTAAGAGGACTATATTGGGAAAAAGAATGTCTACAAATAAAAACTACACAGAAGAATTGTGTGAAACTTCTTTCTGTTCTGTTTGTTCAACTAAAAGAGTTGAACCTTAGTTTTGATTGAGCCGTTCTGAAACACTCTTTCTGTAGAAAATGCAAGTGGAGATTCGGAGCGCTAAGAGTGTATTAGTGGAAAAAGGAATGTCTCCAAATATAAACTACACAGAATCATTCTGTGAAACTTCTTTCTGATCTGTGCATTCAGCTAACAGAGTTAAACCATACTTTTGATTGAGCAGATCTGAACACTCTTTCTGTAGAAAATGCAACTGGACATTTGGAGCGCTAAGAGAGTAGCAGTGGAAAAAGGAATATATTCAAATATAAACTACACAGAAGCATTCTGTGAAACTTCTTTCTGATCTGAGCATTCAGCTAACAGAGTTAAACCATACTTTTGATTGAGCAGTTTTGAAACCCTCTGTCCGTAGAAAATGCAACTGGACATTCGTAGCTCTAAGTGGGTAATAGTGGAAAAAAGAATATGTTCAAATATAAACTACACAGAAGCATTGTATGAAACTTCTTTCTGTTCTGTGCATTCAACTAACAGAGTTGAAACTTACTTTTGATTGAGCCTTTCTGAAACACTCTTTCTGTAGAAACTGCAATTGGACATTATGAGCGCTAAGAGGCCTCTATTGGGAAAAATAATATCTTCAAATAAAAACTACACAGAAGCATTGTGTGAAACTTATTTCTGATATGTTCATTAAGCTAACAGAGTTAAACCATACTTTTGATTGCGCAGTTCTGAACACTCTTTCTGTAGAAAATGCAAGTGGACATTCGGAGCGCTAAGAGGGTAATAGTGGAAAAAGGAATATATTCAAATATAAACTACACAGTAGCATTCTGTGAAAATTCTTTCTGTTCTGTGCATTCAACTAACAGAATTGAACCTTACTTTTGATTGAGCCGTTCTGAAACACTCTTTCTGTAGAAACCGCAATTGGACATGCTAAGCGCTAAGAGGCCTACATTGGGAAAAAGAATATCTTCAAATAAAAACTACACAGATGCATTCTGTGAAACTTATTTCTGATCTGTAAATTCAGTTAACAGAGATAAAACATATTTTTGATTGAGCAGTTATGAAACACTCTTTTTGTAGAAAATGCAAGTGGAGATTCGGAGCGCTAAGAAGGTAATAGTGGAAAAAGGAATGTCTTCAAATATAAACTACACAGAATCATTCGGTGAAACTTCTTTCTGATCTGTGCATTCAGCTAACAGAGTTAAACCATACTTTTGATTGAGCAGATCTGAACACTCTTTCTGTAGAAAATGCAACTGGACATTTGGAGCGCTAAGAGAGTAGTAGTGGAAAAAGGAATATATTCAAATATAAACTACACAGAAGCATTCTGTGAAACTTCTTTCTGATCTGAGCATTCAGCTAACAGAGTTAAACCATACTTTTGATTGAGCAGTTTTGAAACACTCTGTCTGTAGAAAATGCAACTGGACATTCGTAGCGCTAAGTGGGTAATAGTGGAAAAAAGAATATGTTCAAATATAAACTACACAGAAGCATTGTATGAAACTTCTTTCTGTTCTGTGCATTCAACTAACAGAGTTGAACCTTACTTTTGATTGAGCCTTTCTGAAACACTCTTTCTGTAGAAACTGGAATTGGACATTCTGAGCGCTAAGAGGCCTCTATTGGGAAAAATAATATCTTCAAATAAAAACTACACAGAAGCATTGTGTGAAACTTATTTCTGATATGTTCATTAAGCTAACAGAGTTAAACCATACTTTTGATTGCGCAGTTCTGAACACTCTTTCTGTAGAAAATGCAAGTGGACATTCGGAGCGCTAAGAGGGTAATAGTGGAAAAAGGAATATATTCAAATATAAACTACACAGTAGCATTCTGTGAAAATTCTTTCTGTTCTGTGCATTCAACTAACAGAGTTGAACCTTACTTTTGATTGAGCCGTTCTGAAACACTCTTTCTGTAGAAACCGCAATTGGACATGCTAAGCGCTAAGAGGCCTACATTGGGAAAAAGAATATCTTCAAATAAAAACTACACAGATGCATTCTGTGAAAGTTATTTCTGATCTGTAAATTCAGTTAACAGAGATAAAACATATTTTCGATTGAGCAGTTATGAAACAGTCTTTTTGTAGAAAATGCAAGTGGAGATTCGGAGCGCTAAGAAGGTAATAGTGGAAAAAGGAATGTCTTCAAATATAAACTACACAGAATCATTCGGTGAAACTTCTTTCTGATCTGTGCATTCAGCTAACAGAGTTAAACCATACTTTTGATTGAGCAGATCTGAACACTCTTTCTGTAGAAAAGGCAACTGGACATTTGGAGCGCTAAGAGCGTAGTAGTGGAAAAAGGAATATATTCAAATATAAACTACACAGAAGCATTCTGTGAAACTTCTTTCTGATCTGAGCATTCAGCTAACAGAGATAAACCATACTTTGGATTGAGCAGTTTTGAAACACTCTGTCTGTAGAAAATGCAACTGGACATTCGTAGCGCTAAGTGGGTAATAGTGGAAAAAAGAATATATTCAAATATAAACTACACAGAATCATTGTATGAAACTTCTTTCTGTTCTGTGCATTCAACTAACAGAGTTGAACCTTACTTTTGATTGAGCCGTTCTGAAACACCCTTTCTGTAGAAACTGCAATTGGACATTCTGAGCGCTAAGAGGACTATATTGGGAAAAAGAATGTCTACAAATAAAAACTACACAGAAGAATTGTGTGAAACTTCTTTCTGTTCTGTTTGTTCAACTAAAAGAGTTGAACCTTAGTTTTGATTGAGCCGTTCTGAAACACTCTTTCTGTAGAAAATGCAAGTGGAGATTCGGAGCGCTATGAGTGTAATAGTGGAAAAAGGAATGTCTCCAAATATAAACTACACAGAATCATTCTGTGAAACTTCTTTCTGATCTGTGCATTCAGCTAACAGAGTTAAACCATACTTGTGATTGAGCAGATCTGAACACTCTTTCTGTAGAAAATGCAACTGGACATTTGGAGCGCTAAGAGAGTAGTAGTGGAAAAAGGAATATATTCAAATATAAACTACACAGAAGCATTCTGTGAAACTTCTTTCTGATCTGAGCATTCAGCTAACAGAGTTAAACCATACTTTTGATTGAGCAGTTTTGAAACACTCTGTCTGTAGAAAATGCAACTGGACATTCGTAGCGCTAAGTGGGTAATAGTGGAAAAAAGAATATGTTCAAATATAAACTACACAGAAGCATTGTATGAAACTTCTTTCTGTTCTGTGCATTCAACTAACAGAGTTGAACCTTACTTTTGATTGAGCCTTTCTGAAACACTCTTTCTGTTGAAACTGCAATTGGACATTCTGAGCGCTAAGAGGCCTCTATTGGGAAAAATAATATCTTCAAATAAAAACTACACAGAAGCATTGTGTGAAACTTATTTCTGATATGTTCATTAAGCTAACAGAGTTAAACCATACTTTTGATTGCGCAGTTCTGAACACTCTTTCTGTAGAAGATGCAAGTGGACATTCGGAGCGCTAAGAGGGTAATAGTGGAAAAAGGAATATATTCAAATATAAACTACACAGTAGCATTCTGTGAAAATTCTTTCTGTTCTGTGCATTCAACTAACAGAGTTGAACCTTACTTTTGATTGAGCCGTTCTGAAACACTCTTTCTGTAGAAACCGCAATTGGACATGCTAAGCGCTAAGAGGCCTACATTGGGAAAAAGAATATCTTCAAATAAAAACTACACAGATGCATTCTGTGAAACTTATTTCTGATCTGTAAATTCAGTTAACAGAGATAAAACATATTTTTGATTGAGCAGTTATGAAACACTCTTTTTGTAGAAAATGCAAGTGGAGATTCGGAGCGCTAAGAAGGTAATAGTGGAAAAAGGAATGTCTTCAAATATAAACTACACAGAATCATTCGGTGAAACTTCTTTCTGATCTGTGCATTCAGCTAACAGAGTTAAACCATACTTTTGATTGATCAGATCTGAACACTCTTTCTGTAGAAAATGCAACTGGACATTTGGAGCGCTAAGAGAGTAGTAGTGGAAAAAGGAATATATTCAAATATAAACTACACAGAAGCATTCTGTGAAACTTCTTTCTGATCTGAGCATTCAGCTAACAGAGTTAAACCATACTTTTGATTGAGCAGTTTTGAAACACTCTGTCTGTAGAAAATGCAACTGGACATTCGTAGCGCTAAGTGGGTAATAGTGGAAAAAAGAATATGTTCAAATATAAACTACACAGAAGCATTGTATGAAACTTCTTTCTGTTCTGTGCATTCAACTAACAGAGTTGAACCTTACTTTTGATTGAGCCTTTCTGAAACACTCTTTCTGTAGAAACTGCAATTGGACATTCTGAGCGCTAAGAGGCCTCTATTGGGAAAAATAATATCTTCAAATAAAAACTACACAGAAGCATTGTGTGAAACTTTTTTCTGATATGTTCATTAAGCTAACAGAGTTAAACCATACTTTTGATTGCGCAGTTCTGAACACTCTTTCTGTAGAAGATGCAAGTGGACATTCGGAGCGCTAAGAGGGTAATAGTGGAAAAAGGAATATATTCAAATATAAACTACACAGTAGCATTCTGTGAAAATTCTTTCTGTTCTGTGCATTCAACTAACAGAGTTGAACCTTACTTTTGATTGAGCCGTTCTGAAACACTCTTTCTGTAGAAACCGCAATTGGACATGCTAAGCGCTAAGAGGCCTACATTGGGAAAAAGAATATCTTCAAATAAAAACTACACAGATGCATTCTGTGAAACTTATTTCTGATCTGTAAATTCAGTTAACAGAGATAAAACATATTTTTGATTGAGCAGTTATGAAACACTCTTTTTGTAGAAAATGCAAGTGGAGATTCGGAGCGCTAAGAAGGTAATAGTGGAAAAAGGAATGTCTTCAAATATAAACTACACAGAATCATTCGGTGAAACTTCTTTCTGATCTGTGCATTCAGCTAACAGAGTTAAACCATACTTTTGATTGAGCAGATCTGAACACTCTTTCTGTAGAAAAGGCAACTGGACATTTGGAGCGCTAAGAGCGTAGTAGTGGAAAAAGGAATATATTCAAATATAAACTACACAGAAGCATTCTGTGAAACTTCTTTCTGATCTGAGCATTCAGCTAACAGAGTTAAACCATACTTTGGATTGAGCAGTTTTGAAACACTCTGTCTGTAGAAAATGCAACTGGACATTCGTAGCGCTAAGTGGGTAATAGTGGAAAAAAGAATATGTTCAAATATAAACTACACAGAAGCATTGTATGAAACTTCTTTCTGTTCTGTGCATTCAACTAACAGAGTTGAACCTTACTTTTGATTGAGCCGTTCTGAAACACCCTTTCTGTAGAAACTGCAATTGGACATTCTGAGCGCTAAGAGGACTATATTGGGAAAAAGAATGTCTACAAATAAAAACTACACAGAAGAATTGTGTGAAACTTCTTTCTGTTCTGTTTGTTCAACTAAAAGAGTTGAACCTTAGTTTTGATTGAGCCGTTCTGAAGCACTCTTTCTGTAGAAAATGCAAGTGGAAATTCGGAGCGCTATGAGAGTAATAGTGGAAAAAGGAATGTCTCCAAATATAAACTACACAGAATCATTCTGTGAAACTTCTTTCTGATCTGTGCATTCAGCTAACAGAGTTAAACCATACTTGTGATTGAGCAGATCTGAACACTCTTTCTGTAGAAAATGCAACTGGACATTTGGAGCGCTAAGAGAGTAGTAGTGGAAAAAGGAATATATTCAAATATAAACTACACAGAAGCATTCTGTGAAACTTCTTTCTGATCTGAGCATTCAGCTAACAGAGTTAAACCATACTTTTGATTGAGCAGTTTTGAAACACTCTGTCTGTAGAAAATGCAACTGGACATTCGTAGCGCTAAGTGGGTAATAGTGGAAAAAAGAATATGTTCAAATATAAACTACACAGAAGCATTGTATGAAACTTCTTTCTGTTCTGTGCATTCAACTAACAGAGTTGAACCTTACTTTTGATTGAGCCTTTCTGAAACACTCTTTCTGTTGAAACTGCAATTGGACATTCTGAGCGCTAAGAGGCCTCTATTGGGAAAAATAATATCTTCAAATAAAAACTACACAGAAGCATTGTGTGAAACTTATTTCTGATATGTTCATTAAGCTAACAGAGTTAAACCATACTTTTGATTGCGCAGTTCTGAACACTCTTTCTGTAGAAGATGCAAGTGGACATTCGGAGCGCTAAGAGGGTAATAGTGGAAAAAGGAATATATTCAAATATAAACTACACATTAGCATTCTGTGAAAATTCTTTCTGTTCTGTGCATTCAACTAACAGAGTTGAACCTTACTTTTGATTGAGCCGTTCTGAAACACTCTTTCTGTAGAAACCGCAATTGGACATGCTAAGCGCTAAGAGGCCTACATTGGGAAAAAGAATATCTTCAAATAAAAACTACACAGATGCATTCTGTGAAACTTATTTCTGATCTGTAAATTCAGTTAACAGAGATAAAACATATTTTTGATTGAGCAGTTATGAAACACTCTTTTTGTAGAAAATGCAAGTGGAGATTCGGAGCGCTAAGAAGGTAATAGTGGAAAAAGGAATGTCTTCAAATATAAACTACACAGAATCATTCGGTGAAACATCTTTCTGATCTGTGCATTCAGCTAACAGAGTTAAACCATACTTTTGATTGAGCAGATCTGAACACTCTTTCTGTAGAAAAGGCAACTGGACATTTGGAGCGCTAAGAGCGTAGTAGTGGAAAAAGGAATATATTCAAATATAAACTACACAGAAGCATTCTGTGAAACTTCTTTCTGATCTGAGCATTCAGCTAACAGAGTTAAACCATACTTTGGATTGAGCAGTTTTGATACACTCTGTCTGTAGAAAATGCAACTGGACATTCGTAGCGCTAAGTGGGTAATAGTGGAAAAAAGAATATGTTCAAATATAAACTACACAGAAGCATTGTATGAAACTTCTTTCTGTTCTGTGCATTCAACTAACAGAGTTGAACCTTACTTTTGATTGAGCCGTTCTGAAACACCCTTTCTGTAGAAACTGCAATTGGACATTCTGAGCGCTAAGAGGACTATATTGGGAAAAAGAATGTCTACAAATAAAAACTACACAGAAGAATTGTGTGAAACTTCTTTCTGTTCTGTTTGTTCAACTAAAAGAGTTGAACCTTAGTTTTGATTGAGCCGTTCTGAAACACTCTTTCTGTAGAAAATGCAAGTGGAGATTCGGAGCGCTATGAGTGTAATAGTGGAAAAAGGAATGTCTCCAAATATAAACTACACAGAATCATTCTGTGAAACTTCTTTCTGATCTGTGCATTCAGCTAACAGAGTTAAACCATACTTGTGATTGAGCAGATCTGAACACTCTTTCTGTAGAAAATGCAACTGGACATTTGGAGCGCTAAGAGAGTAGTAGTGGAAAAAGGAATATATTCAAATATAAACTACACAGAAGCATTCTGTGAAACTTCTTTCTGATCTGAGCATTCAGCTAACAGAGTTAAACCATACTTTTGATTGAGCAGTTTTGAAACACTCTGTCTGTAGAAAATGCAACTGGACATTCGTAGCGCTAAGTGGGTAATAGTGGAAAAAAGAATATGTTCAAATATAAACTACACAGAAGCATTGTATGAAACTTCTTTCTGTTCTGTGCATTCAACTAACAGAGTTGAACCTTACTTTTGATTGAGCCTTTCTGAAACACTCTTTCTGTTGAAACTGCAATTGGACATTCTGAGCGCTAAGAGGCCTCTATTGGGAAAAATAATATCTTCAAATAAAAACTACACAGAAGCATTGTGTGAAACTTATTTCTGATATGTTCATTAAGCTAACAGAGTTAAACCATACTTTTGATTGCGCAGTTCTGAACACTCTTTCTGTAGAAGATGCAAGTGGACATTCGGAGCGCTAAGAGGGTAATAGTGGAAAAAGGAATATATTCAAATATAAACTACACAGTAGCATTCTGTGAAAATTCTTTCTGTTCTGTGCATTCAACTAACAGAGTTGAACCTTACTTTTGATTGAGCCGTTCTGAAACACTCTTTCTGTAGAAACCGCAATTGGACATGCTAAGCGCTAAGAGGCCTACATTGGGAAAAAGAATATCTTCAAATAAAAACTACACAGATGCATTCTGTGAAACTTATTTCTGATCTGTAAATTCAGTTAACAGAGATAAAACATATTTTTGATTGAGCAGTTATGAAACACTCTTTTTGTAGAAAATGCAAGTGGAGATTCGAAGCGCTAAGAGGGTAATAGTGGAAAAAGGAATGCCTTCAAATATAAACTACACAGAATCATTCGGTGAAACTTCTTTATGATCTGTGCATGCAGCTAACAGAGTTAAACCATACTTTTGATTGAGCAGAGCTGAACACTCTTTCTATAGAAAATGCAACTGGACATTTGGAGTGCTAAGAGCGTAGTAGTGGAAAAAGTAATATATTCAAATATAAAATACACAGAGACATTCTGTGAAACTCCTTTCTGATCTGAGCATTCAGCTAACAGAGTTAAACCATACTTTTGATTGAGCAGTTTTGAAACACTCTGTCTGTAGAAAATGCAACTGGACATTCGTAGCACTAAGTGGGTAATAGTGGAAAAAAGAATATGTTCAAATATAAACTACACAGAAGCATTGTATGAAACTTCTTTCTGTTCTGTGCATTCAACTAACAGAGTTGTACCTTACTTTTGATTGAGCCGTTCTGAAACACTCTTTCTGTAGAAACTGCAATTGGACATTCTGAGCGCTAAGAGGCCTATATTGGGAAAAAGAATGTCTACAAATAAAAACTACACAGAAGAATTGTGTGAATCTTCTTTCTGTTCTGTTTGTTCAACTAAAAGAGTTGAACCTTAGTTTTGATTGAGCCGTTCTGAAACACTCTTTCTGTAGAAAATGCAAGTGGAGATTCGGAGCGCTAAGAGGGTAATAGTGGAAAAAGGAATGTCTCCAAATATAAACTACACAGAATCATTCTGTGAAACTTCTTTCTGATCTGTGCATTCAGCTAACAGAGTTAAACCATACTTTTGATTGAGCAGATCTGAACACTCTTTCTGTAGAAAATGCTACTGGACATTTGGAGCGCTAAGAGAGTAGTAGTGGAAAAAGGAATATATTCAAATATAAACTACACAGAAGCATTCTGTGAAACTTCTTTCTGATCTGAGCATTCAGCTAACAGAGTTCAACCATACTTTTGATTGAGCAGTTTTGAAACACTCTGTCTGTAGAAAATGCAACTGGACATTCGTAGCACTAAGTGGGTAATAGTGGAAAAAAGAATATGTTCAAATATAAACTACACAGAAGCATTGTATGAAACTTCTTTCTGTTCTGTGCATTCAACTAACAGAGTTGTACCTTACTTTTGATTGAGCCGTTCTGAAACACTCTTTCTGTAGAAACTGCAATTGGACATTCTGAGCGATAAGAGGCCTATATTGGGAAAAATAATATCTTCAAATAAAAACTACACAGAAGCATTGTGTGAAACTTATTTCCGATATGTTCATTAAGCTAACAGAGTTAAACCATACTTTTGATTGCGCAGTTCTGAACACTCTTTCTGTAGAAAATGCAAGTGGACATTCGGAGCGCTAAGAGGGTAATAGTGGAAAAAGGAATATATTCAATTATAAACTACACAGTAGCATTCAGTGAAAATTCCTTCTGTTCTGTGCATTCAACTAACAGAGTTGAACCTTACTTTTGATTGAGCCGTTCTGAAACACTCTTTCTGTAGAAACCGCAATTGGACATGCTAAGCGCTAAGAGACCTACATTGGGAAAAAGAATATCTTCAAATAAAAACTACACAGATGCATTCTGTGAAACTTATTTCTGATCTGTAAATTCAGTTAACAGAGATAAAACATATTTTTGATTGAGCAGTTATGAAACACTCTTTTTGTAGAAAATGCAAGTGGAGATTCGGAGCGCTAAGAAGGTAATAGTGGAAAAAGGAATGTCTTCAAATATAAACTACACAGAATCATTCGGTGAAACTCCTTTCTGATCTGTGCATTCAGCTAACAGAGTTAAACCATACTTTTGATTGAGCAGATCTGAACACTCTTTCTGTAGAAAATGCAACTGGACATTTGGAGCGCTAAGAGAGTAGTAGTGGAAAAAGGAATATATTCAAATATAAACTACACAGAAGCATTCTGTGAAACTTCTTTCTGATCTGAGCATTCAGCTAACAGAGTTAAACCATACTTTTGATTGAGCAGTTTTGAAACACTCTGTCTGTAGAAAATGCAACTGGACATTCGTAGCGCTAAGTGGGTAATAGTGGAAAAAAGAATATGTTCAAATATAAACTACACAGAAGCTTTGTATGAAACTTCTTTCTGATCTGTGCATTCAACTAACAGAGTTGAACCTTACTTTTGATTGAGCCTTTCTGAAACACTCTTTCTGTAGAAACTGCAATTGGACCTTCTGAGCGCTAAGAGGCCTATATTGGGAAAAATAATATCTTCAAATAAAAACTACACAGAAGCATTGTGTGAAACTTATTACTGATATGTTCATTAAGCTAACAGAGTTAAACCATACTTTTGATTGCGCAGTTCTGAACACTCTTTCTGTAGAAAATGCAAATGGACATTCGGATCGCTAAGAGGGTAATAGTGGAAAAAGGAATATATTCAAATATAAACTACACACTAGCATTCTGTGAAAATTCTTTCTGTTCTGTGCATTCAACTAACAGAGTTGAACCTTACTTTTGATTGAGCCGTTCTGAAACACTCTTTCTGTAGAAACTGCAATTGGACATGCTAAGCGCTAAGAGGCCTATATTGGGAAAAAGAATATCTTCAAATAAAAACTACACAGATGCATTCTGTGAAACTTATTTCTGATCTGTAAATTCAGTTAACAGAGATAAAACATATTTTTGATTGAGCAGTTATGAAACACTCTTTTTATAGAAAATGCAAGTGGAGATTCGAAGCGCTAAGAGGGTAATAGTGGAAAAAGGAATGCCTTCAAATATAAACTACACAGAATCATTCGGTGAAACTTCTTTCTGATCTGTGCATGCAGCTAACAGAGTTAAACCATACTTTTGATTGAGCAGATCTGAACACTCTTTCTGTAGAAAATGCAACTGGACATTTGGAGTGCTAAGAGCGTAGTAGTGGAAAAAGTAATATATTCAAATATAAAATACACAGAGACATTCTGTGAAACTCCTTTCTGATCTGAGCATTCAGCTAACAGAGTTAAACCATACTTTTGATTGAGCAGTTTTGAAACACTCTGTCTGTAGAAAATGCAACTGGACATTCGTAGCACTAAGTGGGTAATAGTGGAAAAAAGAATATGTTCAAATATAAACTACACAGAAGCATTGTATGAAACTTCTTTCTGTTCTGTGCATTCAACTAACAGAGTTGTACCTTACTTTTGATTGAGCCGTTCTGAAACACTCTTTCTGTAGAAACTGCAATTGGACATTCTGAGCGCTAAGAGGCCTATATTGGGAAAAAGAATGTCTACAAATAAAAACTACACAGAAGGATTGTGTGAATCTTCTTTCTGTTCTGTTTGTTCAACTAAAAGAGTTGAACCTTAGTTTTGATTGAGCCGTTCTGAAACACTCTTTCTGTAGAAAATGCAAGTGGAGATTCAGAGCGCTAAGAGGCCTATATTGGGAAAAATAATATCTTCAAATAAAAACTACACAGAAGCATTGTGTGAAACTTATTACTGATATGTTCATTAAGCTAACAGTGTTAAACCATACTTTTGATTGCGCAGTTCTGAACACTCTTTCTGTAGAAAATGCAAATGGACATTCGGATCGCTAAGAGGGTAATAGTGGAAAAAGGAATATATTCAAATATAAACTACACACTAGCATTCTGTGAAAATCCTTTCTGTTCTGTGCATTCAACTAACAGAGTTGAACCTTACTTTTGATTGAGCCATTCTGAAACACTCTTTCTGTAGAAACTGCAATTGGACATGCTAAGCGCTAAGAGGCCTATATTGGGAAAAAGAATATCTTCAAATAAAAACTACACAGATGCATTCTGTGAAACTTATTTCTGATCTGTAAATTCAGTTAACAGAGATAAAACATATTTTTGAATGAGCAGTTATGAAACACTCTTTTTGTAGAAAATGCAAGTGGAGATTCGAAGCGCTAAGAGGGTAATAGTGGAAAAAGGAATGCCTTCAAATATAAACTACACAGAATCATTCGGTGAAACTTCTTTCTGATCTGTGCATGCAGCTAACAGAGTTAAACCATACTTTTGATTGAGCAGAGCTGAACACTCTTTCTGTAGAAAATGCAACTGGACATTTGGAGTGCTAAGAGCGTAGTAGTGGAAAAAGTAATATATTCAAATATAAAATACACAGAGACATTCTGTGAAACTCCTTTCTGATCTGAGCATTCAGCTAACAGAGTTAAACCATACTTTTGATTGAGCAGTTTTGAAACACTCTGTCTGTAGAAAATGCAACTGGACATTCGTAGCACTAAGTGGGTAATAGTGGAAAAAAGAATATGTTCAAATATAAACTACACAGAAGCATTGTATGAAACTTCTTTCTGTTCTGTGCATTCAACTAACAGAGTTGTACCTTACTTTTGATTGAGCCGTTCTGAAACACTCTTTCTGTAGAAACTGCAATTGGACATTCTGAGCGCTAAGAGGCCTATATTGGGAAAAAGAATGTCTACAAATAAAAACTACACAAAAGAATTGTGTGAATCTTCTTTCTGTTCTGTTTGTTCAACTAAAAGAGTTGAACCTTAGTTTTGATTGAGCCGTTCTGAAACACTCTTTCTGTAGAAAATGCAAGTGGAGATTCGGAGCGCTAAGAGGGTAATAGTGGAAAAAGGAATGTCTCCAAATATAAACTACACAGAATCATTCTGTGAAACTTCTTTCTGATCTGTGCATTCAGCTAACAGAGTTAAACCATACTTTTGATTGAGCAGATCTGAACACTCTTTCTGTAGAAAATGCTACTGGACATTTGGAGCGCTAAGAGAGTAGTAGTGGAAAAAGGAATATATTCAAATATAAACTACACAGAAGCATTCTGTGAAACTTCTTTCTGATCTGAGCATTCAGCTAACAGAGTTCAACCATACTTTTGATTGAGCAGTTTTGAAACACTCTGTCTGTAGAAAATGCAACTGGACATTCGTAGCACTAAGTGGGTAATAGTGGAAAAAAGAATATGTTCAAATATAAACTACACAGAAGCATTGTATGAAACTTCTTTCTGTTCTGTGCATTCAACTAACAGAGTTGTACCTCACTTTTGATTGAGCCGTTCTGAAACACTCTTTCTGTAGAAACTGCAATTGGACATTCTGAGCGATAAGAGGCCTATATTGGGAAAAATAATATCTTCAAATAAAAACTACACAGAAGCATTGTGTGAAACTGATTTCCGATATGTTCATTAAGCTAACAGAGTTAAACCATACTTTTGATTGCGCAGTTCTGAACACTCTTTCTGTAGAAAATGCAAGTGGACATTCGGAGCGCTAAGAGGGTAATAGTGGAAAAAGGAATATATTCAAATATAAACTACACAGTAGCATTCAGTGAAAATTCCTTCTGTTCTGTGCATTCAACTAACAGAGTTGAACCTTACTTTTGATTGAGCCGTTCTGAAACACTCTTTCTGTAGAAACCGCAATTGGACATGCTAAGCGCTAAGAGGCCTACATTGGGAAAAAGAATATCTTCAAATAAAAACTACACAGATGCATTCTGTGAAACTTATTTCTGATCTGTAAATTCAGTTAACAGAGATAAAACATATTTTTGATTGAGCAGTTATGAAACACTCTTTTTGTAGAAAATGCAAGTGGAGATT
Source organism: Symphalangus syndactylus (assembly GCF_028878055.3). Classification (NCBI taxonomy): domain Eukaryota; kingdom Metazoa; phylum Chordata; class Mammalia; order Primates; family Hylobatidae; genus Symphalangus; species Symphalangus syndactylus. Next base: position 4,987,444 of record NC_072445.2, on the reverse strand, counting down.
CGGAGCGCTAAGAAGGTAATAGTGGAAAAAGGAATGTCTTCAAATATAAACTACACAGAATCATTCGGTGAAACTTCTTTCTGATCTGTGCATTCAGCTAACAGAGTTAAACCATACTTTTGATTGAGCAGATCTGAACACTCTTTCTGTAGAAAATGCAACTGGACATTTGGAGCGCTAAGAGCGTAGTAGTGGAAAAAGGAATATATTCAAATATAAACTACACAGAAGCATTCTGTGAAACTTCTTTCTGATCTGAGCATTCAGCTAACAGAGTTAAACCATACTTTTGATTGAGCAGTTTTGAAACACTCTGTCTGTAGAAAATGCAACTGGACATTCGTAGCGCTAAGTGGGTAATAGTGGAAAAAAGAATATGTTCAAATATAAACTACACAGAAGCATTGTATGAAACTTCTTTCTGTTCTGTGCATTCAACTAACAGAGTTGAACCTTACTTTTGATTGAGCCGTTCTGAAACACTCTTTCTGTAGAAACCGCAATTGGACATGCTAAGCGCTAAGAGGCCTACATTGGGAAAAAGAATATCTTCAAATAAAAACTACACAGATGCATTCTGTGAAACTTATTTCTGATCTGTAAATTCAGTTAACAGAGATAAAACATATTTTTGATTGAGCAGTTATGAAACACTCTTTTTGTAGAAAATGCAAGTGGAGATTCGGAGCGCTAAGAAGGTAATAGTGGAAAAAGGAATGTCTTCAAATATAAACTACACAGAATCATTCGGTGAAACTTCTTTCTGATCTGTGCATTCAGCTAACAGAGTTAAACCATACTTTTGATTGAGCAGATCTGAACACTCTTTCTGTAGAAAATGCAACTGGACATTTGGAGCGCTAAGAGCGTAGTAGTGGAAAAAGGAATATATTCAAATATAAACTACACAGAAGCATTCTGTGAAACTTCTTTCTGATCTGAGCATTCAGCTAACAGAGTTAAACCATACTTTTGATTGAGCAGTTTTGAAACACTCTGTCTGTAGAAAATGCAACTGGACATTCGTAGCGCTAAGTGGGTAATAGTGGAAAAAAGAATATGTTCAAATATAAACTACACAGAAGCATTGTATGAAACTTCTTTCTGTTCTGTGCATTCAACTAACAGAGTTGAACCTTACTTTTGATTGAGCCGTTCTGAAACACTCTTTCTGTAGAAACTGCAATTGGACATTCTGAGCGCTAAGAGGCCTATATTGGGAAAAAGAATGTCTACAAATAAAAACTACACAGAAGAATTGTGTGAAACTTCTTTCTGTTCTGTTTGTTCAACTAAAAGAGTTGAACCTTAGTTTTGATTGAGCCGTTCTGAAACACTCTTTCTGTAGAAAATGCAAGTGGAGATTCGGAGCGCTAAGAGGGTAATAGTGGAAAAAGGAATGTCTCCAAATATAAACTACACAGAATCATTCTGTGAAACTTCTTTCTGATCTGTGCATTCAGCTAACAGAGTTAAACCATACTTTTGATTGAGCAGATCTGAACACTCTTTCTGTAGAAAATGCAACTGGACATTTGGAGCGCTAAGAGAGTAGTGGTGGAAAAAGGAATATATTCAAATATAAACTACACAGAAGCATTCTGTGAAACTTCTTTCTGATCTGAGCATTCAGCTAACAGAGTTAAACCATACTTTTGATTGAGCAGTTTTGAAACACTCTGTCTGTAGAAAATGCAACTGGACATTCGTAGCGCTAAGTGGGTAATAGTGGAAAAAAGAATATGTTCAAATATAAACTACACAGAAGCATTGTATGAAACTTCTTTCTGTTCTGTGCATTCAACTAACAGAGTTGAACCTTACTTTTGATTGAGCCTTTCTGAAACACACTTTCTGTAGAAACTGCAATTGGACATTCTGAGCGCTAAGAGGCCTCTATTGGGAAAAATAATATCTTCAAATAAAAACTACACAGAAGCATTGTGTGAAACTTATTTCTGATATGTTCATTAAGCTAACAGAGTTAAATCATACTTTTGATTGCGCAGTTCTGAACACTCTTTCTGTAGAAAATGCAAGTGGACATTCGGAGCGCTAAGAGGGTAATAGTGGAAAAAGGAATATATTCAAATATAAACTACACAGTAGAATTCTGTGAAAATTCTTTCTGTTCTGTGCATTCAACTAACAGAGTTGAACCTTATTTTGATTGAGCCGTTCTGAAACATTCTTTCTGTAGAAACCGCAATTGGACATGCTAAGCGCTAAGAGGCCTACATTGGGAAAAAGAATATCTTCAAATAAAAACTACACAGATGCATTCTGTGAAACTTATTTCTGATCTGTAAATTCAGTTAACAGAGATAAAACATATTTTTGATTGAGCAGTTATGAAACACTCTTTTTGTAGAAAATGCAAGTGGAGATTCGGAGCGCTAAGAAGGTAATAGTGGAAAAAGGAATGTCTTCAAATATAAACTACACAGAATCATTCGGTGAAACTTCTTTCTGATCTGTGCATTCAGCTAACGGAGTTAAACCATACTTTTGATTGAGCAGATCTGAACACTCTTTCTGTAGAAAATGCAACTGGACATTTGGAGCGCTAAGAGCGTAGTAGTGGAAAAAGGAATATATTCAAATATAAACTACACAGAATCATTCTGTGAAACTTCTTTCTGATCTGAGCATTCAGCTAACAGAGTTAAACCATACTTTTGATTGAGCAGTTTTGAAACACTCTGTCTGTAGAAAATGCAACTGGACATTCGTAGCGCTAAGTGGGTAATAGTGGAAAAAAGAATATGTTCAAATATAAACTACACAGAAGCATTGTATGAAACTTCTTTCTGTTCTGTGCATTCAACTAACAGAGTTGAACCTTACTTTTGATTGAGCCTTTCTGAAACACACTTTCTGTAGAAACTGCAATTGGACATTCTGAGCGCTAAGAGGCCTCTATTGGGAAAAATAATATCTTCAAATAAAAACTACACAGAAGCATTGTGTGAAACTTATTTCTGATATGTTCATTAAGCTAACAGAGTTAAATCATACTTTTGATTGCGCAGTTCTGAACACTCTTTCTGTAGAAAATGCAAGTGGACATTCGGAGCGCTAAGAGGGTAATAGTGGAAAAAGGAATATATTCAAATATAAACTACACAGTAGAATTCTGTGAAAATTCTTTCTGTTCTGTGCATTCAACTAACAGAGTTGAACCTTATTTTGATTGAGCCGTTCTGAAACATTCTTTCTGTAGAAACCGCAATTGGACATGCTAAGCGCTAAGAGGCCTACATTGGGAAAAAGAATATCTTCAAATAAAAACTACACAGATGCATTCTGTGAAACTTATTTCTGATCTGTAAATTCAGTTAACAGAGATAAAACATATTTTTGATTGAGCAGTTATGAAACACTCTTTTTGTAGAAAATGCAAGTGGAGATTCGGAGCGCTAAGAAGGTAATAGTGGAAAAAGGAATGTCTTCAAATATAAACTACACAGAATCATTCGGTGAAACTTCTTTCTGATCTGTGCATTCAGCTAACGGAGTTAAACCATACTTTTGATTGAGCAGATCTGAACACTCTTTCTGTAGAAAATGCAACTGGACATTTGGAGCGCTAAGAGCGTAGTAGTGGAAAAAGGAATATATTCAAATATAAACTACACAGAATCATTCTGTGAAACTTCTTTCTGATCTGAGCATTCAGCTAACAGAGTTAAACCATACTTTTGATTGAGCAGTTTTGAAACACTCTGTCTGTAGAAAATGCAACTGGACATTCGTAGCGCTAAGTGGGTAATAGTGGAAAAAAGAATATGTTCAAATATAAACTACACAGAAGCATTGTATGAAACTTCTTTCTGTTCTGTGCATTCAACTAACAGAGTTGAACCTTACTTTTCATTGAGCCGTTCTGAAACACTCTTTCTGTAGAAACTGCAATTGGACATTCTGAGCGCTAAGAGGCCTATATTGGGAAAAAGAATGTCTACAAATAAAAACTACACAGAAGAATTGTTTGAAACTTCTTTCTGTTCTGTTTGTTCAACTAAAAGAGTTGAACCTTAGTTTTGATTGAGCCGTTCTGAAACACTCTTTCTGTAGAAAATGCAAGTGGAGATTCGGAGCGCTAAGAGGGTAATAGTGGAAAAAGGAATGTCTCCAAATATAAACTACACAGAATCATTCTGTGAAACTTCTTTCTGATCTGTGCATTCAGCTAACAGAGTTAAACCATACTTTTGATTGAGCAGATCTGAACACTCTTTCTGTAGAAAATGCAACTGGACATTTGGAGCGCTAAGAGAGTAGTAGTGGAAAAAGGAATATATTCAAATATAAACTACACAGAAGCATTCTGTGAAACTTCTTTCTGATCTGAGCATTCAGCTAACAGAGTTAAACCATACTTTTGATTGAGCAGTTTTGAAACACTCTGTCTGTAGAAAATGCAACTGGACATTCGTAGCGCTAAGTGGGTAATAGTGGAAAAAAGAATATGTTCAAATATAAACTACACAGAAGCATTGTATGAAACTTCTTTCTGTTCTGTGCATTCAACTAACAGAGTTGAACCTTACTTTTGATTGAGCCGTTCTGAAACACTCTTTCTGTAGAAACTGCAATTGGACATGCTAAGCGCTAAGAGTCCTACATTGGGAAAAAGAATATCTTCAAATAAAAACTACACAGATGCATTCTGTGAAACTTATTTCTGATCTGTAAATTCAGTTAACAGAGATAAAACATATTTTTGATTGAGCAGTTATGAAACACTCTTTTTGTAGAAATTGCAAGTGGAGATTCGGAGCGCTAAGTGGGTAATAGTGGAAAAAGGAATGTCTTCAAATATAAACTACACAGAATCATTCGGTGAAACTTTTTTCTGCTCTGTGCATTCAGCTAACAGAGTTCAACCATACTTTTGATTGAGCAGTTTTGAAACACTCTGTCTGTAGAAAATGCAACTGGACATTCGTAGCGCTAAGTGGGTAATAGTGGAAAAAAGAATATGTTCAAATAGAAACTACACAGAAGCATTGTATGAAACTTCTTTCTGTTCTGTGCATTCAACTAACAGAGTTGAACCTTACTTTTGATTGAGCCGTTCTGAAACACTCTTTCTGTAGAAACTGCAATTGGACATTCTGAGCGCTAAGAGGCCTATATTGGGAAAAAGAATGTCTACAAATAAAAACTATACAGAAGAATTGTGTCAAACTTCTTTCTGTTCTGTTTGTTCAACTAAAAGAGTTGAATCTTAGTTTTGATTGAGCCGTTCTGAAACACTCTTTCTGTAGAAAATGCAAGTGGAGATTCGGAGCGCTAAGAGGGTAATAGTGGAAAAAGGAATGTCTCCAAATATAAACTACACAGAATCATTCTGTGAAACTTCTTTCTGATCTGTGCATTCAGCTAACAGAGTTAAACCATACTTTTGATTGAGCAGATCTGAACACTCTGTAGAAAATGCAACTGGACATTTGGAGCGCTAAGAGTGTAGTAGTGGAAAAAGGAATATATTCAAATATAAACTACACAGAAGCATTCTGTGAAACTTCTTTCTGATCTGAGCATTCAGCTAACAGAGTTAAACCATACTTTTGATTGAGCAGTTTTGAAACACTCTGTCTGTAGAAAATGCAACTGGACATTCGTAGCGCTAAGTGGGTAATAGTGGAAAAAAGAATTTGTTCAAATATAAACTACACAGAAGCATTGTATGAAACTACTTTCTGCTCTGTGCATTCAACTAACAGAGTTGAACCTTACTTTTGATTGAGCCTTTCTGAAACACTCTTTCTGTAGAAAGTGCAATTGGACATTCTGAGCGCTAAGAGGCCTATATTGGGAAAAATAATATCTTCAAATAAAAACTACACAGAAGCATTGTGTGAAACTTATTTCTGATATGTTCATTAAGCTAACAGAGTTAAACCATACTTTTGATTGCGCAGTTCTGAACACTCTTTCTGTAGAAAATGCAAGTGGACATTCGGAGCGCTAAGAGGGTAATAGTGGAAAAAGAAATATATTCAAATATAAACTACACAGTAGCATTCTGTGAAAATTCTTTCTGTTCTGTGCATTCAACTAACAGAGTTGAACCTTACTTTTGATTGAGCTGTTCTGAAACACTCTTTCTATAGAAACTGCAATTGGACATGCTAAGCGCTAAGAGGCCTACATTGGGAAAATATTATCTTTAAATAAAAACTACACAGATGCATTCTGTGAAACTTATTTCTGATCTGTAAATTCAGTTAACAGAGATAAAACATATTTTTGATTGAGCAGTTATGAAACACTCTTTTTGTAGAAAATGCAAGTGGAGATTCGGAGCGCTAAGTGGGTAATAGTGGAAAAAGGAATGTCTTCAAATATAAACTACACAGAATAATTCGGTGAAACTTCTTTCTGATCTGTGCATTCAGCTAACAGAGTTAAACCATACTTTTGATTGAGCAGATCTGAACACTCTTTCTGTAGAAAATGCAACTGGACATTTGGAGCGCTAAGAGCGTAGTAGTGGAAAAAGGAATATATTCAAATATAAACTACACAGAAGCATTCTGTGAAACTTCTTTCTGATCTGAGCATTCAGCTAACAGAGTTAAACCATACTTTTGATTGAGCAGTTTTGAAACACTCTGTCTGTAGAAAATGCAACTGGACATTCGTAGCGCTAAGTGGGTAATAGTGGAAAAAAGAATATGTTCAAATATAAACTACACAGAAGCATTGTATGAAACTTCTTTCTGTTCTGTGCATTCAACTAACAGAGTTGAACCTTAGTTTTGATTGAGCCGTTCTGAAACACTCTTTCTGTAGAAACTGCAATTGGACATTCTGAGCGCTAAGAGGCCTATATTGGGAAAAAGAATGTCTACAAATAAAAACTACACAGAAGAATTGTGTGAAACTTCTTTCTGTTCTGTTTGTTCAACTGAAAGAGTTGAACCTTTGTTTTGATTGAGCCGTTCTGAAACACTCTTTCTGTAGAAAATGCAAGTGGAGATTCGGAGCGCTAAGAGGGTAATAGTGGAAAAAGGAATGTGTCCAAATATAAACTACACAGAATCATTCTGTGAAACTTCTTTCTGATCTGTGCATTCAGCTAACAGAGTTAAAACATACTTTTGATTGAGCAGATCTGAACACTCTTTCTGTAGAAAATGCAACTGGACATTTGGAGGTCTAAGAGAGTAGTAGTGGAAAAAGGAATATATTCAAATATGAACTACACAGAAGCATTCTGTGAAACTTCTTTCTGATCTGAGCATTCAGCTAACAGAGTTAAACAATACTTTTGATTGAGCAGTTTTGAAACACTCTGTCTGTAGAAAATGCAACTGGACATTCGTAGCGCTAAGTGGGTAATAGTGGAAAAAAGAATATGTTCAAATATAAACTACACAGAAGCATTGTATGAAACTTCTTTCTCTTCTGTGCATTCAACTAACAGAGTTGAACCTTACTTTTGATTGAGCCTTTCTGAAACACTCTTTCCGTAGAAACTGCAATTGGACATTCTGAGCGCTAAGAGGCCTCTATTGGGAAAAATAATATCTTCAAATAAAAACTACACAGAAGCATTTTGTGAAACTTATTTCTGATATGTTCATTAAGCTAACAGAGTTAAACCATACTTTTGATTGCGCAGTTCTGAACACTCTTTCTGTAGAAAATGCAAGTGGACATTCGGAGCGCTAAGAGGGTAATAGTGGAAAAAGGAATATATTCAAATATAAACTACACAGTAGCATTCTGTGAAAATTCTTTCTTTTCTGTGCATTCAACTAACAGAGTTGAACCTTACTTTTGATTGAGCCGTTCTGAAACACTCTTTCTGTAGAAACTGCAATTGGACGTGAAAAGCGCTAAGAGGCCTACATTGGGAAAAATAATATCTTCAAATTAAAACTACACAGATGCATTCTGTGAAACTTATTTCTGATCTGTAAATTCAGTTAACAGAGATAAAACATATTTTTGATTGAGCAGTTATGAAACACTCTTTTTGTAGAAAATGCAAGTGGATATTCGGAGCGCTAAGTGGGTAATAGTGGAAAAAGGAATGTCTTCAAATATAAACTACACAGAATCATTCGGTGAAACTTCTTTCTGATCTGTGCATTCAGCTAACAGAGTTAAACCATACTTTTCATTGAGCAGATCTGAACACTCTTTCTGTAGAAAATGCAACTGGACATTTGGAGCGCTAAGAGCGTAGTAGTGGAAAAAGGAATATATTCAAATATAAACTACACAGAAGCATTCTGTGAAACTTCTTTCTGATCTGAGCATTCAGCTAACAGAGTTAAACCATACTTTTGATTGAGCAGTTTTGGAACACTCTGTCTGTAGGAAATGCAACAGGACATTCGTAGCGCTAAGTGGGTAATAGTGGAAAAAAGAATATGTTCAAATATAAACTACACAGAAGCATTGTATGAAACTTCTTTCTGTTCTGTGCATTCAACTAACAGAGTAGAACCTTACTTTTGATTGAGCCGTTCTGTAACACTCTTTCTGTAGAAACTGCAATTGGACATTCTGAGCGCTAAGAGGCCTATATTGGGAAAAAGAATGTCTACAAATAAAAACTACACAGAAGAATTGTGTGAAACTTCTTTCTGTTCTGTTTGTTCAACTAAAAGAGTTGAACCTTAGTTTTGATTGAGCCGTTCTGAAACACTCTTTCTGTAGAAAATGCAAGTGGAGATTCGGAGCGCTAAGAGGGTAATAGTGGAAAAAGGAATGTCTCCAAATATAAACTACACAGAATCATTCTGTGAAACTTCTTTCTGATCTGTGCATTCAGCTAACAGAGTTAAACCATACTTTTGATTGAGCAGATCTGAACACTCTTTCTGTAGAAAATGCAACTGGACATTTGTAGCGCTAAGAGAGTAGTAGTGGAAAAAGGAATATATTCAAATATAAACTACACAGAAGCATTCTGTGAAACTTCTTTCTGATCTGAGCATTCAGCTAACAGAGTTAAAACATACTTTTGATTGAGCAGTTTTGAAACACTCTGTCTGTAGAAAATGCAACTGGACATTCGTAGCGCTAAGTGGGTAATAGTGGAAAAAAGAATATGTTCAAATATAAACTACACAGAAGCATTGTATGAAACTTCTTTCTGTTCTGTGCATTCAACTTACAGAGTTGAACCTTACTTTTGATTGAGCCTTTCTGAAACACTCTTTCTGTAGAAACTGCAATTGGACATTCTGAGCGCTAAGAGGCCTATATTGGGAAAAATAATATCTTCAAATAAAAACTACACAGAAGCATTGTGTGAAACTTATTTCTGATATGTTCATTAAGCTAACAGAGTTAAACCATACTTTTGATTGCGCAGTTCTGAACACTCTTTCTGTAGAAAATGCAAGTGGACATTCGGAGCGCTAAGAGGGTAATAGTGGTAAAAGCAATATATTCAAATATAAACTACACAGAAGCATTCTGTGAAACTTCTTTCTGATCTCTGCATTCAACTAACTGAGTTAAACCTTGCTTTTGATTGAGCCGTTCTGAAACACTCTTTCTGGAGAAAATGCAATTGGACATTCTTATCGCTAAGAGGCCTATATTGGGAAAAAGAATATCTACACATAAAAACTACACAGAAGCATTCTGTGAAACTTCTTTCTGTTCTGTGCATTCAACTAAAAGAGTTGAACATTAGTTTTGATTGAGCCGTTCTGAAACACTCTTTCTGTAGAAAATGAAAGTGGAGATTCGGAGCGCTAAGAGGGTAATAGTGGAAAAAGGAATATCTTCAAATATAAACTACACAGAATCATTCTGTGAAACTTCTTTCTGATCTGAGCATTCAGCTAACAGAGCTAAACCATAGTTTTGATTGAGCAGTTTTGAAACACTCTGTCTGTAGAAAATGCAACTGGACATTCGGAGCGCTAAGTGGGTAATAATGGAAAAAGGAATATGTTCAAATATAAACTACATAGAAGCATTGTATGAAACTCCTTTCTGTTCTGTGCATTCAACTAACAGAGTTGAAACTTACTTTTGATTGAGCCGTTCTGAAACACTCTTTCTGTAGTAACTGCAATTGGACATTCTGAGAGCTAAGAGGCCTACATTGGGAAAAAGAATATCTTCTAATAAAAACTACACAGAAGCATTCTGTGAAACATACTTCTGATCTGTGCATTCAGTTAACAGAGCTAAACCATACTTTTGATTGAGCAGTTATGAAAGACTCTTTGTGTAGAAAATGCAAGTGGACCTTCGGATCGCTAAGATTGTAATAGAGGAAAAAGGAATATCTCCAATTAAAAACTACACAGAAGCATTCTCTGAAACCCCTTTTTGTTCTCTGCATTCAACTAACAGAGTTCAGCCTTACTTTTGAAGGAGCAGTTCTGAAACACTCTTTGTGTAGAAACTGGAAGTGGATATTCGGAGTGCTAAGTGGGTAATAGTCAAAAAATTAATATCTTCAACTAAATTCTACACAGAAGCATTCTGTGAAACTTCTTTCTGTTCTGTGCATTCAACTAAAAGAGGTGAACCTTACTTTTAAATGAGCCGATCTGAAACACTCTTTCTATAGAAACTGCAATTGGACATTCTGAGCGCTAAGAGGCCTATATTGGTTAAAATAATATCTTCATATAAACACTATACAGAAGCATTCTGTGAAACTTCTTTCTGATCTGTGCATTCAGCTAAGAGAGTTAAACCATACTTTTGATTGAGCAGTTCTGAAACACTCTTTCTGTAGAAAATGCAACTGGACATTTGGAGCGCTAAGTGGGTAATAGTGGAAAAAGGAATATCTTCAAATATAAACTACACAGAATCATTCTGTGAAACTTAATTCTGATCTGTGCATTCAGAAAACAGAATTAAACCATACTTATGATTGAGCAGTTCTGAACACTCTTTCTGTAGAAAATGCAACTGCATATTAGGAGTGCTAAGTGGGTAGTAGTGGAAAAAGTAATATATTCAAATATAAACTACACAGAAGCATTGTATGAAACGCCTTTCTGTTCTGTGCATTCAACTAACAGAGTTGAACCTTATTTTTGATTGAGCCGTTCTGAAACACTCTTTCTGCACAAAATGCAAGTGGATATTCGGAGTGCTAAGACGGTAATACTGGAAAAAGAATATATGCAACTATAAACTACACAGAAGCATTCTGTGAAACTTCTTTCTATTCTGTGCATTCAACTAACTGAGTTGAACCTTACTTTTGATGGAGCCATTCTGAAACACTCTTTCTGTAGAAACTGCAATTGGACATTCTGAGCGCTAAGAGGCCTATATTGGGAAAAAGAATATCTTCAAATAAAAATTACACAGAAGCATTCTGTGAAACTAATTTCTGATATGGGCATTCAACTAATAGAGTAAAACCATACTTTTGATTGAGCCGTTCTCAACACCCTTTCTGTAGAAAATGCAAGTGGTCTTTCGGAGCGCTAAGAGGGTAATACTGGAAAAAGTAATTTCTTCAAATATAAACTACACAGAATCATTCTGTGAAACTTCTTTCTGATCTGTGCATTCAGCTAACAGAGTTAAACCATACTTTTGATTGAGCAGTTCTGAACATTCTTTCTGTGGAAAATGCAACTGGACATTTGGAGCGCTAAGAGGGTAGTAATGGAAAAAGAATATATTCAAATATAAACTACACAGAAGCATTCTGTGAAACTTCTTTCTGATCTGAGCATTCAGCTAACAGAATTAAACCATACTTTTGATTGAGCAGTTCTGAAACACTCTTTCTGTAGAAAATGCAACTGGACATTTGGAGTGCTAAGAGGGTAATAGTGGAAAAAGGAATATCTTCAAATATAAACTACACAGAATAATTCTGTGAAACTTATTTCTGATCTGTGCATTCAGCTAACAGAGTTAAAACATACTTTTGATTGAGCAGTTCTGAACACTCTTTCTGTAGAAAATGCAACTGGATATATGGAGCGCTAAGAGGGTAGTAGTGGAAAAAGGTATATATACAAATATAAACTACACAGAAGCATTGTATGAAACTTCTTTCTGTTCTGTGCATTCAACTAACAGATTTGAACCTTATTTTTGATTGAGCGATTCTGAAACACTCTTTCTGTAGAAAATGCAAGTGGATATTCGGAGCGCTAAGACGGTAATACTGGAAGAGGAATATATTCAAATATAAACTACACAGAAGCATTCTGTGAAACTACTTTCTGTTCTGTGCATTCAACTAACTGAGTTGAACCTTACTTTTGATGGAGCCGTTCTGAAACACTCTTTCTGTATTAACTGCAATTGGACATTCTAAGCGCTAAGAGGCCTATATTCGGAAAAATAATATCTTCAAATAAAAATTACACAGCAGCATTGTGTGAAACTTATTTCTGATATGTGCATTCAGCTAACAGAGTTAAACCATACTTTTGATTGAGCAGTTCTGAACACTCTTTCTGTAGAAAATGCAACTGGACATTTGGAGCGCTAAGAGGGTAGTAGTTGAAAAAGAATATATTCATATATAAACTACAGAGAAACATTCTGTGAAACTTTTTCTGTTCTGAGCATTCAGCTAACAGAGTTAAACCATACATTTGATTGAGCAGTTTTGAAACACTCTGTCTGTAGAAAATGCAACTGGACATTCGGAGCGCTAAGTGGGTAATAGTGGAAAAAGGAATATGTTCAAATATAAACTACACAGAAGCATTGTATGAAACAACTTTGTGTTTTGTACATTCAACTAACAGAGTTGAACCTTACTTTTGATTGAGCCGTTCTTAAACACTGTTTCTGTAGAAACTGTAATTGGACATTCTGAGCGCTAGGAGTCCTATATTGCGAAAAATAATATATTCAAATAAAAACTACACAGAAGCATTGTGTGAAACTTTTTTGTGATATGTGCATTCAGCTAACAGAGTTAAACCATACATTTGATTGCACAGTTCTGAACACTCTTTCTGTAGAAAATGCAAGTGGACATTCGGAGCGCTAAGAGGGTAATAGTGGAAAAAGCAATATATTCATATATAAACTACACAGAAGCATTCTGTGAAACTTCTTTCTGATCTCTGCATTCAACTAACTGAGTTAAACCTTGTTTTTGATTGAGCCGTTCTGAAACTCTCTTTCGGTAGAAAATGCAATTGGACATTCTGAGCGCTAAGAGGCCTATATTGGGAAAAAGAATATCTACACATAAAAACTACACAGAAGCCTTCTGTGAAACTTTTTCTGTTCTGTGCTTTCAACTAAAAGTGTTGAACCTTTGTTTTGATTGAGCCGTTCTGAAACACTCTTTCTGTAGAAAATGAAAGTGGACATTCGGAGCGCTAAGATTGTATTAGTGGAAAAAGGTATATCTCCAAATAAAAACTACACAGAAGCATTCTCTGAAACTTATTTCTGATCTGTGCATTCAGTTAACAGATCTAAGCCATACTTTTGATTGAGCAGTTATGAAACACTCTTTGTGTAGAAAATGCAAGGGTACCTTCGGAGCACTAAGATTGTAATAGAGGAAAAAGGAATATCTCCAAATAAAAACTACACAGAAGCATTCTCAGAAACTCCTTTCTGTTCTCTGAATTCTACTAACAGAGTTTAGCCTTACTTTTGAAGGAACAGTTCTGAAACACTCTTTGTGTAGAAACTGCCAGTGGACATTCGGAGCGCTAAGTGGGTAATAGTCAATAAAGGAATATCTTCAACTAAATACTACACAGAAGCATTCTGTGAAACTTCTTTCTGTTCTGTGCATTCAACTAAAAGAAGTGAACCTTAATTTTCATTGAGCCGTTCTGAAACACTCTTTCTATAGAAACTGCAATTGGACATTCTGAGCGCTAAGAGGCATATATTGGTAAAAAGAATATTTTCATATAAACACTACACAGAAGCATTCTGTTAAACTTCTTTCTGATCTGTGCATTCAGCTAACAGAGTTAAACCACACTTTTGATTGAGCAGTTCTGAAACACTCTTTCTGTAGAAAATGCTACTGGACATTTGGAGCGCTAAGTGGGTAATAGTGGAAAAAGGAATATGTTCAAATATAAACTACACAGAAGCATTCTGTGAAACTTCTTTCTGTTCTGTGCATTCAAATAACTGAGTTGAACCTTACTTTTGATGGAGCCGTTCTGAAACACTCTTTCTGTAGAAACTGCAATTGGACATTCTAAGCGCTAAGAGGCCTATATTCGGAAAAATAATATCTTCAAATAAAAATTACACAGCAGCATTGTGTGAAACTTATTTCTGATATGTGCATTCAGCTAACAGAGTTAAACCATACTTTTGATTGAGCAGTTCTGAACACTCTTTCTGTAGAAAATGCAACTGGACATTTGGAGCGCTAAGAGGGTAGTAGTTGAAAAAGAATATATTCAAATATAAACTACAGAGAAACATTCTGTGAAACTTTTTCTGTTCTGAGCATTCAGCTAACAGAGTTAAACCATACATTTGATTGAGCAGTTTTGAAACACTCTGTCTGTAGAAAATGCAACTGGACATTCGGAGCGCTAAGTGGGTAATAGTGGAAAAAGGAATATGTTCAAATATAAACTACACAGAAGCATTGTATGAAACAACTTTGTGTTTTGTACATTCAACTAACAGAGTTGAACCTTACTTTTGATTGAGCCGTTCTTAAACACTGTTTCTGTAGAAACTGTAATTGGACATTCTGAGCGCTAGGAGTCCTATATTGCGAAAAATAATATATTCAAATAAAAACTACACAGAAGCATTGTGTGAAACTTTTTTGTGATATGTGCATTCAGCTAACAGAGTTAAACCATACATTTGATTGCAGAGTTCTGAACACTCTTTCTGTAGAAAATGCAAGTGGACATTCGGAGCGCTAAGAGGGTAATAGTGGAAAAAGCAATATATTCATATATAAACTACACAGAAGCATTCTGTGAAACTTCTTTCTGATCTCTGCATTCAACTAACTGAGTTAAACCTTGTTTTTGATTGAGCCGTTCTGAAACTCTCTTTCTGTAGAAAATGCAATTGGACATTCTGAGCGCTAAGAGGCCTATATTGGGAAAAAGAATATCTACACATAAAAACTACACAGAAGCCTTCTGTGAAACTTTTTCTGTTCTGTGCTTTCAACTAAAAGTGTTGAACCTTTGTTTTGATTGAGCCGTTCTGAAACACTCTTTCTGTAGAAAATGAAAGTGGACATTCGGAGCGCTAAGATTGTATTAGTGGAAAAATGTATATCTCCAAATAAAAACTACACAGAAGCATTCTCTGAAACTTATTTCTGATCTGTGCATTCAGTTAACAGATCTAAGCCATACTTTTGATTGAGCAGTTATGAAACACTCTTTGTGTAGAAAATGAAAGGGTACCTTCGGAGCACTAAGATTGTAATAGAGGAAAAAGGAATATCTCCAAATAAAAACTACACAGAAGCATTCTCAGAAACTCCTTTCTGTTCTCTGAATTCAACTAACAGAGTTTAGCCTTACTTTTGAAGGAACAGTTCTGAAACACTCTTTGTGTAGAAACTGCCAGTGGACATTCGGAGCGCTAAGTGGGTAAAGGTCAATAAAGGAATATCTTCAACTAAATACTACACAGAAGCATTCTGTGAAACTTCTTTCTGTTCTGTGCATTCAACTAAAAGAAGTGAACCTTAATTTTCATTGAGCCGTTCTGAAACACTCTTTCTATAGAAACTGCAATTGGACATTCTGAGCGCTAAGAGGCATATATTGGTAAAAAGAATATTTTCATATAAACACTACACAGAAGCATTCTGTTAAACTTCTTTCTGATCTGTGCATTCAGCTAACAGAGTTAAACCACACTTTTGATTGAGCAGTTCTGAAACACTCTTTCTGTAGAAAATGCTACTGGACATTTGGAGCGCTAAGTGGGTAATAGTGGAAAAAGGAATATGTTCAAATATAAACTACACAGAAGCATTCTGTGAAACTTCTTTCTGTTCTGTGCATTCAAATAACTGAGTTGAACCTTACTTTTGATGGAGCCGTTCTGAAACACTCTTTCTGTAGAAACTGCAATTGGATATTCTGAGCGCTAAGAGGCCTATATTTGGAAAAAGAATATCTTCAAATAAAAACTACACAGAAGCATTCTGTGAAACTTATTTCTGATATGGGCATTCAACTAATAGAGTAAAACCATACCTTTGATTGAGCCGTTCTGAACACTCTTTCTGTAGAAAATGCAAGGGGACATTCGGAGCTCTAAGAGGGTAATACTGGAAAAAGTAATATCTTCAAATATAAACTACACAGAATCATTCTGTGAAACTTCTTTCTGATCTGTGCATTCAGCTAACAGAGTTAAACCATACTTTTGATTGAGAAGTTCTGAACACTCTTTCTGTAGAAAATGCAAATGGACATTTGGAGCGCTAAGAAGGTAGTAGTGGAAAAAGAATATATTCAAATATAAACTACACAGAAGCATTCTGTGAAACTTCTTTCTGATCTGAGCATTCAGCTAAAAGAGTTAAACCATTCTTTTGATTGAGCAGTTTTGAAACACTCTGTCTGTAGAAAATGCAACCGGACATTCGGAGTGCTAAGTGGGTAATAGTGGAAAAAGGAATGTGTTCAAATATAAACTACACAGAAGCATTGTATGAAATATCTTTCTCTTCTGTACATTCAACTAACAGAGTTGAACCTTTCTTTTGATTGAGCCGTTCTTAAACACTCTTTCTGTAGAAACGGTAATTGGACATTCTGAGCGCTAAGAGGCCTATATTGTGAAAAATAATATATTCAAATAAAAATTACACAGAAGCATTGTGTGAAACTTATTTGTGATATGTGCATTCAGCTAACAGAGTTAAACCATACTTTTGATTGCACAGTTCTGAATACTCTTGCTGTAGAAAATGCAAGTGGACATTCCGAGCGCTAAGAGGGTAATAGTGGAAAAAGCAATATATCCAAATGTAAACTACACAGAAGCATTCTGTGAAACTTCTTTCTGTTCTCTGCATTCAACTAACTGAGTTGAACCTTGCTTTTGTTTGAGCCGTTCTGAAACACTCTTTCTGTAGAAAATGCAATTGGACATTCTGAGCGCTAAGAGGCCTATATTGGGAAAAAGAATATCTACAAATAAAAACTACACAGAAGCATTCTGTGAAACTTCTTTCTGTTCTGTGCATTCAACTAAAAGTGTTGAACCTTAGTTTTGATTGAGCCGTTCTGAAACACTCTATCTGTAGAAAATGCAAGTGGACATTCGGAGCGCTAAGATTGTAATAGTGGAAAAAGGAATATCTCCAAATAAAAACTACACAGAAGCATTCTCTGAAACTCCTTTCTGTTCTCTGCATTCAACTAACAGAGCTGAGTCTCAGTTTTGAAGGAGCAGTTCTGAAACACTCTTTGCGTAGAACTGCCAGTGGACATTCGGAGCGCTAATACGGTAATAGTCGAAAAAGGAATATCTTCAACTAAATACTTCACAGAAGCATTCTGTGAAACTCCTTTCTGTTCTGTGCATTCAACTAAAAGAGTTGAACCTTAGTTTTGATTGAGCCGTTCTGAAACACTCTTTCTGTAGAAAATGAAAGTGGAGATTCGGAGCGCTAAGAGGGTAATAGTGGAAAAAGGACTATCTTCAAATATAAACTACACAGAATCATTCTGTGAAACTTCTTTCTGATATGTGCATTCAGCTAACAGAGTTAAAAAATACTTTTGATAGAGCAGTTCTGAACACTCTTTCTGTAGAAAATGCAACTGGACATTTGGAACGCTAAGAGGGTAGTAGTGGAAAAAATAATATATTCAAATATAAGCTACACAGAAGCATTCTGTGAAACTTCTTTCTGATCTGAGCATTCAGCTAACAGAGTTAAACCATACTTTTGATTGAGGAGATTTGAAACACTCTGTCTGTAGAAAATGCAACTAGACATTCGGAGCGCTAAGTGGGTAATAATGGAAAAAGAATATGTTCAAATATAAACTACACAGAAGCATTGTATGAAACTTCTTTCTGTTCTGTGCATTCAAGTAACAGAAGTGAACCTTACTTTTGATTGAGCCGTTCTGAAACACTCGTTCTGTAGAAACTGCAATTGGGCATTCTGAGCTCTAAGAGGCCTATATTGGGAAAAAAAATATCTTCAAATAAAAACTACATAGCAGCATTGTGTGAAACTTATTTCTGATATGTGCATTCAGCTAACAGAGTTAAACGATACTTTTGATTGCGCACTTCAGAACACTCTTTCTGTAGAAAATGCAAGTGGACATTCGGAGCGCTAATACGGTAATAGTGGAAAAAGGAATATATTCAATTATAAACTACAGAGAAGCATTCTGTGAAACTTCTTTCTGTTCTGTGCATTCAACTAAAAGAGTTGAACCTTAGTTTTGATTGAGCCGTTCTGAAACACTCTTTCTGTAGAAAATGAAAGTGGAGATTCGGAGCGCCAAGAGGGTATTAGTGGAAAAAGGATTATCTTCAAATATAAACTACACAGAAGCATTGTATGGAACTTCTTTCTGTTCTGTGCATTCAACTAACAGAGTTGAACCTTACTTTCGATTGAGCCATTCTGAAACACTCTTTCTGTAGAAAATGCAACTGGACATTTGGAGCGTTAAGAGGGTAGTAGTGGAAAAAGGAATATATTCAAATATAAACTACAAAGAAGCATTCTGTGAAACTTCTTTCTGATCTGAGAATTCAGCTAACAGAGTTAAACCATACTATTGACTGAAAAGTTTTGAAACACTCTGTCTGTAGAAAATGCAACTGGACATTCGGAGCGCTAATTGGGTAATAGTGGAAAAAGGAATATGTTCAAATATAAACTACACAGAAGCATTGTATGAAACATCTTTCTGTTCTGTACATTCAACTAACAGATTTGAAACTTACTTTTGATTTAGCCGTTCTGAAACACTCATTCTATAGAAACTGCAATTGGACATTCTGAGCCCTAAGAGGCCCATATTGGGAAAAATGATATATTCAAATAAAAACTACACAGAAGCATTGCGTGAAACTTATTTCTGATATGTGCATTCAGCTAACAGAGTTAAACCATACAAAAAAAAAAAAAAAAAAAACCATACTTTTGATTGCGCAGTTCTGAACACTCTTTCTGTACAAAATGCAAGTTGACATTCGGAGCGCTAAGAGGGTAATAGTGGAAAAAGCAATATACTCAAATATAAACTACACAGAAACATTCTGTGAAACTTCTTTCTGTTCTCTGCATTCAACTAACTGAGTTGAACCTTGCTTTTGATTGAGCCGTTCTGGAACACTCTTTCTGTAGAAAATGCAATTGGACATTCTGAGCGCTAAGAGGCCTATATTGGGAAAAAGAATATCTACAAATAAAAACTACACAGAAGCATTCTGTGAAACTTCTTTCTGTTCTGTGCATTCAACTAAGAGTGTTGAACCTTAGTTTTGATTGAGCCGTTCTGAAACTCTCTTTCTGTAGAAAATGCAAGTGGACATTCGGAGCGCTAAGATTGTAATAGTGGAAAAAGGAATATCTACAAATAAAAACTACACAGAAGCATTCTCTGAAACTCCTTTCTGTTCTCTGCATTCAACTAACAGAGCTGAGCCTTTCTTTTGATGGAGCCGTCCTGAAACACTCTTTCTGTAGAAACTGCCAGTGGAAATTCAGAGCGCTAAGAGGGTGATAGTCGAAAAACGAATATCTTCAACGAAATACTACACAGAAGCATTCTGTGAAACTCCTTTCTGTTCTGTGCATTCAACTAAAAGAGTTGAATCTTAGTTTTGATTGAGCCGTTCTGAAACACTCTTTCTGTAGAAAATGAAAGTGGAGATTCGGAGCGCTAAGAGGGTAATAGTGGAAAAAGTAATATCTTCAAATATAAACTACACAGAATTATTCTGTGAAACTTCTTTCTGATATGTGCATTCAGCTAACAGAGTTAAACCATACTTTTCATTGAGCAGTTCTGAACACTCTTTCTGTAGAAAATGCAACTGGACATTTGGAGCGCTAACAGGGTAGTAGTGGAAAAAGGAATATATTCAAATATAAGCTACACAGAAGCATTCTGTGAAACTTCTTTCTGATCTTAGAATTCAGCTAACAGAGTTAAACCATACTTTTGATTGAGGAGATTTGAAGCACTCCGTCTGTAGAAAATGCAACTGGACATTCGGAGCACTAAGTGGGTAATAATGGAAAAAGGAATATGTTCAAATATAAACTACACAGAAGTATTGTATGAAACTTCTTTCTGTTCTGTGCATTCAAGTAACAGAGTTGAACCTTACTTTTGATTGGCCGTTCTGAAACACTCGTTCTGTAGAAACTGCAATTGGGCATTCTGAGCTCTAAGAGGCCTATTTTGGGAAAAATAATATCTTCAAATAAAAACTACATAGCAGCATTGTGTGAAACTTATTTCTGATATGTGCATTCAGCTAACAGAGTTAAACGATACTTTTGATTGCACAGTTCTGAACACTCTTTCTGTAGAAAATGCAAGTGGACATTCGGAGCGCTAATACAGTAATAGTGGAAAAAGGAATATATTCAATTATAAACTACACAAAAGCATTCTGTGAAACTTCTTTCTGTTCTGTGCATTCAACTAAAAGAGTTGAACCTTAGTTTTGATTGAGCCGTTCTGAAACACTCTTTCTGTAGAAAATGAAACTGGAGATTCGGAGCGCTAAGAGGGTAATAGTGGAAAAAGGATTATCTTCAAATATAAACTACACAGAATTATTCTGTGAAACTTCTTTCTGATATGTGCATTCAGCTAACAGAGTTAAACCATACTTTTGATAGAGCAGTTCTGAACACTCTTTCTGTAGAAAATGCAACTGGACATTTGGAGCGCTAAGAGGGTAGTAGTGGAAAAAGGCATATATTCAAATATAAGCTACACAGAAGCATTCTGTGAAACTTCTTTCTGATCTGAGCATTCAGCTAACAGAGTTAAACCATACTTTTGATTGAGCAGTTTTGAAACACTCTGTCTGTAGAAAATGCAACTGGACATTCGTAGCGCTAAGTGGGTAATAGTGGAAAAAAAAATATATTCAAATATAAACTACACAGAAGCATTGTATGGAACTTCTTTCTGTTCTGTGCATTCAACTAACAGAGTTGAACCTTACTTTTGATGGAGCCGTTGTGAAACACTCTTTCTGTAGAAACTGCAATTGGACATTCTGACTGCTAAAAGGCCTATATTGGGGAAAAGAATATCTACAAATAAAATCTACACAGAAGCATTCTGTGAAACTTCTTTCGGATCTGTGCATTCAACTAACAGAGTAAAACCATACTTTTGATTGAGCCGTTCTGAACACTCTTTCTGTAGAAAATGCAAGTGGACATTCGGAGCGCTAAGAGGGTAATAGTTGAAAAAGGAATATATTCAAACATAAACTACACAGAAGCATTCTGTGAAACTTCTTTCTGTTCTGTGCATTCAACTAACAGAGTTGAACCTTACTTTTGATTGATCCGTTCTGAAACACTCTTTCTGTAGAAACTGCAATTGGACTTTCTAAGTGCTAAGAGGCCTATATTGTTAAAAAGAATATCTTCAAATAAAAACTACACAGAAGCATTCTGTGAAACTTATTTCTGATCTGTGCATTCAGTTAACAGAGCTAAACCATACTTTTGATTGAGCAGTTATGAAACACTCTTTGTGTAGAAAATGCAAGTGGACCTTCGGAGCGCTAAGATTGTAATAGAAGATAAAGGAATATCTCCAAATAAAAACCACACAGAAGCGTTCTCTGAAACTCCTTTCTGTTCTCTGAATTCAACTAACAGAGTTTAGCCTTACTTTTGAAGGAGCAGTTCTGAAACACTCTTTGTGTAGAAACTGCCATTGGACATTCGGAGCGCTAAGTGGGTAATAGTCAATAAAGGAATATCTTCAACTAAGTACTACACAGAAGCATTCTGTGAAACTCCTTTCTGTTCTGTTTGTTCAACTAAAAGAGGTGAACCTTACTTTTCATTGAGCCGTTCTGAAACACTCTTTCTATAGAAACTGCAATTGGACATTCTGAGCGCTAAGAGGCCTATATTGGTAAAAAGAATATTTTCATATAAACACTACACAGAAGCATTCTGTGAAACTTCTTTCTGATCTGTGCATTCAGCTAACAGAGTTAAACCATACTTTTGATTGAGCAGTTCTGAACACTCTTTCTGTACAAAATACAACCGGACATTTGGAGCGCTAAGAGGGTAGTAGTGGAAAAAGGAATATATTCAAATATAAACTACACAGAAGCATTGTATGAAACTTCTTTCTCTTCTGTGCATTCAACTAACAGAGTTGAACCTTATTTTTGATTGAGCCGTTCTGAAACACTCTTTCTGTAGAAAATGCAAGTGGATATTTGGAGCGCTAAGATGGTTATACTGGAAAAGGAATATATTCAAATATAAACTACACAGAAGCATTCTGTGAAACTACTTTCTGTTCTGTGCATTCAACTAACTGAGCTGAACCTTACTTTTCATGGAGCCGTTCTGAAACACTCTTTCTGTAGAAACTGCAATTGGACATTCTGAGCGCTAAGAGGCCTATATTGGGAAAAAGAATATCTTCAAATAAAAACTTCACAGAAGCATTCTGTGAAACTTATTTCTGATATGGGCATTCAACTAATAGAGTAAAACCATACTTTTGACTGAGCCGTTCTGAACACTCTTTCTGTAGAAAATGCAAGTGGACATTCCGAGCGCTAAGAGGGTAATACTAGAAAAAGTAATATCTTCAAATATAAACTACACAGAATCATTCTGTGAAACTTCTTTCGGATCTGTGCATTCAGCTAACAGAATTAAACCATACTTTTCATTGAGCAGTTCTGAACACTCTTTCTGTAGAAAATGCAAGTGGACATTCCGAGCGCTAAGAGGGTAATACTAGAAAAAGTAATATCTTCAAATATAAACTACACGGAAGCATTCTGTGAAACTTCTTTCTGATCTGAGCATTCAGCTAACAGAGTTAAACCATACTTTTGACTGAGGAGTTTTGAAACACTCTGTCTGTAGAAAATACAACTGGACATTTGGAGCGATAAGTGGGTAATAGTGGAAAAAGGAATATGTTCAAATATAAACTACACAGAAGCATTGTATGAAACATCTTTCTGTTCTGTACATTCAACTAACTGAGTTGAACCTTACTTTTGATTGAGCCGTTCTTAAACACTGTTTCTGTAGAAACTGCAATTGGACATTCTGAGCCCTAAGAGGCCTATATTGGGAAAAATAATATATTCAAATAAAAACTACACAGAGGCATTGTGTGAAACTTATTTCTGATATGTGCATTCAGCTAACAGAGTTAAACCATACTTTTGATTGCGCAGTTCTGAACACTCTTTCTGTAGAAAATGCAAGTTGACATTCGGAGCGCTAAGAGGGTAATAGTGAAAAAAGCAATATACTCAAATATAAACTACACAGAAGCATTCTGTGAAACTTCTTTCTGTTCTCTGCATTCAACTAACTGAGTTGAACCTTGCTTTTGATTGAGCCGTTCTGGAACACTCTTTCTGTAGAAAATGCAATTGGACATTCTGAGCGCTAAGAGGCCTATATTGGGAAAAAGAATATCAACAAATAAAAACTACACAGAAGCATTCTGTGAAACTTCTTTCTGTTCTGTGCATTCAACTAAAAGTGTTGAACCTTAGTTTTGATTGAGCCGTTCTGAAACACTGTTTCTGTAGAAAATGAAAGTGGACATTCGGAGCGCTAAGTTAGTAATAGTGGAAAAAGGAATATCTCCAAATAAAAACTACACAGAAGCATTCTCTGAAACTCCTTTCTGTTCTCTGCATTCAACTAACAGAGCTGAGCCTTACTTTTGATTGAGCAGTTATGAAACACTCTTTGTGTAGAAAATGCAAGGGTACCTTCGGAGCACTAAGATTGTAATAGAGGAAAAAGGAATATCTCCAAATAAAAACTACACAGAAGCATTCTCAGAAACTCCTTTCTGTTCTCTGAATTCAACTAACAGAGTTTAGCCTTACTTTTGAAGGAACAGTTCTGAAACACTCTTTGTGTAGAAACTGCCAGTGGACATTCGGAGCGCTAAGTGGGTAATAGTCAATAAAGGAATATCTTCAACTAAATACTACACAGAAGCATTCTGTGAAACTTCTTTCTGTTCTGTGCATTCAACTAAAAGAAGTGAACCTTAATTTTCATTGAGCCGTTCTGAAACACTCTTTCTATAGAAACTGCAATTGGACATTCTGAGCGCTAAGAGGCATATATTGGTAAAAAGAATATTTTCATATAAACACTACACAGAAGCATTCTGTTAAACTTCTTTCTGATCTGTGCATTCAGCTAACAGAGTTAAACCACACTTTTGATTGAGCAGTTCTGAAACACTCTTTCTGTAGAAAATGCTACTGGACATTTGGAGCGCTAAGTGGGTAATAGTGGAAAAAGGAATATGTTCAAATATAAACTACACAGAAGCATTCTGTGAAACTTCTTTCTGTTCTGTGCATTCAAATAACTGAGTTGAACCTTACTTTTGATGGAGCCGTTCTGAAACACTCTTTCTGTAGAAACTGCAATTGGATATTCTGAGCGCTAAGAGGCCTATATTGGGAAAAAGAATATCTTCAAATAAAAACTACACAGAAGCATTCTGTGAAACTTATTTCTGATATGGGCATTCAACTAATAGAGTAAAACCATACCTTTGATTGAGCCGTTCTGAACACTCTTTCTGTAGAAAATGCAAGGGGACTTTCAGAGCTCTAAGAGGGTAATACTGGAAAAAGTAATATCTTCAAATATAAACTACACAGAATCATTCTGTGAAACTTCTTTCTGATCTGTGCATTCAGCTAACAGAGTTAAACCATACTTTTGATTGAGAAGTTCTGAACACTCTTTCTGTAGAAAATGCAACTGGACATTTGGAGCGCTAAGAAGGTAGTAGTGGAAAAAGAATATATTCAAATATAAACTACACAGAAGCATTCTGTGAAACTTCTTTCTGATCTGAGCATTCAGCTAAAAGAGTTAAACCATTCTTTTGATTGAGCAGTTTTGAAACACTCTGTCTGTAGAAAATGCAACCGGACATTCGGAGTGCTAAGTGGGTAATAGTGGAAAAAGGAATATGTTCAAATATAAACTACACAGAAGCATTGTATGAAATATCTTTCTCTTCTGTACATTCAACTAACAGAGTTGAACCTTTCTTTTGATTGAGCCGTTCTTAAACATTCTTTCTGTAGAAACGGTAATTGGACATTCTGAGCACTAAGAGGCCTATATTGTGAAAAATAATATATTCAAATAAAAATTACACAGAAGCATTGTGTGAAACTTATTTGTGATATGTGCATTCAGCTAACAGAGTTAAACCATACTTTTGATTGCACAGTTCTGAATACTCTTTCTGTAGAAAATGCAAGTGGACATTCCGAGCGCTAAGAGGGTAATAGTGGAAAAAGCAATATATCCAAATGTAAACTACACAGAAGCATTCTGTGAAACTTCTTTCTGTTCTCTGCATTCAACTAACTGAGTTGAACCTTGCTTTTGTTTGAGCCGTTCTGAAACACTCTTTCTGTAGAAAATGCAATTGGACATTCTGAGCGCTAAGAGGCCTATATTGGGAAAAAGAATATCTACAAATAAAAACTACACAGAAGCATTCTGTGAAACTTCTTTCTGTTCTGTGCATTCAACTAAAAGTGTTGAACCTTAGTTTTGATTGAGCCGTTCTGAAACACTCTATCTGTAGAAAATGCAAGTGGACATTCGGAGCGCTAAGATTGTAATAGTGGAAAAAGGAATATCTCCAAATAAAAACTACACAGAAGCATTCTCTGAAACTCCTTTCTGTTCTCTGCATTCAACTAACAGAGCTGAGTCTCAGTTTTGAAGGAGCAGTTCTGAAACACTCTTTGCGTAGAACTGCCAGTGGACATTCGGAGCGCTAATACGGTAATAGTCGAAAAAGGAATATCTTCAACTAAATACTTCACAGAAGCATTCTGAGAAACTCCTTTCTGTTCTGTGCATTCAACTAAAAGAGTTGAACCTTAGTTTTGATTGAGCCGTTCTGAAACACTCTTTCTGTAGAAAATGAAAGTGGAGATTCGGAGCGCTAAGAGGGTAATAGTGGAAAAAGGACTATCTTCAAATATAAACTACACAGAATCATTCTGTGAAACTTCTTTCTGATATGTGCATTCAGCTAACAGAGTTAAAAAATACTTTTGATAGAGCAGTTCTGAACACTCTTTCTGTAGAAAATGCAACTGGACATTTGGAACGCTAAGAGGGTAGTAGTGGAAAAAATAATATATTCAAATATAAGCTACACAGAAGCATTCTGTGAAACTTCTTTCTGATCTGAGCATTCAGCTAACAGAGTTAAACCATACTTTTGATTGAGGAGATTTGAAACACTCTGTCTGTAGAAAATGCAACTAGACATTCGGAGCGCTAAGTGGGTAATAATGGAAAAAGAATATGTTCAAATATAAACTACACAGAAGCATTGTATGAAACTTCTTTCTGTTCTGTGCATTCAAGTAACAGAAGTGAACCTTACTTTTGATTGAGCCGTTCTGAAACACTCGTTCAGTAGAAACTGCAATTGGGCATTCTGAGCTCTAAGAGGCCTATATTGGGAAAAAAAATATCTTCAAATAAAAACTACATAGCAGCATTGTGTGAAACTTATTTCTGATATGTGCATTCAGCTAACAGAGTTAAACGATACTTTTGATTGCGCACTTCAGAACACTCTTTCTGTAGAAAATGCAAGTGGACATTCGGAGCGCTAATACGGTAATAGTGGAAAAAGGAATATATTCAATTATAAACTACAGAGAAGCATTCTGTGAAACTTCTTTCTGTTCTGTGCATCCAACTAAAAGAGTTGAACCTTAGTTTTGATTGAGCCGTTCTGAAACACTCTTTCTGTAGAAAATGAAAGTGGAGATTCGGAGCGCTAAGAGGGTATTAGTGGAAAAAGGATTATCTTCAAATATAAACTACACAGAATCATTCTGTGAAACTTCTTTCTGATATGTGCATTCAGCTAACAGAGTTAAACCATACTTTTGATAGAGCAGTTCTGAACACTCTTTCTGTAGAAAATGCAACTGGACATTTGGAGCGCTAAAAGGGTAGTAGTGGAAAAAGGAATATATTCAAATATAAGCTACACAGAAGCATTCTGTGAAACTTCTTTCTGATCTGAGCATTCAGCGAACAGAGTTAAACCATACTTTTGATTGAGGAGATTTGAAACACTCTGTCTGTAGAAAATGCAAATGGACATTCGGAGCGCTAAGTGGGTAATAATGGAAAAAGGAATATGTTCAAACATAAACTACACAGAAGCATTGTATGGAACTTCTTTCTGTTCTGTGCATTCAACTAACAGAGTTGAACCTTACTTTCGATTGAGCCGTTCTGAAACACTCTTTCTGTAGAAAATGCAACTGGACATTTGGAGCGCTAAGAGGGTAGTAGTGGAAAAAGGAATATATTCAAATATAAACTACAAAGAAGCATTCTGTGAAACTTCTTTCTGATCTGAGAATTCAGCTAACAGAGTTAAACCATACTATTGACTGAAAAGTTTTGAAACACTCTGTCTGTAGAAAATGCAACTGGACATTCGGAGCGCTAATTGGGTAATAGTGGAAAAAGGAATATGTTCAAATATAAACTACACAGAAGCATTGTATGAAACATCTTTCTGTTCTGTACATTCAACTAACAGATTTGAACCTTACTTTTGATTTAGCCGTTCTGAAACACTCATTCTATAGAAACTGCAATTGGACATTCTGAGCCCTAAGAGGCCCATATTGGGAAAAATGATATATTCAAATAAAAACTACACAGAAGCATTGCGTGAAACTTATTTCTGATATGTGCATTCAGCTAACAGAGTTAAACCATACAAAAAAAAAAAAAAAAAAACCATACTTTTGATTGCGCAGTTCTGAACACTCTTTCTGTACAAAATGCAAGTTGACATTCGGAGCGCTAAGAGGGTAATAGTGGAAAAAGCAATATACTCAAATATAAACTACACAGAAGCATTCTGTGAAACTTCTTTCTGTTCTCTGCATTCAACTAACTGAGTTGAACCTTGCTTTTGATTGAGCCGTTCTGGAACACTCTTTCTGTAGAAAATGCAATTGGACATTCTGAGCGCTAAGAGGCCTATATTGGGAAAAAGAATATCTACAAATAAAAACTACACAGAAGCATTCTGTGAAACTTCTTTCTGTTCTGTGCATTCAACTAACAGTGTTGAACCTTAGTTTTGATTGAGCCGTTCTGAAACTCTCTTTCTGTAGAAAATGCAAGTGGACATTCGGAGCGCTAAGATTGTAATAGTGGAAAAAGGAATATCTCCAAATAAAAACTACACAGAAGCATTCTCTGAAACTCCTTTCTGTTCTCTGCATTCAACTAACAGAGCTGAGCCTTACTTTTGATGGAGCCGTCCTGAAACACTCTTTCTGTAGAAACTGCCAGTGGAAATTCAGAGCGCTAAGAGGGTGATAGTCGAAAAACGAATATCTTCAACGAAATACTACACAGAAGCATTCTGTGAAATTCCTTTCTGTTCTGTGCATTCAACTAAATGATTTGAACCTTAGTTTTGATTGAGCCGTTCTGAAACACTCTTTCTGTAGAAAATGAAAGTGGAGATTCGGAGCGCTAAGAGGGTAATAGTGGAAAAAGTAATATCTTCAAATATAAACTACACAGAATTATTCTGTGAAACTTCTTTCTGATATGTGCATTCAGCTAACAGAGTTAAACCATACTTTTCATTGAGCAGTTCTGAACACTCTTTCTGTAGAAAATGCAACTGGACATTTGGAGCGCTAACAGGGTAGTAGTGGAAAAAGGAATATATTCAAATATAAGCTACACAGAAGCATTCTGTGAAACTTCTTTCTGATCTTAGAATTCAGCTAACAGAGTTAAACCATACTTTTGATTGAGGAGATTTGAAACACTCCGTCTGTAGAAAATGCAACTGTACATTCGGAGCACTAAGTGGGTAATAATGGAAAAAGGAATATGTTCAAATATAAACTACACAGAAGTATTGTATGAAACTTCTTTCTGTTCTGTGCATTCAAGTAACAGAGTTGAACCTTACTTTTGATTGGCCGTTCTGAAACACTCGTTCTGTAGAAACTGCAATTGGGCATTCTGAGCTCTAAGAGGACTATATTGGGAAAAATAATATCTTCAAATAAAAACTACATAGCAGCATTGTGTGAAACTTATTTCTGATATGTGCATTCAGCTAACAGAGTTAAACGATACTTTTGATTGCACAGTTCTGAACACTCTTTCTGTAGAAAATGCAAGTGGACATTCGGAGCGCTAATACAGTAATAGTGGAAAAAGGAATATATTCAATTATAAACTACACAGAAGCATTCTGTGAAACTTCTTTCTGTTCTGTGCATTCAACTAAAAGAGTTGAACCTTAGTTTTGATTGAGCCGTTCTGAAACACTCTTTCTGTAGAAAATGAAACTGGAGATTCGGAGCGCTAAGAGGGTAATAGTGGAAAAAGGATTATCTTCAAATATAAACTACACAGAATTATTCTGTGAAACTTCTTTCTGATATGTGCATTCAGCTAACAGAGTTAAACCATACTTTTGATAGAGCAGTTCTGAACACACTTTCTGTAGAAAATGCAACTGGACATTTGGAGCGCTAAGAGGGTAGTAGTGGAAAAAGGCATATATTCAAATATAAGCTACACAGAAGCATTCTGTGAAACTTCTTTCTGATCTGAGCATTCAGCTAACAGAGTTAAACCATACTTTTGATTGAGCAGTTTTGAAACACTCTGTCTGTAGAAAATGCAACTGGACATTCGTAGCGCTAAGTGGGTAATAGTGGAAAAAAAAATATGTTCAAATATAAACTACACAGAAGCATTGTAAGGAACTTCTTTCTGTTCTGTGCATTCAACTAACAGAGTTGAACCTTACTTTTGATGGAGACGTTGTGAAACACTCTTTCTGTAGAAACTGCAATTGGACATTCTGACTGCTAAAAGGCCTATATTGGGAAAAAGAATATCTACAAATAAAATCTACACAGAAGCATTCTGTGAAACTTCTTTCGGATCTGTGCATTCAACTAACAGAGTAAAACCATACTTTTGATTGAGCCGTTCTGAACACTCTTTCTGTAGAAAATGCAAGTGGACATTCGGAGCGCTAAGAGGGTAATAGTTGAAAAAGGAATATATTCAAACATAAACTACACAGAAGCATTCTGTGAAACTTCTTTCTGTTCTGTGCATTCAACTAACAGAGTTGAACCTTACTTTTGATTGATCCGTTCTGAAACACTCTTTCTGTAGAAACTGCAATTGGACTTTCTAAGTGCTAAGAGGCCTATATTGTTAAAAAGAATATCTTCAAATAAAAACTACACAGAAGCATTCTGTGAAACTTATTTCTGATCTGTGCATTCAGTTAACAGAGCTAAACCATACTTTTGATTGAGCAGTTATGAAACACTCTTTGTGTAGAAAATGCAAGTGGACCTTCGGAGCGCTAAGATTGTAATAGAAGATAAAGGAATATCTCCAAATAAAAACCACACAGAAGCGTTCTCTGAAACTCCTTTCTGTTCTCTGAATTCAACTAACAGAGTTTAGCCTTACTTTTGAAGGAACAGTTCTGAAACACTCTTTGTGTAGAAACTGCCATTGGACATTCGGAGCGCTAAGTGGGTAATAGTCAATAAAGGAATATCTTCAACTAAGTACTACACAGAAGCATTCTGTGAAACTCCTTTCTGTTCTGTGCATTCAACTAAAAGAGGTGAACCTTACTTTTCATTGAGCCGTTCTGAAACACTCTTTCTATAGAAACTGCAATTGGACATTCTGAGCGCTAAGAGGCCTATATTGGTAAAAAGAATATTTTCATATAAACACTACACAGAAGCATTCTGTGAAACTTCTTTCTGATCTGTGCATTCAGCTAACAGAGTTAAACCATACTTTTGATTGAGCAGTTCTGAACACTCTTTCTGTACAAAATACAACTGGACATTTGGAGCGCTAAGAGGGTAGTAGTGGAAAAAGGAATATATTCAAATATAAACTACACAAAAGCATTGTATGAAACTTCTTTCTCTTCTGTGCATTCAACTAACAGAGTTGAACCTTATTTTTGATTGAGCCGTTCTGAAACACTCTTTCTGTAGAAAATGCAAGTGGATATTTGGAGCGCTAAGATGGTTATACTGGAAAAGGAATATATTCAAATATAAACTACACAGAAGCATTCTGTGAAACTACTTTCTGTTCTGTGCATTCAACTAACTGAGTTGAACCTTACTTTTCATGGAGCCGTTCTGAAACACTCTTTCTGTAGAAACTGCAATTGGACATTCTGAGCGCTAAGAGGCCTATATTGGGAAAAAGAATATCTTCAAATAAAAACTACACAGAAGCATTCTGTGAAACTTATTTCTGATATGGGCATTCAACTAATAGAGTAAAACCATACTTTTGACTGAGCCGTTCTGAACACTCTTTCTGTAGAAAATGGAAGTGGACATTCCGAGCGCTAAGAGGGTAATACTAGAAAAAGTAATATCTTCAAATATAAACAACACAGAATCATTCTGTGAAACTTCTTTCGGATCTGTGCATTCAGCTAACAGAATTAAACCATACTTTTCATTGAGCAGTTCTGAACACTCTTTCTGTAGATAATGCAACTAGACATTTGGAGCGATAAGAGGGTAGTAGTGGAAAAAGGAATATATTCAAATATAAACTACACGGAAGCATTCTGTGAAACTTCTTTCTGATCTGAGCATTCAGCTAACAGAGTTAAACCATACTTTTGACTGAGGAGTTTTGAAACACTCTGTCTGTAGAAAATACAACTGGACATTCGGAGCGATAAGTGGGTAATAGTGGAAAAAGGAATATGTTCAAATATAAACTATACAGAAGCATTGTATGAAACAACTTTCTGTTCTGTACATTCAAATAACTGAGTTGAAACTTACTTTTGATTTAGCCGTTCTGAAACACTGTTTCTGTAGAAACTGCAATTGGACATTCTGAGCCCTAAGAGGCCTATATTGGGAAAAATAATATATTCAAATAAAAACTACACAGAGGCATTGTGTGAAACTTATTTCTGATATGTGCATTCAGCTAACAGAGTTAAACCATACTTTTGATTGCGCAGTTCTGAACACTCTTTCTGTAGAAAATGCAAGTTGACATTCGGAGCGCTAAGAGGGTAATAGTGAAAAAAGCAATATACTCAAATATAAACTACACAGAAGCATTCTGTGAAACTTCTTTCTGTTCTCTGCATTCAACTAACTGAGTTGAACCTTGCTTTTCATTGAGCCGTTCTGGAACACTCTTTCTGTAGAAAATGCAATTGGACATTCTGAGCGCTAAGAGGCCTATATTGGGAAAAAGAATATCAACAAATAAAAACTACACAGAAGAATTGTGTGAAACTTCTTTCTGATCTGTGCATTCAGCTAACAGAGTTAAACCATACTTTGGATTGAGCAGTTCTGAAACACTCTTTCTGTAGAAAATGCTACTGGACATTTGGAGCGCTAAGTGGGTAATAGTGGAAAAAGGAATATCTTCAAATATAAACTACACAGAATCATTCTGTGAAATTTCTTTCTGATCTGTGCATTCAGCTAACAGAGTTAAAGCATACGTTTGATTGAGCAGTTCTGAACATTCTTTGTGTAGAAAATGCAACTGGACATTTGGAGCGCTAAGAGGGTAGTAGTGGAAAAAGTAATATATTCAAATATAAACTACACAGAAGCATTGTATGAAACTCCTTTCT
The DNA here is from genome assembly GCF_028878055.3 of Symphalangus syndactylus. Classification (NCBI taxonomy): domain Eukaryota; kingdom Metazoa; phylum Chordata; class Mammalia; order Primates; family Hylobatidae; genus Symphalangus; species Symphalangus syndactylus. The sequence continues at coordinate 4,954,559 of NC_072445.2, read as the reverse complement.
CTTCTGTGCATTTAACTAACAGAGTTGAACCTTATTTTTGATTGAGCCGTTCTGAAACACTCTTTCTTTAGAAAATGCAAGTGGATATTCGCAGCGCTAAGACGGTAATACTGGAAAAGGAATATATTCAAATATAAACTACACAGAAGCATTCTGTGAAACTTCTTTCTGTTCTGTGCATTCAACTAACTGAGTTGAACCTTACTTTTGATGGAGCCGTTCTGAAAACCTCTTTCTGTAGAAACTGCAATTTGACATTCTGAGCGCTAAGAGGCCTATATTTTGAAAAAGAATATCTTCAAATAAAAACTTCACAGAAGCATTCTGTGAAACATATTTCGGATATGGGCATTCAACTAATAGAGTAAAACCATACTTTTGATTCAGCCTGTTCAGAACACTCTTTCTGTAGAAAATGCAAGTGGACATTCTGAGCGCTAAGAGGGTAATACTAGAAAAAGTAATATCTTCAAATATAAACTACACAGAATCATTCTGTGAAACTTCTTTCTGATCTGTGCATTCAGCTAACAGAATTAAACCATACTTTTCATTGAGCAGTTCTGAACACTCTTTCTGTAGAAAATGCAACTAGACATTTGGAGCGATAAGAGGGTAGTAGTCGAAAAAGGAATATATTCAAATATAAACTACACGGAAGCATTCTGTGAAACTTCTTTCTGATCTGAGCATTCAGCTAACAGAGTTAAACCATACTTTTGACTGAACAGTTTTGAAACACTCTGTCTGTAGAAAACGCAACTGGACATTCAGAGCGCTAAGTGGGTAATAGTGGAAAAAGGAATATGTTCAAATATAAACTACACAGAAGCATTGTATGAAACATATTTCTGTTCTGTACATTCAACTAACAGAGTTGAAACTTACTTTTGATTGAGCCGTTCTGCAACACTCTTTCTGTAGAAACTGCAATTGGACATTCTGAGCCCTAAGAGGCCTATATTGGGAAAAATAATATATTCAAATAAAAACTACACAGGGGCATTGTGTGAAACTTATTTCTGTTATGTGCATTCAGCTAACAGAGTTAAACCATACTTTTGATTGCGCAGTTCTGAACACTCTTTCTGTAGAAAATGCAAGTTGACATTCGGAGCGCTAAGAGGGTAATAGTGGACAAAGGAATATATTCAAATATAAACTACAAAGAAGCATTCTGTGAAACTTCTTTCTGTTCTCTGCATTCAACTAACTGAGTTGAACCTTGCTGTTGATTGAGCCGTTCTGGAACACTCTTTCTGTAGAAAATGCAATTGGACATTCTGAGCGCTAAGAGGCATATATTGGGAAAAATAATATCTACAAATAAAAACTACACAGAAGCATTCTGTGAAACTTCTTTCTGTTCTGTGCATTCAACTAAAAGTGTTGAACCTTAGTTTTGATTGAGCCGTTCTGAAACACTCTTTCTGTAGAAAATGCAAGTGGACATTCGGAGCGCTAAGTTAGTAATAGTGGAAAAAGGATTATCTTCAAATATAAACTACACAGAATCATTCTGTGAAACTTCTTTCTGGTATGTGCATTCAGCTAACAGAGTTAAAACATACTTTAGATTGAGCAGTTCTGAACACACTTTCTGTAGAAAATGCAACTGGACATTTGGAGCGCTAAGAGGGTAGTAGTGGAAAAAGGAATATATTCAAATATAAGCTACACAGAAGCATTCTGTGAAACTTCTTTCTGATCTGAGCATTCCGCTAACAGAGTTAAACCATACTTTTGATTGAGGAGATTTGAAACACTCTGACTATAGAAAATGCAACTGGACATTCGGAGCGCTAAGTGGGTAATAATGGAAAAAGGAATATGTTCAAATATAAACAACACAGAAGCATTGTATAAAACTTCTTTCTGTTCTGTGCATTCAACTAACAGAGTTGAACCTTACTTTTGATTGAGCCGTTCTGAAACACTCTTTCTGTAGAAACTGCAATTGGACATTCTCAGCTCTAAGAGGCCTATATTGGGAATAATAATATCTTCAAATAAAAACTACACAGCAGGATTGTGTGAAACTTATTTCTGATATGTGCATTCAGCTAACAGAGTTAAACCATACTTTTGATTGCACAGTTCTGAACACTCTTTTTGTAGAAAATGCAAGTGGACATTCGGAGCGCTAATACGGTAATAGTGGAAAAAGGAATATATTCAATTATAAACTACACAGAAGCATTCTGTGAAACTTCTTTCTGTTCTGTGCATTCAACTAACTGAGTTGAACCTTACTTTTGATGCAGCCGTTGTGAAACACTCTTTCTGTAGAAACTGCAATTGGACATTCTGACAGCTAAAAGGCCTATATTGGGAAAAAGAATATCTACAAATAAAAACTACACAGAAGCATTTTGTAAAACTTCTTTCGGATCTGTGCATTCAACTAACAGAGTAAAACCATACTTTTGATTGAGCCGTTCTGAACACTCTTTCTGTAGAAAATGCAAGTGGACATTCGGAGCGCTAAGAGGGTAATAGTTGAAAAAGGAATGTATTCAAATATAAACTACACAGAAGCATTCCGTGAAACTTCTTTCTGTTCTGTGCATTCAACTAACTGAGTTGAACCTTACTTTTGATGGAGCCGTTCTGAAAAGCTCTTTCTGTAGAAACTGCAATTGGACATTCTGAGCGCTAAGAGGCCTATATTTTGAAAAAGAATATCTTCAAATTAAAACTACACAGAAGCATTCTGTGAAACTTATTTCGGATATGGGCATTCAACTAATAGAGTAAAACCATACTTTTGATTGAGCCGTTCTGAACACTCTTTCTGTAGAAAATGCAAGTGGACATTCTGAGCGCTAAGAGGGTAATACTAGAAAAAGTAATATCTTCAAATATAAACTACACAGAATCATTCTGTGAAACTTCTTTCTGATCTGTGCATTCAGCTAAGAGAATTAAACCATACTTTTCATTGAGCAGTTCTGAACACTCTTTCTGTAGAAAATGCAACTATACATTTGGAGCGATAAGAGGGTAGTAGTGGAAAAAGGAATATATTCAAATATAAACTACACGGAAGCATTCTGTGAAACTTCTTTCTGATCTGAGCATTCAGCTAACAGAGTGAAACCATACATTTGACTGAGCAGTTTTGAAACACTCTGTCTGTAGAAAATGCAACTGGACATTCGGAGCGCTAAGTGGCTCATAGTGGAAAAAGGAATATGTTCAAATATAAACTACACAGAAGCATTGAATGAAACACCTTTCTGTTTTGTACATTCAACTAACAGAGTTGAAACTTACTTTTGATTGAGCCGTTCTGAAACACTCTTTCTGTAGAAACTGCAATTGGACATTCTGAGCCCTAAGAGGCCTATATTGGGAAAAATAATATATTCAAATAAAAACTACACAGAGGCATTGTGTAAAACTTATTTCTGATATGTGCATTCAGCTAACAGAGTTAAACCATACTTTTGATTGCGCAGTTCTGAACACTCTTTCTGTAGAAAATGCAAGTTGACATTCGGAGCGCTAAGAGGGTAATAGTGGAAAATGCAATATACTCGAATATAAACTATAAAGAAGCATTCTGTGAAACTTCTTTCTGTTCTGTGCATTCAACTAAAAGTGTTGAACCTTAGTTTTGATTGAGCCGTTCTGAAACACTGTTTCTGTAGAAAATGCAAGTGGACATTCGGAGCGCTAAGTTAGTAATAGTGGAAAAAGGAATATCTCCATATTAAAACTACAAAGAAGCATTCTCTGAAACTCCTTTCTGTTCTCTGCATTCAACTAACAGAGCTGAGCCTTACTTTTGGAGGAGCACTTCTGAAACACCCTTTGTGTAGAAACTGCCAGTGGAAATTCAGAGCGCTAAGAGGGTAATAGTTGAAAAAGGAATATCTTCAACTAAATACTACACAGAAGCATTCTGTGAAACTACTTTCTGTTCTGTGCATTCAACTAAAAGAGTTGAAACTTAGTTTTGATTGAGCCGTTCTGAAACACTCTTTCTGTAGAAAATGAAAGTGGAGATTCGGAGCGCTAAGAGGGTAATAGTGGAAAAAGTATTATCTTCAAATATAAACTACACAGAATCATTCTGTGAAACTTCTTTCTGATATGTGCATTCAGCTAACAGAGTTAAACCATACTTTTGATTGAGCAGTTCTGAACACACTTTCTGTAGAAAATGCAACTGGACATTTGGAGCACTAAGAGGGTAGTAGTGGAAAAACGAATATATTCAAATATAAGCTACACAGAAGCATTCTGTGAAACTTCTTTCTGATCTGAGCATTCCGCTAATAGAGTTAAACCATACTTTTGATTGAGGAGATTTGAAACACTCTGACTATAGAAAATGCAACTGGACATTCGGAGCGCTAAGTGGGTAATAATGGAAAAAGGAATATGTTCAAATATAAACAACACAGAAGCATTGTATAAAACTTCTTTCTGTTCTGTGCATTCAACTAACAGAGTTGAACCTTACTTTTGATTGAGCCGTTCTGAAACACTCTTTCTGTAGAAACTGCAATTGGACATTCTCAGCTCTAAGAGGCCTATATTGGGAATAATAATATCTTCAAATAAAAACTACACAGCAGGATTGTGTGAAACTTATTTCTGATATGTGCATTCAGCTAACAGAGTTAAACCATACTTTTGATTGCGCAGTTCTGAACACTCTTTTTGTAGAAAATGCAAGTGGACATTCGGAGCGCTAATACGGTAATAGTGGAAAAAGGAATATATTCAATTATAAACTACACAGAAGCATTCTGTGAAACTTCTTTCTGTTCTGTGCATTCAACTAACTGAGTTGAACCTAACTTTTGATGGAGCCGTTGTGAAACACTCTTTCTGTAGAAACTGCAATTGGACATTCTGACTGCTAAAAGGCCTATATTGGGAAAAAGAATATCTACAAATAAAAACTACACAGAAGCATTCTGTGAAACTTCTTTCGGATCTGTGCATTCAACTAACAGAGTAAAACCATACTTTTGATTGAGCCGTTCTGAACACTCTTTCTGTAGAAAATGCAAGTGGACATTCGGAGCGCTAAGCGGGTAATAGTTGAAAAAGGAATATATTCAAATATAAACTACACAGAAGCATTCTGTGAAACTTCTTTCTGTTCTGTGCATTCAACTAACAGAGTTGAACCTTACTTTTGATTGAGACGTTCTGAAACACTCTTTCTGTAGAAACTGCAATTGGACTTTCTAAGCGCTAAGAGGCCTACATTGTTAAAAAGAATAACTTCAAATAAAAACTACACAGAAGCATTCTGTGAAACATATTTCTGATATGTGCATTCAGTTAACAGAGCTAAACCATACTTTTGATTGAGCAGTTATGAAACACTCTTTGTGTAGAAAATATAAGTGGACCTGCGGAGCGCTAAGATTGTAATAGAGGAAAAAGGATTATCTCCAAATAAAAACCACACAGAAGCATTCTCTGAAACTCCTTTCTGTTCTCTGAATTCAACTAACAGAGTAGAGCCTTACTTTTGAAGGAACAGTTCTGAAACACTCTTTGTGTAGAAACTGCCAGTGGACATTCGGAACGCTAAGTGGGTAATAGTTAATAAAGGAATATCTTCAACTAAATACTACACAGAAGCATTCTGTGAAACTCCTTTCTGTTCTGTGCATTCAACTAACTGAGTTGAACCTTACTTTTGATGGAGCCGTTGTGAAACCCTCTTTCTGTAGAAACTGCAATTGGACATTCTGAGCGCTAAGAGGCCTATATTGGTAAAAAGAACATTTTCATATAAACACTACACAGAAGCATTCTGTGAAACTTCTTTCTGATCTGTGCATTCAGCTAACAGAGTTAAACCATACTTTGGATTGAGCAGTTCTGAAACACTCTTTCTGTAGAAAATGCTACTGGACATTTGGAGCGCTAAGTGGGTAATAGTGGAAAAAGGAATATCTTCAAATATAAACCACACAGAATCATTCTGTGAAACTTCTTTTTGATCTGTGCATTCAGCTAACAGAGTTAAAGCATACTTTTGATTGAGCAGTTCTGAACACTCTTTCTGTAGAAAATGCAACTGGACATTTGGAGCGCTAAGAGGGTAGTAGTGGAAAAAGTAATATATTCAAATATAAACTACACAAAAGCATTGTATGAAACTCCTTTCTCTTCTGTGCATTTAACTAACAGAGTTGAACCTTATTTTTGATTGAGCCGTTCTGAAACACTCTTTCTTTAGAAAATGCAAGTGGATATTCGCAGCGCTAAGACGGTAATACTGGAAAAGGAATATATTCAAATATAAACTACACAGAAGCATTCTGTGAAACTTCTTTCTGTTCTGTGCATTCAACTAACTGAGTTGAACCTTGCTTTTGATTGAGCCGTTCTGAAACACTCTTTCTGTAGAAACTGCAATTGGACATTCTGAGCGCTAAGAGGCCTATATTTTGAAAAAGAATGTCTTCCAATAAAAACTACACAGAAGCATTCTGTGAAACTTATTTCTGATATAGGCATTCAACTAATAGAGTAAAACCTTACTTTTGATTGAGCCGTTCTGAACACTTTCTGTAGAAAATGCAAGTGGACATTCTGAGCGCTAAGAGGGTAATACTAGAAAAAGTAATATCTTCAAATATAAACTACACAGAATCATTCTGTGAAACTTCTTTCTGATCTGTGCATTCAGCTAACAGAATTAAACCATACTTTTCATTGAGCAGTTCTGAACACTCTTTCTGTAGAAAATGCAACTGGACAATTGGAGCGCTAAGAGGGTAGTAGTGGAAAAAGGAATATATTCAAATATAAACTACACAGAAGCATTCTGTGAAACTTCTTTCTGATCTGAGCATTCAGCTAACAGAGTTAAACCATAGTTTTGACTGAGCAGTTTTGAAACACTCTGTCTGTAGAAAATGCAACTGGACATTCGGAGCGCTAAGTGGCTAATAGTGGAAAAAGTAATATGTTCAAATATAAACTACACAGAAGCATTGTATGAAACAGCTTTCTGTTCTGTACATTCAACTAACAGGGTTGAACCTTACTTTTGATTTAGCCGTTCTGAAACACTCTTTCTGTAGAAACTGAAATTGGACATTCTGAGCGCTAAGAGGCCTATATTGGGAAAAATAATATATTCAAATAAAAACTACACAGAAGCATTGTGTGAAACTTATTTCTGATATGTGCGTTCAGCTAACAGAGATAAACCATACTTTTTATTGCGCAGTTCTGAACACTCTTTCTGTAGAAAATGCAAGTGGACATTCGGAGCGCTAAGAGGGTAATATTGGAAAAAGCAATATATTCAAATATAAACTACACAGAAGCATTCTGTGAAACTTCTTTCTGTTCTCTGCATTCAACTAACTGAGTTGAACCTTGCTTTTGATTGAGCCGTTCTGGATCACTCTTTCTGTAGAAAATGCAATTGGACATTCTGAGCGCTAAGAGGCCTATATTGGGAAAAAGAATATCTACAAATAAAAACTACACAGAAGCATTCTGTGAAACTTCTTTCTCTTTTGTGCATTCAACTAAAAGTGTTGAACCTTAGTTTTGATTGAGCCGTTCTGAAACACTCTTTCTGTAGAAAATGCAAGTGGACTTTCGGAGCGCTAAGATAGTAATAGTGGAAAAAGGAATATCTCCAAACAAAAACTACACAGAAGCATTCTCTGAAACTCCTTTCTGTTCTCTGCATTCAACTAACAGAGCTGAGCCTTACTTTTGAAGGAGCAGTTCTGAAACACTCTTTGTGTAGAAACTGCCAGTGGAAATTCAGAGCGCTAAGAGGGTAATATTCGAAAAAGGAATATCTTCAACTAAACACTACACAGAAGCATTCTGTGAAACTACTTTCTGTTCTGTGCATTCAACTAAAAGAGTTGAAACTTAGTTTTGATTGAGCCGTTCTTAAACACTCTTTCTGTAGAAAATGAAAGTGGAGATTCGGAGCGCTAAGAGGGTAATAGTGGAAAAAATATTATCTTCAAATATAAACTACACAGAATCATTGTGTGAAAATTCTTTCTGATATATGCATTCAGCTAACAGAGTTAAACCATAGTTTTGATAGAGCAGTTCTGAACACACTTTCTGTAGATAATGCAACTGGACGTTTGGAGCGCTAAGTGGGTAGTAGTGGAAAAAGGAATATATTCAAATGTAAGCTACACAGAAGCATTCTGTGAAACTTCTTTCTCATCTGAGCATTCAGCTAACAGAGTTAAACCATACTTTTGATTGAGGAGATTTGAAACACTCTGTCTGTACAAAATGCAACTGGATATTCGAAGCGCTAAGTGGGTAATAATGGAAAAAGTAATATGTTCAAATATAAACTTCACAAAAGCATTGTATGAAACTTCTTTCCGTTCTGTGCATTCAACTAACAGAGTTGAACCTTACATTTGATTGAGCCGTTCTGAAACACTCTTTCTGTAGAAACTGCAATTGGACATTCTGAGCGATAAGAGGCCTATATTGGGAAAAATAATATCTTCAAATAAAAACTACACAGCAACATTTTGTGAAAGTTATTTCTGATATGTGCATTCAGCTAACAGAACTAAACCATACTTTTGATTGCGCAGTTCTGAACACTCTTTCTGTAGAAAATGCAAGTGGACATTCGGAGCGCTAATAGGGTAATAGTGGAAAAAGTAATATATTCTATTATAAACTACACAGAAGCATTCTGTGAAACTTCTTTCAGTTCTGTGCATTCAACTAACTGAGTTGAACCTTACTTTTGATGGAGCCGTTGTGAAACACTCTTTCTGTAGAAACTGCAATTGGACATTCTGACCGCTAAAAGGCCTATATTGGGAAAAAGAATATCTACAAATAAAAACTACACAGAAGCATTCTGTGAAACTTCTTTCGGATCTGTGCATTGAACTATCAGAGTAATACCATACTTTTGATTGAGCCGTTCTGAACACTCTTTCTGTAGAAAACGTAAGTGGACATTAAGAGCGCTAAGAGGGTAATAGTTGAAAAAGGAATATATTCAAATATAAACTACACAGAAGCATTGTGTGAAACTTCTTTCTGTTCTGTGCATTCAACTAACAGAGTTGAAACTTACTTTTTATTGAGCCGTTCTGAAACACTCTTTCTGTAGAAACTGCAATTGGACTTTCTAAGCGCTAAGAGGCCTACATTGTTAAAAAGAATATCTTCAAATAAAAACTACACAGAAGCATTCTGTGAAACTTATTTCTGATCAGTGCATTCAGTTAACAGAGCTAAAACATACTTTTGATTGAGCAGTTATGAAACACTCGTTCTGTAGAAAATGCAAGTGCACATTCTGAGCGCTAAGATTGTAATAGAGGAAAAAGTAATATCTCCAAATAAAAACTACACAGGAGCATTCTCTGAAACTCCTTTCTGTTCTCTGCATTCAACTAACAGAGTTTAGCCTTACTTTTGAAGCAGCAGTTCTGAAACACTCTTTGTGTACAAACTGCCAGTGGACATTCGGAGCTCTAAGTGGGTAATAGTCAAAAAAGGAATATCTTCAACTAAATACTACACAGAAGCATTCTGTGAAACTTCTTTCTGTTGTGTGCATTCAACTAAAATAGGTGAACCTTATTTTGATTGAGCCGTTCTGAAACACTCTTTCTATAGAAACTGCAATTGGACATTCTGAGCGCTAAGAAGCCTATATTGGTAAAAAGAATATCTTCATATAAACACTACACAGAAGCATTCTGTGAAACTTCTTTCTGATATGTGCATTCAGCTAACAGAGTTAAACCATACTTTTGATTGAGCAGTTCTGAAACACTCTTTCTGTAGAAAATGCAACTGGACATTTGGAGCGCTAAGAGTGTTGTAGTGGAAAAAGGGATATTTTCAAATATAAACTACACAGAAGCATTCTGTGAAACTTCTTTCTGTTGTTTGCATTCAACTAACTGAGTTGAACCTTACTTTTGATGCAGCCGTTCTGAAACACTCTTTCTGTAGAAACCGCAATTGGACATTCTGAGCGCTAAGAGGCCTATATTGGGAAAAAGAATATCTTCAAATAAAAACTACACAGAAGCATTCTGTGAAACTTATTTCTGATATGGGCATTCAACTAATACAGTAAAACCATACTTTTGATTGAGCCGTTCTGAACACTCTTTCTGTAGAAAATGCAAGTGGACATTCGGAGCGCTAAGAGGGTAATACTAGAAAAAGTAATATCTTCAAATATCAACTACACAGAATCATTCTGTGAAACTTCTTTCTGATCTGTGCATTCAGCTAACAGAATTAAACCATACTTTTCATTGAGCAGTTCTGAACACTCTTTCTGTAGAAAATGCAACTGGACATTTGGAGCGCTAAGAGGGTAGTAGTGGAAAAAGGATTATATTCAAATATAAACTACACAGAAGCATTCTGTGAAACTTCTTTCTGATCTGAGCATTCAGCTAACAGAGTTAAACCATACTTTTGACTGAGCAGTTTTGAAACACTCTGTCTGTAGAAAATCCAACTGGACATTCGGAGCGCTAAGTGGGTAATAGTGGAAAAAGGAATATGTTCAAATATAAACTACACAGAAGCATTGTATGAAACATCTTTCTGTTCTGTACATTCAACTAACAGAGTTGAAACTTACTTTTGATTTAGCCGTTCTGAAACACTCTTTCTGTAGAAACTGCAATTGGACATTCTGAGCCCTAAGAGGCCTATATTGGGAAAAATAAAATATTCAAATAAAAAGTACACAGAAGCATTGTGTGAAACTTATTTCTCATATGTGCGTTCAGGTAACAGAGTTAAACCATACTTTTGATTGCGCAGTTCTGAACCCTCTTTCTGTAGAAAATGCAATGTACATTCGGAGCGCTAAGAGGGTAATAGTGGAAAAAGCAATATATTCAAATATAAACTACACAGAAGCATTCTGTGAAACTTCTTTCTGTTCTTTGCATTCAACTAACTGAGTTGAACCTTGCTTTTGATTGCGCCGTTCTTTAACACTCTTTCTGTAGAAAATGCAATTGGACATTCTGAGCGCTAAGAGGCCTATATTGGGAAACAGAATATCTACAAATAAAAACTACAGAGAAGCATTTTGTGAAACTTGTTTTTGTTCTGTGCATTCAACTAAAAGTGTTGAACCTTAGTTTTGATTGAGCCGTTCTGAAACACTCTTTCTGTAGAAAATGCAAGTGGACATTTGGAGCGCTAAGATAGTAATAGTGGAAAAAAGAATATCTCCAAATAAAAACTACACAGAAGCATTCTCTGAAACTCCTTTCTGTTCTCTGCATTCAACTAACAGAGCTGAGCCTTACTTTTGAAGGACCAGTTCTGAAACACTCTTTGTGTAGAAACTGCCAGTGGAAATTCAGAGCGCTAAGAGGGTAATAGTCGAAAAAGGAATATCTTCAACTAAATACTACACAGAAGCATTCTGTGAAACTTCTTTCTGTTCTGTGCATTCAACTAAAAGAGTTGAACCTTAGTTTTGATTGAGCCGTTCTGAAACACTCTTTCTGTAGAAAATGAAATTGGAGGTTCGGAGCGCTAAGAGGGTAATAGTGGAAAAAGGAATATCTTAAAATATAAACTACACAGAATCATTCTGTGAAACTTCTTTCTGATATGTGCATTCAGCTAACAGAGTTAAACCATAGTTTTGATAGAGCAGTTCTGAACACTCTTTCTGTAGAAAATGCAACTGGACATTTGGAGCGCTAAGAGTTTAGTAGTGGAAAAAGGAATATATTCAAATGTAAACTACACAGAAGCATTCTGTGAAACTTCATTCTGATCTGAGCATTCAGCTAACAGTGTTAAACCATATTTTTGATTGAGGAGATTTGAAACACTCTGTGTGTAGAAAATGCAACTGGACATTCGGAGCGCTAAGTGGGGAATAATGGAAAAAGGAATATGTTCAAATATAAACTACACAGAAACATTGTATGAAACTTCTTTCTGTTCTGTGCATTCAGGTAACAGAGTTGAGCCTTACTTTTGATTGAGCCGTTCTGAAACACTCTTTCTGTAGAAACTGCAATTGGACATTCAGAGCGCTAAGAGGCCTATATTGGGAAAAATAATATCTTCAAATAAAAACTACACAGCAGCATTGTTTGAAACTTATTTCTGATATGTGCATTCAGCTAACACAGCTAAACCATACTTTTGATTGCGCAGTTCTGAACACTCTTTCTGTAGAAAATGTAAGTGGACATTCGGAGCGCTAATACGGTAATAGTGGGAAAAGGAATATATGAAATTATAAACTACACAGAAGCATTCTGTGAAACTTCTCTCAGTTCTGTGCATTCAACTAACTGATTTGAACCTTGCTTTTGATGGAGCCGTTGTGAAACACTCTTTCTGTAGAAACTGCAATCGGACATTCTGACCGCTAAAAGGCCTATATTGGGAAAAAGAATATCTACAAATAAAAACTACACAGAAGCATTCTGTGAAACTTCTTTCGGATCTGTGCATTGAACTAACAGAATAAAACCATACTTTTGATTGAGCCGTTCTGAACACTCTTTCTGTAGAAAATGTAAGTGGACATTAAGAGCGCTAAGAGCGTAATAGTTGAAAAAGGAATATATTCAAATAAAAAGTACACAGAAGCATTCTTTGAAACTTCTTTCTGTTCTGTGCATTCAACTAACAGAGTTGAACCTTACTTTTGATTGAGCCGTTCTGAAACACTCTTTCTGTAGAAACTGCAATTGAACTTTCTAAGCGCTAAGAGGCCAACATTGTTAAAAAGCATATCTTCAAATATAAACTACACAGAAGCATTCTGTCAAACTTATTTCTCATCAGTGCATTCAGTTAACAGAGCTAAACCATACTTTTGATTGAGCAGTTATGAAACACTCGTTCTGTAGAAAATGCAAGTGGACATTCGGAGCGCTAAGATTGTAATAGAGGAAAAGGGAATATCTCCAAATAAAAACTACACAGAAGCATTCTCTGAGACTCCTTTCTGTTCTCTGCATTCAACTAACAGAGTTTAGCCTTACTTTTGAAGGAGCAGTTCTGAAACACTCTTTGTGTAGAAACTGCCAGTGGATATTCGGAGCGCTAAGAGGGTAATAGTAAAAAAGGAATATCTTCAACTAAATACTACACAGAATCATTCTGTGAAACTTCTTTCTGATATGTGCATTCAGCTAACAGAGTTAAACCATAGTTTTGATAGAGCAGTTCTGAACACTCTTTCTGTAGAAAATGCAACTGGACATTTTGAGCGCTAAGAGTTTAGTAGTGGAAAAAGGAATATATTCAAATATAAGCTACACAGAAGCATTCTGTGAAACTTCATTCTGATCTGAGCATTCAGCTAACAGAGTTAAAACATACTTTTGATTGTGGAGATTTGATACACTCTGTCTTTAGAAAATGCAACTGGACATTCGGAGCGCTAAGTGGGTAATAATGGAAAAAGGAATATGTTCAAATATAAACTACACAGAAGCATTGTATGAAACTTCCTTCTGTTCTGTGCATTCAAGTAACAGAGTTGAGCCTTACTTTTGATTGAGCCGTTCTGAAACACTCTTTCTGTAGGAACTGCAATTGGACATTCTGAGTGCTAAGAGGCCTATATTGGAAAAATAATATCTTCAAATAAAAACTACACAGCAGCATTGTGTGAAACTTATTTCTGATATGTGCATTCAGCTAACAGAGCTAAACCATACTTTTGATTGTGCAGTTCTGAACACTCTTTCTGTAGAAAATGCAAGTGGACATTCGGAGCGCTAATACGGTAATAGTGGGAAAAGGAATATATGAAATTATAAACTACACAGAAGCATTCTGTGAAACTTCTTTCAGTTCTGTGCATTCAAATAACTGATTTGAACCTTACTTTTGATGGAGCCGTTGTGAAACATTCTTTCTGTAGAAACTGCAAACGGACATTCTGACCGCTAAAAGTCCTATATTGGGAAAAAGAATATCTACAAATAAAAACTACACTGAAGCATTCTGTGAAACTTCTTTCGGATCTGTGCATTGAACTAACAGAGTAAAACCATACTTTAGATTGAGCCGTTCTGAACACTCTTTCTGTAGAAAATGTAAGTGGACATTCAGAGCGCTAAGAGGGTAATAGTTGAAAAAGGAATATATTCAAATAAAAAGTACACAGAAGCATTCTGTGAAACTTCTTTCTGTTCAGTGCATTCAACTAACAGAGTTGAACCTTACATTTGATTGAGCCGTTCTGAAACACTCTTTCTGTAGGAACTGCAGTTGGACTTTCTAAGCGCTAAGAGGCCTACATTGTTAAAAAGAATATCTTCAAATAAAAACTACACAGAAGCATTCTGTGAAACTTATTTCTGATCAGTGCATTCAGTTAACAGAGCTAAACCATACTTTTGATTGAGCAGTTATGAAACACTCGTTCTGTAGAAAATGCAAGTGGACATTCGGAGCGCTAAGATTGTAATAGAGGAAAAGGGAATATCTCCAAATAAAAACTACACAGAAGCATTCTCTGAGACTCCTTTCTGTTCTCTGCATTCAACTAACAGAGTTTAGCCTTACTTTTGAAGGAGCAGTTCTGAAACACTCTTTGTGTAGAAACTACCAGTGGACATTCGGAGCGCTAAGTGGATAATAGTCAAAAAAGGAATATCTTCAACTAAATACTACACAGAAGCATTCTGTGAAACTTCTTTCTGTTCTGTGCATTCAACTAAAAGAGGTGAACCTTATTTTTATTGAGCCGTTCTGAAACACTCTTTCTATAGAAACTGCAATTGGACATTCTGAGCGCTAAGAGGCCTATATTGGTAAAAAGAATATCTTCATATAAACACTACACAGAAGCATTCTGTGAAATTTCTTTCTGATCTCTGCATTCAACTAACAGAGTTAAACCATACTTTTGATTGAGCAGTTCTGAAACACTCTTTCTGTAGAAAATGCAACTGGACATTTGGAGCGGTAAGTGGGTAATAGTGGAAAAAGTAATATCTTCAAATATCAACTACACAGAATCATTCTGTGAAACTTCTTTCTGATCTGTGCATTCAGCTAACAGAATTAAACCATACTTTTGATTGAGCAGCTCTGAACACTCTTTCTGTAGAAAATGCAACTGGACATTTGGAGCGCTAAGAGGGTATTAGTGGAAAAAGGGATATATTCAAATACAAACTACACAGAAGCATTCTGTGAAACTTCTTTCTGTTCTTTGCATTCAACTAACTGAGTTGAACCTTACTTTTGATGCAGCCGTTCTGAAACACTCTTTGTGTAGAAACTGCAATTGGACATTCTGAGCGCTAAGAGGCCTATATTGGGAAAAAGAATATCTTCAAATAAAAACTACACAGAAGCATTCTGTTAAACTTATTTCTGATATTGGCATTCAGCTAATAGAGTTAAACCACAGTTTGATTGAGCAGTTCTGAACACTCTTTCTGTAGAAAATGCAAGTGGACATTCGGAGCGCTAAGAGGGTAATAGTGGAAAAAGGAATATATTCAAATATAAACTACACAGAAGCATTCTGTGAAACTTCTTTCTGTTCTGTGCATTCAACTAAAAGAGTTGAACCTTACTTTTGATTGAGCAGTTCTGAAACACTCTTTCGGTAGATAATGCAACTGGACATTTGGAGCGCTAAGTGGGTAATAGTGGAAAAAGGAATATCTTCAAATATAAACTACTCAGAAGCATTGTATGAAACTTCTTTCTGTTCTGTGCATTCAACTAACACTATTGAACCTTATTTTTGATTGAACAGTTCTGTAACACTCTTTCTGTAGATACTGCAATTGGACATTCAGAGCGCTAAGTGGCCTATATTGGGAAAAAGAATTTCTTCAAATAAAAACTACACAGAAGCATTCTGTGAAACTTCTTTCTGATCTGTTCATACAGCTAACAGAGTTAAACCATTCTTTTGATTGAGCAGTTCTGACCACTCTTTCTGTAGAAAATGCAAGTGGACATTCGGAGCGCTAAGATTGTAATAGTGGAAAATGGAATATCTCCAAATAAAAACTACACAGAAGCATTCTCTGAAACTCCTTTCTGTTCTCTGCATTCAACTAACAGAGCTGAGCCTTACTTTTGAAGTAGCAGTTCTGAAACCCTCTTTGTGTAGAAACTGCCAGTGGACATTCGGAGCACTAAGACGGTAATAGTCGAAAAAGGAATATCTTCAACTAAATACTACACTGAAGCATTCTGTGGAACTTCTTTCTGTTCTGTGCATTCAACTAAAAGAGTTGAACCTTAGTTTTGATTGAGCCGTTCTGAAACACTCTTTCTGTAGAAAATGCAAGTGGAGATTCGGAGCGCTAAGAGGGTAATAGTGGAAAAAGTAATATCTTCAAATATCAACTACACAGAATCATTCTGTGAAACTTCTTTCTGATCTGTGCATTCAGCTAACAGAGTTAAACCATACTTTTTATTGAGCAGTTCTGAACACTCTTTCTGTAGAAAATGCAACTGGACATTTGGAGCGCTAAGAGGGTAGTAGTGGAAAAAGGAATATATTCAAATATAAACTACACAGAAGCATTCTCTGAGACTCCTTTCTGTTCTCTGCATTCAACTAACAGAGCTGAGCCTTACTTTTGAAGGACCAGTTCTGAAACACTCTTTGTGTAGAAACTGCCAGTGGAAATTCAGAGCGCTAAGAGGGTAATAGTCGAAAAAGGAATATCTTCAACTAAATACTACACAGAAGCATTCTGTGAAACTTCTTTCTGTTCTGTGCATTCAACTAAAAGAGTTGAACCTTAGTTTTGATTGAGCCGTTCTGAACACTCTTTCTGTAGAAAATGCAACTGGACATTTGGAGCGCTAAGAGTTTAGTAGTGGAAAAAGGAATATATTCAAATGTAAACTACACAGAAGCATTCTGTGAAACTTCATTCTGATCTGAGCATTCAGCTAACAGTGTTAAACCATATTTTTGATTGAGGAGATTTGAAACACTCTGTGTGTAGAAAATGCAACTGGACATTCGGAGCGCTAAGTGGGGAATAATGGAAAAAGGAATATGTTCAAATATAAACTACACAGAAACATTGTATGAAACTTCTTTCTGTTCTGTGCATTCAGGTAACAGAGTTGAGCCTTACTTTTGATTGAGCCGTTCTGAAACACTCTTTCTGTAGAAACTGCAATTGGACATTCAGAGCGCTAAGAGGCCTATATTGGGAAAAATAATATCTTCAAATAAAAACTACACAGCAGCATTGTTTGAAACTTATTTCTGATATGTGCATTCAGCTAACACAGCTAAACCATACTTTTGATTGCGCAGTTCTGAACACTCTTTCTGTAGAAAATGTAAGTGGACATTCGGAGCGCTAATACGGTAATAGTGGGAAAAGGAATATATGAAATTATAAACTACACAGAAGCATTCTGTGAAACTTCTCTCAGTTCTGTGCATTCAACTAACTGATTTGAACCTTGCTTTTGATGGAGCCGTTGTGAAACACTCTTTCTGTAGAAACTGCAATCGGACATTCTGACCGCTAAAAGGCCTATATTGGGAAAAAGAATATCTACAAATAAAAACTACACAGAAGCATTCTGTGAAACTTCTTTCGGATCTGTGCATTGAACTAACAGAATAAAACCATACTTTTGATTGAGCCGTTCTGAACACTCTTTCTGTAGAAAATGTAAGTGGACATTAAGAGCGCTAAGAGCGTAATAGTTGAAAAAGGAATATATTCAAATAAAAAGTACACAGAAGCATTCTTTGAAACTTCTTTCTGTTCTGTGCATTCAACTAACAGAGTTGAACCTTACTTTTGATTGAGCCGTTCTGAAACACTCTTTCTGTAGAAACTGCAATTGAACTTTCTAAGCGCTAAGAGGCCAACATTGTTAAAAAGCATATCTTCAAATATAAACTACACAGAAGCATTCTGTCAAACTTATTTCTCATCAGTGCATTCAGTTAACAGAGCTAAACCATACTTTTGATTGAGCAGTTATGAAACACTCGTTCTGTAGAAAATGCAAGTGGACATTCGGAGCGCTAAGATTGTAATAGAGGAAAAGGGAATATCTCCAAATAAAAACTACACAGAAGCATTCTCTGAAACTCCTTTCTGTTCTCTGCATTCAACTAACAGAGCTGAGCCTTACTTTTGAAGTAGCAGTTCTGAAACCCTCTTTGTGTAGAAACTGCCAGTGGACATTCGGAGCACTAAGACGGTAATAGTCGAAAAAGGAATATCTTCAACTAAATACTACACTGAAGCATTCTGTGGAACTTCTTTCTGTTCTGTGCATTCAACTAAAAGAGTTGAACCTTAGTTTTGATTGAGCCGTTCTGAAACACTCTTTCTGTAGAAAATGCAAGTGGAGATTCGGAGCGCTAAGAGGGTAATAGTGGAAAAAGTAATATCTTCAAATATCAACTACACAGAATCATTCTGTGAAACTTCTTTCTGATCTGTGCATTCAGCTAACAGAGTTAAACCATACTTTTTATTGAGCAGTTCTGAACACTCTTTCTGTAGAAAATGCAACTGGACATTTGGAGCGCTAAGAGGGTAGTAGTGGAAAAAGGAATATATTCAAATATAAACTACACAGAAGCATTCTCTGAGACTCCTTTCTGTTCTCTGCATTCAACTAACAGAGCTGAGCCTTACTTTTGAAGGACCAGTTCTGAAACACTCTTTGTGTAGAAACTGCCAGTGGAAATTCAGAGCGCTAAGAGGGTAATAGTCGAAAAAGGAATATCTTCAACTAAATACTACACAGAAGCATTCTGTGAAACTTCTTTCTGTTCTGTGCATTCAACTAAAAGAGTTGAACCTTAGTTTTGATTGAGCCGTTCTGAACACTCTTTCTGTAGAAAATGCAACTGGACATTTGGAGCGCTAAGAGTTTAGTAGTGGAAAAAGGAATATATTCAAATGTAAACTACACAGAAGCATTCTGTGAAACTTCATTCTGATCTGAGCATTCAGCTAACAGTGTTAAACCATATTTTTGATTGAGGAGATTTGAAACACTCTGTGTGTAGAAAATGCAACTGGACATTCGGAGCGCTAAGTGGGGAATAATGGAAAAAGGAATATGTTCAAATATAAACTACACAGAAACATTGTATGAAACTTCTTTCTGTTCTGTGCATTCAGGTAACAGAGTTGAGCCTTACTTTTGATTGAGCCGTTCTGAAACACTCTTTCTGTAGAAACTGCAATTGGACATTCAGAGCGCTAAGAGGCCTATATTGGGAAAAATAATATCTTCAAATAAAAACTACACAGCAGCATTGTTTGAAACTTATTTCTGATATGTGCATTCAGCTAACACAGCTAAACCATACTTTTGATTGCGCAGTTCTGAACACTCTTTCTGTAGAAAATGTAAGTGGACATTCGGAGCGCTAATACGGTAATAGTGGGAAAAGGAATATATGAAATTATAAACTACACAGAAGCATTCTGTGAAACTTCTCTCAGTTCTGTGCATTCAACTAACTGATTTGAACCTTGCTTTTGATGGAGCCGTTGTGAAACACTCTTTCTGTAGAAACTGCAATCGGACATTCTGACCGCTAAAAGGCCTATATTGGGAAAAAGAATATCTACAAATAAAAACTACACAGAAGCATTCTGTGAAACTTCTTTCGGATCTGTGCATTGAACTAACAGAATAAAACCATACTTTTGATTGAGCCGTTCTGAACACTCTTTCTGTAGAAAATGTAAGTGGACATTAAGAGCGCTAAGAGCGTAATAGTTGAAAAAGGAATATATTCAAATAAAAAGTACACAGAAGCATTCTTTGAAACTTCTTTCTGTTCTGTGCATTCAACTAACAGAGTTGAACCTTACTTTTGATTGAGCCGTTCTGAAACACTCTTTCTGTAGAAACTGCAATTGAACTTTCTAAGCGCTAAGAGGCCAACATTGTTAAAAAGCATATCTTCAAATATAAACTACACAGAAGCATTCTGTCAAACTTATTTCTCATCAGTGCATTCAGTTAACAGAGCTAAACCATACTTTTGATTGAGCAGTTATGAAACACTCGTTCTGTAGAAAATGCAAGTGGACATTCGGAGCGCTAAGATTGTAATAGAGGAAAAGGGAATATCTCCAAATAAAAACTACACAGAAGCATTCTCTGAAACTCCTTTCTGTTCTCTGCATTCAACTAACAGAGCTGAGCCTTACTTTTGAAGTAGCAGTTCTGAAACCCTCTTTGTGTAGAAACTGCCAGTGGACATTCGGAGCACTAAGACGGTAATAGTCGAAAAAGGAATATCTTCAACTAAATACTACACTGAAGCATTCTGTGGAACTTCTTTCTGTTCTGTGCATTCAACTAAAAGAGTTGAACCTTAGTTTTGATTGAGCCGTTCTGAAACACTCTTTCTGTAGAAAATGCAAGTGGAGATTCGGAGCGCTAAGAGGGTAATAGTGGAAAAAGTAATATCTTCAAATATCAACTACACAGAATCATTCTGTGAAACTTCTTTCTGATCTGTGCATTCAGCTAACAGAGTTAAACCATACTTTTTATTGAGCAGTTCTGAACACTCTTTCTGTAGAAAATGCAACTGGACATTTGGAGCGCTAAGAGGGTAGTAGTGGAAAAAGGAATATATTCAAATATAAACTACACAGAAGCATTCTCTGAGACTCCTTTCTGTTCTCTGCATTCAACTAACAGAGCTGAGCCTTACTTTTGAAGGACCAGTTCTGAAACACTCTTTGTGTAGAAACTGCCAGTGGAAATTCAGAGCGCTAAGAGGGTAATAGTCGAAAAAGGAATATCTTCAACTAAATACTACACAGAAGCATTCTGTGAAACTTCTTTCTGTTCTGTGCATTCAACTAAAAGAGTTGAACCTTAGTTTTGATTGAGCCGTTCTGAACACTCTTTCTGTAGAAAATGCAACTGGACATTTGGAGCGCTAAGAGTTTAGTAGTGGAAAAAGGAATATATTCAAATGTAAACTACACAGAAGCATTCTGTGAAACTTCATTCTGATCTGAGCATTCAGCTAACAGTGTTAAACCATATTTTTGATTGAGGAGATTTGAAACACTCTGTGTGTAGAAAATGCAACTGGACATTCGGAGCGCTAAGTGGGGAATAATGGAAAAAGGAATATGTTCAAATATAAACTACACAGAAACATTGTATGAAACTTCTTTCTGTTCTGTGCATTCAGGTAACAGAGTTGAGCCTTACTTTTGATTGAGCCGTTCTGAAACACTCTTTCTGTAGAAACTGCAATTGGACATTCAGAGCGCTAAGAGGCCTATATTGGGAAAAATAATATCTTCAAATAAAAACTACACAGCAGCATTGTTTGAAACTTATTTCTGATATGTGCATTCAGCTAACACAGCTAAACCATACTTTTGATTGCGCAGTTCTGAACACTCTTTCTGTAGAAAATGTAAGTGGACATTCGGAGCGCTAATACGGTAATAGTGGGAAAAGGAATATATGAAATTATAAACTACACAGAAGCATTCTGTGAAACTTCTCTCAGTTCTGTGCATTCAACTAACTGATTTGAACCTTGCTTTTGATGGAGCCGTTGTGAAACACTCTTTCTGTAGAAACTGCAATCGGACATTCTGACCGCTAAAAGGCCTATATTGGGAAAAAGAATATCTACAAATAAAAACTACACAGAAGCATTCTGTGAAACTTCTTTCGGATCTGTGCATTGAACTAACAGAATAAAACCATACTTTTGATTGAGCCGTTCTGAACACTCTTTCTGTAGAAAATGTAAGTGGACATTAAGAGCGCTAAGAGCGTAATAGTTGAAAAAGGAATATATTCAAATAAAAAGTACACAGAAGCATTCTTTGAAACTTCTTTCTGTTCTGTGCATTCAACTAACAGAGTTGAACCTTACTTTTGATTGAGCCGTTCTGAAACACTCTTTCTGTAGAAACTGCAATTGAACTTTCTAAGCGCTAAGAGGCCAACATTGTTAAAAAGCATATCTTCAAATATAAACTACACAGAAGCATTCTGTCAAACTTATTTCTCATCAGTGCATTCAGTTAACAGAGCTAAACCATACTTTTGATTGAGCAGTTATGAAACACTCGTTCTGTAGAAAATGCAAGTGGACATTCGGAGCGCTAAGATTGTAATAGAGGAAAAGGGAATATCTCCAAATAAAAACTACACAGAAGCATTCTCTGAGACTCCTTTCTGTTCTCTGCATTCAACTAACAGAGTTTAGCCTTACTTTTGAAGGAGCAGTTCTGAAACACTCTTTGTGTAGAAACTGCCAGTGGATATTCGGAGCGCTAAGAGGGTAATAGTAAAAAAGGAATATCTTCAACTAAATACTACACAGAATCATTCTGTGAAACTTCTTTCTGATATGTGCATTCAGCTAACAGAGTTAAACCATAGTTTTGATAGAGCAGTTCTGAACACTCTTTCTGTAGAAAATGCAACTGGACATTTTGAGCGCTAAGAGTTTAGTAGTGGAAAAAGGAATATATTCAAATATAAGCTACACAGAAGCATTCTGTGAAACTTCATTCTGATCTGAGCATTCAGCTAACAGAGTTAAAACATACTTTTGATTGTGGAGATTTGATACACTCTGTCTTTAGAAAATGCAACTGGACATTCGGAGCGCTAAGTGGGTAATAATGGAAAAAGGAATATGTTCAAATATAAACTACACAGAAGCATTGTATGAAACTTCCTTCTGTTCTGTGCATTCAAGTAACAGAGTTGAGCCTTACTTTTGATTGAGCCGTTCTGAAACACTCTTTCTGTAGGAACTGCAATTGGACATTCTGAGTGCTAAGAGGCCTATATTGGAAAAATAATATCTTCAAATAAAAACTACACAGCAGCATTGTGTGAAACTTATTTCTGATATGTGCATTCAGCTAACAGAGCTAAACCATACTTTTGATTGTGCAGTTCTGAACACTCTTTCTGTAGAAAATGCAAGTGGACATTCGGAGCGCTAATACGGTAATAGTGGGAAAAGGAATATATGAAATTATAAACTACACAGAAGCATTCTGTGAAACTTCTTTCAGTTCTGTGCATTCAAATAACTGATTTGAACCTTACTTTTGATGGAGCCGTTGTGAAACATTCTTTCTGTAGAAACTGCAAACGGACATTCTGACCGCTAAAAGTCCTATATTGGGAAAAAGAATATCTACAAATAAAAACTACACTGAAGCATTCTGTGAAACTTCTTTCGGATCTGTGCATTGAACTAACAGAGTAAAACCATACTTTAGATTGAGCCGTTCTGAACACTCTTTCTGTAGAAAATGTAAGTGGACATTCAGAGCGCTAAGAGGGTAATAGTTGAAAAAGGAATATATTCAAATAAAAAGTACACAGAAGCATTCTGTGAAACTTCTTTCTGTTCAGTGCATTCAACTAACAGAGTTGAACCTTACATTTGATTGAGCCGTTCTGAAACACTCTTTCTGTAGGAACTGCAGTTGGACTTTCTAAGCGCTAAGAGGCCTACATTGTTAAAAAGAATATCTTCAAATAAAAACTACACAGAAGCATTCTGTGAAACTTATTTCTGATCAGTGCATTCAGTTAACAGAGCTAAACCATACTTTTGATTGAGCAGTTATGAAACACTCGTTCTGTAGAAAATGCAAGTGGACATTCGGAGCGCTAAGATTGTAATAGAGGAAAAGGGAATATCTCCAAATAAAAACTACACAGAAGCATTCTCTGAGACTCCTTTCTGTTCTCTGCATTCAACTAACAGAGTTTAGCCTTACTTTTGAAGGAGCAGTTCTGAAACACTCTTTGTGTAGAAACTACCAGTGGACATTCGGAGCGCTAAGTGGATAATAGTCAAAAAAGGAATATCTTCAACTAAATACTACACAGAAGCATTCTGTGAAACTTCTTTCTGTTCTGTGCATTCAACTAAAAGAGGTGAACCTTATTTTTATTGAGCCGTTCTGAAACACTCTTTCTATAGAAACTGCAATTGGACATTCTGAGCGCTAAGAGGCCTATATTGGTAAAAAGAATATCTTCATATAAACACTACACAGAAGCATTCTGTGAAATTTCTTTCTGATCTCTGCATTCAACTAACAGAGTTAAACCATACTTTTGATTGAGCAGTTCTGAAACACTCTTTCTGTAGAAAATGCAACTGGACATTTGGAGCGGTAAGTGGGTAATAGTGGAAAAAGTAATATCTTCAAATATCAACTACACAGAATCATTCTGTGAAACTTCTTTCTGATCTGTGCATTCAGCTAACAGAATTAAACCATACTTTTGATTGAGCAGCTCTGAACACTCTTTCTGTAGAAAATGCAACTGGACATTTGGAGCGCTAAGAGGGTATTAGTGGAAAAAGGGATATATTCAAATACAAACTACACAGAAGCATTCTGTGAAACTTCTTTCTGTTCTTTGCATTCAACTAACTGAGTTGAACCTTACTTTTGATGCAGCCGTTCTGAAACACTCTTTGTGTAGAAACTGCAATTGGACATTCTGAGCGCTAAGAGGCCTATATTGGGAAAAAGAATATCTTCAAATAAAAACTACACAGAAGCATTCTGTTAAACTTATTTCTGATATTGGCATTCAGCTAATAGAGTTAAACCACAGTTTGATTGAGCAGTTCTGAACACTCTTTCTGTAGAAAATGCAAGTGGACATTCGGAGCGCTAAGAGGGTAATAGTGGAAAAAGGAATATATTCAAATATAAACTACACAGAAGCATTCTGTGAAACTTCTTTCTGTTCTGTGCATTCAACTAAAAGAGTTGAACCTTACTTTTGATTGAGCAGTTCTGAAACACTCTTTCGGTAGATAATGCAACTGGACATTTGGAGCGCTAAGTGGGTAATAGTGGAAAAAGGAATATCTTCAAATATAAACTACTCAGAAGCATTGTATGAAACTTCTTTCTGTTCTGTGCATTCAACTAACACTATTGAACCTTATTTTTGATTGAACAGTTCTGTAACACTCTTTCTGTAGATACTGCAATTGGACATTCAGAGCGCTAAGTGGCCTATATTGGGAAAAAGAATTTCTTCAAATAAAAACTACACAGAAGCATTCTGTGAAACTTCTTTCTGATCTGTTCATACAGCTAACAGAGTTAAACCATTCTTTTGATTGAGCAGTTCTGACCACTCTTTCTGTAGAAAATGCAAGTGGACATTCGGAGCGCTAAGATTGTAATAGTGGAAAATGGAATATCTCCAAATAAAAACTACACAGAAGCATTCTCTGAAACTCCTTTCTGTTCTCTGCATTCAACTAACAGAGCTGAGCCTTACTTTTGAAGTAGCAGTTCTGAAACCCTCTTTGTGTAGAAACTGCCAGTGGACATTCGGAGCACTAAGACGGTAATAGTCGAAAAAGGAATATCTTCAACTAAATACTACACTGAAGCATTCTGTGGAACTTCTTTCTGTTCTGTGCATTCAACTAAAAGAGTTGAACCTTAGTTTTGATTGAGCCGTTCTGAAACACTCTTTCTGTAGAAAATGCAAGTGGAGATTCGGAGCGCTAAGAGGGTAATAGTGGAAAAAGTAATATCTTCAAATATCAACTACACAGAATCATTCTGTGAAACTTCTTTCTGATCTGTGCATTCAGCTAACAGAGTTAAACCATACTTTTTATTGAGCAGTTCTGAACACTCTTTCTGTAGAAAATGCAACTGGACATTTGGAGCGCTAAGAGGGTAGTAGTGGAAAAAGGAATATATTCAAATATAAACTACACAGAAGCATTCTGTGAAACTTCTTTCTGATCTGAGCATTGAGCTAACAGAGTTAAACCACACTTTTGATTGAGCAGTTTTGAAACACTCTGTCTGTAGAAAATGCAACTGGACATTCGGAGCGCTAAGTGGGTAACAGTGGAAAAAGGAATATGTTCAAATATAAACTACACAGAAGCATTGTATGAAACTTCTTTCTGTTCTGTGCATTCAACTAACAGAGTTGAACCTTACTTTTGATTGAGCAGTTCTGAAACACTCTTTCGGTAGATAATGCAACTGGACATTTGGAGCGCTAAGTGGGTAATAGTGGAAAAAGGAATATCTTCAAATATAAACTACACAGAAGCATTGTATGAAACTTCTTTCTGTTCTGTGCATTCAACTAACACTATTGAACCTTATTTTTGATTGAACAGTTCTGTAACACTCTTTCTGTAGATACTGCAATTGGACATTCTGAGCGCTAAGTGGCCTATATTGGGAAAAAGAATTTCTTCAAATAAAAACTACACAGAAGCATTCTGTGAAACTTCTTTCTGATCTGTTCATACAGCTAACAGAGTTAAACCATTCTTTTGATTGAGCAGTTCTGACCACTCTTTCTGTAGAAAATGCAAGTGGACATTCGGAGCGCTAAGATTGTAATAGTGGAAAATGGAATATCTCCAAATAAAAACTACACAGAAGCATTCTCTGAAACTCCTTTCTGTTCTCTGCATTCAACTAACAGAGCTGAGCCTTACTTTTGAAGTAGCAGTTCTGAAACACTCTTTGTGTAGAAACTGCCAGTGGACATTCGGAGCACTAAGACGGTAATAGTCGAAAAAGGAATATCTTCAACTAAATACTACACTGAAGCATTCTGTGAAACTTCTTTCTGTTCTGTGCATTCAACTAAAAGAGTTGAACCTTAGTTTTGATTGAGCCGTTCTGAAACACTCTTTCTGTAGAAAATGCAAGTGGAGATTCGGAGCGCTAAGTGGGTAATAGTGGAAAAAGTAATATCTTCAAATATCAACTACACAGAATCATTCTGTGAAACTTCTTTCTGATCTGTGCATTCAGCTAACAGAGTTAAACCATACTTTTGATTGAGCAGTTCTGAACACTCTTTCTGTAGAAAATGCAACTGGACATTTGGAGCGCTAAGAGGGTAGTAGTGGAAAAAGGAATATATTCAAATATAAACTACACAGAAGCATTCTGTGAAACTTCTTTCTGATCTGAGCATTGAGCTAACAGAGTTAAACCATACTTTTGATTGAGCAGTTTTGAAACACTCTGTCTGTAGAAAATGCAACTGGACATTCGGAGCGCTAAGTGGGTAACAGTGGAAAAAGGAATATGTTCAAATATAAACTACACAGAAGCATTGTATGAAACTTCTTTCTGTTCTGTGCATTCAACTAACAGTGTTGAACCTTACTTTTGATTGAGCCGTTCTGAAACACTCTTTCTGTAGAAACTGCAATTGGACATTCTGCGCGCTAAGAGGCCTATATTGGGAAAAATAATATCTTCAAATAAAAACTACACAGAAGCATTGTGTGAAACTTATTTCTGATATGTGCATTCAGCTAACAGAATTAAACCATACTTTTGATTGCGCAGTTCTGAACACTCTTTCTGTAGAAAATGCAAGTGGACTTTCGGATCGCTAAGAGGGTAATAGTGAAAAAGGAATATATTCAAATCTAAACTACACAGAAGCATTCTGTGAAACTTCGTTCTGTTCTTTGCATTCAACTAAAAGAGTTGAACTATATTTTTGATTGAGCCTTTCTGAAACACTCTTCCTGTAGAAACATTCAGGCTGTAGATATCACCAGTGTACCTTGCCTTCCTGGTAATAATGACATAATCTTTCTTCCTCCCCTGGCCACTCTCAGCCTTGGAAGTTACTGGCTAGTGGATAGTAGATACTGGATGAGCCATCACACGGTGGCCCTGGCACAGAAAGCCTGGGTGACACGGCTCCACACAGCATAATTCAGACGGGCTGTGGGAAATATCATGTGGGGAAGCAATGTCGTTTCAACAAAGAACTCAGCAGGATAAATACGACCAATCTCATGTCTCACAAATGATCACTTGTGTCTGAATGTCTTCCATTTCTGTTCGTATTCATGCCTTATGGGTTAAGTCTCATCCCCAAGTATTTTTCTAGTGAATATGAAAGACCCTATTGTCACATATTTCTTTCTTTATATGCAACTACCACCATTTCATTAACTTTTGCTTAAAGGAACAATTTTTAAAAGTAATCTGACATGTTACTTTACCATTTTTTGATCAATTTATTTTGTGTCTTCTTTACATATATTTTGAAGGGCCATATCTGAAACAGAACTTTCCTTTTTCATTAAAAAACTAGCATATGTGGGCTATGTGCCTTTATATTCATTTTATTGACTATTTTACAATGAACAGTCTTATATTTTACTTTATACTAATTCCTCCAGATTAATGACAAGTATTTAACCTAACATATTGATCCATCTCACTTAATATTAGTTTAACTTCAATTAATTCCTTCCTTTTTACTCATAATCAACATTTTTCCTGATGAGAAATTAAGAAAGAAGATATGTTTGGCACCTCTGTCCATATCTTTGCCCATTTCTTACTCCTCTAAGAAGGCAAGAGATTCTAATCTGATTACACATTACCAATTAATTGGGCCACATTTACTTGTGGGCCATCTGGCTGAATATTTTTTAATCATGAGCAAACCATGGTGCTCTTCTTCTCTCTTGCCCCTGCCTTAACGCAGTAAGGCATTTTCCTTGGCTTATTTCCTTCTCATTGCAGCAGAGTTGAAATGTGAGACGGGGTGTAGCTTCTCCTAACCCCTGGCACATCATCTGATGGAACTGAAGAGTGAGAAATGACCTCCACGGACCTGGAGCCTCAGCTTCAGGTCTCCACCGAGATGCCACATTGGAGGCAAGCTCAACGCAATGCCTTTATTAGAAACGTTTTTAAAAGGGAACCCGTATTCACGTTTGTCAGGACACTGCTTATCTCTCTAGTTGAACCCGTATAACTTACTTTATAAGATGGTAAGATACAAAGACTCTTAATCTTCCATCTACCAGGACTCTTGACATAAATTGAAAGCTCACTTATAACAGCTCTAGCATCCCAAGTGCCTTTGACTACACTCCAATTTAACTTATTGTTCAGTTTTTATATAAATGTCTTCCTTATATTGTGCTTAATTTTCTTATTAATTTAACATTTTCAGAAGAATACTCATTCTGAGAAGTTCACAAATCAGTTAGGCTTAAGTTTTTAAATAAATGTTTTAAAAATATTAAAGGCACACGTATGAAACAATGATACTAGACTTAATTATGGAGAGCAGCCTCCCCTACAAATTTCAGCCACAACACAAGAGCAGTAAGCAGATCAGTCCCCTCACCTTCATTCCAACATTTCAAGTGACTGGGGAAAGAATAGGGACAAAATAAAATAAATCAAAATAAAGGTTTCTTGTGGAACACTGAAAAATTATTATGTGCTAAAGTGTAAGAATGCTTTATATCCATCCCATCGTTTGTCCTGGGAGGTACTTTCTATTATTGATTTCATTTGACAAATGAGGAAACAGAGGTCTGAATAGGTAGAGAAACAATTGTCAACTTTCTACTTCTTAGTATAACTTTACTACCTCTGAGGCCTGCCTGCATTCCTGCACTGGGGTTTCATGGACATTGCTCGAGACCACTGGCCCTATGTCTGTCATCTTTTATGTTTCATTTATAAACACCCTCAGCTCTTGATCTGTGAGGGTCTTAATAAATAGAGCTGTATTAAATTTTTGCGCTTTAAAAATAATATATGATATTAAGAAATAGTATTTCTGATAACAGCTTAAGCCATAATATGAAGTGTGCTGATACAAGAGGAGTTTGTAGGTCTTAAAAAAAAAAACAAAAAAAAAAACTAAGCTTTAATTTAGTACAAGTTTCTGACTTTCCTGCTAAAATTTATCTAGGAGTATATATAAAGAAAAGGCCTTATTGAATAAACTGGTAAATGCATCTCTCAAGTTTTATTTTATATTCAACATAATATGAAGTAAAAATAAAAATAAAATACAACTAAGAAATATAGCATTGGCTACTTTTCGAAACATTTCTCCACAAAATAGGGGGTAAAATATGAAAAAGTTTTGACACAATGTTTTGAGTCTCTATTTATTTATAACCTAAAGGAAATAAGAATTTGATATGCCTCAAGGAAAAAAAATCCAACGAAGAGTTTTTTTGTGGGGGAAAGAAAGCCTACTATCCAGCCTCAGAGATTAGATTTAAAAGCCAAAGAAAACTTTGTTAGATTATAGTGTGACAGAGCAAACCAATCTTTAAATCTACCAAAACACTTCTAGAATGCTAGAACACAGTATGTGTGAGAAAATAACAAGTGTTTTGAGAAACATCATTTTTTAATGTCCTAAACCACTGACTTACAACATATGAAAAGATGTGGCATGACACGAATTTGAGAATATATACTGTAGAACAGCTATTAACAAGCTTTTCTTGGTACTGAAGTGTGTTCCACAAAACAGTTTTTACTCTTACATGAAGAAGACAGTGAACCAAAGTAAATTAAACTACCAGAAACAGGTGTTAGCTTGACATTAAGAACCCACAAATCTACATTTGTTTCCATTCCTAAAAATCAGCTTTCAATTAATAATAATATAATCATTAAAAAATATATATTTTTAAAGCGTCTGTTTACTTTCCTTAACTTGTAAATCACTACTGGTGTTTCCAACTCTCTTAGTGAATTTAAATGACAATATCATTCCTTAATTTTTCTATGACCTGAAAACGTCCGATTAGAAAATGAGCAAATTGCTCACAATGCTGATAAAAATCAAAGTAAAAGCTTGTATTTAAGAACATCAGTCTCTACTAAAACGAGAAATACCTAAAAATACGAATATATCCGAAATGTCGCAAAGCACATAAACCAGGTTGAAATAAAAATTTGAATGGGCAATTATGTAACATAAAGCCAGATAACCCAACCAGTTCATACATTTTATGCTCAATATAGGATATTATAAATTAGATAGTTACTGATGAGATAATTGCTTTTATAGTTAACTCTGTAGTAATTAAGCAGGATGGCAAGGCAGCAAAGAGGTCAAATTAATTTCTGAGTTCTTCCATTTATCTTTAGAAATGATAGGGAAAATTCTAACTCCAAAAGTGTTTTGTGGGAATCTAAAGAACAGTTTTGACAAAGAGGGGGTCTCAAGAAAGCATTTATGATTAAGCAACCTGACATAAACAGTAACTGCAAATTATTAGAACCAGTTGATGTTTATCTAAATGGATAAATCATTCATCTGAATAATTATCAACCCAGACAAACTATAGGCCCTGAAATTGCAATTATGAAAGAGAACCAATCAAATGTTAAGACCAAATTTAAAATTTTAGCAATGGTAGAAACTATGAATCATAAAATGCTACCTTTGACTCAAGAAATGCAACCCTTGGTTAGACAGCATATTAAAAACTAGATGGCTAATGAGGTATTTGTATGGTTTCTTTTTATACTTGTTTTTGTGACATTAAGAATCTCAAAGAATCACAAATTCAAATAAAGCAATAGGCCTCTTCTCTCTGAGTTTAGCTTAGACCTTCCCTTACCTAACACGTCTGAACGTGTTCTTTGTTCTTGAACAAGATTTCGCCATTAAAACTCACACAGAAAGAACTTGTCAAGACTTTACTAAACAAAGTTTAGGATGTTTCTAATTTTCATTAAAAAATAGTGTAGGAATTTTAATGAGATTACATAATTTCTAAGTCAGTTATTTAAGACCCACCAAATTACAATAATTTATTTCTTTCAGGAAAAAAAAAAAACTAGCCATCAGCCTGCTGTCCGGCTTCATCAGCTCTAGACGCAAACAGGAAACTAAGGCAATATTCCATTGAGAGCTGATGGTGGTTTATACCAAGTAGTGTCAGTGCAAATTACCTCAACAGGCATTCAGTTTAAAAGTAGACTTGCAGGATTTCCTGATGGATTGAATCTGGGAAAACTAGAAATAGCAGGTAAGGATAACTTCATAGAGTTTGGTTTAAATTATCGAAGAATAAAACTGTCATTTATTGAGCTGGCCAAGTTGCGGCAGAACCAGGTTTAGGGAGAAAATCAGAGGGTCAATTTTGCAAATAATAACCTTGAGTTACTTATTAGATTTCAAGAAGTGATATCAACTAGGTGGCTCAATGTACAATTCTAGAGTTCTACAGCACAATGAAGGCTGGGGATTAAACACTTGAAAATCGGCAGTATACGCATAGGAGTTAAAGCATGACACCATCTGAGATAAAAAAGAAAATGCATTTAAATAAAGTAAATAAATGCCAGAATCATCCCTTCTGTGCTGTAACTGAGAAATCAGGAAGATGGTGGTGAACGAAGGAACGCAGGAAGCAGCAGCTGTAACAAGGTGAATGGAACTGACAATACTGTGACCTGGAACCCAGGTGACAAACATGTTTCAAGGAGAAGTCAGTGATTACCTGTGTCAAATTCTGTGAAAAGGACTAAAAGTTGAAGAATATGGAGATCAATGTTGTCCTTGGCAACAACAAATTTTGGACAGTAGAAAAGGAGAAGGCAGATTGGGGTGGAATCTTTAAAAACCAAGATGAAAGGATTTGGGTATAATGGGTGCATGGAGTTTTGCTCTGAGGATCAGAGAACGGAGGCAGTATCTTGAGAGATTTGTAGAATGTGGAAAGGTATTTTAAAATAAGAATAATTGTAGCATGTTTGCATATGAAGAATATTATTAATTAGCAAGAGGAGAATTGATGATGCAGAAGAAAGGGAAAAGTTGGGGGAATGATGTTCCTGCATTAGGTGAGAGGTGACAGTGTCTGGCACACAGGTAGAAGGCTTAGCATTTCCTAT
This sequence comes from Symphalangus syndactylus, assembly GCF_028878055.3. NCBI lineage: Eukaryota > Metazoa > Chordata > Mammalia > Primates > Hylobatidae > Symphalangus > Symphalangus syndactylus. The sequence continues at coordinate 4,921,872 of NC_072445.2, read as the reverse complement.
GAACACACTGTGGCCTCTTAGGGCACCTTCTCCATGGCACCCACAGTGACAGTTTCTCGTATTAAACCAGACCATAAGGTATGGCTGGTTACAAACTCCTCAGTGGCTTTCCATCTCATTCAAAGTAAAAGCCTGAGGTGTTACGGAGGCCTACAAGGAACTATGTAATTTGGCTCCATTACCCCGCTGTCCCCTTCTGCTCTCACTGTCCTTTTGCTGACTACAGCCCAGTCAGACAGAACTCCTTACCCTCCCTCAAACACACCAGACACCTACACGCCTCTGTACCTGCAAAGTCTGTGCTCTTAACAACTAGGCTATTCTGCAGGGCTTGCCTTCTCTTTTCATTTGTGCCTTTGCTCACATTTCACCTGCTTAATGAAGTCTTTCCTGACCTTGTAACCCTCCACCCTCCACGTGTACTTCTTCTCCTTAGCACTCACCAATACACGACATATTAAGAGTTTTAAATATTTTCTTTGATAATTGTCTTACCCCTTTAGATTTTAAGAGAACACAAATTTTTACCCGTCGTTCACTGCTATATATCCAGCAGCTAAATTACTATCCATCACATATTACATGTTCAGTAAGTTTGCCAGATAAATGAATAAAATGATATTTTAGGGCTTAACCTCAAATTTTTACTACTTTGCATAAAAATCCTAAAACAACAATGTTTAAACTATATGCAATCATGTACACTAGAGGGTATTGTAGTTTTCAGTGAGATTTCTCGTAAGACTAGAAGGCAAAAATAAATACTGGTAACTAGAGCACTGGTGAAAGTTTACAAAATAAATACATTTCCTACTTTGTAATTGGAAGAAACCAGGCCCTCTCGCAAAGGTTTTTGATATGACACCAAGTACAGATAAATGCTACAGGATAATAATAATATAAAAAAGATTCTTTTTCTACTTAATTGTGCGGAGCCTGATATATTTATGGATCTTTAGGTAAACAATAGTTTTTTTAAAAAAAAAACATTTCCAAGGCTCTGGTATCTATTGTAAAGAAAAGCAGTGAATCGCAGGAATTCTGTAAACTATTTGACTAAATTTGGCTGCCAATCTCTACCATGTTTTCCAAACATTTGTTCAGAAAGATTCCTCTTAGTCCCTGTTACTAGTATACACAATAGCTGTTATTTGCTGATTATCATGCAGATATTGTCCTCCTTTGATCTTGATATACAATAATTAATCATACAACAGATGTGAGCTGTGTTGTATTCTTTATTATCCCCATTTTTAACAGAAGGGAACTGGGGCTTAGAAAAATCAGATAACTGGCCTGTGATCACATTTCTGATTTGTGTCTAATCTGGGATTCAAACCAAAAAAGCCGACTCCAGAATTCACAACCTGAACCACTTTGCTCAGCTATTGCCTCGGGCTTCCTGTGTCAGCCACACAACCTCAGGAACCCTACAGTCATCGAGCTGGAGACTCGTATTTGTCCATGGAAAGTGTCTTTGTTTCGAAAGAGCTAATAAAGAATTCACATTAAGGCAAAAGACAATTGAAAAGAAATTGCTGGCTTCAAACACGCAGCCAAGAAGATAACACCCGGATTCCAAAAGATTCTGATGCAATCTAAGCTAACTTGATTGATTATATCTATCAGCTTAATTATCTTTTAATATTTATATATTATTTCTTAAATTCTTAAAACTCAACATGAAATTTTAAAGAGAACAGAAAAGAACTTATTATAAAGTACCACTAAGATAAATGTCTGAAAACCTAATTTCTAATTTCATTTCTTTGTCAGTCTAACTGATTGCATTCCTTAACATAGGTGAGCCTATGTTTTTTCACATATAAAATTGGCAGACTAAATCATATTTCTCTATTCCTTTCTTCTCTGTGGATTCTAATATCCTTAAAATAAAGTTTTCTCTTAAATTTATTCTTGCTAATTTGAAAAATGTTCAACAAACATCTCAATTTTTGCAAAGTCTTATTAGACTTATGTCTATTGTATTATTCTTAAGAAAATGGTTCATTATAAAAAATATTTGGTTCCGTAATTTAGTATTTTGTACAACTAAAGAAGTTAACTTATATAAAATATTAGCAAATAATTAAATAATTTTGAGTATTCATTTGCATTATCCATTCTAAGTTATAAATTGGTGTAAGACTACAGATTTAATGCAGAGACGGGATGCTGACTAATCATTTTGATGTAAGCTTACAAAGAATAATTTCAACACTCTCCAAACTGGAATGATTTATTAGCATGTCATGCTATTTATTGTGTGATATGATAAATATAATATGATTCATCATGACATTCTATAAATATTGCAAAGGATTATTAAAGCGATAAAATCCATTGGCAGAAATATAATGAGACCATGTCACATTTGTACGAAAGCTACATGATAAGAGGCTGTTGTAACCTTAGACGGATTTAAAGTGAGAATTCTTAGAACAACAAAGCAAAAGAAAACAATCCTAAATCGTACCTAGGGTTCAATTAAGAGCAGCTGTTGAGAGCAGGGAATAATACAGAAGTACAGAAAGCTTATCATCTGCACTGCCATGGGATGGACAATTTTTCAATACAGGGACTATTCTTTAAATAGTTAATCTAAAATATTTCAGACAAAATTTGGAATAACCACTGCACTGAATCAACATGTCTAAGTAAAACTACAAATGGCAGCATATATGTGAGTGTATATATATATACACATGCTTATATTTAGTTTAAAAATTGGTATGAATGTGAAAACTCATATCAGGCTGTATTTTTAGGCATTTAAAATTTTACTTTGTCAAATAATTTTTATTTCTTCCATAACATTACAAAAATATAACCCTTTGGAGGAAAGGTTATTATAAGGGAAATTTCATTTTCTAAGTAGAGGCTTTTTAGGTTTCTGATGCTTTTACAGACAGAATTTGCCAAAGATTTTGTTTCTTATAGTTCAAAATATGGTTAACTAGTGGCCAACAATCTTTGGCATCGATTTGGAAGTAAGTATTCAACACAACACGATTGTTATGTCTTTACCAATGATTTTTGAATCATATACACAGTGTTTTAAAAGCCGCTTTGCAGTCATCTTCCTTGAGATTGTAAATTGTTCTCGCACATTATTTAAAATATCCTGAGAATAAGCACTAATTACTACTTTACAATTGAGCAAAGAAAAACATATTCTATAATTCTAGGATAAGCAACCACAATGATTGTTGAAAGCACTTTTTTGTGAGGAAATCAAGTTAACTCTGACAACAGAGAGATACGGAGCCTGTGTCTCTCACCACATTAATGAAATCTTTACGGGCTACAAATCTTTCGGTTTCTTACAATAATTTTTATGCTATTATATTTATTAACCACTTTTGCTTCATTTCTTTCTGAAAGTTGTTTCAACTTATCTATTTCCCTATATATGGACAATCTGGAATGCAAATATATATATAATAACAATCTGGAATGCAAATTGATTAATGACTATACATATAATCTTTGTTATACTCCTGTGATAAAGATATACAAGTCAAACACAAACAAACAAAGAAAAAAAACTTACCTTTATTTTATGGCAGCATGGCACATTTGAAATAAAATTGGAAAAGATAGGTATTATTAGGTACATACACCCTTTAAAATATTTAGATCTTTCTCTTTTTTATTTTTAAAATGTTATTTCCAGGAGCATAGATTCAAGCTGCCCTGAATAGACACTTCCTCAAATATCTTAGCTCTATTGTGCTTTTACATTGTATGTATTCTTTCAGGCCCCCAACTTTTATTTTCATTAAAAGAAAATCAGTTTAAAAGACCTGATTCAGATGTACTTATATTTGCTAAAGGAATAAAAGTAATTATTAGAAAATCTTTCTTTCTTTTTAAGGATTGTTAGAGCTAATCATATATTAGCATTCAGATAAATTTCAAATCACCAATAATTTGTCTTTAAATTTGGTCATCAGAGGACCAAACCGTAATTCTCTAATGAGAGTGGAACTACCTAGGAGCTTGGCCCAGAGGACAAGGGTTGTGCTAGTTCCCTGGATTGGTTCACGGCTGAGTCCTCGAATTTGAAGGCAACCATCTATAATGGGAGAGGCCAGAGGATTTGCAGCTGAGCTTCCTCAGCAAAATACTTAACTCCTCATCAGCTGTGTAACCTTCATAATATGTCAGTTTCCTCTTGCTGCATAACAGATTACAACAAAATTAGAAGTGTAACACAACACAAGTGTATTATTTCACATTTTCCATGGGTCAGGAATCTGAGTGTGTGACTCAACTGCATCCTCTGCTCTGGGTCTCACAAGTCTGAAATCAAGGTGTCAACCGGTCTGCAATTCTCACATGAAACTCGGAGGTCTTTTTCCAGTCTCATTCTGATTGATGGCAGAACTCAGCTTCTTGCAGTTAGAGGACTGACGTCCCTGTTTCTCTGCTGGTTGTCAACGAGAGTTGCTTTCAGCTCTTGGAGGCCACCTTCAGATCCAAGCCATATGGCCCTCTCAACACATAGCAGCTTACTTCTCTAAAGCTAGAGGAAACTCTCCAGCCTGCTATAAGGGAGGCTTATGTAACAAGAAATAATCCCAAGAGGATCACTCTTGTGGTATAATTTGCTTAGTTATATTCACACACACCAATTCCACTTAAAGGTAGGGTATTAAACAAAGCACATGTACACAGGAGACAAAACAGATGTACAGAGATTTTACTCTGCCATAAGTCTGCTGAGTGACCTTTGTCAAGTTACATCTCAGTATATGAATAAGCTTAGCACCTATCTCAAAAGTTTGGTAGAAAGAAAAGTTAACACAGGCTGGGTACAGTGGCTTATGCCTGTATTGCCAGCACTTTGGGAGGTCGAAATGGGAGGATAGCTTGAGGCCAGGAGTTCAAAACAAGCCTGGATCGCAGAGTGAGGTCTCATCTCTACAAAAAAAATAATAAAATTGGTCATGTGTGGTGGCAACACCTGCAGTCTCAGCTACCTGGGGGTCTGAGGTGGGAGGATTGCTTGAGCCCAAAGGGAGTCAAGACTGCAGTCAGCCACCGTTGCACCACTGCACTCCAGCCTGGGCAGCAAAGTGAGACTCTGTCTCAAAAAAAAAAAAAAAAAAAAAAAGGCCGGGCGCGGTGGCTCACGCTTGTAATCCCAGCACTTTGGGAGGCTGAGGCGAGCGGATCACGAGGTCAGGAGATCGAGACCACGGTGAAACCCCGTCTCTACTAAAAATACAAAAAAATTAGCCGGGCGTGGTGGTGGCGCCTGTAGTCCCAGCTACTTGGAGGCTGAGGCAGGAGAATGGCGTGAACCCGGGAGGTGGAGTTTGCAGTGAGCCAAGATTGTGCCACTGCACTCCAACCTGGGTGACAGAGTGAGACTCCGCCTCAAAAAAAAAAAAAAGGGGGAGGAGGGCAGCATAAAAAAATTCTCAGAGCAACGTCTACGGTCTGGACTCAGTGAATGGCAGCTATTTTTAGACTTCGCCCAGTAACTCAAAAGGCCCCATGCCCTCTGCCACATTACATTACGCTCATGATTAACAATGCAAAACTTTTGCATAGCTGCCAAGTATGGTGACTCATTCCCTCTTTAAAGACTATAGTTAGTGTTACCTTGCATAAACATAGGTTAAGTATTTGAGTATCAGTTGTTTAAATGAGCTGATATGTGACAAAATGTAACCAGGCTTTTAGAATGAATGAATCTAATAAGCTTAATCAAGAACTTACAGTAATAGATTTCTTACTTATGAATAGAAAATCACTTAAATGAACTCTGATTGTTAAAAATGACATAGACAAATATTAGTATCAGTAGGCATAATTTTCTCCTATATTAACTCCAACATATATGATTTTAACAATTTTGAAATCTCCCCAAATGTTTTCTGTGATTTCTCACCATTATCTGGGGGAAAACAGAACAAAGCTATGATTTGCTAGGGTCAAGCAACGATTCCGTTCTGACAGCCCTATAGCTAACACTGTTCATGCTTTTTGATCTGCATTTCTTTGAATACTGTGCCTGTGTCTGGGAAAATTTCACCTTATAAATTCTTCTCTAAGATGAAAGCAAAAACCCAATTTCCTTTGCATCTAGAACACAGGCCTATAACCCAAGTAAGAAGAAGAATGCCAGGTAAGACTGAGTATTGACTTCACTTTTTATCAATGAAGGAGGGAGAAACTTGGATTTGAAATTTCGCGTTTTGTGACTGACAAAACCTGGTACAAAGTTTTGCTAATGTCGTAAAACTACAGTGACTCGTACACCTGTAATTGTTTGGGGATCACATTAGTGAAGTAGTCGGACAGCATATAACTCTGCTAGGATTTCTGATAAAAAAAAATGTTTCAATTGAAATTTGTAAGTTAACTTTTAAAACAAATTATTTTAGACGTGCTGTTTTGATTATCTTATTAATATTTAAATTTTACTGTTGCACCCAAAAATCAGTTATGCCTTTCAAAGATTGTTTTAAGAGTTGGCTCCATCTTTGTGGTGGGCAGAACTAGGCCATATCCCCCAAGAATGTCCGCATTCTAATCTCTGTACACCTGTGAATATGTTAGGTTACATGGCACAGGGAAAGTTAAGATTGCTAGCCAATTGGCCTCAAAATAGGTAGATTATTTAGAGTCATCCCAGCAAGCCCAGTGACATCAGAATGGTCTTTAAAATGGGAAAGAGAAGCTGAAGAGCGAGAGTCAGAGGGAGATGTGACTATGGAAGAAAGAAACAGAGAGAGCAGTGTTGCTGGCTTTGAGGATGCTGTGGGACCAAAGGAATGCGGGTGGCCCCTGCCGGATAGAAAAAGAAAGGAAATGGACCCTGTAGAACCTCCAGAAAGGAATTCAGTCCTGCTGATACCTCGATTTCAGCCCACTGAGACCCTTGTTGAATTTCTAAGATACATAATTTAAGATAATGGATTTCTGGGGTTTTAGCCACCAAGCCATTAGAGGTAATTTGTTACAGCAGCTGCATAGAACTAACACAATTAAAAAGTGTGACTTTACTTTCTCCAGGAGGGAAATTTCTGGTGCTTCCAGCTGTATATCCAAAAAGTATTTGGTAAACAGGTTCATCTAGATAAAATATGTTTTTTTCACAAATTTCAACAGAACATGTCTCTACTATCAAACAACTCTGTTAATAACTCCTGGTCAAATATAGAAAATACAGGCAAGCAATATTTTATATCTGTGTCCACCTTTAGTTACAGAGTAAACAATGACTACAGGTTCCTTTAAAAGTAAAAAATACATCTTACCAAAAAAAGAAAAAAACAATCTGAATAATGAGACTATACTTAAACACAGAGAGCTCAAACAACTCAGCTGAAATGCGATGTGTTTCCTAATTATTAACTTGGTTGCTGACCATGAGATGCAGGATGCAGGTGTTCAAAGGAAGCATGCACTTTACCTGAATTTATTCAGTAAAACAATTCCAGCTTCTAAAATTGGTTTTAGGAATGATAACGACATTTTTTTTAAACTTTGACATTAAATTAACTTGTTGCTGAGAATTTGCACATGTGAATTCACCTTGACATTGATTTTTCGCAATCTTTATAAAGAAGAATAACATAAATAAACATGGCATTTTCCAGGTGGCTGCAAATCATACCAGGGAAAATAAAATCCTCAAATCGAGTGGAGTTTTGCAATCATCTTGTCCTTGGGGTGAAACTATAGCAAGAACATGCTTCTAGGATTTCTAATGTTGAAACACTGACCGCCTTCCAAGGTGAAAGAACATTAAATCAAATTCCAAGGTGGGAACAGGGATGATCATGAGATGGCGAAGTTTGAGATTTCTTATTCTCTGTTATTTCTCTGCCCATAACAAATCATTTTTCCAAGTTAAGAGTCACAGACAAGATCTATTAATTATCTTTCACACAGCAGTAAGAAGGAGATGTCTATTCCTGACTTGAAAAAATTCAAAAGAGTTGTAACATTGGTGTGACACCTTAAGCAAAAACCTTGGACTAGTTATTTACAGTTGTAAAGGGACCCAAATTAGCCACAGCAGTCAGATTATATTTACACTTCCCATTGTTAGGGATGAAAATCCTCGGTGACAGTCACCAGCAGAAATCGCTGCCAGCCTTCGAAACGACCACCTTCTTTGGAAGCCAATGTTTTCCCAGAAGACAACAGATCCGGGGCCAAAATGTCCTGTGCTGATTAAAATAACTAACCCTAGCATAATTTTATAAACCTCAGAGAGATGCAACAGCAGATGGGTTTTATTATTTACTAAAAGGTAAGATATTTCTCAAGATTATGGTTACAGATATAGTTAATCGTTCCTTCACCACATGGGATTATTAATACAATACCCATATTAGGTTTTATTCTATTTCTGATGTACACAAAAATCAGGTCTCTGTGTGAAAATGCTTTTTAATTTATGTATGAATGAACATTCAGCATAGATGTGATTGCTAATAATTTTCCCACAGGTAGTTTTTGGATTATAAGAGCATGGAAATGATTTATACTTATAGTCAGTGATGATAATCAAATACTCAAATCACATTTTCTTTTTTTAAAAAAAAACATTTTCTAGCCGATTCTGCTGGAAATCACACCAAAATACCTTGATGTGATAATGTCTTAAAAATATATAAAAGAATTTCTCTGGTACCAAAACAGAGATATAGACCAATGGAACAGAACAGAGCCCTCAGAAATAACACCACACATCTACAACCATCTGATCTTTGACAAACCTGACAAAAACAAGAAATGGGGAAAGGATTCCCTATTTAATAAATGGTGCTGGGAAAACTGGCTAGCCATATGGAGAAAGCTGAAACTGGATCCCTTCCTTACACCTTATACAAAAACTAATTCAAGATGGATTAAAGACTTACATGTTAGACCTAAAACCATACAAACCCTAGAAGAAAACCTAGGTAATACCATTCAGGACATAGGCATGGGCAAGGATTTCATGTCTAAAACACCAAAAGCAATGGCAACAAAAGCCAAAATTGACAAATGGGATCTAATTAAACTCAAGAGCTTCTGCACAGCAAAAGAAACCACCATCAGAGTGAACAGGCAACCTACAGAAAGGGAGAAAATTTTCACAACCTACTCATCTGACAAAGGGCTAATATCCAGAATCTAAAATGAACTCAAACAAATTTACAAGAAAAAAACAAACAACCCCATCAGAAAGTGGGTGAAGGACATGAAAAGACACTTCTCAAAAGAAGACATTTATGCAGCCAAAAAACACATGAAAAAATGCTCATCATCACTGGCCATCAGAGAAATGCAAATCAAAACCACAGTGAGATACCATCTCACACCAGTTAGAATGGCCATCATTAAAAAGTCAGGAAACAACAGGTGCTGGAGAGGATGTGGATAAATGGATAAATAGGAACACTTTTACACTGTTGGTGGGACTGTAAACTAGTTCAACCATTGTGGAAGTCAGTGTGGCGATTTCTCAGGGATCTAGAACTAGAAATACCATTTGACCCAGCCATCCCATTACTGGGCATATACCCAAAGGATTATAAATCGTTGCTACTATAAAGACACATGCACACATATGTTTACTGAGGCACTATTCACAATAGCAAAGACTTGGAACCAACCCAAATGTCCATCAGTGATAGACTGGATTAAGAAAATGTGGCACATATACACCATGGAATACTATGCAGCCATAAAAAAGGATGAGTTCATGTCCTTTGTAGGGACATGGATGAAGCTGGAAACCATCATTCTCAGTAAACTGTCACAAGGACAAAAACCAAACACCACATGTTCTCACTCATAGGTGGGAATTGAACAATGAGAACACATGGACACAGGAAGGGGAACATCACACTCCGGGGACTGTTGTGGGGTGGGGAGAGGGACAGCATTAGGAGATATACCTAATGTTAAATGACGAGTTAATGGGTGCAGCAAACCAACACGGCACATGGATACATATGTAACAAACCTGCACGTTGTGCACATGGACCCTAAAACCTAAAGTATAATAATAATTAAAAGAAAAAGGCAAAGAAACCATCTTGCAACCAAATAGCAAAAAAAAAAAAAAAGAGTTTCTGCTGTTTCGACATGTGATAGTTCATGTGTAACGTTCATCAACAAGTGGAAATTGTCACTCTACCTATTTAATCAATTAGGTCGCAATGAGTTTTATAATTACCCACTAGGTGCTTCAGGCAAAAGGCAGTATTACATTCATAATATGAACTTATTAGAACTTCTAAATACATTCAGTAGTAATAACTATAGTATCTGTTTTCCTTTTAAAAATATTCTCTACAGAAAACCAAACACCGCGTGTTCTCACTCCTAAGTGGGAGTTGAACAATTAGAACACGTGGACACAGGGAGGGGACATCACACACTGGGGCCTGTCAGGGGTGGGAGTTATGGGAGGGAGAGCATTAGGAGAAATGCCTAATGGAGGTGATGGGTTGATGGGTGCAGCTATCCACCATGGCACGTGTAGACCTACGTAACAAACCTTCACATTCTGCACATGTGTCCCAGAAGTGAATGTATAGTTTAAAAAAGGGGAAAAAAAAAGCTCTTTATAATGATTACAATTCTGAAAGTTACAACACTATCCTCCTAAAATAACATTATTGGATTTCTTTTATCTACCTCACTCAGGTTCCATTTTTAATCATAACCCTTCACAAACACATGGTAAAAGCAGTGATTTACTGTACTGGATTTTTAACTACCTATCTACATTTATGCTTTGCTGTTAAATCTGTCATTCCTGACAAACACAGCTAAACAAAAACATTTGTTTATGGTATGAGATTAGGAACAAAAATCAAGAAAAATGATTTAGAACAGGGAATGATCTTATTTTTCAGACCAAAAAACTAATTGAATTGTTACTTCAACAAGGAAAGATAAAACAAAGGACATTTGGTGAATATTTGCAAAAAGGGAAAAAAAAGCTGGTCTCATTGGTCAGCAGCAGTGATCTACAGCTCTGTATAATACGGTTCCAGCTCTATAAATCTGTTCTACTCCACAATACTTTCCCGAGAAAGTGATATATCTCTAAAAAAGTTCCATCTACGTGTCACCCTGAAAGCTTACTATGCTGAGGATAATTCCAAATGCAGAAGTGTGCAGCACAACCCCTTTTTGTGACCCAAAACTGACTTATTTATCAACCATGAACATGTTTATAAAGGAAATATGGAAATATTCTAGCTTTTTAAGAGAATGCTTGTCTCCTTTAAAGTATTTCGAACCTTCCAAAGCTTCTAAATATTAACATCTCTAAGCATAAGAGCTTTGTTCCTCCTGAGGTACTGAGGATCATTCATACTGAATTACTGAAGTAACAAATGTGTCGTATAAACCCAAGGATGGAGAGTCTAAATGACTTTAAGAAACTCCTTCAATGTCATAGGCACTGCAGGCTGTGAGTGGCACACATTTGAATAAGCCTGCATACGCCTAGTATCAGATTGAAGCACGTATAAATAAAAGGCCCTAGAAGGTGAGAGATGATGGTAACTTAAAATATTACACACAAAGGAACGGAATCCAGATGCTCATGATAAAATATTTTAAGATCTCATTTTGTTTCTAACTGGTCTTTAGAAAATTTGGGGAACTCCAAAATTAAGTAGACAGAATATTTAGGTAAATAACATATTTTAAATACATACACATGCATACACAACATAATTTTTTTTTTTTAAAAAAGACCATAATTTTTAGCTGTTTTGTTTTGTTTTAATGAAGGATTGAAACTGCATACTATTAACATATGCCCCAAAATTGCAATTTGCTACATCTGACATTACACTTTCCTCTATTATAGGGTAGACTTTAGCAAATCAATTTGCAGATTATAAAGTGCTACCAATCACCACTTCTGAATTCATAATCTACTGATGTATGTTTAAGATGTGTACCTCCTTAAATTGCCATAAACATCTGCAACCCTCCCATCATAAATGTTCCTCAGAATGTTACAAGACTCAAATTTAAGTCTATGCTAAGTATTCTGAAGGCAATTGCTTCAGTGTAGTGATACATGTAAGATCCTTTTTCTTTTCTTTTTTTTTGGTAACCTCCTCTATAAACAGGCAACAAAACCTCAGTATTTTAAAAGTGAATGGGTTATTTTTTTTGATTTTATTTTGGAGACCCTTTTAGAACATGTAGTTAAAATTAAATACAACCAACATGATCGTGCCTTTTAAAAAGTCACCATTTTTTAAAGAAAATATCATGTAATTTAAAGGTTTTAAAAGCAGGGTTAGTATTAGAACTATATTATATGGGCCAATGGCTTCTGTTTAAGAATATTTTGTTTCAGTCTGAATACAGTCATCCCTTGGTACCTGTGGGGCGCTTGTTCCAGAACGGACCCTCCTCAGAATCTGCAGATACTCAAGTCCTTTACATAAAATGGTGTAATATGTGTATATAATCTATGCACATCCTCCCGTATACTTTAAATTATCTACAGAGTTGTTATAATACTTAATACAATATGAATGCTATGTAGTTGTTATACTGTATTGTTTTTAATTTGTGTTATTTGTATCTTTTTTTGTTTTTCATTTTTTCAAATATTTTCAATTAGCACTTGGTTGAATCCATGGATGCAAAACCAGAGGATGTATTTTTAATCTCCAAAGTGTTGAATGAGTCGTGAGTCACAAAAACTAGTAAAATTAGTCAATCAAGTTTGTTTTTAAAAGCTGGTGGTCCAGCCGGGTGTGGTGGTGGTGCCTGTAGTCCCAGCTACTTGGGAGGCTGAAGCAGGAAAATCGCTTGAACCCAGGAGGTGGAGGTTGCAGCTAGCCAAGATGGCACCACTGCACTCCAGCCTGGCAACAGAGTGAGACTCCATCTCAAAAAATGAAATTAAAAAAATAAATAAATAAAATAAAAGCTGGTAGTCAACAGTTGATTAGATTTAAAAAATGTATATATACACCATGGAATACCATACAGTCATAAAAATAATAAAATCATGCCCTTTGCAGCAATGTGGATGGAGCTAGAGGCTATTATTCTAAGTGAACAAACCCAGAAGCAGGAAATCAAATCATTTCATATTGTCACAAGTAGGAGCTAAATAATGGGGACACATGGACATAAAGATGGAGATAACAGACACTGAAAACTCCAAAAGCGGGGAGGGCGATGGGAATGAGGGTTCATAAACTGCCTATTGTGTATAATGTTCACCATTTGGGTGACAGGTATACTAGAAGCACATTCCCTACCATCACGCATGGAATAGCCATGTAACAAATAATCTATGTATCTAAAATTAGACATAAGATAAATACAATAAAAAGATGGTGGTGACAATTAGTAAGGTCTGCCTGATATGGTTTGGCTTTGTGTCCCCACCCAAATCTCATCTTGAATTGTAGCTCCCAGAATCCCCACAGGTTGTGGGAGGGACCCCGTGCGAGATACTGAATCATGGAGGTGGTTATTTTCCATGCTGTTCTCGTGATGTTGAATAAGTCTCATGAGAGCTGATGGTTTTATAAAGCACATGCCCTCTTCCCTGCTGCCATGTAAGATGTGACTTTGCTCCTCATTCACCTTCAGCCATGATTGTGAGGCCTCTCCAGCAATGTAGAACTGTGAGTCCATTAAACCTCTTTCCTTCATAAATGACCCAGTCTCGGGTGTGTCTTTATTAGCAGCATGAGAACAGACTAGTACACTGCACTTTCAAACTGATAATCAATCAACTCAAGGATATGTCCAGAGATTCCTCACCTCCCCAAACTCCAGCTTAAGGGTTTCAGGGCTGACACGGGATGTGTCAGTTTATGCAAGCTAATGCATAAGCAAGCATACCAAGAGGACAGCTAGAAAATCTCTGCTCTTCTCTCCAACTTTCCCTGATAAACTATGCCAAAAATGCGTTTCAAACTTCCATGTTTAAAATAATTTTTGAAATAATTATTATGCACCTCCACTGATAGGCTCATAGGACTTAATGTGAATAATATAATACATAATCCAAATCCTGTTGGAATTCCCAGTGTCTGTTATCTCTGTTTATGTCCATGTGTCCTTACTCTTCAGCTCCTACTTATAAGTGACAACATGCAATAGGCATGTAAACAAGAAGGCATTAAACTTGGAGGGAATAAAACTAGAAGTATTTTTGGCCGGATAGAAAAATGAAAGTCATGATAACAGTGAACAACAGGGGTATAGTTAACTTTAGTTGACGTTTCTGAATTTCTGTCTAAACTCACTCTATGACTACTACTTTTAGAAGTTTATTCCTCAAGAGAAGTGACTTGACATGTCAGTAAGTAGATTTTCCAATTATTGGAGGTAGGGCTAGGCAGGAGAGGTTTTTCAATCTGAACTAAAGAACTAAATTCAGATAAAATATTTTATACAAATTACACAATACTGTATACAATTTATACAAACATAAACTAAGACATTTCACCTCACCAAATCAGGATTCATTCATGATAGGGGTTGCCTTATGATTGTAATTACTTATAACATTTAAATATTCGAGTAAAAATATAACTCTCAATTACAAAAAGGCAGGACTTAAAACATATTTCCATAAAGACATAAAACTTAAATTTCCCTATATGTTTGTTAATGTCTTTGGTCAATTTAGTTTCAAATAGATAAATTACATTGTTAGACAATGGTAATAGATATATAAAGTACGGATTATTGACTTAAATTTAGTATGTTTGCACGATATTTTTGGGAAATAGGCAAATGTTTATTAAACTATAAAAAGCTCTGAAAAACTATTTTATGAGTACTACTGTATCTGCTAGCCCACTTAATCTACATCAACAAGAGTTCATACAAGAAGATATATCATCAGGAAGCCAGGATTTCAATTTGCCTCTTATCACAGTAATATGAAGTCAATCTCCAAAATAAAAAAGGTGGGTGGAAGAAGTTAATGAACGCATTTATCTTAATGTATGGAAAATCTAATGCCAAAACAGCACATGATATTGTATTCACTATTTTCCTAGTGCATCCTACATTATGGAAGAGTTATTTTATAGCATCTGATAACATTTCTTTTGACTTCTATTTGTATGAAATAATAGTTTAAATATAAAGAAATGTTTTCATGTAGAATGTATTCAAATGCTAAAATATACATACATGTTATTCTCATCACAGTTGTAACAAATCTTTGCTTATTAATGAACTACCTTTAAATAATAGAACATTGTTTAGGTTTTGAAATGAAAGGAAAAGAACATCTACAATGCAGTTTTAACCTTTTTACAACTAGAAAATAGTCTCAGACTTTAAGTGTTTTATTTAAATTTAACTCTAGAAATAACAGTGCACTTCTCAAAGCTCTGTAAGTCTCAGTAACTTTGTATTAGTTGTAAAATTTAAAGAACTAAGTCAGCAGACTTGGCCCTCAGATATTTTATTTTAAAAACAAAAACTAAATGAATCATGTACTTTAACGTAAAAAGTAAAACTGACCCTGAATAAGTTCAGTGGATTATATCAATGTCAGCATCTTTGTTACGATACTGTCCTATAGTTTGGCCTACATGACCACTGCGGGAAGCTAGGCAAGTGGCAATAAAATATCTCTGTATTATTTCTTATAACTGCCTATGAACATATAATTATCTCAGAATTAAAGCTTAATTCATAAAACTAGCTTCTTTCAAATATAAATAACCAAAGGTTATATTTCCTGAGGAAAAATCCAGACTTGAACACTTTCAATGTTTAGAATTTCCCCAGTCAATTTAACATGTGATATGACCATTAGCTATTTTGAAGGTGACAACTTTGTGTTCCCTTGTCCGAAACACAGAATGAGTTTTACAAAATATCACTTACAAAGAGATTGGTCAGTTTATCACATCAGATCTGAAGATATGAATGTTAGATTATGCAGGGAAAATTTCAATTTGGAACCACAAACAATAATTCCTGAGAAATCTGCTGTAAAAAGACATCAACATAGTGAAGGATTACAAAGATTTCTGGTTCTTATATTTTGCTTTATAAAGCAGAAAGAGTATTTGCCAAAGTCCTTACAGAAACACTGAGAAATTTTACTTTAATCAGAAAATAAGAAGATACCCTAAGTTTTAAAAATACTTCACGCAAAATGTGTATCATGCAGTTTAACAAAAAGAATCTCAAGGACAGCATCTGAAATAATTGGGGTAGGAAATTCCATAAGCAAACATTACTAATTTAGATTAACCAAGCATTTCTTTGCTAGAAATTAAACCCATTATTTTATTTCACCAATTAACTTTATTATGGAACACAAACCATCTATGCGTGCATGTGTCAGTCCCAGCATACACATTTGATGCTAGATGATAAATGTTGCAATTTGCAGGGTAAAGTTAGTATTTGCATTACTCCGTTGTCTCTTAATTTTAAACAGAATTGGCACCTCTTCCTGGAAGACATCCTGTCCTTTCCTGTGCCATTTCAAGGGTTGTTAACTTTTTCTGACTGCTGTAGTTCTTAACACATCCTATGACACTGTTGTTTACATATGGGTTTTTAAAATAGATTGAGAACTTTTTAATTTATGAAGTGTGTGTAAAAGAATGTATGATCATTCATATTCCCATTTCATGAAAAAATAAATCATATTTTGGACGTAAAAATTGTTAAAGGAAAGCTTTTCTATAAATATTTTCTTTTAATAGTACTTTTAATCATTGAAATTTAGATCATTCAATTATGGAGATTTCTTCATTGAAGAGAAAATATCTCTTCAAAACTCTAAATAAGCTGAGCTTTATCAACTAAATTTATAGGAATACAGGCTTCAGAGGCATTAATTTATCTTACAATATTTTCCCTTCTAAAATTTGTCATGTTTTGTCACAGGTTTAAAGTGCAAGGCAACTATTGACATGAAAGATAATGTGGTATATGTAGTATAAGTGAACCTGATCTTTTCTCAAATATTTATTATTTTTATTTTCTTTGCTGTCAAGAAGAGTGGTAACAAATACGTATTATTTGTAAAGCCCCACAAAATTTGCATGAAAATAATTGTTGCATGAACTAGACATGCTTTCTGTGATATTAATCTGCAATATTCTGCAAGCCCCCAAAAAAATTCACATTCATTACAAGAAGCTTATTTCAGCATTTTACCTGTCAGAAACAGTGATTAATGTAGTTCAAATTATTTCATCAGCTAAATTCCCTTGAGATGTGTAAGATAAGGTGGTTCTTCAGAGGAACTTTGGACGGGAACTTATGACTGTAGTGACATGAATACATATGAAAGTACTTCATTTTTAAAATATAGAAAACAGACATGAAGAAAATGTACTTGAGAGTTTCATATCACTGAAATCATTTTTTTCAAATGAGGCACTAAGTAAGTGCATACGTCAATTTTTTTCCCAGCCTAGGCAATATGGCAATATATATAAGAACAAGTAAATATAACAAACAGTACAAGATTCATCTGGAGAAAAATAATTATACACGTGATAAAATACGAAAGAACAGAAGAAAACTCAATTGTTGATGTGGGATAAACTCATCACAGGATATCAATATATCACCAAGGTTTGCACATTTAAAACATGGGCAGGCCACAAGGAGGAGCTCTTGTGCAGGGATAGTGGCCTTTAATCTTCTATCTTCACTGTTTAATGAAAACGATAGGAATGTTAGTAATTTCAAAAAGCATCACAGCAGTATTCATTAGAGAAGAATTGTGTGAACTGCCTTTCACCTGCTGAGCCCTGTTGGAAGGAATCAGCTGTAGGAGGGAAGAAGGCATTTATAAAGGCAAAAGATCTGGAAACAGCTCTGGCCATCAGGTACTGAGAGAGAAGAGGGAGAGCACAGCAAGCACACAGCCGTTGCGAACTCGATGGAGAAATAAACACTGTAAGAGGCAGTGGCCACAAGAACCAGCCTGTGGGTGGTATTTACAACTTAACTGTACCTCCTAGCTGGGTGTATTAGTCAGGGTTCTCTAGGGCGACAGGACTAATAGGATAGATGTATGCATGAAAGGGAGTTTATTAGGAGAATTGACTCACATGATCTTAAGGTGAAGCCCCCAATACGCCATCTGCAAGCTGAGGACCCAGGAAGCCAGTCTGAGTCCCAAACTGCAAAAGCAGGGAAGCCAGCAGTGTCCCCTTCAGTGTGTGGCCGAAGACGCGAGAGCCCCTGTCAAATCACTGGTGTAATCCAAGAGTCTGAAAGCTGAAGAACTCAGAGTCCGATGTTCGAGGGCAGAAAGCACCCAGCACGGGAGAAAGATGGAGACCTGAGGACTTAGCCAGTCTGCTCCTTCTGCGTTCTCCTGCCTGCTTTTATCTTAGCCACAATGGCAGCTGCTTAGACAGCGCCCACTCAGATTGACGGTGGGTCTGTGTCTCTTAGTCCACTGACTCAAATGCTAATGTCCTTTGGCAATACCCTCAAAGACACACCCAGGAACAGTTATTTGCATCTTTCAACCCAATCAAGTTGACACACTCGTTATTAACCATCACACTGGGGAATAGCAAGCATCAGCTACCAACTATTCTGTACTCATTTAATCAAAGCTTTGCTATGCTTGGGTTGTATTACAACACGAAGAAGAAGAGGCCTATCTTTTTATCATTTTTAATACACTGGGGCAGGAGGCAGAAATACAGAGGACTCTACCAATTGACCTGATTTCCAGAGAGGGACTATGCACTACCAGGAGTGAAAAATTTGCAACATGCCACCCAGGGTACGAGGACACACACATATCTTCCTCGTTTGATGAAAAAGTGGCACAAATTAGAGGACACTGGACAATAACTTTTATGAATTAAATTCAGAGAAGAATATGTGTAAATAATAAAGTAAGAGGAGGTGCTTCTCTAAAGAGCGTGATATAAATAACTTTACTTAGAAAATATTTAAGGTCTAAATATTTTCTCATTGTTTGTCCTTGTTGGAATATTGAATACATAGACACTAAAGGAACGCTTGTGGCCAGGCTCTGTGGCTCTCGCCTGTAATCCCAGCACTTTGGGAGACTGAGGGAGATGGATCACTTGAGTCCAGGAGTTTGAGATCAGCCTGGGCAATATGGAAAACTCTGTCTCTACACACACAAAATATATATATATACATGTAAATTAGCCAGGGGTGGTGGCATGCGCCTGTGGTCTCAGCTACTCCAGAGGCTGAGGTGACAGGACTGCTTGAGCCCAAGAGGTCGTGGCTGAAGCAGTGAGCTGTGGTCACATCATTGCACTCCAGCCTGGGCAGCACAGCAAAACCCTGTCTCAAAAAAACAAAAGCAAAAACAAAAAATGCTTGTGATAAACGTGAGACACTGAGATTAAATGTAAAAGGGTGTTCCTTACACCCACCGCCTAGCTACCCAGCTCAAAATAAGAAGTTGCTGAGGCTGGGCACGGTGGCTCACGCTTGTAATCCCAGCACTTTGGGAGGCCGAGGCGGGCGGATCACGAGGTCAGGAGATCGAGACCACGGTGAAACCCCGTCTCTACTAAAAATACAAAAAATTAGCCGGGCGTGGTGGCGGCGCCTGTAGTCCCAGCTACTCGGAGAGGCTGAGGCAGGAGAATGGCGGGAACCCGGGAGGCGGAGCTTGAAGTGAGCCGAGATCGCGCCACTACACTCCAGCCTGGGTGACAGAGCGGGACTCCGTCTCAAAAAAAAATAAAAAAAAAAGAAGTTGCCGAAACCCTTAGGGTCCCTGAGGGTCCCTCAACCTGACAACTCTCTCCCCAAAAGAGATTACCATTATCCTGTATCTTGTGTGGTTTTTAATTCCTCTTTATTTTTATTAATAGTTGTACCATCATATGTGCCTCTAATATGTTGTTTAGTGTTGCATGCTTTGAACTTTATTCAGGTATACACAAGAAGTATGTATCTTTCTGTGGTGTGCTATTTTCATTCAACATTGTGTTCCTGAGATTAATCTTGTTAACATTTACAGTTCCGGTCCCTCATTCACACTGCTGTGTAGTATTCCATTTGTAAACATGCTATGATTTGTTAACTTGCTCTCCTGCTAATCTTCAGTGCCCCGTTACCGTAGACAGAGCTGCCATGGATGCTCTTGTGTGTCCTTATGCACATGTGTCTGAGCTTCCTTGCTAGCTTTTTAGGGGTTGTGAGCATCTTAAAACATATTGTATAATTTCATATTGTTTTTTCAACCAGTGTGACAATCCATAATCTCATCTGCAGTGCATAAGGGCTGCAATATTCCCATGTTCAAATTGTCATTCATATGATCAAAAACATTGACTAATTATTTACTGCTTACTATATTAAGTAAAAATATTTGCAGTTTACGTACAAACTCATTTTTCTGGCTTATCACTGTCTGTTTGCTACTCTAAAACATAAACCTGAGTGCCAATCATGATGTGTGCCTCCCTGTCATTGCAGGAAAAATTCACAATTTTCAAGTTATACAAATACAAGTTTAATTTTTAATTTTATCTAAAATGGTATGATGTCAATCAGAATTGCCCTATCACTAGCAGAAGATAGAGCTTTGCCAAACCCCACCGTGCAAAGGAAGTGTGCATATAGGTTAAGAGATGTGAATGCAACTATTTTCTTTTTTTTTTAGCATAAAATACCTGCCCACCTAAGGGAATGCAAACAATTTACTCCACTTATCATTCTCAAAATGTTGACAATGCATTCCATAAAATGTTTTACGATGACTAAATGAGATAATATATGAAAAGCCGCTAATACAACGCTCAGTATCAAGCAGACATTCAACAAAGCTATTGTTATTCAGCAACAACGCATTGATAAATCACCAACTTTGAGGGCTACTCTAATAACGAACAGGTATAATATAACCATATTCATTAAAAATATAATTTCTCCAAAGTTGTAACTTCAATAATATTTAATATTCCAGGTAAGATAACCTTACTATATTTTAAAAGCCCAGGTGTTCTTTATCGTAATAAAAATGTAGTAATCTGCAGATGAGATTATTAGATCAGAGACTAACACACTTCTTCGTAGAAATTAACTGGGGTCAAAGAATGTACATGCTTTCCAGACATACACCATGCACACAGGCATATTGTCTCTGGTCTCAAGACTGAATTCAAGGCTAGCCTTTTGAACATCTACATCTTATTAAATTATGTTTACACTAAGTTAAAAGCATTTTAATATAATTATCGCTGAGGCTTGTCGTCACTTACAAATCCCAGAAGGATTGTGTTGCATGACAAAGCAGACCAGAGATCCAGATCCTAAGTGGTAAACAAGACTCCTTCTCACCTCCACACAGTGCTGTCAATCTGCACTGAGGGCAATCTCTGTATCACTAACATCTATTAATGTCACACACATGTTGAGGGCAGGCTAGGTCTTTTCATAGAACCAGACGGACAGAGAGAAATGGAGAATGAATATTAGCTTTAATGAATGGATGCAGAGGATCAAATATTATCCTTAAAAGAATATTTTTGGTTCTTTTCATCTCTTTCTCCCTATTTAGCTATATTTTTCATGAG
This sequence comes from Symphalangus syndactylus, assembly GCF_028878055.3. NCBI lineage: Eukaryota > Metazoa > Chordata > Mammalia > Primates > Hylobatidae > Symphalangus > Symphalangus syndactylus. Next base: position 4,900,336 of record NC_072445.2, on the reverse strand, counting down.
GAATATTAATGCATTATTAGTCCACAAGTTCAACCTCTGTGCACTGAGAAATAGGATTAGCATGGCTTATAAAATTTATCTGGGGGGAGGTTTCAGCTATCGAGGAATTATAGGGTGTATTAATTCTTACTTATTTAGGTTACAGACGGTTAAGCCAGGAATTATGTACTTATAATTAGGTACAGAATCGATAGCGATCCCATGGTTGCTACTTATCTATCACTTCTGTTCCCAATGCATTTAAGTTGCTTGCAAATGCATACAATATAGCAATATAAAATACTTAAACTCTTTAGAAAGAACCTTTAGAAAATACAAAAAATAGGGAAGCAAGATGGTGTCAGAAACGTGGTAAGTGAACAAATGGACACTTTGACGAATCATGCACTGAGTCAGGGCAGAGCACAAATTTGACTTTGAGTTTTCTAATTAACATGCAGAAAGGAGAAAATATAACCAGTAACAAGACCGTGCATGATATATTCTAGTTATTTGGGAGAACACCAATATGAAATAAGAGAAAATATTTCCTACGGCCCCTCAAGAAGAGAAGGTTTTATGATGGCTAAAGCAGTTCAGTAAGAAGCGACTGTGTTGGGCCCAGTATGATGTGGTCCAGTTAGGCTTCTTTTTCTTTTTTCTTTTTTTTTTTTTTTGAGACAGAGTCTCACTCTGTCGCCCAGGCTGGAGTGCAGTGGTGCAATCTCGGCTCACTGCAAGCTCCGCCTCCCGGGTTCACACCATTCTCCCACCTCAGCCTCCCAAGTAGCTGGGACTACAGGCGCCGCCACCACGCCTGGCTAATTTTTTGTGTTTTTAGTAGAGACGGGGTTTCACCGTGTTAGCCAGGATGGTCTCGATCTCCTCATCTCATGATCCGCCCGCCTCAGCCTCCCAAAGTGCTGGGATTACAGGGGTGAGCCACCGCACCCGGCCAGTTAGGCATTTTTGATGGTCTCACTTCATCTTGAAACAGATTTTAGATAACAATGCAGAATAGATGGCTTCGTTTCCTCCAGGCCATCTTTCATAAATATTATTTATCTTATCCACGTGTCTGAAAAGTATCCAGCTGCAGTGAATTCGTGATTATAGTCCCTGACAAGTACCGGGAAAGCTGTAATTCTATGTTTTCATTTGCAAACAAAGCATTACACTCCAAAAGTCAACAAAATTGCATGTAGCACAAACATCCTCATGTGAAAAGCAGGAGCTGGATAAAGATGGGCCTGAACAGACCGCTCAATTTCTGACTTGAAAGGTACACAAGCAGCGCTGGCAGTCAAAGTGAAGAGTTCCTCAGAAAACAATTTTGGGACTACTTTAATGCAAAGAAAAGCAGGAAATAAAGTTCAACAGCTGCATTCCATAAAGCATACTGGCAGTCATTTGTCAAAAAAAATAAATAAAAATAAAATTAAAAATAAAACTCTTCTAGTGAAAAATGGCTCAAGCCTTAGGAAGGAAGAAGGAAGAGAGAGGAAGGGAGAGGAGGAAAGAAACCAGCTCCAGCTACAGTGCTTGGTTTTGAGCAACAAAGATTCCTGAAATACTTTCCAAAATAAACCTGTGGCAAAATGCTGAACTTGGAAACAGAAATAGACAACTTGATGCACAAAATAATCAGTTCTAAAATAGTCAAAATGTACAAAAGGATACAAAGCATTTGTGGTGTTGACTGAGAAATTAACCATGTACATTTGCTAAACGTAGAAATCTGGGGACAGAGACTGAAAAATACAATGATCCCCAAGGCTATTTATTTTGGCATTACTTATTTATAAAGTAAATACATAAAATTGAAAGTCTTTCCTATAACCTGCTTCTCCAAATCTCTCGGAGTCTTTGTTTCAGGTCTAGTCTGGCCTCCCTCATTTTTGTTCTCAGTCTGCCTGGATCCTGAGGTCACTGGATTCTGTGCTCCCAGCGCGTGTCCATTCCACAGTGGAATGTGAGAAAGTAGTAAAACACAAAAATACAAATAAATAAGATTCTATGTTTGAGTCTGAGTGAGAGCAGCTAGAGGTGACTTAGATTAACTGAAAAAGGTGTAAAAGAATTTTGCTAAAATCATGCCTCAAAGAGTCTACAGTATTAATCGTGTAATACAGCACTACGCCACACGAGGGCACTATATGGTCAGCTTACTCAGATGAAAGCAAAATGTAAACGGAGTTTATAAGAACAAGATTTGATGAAAATAAAATTACATTCTCTCCCAGGTAATAAAAAAAATCAAAATTCTGGAACATTTAAAGACCCTATGTGTGGTTTGTAATAAAATGGTAATAGCTTGACTTGCTCTCATCCATTTCACCTGCAACTTGGCCGCTATCAGTTTTTCAAACAGCTTAGGAATTTTTCAACGTAAAGTCATTTACACATTCTATTTATCTCTGCCTAGGACACTCTCCGACCTCATTGTAATCTTTTAGGTCTCAGCTGAAATGCAATTTCCTCAGAGACAGCTAACCTAGACACCCTACCTAACGCAAGTCTCTCTTACGCAACATGCAACTGTATGTCAGCCCTCGGTGTATTTTAGTCATGGCACTTACCGAAAGTATTTTATTTATGCACATCGCACATTCCTATGTGAGTTTTGTCTGTTCCCTTCAATATGCTTTAAGCTCCATGAGGCTAAATACCTGTCAGTTTTGGTCACTGTCTAATCCCCAGAGCCTAGGACACTGGGGCATAATAGAAACAAAGCTATGTGTTGAATGAATGAATGAATCTCTGTGACTGTGGCTTATTTCTCCCTACAAAGTTTGACTGAGCCCCACACTCTCACAGAAATCTTTAAAATAATAACAAAAAAGTAGTGAATGTCACCATGTGTTTTCTGACCAATAAACCTGAGAGCTTGTCTGGAGGTTATATGAATTATGGAGCGTCATGATATACTCTTTATTCAACATTGCTTCTCTTCTATTTAAAAACCTGCCCTTCTTTGGAAAGGGTGAAGTGGGACAGGCTGAAGAACACAGATGTTTGAGGGAAGAATGCTTACATTCACCTACTTTGTGATAACTTTACCCTTGTTAAAACGGAAATACAGAAAAGAGGTTACGGAGGAGTTTAATGCTGCCCTTTCTTAGAACGAGAACAACACAATTCTCTTTTCTTTGTCTCCAACTTTACAGGTACTTACTGTGGCGTATAAAATGGTCACTTACAAATTAGACCAACAAAAGGGTATTAAAAGTATTTGTTTATGGGACATCGGGGTGTAAAACACACCACTCAACATCGTGATGTAACTTTACACGACAATAGGGAAGGAGATAGAAAAGACAAAATGCACGGGGTGGGGGGACAACAGCAGGGCAAAGTGATCCGAAGACAATCTCCACAGAGTTCCAAGATCATGTGGATTCCAAAAGGCCAGAGGCCATTTGCTCCTTGATATTAACTCCAGGCTTAGCGTGATACTACAATGTAATTGTGGATGAAGTAGATAAGTGCGTCTTGAAGGCTTAAACCAAAACTATGGTTGGTCATAAAGAGGTGGCCGTGTTTTTTTGTTTTGTTTTGTTTGGTTTTTGGTTGTTTTTTTTTTTTTGGCCGAGGAAGAATTGGTTAGGGTATAAGGTCTGCATTTCAGGCTTCCATCATCAAAGACTGACAAATTCAGGCGAGCTGGAGTGAAGGTTAGGTCTTCCCCAGCCGTGGTCTTCATAGAGTGGGGGATCAGACCAGCAGGATTAAGGGGAATTCGGTGACCTTGTTACTCATAGGTCAGTAGCTTGGGGTTGCGCTTTCTCCTTTTTTCAACCTGTAGTCGACACAGCAAAAAGGCCCAGAACTGGCGAAGGAACAAAGCAGCAAAAAGTGAGGCCCAATAAAAGCTTCAGGCTCAAGAAGACCCCTGAGAAACGAAAGGGAGAGACTATTCCAGGGGACAGTAGGTGAAAAGGAGATAACTAAAAGCGCAGTGGCAAAATGTTCTTACACGTAAGGGATGTTTGTTAATGGACAAATATTCATGGCACTATGATCTGTTAGGACAAATGTAGAATCATCTGTATGCTTTAAATACCGTGTGTGTAAGATTTTAACTGTTTATTAGAAGTCCGAGAACCCCGTTTAAGGTATCTGGATATTCCCTCCCCTTCCTTTCCAAGATTCAGACACTACTAAGTGTGTAGCAGGATGAGCCGCAGACAAAACCCCTCAGACGCCGAGTTGTAGAAGGAAGGGCTTTATTCAGTTGGGAGCATCAGCAAGCTACTGCCTCAAAACCCGAGCTCCACAAGTGCACAATTTCTGTCCCTTTTAAGGGCTCACAACACTAAGGATTTCACAAGAAAGGGTCGTGATTGATTTGAGCAAGCAAGGGGTACGTGGCAGGGGCTGCATGCACCGGTGGTCAGAGTGAAACGGAACAGGGCAGGGAGTTTCACAATGTTCTTCCATACAATGCCTGAAATCTATGGGTAACATCGGGTTCTAAGTCATGAGTTGATTTTTAGCTACTAGGTTTAGGCCAGGCAGGCCCAGGCCTGGTTTTGGGTCTGGCGCTGGGCTGCCTGTCTTTGATTTCACTTCCTTGTTTTTTTCTTAAAACAGGTACTGAGTATAAAACAGTATAAAACAATATGAGAGGGTCTCTCTCTTCCCTCAAGGGTAAAAATAAGATTGCGACAAATCTAAACTTTATGGAAGTCAAATAAAAAACACTTAAACATATGTAAATAATTGCATACATAAAATATTGCATTAAAATGCCTCCTAAGTGTCACGTAGTCTTTAAACAAATACATTTTCAATGATGGCACAGCTTTTTGGTTCCATTTCTATTTTAATCTCTGATATTCGCACATACCTGTGCACACGTGGAAACATCTATTACTGTTTCAAAAAGACAACTATTAGCAAAGTTCTTACATACACCTGCATATCATGCATTAGAATCAAGTACTTTATTCATTTCATGTCTTCAAAATTACGTTAATGTACTAATCAGGTATTCCATCCTTTCTACAGTATGGTCTTCCTAGAATAAGCTACCCAACTTTCTCAAAGGTGCAAAATGACCATATTTAAAGTTTGGATGAAATTTAATTCATCTTTAATTTGTTTCTGTCACTTTACTATGTTCTGGGGTGTTTTTTAATCTCTCTCTCTCTCGCTCTCTCTCTCCCTCTCTCACTGTCACACACACACAAACACACATGCCTGGTGCTGTCAGCTCTGAGATTTCTGATGATCAAGAGAAACAGGACATCTTTTAAACTTGAAGTACATTCATATGTCAATGAATGACAATGTGTTTGCACCATTACAGACAAAATCACAGCAGTCTTTATTTCCAAAAGCCAAAAATGTAGGGCTCAATCAACATAAAATGTCATAAGCAATAATTAAATAAATGCCAATAGAATGACCTTATAATTTTCAAACCCATGTCAGATAAAGCTATAAGAGATATCCAAATGCCAATACATATGATATTAATACCTGTGTTTTGTGGTATTAAGAACACGAAAAAATAGAAAATTCTATGAAGTTCAAAGTTCTTTAAAGTTAGATGGAAAAGGCATTCATTGGTATTCCCACGAAGTTTTACGGTTTAGTTGGAAAATACACATATGTTTCTTAAGAGCTAAAATAATGCATTCGACATACAGACAAATGACCAATGTAGGTGGGAGGGCAGAGTTCTGTGATTAGACAGGAGAATTAGAAAATCTGTTCCAAGTAACTCCAGGGAATGGGTGGTATAACTTCCTCCTTGAGGTCCGAGGGTCACCAACATAAAAGCTCTACATAAGTTTTTATTAGTAGCTCAGAAAAAAAAATAGAATCTAAAAAGATCAAAATCCTGGCAAAGGTTTCCGGTCATAATAAATCATAGTCGCGCAGGATGACATGATCTCCCACAGCATAAGATTTAGAATTAAGTGTTTGGTACTGTGAGTATCTTCAGTTACCAGATAGTCGTTGCTTTCATGATGTGTACACGTCTCCTTAGCCTCGGCAGGGTTTCCAATTAAGCATAGAAATACTTTAAAAATTTGAAATCCTAGTAAAGATAGTTTGGCATTGGAAAGGATCCAATCTGTGTTGGAAATCTACATACGTGTAATGTTTAAGAGAACTTCGCTTATGAGAGAAAGCTTCGTTTTGTTTTTTGAGAGAGAGTCTCACTCTGTCGCCCAGGCTGGAGGGCAGTGGTGGGATCTCAGCTCACTGCAACCTCCCCTCCCAGTTCAAGCAATTCTCCTGCCTCAGCCTCCTGAGTAACTGGCACTACAGATGCACCCCACCACGCCCGGCTAATTTTTGTATTTTTAGTAGAGACAAGGTTTCTCCAGGTTGGCCAGGCTGGTCTTGAACTCCTGACCTCAGGTGATCTGCCCTCCTTTGCCTTCCAAAGTGCTGGGATTACAGGCATGAGCCCCCATGCCCAGCAGAGAGTGAGTTTTAAAGGTACAATATCTAATATGCAGTTGAGTACTTGAAACAGATATTTGATTTTAAATTTCTTACTAATATAAACAATATTGGAACATTTGGCAAAGCGTTTGGATTCACCATATTGATTGTTCTTACAAAAATAAAATTATCGGGGAAATTTTGTTTGTAGATGCAGACACTAAAGAACTTAAGTGAAATAAAATATATTACATTTGGAATTCCTAGTGAATTGGAATGATGGTTTCATAATTTCAAACTTAAAATATGTAATTATTTGCTTGATTTTGACATGGTATTTTAAATTGATATTTTAGTATTTATATATTATTTTGGAACAACTAGATGCATTTTAGGGTCACTATTTTTATTAATTAGATTTATAAAAGTTATTTAGATATGCAGAAAAAATTTACTGTCCTAAATTTGAAGCACTCAAAAAATAAGTTATAAAGGTTTATAAATAAATTTAAAAATATTTGAAAATGTCTTACATTTGTAAACAAGATTAAAAAAATTCATAAGCCCTTAAAATAATTGCTGCAATTTCCCATTTTAAAAATAAAATAATCTCAGTAATGAAAGAGACCTAGAGAAGAACTAGGCTTATAAATCTATAAATTGAATAGCAAATGTTAAAAATGAGCTTTAGAAGTTTTCTCTGCACAAAAAAGAAGACAAAAGAAGTCATTAAACCCTACATTCATTTTTAATTACAAGTCGGATATTATTTAAGAGAGCAATAATATGTCCCCTTTCATGTAATGTCCAGAATTCAAAGGAACCACAGGATGTCATGTCGTTTATTCTCCGAAGTGGAATGCCATCACTTCCGCAGATAATACTGATTAATTTGAGCCAGCCTTCCACCTACATCCCCTATGCAAATAAACTTTACAAAGCCTTTCATTACATTATATACAAATATTTCTTCTCTTCATCAGTCATATTCTAATTATAGAGGCTCAACCAGGTAAGTTTAGCCTGACAAATATCTATGCTTATTATTATAGATTCACAAAGAGCTCCTTCTTCCTTATTAGTCAGATAATGTTCTTTCCTTTTACCCTATAGACAAAGGATGCGATTCATTAGGAAGTATTCCCCAACAGAGAAAATGTTTATATAAGCTTATTGATGTGTTCTTTTCAAATGCAAGGTAATTTAAATTTTCTTTAAATGGTATTTTTCTTAAGAGAGTAAAAAAAAAGGGAAACAGATGTTTTCATCACAAACACCATTTACCAACCAACCCAAAATGCATGGCCATTTATATTAAACAAGAAAACAAGTAGAACATGTGATTGCCTACATTTGTGCCGTATAAATTCATTGTCATTACTCTCAACTGAACTCCTGATGCTGCCTAAAAAAAAAGAGACCACGTTTATTTTCTCAATTCAACCCATCACCCTTCAGAATGACTATTTTAATCTTTCACCACAAACACAACCTGTATTTCCCTCTGCTGTCCTTAATCTTTGTCTCTTTCTTCCCTGAAACAAACAAAAGCCAAGACAGGAAATTGTGCTGCATCCTCCTCTAGTCAACCTAACGCCAGTCTTTCCTATGGCCCCTCCGCCACCTGTGGAGGAACATTCCAAAGTCAATGTCATTTCTTCCACCTGAAACAAATTTTACATGTGTTACCACTGTCCTGATTTTGTGTTTCCTCCTAAGCTCTTCAGGAAGATTGTCAACATTACCCATCCTAAGTCTCCCTCTCTTATTCCTCTACACGGTCCAATTCCATTGCTGCTGGCATGACTTGACCAATTTAGCTGCATTCACTACTGAAACAAAAGGGCGAATCACTACTTTGTTCCTATTGCAGACATTATTTATTGACTGTGCAAGATTACTAGACACAATCTAGCACACTCTTTTAACACACACATACACACACACACATAAACACACATACACACACATACACACACACATACATACACACACATACACACACATACACACACACATACACACACATACACACACATACATAAACACACATACACACACATACATACACATACACACACACACATACACACACATACACACACATACATAAACACACATACACACACATCCATACACATACACACACACATACATACACACACATACACACACAGATACACACACACACACACATACACACACACACACATGCAGTTTTCTATGTGCTACCAGTTGTGTTCCCAGGGAAGGAGAATGTCAGATGGATACTAACAAGAAGGATGTCTTTTATGGAATTCTCTTGGGATCAATACCTAGGAAAGTAGAGAGAAGCATGGTAGGACAAGGAGAGAAAGTGGGCTGGACGCAGCTTCAGCCTATGGGGACACTGGTAAAATAACACTTCAGAGTTGTATAAAGGCCAAGTTCTAGTTGGAACGGGTAGACTGTGCCTTCATATCCGTCTATTGATCAGTCATTGGTTGCAGGCAGTTGAGACCACCCTTAAAGAGGGCTGTGATCACAGCACCCATCATACAATGTAACCTCATTCTGAGGATGTTCCTCACACCTCTATCATTCTTGCATCTTGATTGTTCCTTACCAGGTCCTACTTTTCTACTTAATTTTAAAGTGTTGAAGTTTCTCATAATTTCTTTTCCCCACTCTTCATGCAATATACACTCAATGCAATCTCACCTACTCCCATTCTTTCCTTTAATAATGATAGACTGAAGGGACCCAAATTTATATCTGTACCAGATATTTCTTCTAGCTCTACACATATATTTGCAAAACCTACTTGTAGAATTCTACTGACCATCTTCCCCCACTTCCTGTTCTTTCTCAAACAATCTTTCTTTTTTCTTGCTCCACAAACAGAAACTAGAATGATTTCTTTAAAAATACAAATGAGGTCAAGTTACCCTTCTGCTGAAACTTTTCGGTATCTTCCCAGTACCCTTCAGAAAAGGTAAGAACATTCTTAAAATGACTCTTTCAAAGCTCTGCACATTCTGATCTACGTTTCTTCCTTAAGTTCCTCTCTAGGTTAATTTTACTTATTCATACGTCCTCCTTGATCCCTGTCATTCGGTGAATCTTTCTTTATTTTTAAAGTATCTGTTTAAATGGCATTTCTTTAAAAACTCTTACTCATTGTCCAAAAGTAGTTAAGGATTTTGTTCTATAATATCACTCTATCTTTGTGTTTATTCAAATGACAAAATTATTTACTTTATTCTTTTGTTTCATATATTTTTCTTCTGTTTGACCGTGAGTTTCAAGGGGGCAGGGGAACAGATTATCCTATTTTGTTTGTTTTTAGTCTATCCCCAGTGCCTAGAATAAGGCTTGATGCACAGAAAACATTTTATGTATGTATACGCTGAGAAAAGCAGTATGATTGAAGAATGCGTAAATAGTGACTGGAAAATGAACATGTGAATCCCAGCACTTTGGGAGTCCGAGGAGGGCAGATCACGAGGTCAGGAGTTTGAGACCAGCCCAGCCCACAGGTGAAACCCCGTCTCTAGTAAAAATACAAAAATTAGCCAGGCATGGTGGTGGACACCTGTAATCCCAGCTACTTGGGAGGCTGAGGCAGCAGAATCGCTTGAAGCCAGGAGGCAGAGGTTGCAGTGAGCCAAGATCGTGCCAGTGCACTCCAGCCTGGGCAACAGAGTGATACTCTGTCTAAAAAAAAAAAGAAAAAAGAAAATGTACATGCATAATTTAGCATGTGTTTCTACCACTGAACACAGTGTGGGAAACATAGGAATATAAATCAGGATGATGCAGATGAGTAAATAATTCTGAATTATTTAATAGTCAGGATTTATAGCTAGGATTATTTTCAAAGGCCTATTGATATGCAATGGAGATGGATGAGCATGTACTACTTGAGGGCAGAAGAAAATCTCAATGAAAAATAGGGAGTAGAAATCTGAAGACAACAAAGAGGATGGCAAGATAATTGCTTTTCCAAAGTAATACAAATGAACACACTTAAAAACAGGCATGGGTAAGTTCACTATGGCAAAATGTCCAAATATATACTGGGAAGCAAATGGAAAGTTTTATCTTGACTTTCGAGGTGAACAGAGATCTACAGGGATAAATATTTTATAGCTGAGAAAACATGTGAAAAAGGGGAGAAATGGCTGGGCATGGTGGCTCATGCCTGTAATCCCAGCACTTTGGGAGGCCGAGGCTGGCGGATCACCTGAGGGCGGGAGTCTGAGACCAGCCTCACCAACATGGAGAAACCCCGTCTCTACTAAAAACGTGAAATTAGCTGGGCATGGTGGCGCATGCCTGTAATCCCAGCTACTAGGGAAGCTGAGGCAGGAGAGTCGCTTGACCCTGGGAGGCAGAGGTTGTGGTGAGCTGAGATTGCGCCATTGAACTCCAGCCTGGGCAACAAGAATGAAACTCTATTTCAAAAAAAAAAGAAAAACAGGAGAAACTTGCCCCAAATCATTTGGTTAAAAAGTTGCATATTTAAAATGTGAACCAGCCAGGCGCGTTGGCTCACACCTGTAATCCCAGCACTTTGAGAGGCCGAGGCTGGCGGATCACCTGAGGGCGGGAGTCTGAGACCAGCCTCACCAACATGGAGAAACCCCGTCTCTACTAAAATCATGAAATTAGCTGGGCATGGTGGCGCATGCCTGTAATCCCAGCTACTAGGGAAGCTGAGGCAGGAGAGTCGCTTGACCCTGGGAGGCAGAGGTTGTGGTGAGCTGAGATTGCGCCATTGAACTCCAGCCTGGGCAACAAGAATGAAACTCTATTTCAAAAAAAAAAAGAAAAACAGGAGAAACTTGCCCCAAATCATTTGGTTAAAAAGTTGCATATTTAAAATGTGAACCAGCCAGGCGCGTTGGCTCACACCTGTAATACCAGCACTTTGGGAGGCCGAGGCAGGCAGATCACCTGAGGTCAGGAGTTTGAGACCAGCCTGGCCAACATGGTGAAACCCCATTTCTACTAAAAATACAAAAATTAACTGGGCGTGGTGGCGGGTGCCTGTAATCCCAGCTACTTGGGAGCCTGAGGCAGGAGAATCACTTGAACCCGGGAGGCGGTGGTTGCAGTGAGCCGGGATCGCACCACTGCACTCCACCCTGGGCAAGAGTGAGATCCTGCCTCAAAAAAAAAAGAAGTGAAACAGTTTCTTTCTAACCTCCAAATGCACAATATTCCACGACACCAACCCTACACCAAAGAAATGTGTAGAAGTTTATAAAAATGGTTATTAACTGATTTTTTTCAGCACCAGAATCAACTATCCTGACTCTAGCTTTAGAAACGTAAGTTAAAAAAAGAGGAAAATAACTTCGAAGGAAGTAATTCTTTGAAAGCCGTTAGGACAACACAATGATTTGAGGGTCTTGTGCTTTTCCATGAAAAGGTGGGGCTAAGTCTGTTTTAGAGGGTGAAGGAGACACAGGAGTTAAAAATGTGCCAACACCGTGGCCCTTGGAAATAACTTGTAAGATCAAATGAAAATCGCAATCGAGACTGTCACTTTTCGATCAGATTGTTTTCAATCGATAATGAGTGCAGGCCCGCAAATGTGTATGGGTGTTATGTGGCATATCAAGGTACATTTCTGCAGAACATACTCAGTGCAATATGGCTTGTGGGTACAACATTCCTTTATATAATTGCACTCAACTAATGTATGCCTTGGAAAGCAAGCACATCAAACATTATGTCTTAACAGACTTCTGAAAGAAAAACTGGAGTTCCTGGTGGCTCTTAAACAGTCTGCTGGTTATTTTATGGCATAGAGGAGAAAATTTACCCTGCAGAAATCTAGCCGAGCACATCCTCAGACTGATCACATTCACCTTCTCATCATGGTTCCAGTCTCAATTAAAAAAAAAAAAAACAACAAAGAATCATATTTGAGTAATCTGTTCTGAATCATACAGGGAAAGTCCATGCTGAGATAATACTTATGCATCTGTCTTAGAACATGTCTAGAATATTTACTAGGAAGACTCACTATCAAAAGGGATTTTGGCATATGTGCATTAATTCAGCAAGCCTCATTTCTTCAATACCAAACATGCGCCAGACATTGTCCTAGGAAGAGAGGATTTAGAAAAAAAAAAAAATAAAGATATATTTACCGCAGTCCAGCCATAGAAAAAGATAAGTAAGTAATTAAATGCAGGAGTATACTATAGCTTCAAAGATAAAACTTATGAAGGTCTGGAAATTAGCACACATGGGATAAAACAGTCACTTCTACATAAGAGGAGGCGATTATAAAGAAGATTCACTTAAGATTCAGTATTGGCTAAGGTTAAAGAGAGAAGCATTGTTCTTGGACCAAGTTTTCTGGGAGGTGGGAGAGTAAAAGAAGTCCGGGACCAAAGGAAGCTACAACAGAGAGCACTGAACGAGCAGCCTTGCAGGTCTGACCCAGACTGCCATCTGAGAAAATTACAGGCAGTTTGATTGGCTGGGGCACAGGCCGTGAGGTGGGGCATGATGAGTGACAGCTGGAACCAGGCAAGGCTCATAAATGTCACACTAAGGAATTTTCACTGTTTTCTACCAGCCACTGGAAGAAACTGAAGAGCTTAAAGCAAGATAATGGCACATCACAAAACACATGGATTCGAGGTGGTAAGACAAAAAGAAGTTACTGTAGCAGAAGCATCAGGAAGTAGACTTGTATTAATTTAACTGCAAAATAATTACTTCTCCTACCCCCACAACAACATTCCAACACACAGAACTAATGTGGGTTATTAATTATTTCCCACTGTTCCCTACTGAAACAACATTCTTTCAACTTTATTCTTTCAGTTCTGAGCGTGCTTATCTGCAAAGATATATAACCTAGTCTCCACGTCTTATCATAGAAAATTAGTACAGGTGACTTGTCTATTTTCAAACAGGGAGAAAAATAGAAATAGATGCATTTAGTCCTTCTGAATTAACCAGCTAAGCTACTTGAGGAGGAAGAGATTATATCAAAATTGTAAACTTTTAAAACTAATTTAACATTATAACCACAAATGGATATATAAATTTTTTTCCTTCAGGGAATACTTGGGAGAAAAATTAGAATCCATGCTCCTGCCTTATTCAAAGCAAAATGATATTGGGTACAGCTGTTCATTTCAAAGGCCACTGCACATCTCCCATAAAAGCAGTGTGCTACAGTGATGAAAACTGCCCACCAATGGTCATGCCTATGCGCGTTTTCTAAGGTGTTTGCCACCCTCCTGTCAAGAGGTGAAGTCTGTTTCTTTAACTCCTGAATCTGGGTTGCCCACGTGGCTTGCTTTGATCAATGAAATGTCACAGAAGTTATGTTCTAGGACTTTTGAGCTCAGGTCTTCAGTTTCTACTTTCCCTTTCGGAACTCAGCTCCGAATAAAGAATTCCGGAATCTCCTATTAAGGAGGGTAACCACACAGAGAGACGGGAGAGTGACAGGCCACAGGCAGAAACACAATCTACATGGAAGAGACCCATGGCATTCCAGCCAACAGCAAGTACCAGGCCCCACGTGCAAATGAGGCCAATGGGTTCCACTATGTCCAGCTGAGCTGTCCCAGCCAAAACCATGTCAATCATGGACGAGTTCTCTCTTCTTCATCCTGCCCATATTGCTGTCTCATGGCATCATACCCAATAAAATGGCTTCTTTTCTCTCTTTTTCATATATCTTGCACTTCAGCTTAATATTAGTATTAAGCTAAATTTCTTATTTTATTTTGATTGATAAAGGAAAACAGATTGTTTCAATACAGTTACTGAGAATAAGCAGCAAAACGTACTTATAAAGTACACAAGAGAGCTATAAGATAAAAATTTGTTCAAAAAAAGATTTGGAAATTTTTATTGCATGAATGTTCAAATGGAAAGGAAAACTTTCTGGATTCTTTTTCCACCACACAGGAGTAGCAGCACTAAAGTAGTGAATAATGTCCGTTCAATTGGTAGTTTTCATGTATTTCTGATATCAGAAATGGACTGTTAGTAACTAGTTTTAAAAGCAGAGCATTTTTGTGCATGGCATTCCCCTGAATTCCAAAGCCCAAACTTAACTTAGGCTAATTTCTCTCTGCTGGGAGCCCCATTAATTTCTCATAGATAACATTTCATATATATGCGGCATTCTGATGATGTAAAGGAATTCACACCTTATGGGCCTACAAGCCAAATTTAATCAATGGCTTGCTTCATATGGCTGAGAGCTAAAAATTGTTTTGGCATTTTGGAAGTGTTTAAAGAAGGAGAAGGAAGGGGAGAAGAAGAATGAGTAGATGAAGGAGAGACAGAGACTACATATGGCCAGCAAAGCCTATAATATTTACTGTCTAGTTCTTTACACAAAGAACTTTTCCAATCTTGAACAAAACACACACATTTTCGTTATGCCAAAAAAGGACTACAATAAGTCTTCACTTAACATCATTGACAGGTGCTTGAAAACTGGTCATAGGTATATATATTTATGGTCACGTGATGTTTTGATACACGCATACGGAGGGATAAATTGGGGATGGTTAATTGGTACAAAAATACAGTCAGCGAAACCCATTTTACCATAGGTTGACATCAAAAGAGTTCAGCTTCTATGGCTTTTGGTAACTAAAACGTCAACAAACTTGTAAATAAAGATCAAAACACTTCTAATATTAAATGCTGAAATAAATTTCAGCTATTCATACGTTTAAGATTAATAAAAGCTAGTAAAATCATTATTTACCTACTTATTTCAGTTTAGGGTTGCAGTTGACCGCAGCCTATCCTGTCAGCTCAGGACGCAATGTGGGAACCAGCCCTGGACAGGGTGCCGTCGCATTGCAGGTGTACTCACACATACCCACAGTTACTCAGACTGGGACCACATAGACACGTCAATCAACCTCACATGCACAGCCTTGGGAAGTGAGAGGAAACTGGAGCATCCAGAGAATATCAATGCAGACATGGGGAGAATACATAAGCTCTACACAGACAGTGAACCCCAATTGGAATCAATTTGTTTTTTCTCATCAACATCATAATGAAATGACATTGAATGAAACGTCGTTATTCAAAGACCTGTTGTACTCAGTTCTAAACATTTCAGAATTAAGAGATCTACACACATCCTCTTCTATATAATGGAGTGGGTCTCTTAAAATTTCCTGGCAACATACTCTTAGCCTGCCTAGGAAACACTTTAGAATACAACTGCATTATAATAAATTTTCATATTCTATTCATATCTTCATATTTCTCCCTCTACTTATTAAGGTATAGTCTTGTATATGTAATCCTTCAGTTCCTGAACAAGGTGAACATATGATCTCATGATGTGTGTTTTAATTTCTTAACTTTGTTGAGATTTGGGAATGTGAGGATGATGGAAAGGAAAGAAAGGAATTCAGCAGCTATAAAAGAAATCTGACCTTTAATTTTTTTATTGAATTTGTTTCTTGTTTTATTTTTCCTTCCTTTGCACAAATGAGAACTTCTAGTTTTACAAAGGGTACCATCAACTTTAGGACAAAAATTTGTATTTGTGGCATAACACAAGTTGGAGACACAATGATTTAGAGATTGCATATCAATTTTATCAAATAAATGTGATAAAGTAGGTGATATGCACACACACACACATTTGTAGTGACAAAACCATTGACACAGATACCCAGATGGCACTTAATGTACTTTCAGCCTTAAATTCTTTCTCAAGGACAAGCCATTTGTTTGCAAATGATTTAGCATTCAAAAATGATTAAACACGGGAAAAAATGCATTGCACATAAAGTTCAGATTACAAGTGAATTAAAGTCACACTAATATAACTATAATTTATAATGAATTCAAATGGCTTTCAGAAGGGTCATCTGTGGAAGGTGAAGAGCAATCTGAATTTATTTTTCTGGTAACTGGTCACAGCAATGTTTTCTAGACTAGTGAGTGAGTGCTCATACAGCACCATGTGTGTTCAACAACACATAAAGTTGGATGACAAAATCTACTTTAGTGAGAAGGTAGCTATTTCCAGGGGCACCAATAGTAATGTCAGTTTTGAGTCTTGGGTTTGCTTTTGTTTGTTTACAAGGCGATGAAATGTTTAAGGAAAAAATAAATTCTACCAATCCATGTTGAGTGAACATTTCAATCCTTGTAAAGACCAAAGTCAGCTGCCACCATGCCATGCAAACCTTATAGTACATGACATGTTAAATCGGTAACCTCGAAAGGGACTTCTGAGAAGCTATGAGTAAAAGGCACATACAAAATGCCTCTGAGATGAATTCACAAATGAAATGGAAAAGGATAACTGTGTACATCCAGGAAGAATAGTAATTAACAGAAAACAAGAACACTTCTAAATTGAAAGAATCCCTAAAGTAAAAGAAGACCAAAGAAAAAGAAATAAAGATGAGAAGTGAAATGAGGCGGAAATGGTGAGCGACAAGGAGATACACTGAGAAAAAAAGTAGCTAAAGTTAGTGTGTTATTATTTCAGCAAAATTAAGTATATCAATACTGAGAAATATGACTTGAAATAGATTCAGTACCTCAAGCAGAAACATAAACAAATAACATCTGGGTTTTTCTTTTGATAACCAGTATTTTAAATACAAAAATCTAAAAATTTTGTCTTTGTGTAAGAGTTACACATTTATCATACCAATCAATAACAAAAAGGCGCTATAAATACTGTATGGAAATAAATGTCCTAACAGATGTTAACCAGACATCAGTCTTCACCGGTAAGGATTAGATTTGAAGGTGTTTGCAGATAATTAAAACTTGTTTTTATAACATAACTTAGCAGCTAAGTAGTATAATGAAAATGGGATATTCAAATTATAAGATATAAAATATTAAAGATAGAAGAACATGTTTATTTTTTCAATATAAATATTGTTACAGCTCAGAGAAACAGTATGAAATCTCAGGGCTCATGAAAGGCCACATTCTAGAGATAGTGATTGACAGGTATGGTAATTCCCCTACAGCGTGGTGCCTGTTGTCATGGAGTAGCATGTCTCCTACAGGGTACTACCAGCAGGTTCATGTAGGAAGAGCCAATAGTCCATGTGAGAAACCCCGGAAGGCTAAAGATAGAAGGAAATATTTGTGCCACGTTGAAGAGCAAGTTCACCAGGTGAATTGGCATGTGGCTAGGGTACAACTTCCCATACATATATAAATAATGAAACACACAAAAAATTATCAGAAAAGTATTTTATTATTATTAGAGTCACGATTAGCACTCTCCTCATCAGGAGAGTTTTAGGTTTTTTTCTAGCCCTACTCTATACTTTTTAAACACAGTCTCCAAGTTTCAAAATAAAAGTTTCTTATTTTTAATTCAAATCTCAATTAACATAAAACAAAAACCGAAAATGTAGAAGTTCCTTATTTTGACCATCTATATATCATACACAACAAAAAGACTGATAAAATTCCACTAAACACAACAGCTAGATCCGTATTCCCGTTACTGCTTAAGCCCATTCCAATAAGGATTTTATACCAAATCTGCCCTTGCCAAGGCTACCTGGGGCCTTCATTTTATTATTTGCAATGGACAATTTTAACTTCACATCCATGTTGGCTTCCTTACATCCTAGATGCACATACAGCCAGATTTTTTCCATCAGATGTGATTTGATCCTCCAAATTCGGAATGCCTTGATGACCTCCTCTTTATCTAAAGATCACTTTAAAAAGCCTGAAGTATTTGGCTCTTCCCTAAATCTTTGGCCAGATGTAATGTCATCCTCCCATTGGCTTTCTTTGTCCAAACTACATTAGCCTTATCTCAGATCTTCAAACAAGTTATATTTCCTGCCTAAGATCTTTCTATGAGTGAGTGAAAGGTGTGACGAAGATAGTTCCTCTTTGCCCCCAAAGGTTTCATTGATCACGCTGATAATGAATTTACTGTTATTTTAATCTCTTACTGTTATACTCAGGCTTAAATTCTCTACCCTACACACTTCAGTTGACATAATTTTAATTTCCACTGTGATGCTTCTCTCTCTTCTGTCAACACTCTCTCCTCACAGGGTTTCATCCAGATCAGGAGTCAGTAACATTTTTGACAAAGAGCCAGATAGTAAATATTGCAGGCTTTGTGTTGCCAAGAGGCAAATTTATGGAACTTTCCCTGCTGAAAAATTTCCCTGTATTTTACATTTTAGACTTATAAATGCCACACGTACTTATAACTCATGAGCCATACAAAAATAGGTGGCAGACCAGATCTGGCTCATGGGCTATAATAGTTTTCCAACCCCTCACCTAGATTCATGACTTTAGGCATGCTCTATAGGCTACGATGATCTAACTCACATCTCTAGCCAAGTCAACTTGTCAGTGCCTACTTGATGTCTCCACTTGGATTCTAACTAGCGTCTTAATTTAAGATTAAAAAATGTAAAATCAATCACACATACGCACCTACCCACACCTCTGTCACTTGCAAACTGCCTCATGTCATCAAGACTTTGCCATATCACTAAAAGTGACCATAATCCCCCATGTCCCTACATCCAAATACCTTGATATAATTCTTGCTCAGTAAATTCAATCATCTTCAAGTCAACTTCCAATCTCAACTGATTTTCTCCAACTTTATTGCTACACTCATAATCCCAACTACCATCATCCTTCAACTGGACAGGTGCAATAGTCAGCTAAATGAACCCCCTTCCTTCACTAGTGTACCCTTCCACAATAGTACACCCTCCTAAGAGCTAACCTCATCGTATCACACATCCATCATACACTTTTCAATGTAGTTAATTTATATTCACATTTTGATATAAGATCTAGATTTGGTCCCTGAGAACACTCATGTAATCTCTCTCCATGCTCTTCCTTCATGGACATTCCAGCCAAACCGGCCTTCTTTTCTTTGTAAGAAACTATCAAGCTCTCTTTTTAAATTACAGAATCTTTATATCTGCCCTTCTTTCTGCTCAGAGCACCCCAGATCTTCAAAGTACCTTCCTCTTTGTCTTCACTCAACTCTCAAATGAAATATTACCTCCTCAGAGAGAAAAATGCTCTGAAATACCTACAGCCAGATCAGTGCCTTCCTCCTTGACAGTTTTACTCAGCCATGTTATCACATGTAATCTTCTTCGTAGTAGTGTACTTTATAGCCCTTCACACCATTGCTTTTTTTAGGTATTTGTATGTCTTCCTCCTCTTTCCCTCCTCACTACAGTATAGCCAATTGTGTCTTTGCCTTCTTCACTGCTATATCCCCTAGTGCCTGGTAGGCTTTCTATAAACAGCCATTTATTGACTTATTGACTACATGTATATGCTAATCCTTTTTACTAATTGTTGTTACACTATAAATTTCTCTTCTCCCTCTCTTCGCTTCCCTCTTCTCATGTCCCTTGATGCTTCCTACTCAATATTAACATGGACATCATTTTGTGTCTTCAGCATTTCTCTTTTCATTATATTATGATAGGTTAATTTTCCTAAGAAAACACTATTTTGACAAAAGCAAAGCATTAAAGTAAAGCAGCATAGGATCAATTTTTTCCTATTGAAAAGGAAACACCATCTTTCCGAGAAGACAATTCCACCAGGAAACAAAAAAAACACACACATTTCCGGTAAGTCCTAGTTCCCAAGACTTGAAGCCAGTATGTTTTTCCACTTTCAAGTATCCTTGACTGTAGAGATAAAAGGTATCCACTTAGAGATATTAACTCATTACCACTGCCTAAATTTGGTTTCCAGAAACACAACTTAATATGACATCAATGGATGTGATAATCATTTGAAAGTAGCTTTATCAAAATCATCCAACAGAACAAGTTACTTTCCTAATTAGCATCCTCGGTTAAATACCTAAATCTGATGAATAATAAGTTATGCATTATGCTAAATTGCATTGGCTCACTATCTTAGAATGCTTTCAAACTAATTAAAAATGAGATATTCAGTGATGAGAAACATAAAAAATAAAAACCTATTTCAATCAGTTTAAATTAGAATTTAACATTTCTTCAATACGCTCTTTTGTAGTCAATTGCAAGAGTAATAAAGCAAAATTATTGAGTCTATAATAGTGACCGTTCAAAATTCATAGTGAATTATTAAAAAGAAAACTAAGGTCCCTGCCAACTTTCCACCTCACTTCAAAGCATAGCCAAGGTCATTACAACAGCAAGTAAAAGACTCCACACAATTCCCACTTCTTCGCCTCTATACTGTTACTTCTGGAATCTTCTACTGCTCCAAATTGTGTGTTTGCTCCAGACTCAGCAGTTCTCACCACCTTGTTCTTCCAATTGCCATCTTCTCTGTGCGGCCTTTCTTGACTACCCAGTTAAAAATTATCCTATCAAAATTATCTGATCCCCATCCAGGATTACTTTTCACCATCTAACTTACGATACTTTGCATATTTATGTGGCTCATTGTCTGTTATCTGTCTCCCTAAGTTAGAATGCGAGCTTCATGATGGCAGAGTTTTGGTCAATTTCCTTCACTCAATAATTCCTGACCCAAAGTAAACACTTCATAAGTATTTTTTGAATATACTAATATATAGTCCGAATTATCAAGGAACTTATAAATAAATAAAGACACAACCCAGCATATAGTGCAGCTTGAGAAATGTTGATAGTGTGGTACAGGAGGAGGTATGTAAACTATGAGAAGCAACAGTTAAATAAGAAGCAATCCAGAAAGACACACAGTGTGGGTGACATCTGAGTTAAAGGACAGAAGGTAAGAAGATAACCAGATGGAGAAAAGAGAGGAAGATCTTACAAACAAGCATCAGAAGTTACCATAAGAAAAGCAAGTACAAAATCATCAGAAGAAAAACAATTGCATCCCAGTTATTACCACAAACATAATTAACTATGAAGACCCAGAACAGTTCATGCTTTGATAATGCTAAAGTTGATACGTAGATTAAGATGTGATATAACAATCTGCAAATCTTAGTTTTCAGAAAACCTTTTTAGGCAAGATATGATGATTTAAGGAAGAAAAGTTGCTGATGGATGAGGCATGTTGTCCCTTAAAGACAAACACTATGAAGACTGCGTACAGCCTTTATAATGGAAAGGTGCCACGTTTTTTCTTTTTTAAGTCCTTGGAATCTCAGTTGGCAACTTTGAAATTCATGTGTAATTCATGAGTTTTTTAAAAGAAATGTAATAAGTAACACAAGTGATTCTAGAGCTTGTCTTTAGGCTGAGGTAGATATTGGCATTATAAATTGAAGTGCTAGAAAGGAACAATAAGAATTAAGAATAAGCAGTAATTTCTGCCAAGATCTGTGGCACCCAGTCTCACACATAAGGCTTTTTGGAATCTCTTGGTTTCCAAGGTTCAGGCTCTCATACTTTAGTTTGTACATAAAGGACTTAAGTTATTCTTAAAGCACAGTTTTAGCACTTCACACCAGGAGATGGTTATGAGACTGATCACAGGATAAAGTGAAATAGGATGTGTGCCTACTTGTAGAAGGAACCTCGTTCCTTTTGCCATTCTATTCCTACTTTTCTGGCAGGAAAGTCCTAGAAAAAATTTCATATACAGATTAATTTTAAACAATTTACATTATATTTTACTATTAATAGCTTCTAGAATATCTTAGCTTAGGCTGGCCCTGGTGGCTCACACTTGAAATCCCAGAATTTTGGGAGGCTGAAGTGGGCGGATCAACTGAAGTCAGGAGTTTGAGACTAGCCTAGCCAACATGGTCAAACCTAGTCTCTACTAAAAATCCAAAAATTAGCCGGGTGTGGTGATGCGTACCTGTAATCCCAGCTACACAGGAGGCTGAGGCAGGAGAACCATTGAGCCTGGGAGGTGGAGGCCGCAGTGAGCCAAGATTGTGTCACTGCACTCCAGCCTGGGCAACAGAGCAAGACTCTGTCTCACAAAAACAAAAAACAAACAAACAAAAAAAGAGTATCTTAGCTTATATATTTCTCACATCTGATCCTACCACTTTACTTCTTTTTTCCTGTTTATACCAATTATTTCTATTCCTCTTTACATATAGGCAGAAAGATAAGACTAAAATGTGTCATAGACAATGACATCTAGTAAATTGACGTATTCTTCATGTTTAATTCCACAACAGATTTCAAATACAACCAAAATCTCCAAATAAAATCTTAATTCTAAATTGAGTGCTTGTACAGTCTTCAAATATGTTCAAATAGAACATCAAAGCTCAATAAAAATAGTTATATCACTTGGGATGGTGTTTAAAATATTTTTTCCTAAATAAATTCAGCTTCAGAGGATGAGAAAACCTTCGTTAGGAGATGTTTTAAAGAACAAATTAAGTTAAATGTGAAGGAAATCATACTTTATTTTGTTGAATAGTAAGATTTTTTTGTTGCTATTGTGAATTAATGCCATCCAAATATTGAGTGATGTAATTCAATTTAGTAAAAGAAAAAAGTCTAAATTATCAACTTCTTTCCTTATAAAAATGAAATATGCTATAACTTGCATTTTTTCCATGGCAATGACCCTGATGATCAGAGAGGTTAAAACCTAAAAACATTTAAAATCATCTAATCTAAATTATAAAAAAGAAATCCCTTTCTTCAGAAAAAATAATTTTTTAAGGAAGCACTCATAAACAAATCTCTACTAGTAGATATACAGCATACACATCTCTTACTATCTCCCATGCAGACTGCATAAAAAGGCGTGCTGGCTACTTTTAAGAAAACAACATTCAGATGTCTGGAAAGTATCTGAAATGCATGATTAATCTACACAGATAATTTTCTCAAGAAACCAAATTTTGAAGACAAGTAATTCAAAAGTCTATTGTCTATAAAGTAAATCCGCTGGTATACTTAAACTGCTGTAATCCTTTCTCTGTTTACCTTATAGTGTGCACCTCTCAAGCTATGGGAATGCATGTCTTCTCTAAGAAGAGCTGACTTCTTTTGTAGGAAAAAGCTGTTGGAAATGACTGTTAGGATTTCAAATGTTTGGGAGTGTGTATTCATGTGGGTTTTACGTGTTGAATATTTGCATTTGTAATTTTAAGATGCTTAAATCAAAAACTAAAATGACCTATGCAACATAATTCTGCCATAGGATAAATTAAATTCAATTAAATGTTCCCATACAAATTATTATCTACCACAATGTAAAAATATTTATATATCACAAAGATGTAAGAAACACTGACTTCTATTATACAGCAGAGTTCAATTTCACTACTACTTAGCTTGATGATATTTTAAGGTCATGTCTCTTGGAATACACATTCAATATTCATTGCCAAACGTCTGAGCTCACCTCTCTTGAAGCAATATTCAATTATCAAAGGAAAATAATTTACCAAGCAACCTCACAAAACACAAACTCTAGGTAGCATCAAGGTTTTTCAAAGTGATTATTCCTTACTGGTCGAGATCCTAAGATATTAAAACTCATAGATCACATGATCTGAGATTTTCTAATTGAAAAGCTGTAGCTGTAAACCTTTCATTCAAAGTCGGATACTACTTTCAGCTGTCAAAAGAATTATGCAATCACTTAAACTTCTGGAATGAAAGAGAAAATGAAGGGAACAATAAAAGTAACTGAAATGCACTGAGAAATGAACATAAGGAACCAAATGGAGGCAAAGACAGAGAGAGAGAGAGAGAGGGCTGTTTATCTAACCTTCCCTTCTTGAGTGGGTTTTCTCTGATATCTCTAGAGAACAATTGGATGTGTAACAATGAAATACAAAACACAAGATACTGTCTTCGTATAATTACTTGTAATGATTCCAAGATGGCATAATTTGAGAACTTGCTAAATAGGACAACAAAGTGATCTGCTTTTCCAAAATTTTGCCCCTTAGCTTATATATTATTTCATGGTGAAGATCAATAAAACTGAAAATTGGAATTGCCAGATATTATCAGATTTTATTTTTTGAATGCTTAACAGCTGACCCAAAATCTGGTCATAAAAATGGAAGTTAAATTAAATTGTCCTCAAAATTTAAGTTTGCTACATTTGTAAGAACCACTTGCTTCTTCAAAATCTCAAACTTTCTCATATCTAGCAGCAAATTGAAATTAGGAATTTAAGCATGTAAATTCATCATGGAAACCAAATTGATTAAAATTTTCTGTGTATTCATGATAATGTTTAAAATTTTTGCTACATTTAAACCCTAAGTTAGTTACAAAAACCCTAAAATTATGCTTGTTTAAAAACTTGGGCTAACTTGCTTTTGAAAACATACTGACATATTCGTTCCATTCTTCTTATAATTATTTTTTTGTCACTCCCAAGCAGCACACCATTGTATATATCCCCAAAACGGCACTTCTTTGTTAAAGCCATTAGGACAGAAATATTTTTGAGCCAGATGCAATGGCTCATGCCTGTAATGTCAGTACTTTGGGAGGCCTAGGTTAGAGGACTGCTTGAGGATAGGAGTTTGTGACCTGCCTGGGCAACATAGCAAGACCCAGTCTTTACAAATGAAATGAAAATAAAATATAAAATAAACTGGCTGGACAAAGTAGTGCACACCTGTGGTCATAGCTACCAGGAGGCTGAGATGAGAGGACCATATGAACCCAGGAGTTTGGGGCTGAGAATGAGCTATGACTGCACCACTGCACTTCAGCCAGAACTATGGGTTGGTGAGTTAGAAATAAGTCCTCAGTTCTGAATATAATAACTGCTCCTGGCACTCCCCAGAATGAGCTGGGTTTTCTTTTGCCTCTCTATAGTCCCTCTTCCTCAGGAAATACCCCCATGGTTCTGCCCGCTGTGCTATTAATTACACCAATGCTTATTATATGTCAGTTCAGTTTTATCTAGATTCTCCCAAAGTCAGTGCTGAACTTAGTTGTTTGAAAATGTATATATTGTAATAGTTACCAAAAAGACCAAATACAGCTAGATATTTATGCTATTTGTTTTATTTCCATCGTAGGTATATTTCCTTTTAAAATTCATATATATCTTTCTCTAAGGATTGTCTCCGTTTTCAGATGTTAAGCACTTTCTCATGCACACACCACCTAAGCAGCAAAGACAGAGTCCACGTCAGGGAATGTCACATTCAGGATAAGTACCTATTATTCTGTAACTCAGAAGTAGGAAAATGGATGTCCTCAAGCAGATGCTTTTCTTGACAGATACAAAAATTTGACAAGGATCACTGACTGACTTCCAACCCACCATTCATCACTTTTATCTTATTTTGACCCTAAGGGTCCCAGAGGGATAATGGCACTACATTCCTATTTAGAATTCAGATTTCAGATTGCATTTCTTATATCATTGTTTATAAGTAGTGGTTGCACACAGTCGCGATAATACTATGACATTAATCTACATTCCTCGTTAAATCGATTTTTGTCTTCCGTTTTTGAGCTTAGCTACAATTTCTCACACGGTTTCTCTAGGAAGATTCCTCAATGACTGAAACATTTAGAACATGGTCGATTCATAAATACGACACTGGGATTCCCCAATGACTGAAACATTTTGAACATGGTCCATTCATAAATACGACACTGGGATTCCCCAATGACTGAAACATTTAGAACATGGTCCACTCATAAATACGACACTGGGATTCCCCAATGACTGAAACATTTAGAACATGGTCCATTCATAAATACGACACTGGGATTCCACAATGACTGAAACTTTTAGAACATGGTCCATTCATAAATATGACATTGGGAATCCCCAATGACTGAAACATTTAGAATATGGTCCATTCATAAATATGACATTGGGATTCCCCAATGATTGAAAAATTTAGAACATGGTCTATTCATAAATATGAAGAGCTTGTGTAGAAAGTATAATTTACTTATCCTATTATGCTTAAGAAATCATGTGAAATAATGTGAAAATAATCTTAAAACATTTGCATGCATATTTGCTGCAAGAGTCATCTTTCATTGATACTTAATCATAATCATGGACATGGTGGGTCCCAATAACCAATATTTAATGCAAGACTGTAAATTTAATAGAGAGAAAACCTTATTTATAAATTTTCATGTGTTCTTTTCTTGACAATAAGGAGCTGTGAGATTTGTATTTTAAAAGATACTTAGTAATAAAAACTTTAATTTTTAAAACTTTTATTTTTAAATTCTGCTTAATTGCATAAAAGTTAAAAGGTAATATTTAATATTTAATGAGGCTTATTGAGCTAAATGATGATATGCAGCTTGGGTTATACTTGCAATTATAAGATTTGCTCATTATACCTAAGCAATCTCCTTCACTCAATCTAGCTACCACTAAGGAAGCAAAATTCCCTGAATCATAGTATCAAAGCATTCCATTATGTTTTCTATTAAGTTGTTTTGTTCTTTGAATCATTGTCTATTTTAATTTATCCTTTTAGAAAGAAAACAAATTACTTAACTTGCATTTCCCACTAGAAGCTTCACTACAGCTAGACTTGGAATTGATTTCAGGCCATTTTTTAATAAATGATGGTCCCTAGTGAAAGATAGAATACTTGAGCCATCAATATTGAGTAAATAAAAGGGTTTGGGTAAATAAGAGAGAAGATACCTATTTTTCTCAAATATTTTAAATATCTAATAACCTATTCCTCATCTAAAACAAGCCACAATTACTGGAAATGATGGTCAGAGGAAGGTATTAGCAACCCTGTGTAATACTACATGTCATGTTGGATCACTATTACAGAGAAACAGTTGTCATGCTGCATTTTAGTAATTCTACACATCACCAGAGAAATAGACAACTCTTATAGCCAAAGAAATCCAACGTAGCTACTGTCTACATATTCTTGTTTTAGACCTTTGGTGAAAAAAACTACTATGTGTATTGAATATATTTTACATTAGTTTTATCACAAAAGAAAAATGAGAATTTTATTAGATGCAAATACAAATTCTGAATGACAGGAAAGAAAAATTAAAATCAAAGCTGATCTTAATTAACAAAATGTATTATCTGCTTACATGTATATACAACTGTTCATATACAAAGGCACAGATGCATTTGTGGTTTTGAAAAAATATCTATTTCATTTCAAATCTTCATTGTACAATATTACATATGGCAAGAAAACTGATCTTTTTGAAGGATCTTTTAAAAAGTGTTAAACTTTATTAGATACTCCAAACTAGCAAAGCTCAACTTCATCACAATTATATAATAACACTGCACACTTTCAATTTTATCTGGAGAAATATACCTATCCCTTGAAATAACTCTGTAAACTTCCTGCTCACAGATTTCATTTCAAGCCTTGAAAATGCAGAAAATCAATGCTGAATATACTTGCCCCGAAAGGAAAAGAAAATTTCAGGGGTGTCAGGATGTTTTATCACATAAAGTACAGAATTGCAATTTGTATATGAGCAGGCAACACACCTCCAAAAATAATACAATACTTATCACAAAATACATTCACAGATACTAGATTTGGCACAAACCACTCCATACAGCTATTGATGAAATCAGTATTGAAAGCCTTATTCCAAAATCTATGGCCCTTTTCTACTCTCCAACTGACATTTCAGGATGCCACAACCTTGCAGCTCCACTCTCTCATTAATTTCCCCTAAATACCCTTGGCAGAAGAACGAGAAACGTCACATTTTTCATTTAATTTCTAAAGAACATCGCATCCTTTAAGAATAGGTTCTTGAAATTTTAAAATGTAAAACATAAAAACCCTAAAGAGACAAACATCCAAAAACATAAAAACCCTAAACAGACAAACGTCCAAAAACTTTTCTTCAAAATCACAACAACTTTATATGCTACGTGTTCCTGTAAAATACCACATACACAAACTCACAGGCACACCCACCCACCCAAAACCCACACACTCGAATATATATGGCCTCGTAATACCTCACATATATATACATGTCACCAAATGCAACAGAGACACACGCATATATATGGCCTCATAATACCTCACATATATATACATATCATCAATTACAACAGAGAAAAGCCAATTTCAGAAACATGGCTTCAATTTTGATGCATTTACTCACACTTAATTCTATTTCAATTTAACTGCAGAGATATTACAATACCCTGTAACAAAAACCTGACGGAAGATTGTAACAAATTGCTTAAACATCAAACCAAACACTAAACATAATTTCATCACAAAGTGAAATTCGCATCCAACTCGCAAAGAATTAGAAAATCCTTGCACTTACCTTGGCCTTGTCCATTCCCCAGATGACCCCAAAACACCACCGTCATCATCAACAGCCCCGGAGCCCACGTCCACATCCTTCTAGTGACACGCTCATGTCTTCTGGCCATTGCATCTTAAACTCTGCATATTCAGTGGGGTGGATGTGAAAGTACAATAAATTACATTCTTAGAGAAATACACTACGACTCAAATCCCATATCTAATATGCACTGTGCATTTCTGAATTATCCTGCCTACAAGGAGGTACATTTGAAAATCATGCTTCCCTTTAGGGTTGTCATATTGATGATTAATACGAAAGCTCATTCATTTTTAATCTTTAAGCATTCATCTGAATTCCATTTTTAATATCATTTTCCAAAACAGGCCACTTAACCTATGAATGTTAAAAAGTACTCCCGATATACATATTGGAGTTCAGTCAAGCAAAAGCATGGTGTATGGACACTACTTAAGTATAACTTGATATTTAGGCAAATTGATGAATTTAACATACCATGTAATCTCTACATATATACAAAAGGACTTTTCAACACATTTATGTAAGTTTTGCATAAATACCCTTGAAAATATTCTCAAGTTTTAAGTGGTATTCTAATTATGTCAGTAATTTTAACTGAATAAAGAGATGCATCATGTGCAAAAACTAATCTTGTTTACTTAAAATTGAGAGTAAAATTAATTATAGAAGGTACAAAACACTTGTAATTTTGATTTCAGATATATGACCCACAGGAACCTTCATATATACAAATATTATACACATATATGACAATGTATATTTGAATGTTCATTTTGAAACTGCTTTTCATACTGATACATGAAAATACTTAAATGTCCACCAAAGCAAGGTTATTTATTCATACATTTGAATGATATACAGTAGCTCAAAAGAATAAACTTGAGTTGCATGTACTAATATGGATAAGTGTCCAAAATGAATAGTGAAGCAAAACTAGCAAATTTAATAATGATAAGTTCAAAATTACACCTTTCATATGTAAACATGTGCAATAGTTAAAACTATAAATTTTATGTTGCATAAATATATAATACAGTATAATAACGCATAAGAATGAGAAACACCTTCAAGACTAAAGTTAGGAAATTACAAGACTACAATTTAAATGGTTAGTAGGTGGAATTTTAAATCAGAGGTTACTCCTAAATCCCAATTTTTCCACAGTTGACAAAATAACGGAGTTAAGAAAAATAAACTTAATGATTTCCAGAATGAATGCTTTATTCAAAATGCTACGTAATTACAATTCTAATAAACTTGCAAGGGAATCCAGTCACCCAGAAATTTTTTATGCCTTTCTCCTACATCACGAAAGGGGAAGATTTAATTACCAACTTTGCATTACTTAACGTCAGACTCATAGTATCAGAGCTAAAGAGAAATTTAAGAAACACCTAACTCAACCTCTCCATTTTAAATGACCAAATGATTTGAGAAGGTTACAATGACATTTCTAAGTTCATATGTAAAAACAGAATTTTGATGACAATGACAGTTTAAGTACTAATAAACACTCCTGGAAAAGTTACTGTAATCCAGGTTATTTTACTGTGATAAATGCCTTACATTCTTTACCCAATTCAGTTTTCACAGAAATCCTATGAACAAAGCACTTCCAAAATTTACCACTTCACAGCTAAGAAAACAAGGCTTAGAGAAATGCTACACGATCCCCTAGTCATGAGGTTAGTAGGTACCACTGTGGAGACTGAGGCAAAACAGGACGATTTCAAAGCCTATGCTCTGAACAAGTAAACACTAAGCAGGAATTTAGTTCTAGATCTCCCAGTTGTAGTCCAATAATCAGCCAAAAAATGGTGCTGAGAAGAGGGGAAAGAAAGATGTCTTGTATGTGGAGCCTCATGTATTTGATCCCAAATACATCTTCATATTGAAAATCATTAGAGCACAAGGCAATAGAATTATTAGTTTGTTTCTAAAATCATCAACCTTTCCCAAGTTGAACATACAAATATATTTTATCATATATATACTATATGTATGTATAGCGTGTGTTTATCTAAGTATTCCTGTGGTTTATATATCTGGATTTGGAATTACAAGTGTTTTGTGGTTTATTATTTATTTATTATTATACTTTGAGTTTTGGGGTACATGTGCACAACGTGCAGGTTTGTTACATATGTATCCATGTGCCATGTTGATGTGCTGCACCCATTAACTCGTCATTTAGCATTAGGTGTATCTCCTAATGCTGTCCCTGCCCCCTCCCCCCACCCCACAATAGTCCCCAGAGTGTGATGTTCCCCTTCCTGTGTCCACGTGTTCTCATTGTCTCCCTCTGTTGCTCTGGCTGGAGTCAGTGGTGTGATCATAGCTCACTGCAGACTCCAAGTCCTAGGCTCAAGCGATACTTTTGCCTCGGCCTCTCAAGTAGCTCGGACTACAGGCACGCACCACCATCCCCGGCTAATTTTTTTACAGAGATGGGTCCCACCGTGTTGCTTGACTGGTCTCAGCCTCCTTAAGTCAAGGGATCCTCCCACCTGGACTTCCGAAAGCACTGAGATTACAGGTGTCAGCCACCGTGCGTTTCTTGATTTCTTCAATTAATTTTACTTATACACTTGATTACACAAGATTAATTTTGTGTACATAATGAATCTCTTTTGAGGTTTAAGTTACTGATTAATTAGAGTACCACTTAACAAGCGTGTCATCCCAGCACTTTGGGAGGCTGAAGTGGGCGGCTCACCTGAGGTCAGGCATGAGCCACCGTGCCCGGCTTACACACATTCTTTTCACTCCTGCTTGCAGATCTCTGTTCCCTTCTAATTCCAGTGGAACCACTTTCACTTAGTATCAAAATATCCAGATCCACTCATCAAAGTGTAAATAATCCTCCAGCAAATTACCTTTGCAAATCTATTTTTATGTAATATTTCCTTAACTTCTTCTTACCTACATCCAGTAGTCATTTTACAAGGCAGAATTTTTTCTATTTTATATAGAACTGAGGCAGTATTTGAAAAAAATCTCAAAACACTCTTCAGGAAGGACTGGCATCTAAAACACCAGTTCCAATATATATTTTAGTAACATTTTAAAGGACAGATGCTTTTCAAAATGTTATTATAATTTAAAAAAATGTAACCTTCCTCTCTGAGTTCATGTTTATGGAAAACTAATATTTCATAAATGCCAAGTTACTATGATGTATTATCTAAATGCTGCCCCTGCCATTCTATAAATACAAAAATCGTAACTTTCTAACCAACTTTGGTATTAGTCAACAACTGTGCTGATGAAAAGTAAAATCAATTCATTTAAAATAATTTTCCATGAACAAAATCAAGTAACTTGTAAGTAGTATGGTAGATGAACCAAAAAATAAAGTAACATTAACCAGAAAGACATGCCATGGACTTCTCTAATCTTTTTTTGGAACACCCTTTTCATGCATATGAAAATAAAAATTAAATATAAAATACCTACTTTATGTATGTACTTTTACTTGTGTCTATTGTTCTTTAAAGATTAAAATAACTCCTAAAGCCTGGATAGCTGAGCCCATTGTGCTCTTCTGCCCATAAAATAGATCGGATGTGCAGTGAAACAGGTAAAACTTAGGCTTTCAGGTTAGTTATGACGATGGAAACACAATTCTATTCAATAGTGTTCATCTTGGTCTTTCAAATGTTTAAGGTCACAAGGCAAAAGAGAACAGACTTTAAGAATGTTCGTGTATTACTTCTCGTCTTACCCAATAGCTACATTAGTTCAATTAGGCCAGTGTTTTGGAGTAAACAGCACTGTGAAATGTGTCGTGGAGTCCGGAGGCTCCACCACCTACCTCCATGTAGTTGTTCTGTCCGATGGAGCCTAGAGTAATACCTTAGGAGATGCATTACATCTACAGGTACCAACCAGGAAGGGTAGTCTTGAATTAAATGGCTTTAGAACACGTTATAAGAGCAAATCGAAGCTTCTAGGTATTAGAACCACTTCAATCACAGAGCGTCTCTGGGTTCTATCTGTGGCCAGCATCAAGTATCTGTCTGCCCTCCCCGAATGCTTTCTCTCATCATGTGGATCTTCTAGATGGTCTTATTCTTCCCCAGCCAGCCAACTTGATCAACAAGCCTAGGTATATTAGATATGTATAAAGTTGGTTCTTAAATAAAGTCCATTTCTGTATCTAGGTAAGTAATGTCTTCAGACTTACAATTTCATTGATATCTAGAAAGAGTGACTCTAGTTAGCTTCTAGTGTCAGCTTTTCTAGCAGCTTCTTTAAAAACAAAAATCCTCTCTGGAACAAAGCTTCCTTGCAAGTATTGCTGTTGGCAATAGTCCTCTTTACTGAAATGCTTATCCGGTGAAACTTGCGCTGTGCCAGTGAGCCTGCAGGTTGATGGTCCTTTTGTTCAACTTCTCCATTATAAAGCAACCTCTCTGATCACCCTTTTAAAACTAAAGACCAAAGAATCAAATGAGATCAGGAAGGGACCAGAGCTCACAGGTCATCAACTCCTCTTCTTAGCATATTATAGCACACAGTCTAAGCCCGAAAAACACAGCAGAACCCATTACAGCTCTCGAGTTCCAGTTATTAACATTGATTTTTTCCAATGGGAAATTTTCATTAGAAGCTATCACAGGACTCACATTCAGTAATAACTTAGATTAGGATACATACTGGAGCCTTTGTCCTTAGAGTAGGTGCCACTGAGTCACTATTAAAAGGAGTCTTTTTGATCTTAGTAAATTCTCACAGGGCTTATCTCAGTCTAAACTGTAACTGGCCTTTACTAGTGATGTCATGTGTAGTTCAAATTAATATTGTAATGTATATAAATTGTATATATAGGTATAATACATGCATGTATTTACAATTATTTATTTTATTTTATTTTTTAATAAGATAAAAGTTAGAGGTTAAAATATGACTCTAGGCCATTGTGCTTTAGAATGAAGAGCACAGACATGGGTTGGAAATGTAAATTTTGGCCCAATTTAATTTCTGTGACAAATTCATTAATGTCTTCAAGGTTCAGGCTCTATGTATGAGACAAATGAAAACAGCTCTAAGATTCCTGAAAACCCTAAAATATTAAAATTCCACTCTGCCATTAGTTCAGATAAATCATTTGCCAATTTGCCCCACAAGAACCAGGCATCTTTAAATGGTAACATAACATGCACTTCTCTCTCCCAAAGTGTGGTGCATAAACGTTCTGCTTCTCAATAACACAGGATGCCTGCTAAAATGTGCTGTCAGGGGGATTAGTAAGGAAATGTTGTATCAAAACTTCTGCAGATGTGGCCCTGAAATACACATTGTAATAAATCCTCCAGGCCTCTCAAGTTAGGAATAACTGGTTTATAAAATTGTACTTACTTAAAAATTATAGATAAACAGATTTCACCGTAACCCATTCTTTCTGTTCTGAATGAAATAAGGCTCTATATTCAGACTGAATTTTCAGTGAAAAACAACTTAAAATAGTGACAAATCATCTATAAGTTTAAATGAATATAACTAGGAGACCTGAAAACTCAGGTTTAGCAGCCATCTTCCAATAGTTTGAGAGCCCACAGGAGCCACAGAGCCCTCATGTCTCTCCAGAGAAGCAGGGTGATTCTTCCCCCTAAACATCATGCAATTCTTGAAGTGAGTGAAAGCATCCCTGCTCACACTGATACCCTCTCAAGTGAACTCAAAGTTAAGCCATCTCCAGCCAGACCAGATATCCTGGCCCATATCTCATTCATTAATATATGTTGAGAAGCCTTTGTTTCTTGGAAACTACATGAAGTGAATAGGCTGTGGACTCCACTGGACCTAGTGGTCTATATTTAACCAATTCCCTTCACACATATGTATCAGATGCTCTCTTAGTTATGGAGCTGCAGTGGTGAATAAGAAAGCCACAGTCCTGTACTCCCAGGGTTTCAATTCTGAAGACGAAGACAGGCACAGAAACCCAACTGAGCAAAGAGAAGAGATTATTACAAAAGGTGTTCACATGCAAAGTGAAGCAAGGGACTGAATATACAACAAGGGTGTTGGGGCGAACATTAGATACAATCTTAATTCAGATTATATAAGATTCATACATATAATTTTTATATATAGATATATTAATTTGGGCCGGGCGTGGTGGCTTATGCCTGTAATCCCAGCATTTTGGGAGGCCAAGGCGGATGGATCACTTCAGTCCAGGAGTTTCAGACCAGTCTGATCAACATGGCAAAACCCCATCTCTACTAAAAATAAAAAAGTTAGCCGGGTGTAGTGGTGTGCGCTTGTAGTCCCAGCTACTCAGGAGGCTGAGAAAGGAAAACTGCTTGAACCCAGGAGGCAGAGGTTTCAGTGAGCCAAGATTGTGGCACTGCACTCCAGGCTGGGTGACACAGCAAGACCCTGTCTCAAAAGAAAAAGAAAAAAAGAAATATTAATTTGGATTATACAGATTCTAACCACTTCTTTCAAGTGAGAATATTTAAGGTAAGACCTGAGAATAAAAAGAGTTAGCTTTTCATACACTACAGAAAGATTCGTCTTTTAGGAAAAACCCCCAGTGTTCATGGACCCTAATATATGAGCAAGATCTTGGCATGTAGAAGAAACCTGTGAATTGGATGAAATGAAAAACTGAAAAGTAGGAATCTGGATGAAGTACAGAAGGGAGAAAGACTAATGTGAGACGTGGCTGAAAGAGAAGGATATGTGAAACAGTACAGGTCTTCATTAGTAATGATGAGGAACATAAATGTTAGTCCAAGTACACCAGAAAAGTGGGAGAGTTGGAAACTGAAAGACATGTTAAGAGATCACTTTGGTTTCTCTGTAGCTAACAGGGTGTAGGAGATTAAGAATTAAAGTAGGTTGACTAAGGATGACCTAAGAAAATAAGCGTAGGTAAGAAAATATGTGGCTCTGGCTAGGCTGGGGACATTGGAAATCAAAAGAGGTGGAGGAAATTACAGATGTATTTGGAACCAAAATATTTTTTAAATGAATGTTGAATTGGATATTGTCAGAATATTGAGGAAGGGCCAAAAATGACTTATAAGCGTCTAGCATGGCTGGCAGTGCCACTTACTGACATGTGGGAAACCAGGACATGTTACCTCTGAATTATTCGAGTGCTATTGTCATGTAAATCATCAATTCCCAGAATAAAGGTCTGGGCCAAACTCTAAGACTGGAAATTATGAGCTGTTTAGTAGTGTTTAGAGCTTAGAGAGAGTATGTGTGTGGAGAGAAAAGAAGAGCAATTAGGACAGAACCCTTAGAAACATCAATATTTAAAATTTGGGAAGAGAAACAGAAACAAATAAATTGTGGGAAAATGAAGCTCAGAGTAGTTGCAAGGGAATGCTAAAAATGAACTATGGCATTTGAGGAGGAAAACGTGGAAACTGAAAGCAAGAGAGTACGGATGGATCGTGAGGGAGCAGCAGCAGCTGTGTCCTAAGAAGAGTCTCAGTGAAAATGAAGGGTTGTAGGAATGAGGACATCTGGGCCAACGAGCTGGCAAGGAGTGATGTCCAGGAGGCAGAATATTTGCATCTAGATCCTGGTGGTATATACCCTTATAGAAAATGTTTCAGATTTGATGACAATAAAGTGGAGGAAAGAAAAAAAGTAATGGAAATAAAGATGTCAAAAAACGGGGAACCGAGGTTTGTACTGGTCCTTTCACGTGAAAGCTGAGCCACTAAAATGATGGCTGAACTTGCCTGAAGATGATATTGAGCAAAAGATCTACAGCCTTAAATAAATGGCAAGAGGCCAGGTGCAGTGGATCATGCCTGTAATCCCAGCACTTTGGGGGGCTGAGGCAGGCATATCACCTGAGGTCAGGAGTTCGAGACCAGCCTGGCCAACATGGCGAAACCCCGTCTCTACCAAAAATACAAAAATTAGCTGGGTGTGGTGGTATGCACCTGTAATCCCAGTTACTCAGGAACCTGAGGCAGGAGAATCACTTGAAACCGGGAGGAGGAGGTTGCAGTGAGCCGAGATCACACCATTACACTCCAGCATGGGTGACAGAGCAAGACTCCATCTCAAAAAAAAAAAAAAAAATAAGACCAGAGTGCCCAGGAGGGAGGTCTGTTGATGATGGTAATACCAAAGGGGCATGGCTGATATTTCCAAGGGGTTTGAGTTTCAAAGGAACAGTCTAGTTTCAAGGAGCGGAGAAATTAACAGTCTAGAAGTTGTAACGGGAACCAAGAACAACCACCTCGGCTTCCAGCCATAGGTATGTGGAGGGTGAGAAAAAGACCTGTCTCAATTTATGAAAGCTAGAGGAAAAACTGCACTTTAGTATCAACCAACTTTTGTTTTAAGATAATTACAAACCAATATGGAACTTAGCAAGAGTCAATTTTGACAGTTTCCTGCAGCTTAGTAAATTCTGCACAAAATTAAGATTTAACACAAAAGTAGAGAAAAATTTTAATGGCATAGCACATTTCTTCACAATTCCTTAAACCAAATAATTCCCTGTTCTTCTAACTCTCACCTTACACTATCAACTAGGCTTCTTATTCAATGAACGGTTTAAGTCTACTAAGACACACACACACACACACACACACGTCTTATCCAGCTGCAGATCTCATTTTTGAAGGTACATTGAAAGTACATAGATCATTCTATAATCATCAACTATGAAGATTGTGAGCAACTGGAACAAGTATTCTTGGAAAAGAAGTTTCCTGTGTATAAGAAAAAAAAGAGTCCAACTCTGGGAACTGACTTGGCTGAGTCATCATTATATGCCACTGGCAAGAAATCAAGAAGTAACTCAGGACTGATAAACTTTGTTAAAGGAAATGGAAACAGCCTATCTGTGAGGCTTAATTCTTGATAATCTGGCCAAGATATAGCATCTGGATAAGAGTTCACTGACTCAACTAAATTTTGTGAAGGTGAAGTACTTGTTAAAATGAAAGATCTATTTAGAGAGAAATAAGTAGACATAATGTCTGCACTATGGATAGGTGTATACCTGTTTTTTGCAAAAACAGTTTGTATCTTTGAAATGCTGGTTTGCCCTGGACAGAGCTAACTTAAATAGAGACCAGGCGCGGTGGTTCATGCCTGTAATCCCAGCACTTTGGGAGGCCGAGGAGGGTGGATCATGAGGTCAGGAGATCGAGACCATCCTGGCTAACACGGTGAAACCCCGTCTGTACTAAAAATGCAAAAAATTAGCCGGGCATGGTGGCGGGCACCTGTAGTCCCAGCTACTCTGGAGGCTGAGGCAGGAGAATGGTGTGAACCCGGGAGGCGGAGCTTGCAGTGAGCCGAGATCACGCCACTGCACTCCAGCTGGGTGACAGAGCGAAACTCCGTCCCCAAAATATATATATATAGTTTTTTTATATATATATGTATATATACCCAAAGGATTATAAGTCATGCTGCTATAAAGACACATGCACACGTATGTTTATTGTGGCACTATTCACAATAGCAAAGACTTGGAACCAACCCAAACGTCCAACGATGATAGACTGGATTAAGAAAATGTGGCTGGATACATATGTAACAAACCTGCACATTGTGCATATGTACCCTAAAACCTAAAGTATAATAAAAAAAAGAAAAAAAAAAGAAAATGTGGCACATATACACCATGGAATACTATGCAGCCATAAAAAAGGATGAGTTCATGTCCTTTGTAGACACATGGATGAAGCTGGAAACCATAATTCTCAGCAAACTATCACAAGGACAAAAAAAACCAAACGCTGCATGTTCTCACTCATAGGTGTGAATTGAACAATGAGAACACATGGACCCAGGAAGGGGAACATCACACTCCGGGGCCTGTCATGGGGTGGGGTGAGGGAGAGGGACAGCATTTGGAGATATACCTAATGTAAATGATGAGTTACTGGGTGCAGCACACCAACATGGCACATGTATACATATGTAACAAACCTGCACGTTGTGCACATGTGTCCTAGAACTTAAAGTATATATATATATATAAAGAGAAAACCATTAAAGAAAGGCTATAATACACAGGAACACACAGACATACATACACCTGTGTGTCTATATCTTCAGTTATCACACTTTTTCTATACAGACTCCACACGAGACAAACATGTTACATTTTATGAGAAACTATAAGTGGAAAGAGGAGAATTTGTGAAATCAATATAGAATATTCCTTGTTTAGCATAATTCTAACTGTTTCTCATTAGAGGTCTGAGTATCAATCTGTATTATATGTGGCCATGCTGGCATTTGGGAAATTCCACAAGAAACTTTTTAAATATGAATTTGGAAAAGGGAAAAGGATTTTTAAAGTGTCTTTTTTTGTTCTGCATTCTATGTGGAACATCTATTTTGTGCTAACTGCTCGTGTTAGCTTGTGATTGCCTGTGACTATGTGGAAGATATACTTTACGTGACTATGTGAGCAATAGTCTTAAAGTTAAGAAATCTAAAATTTGGTTGGTTTAGTTGCTAATTAGGTAAATTACCTTGTAATGGTTACTTAACCTCTCAAAGATTAATTATCTTCAGTGGTACATTGAAGGTTCCATTCATATTGATTTTAGTAGACTTATCCTACTAAAAAGTAAATTTAACAGAAATTATTCTAGACCTCATTATTTCAGGAGACCCCACCCCAGCTTTTATTCCTAACTTCAAGAAATGCAGAGAAATTTAAAAATTCGATGTTCTCCCAATTCAACAGAATATAACTGAACTAAATCGATTTATGTATAATTCATTATTTCAACCTTTAACGCTATATCCAAGCGGTTTGTTTTCACCATAAAGTTATAGCTGTTTAGGCCAATAATTAAAGAGGACCTTGATAGAGAATGACAAGAGAGGATGATCACCCTATTGTCTATCTTCCAGCTGTTTTCAATGCCCTGAAGTTTTATTCACACCCAAATATTAGAATCTTATCTGAGAGAGCGTAGTCAAATGATGAATCATGCTAATTTCTCAAGAAAAGTGTTACAGAATAATAAATGCCTTTCTGGTCAAAGCACTGATGCTCTGGAAATAATCTTTATCCAAATGAGGTACAGGAATTGTTAGGACTATTAAAAGTTTGTATATGATATCTGCCAGGTTCGACTGAGCTTCACTTAAAATCTACCATATTAGGGCCAAGTGTAATGACTCAAATTAGTGAACTTAAAAATTGTTTTAAAATGTTTCCTGGAGACATTTCAAATATTGCTCTCTGATTTATCACTGTTACTTTTGCTGAATTCAATTTGATGCCAAGATTTATTCAGATTAATCAAATGCCATAAACTCTGATACCTAATGTTCCTTAACACCTTAAGAACTTTTAAACAGATCAAATGTTGAAGATACGCTTTTAGTGAAACTGTACCTAAGCACATGAATTCTATTGAATATAGCTTTTTAGAAGACTAACAAAGAAAGAAGACTTAGGAAATTCGGAAACATTTTTTAAACCTTCTAGAGGGAATTAAACTACTGAAAAATAATTTCAATTGGTGAATCTAATGGCATTAATCAGAAGATAAGAAAAAAGTAACCATAAAACTTTATGGGGGTAATATTTGCTATGAGGATCAGGAAAAACAACTAATGGATATTAGGCTTAATATCTGGGTGATGAAATAAACTGTACAACCAATCCCATGGCATAAGCTTACCTCTGTAACAAACCTACACTTGTACCCCTAAACTTAAAAGTTAAAATTTAAATAAATAACGTTGTGCTATTAATTTCAACCAGAGCCTTTCCAAGGTGCAGGGAACTTTTGAGAATTTTATTTCTTGCAAAAGGAAACTTGATTCCTTGCTTAGGGCCTTCCTAGGAAAACCTCTATTCTTTGGAGAAGCATCATACTCCTACAAGATTTAAGGACCATCATATTTGTCAGACTTTTTTTCTGTTTTACTGTGAGCAGTTTACAGAACATAAAGAAAAATCAAATCCGAAGGTGCACTACACGTGTTTTATCAAAAGGTACATTTTTGTGTACTTTTAAGAAAATACGACAAATTGAGTTTTCTGACCTATTACCAAGTTAGACATCTTGAGTGAATTGAATCTGTTGTAATCCTGTTTGGTTTTCATCCCATGGCTCCGGAAAACTGACATTTATCTCCAATTTTTCAACTCTGCTTCTTTCCAGTACCTCATCTATACGACTATTATAGTACTTTTCATCTGCTTTTACCACTACACTATGGCTGCATTACTTTTAACACAGTGTCCCACATGTTACCCATTTCTACCTTATATAAAGAGTAGAAATTGAATTGTAATTGAGTATGCAGTTGCCTCATATTCAGGTCTTCAACTGAAATAACTCCAGCTATCTCAAAACTTCAACCCTCTCTGGAAGTATTGGACCAAATTATCCCAGATTATAGCACTCTCAGGCTAAAATTACTAATGCTTCTATAGTTTCAGAGACTGTATCAGGTTATTCAACACAATATTCCATGCACCATTCCAGCCTCATATAATCAGAGGACACTTAGACGACTTTAATAGCCTTCAAAAGACACCCTCCTCTTTTACTTATATATATATTTATTTATCTATTTATTTAATGGAGACAGGGTCTCACTCTGTCACCCAGACTGGAGCGCAGTGGCATAATCACGGTCCACCGCAGCCTGCACCTGCCGGGCTCCGATCCTTCCACCGCAGCCTCCTGAGTGGCTGGGACCACAGGCGCCGCCACCACGTCTGCCTGGTTTTTGTATTTTTGTGGAGATGGGGTTTCACATGTTGCCCAGGCTGATCTGAGACTCCTGGGCTCAAGAGATCCACCTG
This sequence comes from Symphalangus syndactylus, assembly GCF_028878055.3. Taxonomy (NCBI): domain Eukaryota; kingdom Metazoa; phylum Chordata; class Mammalia; order Primates; family Hylobatidae; genus Symphalangus; species Symphalangus syndactylus. Next base: position 4,858,957 of record NC_072445.2, on the reverse strand, counting down.
CCCCGGCCTCCCAAAGTGCTGGGATTACATGAACGAGCCATTGTGCCCAGCCGGTCCCGCCCGGTTTTTAACCTTCGTACTGTTTATATAATCATCCTTCACAAAATAGAACACTTCATTACTCGATGGTTCTCATTATTCTAATATGAAGAACTATATTAAGAAAATAAATTCCTGGCCGGGCGCGGTGGCTCACACTTGTAATCCCAGCACTTTGGGAGGCCGAGGCGGGTGGATCACGAGGTCAGGAGATCGAGACCACGGTGAAACCCCGTCTCTACTAAAAATACAGAAAATTAGCCGGCGTGGTGGCGGCGCCTGTAGTCCCAGCTACTCGGGAGGCTGAGGCAGGAGAATGGCGGGAACCCGGGAGGCAGAGCATGCAGTGAGCCGAGATCGCGCCACTGCACTCCAGCCTGGGCGACAGAGCCAGACTCCAGCTCAGACAAAAAAATAAATCAATAAATTTCCAATATTTCCTAGCATATCCAATTTAATTCTATACATCACATAAAAATAAAAGCCGTCTTACTGTGTTAGTTTCTTACTGCTGTTACAGTAAATTAACATAAACTCAGAGGCTTAAAACAACACATTTTTTTTCTTTATACTTCTGGGGGTCAGAAGTCCAAAATGGGTCTTAGTGTGCTAAAATCAAGGTATCATCAAGTGTATATTTTGTCTAGAGATTCCAGGAGAGAATTCACCAGGTTTGAGGGGTCACATGTATCCCTGAGCTCTTGGCCTCTGCACATCTTGGACACAGCACATCACTTCAGCCTCGGCTCCAGTTTCCCCAAGCTCTTCTGCTCACTCTGGTCTCTCCGCCTTCCTGTCTGAAGGTTCTTTGTGACTACAGTGGGCCCACCTAGATAATTCAGGATAATCGCTCCAGTTTAAGGTGAGGTGATTAGCAATCTTAATTCCACCTCTAACCATAATGCTTCCATGCTGCCTAACAACACATTCAAAAGGTCATCCTGCTAAGGGTCATTATTCTACCTACACACTAAGTGACTGAGAAAAAGTAAAGTTATCTATCATGCCTTACCTATGGCGAGGAAATAATAACTTATAATGATTTATCTACGAAAACCTGTTTTTAAAAGCTTTGGTCCTAGTCTATTGATTAAAGTTTTGGTATATTCCAGATAAATTTCATGTCCTTGATGCTAACACATTGTGCACAGTAGATGGCCTTTTTAAAATAGTACTGCATAAAGGAATATTTAAGGTTGTCTGGACAATAGAAAAGGAACTTTAGTTGCTATGCCACAAAAGGCCGGATTTCTGCACATTACACCTCCTACCAGTGCACACATGTGCCAAACTCCTTCCTGAAAGCCTGGTTTATGTTTCCTATGTGCTTAGCAATAGTTTTACTCTCACGACTGTTTATATTAAGTCCTATTTTTTAAAGCATATCCTCATTTGTTTGTTTTCCTGAGCCTCTGAACTGGATTTCATCTGGTATGTATTGCACAGGTTTGCACACTTGATTGTACGCTACCTTAAAGCATCCTCTTGTGTTCTGGACACGGTTATTTTTCTCCATGGTAAGGTGATAAGTGACTTCTCTGAGGACTTGCCACCTTAGAATGCAGTGGTGACATCACCTGCTCAGGCTCTGTCTGCAATGTGGAATTTAGTATTTTCCAACTTCTGGTCTAACTTGAACTTCATAATTAAGCAGAGCCGCCTTTTGAGGGAACAGTAGGGTGTCTGCCCCTAAACGTCTGTGTAAATGCAGAGACACATTTGGGAACATAACTGACTTTTACGTACAGAAGCCAGATGCATTTCATGCCCATGCATGCTTAGGGAAGCAAGTTCATCTCATCTATCACAATAAGCATCTGTGCCACTGAATTCCACTGCAGGATACTTTTCACACTTAGACAACAAAACATTTAAGGAAATAAAAGCTCTTTCCAATAAAAATGTGCATCAAATACTGTGTGTATGTTTAAAAAAAAACCTTCCTCTATAAGATAAGGCCACAGGAACTACTAAAAAAGCATTCTTGAAATACATTTTCTGATAGGAATCTAGGCCCTTGCCTTATATAAGATTTAAGGAAAGTGATGTGTGTGTCTTTATACTTGAAAGGCTGTTTTCAACAGCAAAGGGTATGCTTTGAGGTATCAATATAGTTTTGAGAATGCAAAAGTTTAAAAGAAATGGAATGCATATTCTCCAGGTATGAACATGCAATTGTCATTATTTTCCTACCATCTACTAGATTAGAAACAGAAGAAAAATTATGGAAATGTCTGTTTTCCCTCAATAGGAGTACCTATTTATTAAAGTTAATTAATTACTATTCTTTAAACATTTTCAAAATAGACTCATAAGTGACAACTTTCAGAGAAAACAAGGGTTTTTGGATGTAAATATTTACTTATAACATGGATAAAATAATTTTGTTAAATATTAACTCCATATTCATAATGTTCTCTATTGTTTTTGCATTTTGTTTAACAATAGAGAATCTAAGACATTTAGTGTTCATGAGTTTCATACAGTTTCCTGTCAAGGTACTTTGTCTTTTTTTTATTGGACTACTAATCATTTATTTATGATTTGTTGGAACTACTCATATTTTAAATATGTCAAGTGAACTGCAAGCACTTGTTGCTGATTTGATATTTGCTTTTTACACATATTCATTGTATCCTCTGAAAAAGAAAAGTTTTATATTTTAACAAATTCCAATCCATAATTTTTTTTTTAAATTTTCTGTTATTGGTTAGGGCTATGTTTGGATATTTAATTTTAACCGTAATGTTGCAAGTGATATTTGTCTATGGTATTTTTTCTTTATATTTTGAAAAAGTGTATTTGACATCCACTATGGAATTAATATTTATTAATGACATATTATACCTTTGTGCAACTATAAAATACATATAGCCAATTATCTGAACACCATTTTATGAACTGTTTATCACTTATCCACTGATTTGAAACACTATCTTTATCATATATTGGATTTTAGGTTTATCGAGATTATGTAACATGAAATTATTTAATTATGAAATTATGTGAATTCAAGCATGACAGTCAGCTCTTCTTCCCCACCACTACCCTGTAAAAGGATGGATGGAATAATTGCTTCCCTATGGCTTAAGTGTATGAGAGGTATACAACATGGTCTTGATGAAGTGGGAACTACACAGAAACTGTTTTTGGTCCTGAAATGTACTCCAGCTTTACCAATTTGTTCTACACATATACCATTGAGGGTAGAAGCTGAATTTTGCTAATGATTATATTTACACTACTTAACATTGTGCCAGATACTGAGTAGATGCTTAGAAACATGTTTAATGACTTGTTTTATTGATAGAGACCTAATTATCTGCTGTAGTGGTGCTATCTCATTCAGAATCATTTTGACCAGCCTTTCTCCATCATGAATAAAACACTTATTTACACACTTGTGTACATGCACATGTGCATAGAAACACACACACCCTTTGCAGAGACAAACTGCATCGAAAGCATGTACAAACATTATAGTATTTTTGTTGATTCTGACCTGATTCTGATTCTATTGTATACATTTTCATTCTGATCACAATAACAATAAAAATAGAAAACTATAAGTTGTGAAGCTGGAAGATGCAGAACATGAAAGATCGAATTACCAATTTTTTTTTCTATTTTCTTTAGTTGGCTGCTGATAAAATCAGAAAAGTAATGGACACAAAAATGAAAGTATGCAATGTGTGTGCGTGTGTGTGTGTGTGTATCACATGCACTCGTTTCCATGATGTACATATGGAATTTCATAACCAGCCAAACTAAGCTTCATAAGTGAATGAGAAATAAAATCCTTTACAGACAAGCAGATGCTGACAGATTTAGTCACCATCAGACCTGCCTTCCAAGAGCTCCTAAAGGAAGCACTAAACATGGAAAGGAAAAACCAGTACCAGCCACTGCAAAAACACACCAAAATATATAAACCAATGAAACTAGGAAGAAACTGCTTCAACTAATGTGCAGAATAACCAGCTAACATCATGATGACAGGACCAAATTCACACATAACAATATTAACGGTAAATATAAATGAGCTAAATGCCCCAATTAAAAGACATACACTGGCAAATTGGATAAAGAGTCAATACCCACAGGTGTGCTGTATTCAGGAGACACATCTCACTTGCAAGGTCACACATAGGCTCAAAATAAAGGGATGGAGGAATATTTACCAAGCAAATGGAAAGAAAGAAAAAAAAAGCAGGAGTTGCAATCCTAGTCTCTAATAAAACAGACTTTAAACCAACAAGGATAAAAAAGGACAAAGAAGGGCATTACATAGTAGTAAAGGGATCAATGCAACAAGAAGAGCTAAGTATCCTAAATATATATATATGCCAAATACAGGAGCACCAGGATTCATAAAACGAGTTCCTAGAGACCTACAAGGAGACTTAGACTCCCACACAATAATAGTGGGAAACTTTAACAACCCACTATCAATATTAGACAGATCAACAAGAAAGGAAATTAACAAGGATATTCAGACTTGAACTCAGCTCTGGTCCAAGTGGACCTAATAGATACCTACAGAACCCTCCACCCCAAATCAACAGAATATACATTCTTCTCAGCACCACATAGCACTTATTCTGAAATCAACCACATAATTGGAAGTAAAACACTCCTCAGCAAATGCAAAAGAATGAAAATCATAACAAACAATCTCTCACACCACAGTGTAATCAAATTAGAACTCAGAATTAAGAAGCTCACTCAAAACTGCACAACTACATGGAAACTGAACAACCTGCTTATGAATGACTACTGGGTAAATAGCAAAATTAAGGCAGAAATAAATAAGTTCTTTGAAACCAATGAGAACAAAGACACAACATATCAGAATTTCTGGGATACAGTTTAAACAGTGTTTAGAGGGAAATTTACAGCATTAAATGTCCACATTAGAAAGTGGGAAAGATCTAAAATAGACACCCTAACATCACAATCAAAAGAAGCAATGGAAAACACATTAAAAACCTAGTATAAAACAAGAAATAACTAAGATCACAGCAGAACCGAATGGGAGAGAAACACAAAAAAACCTTCAAAAAAAAATCAATGAATCTAGGAGTGGGTTTTTTGAAAAGATTAACAAAATAGATAGACCGGTAGCCAGACTAACAAGGAAGAAAAGAGAGAAAGATCAAATAGACACATTAAAAAACGATAAAGGGTATATCACCACTGATCCCACAGAAATACAAACTATTATTAGAGAATACTGTAAACACCTCTACACAAATAAACTAGAAAATCTAGAAGAAATGGATAAAGTCCTGGACACATACACCCTCCCAAGACTAAAGCAGGAAGAAGTCAAATCCCTGAATAGACCAATAACAAGTTCTGAAATTGACTCAGTAATTACTAGCCTACCAACCAAAAAAAGCCCAGGACCAGATGTCTTCACAGCCGAGTTCTACCAGAGGTACAAAGAGGAGCTGGTACCATTCCTTCTGAAACTATTCTGAACAATAGAAAAAGAAAGACTCCTCCCTAAATCATTTTATGAGGCCAGCATCACTCTGATTCCAAAACCTGGCAGAGACCCAATAGAAAAAGAAAATTTCAGGCCAATATCACTGATGAACATCGATGCGAAAATCCTGAATAAAATACCGGCAAGAGAATCCAGCAGCACATCAAAAACTTATCCACCACGATCAAGTTGGCTTCATGCCTGGCATGCAAGGCTGGTTCAACATATGCAAATCAATAAACATAATCCATCACATAAACAGAACCAATGACAAAAACCACATGATTATCTCAATAGATGCAGAAAAGGCCTTCAATAAAATTCAACACCCCTCATACTAAAAACTCTCAATAAACTAGGTATTGATGGAACATATCTCACAAAAATAAGAGCTATTTATGACAAATGCATAGCTAATATCATGCTAAATGGCCGAAAGCTGGAAGCATTACCTTTGAAAACTGGCCCAAGAGTAGGATGCCCTCTCTCCCCACTCTTATCAACATAGTATTGGAAGTTCTGGCCAGGGCAATCGAGTAAGAGAAAGAAATAAAAGCATGCAAATAGGAAGAGAGGAAATCAAATTGTCTCTGTCTGCAGATGACATGATTGTATATTTACAAAACGCCACCACCTCAGCCCAAAAATTCCTTAACCTGATAAGCAACTTTGGCAAAGTCTCAGGATATAAAATTCATGTGCAAAAATCACAATCATTCTTATATACCAATAACAGACAAGCAGAGAGCCAAATCATTAGTAAACTCCCATTCACAATTGCTAAAAAGAAAACAAAATACCTAGGAATACAACCTACAAGGGATGTGAAGGACCTCTTCAAAGAAAACTACAAACCAGAGCTCAAGGAAATGACAGGACACAAACATATAGAGAAACACTCCATCCTCATGGATAGGAAGACTCAATATCATGAAAATGGCCATATTGCCCAAAGTAATTTATAGATTCAATGCTATTCCCATCAAGCTACCATTGACTTTCTTCACAGAACTAGAAAAAAACTATGTTAAATTTCATATGGAAGCAAAAAAGAGCCTGTGGAGCCAAGGCTAACCTAAGCAAAAAGAACAAAGCTGGAGGCATGACGCTGCCTGACTTCAAACTATATTACAAAGCTAAAGTAACCAAAACAGCATGGTGCTAATACCAAAACAGATATATAGACCAATGAAACAGAATAGAGGCCTCAGAAATAACACCACACATCTACAACAATCTGATCTTCAACAAACCTGACAAAAGCAAGCAACGGGGAAAGGATTCCCTATGTAATTAATGGCGCTGGGAAAACTGGGTAGCCATATGCAGAAAAGAGAAACTAGACCCCTTCATTATACCTTATAAAAGAATTAACTCAAGGTGGATTAAAAACATAAATGTAAAACCTAAAACTATAAAAACCCTAGAAGAAAACCTAGGCAATATGATTCAGGACATAGGTGTGGGCAAAGACTTCATGACTAAATCACCAACAGCACTTGAAACAACAGCCAAAATTGACAGATGGAATCTAATCAAACTAAAGAGCTTCTGCTCAGTAAAATAAACTATCACAAGAGTGAACAGGCAACCTACAAAATATGAGAAAATTTTTGCAATCTATCCATCTGACAAAGGTCTAATATCCAGAATCTAGAAGGAACTTAAACAAATTTACAAGAAAAAAAAAACAAACAACCCCATCAAAAAGTGGGCAAAGGATATGAACAGACACTCCTCAAAAGAAGATATGTATGTGGCCAATAAACATATGAAAAAAGCTCATTATCACTGTTCATTAGAGAAATGCAAATCAAAACCACAATGACATACCATCTCACACCAGTTAGAATGGTGATCATTAAAAATTCTGGAAACAGCAGATGCTGGAGAAGATGCAGAGAAATAGGAACACTTTTCCACTGTTGGTGGGCTTGTAAAATAGTTCAACCATTGTGGAATACAATGTGGTGATTCCTCAAGGATATAAAACCAGAAATACCATTTGACCCAGCAATCCCATTACTGGGTATATACCAAAGGATTATACATCATTCTACTCTAAAGACACATGTACATATATGTTTATCATGGGACTATTTACAATAGCAAAGACTTGGAACCAACATAATGCCCATCAATGATAGACTGGATGAAGAAAATGTGGCACATATTCACCATGGAATACTACACAGCCATAAAAAAGGATGAGTTCACGTCCTTTGCGGGGATATGGATGAAGCTGGAAACCATCATCCTCAGCAAACTAACACAGGAACAGAAAACCAAACACTGCATGTTCTCACTCATAAGTGGGTGCTGAACAATGAGAACATGTTGACACAGGGAGAGGAACATCACACACTGGGGTCTGTAGGTGGGTGTGGGGAAAGGGGAGGGAGAGCATTAGGACAAATAGCTAATGCATGTGGAGCTTAAAACCTAGATGACGGGTTGATGGGTGCAGCAAATTACCATGGCACAAGTATACCTATGTAACAAACCTGCATGTTCAGCACATGTATCCCAGAACTTAAAGTAAAATTTTAAAAAATGAAAGTATGCAATATGTGTATGTGTGTGTATACATACATATAAAACAAGCACTCATTTTCATTATGTACATATATGCACATTATGAGTGTGAATATATGTTAAATAATATCCTATCAGTTTTGTATTTGTAACACATGTATGTACATGCATATACAACAAATAGAGGTGTTTTGCATAATAATTTCATTTATATTCATTTCATCAGCTAAGAACTAAAAAGAATTTAAATCAAAATCAATTATTCATTTACAGGTGTTTTTAACCATCATCTCCCCCTTTATCTTCACTTTTATGCCTCCTTGTATTGCCATTTTGTGACTTTTTTGCCATAAATTATACATATTTGGAACAGTCACTTTAAGAAATTCAATCTTTGGATAAGATCTCTAAGATTGATTTAGTATGAATACGTGTGTGGGCACACACTTGACAAAGAAAGGTCAGTTATAAATATATGTGTACACTTATCAAAATAATTCACATAAAATCTCTGAATAAAATTATCTGTATGCTTTTTCTGTCAATAAAAGCAATATAGTATAATTCTTGGTAGTAAACCTGTTTGTTTTCATTCTGTTGCCTACCATGTGAGCTGCCATGTTGGTATAAAACATCGATCATTTGATATTTTACTACAGCAAATAATAGTGATCCCCACGAAATAATAAATAAATCAGTGAGTTTCACGGAAATAAGTTTTTGGATGGATCAGATAATTTGAAGTTGTTAGTTTATTCTCCAGCAAGGTGAAAGAAAAAAGCTGTTAGTTTGTTCTCTATCAGGTGATCGAAGATGAAAACTAAAGTTCTCAAGGCCAGTGCATAATAACGGTGCCGTATTCTGTGCATCAATCACCATTACCAAATACCTATATTGCCAAATATTTCATGTACCGCTTTAGTGGTGATTAATCAATGTGCCATGGCACTGAAACTGAAACGAGACTTTGTAGTACAAGTGATATTCAAAGGGTTTTGAAAATTTATCAGCTCTATAGATATAGATGAAAATTTATCATCATCTATCTAGAAATCCTGTTTTTATAAATGTTACCTAGCCAAATATTGGTTTTATTTACTTAATATTTAGAAAACATGAGTTTAGTAAAAATTGTTCAGATTTTCTTAATGTAGTGTGTGAAATTACTATGTAATTATACAAGAAATATGCTACACAGCTGAATACACAAATAGGTCAGCAGAGGGAGCAAAAGGTGCCTTTCCACTATAATCCACAGCAACATCACCCGCTCTTCTCTCTACATCATCGATGTATGTTATCTAAAGTCCTGTGCAAATGCCACCTCAACACAAGTCCTCTAGCCTTGCCTTCTTATCAGAAGCAGCTCGAAAGCCCCGATAATTCTAGAACCACTGAAAAATACACACTTGTTGCAAGGATTGAAAAGCCTCATATTGCAAATTCAGAATTCACAGTACTGAAAAAATTCATAATTTTTTAAAGTTACAATACTGTGAACTATACAAAATGAATTATGCTGGGATCCGATGACTCTCTTCATTCCAGCCTATCTTATATTTTCTCATTCATTTCTCCACATAGTCACAACAACAGACTCACTATTACATTTCATTAATGGCTATTTTATAATAAATGATCTCAATAGCATTTCTGAAACCTCTGCTGTTCTGGTTTTACAGAACTCTTGAATTTTTGAATGAGTTAGTTTTTGATTGAAAAAGACCTGACTCTTATGCTTAGAAAAGCCATCATTTCTTTCTGTAAGCTTTCCGTCTTCTATAAGCTTTACATGTTCCATAAGCAAACATTCGCTGGTTTTGTGATCAAACTAGAGAGGCAAATTCAGTTAATAATAACAACGTCATTTATCATCCTCAAATCTAGTGTTATGGATAATACGATCTCCACAAGGAGACGGTTGCACGAGCGACAAGAGAAAGACAATCAACAGTCTTTTACTCATACCAAGATATGTCCACACACACTTGTTTCAACAGTCAAAGTAACGCCATATGTCCCCAGTGATGTGGGTGGGCAAAAGGAACAGTTGGCCTGCTAATGAGGGCCATATGTACACGCAGCCTATCGTACCATCCTTCTTACTTATGGTTGCTGAAAACTCAGTGGAAGAGCTTGCTCTGAGGAATGGCATGGCTGGAGGAGGAGAGGCTTCCTTAAGAGCAGGAAAGGACCATTTGTTGTACAACTACTGTATCTCTGAAACTGGGAGCTAAAGATATGCATGTACGTTACTCATTCTTATTAAGAGTTACTTACGCATCCGTAGAGTTCTTTACTCCAGTTTCACCTTCTTTCACTAAATTCTTTTGCATTTATGTGCAAAGAGATTTTGGGCCCTTTTCAAAAATTACTTTTCCTAATCAATCTTGTTAATTTGATGTTCATTTACATCGGCTTCTCTTTATTTTTAGCTTGATTTCCAGAAAAATTATACTTTCTTTGACATTGTTAAATGTTACAATATTAAAAGAAATGAAAAAGACTTAAAAACTTAGAATATTTGAATGAGGGTTTCTGGAAGGCAGAGAGAACAATAAGGCAAAAGTACTTACTGCACTACTGTTCCAAAGTAAAAGAAAAACAAAGATTTTAAAAATGATTATAGCAGCTTTGTATCTCAACCAGGGTTTCCTTTGAAATTTCTACAACTGCAAACACTATTCAGCAATTTGCACTGATTATAAAATTTATTGTTTTAAGGTCAATTGTGATACTATGATCAGATAATATAATTTACTTTACTCTTAATGGCTTCATTTTGACAACGGAGGGAGCTTTCAGGAAGGACAACGCTTCCTGCACAACAACCAGTAAAGCAGGTCACATCCATTTTCAATCTAATTTTAAGAAAAATGAAGGACAAACTACTTGTGAGGCAGCAAGAATTCATTTGCATTAAATTAATTTGAACAGGGCATTTCAAGTTCTCTCTGGCAACAATGGAATAAAGGGGAAAATGAATCTATCTTATGCAATGATCCTCTTCTAGGTTACAGAAAGATTTGAAAGGCTGACATGACCATTGCTAAATTTCTTCTAGAAGTCTATGATTAGTGTCATAGATATAACTCATGAGATAAAATATTCACAAAGAATGTCTGTGAACTGCATCAATTGTGATGGAACTACTGTCTAACATCCCTTTGAAAAGTTATATTCTGCAAAGGTTAAAAAAACACCAACCTTTCGATGCTTTCTTATATGGATGAGCTTTTGTCAACAAGAACTAAGCTTCACAATTAAGCACTATGGAAGATAATGTTCTAGGTTAATTTAAACCTAACTAATCCAGGACTTGGCCTTGATAAATAATGGGTTTAATTAATATTTTTGACCCTAGCAGTGCAAATACTTTTACTTATATTTTACTAAAGCTAGTTTTGACAAATCTAAGGGTATTTAATTTATCAGTATCTGTTGTCAGATGAAAACTTCCCCATCAATACCTTCTAATGGTTCAAAAATAAACTGTTACCCCCACAGATACATTGTTTTTCCATGCGTAAGCAAGTACATTAATTTCAGGGTCTCAAGGCATAAAAGTGATATTACCACTTGTGATAGGCTGCATAATAGTCCCAAAAGATGTTCTTCACCTAATCTCCCGGCCCTGGGAATGTGCTGCCTTACACAGCCAAAGGACTTGTAGATACGATTCATTTAAGGATCTGGAGACAAGGTGATTATCCCAGATCATCCACGTGAGTCCAAAGTAATCACAGGAGTCCTTAGATGAAGTGGAGAGAAGGACTCAAAGTTAAAGGAGGAGACAGCGCGGAGACAGAAACAGAAATAAAAGCAACGCACCTTGAAAATGGAGGAATGGGGAAAAGACAATGAAGACAGGTGCCACCAGAAGCAGAAAATGCAAGAGAATGGATTCTCCCCTCAGCACCTCGAGAAGGAACCCACACTGCAGACACATTGACTTAGCCTAATTAAAGTGATTTTGGACTTCTGACCTTTGAAACTGCAAGACAATAAATATGTGTTAAGTTATGTAAATGTGTCATAATTTGTTATAGCAGCAGTAATACAACTAATACACCACTACAATAAGCAAAGGAAATAAAGTGCAATAGTGACAAACTTAAGGGTTTCCAGGAAAGAGAAACGAAGTGGTAAACTCAATCACAGGATTATATTAGTAACTGTAGTATATGTTACTTGCTTACCCTTTCAATCACATTATTGCTGTAATTATCATTATCATCCAATCAATATGATTACACCAGTATGTATAACTTAGACATGAAAATTTTTTTCTATTTCACTCTTCCCATAATTCCATGCAGCTACCCCTAAGCAACTATGTATCTGATGAAGCTAATATTTTCAGGGAAAATCTTCCATGTTAAGCAGAAAATTTACATCTAAAATTAAATTCTTTTAAGGCAGTCTGGGGACAATACCTAGAAAATTCAAACATTACTTCTCAAGAATACCACTAGCAGTGAGTTTGTGACGCTATCTTCCACCAACTGAATCAAAATTAATTTTAAATATTTTCAAAGCAATATTTTAAAAAATCGTGTACACATTTTTTCCTCTTGGTAAAAATAAACCACTTCTCAACCATCCATTATATTTATGTTAGTTACATGAAGTCCATACATGAATTATCATACCACAAATAGAAAACTATTTAAATAGAAAAATCTCACTTGGTGCTGACAGAATGACAGCATAAAACTGTTAAGCATGAGGAGAAAGTTGTTTGCAGTGTAAATATTTCCCTTTTCCTATCAAAGTGTGTCCTGTGATCTAGCGCTCTTCTCTCCACATGCTTAAGTACAGCAAAAGTTATAAAAACACTCATTCTAGTTTTCTATACTTTAATGGTTGTAGAACATCAGAAGAGAATTGGGAGATGGGAATGTTTTGTGCTTGACATTGCATTTGAGGGGAAAATAAAAACTTGGACATAATATGTGGGATGTCTTCACAGTAATACATGGGAGGGCAAGAAAAAAATGCTATCAAATTTCTACCATGCGCTGAGCCCCTTATATAAACAAATATCCAGCCTTTCTAATGTACTAACAACCACTCTTCATAGCAGGTATTCTATTCCCAGCTTGTAGGTAAGAAACAAAGCTTCAGAAAGGGATCTTCACCAATTTCACACAGTCAATAAAAGGCAGAACTAGGGCAAATATCAATAATAAAAATAGCAATCTAATCCTAATTGGACCTGGCACTGTTCTAAGAAGAAAATCATTAACAAAGGATTTTGAGTTACCACACTCTTAGTCTCCCCGTTTTACAAAAGAAGCAACTGGGGTAAAGTGAAGCTATGCCGTTTCTTTTCAAGCTCATATACCTAACAAGATACCACTTTAATCATGGGTCTCTGACAGATCGTGTACCTCATTTCTAGCGTTTGCTGAGATTTTTCTTATTAACCCTAAGCAAGTATTTGATCCCTGTTAAGTATGCTGTAATTTTTTCACCGCTCATTCTTATCACGGTTCTTCAAGAAAAGTACAGTTCAACACATTTGTCCTATTTGGTTACAAATTTTGAAATTCAAAATATGTATCACACTAAGCTGTTAGCTCCATTTGGAATTTTAAAAAACTAAATTTTTCACTCAGTTAAAAAAAATTGCATTGTTTACTCCCATATCTACAATATAGCTTATAAGTGTATATTTGTATTGAAAACATAATTTTCTACAACTTTTATAATATTTAAATATTATTTAAGGTTTTAATAATATTTAAATATTTAAATAATACATTTAAAAACATAGTTCAACAAGTCCGAATAATCCATCACTTACTTATGACAGAATATTTGTTCAGTATCTTCTGTTTGTTCACTCTTGTGTAATATATCCTATTTTAAGAATCAAAAACTTCTCTTAATGTCAACACTACAGCCTCTTCACAATTCCTACTTATTCCTAATTACCCTTCAGGAGCAAATAAAATGAATTTATCCCAAATTTCTTTGCTTTGAAACAACTTCAGTGAAAATGGTGGTTGTCAACCATATCTACCATTCATATATCCCATTGTTTTCTGCATTAAATTTCATCTAATACTCCTTATGCCATCAGTGTCACTACAAAGGGGGACAGGGGATGAATCTCATCATGAACAAAGGTATATACACTAGATCTTAGGATGTTCAATCATTTCCTTACTCTATTATGTCCCATCTGAACTACTCATATTAAAATGAGCAACTATATGAACATGGTACTTTTAAGAAAGGATGTTCAAAAATTAATTCATATCTTGTACAAATTGGTATCCAAGAAATCATGACCTAATAGGCATCACATATGTGAATGAAAAAATTCACTTTCAGCAATGAATGTTGATGACACTCCTTTAGCAAGAGTTGTACCGAGCTACCCACAACTCCTCAGCACTCACTATTCTCATACATGCGGTCGGACAATGTCCAAGGGTGCAGTGATTCTGTCCAGAGGCTTTTCTGGGCCGTTAGAGCTGTCTCAGCCTGTGTACAGGGTTATACAGACACTCTAGGGCATTCATGACTCTGATCACTGGAGCAGCCCTGTACTAACTGCAAATTTATGGAGGAAACTTTCAAGTCCTCTTGCCCCCCAGTTGGGGTAACTCTGTTACCTATTTCATGTGGTCTCAGTTCTCCAACAAAAATGATCTCGGCCTGCTCATCTTACTTCCATTTCACTACATGGCATAACTAGAAGTTGACTAGGTATTCTGCTTTAATGTATATGCAAAGCCCTCTTGTTCAGGAATGTTTGTAGAATAATATTTCTAAATTAGGAATACAATTGGTCTTGTTCTTTCCTGAGGGATAAAATGTCATCTCTCTTCTTCTCTCCCTCTCTCCTTTCTTCCTAACTCAGCTAACCCTCTATCTGAAAGAATTACAAAGGAAGAAATCTAGGGCATTGTTTAGCATTCTCAGGAGGATTGGAAATGTTGGAATGACAGCGAGTATCACACATACACTGCTTGAAGTATTTTGTAGGATCCAAGGGAAGAGAAAATTTTGACATTCCAGAAAATTTAAGTCATCCTTTTAATATCAGGACCAGAAAGAAACAGGTCACACGGGCAAGAGCCATAAAACTAATTATCTTGACTCTTTCCAGAATACCTGAGCTATAAATGTACAGGGAATCCTGTAATCAGATGCAAAGTTGTGTATAATATACTTAGTTCCCAAATGTAACTAGGAATTTTATGTATATAATGTGAAAAATCGTTCCAAAGTATTTGAGACTCCAAAAACTTTCCTAGCTAGCATTCAATATTCTTGCTTAACTTCTCCTTATACCCCTAACTGTATTGAGCATGCATAGACACACAAAAGCTAGGATCAACTATTACCGCTTAAGAAAGAAAAGGAGGAAAAAGGCTGTATTATAGGGATTTAGTTTTCTTCCTCAACTCTTGAAGAAGCCTATTTGTATCAGCCCGTGTCAGACAACAAAGTACTTATCAATAAAGTTTTATGAATGTGGTCACATATGAAATATAAGAGCATTCAGTTTCTACCTCTCCTTTTCTCATAAATCCTACATCAGATAGACATTAGCTATATCTGCCAATGTTTCCACGGAAACTTAAAGACTATTCACTGCAAAGCTGGCAGTGTAGCCTGAAAGCAAGTTATGTCTGCGTTGCAACTTCACACTAAGTGGTTTAAAAATACAACTAAATGTGGCCTGTCTTTATCTTGATTATAAGACATAAATTATCCCAAGAATATTCTTAGTAAAAATTGGGTCTCCCGGTCAAGCCACTTCTATTAAGAAGGACACAGGTCAGTTTTTAGGAGTTTAGGTGTTATTTGGAAGTTAGGAGCATCTAAATATGGAATATAACTCCATTAAATTATAGTATATTTTATATCAAAGGGAAACGACAAAAATAAGAAATGTTTTAAGTATTTTTTCGTATAGCGTGTTCATATATAATTACTTCAGTAGTCTCAATGTAGTCATGCAATTGTTTGGGTAAAGAACTAAACTTGAAGTTAAATAGCATAGGTCTGAATTCTTATGGTTTATAACATTCATATATTTTATATGTTCCAGAATAATATGTAATTTCTAAGTTTATAACATAATAATTACAGAAATCTAGGTAAAGTAATACTTCTGTGACACAGTCTCTTCATCTACAAAATGGAATATTGCTTTTCTCCTTAAATTTATATTAAAAATTGGAGAAGTAATATATGTGAAAGAACCTTACATTAAATATGCAAGTTTTATTTGTTGAATTCAAACAGTCATTAAAGAACAAAAGAAAACATTACATTTGGATTAACAAAGTAGATACATATATCTCAATCTGAGAAACCTTTAAGCTCTCTTGACCATAAAATGACATTGGATCCTATAAGAGAGTTTGGTAAATATTTGAAAGATATTTCAATTTCACACCTAAATGTTGATTCTGACATTTATTTCCTAAACTTATCATTTGTATACTTACCTGCTATTAAATCCACAGGGGTCATGTCACTAACTGTATGCCCACCGATTTTATTGAGAGGTATTCAGCAAGGCCCACAAAGTAAGTATTGAATTTTTTAAAAAAACAGACCCAAAACACCTAAAAGCAAAACACTTAGTAAATTCTTATAATCATGAAGATCACAAATTAGTGCTATTAGTAAGAAAGAAACTTCTAAACCAAATAAAGTCCTAATACCTCCAACGAATTTTGTCTCTCTGATACACACACACACGATTAAAAAAAAATGAAGGAAATGTAAAAAAATAAATAAATGAAGGAAGTTCTGTGGGAAATGTCCATAATTTCATGCCCAGAATTTCCCTATCAATCTCTTTCCCCAAAGTTCTTCCGAGAAAATAAAGTTGCCTTTCTCTCAACGTTAACTCATCACTTTTCTCATAGCATTTTCAAAAGAAATATTTCCTGTCAGCCGGCCACTTAAACTTTGTGCTGTTAAAGAAATCCAAAAAGGTATCAATTTTGCAACAAAGGATAAAGAGGAGACGAAGTGAACCAACATGGCTTTTAAGCTAAATTGCCGTCACCTGTCACAGGTTGTCTAGCGAGCCTCAAGTTCCCTCTAATAAGCTTATGGAGGGTGCGGAGCAAAGGCACCTCAAGGTGCTCTGCGGGTTTTCCCCTGGTAAATTAGGCTGAAAGGAAAAGAGTCCCACCCCCCACCCCCAAACTTGGAGACCAGGGCTGCCCTGCCGAATGCTGTGCCCAGACCTCCTACTTCCACGCCCTTCCAGTCCTTTCCTCGGCTTGGAAAATTGGGCATGAGGCAAGCAAAAGGAAGGACAGAAGGCCAAAACGGGCATCCGGGAAGCCAAATTTCTGTCTCAAAAGCTCGTCTAGAAACGCGTACATAGCGCGTGCCTTGCGGACATCTCCTAAAACCCCGTTCACTGAAGCTAATTCCTCCCGAACGCCCCCACGCCGGCTGAGGATCGCAACCGCCCATCCGCCCCTCCAGCCTGTGCAGCCGCCCCCAAAACCTCCCGTGAATCGGGAAATGTCAAGGCAGCAGCGCTTGGGGAGCCGAGCAGCCTCGCCAGTTCCAAGTCTCTGGTTCGAGACCCCTCGCTTCGCCTCTTTGGGGAACTCACCTGGAGTCAGGTTTAGATGGCAGCCTCCACCCAGGGGACCGGGAAGCGGCCCCGGGAAGCGCCGCCGCGTCCTGTGAATAACGAGCGCAGCGCAGCGGAGCAGCTCCCCCTGGACTGGCCGCTCCCCGATTCCTCCCGCTCTGTCCGGGAACCGTCCCTCCGTTCTTTCCTCTCCCTCCCCTGCCTGCAGCCGCCGCGCTCCCTCCTCCTGCTGGCGGCTCAGGGCTGTGCTTCCGCCTCCCTCCTGCGGGCGCACGAGCTGCCCGCGCTGCTAATGAGCAGGCTCCAGGCTCCGCCCGGCCAGGGGTGCGCACACACCCCACGCCGGAGACGAGCTCTCGGGAGCGGAGCTATGGATACGCCTGGTGCGGCTGCTGGAGAAATGAACTGGAGGAGGCATCCAGCATCTCACACTTTCTGGCCACTCAGCTTAACTAAGCCATAACCCCAGACTTCTTCCTAAATCTCCAGTAATTTACAGGTGCTGAAAAGTCAATGAGGGGTTTGAGCACAATCTGTGTTAACAGTATTGCCAGTATAGACATGCTAATCTGGCTAGATTCTAGGGATGAAATGTTCAAGGGACGGTATATGATTCTTTCTGGTGGTTATTTTGACATATTTTGGCTATACTTACAGATCTGTAAAATAAACCAGCAATCTTCTAATCATGACAACACAGATTCCTAATTGAAGGCAGCTGATACTTATTAAATACCAGGCTCTGTTTAATAGGCTCTTCTTTCCCAGCTGATCTTTACTACAATTCTGTGAGCACTACTAGCACCCCTATTCTATATTTTAAGAATTTGGGTTTAACTTTTAAAACAAGACGGTCTTAAAACAAGACTAAGGATCATGTCCAACCTTGCAGAGATTCTAAGTTTCTGAGCCTAAATAATAACTGATATCTGTAGCTCCCACAACCCATACCCTGTGTATAATGTGTTGCAGCATCTTGGATGGTACTGTGTAACTGAACCAACAAAGATAATAGGACCATCAGCAAATACACACCACGAGACTAATGAATACCTAGAATCCTAGTGAGACTTGTAAATAGTCAAGCACCCTAAGTAACAATAGTTCAAGTGCATGCTAAACATGGTGATTACTTATAAAAGAACAGCAACCAGTATGAGTGAAGACAGGCAAATAATGTTCAAAATGTTCAGAATCAATGTCCAGCCACTTATGAGTTGAATTCCCCACTCTAAAAAGGAGGCCAGATGTGATGTATTCTAAGAAGTCTACAATGGGCGTGGTCTTTTCGCAACCAAAAAGGGCTTTTTAAACACTTATTTCCCATTAAGAATATGCAATAGCTAATTAATATTAAATCTGAAAATCAGTGATAATTTATTTCAACTAACCTTACATGAAAAAATCATTACTCATTCAAGCTTTTAGAATTAGATTAAATAGCATTGAGTATCAAATTTACTTCAACCCATAGAAATAATAGACAGTTAATTAATAAAGTAAGTAATTTAATTAACTTTACTTTTGTGTCATGATGTATTTTTCCTTAGGAAAAGGATAAGACATTTTTTCCATGGTATAAAACACTAGAATATGACTTTTATATTTTTCTTCATGAAGATTAAAGAATTAATAAAATAAGTACAGACATATTGTCAACAAATCTATCCAGATCATTCATTCTCCACTCAAGAAATTATGCTAGGCAAGCTTTATTTCTCCATATGTACAAGGCAATTCAGAGGTCAAAAATTTGAAAACACTTCAATGAACATCAACCATTAATTAACTAAGAGTAGATTTTATTTATAAACAACTTTAAAAGACTATAAAAAAGGTATAACAAACTTCTACTTTATCAGTACTGCTACTCCTGTTGAACACAAAGATATATAATTATAGTTTTCTCCCTATTTAAAATATTTATTGATTCTGGCATAATAATGTCATACTCATCCCTCAATAATCAGTGTACATGGAACCAGAAATCTTTTCTTTCACCTAGTCAATTGAAGTATTTCTGTGTTTTGCATGTTAACACTCTATTTATTCTGTGTTTCTAGTGCTTATCCTCAAAATTTTTATAGTTCCGTTCACATATGAATTCTACCAATCAGCACTATATATAAATAATGCAACGTATAAAATGTGTTAAATAAATGGATGTAAGATTTATGCTAAATTTTTCACATAGTAAGTACTTCAAAACCCTTATTATTTTTCCTTAAGCTTTTATGTGCATATATTTTATCTCTCCAACTAAAGAATAAACTTCTAAATAAGAAGAGTTTTGTCTATAAATTTTACGCATTTTAATACATTATTAATCTAAAACCTTGGACTAGAGTTTGGAATTCTTTTATGTATTCATTTATTGATTCAAAAATAGGTGTCCATGCCATTTTTTCTAAACCTTGTGCAAGATGTAGGGTATACAATGATGTCCAGACTTTAGAGTCCTTGACCTCATGGCGTTTAAAGTGCAGTAATGTACAGTAATTTTAAAATCTATTTATTATTATTTAAAACAATCAATGAATACATTCTTGTCGAAAATAACTGAAAAGTCTGTCTGAATTCCCTGGCCAAGGCCAAAACATGAAAGCAAAAGAGCTGCCTGAAAACAGTGCAAGCCACTCTCCAGAGGGTTTCTCTGTTGAAACAGCACATCGCATTATGGAAATAATGAGAAAAATTAGTAACTGTGCAAACGACAACACATATGCATCTTTGTGGTTTCTCACCTTTTAGCATCGTCGAAGCAAGACCACAAACCTTTCAACACCAGGCGTGGTATTAATCTTGCACAGAATATAATGTTTTCACATATTTTATTCTGATTTCCTACAAAGTAATTTCAATTTCTAGCTAAAGCTAATGGATTTTTCTAGTGAAAACATTGTGTACAGAATGACTTTCCAGTGAGATCCGCGTACCATGCGCCATTTTCATGTTCGTGCTCATTTCTCTGAAGTCTGTTTGCCTTTAATTCACCATAATAAAATTCCTTGTGTACTTTTATTGGCAACCATTGCATAGTGACACTTGCATCCAAATGTAATTCCATTTGAGCTTGGCAGTGTTTGCTTTTTTATCAGAAGAGGAAAGTTAGAGGGAACAAGGGGCAAAGATGTGTGTAAGAATATCTGAGGGACCATCACAGCATCATCACAAATTCAAGATTTTTTTGAAACATTAGACAAGGGACTCACAGCCATGCCCTGGGATGGCTGAAACACTTCACAACCTGCTCATGTTTATGACCAAAATCATCACCTAAAATGAATTCAATGTGTCAATATCATAATATTGTTTGTGTATAAGTAATCATGAAGCAGTTAGGGAAGGGAGTATAATCTAGTAAGAAATTGGAACAAAAAGTGTTAGACAAAATTCAAGAAGATTTAAAAGAAGAAAATTAACCTGTCTGATCTGAACAGAATTGGAAAAGCACATCAATCATAGCTCTATACATTGACCATAGACTTAAAGCATAACATAAAAATAAAGAAGGCAGATAACTCAGGAAAACATTTCTATTAAATCTACTCCGTAAAGTTTTCCCATACTTTTATTTTACTAACAGGAGCATACATTTAAATCTGACAAAATCATATATATTTTGTTGATTCAATTTGTAGCAGATAGAGGAGCATGTCCCAGTGCTATGACAGTGAGTGTCACTATAACATACCACTGCTTTACATCTTACCCACAGGCTAAAATGTTTACCCCTAGAGTCGTGACTTTGTATATGACAGGAGATTGCTACTAAAAGTAAATATATTTGGCTGAAGGGTAGATACAACTTTAGGCCATTATATCATTCACTAAAATTTAGCTGGCATTTACATATTTACCTGCTTAGTTCATATGACAAATATGTTTGAGAGACTGCCATATACAAAAAAAAAAGATGGAACCATCTTAAAAATTTAGAGATTACTTAAAGAAATGGAACTGAAGGGTTAACTGTGATGGCAAGAATGAAGAGAGCAAAACCAGAGGGTACTTCAAGGAGAACAGGCATGAGAGAGGCATTATAATTTGGAGGGTGCTATGATTTGAACCTATGTGCCCATCCAAAGTTTGTATGTTGAAACTAAAATCCCAGGACAATGACATCAAGAGATGGGGCTTTTGGTTAAGTGATTAAGTGAAGAAGGATCCACCCTCATGAATGAGATAAACGTCCTCGTAAAAGATGCTTTAGAGGAATGCCGGGCTCCTCAGTCTCTTCTGCCATGTCGTCACATTGTCCGTTTTTGCCCACTTTCGTCACGTGAAGACGAAGCAAGAAGGTGCCACCTCGGGACCAACTGCCAAATCTCCGCTGCCTTGATTTCGGACTTCTCAGCCCCAGAACTGTGAGAAATACATTTCTGTTTTTTATGAATTACTCAATCTGTGGCATTTTGTTATAGCAGCATACAGACAAAAACAGGGTAAACAGCCTGGTGAGAGTGGATATTTTAGAAACTTGAGATGATTCAATGTCGCTGATTCTCCATTTTCTCATATGTAAAATGAAGGAAATAATGCTGATTACTTCATAGTTCATTGTACAAATTAAATTAACTATGTAAATAAAGCAAGCAATATAGTTCCTTTTATCTGGTATACATTGTTTAAGTGTTGTTGTCATTACATGAGGAAAACAAGAACTTCCCCAAACAGAAGGATGTGGGAACCAAAACTAAGATATAAGAAAGGACCAAAGTTCACTGTGACAATCTGGTCAAGCGCTGGTTAGGGAAGATAGCATAATGTTACGCATAGATATTATTTGAGGATAATTTTCCTCCACCCCGAACTCCTCTAGCACTTTCCCTACGTCTTTCATTGCACTTCTTCATTTGTCTCTTTAATTACGGTTATTTATATAAATCTTTTAGCTTCCTACAAAAATAAGCTTGTAGTGGGACAGATTCTTGAGGATCTATGTCAAAGCAATTTTTCTATTTCCTACAGCAAGTAACCCAGTAGTAATCACACAGAATTTGTTAAAAGAATAAACATAGGAAGATTAATTTCCATTTTTTTCTTTGCTAATTTTTAATCAGAATTATACCATTGTTAGGGAGGGAGAAATTATAAATTGAGGACATGAGTATTAACATTTAAATCTGTTATTCTGCTTTATTTTAGAGCTTGCCATGTTTTGTGATTAAAAAAAGAAACAGGACATTCTATATAGCTGTTGCAAAACGTGTGGTCTGTTGGTGAACTAGCAGCACCAGCATTACCAAGATTTCCTTAGTTTGCAGGGCTACTGAGTCAGAATTCGCATTTTGACAAAACTCCAGGTGATTCATGCTCTGCATTTAAGTTGGAGAAGCACTGTTCTATAGTTCTCCTTATGTCCTAAATGCATTGTCAGTGAAAGAAAATACTATACGTATGATAATAATAACGGTAATATTAACAAAAATGTAACTATTAGTAATTTTCTATGCTCTCCCAGATACTAAGTCCTTTATTTAATACTTGTGATATTTCTGCGAAGTTGCAATTGATATCACCTACTAAACTGATACTCAGAAATCTGAAGTAATTCTCCAAGGTCACAAAGCTAGTGAATCACAAACCAGATTTTTAAACTCTTGCTGCTTCATTCCAAAGACTAAACCGTTTCTAACTCACGGTTAATACATTTGCTTCTGCCTTCCATTTCCTAAATATGGTTTCCTTTCTATTTCATTAGCTTTACTTATACATGACTGATTTTTAACCCTCTCTAACATTTGCAGAATATGGTGTACTATGGTTAATAAGGACAATACCAAGTAATATCATGTTGAGAAAGCGTGCAGAAGTAGCATCAAAAAACAGACTTTTTCCAAAATGTTTACTAAAAACTTTCAATAAAAACAAGATTTTCTACTTAGAATTTCTACCTTGCATAACTCAAATGGAGCATGACTATTAAAATGACAAAAAGATTCCGTAATTGCCTAAGAGCTAAGAATAAGAATTGCTATATAAAAAAGCATAAATATGCCATATGAATGACATGTATAAGAATCATGGGAGTGCTATTTGGTATTTAGTATTTAGTTCCATTCTGCAGCATGATCAAAAAGAAGCATCTGTATAGTTCACTGTGCATTATAGCACAATAAATCACCTCATTAGGCTCAGATATATGTAAAGATTTACAGTCTGGGAAAGTCCACTAGATATTCTTAATCACTTCTTAGACTGTACTGTCCCCCATATTTCTCTTTTTCTATAGAAAGGTTGCACATGGAAAGGCTTTATTTGAAATCCAGCAATGAATGGAATGTCTGTGAAGCAAGAAATAGATGGAAATTGACATTTTAAAAGAAAGTTTGGCTTCTGAAGAGATACAGCTGTGACCTTGGTCTTTTTGTTGGAGAGAAGTATTCCCTAGCCTTACTGTACTATTTTTCCCAAAGCACCCTCTCTATTGTTCTCCCTTCATCTCTGGCTCGTATCATATGGCCCCTCCCTCATTCTATCTGGTGAGTTCTGAGAAAAATGCTTAAATTCTGCAGAGAAGATTGAGAACAATGCTAAATATTCCTCAGAGAAGCAAAATATTATGTTAACAGTTTATATTTTCACATGAAATTGTCTATCTCTTCTCTCTGTCTCATGTGTGTATGTGTGTATGTGTGTATGTGTATATATATATATACATATAATATACAGTAGATATGTATATATAGAGTATAATATTCAGTATATATGTATATATAGTATAATATACCGTATATATGTATATATATACAGTGTGTGTGTGTGTGTATATATATATACATATATTTATATATATGTATATATATACTACCATTTACCTCCAAGGCTATACGTCCTGACATCTTAAAAGTAGAAAGCCCTCACAGGCCGCGGTTGCTCATGACTGTAATCCCAGCACTTTGAGAGGCCGAGGCGTGCAGATCACCTGAGGTCGGGAGTTCAAGACCAGCCTGACCAACATGGTGAAACCCCATCTCTACTAAAAATACAAAAAATTAGCTGGGCGTTGTGTTGCGCACCTGTAATCCCAGCTACTCAGGAGGTGGAGGCAGGAGAATCACATGAACCCGGGAGTCGGAGGTTGTGTGAGCCGAGACCATGACATTGCACTGCAGCCTGGGCAATGAGAGCAAAACTCCATCAGAAAAAGAAAGGTGGATAGGCCTTAAAAGACTTTTGAAAATGAGATTTGTCGAATATTTATTAGAGATGAAGAAAATAAGTGCGGACCCACACGTAACTTGTCTGAGGTCACAGAAGTAGGGACCCACACGTAACTTGTCTGAGGTCACAGAGGTAGTCATGCTGCAGCAGCCTTATTGGTTTTCCTCTATGACATGCATTATTATTGTTTTTGATCATTTCAAGAGGTTTCTAGTCGATAGTGGGACAAAATTTATAATTTGGGAACCTAATTTTCTCTGCAAATCTTCTTTACATCTCTAGCTTATTAATACACCTCAGAAGTGTTACAGGAATTAATTCGCAGGATTTTGAAGAATATTTTGAGGTATGCTGGGAAAAATCATGTCAAGTATCAATGATTAGAAACTAAACAATCAATATTAGATATTGTAAAATTATATTTAATCTTCCATATGGCATAAATAAGTTATTTTAATGTACAGTCGTTGTACTTTGTAAACTTGCATATAAAATATTTGAAAAAATAACTTTCAATATGTAAAATGTAAATATACAAAGGAAAGCATCGGAAAAAATAGATAAAAATAATCAGGCTAAGAAAACACTACAGCGTCACCCTCAGAAGACTATAGAAGGATTCTCACCCTCGAGAAACAGAGGAACTTGAACATGGAAATGACCCTCTGCTGGCCATACTGATTATGGTACATAATTTTAAAAGGCTTTTAGAGAGAAGGGAAATGTTTTATTATGCATTCAGCACAGTGTTATGGTGATGTTTCTTAACTATCAGCTATTTTTAAAATTCCTATAATCTTTCTATAGATGACAAAGTTACATAAATATGAAGGATAAGAAGGGCCCCTGCAAACCTGATAATACAATTCTCTTTTCAATGATAACGTATTTCTAAGCGCGCATCTCCTAATCATATTGATGTGCATTTAGTGTTCTTTTACCTACACCTGTCAAAGTGGCTAAAGTAATCCTTCATGAGGAGATAATTTTTTCCTTTAGGTGATTTTTTCCGCATAATACTCTAACATTTCCAATTCCATCATTCTCGAAAAAGTTTACATGATATACATATACAATTACTAAAATTTTGGCGGCATAAATAATTTAAATGGACTTTACTTCAAAGATAAAATTTACTTTTAAAGTTGTAAACCTTTGAATCATCAATTAATTAGAATTATCTTTTTCTTTATAAATAAAGTTTTTTGGCCCTACATATTTATGATTTGGAAATTTTCACCTGGAAAATTTCATTTTCAGTTGGATGCCTTGTCTTTAGTATAAAATTCAGTATTTCAATTTCAATATAATTTTTTGATTGATTTTAATGCAGAGAACAGAAAGGAATATCTTCAAATATAAACTACACAGAATCATTCTGTGAAACTTCTTTCTGATCTGTGCATTCAGCTAACAGAGTTAAACCGTACATTTGATTGAGCAGTTCTGAACACTCTTTCTGTAGAAAATGCAACTGGACATTTGGAGCGCTAAGAGGGTAGTAGTGGAAAAAGGAATATATTCAAATATAAAGTACACAGAAGCATTCTGTGAAATTTCTTTCTGTTCTCTGCAACTTCTTTCTGTTCTCTGCATTCAACTAACAGAGTTGAGCCTTACTTTTGAAGGAGCAGTTCTGAAACACTCTTTGTGTAGAAACTGAAATTGGACATTCGGAGAGCTAAGAGGATAATAGTCGAAAAAGGAATATCTTCAGCTAAATACTACAGAGAAGCATTCTGTGAAACTTATTTCTGATATGTGAATTCAACTAACAGAGTAAAACCATACTTTTGATTGAGCCGTTATGAACACTCTTTCTGAAGAAAATGCAAGTGGACATTCGGAGCACTAAGAAGGTAATACTGGAAAAAGGAATATATTCAAATATAAACTACACAGAAGAATTCTGTGAAACTTCTTTCTGTTCTGTGCATTCAACTAACAGAGTTGAACCTTACTTTTGATTGAGCCGTCCTGAAACACCCATTCTGTAGAAACTGAAATTGGACATTCTGAGCGCTAAGTGGCCTATATTGGGAAAAAGAATATCTCCAAATAAAAACTACTCAGAAGAATTCTGTGAAACTTATTTCTGATCTGTGCATTCAGCTAACAGAGTTAAACCACACTTTTGATTGAGCAGTTATTAAACACTGTTTCTGTAGGAAATGCAAGTGGACATTAGGAGCGCTAAGATTGTAATAGTGGAAAAAGGAATATCCCCAAATAAAAACTACACAGAAGCATTCTCTGAAACTCCTTTCTGTTCTCTGCATTAAACTAACAGAGTTGAGCCTTACTTTTGAAGGTGCTGTTCTGAAACACTCTTTGTGTAGAAACTGCCAGTGGATATGCGGAACGCTAAGAGGTTAATAGTCGAAAAAGGAATATCTTCAACTAAATACTAAACAGAAGCATTCTGTGAAACTTCTTTCTGTTCCTTGCATTCAACTAACAATATTGAACCTTACTTTTGATTGACCAGTTCTGAAACTCTCTTTCTGTAGATACTGCAATTGGAAATTCTGAGCGCTAAGAGTCCTATATTGGAAAAAGGAATATGTTCAAATAAAAACTACACAGAAGAATTCTGTGAAAATTCTTTCTGATCTGTGCATTCAACTAACAGAGTTAAACCATACTTTTGATTGAGCAGTTCTGAACACTCTTTCTGTAGAAAATGCAAGTGGACATTCGGAGCTCTAAGAGGGTAATAGTGGAAAAAGTAATATCGTCAAATAAGAACTACAGACAGGCATCCTGTGAAACTACTTTCTGTTCTGTGCATTCAAATAACAGAGTTGAACCTTACTTATGATAGAGCCATTCTGAAACACTCTTTCTGTAGAAAATTCAATTGGACAATCTGAGCGATAAGAGGCCTATATTGGGAAAAAGAATATCTTCAAATAAAAACTACACAGAAGCATTCTGTGAAACTTTTTCTGATCTGTGCATTCAGCTAACAGAGTTAAATCATACATTTGATTGATCAGTTCTGAACACTCTTTCTGTAGAAAATGCAACTGGACATTTGGAGCGCTAAGAGGGGAGTAGTGCAAAAAGGAATATATTCCAATATAAACTACACAGAAGCATTCTGTGAAACTTCTTTCTGTTCTGTGCATTCAACTAACAGAGTTGAACCTTACTTTTGATTGAGCCTTTCTGAAACACTCTTTCTGTAGAAACTGCAATTGGACATTCTGAGCGCTAAGAGGCCTATATTGGTAAAAAGAATATCTTCATATAAACACTACACAGCAGCATTCTGTGAAACTTCTTTCTGATCTGTGCATTCAGCTAACAGAGTTAAACCATACTTTTGATTGAGCAGTTCTGAAACACTCTTTCTGTAGAAAATGCAACTGGACATTCAGAGCGCTAAGTGGGTAATAGTGGAAAATGGAATATCTTCAAATATAAACTACACAGAAGAATTCTGTGAAACTTATTTCTGATCTGTGCATTCACCTAACAGAGTTAAACCATACTTTTGATAGAGCAGTTCTGAACACACTTTCTGTAGAAAATGCAAGTGGACATTCGGAGATCTAAGAGGGTAACAGTGGAAAAAGGAATATCTTCAAATATAAACTACACAGAAGCAATCTGTGAAACTACATTCTGTTCTGTGCATTCAACTAACAGAGTTGAACCTTAATTTTGATTGAGCAGTTCTGAAACACTCTTTCTGTAGAAACTGTAATTGGATTTCTGAACGCTAAGAGGCCTATATTGAGAAAAATAATATCTTCAAATAAAAACTACAGAGATGCATTCTCTGAAACTTCTTTCTGTTCTGTGCATTCAGCTAACAGAATTAAACGATACATTTGATTTAGCAGTTCTGAAACACTCTTTCAGTAGAAAATGCAAGTGGACATTCCGTGTGCTAAGTTGGTAATTGTGGAAAAAGGAATATCTTCAAATAAAAACTACACAGAGGCATTCTCTGAAACTTCTTTCTGTTCTCTGCATTCAACTAACAGAGTTGAGCCTTATTTTTGAAGGAGCAGCCCTGAAACACACTTTCTGTAGAAACTGCAAGTGGACATTCCGAGCGCTACTAGGGTAATAGTGGAAAAAGGAATACCTTCAAATAAATACTACACAGAAGCAATCTGTGAAACTACTTTCTGTTCTGTGAATTCAACTAAAAGTGTTGAACCCTACTTTTCATTTTGCCGTTCTGAAACACTCTTTCTGTAGAAACTGCAATTGGATATTTGGAGCGCTAAGAGGCCTATATTTGAAAAAGGACTATCTTCAAATAAAAACTACACAGAAGCATTCTGTGAAACTTCGTACTGATATGTGCATTCAGTTAACAGAGATAAACCAACTTTTGATTGAGCAGTTCTGAACACTCTTTTTGTAGAAAATGCAGGTGGACATTCGGAGCGCTAAGAGGGTAATACTGAAAAAAGTAATATATTCAAATATAAACTACACAGAAGCATTCTGTGAAGCTTCTTTCTGTTCTCTGCATTCAACTTACAGTGTTGGGCATTACTTTTGAAGGAGCAGTTCTGAAAAACACTTTGTGTAGAAACTGCCAGTGGACATTCAGAGCGCTAAGAGGGTAATATTCGAAAAAGGAATATCTTCAACTAAATACTACACAGAAGCCTTCTCTGAAACTTATTTCTGATATGTGCATATAACTAACAGAGTAAAACCATATTTTTGATTGAGCCGTTCTGAACACTCTTTATGTAGAAAATGCAAGTGGACATTCGGAGCGCTAAGAGGGTAATAGTGCAAAAAGGAATATATTCAAATATAAACTACTCAGAAGCATTCTGTGAAACTTCTTTTTGTTCTGTGCATTCAACTAACAGAGTTGAACCTTACTTTTGATTCAGCCGTTCTGAAACACTCTTTCTGTAGAAACTGCAATTTAACATTCTGAGCGCTATGATGCCTATATTGGGATAAAGAATATCTTCAAATAAAAACTACACAGATGCATTCTGTGAAACTTCTTTCTTATCTGTGCATTCAGCTAACAGAGTTAAACGATACTTTTGATTTAGCAGTTCTGAAACACTCTTTCTGTAGAAAATGCAAGTGGTCATTCGGTGTGCTAAGATGGTAATTGTGGAAAAAGGAATATCTTCAAATAAAAACTACAAAGAGGCATTCTCTGAAACTTGTTTCTGTTCTCTGCTTTCAACTAACAGGGTTGAGCCTTATTTTTGAAGGAGCAGTCCTGAAACACTCTTTCTGTAGAAACTGCAAGTGGACATTCGGAGCGCTAAGAGGGTAATAGTGGAAAAAGGAATATCTTCAAATAAATACTACACAGAAGCATTCTGTGAAACTACTCTCTGTTCTGTGCATTCAACTAAATGAGTTGAACCCTACTTTTGATTGAGCCATTCTGAAACACTCTTTCTGTAGAAACTGCAATTGGATATTCGGAGCGCTAAGAGGCCTATATTGGAAAAAGGACTATCTTCAAATAAAAACTACACAGAAGCATTCCGTGAAACTTCGTACTGATATGTGCATTCAGCTAACAGAATTAAACCATACTTTTGATTGAGCAGTTCGGAAACACTCTTTCTGTAGAAAATGCAAGTGGACATTCGGAGCGCTTAGAAGGTAATAGTGGAAAAAGGAACATCTTCAAATATAAACTACACAGAAGCATTCTATGAAACTTCTTTTTGTTCCGTTCATTCAACTAACAGAGTTGAACCTTACATTTGATTAAGCAGTTCAGAAACACTCTCTCTGTAGATACTGCAATTGGATATTCTGAGCGCTAAGACTCCTATATTGGAGAAAGGAATATCTTCAAATAAAAAGTACACAGAAGCATTCTGTGAAAATTCTTTCTGATCTGTGCATTCAGCTAACAGAGTTAAACCATACTTTGGATTGAGCAGTTCTGAACACTCTTTCTGTAGAAAATGCAAGTGGACATTCGGAGCGCTAAGAGGGTAATACTGAAAAAGGGAATATATTCAAATATAAACTAGACAGAGGCATTCTGTGAAACTCCTTTCTGTTCTCTGCATTCAACTAACAGAGTTGAGCCCTACTTTTGAAGGAGCAGTTCTGAAACACTCTTTGTTTAGAAACTGAAATTGGACATTCGGAGAGCTAAGAGGATAATAGTCGAAAAAGGAATATCTTCAACAAAATACTACATGGAAGGATTCTGTGAAACTTATTTCTGATATGTGCATTCAAATAACAGAGTAAAACCATACTTTTGATTGAGCCGTTCAGAACACTCTTTCTGTAGAAAATGCAAGTGGACATTCGGAGCACTAAGAGGGTAATACTGGAAAAAGGAATATATTCAAATATAAACTACACAGAAGCATTCTGTGAAACTTCTTGCTGTTCTGTGCATTCAAGTAACAGAGTTGAACCTTACTTTTGATTGAGCCTTTCTGAAACTCTCTTTCTGTAGAAAATGCAACTGGACATTCGGAGCGCTAAGTGGGTAATAGTGGAAAAAAGAATATGTTCAAATATAAACTACACAGAAGCATTGTATGAAACTTCTTTCTGTTCTGTGCATTCAACTAACAGAGTTGAACCTTAATTTTGATTGAGCCGTTCTGAAACACTCTTTCTGTAGAAACTGCAATTGGACATTCTGAGTGCTAAGAGGCCTACATTGGGAAAAAGAATATCTTCAAATAAAAACTACACAGATGCATTCTGTGAAACTTATTTCTGATCTGTAAATTCAGTTGACAGAGCTAAACCATATTTTTGATTGAGCAGTTATGAAACTCTCTTTTTGTAGAAAATGCAAGTGGACAATCGGAGCGCTAAGATGGTAATAGAGGAAAAAGGAATATCTCCAATTAAAAACTCCATAGAAGCATT
Source organism: Symphalangus syndactylus (assembly GCF_028878055.3). Lineage (NCBI taxonomy): Eukaryota > Metazoa > Chordata > Mammalia > Primates > Hylobatidae > Symphalangus > Symphalangus syndactylus. The sequence goes on along the minus strand of NC_072445.2, from coordinate 4,827,278 downwards.
CTCTGAAACACCTTTCTGTTCTCCGCATTCAACTAACAGAGTTGAGCCTTACTTTTGAAGGAGCAGTTCTGAAAAACTCCTTGTGTAGAAACTGCCAGTGGATATTCGGAGCGCTAAGTGGGTAATAGTCCAAAAAGGAGTACCTTCAACTAAATACTACACAGAAGCATTCTGTGAAACTTCTTTCTGTTCTGTGCATTCAACTAACAGAGTTGAACCTTACTTTTGATTGAGCCGTTCTGAAACACTCTTTCTGTAGAAACTGCAATTGGACATGCTAAGCGCTAAGAGGCCTACATTGGGAAAAAGAATATCTTCAAGTAAAAACTACACAGAAGAATTGTTTGAAACTTATTTCTGATATGTGCATTCAGCTAACAGAGTTAAACCATACTTTTGATTGCGCAGTTCAGAACACTCTTTCTGTAGAAAATGCAAGTGGACATTCGGAGCGCTAAGAGGGTAATATTGGAAAAAGGAATATATTCAAATATAAACTACACAGAAGCATTCTGTGAAACTTCTTTCTGTTCTGTGCATTCAACAACCAGGGTTGAACCTTACTTTTGATTGAGCCGTTCTGAAACACTCTTTCTGTAGAAACTGCAATTGGACATTCTGAGCGCTAAGTGGCCTATATTGGGAAAAAGAATATCTACAAATAAAAACTACACAGAAGCATTCTGTGAAACTTCTTTCTGTTCAGTTCATTCAACTAAAATAGTTGAACCTTAGTTTTGATTGAGCCGTTCTGAAACACTCTTTCTGTAGAAAATGCAAGTGGAGATTCGGAGCGCTAAGATGGTAATAGTGGAAAAAGGAATCTCTTCAAATATAAACTACACAGAATCATTCTATGACACTTATTTCTGATCCGTGCATTCAGCTAACACAGTTAAACCATACTTTTGATTGAGCAGATCTGAACACTCTTTCTGTAGAAAATGCAACTGGACATTTGGAGCGCTAAGAGCGTACTAGTGGAAAAAGGAATATATTCAAATATAAACTACACAGAAGCATTCTGTGAAACTTCTTTCTGATCTGAGCATTCAGCTAACAGAGTTAAACCATACTTTTGATTGAGCAGTTTCGAAACTCTCTGTCTGTAGAAGATGCAACTGGACATTCGTAGTGCTAAGTGGGTAATAGTGGAAAAAAGAATATGTTCAAATATAAACTACACAGAAGCATTGTATGAAACTTCTTTCTGTTCTGTGCATTCAACTAACAGAGTTGAACCTTACTTTTGATTGAGCCGTTCTGAAACACTCTTTCTGTAGAAACTGCAATGGGACATTCTGAGCGCTAAGAGGCCTATAATGGGAAAAAGAATGTCTACAAATAAAAACTACACAGAAGTATTCTGTGAAACTTCTTTCTGTTCTGTTCATTCAACTAAAGGAGTTGAACCTTAGTTTTGATTGAGCCGTTCTCTAACACTCTTTCTGTAGAAAATGCAAGTGGAGATTCGGAGCGCTAAGAGGGTAATAGTGGAAAAAGGAATGTCTTCAAATATAAACTACACAGAATCATTCTGTGAAACTTCTTTCTGATCTGTGCATTCAGCTAACAGAGTTAAACCATACATTTGATTGAGCAGATCTGAACACTCTTTCTGTAGAAAATGCAACTGGACATTTGGAGCGCTAAGAGGGTAGTAGTGGAAAAAGGAATATATTCAAATATAAACTACACAGAAGCATTCTGTGAAACTTCTATCTGATCTGAGCATTCAGCTAACAGAGTTAAACCATACTTTTGATTGAGCAGTTTTGAAACACTCTGTCTGTAGAAAATGCAACTGGACATTCGTAGCGCTAAGTGGGTAATAGTGGAAAAAAGAATATGTTCAAATATAAACTACACAGAAGCATTGTATGAAACTTCTTTCTGTTCTGTGCCTTCAGCTAACAGAGTTGAACCTTACTTTTGATTGAGCCTTTCTGAAACACTCTTTCTGTAGAAACTGCAATTGGACATTCTGAGCGCTAAGAGGCCTATATTGGGAAAAATAATATCTTCAAATAAAAACTACACAGAAGCATTGTGTGAAACTTATTTCTGATATGTGCATTCAGCTAACAGAGTTTAACCATACTTTTGATTGCGCAGTTCTAAACATTCTTTCCGTAGAAAAGGCAAGTGGACTTTCGGAGCGCTAAGAGGGTAATTGTGGAAAAAGGAATATATTCAAATATAAACTACACAGTAGCATTCTGTGAAACTTCCTTCTGTTCTGTGCATTCAACTAACAGAGTTGAACCTTACTTTTGATTGAGCCGTTCTGAAAAACTCTTTCTGTAGAAACTGAAATTGGACAAGCTAAGCGCTAAGAGGCCTACATTGGGAAAAAGACTATCTTCAAATAAAAACTACACAGATGCATTCTGTGAAACTTATTTCTGATCTGTAAATTCAGTTAACAGAGCTAAACCATATTTTTGATTGAGCAGTTATGAAACACTCTTTTTGTAGAAAATGCAAGTGGACATTTGGAGCGCTAAGATTGTAATAGAGGAAAAAGGAATATCTCCCATTAAAAACTACACAGAAGCATTCTCTGAAACACCTTTCTATTCTCCGCATTCAACTAACAGAGTTGAGCCTTAGTTTTGAAGGAGCAGTTCTGAAACACTCTTTGTGTAGAAACTGCCAGTGGATATTCGGAGCGCTAAGGGGCATATATTGGGAAAAATAATATCTTCAAATAAAAACTACACAGAAGCATTGTTTGAAACTTATTTCTGATATGTGCATTCAGCTAACAGAGTTAAACCATACATTTGATTGCGCAGTTCAGAACACTCTTTCTGTAGAAAATGCAAGTGGACATTCGGAGCGCTAAGAGGGTAATAGTGGAAAAAGGAATATATTCAAATATAAACTACACAGAAGCATTCTGTGAAACTTCTTTCTGTTCTGTGCATTCAACTACCAGGGTTGAACGTCACTTTTGATTGAGCCGTTCTGAAACACTCTTTCTGTAGAAACTGCAATAGGACATTCTGAGCGCTAAGAGGCCTATATTGGGAAAAAGAATATCTACAAATAAAAACTACACAGAAGCATTCTGTGAAACTTCTTTCTGTTCAGTTCATTCAACTAAAAGAGTTGAAACTTAGTTTTGATTGAGCCGTTCTGAAACACTCTTTCTGTAGAAAATGCAAGTGGAGATTCGGAGTGCTAAGAGGGTAATAGTGGAAAAAGGAATGTCTTCAAATATAAACTACACAGAATCATTTTGTGAAACTTCTTTCTGATCTGTGCATTCAGCTAACAGAGTTAAACCATACTTTTGATTGAGCAGATCGGAACACTCTTTCTGTAGAAAATGCAACTGGACATTTGGAGCGCTAAGAGGGTAGTAGTGGAAAAAGGAATATATTCAAATATAAACTACACAGAAGCATTCTGTGAAACTTCTTTCTGATCTGAGCATTCAGCTAACAGATTTAAACCATACTTTTGATTGAGCAGTTTTGAAACACTCTGTCTGTAGAAAATGCAACTGGACATTCGTAGCGCTAAGTGGGTAATAGTGGAAAAAAAATATGTTCAAATATAAACTACACAGAAGCATTGTATGAAACTTCTTTCTGTTCTGTGCATTCAACTAACAGAGTTGAACCTTACTTTTGATTGAGCCGTTCTGAAACACTCTTTCTGTAGAAACTGCAATTGGACATTCTGAGCGCTAAGAGGCCTATTTTGGGAAAAATAATGACTACAAATAAAAACTACACAGAAGTATTCTGTGAAACTTCCTTCTGTTCTGTTCATTCAACTAAAAGAGTTGAACCTTAGTTTTGATTGAGCCGTTCTGAAACACTCTTTCTGTAGAAAATGCAAGTGGAGATTCGGAGCGCTAAGAGGGTAATAGTGGAAAAAGGAATGTCTTCAAATATAAACTTCACAGAATCATTCTGTGAAACTTCTTTCTGATCTGTGCATTCAGCTAACAGAGTTAAACCATACTTTTGATTGAGCAGATCTGAACACTCTTTCTGTAGAAAATGCAACTGGACATTTGGAGCGCTAAGAGGGTAGTAGTGGAAAAAGGAATATATTCAAATATAAACTACACAGAAGCATTCTGTGAAACTTCTTTCTGATCTGAGCATTCAGCTAACAGAGTTAAACCATACTTTTGATTGAGCAGTTTTGAAACACTCTGTCTGTAGAAAATGCAACTGGACATTCGTAGTGCTAAGTGGGTAATAGTGGAAAAAGGAATATATTCAAATATAAACTACACAGTAGCATTCTGTGAAACTTCTTTCTGTTCTGTGCATTCAACTAACAGAGTTGAACCTTACTTTTGATTGAGCCGTTCTGAAACACTCTTTCTGTAGAAACTGCAACTGGACATTCTGAGCACTAAGAGGCCTATATTGGGAAAAAGAATATCTACAAATAAAAACTACACAGAAGCATTCTGTGAAACTTCTTTCTGTTCTGTGCATTCAACTAAGAGAGTTGAACCTTACATTTGATTGAGCCGTTCTGAAACACTCTTTCGGTAGAAAATGCAATTGGACATTCTGAGCGCTAAGAGGCCTATATTGGGCAAAATAATATCTTCAAATAAAAACTACACAGAAGCATTGTGTGAAACTTATTTCTGATATGTGCATTCAGCTAACAGAGTTAAACCATACTTTTGATTGCGCAGTTCCGAACACTCTTTCTGTAGAAAATGCAAGTGGACATTCGGAGCGCTAAGAGGGTAATAGTGGAAAAAGGAATATATTTAAATATAAACTACACAGAATCATTCTGTGAAAATTCTTTCTGTTCTGTGCATTCAACTAACATAGTTGAACCTTACTTTTGATTGAGCCGTTCTGAAACACTCTTTCTGTAGAAACTGCAATTGGACATTCTAAGCGCTAAGAGGCCTACATTGGGAAAAAGAATATCTTCAAATAAAAGCTACACAGATGCATTCTGTGAAACTTATTTCTGTTCTGTAAATTCAGTTAACAGAGCTAAACCATATTTTTGATTGAGCAGTTATGAAACATTCTTTTTGTAGAAAATGCAAGTGGACATTCGGAGCGCTAAGATTGTAATAGAGGAAAAAGGAATATCTCCAATTAAAAACTACACAGAAGCATTCTCTGAAACCCCTTTCTATTCTCCTCATTCAACTAACAGAGTTGAGCCTTACTTTTGAAGGAGCAGTTCTGAAACACTCTTTGTGTAGAAACTGTCAGTGGATATTCGGAGCGCTAAGTGGGTAACAGTCCAAAAAGGAGTATCTTCAACTAAATACTACACAGAAGCATTCTGTGAAACTTCTTTCTGTTCTGTGCATTCAACTAAGAGAGTTGAAACTTACATTTGATTGAGCCGTTCTGAAACACTCTACCTGTAGAAATTGCAATTGGACATTCTGAGTGTTAAGAGGCCTATATTGGGAAAAATAATATCTTCAAATAAAAACTACACAGAAGCATTGTTTGAAACTTATTTCTGATATATGCATTCAGCTAACAGAGTTAAACCATACTTTTGATTGCGCAGTTCAGAACACTCTTTCTGTAGAAAATGCAAGTGGACATTCGGAGCGCTAAGAGGGTAATAGTGGAAAAAGGAATATATTCAAATATGAAATACACAGAAGCATTCTGTGAAACTTCTTTCTGTTCTGTGCATTCAACTACCAGGGTTGAATCTTACTTTTGATTGAGCCATTCTGAAACACTCTTTCTGTAGAAACTGCAATTGGACATTCTGAGCACTAAGAGGCCTATATTGGGAAAAAGAATATCTACAAATAAAAACTACACAGAAACATTCTGTGAAACTTCTTTCTGTTCTGTTCATTCAACTAAAGGATTTGAACCTTAGTTTTGATTGAGCCGTTCTGAAACACTCTTTCTGTAGCAAATGCAAGTGGATATTCCGAGCGCAAAGAGGGTTATAGTGGAAAAAGGAATGTCTTCAAATATAAACTACACAGAATCATTCTGTGAAACTTCTTTCTGATCTGTGCATTCAGCTAACAGAGTTAAACCATACTTTTGATTGAGCAGATCTGAACACTCTTTCTGTAGAAAATGCAACTGGACATTTGGAGCGCTAAGAGGGTAGTAGTGGAAAAAGGAATATATTCAAATATAAACTACACAGAAGCATTCTGTGAAACTTCTATCTGATCTGAGCATTCAGCTAACAGAGTTAAACCATACTTTTGATTGAGCAGTTTTGAAACACACTATCAGTAGAAAATGCAACTGGACATTCGTAGCGCTAAGTGGGTAATAGTGGAAAAAAGAATAGGTTCAAATATAAGCTACACAGAAGCATTGTATGAAACTTCTTTCTGTTCTGTGCATTCAACTAACAGAGTTGAACCTTACTTTTGATTGAGCCTTTCTGAAACATTCTTTCTGTAGAAACTGCAATTGGACATTCTGAGCGCTAAGAGGCCTATATTGGGAAAAATAATATCTTCAAATAAAAACTACACAGAAGCATTGTGTGAAACTTATTTCTGATATGTGCATTCAGCTAACAGAGTTAAACCATACTTTTGATTGCGCAGTTCTGAACACTCTTTCCGTAGAAAAGGCAAGTGGACATTCGGAGCGCTAAGAGGGTAATTGTGGAAAAAGGAATATATTCAAATATAAACTACACAGTAGCATTCTGTGAAACTACTTTCTGTTCTGTGCATTCAACTAACAGAGTTGAACCTTACTTTTGATTGAGCCGTTCTGAAACACTCTTTCTGTAGAAACTGAAATTGGACAAGCTAAGCGCTAAGAGGCCTACATTGGGAAAAAGACTATCTTCAAATAAAAACTACACAGATGCATTCTGTGAAACTTATTTCTGATCTGTAAATTCAGTTAACAGAGCTAAACCATATTTTTGATGGAGCAGTTATGAAACACTCTTTTTGTAGAAAATGCAAGTGGACATTTGGAGCGCTAAGATTGTAATAGAGGAAAAAGGAATATCTCCCATTAAAAACTACACAGAAGCATTCTCTGAAACACCTTTCTATTCTCCGCATTCAACTAACAGAGTTGAGCCTTAGTTTTGAAGGAGCAGTTCTGAAACACTCTTTGTGTAGAAACTGCCAGTGGATATTCGGAGCGCTAAGGGGCATATATTGGGAAAAATAATATCTTCAAATAAAAACTACACAGAAGCATTGTTTGAAACTTATTTCTGATATGTGCATTCAGCTAACAGAGTTAAACCATACTTTTGATTGCGCAGTTCAGAACACTCTTTCTGTAGAAAATGCAAGTGGACATTCGGAGCGCTAAGAGGGTAATAGTGGAAAAAGGAATATATTCAAATATAAACTACACAGAAGCATTCTGTGAAACTTCTTTCTGTTCTGTGCATTCAACTACCAGGGTTGAACGTCACTTTTGATTGAGCCGTTCTGAAACACTCTTTCTGTAGAAACTGCAATAGGACATTCTGAGCGCTAAGAGGCCTATATTGGGAAAAAGAATATCTACAAATAAAAACTACACAGAAGCATACTGTGAAACTTCTTTCTGTTCAGTTCATTCAACTAAAAGAGTTGATACTTAGTTTTGATTGAGCCGTTCTGAAACACTCTTTCTGTAGAAAATGCAAGTGGAGATTCGGATCGCTAAGAGGGTAATAGTGGAAAAAGGAATGTCTTCAAATATAAACTACACAGAATCATTTTGTGAAACTTCTTTCTGATCTGTGCATTCAGCTAACAGAGTTAAACCATACTTTTGATTGAGCAGATCGGAACACTCTTTCTGTAGAAAATGCAACTGGACATTCGTAGCGCTAAGTGGGTAATAGTGGAAAAAAGAATATGTTCAAATATAAACTACACAGAAGCATTGTATGAAACTTCTTTCTGTTCTGTGCATTCAACTAACAGAGTTGAACCTTACTTTTGATTGAGCCGTTCTGAAACACTCTTTCTGTAGAAACTGCAATTGGACATTCTGAGCGCTAAGAGGCCTATTTTGGGAAAACTAATGACTACAAATAAAAACTACACAGAAGTATTCTGTGAAACTTCTTTCTGTTCTGTTCATTCAACTAAAAGAGTTGAACTTTAGTTTTGATTGAGCCGTTCTGAAACACTCTTTCTGTAGAAAATGCAAGTGGAGATTCGGAGCGCTAAGAGGGTAATAGTGGAAAAAGGAATGTCTTCATATATAAACTTCACAGAATCACTCTGTGAAACTTCTTTCTGATCTGTGCATTCAGATAACAGAGTTAAACCATACTTTTGATTGAGCAGATCTGAACACTCTTTCTGTAGAAAATGCAACTGGACATTTGGAGCGCTAAGAGGGTAGTAGTGGAAAAAGGAATATATTCAAATATAAACTACACAGAAGCATTCTGTGAAACTTCTTTCTGATCTGAGCATTCAGCTAACACAGTTAAATCATACTTTTGATTGAGCAGTTTTGAAACACTCTGTCTGTAGAAAATGCAACTGGACATTCGTAGTGCTAAGTGGGTAATAGTGGAAAAAGGAATATATTCAAATATAAACTACACAGTAGCATTCTGTGAAACTTCTTTCTGTTCTGTGCATTCAACTAACAGTGGTGAACCTTACTTTTGATTGAGCCGTTCTGAAACACTCTTTCTGTAGAAACTGCAACTGGACATTCTGAGCACTAAGAGGCCTATATTGGGAAAAAGAATATCTACAAATAAAAACTACACAGAAGCATTCTGTGAAACTTCTTTCTGTTCTGTGCATTCAACTAAGAGAGTTGAACCTTACATTTGATTGAGCCGTTCTGAAACACTCTTTCGGTAGAAAATGCAATTGGACATTCTGAGCGCTAAGAGGCCTATATTGGGCAAAATAATATCTTCAAATAAAAACTACACAGAAGCATTGTGTGAAACTTATTTCTGATATGTGCATTCAGCTAACAGAGTTAAACCATATTTTGATTGCGCAGTTCCGAACACTCTTTCTGTAGAAAATGCAAGTGGACATTCGGAGCGCTAAGAGGGTAATAGTGGAAAAAGGAATATATTTAAATATAAACTACACAGAATCATTCTGTGAAAATTCTTTCTGTTCTGTGCATTCAACTAACATAGTTGAACCTTACTTTTGATTGAGCCGTTCTGAAACACTCTTTCTGTAGAAACTGCAATTGGACATTCTAAGCTCTAAGAGGCCTGCATTGGGAAAAAGAACATCTTCAAATAAAAGCTACACAGATGCATTCTGTGAAACTTATTTCTGTTCTGTAAATTCAGTTAACAGAGCTAAACCATATTTTTGAATGAGCAGTTATGAAACATTCTTTTTGTAGAAAATGCAAGTGGACATTCGGAGCGCTAAGATTGTAATAGAGGAAAAAGGAATATCTCCAATTAAAAATTACACAGAAGCATTCTCTGAAACCCCTTTCTATTCTCCTCATTCAACTAACAGAGTTGAGCCTTACTTTTGAAGGAGCAGTTCTGAAACACTCTTTGTGTTAAAACTGTCAGTGGATATTCGGAGCGCTAAGTGGGTAATAGTCCAAAAAGGAGTATCTTCAACTAAATACTACACAGAAGCATTCTGTGAAACTTCTTTCTGTTCTGTGCATTCAACTAAGAGAATTGAACCTTACATTTGATTGAGCCGTTCTGAAACACTCTACCTGTAGAAACTGCAATTGGACATTCTGAGCGTTAAGAGGCCTATATTGGGAAAAATAATATCTTGAAATAAAAACTACACAGAAGCATTGATTTAAACTTATTTCTGATATATGCATTCAGCTAACAGAGTTAAACCATACTTTTGATTGCGCAGTTCAGAACACTCTTTCTGTAGAAAATGCAAGTGGACATTCGGAGCGCTAAGAGGGTAATAGTGGAAAAAGGAATATATTCAAATATGAAATACACAGAAGCATTCTGTGAAACTTCTTTCTGTTCTGTGCATTCAAATACCAGGGTTGAATCTTACTTTTGATTGAGCCATTCTGAAACACTCTTTCTGTAGAAACTGCAATTGGACATTCTGAGCACTAAGAGGCCTATATTGGGAAAAAGAATATCTACAAATAAAAACTACACAGAAACATTCTGTGAAACTTCTTTCTGTTCTGTTCATTCAACTAAAGGATTTGAACCTTAGTTTTGATTGAGCCGTTCTGAAACACTCTTTCTGTAGCAAATGCAAGTGGATATTCGGAGCGCAAAGTGGGTTATAGTGGAAAAAGGAATGTCTTCAAATATAAACTACACAGAATCATTCTGTGAAACTTCTTTCTGATCTGTGCATTCAGCTAACAGAGTTAAAACATACTTTTGATTGAGCAGATCTGAACACTCTGTCTGTAGAAAATGCAACTGGACATTTGGAGCGCTAAGAGGGTAGTAGTGGAAAAAGGAATATATTCAAATATAAACTACACAGAAGCATTCTGTGAAACTTCTTTCTGATCTCAGCATTCAGCTAACAGAGTTAAACCATACTTTTGATTGAGCAGTTTTGAAACACTAGGTCTGTAGAAAATGCAACTGGACATTCGTAGCGCTAAGTGGGTAATACTGGAAAAAATAATATGTTCAAATATAAACTACACAGTAGCATTCTGGGAAACTTCTTTCTGTTCTGTGCATTCAACTACCAGGGTTGAACCTTACTTTTGATTGAGCCGTTCTGAAACACTCTTTCTGTAGAAAGTGCAATTGGACATTCTGAGCGCTAAGAGGCCTACATTGGGAATAAGAATATCTTCAAATAAAAACTACACAGATGCATTCTGTGAAAATTATTTCTGATCTGTAAATTCAGTTAACAGAGCTAAACCATATTTTTGATTGAGCAGTTATGAAACACTCTTTTTGTAGAAAATGCAAGTGGACATTTGGAGCGCTAAGATTGTAATAGAGGAAAAAGGAATATCTCCCATTAAAAACTACACAGAAGCATTCTCTGAAACACCTTTCTATTCTCCGCATTCAACTAACAGATTTGAGCCTTAGTTTTGAAGGAGCAGTTCTGAAACACTCTTTGTGTAGAAACTGCCAGTGGATATTCGGAGCGCTAAGGGGCATATATTGGGAAAAATAATATCTTCAAATAAAAACTACACAGAAGCATTGTTTGAAACTTATTTCTGATATGTGCATTCAGCTAACAGAGTTAAACCATACATTTGATTGCGCAGTTCAGAACACTCTTTCTGTAGAAAATGGAAGTGGACATTCGGAGCGCTAAGAGGTTAATAGTGGAAAAAGGAATATATTCAAATATAAACTACACAGAAGCATTCTGTGAAACTTCTTTCTGTTCTGTGCATTCAACTACCAGGGTTGAACGTCACTTTTGATTGAGCCGTTCTGAAACACTCTTTCTGTAGAAACTGCAATAGGACATTCTGAGCGCTAAGAGGCCTATATTGGGAAAAAGAATATCTACAAATAAAAACTACACAGAAGCATTCTGTGAAACTTCTTTCTGTTCAGTTCATTCAACTAAAAGAGTTGAAACTTAGTTTTGATTCAGCCGTTCTGAAACACTCTTTCTGTAGAAAATGCAAGTGGAGATTCGGAGCGCTAAGAGGGTAATAGTGGAAAAAGGAATGTCTCCAAATATAAACTACACAGAATCATTCTGTGAAACTTCTTTCTGATCTGTGCATTCAGCTAACAGAGTTAAACCAAACTTTTGATTGAGCAGATCTGAACACTCTTTCTGTAGAAAATGCAACTGTACATTTGGAGCGCTAAGAGAGTAGCAGTGGAAAAAGGAATATATTCAAATATAAACTACACAGAAGCATTCTGTGAAACTTCTTTCTGATCTGAGCATTCAGCTAACAGAGTTAAACCATACTTTTGATTGAGCAGTTTTGAAACACTCTGTCTGTAGAAAATGCAACTGGACATTCGTAGCATTATGTGGGTAATAGTGGAAAAAAGAATATGTTCAAATATAAACTACACAGAAGCATTGTATGAAACTTCTTTCTGTTCTGTGCATTCAACTAACAGAGTTGAACCTTACTTTTGATTGAGCCGTTCTGAAACACTCTTTCTGCAGAAACTGCAATTGGACATTCTGAGCGCTAAGAGGCCTATATTGGGAAAAAGAATGTCTACAAATAAAAACTACACAGAAGAATTGTGTGAAACTTCTTTCTGTTCTGTTTGTTCAACTAAAAGAGTTGAACCTTAGTTTTGATTGAGCCGTTCTGAAACACTATTTCTGTAGAAAATGCAAGTGGAGATTCGGAGCGCTAAGAGGGTAATAGTGGAAAAAGGAATGTCTCCAAATATAAACTACACAGAATCATTCTGTGAAACTTCTTTCTGATCTGTGCATTCAGCTAACAGAGTTAAACCATACTTTTGATTGAGCAGATCTGAACACTCTTTCTGTAGAAAATGCAACTGGACATTTGGAGCGCTAAGAGAGTAGTAGTGGAAAAAGGAATATATTCAAATAAAAACTACACAGAAGCATTCTGTGAAACTTCTTTCTGATCTGAGCATTCAGCTAACAGAGTTAAACCATACTTTTGATTGAGCAGTTTTGAAACACTCTGTCTGTAGAAAATGCAACTGGACATTCGTAGCATTAAGTGGGTAATAGTGGAAAAAAGAATATGTTCAAATATAAACTACACAGAAGCATTGTATGAAACTTCTTTCTGTTCTGTGCATTCAACTAACAGAGTTGAACCTTACTTTTGATTGAGCCGTTCTGAAACACTCTTTCTGTAGAAACTGCAATTGGACATTCTGAGCGCTAAGAAGCCTATATTGGGAAAAAGAATGTCTACAAATAAAAACTACACAGAAGAATTGTGTGGAACTTCTTTCTGTTCTGTTTGTTCAACTAAAAGAGTTGAACCTTAGTTTTGATTGAGCCGTTCTGAAACACTCTTTCTGTAGAAAATGCAAGTGGAGATTCGGAGCGCTAAGAGGATAATACTGGAAAAAGGAATGTCTCCAAATATAAACTACACAGAATCATTCTGTGAAACTTCTTTCTGATCTGTGCATTCAGCTAACAGAGTTAAACCATACTTTTGATTGAGCAGATCTGAACACTCTTTCTGTAGAAAATGCAACTGGACATTTGGAGCGCTAAGAGAGTAGTAGTGGAAAAAGGAATATATTCAAATATAAACTACACAGAAGCATTCTGTGAAACTTCTTTCTGATCTGAGCATTCAGCTAACAGAGTTAAACCATACTTTTGATTGAGCAGTTTTGAAACACTCTGTCTGTAGAAAATGCAACTGGACATTCGTAGCGCTAAGTGGGTAATAGTGGAAAAAAGAATATGTTCAAATATAAACTACACAGAAGCATTGTATGAAACTTCTTTCTGTTCTGTGCATTCAACTAACAGAGTTGAACCTTACTTTTGATTGAGCCGTTCTGAAACACTCTTTCTGTAGAAACTGCAATTGGACATTCTGAGCGCTAAGAGGCCTATATTGGGAAAAAGAATGTCTACAAATAAAAACTACACAGAAGAATTGTGTGAAACTTCTTTCTGTTCTGTTTGTTCAACTAGAAGAGTTGAACCTTAGTTTTGATTGAGCCGTTCTGAAACACTCTTTCTGTAGAAAATGCAAGTGGAGATTCGGAGCGCTAAGAGGGTAATAGTGGAAAAAGGAATGTCTCCAAATATAAACTACACAGAATCATTCTGTGAAACTTTTTTCTGATCTGTGCATTCAGCTAACAGAGTTAAACCAAACTTTTGATTGAGCAGATCTGAACACTCTTTCTGTAGAAAATGCAACTGGACATTTGGAGCGCTAAGAGAGTAGTAGTGGAAAAATTAATATATTCAAATATAAACTACACAGAAGCATTCTGTGAAACTTCTTTCTGATCTGAGCATTCAGCTAACAGAGTTAAACCATACTTTTGATTGAGCAGTTTTGAAACACTCTGTCTGTAGAAAATGCAACTGGACATTCGTAGCGCTAAGTGGGTAATAGTGGAAAAAAGTATATGTTCAAATATAAACTACACAGAAGCATTGTATGAAACTTCTTTCTGTTCTGTGCATTCAACTAACACAGTTGAACCTTACTTTTGATTGAGCCTTTCTGAAACACTCTTTCTGTAGAAACTGCAATTGGACATTCTGAGCGCTAAGAGGCATCTATTGGGAAAAATAATATCTTCAAATAAAAACTACACAGAAGCATTGTGTGAAACTTATTTCTGATATGTTCATTAAGCTAACAGAGTTAAACCATACTTTTGATTACGCAGTTCTGAACACTCTTTCTGTAGAAAATGCAAGTGGACATTCGGAGCGCTAAGAGGGTAATTGTGGAAAAAGGAATATATTCAAATATAAACTACAGAGTAGCATTCTGTGAAAATTCTTTCTGTTCTGTGCATTCAACTAACAGAGTTGAACCTTACTTTTGATTGAGCCGTTCTGAAACACTCTTTCTGTGGAAACTGAAATTGGACAAGCTAAGCGCTAAGAGGCCTACATTGGGAAAAAGAATATCTTCAAATAAAAACTACACAGATGCATTCTGTGAAACTTATTTCTGATCTGTAAATTCAGTTAACAGAGATAAAATATATTTTTGATTGAGCAGTTATGAAACACTCTTTTTGTAGAAAATGCAAGTGGAGATTCGGAGCGCTAAGAGGGTAATAGTGGAAAAAGGAATGTCTTCAAATATAAACTACACAGAATCATTCGGTTAAACTTCTTTCTGATCTGTGCATTCAGCTAACAGAGATAAACCATACTTTTGATTGAGCAGATCTGAACACTCTTTCTGTAGAAAATGCAACTGGACATTTGGAGCGCTAAGAGCGTAGTAGTGGAAAAAGGAATATATTCAAATATAAACTACACAGAAGTATTGTGTGAAACTTATTTCTGATATGTTCATTAAGCTAACAGAGTTAAACCATACTTTTGATTGCGCAGTTCTGAACACTCTTTCTGTAGAAAATGAAAGTGGACTTTCTGAGCGCTAAGAGGGTAATAGTGGAAAAAGGAATATATTCAAATATAAACTACACAGTAGCATTCTGTGGAAATTCTTTCTGTTCTGTGCTTTCAACTAACAGAGTTGAACCTTACTTTTGATTGAGCCGTTCTGAAACACTCTTTCTGTAGAAACTGCAATTGGACATTCTGAGCGCTAGGAGGCCTATATTGGGAAAAAGAATGTCTACAAATAAAAACTACACAGAAGAATTGTGTGAAACATCTTTCTGTTCTGTTTGTTCAACTAAAAGAGTTGAACCTTAGTTTTGATTGAGCCATTCTGAAACACTCTTTCTGTAGAAAATGCAAGTGGAGATTCAGAGCGCTAAGAGGGTAATAGTGGAAAAAGGAATGTCTCCAAATATAAACTACACAGAATCATTCTGTGAAACTTCTTTCTGATCTGTGCATTCAGCTAACAGAGTTAAACCATACTTTTGATTGAGCAGATCTGAACACTCTTTCTGTAGAAAATGCAACTGGACATTTGGAGCGCTAAGAGAGTAGTAGTGGAAAAAGGAATATATTCAAATATAAACTACACAGAAGCATTCTGTGAAACTTCTTTCTGATCTGAGCATTCAGCTAACAGAGTTAAACCATACTTTTGATTGAGCAGTTTTGAAACACTCTGTCTGTAGAAAATGCAACTGGACATTCGTAGCGCTAAGTGGGTAATAGTGGAAAAAAGAATATGTTCAAATATAAACTACACAGAAGCATTGTATGAAACTTCTTTCTGTTCTGTGCATTCAACTAACAGAGTTGAACCTTACTTTTGATTGAGCCGTTCTGAAACACTCTTTCTGTAGAAACTGCAATTGGACATTCTGAGCGCTAAGAGGCCTATATTGGGAAAAAGAATGTCTACAAATAAAAACTACACAGAAGAATTGTGTGAAACTTCTTTCTGTTCTGTTTGTTCAACTAGAAGAGTTGAACCTTAGTTTTGATTGAGCCGTTCTGAAACACTCTTTCTGTAGAAAATGCAAGTGGAGATTCGGAGCGCTAAGAGGGTAATAGTGGAAAAAGGAATGTCTCCAAATATAAACTACACAGAATCATTCTGTGAAACTTCTTTCTGATCTGTGCATTCAGCTAACAGAGTTAAACCAAACTTTTGATTGAGCAGATCTGAACACTCTTTCTGTAGAAAATGCAACTGGACATTTGGAGCGCTAAGAGAGTAGTAGTGGAAAAAGGAATATATTCAAATATAAACTACACAGAAGCATTCTGTGAAACTTCTTTCTGATCTGAGCATTCAGCTAACAGAGTTAAACCATACTTTTGATTGAGCAGTTTTGAAACACTCTGTCTGTAGAAAATGCAACTGGACATTCGTAGCGCTAAGTGGGTAATAGTGGAAAAAAGAATATGTTCAAATATAAACTACACAGAAGCATTGTATGAAACTTCTTTCTGTTCTGTGCATTCAACTAACAGAGTTGAACCTTACTTTTGATTGAGCCGTTCTGAAACACTCTTTCTGTAGAAACTGCAATTGGACATTCTGAGCGCTAAGAGGCCTATATTGGGAAAAAGAATGTCTACAAATAAAAACTACACAGAAGAATTGTGTGAAACTTCTTTCTGTTCTGTTTGTTCAACTAGAAGAGTTGAAACTTAGTTTTGATTGAGCCGTTCTGAAACACTCTTTCTGTAGAAAATGCAAGTGGAGATTCGGAGCGCTAAGAGGGTAATAGTGGAAAAAGGAATGTCTCCAAATATAAACTACACAGAATCATTCTGTGAAACTTCTTTCTGATCTGTGCATTCAGCTAACAGAGTTAAACCAAACTTTTGATTGAGCAGATCTGAACACTCTTTCTGTAGAAAATGCAACTGGACATTTGGAGCGCTAAGAGAGTAGTAGTGGAAAAAGGAATATATTCAAATATAAACTACACAGAAGCATTCTGTGAAACTTCTTTCTGATCTGAGCATTCAGCTAACAGAGTTAAACCATACTTTTGATTGAGCAGTTTTGAAACACTCTGTCTGTAGAAAATGCAACTGGACATTCGTAGCGCTAAGTGGGTAATAGTGGAAAAAAGTATATGTTCAAATATAAACTACACAGAAGCATTGTATGAAACTTCTTTCTGTTCTGTGCATTCAACTAACACAGTTGAACCTTACTTTTGATTGAGCCTTTCTGAAACACTCTTTCTGTAGAAACTGCAATTGGACATTCTGAGCGCTAAGATGCCTCTATTGGGAAAAATAATATCTTCAAATAAAAACTACACAGAAGCATTGTGTGAAACTTATTTCTGATATGTTCATTAAGCTAACAGAGTTAAACCATACTTTTGATTACGCAGTTCTGAACACTCTTTCTGTAGAAAATGCAAGTGGACATTCGGAGCGCTAAGAGGGTAATTGTGGAAAAAGGAATATATTCAAATATAAACTACAGAGTAGCATTCTGTGAAAATTCTTTCTGTTCTGTGCATTCAACTAACAGAGTTGAACCTTACTTTTGATTGAGCCGTTCTGAAACACTCTTTCTGTGGAAACTGAAATTGGACAAGCTAAGCGCTAAGAGGCCTACATTGGGAAAAAGAATATCTTCAAATAAAAACTACACAGATGCATTCTGTGAAACTTATTTCTGATCTGTAAATTCAGTTAACAGAGATAAAATATATTTTTGATTGAGCAGTTATGAAACACTCTTTTTGTAGAAAATGCAAGTGGAGATTCCGAGCGCTAAGAGGGTAATAGTGGAAAAAGGAATGTCTTCAAATATAAACTACACAGAATCATTCGGTGAAACTTCTTTCTGATCTGTGCATTCAGCTAACAGAGATAAACCATACTTTTGATTGAGCAGATCTGAACACTCTTTCTGTAGAAAATGCAACTGGACATTTGGAGCGCTAAGAGCGTAGTAGTGGAAAAAGGAATATATTCAAATATAAACTACACAGAAGTATTGTGTGAAACTTATTTCTGATATGTTCATTAAGCTAACAGAGTTAAACCATACTTTTGATTGCGCAGTTCTGAACACTCTTTCTGTAGAAAATGAAAGTGGACTTTCGGAGCGCTAAGAGGGTAATAGTGGAAAAAGGAATATATTCAAATATAAACTACACAGTAGCATTCTGTGGAAATTCTTTCTGTTCTGTGCTTTCAACTAACAGAGTTGAACCTTACTTTTGATTGAGCCGTTCTGAAACACTCTTTCTGTAGAAACTGCAATTGGACATTCTGAGCGCTAGGAGGCCTATATTGGGAAAAAGAATGTCTACAAATAAAAACTACACAGAAGAATTGTGTGAAACATCTTTCTGTTCTGTTTGTTCAACTAAAAGAGTTGAACCTTAGTTTTGATTGAGCCATTCTGAAACACTCTTTCTGTAGAAAATGCAAGTGGAGATTCAGAGCGCTAAGAGGGTAATAGTGGAAAAAGGAATGTCTCCAAATATAAACTACACAGAATCATTCTGTGAAACTTCTTTCTGATCTGTGCATTCAGCTAACAGTGTTAAACCATACTTTTGATTGAGCAGATCTGAACACTCTTTCTGTAGAAAATGCAACTGGACATTTGGAGCTCTAAGAGAGTAGTAGTGGAAAAAGGAATATATTCAAATATAAACTACACAGAAGCATTCTGTGAAACTTCTTTCTGATCTGAGCATTCAGCTAACAGAGTTAAACCATACTTTTGATTGAGCAGTTTTGAAACACTCTGTCTGTAGAAAATGCAACTGGACATTCGTAGCGCTAAGTGGGTAATAGTGGAAAAAAGAATATGTTCAAATATAAACTACACAGAAGCATTGTATGAAACTTCTTTCTGTTCTGTGCATTCAACTAACAGAGTTGAACCTTACTTTTGATTGAGCCTTTCTGAAACACTCTTTCTGTAGAAACTGCAATTGGACATTCTGAATGCTAGGAGGCCTATATTGGGAAAAAGAATGTCTACAAATAAAAACTACACAGAAGAATTGTATGAAACTTCTTTCTGTTCTGTTTGTTCAACTAAAAGAGTTGAACCTTCATTTTGATTGAGCCGTTCTGAAACACTCTTTCTGTAGAAAATGCAAGTGGAGATTCGGAGCGCTAAGAGGGTAATAGTGGAAAAAGGAATGTCTCCAAATATAAACTACACAGAATCATTCTGTGAAACTTCTTTCTGATCTGTGCATTCAGCTAACAGAGTTAAACCATACTTTTGATTGAGCAGATCTGAACACTCTTTCTGTAGAAAATGCAACTGGACATTTGGAGCGTTAAGAGAGTAGTAGTGGAAAAAGGAATATATTCAAATATAAACTACACAGAAGCATTCTGTGAAACTTCTTTCTGATCTGAGCATTCAGCTAACAGAGTTAAACCATACTTTTGATTGAGCAGTTTTGAAACACTCTGTCTGTAGAAAATGCAACTGGACATTCGTAGCGCTAAGTGGGTAATAGTGGAAAAAAGAATATGTTCAAATATAAACTACACAGAAGCATTGTATGAAACTTCTTTCTGTTCTGTGCATTCAACTAACACAGTTGAACCTTACTTTTGATTGAGCCTTTCTGAAACACTCTTTCTGTAGAAACTGCAATTGGACATTCTGAGCGCTAAGAGGCCTCTATTGGGAAAAATAATATCTTCAAATAAAAACTACACAGAAGCATTATGTGAAACTTATTTCTGATATGTTCATTAAGCTAACAGAGTTAAACCATACTTTTGATTACGCAGTTCTGAACACTCTTTCTGTAGAAAATGCAAGTGGACATTCGGAGCTCTAAGAGGGTAATTGTGGAAAAAGGAATATATTCAAATATAAACTACAGAGTAGCATTCTGTGAAAATTCTTTCTGTTCTGTGCATTCAACTAACAGAGTTGAACCTTACTTTTGATTGAGCCGTTCTGAAACACTCTTTCTGTGGAAACTGAAATTGGACATGCTAAGCGCTAAGAGGCCTACATTGGGAAAAAGAATATCTTCAAATAAAAACTACACAGATGCATTCTGTGAAACTTATTTCTGATCTGTAAATTCAGTTAACAGAGATAAAATATATTTTTGATTGAGCAGTTATGAAACACTCTTTTTGTAGAAAATGCAAGTGGAGATTCGGAGCGCTAAGAGGGTAATAGTGGAAAAAGGAATGTCTTCAAATATAAACTACACAGAATCATTCGGTGAAACTTCTTTCTGATCTGTGCATTCAGCTAACAGAGATAAACCATACTTTTGATTGAGCAGATCTGAACACTCTTTCTGTAGAAAATGCAACTGGACATTTGGAGCGCTAAGAGCGTAGTAGTGGAAAAAGGAATATATTCAAATATAAACTACACAGAAGTATTGTGTGAAACTTATTTCTGATATGTTCATTAAGCTAACAGAGTTAAACCATACTTTTGATTGCGCAGTTCTGAACACTCTTTCTGTAGAAAATGAAAGTGGACTTTCGGAGCGCTAAGAGGGTAATAGTGGAAAAAGGAATATATTCAAATATAAACTACACAGAAGCATTCTGTGAAACTTCTTTCTGATCTGAGCATTCAGCTAACAGAGTTAAACCATACTTTTGATTGAGCAGTTTTGAAACACTCTGTCTGTAGAAAATGCAACTGGACATTCGTAGCGCTAAGTGGGTAATAGTGGAAAAAAGAATATGTTCAAATATAAACTACACAGAAGCATTGTATGAAACTTCTTTCTGTTCTGTGCATTCAACTAACAGAGTTGAACCTTACTTTTGATTGAGCCGTTCTGAAACACTCTTTCTGAAGAAACTGCAATTGGACATTCTGAGCGCTAGGAGGCCTATATTGGGAAAAAGAATGTCTACAAATAAAAACTACACAGAAGAATTGTGTGAAACATCTTTCTGTTCTGTTTGTTCAACTAAAAGTGTTGAACCTTAGTTTTGATGGAGCCGTTCTGAAACACTCTTTCTGTAGAAAATGCAAGTGGAGATTCGGAGCGCTAAGAGGGTAATAGTGGAAAAAGGAATGTCTCCAAATATAAACTACACAGAATCATTCTGTGAAACTTCTTTCTGATCTGTGCATTCAGCTAACAGAGTTAAACCATACTTTTGATGGAGCGGATCTGAACACTCTTTCTGTAGAAAATGCAACTGGACATTTGGAGCGCTAAGAGAGTAGTAGTGGAAAAATGAATATATTCAAATATAAACTACACAGAAGCATTCTGTGAAACTTCTTTCTGATCTGAGCATTCAGCTAACAGGGTTAAACCATACTTTTGATTGAGCAGTTTTGAAACACTCTGTCTGTAGAAAATGCAACTGGACATTCGTAGCGCTAAGTGGGTAATAGTGGAAAAAAGAATATGTTCAAATATAAACTACACAGAAGCATTGTATGAAACTTCTTTCTGTTCTGTGCATTAAACTAACAGAGTTGAACCTTACTTTTCATTGAGCCTTTCTGAAACACTCTTTCTGTAGAAACTGCAATTGGACATTCTGAGCGCTAAGAGGCCTGTATTGGGAAAAATAATATCTTCAAATAAAAACTACACAGAAGCATTGTGTGAAACTTATTTCTGATATGTTCATTAAGCTAACAGAGTTAAACCATACTTTTGATTGCGCAGTTCTGAACACTCTTTCTGTAGAAAATGCAAGTGGACATTCGGAGCGCTAAGAGGGTAATAGTGGAAAAAGGAATATATTCAAATATAAACTACACAGTAGCATTCTGTGAAAATTCTTTCTGTTCTGTGCATTCAACTAACAGAATTGAACCTTACTTTTGATTGAGCCGTTCTGAAACACTCTTTCTGTAGAAACTACAATTGGACATGCTAAGCGCTAAGAGGCCTACATTGGGAAAAAGAATATCTTCAAATAAAAACTACACAGATGCAATCTGTGAAACTTATTTCTGATCTGTAAATTCAGTTAACAGAGATAAAACATATTTTTGATTGAGCAGTTATGAAACACTCTTTTTGTAGAAAATGCAAGTGGAGATTCGGAGCGCTAAGTGGGTACTAGTGGAAAAAGGTATGTCTTCAAATATAAACTACACAGAATCATTCGGTGAAACTTCTTTCTGATCTGTGCATTCAGCTAACAGAGTTAAACCATACTTTTGATTGAGCAGATCTGAACACTCTTTCTGTAGAAAATGCAACTGGACATTTGGAGCGCTAAGTGCGTAGTAGTGGAAAAAGGAATATATTCAAATATAAACTACACAGAAGAATTCTGTGAAACTTCTTTCTGATCTGAGCATTCAGCTAACAGAGTTAAACCATACTTTTGATTGAGCAGTTTTGAGACACTCTGTCTGTAGAAAATGCAACTGGACATTCGTAGCGCTAAGTGGGTAATAGTGGAAAAAAGAATATGTTCAAATATAAACTACACAGAAGCATTGTATGAAACTTCTTTCTGTTCTGTGCATTCAACTAACAGAGTTGAAACTTAATTTTGATTGAGCCGTTCTGAAACACTCTTTCTGTAGAAACTGCAATTGGACATTCTGAGCGCTAAGAGGCCTCTATTGGGAAAAATAATATCTTCAAATAAAACTACACAGAAGCATTGTGTGAAACTTATTTCTGATATGTTCATTAAGCTAACAGAGTTAAACCATACTTTTGATGGCGCAGTTCTGAACACTCTTTCTGTAGAAAATGCAAGTGGACATTCGGAGCGCTAACAGGGTAATAGTGGAAAAAGGAATATATTCAAATATAAACTACACAGTAGCATTCTGTGAAAATTCTTTCTGTTCTGTGCATTCAACTAACAGAGTTAAACCTTACTTTTGATTGAGCCGTTCTGAAACACTCTTTCTGTACAAACTGCAATTGGACCTTCTGAGCGCTAAGAGGCCTATATTGGGAAAAGGAATGTCTACAAATAAAAACTACACAGAAGAATTGTGTGAAACTTCTTTCTGTTCTGTTTGTTCAACTAAAAGAGTTGAACCTTAGTTTTGATTGAGCCGTTCTGAAACACTCTTTCTGTAGAAAATGCAAGTGGGGATTCGGAGCGCTAAGAGGGTAATAGTGGAAAAAGGAATGTCTCCAAATATAAACTACACAGAATCATTCTGTGAAACTTCTTTCTGATCTGTGCATTCAGCTAACAGAGTTAAAACATACTTTTGATTGAGCAGATCTGAACACTCTTTCTGTAGAAAATGCAACTGGACATTTGGAGCGCTAAGAGAGTAGTAGTGGAAAAAGGAATATATTCAAATATAAACTACACAGAAGCATTCTGTGAAACTTCTTTCTGATCTGAGCATTCAGCTAACAGAGTTAAACCATACTTTTGATTGAGCAGTTTTGAAACACTCTGTCTGTAGAAAATGCAACTGGACATTCGTAGCGCTAAGTGGGTAATAGTGGAAAAAAAATATGTTCAAATATAAACTACACAGAAGCATTGTATGAAACTTCTTTCTGTTCTGTGCATTCAACTAACAGAGTTGAACCTTACTTTTGATTGAGCCTTTCTGAAACACTCTTTCTGTAGAAACTGCAATTGGACATTCTGAGCGCTAAGAGGCCTGTATTGGGAAAAATAATATCTTCAAATAAAAACTACACAGAAGCATTGTGTGAAACTTATTTCTGATATGTTCATTAAGCTAACAGAGTTAAACCATACTTTTGATTGCGCAGTTCCGAACACTCTTTCTGTAGAAAATGCAAGTGGACATTCGGAGCGCTAAGAGGGTAATAGTGGAAAAAGGAATATATTCCAATATAAACTACACAGTAGCATTCTGTGAAAATTCTTTCTGTTCTGTGCATTCAACTAACAGAGTTGAACCTTACTTTTGATTGAGCCGTTCTGAAACACTCTTTCTGTAGAAACTGCAATTGGACATGGTAAGCGCTAAGAGGCCTACATTGGGAAAAAGAATATCTTCAAATAAAAACTACACAGATGCAATCTGTGAAACTTATTTCTGATCTGTAAATTCAGTTAACAGAGATAAAACATATTTTTGATTGAGCAGTTATGAAACACTCTTTTTGTAGAAAATGCAAGTGGAGATTCGGAGCGCTAAGTGGGTAATAGTGGAAAATGGAATGTCTTCAAATATAAACTACACAGAATCATTCGGTGAAACTTCTTTCTGATCTGTGCATTCAGCTAACAGAGTTAAACCATACTTTTGATTGAGCAGATCTGAACACTCTTTCTGTAGAAAATGCAACTGGACATTTGGAGCGCTAAGAGCGTAGTAGTGGAAAAAGGAATATATTCAAATATAAACTACACAGAAGCATTCTGTGAAACTTCTTTCTGATCTGAGCATTCAGCTAACAGAGTTAAACCATACTTTTGATTGAGCAGTTTTGAGACACTCTGTCTGTAGAAAATGCAACTGGACATTCGTAGCGCTAAGTGGGTAATAGTGGAAAAAAGAATATGTTCAAATATAAACTACACAGAAGCATTGTATGAAACTTCTTTCTGTTCTGTGCATTAAACTAACAGAGTTGAACCTTACTTTTGATTGAGCCTTTCTGAAACACTCTTTCTGTAGAAACTGCAATTGGACATTCTGAGCGCTAAAAGGCCTGTATTGGGAAAAATAATATCTTCAAATAAAAACTACACAGAAGCATTGTGTGAAACTTATTTCTGATATGTTCATTAAGCTAACAGAGTTAAACCATACTTTTGATTGCGCAGTTCTGAACACTCTTTCTGTAGAAAATGCAAGTGGACATTCGGAGCACTAAGAGGGTAATAGTGGAAAAAGGAATATATTCAAATATAAACTACACAGTAGCATTCTGTGAAAATTCTTTCTGTACTGTGCATTCAACTAACAGAGTTGAACCTTACTTTTGATTGAGCCGTTCTGAAACACTCTTTCTGTAGAAACTGCAATTGGACATGCTAAGCGCTAAGAGGCCTACATTGGGAAAAATAATATCTTCAAATAAAAACTACACAGATGCAATCTGTGAAACTTATTTCTGATCTGTAAGTTCAGTTAACAGAGATAAAACATATTTTTGATTGAGCAGTTATGAAACACTCTTTTTGTAGAAAATGCAAGTGGAGATTCGGAGCGCTAAGAGGGTAATAGTGGAAAAAGGAATGTCTTCAAATATAAACTACACAGAATCATTCGGTGAAACTTCTTTCTGATCTGTGCATTTAGCTAACAGAGTTAAACCATACTTTTGATTGAGCAGATCTGAACACTCTTTCTGTAGAAAATGCAACTGGACATTTGGAGCGCTAAGAGCGTAGTAGTGGAAAAAGGAATATATTCAAATATAAACTACACAGAAGCATTCTGTGAAAATTCTTTCTGATCTGAGCATTCAGCTAACAGAGTTAAACCATACTTTTGATTGAGCAGTTTTGAGACACTCAGTCTGTAGAAAATACAACTGGACATTCGTAGCGCTAAGTGGGTAATACTGGAAAAAAGAATATGTTCAAATATAAACTACACAGAAGCATTGTATGAAACTTCTTTCTGTTCTGAGCATTCAACTAACAGAGTTGAACCTTACTTTTGATTGAGCCGTTCTGAAACACTCTTTCTGTAGAAACTGCAATTGGACATTCTGAGCGCTAAGAGGCCTATATTGGGAAAAAGAATGTCTACAAATAAAAACTACACAGAAGAATTGTGTGAAACTTCTTTCTGTTCTGTTTGTTCAACTAAAAGAGTTGAACCTTAGTTTTGATTGAGCCGTTCTGAAACACTCTTTCTGTAGAAAATGCAAGTGGGGATTCGGAGCGCTAAGAGGGTAATAGTGGAAAAAGGAATGTCTCCAAATATAAACTACACAGAATCATTCTGTGAAACTTCTTTCTGATCTGTGCATTCAGCTAACAGAGTTAAACCATACTTTTGATTGAGCAGATCTGAACACTCTTTCTGTAGAAAATGCAACTGGACATTTGGAGCGCTAAGAGAGTAGTAGTGGAAAAAGGAATATATTCAAATATAAACTACACAGAAGCATTCTGTGAAACTTCTTTCTGATCTGAGCATTCAGCTAACAGAGTTAAACCATACTTTTGATTGAGCAGTTTTGAAACACTCTGTCTGTAGAAAATGCAACTGGACATTCGTAGCGCTAAGTGGGTAATAGTGGAAAAAAAATATGTTCAAATATAAACTACACAGAAGCATTGTATGAAACTTCTTTCTGTTCTGTGCATTCAACTAACAGAGTTGAACCTTACTTTTGATTGAGCCTTTCTGAAACACTCTTTCTGTAGAAACTGCAATTGGACATTCTGAGCGCTAAGAGGCCTGTATTGGGAAAAATAATATCTTCAAATAAAAACTACACAGAAGCATTGTGTGAAACTTATTTCTGATATGTTCATTAAGCTAACAGAGTTAAACCATACTTTTGATTGCGCAGTTCCGAACACTCTTTCTGTAGAAAATGCAAGTGGACATTCGGAGCGCTAAGAGGGTAATAGTGGAAAAAGGAATATATTCCAATATAAACTACACAGTAGCATTCTGTGAAAATTCTTTCTGTTCTGTGCATTCAACTAACAGAGTTGAACCTTACTTTTGATTGAGCCGTTCTGAAACACTCTTTCTGTAGAAACTGCAATTGGACATGGTAAGCGCTAAGAGGCCTACATTGGGAAAAAGAATATCTTCAAATAAAAACTACACAGATGCAATCTGTGAAACTTATTTCTGATCTGTAAATTCAGTTAACAGAGATAAAACATATTTTTGATTGAGCAGTTATGAAACACTCTTTTTGTAGAAAATGCAAGTGGAGATTCGGAGCGCTAAGTGGGTAATAGTGGAAAATGGAATGTCTTCAAATATAAACTACACAGAATCATTCGGTGAAACTTCTTTCTGATCTGTGCATTCAGCTAACAGAGTTAAACCATACTTTTGATTGAGCAGATCTGAACACTCTTTCTGTAGAAAATGCAACTGGACATTTGGAGCGCTAAGAGCGTAGTAGTGGAAAAAGGAATATATTCAAATATAAACTACACAGAAGCATTCTGTGAAACTTCTTTCTGATCTGAGCATTCAGCTAACAGAGTTAAACCATACTTTTGATTGAGCAGTTTTGAGACACTCTGTCTGTAGAAAATGCAACTGGACATTCGTAGCGCTAAGTGGGTAATAGTGGAAAAAAGAATATGTTCAAATATAAACTACACAGAAGCATTGTATGAAACTTCTTTCTGTTCTGTGCATTAAACTAACAGAGTTGAACCTTACTTTTGATTGAGCCTTTCTGAAACACTCTTTCTGTAGAAACTGCAATTGGACATTCTGAGCGCTAAAAGGCCTGTATTGGGAAAAATAATATCTTCAAATAAAAACTACACAGAAGCATTGTGTGAAACTTATTTCTGATATGTTCATTAAGCTAACAGAGTTAAACCATACTTTTGATTGCGCAGTTCTGAACACTCTTTCTGTAGAAAATGCAAGTGGACATTCGGAGCACTAAGAGGGTAATAGTGGAAAAAGGAATATATTCAAATATAAACTACACAGTAGCATTCTGTGAAAATTCTTTCTGTTCTGTGCATTCAACTAACAGAGTTGAACCTTACTTTTGATTGAGCCGTTCTGAAACACTCTTTCTGTAGAAACTGCAATTGGACATGCTAAGCGCTAAGAGGCCTACATTGGGAAAAATAATATCTTCAAATAAAAACTACACAGATGCAATCTGTGAAACTTATTTCTGATCTGTAAGTTCAGTTAACAGAGATAAAACATATTTTTGATTGAGCAGTTATGAAACACTCTTTTTGTAGAAAATGCAAGTGGAGATTCGGAGCGCTAAGAGGGTAATAGTGGAAAAAGGAATGTCTTCAAATATAAACTACACAGAATCATTCGGTGAAACTTCTTTCTGATCTGTGCATTTAGCTAACAGAGTTAAACCATACTTTTGATTGAGCAGATCTGAACACTCTTTCTGTAGAAAATGCAACTGGACATTTGGAGCGCTAAGAGCGTAGTAGTGGAAAAAGGAATATATTCAAATATAAACTACACAGAAGCATTCTGTGAAAATTCTTTCTGATCTGAGCATTCAGCTAACAGAGTTAAACCATACTTTTGATTGAGCAGTTTTGAGACACTCAGTCTGTAGAAAATACAACTGGACATTCGTAGCGCTAAGTGGGTAATACTGGAAAAAAAATATGTTCAAATATAAACTACACAGAAGCATTGTATGAAACTTCTTTCTGTTCTGAGCATTCAACTAACAGAGTTGAACCTTACTTTTGATTGAGCCGTTCTGAAACACTCTTTCTGTAGAAACTGCAATTGGACATTCTGAGCGCTAAGAGGCCTATATTGGGAAAAAGAATGTCTACAAATAAAAACTACACAGAAGAATTGTGTGAAACTTCTTTCTGTTCTGTTTGTTCAACTAAAAGAGTTGAACCTTAGTTTTGATTGAGCCGTTCTGCAACACTATTTCTGTAGAAAATGCAAGTGGAGATTCGGAGCGCTAAGAGGGTAATAGTGGAAAAAGGAATGTCTCCAAATATAAACTACACAGAATCATTCTGTGAAACTTCTTTCTGATCTGTGCATTCAGCTAACAGAGTTAAACCATACTTTTGATTGAGCAGATCTGAACACTCTTTCTGTAGAAAATGCAACTGGACATTTGGAGCGCTAAGAGAGTAGTAGTGGAAAAAGGAATATATTCAAATAAAAACTACACAGAAGCATTCTGTGAAACTTCTTTCTGATCTGAGCATTCAGCTAACAGAGTTAAACCATACTTTTGATTGAGCAGTTTTGAAACACTCTGTCTGTAGAAAATGCAACTGGACATTCGTAGCATTAAGTGGGTAATAGTGGAAAAAAGAATATGTTCAAATATAAACTACACAGAAGCATTGTATGAAACTTCTTTCTGTTCTGTGCATTCAACTAACAGAGTTGAACCTTACTTTTGATTGAGCCGTTCTGAAACACTCTTTCTGTAGAAACTGCAATTGGACATTCTGAGCGCTAAGAAGCCTATATTGGGAAAAAGAATGTCTACAAATAAAAACTACACAGAAGAATTGTGTGAAACATCTTTCTGTTCTGTGCATTCAACTAACAGAGTTGAACCTTACTTTTGATTGAGCCGTTCTGAAACACTCTTTCTGTAGAAACTGCAATTGGACATTCTGAGCGTTAAGAGGCCTCTATTGGGAAAAATAATATCTTCAAATAAAAGTACACAGAAGCATTGTGTGAAACTTATTTCTGATATGTTCATTAAGCTAACAGAGTTAAACCATACTTTTGATTGCGCAGTTCTGAACACTCTTTCTGTAGAAAATGCAAGTGGACATTCGGAGCGCTAAGAGGGTAATAGTGGAAAAAGGAATATATTCAAATATAAACTACACAGTAGCATTCTGTGAAAATTCTTTCTGTTCTGTGCATTCAACTAACAGAGTTGAACCTTACTTTTGATTGAGCCGTTCTGAAACACTCTTTCTGTAGAAACTGCAATTGGACATTCTGAGCGCTAAGAGGCCAATATTGGGAAAAAGAATGTCTACAAATAAAAACTACACAGAAGAATTGTGTGAAACTTCTTTCTGTTCTGTTTGTTCAACAAAAAGAGTTGAACCTTAGTTTTGATTGAGCCGTTCTGAAACACTCTTTCTGTAGAAAATGCAAGTGGAGATTCGGAGCGCTAAGAGTGTAATAGTGGAAAAAGGAATGTCTCCAAATATAAACTACACAGAATCATTCTGTGAAACTTCTTTCTGATCTGTGCATTCAGCTAACAGAGTTAAACCATACTTTTGATTGAGCAGATCTGAACACTCTTTCTGTAGAAAATGCAACTGGACATTTGGAGCGCTAAGAGAGTAGTAGTGGAAAAAGGAATATATTCATATATAAACTACACAGAAGCCTTCTGTGAAACTTCTTTCTGATCTGAGCATTCAGCTAACAGAGTTAAACCATACTTTTGATTGAGCAGTTTTGAAACACTCTGTCTGTAGAAAATGCAACTGGACATTCGTAGCGCTAAGTGGGTAATAGTGGAAAAAAGAATATGTTCAAATATAAACTACACAGAAGCATTGTATGAAACTTCTTTCTGTTCTGTGCTTTCAACTAACAGAGTTGAACCTTACTTTTGATTGAGCCTTTCTGAAACACTCTTTCTGTAGAAACTGCAATTGGACATTCTGAGCGCTAAGAGGCCTCTATTGGGAAAAATAATATCTTCAAATAAAAACTACACAGAAGCATTGTGTGAAACTTATTTCTGATATGTTCATTAAGCTAACAGAGTTAAACCATACTTTTGATTGCGCAGTTCTGAACACTCTTTCTGTAGAAAATACAAGTGGACATTCGGAGCGCTAAGAGGGTAATACTGGAAAAAGGAATATATTCAAATATAAACTACACAGTAGCATTCTGTGAAAATTATTTCTGTTCTGTGCATTCAACTAACAGAGTTGAACCTTACTTTTGATTGAGCCGTTCTGAAACACTCTTTCTGTAGAAACTGCAATTGGACAGGCTAAGCGCTAAGAGGCCTACATTGGGAAAAAGAATATCTTCAAATAAAAACTACACAGATGCATTCTGTGAAACTTATTTCTGATCTGTAAATTCAGTTAACAGAGATAAAACATATTTTTGATTGAGCAGTTATGAAACACTCTTTTTGTAGAAAATGGAAGTGGAGATTCGGAGCGCTAAGAGGGTAACAGTGGAAAAAGGAATGTCTTCAAATATAAACTGCACAGAATCATTCGGTGAAACTTCTTTCTGATCTGTGCATTCAGCAAACAGAGTTAAACCATACTTTTGATTGAGCAGATCTGAACACTCTTTCTGTAGAAAATGCAACTGGACATTTGGAGCGCTAAGAGAGTAGTAGTGGAAAAAGGAATATATTCAAATATAAACTACACAGAAGCATTCTGTGAAACTTCTTTCTGATCTGAGCATTCAGCTAACAGAGTTAAACCATACTTTTGATTGAGCAGTTTTGAAACACTCTGTCTGTAGAAAATGCAACTGGACATTCGTAGCGCTAAGTGGGTAATAGTGGAAAAAAGAATATGTTCAAATATAAACTACACAGAAGCATTGTATGAAACATCTTTCTGTTCTGTGCATTCAACTAACAGAGTTGAACCTTACTTTTGATTGAGCCTTTCTGAAACACTCTTTCTGTAGAAACTGCAATTGGACATTCTGAGCGCTAAGAGGCCTCTATTGGGAAAAATAATATCTTCAAATAAAAACTACACAGAAGCATTGTGTGAAACTTATTTCTGATATGTTCATTAAGCTAACAGAGTTAAACCATACTTTTGATTGCGCAGTTCTGAACACTCTTTCTGTAGAAAATACAATGGACATTCGGAGCGCTAAGAGGGTAATACTGGAAAAAGTAATATATTCAAATATAAACTACACAGTAGCATTCTGTGAAAATTATTTCTGTTCTGTGCATTCAACTAACAGAGTTGAACCTTACTTTTGATTGAGCCGTTCTGAAACACTCTTTCTGTAGAAACTGCAATTGGACATGCTAAGCGCTAAGAGGCCTACATTGGGAAAAAGAATATCTTCAAATAAAAACTACACAGATGCATTCTGTGAAACTTATTTCTGATCTGTAAATTCAGTTAACAGAGATAAAACATATTTTTGATTGAGCAGTTATGAAACACTCTTTTTGTAGAAAATGCAAGTGGAGATTCGGAGCGCTAAGAGGGTAATAGTGGAAAAAGGAATGTCTTCAAATATAAACTACACAGAATCATTCGGTGAAACTTCTTTCTGATCTGTGCATTCAGCTAACAGAGTTAAACCATACTTTTGATTGAGCAGATCTGAACACTCTTTCTGTAGAAAATGCAACTGGACATTTGGAGCGCTAAGAGCGTAGTAGTGGAAAAAGGAATATATTCAAATATAAACTACACAGAAGCATTCTGTGAAACTTCTTTCTGATCTGAGCATTCAGCTAACAGAGTTAAACCATACATTTGATTGAGCAGTTTTGAGACACTCTGTCTGTAGAAAATTCAACTGGACATTCGTAGCGCTAAGTGGGTAATAGTGGAAAAAAGAATATGTTCAAATATAAACTACACAGAAGCATTGTATGAAACTTCTTTCTGTTCTGTGCATTCAACTAACAGAGTTGAACCTTACTTTTGATTGAGCCGTTCAGAAACACTCTTTCTGTAGAAACTGCAATTGGACATTCTGAGCGCTAAGAGGCCTATATTGGGAAAAAGAATGTCTACAAATAAAAACTACACAGAAGAATTGTGTGAAACTTCTTTCTGTTCTGTTTGTTCAACAAAAAGAGTTGAACCTTAGTTTTGATTGAGCCGTTCTGAAACACTCTTTCTGTAGAAAATGCAAGTGGAGATTCGGAGCGCTAAGAGTGTAATAGTGGAAAAAGGAATGTCTCCAAATATAAACTACACAGAATCATTCTGTGAAACTTCTTTCTGATCTGTGCATTCAGCTAACAGAGTTAAACCATACTTTTGATTGAGCAGATCTGAACCCTCTTTCTGTAGAAAATGCAACTGGACATTTGGAGCGCTAAGAGAATAGTAGTGGAAAAAGGAATATATTCAAATATAAACTACAAAGAAGCATTCTGTGAAACTTCTTTCTGATCTGAGCATTCAGCTAACAGAGTTAAACCATACTTTTGATTGAGCAGTTTTGAAACACTCTGTCTGTAGAAAATGCAACTGGACATTCGTAGCGCTAAGTGGGTAATAGTGGAAAAAAGAATATGTTCAAATATAAACTACACAGAAGCATTGTATGAAACTACTTTCTGTTCTGTGCTTTCAACTAACAGAGTTGAACCTTACTTTTGATTGAGCCTTTCTGAAACACTCTTTCTGTAGAAACTGCAATTGGACATTCTGAGTGCTAAGAGGCCTCTATTGGGAAAAATAATATCTTCAAATAAAAACTACACAGAAGCATTGTGTGAAACATATTTCTGATATGTTCATTAAGCTAACAGAGTTAAACCATACTTTTGATTGCGCAGTTCTGAACACTCTTTCTGTAGAAAATACAAGTGGACATTCGGAGCGCTAAGAGGGTAATACTGGAAAAAGGAATATATTCAAATATAAACTACACAGTAGCATTCTGTGAAAATTATTTCTGTTCTGTGCATTCAACTAACAGAGTTGAACCTTACTTTTGATTGAGCCGTTCTGAAACACTCTTTCTGTAGAAACTGCAATTGGACAGGCTAAGCGCTAAGAGGCCTACATTGGGAAAAAGAATATCTTCAAATAAAAACTACACAGATGCATTCTGTGAAACTTATTTCTGATCTGTAAATTCAGTTAACAGAGATAAAACATATTTTTGATTGAGCAGTTATGAAACACTCTTTTTGTAGAAAATGCAAGTGGAGATTCGGAGCGCTAAGAGGGTAACAGTGGAAAAAGGAATGTCTTCAAATATAAACTGCACAGAATCATTCGGTGAAACTTCTTTCTGATCTGTGCATTCAGCTAACAGAGTTAAACCATACTTTTGATTGAGCAGATCTGAACACTCTTTCTGTAGAAAATGCAACTGGACATTTGGAGCGCTAAGAGCGTAGTAGTGGAAAAAGGAATATATTCTAATATAAACTACACAGAAGCATTCTGTGAAACTTCTTTCTGATCTGAGCATTCAGCTAACAGAGTTAAACCATACTTTTGATTGAGCAGTTTTGAAATACTCTGTCTGTAGAAAATGCAACTGGACATTCGTAGCGCTAAGTGGGTAATAGTGGAAAAAAGAATATGTTCAAATATAAACTACACAGAAGCATTGTATGAAACTTCTTTCTGTTCTGTGCATTTAACTAACAGAGTTGAACCTTACTTTTGATTGAGCCGTTCAGAAACACTCTTTCTGTAGAAACTGCAATTGGACATTCTGAGCGCTAAGAGGCCTATATTGGGAAAAAGAATGTCTACAAATAAAAACTACACAGAAGAATTGTGTGAAACTTCTTTCTGTTCTGTTTGTTCAACTAAAAGAGTTGAACCTTAGTTTTGATTGAGCCGTTCTGAAACACTCTTTCTGTAGAAAATGGAAGTGGAGATTCGGAGCGCTAAGAGGGTAATAGTGGAAAAAGGAATGTCTCCAAATATAAACTACACAGAATCATTCTGTGAAACTTCTTTCTGATCTGTGCATTCAGCTAACAGAGTTAAACCATACTTTTGATTGAGCAGATCTGAACACTCTTTCTGTAGAAAATGCAACTGGACATTTGGAGCGCTAAGAGAGTAGTAGTGGAAAAAGGAATATATTCAAATAAAAACTACACAGAACCATTCTGTGAAACTTCTTTCTGATCTGAGCATTCAGCTAACAGAGTTAAACCATACTTTTGATTGAGCAGTTTTGAAACACTCTGTCTGTAGAAAATGCAACTGGACATTCGTAGCGCTAATTGGGTAATAGTGGAAAAAAGAATATGTTCAAATATAAACTACACAGAAGCATTGTATGAAACTTCTTTCTGTTCTGTGCATTCAACTAACAGAGTTGAACCTTACTTTTGATTGAGCCTTTCTGAAACACTCTTTCTGTAGAAACTGCAATTGGACATTCTGAGCGCTAAGAGGCCTCTATTGGGAAAAATAATATCTTCAAATAAAAACTACACAGAAGCATTGTGTGAAACTTATTTCTGATATGTTCATTAAGCTAACAGAGTTAAACCATACTTTTGATTGCGCAGTTCTGAACACTCTTTCTGTAGAAAATGCAAGTGGACATTCGGAGCGCTAAGAGGGTAATAGTGGAAAAAGGAATATATTCAAATATAAACTACACAGTAGCATTCTGTGAAAATTCTTTCTGTTCTGTGCATTCAACTAACAGAGTTGAACCTTACTTTTGATTGAGCCGTTCTGAAACACTCTTTCTGTAGAAACTGCAATTTGACATGCTAAGCGCTAAGAGGCCTACATTGGGAAAAAGAATATCTTCAAATAAAAACTACACAGATGCATTCTGTGAAACTTATTTCTGTTCTGTAAATTCAGTTAACAGAGATAAAACATATTTTTGATTGAGCAGTTATGAAACACTCTTTTTGTAGAAAATGCAAGTGAAGATTCGGAGCGCTAAAAGGATAATAGTGGAAAAAGGAATGTCTTCAAATATAAACTACACAGAATCATTCGGTGAAACTTCTTTCTGATCTGTGCATTCAGCTAACAGAGTTAAACCATACTTTTGATTGAGCAGATCTGAACACTCTTTCTGTAGAAAATGCAACTGGACATTTGGAGCGCTAAGAGCGTAGTAGTGGAAAAAGGAATATATTCAAATATAAACTGCACAGAAGCATTCTGTGAAACTTCTTTCTGATCTGAGCATTCAGCTAACAGAGTTAAACCATACTTTTGATTGAGCAGTTTTGAAACACTCTGTCTGTAGAAAATGCAACTGGACATTCGTAGCGCTAAGTTGGTAATAGTGGAAAAAAGAATATGTTCAAATATAAACTACACAGAAGCATTGTATGAAACTTCTTTCTGTTCTGTGCATTCAACTAACAGAGTTGAACCTTACTTTTGATTGAGCCTTTCTGAAACACTCTTTCTGTAGAAACTGCAATTGGACATTCTGAGCGCTAAGAGGCCTCTATTGGGAAAAATAATATCTTCAAATAAAAACTACACAGAAGCATTGTGTGAAACTTATTTCTGATATGTTCATTAAGCTAACAGAGTTAAACCATACTTTTGACTGCGTAGTTCTGAACACTCTTTCTGTAGAAAATGCAAGTGGACATTCGGAGTGCTAAGAGGGTAATAGTAAAAAAAGGAATATATTCAAATATAAACTACACAGAAGCATTGTATGAAACTTCTTTCTGTCCTCTGCATTCAACTAACAGAGTTGAACCTTACTTTTGATTGAGCCGTTCTGAAACACTCTTTCTGTAGAAACTGCAATTGGACATTCTGAGCGCTAAGAGGCCTATGTTGGGAAAAATAATATCTTCAAATAAAAACTACACAGAAGCATTGTATGAAACTTCGTTCTGTTCTGTGCATTCAACTAACAGAGTTGAACCTTACTTTTGATTGAGCCGTTCTGAAACACTCTTTCTGTAGAAACTGCAATTGGACATTCTGAGCGCTAAGAGGCCTATATTGGGAAAAAGAATGTCTACAAATAAAAACTACACAGAAGAATTGTGTGAAACATCTTTCTGTTCTGTTTGTTCAACTAAAAGTGTTGAACCTTAGTTTTGATTGAGCCGTTCTGAAACACTCTTTCTGTAGAAAATGCAAGTGGAGATTCGGAGCGCTAAGAGGGTAATAGTGGAAAAAGGAATGTCTCCAAATATAAACTACACAGAATCATTCTGTGAAACTTCTTTCTGATCTGTGCATTCAGCTAACAGAGTTAAACCATACTTTTGATTGAGCAGATCTGAACACTCTTTCTGTAGAAAATGCAACTGGACATTTGGAGCGCTAAGAGAGTAGTAGTGGAAAAAGGAATATATTCAAATATAAACTACACAGAAGCATTCTGTGAAACTTCTTTCTGATCTGAGCATTCAGCTAACAGAGTTAAACCATACTTTTGATTGAGCAGTTTTGAAACACT
The DNA here is from genome assembly GCF_028878055.3 of Symphalangus syndactylus. Taxonomy (NCBI): domain Eukaryota; kingdom Metazoa; phylum Chordata; class Mammalia; order Primates; family Hylobatidae; genus Symphalangus; species Symphalangus syndactylus. The sequence goes on along the minus strand of NC_072445.2, from coordinate 4,790,679 downwards.
CTGTCTGTAGAAAATGCAACTGAACATTCGTAGGGCTAAGTGGGTAATAGTGGAAAAAAGAATATGTTCAAATATAAACTACACAGAATCATTGTATGAAACTTCTTTCTGTTCTGTGCATTCAACTAACAGAGTTGAACCTTACTTTTGATTGAGCCTTTCTGAAACACTCTTTCTGTAGAAACTGCAATTGGACATTCTGAGCGCTAAGAGGCGTATATTGGGAAAAATAATATCTTCAAATAAAAACTACACAGAAGCATTGTGTGAAACATATTTCTGATATGTTCATTAAGCTAACAGAGTTAAACCATACTTTTGATTGCGCAGTTCTGAACACTCTTTCTGTAGAAAATACAAGTGGACATTCGGAGCGCTAAGAGGGTAATACTGGAAAAAGGAATATATTCAAATATAAACTACACAGTAGCATTCTGTGAAAATTATTTCTGTTCTGTGCATTCAACTAACAGAGTTGAACCTTACTTTTGATTGAGCCGTTCTGAAACACTCTTTCTGTAGAAACTGCAATTGGACAGGCTAAGCGCTAAGAGGCCTACATTGGGAAAAAGAATATCTTCAAATAAAAACTACACAGATGCATTCTGTGAAACTTATTTCTGATCTGTAAATTCAGTTAACAGAGATAAAACATATTTTTGATTGAGCAGTTATGAAACACTCTTTTTGTAGAAAATGCAAGTGGAGATTCGGAGCGCTAAGAGGGTAACAGTGGAAAAAGGAATGTCTTCAAATATAAACTGCACAGAATCATTCGGTGAAACTTCTTTCTGATCTGTGCATTCAGCTAACAGAGTTAAACCATACTTTTGATTGAGCAGATCTGAACACTCTTTCTGTAGAAAATGCAACTGGACATTTGGAGCGCTAAGAGCGTAGTAGTGGAAAAAGGAATATATTCTAATATAAACTACACAGAAGCATTCTGTGAAACTTCTTTCTGATCTGAGCATTCAGCTAACAGAGTTAAACCATACTTTTGATTGAGCAGTTTTGAAATACTCTGTCTGTAGAAAATGCAACTGGACATTCGTAGCGCTAAGTGGGTAATAGTGGAAAAAAGAATATGTTCAAATATAAACTACACAGAAGCATTGTATGAAACTTCTTTCTGTTCTGTGCATTTAACTAACAGAGTTGAACCTTACTTTTGATTGAGCCGTTCAGAAACACTCTTTCTGTAGAAACTGCAATTGGACATTCTGAGCGCTAAGAGGCCTATATTGGGAAAAAGAATGTCTACAAATAAAAACTACACAGAAGAATTGTGTGAAACTTCTTTCTGTTCTGTTTGTTCAACTAAAAGAGTTGAACCTTAGTTTTGATTGAGCCGTTCTGAAACACTCTTTCTGTAGAAAATGGAAGTGGAGATTCGGAGCGCTAAGAGGGTAATAGTGGAAAAAGGAATGTCTCCAAATATAAACTACACAGAATCATTCTGTGAAACTTCTTTCTGATCTGTGCATTCAGCTAACAGAGTTAAACCATACTTTTGATTGAGCAGATCTGAACACTCTTTCTGTAGAAAATGCAACTGGACATTTGGAGCGCTAAGAGAGTAGTAGTGGAAAAAGGAATATATTCAAATAAAAACTACACAGAACCATTCTGTGAAACTTCTTTCTGATCTGAGCATTCAGCTAACAGAGTTAAACCATACTTTTGATTGAGCAGTTTTGAAACACTCTGTCTGTAGAAAATGCAACTGGACATTCGTAGCGCTAATTGGGTAATAGTGGAAAAAAGAATATGTTCAAATATAAACTACACAGAAGCATTGTATGAAACTTCTTTCTGTTCTGTGCATTCAACTAACAGAGTTGAACCTTACTTTTGATTGAGCCTTTCTGAAACACTCTTTCTGTAGAAACTGCAATTGGACATTCTGAGCGCTAAGAGGCCTCTATTGGGAAAAATAATATCTTCAAATAAAAACTACACAGAAGCATTGTGTGAAACTTATTTCTGATATGTTCATTAAGCTAACAGAGTTAAACCATACTTTTGATTGCGCAGTTCTGAACACTCTTTCTGTAGAAAATGCAAGTGGACATTCGGAGCGCTAAGAGGGTAATAGTGGAAAAAGGAATATATTCAAATATAAACTACACAGTAGCATTCTGTGAAAATACTTTCTGTTCTGTGCATTCAACTAACAGAGTTGAACCTACTTTTGATTGAGCCGTTCTGAAACACTCTTTCTGTAGAAACTGCAATTTGACATGCTAAGCGCTAAGAGGCCTACATTGGGAAAAAGAATATCTTCAAATAAAAACTACACAGATGCATTCTGTGAAACTTATTTCTGTTCTGTAAATTCAGTTAACAGAGATAAAACATATTTTTGATTGAGCAGTTATGAAACACACTTTTTGTAGAAAATGCAAGTGAAGATTCGGAGCGCTAAAAGGATAATAGTGGAAAAAGGAATGTCTTCAAATATAAACTACACAGAATCATTCGGTGAAACTTCTTTCTGATCTGTGCATTCAGCTAACAGAGTTAAACCATACTTTTGATTGAGCAGATCTGAACACTCTTTCTGTAGAAAATGCAACTGGACATTTGGAGCGCTAAGAGCGTAGTAGTGGAAAAAGGAATATATTCAAATATAAACTGCACAGAAGCATTCTGTGAAACTTCTTTCTGATCTGAGCATTCAGCTAACAGAGTTAAACCATACTTTTGATTGAGCAGTTTTGAAACACTCTGTCTGTAGAAAATGCAACTGGACATTCGTAGCGCTAAGTTGGTAATAGTGGAAAAAAGAATATGTTCAAATATAAACTACACAGAAGCATTGTATGAAACTTCTTTCTGTTCTGTGCATTCAACTAACAGAGTTGAACCTTACTTTTGATTGAGCCTTTCTGAAACACTCTTTCTGTAGAAACTGCAATTGGACATTCTGAGCGCTAAGAGGCCTCTATTGGGAAAAATAATATCTTCAAATAAAAACTACACAGAAGCATTGTGTGAAACTTATTTCTGATATGTTCATTAAGCTAACAGAGTTAAACCATACTTTTGACTGCGCAGTTCTGAACACTCTTTCTGTAGAAAATGCAAGTGGACATTCGGAGTGCTAAGAGGGTAATAGTAAAAAAAGGAATATATTCAAATATAAACTACACAGAAGCATTGTATGAAACTTCTTTCTGTCCTCTGCATTCAACTAACAGAGTTGAACCTTACTTTTGATTGAGCCGTTCTGAAACACTCTTTCTGTAGAAACTGCAATTGGACATTCTGAGCGCTAAGAGGCCTATATTGGGAAAAAGAATGTCTACAATTAAAAACTACACTGAAGAATTTTGTGAAACTTCTTTCTGTTCTGTTTGTTCAACTAAAAGAGTTGAACCTTAGTTTTGATTGAGCCGTTCTGAAACACTCTTTCTGTAGAAAATGCAAGTGGAGATTCGGAGTGCTGAGAGGGTAATAGTTTAAAAAGGAATGTCTCCAAATATAAACTACACAGAATCATTCTGTGAAACTTCTTTCTGATCTGTGCATTCAGCTAACAGAGTTAAACCATACTTTTGATTGAGCAGATCTGAACACTCTTTCTGTAGAAAATGCAACTGGACATTTGGAACGCTAAGAGAGTAGTAGTGGAAAAAGGAATATATTCAAATATAAACTACACAGAAGCATTCTGTGAAACTTCTTTCTGATCTGAGCATTCAGTTAACAGAGTTAAACCATACTTTTGATTCAGCAGTTTTGAAACACTCTGTCTGTAGAAAATGCAACTGGACATTCGTAGCGCTAAGTGGGTAATAGTGGAAAAAAGAATATATTCAAATATAAACTACACAGAAGCATTGTATGAAACTTCTTTCTGTTCTGTGCATTCAACTAACAGAGTTGAACCTTACTTTTGATTGAGCCTTTCTGAAACACTCTTTCTGTAGAAACTGCAATTGGACATTCTGAGCGCTAAGAGGCCTGTATTGGGAAAAATAATATCTTCAAATAAAAACTACACAGAAGCATTGTGTGAAACTTATTTCTGATATGTTCATTAAGCTAACAGAGTTAAACCATACTTTTGATTGCGCAGTTCCGAACACTCTTTCTGTAGAAAATGCAAGTGGACATTCGGAGCGCTAAGAGGGTAATAGTGGAAAAAGGAATATATTCCAATATAAACTACACAGTAGCATTCTGTGAAAATTCTTTCTGTTCTGTGCATTCAACTAACAGAGTTGAACCTTACTTTTGATTGAGCCGTTCTGAAACACTCTTTCTGTAGAAACTGCAATTGGACATGGTAAGCGCTAAGAGGCCTACATTGGGAAAAAGAATATCTTCAAATAAAAACTACACAGATGCAATCTGTGAAACTTATTTCTGATCTGTAAATTCAGTTAACAGAGATAAAACATATTTTTGATTGAGCAGTTATGAAACACTCTTTTTGTAGAAAATGCAAGTGGAGATTCGGAGCGCTAAGTGGGTAATAGTGGAAAATGGAATGTCTTCAAATATAAACTACACAGAATCATTCGGTGAAACTTCTTTCTGATCTGTGCATTCAGCTAACAGAGTTAAACCATACTTTTGATTGAGCAGATCTGAACACTCTTTCTGTAGAAAATGCAACTGGACATTTGGAGCGCTAAGAGCGTAGTAGTGGAAAAAGGAATATATTCAAATATAAACTACACAGAAGCATTCTGTGAAACTTCTTTCTGATCTGAGCATTCAGCTAACAGAGTTAAACCATACTTTTGATTGAGCAGTTTTGAGACACTCTGTCTGTAGAAAATGCAACTGGACATTCGTAGCGCTAAGTGGGTAATAGTGGAAAAAAGAATATGTTCAAATATAAACTACACAGAAGCATTGTATGAAACTTCTTTCTGTTCTGTGCATTAAACTAACAGAGTTGAACCTTACTTTTGATTGAGCCTTTCTGAAACACTCTTTCTGTAGAAACTGCAATTGGACATTCTGAGCGCTAAAAGGCCTGTATTGGGAAAAATAATATCTTCAAATAAAAACTACACAGAAGCATTGTGTGAAACTTATTTCTGATATGTTCATTAAGCTAACAGAGTTAAACCATACTTTTGATTGCGCAGTTCTGAACACTCTTTCTGTAGAAAATGCAAGTGGACATTCGGAGCACTAAGAGGGTAATAGTGGAAAAAGGAATATATTCAAATATAAACTACACAGTAGCATTCTGTGAAAATTCTTTCTGTTCTGTGCATTCAACTAACAGAGTTGAACCTTACTTTTGATTGAGCCGTTCTGAAACACTCTTTCTGTAGAAACTGCAATTGGACATGCTAAGCGCTAAGAGGCCTACATTGGGAAAAATAATATCTTCAAATAAAAACTACACAGATGCAATCTGTGAAACTTATTTCTGATCTGTAAGTTCAGTTAACAGAGATAAAACATATTTTTGATTGAGCAGTTATGAAACACTCTTTTTGTAGAAAATGCAAGTGGAGATTCGGAGCGCTAAGAGGGTAATAGTGGAAAAAGGAATGTCTTCAAATATAAACTACACAGAATCATTCGGTGAAACTTCTTTCTGATCTGTGCATTTAGCTAACAGAGTTAAACCATACTTTTGATTGAGCAGATCTGAACACTCTTTCTGTAGAAAATGCAACTGGACATTTGGAGCGCTAAGAGCGTAGTAGTGGAAAAAGGAATATATTCAAATATAAACTACACAGAAGCATTCTGTGAAAATTCTTTCTGATCTGAGCATTCAGCTAACAGAGTTAAACCATACTTTTGATTGAGCAGTTTTGAGACACTCAGTCTGTAGAAAATACAACTGGACATTCGTAGCGCTAAGTGGGTAATACTGGAAAAAAAATATGTTCAAATATAAACTACACAGAAGCATTGTATGAAACTTCTTTCTGTTCTGAGCATTCAACTAACAGAGTTGAACCTTACTTTTGATTGAGCCGTTCTGAAACACTCTTTCTGTAGAAACTGCAATTGGACATTCTGAGCGCTAAGAGGCCTATATTGGGAAAAAGAATGTCTACAAATAAAAACTACACAGAAGAATTGTGTGAAACTTCTTTCTGTTCTGTTTGTTCAACTAAAAGAGTTGAACCTTAGTTTTGATTGAGCCGTTCTGCAACACTATTTCTGTAGAAAATGCAAGTGGAGATTCGGAGCGCTAAGAGGGTAATAGTGGAAAAAGGAATGTCTCCAAATATAAACTACACAGAATCATTCTGTGAAACTTCTTTCTGATCTGTGCATTCAGCTAACAGAGTTAAACCATACTTTTGATTGAGCAGATCTGTACACTCTTTCTGTAGAAAATGCAACTGGACATTTGGAGCGCTAAGAGAGTAGTAGTGGAAAAAGGAATATATTCAAATAAAAACTACACAGAAGCATTCTGTGAAACTTCTTTCTGATCTGAGCATTCAGCTAACAGAGTTAAACCATACTTTTGATTGAGCAGTTTTGAAACACTCTGTCTGTAGAAAATGCAACTGGACATTCGTAGCATTAAGTGGGTAATAGTGGAAAAAAGAATATGTTCAAATATAAACTACACAGAAGCATTGTATGAAACTTCTTTCTGTTCTGTGCATTCAACTAACAGAGTTGAACCTTACTTTTGATTGAGCCGTTCTGAAACACTCTTTCTGTAGAAACTGCAATTGGACATTCTGAGCGCTAAGAAGCCTATATTGGGAAAAAGAATGTCTACAAATAAAAACTACACAGAAGAATTGTGTGAAACATCTTTCTGTTCTGTGCATTCAACTAACAGAGTTGAACCTTACTTTTGATTGAGCCGTTCTGAAACACTCTTTCTGTAGAAACTGCAATTGGACATTCTGAGCGTTAAGAGGCCTCTATTGGGAAAAATAATATCTTCAAATAAAAGTACACAGAAGCATTGTGTGAAACTTATTTCTGATATGTTCATTAAGCTAACAGAGTTAAACCATACTTTTGATTGCGCAGTTCTGAACACTCTTTCTGTAGAAAATGCAAGTGGACATTCGGAGCGCTAAGAGGGTAATAGTGGAAAAAGGAATATATTCAAATATAAACTACACAGTAGCATTCTGTGAAAATTCTTTCTGTTCTGTGCATTCAACTAACAGAGTTGAACCTTACTTTTGATTGAGCCGTTCTGAAACACTCTTTCTGTAGAAACTGCAATTGGACATTCTGAGCGCTAAGAGGCCAATATTGGGAAAAAGAATGTCTACAAATAAAAACTACACAGAAGAATTGTGTGAAACTTCTTTCTGTTCTGTTTGTTCAACAAAAAGAGTTGAACCTTAGTTTTGATTGAGCCGTTCTGAAACACTCTTTCTGTAGAAAATGCAAGTGGAGATTCGGAGCGCTAAGAGTGTAATAGTGGAAAAAGGAATGTCTCCAAATATAAACTACACAGAATCATTCTGTGAAACTTCTTTCTGATCTGTGCATTCAGCTAACAGAGTTAAACCATACTTTTGATTGAGCAGATCTGAACACTCTTTCTGTAGAAAATGCAACTGGACATTTGGAGCGCTAAGAGAGTAGTAGTGGAAAAAGGAATATATTCATATATAAACTACACAGAAGCCTTCTGTGAAACTTCTTTCTGATCTGAGCATTCAGCTAACAGAGTTAAACCATACTTTTGATTGAGCAGTTTTGAAACACTCTGTCTGTAGAAAATGCAACTGGACATTCGTAGCGCTAAGTGGGTAATAGTGGAAAAAAGAATATGTTCAAATATAAACTACACAGAAGCATTGTATGAAACTTCTTTCTGTTCTGTGCTTTCAACTAACAGAGTTGAACCTTACTTTTGATTGAGCCTTTCTGAAACACTCTTTCTGTAGAAACTGCAATTGGACATTCTGAGCGCTAAGAGGCCTCTATTGGGAAAAATAATATCTTCAAATAAAAACTACACAGAAGCATTGTGTGAAACTTATTTCTGATATGTTCATTAAGCTAACAGAGTTAAACCATACTTTTGATTGCGCAGTTCTGAACACTCTTTCTGTAGAAAATACAAGTGGACATTCGGAGCGCTAAGAGGGTAATACTGGAAAAAGGAATATATTCAAATATAAACTACACAGTAGCATTCTGTGAAAATTATTTCTGTTCTGTGCATTCAACTAACAGAGTTGAACCTTACTTTTGATTGAGCCGTTCTGAAACACTCTTTCTGTAGAAACTGCAATTGGACAGGCTAAGCGCTAAGAGGCCTACATTGGGAAAAAGAATATCTTCAAATAAAAACTACACAGATGCATTCTGTGAAACTTATTTCTGATCTGTAAATTCAGTTAACAGAGATAAAACATATTTTTGATTGAGCAGTTATGAAACACTCTTTTTGTAGAAAATGGAAGTGGAGATTCGGAGCGCTAAGAGGGTAACAGTGGAAAAAGGAATGTCTTCAAATATAAACTGCACAGAATCATTCGGTGAAACTTCTTTCTGATCTGTGCATTCAGCAAACAGAGTTAAACCATACTTTTGATTGAGCAGATCTGAACACTCTTTCTGTAGAAAATGCAACTGGACATTTGGAGCGCTAAGAGAGTAGTAGTGGAAAAAGGAATATATTCAAATATAAACTACACAGAAGCATTCTGTGAAACTTCTTTCTGATCTGAGCATTCAGCTAACAGAGTTAAACCATACTTTTGATTGAGCAGTTTTGAAACACTCTGTCTGTAGAAAATGCAACTGGACATTCGTAGCGCTAAGTGGGTAATAGTGGAAAAAAGAATATGTTCAAATATAAACTACACAGAAGCATTGTATGAAACATCTTTCTGTTCTGTGCATTCAACTAACAGAGTTGAACCTTACTTTTGATTGAGCCTTTCTGAAACACTCTTTCTGTAGAAACTGCAATTGGACATTCTGAGCGCTAAGAGGCCTCTATTGGGAAAAATAATATCTTCAAATAAAAACTACACAGAAGCATTGTGTGAAACTTATTTCTGATATGTTCATTAAGCTAACAGAGTTAAACCATACTTTTGATTGCGCAGTTCTGAACACTCTTTCTGTAGAAAATACAAGTGGACATTCGGAGCGCTAAGAGGGTAATACTGGAAAAAGTAATATATTCAAATATAAACTACACAGTAGCATTCTGTGAAAATTATTTCTGTTCTGTGCATTCAACTAACAGAGTTGAACCTTACTTTTGATTGAGCCGTTCTGAAACACTCTTTCTGTAGAAACTGCAATTGGACATGCTAAGCGCTAAGAGGCCTACATTGGGAAAAAGAATATCTTCAAATAAAAACTACACAGATGCATTCTGTGAAACTTATTTCTGATCTGTAAATTCAGTTAACAGAGATAAAACATATTTTTGATTGAGCAGTTATGAAACACTCTTTTTGTAGAAAATGCAAGTGGAGATTCGGAGCGCTAAGAGGGTAATAGTGGAAAAAGGAATGTCTTCAAATATAAACTACACAGAATCATTCGGTGAAACTTCTTTCTGATCTGTGCATTCAGCTAACAGAGTTAAACCATACTTTTGATTGAGCAGATCTGAACACTCTTTCTGTAGAAAATGCAACTGGACATTTGGAGCGCTAAGAGCGTAGTAGTGGAAAAAGGAATATATTCAAATATAAACTACACAGAAGCATTCTGTGAAACTTCTTTCTGATCTGAGCATTCAGCTAACAGAGTTAAACCATACATTTGATTGAGCAGTTTTGAGACACTCTGTCTGTAGAAAATTCAACTGGACATTCGTAGCGCTAAGTGGGTAATAGTGGAAAAAAGAATATGTTCTAATATAAACTACACAGAAGCATTGTATGAAACTTCTTTCTGTTCTGTGCATTCAACTAACAGAGTTGAACCTTACTTTTGATTGAGCCGTTCAGAAACACTCTTTCTGTAGAAACTGCAATTGGACATTCTGAGCGCTAAGAGGCCTATATTGGGAAAAAGAATGTCTACAAATAAAAACTACACAGAAGAATTGTGTGAAACTTCTTTCTGTTCTGTTTGTTCAACAAAAAGAGTTGAACCTTAGTTTTGATTGAGCCGTTCTGAAACACTCTTTCTGTAGAAAATGCAAGTGGAGATTCGGAGCGCTAAGAGTGTAATAGTGGAAAAAGGAATGTCTCCAAATATAAACTACACAGAATCATTCTGTGAAACTTCTTTCTGATCTGTGCATTCAGCTAACAGAGTTAAACCATACTTTTGATTGAGCAGATCTGAACCCTCTTTCTGTAGAAAATGCAACTGGACATTTGGAGCGCTAAGAGAGTAGTAGTGGAAAAAGGAATATATTCAAATATAAACTACACAGAAGCATTCTGTGAAACTTCTTTCTGATCTGAGCATTCAGCTAACAGAGTTAAACCATACTTTTGATTGAGCAGTTTTGAAACACTGTCTGTAGAAAATGCAACTGGACATTCGTAGCGCTAAGTGGGTAATAGTGGAAAAAAGAATATGTTCAAATATAAACTACACAGAAGCATTGTATGAAACTACTTTCTGTTCTGTGCTTTCAACTAACAGAGTTGAACCTTACTTTTGATTGAGCCTTTCTGAAACACTCTTTCTGTAGAAACTGCAATTGGACATTCTGAGTGCTAAGAGGCCTCTATTGGGAAAAATAATATCTTCAAATAAAAACTACACAGAAGCATTGTGTGAAACATATTTCTGATATGTTCATTAAGCTAACAGAGTTAAACCATACTTTTGATTGCGCAGTTCTGAACACTCTTTCTGTAGAAAATACAAGTGGACATTCGGAGCGCTAAGAGGGTAATACTGGAAAAAGGAATATATTCAAATATAAACTACACAGTAGCATTCTGTGAAAATTATTTCTGTTCTGTGCATTCAACTAACAGAGTTGAACCTTACTTTTGATTGAGCCGTTCTGAAACACTCTTTCTGTAGAAACTGCAATTGGACAGGCTAAGCGCTAAGAGGCCTACATTGGGAAAAAGAATATCTTCAAATAAAAACTACACAGATGCATTCTGTGAAACTTATTTCTGATCTGTAAATTCAGTTAACAGAGATAAAACATATTTTTGATTGAGCAGTTATGAAACACTCTTTTTGTAGAAAATGCAAGTGGAGATTCGGAGCGCTAAGAGGGTAACAGTGGAAAAAGGAATGTCTTCAAATATAAACTGCACAGAATCATTCGGTGAAACTTCTTTCTGATCTGTGCATTCAGCTAACAGAGTTAAACCATACTTTTGATTGAGCAGATCTGAACACTCTTTCTGTAGAAAATGCAACTGGACATTTGGAGCGCTAAGAGCGTAGTAGTGGAAAAAGGAATATATTCTAATATAAACTACACAGAAGCATTCTGTGAAACTTCTTTCTGATCTGAGCATTCAGCTAACAGAGTTAAACCATACTTTTGATTGAGCAGTTTTGAAATACTCTGTCTGTAGAAAATGCAACTGGACATTCGTAGCGCTAAGTGGGTAATAGTGGAAAAAAGAATATGTTCAAATATAAACTACACAGAAGCATTGTATGAAACTTCTTTCTGTTCTGTGCATTTAACTAACAGAGTTGAACCTTACTTTTGATTGAGCCGTTCAGAAACACTCTTTCTGTAGAAACTGCAATTGGACATTCTGAGCGCTAAGAGGCCTATATTGGGAAAAAGAATGTCTACAAATAAAAACTACACAGAAGAATTGTGTGAAACTTCTTTCTGTTCTGTTTGTTCAACTAAAAGAGTTGAACCTTAGTTTTGATTGAGCCGTTCTGAAACACTCTTTCTGTAGAAAATGGAAGTGGAGATTCGGAGCGCTAAGAGGGTAATAGTGGAAAAAGGAATGTCTCCAAATATAAACTACACAGAATCATTCTGTGAAACTTCTTTCTGATCTGTGCATTCAGCTAACAGAGTTAAACCATACTTTTGATTGAGCAGATCTGAACACTCTTTCTGTAGAAAATGCAACTGGACATTTGGAGCGCTAAGAGAGTAGTAGTGGAAAAAGGAATATATTCAAATAAAAACTACACAGAACCATTCTGTGAAACTTCTTTCTGATCTGAGCATTCAGCTAACAGAGTTAAACCATACTTTTGATTGAGCAGTTTTGAAACACTCTGTCTGTAGAAAATGCAACTGGACATTCGTAGCGCTAATTGGGTAATAGTGGAAAAAAGAATATGTTCAAATATAAACTACACAGAAGCATTGTATGAAACTTCTTTCTGTTCTGTGCATTCAACTAACAGAGTTGAACCTTACTTTTGATTGAGCCTTTCTGAAACACTCTTTCTGTAGAAACTGCAATTGGACATTCTGAGCGCTAAGAGGCCTCTATTGGGAAAAATAATATCTTCAAATAAAAACTACACAGAAGCATTGTGTGAAACTTATTTCTGATATGTTCATTAAGCTAACAGAGTTAAACCATACTTTTGATTGCGCAGTTCTGAACACTCTTTCTGTAGAAAATGCAAGTGGACATTCGGAGCGCTAAGAGGGTAATAGTGGAAAAAGGAATATATTCAAATATAAACTACACAGTAGCATTCTGTGAAAATTCTTTCTGTTCTGTGCATTCAACTAACAGAGTTGAACCTTACTTTTGATTGAGCCGTTCTGAAACACTCTTTCTGTAGAAACTGCAATTTGACATGCTAAGCGCTAAGAGGCCTACATTGGGAAAAAGAATATCTTCAAATAAAAACTACACAGATGCATTCTGTGAAACTTATTTCTGTTCTGTAAATTCAGTTAACAGAGATAAAACATATTTTTGATTGAGCAGTTATGAAACACTCTTTTTGTAGAAAATGCAAGTGAAGATTCGGAGCGCTAAAAGGATAATAGTGGAAAAAGGAATGTCTTCAAATATAAACTACACAGAATCATTCGGTGAAACTTCTTTCTGATCTGTGCATTCAGCTAACAGAGTTAAACCATACTTTTGATTGAGCAGATCTGAACACTCTTTCTGTAGAAAATGCAACTGGACATTTGGAGCGCTAAGAGCGTAGTAGTGGAAAAAGGAATATATTCAAATATAAACTGCACAGAAGCATTCTGTGAAACTTCTTTCTGATCTGAGCATTCAGCTAACAGAGTTAAACCATACTTTTGATTGAGCAGTTTTGAAACACTCTGTCTGTAGAAAATGCAACTGGACATTCGTAGCGCTAAGTTGGTAATAGTGGAAAAAAGAATATGTTCAAATATAAACTACACAGAAGCATTGTATGAAACTTCTTTCTGTTCTGTGCATTCAACTAACAGAGTTGAACCTTACTTTTGATTGAGCCTTTCTGAAACACTCTTTCTGTAGAAACTGCAATTGGACATTCTGAGCGCTAAGAGGCCTCTATTGGGAAAAATAATATCTTCAAATAAAAACTACACAGAAGCATTGTGTGAAACTTATTTCTGATATGTTCATTAAGCTAACAGAGTTAAACCATACTTTTGACTGCGCAGTTCTGAACACTCTTTCTGTAGAAAATGCAAGTGGACATTCGGAGTGCTAAGAGGGTAATAGTAAAAAAAGGAATATATTCAAATATAAACTACACAGAAGCATTGTATGAAACTTCTTTCTGTCCTCTGCATTCAACTAACAGAGTTGAACCTTACTTTTGATTGAGCCGTTCTGAAACACTCTTTCTGTAGAAACTGCAATTGGACATTCTGAGCGCTAAGAGGCCTATGTTGGGAAAAATAATATCTTCAAATAAAAACTACACAGAAGCATTGTATGAAACTTCGTTCTGTTCTGTGCATTCAACTAACAGAGTTGAACCTTACTTTTGATTGAGCCGTTCTGAAACACTCTTTCTGTAGAAACTGCAATTGGACATTCTGAGCGCTAAGAGGCCTATATTGGGAAAAAGAATGTCTACAAATAAAAACTACACAGAAGAATTGTGTGAAACATCTTTCTGTTCTGTTTGTTCAACTAAAAGTGTTGAACCTTAGTTTTGATTGAGCCGTTCTGAAACACTCTTTCTGTAGAAAATGCAAGTGGAGATTCGGAGCGCTAAGAGGGTAATAGTGGAAAAAGGAATGTCTCCAAATATAAACTACACAGAATCATTCTGTGAAACTTCTTTCTGATCTGTGCATTCAGCTAACAGAGTTAAACCATACTTTTGATTGAGCAGATCTGAACACTCTTTCTGTAGAAAATGCAACTGGACATTTGGAGCGCTAAGAGAGTAGTAGTGGAAAAAGGAATATATTCAAATATAAACTACACAGAAGCATTCTGTGAAACTTCTTTCTGATCTGAGCATTCAGCTAACAGAGTTAAACCATACTTTTGATTGAGCAGTTTTGAAACACTCTGTCTGTAGAAAATGCAACTGAACATTCGTAGGGCTAAGTGGGTAATAGTGGAAAAAAGAATATGTTCAAATATAAACTACACAGAATCATTGTATGAAACTTCTTTCTGTTCTGTGCATTCAACTAACAGAGTTGAACCTTACTTTTGATTGAGCCTTTCTGAAACACTCTTTCTGTAGAAACTGCAATTGGACATTCTGAGCGCTAAGAGGCGTATATTGGGAAAAATAATATCTTCAAATAAAAACTACACAGAAGCATTGTGTGAAACATATTTCTGATATGTTCATTAAGCTAACAGAGTTAAACCATACTTTTGATTGCGCAGTTCTGAACACTCTTTCTGTAGAAAATACAAGTGGACATTCGGAGCGCTAAGAGGGTAATACTGGAAAAAGGAATATATTCAAATATAAACTACACAGTAGCATTCTGTGAAAATTATTTCTGTTCTGTGCATTCAACTAACAGAGTTGAACCTTACTTTTGATTGAGCCGTTCTGAAACACTCTTTCTGTAGAAACTGCAATTGGACAGGCTAAGCGCTAAGAGGCCTACATTGGGAAAAAGAATATCTTCAAATAAAAACTACACAGATGCATTCTGTGAAACTTATTTCTGATCTGTAAATTCAGTTAACAGAGATAAAACATATTTTTGATTGAGCAGTTATGAAACACTCTTTTTGTAGAAAATGCAAGTGGAGATTCGGAGCGCTAAGAGGGTAACAGTGGAAAAAGGAATGTCTTCAAATATAAACTGCACAGAATCATTCGGTGAAACTTCTTTCTGATCTGTGCATTCAGCTAACAGAGTTAAACCATACTTTTGATTGAGCAGATCTGAACACTCTTTCTGTAGAAAATGCAACTGGACATTTGGAGCGCTAAGAGCGTAGTAGTGGAAAAAGGAATATATTCTAATATAAACTACACAGAAGCATTCTGTGAAACTTCTTTCTGATCTGAGCATTCAGCTAACAGAGTTAAACCATACTTTTGATTGAGCAGTTTTGAAATACTCTGTCTGTAGAAAATGCAACTGGACATTCGTAGCGCTAAGTGGGTAATAGTGGAAAAAAGAATATGTTCAAATATAAACTACACAGAAGCATTGTATGAAACTTCTTTCTGTTCTGTGCATTTAACTAACAGAGTTGAACCTTACTTTTGATTGAGCCGTTCAGAAACACTCTTTCTGTAGAAACTGCAATTGGACATTCTGAGCGCTAAGAGGCCTATATTGGGAAAAAGAATGTCTACAAATAAAAACTACACAGAAGAATTGTGTGAAACTTCTTTCTGTTCTGTTTGTTCAACTAAAAGAGTTGAACCTTAGTTTTGATTGAGCCGTTCTGAAACACTCTTTCTGTAGAAAATGGAAGTGGAGATTCGGAGCGCTAAGAGGGTAATAGTGGAAAAAGGAATGTCTCCAAATATAAACTACACAGAATCATTCTGTGAAACTTCTTTCTGATCTGTGCATTCAGCTAACAGAGTTAAACCATACTTTTGATTGAGCAGATCTGAACACTCTTTCTGTAGAAAATGCAACTGGACATTTGGAGCGCTAAGAGAGTAGTAGTGGAAAAAGGAATATATTCAAATAAAAACTACACAGAACCATTCTGTGAAACTTCTTTCTGATCTGAGCATTCAGCTAACAGAGTTAAACCATACTTTTGATTGAGCAGTTTTGAAACACTCTGTCTGTAGAAAATGCAACTGGACATTCGTAGCGCTAATTGGGTAATAGTGGAAAAAAGAATATGTTCAAATATAAACTACACAGAAGCATTGTATGAAACTTCTTTCTGTTCTGTGCATTCAACTAACAGAGTTGAACCTTACTTTTGATTGAGCCTTTCTGAAACACTCTTTCTGTAGAAACTGCAATTGGACATTCTGAGCGCTAAGAGGCCTCTATTGGGAAAAATAATATCTTCAAATAAAAACTACACAGAAGCATTGTGTGAAACTTATTTCTGATATGTTCATTAAGCTAACAGAGTTAAACCATACTTTTGATTGCGCAGTTCTGAACACTCTTTCTGTAGAAAATGCAAGTGGACATTCGGAGCGCTAAGAGGGTAATAGTGGAAAAAGGAATATATTCAAATATAAACTACACAGTAGCATTCTGTGAAAATTCTTTCTGTTCTGTGCATTCAACTAACAGAGTTGAACCTTACTTTTGATTGAGCCGTTCTGAAACACTCTTTCTGTAGAAACTGCAATTTGACATGCTAAGCGCTAAGAGGCCTACATTGGGAAAAAGAATATCTTCAAATAAAAACTACACAGATGCATTCTGTGAAACTTATTTCTGTTCTGTAAATTCAGTTAACAGAGATAAAACATATTTTTGATTGAGCAGTTATGAAACACACTTTTTGTAGAAAATGCAAGTGAAGATTCGGAGCGCTAAAAGGATAATAGTGGAAAAAGGAATGTCTTCAAATATAAACTACACAGAATCATTCGGTGAAACTTCTTTCTGATCTGTGCATTCAGCTAACAGAGTTAAACCATACTTTTGATTGAGCAGATCTGAACACTCTTTCTGTAGAAAATGCAACTGGACATTTGGAGCGCTAAGAGCGTAGTAGTGGAAAAAGGAATATATTCAAATATAAACTGCACAGAAGCATTCTGTGAAACTTCTTTCTGATCTGAGCATTCAGCTAACAGAGTTAAACCATACTTTTGATTGAGCAGTTTTGAAACACTCTGTCTGTAGAAAATGCAACTGGACATTCGTAGCGCTAAGTTGGTAATAGTGGAAAAAAGAATATGTTCAAATATAAACTACACAGAAGCATTGTATGAAACTTCTTTCTGTTCTGTGCATTCAACTAACAGAGTTGAACCTTACTTTTGATTGAGCCTTTCTGAAACACTCTTTCTGTAGAAACTGCAATTGGACATTCTGAGCGCTAAGAGGCCTCTATTGGGAAAAATAATATCTTCAAATAAAAACTACACAGAAGCATTGTGTGAAACTTATTTCTGATATGTTCATTAAGCTAACAGAGTTAAACCATACTTTTGACTGCGCAGTTCTGAACACTCTTTCTGTAGAAAATGCAAGTGGACATTCGGAGTGCTAAGAGGGTAATAGTAAAAAAAGGAATATATTCAAATATAAACTACACAGAAGCATTGTATGAAACTTCTTTCTGTCCTCTGCATTCAACTAACAGAGTTGAACCTTACTTTTGATTGAGCCGTTCTGAAACACTCTTTCTGTAGAAACTGCAATTGGACATTCTGAGCGCTAAGAGGCCTATATTGGGAAAAAGAATGTCTACAATTAAAAACTACACTGAAGAATTTTGTGAAACTTCTTTCTGTTCTGTTTGTTCAACTAAAAGAGTTGAACCTTAGTTTTGATTGAGCCGTTCTGAAACACTCTTTCTGTAGAAAATGCAAGTGGAGATTCGGAGTGCTGAGAGGGTAATAGTTTAAAAAGGAATGTCTCCAAATATAAACTACACAGAATCATTCTGTGAAACTTCTTTCTGATCTGTGCATTCAGCTAACAGAGTTAAACCATACTTTTGATTGAGCAGATCTGAACACTCTTTCTGTAGAAAATGCAACTGGACATTTGGAACGCTAAGAGAGTAGTAGTGGAAAAAGGAATATATTCAAATATAAACTACACAGAAGCATTCTGTGAAACTTCTTTCTGATCTGAGCATTCAGTTAACAGAGTTAAACCATACTTTTGATTCAGCAGTTTTGAAACACTCTGTCTGTAGAAAATGCAACTGGACATTCGTAGCGCTAAGTGGGTAATAGTGGAAAAAAGAATATATTCAAATATAAACTACACAGAAGCATTGTATGAAACTTCTTTCTGTTCTGTGCATTCAACTAACAGAGTTGAACCTTACTTTTGATTGAGCCTTTCTGAAACACTTTTTCTGTAGAAACTGCAATTGGACATTCTGAGCGCTAAGAGGCCTATGTTGGGAAAAATAATATCTTCAAATAAAAACTACACAGAAGCATTGTATGAAACTTCGTTCTGTTCTGTGCATTCAACTAACAGAGTTGAACCTTACTTTTGATTGAGCCGTTCTGAAACTCTCTTTCTGTAGAAACTGCAATTGGACATTCTGAGCGCTAAGAGGCCTATATTGGGAAAAAGAATGTCTACAAATAAAAACTACACAGAAGAATTGTGTGAAACATCTTTCTGTTCTGTTTGTTCAACTAAAAGTGTTGAACCTTAGTTTTGATTGAGCCGTTCTGAAACACTCTTTCTGTAGAAAATGCAAGTGGAGATTCGGAGCGCTAAGAGGGTAATAGTGGAAAAAGGAATGTCTCCAAATATAAACTACACAGAATCATTCTGTGAAACTTCTTTCTGATCTGTGCATTCAGCTAACAGAGTTAAACCATACTTTTGATTGAGCAGATCTGAACACTCTTTCTGTAGAAAATGCAACTGGACATTTGGAGCGCTAAGAGAGTAGTAGTGGAAAAAGGAATATATTCAAATATAAACTACACAGAAGCATTCTGTGAAACTTCTTTCTGATCTGAGCATTCAGCTAACAGAGTTAAACCATACTTTTGATTGAGCAGTTTTGAAACACTCTGTCTGTAGAAAATGCAACTGAACATTCGTAGGGCTAAGTGGGTAATAGTGGAAAAAAGAATATGTTCAAATATAAACTACACAGAATCATTGTATGAAACTTCTTTCTGTTCTGTGCATTCAACTAACAGAGTTGAACCTTACTTTTGATTGAGCCTTTCTGAAACACTCTTTCTGTAGAAACTGCAATTGGACATTCTGAGCGCTAAGAGGCGTATATTGGGAAAAATAATATCTTCAAATAAAAACTACACAGAAGCATTGTGTGAAACTTATTTCTGATATGTTCATTAAGCTAACAGAGTTAAACCATACTTTTGATTGCGCAGTTCTGAACACTCTTCCTGTAGAAAATGCAAGTGGACATTCGGAGCGCTAAGAGGGTAATAGTGGAAAAAGGAATATATTCAAATATAAACTACACAGTAGCATTCTGTGAAAATCTTTCTGTTCTGTGCATTCAACTAACAGAGTTGAACCTTACTTTTGATTGAGCCGTTCTGAAACACTCTTTCTGTAGAAACTGCAATTGGACATGCTAAGCGCTAAGAGGCCTACATTGGGAAAAAGAATATCTTCAAATAAAAACTACACAGATGCATTCTGTGAAACTTATTTCTGATCTGTAAATTCAGTTAACAGAGATAAAACATATTTTTGATTGAGCAGTTATGAAACACTCTTTTTGTAGAAAATGCAAGTGGAGATTCGGAGCGCTAAGAGGGTAATAGTGGAAAAAGGATTATGTCTTCAAATATAAACTACACAGAATCATTCGGTGAAACTTCTTTCTGATCTGTGCATTCAGCTAACAGAGTTAAACCATACTTTTGATTGAGCAGATCTGAACACTCTTTCTGTAGAAAATGCAACTGGACATTTGGAGCGCTAAGAGCGTAGTAGTGGAAAAAGGAATATATTCAAATATAAACTACACAGAAGCATTCTGTGAAATTTCTTTCTGATCTGAGCATTCAGCTAACAGAGTTAAACCATACTTTTGATTGAGCAGTTTTGAAACACTCTGTCTGTAGAAAATGCAACTGGACATTCGTAGCGCTAAGTGGGTCATAGTGGAAAAAAGAATATGTCAAATATAAACTACACAGAAGCATTGTATGAAACTTCTTTCTGTTCTGTGCATTCAACTAACAGAGTTGAACCTTACTTTTGATTGAGCCGTTCTGAAACACTCTTTCTGTAGAAACGGCAATTGGACATTCTGAGCGCTAAGAGGCCTATATTGGGAAAAAGAATGTCTACAAATAAAAACTACACAGAAGAATTGTGTGAAACTTCTTTCTGTTCTGTTTGTTCAACTAAAAGAGTTGAACCTTAGTTTTGATTGAGCCGTACTGAAACACTCTTTCTGTAGAAAATGCAAGTGGAGATTCGGAGCGCTAAGAGGGTAATAGTGGAAAAAGGAATGTCTCCAAATATAAACTACACAGAATCATTCTGTGAAACTTCTTTCTGATCTCTGCATTCAGCTAACAGAGTTAAACCATACTTTTGATTGAGCAGATCTGAACACTCTTTCTGTAGAAAATGCAAGTGGACATTTGGAGCGCTAAGAGTGTAGTAGTGGAAAAAGATATATATTCAAATATAAACTACACAGAAGCATTCTGTGAAACTTCTTTCTGATCTGAGCATTCAGCTAACAGAGTTAAACCATACTTTTGATTGAGCAGTTTTGAAACACTCTGTCTGTAGAAAACGCAACTGGACATTCGTAGCGCTAAGTGGGTAATAGTGGAAAAAAGAATATGTTCAAATATAAACTACACAGAAGCATTGTATGAAACTTCTTTCTGTTCTGTGCATTCAACTAACAGAGTTGAACCCTACTTTTGATTGAGCCGTTCTGAAAGACTCTTTCTGTAGAAACTGCAATTTGACATTCTGAGCGCTAGGAGGCCTATATTGGGAAAAGAATGTCTACAAATAAAAACTACACAGAAGAATTGTGTGAAACATCTTTCTGTTCTGTTTGTTCAACTAAAAGACTTGAACCTTAGTTTTGATTGAGCCGTTCTGAAACACTCTTTCTGTAGAAAATGCAAGTGGAGATTCGGAGCGCTAAGAGGGCAATAGTGGAAAAAGGAATGTCTCCAAATATAAACTACACAGAATCATTCTGTGAAACTTCTTTCTGATCCGTGCATTCAGCTAACAGAGTTAAACCATACTTTTGATTGAGCAGATCTGAACACTCTTTCTGTAGAAAATGCAACTGGACATTTGGAGCGCTAAGAGAGTAGTAGTGGAAAAAGGAATATATTCAAATATAAACTACACAGAAGCATTCTGTGAAACTTCTTTCTGATCTGAGCATTCAGCTAACAGAGTTAAACCATACTTTTGATTGAGCAGTTTTGAAACACTCTGTCTGTAGAAAATGCAACTGGACATTCGTAGCGCTAAGTGGGTAATAGTGGAAAAAAGAATATGTTCAAATATAAACTACACAGAAGCATTGTATGAAACTTCTTTCTGTTCTGTGCATTCAACTAACAGTGTTGAACCTTACTTTTGATTGAGCCTTTCTGAAACACTCTTTCTGTAGAAACTGCAATTGGACATTCTGAGCGCTAAGAGGCCTATATTGGGAAAA
Source organism: Symphalangus syndactylus (assembly GCF_028878055.3). Taxonomy (NCBI): domain Eukaryota; kingdom Metazoa; phylum Chordata; class Mammalia; order Primates; family Hylobatidae; genus Symphalangus; species Symphalangus syndactylus. The sequence continues at coordinate 4,769,119 of NC_072445.2, read as the reverse complement.
ATAGTATCTTCAAATAAAAACTACACAGAAGCATTGTGTGAAACTTATTTCTGATATGTTCATTAAGCTAACAGAGTTAAACCATACCTTTGATTGCGCAGTTCTGAACACTCTTTCTGTAGAAAATGCAAGTGGACATTCGGAGCGCTAAGAGGGTAATAGTGGAAAAAGGAATATATTCAAATATAAACTACACAGTAGCATTCTGTGAAAATTCTTTCTGTTGTGTGCATTCAACTAACAGAGTTGAACCTTACTTTTGATTGAGCCGTTCTGAAACACTCTTTCTGTAGAAACTGCAATTGGACATGCTAAGCGCTAAGAGGCCTACATTGGGAAAAAGAATATCTTCAAATAAAAACTACACAGATGCATTCTGTGAAACTTATTTCTGATCTGTAAATTCAGTTAACAGCGATAAAACATATTTTTGATTGAGCAGTTATGAAACACTCTTTTTGTAGAAAATGCAAGTGGAGATTCGGAGCGCTAAGAGGGTAATAGTGGAAAAAGGAATGTCTTCAAATATAAACTACACAGAATCATTCGGTGAAACTTCTTTCTTATCTGTGCATTCAGCTAACAGAGTTAAACCATACTTTTGATTGAGCAGATCTGAACAATCTTTCTCTGGAAAATGCCACTGGACATTTGGAGCGCTAAGAGCGTAGTAGTGGTAAAAGGAATATATTCAAATATAAACTACACAGAAGCATTCTGTGAAACTTCTTTCTGATCTGAGCATTCAGCTAACAGAGTTAAACCATACTTTTGATTGAGCAGTTTTTAAACACTCTGTCTGTAGAAAATGCAACTGGACATTCGTAGCGCTAAGTGGGTAATAGTGGAAAAAAGAATATGTTCAAATATAAACTACACAGAAGCATTGTATGAAACTTCTTTCTGTTCTGTGCATTCAACTAACAGAGTTGAACCTTACTTTTGATTGAGCCGTTCTGAAACACTCTTTCTGTAGAGACTGCAATTGGACATTCTGAGCGCTAAGAGGCCTATATTGGGAAAAAGAATGTCTACAAATAAAAACTACACAGAAGAATTGTGTGAAACTTCTTTCTGTTCTGTTTGTTCAACTAAAAGAGTTGAACCTTAGTTTTGATTGAGCCGTACTGAAACACTCTTTCTGTAGAAAATGCAAGTGGAGATTCGGAGCGCTAAGAGGGTAATAGTGGAAAAAGGAATGTCTCCAAATATAAACTACACGGAATCATTCTGTGAAACTTCTTTCTGATCTGTGCATTCAGCTAACAGAGTTAAACCATACTTTTGATTGAGCAGATCTGAACACTCTTTCTGTAGAAAATGCAAGTGGACATTTGGAGCGCTAAGAGAGTAGTAGTGGAAAAAGGAATATATTCAAATATAAACTACACAGAAGCATTCTGTGAAACTTCTTTCTGATCTGAGCATTCAGCTAACAGAGTTAAACCATACTTTTGATTGAGCAGTTTTGAAAAACTCTGTCTGTAGAAAATGCAACTGGACATTCGTAGCGCTAAGTGGGTAAAAGTGGAAAAAAGAATATGTTCAAATATAAACTACACAGAAGCATTGTATGAAACTTCTTTCTGTTCTGTGCATTCAACTAACAGAGTTGAACCTTACTTTTGATTGAGCCGTTCTGAAACACTCTTTCTGTAGAAACTGCAATTGGACATTCTGAGCGCTAGGAGGCCTATATTGGGAAAAAGAATGTCTACAAATAAAAACTACACAGAAGAATTGTGTGAAACATCTTTCTGTTCTGTTTGTTCAACTAAAAGTGTTGAACCTTAGTTTTGATTGAGCCGTTCTGAAACACTCTTTCTGTAGAAAATGCAAGTGGAGATTCGGAGCGCTAAGAGGGTAATAGTGGAAAAAGGAATGTCTCCAAATATAAACTACACAGAATCATTCTGTGAAACTTCTTTCTGATCTGTGCATTCAGCTAACAGAGTTAAACCATACTTTTGATTGAGCAGATCTGAACACTCTTTCTGTAGAAAATGCAACTGTACATTTGTAGCGCTAAGAGAGTAGTAGTGGAAAAAGGAATATATTCAAATATAAACTACACAGAAGCATTCTGTGAAACTTCTTTCTGATCTGAGCATTCAGCTAACAGAGTTAAACCATACTTTTGATTGAGCAGTTTTGAAACACTCTGTCTGTAGAAAATGCAACTGGACATTCGTAGCGCTAAGTGGGTAATAGTGGAAAAAAGAATATGTTCAAATATAAACTACACAGAAGCATTGTATGAAACTTCTTTCTGTTCTGTGCATTCAACTAACAGAGTTGAACCTTACTTTTGATTGAGCCTTTCTGAAACACTCTTTCTGTAGAAAATGCAATTGGACATTCTGAGCGCTAAGAGGCGTATATTGGGAAAAATAATATCTTCAAATAAAAACTACACAGAAGCATTGTGTGAAACTTATTTCTGATATGTTCATTAAGCTAACAGAGTTAAACCATACTTTTGATTGCGCAGTTCTGAACACTCTTTCTGTAGAAAATGCAAGTGGACATTCGGAGCGCTAAGAGGGTAATAGTGGAAAAAGGAATATATTCAAATATAAACTACACAGTAGCATTCTGTGAAAATTCTTTCTGTTCTGTGCCTTCAACTAACAGAGTTGAACCTTACTTTTGATTGAGCCGTTCTGAAACACTCTTTCTGTAGAAACTGCAATTGGACATGCTAAGCGCTAAGAGGCCTACATTGGGAAAAAGAATATCTTCAAATAAAAACTACACAGATGCATTCTGTGAAACTTATTTCTGATCTGTAAATTCAGTTAACAGAGATAAAACATATTTTTGATTAAGCAGTTATGAAACACTCTTTTTGTAGAAAATGCAAGTGGAGATTCGGAGCGCTAAGAGGGTAATAGTGGAAAAAGGAATGTCTTCAAATATAAACTACACAGAATCATTCGGTGAAACTTCTTTCTGATCTGTGCATTCAGCTAACAGAGTTAAAACATACTTTTGATTGAGCAGATCTGAACACTCTTTCTGTAGAAAATGCAACTGGACATTTGGAGCGCTAAGAGCGTAGTAGTGGAAAAAGGAATATATTCAAATATAAACTACACAGAAGCATTCTATGAAACTTATTTCTGATCTGAGCATTCAGCTAACAGAGTTAAACTATACTTTTGATTGAGCAGTTTTGAAACTCTCTGTCTGTAGAAAATGCAACTGGACATTCGTAGCGCTAAGTGGGTAATAGTGGAAATAAGAATATGTTCAAATATAAACTACACAGAAGCATTGTATGAAACTTCTTTCTGTTCTGTGCATTCAACTAACAGAGTTGAACCTTACTTTTGATTGAGCCGTTCTGAAACACTCTTTCTGTAGAAACTGCAATTGGACATTCTGAGCGCTAGGAGGCCCATATTGGGAAAAAAAATGTCTACAAATAAAAACTACACAGAAGCATTGTGTGAAACTTATTTCTGTTCTGTTTGTTCAACTAAAAGTGTTGAACCTTAGTTTTGATTGAGCCGTTCTGAAACACTCTTTCTGTAGAAAATGCAAGTGGAGATTCGGAGCGCTAAGAGGGTAATAGTGGAAAAAGGAATGTCTCCAAATATAAACTACACAGAATCATTCTGTGAAACTTCTTTCTGATCTGTGCATTCAGCTAACAGAGTTAAACCATACTTTTGATTGAGCAGATCTGAACACTCTTTCTGTAGAAAATGCAACTGGACATTTGGAGCGCTAAGAGAGTAGTAGTGGGAAAAGGAATATATTCAAATATAAACTACACAGAAGCATTCTGTGAAACTTCTTTCTGATCTGAGCATTCAGCTAACAGAGTTAAACCATACTTTTGATTGAGCAGTTTTGAAACACTCTGTCTGTAGAAAATGCAACTGGACATTCGTAGCGCTAAGTGGGTAATAGTGGAAAAAAGAATATGTTCAAATATAAGCTACACAGAAGCATTGTATGAAACTTCTTTCTGTTCTGTGCATTCAACTAACAGAGTTGAACCTTACTTTTGATTGAGCCTTTCTGAAACACTCTTTCTGTAGAAACTGCAATTGGACATTCTGAGCGCTAAGAGGCCTATATTGGGAAAAATAATATCTTCAAATAAAAACTACACAGAAGCATTGTGTGAAACTTATTTCTGATATGTTCATTAAGCTAACAGAGTTAAACCATACTTTTGATTGTGCAGTTCTGAACACTCTTTCTGTAGAAAATGCAAGTGGACATTCGGAGCGCTAAGAGGGTAATAGTGGAAAAAGGAATATATTCAAATATAAACTACACAGTAGCATTCTGTGAAAATTCTTTCTGTTCTGTGCATTCAACTAACAGAGTTGAACCTTACTTTTGATTGAGCCGTTCTGAAAAACTCTTTCTGTAGAAACTGCAATTGGACATGCTAAGCGCTAAGAGGCCTACATTGGGAAAAAGAATATCTTCAAATAAAAACTACACAGATGCATTCTGTGAAACTTATTTCTGATCTGTAAATTCAGTTAACAGAGATAAAACATATTTTTGATTGAGCAGTTATGAAACACTCTTTTTGTAGAAAATACAAGTGGAGATTCAGAGCGCTAAGAGTGTAATAGTGGAAAAAGGAATGTCTTCAAATATAAACTACACAGAATCATTCGGTGAAAATTCTTTCTGATCTGGGCATTCAGCTAACAGAGTTAAACCACACTTTTGATTGAGCAGATCTGAACACTCTTTCTGTAGAAAATGCAACTGGACATTTGGAGCGCTAAGAGCTTAGTAGTGGAAAAAGGAATATATTCAAATATAAACTACACAGAAGCATTCTGTGAAACTTCTTTCTGATCTGAGCATTCAGCTAACATAGTTAAACCATACTTTTGATTGAGCAGTTTTGAAACACTCTGTCTGTAGAAAATGCAACTGGACATTCGTAGCGCTAAGTGGGTAATAGAGGAAAAAAGAATATGTTCAAATATAAACTACACAGAAGCATTGTATGAAACTTCTTTCTGTTCTGTGCATTCAACTAACAGAATTGAACCTTACTTTTGATTGAGCCGTTCTGAAACACTCTTTCTGTAGAAACTGCAATTGGACATTCTGAGCGCTAGGAGGCCTATATTGGGAAAAAGAATGTCTACAAATAAAAACTACACAGAAGAATTTTGTGAAACTTCTTTCTGTTCTGTTTGTTCAACTAAAAGAGTTGAACCTTCGTTTTGATTGAGCCGTTCTGAAACATTCTTTCTGTAGAAAATGCAAGTGGAGATTCGGAACGCTAAGAGGGTAATAGTGGAAAAAGGAATGTCTCCAAATATAAACTACACAGAATCATTCTGTGAAACTTCTTTCTGATCTGTGCATTCAGCTAACAGAGTTAAACCACACTTTTGATTGAGCAGATCTGAACACTCTTTCTGTAGAAAATGCAACTGGACATTTGGAGCGCTAAGAGGATAGTAGTGGAAAAAGGAATATATTCAAATATAAACTACACAGAAGCATTCTGTGAAACTTCTTTCTGATCTGAGCATTCAGCTAACAGAGTTAAACCATACTTTTGATTGAGCAGTTTTGAAACACTCTGTCTGTAGAAAATGCAACTGGACATTCGTAGCGCTAAGTGGGTAATAGTGGAAAAAAGAATATGTTCAAATATAAACTACACAGAAGCATTGAATGAAACTACTTTCTGTTCAGCGCATTCAATTAACAGAGTTGAACCATACATTTGATTGAGCCTTTCTGAAACACTCTTTCTGTAGAAACTGCAATTGGACATTCTGAGCGCTAAGAGGCCTCTATAGGGAAAAATAATATCTTCAAATAAAAACTACACAGAAGCATTGTGTGAAACTTATTTCTGATATGTTCATTAAGCTAACAGAGTTAAACCATACTTTTGATTGCGCAGTTCTGAACACTCTTTCTGTAGAAAATGCAAGTGGACATTCGGAGCGCTAAGAGGGTAATAGTGGAAAAAGGAATATATTCAAATATAAACTACACAGTAGCATTCTGCGAAAATTCTTTCTGTTCTGTGCATTCAACTAACAGAGTTGAACCTTACTTTTGATTGAGCCGTTCTGAAACACTCTTTCTGTAGAAACTGCAATTGGACATGCTAAGCGCTAAGAGGCCTACATTGGGAAAAAGAATATCTTCAAATAAAAACTACACAGATGCATTCTGTGAAACATATTTCTGATCTGTAAGTTCAGTTAACAGAGATAAAACATATTTTTGATTGAGCAGTTATGAAACACTCTTTTTGTAGAAAATGCAAGTGGAGATTCGGAACGCAAGATGGTAATAGTGGAAAAAGGAATGTCTTCAAATATAAACTACACAGAATCATTCTGTGAAACATCTTTCTGATCTGTGCATTCAGCTAACAGAGTTAAACCATACTTTTGATTGAGCAGATCTGAACACTCTTTCTGTAGAAAATGCAACTGGACATTTGGAGCGCTAAGTGCGTAGTAGTGGAAAAAGGAATATATTCTAATATAAACTACACAGAAGAATTCTGTGAAACTTCTTTCTGATCTGAGCATTCAGCTAACAGAGTTAAAACATACTTTTGATTGAGCAGTTTTGAAACACTCTGTCTGTAGAAAATGCAACTGGACATTCGTAGCGCTAAGTGGGTAATAGTGGAAAAAAGAATATGTTCAAACATAAACTACACAGAAGCATTGTATGAAACTTCTTTCTTTTCTGTGCATTCAACTAACAGAGTTGAACCTTACTTTTGATTGAGCCGTTCTGAAACACTCTTTCTGTAGAGACTGCAATTGGACATTCTGAGCGCTAAGAGGCCTATATTGGGAAAAAGAATGTCTACAAATAAAAACTACACAGAAGAATTGTGTGAAACTTCTTTCTGTTCTGTTTGTTCAACTAAAAGAGTTGAACCCTAGTTTTGATTGAGCCGTACTGAAACACTCTTTCTTTAGAAAATGCAAGTGGAGATTCGGAGCGCTAAGAGGGTAATAGTGGAAAAAGGAATGTCTCCAAATATAAACTACACAGAATCATTCTGTGAAACTTCTTTCTGATCTGTGCATTCAGCTAACAGAGTTAAACCATACTTTTGATTGAGCAGATCTGAACACTCTTTCTGTAGAAAATGCAACTGGACATTTGGAGCGCTAAGAGAGTAGTAGTGGAAAAAGGAACATATTCAAATATAAACTACACAGAAGCATTCTGTGAAACTACTTTCTGATCTGAGCATTCAGCTAACAGAGTTAAATCATACTTTTGATTGAGCAGTTTTGAAACACTCTGTCTGTAGAAAATGCAACTGGACATTCGTAGCACTAAGTGGGTAATAGTGGAAATAAGAATATATTCAAATATAAACTACACAGAAGCATTGTATGAAACTTCTTTCTGTTCTGTGCATTCAACTAACAGAGTTGAATCTTACTTTTGATTGAGCCTTTCTGAAACACTCTTTCTGTAGAAACTGCAATTGGACATTCTGAGCGCTAAGAGGCCTATATTGGGAAAAATAATATCTTCAAATAAAAACTACACAGAAGCATTGTGTGAAACTTATTTCTGATATGTTCATTAAGCTAACAGAGGTAAACCATACTTTTGATTGCGCAGTTCTGAACACTCTTTCTGTAGAAAATGCAAGTGGACATTCGGAGCGCTAAGAGGGTAATAGTGGAAAAAGGAATATATTCAAATATAAACTACACAGTAGCATTCTGTGAAAATTCTTTCTGTTCTGTGCATTCAACTAACAGAGTTGAACCTTACTTTTGATTGAGCCGTTCTGAAACACTCTTTCTGTAGAAACTGCAATTGGACATGCTAAGCGCTAAGAGGCCTACATTGGGAAAAAGAATATCTTCAAATAAAAACTACACAGATGCATTCTGTGAAACTTATTTCTGATCTGTAAATTCAGTTAACAGAGATAAAACATATTTTTGATTGAGCAGTTATGAAACAATCTTTTTGTAGAAAATGCAAGTGGAGATTCAGAGCGCTAAGAGGGTAATAGTGGAAAAAGTAATGTCTTCAAATATAAACTACACAGAATCATTCGGTGAAACTTCTTTCTGATCTGTGCATTCAGCTAACAGAGTTAAACCATACTTTTGATTGAGAAGATCTGAACACTCTTTCTGTAGAAAATGCAACTGGACATTTGGAGCGCTAAGAGCGTAGTAGTGGAAAAAGGAATATATTCAAATATAAACTACACAGAAGCATTCTGTGAAACTTCTTTCTGATCTGAGCATTCAGCTAACAGAGTTAAACCATACTTTTGATTGAGCAGTTTTGAAACACTCTGTCTGTAGAAAATGCAACTGGACTTTCGTAGCACTAAGTGGGTAATAGTGGAAAAAAGAATATGTTCAAATATAAACTACACAGAAGCATTTTATGAAACTTCTTTCTGTTCTGTGCATTCAACTAACAGAGTTGAACCTTACATTTGATTGAGCCTTTCTGAAACACTCTTTCTGTAGAAACTGCAATTGGACATTCTGAGCGCTAAGAGGCCTCTATTGGGAAAAATAATATCTTCAAATAAAAACTACACAGAAGCATTGTGTGAAACTTATTTCTCATATGTTCATTAAGCTAACAGAGTTAAACCATACTTTTGATTGCGCAGTTCTGAACACTCTTTCTGTAGAAAATGCAAGTGGACATTCGGAGCGCTAAGAGGGTAATAGTGGAAAAAGGAATATATTCAAATATAAACTACACAGGAGCATTCTGTGAAAATTCTTTCTGTTCTGTGCATTCAACTAACAGAGTTGAACCTTACTTTTGATTGAGCCGTTCTGAAACACTCTTTCTGTAGAAACTGCAATTGGACATGCCAAGCGCTAAGAGGCCTACATTGGGAAAAAGAATATCTTCAAATAAAAACTACACAGATGCATTCTGTGAAACTTATTTCTGATCTGTAATTTCAGTTAACAGAGATAAAACATATTTTTGATTGAGCAGTTATGAAACACTCTTTTTGTAGAAAATGCAAGTGGAGATTCGGAGCGCTAAGAGGGTAATAGTGGAAAAAGGAATGTCTTCAAATATAAACTACACAGAATCATTCGGTGAAACTTCTTTCTGATCTGTGCATTCAGCTAACAGAGTTAAACCATACTTTTGATTGAGCAGATCTGAACACTCTTTCTGTAGAAAATGCAACTGGACATTTGGAGCGCAAAGAGCGTAGTAGTGGAAAAAGGAATATATTCAAATATAAACTACACAGAAGCATTCTGTGAAACTTCTTTCTGATCTGAGCATTCAGCTAACTGAGTTAAACCATACTTTTGATTGAGCAGTTTTGAAACACTCTGTCTGTAGAAAATGCAACTGGACATTCGTAGCGCTAAGTGGGTAATAGTGGAAAAAAGAATATGTTCAAATATAAACTACACAGAAGCATTGTATGAAACTTCTTTCTGTTCTGTGCATTCAACTAACAGAGTTGAACCTTACTTTTGATTGAGCCGTTCTGAAACACTCTTTCTGTAGAAACTGCAATTGGACATTCTGAGCGCTAAGAGGCCTATATTGGGAAAAAGAATGTCTACAAATAAAAACTACACAGAAGAATTGTGTGAAACTTCTTTCTGTTCTGTTTGTTCAACTAAAAGAGTTGAACCTTAGTTTTGATTGAGCCGTTCTGAAACACTCTTTCTGTAGAAAATGCAAGTGGAGATTCGGAGCGCTAAGAGGGTAATAGTGGAAAAAGGAATGTCTCCAAATATAAACTACACAGAATCATTCTGTGAAACTTCTTTCTGATCTGTGCATTCAGCTAACAGAGTTAAACCATACTTTTGATTGAGCAGATCTGAACACTCTTTCTGTAGAAAATGCAAGTGGACATTTGGAGCGCTAAGAGAGTAGTACTGGAAAAACGAATATATTCAAATATAAACTACACAGAAGCATTCTGTGAAACTTCTTTCTGATCTGAGCATTCAGCTAACAGAGTTAAACCATACTTTTGATTGAGCAGTTTTGAAACACTCTGTCTGTAGAAAATGCAACTGGACATTCGTAGCGCTAAGTGGGTAATAGTGGAAAAAAGAATATGTTCAAATATAAACTACACAGAAGCATTATATGAAACTTCTTTCTGTTCTGTGCATTCAAGTAACAGAGTTGAACGTTACTTTTGATTGAGCCTTTCTGAAACACTCTTTCTGTAGAAACTGCAATTGGACATTCTGAGCGCTAAGAGGCCTATATTGGGAAAAATAATATCTTCAAATAAAAACTACACAGAAGCATTGTGTGAAACTTATTTCTGATATGTTCATTAAGCTAACAGAGTTAAACCATACTTTTGATTGCGCAGTTCTGAACACTCTTTCTGTAGAAAATGCAAGTGGACATTCGGAGCGCTAAGAGGGTAATAGTGGAAAAAGGAATATATTCAAATATAAACTACACAGTAGCATTCTGTGAAAATTCTTTCTGTTCTGTGCATTCAACTAACAGAGTTGAACCTTACTTTTGATTGAACCGTTCTGAAACACTCTTTCTGTAGAAACTGCAATTGGACATTCTCAGCGCTAAGAGGCCTACATTGGGAAAAAGAATATCTTCAAATAAAAACTACACAGATGCATTCTGTGAAACTTATTTCTGATCTGTAAATTCAGTTAACAGAGATAAAACATATTTTTGATTGAGCAGTTATGAAACACTCTTTTTGTAGAAAATGCAAGTGGAGATTCGGAGCGCTAAGAGGGTAATAGTGAAAAAGGAATGTCTTCAAATATAAACTACACAGAATCATTCGGTGAAACTTCTTTCTGATCTGTGCATTCAGCTAACAGAATTAAACCATACTTTTGATTGAGCAGATCTGAACACTCTTTCTGTAGAAAATGCAACTGGACATTTGGAGCGCTAAGAGCGTAGTAGTGGAAAAAGGAATATATTCAAATATAAACTACACAGAAGCATTCTGTGAAACTTCTTTCTGATCTGAGCATTCAGCTAACAGAGTTAAACCATACTTTTGATTGAGAAGTTTTGAAACACTCTGTCTGTAGAAAATGCAACTGCACATTCGTAGCGCTAAGTGGGTAATAGTGGAAAAAAGAATATGTTCAAATATAAACTACACAGAAGCATTGTATGAAACTTCTTTCTGTTCTGTGCATTCAACTAACAGAGTTGAACCTTACTTTTGATTGAGCCGTTCTGAAACCCTCTTTCTGTAGAAACTGCAATTGGACATTCTGAGCGCTAAGAGGCCTATATTGGGAAAAAGAATGTCTACAAATAAAAACTACACAGAAGAATTGTGTGAAACTTCTTTCTGTTCTGTTTGTTCAACTAAAAGAGTTGAACCTTAGTTTTGATTGAGCCGTTCTGAAACACTCTTTCTGTAGAAAATGCAAGTGGAGATTCGGAGCTCTAAGTGGGTAATAGTGGAAAAAGGAATGTCTCCAAATATAAACTACACAGAATCATTCTGTGAAACTTCTTTCTCATCTGTGCATTCAGCTAAAAGAGTTAAATCATACTTTTGATAGAGCAGATCTGAACACTCTTTCTGTAGAAAATGCAACTGGACATTTGGAGCGCTAAGAGAGTAGTAGTGGAAAAAGGAATATATTCAAATATAAACTACACAGAAGCATTCTGTGAAACTTCTTTCTGATCTGAGCATTCAGCTAACAGAGTTAAACCATACTTTTGATTGAGCAGTTTTGAAACACTCTGTCTGTAGAAAATGCAACTGGACATTCGTAGCGCTAAGTGGGTAATAGTGGAAAAAAGAATATGTTCAAATATAAACTACACAGAAGCATTATATGAAACTTCTTTCTGTTCTGTGCATTCAACTAACAGAGTTGAACCTTAATTTTGATTGAGCCTTTCTGAAACACTCTTTCTGTAGAAACTGCAATTGGACATTCTGAGCGCTAAGAGGCCTATATTGGGAAAAATAATATCTTCAAATAAAAACTACACAGAAGCATTGTGTGAAACTTATTTCTGATATGTTCATTAAGCTAACAGAGTTAAACCATACTTTTGATTGCGCAGTTCTGAACACTCTTTCTGTAGAAAATGCAAGTGGACTTTCGGAGCGCTAAGAGGGTAATAGTGGAAAAAGGAATATATTCAAATATAAACTACACAGTAGCATTCTGTGAAAATTCTTTCTGTTCTGTGCATTCAACTAACAGAGTTGAACCTTACTTTTGATTGAGCCGTTCTGAAACACTCTTTCTGTAGAAACTGCAATTGGACATGCTAAGCGCTATGAGGCCTACATTGGGAAAAAGAATATCTTCAAATAAAAACTACACAGATGCATTCTGTGAAACTTATTTCTGATCTGTAAATTCAGTTAACAGAGATAAAACATATTTTTGATTGAGCAGTTATGAAACACTCTTTTTGTAGAAAATGCAAGTGGAGATACGGAGCGCTAAGTGGGTAATAGTGGAAAAAGGAATGTCTTCAAATATAAACTACACAGAATCATTCGGTGAAACTTCTTTCTGATCTGTGCATTCAGCTAACAGAGTTAAACCATACTTTTGATTGAGCAGATCTGAACACTCTTTCTGTAGAAAATGCAACTGGACATTTGGAGCGCTAAGAGCGTAGTAGTGGAAAAAGGAATATATTCAAATATAAACTACACAGAAGCATTCTGTGAAACTTCTTTCTGATCTGAGCATTCAGCTAACAGAGTTAAACCATACTTTTGATTGAGCAGTTTTGAAACACTCTGTCTGTAGAAAATGCAACTGGACATTCGTAGCGCTAAGTGGGTAATAGTGGAAAAAAGAATATGTTCAAATATAAACTACACAGAAGTATTGTATGAAACTTCTTTCTGTTCTGTGCATTCAACTAACAGAGTTGAACCTTACTTTTGATTGAGCCGTTCTGAAACACTCTTTCTGTAGAAACTGCAATTGGACATTCTGAGCGCTAAGAGGCCTCTATTGGGAAAAATAATATCTTCAAATAAAAACTACACAGAAGCATTGTGTGAAACTTATTCCTGATATGTTCATTAAGCTAACAGAGTTAAACCATACTTTTGATTGCGCAGTTCTGAACACTCTTTCTGTAGAAAATGCAAGTGGACATTCGGAGCGCTAAGAGGGTAATAGTGGAAAAAGGAATATATTCAAATATAAACTACACAGTAGCATTCTGTGAAAATTCTTTCTGTTCTGTGCATTCAACTAACAGAGTTGAACCTTACTTTTGATTGAGCCGTTCTGAAACACTCTTTCTGTAGAAACTGCAATTGGACATGCTAAGCGCTAAGAGGCCTACATTGGGAAAAAGAATATCTTCAAATAAAAACTACACAGATGCATTCTGTGAAACTTATTTCTGATCTGTAAATTCAGTTAACAGTGATAAAACATATTTTTGATTGAGCAGTTATGAAACACTCTTTTTGTAGAAAATGCAAGTGGAGATTCGGAGCGCTAAGAGGGTAATAGTGGAAAAAGGAATGTCTTCAAATATAAACTACACAGAATCATTCGGTGAAACTTCTTTCTGATCTGTGCATTCAGCTAACAGAGTTAAACCATACTTTTGATTGAGCAGATCTGAACACTCTTTCTGTAGAAAATGCAACTGGACATTTGGAGCGCTAAGAGCGTAGTAGGGGAAAAAGGAATATATTCAAATATAAACTACACAGAATCATTCTGTGAAACTTCTTTCTGATCTGAGCATTCAGCTAACAGAGTTAAACCATACTTTTGATTGAGCAGTTTTGAAACACTCTGTCTGTAGAAAATGCAACTGGACATTCGTAGCGCTAAGTGGGTAATAGTGGAAAAAAGAATATGTTCAAATATAAACTACACAGAAGCATTGTATGAAACTTCTTTCTGTTCTGTGCATTCAACTAACAGAGTTGAACCTTACTTTTGATTGAGCCGTTCTGAAACACTCTTTCTGTAGAAACTGCAATTGGACATTCTGAGCGCTAAGAGGCCTATATTGGGAAAAAGAATGTCTACAAATAAAAACTACACAGAAGAATTGTGTGAAACTTCTTTCTGTTCTGTTTGTTCAACTAAAAGAGTTGAACCTTAGTTTTGATTGAGCCGTTCTGAAACACTCTTTCTGTAGAAAATGCAAGTGGAGATTCGGAGCGCTAAGAGGGTAATAGTGGAAAAAGGAATGTCTCCAAATATAAACTACACAGAATCATTCTGTGAAACTTCTTTCTCATCTGTTCATTCAGCTAACAGAGTTAAACCATACTTTTGATTGAGCAGATCTGAACACCCTTTCTGTAGAAAATGCAACTGGACATTTGGAGCGCTAGGAGAGTAGTAGTGGAAAAAGGAATATATTCAAATATAAACTACACAGAAGCATTCTGTGAAACTTCTTTCTGATCTGAGCATTCAGCTAACAGAGTTAAACAATACTTTTGATTGAGCAGTTTTGAAACACTCTGTCTGTAGAAAATGCAACTGGACATTCGTAGCGCTAAGTGGGTAATAGTGGAAAAAAGAATATGTTCAAATATAAACTACACAGTAGCATTGTATGAAACTACTTTCTGTTCTGTGCATTCAACTAACAGAGTTGAACCTTACTTTTGATTGAGCCTTTCAGAAACACTCTTTCTGTAGAAACTGCAATTGGACATTCTGAGCGCTGAGGCCTCTATTGGGAAATATAATATCTTCAAATAAAAACTACACAGAAGCATTGTGTGAAACTTATTTCTGATATGTTCATTAAGCTAACAGAGTTAAACCATACTTTTGATTGCGGAGTTCTGAACACTCTTTCTGTAGAAAATGCAAGTGGACTTTCGGAGCGCTAAGAGGGTAATAGTGGAAAAAGGAATATATTCAAATATAAACTACACAGTAGCATTCTGTGAAAATTCTTTCTGTTCTGTGCATTCAACTAACAGAGTTGAACCTTACTTTTGATTGAGCCGTTCTGAAACACTCTTTCTGTAGAAACTGCAATTGGACATGCTAAGCGCTAAGAGGCCTACATTGGGAAAAAGAATATCTTCAAATAAAAACTACACAGATGCATTCTGTGAAACTTATTTCTGATCTGTAAATTCAGTTAACAGAGATAAAACATATTTTTGATTGAGCAGTTATGAAACCCTCTTTTTGTAGAAAATGCAAGTGGAGATTCGGAGCGCTAAGAGGGTAGTAGTGGAAAAAGGAATGTCTTCAAATATAAACTACACAGAATCATTCGGTGAAACTTCTTTCTGATCTGTGCATTCAGCTAACAGAGTTAAACCATACTTTTGATTGAGCAGATCTGAACACTCTTTCTGTAGAAAATGCAACTGGACATTTGGAGCGCTAAGAGCGTAGTAGTGAAAAAGGAATATATTCAAATATAAACTACACAGAAGCATTCTGTGAAACTTTTTCTGATCTGAGCATTCAGCTAACAGAGTTAAACCATACTTTTGATTGAGCAGTTTTGAAACACTCTGTCTGTAGAAAATGCAACTGGACATTCGTAGCGCTAAGTGGGTAATAGTGGAAAAAATAATATGTTCAATTATAAACTACACAGAAGCATTGTATGAAACTTCTTTCTGTTCTGTGCATTCAACTAACAGAGTTGAACCTTACTTTTGATTGAGCCGTTCTGAAACACTCTTTCTGTAGAAACTGCAATTGGACATTCTGAGCGATAAGAGGCCTATATTGGGAAAAAGAATGTCTACAAATAAAAACTACACAGAAGAATTGTGTGAAACTTCTTTCTGTTCTGTTTGTTCAACTAAAAGAGTTGAACCTTAGTTTTGATTGAGCCGTTCTGAAACACTCTTTCTGTAGAAAATGCAAGTGGAGATTCGGAGCGCTAAGAGGGTAATAGTGGAAAAAGGAATGTCTCCAAATATAAACTACACAGAATCATTCTGTGAAACTTCTTTCTGATCTGTGCATTCAGCTAACAGAGTTAAACCATACTTTTGATTGAGCAGATCTGAACACTCTTTCTGTAGAAAATGCAACTGGACATTTGGAGCGCTAAGAGAGTAGTAGTGGAAAAAGGAATATATTCAAATATAAACTACACAGAAGCATTCTGTGAAACTTCTTTCTGATCTGAGCATTCAGCTAACAGAGTTAAACCATACTTTTGATTGAGCAGTATTGAAACACTCTGTCTGTAGAAAATGCAACTGGACATTCGTAGCGCTAAGTGGGTAATAGTGGAAAAAAGAATATGTTCAAATATAAACTACACAGAAGCATTGTATGAAACTTCTTTCTGTTCTGTGCATTCAACTAACAGAGTTGAACCTTACTTTTGATTGAGCCTTTCTGAAACACTCTTTCTGTAGAAACTGCAATTGGACATTCTGAGCGCTAAGAGGCCTCTATTGGGAAAAATAATATCTTCAAATAAAAACTACACAGAAGCATTGTGTGAAACTTATTTCTGATATGTTCATTAAGATAACAGAGTTAAACCATACTTTTGATTGCGCAGTTCTGAACACTCTTTCTGTAGAAAATGCAAGTGGACATTCGGAGCGCTAAGAGGGTAATAGTGGAAAAAGGAATATATTCAAATATAAACTACACAGTAGCATTCTGTGAAAATTCTTTCTGTTCTGTGCATTCAACTAACAGAGTTGAACCTTACTTTTGATTGAGCCGTTCTGAAACACTCTTTCTGTAGAAACTGCAATTGGACATGCTAAGCGCTTAAAGGCCTACATTGGGAAAAAGAATATCTTCAAATAAAAACTACACAGATGCATTCTGTGAAACTTATTTCTGATCTGTAAATTCAGTTAACAGAGATAAAATATATTTTTGATTGAGCAGTTATGAAACACTCTTTTTGTAGAAAATGCAAGTGGAGATTCGGAGCGCTAAGAGGGTAATAGTGGAAAAAGGAATGTCTTCAAATATAAACTACACAGAATCATTCGGTGAAACTTCTTTCTGATCTGTGCATTCAGCTAACAGAGTTAAACCATACTTTTGATTGAGAAGATCTGAACACTCTTTCTGTAGAAAATGCAACTGGACATTTGGAGCGCTAAGAGCGTAGTAGTGGAAAAAGGAATATATTCAAATATAAACTACACAGAAGCATTCTGTGAAACTTCTTTCTGATCTGAGCATTCAGCTAACAGAGTTAAACCATACTTTTGATTGAGCAGTTTTGAAACACTCTGTCTGTAGAAAATGCAACTGGACATTCGTAGCGCTAAGTGGGTAATAGTGGAAAAAAGAATATGTTCAAATATAAACTACACAGAAGCATTGTATGAAACTTCTTTCTGTTCTGTGCATTCAACTAACAGAGTTGAACCTTACTTTTGATTGAGCCGTTCTGAAACACTCTTTCTGTAGAAACTGCAATTGGAAATTCTTAGCGCTAAGAGGCCTATATTGGGAAAAAGAATGTCTACAAAAAAAAACTACACAGAAGAATTGTGTGAAACTTCTTTCTGTTCTGTTTGTTCAACTAAAAGAGTTGAACCTTAGTTTTGATTGAGCCGTTCTGAAACACTCTTTCTGTAGAAAATGCAAGTGGAGATTCGGAGCGCTAAGAGGGTAATAGTGGAAAAAGGAATGTCTCCAAATATAAACTACACAGAATCATTCTGTGAAACTTCTTTCTGATCTGTGCATTCAGCTAACAGAGTTAAACCATACTTTTGATTGAGCAGATCTGAACACTCTTTCTGTAGAAAATGCAACTGGACATTTGGAGCGCTAAGAGAGTAGTAGTGGAAAAAGGAATATATTCAAATATAAACTACACAGAAGCATTCTGTGAAACTTCTTTCTGATCTGAGCATTCAGCTAACAGAGTTAAACCATACTTTTGATTGAGCAGTTTTGAAACACTCTGTCTGTAGAAAATGCAACTGGACATTCGTAGCGCTAAGTGGGTAATAGTGGAAAAAAGAATATGTTCAAATATAAACTACACAGAAGCATTGTATGAAACTTCTTTCTTTTCTGTGCATTCAACTAACAGAGTTGAACCTTACTTTTGATTGAGCCGTTCTGAAACACTCTTTCTGTAGAGACTGCAATTGGACATTCTGAGCGCTAAGAGGCCTATATTGGGAAAAAGAATGTCTACAAATAAAAACTACACAGAAGAATTGTGTGAAACTTCTTTCTGTTCTGTTTGTTCAACTAAAAGAGTTGAACCCTAGTTTTGATTGAGCCGTACTGAAACACTCTTTCTGTAGAAAATGCAAGTGGAGATTCGGAGCGCTAAGAGGGTAATAGTGGAAAAAGGAATGTCTCCAAATATAAACTACACAGAATCACTCTGTGAAACTTCTTTCTCATCTGTGCATTCAGCTAACAGAGTTAAACCATACTTTTGATTGAGCAGATCTGAACACTCTTTCTGTAGAAAATGCAACTGGACATTTGGAGCGCTAAGAGACTAGTAGTGGAAAAAGGAACATATTCAAATATAAACTACACAGAAGCATTCTGTGAAACTTCTTTCTGATCTGAGCATTCAGCTAACAGAGTTAAACCATACTTTTGATTGAGCAGTTTTGAAACACTCTGTCTGTAGAAAATGCAACTGGACATTCGTAGCGCTAAGTGGGTAATAGTGGAAATAAGAATAGGTTCAAATATAAACTACACAGAAGCATTGTATGAAACTTCTTTCTGTTCTGTGCATTCAACTAACAGAGTTGAACCTTACTTTTGATTGAGCCTTTCTGAAACACTCTTTCTGTAGAAACTGCAATTGGACATTCTGAGCGCTAAGAGGCCTATATTGGGAAAAATAATATCTTCAAATAAAAACTACACAGAAGCATTGTGTGAAACTTATTTCTGATATGTTCATTAAGCTAACAGAGTTAAACCATACTTTTGATTGCGCAGTTCTGAACACTCTTTCTGTTGAAAATGCAAGTGGACATTCGGAGCGCTAAGAGGGTAATAGTGGAAAAAGGAATATATTCAAATATAAACTACACAGTAGCATTCTGTGAAAATTCTTTCTGTTCTGTGCATTCAACTAACAGAGTTGAACCTTACTTTTGATTTAGCCGTTCGGAAACACTCTTTCTCTAGAAACTGCAATTGGACATGCTAAGCGCTAAGAGGCCTACATTGGGAAAAAGAATATCTTCAAATAAAAACTACACAGATGCATTCTGTGAAACTTATTTCTGATCTGTAAATTCAGTTAACAGAGATAAAACATATTTTTGATTGAGCAGTTATGAAACAATCTTTTTGTAGAAAATGCAAGTGGAGATTCAGAGCGCTAAGAGGGTAATAGTGGAAAAAGTAATGTCTTCAAATATAAACTACACAGAATCATTCGGTGAAACTTCTTTCTGATCTGTGCATTCAGCTAACAGAGTTAAACCATACTTTTGATTGAGAAGATCTGAACACTCTTTCTGTAGAAAATGCAACTGGACATTTGGAGCGCTAAGAGCGTAGTAGTGGAAAAAGAAATATATTCAAATATAAACTACACAGAAGCATTCTGTGAAACTTCTTTCTGATCTGAGCATTCAGCTAACAGATTTAAACCATACTTTTGATTGAGCAGTTTTGAAACACTCTGTCTGTATAAAATGCAACTGGACATTCGTAGCGCTAAGTGGGTAATAGTGGAAAAAAGAATATGTTCAAATATAAACTACACAGAAGCATTGTATGAAACTTCTTTCTGTTCTGTGCATTCAACTAACAGAGTTGAACCTTACTTTTGATTGAGCCTTTCTGAAACACTCTTTCTGTAGAAACTGCAATTGGACATTCTGAGCGCTAAGAGGCCTATATTGGGAAAAATAATATCTTCAAATAAAAACTACACAGAAGCATTGTGTGAAACTTATTTCTGATATGTTCATTAAGCTAACAGAGTTAAACCATACTTTTGATTGCGCAGTTCTGAACACTCTTTCTGTAAAAAATGCAAGTGGACATTCGGAGCGCTAAGAGGGTAATAGTGGAAAAAGGAATATATTCAAATATAAACTACACAGTAGCATTCTGTGAAAATTCTTTCTGTTCTGTGCATTCAACTAACAGAGTTGAACCTTACTTTTGATTGAACCGTTCTGAAACACTCTTTCTGTAGAAAATGCAATTGGACATGCTCAGCGGTAAGAGGCCTACATTGGGAAAAAGAATATCTTCAAATAAAAACTACACAGATGCATTCTGTGAAACTTATTTCTGATCTGTAAATTCAGTTAACAGAGATAAAACATATTTTTGATTGAGCAGTTATGAAACACTCTTTTTGTAGAAAATGCAAGTGGAGATTTGGAGCGCTAAGAGGGTAATAGTGGAAAAAGGAATGTCTTCAATTATAAACTACACAGAATCATTCGGTGAAACTTCTTTCTGATCTGTGCATTCAGCTAACAGAGTTAAACCATACTTTTGATTGAGCAGATCTGAACACTCTTTCTGTAGAAAATGCAACTGGACATTTGGAGCGCTAAGAGCGTAGTAGTGGAAAAAGGAATATATTCAAATATAAACTACACAGAAGCATTCTGTGAAACTTCTTTCTGATCTGAGCATTCAGCTAACAGAGTTAAACCATACTTTTGATTGAGCAGTTTTGAAACACTATGTCTGTAGAAAATGCAACTGGACATTCGTAGCGCTAAGTGGGTAATAGTGGAAAAAAGAATATGTTCAAATATAAACTACACAGAAGCATTGTATGAAACTTCTTTCTGTTCTGTGCATTCAACTAACAGAGTTGAACCTTACTTTTGATTGAGCCGTTCTGAAACACTCTTTCTGTAGAAACTGCAATTGGACATTCTGAGCGCTAAGAGGCCTATATTGGGAAAAAGAATGTCTACAAATAAAAACTACACAGAAGAATTGTGTGAAACTTCTTTCTGTTCTGTTTGTTCAACTAAAAGAGTTGAACCTTAGTTTTGATTGAGCCGTTCTGAAACACTCTTTCTGTAGAAAATGCAAGTGGAGATTCGGAGCGCTAAGAGGGTAATAGTGGAAAAAGGAATGTCTCCAAATATAAACTACACAGAATCATTCTGTGAAACTTCTTTCTGATCTGTGCATTCAGCTAACAGAGTTAAACCATACTTTTGATTGAGCAGATCTGAACACTCTTTCTGTAGAAAATGCAACTGGACATTTGGAACGCTAAGAGAGTAGTAGTGGAAAAAGGAATATATTCAAATATAAACTACACAGAAGCATTCTGTGAAACTTCTTTCTGATCTGAGCATTCAGCTAACAGAGTTAAACCATACTTTTGATTGAGCAGTTTTGAAACTCTCTGTCTGTAGATAATGCAACTGGACATTCGTAGCGCTAAGTGGGTAATAGTGGAAAAAATATGTTCAAATATAAACTACACAGAAGCATTGTATGAAACTTCTTTCTGTTGTGTGCATTCAACTAACAGAGTTGAACCTTACTTTTGATTGAGCCGTTCTGAAACACTCTTTCTGTAGAAACTGCAATTGGACATTCTGAGCGCTAAGAGGCCTCTATTGTGAAAAATAATATCTTCAAATAAAAACTACATAGAAGCATTGTGTGAAACTTATTTCTGATATGTTCATTAAGCTAACAGAGTTAAACCATACTTTTGATTGCGCAGTTCTGAACACTCTTTCTGTAGAAAATGCAAGTGGACATTCGGAGCGCTAAGAGGGTAATTGTGGAAAAAGGAATATATTCAAATATAAACTACACAGTAGCATTCTGTGAAAATTCTTTCTGTTCTGTGCATTCAACTAACAGAGTTGAACCTTACTTTTGATTGAGCCGTTCTGAAACACTCTTTCTGTAGAAACTGCAATTGGACATGCTAAGCGCTAAGAGGCCTACATTGGGAAAAAGAATATCTTCAAATAAAAACTACACAGATGCATTCTGTGAAACTTATTTCTGATCTGTAAATTCAGTTAACAGAGATAAAACATATTTTTTATTGAGCAGTTATGAAACACTCTTTTTGTAGAAAATGCAAGTGGAGATTCGGAGCGCTAAGAGGGTAATAGTGGAAAAAGGAATGTCTTCAAATATAAACTACACAGAATAATTCGGTGAAACTTCTTTCTGATCTGTGCATTCAGCTAACAGAGTTAAACCATACTTTTGATTGAGCAGATCTGAACACTCTTTCTGTAGAAAATGCAACTGGACATTTGGAGCGCTAAGAGCGTAGTAGTGGAAAAAGGAATATATTCAAATATAAACTACACAGAAGCATTCTGTGAAACTTCTTTCTGATCTGAGCATTCAGCTAACAGAGTTAAACCATACTTTTGATTGAGCAGTTTTGAAACACTCTGTCTGTAGAAAATGCAACTGGACATTCGTAGCGCTAAGTGGGTAATAGTGGAAAAAAGAATATGTTCAAATATAAACTACACAGAAGCATTGTATGAAACTTCTTTCTGTTCTGTGCATTCAACTAACAGAGTTGAACCTTACTTTTGATTGAGCCGTTCTGAAACACTCTTTCTGTAGAAACTGCAATTGGACATTCTGAGCGCTAAGAGGCCTATATTGGGAAAAAGAATGTCTACAAATAAAAACTACACAGAAAAATTGTGTGAAACTTCTTTCTGTTCTGTTTGTTCAACTAAAAGAGTTGAACCTTAGTTTTGATTGAGCCGTTCTGAAACACTCTTTCTGTAGAAAATGCAAGTGGAGATTCGGAGCGCTAAGAGGGTAATAGTGGAAAAAGGAATGTCTCCAAATATAAACTACACAGAATCATTCTGTGAAACTTCTTTCTGATCTGTGCATTCAGCTAACAGAGTTAAACCATACTTTTGATTGAGCAGATCTGAACACTCTTTCTGTAGAAAATGCAACTGGACATTTGGAGCGCTAAGAGAGTAGTAGTGGAAAAAGGAATATATTCAAATATAAACTACACAGAAGCATTCTGTGAAACTTCTTTCTGATCTGAGCATTCAGCTAACAGAGTTAAACCATACTTTTGATTGAGCAGTTTTGAAACACTCTGTCTGTAGAAAATGCAACTGGACATTCGTAGCGCTAAGTGGGTAATAGTGGAAAAAAGAATATGTTCAAATATAAACTACACAGAAGCATTGTATGAAACTTCTTTCTGTTCTGTGCATTCAACTAACAGAGTTGAACCTTACTTTTGATTGAGCCTTTCTGAAACACTCTTTCTGTAGAAAATGCAATTGGACATTCTGAGCGCTAAGAGGCGTATATTGGGAAAAATAATATCTTCAAATAAAAACTACACAGAAGCATTGTGTGAAACTTATTTATGATATGTTCATTAAGCTAACAGAGTTAAACCATACTTTTGATTGCGCAGTTCTGAACACTCTTTCTGTAGAAAATGCAAGTGGACATTCGGAGCGCTAAGAGGGTAATAGTGGAAAAAGGAATATATTCAAATATAAACTACACAGTAGCATTCTGTGAAAATTCTTTCTGTTCTGTGCATTCAACTAACAGAGTTGAACCTTACTTTTGATTGAGCCGTTCTGAAACACTCTTTCTGTAGAAACTGCAATTGGACATGCTAAGCGCTAAGAGGCCTACATTGGGAAAAAGAATATCTTCAAATAAAAACTACACAGATGCATTCTGTGAAACTTATTTCTGATCTGTAAATTCAGTTAACAGAGATAAAACATATTTTTGATTGAGCAGTTATGAAACACTCTTTTTGTAGAAAATGCAAGTGGAGATTCGGAGCGCTAAGAGGGTAATAGTGGAAAAAGGAATGTCTTCAAATATAAACTACACAGAATCATTCGGTGAAACTTCTTTCTGATCTGTGCATTCAGCTAACAGAGTTAAACCATACTTTTGATTGAGCAGATCTGAACACTCTTTCTGTAGAAAATGCAACTGGACATTTGGAGCGCTAAGAGCGTAGTAGTGGAAAAAGGAATATATTCAAATATAAACTACACAGAAGCATTCTGTGAAACTTCTTTCTGATCTGAGCATTCAGCTAACAGAGTTAAACCATACTTTTGATTGAGCAGTTTTGAAACACTCTGTCTGTAGAAAATGCAACTGGACATTCGTAGCGCTAAGTGGGTAATAGTGGAAAAAAGAATATGTTCAAATATAAACTACACAGAAGCATTGTATGAAACTTCTTTCTGTTGTGTGTGCATTCAACTAACAGAGTTGAACCTTACTTTTGTTTGAGCCATTCTGAAAAACTCTTTCTGTAGAAACTGCAATTGGACATTCTGAGCGCTAGGAGGCCTATATTGGTAAAAAGAATGTCTACAAATAAAAACTACACAGAAGAATTGTGTGAAACAACTTTCTGTTCTGTTTGTTCAACTAAAAGAGTTGAACCTTAGTTTTGATGGAGCCATTCTGAAACACTCTTTCTGTAGAAAATGCAAGTGGAGAGTCGGAGCGCTAAGAGGGTTATAGTGGAAAAAGGAATGTCTCCAAATATAAACTACACAGAATCATTCTGTGAAACTTCTTTCTGATCTGTGCATTCAGATAACAGAGATAAACCATAGTTTTGATTGAGCAGATCTGAACACTCTTTCTGTAGAAAATGCAACTGGACATTTGGAGCGCTAAGAGAGTAGTAGTGGAAAAAGGAATATATTCAAATATAAACTACACAGAAGCATTCTGTGAAACTTCTTTCTGATCTGAGCATTCAGCTAACAGAGTTAAACCATACTTTTGATTGAGCAGTTTTGAAACACTCTGTCTGTAGAAAATGCAACTGGACATTCGTAGCGCTAAGTGGGTAATAGTGGAAAAAAGAATATGTTCAAATATAAACTACACAGAAGCATTGTATGAAACTTCTTTCTGTTCTGTGCATTCAACTAACAGAGTTGAACCTTACTTTTGATTGAGCCTTTCTGAAACACTCTTTCTGTAGAAATTGCAATTGGACATTCTGAGCGCTAAGAGGCCTCTATTGGGAAAAATAATATCTTCAAATAAAAACTACACAGAAGCATTGAGTGAAACTTATTTCTGATATGTTCTTTAAGCTAACAGAGTTAAACCATACTTTTGATTGCGGAGTTCTGAACACTGTTTCTGTAGAAAATGCTAGTGGACATTCGGAGCGCTAAGAGGGTAATAGTGGAAAAAGGAATATATTCAAATATAAACTACACAGTAGCATTCTGTGAAAATCCTTTCTGTTCTGTGCATTCAACTAACAGAGTTGAACCTTACTTTTGATTGAAGCGTTCTGAAACACTCTTTCTGTAGAAACTGCAATTGGACATGCTAAGCGCTAAGAGGCCTACATTGGGAAAAAGAATATCTTCAAATAAAAACTACACAGATGCATTCTGTGAAACTTATTTCTGATCTGTAAATTCAGTTAACAGAGATAAAATATATTTTTGATTGAGCAGTTATGAAACACTCTTTTTGTAGAAAATGCAAGTGGAGATTCGGAGCGCTAAGAGGGTAATAGTGGAAAAAGGAATGTCTCCAAATATAAACTACACAGAATCATTCGGTGAAACTTCTTTCTGATCTGTGCATTCAGCTAACAGAGTTAAACCATACTTTTGATTGAGCAGATCTGAACACTCTTTCTGTAGAAAATGCAACTGGACATTTGGAGCGCTAAGAGCGTAGTAGTGGAAAAAGGAATATATTCAAATATAAACTACACAGAAGCATTCTGTGAAACTTCTTTCTGATCTGAGCATTCAGCTAACAGAGTTAAACCATACTTTTGATTGAGCAGTTTTGAAACACTCTGTCTGTAGAAAATGCAACTGGACATTCGTAGCGCTAAGTGGGTAATAGTGGAAAAAAGAATATGTTCAAATATAAACTACACAGAAGCATTGTATGAAACTTCTTTCTGTTCTGTGCATTCAACTAACAGAGTTGAACCTTACTTTTGATTGAGCCTTTCTGAAACACTGTTTCTGTAGAAACTGCAATTGGACATTCTGAGCGCTAAGAGGCCTCTATTGGGAAAAATAATATCTTCAAATAAAAACTACACAGAAGCATTGTGTGAAACTTATTTCTGATATGTTCATTAAGCTAACAGAGTTAAACCATACTTTTGATTGCGCAGTTCTGAACACTCTTTCTGTAGAAAATGCAAGTGGACATTCGGAGTGCTAAGAGGGTAATAGTGGAAAAAGGAATATATTCAAATATAAACTACACAGTAGCATTCTGTGAAAATCCTTTCTGTTCTGTGCATTCAACTAACAGAGTTGAACCTTACTTTTGATTGAACCGTTCTGAAACACTCTTTCTGTAGAAACTGCAATTGGACATGCTAAGCGCTAAGAGGCCTACATTGGGAAAAAGAATATCTTCAAATAAAAACTACACAGATGCATTCTGTGAAACTTATTTCTGATCTGTAAATTCAGTTAACAGAGATAAAACATATTTTTGATTGAGCAGTTATGAAACACTCTTTTTGTAGAAAATGCAAGTGGAGATTCGGAGCGCTAAGAGGGTAATAGTGGAAAAAGGAATGTCTTCAAATATAAACTACACAGAATCATTCGGTGAAACTTCTTTCTGATCTGTGCATTCAGGTAACAGAGTTAAACCATACTTTTGATTGAGCAGATCTGAACACTCTTTTTGTAGAAAATGCAACTGGACATTTGGAGCGCTAAGAGTTTAGTAGTGGAAAAAGGAATATATTCAAGTATAAACTACACAGAAGCATTCTGTGAAACTTCTTTCTGATCTGAGCATTCAGCTAACAGAGTTAAACCATACTTTTGATTGAGCAGTTTTGAAAAACTCTGTCTGTAGAAAATGCAACTGGACATTCGTAGCGCTAAGTGGGTAATAGTGGAAAAAAGAATATGTTCAAATATAAACTACACAGAAGCATTGTATGAAACTTCTTTCTGTTCTGTGCATTCAACTAACAGAGTTGAACCTTACTTTTGATTGAGCCGTTCTGAAACACTCTTTCTGTAGAAACTGCAATTGGACATTCTTAGCGCTAAGAGGCCTATATTGGGAAAAAGAATGTCTACAAATAAAAACTACACAGAAGAATTGTGTGAAACTTCTTTCTGTTCTGTTTGTTCAACCAAAAGAATTGAACCTTAGTTTTGATTGAGCCGTTCTGAAACACTCTTTCTGTAGAAAATGCAAGTGGAGATTCGGAGCGCTAAGAGGGTAATAGTGGAAAAAGGAATGTCTCCAAATATAAACTACACAGAATCATTCTGTGAAACTTCTTTCTGATCTGTGCATTCAGCTAACAGTGTTAAACCAAACTTTTGATTGAGCAGATCTGAACACTCTTTCTGTAGAAAATGCAACTGGACATTTGGAGCACTAAGAGAGTAGTAGTGGAAAAAGGAATATATTCAAATATAAACTACACAGAAGCATTCTGTGAAACTTCTTTCTGATCTGAGCATTCAGCTAACAGAGTTAAACCATACTTTTGATTGAGCAGTTTTGAAATACTCTGTCTGTGGAAAATGCAACTGGACATTCGTAGCGCTAAGTGGGTAATAGTGGAAAAAAGAATATGTTCAAATATAAACTACACAGAAGCATTGTATGAAACTTCTTTCTGTTCTGTGCATTCAACTAACAGAGTTGAACCTTACTTTTGATTGAGCCTTTCTGAAACACTCTTTCTGTAGAAACTGCAATTGGACATTCTGAGCGCTAAGAGGCCTCTATTGGGAAAAATAATATCTTCAAATAAAAACTACACAGAAGCATTGTGTGAAACTTATTTCTGATATGTTCATTAAGCTAACAGAGTTAAACCATACTTTTGATTGCGCAGTTCTGAACACTCTTTCTGTAGAAAATGCAAGTGGACATTCGGAGCGCTAAGAGGGTAATAGTGGAAAAAGGAATATATTCAAATATAAACTACACAGTAGCATTCTGTGAAAATTCTTTCTGTTCTGTGCATTCAACTAACAGAGTTGAACCTTACTTTTGATTGAGCCGTTCTGAAACACTCTTTCTGTAGAAACTGCAATTGGACATGCTAAGCGCTAAGAGGCCTACATTGGGAAAAAGAATATCTTCAAATAAAAACTACACAGATGCATTCTGTGAAACTTATTTCTGATCTGTAAATTCAGTTAACAGAGATAAAACATATTTTTGATTGAGCAGTTATGAAACACTCTTTTTGTAGAAAATGCAAGTGGAGATTCGGAGCGCTAAGAGGGTAATAGTGGAAAAAGGAATGTCTTCAAATATAAACTACACAGAATCATTCGGTGAAACTTCTTTCTGATCTGTGCATTCAGCTAACAGAGTTAAACCATACTTTTGATTGAGCAGATCTGAACACTCTTTCTGTAGAAAATGCAACTGGACATTTGGAGCGCTAAGAGCGTAGTAGTGGAAAAAGGAATATATTCAAATATAAACTACACAGAAGCATTCTGTGAAACTTCTTTCTGATCTGAGCATTCAGCTAACAGAGTTAAACCATACTTTTGATTGAGCAGTTTTGAAACACTCTGTCTGTAGAAAATGCAACTGGACATTCGTAGCGCTAAGTGGGTAATAGTGGAAAAAAGAATATGTTCAAATATAAACTACACAGAAGCATTGTATGAAACTTCTTTCTGTTGTGTGTGCATTCAACTAACAGAGATGAACCTTACTTTTGATTGAGCCGTTCTGAAAAACTCTTTCTGTAGAAACTGCAATTGGACATTCTGAGCGCTAGGAGGCCTATATTGGTAAAAAGAATGTCTACAAATAAAAACTACACAGAAGAATTGTGTGAAACAACTTTCTGTTCTGTTTGTTCAACTAAAAGAGTTGAACCTTAGTTTTGATTGAGCCATTCTGAAACACTCTTTCTGTAGAAAATGCAAGTGGAGAGTCGGAGCGCTAAGAGGGTAATAGTGGAAAAAGGAATGTCTCCAAATATAAACTACACAGAATCATTCTGTGAAACTTCTTTCTGATCTGTGCATTCAGCTAACAGAGATAAACCATAGTTTTGATTGAGCAGATCTGAACACTCTTTCTGTAGAAAATGCAACTGGACATTTGGAGCGCTAAGAGAGTAGTAGTGGAAAAAGGAATATATTCAAATATAAACTACACAGAAGCATTCTGTGAAACTTCTTTCTGATCTGAGCATTCAGCTAACAGAGTTAAACCATACTTTTGATTGAGCAGTTTTGAAACACTCTGTCTGTAGAAAATGCAACTGGACATTCGTAGCGCTAAGTGGGTAATAGTGGAAAAAAGAATATGTTCAAATATAAACTACACAGAAGCATTGTATGAAACTTCTTTCTGTTCTGTGCATTCAACTAACAGAGTTGAACCTTACTTTTGATTGAGCCTTTCTGAAACACTCTTTCTGTAGAAATTGCAATTGGACATTCTGAGCGCTAAGAGGCCTCTATTGGGAAAAATAATATCTTCAAATAAAAACTACACAGAAGCATTGTGTGAAACTTATTTCTGATATGTTCTTTAAGCTAACAGAGTTAAACCATACTTTTGATTGCGCAGTTCTGAACACTCTTTCTGTAGAAAATTCTAGTGGACATTCGGAGCGCTAAGAGGGTAATAGTGGAAAAAGGAATATATTCAAATATAAACTACACAGTAGCATTCTGTGAAAATCCTTTCTGTTCTGTGCATTCAACTAACAGAGTTGAACCTTACTTTTGATTGAAGCGTTCTGAAACACTTTTTCTGTAGAAACTGCAATTGGACATGCTAAGCGCTAAGAGGCCTACATTGGGAAAAAGAATATCTTCAAATAAAAACTACACAGATGCATTCTGTGAAACTTATTTCTGATCTGTAAATTCAGTTAACAGAGATAAAATATATTTTTGATTGAGCAGTTATGAAACACTCTTTTTGTAGAAAATGCAAGTGGAGATTCGGCGCGCTAAGAGGGTAATAGTGGAAAAAGGAATGTCTCCAAATATAAACTACACAGAATCATTCGGTGAAACTTCTTTCTGATCTGTGCATTCAGCTAACAGAGTTAAACCATACTTTTGATTGAGCAGATCTGAACACTCTTTCTGTAGAAAATGCAACTGGACATTTAGAGCGCTAAGAGCGTAGTAGTGGAAAAAGTAATATATTCAAATATAAACTACACAGAAGCATTCTGTGAAACTTCTTTCTGATCTGAGCATTCAGCTAACAGAGTTAAACCATACTTTTGATTGAGCAGTTTTGAAACACTCTGTCTGTAGAAAATGCAACTGGACATTCGTAGCGCTAAGTGGGTAATAGTGGAAAAAAGAATATGTTCAAATATAAACTACACAGAAGCATTGTATGAAACTTCTTTCTGTTCTGTGCATTCAACTAACAGAGTTGAACCTTACTTTTGATTGAGCCTTTCTGAAACACTCTTTCTGTAGAAACTGCAATTGGACATTCTGAGCGCTAAGAGGCCTCTATTGGGAAAAATAATATCTTCAAATAAAAACTACACAGAAGCATTGTGTGAAACTTATTTCTGATATGTTCATTAAGCTAACAGAGTTAAACCATACTTTTGATTGCGCAGTTCTGAACACTCTTTCTGTAGAAAATGCAAGTGGACATTCGGAGTGCTAAGAGGGTAATAGTGGAAAAAGGAATATATTCAAATATAAACTACACAGTAGCATTCTGTGAAAATCCTTTCTGTTCTGTGCATTCAACTAACAGAGTTGAACCTTACTTTTGATTGAACCGTTCTGAAACACTCTTTCTGTAGAAACTGCAATTGGACATGCTAAGCGCTAAGAGGCCTACATTGGGAAAAAGAATATCTTCAAATAAAAACTACACAGATGCATTCTGTGAAACATATTTCTGATCTGTAAATTCAGTTAACAGAGATAAAACATATTTTTGATTGAGCAGTTATGAAACACTCTTTTTGTAGAAAATGCAAGTGGAGATTCGGAGCGCTAAGAGGGTAATAGTGGAAAAAGGAATGTCTTCAAATATAAACTACACAGAATCATTCGGTGAAACTTCTTTCTGATCTGTGCATTCAGGTAACAGAGTTAAACCATACTTTTGATTGAGCAGATCTGAACACTCTTTTTGTAGAAAATGCAACTGGACATTTGGAGCGCTAAGAGTTTAGCAGTGGAAAAAGGAATATATTCAAGTATAAACTACACAGAAGCATTCTGTGAAACTTCTTTCTGATCTGAGCATTCAGCTAACAGAGTTAAACCATACTTTTGATTGAGCAGTTTTGAAAAACTCTGTCTGTAGAAAATGCAACTGGACATTCGTAGCGCTAAGTGGGTAATAGTGGAAAAAAGAATATGTTCAAATATAAACTACACAGAAGCATTGTATGAAACTTCTTTCTGTTCTGTGCATTCAACTAACAGAGTTGAACCTTACTTTTGATTGAGCCGTTCTGAAACACTCTTTCTGTAGAAACTGCAATTGGACATTCTTAGCGCTAAGAGGCCTATATTGGGAAAAAGAATGTCTACAAATAAAAACTACACAGAAGAATTGTGTGAAACTTCTTTCTGTTCTGTTTGTTCAACCAAAAGAATTGAACCTTAGTTTTGATTGAGCCGTTCTGAAACACTCTTTCTGTAGAAAATGCAAGTGGAGATTCGGAGCGCTAAGAGGGTAATAGTGGAAAAAGGAATGTCTCCAAATATAAACTACACAGAATCATTCTGTGAAACTTCTTTCTGATCTGTGCATTCAGCTAACAGTGTTAAACCAAACTTTTGATTGAGCAGATCTGAACACTCTTTCTGTAGAAAATGCAACTGGACATTTGGAGCGCTAAGAGAGTAGTAGTGGAAAAAGGAATATATTCAAATATAAACTACACAGAAGCATTCTGTGAAACTTCTTTCTGATCTGAGCATTCAGCTAACAGAGTTAAACCATACTTTTGATTGAGCAGTTTTGAAATACTCTGTCTGTGGAAAATGCAACTGGACATTCGTAGCGCTAAGTGGGTAATAGTGGAAAAAAGAATATGTTCAAATATAAACTACACAGAAGCATTGTATGAAACTTCTTTCTGTTCTGTGCATTCAACTAACAGAGTTGAACCTTACTTTTGATTGAGCCTTTCTGAAACACTCTTTCTGTAGAAAATGCAATTGGACATTCTGAGCGCTAAGAGGCGTATATTGGGAAAAATAATATCTTCAAATAAAAACTACACAGAAGCATTGTGTGAAACTTATTTATGATATGTTCATTAAGCTAACAGAGTTAAACCATACTTTTGATTGCGCAGTTCTGAACACTCTTTCTGTAGAAAATGCAAGTGGACATTCGGAGCGCTAAGAGGGTAATAGTGGAAAAAGGAATATATTCAAATATAAACTACACAGTAGCATTCTGTGAAAATTCTTTCTGTTCTGTGCATTCAACTAACAGAGTTGAACCTTACTTTTGATTGAGCCGTTCTGAAACACTCTTTCTGTAGAAACTGCAATTGGACATGCTAAGCGCTAAGAGGCCTACATTGGGAAAAAGAATATCTTCAAATAAAAACTACACAGATGCATTCTGTGAAACTTATTTCTGATCTGTAAATTCAGTTAACAGAGATAAAACATATTTTTGATTGAGCAGTTATGAAACACTCTTTTTGTAGAAAATGCAAGTGGAGATTCGGAGCGCTAAGAGGGTAATAGTGGAAAAAGGAATGTCTTCAAATATAAACTACACAGAATCATTCGGTGAAACTTCTTTCTGATCTGTGCATTCAGCTAACAGAGTTAAACCATACTTTTGATTGAGCAGATCTGAACACTCTTTCTGTAGAAAATGCAACTGGACATTTGGAGCGCTAAGAGCGTAGTAGTGGAAAAAGGAATATATTCAAATATAAACTACACAGAAGCATTCTGTGAAACTTCTTTCTGATCTGAGCATTCAGCTAACAGAGTTAAACCATACTTTTGATTGAGCAGTTTTGAAACACTCTGTCTGTAGAAAATGCAACTGGACATTCGTAGAACTAAGTGGGTAATAGTGGAAAAAAGAATATGTTCAAATATAAACTACACAGAAGCATTGTATGAAACTTCTTTCTGTTGTGTGTGCATTCAACTAACAGAGTTGAACCTTACTTTTGATTGAGCCGTTCTGAAAAACTCTTTCTGTAGAAACTGCAATTGGACATTCTGAGCGCTAGGAGGCCTATATTGGTAAAAAGAATGTCTACAAATAAAAACTACACAGAAGAATTGTGTGAAACAACTTTCTGTTCTGTTTGTTCAACTAAAAGAGTTGAACCTTAGTTTTGATTGAGCCATTCTGAAACACTCTTTCTGTAGAAAATGCAAGTGGAGAGTCGGAGCGCTAAGAGGGTAATAGTGGAAAAAGGAATGTCTCCAAATATAAACTACACAGAATCATTCTGTGAAACTTCTTTCTGATCTGTGCATTCAGCTAACAGAGATAAACCATAGTTTTGATTGAGCAGATCTGAACACTCTTTCTGTAGAAAATGCAACTGGACATTTGGAGCGCTAAGAGAGTAGTAGTTGAAAAAGGAATATATTCAAATATAAACTACACAGAAGCATTCTGTGAAACTTCTTTCTGATCTGAGCATTCAGCTAACAGAGTTAAACCATACTTTTGATTGAGCAGTTTTGAAACACTCTGTCTGTAGAAAATGCAACTGGACATTCGTAGCGCTAAGTGGGTAATAGTGGAAAAAAGAATATGTTCAAATATAAACTACACAGAAGCATTGTATGAAACTTCTTTCTGTTCTGTGCATTCAACTAACAGAGTTGAACCTTACTTTTGATTGAGCCTTTCTGAAACACTCTTTCTGTAGAAATTGCAATTGGACATTCTGAGCGCTAAGAGGCCTCTATTGGGAAAAATAATATCTTCAAATAAAAACTACACAGAAGCATTGTGTGAAACTTATTTCTGATATGTTCTTTAAGCTAACAGAGTTAAACCATACTTTTGATTGCGCAGTTCTGAACACTGTTTCTGTAGAAAATGCTAGTGGACATTCGGAGCGCTAAGAGGGTAATAGTGGAAAAAGGAATATATTCAAATATAAACTACACAGTAGCATTCTGTGAAAATCCTTTCTGTTCTGTGCATTCAACTAACAGAGTTGAACCTGACTTTTGATTGAAGCGTTCTGAAACACTCTTTCTGTAGAAACTGCAATTGGACATGCTAAGCGCTAAGAGGCCTACATTGGGAAAAAGAATATCTTCAAATAAAAACTACACAGATGCATTCTGTGAAACTTATTTCTGATCTGTAAATTCAGTTAACAGAGATAAAATATATTTTTGATTGAGCAGTTATGAAACACTCTTTTTGTAGAAAATGCAAGTGGAGATTCGGAGCGCTAAGAGGGTAATAGTGGAAAAAGGAATGTCTCCAAATATAAACTACACAGAATCATTCGGTGAAACTTCTTTCTGATCTGTGCATTCAGCTAACAGAGTTAAACCATACTTTTGATTGAGCAGATCTGAACACTCTTTCTGTAGAAAATGCAACTGGACATTTGGAGCGCTAAGAGCGTAGTAGTGGAAAAAGTAATATATTCAAATATAAACTACACAGAAGCATTCTGTGAAACTTCTTTCTGATCTGAGCATTCAGCTAACAGAGTTAAACCATACTTTTGATTGAGCAGTTTTGAAACACTCTGTCTGTAGAAAATGCAACTGGACATTCGTAGCGCTAAGTGGGTAATAGTGGAAAAAAGAATATGTTCAAATATAAACTACACAGAAGCATTGTATGAAACTTCTTTCTGTTCTGTGCATTCAACTAACAGAGTTGAACCTTACTTTTGATTGAGCCTTTCTGAAACACTCTTTCTGTAGAAACTGCAATTGGACATTCTGAGCGCTAAGAGGCCTCTATTGGGAAAAATAATATCTTCAAATAAAAACTACACAGAAGCATTGTGTGAAACTTATTTCTGATATGTTCATTAAGCTAACAGAGTTAAACCATACTTTTGATTGCGCAGTTCTGAACACTCTTTCTGTAGAAAATGCAAGTGGACATTCGGAGTGCTAAGAGGGTAATAGTGGAAAAAGGAATATATTCAAATATAAACTACACAGTAGCATTCTGTGAAAATCCTTTCTGTTCTGTGCATTCAACTAACAGAGTTGAACCTTACTTTTGATTGAACCGTTCTGAAACACTCTTTCTGTAGAAACTGCAATTGGACATGCTAAGCGCTAAGAGGCCTACATTGGGAAAAAGAATATCTTCAAATAAAAACTACACAGATGCATTCTGTGAAACTTATTTCTGATCTGTAAATTCAGTTAACAGAGATAAAACATATTTTTGATTGAGCAGTTATGAAACACTCTTTTTGTAGAAAATGCAAGTGGAGATTCGGAGCGCTAAGAGGGTAATAGTGGAAAAAGGAATGTCTTCAAATATAAACTACACAGAATCATTCGGTGAAACTTCTTTCTGATCTGTGCATTCAGGTAACAGAGTTAAACCATACTTTTGATTGAGCAGATCTGAACACTCTTTTTGTAGAAAATGCAACTGGACATTTGGAGCGCTAAGAGTTTAGTAGTGGAAAAAGGAATATATTCAAGTATAAACTACACAGAAGCATTCTGTGAAACTTCTTTCTGATCTGAGCATTCAGCTAACAGAGTTAAACCATACTTTTGATTGAGCAGTTTTGAAAAACTCTGTCTGTAGAAAATGCAACTGGACATTCGTAGCGCTAAGTGGGTAATAGTGGAAAAAAGAATATGTTCAAATATAAACTACACAGAAGCATTGTATGAAACTTCTTTCTGTTCTGTGCATTCAACTAACAGAGTTGAACCTTATTTTTGATTGAGCCGTTCTGAAACACTCTTTCTGTAGAAACTGCAATTGGACATTCTTAGCGCTAAGAGGCCTATATTGGGAAAAAGAATGTCTACAAATAAAAACTACACAGAAGAATTGTGTGAAACTTCTTTCTGTTCTGTTTGTTCAACCAAAAGAATTGAACCTTAGTTTTGATTGAGCCGTTCTGAAACACTCTTTCTGTAGAAAATGCAAGTGGAGATTCGGAGCGCTAAGAGGGTAATAGTGGAAAAAGGAATGTCTCCAAATATAAACTACACAGAATCATTCTGTGAAACTTCTTTCTGATCTGTGCATTCAGCTAACAGTGTTAAACCAAACTTTTGATTGAGCAGATCTGAACACTCTTTCTGTAGAAAATGCAACTGGACATTTGGAGCGCTAAGAGAGTAGTAGTGGAAAAAGGAATATATTCAAATATAAACTACACAGAAGCATTCTGTGAAACTTCTTTCTGATCTGAGCATTCAGCTAACAGAGTTAAACCATACTTTTGATTGAGCAGTTTTGAAATACTCTGTCTGTGGAAAATGCAACTGGACATTCGTAGCGCTAAGTGGGTAATAGTGGAAAAAAGAATATGTTCAAATATAAACTACACAGAAGCATTGTATGAAACTTCTTTCTGTTCTGTGCATTCAACTAACAGAGTTGAACCTTACTTTTGATTGAGCCTTTCTGAAACACTCTTTCTGTAGAAACTGCAATTGGACATTCTGAGCGCTAAGAGGCCTCTATTGGGAAAAATAATATCTTCAAATAAAAACTACACAGAAGCATTGTGTGAAACTTATTTCTGATATGTTCATTAAGCTAACAGAGTTAAACCATACTTTTGATTGCGCAGTTCTGAACACTCTTTCTGTAGAAAATGCAAGTGGACATTCGGAGCGCTAAGAGGGTAATAGTGGAAAAAGGAATATATTCAAATATAAACTACACAGTAGCATTCTGTGAAAATTCTTTCTGTTCTGTGCATTCAACTAACAGAGTTGAACCTTACTTTTGATTGAGCCGTTCTGAAACACTCTTTCTGTAGAAACTGCAATTGGACATGCTAAGCGCTAAGAGGCCTACATTGGGAAAAAGAATATCTTCAAATAAAAACTACACAGATGCATTCTGTGAAACTTATTTCTGATGTGTAAATTCAGTTAACAGAGATAAAACATATTTTTGATTGAGCAGTTATGAAACACTCTTTTTGTAGAAAATGCAAGTGGAGATTCGGAGCGCTAAGAGGGTAATAGTGGAAAAAGGAATGTCTTCAAATATAAACTACACAGAATCATTCGGTGAAACTTCTTTCTGATCTGTGCATTCAGCTAACAGAGTTAAACCATACTTTTGATTGAGCAGATCTGAACACTCTTTCTGTAGAAAATGCAACTGGACATTTGGAGCGCTAAGAGCGTAGTAGTGGAAAAAGGAATATATTCAAATATAAACTACACAGAAGCATTCTGTGAAACTTCTTTCTGATCTGAGCATTCAGCTAACAGAGTTAAACCATACTTTTGATTGAGCAGTTTTGAAACACTCTGTCTGTAGAAAATGCAACTGGACATTCGTAGCGCTAAGTGGGTAATAGTGGAAAAAAGAATATGTTCAAATATAAACTACACAGAAGCATTGTATGAAACTTCTTTCTGTTGTGTGTGCATTCAACTAACAGAGTTGAACCTTACTTTTGATTGAGCCGTTCTGAAACACTCTTTCTGTAGAAACTGCAATTGGACATTCTGAGCGCTAGGAGGCCTATATTGGTAAAAAGAATGTCTACAAATAAAAACTACACAGAAGAATTGTGTGAAACAACTTTCTGTTCTGTTTGTTCAACTAAAAGAGTTGAACCTTAGTTTTGATTGAGCCATTCTGAAACACTCTTTCTGTAGAAAATGCAAGTGGAGAGTCGGAGCGCTAAGAGGGTAGTAGTGGAAAAAGGAATGTCTCCAAATATAAACTACACAGAATCATTCTGTGAAACTTCTTTCTGATCTGTGCATTCAGCTAACAGAGATAAACCATAGTTTTGATTGAGCAGATCTGAACACTCTTTCTGTAGAAAATGCAACTGGACATTTGGAGCGCTAAGAGAGTAGTAGTGGAAAAAGGAATATATTCAAATATAAACTACACAGAAGCATTCTGTGAAACTTCTTTCTGATCTGAGCATTCAGCTAACAGAGTTAAACCATACTTTTGATTGAGCAGTTTTGAAACACTCTGTCTGTAGAAAATGCAACTGGACATTCGTAGCGCTAAGTGGGTAATAGTGGAAAAAAGAATATGTTCAAATATAAACTACACAGAAGCATTGTATGAAACTTCTTTCTGTTCTGTGCATTCAACTAACAGAGTTGAACCTTACTTTTGATTGAGCCTTTCTGAAACACTCTTTCTGTAGAAATTGCAATTGGACATTCTGAGCGCTAAGAGGCCTCTATTGGGAAAAATAATATCTTCAAATAAAAACTACACAGAAGCATTGTGTGAAACTTATTTCTGATATGTTCTTTAAGCTAACAGAGTTAAACCATACTTTTGATTGCGCAGTTCTGAACACTGTTTCTGTAGAAAATGCTAGTGGACATTCGGAGCGCTAAGAGGGTAATAGTTGAAAAAGGAATATATTCAAATATAAACTACACAGTAGCATTCTGTGAAAATCCTTTCTGTTCTGTGCATTCAACTAACAGAGTTGAACCTTACTTTTGATTGAAGCATTCTGAAACACTCTTTCTGTAGAAACTGCAATTGGACATGCTAAGCGCTAAGAGGCCTACATTGGGAAAAAGAATATCTTCAAATAAAAACTACACAGATGCATTCTGTGAAACTTATTTCTGATCTGTAAATTCAGTTAACAGAGATAAAATATATTTTTGATTGAGTAGTTATGAAACACTCTTTTTGTAGAAAATGCAAGTGGAGATTCGGCGCGCTAAGAGGGTAATAGTGGAAAAAGGAATGTCTCCAAATATAAACTACACAGAATCATTCGGTGAAACTTCTTTCTGATCTGTGCATTCAGCTAACAGAGTTAAACCATACTTTTGATTGAGCAGATCTGAACACTCTTTCTGTAGAAAATGCAACTGGACATTTGGAGCGCTAAGAGCGTAGTAGTGGAAAAAGTAATATATTCAAATATAAACTACACAGAAGCATTCTGTGAAACTTCTTTCTGATCTGAGCATTCAGCTAACAGAGTTAAACCATACTTTTGATTGAGCAGTTTTGAAACACTCTGTCTGTAGAAAATGCAACTGGACATTCGTAGCGCTAAGTGGGTAATAGTGGAAAAAAGAATATGTTCAAATATAAACTACACAGAAGCATTGTATGAAACTTCTTTCTGTTCTGTGCATTCAACTAACAGAGTTGAACCTTACTTTTGATTGAGCCTTTCTGAAACACTCTTTCTGTAGAAACTGCAATTGGACATTCTGAGCGCTAAGAGGCCTCTATTGGGAAAAATAATATCTTCAAATAAAAACTACACAGAAGCATTGTGTGAAACTTATTTCTGATATGTTCATTAAGCTAACAGAGTTAAACCATACTTTTGATTGCGCAGTTCTGAACACTCTTTCTGTAGAAAATGCAAGTGGACATTCGGAGTGCTAAGAGGGTAATAGTGGAAAAAGGAATATATTCAAATATAAACTACACAGTAGCATTCTGTGAAAATCCTTTCTGTTCTGTGCATTCAACTAACAGAGTTGAACCTTACTTTTGATTGAACCGTTCTGAAACACTCTTTCTGTAGAAACTGCAATTGGACATGCTAAGCGCTAAGAGGCCTACATTGGGAAAAAGAATATCTTCAAATAAAAACTACACAGATGCATTCTGTGAAACTTATTTCTGATCTGTAAATTCAGTTAACAGAGATAAAACATATTTTTGATTGAGCAGTTATGAAACACTCTTTTTGTAGAAAATGCAAGTGGAGATTCGGAGCGCTAAGAGGGTAATAGTGGAAAAAGGAATGTCTTCAAATATAAACTACACAGAATCATTCGGTGAAACTTCTTTCTGATCTGTGCATTCAGGTAACAGAGTTAAACCATACTTTTGATTGAGCAGATCTGAACACTCTTTTTGTAGAAAATGCAACTGGACATTTGGAGCGCTAAGAGTTTAGTAGTGGAAAAAGGAATATATTCACGTATAAACTACACAGAAGCATTCTGTGAAACTTCTTTCTGATCTGAGCATTCAGCTAACAGAGTTAAACCATACTTTTGATTGAGCAGTTTTGAAAAACTCTGTCTGTAGAAAATGCAACTGGACATTCGTAGCGCTAAGTGGGTAATAGTGGAAAAAAGAATATGTTCAAATATAAACTACACAGAAGCATTGTATGAAACTTCTTTCTGTTCTGTGCATTCAACTAACAGAGTTGAACCTTACTTTTGATTGAGCCGTTCTAAAACACTCTTTCTGTAGAAACTGCAATTGGACATTCTTAGCGCTAAGAGGCCTATATTGGGAAAAAGAATGTCTACAAATAAAAACAACACAGAAGAATTGTGTGAAACTTCTTTCTGTTCTGTTTGTTCAACCAAAAGAATTGAACCTTAGTTTTGATTGAGCCGTTCTGAAACACTCTTTCTGTAGAAAATGCAAGTGGAGATTCGGAGCGCTAAGAGGGTAATAGTGGAAAAAGGAATGTCTCCAAATATAAACTACACAGAATCATTCTGTGAAACTTCTTTCTGATCTGTGCATTCAGCTAACAGTGTTAAACCAAACTTTTGATTGAGCAGATCTGAACACTCTTTCTGTAGAAAATGCAACTGGACATTTGGAGCGCTAAGAGAGTAGTAGTGGAAAAAGGAATATATTCAAATATAAACTACACAGAAGCATTCTGTGAAACTTCTTTCTGATCTGAGCATTCAGCTAACAGAGTTAAACCATACTTTTGATTGAGCAGTTTTGAAATACTCTGTCTGTGGAAAATGCAACTGGACATTCGTAGCGCTAAGTGGGTAATAGTGGAAAAAAGAATATGTTCAAATATAAACTACACAGAAGCATTGTATGAAACTTCTTTCTGTTCTGTGCATTCAACTAACAGAGTTGAACCTTACTTTTGATTGAGCCTTTCTGAAACACTCTTTCTGTAGAAACTGCAATTGGACATTCTGAGCGCTAAGAGGCCTCTATTGGGAAAAATAATATCTTCAAATAAAAACTACACAGAAGCATTGTGTGAAACTTATTTCTGATATGTTCATTAAGCTAACAGAGTTAAACCATACTTTTGATTGCGCAGTTCCGAACACTCTTTCTGTAGAAAATGCAAGTGGACATTCGGAGCGCTAAGAGGGTAATAGTGGAAAAAGGAATATATTCAAATATAAACTACACAGTAGCATTCTGTGTAAAATTCTTTCTGTTCTGTGCATTCAACTAACAGAGTTGAACCTTACTTTTGATTGAGCCGTTCTGAAACACTCTTTCTGTAGAAACTGCAATTGGACATGCTAAGCGCTAAGAGGCCT
Organism: Symphalangus syndactylus; assembly: GCF_028878055.3. Lineage (NCBI taxonomy): Eukaryota > Metazoa > Chordata > Mammalia > Primates > Hylobatidae > Symphalangus > Symphalangus syndactylus. Next base: position 4,727,823 of record NC_072445.2, on the reverse strand, counting down.
ACATTGGGAAAAAGAATATCTTCAAATAAAAACTACACAGATGCATTCTGTGAAACTTATTTCTGATCTGTAAATTCAGTTAACGGAGATAAAACATATTTTTGATTGAGCAGTTATGAAACACACTTTTTGTAGAAAATGCAAGTGGAGATTCGGAGCGCTAAGAGGGTAATAGTGGAAAAAGGAATGTCTTCAAATATAAACTACACAGAATCATTCGGTGAAACTTCTTTCTGATCTGTGCATTCAGCTAACAGAGTTAAACCATACTTTTGATTGAGCAGATCTGAACACTCTTTCTGTAGAAAATGCAACTGGACATTTGGAGCGCTAAGAGCGTAGTAGTGGAAAAAGGAATATATTCAAATATAAACTACACAGAAGCATTCTGTGAAACTTCTTTCTGATCTGAGCATTCAGCTAACAGAGTTAAACCATACTTTTGATTGAGCAGTTTTGAAACACTCTGTCTGTAGAAAATGCAACTGGACATTCGTAGCGCTAAGTGGGTAATAGTGGAAAAAAGAATATGTTCAAATATAAACTACACAGAAGCATTGTATGAAGCTTCTTTCTGTTCTGTGCATTCAACTAACAGAGTTGAACCTTACTTTTGATTGAGCCTTTCTGAAACACTCTTTCTGTAGGAACTGCAATTGGACATTCTGAGCGCTAAGAGGCCTATATTGGGAAAAAGAATGTCTACAAATAAAAACTACACAGAAGAATTGTGTGAAACTTCTTTCTGTTCTGTTTGTTCAACTTAAAGAGTTGAACCTTAGTTTTGATTGAGCCGTACTGAAACACTCTTTCTGTAGAAAATGCAAGTGGAGATTCATAGCGCTATGAGGGTAATAGTGGAAAAAGGAATGCCTGCAAATATAAACTACACAGAATCATTCTGTGAAATTTATTTCTGATCTGTGCATTCAGCTAAGAGAGTTAAACCATACTTTTGATTGAGCAGATCTGAACACTCTTTCTGTAGAAAATGCAACTGGACATTTGGAGCGCTAAGAGAGTAGTAGTGGAAAAAGGAATATATTCAAATATAAACTACACAGAAGCATTCTGTGAAACTTCTTTCTGATCTGAGCATTCAGCTAACAGAGTTAAACCATACTTTTGATTGAGCAGTTTTGAAACACTCTGTCTGTAGAAAATGCAACTGGACATTCGTAGCGCTAAGTCGGTAATAGTGGAAAAAGAATATGTTCAAATATAAACTACACAGAAGCATTGTATGAAACTTCTTTCTGTTCTGTGCATTCAACTAACAGAGTTGAACCTTACTTTTGATTGAGCCTTTCTGAAACACTCTTTCTGTAGAAACTGCAATTGGACATTCTGAGCGCTAAGAGGCCTCTATTGGGAAAAATAATATCTTCAAATAAAAACTACACAGAAGCATTGTGTGAAACTTATTTCTGATATGTTCATTAAGCTAACAGAGTTAAAGCATACTTTTGATTGTGCAGTTCTGAACACTCTTTCTGTAGAAAATGCAAGTGGACATTCGGAGCGCTAAGAGGGTAATAGTGGAAAAAGGAATATATTCAAATATAAACTACAGAGTAGCATTCTGTGAAAATTCTTTCTGTTCTGTGCATTCAACTAACAGAGTTGAACCTTACATTTGATTGAACCGTTCTGAAACACTCTTTCTGTAGAAACTGCAATTGGACATGCTAAGCGCTAAGAGGCCTACATTGGGAAAAAGAATATCTTCAAATAAAAACTACACAGATGCATTCTGTGAAACTTATTTCTGATCTGTAAATTCAGTTAACAGAGATAAAACATATTTTTGATTGAGCAGTTATGAAACACTCTTTTTGTAGAAAATGCAAGTGGAGATTCGGAGCGCTAAGAGGGTAATAGTGGAGAAAGGAATGTCTTCAAATATAAACTACACAGAATCATTCGGTGAAACTTCTTTCTGATCTGTGCATTCAGCTAACAGAGTTAAAACATACTTTTGATTGAGCAGATCTGAACACTCTTTCTGTAGAAAATGCAACTGGACATTTGGAGCGCTAAGAGCGTAGTAGTGGAAAAAGGAATATATTCAAATATAAACTACACAGAAGCATTCTGTGAAACTTCTTTCTGATCTGAGCATTCAGCTAACAGAGTTAAACCATACTTTTGATTGAGCAGTTTTGAAACACTCTGTCTGTAGAAAATGCAACTGGACATTCGTAGCGCTAAGTGGGTAATAGTGGAAAAAAGAATATGTTCAAATATAAACTACACAGAAGCATTGTATGAAACTTCTTTCTGTTCTGTGCATTCAACTAACAGAGTTGAACCTTACTTTTGATTGAGCCGTTCTGAAACACTCTTTCTGTAGAAACTGCAATTGGACATTCTGAGCGCTAAGAGGCCTCTATTGGGAAAAATAATATCTTCAAATAAAAACTACACAGAAGCATTGTGTGAAACTTATTTCTGATATGTTCATTAAGCTAACAGAGTTAAACCATACTTTTGATTGCGCAGTTCTGAACACTCTTTCTGTAGAAAATGCAAGTGGACATTCGGAGTGCTAAGAGGGTAATAGTGGAAAAAGGAATATATTCAAATATAAACTACACAGTAGCATTCTGTGAAAATCCTTTCTGTTCTGTGCATTCAACTAACATAGTTGAACCTTACTTTTGATTGAAGCGTTCTGAAACACTCTTTCTGTAGAAACTGCAATTGGACATGCTAAGCGCTAAGAGGCCTACATTGGGAAAAAGAATATCTTCAAATAAAAACTACACAGATGCATTCTGTGAAACTTATTTCTGATCTGTAAATTCAGTTAACAGAGTTAAAACAAATTTTTGATTGAGCAGTTATGAAACACTCTTTTTGTAGAAAATGCAAGTGGAGATTCGGAGCGCTAAGAGGGTAATAGTGGAGAAAGGAATGTCTTCAAATATAAACTACACAGAATCATTCGGTGAAACTTCTTTCTGATCTGTGCATTCAGCTAACAGAGTTAAACCATACTTTTGATTGAGCAGATCTGAACACTCTTTCTGTAGAAAATGCAACTGGACATTTGGAGCGCTAAGAGCGTAGTAGTGGAAAAAGGAATATATTCAAATATAAACTACACAGAAGCATTCTTTGAAACTTCTTTCTGATCTGAGCATTCAGCTAACAGAGTTAAACCATACTTTTGATTGAGCAGTTTTGAAACACTCTGTCTGTAGAAAATGCAACTGGACATTCGTAGCGCTAAGTGGGTAATAGTGGAAAAAAGAATATGTTCAAATATAAACTACACAGAAACATTGTATGAAACTTCTTTCTGTTCTGTGCATTCAACTAACAGAGTTGAACCTTGCTTTTGATTGAGCCTTTCTGAAACACTCTTTCTGTAGAAACTGCAATTGGACATTCTGAGCGCTAAGAGGCCTCTATTGGGAAAAATAATATCTTCAAATAAAAACTACACAGAAGCATTGTGTGAAACTTATTTCTGATATGTTCATTAAGCTAACAGAGTTAAACCATACTTTTGATTGCGCAGTTCTGAACACTCTTTCTCTAGAAAATGCAAGTGGACATTCGGAGTGCTAAGAGGGTAATAGTGGAAAAAGGAATATATTCAAATATAAACTACACAGTAGCATTCTGTGAAAATCCTTTCTGTTCTGTGCATTCAACTAACAGAGTTGAACCTTACTTTTGATTGAACCGTTCTGAAACACTCTTTCTGTAGAAACTGCAATTGGACATGCTAAGCGCTAAGATGCCTACTTTGGGAAAAAGAATATCTTCAAATAAAAACTACACAGATGCATTCTGTGAAACTTATTTCTCATCTGTAATTTCAGTTAACAGAGATAAAACATATTTTTGATTGAGCAGTTAAGAAACACTCTTTTTGTAGAAAATGCAAGTGGAGATTCGGAGCGCTAAGAGGGTAATAGTGGAAAAAGGAATGTCTTCAAATATAAACTACACAGAATCATTCGGTGAAACTTCTTTCTGATCTGTGCATTCAGCTAACAGAGTTAAACCATACTTTTGATTGAGCAGATCTGAACACTCTTTCTGTAGAAAATGCAACTGGACATTTGGAGCGCTAAGAGCGTAGTAGTGGAAAAAGGAATATATTCAAATATAAACTACACAGAAGCATTCTGTGAAACTTCTTTCTGATCTGAGCATTCAGCTAACAGATTTAAACCATAATTTTGATTGAGCAGTTTTGAAACACTCTGTCTGTAGAAAATGCAACTGGACATTCGTAGCCCTAAGTGGGTAATAGTGGAAAAAAGAATATGTTCAAATATAAACTACACAGAAGCATTGTATGAAACTTCTTTCTGTTCTGTGCATTCAACTAACAGAGTTGAACCTTACTTTTGATTGAGCCGTTCTGAAACACTCTTTCTGTAGAAACTGCAATTGGACATTCTGAGCGCTAAGAGGCCTATATTGGGAAAAAGAATGTCTACAAATAAAAACTACACAGAAGAATTGTGTGAAACTTCTTTCTGTTCTGTTCGTTCCACTAAAAGAGTTGAACCTTAGTTTTGATTGAGCCGTTCTGAAACACTCTTTCTGTAGAAAATGCAAGTGGAGATTCGCAGCGCTAAGAGGGTAATAGTGGAAAAAGGAATATCTCCAAATATAAACTACACAGAATCATTCTGTGAAAATTCTTTCTGATCTGTGCATTCAGCTAACAGAGTTAAACCATACTTTTGAATGAGCAGATCTGAACACTCTTTCTGTAGAAAATGCAACTGGACAGTTGGAGCGCTAAAAGAGTAGTAGTGGAAAAAGGAATATATTCAAATAAAAACTACACAGAAGCATTCTGTGAAACTTCTTTCTGATCTGAGCATTCAGCTAACAGAGTTAAACGATACTTTTGATTGAGCAGTTTTGAAACACTCTGTCTGTAGAAAATGCAACTGGACTTTCGTAGCGCTAAGTGGGTAATAGTGGAAAAAAGAATATGTTCAAATATAAACTACACAGAAGCATTCTGTGAAACTTCTTTCTGATCTGAGCATTCAGCTAACAGAGTTAAACCATACTTTTGATTGAGCAGTTTTGAAACACTCTGTCTGTAGAAAATGCAACTGGACATTCGTAGCGCTAAGTGGGTAATAGTGGAAAAAATAATATGTTCAAATATAAACTACACAGAAGCATTGTATGAGACTTCTTTCTGTTCTGTGCATTCAACTAACAGAGTTGAACCTTACTTTTGATTGAGCCTTTCTGAAACACTCTTTCTGTAGAAACTGCAATTGGACATTCTCAGCGCTAAGAGGCCTCTATTGGGAAAAATAATATCTTCAAATAAAAACTACACAGAAGCATTGAGTGAAACTTATTTCTGATATGTTCATTAAGCTAACAGAGTTAAACCATACTTTTGATTGCGCAGTTCTGAACACTCTTTCTGTAGAAAATGCAAGTGGACATTCGGAGCGCTAAGAGGGTAATAGTGGAAAAAGAAATATATTCAAATATAAACTACACAGTAGCATTCTGTGAAAATTCTTTCTGTTCTGTGCATTCAACTAACAGAGTTGAACCTTACTTTTGATTGAGCCGTTCTGAAACACTCTTTCTGTAGATACTGCAATTGGACATGCTAAGCGCTAAGAGGCCTACATTGGGAAAAAGAATATCTTCAAATAAAAACTACACAGATGCATTCTGTGAAACTTATTTCTGATCTGTAAATTCAGTTAACAGAGATAAAACATATTTTTGATTGAGCAGTTATGAAACACTCTTTTTCTAGAAAATGCAAGTGGAGATTCGGAGCGCTAAGTGGGTAATAGTGGAAAAAGGAATGTCTTCAAATATAAACTACACAGAATCATTCGGTGAAACTTCTTTCTGATCTGTGCATTCAGCTAACAGAGTTAATCCATACTTTTGATTGAGCACATCTGAACACTCTTTCTGTAGAAAATGCAACTGGACATTTGGAGCGCTAAGAGCGTAGTAGTGGAAAAAGAATATATTCAAATATAAACGACACAGAGGCATTCTGTGAAACATCGTCCTGATCTGAGCATTCAGCTAACAGAGTTAAACCATACTTTTGATTGAGCAGATCTGAACACTCTTTCTGTAGAAAATGCAACTGGACATTTGGAGCGCTAAGAGCGTAGTAGTGGAAAAAGGAATATATTCAAATATAAACTACACAGAAGCATTCTGTGAAACTTCTTTCTGATCTGAACATTCAGCTAACAGAGTTGAACCATACTTTTGATTGAGCAGTTTTGAAACACTCTGTCTGTAGAAAATGCAACTGGACATTTGTAGCACTAAGTGGGTAATAGTGGAAAAAAGAATATGTTCAAAGATAAACTACACAGAAGCATTGTATGAAACTCCTTTCTGTTCTGTGCATTCAACTAACAGAGTTGAACCTTACTTTTGATTGAGCCGTTCTGAAACACTCTTTCTGTAGAAACTGCAATTGGACATTCTGAGCGCTAAGAGGCCTATATTGGGAAATTTAATATCTTCAAATAAAAACTACACAGAATCATTGTGTGAAACTTATTACTGATGTGTTCATTAAGATAACAGAGTTAAACCATACTTTTGATTGCGCAGTTCTGAACAATTTTTCTGTAGAAAATGCAAATGGACATTCGGAGCGCTAAGAGGGTAATAGTGGAAAAAGGAATATATTCAAATATAAACTACACAGTAGCATTCTGTGAAAATACTTTCTGTTCTGTGCATTCAACTAACAGAGTTGAAGCTTACTTTTGATTGAGCCGTTCTGAAACACTCTTTCTGTAGAAACTGCAATTGGACATGCTAAGCGCTAAGAGGCCTACATTGGGAAAAAGAATATCTTCAAATAAAAACTACACAGATGCATTCTGTGAAACTTATTTCTGATCTGTAAATTCAGTTAACAGAGATAAAACATATTTTTGATTGAGCAGTTATGAAACACTCTTTTTGTAGAAAATGCAAGTGGAGATTCGGAGCGCTAAGAGGGTAATAGTGGAAAAAGGAATGTCTTCAAATATAAACTACACAGAATCATTCGGTGAAATTTCTTTCTGATCTGTGCATTCAGCTAACAGAGTTAAACCATACTTTTGATTGAGCAGATCTGAACATTCTTTCTGTAGAAAATGCAACCGGACATTTGGAGCGCTAAGAGTGTAGTAGTGGAAAAAGGAATATATTTAAATATAAACTTCACAGAAGAATTCTGTGAAACTTCTTTCTGATCTGAGCATTCAGCTAACAGAGTTAAACCATACTTTTGATTGAGCAGTTTTGAAACACTCTGTAGAAAATGCAACTGGACATTCGTAGCGCTAAGTGGGTAATAGTGGAAAAAAGAATATGTTCAAATATAAACAACACAGAAGCATTGTATGAAACTTCTTTCTGTTCTGTGCATTCAACTAACAGAGTTGAACCTTATTTTTGATTGAGCCGTTCTGAAACACTCTTTCTGTAGAAATTGCAATTGGACATTCTGAGCGCTAAGAGGCCTATATTGGGAAAAAGAATGTCTACAAATAAAAACTACACAGAAGAATTGTGTGAAACTTCTTTCTGTTCTGTTTGTTCAACTAAAAGAGTTGAACCTTAGTTTTGATTGAGCCGTTCTGAAACACTCTTTCTGTAGAAAATGCAAGCGGAGATTCGGAGCGCTAAGAGGGTAATAGTGGAAAAAGGAATGTCTCCAAATATAAACTACACAGAATCATTCTGTGAAACTTCTTTCTGATCTGTGCATTCAGCTAACAGAGTTAAATCATACTTTTGATTGAGCAGATCTGAACACTCTTTCTGTAGAAAATGCAACTGGACATTTGGAGCGCTAAGAGAGTAGTAGTGGAAAAAGGAATATATTCAAATATAAACTACACAGAAGCATTCTGTGAAACTTCTTTCTGATCTGAGCATTCAGCTAACAGAGTTAAACCATACTTTTGATTGAGCAGTTTTGAAACACTCTGTCTGTAGAAAATGCAATTGGACATTCGTAGCGCTACGTGTTTAATAGTGGAAAAAAGAATATGTTCAAATATAAACTACACAGAAGCACTGTATGAAACTTCTTTCTGTTCTGTGCATTCAACTAACAGAGTTGAACCTTACTTTTGATTGAGCCGTTCTGAAACACTCTTTCTGTAGAAACTGCAATTGGACATTCTGAGCTCTAAGAGGCCTATATTGGGAAAAGAATGTCTACAAATAAAAACTACACAGAAGAATTGTGTGAAACTTCTTTCTGTTCTGTTTGTTCAACTAAAAGAGTTGAACCTTAGTTTTAATTGAGCCGTTCTGAAACACTCTTTCTGTAGAAAATGCAAGTGGAGATTCGGAGCGCTAAGAGTGTAATAGTGGAAAAAGGAATATCTCCAAATATAAACTACACAGAATCATTCTGTGAAACTTGTTTCTGATCTGTGCATTCAGCTAACAGAGTTAAACCATACTTTTGAATGAGCAGATCTGAACACTCTTTCTGTAGAAAATGCAACTGGACATTTTGAGCGCTAAGAGAGTAGTAGTGGAAAAAGAAATATATTCAAATATAAACTACACAGAAGCATTCTGTGAAACTTCTTTCTGATCTGAGCATTCAGCTAACAGAGTTAAACCATACTTTTGATTGAGCAGTTTTGAAACACTCTGTCTGTAGAAAATGCAACTGGACATTCGTAGCGCTAAGTGGGTAATAGTGGAAAAAAAATATGTTCAAATATAAACTACACAGAAGCATTGTATGAAACTTCTTTCTGTTCTGTGCATTCAACTAACAGAGTTGAACCTGACTTTTGATTGAGCCTTTCTGAAACACTCTTTCTGTAGAAACTGCAATTGGACATTCTGAGCGCTAAGAGGCCTATATTGGGAAAAATAATATCTTCAAATAAGAACTACACAGAATCATTGTGTGGAACTTATTTCTGATATGTTCATTAAGCTAACAGAGTTAAACCATACTTTTGATTGCGCAGTTCTGAACACTCTTTCTGTAGAAAATGCAAGTGGACATTCTGAGCGCTAAGAGGCCTATATTGGGAAAAAGAATGTCTACAAATAAAAACTACACAGAAGAATTGTGTGAAACTTCTTTCTGTTCTGTTTGTTCAACTGAAAGAGTTGAAACTTAGTTTTGATTGAGCCGTTCTGAAACACTCTTTCTGTAGAAAATTCAAGTGGAGATTCGGAGCGCTAAGAGGGTAATAGTGGAAAAAGGAATGTCTCCAAATATAAACTACACAGAATCATTCTGTGAAACTTCTTTCTTATCTGTGCATTCAGCTAACAGATTTAAACCATACTTTTGATTGAGCAGATCTGAACACTCTTTCTGTAGAAAATGCAACTGGACATTTGGAGCGCTAAGAGAGTAGTAGTGGAAAAAGGAATATATTCAAATATAAACTACACAGAAGCATTCTGTGAAACTTCTTTCTGATCTGAGCATTCAGCTAACAGAGTTAAACCATACTTTTTATTGAGCAGTTTTGAAACACTCTGTCTGTAGGAAATGCAACTGGACATTCGTAGCGCTAAGTGGGTAAGAGTGGAAAAAAGAATATGTTCAAATATAAACTACACAGAAGCATTGTATGAAACTTCTTTCTGTTCTGTGCATTCAACTAACAGAGTTGAACCTTACTTTTGATTGAGTCTTTCTGAAACACTCTTTCTGTAGAAACTGCAATTGGACATTCTGAGCGCTAAGAGGCCTATATTGGGAAAAATAATATCTTCAAATAAAAACTTCACAGAAGCATTGTGTGAAACTTATTTCTGATATGTTCATTAAGCTAACAGAGTTAAACCACACTTTTGATTGCGCAGTTCTGAACACTCTTTCTGTAGAAAATGCAAGTGGACATTCGGAGCGCTAAGAGGGTAATAGTGGAAAAAGGAATATATTCAAATATAAACTACACAGTAGCATTCTGTGAAAATTCTTTCTGTTCTGTGCATTCAACTAACAGAGTTGAACCTTACTTTTGATTTAGCTGTTCTGAAACACTCTTTCTGTAGAAAGTGCAATTGGACATGCTAAGTGCTAAGAGGCCTACATTGGGAAAAAGAATATCTTCAAATAAAAACTACACAGATGCATTCTGTGAAACTTATTTCTGATCTGTAAATTCAGTTAACAGAGATAAAACATATTTTTCATTGAGCAGTTATGAAACACTCATTTTGTAGAAAATGCAAGTGGAGATTCGGAGCGCTAAGAGGGTAATAGTGGAAAAAGGAATGTCTTCAAATATAAACAACACAGAATCATTCGGTGAAACTTCTTTCTGATCTGTGCATTCAGCTAACAGAGTTAAACCATACTTTTGATTGAGCAGATCTGAACACTCTTTCTGTAGAAAATGCAACTGGACATTTGGAGCGCTAAGAGCGTAGTAGTGGAAAAAGGAATATATTCAAATATAAACTACACAGAAGCATTCTGTGAAACTTCTTTCTGATCTGAGCATTCAGCTAACAGAGTTAAACCATACTTTTGATTGAGTAGTTTTGAAACACTCTGTCTGTAGAAAATGCAACTGGACATTCGTAGCGCTAAGTGGGTAATAGTGGAAAAAAGAATATGTTCAAATATAAACTACACCGAAGCATTGTATGAAACTTCTTTCTGTTCTGTGCATTCAACTAGCAGAGTTGAACCTTACTTTTGATTGAGCCGTTCTGAAACACTCTTTCTGTAGAAACTGCAATTGGACATTCTGAGCGCTAAGAGGCCTATATTGGGAAAATGAATGTCTACAAATAAAAACTACACAGATGCATTCTGTGAAACTTATTTCTGATCTGTAAATTCAGTTAACAGAGATAAAACATATTTTTGATTGAGCAGTTATGAAACACTCTTTTTCTAGAAAATGCAAGTGGAGATTCGGAGCGCTAAGTGGGTAATAGTGGAAAAAGGAATGTCTTCAAATATAAACTACACAGAATCATTCGGTGAAACTTCTTTCTGATCTGTGCATTCAGCTAACAGAGTTAATCCATACTTTTGATTGAGCACATCTGAACACTCTTTCTGTAGAAAATGCAACTGGACATTTGGAGCGCTAAGAGCGTAGTAGTGGAAAAAGAATATATTCAAATATAAACGACACAGAGGCATTCTGTGAAACATCGTCCTGATCTGAGCATTCAGCTAACAGAGTTAAACCATACTTTTGATTGAGCAGATCTGAACACTCTTTCTGTAGAAAATGCAACTGGACATTTGGAGCGCTAAGAGCGTAGTAGTGGAAAAAGGAATATATTCAAATATAAACTACACAGAAGCATTCTGTGAAACTTCTTTCTGATCTGAACATTCAGCTAACAGAGTTGAACCATACTTTTGATTGAGCAGTTTTGAAACACTCTGTCTGTAGAAAATGCAACTGGACATTTGTAGCACTAAGTGGGTAATAGTGGAAAAAAGAATATGTTCAAAGATAAACTACACAGAAGCATTGTATGAAACTCCTTTCTGTTCTGTGCATTCAACTAACAGAGTTGAACCTTACTTTTGATTGAGCCGTTCTGAAACACTCTTTCTGTAGAAACTGCAATTGGACATTCTGAGCGCTAAGAGGCCTATATTGGGAAATTTAATATCTTCAAATAAAAACTACACAGAATCATTGTGTGAAACTTATTACTGATGTGTTCATTAAGATAACAGAGTTAAACCATACTTTTGATTGCGCAGTTCTGAACAATTTTTCTGTAGAAAATGCAAATGGACATTCGGAGCGCTAAGAGGGTAATAGTGGAAAAAGGAATATATTCAAATATAAACTACACAGTAGCATTCTGTGAAAATACTTTCTGTTCTGTGCATTCAACTAACAGAGTTGAAGCTTACTTTTGATTGAGCCGTTCTGAAACACTCTTTCTGTAGAAACTGCAATTGGACATGCTAAGCGCTAAGAGGCCTACATTGGGAAAAAGAATATCTTCAAATAAAAACTACACAGATGCATTCTGTGAAACTTATTTCTGATCTGTAAATTCAGTTAACAGAGATAAAACATATTTTTGATTGAGCAGTTATGAAACACTCTTTTTGTAGAAAATGCAAGTGGAGATTCGGAGCGCTAAGAGGGTAATAGTGGAAAAAGGAATGTCTTCAAATATAAACTACACAGAATCATTCGGTGAAATTTCTTTCTGATCTGTGCATTCAGCTAACAGAGTTAAACCATACTTTTGATTGAGCAGATCTGAACATTCTTTCTGTAGAAAATGCAACCGGACATTTGGAGCGCTAAGAGTGTAGTAGTGGAAAAAGGAATATATTTAAATATAAACTTCACAGAAGAATTCTGTGAAACTTCTTTCTGATCTGAGCATTCAGCTAACAGAGTTAAACCATACTTTTGATTGAGCAGTTTTGAAACACTCTGTAGAAAATGCAACTGGACATTCGTAGCGCTAAGTGGGTAATAGTGGAAAAAAGAATATGTTCAAATATAAACAACACAGAAGCATTGTATGAAACTTCTTTCTGTTCTGTGCATTCAACTAACAGAGTTGAACCTTATTTTTGATTGAGCCGTTCTGAAACACTCTTTCTGTAGAAATTGCAATTGGACATTCTGAGCGCTAAGAGGCCTATATTGGGAAAAAGAATGTCTACAAATAAAAACTACACAGAAGAATTGTGTGAAACTTCTTTCTGTTCTGTTTGTTCAACTAAAAGAGTTGAACCTTAGTTTTGATTGAGCCGTTCTGAAACACTCTTTCTGTAGAAAATGCAAGCGGAGATTCGGAGCGCTAAGAGGGTAATAGTGGAAAAAGGAATGTCTCCAAATATAAACTACACAGAATCATTCTGTGAAACTTCTTTCTGATCTGTGCATTCAGCTAACAGAGTTAAATCATACTTTTGATTGAGCAGATCTGAACACTCTTTCTGTAGAAAATGCAACTGGACATTTGGAGCGCTAAGAGAGTAGTAGTGGAAAAAGGAATATATTCAAATATAAACTACACAGAAGCATTCTGTGAAACTTCTTTCTGATCTGAGCATTCAGCTAACAGAGTTAAACCATACTTTTGATTGAGCAGTTTTGAAACACTCTGTCTGTAGAAAATGCAATTGGACATTCGTAGCGCTACGTGTTTAATAGTGGAAAAAAGAATATGTTCAAATATAAACTACACAGAAGCACTGTATGAAACTTCTTTCTGTTCTGTGCATTCAACTAACAGAGTTGAACCTTACTTTTGATTGAGCCGTTCTGAAACACTCTTTCTGTAGAAACTGCAATTGGACATTCTGAGCTCTAAGAGGCCTATATTGGGAAAAGAATGTCTACAAATAAAAACTACACAGAAGAATTGTGTGAAACTTCTTTCTGTTCTGTTTGTTCAACTAAAAGAGTTGAACCTTAGTTTTAATTGAGCCGTTCTGAAACACTCTTTCTGTAGAAAATGCAAGTGGAGATTCGGAGCGCTAAGAGTGTAATAGTGGAAAAAGGAATATCTCCAAATATAAACTACACAGAATCATTCTGTGAAACTTGTTTCTGATCTGTGCATTCAGCTAACAGAGTTAAACCATACTTTTGAATGAGCAGATCTGAACACTCTTTCTGTAGAAAATGCAACTGGACATTTTGAGCGCTAAGAGAGTAGTAGTGGAAAAAGAAATATATTCAAATATAAACTACACAGAAGCATTCTGTGAAACTTCTTTCTGATCTGAGCATTCAGCTAACAGAGTTAAACCATACTTTTGATTGAGCAGTTTTGAAACACTCTGTCTGTAGAAAATGCAACTGGACATTCGTAGCGCTAAGTGGGTAATAGTGGAAAAAAAATATGTTCAAATATAAACTACACAGAAGCATTGTATGAAACTTCTTTCTGTTCTGTGCATTCAACTAACAGAGTTGAACCTGACTTTTGATTGAGCCTTTCTGAAACACTCTTTCTGTAGAAACTGCAATTGGACATTCTGAGCGCTAAGAGGCCTATATTGGGAAAAATAATATCTTCAAATAAGAACTACACAGAATCATTGTGTGGAACTTATTTCTGATATGTTCATTAAGCTAACAGAGTTAAACCATACTTTTGATTGCGCAGTTCTGAACACTCTTTCTGTAGAAAATGCAAGTGGACATTCTGAGCGCTAAGAGGCCTATATTGGGAAAAAGAATGTCTACAAATAAAAACTACACAGAAGAATTGTGTGAAACTTCTTTCTGTTCTGTTTGTTCAACTGAAAGAGTTGAAACTTAGTTTTGATTGAGCCGTTCTGAAACACTCTTTCTGTAGAAAATTCAAGTGGAGATTCGGAGCGCTAAGAGGGTAATAGTGGAAAAAGGAATGTCTCCAAATATAAACTACACAGAATCATTCTGTGAAACTTCTTTCTTATCTGTGCATTCAGCTAACAGATTTAAACCATACTTTTGATTGAGCAGATCTGAACACTCTTTCTGTAGAAAATGCAACTGGACATTTGGAGCGCTAAGAGAGTAGTTGTGGAAAAAGGAATATATTCAAATATAAACTACACAGAAGCATTCTGTGAAACTTCTTTCTGATCTGAGCATTCAGCTAACAGAGTTAAACCATACTTTTTATTGAGCAGTTTTGAAACACTCTGTCTGTAGGAAATGCAACTGGACATTCGTAGCGCTAAGTGGGTAAGAGTGGAAAAAAGAATATGTTCAAATATAAACTACACAGAAGCATTGTATGAAACTTCTTTCTGTTCTGTGCATTCAACTAACAGAGTTGAACCTTACTTTTGATTGAGTCTTTCTGAAACACTCTTTCTGTAGAAACTGCAATTGGACATTCTGAGCGCTAAGAGGCCTATATTGGGAAAAATAATATCTTCAAATAAAAACTTCACAGAAGCATTGTGTGAAACTTATTTCTGATATGTTCATTAAGCTAACAGAGTTAAACCACACTTTTGATTGCGCAGTTCTGAACACTCTTTCTGTAGAAAATGCAAGTGGACATTCGGAGCGCTAAGAGGGTAATAGTGGAAAAAGGAATATATTCAAATATAAACTACACAGTAGCATTCTGTGAAAATTCTTTCTGTTCTGTGCATTCAACTAACAGAGTTGAACCTTACTTTTGATTTAGCTGTTCTGAAACACTCTTTCTGTAGAAAGTGCAATTGGACATGCTAAGTGCTAAGAGGCCTACATTGGGAAAAAGAATATCTTCAAATAAAAACTACACAGATGCATTCTGTGAAACTTATTTCTGATCTGTAAATTCAGTTAACAGAGATAAAACATATTTTTCATTGAGCAGTTATGAAACACTCATTTTGTAGAAAATGCAAGTGGAGATTCGGAGCGCTAAGAGGGTAATAGTGGAAAAAGGAATGTCTTCAAATATAAACAACACAGAATCATTCGGTGAAACTTCTTTCTGATCTGTGCATTCAGCTAACAGAGTTAAACCATACTTTTGATTGAGCAGATCTGAACACTCTTTCTGTAGAAAATGCAACTGGACATTTGGAGCGCTAAGAGCGTAGTAGTGGAAAAAGGAATATATTCAAATATAAACTACACAGAAGCATTCTGTGAAACTTCTTTCTGATCTGAGCATTCAGCTAACAGAGTTAAACCATACTTTTGATTGAGTAGTTTTGAAACACTCTGTCTGTAGAAAATGCAACTGGACATTCGTAGCGCTAAGTGGGTAATAGTGGAAAAAAGAATATGTTCAAATATAAACTACACCGAAGCATTGTATGAAACTTCTTTCTGTTCTGTGCATTCAACTAGCAGAGTTGAACCTTACTTTTGATTGAGCCGTTCTGAAACACTCTTTCTGTAGAAACTGCAATTGGACATTCTGAGCGCTAAGAGGCCTATATTGGGAAAATGAATGTCTACAAATAAAAACTACACAGAAGAATTGTGTGAAACTTCTTTCTGTTCTGTTTGTTCAACTGAAAGAGTTGAACCTTAGTATTGATTGAGCCGTTCTGAAACACTCTTTCTGTAGAAAATGCAAGTGGAGATTCGGAGCGCTAAGAGGGTAATAGTGGAAAAAGGAATGTCTCCAAATATAAGCTACACAGAATCATTCTGTGAAACTTCTTTCTGATTTGTGCATTCAGCTAACAGAGTTAAACCATACTTTTGATTGAGCAGATCTGAACACTCTTTCTGTAGAAAATGCAACTGGACATTTGGAGCGCTAAGAGAGTAGTAGTGGAAAAAGGAATATATTCAAATATAAACTACACAGAAGCATTCTGTGAAACTTCTTTCTGATCTGAGCATTCAGCTAACAGAGTTAAACCATACTTTTGATTGAGCAGTTTTGAAACACTCTGTCTGTAGAAAATGCAACTGGACATTCTTCGCGCTAAGTGGGTAATAGTGGAAAAAAGAATAAGTTCAAATATAAACTACACAGAAGCATTGTATGAAACTTCTTTCTGTTCTGTGCATTCAACTAACAGATTTGAACCTTACTTTTGATTGAGCCCTTCTGAAACACTCTTTCTGTAGAAACTGCAATTGGACATTCTGAGCGCTAAGAGGCCTATATTGGGAAAAAGAATGTCTACAAATAAAAACTACACAGAAGAATTGTGTGAAACTTCTTTCTGTTCTGTTTGTTCAACTAAAAGGGTTGAACCTTAGTTTTGATTGAGCCGTTCTGAAACACTCTTTCTGTAGAAAATGCAAGTGGAGATTCGTAGCGCTAAGAGGGTAATAGTGGAAAATGAATGTCTCCAAATATAAACTACACAGAATCATTCTGTGAAACTTCTTTCTGATCTGTGCATTCAGCTAACAGAGTTAAACCATACTTTTGATTGAGCAGTTTTGAAACACTCTGTCTGTAGAATACGCAACTGGACATTCGTAGCGCTAAGTGGGTAATAGTGGAAAAAAGAATATGTTCAAATATAAACTACACAGAAGCATTGTATGAAACTTCTTTCTGTTCTCTGCATTCAACTAACAGAGTTGAACCTTACTTTTGATTGAGCCTTTCTGAAACACTCTTTCTGTAGAAAGTGCAATTGGACATTCTGAGCGCTAAGATGCCTATATTGGGAAAAATAATATCTTCAAATAAAAACTACACAGAAGCATTGTGTGAAACTTATTTCTGATATGTTCATTAAGCTAACAGAGTTAAACCATACTTTTGATTGCGCAGTTCTGAACACTCTTTCTGTAGAAAATGCAAGTGGAGATTCGGAGCGCTAAGAGGGTAATAGTGGAAAAAGGAATGTCTTCAAATATAAACTACACAGAATCATTCAGTGAAACTTCTTTCTGATCTGTGCATTCAGCTAACAGAGTTAAACCATACTTTTGATTGAGCAGATCTGAACACTCTTTCTGTAGAAAATGCAAATGGACATTTTGAGCGCTAAGAGAGTAGTAGTGGAAAAAGGAATATATTCAAATATAAACTACACAGAAGCATTCTGTGAAACTTCTTTCTGATCTGAGCATTCAGCTAACAGGGTTAAACCATACTTTTGATTGAGCAGTTTTGAAACACTCTGTCTGTAGAAAATGCAACTGGACATTCGTAGCACTAAGTGGGTAATAGTGGAAAAAAAATATGTTCAAATATAAACTACACAGAAACATTGTATGAAACTTCTTTCTGTTCTGTGCATTCAACTAACAGAGTTGAACCTTACTTTTGATTGAGCCGTTCTGAAACACTCTTTCTGTAGAAACTGCAATTGGACATTCTGAGCGCTAAGAGGCCTATATTGGGAAAAAAATGTCTACAAATAAAAACTACACAGAAGAATTGTGTGAAACTTCTTTCTGTTCTGTTTGTTCAACTAAAAGAGTTGAACCTTAGTTTTGATTGAGCCGTTCTGAAACACTCTTTCTGTAGAAAATGCAAGTGGAGATTCGGAGCGCTAAGAGGGTAATAGTGGAAAAAGGAATGTCTCCAAATATAAACTACACAGAATCATTGTGTGAAACTTCTTTCTGATCTGTGCATTCAGCTAACAGAGTTAAACCATACTTTTGATTGAGCAGATCTGAACACTCTTTCTGTAGAAAATGCAACTGGACATTTGGAGCGCTAAGAGAGTAGTAGTGGAAAAAGGAATATATTCAAATATAAACTACACAGAAGCATTCTGTGAAACTTCTTTCTGATCTGAGCATTCAGCAAACAGAGTTAAACCATACTTTTGATTGAGCAGTTTTGAAACATTCTGTCTGTAGAAAATGCAACTGGACATTCTGAGCGCTAAGATGCCTATATTGGGAAAAATAATATCTTCAAATAAAAACTACACAGAAGCATTGTGTGAAACTTATTTCTGATATGTTCATTAAGCTAACAGAGTTAAACCATACTTTTGATTGCGCAGTTCTGAACACTCTTTCTGTAGAAAATGCAAGTGGACATTCGGAGCGCTAAGAGGGTAATAGTGGAAAAAGGAATATATTCAAATATAAACTACACAGTAGCATTCTGTGAAAATTCTTTCTGTTCTGTGCATTCAACTAACAGAGTTGAACCTTACTTTTGATTGAGCCGTTCTGATACACTCTTTCTGTATAAACTGCAATTGGACATGCTAAGCGCTAAGAGGCCTACATTGGGAAAAAGAATATCTTCAAATAAAAACTACACAGATGCATTCTGTGAAACTTATTTCTGATCTGTAAATTCAGTTAACAGAGATAAAACATATTTTTGATTGAGCAGTTATGGAACTCTCTTTTTGTAGAAAATGCAAGTGGAGATTCGGAGCGCTAACAGGGTAATAGTGGAAAAAGGAATGTCTTCAAATATAAACTACACAGAATCATTCGGTGAAACTTCTTTCTGATCTGTGCATTCAGCTAACAGAGTTAAACCATACTTTTGAGTGAGCAGATCTGAACACTCTTTCTGTAGAAAATGCAACTGGACATTTGGAGCGCTAAGAGCGTAGTAGTGGAAAAAGGAATATATTCAAATATAAACTACACAGAAGCATTCTGTGAAACTTCTTTCTGATCTGAGCATTCAGCTAACAGAGTTAAACCATACTTTAGATTGAGCAGTTTTGAAACACTCTGTCTGTAGAAAATGCAACTAGACATTCGTAGCGCTAAGTGGGTAATAGTGGAAAAAAGAATATGTTCAAATATAAACTACACAGAAGCATTGTATGAAACTTCTTTCTGTTCTGTGCATTCAACTAACAGAGTTGAACCTTACTTTTGATTGAGCCGTTCTGAAACACTCTTTCTGTAGAAACTGCAATTGGACATTCTGAGCGCTAAGAGGCCTATATTGGGAAAAAGAATGTCTACAAATAAAAACTACACAGAAGAATTGTGTGAAAGTTTTTTCTGTTCTGTTTGTTCAACTAAAAGAGTTGAACCTTAGTGTTGATTGAGCCGTTCTGAAACACTCTTTCTGTAGAAAATGCAAGTGGAGATTCGGAGCGCTAAGAGGGTAATAGTGGAAAAAGGAATGTCTCCAAATATAAACTACACAGAATCATTCTGTGAAACTTCTTTCTGATCTGTGCATTCAGCTAACAGAGTTAAACCATACTTTTGATTGAGCAGATCTGAACACTCTTTCTGTAGAAAATGCAACTGGACATTTGGAGCGCTAAGAGAGTAGTAGTGGAAAAAGGAATATATTCAAATATAAACTACACAGAAGCATTCTGTGAAACTCCTTTCTGATCTGAGCATTCAGCTAACAGAGTTAAACCATACTTTTGATTGAGCAGTTTTGAAACACTCTGTCTGTAGAAAATGCAACTGGACATTCGTAGCGCTAAGTGGGGAATAGTGGAAAAAAGAATATGTTCAAATATAAACTACACAGAAGCATTGTATGAAACTTCTTTCTGTTCTGTGCATTCAACTAACAGAGTTGAACCTTACTTTTGATTGAGCCTTTCTGAAACACTCTTTCTGTAGAAACTGCAATTGGACATTCTGAGCGCTAAGAGGCCTATATTGGGAAAAATAATATCTTCAAATAAAAACTACACAGAAGCATTGTGTGAAACTTATTTCTGATATGTTCATTAAGCTAACAGAGTTAAACCATACTTTTGATTGCGCAGTTCTGAACACTCTTTCTGTAGAAAATGCTAGTGGACATTCGGAGCGCTAAGAGGGTAATAGTGGAAAAAGGAATATATTCAAATATAAACTACACAGTAGCATTCTGTGAAAATTCTTTCTGTTCTGTGCATTCAACTAACAGAGATGAACCTTACTTTTGATTGAGCCGTTCTGAAACACTCTTTCTGTAGAAACTGCAATTGGACATGCTAAGCGCTAAGAGGCCTACATTGGGAAAAAGAATATCTTCAAATATAAACTACACAGATGCATTCTGTGAAACTTATTTCTGATCTGTAAATTCAGTTAACAGTGATAAAACATATTTTTGATTTAGCAGTTATGAAACACTCTTTTTGTAGAAAATGCATGGGGAGATTCGGAGCGCTAAGAGGGTAATAGTGGAAAAAGGAATGTCTTCAAATATAAACTGCACAGAATCATTCGGTGAAACTTCTTTCTGATCTGTGCATTCAGCTAACAGAGTTAAACCATACTTTTGATTGAGCAGATCTGAACACTCTTTCTGTAGAAAATGCAACTGGACATTTGGAGCGCTAAGAGCGTAGTAGTGGAAAAAGGAATATATTCAAATATAAACTACACAGAAGCATTCTGTGAAACTTCTTTCTGATCTGAGCATTCAGCTAACAGAGTTAAACCATACTTTTGATTGAGCAGTTTTGAAACACTCTGTCTGTAGAAAATGCAACTGGACATTCGTAGCGCTAAGTGGGTAATAGTGGAAAAAAGAATATGTTCAAATATAAACTACACAGAAGCATTGTATGAAACTTCTTTCTGTTCTGTGCATTCAACTAACAGAGTTGAACCTTACTTTTGATTGAGCCTTTCTGAAATACTCTTTCTGTAGAAACTGCAATTGGACATTCTGAGCGCTAAGATGCCTATATTGGGAAAAATAATATCTTCAAATAAAAACTACACAGAAGCATTGTGTGAAACTTATTTCTGATATGTTCATTAAGCTAACAGAGTTAAACCATAATTTTGATTGCGCAGTTCTGAACACTCTTTCTGTAGAAAATGCAAGTGGACATTCGGAGCGCTAAGAGGGTAATAGTGGAAAAAGGAATATATTCAAATATAAACTACACAGTAGCATTCTGTGAAAATTCTTTCTGTTCTGTGCATTCAACTAACAGAGTTGAACCTTACTTTTGATTGAGCCGTTCTGAAACACTCTTTTTGTAGAAACTGCAATTGGACATGCTAAGCGCTAAGAGTCCTACATTGGGAAAAAGAATATCTTCAAATAAAAACTACACAGATGCATTCTGTGAAACTTATTTCTGATCTGTAAGTTCAGTTAACAGAGATAAAACATATTTTTGATTGAGCAGTTATGAAACACTCTTTTTGTAGAAAATGCAAGTGGAGATTCGGAGCCCAAAGAGGGTAATAGTGGAAAAAGGAATGTCTTCAAATATAAACTACACAGAATCATTCGGTGAAACTTCTTTCTGATTTGTGCATTCAGCTAACAGAGTTAAACCATACTTTTGATTGAGCAGATCTGAACACTCTTTCTGTAGAAAATGCAACTGGACATTTGGAGCGCTAAGAGCGTAGTAGTGGAAAAAGGAATATATTCAAATATAAACTACACAGAAGCATTCTGTGAAACTTCTTTCTGATCTGACCATTCAGCTAACAGAGTTAAACCATACTTTTGATTGAGCAGTTTTGAAACACTCTGTCTGTAGAAAATGCAACTGGACATTCGTAGCGCTAAGTGGGTAATAGTGGAAAAAAGAATATGTTCAAATATAAACTACACAGAAGCATTGTATGAAACTTCTTTCTGTACTGTGCATTCAACTAACAGAGTTGAACCTTACTTTTGATTGAGCCGTTCTGAAACACTCTTTCTGTAGAAACTGCAATTGGACATTCTGAGCGCTAAGAGGCCTATATTGGGAAAAAGAATGTCTACAAATAAAAACTACACAGAAGAATTGTGTGAAACTTCTTTCTGTTCTGTTTGTTCAACTAAAAGAGTTGAACGTTAGTTTTGATTGAGCCGTTCTGAAACACTCTTTCTGTAGAAAATGCAAGTGGAGATTCGGAGCGCTAAGAGGGTAATAGTGGAAAAAGGAATGTCTCCAAATATAAACTACACAGAATCATTCTGTGAAACTTCTTTCTGATCTGTGCATTCAGCTAACAGAGTTAAACCATACTTTTGATTGAGCAGATCTGAACACTCTTTCTGTAGAAAATGCAACTGGACATTTGGAGCGCTAAGAGAGTAGTAGTGGAAAAAGGAATATATTCAAATATAAACTACACAGAAACATTCTGTGAAACTTCTTTCTGCTCTGAGCATTCAGCTAACAGAGTTAAACCATACTTTTGATTGAGCAGTTTTGAAACACTCTGTAGAAAATGCAACTGGACATTCGTAGCGCTAAGTTGGTAATAGTGGAAAAAAGAATATGTTCAAATATAAACTACACAGAAGCATTGTATGAAAATTCTTTCTGTTCTGTGCATTCAACTAACAGAGTTGAACCTGACTTTTGATTGAGCCTTTCTGAAACACTCTTTCTGTAGAAACTGCAATTGGACATTCTGAGCGCTAAGAGGCCTATATTGGGAAAAATAATATCTTCAAATAAAAACTACACAGAAGCATTGTGTGAAACTTATTTCTGATATGTTCATTAAGCTAACAGAGTTAAACCATACTTTTGATTGCGCAGTTCTGAACACTCTTTCTGTAGAAAATGCTAGTGGACATTCGGAGCGCTAAGAGGGTAATAGTGGAAAAAGGAATATATTCAAATATAAACTACACAGTAGCATTCTGTGAAAATTCTTTCTGTTCTGTGCATTCAACTAACAGAGTTGAACCTTACTTTTGATTGAGCCGTTCTGAAACACTCTTTCTGTAGAAACTGCTATTGGACATGCTAAGCGCTAAGAGGCCTACATTGGGAAAAACAATATCTTCAAATAAAAACTACACAGATGCATTCTGTGAACGTTATTTCTGATCTGTAAATTCAGTTAACAGAGATAAAACATATTTTTGATTGAGCAGTTATGAAACAGTCTTTTTGTAGAAAATGCAAGTGGAGATTCGGAGCGCTAAGAGGGTAATAGTGGAAAAAGGAATGTCTTCAAATATAAACTGCACAGAGTCATTCGGTGAAACTTCTTTCTGATCTGTGCATTCAGCTAACAGAGTTAAACCATACTTTTGATTGAGCAGATCTGAACACTCTTTCTGTAGAAAATGCAACTGGACATTTGGAGCGCTAAGAGCGTAGTAGTGGAAAAAGGAATATATTCAAATATAAACTACACAGAAGCATTCTGTGAAACTTCTTTCTGATCTGAGCTTTCAGCTAACAGAGTTAAACCATACTTTTGATTGAGCAGTTTTGAAACACTCTGTCTGTAGAAAATGCAACTGGACATTCGTAGCGCTAAGTGGGTAATAGTGGAAAAAGAATATGTTCAAATATAAACTACACAGAAGCATTGTATGAAACTTCTTTCTGGTCTGTGCATTCAACTAACAGAGTTGAACCTGACTTTTGATTGAGCCTTTCTGAAACACTCTTTCTGTAGAAACTGCAATTGGACATTCTGAGCGCTAAGAGGCCTATATTGGGAAAAATAATATCTTCAAATAAAAACTACACAGAAGCATTGTGTGAAACTTATTTCTGATATGTTCATTAAGCTAACAGAGTTAAACCATACTTTTGATTGAGCAGTTTTGAAACACTCTGTCTGTAGAAAATGCAAGTGGACATTCTGAGCGCTAAGAGGGTAATAGTGGAAAAAGGAATATATTCAAATATAAACTACACAGTAGCATTCTGTGAAAATTCTTTCTGTTCTGTGCATTCAACTAACAGAGTTGAACCTTATTTTGATTGAGCCGTTCTGAAACACTCTTTCTGTAGAAACTGCAATTGGACATTCGGAGCGCTAAGAGGCCTATATTGGGAAAAAGAATGTCTACAAATAAAAACTACACAGAAGAATTGTGTGAAACTTCTTTCTGTTCTGTTTGTTCAACTAAAAGAGTTGAACGTTAGTTTTGATTGAGCCGTTCTGAAACACTCTTTCTGTAGAAAATGCAAGTGGAGATTCGGAGCGCTAAGAGGGTAATAGTGGAAAAAGGAATGTCTCCAAATATAAACTACACAGAATCATTCTGTGAAACTTCTTTCTGATCTGTGCCTTCAGCTAACAGAGTTAAACCATACTTTTGATTGAGCAGATCTGAACACTCTTTCTGTAGAAAATGCAACTGGACATTTGGAGCGCTAAGAGAGTAGTAGTGGAAAAAGTAATATATTCAAATATAAACTACACAGAAACATTCTGTGAAACTTCTTTCTGCTCTGAGCATTCAGCTAACAGAGTTAAACCATACTTTTGATTGAGCAGTTTTGAAACACTCTGTAGAAAATGCAACTGGACATTCGTAGCGCTAAGTGGGTAATAGTGGAAAAAAGAATATGTTCAAATATAAACTACACAGAAGCATTGTATGAAAATTCTTTCTGTTCTGTGCATTCAACTAACAGAGTTGAACCTGACTTTTGATTGAGCCTTTCTGAAACACTCTTTCTGTAGAAACTGCAATTGGACATTCTGAGCGCTAAGAGGCCTATATTGGGAAAAATAATATCTTCAAATAAAAACTACACAGAAGCATTGTGTGAAACTTATTTCTGATATGTTCATTAAGCTAACAGAGTTAAACCATACTTTTGATTGCGCAGTTCTGAACACTCTTTCTGTAGAAAATGCTAGTGGACATTCGGAGCGCTAAGAGGGTAATAGTGGAAGAAGGAATATATTCAAATATAAACTACACAGTAGCATTCTGTGAAAATTTTTCTGTTCTGTGCATTCAACTAACAGAGTTGAATCTTACTTTTGATTGAGCCGTTCTGAAACACTCTTTCTGTAGAAACTGCTATTGGACATGCTAAGCGCTAAGAGGCCTACATTGGGAAAAACAATATCTTCAAATAAAAACTACACAGATGCATTCTGTGAACGTTATTTCTGATCTGTAAATTCAGTTAACAGAGATAAAACATATTTTTGATTGAGCAGTTATGAAACAGTCTTTTTGTAGAAAATGCAAGTGGAGATTCGGAGCGCTAAGAGGGTAATAGTGGAAAAAGGATTATGTCTTCAAATATAAACTACACAGAATCATTCGGTGAAACTTCTTTCTGATCTGTGCATTCAGCTAACAGAGTTAAACCATACTTTTGATTGAGCAGATCTGAACACTCTTTCTGTAGAAAATGCAACTGGACATTTGGAGCGCTAAGAGCGTAGTAGTGGAAAAAGGAATATATTCAAATATAAACTACACAGAAGCATTCTGTGAAACTTCTTTCTGATCTGAGCATTCAGCTAACAGAGTTAAACCATACTTTTGATTGAGCAGTTTTGAAACACTATGTCTGTAGAAAATGCAACTGGACATTCGTAGCGCTAAGTGGGTAATAGTGGAAAAAAGAATATGTTCAAATATAAACTACACAGAAGCATTGTATGAAACTTCTTTCTGGTCTGTGCATTCAACTAACAGAGTTGAACCTGACTTTTGATTGAGCCTTTCTGAAACACTCTTTCTGTAGAAACTGCAATTGGACATTCTGAGCGCTAAGAGGCCTATATTGGGAAAAATAATATCTTCAAATAAAAACTACACAGAAGCATTGTGTGAAACTTATTTCTGATATGTTCATTAAGCTAACAGAGTTAAACCATACTTTTGATTGCGCAGTTCTGAACACTCTTTCTGTAGAAAATGCAAGTGGACATTCTGAGCGCTAAGAGGGTAATAGTGGAAAAAGGAATATATTCAAATATAAACTACACAGTAGCATTCTGTGAAAACTCTTTCTGTTCTGTGCATTCAACTAACAGAGTTGAACCTTACTTTTGATTAAGCCGTTCTGAAACACTCTTTCTGTAGAAACTGCAATTGGACATTCTGAGCGCTAAGAGGCCTATATTGGGAAAAAGAATGTCTACAAATAAAAACTACACAGAAGAATTGTGTGAAACTTCTTTCTGTTCTGTTTGTTCAACTAAAAGAGTTGAACCTTAGTTTTGATTGAGCCGTTCTGAAACACTCTTTCTGTAGAAAATGCAAGTGGAGATTCGGAGCGCTAAGAGGGTAATAGTGGAAAAAGGAATGTCTCCAAATATAAACTACACAGAATCATTCTGTGAAACTTCTTTCTGATCTGTGCATTCAGCTAACAGAGTTAAACCATACTTTTGATTGAGCAGATCTGAACACTCTTTTTGTAGAAAATGCAACTGAACATTTGGAGCGCTAAGAGAGTAGTAGTGGAAAAAGGAATATATTCAAATACAAACTACACAGAAGCATTCTGTGAAACTTCTTTCTGATCTGAGCATTCAGCTAACAGAGTTAAACCATACTTTTGATTGAGCAGTTTTGAAACACTCTGTCTGTAGAAAATGCAACTGGACATTCGTAGCGCTAAGTGGGTAATAGTGGAAAAAAGAATATGTTCAAATATAAACTACACAGAAACATTGTATGAAACTTCTTTCTGTTCTGTGCATTCAACTAACAGAGTTGAACCTTACTTTTGATTGAGCCTTTCTGAAACACTCTTTCTGTAGAAACTGCAATTGGACATTCTGAGCGCTAAGAGGCCTCTATTGGGAAAAATAATATCTTCAAATAAAAACTACACAGAAGCATTGTGTGAAACTTATTTCTGATATGTTCATTAAGCTAACAGAGTTAAACCATACTTTTGATTGCGCAGTTCTGAACACTCTTTCTGTAGAAAATGCAAGTGGACATTCGGAGCGCTAAGAGGGTAATAGTGGAAAAAGGAATATATTCAAATATAAACTACACAGTAGCATTCTGTGAAAATACTTTCTGTTCTGTGCATTCAACTAACAGAGTTGAATCTTACTTTTGATTGAGCCGTTCTGAAACACTCTTTCTGTAGAAACTGCAATTGGACATGCTAAGCGCTAAGAGGCCTACATTGGGAAAAAGAATATCTTCAAATAAAAACTACACAGATGCATTCTGTGAAACTTATTTCTGATCTGTAAATTCAGTTAACAGAGATAAAGCATATTTTTGATTGAGCAGTTATGAAACACTCTTTTTGTAGAAAATGCAAGTGGAGATTCGGAGCGCTAAGAGGGTAATAGTGGAAAAAGGAATGTCTTCAAATATAAACTACACAGAATCATTCGGTGAAACTTCTTTCTGATCTGTGCATTCAGCTAACAGAGTTAAACCATACTTTTGATTGAGCAGATCTGAACACTCTTTCTGTTGAAAATGCAACTGGACATTTGGAGCGCTAAGAGCGTAGTAGTGGAAAAAGGAATATATTCAAATATAAACTACACAGAAGCATTCTGTGAAACTTCTTTCTGATCTGAGCATTCAGCTAACAGAGTTAAACCATACTTTTGATTGAGCAGTTTTGAAACACTCTGTCTGTAGAAAATGCAACTGGACATTCGTAGCGCTAAGTGGGTAATAGTGGAAAAATGAATATGTTCAAATATAAACTACACAGAAGCATTGTATGAAACTTCTTTCTGTTCTGTGCATTCAACTAACAGAGTTGAACCTTAGTTTTGATTGAGCCGTTCTGAAACACTCTTTCTGTAGAAACTGCAATTGGACATTCTGAGCGCTAAGAGGCCTATATTGGGAAAAAGAATGTCTACAAATAAAAACTACACAGAAGAATTGTGTGAAACTTCTTTCTGTTCTGTTTGTTCAACTAAAAGAGTTGAACGTTAGTTTTGATTGAGCCGTTCTGAAACACTCTTTCTGTAGAAAATGCAAGTGGAGATTCGGAGCGCTAAGAGGGTAATAGTGGAAAAAGGAATGTCTCCAAATATAAACTACACAGAATCATTCTGTGAAACTTCTTTCTGATCTGTGCCTTCAGCTAACAGAGTTAAACCATACTTTTGATTGAGCAGATCTGAACACTCTTTCTGTAGAAAATGCAACTGGACATTTGGAGCGCTAAGAGAGTAGTAGTGGAAAAAGGAATATATTCAAATATAAACTACACAGAAACATTCTGTGAAACTTCTTTCTGCTCTGAGCATTCAGCTAACAGAGTTAAACCATACTTTTGATTGAGCAGTTTTGAAACACTCTGTAGAAAATGCAACTGGACATTCGTAGCGCTAAGTGGGTAATAGTGGAAAAAAGAATATGTTCAAATATAAACTACACAGAAGCATTGTATGAAAATTCTTTCTGTTCTGTGCATTCAACTAACAGAGTTGAACCTGACTTTTGATTGAGCCTTTCTGAAACACTCTTTCTGTAGAAACTGCAATTGGACATTCTGAGCGCTAAGAGGCCTATATTGGGAAAAATAATATCTTCAAATAAAAACTACACAGAAGCATTGTGTGAAACTTATTTCTGATATGTTCATTAAGCTAACAGAGTTAAACCATACTTTTGATTGCGCAGTTCTGAACACTCTTTCTGTAGAAAATTCTAGTGGACATTCGGAGCGCTAAGAGGGTAATAGTGGAAGAAGGAATATATTCAAATATAAACTACACAGTAGCATTCTGTGAAAATTTTTCTGTTCTGTGCATTCAACTAACAGAGTTGAACCTTACTTTTGATTGAGCCGTTCTGAAACACTCTTTCTGTAGAAACTGCTATTGGACATGCTAAGCGCTAAGAGGCCTACATTGGGAAAAACAATATCTTCAAATAAAAACTACACAGATGCATTCTGTGAACGTTATTTCTGATCTGTAAATTCAGTTAACAGAGATAAAACATATTTTTGATTGAGCAGTTATGAAACAGTCTTTTTGTAGAAAATGCAAGTGGAGATTCGGAGCGCTAAGAGGGTAATAGTGGAAAAAGGATTATGTCTTCAAATATAAACTACACAGAATCATTCGGTGAAACTTCTTTCTGATCTGTGCATTCAGCTAACAGAGTTAAACCATACTTTTGATTGAGCAGATCTGAACACTCTTTCTGTAGAAAATGCAACTGGACATTTGGAGCGCTAAGAGCGTAGTAGTGGAAAAAGGAATATATTCAAATATAAACTACACAGAAGCATTCTGTGAAACTTCTTTCTGATCTGAGCATTCAGCTAACAGAGTTAAACCATACTTTTGATTGAGCAGTTTTGAAACACTCTGTCTGTAGAAAATGCAACTGGACATTCGTAGCGCTAAGTGGGTAATAGTGGAAAAAAGAATATGTTCAAATATAAACTACACAGAAGCATTGTATGAAACTTCTTTCTGGTCTGTGCATTCAACTAACAGAGTTGAACCTGACTTTTGATTGAGCCTTTCTGAAACACTCTTTCTGTAGAAACTGCAATTGGTCATTCTGAGCGCTAAGAGGCCTATATTGGGAAAAATAATATCTTCAAATAAAAACTACACAGAAGCATTGTGTGAAACTTATTTCTGATATGTTCATTAAGCTAACAGAGTTAAACCATACTTTTGATTGCGCAGTTCTGAACACTCTTTCTGTAGAAAATGCAAGTGGACATTCTGAGCGCTAAGAGGGTAATAGTGGAAAAAGGAATATATTCAAATATAAACTACACAGTAGCATTCTGTGAAAACTCTTTCTGTTCTGTGCATTCAACTAACAGAGTTGAACCTTACTTTTGATTGAGCCGTTCTGAAACACTCTTTCTGTAGAAACTGCAATTGGACATTCTGAGCGCTAAGAGGCCTATATTGGGAAAAAGAATGTCTACAAATAAAAACTACACAGAAGAATTGTGTGAAACTTCTTTCTGTTCTGTTTGTTCAACTAAAAGAGTTGAACCTTAGTTTTGATTGAGCCGTTCTGAAACACTCTTTCTGTAGAAAATGCAAGTGGAGATTCGGAGCGCTAAGAGGGTAATAGTGGAAAAAGGAATGTCTCCAAATATAAACTACACAGAATCATTCTGTGAAACTTCTTTCTGATCTGTGCATTCAGCTAACAGAGTTAAACCATACTTTTGATTGAGCAGATCTGAACACTCTTTTTGTAGAAAATGCAACTGAACATTTGGAGCGCTAAGAGAGTAGTAGTGGAAAAAGGAATATATTCAAATACAAACTACACAGAAGCATTCTGTGAAACTTCTTTCTGATCTGAGCATTCAGCTAACAGAGTTAAACCATACTTTTGATTGAGCAGTTTTGAAACACTCTGTCTGTAGAAAATGCAACTGGACATTCGTAGCGCTAAGTGGGTAATAGTGGAAAAAAGAATATGTTCAAATATAAACTACACAGAAACATTGTATGAAACTTCTTTCTGTTCTGTGCATTCAACTAACAGAGTTGAACCTTACTTTTGATTGAGCCTTTCTGAAACACTCTTTCTGTAGAAACTGCAATTGGACATTCTGAGCGCTAAGAGGCCTCTATTGGGAAAAATAATATCTTCAAATAAAAACTACACAGAAGCATTGTGTGAAACTTATTTCTGATATGTTCATTAAGCTAACAGAGTTAAACCATACTTTTGATTGCGCAGTTCTGAACACTCTTTCTGTAGAAAATGCAAGTGGACATTCGGAGCGCTAAGAGGGTAATAGTGGAAAAAGGAATATATTCAAATATAAACTACACAGTAGCATTCTGTGAAAATACTTTCTGTTCTGTGCATTCAACTAACAGAGTTGAATCTTACTTTTGATTGAGCCGTTCTGAAACACTCTTTCTGTAGAAACTGCAATTGGACATGCTAAGCGCTAAGAGGCCTACATTGGGAAAAAGAATATCTTCAAATAAAAACTACACAGATGCATTCTGTGAAACTTATTTCTGATCTGTAAATTCAGTTAACAGAGATAAAGCATATTTTTGATTGAGCAGTTATGAAACACTCTTTTTGTAGAAAATGCAAGTGGAGATTCGGAGCGCTAAGAGGGTAATAGTGGAAAAAGGAATGTCTTCAAATATAAACTACACAGAATCATTCGGTGAAACTTCTTTCTGATCTGTGCATTCAGCTAACAGAGTTAAACCATACTTTTGATTGAGCAGATCTGAACACACTTTCTGTTGAAAATGCAACTGGACATTTGGAGCGCTAAGAGCGTAGTAGTGGAAAAAGGAATATATTCAAATATAAACTACACAGAAGCATTCTGTGAAACTTCTTTCTGATCTGAGCATTCAGCTAACAGAGTTAAACCATACTTTTGATTGAGCAGTTTTGAAACACTCTGTCTGTAGAAAATGCAACTGGACATTCGTAGCGCTAAGTGGGTAATAGTGGAAAAATGAATATGTTCAAATATAAACTACACAGAAGCATTGTATGAAACTTCTTTCTGTTCTGTGCATTCAACTAACAGAGTTGAACCTTAGTTTTGATTGAGCCGTTCTGAAACACTCTTTCTGTAGAAACTGCAATTGGACATTCTGAGCGCTAAGAGGCCTATATTGGGAAAAAGAATGTCTACAAATAAAAACTACACAGAAGAATTGTGTGAAACTTCTTTCTGTTCTGTTTGTTCAACTAAAAGAGTTGAACTTTGTTTTGATTGAGCCGTTCTGAAACACTCTTTCTGTAGAAAATGCAAGTGGAGATTCGGAGCGCTAAGAGGGTAATAGTGGAAAAAGGAATGTCTCCAAATATAAACTACACAGAATCATTCTGTGAAACTTCTTTCTGATCTGTGCATTCAGCTAACAGAGTTAAACCATACTTTTGATTGAGCAGATCTGAACACTCTTTCTGTAGAAAATGCAACTGGACATTTGGAGCGCTAAGAGAGTAGTAGTGGAAAAAGGAATATATTCAAATATAAACTACACAGAAGCATTCTGTGAAACTTCTTTCTGATCTGAGCATTCAGCTAACAGAGTTAAACCATACTTTTGATTGAGCAGTTTTGAAACAATCTGTCTGTAGAAAATGCAACTGGACATTCGTAGCGCCAAGTGGGTAATAGTGGAATAAAGAATATGTTCAAATATAAACTACACAGAAGCATTGTATGAAACTTCTTTCTGTTCTGTGCATTCAACTAACAGAGTTCAACCTTACTTTTGATTGAGCCTTTCTGAAACACTCTTTCTGTAGAAACTGCAATTGGACATTCTGAGCGCTAAGAGGCCTCTACTGGGAAAAATAATATCTTCAAATAAAAACTACACAGAAGCATTGTGTGAAACTTATTTCTGATATGTTCATTAAGCTAACAGAGTTAAACCATACTTTTGATTGCGCAGTTCTGAACACTCTTTCTGTAGAAAATGCAAGTGGACATTCGGAGCGCTAAGAGGGTAATAGTGGAAAAAGGAATATATTCAAATATAAACTACACAGTAGCATTCTGTGAAAATTCTTTCTGTTCTGTGCATTCAACTAACAGAGTTGAACCTTACTTTTGATTGAGCCGTTCTGAAACACTCTATCTGTATAAACTGTAATTGGACATGCTAAGCGCTAGGAGGCCTACATTGGGAAAAAGAATATCTTCAAATAAAAACTACACAGATGCATTCTGTGAAACTTATTTCTGATCTGTAAATTCAGTTAACAGAGATAAAACATATTTTTGATTGAGCAGTTATGAAACACTCTTTTTGTAGAAAATGCAAGTGGAGATTCGGAGCGCTAAGAGGGTAATAGTGGAAAAAGGAATGTCTTCAAATATAAACTACACAGAATCATTCCGTGAAACTTCTTTCTGATCTGTGCATTCAGCTAACAGAGTTAAACCATACTTTTGATTGAGCAGATCTGAACACTCTTTCTGTAGAAAATGCAACTGGACATTTGGAGCGCTAAGAGCGTAGTAGTGGAAAAAGGAATATATTCAAATATAAACTACACAGAAGCATTCTGTGAAACTTCTTTCTGATCTGAGCATTCAGCTAACAGAGTTAAACCATACTTTTGATTGAGCAGTTTTGAAACACTCTGTCTGTAGAAAATGCAACTGGACATTCGTAGCGCCAAGTGGGTAATAGTGGAATAAAGAATATGTTCAAATATAAACTACACAGAAGCATTGTATGAAACTTCTTTCTGTTCTGTGCATTCAACTAACAGAGTTCAACCTTACTTTTGATTGAGCCTTTCTGAAACACTCTTTCTGTAGTAACTGCATTTGGACATTCTGAGCGCTAAGAGGCCTCTACTGGGAAAAATAATATCTTCAAATAAAAACTACACAGAAGCATTGTGTGAAACTTATTTCTGATATGTTCATTAAGCTAACAGAGTTAAACCATACTTTTGATTGCGCAGTTCTGAACACTCTTTCTGTAGAAAATGCAAGTGGACATTCGGAGCGCTAAGAGGGTAATAGTGGAAAAAGGAATATATTCAAATATAAACTACACAGTAGCATTCTGTGAAAATTCTTTCTGTTCTGTGCATTCAACTAACAGAGTTGAACCTTACTTTTGATTGAGCCGTTCTGAAACACTCTATCTGTATAAACTGTAATTGGACATGCTAAGCGCTAGGAGGCCTACATTGGGAAAAAGAATATCTTCAAATAAAAACTACACAGATGCATTCTGTGAAACTTATTTCTGATCTGTAAATTCAGTTAACAGAGATAAAACATATTTTTGATTGAGCAGTTATGAAACACTCTTTTTGTAGAAAATGCAAGTGGAGATTCGGAGAGCTAAGTGGGTAATAGTGGAAAAAGGAATGTCTTCAAATATAAACTACACAGAATCATTCGGTGAAACTTCTTTCTGATCTGTGCATTCAGCTAACAGAGTTAAACCATACTTTTGATTGAGCAGATCTGAACACTCTTTCTGTAGAAAATGCAACTGGACATTTGGAGCGCTAAGAGCGTAGTAGTGGAAAAAGGAATATATTCAAATATAAACTACACAGAAGCATTCTGTGAAACTTCTTTCTGATCTGAGAATTCAGCTAACAGAGTCAAACCATACTTTTGATTGAGCAGTTTTGAAACACTCTGTCTGTAGAAAATGCAACTGGACATTCGTAGCGCTAAGTGGGTAATAGTGGAAAAAAGAATATGTTCAAATATAAACTACACAGAAGCATTGTATGAAACTTCTTTCTGTTCTGTGCATTCAACTAACAGAGTTGAACCTTACTTTTGATTGAGCCTTTCTGAAACACTCTTTCTGTAGAAACTGCAATTGGACATTCTGAGCGCTAAGAGGCCTCTATTGGGAAAAATAATATCTTCAAATAAAAACTACACAGAAGCATTGTGTGAAACTTATTTCTGATATGTTCTTTAAGCTAACAGAGTTAAACCATACTTTTGATTGCGCAGTTCTGAACACTCTTTCTGTAGAAAATGCAAGTGGACATTCGGAGCGCTAAGAGGGTAATAGTGGAAAAAGGAATATATTCAAATATAAACTACACGGTAGCATTCTGTGAAAATTCCTTCTGTTCTGTGCATTCAACTAACAGAGTTGAACCCTACTTTTGATTGAGCCGTTCAGAAACACTCTTTCTGTAGGAACTGCATTTGGACATGCTAAGCGCTAAGAGGCCTACATTGGGAAAAAGAATATCTTCAAATAAAAACTACACAGATGCATTCTGTGAAACTTATTTCTGATCTATTAATTCAGTTAACAGAGATAAAACATATTTTTGATTGAGCAGTTATGAAACACGCTTTTTGTAGAAAATGCAAGTGGAGATTCGGAGCGCTAAGAGGGTAATAGTGGAAAAAGGAATGTCTTCAAATATAAACTACACAGAATCATTCGGTGAAACTTCTTTCTGATCTGTGCATTCAGCTAACAGAGTTAAACCGTAGTTTTGATTGAGCAGATCTGAACACTCTTTCTGTAGAAAATGCAACTGGACATTTGGAGCGCTAAGAGCGTAGTAATGGAAAAAGGAATATATTCTAATATAAACTACACAGAAGCATTCTGTGAAACTTCTTTCTGATCTGAGCATTCAGCTAACAGAGTTAAACCATACTTTTGATTGAGCAGTTTTGAAACACTCTGTGTGTAGAAAATGCAACTGGACATTCGTAGCGCTAAGTGGGTAATAGTGGAAAAAAGAATATGTTCAAATATAAACTACACAGAAGCATTGTATGAAACTTCTTTCTGTTCTGTGCATTCAACTAACAGAGTTGAACCTTACTTTTGATTGAGCCGTTCTGAAACACTCTTTCTGTAGAAACTGCAATTGGACATTCTGAGCGCTAAGAGGCCTATATTGGGAAAAATAATGTCTAAAAATAAAAACTACACAGAAGAATTGTGTGAAACTTCTTTCTGTTCTGTTTGTTCATCTAAAAGAGTTGAACCTTAGTTTTGATTGAGCCGTTCTGAAACACTCTTTCTGTAGAAAATGCAAGTGGAGATTCGGAGCGCTAAGAGGGTAATAGTGGAAAAAGGAATGTCTCCAAATATAAACTACACAGAATCATTCTGTGAAACTTCTTTCTGATCTGTGCATTCAGCTAACAGAGTTAAACCATACTTTTGATTGAGCAGATCTGAACACTCTTTCTGAAGAAAATGCAACTGAACATTTGGAGCGCTAAGAGAGTAGTAGTGGAAAAAGGAATATATTCAAATATAAACTACACAGAAGCATTCTGTGAAACTTCTTTCTGATCTGAGCATTCAGCTAACAGAGTTAAACCATACTTTTGATTGAGCAGTTTTGAAACACTCTGTCTGTAGAAAATGCAACTGGACATTCGTAGCGCTAAGTGGGTAATAGTGGAAAAAAGAATATGTTCAAATATAAACTACACAGAAGCATTGTATGAAACTTCTTTCTGTTCTGTGCATTCAACTAACAGAGTTGAACCTTACATTTGATTGAGCCTTTCTGAAACACTCTTTCTGTAGAAACTGCAATTGGACATTCTGAGCGCTAAGAGGCCTCTATTGGGAAAAATAATATCTTCAAATAAAAACTACACAGAAGCATTGTGTGAAACTTATTTCTGATATGTTCTTTAAGTTAACAGAGTTAAAAAATACTTTTGATTGCACAGTTCTGAACACTCTTTCTGTAGAAAATGCAAGTGGACATTCGGAGCGCTAAGAGGGTAATAGTGGAAAAAGGAATATATTCAAATATAAACTACACAGTAGCATTCTGTGAAAATTCTTTCTGTTCTGTGCATTCAACTAACAGATTTGAACATTACTTTTGATTGAGCCGTTCTGAAACACTCTTTCTGTAGAAACTGCAATTGGACATGCTAAGCGCTAAGAGGCCTACATTGGAAAAAAGAATATCTTCAAATAAAAACTACACAGATGCATTCTGTGAAACTTATTTCTGATCTGTAAATTCAGTTAACAGAGATAAATCATATTTTTGATTGAGCAGTTATGAAACACTCTTTTTGTAGAAAATGCAAGTGGAGATTCGGAGCGCTAAGAGGGTAATAGTGGAAAAAGGAATGTCTTCAAATATAAACTACACAGAATCATTCGGTGAAACTTCTTTCTGATCTGTGCATTCAGCTAACAGAGTTAAACCATACTTTTGATTGAGCAGATCTGATCACTCTTTCTGTAGAAAATGCAACTGGACATTTGGAGCACTAAGAGCGTAGTAGTGGAAAAAGGAATATATTCAAATATAAACTACACAGAAGCATTCTGTGAAACTTCTTTCTGATCTGAGCATTCAGCTAACAGAGTTAAACCATACTTTTGATTGAGCAGTTTTGAAACACTCTGTCTGTAGAAAATGCAACTGGACATTCGTAGCGCTAAGATGGTAATAGTGGAAAAAAGAATATGTTCAAATATAAACTACACAGAAGCATTGTATGAAACTTCTTTCTGTTCTGTGCATTCAACTAACAGAGTTGAACCTTACTTTTGATTGAGCCGTTCTGAAACACTCTTTCTGTAGAAACTGCAATTGGACATTCTGAGCGCTAAGAGGCATATATTGGGAAAAAGAATGTCTACAAATAAAAACTACACAGAAGAATTGTGTGAAACTCCTTTCTGTTCTGTTTGTTCAACTAAAAGAGTTGAACCTTAGTTTTGATTGAGCCGTTCTGAAACACTCTTTCTGTAGAAAATGCAAGTGGAGATTCGGAGCGCTAAGAGGGTAATAGTGGAAAAAGGAATATATTCAAATATAAACTACACAGTAGCATTCTGTGAAAATTCTTTCTGTTCTGTGCATTCAACTAAAAGATTTGAACCTTACTTTTGATTGAGCCGTTCTGAAACACTCTTTCTGTAGAAACTGCAATTGGACATGCTAAGCGCTAAGAGGCCTACATTGGGAAAAAGAATATCTTCAAATAAAAACTACACAGATGCATTCTGTGAAACTTATTTCTGATCTGTAAATTCAGTTAACAGAGATAAAACATATTTTTGATTGAGCAGTTATGAAACACTCTTTTTGTAGAAAATGCAAGTGGAGATTCGGAGCGCTAAGAGGGTAATAGTGGAAAATGGAATGTCTTCAAATATAAACTACACAGAATCATTCGGTTAAACTTCTTTCTGATCTGTGCATTCAGCTAACAGAGTTAAACCATACTTTTGATTGAGCAGATCTGATCACTCTTTCTGTAGAAAATGCAACTGGACATTTGGAGCGCTAGGAGCGTAGTAGTGGAAAAAGTAATATATTCAAATATAAACTACACAGAATCATTCTGTGAAACTTCTTTCTGATCTGAGCATTCAGCTAACAGAGTTAAACCATACTTTTGATTGAGCAGTTTTGAAACACTCTGTCTGTAGAAAATGCAACTGGACATTCGTAGCGCTAAGTGGGTAATAGTGGAAAAGAGAATATGTTCAAATATAAACTACACAGAAGCATTGTATGAAACTTCTTTCTGTTCTGTGCATTCAACTAACAGAGTTGAACCTTACTTTTGATTGAGCCGTTCTGAAACACTCTTTCTGTAGAAACTACAATTGGACATTCTGAGCGCTAAGAGGCCTATATTGGGAAAAATAATGTCTACAAATAAAAACTACACAGAAGAATTGTGTGAAACTTCTTTCTGTTCTGTTTGTTCATCTAAAATAGTTGAACCTTAGCTTTGATTGAGCCGTTCTGAAACACTCTTTCTGTAGAAAATGCAAGTGGAGATTCGGAGCGCTAAGAGGGTAATAGTGGAAAAAGGAATGTCTCCAAATATAAACTACACAGAATCATTCTGTGAAACTTCTTTCTGATCTGTGCATTCAGCTAACAGAGTTAAACCATACTTTTGATTGAGCAGATCTGAACACTCTTTCTGTAGAAAATGCAACTGAACATTTGGAGCGCTAAGAGAGTAGTAGTGGAAAAAGGAATATATTCAAATACAAACTACACAGAAGCATTCTGTGAAACTTCTTTCTGATCTGAGCATTCAGCTAACAGAGTTAAACCATACTTTTGATTGAGCAGTTTTGAAACACTCTATCTGTAGAAAATGCAACTGGACATTCGTAGCGCTAAGTGGGTAATAGTGGAAAAAAGAATATGTTCAAATATAAACTACACAGAAGCATTGTATGAAACTTCTTTCTGTTCTGTGCATTCAACTAACAGAGTTGAACCTTACTTTTGATTGAGCCTTTCTGAAACACTCTTTCTGTAGTAACTGCAATTGGACATTCTGAGCGCTAAGAGGCCTCTATTGGGAAAAATAATATCTTCAAATAAAAACTACACAGAAGCATTGTGTGAAACTTATTTCTGATATGTTCATTAAGCTAACAGAGTTAAACCATACTTTTGATTGCGCAGTTCTGAACACTCATTCTGTAGAAAATGCAAGTGGACATTCGGAGCGCTAAGAGGGTAATAGTGGAAAAAGGAATATATTCAAATATAAACTACACAGTAGCATTCTGTGAAAATACTTTCTGTTCTGTGCATTCAACTAACAGAGTTGAATCTTACTTTTGATTGAGCCGTTCTGAAACACTCTTTCTGTAGAAACTGCAATTGGACATGCTAAGCGCTAAGAGGCCTACATTGGGAAAAAGAATATCTTCAAATAAAAACTACACAGATGCATTCTGTGAAACTTATTTCTGATCTGTAAATTCAGTTAACAGAGATAAAGCATATTTTTGATTGAGCAGTTATGAAACACTCTTTTTGTAGAAAATGCAAGTGGAGATTCGGAGCGCTAAGGGGGTAATAGTGGAAAAAGGAATGTCTTCAAATATAAACTACACAGAATCATTCGGTGAAACTTCTTTCTGATCTGTGCATTCAGCTAACAGAGTTAAACCATACTTTTGATTGAGCAGATCTGAACACTCTTTCTGTAGAAAATGCAACTGGACATTTGGAGCGCTAAGAGCGTAGTAGTGGAAAAAGGAATATATTCAAATATAAACTACACAGAAGCATTCTGTGAAACTTCTTTCTGATCTGAGAATTCAGCTAACAGAGTCAAACCATACTTTTGATTGAGCAGTTTTGAAACACTCTGTCTGTAGAAAATGCAACTGGACATTCGTAGCGCTAAGTGGGTAATAGTGGAAAAAAGAATATGTTCAAATATAAACTACACAGAAGCATTGTATGAAACTTCTTTCTGTTCTGTGAATTCAACTAACAGAGTTGAACCTTACTTTTGATTGAGCCTTTCTGAAACACTCTTTCTGTAGAAACTGCAATTGGACATTCTGAGCGCTAAGAGGCCTCTATTGGGAAAAATAATATCTTCAAATAAAAACTACACAGAAGCATTGTGTGAAACTTATTTCTGATATGTTCTTTAAGCTAACAGAGTTAAACCATACTTTTGATTGCGCAGTTCTGAACACTCTTTCTGTAGAAAATGCAAGTGGACATTCGGAGCGCTAAGAGGGTAATAGTGGAAAAAGGAATATATTCAAATATAAACTACACGGTAGCATTCTGTGAAAATTCCTTCTGTTCTGTGCATTCAACTAACAGAGTTGAACCCTACTTTTGATTGAGCCGTTCAGAAACACTCTTTCTGTAGGAACTGCATTTGGACATGCTAAGCGCTAAGAGGCCTACATTGGGAAAAAGAATATCTTCAAATAAAAACTACACAGATGCATTCTGTGAAACTTATTTCTGATCTATAAATTCAGTTAACAGAGATAAAACATATTTTTGATTGAGCAGTTATGAAACACGCTTTTTGTAGAAAATGCAAGTGGAGATTCGGAGCGCTAAGAGGGTAATAGTGGAAAAAGGAATGTCTTCAAATATAAACTACACAGAATCATTCGGTGAAACTTCTTTCTGATCTGTGCATTCAGCTAACAGAGTTAAACCGTAGTTTTGATTGAGCAGATCTGAACACTCTTTCTGTAGAAAATGCAACTGGACATTTGGAGCGCTAAGAGCGTAGTAATGGAAAAAGGAATATATTCAAATATAAACTACACAGAAGCATTCTGTGAAACTTCTTTCTGATCTGAGCATTCAGCTAACAGAGTTAAACCATACTTTTGATTGAGCAGTTTTGAAACACTCTGTGTGTAGAAAATGCAACTGGACATTCGTAGCGCTAAGTGGGTAATAGTGGAAAAAAGAATATGTTCAAATATAAACTACACAGAAGCATTGTATGAAACTTCTTTCTGTTCTGTGCATTCAACTAACAGAGTTGAACCTTACTTTTGATTGAGCCGTTCTGAAACACTCTTTCTGTAGAAACTGCAATTGGACATTCTGAGCGCTAAGAGGCCTATATTGGGAAAAATAATGTCTAAAAATAAAAACTACACAGAAGAATTGTGTGAAACTTCTTTCTGTTCTGTTTGTTCATCTAAAAGAGTTGAACCTTAGTTTTGATTGAGCCGTTCTGAAACACTCTTTCTGTAGAAAATGCAAGTGGAGATTCGGAGCGCTAAGAGGGTAATAGTGGAAAAAGGAATGTCTCCAAATATAAACTACACAGAATCATTCTGTGAAACTTCTTTCTGATCTGTGCATTCAGCTAACAGAGTTAAACCATACTTTTGATTGAGCAGATCTGAACACTCTTTCTGAAGAAAATGCAACTGAACATTTGGAGCGCTAAGAGAGTAGTAGTGGAAAAAGGAATATATTCAAATATAAACTACACAGAAGCATTCTGTGAAACTTCTTTCTGATCTGAGCATTCAGCTAACAGAGTTAAACCATACTTTTGATTGAGCAGTTTTGAAACACTCTGTCTGTAGAAAATGCAACTGGACATTCGTAGCGCTAAGTGGGTAATAGTGGAAAAAAGAATATGTTCAAATATAAACTACACAGAAGCATTGTATGAAACTTCTTTCTGTTCTGTGCATTCAACTAACAGAGTTGAACCTTACTTTTGATTGAGCCTTTCTGAAACACTCTTTCTGTAGAAACTGCAATTGGACATTCTGAGCGCTAAGAGGCCTCTATTGGGAAAAATAATATCTTCAAATAAAAACTACACAGAAGCATTGTGTGAAACTTATTTCTGATATGTTCTTTAAGTTAACAGAGTTAAAAAATACTTTTGATTGCACAGTTCTGAACACTCTTTCTGTAGAAAATGCAAGTGGACATTCGGAGCGCTAAGAGGGTAATAGTGGAAAAAGGAATATATTCAAATATAAACTACACAGTAGCATTCTGTGAAAATTCTTTCTGTTCTGTGCATTCAACTAACAGATTTGAACATTACTTTTGATTGAGCCGTTCTGAAACACTCTTTCTGTAGAAACTGCAATTGGACATGCTAAGCGCTAAGAGGCCTACATTGGAAAAAAGAATATCTTCAAATAAAAACTACACAGATGCATTCTGTGAAACTTATTTCTGATCTGTAAATTCAGTTAACAGAGATAAATCATATTTTTGATTGAGCAGTTATGAAACACTCTTTTTGTAGAAAATGCAAGTGGAGATTCGGAGCGCTAAGAGGGTAATAGTGGAAAAAGGAATGTCTTCAAATATAAACTACACAGAATCATTCGGTGAAACTTCTTTCTGATCTGTGCATTCAGCTAACAGAGTTAAACCATACTTTTGATTGAGCAGATCTGATCACTCTTTCTGTAGAAAATGCAACTGGACATTTGGAGCACTAAGAGCGTAGTAGTGGAAAAAGGAATATATTCAAATATAAACTACACAGAAGCATTCTGTGAAACTTCTTTCTGATCTGAGCATTCAGCTAACAGAGTTAAACCATACTTTTGATTGAGCAGTTTTGAAACACTCTGTCTGTAGAAAATGCAACTGGACATTCGTAGCGCTAAGATGGTAATAGTGGAAAAAAGAATATGTTCAAATATAAACTACACAGAAGCATTGTATGAAACTTCTTTCTGTCCTGTGCATTCAACTAACAGAGTTGAACCTTACTTTTGATTGAGCCGTTCTGAAACACTCTTTCTGTAGAAACTGCAATTGGACATTCTGAGCGCTAAGAGGCATATATTGGGAAAAAGAATGTCTACAAATAAAAACTACACAGAAGAATTGTGTGAAACTCCTTTCTGTTCTGTTTGTTCAACTAAAAGAGTTGAACCTTAGTTTTGATTGAGCCGTTCTGAAACACTCTTTCTGTAGAAAATGCAAGTGGAGATTCGGAGCGCTAAGAGGGTAATAGTGGAAAAAGGAATATATTCAAATATAAACTACACAGTAGCATTCTGTGAAAATTCTTTCTGTTCTGTGCATTCAACTAAAAGATTTGAACCTTACTTTTGATTGAGCCGTTCTGAAACACTCTTTCTGTAGAAACTGCAATTGGACATGCTAAGCGCTAAGAGGCCTACATTGGGAAAAAGAATATCTTCAAATAAAAACTACACAGATGCATTCTGTGAAACTTATTTCTGATCTGTAAATTCAGTTAACAGAGATAAAACATATTTTTGATTGAGCAGTTATGAAACACTCTTTTTGTAGAAAATGCAAGTGGAGATTCGGAGCGCTAAGAGGGTAATAGTGGAAAATGGAATGTCTTCAAATATAAACTACACAGAATCATTCGGTTAAACTTCTTTCTGATCTGTGCATTCAGCTAACAGAGTTAAACCATACTTTTGATTGAGCAGATCTGATCACTCTTTCTGTAGAAAATGCAACTGGACATTTGGAGCGCTAGGAGCGTAGTAGTGGAAAAAGTAATATATTCAAATATAAACTACACAGAATCATTCTGTGAAACTTCTTTCTGATCTGA
This sequence comes from Symphalangus syndactylus, assembly GCF_028878055.3. Taxonomy (NCBI): domain Eukaryota; kingdom Metazoa; phylum Chordata; class Mammalia; order Primates; family Hylobatidae; genus Symphalangus; species Symphalangus syndactylus. The sequence continues at coordinate 4,684,598 of NC_072445.2, read as the reverse complement.
GCATTCAGCTAACAGAGTTAAACCATACTTTTGATTGAGCAGTTTTGAAACACTCTGTCTGTAGAAAATGCAACTGGACATTCGTAGCGCTAAGTGGGTAATAGTGGAAAAGAGAATATGTTCAAATATAAACTACACAGAAGCATTGTATGAAACTTCTTTCTGTTCTGTGCATTCAACTAACAGAGTTGAACCTTACTTTTGATTGAGCCGTTCTGAAACACTCTTTCTGTAGAAACTACAATTGGACATTCTGAGCGCTAAGAGGCCTATATTGGGAAAAATAATGTCTACAAATAAAAACTACACAGAAGAATTGTGTGAAACTTCTTTCTGTTCTGTTTGTTCATCTAAAATAGTTGAACCTTAGCTTTGATTGAGCCGTTCTGAAACACTCTTTCTGTAGAAAATGCAAGTGGAGATTCGGAGCGCTAAGATGGTAATAGTGGAAAAAGGAATGTCTCCAAATATAAACTACACAGAATCATTTTGTGAAACTTCTTTCTGATCTGTGCATTCAGCTAACAGAGTTAAACCATACTTTTGATTGAGCAGATCTGAACACTCTTTCTGTAGAAAATGCAACTGAACATTTGGAGCGCTAAGAGAGTAGTAGTGGAAAAAGGAATATATTCAAATACAAACTACACAGAAGCATTCTGTGAAACTTCTTTCTGATCTGAGCATTCAGCTAACAGAGTTAAACCATACTTTTGATTGAGCAGTTTTGAAACACTCTATCTGTAGAAAATGCAACTGGACATTCGTAGCGCTAAGTGGGTAATAGTGGAAAAAAGAATATGTTCAAATATAAACTACACAGAAGCATTGTATGAAACTTCTTTCTGTTCTGTGCATTCAACTAACAGAGTTGAACCTTACTTTTGATTGAGCCTTTCTGAAACACTCTTTCTGTAGTAACTGCAATTGGACATTCTGAGCGCTAAGAGGCCTCTATTGGGAAAAATAATATCTTCAAATAAAAACTACACAGAAGCATTGTGTGAAACTTATTTCTGATATGTTCATTAAGCTAACAGAGTTAAACCATACTTTTGATTGCGCAGTTCTGAACACTCATTCTGTAGAAAATGCAAGTGGACATTCGGAGCGCTAAGAGGGTAATAGTGGAAAAAGGAATATATTCAAATATAAACTACACAGTAGCATTCTGTGAAAATACTTTCTGTTCTGTGCATTCAACTAACAGAGTTGAATCTTACTTTTGATTGAGCCGTTCTGAAACACTCTTTCTGTAGAAACTGCAATTGGACATGCTAAGCGCTAAGAGGCCTACATTGGGAAAAAGAATATCTTCAAATAAAAACTACACAGATGCATTCTGTGAAACTTATTTCTGATCTGTAAATTCAGTTAACAGAGATAAAGCATATTTTTGATTGAGCAGTTATGAAACACTCTTTTTGTAGAAAATGCAAGTGGAGATTCGGAGCGCTAAGGGGGTAATAGTGGAAAAAGGAATGTCTTCAAATATAAACTACACAGAATCATTCGGTGAAACTTCTTTCTGATCTGTGCATTCAGCTAACAGAGTTAAACCATACTTTTGATTGAGCAGATCTGAACACTCTTTCTGTTGAAAATGCAACTGGACATTTGGAGCGCTAAGAGCGTAGTAGTGGAAAAAGTAATATACTCAAATATAAACTACACAGAAGCATTCTGTGAAACTTCTTTCTGATCTGAGCATTCAGCTAACAGAGTTAAACCATACTTTTGATTGAGCAGTTTTGAAACACTCTGTCTGTAGAAAATGCAACTGGACATTCGTAGCGCTAAGTGGGTAATAGTGGAAAAAAGAATATGTTCAAATATAAACTACACAGAAGCATTGTATGAAACTTCTTTCTGTTCTGTGCATTCAACTAACAGAGTTGAACCTTAGTTTTGATTGAGCCGTTCTGAAACACTCTTTCTGTAGAAACTGCAATTGGACATTCTGAGCGCTAAGAGGCCTATATTGGGAAAAAGAATGTCTACAAATAAAAACTACACAGAAGAATTGTGTGAAACTTCTTTCTGTTCTGTTTGTTCAACTAAAAGAGTTGAACTTTGTTTTGATTGAGCCGTTCTGAAACACTCTTTCTGTAGAAAATGCAAGTGGAGATTCGGAGCGCTAAGAGGGTAATAGTGGAAAAAGGAATGTCTCCAAATATAAACTACACAGAATCATTCTGTGAAACTTCTTTCTGATCTGTGCATTCAGCTAACAGAGTTAAACCATACTTTTGATTGAGCAGATCTGAACACTCTTTCTGTAGAAAATGCAACTGGACATTTGGAGCGCTAAGAGAGTAGTAGTGGAAAAAGGAATATATTCAAATATAAACTACACAGAAGCATTCCGTGAAACTTCTTTCTGATCTGAGCATTCAGCTAACAGAGTTAAACCATACTTTTGATTGAGCAGTTTTGAAACACTCTGTCTGTAGAAAATGCAACTGGACATTCGTAGCGCCAAGTGGGTAATAGTGGAATAAAGAATATGTTCAAATATAAACTACACAGAAGCATTGTATGAAACTTCTTTCTGTTCTGTGCATTCAACTAACAGAGTTCAAACTTACTTTTGATTGAGCCTTTCTGAAACACTCTTTCTGTAGAAACTGCAATTGGACATTCTGAGCGCTAAGAGGCCTCTACTGGGAAAAATAATATCTTCAAATAAAAACTACACAGAAGCATTGTGTGAAACTTATTTCTGATATGTTCATTAAGCTAACAGAGTTAAACCATACTTTTGATTGCGCAGTTCTGAACACTCTTTCTGTAGAAAATGCAAGTGGACATTCGGAGCGCTAAGAGGGTAATAGTGGAAAAAGGAATATATTCAAATATAAACTACACAGTAGCATTCTGTGAAAATTCTTTCTGTTCTGTGCATTCAACTAACAGAGTTGAACATTACTTTTGATTGAGCCGTTCTGAAACACTCTTTCTGTAGAAAATGCAATTGGACATGCTAAGCGCTAAGAGGCCTTCATTGGGAAAAAGAATATCTTCAAATAAAAACTACACAGATGCATTCTGTGAAACTTATTTCTGATCTGTAAATTCAGTTAACAGAGATAAAACATATTTTTGATTGAGCAGTTATGAAACACTCTTTTTGTAGAAAATGCAAGTGGAGATTCGGAGCGCTAAGAGGGTAATAGTGGAAAAAGGAATGTCTTCAAATATAAACTACACAGAATCATTCGGTGAAACTTCTTTCTGATCTGTGCATTCAGCTAACAGAGTTAAACCATGCTTTTGATTGAGCAGATCTGATCACTCTTTCTGTAGAAAATGCAACTGGACATTTGGAGCGCTAGGAGCGTAGTAGTGGAAAAAGGAATATATTCAAATATAAACTACACAGAAGCATTCTGTGAAACTTCTTTCTGATCTGAGCATTCAGCTACCAGAGTTAAACCATACTTTTGATTGAGCAGTTTTGAAAAACTCTTTCTGTAGAAAATGCAACTGGACATTCGTAGCGCTAAGTGGGTAATAGTGGAAAAGAGAATATGTTCAAATATAAACTACACAGAAGCATTGTATGAAACTTCTTTCTGTTCTGTGCATTCAACTAACAGAGTTGAACCTTACTTTTGATTGAGCCGTTCTGAAACTCTCTTTCTGTAGAAACTGCAATTGGACATTCTGAGCGCTAAGAGGCCTATATTGGGAAAAATAATGTCTAAAAATAAAAACTACACAGAAGAATTGTGTGAAACTTCTTTCTGTTCTGTTTGTTCATCTAAAAGAGTTGAACCTTAGTTTTGATTGAGCCGTTCTGAAACACTCTTTCTGTAGAAAATGCAAGTGGAGATTCGGAGCGCTAAGAGGGTAATAGTGGAAAAAGTAATGTCTCCAAATATAAACTACACAGAATCATTCTGTGAAACTTCTTTCTGATCTGTGCATTCAGCTAACAGAGTTAAACCATACTTTTGATTGAGCAGATCTGAACACTCTTTCTGTAGAAAATGCAACTGACCATTTGGAGCGCTAAGAGAGTAGTAGTGGAAAAAGGAATATATTCAAATATAAACTACACAGAAGCATTCTGTGAAACTTCTTTCTGATCTGAGCATTCAGCAAACAGAGTTAAACCATACTTTTGATTGAGCAGTTTTGAAACACTCTGTCTGTAGAAAATGCAACTGGACATTCGTAGCGCTAAGTGGGGAATAGTGGAAAAAAGAATATGTTCAAATATAAACTACACAGAAGCATTGTATGAAACTTCTTTCTGTTCTGTGCATTCAACTAACAGAGTTGAACCTTACTTTTGATTGAGCCTTTCTGAAACACTCTTTCTGTAGAAACTGCAATTGGACATTCTGAGCGCTAAGAGGCCTCTATTGGGAAAAATAATATCTTCAAATAAAAACTACACAGAAGCATTGTGTGAAACTTATTTCTGATATGTTCATTAAGCTAACAGAGTTAAACCATACTTTTGATTGCGCAGTTCTGAACACTCTTTCTGTAGAAAATTCAAGTGGACATTCGGAGCGCTAAGAGGGTAATAGTGGAAAAAGGAATATATTCAAATATAAACTACACAGTAGCATTCTGTGAAAATTCTTTCTGTTCTGTGCATTCAACTAACAGAGTTGAACCTTACTTTTGATTGAGCCGTTCTGAAACACTCTTTCTGTAGAAACTGCAATTGGACATGCTAAGCGCTAGGAGGCCTACATTGGGAAAAAGAATATCCTCAAATAAAAACTACACAGATGCATTCTGTGAAACTTATTTCTGATCTGTAAATTCAGTTAACAGAGATAAAACATATTTTTGATTGAGCAGTTATGAAACACTCTTTTTGTAGAAAATGCAAGTGGAGATTCGGAGCGCTAAGAGGGTAATAGTGGAAAAAGGAATGTCTTCAAATATAAACTACACAGAATCATTCGGTGAAATTTCTTTCTGATCTGTGCATTCAGCTAACAGAGTTAAAACATACTTTTGATTGAGCAGATCTGATCACTCTTTCTGTAGAAAATGCAACTGGACATTTGGAGCACTAAGAGCGTAGTAGTGGAAAAAGGAATATATTCAAATATAAACTACACAGAAGCATTCTGTGAAACTTCTTTCTGATCTGAGCATTCAGCTAACAGAGTTAAATCATACTTTTGATTGAGCAGTTTTGAAACACTCTGTCTGTAGAAAATGCAACTGGACATTCGTAGCGCTAAGTGGGTATTAGTGGAAAAAAGAATATGTTCAAATATAAACTACACAGAAGCATTGTATGAAACTTCTTTCTGTTCTGTGCATTCAACTAACAGAGTTGAACCTTACTTTTGATTGAGCCGTTCTGAAACACTCTTTCTGTAGAAACTGCAATTGGACATTCTGAGCGCTAAGAGGCCTATATTGGGAAAAAGAATGTCTACAAATAAAAACTACACAGAAGAATTGTGTGAAACTCATTTCTGTTCTGTTTGTTCAACTAAAAGAGTTGAACCTTAGTTTTGATTGAGCCGTTCTGAAACACTCTTTCTGTAGAAAATGCAAGTGGAGATTCGGAGCGCTAAGAGGGTAATAGTGGAAAAAGGAATGTCTCCAAATATAAACTACACAGAATCATTCTGTGAAACTTCTTTCTGATCTGTGCATTCAGCTAACAGAGTTAAATCATACTTTTGATTGAGCAGATCTGAACACTCTTTCTGTAGAAAATGCAACTGGACATTTGGAGCGCTAAGAGAGTAGTAGTGGAAAAAGGAATATATTCAAATATAAACTACACAGAAGCATTCTGTGAAACTTCTTTCTGATCTGAGCATTCAGCTAACAGAGTTAAACCATACTTTTGATTGAGCAGTTTTGAAACACTCTGTCTGTAGAAAATGCAACTGGACATTCGTAGCGCTAAGTGGGTAATAGTGGAAAAAAGAATATGTTCAAATATAAACTACACAGAAGCATTGTATGAAAATACTTTCTGTTCTGTGCATTCAACTAACAGAGTTGAACCTTACGTTTGATTGAGCCGTTCTGAATCACTCTTTCTGTAGAAACTGCAATTGGACATTCTGAGCGCTAAGAGGCCTATATTGGGAAAAAGAATGTCTACAAATAAAAACTACACAGAAGCATTGTGTGAAACTTCTTTCTGTTCTGTTTGTTCAACTAAAAGAGTTGAACCTTAGTTTTGATTGCGCAGTTCTGAACACTCTTTCTGTAGAAAATGCAAGTGGACATTCGGAGCGCTAAGAGGGTAATAGTGGAAAAAGGAATATATTCAAATATAAACTACACAGTAGCATTCTGTGAAAATTCTTCCTGTTCTGTGCATTCAACTAACAGAGTTGAACCTTACTTTTGATTGAGCCGTTCTGAAACACTCTTTCTGTAGAAACTGCAATTGGACATGCTAAGCGCTAAGAGGCCTACATTGGGAAAAAGAATATCTTCAAATAAAAACTACACAGATGCATTCTGTGAAACTTATTTCTGATCTGTAAATTCAGTTAACAGAGATAAAACATATTTTTGATTGAGCAATTATGAAACACTCTTTTTGTAGAAAATGCAAGTGGAGATTCGGAGCGCTAAGAGGGTAAGAGTGGAAAAAGGAATGTCTTCAAATATAAACTACAAAGAATCATTCGGTGAAACTTATTTCTGATCTGTGCATTCTGCTAACGGAGTTAAACCATACTTTTGATTGAGCAGATATGAACACTCTTTCTGTGGAAAATGCAACTGGACATTTGGAGCGCTAAGAGCGTAGTAGTGGAAAAAGGAATATATTCAAATATAAACTACACAGAAGCATTCTGTGAAACTTCTTTCTGATCTGAGCATTCAGCTAACAGAGTTAAACCATACTTTGATTGAGCAGTTTTGAAACACTCTGTCTGTAGAAAATGCAACTGGACATTCGTAGCGCTAAGTGGGTAATAGTGGAAAAGAGAATATGTTCAAATATAAACTACAAAGAAGCATTGTATGAAACTTCTTTCTGTTCTGTGCATTCAACTAACAGAGTTGAACCTTACTTTGATTGAGCCGTTCTGAAACTCTCTTTCTGTAGAAACTGCAATTGGACATTCTGAGCGCTAAGAGGCCTATATTGGGAAAAAGAATGTCTACAAATAAAAACTACACAGAAGAATTGTGTGAAACTTCTTTCTGTTCTGTTTGTTCAACTAAAAGAGTTGAACCTTAGTTTTGATTGAGCCGTTCTGAAACACTCTTTCTGTAGAAAATGCAAGTGGAGATTCGGAGCGCTAAGAGGGTAATAGTGGAAAAAGGAATGTCTCCAAATATAAACTACACAGAATCATTCTGTGAAACTTCTTTCTGATCTGTGCATTCAGCTAACAGAGTTAAACCATACTTTTGATTGAGCAGATCTGAACACTCTTTCTGTAGAAAATGCAACTGGACATTTGGAGCGCTAAGAGAGTAGTAGTGGAAAAAGGAATATATTCAAATATAAACTACACAGAAGCATTCTGTGAAACTTCTTTCTGATCTGAGCATTCAGCTAACAGAGTTAAACCATACTTTTGATTGAGCAGGTTTGAAACACTCTGTCTGTAGAAAATGCAACTGGACATTCGTAGCGCTAAGTGGGTAATAGTGGAAAAAAGAATATGTTCAAATATAAACTACACAGAAGCATTGTATGAAACTTCTTTCTGTTCTGTGCATTCAACTAACAGAGTTGAACCTTACTTTTGATTGAGCCTTTCTGAAACACTCTTTCTGTAGAAACTGCAATTGGACATTCTGAGCGCTAAGAGGCCTCTATTGGGGAAAATAATATCTTCAAATAAAAACTACACTGAAGCATTGTGTGAAACTGATTTCTGATATGTTCATTAAGCTAACAGAGTTAAACCATACTTTTGATTGCGCAGTTCTGAACACTCTTTCTGTAGAAAATGCAAGTGGACATTCGGAGCGCTAAGAGGGTAATAGTGGAAAAAGGAATATATTCAAATATAAACTACACAGTAGCATTCTGTGAAAATTCTTCCTGTTCTGTGCATTCAACTAACAGAGTTGAACCTTACTTTTGATTGAGCCGTTCTGAAACACTCTTTCTGTAGAAACTGCAATTGGACATGCTAAGCGCTAAGAGGCCTACATTGGGAAAAAAATATCTTCAAATAAAAACTACACAGATGCATTCTGTGAAACTTATTTCTGATCTGTAAATTCAGTTAACAGAGATAAAACATATTTTTGATTGAGCAGTTATGAAACACTCTTTTTGTAGAAAATGCAAGTGGAGATTCGGAGCGCTAAGAGGGTAATAGTGGAAAAAGGAATGTCTTCAAATATAAACTACAAAGAATTATTCGGTGAAACTTCTTTCTGATCTGTGCATTCAGCTAACGGAGTTAAACCATACTTTTGATTGAGCAGATATGAACACTCTTTCTGTAGAAAATGCAACTGGACATTTGGAGCGCTAAGAGCGTAGTAGTGGAAAAAGGAATATATTCAAATATAAACTACACAGAAGCATTCTGTGAAACTTCTTTCTGATCTGAGCATTCAGCTAACAGAGTTAAACCATACATTGATTGAGCAGTTTTGAAACACTCTGTCTGTAGAAAATGCAACTGGACATTCGTAGCGCTAAGTGGGTAATTGTGGAAAAAAGAATATGTTCAAATATAAACTACACAGAAGCATTGTATGAAACTTCTTTCTGTTCTGTGCATTCAACTAACAGAGTTGAACCTTACTTTTGATTGAGCCGTTCTGAAACACTCTTTCTGCAGAAACTGCAATTGGACATTCTGAGCGCTAAGAGGCCTCTATTGGGAAAAATAATATCTTCAAATAAAAACTACACAGAAGCATTGTGTGAAACATATTTCTGATATGTTCTTTAAGCTAACAGAGTTAAACCATTCTTTTGATTGCGCAGTTCTGAACACTCTTTCTGTAGAAAATGCAAGTGGACATTCGGAGCGCTAAGAGGGTAATAGTGGAAAAAGGAATATATTCAAATATAAACTACACAGTAGCATTCTGTGAAAATTCTTTCTGTTCTGTGCATTCAACTAACAGAGTTGAACCTTACTTTTGATTGAGCCGTTCTGAAACACTCTTTCTGTAGAAACTGCAATTGGACATGCTAAGCGCTAAGAGGCCTACATTGGGAAAAAGAATATCTTCAAATAAAAACTACACAGATGCATTCTGTGAAACTTATTTCTGATCTGTAAATTCAGTTAACAGAGATAAAACATATTTTTGATTGAGCAGTTATGAAACACTCTTTTTGAAGAAAATGCAAGTGGAGATTCGGAGCGCTAAGAGGGTAATAGTGGAAAAAGGAATGTCTTCAAATATAAACTACACAGAATCATTCGGTGAAACTTCTTTCTGATCTGTGCATTCAGCTAACAGAGTTAAACCATACTTTTGATTGAGCAGATCTGAACACTCTTTCTGTAGAAAATGCAACTGGAAATTTGGAGCGCTAAGAGCGTAGTAGTGGAAAAAGGAATATATTCAAATATAAACTACACAGAAGCATTCTGTGAAACTTCTTTCTGATCTGAGCATTCAGCTAACAGAGTTAAACCATACTTTTGATTGAGCAGTTTTGAAACACTCTGTCTGTAGAAAATGCAACTGGACATTCGTAGCGCTATGTGGGTAATAGTGGAAAAAAGAATATGTTCAAATATAAACTACACAGAAGCATTGTATGAAAATACTTTCTGTTCTGTGCATTCAACTAACAGAGTTGAACCTTACGTTTGATTGAGCCGTTCTGAATCACTCTTTCTGTAGAAACTGCAATTGGACATTCTGAGCGCTAAGAGGCCTATATTGGGAAAAAGAATGTCTACAAATAAAAACTACACAGAAGCATTGTGTGAAACTTCTTTCTGTTCTGTTTGTTCAACTAAAAGAGTTGAACCTTAGTTTTGATTGCGCAGTTCTGAACACTCTTTCTGTAGAAAATGCAAGTGGACATTCGGAGCGCTAAGAGTGTAATAGTGGAAAAAGGAATATATTCAAATATAAACTACACAGTAGCATTCTGTGAAAATTCTTCCTGTTCTGTGCATTCAACTAACAGAGTTGAACCTTACTTTTGATTGAGCCGTTCTGAAACACTCTTTCTGTAGAAACTGCAATTGGACATGCTAAGCGCTAAGAGGCCTACATTGGGAAAAAGAATATCTTCAAATAAAAACTACACAGATGCATTCTGTGAAACTTATTTCTGATCTGTAAATTCAGTTAACAGAGATAAAACATATTTTTGATTGAGCAATTATGAAACACTCTTTTTGTAGAAAATGCAAGTGGAGATTCGGAGCGCTAAGAGGGTAAGAGTGGAAAAAGGAATGTCTTCAAATATAAACTACAAAGAATCATTCGGTGAAACTTATTTCTGATCTGTGCATTCTGCTAACGGAGTTAAACCATACTTTTGATTGAGCAGATATGAACACTCTTTCTGTGGAAAATGCAACTGGACATTTGGAGCGCTAAGAGCGTAGTAGTGGAAAAAGGAATATATTCAAATATAAACTACACAGAAGCATTCTGTGAAACTTCTTTCTGATCTGAGCATTCAGCTAACAGAGTTAAACCATACTTTGATTGAGCAGTTTTGAAACACTCTGTCTGTAGAAAATGCAACTGGACATTCGTAGCGCTAAGTGGGTAATAGTGGAAAAAAGAATATGTTCAAATATAAACTACACAGAAGCATTGTATGAAACTTCTTTCTGTTCTGTGCATTCAACTAACAGAGTTGAACCTTACTTTTGATTGAGCCGTTCTGAGACACTCTTTCTGCAGAAACTGCAATTGGACATTCTGAGCGCTAAGAGGCCTCTATTGGGAAAAATAATATCTTCAAATAAAAACTACACAGAAGCATTGTGTGAAACATATTTCTGATATGTTCTTTAAGCTAACAGAGTTAAACCATACTTTTGATTGCGCAGTTCTGAACACTCTTTCTGTAGAAAATGCAAGTGGACATTCGGAGCGCTAAGAGGGTAATAGTGGAAAAAGGAATATATTCAAATATAAACTACACAGTAGCATTCTGTGAAAATTCTTTCTGTTCTGTGCATTCAACTAACAGAGTTGAACCTTACTTTTGATTGAGCCGTTCTGAAACACTCTTTCTGTAGAAACTGCAATTGGACATGCTAAGCGCTAAGAGGCCTACATTGGGAAAAAGAATATCTTCAAATAAAAACTACACAGATGCATTCTGTGAAACTTATTTCTGATCTGTAAATTCAGTTAACAGAGATAAAACATATTTTTGATTGAGCAGTTATGAAACACACTTTTTGAAGAAAATGCAAGTGGAGATTCGGAGCGCTAAGAGGGTAATAGTGGAAAAAGGAATGTCTTCAAATATAAACTACACAGAATCATTCGGTGAAACTTCTTTCTGATCTGTGCATTGAGCTAACAGAGTTAAACCATACTTTTGATTGAGCAGATCTGAACACTCTTTCTGTAGAAAATGCAACTGGACATTTGGAGCGCTAAGAGCGTAGTAGTGGAAAAAGGAATATATTCAAATATAAACTACACAGAAGCATTCTGTGAAACTTCTTTCTGATCTGAGCATTCAGCTAACAGAGTTAAACCATACTTTTGATTGAGCAGTTTTGAAACACTCTGTCTGTAGAAAATGCAACTGGACATTCGTAGCGCTAAGTGGGTAATAGTGGAAAAAAGAATATGTTCAAATATAAACTACACAGAAGCATTGTATGAAACTTCTTTCTGTTCTGTGCATTCAACTAACAGAGTTGAACCTTACTTTTGATTGAGCCGTTCTGAAACACTCTTTCTGTAGAAACTGCAATTGGACATTCTGAGCGCTAAGAGGCCTATATTGGGAAAAAGAATGTCTACAAATAAAAACTACACAGAAGAATTGTGTGAAACTTCTTTCTGTTCTGTTTGTTCAACTAAAAGAGTTGAACCTTAGTTTTGATTGAGCCGTTCTGAAACACTCTTTCTGTAGAAAATGCAAGTGGAGATTCGGAGCGCTAAGAGGGTAATAGTGGAAAAAGGAATGTCTCCAAATATAAACTACACAGAATTATTGTGTGAAACTTCTTTCTGATCTGTGCATTCAGCTAACAGAGTTAAACCATACTTTTGATTGAGCAGATCTGAACACTCTTTCTGTAGAAAATGCAACTGGACATTTGGAGCGCTAAGAGAGTAGTAGTGGAAAAAGGAATATATTCAAATATAAACTACACAGAAGCATTCTGTGAAACTTCTTTCTGATCTGAGCATTCAGCTAACAGAGTTAAACCATACTTTTGATTGAGCAGTTTTGAAACACTCTGTCTGTAGAAAATGCAACTGGACATTCGTAGCGCTAAGTGAGTAATAGTGGAAAAAATAATATGTTCAAATATAAACTACACAGAAGCATTGTATGAAACTTCTTTCTGTTCTGTGCATTCAACTAACAGAGTTGAACCTTACTTTTGATTTAGCCTTTCTGAAACACTTTTTCTGTAGAAACTGCAATTGGACATTCTGAGCGCTAAGAGGCCTCTATTGGGAAAAATAATATCTTCACATAAAAACTACACAGAAGCATTGTGTGAAACTTATTTCTGATATGTTCATTAAGCTAACAGAGTTAAACCATACTTTTGATTGCGCAGTTCTGAACACTCTTTCTGTAGAAAATGCAAATGGACATTCGGAGCGCTAAGAGGGTAATAGTGGAAAAAGGAATATATTCAAATATAAACTACACAGTAGCATTCTGTGAAAATTCTTTCTGTTCTGTGCATTCAACTAACAGAGTTGAACCTTACTTTTGATTGAGCCGTTCTGAAACACTCTATCTGTAGAAACTGCAATTGGACATGCTAAGCGCTAAGAGGCCTACATTGGGAAAAAGAATATCTTCAAATAAAAACTACACAGATGCATTCTGTGAAACTTATTTCTGATCTGTAAATTCAGTTAACAGAGATAAAACATATTTTTGATTGAGCAGTTATGAAACACTCTTTTTGTAGAAAATACAATTGGAGATTCGGAGCGCTAAGGGGGTAATAGTGGAAAAAGGAATGTCTTCAAATATAAACTACACAGAATCATTCGGTGAAACTTCTTTCTGATCTGTGCATTCAGCTAACAGAGTTAAACCATACTTTTGATTGAGCTGAACTGATCACTCTTTCTGTAGAAAATGCAACTGGACATTTGGAGCACTAAGAGCGTAGTAGTGGAAAAAGGAATATATTCAAATATAAACTACACAGAAGCATCCTGTGAAACTTCTTTCTGATCTGAGCATTCAGCTAACAGAGTTAAATCATACTTTCGATTGAGCAGTTTTGAAACACTCTGTCTGTAGAAAATGCAACTGGACATTCGTAGCGCTAAGTGGGTAATAGTGGAAAAAACAATATGTTCAAATATAAACTACACAGAAGCATTGTATGAAACTTCTTTCTGTTCTGTGCATTCAACTAACAGAGTTGAACCTTACTTTTGATTGAGCCGTTCTGAAACACTCTTTCTGTAGAAACTGCAATTGGACATTCTGAGCGCTAAGAGGCCTATATTGGGAAAAAGAATGTCTACAAATAAAAACTACACAGAAGAATTGTGTGAAACTTCTTTCTGTTCTGTTTGTTCAACTAAAAGAGTTGAACCTTAGTTTTGATTGAGCCGTTCTGAAACACTCTTTCTGTAGAAAATGCAAGTGGAGATTCGGAGCGCTAAGAGGGTAATAGTGGAAAAAGGAATGTCTCCAAATATAAACTACACAGAATCATTCGGTGAAACTTCTTTCTGATCTGTGCATTCAGCTAACAGAGTTAAACCATACTTTTGATTGAGCAGATCTGAACACTCTTTCTGTAGAAAATGCAACTGGACATTTGGAGCGCTAAGAGAGTAGTAGTGGAAAAAGGAATATATTCAAATATAAATTACACAGAAGCATTCTGTGAAACTTCTTTCTGATCAGAGCATTCAGCTAACAGAGTTAAACCATACTTTTGATTGAGCAGGTTTGAAACACTCTGTCTGTAGAAAATGCAACTGGACATTCGTAGCGCTAAGTGGGTAATAGTGGAAAAAAGAATATGTTCAAATATAAACTACACAGAAGCATTGTATGAAACTTCTTTCTGTTCTGTGCATTCAACTAACAGAGTTGAACCTTACTTTTGATTGAGCCGTTCTGAAACACTCTTTCTGTAGAAACTGCAATTGGACATTCTGAGCGCTAAGAGGCCTATATTGGGAAAAAGAATGTCTACAAATAAAAACTACACAGAAGAATTGTGTGAAACTTCTTTCTGTTCTGTTTGTTCAACTAAAAGAGTTGAACCTTACTTTTGATTGAGCCGTTCTGAAACACTCTTTCTGTAGAAACTGCAATTGGACATGCTAAGCGCTAAGAGGCCTACATTGGGAAAAAGAATATCTTCAAATAAAAACTACACAGATGCATTCTGTGAAACTTATTTCTGATCTGTAAATTCAGTTAACAGAGATAAAACATATTTTTGATTGAGCAGTTATGAAACACTCTTTTTGAAGAAAATGCAAGTGGAGATTCGGAGCGCTAAGAGGGTAATAGTGGAAAAAGCAATGTCTTCAAATATAAACTACACAGAATCATTCGGTGAAACTTCTTTCTGATCTGTGCATTCAGCTAACAGAGTTAAACCATACTTTTGATTGAGCAGATCTGAACACTCTTTCTGTAGAAAATGCAACTGGACATTTGGAGCGCTAAGAGCGTAGTAGTGGAAAAAGGAATATATTCAAATATAAACTACACAGAAGCATTCTGTGAAACTTCTTTCTGATCTGAGCATTCAGCTAACAGAGTTAAACCATACTTTTGATTGAGCAGTTTTGAAACACTCTGTCTGTAGAAAATGCAACTGGACATTCGTAGCGCTAAGTGGGTAATAGTGGAAAAAAGAATATGTTCAAATATAAACTACACAGAAGCATTGTATGAAACTTCTTTCTGTTCTGTGCATTCAACTAACAGAGTTGAACCTTACGTTTGATTGAGCCGTTGTGAATCACTCTTTCTGTAGAAACTGCAATTGGACATTCTGAGCGCTAAGAGGCCTATATTGGGAAAAAGAATGTCTACAAATAAAAACTACACAGAAGCATTGTGTGAAACTTCTTTCTGTTCTGTTTGTTCAACTAAAAGAGTTGAACCTTAGTTTTGATTGCGCAGTTCTGAACACTCTTTCTGTAGAAAATGCAAGTGGACATTCGGAGCGCTAAGAGGGTAATAGTGGAAAAAGGAATATATTCAAATATAAACTACACAGTAGCATTCTGTGGAAATTCTTTCTGTTCTGTGCATTCAACTAACAGAGTTGAACCTTACTTTTGATTGAGCCGTTCTGAAACACTCTATCTGTAGAAACTGCAATTGGACATGCTAAGCGCTAAGAGGCCTACATTGGGAAAAAGAATATCTTCAAATAAAAACTACACAGATGCATTCTGTGAAACTTATTTCTGATCTGTAAATTCAGTTAACAGAGATAAAACATATTTTTGATTGAGCAGTTATGAAACACTCTTTTTGTAGAAAATACAATTGGAGATTCGGAGCGCTAAGGGGGTAATAGTGGAAAAAGGAATGTCTTCAAATATAAACTACACAGAATCATTCGGTGAAACTTCTTTCTGATCTGTGCATTCAGCTAACAGAGTTAAACCATACTTTTGATTGAGCTGAACTGATCACTCTTTCTGTAGAAAATGCAACTGGACATTTGGAGCACTAAGAGCGTAGTAGTGGAAAAAGGAATATATTCAAATATAAACTACACAGAAGCATCCTGTGAAACTTCTTTCTGATCTGAGCATTCAGCTAACAGAGTTAAATCATACTTTCGATTGAGCAGTTTTGAAACACTCTGTCTGTAGAAAATGCAACTGGACATTCGTAGCGCTAAGTGGGTAATAGTGGAAAAAACAATATGTTCAAATATAAACTACACAGAAGCATTGTATGAAACTTCTTTCTGTTCTGTGCATTCAACTAACAGAGTTGAACCTTACTTTTGATTGAGCCGTTCTGAAACACTCTTTCTGTAGAAACTGCAATTGGACATTCTGAGCGCTAAGAGGCCTATATTGGGAAAAAGAATGTCTACAAATAAAAACTACACAGAAGAATTGTGTGAAACTTCTTTCTGTTCTGTTTGTTCAACTAAAAGAGTTGAACCTTAGTTTTGATTGAGCCGTTCTGAAACACTCTTTCTGTAGAAAATGCAAGTGGAGATTCGGAGCGCTAAGAGGGTAATAGTGGAAAAAGGAATGTCTCCAAATATAAACTACACAGAATCATTCGGTGAAACTTCTTTCTGATCTGTGCATTCAGCTAACAGAGTTAAACCATACTTTTGATTGAGCAGATCTGAACACTCTTTCTGTAGAAAATGCAACTGGACATTTGGAGCGCTAAGAGAGTAGTAGTGGAAAAAGGAATATATTCAAATATAAATTACACAGAAGCATTCTGTGAAACTTCTTTCTGATCAGAGCATTCAGCTAACAGAGTTAAACCATACTTTTGATTGAGCAGGTTTGAAACACTCTGTCTGTAGAAAATGCAACTGGACATTCGTAGCGCTAAGTGGGTAATAGTGGAAAAAAGAATATGTTCAAATATAAACTACACAGAAGCATTGTATGAAACTTCTTTCTGTTCTGTGCATTCAACTAACAGAGTTGAACCTTACTTTTGATTGAGCCGTTCTGAAACACTCTTTCTGTAGAAACTGCAATTGGACATTCTGAGCGCTAAGAGGCCTATATTGGGAAAAAGAATGTCTACAAATAAAAACTACACAGAAGAATTGTGTGAAACTTCTTTCTGTTCTGTTTGTTCAACTAAAAGAGTTGAACCTTACTTTTGATTGAGCCGTTCTGAAACACTCTTTCTGTAGAAACTGCAATTGGACATGCTAAGCGCTAAGAGGCCTACATTGGGAAAAAGAATATCTTCAAATAAAAACTACACAGATGCATTCTGTGAAACTTATTTCTGATCTGTAAATTCAGTTAACAGAGATAAAACATATTTTTGATTGAGCAGTTATGAAACACTCTTTTTGAAGAAAATGCAAGTGGAGATTCGGAGCGCTAAGAGGGTAATAGTGGAAAAAGCAATGTCTTCAAATATAAACTACACAGAATCATTCGGTGAAACTTCTTTCTGATCTGTGCATTCAGCTAACAGAGTTAAACCATACTTTTGATTGAGCAGATCTGAACACTCTTTCTGTAGAAAATGCAACTGGACATTTGGAGCGCTAAGAGCGTAGTAGTGGAAAAAGGAATATATTCAAATATAAACTACACAGAAGCATTCTGTGAAACTTCTTTCTGATCTGAGCATTCAGCTAACAGAGTTAAACCATACTTTTGATTGAGCAGTTTTGAAACACTCTGTCTGTAGAAAATGCAACTGGACATTCGTAGCGCTAAGTGGGTAATAGTGGAAAAAAGAATATGTTCAAATATAAACTACACAGAAGCATTGTATGAAACTTCTTTCTGTTCTGTGCATTCAACTAACAGAGTTGAACCTTACGTTTGATTGAGCCGTTCTGAATCACTCTTTCTGTAGAAACTGCAATTGGACATTCTGAGCGCTAAGAGGCCTATATTGGGAAAAAGAATGTCTACAAATAAAAACTACACAGAAGCATTGTGTGAAACTTCTTTCTGTTCTGTTTGTTCAACTAAAAGAGTTGAACCTTAGTTTTGATTGCGCAGTTCTGAACACTGTTTCTGTAGAAAATGCAAGTGGACATTCGGAGCGCTAAGAGGGTAATAGTGGAAAAAGGAATATATTCAAATATAAACTACACAGTAGCATTCTGTGAAAATTCTTCCTGTTCTGTGCATTCAACTAACAGAGTTGAACCTTACTTTTGATTGAGCCGTTCTGAAACACTCTTTCTGTAGAAACTGCAATTGGACATGCTAAGCGCTAAGAGGCCTACATTGGGAAAAAGAATATCTTCAAATAAAAACTACGCAGATGCATTCTGTGAAACTTATTTCTGATCTGTAAATTCAGTTAACAGAGATAAAACATATTTTTGATTGAGCAGTTATGAAACACTCTTTTTGTAGAAAATGCAAGTGGAGATTCGGAGCGCTAAGAGGGTAATAGTGGAAAAAGGAATGTCTTCAAATATAAACTACAAAGAATCATTCGGTGAAACTTCTTTCTGATCTGTGCATTCAGCTAACGGAGTTAAACCATACTTTTGATTGAGCAGATATGAACACTCTTTCTGTAGAAAATGCAACTGGACATTTGGAGCGCTAAGAGCGTAGTAGTGGAAAAAGGAATATATTCAAATATAAACTACACAGAAGCATTCTGTGAAACTTCTTTCTGATCTGAGCATTCAGCTAACAGAGTTAAACCATACTTTGATTGAGCAGTTTTGAAACACTCTGTCTGTAGAAAATGCAACTGGACATTCGTAGCGCTAAGTGGGTAATAGTGGAAAAAAGAATATGTTCAAATATAAACTACACAGAAGCATTGTATGAAACTTCTTTCTGTTCTGTGCATTCAACTAACAGAGTTGAACCTTACTTTTGATTGAGCCGTTCTGAAACACTCTTTCTGCAGAAACTGCAATTGGACATTCTGAGCGCTAAGAGGCCTCTATTGGGAAAAATAATATCTTCAAATAAAAACTACACAGAAGCATTGTGAAACATATTTCTGATATGTTCTTTAAGCTAACAGAGTTAAACCATACTTTTGATTGCGCAGTTCTGAACACTCTTTCTGTAGAAAATGCAAGTGGACATTCGGAGCGCTAAGAGGGTAATAGTGGAAAAAGGAATATATTCAAATATAAACTACACAGTAGCATTCTGTGAAAATTCTTTCTGTTCTGTGCATTCAACTAACAGAGTTGAACCTTACTTTTGATTGAGCCGTTCTGAAACACTCTTTCTGTAGAAACTGCAATTGGACATGCTAAGCGCTAAGAGGCCTACATTGGGAAAAAGAATATCTTCAAATAAAAACTACACAGATGCATTCTGTGAAACTTATTTCTGATCTGTAAATTCAGTTAACAGAGATAAAACATATTTTTGATTGAGCAGTTATGAAACACTCTTTTTGAAGAAAATGCAAGTGGAGTTTCGGAGCGCTAAGAGGGTAATAGTGGAAAAAGGAATGTCTTCAAATATAAATTACACAGAATCATTCGGTGAAACTTCTTTCTGATCTGTGCATTCAGCTAACAGAGTTAAACCATACTTTTGATTGAGCAGATCTGAACACTCTTTCTGTAGAAAATGCAACTGGACATTTGGAGCGCTAAGAGCGTAGTAGTGGAAAAAGGAATATATTCAAATATAAACTACACAGAAGCATTCTGTGAAACTTCTTTCTGATCTGAGCATTCAGCTAACAGAGTTAAACCATACTTTTGATTGAGCAGTTTTGAAACACTCTGTCTGTAGAAAATGCAACTGGACATTCGTAGCGCTAAGTGGGTAATAGTGGAAAAAAGAATATGTTCAAATATAAACTACACAGAAGCATTGTATGAAAATACTTTCTGTTCTGTGCATTCAACAAACAGAGTTGAACCTTACGTTTGATTGAGCCGTTCTGAATCACTCTTTCTGTAGAAACTGCAATTGGACATTCTGAGCGCTAAGAGGCCTATATTGGGAAAAAGAATGTCTACAAATAAAAACTACACAGAAGCATTGTGTGAAACTTCTTTCTGTTCTGTTTGTTCAACTAAAAGATTTGAACCTTAGTTTTGACTGCGCAGTTCTGAACACTCTTTCTGTAGAAAATGCAAGTGGACATTCGGAGCGCTAAGAGGGTAATAGTGGAAAAAGGAATATATTCAAATATAAACTACACAGTAGCATTCTGTGAAAATTCTTCCTGTTCTGTGCATTCAACTAACAGAGTTGAACCTTACTTTTGATTGAGCCGTTCTGAAACACTCTTTCTGTAGAAACTGCAATTGGACATGCTAAGCGCTAAGAGGCCTACATTGGGAAAAAGAATATCTTCAAATAAAAACTACACAGATGCATTCTGTGAAACTTATTTCTGATCTGTAAATTCAGTTAACAGAGATAAAACATATTTTTGATTGAGCAGTTTTGAAACACTCTTTTTGTAGAAAATGCAAGTGGAGATTCGGAGCGCTAAGAGGGTAATAGTGGAAAAAGCAATGTCTTCAAATATAAACTACAAAGAATCATTCGGTGAAACTTCTTTCTGATCTGTGCATTCAGCTAACAGAGTTAAACCATACTTTTGATTGAGCAGATATGAACACTCTTTCTGTAGAAAATGCAACTGGACATATGGAGCGCTAAGAGCGTAGTAGTGGAAAAAGGAATATATTCAAATATAAACTACACAGAAGCATTCTGTGAAACTTCTTTCTGATCTGAGCATTCAGCTAACAGAGTTAAACCATACTTTTGATTGAGCAGTTTTGAAACACTCTGTCTGTAGAAAATGCAACTGGACATTCGTAGCGCTAAGTGGGTAATAGTGGAAAAAAGAATATGTTCAAATATAAACTACACAGAAGCATTGTATGAAACTTCTTTCTGTTCTGTGCATTCAACTAACAGAGTTGAACCTTACTTTTGATTGAGCCGTTCTGAAACACTCTTTCTGTAGAAACTGCAATTGGACATTCTGAGCGCTAAGAGGCCTCTATTGGGAAAAATAATATCTTCAAATAAAAACTACACAGAAGCATTGTGTGAAACATATTTCTGATATTTTCTTTAAGCTAACAGAGTTAAACCATAATTTTGATTGCGCAGTTCTGAACACTCTTTCTGTAGAAAATGCAAGTGGACATTCGGAGTGCTAAGAGGGTAATAGTGGAAAAAGGAATATATTCAAATATAAACTACACAGTAGCATTCTGTGAAAATTCTTTCTGTTCTGTGCATTCAACTAACAGAGTTGAACCTTACTTTTGATTGAGCCGTTCTGAAACACTCTTTCTGTAGAAACTGCAATTGGACATGCTAAGCGCTAAGAGGCCTACATTGGAAAAAGAATATCTTCAAATAAAAACTACACAAATGCATTCTGTGAAACTTATTTCTGATCTGTAAATTCAGTTAACAGAGATAAAACATATTTTTGATTGAGCAGTTATGAAACACTCTTTTTGTAGAAAATGCAAGTGGAGATTCGGAGCGCTAAGAGGGTAATAGTGGAAAAAGGAATGTCTTCAAATATAAACTACACAGAATCATTCGGTGAAACTTCTTTCTGATCTGTGCATTCAGCTAACAGAGTTAAACCATACTTTTGATTGAGCAGATCTGATCACCCTTTCTGTATAAAATGCAACTGGACATTTGTAGCACTAAGAGCGTAGTAGTGGAAAAAGGAATATATTCAAATATAAACTACACAGAAGCATTCTGTGAAACTTCTTTCTGATCTGAGCATTCAGCTAACAGAGTTAAACCATACTTTTGATTGAGCAGTTTTGAAACACTCTGTCTGTAGAAAATGCAACTGGACATTCGTAGCGCTAAGTGGGTAATAGTGGAAAAAAGAATATGTTCAAATATAAACTACACAGAAGCATTGTATGAAACTTCTTTCTGTTCTGTGCATTCAACTAACAGAGTTGAACCTTACTTTTGATTGAGCCGTTCTGAAACACTCTTTCTGTAGAAACTGCAATTGGACATTCTGAGCGCTAAGAGGCCTATATTGGGAAAAAGAATGTCTACAAATAAAAACTACACAGAAGAATTGTGTGAAACTTCTTTCTGTTCTGTTTGTTCAACTAAAAGAGTTGAACCTTAGTTTTGATTGAGCCGTTCTGAAACACTCTTTCTGTAGAAAATGCAAGTGGAGATTCGGAGCGCTAAGAGGGTAATAGTGGAAAAAGTAATGTCTCCAAATATAAACTACACAGAATCATTCTGTGAAACTTCTTTCTGATCTGTGCATTCAGCTAACAGAGTTAAAACATACTTTTCATTGAGCAGATCTGAACACTCTTTCTGTAGAAAATGCAACTGGACATTTGGAGCGCTAAGAGAGTAGTAGTGGAAAAAGGAATATATTCAAATATAAACTACACAGAAGCATTCTGTGAAACTTCTTTCTGATCTGAGCATTCAGCTAACAGAGTTAAACCATACTTTTGATTGAGCAGTTTTGAAACACTCTGTCTGTAGAAAATGCAACTGGACATTCGTAGCGCTAAGTGGGTAATAGTGGAAAAAATAATATGTTCAAATATAAACTACACAGAAGCATTGTATGAAACTTCTTTCTGTTCTGTGCATTCAACTAACAGAGTTGAACCTTACATTTGATTGAGCCTTTCTGAAACACTCTTTCTGTAGAAACTGCAATTGGACATTCTGAGTGCTAAGAGGCCTCTATTGGGAAAAATAATATCTTCAAATAAAAACTACACAGAAGCATTGTGTGAAACATATTTCTGATATGTTCTTTAAGCTAACAGAGTTAAACCATACTTTTGATTGCGCAGTTCTGAACACTCTTTCTGTAGAAAATGCAAGTGGACATTCGGAGCGCTAAGACGGTAATAGTGGAAAAAGGAATATATTCAAATATAAACTACACAGTAGCATTCTGTGAAAATTCTTTCTGTTCTGTGCATTCAACTAACAGAGTTGAAACTTACTTTTGATTGAGCCGTTCTGAAACACTCTTTCTGTAGAAACTGCAATTGGACATGCTAAGCGCTAAGAGGCCTACATTGGGAAAAAGAATATCTTCAAATAAAAACTACACAGATGCATTCTGTGAAACTTATTTCTGATCTGTAAATTCAGTTAACAGAGATAAAACATATTTCTGATTGAGCAGTTATGGAACACTCTTTTTGTAGAAAATGCAAGTGGAGATTCGGAGCGCTAAGAGGGTAATAGTGGAAAAAGGAATGTCTTCAAATATAAACTACACAGAATCATTCGGTGAAACTTCTTTCTGATCTGTGCATTCAACTAACAGAGTTAAACCATACTTTTGATTGAGCAGATCTGAACACTCTTTCTGTAGAAAATGCAACTGGACATTTGGAGCGCTAACAGCGTAGTAGTGGAAAAAGGAATATATTCAAATATAAACTACACAGAAGCATTCTGTGAAACTTCTTTCTGATCTGAGCATTCAGCTAACAGAGTTAAACCATACTTTTGATTGAGCAGTTTTGAAACACTCTGTCTGTAGAAAATGCAACTGGACATTCGTAGCGCTAAGTGGGTAATAGTGGAAAAAAGAATATGTTTAAATATTAACTACACAGAAGCATTTTATGAAACTTCTTTCTGTTCTGTGCATTCAACTAACAGAGTTGAACCATACTTTTGATTGAGCCGTTCTGAAACACTCTTTCTGTAGAAACTGCAATTGGACATTCTGAGCGCTAAGAGGCCTCTATTGGGAAAAATAATATCTTCAAATAAAAACTACACAGAAGCATTGTGTGAAACTTTTTTCTGATATGTTCATTAAGCTAACAGAGTTAAACCATACTTTTGATTGCGCAGTTCTGAACACTCTTTCTGTAGAAAATGCAAGTGGACATTCGGAGCGCTAAGAGGGTAATAGTGGAGAAAGGAATATATTCAAATATAAACTACACAGTAGCATTCTGTGAAAATTCTTTCTGTTCTGTGCATTCAACTAACAGAGTTGAACCTTACTTTTGATTGAGCCGTTCTGAAACACCCTTTCTGTAGAAACTGCAATTGGACATGCTAAGCGCTAAGAGGCCTACATTGGGAAAAAGAATATCTTCAAATAAAAACTACACAGATGCATTCTGTGAAACTTATTTCTGATCTGTAAATTCAGTTAACAGAGATAAAACATATTTTTGATTGAGCAGTTATGAAACACTCTTTTTGTAGAAAATGCAAGTGGAGATTCGGAGCGCTAAGAGGGTAATAGTGGAAAAAGGAATGTCTTCAAATATAAACTACACAGAATCATTCGGTGAAACTTCTTTCTGATCTGTGCATTCAGCTAACAGTGTTAAACCATACTTTTGATTGAGCAGATCTGAACACTCTTGCTGTTGAAAATGCAACTGGACATTTGGAGCGCTAACAGCGTAGTAGTGGAAAAAGGAATATATTCAAATATAAACTACACAGAAGCATTCTGTGAAACTTCTTTCTGATCTGAGCATTCAGCTAACAGAGTTAAACCATACTTTTGATTGAGCAGTTTTGAAACACTCTGTCTGTAGAAAATGCAACTGGACATTCGTAGCGCTAAGTGGGTAATAGTGGAAAAAAGTATATGTTCAAATATAAACTACACAGAAGCATTGTATGAAACTTCTTTCTGTTCTGTGCATTCAACTAACAGAGTTGAACCTTACTTTTGATTGAGCCGTTCTGAAACACTCTTTCTGTAGAAACTGCAATTGGACATTCTGAGCGCTAAGAGGCCTATATTGGGAAAAAGAATGTCTACAAATAAAAACTACACAGAAGAATTGTGTGAAACTTCTTCCTGTTCTGTTTGTTCAACTAAAAGAGTTGAACCTTAGTTTTGATTGAGCCGTTCTGAAACACTCTTTCTGTAGAAAATGCAAGTGGAGATTCGGAGCGCTAAGAGCGTAATAGTGGAAAAAGGAATGTCTCCAAATATAAACTACACAGAATCATTCTGTGAAACTTCTTTCTGATCTGTGCATTCAGCTAACAGAGTTAAACCATACTTTTGATTGAGCAGATCTGAACACTCTTTCTGTAGAAAATGCAACTGGACATTTGGAGCGCTAAGAGCGTAGTAGTGGAAAAAGGAATATATTCAAATATAAACTACACAGAAGCATTCTGTGAAACTTCTTTCTGATCTGAGCATTCAGCTAACAGAGTTAAACCATACTTTTGATTGAGCAGTTTTGAAACACTCTGTCTGTAGAAAATGCAACTGGACATTCGTAGCGCTAAGTGGGTAATAGTGGAAAAAAGAATATGTTCGAATATAAGCTACACAGAAGCATTGTATGAAACTTCATTCTGTTCTGTTCATTCAAGTAACAGAGTTGAACCTTACTTTTGATTGAGCCTTTCTGAAACACTCTTTCTGTAGAAACTGCAATTGGACATTCTGAGCGCTAAGAGGCCTCTATTGGGAAAAATAATATCTTCAAATAAAAACTACACAGAAGCATTGTGTGAAACTTATTTCTGATATGTTCATTAAGCTAACAGAGTTAAACCATACTTTTGATTGCGCAGTTCTGAACACACTTTCTGTAGAAAATGCAAGTGGACATTCGGAGCGCTAAGAGGATAATAGAGGAAAAAGGAATATATTCAAATATAAACTACACAGTAGCATTCTGTGAAAATTCTTTCTGTTCTGTGCATTCAACTAACAGAGTTGAACCCTACTTTTGATTGAGCCGTTCTGAAACACTCTTTCTGTAGAAACTGCAATTGGACATGCTAAGCGCTAAGAGGCCTATATTGGGAAAAAGAATATCTTCAAATAAAAACTACACAGATGCATTCTGTGAAACTTATTTCTGATCTGTAAATTCAGTTAACAGAGATAAAACATATTTTTGATTGAGCAGTTATGAAACACTCTTTTTGTAGAAAATGCAAGTGGAGATTCGGAGCGCTAAGGGGGTAATAGTGGAAAAAGGAATGTCTTCAAATATAAACTACACAGAATCATTCGGTGAAACTTCTTTTTGATCTGTGCATTCAGCTAACAGAATTAAACCATACTTTTGATTGAGCAGATCTGAACACTCTTTCTGTAGGAAATGCAACTGGACATTTGGAGCGCTAAGAGCGTAGTAGTGGAAAAAGGAATATATTCAAATATAAACTACACAGAAGCATTCTGTGAAACTTCTTTCTGATCTGAGCATTCAGCTAACAGAGTTAAACCATAATTTTGATTGAGCAGTTTTCAAACACTCTGTCTGTAGAAAATGCAGCAGGACATTCGTAGCGCTAAGTGGGTAATAGTGGAAAAAACAATATGTTCAAATATAAACTACACAGAAGCATTGTATGAAACTTCTTTCTGTTCTGTGCATTCAACTAACAGAGTTGAACCTTACTTTTGATTGAGCCGTTCTGAAACACTCTTTCTGTAGAAACTGCAATTGGACATTCTGAGCGCTAAGAGGCATATATTGGGAAAAAGAATGTCTACAAATAAAAACTACACAGAAGAATTGTGTGAAACTTCTTTCTGTTCTGTTTGTTCAACTAAAAGAGTTGAACCTTAGTTTTGATTGAGCCGTTCTGAAACACTCTTTCTGTAGAAAATGCAAGTGGACATTCGGAGCGCTAAGAGAGTAATAGTGGAGAAAGGAATATATTCAAATATAAACTACACAGTAGCATTCTGTGAAAATTCTTTCTGTTCTGTGCATTCAACTAACAGAGTTGAACCTTACTTTTGATTGAGCCGTTCTGAAACACCCTTTCTGTAGAAACTGCAATTGGACATGCTAAGCGCTAAGAGGCCTACATTGGGAAAAAGAATATCTTCAAATAAAAACTACACAGATGCATTCTGTGAAACTTATTTCTGATCTGTAAATTCAGTTAACAGAGATAAAACATATTTTTGATTGAGCAGTTATGAAACACTCTTTTTGTAGAAAATGCAAGTGGAGATTCGGAGCGCTAAGAGGGTAATAGTGGAAAAAGGAATGTCTTCAAATATAAACTACACAGAATCATTCGGTGAAACTTCTTTCTGATCTGTGCATTCAGCTAACAGTGTTAAACCATACTTTTGATTGAGCAGATCTGAACACTCTTGCTGTTGAAAATGCAACTGGACATTTGGAGCGCTAAGAGCGTAGTAGTGGAAAAAGGAATATATTCAAATATAAACTACACAGAAGCATTCTGTGAAACTTCTTTCTGATCTGAGCATTCAGCTAACAGAGTTAAACCATACTTTTGATTGAGCAGTTTTGAAACACTCTGTCTGTAGAAAATGCAACTGGACATTCGTAGCGCTAAGTGGGTAATAGTGGAAAAAAGTATATGTTCAAATATAAACTACACAGAAGCATTGTATGAAACTTCTTTCTGTTCTGTGCATTCAACTAACAGAGTTGAACCTTACTTTTGATTGAGCCGTTCTGAAACACTCTTTCTGTAGAAACTGCAATTGGACATTCTGAGCGCTAAGAGGCCTATATTGGGAAAAAGAATGTCTACAAATAAAAACTACACAGAAGAATTGTGTGAAACTTCTTTCTGTTCTGTTTGTTCAACTAAAAGAGTTGAACCTTAGTTTTGATTGAGCCGTTCTGAAACACTCTTTCTGTAGAAAATGCAAGTGTAGATTCGGAGCGCTAAGAGGGTAATAGTGGAAAAAGGAATGTCTCCAAATATAAACTACACAGAATCATTCTGTGAAACTTCTTTCTGATCTGTGCATTCAGCTAACAGAGTTAAACCATACTTTTGATTGAGCAGATCTGAACACTCTTTCTGTAGAAAATGCAACTGGACATTTGGAGCGCTAAGAGAGTAGTAGTGGAAAAAGGAATATATTCAAATATAAACTACACAGAAGCATTCTGTGAAACTTCTTTCTGATCTGAGCATTCAGCTAACAGAGTTAAACCATACTTTTGATTGAGCAGTTTTGAAACACTCTGTCTGTAGAAAATGCAACTGGACATTCGTAGCGCTAAGTGGGTAATAGTGGAAAAAAGAATATGTTCGAATATAAGCTACACAGAAGCATTGTATGAAACTTCTTTCTGTTCTGTGCATTCAAGTAACAGAGTTGAACCTTACTTTTGATTGAGCCTTTCTGAAACACTCTTTCTGTAGAAACTGCAATTGGACATTCTGAGCGCTAAGAGGCCTCTATTGGGAAAAATAATATCTTCAAATAAAAACTACACAGAAGCATTGTGTGAAACTTATTTCTGATATGTTCATTAAGCTAACAGCGTTAAACCATACTTTTGATTGCGCAGTTCTGAACACACTTTCTGTAGAAAATGCAAGTGGACATTCGGAGCGCTAAGAGTGTAATAGAGGAAAAAGGAATATATTCAAATATAAACTACACAGTAGCATTCTGTGAAAATTCTTTCTGTTCTGTGCATTCAACTAACAGAGTTGAACCCTACTTTTGATTGAGCCGTTCTGAAACACTCTTTCTGTAGAAACTGCAATTGGACATGCTAAGCGCTAAGAGGCCTACATTGGGAAAAAGAATATCTTCAAATAAAAACTACACAGATGCATTCTGTGAAACTTATTTCTGATCTGTAAATTCAGTTAACAGAGATAAAACATATTTTTGATTGAGCAGTTATGAAACACTCTTTTTGTAGAAAATGCAAGTGGAGATTCGGAGCGCTAAGGGGGTAATAGTGGAAAAAGGAATGTCTTCAAATATAAACTACACAGAATCATTCGGTGAAACTTCTTTTTGATCTGTGCATTCAGCTAACAGAGTTAAACCATACTTTTGATTGAGCAGATCTGAACACTCTTTCTGTAGGAAATGCAACTGGACATTTGGAGCGCTAAGAGCGTAGTAGTGGAAAAAGGAATATATTCAAATATAAACTACACAGAAGCATTCTGTGAAACTTCTTTCTGATCTGAGCATTCAGCTAACAGAGTTAAACCATTATTTTGATTGAGCAGTTTTCAAACACTCTGTCTGTAGAAAATGCAACTGGACATTCGTTGCGCTAAGTGGGTAATAGTGGAAAAAACAATATGTTCAAATATAAACTACACAGAAGCATTGTATGAAACTTCTTTCTGTTCTGTGCATTCAACTAACAGAGTTGAACCTTACTTTTGATTGAGCCGTTCTGAAACACTCTTTCTGTAGAAACTGCAATTGGACATTCTGAGCGCTAAGAGGCCTCTATTGGGAAAAAGAATGTCTACAAATAAAAACTACACAGAAGAATTGTGTGAAACTTCTTTCTGTTCTGTTTGTTCAACTAAAAGAGTTGAACCTTAGTTTTGATTGAGCCGTTCTGAAACACTCTTTCTGTAGAAAATGCAAGTGGAGATTCGGAGCGCTAAGAGGGTAATAGTGGAAAAAGGAATGTCTCCAAATATAAACTACACAGAATCATTCTGTGAAACTTCTTTCTGATCTGTGCATTCAGCTAACAGAGTTAAACCATACTTTTGATTGAGCAGATCTGAACACTCTTTCTGTAGAAAATGCAACTGGACATTTGGAGCGCTAAGAGAGTAGTAGTGGAAAAAGGAATATATTCAAATATAAACTACACAGAAGCATTCTGTGAAACTTCTTTCTGATCTGAGCATTCAGCTAACAGAGTTAAACCATACTTTTGATTGAGCAGTTTTGAAACACTCTGTCTGTAGAAAATGCAACTGGACATTCGTAGCGCTAAGTGGATAATAGTGGAAAAAAGAATATGTTCAAATATAAGCTACACAGAAGCATTGTATGAAACTTCATTCTGTTCTGTGCATTCAACTAACAGAGTTGAACCTTACTTTTGATTGAGCCTTTCTGAAACACTCTTTCTGTAGAAACTGCAATTGGACATTCTGAGCGCTAAGAGGCCTCTATTGGGAAAAATAATATCTTCAAATAAAAACTACACAGAAGCATTGTGTGAAACTTATTTCTGATATGTTCATTAAGCTAACAGAGTTAAACCATACTTTTGATTGCGCAGTTCTGAACACTCTTTCTGTAGAAAATGCAAGTGGACATTCGGAGCGCTAAGAGGGTAATAGTGGAGAAAGGAATATATTCAAATATAAACTACACAGTAGCATTCTGTGAAAATTCTTTCTGTTCTGTGCATTCAACTAACAGAGTTGAACCTTACTTTTGATTGAGCCGTTCTGAAACACCCTTTCTGTAGAAACTGCAATTGGACATGCTAAGCGCTAAGAGGCCTACATTGGGAAACAGAATATCTTCAAATAAAAATTACACAGATGCATTCTGTGAAACTTATTTCTGATCTGTAAATTCAGTTAACAGAGATAAAACATATTTTTGATTGAGCAGTTATGAAACACTCTTTTTGTAGAAAATGCAAGTGGAGATTCGGAGCGCTAAGAGGGTAATACTGGAAAAAGGAATGTCTTCAAATATAAACTACACAGAATCATTCGGTGAAACTTCTTTCTGATCTGTGCATTCAGCTAACAGAGTTAAACCATACTTTTGATTGAGCAGATCTTATCACTCTTTCTGTAGAAAATGCAACTGGACATTTGGAGCGCTAAGAGCGCAGTAGTGGAAAAAGTAATATATTCAAATATAAACTACACAGAAGCATTCTGTGAAACTTCTTTCTGATCTGAGCATTCAGCTAACAGAGTTAAATCATACATTTGATTGAGCAGTTTTGAAACACTCTGTCTGTTGAAAATACAACTGGACATTCGTAGCGCTAAGTGGGTAATAGTGGAAAAAAGAATATGTTCAAATATAAACTACACAGAAGCATTGTATGAAACTTCTTTCTGTTCTGTGCATTCAACTAACAGAGTTGAACCTTACTTTTGATTGAGCCGTTCTGAAACACTCCTTCTGTAGAAACTGCAATTGGACATTCTGAGCGCTAAGAGGCCTATATTGGGAAAAAGAATGTCTACAAATAAAAACTACACAGAAGAATTGTGTGAAACTTCTTTCTGTTCTGTTTGTTCAACTAAAATAGTTGAACCTGAGTTTTGATTGAGCCGTTCTGAAACACTCTTTCTGTAGAAAATGCAAGTGGAGATTAGGAGCGCTAAGAGGGTAATAGTGGAAAAAGGAATGTCTCCAAATATAAACTACACAGAATCATTCTGTGAAACTTCTTTCTGATCTGTGCATTCAGCTAACAGAGTTAAAACATACTTTTGATTGAGCAGATCTGAACACTCTTTCTGTAGAAAATGCAACTGGACATTTGGAGCGCTAAGAGAGTAGTAGTGGAAAAAGGAATATATTCAAATATAAACTACACAGAAGAATTCTGTGAAACTTCTTTCTGATGTGAGCATT
The DNA here is from genome assembly GCF_028878055.3 of Symphalangus syndactylus. Classification (NCBI taxonomy): domain Eukaryota; kingdom Metazoa; phylum Chordata; class Mammalia; order Primates; family Hylobatidae; genus Symphalangus; species Symphalangus syndactylus. Next base: position 4,653,535 of record NC_072445.2, on the reverse strand, counting down.
CAGCTAACAGAGTTAAACCATACTTTTGATTGAGCAGTTTTGAAACACTCTGTCTGTAGAAAATGCAACTGGACATTCGTAGCGCTAAGTGGGTAATAGTGGAAAAAAGAATATGTTCAAATATTAACTACACAGAAGCATTGTATGAAACTTCTTTCTGTTCTGTGCATTCAACTAACAGAGTTGAACCTTACTTTTGATTGAGCCTTTCTGGAACACTCTTTCTGTAGAAACTGCAATTGGACATTCTGAGCGCTAAGAGGCCTATATTGGGAAAAATAATATCTTCAAATAAAAACTACACAGAAGCATTGTGTGAAACTTATTTCTGATATGTTCATTAAGCTAACAGAGTTAAACCATACTTTTGATTGCGCAGTTCTGAACAATCTTTCTGTAGAAAATGCACGTGGACATTCGGAGCGCTAAGAGGGTAATAGTGGAAAAAGGAATATATCAAATATAAACTACACAGTAGCATTCTGTGAAAATTCTTTCTGTTCTGTGCATTCAACTAACAGAGTTGAACCTTACTTTTGATTGAGCCGTTCTGAAACACTCTTTCTGTAGAAACTGCAATTGGACATGCTAAGCGCTAAGAGGCCTACATTGGGAAAAAGAATATCTTCAAATAAAAACTACACAGATGCATTCTGTGAAACTTATTTCTGATCTGTAAATTCAGTTAACAGAGATAAAACATATTTTTGATTGAGCAGTTATGGAACAATCTTTTTGTAGAAAATGCAAGTGGAGATTCGGAGCGCTAAGAGGGTAACAGTGGAAAAAGGAATGTCTTCAAATATAAACTACACAGAATCATTCGGTGAAACTTCTTTCTGATCTGTGCATTCAACTAACAGAGTTAAACCATACTTTTGATTGAGCAGATCTGAACACTCTTTCTGTAGAAAATGCAACTGGACATTTGGAGCGCTAACAGCGTATTAGTGGAAAAAGGAATATATTCAAATATAAACTACACAGAAGCATTCTGTGAGACTTCTTTCTGATCTGAGCATTCAGCTAACAGAGTTAAACCATACTTTTGATTGAGCAGTTTTGAAACACTCTGTCTGTAGAAAATGCAACTGGACATTCGTAGCGCTAAGTGGGTAATAGTGGAAAAAAGAATATGTTTAAATATTAACTACACAGAAGCATTGTATGAAACTTCTTTCTGTTCTGTGCATTCAACTAACGGAGTTGAACCTTACTTTTGATTGAGCCGTTCTGAAACACTCTTTCTGTAGAAACTGCAATTGGACATTCTGAGTGCTAAGAGGCCTCTATTGGGAAAAATAATATCTTCAAATAAAAACTACACAGAAGCATTGTGTGAAACATATTTCTGATATGTTCTTTAAGCTAACAGAGTTAAACCATACTTTTGATTGCGCAGTTCTGAACACTCTTTCTGTAGAAAATGCAAGTGGACATTCGGAGCGCTAAGAGGGTAATAGTGGAAAAAGGAATATATTCAAATATAAACTACACAGTAGCATTCTGTGAAAATTCTTTCTGTTCTGTGCATTCAACTAACAGAGTTGAACCTTACTTTTGATTGAGCCGTTCTGAAACACTCTTTCTGTAGAAACTGCAATTTTACATGCTAAGCGCTAAGAGGCCTACATTGGGAAAAAGAATATCTTCAAATAAAAACTACACAGATGCATTCTGTGAAACTTATTTCTGATCTGTAAATTCAGTTAACAGAGATAAAACATATTTTTGATTGAGCAGTTATGAAACACTCTTTTTGTAGAAAATGCAAGTGGAGATTCGGAGCGCTAAGAGGGTAATAGTGGAAAAAGGAATGTCTTCAAATATAAACTACACAGAATCATTCGGTGAAACTTCTTTCTGATCTGTCTATTCAGCTAACAGAGTTAAACCATACTTTTGATTGAGCAGATCTTATCACTCTTTCTGTAGAAAATACAACTGGACATTTGGAGCGCTAAGAGCGTAGTAGTGGAAAAAGGAATATATTCAAATATAAACTACACAGAAGCATTCTGTGAAACTTCTTTCTGATCTGAGCATTCAGCTAACAGAGTTAAATCATACATTTGATTGAGCAGTTTTGAAACACTCTGTCTGTAGAAAATGCAACTGGACATTCGTAGCGCTAAGTGGGTAATAGTGGAAAAAAGAATATGTTCAAATATAAACTACACAGAAGCATTGTATGAAACTTCTTTCTGTTCTGTGCGTTCAACTAACAGAGTTGAACCTTACTTTTGATTGAGCCGTTCTGAAACACTCCTTCTGTAGAAACTGCAATTGGACATTCTGAGCGCTAAGAGGCCTATATTGGGAAAAAGAATGTCTACAAATAAAAACTACACAGAAGAATTGTGTGAAACTTCTTTCTGTTCTGTTTGTTCAACTAAAAGAGTTGAACCTTAGTTTTGATTGAGCCGTTCTGAAACACTCTTTCTGTAGAAAATGCAAGTGGAGATTCGGAGCGCTAAGAGGGTAATAGTGGAAAAAGGAATGTCTCCAAATATAAACTACACAGAATCATTCTGTGAAACTTCTTTCTGATCTGTGCATTCAGCTAACAGAGTTAAACCATACTTTTGATTGAGCAGATCTGAACACTCTTTCTGTAGAAAATGCAACTGGACATTTGGAGCGCTAAGAGAGTAGTAGTGGAAAAAGGAATATATTCAAATATAAACTACACAGAAGAATTCTGTGAAACTTCTTTCTGATGTGAGCATTCTGCTAACAGAGTTAAACCATACTTTTGATTGAGCAGTTTTGAAACACTCTGTCTGTAGAAAATGCAAATGGACATTCGTAGCGCTAAGTGGGTAATAGTGGAAAAAAGAATATGTTCAAATATTAACTACACAGAAGCATTGTATGAAACTTCTTTCTGTTCTGTGCATTCAACTAACAGAGTTGAACCTTACTTTTGATTGAGACTTTCTGAAACACTCTTTCTGTAGAAACTGCAATTGGACATTCTGAGCGCTAAGAGGCCTCTATTGGGAAAAATAATATCTTCAAATAAAAACTACACAGAAGCATTGTGTGAAACTTATTTCTGATATGTTCATTAAGCTAACAGAGTTAAACCATACTTTTGATTGCGCAGTTCTGAACACTCTTTCTGTAGAAAATACAAGTGGACATTTGGAGCGCTAAGAGGGTAATAGTGGAAAAAGGAATATATTCAAATATAAACTACACAGTAGCATTCTGTGAAAATTCTTTCTGTTCTGTGTATTCAACTAACAGAGTTGAACCTTACTTTTGATTGAGCCGTTCTGAAACACTCTTTCTGTAGAAACTGCAATTGGACATGCTAAGTGCTAAGAGGCCTACATTGGGAAAAAGAATATCTTCAAATAAAAACTACACAGATGCATTCTGTGAAACTTATTTCTGATCTGTAAATTCAGTTAACAGAGATAAAACATATTTTTGATTGAGCAGTTATGGAACACTCTTTTTGTAGAAAATGCAAGTGGAGATTCGGAGCGCTAAGAGGGTAATAGTGGAAAAAGGAATGTCTTCAAATATAAACTACACAGAATCATTCGGTGAAACTTCTTTCTGATCTGTGCATTCAACTAACAGAGTTAAACCATACTTTTGATTGAGCAGATCTGAACACTCTTTCTGTAGAAAATGCAACTGGACATTTGGAGCGCTAAGAGCGTAGTAGTGGAAAAAGGAATATATTCAAATATAAACTACACAGAAGCATTCTGTGAAACTTCATTCTGATCTGAGCATTCAGCTAACAGAGTTAAACCATACTTTTGATTGAGCAGTTTTGAAACACTCTGTCTGTAGAAAATGCAACTGGACATTCGTAGCGCTAAGTGGGTAATAGTGGAAAAAAGTATATGTTCAAATATAAACTACACAGAAGCATTGTATGAAACTTCTTTCTGTTCTGTGCATTCAACTAACAGAGTTGAACCTTACTTTTGATTGAGCCGTTCTGAAACACTCTTTCTGTAGAAACTGCAATTGGACATTCTGAGCGCTAAGAGGCCTATATTGGGAAAAAGAATGTCTACAAATAAAAACTACACAGAAGAATTGTGTGAAACTTCTTTCTGTTCTGTTTGTTCAACTAAAAGAGTTGAACCTTAGTTTTGATTGAGCCGTTCTGAAACACTCTTTCTGTAGAAAATGCAAGTGGAGATTCGGAGCGCTAAGAGGGTAATAGTGGAAAAAGGAATGTCTCCAAATATAAACTACACAGAATCTTTCTGTGAAACTTCTTTCTGATCTGTGCATTCAGCTAACAGAGTTAAACCATACTTTTGATTGAGCAGATCTGAACACTCTTTCTGTAGAAAATGCAACTGGACATTTGGAGCACTAAGAGAGTAGTAGTGGAAAAAGGAATATATTCAAATATAAACTACACGGAAGCATTCTGTGAAACTTCTTTCTGATCTGAGCATTCAGCTAACAGAGTTAAACCATACTTTTGATTGAGCAGTTTTGAAACACTCTGTCTGTGGAAAATGCAACTGGACATTCGTAGCGCTAAGTGGGTAATAGTGGAAAAAAGAATATGTTCGAATATAAGCTACACAGAAGCATTGTATGAAACTTCTTTCTGTTCTGTGCATTCAAGTAACAGATTTGATCCTTACTTTTGATTGAGCCTTTCTGAAACACTCTTTCTGTTGAAACTGCAATTGGACATTCTGAGCGCTAAGAGGCCTCTATTGGGAAAAATAATATCTTCAAATAAAAACTACACAGAAGCATTGTGTGAAACTTATTTCTGATATGTTCATTAAGCTAACAGAGTTAAACCATACTTTTGATTGCGCGGTTCTGAACACACTTTCTGTAGAAAATGCAAGTGGACATTCGGAGCGCTAAGAGGGTAATAGAGGAAAAAGGAATATATTCAAATATAAACTACACAGTAGCATTCTGTGAAAATTCTTTCTGTTCTGTGCATTCAACTAACAGAGTTGAACCCTACTTTTGATTGAGCCGTTCTGAAACACTCTTTCTGTAGAAACTGCAATTGGACATGCTAAGCGCTAAGAGGCCTACATTGGGAAAAAGAATATCTTCAAATAAAAACTACACAGATGCATTCTGTGAAAGTTATTTCTGATCTGTAAATTCAGTTAACAGAGATAAAACATATTTTTGATTGAGCAGTTATGAAACACTCTTTTTGTAGAAAATGCAAGTGGAGATTCGGAGCGCTAAGGGGGTAATAGTGGAAAAAGGAATGTCTTCAAATATAAACTAAACAGAATCATTCGGTGAAACTTCTTTTTGATCTGTGCATTCAGCTAACAGAGTTAAACCATACTTTTGATTGAGCAGATCTGAACACTCTTTCTGTAGGAAATGCAACTGGACATTTGGAGCGCTAAGAGCGTAGTAGTGGAAAAAGGAATATATTCAAATATAAACTACACAGAAGCATTCTGTGAAACTTCTTTCTGATCTGAGCATTCAGCTAACAGAGTTAAACCATAATTTTGATTGAGCAGTTTTCAAACACTCTGTCTGTAGAAAATGCAACTGGACATTCGTAGCGCTAAGTGGGTAATAGTGGAAAAAACAATATGTTCAAATATAAACTACACAGAAGCATTGTATGAAACTTCTTTCTGTTCTGTGCATTCAACTAACAGAGTTGAACCTTACTTTTGATTGAGCCGTTCTGAAACACTCTTTCTGTAGAAACTGCAATTGGACATTCTGAGCGCTAAGAGGCCTATATTGGGAAAAAGAATGTCTACAAATAAAAACTACAAAGAAGAATTGTGTGAAACTTCTTTCTGTTCTGTTTGTTCAACTAAAAGAGTTGAACCTTAGTTTTGATTGAGCCGTTCTGAAACACTCTTTCTGTAGAAAATGCAAGTGGAGATTCGGAGCGCTAAGAGGGTAATAGTGGAAAAAGGAATGTCTCCAAATATAAACTACACAGAATCATTCTGTGAAACTTCTTTCTGATCTGTGCATTCAGCTAACAGAGTTAAACCATACTTTTGATTGAGCAGATCTGAACACTGTTTCTGTAGAAAATGCAACTGGACATTTGGAGCGCTAAGAGAGTAGTAGTGGAAAAAGGAATATATTCAAATATAAACTACACAGAAGCATTCTGTGAAACTTCTTTCTGATCTGAGCATTCAGCTAACAGAGTTAAACCATACTTTTGATTGAGCAGTTTTGAAACACTCTGTCTGTAGAAAATGCAACTGGACATTCGTAGCGCTAAGTGGATAATAGTGGAAAAAAGAATATGTTCAAATATAAGCTACACAGAAGCATTGTATGAAACTTCTTTCTGTTCTGTGCATTCAACTAACAGAGTTGAACCTTACTTTTGATTTAGCCTTTCTGAAACACTCTTTCTGTAGAAACTGCAATTGGACATTCTGAGCGCTAAGAGGCCTCTATTGGGAAAAAAAATATCTTCAAATAAAAACTACACAGAAGCATTTTGTGAAACTTATTTCTGATATATTCATTAAGCTAACAGAGTTAAACCATACTTTTGATTGCACAGTTCTGAACACACTTTCTGTAGAAAATGCAAGTGGACATTCGGAGCGCTAAGAGGGTAATAGTGGAAAAAGGAATATATTCAAATATAAACTACACAGTAGCACTCTGTGAAAATTCTTTCTGTTCTGTGCATTCAACTAACAGAGTTGAACCCTACTTTTGATTGAGCCGTTCTGAAACACTCTTTCTGTAGAAACTGCAATTGGACATGCTAAGCGCTAAGAGGCCTACATTGGGAAAAATAATATCTTCAAATAAAAACTACACAGATGCATTCTGTGAAACTTATTTCTGATCTGTAAATTCAGTTAACAGAGATAAAACATATTTTTGATTGAGCAGTTATGAAACACTCTTTTTGTAGAAAATGCAAGTGGAGATTCCGAACGCTAAGAGGGTAATAGTGGAAAAAGGAATGTCTTCAAATATAAACTACACAGAATCATTCGGTGAAACTTCTTTCTGATCTGTGCATTCAGCTAACAGAGTTAAACCATACTTTTGATTGAGCAGATCTGAACACTCTTTCTGTTGAAAATGCAATTGGACATTTGGAGCGCTAAGAGCGTAGTAGTGGAAAAAGGAATATATTCAAATATAAACTACACAGAAGCATTCTGTGAAACTTCTTTCTGATCTGAGCATTCAGCTAACAGAGTTAAACCATACTTTTGATTGAGCAGTTTTGAAACACTCTGTCTGTAGAAAATGCAACTGGACATTCGTAGCGCTAAGTGGGTAATAGTGGAAAAAAGAATATGTTCAAATATAAACTACACAGAAGCATTGTATGAAACTTCTTTCTGTTCTGTGCATTCAACTAACAGAGTTGAACCTTACTTTTGATTGAGCCTTTCTGAAACACTCTTTCTGTAGAAACTGCAATTGGACATTCTGAGCGCTAAGAGGCCTATATTGGGAAAAATAATATCTTCAAATAAAAACTACACAGAAGCATTGTGTGAAACTTATTTCTGATATGTTCATTAAGCTAACAGAGTTAAACCATACTTTTGATTGCCCAGTTCTGAACACTCTTTCTGTAGAAAATGCAAGTGGACATTCGGAGCGCTAAGAGGGTAATAGTAGAAAAAGGAATATATTCAAATATAAACTACACAGTAGCATTCTGTGAAAATTCTTTCTGTTCTGTGCATTCAACTAACAGAGTTGAACCTTACTTTTGATTGAGCCGTTCTGAAACACTCTTTCTGTAGAAACTGCAATTGGATATGCTAAGCGCTAAGAGGCCTACATTGGGAAAAAGAATATCTTCAAATAAAAACTACACGGATGCATTCTGTGAAACTTATTTCTGATCTGTAAATTCAGTTAACAGAGATAAAACATATTTTTGATTGAGCAGTTATGAAACACACTTTTTGTAGAAAATGCAAGTGGAGATTCGGAGCGCTAAGAGGGTAATAGTGGAAAAAGGAATGTCTTCAAATATAAACTACACAGAATCATTCGGTGAAACTTCTTTCTGATCTGTGCATTCAGCTAACAGAGTTAAACCATACTTTTGATTGAGCAGATCTGAACACTCTTTCTGTAGAAAATGCAACTGGACATTTGGAGCGCTAAGAGCGTAGTAGTGGAAAAAGGAATATATTCAAATATAAACTACACAGAAGCATTCTGTGAAACTTCTTTCTGATCTGAGCATACAGCTAACAGAGTTAAACCATACTTTTGATTGAGCAGTTTTGAAACACTCTGTCTGTAGAAAATGCAACTGGACATTCGTAGCGCTAAGTGGGTAATAGTGGAAAAGAGAATATGTTCAAATATAAACTACACAGAATCATTGTATGAAACTACTTTCTGTTCTGTGCATTCAACTAACAGAGTTGAACCTTACTTTTGATTGAGCCGTTCTGAAACACTCTTTCTGTAGAAACTGCAATTGGACATTCTGAGCGCTAAGAGGCCTATATTGGGAAAAAGAATGTCTACAAATAAAAACTACACAGAAGAATTGTGTGAAACTTCTTTCTGTTCTGTTTGTTCAACTAAAAGAGTTGAACCTTAGTTTTGATTGAGCCGTTCTGAAACACTCTGTCTGTAGAAAATACAACTGGACATTCGTAGCGCTAAGTGGGTAATAGTGGAAAAAATAATATTTTCAAATATAAACTACACAGAAGCATTGTATGAAACTTCTTTCTGTTCTGTGCATTCAACTAACAGAGTTGAACCTTACTTTTGATTGAGCCTTTCTGAAACACTCTTTCTGTAGAATCTGCAATTGGACATTCTGAGCGCTAAGAGGCCTATATTGGGAAAAATAATATCTTCAAATAAAAACTACACAGAAGCATTGTGTGAAACTTATTTCTGATATGTTCTTTAAGCTAACAGAGTTAAACCATACTTTCGATTGCGCAGTTCTGAACACTCTTTCTGTAGAAAATGCAAGTGGACATTCGGAGCGCTAAGAGGGTAATAGTGGAAAAAGGAATATAGTCAAATATAAACTACACAGTAGCATTCTGTGAAAATTCTTTCTGTTCTGTGCATTCAACTAACAGAGTTGAACCTTACTTTTGATTGAGCCGTTCTGAAACACTCTTTCTGTAGAAACTGCAATTGGACATGCTAAGCACTAAGAGGCCTACATTGGGAAAAAGAATATCTTCAATTAAAAACTACACAGATGCATTCTGTGAAACTTATTTCTGATCTGTAAATTCAGTTAACAGAGATAAAACATATTTTTGATTGACCAGTTATGAAACACTCTTTTTGTAGAAAATGCAAGTGGAGATTCGGAGCGCTAAGAGGGTAATAGTGGAAAAAGGAATGTCTTCAAATATAAACTACACAGAATCATTCGGTGAAACTTCTTTCTGATCTGTGCATTCAGCTAACAGAGTTAAACCATACTTTTGATTGAGCAGATCTGAACACTCTTTCTGTTGAAAATGCAACTGGACATTTGGAGCGCTAAGAGCGTATTAGTGGAAAAAGGAATATATTCAAATATAAACTACACAGAAGCATTCTGTGAAACTTCTTTCTGATCTGAGCATTCAGCTAACAGAGTTAAACCATACTTTTGATTGAGCAGTTTTGAAACACTCTGTCTGTAGAAAATGCAACTGGACATTCGTAGCGCTAAGTGGGTAATAGTGGAAAAGAGAATATGTTCAAATATAAACTACACAGAAGCATTGTATGAAACTACTTTCTGTTCTGTGCATTCAACTAACAGAGTTGAACCTTACTTTTGATTGAGCCGTTCTGAAACACTCTTTCTGTAGAAACTGCAATTGGACATTCTGAGCGCTAAGAGGCCTATATTGGGAAAAAGAATGTCTACAAATAAAAACTACACAGAAGAATTGTGTGAAACTTCTTTCTGTTCTGTTTGTTCAACTAAAAGAGTTGAACCTTAGTTTTGATTGAGCCGTTCTGAAACACTCTTTCTGTAGAAAATGCAAGTGGAGATTCGGAGCGCTAAGAGGGTAATAGTGGAAAAAGGAATGTCTCCAAATATAAACTACACAGAATCATTCTGTGAAACTTCTTTCTGATCTGTGCATTCAGCTAACAGAGTTAAACCATACTTTTGATTGAGCAGATCTGAACACTCTTTCTGTAGAAAATGCAACTGGACATTTGGAGCGTTAAGAGAGTAGTAGTGGAAAAAGGAATATATTCAAATATAAACTACACAGAAGCATTCTGTGAAACTTCTTTCTGATCTGAGCATTCATCTAACAGAGTTAAACCATACTTTTGATTGAGCAGTTTTGAAACACTCTGTCTGTAGAAAATGCAACTGGACATTCGTAGCGCTAAGTGGGTAATAGTGGAAAAAAGAATATGTTCAAATATAAACTACACAGAAGCATTGTATGAAACTTCTTTCTGTTCTGTGCATTCAACTAACAGAGTTGAACCTTACTTTTGATTGAGCCTTTCTGAAACACTCTTTCTGTAGAAACTGCAATTGGACATTCTGAGCGCTAAGAGGCCTCTATTGGGAAAAATAATATCTTCAAATAAAAACTACACAGAAGTATTGTGTGAAACTTATTTCTGATATGTTCATTAAGCTAACAGAGTTAAACCATACTTTTGATTGCGCAGTTCTGAACACTCTTTCTGTAGAAAATGCAAGTGGACATTCGGAGCGCTAAGAGGGTAATAGTGGAAAAAGGAATATATTCAAATATAAACTACACAGTAGCATTCTGTGAAAATTCTTTCTGTTCTGTGCATTCAACTAACAGAGTTGAACCTTACTTTTGATTGAGCCGTTCTGAAACACTCTTTCTGTAGAAACTGCAATTGGATATGCTAAGCGCTAAGAGGCCTACATTGGGAAAAAGAATATCTTCAAATAAAAACTACACGGATGCATTCTGTGAAACTTATTTCTGATCTGTAAATTCAGTTAACAGAGATAAAACATATTTTTGATTGAGCAGTTATGAAACACACTTTTTGTAGAAAATGCAAGTGGAGATTCGGAGCGCTAAGAGGGTAATAGTGGAAAAAGGAATGTCTTCAAATATAAACTACACAGAATCATTCGGTGAAACTTCTTTCTGATCTGTGCATTCAGCTAACAGAGTTAAACCATACTTTTGATTGAGCAGATCTGAACACTCTTTCTGTAGAAAATGCAACTGGACATTTGGAGCGCTAAGAGCGTAGTAGTGGAAAAAGGAATATATTCAAATATAAACTACACAGAAGCATTCTGTGAAACTTCTTTCTGATCTGAGCATACAGCTAACAGAGTTAAACCATACTTTTGATTGAGCAGTTTTGAAACACTCTGTCTGTAGAAAATGCAACTGGACATTCGTAGCGCTAAGTGGGTAATAGTGGAAAAGAGAATATGTTCAAATATAAACTACACAGAATCATTGTATGAAACTACTTTCTGTTCTGTGCATTCAACTAACAGAGTTGAACCTTACTTTTGATTGAGCCGTTCTGAAACACTCTTTCTGTAGAAACTGCAATTGGACATTCTGAGCGCTAAGAGGCCTATATTGGGAAAAAGAATGTCTACAAATAAAAACTACACAGAAGAATTGTGTGAAACTTCTTTCTGTTCTGTTTGTTCAACTAAAAGAGTTGAACCTTAGTTTTGATTGAGCCGTTCTGAAACACTCTGTCTGTAGAAAATACAACTGGACATTCGTAGCGCTAAGTGGGTAATAGTGGAAAAAATAATATTTTCAAATATAAACTACACAGAAGCATTGTATGAAACTTCTTTCTGTTCTGTGCATTCAACTAACAGAGTTGAACCTTACTTTTGATTGAGCCTTTCTGAAACACTCTTTCTGTAGAATCTGCAATTGGACATTCTGAGCGCTAAGAGGCCTATATTGGGAAAAATAATATCTTCAAATAAAAACTACACAGAAGCATTGTGTGAAACTTATTTCTGATATGTTCATTAAGCTAACAGAGTTAAACCATACTTTTGATTGCGCAGTTCTGAACACTCTTTCTGTAGAAAATGCAAGTGGACATTCGGAGCGCTAAGAGGGTAATAGTGGAAAAAGGAATATATTCAAATATAAACTACACAGTAGCATTCTGTGAAAATTCTTTCTGTTCTGTGCATTCAACTAACAGAGTTGAACCTTACTTTTGATTGAGCCGTTCTGAAACACTCTTTCTGTAGAAACTGCAATTGGACATGCTAAGCACTAAGAGGCCTACATTGGGAAAAAGAATATCTTCAATTAAAAACTACACAGATGCATTCTGTGAAACTTATTTCTGATCTGTAAATTCAGTTAACAGAGATAAAACATATTTTTGATTGACCAGTTATGAAACACTCTTTTTGTAGAAAATGCAAGTGGAGATTCGGAGCGCTAAGAGGGTAATAGTGGAAAAAGGAATGTCTTCAAATATAAACTACACAGAATCATTCGGTGAAACTTCTTTCTGATCTGTGCATTCAGCTAACAGAGTTAAACCATACTTTTGATTGAGCAGATCTGAACACTCTTTCTGTTGAAAATGCAACTGGACATTTGGAGCGCTAAGAGCGTATTAGTGGAAAAAGGAATATATTCAAATATAAACTACACAGAAGCATTCTGTGAAACTTCTTTCTGATCTGAGCATTCAGCTAACAGAGTTAAACCATACTTTTGATTGAGCAGTTTTGAAACACTCTGTCTGTAGAAAATGCAACTGGACATTCGTAGCGCTAAGTGGGTAATAGTGGAAAAGAGAATATGTTCAAATATAAACTACACAGAAGCATTGTATGAAACTACTTTCTGTTCTGTGCATTCAACTAACAGAGTTGAACCTTACTTTTGATTGAGCCGTTCTGAAACACTCTTTCTGTAGAAACTGCAATTGGACATTCTGAGCGCTAAGAGGCCTATATTGGGAAAAAGAATGTCTACAAATAAAAACTACACAGAAGAATTGTGTGAAACTTCTTTCTGTTCTGTTTGTTCAACTAAAAGAGTTGAACCTTAGTTTTGATTGAGCCGTTCTGAAACACTCTTTCTGTAGAAAATGCAAGTGGAGATTCGGAGCGCTAAGAGGGTAATAGTGGAAAAAGGAATGTCTCCAAATATAAACTACACAGAATCATTCTGTGAAACTTCTTTCTGATCTGTGCATTCAGCTAACAGAGTTAAACCATACTTTTGATTGAGCAGATCTGAACACTCTTTCTGTAGAAAATGCAACTGGACATTTGGAGCGTTAAGAGAGTAGTAGTGGAAAAAGGAATATATTCAAATATAAACTACACAGAAGCATTCTGTGAAACTTCTTTCTGATCTGAGCATTCATCTAACAGAGTTAAACCATACTTTTGATTGAGCAGTTTTGAAACACTCTGTCTGTAGAAAATGCAACTGGACATTCGTAGCGCTAAGTGGGTAATAGTGGAAAAAAGAATATGTTCAAATATAAACTACACAGAAGCATTGTATGAAACTTCTTTCTGTTCTGTGCATTCAACTAACAGAGTTGAACCTTACTTTTGATTGAGCCTTTCTGAAACACTCTTTCTGTAGAAACTGCAATTGGACATTCTGAGCGCTAAGAGGCCTCTATTGGGAAAAATAATATCTTCAAATAAAAACTACACAGAAGTATTGTGTGAAACTTATTTCTGATATGTTCATTAAGCTAACAGAGTTAAACCATACTTTTGATTGCGCAGTTCTGAACACTCTTTCTGTAGAAAATGCAAGTGGACATTCGGAGCGCTAAGAGGGTAATAGTGGAAAAAGGAATATATTCAAATATAAACTACACAGTAGCATTCTGTGAAAATTCTTTCTGTTCTGTGCATTCAACTAACAGAGTTGAACCTTACTTTTGATTGAGCCGTTCTGAAACACTCTTTCTGTAGAAACTGCAATTGGATATGCTAAGCGCTAAGAGGCCTACATTGGGAAAAAGAATATCTTCAAATAAAAACTACACGGATGCATTCTGTGAAACTTATTTCTGATCTGTAAATTCAGTTAACAGAGATAAAACATATTTTTGATTGAGCAGTTATGAAACACACTTTTTGTAGAAAATGCAAGTGGAGATTCGGAGCGCTAAGAGGGTAATAGTGGAAAAAGGAATGTCTTCAAATATAAACTACACAGAATCATTCGGTGAAACTTCTTTCTGATCTGTGCATTCAGCTAACAGAGTTAAACCATACTTTTGATTGAGCAGATCTGAACACTCTTTCTGTAGAAAATGCAACTGGACATTTGGAGCGCTAAGAGCGTAGTAGTGGAAAAAGGAATATATTCAAATATAAACTACACAGAAGCATTCTGTGAAACTTCTTTCTGATCTGAGCATACAGCTAACAGAGTTAAACCATACTTTTGATTGAGCAGTTTTGAAACACTCTGTCTGTAGAAAATGCAACTGGACATTCGTAGCGCTAAGTGGGTAATAGTGGAAAAGAGAATATGTTCAAATATAAACTACACAGAATCATTGTATGAAACTACTTTCTGTTCTGTGCATTCAACTAACAGAGTTGAACCTTACTTTTGATTGAGCCGTTCTGAAACACTCTTTCTGTAGAAACTGCAATTGGACATTCTGAGCGCTAAGAGGCCTATATTGGGAAAAAGAATGTCTACAAATAAAAACTACACAGAAGAATTGTGTGAAACTTCTTTCTGTTCTGTTTGTTCAACTAAAAGAGTTGAACCTTAGTTTTGATTGAGCCGTTCTGAAACACTCTGTCTGTAGAAAATACAACTGGACATTCGTAGCGCTAAGTGGGTAATAGTGGAAAAAATAATATTTTCAAATATAAACTACACAGAAGCATTGTATGAAACTTCTTTCTGTTCTGTGCATTCAACTAACAGAGTTGAACCTTACTTTTGATTGAGCCTTTCTGAAACACTCTTTCTGTAGAATCTGCAATTGGACATTCTGAGCGCTAAGAGGCCTATATTGGGAAAAATAATATCTTCAAATAAAAACTACACAGAAGCATTGTGTGAAACTTATTTCTGATATGTTCATTAAGCTAACAGAGTTAAACCATACTTTTGATTGCGCAGTTCTGAACACTCTTTCTGTAGAAAATGCAAGTGGACATTCGGAGCGCTAAGAGGGTAATAGTGGAAAAAGGAATATATTCAAATATAAACTACACAGTAGCATTCTGTGAAAATTCTTTCTGTTCTGTGCATTCAACTAACAGAGTTGAACCTTACTTTTGATTGAGCCGTTCTGAAACACTCTTTCTGTAGAAACTGCAATTGGACATGCTAAGCACTAAGAGGCCTACATTGGGAAAAAGAATATCTTCAATTAAAAACTACACAGATGCATTCTGTGAAACTTATTTCTGATCTGTAAATTCAGTTAACAGAGATAAAACATATTTTTGATTGACCAGTTATGAAACACTCTTTTTGTAGAAAATGCAAGTGGAGATTCGGAGCGCTAAGAGGGTAATAGTGGAAAAAGGAATGTCTTCAAATATAAACTACACAGAATCATTCGGTGAAACTTCTTTCTGATCTGTGCATTCAGCTAACAGAGTTAAACCATACTTTTGATTGAGCAGATCTGAACACTCTTTCTGTTGAAAATGCAACTGGACATTTGGAGCGCTAAGAGCGTATTAGTGGAAAAAGGAATATATTCAAATATAAACTACACAGAAGCATTCTGTGAAACTTCTTTCTGATCTGAGCATTCAGCTAACAGAGTTAAACCATACTTTTGATTGAGCAGTTTTGAAACACTCTGTCTGTAGAAAATGCAACTGGACATTCGTAGCGCTAAGTGGGTAATAGTGGAAAAGAGAATATGTTCAAATATAAACTACACAGAAGCATTGTATGAAACTACTTTCTGTTCTGTGCATTCAACTAACAGAGTTGAACCTTACTTTTGATTGAGCCGTTCTGAAACACTCTTTCTGTAGAAACTGCAATTGGACATTCTGAGCGCTAAGAGGCCTATATTGGGAAAAAGAATGTCTACAAATAAAAACTACACAGAAGAATTGTGTGAAACTTCTTTCTGTTCTGTTTGTTCAACTAAAAGAGTTGAACCTTAGTTTTGATTGAGCCGTTCTGAAACACTCTTTCTGTAGAAAATGCAAGTGGAGATTCGGAGCGCTAAGAGGGTAATAGTGGAAAAAGGAATGTCTCCAAATATAAACTACACAGAATCATTCTGTGAAACTTCTTTCTGATCTGTGCATTCAGCTAACAGAGTTAAACCATACTTTTGATTGAGCAGATCTGAACACTCTTTCTGTAGAAAATGCAACTGGACATTTGGAGCGTTAAGAGAGTAGTAGTGGAAAAAGGAATATATTCAAATATAAACTACACAGAAGCATTCTGTGAAACTTCTTTCTGATCTGAGCATTCATCTAACAGAGTTAAACCATACTTTTGATTGAGCAGTTTTGAAACACTCTGTCTGTAGAAAATGCAACTGGACATTCGTAGCGCTAAGTGGGTAATAGTGGAAAAAAGAATATGTTCAAATATAAACTACACAGAAGCATTGTATGAAACTTCTTTCTGTTCTGTGCATTCAACTAACAGAGTTGAACCTTACTTTTGATTGAGCCTTTCTGAAACACTCTTTCTGTAGAAACTGCAATTGGACATTCTGAGCGCTAAGAGGCCTCTATTGGGAAAAATAATATCTTCAAATAAAAACTACACAGAAGTATTGTGTGAAACTTATTTCTGATATGTTCATTAAGCTAACAGAGTTAAACCATACTTTTGATTGCGCAGTTCTGAACACTCTTTCTGTAGAAAATGCAAGTGGACATTCGGAGCGCTAAGAGGGTAATAGTGGAAAAAGGAATATATTCAAATATAAACTACACAGTAGCATTCTGTGAAAATTCTTTCTGTTCTGTGCATTCAACTAACAGAGTTGAACCTTACTTTTGATTGAGCCGTTCTGAAACACTCTTTCTGTAGAAACTGCAATTGGACATGCTAAGCACTAAGAGGCCTACATTGGGAAAAAGAATATCTTCAATTAAAAACTACACAGATGCATTCTGTGAAACTTATTTCTGATCTGTAAATTCAGTTAACAGAGATAAAACATATTTTTGATTGACCAGTTATGAAACACTCTTTTTGTAGAAAATGCAAGTGGAGATTCGGAGCGCTAAGAGGGTAATAGTGGAAAAAGGAATGTCTTCAAATATAAACTACACAGAATCATTCGGTGAAACTTCTTTCTGATCTGTGCATTCAGCTAACAGAGTTAAACCATACTTTTGATTGAGCAGATCTGAACACTCTTTCTGTTGAAAATGCAACTGGACATTTGGAGCGCTAAGAGCGTATTAGTGGAAAAAGGAATATATTCAAATATAAACTACACAGAAGCATTCTGTGAAACTTCTTTCTGATCTGAGCATTCAGCTAACAGAGTTAAACCATACTTTTGATTGAGCAGTTTTGAAACACTCTGTCTGTAGAAAATGCAACTGGACATTCGTAGCGCTAAGTGGATAATAGTGGAAAAAAGAATATGTTCAAATATAAGCTACACAGAAGCATTGTATGAAACTTCTTTCTGTTCTGTGCATTCAACTAACAGAGTTGAACCTTACTTTTGATTTAGCCTTTCTGAAACACTCTTTCTGTAGAAACTGCAATTGGACATTCTGAGCGCTAAGAGGCCTCTATTGGGAAAAATAATATCTTCAAATAAAAACTACACAGAAGCATTTTGTGAAACTTATTTCTGATATATTCATTAAGCTAACAGAGTTAAACCATACTTTTGATTGCACAGTTCTGAACACACTTTCTGTAGAAAATGCAAGTGGACATTCGGAGCGCTAAGAGGGTAATAGTGGAAAAAGGAATATATTCAAATATAAACTACACAGTAGCACTCTGTGAAAATTCTTTCTGTTCTGTGCATTCAACTAACAGAGTTGAACCCTACTTTTGATTGAGCCGTTCTGAAACACTCTTTCTGTAGAAACTGCAATTGGACATGCTAAGCGCTAAGAGGCCTACATTGGGAAAAATAATATCTTCAAATAAAAACTACACAGATGCATTCTGTGAAACTTATTTCTGATCTGTAAATTCAGTTAACAGAGATAAAACATATTTTTGATTGAGCAGTTATGAAACACTCTTTTTGTAGAAAATGCAAGTGGAGATTCCGAACGCTAAGAGGGTAATAGTGGAAAAAGGAATGTCTTCAAATATAAACTACACAGAATCATTCGGTGAAACTTCTTTCTGATCTGTGCATTCAGCTAACAGAGTTAAACCATACTTTTGATTGAGCAGATCTGAACACTCTTTCTGTTGAAAATGCAATTGGACATTTGGAGCGCTAAGAGCGTAGTAGTGGAAAAAGGAATATATTCAAATATAAACTACACAGAAGCATTCTGTGAAACTTCTTTCTGATCTGAGCATTCAGCTAACAGAGTTAAACCATACTTTTGATTGAGCAGTTTTGAAACACTCTGTCTGTAGAAAATGCAACTGGACATTCGTAGCGCTAAGTGGGTAATAGTGGAAAAAAGAATATGTTCAAATAT
This sequence comes from Symphalangus syndactylus, assembly GCF_028878055.3. Taxonomy (NCBI): domain Eukaryota; kingdom Metazoa; phylum Chordata; class Mammalia; order Primates; family Hylobatidae; genus Symphalangus; species Symphalangus syndactylus. The sequence continues at coordinate 4,634,976 of NC_072445.2, read as the reverse complement.
AAACTACACAGAAGCATTGTATGAAACTTCTTTCTGTTCTGTGCATTCAACTAACAGAGTTGAACCTTACTTTTGATTGAGCCTTTCTGAAACACTCTTTCTGTAGAAACTGCAATTGGACATTCTGAGCGCTAAGAGGCCTATATTGGGAAAAATAATATCTTCAAATAAAAACTACACAGAAGCATTGTGTGAAACTTATTTCTGATATGTTCATTAAGCTAACAGAGTTAAACCATACTTTTGATTGCCCAGTTCTGAACACTCTTTCTGTAGAAAATGCAAGTGGACATTCGGAGCGCTAAGAGGGTAATAGTAGAAAAAGGAATATATTCAAATATAAACTACACAGTAGCATTCTGTGAAAATTCTTTCTGTTCTGTGCATTCAACTAACAGAGTTGAACCTTACTTTTGATTGAGCCGTTCTGAAACACTCTTTCTGTAGAAACTGCAATTGGATATGCTAAGCGCTAAGAGGCCTACATTGGGAAAAAGAATATCTTCAAATAAAAACTACACGGATGCATTCTGTGAAACTTATTTCTGATCTGTAAATTCAGTTAACAGAGATAAAACATATTTTTGATTGAGCAGTTATGAAACACACTTTTTGTAGAAAATGCAAGTGGAGATTCGGAGCGCTAAGAGGGTAATAGTGGAAAAAGGAATGTCTTCAAATATAAACTACACAGAATCATTCGGTGAAACTTCTTTCTGATCTGTGCATTCAGCTAACAGAGTTAAACCATACTTTTGATTGAGCAGATCTGAACACTCTTTCTGTAGAAAATGCAACTGGACATTTGGAGCGCTAAGAGCGTAGTAGTGGAAAAAGGAATATATTCAAATATAAACTACACAGAAGCATTCTGTGAAACTTCTTTCTGATCTGAGCATACAGCTAACAGAGTTAAACCATACTTTTGATTGAGCAGTTTTGAAACACTCTGTCTGTAGAAAATGCAACTGGACATTCGTAGCGCTAAGTGGGTAATAGTGGAAAAGAGAATATGTTCAAATATAAACTACACAGAATCATTGTATGAAACTACTTTCTGTTCTGTGCATTCAACTAACAGAGTTGAACCTTACTTTTGATTGAGCCGTTCTGAAACACTCTTTCTGTAGAAACTGCAATTGGACATTCTGAGCGCTAAGAGGCCTATATTGGGAAAAAGAATGTCTACAAATAAAAACTACACAGAAGAATTGTGTGAAACTTCTTTCTGTTCTGTTTGTTCAACTAAAAGAGTTGAACCTTAGTTTTGATTGAGCCGTTCTGAAACACTCTGTCTGTAGAAAATACAACTGGACATTCGTAGCGCTAAGTGGGTAATAGTGGAAAAAATAATATTTTCAAATATAAACTACACAGAAGCATTGTATGAAACTTCTTTCTGTTCTGTGCATTCAACTAACAGAGTTGAACCTTACTTTTGATTGAGCCTTTCTGAAACACTCTTTCTGTAGAATCTGCAATTGGACATTCTGAGCGCTAAGAGGCCTATATTGGGAAAAATAATATCTTCAAATAAAAACTACACAGAAGCATTGTGTGAAACTTATTTCTGATATGTTCATTAAGCTAACAGAGTTAAACCATACTTTTGATTGCGCAGTTCTGAACACTCTTTCTGTAGAAAATGCAAGTGGACATTCGGAGCGCTAAGAGGGTAATAGTGGAAAAAGGAATATATTCAAATATAAACTACACAGTAGCATTCTGTGAAAATTCTTTCTGTTCTGTGCATTCAACTAACAGAGTTGAACCTTACTTTTGATTGAGCCGTTCTGAAACACTCTTTCTGTAGAAACTGCAATTGGACATGCTAAGCACTAAGAGGCCTACATTGGGAAAAAGAATATCTTCAATTAAAAACTACACAGATGCATTCTGTGAAACTTATTTCTGATCTGTAAATTCAGTTAACAGAGATAAAACATATTTTTGATTGACCAGTTATGAAACACTCTTTTTGTAGAAAATGCAAGTGGAGATTCGGAGCGCTAAGAGGGTAATAGTGGAAAAAGGAATGTCTTCAAATATAAACTACACAGAATCATTCGGTGAAACTTCTTTCTGATCTGTGCATTCAGCTAACAGAGTTAAACCATACTTTTGATTGAGCAGATCTGAACACTCTTTCTGTTGAAAATGCAACTGGACATTTGGAGCGCTAAGAGCGTATTAGTGGAAAAAGGAATATATTCAAATATAAACTACACAGAAGCATTCTGTGAAACTTCTTTCTGATCTGAGCATTCAGCTAACAGAGTTAAACCATACTTTTGATTGAGCAGTTTTGAAACACTCTGTCTGTAGAAAATGCAACTGGACATTCGTAGCGCTAAGTGGGTAATAGTGGAAAAGAGAATATGTTCAAATATAAACTACACAGAAGCATTGTATGAAACTACTTTCTGTTCTGTGCATTCAACTAACAGAGTTGAACCTTACTTTTGATTGAGCCGTTCTGAAACACTCTTTCTGTAGAAACTGCAATTGGACATTCTGAGCGCTAAGAGGCCTATATTGGGAAAAAGAATGTCTACAAATAAAAACTACACAGAAGAATTGTGTGAAACTTCTTTCTGTTCTGTTTGTTCAACTAAAAGAGTTGAACCTTAGTTTTGATTGAGCCGTTCTGAAACACTCTTTCTGTAGAAAATGCAAGTGGAGATTCGGAGCGCTAAGAGGGTAATAGTGGAAAAAGGAATGTCTCCAAATATAAACTACACAGAATCATTCTGTGAAACTTCTTTCTGATCTGTGCATTCAGCTAACAGAGTTAAACCATACTTTTGATTGAGCAGATCTGAACACTCTTTCTGTAGAAAATGCAACTGGACATTTGGAGCGTTAAGAGAGTAGTAGTGGAAAAAGGAATATATTCAAATATAAACTACACAGAAGCATTCTGTGAAACTTCTTTCTGATCTGAGCATTCATCTAACAGAGTTAAACCATACTTTTGATTGAGCAGTTTTGAAACACTCTGTCTGTAGAAAATGCAACTGGACATTCGTAGCGCTAAGTGGGTAATAGTGGAAAAAAGAATATGTTCAAATATAAACTACACAGAAGCATTGTATGAAACTTCTTTCTGTTCTGTGCATTCAACTAACAGAGTTGAACCTTACTTTTGATTGAGCCTTTCTGAAACACTCTTTCTGTAGAAACTGCAATTGGACATTCTGAGCGCTAAGAGGCCTCTATTGGGAAAAATAATATCTTCAAATAAAAACTACACAGAAGTATTGTGTGAAACTTATTTCTGATATGTTCATTAAGCTAACAGAGTTAAACCATACTTTTGATTGCGCAGTTCTGAACACTCTTTCTGTAGAAAATGCAAGTGGACATTCGGAGCGCTAAGAGGGTAATAGTGGAAAAAGGAATATATTCAAATATAAACTACACAGTAGCATTCTGTGAAAATTCTTTCTGTTCTGTGCATTCAACTAACAGAGTTGAACCTTACTTTTGATTGAGCCGTTCTGAAACACTCTTTCTGTAGAAACTGCAATTGGACATGCTAAGCACTAAGAGGCCTACATTGGGAAAAAGAATATCTTCAATTAAAAACTACACAGATGCATTCTGTGAAACTTATTTCTGATCTGTAAATTCAGTTAACAGAGATAAAACATATTTTTGATTGACCAGTTATGAAACACTCTTTTTGTAGAAAATGCAAGTGGAGATTCGGAGCGCTAAGAGGGTAATAGTGGAAAAAGGAATGTCTTCAAATATAAACTACACAGAATCATTCGGTGAAACTTCTTTCTGATCTGTGCATTCAGCTAACAGAGTTAAACCATACTTTTGATTGAGCAGTTCTGAACACTCTTTCTGTTGAAAATGCAACTGGACATTTGGAGCGCTAAGAGCGTATTAGTGGAAAAAGGAATATATTCAAATATAAACTACACAGAAGCATTCTGTGAAACTTCTTTCTGATCTGAGCATTCAGCTAACAGAGTTAAACCATACTTTTGATTGAGCAGTTTTGAAACACTCTGTCTGTAGAAAATGCAACTGGACATTCGTAGCGCTAAGTGGGTAATAGTGGAAAAGAGAATATGTTCAAATATAAACTACACAGAAGCATTGTATGAAACTACTTTCTGTTCTGTGCATTCAACTAACAGAGTTGAACCTTACTTTTGATTGAGCCGTTCTGAAACACTCTTTCTGTAGAAACTGCAATTGGACATTCTGAGCGCTAAGAGGCCTATATTGGGAAAAAGAATGTCTACAAATAAAAACTACACAGAAGAATTGTGTGAAACTTCTTTCTGTTCTGTTTGTTCAACTAAAAGAGTTGAACCTTAGTTTTGATTGAGCCGTTCTGAAACACTCTTTCTGTAGAAAATGCAAGTGGAGATTCGGAGCGCTAAGAGGGTAATAGTGGAAAAAGGAATGTCTCCAAATATAAACTACACAGAATCATTCTGTGAAACTTCTTTCTGATCTGTGCATTCAGCTAACAGAGTTAAACCATACTTTTGATTGAGCAGATCTGAACACTCTTTCTGTAGAAAATGCAACTGGACATTTGGAGCGCTAAGAGAGTAGTAGTGGAAAAAGGAATATATTCAAATATAAACTACACAGAAGCATTCTGTGAAACTTCTTTCTGATCTGAGCATTCATCTAACAGAGTTAAACCATACTTTTGATTGAGCAGTTTTGAAACACTCTGTCTGTAGAAAATGCAACTGGACATTCGTAGCGCTAAGTGGGTAATAGTGGAAAAAAGAATATGTTCAAATATAAACTACACAGAAGCATTGTATGAAACTTCTTTCTGTTCTGTGCATTCAACTAACAGAGTTGAACCTTACTTTTGATTGAGCCTTTCTGAAACACTCTTTCTGTAGAAACTGCAATTGGACATTCTGAGCGCTAAGAGGCCTCTATTGGGAAAAATAATATCTTCAAATAAAAACTACACAGAAGCATTGTGTGAAACTTATTTCTGATATGTTCATTAAGCTAACAGAGTTAAACCATACTTTTGATTGCGCAGTTCTGAACACTCTTTCTGTAGAAAATGCAAGTGGACATTCGGAGCGCTAAGAGGGTAATAGTGGAAAAAGGAATATATTCAAATATAAACTACACAGTAGCATTCTGTGAAAATTCTTTCTGTTCTGTGCATTCAACTAACAGAGTTGAACCTTACTTTTGATTGAGCCGTTCTGAAACACTCTTTCTGTAGAAACTGCAATTGGACATGCTAAGCACTAAGAGGCCTACATTGGGAAAAAGAATATCTTCAATTAAAAACTACACAGATGCATTCTGTGAAACTTATTTCTGATCTGTAAATTCAGTTAACAGAGATAAAACATATTTTTGATTGACCAGTTATGAAACACTCTTTTTGTAGAAAATGCAAGTGGAGATTCGGAGCGCTAAGAGGGTAATAGTGGAAAAAGGAATGTCTTCAAATATAAACTACACAGAATCATTCGGTGAAACTTCTTTCTGATCTGTGCATTCAGCTAACAGAGTTAAACCATACTTTTGATTGAGCAGATCTGAACACTCTTTCTGTTGAAAATGCAACTGGACATTTGGAGCGCTAAGAGCGTATTAGTGGAAAAAGGAATATATTCAAATATAAACTACACAGAAGCATTCTGTGAAACTTCTTTCTGATCTGAGCATTCAGCTAACAGAGTTAAACCAAACTTTTGATTGAGCAGTTTTGAAACACTCTGTCTGTAGAAAATGCAACTGGACATTCGTAGCGCTAAGTGGGTAATAGTGGAAAAGAGAATATGTTCAAATATAAACTACACAGAAGCATTGTATGAAACTACTTTCTGTTCTGTGCATTCAACTAACAGAGTTGAACCTTACTTTTGATTGAGCCGTTCTGAAACACTCTTTCTGTAGAAACTGCAATTGGACATTCTGAGCGCTAAGAGGCCTATATTGGGAAAAAGAATGTCTACAAATAAAAACTACACAGAAGAATTGTGTGAAACTTCTTTCTGTTCTGTTTGTTCAACTAAAAGAGTTGAACCTTAGTTTTGATTGAGCCGTTCTGAAACACTCTTTCTGTAGAAAATGCAAGTGGAGATTCGGAGCGCTAAGAGGGTAATAGTGGAAAAAGGAATGTCTCCAAATATAAACTACACAGAATCATTCTGTGAAACTTCTTTCTGATCTGTGCATTCAGCTAACAGAGTTAAACCATACTTTTGATTGAGCAGATCTGAACACTCTTTCTGTAGAAAATGCAACTGGACATTTGGAGCGCTAAGAGAGTAGTAGTGGAAAAAGGAATATATTCAAATATAAACTACACAGAAGCATTCTGTGAAACTTCTTTCTGATCTGAGCATTCATCTAACAGAGTTAAACCATACTTTTGATTGAGCAGTTTTGAAACACTCTGTCTGTAGAAAATGCAACTGGACATTCGTAGCGCTAAGTGGGTAATAGTGGAAAAAAGAATATGTTCAAATATAAACTACACAGAAGCATTGTATGAAACTTCTTTCTGTTCTGTGCATTCAACTAACAGAGTTGAACCTTACTTTTGATTGAGCCTTTCTGAAACACTCTTTCTGTAGAAACTGCAATTGGACATTCTGAGCGCTAAGAGGCCTCTATTGGGAAAAATAATATCTTCAAATAAAAACTACACAGAAGCATTGTGTGAAACTTATTTCTGATATGTTCATTAAGCTAACAGAGTTAAACCATACTTTTGATTGCGCAGTTCTGAACACTCTTTCTGTAGAAAATGCAAGTGGACATTCGGAGCGCTAAGAGGGTAATAGTGGAAAAAGGAATATATTCAAATATAAACTACACAGTAGCATTCTGTGAAAATTCTTTCTGTTCTGTGCATTCAACTAACAGAGTTGAACCTTACTTTTGATTGAGCCGTTCTGAAACACTCTTTCTGTAGAAACTGCAATTGGACATGCTAAGCACTAAGAGGCCTACATTGGGAAAAAGAATATCTTCAATTAAAAACTACACAGATGCATTCTGTGAAACTTATTTCTGATCTGTAAATTCAGTTAACAGAGATAAAACATATTTTTGATTGACCAGTTATGAAACACTCTTTTTGTAGAAAATGCAAGTGGAGATTCGGAGCGCTAAGAGGGTAATAGTGGAAAAAGGAATGTCTTCAAATATAAACTACACAGAATCATTCGGTGAAACTTCTTTCTGATCTGTGCATTCAGCTAACAGAGTTAAGCCATACTTTTGATTGAGCAGATCTGAACACTCTTTCTGTTGAAAATGCAACTGGACATTTGGAGCGCTAAGAGCGTAGTAGTGGAAAAAGGAATATATTCAAATATAAACTACACAGAAGCATTCTGTGAAACTTCTTTCTGATCTGAGCATTCAGCTAACAGAGTTAAACCATACTTTTGATTGAGCAGTTTTGAAACACTCTGTCTGTAGAAAATGCAACTGGACATTCGTAGCGCTAAGTGGGTAATAGTGGAAAAGAGAATATGTTCAAATATAAACTACACAGAAGCATTGTATGAAACTACTTTCTGTTCTGTGCATTCAACTAACAGAGTTGAACCTTACTTTTGATTGAGCCGTTCTGAAACACTCTTTCTGTAGAAACTGCAATTGGACATTCTGAGCGCTAAGAGGCCTATATTGGGAAAAAGAATGTCTACAAATAAAAACTACACAGAAGAATTGTGTGAAACTTCTTTCTGTTCTGTTTGTTCAACTAAAAGAGTTGAACCTTAGTTTTGATTGAGCCGTTCTGAAACACTCTTTCTGTAGAAAATGCAAGTGGAGATTCGGAGCGCTAAGAGGGTAATAGTGGAAAAAGGAATGTCTCCAAATATAAACTACACAGAATCATTCTGTGAAACTTCTTTCTGATCTGTGCATTCAGCTAACAGAGTTAAACCATACTTTTGATTGAGCAGATCTGAACACTCTTTCTGTAGAAAATGCAACTGGACATTTGGAGCGCTAAGAGAGTAGTAGTGGAAAAAGGAATATATTCAAATATAAACTACACAGAAGCATTCTGTGAAACTTCTTTCTGATCTGAGCATTCATCTAACAGAGTTAAACCATACTTTTGATTGAGCAGTTTTGAAACACTCTGTCTGTAGAAAATGCAACTGGACATTCGTAGCGCTAAGTGGGTAATAGTGGAAAAAAGAATATGTTCAAATATAAACTACACAGAAGCATTGTATGAAACTTCTTTCTGTTCTGTGCATTCAACTAACAGAGTTGAACCTTACTTTTGATTGAGCCTTTCTGAAACACTCTTTCTGTAGAAACTGCAATTGGACATTCTGAGCGCTAAGAGGCCTCTATTGGGAAAAATAATATCTTCAAATAAAAACTACACAGAAGCATTGTGTGAAACTTATTTCTGATATGTTCATTAAGCTAACAGAGTTAAACCATACTTTTGATTGCGCAGTTCTGAACACTCTTTCTGTAGAAAATGCAAGTGGACATTCGGAGCGCTAAGAGGGTAATAGTGGAAAAAGGAATATATTCAAATATAAACTACACAGTAGCATTCTGTGAAAATTCTTTCTGTTCTGTGCATTCAACTAACAGAGTTGAACCTTACTTTTGATTGAGCCGTTCTGAAACACTCTTTCTGTAGAAACTGCAATTGGACATGCTAAGCACTAAGAGGCCTACATTGGGAAAAAGAATATCTTCAATTAAAAACTACACAGATGCATTCTGTGAAACTTATTTCTGATCTGTAAATTCAGTTAACAGAGATAAAACATATTTTTGATTGACCAGTTATGAAACACTCTTTTTGTAGAAAATGCAAGTGGAGATTCGGAGCGCTAAGAGGGTAACAGTGGAAAAAGGAATGTCTTCAAATATAAACTACACAGAATCATTCGGTGAAACTTCTTTCTGATCTGTGCATTCAGCTAACAGAGTTAAACCATACTTTTGATTGAGCATATCTGAACACTCTTTCTGTTGAAAATGCAACTGGACATTTGGAGCGCTAAGAGCGTATTAGTGGAAAAAGAAATATATTCAAATATAAACTACACAGAAGCATTCTGTGAAACTTCTTTCTGATCTGAGCATTCAGCTAACAGAGTTAAACCATACTTTTGATTGAGCAGTTTTGAAACACTCTGTCTGTAGAAAATGCAACTGGACATTCGTAGCGCTAAGTGGGTAATAGTGGAAAAGAGAATATGTTCAAATATAAACTACACAGAAGCATTGTATGAAACTACTTTCTGTTCTGTGCATTCAACTAACAGAGTTGAACCTTACTTTTGATTGAGCCGTTCTGAAACACTCTTTCTGTAGAAACTGCAATTGGACATTCTGAGCGCTAAGAGGCCTATATTGGGAAAAAGAATGTCTACAAATAAAAACTACACAGAAGAATTGTGTGAAACTTCTTTCTGTTCTGTTTGTTCAACTAAAAGAGTTGAACCTTAGTTTTGATTGAGCCGTTCTGAAACACTCTTTCTGTAGAAAATGCAAGTGGAGATTCGGAGCGCTAAGAGGGTAATAGTGGAAAAAGGAATGTCTCCAAATATAAACTACAGAGAATCATTCTGTTAAACTTCTTTCTGATCTGTGCATTCAGCTAACAGAGTTAAACCATACTTTTGATTGAGCAGATCTGAACACTCTTTCTGTAGAAAATGCAACTGGACATTTGGAGCGCTAAGAGAGTAGTAGTGGAAAAAGGAATATATTCAAATATAAACTACACAGAAGCATTCTGTGAAACTTCTTTCTGATCTGAGCATTCAGCTAACAGAGTTAAACCATACTTTTGATTGAGCAGTTTTGAAACACTCTGTCTGTAGAAAATGCAACTGGACATTCGTAGCGCTAAGTGGGTAATAGTGGAAAAAAGAATATGTTCAAATATAAGCTACACAGAAGCATTGTATGAAACTTCTTTCTGTTCTGTGCATTCAACTAACAGAGTTGAACCTTACTTTTGATTGAGCCTTTCTGAAACACTCTTTCTGTAGAAACTGCAATTGGACATTCTGAGCGCTAAGAGGCCTCTATTGGGAAAAATAATATCTTCAAATAAAAACTACACAGAAGCATTGTGTGAAACTTATTTCTGATATGTTCATTAAGCTAACAGAGTTAAACCATACTTTTGATTGCGCAGTTCTGAACACTCTTTCTGTAGAAAATGCAAGTGGACATTCGGAGCGCTAAGAGGGTAATAGTGGAAAAAGGAATATATTCAAATATAAACTACACAGTAGCATTCTGTGAAAATTCTTTCTGTTCTGTGCATTCAACTAACAGAGTTGAACCCTACTTTTGATTGAGCCGTTCTGAAACACTCTTTCTGTAGGAACTGCAATTGGACATGCTAAGCGCTAAGAGGCCTACATTGGGAAAAAGAATATCTTCAAATAAAAACTACACAGATGCATTCTGTGAAACTTATTTCTGATCTGTAAATTCAGTTAACAGAGATAAAACATATTTTTGATTGAGCAGTTATGAAACACTCTTTTTGTAGAAAATGCAAGTGGAGATTCGGAGCGCTAAGAGGGTAATAGTGGAAAAAGGAATATCTTCAAATATAAACTACACAGAATCATTCGGTGAAACTTCTTTCTGATCTGTGCATTCAGCTAACAGAGTTAAACCATACTTTTGATTGAGCAGATCTGAACACTCTTTCTGTAGAAAATGCAACTGGACATTTGGAGCGCTAAGAGCGTAGTAGTGGATAAAGGAATATATTCAAATATAAACTACACAGAAGCATTCTGTGAAACTTCTTTCTGATCTGAGCATTCAGCTAACAGAGTTAAACCATACTTTTGATTGAGCAGTTTTGAAACACTCTGTCTGTAGAAAATGCAACTGGACATTCGTAGCGCTAAGTGGGTAATAGTGGAAAAAAGAATATGTTCAAATATAAACTACACAGAAGCATTGTATGAAACTTCTTTCTGTTCTGTGCATTCAACTAACAGAGTTGAACCTTACTTTTGATTGAGCCGTTCTGAAACACTCTTTCTGTAGAAACTGCAATTGGACATTCTGAGCGCTAAGAGGCCTATATTGGGAAAAAGAATGTCTACAAATAAAAACTACACAGAAGAATTGTGTGAAACTTCTTTCTGTTCTGTTTGTTCAACTAAAAGAGTTGAACCTTAGTTTTGATTGAGCCGTTCTGAAACACTCTTTCTGTAGAAAATGCAAGTGGAGATTCGGAGCGCTAAGAGGGTAATAGTGGAAAAAGGAATGTCTCCAAATATAAACTACACAGAATCATTCTGTGAAACTTCTTTCTGATCTGTGCATTCAGCTAACAGAGTTAAAACATACTTTTGATTGAGCAGATCTGAACACTCTTTCTGTAGAAAATGCAACTGGACATTTGGAGCGCTAAGAGAGTAGTAGTGGAAAAAGGAATATATTCAAATATAAACGACACAGAAGCATTCTGTGAAACTTCTTTCTGATCTGAGCATTCAGCTAACAGAGTTAAACCATACTTTTGATTGAGCAGTTTTGAAACACTCTGTCTGTAGAAAATGCAACTTTACATTCGTAGCGCTAAGTGGGTAATAGTGGAAAAAAGAATATATTCAAATATAAGCTACACAGAATCATTGTATGAAATTTCTTTCTGTTCTGTGCATTCAACTAACAGAGTTGAAACTTACTTTTGATTGAGCCTTTCTGAAACACTCTTTCTGTAGAAACTGCAATTGGACATTCTGAGCGCTAAGAGGAATCTATTGGGGAAAATAATATCTTCAAATAAAAACTACACAGAAGCATTGTGTGAAACTTATTTCTGATATGTTCATTAAGCTAACAGAATTAAACCATACTTTTGATTGCGCAGTTCTGAACACTCTTTCTGTAGAAAATGCAAGTGGACATTCGGAGCGCTAAGAGAGTAATAGTGGAAAAAGGAATATATTCAAATATAAACTACACAGTAGCATTCTGTGAAAATTCTTTCTGTTCTGTGCATTCAACTAACAGAGTTGAACCCTACTTTTGATTGAGCCGTTCTGAAACTCTTTCTGTAGAAACTGCAATTGGACATGCTAAGCGCTAAGAGGCCTACATTGGGAAAAAGAATATCTTCAAATAAAAACTACACAGATGCATTCTGTGAAACATATTTCTGATCTGTAAATTCAGTTAACAGAGATAAAACATATTTTTGATTGAGCAGTTATGAAAAACTCTTTTTGTAGAAAATGCAAGTGGAGATTCGGAGCGCTAAGAGGGTAATAGTGGAAAAAGGAATGTCTTCAAATATAAACTACACAGAATCATTCGGTGAAACTTCTTTCTGATCTGTGCATTCAGCTAACAGAGTTAAACCATACTTTTGATTGAGCAGATCTGAACACTCTTTCTGTAGAAAATGCAACTGGACATTTGGAGCGCTAAGAGCGTAGTAGTGGAAAAAGGAATATATTCAAATATAAACTACACAGAAGCATTCTGTGAAACTTTTTTCTGATCTGAGCATTCAGCTAACAGAGTTAAACCATACTTTTGATTGAGCAGTTTTGAAACACTCTGTCTGTAGAAAATGCAACTGGACATTCGTAGCGCTAAGTGGGTAATAGTGGAAAAAAGAATATGTTCATATATAAACTACACAGAAGCATTGTATGAAACTTCTTTCTGTTCTGTGCATTCAACTAACAGAGTTGAACCTTACTTTTGATTGAGCCGTTCTGAAACACTCTTTCTGTAGAAACTGCAATTGGACATTCTGAGCGCTAAGAGGCCTATATTGGGAAAAAGAATGTCTACAAATAAAAACTACACAGAAGAATTGTGTGAAACTTCTTTCTGTTCTGTTTGTTCAACTAAAAGAGTTGAACCTTAGTTTTGATTGAGCCGTTCTGAAACACTCTTTCTGTAGAAAATGCAAGTGGAGATTTGGAGCGCTAAGAGGGTAATAGTGGAAAAAGGAATGTCTCCAAATATAAACTACACAGAATCATTCTGTGAAACTTCTTTCTGATCTGTGCATTCAGCTATCAGAGTTAAACCATACTTTTGATTGAGCAGATCTGAACACTCTTTCTGTAGAAAATGCAACTGGACATTTGGAGCGCTAAGAGAGTAGTAGTGGAAAAAGGAATATATTCAAATATAAACTACACAGAAGCATTCTGTGAAACTTTTTTCTGATCTGAGCATTCAGCTAACAGAGTTAAACCATACTTTTGATTGAGCAGTTTTGAAACACTCTGTCTGTAGAAAATGCAACTGGACATTGGTAGCGCTAAGTGGGTAATAGTGGAAAAAAGAATATGTTCAAATATAAACTACACAGAAGCATTGTATGAAACTTCTTTCTGTTCTTTGCATTCAACTAACAGAGTTGAACCTTACTTTTGATTGAGCCGTTCTGAAACACTCTTTCTGTAGAAACTGCAATTGGACATTCTGAGCGCTAAGAGGCCTATAGTGGGAAAAAGAATGTCTACAAATAAAAACTACACAGAAGAATTGTGTGAAACTTCTTTCTGTTCTGTTTGTTCAACTAAAAGAGTTGAACCTTAGTTTTGATTGAGCCGTTCTGAAACACTCTTTCTGTAGAAAATGCAAGTGGAGATTCGGAGCGCTAAGAGGGTAATAGTGGAAAAAGGAATGTCTCCAAATATAAACTACACAGAATCATTCTGTGAAACTTGTTTCTGATCTGTGCATTCAGCTAACAGAGTTAAACCATACTTTTGATTGAGCAGATCTGAACACTCTTTCTGTAGAAAATGCAACTGGACATTTGGAGCGCTAAGAGAGTAGTAGTGGAAAAAGGAATATATTCAAATATAAACTACTCAGAAGCATTCTGTGAAACTTCTTTCTGATCTGAGCATTCAGCTAACAGAGTTAAACCATACTTTTGATTGAGCAGTTTTGAAACACTCTGTCTGTAGAAAATGCAACTGGACATTCGTAGCGCTAAGTGGGTAATAGTGGAAAAAAGAATATGTTCAAATATAAGCTACACAGAAGCATTGTATGAAACTTCTTTCTGTTCTGTGCATTCAACTAACAGAGTTGAACCTTACTTTTGATTGAGCCTTTCTGAAACACTCTTTCTGTAGAAACTGCAATTGGACATTCTGAGCGCTAAGAGGCCTCTATTGGGAAAAATAATATCTCCAAATAAAAACTACACAGAAGCATTGTGTGAAACTTATTTCTGATATGTTCATTAAGCTAACAGAGTTAAACCATACTTTTGATTGCGCAGTTCTGAACACTCTTTCTGTAGAAAATGCAAGTGGACATTCGGAGCGCTAAGAGGGTAATAGTGGAAAAAGGAATATATTCAAATATAAACTACACAGTAGCATTCTGTGAAAATTCTTTCTGTTCTGTGCATTCAACTAACAGAGTTGAACCCTACTTTTGATTGAGCCGTTCTGAAACACTGTTTCTGTAGAAACTGCAATTGGACATGCTAAGCGCTAAGAGGCCTACATTGGGAAAAAGAATATCTTCAAATAAAAACTACACAGATGCATTCTGTGAAACTTATTTGTGATCTGTAAATTCAGTTAACAGAGATAAAACATATTTTTGATTGAGCAGTTATGAAACACTCTTTTTGTAGAAAATGCAAGTGGAGATTCGGAGCGCTAAGAGGGTAATAGTGGAAAAAGGAATGTCTTCAAATATAAATTACACAGAATCATTCGGTGAAACTTCTTTCTGATCTGTGCATTCAGCTAACAGAGTTAAACCATACTTTTGATTGAGCAGATCTGAACACTCTTTCTGTTGAAAATGCAACTGGACATTTGGAGCGCTAAGAGCGTAGTAGTGGATAAAGGAATATATTCAAATATAAACTACACAGAAGCATTCTGTGAAACTTCTTTCTGATCTGAGCATTCAGCTAACAGAGTTAAACCATACTTTTGATTGAGCAGTTTTGAAACACTCTGTCTGTAGAAAATGCAACTGGACATTCGTAGCGCTAAGTGGGTAATAGTGGAAAAAAGAATATGTTCATATATAAACTACACAGAAGCATTGTATGAAACTTCTTTCTGTTCTGTGCATTCAACTAACAGAGTTGAACCTTACTTTTGATTGAGCCGTTCTGAAACACTCTTTCTGTAGAAACTGCAATTGGACATTCTGAGCGCTAAGAGGCCTATATTGGGAAAAAGAATGTCTACAAATAAAAACTACACAGAAGAATTGTGTGAAACTTCTTTCTGTTCTGTTTGTTCAACTAAAAGAGTTGAACCTTAGTTTTGATTGAGCCGTTCTGAAACACTCTTTCTGTAGAAAATGCAAGTGGAGATTCGGAGCGCTAAGAGGGTAATAGTGGAAAAAGGAATGTCTCCAAATATAAACTACACAGAATCATTCTGTGAAACTTCTTTCTGATCTGTGCATTCAGCTATCAGAGTTAAACCATACTTTTGATTGAGCAGATCTGAACACTCTTTCTGTAGAAAATGCAACTGGACATTTGGAGCGCTAAGAGAGTAGTAGTGGAAAAAGGAATATATTCAAATATAAACTACACAGAAGCATTCTGTGAAACTTCTTTCTGATCTGAGCATTCAGCTAACAGAGTTAAACCATACTTTTGATTGAGCAGTTTTGAAACACTCTGTCTGTAGAAAATGCAACTTTACATTCGTAGCGCTAAGTGGGTAATAGTGGAAAAAAGAATATATTCAAATATAAGCTACACAGAATCATTGTATGAAATTTCTTTCTGTTCTGTGCATTCAACTAACAGAGTTGAAACTTACTTTTGATTGAGCCTTTCTGAAACACTCTTTCTGTAGAAACTGCAATTGGACATTCTGAGCGCTAAGAGGAATCTATTGGGGAAAATAATATCTTCAAATAAAAACTACACAGAAGCATTGTGTGAAACTTATTTCTGATATGTTCATTAAGCTAACAGAATTAAACCATACTTTTGATTGCGCAGTTCTGAACACTCTTTCTGTAGAAAATGCAAGTGGACATTCGGAGCGCTAAGAGAGTAATAGTGGAAAAAGGAATATATTCAAATATAAACTACACAGTAGCATTCTGTGAAAATTCTTTCTGTTCTGTGCATTCAACTAACAGAGTTGAACCCTACTTTTGATTGAGCCGTTCTGAAACTCTTTCTGTAGAAACTGCAATTGGACATGCTAAGCGCTAAGAGGCCTACATTGGGAAAAAGAATATCTTCAAATAAAAACTACACAGATGCATTCTGTGAAACATATTTCTGATCTGTAAATTCAGTTAACAGAGATAAAACATATTTTTGATTGAGCAGTTATGAAAAACTCTTTTTGTAGAAAATGCAAGTGGAGATTCGGAGCGCTAAGAGGGTAATAGTGGAAAAAGGAATGTCTTCAAATATAAACTACACAGAATCATTCGGTGAAACTTCTTTCTGATCTGTGCATTCAGCTAACAGAGTTAAACCATACTTTTGATTGAGCAGATCTGAACACTCTTTCTGTAGAAAATGCAACTGGACATTTGGAGCGCTAAGAGCGTAGTAGTGGAAAAAGGAATATATTCAAATATAAACTACACAGAAGCATTCTGTGAAACTTTTTTCTGATCTGAGCATTCAGCTAACAGAGTTAAACCATACTTTTGATTGAGCAGTTTTGAAACACTCTGTCTGTAGAAAATGCAACTGGACATTCGTAGCGCTAAGTGGGTAATAGTGGAAAAAAGAATATGTTCATATATAAACTACACAGAAGCATTGTATGAAACTTCTTTCTGTTCTGTGCATTCAACTAACAGAGTTGAACCTTACTTTTGATTGAGCCGTTCTGAAACACTCTTTCTGTAGAAACTGCAATTGGACATTCTGAGCGCTAAGAGGCCTATATTGGGAAAAAGAATGTCTACAAATAAAAACTACACAGAAGAATTGTGTGAAACTTCTTTCTGTTCTGTTTGTTCAACTAAAAGAGTTGAACCTTAGTTTTGATTGAGCCGTTCTGAAACACTCTTTCTGTAGAAAATGCAAGTGGAGATTTGGAGCGCTAAGAGGGTAATAGTGGAAAAAGGAATGTCTCCAAATATAAACTACACAGAATCATTCTGTGAAACTTCTTTCTGATCTGTGCATTCAGCTATCAGAGTTAAACCATACTTTTGATTGAGCAGATCTGAACACTCTTTCTGTAGAAAATGCAACTGGACATTTGGAGCGCTAAGAGAGTAGTAGTGGAAAAAGGAATATATTCAAATATAAACTACACAGAAGCATTCTGTGAAACTTTTTTCTGATCTGAGCATTCAGCTAACAGAGTTAAACCATACTTTTGATTGAGCAGTTTTGAAACACTCTGTCTGTAGAAAATGCAACTGGACATTGGTAGCGCTAAGTGGGTAATAGTGGAAAAAAGAATATGTTCAAATATAAACTACACAGAAGCATTGTATGAAACTTCTTTCTGTTCTTTGCATTCAACTAACAGAGTTGAACCTTACTTTTGATTGAGCCGTTCTGAAACACTCTTTCTGTAGAAACTGCAATTGGACATTCTGAGCGCTAAGAGGCCTATAGTGGGAAAAAGAATGTCTACAAATAAAAACTACACAGAAGAATTGTGTGAAACTTCTTTCTGTTCTGTTTGTTCAACTAAAAGAGTTGAACCTTAGTTTTGATTGAGCCGTTCTGAAACACTCTTTCTGTAGAAAATGCAAGTGGAGATTCGGAGCGCTAAGAGGGTAATAGTGGAAAAAGGAATGTCTCCAAATATAAACTACACAGAATCATTCTGTGAAACTTGTTTCTGATCTGTGCATTCAGCTAACAGAGTTAAACCATACTTTTGATTGAGCAGATCTGAACACTCTTTCTGTAGAAAATGCAACTGGACATTTGGAGCGCTAAGAGAGTAGTAGTGGAAAAAGGAATATATTCAAATATAAACTACTCAGAAGCATTCTGTGAAACTTCTTTCTGATCTGAGCATTCAGCTAACAGAGTTAAACCATACTTTTGATTGAGCAGTTTTGAAACACTCTGTCTGTAGAAAATGCAACTGGACATTCGTAGCGCTAAGTGGGTAATAGTGGAAAAAAGAATATGTTCAAATATAAGCTACACAGAAGCATTGTATGAAACTTCTTTCTGTTCTGTGCATTCAACTAACAGAGTTGAACCTTACTTTTGATTGAGCCTTTCTGAAACACTCTTTCTGTAGAAACTGCAATTGGACATTCTGAGCGCTAAGAGGCCTCTATTGGGAAAAATAATATCTCCAAATAAAAACTACACAGAAGCATTGTGTGAAACTTATTTCTGATATGTTCATTAAGCTAACAGAGTTAAACCATACTTTTGATTGCGCAGTTCTGAACACTCTTTCTGTAGAAAATGCAAGTGGACATTCGGAGCGCTAAGAGGGTAATAGTGGAAAAAGGAATATATTCAAATATAAACTACACAGTAGCATTCTGTGAAAATTCTTTCTGTTCTGTGCATTCAACTAACAGAGTTGAACCCTACTTTTGATTGAGCCGTTCTGAAACACTGTTTCTGTAGAAACTGCAATTGGACATGCTAAGCGCTAAGAGGCCTACATTGGGAAAAAGAATATCTTCAAATAAAAACTACACAGATGCATTCTGTGAAACTTATTTGTGATCTGTAAATTCAGTTAACAGAGATAAAACATATTTTTGATTGAGCAGTTATGAAACACTCTTTTTGTAGAAAATGCAAGTGGAGATTCGGAGCGCTAAGAGGGTAATAGTGGAAAAAGGAATGTCTTCAAATATAAATTACACAGAATCATTCGGTGAAACTTCTTTCTGATCTGTGCATTCAGCTAACAGAGTTAAACCATACTTTTGATTGAGCAGATCTGAACACTCTTTCTGTTGAAAATGCAACTGGACATTTGGAGCGCTAAGAGCGTAGTAGTGGATAAAGGAATATATTCAAATATAAACTACACAGAAGCATTCTGTGAAACTTCTTTCTGATCTGAGCATTCAGCTAACAGAGTTAAACCATACTTTTGATTGAGCAGTTTTGAAACACTCTGTCTGTAGAAAATGCAACTGGACATTCGTAGCGCTAAGTGGGTAATAGTGGAAAAAAGAATATGTTCATATATAAACTACACAGAAGCATTGTATGAAACTTCTTTCTGTTCTGTGCATTCAACTAACAGAGTTGAACCTTACTTTTGATTGAGCCGTTCTGAAACACTCTTTCTGTAGAAACTGCAATTGGACATTCTGAACGCTAAGAGGCCTATATTGGGAAAAAGAATGTCTACAAATAAAAACTACACAGAAGAATTGTGTGAAACTTCTTTCTGTTCTGTTTGTTCAACTAAAAGAGTTGAACCTTAGTTTTGATTGAGCCGTTCTGAAACACTCTTTCTGTAGAAAATGCAAGTGGAGATTCGGAGCGCTAAGAGGGTAATAGTGGAAAAAGGAATGTCTCCAAATATAAACTACACAGAATCATTCTGTGAAACTTCTTTCTGATCTGTGCATTCAGCTATCAGAGTTAAACCATACTTTTGATTGAGCAGATCTGAACACTCTTTCTGTAGAAAATGCAACTGGACATTTGGAGCGCTAAGAGAGTAGTAGTGGAAAAAGGAATATATTCAAATATAAACTACACAGAAGCATTCTGTGAAACTTCTTTCTGATCTGAGCATTCAGCTAACAGAGTTAAACCATACTTTTGATTGAGCAGTTTTGAAACACTCTGTCTGTAGAAAATGCAACTGGACATTCGTAGCGCTAAGTGGGTAATAGTGGAAAAAAGAATATGTTCAAATATAAACTACACAGAAGCATTGTATGAAACTTCTTTCTGTTCTGTGCATTCAACTAACAGAGTTGAACCTTACTTTTGATTGAGCCGTTCTGAAACACTCTTTCTGTAGAAACTGCAATTGGACATTCTGAGCGCTAAGAGGCCTATATTGGGAAAAAGAATGTCTACAAATAAAAACTACACAGAAGAATTGTGTGAAACTTCTTTCTGTTCTGTTTGTTCAACTAAAAGAGTTGAACCTTAGTTTTGATTGAGCCGTTCTGAAACACTCTTTCTGTAGAAAATGCAAGTGGAGATTCGGAGCGCTAAGAGGGTAATAGTGGAAAAAGGAATGTCTCCAAATATAAACTACACAGAATCATTCTGTGAAACTTCTTTCTGATCTGTGCATTCAGCTAACAGAGTTAAACCATACTTTTGATTGAGCAGATCTGAACACTGTTTCTGTAGAAAATGCAACTGGACATTTGGAGCGCTAAGAGAGTAGTAGTGGAAAAAGGAATATATTCAAATATAAACTACACAGAAGCATTCTGTGAAACTTCTTTCTGATCTGAGCATTCAGCTAACAGAGTTAAACCATACTTTTGATTGAGCAGTTTTGAAACACTCTGTCTGTAGAAAATGCAACTGGACATTCGTAGCGCTAAGTGGATAATAGTGGAAAAAAGAATATGTTCAAATATAAGCTACACAGAAGCATTGTATGAAACTTCTTTCTGTTCTGTGCATTCAACTAACAGAGTTGAACCTTACTTTTGATTTAGCCTTTCTGAAACACTCTTTCTGTAGAAACTGCAATTGGACATTCTGAGCGCTAAGAGGCCTATATTGGGAAAAATAATATCTTCAAATATAAACTACACAGAAGCATTGTGTGAAACTTATTTCTGATATATTCATTAAGCTAACAGAGTTAAACCATACTTTTGATTGCGCAGTTCTGAACACACTTTCTGTAGAAAATGCAAGTGGACATTCGGAGCGCTAAGAGGGTAATAGTGGAGAAAGGAATATATTCAAATATAAACTACACAGTAGCATTCTGTGAAAATACTTTCTGTTCTGTGCATTCAAATAACAGAGTTGAACCTTACTTTTGATTGAGCCGTTCTGAAACACCCTTTCTGTAGAAACTGCAATTGGACATGCTAAGCGCTAAGAGGCCTACATTGGGAAAAATAATATCTTCAAATAAAAATTACACAGATGCATTCTGTGAAACTTATTTCTGATCTGTAAATTCAGTTAACAGAGATAAAACATATTTTTGATTGAGCAGTTATGAAACACTCTTTTTGTAGAAAATGCAAGTGGAGATTCGGAGCGCTAAGAGGGTAATAGTGGAAAAAGGAATGTCTTCAAATATAAACTACACAGAATCATTCGGTGAAACTACTTTCTGATCTGTGCATTCAGCTAACAGTGTTAAACCATACTTTTGATTGAGCAGATCTGAACACTCTTGCTGTTGAAAATGCAACTGGACATTTGGAGCGCTAAGAGCGTAGTAGTGGAAAAAGGAATATATTCAAATATAAACTACACAGAAGCATTCTGTGAAACTTCTTTCTGATCTGAGCATTCAGCTAACAGAGTTAAACCATACTTTTGATTGAGCAGTTTTGAAACACTCTGTCTGTAGAAAATGCAACTGGACATTCGTAGCTCTAAGTGGGTAATAGTGGAAAAAAGTATATGTTCAAATATAAACTACACAGAAGCATTGTATGAAACTTCTTTCTGTTCTGTGCATTCAACTAACAGAGTTGAACCTTACTTTTGATTGAGCCGTTCTGAAACACTCTTTCTGTAGAAACTGCAATTGGACATTCTGAGCGCTAAGAGGCCTATATTGGGAAAAAGAATGTCTACAAATAAAAACTACACAGAAGAATTGTGTGAAACTTCTTTCTGTTCTGTTTGTTCAACTAAAAGAGTTGAACCTTAGTTTTGATTGAGCCGTTCTGAAACACTCTTTCTGTAGAAAATGCAAGTGGAGATTCGGAGCGCTAAGAGGGTAATAGTGGAAAAAGGAATGTCTCCAAATATAAACTACACAGAATCATTCTGTGAAAGTTCTTTCTGATCTGTGCATTCAGCTAACAGAGTTAAACCATACTTTTGATTGAGCAGATCTGAACACTCTTTCTGTAGAAAATGCAACTGGACATTTGGAGCACTAAGAGAGTAGTAGTGGAAAAAGGAATATATTCAAATATAAACTACACGGAAGCATTCTGTGAAACTTCTTTCTGATCTGAGCATTCAGCTAACAGAGTTAAACCATACTTTTGATTGAGCAGTTTTGAAACACTCTGTCTGTAGAAAATGCAACTGGACATTCGTAGCGCTAAGTGGGTAATAGTGGAAAAAAGAATATGTTCGAATATAAGCTACACAGAAGCATTGTATGAAACTTCTTTCTGTTCTGTGCATTCAAGTAACAGAGTTGAACCTTACTTTTGATTGAGCCTTTCTGAAACACTCTTTCTGTAGAAACTGCAATTGGACATTCTGAGCGCTAAGAGGCCTCTATTGGGAAAAATAATATCTTCAAATAAAAACTACACAGAAGCATTGTGTGAAACTTATTTCTGATATGTTCATTAAGCTAACAGAGTTAAACCATACTTTTGATTGCGCAGTTCTGAACACACTTTCTGTAGAAAATGCAAGTGGACATTCGGAGCGCTAAGAGGGTAATAGAGGAAAAAGGAATATATTCAAATATAAACTACACAGTAGCATTCTGTGAAAATTCTTTCTGTTCTGTGCATTCAACTAACAGAGTTGAACCCTACTTTTGATTGAGCCGTTCTGAAACACTCTTTCTGTAGAAACTGCAATTGGACATGCTAAGCGCTAAGAGGCCTACATTGGGAAAAAGAATATCTTCAAATAAAAACTACACAGATGCATTCTGTGAAACTTATTTCTGATCTGTAAATTCAGTTAACAGAGATAAAACATATTTTTGATTGAGCAGTTATGAAACACACTTTTTGTAGAAAATGCAAGTGGAGATTCGGAGCGCTAAGGGGGTAATAGTGGAAAAAGGAATGTCTTCAAATATAAACTAAACAGAATCATTCGGTGAAACTTCTTTTTGATCTGTGCATTCAGCTAACAGAGTTAAACCATACTTTTGAATGAGCAGATCTGAACACTCTTTCTGTAGGAAATGCAACTGGACATTTGGAGCGCTAAGAGCGTAGTAGTGGAAAAAGGAATATATTCAAATATAAACTACACAGAAGCATTCTGTGAAACTTCTTTCTGATCTGAGCATTCAGCTAACAGAGTTAAACCATAATTTTGATTGAGCAGTTTTCAAACACTCTGTCTGTAGAAAATGCAACGGGACATTCGTAGCGCTAAGTGGGTAATAGTGGAAAAAACAATATGTTCAAATATAAACTACACAGAAGCATTGTATGAAACTTCTTTCTGTTCTGTGCATTCAACTAACAGAGTTGAACCTTACTTTTGATTGAGCCGTTCTGAAACACTCTTTCTGTAGAAACTGCAATTGGACATTCTGAGCGCTAAGAGGCCTATATTGGGAAAAAGAATGTCTACAAATAAAAACTACACAGAAGAATTGTGTGAAACTTCTTTCTGTTCTGTTTGTTCAACTAAAAGAGTTGAACCTTAGTTTTGATTGAGCCGTTCTGAAACACTCTTTCTGTAGAAAATGCAAGTGGAGATTCGGAGCGCTAAGAGGGTAATAGTGGAAAAAGGAATGTCTCCAAATATAAACTACACAGAATCATTCTGTGAAACTTCTTTCTGATCTGTGCATTCAGCTAACAGAGTTAAACCATACTTTTGATTGAGCAGATCTGAACACTCTTTCTGTAGAAAATGCAACTGGACATTTGGAGCGCTAAGAGAGTAGTAGTGGAAAAAGGAATATATTCAAATATAAACTACACAGAAGCATTCTGTGAAACTTCTTTCTGATCTGAGCATTCATCTAACAGAGTTAAACCATACTTTTGATTGAGCAGTTTTGAAACACTCTGTCTGTAGAAAATGCAACTGGACATTCGTAGCGCTAAGTGGGTAATAGTGGAAAAAAGAATATGTTCAAATATAAACTACACAGAAGCATTGTATGAAACTTCTTTCTGTTCTGTGCATTCAACTAACAGAGTTGAACCTTACTTTTGATTGAGCCTTTCTGAAACACTCTTTCTGTAGAAACTGCAATTGGACATTCTGAGCGCTAAGAGGCCTCTATTGGGAAAAATAATATCTTCAAATAAAAACTACACAGAAGCATTGTGTGAAACTTATTTCTGATATGTTCATTAAGCTAACAGAGTTAAACCATACTTTTGATTGCGCAGTTCTGAACACTCTTTCTGTAGAAAATGCAAGTGGACATTCGGAGCGCTAAGAGGGTAATAGTGGAAAAAGGAATATATTCAAATATAAACTACACAGTAGCATTCTGTGAAAATTCTTTCTGTTCTGTGCATTCAACTAACAGAGTTGAACCTTACTTTTGATTGAGCCGTTCTGAAACACTCTTTCTGTAGAAACTGCAATTGGACATGCTAAGCACTAAGAGGCCTACATTGGGAAAAAGAATATCTTCAATTAAAAACTACACAGATGCATTCTGTGAAACTTATTTCTGATCTGTAAATTCAGTTAACAGAGATAAAACATATTTTTGATTGACCAGTTATGAAACACTCTTTTTGTAGAAAATGCAAGTGGAGATTCGGAGCGCTAAGAGGGTAATAGTGGAAAAAGGAATGTCTTCAAATATAAACTACACAGAATCATTCGGTGAAACTTCTTTCTGATCTGTGCATTCAGCTAACAGAGTTAAACCATACTTTTGATTGAGCAGTTTTGAAACACTCTGTCTGTAGAAAATGCAACTGGACATTCGTAGCGCTAAGTGGGTAATAGTGGAAAAGAGAATATGTTCAAATATAAACTACACAGAAGCATTGTATGAAACTACTTTCTGTTCTGTGCATTCAACTAACAGAGTTGAACCTTACTTTTGATTGAGCCGTTCTGAAACACTCTTTCTGTAGAAACTGCAATTGGACATTCTGAGCGCTAAGAGGCCTATATTGGGAAAAAGAATGTCTACAAATAAAAACTACACAGAAGAATTGTGTGAAACTTCTTTCTGTTCTGTTTGTTCAACTAAAAGAGTTGAACCTTAGTTTTGATTGAGCCGTTCTGAAACACTCTTTCTGTAGAAAATGCAAGTGGAGATTCGGAGCGCTAAGAGGGTAATAGTGGAAAAAGGAATGTCTCCAAATATAAACTACACAGAATCATTCTGTGAAACTTCTTTCTGATCTGTGCATTCAGCTAACAGAGTTAAACCATACTTTTGATTGAGCAGATCTGAACACTCTTTCTGTAGAAAATGCAACTGGACATTTGGAGCGCTAAGAGAGTAGTAGTGGAAAAAGGAATATATTCAAATATAAACTACACAGAAGCATTCTGTGAAACTTCTTTCTGATCTGAGCATTCAGCTAACAGAGTTAAACCATACTTTTGATTGAGCAGTTTTGAAACACTCTGTCTGTAGAAAATGCAACTGGACATTCGTAGCGCTAAGTGGGTAATAGTGGAAAAAAGAATATGTTCAAATATAAACTACACAGAAGCATTGTATGAAACTTCTTTCTGTTCTGTGCATTCAACTAACAGAGTTGAACCTTACTTTTGATTGAGCCTTTCTGAAACACTCTTTCTGTAGAAACTGCAATTGGACATTCTGAGCGCTAAGAGGCCTCTATTGGGAAAAATAATATCTTCAAATAAAAACTACACAGAAGCATTGTGTGAAACTTATTTCTGATATGTTCATTAAGCTAACAGAGTTAAACCATACTTTTGATTGCGCAGTTCTGAACACTCTTTCTGTAGAAAATGCAAGTGGACATTCGGAGCGCTAAGAGGGTAATAGTGGAAAAAGGAATATATTCAAATATAAACTACACAGTAGCATTCTGTGAAAATTCTTTCTGTTCTGTGCATTCAACTAACAGAGTTGAACCTTACTTTTGATTGAGCCGTTCTGAAACACTCTTTCTGTAGAAACTGCAATTGGACATGCTAAGCACTAAGAGGCCTACATTGGGAAAAAGAATATCTTCAATTAAAAACTACACAGATGCATTCTGTGAAACTTATTTCTGATCTGTTAATTCAGTTAACAGAGATAAAACATATTTTTGATTGAGCAGTTATGAAACACTCTTTTTGTAGAAAATGCAAGTGGAGATTCGGAGCGCTAAGAGGGTAATAGTGGAAAAAGGAATGTCTTCAAATATAAACTACACAGAATCATTCGGTGAAACTTCTTTCTGATCTGTGCATTCAGCTAACAGAGTTAAACCATACTTTTGATTGAGCAGATCTGAACACTCTTTCTGTTGAAAATGCAACTGGACATTTGGAGCGCTAAGAGCGTATTAGTGGAAAAAGTAATATATTCAAATATAAACTACACAGAAGCATTCTGTGAAACTTCTTTCTGATCTGAGCATTCAGCTAACAGAGTTAAACCATACTTTTGATTGAGCAGTTTTGAAACACTCTGTCTGTAGAAAATGCAACTGGACATTCGTAGCGCTAAGTGGGTAATAGTGGGAAAGAGAATATGTTCAAATATAAACTACACAGAAGCATTGTATGAAACTACTTTCTGTTCTGTGCATTCAACTAACAGAGTTGAACCTTACTTTTGATTGAGCCGTTCTGAAACACTCTTTCTGTAGAAACTGCAATTGGACATTCTGAGCGCTAAGAGGCCTATATTGGGAAAAAGAATGTCTACAAATAAAAACTACACAGAAGAATTGTGTGAAACTTCTTTCTGTTCTGTTTGTTCAACTAAAAGAGTTGAACCTTAGTTTTGATTGAGCCGTTCTGAAACACTCTTTCTGTAGAAAATGCAAGTGTAGATTCGGAGCGCTAAGAGGGTAATAGTGGAAAAAGGAATGTCTCCAAATATAAACTACACAGAATCATTCTGTGAAACTTCTTTCTGATCTGTGCATTCAGCTAACAGAGTTAAACCATACTTTTGATTGAGCAGATCTGAACACTCTTTCTGTAGAAAATGCAACAGGACATTTGGAGCGCTAAGAGAGTAGTAGTGGAAAAAGGAATATATTCAAATATAAACTACACAGAAGCATTCTGTGAAACTTCTTTCTGATCTGAGCATTCATCTAACAGAGTTAAACCATACTTTTGATTGAGCAGTTTTGAAACACTCTGTCTGTAGAAAATGCAACTGGACATTCGTAGCGCTAAGTGGGTAATAGTGGAAAAAAGAATATGTTCAAATATAAACTACACAGAAGCATTGTATGAAACTTCTTTCTGTTCTGTGCATTCAACTAACAGAGTTGAACCTTACTTTTGATTGAGCCTTTCTGAAACACTCTTTCTGTAGAAACTGCAATTGGACATTCTGAGCGCTAAGAGGCCTCTATTGGGAAAAATAATATCTTCAAATAAAAACTACACAGAAGCATTGTGTGAAACTTATTTCTGATATGTTCATTAAGCTAACAGAGTTAAACCATACTTTTGATTGCGCAGTTCTGAACACTCTTTCTGTAGAAAATGCAAGTGGACATTCGGAGCGCTAAGAGGGTAATAGTGGAAAAAGGAATATATTCAAATATAAACTACACAGTAGCATTCTGTGAAAATTCTTTCTGTTCTGTGCATTCAACTAACAGAGTTGAACCTTAGTTTTGATTGAGCCGTTCTGAAACACTCTTTCTGTAGAAACTGCAATTGGACATGCTAAGCACTAAGAGGCCTACATTGGGAAAAAGATTATCTTCAATTAAAAACTACACAGATGCATTCTGTGAAACTTATTTCTGATCTGTAAATTCAGTTAACAGAGATAAAACATATTTTTGATTGAGCAGTTATGAAACACTCTTTTTGTAGAAAATGCAAGTGGAGATTCGGAGCGCTAAGAGGGTAATAGTGGAAAAAGGAATGTCTTCAAATATAAACTACACAGAATCATTCGGTGAAACTTCTTTCTGATCTGTGCATTCAGCTAACAGAGTTAAACCATACTTTTGATTGAGCAGATCTGAACACTCTTTCTGTTGAAAATGCAACTGGACATTTGGAGCGCTAAGAGCGTATTAGTGGAAAAAGGAATATATTCAAATATAAACTACACAGAAGCATTCTGTGAAACTTCTTTCTGATCTGAGCATTCAGCTAACAGAGTTAAACCATACTTTTGATTGAGCAGTTTTGAAACACTCTGTCTGTAGAAAATGCAACTGGACATTCGTAGCGCTAAGTGGGTAATAGTGGAAAAGAGAATATGTTCAAATATAAACTACACAGAAGCATTGTATGAAACTACTTTCTGTTCTGTGCATTCAACTAACAGAGTTGAACCTTACTTTTGATTGAGCCGTTCTGAAACACTCTTTCTGTAGAAACTGCAATTGGACATTCTGAGCGCTAAGAGGCCTATATTGGGAAAAAGAATGTCTACAAATAAAAACTACACAGAAGAATTGTGTGAAACTTCTTTCTGTTCTGTTTGTTCAACTAAAAGAGTTGAACCTTAGTTTTGATTGAGCCGTTCTGAAACACTCTTTCTGTAGAAAATGCAAGTGGAGATTCGGAGCGCTAAGAGGGTAATAGTGGAAAAAGGAATGTCTCCAAATATAAACTACACAGAATCATTCTGTGAAACTTCTTTCTGATCTGTGCATTCAGCTAACAGGGTTAAACCATACTTTTGATTGAGCAGATCTGAACACTCTTTCTGTAGAAAATGCAACTGGACATTTGGAGCGCTAAGAGAGTAGTAGTGGAAAAAGTAATATATTCAAATATAAACTACACAGAAGCATTCTGTGAAACTTCTTTCTGATCTGAGCATTCATCTAACAGAGTTAAACCATACTTTTGATTGAGCAGTTTTGAAACACTCTGTCTGTAGAAAATGCAACTGGACATTCGTAGCGCTAAGTGGGTAATAGTGGAAAAAAGAATATGTTCAAATATAAACTACACAGAAGCATTGTATGAAACTTCTTTCTGTTCTGTGCATTCAACTAACAGAGTTGAACCTTACTTTTGATTGAGCCTTTCTGAAACACTCTTTCTGTAGAAACTGCAATTGGACATTCTGAGCGCTAAGAGGCCTCTATTGGGAAAAATAATATCTTCAAATAAAAACTACACAGAAGCATTGTGTGAAACTT
Organism: Symphalangus syndactylus; assembly: GCF_028878055.3. Lineage (NCBI taxonomy): Eukaryota > Metazoa > Chordata > Mammalia > Primates > Hylobatidae > Symphalangus > Symphalangus syndactylus. The sequence continues at coordinate 4,605,930 of NC_072445.2, read as the reverse complement.
ATTTCTGATATGTTCATTAAGCTAACAGAGTTAAACCATACTTTTGATTGCGCAGTTCTGAACACTCTTTCTGTAGAAAATGCAAGTGGACATTCGGAGCGCTAAGAGGGTAATAGTGGAAAAAGGAATATATTCAAATATAAACTACACAGTAGCATTCTGTGAAAATTCTTTCTGTTCTGTGCATTCAACTAACAGAGTTTAACCTTACTTTTGATTGAGCCGTTCTGAAACACTCTTTCTGTAGAAACTGCAATTGGACATGCTAAGCACTAAGAGGCCTACATTGGGAAAAAGATTATCTTCAATTAAAAACTACACAGATGCATTCTGTGAAACTTATTTCTGATCTGTAAATTCAGTTAACAGAGATAAAACATATTTTTGATTGACCAGTTATGAAACACTCTTTTTGTAGAAAATGCAAGTGGAGATTCGGAGCGCTAAGAGGGTAATAGTGGAAAAAGGAATGTCTTCAAATATAAACTACACAGAATCATTCGGTGAAACTTCTTTCTGATCTGTGCATTCAGCTAACAGAGTTAAACCATACTTTTGATTGAGCAGATCTGAACACTCTTTCTGTTGAAAATGCAACTGGACATTTGGAGCGCTAAGAGCGTATTAGTGGAAAAAGGAATATATTCAAATATAAACTACACAGAAGCATTCTGTGAAACTTCTTTCTGATCTGAGCATTCAGCTAACAGAGTTAAACCATACTTTTGATTGAGCAGTTTTGAAACACTCTGTCTGTAGAAAATGCAACTGGACATTCGTAGCGCTAAGTGGGTAATAGTGGAAAAGAGAATATGTTCAAATATAAACTACACAGAAGCATTGTATGAAACTACTTTATGTTCTGTGCATTCAACTAACAGAGTTGAACCTTACTTTTGATTGAGCCGTTCTGAAACACTCTTTCTGTAGAAACTGCAATTGGACATTCTGAGCGATAAGAGGCCTATATTGGGAAAAAGAATGTCTACAAATAAAAACTACACAGAAGAATTGTGTGAAACTTCTTTCTGTTCTGTTTGTTCAACTAAAAGAGTTGAACCTTAGTTTTGATTGAGCCGTTCTGAAACACTCTTTCTGTAGAAAATGCAAGTGTAGATTCGGAGCGCTAAGAGGGTAATAGTGGAAAAAGGAATGTCTCCAAATATAAACTACACAGAATCATTCTGTGAAACTTCTTTCTGATCTGTGCATTCAGCTAACAGAGTTAAACCATACTTTTGATTGAGGAGATCTGAACACTCTTTCTGTAGAAAATGCAACTGGACATTTGGAGCGCTAAGAGAGTAGTAGTGGAAAAAGGAATATATTCAAATATAAACTACACAGAAGCATTCTGTGAAACTTCTTTCTGATCTGAGCATTCATCTAACAGAGTTAAACCATAATTTTGATTGAGCAGTTTTGAAACACTCTGTCTGTAGAAAATGCAACTGGACATTCGTAGCGCTAAGTGGGTAATAGTGGAAAAAAGAATATGTTCAAATATAAACTACACAGAAGCATTGTATGAAACTTCTTTCTGTTCTGTGCATTCAACTAACAGAGTTGAACCTTACTTTTGATTGAGCCTTTCTGAAACACTCTTTCTGTAGAAACTGCAATTGGACATTCTGAGCGCTAAGAGGCCTCTATTGGGAAAAATAATATCTTCAAATAAAAACTACACAGAAGCATTGTGTGAAACTTATTTCTGATATGTTCATTAAGCTAACAGAGTTAAACCATACTTTTGATTGCGCAGTTCTGAACACTCTTTCTGTAGAAAATGCAAGTGGACATTCGGAGCGCTAAGAGGGTAATAGTGGAAAAAGGAATATATTCAAATATAAACTACACAGTAGCATTCTGTGAAAATTCTTTCTGTTCTGTGCATTCAACTAACAGAGTTGAACCTTACTTTTGATTGAGCCGTTCTGAAACACTCTTTCTGTAGAAACTGCAATTGGACATGCTAAGCACTAAGAGGCCTACATTGGGAAAAAGAATATCTTCAATTAAAAACTACACAGATGCATTCTGTGAAACTTATTTCTGATCTGTAAATTCAGTTAACAGAGATAAAACATATTTTTGATTGAGCAGTTATGAAACACTCTTTTTGTAGAAAATGCAAGTGGAGATTCGGAGCGCTAAGAGGGTAATAGTGGAAAAAGGAATGTCTTCAAATATAAACTACACAGAATCATTCGGTGAAACTTCTTTCTGATCTGTGCATTCAGCTAACAGAGTTAAACCATAATTTTGATTGAGCAGATCTGAACACTCTTTCTGTTGAAAATGCAACTGGACATTTGGAGCGCTAAGAGCGTATTAGTGGAAAAAGAAATATATTCAAATATAAACTACACAGAAGCATTCTGTGAAACTTCTTTCTGATCTGAGCATTCAGCTAACAGAGTTAAACCATACTTTTGATTGAGCAGTTTTGAAACACTCTGTCTGTAGAAAATGCAACTGGACATTCGTAGCGCTAAGTGGGTAATAGTGGAAAAGAGAATATGTTCAAATATAAACTACACAGAAGCATTGTATGAAACTACTTTCTGTTCTGTGCATTCAACTAACAGAGTTGAACCTTACTTTTGATTGAGCCGTTCTGAAACACTCTTTCTGTAGAAACTGCAATTGGACATTCTGAGCGCTAAGAGGCCTATATTGGGAAAAAGAATGTCTACAAATAAAAACTACACAGAAGAATTGTGTGAAACTTCTTTCTGTTCTGTTTGTTCAACTAAAAGAGTTGAACCTTAGTTTTGATTGAGCCGTTCTGAAACACTCTTTCTGTAGAAAATGCAAGTGGAGATTCGGAGCGCTAAGAGGGTAATAGTGGAAAAAGGAATGTCTCCAAATATAAACTACACAGAATCATTCTGTGAAACTTCTTTCTGATCTGTGCATTCAGCTAACAGAGTTAAACCATACTTTTGATTGAGCAGATCTGAACACTCTTTCTGTAGAAAATGCAACTGGACATTTGGAGCGCTAAGAGAGTAGTAGTGGAAAAAGGAATATATTCAAATATAAACTACACAGAAGCATTCTGTGAAACTTCTTTCTGATCTGAGCATTCATCTAACAGAGTTAAACCATACTTTTGATTGAGCAGTTTTGAAACACTCTGTCTGTAGAAAATGCAACTGGACATTCGTAGCGCTAAGTGGGTAATAGTGGAAAAAAGAATATGTTCAAATATAAACTACACAGAAGCATTGTATGAAACTTCTTTCTGTTCTGTGCATTCAACTAACAGAGTTGAACCTTACTTTTGATTGAGCCTTTCTGAAACACTCTTTCTGTAGAAACTGCAATTGGACATTCTGAGCGCTAAGAGGCCTCTATTGGGAAAAATAATATCTTCAAATAAAAACTACACAGAAGCATTGTGTGAAACTTATTTCTGATATGTTCATTAAGCTAACAGAGTTAAACCATACTTTTGATTGCGCAGTTCTGAACACTCTTTCTGTAGAAAATGCAAGTGGACATTCGGAGCGCTAAGAGGGTAATAGTGGAAAAAGGAATATATTCAAATATAAACTACACAGTAGCATTCTGTGAAAATTCTTTCTGTTCTGTGCATTCAACTAACAGAGTTGAACCTTACTTTTGATTGAGCCGTTCTGAAACACTCTTTCTGTAGAAACTGCAATTGGACATGCTAAGCACTAAGAGGCCTACATTGGGAAAAAGATTATCTTCAATTAAAAACTACACAGATGCATTCTGTGAAACTTATTTCTGATCTGTAAATTCAGTTAACAGAGATAAAACATATTTTTGATTGACCAGTTATGAAACACTCTTTTTGTAGAAAATGCAAGTGGAGATTCGGAGCGCTAAGAGGGTAATAGTGGAAAAAGGAATGTCTTCAAATATAAACTACACAGAATCATTCGGTGAAACTTCTTTCTGATCTGTGCATTCAGCTAACAGAGTTAAACCATACTTTTGATTGAGCAGATCTGAACACTCTTTCTGTTGAAAATGCAACTGGACATTTGGAGCGCTAAGAGCGTATTAGTGGAAAAAGGAATATATTCAAATATAAACTACACAGAAGCATTCTGTGAAACTTCTTTCTGATCTGAGCATTCAGCTAACAGAGTTAAACCATACTTTTGATTGAGCAGTTTTGAAACACTCTGTCTGTAGAAAATGCAACTGGACATTCGTAGCGCTAAGTGGGTAATAGTGGAAAAAAGAATATGTTCAAATATAAACTACACAGAAGCATTGTATGAAACTTCTTTCTGTTCTGTGCATTCAACTAACAGAGTTGAACCTTACTTTTGATTGAGCCTTTCTGAAACACTCTTTCTGTAGAAACTGCAATTGGACATTCTGAGCGCTAAGAGGCCTCTATTGGGAAAAATAATATCTTCAAATAAAAACTACACAGAAGCATTGTGTGAAACTTATTTCTGATATGTTCATTAAGCTAACAGAGTTAAACCATACTTTTGATTGCGCAGTTCTGAACACTCTTTCTGTAGAAAATGCAAGTGGACATTCGGAGCGCTAAGAGGGTAATAGTGGAAAAAGGAATATATTCAAATATAAACTACACAGTAGCATTCTGTGAAAATTCTTTCTGTTCTGTGCATTCAACTAACAGAGTTGAACCTTACTTTTGATTGAGCCGTTCTGAAACACTCTTTCTGTAGAAACTGCAATTGGACATGCTAAGCACTAAGAGGCCTACATTGGGAAAAAGAATATCTTCAATTAAAAACTACACAGATGCATTCTGTGAAACTTATTTCTGATCTGTAAATTCAGTTAACAGAGATAAAACATATTTTTGATTGAGCAGTTATGAAACACTCTTTTTGTAGAAAATGCAAGTGGAGATTCGGAGCGCTAAGAGGGTAATAGTGGAAAAAGGAATGTCTTCAAATATAAACTACACAGAATCATTCGGTGAAACTTCTTTCTGATCTGTGCATTCAGCTAACAGAGTTAAACCATACTTTTGATTGAGCAGATCTGAACACTCTTTCTGTTGAAAATGCAACTGGACATTTGGAGCGCTAAGAGCGTATTAGTGGAAAAAGGAATATATTCAAATATAAACTACACAGAAGCATTCTGTGAAACTTCTTTCTGATCTGAGCATTCAGCTAACAGAGTTAAACCATACTTTTGATTGAGCAGTTTTGAAACACTCTGTCTGTAGAAAATGCAACTGGACATTCGTAGCGCTAAGTGGGTAATAGTGGAAAAGAGAATATGTTCAAATATAAACTACACAGAAGCATTGTATGAAACTACTTTCTGTTCTGTGCATTCAACTAACAGAGTTGAACCTTACTTTTGATTGAGCCGTTCTGAAACACTCTTTCTGTAGAAACTGCAATTGGACATTCTGAGCTCTAAGAGGCCTATATTGGGAAAAAGAATGTCTACAAATAAAAACTACACAGAAGAATTGTGTGAAACTTCTTTCTGTTCTGTTTGTTCAACTAAAAGAGTTGAACCTTAGTTTTGATTGAGCCGTTCTGAAACACTCTTTCTGTAGAAAATGCAAGTGGAGATTCGGAGCGCTAAGAGGGTAATAGTGGAAAAAGGAATGTCTCCAAATATAAACTACACAGAATCATTCTGTGAAACTTCTTTCTGATCTGTGCATTCAGCTAACAGAGTTAAACCATACTTTTGATTGAGCAGATCTGAACAATCTTTCTGTAGAAAATGCAACTGGACATTTGGAGCGCTAAGAGAGTAGTAGTGGAAAAAGGAATATATTCAAATATAAACTACACAGAAGCATTCTGTGAAACTTCTTTCTGATCTGAGCATTCAGCTAACAGAGTTAAACCATACTTTTGATTGTGCAGTTTTGAAACACTCTGTCTGTAGAAAATGCAACTGGACATTCGTAGCGCTAAGTGGGTAATAGTGGAAAAAAGAATATGTTCAAATATAAGCTACACAGAAGCATTGTATGAAACTTCTTTCTGTTCTGTGCATTCAACTAACAGAGTTGAACCTTACTTTTGATTGAGCCTTTCTGAAACACTCTTTCTGTAGAAACTGCAATTGGACATTCTGAGCGCTAAGAGGCCTATATTGGGAAAAATAATATCTTCAAATAAAAACTACACAGAAGCATTGTGTGAAACTTATTTCTGATATGTTCATTAAGCTAACAGAGTTAAACCATACTTTTGATTGCGCAGTTCTGAACACTCTTTCTGTAGAAAATGCAAGTGGACATTCGGAGCGCTAAGAGGGTAATAGTGGAAAAAGGAATATATTCAAATATAAACTACACAGTAGCATTCTGTGAAAATTCTTTCTGTTCTGTGCATTCAACTAACAGAGTTGAACCCTACTTTTGATTGAGCCGTTCTGAAACACTCTTTCTGTAGAAACTGCAATTGGACATGCTAAGCGCTAAGAGGCCTACATTGGGAAAAAGAATATCTTCAAATAAAAACTACACAGATGCATTCTGTGAAACTTATTTCTGATCTGTAAATTCAGTTAACAGAGATAAAACATATTTTTGATTGAGCAGTTATGAAACACTCTTTTTGTAGAAAATGCAAGTGGAGATTCGGAGCGCTAAGAGGGTAATAGTGGAAAAAGGAATATCTTCAAATATAAACTACAGAGAATCATTCGGTGAAACTTCTTTCTGATCTGTGCATTCAGTTAACAGAGTTAAACCATACTTTTGATTGAGCAGATCTGAACACTCTTTCTGTAGAAAATGCAACTGGACATTTGGAGCGCTAAGAGCGTAGTAGTGGATAAAGGAATATATTCAAATATAAACTACACAGAAGCATTCTGTGAAACTTCTTTCTGATCTGAGCATTCAGCTAACAGAGTTAAACCATACTTTTGATTGAGCAGTTTTGAAACACTCTGTCTGTAGAAAATGCAACTGGACATTCGTAGCGCTAAGTGGGTAATAGTGGAAAAAAGAATATGTTCAAATATAAACTACACAGAAGCATTGTATGAAACTTCTTTCTGTTCTGTGCATTCAACTAACAGAGTTGAACCTTACTTTTGATTGAGCCGTTCTGAAACACTCTTTCTGTAGAAACTGCAATTGGACATTCTGAGCGCTAAGAGGCCTATATTGGGAAAAAGAATGTCTACAAATAAAAACTACACAGAAGAATTGTGTGAAACTTCTTTCTGTTCTGTTTGTTCAACTAAAAGAGTTGAACCTTAGTTTTGATTGAGCCGTTCTGAAACACTCTTTCTGTAGAAAATGCAAGTGGAGATTCGGAGCGCTAAGAGGGTAATAGTGTATAAAGGAATGTCTCCAAATATAAACTACACAGAATCATTCTGTGAAACTTCTTTCTGATCTGTGCATTCAGCTAACATAGTTAAACCATACTTTTGATTGAGCAGATCTGAACACTCTTTCTGTAGAAAATGCAACTGGACATTTGGAGCGCTAAGAGAGTAGTAGTGGAAAAAGGAATATATTCAAATATAAACTACACAGAAGCATTCTGTGAAACTTCTTTCTGATCTGAGCATTCAGCTAACAGAGTTAAACCATACTTTTGATTGAGCAGTTTTGAAACACTCTGTCTGTAGAAAATGCAACTGGACATTCGTAGCGCTAAGTGGGTAATAGTGGAAAAAAGAATATGTTCAAATATAAGCTACACAGAAGCATTGTATGAAACTTCTTTCTGTTCTGTGCATTCAACTAACAGAGTTGAACCTTACTTTTGATTGAGCCTTTCTGAAACACTCTTTCTGTAGAAACTGCAATTGGACATTCTGAGCGCTAAGAGGCCTATATTGGGAAAAATAATATCTTCAAATAAAAACTACACAGAAGCATTGTGTGAAACTTATTTCTGATATGTTCATTAAGCTAACAGAGTTAAACCATACTTTTGATTGCGCAGTTCTGAACACTCTTTCTGTAGAAAATGCAAGTGGACATTCGGAGCGCTAAGAGGGTAATAGTGGAAAAAGGAATATATTCAAATATAAACTACACAGTAGCATTCTGTGAAAATTCTTTCTGTTCTGTGCATTCAACTAACAGAGTTGAACCCTACTTTTGATTGAGCCGTTCTGAAACACTCTTTCTGTAGAAACTGCAATTGGACATGCTAAGCGCTAAGAGGCCTACATTGGGAAAAAGAATATCTTCAAATAAAAACTACACAGATGCATTCTGTGAAACTTATTTCTGATCTGTAAATTCAGTTAACAGAGATAAAACATATTTTTGATTGAGCAGTTATGAAACACTCTTTTTGTAGAAAATGCAAGTGGAGATTCGGAGCGCTAAGAGGGTAATAGTGGAAAAAGGAATATCTTCAAATATAAACTACAGAGAATCATTCGGTGAAACTTCTTTCTGATCTGTGCATTCAGCTAACAGAGTTAAACCATACTTTTGATTGAGCAGATCTGAACACTCTTTCTGTAGAAAATGCAACTGGACATTTGGAGCGCTAAGAGCGTAGTAGTGGATAAAGGAATATATTCAAATATAAACTACACAGAAGCATTCTGTGAAACTTCTTTCTGATCTGAGCATTCAGCTAACAGAGTTAAACCATACTTTTGATTGAGCAGTTTTGAAACACTCTGTCTGTAGAAAATGCAACTGGACATTCGTAGCGCTAAGTGGGTAATAGTGGAAAAAAGAATATGTTCAAATATAAACTACACAGAAGCATTGTATGAAACTTCTTTCTGTTCTGTGCATTCAACTAACAGAGTTGAACCTTACTTTTGATTGAGCCGTTCTGAAACACTCTTTCTGTAGAAACTGCAATTGGACATTCTGAGCGCTAAGAGGCCTATATTGGGAAAAAGAATGTCTACAAATAAAAACTACACAGAAGAATTGTGTGAAACTTCTTTCTGTTCTGTTTGTTCAACTAAAAGAGTTGAACCTTAGTTTTGATTGAGCCGTTCTGAAACACTCTTTCTGTAGAAAATGCAAGTGGAGATTCGGAGCGCTAAGAGGGTAATAGTGGAAAAAGGAATGTCTCCAAATATAAACTACACAGAATCATTCTGTGAAACTTCTTTCTGATCTGTGCATTCAGCTAACAGAGTTAAACCATACTTTTGATTGAGCAGATCTGAACACTCTTTCTGTAGAAAATGCAACTGGACATTTGGAGCGCTAAGAGAGTAGTAGTGGAAAAAGGAATATATTCAAATATAAACTACACAGAAGCATTCTGTGAAACTTCTTTCTGATCTGAGCATTCAGCTAACAGAGTTAAACCATACTTTTGATTGAGCAGTTTTGAAACACTCTGTCTGTAGAAAATGCAACTGGACATTCGTAGCGCTAAGTGGGTAATAGTGGAAAAAAGAATATGTTCAAATATAAGCTACACAGAAGCATTGTATGAAACTTCTTTCTGTTCTGTGCATTCAACTAACAGAGTTGAACCTTACTTTTGATTGAGCCTTTCTGAAACACTCTTTCTGTAGAAACTGCAATTGGACATTCTGAGCGCTAAGAGGCCTCTATTGGGAAAAATAATATCTTCAAATAAAAACTACACAGAAGCATTGTGTGAAACTTATTTCTGATATGTTCATTAAGCTAACAGAGTTAAACCATACTTTTGATTGCGCAGTTCTGAACACTCTTTCTGTAGAAAATGCAAGTGGACATTCGGAGCGCTAAGAGGGTAATAGTGGAAAAAGGAATATATTCAAATATAAACTACACAGTAGCATTCTGTGAAAATTCTTTCTGTTCTGTGCATTCAACTAACAGAGTTGAACCCTACTTTTGATTGAGCCGTTCTGAAACTCTCTTTCTGTAGAAACTGCAATTGGACATGCTAAGCGCTAAGAGGCCTACATTGGGAAAAAGAATATCTTCAAATAAAAACTACACAGATGCATTCTGTGAAACTTATTTCTGATCTGTAAATTCAGTTAACAGAGATAAAACATATTTTTGATTGAGCAGTTATGAAACACTCTTTTTGTAGAAAATGCAAGTGGAGATTCGGAGCGCTAAGAGGGTAATAGTGGAAAAAGGAATATCTTCAAATATAAACTACAGAGAATCATTCGGTGAAACTTCTTTCTGATCTGTGCATTCAGCTAACAGAGTTAAACCATACTTTTGATTGAGCAGATCTGAACACTCTTTCTGTAGAAAATGCAACTGGACATTTGGAGCGCTAAGAGCGTAGTAGTGGATAAAGGAATATATTCAAATATAAACTACACAGAAGCATTCTGTGAAACTTCTTTCTGATCTGAGCATTCAGCTAACAGAGTTAAACCATACTTTTGATTGAGCAGTTTTGAAACACTCTGTCTGTAGAAAATGCAACTGGACATTCGTAGCGCTAAGTGGGTAATAGTGGAAAAAAGAATATGTTCAAATATAAACTACACAGAAGCATTGTATGAAACTTCTTTCTGTTCTGTGCATTCAACTAACAGAGTTGAACCTTACTTTTGATTGAGCCGTTCTGAAACACTCTTTCTGTAGAAACTGCAATTGGACATTCTGAGCGCTAAGAGGCCTATATTGGGAAAAAGAATGTCTACAAATAAAAACTACACAGAAGAATTGTGTGAAACTTCTTTCTGTTCTGTTTGTTCAACTAAAAGAGTTGAACCTTAGTTTTGATTGAGCCGTTCTGAAACACTCTTTCTGTAGAAAATGCAAGTGGAGATTCGGAGCGCTAAGAGGGTAATAGTGGAAAAAGGAATGTCTCCAAATATAAACTACACAGAATCATTCTGTGAAACTTCTTTCTGATCTGTGCATTCAGCTAACAGAGTTAAACCATACTTTTGATTGAGCAGATCTGAACACTCTTTCTGTAGAAAATGCAACTGGACATTTGGAGCGCTAAGAGAGTAGTAGTGGAAAAAGGAATATATTCAAATATAAACTACACAGAAGCATTCTGTGAAACTTCTTTCTGATCTGAGCATTCAGCTAACAGAGTTAAACCATACTTTTGATTGAGCAGTTTTGAAACACTCTGTCTGTAGAAAATGCAACTGGACATTCGTAGCGCTAAGTGGGTAATAGTGGAAAAAAGAATATGTTCAAATATAAGCTACACAGAAGCATTGTATGAAACTTCTTTCTGTTCTGTGCATTCAACTAACAGAGTTGAACCTTACTTTTGATTGAGCCTTTCTGAAACACTCTTTCTGTAGAAACTGCAATTGGACATTCTGAGCGCTAAGAGGCCTCTATTGGGAAAAATAATATCTTCAAATAAAAACTACACAGAAGCATTGTGTGAAACTTATTTCTGATATGTTCATTAAGCTAACAGAGTTAAACCATACTTTTGATTGCGCAGTTCTGAACACTCTTTCTGTAGAAAATGCAAGTGGACATTCGGAGCGCTAAGAGGGTAATAGTGGAAAAAGGAATATATTCAAATATAAACTACACAGTAGCATTCTGTGAAAATTCTTTCTGTTCTGTGCATTCAACTAACAGAGTTGAACCCTACTTTTGATTGAGCCGTTCTGAAACTCTCTTTCTGTAGAAACTGCAATTGGACATGCTAAGCGCTAAGAGGCCTACATTGGGAAAAAGAATATCTTCAAATAAAAACTACACAGATGCATTCTGTGAAACTTATTTCTGATCTGTAAATTCAGTTAACAGAGATAAAACATATTTTTGATTGAGCAGTTATGAAACACTCTTTTTGTAGAAAATGCAAGTGGAGATTCGGAGCGCTAAGAGGGTAATAGTGGAAAAAGAAATGTCTTCAAATATAAATTACACAGAATCATTCGGTGAAACTTCTTTCTGATCTGTGCATTCAGCTAACAGAGTTAAACCATACTTTTGATTGAGCAGATCTGAACACTCTTTCTGTAGAAAATGCAACTGGACATTTGGAGCGCTAAGAGAGTAGTAGTGGAAAAAGGAATATATTCAAATATAAACGACACAGAAGCATTCTGTGAAACTTCTTTCTGATCTGAGCATTCAGCTAACAGAGTTAAACCATACTTTTGATTGAGCAGTTTTGAAACACTCTGTCTGTAGAAAATGCAACTGGACATTCGTAGCGCTAAGTGGGTAATAGTGGAAAAAAGTATATGTTCAAATATAAACTACACAGAAGCATTGTATGAAACTTCTTTCTGTTCTGTGCATTCAACTAACAGAGTTGAACCTTACTTTTGATTGAGCCGTTCTGAAACACTCTTTCTGTAGAAACTGCAATTGGACATTCTGAGCGCTAAGAGACCTATATTGGGAAAAAGAATGTCTACAAATAAAAACTACACAGAAAAATTGTGTGAAACTTCTTTCTGTTCTGTTTGTTCAACTAAAAGAGTTGAACCTTAGTTTTGATTGAGCCATTCTGAAACACCTTTTCTGTAGAAAATGCAAGTGGAGATTCGGAGCGCTAAGAGGGTAATAGTGGAAAAAGGAATGTCTCCAAATATAAACTACACAGAATCATTCTGTGAAACTTCTTTCTGATCTGTGCATTCAGCTAACAGAGTTAAACCATACTTTTGATTGAGCAGATCTGAACACTCTTTCTGTAGAAAATGCAACTGGACATTTGGAGCGCTAAGAGAGTAGTAGTGGAAAAAGTAATATATTCAAATATAAACTACACAGAAGCATTCTGTGAAACTTCTTTCTGATCTGAGCATTCAGCTAACAGAGTTAAACCATACTTTTGATTGAGCAGTTTTGAAACACTCTGTCTGTAGAAAATGCAACTGGACATTCGTAGCGCTAAGTGGGTAATAGTGGAAAAAAGAATATATTCAAATATAAGCTACACAGAAGCATTGTATGAAACTTCTTTCTGTTCTGTGCATTCAACTAACAGAGTTGAAACTTACTTTTGATTGAGCCTTTCTGAAACACTCTTTCTGTAGAAACTGCAATTGGACATTCTGAGCGCTAAGAGGAATCTATTGGGGAAAATAATATCTTCAAATAAAAACTACACAGAAGCATTGTGTGAAACTTATTTCTGATATGTTCATTAAGCTAACAGAATTAAACCATACTTTTGATTGCGCAGTTCTGAACACTCTTTCTGTAGAAAATGCAAGTGGACATTCGGAGCGCTAAGAGGGTAATAGTGGAAAAAGGAATATATTCAAATATAAACTACACAGTAGCATTCTGTGAAAATTCTTTCTGTTCTGTGCATTCAACTAACAGAGTTGAACCTTACTTTTGATTGAGCCGTTCTGAAACACTCTTTCTGTAGAAACTGCAATTGGACATGCTAAGCACTAAGAGGCCTACATTGGGAAAAAGAATATCTTCAATTAAAAACTACACAGATGCATTCTGTGAAACTTATTTCTGATCTGTAAATTCAGTTAACAGAGATAAAACATATTTTTGATTGAGCAGTTATGAAACACTCTTTTTGTAGAAAATGCAAGTGGAGATTCGGAGCGCTAAGAGGGTAATAGTGGAAAAAGGAATGTCTTCAAATATAAACTACACAGAATCATTCGGTGAAACTTCTTTCTGATCTGTGCATTCAGCTAACAGAGTTAAACCATACTTTTGATTGAGCAGATCTGAACACTCTTTCTGTAGAAAATGCAACTGGACATTTGGAGCGCTAAGAGCGTAGTAGTGGATAAAGGAATATATTCAAATATAAACTACACAGAAGCATTCTGTGAAACTTCTTTCTGATCTGAGCATTCAGCTAACAGAGTTAAACCATACTTTTGATTGAGCAGTTTTGAAACACTCTGTCTGTAGAAAATGCAACTGGACATTCGTAGCGCTAAGTGGGTAATAGTGGAAAAAAGAATATGTTCAAATATAAACTACACAGAAGCATTGTATGAAACTTCTTTCTGTTCTGTGCATTCAACTAACAGAGTTGAACCTTACTTTTGATTGAGCCGTTCTGAAACACTCTTTCTGTAGAAACTGCAATTGGACATTCTGAGCGCTAAGAGGCCTATATTGGGAAAAAGAATGTCTACAAATAAAAACTACACAGAAGAATTGTGTGAAACTTCTTTCTGTTCTGTTTGTTCAACTAAAAGAGTTGAACCTTAGTTTTGATTGAGCCGTTCTGAAACACTCTTTCTGTAGAAAATGCAAGTGGAGATTCGGAGCGCTAAGAGGGTAATAGTGGAAAAAGGAATGTCTCCAAATATAAACTACACAGAATCATTCTGTGAAACTTCTTTCTGATCTGTGCATTCAGCTAACAGGGTTAAACCATACTTTTGATTGAGCAGATCTGAACACTCTTTCTGTAGAAAATGCAACTGGACATTTGGAGCGCTAAGAGAGTAGTAGTGGAAAAAGGAATATATTCAAATATAAACTACACAGAAGCATTCTGTGAAACTTCTTTCTGATCTGAGCATTCAGCTAACAGAGTTAAACCATACTTTTGATTGAGCAGTTTTGAAACACTCTGTCTGTAGAAAATGCAACTGGACATTCGTAGCGCTAAGTGGGTAATAGTGGAAAAAAGAATATGTTCAAATATAAGCTACACAGAAGCATTGTATGAAACTTCTTTCTGTTCTGTGCATTCAACTAACAGAGTTGAACCTTACTTTTGATTGAGCCTTTCTGAAACACTCTTTCTGTAGAAACTGCAATTGGACATTCTGAGCGCTAAGAGGCCTCTATTGGGAAAAATAATATCTTCAAATAAAAACTACACAGAAGCATTGTGTGAAACTTATTTCTGATATGTTCATTAAGCTAACAGAGTTAAACCATACTTTTGATTGCGCAGTTCTGAACACTCTTTCTGTAGAAAATGCAAGTGGACATTCGGAGCGCTAAGAGGGTAATAGTGGAAAAAGGAATATATTCAAATATAAACTACACAGTAGCATTCTGTGAAAATTCTTTCTGTTCTGTGCATTCAACTAACAGAGTTGAACCCTACTTTTGATTGAGCCGTTCTGAAACTCTCTTTCTGTAGAAACTGCAATTGGACATGCTAAGCGCTAAGAGGCCTACATTGGGAAAAAGAATATCTTCAAATAAAAACTACACAGATGCATTCTGTGAAACTTATTTCTGATCTGTAAATTCAGTTAACAGAGATAAAACATATTTTTGATTGAGCAGTTATGAAACACTCTTTTTGTAGAAAATGCAAGTGGAGATTCGGAGCGCTAAGAGGGTAATAGTGGAAAAAGTAATGTCTTCAAATATAAATTACACAGAATCATTCGGTGAAACTTCTTTCTGATCTGTGCATTCAGCTAACAGAGTTAAACCATACTTTTGATTGAGCAGATCTGAACACTCTTTCTGTAGAAAATGCAACTGGACATTTGGAGCGCTAAGAGAGTAGTAGTGGAAAAAGGAATATATTCAAATATAAACGACACAGAAGCATTCTGTGAAACTTCTTTCTGATCTGAGCATTCAGCTAACAGAGTTAAACCATACTTTTGATTGAGCAGTTTTGAAACACTCTGTCTGTAGAAAATGCAACTGGACATTCGTAGCGCTAAGTGGGTAATAGTGGAAAAAAGTATATGTTCAAATATAAACTACACAGAAGCATTGTATGAAACTTCTTTCTGTTCTGTGCATTCAACTAACAGAGTTGAACCTTACTTTTGATTGAGCCGTTCTGAAACACTCTTTCTGTAGAAACTGCAATTGGACATTCTGAGCGCTAAGAGACCTATATTGGGAAAAAGAATGTCTACAAATAAAAACTACACAGAAAAATTGTGTGAAACTTCTTTCTGTTCTGTTTGTTCAACTAAAAGAGTTGAACCTTAGTTTTGATTGAGCCATTCTGAAACACCTTTTCTGTAGAAAATGCAAGTGGAGATTCGGAGCGCTAAGAGGGTAATAGTGGAAAAAGGAATGTCTCCAAATATAAACTACACAGAATCATTCTGTGAAACTTCTTTCTGATCTGTGCATTCAGCTAACAGAGTTAAACCATACTTTTGATTGAGCAGATCTGAACACTCTTTCTGTAGAAAATGCAACTGGACATTTGGAGCGCTAAGAGAGTAGTAGTGGAAAAAGTAATATATTCAAATATAAACTACACAGAAGCATTCTGTGAAACTTCTTTCTGATCTGAGCATTCAGCTAACAGAGTTAAACCATACTTTTGATTGAGCAGTTTTGAAACACTCTGTCTGTAGAAAATGCAACTGGACATTCGTAGCGCTAAGTGGGTAATAGTGGAAAAAAGAATATATTCAAATATAAGCTACACAGAAGCATTGTATGAAACTTCTTTCTGTTCTGTGCATTCAACTAACAGAGTTGAAACTTACTTTTGATTGAGCCTTTCTGAAACACTCTTTCTGTAGAAACTGCAATTGGACATTCTGAGCGCTAAGAGGAATCTATTGGGGAAAATAATATCTTCAAATAAAAACTACACAGAAGCATTGTGTGAAACTTATTTCTGATATGTTCATTAAGCTAACAGAATTAAACCATACTTTTGATTGCGCAGTTCTGAACACTCTTTCTGTAGAAAATGCAAGTGGACATTCGGAGCGCTAAGAGGGTAATAGTGGAAAAAGGAATATATTCAAATATAAACTACACAGTAGCATTCTGTGAAAATTCTTTCTGTTCTGTGCATTCAACTAACAGAGTTGAACCTTACTTTTGATTGAGCCGTTCTGAAACACTCTTTCTGTAGAAACTGCAATTGGACATGCTAAGCACTAAGAGGCCTACATTGGGAAAAAGAATATCTTCAATTAAAAACTACACAGATGCATTCTGTGAAACTTATTTCTGATCTGTAAATTCAGTTAACAGAGATAAAACATATTTTTGATTGAGCAGTTATGAAACACTCTTTTTGTAGAAAATGCAAGTGGAGATTCGGAGCGCTAAGAGGGTAATAGTGGAAAAAGGAATGTCTTCAAATATAAACTACACAGAATCATTCGGTGAAACTTCTTTCTGATCTGTGCATTCAGCTAACAGAGTTAAACCATACTTTTGATTGAGCAGATCTGAACACTCTTTCTGTTGAAAATGCAACTGGACATTTGGAGCGCTAAGAGCGTATTAGTGGAAAAAGGAATATATTCAAATATAAACTACACAGAAGCATTCTGTGAAACTTCTTTCTGATCTGAGCATTCAGCTAACAGAGTTAAACCATACTTTTGATTGAGCAGTTTTGAAACACTCTGTCTGTAGAAAATGCAACTGGACATTCGTAGCGCTAAGTGGGTAATAGTGGAAAAGAGAATATGTTCAAATATAAACTACACAGAAGCATTGTATGAAACTACTTTCTGTTCTGTGCATTCAACTAACAGAGTTGAACCTTACTTTTGATTGAGCCGTTCTGAAACACTCTTTCTGTAGAAACTGCAATTGGACATTCTGAGCTCTAAGAGGCCTATATTGGGAAAAAGAATGTCTACAAATAAAAACTACACAGAAGAATTGTGTGAAACTTCTTTCTGTTCTGTTTGTTCAACTAAAAGAGTTGAACCTTAGTTTTGATTGAGCCGTTCTGAAACACTCTTTCTGTAGAAAATGCAAGTGGAGATTCGGAGCGCTAAGAGGGTAATAGTGGAAAAAGGAATGTCTCCAAATATAAACTACACAGAATCATTCTGTGAAACTTCTTTCTGATCTGTGCATTCAGCTAACAGAGTTAAACCATACTTTTGATTGAGCAGATCTGAACACTCTTTCTGTAGAAAATGCAACTGCACATTTGGAGCGCTAAGAGAGTAGTAGTGGAAAAAGGAATATATTCAAATATAAACTACACAGAAGCATTCTGTGAAACTTCTTTCTGATCTGAGCATTCAGCTAACAGAGTTAAACCATACTTTTGATTGTGCAGTTTTGAAACACTCTGTCTGTAGAAAATGCAACTGGACATTCGTAGCGCTAAGTGGGTAATAGTGGAAAAAAGAATATGTTCAAATATAAGCTACACAGAAGCATTGTATGAAACTTCTTTCTGTTCTGTGCATTCAACTAACAGAGTTGAACCTTACTTTTGATTGAGCCTTTCTGAAACACTCTTTCTGTAGAAACTGCAATTGGACATTCTGAGCGCTAAGAGGCCTATATTGGGAAAAATAATATCTTCAAATAAAAACTACACAGAAGCATTGTGTGAAACTTATTTCTGATATGTTCATTAAGCTAACAGAGTTAAACCATACTTTTGATTGCGCAGTTCTGAACACTCTTTCTGTAGAAAATGCAAGTGGACATTCGGAGCGCTAAGAGGGTAATAGTGGAAAAAGGAATATATTCAAATATAAACTACACAGTAGCATTCTGTGAAAATTCTTTCTGTTCTGTGCATTCAACTAACAGAGTTGAACCCTACTTTTGATTGAGCCGTTCTGAAACACTCTTTCTGTAGAAACTGCAATTGGACATGCTAAGCGCTAAGAGGCCTACATTGGGAAAAAGAATATCTTCAAATAAAAACTACACAGATGCATTCTGTGAAACTTATTTCTGATCTGTAAATTCAGTTAACAGAGATAAAACATATTTTTGATTGAGCAGTTATGAAACACTCTTTTTGTAGAAAATGCAAGTGGAGATTCGGAGCGCTAAGAGGGTAATAGTGGAAAAAGGAATATCTTCAAATATAAACTACAGAGAATCATTCGGTGAAACTTCTTTCTGATCTGTGCATTCAGCTAACAGAGTTAAACCATACTTTTGATTGAGCAGATCTGAACACTCTTTCTGTAGAAAATGCAACTGGACATTTGGAGCGCTAAGAGCGTAGTAGTGGATAAAGGAATATATTCAAATATAAACTACACAGAAGCATTCTGTGAAACTTCTTTCTGATCTGAGCATTCAGCTAACAGAGTTAAACCATACTTTTGATTGAGCAGTTTTGAAACACTCTGTCTGTAGAAAATGCAACTGGACATTCGTAGCGCTAAGTGGGTAATAGTGGAAAAAAGAATATGTTCAAATATAAACTACACAGAAGCATTGTATGAAACTTCTTTCTGTTCTGTGCATTCAACTAACAGAGTTGAACCTTACTTTTGATTGAGCCGTTCTGAAACACTCTTTCTGTAGAAACTGCAATTGGACATTCTGAGCGCTAAGAGGCCTATATTGGGAAAAAGAATGTCTACAAATAAAAACTACACAGAAGAATTGTGTGAAACTTCTTTCTGTTCTGTTTGTTCAACTAAAAGAGTTGAACCTTAGTTTTGATTGAGCCGTTCTGAAACACTCTTTCTGTAGAAAATGCAAGTGGAGATTCGGAGCGCTAAGAGGGTAATAGTGGAAAAAGGAATGTCTCCAAATATAAACTACACAGAATCATTCTGTGAAACTTCTTTCTGATCTGTGCATTCAGCTAACAGAGTTAAACCATACTTTTGATTGAGCAGATCTGAACACTCTTTCTGTAGAAAATGCAACTGGACATTTGGAGCGCTAAGAGAGTAGTAGTGGAAAAAGGAATATATTCAAATATAAACTACACAGAAGCATTCTGTGAAACTTCTTTCTGATCTGAGCATTCAGCTAACAGAGTTAAACCATACTTTTGATTGAGCAGTTTTGAAACACTCTGTCTGTAGAAAATGCAACTGGACATTCGTAGCGCTAAGTGGGTAATAGTGGAAAAAAGAATATGTTCAAATATAAGCTACACAGAAGCATTGTATGAAACTTCTTTCTGTTCTGTGCATTCAACTAACAGAGTTGAACCTTACTTTTGATTGAGCCTTTCTGAAACACTCTTTCTGTAGAAACTGCAATTGGACATTCTGAGCGCTAAGAGGCCTCTATTGGGAAAAATAATATCTTCAAATAAAAACTACACAGAAGCATTGTGTGAAACTTATTTCTGATATGTTCATTAAGCTAACAGAGTTAAACCATACTTTTGATTGCGCAGTTCTGAACACTCTTTCTGTAGAAAATGCAAGTGGACATTCGGAGCGCTAAGAGGGTAATAGTGGAAAAAGGAATATATTCAAATATAAACTACACAGTAGCATTCTGTGAAAATTCTTTCTGTTCTGTGCATTCAACTAACAGAGTTGAACCCTACTTTTGATTGAGCCGTTCTGAAACTCTCTTTCTGTAGAAACTGCAATTGGACATGCTAAGCGCTAAGAGGCCTACATTGGGAAAAAGAATATCTTCAAATAAAAACTACACAGATGCATTCTGTGAAACTTATTTCTGATCTGTAAATTCAGTTAACAGAGATAAAACATATTTTTGATTGAGCAGTTATGAAACACTCTTTTTGTAGAAAATGCAAGTGGAGATTCGGAGCGCTAAGAGGGTAATAGTGGAAAAAGAAATGTCTTCAAATATAAATTACACAGAATCATTCGGTGAAACTTCTTTCTGATCTGTGCATTCAGCTAACAGAGTTAAACCATACTTTTGATTGAGCAGATCTGAACACTCTTTCTGTAGAAAATGCAACTGGACATTTGGAGCGCTAAGAGAGTAGTAGTGGAAAAAGGAATATATTCAAATATAAACGACACAGAAGCATTCTGTGAAACTTCTTTCTGATCTGAGCATTCAGCTAACAGAGTTAAACCATACTTTTGATTGAGCAGTTTTGAAACACTCTGTCTGTAGAAAATGCAACTGGACATTCGTAGCGCTAAGTGGGTAATAGTGGAAAAAAGTATATGTTCAAATATAAACTACACAGAAGCATTGTATGAAACTTCTTTCTGTTCTGTGCATTCAACTAACAGAGTTGAACCTTACTTTTGATTGAGCCGTTCTGAAACACTCTTTCTGTAGAAACTGCAATTGGACATTCTGAGCGCTAAGAGACCTATATTGGGAAAAAGAATGTCTACAAATAAAAACTACACAGAAAAATTGTGTGAAACTTCTTTCTGTTCTGTTTGTTCAACTAAAAGAGTTGAACCTTAGTTTTGATTGAGCCATTCTGAAACACCTTTTCTGTAGAAAATGCAAGTGGAGATTCGGAGCGCTAAGAGGGTAATAGTGGAAAAAGGAATGTCTCCAAATATAAACTACACAGAATCATTCTGTGAAACTTCTTTCTGATCTGTGCATTCAGCTAACAGAGTTAAACCATACTTTTGATTGAGCAGATCTGAACACTCTTTCTGTAGAAAATGCAACTGGACATTTGGAGCGCTAAGAGAGTAGTAGTGGAAAAAGTAATATATTCAAATATAAACTACACAGAAGCATTCTGTGAAACTTCTTTCTGATCTGAGCATTCAGCTAACAGAGTTAAACCATACTTTTGATTGAGCAGTTTTGAAACACTCTGTCTGTAGAAAATGCAACTGGACATTCGTAGCGCTAAGTGGGTAATAGTGGAAAAAAGAATATATTCAAATATAAGCTACACAGAAGCATTGTATGAAACTTCTTTCTGTTCTGTGCATTCAACTAACAGAGTTGAAACTTACTTTTGATTGAGCCTTTCTGAAACACTCTTTCTGTAGAAACTGCAATTGGACATTCTGAGCGCTAAGAGGAATCTATTGGGGAAAATAATATCTTCAAATAAAAACTACACAGAAGCATTGTGTGAAACTTATTTCTGATATGTTCATTAAGCTAACAGAATTAAACCATACTTTTGATTGCGCAGTTCTGAACACTCTTTCTGTAGAAAATGCAAGTGGACATTCGGAGCGCTAAGAGGGTAATAGTGGAAAAAGGAATATATTCAAATATAAACTACACAGTAGCATTCTGTGAAAATTCTTTCTGTTCTGTGCATTCAACTAACAGAGTTGAACCTTACTTTTGATTGAGCCGTTCTGAAACACTCTTTCTGTAGAAACTGCAATTGGACATGCTAAGCACTAAGAGGCCTACATTGGGAAAAAGAATATCTTCAATTAAAAACTACACAGATGCATTCTGTGAAACTTATTTCTGATCTGTAAATTCAGTTAACAGAGATAAAACATATTTTTGATTGAGCAGTTATGAAACACTCTTTTTGTAGAAAATGCAAGTGGAGATTCGGAGCGCTAAGAGGGTAATAGTGGAAAAAGGAATGTCTTCAAATATAAACTACACAGAATCATTCGGTGAAACTTCTTTCTGATCTGTGCATTCAGCTAACAGAGTTAAACCATACTTTTGATTGAGCAGATCTGAACACTCTTTCTGTAGAAAATGCAACTGGACATTTGGAGCGCTAAGAGCGTAGTAGTGGATAAAGGAATATATTCAAATATAAACAACACAGAAGCATTCTGTGAAACTTCTTTCTGATCTGAGCATTCAGCTAACAGAGTTAAACCATACTTTTGATTGAGCAGTTTTGAAACACTCTGTCTGTAGAAAATGCAACTGGACATTCGTAGCGCTAAGTGGGTAATAGTGGAAAAAAGAATATGTTCAAATATAAACTACACAGAAGCATTGTATGAAACTTCTTTCTGTTCTGTGCATTCAACTAACAGAGTTGAACCTTACTTTTGATTGAGCCGTTCTGAAACACTCTTTCTGTAGAAACTGCAATTGGACATTCTGAGCGCTAAGAGGCCTATATTGGGAAAAAGAATGTCTACAAATAAAAACTACACAGAAGAATTGTGTGAAACTTCTTTCTGTTCTGTTTGTTCAACTAAAAGATTTGAACCTTAGTTTTGATTGAGCCGTTCTGAAACACTCTTTCTGTAGAAAATGCAAGTGGAGATTCGGAGCGCTAAGAGGGTAATAGTGGAAAAAGGAATGTCTCCAAATATAAACTACACAGAATCATTCTGTGAAACTTCTTTCTGATCTGTGCATTCAGCTAACAGGGTTAAACCATACTTTTGATTGAGCAGATCTGAACACTCTTTCTGTAGAAAATGCAACTGGACATTTGGAGCGCTAAGAGAGTAGTAGTGGAAAAAGGAATATATTCAAATATAAACTACACAGAAGCATTCTGTGAAACTTCTTTCTGATCTGAGCATTCAGCTAACAGAGTTAAACCATACTTTTGATTGAGCAGTTTTGAAACACTCTGTCTGTAGAAAATGCAACTGGACATTCGTAGCGCTAAGTGGGTAATAGTGGAAAAAAGAATATGTTCAAATATAAGCTACACAGAAGCATTGTATGAAACTTCTTTCTGTTCTGTGCATTCAACTAACAGAGTTGAACCTTACTTTTGATTGAGCCTTTCTGAAACACTCTTTCTGTAGAAACTGCAATTGGACATTCTGAGCGCTAAGAGGCCTCTATTGGGAAAAATAATATCTTCAAATAAAAACTACACAGAAGCATTGTGTGAAACTTATTTCTGATATGTTCATTAAGCTAACAGAGTTAAACCATACTTTTGATTGCGCAGTTCTGAACACTCTTTCTGTAGAAAATGCAAGTGGACATTCGGAGCGCTAAGAGGGTAATAGTGGAAAAAGGAATATATTCAAATATAAACTACACAGTAGCATTCTGTGAAAATTCTTTCTGTTCTGTGCATTCAACTAACAGAGTTGAACCCTACTTTTGATTGAGCCGTTCTGAAACTCTCTTTCTGTAGAAACTGCAATTGGACATGCTAAGCGCTAAGAGGCCTACATTGGGAAAAAGAATATCTTCAAATAAAAACTACACAGATGCATTCTGTGAAACTTATTTCTGATCTGTAAATTCAGTTAACAGAGATAAAACATATTTTTGATTGAGCAGTTATGAAACACTCTTTTTGTAGAAAATGCAAGTGGAGATTCGGAGCGCTAAGAGGGTAATAGTGGAAAAAGAAATGTCTTCAAATATAAATTACACAGAATCATTCGGTGAAACTTCTTTCTGATCTGTGCATTCAGCTAACAGAGTTAAACCATACTTTTGATTGAGCAGATCTGAACACTCTTTCTGTAGAAAATGCAACTGGACATTTGGAGCGCTAAGAGAGTAGTAGTGGAAAAAGGAATATATTCAAATATAAACGACACAGAAGCATTCTGTGAAACTTCTTTCTGATCTGAGCATTCAGCTAACAGAGTTAAACCATACTTTTGATTGAGCAGTTTTGAAACACTCTGTCTGTAGAAAATGCAACTGGACATTCGTAGCGCTAAGTGGGTAATAGTGGAAAAAAGTATATGTTCAAATATAAACTACACAGAAGCATTGTATGAAACTTCTTTCTGTTCTGTGCATTCAACTAACAGAGTTGAACCTTACTTTTGATTGAGCCGTTCTGAAACACTCTTTCTGTAGAAACTGCAATTGGACATTCTGAGCGCTAAGAGACCTATATTGGGAAAAAGAATGTCTACAAATAAAAACTACACAGAAAAATTGTGTGAAACTTCTTTCTGTTCTGTTTGTTCAACTAAAAGAGTTGAACCTTAGTTTTGATTGAGCCATTCTGAAACACCTTTTCTGTAGAAAATGCAAGTGGAGATTCGGAGCGCTAAGAGGGTAATAGTGGAAAAAGGAATGTCTCCAAATATAAACTACACAGAATCATTCTGTGAAACTTCTTTCTGATCTGTGCATTCAGCTAACAGAGTTAAACCATACTTTTGATTGAGCAGATCTGAACACTCTTTCTGTAGAAAATGCAACTGGACATTTGGAGCGCTAAGAGAGTAGTAGTGGAAAAAGTAATATATTCAAATATAAACTACACAGAAGCATTCTGTGAAACTTCTTTCTGATCTGAGCATTCAGCTAACAGAGTTAAACCATACTTTTGATTGAGCAGTTTTGAAACACTCTGTCTGTAGAAAATGCAACTGGACATTCGTAGCGCTAAGTGGGTAATAGTGGAAAAAAGAATATATTCAAATATAAGCTACACAGAAGCATTGTATGAAACTTCTTTCTGTTCTGTGCATTCAACTAACAGAGTTGAAACTTACTTTTGATTGAGCCTTTCTGAAACACTCTTTCTGTAGAAACTGCAATTGGACATTCTGAGCGCTAAGAGGAATCTATTGGGGAAAATAATATCTTCAAATAAAAACTACACAGAAGCATTGTGTGAAACTTATTTCTGATATGTTCATTAAGCTAACAGAATTAAACCATACTTTTGATTGCGCAGTTCTGAACACTCTTTCTGTAGAAAATGCAAGTGGACATTCGGAGCGCTAAGAGGGTAATAGTGGAAAAAGGAATATATTCAAATATAAACTACACAGTAGCATTCTGTGAAAATTCTTTCTGTTCTGTGCATTCAACTAACAGAGTTGAACCTTACTTTTGATTGAGCCGTTCTGAAACACTCTTTCTGTAGAAACTGCAATTGGACATGCTAAGCACTAAGAGGCCTACATTGGGAAAAAGAATATCTTCAATTAAAAACTACACAGATGCATTCTGTGAAACTTATTTCTGATCTGTAAATTCAGTTAACAGAGATAAAACATATTTTTGATTGAGCAGTTATGAAACACTCTTTTTGTAGAAAATGCAAGTGGAGATTCGGAGCGCTAAGAGGGTAATAGTGGAAAAAGGAATGTCTTCAAATATAAACTACACAGAATCATTCGGTGAAACTTCTTTCTGATCTGTGCATTCAGCTAACAGAGTTAAACCATACTTTTGATTGAGCAGATCTGAACACTCTTTCTGTTGAAAATGCAACTGGACATTTGGAGCGCTAAGAGCGTATTAGTGGAAAAAGGAATATATTCAAATATAAACTACACAGAAGCATTCTGTGAAACTTCTTTCTGATCTGAGCATTCAGCTAACAGAGTTAAACCATACTTTTGATTGAGCAGTTTTGAAACACTCTGTCTGTAGAAAATGCAACTGGACATTCGTAGCGCTAAGTGGGTAATAGTGGAAAAGAGAATATGTTCAAATATAAACTACACAGAAGCATTGTATGAAACTACTTTCTGTTCTGTGCATTCAACTAACAGAGTTGAA
Organism: Symphalangus syndactylus; assembly: GCF_028878055.3. Classification (NCBI taxonomy): domain Eukaryota; kingdom Metazoa; phylum Chordata; class Mammalia; order Primates; family Hylobatidae; genus Symphalangus; species Symphalangus syndactylus. Next base: position 4,580,120 of record NC_072445.2, on the reverse strand, counting down.
CCTTACTTTTGATTGAGCCGTTCTGAAACACTCTTTCTGTAGAAACTGCAATTGGACATTCTGAGCTCTAAGAGGCCTATATTGGGAAAAAGAATGTCTACAAATAAAAACTACACAGAAGAATTGTGTGAAACTTCTTTCTGTTCTGTTTGTTCAACTAAAAGAGTTGAACCTTAGTTTTGATTGAGCCGTTCTGAAACACTCTTTCTGTAGAAAATGCAAGTGGAGATTCGGAGCGCTAAGAGGGTAATAGTGGAAAAAGGAATGTCTCCAAATATAAACTACACAGAATCATTCTGTGAAACTTCTTTCTGATCTGTGCATTCAGCTAACAGAGTTAAACCATACTTTTGATTGAGCAGATCTGAACACTCTTTCTGTAGAAAATGCAACTGCACATTTGGAGCGCTAAGAGAGTAGTAGTGGAAAAAGGAATATATTCAAATATAAACTACACAGAAGCATTCTGTGAAACTTCTTTCTGATCTGAGCATTCAGCTAACAGAGTTAAACCATACTTTTGATTGTGCAGTTTTGAAACACTCTGTCTGTAGAAAATGCAACTGGACATTCGTAGCGCTAAGTGGGTAATAGTGGAAAAAAGAATATGTTCAAATATAAGCTACACAGAAGCATTGTATGAAACTTCTTTCTGTTCTGTGCATTCAACTAACAGAGTTGAACCTTACTTTTGATTGAGCCTTTCTGAAACACTCTTTCTGTAGAAACTGCAATTGGACATTCTGAGCGCTAAGAGGCCTATATTGGGAAAAATAATATCTTCAAATAAAAACTACACAGAAGCATTGTGTGAAACTTATTTCTGATATGTTCATTAAGCTAACAGAGTTAAACCATACTTTTGATTGCGCAGTTCTGAACACTCTTTCTGTAGAAAATGCAAGTGGACATTCGGAGCGCTAAGAGGGTAATAGTGGAAAAAGGAATATATTCAAATATAAACTACACAGTAGCATTCTGTGAAAATTCTTTCTGTTCTGTGCATTCAACTAACAGAGTTGAACCCTACTTTTGATTGAGCCGTTCTGAAACACTCTTTCTGTAGAAACTGCAATTGGACATGCTAAGCGCTAAGAGGCCTACATTGGGAAAAAGAATATCTTCAAATAAAAACTACACAGATGCATTCTGTGAAACTTATTTCTGATCTGTAAATTCAGTTAACAGAGATAAAACATATTTTTGATTGAGCAGTTATGAAACACTCTTTTTGTAGAAAATGCAAGTGGAGATTCGGAGCGCTAAGAGGGTAATAGTGGAAAAAGGAATATCTTCAAATATAAACTACAGAGAATCATTCGGTGAAACTTCTTTCTGATCTGTGCATTCAGCTAACAGAGTTAAACCATACTTTTGATTGAGCAGATCTGAACACTCTTTCTGTAGAAAATGCAACTGGACATTTGGAGCGCTAAGAGCGTAGTAGTGGATAAAGGAATATATTCAAATATAAACTACACAGAAGCATTCTGTGAAACTTCTTTCTGATCTGAGCATTCAGCTAACAGAGTTAAACCATACTTTTGATTGAGCAGTTTTGAAACACTCTGTCTGTAGAAAATGCAACTGGACATTCGTAGCGCTAAGTGGGTAATAGTGGAAAAAAGAATATGTTCAAATATAAACTACACAGAAGCATTGTATGAAACTTCTTTCTGTTCTGTGCATTCAACTAACAGAGTTGAACCTTACTTTTGATTGAGCCGTTCTGAAACACTCTTTCTGTAGAAACTGCAATTGGACATTCTGAGCGCTAAGAGGCCTATATTGGGAAAAAGAATGTCTACAAATAAAAACTACACAGAAGAATTGTGTGAAACTTCTTTCTGTTCTGTTTGTTCAACTAAAAGAGTTGAACCTTAGTTTTGATTGAGCCGTTCTGAAACACTCTTTCTGTAGAAAATGCAAGTGGAGATTCGGAGCGCTAAGAGGGTAATAGTGGAAAAAGGAATGTCTCCAAATATAAACTACACAGAATCATTCTGTGAAACTTCTTTCTGATCTGTGCATTCAGCTAACAGAGTTAAACCATACTTTTGATTGAGCAGATCTGAACACTCTTTCTGTAGAAAATGCAACTGGACATTTGGAGCGCTAAGAGAGTAGTAGTGGAAAAAGGAATATATTCAAATATAAACTACACAGAAGCATTCTGTGAAACTTCTTTCTGATCTGAGCATTCAGCTAACAGAGTTAAACCATACTTTTGATTGAGCAGTTTTGAAACACTCTGTCTGTAGAAAATGCAACTGGACATTCGTAGCGCTAAGTGGGTAATAGTGGAAAAAAGAATATGTTCAAATATAAGCTACACAGAAGCATTGTATGAAACTTCTTTCTGTTCTGTGCATTCAACTAACAGAGTTGAACCTTACTTTTGATTGAGCCTTTCTGAAACACTCTTTCTGTAGAAACTGCAATTGGACATTCTGAGCGCTAAGAGGCCTCTATTGGGAAAAATAATATCTTCAAATAAAAACTACACAGAAGCATTGTGTGAAACTTATTTCTGATATGTTCATTAAGCTAACAGAGTTAAACCATACTTTTGATTGCGCAGTTCTGAACACTCTTTCTGTAGAAAATGCAAGTGGACATTCGGAGCGCTAAGAGGGTAATAGTGGAAAAAGGAATATATTCAAATATAAACTACAAAGTAGCATTCTGTGAAAATTCTTTCTGTTCTGTGCATTCAACTAACAGAGTTGAACCCTACTTTTGATTGAGCCGTTCTGAAACTCTCTTTCTGTAGAAACTGCAATTGGACATGCTAAGCGCTAAGAGGCCTACATTGGGAAAAAGAATATCTTCAAATAAAAACTACACAGATGCATTCTGTGAAACTTATTTCTGATCTGTAAATTCAGTTAACAGAGATAAAACATATTTTTGATTGAGCAGTTATGAAACACTCTTTTTGTAGAAAATGCAAGTGGAGATTCGGAGCGCTAAGAGGGTAATAGTGGAAAAAGAAATGTCTTCAAATATAAATTACACAGAATCATTCGGTGAAACTTCTTTCTGATCTGTGCATTCAGCTAACAGAGTTAAACCATACTTTTGATTGAGCAGATCTGAACACTCTTTCTGTAGAAAATGCAACTGGACATTTGGAGCGCTAAGAGAGTAGTAGTGGAAAAAGGAATATATTCAAATATAAACGACACAGAAGCATTCTGTGAAACTTCTTTCTGATCTGAGCATTCAGCTAACAGAGTTAAACCATACTTTTGATTGAGCAGTTTTGAAACACTCTGTCTGTAGAAAATGCAACTGGACATTCGTAGCGCTAAGTGGGTAATAGTGGAAAAAAGTATATGTTCAAATATAAACTACACAGAAGCATTGTATGAAACTTCTTTCTGTTCTGTGCATTCAACTAACAGAGTTGAACCTTACTTTTGATTGAGCCGTTCTGAAACACTCTTTCTGTAGAAACTGCAATTGGACATTCTGAGCGCTAAGAGACCTATATTGGGAAAAAGAATGTCTACAAATAAAAACTACACAGAAAAATTGTGTGAAACTTCTTTCTGTTCTGTTTGTTCAACTAAAAGAGTTGAACCTTAGTTTTGATTGAGCCATTCTGAAACACCTTTTCTGTAGAAAATGCAAGTGGAGATTCGGAGCGCTAAGAGGGTAATAGTGGAAAAAGGAATGTCTCCAAATATAAACTACACAGAATCATTCTGTGAAACTTCTTTCTGATCTGTGCATTCAGCTAACAGAGTTAAACCATACTTTTGATTGAGCAGATCTGAACACTCTTTCTGTAGAAAATGCAACTGGACATTTGGAGCGCTAAGAGAGTAGTAGTGGAAAAAGTAATATATTCAAATATAAACTACACAGAAGCATTCTGTGAAACTTCTTTCTGATCTGAGCATTCAGCTAACAGAGTTAAACCATACTTTTGATTGAGCAGTTTTGAAACACTCTGTCTGTAGAAAATGCAACTGGACATTCGTAGCGCTAAGTGGGTAATAGTGGAAAAAAGAATATATTCAAATATAAGCTACACAGAAGCATTGTATGAAACTTCTTTCTGTTCTGTGCATTCAACTAACAGAGTTGAAACTTACTTTTGATTGAGCCTTTCTGAAACACTCTTTCTGTAGAAACTGCAATTGGACATTCTGAGCGCTAAGAGGAATCTATTGGGGAAAATAATATCTTCAAATAAAAACTACACAGAAGCATTGTGTGAAACTTATTTCTGATATGTTCATTAAGCTAACAGAATTAAACCATACTTTTGATTGCGCAGTTCTGAACACTCTTTCTGTAGAAAATGCAAGTGGACATTCGGAGCGCTAAGAGGGTAATAGTGGAAAAAGGAATATATTCAAATATAAACTACACAGTAGCATTCTGTGAAAATTCTTTCTGTTCTGTGCATTCAACTAACAGAGTTGAACCCTACTTTTGATTGAGCCGTTCTGAAACACTCTTTCTGTAGAAACTGCAATTGGACATGCTAAGCGCTAAGAGGCCTACATTGGGAAAATAATATCTTCAAATAAAAACTACACAGATGCATTCTGTGAAACTTATTTCTGATCTGTAAATTCAGTTAACAGAGATAAAACATATTTTTGATTGAGCAGTTATGAAACACTCTTTCTGTAGAAAATGCAAGTGGAGATTCGGAGCGCTAAGAGGGTAATAGTGGAAAAAGGAATGTCTCCAAATATAAACTACACAGAATCATTCTGTGAAACTTCTTTCTGATCTGTGCATTCAGCTATCAGGGTTAAACCATACTTTTGATTGAGCAGATCTGAACACTCTTTCTGTAGAAAATGCAACTGGACATTTGGAGCGCTAAGAGAGTAGTAGTGGAAAAAGGAATATATTCAAATATAAACTACACAGAAGCATTCTGTGAAACTTCTTTCTGATCTGAGCATTCAGCTAACAGAGTTAAACCATACTTTTGATTGAGCAGTTTTGAAACACTCTGTCTGTAGAAAATGCAACTGGACATTCGTAGCGCTAAGTGGGTAATAGTGGAAAAAAGAATATGTTCAAATATAAACTACACAGAAGCATTGTATGAAACTTCTTTCTGTTCTGTGCATTCAACTAACAGAGTTGAACCTTACATTTGATTGAGCCGTTCTGAAACACTCTTTCTGTAGAAACTGCAATTGCACATTCTGAGCGCTAAGAGGCCTATATTGGGAAAAAGAATGTCTACAAATAAAAACTACACAGAAGAATTGTGTGAAACTTCTTTCTGTTCTGTTTGTTCAACTAAAAGAGTTGAACCTTAGTTTTGATTGAGCCGTTCTGAAACACTCTTTCTGTAGAAAATGCAAGTGGAGATTCGGAGCGCTAAGAGGGTAATAGTGGAAAAAGGAATGTCTCCAAATATAAACTACACAGAATCATTCTGTGAAACTTCTTTCTGATCTGTGCATTCAGCTAACAGAGTTAAACCATACTTTTGATTGAGCAGATCTGAACACTCTTTCTGTAGAAAATGCAACTGGACATTTGGAGCGCTAAGAGAGTTGTAGTGGAAAAAGGAATATATTCAAATATAAACTACACAGAAGCATTCTGTGAAACTTCTTTCTGATCTGAGCATTCAGCTAACAGAGTTAAACCATACTTTTGATTGAGCAGTTTTGAAACACTCTGTCTGTAGAAAATGCAACTGGACATTCGTAGCGCTAAGTGGGTAATAGTGGAAAAAAGAATATGTTCAAATATAAGCTACACAGAAGCATTGTATGAAACTTCTTTCTGTTCTGTGCATTCAACTAACAGAGTTGAACCTTAGTTTTGATTGAGCCGTTCTGAAACACTCTTTCTGTAGAAACTGCAATTGGACATTCTGAGCGCTAAGAGGCCTATATTGGGAAAAAGAATGTCTACAAATAAAAACTACACAGAAGAATTGTGTGAAACTTCTTTCTGTTCTGTTTGTTCAACTAAAAGAGTTGAACCTTAGTTTTGATTGAGCCGTTCTGAAACACTCTTTCTGTAGAAAATGCAAGTGGAGATTCGGAGCGCTAAGAGGGTAATAGTGGAAAAAGGAATGTCTCCAAATATAAACTACACAGAATCATTCTGTGAAACTTCTTTCTGATCTGTGCATTCAGCTAACAGAGTTAAACCATACTTTTGATTGAGCAGATCTGAACACTCTTTCTGTAGAAAATGCAACTGGACATTTGGAGCGCTAAGAGAGTAGTAGTGGAAAAAGGAATATATTCAAATATAAACTACACAGAAGCATTCTGTGAAACTTCTTTCTGATCTGAGCATTCAGCTAACAGAGTTAAACCATACTTTTGATTGAGCAGTTTTGAAACACTCTGTCTGTAGAAAATGCAACTGGACATTCGTAGCGCTAAGTGGGTAATAGTGGAAAAAAGAATATGTTCAAATATAAGCTACACAGAAGCATTGTATGAAACTTCTTTCTGTTCTGTGCATTCAACTAACAGAGTTGAACCTTACTTTTGATTGAGCCTTTCTGAAACACTCTTTCTGTAGAAACTGCAATTGGACATTCTGAGCGCTAAGAGTCCTCTATTGGGAAAAATAATATCTTCAAATAAAAACTACACAGAAGCATTGTGTGAAACTTATTTCTGATATGTTCATTAAGCTAACAGAGTTAAACCATACTTTTGATTGCGCAGTTCTGAACACTCTTTCTGTAGAAAATGCAAGTGGACATTCGGAGCGCTAAGAGGGTAATAGTGGAAAAAGGAATATATTCAAATATAAACTACAAAGTAGCATTCTGTGAAAATTCTTTCTGTTCTGTGCATTCAACTAACAGAGTTGAACCCTACTTTTGATTGAGCCGTTCTGAAACTCTCTTTCTGTAGAAACTGCAATTGGACATGCTAAGCGCTAAGAGGCCTACATTGGGAAAAAGAATATCTTCAAATAAAAACTACACAGATGCATTCTGTGAAACTTATTTCTGATCTGTAAATTCAGTTAACAGAGATAAAACATATTTTTGATTGAGCAGTTATGAAACACTCTTTTTGTAGAAAATGCAAGTGGAGATTCGGAGCGCTAAGAGGGTAATAGTGGAAAAAGAAATGTCTTCAAATATAAATTACACAGAATCATTCGGTGAAACTTCTTTCTGATCTGTGCATTCAGCTAACAGAGTTAAACCATACTTTTGATTGAGCAGATCTGAACACTCTTTCTGTAGAAAATGCAACTGGACATTTGGAGCGCTAAGAGAGTAGTAGTGGAAAAAGGAATATATTCAAATATAAACGACACAGAAGCATTCTGTGAAACTTCTTTCTGATCTGAGCATTCAGCTAACAGAGTTAAACCATACTTTTGATTGAGCAGTTTTGAAACACTCTGTCTGTAGAAAATGCAACTGGACATTCGTAGCGCTAAGTGGGTAATAGTGGAAAAAAGTATATGTTCAAATATAAACTACACAGAAGCATTGTATGAAACTTCTTTCTGTTCTGTGCATTCAACTAACAGAGTTGAACCTTACTTTTGATTGAGCCGTTCTGAAACACTCTTTCTGTAGAAACTGCAATTGGACATTCTGAGCGCTAAGAGACCTATATTGGGAAAAAGAATGTCTACAAATAAAAACTACACAGAAAAATTGTGTGAAACTTCTTTCTGTTCTGTTTGTTCAACTAAAAGAGTTGAACCTTAGTTTTGATTGAGCCATTCTGAAACACCTTTTCTGTAGAAAATGCAAGTGGAGATTCGGAGCGCTAAGAGGGTAATAGTGGAAAAAGGAATGTCTCCAAATATAAACTACACAGAATCATTCTGTGAAACTTCTTTCTGATCTGTGCATTCAGCTAACAGAGTTAAACCATACTTTTGATTGAGCAGATCTGAACACTCTTTCTGTAGAAAATGCAACTGGACATTTGGAGCGCTAAGAGAGTAGTAGTGGAAAAAGTAATATATTCAAATATAAACTACACAGAAGCATTCTGTGAAACTTCTTTCTGATCTGAGCATTCAGCTAACAGAGTTAAACCATACTTTTGATTGAGCAGTTTTGAAACACTCTGTCTGTAGAAAATGCAACTGGACATTCGTAGCGCTAAGTGGGTAATAGTGGAAAAAAGAATATATTCAAATATAAGCTACACAGAAGCATTGTATGAAACTTCTTTCTGTTCTGTGCATTCAACTAACAGAGTTGAAACTTACTTTTGATTGAGCCTTTCTGAAACACTCTTTCTGTAGAAACTGCAATTGGACATTCTGAGCGCTAAGAGGAATCTATTGGGGAAAATAATATCTTCAAATAAAAACTACACAGAAGCATTGTGTGAAACTTATTTCTGATATGTTCATTAAGCTAACAGAATTAAACCATACTTTTGATTGCGCAGTTCTGAACACTCTTTCTGTAGAAAATGCAAGTGGACATTCGGAGCGCTAAGAAGGTAATAGTGGAAAAAGGAATATATTCAAATATAAACTACACAGTAGCATTCTGTGAAAATTCTTTCTGTTCTGTGCATTCAACTAACAGAGTTGAACCCTACTTTTGATTGAGCCGTTCTGAAACACTCTTTCTGTAGAAACTGCAATTGGACATGCTAAGCGCTAAGAGGCCTACATTGGGAAAATAATATCTTCAAATAAAAACTACACAGATGCATTCTGTGAAACTTATTTCTGATCTGTAAATTCAGTTAACAGAGATAAAACATATTTTTGATTGAGCAGTTATGAAACACTCTTTCTGTAGAAAATGCAAGTGGAGATTCGGAGCGCTAAGAGGGTAATAGTGGAAAAAGGAATGTCTCCAAATATAAACTACACAGAATCATTCTGTGAAACTTCTTTCTGATCTGTGCATTCAGCTATCAGAGTTAAACCATACTTTTGATTGAGCAGATCTGAACACTCTTTCTGTAGAAAATGCAACTGGACATTTGGAGCGCTAAGAGAGTAGTAGTGGAAAAAGGAATATATTCAAATATAAACTACACAGAAGCATTCTGTGAAACTTCTTTCTGATCTGAGCATTCAGCTAACAGAGTTAAACCATACTTTTGATTGAGCAGTTTTGAAACACTCTGTCTGTAGAAAATGCAACTGGACATTCGTAGCGCTAAGTGGGTAATAGTGGAAAAAAGAATATGTTCAAATATAAACTACACAGAAGCATTGTATGAAACTTCTTTCTGTTCTGTGCATTCAACTAACAGAGTTGAACCTTACATTTGATTGAGCCGTTCTGAAACACTCTTTCTGTAGAAACTGCAATTGCACATTCTGAGCGCTAAGAGGCCTATATTGGGAAAAAGAATGTCTACAAATAAAAACTACACAGAAGAATTGTGTGAAACTTCTTTCTGTTCTGTTTGTTCAACTAAAAGAGTTGAACCTTAGTTTTGATTGAGCCGTTCTGAAACACTCTTTCTGTAGAAAATGCAAGTGGAGATTCGGAGCGCTAAGAGGGTAATAGTGGAAAAAGGAATGTCTCCAAATATAAACTACACAGAATCATTCTGTGAAACTTCTTTCTGATCTGTGCATTCAGCTAACAGAGTTAAACCATACTTTTGATTGAGCAGATCTGAACACTCTTTCTGTAGAAAATGCAACTGGACATTTGGAGCGCTAAGAGAGTTGTAGTGGAAAAAGGAATATATTCAAATATAAACTACACAGAAGCATTCTGTGAAACTTCTTTCTGATCTGAGCATTCAGCTAACAGAGTTAAACCATACTTTTGATTGAGCAGTTTTGAAACACTCTGTCTGTAGAAAATGCAACTGGACATTCGTAGCGCTAAGTGGGTAATAGTTGAAAAAAGAATATGTTCAAATATAAGCTACACAGAAGCATTGTATGAAACTTCTTTCTGTTCTGTGCATTCAACTAACAGAGTTGAACCTTAGTTTTGATTGAGCCGTTCTGAAACACTCTTTCTGTAGAAACTGCAATTGGACATTCTGAGCGCTAAGAGGCCTATATTGGGAAAAAGAATGTCTACAAATAAAAACTACACAGAAGAATTGTGTGAAACTTCTTTCTGTTCTGTTTGTTCAACTAAAAGAGTTGAACCTTAGTTTTGATTGAGCCGTTCTGAAACACTCTTTCTGTAGAAAATGCAAGTGGAGATTCGGAGCGCTAAGAGGGTAATAGTGGAAAAAGGAATGTCTCCAAATATAAACTACACAGAATCATTCTGTGAAACTTCTTTCTGATCTGTGCATTCAGCTATCAGAGTTAAACCATACTTTTGATTGAGCAGATCTGAACACTCTTTCTGTAGAAAATGCAACTGGACATTTGGAGCGCTAAGAGAGTAGTAGTAGAAAAAGGAATATATTCAAATATAAACTACACAGAAGCATTCTGTGAAACTTCTTTCTGATCTGAGCATTCAGCTAACAGAGTTAAACCATACTTTTGATTGAGCAGTTTTGAAACACTCTGTCTGTAGAAAATGCAACTGGACATTCGTAGCGCTAAGTGGGTAATAGTGGAAAAAAGAATATGTTCAAATATAAACTACACAGAAGCATTGTATGAAACTTCTTTCTGTTCTGTGCATTCAACTAACAGAGTTGAACCTTACTTTTGATTGAGCCGTTCTGAAACACTCTTTCTGTAGAAACTGCAATTGGACATTCTGAGCGCTAAGAGGCCTATATTGGGAAAAAGAATGTCTACAAATAAAAACTACACAGAAGAATTGTGTGAAACTTCTTTCTGTTCTGTTTGTTCAACTAAAAGAGTTGAACCTTAGTTTTGATTGAGCCGTTCTGAAACACTCTTTCTGTAGAAAATGCAAGTGGAGATTCGGAGCGCTAAGAGGGTAATAGTGGAAAAAGGAATGTCTCCAAATATAAACTACACAGAATCATTCTGTGAAACTTCTTTCTGATCTGTGCATTCAGCTAACAGAGTTAAACCATACTTTTGATTGAGCAGATCTGAACACTCTTTCTGTAGAAAATGCAACTGGACATTTGGAGCGCTAAGAGAGTAGTAGTGGAAAAAGGAATATATTCAAATATAAACTACACAGAAGCATTCTGTGAAACTTCTTTCTGATCTGAGCATTCAGCTAACAGAGTTAAACCATACTTTTGATTGAGCAGTTTTGAAACACTCTGTCTGTAGAAAATGCAACTGGACATTCGTAGCGCTAAGTGGGTAATAGTGGAAAAAAGAATATGTTCAAATATAAGCTACACAGAAGCATTGTATGAAACTTCTTTCTGTTCTGTGCATTCAACTAACAGAGTTGAACCTTACTTTTGATTGAGCCTTTCTGAAACACTCTTTCTGTAGAAACTGCAATTGGACATTCTGAGCGCTAAGAGGCCTCTATTGGGAAAAATAATATCTTCAAATAAAAACTACACAGAAGCATTGTGTGAAACTTATTTCTGATATGTTCATTAAGCTAACAGAGTTAAACCATACTTTTGATTGCGCAGTTCTGAACACTCTTTCTGTAGAAAATGCAAGTGGACATTCGGAGCGCTAAGAGGGTAATAGTGGAAAAAGGAATATATTCAAATATAAACTACAAAGTAGCATTCTGTGAAAATTCTTTCTGTTCTGTGCATTCAACTAACAGAGTTGAACCCTACTTTTGATTGAGCCGTTCTGAAACTCTCTTTCTGTAGAAACTGCAATTGGACATGCTAAGCGCTAAGAGGCCTACATTGGGAAAAAGAATATCTTCAAATAAAAACTACACAGATGCATTCTGTGAAACTTATTTCTGATCTGTAAATTCAGTTAACAGAGATAAAACATATTTTTGATTGAGCAGTTATGAAACACTCTTTTTGTAGAAAATGCAAGTGGAGATTCGGAGCGCTAAGAGGGTAATAGTGGAAAAAGAAATGTCTTCAAATATAAATTACACAGAATCATTCGGTGAAACTTCTTTCTGATCTGTGCATTCAGCTAACAGAGTTAAACCATACTTTTGATTGAGCAGATCTGAACACTCTTTCTGTAGAAAATGCAACTGGACATTTGGAGCGCTAAGAGAGTAGTAGTGGAAAAAGGAATATATTCAAATATAAACGACACAGAAGCATTCTGTGAAACTTCTTTCTGATCTGAGCATTCAGCTAACAGAGTTAAACCATACTTTTGATTGAGCAGTTTTGAAACACTCTGTCTGTAGAAAATGCAACTGGACATTCGTAGCGCTAAGTGGGTAATAGTGGAAAAAAGTATATGTTCAAATATAAACTACACAGAAGCATTGTATGAAACTTCTTTCTGTTCTGTGCATTCAACTAACAGAGTTGAACCTTACTTTTGATTGAGCCGTTCTGAAACACTCTTTCTGTAGAAACTGCAATTGGACATTCTGAGCGCTAAGAGACCTATATTGGGAAAAAGAATGTCTACAAATAAAAACTACACAGAAAAATTGTGTGAAACTTCTTTCTGTTCTGTTTGTTCAACTAAAAGAGTTGAACCTTAGTTTTGATTGAGCCATTCTGAAACACCTTTTCTGTAGAAAATGCAAGTGGAGATTCGGAGCGCTAAGAGGGTAATAGTGGAAAAAGGAATGTCTCCAAATATAAACTACACAGAATCATTCTGTGAAACTTCTTTCTGATCTGTGCATTCAGCTAACAGAGTTAAACCATACTTTTGATTGAGCAGATCTGAACACTCTTTCTGTAGAAAATGCAACTGGACATTTGGAGCGCTAAGAGAGTAGTAGTGGAAAAAGTAATATATTCAAATATAAACTACACAGAAGCATTCTGTGAAACTTCTTTCTGATCTGAGCATTCAGCTAACAGAGTTAAACCATACTTTTGATTGAGCAGTTTTGAAACACTCTGTCTGTAGAAAATGCAACTGGACATTCGTAGCGCTAAGTGGGTAATAGTGGAAAAAAGAATATATTCAAATATAAGCTACACAGAAGCATTGTATGAAACTTCTTTCTGTTCTGTGCATTCAACTAACAGAGTTGAAACTTACTTTTGATTGAGCCTTTCTGAAACACTCTTTCTGTAGAAACTGCAATTGGACATTCTGAGCGCTAAGAGGAATCTATTGGGGAAAATAATATCTTCAAATAAAAACTACACAGAAGCATTGTGTGAAACTTATTTCTGATATGTTCATTAAGCTAACAGAATTAAACCATACTTTTGATTGCGCAGTTCTGAACACTCTTTCTGTAGAAAATGCAAGTGGACATTCGGAGCGCTAAGAGGGTAATAGTGGAAAAAGGAATATATTCAAATATAAACTACACAGTAGCATTCTGTGAAAATTCTTTCTGTTCTGTGCATTCAACTAACAGAGTTGAACCCTACTTTTGATTGAGCCGTTCTGAAACACTCTTTCTGTAGAAACTGCAATTGGACATGCTAAGCGCTAAGAGGCCTACATTGGGAAAATAATATCTTCAAATAAAAACTACACAGATGCATTCTGTGAAACTTATTTCTGATCTGTAAATTCAGTTAACAGAGATAAAACATATTTTTGATTGAGCAGTTATGAAACACTCTTTCTGTAGAAAATGCAAGTGGAGATTCGGAGCGCTAAGAGGGTAATAGTGGAAAAAGGAATGTCTCCAAATATAAACTACACAGAATCATTCTGTGAAACTTCTTTCTGATCTGTGCATTCAGCTATCAGGGTTAAACCATACTTTTGATTGAGCAGATCTGAACACTCTTTCTGTAGAAAATGCAACTGGACATTTGGAGCGCTAAGAGAGTAGTAGTGGAAAAAGGAATATATTCAAATATAAACTACACAGAAGCATTCTGTGAAACTTCTTTCTGATCTGAGCATTCAGCTAACAGAGTTAAACCATACTTTTGATTGAGCAGTTTTGAAACACTCTGTCTGTAGAAAATGCAACTGGACATTCGTAGCGCTAAGTGGGTAATAGTGGAAAAAAGAATATGTTCAAATATAAACTACACAGAAGCATTGTATGAAACTTCTTTCTGTTCTGTGCATTCAACTAACAGAGTTGAACCTTACATTTGATTGAGCCGTTCTGAAACACTCTTTCTGTAGAAACTGCAATTGCACATTCTGAGCGCTAAGAGGCCTATATTGGGAAAAAGAATGTCTACAAATAAAAACTACACAGAAGAATTGTGTGAAACTTCTTTCTGTTCTGTTTGTTCAACTAAAAGAGTTGAACCTTAGTTTTGATTGAGCCGTTCTGAAACACTCTTTCTGTAGAAAATGCAAGTGGAGATTCGGAGCGCTAAGAGGGTAATAGTGGAAAAAGGAATGTCTCCAAATATAAACTACACAGAATCATTCTGTGAAACTTCTTTCTGATCTGTGCATTCAGCTAACAGAGTTAAACCATACTTTTGATTGAGCAGATCTGAACACTCTTTCTGTAGAAAATGCAACTGGACATTTGGAGCGCTAAGAGAGTTGTAGTGGAAAAAGGAATATATTCAAATATAAACTACACAGAAGCATTCTGTGAAACTTCTTTCTGATCTGAGCATTCAGCTAACAGAGTTAAACCATACTTTTGATTGAGCAGTTTTGAAACACTCTGTCTGTAGAAAATGCAACTGGACATTCGTAGCGCTAAGTGGGTAATAGTGGAAAAAAGAATATGTTCAAATATAAGCTACACAGAAGCATTGTATGAAACTTCTTTCTGTTCTGTGCATTCAACTAACAGAGTTGAACCTTAGTTTTGATTGAGCCGTTCTGAAACACTCTTTCTGTAGAAACTGCAATTGGACATTCTGAGCGCTAAGAGGCCTATATTGGGAAAAAGAATGTCTACAAATAAAAACTACACAGAAGAATTGTGTGAAACTTCTTTCTGTTCTGTTTGTTCAACTAAAAGAGTTGAACCTTAGTTTTGATTGAGCCGTTCTGAAACACTCTTTCTGTAGAAAATGCAAGTGGAGATTCGGAGCGCTAAGAGGGTAATAGTGGAAAAAGGAATGTCTCCAAATATAAACTACACAGAATCATTCTGTGAAACTTCTTTCTGATCTGTGCATTCAGCTAACAGAGTTAAACCATACTTTTGATTGAGCAGATCTGAACACTCTTTCTGTAGAAAATGCAACTGGACATTTGGAGCGCTAAGAGAGTAGTAGTGGAAAAAGGAATATATTCAAATATAAACTACACAGAAGCATTCTGTGAAACTTCTTTCTGATCTGAGCATTCAGCTAACAGAGTTAAACCATACTTTTGATTGAGCAGTTTTGAAACACTCTGTCTGTAGAAAATGCAACTGGACATTCGTAGCGCTAAGTGGGTAATAGTGGAAAAAAGAATATGTTCAAATATAAGCTACACAGAAGCATTGTATGAAACTTCTTTCTGTTCTGTGCATTCAACTAACAGAGTTGAACCTTACTTTTGATTGAGCCTTTCTGAAACACTCTTTCTGTAGAAACTGCAATTGGACATTCTGAGCGCTAAGAGTCCTCTATTGGGAAAAATAATATCTTCAAATAAAAACTACACAGAAGCATTGTGTGAAACTTATTTCTGATATGTTCATTAAGCTAACAGAGTTAAACCATACTTTTGATTGCGCAGTTCTGAACACTCTTTCTGTAGAAAATGCAAGTGGACATTCGGAGCGCTAAGAGGGTAATAGTGGAAAAAGGAATATATTCAAATATAAACTACAAAGTAGCATTCTGTGAAAATTCTTTCTGTTCTGTGCATTCAACTAACAGAGTTGAACCCTACTTTTGATTGAGCCGTTCTGAAACTCTCTTTCTGTAGAAACTGCAATTGGACATGCTAAGCGCTAAGAGGCCTACATTGGGAAAAAGAATATCTTCAAATAAAAACTACACAGATGCATTCTGTGAAACTTATTTCTGATCTGTAAATTCAGTTAACAGAGATAAAACATATTTTTGATTGAGCAGTTATGAAACACTCTTTTTGTAGAAAATGCAAGTGGAGATTCGGAGCGCTAAGAGGGTAATAGTGGAAAAAGAAATGTCTTCAAATATAAATTACACAGAATCATTCGGTGAAACTTCTTTCTGATCTGTGCATTCAGCTAACAGAGTTAAACCATACTTTTGATTGAGCAGATCTGAACACTCTTTCTGTAGAAAATGCAACTGGACATTTGGAGCGCTAAGAGAGTAGTAGTGGAAAAAGGAATATATTCAAATATAAACGACACAGAAGCATTCTGTGAAACTTCTTTCTGATCTGAGCATTCAGCTAACAGAGTTAAACCATACTTTTGATTGAGCAGTTTTGAAACACTCTGTCTGTAGAAAATGCAACTGGACATTCGTAGCGCTAAGTGGGTAATAGTGGAAAAAAGTATATGTTCAAATATAAACTACACAGAAGCATTGTATGAAACTTCTTTCTGTTCTGTGCATTCAACTAACAGAGTTGAACCTTACTTTTGATTGAGCCGTTCTGAAACACTCTTTCTGTAGAAACTGCAATTGGACATTCTGAGCGCTAAGAGACCTATATTGGGAAAAAGAATGTCTACAAATAAAAACTACACAGAAAAATTGTGTGAAACTTCTTTCTGTTCTGTTTGTTCAACTAAAAGAGTTGAACCTTAGTTTTGATTGAGCCATTCTGAAACACCTTTTCTGTAGAAAATGCAAGTGGAGATTCGGAGCGCTAAGAGGGTAATAGTGGAAAAAGGAATGTCTCCAAATATAAACTACACAGAATCATTCTGTGAAACTTCTTTCTGATCTGTGCATTCAGCTAACAGAGTTAAACCATACTTTTGATTGAGCAGATCTGAACACTCTTTCTGTAGAAAATGCAACTGGACATTTGGAGCGCTAAGAGAGTAGTAGTGGAAAAAGTAATATATTCAAATATAAACTACACAGAAGCATTCTGTGAAACTTCTTTCTGATCTGAGCATTCAGCTAACAGAGTTAAACCATACTTTTGATTGAGCAGTTTTGAAACACTCTGTCTGTAGAAAATGCAACTGGACATTCGTAGCGCTAAGTGGGTAATAGTGGAAAAAAGAATATATTCAAATATAAGCTACACAGAAGCATTGTATGAAACTTCTTTCTGTTCTGTGCATTCAACTAACAGAGTTGAAACTTACTTTTGATTGAGCCTTTCTGAAACACTCTTTCTGTAGAAACTGCAATTGGACATTCTGAGCGCTAAGAGGAATCTATTGGGGAAAATAATATCTTCAAATAAAAACTACACAGAAGCATTGTGTGAAACTTATTTCTGATATGTTCATTAAGCTAACAGAATTAAACCATACTTTTGATTGCGCAGTTCTGAACACTCTTTCTGTAGAAAATGCAAGTGGACATTCGGAGCGCTAAGAAGGTAATAGTGGAAAAAGGAATATATTCAAATATAAACTACACAGTAGCATTCTGTGAAAATTCTTTCTGTTCTGTGCATTCAACTAACAGAGTTGAACCCTACTTTTGATTGAGCCGTTCTGAAACACTCTTTCTGTAGAAACTGCAATTGGACATGCTAAGCGCTAAGAGGCCTACATTGGGAAAATAATATCTTCAAATAAAAACTACACAGATGCATTCTGTGAAACTTATTTCTGATCTGTAAATTCAGTTAACAGAGATAAAACATATTTTTGATTGAGCAGTTATGAAACACTCTTTCTGTAGAAAATGCAAGTGGAGATTCGGAGCGCTAAGAGGGTAATAGTGGAAAAAGGAATGTCTCCAAATATAAACTACACAGAATCATTCTGTGAAACTTCTTTCTGATCTGTGCATTCAGCTATCAGAGTTAAACCATACTTTTGATTGAGCAGATCTGAACACTCTTTCTGTAGAAAATGCAACTGGACATTTGGAGCGCTAAGAGAGTAGTAGTGGAAAAAGGAATATATTCAAATATAAACTACACAGAAGCATTCTGTGAAACTTCTTTCTGATCTGAGCATTCAGCTAACAGAGTTAAACCATACTTTTGATTGAGCAGTTTTGAAACACTCTGTCTGTAGAAAATGCAACTGGACATTCGTAGCGCTAAGTGGGTAATAGTGGAAAAAAGAATATGTTCAAATATAAACTACACAGAAGCATTGTATGAAACTTCTTTCTGTTCTGTGCATTCAACTAACAGAGTTGAACCTTACATTTGATTGAGCCGTTCTGAAACACTCTTTCTGTAGAAACTGCAATTGCACATTCTGAGCGCTAAGAGGCCTATATTGGGAAAAAGAATGTCTACAAATAAAAACTACACAGAAGAATTGTGTGAAACTTCTTTCTGTTCTGTTTGTTCAACTAAAAGAGTTGAACCTTAGTTTTGATTGAGCCGTTCTGAAACACTCTTTCTGTAGAAAATGCAAGTGGAGATTCGGAGCGCTAAGAGGGTAATAGTGGAAAAAGGAATGTCTCCAAATATAAACTACACAGAATCATTCTGTGAAACTTCTTTCTGATCTGTGCATTCAGCTAACAGAGTTAAACCATACTTTTGATTGAGCAGATCTGAACACTCTTTCTGTAGAAAATGCAACTGGACATTTGGAGCGCTAAGAGAGTTGTAGTGGAAAAAGGAATATATTCAAATATAAACTACACAGAAGCATTCTGTGAAACTTCTTTCTGATCTGAGCATTCAGCTAACAGAGTTAAACCATACTTTTGATTGAGCAGTTTTGAAACACTCTGTCTGTAGAAAATGCAACTGGACATTCGTAGCGCTAAGTGGGTAATAGTTGAAAAAAGAATATGTTCAAATATAAGCTACACAGAAGCATTGTATGAAACTTCTTTCTGTTCTGTGCATTCAACTAACAGAGTTGAACCTTAGTTTTGATTGAGCCGTTCTGAAACACTCTTTCTGTAGAAACTGCAATTGGACATTCTGAGCGCTAAGAGGCCTATATTGGGAAAAAGAATGTCTACAAATAAAAACTACACAGAAGAATTGTGTGAAACTTCTTTCTGTTCTGTTTGTTCAACTAAAAGAGTTGAACCTTAGTTTTGATTGAGCCGTTCTGAAACACTCTTTCTGTAGAAAATGCAAGTGGAGATTCGGAGCGCTAAGAGGGTAATAGTGGAAAAAGGAATGTCTCCAAATATAAACTACACAGAATCATTCTGTGAAACTTCTTTCTGATCTGTGCATTCAGCTATCAGAGTTAAACCATACTTTTGATTGAGCAGATCTGAACACTCTTTCTGTAGAAAATGCAACTGGACATTTGGAGCGCTAAGAGAGTAGTAGTAGAAAAAGGAATATATTCAAATATAAACTACACAGAAGCATTCTGTGAAACTTCTTTCTGATCTGAGCATTCAGCTAACAGAGTTAAACCATACTTTTGATTGAGCAGTTTTGAAACACTCTGTCTGTAGAAAATGCAACTGGACATTCGTAGCGCTAAGTGGGTAATAGTGGAAAAAAGAATATGTTCAAATATAAACTACACAGAAGCATTGTATGAAACTTCTTTCTGTTCTGTGCATTCAACTAACAGAGTTGAACCTTACTTTTGATTGAGCCGTTCTGAAACACTCTTTCTGTAGAAACTGCAATTGGACATTCTGAGCGCTAAGAGGCCTATATTGGGAAAAAGAATGTCTACAAATAAAAACTACACAGAAGAATTGTGTGAAACTTCTTTCTGTTCTGTTTGTTCAACTAAAAGAGTTGAACCTTAGTTTTGATTGAGCCGTTCTGAAACACTCTTTCTGTAGAAAATGCAAGTGGAGATTCGGAGCGCTAAGAGGGTAATAGTGGAAAAAGGAATGTCTCCAAATATAAACTACACAGAATCATTCTGTGAAACTTCTTTCTGATCTGTGCATTCAGCTAACAGAGTTAAACCATACTTTTGATTGAGCAGATCTGAACACTCTTTCTGTAGAAAATGCAACTGGACATTTGGAGCGCTAAGAGAGTTGTAGTGGAAAAAGGAATATATTCAAATATAAACTACACAGAAGCATTCTGTGAAACTTCTTTCTGATCTGAGCATTCAGCTAACAGAGTTAAACCATACTTTTGATTGAGCAGTTTTGAAACACTCTGTCTGTAGAAAATGCAACTGGACATTCGTAGCGCTAAGTGGGTAATAGTGGAAAAAAGAATATGTTCAAATATAAGCTACACAGAAGCATTGTATGAAACTTCTTTCTGTTCTGTGCATTCAACTAACAGAGTTGAACCTTACTTTTGATTGAGCCTTTCTGAAACACTCTTTCTGTAGAAACTGCAATTGGACATTCTGAGCGCTAAGAGGCCTCTATTGGGAAAAATAATATCTTCAAATAAAAACTACACAGAAGCATTGTGTGAAACTTATTTCTGATATGTTCATTAAGCTAACAGAGTTAAACCATACTTTTGATTGCGCAGTTCTGAACACTCTTTCTGTAGAAAATGCAAGTGGACATTCGGAGCGCTAAGAGGGTAATAGTGGAGAAAGGAATATATTCAAATATAAACTACACAGTAGCATTCTGTGAAAATTATTTCTGTTGTGTGCATTCAACTAACAGAGTTGAACCTTACTTTTGATTGAGCCGTTCTGAAACACTCTTTCTGTAGAAACTGCAATTGTACATGCTAAGCGCTAAGAGGCCTACATTGGGAAAAAGAATATCTTCAAATAAAAACTACACAGATGCATTCTGTGAAACTTATTTCTGATCTGTAAATTCAGTTAACAGAGATAAAATATATTTTTGATTGAGCAGTTATGAAACACTCTTTTTGTAGAAAATGCAAGTGGAGATTCGGAGCGCTAAGAGGGTAATAGTGGAAAAAGGAATGTCTTCAAATATAAACTACACAGAATCATTCGGTGAAACTTCTTTCTGATCTGTGCATTCAGCTAACAGAGTTAAACCATACTTTTGATTGAGCAGATCTGAACACTCTTTCTGTAGAAAATGCAACTGGACGATTGGAGCGCTAAGAGCGTAGTAGTGGAAAAAGGAATATATTCAAATATAAACTACACAGAAGCATTCTGTGAAACTTCTTTCTGATCTGAGCATTCAGCTAACAGAGTTAAACCATACTTTTGATTGAGCAGTTTTGAAACACTCTGTCTGTAGAAAATGCAACTGGACATTCGTAGCGCTAAGTGGGTAATAGTGGAAAAAAGAATATGTTCAAATATAAGCTACACAGAAGCATTGTATGAAACTTCTTTCTGTTCTGTGCATTCAACTAACAGAGTTGAACCTTACATTTGATTGAGCCTTTCTGAAACACTCTTTCTGTAGAAACTGCAATTGGACATTCTGAGCGCTAAGAGGCCTCTATTGGGAAAAATAATATCTTCAAATAAAAACTACACAGAAGCATTGTGTGAAACTTATTTCTGATATGTTCATTAAGCTAACAGAGTTAAACCATACTTTTGATTGCGCAGTTCTGAACACTCTTTCTGTAGAAAATGCAAGTGGACATTCGGAGCGCTAAGAGGGTAATAGTGGAGAAAGGAATATATTCAAATATAAACTACACAGTAGCATTCTGTGAAAATTATTTCTGTTGTGTGCATTCAACTAACAGAGTTGAACCTTACTTTTGATTGAGCCGTTCTGAAACACTCTTTCTGTAGAAACTGCAATTGTACATGCTAAGCGCTAAGAGGCCTACATTGGGAAAAAGAATATCTTCAAATAAAAACTACACAGATGCATTCTGTGAAACTTATTTCTGATCTGTAAATTCAGTTAACAGAGATAAAATATATTTTTGATTGAGCAGTTATGAAACACTCTTTTTGTAGAAAATGCAAGTGGAGATTCGGAGCGCTAAGAGGGTAATAGTGGAAAAAGGAATGTCTTCAAATATAAACTACACAGAATCATTCGGTGAAACTTCTTTCTGATCTGTGCATTCAGCTAACAGAGTTAAACCATACTTTTGATTGAGCAGATCTGAACACTCTTTCTGTAGAAAATGCAACTGGACGATTGGAGCGCTAAGAGCGTAGTAGTGGAAAAAGGAATATATTCAAATATAAACTACACAGAAGCATTCTGTGAAACTTCTTTCTGATCTGAGCATTCAGCTAACAGAGTTAAACCATACTTTTGATTGAGCAGTTTTGAAACACTCTGTCTGTAGAAAATGCAACTGGACATTCGTAGCGCTAAGTGGGCAATAGTGGAAAAAAGAATATGTTCAAATATGAACTACACAGAAGCACTGTATGAAACTTCTTTCTGTTCTGTGCATTCAACTAACAGAGTTGAACCTTACTTTTGATTGAGCCGTTCTGAAACACTCTTTCTGTAGAAACTGCAATTGGACATGCTAAGCGCTAAGAGGCCTACATTGGGAAAAAGAATATCTTCAAATAAAAACTACACAGATGCATTCTGTGAAACTTATTTCTGATCTGTAAATTCAGTTAACAGAGATAAAACATATTTTTGATTGAGCATTTATGAAACACTCTTTTTGTAGAAAATGCAAGTGGAGATTCGGAGCGCTAAGAGGGTAATAGTGGAAAAAGTAATGTCTTCAAATATAAACTACACAGAATCATTCGGTGAAACTTCTTTCTGATCTGTGCATTCAGCTAACAGAGTTAAACCATACTTTTGATTGAGCAGATCTGAACACTCTTTCTGTAGAAAATGCAACTGGACATTTGGAGCGCTAAGAGCGTAGTAGTGGAAAAAGGAATATATTCAAATATAAACTACACAGAAGCATTCTGTGAAACTTCTTTCTGATCTGAGCATTCAGCTAACAGAGTTAAACCATACTTTTGATTGCGCAGTTCTGAAACACTCTGTCTGTAGAAAATACAACTGGACATTCGTAGCGCTAAGTGGGTAATAGTGGAAAAAAGAGTATGTTCAAATATGAACTACACAGAAGTATTGTATGAAACTACTTTCTGTTCTGTGCATTCTACTAACAGAGTTGAACCTTACTTTTGATTGAGCCTTTCTGAAACACTCTTTCTGTAGAAACTGCAATTGGACATTCTGAGCGCTAAGAGGCCTATATTGGGAAAAAGAATGTCTACAAATAAAAGCTACACAGAAGAATTGTGTGAAACTTCTTTCTGTTCTGTTTGTTCAACTAAAAGAGTTGAACCTTAGTTTTGATTGAGCCGTTCTGAAACACTCTTTCTGTAGAAAATGCAAGTGGAGATTCGGAGCGCTAAGAGGTTAATAGTGGAAAAAGGAATGTCTCCAAATATAAACTACACAGAATCATTCTGTGAAACTTCTTTCTGATCTGTGCATTCAGCTCACAGAGTTAAACCATACTTTTGATTGAGCAGATCTGAACACTCTTTCTGTAGAAAATGCAACTGGACATTTGGAGCGCTAAGAGAGTAGTAGTGGAAAAAGGAATATATTCAAATATAAACTACACAGAAGCATTCTGTGAAACTTCTTTCTGATCTGAGCATTCAGCTAACAGAGTTAAACCATACTTTTGATTGAGCAGTTTTGAAACACTCTGTCTGTAGAAAATGCAACTGGACATTCGTAGCGCTAAGTGGGTAATAGTGGAAAAAAGAATATGTTCAAATATAAACTACACAGAAGCATTGTATGAAACTACTTTCTGTTCTGTGCATTCAACTAACAGAGTTGAACCTTACTTTTGATTGAGCCTTTCTGAAACACTCTTTCTGTAGAAACTGCAATTGGACATTCTGAGCGCTAAGATGCCTCTATTGGGAAAAATAATATCTTCAAATAAAAACTACACAGAAGCATTGTGTGAAACTTATTTCTGATATGTTCATTAAGCTAACAGAGTTAAACCATACTTTTGATTGCGCAGTTCTGAACACTCTTTCTGTAGAAAATGCAAGTGGACATTCGGAGCGCTAAGAGGGTAATAGTGGAGAAAGGAATATATTCAAATATAAACTACACAGTAGCATTCTGTGAAAATTATTTCTGTTGTGTGCATTCAACTAACAGAGTTGAACCTTACTTTTGATTGAGCCGTTCTGAAACACTCTGTAGAAACTGCAATTGGACATGCTAAGCGCTAAGAGGCCTACATTGGGAAAAAGAATATCTTCAAATAAAAACTACACAGATGCATTCTGTGAAACTTATTTCTGATCTGTAAATTCAGTTAACAGAGATAAATCATATTTTTGATTGAGCAGTTATGAAACACTCTTTTTGTAGAAAATGCAAGTGGAGATTCGGAGCGCT
Organism: Symphalangus syndactylus; assembly: GCF_028878055.3. Classification (NCBI taxonomy): domain Eukaryota; kingdom Metazoa; phylum Chordata; class Mammalia; order Primates; family Hylobatidae; genus Symphalangus; species Symphalangus syndactylus. The sequence continues at coordinate 4,555,989 of NC_072445.2, read as the reverse complement.
AAGAGGGTAATAGTGGAAAAAGGAATGTCTTCAAATATAAACTACACAGAATCATTCGGTGAAACTTCTTTCTGATCTGTGCATTCAGCTAACAGAGTTAAACCATACTTTTGATTGAGCAGATCTGAACACTCTTTCTGTAGAAAATGCAACTGGACGATTGGAGCGCTAAGAGCGTAGTAGTGGAAAAAGGAATATATTCAAATATAAACTACACAGAAGCATTCTGTGAAACTTCTTTCTGATCTGAGCATTCAGCTAACAGAGTTAAACCATACTTTTGATTGAGCAGTTTTGAAACACTCTGTCTGTAGAAAATGCAACTGGACATTCGTAGCGCTAAGTGGGCAATAGTGGAAAAAAGAATATGTTCAAATATGAACTACACAGAAGCATTGTATGAAACTTCTTTCTGTTCTGTGCATTCAACTAACAGAGTTGAACCTTACATTTGATTGAGCCTTTCTGAAACACTCTTTCTTTAGAAACTGCAATTGGACATTCTGAGCGCTAAGAGGCCTATATTGGGAAAAAGAATGTCTACAAATAAAAGCTACACAGAAGAATTGTGTGAAACTTCTTTCTTTTCTGTTTGTTCAACTAAAAGAGTTGAACCTTAGTTTTGATTGAGCCGTTCTGAAACACTCTTTCTTTAGAAAATGCAAGTGGAGATTCGGAGCGCTAAGAGGGTAATAGTGGAAAAAGGAATGTCTCCAAATATAAACTACACAGAATCATTCTGTGAAACTTCTTTCTGATCTGTGCATTCAGCTAACAGAGTTAAACCATACTTTTGATTGAGCAGATCTGAACACTATTTCTGTAGAAAATGCAACTGGACATTTGGAGCGCTAAGAGAGTAGTAGTGGAAAAAGGAATATATTCAAATATAAACTACACAGAAGCATTCTGTGAAACTTCTTTCTGATCTGAGCATTCAGCTAACAGAGTTAAACCATACTTTTGATTGAGCAGTTTTGAAACACTCTGTCTGTAGAAAATGCAACTGGACATTCGTAGCGCTAAGTGGGTAATAGTGGAAAAAAGAATATGTTCAAATATAAACTACACAGAAGCATTGTATGAAACTTCTTTCTGTTCTGTGCATTCAACTAACAGAGTTGAACCTTACTTTTGATTGAGCCTTTCTGAAACACTCTTTCTGTAGAAACTGCAATTGGACATTCTGAGCGCTAAGAGGCCTCTATTGGGAAAAATAATATCTTCAAATAAAAACTACACAGAAGCATTGTGTGAAACTTATTTCTGATATGTTCATTAAGCTAACAGAGTTAAACCATACTTTTGATTGCGCAGTTCTGAACACTCTTTCTGTAGAAAATGCAAGTGGACATTCGGAGCGCTAAGAGGGTAATAGTGGAGAAAGGAATATATTCAAATATAAACTACACAGTAGCATTCTGTGAAAATTATTTCTGTTGTGTGCATTCAACTAACAGAGTTGAACCTTACTTTTGATTGAGCCGTTCTGAAACACTCTTTCTGTAGAAACTGCAATTGGACATGCTAAGCGCTAAGAGGCCTACATTGGGAAAAAGAATATCTTCAAATAAAAACTACACAGATGCATTCTGTGAAACTTATTTCTGATCTGTAAATTCAGTTAACAGAGATAAAACATATTTTTGATTGAGCAGTTATGAAACACTCTTTTTGTAGAAAATGCAAGTGGAGATTCGGAGCGCTAAGAGGGTAATAGTGGAAAAAGGAATGTCTTCAAATATAAACTACACAGAATCATTCGGTGAAACTTCTTTCTGATCTGTGCATTCAGCTAACAGAGTTAAACCATACTTTTGATTGAGCAGATCTGAACACTCTTTCTGTAGAAAATGCAACTGGACATTTGGAGCGCTAAGAGCGTAGTAGTGGAAAAAGGAATATATTCAAATATAAACTACACAGAAGCATTCTGTGAAACTTCTTTCTGATCTGAGCATTCAGCTAACAGAGTTAAACCATACTTTTGATTGAGCAGTTTTGAAACACTCTGTCTGTAGAAAATACAACTGGACATTCGTAGCGCTATGTGGGTAATAGTGGAAAAAAGAGTATGTTCAAATATGAACTACACAGAAGCATTGTATGAAATTTCTTTCTGTTCTGTGCATTCTACTAACAGAGTTGAACCTTACTTTTGATTGAGCCTTTCTGAAACACTCTTTCTGTAGAAACTGCAATTGGACATTCTGAGCGCTAAGAGGCCTATATTGGGAAAAAGTATGTCTACAAATAAAAGCTACACAGAAGAATTGTGTGAAACTTCTTTCTGTTCTGTTTGTTCAACTAAAAGAGTTGAACCTTAGTTTTGATTGAGCCGTTCTGAAACACTCTTTCTGTAGAAAATGCAAGTGGAGATTCGGAGCGCTAAGAGGGTAATAGTGGAAAAAGGAATGTCTCCAAATATAAACTACACAGAATCATTCTGTGAAACTTCTTTCTGATCTGTGCATTCAGCTAACAGAGTTAAACCATACTTTTGATTGAGCAGATCTGAACACTCTTTCTGTAGAAAATGCAACTGGACATTTGGAGCGCTACGAGAGTAGTAGTGGAAAAAGGAATATATTCAAATATAAACTACACAGAAGCATTCTGTGAAACTTCTTTCTGATCTGAGCATTCAGCTAACAGAGTTAAACCATACTTTTGATTGCGCAGTTCTGAACACTCTTTCTGTAGAAAATGCAAGTGGACATTCGGAGCGCTAAGAGGGTAATAGTGGAGAAAGGAATATATTCAAATATAAACTACACAGTAGCATTCTGTGAAAATTATTTCTGTTGTGTGCATTCAACTAACAGAGTTGAACCTTACTTTTGATTGAGCCATTCTGAAACACTCTTTCTGTAGAAACTGCAATTGGACATGCTAAGCGCTAAGAGGCCTACATTGGGAAAAAGAATATCTTCAAATAAAAACTACACAGATGCATTCTGTGAAACTTATTTCTGATCTGTAAATTCAGTTAACAGAGATAAAATATATTTTTGATTGAGCAGTTATGAAACACTCTTTTTGTAGAAAATGCAAGTGGAGATTCGGAGCGCTAAGAGGGTAATAGTGGAAAAAGGAATGTCTTCAAATATAAACTACACAGAATCATTCGGTGAAACTTCTTTCTGATCTGTGCATTCAGCTAACAGAGTTAAACCATACTTTTGATTGAGCAGATCTGAACACTCTTTCTGTAGAAAATGCAACTGGACGATTGGAGCGCTAAGAGCGTAGTAGTGGAAAAAGGAATATATTCAAATATAAACTACACAGAAGCATTCTGTGAAACTTCTTCCTGATCTGAGCATTCAGCTAACAGAGTTAAACCATACTTTTGATTGAGCAGTTTTGAAACACTCTGTCTGTAGAAAATGCAACTGGACTTTCGTAGCGCTAAGTGGGCAATAGTGGAAAAAAGAATATGTTCAAATATGAACTACACAGAAGCATTGTATGAAACTTCTTTCTGTTCTGTGCATTCAACTAACAGAGTTGAACCTTACTTTTGATTGAGCCGTTCTGAAACACTCTTTCTGTAGAAACTTCAATTGGACATGCTAAGCGCTAAGAGGCCTACATTGGGAAAAAGAATATCTTCAAATAAAAACTACACAGATGCATTCTGTGAAACTTATTTCTGATCTGTAAATTCAGTTAACAGAGATAAAACATATTTTTGATTGAGCATTTATGAAACACTCTTTTTGTAGAAAATGCAAGTGGAGATTCGGAGCGCTAAGAGGGTAATAGTGGAAAAAGGAATGTCTTCAAATATAAACTACACAGAATCATTCGGTGAAACTTCTTTCTGATCTGTGCATTCAGCTAACAGAGTTAAACCATATTTTGATTGAGCAGATCTGAACACTTTTTCTGTAGAAAATGCAACTGGACATTTGGAGCGCTAAGAGCGTAGTAGTGGAAAAAGGAATATATTCAAATATAAACTACACAGAAGCATTCTGTGAAACTTCTTTCTGATCTGAGCATTCAGCTAACAGAGTTAAACCATACTTTTGATTGAGCAGTTTTGAAACACTCTGTCTGTAGAAAATACAACTGGACATTCGTAGCGCTAAGTGGGTAATAGTGGAAAAAAGAGTATGTTCAAATATGAACTACACAGAAGCATTGTATGAAACTTCTTTCTGTTCTGTGCATTCTACTAACAGGGTTGAACCTTACTTTTGATTGAGCCTTTCTGAAACACTCTTTCTGTAGAAACTGCAATTGGACATTCTGAGCGCTAAGAGGCCTATATTGGGAAAAAGAATGTCTACAAATAAAAGCTACACAGAAGAATTGTGTGAAACTTCTTTCTGTTCTGTTTGTTCAACTAAAAGAGTTGAACCTTAGTTTTGATTGAGCCGTTCTGAAACACTCTTTCTGTAGAAAATGCAAGTGGAGATTCGGAGCGCTAAGAGGGTAATAGTGGAAAAAGGAATGTCTCCAAATATAAACTACACAGAATCATTCTGTGAAACTTCTTTCTGATCTGTGCATTCAGCTAACAGAGTTAAACCATACTTTTGATTGAGCAGATCTGAACACTCTTTCTGTAGAAAATGCAACTGGACATTTGGAGCGCTAAGAGAGTAGTAGTGGAAAAAGGAATATATTCAAATATAAACTACACAGAAGCATTCTGTGAAACTTCTTTCTGATCTGAGCATTCAGCTAACAGAGTTAAACCATACTTTTGATTGAGCAGTTTTGAAACACTCTGTCTGTAGAAAATGCAACTGGACATTCGTAGCGCTAAGTGGGTAATAGTGGAAAAAAGAATATGTTCAAATATAAACTACACAGAAGCATTGTATGAAACTTCTTTCTGTTCTGTGCATTCAACTAACAGAGTTGAACCTTACTTTTGATTGAGCCTTTCTGAAACACTCTTTCTGTAGAAACTGCAATTGGACATTCTGAGCGCTAAGAGGCCTCTATTGGGAAAAATAATATCTTCAAATAAAAACTACACAGAAGCATTGTGTGAAACTTATTTCTGATATGTTCATTAAGCTAACAGAGTTAAACCATACTTTTGATTGCGCAGTTCTGAACACTCTTTCTGTAGAAAATGCAAGTGGACATTCGGAGCGCTAAGAGGGTAATAGTGGAGAAAGGAATATATTCAAATATAAACTACACAGTAGCATTCTGTGAAAATTATTTCTGTTGTGTGCATTCAACTAACAGAGTTGAACCTTACTTTTGATTGAGCCGTTCTGAAACACTCTTTCTGTAGAAACTGCAATTGGACATGCTAAGCGCTAAGAGGCCTACATTGGGAAAAAGAATATCTTCAAATAAAAACTACACAGATGCATTCTGTGAAACTTATTTCTGATCTGTAAATTCAGTTAACAGAGATAAAACATATTTTTGATTGAGCAGTTATGAAACACTCTTTTTGTAGAAAATGCAAGTGGAGATTCGGAGCGCTAAGAGGGTAATAGTGGAAAAAGGAATGTCTTCAAATATAAACTACACAGAATCATTCGGTGAAACTTCTTTCTGATCTGTGCATTCAGCTAACAGAGTTAAACCATACTTTTGATTGAGCAGATCTGAACACTCTTTCTGTAGAAAATGCAACTGGACGATTGGAGCGCTAAGAGCGTAGTAGTGGAAAAAGGAATATATTCAAATATAAACTACAGAGAAGCATTCTGTGAAACTTCTTTCTGATCTGAGCATTCAGCTAACAGAGTTAAACCATACTTTTGATTGAGCAGTTTTGAAACACTCTGTCTGTAGAAAATGCAACTGGACATTCGTAGCGCTACGTGGGCAATAGTGGAAAAAAGAATATGTTCAAATATGAACTACACAGAAGCATTGTATGAAACTTCTTTCTGTTCTGTGCATTCAACTAACAGAGTTGAACCTTACTTTTGATTGAGCCGTTCTGAAACACTCTTTCTGTAGAAACTGCAATTGGACATGCTAAGCGCTAAGAGGCCTACATTGGGAAAAAGAATATCTTCAAATAAAAACTACACAGATGCATTCTGTGAAACTTATTTCTGATCTGTAAATTCAGTTAACAGAGATAAAACATATTTTTGATTGAGCATTTATGAAACACTCTTTTTGTAGAAAATGCAAGTGGAGATTCGGAGCGCTAAGAGGGTAATAGTGGAAAAAGGAATGTCTTCAAATATAAACTACACAGAATCATTCGGTGAAACTTCTTTCTGATCTGTGCATTCAGCTAACAGAGTTAAACCATACTTTTGATTGAGCAGATCTGAACACTTTTTCTGTAGAAAATGCAACTGGACATTTGGAGCGCTAAGAGCGTAGTAGTGGAAAAAGGAATATATTCAAATATAAACTACACAGAAGCATTCTGTGAAACTTCTTTCTGATCTGAGCATTCAGCTAACAGAGTTAAACCATACTTTTGATTGAGCAGTTTTGAAACACTCTGTCTGTAGAAAATACAACTGGACATTCGTAGCGCTAAGTGGGTAATAGTGGAAAAAAGAGTATGTTCAAATATGAACTACACAGAAGCATTGTATGAAACTTCTTTCTGTTCTGTGCATTCTACTAACAGAGTTGAACCTTACTTTTGATTGAGCCTTTCTGAAACACTCTTTCTGTAGAAACTGCAATTGGACATTCTGAGCGCTAAGAGGCCTATATTGGGAAAAAGAATGTCTACAAATAAAAGCTACACAGAAGAATTGTGTGAAACTTCTTTCTGTTCTGTTTGTTCAACTAAAAGAGTTGAACCTTAGTTTTGATTGAGCCGTTCTGAAACACTCTTTCTGTAGAAAATGCAAGTGGAGATTCGGAGCGCTAAGAGGTTAATAGTGGAAAAAGGAATGTCTCCAAATATAAACTACACAGAATCATTCTGTGAAACTTCTTTCTGATCTGTGCATTCAGCTAACAGAGTTAAACCATACTTTTGATTGAGCAGATCTGAACACTCTTTCTGTAGAAAATGCAACTGGACATTTGGAGCGCTAAGAGAGTAGTAGTGGAAAAAGAATATATTCAAATATAAACTACACAGAAGCATTCTGTGAAACTTCTTTCTGATCTGAGCATTCAGCTAACAGAGTTAAACCATACTTTTGATTGAGCAGTTTTGAAACACTCTGTCTGTAGAAAATGCAACTGGACATTCGTAGCGCTAAGTGGGTAATAGTGGAAAAAAGAATATGTTCAAATATAAACTACACAGAAGCATTGTATGAAACTTCTTTCTGTTCTGTGCATTCAACTAACAGAGTTGAACCTTACTTTTGATTGAGCCTTTCTGAAACACTCTTTCTGTAGAAACTGCAATTGGACATTCTGAGCGCTATGAGGCCTCTATTGGGAAAAATAATATCTTCAAATAAAAACTACACAGAAGCATTGTGTGAAACTTATTTCTGATATGTTCATTAAGCTAACAGAGTTAAACCATACTTTTGATTGCGCAGTTCTGAACACTCTTTCTGTAGAAAATGCAAGTGGACATTCGGAGCGCTAAGAGGGTAATAGTGGAGGAAGGAATATATTCAAATATAAACTACACAGTAGCATTCTGTGAAAATTATTTCTGTTGTGTGCATTCAACTAACAGAGTTGAACCTTACTTTTGATTGAGCCGTTCTGAAACACTCTTTCTGTAGAAACTGCAATTGGACATGCTAAGCGCTAACAGGCCTACATTGGGAAAAAGAATATCTTCAAATAAAAACTACACAGATGCATTCTGTGAAACTTATTTCTGATCTGTAAATTCAGTTAACAGAGATAAAACATATTTTTGATTGAGCAGTTATGAAACACTCTTTTTGTAGAAAATGCAAGTGGAGATTCGGAGCGCTAAGAGGGTAATAGTGGAAAAAGGAATGTCTTCAAATATAAACTACACAGAATCATTCGGTGAAACTTCTTTCTGATCTGTGCATTCAGCTAACAGAGTTAAACCATACTTTTGATTGAGCAGATCTGAACACTCTTTCTGTAGAAAATGCAACTGGACGATTGGAGCGCTAAGAGCGTAGTAGTGGAAAAAGGAATATATTCAAATATAAACTACACAGAAGCATTCTGTGAAACTTCTTTCTGATCTGAGCATTCAGCTAACAGAGTTAAACCATACTTTTGATTGAGCAGTTTTGAAACACTCTGTCTGTAGAAAATGCAACTGGACATTCGTAGCGCTACGTGGGCAATAGTGGAAAAAAGAATATGTTCAAATATGAACTACACAGAAGCATTGTATGAAACTTCTTTCTGTTCTGTGCATTCAACTAACAGAGTTGAACCTTACTTTTGATTGAGCCGTTCTGAAACACTCTTTCTGTAGAAACTGCAATTGGACATGCTAAGCGCTAAGAGGCCTACATTGGGAAAAAGAATATCTTCAAATAAAAACTACACAGATGCATTCTGTGAAACTTATTTCTGATCTGTAAATTCAGTTAACAGAGATAAAACATATTTTTGATTGAGCAGTTATGAAACACTCTTTTTGTAGAAAATGCAAGTGGAGATTCGGAGCGCTAAGAGGGTAATAGTGGAAAAAGGAATGTCTTCAAATATAAACTACACAGAATCATTCGGTGAAACTTCTTTCTGATCTGTGCATTCAGCTAACAGAGTTAAACCATACTTTTGATTGAGCAGATCTGAACACTCTTTCTGTAGAAAACGCAACTGGACATTTGGAGCGCTAAGAGCGTAGTAGTGGAAAAAGGAATATATTCAAATATAAACTACACAGAAGCATTCTGTGAAACTTCTTTCTGATCTGAGCATTCAGCTAACAGAGTTAAACCATACTTTTGATTGAGCAGTTTTGAAACACTCTGTCTGTAGAAAATACAACTGGACATTCGTAGCGCTAAGTGGGTAATAGTGGAAAAAAGAGTATGTTCAAATATGAACTACACAGAAGCATTGTATGAAACTTCTTTCTGTTCTGTGCATTCTACTAACAGAGTTGAACCTTACTTTTGATTGAGCCTTTCTGAAACACTCTTTCTGTAGAAACTGCAATTGGACATTCTGAGCGCTAAGAGGCCTATATTGGGAAAAAGAATGTCTACAAATAAAAGCTACACAGAAGAATTGTGTGAAACTTCTTTCTGTTCTGTTTGTTCAACTAAAAGAGTTGAACCTTAGTTTTGATTGAGCCGTTCTGAAACACGCTTTCTGTAGAAAATGCAAGTGGAGATTCGGAGCGCTAAGAGGTTAATAGTGGAAAAAGGAATGTCTCCAAATATAAACTACACAGAATCATTCTGTGAAACTTCTTTCTGATCTGTGCATTCAGCTAACAGAGTTAAACCATACTTTTGATTGAGCAGATCTGAACACTCTTTCTGTAGAAAATGCAACTGGACATTTGGAGCGCTAAGAGAGTAGTAGTGGAAAAAGGAATATATTCAAATATAAACTACACAGAAGCATTCTGTGAAACTTCTTTCTGATCTGAGCATTCAGCTAACAGAGTTAAACCATACTTTTGATTGAGCAGTTTTGAAACACTCTGTCTGTAGAAAATGCAACTGGACATTCGTAGCGCTAAGTGGGTAATAGTGGAAAAAAGAATATGTTCAAATATAAACTACACAGAAGCATTGTATGAAACTTCTTTCTGTTCTGTGCATTCAACTAACAGAGTTGAACCTTACTTTTGATTGAGCCTTTCTGAAACACTCTTTCTGTAGAAACTGCAATTGGACATTCTGAGCGCTAAGAGGCCTCTATTGGGAAAAATAATATCTTCAAATAAAAACTACACAGAAGCATTGTGTGAAACTTATTTCTGATATGTTCATTAAGCTAACAGAGTTAAACCATACTTTTGATTGCGCAGTTCTGAACACTCTTTCTGTAGAAAATGCAAGTGGACATTCGGAGCGCTAAGAGGGTAATAGTGGAGAAAGGAATATATTCAAATATAAACTACACAGTAGCATTCTGTGAAAATTCTTTCTGTTCTGTGCATTCAACTAACAGAGTTGAACCTTACTTTTGATTGAGCCGTTCTGAAACACTCTTTCTGTAGAAACTGCAATTGGACATGCTAAGCGCTAAGAGGCCTACATTGGGAAAAAGAATATCTTCAAATAAAAACTACACAGATGCATTCTGTGAAACATATTTCTGATCTGTAAATTCAGTTAACAGAGATAAAACATATTTTTGATTGAGCAGTTATGAAACACTCTTTTTGTAGAAAATGCAAGTGGAGATTCGGAGCGCTAAGAGGGTAATAGTGGAAAAAGGAATGTCTTCAAATATAAACTACACAGAATCATTCGGTGAAACTTCTTTCTGATCTGTGCATTCAGCTAACAGAGTTAAACCATACTTTTGATTGAGCAGATCTGAACACTCTTTCTGTAGAAAATGCAACTGGACGATTGGAGCGCTAAGAGCGTAGTAGTGGAAAAAGGAATATATTCAAATATAAACTACACAGAAGCATTCTGTGAAACTTCTTTCTGATCTGAGCATTCAGCTAACAGAGTTAAACCATACTTTTGATTGAGCAGTTTTGAAACACTCTGTCTGTAGAAAATGCAACTGGACATTCGTAGCGCTAAGTGGGTAATAGTGGAAAAAAGAATATGTTCAAATATGAACTACACAGAAGCATTGTATGAAACTTCTTTCTGTTCTGTGCATTCAACTAACAGAGTTGAACCTTACTTTTGATTGAGCCGTTCTGAAACACTCTTTCTGTAGAAACTGCAATTGGACATGCTAAGCGCTAAGAGGCCTACATTGGGAAAAAGAATATCTTCAAATAAAAACTACACAGAAGCATTGTGTGAAACTTATTTCTGATCTGTAAATTCAGTTAACAGAGATAAAACATATTTTTGATTGAGCAGTTATGAAACACTCTTTTTGTAGAAAATGCAAGTGGAGATTCGGAGCGCTAAGAGGGTAATAGTGGAAAAAGGAATGTCTTCAAATATAAACTACACAGAATCATTCGGTGAAACTTCTTTCTGATCTGTGCATTCAGCTAACAGAGTTAAACCATACTTTTGATTGAGCAGATCTGAACACTCTTTCTGTAGAAAATGCAACTGGACATTTGGAGCGCTAAGAGCGTAGTAGTGGAAAAAGGAATATATTCAAATATAAACTACACAGAAGCATTCTGTGAAACTACTTTCTGATCTGAGCATTCAGCTAACAGAGTTAAACCATACTTTTGATTGAGCAGTTTTGAAACACTCTGTCTGTAGAAAATACAACTGGACATTCGTAGCGCTAAGTGGGTAATAGTGGAAAAAAGAATATGTTCAAATATGAACTACACAGAAGCATTGTATGAAACTTCTTTCTGTTCTGTGCATTCTACTAACAGAGTTGAACCTTACTTTTGATTGAGCCTTTCTGAAACACTCTTTCTGTAGAAACTGCAATTGGACATTCTGAGCGCTAAGAGGCCTATATTGGGAAAAAGAATGTCTACAAATAAAAGCTACACAGAAGAATTGTGTGAAACTTGTTTCTGTTCTGTTTGTTCAACTAAAAGAGTTGAACCTTAGTTTTGATTGAGCCGTTCTGAAACACTCTTTCTGTAGAAAATGCAAGTGGAGATTCGGAGCGCTAATAGGGTAATAGTGGAAAAAGGAATGTCTCCAAATATAAACTACACAGAATCATTCTGTGAAACTTCTTTCTGATCTGTGCATTCAGCTAACAGAGTTAAACCATACTTTTGATTGAGCAGATCTGAACACTCTTTCTGTAGAAAATGCAACTGGACATTTGGAGCGCTAAGAGAGTAGTAGTGGAAAAAGGAATATATTCAAATATAAACTACACAGAAGCATTCTGTGAAACTTCTTTCTGATCTGAGCATTCAGCTAACAGAGTTAAACCATACTTTTGATTGAGCAGTTTTGAAACACTCTGTCTGTAGAAAATGCAACTGGACATTCGTAGCGCTAAGTGGGTAATAGTGGAAAAAAGAATATGTTCAAATATAAACTACACAGAAGCATTGTATGAAACTTCTTTCTGTTCTGTGCATTCAACTAACAGAGTTGAACCTTACTTTTGATTGAGCCTTTCTGAAACACTCTTTCTGTAGAAACTGCAATTGGACATTCTGAGCGCTATGAGGCCTCTATTGGGAAAAAAAATATCTTCAAATAAAAACTACACAGAAGCATTGTGTGAAACTTATTTCTGATATGTTCATTAAGCTAACAGAGTTAAACCATACTTTTGATTGCGCAGTTCTGAACACTCTTTCTGTAGAAAATGCAAGTGGACATTCGGAGCGCTAAGAGGGTAATAGTGGAGGAAGGAATATATTCAAATATAAACTACACAGTAGCATTCTGTGAAAATTATTTCTGTTGTGTGCATTCAACTAACAGAGTTGAACCTTACTTTTGATTGAGCCGTTCTGAAACACTCTTTCTGTAGAAACTGCAATTGGACATGCTAAGCGCTAAGAGGCCTACATTGGGAAAAAGAATATCTTCAAATAAAAACTACACAGATGCATTCTGTGAAACTTATTTCTGATCTGTAAATTCAGTTAACAGAGATAAAACATATTTTTGATTGAGCAGTTATGAAACACTCTTTTTCTAGAAAATGCAAGTGGAGATTCAGAGCGCTAAGAGGGTAATAGTGGAAAAAGGAATGTCTTCAAATATAAACTACACAGAATCATTCGGTGAAACTTCTTTCTGATCTTTGCATTCAGCTAACAGAGTTAAACCATACTTTTGATTGAGCAGATCTGAACACTCTTTCTGTAGAAAATGCAACTGGACGATTGGAGCGCTAAGAGCGTAGTAGTGGAAAAAGGAATATATTCAAATATAAACTACACAGAAGCATTCTGTGAAACTTCTTTCTGATCTGAGCATTCAGCTAACAGAGTTAAACCATACTTTTGATTGAGCAGTTTTGAAACACTCTGTCTGTAGAAAATGCAACTGGACATTCGTAGCGCTACGTGGGCAATAGTGGAAAAAAGAATATGTTCAAATATGAACTACACAGAAGCATTGTATGAAACTTCTTTCTGTTCTGTGCATTCAACTAACAGAGTTGAACCTTACTTTTGATTGAGCCGTTCTGAAACACTCTTTCTGTAGAAACTGCAATTGGACATGCTAAGCGCTAAGAGGCCTACATTGGGAAAAAGAATATCTTCAAATAAAAACTACACAGATGCATTCTGTGAAACTTATTTCTGATCTGTAAATTCAGTTAACAGAGATAAAACATATTTTTGATTGAGCAGTTATGAAACACTCTTTTTGTAGAAAATGCAAGTGGAGATTCGGAGCGCTAAGAGGGTAATAGTGGAAAAAGGAATGTCTTCAAATATAAACTACACAGAATCATTCGGTGAAACTTCTTTCTGATCTGTGCATTCAGCTAACAGAGTTAAACCATACTTTTGATTGAGCAGATCTGAACACTCTTTCTGTAGAAAATGCAACTGGACATTTGGAGCGCTAAGAGCGTAGTAGTGGAAAAAGGAATATATTCAAATATAAACTACACAGAAGCATTCTGTGAAACTTCTTTCTGATCTGAGCATTCAGCTAACAGAGTTAAACCATACTTTTGATTGAGCAGTTTTTAAACACTCTGTCTGTAGAAAATACAACTGGACATTCGTAGCGCTAAGTGGGTAATAGTGGAAAAAAGAGTTTGTTCAAATATGAACTACACAGAAGCATTGTATGAAACTTCTTTCTGTTCTGTGCATTCTACTAACAGAGTTGAACCTTACTTTTGATTGAGCCTTTCTGAAACACTCTTTCTGTAGAAACTGCAATTGGACATTCTGAGCGCTAAGAGGCCTATATTGGGAAAAAGAATGTCTACAAATAAAAGCTACACAGAAGAATTGTGTGAAACTTCTTTCTGTTCTGTTTGTTCAACTAAAAGAGTTGAACCTTAGTTTTGATTGAGCCGTTCTGAAACACGCTTTCTGTAGAAAATGCAAGTGGAGATTCGGAGCGCTAAGAGGTTAATAGTGGAAAAAGGAATGTCTCCAAATATAAACTACACAGAATCATTCTGTGAAACTTCTTTCTGATCTGTGCATTCAGCTAACAGAGTTAAACCATACTTTTGATTGAGCAGATCTGAACACTCTTTCTGTAGAAAATGCAACTGGACATTTGGAGCGCTAAGAGAGTAGTAGTGGAAAAAGGAATATATTCAAATATAAACTACACAGAAGCATTCTGTGAAACTTCTTTCTGATCTGAGCATTCAGCTAACAGAGTTAAACCATACTTTTGATTGAGCAGTTTTGAAACACTCTGTCTGTAGAAAATGCAACTGGACATTCGTAGCGCTAAGTGGGTAATAGTGGAAAAAAGAATATGTTCAAATATAAACTACACAGAAGCATTGTATGAAACTTCTTTCTGTTCTGTGCATTCAACTAACAGAGTTGAAACTTACTTTTGATTGAGCCTTTCTGAAACACTCTTTCTGTAGAAACTGCAATTGGACATTCTGAGCGCTATGAGGCCTCTATTGGGAAAAATAATATCTTCAAATAAAAACTACACAGAAGCATTGTGTGAAACTTATTTCTGATATGTTCATTAAGCTAACAGAGTTAAACCATACTTTTGATTGCGCAGTTCTGAACACTCTTTCTGTAGAAAATGCAAGTGGACATTCGGAGCGCTAAGAGGGTAATAGTGGAGGAAGGAATATATTCAAATATAAACTACACAGTAGCATTCTGTGAAAATTATTTCTGTTGTGTGCATTCAACTAACAGAGTTGAACCTTACTTTTGATTGAGCCGTTCTGAAACACTCTTTCTGTAGAAACTGCAATTGGACATGCTAAGCGCTAAGAGGCCTACATTGGGAAAAAGAATATCTTCAAATAAAAACTACACAGATGCATTCTGTGAAACTTATTTCTGATCTGTAAATTCAGTTAACAGAGATAAAACATATTTTTGATTGAGCAGTTATGAAACACTCTTTTTGTAGAAAATGCAAGTGGAGATTCGGAGCGCTAAGTGGGTAATAGTGGAAAAAGGAATGTCTTCAAATATAAACTACACAGAATCATTCGGTGAAACTTCTTTCTGATCTGTGCATTCAGCTAACAGAGTTAAACCATACTTTTGATTGAGCAGATCTGAACACTCTTTCTGTTGAAAATGCAAATGGACATTTGGAGCGCTAAGAGCGTAGTAGTGGAAAAAGTAATATATTCAAATATAAACTACACAGAAGCATTCTGTGAAACTTCTTTCTGATCTGAGCATACAGCTAACAGAGTTAAACCATACTTTTGATTGAGCAGTTTTGAAACACTCTGTCTGTAGGAAATGCAACTGGACATTCGTAGCGCTAAGTGGGTAATAGTGGAAAAAAGAATATGTTCAAATATAAACTACACAGAAGCATTGTATGAAACTTCTTTCTGTTCTGTGCATTCAACTAACAGTGTTGAACCTTACTTTTGATTGAGCCTTTCTGAAACACTCTTTCTGTAGAAACTGCAATTGGACATTCTGAGCGCTAAGAGGCCTATATTGGGAAAAAGAATGTCTACAAATAAAAACTACACAGAAGAATTGTGTGAAACTTCTTTCTGTTCTGTTTGTTCAACTAAAAGAGTTGAACCTTAGTTTTGATTGAGCCGTTCTGAAACACTCTTTCTGTAGAAAATGCAAGTGGAGATTCGGAGCGCTAAGTGGGTAATAGTGGAAAAAGGAATGTCTCCAAATATAAACTACACAGAATCATTCTGTGAAACTTCTTTCTGATCTGTGCATTCAGCTAACAGAGTTAAACCATACTTTTGATTGAGCAGATCTGAACACTCTTTCTGTAGAAAATGCAACTGGACATTTGGAGCGCTAAGAGAGTAGTAGTGGAAAAAGGAATATATTCAAATATAAACTACACAGAAGCATTCTGTGAAACTTCTTTCTGATCTGAGCATTCAGCTAACAGAGTTAAACCATACTTTTGATTGAGCAGTTTTGAAACACTCTGTCTGTAGAAAATGCAACTGGACATTCGTAGCGCTAAGTGGGTAATAGTGGAAAAAAGAATATGTTCAAATATAAACTACACAGAAGCATTGTATGAAACTTCTTTCTGTTCTGTGCATTCAACTAACAGAGTTGAACCTTAATTTTGATTGAGCCGTTCTGAAACACTCTTTCTGTAGAAACTGCAATTGGACATTCTGAGAGTTAAGAGGCCTATATTGGGAAAAAGAATGTCTACAAATAAAAACTACACAGAAGAATTGTGTGAAACTTCTTTCTGTTCTGTTTGTTCAACTAAAAGTGTTGAACCTTAGTTTTGATTGAGCCGTTCTGAAACACTCTTTATGTAGAAAATGCAAGTGGAGATTCGGAGCGCTAAGAGGGTAATAGTGGAAAAAGGAATGTCTCCAAATATAAACTACACAGAATCATTCTGTGAAACTTCTTTCTGATCTGTGCATTCAGCTAACAGACTTAAAACATACTTTTGATTGAGCAGATCTGAACACTCTTTCTGTAGAAAATGCAACTGGACATTTGGAGCGCTAAGAGAGTAGTAGTGGAAAAAGGAATATATTCAAATATAAACTACACAGAAGCATTCTGTGAAACTTCTTTCTGATCTGAGCATTCAGCTAACAGAGTAAAACCATACTTTTGATTGAGCAGTTTTGAAACACTCTGTCTGTAGAAAATGCAACTGGACATTCGTAGCGCTAAGTGGGTAATAGTGGAAAAAAGAATATGTTCAAATATAAACTACACAGAAGCATTGTATGAAACTTCTTTCTGTTCTGTGCATTCAAATAACAGAGGTGAACCTTACTTTTGATTGAGCCTTTCTGAAACACTCTTTCTGTAGAAACTGCAATTGGACATTCTGAGCGCTAAGAGGCCTCTATTGGGAAAAAGAATATCTTCAAATAAAAACTACACAGAAGCATTGTGTGAAACTTATTTCTGATATGTTCATTAAGCTAACAGAGTTAAACCATACTTTTGATTGCGCAGTTCTGAACACTCTTTCTGTAGAAAATGCAAGTGGACATTCGGAGCGCTAAGAGGGTAATAGTGGAAAAAGGAATATATTCAAATATAAACTACACAGTAGCATTCTGTGAAAATTCTTTCTGTTCTGTGCATTCAACTAACAGAGTTGAACCTTACTTTTGATTGAGCCGTTCTGAAACACTCTTTCTGTAGAAACTGCAATTGGACATGCTAAGCGCTAAGAGGCCTACATTGGGAAAAAGAATATCTTCAAATAAAAACTACACAGATGCATTCTGTGAAACTTATTTCTGATCTGTAATTTCAGTTAACAGCGGAAAAACATATTTTTGATTGAGCAGTTATGAAACACTCTTTTTGTAGAAAATGCAAGTGGAGATTCAGAGCGCTAAGAGGGTAATAGTGGAAAAAGGAATGTCTTCAAATATAAACTACACAGAATCATTCGGTGAAACTTCTTTCTGATCTGTGCATTCAGCTAACAGAGTTAAACCATACTTTTGATTGAGCAGATCTGAACACTCTTTCTGTAGAAAATGCAACTGGACATTTGGAGCGCTAAGAGCGTAGTAGTGGAAAAAGTAATATATTCAAATATAAACTACACAGAAGCATTCTGTGAAACTTCTTTCTTATCTGAGCATTCAGCTAACAGAGTTAAACCATACTTTTGATTGAGCAGTTTTGAAACACTCTGTCTGTAGAAAATGCAACTGGACATTCGTAGCGCTAAGTGCGTAATAGTGGAAAAAAGAATATGTTCAAATATAAACTACACAGAATCATTGAATGAAACTTCTTTCTGTTCTGTGCATTCAACTAACAGAGTTGAACCTTACTTTTGATTGAGCCGTTCTGAAACACTCTTTCTGTAGAAACTGCAATTGGACATTCTGAGCGCTAAGAGGCCTATATGGGGAAAAAGAGTGCATACAAATAAAAACTACACAGAAGAATTGTGTGAAACTTCTTTCTGTTCTGTTTGTTCAACTAAAAGAGTTGAACCTTAGTTTTGATTGAGCCGTTCTGAAACACTCTTTCTGTAGAAAATGCAAGTGGAGATTCGGAGCGCTAAGAGGGTAATAGTGGAAAAAGGAATGTCTCCAAATATAAACTACACAGAATCATTCTGTGAAACTTCTTTCTGATCTGTGCATTCAGCTAACAGAGTTAAAACATACTTTTGATTGAGCAGATCTGAACACTCTTTCTGTAGAAAATGCAACTGGACATTTGGAGCGCTAAGAGAGTAGTATTGGAAAAAGGAATATATTCAAATATAAACTAGACAGAAGCATTCTGTGAAACTTCTTTCTGATCTGAGCATTCAGCTAACAGAGTTAAACCATACTTTTGATTGAGCAGTTTTGAAACACTCTGTCTGTAGAAAATGCAACTGGACATTCGTAGCGCTAAGTGGGTAATAGTGGAAAAAAGAATATGTTCAAATATAAACTACACAGAAGCATTGTATGAAACTTCTTTCTGTTCTGTGCATTCAACTAACAGAGTTGAAACTTAATTTTGATTGAGCCTTTCTGAAACACTCTTTCTGTAGAAACTGCAATTGGACATTCTGAGCGCTAAGAGGCCTATATTGGGAAAAAGAATGTCTACAAATAAAAACTACACAGAAGAATTGTGTGAAACTTCTTTCTGTTCTGTTTGTTCAACTAAAAGAGTTGAACCTTAGTTTTGATTGAGCCGTTCTGAAACACTCTTTCTGTAGAAAATGCAAGTGGAGATTCGGAGCGCTAAGTGGGTAATAGTGGAAAAAGGAATGTCTCCAAATATAAACTACACAGAATCATTCTGTGAAACTTCTTTCTGATCTGTGCATTCAGCTAACAGAGTTAAACCATACTTTTGATTGAGCAGATCTGAACACTCTTTCTGTAGAAAATGCAACTGGACATTTGGAGCGCTAAGAGAGTAGTAGTGGAAAAAGGAATATATTCAAATATAAACTACACAGAAGCATTCTGTGAAACTTCTTTCTGATCTGAGCATTCAGCTAACAGAGTTAAACCATACTTTTGATTGAGCAGTTTTGAAACACTCTGTCTGTAGAAAATGCAACTGGACATTCGTAGCGCTAAGTGGGTAATAGTGGAAAAAAGAATATGTTCAAATATAAACTACACAGAAGCATTGTATGAAACTTCTTTCTGTTCTGTGCATTCAACTAACAGAGTTGAACCTTAATTTTGATTGAGCCGTTCTGAAACACTCTTTCTGTAGAAACTGCAATTGGACATTCTGAGAGTTAAGAGGCCTATATTGGGAAAAAGAATGTCTACAAATAAAAACTACACAGAAGAATTGTGTGAAACTTCTTTCTGTTCTGTTTGTTCAACTAAAAGTGTTGAACCTTAGTTTTGATTGAGCCGTTCTGAAACACTCTTTATGTAGAAAATGCAAGTGGAGATTCGGAGCGCTAAGAGGGTAATAGTGGAAAAAGGAATGTCTCCAAATATAAACTACACAGAATCATTCTGTGAAACTTCTTTCTGATCTGTGCATTCAGCTAACAGACTTAAAACATACTTTTGATTGAGCAGATCTGAACACTCTTTCTGTAGAAAATGCAACTGGACATTTGGAGCGCTAAGAGAGTAGTAGTGGAAAAAGGAATATATTCAAATATAAACTACACAGAAGCATTCTGTGAAACTTCTTTCTGATCTGAGCATTCAGCTAACAGAGTAAAACCATACTTTTGATTGAGCAGTTTTGAAACACTCTGTCTGTAGAAAATGCAACTGGACATTCGTAGCGCTAAGTGGGTAATAGTGGAAAAAAGAATATGTTCAAATATAAACTACACAGAAGCATTGTATGAAACTTCTTTCTGTTCTGTGCATTCAAATAACAGAGTTGAACCTTACTTTTGATTGAGCCTTTCTGAAACACTCTTTCTGTAGAAACTGCAATTGGACATTCTGAGCGCTAAGAGGCCTCTATTGGGAAAAAGAATATCTTCAAATAAAAACTACACAGAAGCATTGTGTGAAACTTATTTCTGATATGTTCATTAAGCTAACAGAGTTAAACCATACTTTTGATTGCGCAGTTCTGAACACTCTTTCTGTAGAAAATGCAAGTGGACATTCGGAGCGCTAAGAGGGTAATAGTGGAAAAAGGAATATATTCAAATATAAACTACACAGTAGCATTCTGTGAAAATTCTTTCTGTTCTGTGCATTCAACTAACAGAGTTGAACCTTACTTTTGATTGAGCCGTTCTGAAACACTCTTTCTGTAGAAACTGCAATTGGACATGCTAAGCGCTAAGAGGCCTACATTGGGAAAAAGAATATCTTCAAATAAAAACTACACAGATGCATTCTGTGAAACTTATTTCTGATCTGTAATTTCAGTTAACAGCGGAAAAACATATTTTTGATTGAGCAGTTATGAAACACTCTTTTTGTAGAAAATGCAAGTGGAGATTCAGAGCGCTAAGAGGGTAATAGTGGAAAAAGGAATGTCTTCAAATATAAACTACACAGAATCATTCGGTGAAACTTCTTTCTGATCTGTGCATTCAGCTAACAGAGTTAAACCATACTTTTGATTGAGCAGATCTGAACACTCTTTCTGTAGAAAATGCAACTGGACATTTCGAGCGCTAAGAGCGTAGTAGTGGAAAAAGTAATATATTCAAATATAAACTACACAGAAGCATTCTGTGAAACTTTTTTCTTATCTGAGCATTCAGCTAACAGAGTTAAACCATACTTTTGATTGAGCAGTTTTGAAACACTCTGTCTGTAGAAAATGCAACTGGACATTCGTAGCGCTAAGTGCGTAATAGTGGAAAAAAGAATATGTTCAAATATAAACTACACAGAATCATTGAATGAAACTTCTTTCTGTTCTGTGCATTCAACTAACAGAGTTGAACCTTACTTTTGATTGAGCCGTTCTGAAACACTCTTTCTGTAGAAACTGCAATTGGACATTCTGAGCGCTAAGAGGCCTATATGGGGAAAAAGAGTGCATACAAATAAAAACTACACAGAAGAATTGTGTGAAACTTCTTTCTGTTCTGTTTGTTCAACTAAAAGAGTTGAACCTTAGTTTTGATTGAGCCGTTCTGAAACACTCTTTCTGTAGAAAATGCAAGTGGAGATTCGGAGCGCTAAGAGGGTAATAGTGGAAAAAGGAATGTCTCCAAATATAAACTACACAGAATCATTCTGTGAAACTTCTTTCTGATCTGTGCATTCAGCTAACAGAGTTAAAACATACTTTTGATTGAGCAGATCTGAACACTCTTTCTGTAGAAAATGCAACTGGACATTTGGAGCGCTAAGAGAGTAGTAGTGGAAAAAGGAATATATTCAAATATAAACTAGACAGAAGCATTCTGTGAAACTTCTTTCTGTTCTGAGCATTCAGCTAACAGAGTTAAACCATACTTTTGATTGAGCAGTTTTGAAACACTCTGTCTGTAGAAAATGCAACTGGACATTCGTAGCGCTAAGTGGGTAATAGTGGAAAAAAGAATATGTTCAAATATAAACTACACAGAAGCATTGTATGAAACTTCTTTCTGTTCTGTGCATTCAACTAACAGAGTTGAAACTTAATTTTGATTGAGCCTTTCTGAAACACTCTTTCTGTAGAAACTGCAATTGGACATTCTGAGCGCTAAGAGGCCTCTATTGGGAAAAATAATATCTTCAAATAAAAACTACACAGAAGCATTGTGTGAAACTTATTTCTGATATGTTCATTAAGCTAACAGAGTTAAACCATACTTTTGATTGCGCAGTTCTGAACACTCTTTCTGTAGAAAATGCAAGTGGACATTCGGAGCGCTAAGAGGGTAATAGTGGAAAAAGGAATATATTCAAATATAAACTACACAGTAGCATTCTGTGAAAATTCTTTCTGTTCTGTGCATTCAACTAACAGAGTTGAACCTTACTTTTGATTGAGCCGTTCTGAAACACTCTTTCTGTAGAAACTTCAATTGGACATTCTGAGCGTTAAGAGGCCTATATTGGGAAAAAGATTGTCTACAAATAAAAACTACACAGAAGAATTGTGTGAAACTTCTTTCTGTTCTGTTTGTTCAACTAAAAGAGTTGAACCTTAGTTTTGATTGAGCCGTTCTGAAACACTCTTTCTGTAGAAAATGCAAGTGGAGATTCGGAGCGCTAAGAGGGTAATAGTGGAAAAACGAATGTCTTCAAATATAAACTACACAGAATCATTCGGTGAAACTTCTTTCTGATCTGTGCATTCAGCTAACAGAGTTAAACCATACTTTTGATTGAGCAGATCTGAACACTCTTTCTGTAGAAAATGCAACTGGACATTTGGAGCGCTAAGAGCGTAGTAGTGGAAAAAGGAATATATTCAAATATAAACTACACAGAAGCATTCTGTGAAACTTCTTTCTGATCTGAGCATTCAGCTAACAGAGTTAAACCATACTTTTGATTGAGCAGTTTTGAAACACTCTGTCTGTAGAAAATGCAACTGGACATTCGTAGCGCTAAGTGGGTAATAGTGGAAAAAAGAATATGTGCAAATATAAACTACACAGAAGCATTGAATGAAACTTCTTTCTGTTCTGTGCATTCAACTAACAGAGTTGAACCTTACTTTTGATTGTGCCGTTCTGAAACACTCTTTCTGTAGAAACTGCAATTGGACATTCTGAGCGCTAAGAGGCCTATATGGGGAAAAAGAATGTCTACAAATAAAAACTACACAGAAGAATTGTGTGAAACTTCTTTCTGTTCTGTTTGTTCAACTAAAAGAGTTGAACCTTAGTTTTGATTGAGCCGTTCTGAAACACTCTTTCTGTAGAAAATGCAAGTGGAGATTCGGAGCGCTAAGAGGGTAATAGTGGAAAAAGGAATGTCTCCAAATATAAACTACACAGAATCATTCTGTGAAACTTCTTTCTGATCTGTGCATTCAGCTAACAGAGTTAAACCATACTTTTGATTGAGCAGATCTGAACACTCTTTCTGTAGAAAATGCAACTGGACATTTGGAGCGCTAAGAGAGTAGTAGTGGAAAAAGGAATATATTCAAATATAAACTACACAGAAGCATTCTGTGAAACTTCTTTCTGATCTGAGCATTCAGCTAACGTAGTTAAACCATACTTTTATTGAGCAGTTTTGAAACACTCTGTCTGTAGAAAATGCAACTGGACATTCGTAGCGCTAAGTGGGTAATAGTGGAAAAATATATGTTCAAATATAAACTACACAGAAGCATTGTATGAAACTTCTTTCTGTTCTGTGCATTCAACTAACAGAGTTGAACCTTACTTTTGATTGAGCCTTTCTGAAACACTCTTTCTGTAGAAACTGCAATTGGACATTCTGAGCGCTAAGAGGCCTCTATTGGGAAAAAGAATATCTTCAAATAAAAACTACACAGAAGCATTGTGTGAAACTTATTTCTGATATTTTCATTAAGCTAACAGAGTTAAACCATACTTTTGATTGCGCAGTTCTGAACACTCTTTCTGTAGAAAATGCAAGTGGACATTCGGAGCGCTAAGAGGGTAATAGTGGAAAAAGGAATATATTCAAATATAAACTACACAGTAGCATTCTGTGAAAATTCTTTCTGTTCTGTGCATTCAACTAACAGAGTTGAACCTTACTTTTGATTGAGCCGTTCTGAAACACTCTTTCTGTAGAAACTGCAATTGGACATGCTAAGCGCTAAGAGGCCTACATTGGGAAAAAGAATATCTTCAAATAAAAACTACACAGATGCATTCTGTGAAACTTATTTCTGATCTGTAATTTCAGTTAACAGCGGAAAAACATATTTTTGATTGAGCAGTTATGAAACACTCTTTTTGTAGAAAATGCAAGTGGAGATTCAGAGCGCTAAGAGGGTAATAGTGGAAAAAGGAATGTCTTCAAATATAAACTACACAGAATCATTCGGTGAAACTTCTTTCTGATCTGTGCATTCAGCTAACAGAGTTAAACCATACTTTTGATTGAGCAGATCTGAACACTCTTTCTGTAGAAAATGCAACTGGACATTTGGAGCGCTAAGAGCGTAGTAGTGGAAAAAGTAATATATTCAAATATAAACTACACAGAAGCATTCTGTGAAACTTCTTTCTTATCTGAGCATTCAGCTAACAGAGTTAAACCATACTTTTGATTGAGCAGTTTTGAAACACTCTGTCTGTAGAAAATGCAACTGGACATTCGTAGCGCTAAGTGCGTAATAGTGGAAAAAAGAATATGTTCAAATATAAACTACACAGAATCATTGAATGAAACTTCTTTCTGTTCTGTGCATTCAACTAACAGAGTTGAACCTTACTTTTGATTGAGCCGTTCTGAAACACTCTTTCTGTAGAAACTGCAATTGGACATTCTGAGCGCTAAGAGGCCTATATGGGGAAAAAGAGTGCATACAAATAAAAACTACACAGAAGAATTGTGTGAAACTTCTTTCTGTTCTGTTTGTTCAACTAAAAGAGTTGAACCTTAGTTTTGATTGAGCCGTTCTGAAACACTCTTTCTGTAGAAAATGCAAGTGGAGATTCGGAGCGCTAAGAGGGTAATAGTGGAAAAAGGAATGTCTCCAAATATAAACTACACAGAATCATTCTGTGAAACTTCTTTCTGATCTGTGCATTCAGCTAACAGAGTTAAAACATACTTTTGATTGAGCAGATCTGAACACTCTTTCTGTAGAAAATGCAACTGGACATTTGGAGCGCTAAGAGAGTAGTAGTGGAAAAAGGAATATATTCAAATATAAACTACACAGAAGCATTCTGTGAAACTTCTTTCTGATCTGAGCATTCAGCTAACAGAGTTAAACCATACTTTTGATTGAGCAGTTTTGAAACACTCTGTCTGTAGAAAATGCAACTGGACATTCGTAGCGCTAAGTGGGTAATAGTGGAAAAAAGAATATGTTCAAATATAAACTACACAGAAGCATTGTATGAAACTTCTTTCTGTTCTGTGCATTCAACTAACAGAGTTGAAACTTAATTTTGATTGAGCCTTTCTGAAACACTCTTTCTGTAGAAACTGCAATTGGACATTCTGAGCGCTAAGAGGCCTCTATTGGGAAAAATAATATCTTCAAATAAAAACTACACAGAAGCATTGTGTGAAACTTATTTCTGATATGTTCATTAAGCTAACAGAGTTAAACCATACTTTTGATTGCGCAGTTCTGAACACTCTTTCTGTAGAAAATGCAAGTGGACATTCGGAGCGCTAAGAGGGTAATAGTGGAAAAAGGAATATATTCAAATATAAACTACACAGTAGCATTCTGTGAAAATTCTTTCTGTTCTGTGCATTCAACTAACAGAGTTGAACCTTACTTTTGATTGAGCCGTTCTGAAACACTCTTTCTGTAGAAACTTCAATTGGACATTCTGAGCGTTAAGAGGCCTATATTGGGAAAAAGATTGTCTACAAATAAAAACTACACAGAAGAATTGTGTGAAACTTCTTTCTGTTCTGTTTGTTCAACTAAAAGAGTTGAACCTTAGTTTTGATTGAGCCGTTCTGAAACACTCTTTCTGTAGAAAATGCAAGTGGAGATTCGGAGCGCTAAGAGGGTAATAGTGGAAAAACGAATGTCTTCAAATATAAACTACACAGAATCATTCGGTGAAACTTCTTTCTGATCTGTGCATTCAGCTAACAGAGTTAAACCATACTTTTGATTGAGCAGATCTGAACACTCTTTCTGTAGAAAATGCAACTGGACATTTGGAGCGCTAAGAGCGTAGTAGTGGAAAAAGGAATATATTCAAATATAAACTACACAGAAGCATTCTGTGAAACTTCTTTCTGATCTGAGCATTCAGCTAACAGAGTTAAACCATACTTTTGATTGAGCAGTTTTGAAACACTCTGTCTGTAGAAAATGCAACTGGACATTCGTAGCGCTAAGTGGGTAATAGTGGAAAAAAGAATATGTGCAAATATAAACTACACAGAAGCATTGAATGAAACTTCTTTCTGTTCTGTGCATTCAACTAACAGAGTTGAACCTTACTTTTGATTGAGCCTTTCTGAAACACTCTTTCTGTAGAAACTGCAATTGGACATTCTGAGCGCTAAGAGGCCTATATGGGGAAAAAGAATGTCTACAAATAAAAACTACACAGAAGAATTGTGTGAAACTTCTTTCTGTTCTGTTTGTTCAACTAAAAGAGTTGAACCTTAGTTTTGATTGAGCCGTTCTGAAACACTCTTTCTGTAGAAAATGCAAGTGGAGATTCGGAGCGCTAAGAGGGTAATAGTGGAAAAAGGAATGTCTCCAAATATAAACTACACAGAATCATTCTGTGAAACTTCTTTCTGATCTGTGCATTCAGCTAACAGAGTTAAACCATACTTTTGATTGAGCAGATCTGAACACTCTTTCTGTAGAAAATGCAACTGGACATTTGGAGCGCTAAGAGAGTAGTAGTGGAAAAAGGAATATATTCAAATATAAACTACACAGAAGCATTCTGTGAAACTTCTTTCTGATCTGAGCATTCAGCTAACGTAGTTAAACCATACTTTTATTGAGCAGTTTTGAAACACTCTGTCTGTAGAAAATGCAACTGGACATTCGTAGCGCTAAGTGGGTAATAGTGGAAAAATATATGTTCAAATATAAACTACACAGAAGCATTGTATGAAACTTCTTTCTGTTCTGTGCATTCAACTAACAGAGTTGAACCTTACTTTTGATTGAGCCTTTCTGAAACACTCTTTCTGTAGAAACTGCAATTGGACATTCTGAGCGCTAAGAGGCCTATATTGGGAAAAATAATATATTCAAATAAAAACTACACAGAAGCATTGTGTGAAACTTATTTCTGATATGTTCATTAAGCTAACAGAGTTAAACCATACTTTTGATTGCGCAGTTCTGAACACTCTTTCTGTAGAAAATGCAAGTGGACATTCGGAGCGCTAAGAGGGTAATAGTGGAAAAAGGAATATATTCAAATATAAACTACACAGTAGCATTCTGTGAAAATTCTTTCTGTTCTGTGCATTCAACTAACAGAGTTGAACCTTACTTTTGATTGAGCCGTTCTGAAACACTCTTTCTGTAGAAACTTCAATTGGACATTCTGAGCGTTAAGAGGCCTCTATTGGGAAAAAGAATGTCTACAAATAAAAACTACACAGAAGAATTGTGTGAAACTTCTTTCTGTTCTGTTTGTTCAACTAAAAGAGTTGAACCTTAGTTTTGATTGAGCCGTTCTGAAACAATCTTTCTGTAGAAAATGCAAGTGGAGATTCGGAGCGCTAAGAGGGTAATAGTGGAAAAAGGAATGTCTTCAAATATAAACTACACAGAATCATTCGGTGAAACTTCTTTGTGATCTGTGCATTCAGCTAACAGAGTTAAACCATACTTTTGATTGAGCAGATCTGAACACTCTTTCTGCAGAAAATGCAACTGGACATTTTGTGCGCTAAGAGCGTAGTAGTGGAAAAAGGAATATATTCAAATATAAACTACACAGAAGCATTCTGTGAAACTTCTTTCTGATCTGAGCATTCAGCTAACAGAGTTAAACCATACTTTTGATTGAGCAGTTTTGAAACACTCTGTCTGTAGAAAATGCAACTGGACATTCGTAGCGCTAAGTGGGTAATAGTGGAAAAAAGAATATGTTCAAATATAAACTACACAGAAGCATTGTATGAAACTTCTTTCTGTTCTGTGCATTCAACTAACAGAGTTGAACCTTACTTTTGATTGAGCCTTTCTGAAACACTCTTTCTGTAGAAACTGCAATTGGACATTCTGAGCGCTAAGAGGCCTATATTGGGAAAAATAATATATTCAAATAAAAACTACACAGAAGCATTGTGTGAAACTTATTTCTGATATGTTCATTAAGCTAACAGAGTTAAACCATACTTTTGATTGCGCAGTTCTGAACACTCTTTCTGTAGAAAATGCAAGTGGACATTCGGAGCGCTAAGAGGGTAATAGTGGAAAAAGGAATATATTCAAATATAAACTACACAGTAGCATTCTGTGAAAATACTTTCTGTTCTGTGCATTCAACTAACAGAGTTGAACCTTACTTTTGATTGAGCCGTTCTGAAACACTCTTTCTGTAGAAACTGCAATTGGACATGCTAAGCGCTAAGAGGCCTACATTGGGAAAAAGAATATCTTCAAATAAAAACTACACAGATGCATTCTGTGAAACTTATTTCTGATCTGTAATTTCAGTTAACAAAGAAAAAACATATTTTTGATTGAGCAGTTATGAAACACTCTTTTTGTAGAAAATGCAAGTGGAGATTCGGAGCGCTAAGAGGGTAATAGTGGAAAAAGGAATGTCTTCAAATATAAACTACACAGAATCATTCGGTGAAACTTCTTTCTGATCTGTGCATTCAGCTAACAGAGTTAAACCATACTTTTGATTGAGCAGATCTGAACACTCTTTCTGTAGAAAATGCAACTGGACATTTGGAGCGCTAAGAGCGTAGTAGTGGAAAAAGTAATATATTCAAATATAAACTACACAGAAGCATTCTGTGAAACTTCTTTCTGATCTGAGCATTCAGCTAACAGAGTTAAACCATACTTTTGATTGAGCAGTTTTGAAACACTCTGTCTGTAGAAAATGCAACTGGGCATTCGTAGCGCTAAGTGGGTAATAGTGGAAAAAAGAATATGTTCAAATATAAACTACACAGAAGCATTGTATGAAACTTCTTTCTGTTCTGTGCATTCAACTAACAGAGTTGAACCTTACTTTTGATTGAGCCTTTCTGAAACACTCTTTCTGTAGAAACTGCAATTGGACATTCTGAGCGCTAAGAGGCCTCTATTGGGAAAAAGTATATCTTCAAATAAAAACTACACAGAAGCATTGTGTGAAACTTATTTCTGATATGTTCATTAAGCTAACAGAGTTAAACCATACTTTTGATTGCGCAGTTCTGAACACTCTTTCTGTAGAAAATGCAAGTGGACATTCGGAGCGCTAAGAGGGTAATAGTGGAAAAAGGAATATATTCAAATATAAACTACACAGTAGCATTCTGCGAAAATTCTTTCTGTTCTGTGCATTCAACTAACAGAGTTGAACCTTACTTTTGATTGAGCCGTTCTGAAACACTCTTTCTGTAGAAACTTCAATTGGACATTCTGAGCGTTAAGAGGCCTATATTGGGAAAAAGAATGTCTACAAATAAAAACTACACAGAAGAATTGTGTGAAACTTCTTTCTGTTCTGTTTGTTCAACTAAAAGAGTTGAACCTTAGTTTTGATTGAGCCGTTCTGAAACACTCTTTCTGTAGAAAATGCAAGTGGAGATTCGGAGCGCTAAGAGGGTAATAGTGGAAAAAGGAATGTCTTCAAATATAAACTACACAGAATGATTCGGTGAAACTTCTTTCTGATCTGTGCATTCAGCTAACAGAGTTAAACCATACTTTTGATTGAGCAGATCTGAACACTCTTTCTGTAGAAAATGCAACTGGACATTTGGAGCGCTAAGAGCGTAGTAGTGGAAAAAGGAATATATTCAAATATAAACTACACAGAAGCATTCTGTGAAACTTCTTTCTGATCTGAGCATTCAGCTAACAGAGTTAAACCATACTTTTGATTGAGCAGTTTTGAAACACTCTGTCTGTAGAAAATGCAACTGGACATTCGTAGCGCTAAGTGGGTAATAGTGGAAAAAAGAATATGTTCAAATATAAACTACACAGAAGCATTGTATGAAACTTCTTTCTGTTCTGTGCATTCAACTAACAGAGTTGAACCTTACTTTTGATTGAGCCGTTCTGAAACACTCTTTCTGTAGAAACTGCAATTGGACATTCTGAGCGCTAAGAGGCCTATATGGGGAAAAAGAATGTCTACAAATAAAAACTACACAGAAGAATTGTGTGAAACTTCTTTCTGTTCTGTTTGTTCAACTAAAAGAGTTGAACCTTAGTTTTGATTGAGCCGTTCTGAAACAATCTTTCTGTAGAAAATGCAAGTGGAGATTCGGAGCGCTAAGAGGGTAATAGTGGAAAAAGGAATGTCTCCAAATATAAACTACACAGAATCATTCTGTGAAACTTCTTTCTGATCTGTGCATTCAGCTAACAGAGTTAAACCATACTTTTGATTGAGCAGATCTGAACACTCTTTCTGTAGAAAATGCAACTGGACATTTGGAGCGCTAAGAGAGTAGTAGTGGAAAAAGGAATATATTCAAATATAAACTACACAGAAGCATTCTGTGAAACTTCTTTCTGATCTGAGCATTCAGCTAACAGAGTTAAACCATACTTTTGATTGAGCAGTTTTGAAACACTCTGTCTGTAGAAAATGCAACTGGACATTCGTAGCGCTAAGTGGGTAATAGTGGAAAAAAGAATATGTTCAAATATAAACTACACAGAAGCATTGTATGAAACTTCTTTCTGTTCTGTGCATTCAACTAACAGAGTTGAAACTTACTTTTGATTTAGCCTTTCTGAAAAACTCTTTCTGTAGAAACTGCAATTGGACATTCTGAGCGCTAAGAGGCCTATATTGGGAAAAATAATATCTTCAAATAAAAATTACACAGAAGCATTGTGTGAAACTTATTTCTGATATGTTCATTAAGCTAACAGAGTTAAACCATACTTTTGATTGCGCAGTTCTGAACACTCTTTCTGTAGAAAATGCAAGTGGACATTCGGAGCGCTAAGAGGGTAATAGTGGAAAAAGGAATATATTCAAATATAAACTACACAGTAGCATTCTGTGAAAATTCTTTCTGTTCTGTGCATTCAACTAACAGAGTTGAACCTTACTTTTGATTGAGCCGTTCTGAAACACTCTTTCTGTAGAAACTGCAATTGGACATTCTGAGGGTTAAGAGGCCTATATTGGGAAAATGAATGTCTACAAATAAAAACTACACAGAAGAATTGTGTGAAACTTCCTTCTGTTCTGTTTGTTCAACTAAAAGAGTTGAACCTTAGTTTTGATTGAGCCGTTCTGAAACACTCTTTCTGTAGAAAATGCAAGTGGAGATTCGGAGCGCTAAGAGGGTAATAGTGGAAAAAGGAATGTCTTCAAATATAAACTACACAGAATCATTCGGTGAAACTTCTTTCTGATCTGTGCATTCAGCTAACAGAGTTAAACCATACTTTTGATTGAGCAGATCTGAACACTCTTTCTGTAGAAAATGCAACTGGACATTTGGAGCGCTAAGAGCGTAGTAGTGGAAAAAGGAATATATTCAAATATAAACTACACAGAAGCATTCTGTGAAACTTCTTTCTGATCTGAGCATTCAGCTAACAGAGTTAAACCATACTTTTGATTGAGCAGTTTTGAAACACTCTGTCTGTAGAAAATGCAACTGGACATTCGTAGCGCTAAGTGGGTAATAGTGGAAAAAAGAATATGTTCAAATATAAACTACACAGAAGCATTGTATGAAACTTCTTTCTGTTCTGTGCATTCAACTAACAGAGTTGAACCTTACTTTTGATTGAGCCTTTCTGAAACACTCTTTCTGTAGAAACTGCAATTGGACATTCTGAGCGCTAAGAGGCCTATATTGGGCAAAGAATGTCTACAAATAAAAACTACACAGAAGAATTGTGTGAAACTTCTTTCTGTTCTGTTTGTTCAACTAAAAGAGTTGAACCTTAGTTTTGATTGAGCCGTTCTGAAACACTCTTTCTGTAGAAAATGCAAGTGGAGATTCGGAGCGCTAAGTGGGTAATAGTGGAAAAAGGAATGTCTCCAAATATAAACTACACAGAATCATTCTGTGAAACTTCTTTCTGATCTGTGCATTCAGCTAACAGAGTTAAACCATACTTTTGATTGAGCAGATCTGAACACTCTTTCTGTAGAAAATGCAACTGGACATTTGGAGCGCTAAGAGAGTAGTAGTGGAAAAAGGAATATATTCAAATATAAACTACACAGAATCATTCTGTGAAACTTCTTTCTGATCTGAGCATTCAGCTAACAGAGTTAAACCATACTTTTGATTGAGCAGTTTTGAAACACTCTGTCTGTAGAAAATGCAACTGGACATTCGTAGCGCTAAGTGGGTAATAGTGGAAAAAAGAATATGTTCAAATATAAACTACACAGAAGCATTGTATGAAACTTCTTTCTGTTCTGTGCATTCAAGTAACAGAGTTGAACCTTACTTTTGATTGAGCCGTTCTGAAACACTCTTTCTGTAGAAACTGCAATTGGACATTCTGAGAGCTAAGAGGCCTATATTGGGAAAAAGAATGTCTACAAATAAAAACTACACAGAAGAATTGTGTGAAACTTCTTTCTGTTCTGTTTGTTCAACTAAAAGAGTTGAACCTTAGTTTTGATTGAGCCGTTCTGAAACACTCTTTATGTAGAAAATGCAAGTGGAGATTCGGAGCGCTAAGAGGTTAATAGTGGAAAAAGGAATGTCTCCAAATATAAACTACACAGAATCATTCTGTGAAACTTCTTTCTGATCTGTGCATTCAGCTAACAGACTTAAACCATACTTTTGATTGAGCAGATCTGAACACTCTTTCTGTAGAAAATGCAACTGGACATTTGGAGCGCTAAGAGAGTAGTAGTGGAAAAAGGAATATATTCAAATATAAACTACACAGAAGCATTCTGTGAAACTTCTTTCTGATCTGAGCATTCAGCTAACAGAGTTAAACCATACTTTTGATTGAGCAGTTTTGAAACACTCTGTCTGTAGAAAATGCAACTGGACATTCGTAGCGCTAAGTGGGTAATAGTGGAAAAAAGAATATGTTCAAATATAAACTACACAGAAGCATTGTATGAAACTTCTTTCTGTTCTGTGCATTCAACTAACAGAGTTGAACCTTACATTTGATTGAGCCTTTCTGAAACACTCTTTCTGTAGAAACTGCAATTGGACATTCTGAGCGCTAAGAGGCCTCTATTGGGAAAAATAATATCTTCAAATAAAAACTACACAGAAGCATTGTGTGAAACTTATTTCTGATATGTTCATTAAGCTAACAGAGTTAAACCATACTTTTGATTGCGCAGTTCTGAACACTCTTTCTGTAGAAAATGCAAGTGGACATTCGGAGCGCTAAGAGGGTAATAGTGGAAAAATGAATATATTCAAATATAAACTACACAGTAGCATTCTGTGAAAATTCTTTCTGTTCTGTGCATTCAACTAACAGAGTTGAACCTTACTTTTGATTGAGCCGTTCTGAAACACTCTTTCTGTAGAAACTGCAATTGGACATGCTAAGCGCTAAGAGGCCTACATTGGGAAAAAGAATATCTTCAAATAAAAACTACACAGATGCATTCTGTGAAACTTATTTCTGATCTGTAATTTCAGTTAACAGAGAAAAAACATATTTTTGATTGAGCAGTTATGAAACACTCTTTTTGTAGAAAATGCAAGTGGAGATTCGGAGCGCTAAGAGGGTAATAGTGGAAAAAGGAATGTCTTCAAATATAAACTACACAGAATCATTCGGTGAAACTTCTTTCTGATCTGTGCATTCAGCTAACAGAGTTAAACCATACTTTTGATTGAGCAGATCTGAACACTCTTTCTGTAGAAAATGCAACTGGACATTTGGAGCGCTAAGAGCGTAGTAGTGGAAAAAGTAATATATTCAAATATAAACTACACAGAAGCATTCTGTGAAACTTCTTTCTGATCTGAGCATTCAGCTAACAGAGTTAAACCATACTTTTGATTGAGCAGTTTTGAAACACTCTGTCTGTAGAAAATGCAACTGGGCATTCGTAGCGCTAAGTGGGTAATAGTGGAAAAAAGAATATGTTCAAATATAAACTACACAGAAGCATTGTATGAAACTTCTTTCTGTTCTGTGCATTCAACTAACAGAGTTGAACCTTACTTTTGATTGAGCCTTTCTGAAACACTCTTTCTGTAGAAACTGCAATTGGACATTCTGAGTGCTAAGAGGCCTCTATTGGGAAAAATAATATCTTCAAATAAAAACTACACAGAAGCATTGTGTGAAACTTATTTCTGATATGTTCATTAAGCTAACAGAGTTAAACCATACTTTTGATTGCGCAGTTCTGAACACTCTTTCTGTAGAAAATGCAAGTGGACATTCGGAGCGCTAAGAGGGTAATAGTGGAAAAAGGAATATATTCAAATATAAACTACACAGTAGCATTCTGCGAAAATTCTTTCTGTTCTGTGCATTCAACTAACAGAGTTGAACCTTACTTTTGATTGAGCCGTTCTGAAACACTCTTTCTGTAGAAACTTCAATTGGACATTCTGAGCGTTAAGAGGCCTATATTGGGAAAAAGAATGTCTACAAATAAAAACTACACAGAAGAATTGTGTGAAACTTCTTTCTGTTCTGTTTGTTCAACTAAAAGAGTTGAACCTTAGTTTTGATTGAGCCGTTCTGAAACACTCTTTCTGTAGAAAATGCAAGTGGAGATTCGGAGCGCTAAGAGGGTAATAGTGGAAAAAGGAATGTCTTCAAATATAAACTACACAGAATCATTCGGTGAAACTTCTTTCTGATCTGTGCATTCAGCTAACAGAGTTAAAACATACTTTTGATTGAGCAGATCTGAACACTCTTTCTGTAGAAAATGCAACTGGACATTTGGAGCGCTAAGAGCGTAGTAGTGGAAAAAGGAATATATTCAAATATAAACTACACAGAAGCATTCTGTGAAACTTCTTTCTGATCTGAGCATTCAGCTAACAGAGTTAAACCATACTTTTGATTGAGCAGTTTTGAAACACTCTGTCTGTATAAAATGCAACTGGACATTCGTAGCGCTAAGTGGGTAATAGTGGAAAAAAGAATATGTTCAAATATAAACTACACAGAAGCATTGTATGAAACTTCTTTCTGTTCTGTGCATTCAACTAACAGAGTTGAACCTTACTTTTGATTGAGCCGTTCTGAAACACTCTTTCTGTAGAAACTGCAATTGGACATTCTGAGCGCTAAGAGGCCTATATGGGGAAAAAGAATGTCTACAAATAAAAACTACACAGAAGAATTGTGTGAAACTTCTTTCTGTTCTGTTTGTTCAACTAAAAGAGTTGAACCTTAGTTTTGATTGAGCCGTTCTGAAACAATCTTTCTGTAGAAAATGCAAGTGGAGATTCGGAGCGCTAAGAGGGTAATAGTGGAAAAAGGAATGTCTCCAAATATAAACTACACAGAATCATTCTGTGAAACTTATTTCTGATCTGTGCATTCAGCTAACAGAGTTAAACCATACTTTTGATTGAGCAGATCTGAACACTCTTTCTGTAGAAAATGCAACTGGACATTTGGAGCGCTAAGAGAGTAGTAGTGGAAAAAGGAATATATTCAAATATAAACTACACAGAAGCATTCTGTGAAACTTCTTTCTGATCTGAGCATTCAGCTAACAGAGTTAAACCATACTTTTGATTGAGCAGTTTTGAAACACTCTGTCTGTAGAAAATGCAACTGGACATTCGTAGCGCTAAGTGGGTAATAGTGGAAAAAAGAATATGTTCAAATATAAACTACACAGAAGCATTGTATGAAACTTCTTTCTGTTCTGTGCATTCAACTAACAGAGTTGAAACTTACTTTTGATTTAGCCTTTCTGAAACACTCTTTCTGTAGAAACTGCAATTGGACATTCTGAGCGCTAAGAGGCCTATATTGGGAAAAATAATATCTTCAAATAAAAACTACACAGAAGCATTGTGTGAAACTTATTTCTGATATGTTCATTAAGCTAACAGAGTTAAACCATACTTTTGATTGCGCAGTTCTGAACACTCTTTCTGTAGAAAATGCAAGTGGACATTCGGAGCGCTAAGAGGGTAATAGTGGAAAAAGGAATATATTCAAATATAAACTACACAGTAGCATTCTGTGAAAATTCTTTCTGTTCTGTGCATTCAACTAACAGAGTTGAACCTTACTTTTGATTGAGCCGTTCTGAAACACTCTTTCTGTAGAAACTGCAATTGGACATTCTGAGGGTTAAGAGGCCTATATTGGGAAAAAGAATGTCTACAAATAAAAACTACACAGAAGAATTGTGTGAAACTTCCTTCTGTTCTGTTTGTTCAACTAAAAGAGTTGAACCTTAGTTTTGATTGAGCCGTTCTCAAACACTCTTTCTGTAGAAAATGCAAGTGGAGATTCGGAGCGCTAAGAGGGTAATAGTGGAAAAAGGAATGTCTTCAAATATAAACTACACAGAATCATTCGGTGAAACTTCTTTCTGATCTGTGCATTCAGCTAACAGAGTTAAACCATACTTTTGATTGAGCAGATCTGAACACTCTTTCTGTAGAAAATGCAACTGGACATTTGGAGCGCTAAGAGCGTAGTAGTGGAAAAAGTAATATATTCAAATGTAAACTACACAGAAGCATTCTGTGAAACTTCTTTCTGATCTGAGCATTCAGCTAACAGAGTTAAACCATACTTTTGATTGAGCAGTTTTGAAACACTCTGTCTGTAGAAAATGCAACTGGACATTCGTAGCGCTAAGTGGGTAATAGTGGAAAAAAGAATATGTTCAAATATAAACTACACAGAAGCATTGTATGAAACTTCTTTCTGTTCTGTGCATTCAACTAACAGAGTTGAACCTTACTTTTGATTGAGCCTTTCTGAAACACTCTTTCTGTAGAAACTGCAATTGGACATTCTGAGCGCTAAGAGGCCTATATTGGGAAAAAGAATGTCTACAAATAAAAACTACACAGAAGAATTGTGTGAAACTTCTTTCTGTTCTGTTTGTTCAACTAAAAGAGTTGAACCTTAGTTTTGATTGAGCCGTTCTGAAACACTCTTTCTGTAGAAAATGCAAGTGGAAATTCGGAGCGCTAAGTGGGTAATAGTGGAAAAAGGAATGTCTCCAAATATAAACTACACAGAATCATTCTGTGAAACTTCTTTCTGATCTGTGCATTCAGCTAACAGAGTTAAACCATACTTTTGATTGAGCAGATCTGAACACTCTTTCTGTAGAAAATGCAACTGGACATTTGGAGCGCTAAGAGAGTAGTAGTGGAAAAAGGAATATATTCAAATATAAACTACACAGAATCATTCTGTGAAACTTCTTTCTGATCTGAGCATTCAGCTAACAGAGTTAAACCATACTTTTGATTGAGCAGTTTTGAAACACTCTGTCTGTAGAAAATGCAACTGGACATTCGTAGCGCTAAGTGGGTAATAGTGGAAAAAAGAATATGTTCAAATATAAACTACACAGAAGCATTGTATGAAACTTCTTTCTGTTCTGTGCATTCAAGTAACAGAGTTGAACCTTACTTTTGATTGAGCCGTTCTGAAACACTCTTTCTGTAGAAACTGCAATTGGACATTCTGAGAGCTAAGAGGCCTATATTGGGAAAAAGAATGTCTACAAATAAAAACTACACAGAAGAATTGTGTGAAACTTCTTTCTGTTCTGTTTGTTCAACTAAAAGAGTTGAACCTTAGTTTTGATTGAGCCGTTCTGAAACACTCTTTATGTAGAAAATGCAATTGGAGATTCGGAGCGCTAAGAGGTTAATAGTGGAAAAAGGAATGTCTCCAAATATAAACTACACAGAATCATTCTGTGAAACTTCTTTCTGATCTGTGCATTCAGCTAACAGACTTAAACCATACTTTTGATTGAGCAGATCTGAACACTCTTTCTGTAGAAAATGCAACTGGACATTTGGAGCGCTAAGAGAGTAGTAGTGGAAAAAGGAATATATTCAAATATAAACTACACAGAAGCATTCTGTGAAACTTCTTTCTGATCTGAGCATTCAGCTAACAGAGTTAAACCATACTTTTGATTGAGCAGTTTTGAAACACTCTGTCTGTAGAAAATGCAACTGGACATTCGTAGCGCTAAGTGGGTAATAGTGGAAAAAAGAATATGTTCAAATATAAACTACACAGAAGCATTGTATGAAACTTCTTTCTGTTCTGTGCATTCAACTAACAGAGTTGAACCTTACATTTGATTGAGCCTTTCTGAAACACTCTTTCTGTAGAAACTGCAATTGGACATTCTGAGCGCTAAGAGGCCTCTATTGGGAAAAATAATATCTTCAAATAAAAACTACACAGAAGCATTGTGTGAAACTTATTTCTGATATGTTCATTAAGCTAACAGAGTTAAACCATACTTTTGATTGCGCAGTTCTGAACACTCTTTCTGTAGAAAATGCAAGTGGACATTCGGAGCGCTAAGAGGGTAATAGTGGAAAAATGAATATATTCAAATATAAACTACACAGTAGCATTCTGTGAAAATTCTTTCTGTTCTGTGCATTCAACTAACAGAGTTGAACCTTACTTTTGATTGAGCCGTTCTGAAACACTCTTTCTGTAGAAACTGCAATTGGACATGCTAAGCGCTAAGAGGCCTACATTGGGAAAAAGAATATCTTCAAATAAAAACTACACAGATGCATTCTGTGAAACTTATTTCTGATCTGTAATTTCAGTTAACAGAGAAAAAACATATTTTTGATTGAGCAGTTATGAAACACTCTTTTTGTAGAAAATGCAAGTGGAGATTCGGAGCGCTAAGAGGGTAATAGTGGAAAAAGGAATGTCTTCAAATATAAACTACACAGAATCATTCGGTGAAACTTCTTTCTGATCTGTGCATTCAGCTAACAGAGTTAAACCATACTTTTGATTGAGCAGATCTGAACACTCTTTCTGTAGAAAATGCAACTGGACATTTGGAGCGCTAAGAGCGTAGTAGTGGAAAAAGTAATATATTCAAATATAAACTACACAGAAGCATTCTGTGAAACTTCTTTCTGATCTGAGCATTCAGCTAACAGAGTTAAACCATACTTTTGATTGAGCAGTTTTGAAACACTCTGTCTGTAGAAAATGCAACTGGGCATTCGTAGCGCTAAGTGGGTAATAGTGGAAAAAAGAATATGTTCAAATATAAACTACACAGAAGCATTGTATGAAACTTCTTTCTGTTCTGTGCATTCAACTAACAGAGTTGAACCTTACTTTGATTGAGCCTTTCTGAAACACTCTTTCTGTAGAAACTGCAATTGGACATTCTGAGTGCTAAGAGGCCTCTATTGGGAAAAATAATATCTTCAAATAAAAACTACACAGAAGCATTGTGTGAAACTTATTTCTGATATGTTCATTAAGCTAACAGAGTTAAACCATACTTTTGATTGCGCAGTTCTGAACACTCTTTCTGTAGAAAATGCAAGTGGACATTCGGAGCGCTAAGAGGGTAATAGTGGAAAAAGGAATATATTCAAATATAAACTACACAGTAGCATTCTGCGAAAATTCTTTCTGTTCTGTGCATTCAACTAACAGAGTTGAACCTTACTTTTGATTGAGCCGTTCTGAAACACTCTTTCTGTAGAAACTTCAATTGGACATTCTGAGCGTTAAGAGGCCTATATTGGGAAAAAGAATGTCTACAAATAAAAACTACACAGAAGAATTGTGTGAAACTTCTTTCTGTTCTGTTTGTTCAACTAAAAGAGTTGAACCTTAGTTTTGATTGAGCCGTTCTGAAACACTCTTTCTGTAGAAAATGCAAGTGGAGATTCGGAGCGCTAAGAGGGTAATAGTGGAAAAAGGAATGTCTTCAAATATAAACTACACAGAATCATTCGGTGAAACTTCTTTCTGATCTGTGCATTCAGCTAACAGAGTTAAAACATACTTTTGATTGA
This sequence comes from Symphalangus syndactylus, assembly GCF_028878055.3. NCBI lineage: Eukaryota > Metazoa > Chordata > Mammalia > Primates > Hylobatidae > Symphalangus > Symphalangus syndactylus. Next base: position 4,516,278 of record NC_072445.2, on the reverse strand, counting down.
GCAGATCTGAACACTCTTTCTGTAGAAAATGCAACTGGACATTTGGAGCGCTAAGAGCGTAGTAGTGGAAAAAGGAATATATTCAAATATAAACTACACAGAAGCATTCTGTGAAACTTCTTTCTGATCTGAGCATTCAGCTAACAGAGTTAAACCATACTTTTGATTGAGCAGTTTTGAAACACTCTGTCTGTATAAAATGCAACTGGACATTCGTAGCGCTAAGTGGGTAATAGTGGAAAAAAGAATATGTTCAAATATAAACTACACAGAAGCATTGTATGAAACTTCTTTCTGTTCTGTGCATTCAACTAACAGAGGTGAACCTTACTTTTGATTGAGCCGTTCTGAAACACTCTTTCTGTAGAAACTGCAATTGGACATTCTGAGCGCTAAGAGGCCTATATGGGGAAAAAGAATGTCTACAAATAAAAACTACACAGAAGAATTGTGTGAAACTTCTTTCTGTTCTGTTTGTTCAACTAAAAGAGTTGAACCTTAGTTTTGATTGAGCCGTTCTGAAACAATCTTTCTGTAGAAAATGCAAGTGGAGATTCGGAGCGCTAAGAGGGTAATAGTGGAAAAAGGAATGTCTCCAAATATAAACTACACAGAATCATTCTGTGAAACTTATTTCTGATCTGTGCATTCAGCTAACAGAGTTAAACCATACTTTTGATTGAGCAGATCTGAACACTCTTTCTGTAGAAAATGCAACTGGACATTTGGAGCGCTAAGAGAGTAGTAGTGGAAAAAGGAATATATTCAAATATAAACTACACAGAAGCATTCTGTGAAACTTCTTTCTGATCTGAGCATTCAGCTAACAGAGTTAAACCATACTTTTGATTGAGCAGTTTTGAAACACTCTGTCTGTAGAAAATGCAACTGGACATTCGTAGCGCTAAGTGGGTAATAGTGGAAAAAAGAATATGTTCAAATATAAACTACACAGAAGCATTGTATGAAACTTCTTTCTGTTCTGTGCATTCAACTAACAGAGTTGAACCTTACTTTTGATTTAGCCTTTCTGAAACACTCTTTCTGTAGAAACTGCAATTGGACATTCTGAGCGCTAAGAGGCCTATATTGGGAAAAATAATATCTTCAAATAAAAACTACACAGAAGCATTGTGTGAAACTTATTTCTGATATGTTCATTAAGCTAACAGAGTTAAACCATACTTTTGATTGCGCAGTTCTGAACACTCTTTCTGTAGAAAATGCAAGTGGACATTCGGAGCGCTAAGAGGGTAATAGTGGAAAAAGGAATATATTCAAATATAAACTACACAGTAGCATTCTGTGAAAATTCTTTCTGTTCTGTGCATTCAACTAACAGAGTTGAACCTTACTTTAGATTGAGCCGTTCTGAAACACTCTTTCTGTAGAAACTGCAATTGGACATTCTGAGGGTTAAGAGGCCTATATTGGGAAAAAGAATGTCTACAAATAAAAACTACACAGAAGAATTGTGTGAAACTTCCTTCTGTTCTGTTTGTTCAACTAAAAGAGTTGAACCTTAGTTTTGATTGAGCCGTTCTCAAACACTCTTTCTGTAGAAAATGCAAGTGGAGATTCGGAGCGCTAAGAGGGTAATAGTGGAAAAAGGAATGTCTTCAAATATAAACTACACAGAATCATTCGGTGAAACTTCTTTCTGATCTGTGCATTCAGCTAACAGAGTTAAACCATACTTTTGATTGAGCAGATCTGAACACTCTTTCTGTAGAAAATGCAACTGGACATTTGGAGCGCTAAGAGCGTAGTAGTGGAAAAAGTAATATATTCAAATGTAAACTACACAGAAGCATTCTGTGAAAATTCTTTCTGATCTGAGCATTCAGCTAACAGAGTTAAACCATACTTTTGATTGAGCAGTTTTGAAACACTCTGTCTGTAGAAAATGCAACTGGACATTCGTAGCGCTAAGTGGGTAATAGTGGAAAAAAGAATATGTTCAAATATAAACTACACAGAAGCATTGTATGAAACTTCTTTCTGTTCTGTGCATTCAACTAACAGAGTTGAACCTTACTTTTGATTTAGCCTTTCTGAAACACTCTTTCTGTAGAAACTGCAATTGGACATTCTGAGCGCTAAGAGGCCTATATTGGGAAAAATAATATCTTCAAATAAAAACTACACAGAAGCATTGTGTGAAACTTATTTCTGATATGTTCATTAAGCTAACAGAGTTAAACCATACTTTTGATTGCGCAGTTCTGAACACTCTTTCTGTAGAAAATGCAAGTGGACATTCGGAGCGCTAAGAGGGTAATAGTGGAAAAAGGAATATATTCAAATATAAACTACACAGTAGCATTCTGTGAAAATTCTTTCTGTTCTGTGCATTCAACTAACAGAGTTGAACCTTACTTTTGATTGAGCCGTTCTGAAACACTCTTTCTGTAGAAACTGCAATTGGACATTCTGAGGGTTAAGAGGCCTATATTGGGAAAAAGAATGTCTACAAATAAAAACTACACAGAAGAATTGTGTGAAACTTCCTTCTGTTCTGTTTGTTCAACTAAAAGAGTTGAACCTTAGTTTTGATTGAGCCGTTCTCAAACACTCTTTCTGTAGAAAATGCAAGTGGAGATTCGGAGCGCTAAGAGGGTAATAGTGGAAAAAGGAATGTCTTCAAATATAAACTACACAGAATCATTCGGTGAAACTTCTTTCTGATCTGTGCATTCAGCTAACAGAGTTAAACCATACTTTTGATTGAGCAGATCTGAACACTCTTTCTGTAGAAAATGCAACTGGACATTTGGAGCGCTAAGAGCGTAGTAGTGGAAAAAGTAATATATTCAAATGTAAACTACACAGAAGCATTCTGTGAAACTTCTTTCTGATCTGAGCATTCAGCTAACAGAGTTAAACCATACTTTTGATTGAGCAGTTTTGAAACACTCTGTCTGTAGAAAATGCAACTGGACATTCGTAGCGCTAAGTGGGTAATAGTGGAAAAAAAAATATGTTCAAATATAAACTACACAGAAGCATTGTATGAAACTTCTTTCTGTTCTGTGCATTCAACTAACAGAGTTGAACCTTACTTTTGATTGAGCCTTTCTGAAACACTCTTTCTGTAGAAACTGCAATTGGACATTCTGAGCGCTAAGAGGCCTATATTGGGAAAAAGAATGTCTACAAATAAAAACTACACAGAAGAATTGTGTGAAACTTCTTTCTGTTCTGTTTGTTCAACTAAAAGAGTTGAACCTTAGTTTTGATTGAGCCGTTCTGAAACACTCTTTCTGTAGAAAATGCAAGTGGAAATTCGGAGCGCTAAGTGGGTAATAGTGGAAAAAGGAATGTCTCCAAATATAAACTACACAGAATCATTCTGTGAAACTTCTTTCTGATCTGTGCATTCAGCTAACAGAGTTAAACCATACTTTTGATTGAGCAGATCTGAACACTCTTTCTGTAGAAAATGCAACTGGACATTTGGAGCGCTAAGAGAGTAGTAGTGGAAAAAGGAATATATTCAAATATAAACTACACAGAATCATTCTGTGAAAATTCTTTCTGATCTGAGCATTCAGCTAACAGAGTTAAACCATACTTTTGATTGAGCAGTTTTGAAACACTCTGTCTGTAGAAAATGCAACTGGACATTCGTAGCGCTAAGTGGGTAATAGTGGAAAAAAGAATATGTTCAAATATAAACTACACAGAAGCATTGTATGAAACTTCTTTCTGTTCTGTGCATTCAAGTAACAGAGTTGAACCTTACTTTTGATTGAGCCGTTCTGAAACACTCTTTCTGTAGAAACTGCAATTGGACATTCTGAGAGCTAAGAGGCCTATATTGGGAAAAAGAATGTCTACAAATAAAAACTACACAGAAGAATTGTGTGAAACTTCTTTCTGTTCTGTTTGTTCAACTAAAAGAGTTGAACCTTAGTTTTGATTGAGCCGTTCTGAAACACTCTTTATGTAGAAAATGCAAGTGGAGATTCGGAGCGCTAAGAGGTTAATAGTGGAAAAAGGAATGTCTCCAAATATAAACTACACAGAATCATTCTGTGAAACTTCTTTCTGATCTGTGCATTCAGCTAACAGACTTAAACCATACTTTTGATTGAGCAGATCTGAACACTCTTTCTGTAGAAAATGCAACTGGACATTTGGAGCGCTAAGAGAGTAGTAGTGGAAAAAGGAATATATTCAAATATAAACTACACAGAAGCATTCTGTGAAACTTCTTTCTGATCTGAGCATTCAGCTAACAGAGTTAAACCATACTTTTGATTGAGCAGTTTTGAAACACTCTGTCTGTAGAAAATGCAACTGGACATTCGTAGCGCTAAGTGGGTAATAGTGGAAAAAAGAATATGTTCAAATATAAACTACACAGAAGCATTGTATGAAACTTCTTTCTGTTCTGTGCATTCAACTAACAGAGTTGAACCTTACATTTGATTGAGCCTTTCTGAAACACTCTTTCTGTAGAAACTGCAATTGGACATTCTGAGCGCTAAGAGGCCTCTATTGGGAAAAATAATATCTTCAAATAAAAACTACACAGAAGCATTGTGTGAAACTTATTTCTGATATGTTCATTAAGCTAACAGAGTTAAACCATACTTTTGATTGCGCAGTTCTGAACACTCTTTCTGTAGAAAATGCAAGTGGACATTCGGAGCGCTAAGAGGGTAATAGTGGAAAAATGAATATATTCAAATATAAACTACACAGTAGCATTCTGTGAAAATTCTTTCTGTTCTGTGCATTCAACTAACAGAGTTGAACCTTACTTTTGATTGAGCCGTTCTGAAACACTCTTTCTGTAGAAACTGCAATTGGACATGCTAAGCGCTAAGAGGCCTACATTGGGAAAAAGAATATCTTCAAATAAAAACTACACAGATGCATTCTGTGAAACTTATTTCTGATCTGTAATTTCAGTTAACAGAGAAAAAACATATTTTTGATTGAGCAGTTATGAAACACTCTTTTTGTAGAAAATGCAAGTGGAGATTCGGAGCGCTAAGAGGGTAATAGTGGAAAAAGGAATGTCTTCAAATATAAACTACACAGAATCATTCGGTGAAACTTCTTTCTGATCTGTGCATTCAGCTAACAGAGTTAAACCATACTTTTGATTGAGCAGATCTGAACACTCTTTCTGTAGAAAATGCAACTGGACATTTGGAGCGCTAAGAGCGTAGTAGTGGAAAAAGTAATATATTCAAATATAAACTACACAGAAGCATTCTGTGAAACTTCTTTCTGATCTGAGCATTCAGCTAACAGAGTTAAACCATACTTTTGATTGAGCAGTTTTGAAACACTCTGTCTGTAGAAAATGCAACTGGGCATTCGTAGCGCTAAGTGGGTAATAGTGGAAAAAAGAATATGTTCAAATATAAACTACACAGAAGCATTGTATGAAACTTCTTTCTGTTCTGTGCATTCAACTAACAGAGTTGAACCTTACTTTTGATTGAGCCTTTCTGAAACACTCTTTCTGTAGAAACTGCAATTGGACATTCTGAGTGCTAAGAGGCCTCTATTGGGAAAAATAATATCTTCAAATAAAAACTACACAGAAGCATTGTGTGAAACTTATTTCTGATATGTTCATTAAGCTAACAGAGTTAAACCATACTTTTGATTGCGCAGTTCTGAACACTCTTTCTGTAGAAAATGCAAGTGGACATTCGGAGCGCTAAGAGGGTAATAGTGGAAAAAGGAATATATTCAAATATAAACTACACAGTAGCATTCTGCGAAAATTCTTTCTGTTCTGTGCATTCAACTAACAGAGTTGAACCTTACTTTTGATTGAGCCGTTCTGAAACACTCTTTCTGTAGAAACTTCAATTGGACATTCTGAGCGTTAAGAGGCCTATATTGGGAAAAAGAATGTCTACAAATAAAAACTACACAGAAGAATTGTGTGAAACTTCTTTCTGTTCTGTTTGTTCAACTAAAAGAGTTGAACCTTAGTTTTGATTGAGCCGTTCTGAAACAATCTTTCTGTAGAAAATGCAAGTGGAGATTCGGAGCGCTAAGAGGGTAATAGTGGAAAAAGGAATGTCTCCAAATATAAACTACACAGAATCATTCTGTGAAACTTATTTCTGATCTGTGCATTCAGCTAACAGAGTTAAACCATACTTTTGATTGAGCAGATCTGAACACTCTTTCTGTAGAAAATGCAACTGGACATTTGGAGCGCTAAGAGAGTAGTAGTGGAAAAAGGAATATATTCAAATATAAACTACACAGAAGCATTCTGTGAAACTTCTTTCTGATCTGAGCATTCAGCTAACAGAGTTAAACCATACTTTTGATTGAGCAGTTTTGAAACACTCTGTCTGTAGAAAATGCAACTGGACATTCGTAGCGCTAAGTGGGTAATAGTGGAAAAAAGAATATGTTCAAATATAAACTACACAGAAGCATTGTATGAAACTTCTTTCTGTTCTGTGCATTCAACTAACAGAGTTGAACCTTACTTTTGATTTAGCCTTTCTGAAACACTCTTTCTGTAGAAACTGCAATTGGACATTCTGAGCGCTAAGAGGCCTATATTGGGAAAAATAATATCTTCAAATAAAAACTACACAGAAGCATTGTGTGAAACTTATTTCTGATATGTTCATTAAGCTAACAGAGTTAAACCATACTTTTGATTGCGCAGTTCTGAACACTCTTTCTGTAGAAAATGCAAGTGGACATTCGGAGCGCTAAGAGGGTAATAGTGGAAAAAGGAATATATTCAAATATAAACTACACAGTAGCATTCTGTGAAAATTCTTTCTGTTCTGTGCATTCAACTAACAGAGTTGAACCTTACTTTAGATTGAGCCGTTCTGAAACACTCTTTCTGTAGAAACTGCAATTGGACATTCTGAGGGTTAAGAGGCCTATATTGGGAAAAAGAATGTCTACAAATAAAAACTACACAGAAGAATTGTGTGAAACTTCCTTCTGTTCTGTTTGTTCAACTAAAAGAGTTGAACCTTAGTTTTGATTGAGCCGTTCTCAAACACTCTTTCTGTAGAAAATGCAAGTGGAGATTCGGAGCGCTAAGAGGGTAATAGTGGAAAAAGGAATGTCTTCAAATATAAACTACACAGAATCATTCGGTGAAACTTCTTTCTGATCTGTGCATTCAGCTAACAGAGTTAAAACATACTTTTGATTGAGCAGATCTGAACACTCTTTCTGTAGAAAATGCAACTGGACATTTGGAGCGCTAAGAGCGTAGTAGTGGAAAAAGTAATATATTCAAATGTAAACTACACAGAAGCATTCTGTGAAACTTCTTTCTGATCTGAGCATTCAGCTAACAGAGTTAAACCATACTTTTGATTGAGCAGTTTTGAAACACTCTGTCTGTAGAAAATGCAACTGGACATTCGTAGCGCTAAGTGGGTAATAGTGGAAAAAAGAATATGTTCAAATATAAACTACACAGAAGCATTGTATGAAACTTCTTTCTTTTCTGTGCATTCAACTAACAGAGTTGAACCTTACTTTTGATTGAGCCTTTCTGAAACACTCTTTCTGTAGAAACTGCAATTGGACATTCTGAGCGCTAAGAGGCCTATATTGGGAAAAAGAATGTCTACAAATAAAAACTACACAGAAGAATTGTGTGAAACTTCTTTCTGTTCTGTTTGTTCAACTAAAAGAGTTGAACCTTAGTTTTGATTGAGCCGTTCTGAAACACTCTTTCTGTAGAAAATGCAAGTGGAAATTCGGAGCGCTAAGTGGGTAATAGTGGAAAAAGGAATGTCTCCAAATATAAACTACACAGAATCATTCTGTGAAACTTCTTTCTGATCTGTGCATTCAGCTAACAGAGTTAAACCATACTTTTGATTGAGCAGATCTGAACACTCTTTCTGTAGAAAATGCAACTGTACATTTGGAGCGCTAAGAGAGTAGTAGTGGAAAAAGGAATATATTCAAATATAAACTACACAGAAGCATTCTGTGAAACTTCTTTCTGATCTGAGCATTCAGCTAACAGAGTTAAACCATACTTTTGATTGAGCAGTATTGAAACACTCTGTCTGTAGAAAATGCAAATGGACATTCGTAGCGCTAAGTGGGTAATAGTGGAAAAAAGAATATGTTCAAATATAAACTACACAGAAGCATTGTATGAAACTTCTTTCTGTTCTGTGCATTCAACTAACAGAGTTGAACCTTACTTTTGATTGAGCCGTTCTGAAACACTCTTTCTGTAGAAACTGCAATTGGACATTCTGAGAGCTAAGAGGCCTATATTGGGAAAAAGAATGTCTACAAATAAAAACTACACAGAAGAATTGTGTGAAACTTCTTTCTGTTCTGTTTGTTCAACTAAAAGAGTTGAACCTTAGTTTTGATTGAGCCGTTCTGAAACACTCTTTATGTAGAAAATGCAAGTGGAGATTCGGAGCGCTAAGAGGGTAATAGTGGAAAAAGGAATGTCTCCAAATATAAACTACACAGAATCATTCTGTGAAACTTCTTTCTGATCTGTGCATTCAGCTAACAGACTTAAACCATACTTTTGATTGAGCAGGTCTGAACACTCTTTCTGTAGAAAATGCAACTGGACATTTGGAGCGCTAAGAGAGTAGTAGTGGAAAAAGGAATATATTCAAATATAAACTACACAGAAGCATTCTGTGAAACTTCCTTCTGATCTGAGCATTCAGCTAACAGAGTTAAACCATACTTTTGATTGAGCAGTTTTGAAACACTCTGTCTGTAGAAAATGCAACTGGACATTCGTAGCGCTAAGTGGGTAATAGTGGAAAAAAGAATATGTTCAAATATAAACTACACAGAAGCATTGTATGAAACTTCTTTCTGTTCTGTGCATTCAACTAACAGAGTTGAAACTTACTTTTGATTTAGCCTTTCTGAAACACTCTTTCTGTAGAAACTGCAATTGGACATTCTGAGCGCTAAGAGGCCTATATTGGGAAAAATAATATCTTCAAATAAAAACTACACAGAAGCATTGTGTGAAACTTATTTCTGATATGTTCATTAAGCTAACAGAGTTAAACCATACTTTTGATTGCGCAGTTCTGAACACTCTTTCTGTAGAAAATGCAAGTGGACATTCGGAGCGCTAAGAGGGTAATAGTGGAAAAAGGAATATATTCAAATATAAACTACACAGTAGCATTCTGTGAAAATTCTTTCTGTTCTGTGCATTCAACTAACAGAGTTGAACCTTACTTTTGATTGAGCCGTTCTGAAACACTCTTTCTGTAGAAACTGCAATTGGACATTCTAAGGGTTAAGAGGCCTATATTGGGAAAAAGAATGTCTACAAATAAAAACTACACCGAAGAATTGTGTGAAACTTCCTTCTGTTCTGTTTGTTCAACTAAAAGAGTTGAACCTTAGTTTTGATTGAGCCGTTCTGAAACACTCTTTCTGTAGAAAATGCAAGTGGAGATTAGGAGCGCTAAGAGGGTAATAGTGGAAAAAGGAATGTCTTCAAATATAAACTACACAGAAACATTCGGTGAAACTTCTTTCTGATCTGTGCATTCAGCTAACAGAGTTAAACCATACTTTTGATTGAGCAGATCTGAACACTCTTTCTGTAGAAAATGCAACTGGACATTTGGAGCGCTAAGAGCGTAGTAGTGGAAAAAGGAATATATTCAAATATAAACTACACAGAAGCATTCTGTGAAACTTCTTTCTGATCTGAGCATTCAGCTAACAGAGTTAAACCATACTTTTGATTGAGCAGTTTTGAAACACTCTGTCTGTAGAAAATGCAACTGGACATTCGTAGCGCTAAGTGGGTAATAGTGGAAAAAAGAATATGTTCAAATATAAACTACACAGAAGCATTGTATGAAACTTCTTTCTGTTCTGTGCATTCAACTAACAGAGTTGAACCTTACTTTTGATTGAGCCTTTCTGAAACACTCTTTCTGTAGAAACTGCAATTGGACATTCTGAGCGCTAAGAGGCCTATATTGGGCAAAGAATGTCTACAAATAAAAACTACACAGAAGAATTGTGTGAAACTTCTTTCTGTTCTGTTTGTTCAACTAAAAGATTTGAACCTTAGTTTTGATTGAGCCGTTCTGAAACACTCTTTCTGTAGAAAATGCAAGTGGAGATTCGGAGCGCTAAGTGGGTAATAGTGGAAAAAGGAATGTCTCCAAATATAAACTACACAGAATCATTCTGTGAAACTTCTTTCTGATCTGTGCATTCAGCTAACAGAGTTAAACCATACTTTTGATTGAGCAGATCTGAACACTCTTTCTGTAGAAAATGCAACTGGACATTTGGAGCGCTAAGAGAGTAGTAGTGGAAAAAGGAATATATTCAAATATAAACTACACAGAAGCATTCTGTGAAACTTCTTTCTGATCTGAGCATTCAGCTAACAGAGTTAAACCATACTTTTGATTGAGCAGTTTTGAAACACTCTGTCTGTAGAAAATGCAACTGGACATTCGTAGCGCTAAGTGGGTAATAGTGGAAAAAAGAATATGTTCAAATATAAACTACACAGAAGCATTGTATGAAACTTCTTTCTGTTCTGTGCATTCAACTAACAGAGTTGAACCTTACTTTTGATTGAGCCGTTCTGAAACACTCTTTCTGTAGAAACTGCAATTGGACATTCTGAGAGCTAAGAGGCCTATATTGGGAAAAAGAATGTCTACAAATAAAAACTACACAGAAGAATTGTGTGAAACTTCTTTCTGTTCTGTTTGTTCAACTAAAAGAGTTGAACCTTAGTTTTGATTGAGCCGTTCTGAAACACTCTTTATGTAGAAAATGCAAGTGGAGATTCGGAGCGCTAAGAGGTTAATAGTGGAAAAAGGAATGTCTCCAAATATAAACTACACAGAATCATTCTGTGAAACTTCTTTCTGATCTGTGCATTCAGCTAACAGACTTAAACCATACTTTTGATTGAGCAGATCTGAACACTCTTTCTGTAGAAAATGCAACTGGACATTTGGAGCGCTAAGAGAGTAGTAGTGGAAAAAGGAATATATTCAAATATAAACTACACAGAAGCATTCTGTGAAACTTCTTTCTGATCTGAGCATTCAGCTAACAGAGTTAAACCATACTTTTGATTGAGCAGTTTTGAAACACTCTGTCTGTAGAAAATGCAACTGGACATTCGTAGCGCTAAGTGGGTAATAGTGGAAAAAAGAATATGTTCAAATATAAACTACACAGAAGCATTGTATGAAACTTCTTTCTGTTCTGTGCATTCAACTAACAGAGTTGAACCTTACTTTTGATTGAGCCTTTCTGAAACACTCTTTCTGTAGAAACTGCAATTGGACATTCTGAGCGCTAAGAGGCCTCTATTGGGAAAAATAATATCTTCAAATAAAAACTACACAGAAGCATTGTGTGAAACTTATTTCTGATATGTTCATTAAGCTAACAGAGTTAAACCATACTTTTGATTGCGCAGTTCTGAACACTCTTTCTGTAGAAAATGCAAGTGGACATTCGGAGTGCTAAGAGGGTAATAGTGGAAAAAGGAATATATTCAAATATAAACTACACAGTAGCATTCTGTGAAAATTCTTTCTGTTCTGTGCATTCAACTAACAGAGTTGAACCTTACTTTTGATTGAGCCGTTCTGAAACACTCTTTCTGTAGAAACTGCAATTGGACATGCTAAGCGCTAAGAGGCCTACATTGGGAAAAAGAATATCTTCAAATAAAAACTACACAGATGCATTCTGTGAAACTTATTTCTGATCTGTAATTTCAGTTAACAGAGAAAAAACATATTTTTGATTGAGCAGTTATGAAACACTCTTTTTGTAGAAAATGCAAGTGGAGATTCGGAGCGCTAAGAGGGTAATAGTGGAAAAAGGAATGTCTTCAAATATAAACTACACAGAATCATTCGGTGAAACTTCTTTCTGATCTGTGCATTCAGCTAACAGAGTTAAACCATACTTTTGATTGAGCAGATCTGAACACTCTTTCTGTAGAAAATGCAACTGGACATTTGGAGCGCTAAGAGCGTAGTAGTGGAAAAAGTAATATATTCAAATATAAACTACACAGAAGCATTCTGTGAAACTTCTTTCTGATCTGAGCATTCAGCTAACAGAGTTAAACCATACTTTTGATTGAGCAGTTTTGAAACACTCTGTCTGTAGAAAATGCAACTGGGCATTCGTAGCGCTAAGTGGGTAATAGTGGAAAAAAGAATATGTTCAAATATAAACTGCACAGAAGCATTGTATGAAACTTCTTTCTGTTCTGTGCATTCAACTAACAGAGTTGAACCTTACTTTTGATTGAGCCTTTCTGAAACACTCTTTCTGTAGAAACTGCAATTGGACATTCTGAGCGCTAGGAGGCCTCTATTGGGAAAAATAATATCTTCAAATAAAAACTACACAGAAGCATTGTGTGAAACTTATTTCTGATATGTTCATTAAGCTAACAGAGTTAAACCATACTTTTGATTGCGCAGTTCTGAACACTCTTTCTGTAGAAAATGCAAGTGGACATTCGGAGCGCTAAGAGGGTAATAGTGGAAAAAGGAATATATTCAAATATAAACTACACAGTAGCATTCTGCGAAAATTCTTTCTGTTCTGTGCATTCAACTAACAGAGTTGAACCTTACTTTTGATTGAGCCGTTCTGAAACACTCTTTCTGTAGAAACTTCAATTGGACATTCTGAGCGTTAAGAGGCCTATATTGGGAAAAAGAATGTCTACAAATAAAAACTACACAGAAGAATTGTGTGAAACTTCTTTCTGTTCTGTTTGTTCAACTAAAAGAGTTGAACCTTAGTTTTGATTGAGCCGTTCTGAAACACTCTTTCTGTAGAAAATGCAAGTGGAGATTCGGAGCGCTAAGAGGGTAATAGTGGAAAAAGGAATGTCTTCATATATAAACTACACAGAATCATTCGGTGAAACTTCTTTCTGATCTGTGCATTCAGCTAACAGAGTTAAAACATACTTTTGATTGAGCAGATCTGAACACTCTTTCTGTAGAAAATGCAACTGGACATTTGGAGCGCTAAGAGCGTAGTAGTGGAAAAAGGAATATATTCAAATATAAACTACACAGAAGCATTCTGTGAAACTTCTTTCTGATCTGAGCATTCAGCTAACAGAGTTAAACCATACTTTTGATTGAGCAGTTTTGAAACACTCTGTCTGTATAATATGCAACTGGACATTCGTAGCGCTAAGTGGGTAATAGTGGAAAAAAGAATATGTTCAAATATAAACTACACAGAAGCATTGTATGAAACTTCTTTCTGTTCTGTGCATTCAACTAACAGAGTTGAACCTTACTTTTGATTGAGCCGTTCTGAAACACTCTTTCTGTAGAAACTGCAATTGGACATTCTGAGAGCTAAGAGGCCTATATTGGGAAAAAGAATGTCTACAAATAAAAACTACACAGAAGAATTGTGTGAAACTTCTTTCTGTTCTGTTTGTTCAACTAAAAGAGTTGAACCTTAGTTTTGATTGAGCCGTTCTGAAACACTCTTTATGTAGAAAATGCAAGTGGAGATTCGGAGCGCTAAGAGGTTAATAGTGGAAAAAGGAATGTCTCCAAATATAAACTACACAGAATCATTCTGTGAAACTTCTTTCTGATCTGTGCATTCAGCTAACAGACTTAAACCATACTTTTGATTGAGCAGATCTGAACACTCTTTCTGTAGAAAATGCAACTGGACATTTGGAGCGCTAAGAGAGTAGTAGTGGAAAAAGGAATATATTCAAATATAAACTACACAGAAGCATTCTGTGAAACTTCTTTCTGATCTGAGCATTCAGCTAACAGAGTTAAACCATACTTTTGATTGAGCAGTTTTGAAACACTCTGTCTGTAGAAAATGCAACTGGACATTCGTAGCGCTAAGTGGGTAATAGTGGAAAAAAGAATATGTTCAAATATAAACTACACAGAAGCATTGTATGAAACTTCTTTCTGTTCTGTGCATTCAACTAACAGAGTTGAACCTTACTTTTGATTGAGCCTTTCTGAAACACTCTTTCTGTAGAAACTGCAATTGGACATTCTGAGCGCTAAGAGGCCTCTATTGGGAAAAATAATATCTTCAAATAAAAACTACACAGAAGCATTGTGTGAAACTTATTTCTGATATGTTCATTAAGCTAACAGAGTTAAACCATACTTTTGATTGCGCAGTTCTGAACACTCTTTCTGTAGAAAATGCAAGTGGACATTCGGAGCGCTAAGAGGGTAATAGTGGAAAAAGGAATATATTCAAATATAAACTACACAGTAGCATTCTGTGAAAATTCTTTCTGTTCTGTGCATTCAACTAACAGAGTTGAACCTTACTTTTGATTGAGCCGTTCTGAAACACTCTTTCTGTAGAAACTGCAATTGGACATGCTAAGCGCTAAGAGGCCTACATTGGGAAAAAGAATATCTTCAAATAAAAACTACACAGATGCATTCTGTGAAACTTATTTCTGATCTGTAATTTCAGTTAACAGAGAAAAAACATATTTTTGATTGAGCAGTTATGAAACACTCTTTTTGTAGAAAATGCAAGTGGAGATTCGGAGCGCTAAGAGGGTAATAGTGGAAAAAGGAATGTCTTCAAATATAAACTACACAGAATCATTCGGTGAAACTTCTTTCTGATCTGTGCATTCAGCTAACAGAGTTAAACCATACTTTTGATTGAGCAGATCTGAACACTCTTTCTGTAGAAAATGCAACTGGACATTTGGAGCGCTAAGAGCGTAGTAGTGGAAAAAGTAATATATTCAAATATAAACTACACAGAAGCATTCTGTGAAACTTCTTTCTGATCTGAGCCTTCAGCTAACAGAGTTAAACCATACTTTTGATTGAGCAGTTTTGAAACACTCTGTCTGTAGAAAATGCAACTGGGCATTCGTAGCGCTAAGTGGGTAATAGTGGAAAAAAGAATATGTTCAAATATAAACTACACAGAAGCATTGTATGAAACTTCTTTCTGTTCTGTGCATTCAACTAACAGAGTTGAACCTTACTTTTGATTGAGCCTTTCTGAAACACTCTTTCTGTAGAAACTGCAATTGGACATTCTGAGCGCTAAGAGGCCTCTATTGGGAAAAATAATATCTTCAAATAAAAACTACACAGAAGCATTGTGTGAAACTTATTTCTGATATGTTCATTAAGCTAACAGAGTTAAACCATACTTTTGATTGCGCAGTTCTGAACACTCTTTCTGTAGAAAATGCAAGTGGACATTCGGAGCGCTAAGAGGGTAATAGTGGAAAAAGGAATATATTCAAATATAAACTACACAGTAGCATTCTGCGAAAATTCTTTCTGTTCTGTGCATTCAACTAACAGAGTTGAACCTTACTTTTGATTGAGCCGTTCTGAAACACTCTTTCTGTAGAAACTTCAATTGGACATTCTGAGCGTTAAGAGGCCTATATTGGGAAAAAGAATGTCTACAAATAAAAACTACACAGAAGAATTGTGTGAAACTTCTTTCTGTTCTGTTTGTTCAACTAAAAGAGTTGAACCTTAGTTTTGATTGAGCCGTTCTGAAACACTCTTTCTGTAGAAAATGCAAGTGGAGATTCGGAGCGCTAAGAGGGTAATAGTGGAAAAAGGAATGTCTTCAAATATAAACTACACAGAATCATTCGGTGAAACTTCTTTCTGATCTGTGCATTCAGCTAACAGAGTTAAAACATACTTTTGATTGAGCAGATCTGAACACTCTTTCTGTAGAAAATGCAACTGGACATTTGGAGCGCTAAGAGCGTAGTAGTGGAAAAAGGAATATATTCAAATATAAACTACACAGAAGCATTCTGTGAAACTTCTTTCTGATCTGAGCATTCAGCTAACAGAGTTAAACCATACTTTTGATTGAGCAGTTTTGAAACACTCTGTCTGTATAAAATGCAACTGGACATTCGTAGCGCTAAGTGGGTAATAGTGGAAAAAAGAATATGTTCAAATATAAACTACACAGAAGCATTGTATGAAACTTCTTTCTGTTCTGTGCATTCAACTAACAGAGTTGAACCTTACTTTTGATTGAGCCGTTCTGAAACACTCTTTCTGTAGAAACTGCAATTGGACATTCTGAGCGCTAAGAGGCCTATATTGGGCAAAGAATGTCTACAAATAAAAACTACACAGAAGAATTGTGTGAAACTTCTTTCTGTTCTGTTTGTTCAACTAAAAGAGTTGAACCTTAGTTTTGATTGAGCCGTTCTGAAACACTCTTTCTGTAGAAAATGCAAGTGGAGATTCGGAGCGCTAAGTGGGTAATAGTGGAAAAAGGAATGTCTCCAAATATAAACTACACAGAATCATTCTGTGAAACTTCTTTCTGATCTGTGCATTCAGCTAACAGAGTTAAACCATACTTTTGATTGAGCAGATCTGAACACTCTTTCTGTAGAAAATGCAACTGGACATTTGGAGCGCTAAGAGAGTAGTAGTGGAAAAAGGAATATATTCAAATATAAACTACACAGAAGCATTCTGTGAAACTTCTTTCTGATCTGAGCATTCAGCTAACAGAGTTAAACCATACTTTTGATTGAGCAGTTTTGAAACACTCTGTCTGTAGAAAATGCAACTGGACATTCGTAGCGCTAAGTGGGTAATAGTGGAAAAAAAATATGTTCAAATATAAACTACACAGAAGCATTGTATGAAACTTCTTTCTGTTCTGTGCATTCAACTAACAGAGTTGAACCTTACTTTTGATTGAGCCGTTCTGAAACACTCTTTCTGTAGAAACTGCAATTGGACATTCTGAGAGCTAAGAGGCCTATATTGGGAAAAAGAATGTCTACAAATAAAAACTACACAGAAGAATTGTGTGAAACTTCTTTCTGTTCTGTTTGTTCAACTAAAAGAGTTGAACCTTAGTTTTGATTGAGCCGTTCTGAAACACTCTTTATGTAGAAAATGCAAGTGGAGATTCGGAGCGCTAAGAGGTTAATAGTGGAAAAAGGAATGTCTCCAAATATAAACTACACAGAATCATTCTGTGAAACTTCTTTCTGATCTGTGCATTCAGCTAACAGACTTAAACCATACTTTTGATTGAGCAGATCTGAACACTCTTTCTGTAGAAAATGCAACTGGACATTTGGAGCGCTAAGAGAGTAGTAATGGAAAAAGGAATATATTCAAATATAAACTACACAGAAGCATTCTGTGAAACTTCTTTCTGATCTGAGCATTCAGCTAACAGAGTTAAACCATACTTTTGATTGAGCAGTTTTGAAACACTCTGTCTGTAGAAAATGCAACTGGACATTCGTAGCGCTAAGTGGGTAATAGTGGAAAAAAGAATATTTTCAAATATAAACTACACAGAAGCATTGTATGAAACTTCTTTCTGTTCTGTGCATTCAACTAACAGAGTTGAACCTTACTTTTGATTGAGCCTTTCTGAAACACTCTTTCTGTAGAAACTGCAATTGGACATTCTGAGCGCTAAGAGGCCTCTATTGGGAAAAATAATATCTTCAAATAAAAACTACACAGAAGCATTGTGTGAAACTTATTTCTGATATGTTCATTAAGCTAACAGAGTTAAACCATACTTTTGATTGCGCAGTTCTGAACACTCTTTCTGTAGAAAATGCAAGTGGACATTCGGAGCGCTAAGAGGGTAATAGTGGAAAAAGGAATATATTCAAATATAAACTACACAGTAGCATTCTGTGAAAATTCTTTCTGTTCTGTGCATTCAACTAACAGAGTTGAACCTTACTTTTGATTGAGCCGTTCTGAAACACTCTTTCTGTAGAAACTGCAATTGGACATGCTAAGCGCTAAGAGGCCTACATTGGGAAAAAGAATATCTTCAAATAAAAACTACACAGATGCATTCTGTGAAACTTATTTCTGATCTGTAATTTCAGTTAACAGAGAAAAAACATATTTTTGATTGAGCAGTTATGAAACACTCTTTTTGTAGAAAATGCAAGTGGAGATTCGGAGCGCTAAGAGGGTAATAGTGGAAAAAGGAATGTCTTCAAATATAAACTACACAGAATCATTCGGTGAAACTTCTTTCTGATCTGTGCATTCAGCTAACAGAGTTAAACCATACTTTTGATTGAGCAGATCTGAACACTCTTTCTGTAGAAAATGCAACTGGACATTTGGAGCGCTAAGAGCGTAGTAGTGGAAAAAGTAATATATTCAAATATAAACTACACAGAAGCATTCTGTGAAACTTCTTTCTGATCTGAGCATTCAGCTAACAGAGTTAAACCATACTTTTGATTGAGCAGTTTTGAAAAACTCTGTCTGTAGAAAATGCAACTGGGCATTCGTAGCGCTAAGTGGGTAATAGTGGAAAAAAGAATATGTTCAAATATAAACTACACAGAAGCATTGTATGAAACTTCTTTCTGTTCTGTGCATTCAACTAACAGAGTTGAACCTTACTTTTGATTGAGCCTTTCTGAAACACTCTTTCTGTAGAAACTGCAATTGGACATTCTGAGCGCTAAGAGGCCTCTATTGGGAAAAATAATATCTTCAAATAAAAACTACACAGAAGCATTGTGTGAAACTTATTTCTGATATGTTCATTAAGCTAACAGAGTTAAACCATACTTTTGATTGCGCAGTTCTGAACACTCTTTCTGTAGAAAATGCAAGTGGACATTCGGAGCGCTAAGAGGGTAATAGTGGAAAAAGGAATATATTCAAATATAAACTACACAGTAGCATTCTGCGAAAATTCTTTCTGTTCTGTGCATTCAACTAACAGAGTTGAACCTTACTTTTGATTGAGCCGTTCTGAAACACTCTTTCTGTAGAAACTTCAATTGGACATTCTGAGCGTTAAGAGGCCTATATTGGGAAAAAGAATGTCTACAAATAAAAACTACACAGAAGAATTGTGTGAAACTTCTTTCTGTTCTGTTTGTTCAACTAAAAGAGTTGAACCTTAGTTTTGATTGAGCCGTTCTGAAACACTCTTTCTGTAGAAAATGCAAGTGGAGATT
This sequence comes from Symphalangus syndactylus, assembly GCF_028878055.3. Lineage (NCBI taxonomy): Eukaryota > Metazoa > Chordata > Mammalia > Primates > Hylobatidae > Symphalangus > Symphalangus syndactylus. The sequence goes on along the minus strand of NC_072445.2, from coordinate 4,497,290 downwards.
CGGAGCGCTAAGAGTGTAATAGTGGAAAAAGGAATGTCTTCAAATATAAACTACACAGAATCATTCGGTGAAACTTCTTTCTGATCTGTGCATTCAGCTAACAGAGTTAAAACATACTTTTGATTGAGCAGATCTGAACACTCTTTCTGTAGAAAATGCAACTGGACATTTGGAGCGCTAAGAGCGTAGTAGTGGAAAAAGGAATATATTCAAATATAAACTACACAGAAGCATTCTGTGAAACTTCTTTCTGATCTGAGCATTCAGCTAACAGAGTTAAACCATACTTTTGATTGAGCAGTTTTGAAACACTCTGTCTGTATAAAATGCAACTGGACATTCGTAGCGCTAAGTGGGTAATAGTGGAAAAAAGAATATGTTCAAATATAAACTACACAGAAGCATTGTATGAAACTTCTTTCTGTTCTGTGCATTCAACTAACAGAGTTGAACCTTACTTTTGATTGAGCCGTTCTGAAACACTCTTTCTGTAGAAACTGCAATTGGACATTCTGAGCGCTAAGAGGCCTATATGGGGAAAAAGAATGTCTACAAATAAAAACTACACAGAAGAATTGTGTGAAACTTCTTTCTGTTCTGTTTGTTCAACTAAAAGAGTTGAACCTTAGTTTTGATTGAGCCGTTCTGAAACAATCTTTCTGTAGAAAATGCAAGTGGAGATTCGGAGCGCTAAGAGGGTAATAGTGGAAAAAGGAATGTCTCCAAATATAAACTACACAGAATCATTCTGTGAAACTTATTTCTGATCTGTGCATTCAGCTAACAGAGTTAAACCATACTTTTGATTGAGCAGATCTGAACACTCTTTCTGTAGAAAATGCAACTGGACATTTGGAGCGCTAAGAGAGTAGTAGTGGAAAAAGGAATATATTCAAATATAAACTACACAGAAGCATTCTGTGAAACTTCTTTCTGATCTGAGCATTCAGCTAACAGAGTTAAACCATACTTTTGATTGAGCAGTTTTGAAACACTCTGTCTGTAGAAAATGCAACTGGACATTCGTAGCGCTAAGTGGGTAATAGTGGAAAAAAGAATATGTTCAAATATAAACTACACAGAAGCATTGTATGAAACTTCTTTCTGTTCTGTGCATTCAACTAACAGAGTTGAAACTTACTTTTGATTTAGCCTTTCTGAAACACTCTTTCTGTAGAAACTGCAATTGGACATTCTGAGCGCTAAGAGGCCTATATTGGGAAAAATAATATCTTCAAATAAAAACTACACAGAAGCATTGTGTGAAACTTATTTCTGATATGTTCATTAAGCTAACAGAGTTAAACCATACTTTTGATTGCGCAGTTCTGAACACTCTTTCTGTAGAAAATGCAAGTGGACATTCGGAGCGCTAAGAGGGTAATAGTGGAAAAAGGAATATATTCAAATATAAACTACACAGTAGCATTCTGTGAAAATTCTTTCTGTTCTGTGCATTCAACTAACAGAGTTGAACCTTACTTTTGATTGAGCCGTTCTGAAACACTCTTTCTGTAGAAACTGCAATTGGACATGCTAAGCGCTAAGAGGCCTACATTGGGAAAAAGAATATCTTCAAATAAAAACTACACAGATGCATTCTGTGAAACTTATTTCTGATCTGTAATTTCAGTTAACAGAGAAAAAACATATTTTTGATTGAGCAGTTATGAAACACTCTTTTTGTAGAAAATGCAAGTGGAGATTCGGAGCGCTAAGAGGGTAATAGTGGAAAAAGGAATGTCTTCAAATATAAACTACACAGAATCATTCGGTGAAACTTCTTTCTGATCTGTGCATTCAGCTAACAGAGTTAAACCATACTTTTGATTGAGCAGATCTGAACACTCTTTCTGTAGAAAATGCAACTGGACATTTGGAGCGCTAAGAGCGTAGTAGTGGAAAAAGTAATATATTCAAATATAAACTACACAGAAGCATTCTGTGAAACTTCTTTCTGATCTGAGCATTCAGCTAACAGAGTTAAACCATACTTTTGATTGAGCAGTTTTGAAACACTCTGTCTGTAGAAAATGCAACTGGACATTCGTAGCGCTAAGTGGGTAATAGTGGAAAAAAGAATATGTTCAAATATAAACTACACAGAAGCATTGTATGAAACTTCTTTCTGTTCTGTGCATTCAACTAACAGAGTTGAACCTTACTTTTGATTGAGCCGTTCTGAAACACTCTTTCTGTAGAAACTGCAATTGGACATTCTGAGCGCTAAGAGGCCTATATTGGGCAAAGAATGTCTACAAATAAAAACTACACAGAAGAATTGTGTGAAACTTCTTTCTGTTCTGTTTGTTCAACTAAAAGAGTTGAACCTTAGTTTTGATTGAGCCGTTCTGAAACACTCTTTCTGTAGAAAATGCAAGTGGAGATTCGGAGCGCTAAGTGGGTAATAGTGGAAAAAGGAATGTCTCCAAATATAAACTACACAGAATCATTCTGTGAAACTTCTTTCTGATCTGTGCATTCAGCTAACAGAGTTAAACCATACTTTTGATTGAGCAGATCTGAACACTCTTTCTGTAGAAAATGCAACTGGACATTTGGAGCGCTAAGAGAGTAGTAGTGGAAAAAGGAATATATTCAAATATAAACTACACAGAAGCATTCTGTGAAACTTCTTTCTGATCTGAGCATTCAGCTAACAGAGTTAAACCATACTTTTGATTGAGCAGTTTTGAAACACTCTGTCTGTAGAAAATGCAACTGGACATTCGTAGCGCTAAGTGGGTAATAGTGGAAAAAAAATATGTTCAAATATAAACTACACAGAAGCATTGTATGAAACTTCTTTCTGTTCTGTGCATTCAACTAACAGAGTTGAACCTTACTTTTGATTGAGCCGTTCTGAAACACTCTTTCTGTAGAAACTGCAATTGGACATTCTGAGAGCTAAGAGGCCTATATTGGGAAAAAGAATGTCTACAAATAAAAACTACACAGAAGAATTGTGTGAAACTTCTTTCTGTTCTGTTTGTTCAACTAAAAGAGTTGAACCTTAGTTTTGATTGAGCCGTTCTGAAACACTCTTTATGTAGAAAATGCAAGTGGAGATTCGGAGCGCTAAGAGGTTAATAGTGGAAAAAGGAATGTCTCCAAATATAAACTACACAGAATCATTCTGTGAAACTTCTTTCTGATCTGTGCATTCAGCTAACAGACTTAAACCATACTTTTGATTGAGCAGATCTGAACACTCTTTCTGTAGAAAATGCAACTGGACATTTGGAGCGCTAAGAGAGTAGTAATGGAAAAAGGAATATATTCAAATATAAACTACACAGAAGCATTCTGTGAAACTTCTTTCTGATCTGAGCATTCAGCTAACAGAGTTAAACCATACTTTTGATTGAGCAGTTTTGAAACACTCTGTCTGTAGAAAATGCAACTGGACATTCGTAGCGCTAAGTGGGTAATAGTGGAAAAAAGAATATGTTCAAATATAAACTACACAGAAGCATTGTATGAAACTTCTTTCTGTTCTGTGCATTCAACTAACAGAGTTGAACCTTACTTTTGATTGAGCCTTTCTGAAACACTCTTTCTGTAGAAACTGCAATTGGACATTCTGAGCGCTAAGAGGCCTCTATTGGGAAAAATAATATCTTCAAATAAAAACTACACAGAAGCATTGTGTGAAACTTATTTCTGATATGTTCATTAAGCTAACAGAGTTAAACCATACTTTTGATTGCGCAGTTCTGAACACTCTTTCTGTAGAAAATGCAAGTGGACATTCGGAGCGCTAAGAGGGTAATAGTGGAAAAAGGAATATATTCAAATATAAACTACACAGTAGCATTCTGTGAAAATACTTTCTGTTCTGTGCATTCAACTAACAGAGTTGAACCTTACTTTTGATTGAGCCGTTCTGAAACACTCTTTCTGTAGAAACTGCAATTGGACATGCTAAGCGCTAAGAGGCCTACATTGGGAAAAAGAATATCTTCAAATAAAAACTACACAGATGCATTCTGTGAAACTTATTTCTGATCTGTAATTTCAGTTAACAGAGAAAAAACATATTTTTGATTGAGCAGTTATGAAACACTCTTTTTGTAGAAAATGCAAGTGGAGATTCGGAGCGCTAAGAGGGTAATAGTGGAAAAAGGAATGTCTTCAAATATAAACTACACAGAATCATTCGGTGAAACTTCTTTCTGATCTGTGCATTCAGCTAACAGAGTTAAACCATACTTTTGATTGAGCAGATCTGAACACTCTTTCTGTAGAAAATGCAACTGGACATTTGGAGCGCTAAGAGCGTAGTAGTGGAAAAAGTAATATATTCAAATATAAACTACACAGAAGCATTCTGTGAAACTTCTTTCTGATCTGAGCATTCAGCTAACAGAGTTAAACCATACTTTTGATTGAGCAGTTTTGAAACACTCTGTCTGTAGAAAATGCAACTGGGCATTCGTAGCGCTAAGTGGGTAATAGTGGAAAAAAGAATATGTTCAAATATAAACTACACAGAAGCATTGTATGAAACTTCTTTCTGTTCTGTGCATTCAACTAACAGAGTTGAACCTTACTTTTGATTGAGCCTTTCTGAAACACTCTTTCTGTAGAAACTGCAATTGGACATTCTGAGCGCTAAGAGGCCTCTATTGGGAAAAATAATATCTTCAAATAAAAACTACACAGAAGCATTGTGTGAAACTTATTTCTGATATGTTCATTAAGCTAACAGAGTTAAACCATACTTTTGATTGCGCAGTTCTGAACACTCTTTCTGTAGAAAATGCAAGTGGACATTCGGAGCGCTAAGAGGGTAATAGTGGAAAAAGGAATATATTCAAATATAAACTACACAGTAGCATTCTGCGAAAATTCTTTCTGTTCTGTGCATTCAACTAACAGAGTTGAACCTTACTTTTGATTGAGCCGTTCTGAAACACTCTTTCTGTAGAAACTTCAATTGGACATTCTGAGCGTTAAGAGGCCTATATTGGGAAAAAGAATGTCTACAAATAAAAACTACACAGAAGAATTGTGTGAAACTTCTTTCTGTTCTGTTTGTTCAACTAAAAGAGTTGAACCTTAGTTTTGATTGAGCCGTTCTGAAACACTCTTTCTGTAGAAAATGCAAGTGGAGATTCGGAGCGCTAAGAGTGTAATAGTGGAAAAAGGAATGTCTTCAAATATAAACTACACAGAATCATTCGGTGAAACTTCTTTCTGATCTGTGCATTCAGCTAACAGAGTTAAAACATACTTTTGATTGAGCAGATCTGAACACTCTTTCTGTAGAAAATGCAACTGGACATTTGGAGCGCTAAGAGCGTAGTAGTGGAAAAAGGAATATATTCAAATATAAACTACACAGAAGCATTCTGTGAAACTTCTTTCTGATCTGAGCATTCAGCTAACAGAGTTAAACCATACTTTTGATTGAGCAGTTTTGAAACACTCTGTCTGTATAAAATGCAACTGGACATTCGTAGCGCTAAGTGGGTAATAGTGGAAAAAAGAATATGTTCAAATATAAACTACACAGAAGCATTGTATGAAACTTCTTTCTGTTCTGTGCATTCAACTAACAGAGTTGAACCTTACTTTTGATTGAGCCGTTCTGAAACACTCTTTCTGTAGAAACTGCAATTGGACATTCTGAGCGCTAAGAGGCCTATATGGGGAAAAAGAATGTCTACAAATAAAAACTACACAGAAGAATTGTGTGAAACTTCTTTCTGTTCTGTTTGTTCAACTAAAAGAGTTGAACCTTAGTTTTGATTGAGCCGTTCTGAAACAATCTTTCTGTAGAAAATGCAAGTGGAGATTCGGAGCGCTAAGAGGGTAATAGTGGAAAAAGGAATGTCTCCAAATATAAACTACACAGAATCATTCTGTGAAACTTATTTCTGATCTGTGCATTCAGCTAACAGAGTTAAACCATACTTTTGATTGAGCAGATCTGAACACTCTTTCTGTAGAAAATGCAACTGGACATTTGGAGCGCTAAGAGAGTAGTAGTGGAAAAAGGAATATATTCAAATATAAACTACACAGAAGCATTCTGTGAAACTTCTTTCTGATCTGAGCATTCAGCTAACAGAGTTAAACCATACTTTTGATTGAGCAGTTTTGAAACACTCTGTCTGTAGAAAATGCAACTGGACATTCGTAGCGCTAAGTGGGTAATAGTGGAAAAAAGAATATGTTCAAATATAAACTACACAGAAGCATTGTATGAAACTTCTTTCTGTTCTGTGCATTCAACTAACAGAGTTGAAACTTACTTTTGATTTAGCCTTTCTGAAACACTCTTTCTGTAGAAACTGCAATTGGACATTCTGAGCGCTAAGAGGCCTATATTGGGAAAAATAATATCTTCAAATAAAAACTACACAGAAGCATTGTGTGAAACTTATTTCTGATATGTTCATTAAGCTAACAGAGTTAAACCATACTTTTGATTGCGCAGTTCTGAACACTCTTTCTGTAGAAAATGCAAGTGGACATTCGGAGCGCTAAGAGGGTAATAGTGGAAAAAGGAATATATTCAAATATAAACTACACAGTAGCATTCTGTGAAAATTCTTTCTGTTCTGTGCATTCAACTAACAGAGTTGAACCTTACTTTTGATTGAGCCGTTCTGAAACACTCTTTCTGTAGAAACTGCAATTGGACATGCTAAGCGCTAAGAGGCCTACATTGGGAAAAAGAATATCTTCAAATAAAAACTACACAGATGCATTCTGTGAAACTTATTTCTGATCTGTAATTTCAGTTAACAGAGAAAAAACATATTTTTGATTGAGCAGTTATGAAACACTCTTTTTGTAGAAAATGCAAGTGGAGATTCGGAGCGCTAAGAGGGTAATAGTGGAAAAAGGAATGTCTTCAAATATAAACTACACAGAATCATTCGGTGAAACTTCTTTCTGATCTGTGCATTCAGCTAACAGAGTTAAACCATACTTTTGATTGAGCAGATCTGAACACTCTTTCTGTAGAAAATGCAACTGGACATTTGGAGCGCTAAGAGCGTAGTAGTGGAAAAAGTAATATATTCAAATATAAACTACACAGAAGCATTCTGTGAAACTTCTTTCTGATCTGAGCATTCAGCTAACAGAGTTAAACCATACTTTTGATTGAGCAGTTTTGAAACACTCTGTCTGTAGAAAATGCAACTGGGCATTCGTAGCGCTAAGTGGGTAATAGTGGAAAAAAGAATATGTTCAAATATAAACTACACAGAAGCATTGTATGAAACTTCTTTCTGTTCTGTGCATTCAACTAACAGAGTTGAACCTTACTTTTGATTGAGCCTTTCTGAAACACTCTTTCTGTAGAAACTGCAATTGGACATTCTGAGCGCTAAGAGGCCTCTATTGGGAAAAATAATATCTTCAAATAAAAACTACACAGAAGCATTGTGTGAAACTTATTTCTGATATGTTCATTAAGCTAACAGAGTTAAACCATACTTTTGATTGCGCAGTTCTGAACACTCTTTCTGTAGAAAATGCAAGTGGACATTCGGAGCGCTAAGAGGGTAATAGTGGAAAAAGGAATATATTCAAATATAAACTACACAGTAGCATTCTGCGAAAATTCTTTCTGTTCTGTGCATTCAACTAACAGAGTTGAACCTTACTTTTGATTGAGCCGTTCTGAAACACTCTTTCTGTAGAAACTTCAATTGGACATTCTGAGCGTTAAGAGGCCTATATTGGGAAAAAGAATGTCTACAAATAAAAACTACACAGAAGAATTGTGTGAAACTTCTTTCTGTTCTGTTTGTTCAACTAAAAGAGTTGAACCTTAGTTTTGATTGAGCCGTTCTGAAACACTCTTTCTGTAGAAAATGCAAGTGGAGATTCGGAGCGCTAAGAGGGTAATAGTGGAAAAAGGAATGTCTTCAAATATAAACTACACAGAATCATTCGGTGAAACTTCTTTCTGATCTGTGCATTCAGCTAACAGAGTTAAAACATACTTTTGATTGAGCAGATCTGAACACTCTTTCTGTAGAAAATGCAACTGGACATTTGGAGCGCTAAGAGCGTAGTAGTGGAAAAAGGAATATATTCAAATATAAACTACACAGAAGCATTCTGTGAAACTTCTTTCTGATCTGAGCATTCAGCTAACAGAGTTAAACCATACTTTTGATTGAGCAGTTTTGAAACACTCTGTCTGTATAAAATGCAACTGGACATTCGTAGCGCTAAGTGGGTAATAGTGGAAAAAAGAATATGTTCAAATATAAACTACACAGAAGCATTGTATGAAACTTCTTTCTGTTCTGTGCATTCAACTAACAGAGTTGAACCTTACTTTTGATTGAGCCGTTCTGAAACACTCTTTCTGTAGAAACTGCAATTGGACATTCTGAGCGCTAAGAGGCCTATATGGGGAAAAAGAATGTCTACAAATAAAAACTACACAGAAGAATTGTGTGAAACTTCTTTCTGTTCTGTTTGTTCAACTAAAAGAGTTGAACCTTAGTTTTGATTGAGCCGTTCTGAAACAATCTTTCTGTAGAAAATGCAAGTGGAGATTCGGAGCGCTAAGAGGGTAATAGTGGAAAAAGGAATGTCTCCAAATATAAACTACACAGAATCATTCTGTGAAACTTATTTCTGATCTGTGCATTCAGCTAACAGAGTTAAACCATACTTTTGATTGAGCAGATCTGAACACTCTTTCTGTAGAAAATGCAACTGGACATTTGGAGCGCTAAGAGAGTAGTAGTGGAAAAAGGAATATATTCAAATATAAACTACACAGAAGCATTCTGTGAAACTTCTTTCTGATCTGAGCATTCAGCTAACAGAGTTAAACCATACTTTTGATTGAGCAGTTTTGAAACACTCTGTCTGTAGAAAATGCAACTGGACATTCGTAGCGCTAAGTGGGTAATAGTGGAAAAAAGAATATGTTCAAATATAAACTACACAGAAGCATTGTATGAAACTTCTTTCTGTTCTGTGCATTCAACTAACAGAGTTGAAACTTACTTTTGATTTAGCCTTTCTGAAACACTCTTTCTGTAGAAAGTGCAATTGGACATTCTGAGCGCTAAGAGGCCTATATTGGGAAAAATAATATCTTCAAATAAAAACTACACAGAAGCATTGTGTGAAACTTATTTCTGATATGTTCATTAAGCTAACAGAGTTAAACCATACTTTTGATTGCGCAGTTCTGAACACTCTTTCTGTAGAAAATGCAAGTGGACATTCGGAGCGCTAAGAGGGTAATAGTGGAAAAAGGAATATATTCAAATATAAACTACACAGTAGCATTCTGCGAAAATTCTTTCTGTTCTGTGCATTCAACTAACAGAGTTGAACCTTACTTTTGATTGAGCCGTTCTGAAACACTCTTTCTGTAGAAACTTCAATTGGACATTCTGAGCGTTAAGAGGCCTATATTGGGAAAAAGAATGTCTACAAATAAAAACTACACAGAAGAATTGTGTGAAACTTCTTTCTGTTCTGTTTGTTCAACTAAAAGAGTTGAACCTTAGTTTTGATTGAGCCGTTCTGAAACACTCTTTCTGTAGAAAATGCAAGTGGAGATTCGGAGCGCTAAGAGGGTAATAGTGGAAAAAGGAATGTCTTCAAATATAAACTACACAGAATCATTCGGTGAAACTTCTTTCTGATCTGTGCATTCAGCTAACAGAGTTAAAACATACTTTTGATTGAGCAGATCTGAACACTCTTTCTGTAGAAAATGCAACTGGACATTTGGAGCGCTAAGAGCGTAGTAGTGGAAAAAGGAATATATTCAAATATAAACTACACAGAAGCATTCTGTGAAACTTCTTTCTGATCTGAGAATTCAGCTAACAGAGTTAAACCATACTTTTGATTGAGCAGTTTTGAAACACTCTGTCTGTATAAAATGCAACTGGACATTCGTAGCGCTAAGTGGGTAATAGTGGAAAAAAGAATATGTTCAAATATAAACTACACAGAAGCATTGTATGAAACTTCTTTCTGTTCTGTGCATTCAACTAACAGAGTTGAACCTTACTTTTGATTGAGCCGTTCTGAAACACTCTTTCTGTAGAAACTGCAATTGGACATTCTGAGCGCTAAGAGGCCTATATGGGGAAAAAGAATGTCTACAAATAAAAACTACACAGAAGAATTGTGTGAAACTTCTTTCTGTTCCGTTTGTTCAACTAAAAGAGTTGAACCTTAGTTTTGATTGAGCCGTTCTGAAACAATCTTTCTGTAGAAAATGCAAGTGGAGATTCGGAGCGCTAAGAGGGTAATAGTGGAAAAAGGAATGTCTCCAAATATAAACTACACAGAATCATTCTGTGAAACTTATTTCTGATCTGTGCATTCAGCTAACAGAGTTAAACCATACTTTTGATTGAGCAGATCTGAACACTCTTTCTGTAGAAAATGCAACTGGACATTTGGAGCGCTAAGAGAGTAGTAGTGGAAAAAGGAATATATTCAAATATAAACTACACAGAAGCATTCTGTGAAACTTCTTTCTGATCTGAGCATTCAGCTAACAGAGTTAAACCATACTTTTGATTGAGCAGTTTTGAAACACTCTGTCTGTAGAAAATGCAACTGGACATTCGTAGCGCTAAGTGGGTAATAGTGGAAAAAAGAATATGTTCAAATATAAACTACACAGAAGCATTGTATGAAACTTCTTTCTGTTCTGTGCATTCAACTAACAGAGTTGAAACTTACTTTTGATTTAGCCTTTCTGAAACACTCTTTCTGTAGAAACTGCAATTGGACATTCTGAGCGCTAAGAGGCCTATATTGGGAAAAATAATATCTTCAAATAAAAACTACACAGAAGCATTGTGTGAAACTTATTTCTGATATGTTCATTAAGCTAACAGAGTTAAACCATACTTTTGATTGCGCAGTTCTGAACACTCTTTCTGTAGAAAATGCAAGTGGACATTCGGAGCGCTAAGAGGGTAATAGTGGAAAAAGGAATATATTCAAATATAAACTACACAGTAGCATTCTGCGAAAATTCTTTCTGTTCTGTGCATTCAACTAACAGAGTTGAACCTTACTTTTGATTGAGCCGTTCTGAAACACTCTTTCTGTAGAAACTGCAATTGGACATTCTGAGCGCTAAGAGGCCTATATTGGGAAAAAGAATGTCTACAAATAAAAACTACACAGAAGAATTGTGTGAAACTTCTTTCTGTTCTGTTTGTTCAACTAAAAGAGTTGAACCTTAGTTTTGATTGAGCCGTTCTGAAACACTCTTTCTGTAGAAAATGCAAGTGGAGATTCGGAGCGCTAAGTGGGTAATAGTGGAAAAAGGAATGTCTCCAAATATAAACTACACAGAATCATTCTGTGAAACTTCTTTCTGATCTGTGCATTCAGCTAACAGATTTAAACCATACTTTTGATTGAGCAGATCTGAACACTCTTTCTGTAGAAAATGCAACTGGACATTTGGAGCGCTAAGAGAGTAGTAGTGGAAAAAGGAATATATTCAAATATAAACTACACAGAAGCATTCTGTGAAACTTCTTTCTGATCTGAGCATTCAGCTAACAGAGTTAAACCATACTTTTGATTGAGCAGTTTTGAAACACTCTGTCTGTAGAAAATGCAACTGGACATTCGTAGCGCTAAGTGGGTAATAGTGGAAAAAAGAATATGTTCAAATATAAACTACACAGAAGCATTGTATGAAACTTCTTTCTGTTCTGTGCATTCAACTAACAGAGTTGAACCTTACTTTTGATTGAGCCGTTCTGAAACACTCTTTCTGTAGAAACTGCAATTGGACATTCTGAGAGCTAAGAGGCCTATATTGGGAAAAAGAATGTCTACAAATAAAAACTACACAGAAGAATTGTGTGAAACTTCTTTCTGTTCTGTTTGTTCAACTAAAAGAGTTGAACCTTAGTTTTGATTGAGCCGTTCTGAAACACTCTTTATGTAGAAAATGCAAGTGGAGATTCGGAGCGCTAAGAGGGTAATAGTGGAAAAAGGAATGTCTCCAAATATAAACTACACAGAATCATTCTGTGAAACTTCTTTCTGATCTGTGCATTCAGCTAACAGACTTAAACCATACTTTTGATTGAGCAGGTCTGAACACTCTTTCTGTAGAAAATGCAACTGGACATTTGGAGCGCTAAGAGAGTAGTAGTGGAAAAAGGAATATATTCAAATATAAACTACACTGAAGCATTCTGTGAAACTTCTTTCTGATCTGAGCATTCAGCTAACAGAGTTAAACCATACTTTTGATTGAGCAGTTTTGAAACACTCTGTCTGTAGAAAATGCAACTGGACATTCGTAGCGCTAAGTGGGTAATAGTGGAAAAAAGAATATGTTCAAATATAAACTACACAGAAGCATTGTATGAAACTTCTTTCTGTTCTGTGCATTCAACTAACAGAGTTGAACCTTACTTTTGATTGAGCCTTTCTGAAACACTCTTTCTGTAGAAACTGCAATTGGACATTCTGAGCGCTAAGAGGCCTCTATTGGGAAAAATAATATCTTCAAATAAAAACTACACAGAAGCATTGTGTGAAACTTATTTCTGATATGTTCATTAAGCTAACAGAGTTAAACCATACTTTAGATTGCGCAGTTCTGAACACTCTTTCTGTAGAAAATGCAAGTGGACATTCGGAGCGCTAAGAGGGTAATAGTGGAAAAAGGAATATATTCAAATATAAACTACACAGTAGCATTCTGTGAAAATTCTTTCTGTTCTGTGCATTCAACTAACAGAGTTGAACCTTACTTTTGATTGAGCCGTTCTGAAACACTCTTTCTGTAGAAACTTCAATTGGACATTCTGAGCGTTAAGAGGCCTATATTGGGAAAAAGAATGTCTACAAATAAAAACTACACAGAAGAATTGTGTGAAACTTCTTTCTGTTCTGTTTGTTCAACTAAAAGAGTTGAACCTTAGTTTTGATTGAGCCGTTCTGAAACACTCTTTCTGTAGAAAATGCAAGTGGAGATTCGGAGCGCTAAGAGGGTAATAGTGGAAAAAGGAATGTCTTCAAATATAAACTACACAGAATCATTCGGTGAAACTTCTTTCTGATCTGTGCATTCAGCTAACAGAGTTAAAACATACTTTTGATTGAGCAGATCTGAACACTCTTTCTGTAGAAAATGCAACTGGACATTTGGAGCGCTAAGAGCGTAGTAGTGGAAAAAGGAATATATTCAAATATAAACTACACAGAAGCATTCTGTGAAACTTCTTTCTGATCTGAGCATTCAGCTAACAGAGTTAAACCATACTTTTGATTGAGCAGTTTTGAAACACTCTGTCTGTAGAAAATGCAACTGGACATTCGTAGCGCTAAGTGGGTAATAGTGGAAAAAAGAATATGTTCAAATATAAACTACACAGAAGCATTGTATGAAACTTCTTTCTGTTCTGTGCATTCAACTAACAGAGTTGAACCTTACTTTTGATTGAGCCGTTCTGAAACACTCTTTCTGTAGAAACTGCAATTGGACATTCTGAGCGCTAAGAGGCCTATATGGGGAAAAAGAATGTCTACAAATAAAAACTACACAGAAGAATTGTGTGAAACTTCTTTCTGTTCTGTTTGTTCAACTAAAAGAGTTGAACCTTAGTTTTGATTGAGCCGTTCTGAAACAATCTTTCTGTAGAAAATGCAAGTGGAGATTCGGAGCGCTAAGAGGGTAATAGTGGAAAAAGGAATGTCTCCAAATATAAACTACACAGAATCATTCTGTGAAACTTCTTTCTGATCTGTGCATTCAGCTAACAGAGTTAAACCATACTTTTGATTGAGCAGATCTGAACACTCTTTCTGTAGAAAATGCAACTGGACATTTGGAGCGCTAAGAGAGTAGTAGTGGAAAAAGGAATATATTCAAATATAAACTACACAGAAGCATTCTGTGAAACTTCTTTCTGATCTGAGCATTCAGCTAACAGAGTTAAACCATACTTTTGATTGAGCAGTTTTGAAACACTCTGTCTGTAGAAAATGCAACTGGACATTCGTAGCGCTAAGTGGGTAATAGTGGAAAAAAGAATATGTTCAAATATAAACTACACAGAAGCATTGTATGAAACTTCTTTCTGTTCTGTGCATTCAACTAACAGAGTTGAAACTTACTTTTGATTTAGCCTTTCTGAAACACTCTTTCTGTAGAAACTGCAATTGGACATTCTGAGCGCTAAGAGGCCTATATTGGGAAAAATAATATCTTCAAATAAAAACTACACAGAAGCATTGTGTGAAACATATTTCTGATATGTTCATTAAGCTAACAGAGTTAAACCATACTTTTGATTGCGCAGTTCTGAACACTCTTTCTGTAGAAAATGCAAGTGGACATTCGGAGCGCTAAGAGGGTAATAGTGGAAAAAGGAATATATTCAAATATAAACTACACAGTAGCATTCTGCGAAAATTCTTTCTGTTCTGTGCATTCAACTAACAGAGTTGAACCTTACTTTTGATTGAGCCGTTCTGAAACACTCTTTCTGTAGAAACTTCAATTGGACATTCTGAGCGTTAAGAGGCCTATATTGGGAAAAAGAATGTCTACAAATAAAAACTACACAGAAGAATTGTGTGAAACTACTTTCTGTTCTGTTTGTTCAACTAAAAGATTTGAACCTTAGTTTTGATTGAGCCGTTCTGAAACACTCTTTCTGTAGAAAATGCAAGTGGAGATTCGGAGCGCTAAGAGGGTAATAGTGGAAAAAGGAATGTCTTCAAATATAAACTACACAGAATCATTCGGTGAAACTTCTTTCTGATCTGTGCATTCAGCTAACAGAGTTAAAACATACTTTTGATTGAGCAGATCTGAACACTCTTTCTGTAGAAAATGCAACTGGACATTTGGAGCGCTAAGAGCGTAGTAGTGGAAAAAGGAATATATTCAAATATAAACTACACAGAAGCATTCTGTGAAACTTCTTTCTGATCTGAGAATTCAGCTAACAGAGTTAAACCATACTTTTGATTGAGCAGTTTTGAAACACTCTGTCTGTATAAAATGCAACTGGACATTCGTAGCGCTAAGTGGGTAATAGTGGAAAAAAGAATATGTTCAAATATAAACTACACAGAAGCATTGTATGAAACTTCTTTCTGTTCTGTGCATTCAACTAACAGAGTTGAACCTTACTTTTGATTGAGCCGTTCTGAAACACTCTTTCTGTAGAAACTGCAATTGGACATTCTGAGCGCTAAGAGGCCTATATGGGGAAAAAGAATGTCTACAAATAAAAACTACACAGAAGAATTGTGTGAAACTTCTTTCTGTTCTGTTTGTTCAACTAAAAGAGTTGAACCTTAGTTTTGATTGAGCCGTTCTGAAACAATCTTTCTGTAGAAAATGCAAGTGGAGATTCGGAGCGCTAAGAGGGTAATAGTGGAAAAAGGAATGTCTCCAAATATAAACTACACAGAATCATTCTGTGAAACTTATTTCTGATCTGTGCATTCAGCTAACAGAGTTAAACCATACTTTTGATTGAGCAGATCTGAACACTCTTTCTGTAGAAAATGCAACTGGACATTTGGAGCGCTAAGAGAGTAGTAGTGGAAAAAGGAATATATTCAAATATAAACTACACAGAAGCATTCTGTGAAACTTCTTTCTGATCTGAGCATTCAGCTAACAGAGTTAAACCATACTTTTGATTGAGCAGTTTTGAAACACTCTGTCTGTAGAAAATGCAACTGGACATTCGTAGCGCTAAGTGGGTAATAGTGGAAAAAAGAATATGTTCAAATATAAACTACACAGAAGCATTGTATGAAACTTCTTTCTGTTCTGTGCATTCAACTAACAGAGTTGAAACTTACTTTTGATTTAGCCTTTCTGAAACACTCTTTCTGTAGAAACTGCAATTGGACATTCTGAGCGCTAAGAGGCCTATATTGGGAAAAATAATATCTTCAAATAAAAACTACACAGAAGCATTGTGTGAAACTTATTTCTGATATGTTCATTAAGCTAACAGAGTTAAACCATACTTTTGATTGCGCAGTTCTGAACACTCTTTCTGTAGAAAATGCAAGTGGACATTCGGAGCGCTAAGAGGGTAATAGTGGAAAAAGGAATATATTCAAATATAAACTACACAGTAGCATTCTGCGAAAATTCTTTCTGTTCTGTGCATTCAACTAACAGAGTTGAACCTTACTTTTGATTGAGCCGTTCTGAAACACTCTTTCTGTAGAAACTGCAATTGGACATTCTGAGCGCTAAGAGGCCTATATTGGGAAAAAGAATGTCTACAAATAAAAACTACACAGAAGAATTGTGTGAAACTTCTTTCTGTTCTGTTTGTTCAACTAAAAGAGTTGAACCTTAGTTTTGATTGAGCCGTTCTGAAACACTCTTTCTGTAGAAAATGCAAGTGGAGATTCGGAGCGCTAAGTGGGTAATAGTGGAAAAAGGAATGTCTCCAAATATAAACTACACAGAATCATTCTGTGAAACTTCTTTCTGATCTGTGCATTCAGCTAACAGATTTAAACCATACTTTTGATTGAGCAGATCTGAACACTCTTTCTGTAGAAAATGCAACTGGACATTTGGAGCGCTAAGAGAGTAGTAGTGGAAAAAGGAATATATTCAAATATAAACTACACAGAAGCATTCTGTGAAACTTCTTTCTGATCTGAGCATTCAGCTAACAGAGATAAACCATACTTTTGATTGAGCAGTTTTGAAACACTCTGTCTGTAGAAAATGCAACTGGACATTCGTAGCGCTAAGTGGGTAATAGTGGAAAAAAGAATATGTTCAAATATAAACTACACAGAAGCATTGTATGAAACTTCTTTCTGTTCTGTGCATTCAACTAACAGAGTTGAACCTTACTTTTGATTGAGCCGTTCTGAAACACTCTTTCTGTAGAAACTGCAATTGGACATTCTGAGAGCTAAGAGGCCTATATTGGGAAAAAGAATGTCTACAAATAAAAACTACACAGAAGAATTGTGTGAAACTTCTTTCTGTTCTGTTTGTTCAACTAAAAGAGTTGAACCTTAGTTTTGATTGAGCCGTTCTGAAACACTCTTTATGTAGAAAATGCAAGTGGAGATTCGGAGCGCTAAGAGGGTAATAGTGGAAAAAGGAATGTCTCCAAATATAAACTACACAGAATCATTCTGTGAAACTTCTTTCTGATCTGTGCATTCAGCTAACAGACTTAAAACATACTTTTGATTGAGCAGGTCTGAACACTCTTTCTGTAGAAAATGCAACTGGACATTTGGAGCGCTAAGAGAGTAGTAGTGGAAAAAGGAATATATTCAAATATAAACTACACTGAAGCATTCTGTGAAACTTCTTTCTGATCTGAGCATTCAGCTAACAGAGTTAAACCATACTTTTGATTGAGCAGTTTTGAAACACTCTGTCTGTAGAAAATGCAACTGGACATTCGTAGCGCTAAGTGGGTAATAGTGGAAAAAAGAATATGTTCAAATATAAACTACACAGAAGCATTGTATGAAACTTCTTTCTGTTCTGTGCATTCAACTAACAGAGTTGAACCTTACTTTTGATTGAGCCTTTCTGAAACACTCTTTCTGTAGAAACTGCAATTGGACATTCTGAGCGCTAAGAGGCCTCTATTGGGAAAAATAATATCTTCAAATAAAAACTACACAGAAGCATTGTGTGAAACTTATTTCTGATATGTTCATTAAGCTAACAGAGTTAAACCATACTTTAGATTGCGCAGTTCTGAACACTCTTTCTGTAGAAAATGCAAGTGGACATTCGGAGCGCTAAGAGGGTAATAGTGGAAAAAGGAATATATTCAAATATAAACTACACAGTAGCATTCTGTGAAAATTCTTTCTGTTCTGTGCATTCAACTAACAGAGTTGAACCTTACTTTTGATTGAGCCGTTCTGAAACACTCTTTCTGTAGAAACTGCAATTGGACATTCTGAGAGCTAAGAGGCCTATATTGGGAAAAGGAATGTCTACAAATAAAAACTACACAGAAGAATTGTGTGAAACTTCTTTCTGTTCTGTTTGTTCAACTAAAAGAATTGAACTTTAGTTTTGATTGAGCCGTTCTGAAACACTCTTTCTGTAGAAAATGCGAGTGGAGATTCGGAGCGCTAAGAGGGTAATAGTGGAAAAAGGAATGTCTCCAAATATAAACTACACAGAATCATTCTGTGAAACTTCTTTCTGATCTGTGCATTCAGCTAACAGAGTTAAACATTACTTTTGATTGAGCAGATCTGAACACTCTTTCTGTAGAAAATGCAACTGGACATTTGGAGCGCTAAGAGAGTAGTAGTGGAAAAAGGAATATATTCAAATATAAACTACACAGAAGCATTCTGTGAAACTTCTTTCTGATCTGAGCATTCAGCTAACAGAGTTAAACCATACTTTTGATTGAGCAGTTTTGAAACACTCTGTCTGTAGAAAATGCAACTGGACATTCGTAGCGCTAAGTGGGTAATAGTGGAAAAAAGATTATGTTCAAATATAAACTACACAGAAGCATTGTATGAAACTTCTTTCTGTTCTGTGCATTCAACTAACAGAGTTGAACCTTAATTTGATTGAGCCTTTCTGAAACACTCTTTCTGTAGAATCTGCAATTGGACATACTGAGCGCTAAGAGGCCTATATTGGGAAAAAAAATAACTTCAAATAAAAACTACACAGAAGCATTGTGTGAAACTTATTTCTGATATGTTCATTAAGCTAACAGAGTTAAACCATACTTTTGATTGCGCAGTTCTGAACACTCTTTCTGTAGAAAATGCAAGTGGACATTCGGAGCTCTAAGAGGGTAATAGTGGAAAAAGGGATATATTCAAATATAAACCACACAGTAGCATTCTGTGAAAATTCTTTCTGTTCTGTTCATTCAACTAACAGGGTTGAACCTTACTTTTGATTGAGCCGTTCTGAAACACTCTTTCTGTAGAAACTGCAATTGGACATTCTGAGCGCTAAGAGGCCTACATTGGGAAAAAGAATATCTTCAAATAAAAACTACACAGATGCATTCTGTGCAACTTATTTCTGATCTGTAAATTCAGTTAACAGAGATAAAACATATTTTTCATTGAGCAGTTATGAAACACTCTTTTTGTAGAAAATGCAAGTGGAGATTCGGAGCACTAAGAGGGTAATAGTGGAAAAAGGAATGTCTTCAAACATAAACTACACAGAATCATTCGGTGAAACTTCTTTCTGATCTGTGCATTCAGCTAACAGAGTTAAACCATACTTTTGATTGAGCAGATCTGAACACTCTTTCTGTTGAAAATGCAACTGGACATTTGGAGCGCTAAGAGCGTATTAGTGGAAAAAGGAATATATTCAAATATAAACTACACAGAAGCATTCTGTGAAACTTCTTTCTGATCTGAGCATTCAGCTAACAGAGTTAAACCATACTTTTGATTGAGCAGTTTTGAAACACTCTGTCTGTAGAAAATGCAACTGGACATTCGTAGCGCTAAGTGGGTAATAGTGGAAAAAAGAATATGTTCAAATATAAACTACACAGAAGCATTGTATGAAACTTCTTTCTGTTCTGTGCATTCAACTAACAGAGTTGAACCTTACTTTTGATTGAGCCGTTCTGAAACACTCTTTCTGTAGAAACTGCAATTGGACATTCTGAGAGCTAAGAGGCCTATATTGGGAAAAAGAATGTCTACAAATAAAAACTACACAGAAGAATTGTGTGAAACTTCTTTCTGTTCTGTTTGCTCAACTAAAAGAGTTGAACCTTAGTTTTGATTGAGCCGTTCTGAAACACTCTTTATGTAGAAAATGCAAGTGGAGATTCGGAGCGCTAAGAGGGTAATAGTGGAAAAAGGAATGTCTCCAAATATAAACTACACAGAATCATTCTGTGAAACTTCTTTCTGATCTGTGCATTCAGCTAAAAGAGTTAAACCATACTTTTGATTGAGCAGATCTGAACACTCTTTCTGTAGAAAATGCAACTGGACATTTGGAGCGCTAAGAGAGTAGTAGTGGAAAAAGGAATATATTCAAATATAAACTACACAGTAGCATTCTGTGAAAATTCTTTCTGTTCTGTGCATTCAACTAACAGAGTTGAACCTTACTTTTGATTGAGCCGTTCTGAAACACTCTTTCTGTAGAAACTGCAATTGGACATTCTGAGCGTTAAGAGGCCAATATTGGGAAAAATAATGTCTACAAATAAAAACTACACAGAAGAATTGTGTGAAACTTCTTTCTGTTCTGTTTGTTCATCTAAAAGAGTTGAACCTTAGTTTTGATTGAGCCGTTCTGAAACACTCTTTCTGTAGAAAATGCAAGTGGAGATTCGGAGCGCTAAGAGGGTAATAGTGGAAAAAGGAATGTCTTCAAATATAAACTACACAGATTCATTCGGTGAAACTTCTTTCTGATCTGTGCATTCAGCTAACAGAGTTAAACCATACTTTTGATTGAGCAGATCTGAACACTCTTTCTGTAGAAAATGCAACTGGACATTTGGAGCGCTAAGAGCGTAGTAGTGGAAAAAGGAATATATTCAAATATAAACTACACAGAAGCATTCTGTGAAACTTCTTTCTGATCTGAGCATTCAGCTAACAGAGTTAAACCATACTTTTGATTGAGCAGTTTTGAAACACTCTGTCTGTAGAAAATGCAACTGGACATTCGTAGCGCTAAGTGGGTAATAGTGGAAAAAAGAATATGTTCAAATATAAACTACACAGAAGCATTGTATGAAACTTCTTTCTGTTCTGTGCATTCAACTAACAGAGTTGAACCTTACTTTTGATTGAGCCCTTCTGAAACACTCTTTCTGTAGAAACTGCAATTGGACATTCTGAGCGCTAAGAGGCCTATAATGGGAAAAAGAATGTCTACAAATAAAAACTACACAGAAGAATTGTGTGAAACTTCTTTCTGTTCTGTTTGTTCAACTAAAAGAGTTGAACCTTAGTTTTGATTGAGCCGTTCTGAAACACTCTTTCTGTAGAAAATGCAAGTGGAGATTCGGAGCGCTAAGAGGGTAATAGTGGAAAAAGGAATGTCTCCAAATATAAACTACACAGAATCATTCTGTGAAACTTCTTTCTGATCTGTGCATTCAGCTAACAGAGTTAAACCATACTTTTGATTGAGCAGATCTGAACACTCTTTCTGTAGAAAATGCAACTGGACATTTGGAGCGCTAAGAGAGTAGTAGTTGAAAAAGGAATATATTCAAATATAAACTACACAGAAGCATTCTGTGAAACTTCTTTCTGATCTGAGCATTCAGCTAACAGAGTTAAACCATACTTTTGATTGAGCAGTTTTGAAACACTCTGTCTGTAGAAAATGCAACTGAACATTCGTAGCGCTAAGTGGGTAATAGTGGAAAAAAGAATATGTTCAAATATAAACTACACAGAAGCATTGTATGAAACTACTTTCTGTTCTGTGCATTCAACTAACAGAGTTGAACCTTACTTTTGATTGAGCCTTTCTGAAACACTCTTTCTGTAGAAACTGCAATTGGACATTCTGAGCGCTAAGAGGCCTATATTGGGAAAAATAATATCTTCAAATAAAAACTACACAGAAGCATTGTGTGAAACTTATTTCTGATATGTTCATTAAGCTAACAGAGTTAAACCATACTTTTGATTGCGCAGTTCTGAACACTCTTTCTGTAGAAAATGCAAGTGGACATTCGGAGCGCTAAGAGGGTAATAGTGGAAAAAGGAATATATTCAAATATAAACTACACAGTAGCATTCTGTGAAAATTCTTTCTGTTATGTGCATTCAACTAACAGAGTTGAACCTTACTTTTGATTGAGCCGTTCTGAAACAATCTTTCTGTAGAAACTGCAATTGGACATGCTAAGCGCTAAGAGGCCTACATTGGGAAAAAAAATATCTTCAAATAAAAACTACACAGATGCATTCTGTGAAATTTATTTCTGATCTGTAATTTCAGTTAACAGAGATAAAACATATTTTTGATTGAGCAGTTATGAAACACTCTTTTTGTAGAAAATGCAAGTGGAGATTAGGAGCGCTAAGAGGGTAATAGTGGAAAAAGGAATGTCTTCAAATATAAACTACACAGAATCATTCGGTGAAACTTCTTTCTGATCTGTGCATTCAGCTAACAGAGTTAAATCATACTTTTGATTGAGCAGATCTGAACACTCTTTCTGTAGAAAATGCAACTGGACATTTGGAGCGCTAAGAGCGTAGTAGTGGAAAAAGGAATATATTCAAATATAAACTAAACAGAAGCATTCTGTGAAACTTCTTTCTGATCTGAGCATTCAGCTAACAGAGTTAAACCATACTTTTGATTGAGCAGTTTTGAAACACTCTGTCTGTAGAAAATGCAACTGGACATTCGTAGCGCTAAGTGGGTAATAGTGGAAAAAAGAATATGTTCAAATATAAACTACACAGAAGCATTGTATGAAACTTCTTTCTGTTCTGTGCATTCAACTAACAGAGTTGAACCTTACTTTTGATTGAGCCTTTCTGAAACACTCTTTCTGTAGAATCTGCAATTGGACATTCTGAGCGTTAAGAGGCCTATATTGGGAAAAATAATATCTTCAAATAAAAACTACACAGAAGCATTGTGTGAAACTTATTTCTGATATGTTCATTAAGCTAACAGAGTTAAACCATACTTTTGATTGCGCAGTTCTGAACACTCTTTCTGTAGAAAATGCAAGTGGACATTCGGAGCGCTAAGAGGGAAATAGTGGAAAAAGGGATATATTCAAATATAAACTACACAGTAGCATTCTGTGAAAATCCTTTCTGTTCTGTGCATTCAACTAACAGAGTTGAACCTTACTTTTGATTGAGCCGTTCTGAAACACTCTTTCTGTAGAAACTGCAATTGGACATGCTAACCGCTAAGAGGCCTACATTGGGAAAAAGAATATCTTCAAATAAAAACTACACAGATGCATTCTGTGCAACTTATTTCTGATCTGTAAATTCAGTTAACAGAGATAAAACATATTTTTCATTAAGTAGTTATGAAACACTCTTTTTGTAGAAAATGCAAGTGGAGATTCGGAGCGCTAAGAAGGTAATAGTGGAAAAAGGAATGTCTTCAAATATAAACTACACAGAATCATTCGGTGAAACTTCTTTCTGATCTGTGCATTCAGCTAACAGAGTTAAACCATACTTTTGATTGAGCAGATCTGAACACTCTTTCTGTTGAAAATGCAACTGGACATTTGGAGCGCTAAGAGCGTATTAGTGGAAAAAGGATTATATTCAAATATAAACTACACAGAAGCATTCTGTGAAACTTCTTTCTGATCTGAGCATTCAGCTAACAGAGTTAAACCATACTTTTGATTGAGCAGTTTTGAAACACTCTGTCTGTTGAAAATGCAACTGGACATTCGTAGCTCTAAGTGGGTAATAGTGGAAAAAAGAATATGTTCAAATATAAACTACACAGAAGCATTGTATGAAACTTCTTTCTGTTCTGTGCATTCAACTAACAGATTTGAACCTTACTTTTGATTGAGCCGTTCTGAAACACTCTTTCTGTAGAAACTGCAATTGGACATTCTGAGCGCTAAGAGGCCTATATTGGGAAAAAGAATGTCTACAAATAAAAACTACACAGAAGAATTGTGTGAAACTTCTTTCTGTTCTGTTTGTTCAACTAAAAGAGTTGAACCTTAGTTTTGATTGAGCCGTTCTAAAACACTCTTTCTGTAGAAAATGCAAGTGGAGATTCAGAGCGCTAAGAGGGTAATAGTGGAAAAAGGAATGTCTCCAAAGATAAACTACACAGAATCATTCTGTGAAACTTCTTTCTGATCTGTGCATTCAGCTAACAGAGTTAAAACATACTTTTGATTGAGCAGATCTGAACACTCTTTCTGTAGAAAATGCAACTGGACATTTGGAGCGCTAAGAGAGTAGTAGTGGAAAAAGGAATATATTCAAATATAAACTACACAGAAGCATTCTGTGAAACTTCTTTCTGATCTGAGCATTCAGCTAACAGAGTTAAACCATACTTTTGATTGAGCAGTTTTGAAACACTCTGTCTGTAGAAAATGCAACTGGACATTCGTAGCGCTAAGTGGGTAATAGTGGAAAAAAGAATATGTTCATATATAAACTACACAGAAGCATTGTATGAAACTTCTTTCTGTTCTGTGCATTCAACTAACAGAGTTGAACCTTACTTTTGATTGAGCCTTTCTGAAACACTCTTTCTGTAGAATCTGCAATTGGACATTCTGAGCGCTAAGAGGCCTATATTGGGAAAAATAATATCTTCAAATAAAAACTACACAGAAGCATTGTGTGAAACTTATTTCTGATATGTTCATTAAGCTAACAGAGTTAAACCATACTTTTGATTGCGCAGTTCTGAACACTCTTTCTGTAGAAAATGCAAGTGGACATTCGGAGCGCTAAGAGGGTAATAGTGGAAAAAGGGATATATTCAAATATAAACTACACAGTAGCATTCTGTGAAAATCCTTTCTGTTCTGTGCATTCAACTAACAGAGTTGAACCTTACTTTTGATTGAGCCGTTCTGAAACACTCTTTCTGTAGAAACTGCAATTGGACATGCTAAGCGCTAAGAGGCCTACATTGGGAAAAAGAATATCTTCAAATAAAAACTACACAGATGCATTCTGTGCAACTTATTTCTGATCTGTAAATTCAGTTAACACAGATAAAACATATTTTTCATTAAGCAGTTATGAAACACTCTTTTTGTAGAAAATGCAAGTGGAGATTCGGAGCGCTAAGAAGGTAATAGTGGAAAAAGGAATGTCTTCAAATATAAACTACACAGAATCATTCGGTGAAACTTCTTTCTGATCTGTGCATTCAGCTAACAGAGTTAAACCATACTTTTGATTGAGCAGATCTGAACACTCTTTCTGTTGAAAATGCAACTGGACATTTGGAGCGCTAAGAGCGTATTAGTGGAAAAAGGAATATATTCAAAATTAAACTACACAGAAGCATTCTGTGAAACTTCTTTCTGATCTGAGCATTCAGCTAACAGAGTTAAACCATACTTTTGATTGAGCAGTTTTGAAACACTCTGTCTGTAGAAAATGCAACTGGACATTCGTAGCGCTAAGTGGGTAATAGTGGAAAAAAGAATATGTTCAAATATAAACTACACAGAAGCATTGTATGAAACTTCTTTCTGTTCTGTGCATTCAACTAACAGAGTTGAACCTTACTTTTGATTGAGCCGTTCTGAAACACTCTTTCTGTAGAAACTGCAATTGGACATTCTGAGCGCTAAGAGGCCTATATTGGGAAAAAGAATGTCTACAAATAAAAACTACACAGAAGAATTGTGTGAAACTTCTTTCTGTTCTGTTTGTTCAACTAAAAGAGTTGAACCTTAGTTTTGATTGAGCCGTTCTGAAACACTCTTTATGTAGAAAATGCAAGTGCAGATTCGGAGCGCTAAGAGGGTAATAGTGGAAAAAGGAATGTCTCCAAATATAAACTACACAGAATCATTCTCTGAAACTTCTTTCTGATCTGTGCATTCAGCTAACAGAGTTAAACCATACTTTTGATTGAGCAGATCTGAACACACTTTCTGTAGAAAATGCAACTGGACATTTGGAGGGCTAAGAGAGTAGTAGTGGAAAAAGGAATATATACAAATATAAACTACACAGAAGCATTCTGTGAAACTTCTTTCTGATCTGAGCATTCAGCTAACAGAGTTAAACCATACTTTTGATTGAGCAGTTTTGAAACACTCTGTCTGTAGAAAATGCAACGGGACATTCGTAGCGCTAAGTGGGTAATAGTGGAAAAAAGAATATGTTCAAATATAAACTACACAGAAGCATTGTATGAAACTTCTTTCTGTTCTGTGCATTCAACTAACAGAGTTGAACCTTACTTTTGATTGAGCCGTTCTGAAACACTCTTTCTGTAGAAACTGCAATTGGACATGCTAAGCGCTAAGAGGCCTACATTGGGAAAAAGAATATCTTCAAATAAAAACTACACAGATGCATTCTGTGCAACTTATTTCTGATCTGTAATTTCAGTTAACAGAGATAAAACATATTTTTCATTAAGCAGTTATGAAACACTCTTTTTGTAGAAAATGCAAGTGGAGATTCGGAGCGCTAAGAAGGTAATAGTGGAAAAAGGAATGTCTTCAAATATAAACTACACAGAATCATTCGGTGAAACTTCTTTCTGATCTGTGCATTCAGCTAACAGAGTTAAACCATAATTTTGATTGAGCAGATCTGAACACTCTTTCTGTTGAAAATGCAACTGGACATTTGGAGCGCTAAGAGCGTATTAGTGGAAAAAGGAATATATTCAAATATAAACTACACAGAAGCATTCTGTGAAACTTCTTTCTGATCTGAGCATTCAGCTAACAGAGTTAAACCATACTTTTGATTGAGCAGTTTTGAAACACTCTGTCTGTAGAAAATGCAACTGGACATTCGTAGCGCTAAGTGGGTAATAGTGGAAAAAAGAATATGTTCAAATATAAACTACACAGAAGCATTGTATGAAACTTCTTTCTGTTCTGTGCATTCAACTAACAGAGTTGAACCTTACTTTTGATTGAGCCGTTCTGAAACACTCTTTCTGTAGAAACTGCAATTGGACATTCTGAGCGCTAAGAGGCCTATATTGGGAAAAAGAATGTCTACAAATAAAAACTACACAGAAGAATTGTGTGAAACTTCTTTCTGTTCTGTTTGTTCAACTAAAAGAGTTGAACCTTAGTTTTGATTGAGCCGTTCTGAAACACTCTTTATGTAGAAAATGCAAGTGCAGATTCGGAGCGCTAAGAGGGTAATAGTGGAAAAAGGAATGTCTCCAAATATAAACTACACAGAATCATTCTGTGAAACTTCTTTCTGATCTGTGCATTCAGCTAACAGAGTTAAACCATACTTTTGATTGAGCAGATCTGAACACTCTTTCTGTAGAAAATGCAACTGGACATTTGGAGCGCTAAGAGAGTAGTAGTGGAAAAAGGAATATATTCAAATATAAACTACACAGAAGCATTCTGTGAAACTTCTTTCTGATCTGAGCATTCAGCTAACAGAGTTAAACCATACTTTTGATTGAGCAGTTTTGAAACACTCTGTCTGTAGAAAATGCAACTGGACATTCGTAGCGCTAAGTGGGTAATAGTGGAAAAAAGAATATGTTCAAATATAAACTACACAGAAGCATTGTATGAAACTTCTTTCTGTTCTGTGCATTCAACTAACAGAGTTGAACCTTACTTTTGATTGAGCCTTTCTGAAACACTCTTTCTGTAGAATTTGCAATTGGACATTCTGAGCGCTAAGAGGCCTATATTGGGAAAAATAATATCTTCAAATAAAAACTACAC
This sequence comes from Symphalangus syndactylus, assembly GCF_028878055.3. Classification (NCBI taxonomy): domain Eukaryota; kingdom Metazoa; phylum Chordata; class Mammalia; order Primates; family Hylobatidae; genus Symphalangus; species Symphalangus syndactylus. The sequence goes on along the minus strand of NC_072445.2, from coordinate 4,469,925 downwards.
AGAAGCATTGTGTGAAACTTATTTCTGATATGTTCATTAAGCTAACAGAGTTAAACCATACTTTTGATTGCGCAGTTCTGAACACTCTTTCTGTAGAAAATGCAAGTGGACATTCGGAGCGCTAAGAGGGTAATAGTGGAAAAAGGGATATATTCAAATATAAACTACACAGTAGCATTCTGTGAAAATTCTTTCTGTTCTGTGCATTCAACTAACAGAGTTGAACCTTACTTTTGATTGAGCCGCTCTGAAACACTCTTTCTGTAGAAACTGCAATTGGACATGCTAAGCGCTAAGAGGCCTACATTGGGAAAAAGTATATCTTCAAATAAAAACTACACAGATGCATTCTGTGCAACTTATTTCTGATCTGTAAATTCAGTTAACAGAGATAAAACATATTTTTCATTGAGCAGTTATGAAACACTCTTTTTGTAGAAAATGCAAGTGGAGATTCGGAGCGCTAAGAGGGTAATAGTGGAAAAAGGAATGTCTTCAAATATAAACTACACAGAATCATTCGGTGAAACTTCTTTCTGATCTGTGCATTCAGCTAACAGAGTTAAACCATACTTTTGATTGAGCAGATCTGAACACTCTTTCTGTTGAAAATGCAACTGGACATTTGGAGCGCTAAGAGCGTATTAGTGGAAAAAGGAATATATTCATATATAAACTACACAGAAGCATTCTGTGAAACTTCTTTCTGATCTGAGCATTCAGCTAACAGAGTTAAACCATACTTTTGATTGAGCAGTTTTGAAACACTCTGTCTGTAGAAAATGCAACTGGACATTCGTAGCGCTAAGTGGGTAATAGTGGAAAAAAGAATATGTTCAAATATAAACTACACAGAAGCATTGTATGAAACTTCTTTCTGTTCTGTGCATTCAACTAACAGAGTTGAACCTTACTTTTGATTGAGCCGTTCTGAAACACTCTTTCTGTAGAAACTGCAATTGGACATTCTGAGCGCTAAGAGGCCTATATTGGGAAAAAGAATGTCTACAAATAAAAACTACACAGAAGAATTGTGTGAAACTTCTTTCTGTTCTGTTTGTTCAACTAAAAGAGTTGAACCTTAGTTTTGATTGAGCCGTTCTGAAACACTCTTTCTGTAGAAAATGCAAGTGGAGATTCGGAGCGCTAAGAGGGTAATAGTGGAAAAAGGAATGTCTCCAAATATAAACTACACAGAATCATTCTGTGAAACTTCTTTCTGATCTGTGCATTCAGCTAACAGAGTTAAACCATACTTTTGATTGAGCAGATCTGAACACTCTTTCTGTAGAAAATGCAACTGGACATTTGGAGCGCTAAGAGAGTAGTAGTGGAAAAAGGAATATATTCAAATATAAACTACACAGAAGCATTCTGTGAAACTTCTTTCTGATCTGAGCATTCAGCTAACAGAGTTAAACCATACTTTTGATTGAGCAGTTTTGAAACACTCTGTCTGTAGAAAATGCAACTGGACATTCGTAGCGCTAAGTGGGTAATAGTGGAAAAAAGAATATGTTCAAATATAAACAACACAGAAGCATTGTATGAAACTTCTTTCTGTTCTGTGCATTCAACTAACAGAGTTGAACCTTACTTTTGATTGAGCCTTTCTGAAACACTCTTTCTGTAGAAACTGCAATTGGACATTCTGAGCGCTAGGAGACCTATATTGGGAAAAATAATATCTTCAAATAAAAACTACACAGAAGCATTGTGTGAAACTTATTTCTGATATGTTCATTAAGCTAACAGAGTTAAACCATACTTTTGATTGCGCAGTTCTGAACACTCTTTCTGTAGAAAATGCAAGTGGACATTCGGAGCGCTAAGAGGGTAATAGTGGAAAAAGGGATATATTCAAATATAAACTACACAGTAGCATTCTGTGAAAATCCTTTCTGTTCTGTGCATTCAACTAACAGAGTTGAACCTTACTTTTGATTGAGCCGTTCTGAAACACTCTTTCTGTAGAAACTGCAATTGGACATGCTAAGCGCTAAGAGGCCTACATTGGGAAAAAGAATATCTTCAAATAAAAACTACACAGATGCATTCTGTGCAACTTATTTCTGATCTGTAATTTCAGTTAACAGAGATAAAACATATTTTTCATTAAGCAGTTATGAAACACTCTTTTTGTAGAAAATGCAAGTGGAGATTCGGAGCGCTAAGAAGGTAATAGTGGAAAAAGGAATGTCTTCAAATATAAACTACACAGAATCATTCGGTGAAACTTCTTTCTGATCTGTGCATTCAGCTAACAGAGTTAAACCATAATTTTGATTGAGCAGATCTGAACACTCTTTCTGTTGAAAATGCAACTGGACATTTGGAGCGCTAAGAGCGTAGTAGTGGAAAAAGGAATATATTCAAATATAAACTACACAGAAGCATTCTGTGAAACTTCTTTCTGATCTGAGCATTCAGCTAACAGAGTTAAACCATACTTTTGATTGAGCAGTTTTGAAACACTCTGTCTGTAGAAAATGCAACTGGACATTCGTAGCGCTAAGTGGGTAATAGTGGAAAAAAGAATATGTTCAAATATAAACTACACAGAAGCATTGTATGAAACTTCTTTCTGTTCTGTGCATTCAACTAACAGAGTTGAACCTTACTTTTGATTGAGCCGTTCTGAAACACTCTTTCTGTAGAAACTGCAATTGGACATTCTGAGGGTTAAGAGGCCTATATTGGGAAAAAGAATGTCTACAAATAAAAACTACACAGAAGAATTGTGTGAAACTTCTTTCTGTTCTGTTTGTTCAACTAAAAGAGTTGAACCTTAGTTTTGATTGAGCCGTTCTGAAACACTCTTTCTGTAGAAAATGCAAGTGGAGATTCGGAGCGCTAAGAGGGTAATAGTGGAAAAAGGAATGTCTCCAAATATAAACTACACAGAATCATTCTGTGAAACTTCTTTCTGATCTGTGCATTCAGCTAACAGAGTTAAACCATACTTTTGATTGAGCAGATCTGAACACTCTTTCTGTAGAAAATGCAACTGGACATTTGGAGCGCTAAGAGAGTAGTAGTGGAAAAAGGAATATATTCAAATATAAACTACACAGAAGCATTCTGTGAAACTTCTTTCTGATCTGAGCATTCAGCTAACAGAGTTAAACCATACTTTTGATTGAGCAGTTTTGAAAAACTCTGTCTGTAGAAAATGCAACTGGACATTCGTAGCGCTAAGTGGGTAATAGTGGAAAAAAGAATATGTTCAAATATAAACTACACAGAAGCATTGTATGAAACTTCTTTCTGTTCTGTGCATTCAACTAACAGAGTTGAACCTTACTTTTGATTGAGCCTTTCTGAAACACTCTTTCTGTAGAATTTGCAATTGGACATTCTGAGCGCTAAGAGGCCTATATTGGGAAAAATAATATCTTCAAATAAAAACTACACAGAAGCATTGTGTGAAACTTATTTCTGATATGTTCATTAAGCTAACAGAGTTAAACCATACTTTTGATTGCGCAGTTCTGAACACTCTTTCTGTAGAAAATGCAAGTGGACATTCGGAGCGCTAAGAGGGTAATAGTGGAAAAAGGGATATATTCAAATATAAACTACACAGTAGCATTCTGTGAAAATTCTTCCTGTTCTGTGCATTCAACTAACAGAGTTGAACCTTACTTTTGATTGAGCCGCTCTGAAACACTCTTTCTGTAGAAACTGCAATTGGACATGCTAAGCGCTAAGAGGCCTACATTGGGAAAAAGTATATCTTCAAATAAAAACTACACAGATGCATTCTGTGCAACTTATTTCTGATCTGTAAATTCAGTTAACAGAGATAAAACATATTTTTCATTGAGCAGTTATGAAACACTCTTTTTGTAGAAAATGCAAGTGGAGATTCGGAGCGCTAAGAGGGTAATAGTGGAAAAAGGAATGTCTTCAAATATAAACTACACAGAATCATTCGGTGAAACTTCTTTCTGATCTGTGCATTCAGCTAACAGAGTTAAACCATACTTTTGATTGAGCAGATCTGAACACTCTTTCTGTTGAAAATGCAACTGGACATTTGGAGCGCTAAGAGCGTATTAGTGGAAAAAGGAATATATTCAAATATAAACTACACAGAAGCATTCTGTGAAACTTCTTTCTGATCTGAGCATTCAGCTAACAGAGTTAAACCATACTTTTGATTGAGCAGTTTTGAAACACTCTGTCTGTAGAAAATGCAACTGGACATTCGTAGCGCTAAGTGGGTAATAGTGGAAAAAAGAATATGTTCAAATATAAACTACACAGAAGCATTGTATGAAACTTCTTTCTGTTCTGTGCATTCAACTAACAGAGTTGAACCTTACTTTTGATTGAGCCGTTCTGAAACACTCTTTCTGTAGAAACTGCAATTGGACATTCTGAGCGCTAAGAGGCCTATATTGGGAAAAAGAATGTCTACAAATAAAAACTACACAGAAGAATTGTGTGAAACTTCTTTCTGTTCTGTTTGTTCAACTAAAAGAGTTGAACCTTAGTTTTGATTGAGCCGTTCTGAAACACTCTTTCTGTAGAAAATGCAAGTGGAGATTCGGAGCGCTAAGAGGGTAATAGTGGAAAAAGGAATGTCTCCAAATATAAACTACACAGAATCATTCTGTGAAACTTCTTTCTGATCTGTGCATTCAGCTAACAGAGTTAAACCATACTTTTGATTGAGCAGATCTGAACACTCTTTCTGTAGAAAATGCAACTGGACATTTGGAGCGCTAAGAGAGTAGTAGTGGAAAAAGGAATATATTCAAATATAAACTACACAGAAGCATTCTGTGAAACTTCTTTCTGATCTGAGCATTCAGCTAACAGAGTTAAACCATACTTTTGATTGAGCAGTTTTGAAAAACTCTGTCTGTAGAAAATGCAACTGGACATTCGTAGCGCTAAGTGGGTAATAGTGGAAAAAAGAATATGTTCAAATATAAACTACACAGAAGCATTGTATGAAACTTCTTTCTGTTCTGTGCATTCAACTAACAGAGTTGAACCTTACTTTTGATTGAGCCTTTCTGAAACACTCTTTCTGTAGAAACTGCAATTGGACATTCTGAGCGCTAAGAGGCCTATATTGGGAAAAATAATATCTTCAAATAAAAACTACACAGAAGCATTGTGTGAAACTTATTTCTGATATGTTCATTAAGCTAACAGATTTAAACCATACTTTTGATTGCGCAGTTCTGAACACTCTTTCTGTAGAAAATGCAAGTGGACATTCGGAGCGCTAAGAGGGTAATAGTGGAAAAAGGAATATATTCAAATATAAACTACACAGTAGCATTCTGTGAAAATTCTTTCTGTTCTGTGCATTCAAATAACAGAGTTGAACCTTACTTTTGATTGAGCCGTTCTGAAACACTCTTTCTGTAGAAACTGCAATTGGACATGCTAAGCGCTAAGAGGCCTACATTGGGAAAAAGAATATCTTCAAATAAAAACTACACAGATGCATTCTGTGAAATTTATTTCTGATCTGTAATTTCAGTTAACAGAGATAAAACATATTTTTGATTGAGCAGTTATGAAACACTCTTTTTGTAGAAAATGCAAGTGGAGATTCGGAGCGCTAAGAGGGTAATAGTGGAAAAAGGAATGTCTTCAAATATAAACTACACAGAATCATTCGGTGAAACTTCTTTCTGATCTGTGCATTCAGCTAACAGAGTTAAATCATACTTTTGATTGAGCAGATCTGAACACTCTTTCTGTAGAAAATGCAACTGGACATTTGGAGCGCTAAGAGCGTAGTAGTGGAAAAAGGAATATATTCAAATATAAACTACACAGAAGCATTCTGTGAAACTTCTTTCTGATCTGAGCATTCAGCTAACAGAGTTAAACCATACTTTTGATTGAGCAGTTTTGAAACACTCTGTCTGTAGAAAATGCAACTGGACATTCGTAGCGCTAAGTGGGTAATAGTGGAAAAAAGAATATGTTCAAATATAAACTACACAGAAGCATTGTATGAAACTTCTTTCTGTTCTGTGCATTCAACTAACAGAGTTGAACCTTACTTTTGATTGAGCCTTTCTGAAACACTCTTTCTGTAGAATCTGCAATTGGACATTCTGAGCGCTAAGAGGCCTTTATTGGGAAAAATAATATCTTCAAATAAAAACTACACAGAAGCATTGTGTGAAACTTATTTCTGATATGTTCATTAAGCTAACAGAGTTAAACCATACTTTTGATTGCGCAGTTCTGAACACTCTTTCTGTAGAAAATGCAAGTGGACATTCGGAGCGCTAAGAGGGTAATAGTGGAAAAAGGGATATATTCAAATATAAACTACACAGTAGCATTCTGTGAAAATTCTTTCTGTTCTGTGCATTCAACTAACAGAGTTGAACCTTACTTTTGATTGAGCCGTTCTGAAACACTCTTTCTGTAGAAACTGCAATTGGACATGCTAAGCGCTAAGAGGCCTACATTGGGAAAAAGAATATCTTCAAATAAAAACTACACAGATGCATTCTGTGAAACTTATTTCTGATCTGTAAATTCAGTTAACAGAGATAAAACATATTTTTCATTAAGCAGTTATGAAACACTCTTAATGTAGAAAATGCAAGTGGAGATTCGGAGCGCTAAGAGGGTAATAGTGGAAAAAGGAATGTCTTCAAATATAAACTACACAGAATCATTCGGTGAAACTTCTTTCTGATCTGTGCATTCAGCTAACAGAGTTAAACCATACTTTTGATTGAGCAGATCTGAACACTCTTTCTGTTGAAAATGCAACTGGACATTTGGAGCGCTAAGAGCGTATTAGTGGAAAAAGGAATATATTCAAATATAAACTACACAGAAGCATTCTGTGGAACTTCTTTCTGATCTAAGCATTCAGCTAACAGAGTTAAACCATACTTTTGATTGAGCAGTTTTGAAACACTCTGTCTGTAGAAAATGCAACTGGACATTCGTAGCGCTAAGTGGGTAATAGTGGAAAAAAGAATATGTTCAAATATAAACTACACAGAAGCATTGTATGAAACTTCTTTCTGTTCTGTGCATTCAACTAACAGAGTTGAACCTTACTTTTGATTGAGCCGTTCTGAAACACTCTTTCTGCAGAAACTGCAATTGGACATTCTGAGCGCTAAGAGGCCTATATTGGGAAAAAGAATGTCTACAAATAAAAACTACACAGAAGAATTGTGTGAAACTTCTTTATGTTCTGTTTGTTCAACTAAAAGAGTTGAACCTTAGTTTTGATTGAGCCGTTCTGAAACACTCTTTCTGTAGAAATTGCAAGTGGAGATTCGGAGCGCTAAGAGGGTAATAGTGGAAAAAGGAATGTCTCCAAATATAAACTACACAGAATCATTCTGTGAAACTTCTTTCTGATCTGTGCATTCAGCTAACAGAGTTAAACCATACTTTTGATTGAGCAGATCTGAACACTCTTTCTGTAGAAAATGCAACTGGACATTTGGAGCGCTAAGAGAGTAGTAGTGGAAAAAGGAATATATTCAAATATAAACTACACAGAAGCATTCTGTGAAACTTCTTTCTGATCTGAGCATTCAGCTAACAGAGTTAAACCATACTTTTGATTGAGCAGTTTTGAAACACTCTGTCTGTAGAAAATGCAACTGGACATTCGTAGCGCTAAGTGGGTAATAGTGGAAAAAAGAATATGTTCAAATATAAACTACACAGAAGCATTGTATGAAACTTCTTTCTGTTCTGTGCATTCAACTAACAGAGTTGAACCTTACTTTTGATTGAGCCTTTCTGAAACACTCTTTCTGTAGAATCTGCAATTGGACATTCTGAGCGCTAAGAGGCCTCTATTGGGAAAAATAATATCTTCAAATAAAAACTACACAGAAGCATTGTGTGAAACTTATTTCTGATATGTTCATTAAGCTAACAGAGTTAAACCATACTTTTGATTGCGCAGTTCTGAACACTCTTTCTGTAGAAAATGCAAGTGGACATTCGGAGCGCTAAGAGGGTAATAGTGGAAAAAGGGATATATTCAAATATAAACTACACAGTAGCATTCTGTGAAAATTCTTTCTGTTCTGTGCATTCAACTAACAGAGTTGAACCTTACTTTTGATTGAGCCGTTCTGAAACACTCTTTCTGTAGAAACTGCAATTGGACATGCTAAGCGCTAAGAGGCCTACATTGGGAAAAAGAATATCTTCAAATAAAAACTACACAGATGCATTCTGTGCAACTTATTTCTGATCTGTAAATTCAGTTAACAGATATAAAACATATTTTTGATTGAGCAGTTATGAAACACTCTTTTTGTAGAAAATGCAAGTGGAGATTCCGAGCGCTAAGAGGGTAACAGTGGAAAAATGAATGTCTTCAAATATAAACTACACAGAATCATTCGGTGAAACTTATTCCTCATCTGTGCATTCAGCTAACAGAGTTAAACCATACTTTTGATTGAGCAGATCTGAACACTCTTTCTGTAGAAAATGCAACTGGACATTTGGAGCGCTAAGAGCATAGTAGTGGAAAAAGAAATATATTCAAATATAAACTACACAGAAGCATTCTGTGAAACTTCTTTCTGATCTGAGCATTCAGCTAACAGAGTTAAACCATACTTTTGATTGAGCAGTTTTGAAACACTCTGTCTGTAGAAAATGCAACTGGACATTCGTAGCGCTAAGTGGGTAATAGTGGAAAAAAGAATATGTTCAAATATAAACTACACAGAAGCATTGTATGAAACTTCTTTCTGTTCTGTGCATTCAACTAACAGAGTTGAACCTTACTTTTGATTGAGCCGTTCTGAAACACTCTTTCTGTAGAAACTGCAATTGGACATTCTGAGCGCTAAGAGGCCTATATTGGGAAAAAGAATGTCTACAAATAAAAACTACACAGAAGAATTGTGTGAAACTTCTTTCTGTTCTGTTTGTTCAACTAAAAGAGTTGAACCTTAGTTTTGATTGAGCCGTTCTGAAACACTCTTTCTGTAGAAAATGCAAGTGGAGATTCGGAGCGCTAAGAGGGTAGTAGTGGAAAAAGGAATATATTCAAATATAAACTACACAGAAGCATTCTGTGAAACTTCTTTCTGATCTGAGCATTCAGCTAACAGAGTTAAACCATACTTTTGATTGAGCAGTTTTGAAACACTCTGTCTGTAGAAAATGCAACTGGACATTCGTAGCACTAAGTGGGTAATAGTGGAAAAAAGAATATGTTCAAATATAAACTACACAGAAGCATTGTATGAAACTTCTTTCTGTTCTGTGCATTCAACTAACAGAGTTGAACCTTACTTTTGATTGAGCCGTTCTGAAACACTCTTTCTGTAGAAACTGCAATTGGACATTCTGAGCGCTAAGAGGCCTATATTGGGAAAAAGAATGTCTACAAATAAAAACTACACAGAAGAATTGTGTGAAACTTCTTTCTGTTCGGTTTGTTCAACTAAGAGAGTTGAACCTTAGTTTTGATTGAGCCGTTCTGTAACAGTCTTTCTGTAGAAAATGCAAGTGGAGATTCGGAGCGCTAAGAGGGTAATAGTGGAAAAAGGAATGTCTCCAAATATAAACTACACAGAATCATTCTATGAAACTTCTTTCTGATCTGTGCATTCAGCTAACAGAGTTAAACCATACTTTTGATTGAGCAGATCTGAACACTCTTTCTGTAGAAAATGCAACTGGACATTTGGAGCGCTAAGAGAGTAGTAGTGGAAAAAGGAATATATTCAAATATAAACTACACAGAAGCATTCTGTGAAACTTCTTTCTGATCTGAGCATTCAGCTAACAGAGTTAAACCATACTTTTGATTGAGCAGTTTTGAAACACTCTGTCTGTAGAAAATGCAACTGGACATTCGTAGCGCTAAGTGGGTAATAGTGGAAAAATGAATATGTTCAAATATAAACTACACAGAAGCATTGTATGAAACTTCTTTCTGTTCTGTGCATTCAACTAACAGAGTTGAACCTTACTTTTGATTGAGCCTTTCTGAAACACTCTTTCTGTAGAAACTGCAATTGGACATTCTGAGCGCTAAGAGGCCTCTATTGGGAAAAATAATATCTTCAAATAAAAACTACACAGAATCATTGTGTGAAACTTATTTCTGATATGTTCATTAAGCTAACAGAGTTAAACCATACTTTTGATTGCGCAGTTCTGAACACTATTTCTGTAGATAATGCAAGTGGACATTCGGAGCGCTAAGAGGGTAATAGTGGAAAAAGGAATATATTCAAATATAAACTACACAGTAGCATTCTGTGAAAATTCTTTCTGTTCTGTGCATTCAACTAACAGAGTTGAACCTTACTTTTGATTGAGCCGTTCTGAAACACTCTTTCTGTAGTAACTGCAATTGGACATTCTAAGCGCTAAGAGGCCTACATTGGGAAAAAGAATATCTTCAAATAAAAACTACACAGATGCATTCTGTGAAACTTATTTCTGATCTGTAAATTCAGTTAACAGATATAAAACATATTTTTGATTGAGCAGTTATGAAACACTCTTTTTGTAGAAAATGCAAGTGGAGATTCGGAGCGCTAAGAGGGTAACAGTGGAAAAAAGAATGTCTTCAAATATAAACTACACAGAATCATTCGGTGAAACTTATTCCTGATCTGTGCATTCAGCTAGCAGAGTTAAACCATACTTTTGATTGAGCAGATCTGAACACTCTTTCTGTAGAAAATGCAACTGGACATTTGGAGCGCTAAGAGCGTAGTAGTGGAAAAAGGAATATATTCAAATATAAACTACACAGAAGCATTCTGTGAAACTTCTTTCTGATCTGAGCATTCAGCTAACAGAGTTAAACCATACTTTTGATTGAGCAGTTTTGAAACACTCTGTCTGTAGAAAATGCAACTGGACATTCGTAGCGCTAAGTGGGTAACAGTGGAAAAAAGAATATGTTCAAATATAAACTACACAGAAGCATTGTATGAAACTTCTTTCTGTTCTGTGCATTCAACTAACAGAGTTGAACCTTACTTTTGATTCAGCCGTTCTGAAACACTCTTTCTGTAGAAACTGCAATTGGACATTCTGAGCGCTAAGAGGCCTATATTGGGAAAAAGAATGTGTACAAATAAAAACTACACAGAAGAATTGTGTGAAACTTCTTTCTGTTCTGTTTGTTCAACTAAAAGTGTTGAACCTTAGTTTTGATTGAGCCGTTCTGAAACACTCTTTCTGTAGAAAATGGAAGTGGAGATTCGGAGCGCTAAGAGGGTAGTAGTGGAAAAAGGAATATATTCAAATATAAACTACACAGAAGCATTCTGTGAAACTTCTTTCTGATCTGAGCATTCAGCTAACAGAGTTAAACCATACTTTTGATTGAGCAGTTTTGAAACACTCTGTCTGTAGAAAATGCAACTGGACATTCGTAGCACTAAGTGGGTAATAGTGGAAAAAAGAATATGTTCAAATATAAACTACACAGAAGCATTGTATGAAACTTCTTTCTGTTCTGTGCATTCAACTAACAGAGTTGAACCTTACTTTTGATTGAGCCGTTCTGAAACACTCTTTCTGTAGAAACTGCAATTGGACATTCTGAGCGCTAAGAGGCCTATATTGGGAAAAAGAATGTCTACAAATAAAAACTACACAGAAGAATTGTGTGAAACTTCTTTCTGTTCGGTTTGTTCAACTAAGAGAGTTGAACCTTAGTTTTGATTGAGCCGTTCTGTAACAGTCTTTCTGTAGAAAATGCAAGTGGAGATTCGGAGCGCTAAGAGGGTAATAGTGGAAAAAGGAATGTCTCCAAATATAAACTACACAGAATCATTCTGTGAAACTTCTTTCTGATCTGTGCATTCAGCTAACAGAGTTAAACCATACTTTTGATTGAGCAGATCTGAACACTCTTTCTGTAGAAAATGCAACTGGACATTTGGAGCGCTAAGAGAGTAGTAGTGGAAAAAGTAATATATTCAAATATAAACTACACAGAAGCATTCTGTGAAACTTCTTTCTGATCTGAGCATTCAGCTAACAGAGTTAAACCATACTATTGATTGAGCAGTTTTGAAACACTCTGTCTGTAGAAAATGCAACTAGACATTCGTAGCGCTAAGTGGGTAATAGTGGAAAAATGAATATGTTCAAATATAAACTACACAGAAGCATTGTATGAAACTTCTTTCTGTTCTGTGCATTCAACTAACAGAGTTGAACCTTACTTTTGATTGAGCCTTTCTGAAACACTCTTTCTGTAGAAACTGCAATTGGACATTCTGAGCGCTAAGAGGCCTCTATTGGGAAAAATAATATCTTCAAATAAAAACTACACAGAATCATTGTGTGAAACTTATTTCTGATATGTTCATTAAGCTAACAGAGTTAAACCATACTTTTGATTGCGCAGTTCTGAACACTCTTTCTGTAGAAAATGCAAGTGGACATTCGGAGCGCTAAGAGGGTAATAGTGGAAAAAGGAATATATTCAAATATAAACTACACAGTAGCATTCTGTGAAAATTCTTTCTGTTCTATGCATTCAACTAACAGAGTTGAACCTTACTTTTGATTGAGCCGTTCTGAAACACTCTTTCTGTAGTAACTGCAATTGGACATGCTAAGCGCTAAGAGGCCTACATTGGGAAAAAGAATATCTTCAAATAAAAACTACACAGATGCATTCTGTGAAACTTATTTCTGATCTGTAAATTCAGTTAACAGATATAAAACATATTTTTGATTGAGCAGTTATGAAACACTCTTTTTGTAGAAAATGCAAGTGGAGATTCGGAGCGCTAAGAGGGTAACAGTGGAAAAAAGAATGTCTTCAAATATAAACTACACAGAATCATTCGGTGAAACTTATTCCTGATCTGTGCATTCAGCTAACAGAGTTAAACCATACTTTTGATTGAGCAGATCTGAACACTCTTTCTGTAGAAAATGCAACTGGACATTTGGAGCGCTAAGAGCGTAGTAGTGGAAAAAGGAATATATTCAAATATAAACTACACAGAAGCATTCTGTGAAACTTCTTTCTGATCTGAGCATTCAGCTAACAGAGTTAAACCATACTTTTGATTGAGCAGTTTTGAAACACTCTGTCTGTAGAAAATGCAACTGGACATTCGTAGCGCTAAGTGGGTAATAGTGGAAAAAAGAATATGTTCCAATATAAACTACACAGAAGCATTGTATGAAACTTCTTTCTGTTCTGTGCATTCAACTAACAGAGTTGAACCTTACTTTTGATTCAGCCGTTCTGAAACACTCTTTCTGTAGAAACTGCAATTGGACATTCTGAGCGCTAAGAGGCCTATATTGGGAAAAAGAATGTCTACAAATAAAAACTACACAGAAGAATTGTGTGAAACTTCTTTCTGTTCTGTTTGTTCAACTAAAAGTGTTGAACCTTAGTTTTGATTGAGCCGTTCTGAAACACTCTTTCTGTAGAAAATGGAAGTGGAGATTCGGAGCGCTAAGAGGGTAGTAGTGGAAAAAGGAATATATTCAAATATAAACTACACAGAAGCATTCTGTGAAACTTCTTTCTGATCTGAGCATTCAGCTAACAGAGTTAAACCATACTTTTGATTGAGCAGTTTTGAAACACTCTGTCTGTAGAAAATGCAACTGGACATTCGTAGCACTAAGTGGGTAAAAGTGGAAAAAAGAATATGTTCAAATATAAACTACACAGAAGCATTTTATGAAACTTCTTTCTGTTCTGTGCATTCAACTAACAGAGTTGAACCTTACTTTTGATTGAGCCGTTCTGAAACACTATTTCTGTAGAAACTGCAATTGGACATTCTGAGCGCTAAGAGGCCTATATTGGGAAAAAGAATGTCTACAAATAAAAACTACACAGAAGAATTGTGTGAAACTTCTTTCTGTTCTGTTTGTTCAACTAAAAGAGTTGAACCTTAGTTTTGTTTGAGCCGTTCTGAAACACTCTTTCTGTAGAAAATGCAAGTGGAGATTCGGGGGGCTAAGAGGGTAATAGTGGAAAAAGGAATGTCTCCAAATATAAACTACACAGAATCATTCTGTGAAACTTCTTTCTGATCTGTGCATTTAGCTAACAGAGTTAAACCATACTTTTGATTGAGCAGATCTGAACACTCTTTCTGTAGAAAATGCAACTGGACATTTGGAGCGCTAAGAGCGTAGTAGTGGAAAAAGGAATATATTCAAATATAAACTACACAGAAGCATTCTGTGAAACTTCTTCCTTATCTGAGCATTCAGCTAACAGAGTTAAACCATGCTTTTGATTGAGCAGTTTTGAAACACTCTGTCTGTAGAAAATGCAACTGGACATTCGTAGCGCTAAGTGGGTAATAGTGGAAAAAAGAATATGTTCAAATATGAACTACACAGAAGCATTGTATGAAACTTCTTTCTGTTCTGTGCATTCTACTAACAGAGTTGAACCTTACTTTTGATTGAGCCGTTCTGAAACACTCTTTCTGTAGAAACTGCAATTGGACATTCTGAGCGCTAAGAGGCCTATATTGGGATAAAGAATGTCTACAAATAAAAGCTACGCAGAATAATTGTGTGAAACTTATTTCTGTTCTGTTTGTTCAACTAAAAGAGTTGAACCTTAGTTTTGATTGAGCCGTTCTGAAACACTCTTTCTGTAGAAAATGCAAGTGGAGATTCGGAGCGCTAAGAGGGTAATAGTGGAAAAAGGAATGTCTCCAAATATAAACTACACAGAATCATTCTGTGAAACTTCTTTCTGATCTGTGCATTCAGCTAACAGAGTTAAACCATACTTTTGATTGAGCAGATCTGAACACTCTTTCTGTAGAAAATGCAACTGGACATTTGGAGCGCTAAGAGAGTAGTAGTGGAAAAAGGAATATATTCAAATATAAACTACACAGAAGCATTCTGTGAAACTTCTTTCTGATCTGAGCATTCAGCTAACAGAGTTAAACCATACTTTTGATTGAGCAGTTTTGAAACACTCTGTCTGTAGAAAATGCAACTGGACATTCGTAGCGCTAAGTGGGTAATAGTGGAAAAAAGAATATTTTCAAATATAAACTATACAGAAGCATTGTATGAAACTTCTTTCTGTTCTGTGCATTCAACTAACAGAGTTGAACCTTACTTTTGATTGAGCCTTTCTGAAACACTCTTTCTGTAGAAACTGCAATTGGACATTCTGAGCGCTAAGAGGCCTCTATTGGGAAAAATAATATCTTCAAATAAAAAACACACAGAAGCATTGTGTGAAACTTATTTCTGATATGTTCATTAAGCTAACAGAGTTAAACCATACTTTTGATTGCGCAGTTCTGAACACTCTTTCTGTAGAAAATGCAAGTGGACATTCGGAGCGCTAAGAGGGTAATAGTGGAAAAAGGAATATATTCAAATATAAACTACACAGTAACATTCTGTGAAAATTCTTTCTGTTCTGTGCATTCAACTAACAGAGTTGAACCTTACTTTTGATTGAGCCGTTCTGAAACACTCTTTCTGTAGAAACTGCAATTGGACATGCTAAGCGCTAAGAGGCCTACATTGGGAAAAAGAATATCTTCAAATAAAAACTACACAGATGCATTCTGTGAAACTTATTTCTGATCTGTAAATTCAGTTAACAGAGATAAAACATATTTTTGATTGAGCAGTTATGAAACACTCTTTTTGTAGAAAATGCAAGTGGAGATTCGGAGCGCTAAGAGGGTAATAGTGGAAAAAGGAATGTCTTCAAATATAAACTACACAGAATCATTCGGTGAAACTTTTTCTGATCTGTGCATTCAGCTAACAGAGTTAAACCATACTTTTGATTGAGCAGATCTGAACACTCTTTCTGTTGAAAATGCAACTGGACATTTGGAGCGCTAAGAGCGTAGTAGTGGAAAAATGAATATATTGAAATATAAACTACACAGAAGCATTCTGTGAAACTTCTTTCTGATCTGAGCATTCAGCTAACAGAGTTAAACCATACATTTTATTGAGCAGTTTTGAAACACTCTGTCTGTAGAAAATGCAACTGGACATTCGTAGCGCTAAGTGGGTAATAGTGGAAAAAAGAATATGTTCAAATATAAACTACACAGAAGCATTGTATGAAACTTCTTTCTGTTCTGTGCATTCAACTAACAGAGTTGAACCTTACTTTTGATTGAGCCTTTCTGAAACACTCTTTCTGTAGAAACTGCAATTGGACATTCTGAGCGCTAAGAGGCCTCTATTGGGAAAAATAATATCTTCAAATAAAAACTACACAGAAGCATTGTGTGAAACTTATTTCTGATATGTTCATTAAGCTAACAGAGTTAAACCATACTTTTGATTGCGCAGTTCTGAACACTCTTTCTGTAGAAAATGCAAGTGGTCTTTCGGAGCGTTAAGAGGGTAATAGTGGAAAAAGGAATATATTCAAATACAAACTACACAGTAGCATTCTGTGAAAATTCTTTCTGTTCTGTGCATTCAACTAACAGAGTTGAACCTTACTTTTGATTGAGCCGTTCTGAAACACTCTTTCTGTAGAAACTGCAATTGGACATGCTAAGCGCTAAGAGGCCTACATTGGGAAAAAGAATATCTTCAAATAAAAACTACACAGATGCATTGTGTGAAACTTATTTCTGATATGTTCATTAAGCTAACAGAGTTAAACCATACTTTTGATTGCGCAGTTCTGAACACTCTTTCTGTAGAAAATGAAAGTGGACATTCGGAGCGCTAAGAGGGTAATAGTGGAAAAAGGAATATATTCAAATACAAACTACACAGTAGCATTCTGTGAAAATTCTTTCTGTTCTGTGCATTCAACTAACAGAGTTGAACCTTACTTTTGATTGAGCCTTTCTGAAACCCTCTTTCTGTAGAAACTGCAATTGGACATTCTGAGCGCTAAGAGGCCTATATTGGGAAAAAGTATGTCTACAAATAAAAACTACACAGAAGAATTGTGTGAAACTTCTTTCTGTTCTGTTTGTTCAACTAAAAGAGTTGAACCTTAGTTTTGATTGAGCCGTTCTGAAACACTCTTTCTGTAGAAAATGCAATGGAGATTCGGAGCGCTAAGAGGGTAATAGTGGAAAAAGGAATATATTCAAATATAAACTACACAGTAGCATTCTGTGAAAATTCTTTCTGTTCTGTGCATTCAACTAACAGAGTTGAACCTTACTTTTGATTGAGCCGTTCTGAAACACTCTTTCTGTAGAAACTGCAATTGGACATGCTAAGCGCTAAGAGGCCTACATTGGGAAAAAGAATATCTTCAAATAAAAACTACACCGATGCATTCTGTGAAACTTATTTCTGATCTGTAAATTCAGTTAACAGAGATAAAACATATTTTTGATTGAGCAGTTATGAAACACTCTTTTTGTAGAAAATGCAAGTGGAGATTCGGAGCGCTAAGAGGGTAATAGTGGAAAAAGGAATATCTTCAAATATAAACTACACAGAATCATTCGGTGAAACATCTTTCTGATCTGTGCATTCAGCTAACAGAGTTAAACCATACTTTTGATTGAGCAGATCTGAACACTCTTTCTGTAGAAAATGCAACTGGACATTTGGAGCGCTAAGAGCGTAGTAGTGGAAAAAGGAATATATTCAAATATAAACTACACAGAAGCATTCTGTGAAACTTCTTCCTTATCTGAGCATTCAGCTAACAGAGTTAAACCATGCTTTTGATTGAGCAGTTTTGAAACACTCTGTCTGTAGAAAATGCAACTGGACATTCGTAGCGCTAAGTGGGTAATAGTGGAAAAAAGAATATGTTCAAATATGAACTACACAGAAGCATTGTATGAAACTTCTTTCTGTTCTGTGCATTCTACTAACAGAGTTGAACCTTACTTTTGATTGAGCCGTTCTGAAACACTCTTTCTGTAGAAACTGCAATTGGACATTCTGAGCGCTAAGAGGCCTATATTGGGATAAAGAATGTCTACAAATAAAAGCTACGCAGAATAATTGTGTGAAACTTATTTCTGTTCTGTTTGTTCAACTAAAAGAGTTGAACCTTAGTTTTGATTGAGCCGTTCTGAAACACTCTTTCTGTAGAAAATGCAAGTGGAGATTCGGAGCGCTAAGAGGGTAATAGTGGAAAAAGGAATGTCTCCAAATATAAACTACACAGAATCATTCTGTGAAACTTCTTTCTGATCTGTGCATTCAGCTAACAGAGTTAAACCATACTTTTGATTGAGCAGATCTGAACACTCTTTCTGTAGAAAATGCAACTGGACATTTGGAGCGCTAAGAGAGTAGTAGTGGAAAAAGGAATATATTCAAATATAAACTACACAGAAGCATTCTGTGAAACTTCTTTCTGATCTGAGCATTCAGCTAACAGAGTTAAACCATACTTTTGATTGAGCAGTTTTGAAACACTCTGTCTGTAGAAAATGCAACTGGACATTCGTAGCGCTAAGTGGGTAATAGTGGAAAAAAGAATATTTTCAAATATAAACTACACAGAAGCATTGTATGAAACTTCTTTCTGTTCTGTGCATTCAACTAACAGAGTTGAACCTTACTTTTGATTGAGCCTTTCTGAAACACTCTTTCTGTAGAAACTGCAATTGGACATTCTGAGCGCTAAGAGGCCTCTATTGGGAAAAATAATATCTTCAAATAAAAAACACACAGAAGCATTGTGTGAAACTTATTTCTGATATGTTCATTAAGCTAACAGAGTTAAACCATACTTTTGATTGCGCAGTTCTGAACACTCTTTCTGTAGAAAATGCAAGTGGACATTCGGAGCGCTAAGAGGGTAATAGTGGAAAAAGGAATATATTCAAATATAAACTACACAGTAACATTCTGTGAAAATTCTTTCTGTTCTGTGCATTCAACTAACAGAGTTGAACCTTACTTTTGATTGAGCCGTTCTGAAACACTCTTTCTGTAGAAACTGCAATTGGACATGCTAAGCGCTAAGAGGCCTACATTGGGAAAAAGAATATCTTCAAATAAAAACTACACAGATGCATTCTGTGAAACTTATTTCTGATCTGTAAATTCAGTTAACAGAGATAAAACATATTTTTGATTGAGCAGTTATGAAACACTCTTTTTGTAGAAAATGCAAGTGGAGATTCGGAGCGCTAAGAGGGTAATAGTGGAAAAAGGAATGTCTTCAAATATAAACTACACAGAATCATTCGGTGAAACTTTTTCTGATCTGTGCATTCAGCTAACAGAGTTAAACCATACTTTTGATTGAGCAGATCTGAACACTCTTTCTGTTGAAAATGCAACTGGACATTTGGAGCGCTAAGAGCGTAGTAGTGGAAAAAGGAATATATTGAAATATAAACTACACAGAAGCATTCTGTGAAACTTCTTTCTGATCTGAGCATTCAGCTAACAGAGTTAAACCATACATTTTATTGAGCAGTTTTGAAACACTCTGTCTGTAGAAAATGCAACTGGACATTCGTAGCGCTAAGTGGGTAATAGTGGAAAAAAGAATATGTTCAAATATAAACTACACAGAAGCATTGTATGAAACTTCTTTCTGTTCTGTGCATTCAACTAACAGAGTTGAACCTTACTTTTGATTGAGCCTTTCTGAAACACTCTTTCTGTAGAAACTGCAATTGGACATTCTGAGCGCTAAGAGGCCTCTATTGGGAAAAATAATATCTTCAAATAAAAACTACACAGAAGCATTGTGTGAAACTTATTTCTGATATGTTCATTAAGCTAACAGAGTTAAACCATACTTTTGATTGCGCAGTTCTGAACACTCTTTCTGTAGAAAATGCAAGTGGACTTTCGGAGCGTTAAGAGGGTAATAGTGGAAAAAGGAATATATTCAAATACAAACTACACAGTAGCATTCTGTGAAAATTCTTTCTGTTCTGTGCATTCAACTAACAGAGTTGAACCTTACTTTTGATTGAGCCGTTCTGAAACACTCTTTCTGTAGAAACTGCAATTGGACATGCTAAGCGCTAAGAGGCCTACATTGGGAAAAAGAATATCTTCAAATAAAAACTACACAGATGCATTGTGTGAAACTTATTTCTGATATGTTCATTAAGCTAACAGAGTTAAACCATACTTTTGATTGCGCAGTTCTGAACACTCTTTCTGTAGAAAATGAAAGTGGACATTCGGAGCGCTAAGAGGGTAATAGTGGAAAAAGGAATATATTCAAATACAAACTACACAGTAGCATTCTGTGAAAATTCTTTCTGTTCTGTGCATTCAACTAACAGAGTTGAACCTTACTTTTGATTGAGCCTTTCTGAAACCCTCTTTCTGTAGAAACTGCAATTGGACATTCTGAGCGCTAAGAGGCCTATATTGGGAAAAAGTATGTCTACAAATAAAAACTACACAGAAGAATTGTGTGAAACTTCTTTCTGTTCTGTTTGTTCAACTAAAAGAGTTGAACCTTAGTTTTGATTGAGCCGTTCTGAAACACTCTTTCTGTAGAAAATGCAATGGAGATTCGGAGCGCTAAGAGGGTAATAGTGGAAAAAGGAATATATTCAAATATAAACTACACAGTAGCATTCTGTGAAAATTCTTTCTGTTCTGTGCATTCAACTAACAGAGTTGAACCTTACTTTTGATTGAGCCGTTCTGAAACACTCTTTCTGTAGAAACTGCAATTGGACATGCTAAGCGCTAAGAGGCCTACATTGGGAAAAAGAATATCTTCAAATAAAAACTACACCGATGCATTCTGTGAAACTTATTTCTGATCTGTAAATTCAGTTAACAGAGATAAAACATATTTTTGATTGAGCAGTTATGAAACACTCTTTTTGTAGAAAATGCAAGTGGAGATTCGGAGCGCTAAGAGGGTAATAGTGGAAAAAGGAATATCTTCAAATATAAACTACACAGAATCATTCGGTGAAACATCTTTCTGATCTGTGCATTCAGCTAACAGAGTTAAACCATACTTTTGATTGAGCAGATCTGAACACTCTTTCTGTAGAAAATGCAACTGGACATTTGGAGCGCTAAGAGCGTAGTAGTGGAAAAAGGAATATATTCAAATATAAACTACACAGAAGCATTCTGTGAAACTTCTTCCTTATCTGAGCATTCAGCTAACAGAGTTAAACCATGCTTTTGATTGAGCAGTTTTGAAACACTCTGTCTGTAGAAAATGCAACTGGACATTCGTAGCGCTAAGTGGGTAATAGTGGAAAAAAGAATATGTTCAAATATGAACTACACAGAAGCATTGTATGAAACTTCTTTCTGTTCTGTGCATTCTACTAACAGAGTTGAACCTTACTTTTGATTGAGCCGTTCTGAAACACTCTTTCTGTAGAAACTGCAATTGGACATTCTGAGCGCTAAGAGGCCTATATTGGGATAAAGAATGTCTACAAATAAAAGCTACGCAGAATAATTGTGTGAAACTTCTTTCTGTTCTGTTTGTTCAACTAAAAGAGTTGAACCTTAGTTTTGATTGAGCCGTTCTGAAACACTCTTTCTGTAGAAAATGCAAGTGGAGATTCGGAGCGCTAAGAGGGTAATAGTGGAAAAAGGAATGTCTCCAAATATAAACTACACAGAATCATTCTGTGAAACTTCTTTCTGATCTGTGCATTCAGCTAACAGAGTTAAACCATACTTTTGATTGAGCAGATCTGAACACTCTTTCTGTAGAAAATGCAACTGGACATTTGGAGCGCTAAGAGAGTAGTAGTGGAAAAAGGAATATATTCAAATATAAACTACACAGAAGCATTCTGTGAAACTTCTTTCTGATCTGAGCATTCAGCTAACAGAGTTAAACCATACTTTTGATTGAGCAGTTTTGAAACACTCTGTCTGTAGAAAATGCAACTGGACATTCGTAGCGCTAAGTGGGTAATAGTGGAAAAAAGAATATTTTCAAATATAAACTACACAGAAGCATTGTATGAAACTTCTTTCTGTTCTGTGCATTAAACTAACAGAGTTGAACCTTACTTTTGATTGAGCCTTTCTGAAACACTCTTTCTGTAGAAACTGCAATTGGACATTCTGAGCGCTAAGAGGCCTCTATTGGGAAAAATAATATCTTCAAATAAAAAACACACAGAAGCATTGTGTGAAACTTATTTCTGGTATGTTCATTAAGCTAACAGAGTTAAACCATACTTTTGATTGCGCAGTTCTGAACACTCTTTCTGTAGAAAATGCAAGTAGACATTCGGAGCGCTAAGAGGGTAATAGTGGAAAAAGGAATATATTCAAATATAAACTACACAGTAACATTCTGTGAAAATTCTTTCTGTTCTGTGCATTCAACTAACAGAGTTGAACCTTACTTTTGATTGAGCCGTTCTGAAACACTCTTTCTGTAGAAACTGCAATTGGACATGCTAAGCGCTAAGAGGCCTACATTGGGAAAAAGAATATCTTCAAATAAAAACTACACAGATGCATTCTGTGAAACTTATTTCTGATCTGTAAATTCAGTTAACAGAGATAAAACATATTTTTGATTGAGCAGTTATGAAACACTCTTTTTGTAGAAAATGCAAGTGGAGATTCGGAGCGCTAAGAGGGTAATAGTGGAAAAAGGAATGTCTTCAAATATAAACTACACAGAATCATTCGGTGAAACTTTTTCTGATCTGTGCATTCAGCTAACAGAGTTAAACCATACTTTTGATTGAGCAGATCTGAACACTCTTTCTGTTGAAAATGCAACTGGACATTTGGAGCGCTAAGAGCGTAGTAGTGGAAAAAGGAATATATTGAAATATAAACTACACAGAAGCATTCTGTGAAACTTCTTTCTGATCTGAGCATTCAGCTAACAGAGTTGAACCATACATTTTATTGAGCAGTTTTGAAACACTCTGTCTGTAGAAAATGCAACTGGACATTCGTAGCGCTAAGTGGGTAATAGTGGAAAAAAGAATATGTTCAAATATAAACTACACAGAAGCATTGTATGAAACTTCTTTCTGTTCTGTGCATTCAACTAACAGAGTTGAACCTTACTTTTGATTGAGCCTTTCTGAAACACTCTTTCTGTAGAAACTGCAATTGGACATTCTGAGCGCTAAGAGGCCTCTATTGGGAAAAATAATATCTTCAAATAAAAACTACACAGAAGCATTGTGTGAAACTTATTTCTGATATGTTCATTAAGCTAACAGAGTTAAACCATACTTTTGATTGCGCAGTTCTGAACACTCTTTCTGTAGAAAATGCAAGTGGACTTTCGGAGCGTTAAGAGGGTAATAGTGGAAAAAGGAATATATTCAAATACAAACTACACAGTAGCATTCTGTGAAAATTCTTTCTGTTCTGTGCATTCAACTAACAGAGTTGAACCTTACTTTTGATTGAGCCGTTCTGAAACACTCTTTCTGTAGAAACTGCAATTGGACATGCTAAGCGCTAAGAGGCCTACATTGGGAAAAAGAATATCTTCAAATAAAAACTACACAGATGCATTGTGTGAAACTTATTTCTGATATGTTCATTAAGCTAACAGAGTTAAACCATACTTTTGATTGCGCAGTTCTGAACACTCTTTCTGTAGAAAATGAAAGTGGACATTCGGAGCGCTAAGAGGGTAATAGTGGAAAAAGGAATATATTCAAATACAAACTACACAGTAGCATTCTGTGAAAATTCTTTCTGTTCTGTGCATTCAACTAACAGAGTTGAACCTTACTTTTGATTGAGCCTTTCTGAAACCCTCTTTCTGTAGAAACTGCAATTGGACATTCTGAGCGCTAAGAGGCCTATATTGGGAAAAAGTATGTCTACAAATAAAAACTACACAGAAGAATTGTGTGAAACTTCTTTCTGTTCTGTTTGTTCAACTAAAAGAGTTGAACCTTAGTTTTGATTGAGCCGTTCTGAAACACTCTTTCTGTAGAAAATGCAATGGAGATTCGGAGCGCTAAGAGGGTAATAGTGGAAAAAGGAATATATTCAAATATAAACTACACAGTAGCATTCTGTGAAAATTCTTTCTGTTCTGTGCATTCAACTAACAGAGTTGAACCTTACTTTTGATTGAGCCGTTCTGAAACACTCTTTCTGTAGAAACTGCAATTGGACATGCTAAGCGCTAAGAGGCCTACATTGGGAAAAAGAATATCTTCAAATAAAAACTACACCGATGCATTCTGTGAAACTTATTTCTGATCTGTAAATTCAGTTAACAGAGATAAAACATATTTTTGATTGAGCAGTTATGAAACACTCTTTTTGTAGAAAATGCAAGTGGAGATTCGGAGCGCTAAGAGGGTAATAGTGGAAAAAGGAATATCTTCAAATATAAACTACACAGAATCATTCGGTGAAACATCTTTCTGATCTGTGCATTCAGCTAACAGAGTTAAACCATACTTTTGATTGAGCAGATCTGAACACTCTTTCTGTAGAAAATGCAACTGGACATTTGGAGCGCTAAGAGCGTAGTAGTGGAAAAAGGAATATATTCAAATATAAACTACACAGAAGCATTCTGTGAAACTTCTTCCTTATCTGAGCATTCAGCTAACAGAGTTAAACCATGCTTTTGATTGAGCAGTTTTGAAACACTCTGTCTGTAGAAAATGCAACTGGACATTCGTAGCGCTAAGTGGGTAATAGTGGAAAAAAGAATATGTTCAAATATGAACTACACAGAAGCATTGTATGAAACTTCTTTCTGTTCTGTGCATTCTACTAACAGAGTTGAACCTTACTTTTGATTGAGCCGTTCTGAAACACTCTTTCTGTAGAAACTGCAATTGGACATTCTGAGCGCTAAGAGGCCTATATTGGGATAAAGAATGTCTACAAATAAAAGCTACGCAGAATAATTGTGTGAAACTTCTTTCTGTTCTGTTTGTTCAACTAAAAGAGTTGAACCTTAGTTTTGATTGAGCCGTTCTGAAACACTCTTTCTGTAGAAAATGCAAGTGGAGATTCGGAGCGCTAAGAGGGTAATAGTGGAAAAAGGAATGTCTCCAAATATAAACTACACAGAATCATTCTGTGAAACTTCTTTCTGATCTGTGCATTCAGCTAACAGAGTTAAACCATACTTTTGATTGAGCAGATCTGAACACTCTTTCTGTAGAAAATGCAACTGGACATTTGGAGCGCTAAGAGAGTAGTAGTGGAAAAAGGAATATATTCAAATATAAACTACACAGAAGCATTCTGTGAAACTTCTTTCTGATCTGAGCATTCAGCTAACAGAGTTAAACCATACTTTTGATTGAGCAGTTTTGAAACACTCTGTCTGTAGAAAATGCAACTGGACATTCGTAGCGCTAAGTGGGTAATAGTGGAAAAAAGAATATTTTCAAATATAAACTACACAGAAGCATTGTATGAAACTTCTTTCTGTTCTGTGCATTAAACTAACAGAGTTGAACCTTACTTTTGATTGAGCCTTTCTGAAACACTCTTTCTGTAGAAACTGCAATTGGACATTCTGAGCGCTAAGAGGCCTCTATTGGGAAAAATAATATCTTCAAATAAAAAACACACAGAAGCATTGTGTGAAACTTATTTCTGGTATGTTCATTAAGCTAACAGAGTTAAACCATACTTTTGATTGCGCAGTTCTGAACACTCTTTCTGTAGAAAATGCAAGTAGACATTCGGAGCGCTAAGAGGGTAATAGTGGAAAAAGGAATATATTCAAATATAAACTACACAGTAACATTCTGTGAAAATTCTTTCTGTTCTGTGCATTCAACTAACAGAGTTGAACCTTACTTTTGATTGAGCCGTTCTGAAACACTCTTTCTGTAGAAACTGCAATTGGACATGCTAAGCGCTAAGAGGCCTACATTGGGAAAAAGAATATCTTCAAATAAAAACTACACAGATGCATTCTGTGAAACTTATTTCTGATCTGTAAATTCAGTTAACAGAGATAAAACATATTTTTGATTGAGCAGTTATGAAACACTCTTTTTGTAGAAAATGCAAGTGGAGATTCGGAGCGCTAAGAGGGTAATAGTGGAAAAAGGAATGTCTTCAAATATAAACTACACAGAATCATTCGGTGAAACTTTTTCTGATCTGTGCATTCAGCTAACAGAGTTAAACCATACTTTTGATTGAGCAGATCTGAACACTCTTTCTGTTGAAAATGCAACTGGACATTTGGAGCGCTAAGAGCGTAGTAGTGGAAAAAGGAATATATTGAAATATAAACTACACAGAAGCATTCTGTGAAACTTCTTTCTGATCTGAGCATTCAGCTAACAGAGTTGAACCATACATTTTATTGAGCAGTTTTGAAACACTCTGTCTGTAGAAAATGCAACTGGACATTCGTAGCGCTAAGTGGGTAATAGTGGAAAAAAGAATATGTTCAAATATAAACTACACAGAAGCATTGTATGAAACTTCTTTCTGTTCTGTGCATTCAACTAACAGAGTTGAACCTTACTTTTGATTGAGCCTTTCTGAAACACTCTTTCTGTAGAAACTGCAATTGGACATTCTGAGCGCTAAGAGGCCTCTATTGGGAAAAATAATATCTTCAAATAAAAACTACACAGAAGCATTGTGTGAAACTTATTTCTGATATGTTCATTAAGCTAACAGAGTTAAACCATACTTTTGATTGCGCAGTTCTGAACACTCTTTCTGTAGAAAATGCAAGTGGACTTTCGGAGCGCTAAGAGGGTAATAGTGGAAAAAGGAATATATTCAAATACAAACTACACAGTAGCATTCTGTGAAAATTCTTTCTGTTCTGTGCATTCAACTAACAGAGTTGAACCTTACTTTTGATTGAGCCGTTCTGAAACACTCTTTCTGTAAAAACTGCAATTGGACATGCTAAGCGCTAAGAGGCCTACATTGGGAAAAAGAATATCTTCAAATAAAAACTACACAGATGCATTGTGTGAAACTTATTTCTGATATGTTCATTAAGCTAACAGAGTTAAACCATACTTTTGATTGCGCAGTTCTGAACACTCTTTCTGTAGAAAATGAAAGTGGACATTCGGAGCGCTAAGAGGGTAATAGTGGAAAAAGGAATATATTCAAATACAAACTACACAGTAGCATTCTGTGAAAATTCTTTCTGTTCTGTGCATTCAACTAACAGAGTTGAACCTTACTTTTGATTGAGCCTTTCTGAAACCCTCTTTCTGTAGAAACTGCAATTGGACATTCTGAGCGCTAAGAGGCCTATATTGGGAAAAAGTATGTCTACAAATAAAAACTACACAGAAGAATTGTGTGAAACTTCTTTCTGTTCTGTTTGTTCAACTAAAAGAGTTGAACCTTAGTTTTGATTGAGCCGTTCTGAAACACTCTTTCTGTAGAAAATGCAATGGAGATTCGGAGCGCTAAGAGGGTAATAGTGGAAAAAGGAATATATTCAAATATAAACTACACAGTAGCATTCTGTGAAAATTCTTTCTGTTCTGTGCATTCAACTAACAGAGTTGAACCTTACTTTTGATTGAGCCGTTCTGAAACACTCTTTCTGTAGAAACTGCAATTGGACATGCTAAGCGCTAAGAGGACTACATTGGGAAAAAGAATATCTTCAAATAAAAACTACACCGATGCATTCTGTGAAACTTATTTCTGATCTGTAAATTCAGTTAACAGAGATAAAACATATTTTTGATTGAGCAGTTATGAAACACTCTTTTTGTAGAAAATGCAAGTGGAGATTCGGAGCGCTAAGAGGGTAATAGTGGAAAAAGGAATATCTTCAAATATAAACTACACAGAATCATTCGGTGAAACTTCTTTCTGATCTGTGCATTCAGCTAACAGAGTTAAACCATACTTTTGATTGAGCAGATCTGAACACTCTTTCTGTAGAAAATGCAACTGGACATTTGGAGCGCTAAGAGCGTAGTAGTGGAAAAAGGAATATATTCAAATATAAACTACACAGAAGCATTCTGTGAAACTTCTTTCTGATCTGAGCATTCAGCTAACAGAGTTAAACCATACTTTTGATTGAGCAGTTTTGAAACACTCTGTCTGTAGAAAATGCAACTGGACATTCGTAGCGCTAAGTGGGTAATAGTGGAAAAAAGAATATGTTCAAATATAAACTACACAGAAGCATTGTATGAAACTTCTTTCTGTTCTGTGCATTCAACTAACAGAGTTGAACCTTACTTTTGATTGAGGCGTTCTGAAACACTCTTTCTGTAGAAACTGCAATTGGACATTCTGAGCGCTAAGAGGCCTATATTGGGAAAAAGAATGTCTACAAATAAAAACTACACAGAAGAATTGTGTGAAACTTCTTTCTGTTCTGTTTGTTCAACTAAAAGAGTTGAACCTTAGTTTTGATTGAGCCGTTCTGAAACACTCTTTCTGTAGAAAATGCAAGTGGAGATTCGGGGCGCTAAGAGCGTAATAGTGGAAAAAGGAATGTCTCCAAATATAAACTACACAGAATCATTCTGTGAAACTTCTTTCTGGTCTGTGCATTCAGCTAACAGAGTTAAACCATACTTTTGATTGAGCAGATCTGAACACTCTTTCTGTAGAAAATGCAACTGGACATTTGGAGCGCTAAGAGAGTAGTAGTGGAAAAAGGAATATATTCAAATATAAACTACACAGAAGCATTCTGTGAAACTTCTTTCTGATCTGAGCATTCAGCTAACAGAGTTAAACCATACTTTTGATTGAGCAGTTTTGAAACACTCTGTCTGTAGAAAATGCAACTGGACATTCGTAGCGCTAAGTGGGTAATAGTGGAAAAAAGAATATGTTCAAATATAAACTACACAGAAGCAGTGTATGAAACTTCTTTCTGTTCTGTGCATTCAACTAACAGAGTTGAACCTTACTTTTGATTGATCCTTTCTGAAACACTCTTTCTGTAGAAACTGCAATTGGACCTTCTGAGCGCTAAGAGGCCTCTACTGGGAAAAATAATATCTTCAAATAAAAACTACACAGAAGCATTGTGTGAAACTTCTTTCTGATATGTTCATTAAGCTAACAGAGTTAAACCATACTTTTGATTGAGCAGTTATGAAACACTCTTTTTGTAGAAAATGCAAGTGGAGATTCGGAGCGCTAAGAGGGTAATAGTGGAAAAAGGAATGTCTTCAAATATAAACTACACAGAATCATTCGGTGAAAGTTCTTTCTGATCTGTGCATTCAGCTAACAGAGTTAAACCATACTTTTGATTGAGCAGATCTGAACACTCTTTCTGTAGAAAATGCAACTGGACATTTGGAGCGCTAAGAGCGTAGTAGTGGAAAAAGGAATATATTCAAATATAAACTACACAGAAGCATTCTGTGAAACTTTTTTCTGATCTGAGCATTCAGCTAACAGAGTTAAACCATACTTTTGATTGAGCAGTTTTGAAACACTCTGTCTGTAGAAAATGCAACTGGACATTCGTAGCGCTAAGTGGGTAATAGTGGAAAAAAGAATATGTTCAAATATAAACTACACAGAAGCATTGTATGAAACTTCTTTCTGTTATGTGCATTCAACTAACAGAGTTGAACCTTACTTTTGATTGAGGCGTTCTGAAACACTCTTTCTGTAGAAACTGCAATTGGACATTGTGAGCGCTAAGAGGCCTATATTGGGAAAATGAATGTCTACAAATAAAAACTACACAGAAGAATTGTGTGAAACTTCTTTCTGTTCTGTTTGTTCAACTAAAAGAGTTGAACCTTAGTTTTGATTGAGCCGTTCTGAAACACTCTTTCTGTAGAAAATGCAAGTGGAGATTCGGAGCGCTAAGAGGGTAATAGTGGAAAAAGGAATGTCTCCAAATATAAACTACACAGAATCATTCTGTGAAACTTCTTTCTGATCTGTGCATTCAGCTAACAGAGCTAAACCATACTTTTGATTGAGCAGATCTGAAATCTCTTTCTGTAGAAAATGCAACTGGACATTTTGAGCGCTAAGAGAGTAGTAGTGGAAAAAGGAATATATTCAAATATAAACTACACAGAAGGATTCTGTGAAACTACTTTCTGATCTGAGCATTCAGCTAACAGAGTTAAACCATACTTTTGATTGAGCAGTTTTGAAACACTCTGTCTGTAGAAAATGCAACTGGACATTCGTAGCGCTAAGTGGGTAATAGTGGAAAAAAGAATATGTTCAAATATAAACTACACAGAAGCAGTGTATGAAACTACTTTCTGTTCTGTGCATTCAAATAACAGAGTTGAACCTTACTTTTGATTGAGCCTTTCTGAAACACTCTTTCTGTAGGAACTGCAATTGGACATTCTGAGCGCTAAGAGGCCTTTATTGGGAAAAATAATATCTTCAAATAAAAACTACACAGAAGCATTGTGTGAAACTTATTTCTGATATGTTCATTAAGCTAACAGAGTTAAACCATACTTTTGATTGCGCAGTTCTGAACACTCTTTCTGTAGAAAATGCAAGTGGACATTCGGAGCGCTAAGAGGGTAATATTGGAAAAAGGAATATATTCAAATATAAACTACACAGTAGCATTCTGTGAAAATTCTTTCTGTTCTGTGCATTCAACTAACAGAGTTGAACCTTACTTTTGATTGAGCCGTTCTGAAACACTCTTTCTGTAGAAACTGCAATTGGACATGCTAAGCGCTAAGAGGCCTACATTGGGAAAAAGAATATCTTCAAATAAAAACTACACAGATGCATTCTGTGAAACTTATTTCTGATCTGTAAATTCAGTTAACAGAGATAAAACATATTTTTGATTGAGCAGTTATGAAACACTCTTTTTGTAGAAAATGCAAGTGGAGATTCGTAGCGCTAAGAGGGTAATAGTGGAAAAAGGAATGTCTTCAAATATAAACTACACAGAATCATTCGGTGAAACTTCTTTCTGATCTGTGCATTCAGCTAACAGAGTTAAACCATACTTTTGATTGAGCAGATCTGAACACTCTTTCTGTAGAAAATGCAACTGGACATTTGGAGCGCTAAGAGCGTAGTAGTGGAAAAAGGAATATATTCAAATGTAAACTACACAGAAGCATTCTGTGAAACTTCTTTTTTTTTTTTTTTTTTTTTTTTTTTTTTTTTTTTTTTTTTTTTATTTTTTATTTTTTTTATTTTTTATTATACTTTAGGGTTTTAGGGTACATGTGCACAATGTGCAGGTTTGTTACATATGTATCCATGTGCCATGTTGTGTGAAACTTCTTTCTGATCTGAGCATTCAGCTAACAGAGTTAAACCATACTTTTGATTGAGCAGTTTTGAAACACTCTGTCTGTAGAAAATGCAACTGGACATTCGTAGCGCTAAGTGGGTAATAGTGGAAAAATGAATATGTTCAAATATAAACTACACAGAAGCATTGTATGAAACTTCTTTCTGTTCTGTGCATTCAACTAACAGAGTTGAACCTTACTTTTGATTGAGCCGTTCTGAAACCCTCTTTCTGTAGAAACTGCAATTGGACATTCTGAGCGCTAAGAGGCCTATATTGGGAAAAAGAATGTCTACAAATAAAAACTACACAGAAGAATTGTGTGAAACTTCTTTCTGTTCTGTTTGTTCAACTAAAAGAGTTGAACCTTAGTTTTGATTGAGACGTTCTGAAACACTCTTTCTGTAGAAAATGCAATGGAGATTCGGAGCGCTAAGAGGGTAATAGTGGAAAAAGGAATATATTCAAATATAAACTACACAGTAGCATTCTGTGAAAATTCTTTCTGTTCTGTGCATTCAACTAACAGAGTTGAACCTTACTTTTGATTGAGCCGTTCTGAGACACTCTTTCTGTAGAAACTGCAATTGGACATGCTAAGCGCTAAGAGGCCTACATTGGGAAAAAGAATATCTTCAAATAAAAACTACACAGATGCATTCTGTGAAATTTATTTCTGATCTGTAAATTCAGTTAACAGAGATAAAACATATTTTTGATTGAGCAGTTATGAAACACTCTTTTTGTAGAAAATGCAAGTGGAGATTCGGAGCGCTAAGAGGGTAATAGTGGAAAAAGGAATATCTTCAAATATAAACTACACAGAATCATTCGGTGAAACTTCTTTCTGATCTGTGCATTCAGCTAACAGAGTTAAACCATACTTTTGATTGAGCAGATCTGAACACTCTTTCTGTAGAAAATGCAACTGGACATTTGGAGCGCTAAGAGCGTAGTAGTGGAAAAAGGAATATATTCAAATATAAACTACACAGAAGCATTCTGTGAAACTTTTTTCTGATCTGAGCATTCAGCTAACAGAGTTAAACCATACTTTTGATTGAGCAGTTTTGAAACACTCTGTCTGTAGAAAATGCAACTGGACATTCGTAGCGCTAAGTGGGTAATAGTGGAAAAAAGAATATTTTCAAATATAAACTACACAGAAGCATTGTATGAAACTTCTTTCTGTTCTGTGCATTCAACTAACAGAGTTGAACCTTACTTTTGATTGAGCCGTTCTGAAACACTCTTTCTGTAGAAACTGCAATTGGACATTCTGAGCGCTAAGAGGCCTATATTGGGAAAAAGAATGTCTACAAATAAAAACTACACAGAAGAATTGTGTGAAACTTCTTTCTGTTCTGTTTGTTCAACTAAAAGAGTTGAACCTTAGTTTTGATTGAGCCGTTCTGAAACACTCTTTCTGTAGAAAATGCAAGTGGAGATTCGGAGCGCTAAGAGGGTAATAGTGGAAAAAGGAATGTCTCCAAATATAAACTACACAGAATCATTCTGTGAAACTTATTTCTGGTCTGTGCATTCAGCTAACAGAGTTAAACCATACTTTTGATTGAGCAGATCGGAACTCTCTTTCTGTAGAAAATGCAACTGGACTTTTGGAGCGCTAAAAGAGTAGTAGTGGAAAAAGGAATATATTCAAATATAAACTACACAGAAGCATTCTGTGAAACTTCTTTCTGATCTGAGCATTCAGCTAACAGAATTAAACCATAATTTTGATTGAGCAGTTTTGAAAAACTCTGTCTGTAGAAAATGCAACTGGACATTCGTAACGCTAAGTGGGTAATAGTGGAAAAAAGAATATGTTCAAATATAAACTACACAGAAGCATTGTATGAAACTACTTTCTGTTCTGTGCATTCAACTAACACAGTTGAACCTTACTTTTGATTGAGCCTTTCTGAAACACTCTTTCTGTAGAAACAGCAATTGGATATTCTGAGCGCTAAGAGGCCTATATTGGGAAATATAATATCTTCAAATAAAAACTACACAGAAGCATTGTGTGAAACTTATTTCTGATATGTTCATTAAGCTAACAGAGATAAACCATACTTTTGATTGCGCAGTTCTGAACACTCTTTCTGTAGAAAATGCAAGTGGACATTCGGAGCGCTAAGAGGGTAATAGTGGAAAAAGGAATATATTCAAATATAAACTACACAGTAGCATTCTGTGAAAATTCTTTCTGTTCTGTGCATTCAACTAACAGAGTTGAACCTTACTTTTGATTGAGCCGTTCTGAAACACTCTTTCTGTAGAAACTGCAATTGGACATGCTAAGCGCTAAGAGGCCTACATTGGGAAAAAGAATATCTTCAAATAAAAACTACACAGATGCATTCTGTGAAACTTATTTCTGATCTGTAAATTCAGTTAACAGAGATAAAACATATTTTTGATTGAGCAGTTATGAAACACTCTTTTTGTAGAAAATGCAAGTGGAGATTCGGAGCGCTAAGAGGGTAATAGTGGAAAAAGGAATGTCTTCAAATATAAACTACACAGAATCATTCGGTGAAACTTCTTTCTGATCTGTGCATTCAGCTAACAGAGTTAAACCATACTTTTGATTGAGCAGATCTGAACACTCTTTCTGTAGAAAATGCAACTGGACATTTGGAGCGCTAAGAGTTTAGTAGTGGAAAAAGGAATATATTCAAATATAAACTACACAGAAGCATTCTGTGAAACTTCTTTCTGATCTGAGCATTCAGCTAACAGAGTTAAACCATACTTTTGATTGAGCAGTTTTGAAACACTCTGTCTGTAGAAAATGCAACTGGACATTCGTAGCGCTAAGTGGGTAATAGTGGAAAAAAGAATATGTTCAAATATAAACTACACAGAAGCATTGTATGAAACTTCTTTCTGTTATGTGCATTCAACTAACAGAGTTGAACCTTACTTTTGATTGAGGCGTTCTGAAACACTCTTTCTGTAGAAACTGCAATTGGACATTGTGAGCGCTAAGAGGCCTATATTGGGAAAATGAATGTCTACAAATAAAAACTACACAGAAGAATTGTGTGAAACTTCTTTCTGTTCTGTTTGTTCAACTAAAAGAGTTGAACCTTAGTTTTGATTGAGCCGTTCTGAAACACTCTTTCTGTAGAAAATGCAAGTGGAGATTCGGAGCGCTAAGAGGGTAATAGTGGAAAAAGGAATGTCTCCAAATATAAACTACACAGAATCATTCTGTGAAACTTCTTTCTGATCTGTGCATTCAGCTAACAGAGCTAAACCATACTTTTGATTGAGCAGATCTGAAATCTCTTTCTGTAGAAAATGCAACTGGACATTTTGAGCGCTAAGAGAGTAGTAGTGGAAAAAGGAATATATTCAAATATAAACTACACAGAAGGATTCTGTGAAACTACTTTCTGATCTGAGCATTCAGCTAACAGAGTTAAACCATACTTTTGATTGAGCAGTTTTGAAACACTCTGTCTGTAGAAAATGCAACTGGACATTCGTAGCGCTAAGTGGGTAATAGTGGAAAAAAGAATATGTTCAAATATAAACTACACAGAAGCAGTGTATGAAACTACTTTCTGTTCTGTGCATTCAAATAACAGAGTTGAACCTTACTTTTGATTGAGCCTTTCTGAAACACTCTTTCTGTAGGAACTGCAATTGGACATTCTGAGCGCTAAGAGGCCTTTATTGGGAAAAATAATATCTTCAAATAAAAACTACACAGAAGCATTGTGTGAAACTTATTTCTGATATGTTCATTAAGCTAACAGAGTTAAACCATACTTTTGATTGCGCAGTTCTGAACACTCTTTCTGTAGAAAATGCAAGTGGACATTCGGAGCGCTAAGAGGGTAATATTGGAAAAAGGAATATATTCAAATATAAACTACACAGTAGCATTCTGTGAAAATTCTTTCTGTTCTGTGCATTCAACTAACAGAGTTGAACCTTACTTTTGATTGAGCCGTTCTGAAACACTCTTTCTGTAGAAACTGCAATTGGACATGCTAAGCGCTAAGAGGCCTACATTGGGAAAAAGAATATCTTCAAATAAAAACTACACAGATGCATTCTGTGAAACTTATTTCTGATCTGTAAATTCAGTTAACAGAGATAAAACATATTTTTGATTGAGCAGTTATGAAACACTCTTTTTGTAGAAAATGCAAGTGGAGATTCGTAGCGCTAAGAGGGTAATAGTGGAAAAAGGAATGTCTTCAAATATAAACTACACAGAATCATTCGGTGAAACTTCTTTCTGATCTGTGCATTCAGCTAACAGAGTTAAACCATACTTTTGATTGAGCAGATCTGAACACTCTTTCTGTAGAAAATGCAACTGGACATTTGGAGCGCTAAGAGCGTAGTAGTGGAAAAAGGAATATATTCAAATGTAAACTACACAGAAGCATTCTGTGAAACTTCTTTTTTTTTTTTTTTTTTTTTTTTTTTTTTTTTTTTTTTTTTTTTATTTTTTTTTTTTTTTATTTTTTATTATACTTTAGGGTTTTAGGGTACATGTGCACAATGTGCAGGTTTGTTACATATGTATCCATGTGCCATGTTGTGTGAAACTTCTTTCTGATCTGAGCATTCAGCTAACAGAGTTAAACCATACTTTTGATTGAGCAGTTTTGAAACACTCTGTCTGTAGAAAATGCAACTGGACATTCGTAGCGCTAAGTGGGTAATAGTGGAAAAAAGAATATGTTCAAATATAAACTACACAGAAGCATTGTATGAAACTTCTTTCTGTTCTGTGCATTCAACTAACAGAGTTGAACCTTACTTTTGATTGAGCCGTTCTGAAACCCTCTTTCTGTAGAAACTGCAATTGGACATTCTGAGCGCTAAGAGGCCTATATTGGGAAAAAGAATGTCTACAAATAAAAACTACACAGAAGAATTGTGTGAAACTTCTTTCTGTTCTGTTTGTTCAACTAAAAGAGTTGAACCTTAGTTTTGATTGAGACGTTCTGAAACACTCTTTCTGTAGAAAATGCAATGGAGATTCGGAGCGCTAAGAGGGTAATAGTGGAAAAAGGAATATATTCAAATATAAACTACACAGTAGCATTCTGTGAAAATTCTTTCTGTTCTGTGCATTCAACTAACAGAGTTGAACCTTACTTTTGATTGAGCCGTTCTGAGACACTCTTTCTGTAGAAACTGCAATTGGACATGCTAAGCGCTAAGAGGCCTACATTGGGAAAAAGAATATCTTCAAATAAAAACTACACAGATGCATTCTGTGAAATTTATTTCTGATCTGTAAATTCAGTTAACAGAGATAAAACATATTTTTGATTGAGCAGTTATGAAACACTCTTTTTGTAGAAAATGCAAGTGGAGATTCGGAGCGCTAAGAGGGTAATAGTGGAAAAAGGAATATCTTCAAATATAAACTACACAGAATCATTCGGTGAAACTTCTTTCTGATCTGTGCATTCAGCTAACAGAGTTAAACCATACTTTTGATTGAGCAGATCTGAACACTCTTTCTGTAGAAAATGCAACTGGACATTTGGAGCGCTAAGAGCGTAGTAGTGGAAAAAGGAATATATTCAAATATAAACTACACAGAAGCATTCTGTGAAACTTTTTTCTGATCTGAGCATTCAGCTAACAGAGTTAAACCATACTTTTGATTGAGCAGTTTTGAAACACTCTGTCTGTAGAAAATGCAACTGGACATTCGTAGCGCTAAGTGGGTAATAGTGGAAAAAAGAATATGTTCAAATATAAACTACACAGAAGCATTGTATGAAACTTCTTTCTGTTCTGTGCATTCAACTAACAGAGTTGAACCTTACTTTTGATTGAGCCGTTCTGAAACACTCTTTCTGTAGAAACTGCAATTGGACATTCTGAGCGCTAAGAGGCCTATATTGGGAAAAAGAATGTCTACAAATAAAAACTACACAGAAGAATTGTGTGAAACTTCTTTCTGTTCTGTTTGTTCAACTAAAAGAGTTGAACCTTAGTTTTGATTGAGCCGTTCTGAAACACTCTTTCTGTAGAAAATGCAAGTGGAGATTCGGAGCGCTAAGAGGGTAATAGTGGAAAAAGGAATGTCTCCAAATATAAACTACACAGAATCATTCTGTGAAACTTATTTCTGGTCTGTGCATTCAGCTAACAGAGTTAAACCATACTTTTGATTGAGCAGATCGGAACTCTCTTTCTGTAGAAAATGCAACTGGACTTTTGGAGCGCTAAAAGAGTAGTAGTGGAAAAAGGAATATATTCAAATATAAACTACACAGAAGCATTCTGTGAAACTTCTTTCTGATCTGAGCATTCAGCTAACAGAATTAAACCATAATTTTGATTGAGCAGTTTTGAAAAACTCTGTCTGTAGAAAATGCAACTGGACATTCGTAACGCTAAGTGGGTAATAGTGGAAAAAAGAATATGTTCAAATATAAACTACACAGAAGCATTGTATGAAACTACTTTCTGTTCTGTGCATTCAACTAACACAGTTGAACCTTACTTTTGATTGAGCCTTTCTGAAACACTCTTTCTGTAGAAACAGCAATTGGATATTCTGAGCGCTAAGAGGCCTATATTGGGAAATATAATATCTTCAAATAAAAACTACACAGAAGCATTGTGTGAAACTTATTTCTGATATGTTCATTAAGCTAACAGAGATAAACCATACTTTTGATTGCGCAGTTCTGAACACTCTTTCTGTAGAAAATGCAAGTGGACATTCGGAGCGCTAAGAGGGTAATAGTGGAAAAAGGAATATATTCAAATATAAACTACACAGTAGCATTCTGTGAAAATTCTTTCTGTTCTGTGCATTCAACTAACAGAGTTGAACCTTACTTTTGATTGAGCCGTTCTGAAACACTCTTTCTGTAGAAACTGCAATTGGACATGCTAAGCGCTAAGAGGCCTACATTGGGAAAAAGAATATCTTCAAATAAAAACTACACAGATGCATTCTGTGAAACTTATTTCTGATCTGTAAATTCAGTTAACAGAGATAAAACATATTTTTGATTGAGCAGTTATGAAACACTCTTTTTGTAGAAAATGCAAGTGGAGATTCGGAGCGCTAAGAGGGTAATAGTGGAAAAAGGAATGTCTTCAAATATAAACTACACAGAATCATTCGGTGAAACTTCTTTCTGATCTGTGCATTCAGCTAACAGAGTTAAACCATACTTTTGATTGAGCAGATCTGAACAATCTTTCTGTAGAAAATGCAACTGGACATTTGGAGCGCTAAGAGTTTAGTAGTGGAAAAAGGAATATATTCAAATATAAACTACACAGAAGCATTCTGTGAAACTTCTTTCTGATCTGAGCATTCAGCTAACAGAGTTAAACCATACTTTTGATTGAGCAGTTTTGAAACACTCTGTCTGTAGAAAATGCAACTGGACATTCGTAGCGCTAAGTGGGTAATAGTGGAAAAAAGAATATGTTCAAATATAAACTACACAGAAGCATTGTATGAAACTTCTTTCTGTTCTGTGCATTCAACTAACAGAGTTGAACCTTACTTTTGATTGAGCCGTTCTGAAACCCTCTTTCTGTAGAAACTCCAATTGGACATTCTGAGCGCTAAGAGGCCTATATTGGGAAAAAGAATGTCTACAAATAAAAACTACACAGAAGAATTGTGTGAAACTCCTTTCTGTTCTGTTTGTTCAACTAAAAGAGTTGAACCTTAGTTTTGATTGAGCCGTTCTGAAACACTCTTTCTGTAGAAAATGCAAGTGGAGATTCGGAGCGCTAAGAGGGTAATAGTGGAAAAAGGAATATATTCAAATATAAACTACAGAGTAGCATTCTGTGAAAATTCTTTCTGTTCTGTGCATTCAACTAACAGAGTTGAACCTTACTTTTGATTGAGCCGTTCTGAAACACTCTTTCTGTAGAAACTGCAATTGGACATGCTAAGCGCTAAGAGGACTACATTGGGAAAAAGAATATCTTCAAATAAAAACTACACAGATGCATTCTGTGAAACTTATTTCTGATCTGTAAATTCAGTTAACAGAGATAAAACATATTTTTGATTGAGCAGTTATGAAACACTCTTTTTGTAGAAAATGCAAGTGGAGATTCGGAGCGCTAAGAGGGAAATAGTGGAAAAAGTAATATCTTCAAATATAAACTACACAGAATCATTCGGTGAAACTTCTTTCTGATCTGTGCATTCAGCTAACAGAGTTAAACCATACTTTTGATTGAGCAGATCTGAACACTCTTTCTGTAGAAAATGCAACCGGACATTTGGAGCGCTAAGAGCGTAGTAGTGGAAAAAGGAATATATTCAAATATAAACTACACAGAAGCATTCTGTGAAACTTCTTTCTGATCTGAGCATTCAGCTAACAGAGTTAAACCATACTTTTGATTGAGCAGTTTTGAAACACTCTGTCTGTAGAAAATGCAACTGGACATTCGTAGCGCTAAGTGGGTAATAGTGGAAAAAAGAATATGTTCAAATATAAACTACACAGAAGCATTGTATGAAACTTCTTTCTGTTCTGTGCATTCAACTAACAGAGTTGAACCTTACTTTTGATTGAGCCCTTCTGAAACACTCTTTCTGTAGAAACTGCAATTGGACATTCTGAGCGCTAAGAGGCCTATATTGGGAAAAAGAATGTCTACAAATAAAAACTACACAGAAGAATTGTGTGAAACTTCTTTCTGTTCTGTTTGTTCAACTAAAAGAGTTGAACCTTAGTTTTGATTGAGCCGTTCTGAAACACTCTTTCTGTAGAAAATGCAATGGAGATTCGGAGCGCTAAGAGGGTAATAGTGGAAAAAGGAATATATTCAAATATAAACTACACAGTAGCATTCTGTGAAAATTCTTTCTGTTCTGTGCATTCAACTAACAGAGTTGAACCTTACTTTTGATTGAGCCGTTCTGAAACACTCTTTCTGTAGAAACTGCAATTGGACATGCTAAGCGCTAAGAGGCCTACATTGGGAAAAATAATATCTTCAAATGAAAACTACACAGATGCATTCTGTGAAACTTATTTCTTATCTGTAAATTCAGTTAACAGAGATAAAACATATTTTTGATTGAGCAGTTATGAAACACTCTTTTTGTAGAAAATGCAAGTGGAGATTCGGAGCGCTAAGAGGGTAATAGTGGAAAAAGGAATATCTTCAAATATAAACTACACAGAATCATTCGGTGAAACTTCTTTCTGATCTGTGCATTCAGCTAACAGAGTTAAACCATACTTTTGATTGAGCAGATCTGAACACTCTTTCTGTAGAAAATGCAACTGGACATTTGGAGCGCTAAGAGCGTAGTAGTGGAAAAAGGAATATATTCAAATATAAACTACACAGAAGCATTCTGTGAAACTTCTTTCTGATCTGAGCATTCAGCTAACAGAGTTAAACCATACTTTTGATTGAGCAGTTTTGAAACACTCTGTCTGTAGAAAATGCAACTGGACATTTGTAGCGCTAAGTGGGTAATAGTGGAAAAAAGAATATGTTCAAATATAAACTACACAGAAGCATTGTATGAAACTACTTTCTGTTCTGTGCATTCAAATAACAGAGTTGAACCTTACTTTTGATTGAGCCGTTCTGAAACACTCTTTCTGTAGAAACTGCAATTGGACATTCTGAGTGCTAAGAGGCCTATATTGGGAAAAAGAATGTCTACAAATAAAAACTACACCGAAGAATTGTGTGAAACTTCTTTCTGTTCTGTTTGTTCAACTAAAAGAGTTGAACCTTAGTTTTGATTGAGCCGTTCTGAAACACACTTTCTGTAGAAAATGCAAGTGGAGATTCGGAGCGCTAAGAGGGTAATAGTGGAAAAAGGAATGTCTCCAAATATAAACTACACAGAATCATTCTGTGAAACTTCTTTCTGGTCTGTGCATTCAGCTAACAGAATTAAACCATACTTTTGATTGAGCAGATCTGAACACTCTTTCTGTAGAAAATGCAACTGGACTTTTGGAGCGCTAAGAGAGTAGTAGTGGAAAAAGGAATATATTCAAATATAAACTACACAGAAGCATTCTGTGAAACTTCTTTCTGATCTGCGCATTCAGCTAACAGAATTAAACCATACTTTTGATTGAGCAGTTTTGAAACACTCTGTCTGTAGGAAATGCAACTGGACATTCGTAGCGCTAAGTGGGTAATAGTGGAAAAAAGAATATGTTCAAATATAAACTACACAGAAGCATTGTATGAAACTTCTTTCTGTTCTGTGCATTCAACTAACACAGTTGAACCTTACTTTTGATTGAGCCTTTCTGAAACACTCTTTCTGTAGAAACAGCAATTGGATATTCTGAGCGCTAAGAGGCCTATATCGGGAAAAATAATATCTTCAAATAAAAACTACACAGAAGCATTGTGTGAAACTTATTTCTGATATGTTCATTAAGCTAACAGAGTTAAACCATACTTTTGATTGCGCAGTTCTGAACACTCTTTCTGTAGAAAATGCAAGTGGACATTCGGAGCGCTAAGAGGGTAATAGTGGAAAAAGGAATATATTCAAATATAAACTACACAGTAGCATTCTGTGAAAATTCTTTCTGTTCTGTGCATTCAACTAACAGAGTTGAACCTTACTTTTGATTGAGCCGTTCTGAAACACTCTTTCTGTAGAAACTGCAATTGGACATGCTAAGCGCTAAGAGGCCTACATTGGGAAAAAGAATATCTTCAAATAAAAACTACACAGATGCATTCTGTGGAACTTATTTCTGATCTGTAAATTCAGTTAACAGAGATAAAACATATTTTTGATTGAGCAGTTATGAAACACTCTTTTTGTAGAAAATGCAAGTGGAGATTCGGAGCGCTAAGAGGGTAATAGTGGAAAAAGGAATGTCTTCAAATATAAACTACACAGAATCATTCGGTGAAACTTCTTTCTGATCTGTGCATTCAGCTAACAGAGTTAAACCATACTTTTGATTGAGCAGATCTGAACACTCTTTCTGTAGAAAATGCAACTGGACATTTGGAGCGCTAAGAGCGTAGTAGTGGAAAAAGGAATATAATCAAATATAAACTACACGGAAGCATTCTGTGAAACTTTTTTCTGATCTGAGCATTCAGCTAACAGAGTTAAACCATACTTTTGATTGAGCAGTTTTGAAACACTCTGTCTGTAGAAAATGCAACTGGACATTCGTAGCGCTA
This sequence comes from Symphalangus syndactylus, assembly GCF_028878055.3. Lineage (NCBI taxonomy): Eukaryota > Metazoa > Chordata > Mammalia > Primates > Hylobatidae > Symphalangus > Symphalangus syndactylus. The sequence goes on along the minus strand of NC_072445.2, from coordinate 4,427,678 downwards.
AGTGGGTAATAGTGGAAAAAAGAATATGTTCAAATATAAACTACACAGAAGCATTGTATGAAACTTCTTTCTGTTCTGTGCATTCAACTAACAGAGTTGAACCTTACTTTTGATTGAGGCATTCTGAAACACTCTTTCTGTAGAAACTGCAATTGGACATTCTGAGCGCTAAGAGGCCTATATTGGGAAATAGTATGTCTACAAATAAAAACTACACAGAAGAATTGTGTGAAACTTCTTTCTGTTCTGTTTGTTCAACTAAAAGTGTTGAACCTTAGTTTTGATTGAGCCGTTCTGAAACACTCTTTCTGTAGAAAATGCAAGTGGAGATTCGGAGCGCTAAGAGGGTAATAGTGGAAAAAGGAATGTCTCCAAATATAAACTACACAGAATCATTCTGTGAAACATCTTTCTGATCTGTGCATTCAGCTAACAGTGTTAAACCATACTTTTGATTGAGCAGATCTGAACTCTCTTTCTGTAGAAAATGCAACTGGACATTTGGAGCGCTAAGAGAGTAGTAGTTGAAAAAGGAATATATTCAAATACAAACTACACAGAAGGATTCTGTGAAACTTCTTTCTGATCTGAGCATTCAGCTAACAGAGTTAAACCATACTTTTGATTGAGCAGTTTTGAAACACTCTGTCTGTAGAATATGCAACTGGACATTCGTAGCGCTAAGTGGGTAATTGTGGAAAAAAGAATATATTCAAATATAAACTACACAGAAGCAGTGTATGAAACTTCTTTCTGTTCTGTGCATTCAACTAACAGAGTTGAACCTTACTTTTGATTGAGCCTTTCTGAAACACTCTTTCTGTAGAAACTGCAATTGGACATACTGAGCGCTAAGAGGCCTATATTGGGAAAAATAATATCTTCAAATAAAAACTACACAGAAGCATTTTGTGAAACTTATTTCTGATATGTTCATTAAGCTAACAGAGTTAAACCATACTTTTGATTGCGCAGTTCTGAACACTCTTTCTGTAGAAAATGCAAGTGGACATTCGGAGCGCTAAGAGGGTAATAGTGGAAAAAGGAATATATTCAAATATAAACTACACAGTAGCATTCTGTGAAAATTCTTTCTGTTCTGTGCATTCAACTAACAGAGTTGAACCTGACTTTTGATTGAGCCGTTCTGAAACACTCTTTCTGTAGAAACTGCAATTGGACATGCTAAGCGCTAAGAGGCCTACATTGGGAAAAAGAATATCTTCAAATAAAAACTACACAGATGCATTCTGTGAAACTTATTTCTGATCTGTAAATTCAGTTAACAGAGATAAAACATATTTTTGATTGAGCAGTTATGAAACACTCTTTTTGTAGAAAATGCAAGTGGAGATTCGGAGCGCTAAGAGGGTAATAGTGGAAAAAGGAATGTCTTCAAATATAAACTACACAGAATCATTCGGTGAAACTTCTTTCTGATCTGTGCATTCAGCTAACAGAGTTAAACCATACTTTTGATTGAGCAGATCTGAACAGTCTTTCTGTAGAAAATGCAACTGGACATTTGGAGCGCTAAGAGCGTAGTAGTGGAAAAAGGAATATAATCAAATATAAACTACACGGAAGCATTCTGTGAAACTTTTTTCTGATCTGAGCATTCAGCTAACAGAGTTAAACCATACTTTTGATTGAGCAGTTTTGAAACACTCTGTCTGTAGAAAATGCAACTGGACATTCGTAGCGCTAAGTGGGTAATAGTGGAAAAAAGAATATGTTCAAATATAAACTACACAGAAGCATTGTATGAAACTTCTTTCTGTTCTGTGCATTCAACTAACAGAGTTGAACCTTACTTTTGATTGAGGCATTCTGAAACACTCTTTCTGTAGAAACTGCAATTGGACATTCTGAGCGCTAAGAGGCCTATATTGGGAAATAGTATGTCTACAAATAAAAACTACACAGAAGAATTGTGTGAAACTTCTTTCTGTTCTGTTTGTTCAACTAAAAGTGTTGAACCTTAGTTTTGATTGAGCCGTTCTGAAACACTCTTTCTGTAGAAAATGCAAGTGGAGATTCGGAGCGCTAAGAGGGTAATAGTGGAAAAAGGAATGTCTCCAAATATAAACTACACAGAATCATTCTGTGAAACATCTTTCTGATCTGTGCATTCAGCTAACAGTGTTAAACCATACTTTTGATTGAGCAGATCTGAACTCTCTTTCTGTAGAAAATGCAACTGGACATTTGGAGCGCTAAGAGAGTAGTAGTGGAAAAAGGAATATATTCAAATATAAACTACACAGAAGGATTCTGTGAAACTTCTTTCTGATCTGAGCATTCAGCTAACAGAGTTAAACCATACTTTTGATTGAGCAGTTTTGAAACACTCTGTCTGTAGAATATGCAACTGGACATTCGTAGCGCTAAGTGGGTAATTGTGGAAAAAAGAATATATTCAAATATAAACTACACAGAAGCAGTGTATGAAACTTCTTTCTGTTCTGTGCATTCAACTAACAGAGTTGAACCTTACTTTTGATTGAGCCTTTCTGAAACACTCTTTCTGTAGAAACTGCAATTGGACATTCTGAGCGCTAAGAGGCCTATATTGGGAAAAATAATATCTTCAAATAAAAACTACACAGAAGCATTTTGTGAAACTTATTTCTGATATGTTCATTAAGCTAACAGAGTTAAACCATACTTTTGATTGCGCAGTTCTGAACACTCTTTCTGTAGAAAATGCAAGTGGACATTCGGAGCGCTAAGAGGGTAATAGTGGAAAAAGGAATATATTCAAATATAAACTACACAGTAGCATTCTGTGAAAATTCTTTCTGTTCTGTGCATTCAACTAACAGAGTTGAACCTGACTTTTGATTGAGCCGTTCTGAAACACTCTTTCTGTAGAAACTGCAATTGGACATGCTAAGCGCTAAGAGGCCTACATTGGGAAAAAGAATATCTTCAAATAAAAACTACACAGATGCATTCTGTGAAACTTATTTCTGATCTGTAAATTCAGTTAACAGAGATAAAACATATTTTTGATTGAGCAGTTATGAAACACTCTTTTTGTAGAAAATGCAAGTGGAGATTCGGAGCGCTAAGAGGGTAATAGTGGAAAAAGGAATGTCTTCAAATATAAACTACACAGAATCATTCGGTGAAACTTCTTTCTGATCTGTGCATTCAGCTAACAGAGTTAAACCATACTTTTGATTGAGCAGATCTGAACAGTCTTTCTGTAGAAAATGCAACTGGACATTTGGAGCGCTAAGAGCGTAGTAGTGGAAAAAGGAATATATTCAAATATAAACTACACAGAAGCATTCTGTGAAACTTCTTTCTGATCTGAGCATTCAGCTAACAGAGTTAAACCATACTTTTGATTGAGCAGTTTTGAAACACTCTGTCTGTAGAAAATGCAACTGGACATTCGTAGCGCTAAGTTGGTAATAGTGGAAAAAAGAATATGTTCAAATATAAACTACACAGAAGGATTGTATGAAACTTCTTTCTGTTCTGTGCATTCAACTAACAGAGTTGAACCTTACTTTTGATTGAGCCGTTCTGAAACACTCTTTCTGTAGAAACTGCAATTGGACATTCTGAGCGCTAAGAGGCCTATATTGGGAAAAAGAATGTCTACAAATAAAAACTAAACAGAAGAATTGCGTGAAACTTCTTTCTGTTCTGTTTGTTCAACTAAAAGAGTTGAACCTTAGTTTTGATTGAGCCGTTCTGAAACACACTTTCTGTAGAAAATGCAAGTGGAGATTCGGAGCGCTAAGAGGGTAATAGTGGAAAAAGGAATGTCTCCAAATATAAACTACACAGAATCATTCTGTGAAACTTCTTTCTGGTCTGTGCATTCAGCTAACAGAGTTAAACCATACTTTTGATTGAGCAGATCTGAACACTCTTTCTGTAGAAAATGCAACTGGACATTTGGAGCGCTAAGAGCGTAGTAGTGGAAAAAGGAATATATTCAAATATAAACTACACAGAAGCATTCTGTGAAACTTCTTTCTGATCTGAGCATTCAGCTAACAGAGTTAAACCATACTTTTGATTGAGCAGTTTTGAAACACTCTGTCTGTAGAAAATGCAACTGGACATTCGTAGCGCTAAGTGGGTAATAGTGGAAAAAAGAATATGTTCAAATATAAACTACACAGAAGCATTGTATGAAACTTCTTTCTGTTCTGTGCATTCAACTAACAGAGTTGAACCTTACTTTTGATTGAGCCTTTCTGAAACACTCTTTCTGTAGAAACAGCAATTGGACATTCTGAGCGCTAAGAGGCCTATATTGGGAAAAATAATATCTTCAAATAAAAACTACACAGAAGCATTGTGTGAAACTTATTTCTGATATGTTCATTAAGCTAACAGAGTTAAACCATACTTTTGATTGCGCAGTTCTGAACACTCTTTCTGTAGAAAATGCAAGTGGACATTTGGAGCGCTAAGAGGGTAATAGTGGAAAAAGGAATATATTCAAATGTAAACTACACAGTAGCATTCTGTGAAAATTCTTTCTGTTCTGTGCATTCAACTAACAGAGTTGAACCTTACTTTTGATTGAGCCGTTCTGAAACACTCTTTCTGTAGAAACTGCAATTGGACATGCTAAGCGCTAAGAGGCCTACATTGGGAAAAAGAATATCTTCAAATAAAAACTGCACAGATGCATTCTGTGAAACTTATTTCTGATCTGTAAATTCAGTTAACAGAGATAAAACATATTTTTGATTGAGCAGTTATGAAACACTCTTTTTGTAGAAAATGCAAGTGGAGATTCGGAGCGCTAAGAGGGTAATAGTGGAAAAAGGAATGTCTTCAAATATAAACTACACAGAATCATTCGGTGAAACTTCTTTCTGATCTGTGCATTCAGCTAACAGACTTAAACCATACTTTTGATTGAGCAGATCTGAACACTCTTTCTGTAGAAAATGCAACTGGACATTTGGAGCGCTAAGAGCGTAGTAGTGGAAAAAGGAATATAATCAAATATAAACTACACAGAAGCATTCTGTGAAACTTTTTTCTGATCTGAGCATTCAGCTAACAGAGTTAAACCATACTTTTGATTGAGCAGTTTTGAAACACTCTGTCTGTAGAAAATGCAACTGGACATTCGTAGCGCTAAGTGGGTAATAGTGGAAAAAAGAATATGTTCAAATATAAACTACACAGAAGCATTGTATGAAACTTCTTTCTGTTCTGTGCATTCAACTAACAGAGTTGAACCTTACTTTTGATTGAGCCGTTCTGAAACACTCTTTCTGTAGAAACTGCAATTGGATATTCTGAGCGCTAAGAGGCCTATATTGGGAAAAAGAATGTCTACAAATAAAAACTAAACAGAAGAATTGCGTGAAACTTCTTTCTGTTCTGTTTGTTCAACTAAAAGAGTTGAACCTTAGTTTTGATTGAGCCGTTCTGAAACACACTTTCTGTAGAAAATGCAAGTGGAGATTCGGAGCGCTAAGAGGGTAATAGTGGAAAAAGGAATATCTCCAAATATAAACTACACAGAATCATTCTGTGAAACTTCTTTCTGGTCTGTGCATTCAGCTAACAGAGTTAAACCATACTTTTGATTGAGCAGATCTGAACATTCTTTCTGTAGAAAATGCAACTGGACATTTGGAGCGCTAAGAGAGTAGTAGTGGAAAAAGGAATATATTCAAATATAAACTACACAGAAGCATTCTGTGAAACTTATTTCTGATCTGAGCATTCAGCTAACAGAGTTAAACCATACTTTTGATTGAGCAGTTTTGAAACACTCTGTCTGTAGAAAATGCAACTGGACATTCGTAGCGCTAAGTGGGTAATAGTGGAAAAAAGAATATGTTCAAATATAAACTACACAGAAGCATTGTATGAAACTTCTTTCTGTTCTGTGCATTCAACTAACAGAGTTGAACCTTACTTTTGATTGAGCCTTTCTGAAACACTCTTTCTGTAGAAACAGCAATTGGACATTCTGAGCGCTAAGAGGCCTATATTGGGAAAAATAATATCTTCAAATAAAAACTACACAGAAGCATTGTGTGAAACTTATTTCTGATATGTTCATTAAGCTAACAGAGTTAAACCATACTTTTGATTGCGCAGTTCTGAACACTCTTTCTGTAGAAAATGCAAGTGGACATTTGGAGCGCTAAGAGGGTAATAGTGGAAAAAGGAATATATTCAAATATAAACTACACAGTAGCATTCTGTGAAAATTCTTTCTGTTCTGTGCATTCAACTAACAGAGTTGAACCTTACTTTTGATTGAGCCGTTCTGAAACACTCTTTCTGTAGAAACTGCAATTGGACATGCTAAGCGCTAAGAGGCCTACATTGGGAAAAAGAATATCTTCAAATAAAAACTACACAGATGCATTCTGTGAAACTTATTTCTGATCTGTAAATTCAGTTAACAGAGGTAAAACATATTTTTGATTGAGCAGTTATGAAACACTCTTTTTGTAGAAAATGCAAGTGGAGATTCGGAGCGCTAAGTGGGTAATAGTGGAAAAAGGAATGTCTTCAAATATAAACTACACAGAATCATTCGGTGAAACTTCTTTCTGATCTGTGCATTCAGCTAACAGATTTAAACCATACTTTTGATTGAGCAGATCTGAACACTCTTTCTGTAGAAAATGCAACTGGACATTTGGAGCGCTAAGAGCGTAGTAGTGGAAAAAGGAATATAATCAAATATAAACTACACAGAAGCATTCTGTGAAACTTTTTTCTGATCTGAGCATTCAGCTAACAGAGTTAAACCATACTTTTGATTGAGCAGTTTTGAAACACTCTGTCTGTAGAAAATGCAACTGGACATTCGTAGCGCTAAGTGGGTAATAGTGGAAAAAAGAATATGTTCAAATATAAACTACACAGAAGCATTGTATGAAACTTCTTTCTGTTCTGTGCATTCAACTAACAGAGTTGAACCTTACTTTTGATTGAGGCGTTCTGAAACACTCTTTCTGTAGAAACTGCAATTGGACATTCTGAGTGCTAAGAGGCCTATATTGGGAAAAAGTATGTCTACAAATAAAAACCACACAGAAGAATTGTGTGAAACTTCTTTCTGTTCTGTTTGTTCAACTAAAAGTGTTGAACCTTAGTTTTGATTGAGCCGTTCTGAAACACTCTTTCTGTAGAAAATGCAAGTGGAGATTCGGAGCGCTAAGAGGGTAATAGTGGAAAAAGGAATGTCTCCAAATATAAACTACACAGAATCATTCTGTGAAACTTCTTTCTGATCTGTGCATTCAGCTAACAGAGTTAAACCATACTTTTGATTGAGCAGATCTGAACACTCTTTCTGTAGAAAATGCAACTGGACATTTGGAGCGCTAAGAGCGTAGTAGTGGAAAAAGGAATATATTCAAATATAAACTACACAGAAGCATTCTGTGAAACTTCTTTCTGATCTGAGCATTCAGCTAACAGAGTTAAACCATACTTTTAATTGAGCAGTTTTGAAACACTCTGTCTGTAGAAAATGCAACTGGACATTCGTAGCGCTAAGTGGGTAATAGTGGAAAAAAGAATATGTTCAAATATAAACTACACAGAATCATTGTATGAAACTTCTTTCTGTTCTGTGCATTCAACTAACAGAGTTGAACCTTACTTTTGATTGAGCCTTTCTGAAACACTCTTTCTGTAGAAACAGCAATTGGACATTCTGAGCGCTAAGAGGCCTATATTGGGAAAAATAATATCTTCAAATAAAAACTACACAGAAGCATTGTGTGAAACTTATTTCTGATATGTTCATTAAGCTAACAGAGTTAAACCATACTTTTGATTGCGCAGTTCTGAACACTCTTTCTGTAGAAAATGCAAGTGGACATTCAGAGCGCTAAGAGGGTAATAGTGGAAAAAGGAATATATTCAAATATAAACTACACAGTAACATTCTGTGAAAATACTTTCTGTTCTGTGCATTCAACTAACAGAGTTGAACCTTACTTTTGATTGAGCCGTTCTGAAACACTCTTTCTGTAGAAACTGCAATTGGACATGCTAAGCGCTAAGAGGCCTACATTGGGAAAAAGAATATCTTCAAATAAAAACTACACAGATGCATTCTGTGAAACTTATTTCTGATCTGTAAATTCAGTTAACAGAGATAAAACATATTTTTGATTGAGCAGTTATGAAACACTCTTTTTGTAGAAAATGCAATTGGAGATTCGGAGCGCTAAGAGGGTAATAGTGGAAAAAGGAATGTCTTCAAATATAAACTACACAGAATCATTCGGTGAAACTTCTTTCTGATCTGTGCATTCAGCTAACAGAGTTAAACCATACTTTTGATTGAGCAGATCTGAACACTCTTTCTGTAGAAAATGCAACTGGACATTTGGAGAGCTAAGAGCGTAGTAGTGGAAAAAGGAATATATTCAAATATAAACTACACAGAAGCATTCTGTGAAACTTTTTTCTGATCTGAGCATTCATCTAACAGAGTTAAACCATACTTTTGATTGAGCAGTTTTGAAACACTCTGTCTGTAGAAAATGCAACTGGACATTCGTAGCGCTAAGTGGGTAATAGTGGAAAAAAGAATATGTTCAAATATAAACTACACAGAAGCATTGTATGAAACTTCTTTCTGTTCTGTGCATTCAACTAACAGAGTTGAACCTTACTTTTGATTGAGCCGTTCTGAAACACTCTTTCTGTAGAAACTGCAATTGGATATTCTGAGCGCTAAGAGGCCTATATTGGGAAAAAGAATGTCTACAAATAAAAACTAAACAGAAGAATTGCGTGAAACTTCTTTCTGTTCTGTTTGTTCAACTAAAAGAGTTGAACCTTAGTTTTGATTGAGCCGTTCTGAAACACACTTTCTGTAGAAAATGCAAGTGGAGATTCGGAGCGCTAAGAGGGTAATAGTGGAAAAAGGAATATCTCCAAATATAAACTACACAGAATCATTCTGTGAAACTTCTTTCTGGTCTGTGCATTCAGCTAACAGAGTTAAACCATACTTTTGATTGAGCAGATCTGAACATTCTTTCTGTAGAAAATGCAACTGGACATTTGGAGCGCTAAGAGAGTAGTAGTGGAAAAAGGAATATATTCAAATATAAACTACACAGAAGCATTCTGTGAAACTTATTTCTGATCTGAGCATTCAGCTAACAGAGTTAAACCATACTTTTGATTGAGCAGTTTTGAAACACTCTGTCTGTAGAAAATGCAACTGGACATTCGTAGCGCTAAGTGGGTAATAGTGGAAAAAAGAATATGTTCAAATATAAACTACACAGAAGCATTGTATGAAACTTCTTTCTGTTCTGTGCATTCAACTAACAGAGTTGAACCTTACTTTTGATTGAGCCTTTCTGAAACACTCTTTCTGTAGAAACAGCAATTGGACATTCTGAGCGCTAAGAGGCCTATATTGGGAAAAATAATATCTTCAAATAAAAACTACACAGAAGCATTGTGTGAAACTTATTTCTGATATGTTCATTAAGCTAACAGAGTTAAACCATACTTTTGATTGCGCAGTTCTGAACACTCTTTCTGTAGAAAATGCAAGTGGACATTTGGAGCGCTAAGAGGGTAATAGTGGAAAAAGGAATATATTCAAATATAAACTACACAGTAGCATTCTGTGAAAATTCTTTCTGTTCTGTGCATTCAACTAACAGAGTTGAACCTTACTTTTGATTGAGCCGTTCTGAAACACTCTTTCTGTAGAAACTGCAATTGGACATGCTAAGCGCTAAGAGGACTACATTGGGAAAAAGAATATCTTCAAATAGAAACTACACAGATGCATTCTGTGAAACTTATTTCTGATCTGTAAATTCAGTTAACAGAGATAAAATATATTTTTGATTGAGCAGTTATGAAACACACTTTTTGTAGAAAATGCAAGTGGAGATTCGGAGCGCTAAGAGGGTAATAGTGGAAAAAGGAATGTCTTCAAATATAAACTACACAGAATCATTCGGTGAAACTTCTTTCTGATCTGTGCATTCAGCTAACAGAGTTAAACCATACTTTTGATTGAGCAGATCTGAACACTCTTTCTGTAGAAAATGCAACTGGACATTTGGAGCGCTAAGAGCGTAGTAGTGGAAAAAGGAATATAATCAAATATAAACTACACGGAAGCATTCTGTGAAACTTTTTTCTGATCTGAGCATTCAGCTAACAGAGTTAAACCATACTTTTGATTGAGCAGTTTTGAAACACTCTGTCTGTAGAAAATGCAACTGGACATTCGTAGCGCTAAGTGGGTAATAGTGGAAAAAAGAATATGTTCAAATATAAACTACACAGAAGCATTGTATGAAACTTCTTTCTGTTCTGTGCATTCAACTAACAGAGTTGAACCTTACTTTTGATTGAGGCATTCTGAAACACTCTTTCTGTAGAAACTGCAATTGGACATTCTGAGCGCTAAGAGGCCTATATTGGGAAATAGTATGTCTACAAATAAAAACTACACAGAAGAATTGTGTGAAACTTCTTTCTGTTCTGTTTGTTCAACTAAAAGTGTTGAACCTTAGTTTTGATTGAGCCGTTCTGAAACACTCTTTCTGTAGAAAATGCAAGTGGAGATTCGGAGCGCTAAGAGGGTAATAGTGGAAAAAGGAATGTCTCCAAATATAAACTACACAGAATCATTCTGTGAAACATCTTTCTGATCTGTGCATTCAGCTAACAGTGTTAAACCATACTTTTGATTGAGCAGATCTGAACTCTCTTTCTGTAGAAAATGCAACTGGACATTTGGAGCGCTAAGAGAGTAGTAGTGGAAAAAGGAATATATTCAAATATAAACTACACAGAAGGATTCTGTGAAACTTCTTTCTGATCTGAGCATTCAGCTAACAGAGTTAAACCATACTTTTGATTGAGCAGTTTTGAAACACTCTGTCTGTAGAATATGCAACTGGACATTCGTAGCGCTAAGTGGGTAATTGTGGAAAAAAGAATATATTCAAATATAAACTACACAGAAGCAGTGTATGAAACTTCTTTCTGTTCTGTGCATTCAACTAACAGAGTTGAACCTTACTTTTGATTGAGCCTTTCTGAAACACTCTTTCTGTAGAAACTGCAATTGGACATTCTGAGCGCTAAGAGGCCTATATTGGGAAAAATAATATCTTCAAATAAAAACTACACAGAAGCATTTTGTGAAACTTATTTCTGATATGTTCATTAAGCTAACAGAGTTAAACCATACTTTTGATTGCGCAGTTCTGAACACTCTTTCTGTAGAAAATGCAAGTGGACATTCGGAGCGCTAAGAGGGTAATAGTGGAAAAAGGAATATATTCAAATATAAACTACACAGTAGCATTCTGTGAAAATTCTTTCTGTTCTGTGCATTCAACTAACAGAGTTGAACCTGACTTTTGATTGAGCCGTTCTGAAACACTCTTTCTGTAGAAACTGCAATTGGACATGCTAAGCGCTAAGAGGCCTACATTGGGAAAAAGAATATCTTCAAATAAAAACTACACAGATGCATTCTGTGAAACTTATTTCTGATCTGTAAATTCAGTTAACAGAGATAAAACATATTTTTGATTGAGCAGTTATGAAACACTCTTTTTGTAGAAAATGCAAGTGGAGATTCGGAGCGCTAAGAGGGTAATAGTGGAAAAAGGAATGTCTTCAAATATAAACTACACAGAATCATTCGGTGAAACTTCTTTCTGATCTGTGCATTCAGCTAACAGAGTTAAACCATACTTTTGATTGAGCAGATCTGAACAGTCTTTCTGTAGAAAATGCAACTGGACATTTGGAGCGCTAAGAGCGTAGTAGTGGAAAAAGGAATATATTCAAATATAAACTACACAGAAGCATTCTGTGAAACTTCTTTCTGATCTGAGCATTCAGCTAACAGAGTTAAACCATACTTTTGATTGAGCAGTTTTGAAACACTCTGTCTGTAGGAAATGCAACTGGACATTCGTAGCGCTAAGTTGGTAATAGTGGAAAAAAGAATATGTTCAAATATAAACTACACAGAAGGATTGTATGAAACTTCTTTCTGTTCTGTGCATTCAACTAACAGAGTTGAACCTTACTTTTGATTGAGCCGTTCTGAAACACTCTTTCTGTAGAAACTGCAATTGGACATTCTGAGCGCTAAGAGGCCTATATTGGGAAAAAGAATGTCTACAAATAAAAACTAAACAGAAGAATTGCGTGAAACTTCTTTCTGTTCTGTTTGTTCAACTAAAAGAGTTGAACCTTAGTTTTGATTGAGCCGTTCTGAAACACACTTTCTGTAGAAAATGCAAGTGGAGATTCGGAGCGCTAAGAGGGTAATAGTGGAAAAAGGAATGTCTCCAAATATAAACTACACAGAATCATTCTGTGAAACTTCTTTCTGGTCTGTGCATTCAGCTAACAGAGTTAAACCATACTTTTGATTGAGCAGATCTGAACACTCTTTCTGTAGAAAATGCAACTGGACATTTGGAGCGCTAAGAGCGTAGTAGTGGAAAAAGGAATATATTCAAATATAAACTACACAGAAGCATTCTGTGAAACTTCTTTCTGATCTGAGCATTCAGCTAACAGAGTTAAACCATACTTTTGATTGAGCAGTTTTGAAACACTCTGTCTGTAGAAAATGCAACTGGACATTCGTAGCGCTAAGTGGGTAATAGTGGAAAAAAGAATATGTTCAAATATAAACTACACAGAAGCATTGTATGAAACTTCTTTCTGTTCTGTGCATTCAACTAACAGAGTTGAACCTTACTTTTGATTGAGCCTTTCTGAAACACTCTTTCTGTAGAAACAGCAATTGGACATTCTGAGCGCTAAGAGGCCTATATTGGGAAAAATAATATCTTCAAATAAAAACTACACAGAAGCATTGTGTGAAACTTATTTCTGATATGTTCATTAAGCTAACAGAGTTAAACCATACTTTTGATTGCGCAGTTCTGAACACTCTTTCTGTAGAAAATGCAAGTGGACATTTGGAGCGCTAAGAGGGTAATAGTGGAAAAAGGAATATATTCAAATGTAAACTACACAGTAGCATTCTGTGAAAATTCTTTCTGTTCTGTGCATTCAACTAACAGAGTTGAACCTTACTTTTGATTGAGCCGTTCTGAAACACTCTTTCTGTAGAAACTGCAATTGGACATGCTAAGCGCTAAGAGGCCTACATTGGGAAAAAGAATATCTTCAAATAAAAACTGCACAGATGCATTCTGTGAAACTTATTTCTGATCTGTAAATTCAGTTAACAGAGATAAAACATATTTTTGATTGAGCAGTTATGAAACACTCTTTTTGTAGAAAATGCAAGTGGAGATTCGGAGCGCTAAGAGGGTAATAGTGGAAAAAGGAATGTCTTCAAATATAAACTACACAGAATCATTCGGTGAAACTTCTTTCTGATCTGTGCATTCAGCTAACAGACTTAAACCATACTTTTGATTGAGCAGATCTGAACACTCTTTCTGTAGAAAATGCAACTGGACATTTGGAGCGCTAAGAGCGTAGTAGTGGAAAAAGGAATATAATCAAATATAAACTACACAGAAGCATTCTGTGAAACTTTTTTCTGATCTGAGCATTCAGCTAACAGAGTTAAACCATACTTTTGATTGAGCAGTTTTGAAACACTCTGTCTGTAGAAAATGCAACTGGACATTCGTAGCGCTAAGTGGGTAATAGTGGAAAAAAGAATATGTTCAAATATAAACTACACAGAAGCATTGTATGAAACTTCTTTCTGTTCTGTGCATTCAACTAACAGAGTTGAACCTTACTTTTGATTGAGCCGTTCTGAAACACTCTTTCTGTAGAAACTGCAATTGGATATTCTGAGCGCTAAGAGGCCTATATTGGGAAAAAGAATGTCTACAAATAAAAACTAAACAGAAGAATTGCGTGAAACTTCTTTCTGTTCTGTTTGTTCAACTAAAAGAGTTGAACCTTAGTTTTGATTGAGCCGTTCTGAAACACACTTTCTGTAGAAAATGCAAGTGGAGATTCGGAGCGCTAAGAGGGTAATAGTGGAAAAAGGAATATCTCCAAATATAAACTACACAGAATCATTCTGTGAAACTTCTTTCTGGTCTGTGCATTCAGCTAACAGAGTTAAACCATACTTTTGATTGAGCAGATCTGAACATTCTTTCTGTAGAAAATGCAACTGGACATTTGGAGCGCTAAGAGAGTAGTAGTGGAAAAAGGAATATATTCAAATATAAACTACACAGAAGCATTCTGTGAAACTTATTTCTGATCTGAGCATTCAGCTAACAGAGTTAAACCATACTTTTGATTGAGCAGTTTTGAAACACTCTGTCTGTAGAAAATGCAACTGGACATTCGTAGCGCTAAGTGGGTAATAGTGGAAAAAAGAATATGTTCAAATATAAACTACACAGAAGCATTGTATGAAACTTCTTTCTGTTCTGTGCATTCAACTAACAGAGTTGAACCTTACTTTTGATTGAGCCTTTCTGAAACACTCTTTCTGTAGAAACAGCAATTGGACATTCTGAGAGCTAAGAGGCCTATATTGGGAAAAATAATATCTTCAAATAAAAACTACACAGAAGCATTGTGTGAAACTTATTTCTGATATGTTCATTAAGCTAACAGAGTTAAACCATACTTTTGATTGCGCAGTTCTGAACACTCTTTCTGTAGAAAATGCAAGTGGACATTTGGAGCGCTAAGAGGGTAATAGTGGAAAAAGGAATATATTCAAATATAAACTACACAGTAGCATTCTGTGAAAATTCTTTCTGTTCTGTGCATTCAACTAACAGAGTTGAACCTTACTTTTGATTGAGCCGTTCTGAAACACTCTTTCTGTAGAAACTGCAATTGGACATGCTAAGCGCTAAGAGGCCTACATTGGGAAAAAGAATATCTTCAAATAAAAACTACACAGATGCATTCTGTGAAACTTATTTCTGATCTGTAAATTCAGTTAACAGAGGTAAAACATATTTTTGATTGAGCAGTTATGAAACACTCTTTTTGTAGAAAATGCAAGTGGAGATTCGGAGCGCTAAGTGGGTAATAGTGGAAAAAGGAATGTCTTCAAATATAAACTACACAGAATCATTCGGTGAAACTTCTTTCTGATCTGTGCATTCAGCTAACAGATTTAAACCATACTTTTGATTGAGCAGATCTGAACACTCTTTCTGTAGAAAATGCAACTGGACATTTGGAGCGCTAAGAGCGTAGTAGTGGAAAAAGGAATATAATCAAATATAAACTACACAGAAGCATTCTGTGAAACTTTTTTCTGATCTGAGCATTCAGCTAACAGAGTTAAACCATACTTTTGATTGAGCAGTTTTGAAACACTCTGTCTGTAGAAAATGCAACTGGACATTCGTAGCGCTAAGTGGGTAATAGTGGAAAAAAGAATATGTTCAAATATAAACTACACAGAAGCATTGTATGAAACTTCTTTCTGTTCTGTGCATTCAACTAACAGAGTTGAACCTTACTTTTGATTGAGGCGTTCTGAAACACTCTTTCTGTAGAAACTGCAATTGGACATTCTGAGTGCTAAGAGGCCTATATTGGGAAAAAGTATGTCTACAAATAAAAACCACACAGAAGAATTGTGTGAAACTTCTTTCTGTTCTGTTTGTTCAACTAAAAGTGTTGAACCTTAGTTTTGATTGAGCCGTTCTGAAACACTCTTTCTGTAGAAAATGCAAGTGGAGATTCGGAGCGCTAAGAGGGTAATAGTGGAAAAAGGAATGTCTCCAAATATAAACTACACAGAATCATTCTGTGAAACTTCTTTCTGATCTGTGCATTCAGCTAACAGAGTTAAACCATACTTTTGATTGAGCAGAACTGAACACTCTTTCTGTAGAAAATGCAACTGGACATTTGGAGCGCTAAGAGCGTAGTAGTGGAAAAAGGAATATATTCAAATATAAACTACACAGAAGCATTCTGTGAAACTTCTTTCTGATCTGAGCATTCAGCTAACAGAGTTAAACCATACTTTTAATTGAGCAGTTTTGAAACACTCTGTCTGTAGAAAATGCAACTGGACATTCGTAGCGCTAAGTGGGTAATAGTGGAAAAAAGAATATGTTCAAATATAAACTACACAGAATCATTGTATGAAACTTCTTTCTGTTCTGTGCATTCAACTAACAGAGTTGAACCTTACTTTTGATTGAGCCTTTCTGAAACACTCTTTCTGTAGAAACAGCAATTGGACATTCTGAGCGCTAAGAGGCCTATATTGGGAAAAATAATATCTTCAAATAAAAACTACACAGAAGCATTGTGTGAAACTTATTTCTGATATGTTCATTAAGCTAACAGAGTTAAACCATACTTTTGATTGCGCAGTTCTGAACACTCTTTCTGTAGAAAATGCAAGTGGACATTCAGAGCGCTAAGAGGGTAATAGTGGAAAAAGGAATATATTCAAATATAAACTACACAGTAACATTCTGTGAAAATTCTTTCTGTTCTGTGCATTCAACTAACAGAGTTGAACCTTACTTTTGATTGAGCCGTTCTGAAACACTCTTTCTGTAGAAACTGCAATTGGACATGCTAAGCGCTAAGAGGCCTACATTGGGAAAAAGAATATCTTCAAATAAAAACTACACAGATGCATTCTGTGAAACTTATTTCTGATCTGTAAATTCAGTTAACAGAGATAAAACATATTTTTGATTGAGCAGTTATGAAACACTCTTTTTGTAGAAAATGCAATTGGAGATTCGGAGCGCTAAGAGGGTAATAGTGGAAAAAGGAATGTCTTCAAATATAAACTACACAGAATCATTCGGTGAAACTTCTTTCTGATCTGTGCATTCAGCTAACAGAGTTAAACCATACTTTTGATTGAGCAGATCTGAACACTCTTTCTGTAGAAAATGCAACTGGACATTTGGAGAGCTAAGAGCGTAGTAGTGGAAAAAGGAATATATTCAAATATAAACTACACAGAAGCATTCTGTGAAACTTTTTTCTGATCTGAGCATTCATCTAACAGAGTTAAACCATACTTTTGATTGAGCAGTTTTGAAACACTCTGTCTGTAGAAAATGCAACTGGACATTCGTAGCGCTAAGTGGGTAATACTGGAAAAAAGAATATGTTCAAATATAAACTACACAGAAGCATTGTATGAAACTTCTTTCTGTTCTGTGCATTCAACTAACAGAGTTGAACCTTACTTTTGATTGAGCCTTTCTGAAACACTCTTTCTGTAGAAACTGCAATTGGACATTCTGAGCGCTAAGAGGCGTATAATGGGAAAAATAATATCTTCAAATAAAAACTACACAGAAGCATTGTGTGAAACTTATTTTTGATATGTTCATTAAGCTAACAGAGTTAAACCATACTTTTGATTGCGCAGTTCTGAACACTCTTTCTGTAGAAAATGCAAGTGGACATTCGGAGCGCTAAGAGGGTAATAGTGGAAAAAGGAATATATTCAAATATAAACTACACAGTAGCATTCTGTGAAAATTCTTTCTGTTCTGTGCATTCAACTAACAGAGTTGAACCTTACTTTTGATTGAGCCGTTCTGAAACACTCTTTCTGTAGAAACTGCAATTGGACATGCTAAGCGCTAAGAGGACTACATTGGGAAAAAGAATATCTTCAAATAGAAACTACACAGATGCATTCTGTGAAACTTATTTCTGATCTGTAAATTCAGTTAACAGAGATAAAATATATTTTTGATTGAGCAGTTATGAAACACACTTTTTGTAGAAAATGCAAGTGGAGATTCGGAGCGCTAAGAGGGTAATAGTGGAAAAAGGAATGTCTTCAAATATAAACTACACAGAATCATTCGGTGAAACTTCTTTCTGATCTGTGCATTCAGCTAACAGAGTTAAACCATACTTTTGATTGAGCAGATCTGAACACTCTTTCTGTAGAAAATGCAACTGGACATTTGGAGCGCTAAGAGCGTAGTAGTGGAAAAAGGAATATATTCAAATATAAACTACACAGAAGCATTCTGTGAAACTTCTTTCTGATCTGAGCATTCAGCTAACAGAGTTAAACCATACTTTTGATGGAGCAGTTTTGAAACACTCTGTCTGTAGAAAATGCAACTGGACATTCGTAGCGCTAAGTGGGTAATAGTGGAAAAAAGAATATGTTCAAATATAAACTACACAGAAGCATTGTATGAAACTTCTTTCTGTTCTGTGCATTCAACTAACAGAGTTGAACCTTACTTTTGATTGAGCCGTTCTGAAACACTCTTTCTGTAGAAACTGCAATTGGACATTCTGAGCGCTAAGAGGCCTATATTGGGAAAAAGAATGTCTACAAATAAAAACTACACAGAAGAATTGTGTGAAACTTCTTTCTGTTCTGTTTGTTCAACTAAAAGAGTTGAACCTTAGTTTTGATTGAGCCGTTCTGAAACACTCTTTCTGTAGAAAATGCAATGGAGATTCGGAGCGCTAAGAGGGTAATAGTGGAAAAAGGAATATATTCAAATATAAACTACACAGTAGCATTCTGTGAAAATTCTTTCTGTTCTGTGCATTCAACTAACCGAGTTGAACCTTACTTTTGATTGAGCCGTTCTGAAACACTCTTTCTGTAGAAACTGCAATTGGACATGCTAAGCGCTAAGAGGCCTACATTGGGAAAAAGAATATCTTCAAATAAAAACTACACAGATGCATTCTGTGAAACTTATTTCTGATCTGTAAATTCAGTTAACAGAGATAAAACATATTTTTGATTGAGCAGTTATGAAACACTCTTTTTGTAGAAAATGCAAGTGGAGATTCGGAGCGCTAAGAGGGTAATAGTGGAAAAAGGAATGTCTTCAAATATAAACTACACAGAATCATTCTGTGAAACTTCTTTCTGATCTGAGCATTCAGCTAACAGAGTGAAACCATACTTTTGATTGAGCAGTTTGAAACACTCTGTCTGTAGAAAATGCAACTGGACATTCGTAGCGCTAAGTGGGTAATAGTGTAAAAAAGAATATGTTCAAATATAAACTACACAGAAGCATTGTATGAAACTTCTTTCTGTTCTGTGCATTCAACTAACAGAGTTGAACCTTACTTTTGATTGAGCCGTTCTGAAACACTCTTTCTGTAGAAACTGCAATTGGACATTCTGAGCGCTAAGAGGCCTATATTGGGAAAAAGAATGTCTACAAATAAAAACTACACAGAAGAATTTTGTGAAACTTCTTTCTGTTCTGTTTGTTCAACTAAAAGAGTTGAACCTTAGTTTTGATTGAGCCGTTCTGAAACACTCTTTCTGTAGAAAATGCAAGTGGAGATTCGGAGCGCTAAGAGGGTAATAGTGGAAAAAGGAATGTCTCCAAATATAAACTACACAGAATCATTCTGTGAAACTTCTTTCTGATCTGTGCATTCAGCTAACAGAGTTAAACCATACTTTTGATTGAGCAGATCTGAACTCTCTTTCTGTAGAAAATGCAACTGGACATTTGGAGCGCTAAGAGAGTAGTAGTGGAAAAAGGAATATATTCAAATATAAACTACACCGAAGGATTCTGTGAAACTTCTTTCTGATCTGAGCATTCAGCTAACAGAGTTAAACCATACTTTTGATTGAGCAGTTTTGAAACACTCTGTCTGTAGAAAATGCCACTGGACATTCGTAGCGCTAAGTGGGAAATTGTGGAAAAAAGAATATGTTCAAATATAAACTACACAGAAGCAGTGTATAAAACTTCTTTCTGATCTGTGCATTCAACTAACAGAGTTGAACCTTACTTTTGATTGAGCCTTTCTGAAACACTCTTTCTGTAGAAACTGCAATTAGACATTCTGAGCGCTAAGAGGCCTCTATTGGGAAAAATAATATCTTCAAATAAAAACTACACAGAAGCATTGTGTGAAACTTCTTTCTGTTCTGTGCATTCAACTAACAGAGTTGAACCTTACTTTTGATTGAGCCTTTCTGAAACACTCTTTCTGAAGAAACTGCAATTGGACATTCTGAGCGCTAAGAGGCCTATATTGGGAAAAAGAATGTCTACAAATAAAAACTACACAGAAGAATTGTGTGAAACTTCTTTCTATTCTGTTTGTTCAACTAAAAGAGTTGAAACTTAGTTTTGATTGAGCAGTTATGAAACACTCTTTTTGTAGAAAATGCAAGTGGAGATTCGGAGCGCTAAGAGGGTAATAGTGGAAAAAGGAATGTCTTCAAATATAAACTACACAGTATCATTCGGTGAAACTTCTTTATGATCTGTGCATTCAGCTAACAGAGTTAAACCATACTTTTGATTGAGCAGATCTGAACACTCTTTCTGTAGAAAATGCAACTGGACATTTGGAGCGCTAAGAGCGTAGTAGTGGAAAAAGGAATATATTCAAATATAAACTACACAGAAGCATTCTGTGAAACTTCTTTCTGATCTGAGCATTCAGCTAACAGAGTTAAACCATACTTTTGATTGAGCAGTTTTGAAACACTCTGTCTGTAGGAAATGCAACTGGACATTCGTAGCGCTAAGTGGGTAATAGTGGAAAAAAGAATATGTTCAAATATAAACTACACAGAATCATTGTATGAAACTTCTTTCTGTTCTGTGCATTCAACTAACAGAGTTGAAACTTACTTTTGATTGAGCCTTTCTGAAACACTCTTTCTGTAGAAACAGCAATTGGACATTCTGAGTGCTAAGAGGCCTATATTGGGAAAAATAATATCTTCAAATAAAAACTACACAGAAGCATTGTGTGAAACTTATTTCTGATATGTTCGTTAAGCTAACAGAGTTAAACCATACTTTTGATTGCGCAGTTCTGAACACTCTTTCTGTAGAAAATGCAAGTGGACATTCAGAGCGCTAAGAGGGTAATAGTGGAAAAAGGAATATATTCAAATATAAACTACACAGTAACATTCTGTGAAAATTCTTTCTGTTCTGTGCATTCAACTAACAGAGTTGAACCTTACTTTTGATTGAGCCGTTCTGAAACACTCTTTCTGTAGAAACTGCAATTGGACATGCTAAGCGCTAAGAGGCCTACATTGGGAAAAAGAATATCTTCAAATAAAAACTACACAGATGCATTCTGTGAAACTTATTTCTGATCTGTAAATTCAGTTAACAGAGATAAAACATATTTTTGATTGAGCAGTTATGAAACACTCTTTTTGTAGAAAATGCAATTGGAGATTCGGAGCGCTAAGAGGGTAATAGTGGAAAAAGGAATGTCTTCAAATATAAACTACACAGAATCATTCGGTGAAACTTCTTTCTGATCTGTGCATTCAGCTAAGAGATTTAAACCATAATTTTGATTGAGCAGATCTGAACACTCTTTCTGTAGAAAATGCAACTGGACATTTGGAGCGCTAAGAGCGTAGTAGTGGAAAAAGGAATATATTCAAATATAAACTACACAGAAGCATTCTGTGAAACTTTTTTCTGATCTGAGCATTCATCTAACAGAGTTAAACCATACTTTTGATTGAGCAGTTTTGAAACACTCTGTCTGTAGAAAATGCAACTGGACATTCGTAGCGCTAAGTGGGTAATAGTGGAAAAAAGAATATGTTCAAATATAAACTACACAGAAGCATTGTATGAAACTTCTTTCTGTTCTGTGCATTCAACTAACAGAGTTGAACCTTACTTTTGATTGAGCCTTTCTGAAACACTCTTTCTGTAGAAACTGCAATTGGACATTCTGAGCGCTAAGAGGCCTATAATGGGAAAAATAATATCTTCAAATAAAAACTACACAGAAGCATTGTGTGAAACTTATTTTTGATATGTTCATTAAGCTAACAGAGTTAAACCATACTTTTGATTGCGCAGTTCTGAACACTCTTTCTGTAGAAAATGCAAGTGGACATTCGGAGCGCTAAGAGGGTAATAGTGGAAAAAGGAATATATTCAAATATAAACTACACAGTAGCATTCTGTGAAAATACTTTCTGTTCTGTGCATTCAACTAACAGAGTTGAACCTTACTTTTGATTGAGCCGTTCTGAAACACCCTTTCTGTAGAAACTGCAATTGGACATGCTAAGCGCTAAGAGGCCTACATTGGGAAAAAGAATATCTTCAAATAAAAACTACACAGATGCATTCTGTGAAACTTATTTCTGATCTGTAAATTCAGTTAACAGAGATAAAATATATTTTTGATTGAGCAGTTATGAAACACTCTTTTTGTAGAAAATGCAAGTGGAGATTCGGAGCGCTAAGAGGTTAATAGTGGAAAAAGGAATGTCTTCAAATATAAACTACACAGAATCATTCGGTGAAACTTCTTTCTGATCTGTGCATTCAGCTAACAGAGTTAAACCATACTTTTGATTGAGCAGATCTGAACACTCTTTCTGTAGAAAATGCAACTGGACATTTGGAGCGCTAAGAGCGTAGTAGTGGAAAAAGGAATATATTCAAATATAAACTACACAGAAGCATTCTGTGAAACTTCTTTCTGATCTGAGCATTCAGCTAACAGAATTAAACCATACTTTTGATTGAGCAGTTTTGAAACACTCTGTCTGTAGAAAATGCAACTGGACATTCGTAGCGCTAAGTGGGTAATAGTGGAAAAAAGAATATGTTCAAATATAAACTACACAGAAGCATTGTATGAAACTTCTTTCTGTTCTGTGCATTCAACTAACAGAGTTGAACCTTACTTTTGATTGAGCCGTTCTGAAACACTCTTTCTGTAGAAACTGCAATTGGACATTCTGAGCGCTAAGAGGCCTATATTGGGAAAAAGAATGTCTACAAATAAAAACTACACAGAAGAATTGTGTGAAACTTCTTTCTGTTCTGTTTGTTCAACTAAAAGAGTTGAACCTTAGTTTTGATTGAGCCGTTCTGAAACACTCTTTCTGTAGAAAATGCAATGGAGATTCGGAGCGCTAAGAGGGTAATAGTGGAAAAAGGAATATATTCAAATATAAACTACACAGTAGCATTCTGTGAAAATTCTTTCTGTTCTGTGCATTCAACTAACCGAGTTGAACCTTACTTTTGATTGAGCCGTTCTGAAACACTCTTCCTGTAGAAACTGCAATTGGACATTCTGAGCGCTAAGAGGCCTATATTGGGAAAAATAATATCTTCAAATAAAAACTACACAGAAGCATTGTGTGAAACTTATTTCTGATATGTTCGTTAAGCTAACAGAGTAAAACCATACTTTTGATTGCGCAGCTCTGAACACTCTTTCTGTAGAAAATGCAAGTGGAGATTCGGAGCGCTAAGAGGGTAATAGTGGAAAAAGGAATGTCTCCAAATATAAACTACACAGAATCATTCTGTGAAACTTCTTTCTGATCTGTGCATTCAGCTAACAGAGTTAAACCATACTTTTGATTGAGCAGATCTGAACTCTCTTTCTGTAGAAAATGCAACTGGACATTTGGAGCGCTAAGAGAGTAGTAGTGGAAAAAGGAATATATTCAAATATAAACTACACAGAAGCATTCTGTGAAACTTCTTTCTGATCTGAGCATTCAGCTAACAGAGTTAAACCATACTTTTGATTGAGCAGTTTTGAAACACTCTGTCTGTAGAAAATGCAACTGGACATTCGTAGCGCTATGTGGGTAATAGTGGAAAAAAGAATATGTTCAAATATAAACTACACAGAAGCATTGTATGAAACTTCTTTCTGTTCTGTGCATTCAACTAACAGAGTTGAACCTTACTTTTGATTGAGCCTTTCTGAAACACTCTTTCTGTAGAAAATGCAATTGGACATTCTGAGCGCTAAGAGGCCTATATTGGGAAAAAAATATCTTCAAATAAAAACTACACAGAAGCATTGTGTGAAACTTATTTCTGATATGTTCATTAAGCTAACAGAGTTAAACCATACTTTTGATTGCGCAGTTCTGAACACTCTTTCTGTAGAAAATGCAAGTGGACATTCGGAGCGCTAAGAGGGTAATAGTGGAAAAAGGAATATATTCAAATATAAACTACACAGTAGCATTCAGTGAAAATACTTTTTGTTCTGTGCATTCAACTAACAGAGTTGAACCTTACTTTTGATTGAGCCATTCTGAAACACTCTTTCTGTAGAAACTGCAATTGGACATGCTAAGCGCTAAGAGGCCTACATTGGGAAAAAGAATATCTTCAAATAAAAACTACACAGATGCATTCTGTGAAACTTATTTCTGATCTGTAAATTCAGTTAACAGAGATAAAACATATTTTTGATTGAGCAGTTATGAAACACTCCTTTGTAGAAAATGCAAGTGGAGATTCGGAGCGCTAAGAGGGTAATAGTGGAAAAAGGAATGTCTTCAAATATAAACTACAAAGAATCATTCGGTGAAACTTCTTTCTGATCTGTGCATTCAGCTAACAGAGTTAAACCATACTTTTGATTGAGCAGATCTGAACACTCTTTCTGTAGAAAATGCAACTGGACAATTGGAGCACTAAGAGCGTAGTAGTGGAAAAAGGAATATATTCAAATATAAACTACACAGAAGCATTCTGTGAAACTTCTTTCTGATCTGAGCATTCAGCTAACAGAGTTAAACCATACTTTTGATTGAGCAGTTTTGAAACACTCTGTCTGTAGAAAATGCAACTGGACATTCGTAGCGCTAAGTGCGTAATAGTGGAAAAAAGAATATGTTCAAATATAAACTACACAGAAGCATTGTATGAAACATCTTTCTGTTCTGTGCATTCAACTAACAGAGTTGAACCTTACTTTTGATTGAGCCGTTCTGAAACACTCTTTCTGTAGAAACTGCAATTGGACATTCTGAGCGCTAAGAGGCCTATATTGGGAAAAAGAATGTCTACAAATAAAAACTACACAGAAGAATTGAGTGAAACTTCTTTCTGTTCTGTTTGTTCAAGTAAAAGAGATGAACCTTAGTTTTGATTGAGCCGTTCTGAAACACTCTTTCTGTAGAAAATGCAAGTGGAGATTCGGAGCGCTAAGAGGGTAATAGTGGAAAAAGGAATGTCTCCAAATATAAACTACACAGAATCATTCGGTGAAAGTTCTTTCTGATCTGTGCATTCAGCTAACAGAGTTAAACCATACTTTTGATTGAGCAGATCTGAACTCTCTTTCTGTAGAAAATGCAACTGGACATTTGGAGCGCTAAGAGAGTAGTAGTGGAAAAAGGAATATATTCAAATATAAACTACACAGAAGCATTCTGTGAAACTTCTTTCTGATCTGAGCATTCAGCTAACAGAATTAAACCATACTTTTGATTGAGCAGTTTTGAAACACTCTGTCTGTAGAAAATGCAACTGGACATTCGTAGCGCTAAGTGGGTAATAGTGGAAAAAAGAATATGTTCAAATATAAACTACACAGAAGCATTGTATGAAACTTCTTTCTGTTCTGTGCATTCAACTAACAGAGTTGAACCTTACTTTTGATTGAGCCTTTCTGAAACACTCTTTCTGTAGAAACTGCAATTGGACATTCTGAGCGCTAAGAGGCCTATATTGGGAAAAATAATATCTTCAAATAAAAACTACACAGAAGCATTGTGTGAAACTTATTTCTGATATGTTCATTAAGCTAACAGAGTTAAACCATACATTTGATTGCGCAGTTCTGAACACTCTTTCTGTAGAAAATGCAAGTGGACATTCGGAGCGCTAAGAGGGTAATAGTGGAAAAAGGAATATATTCAAATATAAACTACACAGTAGCATTCTGTGAAAATTCTTTCTGTTCTGTGCATTCAACTAACAGAGTTGAACCTTACTTTTGATTGTGCCGTTCTGAAACACTCTTTCTGTAGAAACTGCAATTGGACATGCTAAGCGCTAAGAGGCCTACATTGGGAAAAAGAATATCTTCAAATAAAAACTACACAGATGCATACTGTGAAACTTATTTCTGATCTGTAAATTCAGTTAACAGAGATAAAACATATTTTTGATTGAGCAGTTATGAAACACTCTTTTGTAGAAAATGCAAGTGGAGATTCGGAGCGCTAAGAGGGTAATAGTGGAAAAAGGAATGTCTTCAAATATAAACTACACAGAATCATTCGGTGAAACTTCTTTCTGATCTGTGCATTCAGCTAACAGAGTTAAACCATACTTTTGGTTGAGCAGATCTGAACACTCTTTCTGTAGAAAATGCAACTGGACATTTGGAGCGCTAAGAGCGTAGTAGTGGAAAAAGGAATATATTCAAATATAAACTACACAGAAGCATTCTGTGAAACTTCTTTCTGATCTGAGCATTCAGCTAACAGAGTTAAACCATACTTTTGATTGAGCAGTTTTGAAACACTCTGTCTGTAGAAAATGCAACTGGACATTCGTAGCGCTAAGTGGGTAATAGTGGAAAAAAGAATATGTTCAAATATAAACTACACAGAAGCATTGTATGAAACTTCTTTCTGTTCTGTGCATTCAACTAACAGAGTTGAACCTTACTTTTGATTGAGCCGTTCTGAAACACTCTTTCTGTAGAAACTGCAATTGGACATTCTGAGCGCTAAGAGGCCTATATTGGGAAAAAGAATGTCTACAAATAAAAACTACACAGAAGAATTGTGTGAAACTTCTTTCTGTTCTGTTTGTTCAACTAAAAGAGTTGAACCTTAGTTTTGATTGAGCCGTTCTGAAACACTCTTTCTGTAGAAAATGCAAGTGGAGATTCGGAGCGCTAAGAGGGTAATAGTGGAAAAAGGAATGTCTCCAAATATAAACTACACAGAATCATTCGGTGAAACTTCTTTCTGATCTGTGCATTCAGCTAACAGAGTTAAACCATACTTTTGATTGAGCAGATCTGAACTCTCTTTCTGTAGAAAATGCAACTGGACATTTGGAGCGCTAAGAGAGTAGTAGTGGAAAAAGGAATATATTCAAATATAAACTACACAGAAGCATTCTGTGAAACTTCTTTCTGATCTGAGCATTCAGCTAACAGAGTTAAACCATACTTTTGATTGAGCAGTTTTGAAACACTCTGTCTGTAGAAAATGCAACTGGACATTCGTAGCGCTAAGTGGGTAATAGTGGAAAAAAGAATATGTTCAAATATAAACTACACAGAAGCATTGTATGAAACTTCTTTCTGTTCTGTGCATTCAACTAAAAGAGTTGAACCTTACTTTTGATTGAGCCTTTCCGAAACACTCTTTCTGTAGAAACTGCAATTGGACATTCTGAGCGCTAAGAGGCCTATATTGGGAAAAATAATATCTTCAAATAAAAACTACACAGAAGCATTGTGTGAAACTTATTTCTGTTATGTTCATTAAGCTAACAGAGTTAAACCATACTTTTGATTGCGCAGTTCTGAACACTCTTTCTGTAGAAAATGCAAGTGGACATTCGGAGCGCTAAGAGGTTAATAGTGGAAAAAGGAATATATTCAAATATAAACTACACAGTAGCATTCTGTGAAAATTCTTCCTGTTCTGTGCATTCAACTAACAGAGTTGAACCTTACTTTTGATTGAGCCGTTCTGAAACACTCTTTCTGTAGAAACTGCAATTGGACATGCTAAGCGCTAAGAGGCCTACATTTTGAAAAAGAATATCTTCAAATAAAAACTACACAGATGCATTCTGTGAAACTTATTTCTGATCTGTAAATTCAGTTAACAGAGATAAAACATATTTTTGATTGAGCAGTTATGAAACACTCTTTTTGTAGAAAATGCAAGTGGAGATTCGGAGCGCTAAGAGGGTAATAGTGGAAAAAGGAATGTCTTCAAATATAAACTACACAGAATCTTTCGGTGAAACTTCTTTCTGATCTGTGCATTCAGCTAACAGAGTTAAACCATACTTTTGATTGAGCAGATCTGAACACTCTTTCTGTAGAAAATACAACTGGACATTTGGAGCGCTAAGAGCGTAGTAGTGGAAAAAGTAATATATTCATATATAAACTACACAGAAGCATTCTGTGAAACTTCTTTCTGATCTGAGCATTCAGCTAACAGAGTTAAACCATACTTTTGATTGAGCAGTTTTGAAACACTCTGTCTGTAGAAAATGCAACTGGACATTCGTAGCGCTAAGTGGGTAATAGTGGAAAAAAGAATATGTTCAAATATAAACTACACAGAAGCATTGTATGAAACTTCTTTCTGTTCTGTGCATTCAACTAACAGAGTTGAACCTTACTTTTGATTGAGCCGTTCTGAAACACTCTTTCTGTAGAAACTGCAATTGGACATTCTGAGCGCTAAGAGGCCTATATTGGGAAAAAGAATGTCTACAAATAAAAACTACACAGAAGAATTGTGTGAAACTTCTTTCTGTTCTGTTTGTTCAACTAAAAGAGTTGAACCTTAGTTTTGATTGAGCCGTTCTGAAACACTCTTTCTGTAGAAAATGCAAGTGGAGATTCGGAGCACTAAGAGGGTAATAGTGGAAAAAGGAATATCTCCAAATATAAACTACACAGAATCATTCGGTGAAACTTCTTTCTGATCTGTGCATTCAGCTAACAGAGTTAAACCATACTTTTGATTGAGCAGATCTGAACTCTCTTTCTGTAGAAAATGCAACTGGACATTTGGAGCGCTAAGAGAGTAGTAGTGGAAAAAGGAATATATTCAAATATAAACTACACAGAAGCATTCTGTGAAACTTCTTTCTGATCTGAGCATTCAGCTAACAGAGTTAAACCATACTTTTGATTGAGCAGTTTTGAAACACTCTGTCTGTAGAAAATGCAACTGGACATTCGTAGCGCTAAGTGGGTAATAGTGGAAAAAAGAATATGTTCAAATATAAACTACACAGAAGCATTGTATGAAACTCCTTTCTGTTCTGTGCATTCAACTAACAGAGTTGAACCTTACTTTTGATTGAGCCTTTCTGAAACACTCTTTCTGTAGAAACTGCAATTGGACATTCTGAGCGCTAAGAGGCCTATATTGGGAAAAATAATATCTTCAAATAAAAACTACACAGAAGCATTGTGTGAAACTTATTTCTGATATGTTCATTAAGCTAACAGAGTTAAACCATACTTTTGATTGCGCAGTTCTGAACACTCTTTCTGTAGAAAATGCAAGTGGACATTCGGAGCGCTAAGAGGGTAATAGTGGAAAAAGGAATATATTCAAATATAAACTACACAGTAGCATTCTGTGAAAATTCTTTCTGTTCTGTGCATTCAACTAACAGAGTTGAACCTTACTTTTGATTGAGCCATTCTGAAACACTCTTTCTGTAGAAACTGCAATTGGACATGCTAAGCGCTAAGAGCCCTACATTTTGAAAAAGAATATCTTCAAATAAAAACTACACAGATGCATTCTGTGAAACTTATTTCTGATCTGTAAATTCAGTTAACAGAGA
Source organism: Symphalangus syndactylus (assembly GCF_028878055.3). Taxonomy (NCBI): domain Eukaryota; kingdom Metazoa; phylum Chordata; class Mammalia; order Primates; family Hylobatidae; genus Symphalangus; species Symphalangus syndactylus. The sequence continues at coordinate 4,398,396 of NC_072445.2, read as the reverse complement.
TAAAACATATTTTTGATTGAGCAGTTATGAAACACTCCTTTGTAGAAAATGCAAGTGGAGATTCGGAGCGCTAAGAGAGTAATAGTGGAAAAAGGAATGTCTTCAAATATAAACTACAAAGAATCATTCGGTGAAACTTCTTTCTGATCTGTGCATTCAGCTAACAGAGTTAAACCATACTTTTGATTGAGCAGACCTGAACACTCTTTCTGTAGAAAATGCAACTGGACATTTGGAGCACTAAGAGCGTAGTAGTGGAAAAAGTAATATATTCAAATATAAACTACACAGAAGCATTCTGTGAAACTTCTTTCTGATCTGAGCATTCAGCTAACAGAGTTAAACCATACTTTTGATTGAGCAGTTTTGAAACACTCTGTCTGTAGAAAATGCAACTGGACATTCGTAGCGCTAAGTGCGTAATAGTGGAAAAAAGAATATGTTCAAATATAAACTACACAGAAGCATTGTATGAAACATCTTTCTGTTCTGTGCATTCAACTAACAGTGTTGAACCTTACTTTTGATTGAGCCGTTCTGAAACACTCTTTCTGTAGAAACTGCAATTGGACATTCTGAGCGCTAAGAGGCCTATATTGGGAAAAAGAATGTCTACAAATAAAAACTACACAGAAGAATTGTGTGAAACTTCTTTCTGTTCTGTTTGTTCAAGTAAAAGAGATGAACCTTAGTTTTGATTGAGCCGTTCTGAAACACTCTTTCTGTAGAAAATGCAAGTGGAGATTCGGAGCGCTAAGAGGGTAATAGAGGAAAAAGGAATGTCTCCAAATATAAACTACACAGAATCATTCGGTGAAACTTCTTTCTGATCTGTGCATTCAGCTAACAGAGTTAAACCATACTTTTGATTGAGCAGATCTGAACTCTCTTTCTGTAGAAAATGCAACTGGACATTTGGAGCACTAAGAGAGTAGTAGTGGAAAAAGGAATATATTCAAATATAAACTACACAGAAGCATTCTGTGAAACTTCTTTCTGATCTGAGCATTCAGCTAACAGAATTAAACCATACTTTTGATTGAGCAGTTTTGAAACACTCTGTCTGTAGAAAATGCAACTGGACATTCGTAGCGCTAAGTGGGTAATAGTGGAAAAAAGAATATGTTCAAATATAAACTACACAGAAGCATTGTATGAAACTACTTTCTGTTCTGTGCATTCAACTAACAGAGTTGAACCTTACTTTTGATTGAGCCTTTCTGAAACACTCTTTCTCTAGAAACTGCAATTGGACATTCTGAGCGCTAAGAGGCCTATATTGGGAAAAATAATATCTTCAAATAAAAACTACACAGAAGCATTGTGTGAAACTTATTTCTGATATGTTCATTAAGCTAACAGAGTTAAACCATACTTTTGATTGCGCAGTTCTGAACACTCTTTCTGTAGAAAATGCAAGTGGACATTCGGAGCGCTAAGAGGGTAATAGTGGAAAAAGGAATATATTCAAATATAAACTACACAGTAGCATTCTGTGAAAATTCTTTCTGTTCTGTGCATTCAACTAACAGAGTTGAACCTTACTTTTGATTGAGCCGTTCTGAAACACTCTTTCTGTAGAAACTGCAATTGGACATGCTAAGCGCTAAGAGGCCTACATTTTGAAAAAGAATATCTTCAAATAAAAACTACACAGATGCATTCTGTGAAACTTATTTCTGATCTCTAAATTCAGTTAACAGAGATAAAACATATTTTTGATTGAGCAGTTATGAAACACTCTTTTGTAGAAAATGCAAGTGGAGATTCGGAGCGCTAAGAGGGTAATAGTGGAAAAAGGAATGTCTTCAAATATAAACTACACAGAATCATTCGGTGAAACTTCTTTCTGATCTGTGCATTCAGCTAACAGATTTAAACCATACTTTTGGTTGAGCAGATCTGAACACTCTTTCTGTAGAAAATGCAACTGGACATTTGGAGCGCTAAGAGAGTAGTAGTGGAAAAAGGAATATATTCAAATATAAACTACACAGAAGCATTCTGTGAAACTTCTTTCTGATCTGAGCATTCAGCTAACAGAGTTAAACCATACTTTTGATTGAGCAGTTTTGAAACCCTCTGTCTGTAGAAAATGCAACTGGACATTCGTAGCGCTAAGTGGGTAATAGTGGAAAAAAGAATATGTTCAAATATAAACTACACAGAAGCATTGTATGAAACTTCTTTCTGTTCTGTGCATTCAACTAACAGAGTTGAACCTTACTTTTGATTGAGCCGTTCTGAAACACTCTTTCTGTAGAAACTGCAATTGGACATTCTGAGCGCTAAGAGGCCTATATTGGGAAAAAGAATGTCTACAAATAAAAACTACACAGAAGAATTGTGTGAAACTTCTTTCTGTTCTGTTTGTTCAACTAAAAGAGTTGAACCTTAGTTTTGATTGAGCCGTTCTGAAACACTCTTTCTGTAGAAAATGCAAGTGGAGATTCGGAGCGCTAAGAGGGTAATAGTGGAAAAAGGAATGTCTCCAAATATAAACTACACAGAATCATTCGGTGAAACTTCTTTCTGATCAGTGCATTCAGCTAACAGAGTTAAACCATACTTTTGATTGAGCAGATCTGAACTCTCTTTCTGTAGAAAATGCAACTGGACATTTGGAGCGCTAAGAGAGTAGTAGTGGAAAAAGGAATATATTCAAATATAAACTACACAGAAGCATTCTGTGAAACTTCTTTCTGATCTGAGCATTCAGCTAACAGAGTTAAACCATACTTTTGATTGAGCAGTTTTGAAACACTCTGTCTGTAGAAAATGCAACTGGACATTCGTAGCGCTAAGTGGGTAATAGTGGAAAAAAGAATATGTTCAAATATAAACTACACAGAAGCATTGTATGAAACTTCTTTCTGTTCTGTGCATTCAACTAACAGAGTTGAACCTTACTTTTGATTGAGCCTTTCCGAAACACTCTTTCTGTAGAAACTGCAATTGGACATTCTGAGCGCTAAGAGGCCTATATTGGGAAAAATAATATCTTCAAATAAAAACTACACAGAAGCATTGTGTGAAACTTATTTCTGATATGTTCATTAAGCTAACAGAGTTAAACCATACTTTTGATTGCGCAGTTCTGAACACTCTTTCTGTAGAAAATGCAAGTGGACATTCGGAGCGCTAAGAGGTTAATAGTGGAAAAAGGAATATATTCAAATATAAACTACACAGTAGCATTCTGTGAAAATTCTTCGTGTTCTGTGCATTCAACTAACAGAGTTGAACCTTACTTTTGATTGAGCCGTTCTGAAACACTCTTTCTGTAGAAACTGCAATTGGACATGCTAAGCGCTAAGAGGCCTACATTTTGAAAAAGAATATCTTCAAATAAAAACTACACAGATGCATTCTGTGAAACTTATTTCTGATCTGTAAATTCAGTTAACAGAGATAAAACATATTTTTGATTGAGCAGTTATGAAACACTCTTTTTGTAGAAAATGCAAGTGGAGATTCGGAGCGCTAAGAGGGTAATAGTGGAAAAAGGAATGTCTTCAAATATAAACTACACAGAATCTTTCGGTGAAACTTCTTTCTGATCTGTGCATTCAGCTAACAGAGTTAAACCATACTTTTGATTGAGCAGATCTGAACCCTCTTTCTGTAGAAAATACAACTGGACATTTGGAGCGCTAAGAGCGTAGTAGTGGAAAAAGTAATATATTCATATATAAACTACACAGAAGCATTCTGTGAAACTTCTTTCTGATCTGAGCATTCAGCTAACAGAGTTAAACCATACTTTTGATTGAGCAGTTTTGAAACACTCTGTCTGTAGAAAATGCAACTGGACATTCGTAGCGCTAAGTGGGTAATAGTGGAAAAAAGAATATGTTCAAATATAAACTACACAGAAGCATTGTATGAAACTTCTTTCTGTTCTGTGCATTCAACTAACAGAGTTGAACCTTACTTTTGATTGAGCCGTTCTGAAACACTCTTTCTGTAGAAACTGCAATTGGACATTCTGAGCGCTAAGAGGCCTATATTGGGAAAAAGAATGTCTACAAATAAAAACTACACAGAAGAATTGTGTGAAACTTCTTTCTGTTCTGTTTGTTCAACTAAAAGAGTTGAACCTTAGTTTTGATTGAGCCGTTCTGAAACACTCTTTCTGTAGAAAATGCAAGTGGAGATTCGGAGCGCTAAGAGGGTAATAGTGGAAAAAGGAATATCTCCAAATATAAACTACACAGAATCATTCGGTGAAACTTCTTTCTGATCTGTGCATTCAGCTAACAGAGTTAAACCATACTTTTGATTGAGCAGATCTGAACTCTCTTTCTGTAGAAAATGCAACTGGACATTTGGAGCGCTAAGAGAGTAGTAGTGGAAAAAGGAATATATTCAAATATAAACTACACAGAAGCATTCTGTGAAACTTCTTTCTGATCTGAGCATTCAGCTAACAGAGTTAAACCATACTTTTGATTGAGCAGTTTTGAAACACTCTGTCTGTAGAAAATGCAACTGGACATTCGTAGCGCTAAGTGGGTAATAGTGGAAAAAAGAATATGTTCAAATATAAACTACACAGAAGCATTGTATGAAACTTCTTTCTGTTCTGTGCATTCAACTAACAGAGTTGAACCTTACTTTTGATTGAGCCTTTCTGAAACACTCTTTCTGTAGAAACTGCAATTGGACATTCTGAGCGCTAAGAGGCCTATATTGGGAAAAATAATATCTTCAAATAAAAACTACACAGAAGCATTGTGTGAAACTTATTTCTGATATGTTCATTAAGCTAACAGAGTTAAACCATACTTTTGATTGCGCAGTTCTGAACACTCTTTCTGTAGAAAATGCAAGTGGACATTCGGAGCGCTAAGAGGGTAATAGTGGAAAAAGGAATATATTCAAATATAAACTACACAGTAGCATTCTGTGAAAATTCTTTCTGTTCTGTGCATTCAACTAACAGAGTTGAACCTTACTTTTTATTGAGCCATTCTGAAACACTGTTTCTGTAGAAACTGCAATTGGACATGCTAAGCGCTAAGAGGCCTACATTTTGAAAAAGAATATCTTCAAATAAAAACTACACAGATGCATTCTGTGAAACTTATTTCTGATCTGTAAATTCAGTTAACAGAGATAAAACATATTTTTGAATGAGCAGTTATGAAACACTCTTTTGTAGAAAATGCAAGTGGAGATTCGGAGCGCTAAGAGGGTAATAGTGGAAAAAGGAATGTCTTCAAATATAAACTACACAGAATCATTCGGTGAAACATCTTTCTGATCTGTGCATTCAGCTAACAGAGTTAAACCATACTTTTGATTGAGCAGATCTGAACACTCTTTCTGTAGAAAATGCAACTGGACATTTGGAGCGCTAAGAGCGTAGTAGTGGAAAAAGGAATATATTCAAATATAAACTACACAGAAGCATTCTGTGAAACTTCTTTCTGATCTGAGCATTCAGCTAACAGAGTTAAACCATACTTTTGATTGAGCAGTTTTGAAACACTCTGTCTGTAGAAAATGCAACTGGACATTCGTAGCGCTAAGTGGGTAATAGTGGAAAAAAGAATATGTTCAAATATAAACTACACAGAAGCATTGTATGAAACTTCTTTCTGTTCTGTGCATTCAACTAACAGAGTTGAACCTTACTTTTGATTGAGCCGTTCTGAAACACTCTTTCTGTAGAAACTGCAATTGGACATTCTGAGCGCTAAGAGGCCTATATTGGGAAAAAGAATGTCTACAAATAAAAACTACACAGAAGAATTGTGTGAAACTTCTTTCTGTTCTGTTTGTTCAACTAAAAGAGTTGAACCTTAGTTTTGATTGAGCCGTTCTGAAACACTCTTTCTGTAGAAAATGCAAGTGGAGATTCGGAGCGCTAAGAGGGTAATAGTGGAAAAAGGAATGTCTCCAAATATAAACTACACAGAATCATTCGGTGAAACTTCTTTCTGATCTGTGCATTCAGCTAACAGAGTTAAACCATACTTTTGATTGAGCAGATCTGAACTCTCTTTCTGTAGAAAATGCAACTGGACATTTGGAGCGCTAAGAGAGTAGTAGTGGAAAAAGGAATATATTCAAATATAAACTACACAGAAGCATTCTGTGAAACTTCTTTCTGATCTGAGCATTCAGCTAACAGAGTTAAACCATACTTTTGATTGAGCAGTTTTGAAACACTCTGTCTGTAGAAAATGCAACTGGACATTCGTAGCGCTAAGTGGGTAATAGTGGAAAAAAGAATATGTTCAAATATAAACTACACAGAAGCATTGTATGAAACTTCTTTCTGTTCTGTGCATTCAACTAACAGATTTGAACCTTACTTTTGATTGAGCCTTTCCGAAACACTCTTTCTGTAGAAACTGCAATTGGACATTCTGAGCGCTAAGAGGCGTATATTGGGAAAAATAATATCTTCAAATAAAAACTACACAGAAGCATTGTGTGAAACTTATTTCTGATATGTTCATTAAGCTAACAGAGTTAAACCATACTTTTGATTGCGCAGTTCTGAACACTCTTTCTGTAGAAAATGCAAGTGGACATTCGGAGCGCTAAGAGGTTAATAGTGGAAAAAGGAATATATTCAAATATAAACTACACAGTAGCATTCTGTGAAAATTCTTCCTGTTCTGTGCATTCAACTAACAGAGTTGAACCTTACTTTTGATTGAGCCGTTCTGAAACACTCTTTCTGGAGAAACTGCAATTGGACATGCTAAGCGCTAAGAGGCCTACATTTTGAAAAAGAATATCTTCAAATAAAAACTACACAGATGCATTCTGTGAAACTTATTTCTGATCTGTAAATTCAGTTAACAGAGATAAAACATATTTTTGATTGAGCAGTTATGAAACACTCTTTTTGTAGAAAATGCAAGTGGAGATTCGGAGCGCTAAGAGGGTAATAGTGGAAAAAGGAATGTCTTCAAATATAAACTACACAGAATCTTTCGGTGAAACTTCTTTCTGATCTGTGCATTCAGCTAACAGAGTTAAACCATACTTTTGATTGAGCAGATCTGAACACTCTTTCTGTAGAAAATACAACTGGACATTTGGAGCGCTAAGAGCGTAGTAGTGGAAAAAGTAATATATTCATATATAAACTACACAGAAGCATTCTGTGAAACTTCTTTCTGATCTGAGCATTCAGCTAACAGAGTTAAACCATACTTTTGATTGAGCAGTTTTGAAACACTCTGTCTGTAGAAAATGCAACTGGACATTCGTAGCGCTAAGTGGGTAATAGTGGAAAAAAGAATATGTTCAAATATAAACTACACAGAAGCATTGTATGAAACTTCTTTCTGTTCTGTGCATTCAACTAACAGAGTTGAACCTTACTTTTGATTGAGCCGTTCTGAAACACTCTTTCTGTAGAAACTGCAATTGGACATTCTGAGCGCTAAGAGGCCTATATTGGGAAAAAGAATGTCTACAAATAAAAACTACACAGAAGAATTGTGTGAAACTTCTTTCTGTTCTGTTTGTTCAACTAAAAGAGTTGAACCTTAGTTTTGATTGAGCCGTTCTGAAACACTCTTTCTGTAGAAAATGCAAGTGGAGATTCGGAGCGCTAAGAGGGTAATAGTGGAAAAAGGAATGTCTCCAAATATAAACTACACAGAATCATTCGGTGAAACTTCTTTCTGATCTGTGCATTCAGCTAACAGAGTTAAACCATACTTTTGATTGAGCAGATCTGAACTCTCTTTCTGTAGAAAATGCAACTGGACATTTGGGGCGCTAAGAGAGTAGTAGTGGAAAAAGGAATATATTCAAATATAAACTACACAGAAGCATTCTGTGAAACTTCTTTCTGATCTGAGCATTCAGCTAACAGAGTTAAACCATACTTTTGATTGAGCAGTTTTGAAACACTCTGTCTGTAGAAAATGCAACTGGACATTCGTAGCGCTAAGTGGGTAATAGTGGAAAAAAGAATATGTTCAAATATAAACTACACAGAAGCATTGTATGAAACTCCTTTCTGTTCTGTGCATTCAACTAACAGAGTTGAACCTTACTTTTGATTGAGCCTTTCTGAAACACTCTTTCTGTAGAAACTGCAATTGGACATTCTGAGCGCTAAGAGGCCTATATTGGGAAAAATAATATCTTCAAATAAAAACTACACAGAAGCATTGTGTGAAACTTATTTCTGATATGTTCATTAAGCTAACAGAGTTAAACCATACTTTTGATTGCGCAGTTCTGAACACTCTTTCTGTAGAAAATGCAAGTGGACATTCGGAGCGCTAAGAGGGTAATAGTGGAAAAAGGAATATATTCAAATATAAACTACACAGTAGCATTCTGTGAAAATTCTTTCTGTTCTGTGCATTCAACTAACAGAGTTGAACCTTACTTTTGATTGAGCCATTCTGAAACACTCTTTCTGTAGAAACTGCAATTGGACATGCTAAGCGCTAAGAGGCCTACATTTTGAAAAAGAATATCTTCAAATAAAAACTACACAGATGCATTCTGTGAAACTTATTTCTGATCTGTAAATTCAGTTAACAGAGATAAAACATATTTTTGATTGAGCAGTTATGAAACACTCCTTTGTAGAAAATGCAAGTGGAGATTCGGAGCGCTAAGAGGGTAATAGTGGAAAAAGGAATGTCTTCAAATATAAACTACAAAGAATCATTCGGTGAAACTTCTTTCTGATCTGTGCATTCAGCTAACAGAGTTAAACCATACTTTTGATTGAGCAGACCTGAACACTCTTTCTGTAGAAAATGCAACTGGACATTTGGAGCACTAAGAGCGAAGTAGTGGAAAAAGTAATATATTCAAATATAAACTACACAGAAGCATTCTGTGAAACTTCTTTCTGATCTGAGCATTCAGCTAACAGAGTTAAACCATACTTTTGATTGAGCAGTTTTGAAACACTCTGTCTGTAGAAAATGCAACTGGACATTCGTAGCGCTAAGTGCGTAATAGTGGAAAAAAGAATATGTTCAAATATAAACTACACAGAAGCATTGTATGAAACATCTTTCTGTTCTGTGCATTCAACTAACAGTGTTGAACCTTACTTTTGATTGAGCCGTTCTGAAACACTCTTTCTGTAGAAACTGCAATTGGACATTCTGAGCGCTAAAAGGCCTATATTGGGAAAAAGAATGTCTACAAATAAAAACTACACAGAAGAATTGTGTGAAACTTCTTTCTGTTCTGTTTGTTCAAGTAAAAGAGATGAACCTTAGTTTTGATTGAGCCGTTCTGAAACACTCTTTCTGTAGAAAATGCAAGTGGAGATTCGGAGCGCTAAGAGGGTAATAGAGGAAAAAGGAATGTCTCCAAATATAAACTACACAGAATCATTCGGTGAAACTTCTTTCTGATCTGTGCATTCAGCTAACAGAGTTAAACCATACTTTTGATTGAGCAGATCTGAACTCTCTTTCTGTAGAAAATGCAACTGGACATTTGGAGCGCTAAGAGAGTAGTAGTGGAAAAAGGAATATATTCAAATATAAACTACACAGAAGCATTCTGTGAAACTTCTTTCTGATCTGAGCATTCAGCTAACAGAATTAAACCATACTTTTGATTGAGCAGTTTTGAAACACTCTGTCTGTAGAAAATGCAACTGGACATTCGTAGCGCTAAGTGGGTAATAGTGGAAAAAAGAATATGTTCAAATATAAACTACACAGAAGCATTGTATGAAACTACTTTCTGTTCTGTGCATTCAACTAACAGAGTTGAACCTTACTTTTGATTGAGCCTTTCCGAAACACTCTTTCTGTAGAAACTGCAATTGGACATTCTGAGCGCTAAGAGGCCTATATTGGGAAAAATAATATCTTCAAATAAAAACTACACAGAAGCATTGTGTGAATCTTATTTCTGATATGTTCATTAAGCTAACAGAGTTAAACCATACTTTTGATTGCGCAGTTCTGAACACTCTTTCTGTAGAAAATGCAAGTGGACATTCGGAGCGCTAAGAGGGTAATAGTGGAAAAAGGAATATATTCAAATATAAACTACACAGTAGCATTCTGTGAAAATTCTTTCTGTTCTGTGCATTCAACTAACAGAGTTGAACCTTACTTTTGATTGAGCCGTTCTGAAACACTCTTTCTGTAGAAACTGCAATTGGACATGCTAAGCGCTAAGAGGCCTACATTTTGAAAAAGAATATCTTCAAATAAAAACTACACAGATGCATTCTGTGAAACTTATTTCTGATCTGTAAATTCAGTTAACAGAGATAAAACATATTTTTGATTGAGCAGTTATGAAACACTCTTTTTGTAGAAAATGCAAGTGGAGATTCGGAGCGCTAAGAGGGTAATAGTGGAAAAAGGAATGTCTTCAAATATAAACTACACAGAATCTTTCGGTGAAACTTCTTTCTGATCTGTGCATTCAGCTAACAGAGTTAAACCATACTTTTGATTGAGCAGATCTGAACCCTCTTTCTGTAGAAAATACAACTGGACATTTGGAGCGCTAAGAGCGTAGTAGTGGAAAAAGTAATATATTCATATATAAACTACACAGAAGCATTCTGTGAAACTTCTTTCTGATCTGAGCATTCAGCTAACAGAGTTAAACCATACTTTTGATTGAGCAGTTTTGAAACACTCTGTCTGTAGAAAATGCAACTGGACATTCGTAGCGCTAAGTGGGTAATAGTGGAAAAAAGAATATGTTCAAATATAAACTACACAGAAGCATTGTATGAAACTTCTTTCTGTTCTGTGCATTCAACTAACAGAGTTGAACCTTACTTTTGATTGAGCCGTTCTGAAACACTCTTTCTGTAGAAACTGCAATTGGACATTCTGAGCGCTAAGAGGCCTATATTGGGAAAAAGAATGTCTACAAATAAAAACTACACAGAAGAATTGTGTGAAACTTCTTTCTGTTCTGTTTGTTCAACTAAAAGAGTTGAACCTTAGTTTTGATTGAGCCGTTCTGAAACACTCTTTCTGTAGAAAATGCAAGTGGAGATTCGGAGCGCTAAGAGGGTAATAGTGGAAAAAGGAATATCTCCAAATATAAACTACACAGAATCATTCGGTGAAACTTCTTTCTGATCTGTGCATTCAGCTAACAGAGTTAAACCATACTTTTGATTGAGCAGATCTGAACTCTCTTTCTGTAGAAAATGCAACTGGACATTTGGAGCGCTAAGAGAGTAGTAGTGGAAAAAGGAATATATTCAAATATAAACTACACAGAAGCATTCTGTGAAACTTCTTTCTGATCTGAGCATTCAGCTAACAGAGTTAAACCATACTTTTGATTGAGCAGTTTTGAAACACTCTGTCTGTAGAAAATGCAACTGGACATTCGTAGCGCTAAGTGGGTAATAGTGGAAAAAAGAATATGTTCAAATATAAACTACACAGAAGCATTGTATGAAACTTCTTTCTGTTCTGTGCATTCAACTAACAGAGTTGAACCTTACTTTTGATTGAGCCTTTCTGAAACACTCTTTCTGTAGAAACTGCAATTGGACATTCTGAGCGCTAAGAGGCCTATATTGGGAAAAATAATATCTTCAAATAAAAACTACACAGAAGCATTGTGTGAAACTTATTTCTGATATGTTCATTAAGCTAACAGAGTTAAACCATACTTTTGATTGCGCAGTTCTGAACACTCTTTCTGTAGAAAATGCAAGTGGACATTCGGAGCGCTAAGAGGGTAATAGTGGAAAAAGGAATATATTCAAATATAAACTACACAGTAGCATTCTGTGAAAATTCTTTCTGTTCTGTGCATTCAACTAACAGAGTTGAACCTTACTTTTTATTGAGCCATTCTGAAACACTGTTTCTGTAGAAACTGCAATTGGACATGCTAAGCGCTAAGAGGCCTACATTTTGAAAAAGAATATCTTCAAATAAAAACTACACAGATGCATTCTGTGAAACTTATTTCTGATCTGTAAATTCAGTTAACAGAGATAAAACATATTTTTGAATGAGCAGTTATGAAACACTCTTTTGTAGAAAATGCAAGTGGAGATTCGGAGCGCTAAGAGGGTAATAGTGGAAAAAGGAATGTCTTCAAATATAAACTACACAGAATCATTCGGTGAAACATCTTTCTGATCTGTGCATTCAGCTAACAGAGTTAAACCATACTTTTGATTGAGCAGATCTGAACACTCTTTCTGTAGAAAATGCAACTGGACATTTGGAGCGCTAAGAGCGTAGTAGTGGAAAAAGGAATATATTCAAATATAAACTACACAGAAGCATTCTGTGAAACTTCTTTCTGATCTGAGCATTCAGCTAACAGAGTTAAACCATACTTTTGATTGAGCAGTTTTGAAACACTCTGTCTGTAGAAAATGCAACTGGACATTCGTAGCGCTAAGTGGGTAATAGTGGAAAAAAGAATATGTTCAAATATAAACTACACAGAAGCATTGTATGAAACTTCTTTCTGTTCTGTGCATTCAACTAACAGAGTTGAACCTTACTTTTGATTGAGCCGTTCTGAAACACTCTTTCTGTAGAAACTGCAATTGGACATTCTGAGCGCTAAGAGGCCTATATTGGGAAAAAGAATGTCTACAAATAAAAACTACACAGAAGAATTGTGTGAAACTTCTTTCTGTTCTGTTTGTTCAACTAAAAGAGTTGAACCTTAGTTTTGATTGAGCCGTTCTGAAACACTCTTTCTGTAGAAAATGCAAGTGGAGATTCGGAGCGCTAAGAGGGTAATAGTGGAAAAAGGAATGTCTCCAAATATAAACTACACAGAATCATTCGGTGAAACTTCTTTCTGATCTGTGCATTCAGCTAACAGAGTTAAACCATACTTTTGATTGAGCAGATCTGAACTCTCTTTCTGTAGAAAATGCAACTGGACATTTGGAGCGCTAAGAGAGTAGTAGTGGAAAAAGGAATATATTCAAATATAAACTACACAGAAGCATTCTGTGAAACTTCTTTCTGATCTGAGCATTCAGCTAACAGAGTTAAACCATACTTTTGATTGAGCAGTTTTGAAACACTCTGTCTTTAGAAAATGCAACTGGACATTCGTAGCGCTAAGTGGGTAATAGTGGAAAAAAGAATATGTTCAAATATAAACTACACAGAAGCATTGTATGAAACTTCTTTCTGTTCTGTGCATTCAACTAACAGATTTGAACCTTACTTTTGATTGAGCCTTTCCGAAACACTCTTTCTGTAGAAACTGCAATTGGACATTCTGAGCGCTAAGAGGCCTATATTGGGAAAAATAATATCTTCAAATAAAAACTACACAGAAGCATTGTGTGAAACTTATTTCTGATATGTTCATTAAGCTAACAGAGTTAAACCATACTTTTGATTGCGCAGTTCTGAACACTCTTTCTGTAGAAAATGCAAGTGGACATTCGGAGCGCTAAGAGGTTAATAGTGGAAAAAGGAATATATTCAAATATAAACTACACAGTAGCATTCTGTGAAAATTCTTCCTGTTCTGTGCATTCAACTAACAGAGTTGAACCTTACTTTTGATTGAGCCGTTCTGAAACACTCTTTCTGGAGAAACTGCAATTGGACATGCTAAGCGCTAAGAGGCCTACATTTTGAAAAAGAATATCTTCAAATAAAAACTACACAGATGCATTCTGTGAAACTTATTTCTGATCTGTAAATTCAGTTAACAGAGATAAAACATATTTTTGATTGAGCAGTTATGAAACACTCTTTTTGTAGAAAATGCAAGTGGAGATTCGGAGCGCTAAGAGGGTAATAGTGGAAAAAGGAATGTCTTCAAATATAAACTACACAGAATCTTTCGGTGAAACTTCTTTCTGATCTGTGCATTCAGCTAACAGAGTTAAACCATACTTTTGATTGAGCAGATCTGAACACTCTTTCTGTAGAAAATACAACTGGACATTTGGAGCGCTAAGAGCGTAGTAGTGGAAAAAGTAATATATTCATATATAAACTACACAGAAGCATTCTGTGAAACTTCTTTCTGATCTGAGCATTCAGCTAACAGAGTTAAACCATACTTTTGATTGAGCAGTTTTGAAACACTCTGTCTGTAGAAAATGCAACTGGACATTCGTAGCGCTAAGTGGGTAATAGTGGAAAAAAGAATATGTTCAAATATAAACTACACAGAAGCATTGTATGAAACTTCTTTCTGTTCTGTGCATTCAACTAACAGAGTTGAACCTTACTTTTGATTGAGCCGTTCTGAAACACTCTTTCTGTAGAAACTGCAATTGGACATTCTGAGCGCTAAGAGGCCTATATTGGGAAAAAGAATGTCTACAAATAAAAACTACACAGAAGAATTGTGTGAAACTTCTTTCTGTTCTGTTTGTTCAACTAAAAGAGTTGAACCTTAGTTTTGATTGAGCCGTTCTGAAACACTCTTTCTGTAGAAAATGCAAGTGGAGATTCGGAGCGCTAAGAGGGTAATAGTGGAAAAAGGAATGTCTCCAAATATAAACTACACAGAATCATTCGGTGAAACTTCTTTCTGATCTGTGCATTCAGCTAACAGAGTTAAACCATACTTTTGATTGAGCAGATCTGAACTCTCTTTCTGTAGAAAATGCAACTGGACATTTGGGGCGCTAAGAGAGTAGTAGTGGAAAAAGGAATATATTCAAATATAAACTACACAGAAGCATTCTGTGAAACTTCTTTCTGATCTGAGCATTCAGCTAACAGAGTTAAACCATACTTTTGATTGAGCAGTTTTGAAACACTCTGTCTGTAGAAAATGCAACTGGACATTCGTAGCGCTAAGTGGGTAATAGTGGAAAAAAATATGTTCAAATATAAACTACACAGAAGCATTGTATGAAACTTCTTTCTGTTCTGTGCATTCAACTAACAGATTTGAACCTTACTTTTGATTGAGCCTTTCCGAAACACTCTTTCTGTAGAAACTGCAATTGGACATTCTGAGCGCTAAGAGGCCTATATTGGGAAAAATAATATCTTCAAATAAAAACTACACAGAAGCATTGTGTGAAACTTATTTCTGATATGTTCATTAAGCTAACAGAGTTAAACCATACTTTTGATTGCGCAGTTCTGAACACACTTTCTGTAGAAAATGCAAGTGGACATTCGGAGCGCTAAGAGGTTAATAGTGGAAAAAGGAATATATTCAAATATAAACTACACAGTAGCATTCTGTGAAAATTCTTCCTGTTCTGTGCATTCAACTAACAGAGTTGAACCTTACTTTTGATTGAGCCGTTCTGATACACTCTTTCTGGAGAAACTGCAATTGGACATGCTAAGCGCTAAGAGGCCTACATTTTGAAAAAGAATATCTTCAAATAAAAACTACACAGATGCATTCTGTGAAACTTATTTCTGATCTGTAAATTCAGTTAACAGAGATAAAACATATTTTTGATTGAGCAGTTATGAAACACTCTTTTTGTAGAAAATGCAAGTGGAGATTCGGAGCGCTAAGAGGGTAATAGTGGAAAAAGGAATGTCTTCAAATATAAACTACACAGAATCTTTCGGTGAAACTTCTTTCTGATCTGTGCATTCAGCTAACAGAGTTAAACCATACTTTTGATTGAGCAGATCTGAACACTCTTTCTGTAGATAATACAACTGGACATTTGGAGCGCTAAGAGCGTAGTAGTGGAAAAAGTAATATATTCATATATAAACTACACAGAAGCATTCTGTGAAACTTCTTTCTGATCTGAGCATTCAGCTAACAGAGTTAAACCATACTTTTGATTGAGCAGTTTTGAAACACTCTGTCTGTAGAAAATGCAACTGGACATTCGTAGCGCTAAGTGGGTAATAGTGGAAAAAAGAATATGTTCAAATATAAACTACACAGAAGCATTGTATGAAACTTCTTTCTGTTCTGTGCATTCAACTAACAGAGTTGAACCTTACTTTTGATTGAGCCGTTCTGAAACACTCTTTCTGTAGAAACTGCAATTGGACATTCTGAGCGCTAAGAGGCCTATATTGGGAAAAAGAATGTCTACAAATAAAAACTACACAGAAGAATTGTGTGAAACTTCTTTCTGTTCTGTTTGTTCAACTAAAAGAGTGGAACCTTAGTTTTGATTGAGCCGTTCTGAAACACTCTTTCTGTAGAAAATGCAAGTGGAGATTCGGAGCGCTAAGAGGGTAATAGTGGAAAAAGGAATATCTCCAAATATAAACTACACAGAATCATTCGGTGAAACTTCTTTCTGATCTGTGCATTCAGCTAACAGAGTTAAACCATACTTTTGATTGAGCAGATCTGAACTCTCTTTCTGTAGAAAATGCAACTGGACATTTGGAGCGCTAAGAGAGTAGTAGTGGAAAAAGGAATATATTCAAATATAAACTACACAGAAGCATTCTGTGAAACTTCTTTCTGATCTGAGCATTCAGCTAACAGAGTTAAACCATACTTTTGATTGAGCAGTTTTGAAACACTCTGTCTGTAGAAAATGCAACTGGACATTCGTAGCGCTAAGTGGGTAATAGTGCAAAAAAGAATATGTTCAAATATAAACTACACAGAAGCATTGTATGAAACTTCTTTCTGTTCTGTGCATTCAACTAACAGAGTTGAACCTTACTTTTGATTGAGCCTTTCTGAAACACTCTTTCTGTAGAAACTGCAATTGGACATTCTGAGCGCTAAGAGGCCTATATTGGGAAAAATAATATCTTCAAATAAAAACTACACAGAAGCATTGTGTGAAACTTATTTCTGATATGTTCATTAAGCTAACAGAGTTAAACCATACTTTTGATTGCGCAGTTCTGAACACTCTTTCTGTAGAAAATGCAAGTGGACATTCGGAGCGCTAAGAGGGTAATAGTGGAAAAAGGAATATATTCAAATATAAACTACACAGTAGCATTCTGTGAAAATTCTTTCTGTTCTGTGCATTCAACTAACAGAGTTGAACCTTACTTTTTATTGAGCCATTCTGAAACACTGTTTCTGTAGAAACTGCAATTGGACATGCTAAGCGCTAAGAGGCCTACATTTTGAAAAAGAATATCTTCAAATAAAAACTACACAGATGCATTCTGTGAAACTTATTTCTGATCTGTAAATTCAGTTAACAGAGATAAAACATATTTTTGAATGAGCAGTTATGAAACACTCTTTTGTAGAAAATGCAAGTGGAGATTCGGAGCGCTAAGAGGGTAATAGTGGAAAAAGGAATGTCTTCAAATATAAACTACACAGAATCATTCGGTGAAACATCTTTCTGATCTGTGCATTCAGCTAACAGAGTTAAACCATACTTTTGATTGAGCAGATCTGAACACTCTTTCTGTAGAAAATGCAACTGGACATTTGGAGCGCTAAGAGCGTAGTAGTGGAAAAAGGAATATATTCAAATATAAACTACACAGAAGCATTCTGTGAAACTTCTTTCTGATCTGAGCATTCAGCTAACAGAGTTAAACCATACTTTTGATTGAGCAGTTTTGAAACACTCTGTCTGTAGAAAATGCAACTGGACATTCGTAGCGCTAAGTGGGTAATAGTGGAAAAAAGAATATGTTCAAATATAAACTACACAGAAGCATTGTATGAAACTTCTTTCTGTTCTGTGCATTCAACTAACAGAGTTGAACCTTACTTTTGATTGAGCCGTTCTGAAACACTCTTTCTGTAGAAACTGCAATTGGACATTCTGAGCGCTAAGAGGCCTATATTGGGAAAAAGAATGTCTACAAATAAAAACTACACAGAAGAATTGTGTGAAACTTCTTTCTGTTCTGTTTGTTCAACTAAAAGAGTTGAACCTTAGTTTTGATTGAGCCGTTCTGAAACACTCTTTCTGTAGAAAATGCAAGTGGAGATTCGGAGCGCTAAGAGGGTAATAGTGGAAAAAGGAATGTCTCCAAATATAAACTACACAGAATCATTCGGTGAAACTTCTTTCTGATCTGTGCATTCAGCTAACAGAGTTAAACCATACTTTTGATTGAGCAGATCTGAACTCTCTTTCTGTAGAAAATGCAACTGGACATTTGGGGCGCTAAGAGAGTAGTAGTGGAAAAAGGAATATATTCAAATATAAACTACACAGAAGCATTCTGTGAAACTTCTTTCTGATCTGAGCATTCAGCTAACAGAGTTAAACCATACTTTTGATTGAGCAGTTTTGAAACACTCTGTCTGTAGAAAATGCAACTGGACATTCGTAGCGCTAAGTGGGTAATAGTGGAAAAAAATATGTTCAAATATAAACTACACAGAAGCATTGTATGAAACTTCTTTCTGTTCTGTGCATTCAACTAACAGATTTGAACCTTACTTTTGATTGAGCCTTTCCGAAACACTCTTTCTGTAGAAACTGCAATTGGACATTCTGAGCGCTAAGAGGCCTATATTGGGAAAAATAATATCTTCAAATAAAAACTACACAGAAGCATTGTGTGAAACTTATTTCTGATACGTTCATTAAGCTAACAGAGTTAAACCATACTTTTGATTGCGCAGTTCTGAACACTCTTTCTGTAGAAAATGCAAGTGGACATTCGGAGCGCTAAGAGGTTAATAGTGGAAAAAGGAATATATTCAAATATAAACTACACAGTAGCATTCTGTGAAAATTCTTCCTGTTCTGTGCATTCAACTAACAGAGTTGAACCTTACTTTTGATTGAGCCGTTCTGAAACACTCTTTCTGGAGAAACTGCAATTGGACATGCTAAGCGCTAAGAGGCCTACATTTTGAAAAAGAATATCTTCAAATAAAAACTACACAGATGCATTCTGTGAAACTTATTTCTGATCTGTAAATTCAGTTAACAGAGATAAAACATATTTTTGATTGAGCAGTTATGAAACACTCTTTTTGTAGAAAATGCAAGTGTAGATTCGGAGCGCTAAGAGGGTAATAATGGAAAAAGGAATGACTTCAAATATGAACTACACAGAATCTTTCGGTGAAACTTCTTTCTGATCTGTGCATTCAGCTAACAGAGTTAAACCATACTTTTGATTGAGCAGATCTGAACACTCTTTCTGTAGAAAATACAACTGGACATTTGGAGCGCTAAGAGCGTAGTAGTGGAAAAAGTAATATATTCATATATAAACTACACAGAAGCATTCTGTGAAACTTCTTTCTGATCTGAGCATTCAGCTAACAGAGTTAAACCATACTTTTGATTGAGCAGTTTTGAAACACTCTGTCTGTAGAAAATGCAACTGGACATTCGTAGCGCTAAGTGGGTAATAGTGGAAAAAAGAATATGTTCAAATATAAACTACACAGAAGCATTGTATGAAACTTCTTTCTGTTCTGTGCATTCAACTAACAGAGTTGAACCTTACTTTTGATTGAGCCGTTCTGAAACACTCTTTCTGTAGAAACTGCAATTGGACATTCTGAGCGCTAAGAGGCCTATATTGGGAAAAAGAATGTCTACAAATAAAAACTACACAGAAGAATTGTGTGAAACTTCTTTCTGTTCTGTTTGTTCAACTAAAAGAGTGGAACCTTAGTTTTGATTGAGCCGTTCTGAAACACTCTTTCTGTAGAAAATGCAAGTGGAGATTCGGAGCGCTAAGAGGGTAATAGTGGAAAAAGGAATATCTCCAAATATAAACTACACAGAATCATTCGGTGAAACTTCTTTCTGATCTGTGCATTCAGCTAACAGAGTTAAACCATACTTTTGATTGAGCAGATCTGAACTCTCTTTCTGTAGAAAATGCAACTGGACATTTGGAGCGCTAAGAGAGTAGTAGTGGAAAAAGGAATATATTCAAATATAAACTACACAGAAGCATTCTGTGAAACTTCTTTCTGATCTGAGCATTCAGCTAACAGAGTTAAACCATACTTTTGATTGAGCAGTTTTGAAACACTCTGTCTGTAGAAAATGCAACTGGACATTCGTAGCGCTAAGTGGGTAATAGTGGAAAAAAGAATATGTTCAAATATAAACTACACAGAAGCATTGTATGAAACTTCTTTCTGTTCTGTGCATTCAACTAACAGAGTTGAACCTTACTTTTGATTGAGCCTTTCTGAAACACTCTTTCTGTAGAAACTGCAATTGGACATTCTGAGCGCTAAGAGGCCTATATTGGGAAAAATAATATCTTCAAATAAAAACTACACAGAAGCATTGTGTGAAACTTATTTCTGATATGTTCATTAAGCTAACAGAGTTAAACCATACTTTTGATTGCGCAGTTCTGAACACTCTTTCTGTAGAAAATGCAAGTGGACATTCGGAGCGCTAAGAGGGTAATAGTGGAAAAAGGAATATATTCAAATATAAACTACACAGTAGCATTCTGTGAAAATTCTTTCTGTTCTGTGCATTCAACTAACAGAGTTGTACCTTACTTTTGATTGAGCCATTCTGAAACACTCTTTCTGTAGAAACAGCAATTGGACATGCTAAGCGCTAAGAGGCCTACATTGGGAAAAAGAATATCTTCAAATAAAAACTACACAGATGCATTCTGTGAAACTTATTTCTGATCTGTAAATTCAGTTAACAGAGATAAAACATATTTTTGATTGAGCAGTTATGAAACACTCCTTTGTAGAAAATGCAAGTGGAGATTCGGAGCGCTAAGAGGCTAATAGTGGAAAAAGGAATGTCTTCAAATATAAACTACACAGAATCATTCGGTGAAACTTCTTTCTGATCTGTGCATTCAGCTAACAGAGTTAAACCATACTTTTGATTGAGCAGATCTGAACACTCTTTCTGTAGAAAATGCAACTGGACATTTGGAGCGCTAAGAGCGTAGTAGTGGAAAAAGGAATATATTCAAATATAAACTACACAGAAGCATTCTGTGAAACGTCTTTCTGATCTGAGCATTCAGCTAACAGAGTTAAACCATACTTTTGATTGAGCAGTTTTGAAACACTCTGTCTGTAGAAAATGCAACTGGACATTCGTAGCGCTAAGTGCGTAATAGTGGAAAAAAGAATATGTTCAAATATAAACTACACAGAAGCATTGTATGAAACATCTTTCTGTTCTGTGCATTCAACTAACAGAGCTGAACCTTACTTTTGATTGAGCCGTTCTGAAACACTCTTTCTGTAGAAACTGCAATTGGACATTCTGAGCGCTAAGAGGCCTATATTGGGAAAAAGAATGTCTACAAATAAAAACTACACAGAAGAATTGTGTGAAACTTCTTTCTGTTCTGTTTGTTCAACTAAAAGAGTTGAACCTTAGTTTTGATTGAGCCGTTCTGAAACACTCTTTCTGTAGAAAATGCAAGTGGAGATTCGGAGCGCTAAGAGGGTAGTAGTGGAAAAAGGAATGTCTCCAAATATAAACTACACAGAATCATTCGGTGAAACTTCTTTCTGATCTGTGCATTCAGCTAACAGAGTTAAACCATACTTTTGATTGAGCAGATCTGAACTCTCTTTCTGTAGAAAATGCAACTGGACATTTGGAGCGCTAAGAGCGTAGTAGTGGAAAAAGGAATATATTCAAATATAAACTACACAGAAGCATTCTGTGAAACTTCTTTCTGATCTGAGCATTCAGCTAACAGAATTATACCATACTTTTGATTGAGCAGTTTTGAAACACTCTGTCTGTAGAAAATGCAACTGGACATTCTTAGCGCTAAGTGGGTAATAGTGGAAAAAAGAATATGTTCAAATATAAACTACACAGAAGCATTGTATGAAACTACTTTCTGTTCTGTGCATTCAACTAACAGAGTTGAACCTTACTTTTGATTGAGCCTTTCCGAAACACTCTTTCTGTAGAAACTGCAATTGGACATTCTGAGCGCTAAGAGGCCTATATTGGGAAAAATAATATCTTCAAATAAAAACTACACAGAAGCATTGTGTGAAACTTATTTCTGATATGTTCATTAAGCTAACAGAGTTAAACCATACTTTTGATTGCGCAGTTCTGAACACTCTTTCTGTAGAAAATGCAAGTGGACATTCGGAGCGCTAAGAGGGTAATAGTGGAAAAAGGAATATATTCTAATATAAACTACACAGTAGCATTCTGTGAAAATACTTCCTGTTCTGTGCATTCAACTAACAGAGTTGAACCTTACTTTTGATTGAGCCGTTCTGAAACACTCTTTCTGTAGAAACTGCAATTGGACATGCTAAGCGCTAAGAGGCCTACATTTTGAAAAAGAATATCTTCAAATAAAAACTACACAGATGCATTCTGTGAAACTTATTTCTGATCTGTAAATTCAGTTAACAGAGATAAAACATATTTTTGATTGAGCAGTTATGAAACACTCTTTTTGTAGAAAATGCAAGTGGAGATTCGGAGCGCTAAGAGGGTAATAGTGGAAAAAGGAATGTCTTCATATATAAACTACACAGAATCATTCGGTGAAACTTCTTTCTGATCTGTGCATTCAGCTAACAGAGTTAAACCATACTTTTGATTGAGCAGATCTGAACACTCTTTCTGTAGAAAATGCAACTGGACATTTGGAGCGCTAAAGCGTAGTAGTGGAAAAAGGAATATATTCAAATATAAACTACACAGAAGCATTCTGTGAAACTTCTTTCTGATCTGAGCATTCAGCTAACAGAGTTAAACCATACTTTTGATTGAGCAGTTTTGAAACACTCTGTCTGTAGAAAATGCAACTGGACATTCGAAGCGCTAAGTGGGTAATAGTGAAAAAAAGAATATGTTCAAATATAAACTACACAGAAGCATTGTATGAAACTTCTTTCTGTTCTGTGCATTCAACTAACAGAGTTGAACCTTAATTTTGATTGAGCCGTTCTGAAACACTCTTTCTGTAGAAACTGCAATTGGACATTCTGAGCGCTAAGAGGCCTATATTGGGAAAAAGAATGTCTACAAATAAAAACTACACAGAAGAATTGTGTGAAACTTCTTTCTGTTCTGTTTGTTCAACTAAAAGAGTGGAACCTTAGTTTTGATTGAGCCGTTCTGAAACACTCTTTCTGTAGAAAATGCAAGTGGAGATTCGGAGCGCTAAGAGGGTAATAGTGGAAAAAGGAATATCTCCAAATATAAACTACACAGAATCATTCGGTGAAACTTCTTTCTGATCTGTGCATTCAGCTAACAGAGTTAAACCATACTTTTGATTGAGCAGATCTGAACTCTCTTTCTGTAGAAAATGCAACTGGACATTTGGAGCGCTAAGAGAGTAGTAGTGGAAAAAGGAATATATTCAAATATAAACTACACAGAAGCATTCTGTGAAACTTCTTTCTGATCTGAGCATTCAGCTAACAGAGTTAAACCATACTTTTGATTGAGCAGTTTTGAAACACTCTGTCTGTAGAAAATGCAACTGGACATTCGTAGCGCTAAGTGGGTAATAGTGGAAAAAAGAATATGTTCAAATATAAACTACACAGAAGCATTGTATGAAACTTCTTTCTGTTCTGTGCATTCAACTAACAGAGTTGAACCTTACTTTTGATTGAGCCTTTCTGAAACACTCTTTCTGTAGAAACTGCAATTGGACATTCTGAGCGCTAAGAGGCCTATATTGGGAAAAATAATATCTTCAAATAAAAACTACACAGAAGCATTGTGTGAAACTTATTTCTGATATGTTCATTAAGCTAACAGAGTTAAACCATACTTTTGATTGCGCAGTTCTGAACACTCTTTCTGTAGAAAATGCAAGTGGACATTCGGAGCGCTAAGAGGGTAATAGTGGAAAAAGGAATATATTCAAATATAAACTACACAGTAGCATTCTGTGAAAATTCTTTCTGTTCTGTGCATTCAACTAACAGAGTTGAACCTTACTTTTGATTGAGCCATTCTGAAACACTCTTTCTGTAGAAACAGCAATTGGACATGCTAAGCGCTAAGAGGCCTACATTGGGAAAAAGAATATCTTCAAATAAAAACTACACAGATGCATTCTGTGAAACTTATTTCTGATCTGTAAATTCAGTTAACAGAGATAAAACAAATTTTGATTGAGCAGTTATGAAACACTCCTTTGTAGAAAATGCAAGTGGAGATTCGGAGCGCTAAGAGGCTAATAGTGGAAAAAGGAATGTCTTCAAATATAAACTACACAGAATCATTCGGTGAAACTTCTTTCTGATCTGTGCATTCAGCTAACAGAGTTAAACCATACTTTTGATTGAGCAGATCTGAACACTCTTTCTGTAGAAAATGCAACTGGACATTTGGAGCGCTAAGAGCGTAGTAGTGGAAAAAGGAATATATTCAAATATAAACTACACAGAAGCATTCTGTGAAACGTCTTTCTGATCTGAGCATTCAGCTAACAGAGTTAAACCATACTTTTGATTGAGCAGTTTTGAAACACTCTGTCTGTAGAAAATGCAACTGGACATTCGTAGCGCTAAGTGCGTAATAGTGGAAAAAAGAATATGTTCAAATATAAACTACACAGAAGCATTGTATGAAACAACTTTCTGTTCTGTGCATTCAACTAACAGAGCTGAACCTTACTTTTGATTGAGCCGTTCTGAAACACTCTTTCTGTAGAAACTGCAATTGGACATTCTGAGCGCTAAGAGGCCTATATTGGGAAAAAGAATGTCTACAAATAAAAACTACACAGAAGAATTGTGTGAAACTTCTTTCTGTTCTGTTTGTTCAACTAAAAGAGTTGAACCTTAGTTTTGATTGAGCCGTTCTGAAACACTCTTTCTGTAGAAAATGCAAGTGGAGATTCGGAGCGCTAAGAGGGTAGTAGTGGAAAAAGGAATGTCTCCAAATATAAACTACACAGAATCATTCGGTGAAACTTCTTTCTGATCTGTGCATTCAGCTAACAGAGTTAAACCATACTTTTGATTGAGCAGATCTGAACTCTCTTTCTGTAGAAAATGCAACTGGACATTTGGAGCGCTAAGAGCGTAGTAGTGGAAAAAGGAATATATTCAAATATAAACTACACAGAAGCATTCTGTGAAACTTCTTTCTGATCTGAGCATTCAGCTAACAGAATTATACCATACTTTTGATTGAGCAGTTTTGAAACACTCTGTCTGTAGAAAATGCAACTGGACATTCTTAGCGCTAAGTGGGTAATAGTGGAAAAAAGAATATGTTCAAATATAAACTACACAGAAGCATTGTATGAAACTACTTTCTGTTCTGTGCATTCAACTAACAGAGTTGAACCTTACTTTTGATTGAGCCGTTCTGAAACACTCTTTCTGTAGAAACTGCAATTGGACATGCTAAGCGCTAAGAGGCCTACATTTTGAAAAAGAATATCTTCAAATTAAAACTACACAGATGCATTCTGTGAAACTTATTTCTGATCTGTAAATTCAGTTAACAGAGATAAAACATATTTTTGATTGAGCAGTTATGAAACACTCTTTTTGTAGAAAATGCAAGTGGAGATTCGGAGCGCTAAGAGGGTAATAGTGGAAAAAGGAATGTCTTCAAATATAAACTACACAGAATCATTCGGTGAAACTTCTTTCTGATCTGTGCATTCAGCTAACAGAGTTAAACCATACTTTTGATTGAGCAGATCTGAACACTCTTTCTGTAGAAAATGCAACTGGACATTTGGAGCGCTAAGAGCGTAGTAGTGGAAAAAGGAATATATTCATATATAAACTACACAGAAGCATTCTGTGAAACTTCTTTCTGATCTGAGCATTCAGCTAACAGAGTTAAACCATACTTTTGATTGAGCAGTTTTGAAACACTCTGTCTGTAGAAAATGCAACTGGACATTCGTAGCGCTAAGTGGGTAATAGTGGAAAAAAGTATATGTTCAAATATAAACTACACAGAAGCATTGTATGAAACTTCATTCTGTTCTGTGCATTCAACTAACAGAGTTGAACCTTACTTTTGATTGAGCCGTTCTGAAACACTCTTTCTGTAGAAACTGCTATTGGACATTCTGAGCGCTAAGAGGCCTATATTGGGAAAAAGAATGTCTACAAATAAAAACTACACAGAAGAATTGTTTGAAACTTCTTTCTGTTCTCTTTGTTCAACTAAAAGAGTTGAACCTTAGTTTTGATTGAGCCGTTCTGAAACACTCTTTCTGTAGAAAATGCAAGTGGAGATTCGGAGCGCTAAGAGGGTAATAGTGGAAAAAGGAATGTCTCCAAATATAAACTACACAGAATCATTCGGTGAAACTTCTTTCTGATCTGTGCATTCAGCTAACAGAGTTAAAACATACTTTTGATTGAGCAGATCTGAACTCTCTTTCTGTAGAAAATGCAACTGGACATTTGGAGCGCTAAGAGAGTAGTAGTGGAAAAAGGAATATATTCAAATATAACCTACACAGAAGCATTCTGTGAAACTTCTTTCTGATCTGAGCATTCAGCTAACAGAGTTAAACCATACTTTTGATTGAGCAGTTTTGAAACACTCTGTCTGTAGAAAATGCAACTGGACATTCGTAGCGCTAAGTGGGTAATAGTGGAAAAAAGAATATGTTCAAATATAAACTACACAGAAGCATTGTATGAAACTTCTTTCTGTTCTGTGCATTCAACTAACAGAGTTGAACCTTTCTTTTGATTGAGCACATCCGAAACACTCTTTCTGTAGAAACTGCAATTGGACATTCTGAGCGCTAAGAGGCCTATATTGGGAAAAATAATATCTTCAAATAAAAACTACACAGAAGCATTGTGTGAAACTTATTTCTGATATGTTCATTAAGCTAACAGAGTTAAACCATACTTTTGATTGCGCAGTTCTGAACACTCTTTCTGTAGAAAATGCAAGTGGACATTCGGAGCGCTAAGAGGGTAATAGTGGAAAAAGGAATATATTCAAATATAAACTGCACAGTAGCATTCTGTGAAAATTCTTCCTGTTCTGTGCATTCAACTTACAGAGATGAACCTTACTTTTGATTGAGCCGTTCTGAAACACTCTTTCTGTAGAAACTGCAATTGGACATGCTAAGCGCTAAGAGGCCTACATTTTGAAAAAGAATATCTTCAAATAAAAACTACACAGATGCATTCTGTGAAACTTATTTCTGATCTGTAAATTCAGTTAACAGAGATAAAACATATTTTTGATTGATCAGTTATGAAACACTCTTTTTGTAGAAAATGCAAGTGGAGATTCGGAGCGCTAAGAGGGTAATAGTCGAAAAAGGAATGTCTTCAAATATAAACTACACAGAATCATTCAGTGAAACTTCTTTCTGATCTGTGCATTCAGCTAACAGAGTTAAACCATACTTTTGATTGAGCAGATCTGAACACTCTTTCTGTAGAAAATGCAACTGGACATTTGGAGCGCTAAGAGCGTAGTAGTGGAAAAAGGAATATATTCAAATATAAACTACACAGAAGCATTCTGTGAAACTTCTTTCTGATGTGAGCATTCAGCTAACAGAGTTAAACCATACTTTTGATTGAGCAGTTTTGAAACACTCTGTCTGTAGAAAATGCAACTGGACATTCGTAGCGCTAAGTGGGTAATAGTGGAAAAAAGAATATGTTCAAATATAAACTACACAGAAGCATTGTATGAAACTTCTTTCTGTTCTGTGCATTCAACTAACAGAGTTGAACCTTACTTTTGATTGAGCCGTTCTGAAACACTCTTTCTGTAGAAACTGCAATTGGACATTCTGAGCGCTAAGAGGCCTATATTGGGAAAAAGAATGTCTACAAATAAAAACTACAGAGAAGAATTGTGTGAAACTTCTTTCTGTTCTGTTTGTTCAACTAAAAGAGTTGAACCTTAGTTTTGATTGAGCCGTTCTGAAACACTCTTTCTGTAGAAAATGCAAGTGGAGATTCGGAGCGCTAAGAGGGTAATAGTGGAAAAAGGAATGTCTCCAAATATAAACTCCACAGAATCATTCGGTGAAACTTCTTTCTGATCTGTGCATTCAGCTAACAGAGTTAAACCATACTATTGATTGAGCAGATCTGAACTCTCTTTCTGTAGAAAATGCAACTGGACATTTGGAGCGCTAAGAGAGTAGTAGTGGAAAAAGGAATATATTCAAATATAAACTACACAGAAGCATTCTGTGAAACTTCTTTCTGATCTGAGCATTCAGCTAACAGAGTTAAACCATACTTTTGATTGAGCAGTTTTGAAACACTCTGTCTGTAGAAAATGCAACTGGACATTCGTAGCGCTAAGTGGGTAATAGTGGAAAAAAGAATATGTTCAAATATAAACTACACAGAAGCATTGTATGAAACTTCTTTCTGTTCTGTGCATTCAACTAACAGAGTTGAACCTTACTTTTGATTGAGCCTTTCTGAAACTCTCTTTCTGTAGAAACTGCAATTGGACATTCTGAGCGCTAAGAGGCCTATATTGGGAAAAATAATATCTTCAAATAAAAACTACACAGAAGCATTGTGTGAAACTTATTTCTGATATGTTCATTAAGCTAACAGAGTTAAACCATACTTTTGATTGCGCAGTTCTGAACACTCTTTCTGTAGAAAATGCAAGTGGACATTCGGAGCGCTAAGAGGGTAATAGTGGAAAAAGGAATATATTCAAATATAAACTACACAGTAGCATTCTGTGAAAATTCTTCCTGTTCTGTGCATTCAACGAACAGATTTGAACCTTACTTTTGATTGAGCCGTTCTGAAACACTCTTTCTGTAGAAACTGCAATTGGACATGCTAAGCGCTAAGAGGCCTACATTTTGAAAAAGAATAACTTCAAATAAAAACCACACAGATGCATTCTGTGAAACTTATTTCTGATCTGTAAATTCAGTTAACAGAGATAAAACATATTTTTGATTGAGCAGTTATGAAACACTCTTTTTGTAGAAAATGCAAGTGGAGATTCAGAGCGCTAAGAGGGTAATAGTGGAAAAAGGAATGTCTTCAAATATAAACTACACAGAATCATTCGGTGAAACTTCTTTCTGATCTGTGCATTCAGCTAACAGAGTTAAACCATAATTTTGATTGAGCAGATCTGAACACTCTTTCTGTAGAAAATGCAACTGGACATTTGGAGCGCTAAGAGCGTAGTAGTGGAAAAAGGAATATATTCAAATATAAACTACACAGAAGCATTCTGTGAAACTTCTTTCTGATCTGAGCATTCAGCTAACAGAGTTAAACCATACTTTTGATTGAGCAGTTTTGAAACACTCTGTCTGTAGAAAATGCAACTGGACATTCGTAGCGCTAAGTGGGTAATAGTGGAAAAAAGAATATGTTCAAATATAAACTACACAGAAGCATTGTATGAAACTTCTTTCTGTTCTGTGCATTCAACTAACAGAGTTGAACCTTACTTTTGATTGAGCCGTTCTGAAACACTCTTTCTGTAGAAACTGCAATTGGACATTCTGAGCGCTAAGAGGCCTATATTGGGAAAAAGAATGTCTACAAATAAAAACTACACAGAAGAATTGTGTGAAACTTCTTTCTGTTCTGTTTGTTCAACTAAAAGAGTTGAACCTTAGTTTTGATTGAGCCGTTCTGAAACACTCTTTCTGTAGAAAATGCAAGTGGAGATTCGGAGCGCTAAGAGGGTAATAGTGGAAAAAGGAATGTCTCCAAATATAAACTACACAGAATCATTCGGTGAAACTTCTTTCTGATCTGTGCATTCAGCTAACAGAGTTAAACCATAATTTTGATTCAGCAGATCTGAACTCTCTTTCTGTAGAAAATGCAACTGGACATTTGGAGCGCTAAGAGAGTAGTAGTGGAAAAAGGAATATATTCAAATATGAACTACACAGAAGCATTCTGTGAAACTTCTTTCTGATCTGAGCATTCAGCTAACAGAGTTAAACCATACTTTTGATTGAGCAGTTTTGAAACACTCTGTCTGTAGAAAATGCAACTGGACATTCGTAGCGCTAAGTGGGTAATAGTGGAAAAAAGAATATGTTCAAATATAAACTACACGGAAGCATTGTATGAAACTTCTTTCTGTTCTGTGCATTCAACTAACAGAGTTGAACCTTACTTTTGATTGAGCCTTTCTGAAACACTCTTTCTGTAGAAACTGCAATTGGATATTCTGAGCGCTAAGAGACCTTTATTGGGAAAAATAATATCTTCAAATAAAAACTACACAGAAGCATTGTGTGAAACTTATTTCTGATATATTCATTAAGCTAACAGAGTTATACCATACTTTTGATTGCGCAGTTCTGAACACTCTTTCTGTAGAAAATGCAAGTGGACATTCGGAGCGCTAATAGGGTAATAGTGGAAAAAGGAATATATTCAAATATAAACTACACAGTAGCATTCTGTGAAAATTCTTCCTGTTCTGTGCATTCAACTAACAGAATTGAACCTTACTTTTGATTGAGCCGTTCTGAAACACTCTTTCTGTAGAAACTGCAATTGGACATGCTAAGCGCTAAGAGGCCTACATTTTGAAAAAGAATATCTTCAAATAAAAACTACACAGATGCATTCTGTGAAACATATTTCTGATCTGTAAATTCAGTTAACAGAGATAAAACATATTTTTGATTGAGCAGTTATGAAACACTCTTTTTGTAGAAAATGCAAGTGGAGATTCGGAGCGCTAAGAGGGTAATAGTGGAAAAAGGAATGTCTTCAAATATAAACTACACAGAATCATTCGGTGAAACTTCTTTCTGATCTGTGCATTCAGCTAACAGAGTTAAACCATACTTTTGATTGAGCAGATCTGAACACTCTTTCTGTAGAAAATGCAACTGGACATTTGGAGCGCTAAGAGCGTAGTAGTGGAAAAAGGAACATATTCAAATATAAACTACACAGAAGCATTCTGTGAAACTTCTTTCTGATCTGAGCATTCAGCTAACAGAGTTAAACCATACTTTTGATTGAGCAGTTTTGAAACACTCTGTCTGTAGAAAATGCAACTGGACATTCGTAGCGCTAAGTGGGTAATAGTGGAAAAAAGAATATGTTCAAATATAAACTACACAGAAGCATTGTATGAAACTTCTTTCTGTTCTGTGCATTCAACTAACAGAGTTGAACCTTACTTTTGATTGAGCCGTTCTGAAACACTCTTTCTGTAGAAACTGCAATTGGACATTCTGAGCGCTAAGAGGCCTATATTGGGAAAAAGAATGTCTACAAATAAAAACTACACAGAAGAATTGTGTGAAACTTCTTTCTGTTCTGTTTGTTCAACTAAAAGAGTTGAACCTTAGTTTTGATTGAGCCGTTCTGAAACACTCTTTCTGTGGAAAATGCAAGTGGAGATTCGGAGCGCTAAGAGGGTAATAGTGGAAAAAGGAATGTCTCCAAATATAAACTACACAGAATCATTCGGTGAAACTACTTTCTGATCTGTGCATTCAGCTAACAGAGTTAAACCATAATTTTGATTGAGCAGATCTGAACACTCTTTCTGTAGAAAATGCAACTGGACATTTGGAGCGCTAAGAGCGTAGTAGTGGAAAAAGGAATATATTCAAATATAAACTACACAGAAGCATTCTGTGAAACTTCTTTCTGATCTGAGCATTCAGCTAACAGAGTTAAACCATACTTTTGATTGAGCAGTTTTGAAACACTCTGTCTGTAGAAAATGCAACTGGACATTCGTAGCGCTAAGTGGGTAATAGTGGAAAAAAGAATATGTTCAAATATAAACTACACAGAAGCATTGTATGAAACTTCTTTCTGTTCTGTGCATTCAACTAACAGAGTTGAACCTTACTTTTGATTGAGCCGTTCTGAAACACTCTTTCTGTAGAAACTGCAATTGGACATTCTGAGCGCTAAGAGGCCTATATTGGGAAAAAGAATGTCTACAAATAAAAACTACACAGAAGAATTGTGTGAAACTTCTTTCTGTTCTGTTTGTTCAACTAAAAGAGTTGAACCTTAGTTTTGATTGAGCCGTTCTGAAACACTCTTTCTGTAGAAAATGCAAGTGGAGATTCGGAGCGCTAAGAGGGTAATAGTGGAAAAAGGAATGTCTCCAAATATAAACTACACAGAATCATTCGGTGAAACTTCTTTCTGATCTGTGCATTCAGCTAACAGAGTTAAACCATAATTTTGATTCAGCAGATCTGAACTCTCTTTCTGTAGAAAATGCAACTGGACATTTGGAGCGCTAAGAGAGTAGTAGTGGAAAAAGGAATATATTCAAATATGAACTACACAGAAGCATTCTGTGAAACTTCTTTCTGATCTGAGCATTCAGCTAACAGAGTTAAACCATACTTTTGATTGAGCAGTTTTGAAACACTCTGTCTGTAGAAAATGCAACTGGACATTCGTAGCGCTAAGTGGGTAATAGTGGAAAAAAGAATATGTTCAAATATAAACTACACGGAAGCATTGTATGAAACTTCTTTCTGTTCTGTGCATTCAACTAACAGAGTTGAACCTTACTTTTGATTGAGCCTTTCTGAAACACTCTTTCTGTAGAAACTGCAATTGGATATTCTGAGCGCTAAGAGACCTTTATTGGGAAAAATAATATCTTCAAATAAAAACTACACAGAAGCATTGTGTGAAACTTATTTCTGATATATTCATTAAGCTAACAGAGTTATACCATACTTTTGATTGCGCAGTTCTGAACACTCTTTCTGTAGAAAATGCAAGTGGACATTCGGAGCGCTAATAGGGTAATAGTGGAAAAAGGAATATATTCAAATATAAACTACACAGTAGCATTCTGTGAAAATTCTTCCTGTTCTGTGCATTCAACTAACAGAATTGAACCTTACTTTTGATTGAGCCGTTCTGAAACACTCTTTCTGTAGAAACTGCAATTGGACATGCTAAGCGCTAAGAGGCCTACATTTTGAAAAAGAATATCTTCAAATAAAAACTACACAGATGCATTCTGTGAAACATATTTCTGATCTGTAAATTCAGTTAACAGAGATAAAACATATTTTTGATTGAGCAGTTATGAAACACTCTTTTTGTAGAAAATGCAAGTGGAGATTCGGAGCGCTAAGAGGGTAATAGTGGAAAAAGGAATGTCTTCAAATATAAACTACACAGAATCATTCGGTGAAACTTCTTTCTGATCTGTGCATTCAGCTAACAGAGTTAAACCATACTTTTGATTGAGCAGATCTGAACACTCTTTCTGTAATAAATGCAACTGGACATTTGGAGCGCTAAGAGCGTAGTAGTGGAAAAAGGAACATATTCAAATATAAACTACACAGAAGCATTCTGTGAAACTTCTTTCTGATCTGAGCATTCAGCTAACAGAGTTAAACCATACTTTTGATTGAGCAGTTTTGAAACACTCTGTCTGTAGAAAATGCAACTGGACATTCGTAGCGCTAAGTGGGTAATAGTGGAAAAAAGAATATGTTCAAATATAAACTACACAGAAGCATTGTATGAAACTTCTTTCTGTTCTGTGCATTCAACTAACAGAGTTGAACCTTACTTTTGATTGAGCCGTTCTGAAACACTCTTTCTGTAGAAACTGCAATTGGACATTCTGAGCGCTAAGAGGCCTATATTGGGAAAAAGAATGTCTACAAATAAAAACTACACAGAAGAATTGTGTGAAACTTCTTTCTGTTCTGTTTGTTCAACTAAAAGAGTTGAACCTTAGTTTTGATTGAGCCGTTCTGAAACACTCTTTCTGTGGAAAATGCAAGTGGAGATTCGGAGCGCTAAGAGGGTAATAGTGGAAAAAGGAATGTCTCCAAATATAAACTACACAGAATCATTCGGTGAAACTACTTTCTGATCTGTGCATTCAGCTAACAGAGTTAAACCATACTTTTGATTGAGCAGATCTGAACTCTCTTTCTGTAGAAAATGCAACTTGACATTTATAGCGCTAAGAGATTAGTAGTGGAAAAAGGAATATATTCAAATATAAACTACACAGAAGCATTCTGTGAAACTTCTTTCTGATCTGAGCATTCAGCTAACAGAGATAAACCATACTTTTGATTGAGCAGTTTTGAAACACTCTGTCTGTAGAAAATGCAACTGGACATTCGTAGCGCTAAGTGGGTATTAGTGGAAAAAAGAATATGTTCAAATATAAACTACACGGAAGCATTGTATGAAACATCTTTCTGTTCTGTGCATTCAACTAACAGAGTTGAACCTTACTTTGATTGAGCCTTTCTGAAACACTCTTTCTGTAGAAACTGCAATTGGACATTCTGAGCGCTAAGAGGCCTATATTGGGAAAAATAATATCTTCAAATAAAAACTACACAGAAGCATTGTGTGAAACTTATTTCTGATATGTTCATTAAGCTAACAGAGTTAAACCATACTTTTGATTGCGCAGTTCTGAACTCTCTTTCTGTAGAAAATGCAAGTGGACATTCGGAGCGCTAAGAGGGTAATAGTGGAAAAAGGAATATATTCAAATATAAACTACACAGTAGCATTCTGTGAAAATTCTTTCTGTTCTGTGCATTCAACTAACAGAGTTGAACCTTACTTTTGATTCAGCCGTTCTGAAACACTCTTTCTGTAGAAACTGCAATTGGACATGCTAAGAGCTAAGAGGCCTACATTTTGAAAAATAATATCTTCAAATAAAACCTACACAGATGCATTCTGTGAAACTTATTTCTGATCTGTAAATTTAGTTAACAGAGAAAAAACATATTTTTGATTGAGCAGTTATGAAACACTCTTTTTGTAGAAAATGCAAGTGGAGATTCGGAGCGCTAAGAGGGTAATAGTGGAAAAAGGAATGTCTTCAAATATAAACTACACAGAATCATTCGGTGAAACTTCTTTCTGATCTGTGCATTCAGCTAACAGAGTTTAACCATACTTTTGATTGAGCAGATCTGAACACTCTTTCTGTAGAAAATGCAACTGGACATTTGGAGCGCTAAGAGCGTAGTAGTGGAAAAAGGAACATATTCAAATATAAACTACACAGAAGCATTCTGTGAAACTTCTTTCTGATCTGAGCATTCAGCTAACAGAGTTAAACCATACTTTTGATTGAGCAGTTTTGAAACACTCTGTCTGTAGAAAATGCAACTGGACATTCGTAGCGCTAAGTGGGTAATAGTGGAAAAAAGAATATGTTCAAATATAAACTACACAGAAGCATTGTATGAAACTTCTTTCTGTTCTGTGCATTCAACTAACAGAGTTGAACCTTACTTTTGATTGAGCCGTTCTGAAACACTCTTTCTGTAGAAACTGCAATTGGACATTCTGAGCGCTAAGAGGCCTATATTGGGAAAAAGAATGTCTACAAATAAAAAATACAGAAGAATTGTGTGAAACTTCTTTCTGTTCTGTTTGTTCAACTAAAAGAGTTGAACCTTAGTTTTGATTGAGCCGTTCTGAAACACTCTTTCTGTAGAAAATGCAAGTGGAGATTCGGAGCGCTAAGAGGGTAATAGTGGAAAAGGGAATGTCTCCAAATATAAACTACACAGAATCATTCGGTGAAACTTCTTTCTGATCTGTGCATTCAGCTAACAGAGTTAAACCATACTTTTGATTGAGCAGATCTGAACTCTCTTTCTGTAGAAAATGCAACTTGATATTTATAGCGCTAAGAGATTAGTAGTGGAAAAAGGAATATATTCAAATATAAACTACACAGAAGCATTCTGTGAAACTTCTTTCTGATCTGAGCATTCAGCTAACAGAGTTAAACCATACTTTTGATTGAGCAGTTTTGAAACACTCTGTCTGTAGAAAATGCAACTGGACATTCTTAGCGCTAAGTGGGTAATAGTGGAAAAAAGAATATGTTCAAATATAAACTACAGAGAAGCATTGTATGAAACTTCTTTCTGTTCTGTGCATTCAACTAACAGAGTTGAACCTTACTTTTGATTGAGCCTTTCTGAAACACTCTTTCTGTAGAAACTGCAATTGGACATTCTGAGCGCTAAGAGGCCTATATTGGGAAAAATAATATCTTCAAATAAAAACTACACAGAAGCATTGTGTGAAACTTCTTTCTGATATGTTCATTAAGCTAACAGAGTTAAACCATATTTTGATTGCGCAGTTCTGAACACTCTTTCTGTAGATAATGCAAGTGGACATTCGGAGCGCTAAGAGGGTAATAGTGGAAAAAGGAATATATTCAAATATAAACTACACAGTAGCATTCTGTGAAAATTCTTCCTGATCTGTACAGTCAACTAACAGAGTTGAACCTTACTTTTGATTGAGCCGTTCTGAAACACTCTTTCTGTAGAAACTGCAATTGGACATGCTAAGCGCTAAGAGGTCTACATTTTGAAAAAGAATATCTTCAAATAAAAACTACACAGATGCATTCTGTGAAACTTATTTCTGATCTGTAAATTCAGTTAACAGAGATAAAACATATTTTTGATTGAGCAGTTATGAAACACTCTTTTTGTAGAAAATGCAAGTGGAGATTCGGAGCGCTAAGAGGGTAATAGTGGAAAAAGGAATGTCTTCAAATATAAACTAAACAGAATCATTCGGTGAAACTTCTTTCTGATCTGTGCATTCAGCTAACAGAGTTAAACCATACTTTTGATTGAGCAGATCTGAACACTCTTTCTGTAGAAAATGCAACTGGACATTTGGAGCGCTAAGAGCGTAGTAGTGGAAAAAGGAATATATTCAAATATAAACTACACAGAAGCATTCTGTGAAACTACTTTCTGATCTGAGCATTCAGCTAACAGAGTTAAACCATACTTTTGATTGAGCTGTTTTGAAACACTCTGTCTGTAGAAAATGCAACTGGACATTCGTAGCGCTAAGTGGGTAATAGTGGAAAAAAGATTATGTTCAAATATAAACTACACAGAAGCATTGTATGAAACTTCTTTCTGTTCTGTGCATTCAACTAACGGAGTTGAACCTTACTTTTGATTGAGCCGTTCTGAAACACTCTTTCTGTAGAAACTGCAATTGGACATTCTGAGCGCTAAGAGGCCTATATTGGGAAAAAGAATGTCTACAAATAAAAACTACACAGAAGAATTGTGTGAAACTTCTTTCTGTTCTGTTTGTTCAACTAAAAGAGTTGAACCTTAGTTTTGATTGTGCCGTTCTGAAACACTCTTTCTGTAGAAAATGCAAGTGGAGATTCGGAGCGCTAAGAGGGTAATAGTGGAAAAAGGAATGTCTCCAAATATAAACTACACAGAATCATTCGGTGAAACTTCTTTCTGATCTGTGCATTCAGCTAACAGAGTTAAACCATACTTTTGATTGAGCAGATCTGAACTCTCTTTCTGTAGAAAATGCAACTGGACATTTGGAGCGCTAAGAGATTAGTAGTGGAAAAAGGAATATATTCAAATATAAACTACACAGAAGCATTCTGTGAAACTTCTTTCTGATCTGAGCATTCAGCTAACAGAGTTAAACCATACTTTTGATTGAGCAGTTTTGAAACACTCTGTCTGTAGAAAATGCAACTGGACATTCGTAGCGCTAAGTGGGTAATAGTGGAAAAAAGAATATGTTCAAATATAAACTACACAGAAGCATTGTATGAAACTTCTTTCTGGTCTGTGCATTCAACTAACAGAGTTGAACCT
Source organism: Symphalangus syndactylus (assembly GCF_028878055.3). Lineage (NCBI taxonomy): Eukaryota > Metazoa > Chordata > Mammalia > Primates > Hylobatidae > Symphalangus > Symphalangus syndactylus. Next base: position 4,361,023 of record NC_072445.2, on the reverse strand, counting down.
TACTTTTGATTGAGCCTTTCTGAAACACTCTTTCTGTAGAAACTGCAATTGGACATTCTGAGCGCTAAGAGGCCTATATTGGGAAAAATAATATCTTCAAATAAAAACTACACAAAAGCATTGTGTGAAACTTATTTCTGATATGTTCATTAAGCTAACAGAGTTAAACCATACTTTTGATTGCGCAGTTCTGAACACTCTTTCTGTAGAAAATGCAAGTGGATATTCGGAGCGCTAAGAGGGTAATAATGGAAAAAGGAATATATTCAAATATATACTACACAGTAGCATTCTGTGAAAATTCTTTCTGTTCTGTGCATTCAACTAACAGAGTTGAACCTTACTTTTGATTGAGCCGTTCTGAAACACTCTTTCTGTAGAAACTGCAATTGGACATGCTAAGCGCTAAGAGGCCTACATTTTGAAAAAGAATATCTTCAAATAAAAACTACACAGATGCATTCTGTGAAACTTATTTCTGATCTGTAAATTCAGTTAACAGAGATAAAACATATTTTTGATTGAGCAGTTATGAAACACTCTTTTTGTAGAAAATGCAAGTGGAGATTCGGAGCGCTAAGGGGGTAATAGTGGAAAAAGGAATGTCTTCAAATATAAACTACACAGAATCATTTGGTGAAACTTCTTTCTGATCTGTGCATTCAGCTAACAGAGTTAAACCATACTTTTGATTGAGCAGATCTGAACACTCTTTCTGTAGAAAATGCAACTGGACATTTCGAGCGCTAAGAGCGTAGTAGTGGAAAAAGGAATATATTCAAATATAAACTACACAGAAGCATTCTGTGAAACTTCTTTCTGATCTGAGCATTCAGCTAACAGAGTTAAACCATACTTTTGATTGAGCAGTTTTGAAACACTCTGTCTGTAGAAAATGCAACTGGACATTCGTAGCGCTAAGTGGGTAATAGTGGAAAAAAGAATATGTTCAAATATAAACTACACAGAAGTATTGTATGAAACTTCTTTCCGTTCTGTGCATTCAACTAACAGAGTTGAACCTTACTTTTGATTGAGCCGTTCTGAAACACTCTTTCTGTAGAAACTGCAATTGGACATTCTGAGCGCTAAGAGGCCTATATTGGGAAAAAGAATGTCTACAAATAAAAACTACACAGAAGAATTGTGTGAAACTTCTTTCTGTTCTGTTTGTTCAACTAAAAGAGTTGAACCTTAGTTTTGATTGAGCCGTTCTGAAACACTCTTTCTGTAGAAAATGCAAGTGGAGATTCGGAGCGCTAAGAGGGTAATAGTGGAAAAAGGATTGTCTCCAAATATAAACTACACAGAATCATTCTGTGAAACTTCTTTCTGAACTGTGCATTCAGCTAACAGAGTTAAAGCATACTTTTGATTGAGCAGATCTGAACTCTCTTTCTGTAGAAAATGCAACTGGACATTTGGAGCGCTAAGAGAGTAGTAGTGGAAAAAGTAATATATTCAAATATAAACTACACAGAAGCATTCTGTGAAACTTCTTTCTGTTCTGAGCATTCAGCAAACAGAGTTAAACCATACTTTTGATTGAGCAGTTTTGAAACACTCTGTCTGTAGAAAATGCAACTGGACATTCGTAGCGCTAAGTGGGTAATTGTGGAAAAAAGAATATGTTCAAATATAAACTACACAGAAGCAGTGTATGAAACTCCTTTCTGTTCTGTGCATTCAACTAACAGAGTTGAACCTTACTTTTGATTGAGCCTTTCTGAAACACTCTTTCTGTAGAAACTGCAATTGGACATTCTGAGCGCTAAGAGGCCTATATTGGGAAAAAAAATATCTTCAAATAAAAACTACTCAGAAGCATTGTGTGAAACTTATTTCTGATATGTTCATTAAGCTAACAGAGTTAAACCATACTTTTGATTGCGCAGTTCTGAACACTCTTTCTGTAGAAAATGCAAGTGGACATTCGGAGCGCTAAGAGGGTAATAGTGGAAAAAGGAATATATTCAAATTTAAACTACACAGTAGCATTCTGTGAAAATTCTTTCTGTTCTGTGCATTCAACTAACAGATTTGAACCTTACTTTTGATTGAGCCGTTCTGAAACACTCTTTCTGTAGAAACTGCAATTGGACATGCTAAGCACTAAGAGGCCAACATTGGGAAAAACAATATCTTCAAATAAAAACTACACAGATACATTCTGTGAAACTTATTTCTGATCTGTAAATTCAGTTAACAGAGATAATACATATTTTTGATTGAGCAGTTATGAAACACTCTTTTTGTAGAAAATGCAAGTGGAGATTCGGAGCGCTAAGAGGGTAATAGTGGAAAAAGTAATGTCTTCAAATATAAACTACACAGTATCATTCGGTGAAACTTCTTTCTGATCTGTGCATTCAGCTAACAGAGTTAAACCATACTTTTGATTGAGGAGATCTGAACACTCTTTCTGTAGAAAATGCAACTGAACATTTGGAGCGCTAAGAGTGTAGTAGTGGAAAAAGGAATATATTCAAATATAAACTACACAGAAGCATTCTGTGAAACTTCTTTCTGATCTGAGCATTCAGCTAACAGAGTTAAACCATACTTTTGATTGAGCAGTTTTGAAACACTCTGTCTGTAGAAAATGCAACTGGACATTCGTAGCGCTAAGTGGGTAATAGTGGAAAAAAGAATATGTTCAAATATAAACTACACAGAAGCATTGTATGAAACTTCTTTCTGTTCTGTGCATTCAACTAACAGAGTTGAACCTTACTTTTGATTGAGCCGTTCTGAAACACTCTTTCTGTAGAAACTGCAATTGGACATTCTGAGCGCTAAGAGGCCTATATTGGGAAAAAGAATGTCTACAAATAAAAACTACACAGAAGAATTGTGTGAAACTTCTTTCTGTTCTGTTTGTTCAACTAAAAGAGTTGAACCTTAGTTTTGATTGAGCCGTTCTGAAACACTCTTTCTGTAGAAAATGCAAGTGGAGATTCGGAGCGCTAAGAGGGTAATAGTGGAAAAAGGAATGTCTCCAAATATAAACTACACAGAATCATTCTGTGAAACTTCTTTCTGATCTGTGCATTCAGCTAACAGAGTTAAACCATACTTTTGATTGAGCAGATCTGAACTCTCTTTCTGTAGAAAATGCAACTGGACCTTTGGAGCGCTAAGAGAGTAGTAGTGGAAAAAGGAATATATTCAAATATAAACTACACAGAAGCATTCTGTGAAACTTCTTTCTGATCTGAGAATTCAGCTAACCGAGTTAAACCATACTTTTGATTGAGCAGTTCTGAAACACTCTGTCTGTAGAAAATGCAACTGGACATTCGTAGAGCTAAGTGGGTAATAGTGGAAAAAAGAATATGTTCAAATATAAACTACACAGAAGCATTGTATGAAACTTCTTTCTGTTCTGTGCATTCAACTAACAGAGCTGAACCTTACTTTTGATTGAGCCTTTCTGAAACACTCTTTCTTTAGAAACTGCAATTGGACATTCTGAGCGCTAAGAGGCCTATATTGGGAAAAATAATATCTTCAAATAAAAACTACACAGAAGCATTGTGTGAAACTTATTTCTGATATGTTCATTAAGCTAACAGAGTTAAACCATACTTTTGATTGCGCAGTTCTGAACACTCTTTCTGTAGAAAATGCAGGTGGACATTCGGAGCGCTAAGAGGGTAATAGTGGAAAAAGGAATATATTCAAATATAAACTACACAGTAGCATTCTGTGAAAATTCTTTCTGTTCTGTGCATTCAACTAACAGAGTTGAACCTTACTTTTGATTGAGCCGTTCTGAAACACTCTTTCTGTAGAAACTGCAATTGGACATGCTAAGCGCTAAGAGGCCTACATTGGGAAGAAGAATATCTTCAAATAAAAACTACACAGATGCATTCTGTGAAACTTATTTCTGATCTGTAAATTCAGTTAACAGAGATAAAACATATTTTTGATTGAGCAGTTATGAAACACTCTTTTTGTAGAAAATGCAAGTGGAGATTCGGAGCGCTAAGAGGGTAATAGTGGAAAAAGGAATGTCTCCAAATATAAACTACACAGAATCATTCTGTGAAACTTCTTTGTGATCTGTGCATTCAGCTAACAGAGTTAAACCATACTTTTGATTGAGCAGATCTGAACACTCTTTCTGTAGAAAATGCAACTGGACATTTCGAGCGCTAAGAGCGTAGTAGTGGAAAAAGGAATATATTCAAATATAAACTACACAGAAGCATTCTGTGAAACTTCTTTCTGATCTGAGCATTCAGCTAACAGAGTTAAAGCATACTTTTGATTGAGCAGATTTGAAACACTCTGTCTGTAGGAAATGCAACTGGACATTCGTAGCGCTCAGTGGGTAATAGTGGAATAAAGAATATGTTCAAATATAAACTACACAGAAGCATTATATGAAACTTCTTTCTGTTCTGTGCATTCAACTAACAGAGTTGAACCTTACTTTTGATTGAGCCGTTCTGAAACACTCTTTTGTAGAAACTGCAATTGGACATTCTGAGCGCTAAGAGGCCTATATTGGGAAAAAGAATGTCTACAAATAAAAACTACACAGAAGAATTGTGTGAAACTTCTTTTTGTTCTGTTTGTTCAACTAAAAGAGTTGAACCTTAGTTTTGATTGAGCCGTTCTGAAACACTCTTTCTGTAGAAAATGCAAGTGGAGATTCGGAGCGCTAAGAGGGTAATAGTGGAAAAAGGAATGTCTCCAAATATAAACTACACAGAATCATTGTGTGAAACGTCTTTCTGATCTGTGCATTCAGCTAACAGATTTAAACCATGCTTTTGATTGAGCAGATCTGAACACTCTTTCTGTAGAAAATGCAACTGGACATTTGGAGCGCTAAGAGAGTAGTAGTGGAAAAAGGAATATATTCAAATATAAACTACACAGAAGCATTCTGTGAAACTTCTTTCTGATCTGAGCATTCAGCTAACAGAGTTAAACCATACTTTTGATTGTGCAGTTTTGAAACACTCTGTCTGTACAAAATGCAACTGGACATTCGTAGCGCTAAGTGGGTAATAGTGGAAAAAAGAATATGTTCAAATATAAACTACACAGAAGCATTGTATGAAACTTCTTTCTGTTCTGTGCATTCAACTAACAGAGTTGAACCTTACTTTTGATTGAGCCTTTCTGAAACACTCTTTCTGTAGAAACTGCAATTGGACATTCTGAGCGCTAAGAAGCCTGTATTGGGAAAAATAATATCTTCAAATAAAAACTACACAGAAGCATTGTGTAAAACTTATTTCTGATATGTTCATTAAGCTAACAGAGTTAAACCATACTTTTGATTGCGCAGTTCTGAACACTCTTTCTGTAGAAAATGCAAGTGGACATTCGGAGCGCTAAGAGGGTAATAGTGGAAAAAGGAATATATTCAAATATAAACTACACAGTAGCATTCTGTGAAAATTCTTTCTGTTCTGTGCATTCAACTAACAGAGTTGAACCTTACTTTTGATTGAGCCGTTCTGAAACACTCTTTCTGTAGAAACTGCAATTGGACATGCTAAGCGCTAAGAGGCCTACATTGGGAAAAAGAATATCTTCAAATAAAAACTACACAGATGCATTCTGTGAAACTTATTTCTGATCTGTAAATTCAGTTAACAGAGATAAAATATATTTTTGATTGAGCAGTTATGAAACACTCTTTTTGTAGAAAATGCAAGTGGAGATTCGGAGCGCTAAGAGGGTAATAGTGGAAAAAGGAATGTCTTCAAATATAAACTACACAGAATCATTCGGTGAAACTTCTTTCTGATCTGTGCATTCAGCTAACAGAGTTAAACCATACTTTTGATTGAGCTGATCTGAACACTCTTTCTGTAGAAAATGCAACTGGACATTTGGAGCGCTAAGAGCGTACTAGTGGAAAAAGGAATATATTCAAATATAAACTACACAGAAGCATTCTGTGAAACTTCTTTCTGATCTGAGCATTCAGTTAACAGAGTTAAACCATACTTTTGATTGAGCAGTTTTGAAACACTCTGTCTGTAGAAAATGCAACTTGACATTCGTAGCGCTAAGTGGGTAATAGTGGAAAAAAGAATATGTTCAAATATAAACTACACAGAAGCATTGTATGAAACTCCTTTCTGTTCTGTGCATTCAACTAACAGAGTTGAACCTTACTTTTGATTGAGCCGTTCTGAAACACTCTTTCTGTAGAAACTGCAATTGGACATTCTGAGCGCAAAGAGGCCTATATTGGGAAAAATAATATCTTCAAATAAAAACTACACAGAAGCATTGTGTGAAACTTATTTCTGATATGTTCATTAAGCTAACAGAGTTAAACCATACTTTTGATTGCGCAGTTCTGGACACTCTTTCTGTAGAAAATGCAAGTGGACATTCGGAGCGCTAAGAGGGTAATAGTGGAAAAAGGAATATATTCAAATATAAACTACACAGTAGCATTCTGTGAAAATCCTTTTTGTTCTGTGCATTCAACTAACAGAGTTGAACCTTACTTTTGATTGAGCCGTTCTGAAACACTCTTTCTGTAGAAACTGCAATTGGAAATGCTAAGCGCTAAGAGGCCTACATTGGGAAAAACAATATCTTCAAATAAAAACTACACAGATGCATTCTGTGAAACTTATTTCTGATCTGTAAATTCAGTTAACAGAGATAAAACATATTTTTGATTGAGCAGTTATGAAACACTCTTTTTGTAGAAAATGCAAGTGGAGATTCGGAGCGCTAAGAGGGTAATAGTGGAAAAAGGAATGTCTTCAAATATAAACTACACAGAATCATTCGGTGAAACTTCTTTCTGATCTGTGCATTCAGCTAACAGAGTTAAACCATACTTTTGATTGAGCTGATCTGAACACTCTTTCTGTAGAAAATGCAACTGGACATTTGGAGCGCTAAGAGCGTACTAGTGGAAAAAGGAATATATTCAAATATAAACTACACAGAAGCATTCTGTGAAATTTCTTTCTGATCTGAGCATTCAGTTAACAGAGTTAAACCATACTTTTGATTGAGCAGTTTTGAAACACTCTGTCTGTAGAAAATGCAACTGGACATTCGTAGCGCTAAGTGGGTAATAGTGGAAAAAAGAATATGTTCAAATATAAACTACACAGAAGCATTGTATGAAACTTCTTTCTGTTCTGTGCATTCAACTAACAGAGTTGAACCTTACTTTTGATTGAGCCGTTCTGAAACACTCTTTCTGTAGAAACTGCAATTGGACATTCTGAGCGCTAAGAGGCCTATATTCGGAAAAATAATATCTTCAAAAAAAACTACACAGAAGCATTGTGTGAAACTTATTTCTGATATGTTCATTAAGCTAACAGAGTTAAACCATACTTTTGATTGCGCAGTTCTGGACACTCTTTCTGTAGAAAATGCAAGTGGACATTCGGAGCGCAAAGAGGGTAACAGTGGAAAAAGGAATATATTCAAATATAAACTACACAGTAGCATTCTGTGAAAATTCTTTGTGTTCTGTGCATTCAACTAACAGAGTTGAACCTTACTTTTGATTGAGCCGTTCTGAAACACTCTTTCTGTAGAAACTGCAATTGGAAATGCTAAGCGCTAAGAGGCCTACATTGGGAAAAAGAATATCTTCAAATAAAAACTACACAGATGCATTCTGTGAAACTTATTTCTGATCTGTAAATTCAGTTAACAGAGATAAAACATATTTTTGATTGAGCAGTTATGAAACACTATTTTGTAGAAAATGCAAGTGGAGATTCGGAGCGCTAAGAGGGTAATAGTGGAAAAAGGAATGTCTTCAAATATAAACTACACAGAATCATTCGGTGAAACTTCTTTCTGATCTGTGCATTCAGCTAACAGAGTTAAACCATACTTTTGATTGAGGAGATCTGAACACTCTTTCTGTAGAAAATGCAACTGGACATTTGGAGCGCTAAGAGCGTAGTAGTGGAAAAAGGAATATATTCAAATATAAACTACACAGAAGCCTTCTGTGAAACTTCTTTCTGATCTGAGCATTCAGCTAACAGAGTTAAACCATACTTTTGATTGAGCAGTTTTGAAACACTCTGTCTGTAGAAAATGCAAATGGACATTCGTAGCGCTAAGTGGGTAATAGTGGAAAAAAGAATATGTTCAAATATAAACTACACAGAAGCATTGTATGAAACTTCTTTCTGTTCTGTGCATTCAACTAACAGAGTTGAACCTTACTTTTGATTGAGCCGTTCTGAAACACTCTTTCTGTAGGAACTGCAATTGGACATTCTGAGCGCTAAGAGGCCTATATTGGGAAAAAGAATGTCTACAAATAAAAACTACACAGAAGAATTGTGTGAAACTTCTTTCTGTTCTGTTTGTTCAACTAAAAGAGTTGAACCTTAGTTTTGATTGAGCCGTTCCGAAACACACTTTCTGTAGAAAATGCAAGTGGAGATTCGGAGCGCTAAGAGGGTAATAGTGGAAAAAGGAATGTCTCCAAATATAAACTACACAGAATCATTCTGTGAAACTTCTTTCTGATCTGTGCATTCAGCTAACAGAGTTAATCCATACTTTTGATTGAGCAGATCTGAACACTCTTTCTGTAGAAAATGCAACTGGACATTTGGAGCGCTAAGAGAGTAGTCGTGGAAAAAGGAATATATTCAAATATAAACTACACAGAAGCATTCTGTGAAACTTCTTTCTGATCTGAGCATTCAGCTAACAGAGTTAAACCATACTTTTGATTGAGCAGTTTTGAAACACTCTGTCTGTAGAAAATGCAACTGGACATTCGTAGCGCTAAGTGGGTAATAGTGGAAAAAAGAATATGTTCATATATAAACTACACAGAAGCATTGTATGAAACTTCTTTCTGTTCTGTGCATTCAACTAACAGAGTTGAACCTTACTTTTGATTGAGCCTTTCTGAAACACTCTTTCTGTAGAAACTGCAATTGGACATTCTGAGCGCTAAGAGGCCTATATTGGGAAAAATAATATCTTCAAATAAAAACTACACAGAAGCATTGTGTGAAACTTATTTCTGATATGTTCATTAAGCTAACAGAGTTAAACCATACTTTTGATTGCGCAGTTCTGAACACTCTTTCTGTAGAAAATGCAAGTGGACATTCGGAGCGCTAAGAGGGTAATAGTGGAAAAAGGACTATATTCAAATATAAACTACACAGTAGCATTCTGTGAAAATTCTTTCTGTTCTGTGCATTCAACTAACAGAGTTGAACCTTACTTTTGATTGAGCCGTTCTGAAACACTCTTTCTGTAGAAACAGCAATTGGACATGCTAAGCGCTAAGAGGCCTACATTGGGAAAAAGAATATCTTCAAATAAAAACTACACAGATGCATTCTGTGAAACTTATTTCTGATCTGTAAATTCAGTTAACAGAGATAAAACATATTTTTGATTGAGCAGTTATGAAACATTCTTTTTGTAGAAAATGCAAGTGGAGATTCGGAGCGCTAAGAGGGTAATAGTGGAAAAAGGAATGTCTTCAAATATAAACTACACAGAATCATTCGGTGAAACTTCTTTCTGATCTGTGCATTCAGCTAACAGAGTTAAACCATACTTTTGATTGAGCAGATCTGAACACTCTTTCTGTAGAAAATGCAACTGGACATTTGGAGCGCTAAGAGCGTAGTAGTGGAAAAAGGAATATATTCAAATATAAACTACACAGAAGCATTCTGTGAAACTTCTTTGTGATCTGAGCATTCAGCTAACAGAGTTAAACCATACTTTTGATTGAGCAGTTTTGAAACACTCTGTCTGTAGAAAATGCAACTGGACATTCGTAGCGCTAAGTGGGTAATAGTGGAAAAAAGAATATGTTCAAATATAAACTACACAGAAGCATTGTATGAAACTTCTTTCTGTTCTGTGCATTCAACTAACAGAGTTGAACCTTACTTTTGATTGAGCCGATCTGAAACACTCTTTCTGTAGAAACTTCAATTGGACATTCTGAGCGCTAAGAGGCCTATATTGGGAAAAAGAATGTCTACAAATAAAAACTACACAGAAGAATTGTGTGAAACTTCTTTCTGTTCTGTTTGTTCAACTAAAAGAGTTGAACCTTAGTTTTGATTGAGCCGTTCTGAAACACTCTTTCTGTAGAAAATGCAAGTGGAGATTCGGAGCGCTAAGAGGTTAATAGTGGAAAAAGGAATGTCTCCAAATATAAACTACACAGAATCATTCTGTGAAACTTCTTTCTGATCTGTGCATTCAGCTAACAGAGTTAAACCATACTTTTGATTGAGCAGATCTGAACTCTCTTTCTGTAGAAAATGCAACTGGACATTTGGAGCGCTAAGAGAGTAGTAGTGGAAAAAGGAATATATTCAAATATAAACTACACAGAAGCATTCTGTGAAACTTCTTTCTGATCTGAGCATTCAGCTAACAGAGTTAAACCATACTTTTGATTGAGCAGTTTTGAAACACTCTGTCTGTAGAAAATGCAACTGGACATTCGTAGCACTAAGTGGGTAATAGTGGAAAAAAGAATATGTTCAAATATAAACTACACAGAAGCATTGTATGAAACTTCTTTCTGTTCTGTGCATTCAACTAACAGAGTTGAACCTTACTTTTGATTGAGCCTTTCTGAAACACTCTTTCTGTAGAAACTGCAATTGGACATTCTGAGCGCTAAGAGGCCTATATTGGGAAAAATAATATCTTCAAATAAAAACTACACAGAAGCATTGTGTGAAACTTATTTCTGATATGTTCATTAAGCTAACAGAGTTAAACCATACTTTTGATTGCGCAGTTCTGAACACTCTTTCTGTAGAAAATGCAAGTGGACATTCGGAGCGCTAAGAGGGTAATAGTGGAAAAAGGAATATATTCAAATATAAACTACACAGTAGCATTCTGTGAAAATTCTTTCTGTTCTGTGCATTCAACTAACAGAGTTGAACCTTACTTTTGATTGAGCCGTTCTGAAACACTCTTTCTGTAGAAACTGCAATTGGACATGCTAAGCGCTAAGAGGCCTACATTGGAAAAAGAATATCTTCAAATAAAAACTACACAGATGCATTCTGTGAAACTTATTTCTGATCTGTAAATTCAGTTAACAGAGATAAAACATATTTTTGATTGAGCAGTTATGAAACACTCTTTTTGTAGAAAATGCAAGTGGAGATTCAGAGCGCTAAGAGGGTAATAGTGGAAAAAGGAATGTCTTCAAATATAAACTACACAGAATCATTCGGTGAAACTTCTTTCTGATCTGTGCATTCAGCTAACAGAGTTAAACCATACTTTTGATTGAGCAGATCTGAACACTCTTTCTGTAGAAAATGCAACTGGACATTTCGAGCGCTAAGAGCGTAGTAGTGGAAAAAGGAATATATTCAAATATAAACTACACAGAAGCATTCTGTGAAACTTCTTTCTGTTCTGAGCATTCAGCTAACAGAGTTAAACCATACTTTTGATTGAGCAGTTTTGAAACACTCTGTCTGTAGAAAATGCAACTGGACATTCGTAGCGCTAAGTGGGTAATAGTGGAAAAAAGAATATGTTCAAATATGAACTACACAGAAGCATTGTATGAAACTTCTTTGTGTTCTGTGCATTCAACTAACAGAGTTGAACCTTACTTTTGATTGAGCCGTTCTGAAACACTCTTTCTGTAGAAACTGCAATTGGACATTCTGAGCGCTAAGAGGCCTATATTGGGAAAAAGAATGTCTACAAATAAAAACTACACAGAAGAATTGTGTGAAACTTCTTTCTGTTCTGTTTGTTCAACTAAAAGAGTTGAACCTTAGTTTTGATTGAGCCGTTCTGAAACACTCCTTCTGTTGAAAATGCAAGTGGAGATTCGGAGCGCTAAGAGGGTAATAGTGGAAAAAGGAATGTCTCCAAATATAAACTACACAGAATCATTCTGTGAAACTTCTTTCTGATCTGTGCATTCAGCTAACAGAGTTAAACCATACTTTTGATTGAGCAGATCTGAACTCTCTTTCTGTAGAAAATGCAACTGGACATTTGGAGCGCTAAGAGAGTAGTCGTGGAAAAAGGAATATATTCAAATATAAACTACACAGAAGCATTCTGTGAAACTTCTTTCTGATCTGAGCATTCAGCTAACAGAGTTAAACCATACTTTTGATTGAGCAGTTTTGAAACACTCTGTCTGTAGAAAATGCAACTGGACATTCGTAGCGCTAAGTGGGTAATAGTGGAAAAAAGAGTATGTTCAAAGATAAACTGCACAGAAGCATTGTATGAAACTTCTTTCTGTTCTGTGCATTCAACTAACAGAGTTGAACCTTACTTTTGATTGAGCCTTTCTGAAACACTCTTTCTGTAGAAACTGCAATTGGACATTCTGAGCGCTAAGAGGCCTATATTGGGAAAAATAATATCTTCAAATAAAAACTACACAGAAGCATTGTGTGAAACTTATTTCTGATATGTTCATTAAGCTAACAGAGTTAAACCATACTTTTGATTGCGCAGTTCTGAACACTCTTTCTGTAGAAAATGCAAGTGGACATTCGGAGCGCTAAGAGGGTAATAGTGGAAAAAGGAATATATTCAAATATAAACTACACAGTAGCATTCTGTGAAAACTCTTTCTGTTCTGTGCATTCAGCTAACAGAGTTGAAGCTTACTTTTGATTGAGCCGTTCTGAAACACTCTTTCTGTAGAAACTGCAATAGGACATGCTAAGCGCTAAGAGGCCTACATTGGGAAAAAGAATATCTTCAAATAAAAACTACACAGATGCATTCTGTGAAACTTATTTCTGATCTGTAAATTCAGTTAACAGAGATAAAACATATTTTTGATTGAGCAGTTATGAAACACTCTTTTTGTAGAAAATGCAAGTGGAGATTCGGAGCGCTAAGAGGGTAATAGTGGAAAAAGTAATGTCTTCAAATATAAACTACACAGAATCATTCGGTGAAACTTCTTTCTGATCTGTGCATTCAGCTAACAGAGTTAAACCATACTTTTGATTGAGCAGATCTGAACACTCTTTCTGTAGAAAATGCAACTGGACATTTGGAGCGCTAAGGGCGTAGTAGTGGAAAAAGGAATATATTCAAATATAAACTACACAGAAGAATTCTGTGAAACTTCTTTCTGATCTGAGCATTCAGCTAACAGAGTTAAACCATACATTTGATTGAGCAGTTTTGAAACACTCTGTCTGTAGAAAATGCAACTGGACATTCGTAGCGCTAAGTGGGTAATAGTGGAAAAAAGAATATGTTCAAATATAAACTACACAGAAGCATTGTATGAAACTTCTTTCTGTTCTGTGCATTCAACTAACAGAGTTGAACCTTACTTTTGATTGAGCCAATCTGAAACACTCTTTCTGTAGAAACTGCAATTGGACATTCTGAGCGCTAAGAGGCCTATATTGGGAAAAAGAATGTCTACAAATAAAAACTACACAGAAGAATTGTGTGAAACTTCTTTCTGTTCTGTTTGTTCAACTAAAAGAGTTGAACCTTAGTTTTGATTGAGCCGTTCTGAAACACTCTTTCTGTAGAAAATGCAAGTGGAGATTCGGAGCGCTAAGAGGTTAATAGTGGAAAAAGGAATGTCTCCAAATATAAACTACACAGAATCATTCTGTGAAACTTCTTTCTGATCTGTGCATTCAGCTAACAGAGTTAAACCATACTTTTGATTGAGCAGATCTGAACTCTCTTTCTGTAGAAAATGCAACTGGACATTTGGAGCGCTAAGAGAGTAGTAGTGGAAAAAGGAATATATTCAAATATAAACTACACAGAAGCATTCTGTGAAACTTCTTTCTGATCTGAGCATTCAGCTAACAGAGTTAAACCATACTTTTGATTGAGCAGTTTTGAAACACTCTGTCTGTAGTAAATGCAACTGGACATTCGTAGCGCTAAGTGGGTAATAGTGGAAAAAAGAATATGTTCAAATATGAACTACACAGAAGCATTGTATGAAACTTCTTTGTGTTCTGTGCATTCAACTAACAGAGTTGAACCTTACTTTTGATTGAGCCGTTCTGAAACACTCTTTCTGTAGAAACTGCAATTGGACATTCTGAGCGCTAAGAGGCCTATATTGGGAAAAAAATGTCTACAAATAATAACTACACAGAAGAATTGTGTGAAACTTCTTTCTGTTCTGTTTGTTCAACTAAAAGAGTTGAACCTTAGTTTTGATTGAGCCGTTCTGAAACACTCTTTCTGTAGAAAATGCAAGTGGAGATTCGGAGCGCTAAGAGGGTAATAGTGGAAAAAGGAATGTCTCCAAATATAAACTACACAGAATCATTCTGTGAAACTTCTTTCTGATCTGTGCATTCAGCTAACAGAGTTAAACCATACTTTTGATTGAGCAGATCTGAACTCTCTTTCTGTAGAAAATGCAACTGGACATTTGGAGCGCTAAGAGATTAGTAGTGGAAAAAGGAATATATTCAAATATAAACTACACAGAAGCATTCTGTGAAACTTCTTTCTGATCTGAGCATTCAGCTAACAGAGTTAAACCATACATTTGATTGAGCAGTTTTGAAACACTCTGTCTGTAGAAAATGCAACTGGACATTCGTAGCGCTAAGTGGGTAATAGTGGAAAAAAGAGTATGTTCAAATATAAACTACACAGAAGCATTGTATGAAACTTCTTTCTGTTCTGTGCATTCAACTAACAGAGTTGAACCTTACTTTTGATTGAGCCTTTCTGAAACACTCTTTCTGTAGAAACTGCAATTGGACATTCTGAGCGCTAAGAGGCCTATATTGGGAAAAATAATATCTTCAAATAAAAACTACACAGAAGCATTGTGTGAAACTTATTTCTGATATGTTCATTAAGCTAACAGAGTTAAACCATACTTTTGATTGCGCAGTTCTGAACACTCTTTCTGTAGAAAATGCAAGTGGACATTCGGAGCGCTAAGAGGGTAATAGTGGAAAAAGGAATATATTCAAATATAAACTACACAGTAGCATTCTGTGAAAACCCTTTCTGTTCTGTGCATTCAGCTAACAGAGTTGAACCTTACTTTTGATTGAGCCGTTCTGAAACACTCTTTCTGTAGAAACTGCAATTGGACATGCTAAGCGCTAAGAGGCCTACATTGGGAAAAAGAATATCTTCAAATAAAAACTACACAGATGCATTCTGTGAAACTTATTTCTGATCTGTAAATTCAGTTAACAGAGATAAAACATATTTTTGATTGAGCAGTTATGAAACACTCTTTTTGTAGAAAATGCAAGTGGAGATTCGGAGCGCTAAGTGGGTAATAGTGGAAAAAGGAATGTCTTCAAATATAAACTACACAGAATCATTCGGTGAAACTTCTTTCTGATCTGTGCATTCAGCTAACAGAGTTAAACCATACTTTTGATTGAGCAGATCTGAACACTCTTTCTGTAGAAAATGCAACTGGACATTTGGAGCGCTAAGAGCGTAGTAGTGGAAAAAGGAATATATTCAAATGTAAACTACACAGAAGAATTCTGTGAAACTTCTTTCTGATCTGAGCATTCAGCTAACAGAGTTAAACCATACTTTTGATTGAGCAGTTTTGAAACACTCTGTCTGTAGAAAATGCAACTGGACATTCGTAGCGCTAAGTGGGTAATAGTGGAAAAAAGAATATGTTCAAATATGAACTACACAGAAGCATTGTATGAAACTTCTTTGTGTTCTGTGCATTCAACTAACAGAGTTGAACCTTACTTTTGATTGAGCCGTTCTGAAACACTCTTTCTGTAGAAACTGCAATTGGACATTCTGAGCGCTAAGAGGCCTATATTGGGAAAAAGAATGTCTACAAATAAAAACTACACAGAAGAATTGTGTGAAACTTCTTTCTGTTCTGTTTGTTCAACTAAAAGAGTTGAACCTTAGTTTTGATTGAGCCGTTCTGAAACACTCCTTCTGTTGAAAATGCAAGTGGAGATTCGGAGCGCTAAGAGGGTAATAGTGGAAAAAGGAATGTCTCCAAATATAAACTACACAGAATCATTCTGTGAAACTTCTTTCTGATCTGTGCATTCAGCTAACAGAGTTAAACCATACTTTTGATTGAGCAGATCTGAACTCTCTTTCTGTAGAAAATGCAACTGGACATTTGGAGCGCTAAGAGAGTAGTCGTGGAAAAAGGAATATATTCAAATATAAACTACACAGAAGCATTCTGTGAAACTTCTTTCTGATCTGAGCATTCAGCTAACAGAGTTAAACCATACTTTTGATTGAGCAGTTTTGAAACACTCTGTCTGTAGAAAATGCAACTGGACATTCGTAGCGCTAAGTGGGTAATAGTGGAAAAAAGAGTATGTTCAAAGATAAACTGCACAGAAGCATTGTATGAAACTTCTTTCTGTTCTGTGCATTCAACTAACAGAGTTGAACCTTACTTTTGATTGAGCCTTTCTGAAACACTCTTTCTGTAGAAACTGCAATTGGACATTCTGAGCGCTAAGAGGCCTATATTGGGAAAAATAATATCTTCAAATAAAAACTACACAGAAGCATTGTGTGAAACTTATTTCTGATATGTTCATTAAGCTAACAGAGTTAAACCATACTTTTGATTGCGCAGTTCTGAACACTCTTTCTGTAGAAAATGCAAGTGGACATTCGGAGCGCTAAGAGGGTAATAGTGGAAAAAGGAATATATTCAAATATAAACTACACAGTAGCATTCTGTGAAAACTCTTTCTGTTCTGTGCATTCAGCTAACAGAGTTGAAGCTTACTTTTGATTGAGCCGTTCTGAAACACTCTTTCTGTAGAAACTGCAATTGGACATGCTAAGCGCTAAGAGGCCTACATTGGGAAAAAGAATATCTTCAAATAAAAACTACACAGATGCATTCTGTGAAACTTATTTCTGATCTGTAAATTCAGTTAACAGAGATAAAACATATTTTTGATTGAGCAGTTATGAAACACTCTTTTTGTAGAAAATGCAAGTGGAGATTCGGAGCGCTAAGAGGGTAATAGTGGAAAAAGTAATGTCTTCAAATATAAACTACACAGAATCATTCGGTGAAACTTCTTTCTGATCTGTGCATTCAGCTAACAGAGTTAAACCATACTTTTGATTGAGCAGATCTGAACACTCTTTCTGTAGAAAATGCAACTGGACATTTGGAGCGCTAAGGGCGTAGTAGTGGAAAAAGGAATATATTCAAATATAAACTACACAGAAGAATTCTGTGAAACTTCTTTCTGATCTGAGCATTCAGCTAACAGAGTTAAACCATACATTTGATTGAGCAGTTTTGAAACACTCTGTCTGTAGAAAATGCAACTGGACATTCGTAGCGCTAAGTGGGTAATAGTGGAAAAAAGAATATGTTCAAATATAAACTACACAGAAGCATTGTATGAAACTTCTTTCTGTTCTGTGCATTCAACTAACAGAGTTGAACCTTACTTTTGATTGAGCCAATCTGAAACACTCTTTCTGTAGAAACTGCAATTGGACATTCTGAGCGCTAAGAGGCCTATATTGGGAAAAAGAATGTCTACAAATAAAAACTACACAGAAGAATTGTGTGAAACTTCTTTCTGTTCTGTTTGTTCAACTAAAAGAGTTGAACCTTAGTTTTGATTGAGCCGTTCTGAAACACTCTTTCTGTAGAAAATGCAAGTGGAGATTCGGAGCGCTAAGAGGTTAATAGTGGAAAAAGGAATGTCTCCAAATATAAACTACACAGAATCATTCTGTGAAACTTCTTTCTGATCTGTGCATTCAGCTAACAGAGTTAAACCATACTTTTGATTGAGCAGATCTGAACTCTCTTTCTGTAGAAAATGCAACTGGACATTTGGAGCGCTAAGAGAGTAGTAGTGGAAAAAGGAATATATTCAAATATAAACTACACAGAAGCATTCTGTGAAACTTCTTTCTGATCTGAGCATTCAGCTAACAGAGTTAAACCATACTTTTGATTGAGCAGTTTTGAAACACTCTGTCTGTAGTAAATGCAACTGGACATTCGTAGCGCTAAGTGGGTAATAGTGGAAAAAAGAATATGTTCAAATATGAACTACACAGAAGCATTGTATGAAACATCTTTGTGTTCTGTGCATTCAACTAACAGAGTTGAACCTTACTTTTGATTGAGCCGTTCTGAAACACTCTTTCTGTAGAAACTGCAATTGGACATTCTGAGCGCTAAGAGGCCTATATTGGGAAAAAGAATGTCTACAAATAATAACTACACAGAAGAATTGTGTGAAACTTCTTTCTGTTCTCTTTGTTCAACTAAAAGAGTTGAACCTTAGTTTTGATTGAGCCGTTCTGAAACACTCTTTCTGTAGAAAATGCAAGTGGAGATTCGGAGCGCTAAGAGGGTAATAGTGGAAAAAGGAATGTCTCCAAATATAAACTACACAGAATCATTCTGTGAAACTTCTTTCTGATCTGTGCATTCAGCTAACAGAGTTAAACCATACTTTTGATTGAGCAGATCTGAACTCTCTTTCTGTAGAAAATGCAACTGGACATTTGGAGCGCTAAGAGAGTAGTAGTGGAAAAAGGAATATATTCAAATATAAACTACACAGAAGCATTCTGTGAAACTTCTTTCTGATCTGAGCATTCAGCTAACAGAGTTAAACCATACATTTGATTGAGCAGTTTTGAAACACTCTGTCTGTAGAAAATGCAACTGGACATTCGTAGCGCTAAGTGGGTAATAGTGGAAAAAAGAGTATGTTCAAATATAAACTACACAGAAGCATTGTATGAAACTTCTTTCTGTTCTGTGCATTCAACTAACAGAGTTGAACCTTACTTTTGATTGAGCCTTTCTGAAACACTCTTTCTGTAGAAACTGCAATTGGACATTCTGAGCGCTAAGAGGCCTATATTGGGAAAAATAATATCTTCAAATAAAAACTACACAGAAGCATTGTGTGAAACTTATTTCTGATATGTTCATTAAGCTAACAGAGTTAAACCATACTTTTGATTGCGCAGTTCTGAACACTCTTTCTGTAGAAAATGCAAGTGGACATTCGGAGCGCTAAGAGGGTAATAGTGGAAAAAGGAATATATTCAAATATAAACTACACAGTAGCATTCTGTGAAAACCCTTTCTGTTCTGTGCATTCAGCTAACAGAGTTGAACCTTACTTTTGATTGAGCCGTTCTGAAACACTCTTTCTGTAGAAACTGCAATTGGACATGCTAAGCGCTAAGAGGCCTACATTGGGAAAAAGAATATCTTCAAATAAAAACTACACAGATGCATTCTGTGAAACTTATTTCTGATCTGTAAATTCAGTTAACAGAGATAAAACATATTTTTGATTGAGCAGTTATGAAACACTCTTTTTGTAGAAAATGCAAGTGGAGATTCGGAGCGCTAAGTGGGTAATAGTGGAAAAAGGAATGTCTTCAAATATAAACTACACAGAATCATTCGGTGAAACTTCTTTCTGATCTGTGCATTCAGCTAACAGAGTTAAACCATACTTTTGATTGAGCAGATCTGAACACTCTTTCTGTAGAAAATGCAACTGGACATTTGGAGCGCTAAGAGCGTAGTAGTGGAAAAAGGAATATATTCAAATGTAAACTACACAGAAGAATTCTGTGAAAGTTCTTTCTGATCTGAGCATTCAGCTAACAGAGTTAAACCATAGTTTTGATTGAGCAGTTTTGAAACACTCTGTCTGTAGAAAATGCAACTGGACATTCGTAGCGCTAAGTGGGTAATAGTGGAAAAAAGAATATGTTCAAATATAAACTACACAGAAGCATTGTATGAAACTTCTTTCTGTTCTGTGCATTCAACTAACAGAGTTGAACCTTACTTTTGATTGAGCCGATCTGAAACACTCTTTCTGTAGAAACTGCAATTGGACATTCTGAGCGCTAAGAGGCCTATATTGGGAAAAAGAATGTCCACAAATAAAAACTACACAGAAGAATTGTGTGAAACTTCTTTCTGTTCTGTTTGTTCAACTAAAAGAGTTGAACCTTAGTTTTGATTGAGCCGTTCTGAAACACTCTTTCTGTAGAAAATGCAAGTGGAGATTCGGAGCGCTAAGAGGTTAATAGTGGAAAAAGGAATGTCTCCAAATATAAACTACACAGAATCATTCTGTGAAACTTCTTTCTGATCTGTGCATTCAGCTAACAGAGTTAAACCATAGTTTTGATTGAGCAGATCTGAACTCTCTTTCTGTAGAAAATGCAACTGGACATTTGGAGCGCTAAGAGAGTAGTAGTGGAAAAAGGAATATATTCAAATATAAACTACACAGAAGCATTCTGTGAAACTTCTTTCTGATCTGAGCATTCAGCTAACAGAGTTAAACCATACATTTGATTGAGCAGTTTTGAAACACTCTGTCTGTAGAAAATGCAACTGGACATTCGTAGCGCTAAGTGGGTAATAGTGGAAAAAAGAATATGTTCAAAGATAAACTACACAGAAGCATTGTATGAAACTTCTTTCTGTTCTGTGCATTCAACTAACAGAGTTGAACCTTACTTTTGATTGAGCCTTTCTGAATCACTCTTTCTGTAGAAACTGCAATTGGACATTCTGAGCGCTAAGAGGCCTATATTGGGAAAAATAATATCTTCAAATAAAAACTACACAGAAGCATTGTGTGAAACTTATTTCTGATATGTTCATTAAGCTAACAGAGTTAAACCATACTTTCGATTGCGCAGTTCTGAACACTCTTTCTGTAGAAAATGCAAGTGGACATTCGGAGCGCTAACAGGGTAATAGTGGAAAAAGGAATATATTCAAATATAAACTACACAGTAGCATTCTGTGAAAACTCTTTCTGTTCTGTGCATTCAGCTAACAGAGTTGAACCTTACTTTTGATTGAGCCGTTCTGAAACACTCTTTCTGTAGAAACTGCAATTGGACATGCTAAGCGCTAAGAGGCCTACATTGGGAAAAAGAATATCTTCAAATAAAAACTACACAGATGCATTCTGTGAAACTTATTTCTGATCTGTAAATTCAGTTAACAGAGATAAAACATATTTTTGATTGAGCAGTTATGAAACACTCTTTTTGTAGAAAATGCAAGTGGAGATTCGGAGCGCTAAGAGGGTAATAGTGGAAAAAGGAATGTCTTCAAATATAAACTACACAGAATCATTCGGTGAAACTTCTTTCTGATCTGTGCATTCAGCTAACAGAGTTAAACCATACTTTTGATTGAGCAGATCTGAACACTCTTTCTGTAGAAAATGCAACTGGACATTTCGAGCGCTAAGAGCGTAGTAGTGGAAAAAGGAATATATTCAAATATAAACTACACAGAAGCATTCTGTGAAACTTCTTTCTGATCTGAGCATTCAGCTAACAGAGTTAAACCATACTTTTGATTGAGCAGTTTTGAAACACTCTGTCTGTAGTAAATGCAACTGGACATTCGTAGCGCTAAGTGGGTAATAGTGGAAAAAAGAATATGTTCAAATATGAACTACACAGAAGCATTGTATGAAACTTCTTTGTGTTCTGTGCATTCAACTAACAGAGTTGAACCTTACTTTTGATTGAGCCGTTCTGAAACACGCTTTCTGTAGAAACTGCAATTGGACATTCTGAGCGCTAAGAGGCCTATATTGGGAAAAAGAATGTCTACAAATAATAACTACACAGAAGAATTGTGTGAAACTTCTTTCTGTTCTGTTTGTTCAACTAAAAGAGTTGAACCTTAGTTTTGATTGAGCCGTTCTGAAACACTCTTTCTGTAGAAAATGCAAGTGGAGATTCGGAGCGCTAAGAGGGTAATAGTGGAAAAAGGAATGTCTCCAAATATAAACTACACAGAATCATTCTGTGAAACTTCTTTCTGATCTGTGCATTCAGCTAAGAGAGTTAAACCATACTTTTGATTGAGCAGATCTGAACTCTCTTTCTGTAGAAAATGCAACTGGACATTTGGAGCGCTAAGAGAGTAGTAGTGGAAAAAGGAATATATTCAAATATAAACTACACAGAAGCATTCTGTGAAACTTCTTTCTGATCTGAGCATTCAGCTAACAGAGTTAAACCATACATTTGATTGAGCAGTTTTGAAACACTCTGTCTGTAGAAAATGCAACTGGACATTCGTAGCGCTAAGTGGGTAATAGTGGAAAAAAGAGTATGTTCAAATATAAACTACACAGAAGCATTGTATGAAACTTCTTTCTGTTCTGTGCATTCAACTAACAGAGTTGAACCTTACTTTTGATTGAGCCTTTCTGAAACACTCTTTCTGTAGAAACTGCAATTGGACATTCTGAGCGCTAAGAGGCCTATATTGGGAAAAATAATATCTTCAAATAAAAACTACACAGAAGCATTGTGTGAAACTTATTTCTGATATGTTCATTAAGCTAACAGAGTTAAACCATACTTTTGATTGCGCAGTTCTGAACACTCTTTCTGTAGAAAATGCAAGTGGACATTCGGAGCGCTAAGAGGGTAATAGTGGAAAAAGGAATATATTCAAATATAAACTACACAGTAGCATTCTGTGAAAACCCTTTCTGTTCTGTGCATTCAGCTAACAGAGTTGAACCTTACTTTTGATTGAGCCGTTCTGAAACACTCTTTCTGTAGAAACTGCAATTGGACATGCTAAGCGCTAAGAGGCCTACATTGGGAAAAAGAATATCTTCAAATAAAAACTACACAGATGCATTCTGTGAAACTTATTTCTGATCTGTAAATTCAGTTAACAGAGATAAAACATATTTTTGATTGAGCAGTTATGAAACACTCTTTTTGTAGAAAATGCAAGTGGAGATTCGGAGCGCTAAGTGGGTAATAGTGGAAAAAGGAATGTCTTCAAATATAAACTACACAGAATCATTCGGTGAAACTTCTTTCTGATCTGTGCATTCAGCTAACAGAGTTAAACCATACTTTTGATTGAGCAGATCTGAACACTCTTTCTGTAGAAAATGCAACTGGACATTTGGAGCGCTAAGAGCGTAGTAGTGGAAAAAGGAATATATTCAAATGTAAACTACACAGAAAAATTCTGTGAAACTTCTTTCTGATCTGAGCATTCAGCTAACAGAGTTAAACCATAGTTTTGATTGAGCAGTTTTGAAACACTCTGTCTGTAGAAAATGCAACTGGACATTCGTAGCGCTAAGTGGGTAATAGTGGAAAAAAGAATATGTTCAAATATAAACTACACAGAAGCATTGTATGAAACTTCTTTCTGTTCTGTGCATTCAACTAACAGAGTTGAACCTTACTTTTGATTGAGCCGATCTGAAACACTCTTTCTGTAGAAACTGCAATTGGACATTCTGAGCGCTAAGAGGCCTATATTGGGAAAAAGAATGTCTACAAATAAAAACTACACAGAAGAATTGTGTGAAACTTCTTTCTGTTCTGTTTGTTCAACTAAAAGAGTTGAACCTTAGTTTTGATCGAGCCGTTCTGAAACACTCTTTCTGTAGAAAATGCAAGTGGAGATTCGGAGCGCTAAGAGGTTAATAGTGGAAAAAGGAATGTCTCCAAATATAAACTACACAGAATCATTCTGTGAAACTTCTTTCTGATCTGTGCATTCAGCTAACAGAGTTAAACCATACTTTTGATTGAGCAGATCTGAACTCTCTTTCTGTAGAAAATGCAACTGGACATTTGGAGCGCTAAGAGAGTAGTAGTGGAAAAAGGAATATATTCAAATATAAACTACACAGAAGCATTCTGTGAAACTTCTTTCTGATCTGAGCATTCAGCTAACAGAGTTAAACCATACATTTGATTGAGCAGTTTTGAAACACTCTGTCTGTAGAAAATGCAACTGGACATTCGTAGCGCTAAGTGGGTAATAGTGGAAAAAAGAATATGTTCAAAGATAAACTACACAGAAGCATTGTATGAAACTTCTTTCTGTTCTGTGCATTCAACTAACAGAGTTGAACCTTACTTTTGATTGAGCCTTTCTGAAACACTCTTTCTGTAGAAACTGCAATTGGACATTCTGAGCGCTAAGAGGCCTATATTGGGAAAAATAATATCTTCAAATAAAAACTACACAGAAGCATTGTGTGAAACTTATTTCTGATATGTTCATTAAGCTAACAGAGTTAAACCATACTTTTGATTGCGCAGTTCTGAACACTCTTTCTGTAGAAAATGCAAGTGGACATTCGGAGCGCTAACAGGGTAATAGTGGAAAAAGGAATATATTCAAATATAAACTACACAGTAGCATTCTGTGAAAACTCTTTCTGTTCTGTGCATTCAGCTAACAGAGTTGAACCTTACTTTTGATTGAGCCGTTCTGAAACACTCTTTCTGTAGAAACTGCAATTGGACATGCTAAGCGCTAAGAGGCCTACATTGGGAAAAAGAATATCTTCAAATAAAAACTACACAGATGCATTCTGTGAAACTTATTTCTGATCTGTAAATTCAGTTAACAGAGATAAAACATATTTTTGATTGAGCAGTTATGAAACACTCTTTTTGTAGAAAATGCAAGTGGAGATTCGGAGCGCTAAGAGGGTAATAGTGGAAAAAGGAATGTCTTCAAATATAAACTACACAGAATCATTCGGTGAAACTTCTTTCTGATCTGTGCATTCAGCTAACAGAGTTAAACCATACTTTTGATTGAGCAGATCTGAACACTCTTTCTGTAGAAAATGCAACTGGACATTTGGAGCGCTAAGAGATTAGTAGTGGAAAAAGGAATATATTCAAATATAAACTACACAGAAGCATTCTGTGAAACTTCTTTCTGATCTGAGCATTCAGCTAACAGAGTTAAACCATACTTTTGATTGAGCAGTTTTGAAACACTCTGTCTGTAGAAAATGCAACTGGACATTCGTAGCGCTAAGAGGGTAATAGTGGAAAAAAGAATATGTTCAAATATAAACTACACAGAAGCATTGTATGAAACTTCTTTGTGTTCTGTGCATTCAACTAACAGAGTTGAACCTTACTTTTGATTGAGCCGTTCTGAAACACTCTTTCTGTAGAAACTGCAATTGGACATTCTGAGCGCTAAGAAGCCTATATTGGGAAAAAGAATGTCTACAAATAAAAACTACACAGAAGAATTGTGTGAAACTTCTTTCTGTTCTGTTTGTTCAACTAAAAGAGTTGAACCTTAGTTTTGATTGAGCCGTTCTGAAACACTCTTTCTGTAGAAAATGCAAGTGGAGATTCGGAGCGCTAAGAGGGTAATAGTTGAAAAAGGAATGTCTCCAAATACAAACTACACAGTATCATTCTGTGAAACTTCTTTCTGATCTGTGCATTCAGCTAACAGAGTTAAAACATACTTTTGATTGAGCAGATCTGAACTCTCTTTCTGTAGAAAATGCAACTGGACATTTGGAGCGCTAAGAGAGTAGTAGTGGAAAAAGGAATATATTCAAATATAAACTACACAGAAGCATTCTGTGAAACTTCTTTCTGATCTGAGCATTCAGCTAACAGAGTTAAACCATACATTTGATTGAGCAGTTTTGAAACACTCTGTCTGTAGAAAATGCAACTGGACATTCGTAGCGCTAAGTGGGTAATAGTGGAAAAAAGAATATGTTCAAATATAAACTACACAGAAGCATTGTATGAAACTTCTTTCTGTTCTGTGCATTCAACTAACAGAGTTGAACCTTACTTTTGATTGAGCCTTTCTGAAACACTCTTTCTGTAGAGACTGCAATTGGACATTCTGAGCGCTAAGAGGCCTATATTGGGAAAAATAATATCTTCAAATAAAAACTACACAGAAGCATTGTGTGAAACTTATTTCTGATATGTTCATTAAGCTAACAGAGTTAAATCATACTTTTGATTGCGCAGTTCTGAACACTCTTTCTGTAGAAAATGCAAGTGGACATTCGGAGCGCTAACAGGGGAATAGTGGAAAAAGGAATATATTCAAATATAAACTACACAGTAGCATTCTGTGAAAACCCTTTCTGTTCTGTGCATTCAGCTAACAGAGTTGAACCTTACTTTTGATTGAGCCGTTCTGAAACACTCTTTCTGTAGAAACTGCAATTGGACATGCTAAGCGCTAAGAGGCCTACATTGGGAAAAAGAATATCTTCAAATAAAAACTACACAGATGCATTCTGTGAAACTTATTTCTGATCTGTAAATTCAGTTAACAGAGATAAAACATATTTTTGATTGAGCAGTTATGAAACACTCTTTTTGTAGAAAATGCAAGTGGAGATTCGGAGCGCTAAGAGGGTAATAGTGGAAAAAGGAATGTCTTCAAATATAAACTACACAGAATCATTCGGTGAAACTTCTTTCTGATCTGTGCATTCAGCTAACAGAGTTAAACCATACTTTGATTGAGCAGATCTGAACACTCTTTCTGTAGAAAATGCAACTGGACATTTGGAGCGCTAAGAGCGTAGTAGTGGAAAAAGGAATATATTCAAATATAAACTACACAGAAGCATTCTGTGAAACTTCTTTCTGATCTGAGCATTCAGCTAACAGAGTTAAACCATACTTTTGATTGAGCAGTTTTGAAACACTCTGTCTGTAGAAAATGCAACTGGACATTCGTAGCGCTAAGTGGGTAATAGAGGAAAAAAGAATATGTTCAAATATAAACTACACAGAAGCATTGTATGAAACTTCTTTCTGTTCTGTGCATTCAACTAACAGAGTTGAACCTTACTTTTGATTGAGCCGATCTGAAACACTCTTTTGTAGAAACTGCAATTGGACATTCTGAGCGCTAAGAGGCCTATATTGGGAAAAAGAATGTCTACAAATAAAAACTACACAGAAGAATTGTGTGAAACTTCTTTCTGTTCTGTTTGTTCAACTAAAAGAGTTGAACCTTAGTTTTGATTGAGCCGTTCTGAAACACTCTTTCTGTAGAAAATGCAAGTGGAGATTCGGAGTGCTAAGAGGGTAATAGTGGAAAAAGGAATGTCTCCAAATATAAACTACACAGAATCATTCTGTGAAACTTCTTTCTGATCTGTGCATTCAGCTAACAGAGTTAAACCATACCTTTGAGCAGATCTGAACACTCTTTCTGTAGAAAATGCAACTGGACATTTGGAGCGCTAAGAGAGTAGTAGTGGAAAAAGGAATATATTCAAATATAAACTACACAGAAGCCTTCTGTGAAACTTCTTTCTGATCTGAGCATTCAGCTAACAGAGTTAAACCATACTTTTGATTGAGCAGTTTTGAAACACTCTGTCTGTAGAAAATGCAACTGGACATTCGTAGCGCTAAGTGGGTAATAGTGGAAAAAAGAATATGTTCAAATATAAACTACACAGAAGCATTGTATGAAACTTCTTTCTGTTCTGTGCATTCAACTAACAGAGTTGAACCTTACTTTTGATTGAGCCTTTCTGAAACACTCTTTCTGTAGAAACTGCAATTGGACATTCTGAGCGCTAAGAGGCCTCTATTGGGAAAAATAATATCTTCAAATAAAAACTACACAGAAGCATTGTGTGAAACTTATTTCTGATATGTTCATTAAGCTAACAGAGTTAAACCATACTTTTGATTGCGCAGTTCTGAAAACTCTTTCTGTAGAAAATGCAAGTGGACATTCGGAGCGCTAAGAGGGTAATAGTGGAAAAAGGAATATATTCAAATATAAACTACACAGTAGCATTCTGTGAAAATTCTTTCTGTTCTGTGCATTCAACTAACAGAGTTGAACCTTACTTTTGATTGAGCCGTTCTGAAACACTCTTTCTGTAGAAACTTCAATTGGACATGCTAAGCGCTAAGAGGCCTACATTGGGAAAAAGAATATCTTCAAATAAAAACTACACAGATGCATTCTGTGAAACTTATTTCTGATCTGTAAATTCAGTTAACAGAGATAAAACTTATTTTTGATTGAGCAGTTATGAAACACTCTTTTTGTAGAAAATGCAAGTGGAGATTCGGAGCGCTAAGAGGGTAATAGTGGAAAAAGGAATGTCTTCAAATATAAACTACACAGAATCATTCGGTGAAACTTCTTTCTGATCTGTGCATTCAGCTAACAGAGTTAAACCATACTTTTGATTGAGCAGATCTGAACACTCTTTCTGTAGAAAATGCAACTGGACATTTGGAGCGCTAAGAGCGTAGTAGTGGAAAAAGGAATATATTCAAATATAAACTACACAGAAGCATTCTGTGAAACTTCTTTCTGATCTGAGCATTCAGCTAACAGAGTTAAACCATACTTTTGATTGAGCAGTTTTGAAACACTCTGTCTGTAGAAAATGCAACTGGACATTCGTAGCGCTAAGTGGGTAATAGTGGAAAAAAGAATATGTTCAAATATAAACTACACAGAAGCATTGTATGAAACTTCTTTCTGTTCTGTGCATTCAACTAACAGAGTTGAACCTTACTTTTGATTGAGCCGTTCTGAAACACTCTTTCTGTAGAAACTGCAATTGGACATTCTGAGCGCTAAGAGGCCTATATTGGGAAAAAGAATGTCTACAAATAAAAACTACACAGAAGAATTGTGTGAAACTTCTTTCTGTTCTGTTTGTTCAACTAAAAGAGTTGAACCTTAGTTTTGATTGAGCCGTTCTGAAACACACTTTCTGTAGAAAATGCAAGTGGAGATTCGGAGCGCTAAGAGGGTTATAGTGGAAAAAGGAATGTCTCCAAATATAAACTACACAAAAGTGTCAATCTACTAATTTATCTTCTAATAACTTTCCACCCAGGAGCATTCGTCCCTCTCATTAGACAGTTGTTCTATGCTTCTTTTTTTCACATTCTAATTGCCTCACCTGAACCAAAAAAAGAATGTGGATCTAGGATCAATACCTTTTGAAAAGTCATTTATTTCATTATATTATTTTTTCATATATCTGCATTATTGCATAGAATACCTGATTGGTCTTATGCTAAGTTTTTCATGTAACATTACCTCTGCAAGATGTTAATAAGTATCCTTCCAAAAATGTTTGAAAAATCTTGGGTAAAACATATTACGTAAGTTCCTGTTTTATAGTTTTCCAAGAGTTTTACTATCCTTGGCCAATGACAAAATTCAAAGCAGAGATACAGTACACAACTTTTGTAAAACTTACCTATTTTTCTTATAAGACTGTGGCTTTGTTTTGTTTTGTTTTGAACTTCTTTTCTGTGATGTGACATGAGACTGTGTGTTGAGTTAGGGGTGGGGACATACATTAACAGAGGTTTAGGAACTGCTTTGCTAAAGCAAGTTTGAGGAGAAAATGGGGAGACTAATACAAGATTTTCCTTTAAGCAGTGGGAGTTGAAGGGGTAGGTGGTTTTTGGAGAAAGAAGAGACCCATTCATGGCACAGGCTTCTTTATGTTTCTGCTCTGTGTGATACTTAATGAGGATACAGACATTCACTTCCTCTATTTCCCACCCCTGGCCGGGGGTAACCCAAAGGTACCTGATAAAGACACAGTCTTATAGCTGTATCAAGTATCCCTGAGTGTGTTAGGACTGGAGAGGCCTAAGGAATAAAAAACATACATGCATTAAATGGAACAAATACAGAGAAGAAGAAAACTCAGACATGGTACATTAATTGTGTACCTTTCCTTACAACCCAGCACATCACAGGGTACATGACCTGCTTCCTTTTGACCTGCTTCCTTTATGTTCACTGCATGAACAGGGAAGGGGGTTGGGGTACACGTGGGAGATAATTGTGTTTACTATGTACCTGGTATTAATACATCTATAGAGACAATTGGAATGACTATACTGGAGAAACAGCAAGAGAAGAACTGAAAAGGCTAAAACAAATACTTAGTTCTCTAAAAAATACTCCAAAGGATTTCTCATGTCTGACAAATTACATTTTAGTCTAATAGTAATAAGTGACCAAAACTAAGGTGATTTGATAAATATCATAAGGTATTTTACTGTGAAATTGATATCTATACGTATTGCTTATA
Source organism: Symphalangus syndactylus (assembly GCF_028878055.3). Lineage (NCBI taxonomy): Eukaryota > Metazoa > Chordata > Mammalia > Primates > Hylobatidae > Symphalangus > Symphalangus syndactylus. Next base: position 4,331,150 of record NC_072445.2, on the reverse strand, counting down.
AAGCTCAGTAATCTGTTCTTGAATTGAGAAATTACTGAGACAACATCAAAAGCTGTCATTTTTGTTTCTATGTTGTCGTTGTTATTGTTTGTGAGGTCAGAGCTTCTAAACTTTATGACTGTTTGAAAGGGGCCTATATAGACCTTGCCTGAATATTAAGTCATGTGAAATGATAAAAAGCTTTCTGATTTATTGGGTTAGACAAAGAAAAAATTGAGAAATTGAGCATCATTAAAATTAAAGACTTTTGTTATTAAAACTGTGCTTAGAATGAAAACAAAAGCCACAGGTTGGGAGAAAACTTTTTCAAAACATATTCAAAACATTTTCAAAACATATCAGATAAATTACTGGTATTTAAAGTATACAGAGAACTCGAAAATAAGAAAGAAAACAACTCATTTAAAAAATAGTCCAAAGGTCTAAATACAGCTGTCAAATGGGGATTTTGAAGTTACTAGTCATGTATCATTAGGGAACTGCAAGTCACAGCAACCGTGAGATATTATTACATGACTATTAAAATGACCAATATCCAAAAGTCTGATGATACCAAAAGCTGGCAAATGTGAGGAGAAACAGGAACTTTTATTCATTGCTTGTGAGAATGCAGAATAGTACAGCTACTTTGGCAGTCAGTTTGGCAGTTTCTTATAAAACTAAACATACTCCTACCACACAACCCAGCAATTACATTCCCAGTATTTACTTAAAGGATTTGAAAACTTACATGCACACAAAAGCCTTCTTCCCATGAATGTTACAGGAGCCTTATTCATGATCACTAAAATCGAAATGTCCTTCAGGAAGTGAATGGAAAAATAAACTGTGGTATATCCAGGCAATGGAATAGTATTCTGTCAAGCTACAGAAGACACACAGGAACCTTTAAATGCATATTGCCAAGTGAAAGAAGCCAGTCTGAAAAGTCTACATACCGTATGATTCAACTACATGACCTTCTGGAGAAAGCCAAACTATGGAGACAGTAAAGAGATCAGTGGCTATTAGGGATTTGGAGGAGATTTGTGCAGTCTAAACATGTCATGTGCCAACAATGACGTAAAGATATGTGAGATAAAGTATGACGAATTCTATTGACAAACACATGCAATGGCTTCCATTTAACTGAGAAGAAACCATATACCTAGCACAAGTCTTTTTCTGTGCATTAACTTTTTGTAATACAACTATATGAAGTTATAGCCTATTTTATATATGAATAAAAGCATTTCCAAAGGTTAAGAAAGGGCACAGTGAGAGTGAGAAGCACAGTCTGGGTAGGCAGGTCAATCTAGTTTTCTATCTGTGCTTTAAACTGCTATAACCATCAACTCAATCTACTAATTTATCTTCTACATAAATTAGTAGAGGAAACGATGAACGGATGGAGCAAGGAAGAATTTTAGGAGAGTGAATCCATTATTCTGTATGACACTGTAATGAGGATTATTTGTCATTACACATTTGACAAAACCTATAGAATTCATAAGACAAGGAGTAAACTCTAATACAAACTACATACTTTAGTCAATAGTAATGTACCAATATTGATTCATCAACTATAACAAATGTACCACACTATTGCAAGATGTTAAAAATCGGGGAAATTGGGGTAGAGGCTGAGGATGACGTGTGAATGCTTATTCACTTCTTTCTACAAACCTAAAATTGCTTTTAAAGAGTCAATAAAAATTAAAACAAGGCAGGGTTTTCATGCAATGGAAAAAAACACACAACTTTAGTAAGTGACTCATAATTATGCTTATGCCACTTTGCTAGATTACACTTCATTAATAAATATACTTTCATTCTTTATGTTATAAAGCAGAATAAAGTCAGATATCTAGAGAAATTGATTTTAATGATTAGAGTAAAAGCATTTTCACCTCCAACGTCAGAATGAGTTCTTCAGAATCAGTCCATTTTATAGTTAAATCAATCATTGATTTTAAAAAAATATTGAGAAAAACTTTAACTTCACTTTTTCCATCAAACTCAATGTCATGACAGCATTGTCATTTCAATCTAGGATTAAAACCTATTTCTGGACCCAGTGGACTTACTGTGATAGATTCTGAAAATGTAAGACGTTAAAGTCCAGTCTTTGATCTGCTGTCCTCTGCAGTTATCAAAAGGTCAGTTTATCCTGCTTCTTTTCTCTCTTTTTCATATATCTTGCACTTCAGCTTAATATTAGTATTAAGCTAAATTTCTTATTTTATTTTGATTGATAAAGGAAAACAGATTGTTTCAATACAGTTACTGAGAATAAGCAGCAAAACGTACTTATAAAGTACACAAGAGAGCTATAAGATAAAAATTTGTTCAAAAAAAGATTTGGAAATTTTTATTGCATGAATGTTCAAATGGAAAGGAAAACTTTCTGGATTCTTTTTCCACCACACAGGAGTAGCAGCACTAAAGTAGTGAATAATGTCCGTTCAATTGGTAGTTTTCATGTATTTCTGATATCAGAAATGGACTGTTAGTAACTAGTTTTAAAAGCAGAGCATTTTTGTGCATGGCATTCCCCTGAATTCCAAAGCCCAAACTTAACTTAGGCTAATTTCTCTCTGCTGGGAGCCCCATTAATTTCTCATAGATAACATTTCATATATATGCGGCATTCTGATGATGTAAAGGAATTCACACCTTATGGGCCTACAAGCCAAATTTAATCAATGGCTTGCTTCATATGGCTGAGAGCTAAAAATTGTTTTGGCATTTTGGAAGTGTTTAAAGAAGGAGAAGGAAGGGGAGAAGAAGAATGAGTAGATGAAGGAGAGACAGAGACTACATATGGCCAGCAAAGCCTGTAATATTTACTGTCTAGTTCTTTACACAAAGAACTTTTCCAATCTTGAACAAAACACACACATTTTCGTTATGCCAAAAAAGGACTACAATAAGTCTTCACTTAACATCATTGACAGGTGCTTGAAAACTGGTCATAGGTATATATATTTATGGTCACGTGATGTTTTGATACACGCATACGGAGGGATAAATTGGGGATGGTTAATTGGTACAAAAATACAGTCAGCGAAACCCATTTTACCATAGGTTGACATCAAAAGAGTTCAGCTTCTATGGCTTTTGGTAACTAAAACGTCAACAAACTTGTAAATAAAGATCAAAACACTTCTAATATTAAATGCTGAAATAAATTTCAGCTATTCATACGTTTAAGATTAATAAAAGCTAGTAAAATCATTATTTACCTACTTATTTCAGTTTAGGGTTGCAGTTGACCGCAGCCTATCCTGTCAGCTCAGGACGCAATGTGGGAACCAGCCCTGGACAGGGTGCCGTCGCATTGCAGGTGCACTCACACATACCCACAGTTACTCAGACTGGGACCACATAGACACGTCAATCAACCTCACATGCACAGCCTTGGGAAGTGAGAGGAAACTGGAGCATCCAGAGAATATCAATGCAGACATGGGGAGAATACATAAGCTCTACACAGACAGTGAACCCCAATTGGAATCAATTTGTTTTTTCTCATCAACATCATAATGAAATGACATTGAATGAAACGTCGTTATTCAAAGACCTGTTGTACTCAGTTCTAAACATTTCAGAATTAAGAGATCTACACACATCCTCTTCTATATAATGGAGTGGGTCTCTTAAAATTTCCTGGCAACATACTCTTAGCCTGCCTAGGAAACACTTTAGAATACAACTGCATTATAATAAATTTTCATATTCTATTCATATCTTCATATTTCTCCCTCTACTTATTAAGGTATAGTCTTGTATATGTAATCCTTCAGTTCCTGAACAAGGTGAACATATGATCTCATGATGTGTGTTTTAATTTCTTAACTTTGTTGAGATTTGGGAATGTGAGGATGATGGAAAGGAAAGAAAGGAATTCAGCAGCTATAAAAGAAATCTGACCTTTAATTTTTTTATTGAATTTGTTTCTTGTTTTATTTTTCCTTCCTTTGCACAAATGAGAACTTCTAGTTTTACAAAGGGTACCATCAACTTTAGGACAAAAATTTGTATTTGTGGCATAACACAAGTTGGAGACACAATGATTTAGAGATTGCATATCAATTTTATCAAATAAATGTGATAAAGTAGGTGATATGCACACACACACACATTTGTAGTGACAAAACCATTGACACAGATACCCAGATGGCACTTAATGTACTTTCAGCCTTAAATTCTTTCTCAAGGACAAGCCATTTGTTTGCAAATGATTTAGCATTCAAAAATGATTAAACACGGGAAAAAATGCATTGCACATAAAGTTCAGATTACAAGTGAATTAAAGTCACACTAATATAACTATAATTTATAATGAATTCAAATGGCTTTCAGAAGGGTCATCTGTGGAAGGTGAAGAGCAATCTGAATTTATTTTTCTGGTAACTGGTCACAGCAATGTTTTCTAGACTAGTGAGTGAGTGCTCATACAGCACCATGTGTGTTCAACAACACATAAAGTTGGATGACAAAATCTACTTTAGTGAGAAGGTAGCTATTTCCAGGGGCACCAATAGTAATGTCAGTTTTGAGTCTTGGGTTTGCTTTTGTTTGTTTACAAGGCGATGAAATGTTTAAGGAAAAAATAAATTCTACCAATCCATGTTGAGTGAACATTTCAATCCTTGTAAAGACCAAAGTCAGCTGCCACCATGCCATGCAAACCTTATAGTACATGACATGTTAAATCGGTAACCTCGAAAGGGACTTCTGAGAAGCTATGAGTAAAAGGCACATACAAAATGCCTCTGAGATGAATTCACAAATGAAATGGAAAAGGATAACTGTGTACATCCAAGAAGAATAGTAATTAACAGAAAACAAGAACACTTCTAAATTGAAAGAATCCCTAAAGTAAAAGAAGACCAAAGAAAAAGAAATAAAGATGAGAAGTGAAATGAGGCAGAAATGGTGAGCGACAAGGAGATACACTGAGAAAAAAAGTAGCTAAAGTTAGTGTGTTATTATTTCAGCAAAATTAAGTATATCAATACTGAGAAATATGACTTGAAATAGATTCAGTACCTCAAGCAGAAACATAAACAAATAACATCTGGGTTTTTCTTTTGATAACCAGTATTTTAAATACAAAAATCTAAAAATTTTGTCTTTGTGTAAGAGTTACACATTTATCATACCAATCAATAACAAAAAGGCGCTATAAATACTGTATGGAAATAAATGTCCTAACAGATGTTAACCAGACATCAGTCTTCACCGGTAAGGATTAGATTTGAAGGTGTTTGCAGATAATTAAAACTTGTTTTTATAACATAACTTAGCAGCTAAGTAGTATAATGAAAATGGGATATTCAAATTATAAGATATAAAATATTAAAGATAGAAGAACATGTTTATTTTTTCAATATAAATATTGTTACAGCTCAGAGAAACAGTATGAAATCTCAGGGCTCATGAAAGGCCACATTCTAGAGATAGTGATTGACAGGTATGGTAATTCCCCTACAGCGTGGTGCCTGTTGTCATGGAGTAGCATGTCTCCTACAGGGTACTACCAGCAGGTTCATGTAGGAAGAGCCAATAGTCCATGTGAGAAACCCCGGAAGGCTAAAGATAGAAGGAAATATTTGTGCCACGTTGAAGAGCAAGTTCACCAGGTGAATTGGCATGTGGCTAGGGTACAACTTCCCATACATATATAAATAATGAAACACACAAAAAATTATCAGAAAAGTATTTTATTATTATTAGAGTCACGATTAGCACTCTCCTCATCAGGAGAGTTTTAGGTTTTTTTCTTGCCCTACTCTATACTTTTTAAACACAGTCTCCAAGTTTCAAAATAAAAGTTTCTTATTTTTAATTCAAATCTCAATTAAAATAAAACAAAAACCGAAAATGTAGAAGTTCCTTATTTTGACCATCTATATATCATACACAACAAAAAGACTGATAAAATTCCACTAAACACAACAGCTAGATCCGTATTCCCGTTACTGCTTAAGCCCATTCCAATAAGGATTTTATACCAAATCTGCCCTTGCCAAGGCTACCTGGGGCCTTCATTTTATTATTTGCAATGGACAATTTTAACTTCACATCCATGTTGGCTTCCTTACATCCTAGATGCACATACAGCCAGATTTTTTCCATCAGATGTGATTTGATCCTCCAAATTCGGAATGCCTTGATGACCTCCTCTTTATCTAAAGATCACTTTAAAAAGCCTGAAGTATTTGGCTCTTCCCTAAATCTTTGGCCAGATGTAATGTCATCCTCCCATTGGCTTTCTTTGTCCAAACTACATTAGCCTTATCTCAGATCTTCAAACAAGTTATATTTCCTGCCTAAGATCTTTCTATGAGTGAGTGAAAGGTGTGACGAAGATAGTTCCTCTTTGCCCCCAAAGGTTTCATTGATCACGCTGATAATGAATTTACTGTTATTTTAATCTCTTACTGTTATACTCAGGCTTAAATTCTCTACCCTACACACTTCAGTTGACATAATTTTAATTTCCACTGTGATGCTTCTCTCTCTTCTGTCAACACTCTCTCCTCACAGGGTTTCCTCCAGATCAGGAGTCAGTAACATTTTTGACAAAGAGCCAGATAGTAAATATTGCAGGCTTTGTGTTGCCAAGAGGCAAATTTATGGAACTTTCCCTGCTGAAAAATTTCCCTGTATTTTACATTTTAGACTTATAAATGCCACACGTACTTATAACTCATGAGCCATACAAAAATAGGTGGCAGACCAGATCTGGCTCATGGGCTATAATAGTTTTCCAACCCCTCACCTAGATTCATGACTTTAGGCATGCTCTATAGGCTACGATGATCTAACTCACATCTCTAGCCAAGTCAACTTGTCAGTGCCTACTTGATGTCTCCACTTGGATTCTAACTAGCGTCTTAATTTAAGATTAAAAAATGTAAAATCAATCACACATACGCACCTACCCACACCTCTGTCACTTGCAAACTGCCTCATGTCATCAAGACTTTGCCATATCACTAAAAGTGACCATAATCCCCCATGTCCCTAAATCCAAATACCTTGATATAATTCTTGCTCAGTAAATTCAACCATCTTCAAGTCAACTTCCAATCTCAACTGATTTTCTCCAACTTTATTGCTACACTCATAATCCCAACTACCATCATCCTTCAACTGGACAGGTGCAATAGTCAGCTAAATGAACCCCCTTCCTTCACTAGTGTACCCTTCCACAATAGTACACCCTCCTAAGAGCTAACCTCATCGTATCACACATCCATCATACACTTTTCAATGTAGTTAATTTATATTCACATTTTGATATAAGATCTAGATTTGGTCCCTGAGAACACTCATGTAATCTCTCTCCATGCTCTTCCTTCATGGACATTCCAGCCAAACCGGCCTTCTTTTCTTTGTAAGAAACTATCAAGCTCTCTTTTTAAATTACAGAATCTTTATATCTGCCCTTCTTTCTGCTCAGAGCACCCCAGATCTTCAAAGTACCTTCCTCTTTGTCTTCACTCAACTCTCAAATGAAATATTACCTCCTCAGAGAGAAAAATGCTCTGAAATACCTACAGCCAGATCAGTGCCTTCCTCCTTGACAGTTTTACTCAGCCATGTTATCACATGTAATCTTCTTCGTAGTAGTGTACTTTATAGCCCTTCACACCATTGCTTTTTTTAGGTATTTGTATGTCTTCCTCCTCTTTCCCTCCTCACTACAGTATAGCCAATTGTGTCTTTGCCTTCTTCACTGCTATATCCCCTAGTGCCTGGTAGGCTTTCTATAAACAGCCATTTATTGACTTATTGACTACATGTATATGCTAATCCTTTTTACTAATTGTTGTTACACTATAAATTTCTCTTCTCCCTCTCTTCGCTTCCCTCTTCTCATGTCCCTTGATGCTTCCTACTCAATATTAACATGGACATCATTTTGTGTCTTCAGCATTTCTCTTTTCATTATATTATGATAGGTTAATTTTCCTAAGAAAACACTATTTTGACAAAAGCAAAGCATTAAAGTAAAGCAGCATAGGATCAATTTTTTCCTATTGAAAAGGAAACACCATCTTTCCGAGAAGACAATTCCACCAGGAAACAAAAAAAACACACACATTTCCGGTAAGTCCTAGTTCCCAAGACTTGAAGCCAGTATGTTTTTCCACTTTCAAGTATCCTTGACTGTAGAGATAAAAGGTATCCACTTAGAGATATTAACTCATTACCACTGCCTAAATTTGGTTTCCAGAAACACAACTTAATATGACATCAATGGATGTGATAATCATTTGAAAGTAGCTTTATCAAAATCATCCAACAGAACAAGTTACTTTCCTAATTAGCATCCTCGGTTAAATACCTAAATCTGATGAATAATAAGTTATGCATTATGCTAAATTGCATTGGCTCACTATCTTAGAATGCTTTCAAACTAATTAAAAATGAGATATTCAGTGATGAGAAACATAAAAAGATAAAAACCTATTTCAATCAGTTTAAATTAGAATTTAACATTTCTTCAATACGCTCTTTTGTAGTCAATTGCAAGAGTAATAAAGCAAAATTATTGAGTCTATAATAGTGACCGTTCAAAATTCATAGTGAATTATTAAAAAGAAAACTAAGGTCCCTGCCAACTTTCCACCTCACTTCAAAGCATAGCCAAGGTCATTACAACAGCAAGTAAAAGACTCCACACAATTCCCACTTCTTCGCCTCTATACTGTTACTTCTGGAATCTTCTACTGCTCCAAATTGTGTGTTTGCTCCAGACTCAGCAGTTCTCACCACCTTGTTCTTCCAATTGCCATCTTCTCTGTGCGGCCTTTCTTGACTACCCAGTTAAAAATTATCCTATCAAAATTATCTGATCCCCATCCAGGATTACTTTTCACCATCTAACTTACGATACTTTGCATATTTATGTGGCTCATTGTCTGTTATCTGTCTCCCTAAGTTAGAATGCGAGCTTCATGATGGCAGAGTTTTGGTCAATTTCCTTCACTCAATAATTCCTGACCCAAAGTAAACACTTCATAAGTATTTTTTGAATATACTAATATATAGTCCGAATTATCAAGGAACTTATAAATAAATAAAGACACAACCCAGCATATAGTGCAGCTTGAGAAATGTTGATAGTGTGGTACAGGAGGAGGTATGTAAACTATGAGAAGCAACAGTTAAATAAGAAGCAATCCAGAAAGACACACAGTGTGGGTGACATCTGAGTTAAAGGACAGAAGGTAAGAAGATAACCAGATGGAGAAAAGAGAGGAAGATCTTACAAACAAGCATCAGAAGTTACCATAAGAAAAGCAAGTACAAAATCATCAGAAGAAAAACAATTGCATCCCAGTTATTACCACAAACATAATTAACTATGAAAACCCAGAACAGTTCATGCTTTGATAATGCTAAAGTTGATACGTAGATTAAGATGTGATATAACAATCTGCAAATCTTAGTTTTCAGAAAACCTTTTTAGGCAAGATATGATGATTTAAGGAAGAAAAGTTGCTGATGGATGAGGCATGTTGTCCCTTAAAGACAAACACTATGAAGACTGCGTACAGCCTTTATAATGGAAAGGTGCCACGTTTTTTCTTTTCTAAGTCCTTGGAATCTCAGTTGGCAACTTTGAAATTCATGTGTAATTCATGAGCTTTTTAAAAGAAATGTAATAAGTAACACAAGTGATTCTAGAGCTTGTCTTTAGGCTGAGGTAGATATTGGCATTATAAATTGAAGTGCTAGAAAGGAACAATAAGAATTAAGAATAAGCAGTAATTTCTGCCAAGATCTGTGGCACCCAGTCTCACACATAAGGCTTTTTGGAATCTCTTGGTTTCCAAGGTTCAGGCTCTCATACTTTAGTTTGTACATAAAGGACTTAAGTTATTCTTAAAGCACAGTTTTAGCACTTCACACCAGGAGATGGTTATGAGACTGATCACAGGATAAAGTGAAATAGGATGTGTCCCTACTTGTAGAAGGAACCTCGTTCCTTTTGCCATTCTATTCCTACTTTTCTGGCAGGAAAGTCCTAGAAAAAATTTCATATACAGATTAATTTTAAACAATTTACATTATATTTTACTATTAATAGCTTCTAGAATATCTTAGCTTAGGCTGGCCCTGGTGGCTCACACTTGAAATCCCAGAATTTTGGGAGGCTGAAGTGGGCGGATCAACTGAAGTCAGGAGTTTGAGACTAGCCTAGCCAACATGGTCAAACCTAGTCTCTACTAAAAATCCAAAAATTAGCCGGGTGTGGTGATGCGTACCTGTAATCCCAGCTACACAGGAGGCTGAGGCAGGAGAACCATTGAGCCTGGGAGGTGGAGGCCGCAGTGAGCCAAGATTGTGTCACTGCACTCCAGCCTGGGCAACAGAGCAAGACTCTGTCTCACAAAAACAAAAAACAAACAAACAAAAAAAGAGTATCTTAGCTTATATATTTCTCACATCTGATCCTACCACTTTACTTCTTTTTTCCTGTTTATACCAATTATTTCTATTCCTCTTTACATATAGGCAGAAAGATAAGACTAAAATGTGTCATAGACAATGACATCTAGTAAATTGACGTATTCTTCATGTTTAATTCCACAACAGATTTCAAATACAACCAAAATCTCCAAATAAAATCTTAATTCTAAATTGAGTGCTTGTACAGTCTTCAAATATGTTCAAATAGAACATCAAAGCTCAATAAAAATAGTTATATCACTTGGGATGGTGTTTAAAATATTTTTTCCTAAATAAATTCAGCTTCAGAGGATGAGAAAACCTTCGTTAGGAGATGTTTTAAAGAACAAATTAAGTTAAATGTGAAGGAAATCATACTTTATTTTGTTGAATAGTAAGATTTTTTTGTTGCTATTGTGAATTAATGCCATCCAAATATTGAGTGATGTAATTCAATTTAGTAAAAGAAAAAAGTCTAAATTATCAACTTCTTTCCTTATAAAAATGAAATATGCTATAACTTGCATTTTTTCCATGGCAATGACCCTGATGATCAGAGAGGTTAAAACCTAAAAACATTTAAAATCATCTAATCTAAATTATAAAAAAGAAATCCCTTTCTTCAGAAAAAATAATTTTTTAAGGAAGCACTCATAAACAAATCTCTACTAGTAGATATACAGCATACACATCTCTTACTATCTCCCATGCAGACTGCATAAAAAGGCGTGCTGGCTACTTTTAAGAAAACAACATTCAGATGTCTGGAAAGTATCTGAAATGCATGATTAATCTACACAGATAATTTTCTCAAGAAACCAAATTTTGAAGACAAGTAATTCAAAAGTCTATTGTCTATAAAGTAAATCCGCTGGTATACTTAAACTGCTGTAATCCTTTCTCTGTTTACCTTATAGTGTGCACCTCTCAAGCTATGGGAATGCATGTCTTCTCTAAGAAGAGCTGACTTCTTTTGTAGGAAAAAGCTGTTGGAAATGACTGTTAGGATTTCAAATGTTTGGGAGTGTGTATTCATGTGGGTTTTACGTGTTGAATATTTGCATTTGTAATTTTAAGATGCTTAAATCAAAAACTAAAATGACCTATGCAACATAATTCTGCCATAGGATAAATTAAATTCAATTAAATGTTCCCATACAAATTATTATCTACCACAATGTAAAAATATTTATATATCACAAAGATGTAAGAAACACTGACTTCTATTATACAGCAGAGTTCAATTTCACTACTACTTAGCTTGATGATATTTTAAGGTCATGTCTCTTGGAATACACATTCAATATTCATTGCCAAACGTCTGAGCTCACCTCTCTTGAAGCAATATTCAATTATCAAAGGAAAATAATTTACCAAGCAACCTCACAAAACACAAACTCTAGGTAGCATCAAGGTTTTTCAAAGTGATTATTCCTTACTGGTCGAGATCCTAAGATATTAAAACTCATAGATCACATGATCTGAGATTTTCTAATTGAAAAGCTGTAGCTGTAAACCTTTCATTCAAAGTCGGATACTACTTTCAGCTGTCAAAAGAATTATGCAATCACTTAAACTTCTGGAATGAAAGAGAAAATGAAGGGAACAATAAAAGTAACTGAAATGCACTGAGAAATGAACATAAGGAACCAAATGGAGGCAAAGACAGAGAGAGAGAGAGAGAGGGCTGTTTATCTAACCTTCCCTTCTTGAGTGGGTTTTCTCTGATATCTCTAGAGAACAATTGGATGTGTAACAATGAAATACAAAACACAAGATACTGTCTTCGTATAATTACTTGTAATGATTCCAAGATGGCATAATTTGAGAACTTGCTAAATAGGACAACAAAGTGATCTGCTTTTCCAAAATTTTGCCCCTTAGCTTATATATTATTTCATGGTGAAGATCAATAAAACTGAAAATTGGAATTGCCAGATATTATCAGATTTTATTTTTTGAATGCTTAAGAGTTGACTCAAAATCTGGTCATAAAAATGGAAGTTAAATTAAATTGTCCTCAAAATTTAAGTTTGCTACATTTGTAAGAACCACTTGCTTCTTCAAAATCTCAAACTTTCTCATATCTAGCAGCAAATTGAAATTAGGAATTTAAGCATGTAAATTCATCATGGAAACCAAATTGATTAAAATTTTCTGTGTATTCATGATAATGTTTAAAATTTTTGCTACATTTAAACCCTAAGTTAGTTACAAAAACCCTAAAATTATGCTTGTTTAAAAACTTGGGCTAACTTGCTTTTGAAAACATACTGACATATTCGTTCCATTCTTCTTATAATTATTTTTTTGTCACTCCCAAGCAGCACACCATTGTATATATCCCCAAAACGGCACTTCTTTGTTAAAGCCATTAGGACAGAAATATTTTTGAGCCAGATGCAATGGCTCATGCCTGTAATGTCAGTACTTTGGGAGGCCTAGGTTAGAGGACTGCTTGAGGATAGGAGTTTGTGACCTGCCTGGGCAACATAGCAAGACCCAGTCTTTACAAATGAAATGAAAATAAAATATAAAATAAACTGGCTGGACAAAGTAGTGCACACCTGTGGTCATAGCTACCAGGAGGCTGAGATGAGAGGACCATATGAACCCAGGAGTTTGGGGCTGAGAATGAGCTATGACTGCACCACTGCACTTCAGCCAGAACTATGGGTTGGTGAGTTAGAAATAAGTTCTCAGTTCTGAATATAATAACTGCTCCTGGCACTCCCCAGAATGAGCTGGGTTTTCTTTTGCCTCTCTATAGTCCCTCTTCCTCAGGAAATACCCCCATGGTTCTGCCCGCTGTGCTATTAATTACACCAATGCTTATTATATGTCAGTTCAGTTTTATCTAGATTCTCCCAAAGTCAGTGCTGAACTTAGTTGTTTGAAAATGTATATATTGTAATAGTTACCAAAAAGACCAAATACAGCTAGATATTTATGCTATTTGTTTTATTTCCATCGTAGGTATATTTCCTTTTAAAATTCATATATATCTTTCTCTAAGGATTGTCTCCGTTTTCAGATGTTAAGCACTTTCTCATGCACACACCACCTAAGCAGCAAAGACAGAGTCCACGTCAGGGAATGTCACATTCAGGATAAGTACCTATTATTCTGTAACTCAGAAGTAGGAAAATGGATGTCCTCAAGCAGATGCTTTTCTTGACAGATACAAAAATTTGACAAGGATCACTGACTGACTTCCAACCCACCATTCATCACTTTTATCTTATTTTGACCCTAAGGGTCCCAGAGGGATAATGGCACTACATTCCTATTTAGAATTCAGATTTCAGATTGCATTTCTTATATCATTGTTTATAAGTAGTGGTTGCACACAGTCGCGATAATACTATGACATTAATCTACATTCCTCGTTAAATCGATTTTTGTCTTCCGTTTTTGAGCTTAGCTACAATTTCTCACACGGTTTCTCTAGGAAGATTCCTCAATGACTGAAACATTTAGAACATGGTCGATTCATAAATACGACACTGGGATTCCCCAATGACTGAAACATTTTGAACATGGTCCATTCATAAATACGACACTGGGATTCCCCAATGACTGAAACATTTAGAACATGGTCCACTCATAAATACGACACTGGGATTCCCCAATGACTGAAACATTTAGAACATGGTCCATTCATAAATACGACACTGGGATTCCCCAATGACTGAAACTTTTAGAACATGGTCCATTCATAAATATGACATTGGGATTCCCCAATGACTGAAACATTTAGAACATGGTCCATTCATAAATATGACATTGGGATTCCCCAATGATTGAAAAATTTAGAACATGGTCTATTCATAAACATGAAGAGCTTGTGTAGAAAGTATAATTTACTTATCCTATTATGCTTAAGAAATTATGTGAAATAATGTGAAAATAATCTTAAAACATTTGCATGCATATTTGCTGCAAGAGTCATCTTTCATTGATACTTAATCATAATCATGGACATGGTGGGTCCCAATAACCAATATTTAATGCAAGACTGTAAATTTAATAGAGAGAAAACCTTATTTATAAATTTTCATGTGTTCTTTTCTTGACAATAAGGAGCTGTGAGATTTGTATTTTAAAAGATACTTAGTAATAAAAACTTTAATTTTTAAAACTTTTATTTTTAAATTCTGCTTAATTGCATAAAAGTTAAAAGGTAATATTTAATATTTAATGAGGCTTATTGAGCTAAATGATGATATGCAGCTTGGGTTATACTTGCAATTATAAGATTTGCTCATTATACCTAAGCAATCTCCTTCACTCAATCTAGCTACCACTAAGGAAGCAAAATTCCCTGAATCATAGTATCAAAGCATTCCATTATGTTTTCTATTAAGTTGTTTTGTTCTTTGAATCATTGTCTATTTTAATTTATCCTTTTAGAAAGAAAACAAATTACTTAACTTGCATTTCCCACTAGAAGCTTCACTACAGCTAGACTTGGAATTGATTTCAGGCCATTTTTTAATAAATGATGGTCCCTAGTGAAAGATAGAATACTTGAGCCATCAATATTGAGTAAATAAAAGGGTTTGGGTAAATAAGAGAGAAGATACCTATTTTTCTCAAATATTTTAAATATCTAATAACCTATTCCTCATCTAAAACAAGCCACAATTACTGGAAATGATGGTCAGAGGAAGGTATTAGCAACCCTGTGTAATACTACATGTCATGTTGGATCACTATTACAGAGAAACAGTTGTCATGCTGCATTTTAGTAATTCTACACATCACCAGAGAAATAGACAACTCTTATAGCCAAAGAAATCCAACGTAGCTACTGTCTACATATTCTTGTTTTAGACCTTTGGTGAAAAAAACTACTATGTGTATTGAATATATTTTACATTAGTTTTATCACAAAAGAAAAATGAGAATTCTATTAGATGCAAATACAAATTCTGAATGACAGGAAAGAAAAATTAAAATCAAAGCTGATCTTAATTAACAAAATGTATTATCTGCTTACATGTATATACAACTGTTCATATACAAAGGCACAGATGCATTTGTGGTTTTGAAAAAATATCTATTTCATTTCAAATCTTCATTGAACAATATTACATATGGCAAGAAAACTGATCTTTTTGAAGGATCTTTTAAAAAGTGTTAAACTTTATTAGATACTCCAAACTAGCAAAGCTCAACTTCATCACAATTATATAATAACACTGCACACTTTCAATTTTATCTGGAGAAATATATCTATCCCTTGAAATAACTCTGTAAACTTCCTGCTCACAGATTTCATTTCAAGCCTTGAAAATGCAGAAAATCAATGCTGAATATACTTGCCCCGAAAGGAAAAGAAAATTTCAGGGGTGTCAGGATGTTTTATCACATAAAGTACAGAATTGCAATTTGTATATGAGCAGGCAACACACCTCCAAAAATAATACAATACTTATCACAAAATACATTCACAGATACTAGATTTGGCACAAACCACTCCATACAGCTATTGATGAAATCAGTATTGAAAGCCTTATTCCAAAATCTATGGCCCTTTTCTACTCTCCAACTGACATTTCAGGATGCCACAACCTTGCAGCTCCACTCTCTCATTAATTTCCCCTAAATACCCTTGGCAGAAGAACGAGAAACGTCACATTTTTCATTTAATTTCTAAAGAACATCACATCCTTTAAGAATAGGTTCTTGAAATTTTAAAATGTTAAACATAAAAACCCTAAAGAGACAAACATCCAAAAACATAAAAACCCTAAACAGACAAACGTCCAAAAACTTTTCTTCAAAATCACAACAACTTTATATGCTACGTGTTCCTGTAAAATACCACATACACAAACTCACAGGCACACCCACCCACCCAAAACCCACACACTCGAATTTATATGGCCTCGTAATACCTCACATATATATACATGTCACCAAATGCAACAGAGACACACGCATATATATGGCCTCATAATACCTCACATATATATACATATCATCAATTACAACAGAGAAAAGCCAATTTCAGAAACATGGCTTCAATTTTGATGCATTTACTCACACTTAATTCTATTTCAATTTAACTGCAGAGATATTACAATACCCTGTAACAAAAACCTGACGGAAGATTGTAACAAATTGCTTAAACATCAAACCAAACACTAAACATAATTTCATCACAAAGTGAAATTCGCATCCAACTCGCAAAGAATTAGAAAATCCTTGCACTTACCTTGGCCTTGTCCATTCCCCAGATGACCCCAAAACACCACCGTCATCATCAACAGCCCCGGAGCCCACGTCCACATCCTTCTAGTGACACGCTCGTGTCTTCTGGCCATTGCATCTTAAACTCTGCATATTCAGTGGGGTGGATGTGAAAGTACAATAAATTACATTCTTAGAGAAATACACTACGACTCAAATCCCATATCTAATATGCACTGTGCATTTCTGAATTATCCTGCCTACAAGGAGGTACATTTGAAAATCATGCTTCCCTTTAGGGTTGTCATATTGATGATTAATACGAAAGCTCATTCATTTTTAATCTTTAAGCATTCATCTGAATTCCATTTTTAATATCATTTTCCAAAACAGGCCACTTAACCTATGAATGTTAAAAAGTACTCCTGATATACATATTGGAGTTCAGTCAAGCAAAAGCATGGTGTATGGACACTACTTAAGTATAACTTGATATTTAGGCAAATTGATGAATTTAACATACCATGTAATCTCTACATATATACAAAAGGACTTTTCAACACATTTATGTAAGTTTTGCATAAATACCCTTGAAAATATTCTCAAGTTTTAAGTGGTATTCTAATTATGTCAGTAATTTTAACTGAATAAAGAGATGCATCATGTGCAAAAACTAATCTTGTTTACTTAAAATTGAGAGTAAAATTAATTATAGAAGGTACAAAACACTTGTAATTTTGATTTCAGATATATGACCCACAGGAACCTTCATATATACAAATATTATACACATATATGACAATGTATATTTGAATGTTCATTTTGAAACTGCTTTTCATACTGATACATGAAAATACTTAAATGTCCACCAAAGCAAGGTTATTTATTCATACATTTGAATGATATACAGTAGCTCAAAAGAATAAACTTGAGTTGCATGTACTAATATGGATAAGTGTCCAAAATGAATAGTGAAGCAAAACTAGCAAATTTAATAATGATAAGTTCAAAATTACACCTTTCATATGTAAACATGTGCAATAGTTAAAACTATAAATTTTATGTTGCATAAATATATAATACAGTATAATAACGCATAAGAATGAGAAACACCTTCAAGACTAAAGTTAGGAAATTACAAGACTACAATTTAAATGGTTAGTAGGTGGAATTTTAAATCAGAGGTTACTCCTAAATCCCAATTTTTCCACAGTTGACAAAATAACGGAGTTAAGAAAAATAAACTTAATGATTTCCAGAATGAATGCTTTATTCAAAATGCTACGTAATTACAATTCTAATAAACTTGCAAGGGAATCCAGTCACCCAGAAATTTTTTATGCCTTTCTCCTACATCACGAAAGGGGAAGATTTAATTACCAACTTTGCATTACTTAACGTCAGACTCATAGTATCAGAGCTAAAGAGAAATTTAAGAAACACCTAACTCAACCTCTCCATTTTAAATGACCAAATGAGTTGAGAAGGTTACAATGACATTTCTAAGTTCATATGTAAAAACAGAATTTTGATGACAATGACAGTTTAAGTACTAATAAACACTCCTGGAAAAGTTACTGTAATCCAGGTTATTTTACTGTGCTAAATGCCTTACATTCTTTACCCAATTCAGTTTTCACAGAAATCCTATGAACAAAGCACTTCCAAAATTTACCACTTCACAGCTAAGAAAACAAGGCTTAGAGAAATGCTACACGATCCCCTAGTCATGAGGTTAGTAGGTACCACTGTGGAGACTGAGGCAAAACAGGACGATTTCAAAGCCTATGCTCTGAACAAGTAAACACTAAGCAGGAATTTAGTTCTAGATCTCCCAGTTGTAGTCCAATAATCAGCCAAAAAATGGTGCTGAGAAGAGGGGAAAGAAAGATGTCTTGTATGTGGAGCCTCATGTATTTGATCCCAAATACATCTTCATATTGAAAATCATTAGAGCACAAGGCAAAAGAATTATTAGTTTGTTTCTAAAATCATCAACCTTTCCCAAGTTGAACATACAAATATATTTTATCATATATATACTATATGTGTGTATAGCGTGTGTTTATCTAAGTATTCCTGTGGTTTATATATCTGGATGTGGAATTACAAGTGTTTTGTGGTTTATTATTTATTTATTACTATACTTTGAGTTTTGGGGTACATGTGCACAATGTGCAGGTTTGTTACATATGTATCCATGTGCCATGTTGATGTGCTGCACCCATTAACTCGTCATTTAGCATTAGGTGTATCTCCTAATGCTGTCCCTGCCCCCTCCCCCCACCCCACCACAGTCCCCAGAGTGTGATGTTCCCCTTCCTGTGTCCACGTGTTCTCATTGTCTCCCTCTGTTGCTCTGGCTGGAGTCAGTGGTGTGATCATAGCTCACTGCAGACTCCAAGTCCTAGGCTCAAGCGATACTTTTGCCTCGGCCTCTCAAGTAGCTCGGACTACAGGCACGCACCACCATCCCCGGCTAATTTTTTTACAGAGATGGGTCCCACCGTGTTGCTTGACTGGTCTCAGCCTCCTTAAGTCAAGGGATCCTCCCACCTGGACTTCCGAAAGCACTGAGATTACAGGTGTCAGCCACCGTGCGTTTTTTGATTTCTTCAATTAATTTTACTTATACACTTGATTACACAAGATTAATTTTGTGTACATAATGAATCTCTTTTGAGGTTTAAGTTACTGATTAATTAGAGTACCACTTAACAAGCGTGTCATCCCAGCACTTTGGGAGGCTGAAGTGGGCGGCTCACCTGAGGTCAGGCATGAGCCACCGTGCCCGGCTTACACACATTCTTTTCACTCCTGCTTGCAGATCTCTGTTCCCTTCTAATTCCAGTGGAACCACTTTCACTTAGTATCAAAATATCCAGATCCACTCATCAAAGTGTAAATAATCCTCCAGCAAATTACCTTTGCAAATCTATTTTTATGTAATATTTCCTTAACTTCTTCTTACCTACATCCAGTAGTCATTTTACAAGGCAGAATTTTTTCTATTTTATATAGAACTGAGGCAGTATTTGAAAAAAATCTCAAAACACTCTTCAGGAAGGACTGGCATCTAAAACACCAGTTCCAATATATATTTCAGTAACATTTTAAAGGACAGATGCTTTTCAAAATGTTATTATAATTTAAAAAAATGTAACCTTCCTCTCTGAGTTCATGTTTATGGAAAACTAATATTTCATAAATGCCAAGTTACTATGATGTATTATCTAAATGCTGCCCCTGCCATTCTATAAATACAAAAATCATAACCTTCTAACTAACTTTGGTATTAGTCAACAACTGTGCTGATGAAAAGTAAAATCAATTCATTTAAAATAATTTTCCATGAACAAAATCAAGTAACTTGTAAGTAGTATGGTAGATGAACCAAAAAATAAAGTAACATTAACCAGAAAGACATGCCATGGACTTCTCTAATCTTTTTTTGGAACACCCTTTTCATGCATATGAAAATAAAAATTAAATATAAAATACCTACTTTATGTATGTACTTTTACTTGTGTCTATTGTTCTTTAAAGATTAAAATAACTCCTAAAGCCTGGATAGCTGAGCCCATTGTGCTCTTCTGCCCATAAAATAGATCGGATGTGCAGTGAAAGAGGTAAAACTTAGGCTTTCAGGTTAGTTATGACGATGGAAACACAATTCTATTCAATAGTGTTCATCTTGGTCTTTCAAATGTTTAAGGTCACAAGGCAAAAGAGAACAGACTTTAAGAATGTTCGTGTATTACTTCTCGTCTTACCCAATAGCTACATTAGTTCAATTAGGCCAGTGTTTTGGAGTAAACAGCACTGTGAAATGTGTCGTGGAGTCCGGAGGCTCCACCACCTACCTCCATGTAGTTGTTCTGTCCGATGGAGCCTAGAGTAATACCTTAGGAGATGCATTACATCTACAGGTACCAACCAGGAAGGGTAGTCTTGAATTAAATGGCTTTAGAACACGTTATAAGAGCAAATCGAAGCTTCTAGGTATTAGAACCACTTCAATCACAGAGCGTCTCTGGGTTCTATCTGTGGCCAGCATCAAGTATCTGTCTGCCCTCCCCGAATGCTTTCTCTCATCATGTGGATCTTCTAGATGGTCTTATTCTTCCCCAGCCAGCCAACTTGATCAACAAGCCTAGGTATATTAGATATGTATAAAGTTGGTTCTTAAATAAAGTCCATTTCTGTATCTAGGTAAGTAATGTCTTCAGACTTACAATTTCATTGATATCTAGAAAGAGTGACTCTAGTTAGCTTCTAGTGTCAGTTTTTCTAGCAGCTTCTTTAAAAACAAAAATCCTCTCTGGAACAAAGCTTCCTTGCAAGTATTGCTGTTGGCAATAGTCCTCTTTACTGAAATGCTTATCCGGTGAAACTTGCGCTGTGCCAGTGAGCCTGCAGGTTGATGGTCCTTTTGTTCAACTTCTCCATTATAAAGCAACCTCTCTGATCACCCTTTTAAAACTAAAGACCAAAGAATCAAATGAGATCAGGAAGGGACCAGAGCTCACAGGTCATCAACTCCTCTTCTTAGCATATTATAGCACACAGTCTAAGCCCGAAAAACACAGCAGAACCCATTACAGCTCTCGAGTTCCAGTTATTAACATTGATTTTTTCCAATGGGAAATTTTCATTAGAAGCTATCACAGGACTCACATTCAGTAATAACTTAGATTAGGATACATACTGGAGCCTTTGTCCTTAGAGTAGGTGCCACTGAGTCACTATTAAAAGGAGTCTTTTTGATCTTAGTAAATTCTCACAGGGCTTATCTCAGTCTAAACTGTAACTGGCCTTTACTAGTGATGTCATGTGTAGTTCAAATTAATATTGTAATGTATATAAATTGTATATATAGGTATAATACATGCATGTATTTACAATTATTTATTTTATTTTATTTTTTAATAAGATAAAAGTTAGAGGTTAAAATATGACTCTAGGCCATTGTGCTTTAGAATGAAGAGCACAGACATGGGTTGGAAATGTAAATTTTGGCCCAATTTAATTTCTGTGACAAATTCATTAATGTCTTCAAGGTTCAGGCTCTATGTATGAGACAAATGAAAACAGCTCTAAGATTCCTGAAAACCCTAAAATATTAAAATTCCACTCTGCCATTAGTTCAGATAAATCATTTGCCAATTTGCCCCACAAGAACCAGGCATCTTTAAATGGTAACATAACATGCACTTCTCTCTCCCAAAGTGTGGTGCATAAACGTTCTGCTTCTCAATAACACAGGATGCCTGCTAAAATGTGCTGTCAGGGGGATTAGTAAGGAAATGTTGTATCAAAACTTCTGCAGATGTGGCCCTGAAATACACATTGTAATAAATCCTCCAGGCCTCTCAAGTTAGGAATAACTGGTTTATAAAATTGTACTTACTTAAAAATTATAGATAAACAGATTTCACCGTAACCCATTCTTTCTGTTCTGAATGAAATAAGGCTCTATATTCAGACTGAATTTTCAGTGAAAAACAACTTAAAATAGTGACAAATCATCTATAAGTTTAAATGAATATAACTAGGAGACCTGAAAACTCAGGTTTAGCAGTCATCTTCCAACAGTTTGAGAGCCCACAGGAGCCACAGAGCCCTCATGTCTCTCCAGAGAGGCAGGGTGATTCTTCCCCCTAAACACCATGCAATTCTTGAAGTGAGTGAAAGCATCCCTGCTCACACTGATACCCTCTCAAGTGAACTCAAAGTTAAGCCATCTCCAGCCAGACCAGATATCCTGGCCCATATCTCATTCATTAATATATGTTGAGAAGCCTTTGTTTCTTGGAAACTACATGAAGTGAATAGGCTGTGGACTCCACTGGACATAGTGGTCTATATTTAACCAATTCCCTTCACACATATGTATCAGATGCTCTCTTAGTTACAGAGCTGCAGTGGTGAATAAGAAAGCCACAGTCCTGTACTCCCAGGGTTTCAATTCTGAAGACGAAGACAGGCACAGAAACCCAACTGAGCAAAGAGAAGAGATTATTACAAAATGTGTTCACATGCAAAGTGAAGCAAGGGACTGAATATACAACAAGGGTTTTGGGGCGAACATTAGATACAATCTTAATTCAGATTATATAAGATTCATACATATAATTTTTATATATAGATATATTAATTTGGGCCGGGCGTGGTGGCTTATGCCTGTAATCCCAGCATTTTGGGAGGCCAAGGCGGATGGATCACTTCAGTCCAGGAGTTTCAGACCAGTCTGATCAACATGGCAAAACCCCATCTCTACTAAAAATAAAAAAGTTAGCCGGGTGTAGTGGTGTGCGCTTGTAGTCCCAGCTACTCAGGAGGCTGAGAAAGGAAAACTGCTTGAACCCAGGAGGCAGAGGTTTCAGTGAGCCAAGATTGTGCCACTGCACTCCAGCCTGGGTGACACAGCAAGACCCTGTCTCAAAAGAAAAAGAAAAAAAGAAATATTAATTTGGATTATACAGATTCTAACCACTTCTTTCAAGTGAGAATATTTAAGGTAAGACCTGAGAATAAAAAGAGTTAGCTTTTCATACACTACAGAAAGATTCGTCTTTTAGGAAAAACCCCCAGTGTTCATGGACCCTAATATATGAGCAAGATCTTGGCATGTAGAAGAAACCTGTGAATTGGATGAAATGAAAAACTGAAAAGTAGGAATCTGGATGAAGTACAGAAGGGAGAAAGACTAATGTGAGACGTGGCTGAAAGAGAAGGATATGTGAAACAGTACAGGTCTTCATTAGTAATGATGAGGAACATAAATGTTAGTCCAAGTACACCAGAAAAGTGGGAGAGTTGGAAACTGAAAGACATGTTAAGAGATCACTTTGGTTTCTCTGTAGCTAACAGGGTGTAGGAGATTAAGAATTAAAGTAGGTTGACTAAGGATGACCTAAGAAAATAAGCGTAGGTAAGAAAATATGTGGCTCTGGCTAGGCTGGGGACATTGGAAATCAAAAGAGGTGGAGGAAATTACAGATGTATTTGGAACCAAAATATTTTTTAAATGAATGTTGAATTGGATATTGTCAGAATATTGAGGAAGGGCCAAAAATGACTTATAAGCGTCTAGCATGGCTGGCAGTGCCACTTACTGACATGTGGGAAACCAGGACATGTTACCTCTGAATTATTCGAGTGCTATTGTCATGTAAATCATCAACTCCCAGAATAAAGGTCTGGGCCAAACTCTAAGACTGGAAATTATGAGCTGTTTAGTAGTGTTTAGAGCTTAGAGAGAGTATGTGTGTGGAGAGAAAAGAAGAGCAATTAGGACAGAACCCTTAGAAACATCAATATTTAAAATTTGGGAAGAGAAACAGAAACAAATAAATTGTGGGAAAATGAAGCTCAGGGTAGTTGCAAGGGAATGCTAAAAATGAACTATGGCATTTGAGGAGGAAAACGTGGAAACTGAAAGCAAGAGAGTACGGATGGATCGTGAGGGAGCAGCAGCAGCTGTGTCCTAAGAAGAGTCTCAGTGAAAATGAAGGGTTGTAGGAATGAGGACATCTGGGCCAACGAGCTGGCAAGGAGTGATGTCCAGGAGGCAGAATATTTGCATCTAGATCCTGGTGGTATATACCCTTATAGAAAATGTTTCAGATTTGATGACAATAAAGTGGAGGAAAGAAAAAAAGTAATGGAAATAAAGATGTCAAAAAACGGGGAACCGAGGTTTGTACTGGTCCTTTCACGTGAAAGCTGAGCCACTAAAATGATGGCTGAACTTGCCTGAAGATGATATTGAGCAAAAGATCTACAGCCTTAAATAAATGGCAAGAGGCCAGGTGCAGTGGATCATGCCTGTAATCCCAGAACTTTGGGGGGCTGAGGCAGGCATATCACCTGAGGTCAGGAGTTCGAGACCAGCCTGGCCAACATGGCGAAACCCCGTCTCTACCAAAAATACAAAAATTAGCTGGATGTGGTGGTATGCACCTGTAATCCCAGTTACTCAGGAACCTGAGGCAGGAGAATCACTTGAAACCGGGAGGAGGAGGTTGCAGTGAGCCGAGATCACACCATTACACTCCAGCATGGGTGACAGAGCAAGACTCCATCTCAAAAAAAAAAAAAAATAAGACCAGAGTGCCCAGGAGGGAGGTCTGTTGATGATGGTAATACCAAAGGGGCATGGCCGATATTTCCAAGGGGTTTGAGTTTCAAAGGAACAGTCTAATTTGCAAGGAGCGGAGAAATTAACAGTCTAGAAGTTGTAACGGGAACCAAGAACAACCACCTCGGCTTCCAGCCATAGGTATGTGGAGGGTGAGAAAAAGACCTGTCTCAATTTATGAAAGCTAGAGGAAAAACTGCACTTTAGTATCAACCAACTTTTGTTTTAAGATAATTACAAACCAATATGGAACTTAGCAAGAGTCAATTTTGACAGTTTCCTGCAGCTTAGTAAATTCTGCACAAAATTAAGATTTAACACAAAAGTAGAGAAAAATTTTAATGGCATAGCACATTTCTTCACAATTCCTTAAACCAAATAATTCCCTGTTCTTCTAACTCTCACCTTACACTATCAACTAGGCTTCTTATTCAATGAACGGTTTAAGTCTACTAAGACACACACACACACACACACACACGTCTTATCCAGCTGCAGATCTCATTTTTGAAGGTACATTGAAAGTACATAGATCATTCTATAATCATCAACTATGAAGATTGTGAGCAACTGGAACAAGTATTCTTGGAAAAGAAGTTTCCTGTGTATAAGAAAAAAAAGAGTCCAACTCTGGGAACTGACTTGGCTGAGTCATCATTATATGCCACTGGCAAGAAATCAAGAAGTAACTCAGGACTGATAAACTTTGTTAAAGGAAATGGAAACAGCCTATCTGTGAGGCTTAATTCTTGATAATCTGGCCAAGATATAGCATCTGGATAAGAGTTCACTGACTCAACTAAATTTTGTGAAGGTGAAGTACTTGTTAAAATGAAAGATCTATTTAGAGAGAAATAAGTAGACATAATGTCTGCACTATGGATAGGTGTATACCTGTTTTTTGCAAAAACAGTTTGTATCTTTGAAATGCTGGTTTGCCCTGGACAGAGCTAACTTAAATAGAGACCTGGCGCGGTGGTTCATGCCTGTAATCCCAGCACTTTGGGAGGCCGAGGAGGGTGGATCATGAGGTCAGGAGATCGAGACCATCCTGGCTAACACGGTGAAACCCCGTCTGTACTAAAAATGCAAAAAATTAGCCGGGCATGGTGGCGGGCACCTGTAGTCCCAGCTACTCTGGAGGCTGAGGCAGGAGAATGGTGTGAACCCGGGAGGCGGAGCTTGCAGTGAGCCGAGATCGCGCCACTGCACTCCAGCCGGGTGACAGAGAGAAACTCCGTCCCCAAAATATATATATATAGTTTTTTTATATATATATGTATATATACCCAAAGGATTATAAGTCATGCTGCTATAAAGACACATGCACACGTATGTTTATTGTGGCACTATTCACAATAGCAAAGACTTGGAACCAACCCAAACGTCCAACGATGATAGACTGGATTAAGAAAATGTGGCTGGATACATATGTAACAAACCTGCACATTGTGCATATGTACCCTAAAACCTAAAGTATAATAAAAAAAAAAGAAAATGTGGCACATATACACCATGGAATACTATGCAGCCATAAAAAAGGATGAGTTCATGTCCTTTGTAGACACATGGATGAAGCTGGAAACCATAATTCTCAGCAAACTATCACAAGGACAAAAAAAACCAAACGCTGCATGTTCTCACTCATAGGTGTGAATTGAACAATGAGAACACATGGACCCAGGAAGGGGAACATCACACTCCGGGGCCTGTCATGGGGTGGGGTGAGGGGGAGGGACAGCATTTGGAGATATACCTAATGTAAATGATGAGTTACTGGGTGCAGCACACCAACATGGCACATGTATACATATGTAACAAACCTGCACGTTGTGCACATGTGTCCTAGAACTTAAAGTATATATATATATATATATATATATATATATATATATATATATATATATATAAATATAAAGAGAAAACCATTAAAGAAAGGCTATAATACACAGGAACACACAGACATACATACACCTGTGTGTCTATATCTTCAGTTATCACACTTTTTCTATACAGACTCCACACGAGACAAACATGTTACATTTTATGAGAAACTATAAGTGGAAAGAGGAGAATTTGTGAAATCAATATAGAATGTTCCTTGTTTAGCATAATTCTAACTGTTTCTCATTAGAGGTCTGAGTATCAATCTGTATTATATGTGGCCATGCTGGCATTTGGGAAATTCCACAAGAAACTTTTTAAATATGAATTTGGAAAAGGGAAAAGGATTTTTAAAGTGTCTTTTTTTGTTCTGCATTCTATGTGGAACATCTATTTTGTGCTAACTGCTCGTGTTAGCTTGTGATTGCCTGTGACTATGTGGAAGATATACTTTACGTGACTATGTGAGCAATAGTCTTAAAGTTAAGAAATCTAAAATTTGGTTGGTTTAGTTGCTAATTAGGTAAATTACCTTGTAATGGTTACTTAACCTCTCAAAGATTAATTATCTTCAGTGGTACATTGAAGGTTCCATTCATATTGATTTTAGTAGACTTATCCTACTAAAAAGTAAATTTAACAGAAATTATTCTAGACCTCATTATTTCAGGAGACCCCACCCCAGCTTTTATTCCTAACTTCAAGAAATGCAGAGAAATTTAAAAATTCGATGTTCTCCCAATTCAACAGAATATAACTGAACTAAATCGATTTATGTATAATTCATTATTTCAACCTTTAACGCTATATCCGAGCGGTTTGTTTTCACCATAAAGTTATAGCTGTTTAGGCCAATAATTAAAGAGGACCTTGATAGAGAATGACAAGAGAGGATGATCACCCTATTGTCTATCTTCCAGCTGTTTTCAATGCCCTGAAGTTTTATTCACACCCAAATATTAGAATCTTATCTGAGAGAGCGTACTCAAATGATGAACCATGCTAATTTCTCAAGAAAAGTGTTACAGAATAATAAATGCCTTTCTGGTCAAAGCACTGATGCTCTGGAAATAATCTTTATCCAAATGAGGTACAGGAATTGTTAGGACTATTAAAAGTTTGTATATGATATCTGCCAGGTTCGACTGAGCTTCACTTAAAATCTACCATATTAGGGCCAAGTGTAATGACTCAAATTAGTGAACTTAAAAATTGTTTTAAAATGTTTCCTGGAGACATTTCAAATATTGCTCTCTGATTTATCACTGTTACTTTTGCTGAATTCAATTTGATGCCAAGATTTATTCAGATTAATCAAATGCCATAAACTCTGATACCTAATGTTCCTTAACACCTTAAGAACTTTTAAACAGATCAAATGTTGAAGATACGCTTTTAGTGAAACTGTACCTAAGCACATGAATTCTATTGAATATAGCTTTTTAGAAGACTAACAAAGAAAGAAGACTTAGGAAATTCGGAAACATTTTTTAAACCTTCTAGAGGGAATTAAACTACTGAAAAATAATTTCAATTGGTGAATCTAATGGCATTAATCAGAAGATAAGAAAAAAGTAACCATAAAACTTTATGGGGGTAATATTTGCTATGAGGATCAGGAAAAACAACTAATGGATATTAGGCTTAATATCTGGGTGATGAAATAAACTGTACAACCAATGCCATGGCATAAGCTTACCTCTGTAACAAACCTACACTTGTACCCCTGAACTTAAAAGTTAAAATTTAAATAAATAACGTTGTGCTATTAATTTCAACCAGAGCCTTTCCAAGGTGCAGGGAACTTTTGAGAATTTTATTTCTTGCAAAAGGAAACTTGATTCCTTGCTTAGGGCCTTCCTAGGAAAACCTCTATTCTTTGGAGAAGCATCATACTCCTACAAGATTTAAGGACCATCATATTTGTCAGACTTTTTTTCTGTTTTACTGTGAGCAGTTTACAGAACATAAAGAAAAATCAAATCCGAAGGTGCACTACACGTGTTTTATCAAAAGGAACATTTTTGTGTACTTTTAAGAAAATACGACAAATTGAGTTTTCTGACCTATTACCAAGTTAGACATCTTGAGTGAATTGAATCTGTTGTAATCCTGTTTGGTTTTCATCCCATGGCTCTGGAAAACTGACATTTATCTCCAATTTTTCAACTCTGCTTCTTTCCAGTACCTCATCTATACGACTATTATAGTACTTTTCATCTGCTTCTACCACTACACTATGGCTGCATTACTTTTAACACAGTGTCCCACATGTTACCCATTTCTACCTTATATAAAGAGTAGAAATTGAATTGTAATTGAGTATCCAGTTGCCTCATATTCAGGTCTTCAACTGAAATAACTCCAGCTATCTCAAAACTTCAACCCTCTCTGGAAGTATTGGACCAAATTATCCCAGATTATAGCACTCTCAGGCTAAAATTACTAATGCTTCTATAGTTTCAGAGACTGTATCAGGTTATTCAACACAACATTCCATGCACCATTCCAGCCTCATATAATCAGAGGACACTTAGACGACTTTAATAGCCTTCAAAAGACACCCTCCTCTTTTACTTATATATATATTTATTTATCTATTTATTTAATGGAGACAAGGTCTCACTCTGTCACCCAGACTGGAGCGCAGTGGCATAATCACGGTCCACCGCAGCCTGCACCTGCCGGGCTCCGATCCTTCCACCGCAGCCTCCTGAGTGGCTGGGACCACAGGCGCCGCCACCACGTCTGCCTGGTTTTTGTATTTTTGTGGAGATGGGGTTTCACATGTTGCCCAGGCTGATCTGAGACTCCTGGGCTCAAGAGATCCACCTGCCCCGGCCTCCCAAAGTGCTGCGATTACATGAACGAGCCATTGTGCCCAGCCGGTCCCGCCCGGTTTTTAACCTTCGTACTGTTTATATAATCATCCTTCACAAAATAGAACACTTCATTACTCGATGGTTCTCATTATTCTAATATGAAGAACTATATTAAGAAAATAAATTCCTGGCCAGGCGCGGTGGCTCACACTTGTAATCCCAGCACTTTGGGAGGCCGAGGCGGGCGGATCACGAGGTCAGGAGATCGAGACCACGGTGAAACCCCGTCTCTACTAAAAATACAGAAAATTAGCCGGCGTGGTGGCGGCGCCTGTAGTCCCAGCTACTCGGGAGGCTGAGGCAGGAGAATGGCGGGAACCCGGGAGGCAGAGCATGCAGTGAGCCGAGATCGCGCCACTGCACTCCAGCCTGGGCGACAGAGCCAGACTCCAGCTCAGACAAAAAAATAAATCAATAAATTTCCAATATTTCCTAGCATATCCAATTTAATTCTATACATCACATAAAAATAAAAGCCGTCTTACTGTGTTAGTTTCTTACTGCTGTTACAGTAAATTAACATAAACTCAGAGGCTTAAAACAACACATTTTTTTTCTTTATACTTCTGGGGGTCAGAAGTCCAAAATGGGTCTTAGTGTGCTAAAACCAAGGTATCATCAAGTGTATATTTTGTCTAGAGATTCCAGGAGAGAATTCACCAGGTTTGAGGGGTCACATGTATCCCTGAGCTCTTGGCCTCTGCACATCTTGGACACAGCACATCACTTCAGCCTCGGCTCCAGTTTACCCAAGCTCTTCTGCTCACTCTGGTCTCTCCGCCTTCCTGTCTGAAGGTTCTTTGTGACTACAGTGGGCCCACCTAGATAATTCAGGATAATCGCTCCAGTTTAAGGTGAGGTGATTAGCAATCTTAATTCCACCTCTAACCATAATGCTTCCATGCTGCCTAACAACACATTCAAAAGGTCATCCTGCTAAGGGTCATTATTCTACCTACACACTAAGTGACTGAGAAAAAGTAAAGTTATCTATCATGCCTTACCTATGGCGAGGAAATAATAACTTATAATGATTTATCTACGAAAACCTGTTTTTAAAAGCTTTGGTCCTAGTCTATTGATTAAAGTTTTGGTATATTCCAGATAAATTTCATGTCCTTGATGCTAACACATTGTGCACAGTAGATGACCTTTTTAAAATAGTACTGCATAAAGGAATATTTAAGGTTGTCTGGACAATAGAAAAGGAACTTTAGTTGCTATGCCACAAAAGGCCGGATTTCTGCACATTACACCTCCTACCAGTGCACACATGTGCCAAACTCCTTCCTGAAAGCCTGGTTTATGTTTCCTATGTGCTTAGCAATAGTTTTACTCTCACGACTGTTTATATTAAGTCCTATTTTTTAAAGCATATCCTCATTTGTTTGTTTTCCTGAGCCTCTGAACTGGATTTCATCTGGTATGTATTGCACAGGTTTGCACACTTGATTGTACGCTACCTAAAAGCATCCTCTTGTGTTCTGGACACGGTTATTTTTCTCCATGGTAAGGTGATAAGTGACTTCTCTGAGGACTTGCCACCTTAGAATGCAGTGGTGACATCACCTGCTCAGGCTCTGTCTGCAATGTGGAATTTAGTATTTTCCAACTTCTGGTCTAACTTGAACTTCATAATTAAGCAGAGCCGCCTTTTGAGGGAACAGTAGGCTGTCTGCCCCTAAACGTCTGTGTAAATGCAGAGACACATTTGGGAACATAACTGACTTTTACGTACAGAAGCCAGATGCATTTCATGACCATGCATGCTTAGGGAAGCAAGTTCATCTCATCTATCACAATAAGCATCTGTGCCACTAAATTCCACTGCAGGATACTTTTCACACTTAGACAACAAAACATTTAAGGAAATAAAAGCTCTTTCCAATAAAAATGTGCATCAAATACTGTGTGTATGTTTAAAAAAAAACCTTCCTCTATAAGATAAGGCCACAGGAACTACTAAAAAAGCATTCTTGAAATACATTTTCTGATAGGAATCTAGGCCCTTGCCTTATATAAGATTTAAGGAAAGTGATGTGTGTGTCTTTATACTTGAAAGGCTGTTTTCAACAGCAAAGGGTATGCTTTGAGGTATCAATATAGTTTTGAGAATGCAAAAGTTTAAAAGAAATGGAATGCATATTCTCCAGGTATGAATATGCAATTGTCATTATTTTCCTACCATCTACTAGATTAGAAACAGAAGAAAAATTATGGAAATGTCTGTTTTCCCTCAATAGGAGTACCTATTTATTAAAGTTAATTAATTACTATTCTTTAAACATTTTCAAAATAGACTCATAAGTGACAACTTTCAGAGAAAACAAGGGTTTTTGGATGTAAATATTTACTTATAACATGGATAAAATAATTTTGTTAAATATTAACTCCATATTCATAATGTTCTCTATTGTTTTTGCATTTTGTTTAACAATAGAGAATCTAAGACATTTAGTGTTCATGAGTTTCATACAGTTTCCTGTCAATGTACTTTGTCTTTTTTTTATTGGACTACTAATCATTTATTTATGATTTGTTGGAACTACTCATATTTTAAATATGTCAAGTGAACTGCAAGCACTTGTTGCTGATTTGATATTTGCTTTTTACACATATTCATTGTATCCTCTGAAAAAGAAAAGTTTTATATTTTAACAAATTCCAATCCATAAATTTTTTTTTAAATTTTCTGTTATTGGTTAGGGCTATGTTTGGATATTTAATTTTAACCGTAATGTTGCAAGTGATATTTGTCTATGGTATTTTTTCTTTATATTTTGGAAAAGTGTATTTGACATCCACTATGGAATTAATATTTATTAATGACATATTATACCTTTGTGCAACTATAAAATACATATAGCCAATTATCTGAACACCATTTTATGAACTGTTTATCACTTATCCACTGATTTGAAACACTATCTTTATCATATATTGGATTTTAGGTTTATCGAGATTATGTAACATGAAATTATTTAATTATGAAATTATGTGAATTCAAGCATGACAGTCAGCTCTTCTTCCCCACCACTACCCTGTAAAAGGATGGATGGAATAATTGCTTCCCTATGGCTTAAGTGTATGAGAGGTATACAACATGGTCTTGATGAAGTGGGAACTACACAGAAACTGTTTTTGGTCCTGAAATGTACTCCAGCTTTACCAATTTGTTCTACACATATACCATTGAGGGTAGAAGCTGAATTTTGCTAATGATTATATTTACACTACTTAACATTGTGCCAGATACTGAGTAGATGCTTAGAAACATGTTTAATGACTTGTTTTATTGATAGAGACCTAATTATCTGCTGTAGTGGTGCTATCTCATTCAGAATCATTTTGACCAGCCTTTCTCCATCATGAATAAAACACTTATTTACACACTTGTGTACATGCACATGTGCATAGAAACACACACACCCTTTGCAGAGACAAACTGCATCGAAAGCATGTACAAACATTATAGTATTTTTGTTGATTCTGACCTGATTCTGATTCTATTGTATACATTTTCATTCTGATCACAATAACAATAAAAATAGAAAACTATAAGTTGTGAAGCTGGAAGATGCAGAACATGAAAGTTCGAATTACCAATTTTTTTTTTCTATTTTCTTTAGTTGGCTGCTGATAAAATCAGAAAAGAAATGGACACAAAAATGAAAGTATGCAATGTGTGTGCGTGTGTGTGTGTGTGTATCACATGCACTCGTTTCCATGATGTACATATGGAATTTCATAACCAGCCAAACTAAGCTTCATAAGTGAATGAGAAATAAAATCCTTTACAGACAAGCAGATGCTGACAGATTTAGTCACCATCAGACCTGCCTTCCAAGAGCTCCTAAAGGAAGCACTAAACGTGGAAAGGAAAAACCAGTACCAGCCTCTGCAAAAACACACCAAAATATATAAACCAATGAAACTAGGAAGAAACTGCTTCAACTAATGTGCAGAATAACCAGCTAACATCATGATGACAGGACCAAATTCACACATAACAAT
The DNA here is from genome assembly GCF_028878055.3 of Symphalangus syndactylus. NCBI lineage: Eukaryota > Metazoa > Chordata > Mammalia > Primates > Hylobatidae > Symphalangus > Symphalangus syndactylus. Next base: position 4,297,577 of record NC_072445.2, on the reverse strand, counting down.
ATTAACGGTAAATATAAATGAGCTAAATGCCCCAATTAAAAGACATACACTGGCAAATTGGATAAAGAGTCAATACCCACAGGTGTGCTGTATTCAGGAGACACATCTCACTTGCAAGGTCACACATAGGCTCAAAATAAAGGGATGGAGGAATATTTACCAAGCAAATGGAAAGAAAGAAAAAAAAAGCAGGAGTTGCAATCCTAGTCTCTAATAAAACAGACTTTAAACCAACAAGGATAAAAAAGGACAAAGAAGGGCATTACATAGTAGTAAAGGGATCAATGCAACAAGAAGAGCTAAGTATCCTAAATATATATATATGCCAAATACAGGAGCACCAGGATTCATAAAACGAGTTCCTAGAGACCTACAAGGAGACTTAGACTCCCACACAATAATAGTGGGAAACTTTAACAACCCACTATCAATATTAGACAGATCAACAAGAAAGGAAATTAACAAGGATATTCAGACTTGAACTCAGCTCTGGTCCAAGTGGACCTAATAGATACCTACAGAACTCTCCACCCCAAATCAACAGAATATACATTCTTCTCAGCACCACATAGCACTTATTCTAAAATCAACCACATAATTGGAAGTAAAACACTCCTCAGCAAATGCAAAAGAATGAAAATCATAACAAACAATCTCTCACACCACAGTGTAATCAAATTAGAACTCAGAATTAAGAAGCTCACTCAAAACTGCACAACTACATGGAAACTGAACAACCTGCTTATGAATGACTACTGGGTAAATAGCAAAATTAAGGCAGAAATAAATAAGTTCTTTGAAACCAATGAGAACAAAGACACAACATATCAGAATTTCTGGGATACAGTTAAAACAGTGTTTAGAGGGAAATTTACAGCATTAAATGTCCACATTAGAAAGTGGGAAAGATCTAAAATAGACACCCTAACATCACAATCAAAATAAGCAATGGAAAACACATTAAAAACCTAGTATAAAACAAGAAATAACTAAGATCACAGCAGAACCGAATGGGAGAGAAACACAAAAAAACCTTCAAAAAAAAATCAATGAATCTAGGAGTGGGTTTTTTGAAAAGATTAACAAAATAGATAGACCGGTAGCCAGACTAACAAGGAAGAAAAGAGAGAAAGATCAAATAGACACATTAAAAAACGATAAAGGGGATATCACCACTGATCCCACAGAAATACAAACTATTATTAGAGAATACTGTAAACACCTCTACACAAATAAACTAGAAAATCTAGAAGAAACGGATAAAGTCCTGGACACATACACCCTCCCAAGACTAAAGCAGGAAGAAGTCAAATCCCTGAATAGACCAATAACAAGTTCTGAAATTGACTCAGTAATTACTAGCCTACCAACCAAAAAAAGCCCAGGACCAGATGTCTTCACAGCCGAGTTCTACCAGAGGTACAAAGAGGAGCTGGTACCATTCCTTCTGAAACTATTCTGAACAATAGAAAAAGAAAGACTCCTCCCTAAATCATTTTATGAGGCCAGCATCACTCTGATTCCAAAACCTGGCGGAGACCCAATAGAAAAAGAAAATTTCAGGCCAATATCACTGATGAACATCGATGCGAAAATCCTGAATAAAATACTGGCAAGAGAATCCAGCAGCACATCAAAAACTTATCCACCACGATCAAGTTGGCTTCATGCCTGGCATGAAAGGCTGGTTCAACATATGCAAATCAATAAACATAATCCATCACATAAACAGAACCAATGACAAAAACCACATGATTATCTCAATAGATGCAGAAAAGGCCTTCAATAAAATTCAACACCCCTCATACTAAAAACTCTCAATAAACTAGGTATTGATGGAACATATCTCACAAAAATAAGAGCTATTTATGACAAATGCATAGCTAATATCATGCTAAATGGCCGAAAGCTGGAAGCATTACCTTTGAAAACTGGCCCAAGAGTAGGATGCCCTCTCTCCCCACTCTTATCAACATAGTATTGGAAGTTCTGGCCAGGGCAATCGAGTAAGAGAAAGAAATAAAAGCATGCAAATAGGAAGAGAGGAAATCAAATTGTCTCTGTCTGCAGATGACATGATTGTATATTTACAAAACGCCACCACCTCAGCCCAAAAATTCCTTAACCTGATAAGCAACTTTGGCAAAGTCTCAGGATATAAAATTCATGTGCAAAAATCACAATCATTCTTATATACCAATAACAGACAAGCAGAGAGCCAAATCATTAGTAAACTCCCATTCACAATTGCTATAAAGAAAACAAAATACCTAGGAATACAACCTACAAGGGATGTGAAGGACCTCTTCAAAGAAAACTACAAACCAGAGCTCAAGGAAATGACAGGACACAAACATATAGAGAAACACTCCATCCTCATGGATAGGAAGACTCAATATCATGAAAATGGCCATATTGCCCAAAGTAATTTATAGATTCAATGCTATTCCCATCAAGCTACCATTGACTTTCTTCACAGAACTAGAAAAAAACTATGTTAAATTTCATATGGAAGCAAAAAAGAGCCTGTGGAGCCAAGGCTAACCTAAGCAAAAAGAACAAAGCTGGAGGCATGATGCTGCCTGACTTCAAACTATATTACAAAGCTAAAGTAACCAAAACAGCATGGTGCTAATACCAAAACAGATATATAGACCAATGAAACAGAATAGAGGCCTCAGAAATAACACCACACATCTACAACAATCTGATCTTCAACAAACCTGACAAAAGCAAGCAATGGGGAAAGGATTCCCTATGTAATTAATGGCGCTGGGAAAACTGGGTAGCCATATGCAGAAAAGAGAAACTAGACCCCTTCATTATACCTTATAAAAGAGTTAACTCAAGGTGGATTAAAAACATAAATGTAAAACCTAAAACTATAAAAACCCTAGAAGAAAACCTAGGCAATATGATTCAGGACATAGGTGTGGGCAAAGACTTCATGACTAAATCACCAACAGCACTTGAAACAACAGCCAAAATTGACAGATGGAATCTAATCAAACTAAAGAGCTTCTGCTCAGTAAAATAAACTATCACAAGAGTGAACAGGCAACCTACAAAATATGAGAAAATTTTTGCAATCTATCCATCTGACAAAGGTCTAATATCCAGAATCTAGAAGGAACTTAAACAAATTTACAAGAAAAAAAAAACAAACAACCCCATCAAAAAGTGGGCAAAGGATATGAACAGACACTCCTCAAAAGAAGATATGTATATGGCCAATAAACATATGAAAAAAGCTCATTATCACTGTTCATTAGAGAAATGCAAATCAAAACCACAATGACATACCATCTCACACCAGTTAGAATGGTGATCATTAAAAATTCTGGAAACAGCAGATGCTGGAGAAGATGCAGAGAAATAGGAACACTTTTCCACTGTTGGTGGGCTTGTAAAATAGTTCAACCATTGTGGAATACAATGTGGTGATTCCTCAAGGATATAAAACCAGAAATACCATTTGACCCAGCAATCCCATTACTGGGTATATACCAAAGGATTATACATCATTCTACTCTAAAGACACATGTACATATATGTTTATCATGGGACTATTTACAATAGCAAAGACTTGGAACCAACATAATGCCCATCAATGATAGACTGGATGAAGAAAATGTGGCACATATTCACCATGGAATACTACACAGCCATAAAAAAGGATGAGTTCACGTCCTTTGCGGGGATATGGATGAAGCTGGAAACCATCATCCTCAGCAAACTAACACAGGAACAGAAAACCAAACACTGCATGTTCTCACTCATAAGTGGGTGCTGAACAATGAGAACATGTTGACACAGGGAGAGGAACATCACACACTGGGGTCTGTAGGTGGGTGTGGGGAAAGGGGAGGGAGAGCATTAGGACAAATAGCTAATGCATGTGGAGCTTAAAACCTAGATGACGGGTTGATGGGTGCAGCAAATTACCATGGCACAAGTATACCTATGTAACAAACCTGCATGTTCAGCACATGTATCCCAGAACTTAAAGTAAAATTTTAAAAAATGAAAGTATGCAATATGTGTATGTGTGTGTATACATACATATAAAACAAGCACTCATTTTCATTTTGTACATATATGCACATTATGAGTGTGAATATATGTTAAATAATATCCTATCAGTTTTGTATTTGTAACACATATATGTACATGCATATACAACAAATAGAGGTGTTTTGCATAATAATTTCATTTATATTCATTTCATCAGCTAAGAACTAAAAAGAATTTAAATCAAAATCAATTATTCATTTACAGGTGTTTTTAACCATCATCTCCCCCTTTATCTTCAGTTTTATGCCTCCTTGTATTGCCATTTTGTGACTTTTTTGCCATAAATTATACATATTTGGAACAGTCACTTTAAGAAATTCAATCTTTGGATAAGATCTCTAAGATTGATTTAGTATGAATACGTGTGTGGGCACACACTTGACAAAGAAAGGTCAGTTATAAATATATGTGTACACTTATCAAAATAATTCACATAAAATCTCTGAATAAAATTATCTGTATGCTTTTTCTGTCAATAAAAGCAATATAGTATAATTCTTGGTAGTAAACCTGTTTGTTTTCATTCTGTTGCCTACCATGTGAGCTGCCATGTTGGTATAAAACATCGATCATTTGATATTTTACTACAGCAAATAATAGTGATCCCCACGAAATAATAAATAAATCAGTGAGTTTCACGGAAATAAGTTTTCGGATGGATCAGATAATTTGAAGTTGTTAGTTTATTCTCCAGCAAGGTGAAAGAAAAAAGCTGTTAGTTTGTTCTCTATCAGGTGATCGAAGATGAAAACTAAAGTTCTCAAGGCCAGTGCATAATAATGGTGCCGTATTCTGTGCATCAATCACCATTACCAAATACCTATATTGCCAAATATTTCATGTACCGCTTTAGTGGTGATTAATCAATGTGCCATGGCACTGAAACTGAAACGAGACTTTGTAGTACAAGTGATATTCAAAGGGTTTTGAAAATTTATCAGCTTTATAGATATAGATGAAAATTTATCATCATCTATCTAGAAATCCTGTTTTTATAAATGTTACCTAGCCAAATATTGGTTTTATTTACTTAATATTTAGAAAACATGAGTTTAGTAAAAATTGTTCAGATTTTCTTAATGTAGTGTGTGAAATTACTACGTAATTATACAAGAAATATGCTACACAGCTGAATACACAAAGAGGTCAGCAGAGGGAGCAAAAGGTGCCTTTCCCCTATAATCCACAGCAACATCACCCGCTCTTCTCTCTACATCATCGATGTATGTTATCTAAAGTCCTGTGCAAATGCCACCTCAACACAAGTCCTCTAGCCTTGCCCTCTTATCAGAAGCAGCTCGAAAGCCCCGATAATTCTAGAACCACTGAAAAATACACACTTGTTGCAAGGATTGAAAAGCCTCATATTGCAAATTCAGAATTCACAGTACTGAAAAAATTCATAATTTTTTAAAGTTACAATACTGTGAACTATACAAAATGAATTATGCTGGGATCCGATGACTCTCTTCATTCCAGCCTATCTTATATTTTCTCATTCATTTCTCCACATAGTCACAACAACAGACTCACTATTACATTTCATTAATGGCTATTTTATAATAAATGATCTCAATAGCATTTCTGAAACCTCTGCTGTTCTGGTTTTACAGAACTCTTGAATTTTTGAATGAGTTAGTTTTTGATTGAAAAAGACCTGACTCTTATGCTTAGAAAAGCCATCATTTCTTTCTGTAAGCTTTCCGTCTTCTATAAGCTTTACATGTTCCATAAGCAAACATTCGCTGGTTTTGTGATCAAACTAGAGAGGCAAATTCAGTTAATAATAACAACGTCATTTATCATCCTCAAATCTAGTGTTATGGATAATACGATCTCCACAAGGAGACGGTTGCACGAGCGACAAGAGAAAGACAATCAACAGTCTTTTACTCATACCAAGATATGTCCACACACACTTGTTTCAACAGTCAAAGTAACGCCATATGTCCCCAGTGATGTGGGTGGGCAAAAGGAACAGTTGGCCTGCTAATGAGGGCCATATGTACACGCAGCCTATCGTACCATCCTTCTTACTTATGGTTGCTGAAAACTCAGTGGAAGAGCTTGCTCTGAGGAATGGCATGGCTGGAGGAGGAGAGGCTTCCTTAAGAGCAGGAAAGGACCATTTGTTGTACAACTACTGTATCTCTGAAACTGGGAGCTAAAGATATGCATGTACGTTACTCATTCTTATTAAGAGTTACTTACGCATCCGTAGAGTTCTTTACTCCAGTTTCACCTTCTTTCACTAAATTCTTTTGCATTTATGTGCAAAGGGATTTTGGGCCCTTTTCAAAAATTACTTTTCCTAATCAATCTTGTTAATTTGATGTTCATTTACATCGGCTTCTCTTTATTTTTAGCTTGATTTCCAGAAAAATTATACTTTCTTTGACATTGTTAAATGTTACAATATTAAAAGAAATGAAAAAGACTTAAAAACTTAGAATATTTGAATGAGGGTTTCTGGAAGGCAGAGAGAACAATAAGGCAAAAGTACTTACTGCACTACTGTTCCAAAGTAAAAGAAAAACAAAGATTTTAAAAATGATTATAGCAGCTTTGTATCTCAACCAGGGTTTCCTTTGAAATTTCTACAACTGCAAACACTATTCAGCAATTTGCACTGATTATAAAATTTATTGTTTTAAGGTCAATTGTGATACTATGATCAGATAATATAATTTACTTTACTCTTAATGGCTTCATTTTGACAACTGAGGGAGCTTTCAGGAAGGACAACGCTTCCTGCACAACAACCAGTAAAGCAGGTCACATCCATTTTCAATCTAATTTTAAGAAAAATGAAGGACAAACTACTTGTGAGGCAGCAAGAATTCATTTGCATTAAATTAATTTGAACAGGGCATTTCAAGTTCTCTCTGGCAACAATGGAATAAAGGGGAAAATGAATCTATCTTATGCAATGATCCTCTTCTAGGTTACAGAAAGATTTGAAAGGCTGACATGACCATTGCTAAATTTCTTCTAGAAGTCTATGATTAGTGTCATAGATATAACTCATGAGATAAAATATTCACAAAGAATGTCTGTGAACTGCATCAATTGTGATGGAACTACTGTCTAACATCCCTTTGAAAAGTTATATTCTGCAAAGGTTAAAAAACACCAACCTTTCGATGCTTTCTTATATGGATGAGCTTTTGTCAACAAGAACTAAGCTTCACAATTAAGCACTATGGAAGATAATGTTCTAGGTTAATTTAAACCTAACTAATCCAGGACTTGGCCTTGATAAATAATGGGTTTAATTAATATTTTTGACCCTAGCAGTGCAAATACTTTTACTTATATTTTACTAAAGCTAGTTTTGACAAATCTAAGGGTATTTAATTTATCAGTATCTGTTGTCAGATGAAAACTTCCCCGTCAATACCTTCTAATGGTTCAAAAATAAACTGTTACCCCCACAGATACATTGTTTTTCCATGCGTAAGCAAGTACATTAATTTCAGGGTCTCAAGGCATAAAAGTGATATTACCACTTGTGATAGGCTGCATAATAGTCCCAAAAGATGTTCTTCACCTAATCTCCCGGCCCTGGGAATGTGCTGCCTTACACAGCCAAAGGACTTGTAGATACGATTCATTTAAGGATCTGGAGACAAGGTGATTATCCCAGATCATCCACGTGAGTCCAAAGTAATCACAGGAGTCCTTAGATGAAGTGGAGAGAAGGACTCAAAGTTAAAGGAGGAGACAGCGCGGAGACAGAAACAGAAATAAAAGCAACGCACCTTGAAAATGGAGGAATGGGGAAAAGACAATGAAGACAGGTGCCACCAGAAGCAGAAAATGCAAGAGAATGGATTCTCCCCTCAGCACCTCCAGAAGGAACCCACACTGCAGACACATTGACTTAGCCATATTAAAGTGATTTTGGACTTCTGACCTTTGAAACTGCAAGACAATAAATATGTGTTAAGTTATGTAAATGTGTCGTAATTTGTTATAGCAGCAGTAATACAACTAATACACCACTACAATAAGCAAAGGAAATAAAGTGCAATAGTGACAAACTTAAGGGTTTCCAGGAAAGAGAAACGAAGTGGTAAACTCAATCACAGGATTATATTAGTAACTGTAGTATATGTTACTTGCTTACCCTTTCAATCACATTATTGCTGTAATTATCATTATCATCCAATCAATATGATTACACCAGTATGTATAACTTAGACATGAAAATTTTTTTCTATTTCACTCTTCCCATAATTCCATGCAGCTACCCCTAAGCAACTATGTATCTGATGAAGCTAATATTTTCAGGGAAAATCTTCCATGTTAAGCAGAAAATTTACATCTAAAATTAAATTCTTTTAAGCCAGTCTGGGGACAATACCTAGAAAATTCAAACATTACTTCTCAAGAATACCACTAGCAGTGAATTTGTGACGCTATCTTCCACCAACTGAATCAAAATTAATTTTAAATATTTTCAAAGCAATATTTTAAAAAATCGTGTACACATTTTTTCCTCTTGGTAAAAATAAACCACTTCTCAACCATCCATTATATTTATGTTAGTTACATGAAGTCCATACATGAATTATCATACCACAAATAGAAAACTATTTAAATAGAAAAATCTCACTTGGTGCTGACAGAATGACAGCATAAAACTGTTAAGCATGAGGAGAAAGTTGTTTGCAGTGTAAATATTTCCCTTTTCCTATCAAAGTGTGTCCTGTGATCTAGCGCTCTTCTCTCCACATGCTTAAGTACAGCAAAAGTTATAAAAACACTCATTCTAGTTTTCTATACTTTAATGGTTGTAGAACATCAGAAGAGAATTGGGAGATGGGAATGTTTTGTGCTTGACATTGCATTTGAGGGGAAAATAAAAACTTGGACATAATATGTGGGATGTCTCCACAGTAATACATGGGAGGGCAAGAAAAAAATGCTATCAAATTTCTACCATGCGCTGAGCCCCTTATATCAACAAATATCCAGCCTTTCTAATGTACTAACAACCACTCTTCATAGCAAGTATTCTATTCCCAGCTTGTAGGTAAGAAACAAAGCTTCAGAAAGGGATCTTCACCAATGTCACACAGTCAATAAAAGGCAGAACTAGGGCAAATATCAATAATAAAAATAGCAATCTAATCCTAATTGGACCTGGCACTGTTCTAAGAAGAAAATCATTAACAAAGGATTTTGAGTTACCACACTCTTAGTCTCCCCGTTTTACAAAAGAAGCAACTGGGGTAAAGTGAAGCTATGCCGTTTCTTTTCAAGCTCATATACCTAACAAGATACCACTTTAATCATGGGTCTCTGATAGATCGTGTACCTCATTTCTAGCGTTTGCTGAGATTTTTCTTATTAACCCTAAGCAAGTATTTGATCCCTGGTAAGTATGCTGTAATTTTTTCACCGCTCATTCTTATCACGGTTCTTCAAGAAAAGTACAGTTCAACACATTTGTCCTATTTGGTTACAAATTTTGAAATTCAAAATATGTATCACACTAAGCTGTTAGCTCCATTTGGAATTTTAAAAAACTAAATTTTTCACTCAGTTAAAAAAAATTGCATTGTTTACTCCCATATCTACAATATAGCTTATAAGTGTATATTTGTATTGAAAACATAATTTTCTACAACTTTTATAATATTTAAATATTATTTAAGGTTTTAATAATATTTAAATATTTAAATAATACATTTAAAAACATAGTTCAACAAGTCCGAATAATCCATCACTTACTTATGACAGAATATTTGTTCAGTATCTTCTGTTTGTTCACTCTTGTGTAATATATCCTATTTTAAGAATCAAAAACTTCTCTTAATGTCAACACTACAGCCTCTTCACAATTCCTACTTATTCCTAATTACCCTTCAGGAGCAAATAAAATGAATTTATCCCAAATTTCTTTGCTTTGAAACAACTTCAGTGAAAATGGTGGTTGTCAACCATATCTACCATTCATATATCCCATTGTTTTCTGCATTAAATTTCATCTAATACTCCTTATGCCATCAGTGTCACTACAAAGGGGGACAGGGGATGAATCTCATCATGAACAAAGGTATATACACTAGATCTTAGGATGTTCAATCATTTCCTTACTCTATTATGTCCCATCTGAACTACTCATATTAAAATGAGCAACTATATGAACATGGTACTTTTAAGAAAGGATGTTCAAAAATTAATTCATATCTTGTACAAATTGGTATCCAAGAAATCATGACCTAATAGGCATCACATATGTGAATGAAAAAATTCACTTTCAGCAATGAATGTTGATGACACTCCTTTAGCAAGAGTTGTACCGAGCTACCCACAACTCCTCAGCACTCACTATTCTCATACATGCGGTCGGACAATGTCCAAGGGTGCAGTGATTCTGTCCAGAGGCTTTTCTGGGCCGTTAGAGCTGTCTCAGCCTGTGTACAGGGTTATACAGACACTCTAGGGCATTCATGACTCTGATCACTGGAGCAGCCCTGTACTAACTGCAAATTTATGGAGGAAACTTTCAAGTCCTCTTGCCCCCCAGTTGGGGTAACTCTGTTACCTATTTCATGTGGTCTCAGTTCTCCAACAAAAATGATCTCGGCCTGCTCATCTTACTTCCATTTCACTACATGGCATAACTAGAAGTTGACTAGGTATTCTGCTTTAATGTATATGCAAAGCCCTCTTGTTCAGGAATGTTTGTAGAATAATATTTCTAAATTAGGAATACAATTGGTCTTGTTCTTTCCTGAGGGATAAAATGTCATCTCTCTTCTTCTCTCCCTCTCTCCTTTCTTCCTAACTCAGCTAACCCTCTATCTGAAAGAATTACAAAGGAAGAAATCTAGGGCATTGTTTAGCATTCTCAGGAGGATTGGAAATGTTGGAATGACAGCGAGTATCACACATACACTGCTTGAAGTATTTTGTAGGATCCAAGGGAAGAGAAAATTTTGACATTCCAGAAAATTTAAGTCATCCTTTTAATATCAGGACCAGAAAGAAACAGGTCACACGGGCAAGAGCCATAAAACTAATTATCTTGACTCTTTCCAGAATACCTGAGCTATAAATGTACAGGGAATCCTGTAATCAGATGCAAAGTTGTGTATAATATACTTAGTTCCCAAATGTAACTAGGAATTTTATGTATATAATGTGAAAAATCGTTCCAAAGTATTTGAGACTCCAAAAACTTTCCTAGCTAGCATTCAATATTCTTGCTTAACTTCTCCTTATACCCCTAACTGTATTGAGCATGCATAGACACACAAAAGCTAGGATCAACTATTACCGCTTAAGAAAGAAAAGGAGGAAAAAGGCTGTATTATAGGGATTTAGTTTTCTTCCTCAACTCTTGAAGAAGCCTATTTGTATCAGCCCGTGTCAGACAACAAAGTACTTATCAATGAAGTTTTATGAATGTGGTCACATATGAAATATAAGAGCATTCAGTTTCTACCTCTCCTTTTCTCATAAATCCTACATCAGATAGACATTAGCTATATCTGCCAATGTTTCCACGGAATCTTAAAGACTATTCACTGCAAAGCTGGCAGTGTAGCCTGAAAGCAAGTTATGTCTGCGTTGCAACTTCACACTAAGTGGTTTAAAAATACAACTAAATGTGGCCTGTCTTTATCTTGATTATAAGACATAAATTATCCCAAGAATATTCTTAGTAAAAATTGGGTCTCCCGGTCAAGCCACTTCTATTAAGAAGGACACAGGTCAGTTTTTAGGAGTTTAGGTGTTATTTGGAAGTTAGGAGCATCTAAATATGGAATATAACTCCATTAAATTATAGTATATTTTATATCAAAGAGAAACGACAAAAATAAGAAATGTTTTAAGTATTTTTTCGTATAGCGTGTTCATATATAATTACTTCAGTAGTCTCAATGTAGTCATGCAATTGTTTGGGTAAAGAACTAAACTTGAAGTTAAATAGCATAGGTCTGAATTCTTATGGTTTATAACATTCATATATTTTATATGTTCCAGAATAATATGTAATTTCTAAGTTTATAACATAATAATTACAGAAATCTAGGTAAAGTAATACTTCTGTGACACAGTCTCTTCATCTACAAAATGGAATATTGCTTTTCTCCTTAAATTTATATTAAAAATTGGAGAAGTAATATATGTGAAAGAACCTTACATTAAATATGCAAGTTTTATTTGTTGAATTCAAACAGTCATTAAAGAACAAAAGAAAACATTACATTTGGATTAACAAAGTAGATACATATATCTCAATCTGAGAAACCTTTAAGCTCTCTTGACCATAAAATGACATTGGATCCTATAAGAGAGTTTGGTAAATATTTGAAAGATATTTCAATTTCACACCTAAATGTTGATTCTGACATTTATTTCCTAAACTTATCATTTGTATACTTACCTGCTATTAAATCCACAGGGGTCATGTCACTAACTGTATGCCCACCGATTTTATTGAGAGGTATTCAGCAAGGCCCACAAAGTAAGAATTGAATTTTTTTAAAAAACAGACCCAAAACACCTAAAAGCAAAACACTTAGTAAATTCTTATAATCATGAAGATCACAAATTAGTGCTATTAGTAAGAAAGAAACTTCTAAACCAAATAAAGTCCTAATACCTCCAACGAATTTTGTCTCTCTGATACACACACACACGATTAAAAAAAAAATGAAGGAAATGTAAAAAAATAAATAAATGAAGGAAGTTCTGTGGGAAATGTCCATAATTTCATGCCCAGAATTTCCCTATCAATCTCTTTCCCCAAAGTTCTTCCGAGAAAATAAAGTTGCCTTTCTCTCAACGTTAACTCATCACTTTTCTCATAGCATTTTCAAAAGAAATATTTCCTGTCAGCCGGCCACTTAAACTTTGTGCTGTTAAAGAAATCCAAAAAGGTATCAATTTTGCAACAAAGGATAAAGAGGAGACGAAGTGAACCAACATGGCTTTTAAGCTAAATTGCCGTCACCTGTCACAGGTTGTCTAGCGAGCCTCAAGTTCCCTCTAATAAGCTTATGGAGGGTGCGGAGCAAAGGCACCTCAAGGTGCTCTGCGGGTTTTCCCCTGGTAAATTAGGCTGAAAGGAAAAGAGTCCCACCCCCCACCCCCAAACTTGGAGACCAGGGCTGCCCTGCCGAATGCTGTGCCCAGACCTCCTACTTCCACGACCTTCCAGTCCTTTCCTCGCTTGGAAAATTGGGCATGAGGCAAGCAAAAGGAAGGACAGAAGGCCAAAACGGGCATCCGGGAAGCCAAATTTCTGTCTCAAAAGCTCGTCTAGAAACGCGTACATAGCGCGTGCCTTGCGGACATCTCCTAAAACCCCGTTCACTGAAGCTAATTCCTCCCGAACGCCCCCACGCCGGCTGAGGATCGCAGCCGCCCCCAAAACCTCCCGTGAATCGGGAAATGTCAAGGCAGCAGCGCTTGGGGAGCCGAGCAGCCTCGCCAGTTCCAAGTCTCTGGTTCGAGACCCCTCGCTTCGCCTCTTTGGGGAACTCACCTGGAGTCAGGTTTAGATGGCAGCCTCCACCCAGGGGACCGGGAAGCGGCCCCGGGAAGCGCCGCCGCGTCCTGTGAATAACGAGCGCAGCGCAGCGGAGCAGCTCCCCCTGGACTGGCCGCTCCCCGATTCCTCCCGCTCTGTCCGGGAACCGTCCCTCCGTTCTTTCCTCTCCCTCCCCTGCCTGCAGCCGCCGCGCTCCCTCCTCCTGCTGGCGGCTCAGGGCTGTGCTTCCGCCTCCCTCCTGCGGGCGCACGAGCTGCCCGCGCTGCTAATGAGCAGGCTCCAGGCTCCGCCCGGCCAGGGGTGCGCACACGCCCCACGCCGGAGACGAGCTCCCGGGAGCGGAGCTATGGATACGCCTGGTGCGGCCGCTGGAGAAATGAACTGGAGGAGGCATCCAGCATCTCACACTTTCTGGCCACTCAGCTTAACTAAGCCATAACCCCAGACTTCTTCCTAAATCTCCAGTAATTTACAGGTGCTGAAAAGTCAATGAGGGGTTTGAGCACAATCTGTGTTAACAGTATTGCCAGTATAGACATGCTAATCTGGCTAGATTCTAGGGATGAAATGTTCAAGGGACGGTATATGATTCTTTCTGGTGGTTATTTTGACATATTTTGGCTATACTTACAGATCTGTAAAATAAACCAGCAATCTTCTAATCATGACAACACAGATTCCTAATTGAAGGCAGCTGATACTTATTAAATACCAGGCTCTGTTTAATAGGCTCTTCTTTCCCAGCTGATCTTTACTACAATTCTGTGAGCACTACTAGCACCCCTATTCTATATTTTAAGAATTTGGGTTTAACTTTTAAAACAAGACGGTCTTAAAACAAGACTAAGGATCATGTCCAACCTTGCAGAGATTCTAAGTTTCTGAGCCTAAATAATAACTGAAATCTGTAGCTCCCACAACCCATAGCCTGTGTATAATGTGTTGCAGCATCTTGGATGGTACTGTGTAACTGAACCAACAAGGATAATAGGACCATCAGCAAATACACACCACGAGACTAATGAATACCTAGAATCCTAGTGAGACTTGTAAATAGTCAAGCACCCTAAGTAACAATAGTTCAAGTGCATGCTAAACATGGTGATTACTTATAAAAGAACAGCAACCAGTATGAGTGAAGACAGGCAAATAATGTTCAAAATGTTCAGAATCAATGTCCAGCCACTTATGAGTTGAATTCCCCACTCTATAAAGGAGGCCAGATGTGATGTATTCTAAGAAGTCTACAATGGGCGTGGTCTTTTCGCAACCAAAAAGGGCTTTTTAAACACTTATTTCCCATTAAGAATATGCAATAGCTAATTAATATTAAATCTGAAAATCAGTGATAATTTATTTCAACTAACCTTACATGAAAAAATCATTACTCATTCAAGCTTTTAGAATTAGATTAAATAGCATTGAGTATCAAATTTACTTCAACCCATAGAAATAATAGACAGTTAATTAATAAAGTAAGTAATTTAATTAACTTTACTTTTGTGTCATGATGTATTTTTCCTTAGGAAAAGGATAAGACATTTTTTCCATGGTATAAAATACTAGAATATGACTTTTATATTTTTCTTCATGAAGATTAAAGAATTAATAAAATAAGTACAGACATATTGTCAACAAATCTATCCAGATCATTCATTCTCCACTCAAGAAATTATGCTAGGCAAGCTTTATTTCTCCATATGTACAAGGCAATTCAGAGGTCAAAAATTTGAAAACACTTCAATGAACATCAACCATTAATTAACTAAGAGTAGATTTTATTTATAAACAACTTTAAAAGACTATAAAAAAGGTATAACAAACTTCTACTTTATCAGTACTGCTACTCCTGTTGAACACAAAGATATATAATTATAGTTTTCTCCCTATTTAAAATATTTATTGATTCTGGCATAATAATGTCATACTCATCCCTCAATAATCAGTGTACATGGAACCAGAAATCTTTTCTTTCACCTAGTCAATTTAAGTATTTCTGTGTTTTGCATGTTAACACTCTATTTATTCTGTGTTTCTAGTGCTTATCCTCAAAATTTTTATAGTTCCGTTCACATATGAATTCTACCAATCAGCACTATATATAAATAATGCAACGTATAAAATGTGTTAAATAAATGGATGTAAGATTTATGCTAAATTTTTCACATAGTAAGTACTTCAAAACCCTTATTATTTTTCCTTAAGCTTTTATGTGCATATATTTTATCTCTCCAACTAAAGAATAAACTTCTAAATAAGAAGAGTTTTGTCTATAAATTTTACGCATTTTAATACATTATTAATCTAAAACCTTGGACTAGAGTTTGGAATTCTTTTATGTATTCATTTATTGATTCAAAAAATAGGTGTCCATGCCATTTTTTCTAAACCTTGTGCAAGATGTAGGGTATACAATGATGTCCAGACTTTAGAGTCCTTGACCTCATGGCGTTTAAAGTGCAGTAATGTACAGTAATTTTAAAATCTATTTATTATTATTTAAAACAATCAATGAATACATTCTTGTCGAAAATAACTGAAAAGTCTGTCTGAATTCCCTGGCCAAGGCCAAAACATGAAAGCAAAAGAGCTGCCTGAAAACAGTGCAAGCCACTCTCCAGAGGGTTTCTCTGTTGAAACAGCACATCGCATTATGGAAATAATGAGAAAAATTAGTAACTGTGCAAACGACAACACATATGCATCTTTGTGGTTTCTGACCTTTTAGCATCGTCGAAGCAAGACCACAAACCTTTCAACACCAGGCGTGGTATTAATCTTGCACAGAATATAATGTTTTCACATATTTTATTCTGATTTCCTACAAAGTAATTTCAATTTCTAGCTAAAGCTAATGGATTTTTCTAGTGAAAACATTGTGTACCGAATGACTTTCCAGTGAGATCCGCGTACCATGCGCCATTTTCATGTTCGTGCTCATTTCTCTGAAGTCTGTTTGCCTTTAATTCACCATAATGAAATTCCTTGTGTACTTTTATTGGCAACCATTGCATAGTGACACTTGCATCCAAATGTAATTCCATTTGAGCTTGGCAGTGTTTGCTTTTTTATCAGAAGAGGAAAGTTAGAGGGAACAAGGGGCAAAGATGTGTGTAAGAATGTCTGAGGGACCATCACAGCATCATCACAAATTCAAGATTTTTTTGAAACATTAGACAAGGGACTCACAGCCATGCCCTGGGATGGCTGAAACACTTCACAACCTGCTCATGTTTATGACCAAAATCATCACCTAAAATGAATTCAATGTGTCAATATCATAATATTGTTTGTGTATAAGTAATCATGAAGCAGTTAGGGAAGGGAGTATAATCTAGTAAGAAATTGGAACAAAAAGTGTTAGACAAAATTCAAGAAGATTTAAAAGAAGAAAATTAACCTGTCTGATCTGAACAGAATTGGAAAAGCACATCAATCATAGCTCTATACATTGACCATAGACTTAAAGCATAACATAAAAATAAAGAAGGCAGATAACTCAGGAAAACATTTCTATTAAATCTACTCCGTAAAGTTTTCCCATACTCTTATTTTACTAACAGGAGCATACATTTAAATCTGACAAAATCATATATATTTTGTTGATTCAATTTGTAGCAGATAGAGGAGCATGTCCCAGTGCTATGACAGTGAGTTGTCACTATAACATACCACTGCTTTACATCTTACCCACAGGCTAAAATGTTTACCCCTAGAGTCGTGACTTTGTATATGACAGGAAATTGCTACTAAAAGTAAATATATTTGGCTGAAGGGTAGATACAACTTTAGGCCATTATATCATTCACTAAAATTTAGCTGGCATTTACATATTTACCTGCTTAGTTCATATGACAAATATGTTTGAGAGACTGCCATATACAAAAAAAAAAGATGGAACCATCTTACAAATTTAGAGATTACTTAAAGAAATGGAACTGAAGGGTTAACTGTGATGGCAAGAATGAAGAGAGCAAAACCAGAGGGTACTTCAAGGAGAACAGGCATGAGAGAGGCATTATAATTTGGAGGGTGCTATGATTTGAACCTATGTGCCCATCCAAAGTTTGTATGTTGAAACTAAAATCCCAGGACAATGACATCAAGAGATGGGGCTTTTGGTTAAGTGATTAAATGAAGAAGGATCCACCCTCATGAATGAGATAAACGTCCTCGTAAAAGATGCTTTAGAGGAATGCCGGGCTCCTCAGTCTCTTCTGCCATGTCGTTACATTGTCCGTTTTTGCCCACTTTTGTCACGTGAAGACGAAGCAAGAAGGTGCCACCTCGGGACCAACTGCCAAATCTCCACTGCCTTGATTTCGGACTTCTCAGCCCCAGAACTGTGAGAAATACATTTCTGTTTTTTATGAATTACTCAATCTGTGGCATTTTGTTATAGCAGCATACAGACAAAAACAGGGTAAACAGCCTGGTGAGAGTGGATATTTTAGAAACTTGAGATGATTCAATGTCGCTGATTCTCCATTTTCTCATATGTAAAATGAAGGAAATAATGCTGATTACTTCATAGTTCATTGTACAAATTAAATTAACTATGTAAATAAAGCAATATAGTTCCTTTTATCTAGTATACATTGTTTAAGTGTTGTTGTCATTACATGAGGAAAACAAGAACTTCCCCAAACAGAAGGATGTGGGAACCAAAACTAAGATATAAGAAAGGACCAAAGTTCACTGTGACAATCTGGTCAAGCGCTGGTTAGGGAAGATAGCATAATGTTACGCATAGATATTATTATAGGATAATTTTCCTCCACCCCGAACTCCTCTAGCACTTTCCCTACGTCTTTCATTGCACTTCTTCATTTGTCTCTTTAATTACGGTTATTTATATAAATCTTTTAGCTTCCTACAAAAATAAGCTTGTAGTGGGACAGATTCTTGAGGATCTATGTCAAAGCAATTTTTCTATTTCCTACAGCAAGTAACCCAGTAGTAATCACACAGAATTTGTTAAAAGAATAAACATAGGAAGATTAATTTCCATTTTTTTCTTTGCTAATTTTTAATCAGAATTATACCATTGTTAGGGAGGGAGAAATTATAAATTGAGGACATGAGTATTAACATTTAAATCTGTTATTCTGCTTTATTTTAGAGCTTGCCATGTTTTGTGATTAAAAAAAGAAACAGGACATTCTATATAGCTGTTGCAAAACGTGTGGTCTGTTGGTGAACTAGCAGCACCAGCATTACCAAGATTTCCTTAGTTTGCAGGGCTACTGAGTCAGAATTCGCATTTTGACAAAACTCCAGGTGATTCATGCTCTGCATTTAAGTTGGAGAAGCACTGTTCTATAGTTCTCCTTATGTCCTAAATGCATTGTCAGTGAAAGAAAATACTATACGTATGATAATAATAACGGTAATATTAACAAAAATGTAACTATTAGTAATTTTCTATGCTCTCCCAGATACTAAGTCCTTTATTTAATACTTGTGATATTTCTGCGAAGTTGCAATTGATATCACCTACTAAACTGATACTCAGAAATCTGAAGTAATTCTCCAAGGTCACAAAGCTAGTGAATCACAAACCAGATTTTTAAACTCTTGCTGCTTCATTCCAAAGACTAAACCGTTTCTAACTCACGGTTAATACATTTGCTTCTGCCTTCCATTTCCTAAATATGGTTTCCTTTCTATTTCATTAGCTTTACTTATACATGACTGATTTTTAACCCTCTCTAACATTTGCAGAATATGGTGTACTATGGTTAATAAGGACAATACCAAGTAATATCATGTTGAGAAAGCGTGCAGAAGTAGCATCAAAAAACAGACTTTTTCCAAAATGTTTACTAAAAATTTTCAATAAAAACAAGATTTTCTACTTAGAATTTCTACCTTGCATAACTCAAATGGAGCATGATTATTAAAATGACAAAAAGATTCCGTAATTGCCTAAGAGCTAAGAATAAGAATTGCTATATAAAAAAGCATAAATATGCCATATGAATGACATGTATAAGAATCATGGGAGTGCTATTTGGTATTTAGTATTTAGTTCCATTCTGCAGCATGATCAAAAAGAAGCATCTGTATAGTTCACTGTGCATTATAGCACAATAAATCACCTCATTAGGCTCAGATATATGTAAAGATTTACAGTCTGGGAAAGTCCACTAGATATTCTTAATCACTTCTTAGACTGTACTGTCCCCCATATTTCTCTTTTTCTATAGAAAGGTTGCACATGGAAAGGCTTTATTTGAAATCCAGCAATGAATGGAATGTCTGTGAAGCAAGAAATAGATGGAAATTGACATTTTAAAAGAAAGTTTGGCTTCTGAAGAGATACAGCTGTGACCTTGGTCTTTTTGTTGGAGAGAAGTATTCCCTAGCCTTACTGTACTATTTTTCCCAAAGCACCCTCTCTATTGTTCTCCCTTCATCTCTGGCTCGTATCATATGGCCCCTCCCTCATTCTATCTGGTGAGTTCTGAGAAAAATGCTTAAATTCTGCAGAGAAGATTGAGAACAATGCTAAATATTCCTCAGAGAAGCAAAATATTATGTTAACAGTTTATATTTTCACATGAAATTGTCTATCTCTTCTCTCTGTCTCATGTGTGTATGTGTGTATGTGTGTATGTGTGTATGTGTATATATATATATACATATAATATACAGTAGATATGTATATATAGAGTATAATATTCAGTATATATGTATATATAGTATAATATACCGTATATATGTATATATATACAGTGTGTGTGTGTATATATATATACATATATATATATATATGTATATATATACTACCATTTACCTCCCAGGCTATACGTCCTGACATCTTAAAAGTAGAAAGCCCTCACAGGCCGCGGTTGCTCATGCCTGTAATCCCAGCACTTTGAGAGGCCGAGGCGTGCAGATCACCTGAGGTCGGGAGTTCAAGACCAGCCTGACCAACATGGTGAAACCCCATCTCTACTAAAAATACAAAAAATTAGCTGGGCGTTGTGTTGCGCACCTGTAATCCCAGCTACTCAGGAGGTGGAGGCAGGAGAATCACATGAACCCGGGAGTCGGAGGTTGTGTGAGCCGAGACCATGTCATTGCACTGCAGCCTGGGCAATGAGAGCAGAACTCCATCTGAAAAATAAAGGTGGATAGGCCTTAAAAGACTTTTGAAAATGAGATTTGTCAAATATTTATTAGAGATGAAGAAAATAAGTGCGGACCCACACGTAACTTGTCTGAGGTCACAGAAGTAGGGACCCACACGTAACTTGTATGAGGTCACAGAGGTAGTCATGCTGCAGCAGCCTTATTGGTTTTCCTCTATGACATGCATTATTATTGTTTTTGATCATTTCAAGAGGTTTCTAGTCGATAGTGGGACAAAATTTCTAATTTGGGAACCTAATTTTCTCTGCAAATCTTCTTTACATCTCTAGCTTATTAATACACCTCAGAAGTGTTACAGGAATTAATTCGCAGGATTTTGAAGAATATTTTGAGGTATGCTGGGAAAAATCATGTCAAGTATCAATGATTAGAAACTAAACAATCAATATTAGATATTGTAAAATTATATTTAATCTTCCATATGGCATAAATAAGTTATTTTAATGTACAGTCGTTGTACTTTGTAAATTTGCATATAAAATATTTGAAAAAATAACTTTCAATATGTAAAATGTAAATATACAAAGGAAAGGATCGGAAAAAATAGATAAAAATAATCAGGCTAAGAAAACACTACAGTGTCACCCTCAGAAGACTATAGAAGGATTCTCACCCTCGAGAAACAGAGGAACTTGAACATGGAAATGACCCTCTGCTGGCCATACTGATTATGGTACATAATTTTAAAAGGCTTTTAGAGAGAAGGGAAATGTTTTATTATGCATTCAGCACAGTGTTATGGTGATGTTTCTTAACTATCAGCTATTTTTAAAATTCTTATAATCTTTCTATAGATGACAAAGTTACATAAATATGAAGGATAAGAAGGGCCCCTGCAAACCTGATAATACAATTCTCTTTTCAATGATAACGTATTTCTAAGCGCGCATCTCCTAATCATATTGATGTGCATTAAGTGTTCTTTTACCTACACCTGTCAAAGTGGCTAAAGTAATATTTCATGAGGAGATAATTTTTTCCTTTAGGTGATATTTTCCACATAATACTCTAACATTTCCAATTCCATCTTTCTCGAAAAAGTTTACATGATATACATATAAAATTACTAAAATTTTGGCGGCATAAATAATTTAAATGGACTTTACTTCAAAGATAATATTTACTTTTAAAGTTGTAAACCTTTGAATCATCAATTAATTAGAATTATCTTTTACTTTATAAATAAAGTTTTTTGTCCCTACATATTTATGATTTGGAAATTTTCACCTGGAAAATTTCATTTTCAGTTGTATGCCTTGTCTTTAGTATAAAATTCAGTATTTCAATTTCAATATAATTTTTTGATTGATTTTAATGCAGAGAACAGAAAGGAATATCTTCAAATATAAACTACACAGAATCATTCTGTGAAACATCTTTCTGATCTGTGCATTCAGCTAACAGAGTTAAACCGTACTTTTGATTGAGCAGTTCTGAACACTCTTTCTGTAGAAAATGCAACTGGACATTTGCAGCGCTAAGAGGGTAGTAGTGGAAAAAGGAATATATTCAAATATAAAGTAAACAGAAGCATTCTGTGAAATTTCTTTCTGTTCTCTGCAACTTCTTTCTGTTCTCTGCATTCAACTAACAGAGTTGAGCCTTACTTTTGAAGGAGCAGTTCCGAAACACTCTTTGTGTAGAAACTGAAATTGGACATTCGGAGAGCTAAGAGGATAAAAGTCGAAAAAGGAATATCTTCAGCTAAATACTACACAGAAGCATTCTGTGAAACTTATTTCTGATATGTGCATTCAACTAACAGAGTAAAACCATACTTTTGATTGAGCCATTATGAACACTCTTTCTGAAGAAAATGCAAGTGGACATTCGGAGCACTACGAAGGTAATACAGGAAAAAGGAATATATTCAAATATAAACTACACAGAAGAATTCTGTGAAACTTCTTTCTGTTCTTTGCATTCAACTAACAGAGTTGAACCTTACTTTTGATTGAGCCGTCCTGAAACACTCATTCTGTAGAAACTGCAATTGGACATTCTGAGCGCTAAGTGGCCTATATTGGGAAAAAGAATATCTCCAAATAAAAACTACTCAGAAGAATTCTGTGAAACTTATTTCTGATCTGTGCATTCAGCTAACAGAGTTAAACCATACTTTTGATTGAGCAGTTATTAAACACTGTTTCTGTAGGAAATGCAAGTGGACATTAGGAGCGCTAAGATTGTAATAGTGGAAAAAGGAATAACCCCAAATAAAAACTACACAGAAGCATTCTCTGAAACTCCTTTCTGTTCTCTGCATTAAACTAACAGAGTTGAGCCTTACTTTTGAAGGAGCTGTTCTGAAACACTCTTTGTGTAGAAACTGCCAGTGGACATTCGGAACGCTAAGAGGGTAATAGTCGAAAAAGGAATATCTTCAACTAAATACTAAACAGAAGCATTCTGTGAAACTTCTTTCTTTTCTGTGCATTCAACTAAAAGAGTGAACCTTACTTTTTATTGAGCCGTTCTGAAACACTCTTTCTGTAGAAAATGCAAGTGGTGATTCGGAGCGCTAAGAGGGTAATAGAGGAAAAAGGAATATCTTCAAATATAAACTACACAGAAGCATTCTGTAGAACTTCTTTCTGTTCCTTGCATTCAACTAACAATACTGAACCTTACTTTTGATTGACCAGTTCTGAAACTCTCTTTCTGTAGATACTGCAATTGGAAATTCTGAACGCTAAGAGTCCTATATTGGAAAAAGGAATATCTTCAAATAAAAACTACACAAAAGAATTCTGTGAAACTTCTTTCTGATCTGTGCATTCAACTAACAGAGTTAAACCATACTTTTGATTGAGCAGTTCTGAACACTCTTTCTGTAGAAAATGCAAGTGGACATTCGGAGCTCTAAGAGGGTAATAGTGGAAAAAGTAATATCGTCAAATAAGAACTACAGACAAGCATTCTGTGAAACTACTTTCTGTTCTGTGCATTCAAATAACAGAGTTGAACCTTACTTTTGATAGAGCCATTCTGAAACACTCTTTCTGTAGAAAATTCAATTGGACAATCTGAGCGATAAGAGGCCTATATTGGGAAAAAGAATATCTTCAAATAAAAACTACACAGAAGCATTCTGTGACACTTTTTCTGATCTGTGCATTCAGCTAACAGAGTTAAATCATACATTTGATTGATCAGTTCTGAACACTCTTTCTGTAGAAAATACAACTGGACATTTGGAGCGCTAAGAGGGTAGTAGTGCAAAAAGGAATATATTCAAATATAAACTACACAGAAGCATTCTGTGAAACTTGTTTCTGTTCTGTGCATTCAACTAACATAGTTGAACCTTACTTTTGATTGAGCCTTTCTGAAACACTCTTTCTGTAGAAAATGCAATTGGACATTCTGAGCGCTAAGAGGCCTATATTGGTAAAAAGAATATCTTCATATAAACACTACACAGCAGCATTCTGTGAAACTTCTTTCTGATCTGTGCATTCAGCTAACAGAGTTAAACCATACTTTTGATTGAGCAGTTCTGAAACACTCTTTCTGTAGAAAATGCAACTGGACATTCAGAGCGCTAAGTGGGTAATAGTGGAAAATGGAATATCTTCAAATATAAACTACACAGAAGAATTCTGTGAAACTTATTTCTGATCTGTGCATTCACCTAACACAGTTAAACCATACTTTTGATAGAGCAGTTCTGAACACACTTTCTGTAGAAAATGCAAGTGGACATTCGGAGATCTAAGAGGCCTATATTGGTAAAAAGAATATCTTCATATAAACACTACACAGCAGCATTCTGTGAAGCTTCTTTCTGATCTGTGCATTCAGCTAACAGAGTTAAACCATACTTTTGATTGAGCAGTTCTGAAACACTCTTTCTGTAGAAAATGCAACTGGACATTCAGAGCGCTAAGTGGGTAATAGTGGAAAATGGAATATATTCAAATATAAACTACACAGAAGCATTCTGTGAAACTACATTCTGTTCTGTGCATTCAACTAACAGAGTTGAAACTTAATTTTGATTGAGCAGTTCTGAAAGACTCTTTCTGTAGAAAGTGTAATTGGATTTCTGAACGCTAAGAGTCCTATATTGAGAAAAATAATATCTTCAAATAAAAACTACAGAGATGCATTCTCTGAAACTACTTTCTGATCTGTGCATTCAGCTAACAGAATTAAATGATACATTTGATTTAGCAGTTCTGAAACACTCTTTCTGTAGAAAATGCAAGTGGACATTCGGTGCGCTAAGTTGGTAATTGTGGAAAAAGTAATATCTTCAAATAAAAACTACACAGAGGCATTCTCTGAAACTTCTTTCTGTTCTCTGCATTCAACTAACAGAGTTGAGCCTTATTTTTGAAGGAGCAGCCCTGAAACACACTTTCTGTAGAAACTGCAAGTGGACATTCCGAGCGCTACTAGGGTATTAGTGGAAAAAGGAATACCTTCAAATAAATACTACACAGAAGCAATCTGTGAAACTACTTTCTGTTCTGTGAATTCAACTAAAAGTGTTGAACCCTACTTTTCATTTTGCCGTTCTGAAACACTCTTTCTGTAGAAACTGCAATTGGATATTCGGAGCGCTAAGAGGCCTATATTTGAAAAAGGACTATCTTCAAATAAAAACTACACAGAAGCATTCTGTGAAACTTCGTACTGATATGTGCATTCAGCTAACAGAGATAAACCATACTTTTGATTGAGCAGTTCTGAACACTCTTTTTGTAGAAAATGCAGGTGGACATTCGGAGCGCTAAGAGGGTAATACTGAAAAAAGGAATATATTCAAATATAAACTACACAGAAGCATTCTGTGAAACTTCTTTCTGTTCTCTGCATTCAACTTACAGTGTTGAGCATTACTTTTGAAGGAGCAGTTCTGAAAAACTCTTTGTGTAGAAACTGCCAGTGGACATTCGGAGCGCTAAGAGGTTAATATTCAAAAAAGGAATATCTTCAACTAAATACTACACAGAAGCCTTCTCTGAAACTTATTTCTGTTATGTGCATTTAACTAACAGAGTAAAACCATATTTTAGATTGAGCAGTTTTGAAACACTCTTTCTGTAGAAAATGCAAGTGGACATTCGGAGCGCTAAGAGGGTAATAGTGGAAAAAGGAATATATTCAAATATAAACTACTGAGAAGCATTCTGTGAAACTTCTTTTTGTTCTGTGCATTCAACTAACAGAGTTGAACCTTACTTTTGATTGAGCCGTTCTGAAACACTCTTTCTGTAGAAACTGCAATTTAACATACTGAGCGCTATGATGCCTATATTGGGATAAAGAATATCTTAAAATAAAAACTAAACAGATGCATTCTGTGAAACTTCTTTCTTATCTGTGCATTCAGCTAACAGAGTTAAACGATACTTTTGATTTAGCAGTTCTGAAACACTCTTTCTGTAGAAAATGCAAGTGGTCATTCGGTGCGCTAAGATGGTAATTGTGGAAAAAGGAATATCTTCAAATAAAAACTACACAGAGGCATTCTCTGAAACTTGTTTCTGTTCTCTGCTTTCAACTAACAGGGTTGAGCCTTATTTTTGAAGGAGCAGTCCTGAAACACTCTTTCTGTAGAAACTGCAAGTGGACATTCGGAGCGCTAAGAGGGTAATAGTGGAAAAAGGAATATATTCAAATAAATACTACACAGAAGCATTCTGTGAAACTACTTTCTGTTCTGTGCATTCAACTAAAAGAGTTGAACCCTACTTTTGATTGAGCCATTCTGAAACACTCTTTCTGTAGAAACTGCAATTGGATATTCGGAGCGCTAAGAGGCCTATATTGGAAAAAGGACTATCTTCAAATAAAAACTACACAGAAGCATTCCGTGAAACTTCGTACTGATCTGTGCATTCAGCTAAAAGAATTAAACCATACTTTTGATTGAGCAGTTCGGAAACACTCTTTCTGTAGAAAATGCAAGTGGACATTCGGAGCGCTTAGAAGGTAATAGTGGAAAAAGGAACATCTTCAAATATAAACTACACAGAAGCATTCTATGAAACTTCTTTCTGTTCCGTTCATTCAACTAACAGAGTTGAACCTTACATTTGATTGAGCAGTTCAGAAACACTCTTTCTGTAGATACTGCAATTGGACATACTGAGCGCTAAGACTCCTATATTGGAGAAAGGAATATCTTCAAATAAAAAGTACACAGAAGCATTCTGTGAAAATTCTTTCTGATCTGTGCATTCAGCTAACAGAGTTAAACCATACTTTTGATTGAGCAGTTCTGAACACTCTTTCTGTAGAAAATGCAAGTGGACATTCGGAGCGCTAAGAGGGTAATACTGAAAAAGGGAATATATTCAAATATAAACTACACAGAGGCATTCTGTGTAACTCCTTTCTGTTCTCTGCATTCAACTAACAGAGTTGAGCCCTACTTTTGAAGGAGCAGTTCTGAAACACTCTTTGTGTAGAAACTGTAATTGGACATTCGGAGAGCTAAGAGGATAATAGTCGAAAAAGGAATATCTTCAACAAAATACTACACGGAAGGATTCTGTGAAACTTATTTCTGATATGTGCATTCAAATAACAGAGTAAAACCATACTTTTGATTGAGCCATTCTGAACACTCCTTCTGTAGAAAATGCAAGTGGACATTCGGAGCACTAAGAGGGTAATACTGGAAAAAGGAATATATTCAAATATAAACTACACAGAAGCATTCTGTGAAACTTCTTGCTGTTCTGTGCATTCAAGTAACAGAGTTGAACCTTACTTTTGATGGAACCGTTCTGAAACCCTCTTTCTGTAGAAAATGCAAGTGGACATTCGGAGCGCTAAGATGGTAATAGTGGAAAAAGGAATACATTCAAATATAAACTACACAGAAGCATTCTGTGAAACTTCTTTCTCTTCTGTGCATTCAACAAACAGAGTTGAACCTTACTTTTGATTGAGCCTTCTGAAACACTCATTCTGTAGAATCTGCAATTGGACATTCTGAGCGCTAAGAGGCCTATATTGGTAAAAAGAATATCTTCATATAAACATTACACCGCAGCATTCTGTGAAACTTCTTTCTGTTCTGTGCATTCAGCTAACAGAGTTAAACCATTCTTTTGATTGAGCAGTTCTGAAACAATCTTTCTGTAGATAGTGCAACTGGAGATTCAGAGCGCTAAGTGGGTAATAGTGAAAAATGGAATATCTTCAAATATAAACTACGCAGAAGAATTCTGTGAAACTTCTTTCTGATCTGTGCATTCACCTAACAGGGTTAAACCACACTTATGTTTGAGCAGTTCTGAACACTCCTTCTGTAGAAAATGCAACTGGACATTTGGAGCGCTAAGAGGTTAATAGTGGAAAAAGGAATACCTTCAAATAAATACTACACAGAAGCATTCTGTGAAACTACTTTCTGTTCTGTGAATTCAACTAAAAGAGTTGATCCCTACTTTTCATTGAGCCGTTCTGAAACACTCTTTCTGTAGAAACTGCAATTGGATATTCGGAGCGCTAAGAGGCCTATATATGAGAAAGGACTATCTTCAAATGAAAACTACACAGAAACATTCTGTGAAACTTCGTACTGATCTGTGCATTCATCTATCAGAGTTAAACCATACTTTTGATTGAGCAGTTCGGAAACACTCTTTCTGTAGAAAATGCAAGGGGACATTCGGAGCGCTTAGAAGGTAATAGTGGAAAAAGGAGTATCTTCAAATATAAACTACACAGAATCATTCTCTGAAACTTCTTTCTGTTCTGTTCATTCAACTAACAGAGTTGAACCTTACTTTTGATTGAGCCTTTCTGAAACACTCTTTCTGTAGAAACTGCAATTGGACATTCTGTGCGCTAAGAGGCCTATATTGGTAAAAAGAATATCTCCATGTAAACACTACACAGCAGCATTCTGTGAAACATCTTTCTGATCTGTGCATTCAGCTAACACAGCTAAACCATACTTTTGATTGAGCAGTTCTGAAACACTCTTTCTGTAGAAAATGCAACTGGACATTCAGAGAGCTAAGTGGGTAATAGTGGAAAATGGAATATCTTCATATATAAACTACACAGAAGAATTCTGTGAAACTTATTTCTGATCTGTGCATTCACCTAACAGAGTTAAATCATACTTTTGATAGAGCAGTTCTGAACACACTTTCTGTAGAAAATGCAAGTGGACATTCTGAGCTCTAAGAGGGTAACAGTGGAAAAAGGAATATCTTCAAATACAAACTACACAGAAGCAATCTGTGAAACTACATTCTGTTCTGTGCATTCAACTAACAGATTTGAACCTTAGATTTGATTGTGCCGTTCTGAAACACTCTTTCTGTAGAAAATGCAAGTGGAGATTCGGAGCGCTAAGAGGGTAATAGTGGAAAATGGAATGTCTTCAAATATAAACTGCACAGAATGATTCTGTGAAACTTCTTTCAGATCTGTGCATTAAGCTAACAGAGTTAAACCATACTTTTGATTCAGCAGATCTGAACACTCTTTCTGTAGAAAATGCAACTGGACATTTGGAGCGCTAAGAGGGTAGTAGTGGAAAAAGGAATATATTCAAATATAAACTACACAGAAGCATTCTAAGAAACTTCTTTCTGATCTGAGCATTCAGCTAACAGAGTTAAACCATACTTTTGATTGAGCAGTATTGAAACACTCTGTCTGTAGAAAATGCAACTGGTCATTCGTAGCGCTAAGTGGGTAATATTGGAAAAAAGAATATGTTCAAATATAAACTACACAGAAGCATTGTATGAAACTTCTTCCTGTTCTGTGCATTCAACTAAAAGAGTTGAACCTTACTTTTGATTGAGCCGTTCTGAAACACTCTTTCTGTAGAAACTGCAATTGGACATTTTAAGCGCTAAGAGGCCTACATTGGGAAAAATAATATCTTCAAATAAAAACTACACAGATGCATTCTGTGAAACTTATTTCTGATCTGTAAATTCAGATAACAGAGCAAAACCATATTTTTGATTGAGCAGTTATGAAACACTCTTTTTGTAGAAAATGCAAGTGGACATTCGGAGCGCTAAGATTGTAATAGAGGAAATAGGAATATCTCCAATTAAAAACTACACAGAAGCATTCTCTGAAACCCCTTTCTGTTCTCCGCATTCAACTAAGAGAGTTGAGCCTTACTTTCGAAGGAGCAGTTCTGAAACACTCTTTGTGTAGAAACTGCCAGTGGATATTCGGAGCGCTAAGTGGGTAATAGTCCAAAAAGGAGTATCTTCAACTAAATACTACACAGAAGCATTCTGTGAAACTTCTTTCTGTTCTGTGCATTCAACTAAGAGAGTTGAACCTTACATTTGATTGAGCCGTTCTGAAACACTCTTTCTGTAGAAACTGGAATTGGACATTCTGAGTGCTAAGAGGCCTATATTGGGAAAAATAATATCTTCAAATAAAAACTACACAGAAGCATTGTTTGAAACTTATTTCTGATATGTGCATTCAGCTAACAGAGTGAAACCATTCTTTTGATTGCGCAGTTCAGAACACTCTTTCTGTGGAAAATGAAAGTGGACATTCGGAGCGCTATGAGGGTAAGAGTGGAAAAAGGAATATATTCAAATATAAACTACACAGTAGCATTCTGTGAAACTTCTTTCTGTTCTGTTCATTGAACTAAAAGAGTTGAACCTTAGTTTTGATTGAGCCGTTCTGAAACACTCTTTCTGTAGAAACTGCAATTGGACATTCTGAGCGCTAAGAGGCCTATATTGGGAAAGAGAATATCTACAAATAAAAACTACACAGAAGCATTCTGTGAAACTTCTTTCTGTTCTGTTCATTCAACTAAAAGAGTTGAACCTTAGTTTTGATTGAGCCGTTCTGAAACACTCTTTCTGTAGAAAATGCAAGTGGAGATCCGGAGCGCTAAGAGGGTAATAGTGGAAAAAGGAATGTCTTCAAATATAAACTACACAGAATCATTCGGTGAAACTTCTTTCTGATCTGTGCATTCAGCTAACAGAGTTAAACCATACTTTTGATTGAGCAGATCTGAACACTCTTTCTGTAGAAAATGCAACTGGATATTTGGAGCGCTAAGAGCGTAGTAGTGGAAAAAGCAATATATTCAAATATAAACTACACAGAAGCATTCGGTGAAACTTCTTTCTGTTCTATGCATTCAATTTCCAGGGTTGAAACTTACTTATGACTGAGCCGTTTTGAAACACTCTTTCTGTAGAAATTGCAATTGGACATTCTGAGCGCTAAGAGGCCTATATTGGGAAAATGAATATCTACAAATAAAAAGTACACAGAAGCATTCTGTGAAACTTCTTTCTGTTCTGTTCATTCAACTAAAAGAGTTGTACCTTAGTTTTGATTGAGCCGTTCTGAAACACTCTTTCTGTAGAAACTGCAATTGGACATTCTGAGCGCTAAGAGGCCTATATTGGGAAAAAGAATATCTACAAATAAAAACTACACAGAAGCATTCTGTGATACTTATTTCTGATCTGTGCATTCAGCTAACAGAGTTAAACCATACTTTTGATTGAGCAGATCTGAACACTCTTTCTATAGAAAATGCAACTGGACATTTGGAGAGCTAAGAGGGTAGTAGTGGAAAAAGTAATATATTCAAAAATAAACTACACAGAAGCATTCTGTGAAACTTCTTTCTGATCTGAGCATTCAGCTAACAGAGTTAAACCATACTTTTGATTGAGCAGTTTTGAAACACTCTGTCTGTAGAAAATGCAACTGGACATTCGTAGCGCTAAGTGGGTAATAGTGGAAAAAAGAATATGTTCAAATATAAACTACACAGAAGCATTGTATGAAACTTCTTTCTGTTCTGTGCATTCAACTAACAGAGTTGAACCTTACTTTTGATTGAGCCGTTCTGAAACACTCTTTCTGTAGAAACTGCAATTGGACATTCTGAGCGCTAAGAGGCCTATATTGGGAAAAAGAATATCTACAAATAAAAACTACACAGAATCATTCTGTGAAACTTCATTCTGTTCTGTTCATTCAACTAAAAGAGTTGAACCGTACTTTTGATTGAGCCGTTCTGAAACACTCTTTCTGTAGAAACTGCAATTGGACATTCTGAGCGCTAAGAGGCCTATATTGGGAAAAATAATATCTTCAAATAAAAACTACACAGAAGCATTTTGTGAAACTTATTTCTGATATGTGCATTCAGCTAACAGAGTTAAACCATACTTTTGATTGCGCAGTTCCGAACACTATTTCTGTAGAAAATGCAAGTGGACATTCGGAGCGCTAAGAGGGTAATAGTGGTAAAAGGAATATATTCAAATATAAACTACACAGTAGCATTCTGTGAAACTTCTTTCTGTTCTGTGCATTCAACTAACAGAGTTGAACCTTACTTTTGATTGAGCCGTTCTGAAACACTCTTTTTGTAGAAACTGCAATTGGACATTCTAAGCGCTAAGAGGCCTACATTGGGAAAAAGAATATCTTCAAATAAAAACTACACAGATGCATTCTGTGAAACTTATTTATGATCTGTAAATTCAGTTAACAGAGCTTAACCATATATTTGATTGGGCAGTTATCAAATACTCTTTTTGTTGAAAATGCAAGTGGACATTCGGAGCGCTAAGATTGTAATAGACGAAAAAGGAATATCTCCAATTAAAAACTACACAGAAGCATTCTCTGAAACCCCCTCTGTTCTCCGCATTCAACTAACAGGGTTGAACCTTACTTTTGAAGGAGCAGTTCTGAAACACTGTTTTTGTAGAAACTGCCAGTGGATATTCGGAGCGCTAAGTGGGTAATAGTCCAAAAAGTAGTATCTTCAACTAAATACTACACAGAAGCATTCTGTGAAACTCCTTTCTGTTCTGTGCATTCAACTAAGAAAGTTGAACCTTATATTTGATTGAGCCGTTCTGAAACACTCTTTCTGTAGAAACTGCAAATGGACATTCTGAGCGCTAAGAGGCCTATATTGGTAAAAATAATATCTTCAAATAAAAACTACACAGAAGCATTGTTTGAAACTTATTTCTGATATGTGCATTCAGCTAACAGAGTTAAACCATACTTTTGAGTGCGCAGTTCAGAACACTCTTTCTGTAGAAAATGCAAGTGGACATTCGGAGCGCTAAGAGGGTAATAGTGGAAAAAGGAATATATTCAAATATAAACTACACAGAAGCATTCTGTGAAACTTCTTTCTGTTCTGTGCATTCAACTACCAGGGTTGAACCTTACTTTTGATTGAGCCGTTCTGAAACACTCTTTCTGTAGAAACTGCAATTGGACATTCTGAGCGCTAAGAGGCCTATATTGGGAAAAAGAATATCTACAAATAAAAACTACACAGAAGCATTCTGTGAAACTTCTTTCTGTTCTGTTCATTCAACTAAAAGAGTTGAACCTTAGTTTTGATTGAGCCTTTCTGAAACACTCTTTCTGTAGAAAATGCAAGTGGAGATTCGGAGCGCTAAGAGGGTAATAGTGGAAAAAGGAATGTCTTCAAATATAAACTACACAGAATCATTCTGTGAAACTTCTTTCTGATCTGTGGATTCAGCTAACAGAGTTAAACCATACTTTTGATTGAGCAGATCTGAACACTCTTTCTGTAGAAAATGCATCTGGACATTTGGAGCGCTAAGAGGGTAGTAGTGGAAAAAGAATATATTCAAATATAAACTACACAGAAGCGTTCTGTGAAACTTCTTTGTGATCTGAGCATTCAGCTAACAGAGTTAAACCATACTTTTGATTGAGCAGTTCCGAACACTCTTTCTGTAGAAAATGCAAGTGGACATTCGGAGCGCTAATAGGGTAATAGTGGAAAAAGGAATATATTCAAATATAAACTACACAGTAGCATTCTGTGAAACTTCTTTCTGTTCTGTGCATTCAACTAACAGAGTTGAACCTTACTTTTGATTGAGCCGTTCTGAAACACTCTTTCTGTAGAAACTGCAATTTTACATTCTAAGGGCTAAGAGGTCTACATTGGGAAAAAGAATATCTTCAAATAAAAACTACAGAGATGCATTCTGTGAAACTTATTTCTGATCTGTAAATTCAGTTAAAAGAGCTAAACCATATTTTTCATTGAGCAGTTATGAAGCACTCTTTTTGTAGAAAATGCAAGTGGACATTGGGAGCGCTAAGATTTTAATAGAGGAAAAAGGAATATCTCCAATTAAAAACTACACAGAAGCATTCTCTGAAACCCCTTTCTGTTCTCCGCATTCAACTAACAGAGTTGAGCCTTACTTTTGAAGGTGCAGTTCTGAAACACTCTTTGTGTAGAAACTGCCAGTGGATATTCGGAACGCTAAGTGGGTAATAGTCCAAAAAGGAGTATTTTCAACTAAATACTACACAGAAGCATTCTGTGAAACTTCTTTCTGTTCTGTGCATTCAACTAAGAGAGTTGAACCTTACATTTGATTGAGCCATTCTGAAACACTCTTTCTGTAGAAACTGCAATTGGACATTCTGAGCGCTAAGAGGCCTATATTGGGAAAAATAATATCTTCAAATAAAAACTACACAGAAGCATTGTTTGAAACTTATTTCTGATATGTGCATTCAGCTAACAGAGTTAAACCATACTTTTGATTGCGCAGTTCAGAACACTCTTTCTGTAGAAAATGCAAGTGGACATTCGGAGCGCTAAGAGGGTAATAGTGGAAAAAGCAATATATTCAAATATAAACTACACAGAAGCATTCTGTGAAACTTTTTTCTGTTCTATGCATTCAATTTCCAGGGTTGAACCTTACTTATGATTGAGCCGTTCTGAAACACTCTTTCTGTAGAAATTGCAATTGGACATTCTGAGCGCTAAGAGGCCTATATTGGGAAAATGAATATCTACAAATAAAAAGTACACAGAAGCATTCTGTGAAACTTCTTTCTGTTCTGTTCATTCAACTAAAAGAGTTGTACCTTAGTTTTGATTGAGCCGTTCTGAAACACTCTTTCTGTAGAAACTGCAATTGGACATTCTGAGCGCTAAGAGGCCTATATTGGGAAAAAGAATATCTACAAATAAAAACTACACAGAAGCATTCTGTGATACTTATTTCTGATCTGTGCATTCAGCTAACAGAGTTAAACCATACTTTTGATTGAGCAGATCTGAACACTCTTTCTATAGAAAATGCAACTGGACATTTGGAGAGCTAAGAGGGTAGTAGTGGAAAAAGTAATATATTCAAAAATAAACTACACAGAAGCATTCTGTGAAAATTCTTTCTGATCTGAGCATTAAGCTAACAGAGTTAAACCATACTTTTGATTGAGCAGTTTTGAAACACTCTGTCTGTAGAAAATGCAACTGGACATTCGTAGCGCTAAGTGGGTAATAGTGGAAAAAAGAATATGTTCAAATATAAACTACACAGAAGCATTGTATGAAACTTCTTTCTGTTCTGTGCATTCAACTAACAGAGTTGAACCTTACTTTTGATTGAGCCGTTCTGAAACACTCTTTCTGTAGAAACTGCAATTGGACATTCTGAGCGCTAAGAGGCCTATATTGGGAAAAAGAATATCTACAAATAAAAACTACACAGAATCATTCTGTGAAACTTCATTCTGTTCTGTTCATTCAACTAAAAGAGTTGAACCGTACTTTTGATTGAGCCGTTCTGAAACACTCTTTCTGTAGAAACTGCAATTGGACATTCTGAGCGCTAAGAGGCCTATATTGGGAAAAATAATATCTTCAAATAAAAACTACACAGAAGCATTTTGTGAAACTTATTTCTGATATGTGCATTCAGCTAACAGAGTTAAACCATACTTTTGATTGCGCAGTTCCGAACACTATTTCTGTAGAAAATGCAAGTGGACATTCGGAGCGCTAAGAGGGTAATAGTGGTAAAAGGAATATATTCAAATATAAACTACACAGTAGCATTCTGTGAAACTTCTTTCTGTTCTGTGCATTCAACTAACAGAGTTGAACCTTACTTTTGATTGAGCCGTTCTGAAACACTCTTTTTGTAGAAACTGCAATTGGACATTCTAAGCGCTAAGAGGCCTACATTGGGAAAAAGAATATCTTCAAATAAAAACTACACAGATGCATTCTGTGAAACTTATTTATGATCTGTAAATTCAGTTAACAGAGCTTAACCATATATTTGATTGGGCAGTTATCAAATACTCTTTTTGTTGAAAATGCAAGTGGACATTCGGAGCGCTAAGATTGTAATAGACGAAAAAGGAATATCTCCAATTAAAAACTACACAGAAGCATTCTCTGAAACCCCCTCTGTTCTCCGCATTCAACTAACAGGGTTGAACCTTACTTTTGAAGGAGCAGTTCTGAAACACTGTTTTTGTAGAAACTGCCAGTGGATATTCGGAGCGCTAAGTGGGTAATAGTCCAAAAAGTAGTATCTTCAACTAAATACTACACAGAAGCATTCTGTGAAACTCCTTTCTGTTCTGTGCATTCAACTAAGAAAGTTGAACCTTATATTTGATTGAGCCGTTCTGAAACACTCTTTCTGTAGAAACTGCAAATGGACATTCTGAGCGCTAAGAGGCCTATATTGGTAAAAATAATATCTTCAAATAAAAACTACACAGAAGCATTGTTTGAAACTTATTTCTGATATGTGCATTCAGCTAACAGAGTTAAACCATACTTTTGAGTGCGCAGTTCAGAACACTCTTTCTGTAGAAAATGCAAGTGGACATTCGGAGCGCTAAGAGGGTAATAGTGGAAAAAGGAATATATTCAAATATAAACTACACAGAAGCATTCTGTGAAACTTCTTTCTGTTCTGTGCATTCAACTACCAGGGTTGAACCTTACTTTTGATTGAGCCGTTCTGAAACACTCTTTCTGTAGAAACTGCAATTGGACATTCTGAGCGCTAAGAGGCCTATATTGGGAAAAAGAATATCTACAAATAAAAACTACACAGAAGCATTCTGTGAAACTTCTTTCTGTTCTGTTCATTCAACTAAAAGAGTTGAACCTTAGTTTTGATTGAGCCTTTCTGAAACACTCTTTCTGTAGAAAATGCAAGTGGAGATTCGGAGCGCTAAGAGGGTAATAGTGGAAAAAGGAATGTCTTCAAATATAAACTACACAGAATCATTCTGTGAAACTTCTTTCTGATCTGTGGATTCAGCTAACAGAGTTAAACCATACTTTTGATTGAGCAGATCTGAACACTCTTTCTGTAGAAAATGCATCTGGACATTTGGAGCGCTAAGAGGGTAGTAGTGGAAAAAGAATATATTCAAATATAAACTACACAGAAGCGTTCTGTGAAACTTCTTTGTGATCTGAGCATTCAGCTAACAGAGTTAAACCATACTTTTGATTGAGCAGTTCCGAACACTCTTTCTGTAGAAAATGCAAGTGGACATTCGGAGCGCTAATAGGGTAATAGTGGAAAAAGGAATATATTCAAATATAAACTACACAGTAGCATTCTGTGAAACTTCTTTCTGTTCTGTGCATTCAACTAACAGAGTTGAACCTTACTTTTGATTGAGCCGTTCTGAAACACTCTTTCTGTAGAAACTGCAATTTTACATTCTAAGGGCTAAGAGGTCTACATTGGGAAAAAGAATATCTTCAAATAAAAACTACAGAGATGCATTCTGTGAAACTTATTTCTGATCTGTAAATTCAGTTAAAAGAGCTAAACCATATTTTTCATTGAGCAGTTATGAAGCACTCTTTTTGTAGAAAATGCAAGTGGACATTGGGAGCGCTAAGATTTTAATAGAGGAAAAAGGAATATCTCCAATTAAAAACTACACAGAAGCATTCTCTGAAACCCCTTTCTGTTCTCCGCATTCAACTAACAGAGTTGAGCCTTACTTTTGAAGGTGCAGTTCTGAAACACTCTTTGTGTAGAAACTGCCAGTGGATATTCGGAACGCTAAGTGGGTAATAGTCCAAAAAGGAGTATTTTCAACTAAATACTACACAGAAGCATTCTGTGAAACTTCTTTCTGTTCTGTGCATTCAACTAAGAGAGTTGAACCTTACATTTGATTGAGCCATTCTGAAACACTCTTTCTGTAGAAACTGCAATTGGACATTCTGAGCGCTAAGAGGCCTATATTGGGAAAAATAATATCTTCAAATAAAAACTACACAGAAGCATTGTTTGAAACTTATTTCTGATATGTGCATTCAGCTAACAGAGTTAAACCATACTTTTGATTGCGCAGTTCAGAACACTCTTTCTGTAGAAAATGCAAGTGGACATTCGGAGCGCTAAGAGGGTAATAGTGGAAAAAGCAATATATTCAAATATAAACTACACAGAAGCATTCTGTGAAACTTTTTTCTGTTCTATGCATTCAATTTCCAGGGTTGAACCTTACTTATGATTGAGCCGTTCTGAAACACTCTTTCTGTAGAAATTGCAATTGGACATTCTGAGCGCTAAGAGGCCTATATTGGGAAAATGAATATCTACAAATAAAAAGTACACAGAAGCATTCTGTGAAACTTCTTTCTGTTCTGTTCATTCAACTAAAAGAGTTGTACCTTAGTTTTGATTGAGCCGTTCTGAAACACTCTTTCTGTAGAAACTGCAATTGGACATTCTGAGCGCTAAGAGGCCTATATTGGGAAAAAGAATATCTACAAATAAAAACTACACAGAAGCATTCTGTGATACTTATTTCTGATCTGTGCATTCAGCTAACAGAGTTAAACCATACTTTTGATTGAGCAGATCTGAACACTCTTTCTATAGAAAATGCAACTGGACATTTGGAGAGCTAAGAGGGTAGTAGTGGAAAAAGTAATATATTCAAAAATAAACTACACAGAAGCATTCTGTGAAAATTCTTTCTGATCTGAGCATTAAGCTAACAGAGTTAAACCATACTTTTGATTGAGCAGTTTTGAAACACTCTGTCTGTAGAAAATGCAACTGGACATTCGTAGCGCTAAGTGGGTAATAGTGGAAAAAAGAATATGTTCAAATATAAACTACACAGAAGCATTGTATGAAACTTCTTTCTGTTCTGTGCATTCAACTAACAGAGTTGAACCTTACTTTTGATTGAGCCGTTCTGAAACACTCTTTCTGTAGAAACTGCAATTGGACATTCTGAGCGCTAAGAGGCCTATATTGGGAAAAAGAATATCTACAAATAAAAACTACACAGAATCATTATGTGAAACTTCATTCTGTTCTGTTCATTCAACTAAAAGAGTTGAACCGTACTTTTGATTGAGCCGTTCTGAAACACTCTTTCTGTAGAAACTGCAATTGGACATTCTGAGCGCTAAGAGGCCTATATTGGGAAAAATAATATCTTCAAATAAAAACTACACAGAAGCATTGTGTGAAACTTATTTCTGATATGTGCATTCAGCTAACAGAGTTAAACCATACTTTTGATTGCGCAGTTCCGAACACTATTTCTGTAGAAAATGCAAGTGGACATTCGGAGCGCTAAGAGGGTAATAGTGGTAAAAGGAATATATTCAAATATAAACTACACAGTAGCATTCTGTGAAACTTCTTTCTGTTCTGTGCGTTCAACTAACAGAGTTGAACCTTACTTTTGATTGAGCCGTTCTGAAACACTCTTTTTGTAGAAACTGCAATTGGACATTCTAAGCGCTAAGAGGCCTACATTGGGAAAAAGAATATCTTCAAATAAAAACTACACTGATGCATTCTGTGAAACTTATTTATGATCTGTAAATTCAGTTAACAGAGCTTAACCATCTATTTGATTGGGCAGTTATGAAATACTCTTTTTGTTGAAAATGCAAGTGGACATTCGGAGCGCTAAGATTGTAATAGAGGAAAAAGGAATATCTCCAATTAAAAACTACACAGAAGCATTCTCTGAAACCCCCTCTGTTCTCCGCATTCAACTAACAGTGTTGAACCTTACTTTTGAAGGAGCAGTTCTGAAACACTCTTTGTGTAGAAACTGCCAGTGGATATTCGGAACGCTAAGTGGGTAATATTCCAAAAAGTAATATTTTCAACTAAATACTACACAGAAGCATTCTGTGAAACTTCTTTCTGTTCTGTGCATTCAACTAAGAGAGTTGAACCTTACATTTGATTGAGCCGTTCTGAAACACTCTTTCTGTAGAAACTGCAATTGGACATTCTGAGCGCTAAGAGGCCTATATTGGGAAAAATAATATCTTCAAATAAAAACTACACAGAAGCATTGTTTGAAACTTATTTCTGATATGTGCATTCAGCTAACAGAGTTAAACCATACTTTTGATTGCGCAGTTCAGAACACTCTTTCTGTAGAAAATGCAAGTGGACATTCGGAGCGCTAAGAGGGTAATAGTGGAAAAAGGAATATATTCAAATATAAACTACACAGAAGCATTCTGTGAAACTTCCTTCTGTTCTGTGCATTCAACTACCAGGGTTGAACCTTACTTTTGATTGAGCCGTTCTGAAACACTCTTTCTGTAGAAACTGCAATTGGACATTCTGAGCGCTAAGAGGCCTATATTGGGAAAAAGAATATCTACAAATAAAAACTACACAGAAGCATTCTGTGAAACTTCTTTCTGTTCTGTTCATTCAACTAAAAGAGTTGAACCTTAGTTTTGATTGAGCCTTTCTGAAACACTCTTTCTGTAGAAAATGCAAGTGGAAATTCGGAGCGCTAAGAGGGTAATAGTGGAAAAAGGAATGTCTTCAAATATAAACTACACAGAATCATTCTGTGAAACTTCTTTCTGATCTGTGCATTCAGCTAACAGAGTTAAGCCATACTTTTGATTGAGCAGATCTGAAAATTCTTTCTGTAGAAAATGCAACTGGACATTTGGAGCGCTAAGAGGGTAGTAGTGGAAAAAGAATATATTCAAATATAAACTACAAAGAAGCGTTCTGTGAAACTTCTTTGTGATCTGAGCATTCAGCTAACAGAGTTAAACCATACTTTTGATTGAGCAGTTTTGAAACACTCTGTCTGTAGAAAATGCAACTGGACATTCGTAGCGCTAAGTGGGTAATAGTGGAAAAAAGAATATGTTCAAATATAAACTACACAGAAGCATTGTATGAAACTTCTTTCTGTTCTGTGCTTTCAACTAACAGAGTTGAACCTTATTTTGATTTTTGCCGTTCTGAAACACTCTTTCTGTAGAAACTGCAATTGGACATTCTGAGCGCTAAGAGGCCTATATTGGGAAAAATAATATCTTCAAATAAAAACTACACAGAAGCATTGTGTGAAACTTATTTCTGATATGTGCATTCAGCTAACAGAGTTAAACCATACTTTTGATTGCGCAGTTCCGAACACTCTTTCTGTAGAAAATGCAAGTGGACATTCGGAGCGCTAAGAGGGTAATATTGGAAAAAGTAATATATTCAAATATAAACTACAGAGTAGCATTCTGTGAAACTTCTTTCTGTTCTGTGCATTCAACTAACATCGTTGAACCTTACTTTTGATTGAGCCGTTCTGAAACACTCTTTCTGTAGAAACTGCAATTGGACATTCTAAGCGCTAAGAGGCCTACATTGGGAAAAAGAATATCTTCAAATAAAAACTACACAGATGCATTCTGTGAAACTTATTTCTGATCTGTAAATTCAGTTAACAGAGCTAAACCATATTTTTGATTGAGCATTTATGAAACAATCTTTTTGTAGAAAATGCAAGTGGACATTCGGAGCACTAAGATTGTAATAGAGGAAAAAGGGATATCTCCAATTAAAAACTACACAGAAGCATTCTCTGAAACCCCTTTCTGTTCTCCGCATTCAACTAACAGAGTTGAGCCTTACTTTTGAAGGAGCAGTTCTGAAACACTCTTTGTGTAGAAACTGCCAGTGGATATTCGGAGCGCTAAGTGTGTAATAGTCCAAAAAGGAGTATCTTCAACTAAATACTACACAGAAGCATTCAGTGAAACTTCTTTCTGTTCTGTGCATTCAACTAAGAGAGTTGAACCTTACATTTGATTCAGCCGTTCTGAAACACTCTTTCTGTAGAAACTGCAATTGGACATTCTGAGCGCTAAGAGGCCTATATTGGGAAAAATAATATCTTCAAATAAAAATTACCCAGAAGCATTGTTTGAAACTTATTTCTGATACGTGCATTCAGCTAACAGAGTTAAACCATACTTTTGATTGCGCAGTTCAGAACACTCTTTCTGTAGAAAATGCAAGTTGACATTCGGAGCGCTAAGAGGGTAATAGTGGAAAAAGGAATATATTCAAATATAAACTACACAGTAGCATTCTGTGAAACTTCTTTCCGTTCTGTGCATTCAACTAACAGCGTTGAACCTTACTTTTGACTGAGCCGTTGTGAAACACTCTATCTGTAGAAACTGCAATTGGACATTCTAAGCGCTAAGAGGCCTACATTGGGAAAAAGAATATCTTCAAATAAAAACTACACAGATGCATTCTGTGAAACTTATTTCTGATCTGTAAATTCAATTAACAGAGCTAAAACATATTTTTGATTGAGCAGTTATGAAACACTCTTTTTGTAGAAAATGCAAGCGGACATTCGGAGCGCTAAGATTGTAATACAGGAAAAAGGAATATCTCCAATTAAAAACTACACAGAAGCATTCTCTGAAACCCCTTTCTGTTCTCCGCATTCAACTAACAGAGTTGAGCCTTACTTTTGAAGGAGCAGTTCTGAAACACTCTTTGTGTAGAAACTGCCAGTGGATATTCGGAGCGCTAAGTGGGTAATAGTCCAAAAAGTAGTATCTTCAACTAAATACTACACAGAAGCATTCTGTGAAACTTCTTTCTGTTCTGTGCATTCAACTAAGAAAGTTAAACCTTACATTTGATTGAGCCGTTCTGAAACACTCTTTCTGTAGAAACTGCAATTGTACATTCTGAGCGCTAAGAGGCCTATATTGGGAAAAATAATATCTTCAAATAAAAACTACACAGAAGCATTGTTTGAAACTTATTTCTGATATGTGCATTCAGCTAACAGAGTTAAACCATACTTTTGATTGCGCAGTTCAGAACACTCTTGATGTAGAAAATGCAAGTTGACATTCGGAGCGCTAAGAGGGTAATAGTGGAAAAAGGAATATATTCAAATATAAACTACACAGAAGCATTCTGTGAAACTTCTTTCTGTTCTGTGCATTCAACTACCAGGGTTGAACCTTACTTTTGATTGAGCCGTTCTGAAACACTCTTTCTGTAGAAACTGCAATTGGACATTCTGAGCGCTAAGAGGCCTATATTGGGAGAGAGAATATCTACAAATAAAAACTACCCAGAAGCATTCTGTGAAACTTCTTTCTGTTCTGTTCATTCAACTAAAAGAGTTGAACCTTAGTTTTGATTGAGCCGTTCTGAAACACTCTTTCTGTAGAAAATGCAAGTGGAGATTCGGAGCGCTAAGAGGGTAATAGTGGAAAAAGGAATGTCTTCAAATATAAACTACACAGAATCATTCTGTGAAACTTCTTTCTGATCTGTGCATTCAGCTAACAGAGTTAAACCATACTTTTGATAGAGCAGATCTGAACACTCTTTCTGTAGAAAATGCAACTGGACATTTGGAGCGCTAAGAGGGTAGTAGTGGAAAAAGGAATATATTCAAATATAAACTACACAGAAGCATTCTGTGAAACTTCTTTCTGATCTGAGCATTCAGCTAACAGAGTTAAACCATACTTTTGATTGAGCAGTTTTGAAACACTCTGTCTGTAGAAAATGCAACTGGACATTCGTAGCGCTAAGTGGGTAATAGTGGAAAAAAGAATATGTTCAAATATAAACTACACAGAAGCATTGTATGAAACTTCTTTCTGTTCTGTGCATTCAACTAACTGAGTTGAACCTTACTTTTGATTGAGCCGTTCTGAAACACTCTTTCTGTAGAAAATGCAATTGGACATTCTGAGCGCTAAGAGGCCTATATTGGGAAAAATAATATCTTTAAATAAAAACTACACAGAAGCATTGTGTGAGACTTATTTCTGATATGTGCATTCACCTAACAGAGTTAAACCATACTTTTGATTGCGCAGTTCCGAACACTCTTTCTGTAGAAAATGCAAGTGGACATTCGGAGCGCTAAGAGGGTAATAGTGGAAAAAGGAATATATTCAAATATAAACTACACAGTAGCATTCTGTGAAACTTCTTTCTGTTCTGTGCATTCAACTAACAGAGTTGAACCTTACTTTTGATTGAGCCGTTCTGAAACACTCTTTCTGTAGAAACTGCAATTTTACATTCTAAGGGCTAAGAGGTCTACATTGGGAAAAAGAATATCTTCAAATAAAAACTACACAGATGCATTCTGTGAAACTTATTTCTGATCTGTAAATTCAGTTAAAAGAGCTAAACCATATTTTTCATTGAGCAGTTATGAAGCACTCTTTTTTTAGAAAATGCAAGTGGACATTGGGAGCGCTAAGATTTTAATAGAGGAAAAAGGAATATCTCCAATTAAAAACTACACAGAAGCATTCTCTGAAACCACTTTCTGTTCTCCGCATTCAACTAACAGAGTTGAGCCTTACTTTTGAAGGTGCAGTTCTGAAACACTCTTTGTGTAGACACTGCCAGTGGATATTCGGAACGCTAAGTGGGTAATAGTCCAAAAAGTAGTATTTTCAACTAAATACTACACAGAAGCATTCTGTGAAACTTCTTTCTGTTCTGTGCATTCAACTAAGAGAGTTGAACCTTACATTTGATTGAGCCGTTCTGAAACACTCTTTCTGTAGAAACTGCAATTGAACATTCTGAGCGCTAAGAGGCCTATATTGGGAAAAATAATATCTTCAAATAAAAACTACACAGAAGCATTGTTTGAAACTTATTTCTGATATGTGCATTCAGCTAACAGAGTTAAACCATACTTTTGATTGCGCAGTTCAGAACACTCTTTCTGTAGAAAATGCAAGTGGACATTCGGAGCGCTAAGAGGGTAATAGTGGAAAAAGCAATATATTCAAATATAATCTACACAGAAGCATTCTGTGAAACTTCTTTCTGTTCTATGCATTCAATTTCCAGGGTTGAACCTTACTTATGATTGAGCCGTTCTGAAACACTCTTTCTGTAGAAATTGCAATTGGACATTCTGAGCGCTAAGAGGCCTATATTGGGAAAATGAATATCTACAAATAAAAAGTACACAGAAGCATTCTGTGAAACTTCTTTCTGTTCTGTTCAT
Source organism: Symphalangus syndactylus (assembly GCF_028878055.3). Classification (NCBI taxonomy): domain Eukaryota; kingdom Metazoa; phylum Chordata; class Mammalia; order Primates; family Hylobatidae; genus Symphalangus; species Symphalangus syndactylus. Next base: position 4,252,720 of record NC_072445.2, on the reverse strand, counting down.
TCAACTAAAAGAGTTGTACCTTAGTTTTGATTGAGCCGTTCTGAAACACTCTTTCTGTAGAAACTGCAATTGGACATTCTGAGCGCTAAGAGGCCTATATTGGGAAAAAGAATATCTACAAATAAAAACTACACAGAAGCATTCTGTGATACTTATTTCTGATCTGTGCATTCAGCAAACAGAGTTAAACCATACTTTTGATTGAGCAGATCTGAACACTCTTTCTATAGAAAATGCAACTGGACATTTTGAGAGCTAAGAGGGTAGTAGTGGAAAAAGTAATATATTCAAAAATAAACTACACAGAAGCATTCTGTGAAACTTCTTTCTGATCTGAGCATTCAGCTAACAGAGTTAAACCATACTTTTGATTGAGCAGTTTTGAAACACTCTGTCTGTAGAAAATGCAACTGGACATTCGTAGCGCTAAGTGGGTAATAGTGGAAAAAAGAATATGTTCAAATATAAACTACACAGAAGCATTGTATGAAACTTCTTTCTGTTCTGTGCATTCAACTAACAGAGTTGAACCTTACTTTTGATTGAGCCGTTCTGAAACACTCTTTCTGTAGAAACTGCAATTGGACATTCTGAGCGCTAAGAGGCCTATATTGGGAAAAAGAATATCTACAAATAAAAACTACACAGAATCATTCTGTGAAACTTCATTCTGTTCTGTTCATTCAACTAAAAGAGTTGAACCGTACTTTTGATTGAGCCGTTCTGAAACACTCTTTCTGTAGAAACTGCAATTGGACATTCTGAGCGCTAAGAGGCCTATATTGGGAAAAATAATATCTTCAAATAAAAACTACACAGAAGCATTTTGTGAAACTTATTTCTGATATGTGCATTCAGCTAACAGAGTTAAACCATACTTTTGATTGCGCAGTTCAGAACACTCTTTCTGTAGAAAATACAAGTGGACATTCGGAGCGCTAAGAGGGTAATAGTGGAAAAAGGAATATATTCAAATAGAAACTACACAGAAGCATTCTGTGAAACTTCTTTCTGTTCTGTGCATTCAACTACCAGGGTTGAACCTTACTTTTGATTGAGCCGTTCTGAAACACTCTTTCTGTAGAAACTGCAATTGGACATTCTGAGCGCTAAGAGGCCTATATTGGGAAAAAGAATATCTACAAATAAAAACTACACAGAAGCATTCTGTGAAACTTCTTTCTGTTCTGTTCATTCAACTAAAAGAGTTGAACCTTAGTTTTGATTGAGCCTTTCTGAAACACTCTTTCTGTAGAAAATGCAAGTGGAGATTCGGAGCGCTAAGAGGGTAATAGTGGAAAAAGGAATGTCTTCAAATATAAACTACACAGAATCATTCTGTGAAACTTCTTTCTGATCTGTGGATTCAGCTAACAGAGTTAAACCATACTTTTGATTGAGCAGATCTGAACACTCTTTCTGTAGAAAATGCATCTGGACATTTGGAGCGCTAAGAGGGTAGTAGTGGAAAAAGAATATATTCAAATATAAACTACACAGAAGCGTTCTGTGAAACTTCTTTGTGATCTGAGCATTCAGCTAACAGAGTTAAACCATACTTTTGATTGAGCAGTTTTGAAACACTCTGTCTGTAGAAAATGCAACTGGACATTCGAAGCGCTAAGTGGGTAATAGTGGAAAAAAGAATATGTTCAAATATAAACTACACAGAAGCATTGTATGAAACTTCTTTCTGTTCTGTGCATTCAACTAACAGAGTTGAACCTTACATTTGATTGAGCCGTTCTGAAACACTCTTTCTGTAGAAACTGCAATTGGACATTCTGAGTGCTAAGAGGCCTATATTGGGAAAAATAATATCTTCAAATAAAAACTACACAGAAGCATTGTGTGAAACTTATTTCTGATATGTGCGTTCAGCTAACAGAGTTAAACCATACTTTTGATTGCGCATTTCCGAACACTCTTTCTGTAGAAAATGCAAGTGGACATTCGGAGCGCTAAGAGGGTAATATTGGAAAAAGGAATATATTCAAATATAAACTACAGAGTAGCATTCTGTGAAACTTCTTTCTGTTCTGTGCATTCAACTAACATCGTTGAACCTTACTTTTGATTGAGCTGTTCTGAAACACTCTTTCTGTAGAAACTGCAATTGGACATTCTAAGCGCTAAGAGGCCTATATTGGGAAAAAGAATATCTTCAAATAAAAACTACACAGATGCATTCTGTGAAACTTATTTCTGATCTGTAAATTCAGTTAACAGAGCTAAACCATATTTTTGATTGAGCAGTTATGAAACAATCTTTTTGTAGAAAATGCAAGAGGACATTCGGAGCACTAAGATTTTAATAGAGGAAAAAGGGATATCTCCAATTAAAAACTACACAGAAGCGTTCTCTGAAACCCCTTTCTGTTCTCCGAATTCAACTAACAGAGATGAGCCTTACTTTTGAAGGAGCAGTTCTGAAACACTCTTTGTGTAGAAACTGTCAGTGGATATTCGGAGCGCTAAGTGTGTAATAGTCCAAAAAGGAGTATCTTCAACTAAATACTACACAGAAGCATTCAGTGAAACTTCTTTCTGTTCTGTGCATTCAACTAAGAGAGTTGAACCTTACATTTGATTGAGCCGTTCTGAAACACTCTTTCTGTAGAAACTGCAATTGGACATTCTGAGCGCTAAGAGGCCTATATTGGGAAAAATAATATCTTCAAATAAAAATTACACAGAAGCATTGTTTGAAACTTATTTCTGATATGTGCATTCAGCTAACAGAGTTAAACCATACTTTTGATTGCACAGTTCAGAACACTCTTTCTGTAGAAAATGCAAGTGGACATTCGCAGCGCTAAGAGGGTAATAGTGGAAAAAGGGATATATTCAAATATAAACTACACAGTAGCATTCTGTGAAACTTCTTTCCGTTCTGTGCATTCAACTAACAGCGTTGAACCTTACTTTTGACTGAGCCGTTGTGAAACACTCTATCTGTAGAAACTGCAATTGGACATTCTAAGCGCTAAGAGGCCTACATTGGGAAAAAGAATATCTTCAAATAAAAACTACACAGATGCATTCTGTGAAACTTATTTCTGATCTGTAAATTCAATTAACAGAGCTAAAACATATTTTTGATTGAGCAGTTATGAAACACTCTTTTTGTAGAAAATGCAAGTGGACATTCGGAGCGCTAAGATTGTAATACAGGAAAAAGGAATATCTCCAATTAAAAACTACACAGAAGCATTCTCTGAAACCCCTTTCTGTTCTCCGCATTCAACTAACAGAGTTGAGCCTTACTTTTGAAGGAGCAGTTCTGAAACACTCTTTGTGTAGAAACTGCCAGTGGATATTCGGAGCGCTAAGTGGGTAATAGTCCAAAAAGTAGTATCTTCAACTAAATACTACACAGAAGCATTCTGTGAAACTTCTTTCTGTTCTGTGCATTCAACTAAGAAAGTTAAACCTTACATTTGATTGAGCCGTTCTGAAACACTCTTTCTGTAGAAACTGCAATTGTACATTCTGAGCGCTAAGAGGCCTATATTGGGAAAAATAATATTTTCAAATAAAAACTACACAGAAGCATTGTTTGAAACTTATTTCTGATATGTGCATTCAGCTAACAGAGTTAAACCATACTTTTGATTGCGCAGTTCAGAACACTCTTGATGTAGAAAATGCAAGTTGACATTCGGAGCGCTAAGAGGGTAATAGTGGAAAAAGGAATATATTCAAATATAAACTACACAGAAGCATTCTGTGAAACTTCTTTCTGTTCTGTGCATTCAACTACCAGGGTTGAACCTTACTTTTGATTGAGCCGTTCTGAAACACTCTTTCTGTAGAAACTGCAATTGGACATTCTGAGCGCTAAGAGGCCTATATTGGGAAAGAGAATATCTACAAATAAAAACTACACAGAAGCATTCTGTGAAACTTCTTTCTGTTCTGTTCATTCAACTAAAAGAGTTGAACCTTAGTTTTGATTGAGCCGTTCTGAAACACTCTTTCTGTAGAAAATGCAAGTGGAGATTCGGAGCGCTAAGAGGGTAATAGTGGAAAAAGGAATGTCTTCAAATATAAACTACACAGAATCATTCTGTGAAACTTCTTTCTGATCTGTGCATTCAGCTAACAGAGTTAAACCATACTTTTGATAGAGCAGATCTGAACACTCTTTCTGTAGAAAATGCAACTGGACATTTGGAGCGCTAAGAGGGTAGTAGTGGAAAAAGGAATATATTCAAATATAAACTACACAGAAGCATTCTGTGAAACTTCTTTCTGATCTGAGCATTCAGCTAACAGAGTTAAACCATACTTTTGATTGAGCAGTTTTGAAACACTCTGTCTGTAGAAAATGCAACTGGACATTCGTAGCGCTAAGTGGGTAATAGTGGAAAAAAGAATATGTTCAAATATAAACTACACAGAAGGATTGTATGAAACTTCTTTCTGTTCTGTGCATTCAACTAACTGAGTTGAACCTTACTTTTGATTGAGCCGTTCTGAAACACTCTTTCTGTAGAAAATGCAATTGGACATTCTGAGCACTAAGAGGCCTATATTGGGAAAAATAATATCTTTAAATAAAAACTACACAGAAGCATTGTGTGAGACTTATTTCTGATATGTGCATTCACCTAACAGAGTTAAACCATACTTTTGATTGCGCAGTTCCGAACACTCTTTCTGTAGAAAATGCAAGTGGACATTCGGAGCGCTAAGAGGGTAATAGTGGAAAAAGGAATATATTCAAATATAAACTACACAGTAGCATTCTGTGAAACTTCTTTCTGTTCTGTGCATTCAACTAACAGAGTTGAACCTTACTTTTGATTGAGCCGTTCTGTAACACTCTTTCTGTAGAAACTGCAATTTTACATTCTAAGGGCTAAGAGGTCTACATTGGGAAAAAGAATATCTTCAAATAAAAACTACACAGATGCATTCTGTGAAACTTATTTCTGATCTGTAAATTCAGTTAAAAGAGCTAAACCATATTTTTCATTGAGCAGTTATGAAGCACTCTTTTTTTAGAAAATGCAAGTGGACATTGGGAGCGCGAAGATTTTAATAGAGGAAAAAGGAATATCTCCAATTAAAAACTACACAGAAGCATTCTCTGAAACCCCTTTCTGTTCTCCGCATTCAACTAACAGAGTTGAGCCTTACTTTTGAAGGTGCAGTTCTGAAACACTCTTTGTGTAGACACTGCCAGTGGATATTCGGAACGCTAAGTGGGTAATAGTCCAAAAAGGAGTATTTTCAACTAAATACTACACAGAAGCATTCTGTGAAACTTCTTTCTGTTCTGTGCATTCAACTAAGAGAGTTGAACCCTACATTTGATTGAGCCGTTCTGAAACACTCTTTCTGTAGAAACTGCAATTGAACATTCTGAGCGCTAAGAGGCCTATATTGGGAAAAATAATATCTTCAAATAAAAACTACACAGAAGCATTGTTTGAAACTTATTTCTGATATGTGCATTCAGCTAACAGAGTTAAACCATACTTTTGATTGCGCAGTTCAGAACACTGTTTCTGTAGAAAATGCAAGTGGACATTCGGAGCGCTAAGAGGGTAATAGTGGAAAAAGCAATATATTCAAATATAAACTACACAGAAGCATTCTGTGAAACTTCTTTCTGTTCTATGCATTCAATTTCCAGGGTTGAACCTTACTTATGATTGAGCCGTTCTGAAACACTCTTTCTGTAGAAATTGCAATTGGACATTCTGAGCGCTAAGAGGCCTATATTGGGAAAATGAATATCTACAAATAAAAAGTACACAGAAGCATTCTGTGAAACATCTTTCTGTTCTGTTCATTCAACTAAAAGAGTTGTACCTTAGTTTTGATTGAGCCATTCTGAAACACTCTTTCTGTAGAAACTGCAATTGGACATTCTGAGCGCTAAGAGGCCTATATTGGGAAAAAGAATATCTACAAATAAAAACTACACAGAAGCATTCTGTGATACTTATTTCTGATCTGTGCATTCAGCTAACAGAGTTAAACCATACTTTTGATTGAGCAGATCTGAACACTCTTTCTATAGAAAATGCAACTGGACATTTGGAGAGCTAAGAGGGTAGTAGTGGAAAAAGTAATATATTCAAAAATAAACTACACAGAAGCATTCTGTGAAAATTCTTTCTGATCTGAGCATTAAGCTAACAGAGTTAAACCATACTTTTGATTGAGCAGTTTTGAAACACTCTGTCTGTAGAAAATGCAACTGGACATTCGTAGCGCTAAGTGGGTAATAGTGGAAAAAAGAATATGTTCAAATATAAACTACACAGAAGCATTGTATGAAACTTCTTTCTGTTCTGTGCATTCAACTAACAGAGTTGAACCTTACTTTTGATTGAGCCGTTCTGAAACACTCTTTCTGTAGAAACTGCAATTGGACATTCTGAGCGCTAAGAGGCCTATATTGGGAAAAAGAATATCTACAAATAAAAACTACACAGAATCATTCTGTGAAACTTCATTCTGTTCTGTTCATTCAACTAAAAGAGTTGAACCGTACTTTTGATTGAGCCGTTCTGAAACACTCTTTCTGTAGAAACTGCAATTGGACATTCTGAGCGCTAAGAGGCCTATATTGGGAAAAATAATATCTTCAAATAAAAACTACACAGAAGCATTGTGTGAACCTTACTTCTGATATGTGCATTCAGCTAACAGAGTTAAAACATACTTTTGATTGCGCAGTTCCGAACACTCTTTCTGTAGAAAATGCAAGTGGACATTCGGAGCGCTAAGAGGGTAATAGTGGTAAAAGGAATATATTCAAATATAAACTACACAGTAGCATTCTGTGAAACTTCTTTCTGTTCTGTGCATTCAACTAACATCGTTGAACCTTACTTTTGATTGAGCCGTTCTGAAACACTCTTTTTGTAGAAACTGCAATTGGACATTCTAAGCGCTAAGAGGCCTACATTGGGAAAAAGAATATCTTCAAATAAAAACTACACAGAGGCATTCTGTGAAACTTATTTATGATCTGTAAATTCAGTTAACAGAGCTAAACCATATTTTTGATTGAGCAGTTGTGAAACACTCTTTTTGTAGAAAATGCAAGTGGACATTCGGAGCGCTAAGATTTTAATAGAGGAAAAAGGAATATCTCCAATTAAAAACTACACAGAAGCGTTCTCTGAAACCCCTTTCTGTTCTCCGAATTCAACTAACAGAGATGAGCCTTACTTTTGAAGGAGCAGTTCTGAAACACTCTTTGTGTAGAAACTGCCAGTGGATATTCGGAGCGCTAAGTGTGTAATAGTCCAAAAAGGAGTATCTTCAACTAAATACTACACAGAAGCATTCAGTGAAAGTTCTTTCTGTTCTGTGCATTCAACTAAGAGAGTTGAACCTTACATTTGATTGAGCCGTTCTGAAACACTCTTTCTGTAGAAACTGCAATTGGACATTCTGAGCGCTAAGAGGCCTATATTGGGAAAAATAATATCTTCAAATAAAAATTACACAGAAGCATTGTTTGAAACTTATTTCTGATATGTGCATTCAGCTAACAGAGTTAAACCATACTTTTGATTGCACAGTTCAGAACACTCTTTCTGTAGAAAATGCAAGTGGACATTCGGAGCGCTAAGAGGGTAATAGTGGAAAAAGGGATATATTCAAATATAAACTACACAGTAGCATTCTGTGAAACTCCTTTCTCTTCTGTGCATTCAACTAACAGTGTTGAACCTTACTTTTGATTGAGCCGTTCTGAAACACTCTTTCTGTAGAAACTGCAATTGGACATTCTAAGCGTTAAGAGGCCTACATTGGGAAAAAGAATATCTTCAAATAAAAACTACACAGATGCATTCTGTGAAACTTATTTCTGATCTGTAAATTCAGTTAACAGAGCTAAACCATATTTTTGATTGAGCAGTTGTGAAACACTCTTTTTGTAGAAAATGCAAGTGGACATTCGGAGCGCTAAGATTGTAATAGAGGAAAAAGGAATATCTCCAATTAAAAACTACACAGAAGCATTCTCTGAAACCCCTTTCTGTTCTCCGCATTCAACTAACAGAGTTGAGCCTTACTTTTGAAGGAGCAGTTCTGAAACACTCTTTGTGTAGAAACTGCCAGTGGATATTCGGAGCGCTCAGTGGGTAATAGTCCAAAAAGTAGTATCTTCAACTAAATACTACACAGAAGCATTCTGTGAAACTTCTTTCTGTTCTGTGCATTCAACTAAGAAAGTTGAACCTTACATTTGATTGAGCCGTTCTGAAACACTCTTTCTGTAGAAACTGCTATTGGACATTCTGAGCGCTAAGAGGCCTATATTGGGAAAAATAATATCTTCAAATAAAAACTACACAGAAGCATTGTTTGAAACTTATTTCTGATATGTGCATTCAGCTAACAGAGTTAAGCCATACTTTTGATTGCGCAGTTCAGAACACTCTTTCTGTAGAAAATGCAAGTGGACATTCGGAGCGCTAAGAGGGTAATAGTGGAAAAAGGAATATATTCAAATATAAACTACACAGAAGCATTCTGTGAAACTTCTTTCTGTTCTGTGCATTCAACTAAGAAAGTTGAACCTTACATTTGATTGAGCCGTTCTGAAACACTCTTTCTGTAGAAACTGCTATTGGACATTCTGAGCGCTAAGAGACTTATATTGGGAAAAATAATATCTTCAAATAAAAACTACACAGAAGCATTGTTTGAAACTTATTTCTGATATGTGCATTCAGCTAACAGAGTTAAGCCATACTTTTGATTGCGCAGTTCAGAACACTCTTTCTGTAGAAAATGCAAGTGGACATTCGGAGCGCTAAGAGGGTAATTGTGGAAAAAGGAATATATTCAAATATAAACTACACAGAAGCATTCTGTGAAACTTCCTTCTGTTCTGTGCATTCAACTACCAGGGTTGAACCTTACTTTTGATTGAGCCGTTCTGAAACACTCTTTCTGTAGAAACTGCAATTGGACATTCTGAGCGCTAAGAGGCCTATATTGGGAAAAAGAATATCTACAAATAAAAACTACACAGAAGCATTCTGTGAAACTTCTTTCTGTTCTGTTCATTCAACTAAAAGAGTTGAAACTTAGTTTTGATTGAGCCTTTCTGAAACACTCTTTCTGTAGAAAATGCAAGTGGAAATTCGGAGCGCTAAGAGGGTAATAGTGGAAAAAGGAATGTCTTCAAATATAAACTACACAGAATCATTCTGTGAAACTTCTTTCTGATCTGTGCATTCAGCTAACAGAGTTAAGCCATACTTTTGATTGAGCAGATCTGAAAACTCTTTCTGTAGAAAATGCAACTGGACATTTGGAGCGCTAAGAGGGTAGTAGTGGAAAAAGAATATATTCAAATATAAACTACAAAGAAGCATTCTGTGAAACTTCTTTGTGATCTGAGCGTTCAGCTAACAGAGTTAAACCATACTTTTGATTGAGCAGTTTTGAAACACTCTGTCTGTAGAAAATGCAACTGGACATTCGTAGCGCTAAGTGGGTAATAGTGGAAAAAAGAATATGTTCAAATATAAACTACACAGAAGCATTGTATGAAACTTCTTTCTGTTCTGTGCTTTCAACTAACAGAGTTGAACCTTACTTTTGATTTTTGCCGTTCTGAAACACTCTTTCTGTAGAAACTGCAATTGGACATTCTGAGCGCTAAGAGGCCTATATTGGGAAAAATAATATCTTCAAATAAAAACTACACAGAAGCATTGTGTGAAAATTATTTCTGATATGTGCATTCAGCTAACAGAGTTAAACCATACTTTTGATTGCGCAGTTCCGAACACTCTTTCTGTAGAAAATGCAAGTGGACATTCGGAGCGCTAAGAGGGTAATATTGGAAAAAGGAATATATTCAAATATAAACTACAGAGTAGCATTCTGTGAAACTTCTTTCTGTTCTGTGCATTCAACTAACATCGTTGAACCTTACTTTTGATTGAGCCGTTCTGAAACACTCTTTCTGTAGAAACTGCAATTGGACATTCTAAGCGCTAAGAGGCCTACATTGGGAAAAAGAATATCTTCAAATAAAAACTACACAGATGCATTCTGTGAAACTTATTTCTGATCTGTAAATTCAGTTAACAGAGCTAAACCATATTTTTGATTGAGCAGTTATGAAACAATCTTTTTGTAGAAAATGCAAGTGGACATTCGGAGCACTAAGATTTTAATAGAATAAAAAGGGATGTCTCCAATTAAAAACTACACAGAAGCATTCTCTGAAACCCCTTTCTGTTCTCCGAATTCAACTAACAGAGTTGAGCCTTACTTTTGAAGGAGCAGTTCTGAAACACTCTTTGTGTAGAAACTGCCAGTGGATATTCGGAGCGCTAAGTGTGTAATAGTCCAAAAAGGAGTATCTTCAACTAAATACTACACAGAAGCATTCAGTGAAACTTCTTTCTGTTCTGTGCATTCAACTAAGAGAGTTGAACCTTACATTTGATTCAGCCGTTCTGAAACACTCTTTCTGTAGAAACTGCAATTGGACATTCTGAGCGCTAAGAGGCCTATATTGGGAAAAATAATATCTTCACATAAAAATTACCCAGAAGCATTGTTTGAAACTTATTTTTGATACGTGCATTCAGCTAACAGAGTTAAACCATACTTTTGATTGCGCAGTTCAGAACACTCTTTCTGTAGAAAATGCAAGTTGACATTCGGAGCGCTAAGAGGGTAATAGTGGAAAAAGGAATATATTCAAATATAAACCACACAGTAGCATTCTGTGAAACTTCTTTCTGTTCTGTGCATTCAACTACCAGGGTTGAACCTTACTTTTGATTGAGCCGTTCTGAAACACTCTTTCTGTAGAAACTGCAATTGGACATTCTGAGCGCTAAGAGGCCTATATTGGGAAAAAGAATATCTACAAATAAAAACTACACAGAAGCATTCTGTGAAACTTCTTTCTGTTCTGTTCATTCAACTAAAAGAGTTGAACCTTAGTTTTGATTGAGCCGTTCTGAAACACTCTTTCTGTAGAAAATGCAATTGGAGATTCGGAGCGCTAAGAGGGTAATAGTGGAAAAAGGAATGTCTTCAAATATAAACTACACAGAATCATTCTGTGAAACTTCTTTCTGATCTGTGCATTCAGCTAACAGAGTTAAACCATACTTTTGATAGAGCAGATCTGAACACTCTTTCTGTAGAAAATGCAACTGGACATTTGGAGCGCTAAGAGGGTAGTAGTGGAAAAAGGAATATATTCAAATATAAACTACACAGAAACATTCTGTGAAACGTCTTTCTGATCTGAGCATTCAGCTAACAGAGTTAAACCATACTTTTGATTGAGCAGTTTTGAAACACTCTGTCTGTAGAAAATGCAACTGGACATTCGTAGCGCTAAGTGGGTAATAGTGGAAAAAAGAATATGTTCAAATATAAACTACACAGAAGCATTGTATGAAACATCTTTCTGTTCTGTGCATTCAGCTAACAGAGTTGAACCTTACTTTTGATTGAGCCGTTCTGGAACACTCTTTCTGTAGAAACTGCAATTGGACATTCTGAGCGCTAAGAGGCCTATATTGGGAAAAATAATATCTTCAAATAAAAACTACACAGAAGCATTGTGTGAAACTTATTTCTGATGTGTGCATTCAGCTAACAGAGTTAAACCATACTTTTGATGGCGCATTTCCGAACACTCTTTCTGTAGAAAATGCTAGTAGACATTCGGAGCGCTAAGAGGGTAATAGTGGAAAAAGGAATATATTCAAATATAAACTACACAGTAGCATTCTGTGAAACTTCTTTCTGTTCTGTGCATTCAACTAACAGAGTTGAACCTTAATTTTGATTGAGCCGTTCTGAAACATTCTTTTTGTAGAAACTGCAATTGGACATTCTAAGCGCTAAGAGGCCTACACTGGGAAAAAGAATATCTTCAAATAAAAACTACACAGATGCATTCTGTGAAACTTATTTCTGATCTGTAAATTCAGTTAACAGAGCTAAACCATATTTTTGATTGAGCCGTTATGAAACAATCTTTTTGTAGAAAATGCAAGTGGACATTCGGAGCACTAAGATTGTAATAGAGGAAAAAGGGATATCTCCAATTAAAAACTACACAGAAGCATTCTCTGAAAACCCTTTCTGTTCTCCGAATTCAACTAACAGAGTTGAGCCTTACTTTTGAAGGAGCCGTTCTGAAACACTCTTTGTGTAGAAACTGCCAGTGGATATTCGGTGCGCTAAGTGTGTAATACTCCAAAAAGGAGTATCTTCAACTAAATACTACACAGAAGCATTCAGTGAAACTTCTCTCTGTTCTGTGCATTCAATTAAGAGAGTTGAACCTTATATTTGATTGAGCCGTTCTGAAACACTCTTTCTGTAGAAACTGCAATTGGACATTCTGAGCGCTAAGAGGCCTATATTGGGAAAAATAATATCTTCAAATAAAAATTACACAGAAGCATTGTTTGAAACTTATTTCTGATATGTGCATTCAGCTAACAGAGTTAAACCATACTTTTGATTGCGCAGTTCAGAACACTCTTTCTGTAGAAAATGCAAGTGGACAATCGGAGCGCTAAGAGGGTAATAGTGGAAAAAGGGATATATACAAATATAAACTACACAGTAGCATTCTGTGAAACTGCTTTCTCTTCTGTGCATTCAACTAACAGTGTTGAACCTTACTTTTGATTGAGCCGTTCTGAAACACTCTTTCTGTAGAAACTGCAATTGGACATGCTAAGCGCTAAGAGGCCTAAATTGGGAAAAAGAATATCTTCAAATAAAAACTACACAGATGCATTCTGTGAAACTTATTTCTGATCTGTAAATTCAGTTAGCAGAGCTAAACCATATTTTTGATTGAGCAGTTGTGAAACACTCTTTTTGTAGAAAATGCAAGTGGACATTCGGAGCGCTAAGATTGTAATAGAGGAAAAAGGAATATCTCCAATTAAAAACTACAAAGGAGCATTCTCTGAAACCCCTTTCTGTTCTCCGGATTCAACTAACAGAGTTGAGCCTTACTTTTGAAGGAGCAGTTCTGAAACACTCTTTGTGTAGAAACCGCCAGTGGATATTCGGAGCGCTAAGTGTGTAATAGTCCAAAAAGGAGTATCTTCAACTAAATACTACACAGAAGCATTCAGTGAAACTCCTTTCTGTTCTGTGCATTCAACTAAGAGAGTTGAACCTTACATTTGATTGAGCCGTTCTGAAACACTCTTTCTGTAGAAACTGCAATTGGACATTCTGAGCGCTAAGAGGCCTATATTGGGAAAAATAATATCTTCATATAAAAATTACACAGAAGCATTGTTTGAAACTTATTTCTGATATGTGCATTCAGCTAACAGAGTTAAACCATACTTTTGATTGCGCAGTTCAGAACACTCTTTCTGTAGAAAATGCAAGTGGACATTCGGAGCGGTAAGAGGGTAATAGTGGAAAAAGGGATATATTCAAATATAAACTACACAGTAGCATTCTGTGAAACTTCTTTCTCTTCTGTGCATTCAACTAACGGTGTTGAACCTTACTTTTGATTGAGCCGTTCTGAAACACTCTTTCTGTAGAAACTGCAATTGGAAATTCTGAGAGCTAAGAGGCCTATATTGGGAAAAAGAATATCTACAAATAAAAACTACACAGAAGCATTCTGTGAAACTTCTTTCTGTTCTGTTCATTCAACTAAAAGATTTGAACCTTAGTTTTGATTGAGCCGTTCTGAAACACTCTTTCTGTAGAAAATGCAAGTGGAGATTCGGAGCGCTAAGAGGGTAATATTGGAAAAAGGAATGTCTTCAAATATAAACTACACGGAATCATTCTGTGAAACTTCTTTCTGATCTGTGCATTCAGCTAACAGAGTTAAACCATACTTTTGATAGAGCAGATCTGAACACTCTTTCTGTAGAAAATGCAACTGGACATTTGGAGCGCTAAGAGGGTAGTAGTGGAAAAAGGAATATATTCAAATATAAACTACACAGAAGCATTCTGTGAAACTTCTTTCTGATCTGAGCATTCAGCTAACAGAGTTAAACCATACTTTTGATTGAGCAGTTTTGAAACACTCTGTCTGTAGAAAATGCAACTGGACATTCGTAGCGCTAAGTGGGTAATAGTGGAAAAAAGAATATGTTCAAATATAAACTACACAGAAGCATTGTATGAAACATCTTTCTGTTCTGTGCATTCAGCTAACAGAGTTGAACCTTACTTTTGATTGAGCCGTTCTGGAACACTCTTTCTGTAGAAACTGCAATTGGACATTCTGAGCGCTAAGAGGCCTATATTGGGAAAAATAATATCTTCAATTAAAAACTACACAGAAGCATTGTGTGAAACTTATTTCTGATGTGTGCATTCAGCTAACAGAGTTAAACCATACTTTTGATTGCGCAGTTCCGAACACTCTTTCTGTAGAAAATGCTAGTGGACATTCGGAGCGCTAAGAGGGTAATAGTGGAAAAAGGAATATATTCAAATATAAACTACACAGTAGCATTCTGTGAAACTTCTTTCTGTTCTGTGCATTCAACTAACAGAGTTGAACCTTACTTTTGATTGAGCCGTTCTGAAACATTCTTTTTGTAGAAACTGCAATTGGACATTCTAAGCGCTAAGAGGCCTACACTGGGAAAAAGAATATCTTCAAATAAAAACTACACAGATGCATTCTGTGAAACTTATTTCTGATCTGTAAATTCAGTTAACAGAGCTAAACCATATTTTTGATTGAGCAGTTATGAAACAATCTTTTTGTAGAAAATGCAAGTGGACATTCGGAGCACTAAGATTGTAATAGAGGAAAAAGGGATATCTCCAATTAAAAACTACACAGAAGCATTCTCTGAAACCCCTTTCTGTTCTCTGCATTCAACTAACAGATTTGAGTCTTACTTTTGAAGGAGCAGTTCTGAAACACTCTTTGTGTAGAAACTGCCAGTGGATATTCGGAGCGCTAAGTGGGTAATAGTCCAAAAAGTAGTATTTTCAACTAAATACTACACAGAAGCATTCTGTGAAACATTTTTCTGTTCTGTGCATTCAACTAAGAAAGTTGAACCTTACATTTGATTGAGCCGTTCTGAAACACTCTTTCTGTAGAAACTGCAATTGGACATTCTGAGCGCCAAGAGGCCAATATTGGGAAAAATAATATCTTCAAATAAAAACTACACAGAAGCATTGTTTGAAACTTATTTCTGATATGTGCATTCAGCTAACAGAGTTAAACCATACTTTTGATTGCGCAGTTCAGAACACTCTTTCTGTAGAAAATGCAAGTGGACATTCGGAGCGCTAAGAGGGTAATAGTGGAAAAAGGAATATTTTCAAATATAAACTACACAGAAGCATTCTGTGAAACTTCCTTCTGTTCTGTGCATTCAACTAACAGAGTTGAACCTTACTTTTGATTGAGCCGTTCTGAAACACTCTTTCTGTAGAAACTGCAATTGGACATTCTGAGCGATAAGAGGCCTATATTGGGACAAAGAATATCTACAAATAAAAACTACACAGAAGCATTCTGTGAAACTTCTTTCTGTTCTGTTCATTCAACTAAAAGATTTGAACCTTAGTTTTGATTGAGCCGTTCTGAAACACTCTTTCTGTAGAAAATGCAAGTGGAGATTCGGAGCGCTAAGAGGGTAATAGTGGAAAAAGGAATGTCTTCAAATATAAACTACACAGAATCATTCTGTGAAACTTCTTTCTTATCTGTGCATTCAGCTAACAGAGTTAAACCATACGTTTGATAGAGCAGATCTGAACACCCTTTCTGTTGAAAATGCAACTGGACATTTGGAGCGCTAAGAGGGTAGTAGTGGAAAAAGGAATATATTCAAATATAAACTACACAGAAGCATTCTGTGAAACTTCTTTCTGATCTGAGCATTCAGCTAACAGAGTTAAACCATACTTTTGATTGAGCAGTTTTGAAACACTCTGTCTGTAGAAAATGCAACTGGACATTCGTAGCGCTAAGTGGGTAATAGTGGAAAAAAGAATATGTTCAAATATAAACTACACAGAAGCATTGTATGAAACATCCTTCTGTTCTGTGCATTCAGCTAACAGAGTTGAACCTTACTTTTGATTGAGCCGTTCTGGAACACTCTTTCTGTAGAAACTGCAATTGGACATTCTGAGCGCTAAGAGGCCTATATTGGGAAAAAAAATATCTTCAAATAAAAACTACACAAAAGCATTGTGTGAAACTTATTTCTGATGTGTGCATTCAGCTAACAGAGTTAAAACATACTTTTGATTGCGCAGTTCCGAACACTCTTTCTGTAGAAAATGCTAGTGGACATTTGGAGCGCTAAGAGGGTAATAGTGGAAAAAGGAATATATTCAAATATAAACTACACAGTAGCATTTTGTGAAACTTCTTCCTGTTCTGTGCATTCAACTAACAGAGTTGAACCTTACTTTTCATTGAGCCGTTCTGAAACATTCTTTTTGTAGAAACTGCAAATGGACATTCTAAGCGCTAAGAGGCCTACACTGGGAAAAACAATATCTTCAAATAAAAACTACACAGATGCATTCTGTGAAACTTATTTCTGATCTGTAAATTCAGTTAACAGAGCTAAACCATATTTTTGATTGAGCAGTTATGAAACAATCTTTTTGTAGAAAATGCAAGTGGACATTCGGAGCACTAAGATTGTAATAGAGGAAAAAGGGATATCTCCAATTAAAAACTACACAGAAGCATTCTCTGAAACCCCTTTCTGCTCTCCGAATTCAACTAACAGAGTTGAGCCTTACTTTTGAAGGAGCAGTTCTGAAACACTCTTTGTGTAGAAACTGCCAGTGGATATTCGGAGCACTAAGTGTGCAATAGTCCAAAAAGGAGTATCTTCAACTAAATACTACACAGAAGCATTCAGTGAAACCTATTTCTGTTCTGTGCATTCAACTAAGAGAGTTGAACCTTATATTTGATTGAGCAGTTCTGAAACACTCTTTCTGTAGAAACTGCAATTGGACATTCTGAGCGCTAAGAGGCCTATATTGGGACAAATAATATCTTCAAATAAAAATTACACAGAAGCATTGTTTGAAACTTATTTCTGATATGTGCATTCAGCTAACAGAGTTAAACCATACTTTTGATTGCGCAGTTCAGAACACTCTTTCTGTAGAAAATGCAAGTGGACATTCGGAGCGCTAAGAGGGTAATAGTGGAAAAAGGAATATATTCAAATATAAACTACACAGTAGCATTCTGTGAAACTTCTTTCTCTTCTGTGCATTCAACTAACAGTGTTGAACCTTACTTTTGATTGAGCCGTTCTGAAACACTCTTTCTGTAGAAACTGCAATTGGACATGCTAAGCGCTAAGAGGCCTAAATTGGGAAAAAGAATATCTTCAAATAAAAACTACACAGATGCATTCTGTGAAACTTATTTCTGATCTGTAAATTCAGTTAGCAGAGCTAAACCATATTTTTGATTGAGCAGTTGTGAAACACTCTTTTTGTAGAAAATGCAAGTGGACATTCGGAGCGCTAAGATTGTAATAGAGGAAAAAGGAATATCTCCAATTAAAAACTACACAGAAGCATTCTCTGAAACCCCTTTCTGTTCTCCGGATTCAACTAACAGAGTTGAGCCTTACTTTTGAAGGAGCAGTTCTGAAACACTCTTTGTGTAGAAACCGCCAGTGGATATTAGGAGCGCTAAGTGTGTAATAGTCCAAAAAGGAGTATCTTCAACTAAATACTACACAGAAGCATTCAGTGAAACTCCTTTCTGTTCTGTGCATTCAACTAAGAGAGTTGAACCTTACATTTGATTGAGCCGTTCTGAAACACTCTTTCTGTAGAAACTGCAATTGGACATTCTGAGCGCTAAGAGGCCTATATTGGGAAATATAATATCTTCAAATAAAAATTACACAGAAGAATTGTTTGAAACTTATTTCTGATATGTGCATTCAGCTAACAGAGTTAAACCATACTTTTGATTGCGCAGTTCAGAACACTCTTTCTGTAGAAAATGCAAGTGGACATTCGGAGCGGTAAGAGGGTAATAGTGGAAAAAGGGATATATTCAAATATAAACTACACAGTAGCATTCTGTGAAACTTCTTTCTCTTCTGTGCATTCAACTAACAGTGTTGAACCTTACTTTTGATTGAGCCGTTCTGAAACACTCTTTCTGTAGAAACTGCAATTGGACATTCTAAGCGTTAAGAGGCCTACATTGGGAAAAAGAATATCTTCAAATAAAAACTACACAGATACATTCTGTGAAACTTATTTCTGATCTGTAAATTCAGTTAACAGAGCTAAACCATATTTTTGATTGAGCAGTTATGAAACACTCTTTTTGTAGAAAATGCAAGTGGACATTCGGAGCGCTAAGATTGTAATAGAGGAAAAAGGAATATCTCCAATTAAAAACTACACAGAAGCATTCTCTGAAACCCCTTTCTGTTCTCCGCATTCAACTAACAGAGTTGAGCCTTACTTTTGAAGGAGCAGTTCTGAAACACTCTTTGTGTAGAAACTGCCAGTGGATATTCGGAGCGCTAAGTGGGTAATAGTCCAAAAAGGAGTATCTTCAAATAAATACTACACAGAAGCATTCTGTGAAACTTTTTTCTGTTCTGTGCATTCAACTAAGAAAGTTGAACCTTACATTTGATTGAGCCGTTCTGAAACACTCTTTCTGTAGAAACTGCTATTGGACATTCTGAGCGCTAAGAGGCCTATATTGGGAAAAATAATGTCTTCAAATAAAAACTACACAGAAGCATTTTTTGAAACTTATTTCTGATATGTGCATTCAGCTAACAGAGTTAAACCATACTTTTGATTGTGCAGTTCAGAACACTCTTTCTGTAGAAAATGCAAGTGGACATTCGGAGCGCTAAGAGGGTAATAGTGGAAAAAGGAATATATTCAAATATAAACTACACAGAAGCATTCTGTGAAACTTCCTTCTGTTCTGTGCATTCAACTACCAGGGTTGAACCTCACTTTTGATTGAGCCGTTCTGAAACACTCTTTCTGTAGAAACTGCAATTGGACATTCTGAGAGCTAAGAGGCCTATATTGGGAAAAAGAATATCTACAAATAAAAACTACACAGAAGCATTCTGTGAAACTTCTTTCTGTTCTGTTCATTCAACTAAAAGATTTGAACCTTAGTTTTGATTGAGCCGTTCTGAAACACTCTTTCTGTAGAAAATGCAAGTGGAGATTCGGAGCGCTAAGAGGGTAATAGTGGAAAAAGGAATGTCTTCAAATATAAACTACACGGAATCATTCTGTGAAACTTCTTTCTGATCTGTGCATTCAGCTAACAGAGTTAAACCATACTTTTGATAGAGTAGATCTGAACACTCTTTCTGTAGAAAATGCAACTGGACATTTGGAGCGCTAAGAGGGTAGTAGTGGAAAAAGGAATATATTCAAATATAAACTACACAGAAGCATTCTGTGAAACTTCTTTCTGATCTGAGCATTCAGCTAACAGAGTTAAACCATACTTTTGATTGAGCAGTTTTGAAACACTCTGTCTGTAGAAAATGCAACTGGACATTCGTAGCGCTAAGTGGGTAATAGTGGAAAAAAGAATATGTTCAAATATAAACTACACAGAAGCATTGTATGAAACATCTTTCTGTTCTGTGCATTCAGCTAACAGAGTTGAACCTTACTTTTGATTGAGCCGTTCTGGAACACTCTTTCTGTAGAAACTGCAATTGGACATTCTGAGCGCTAAGAGGCCTATATTGGGAAAAATAATATCTTAAATTAAAAACTACACAGAAGCATTGTGTGGAACTTATTTCTGATGTGTGCATTCAGCTAACAGAGTTAAACCATACTTTTGATTGCGCAGTTCCGAACACTCTTTCTGTAGAAAATGCTAGTGGACATTCGGAGCGCTAAGAGGGTAATAGTGGAAAAAGGAATATATTCAAATATAAACTACACAGTAGCATTCTGTGAAACTTCTTTCTGTTCTGTGCATTCAACTAACAGAGTTGAACCTTACTTTTGATTGAGCCGTTCTGAAACATTCTTTTTGTAGAAACTGCAATTGGACATTCTAAGCGCTAAGAGGCCTACACTGGGAAAAAGAATATCTTCAAATAAAAACTACACAGATGCATTCTGTGAAACTTATTTCTGATCTGTAAATTCAGTTAACAGAGCTAAACCATATTTTTGATTGAGCAGTTATGAAACAAACTTTTTGTAGAAAATGCAAGTGGACATTCGGAGCACTAAGATTGTAATAGAGGAAAAAGGGATATCTCCAATTAAAAACTACACAGAAGCATTCTCTGAAACCCCTTTCTGTTCTCCGCATTCAACTAACAGATTTGAGCCTTACTTTTGAAGGAGCAGTTCTGAAACACTCTTTGTGTAGAAACTGCCAGTGGATATTCGGAGCGCTAAGTGGGTAATAGTCCAAAAAGTAGTATCTTCAACTAAATACTACACAGAAGCATTCTGTGAAACATTTTTCTGTTCTGTGCATTCAACTAAGAAAGTTGAACCTTACATTTGATTGAACCGTTCTGAAACACTCTTTCTGTAGAAACTGCAATTGGACATTCTGAGCTCCAAGAGGCCAATATTGGGAAAAATAATATCTTCAAATAAAAACTACACAGAAGAATTGTTTGAAACTTATTTCTGATATGTGCATTCAGCTAACAGAGTTAAACCATACTTTTGATTGCGCAGTTCAGAACACTCTTTCTGTAGAAAATGCAAGTGGACATTCGGAGCGCTAAGAGGGTAATAGTGGAAAAAGGAATATTTTCAAATATAAACTACACAGAAGCATTCTGTGAAACTTCCTTCTGTTCTGTGCATTCAACTACCAGCGTTGAACCTTACTTTTAATTGAGCCGTTCTGAAACACTCTTTCTGTAGAAACTGCAATTGGACATTCTGAGCGCTAAGAGGCCTATATTGGGACAAAGAATATCTACAAATAAAAACTACACAGAAGCATTCTGTGAAACTTCTTTCTGTTCTGTTCATTCAACTAAAAGATTTGAACATTAGTTTTGATTGAGCCGTTCTTAAACACTCTTTCTGTAGAAAATGCAAGTGGAGATTCGGAGCGCTAAGAGGGTAATAGTGGAAAAAGGAATGTCTTCAAATATAAACTACACAGAATCATTCTGTGAAACTTCTTTCTTATCTGTGCATTCAGCTAACAGAGTTAAACCATACGTTTGATAGAGCAGATCTGAACACTCTTTCTGTTGAAAATGCAACTGGACATTTGGAGCGCTAAGAGGGTAGTAGTGGAAAAAGGAATATATTCAAATATAAACTACACAGAAGCATTCTGTGAAACTTCTTTCTGATCTGAGCATTCAGCTAACAGAGTTAAACCATACTTTTGATTGAGCAGTTTTGAAACACTCTGTCTGTAGAAAATGCAACTGGACATTCGTAGCGCTAAGTGGGTAATAGTGGAAAAAAGAATATGTTCAAATATAAACTACACAGAAGCATTGTATGAAACATCCTTCTGTTCTGTGTATTCAGCTAACAGAGTTGAACCTTACTTTTGATTGAGCCGTTCTGGAACACTCTTTCTGTAGAAACTGCAATTGGACATTCTGAGCGCTAAGAGGCCTATATTGGGAAAAAAAATATCTTCAAATAAAAACTACACAAAAGCATTGTGTGAAACTTATTTCTGATGT
This sequence comes from Symphalangus syndactylus, assembly GCF_028878055.3. Classification (NCBI taxonomy): domain Eukaryota; kingdom Metazoa; phylum Chordata; class Mammalia; order Primates; family Hylobatidae; genus Symphalangus; species Symphalangus syndactylus. The sequence continues at coordinate 4,231,043 of NC_072445.2, read as the reverse complement.
GTGCATTCAGCTAACAGAGTTAAACCATACTTTTGATTGCGCAGTTCCGAACACTCTTTCTGTAGAAAATGCTAGTGGACATTTGGAGCGCTAAGAGGGTAATAGTGGAAAAAGGAATATATTCAAATATAAACTACACAGTAGCATTTTGTGAAACTTCTTCCTGTTCTGTGCATTCAACTAACAGAGTTGAACCTTACTTTTCATTGAGCCGTTCTGAAACATTCTTTTTGTAGAAACTGCAATTGGACATTCTAAGCGCTAAGAGGCCTACACTGGGAAAAAGAATATCCTCAAATAAAAACTACACAGATGCATTCTGTGAAACTTATTTCTGATCTGTAAATTCAGTTAACAGAGCTAAACCATATTTTTGATTGAGCAGTTATGAAACAATCTTTTTGTAGAAAATGCAAGTGGACATTCGGAGCACTAAGATTGTAATAGAGGAAAAAGGGATATCTCCACTTAAAAACTACACAGAAGCATTCTCTGAAACCCCTTTCTGTTCTCCGAATTCAACTAACAGAGTTGAGCCTTACTTTTGAAGGAGCAGTTCTGAAACACTCTTTGTGTAGAAACTGCCAGTGGATATTCGGAGCGCTAAGTGTGTAATAGTCCAAAAAGGAGTATCTTCAACTAAATACTACACAGAACCATTCAGTGAAACCTATTTCTGTTCTGTGCATTCAACTAAGAGAGTTGAACCTTATATTTGATTGAGCCGTTCTGAAACACTCTTTCTGTAGAAACTGCAATTGGACATTCTGAGCGCTAAGAGGCCTATATTGGGAAAAATAATATCTTCAAATAAAAATTACACAGAAGCATTGTTTGAAACTTATTTCTGATATGTGCATTCAGCTAACAGAGTTAAACCATACTTTTGATTGCGCAGTTCAGAACACTCTCTCTGTAGAAAATGCAAGTGGACATTCGGAGCGCTAAGAGGGTAATAGTGGAAAAAGGAATATATTCAAATATAAACTACACAGTAGCATTCTGTGAAACTTCTTTCTCTTCTGTGCATTCAACTAACAGTGTTGAACCTTACTTTTGATTGAGCCGTTCTGAAACACTCTTTCTGTAGAAATTGCAATTGGACATTCTAAGCGCTAAGAGGCCTACATGGGGAAAAAGAATATCTTCAAATAAAAACTACACAGATGCATTCTGTGAAACTTATTTCTGATCTGTAAATTCAGTTAACAGAGCTAAACCATATTTTTGATTGAGCAGTTGTGAAATACTCTTTTTGTTGAAAATGCAAGTGGACATTCGGAGCGCTAAGATTGTAATAGAGGAAAAAGGAATATCTCCAATTAAAAACTACACAGAAGCATTCTCTGAAACCCCTTTCTGTTCTCCGCATTCAACTAACAGAGTTGAGCCTTACTTTTGAAGGAGCAGTTATGAAACACTGTTTGTGTAGAAACTGCCAGTGGATATTCGGAGCGCTAAGTGGGTAATAGTCCAAAAAGGAGTATCTTCAACTAAATACTACACAGAAGCATTCTGTGAAACTTCTTTCTGTTCTGTGCATTCAACTAACAGATTTGAACCTTACATTTGATTGAGCCGTTCTGAAACACTCTTTCTTTAGAAACTGCAATTGGACATTCTGAGCGCTAAGAGGCCTATATTGGGAAAAATAATATCTTCAAATAAAAACTACACAGAAGCATTGTTTGAAACTTATTTCTGATATGTGCATTCAGCTAACAGAGTTAAACCATACTTTTGATTGCGCAGTTCAGAACACTCTTTCTGTAGAAAATGCAAGTGGACATTCGGAGCGCTAAGAGGGTAATAGTGGAAAAAGGAATATATTCCAATATAAACTACACAGAAGCATTCTGTGAAACTTCCTTCTGTTCTGTGCATTCAACTACCAGGGTTGAAACTTACTTTTGATTGAGCCGTTCTGAAACACTCTTTCTGTAGAAACTGCAATTGGATATTCTGAGCGCTAAGAGGCCTATATTGGGAAAAAGAATGTCTACAAATAAAAACTACACAGAAGAATTGTGTGAAACTTCTTTCTGTTCTGTTTGTTCAACTAAAAGAGTTGAACCTTAGTTTTGATTGAGCCGTTCTGAAACACTCTTTCTGTAGAAAATGCAAGTGGAGATTCGGAGCGCTAAGAGGGTAATAGTGGAAAAAGGAATGTCTTCAAATATAAACTACACAGAATCATTCTGTGAAACTTCTTTCTGATCTGTGCATTCAGCTAACAGAGTTAAACCATACTTCTGATAGAGCAGATCTGAACACTCTTTCTGTAGAAAATGCAACTGGACATTTGGAGCGCTAAGAGGGTAGTAGTGGAAAAAGGAATATATTCAAATATAAACTACACAGAAGCATTCTGTGAAACTTCTTTCTGATCTGAGCATTCAGCTAACAGATTTAAACCATACTTTTGATTGAGCTGTTTTGACACACTCTGTCTGTAGAAAATGCAACTGGACATTCGTAGCACTAAGTGGGTAATAGTGGAAAAAAGAATATGTTCAAATATAAACTACACAGAAGCATTGTATGAAACAACTTTCTGTTCTGTGCATTCAGCTAACAGAGATGAACCTTACTTTTGATTGAGCCGTTCGGGAACACTCTTTCTGTAGAAACTGCAATTGGACATTCTGAGCGCTAAGAGGCCTATATTGGGAAAAAGAATATCTTCAAATAAAAACTACACAGAAGCATTGTGTGAAACTTATTTCTGATGTGTGCATTCAGCTAACAGTGTTAAACCATACTTTTGATTGCGCAGTTCCGAACATTCTTTCTGTAGAAAATGCAAGTGGACATTCCGAGCGCTAAGAGGGTAAGAGTGGAAAAAGGAATATATTCAAATATAAACTACACTGAAGCATTCTGTGAAACTTCTTTCTGTTCTGTGCATTCAACTAACAGAGTTGAACCTTACTTTTAATTGAGCCGTTCTGAAACACTCTTTTTGTAGAAACTGCAATTGGACATTCTAAGCGCTAAGAGGCCTACACTGGGAAAAAGAATATCTTCAAATAAAAACTACACAGATGCATTCTGTGAAACTTATTTCTGATCTGTAAATTCAGTTAACAGAGCTAAACCATATTTTTAATTGAGAAGTTATGAAATACTCTTTTTGTTGAAAATGCAAGTGGACATTCGGAGCGCTAAGATTGTAATAGAGGAAAAAGGAATATCTCCAATTAAAAACTACACGGAAGCATTCTCTGAAACCCTCTCTGTTCTACGCATTCAAATAACAGAGTTGAGCCTTACTTTTGAAGGAGCAGTTCTGAAACACTCTTTGTGTAGAAACTGCCAGTGGATATTCGGAGCGCTAAGTGTGTAATAGTCCAAAAAGGAGTATCTTCAACTAAATACTACACAGAAGCATTCAGTGAAACTTCTTTCTGTTCTGTGCATTCAACTAAGAGAGTTGAAGCTTACATTTGATTCAGCCGTTCTGAAACACTCTTTCTGTAGAAACTGCAATTGGACATTCTGAGCGCTAAGAGGCCTATATTGGGAAAAATAATATCTTCAAATAAAAATTACACAGAAGCATTGTTTGAAACTTATTTCTGATATGTGCATTCAGCTAACAGAGCTAAACCATACTTTTGATTGCGCAGTTCAGAACACTCTTTCTGTAGAAACTGCAATTGGACATTCTGAGCGCTAAGAGGCCTATATTGGGAAAAAGAATATCTTCAAATGAAAACTACACAGAAGCATTGTGTGAAACTTATTTCTGATATGTTCATTAAGCTAACAGAGTTAAACCATACTTTTGATTGCGCAGTTCAGAACACTCTTTCTGTAGAAAATGCAACTGGACATTCGGAGCGCTAAGAGGGTAATAGTGGAAAAAGGAATATATTCAAATATAAACTACACAGTAGCATTCTGTGAAAATCCTTTCTGTTCTGTGCATTCAACTAACAGAGTTGAACCTTACTTTTGATTGAGCCGTTCTGAAACACTCTTTCTGTAGAAACTGCAATTGGACATGCTAAGCGCTAAGAGGCCTACATTGGGAAAAAGAATATCTTCAAATAAAAACTACACAGAAGCATTGTGTGAAACTTATTTCTGATATGTTCATTAAGCTAACAGAGTTAAACCATACTTTTGATTGCGCAGTTCTGAACACTCTTTCTGTAGAAAATGCAATTGGACATTCTGAGCGCTAGGAGGCCTATATTGGGAAAAAGAATATCTACAAATAAAAACTACACAGAAGAATTGTGTGAAACTTCTTTCTGTTCTGTTTGTTCAACTAAAAGAGTTGAATCTTAGTTTTGATTGAGCCGTTCTGAAACACTCTTTCTGTAGAAACTGCAATTGGACATGCTAAGCGGTAAGAGGCCTACATTGGGAAAAAGAATATCTTCAAATAGAAACTACACAGATGCATTCTGTGAAACATATTTCTGATCTGTAAATTAAGTTAACAGAGATAAAACATATTTTTGATTGAGCAGTTATGAAACACTCTTTTTGTAGAAAATGCAAGTGGAGATTCGGAGCGCTAAGAGGGTAATAGTGGAAAAAGGAATGTCTTCAAATATAAACTACACAGAATCATTCGGTGAAACTTCTTTCTGATCTGTGCATTCAGCTGACAGAGTTAAACCATACTTTTGATTGAGCAGATCTGAACACTCTTTCTGTAGAAAATGCAACTGGACATTTGGAGCGCTAAGAGCGTAGTAGTGGAAAAAGGAATATATTCAAATATAAACTACACAGAAGCATTCTGTGAAACTTCTTCCTGATCTGAGCATTCAGCTAACAGAGTTAAACCATACTTTTGATTGAGCAGTTTTGAAACACTCTGTCTGTAGAAAATGCATCTGGACATTCGTAGCGCTAAGTGGGTAATAGTGGAAAAAAGAATATGTTCAAATATAAACTACACACAAGCATTGTATGAAACTTCTTTCTGTTCTGTGCATTCAACTAACAGAGTTGAACCTTACTTTTGATTGAGCCGTTCTGAAACACTCTTTCTGTAGAAACTGCAATTGGACATTCTGAGCGCTAGGAGGCCTATATTGGGAAAAAGAATGTCTACAAATAAAAACTACACAGAAGAATTGTGTGAAACTTCTTTCTGTTCTGTTTGTTCAACTAAAAGAGTTGAACCTTAGTTTTGATTGAGCCGTTCTGAAACACTCTTTCTGTAGAAAATGCAAGTGGAGATTCGGAGCCCTAAGAGGGTAATAGGGGAAAAAGGAATGTCTCCAAATATAAACTACACAGAATCATTCTGTGAAATTTCTTTCTGATCTGTGCATTCAGCTAACAGAGTTAAACCATACTTTTGATTGAGCAGATCTGAACACTCTTTCTGTAGAAAATGCAACTGGACATTTGGAGCGCTAAGAGATTAGTAGTGGAAAAAGGAATATATTCAAATATAAACTACACAGAAGCATTCTGTGAAACTTCTTTCTGATCTGAGCATTCAGCTAACAGAGTTAAACCATACTTATGATTGAGCAGTTTTGAAACACTCTGTCTGTAGAAAATGCAACTGGACATTCGTAGCGCTAAGTGGGTAATAGTGGAAAATAGAATATGTTCAAATATAAACAACACAGATGCATTGTATGAAACTTCTTTCTGTTCTGTGCATTCAACTAACAGAGTTGAACCTTACTTTTGATTGAGCCGTTCTGAAACACTCTTTCTGTAGAAACTGCAATTGGACATTCTGAGCGCTAAGAGGCCTCTATTGGGAAAAATAATATCTTCAAATAAAAACTACACAGAAGCATTGTGTGAAACTTATTTCTGATATGTTCATTAATCTAACAGAGTTAAACCATACTTTTGATTGCGCAGTTCTGAACACTCTTTCTGTAGAAAATGCAAGTGGACATTCGGAGCGCTAAGAGGGTAATAGTGGAAAAAGGAATATATTCAAATATAAACTACACAGTAGCATTCTGTGAAAATTCTTTCTGTTCTGTGCATTCAACTAACAGAGTTGAACCTTACTTTTGACTGAGCCGTTCTGAAACACTCTTTCTGTAGAAAATGCAATTGGACATGCTAAGCGCTAAGAGGCCTACATTGGGAAAAAGAATATCTTCAAATAAAAACTACACAGATGCATTCTGTGAAACATATTTCTGATCTGTAAATTCAGTTAACAGAGATAAAACATATTTTTGATGGAGCAGTTATGAAACACTCTTTTTGTAGAAAATGCAAGTGGAGATTCGGAGCGCTAAGAGGGTAATACTGGAAAAAGGAATGTCTTCAAATATAAACTACACAGAATCATTCGGTGAAACTTCTTTCTGATCTGTGCATTCAGCTAACAGAGTTAAACCATACTTTTGATTGAGCAGATCTGAACACTCTTTCTGTAGAAAATGCAACTGGACATTTGGAGCGCTAAGAGCGTATTAGTGGAAAAAGGAATATATTCAAATATAAACTACACAGAAGCATTCTGTGAAACTTCTTTCTGATCTGAGCATTCAGCTAACAGAGTTAAACCATACTTTTGATTGAGCAGTTTTGAAACACTCTGTCTGTAGAAAATGCAACTGGACATTCGTAGCGCTAAGTGGGTAATAGTGGAAAAAAGAATATGTTCAAATATAAACTACACAGAAGCATTGTATGAAACTTCTTTCTGTTCTGTGCATTCAACTAACAGAGTTGAACCTTACTTTTGAATGAGCCGTTCTGAAACACTCTTTCTGTAGAAACTGCAATTGGACATTCTGAGCGCTAAGAGGCCTCTATTGGGAAAAATAATATCTTCAAATAAAAACTACACAGAAGCATTGTGTGAAACTTATTTCTGATATGTTCATTAAGCTAACAGAGTTAAACCATACTTTTGATTGCGCAGTTCTGAACACTCTTTCTGTAGAAAATGCAAGTGGACATTCGGAGCGCTAAGAGGGTAATAGTGGAAAAAGGAATATATTCAAATATAAACTACACAGTAGCATTCTGTGAAAATTCTTTCTGTTCTGTGCATTCAACTAACAGAGTTGAACCTTACTTTTGATTGAGCCTTTCTGAAACACTCTTTCTGTAGAAACTGCAATTGGACATACTAAGCGCTAAGAGGCCCACATTGGGAAAAAGAATATCTTCAAATAAAAACTACACAGATGCATTCTGTGAAACTTATTTCTGATCTGTATACTCAGTTAACAGAGATAAAACATATTTTTGATTGAGCAGTTATGAAACACTCTTTTTGTAGAAAATGCAAGTGGAGATTCGGAGCGCTAAGAGGGTAACAGTGGAAAAAGGAATGTCTTCAAATATAAACTACACAGAATCATTCGGTGAAACTTCTTTCTGATCTGTGCATTCAGCTAAAAGAGTTAAACCATACTTTTGATTGAGCAGATCTGAACACTCTTTCTGTAGAAAATGCAACTGGACATTTGGAGCGCTAAGAGCGTAGTAGTGGAAAAAGGAATATATTCAAATATAAACTACACAGAAGCATTCTGTGAAACTTCTTTCTGATCTGAGCATTCAGCTAACAGAGTTAAACCATACTTTTGATTGAGCAGTTTTGAAACACTCTGTCTGTAGAAAATGCAACTGGACATTCGTAGCGCTAAGTGGGTAATAGTGGAAAAAAGAATATGTTAAAATATAAACTACACAGAAGCATTGTATGAAACTTCTTTCTGTTCTGTGCATTCAACTAACAGAGTTGAACCTTACTTTTGATTGAGCCGTTCTGAAACACTCTTTCTGTAGAAACTGCAATTGGACATTCTGAGCGCTAGGAGGCCTATATTGAGAAAAAGAATGTCTACAAATAAAAACTACGCAGAAGAATTGTGTGAAACTTCTTTCTGTTCTGTTTGTTCAACTAAAAGAGTTGAACCTTAGTTTTGATTGAGCCGTTCTGAAACACTCTTTCTGTAGAAAATGCAAGTGGAGATTCGGAGCGCTAAGAGGGTAATAGTGGAAAAAGGAATGTCTCCAAATATAAACTACACAGAATAATTCTGTGAAACTTCTTTCTGATCTGTGCATTCAGCTAACAGAGTTAAACCATACTTTTGATTGAGCAGATCTGAACACTCTTTCTGTAGAAAATGCAACTGGACATTTGGAGCGCTAAGAGAGTAGTAGTGGAAAAAGGAATATATTCAAATATAAACTACACAGAAGCATTCTGTGAAACTTCTTTCTGATCTGAGCATTCAGCTAACAGAGTTAAACCATACTTTTGATTGAGCAGTTTTGAAACTCTCTGTCTGTAGAAAATGCAACTGGACATTCGTAGCGCTAAGTGGGTAATAGTGGAAAAAAGAATATGTTCAAATATAAACTACACAGAAGCATTGTATGAAACTTCTTTCTGTTCTGTGCATTCAACTAACAGAGTTGAACCTTACTTTTGATTGAGCCTTTCTGAAACACTCTTTCTGTAGAAACTGCAAATGGATATTCTGAGCGCTAAGAGGCCTCTATTGGGAAAAATAATATCTTCAAAAAAAACTACACAGAAGCATTGTGTGAAACTAATTTCTGATATGATCATTAAGCTAACAGAGTTAAACCTTACTTTTGATTGCGCAGTTCTGAACACTCTTTCTGTAGAAAATGCAAGTGGACATTCGGAGCGCTAAGAGGGTAATAGTGGAAAAAGAAGTATATTCAAATATAAACTACACAATAGCATTCTGTGAAAATTCTTTCTGTTCTGTGCATTCAACTAACAGAGTTGAACGTTACTTTTGATTGAGCCGTTCTGAAACACTCTTTCTGTAGAAACTGCAATTGGACATGCTAAACGCTAAGAGGCCTACATTGGGATAAAGAATATCTTCAAATAAAAACTACACAGATGCATTCTGTGAAACTTATTTCTGATCTGTAAATTCAGTTAACAGAGATAAAACATATTTTTGATTGAACAGTTATGAAACACTCTTTTTGTAGAAAATGCAAGTGGAGATTCGGAGCGCTAAGCGGGTCATAGTGGAAAAAGGAATGTCTTCAAATATAAACTACACAGAATAATTCGGTGAAACTTCTTTCTGATCTGTGCATTCAGCTGACAGAGTTAAACCATACTTTTGATTGAGCAGATCTGAACACTCTTTCTGTAGAAAATGCAACTGGACATTTGGAGCGCTAAGAGCGTAGTAGTGGAAAAAGGAATATATTCAAATATAAACTACACAGAAGCATTCTGTGAAACTTCTTCCTGATCTGAGCATTCAGCTAACAGAGTTAAACCATACTTTTGATTGAGCAGTTTTGAAACACTCTGTCTGTAGAAAATGCAACTGGACATTCGTAGCGCTAAGTGGGTAATAGTGGAAAAAAGAATATGTTCAAATATAAACTACACACAAGCATTGTATGAAACTTCTTTCTGTTCTGTGCATTCAACTAACAGAGTTGAACCTTACTTTTGATTGAGCCGTTCTGAAACACTCTTTCTGTAGAAACTGCAATTGGACATTCTGAGCGCTAGGAGGCCTATATTGGGAAAAAGAATGTCTACAAATAAAAACTACACAGAAGAATTGTGTGAAACTTCTTTCTGTTCTGTTTGTTCAACTAAAAGAGTTGAACCTTAGTTTTGATTGAGCCGTTCTGAAACACTCTTTCTGTAGAAAATGCAAGTGGAGATTCGGAGCCCTAAGAGCGTAATAGGGGAAAAAGGAATGTCTCCAAATATAAACTACACAGAATCATTCTGTGAAATTTCTTTCTGATCTGTGCATTCAGCTAACAGAGTTAAACCATACTTTTGATTGAGCAGATCTGAACACTCTTTCTGTAGAAAATGCAACTGGACATTTGGAGCGCTAAGAGAGTAGTAGTGGAAAAAGGAATATATTCAAATATAAACTACACAGAAGCATTCTGTGAAACTTCTTTCTGATCTGAGCATTCAGCTAACAGAGTTAAACCATACTTTTGATTGAGCAGTTTTGAAACACTCTGTCTGTAGAAAATGCAACTGGACATTCGTAGCGCTAAGTGGGTAATAGTGGAAAAAAGAATATGTTCAAATATAAACTACACAGATGCATTGTATGAAACTTCTTTCTGTTCTGTGCATTCAACTAACAGAGTTGAACCTTACTTTTGATTGAGCCGTTCTGAAGCACTCTTTCTGTAGAAACTGCAATTGGACATTCTGAGCGCTAAGAGGTCTCTATTGGGAAAAATAATATCTTCAAATAAAAACTACACAGAAGCATTGTGTGAAACTTATTTCTGATATGTTCATTAATCTAACAGAGTTAAACCATACTTTTGATTGCGCAGTTCTGAACACTCTTTCTGTAGAAAATGCAAGTGGACATTCGGAGCACTAAGAGGGTAATAGTGGAAAAAGGAATATATTCAAATATAAACTACACAGTAGCATTCTGTGAAAATTCTTTCTGTTCTGTGCATTCAACTAACAGAGTTGAACCTTACTTTTGATTGAGCCGTTCTGAAACACTCTTTCTGTAGAAAATGCAATTGGACATGCTAAGCCCTAAGAGGCCTACATTGGGAAAAAGAATATCTCCAAATAAAAACTACACAGATGCATTCTGTGAAATATATTTCTGATCTGTAAATTCAGTTAACAGAGATAAAACATATTTTTGATGGAGCAGTTATGAAACACTCTTTTTGTAGAAAATGCAAGTGGAGATTCGGAGCGCTAAGAGGGTAATAGTGGAAAAAGTAATGTCTTCAAATATAAACTACACAGAATAATTCGGTGAAACTTCTTTCTGATCTGTGCATTCAGCTAAAAGAGTTAAACCATACTTTTGATTGAGCAGATCTGAACACTCTTTCTGTAGAAAATGCAACTGGACATTTGGAGCGCTAAGAGCGTAGAAGTGGAAAAATTAATATATTCCAATATAAACTACACAGAAGCATTCTGTGAAACTTCTTTCTGAACTGAGCATTCAGCTAACAGAGTTAAACCATACTTTTGATTGAGCAGTTTTGAAACACTCTGTCTGTAGAAAATGCAACTGGACATTCGTAGCGCTAAGTGGGTAATAGTGGAAAAAAGAATATGTTCAAATATAAACTACACAGAAGCATTGTATGAAACTCCTTTCTGTTCTGTGCATTCAACTAACAGAGTTGAACCTTACTTTTGATTGAGCCGTTCTGAAACACTCTTTCTGTAGAAACTGCAATTGGACATTCTGAGCGCTAGGAGGCCTATATTGGGAAAATGAATGTCTACAAATAAAAACTACACAGAAGAATTGTGTGAAACTTCTTTCTGTTCTGTTTGTTCAACTAAAAGAGTTGAACCTTAGTTTTGATTGAGCCGTTCTGTATCACTCTTTCTGTAGAAAATGCAAGTGGAGATTCGGAGCGCTAAGAGGGTAATAGTGGAAAAAGGAATGTCTCCAAATATAAACTACACAGAATCATTCTGTGAAACTTCTTTCTGATCTGTGCATTCAGCTAACAGTGTTAAAACATACTTTTGATTGAGCAGATCTGAACACTCTTTCTGTAGAAAATGCAACTGGACATTTGGAGCGCTAAGAGAGTAGTAGTGGAAAAAGGAATATATTCAAATATAAACTACACAGAAGCATTCTGTGAAACTTCTTTCTGATCTGAGCATTCAGCTAACAGAGTTAAACCATACTTTTGATTGAGCAGTTTTGAAACACTCTGTCTGTAGAAAATGCAACTGGACATTCGTAGCGCTAAGTGGGTAATAGTGGAAAAAAGAATATGTTCAAATATAAACTACACAGAAGCATTGTATGAAACTGCTTTCTGTTCTGTGCATTCAACTAACAGAGTTGAACCTTACTTTTGATTGAGCCGTTCTGAAACACTCTTTCTGTAGAAATTGCAATTGGACATTCTGAGCGCTAAGAGGCCTCTATTGGGAAAAATAATATCTTCAAATAGAAACTACACAGAAGCATTGTGTGAAACTTATTTCAGATATGATCATTAAGCTAACAGAGTTAAACCATACTTTTGATTGCGCAGTTCTGAACACTCTTTCTGTAGAAAATGCAAGTGGACATTCGGAGCGCTAAGAGGGTAATAGTGGAAAAAGAAGTATATTCAAATATAAACTACACAATAGCATGCTGTGAAAATTCTTTCTGTTCTGTGCATTCAACTAACAGAGTTGAACGTTACTTTTGATTGAGCCGTTCTGAAACACTCTTTCTGTAGAAACTGCAATTGGACATGCTAAACGCTAAGAGGCCTACATTGGGAAAAAGAATATCTTCAAATAAAAACTACACAGATGCATTCTGTGAAACTAATTTCTGATCTGTAAATTCAGTTAACAGAGATAAAACATATTTTTGATTGAACAGTTATGAAACACTCTTTTTGTAGAAAATGCAATTGGAGATTCGGAGCGCTAAGAGGGTAATAGTGGAAAAAGGAATGTCTTCAAATATAAACTACACAGAATCATTCGGTGAAACTTCTTTCTGATCTGTGCATTCAGCTAACAGAGTTAAACCATACTTTTGATTGAGCTGATCTGAACACTCTTTCTGTAGAAAATGCAACTGGACATTTGGAGCGCTAAGATCGTAGTAGTGGAAAAAGGAATATATTCAAATATAAACTACACAGAAGCATTCTGTGAAACTTCTTTCTGATCTGAGCATTCAGCTAACAGAGTTAAACCATACTTTTGATTGAGCAGTTTTGAAACACTCTGTCTGTAGTAAATGCAACTGGACATTCGTAGCGTTAAGTGGGTAATAGTGGAAAAAAGAATATGTTCAAATATAAACTACACAGAAGCATTGTATGAAACTTCTTTCTGTTCTGTGCATTCAACTAACAGAGTTGAACCTTACTTTTGATTGAGCCGTTCTGAAACACTCTTTCTGTAGAAACTGCAATTGGACATTCTGAGCGCTAGGAGGCCTATATTGGGAAAAAGAATGTCTACAAATAAAAACTACACAGAAGAATTGTGTGAAACTTCTTTCTGTTCTGTTTGTTCAACTAAAAGAGTTGAACCTTAGGTTTTATTGAGGCGTTCTGAAACACTCTTTCTGTAGAAAATGCAAGTGGAGATTCGGAGCGCTAAGAAGGTAATAGTGGAAAAAGGAATGTCTCCAAATATAAACTACACAGAATAATTCGGTGAAACTTCTTTCTGATCTGTGCATTCAGCTAACAGAGTTAAACCATACTTTTGATTGAGCAGATCTGAACACTCTTTCTGTAGAAAATGCAACTGGACATTTGGAGCGCTAAGAGAGTAGTAGTGGAAAAAGGAATATATTCAAATATAAACTACACAGAAGCATTCTGTGAAACTTCTTTCTGATCTGAGCATTCAGCTAACAGAGTTAAACCATACTTTTGATTGAGCAGTTTTGAAACACTCTGTCTGTAGAAAATGCAACTGGACATTCGTAGCGCTACGTGGGTAATAGTGGAAAAAAGAATATGTTCAAATATAAACTACACAGAAGCATTGTATGAAACTTCTTTCTGTTCTGTGCATTCAACTAACAGAGTTGAACCTTACTTTTGATTGAGCCTTTCTGAAACACTCTATCTGTAGAAACTGCAATTGGACATTCTGAGCGCTAAGAGGCCTATAATGGGAAAAAAAATATCTTCAAATAAAAACTACACAGAAGCATTGTGTGAAACTTATTTCTGATATGTTCATTAAGCTAACAGAGTTAAACCATACTTTTGATTGCGCAGTTCTGAACACTCTTTCTGTAGAAAATGCAAGTGGACATTCGGAGCGCTAAGAGGTTAATAGTGGAAAAAGGAATATATTCAAATATAAACTACACAGTAGCATTCTGTGAAATTTCTTTCTGTTCTGTGCATTCAACTAACAGAGTTGAACCTTACTTTTGATTGAGCCGTTCTGAAACACTCTTTCTGTAGAAACTGCAATTGGACATGCTAAGCGCTAAGAGGCCTACATTGGGAAAAAGAATATCTTCAAATAAAAACCACACAGATGCATTCTGTGAAACTTATTTCTGATCTGTAAATTCAGTTAACAGAGATAAAACATATTTTTGATTGAGCAGTTATGAAACACTCTTTTTGTAGAAAACGCAAGTGGAGATTCGGAGCGCTAAGAGGGTAATAGTGGAAAAAGGAATGTCTTCAAATATAAACTACACAGAATAATTCGGTGAAACTTCTTTCTGATCTGTGCATTCAGCTGACAGAGTTAAACCATACTTTTGATTGAGCAGATCTGAACACTCTTTCTGTAGAAAATGCAACTGGACATTTGGAGCGCTAAGAGCGTAGTAGTGGAAAAAGGAATATATTCAAATATAAACTACACAGAAGCATTCTGTGAAACTTCTTCCTGATCTGAGCATTCAGCTAACAGAGTTAAACCATACTTTTGATTGAGCAGTTTTGAAACACTCTGTCTGTAGAAAATGCAACTGGACATTCGTAGCGCTAAGTGGGTAATAGTGGAAAAAAGAATATGTTCAAATATAAACTACACACAAGCATTGTATGAAACTTCTTTCTGTTCTGTGCATTCAACTAACAGAGTTGAACCTTACTTTTGATTGAGCCGTTCTGAAACACTCTTTCTGTAGAAACTGCAATTGGACATTCTGAGCGCTAGGAGGCCTATATTGGGAAAAAGAATGTCTACAAATAAAAACTACACAGAAGAATTGTGTGAAACTTCTTTCTGTTCTGTTTGTTCAACTAAAAGAGTTGAACCTTAGTTTTGATTGAGCCGTTCTGAAACACTCTTTCTGTAGAAAATGCAAGTGGAGATTCGGAGCCCTAAGAGCGTAATAGGGGAAAAAGGAATGTCTCCAAATATAAACTACACAGAATCATTCTGTGAAATTTCTTTCTGATCTGTGCATTCAGCTAACAGAGTTAAACCATACTTTTGATTGAGCAGATCTGAACACTCTTTCTGTAGAAAATGCAACTGGACATTTGGAGCGCTAAGAGAGTAGTAGTGGAAAAAGGAATATATTCAAATATAAACTACACAGAAGCATTCTGTGAAACTTCTTTCTGATCTGAGCATTCAGCTAACAGAGTTAAACCATACTTTTGATTGAGCAGTTTTGAAACACTCTGTCTGTAGAAAATGCAACTGGACATTCGTAGCGCTAAGTGGGTAATAGTGGAAAAAAGAATATGTTCAAATATAAACTACACAGATGCATTGTATGAAACTTCTTTCTGTTCTGTGCATTCAACTAACAGAGTTGAACCTTACTTTTGATTGAGCCGTTCTGAAGCACTCTTTCTGTAGAAACTGCAATTGGACATTCTGAGCGCTAAGAGGTCTCTATTGGGAAAAATAATATCTTCAAATAAAAACTACACAGAAGCATTGTGTGAAACTTATTTCTGATATGTTCATTAATCTAACAGAGTTAAACCATACTTTTGATTGCGCAGTTCTGAACACTCTTTCTGTAGAAAATGCAAGTGGACATTCGGAGCACTAAGAGGGTAATAGTGGAAAAAGGAATATATTCAAATATAAACTACACAGTAGCATTCTGTGAAAATTCTTTCTGTTCTGTGCATTCAACTAACAGAGTTGAACCTTACTTTTGATTGAGCCGTTCTGAAACACTCTTTCTGTAGAAAATGCAATTGGACATGCTAAGCCCTAAGAGGCCTACATTGGGAAAAAGAATATCTCCAAATAAAAACTACACAGATGCATTCTGTGAAACATATTTCTGATCTGTAAATTCAGTTAACAGAGATAAAACATATTTTTGATGGAGCAGTTATGAAACACTCTTTTTGTAGAAAATGCAAGTGGAGATTCGGAGCGCTAAGAGGGTAATAGTGGAAAAAGTAATGTCTTCAAATATAAACTACACAGAATAATTCGGTGAAACTTCTTTCTGATCTGTGCATTCAGCTAAAAGAGTTAAACCATACTTTTGATTGAGCAGATCTGAACACTCTTTCTGTAGAAAATGCAACTGGACATTTGGAGCGCTAAGAGCGTAGAAGTGGAAAAATTAATATATTCCAATATAAACTACACAGAAGCATTCTGTGAAACTTCTTTCTGAACTGAGCATTCAGCTAACAGAGTTAAACCATACTTTTGATTGAGCAGTTTTGAAACACTCTGTCTGTAGAAAATGCAACTGGACATTCGTAGCGCTAAGTGGGTAATAGTGGAAAAAAGAATATGTTCAAATATAAACTACACAGAAGCATTGTATGAAACTCCTTTCTGTTCTGTGCATTCAACTAACAGAGTTGAACCTTACTTTTGATTGAGCCGTTCTGAAACACTCTTTCTGTAGAAACTGCAATTGGACATTCTGAGCGCTAGGAGGCCTATATTGGGAAAATGAATGTCTACAAATAAAAACTACACAGAAGAATTGTGTGAAACTTCTTTCTGTTCTGTTTGTTCAACTAAAAGAGTTGAACCTTAGTTTTGATTGAGCCGTTCTGTATCACTCTTTCTGTAGAAAATGCAAGTGGAGATTCGGAGCGCTAAGAGGGTAATAGTGGAAAAAGGAATGTCTCCAAATATAAACTACACAGAATCATTCTGTGAAACTTCTTTCTGATCTGTGCATTCAGCTAACAGTGTTAAAACATACTTTTGATTGAGCAGATCTGAACACTCTTTCTGTAGAAAATGCAACTGGACATTTGGAGCGCTAAGAGAGTAGTAGTGGAAAAAGGAATATATTCAAATATAAACTACACAGAAGCATTCTGTGAAACTTCTTTCTGATCTGAGCATTCAGCTAACAGAGTTAAACCATACTTTTGATTGAGCAGTTTTGAAACACTCTGTCTGTAGAAAATGCAACTGGACATTCGTAGCGCTAAGTGGGTAATAGTGGAAAAAAGAATATGTTCAAATATAAACTACACAGAAGCATTGTATGAAACTGCTTTCTGTTCTGTGCATTCAACTAACAGAGTTGAACCTTACTTTTGATTGAGCCGTTCTGAAACACTCTTTCTGTAGAAATTGCAATTGGACATTCTGAGCGCTAAGAGGCCTCTATTGGGAAAAATAATATCTTCAAATAGAAACTACACAGAAGCATTGTGTGAAACTTATTTCAGATATGATCATTAAGCTAACAGAGTTAAACCATACTTTTGATTGCGCAGTTCTGAACACTCTTTCTGTAGAAAATGCAAGTGGACATTCGGAGCGCTAAGAGGGTAATAGTGGAAAAAGAAGTATATTCAAATATAAACTACACAATAGCATGCTGTGAAAATTCTTTCTGTTCTGTGCATTCAACTAACAGAGTTGAACGTTACTTTTGATTGAGCCGTTCTGAAACACTCTTTCTGTAGAAACTGCAATTGGACATGCTAAACGCTAAGAGGCCTACATTGGGAAAAAGAATATCTTCAAATAAAAACTACACAGATGCATTCTGTGAAACTAATTTCTGATCTGTAAATTCAGTTAACAGAGATAAAACATATTTTTGATTGAACAGTTATGAAACACTCTTTTTGTAGAAAATGCAATTGGAGATTCGGAGCGCTAAGAGGGTAATAGTGGAAAAAGGAATGTCTTCAAATATAAACTACACAGAATCATTCGGTGAAACTTCTTTCTGATCTGTGCATTCAGCTAACAGAGTTAAACCATACTTTTGATTGAGCTGATCTGAACACTCTTTCTGTAGAAAATGCAACTGGACATTTGGAGCGCTAAGATCGTAGTAGTGGAAAAAGGAATATATTCAAATATAAACTACACAGAAGCATTCTGTGAAACTTCTTTCTGATCTGAGCATTCAGCTAACAGAGTTAAACCATACTTTTGATTGAGCAGTTTTGAAACACTCTGTCTGTAGTAAATGCAACTGGACATTCGTAGCGTTAAGTGGGTAATAGTGGAAAAAAGAATATGTTCAAATATAAACTACACAGAAGCATTGTATGAAACTTCTTTCTGTTCTGTGCATTCAACTAACAGAGTTGAACCTTACTTTTGATTGAGCCGTTCTGAAACACTCTTTCTGTAGAAACTGCAATTGGACATTCTGAGCGCTAGGAGGCCTATATTGGGAAAAAGAATGTCTACAAATAAAAACTACACAGAAGAATTGTGTGAAACTTCTTTCTGTTCTGTTTGTTCAACTAAAAGAGTTGAACCTTAGGTTTTATTGAGGCGTTCTGAAACACTCTTTCTGTAGAAAATGCAAGTGGAGATTCGGAGCGCTAAGAAGGTAATAGTGGAAAAAGGAATGTCTCCAAATATAAACTACACAGAATAATTCGGTGAAACTTCTTTCTGATCTGTGCATTCAGCTAACAGAGTTAAACCATACTTTTGATTGAGCAGATCTGAACACTCTTTCTGTAGAAAATGCAACTGGACATTTGGAGCGCTAAGAGAGTAGTAGTGGAAAAAGGAATATATTCAAATATAAACTACACAGAAGCATTCTGTGAAACTTCTTTCTGATCTGAGCATTCAGCTAACAGAGTTAAACCATACTTTTGATTGAGCAGTTTTGAAACACTCTGTCTGTAGAAAATGCAACTGGACATTCGTAGCGCTACGTGGGTAATAGTGGAAAAAAGAATATGTTCAAATATAAACTACACAGAAGCATTGTATGAAACTTCTTTCTGTTCTGTGCATTCAACTAACAGAGTTGAACCTTACTTTTGATTGAGCCTTTCTGAAACACTCTATCTGTAGAAACTGCAATTGGACATTCTGAGCGCTAAGAGGCCTATAATGGGAAAAAAAATATCTTCAAATAAAAACTACACAGAAGCATTGTGTGAAACTTATTTCTGATATGTTCATTAAGCTAACAGAGTTAAACCATACTTTTGATTGCGCAGTTCTGAACACTCTTTCTGTAGAAAATGCAAGTGGACATTCGGAGCGCTAAGAGGTTAATAGTGGAAAAAGGAATATATTCAAATATAAACTACACAGTAGCATTCTGTGAAAATTCTTTCTGTTCTGTGCATTCAACTAACAGAGTTGAACCTTACTTTTGATTGAGCCGTTCTGAAACACTCTTTCTGTAGAAACTGCAATTGGACATGCTAAGCGCTAAGAGGCCTACATTGGGAAAAAGAATATCTTCAAATAAAAACCACACAGATGCATTCTGTGAAACTTATTTCTGATCTGTAAATTCAGTTAACAGAGATAAAACATATTTTTGATTGAGCAGTTATGAAACACTCTTTTTGTAGAAAACGCAAGTGGAGATTCGGAGCGCTAAGAGGGTAATAGTGGAAAAAGGAATGTCTTCAAATATAAACTACACAGAATCATTCTGTGAAACTTCTTTCTGATCTGTGCATTCAGCTAACAGAGTTTAACCATACTTTTGATTGAGCAGATCTGAACACTCTTTCTGTAGAAAATGCAACTGGACATTTGGAGCGCTAAGAGCGTAGTAGTGGAAAAAGGAATATATTCAAATATAAACTACACAGAATCATTCTGTGAAACTTCTTTCTGATCTGAGCATTCAGCTAACAGAGTTAAACCATACTTTTGATTGAGCAGTTTTGAAACACTCTGTCTGTTGAAAATGCAACTGGACATTCGTAGCGCTAAGTGGGTAATAGTGGAAAAAAGAATATGTTCAAATATAAACTACACAGAAGCATTGTATGAAACTTCTTTCTGTTCTGTGCATTCAACTAACAGAGTTGAACCTTACTTTTGATTGAGCCGTTCTGAAACACTCTTTCTGTAGAAACTGCAATTGGACATTCTGAGCGCTAAGAGGCCTACACTGGGAAAAAGAATATCTTCAAATAATAACTACACAGATGCATTCTGTGAAACTTATTTCTGATCTGTAAATTCAGTTAACAGAGCTAAACCATATTTTTAATTGAGAAGTTATGAAATACTCTTTTTGTTGAAAATGCAAGTGGACATTCGGAGCGCTAAGATTGTAATAGAGGAAAAAGGAATATCTCCAATTAAAAACTACACGGAAGCATTCTCTGAAACCCTCTCTGTTCTACGCATTCAAATAACAGAGTTGAGCCTTACTTTTGAAGGAGCAGTTCTGAAACACTCTTTGTGTAGAAACTGCAATTGGACATTCTGAGCGCTAGGAGGCCTATATTGGGAAAAAGAATGTCTACAAATAAAAACTACACAGAAGAATTGTGTGAAACTTCTTTCTGTTCTGTTTGTTCAACTAAAAGAGTTGAACCTTAGTTTTGATTGAGCCGTTCTGAATCACTCTTTCTGTAGAAAATGCAAGTGGAGATTCGGAACGCTAAGAGGGTAATAGTGGAAAAAGGAATGTCTCCAAATATAAACTACACAGAATCATTCTGTGAAAGTTCTTTCTGATCTGTGCATTCAGCTAACAGAGTTAAAACATACTTTTGATTGAGCAGATCTGAACACTCTTTCTGTAGAAAATGCAACTGGACATTTGGAGCGCTAAGAGAGTAGTAGTGGAAAAAGGAATATATTCAAATATAAACTACACAGAAGCATTCTGTGAAACTTCTTTCTGATCTGAGCATTCAGCTAACAGAGTTAAACCATACTTTTGATTGAGCAGTTTTGAAACACTCTGTCTGTAGAAAATGCAACTGGACATTCGTAGCGCTAAGTGGGTAATAGTGGAAAAAAGAATATGTTCAAATATAAACTACACAGAAGCATTGTATGAAACTTCTTTCTGTTCTGTGCATTCAACTAACAGAGTTGAACCTTACTTTTGATTGAGCCGTTCTGAAACACTCTTTCTGTAGAAACTGCAATTGGACATTCTGAGCGCTAAGAGGCTTCTATTGGGAAAAATAATATCTTCAAATAAAAACTACACAGAAGCATTGTGTGAAACTTATTTCTGATATGTTCATTAAGCTAACAGAGTTAAACCATACTTTTGATTGCGCAGTTCTGAACACTCTTTCTGTAGAAAATGCAAGTGGACATTCGGAGCGCTAAGAGGGTAATAGTGGAAAAACGAATATATTCAATTATAAACTACACAGTAGCATTCTGTGAAAATTCTTTCTGTTCTGTGCATTCAAATAACAGAGTTGAACCTTACTTTTGATTGAGCCGTTCTGAAACACTCTTTCTGTAGAAAATGCAATTGGACATGCTAAGCGCTAAGAGGCCTACATTGGGAAAAAGAATATCTTCAAATAAAAACTACACAGATGCATTCTGTGAAACTTATTTCTGATCTGTAAATTCAGTTAACAGAGATAAAACATATTTTTGATGGAGCAGTTATGAAACACTCTTTTTGTAGAAAATGCAAGTGGAGATTCGGAGCGCTAAGAGGGTAATAGTGGAAAAAGGAATGTCTTCAAATATAAACTACACAGAATCATTTGGTGAAACTTCTTTCTGTTCTGTGCATTCAGCTAAAAGAGTTAAACCATACTTTTGATTGAGCAGATCTGAACACTCTTTCTGTAGAAAATGCAACTGGACATTTGGAGCGCTAAGAGCGTAGTAGTGGAAAAAGGAATATATTCAAATATAAACTACACAGAAGCATTATGTGAAACTTCTTTCTGATCTGAGCATTCAGCTAACAGAGTTAAACCATACTTTTGATTGAGCAGTTTTGAAACACTCTGTCTGTAGAAAATGCAACTGGACATTCGTAGCGCTAAGTGGGTAATAGTGGAAAAAAGAATATGTTCAAATATAAACTACACAGAAGCATTGTATGAAACTTCTTTCTGTTCTGTGCATTCAACTAACAGAGTTGAACCTTACTTTTGATTGAGCCGTTCTGAAACACTCTTTCTGTAGAAACTGCAATTGGACATTCTGAGCGCTAGGAGGCCTATATTGAGAAAAAGAATGTCTACAAATAAAAACTACGCAGAAGAATTGTGTGAAACTTCTTTCTGTTCTGTTTGTTCAACTAAAAGAGTTGAACCTTAGTTTTGATTGAGCCGTTCTGAAACACTCTTTCTGTAGAAAATGCAAGTGGAGATTCGGAGCGCTAAGTGGGTAATAGTGGAAAAAGGAATGTCTCCAAATATAAACTACACAGAATAATTCTGTGAATCTTCTTTCTGATCTGTGCATTCAGCTAACAGAGTTAAACCATACTTTTGATTGAGCAGATCTGAACACTCTTTCTGTAGAAAATGCAACTGGACATTTGGAGCGCTAAGAGAGTAGTAGTGGAAAAAGGAATATATTCAAATATAAACTACACAGAAGCATTCTGTGAAACTTCTTTCTGATCTGAGCATTCAGCTAACAGAGTTAAACCATACTTTTGATTGAGCAGTTTTGAAACACTCTCTCTGTAGAAAATGCAACTGGACATTCGTAGCGCTAAGTGGGTAATAGTGGAAAAAAGAATATGTTCAAATATAAACTACACAGAAGCATTGTATGAAACTTCTTTCTGTTCTGTGCATTCAACTAACAGAGTTGAACCTTACTTTTGATTGAGCCGTTCTGAAACACTCTTTCTGTAGAAACTGCAATTGGATATTCTGAGCGCTAAGAGGCCTCTATTGGGAAAAATAATATCTTCAAAAAAAACTACACAGAAGCATTGTGTGAAACTTATTTCTGATATGATCATTAAGCTAACAGAGTTAAACCTTACTTTTGATTGCGCAGTTCTGAACACTTTTTCTGTAGAAAATGCAAGTGGACATTCGGAGCGCTAAGAGGGTAATAGTGGAAAAAGAAGTATATTCAAATATAAACTACACAATAGCATTCTGTGAAAATTCTTTCTGTTCTGTGCATTCAACTAACAGAGTTGAACGTTACTTTTGATTGAGCCGTTCTGAAACACTCTTTCTGTAGAAACTGCAATTGGACATGCTAAACGCTAAGAGGCCTACATTGGGATAAAGAATATCTTCAAATAAAAACTACACAGATGCATTCTGTGAAACTTATTTCTGATCTGTAAATTCAGTTAACAGAGATAAAACATATTTTTGATTGAACAGTTATGAAACACTCTTTTTGTAGAAAATGCAAGTGGAGATTCGGAGCGCTAAGCGGGTAATAGTGGAAAAAGGAATGTCTTCAAATATAAACTACACAGAATCATTCGGTGAAACTTCTTTCTGATCTGTGCATTCAGCTAACAGAGTTAAACCATACATTTGATTGAGCAGATCTGAACACTCTTTCTGTAGAAAATGCAACTGGACATTTGGAGCGCTAAGATCGTAGTAGTGGAAAAAGGAATATATTCAAATATAAACTACACAGAAGCATTCTGTGAAACTTCTTTCTGATCTGAGCATTCAGCTAACAGAGTTAACCCATACTTTTGATTGAGCAGTTTTGAAACACTCTGTCTGTAGAAAATGCAACTGGACATTCGTAGCGCTAAGTGGGTAACAGTGGAAAAAAAATATGTTAAAATATAAACTACACAGAAGCATTGTATGAAACTTCTTTCTGTTCTGTGCATTCAACTAACAGAGTTGAACCTTACTTTTGATTGAGCCGTTCTGAAACACTCTTTCTGTAGAAACTGCAATTGGACATTCTGAGCGCTAGGAGGCCTATATTGAGAAAAATAATGTCTACAAATAAAAACTACGCAGAAGAATTGTGTGAAACTTCTTTCTGTTCTGTTTGTTCATCTAAAAGAGTTGAACCTTAGTTTTGATTGAGCCGTTCTGAAACACTCTTTCTGTCGAAAATGCAAGTGGAGATTCGGAGCGCTAAGAGGGTAATAGTGGAAAAAGGAATGTCTCCAAATATAAACTACACAGAATAATTCTGTGAAAATTCTTTCTGCTCTGTGCATTCAGCTAACAGATTTAAACCATACTTTTGATTGAGCAGATCTGAACACTCTTTCTGTAGAAAATGCAACTGGACATTTGGAGCGCTAAGAGAGTAGTAGTGGAAAAAGGAATATATTCAAATATAAACTACACAGAAGCATTCTGTGAAACTTCTTTCTGATCTGAGCATTCAGCTAACAGAGTTAAACCATACTTTTGATTGAGCAGTTTTGAAACACTCTGTCTGTAGAAAATGCAACTGGACATTCGTAGCGCTAAGTGGGTAATAGTGGAAAAAAGAATATGTTCAAATATAAACTACACAGAAGCATTGTATGAAACTGCTTTCTGTTCTGTGCATTCAACTAACAGAGTTGAACGTTACTTTTGATTGAGCCGTTCTGAAACACTCTTTCTGTAGAAACTGCAATTGGACATTCTGAGCGCTAAGAGGCCTCTATTGGGAAAAATAATATCTTCAAATAAAAACTACACAGAAGCATTGTGTGAAACTTATTTCTGATATGTTCATTAAGCTAACAGAGTTAAACCATACTTTTGATTGCGCAGTTCTGAACACTCTTTCTGTAGAAAATGCAAGTGGACCTTCGGAGCGCTAAGAGGGTAATAGTGGAAAAAAAGTATATTCAAATATAAACTACACAATAGCATTCTGTGAAAATTCTTTCTGTTCTGTGCATTCAACTAACAGAGTTGAACCTTACTTTTGATTGAGCCGTTCTGAAACACTCTTTCTGTAGAAACTGCAATTGGACATGCTAAGCGCTAAGAGGCCTACATTGGGAAAAAGAATATCTTCAAATAAAAACCACACAGATGCATTCTGTGAAACTTATTTCTGATCTGTAAATTCAGTTATCAGAGATAAAACATATTTTTGATTGAGCAGTTATGAAACACTCTTTTTGTAGAAAACGCAAGTGGAGATTCGGAGCGCTAAGAGGGTAATAGTGGAAAAAGGAATGTCTTCAAATATAAACTACACAGAATCATTCTGTGAAACTTCTTTCTGATCTGTGCATTCAGCTAACAGAGTTAAACCATACTTCTGATAGAGCAGATCTGAACACTCTTTCTGTAGAAAATGCAACTGGACATTTGGAGCGCTAAGAGGGTAGTAGTGGAAAAAGGAATATATTCAAATATAAACTACACAGAAGCATTCTGTGAAACTTCTTTCTGATCTGAGCATTCAGCTAACAGATTTAAACCATACTTTTGATTGAGCTGTTTTGACACACTCTGTCTGTAGAAAATGCAACTGGACATTCGTAGCACTAAGTGGGTAATAGTGGAAAAAAGAATATGTTCAAATATAAACTACACAGAAGCATTGTATGAAACAACTTTCTGTTCTGTGCATTCAGCTAACAGAGATGAACCTTACTTTTGATTGAGCCGTTCGGGAACACTCTTTCTGTAGAAACTGCAATTGGACATTCTGAGCGCTAAGAGGCCTATATTGGGAAAAAAAATATCTTCAAATAAAAACTACACAGAAGCATTGTGAAACTTATTTCTGATGTGTGCATTCAGCTAACAGTGTTAAACCATACTTTTGATTGCGCAGTTCCGAACATTCTTTCTGTAGAAAATGCAAGTGGACATTCCGAGCGCTAAGAGGGTAAGAGTGGAAAAAGGAATATATTCAAATATAAACTACACTGAAGCATTCTGTGAAACTTCTTTCTGTTCTGTGCATTCAACTAACAGAGTTGAACCTTACTTTTAATTGAGCCGTTCTGAAACACTCTTTTTGTAGAAACTGCAATTGGACATTCTAAGCGCTAAGAGGCCTACACTGGGAAAAAGAATATCTTCAAATAAAAACTACACAGATGCATTCTGTGAAACTTATTTCTGATCTGTAAATTCAGTTAACAGAGCTAAACCATATTTTTAATTGAGAAGTTATGAAATACTCTTTTTGTTGAAAATGCAAGTGGACATTCGGAGCGCTAAGATTGTAATAGAGGAAAAAGGAATATCTCCAATTAAAAACTACACGGAAGCATTCTCTGAAACCCTCTCTGTTCTACGCATTCAAATAACAGAGTTGAGCCTTACTTTTGAAGGAGCAGTTCTGAAACACTGTTTGTGTAGAAACTGCCAGTGGATATTCGGAGCGCTAAGTGTGTAATAGTCCAAAAAGGAGTATCTTCAACTAAATACTACACAGAAGCATTCAGTGAAACTTCTTTCTGTTCTGTGCATTCAACTAAGAGAGTTGAACCTTACATTTGATTCAGCCGTTCTGAAACACTCTTTCTGTAGAAACTGCAATTGGACATTCTGAGCGCTAAGAGGCCTATATTGGGAAAAATAATATCTTCAAATAAAAATTACACAGAAGCATTGTTTGAAACTTATTTCTGATATGTGCATTCAGCTAACAGAGCTAAACCATACTTTTGATTGCGCAGTTCAGAACACTCTTTCTGTAGAAACTGCAATTGGACATTCTGAGCGCTAAGAGGCCTATATTGGGAAAAAGAATATCTTCAAATGAAAACTACACAGAAGCATTGTGTGAAACTTATTTCTGATATGTTCATTAAGCTAACAGAGTTAAACCATACTTTTGATTGCGCAGTTCAGAACACTCTTTCTGTAGAAAATGCAACTGGACATTCGGAGCGCTAAGAGGGTAATAGTGGAAAAAGGAATATATTCAAATATAAACTACACAGTAGCATTCTGTGAAAATCCTTTCTGTTCTGTGCATTCAACTAACAGAGTTGAACCTTACTTTTGATTGAGCCGTTCTGAAACACTCTTTCTGTAGAAACTGCAATTGGACATGCTAAGCGCTAAGAGGCCTACATTGGGAAAAAGAATATCTTCAAATAAAAACTACACAGAAGCATTGTGTGAAACTTATTTCTGATATGTTCATTAAGCTAACAGAGTTAAACCATACTTTTGATTGCGCAGTTCTGAACACTCTTTCTGTAGAAAATGCAATTGGACATTCTGAGCGCTAGGAGGCCTATATTGGGAAAAAGAATATCTACAAATAAAAACTACACAGAAGAATTGTGTGAAACTTCTTTCTGTTCTGTTTGTTCAACTAAAAGAGTTGAATCTTAGTTTTGATTGAGCCGTTCTGAAACACTCTTTCTGTAGAAACTGCAATTGGACATGCTAAGCGGTAAGAGGCCTACATTGGGAAAAAGAATATCTTCAAATAGAAACTACACAGATGCATTCTGTGAAACATATTTCTGATCTGTAAATTAAGTTAACAGAGATAAAACATATTTTTGATTGAGCAGTTATGAAACACTCTTTTTGTAGAAAATGCAAGTGGAGATTCGGAGCGCTAAGAGGGTAATAGTGGAAAAAGGAATGTCTTCAAATATAAACTACACAGAATCATTCGGTGAAACTTCTTTCTGATCTGTGCATTCAGCTGACAGAGTTAAACCATACTTTTGATTGAGCAGATCTGAACACTCTTTCTGTAGAAAATGCAACTGGACATTTGGAGCGCTAAGAGCGTAGTAGTGGAAAAAGGAATATATTCAAATATAAACTACACAGAAGCATTCTGTGAAACTTCTTCCTGATCTGAGCATTCAGCTAACAGAGTTAAACCATACTTTTGATTGAGCAGTTTTGAAACACTCTGTCTGTAGAAAATGCATCTGGACATTCGTAGCGCTAAGTGGGTAATAGTGGAAAAAAGAATATGTTCAAATATAAACTACACACAAGCATTGTATGAAACTTCTTTCTGTTCTGTGCATTCAACTAACAGAGTTGAACCTTACTTTTGATTGAGCCGTTCTGAAACACTCTTTCTGTAGAAACTGCAATTGGACATTCTGAGCGCTAGGAGGCCTATATTGGGAAAAAGAATGTCTACAAATAAAAACTACACAGAAGAATTGTGTGAAACTTCTTTCTGTTCTGTTTGTTCAACTAAAAGAGTTGAACCTTAGTTTTGATTGAGCCGTTCTGAAACACTCTTTCTGTAGAAAATGCAAGTGGAGATTCGGAGCCCTAAGAGGGTAATAGGGGAAAAAGGAATGTCTCCAAATATAAACTACACAGAATCATTCTGTGAAATTTCTTTCTGATCTGTGCATTCAGCTAACAGAGTTAAACCATACTTTTGATTGAGCAGATCTGAACACTCTTTCTGTAGAAAATGCAACTGGACATTTGGAGCGCTAAGAGATTAGTAGTGGAAAAAGGAATATATTCAAATATAAACTACACAGAAGCATTCTGTGAAACTTCTTTCTGATCTGAGCATTCAGCTAACAGAGTTAAACCATACTTATGATTGAGCAGTTTTGAAACACTCTGTCTGTAGAAAATGCAACTGGACATTCGTAGCGCTAAGTGGGTAATAGTGGAAAATAGAATATGTTCAAATATAAACAACACAGATGCATTGTATGAAACTTCTTTCTGTTCTGTGCATTCAACTAACAGAGTTGAACCTTACTTTTGATTGAGCCGTTCTGAAACACTCTTTCTGTAGAAACTGCAATTGGACATTCTGAGCGCTAAGAGGCCTCTATTGGGAAAAATAATATCTTCAAATAAAAACTACACAGAAGCATTGTGTGAAACTTATTTCTGATATGTTCATTAATCTAACAGAGTTAAACCATACTTTTGATTGCGCAGTTCTGAACACTCTTTCTGTAGAAAATGCAAGTGGACATTCGGAGCGCTAAGAGGGTAATAGTGGAAAAAGGAATATATTCAAATATAAACTACACAGTAGCATTCTGTGAAAATTCTTTCTGTTCTGTGCATTCAACTAACAGAGTTGAACCTTACTTTTGACTGAGCCGTTCTGAAACACTCTTTCTGTAGAAAATGCAATTGGACATGCTAAGCGCTAAGAGGCCTACATTGGGAAAAAGAATATCTTCAAATAAAAACTACACAGATGCATTCTGTGAAACATATTTCTGATCTGTAAATTCAGTTAACAGAGATAAAACATATTTTTGATGGAGCAGTTATGAAACACTCTTTTTGTAGAAAATGCAAGTGGAGATTCGGAGCGCTAAGAGGGTAATACTGGAAAAAGGAATGTCTTCAAATATAAACTACACAGAATCATTCGGTGAAACTTCTTTCTGATCTGTGCATTCAGCTAAAAGAGTTAAACCATACTTTTGATTGAGCAGATCTGAACACTCTTTCTGTAGAAAATGCAACTGGACATTTGGAGCGCTAAGAGCGTAGTAGTGGAAAAAGGAATATATTCAAATATAAACTACACAGAAGCATTCTGTGAAACTTCTTTCTGATCTGAGCATTCAGCTAACAGAGTTAAACCATACTTTTGATTGAGCAGTTTTGAAACACTCTGTCTGTAGAAAATGCAACTGGACATTCGTAGCGCTAAGTGGGTAATAGTGGAAAAAAGAATATGTTCAAATATAAACTACACAGAAGCATTGTATGAAACTTCTTTCTGTTCTGTGCATTCAACTAACAGAGTTGAACCTTACTTTTGAATGAGCCGTTCTGAAACACTCTTTCTGTAGAAACTGCAATTGGACATTCTGAGCGCTAAGAGGCCTCTATTGGGAAAAATAATATCTTCAAATAAAAACTACACAGAAGCATTGTGTGAAACTTATTTCTGATATGTTCATTAAGCTAACAGAGTTAAACCATACTTTTGATTGCGCAGTTCTGAACACTCTTTCTGTAGAAAATGCAAGTGGACATTCGGAGCGCTAAGAGGGTAATAGTGGAAAAAGAAGTATATTCAAATATAAACTACACAATAGCATGCTGTGAAAATTCTTTCTGTTCTGTGCATTCAACTAACAGAGTTGAACGTTACTTTTGATTGAGCCGTTCTGAAACACTCTTTCTGTAGAAACTGCAATTGGACATGCTAAACGCTAAGAGGCCTACATTGGGAAAAAGAATATCTTCAAATAAAAACTACACAGATGCATTCTGTGAAACTAATTTCTGATCTGTAAATTCAGTTAACAGAGATAAAACATATTTTTGATTGAACAGTTATGAAACACTCTTTTTGTAGAAAATGCAATTGGAGATTCGGAGCGCTAAGAGGGTAATAGTGGAAAAAGGAATGTCTTCAAATATAAACTACACAGAATCATTCGGTGAAACTTCTTTCTGATCTGTGCATTCAGCTAACAGAGTTAAACCATACTTTTGATTGAGCTGATCTGAACACTCTTTCTGTAGAAAATGCAACTGGACATTTTGAGCGCTAAGATCGTAGTAGTGGAAAAAGGAATATATTGAAATATAAACTACACAGAAGCATTCTGTGAAACTTCTTTCTGATCTGAGCATTCAGCTAACAGAGTTAAACCATACTTTTGATTGAGCAGTTTTGAAACACTCTGTCTGTAGTAAATGCAACTTTACATTCGTAGCGTTAAGTGGGTAATAGTGGAAAAAAGAATATGTTCAAATATAAACCTCACAGAAGCATTGTATGAAACTTCTTTCTGTTCTGTGCATTCAACTAACAGAGTTGAACCTTACTTTTGATTGAGCCGTTCTGAAACACTCTTTCTGTAGAAACTGCAATTGGACATTCTGAGCGCTAGGAGGCCTATATTGGGAAAAAGAATGTCTACAAATAAAAACTACACAGAAGAATTGTGTGAAACTTCTTTCTGTTCTGTTTGTTCAACTAAAAGAGTTGAACCTTAGGTTTTATTGAGGCGTTCTGAAACACTCTTTCTGTAGAAAATGCAAGTGGAGATTCGGAGCGCTAAGAAGGTAATAGTGGAAAAAGGAATGTCTCCAAATATAAACTACACAGAATAATTCGGTGAAACTTCTTTCTGATCTGTGCATTCAGCTAACAGAGTTAAACCATACTTTTGATTGAGCAGATCTGAACACTCTTTCTGTAGAAAATGCAACTGGACATTTGGAGCGCTAAGAGAGTAGTAGTGGAAAAAGGAATATATTCAAATATAAACTACACAGAAGCATTCTGTGAAACTTCTTTCTGATCTGAGCATTCAGCTAACAGAGTTAAACCATACTTTTGATTGAGCAGTTTTGAAACACTCTGTCTGTAGAAAATGCAACTGGACGAGGGTGGAGCCAAGATGGCCGAATAGGAACAGCTCCGGTCTCCAGCTCCCAGCCCCAGCGACACAGAAGACGGGTGATTTCTGCATTT
Source organism: Symphalangus syndactylus (assembly GCF_028878055.3). Lineage (NCBI taxonomy): Eukaryota > Metazoa > Chordata > Mammalia > Primates > Hylobatidae > Symphalangus > Symphalangus syndactylus. The sequence goes on along the minus strand of NC_072445.2, from coordinate 4,200,157 downwards.
CTGCTTGAGGTACCGGTTTCATCTCACTAGGGAGTGCCTAACAGTGGGTTCAGGACAGTCGGTGAAGCGCACTGTGCGCGAGCCGAAGCAGGGCGAGGCATTGCCTCACTCGGGAAGCGCAAGGGGTCAGGGAGTTCCCTTTCCTAGTCAAAGAAAGGGAAAACAGACGGCACCTGGAATATCGGGTCAGTCCCGTCCTAATACTGCGCTTTTCCAACGGGCCTGGAAAACGGCACACTAGGAGATTGTGTCCCGCACCTGGCTCGGAGGGTCCTATGCCCACAGAGTCTTGCTGATTGCTAGCACAGCAGTCTGAGATCACGCTGCAAGGCGGCAACGAGGCTGGGGGAGGGGCGCCCGCCATTGCCCAGGCTTGCTTAGGTAAACAAAGCAGCCAGGAAGCTCGAACTGGGTGGAGCCCACCACAGCTCAAGGAGGCCCGCCTGCCTCTGTAGGCTCCACCTCTGGGGGCAGGGCACAGACAACCAAAAACTCAGCGAGAACCTCCACAGCCTTAAATGTCCCTGTCTGACTGACAGCTTTGAAGAGAGTAGTGGTTCTCCCAGCACGCAGCTGGAGATCTGAGAACGGACAGACTGCCTCCTAAAGTGGGTCCCTCACCCCTGAGCAGCCTAACTGGGAGGCACCCCCCCAGTGGGACAGACTGACACCTCATTCAACCGGGTACTCCTCTGAGACAAAACTTTCAGAGGAACTATCAGACAGCTGAATTTGTGGTCTCACGAAAATCCGCTGTTCTGCAGCCACCGCTGCTGACACCCAGCCAAACAGGGTCTGGAGTGGACCTCTAGTAAACTCCAACAGACCTGCAGCTGAGGGTCTTGTCTGGTAGAAGGAAAATTAACAAACAGAAAGGGCATCCACACCAAAAACCCATCTGTACATCACCATCATCGAAGACAAAAAGTAGACAAAACCACAAAGATGGGGAAAAAACAGACCAAAAAAACTGGAAACTCTAAAAAACAGAGCACCTCTCCTCCTCCAAAGGAACGCAGTTCCTCACCAGCAACGGAACAAAGCTGGATGGAGGATGACTTTGATGAGTTGAGAGAAGAAGGCTTCAGACGATCAAACTACTCTGAGCTACGAGAGGAAATTCAAAACAATAGCAAAGAAGTTAAAAACTTTGAAAAAAAATTAGAAGAATGGATAACTAGAATAACCAATGGAGAGAAGGGCTTAAAGGAGATGATGGAGCTGAAAGCCAAGTTTCGAGAACTACGCGAAGAATGCAGAAGCCTCAGTAGCAGATGCGATCAACTGGAAGAAAGGGTATCGCTGATAGAAGATGAAATGAATGAAATGAAGAGAGAAGGGAAGTTTAGAGAAAAAAGAATAAAAAGAAATGAACAAAGCCTCCAAGAAATTTGGGACTATGTGAAAAGACCAAACCTACGTCTGATTGGTGTACCTGAAAATGATGGGGAGAATGGAACCAAGTTGGAAAACACTCTGCAAGATATTATCCAGGAGAACTTCCCCAATCTAGCAAGGCAGGCCAGCATTCAGATTCAGGAAATACAGAGAACGCCACAAAGATACTCCTCGAGAAGGGCAACTCCAAGACACATAATTGTCAGATTCACCAAAGTGGAAATGAAGGAAAAAATGTTAAGGGCAGCCAGAGAGAAAGGTCGGGTTACCCACAAAGGGAAGCCCATCAGACTAACAGCTGATCTCTCAGCAGAAACTCTACAAGCCAGAAGAGAGTGGGGGCCGATATTCAACATTCTTAAAGAAAAGAATTTTCAACCCAGAATTTCCTATCCCGCCAAACTAAGCTTCATAAGTGAAGGAGAAATAAAATACTTTACAGACAAGCAAACGCTGAGTGATTTTGTCACCACCAGGCCTGCCCTAAAAGAGCTCCTGAAGGAAGCACTAAACATGGAAAGGAACAACCGGTACCAGCCCCTGCAAAAACATGCCAAATTGTAAAGACCATCGAGGCTAGGAAGAAACTATAGCAACTAATGAGCAAAATAACCAACTAACATCATAATGACAGGATCAGATTCACACATAACAATATTAACGTTAAATGTAAATGGGCTAAATGCTCCAATCAAAAGACACAGACTGGCAAACTGGATAAGGAGTCAGGACCCATCAGTGTGCTGTATTCAGGAAACCCATCTCACGTGCAGAGACACACATAGACTCAAAATAAAGGGATGGAGGAAGATCTATCAAGCAACTGGAAAACAAAAAAAGGCAGGGGTTGCAATCCTAGTCTCTGATAAAATAGACTTTAAACCAACAAAGATCAAAAGAGACAAAGAAGGCCATTACATAATGGTAAAGGGATCAATTCAACAAGAAGAGCTAACTATCCTAAATATATATGCACCCAACACAGGAGCACCCAGATTCATAAAGCAAGTCCTCAGTGACCTACAAAGGGACTTAAACTCCCACACAATAATAATGGGAGATTTTAACACCCCACTGTCAGCATTAGACAGATCAACGAGACAGAAAGTTAACAAGGATATCCAGGAATTGAACTCAGCTCTACATAAAGTGGACCTAATAGACATCTACAGAACTCTCCACCCCAAATCAACAGAATATACATTTTTTTCAGCACCACACCACACCTACTCCAAAATTGACCACATAGTTGGAAGTAAAGCTCTTCTCAGCAAATGTAAAAGAACAGAGATTATAACAAACTGTCTCTCAGACCACAGTGCAATCAAACTAGAACTCAGGATTAAGAAACTCAGTCAAAACCGCTCAACTACATGGAAACTGAACAACCTGCTCCTGAATGACTATTGGGTACATAATGAAATGAAGGCAGAAATAAAGATGTTCTTTGAAACCAACGAGAACAAAGACACAACATACCAGAATCTCTGGGACACGTTCAAAGCAGTGTGTAGAGGGAAATTTATAGCACTAAATGCCCACAAGAGAAAGCAGGAAAGATCCAAAATTGACACCCTAACATCACAATTAAAAGAACTAGAAAAGCAAGAGCAAACACATTCAAAAGCTAGCAGAAGGCTAGAAATAACTAAAATCAGAGCAGAACTGAAGGAAATAGAGACACAAAAAACCCTTCAAAAAATTAATGAATCTAGGAGCTGGTTTTTTGAAAAGATCAACAAAATTGATGGACCGCTAGCAAGACTAATAAAGAAGAAAAGAGAGAAGAATCAAATAGATGCAATAAAAAATGAAAAAGGGGATATCACCACCGATCCCACAGAAATACAATCTACCATCAGAGAATACTACAAACACCTCTATGCAAATAAACTAGAAAATCTGGAAGAAATGGATAAATTCCTCGACAAATACACCCTCCCAAGACTAAACCAGGAAGAAGTTGAATCTCTGAATAGACCAATAACAGGTTCTGAAATTGTGGCAATAATCAATAGCTTACCAACCAAAAAGAGTCCAGGACCTGATGGATTCACAGCTGAATTCTACCAGAGGTACAAGGAGGAACTGGTACCATTCCTTCTGAAACTATTCCAATCGATAGAAAAAGAGGGAATCCTCCCTAACACATTTTACGAAGCCAGCATCGTCCTGATACCAAAACCTGGCAGAGACATAACCAAAAAAGAGAATTTCAGACCAATATCCTTGATGAACATTGATGCAAAAATCCTCAATAAAATACTGGCAAACCGAATCCAGCAGCACATCAAAAAGCTTATCCACCATGATCAAGTGGGCTTCATCCCTGGGATGCAAGGCTGGTTCAACATACGCAAATCAATAAATGTAATCCAGCATATAAACAGAACCAAAGACAAAAACCACATGATTATCTCAATAGATGCAGAAAAGGCCTTTGACAAAATTCAACAACCCTTCATGCTAAAAACTCTCAATAAATTAGGTATTGATGGGACGTATCTCAAAATAATAAGAGCTATCTACGACAAACCCACAGCCAATATCATACTGAATGGGCAAAAACTGGAAGCATTCCCTCTGAAAACTGGCACAAGACAGGGATGCCCTCTCTCACCGCTACTATTCAACATAGTGCTGGAAGTTCTGGCCAGAGCAATCAGGCAAGAGAAGGAAATAAAGGGTATTCAATTAGGAAAAGAGGAAGTCAAATTGTCCCTGTTTGCAGATGACATGATTGTATATCTAGAAAACCCCATTGTCTCAGCCCAAAATCTCCTTAAGCTGATTAGCAACTTCAGCAAAGTCTCAGGATACAAAATTAATGTACAAAAATCACAAGCATTCTTGTACACCAATAACAGACAAACAGAGAGCCAAATCATGAGTGAACTCCCATTCACAATTGCTTCAAAGAGAATAAAATACCTAGGAATCCAACTTACAAGGGACGTGAAGGACCTCTTCAAGGAGAACTACAAACCACTGCTCAATGAAATAAAAGAGGATACAAACAAATGGAAGAACATTCCATGCTCATGGGTTGGAAGAATCAATATCGTGAAAATGGCCATACTGCCCAAGCTAATTTATAGATTCAATGCCATCCCCATCAAGCTACCAATGACTTTCTTCACAGAATTGGAAAAAACTACTTTAAAGTTCATATGGAACCAAAAAAGAGCCCGCATCGCCAAGTCAATCCTAAGCCAAAAGAACAAAGCTGGAGGCATCACGCTACCTGACTTTAAACTATACTACAAGGCTACAGTAACCAAAACAGCATGGTACTGGTACCACAACAAAGACATAGATCAATGGAACAGAACAGAGCCCTCAGAAATGATGCCGCATAGCTACAACTATCTGATCTTTGACAAACCTGACAAAAACAAGAAATGGGGAAAGGATTCCCTATTTAATAAATGGTGCTGGGAAAACTGGCTAGCCATATGTAGAAAGCTGCAACTGGATCCCTTCCTTACACCTTATACAAAAATTAATTCAAGATGGATTAAAGACTTATATGTTAGACCTAAAACCATTAAAATCCTACAAGAAAACCTAGGCAATACCATTCAGGACATAGGCGTGGGCAAGGACTTCATGTCTAAAACACCAAAAGCAATGGCATCAAAAGCCAAAATCGACAAATGGGATCTCATTAAACTAAAGAGCTTCTGCACAGCAAAAGAAACTATCATCAGAGTGAACAGGCAACCTACACAATGGGAGAAAATTTTTGCAACCTACTCATCTGACAAAGGGCTAATATCCAGAATCTACAATGAACTCAAACAAATTTACAAGAAAAAAACAAACAACCCCATCAAAAAGTGGGCAGAGGACATGAACAGACACTTCTCAAAAGAAGACATTTATGCAGCCAAAAAACACATGAAGAAATGCTCCTCATCACTGGCCATCAGAGAAATGCAAATCAAAACCACAGTGAGATACCATCTCACACCAGTTAGAATGGCCATCATTAAAAAATCAGGAAACAACAGGTGCTGGAGAGGATGTGGAGAAATAGGAACACTTTTACACTGTTGGTGGGACTGTAAACTAGTTCAACCATTGTGGAAGTCAGTGTGGCGATTCCTCAGGGATCTCGATCTAGAAATACCATTTGACCCAGCCATCCCATTACTGGGTATATACCCAAAGGACTATAAATCATGCTGCTATAAAGACACATGCACACGTATGTTTATTGCGGCACTATTCACAATAGCAAAGAGTTGGAACCAACCCAAATGTCCAACAACGATAGACTGGATTAAGAAAATGTGGCACATATACACCATGGAATACTATGCAGCCATAAAAAATGATGAGTTCGTGTCCTTTGTAGGGACATGGATGAAACTGGAAAACATCATTCTCAGTAAACTATCGCAAGGACAAAAAACCAAACACCGCATGTTCTCACTCATAGGTGGGAATTGAACAATGAGAACTCATGGACACAGGAAGGGGAACATCACGCTCCGGGGACTGTTGTGGGGTGGGGGGAAGGGGGAGGGACAGCATTAGGAGATAAACCTAATGCTAAATGACGAATTAATGGGTGCAGGAAATCAACATGGCACATGGATACATATGTAACAAACCTGCACATTGTGCACATGTACCCTAAAACCCTAAAGTATAATAAAAAAAAAAAAAAAAAAAAAAAAAAAAAAAAAAAAAAAGAAAGCTACCAGTTCAGGTAATTAGCCAATTAGCCATGTTACTACTAGTTTTTCCGAATAGCTTTTTCAGTTTATTTTCTTAGATTTTTTTGGAAGGGCTATAAAAATAATCTGCAAGTAAGTGTAATTTTTTCTTCTTGTTTAATAGATAATAATTCTTGCTTCATGTCTTTTGAGATTAATAGAATTTCTAGAATAATGTTAAAGAGTGACAGTAATAACTGTCAACCTTGTCTTGCTCCTAATTTTAGAAGAAATCACTCTAATTTTTCTTTGTCAGGTATTATATTGACAGTTGGTTCCAGATATTTTATTTCAATCCGGGAAAAGAAGAATACTTCTGATAATAGTTTACCATTAATTGTTACAAAGAATCAATATAAAATGTTATTGATACTACTTTGGCATCTTTGTGGTTTTTTTTTTACATATTGATGACATGTTATACACTCTCTAATAATAAATATAAATTCTCCCTAAAAAAAAAAAAAAAAAGAAAATGCAACTGGACATTCGTAGCGCTACGTGGGTAATAGTGGAAAAAAGAATATGTTCAAATATAAACTACACAGAAGCATTGTATGAAACTTCTTTCTGTTCTGTGCATTCAACTAACAGAGTTGAACCTTACTTTTGATTGAGCCTTTCTGAAACACTCTATCTGTAGAAACTGCAATTGGACATTCTGAGCGCTAAGAGGCCTATAATGGGAAAAAAAATATCTTCAAATAAAAACTACACAGAAGCATTGTGTGAAACTTATTTCTGATATGTTCATTAAGCTAACAGAGTTAAACCATACTTTTGATTGCGCAGTTCTGAACACTATTTCTGTAGAAAATGCAAGTGGACATTCGGAGCGCTAAGAGGTTAATAGTGGAAAAAGGAATATATTCAAATATAAACTACACACTAGCATTCTGTGAAAATTCTTTCTGTTCTGTGCATTCAACTAACAGAGTTGAACCTTACTTTTGATTGAGCCGTTCTGAAACACTCTTTCTGTAGAAACTGCAATTGGACATGCTAAGCGCTAAGAGGCCTACATTGGGAAAAAGAATATCTTCAAATAAAAACCACACAGATGCATTCTGTGAAACTTATTTGTGATCTGTAAATTCAGTTAACAGAGATAAAACATATTTTTGATTGAGCAGTTATGAAACACTCTTTTTGTAGAAAACGCAAGTGGAGATTCGGAGCGCTAAGAGGGTAATAGTGGAAAAAGGAATGTCTTCAAATATAAACTACACAGAATCATTCGGTGAAACTTCTTTCTGATCTGTGCATTCAGCTAACAGAGTTTAACCTTACTTTTGATTGAGCAGATCTGAACACTCTTTCTGTAGAAAATGCAACTGGACATTTGGAGCGCTAAGAGCGTAGTAGTGGAAAAAGGAATATATTCAAATATAAACTACACAGAATCATTCTGTGAAACTTCTTTCTGATCTGAGCATTCAGCTAACAGAGTTAAACCATACTTTTGATTGAGCAGTTTTGAAACACTCTGTCTGTTGAAAATGCAACTGGACATTCGTAGCGCTAAGTGGGTAATAGTGGAAAAAAGAATATGTTCAAATATAAACTACACAGAAGCATTGTATGAAACTTCTTTCTGTTCTGTGCATTCAACTAACAGAGTTGAACCTTACTTTTGATTGAGCCGTTCTGAAACACTCTTTCTGTAGAAACTGCAATTGGACATTCTGAGCGCTAAGAGGCCTACACTGGGAAAAAGAATATCTTCAAATAAAAACTACACAGATGCATTCTGTGAAACTTATTTCTGATCTGTAAATTCAGTTAACAGAGCTAAACCATATTTTTAATTGAGAAGTTATGAAATACTCTTTTTGTTGAAAATGCAAGTGGACATTCGGAGCGCTAAGATTGTAATAGAGGAAAAAGGAATATCTCCAATTAAAAACTACACGGAAGCATTCTCTGAAACCCTCTCTGTTCTACGCATTCAAATAACAGAGTTGAGCCTTACTTTTGAAGGAGCAGTTCTGAAACACTCTTTGTGTAGAAACTGCCAGTGGATATTCGGAGCGCTAAGTGTGTAATAGTCCAAAAAGGAGTATCTTCAACTAAATACTACACAGAAGCATTCAGTGAAACTTCTTTCTGTTCTGTGCATTCAACTAAGAGAGTTGAACCTTACATTTGATTCAGCCGATCTGAAACACTCTTTCTGTAGAAACTGCAATTGGACATTCTGAGCGCTAAGAGGCCTATATAGGGAAAAATAATATCTTCAAATAAAAATTACACAGAAGCATTGTTTGAAACTTATTTCTGATATGTGCATTCAGCTAACAGAGCTAAACCATACTTTTGATTGCGCAGTTCAGAACACTCTTTCTGTAGAAACTGCAATTGGACATTCTGAGCGCTAAGAGGCCTATATTGGGAAAAAGAATATCTTCAAATGAAAACTACACAGAAGCATTGTGTGAAACTTATTTCTGATATGTTCATTAAGCTAACAGAGTTAAACCATACTTTTGATTGCGCAGTTCAGAACACTCTTTCTGTAGAAAATGCAACTGGACATTCGGAGCGCTAAGAGGGTAATAGTGGAAAAAGGAATATATTCAAATATAAACTACACAGTAGCATTCTGTGAAAATTCTTTCTGTTCTGTGCATTCAACTAACAGAGTTGAACCTTACTTTTGATTGAGCCGTTCTGAAACACTCTTTCTGTAGAAACTGCAATTGGACATGCTAAGCGCTAAGAGGCCTACATTGGGAAAAAGAATATCTTCAAATAAAAACTACACAGAAGCATTGTGTGAAACTTATTTCTGATATGTTCATTAAGCTAACAGAGTTAAACCATACTTTTGATTGCGCAGTTCTGAACACTCTTTCTGTAGAAAATGCAATTGGACATTCTGAGCGCTAGGAGGCCTATATTGGGAAAAAGAATATCTACAAATAAAAACTACACAGAAGAATTGTGTGAAACTTCTTTCTGTTCTGTTTGTTCAACTAAAAGAGTTGAATCTTAGTTTTGATTGAGCCGTTCTGAAACACTCTTTCTGTAGAAACTGCAATTGGACATGCTAAGCGGTAAGAGGCCTGCATTGGGAAAAAGAATATCTTCAAATAGAAACTACACAGATGCATTCTGTGAAACATATTTCTGATCTGTAAATTAAGTTAACAGAGATAAAACATATTTTTGATTGAGCAGTTATGAAACACTCTTTTTGTAGAAAATGCAAGTGGAGATTCGGAGTGCTAAGAGGGTAATAGTGGAAAAAGGAATGTCTTCAAATATAAACTACACAGAATCATTCGGTGAAACTTCTTTCTGATCTGTGCATTCAGCTGACAGAGTTAAACCATACTTTTGATTGAGCAGATCTGAACACTCTTTCTGTAGAAAATGCAACTGGACATTTGGAGCGCTAAGTGGGTAATAGTGGAAAAAAGAATATGTTCAAATATAAACTACACAGATGCATTGTATGAAACTTCTTTCTGTTCTGTGCATTCAACTAACAGAGTTGAACCTTACTTTTGATTGAGCCGTTCTGAAACACTCTTTCTGTAGAAACTGCAATTGGACATTCTGAGCGCTAAGAGGCCTCTATTGGGAACAAAAATATCTTCAAATAAAAACTACACAGAAGCATTGTGTGAAACTTATTTCTGATATGTTCATTAATCTAACAGAGTTAAACCATACTTTTGATTGCGCAGTTCTGAACACACTTTCTGTAGAAAATGCAAGTGGACATTCGGAGCGCTAAGAGGGTAATAGTGGAAAAAGGAATATATTCAAATATAAACTACACAGTAGCATTCTGTGAAAATTCTTTCTGTTCTGTGCATTCAACTAACAGAGTTGAACCTTACTTTTGATTGAGCCGTTCTGAAACACTCTTTCTGTAGAAAATGCAATTGGACATGCTAAGCACTAAGAGGCCTACATTGGGAAAAAGAATATCTTCAAATAAAAACTACACAGATGCATTCTGTGAAACATATTTCTGATCTGTAAATTCAGTTAACAGAGATAAAACATATTTTTGATGGAGCAGTTATGAAACACTCTTTTTGTAGAAAATGCAAGTGGAGATTCGGAGCGCTAAGAGGGTAATAGTGGAAAAAGGAATGTCTTCAAATATAAACTACACAGAATCATTCGGTGAAACTTCTTTCTGATCTGTGCATTCAGCAAAAAGAGTTAAACCATACTTTTGATTGAGCAGATCTGAACACTCTTTCTGTAGAAAATGCAACTGGACATTTGGAGCGCTAAGAGCGTAGTAGTGGAAAAAGGAATATATTCAAATATAAACTACACAGAAGCATTCTGTGAAACTTCTTTCTGATCTGAGCATTCAGCTAACAGAGTTAAACCATACTTTTGATTGAGCAGTTTTGAAACACTCTGTCTGTAGAAAATGCAACTGGACATTCGTAGCGCTAAGTGGGTAATAGTGGAAAAAAGAATATGTTAAAATATAAACTACACAGAAGCATTGTATGAAACTTCTTTCTGTTCTGTGCATTCAACTAACAGAGTTGAACCTTACTTTTGAATGAGCCGTTCTGAAACACTCTTTCTGTAGAAACTGCAATTGGACATTCTGAGCGCTAAGAGGCCTCTATTGGGAAAAATAATATCTTCAAATAAAAACTACACAGAAGCATTGTGTGAAACTTATTTCTGATATGTTCATTAAGCTAACAGAGTTAAACCATACTTTTGATTGCGCAGTTCTGAACACTCTTTCTGTAGAAAATGCAAGTCGACATTCGGAGCGCTAAGAGGGTAATAGTGGAAAAAGTAATATATTCAAATATAAACTACACAGTAGCATTCTGTGAAAATTCTTTCTGTTCGGTGCATTCAACTAATAGAGTTGAACCTTACTTTTGATTGAGCCTTTCTGAAACACTCTTTCTGTAGAAACTGCAATTGGACATACTAAGCGCTAAGAGGCCTACATTGGGAAAAAGAATATCTTCAAATAAAAACTACACAGATGCATTCTGTGAAACTTATTTCTGATCTGTATACTCAGTTAACAGAGATAAAACATATTTTTGATTGAGCAGTTATGAAACACTCTTTTTGTAGAAAATGCAAGTGGAGATTCGGAGCGCTAAGAGGGTAATAGTGGAAAAAGGAATGTCTTCAAATATAAACTACACAGAATAATTCGGTGAAACTTCTTTCTGATCTGTGCATTCAGCTAAAAGAATTAAACCATACTTTTGATTGAGCAGATCTGAACACTCTTTCTGTAGAAAATGCAACTGGACATTTGGAGCGCTAAGAGCGTAGTAGTGGAAAAATTAATATATTCAAATATAAACTACACAGAAGCATTCTGTGAAACTTCTTTCTGAACTGAGCATTCAGCTAACAGAGTTAAACCATACTTTTGATTGAGCAGTTTTGAAACACTCTGTCTGTAGAAAATGCAACTGGACATTCGTAGCGCTAAGTGGGTAATAGTGGAAAAAAGAATATGTTCAAATATAAACTACACAGAAGCATTGTATGAAAATTCTTTCTGTTCTGTGCATTCAACTAACAGAGTTGAACCTTACTTTTGATTGAGCCGTTCTGAAACACTCTTTCTGTAGAAACTGCAATTGGACATTCTGAGCGCTAGGAGGCCTATATTGGGAAAAAGAATGTCTACAAATAAAAACTACACAGAAGAATTGTGTGAAACTTCTTTCTGTTCTGTTTGTTCAACTAAAAGAGTTGAACCTTAGTTTTGATTGAGCCGTTCTGAATCACTCTTTCTGTAGAAAATGCAAGTGGAGATTCGGAACGCTAAGAGGGTAATAGTGGAAAAAGGAATGTCTTCAAATATAAACTACACAGAATCATTCTGTGAAAGTTCTTTCTGATCTGTGCATTCAGCTAACAGAGTTAAAACATACTTTTGATTGAGCAGATCTGAACACTCTTTCTGTAGAAAATGCAACTGGACATTTGGAGCGCTAAGAGAGTAGTAGTGGAAAAAGGAATATATTCAAATATAAACTACACAGAAGCATTCTGTGAAACTTCTTTCTGATCTGAGCATTCAGCTAACAGAGTTAAACCATACTTTTGATTGAGCAGTTTTGAAACACTCTGTCTGTAGAAAATGCAACTGGACATTCGTAGCGCTAAGTGGGTAATAGTGGAAAAAAGAATATGTTCAAATATAAACTACACAGAAGCATTGTATGAAACTTCTTTCTGTTCTGTGCATTCAACTAACAGAGTTGAACCTTACTTTTGATTGAGCCGTTCTGAAACACTCTTTCTGTAGAAACTGCAATTGGACATTCTGAGCGCTAAGAGGCTTCTATTGGGAAAAATAATATCTTCAAATAAAAACTACACAGAAGCATTGTGTGAAACTTATTTCTGATATGTTCATTAAGCTAACAGAGTTAAACCATACTTTTGATTGCGCAGTTCTGAACACTCTTTCTGTAGAAAATGCAAGTGGACATTCGGAGCGCTAAGAGGGTAATAGTGGAAAAAGGAATATATTCAATTATAAACTACACAGTAGCATTCTGTGAAAATTCTTTCTGTTCTGTGCATTCAAATAACAGAGTTGAACCTTACTTTTGATTGAGCCGTTCTGAAACACTCTTTCTGTAGAAAATGCAATTGGACATGCTAAGCGCTAAGAGGCCTACATTGGGAAAAAGAATATCTTCAAATAAAAACTACACAGATGCATTCTGTGAAACTTATTTCTGATCTGTAAATTCAGTTAACAGAGATAAAACATATTTTTGATGGAGCAGTTATGAAACACTCTTTTTGTAGAAAATGCAAGTGGAGATTCGGAGCGCTAAGAGGGTAATAGTGGATAAAGGAATGTCTTCAAATATAAACTACACAGAATCATTTGATGAAACTTCTTTCTGTTCTGTGCATTCAGCTAAAAGAGTTAAACCATACTTTTGATTGAGCAGATCTGAACACTCTTTCTGTAGAAAATGCAACTGCACATTTGGAGCGCTAAGAGCGTAGTAGTGGAAAAAGGAATATATTCAAATATAAACTACACAGAAGCATTCTGTGAAACTTCTTTCTGATCTGAGCATTCAGCTAACAGAGTTAAACCATACTTTTGATTGAGCAGTTTTGAAACACTCTGTCTGTAGAAAATGCAACTGGACATTCGTAGCGCTAAGTGGGTAATAGTGGAAAAAAGAATATGTTAAAATATAAACTACACAGAAGCATTGTATGAAACTTCTTTCTGTTCTGTGCATTCAACTAACAGAGTTGAACCTTACTTTTGATTGAGCCGTTCTGAAACACTCTTTCTGTAGAAACTGCAATTGGACATTCTGAGCGCTAGGAGGCCTATATTGAGAAAAAGAATGTCTACAAATAAAAACTACGCAGAAGAATTGTGTGAAACTTCTTTCTGTTCTGTTTGTTCAACTAAAAGAGTTGAACCTTAGTTTTGATTGAGCCGTTCTGAAACACTCTTTCTGTAGAAAATGCAAGTGGAGATTCGGAGCGCTAAGAGGGTAATAGTGGAAAAAGGAATGTCTCCAAATATAAACTACACAGAATAATTCTGTGAATCTTCTTTCTGATCTGTGCATTCAGCTAACAGAGTTAAACCATACTTTTGATTGAGCAGATCTGAACACTCTTTCTGTAGAAAATGCAACTGGACATTTGGAGCGCTAAGAGAGTAGTAGTGGAAAAAGGAATATATTCAAATATAAACTACACAGAAGCATTCTGTGAAACTTCTTTCTGAACTGAGCATTCAGCTAACAGAGTTAAACCATACTTTTGATTGAGCAGTTTTGAAACACTCTCTCTGTAGAAAATGCAACTGGACATTCGTAGCGCTAAGTGGGTAATAGTGGAAAAAAGAATATGTTCAAATATAAACTACACAGAAGCATTGTATGAAACTTCTTTCTGTTCTGTGCATTCAACTAACAGAGTTGAACCTTACTTTTGATTGAGCCGTTCTGAAACACTCTTTCTGTAGAAACTGCAATTGGATATTCTGAGCGCTAAGAGGCCTCTATTGGGAAAAATAATATCTTCAAAAAAAACTACACAGAAGCATTGTGTGAAACTTATTTCTGATTTGATCATTAAGCTAACAGAGTTAAACCTTACTTTTGATTGCGCAGTTCTGAACACTTTTTCTGTAGAAAATGCAAGTGGACATTCGGAGCGCTAAGAGGGTAATAGTGGAAAAAGAAGTATATTCAAATATAAACTACACAATAGCATTCTGTGAAAATTCTTTCTGTTCTGTGCATTCAACTAACAGAGTTGAACGTTACTTTTGATTGAGCCGTTCTGAAACACTCTTTCTGTAGAAACTGCAATTGGACATGCTAAACGCTAAGAGGCCTACATTGGGATAAAGAATATCTTCAAATAAAAACTACACAGATGCATTCTGTGAAACTTATTTCTGATCTGTAAATTCAGTTAACAGAGATAAAACATATTTTTGATTGAACAGTTATGAAACACTCTTTTTGTAGAAAATGCAAGTGGAGATTCGGAGCGCTAAGCGGGTAATAGTGGAAAAAGGAATGTCTTCAAATATAAACTACACAGAATCATTCGGTGAAACTTCTTTCTGATCTGTGCATTCAGCTAACAGAGTTAAACCATACATTTGATTGAGCAGATCTGAACACTCTTTCTGTAGAAAATGCAACTGGACATTTGGAGCGCTAAGATCGTAGTAGTGGAAAAAGGAATATATTCAAATATAAACTACACAGAAGCATTCTGTGAAACTTCTTTCTGATCTGAGCATTCAGCTAACAGAGTTAAACCATACTTTTGATTGAGCAGTTTTGAAACACTCTGTCTATAGAAAATGCAACTGGACATTCGTAGCGCTAAGTGGGTAATAGTGGAAAAAAAATATGTTAAAATATAAACTACACAGAAGCATTGTATGAATCTTCTTTCTGTTCTGTGCATTCAACTAACAGAGTTGAACCTTACTTTTGATTGAGCCGTTCTGAAACACTCTTTCTGTAGAAACTGCAATTGGACATTCTGAGCGCTAGGAGGCCTATATTGAGAAAAATAATGTCTACAAATAAAAACTACGCAGAAGAATTGTGTGAAACTTCTTTCTGTTCTGTTTGTTCATCTAAAAGAGTTGAACCTTAGTTTTGATTGAGCCGTTCTGAAACACTCTTTCTGTCGAAAATGCAAGTGGAGATTCGGAGCGCTAAGAGGGTAATAGTGGAAAAAGGAATGTCTCCAAATATAAACTACACAGAATAATTCTGTGAAAATTCTTTCTGCTCTGTGCATTCAGCTAACAGATTTAAACCATACTTTTGATTGAGCAGATCTGAACACTCTTTCTGTAGAAAATGCAACTGGACATTTGGAGCGCTAAGAGAGTAGTAGTGGAAAAAGGAATATATTCAAATATAAACTACACAGAAGCATTCTGTGAAACTTCTTTCTGATCTGAGCATTCAGCTAACAGAGTTAAACCATACTTTTGATTGAGCAGTTTTGAAACACTCTGTCTGTAGAAAATGCAACTGGACATTCGTAGCGCTAAGTGGGTAATAGTGGAAAAAAGAATATGTTCAAATATAAACTACACAGAAGCATTGTATGAAACTGCTTTCTGTTCTGTGCATTCAACTAACAGAGTTGAACCTTACTTTTGATTGAGCCGTTCTGAAACACTCTTTCTGTAGAAACTGCAATTGGACATTCTGAGCGCTAAGAGGCCTCTATTGGGAAAAATAATATCTTCAAATAAAAACTACACAGAAGCATTGTGTGAAACTTATTTCTGATATGTTCATTAAGCTAACAGAGTTAAACCATACTTTTGATTGCGCAGTTCTGAACACTCTTTCTGTAGAAAATGCAAGTGGACATTCGGAGCGCTAAGAGGGTAATAGTGGAAAAAAAGTATATTCAAATATAAACTACACAATAGCATTCTGTGAAAATTCTTTCTGTTCTGTGCATTCAACTAACAGAGTTGAACCTTACTTTTGATTGAGCCGTTCTGAAACACTCTTTCTGTAGAAACTGCAATTGGACATGCTAAGCGCTAAGAGGCCTACATTGGGAAAAAGAATATCTTCAAATAAAAACCACACAGATGCATTCTGTGAAACTTATTTCTGATCTGTAAATTCAGTTAACAGAGATAAAACATATTTTTGATTGAGCAGTTATGAAACACTCTTTTTGTAGAAAACGCAAGTGGAGATTCGGAGCGCTAAGAGGGTAATACTGGAAAAAGGAATGTCTTCAAATATAAACTACACAGAATCATTCGGTGAAACTTCTTTCTGATCTGTGCATTCAGCAAAAAGAGTTAAACCATACTTTTGATTGAGCAGATCTGAACACTCTTTCTGTAGAAAATGCAACTGGACATTTGGAGCGCTAAGAGCGTAGTAGTGGATAAAATTATATATTCAAATATAAACTACACAGAAGCATTCTGTGAAACTTCTTTCTGATCTGAGCATTCAGCTAACAGAGTTAAACCATACTTTTGATTGAGCAGTTTTGAAACACTCTGTCTGTAGAAAATGCAACTGGACATTCGTAGCGCTAAGTGGGTAATAGTGGAAAAAAGAATATGTTCAAATATAAACTACACAGAAGCATTGTATGAAACTTCTTTCTGTTCTGTGCATTCAACTAACAGAGTTGAACCTTACTTTTGATTGAGCCGTTCTGAAACACTCTTTCTGTAGAAACTGCAATTGGACATTCTGAGCGCTAGGAGGTCTATATTGGGAAAAAGAATGTCTACAAATAAAAACTACACAGAAGAATTGTGTGAAACTTCTTTCTGTTCTGTTTGTTCAACTAAAAGAGTTGAACCTTAGTTTTTATTGAGGCGTTCTGAAACACTCTTTCTGTAGAAAATGCAAGTGGAGATTCGGAGCGCTAAGAGGGTAATAGTGGAAAAAGAAATGTCTCCAAATATAAACTACACAGAATAATTCGGTGAAACTTCTTTCTGATCTGTGCATTCAGCTAACAGAGTTAAACCATACTTTTGATTGAGCAGATCTGAACACTCTTTCTGTAGAAAATGCAACTGGACATTTGGAGCGCTAAGAGAGTAGTAGTGGAAAAAGGAATATATTCAAATATAAACTACACAGAAGCATTCTGTGAAACTTCTTTCTGATCTGAGCATTCAGCTAACAGAGTTAAACCATACTTTTGATTGAGCAGTTTTGAAACACTCTGTCTGTAGAAAATGCAACTGGACATTCGTAGCGCTACGTGGGTAATAGTGGAAAAAAGAATATGTTCAAATATAAACTACACAGAAGCATTGTATGAAACTTCTTTCTGTTCTGTGCATTCAACTAACAGAGTTGAACCTTACTTTTGATTGAGCCTTTCTGAAACACTCTTTCTGTAGAAACTGCAATTGGACATTCTGAGCGCTAAGAGGCCTATAATGGGAAAAATAATATCTTCAAATAAAAACTACACAGAAGCATTGTGTGAAACTTATTTCTGATATGTTCATTAAGCTAACAGAGTTAAACCATACTTTTGATTGCGCAGTTCTGAACACTCTTTCTGTAGAAAATGCAAGTGGACATTCGGAGCGCTAAGAGGTTAATAGTGGAAAAAGGAATATATTCAAATATAAACTACACAGTAGCATTCTGTGAAAATTCTTTCTGTTCTGTGCATTCAACTAACAGAGTTGAACCTTACTTTTGATTGAGCCGTTCTGAAACACTCTTTCTGTAGAAACTGCAATTGGACATGCTAAGCGCTAAGAGGCCTACATTGGGAAAAAGAATATCTTCAAATAAAAACCACACAGATGCATTCTGTGAAACTTATTTCTGATCTGTAAATTCAGTTAACAGAGATAAAACATATTTTTGATTGAGCAGTTATGAAACACTCTTTTTGTAGAAAACGCAAGTGGAGATTCGGAGCGCTAAGAGGGTAATAGTGGAAAAAGGAATGTCTTCAAATATAAACTACACAGAATCATTCGGTGAAACTTCTTTCTGATCTGTGCATTCAGCTAACAGAGTTATACCATACTTTTGATTGAGCAGATCTGAACACTCTTTCTGTAGAAAATGCAACAGGACATTTGGAGCGCTAAGAGCGTAGTAGTGGAAAAAGGAATATATTCAAATATAAACTACACAGAAGCATTCTGTGAAACTTCTTTCTGATCTGAGCATTCAGCTAACAGAGTTAAACCATACTTTTGATTGAGCAGTTTTGAAACACTCTGTCTGTTGAAAATGCAACTGGACATTCGTAGCGCTAAGTGGGTAATAGTGGAAAAAAAATATGTTCAAATATAAACTACACAGAAGCATTGTATGAAACTTCTTCCTGTTCCGTGCATTCAACTAACAGAGTTGAACCTTACTTTTGATTGAGCCGTTCTGAAACACTCTTTCTGTAGAAACTGCAATTGGACATTCTGAGCGCTAAGAGGCCTCTATTGGGAAAAATAATATCTTCAAAAAAAACTACACAGAAGCATTGTGTGAAACTTATTTCTGATATGATCATTAAGCTAACAGAGTTAAACCTTACTTTTGATTGCGCAGTTCTGAACACTTTTTCTGTAGAAAATGCAAGTGGACATTCGGAGCGCTAAGAGGGTAATAGTGGAAAAAGAAGTATATTCAAATATAAACTACACAATAGCATTCTGTGAAAATTCTTTCTGTTCTGTGCATTCAACTAACAGAGTTGAACGTTACTTTTGATTGAGCCGTTCTGAAACACTCTTTCTGTAGAAACTGCAATTGGACATGCTAAACGCTAAGAGGCCTACATTGGGATAAAGAATATCTTCAAATAAAAACTACACAGATGCATTCTGTGAAACTTATTTCTGATCTGTAAATTCAGTTAACAGAGATAAAACATATTTTTGATTGAACAGTTATGAAACACTCTTTTTGTAGAAAATGCAAGTGGAGATTCGGAGCGCTAAGCGGGTAATAGTGGAAAAAGGAATGTCTTCAAATATAAACTACACAGAATCATTCGGTGAAACTTCTTTCTGATCTGTGCATTCAGCTAACAGAGTTAAACCATACATTTGATTGAGCAGATCTGAACACTCTTTCTGTAGAAAATGCAACTGGACATTTGGAGCGCTAAGATCGTAGTAGTGGAAAAAGGAATATATTCAAATATAAACTACACAGAAGCATTCTGTGAAACTTCTTTCTGATCTGAGCATTCAGCTAACAGAGTTAAACCATACTTTTGATTGAGCAGTTTTGAAACACTCTGTCTGTAGAAAATGCAACTGGACATTCGTAGCGCTAAGTGGGTAATAGTGGAAAAAAAATATGTTAAAATATAAACTACACAGAAGCATTGTATGAAACTTCTTTCTGTTCTGTGCATTCAACTAACAGAGTTGAACCTTACTTTTGATTGAGCCGTTCTGAAACACTCTTTCTGTAGAAACTGCAATTGGACATTCTGAGCGCTAGGAGGCCTATATTGAGAAAAATAATGTCTACAAATAAAAACTACGCAGAAGAATTGTGTGAAACTTCTTTCTGTTCTGTTTGTTCATCTAAAAGAGTTGAACCTTAGTTTTGATTGAGCCGTTCTGAAACACTCTTTCTGTCGAAAATGCAAGTGGAGATTCGGAGCGCTAAGAGGGTAATAGTGGAAAAAGGAATGTCTCCAAATATAAACTACACAGAATAATTCTGTGAAAATTCTTTCTGCTCTGTGCATTCAGCTAACAGATTTAAACCATACTTTTGATTGAGCAGATCTGAACACTCTTTCTGTAGAAAATGCAACTGGACATTTGGAGCGCTAAGAGAGTAGTAGTGGAAAAAGGAATATATTCAAATATAAACTACACAGAAGCATTCTGTGAAACTTCTTTCTGATCTGAGCATTCAGCTAACAGAGTTAAACCATACTTTTGATTGAGCAGTTTTGAAACACTCTGTCTGTAGAAAATGCAACTGGACATTCGTAGCGCTAAGTGGGTAATAGTGGAAAAAAGAATATGTTCAAATATAAACTACACAGAAGCATTGTATGAAACTGCTTTCTGTTCTGTGCATTCAACTAACAGAGTTGAACCTTACTTTTGATTGAGCCGTTCTGAAACACTCTTTCTGTAGAAACTGCAATTGGACATTCTGAGCGCTAAGAGGCCTCTATTGGGAAAAATAATATCTTCAAATAAAAAATACACAGAAGCATTGTGTGAAACTTATTTCTGATATGTTCATTAAGCTAACAGAGTTAAACCCTACTTTTGATTGCGCAGTTCTGAAAACTCTTTCTGTAGAAAATGCAAGTGGACATTCGGAGCGCTAAGAGGGTAATAGTGGAAAAAGGAATATATTCAAATATAAACTACACAGTAGCATTCTGTGAAAATTCTTTCTGTTCTGTGCATTCAACTAACAGAGTTGAACCTTACTTTTGATTGAGCCGTTCTGAAACACTCTTTCTGTAGAAACTGCAATTGGACATGCTAAGCGCTAAGAGGCCTACATTGGGAAAAAGAATATCTTCAAATAAAAACCACACAGATGCATTCTGTGAAACTTATTTCTGATCTGTAAATTCAGTTAACAGAGATAAAACATATTTTTGATTGAGCAGTTATGAAACACTCTTTTTGTAGAAAACGCAAGTGGAGATTCGGAGCGCTAAGAGGGTAATAGTGGAAAAAGGAATGTCTTCAAATATAAACTACACAGAATCATTCGGTGAAACTTCTTTCTGATCTGTGCATTCAGCTAACAGAGTTATACCATACTTTTGATTGAGCAGATCTGAACACTCTTTCTGTAGAAAATGCAACAGGACATTTGGAGCGCTAAGAGCGTAGTAGTGGAAAAAGGAATATATTCAAATATAAACTACACAGAAGCATTCTGTGAAACTTCTTTCTGATCTGAGCATTCAGCTAACAGAGTTAAACCATACTTTTGATTGAGCAGTTTTGAAACACTCTGTCTGTTGAAAATGCAACTGGACATTCGTAGCGCTAAGTGGGTAATAGTGGAAAAAAAATATGTTCAAATATAAACTACACAGAAGCATTGTATGAAACTTCTTCCTGTTCCGTGCATTCAACTAACAGAGTTGAACCTTACTTTTGATTGAGCCGTTCTGAAACACTCTTTCTGTAGAAACTGCAATTGGACATTCTGAGCGCTAAGAGGCCTCTATTGGGAAAAATAATATCTTCAAAAAAAACTACACAGAAGCATTGTGTGAAACTTATTTCTGATATGATCATTAAGCTAACAGAGTTAAACCTTACTTTTGATTGCGCAGTTCTGAACACTTTTTCTGTAGAAAATGCAAGTGGACATTCGGAGCGCTAAGAGGGTAATAGTGGAAAAAGAAGTATATTCAAATATAAACTACACAATAGCATTCTGTGAAAATTCTTTCTGTTCTGTGCATTCAACTAACAGAGTTGAACGTTACTTTTGATTGAGCCGTTCTGAAACACTCTTTCTGTAGAAACTGCAATTGGACATGCTAAACGCTAAGAGGCCTACATTGGGATAAAGAATATCTTCAAATAAAAACTACACAGATGCATTCTGTGAAACTTATTTCTGATCTGTAAATTCAGTTAACAGAGATAAAACATATTTTTGATTGAACAGTTATGAAACACTCTTTTTGTAGAAAATGCAAGTGGAGATTCGGAGCGCTAAGCGGGTAATAGTGGAAAAAGGAATGTCTTCAAATATAAACTACACAGAATCATTCGGTGAAACTTCTTTCTGATCTGTGCATTCAGCTAACAGAGTTAAACCATACATTTGATTGAGCAGATCTGAACACTCTTTCTGTAGAAAATGCAACTGGACATTTGGAGCGCTAAGATCGTAGTAGTGGAAAAAGGAATATATTCAAATATAAACTACACAGAAGCATTCTGTGAAACTTCTTTCTGATCTGAGCATTCAGCTAACAGAGTTAAACCATACTTTTGATTGAGCAGTTTTGAAACACTCTGTCTGTAGAAAATGCAACTGGACATTCGTAGCGCTAAGTGGGTAATAGTGGAAAAAAAATATGTTAAAATATAAACTACACAGAAGCATTGTATGAAACTTCTTTCTGTTCTGTGCATTCAACTAACAGAGTTGAACCTTACTTTTGATTGAGCCGTTCTGAAACACTCTTTCTGTAGAAACTGC
Source organism: Symphalangus syndactylus (assembly GCF_028878055.3). NCBI lineage: Eukaryota > Metazoa > Chordata > Mammalia > Primates > Hylobatidae > Symphalangus > Symphalangus syndactylus. Next base: position 4,177,863 of record NC_072445.2, on the reverse strand, counting down.
AATTGGACATTCTGAGCGCTAGGAGGCCTATATTGAGAAAAATAATGTCTACAAATAAAAACTACGCAGAAGAATTGTGTGAAACTTCTTTCTGTTCTGTTTGTTCATCTAAAAGAGTTGAACCTTAGTTTTGATTGAGCCGTTCTGAAACACTCTTTCTGTCGAAAATGCAAGTGGAGATTCGGAGCGCTAAGAGGGTAATAGTGGAAAAAGGAATGTCTCCAAATATAAACTACACAGAATAATTCTGTGAAAATTCTTTCTGCTCTGTGCATTCAGCTAACAGATTTAAACCATACTTTTGATTGAGCAGATCTGAACACTCTTTCTGTAGAAAATGCAACTGGACATTTGGAGCGCTAAGAGAGTAGTAGTGGAAAAAGGAATATATTCAAATATAAACTACACAGAAGCATTCTGTGAAACTTCTTTCAGATCTGAGCATTCAGCTAACAGAGTTAAACCATACTTTTGATTGAGCAGTTTTGAAACACTCTGTCTGTAGAAAATGCAACTGGACATTCGTAGCGCTAAGTGGGTAATAGTGGAAAAAAGAATATGTTCAAATATAAACTACACAGAAGCATTGTATGAAACTGCTTTCTGTTCTGTGCATTCAACTAACAGAGTTGAACCTTACTTTTGATTGAGCCGTTCTGAAACACTCTTTCTGTAGAAACTGCAATTGGACATTCTGAGCGCTAAGAGGCCTCTATTGGGAAAAATAATATCTTCAAATAAAAAATACACAGAAGCATTGTGTGAAACTTATTTCTGATATGTTCATTAAGCTAACAGAGTTAAACCCTACTTTTGATTGCGCAGTTCTGAACACTCTTTCTGTAGAAAATGCAAGTGGACATTCGGAGCGCTAAGAGGGTAATAGTGGAAAAAGGAATATATTCAAATATAAACTACACAGTAGCATTCTGTGAAAATTCTTTCTGTTCTGTGCATTCAACTAACAGAGTTGAACCTTACTTTTGATTGAGCCTTTCTGAAACACTCTTTCTGTAGAAACTGCAATTGGACATACTAAGCGCTAAGAGGCCTACATTGGGAAAAAGAATATCTTCAAATAAAAACTACACAGATGCATTCTGTGAAACTTATTTCTGATCTGTAAACTCAGTTAACAGAGATAAAACATATTTTTGATTGAGCAGTTATGAAACACTCTTTTTGTAGAAAATGCAAGTGGAGAATCGGAGCGCTAAGAGGGTAATAGTGGAAAAAGGAATGTCTTCAAATATAAACTACACAGAATCATTCGGTGAAACTTCTTTCTGATCTGTGCATTCAGCTAAAAGAGTTAAACCATACTTTTGATTGAGCAGATCTGAACACTCTTTCTGTAGAAAATGCAACTGGACATTTGGAGCGCTAAGAGCGTAGTAGTGGAAAAAATTATATATTCAAATATAAACTACACAGAAGCATTCTGTGAAACTTCTTTCTGATCTGAGCATTCAGCTAACAGTTAAACCATACTTTTGATTGAGCAGTTTTGAAACACTCTGTCTGTAGAAAATGCAACTGGACATTCGTAGCGCTAAGTGGGTAATAGTGGAAAAAAGAATATGTTCAAATATAAACTACACAGAAGCATTGTATGAAACTTCTTTCTGTTCTGTGCATTCAACTAACAGAGTTGAACCTTACTTTTCATTGAGCCGTTCTGAAACACTCTTTCTGTAGAAACTGCAATTGGACATTCTGAGTGCTAGGAGGTCTATATTGGGAAAAAGAATGTCTACAAATAAAAACTACACAGAAGAATTGTGTGAAACTTCTTTCTGTTCTGTTTGTTCAACTAAAAGAGTTGAACCTTAGTTTTGATTGAGCCGTTCTGAAACACTCTGTCTGTAGAAAATGCAAGTGGAGATTCGGAGCGCTAAGAGGGTAATAGTGGAAAAAGGAATGTCTCCAAATATAAACTACACAGAATCATTCTGTGAAACTTCTTTCTGATCTGTGCATTCAGCTAACAGAGTTAAACCATACTTTTGATTGAGCAGATCTGAACACTCTTTCTGTAGAAAATGCAACTGGACATTTGGAGCGCTAAGAGAGTAGTAGTGGAAAAAGGAATATATTCAAATATAAACTACACAGAAGCATTCTGTGAAACTTCTTTCTGATCTGAGCATTCAGCTAACAGAGTTAAACCATACTTTTGATTGAGCAGTTTTGAAACACTCTGTCTGTAGAAAATGCAACTGGACATTCGTAGCGCTAAGTGGGTAATAGTGGAAAAAAGAATATGTTCAAATATAAACTACACAGAAGCATTGTATGAAACTTCTTTCTGTTCTGTGCATTCAACTAACAGAGTTGAACCTTACTTTTGATTGAGCCTTTCTGAAACACTCTTTCTGTAGAAACTGCAATTGGACATTCTGAGCGCTAAGAGGCCTCTATTGGGAAAAATAATATCTTCAAATAAAAACTACACAGAAGCATTGTTTGAAACTTATTTCTGATATGTTCATTAAGCTAACAGAGTTAAACCATACTTTTGATTGCGCAGTTCTGAACACTCTTTCTGTAGAAAATGCAAGTGGACATTCGGAGCGCTAAGAGGGTAATAGTGGAAAAAGGAGTATATTCAAATATAAACTACACAATAGCATTCTGTGAAAATTCTTTCTGTTCTGTGCATTCAACTAACAGAGTTGAACCTTACTTTTGATTGAGCCATTCTGAAACACTCTTTCTGTAGAAACTGCAATTGGACATGCTAAGCGCTAAGAGGCCTACATTGGGAAAAAGAATATCTTCAAATAAAAACTACACAGATGCATTCTGTGAAACTTATTTCTGATCTGTAAATTCAGTTAACAGAGATAAAACATATTTTTGATTGAGCAGTTATGAAACACTCTTTTTGTAGAAAATGCAAGTGGAGATTCAGAGCGCTAAGAGGGTAATAGTGGAAAAAGGAATGTCTTCAAATATAAACTACACAGAATCATTCGGTGAAACTTCTTTCTGATCTGTGCATTCAGCTAACAGAGTTAAACCATACTTTTGATTGAGCAGATCTGAACACTCTTTCTGTAGAAAATGCAACTGGACATTTTGAGCGCTAAGAGCGTAGTAGTGGAAAAAGGAATATATTCAAATATAAACTACACAGAAGCATTCTGTGAAACTTCTTTCTGATCTGAGCATTCAGCTAACGGAGTTAAATCATACTTTTGATTGTGCAGTTTTGAAACACTCTGTCTGTAGAAAATGCAACTGGACATTCGTAGCGCTAAGTGGGTAATAGTGGAAAAATGAATATGTTCAAATATAAACTACACAGAAGCATTGTATGAAACTTCTTTCCGTTCTGTGCATTCAACTAACAGAGTTGAACCTTACTTTTGATTGAGCCGTTCTGAAACACTCTTTCTGTAGAAACTGCAATTGGACATTCTGAGCGCTAAGAGGCCTATATTGGGAAAAAGAATGTCTACAAATAAAAACTACACAGAAGAATTGTGTGAAACTTCTTTCTGTTCTGTTTGTTCAACTAAAAGAGTTGAACCTCAGTTTTGATTGAGCCGTTCTGAAAGAGTCTTTCTGTAGAAAATGCAAGTGGAGATTCGGAGCGCTAAGAGGGTAATAGTGGAAAAAGGAATGTCTCCAAATATAAACTACACAGAATCATCCTGTGAAACTTCTTTCTGATCTGTGCATTCAGCTAACAGAGTTAAACCATACTTTTGATTGAGCAGATCTGAACACTCTTTCTGTAGAAAATGCAACTGGACATTTGGGGCGCTAAGAGAGTAGTAGTGGAAAAAGGAATATATTCAAATATAAACTACACAGAAGCATTCTGTGAAACTTCTTTCTGATCTGAGCATTCAGCCAACAGAGTTAAACCATACTTTTGATTGAGCAGTTTTGAAACACTCTGTCTGTAGAAAATGCAACTGGACATTCGTAGCGCTAAGTGGGTAATAGTGGAAAAAAGAATATGTTCAAATATAAACTACACAGAAGCATTGTATGGAACTTCTTTCTGTTCTGTGCATTCAACTAACAGAGTTGAACCTTACTTTTGATTGAGCCGTTCTGAAACACTCTTTCTGTAGAAACTGCAATTGGACATTCTGAGCGCTAAGAGGCCTATATTGGGAAAAAGAATGTCTACAAATAAAAACTACACAGAAGAATTGTGTGAAACTTCTTTCTGTTCGGTTTGTTCAACTAAAAGAGTTGAACCTTAGTTTTGATTGAGCCGTTCTGAAACACTCTTTCTGTAGAAAATGCAAGTGGAGATTCGGAGTGCTAAGAGGGTAATAGTGGAAAAAGGAATGTCTCCAAATATAAACTACACAGAATCATTCGGTGAAACATCTTTCTGATCTGTGCATTCAGCTAACAGATTTAAACCATACTTTTGATTGAGCAGATCTGAACACTCTTTCTGTAGATAATGCAACTGGACATTTGGAGCGCTAAGAGAGTAGTAGTGGAAAAAGGAATATATTCAAATATAAACTACACAGAAGCATTCTGTGAAACTTCTTTCTGATCTGAGCATTCAGCTAACAGAGTTAAACCATACTTTTGATTGAGCAGTTTTGAAACATTCTTTCTGTAGAAAATGCAACTGGACATTCGTAGCGCTAAGTGGGTAATAGTGGAAAAAAGAATATGTTCAAATATAAACTACACAGAAGCATTGTATGAAACTTCTTCCTGTTCCGTGCATTCAACTAACAGAGTTGAACCTTACTTTTGATTGAGCCGTTCTGAAACACTCTTTCTGTAGAAACTGCAATTGGACATTCTGAGCGCTAAGAGGCCTCTATTGGGAAAAAAAATATCTTCAAATAAAAACTACACAGAAGCATTGTGTGAAACTTATTTCTGATATGTTCATTAAGCTAACAGAGTTAAACCCTACTTTTGATTGCGCAGTTCTGAACTCTCTTTCTGTAGAAAATGCAAGTGGACATTCGGAGCGCTAAGAGGGTAATAGTGGAAAAAGGAATATATTCAAATATAAACTACACAGTAGCATTCTGTGAAAATTCTTTCTGTTCTGTGCATTCAACTAACAGAGTTGAACCTTACTTTTGATTGAGCCTTTCTGAAACACTCTTTCTGTATAAACTGCAATTGGACATACTAAGCGCTAAGAGGCCTACATTGGGAAAAAGAATATCTTCAAATAAAAACTACACAGATGCATTCTGTGAAACTTATTTCTGATCTGTAAACTCAGTTAACAGAGATAAAACATATTTTTGATTGAGCAGTTATGAAACACTCTTTTTGTAGAAAATGCAAGTGGAGAATCGGAGCGCTAAGAGGGTAATAGTGGAAAAAGGAATGTCTTCAAATATAAACTACACAGAATCATTCGGTGAAACTTCTTTCTGATCTGTGCATTCAGCTAAAAGAGTTAAACCATACTTTTGATTGAGCAGATCTGAACACTCTTTCTGTAGAAAATGCAACTGGACATTTGGAGCGCTAAGAGCGTAGTAGTGGAAAAAATTATATATTCAAATATAAACTACACAGAAGCATTCTGTGAAACTTCTTTCTGATCTGAGCATTCAGCTAACAGTTAAACCATACTTTTGATTGAGCAGTTTTGAAACACTCTGTCTGTAGAAAATGCAACTGGACATTCGTAGCGCTAAGTGGGTAATAGTGGAAAAAAGAATATGTTCAAATATAAACTACACAGAAGCATTGTATGAAACTTCTTTCTGTTCTGTGCATTCAACTAACAGAGTTGAACCTTACTTTTCATTGAGCCGTTCTGAAACACTCTTTCTGTAGAAACTGCAATTGGACATTTTGAGTGCTAGGAGGTCTATATTGGGAAAAAGAATGTCTACAAATAAAAACTACACAGAAGAATTGTGTGAAACTTCTTTCTGTTCTGTTTGTTCAACTAAAAGAGTTGAACCTTAGTTTTGATTGAGCCGTTCTGAAACACTCTGTCTGTAGAAAATGCAAGTGGAGATTCGGAGCGCTAAGAGGGTAATAGTGGAAAAAGGAATGTCTCCAAATATAAACTACACAGAATCATTCTGTGAAACTTCTTTCTGATCTGTGCATTCAGCTAACAGAGTTAAACCATACTTTTGATTGAGCAGATCTGAACACTCTTTCTGTAGAAAATGCAACTGGACATTTGGAGCGCTAAGAGAGTAGTAGTGGAAAAAGGAATATATTCAAATATAAACTACACAGAAGCATTCTGTGAAACTTCTTTCTGATCTGAGCATTCAGCTAACAGAGTTAAACCATACTTTTGATTGAGCAGTTTTGAAACACTCTGTCTGTAGAAAATGCAACTGGATATTCGTAGCGCTAAGTGGGTAATAGTGGAAAAAAGAATATGTTCAAATATAAACTACACAGAAGCATTGTATGAAACTTCTTTCTGTTCTGTGCATTCAACTAACAGAGTTGAACCTTACTTTTGATTGAGCCTTTCTGAAACACTCTTTCTGTAGAAACTGCAATTGGACATTCTGAGCGCTAAGAGGCCTCTATTGGGAAAAATAATATCTTCAAATAAAAACTACACAGAAGCATTGTTTGAAACTTATTTCTGATATGTTCATTAAGCTAACAGAGTTAAACCATACTTTTGATTGCGCAGTTCTGAACACTCTTTCTGTAGAAAATGCAAGTGGACATTCGGAGCGCTAAGAGGGTAATAGTGGAAAAAGGAGTATATTCAAATATAAACTACACAATAGCATTCTGTGAAAATTCTTTCTGTTCCGTGCATTCAACTAACAGAGTTGAACCTTACTTTTGATTGAGCCATTCTGAAACACTCTTTCTGTAGAAACTGCAATTGGACATGCTAAGCGCTAAGAGGCCTACATTGGGAAAAAGAATATCTTCAAATAAAAACTACACAGATGCATTCTGTGAAACTTATTTCTGATCTGTAAATTCAGTTAACAGAGATAAAACATATTTTTGATTGAGCAGTTATGAAACACTCTTTTTGTAGAAAATGCAAGTGGAGATTCAGAGCGCTAAGAGGGTAATAGTGGAAAAAGGAATGTCTTCAAATATAAACTACACAGAATCATTCGGTGAAACTTCTTTCTGATCTGTGCATTCAGCTAACAGAGTTAAACCATACTTTTGATTGAGCAGATCTGAACACTCTTTCTGTAGAAAATGCAACTGGACATTTTGAGCGCTAAGAGCGTAGTAGTGGAAAAAGGAATATATTCAAATATAAACTACACAGAAGCATTCTGTGAAACTTCTTTCTGATCTGAGCATTCAGCTAACGGAGTTAAATCATACTTTTGATTGTGCAGTTTTGAAACACTCTGTCTGTAGAAAATGCAACTGGACATTCGTAGCGCTAAGTGGGTAATAGTGGAAAAATGAATATGTTCAAATATAAACTACACAGAAGCATTGTATGAAACTTCTTTCCGTTCTGTGCATTCAACTAACAGAGTTGAACCTTACTTTTGATTGAGCCGTTCTGAAACACTCTTTCTGTAGAAACTGCAATTGGACATTCTGAGCGCTAAGAGGCCTATATTGGGAAAAAGAATGTCTACAAATAAAAACTACACAGAAGAATTGTGTGAAACTTCTTTCTGTTCTGTTTGTTCAACTAAAAGAGTTGAACCTCAGTTTTGATTGAGCCGTTCTGAAAGAGTCTTTCTGTAGAAAATGCAAGTGGAGATTCGGAGCGCTAAGAGGGTAATAGTGGAAAAAGGAATGTCTCCAAATATAAACTACACAGAATCATCCTGTGAAACTTCTTTCTGATCTGTGCATTCAGCTAACAGAGTTAAACCATACTTTTGATTGAGCAGATCTGAACACTCTTTCTGTAGAAAATGCAACTGGACATTTGGGGCGCTAAGAGAGTAGTAGTGGAAAAAGGAATATATTCAAATATAAACTACACAGAAGCATTCTGTGAAACTTCTTTCTGATCTGAGCATTCAGCCAACAGAGTTAAACCATACTTTTGATTGAGCAGTTTTGAAACACTCTGTCTGTAGAAAATGCAACTGGACATTCGTAGCGCTAAGTGGGTAATAGTGGAAAAAAGAATATGTTCAAATATAAACTACACAGAAGCATTGTATGGAACTTCTTTCTGTTCTGTGCATTCAACTAACAGAGTTGAACCTTACTTTTGATTGAGCCGTTCTGAAACACTCTTTCTGTAGAAACTGCAATTGGACATTCTGAGCGCTAAGAGGCCTATATTGGGAAAAAGAATGTCTACAAATAAAAACTACACAGAAGAATTGTGTGAAACTTCTTTCTGTTCGGTTTGTTCAACTAAAAGAGTTGAACCTTAGTTTTGATTGAGCCGTTCTGAAACACTCTTTCTGTAGAAAATGCAAGTGGAGATTCGGAGTGCTAAGAGGGTAATAGTGGAAAAAGGAATGTCTCCAAATATAAACTACACAGAATCATTCGGTGAAACATCTTTCTGATCTGTGCATTCAGCTAACAGATTTAAACCATACTTTTGATTGAGCAGATCTGAACACTCTTTCTGTAGATAATGCAACTGGACATTTGGAGCGCTAAGAGAGTAGTAGTGGAAAAAGGAATATATTCAAATATAAACTACACAGAAGCATTCTGTGAAACTTCTTTCTGATCTGAGCATTCAGCTAACAGAGTTAAACCATACTTTTGATTGAGCAGTTTTGAAACATTCTGTCTGTAGAAAATGCAACTGGACATTCGTAGCGCTAAGTGGGTAATAGTGGAAAAAAGAATATGTTCAAATATAAACTACACAGAAGCATTGTATGAAACTTCTTCCTGTTCCGTGCATTCAACTAACAGAGTTGAACCTTACTTTTGATTGAGCCGTTCTGAAACACTCTTTCTGTAGAAACTGCAATTGGACATTCTGAGCGCTAAGAGGCCTCTATTGGGAAAAAAAATATCTTCAAATAAAAACTACACAGAAGCATTGTGTGAAACTTATTTCTGATATGTTCATTAAGCTAACAGAGTTAAACCCTACTTTTGATTGCGCAGTTCTGAACACTCTTTCTGTAGAAAATGCAAGTGGACATTCGGAGCGCTAAGAGGGTAATAGTGGAAAAAGGAATATATTCAAATATAAACTACACAGTAGCATTCTGTGAAAATTCTTTCTGTTCTGTGCATTCAACTAACAGAGTTGAACCTTACTTTTGATTGAGCCTTTCTGAAACACTCTTTCTGTATAAACTGCAATTGGACATACTAAGCGCTAAGAGGCCTACATTGGGAAAAAGAATATCTTCAAATAAAAACTACACAGATGCATTCTGTGAAACTTATTTCTGATCTGTAAACTCAGTTAACAGAGATAAAACATATTTTTGATTGAGCAGTTATGAAACACTCTTTTTGTAGAAAATGCAAGTGGAGAATCGGAGCGCTAAGAGGGTAATAGTGGAAAAAGGAATGTCTTCAAATATAAACTACACAGAATCATTCGGTGAAACTTCTTTCTGATCTGTGCATTCAGCTAAAAGAGTTAAACCATACTTTTGATTGAGCAGATCTGAACACTCTTTCTGTAGAAAATGCAACTGGACATTTGGAGGGCTAAGAGCGTAGTAGTGGAAAAAATTATATATTCAAATATAAACTACACAGAAGCATTCTGTGAAACTCCTTTCTGATCTGAGCATTCAGCTAACAGAGTTAAACCATACTTTTGATTGAGCAGTTTTGAAACACTCTGTCTGTAGAAAATGCAACTGGACATTCGTAGCGCTAAGTGGGTAATAGTGGAAAAAAGAATATGTTCAAATATAAACTACACAGAAGCATTGTATGAAACTTCTTTCTGTTCTGTGCATTCAACTAACAGAGTTGAACCTTACTTTTCATTGAGCCGTTCTGAAACACTCTTTCTGTAGAAACTGCAATTGGACATTCTGAGCGCTAGGAGGTCTATATTGGGAAAAAGAATGTCTACAAATAAAAACTACACAGAAGAATTGTGTGAAACTTCTTTCTGTTCTGTTTGTTCAACTAAAAGAGTTGAACCTTAGTTTTGATTGAGCCGTTCTGAAACACTCTTTCTGTAGAAAATGCAAGTGGAGATTCGGAGCGCTAAGAGGGTAATAGTGGAAAAAGGAATGTCTCCAAATATAAACTACACAGAATCATTCTGTGAAACTTCTTTCTGATCTGTGCATTCAGCTAACAGAGTTAAACCATACTTTTGATTGAGCAGATCTGAACACTCTTTCTGTAGAAAATGCAACTGGACATTTGGAGCGCTAAGAGAGTAGTAGTGGAAAAAGGAATATATTCAAATATAAACTACACAGAAGCATTCTGTGAAACTTCTTTCTGATCTGAGCATTCAGCTAACAGAGTTAAACCATACTTTTGATTGAGCAGTTTTGAAACACTCTGTCTGTAGAAAATGCAACTGGACATTCGTAGCGCTAAGTGGGTAATAGTGGAAAAAAGAATATGTTCAAATATAAACTACACAGAAGCATTGTATGAAACTTCTTTCTGTTCTGTGCATTCAACTAACAGAGTTGAACCTTACTTTTGATTGAGCCTTTCTGAAACACTCTTTCTGTAGAAACTGCAATTGGACATTCTGAGCGCTAAGAGGCCTCTATTGGGAAAAATAATATCTTCAAATAAAAACTACACAGAAGCATTGTTTGAAACTTATTTCTGATATGTTCATTAAGCTAACAGAGTTAAACCATACTTTTGATTGCGCAGTTCTGAACACTCTTTCTGTAGAAAATGCAAGTGGACATTCGGAGCGCTAAGAGGGTAATAGTGGAAAAAGGAGTATATTCAAATATAAACTACACAATAGCATTCTGTGAAAATTCTTTCTGTTCTGTGCATTCAACTAACAGAGTTGAACCTTACTTTTGATTGAGCCATTCTGAAACACTCTTTCTGTAGAAACTGCAATTGGACATGCTAAGCGCTAAGAGGCCTACATTGGGAAAAAGAATATCTTCAAATAAAAACTACACAGATGCATTCTGTGAAACTTATTTCTGATCTGTAAATTCAGTTAACAGAGATAAAACATATTTTTGATTGAGCAGTTATGAAACACTCTTTTTGTAGAAAATGCAAGTGGAGATTCAGAGCGCTAAGAGGGTAATAGTGGAAAAAGGAATGTCTTCAAATATAAACTACACAGAATCATTCGGTGAAACTTCTTTCTGATCTGTGCATTCAGCTAACAGAGTTAAACCATACTTTTGATTGAGCAGATCTGAACACTCTTTCTGTAGAAAATGCAACTGGACATTTTGAGCGCTAAGAGCGTAGTAGTGGAAAAAGTAGTATATTCAAATATAAACTACACAGAAGCATTCTGTGAAACTTCTTTGTGATCTGAGCATTCAGCTAACGGAGTTAAATCATACTTTTGATTGTGCAGTTTTGAAACACTCTGTCTGTAGAAAATGCAACTGGACATTCGTAGCGCTAAGTGGGTAATAGTGGAAAAGTGAATATGTTCAAATATAAACTACACAGAAGCATTGTATGAAACTTCTTTCCGTTCTGTGCATTCAACTAACAGAGTTGAACCTTACTTTTGATTGAGCCGTTCTGAAACACTCTTTCTGTAGAAACTGCAATTGGACATTCTGAGCGCTAAGAGGCCTATATTGGGAAAAAGAATGTCTACAAATAAAAACTACACAGAAGAATTGTGTGAAACTTCTTTCTGTTCTGTTTGTTCAACTAAAAGAGTTGAACCTCAGTTTTGATTGAGCCGTTCTGAAACAGTCTTTCTGTAGAAAATGCAAGTGGAGATTCGGAGCGCTAAGAGGGTAATAGTGGAAAAAGGAATGTCTCCAAATATAAACTACACAGAATCATCCTGTGAAACTTCTTTCTGATCTGTGCATTCAGCTAACAGAGTTAAACCATACTTTTGATTGAGCAGATCTGAACACTCTTTCTGTAGAAAATGCAACTGGACATTTGGGGCGCTAAGAGAGTAGTAGTGGAAAAAGGAATATATTCAAATATAAACTACACAGAAGCATTCTGTGAAACTTCTTTCTGATCTGAGCATTCAGCTAACAGAGTTAAACCATACTTTTGATTGAGCAGTTTTGAAACACTCTGTCTGTAGAAAATGCAACTGGACATTCGTAGCGCTAAGTGGGTAATAGTGGAAAAAAGAATATGTTCAAATATAAACTACACAGAAGCATTGTATGAAACTTCTTTCTGTTCTGTGCATTCAACTAACAGAGTTGAACCTTACTTTTGATTGAGCCTTTCTGAAACACTCTTTCTGTAGAAACTGCAATTGGACATTCTGAGCGCTAAGAGGCCTCTATTGGGAAAAATAATATCTTCAAATAAAAACTACACAGAAGCATTGTTTGAAACTTATTTCTGATATGTTCATTAAGCTAACAGAGTTAAACCATACTTTTGATTGCGCAGTTCTGAACACTCTTTCTGTAGAAAATGCAAGTGGACATTCGGAGCGCTAAGAGGGTAATAGTGGAAAAAGGAGTATATTCAAATATAAACTACACAATAGCATTCTGTGAAAATTCTTTCTGTTCTGTGCATTCAACTAACAGAGTTGAACCTTACTTTTGATTGAGCCATTCTGAAACACTCTTTCTGTAGAAACTGCAATTGGACATGCTAAGCGCTAAGAGGCCTACATTGGGAAAAAGAATATCTTCAAATAAAAACTACACAGATGCATTCTGTGAAACTTATTTCTGATCTGTAAATTCAGTTAACAGAGATAAAACATATTTTTGATTGAGCAGTTATGAAACACTCTTTTTGTAGAAAATGCAAGTGGAGATTCAGAGCGCTAAGAGGGTAATAGTGGAAAAAGGAATGTCTTCAAATATAAACTACACAGAATCATTCGGTGAAACTTCTTTCTGATCTGTGCATTCAGCTAACAGAGTTAAACCATACTTTTGATTGAGCAGATCTGAACACTCTTTCTGTAGAAAATGCAACTGGACATTTTGAGCGCTAAGAGCGTAGTAGTGGAAAAAGGAATATATTCAAATATAAACTACACAGAAGCATTCTGTGAAACTTCTTTCTGATCTGAGCATTCAGCTAACGGAGTTAAATCATACTTTTGATTGTGCAGTTTTGAAACACTCTGTCTGTAGAAAATGCAACTGGACATTCGTAGCGCTAAGTGGGTAATAGTGGAAAAATGAATATGTTCAAATATAAACTACACAGAAGCATTGTATGAAACTTCTTTCCGTTCTGTGCATTCAACTAACAGAGTTGAACCTTACTTTTGATTGAGCCGTTCTGAAACACTCTTTCTGTAGAAACTGCAATTGGACATTCTGAGCGCTAAGAGGCCTATATTGGGAAAAAGAATGTCTACAAATAAAAACTACACAGAAGAATTGTGTGAAACTTCTTTCTGTTCTGTTTGTTCAACTAAAAGAGTTGAACCTCAGTTTTGATTGAGCCGTTCTGAAAGAGTCTTTCTGTAGAAAATGCAAGTGGAGATTCGGAGCGCTAAGAGGGTAATAGTGGAAAAAGGAATGTCTCCAAATATAAACTACACAGAATCATCCTGTGAAACTTCTTTCTGATCTGTGCATTCAGCTAACAGAGTTAAACCATACTTTTGATTGAGCAGATCTGAACACTCTTTCTGTAGAAAATGCAACTGGACATTTGGGGCGCTAAGAGAGTAGTAGTGGAAAAAGGAATATATTCAAATATAAACTACACAGAAGCATTCTGTGAAACTTCTTTCTGATCTGAGCATTCAGCCAACAGAGTTAAACCATACTTTTGATTGAGCAGTTTTGAAACACTCTGTCTGTAGAAAATGCAACTGGACATTCGTAGTGCTAAGTGGGTAATAGTGGAAAAAAGAATATGTTCAAATATAAACTACACAGAAGCATTGTATGGAACTTCTTTCTGTTCTGTGCATTCAACTAACAGAGTTGAACCTTACTTTTGATTGAGCCGTTCTGAAACACTCTTTCTGTAGAAACTGCAATTGGACATTCTGAGCGCTAAGAGGCCTATATTGGGAAAAAGAATGTCTACAAATAAAAACTACACAGAAGAATTGTGTGAAACATCTTTCTGTTCGGTTTGTTCAACTAAAAGAGTTGAACCTTAGTTTTGATTGAGCCGTTCTGAAACACTCTTTCTGTAGAAAATGCAAGTGGAGATTCGGAGTGCTAAGAGGGTAATAGTGGAAAAAGGAATGTCTCCAAATATAAACTACACAGAATCATTCGGTGAAACATCTTTCTGATCTGTGCATTCAGCTAACAGATTTAAACCATACTTTTGATTGAGCAGATCTGAACACTCTTTCTGTAGATAATGCAACTGGACATTTGGAGCGCTAAGAGAGTAGTAGTGGAAAAAGGAATATATTCAAATATAAACTACACAGAAGCATTCTGTGAAACTTCTTTCTGATCTGAGCATTCAGCTAACAGAGTTAAACCATACTTTTGATTGAGCAGTTTTGAAACATTCTGTCTGTAGAAAATGCAACTGGACATTCGTAGCGCTAAGTGGGTAATAGTGGAAAAAAGAATATGTTCAAATATAAACTACACAGAAGCATTGTATGAAACTTCTTCCTGTTCCGTGCATTCAACTAACAGAGTTGAACCTTACTTTTGATTGAGCCGTTCTGAAACACTCTTTCTGTAGAAACTGCAATTGGACATTCTGAGCGCTAAGAGGCCTCTATTGGGAAAAAAAATATCTTCAAATAAAAACTACACAGAAGCATTGTGTGAAACTTATTTCTGATATGTTCATTAAGCTAACAGAGTTAAACCCTACTTTTGATTGCGCAGTTCTGAACACTCTTTCTGTAGAAAATGCAAGTGGACATTCGGAGCGCTAAGAGGGTAATAGTGGAAAAAGGAATATATTCAAATATAAACTACACAGTAGCATTCTGTGAAAATTCTTTCTGTTCTGTGCATTCAACTAACAGAGTTGAACCTTACTTTTGATTGAGCCTTTCTGAAACACTCTTTCTGTATAAACTGCAATTGGACATACTAAGCGCTAAGAGGCCTACATTGGGAAAAAGAATATCTTCAAATAAAAACTACACAGATGCATTCTGTGAAACTTATTTCTGATCTGTAAACTCAGTTAACAGAGATAAAACATATTTTTGATTGAGCAGTTATGAAACACACTTTTTGTAGAAAATGCAAGTGGAGAATCGGAGCGCTAAGAGGGTAATAGTGGAAAAAGGAATGTCTTCAAATATAAACTACACAGAATCATTCGGTGAAACTTCTTTCTGATCTGTGCATTCAGCTAAAAGAGTTAAACCATACTTTTGATTGAGCAGATCTGAACACTCTTTCTGTAGAAAATGCAACTGGACATTTGGAGGGCTAAGAGCGTAGTAGTGGAAAAAATTATATATTCAAATATAAACTACACAGAAGCATTCTGTGAAACTTCTTTCTGATCTGAGCATTCAGCTAACAGAGTTAAACCATACTTTTGATTGAGCAGTTTTGAAACACTCTGTCTGTAGAAAATGCAACTGGACATTCGTAGCGCTAAGTGGGTAATAGTGGAAAAAAGAATATGTTCAAATATAAACTACACAGAAGCATTGTATGAAACTTCTTTCTGTTCTGTGCATTCAACTAACAGAGTTGAACCTTACTTTTCATTGAGCCGTTCTGAAACACTCTTTCTGTAGAAACTGCAATTGGACATTCTGAGCGCTAGGAGGTCTATATTGGGAAAAAGAATGTCTACAAATAAAAACTACACAGAAGAATTGTGTGAAACTTCTTTCTGTTCTGTTTGTTCAACTAAAAGAGTTGAACCTTAGTTTTGATTGAGCCGTTCTGAAACACTCTTTCTGTAGAAAATGCAAGTGGAGATTCGGAGCGCTAAGAGGGTAATAGTGGAAAAAGGAATGTCTCCAAATATAAACTACACAGAATCATTCTGTGAAACTTCTTTCTGATCTGTGCATTCAGCTAACAGAGTTAAACCATACTTTTGATTGAGCAGATCTGAACACTCTTTCTGTAGAAAATGCAACTGGACATTTGGAGCGCTAAGAGAGTAGTAGTGGAAAAAGGAATATATTCAAATATAAACTACACAGAAGCATTCTGTGAAACTTCTTTCTGATCTGAGCATTCAGCTAACAGAGTTAAACCATACTTTTGATTGAGCAGTTTTGAAACACTCTGTCTGTAGAAAATGCAACTGGACATTCGTAGCGCTAAGTGGGTAATAGTGGAAAAAAGAATATGTTCAAATATAAACTACACAGAAGCATTGTATGAAACTTCTTTCTGTTCTGTGCATTCAACTAACAGAGTTGAACCTTACTTTTGATTGAGCCTTTCTGAAACACTCTTTCTGTAGAAACTGCAATTGGACATTCTGAGCGCTAAGAGGCCTCTATTGGGAAAAATAATATCTTCAAATAAAAACTACACAGAAGCATTGTTTGAAACTTATTTCTGATATGTTCATTAAGCTAACAGAGTTAAACCATACTTTTGATTGCGCAGTTCTGAACACTCTTTCTGTAGAAAATGCAAGTGGACATTCGGAGCGCTAAGAGGGTAATAGTGGAAAAAGGAGTATATTCAAATATAAACTACACAATAGCATTCTGTGAAAATTCTTTCTGTTCTGTGCATTCAACTAACAGAGTTGAACCTTACTTTTGATTGAGCCATTCTGAAACACTCTTTCTGTAGAAACTGCAATTGGACATGCTAAGCGCTAAGAGGCCTACATTGGGAAAAAGAATATCTTCAAATAAAAACTACACAGATGCATTCTGTGAAACTTATTTCTGATCTGTAAATTCAGTTAACAGAGATAAAACATATTTTTGATTGAGCAGTTATGAAACACTCTTTTTGTAGAAAATGCAAGTGGAGATTCAGAGCGCTAAGAGGGTAATAGTGGAAAAAGGAATGTCTTCAAATATAAACTACACAGAATCATTCGGTGAAACTTCTTTCTGATCTGTGCATTCAGCTAACAGAGTTAAACCATACTTTTGATTGAGCAGATCTGAACACTCTTTCTGTAGAAAATGCAACTGGACATTTTGAGCGCTAAGAGCGTAGTAGTGGAAAAAGTAGTATATTCAAATATAAACTACACAGAAGCATTCTGTGAAACTTCTTTGTGATCTGAGCATTCAGCTAACGGAGTTAAATCATACTTTTGATTGTGCAGTTTTGAAACACTCTGTCTGTAGAAAATGCAACTGGACATTCGTAGCGCTAAGTGGGTAATAGTGGAAAAGTGAATATGTTCAAATATAAACTACACAGAAGCATTGTATGAAACTTCTTTCCGTTCTGTGCATTCAACTAACAGAGTTGAACCTTACTTTTGATTGAGCCGTTCTGAAACACTCTTTCTGTAGAAACTGCAATTGGACATTCTGAGCGCTAAGAGGCCTATATTGGGAAAAAGAATGTCTACAAATAAAAACTACACAGAAGAATTGTGTGAAACTTCTTTCTGTTCTGTTTGTTCAACTAAAAGAGTTGAACCTCAGTTTTGATTGAGCCGTTCTGAAACAGTCTTTCTGTAGAAAATGCAAGTGGAGATTCGGAGCGCTAAGAGGGTAATAGTGGAAAAAGGAATGTCTCCAAATATAAACTACACAGAATCATCCTGTGAAACTTCTTTCTGATCTGTGCATTCAGCTAACAGAGTTAAACCATACTTTTGATTGAGCAGATCTGAACACTCTTTCTGTAGAAAATGCAACTGGACATTTGGGGCGCTAAGAGAGTAGTAGTGGAAAAAGGAATATATTCAAATATAAACTACACAGAAGCATTCTGTGAAACTTCTTTCTGATCTGAGCATTCAGCCAACAGAGTTAAACCATACTTTTGATTGAGCAGTTTTGAAACACTCTGTCTGTAGAAAATGCAACTGGACATTCGTAGCGCTAAGTGGGTAATAGTGGAAAAAAGAATATGTTCAAATATAAACTACACAGAAGCATTGTATGGAACTTCTTTCTGTTCTGTGCATTCAACTAACAGAGTTGAACCTTACTTTTGATTGAGCCGTTCTGAAACACTCTTTCTGTAGAAACTGCAATTGGACATTCTGAGCGCTAAGAGGCCTATATTGGGAAAAAGAATGTCTACAAATAAAAACTACACAGAAGAATTGGGTGAAACTTCTTTCTGTTCGGTTTGTTCAACTAAAAGAGTTGAACCTTAGTTTTGATTGAGCCGTTCTGAAACACTCTTTCTGTAGAAAATGCAAGTGGAGATTCGGAGTGCTAAGAGGGTAATAGTGGAAAAAGGAATGTCTCCAAATATAAACTACACAGAATCATTCGGTGAAACATCTTTCTGATCTGTGCATTCAGCTAACAGATTTAAACCATACTTTTGATTGAGCAGATCTGAACACTCTTTCTGTAGATAATGCAACTGGACATTTGGAGCGCTAAGAGAGTAGTAGTGGAAAAAGGAATATATTCAAATATAAACTACACAGAAGCATTCTGTGAAACTTCTTTCTGATCTGAGCATTCAGCTAACAGAGTTAAACCATACTTTTGATTGAGCAGTTTTGAAACATTCTGTCTGTAGAAAATGCAACTGGACATTCGTAGCGCTAAGTGGGTAATAGTGGAAAAAAGAATATGTTCAAATATAAACTACACAGAAGCATTGTATGAAACTTCTTCCTGTTCCGTGCATTCAACTAACAGAGTTGAACCTTACTTTTGATTGAGCCGTTCTGAAACACTCTTTCTGTAGAAACTGCAATTGGACATTCTGAGCGCTAAGAGGCCTCTATTGGGAAAAATAATATCTTCAAATAAAAACTACACAGAAGCATTGTGTGAAACTTATTTCTGATATGTTCATTAAGCTAACAGAGTTAAACCCTACTTTTGATTGCGCAGTTCTGAACACTCTTTCTGTAGAAAATGCAAGTGGACATTCGGAGCGCTAAGAGGGTAATAGTGGAAAAAGGAATATATTCAAATATAAACTACAAAGTAGCATTCTGTGAAAATTCTTTCTGTTCTGTGCATTCAACTAACAGAGTTGAACCTTACTTTTGATTGAGCCTTTCTGAAACACTCTTTCTGTAGAAACTGCAATTGGACATACTAAGCGCTAAGAGGCCTACATTGGGAAAAAGAATATCTTCAAATAAAAACTACACAGATGCATTCTGTGAAACTTATTTCTGATCTCTAAACTCAGTTAACAGAGATAAAACATATTTTTGATTGAGCAGTTATGAAAAACTCTTTTTGTAGAAAATGCAAGTGGAGAATCGGAGCGCTAAGAGAGTAATAGTGGAAAAAGGAATGTCTTCAAATATAAACTACACAGAATCATTCGGTGAAACTTCTTTCTGATCTGTGCATTCAGCTAAAAGAGTTAAACCATACTTTTGATTGAGCAGATCTGAACACTCTTTCTGTAGAAAATGCAACTGGACATTTGGAGCGCTAAGAGCGTAGTAGTGGAAAAAATTATATATTCAAATATAAACTACACAGAAGCATTCTGTGAAACTTCTTTCTGATCTGAGCATTCAGCTAACAGAGTTCAACCATACTTTTGATTGAGCAGTTTTGAAACACTCTGTCTGTAGAAAATGCAACTGGACATTCGTAGCGCTAAGTGGGTAATAGTGGAAAAAAGAATATGTTCAAATATAAACTACACAGAAGCATTGTATGAAACTTCTTTCTGTTCTGTGCATTCAACTAACAGAGTTGAACCTTACTTTTGATTGAGCCGTTCTGAAACACTCTTTCTGTAGAAACTGCAATTGGACATTCTGAGCGCTAGGAGGTCTATATTGGGAAAAAGAATGTCTACAAATAAAAACTACACAGAAGAATTGTGTGAAACTTCTTTCTGTTCTGTTTGTTCAACTAAAAGAGTTGAACCTTAGTTTTGATTGAGCCGTTCTGAAACACTCTTTCTGTAGAAAATGCAAGTGGAGATTCGGAGCGCTAAGAGGGTAATAGTGGAAAAAGGAATGTCTCCAAATATAAACTACACAGAATCATTCTGTGAAACTTCTTTCTGATCTGTGCATTCAGCTAACAGAGTTAAACCATACTTTTGATTGAGCAGATCTGAACACTCTTTCTGTAGAAAATGCAACTGGACATTTGGAGCGCTAAGAGAGCAGTAGTGGAAAAAGGAATATATTCAAATATAAACTACACAGAAGCATTCTGTGAAACTTCTTTCTGATCTGAGCATTCAGCTAACAGAGTTAAACCATACTTTTGATTGAGCAGTTTTGAAACACTCTGTCTGTAGAAAATGCAACTGGACATTCGTAGCGCTAAGTGGGTAATAGTGGAAAAAAGAATATGTTCAAATATAAACTACACAGAAGCATTGTATGAAACTTCTTTCTGTTCTGTGCATTCAACTAACAGAGTTGAACCTTACTTTTGATTGAGCCTTTCTGAAACACTCTTTCTGTAGAAACTGCAATTGGACATTCTGAGCGCTAAGAGGCCTCTATTGGGAAAAATAATATCTTCAAATAAAAACTACACAGAAGCATTGTTTGAAACTTATTTCTGATATGTTCATTAAGCTAACAGAGTTAAACCATACTTTTGATTGCGCAGTTCTGAACACTCTTTCTGTAGAAAATGCAAGTGGACATTCGGAGCGCTAAGAGGGTAATAGTGGAAAAAGGAGTATATTCAAATATAAACTACACAATAGCATTCTGTGAAAATTCTTTCTGTTCTGTGCATTCAACTAACAGAGTTGAACCTTACTTTTGATTGAGCCATTCTGAAACACTCTTTCTGTAGAAACTGCAATTGGACATGCTAAGCGCTAAGAGGCCTACATTGGGAAAAAGAATATCTTCAAATAAAAACTACACAGATGCATTCTGTGAAACTTATTTCTGATCTGTAAATTCAGTTAACAGAGATAAAACATATTTTTGATTGAGCAGTTATGAAACACTCTTTTTGTAGAAAATGCAAGTGGAGATTCGGAGCGCTAAGAGGGTAATAGTGGAAAAAGGAATGTCTTCAAATATAAACTACACAGAATCATTCGGTGAAACTTCTTTCTGATCTGTGCATTCAGCTAACAGAGTTAAACCATACTTTTGATTGAGCAGATCTGAACACTCTTTCTGTAGAAAATGCAACTGGACATTTTGAGCGCTAAGAGCGTAGTAGTGGAAAAAGGAATATATTCAAATATAAACTACACAGAAGCATTCTGTGAAACTTCTTTCTGATCTGAGCATTCAGCTAACGGAGTTAAATCATACTTTTGATTGTGCAGTTTTGAAACACTCTGTCTGTAGAAAATGCAACTGGACATTCGTAGCGCTAAGTGGGTAATAGTGGAAAAATGAATATGTTCAAATATAAACTACACAGAAGCATTGTATGAAACTTCTTTCCGTTCTGTGCATTCAACTAACAGAGTTGAACCTTACTTTTGATTGAGCCGTTCTGAAACACTCTTTCTGTAGAAACTGCAATTGGACATTCTGAGCGCTAAGAGGCCTATATTGGGAAAAAGAATGTCTACAAATAAAAACTACACAGAAGAATTGTGTGAAACTTCTTTCCGTTCTGTTTGTTCAACTAAAAGAGTTGAACCTCAGTTTTGATTGAGCCGTTCTGAAACAGTCTTTCTGTAGAAAATGCAAGTGGAGATTCGGAGCGCTAAGAGGGTAATAGTGGAAAAAGGAATGTCTCCAAATATAAACTACACAGAATCATCCTGTGAAACTTCTTTCTGATCTGTGCATTCAGCTAACAGAATTAAACCATACTTTTAATTGAGCAGATCTGAACACTCTTTCTGTAGAAAATGCAACTGGACATTTGGGGCGCTAAGAGAGTAGTAGTGGAAAAAGTAATATATTCAAATATAAACTACACAGAAGCATTCTGTGAAACTTCTTTCTGATCTGAGCATTCAGCCAACAGAGTTAAACCATAATTTTGATTGAGCAGTTTTGAAACACTCTGTCTGTAGAAAATGCAACTGGACATTCGTAGCGCTAAGTGGGTAATAGTGGAAAAAAGAATATGTTCAAATATAAACTACACAGAAGCATTGTATGGAACTTCTTTCTGTTCTGTGCATTCAACTAACAGAGTTGAACCTTACTTTTCATTGAGCCGTTCTGAAACACTCTTTCTGTAGAAACTGCAATTGGACATTCTGAGCGCTAAGAGGCCTATATTGGGAAAAAGAATGTCTACAAATAAAAACTACACAGAAGAATTGTGTGAAACTTCTTTCTGTTCGGTTTGTTCAACTAAAAGAGTTGAACCTTAGTTTTGATTGAGCCGTTCTGAAACACTCTTTCTGTAGAAAATGCAAGTGGAGATTCGGAGTGCTAAGAGGGTAATAGTGGAAAAAGGAATGTCTCCAAATATAAACTACACAGAATCATTCGGTGAAACATCTTTCTGATCTGTGCATTCAGCTAACAGATTTAAACCATACTTTTGATTGAGCAGATCTGAACACTCTTTCTGTAGATAATGCAACTGGACATTTGGAGCGCTAAGAGAGTAGTAGTGGAAAAAGGAATATATTCAAATATAAACTACACAGAAGCATTCTGTGAAACTTCTTTCTGATCTGAGCATTCAGCTAACAGAGTTAAACCATACTTTTGATTGAGCAGTTTGGAAACATTCTGTCTGTAGAAAATGCAACTGGACATTCGTAGCGCTAAGTGGGTAATAGTGGAAAAAAGAATATGTTCAAATATAAACTACACAGAAGCATTGTATGAAACTTCTTTCTGTTCTGTGCATTCAACTAACAGAGTTGAACCTTACTTTTGATTGAGCCTTTCTGAAACACTCTTTCTGTAGAAACTGCAATTGGACATTCTGAGCACTAAGAGGCCTCTATTGGGTAAAATAATATCTTCAAATAAAAACTACACAGAAGCATTGTGTGAAAGTTATTTCTGATATGTTCATTAAGCTAACAGAGTTAAACCATACTTTTGATTGCGCAGTTCTGAACACTCTTTCTGTAGAAAATGCAAGTGGACATTCGGAGCGCTAAGAGGGTAATAGTGGAAAAAGGAGTATATTCAAATATAAACTACACAATAGCATTCTGTGAAAATTCTTTCTGTTCTGTGCATTCAACTAACAGAGTTGAACCTTACTTTTGATTCAGCCGTTCTGAAACACTCTTTCTGTAGAAACTGCAATTGGACATGCTAAGCGCTAAGAGGCCTACATTGGGAAAAAGAATATCTTCAAATAAAAACTACACAGATACATTCTGAGAAACTTATTTCTGATCTGTAAATTCAGTTAACAGAGATAAAACATATTTTTGATTGAGCAGTTATGAAACACTCTTTTTGTAGAAAATGCAAGTGGAGATTCGGAGCGCTAAGAGGGTAATAGTGGAAAAAGGAATGTCTTCAAATATAAACTACACAGAATCATTCGGTGAAACTTCTTTCTGATCTGTGCATTCAGCTAACAGAGTTAAACCATACTTTTGATTGAGCAGATCTGAACACTCTTTCTGTAGAAAATGCAACTGGACATTTGGAGCGCTAAGAGCGTAGTAGTGGAAAAAGGAATATATTCAAATATAAACTACACAGAAGCATTCTGTGAAACTTCTTTCTGATCTGAGCATTCAGCTAACAGAGTTAAACCATACTTTTGATTGAGCAGTTTTGAAACACTCTGTCTGTAGAAAATGCAACTGGACATTCGTAGCGCTAAGTGGGTAATAGTGGAAAAAAGAATATGTTCAAATATAAACTACACAGAAGCATTGTATGAAACTTCTTTCTGTTCTGTGCATTCAACTAACAGAGTTGAACCTTACTTTTGATTGAGCCGTTCTGAAACACTCTTTCTGTAGAAACTGCAATTGGACATTCTGAGCGCTAAGAGGCCTATATTGGGAAAAAGAATGTCTACAAATAAAAACTACACAGAAGAATTGTGTGAAAATTCTTTCTGTTCTGTTTGTTCAACTAAAAGAGTTGAACCTTAGTTTTGATTGAGCCGTTCTGAAACACTCTTTCTGTAGAAAATGCAAGTGGAGATTCTTAGCGCTAAGAGGGTAATAGTGGAAAAAGGAATGTCTCCAAATATAAACTACACAGAATCATTCTGTGAAACTTATTTCTGATCTGTGCATTCAGCTAACAGAGTTAAACCATACTTTTGATTGAGCAGATCTGAACACTCTTTCTGTAGAAAATGCAACTGGACATTTGGAGCGCTAAGAGAGTAGTAGTGGAAAAAGGAATATATTCAAATATAAACTACACAGAAGCATTCTGTGAAACCTCTTTCTGATCTGAGCATTCAGCTAACAGAGTTAAACCATACTTTTGATTGAGCAGTTTTGAAACACTCTGTCTGTAGAAAATGCAACTGGACATTCGTAGCGCTAAGTGGGTAATAGTGGAAAAAAGAATATGTTCAAATATAAACTACACAGAAGCATTGTATGAAACTTCTTTCTGTTCTGTGCATTCAACTAACAGAGTTGAACCTTACTTTTGATTGAGCCTTTCTGAAACACTCTTTCTGTAGAAACTGCAATTGGACATTCTGAGCGCTAAGAGGCCTCTATTGGGAAAAAAAATATCTTCAAATAAAAACTACACAGAAGCATTGTGTGAAACTTATTACTGATATGTTCATTAAGCTAACAGAGTTAAACCATACTTTTGATTGCGCAGTTCTGAACACTCTTTCTGTAGAAAATGCAAGTGGACATTCGGAGCGCTAAGAGGGTAATAGTGGAAAAAGGCGTATATTCAAATATAAACTACACAAGAGCATTCTGTGAAAATTCTTTCTGTTCTGTGCATTCAACTAACAGAGTTGAACCTTACTTTTGATTGAGCCGTTCTGAAACACTCTTTCTGTAGAAACTGCAATTGGACATGCTAAGCGCTAAGAGGCCTACATTGGGAAAAAGAATATCTTCAAATAAAAACTACACAGATGCATTCTGTGAAACTTATTTCTGATCTGTAAATTCAGTTAACAGAGATAAAACATATTTTTGATTGAGCAGTTATGAAACACTCTTTTTGTAGAAAATGCAAGTGGAGATTCGGAGCGCTAAGAGGGTAATAGTGGAAAAAGGAATGTCTCCAAATATAAACTACACAGAATCATCCTGTGAAACATCTTTCTGTTCTGTGCATTGAACTCACAGAGTTGAACCTTACTTTTGATTGAGCCGTTCTGAAACACTCTTTCTGTAGAAACTGCAATTGGACATTCTGAGCGCTAAGAGGCCTATATTGGGAAAAAGAATGTTTACAAATAAAAACTACACAGAAGAATTGTGTGAAACTTCTTTCTGTTCTGTTTGTTCAACTAAAAGAGTTGAACCTTAGTTTTGATTGAGCCGTTCTGAAACATTCTTTCTGTAGAAAATGCAACTGGAGATTCGGAGCGCTAAGAGGGTAATAGTGGAAAAAGGAATGTCTCCAAATATAAACTACACAGAATCATTCGGTGAAACTTCTTTCTGATCTGAGCATTCAGCTAACAGAGTTAAACCATACTTTTGATTGAGCAGTTTTGAAACACTCTGTCTGTAGAAAATGCAACTGGACATTCGTAGCGCTAAGTGGGTAATAGTGGAAAAAAGAATATGTTCAAATATAAACTACACAGAAGCATTGTATGAAACTTCTTTCTGTTCTGTGCATTCAACTAACAGAGTTTAACCTTACTTTTGATTGAGCCTTTCTGAAACACTCTTTCTGTAGAAACTGCAATTGGACATTCTGAGCGCTAAGAGGCCTCTATTGGGTAAAATAATATCTTCAAATAAAAACTACACAGAAGCATTGTGTGAAACTTATTTCTGATATGTTCATTAAGCTAACAGAGTTAAACCATACTTTTGATTGCGCAGTTCTGAACACTCTTTCTGTAGAAAATGCAAGTGGACATTCGGAGCGCTAAGAGGGTAATAGTGGAAAAAGGAGTATATTCAAATATAAACTACACAATAGCATTCTGTGAAAATTCTTTCTGTTCTGTGCATTCAACTAACAGAGTTGAACCTTACTTTTGATTGAGCCGTTCTGAAACACTCTTTCTGTAGAAACTGCAATTGGACATGCTAAGCGCTAAGAGGCCTACATTGGGAAAAAGAATATCTTCAAATAAAAACTACACAGATGCATTCTGTGAAACTTATTTCTGATCTGTAAATTCAGTTAACAGAGATAAAACATATTTTTGATTGAGCAGTTATGAAACACTTCTTTGTAGAAAATGCAAGTGGAGATTCGGAGCGCTAAGAGGGTAATAGTGGAAAAAGGAATGTCTTCAAATATAAACTACGGAGAATCATTCGGTGAAACTTCCTTCTGATCTGTGCATTCAGCTAACAGAGTTAAACCATACTTTTGATTGAGCAGATCTGAACACTCTTTCTGTAGAAAATGCAACTGGACATTTTGAGCGCTAAGAGCGTACCAGTGGAAAAAGGAATATATTCAAATATAAACTACACAGAAGCATTCTGTGAAACTTCTTTCTGATCTGAGCATTCAGCTAACAGAGTTAAACCATACTTTTGATTGAGCAGTTTTGAAACATTCTGTCTGTAGAAAATGCAACTGGACATTCGTAGCGCTAAGTGGGTAATAGTGGAAAAAAGAATATGTTCAAATATAAACTACACAGAAGCATTGTATGAAACTTCTTTCTGTTCTGTGCATTCAACTAACAGAGTTGAACCTTACTTTTGATTGAGCCGTTCTGAAACACTCTTTCTGTAGAAACTGCAATTGGACATGCTGAGCGCTAAGAGGCCTACATTGGGAAAATGAATATCTTCAAATAAAAACTACACAGATGCATTCTGTGAAACTTATTTCTGATCTGTAAATTCAGTTAACAGAGATAAAACATATTTTTGATTGAGCAGTTATGAAACACTCTTTTTGTAGAAAATGCAAGTGGAGATTCGGAGCGCTAAGAGGGTAATAGTGGAAAAAGGAATGTCTTCAAATATAAACTACACAGAATCATTCGGTGAAACTTCTTTCTGATCTGTGCATTCAGCTAACAGAGTTAAACCATACTTTTGATTGAGCAGATCTGAACACTCTTTCTGTAGAAAATGCAACTGGACATTTGGAGCGCTAAGAGAGTAGTAGTGGAAAAAGGAATATATTCAAATATAAACTACACAGAAGCATTCTGTGAAACTTCTTTCTGATCTGAGCATTCAGCTAACAGAGTTAAACCATACTTTTGATTGAGCAGTTTTGAAACACTCTGTCTGTAGAAAATGCAACTGGACATTCGTAGTGCCAAGTGGGTAATAGTGGAAAAAATAATATGTTCAAATATAAACTACACAGAAGCATTGTATGAAACTTCTTTCTGTTCTGTGCATTCAAATAACAGAGTTGAACCTTACTTTTGATTGAGCCGTTCTGAAACACTCTTTCTGTAGAAACTGCAGTTGGACATTCTGAGCGCTAGGAGGCCTATATTGAGAAAAAGAATGTCTACAAATAAAAACTACACAGAAGAATTGTGTGAAACTTCTTTCTGTTCTGTTTGTTCAACTAAAAGAGTTGAACCTTAGTTTTGATTGAGCCGTTCTGAAACACTCTTTCTGTAGAAAATGCAAGTGCAGATTCGGAGCGCTAAGAGGGTAATAGTGGAAAAAGGAATGTCTACAAATATAAACTACACAGAATAATTCTGTGAAACTACTTTCTGATCTGTGCATTCAGCTAACAGAGTTAAACCATACTTTTGATTGAGCAGATCTGAACTCTCTTTCTGTAGAAAATGCAACTGGACATTTGGAGCGCTAAGAGAGTAGTAGTGGAAAAAGGAATATATTCAAATATAAACTACACAGAAGCATTCTGTGAAACTTCTTTCTGATCTGAGCATACAGCTAACAGAGTTAAACCATACTTTTGATTGAGCAGTTTTGAAACACTCTGTCTGTAGAAAATGCAGCTGGACATTCGTAGCGCTAAGTGGGTAATAGTGGAAAAAAGAATATGTTCAAATATAAACTACACAGAAGCATTGTATGAAACTTCTTTCTGTTCTGTGCATTCAACTTACAGAGTTGAACCTTACTTTTGATTGAGCCGTTCTGAAACACTCTTTCTGTAGAAACTGCAATTGGACATTCTGAGCGCTAAGAGGCCTCTATTGGGAAAAATAATATCTTCAAATAAAAACTACACAGAAGCATTGTGTGAAACTTATTTCTGATATGTTCATTAAGCTAACAGAGTTAAACCATACTTTTGATTGCGCAGTTCTGAACACTCTTTCTGTAGAAAATGCAAGTGGACATTCGGAGCGCTAAGAGGGTAATAGTGGAAAAAGGAGTATATTCAAATATAAACTACACAATAGCATTCTGTGAAAATTCTTTCTGTTCTGTGCATTCAACTAACAGAGTTGAACCTTACTTTTGATTGAGTCGTTTTGAAACACTCTTTCTGTAGAAACTGCAACTGGACATGCTAAACGCTAAGAGGCCTACATTGGGAAAAAGAATATCTTCAAATAAAAACTACACAGATGCATTCTGTGAAACTTATTTCTGATCTGTAAATTCAGTTAACAGAGATAAAACATATTTTTGATTGAACAGTTATGAAACACTCTTTTTGTAGAAAATGCAAGTGGAGATTCGGAGCGCTAAGTGGGTAATAGTGGAAAAAGGAATGTCTTCAAATATAAACTACACAGAATCATTCGGTGAAACTTCTTTCTGATCTGTGCATTCAGCTAACAGATTTAAACCATACTTTTGATTGAGCAGATCTGAACACTCTTTCTGTAGAAAATGCAACTGGACATTTGGAGCGCTAAGAGCGTTGTAGTGGAAAAAGGAGTATATTCAAATATAAACTACACAGAAGCATTCTGTGAAACTTCTTTCTGATCTGAGCATTCAGCTAACAGAGTTAAACCATACTTTTGATTGAGCAGTTTTGAAACACTCTGTCTGTAGAAAATGCAACTGGACATTCGTAGCGCTAAGTGGGTAATAGTGGAAAAAAGAATATGTTCAAATATAAACTACACAGAAGCATTGTATGAAACTTCTTTCTGTTCTGTGCATTCAACTAACAGAGTTGAACCTTACTTTTGATTGAGCCGTTCTGAAACACTCTTTCTGTAGAAACTGCAATTGGACATTCTGAGCGCTAGGAGGCCTATATTGGCTGAAAGAATGTCTACAAATAAAAACTACACAGAAGAATTGTGTGAAACTTCTTTCTGTTCTGTTTGTTCAACTAAAAGAGTTGAACCTTAGTTTTTATTGAGGCGTTCTGAAACACTATTTCTGTAGAAAATGCAAGTGGAGATTCGGAGCGCTAAGAGGGTAATAGTGGAAAAAGGAATGTCTCCAAATATAAACTACACAGAATCATTCTGTGAAACTTCTTTCTGATCTGTGCATTCAGCTAACAGCGTTAAACCATACTTTTGATTGAGCAGATCTGAACACTCTTTCTGTAGAAAATGCAACTGGACATTTGGAGCGCTAAGAGAGTAGTAGTGGAAAAAGGAATATATTCAAATATAAACTACACAGAAGCATTCTGTGAAACTTCTTTCTGATCTGAGCATTCAGCTAACAGAGTTAAACCATACTTTTGATTGAGCAGTTTTGAAACACTCTGTCTGTAGAAAATGCAACTGGACATTCGTAGCGCTAAGTGGGTAATAGTGGAAAAAAGAATATGTTCAAATATAAACTACACAGAAGCATTGTATGAAACTTCTTTCTGTTCTGTGCATTCAACTAACAGAGTTGAACCTTACTTTTGATTGAGCCTTTCTGAAACACTCTTTCTGTAGAAACTGCAATTGGACATTCTGAGCGCTAAGAGGCCTATAATGGGAAAAATAATATCTTCAAATAAAAACTACACGGAAGCATTGTGTGAAACTTATTTCTGATATGTTCATTAAGCTAACAGAGTTAAACCATACTTTTGATTGCGTAGTTCCGAACACTCTTTCTGTAGAAAATGCAAGTGGACATTCGGAGCGCTAAGAGGGTAATAGTGGAAAAAGGAATATATTCAAATATAAACTACACAGTAGCATTCTGTGAAAATTCTTTCTGTTCTGTGCATTCAACTAACAGAGTTGAACCTTACTTTTGATTGAGCCGTTCTGAAACACTCTTTCTGTAGAAACTGCAATTGGACATTCTGAGCGCTAGGAGGCCTATATTGGGAAAAAGAATGTCTACAAATAAAAACTACACAGAAGAATTGTGTGAAACTTCTTTCTGTTCTGTTTGTTCAACTAAAAGAGTTGAACCTTAGTTTTTATTGAGGCGTTCTGAAACACTCTTTCTGTAGAAAATGCAAGTGGAGATTCGGAGCGCTAAGAGGGTAATAGTGGAAAAAGGAATGTCTCCAAATATAAACTACACAGAATCATTCTGTGAAACTTCTTTCTGATCTGTGCATTCAGCTAACAGAGTTAAACCATACTTTTGATTGAGCAGATCTGAACACTCTTTCTGTAGAAAATGCAACTGGACATTTGGAGCGCTAAGAGAGTAGTAGTGGAAAAAGGAATATATTCAAATATAAACTACACAGAAGCATTCTGTGAAACTTCTTTCTGATCTGAGCATTCAGCTAACAGAGTTAAACCATACTTTTGATTGAGCAGTTTTGAAACACTCTGTCTGTAGAAAATGCAACTGGACATTCGTAGTGCCAAGTGGGTAATAGTGGAAAAAATAATATGTTCAAATATAAACTACACAGAAGCATTGTATGAAACTTCTTTCTGTTCTGTGCATTCAAATAACAGAGTTGAACCTTACTTTTGATTGAGCCGTTCTGAAACACTCTTTCTGTAGAAACTGCAGTTGGACATTCTGAGCGCTAGGAGGCCTATATTGAGAAAATGAATGTCTACAAATAAAAACTACACAGAAGAATTTTGTGAAACTTCTTTCTGTTCTGTTTGTTCAACTAAAAGAGTTGAACCTTAGTTTTGATTGAGCCGTTCTGAAACACTCTTTCTGTAGAAAATGCAAGTGCAGATTCGGAGCGCTAAGAGGGTAATAGTGGAAAAAGGAATGTCTACAAATATAAACTACACAGAATAATTCTGTGAAACTACTTTCTGATCTGTGCATTCAGCTAACAGAGTTAAACCATACTTTTGATTGAGCAGATCTGAACTCTCTTTCTGTAGAAAATGCAACTGGACATTTGGAGCGCTAAGAGAGTAGTAGTGGAAAAAGGAATATATTCAAATATAAACTACACAGAAGCATTCTGTGAAACTTCTTTCTGATCTGAGCATACAGCTAACAGAGTTAAACCATACTTTTGATTGAGCAGTTTTGAAACACTCTGTCTGTAGAAAATGCAACTGGACATTCGTAGCGCTAAGTGGGTAATAGTGGAAAAAAGAATATGTTCAAATATAAACTACACAGAAGCATTGTATGAAACTTCTTTCTGTTCTGTGCATTCAACTTACAGAGTTGAACCTTACTTTTGATTGAGCCGTTCTGAAACACTCTTTCTGTAGAAACTGCAATTGGACATTCTGAGCGCTAAGAGGCCTCTATTGGGAAAAATAATATCTTCAAATAAAAACTACACAGAAGCATTGTGTGAAACTTATTTCTGATATGTTCATTAAGCTAACAGAGTTAAACCATACTTTTGATTGCGCAGTTCTGAACACTCTTTCTGTAGAAAATGCAAGTGGACATTCGGAGCGCTAAGAGGGTAATAGTGGAAAAAGGAGTATATTCAAATATAAACTACACAATAGCATTCTGTGAAAATTCTTTCTGTTCTGTGCATTCAACTAACAGAGTTGAACCTTACTTTTGATTGAGTCGTTTTGAAACACTCTTTCTGTAGAAACTGCAACTGGACATGCTAAACGCTAAGAGGCCTACATTGGGAAAAAGAATATCTTCAAATAAAAACTACACAGATGCATTCTGTGAAACTTATTTCTGATCGGTAAATTCAGTTAACAGAGATAAAACATATTTTTGATTGAACAGTTATGAAACACTCTTTTTGTAGAATATGCAAGTGGAGATTCGGAGCGCTAAGTGGGTAATAGTGGAAAAAGGAATGTCTTCAAATATAAACTACACAGAATCATTCGGTGAAACTTCTTTCTGATCTGTGCATTCAGCTAACAGAGTTAAACCATACTTTTGATTGAGCAGATCTGAACACTCTTTCTGTAGAAAATGCAACTGGACATTTGGAGCGCTAAGAGCGTTGTAGTGGAAAAAGGAGTATATTCAAATATAAACTACACAGAAGCATTCTGTGAAACTTCTTTCTGATCTGAGCATTCAGCTAACAGAGTTAAACCATACTTTTGATTGAGCAGTTTTGAAACACTCTGTCTGTAGAAAATGCAACTGGACATTCGTAGCGCTAAGTGGGTAATAGTGGAAAAAAGAATATGTTCAAATATAAACTACACAGAAGCATTGTATGAAACTTCTTTCTGTTCTGTGCATTCAACTAACAGAGTTGAACCTTACTTTTGATTGAGCCGTTCTGAAACACTCTTTCTGTAGAAACTGCAATTGGACATTCTGAGCGCTAGGAGGCCTATATTGGCTGAAAGAATGTCTACAAATAAAAACTACACAGAAGAATTGTGTGAAACTTCTTTCTGTTCTGTTTGTTCAACTAAAAGAGTTGAACCTTAGTTTTTATTGAGGCGTTCTGAAACACTATTTCTGTAGAAAATGCAAGTGGAGATTCGGAGCGCTAAGAGGGTAATAGTGGAAAAAGGAATGTCTCCAAATATAAACTACACAGAATCATTCTGTGAAACTTCTTTCTGATCTGTGCATTCAGCTAACAGAGTTAAACCATACTTTTGATTGAGCAGATCTGAACACTCTTTCTGTAGAAAATGCAACTGGACATTTGGAGCGCTAAGAGAGTAGTAGTGGAAAAAGGAATATATTCAAATATAAACTACACAGAAGCATTCTGTGAAACTTCTTTCTGATCTGAGCATTCAGCTAACAGAGTTAAACCATACTTTTGATTGAGCAGTTTTGAAACACTCTGTCTGTAGAAAATGCAACTGGACATTCGTAGCGCTAAGTGGGTAATAGTGGAAAAAAGAATATGTTCAAATATAAACTACACAGAAGCATTGTATGAAACTTCTTTCTGTTCTGTGCATTCAACTAACAGAGTTGAACCTTACTTTTGATTGAGCCTTTCTGAAACACTCTTTCTGTAGAAACTGCAATTGGACATTCTGAGCGCTAAGAGGCCTATAATGGGAAAAATAATATCTTCAAATAAAAACTACACGGAAGCATTGTGTGAAACTTATTTCTGATATGTTCATTAAGCTAACAGAGTTAAACCATACTTTTGATTGCGTAGTTCCGAACACTCTTTCTGTAGAAAATGCAAGTGGACATTCGGAGCGCTAAGAGGGTAATAGTGGAAAAAGGAATATATTCAAATATAAACTACACAGTAGCATTCTGTGAAAATTCTTTCTGTTCTGTGCATTCAACTAACAGAGTTGAACCTTACTTTTGATTGAGCCGTTCTGAAACACTCTTTCTGTAGAAACTGCAATTGGACATTCTGAGCGCTAGGAGGCCTATATTGGGAAAAAGAATGTCTACAAATAAAAACTACACAGAAGAATTGTGTGAAACTTCTTTCTGTTCTGTTTGTTCAACTAAAAGAGTTGAACCTTAGTTTTTATTGAGGCGTTCTGAAACACTCTTTCTGTAGAAAATGCAAGTGGAGATTCGGAGCGCTAAGAGGGTAATAGTGGAAAAAGGAATGTCTCCAAATATAAACTACACAGAATCATTCTGTGAAACTTCTTTCTGATCTGTGCATTCAGCTAACAGAGTTAAACCATACTTTTGATTGAGCAGATCTGAACACTCTTTCTGTAGAAAATGCAACTGGACATTTGGAGCGCTAAGAGAGTAGTAGTGGAAAAAGGAATATATTCAAATATAAACTACACAGAAGCATTCTGTGAAACTTCTTTCTGATCTGAGCATTCAGCTAACAGAGTTAAACCATACTTTTGATTGAGCAGTTTTGAAACACTCTGTCTGTAGAAAATGCAACTGGACATTCGTAGTGCCAAGTGGGTAATAGTGGAAAAAATAATATGTTCAAATATAAACTACACAGAAGCATTGTATGAAACTTCTTTCTGTTCTGTGCATTCAAATAACAGAGTTGAACCTTACTTTTGATTGAGCCGTTCTGAAACACTCTTTCTGTAGAAACTGCAGTTGGACATTCTGAGCGCTAGGAGGCCTATATTGAGAAAAAGAATGTCTACAAATAAAAACTACACAGAAGAATTGTGTGAAACTTCTTTCTCTTCTGTTTGTTCAACTAAAAGAGTTGAACCTTAGTTTTGATTGAGCCGTTCTGAAACACTCTTTCTGTAGAAAATGCAAGTGCAGATTCGGAGCGCTAAGAGGGTAATAGTGGAAAAAGGAATGTCTACAAATATAAACTACACAGAATAATTCTGTGAAACTACTTTCTGATCTGTGCATTCAGCTAACAGAGTTAAACCATACTTTTGATTGAGCAGATCTGAACTCTCTTTCTGTAGAAAATGCAACTGGACATTTGGAGCGCTAAGAGAGTAGTAGTGGAAAAAGGAATATATTCAAATATAAACTACACAGAAGCATTCTGTGAAACTTCTTTCTGATCTGAGCATACAGCTAACAGAGTTAAACCATACTTTTGATTGAGCAGTTTTGAAACACTCTGTCTGTAGAAAATGCAACTGGACATTCGTAGCGCTAAGTGGGTAATAGTGGAAAAAAGAATATGTTCAAATATAAACTACACAGAAGCATTGTATGAAACTTCTTTCTGTTCTGTGCATTCAACTTACAGAGTTGAACCTTACTTTTGATTGAGCCGTTCTGAAACACTCTTTCTGTAGAAACTGCAATTGGACATTCTGAGCGCTAAGAGGCCTCTATTGGGAAAAATAATATCTTCAAATAAAAACTACACAGAAGCATTGTGTGAAACTTATTTCTGATATGTTCATTAAGCTAACAGAGTTAAACCATACTTTTGATTGCGCAGTTCTGAACACTCTTTCTGTAGAAAATGCAAGTGGACATTCGGAGCGCTAAGAGGGTAATAGTGGAAAAAGGAGTATATTCAAATATAAACTACACAATAGCATTCTGTGAAAATACTTTCTGTTCTGTGCATTCAACTAACAGAGTTGAACCTTACTTTTGATTGAGTCGTTTTGAAACACTCTTTCTGTAGAAACTGCAACTGGACATGCTAAACGCTAAGAGGCCTACATTGGGAAAAAGAATATCTTCAAATAAAAACTACACAGATGCATTCTGTGAAACTTATTTCTGATCTGTAAATTCAGTTAACAGAGATAAAACATATTTTTGATTGAACAGTTATGAAACACTCTTTTTGTAGAAAATGCAAGTGGAGATTCGGAGCGCTAAGTGGGTAATAGTGGAAAAAGGAATGTCTTCAAATATAAACTACACAGAATCATTCGGTGAAACTTCTTTCTGATCTGTGCATTCAGCTAACAGAGTTAAACCATACTTTTGATTGAGCAGATCTGAACACTCTTTCTGTAGAAAATGCAACTGGACATTTGGAGCGCTAAGAGCGTTGTAGTGGAAAAAGGAGTATATTCAAATATAAACTACACAGAAGCATTCTGTGAAACTTCTTTCTGATCTGAGCATTCAGCTAACAGAGTTAAACCATACTTTTGATTGAGCAGTTTTGAAACACTCTGTCTGTAGAAAATGCAACTGGACATTCGTAGCGCTAAGTGGGTAATAGTGGAAAAAAGAATATGTTCAAATATAAACTACACAGAAGCATTGTATGAAACTTCTTTCTGTTCTGTGCATTCAACTAACAGAGTTGAACCTTACTTTTGATTGAGCCGTTCTGAAACACTCTTTCTGTAGAAACTGCAATTGGACATTCTGAGCGCTAGGAGGCCTATATTGGCTGAAAGAATGTCTACAAATAAAAACTACACAGAAGAATTGTGTGAAACTTCTTTCTGTTCTGTTTGTTCAACTAAAAGAGTTGAACCTTAGTTTTTATTGAGGCGTTCTGAAACACTATTTCTGTAGAAAATGCAAGTGGAGATTCGGAGCGCTAAGAGGGTAATAGTGGAAAAAGGAATGTCTCCAAATATAAACTACACAGAATCATTCTGTGAAACTTCTTTCTGATCTGTGCATTCAGCTAACAGAGTTAAACCATACTTTTGATTGAGCAGATCTGAACACTCTTTCTGTAGAAAATGCAACTGGACATTTGGAGCGCTAAGAGAGTAGTAGTGGAAAAAGGAATATATTCAAATATAAACTACACAGAAGCATTCTGTGAAACTTCTTTCTGATCTGAGCATTCAGCTAACAGAGTTAAACCATACTTTTGATTGAGCAGTTTTGAAACACTCTGTCTGTAGAAAATGCAACTGGACATTCGTAGCGCTAAGTGGGTAATAGTGGAAAAAAGAATATGTTCAAATATAAACTACACAGAAGCATTGTATGAAACTTCTTTCTGTTCTGTGCATTCAACTAACAGAGTTGAACCTTACTTTTGATTGAGCCTTTCTGAAACACTCTTTCTGTAGAAACTGCAATTGGACATTCTGAGCGCTAAGAGGCCTATAATGGGAAAAATAATATCTTCAAATAAAAACTACACGGAAGCATTGTGTGAAACTTATTTCTGATATGTTCATTAAGCTAACAGAGTTAAACCATACTTTTGATTGCGTAGTTCCGAACACTCTTTCTGTAGAAAATGCAAGTGGACATTCGGAGCGCTAAGAGGGTAATAGTGGAAAAAGGAATATATTCAAATATAAACTACACAGTAGCATTCTGTGAAAATTCTTTCTGTTCTGTGCATTCAACTAACAGAGTTGAACCTTACTTTTGATTGAGCCGTTCTGAAACACTCTTTCTGTAGAAACTGCAATTGGACATTCTGAGCGCTAGGAGGCCTATATTGGGAAAAAGAATGTCTACAAATAAAAACTACACAGAAGAATTGTGTGAAACTTCTTTCTGTTCTGTTTGTTCAACTAAAAGAGTTGAACCTTAGTTTTTATTGAGGCGTTCTGAAACACTCTTTCTGTAGAAAATGCAAGTGGAGATTCGGAGCGCTAAGAGGGTAATAGTGGAAAAAGGAATGTCTCCAAATATAAACTACACAGAATCATTCTGTGAAACTTCTTTCTGATCTGTGCATTCAGCTAACAGAGTTAAACCATACTTTTGATTGAGCAGATCTGAACACTCTTTCTGTAGAAAATGCAACTGGACATTTGGAGCGCTAAGAGAGTAGTAGTGGAAAAAGGAATATATTCAAATATAAACTACACAGAAGCATTCTGTGAAACTTCTTTCTGATCTGAGCA
Source organism: Symphalangus syndactylus (assembly GCF_028878055.3). Lineage (NCBI taxonomy): Eukaryota > Metazoa > Chordata > Mammalia > Primates > Hylobatidae > Symphalangus > Symphalangus syndactylus. The sequence continues at coordinate 4,140,380 of NC_072445.2, read as the reverse complement.
TTCAGCTAACAGAGTTAAACCATACTTTTGATTGAGCAGTTTTGAAACACTCTGTCTGTAGAAAATGCAACTGGACATTCGTAGTGCCAAGTGGGTAATAGTGGAAAAAATAATATGTTCAAATATAAACTACACAGAAGCATTGTATGAAACTTCTTTCTGTTCTGTGCATTCAAATAACAGAGTTGAACCTTACTTTTGATTGAGCCGTTCTGAAACACTCTTTCTGTAGAAACTGCAATTGGACATTCTGAGCGCTAGGAGGCCTATATTGAGAAAAAGAATGTCTACAAATAAAAACTACACAGAAGAATTGTGTGAAACTTCTTTCTGTTCTGTTTGTTCAACTAAAAGAGTTGAACCTTAGTTTTTATTGAGGCGTTCTGAAACACTCTTTCTGTAGAAAATGCAAGTGGAGATTCGGAGCGCTAAGAGGGTAATAGTGGAAAAAGGAATGTCTCCAAATATAAACTACACAGAATCATTCTGTGAAACTTCTTTCTGATCTGTGCATTCAGCTAACAGAGTTAAACCATACTTTTGATTGAGCAGATCTGAACACTCTTTCTGTAGAAAATGCAACTGGACATTTGGAGCGCTAAGAGAGTAGTAGTGGAAAAAGGAATATATTCAAATATAAACTACACAGAAGTATTCTGTGAAACTTCTTTCTGATCTGAGCATTCAGCTAACAGAGTTAAACCATACTTTTGATTGAGCAGTTTTGAAACACTCTGTCTGTAGAAAATGCAACTGGACATTCGTAGCGCTAAGTGGGTAATAGTGGAAAAAAGAATATGTTCAAATATAAACTACACAGAAGCATTGTATGAAACTTCTTTCTGTTCTGTGCATTCAACTAACAGAGTTGAACCTTACTTTTGATTGAGCCTTTCTGAAACACTCTTTCTGTAGAAAATGCAATTGGACATTCTGAGCGCTAACAGGCCTCTATTGGGTAAAATAATATCTTCAAATAAAAACTACACAGAAGCATTGTGTGAAACTTATTTCTGATATGTTCATTAAGCTAACAGAGTTAAACCATACTTTTGATTGCGCAGTTCTGAACACTCTTTCTGTAGAAAATGCAAGTGGACATTCGGAGCGCTAAGAGGGTAATAGTGGAAAAGGGAGTATATTCAAATATAAACTACACAATAGCATTCTGTGAAAATTCTTTCTGTTCTGTGCATTCAACTAACAGAGTTGAACCATACTTTTGATTGAGCTGTTCTGAAACACTCTTTCTGTAGAAACTGCAATTGGACATGCTAAGCGCTAAGAGGCCTACATTGGGAAAAAGAATATCTTCAAATAAAAACTACACAGATGCATTCTGTGAAACTTATTTCTGATCTGTAAATTCAGTTAACAGAGATAAAACATATTTTTGATTGAGCAGTTATGAAACACTCTTTTTGTAGAAAATGCAAGTGGAGATTCGGAGCGCTAAGAGGGTAATAGTGGAAAAAGGAATGTCTTCAAATATAAACTACACAGAATCATTCGGTGAAACTTCTTTCTGATCTGTGCATTCAGCTAACAGAGTTAAACCATACTTTTGATTGAGCAGATCTGAACACTCTTTCTGTAGAAAATGCAACTGGACATTTGGAGCGCTAAGAGCGTAGTAGTGGAAAAAGGAATATATTCAAATATAAACTACACAGAAGCATTCTGTGAAACTTCTTTCTGATCTGAGCATTCAGCTAACAGAGTTAAACAATACTTTTGATTGAGCAGTTTTGAAACACTCTGTCTGTAGAAAATGCAACTTGACATTCGTAGCGCTAAGTGGGTAATAGTGGAAAAAAGAATATGTTCAAATATAAACTACACAGAAGCATTGTATGAAACTTCTTTCTGTTCTGTGCTTTCAACTAACAGAGTTGAACCTTACTTTTGATTGAGCCGTTCTGAAACACTCTTTCTGTAGAAACTGCAATTGGACATTCTGAGCGCTAAGAGGCCTATATTGGGAAAAAGAATGTCTACAAATAAAAACTACACAGAAGAATTGTGTGAAACTTCTTTCTCTTCTGTTTGTTCAACTAAAAGAGTTGAACCTTAGTTTTGATTGAGCCGTTCTGAAACACTCTTTCTGTAGAAAATGCAAGTGGAGATTCGGAGCGCTAAGAGGGTAATAGTGGAAAAAGGAATGTCTCCAAATATAAACTACACAGAATCATCCTGTGAAACTTCTTTCTGATCTGTGCATTCAGCTAACAGAGTTAAACCATACTTTTGATTGAGCAGATCTGAACACTCTTTCTGTAGAAAATGCAACTGGACATTTGGGGCGCTAAGAGAGTAGTAGTGGAAAAAGAAATATATTCAAATATAAACTACACAGAAGCATTCTGTGAAACTTCTATCTGATCTGAGCATTCAGCCAACAGATTTAAACCATACTTTTGATTGAGCAGTTTTGAAACACTCTGTCTGTAGAAAATGCAACTGGACATTCTTAGCGCTAAGTGGGTAATAGTGGAAAAAAGAATATGTTCAAATATAAACTACACAGAAACATTGTATGAAACTTCTTTCTGTTCTGTGCATTCAACTAACAGAGTTGAACCTTACTTTTGATTGAGCCGTTCTGAAACACTCTTTCTGTAGAAACTGCAATTGGACATTCTGAGCACTAAGAGGCCTATATTGGGAAAAAGAATGTCTACAAATAAAAACTACACAGAAGAATTGTGTGAAACTTCTTTCTGTTCTGTTTGTTCAACTAAAAGAGTTGAACCTTAGTTTTGATTGAGCCGTTCTGAAACACTCTTTCTGTAGAAAATGCAAGTGGAGATTCGGAGCGCTAAGAGGGTAATAGTGGAAAAAGGAATGTCTCCAAATATAAACTACACAGAATCATTCGGTGAAACATCTTTCTGATCTGTGCATTCAGCTAACAGAGTTAAACCATACTTTTGATTGAGCAGATCTGAACACTCTTTCTGTAGATAATGCAACTGGACATTTGGAGCGCTAAGAGAGTAGTAGTGGAAAAAGGAATATATTCAAATATAAACTACACAGAAGCATTCTGTGAAACTTCTTTCTGATCTGAGCATTCAGCTAACAGAGTTAAACCATACTTTTGATTGAGCAGTTTTGAAACACTCTGTCTGTAGAAAATGCAACTGGACATTCGTAGCGCTAAGTGGGTAATAGTGGAAAAAAGAATATGTTCAAATATAAACTACACAGAAGCATTGTATGAAACATCTTTCTGTTCTGTGCATTCAACTAACAGAGTTGAACCTTACTTTTGTTTGAGCCTTTCTGAAACACTCTTTCTGTAGAAAGTGCAATTGGACATTCTGAGCGCTAAGAGGCCTCTATTGGGTAAAATAATATCTTCAAATAAAAACTACACAGAAGCATTTTGTGAAACTTATTTCTGATATGTTCATTAAGCTAACAGAGTTAAACCATACTTTTGATTGCGCAGTTCTGAACACTCTTTCTGTAGAAAATGCAAGTGGACATTCGGAGCGCTAAGAGGGTAATAGTGGAAAAAGGAGTATATTCAAATATAAACTACACAATAGCATTCTGTGAAAATTCTTTCTGTTCTGTGCATTCAACTAACAGAGTTGAACCTTACTTTTGATTGAGCCGTTCTGAAACACTCTTTCTGTAGAAACTGCAATTGGACATGATAAGCGCTAAGAGGCCTACATTGGGAAAAAGAATATCTTCAAATAAAAACTACACAGATGCATTCTGTGAAACTTATTTCTGATCTGTAAATTCAGTTAACAGAGATAAAACATATTTTTGATTGAGCAGTTATGAAACACTCTTTTTGTAGAAAATGGAAGTGGAGATTCGGAGCGCTAAGAGGGTAATAGTGGAAAAAGGAATGTCTTCAAATATAAACTACACAGAATCATTCGGTGAAACTTCCTTCTGATCTGTGCATTCAGCTAACAGAGTTAAACCATACTTTTGATTGAGCAGATCTGAACACTCTTTCTGTAGAAAATGCAACTGGACATTTTGAGCGCTAAGAGCGTAGTAGTGGAAAAAGGAATATATTCAAATATAAACTACACAGAAGCATTCTGTGAAACTTCTTTCTGATCTGAGCATTCAGCTAACAGAGTTAAACCATACTTTTGATTGAGCAGTTTTGAAACACTCTGTCTGTAGAAAATGCAACTGGACATTCGTAGCGCTAAGTGGGTAATAGTGGAAAAAAGAATATGTTCAAATATAAACTACACAGAAGCATTGTATGAAACTTCTTTCTGTTCTGTGCATTCAACTAACAGAGTTGAACCTTACTTTTGATTGAGCCGTTCTGAAACACTCTTTCTGTAGAAACTGCAATTGGACATTCTGAGCGCTAGGAGGCCTATATTGGGAAAAAGAATGTCTACAAATAAAAACTACACAGAAGAATTGTGTGAAACTTCTTTCTGTTCTGTTTGTTCAACTAAAAGAGTTGAACTTTAGTTTTGATTGAGCCGTTCTGAAACACTCTTTCTGTAGAAACTGCAATTGGACATTCTGAGCGCTAGGAGGCCTATATTGGGAAAAAGAATGTCTACAAATAAAAAGTACACAGAAGAATTGTGTGAAACTTCTTTCTGTTCTGTTTGTTCAACTAAAAGAGTTGAACCTTAGTTTTGATTGAGCCGTTCTGAAACAGTCTTTCTGTAGAAAATGCAAGTGGAGATTCGGAGCGCTAAGAGGGTAATAGTGGAAAAAGGAATATATTCAAATATAAACTACACAGTAGCATTCTGTGAAAATTCTTTCTGTTCTGTGCATTCAACTAACAGAGTTGAACCTTACTTTTGATTGAGCCGTTCTGAAACACTCTTTCTGTAGAAACTGCAATTGGACATGCTGAGCGCTTAGAGGCCTACATTGGGAAAATGAATATCTTCAAATAAAAACTACACAGATGCATTCTGTGAAACTTATTTCTGATCTGTAAATTCAGTTAACAGAGATAAAACATATTTTTGATTGAGCAGTTATGAAAAACTCTTTTTGTAGAAAATGCAAGTGGAGATTCGGAGCGCTAAGATGGTAATAGTGGAAAAAGGAATGTCTTCAAATATAAACTACACAGAATCATTCGGTGAAACTTCTTTCTGATCTGTGCATTCAGCTAACAGAGTTAAACCATACTTTTGATTGAGCAGATCTGAACACTCTTTCTGTAGAAAATGCAACTGGACATTTGGAGTGCTGAGAGTAGTAGTGGAAAAAGGAATATATTCAAATATAAACTACACAGAAGCATTCTGTGAAACTTCTTTCTGATCTGAGCATTCAGCTAACAGAGTTAAACCATACTTTTGATTGAGCAGTTTTGAAACACTCTGTCTGTAGAAAATTCAACTGGACATTCGTAGCGCTAAGTGGGTAATAGTGGAAAAAAGAATATGTTCAAATATAAACTACACAGAAGCATTGTATGAAACTTCTTTCTGTTCTGTGCATTCAACTAACAGAGTTGAACCTTACTTTTGATTGAGCCATTCTGAAACACTCTTTCTGTAGAAACTGCAATTGGACATTCTGAGCGCTAGGAGGCCTATATTGGGAAAAAGAATGTCTACAAATAAAAACTACACAGAAGAATTGTGTGAAACTTCTTTCTGTTCTGTTTGTTCAACTAAAAGAGTTGAACCTTAGTTTTGATTGAGCCGTTCTGAAACAGTCTTTCTTTAGAAAATGCAAGTGGAGATTCGGAGCGCTAAGAGGGTAATAGTGGAAAAAGGAATGTCTCCAAACATAAACTACACAGAATCATTCTGTGAAACTTCTTTCTGATCTGTGCATTCAGCTAACAGAGTTAAACCATACTTTTGATTGAGCAGATCTGAACACTCTTTCTGTAGAAAATGCAACTGGACATTTGGAGCGCTAAGAGCGTAGTAGTGGAAAAAGGAATATATTCAAATATAAACTACACAGAAACATTCTGTGAAACTTCTATCTGATCTGAGCATTCAGCCAACAGAGTTAAACCATACTTTTGATTGAGCAGTTTTGAAACACTCTGTCTGTAGAAAATGCAACTGGACATTCGTAGCACTAAGTGGGTAATAGTGGAAAAAAGAATATGTTCAAATATAAATTACACAGAAGCATTGTATGAAACTTCTTTCTGTTCTGTGCATTCAACTAACAGAGTTGAACCTTACTTTTGATTGAGCCTTTCTGAAACACTCTTTCTGTAGAAACTGCAATTGGACATTCTGAGCGCTAAGAGGCCTCTATTGGGTAAAATAATATCTTCAAATAAAAACTACACAGAAGCATTGTGTGAAACTTATTTCTGATATGTTCATTAAGCTAACAGAGTTAAACCATACTTTTGATTGCGCAGTTCTGAACACTCTTTCTGTAGAAAATGCAAGTGGACATTCGGAGCGCTAAGAGGGTAATAGTGGAAAAAGGAGTATATTCAAATATAAACTACACAATAGCATTCTGTGAAAATTCTTTCTGTTCTGTGCATTCAACTAACAGAGTTGAACCTTACTTTTGATTGAGCCGTTCTGAAACACTCTTTCTGTAGAAACTGCAATTGGACATGCTAAGCGCTAAGAGGCCTACATTGGGAAAAAGAATATCTTCAAATAAAAACCACACAGATGCATTCTGTGAAACTTATTTCTGATCTGTAAATTCAGTTAACAGAGATAAAACATATTTTTGATTGAGCAGTTATGAAACACTCTTTTTGTAGAAAACGCAAGTGGAGATTCGGAGCGCTAAGTGTGTAATAGTGGAAAAAGGAATGTCTTCAAATATAAACTACACAGAATCATTCGGTGAAACTTCTTTCTGATCTGTGCATTCAGCTAACAGAGTTGAACCATACTTTTGATTGAGCAGATCTGAACACTCTTTCTGTAGAAAATGCAACTGGACATTTGGAGCGCTAAGAGCGTAGTAGTGGAAAAAGGAATATATTCAAATATAAACTACACAGAAGCATTCTGTGAAACTTCTTTCTGATCTGAGCATTCAGCTAACAGAGTTAAACCATACTTTTGATTGAGCAGTTTTGAAACACTCTGTCTGTAGAAAATGCAACTGGACATTCGTAGCGCTAAGTGGGTAATAGTGGAAAAAAGAATATGTTCAAATATAAACTACACAGAGGCATTGTATGAAACTTCTTTCTGTTCTGTGCATTCAACTAACAGAGTTGAACCTTACTTTTGATTGAGCCGTTCTGAAACACTCTTTCTGTAGAAACTGCAATTGGACATTCTGAGCGCTAGGAGGCCTATATTGGGAAAAAGAATGTCTACAAATAAAAACTACACAGAAGAATTGTGTGAAACTTCTTTCTGTTCTGTTTGTTCAACTAAAAGAGTTGAACCTTAGTTTTGATTGAGCCGTTCTGAAACAGTCTTTCTGTAGAAAATGCAAGTGGAGATTCGGAGCGCTAAGAGGGTAATAGTGGAAAAAGGAATGTCTCCAAATATAAACTACACAGAATCATTCTGTGAAACTTCTTTCTGATCTGTGCATTCAGCTAACAGAGTTAAACCATACTTTTGATTGAGCAGATCTGAACACTCTTTCTGTAGAAAATGCAACTGGACATTTGGAGCGCTAAGAGAGTAGAAGTGGAAAAAGGAATATATTCAAATATAAACTACACAGAAGCATTCTGTGAAACTTCTTTCTGATCTGAGCATTCAGCTAACAGAGTTAAACCATACTTTTGATTGAGCAGTTTTTAAACACTCTGTCTGTAGAAAATGCAACTGGACATTCGTAGCGCTAAGTGGGTAATAGTGGAAAAAAGAATATGTTCAAATATAAACTACACAGAAGCATTGTATGAAACTTCTTTCTGTTCTGTGCATTCAACTAACAGAGTTGAACCTTACTTTTGATTGAGCCGTTCTGAAACACTCTTTCTGTAGAAACTGCCATTGGACATTCTGAGCGCTAAGAGGCCTATATTGGGAAAACAATGTCTAAAAATAAAAACTACACAGAAGAATTGTGTGAAACTTCTTTCTGTTCTGTTTGCTCAACTAAAAGAGTTGAACCTTAGTTTTGATTGAGCCGTTCTGAAACACTCTTTCTGTAGAAAATGCAAGTGGAGATTCGGAGCGCTATGAGGGTAATAGTGGAAAAAGGAATGTCTCCAAATATAAACTACACAGAATAATTCTGTGAAACTTCTTTCTGATCTGTGCTTTCAGCTAACAGAGTTAAACCATACTTTTGATTGAGCAGATCTGAACACTCTTTCTGTAGAAAATGCAACTGGACATTTGGAACGCTAAGAGAGTAGTAGTGGAAAAAGTAATATATTCAAATATAAACTACACAGAAGCATTCTGTGAAACTTCTTTCTGATCTGAGCATTCAGCTAACAGAGTTAAACCATACTTTTGATTGAGCAGTTTTGAAACACTCTGTCTGTAGAAAATGCAACTGGACATTCGTAGCGCTAAGTGGGTAATAGTGGAAAAAAGAATATGTTCAAATATAAACTACACAGAAGCATTGTATGAAACTTCTTTCTGTTCTGTGCATTCAACTAACAGAGTTGAACCTTACTTTTGATTGAGCCTTTCTGAAACACTCTTTCTGTAGAAACTGGAATTGGACATTCTGAGCGCTAAGAGGCCTCTATTGGGAAAAATAATATCTTCAAATAAAAACTACACAGAAGCATTGTGTGAAACTTATTTCTGATATGTTCATTAAGCTAACAGAGTTAAACCATACTTTTGATTGCGCAGTTCTGAACACTCTTTCTGTAGAAAATGCAAGTGGACATTCGGAGCGCTAAGAGGTTAATAGTGGAAAAAGGAGTATATTCAAATATAAACTACACAATAGCGTTCTGTGAAAATTCTTTCTGTTCTGTGCATTCAACTAACAGAGTTGAACCTTACTTTTGATTGAGTCGTTCTGAAACACTCTTTCTGTAGAAATTGCAATTGGACTTGCTAAGCGCTAAGAGGCCTACATTGGGAAAAAGAATATCTTCAAATAAAAACTACACAGATGCATTCTGTGAAACTTATTTCTGATCTGTAAATTCAGTTAACAGAGATAAAACATATTTTTGATTGAGCAGTTATGAAACACTCTTTCTGTAGATAATGCAAGTGGAGATTCGGAGCGCTAAGAGGGTAATAGTGGAAAAAGGAATGTCTCCAAATATAAACTACACAGAATCATTCTGTGAAACTTCTTTCTGATCTGTGCATTCAGCTAACAGAGTTAAACCATACTTTTGATTGAGCAGATCTGAACACTCTTTCTGTAGAAAATGCAACTGGACATTTGGAGCGCTAAGAGAGTAGTATTGGAAAAAGGAATATATTCAAATATAAACTACACAGAAGCATTCTGTGAAACTTCTTTCTGATCTGAGCATTCAGCTAACAGAGTTAAACCATACTTTTGATTGAGCAGTTTTGAAACACTCTGTCTGTAGAAAATGCAACTGGACATTCGTAGCGCTAAGTGGGTAATAGTGGAAAAAAGTATATGTTCAAATATAAACTACACAGAAGCATTGTATGAAACTCCTTTCTGTTCTGTGCATTCAACTAACAGAGTTGAACCTTACTTTTGATTGAGCCGTTCTGAAACACTCTTTCTGTAGAAATTGCAATTGGACATTCTGAGAGCTAAGAGGCCTATATTGGGAAATAGAATGTCTACAAATAAAAACTACACAGAAGAATTGTGTGAAACTTCTTTCTGTTCTGTTTGTTCAACTAAAAGAGTTGAACCTTAGTTTTGATTGAGCCGTTCTGAAACACTCTTTCTGTAGAAAATGCAAGTGGAGATTCGGAGCGCTAAGAGGGTAATAGTGGAAAAAGGAATGTCTCCAAATATAAACTACACAGAATCATCCTGTGAAACTTCTTTCTGATCTGTGCAATCAGTTAACAGAGTTAAACCATACTTTTGATTGAGCAGATCTGAACACTCTTTCTGTAGAAAATGCAACTGGACATTTGGGGCGCTAAGAGAGTAGTAGTGGAAAAAGGAATATATTCAAATATAAACTACACAGAAGCATTCTGTGAAACCTCTTTCTGATCTGAGCATTCAGCCAACAGAGTTAAACCATACTTTTGATTGAGCAGTTTTGAAACACTCTGTCTGTAGAAAATGCAACTGGACATTCGTAGCGCTAAGTGGGTAATAGTGGAAAAAAGAATATGTTCAAATATAAACTACACAGAAGCATTGTATGAAACTTCTTTCTGTTCTGTGCATTCAACTAACAGAGTTGAACCTTACTTTTGATTGAGCCGTTCTGAAACACTCTTTCTGTAGAAACGGCAATTGGACATTCTGAGCGCTAAGAGGCCTATATTGGGAAAAAGAATGTCTACAAATAAAAACTAGACAGAAGAATTGTGTGAAAATTCTTTCTGTTCTGTTTGTTCAACTAAAAGAGTTGAACCTTAGTTTTGATTGAGCCGTTCTGAAACACTCTTTCTGTAGAAAATGCAAGTGGAGATTCGGAGCGCTAAGAGGGTAATAGTGGAAAAAGGAATGTCTCCAAATATAAACTACACAGAATCATTCGGTGAAACTTCTTTCTGATCTGTGCATTCAACTAACAGAGTTAAACCATACTTTTGATTGAGCAGATCTGAACACTCTTTCTGTAGATAATGCAACTGGACATTTGGAGCGCTAAGAGAGTAGTAGTGGAAAAAGGAATATATTAAAATATAAACTACACAGAAGCATTCTGTGAAAGTTCTTTCTGATCTGAGCATTCAGCTAACAGAGTTAAACCATACTTTTGATTGAGCAGTTTTGAAACACTCTGTCTGTAGAAAATGCAACTGGACATTCGTAGCACTAAGTGGGTAATAGTGGAAAAAAGAATATGTTCAAATATAAACTACACAGAAGCATTGTATGAAACTTCTTTCTGTTCTGTGCATTCAACTAACAGAGTTGAACCTTACTTTTGATTGAGCCTTTCTGAAACACTCTTTCTGTAGAAACTGCAATTGGACATTCTGAGCGCTAAGAGGCCTATATTGGGAAAAATAATATCTTCAAATAAAAACTACACAGAAGCATTGTGTGAAACTTATTTCTGATATGTTCATTAAGCTAACAGAGTTAAACCATACTTTTGATTGCGCAGTTCTGAACACTCTTTCTGTAGAAAATGCAAGTGGACATTCCTAGCGCTAAGAGGGTAATAGTGGAAAAAGGAATATATTCAAATATAAACTACACAGTAGCATTCTGTGAAAATTCTTTCTGTTCTGTGCATTCAACTAACAGAGTTGAACCTTACTTTTGATTGAGCCGTTCTGAAACACTCTTTCTGTAGAAACTGCAATTGGACATGCTAAGCGCTAAGAGGCCTACATTGGGAAAATGAATATCTTCAAATAAAAACTACACAGATGCATTCTGTGAAACTTATTTCTGATCTGTAAATTCAGTTAACAGAGATAAAACATATTTTTGATTGAGCAGTTATGAAACACTCTTTTTGTAGAAAATGCAAGTGGAGATTCGGAGCGCTAAGAGGGTAATAGTGGAAAAAGGAATGTCTTCAAATATAAACTACACAGAATCATTCGGTGAAACTTACTTCTGATCTGTGCATTCAGCTAACAGAGTTAAACCATACTTTTGATTGAGCAGATCTGAACACTCTTTCTGTAGAAAATGCAACTGGACATTTGGAGCGCTAAGAGCGTAGTAGTGGAAAAAGGAATATATTCAAATATAAACTACACAGAAGAATTCTGTGAAACTTCTTTCTGATCTGAGCATTCAGCTAACAGAGTTAAACCATACTTTTGATTGAGCAGTTTTGAAACACTCTGTCTGTAGAAAATGCAACTGGACATTCGTAGCGCTAAGTGGGTAATAGTGGAAAAAAGAATATGTTCAAATATAAACTACACAGAAGCATTGTATGAAACTCCTTTCTGTTCTGTGCATTCAACTAACAGAGTTGAACCTTACTTTTGATTGGGCCGTTCTGAAACACTCTTTCTGTAGAAACTGCAATTGGACATTCTGAGCGCTAAGAGGCCTATATTGGGAAAAAGAATGTCTACAAATAAAAACTACACAGAAGAATTGTGTGAAACTTCTTTCTGTTCTGTTTGTTCAACTAAAAGAGTTGAACCTTAGTTTTGATTGAGCCGTTCTGAAACACTCTTTCTGTAGAAAATGCAAGTGGAGATTCGGAGCGCTAAGAGGGTTATAGTGGAAAAAGGAATGTCTCCAAATATAAACTACACAGAATCATCCTGTGAAACTTGTTTCTGATCTGTGCATTCAGCTAACAGAGTTAAACCATACTTTTGATTGAGCAGATCTGAACACTCTTTCTGTAGAAAATGCAACTGGACATTTGGGGCGCTAAGAGAGTAGTAGTGGAAAAAGGAATATATTCAAATATAAACTACACAGAAGCATTCTGTGAAACTTCTTTCTGATCTGAGCATTCAGCCAACAGAGTTAAACCATACTTTTGATTGAGCAGTTTTGAAACACTCTGTCTGTAGAAAATGCAACTGGATATTCGTAGCGCTAAGTGGGTAATAGTGGATAAAAGAATATGTTCAAATATAAACTACACAGAAGCATTGTATGAAACTTCTTTCTGTTCTGTGCTTTCAACTAACAGAGTTGAACCTTACTTTTGATTGAGAATTTCTGAAACACTCTTTCTGTAGAAACTGCAATTGGACATTCTGAGCGCTAAGAGGCCTATATTGGGAAAAAGAATGTCTACAAATAAAAACTACACAGAAGAATTGTGTGAAACTTCTTTCTGTTCTGTTTGTTCAACTAAAAGAGTTGAACCTTAGTTTTGATTGAGCCGTTCTGAAACACTCTTTCTGTAGAAAATGCAAGTGGAGATTCGGAGCGCTAAGAGGGTAATAGTGGAAAAAGGAATGTCTCCAAATATAAACTACACAGAATCATTCGGTGAAACTTCTTTCTGATCTGTGCATTCAACTAACAGATTTAAACCATACTTTTGATTGAGCAGATCTGAACACTCTTTCTGTAGAAAATGCAACTGGACATTTGGAGCGCAAAGAGCGTAGTAGTGGAAAAAGGAATATATTCAAACATAAACTACACAGGAGCATTCTGTGAAACTTCTTTCTGATCTGAGCATTCAGCTAACAGAGTTAAACCATACTTTTGATTGAGCAGTTTTGAAACACTCCGTCTGTAGAAAATGCAACTGGACATTCGTAGCGCTAAGTGGGTAATAGTGGAAAAAAGAATATGTTCAAATATAAACTACACAGAAGCATTGTATGAAACTTCTTTCTATTCTGTGCATTCAACTAACAGAGTTGAACATTACATTTGATTGAGCCGTTCAGAAACACTCTTTATGTAGAAACTGCAATTGGACATTCTGAGCGCTAGGAGGCCTATATTGTGAAAAAGAATGTCTACAACTAAAAACTACACAGAAGAATTGTGTGAAACTTCTTTCTGTTCTGTTTGTTCAACTAAAAGAGTTGAACCTTAGTTTTGATTGAGCCGTTCTGAAACACTCTTTCTGAAGAAAATGCAAGTGGAGATTCGGAGCGCTCAGAGGGTAATAGTGGAAAAAGGAATGTCTCCAAATATAAACTACACAGAATCATTCTGTGAAACTTCTTTCTGATCTGTGCATTCAGCTAACAGAGTTAAACCATACTTTTGATTGAGCAGATCTTAACACTCTTTCTGTAGAAAATGCAACTGGACATTTGGAGCGCTAAGAGCGTAGTAGTGGAAAAAGTATATATTCAAATATAAACTACACAGAAGCATTCTGTGAAACTTCTTTCTGATCTGAGCATTCAGCTAACAGAGTTAAACCATACTTTTGATTGAGCAGTTTTGAAACACTCTGTCTGTAGAAAATGCAACTGGACATTCGTAGCGCTAATTGGGTAATAGTGGAAAAAAGAATATGTTCAAATATAAACTACACAGAAGCATTGTATGAAACTTCTTTCTGTTCTGTGCATTCAACTAACAGAGTTGAACCTTACTTTTGATTGAGCCGTTCTGAAACACTCTTTCTGTAGAAACTGCAATTGGACATTCTGAGCGCTAAGAGGCCTATATTGGGAAAAAGAATGTCTACAAATAAAACCTACACAGAAGAATTGTGTGAAACTTCTTTCTTTTCTGTTTGTTCAACATAAAAGTTGAACCTTAGTTTTGATTGAGCCGTTCTGAAACACTCTTTCTGTAGAAAATGCAAGTGGAGATTCGGAGCGATAAGAGGGTACTAGTGGAAAAAGGAATGTCTCCAAATATAAACTACACAGAATCATTCTGTGAAACTTCTTTCTGATCTGTGCATTCAGCTAACAGAGTTAAACCATACTTTTGATTGAGCAGATCTGAACACTCTTTCTGTAGAAAATGCAACTGGACATTTTGAGCGCTAAGAGAGTAGTAGTGGAAAAAGGAATATATTCAAATATAAACTACAGAGAAGCATTGTATGAAACTTATTTCTGTTCTGTGCATTCAAGTAACAGAGTTGAACCTTACTTTTGATTGAGCCTTTCTGAAACACTCTTTCTGTAGAAACTGCAATTGGACATTCCTAGCGCTAAGTGGGTAATAGTGGAAAAAAAATATTTTCAAATATAAACTACACAGAAGCATTGTATGAAACTTCTTTCTGTTCTGTGCATTCAACTAACAGAGTTGAACCTTACTTTTGATTGAGCCGTTCTGAAACACTGTTTCTGTAGAAACTGCAATTGGACATTCTGAGCGCTAAGAGGCCTATATTGGGAAAAAGAATGTCTACAAATAAAAACTACACAGAAGAATTGTGTGAAACTTCTTTCTGTTCTGTTTGTTCAACTAAAAGAGTTGAAACTTAGATTTGATTGAGCCGTTCTGAAACACTCTTTCTGTAGAAAATGCAAGTGGAGATTCGGAGCGCTAAGAGGGTAATAGTGGAAAAAGGAATGTCTCCAAATATAAACTACACACAATCATTCTGTGAAACTTCTTTCTGATCTGTGCATTCAGCTAACAGAGTTAAACCATACTTATGATTGAGCAGATCTGAACACTCTTTCTGTAGAAAATGCAACTGGACATTTGTAGCGCTAAGAGAGTAGTAGTGGAAAAAGGAATATATTCAAATATAAACTACACAGAAGCATTCTGTGAAACTTCTTTCTGATATGAGCATTCAGCAAACAGAGTTAAACCATACTTTTGATTGAGCAGTTTTGAAACACTCTGTCTGTAGAAAATGCAACTGGACATTCGTAGCGCTAAGTGGGTAATAGTGGAAAAAAGAATATGTTCAAATATAAACTACACAGAAGCATTGTATGAAACTTCTTTCTGTTCTGTGCATTCAACTAACAGAGTTGAACCTTACTTTTGATTGAGCCTTTCTGAAACACTCTTTCTGTAGAAACTGCAATTGGACATTCTGAGCGCTAAGTGGCCTATATTGGGAAAAATAATATCTTCAAATAAAAACTACACAGAAGCATTGTGTGAAACTTATTCCTGATATGTTCATTAAGCTAACAGAGTTAAACCATACTTTTGATTGCGCAGTTCTGAACACTCTTTCTGTAGAAAATGCAAGTGGAGATTCGGAGCGCTAAGAGGGTAATAGTGGAAAAAGGAATGTCTCCAAATATAAACTACACAGAATCATTCTGTGAAACTTCTTTCTGATCTGTGCATTCAGCTAACAGAGTTAAACCATACTTTTGATTGAGCAGATCTGAACACTCTTTCTGTAGAAAATGCAACTGGACATTTGGAGCGCTAAGAGAGTAGTAGTGGAAAAAGGAATATATTCAAATATAAACTACACAGAAACATTCTGTGAAACTACTTTCTGATCTGAGAATTCAGCAAACAGAGTTAAACCATACTTTTGATTGAGCAGTTTTGAAACACTCTGTCTGTAGAAAATGCAACTGGACATTCGTAGCGCTAAGTGGGTAATAGTGGAAAAAAGAATATGTTCAAATATAAACTACACAGAAGCATTGTATGAAACTTCTTTCTGTTCTGTGCATTCAACTAACAGAGTTGAACCTTACTTTTGATTGAGCCGTTCTGAAACACTCTTTCTGTAGAAACTGCAATTGGACATGCTAAGCGCTAAGAGGCCTACATTGGGAAAAAGAATATCTTCAAATAAAAACTACACAGATGCATTCTGTGAAACTTATTTCTGATCTGTAAATTCAGTTAACAGAGATAAAACATATTTTTGATTGAGCAGTTATGAAACACTCTTTTTGTAGAAAATGCAAGTGGAGATTCGGAGCGCTAAGAGGGTACTAGTGGAAAAAGGAATGTCTTCAAATATAAACTATACAGAAGCATTGTATGAAACTTCTTTCTGTTCTGTGCATTCAACTAACAGAGTTGAACCTTACTTTTGATTGAGCCGTTCGGAAACACTCTTTCTGTAGAAAATGCAATTGGACATTCTGAGCGCTAGGAGGCCTATATTGGGAAAAAGAATGTCTACAAATAAAAACTACACAGAAGAATTGTGTGAAACTGCTTTCTGTTCTGTTTGTTCAACTAAAAGAGTTGAACCTTAGTTTTTATTGAGCCGTTCTGAAACACTCTTTCTGTAGAAAATGCAAGTGGAGATTCGGAGAGCTAAGAGGGTAATAGTGGAAAAAGGAATGTCTCCAAATATAAACTACACAGAATCATTCTGTGAAACTTCTTTCTGATCTGTGCATTCAGCTAACAGAGTTAAACCATACTTTTGATTGAGCAGATCTGAACACTCTTTCTGTAGAAAATGCAACTGGACGATTGGAGCGCTAAGAGAGTAGTAGTGGAAAAAGGAATATATTCAAATATAAACTACACAGAAGCATTCTGTGAAACTTCTTTCTGATATGAGCATTCAGCTAACAGAGTTAAACCATACTTTTGATTGAGCAGTTTTGAAACACTCTGTCTGTAGAAAATGCAACTGGACATTCGTAGCGCTAAGTAGGTAATAGTGGAAAAAAGAATATGTTCAAATATAAACTACACAGAAGCATTGTATGAAACTTCTTTCTGTTCTGTGCATTCAACTAACAGAGTTGAACCTTACTTTTGATTGAGCCTTTCTGAAACACTCTTTCTGTAGAAACTGCAATTGGACATTCTGAGCGCTAAGAGGCCTCTATTGGGAAAAATAATATCTTCAAATAAAAACTACACAGAAGCATTGTGTGAAACTTATTTCTGATATGTTCATTAAGCTAACAGAGTTAAACCATACTTTTGATTGCGCAGTTCTGAACACTCTTTCTGTAGAAAATGCAAGTGGACATTCAGAGCGCTAAGAGGGTAATAGTGGAAAAAGGAATATATTCAAATATAAACTACACAGTAGCATTCTGTGAAAATTCTTTCTGTTATGTGCATTCAACTAACAGAGTTGAACCTTACTTTTGATTGAGCCGTTCTGAAACACTCTTTCTGTAGAAACTGCAATTGGACATGCTAAGCGCTTAGAGGCCTACATTGGGAAAAAGAATATCTTCAAATAAAAACTACACAGATGCATTCTGTGAAACTTATTTCTGATCTGTAAAATCAGTTAACAGAGATAAAACATATTTTTGATTGAGCAGTTATGAAACACTCTTTTTGTAGAAAATGCAAGTGGAGATTCGGAGCGCTAAGACGGTAATAGTGGAAAAAGGAATGTCTTCAAATATAAACTACACAGAATCATTCGGTGAAACATCTTTCTGATCTGTGCATTCAGCTAACAGAGTTAAACCATACTTTTGATTGAGCAGATCTGAACACTCTTTCTGTAGAAAATGCAACTGGACATTTGGAGCGCAAAGAGCGTAGTAGTGGAAAAAGGAATATATTCAAACATAAACTACACAGGAGCATTCTGTGAAACTTCTTTCTGATCTGAGCATTCAGCTAACAGAGTTAAACCATACTTTTGATTGAGCAGTTTTGAAACACTCCGTCTGTAGAAAATGCAACTGGACATTCGTAGCGCTAAGTGGGTAATAGTGGAAAAAAGAATATGTTCAAATATAAACTACACAGAGGCATTGTATGAAACTTCTTTCTATTCTGTGCATTCAACTAACAGAGTTGAACATTACATTTGATTGAGCCGTTCAGAAACACTCTTTATGTAGAAACTGCAATTGGACATTCTGAGCGCTAGGAGGCCTATATTGTGAAAAAGAATGTCTACAACTAAAAACTACACAGAAGAATTGTGTGAAACTTCTTTCTGTTCTGTTTGTTCAACTAAAAGAGTTGAACCTTAGTTTTGATTGAGCCGTTCTGAAACACTCTTTCTGTAGAAAATGCAAGTGGAGATTCGGAGCGCTCAGAGGGTAATAGTGGAAAAAGGAATGTCTCCAAATATAAACTACACAGAATCATTCTGTGAAACTTCTTTCTGATCTGTGCATTCAGCTAACAGAGTTAAACCATACTTTTGATTGAGCAGATCTGAACACTCTTTCTGTAGAAAATGCAACTGGACATTTGGAGCGCTAAGAGCGTAGTAGTGGAAAAAAAATATATTCAAATATAAACTACACAGAAGCATTCTGTGAAACTTCTTTCTGATCTGAGCATTCAGCTAACAGAGTTAAACCATACTTTTGATTGAGCAGTTTTGAAACACTCTGTCTGTAGAAAATGCAACTGGACATTCGTAGGGCTAAGTGGGTAATAGTGGAAAAAAGAATATGTTCAAATATAAACTACACAGAAGCATTGTATGAAACTTCTTTCTGTTCTGTGCATTCAACTAACAGAGTTGAACCTTACTTTTGATTGAGCCTTTCTGAAACACTCTTTCTGTAGAAACTGCAGTTGTACATTCTGAGCGCTAAGAGGCCTCTATTGGGAAAAATAATATCTTCAAATAAAAACTACACAGAAGCATTGTGTGAAACTTATTTCTGATATGTTCATTAAGCTAACCGAGTTAAACCATACTTTTGATTGCGCATTTCTGAACACTCTTTCTGTAGAAAATGCAAGTGGACATTCGGAGCGCTAAGTGGGTAATAGTGGAAAAAGGAATATATTCAAATATAAACTACACAGTAGCATTCTGTGAAAATTCTTTCTGTTCTGTGCATTCAACTAACAGATTTGAACCTTACTTTTGATTGAGCCGTTCTGAAACACTCTTTCTGTAGAAACTGCAATTGGACATGCTAAGCGCTAAGAGGCCTACATTGGGAAAAAGAATATCTTCAAATAAAAACTACACAGATGCATTCTGTGAAACATATTTCTGATCTGTAAATTCAGTTAACAGAGATAAAACATATTTTTGATTGAGCAGTTATGAAACACTCTTTTTGTAGAAAATGCAAGTGGAGATTCGGAGCGCTAAGAGGGTATTAGTGGAAAAAGGAATGTCTCCAAATATAAACTACACAGAATCATTCTGTGAAACTTCTTTCTGATCTGTGCATTCAGCTAACAGAGTTAAAACATACTTTTGATTGAGCAGATCTGAACACTCTTTCTGTAGAAAATGCAACTGGACATTTGGAGCGCTAAGAGCGTAGTAGTGGAAAAAGGAATATATTCAAATATAAACTACATAGAAGCATTCTGTGAAACTTCTTTCTGATCTGAGCATTCAGCTAACAGAGTTAAACCATACTTTTGATTGAGCAGTTTTGAAACACTCTGTCTGTAGAAAATGCAACTGGACATTCGTAGCGCTAAGTGGGTAATAGTGGAAAAAAGAATATGTTCAAATATAAACTACACAGAAGCATTGTATGAAACTTCTTTCTGTTCTGTGCATTCAACTATCAGAGTTGAACCTTACTTTTGATTGAGCCGTTCTGAAACACTCTTTCTGTAGAAACTGCAATTGGACATTCTGAGCTCTAAGAGGCCTATATTGGGAAAAAGAATGTCTACAAATAAAAACTACACAGAAGAATTGTGTGAAACTTCTTTCTGTTCTGTTTGTTCAACTAAAGAGTTGAACCTTAGTTTTGATTGAGCTGTTCTGAAACACTCTTTCTGTAGAAAATGCAAGTGGAGATTCGGAGCGCTAAGAGGGTAATAGTGGAAAAAGGAATGTCTCCAAATATAAACTACACAGAATCATTCTGTGAAACTTCTTTCTGATCTGTGCATTCAGCTAACAGAGTTAAACCATACTTTTGATTGAGCAGATCTGAACTCTCTTTCTGTAGAAAATGCAACTGGACATTTGGAGCGCAAAGAGCGTAGTAGTGGAAAAAGGAATATATTCAAATATAAACTACACAGGAGCATTCTGTGAAACTTCTTTCTGATCTGAGCATTCAGCTAACAGAGTTAAACCATACTTTTGATTGAGCAGTTTTGAAACACTCCGTCTGTAGAAAATGCAACTGGACATTCGTAGCGCTAAGTGGGTAATAGTGGAAAAAAGAATATGTTCAAATATAAACTACACAGAAGCATTGTATGAAACTTCTTTCTATTCTGTGCATTCAACTAACAGAGTTGAACATTACATTTGATTGAGCCGTTCAGAAACACTCTTTATGTAGAAACTGCAATTGGACATTCTGAGCGCTAGGAGGCCTATATTGTGAAAAAGAATGTCTACAACTAAAAACTACACAGAAGAATTGTGTGAAACTTCTTTCTGTTCTGTTTGTTCAACTAAAAGAGTTGAACCTTAGTTTTGATTGAGCCGTTCTGAAACACTCTTTCTGTAGAAAATGCAAGTGGAGATTCGGAGCGCTCAGAGGGTAATAGTGGAAAAAGGAATGTCTCCAAATATAAACTACACAGAATCATTCTGTGAAACTTCTTTCTGATCTGTGCATTCAGCTAACAGAGTTAAACCATACTTTTGATTGAGCAGATCTGAACACTCTTTCTGTAGAAAATGCAACTGGACATTTGGAGCGCTAAGAGCGTAGTAGTGGAAAAAAAATATATTCAAATATAAACTACACAGAAGCATTCTGTGAAACTTCTTTCTGATCTGAGCATTCAGCTAACAGAGTTAAACCATACTTTTGATTGAGCAGTTTTGAAACACTCTGTCTGTAGAAAATGCAACTGGACATTCGTAGGGCTAAGTGGGTAATAGTGGAAAAAAGAATATGTTCAAATATAAACTACACAGAAGCATTGTATGAAACTTCTTTCTGTTCTGTGCATTCAACTAACAGAGTTGAACCTTACTTTTGATTGAGCCTTTCTGAAACACTCTTTCTGTAGAAACTGCAGTTGTACATTCTGAGCGCTAAGAGGCCTCTATTGGGAAAAATAATATCTTCAAATAAAAACTACACAGAAGCATTGTGTGAAACTTATTTCTGATATGTTCATTAAGCTAACCGAGTTAAACCATACTTTTGATTGCGCATTTCTGAACACTCTTTCTGTAGAAAATGCAAGTGGACATTCGGAGCGCTAAGTGGGTAATAGTGGAAAAAGGAATATATTCAAATATAAACTACACAGTAGCATTCTGTGAAAATTCTTTCTGTTCTGTGCATTCAACTAACAGATTTGAACCTTACTTTTGATTGAGCCGTTCTGAAACACTCTTTCTGTAGAAACTGCAATTGGACATGCTAAGCGCTAAGAGGCCTACATTGGGAAAAAGAATATCTTCAAATAAAAACTACACAGATGCATTCTGTGAAACATATTTCTGATCTGTAAATTCAGTTAACAGAGATAAAACATATTTTTGATTGAGCAGTTATGAAACACTCTTTTTGTAGAAAATGCAAGTGGAGATTCGGAGCGCTAAGAGGGTATTAGTGGAAAAAGGAATGTCTCCAAATATAAACTACACAGAATCATTCTGTGAAACTTCTTTCTGATCTGTGCATTCAGCTAACAGAGTTAAAA
Source organism: Symphalangus syndactylus (assembly GCF_028878055.3). NCBI lineage: Eukaryota > Metazoa > Chordata > Mammalia > Primates > Hylobatidae > Symphalangus > Symphalangus syndactylus. Next base: position 4,118,516 of record NC_072445.2, on the reverse strand, counting down.
CATACTTTTGATTGAGCAGATCTGAACACTCTTTCTGTAGAAAATGCAACTGGACATTTGGAGCGCTAAGAGCGTAGTAGTGGAAAAAGGAATATATTCAAATATAAACTACATAGAAGCATTCTGTGAAACTTCTTTCTGATCTGAGCATTCAGCTAACAGAGTTAAACCATACTTTTGATTGAGCAGTTTTGAAACACTCTGTCTGTAGAAAATGCAACTGGACATTCGTAGCGCTAAGTGGGTAATAGTGGAAAAAAGAATATGTTCAAATATAAACTACACAGAAGCATTGTATGAAACTTCTTTCTGTTCTGTGCATTCAACTATCAGAGTTGAACCTTACTTTTGATTGAGCCGTTCTGAAACACTCTTTCTGTAGAAACTGCAATTGGACATTCTGAGCTCTAAGAGGCCTATATTGGGAAAAAGAATGTCTACAAATAAAAACTACACAGAAGAATTGTGTGAAACTTCTTTCTGTTCTGTTTGTTCAACTAAAGAGTTGAACCTTAGTTTTGATTGAGGTGTTCTGAAACACTCTTTCTGTAGAAAATGCAAGTGGAGATTCGGAGCGCTAAGAGGGTAATAGTGGAAAAAGGAATGTCTCCAAATATAAACTACACAGAATCATTCTGTGAAACTTCTTTCTGATCTGTGCATTCAGCTAACAGAGTTAAACCATACTTTTGATTGAGCAGATCTGAACTCTCTTTCTGTAGAAAATGCAACTGGACATTTGGAGCGCTAAGAGAGTAGTAGTGGAAAAAGGAATATATTCAAATATAAACTACACAGAAGCATTCTGTGAAACTTCTTTCTGATCTGCGCATTCAGCTAACAGAGTTAAACCATACTTTTGATTGAGTAGATTTGAAACACTCTGTCTGTAGAAAATGAAACTGGACATTCGTAGCGCTAAGTGGGTAATAGTGGAAAAAAGAATATGTTCAAATATAAACTACACAGAAGCATTGTATGAAACTTCTTTCTGTTCTGTGCATTCAACTAACAGAGTTGAACCTTACTTTTGATTGAGCCTTTCTGAAACACTCTTTCTGTAGAAACAGCAATTGGACATTCTGAGCGCTAAGAGGCCTATATTGGGAAAATTAATATCTTCGAATAAAAACTACACAGAAGCATTGTGTGAAACTTATTTCTGATACGTTCATTAAGCTAACAGAGTTAAACCATACTTTTGATTGCGCAGTTCTGAACACTCTTTCTGTAGAAAATGCAAGTGGAGATTCGGAGCGCTAAGAGGGTAATAGTGGAAAAAGGAATATATTCAAATATAAACTACACAGTAGCATTCTGTGAAAATTCTTTCTGTTCTGTGCATTCAACTGACAGACTTGAACCCTACTTTTGATTGAGCCGTTCTGAAAAACTCTTTCTGTAGAAACTGCAATTGGACATGCTAAGCGCTAAGAGGCCTACATTGGGAAAAAGAATATCTTCAAATAAAAACTACACAGATGCATTCTGTGAAACTTATTTCTGATCTGTAAATTCAGTTAACAGAGATAAAACATATTTTTGATTGAGCAGTTATGAAACACTCTTTTTGTAGAAAATGCAAGTGGAGATTCGGAGCGCTAAGAGGGTAATAGTGGAAAAAGGAATGTCTTCAAATATAAACTACACAGAATCATTCGGTGAAACTTCTTTCTGATCTGTGCATTCAGCTAACAGAGTTAAACCATATTTTTGATTGAGCAGATCTGAACACTCTTTTTGTAGAAAATGCAACTGGACATTTTGAGCACTAAGAGTGTAGTAGTGGAAAAAGGAATATATTCAAATATAAACTACACAGAAGCATTCTGTGAAACTTCTTTCTGATCTGAGCATTCAGATAACAGAGTTAAACCATACTTTTGATTGAGTAGTTTTGAAACACTCTGTCTGTAGAAAATGCAACTGGACATTCGTAGCGCTAAGTGGGTAATAGTGGAAAAAAGAATATGATCAAATATAAACTACACAGAAGCATTGTATGAAACTTCTTTCTGTTCTGTGCATTCAACTAACAGAGTTGAACCTTACTTTTGATTGAACCGTTCTGAAACACTCTTTGTGTAGAAACTGCAATTGGACATTCTGAGCGCTAAGAGGCCTATATTGGGAAAAAGAATGTCTACAAATAAAAACTACACAGAAGAATTGTGTGAAACTTCTTTCTGTTCTGTTTGTTCAACTAAAAGAGTTGAACCTTAGTTTTGATTGAGCCGTTCTGAAACACTCTTTCTGTAGAAAATGCAAGTGGAGATTCAGAGCCCTAAGTGTTTAATAGTGGAAAAAGGAATGTCTCCAAATATAAACTACACAGAATCATTCTGTGAAACATTTTTCTGATCTGTGCATTCAGCTAACAGAGTTAAACCATACTTTTGATTGAGCAGATCTGAACACTCTTTCTGTAGAAAATGCAACTGGACATTTGGAGCGCTAAGAGAGTAGTAGTGGAAAAAGGAATATATTCAAATATAAACTACACAGAAGCATTCTGTGAAACTTCTTTCTGATCTGAGCATTCAGCTAACAGAGTTAAACCATACTTTTGATTGAGCAGTTTTGAAACACTCTGTCTGTAGAAAATGCAACTGGACATTCGTAGCGCTAAGTGGGTAATAGTGGAAAAAAGAATATGTTCAAATATAAACTACACAGAAGCATTGTATGAAACTTCTTTCTGTTCTGTGCATTCAACTAACAGAGTTGAACCTTACTTTTGATTGAGCCTTTCTGAAACACTGTTTCTGTAGAAACTGCAATTGGACATTCTGAGCGCTAAGAGGCCTCTATTGGGAAAAATAATATCTTCAAATAAAAACTACACAGAAGCATTGTGTGAAACTTATTTCTGATATGTTCATTAAGCTAACAGAGTTAAACCATAATTTTGATTGCGCAGTTCTGAACACTCTTTCTGTAGAAAATGCAAGTGGACATTCGGAGCGCTAAGAGGGTAATAGTGGAAAAAGGAATATATTCAAATATAAACTACACAGTAGCATTCTGTGAAAATTGTTTCTGTTCTGTTTGTTCAACTAAAATAGTTGAACCTTATTTTTGATTGAGCCGTTCTGAAACACTCTTTCTGTAGAAAATGCAAGTGGAGATTCGGAGCGCTAAGAGGGTAATAGTGGAAAAAGGAATGTCTCCAAATATAAACTACACAGAATCATTTTGTGAAACTTGTTTCTGATCTGTGCATTCAGCTAACAGATTTAAACCATACTTTTGATTGAGCAGATCTGAACACTCTTTCTGTAGAAAATGCAACTGGACATTTGGAGCGCTAAGAGAGTAGTAGTGGAAAAAGGAATATATTCAAATATAAACTACACAGAAGCATTCTGTGAAACTTCTTTCTGATCTGAGCATTCAGCTAACAGAGTTAAACCATACTTTTGATTGAGCAGTTTTGAAACACTCTGTCTGTAGAAAATGCAACTGGACATTCGTAGCGCTAAGTGGGTAATAGTGGAAAAAAGAATATGTTCAAATATAAACTACACAGAAGCATTGTATGAAACTTCTTTCTGTTCTGTGCATTCAACTAACAGAGTTGAACCTAACATTTGATTGAGCCGTTCTGAAACACTCTTTCTGTAGAAACTGCAATTGGACATTCTGAGCGCTAAGAGGCCTCTATTGGGAAAAATAATATCTTCAAATAAAAACTACACAGAAGCATTGTGTGAAACTTATTCCTGATATGTTCATTAAGCTAACAGAGTTAAACCGTACTTTTGATTGCGCAGTTCTGAACACTCTTTCTGTAGAAAATGCAAGTGGACTTTCGGAGCGCTAAGAGGGTAATAGTGGAAAAAGGAATATATTCATATATAAACTACACAGTAGCATTCTGTGAAAATCCTTTCTGTTCTGTGCATTCAACTAACAGAGTTGAACCTTACTTTTGATTGAGCCGTTCTGAAACACTCTTTCTGTAGAAACTGCAATTGGACATGCTAAGCGCTAAGAGGCCTATATTGGGAAAAAGAATATCTTCAAATAAAAACTACACAGATGCATTCTGTGAAACTTATTTCTGATCTGTAAATTCAGTTAACAGAGATAAAACATATTTTTGATTGAGCAGTTATGAAACACTCTTTTTGTAGAAAATGCAAGTGGAGATTCGGAGCGCTAAGAGGGTAATAGTGGAAAAAGGAATGTCTTCAAATATAAACTACACAGAATCAATCGGTGAAACTTCTTTCTGATCTGTGCATTCAGCTAACAGATTTAAACCATACTTTTGATTGAGCTGATCTGAACACTCTTTCTGTAGAAAATGCAACTGGACATTTGGAGCGCTAAGAGCGTAGTAGTGGAAAAAGGAATATATTCAAATATAAACTACACAGAAGCATTCTGTGAAACTTCTTTCTGATCTGAGCATTCAGCTAACAGAGTTAAACCATACTTTTGATTGAGCAGATTTGAAACACTCTGTCTGTAGAAAATGCAACTGGACATTCGTAGCACTAAGTGGGTAATAGTGGAAAAAAGAATATGTTCAAATATAAACTACACAGAAGCATTGTATGAAACTTCTTTCTGTTCTGTGCATTCAACTAACAGAGTTGAACCTTACTTTTGATTGAGCCGTTCTGAAACACTCTTTCTGTAGAAACTGCAATTGGACATTCTGAGCGCTAAGAGGCCTATATAGGGAAAAAGAAAGTCTACAAATAAAAACTACACAGAAGAATTTTGTGAAACTTCTTTCCGTTCTGTTTGTTCAACTAAAAGAGTTGAACCTTAGTTTTGATTGAGCCGTTCTGAAACACTCTTTCTGTAGAAAATGCAAGTGGAGATTCGGAGCGCTAAGAGGCCTATATTGGGAAAAATAATATCTTCAAATAAAAACTACACAGAAGCATTGTGTGAAACTTATTTCTGATATGTTCATTAAGCTAACAGTGTTAAACCATACTTTTGATTGCGCAGTTCTGAACACTCTTTCTGTAGAAAATGCAAGTGGACATTCGGAGCGCTAAGAGGGTAATAGTGGAAAAAGGAATATATTCAAATATAAACTACACAGTAGCATTCTGTGAAAATTCTTTCTGTTCTGTGCATTCAACTAACAGAGTTGAACCTTACTTTTGATTGAGCCGTTCTGAAACACTCTTTCTGTAGAAACTGCAATTGGACATGCTAAGCGCTAAGAGGCCTACATTGGGAAAAAGAATATCTTCAAAGAAAAACTACACAGATGCATTCTGTGAAACTTATTTCTGATCTGTAAATTCAGTTAACAGAGATAAAACATATTTTTTATTGAGCAGTTATGAAACACTCTTTTTGTAGAAAATGCAAGTGGAGATTCGGAGCGCTAAGAGGGTAATAGTGGAAAAAGGAATGTCTCCAAATATAAAGTACACAGAATCATTCTGTGAAACTTCTTTCTGATCTGTGCATTCAGCTAACAGAGTTAAAAAATACTTTTGATTGAGCAGATCTGAACACTCTTTCTGTCGAAAATGCAACTGGACATTTGGAGCGCTAAGAGCGTAGTAGTGGAAAAAGGAATATATTCAAATATAAACTACACAGAAGCATTCTGTGAAACTTCTTTCTGATCTGAGCATTCAGCTAACAGAGTTAAACCATACTTTTGATTGAGCAGTTTTGAAACACTCTGTCTGTAGAATATGCAACTGGACATTCGTAGCGCTAAGTGGGTAATAGTGGAAAAAAGAATATGTTCAAATATAAACTACACAGAAGCATTGTATGAAACTTCTTTCTGTTCTGTGCATTCAACTAACAGAGTTGAACCTTACTTTTGATTGAGCCGTTCTTAAACACTCTTTCTGTAGAAACTGCAATTGGACATTCTGAGCGCTCAGAGGCCTATATTGGGAAAAAGAATGTCTACAAATAAAAACTACACAGAAGAATTGTGTGAAACTTCTTTCTGTTCTGTTTGTTCAACTAAAAGAGTTGAACATTAGTTTTGATTGAGCCGTTCTGAAACACTGTTTCTGTAGAAAATGCAAGTGGAGATTCGGAGCGCGAAGAGGGTAATAGTGGAAAAAGGAATGTCTCCAAATATAAACTACACAGAATCATTCTGTGAAACTTCTTTCTGATCTGTGCATTCAGCTAACAGAATTAAACCATACTTTTGATTGAGCAGATCTGAACACTCTTTCTGTAGAAAATGCAACTGGACATTTGGAGCGCTAAGAGAGTAGTAGTGGAAAAACGAATATATTCAAATATAAACTACACAGAAGCATTCTGTGAAACTTCTTTCTGATCTGAGCATTCAGCTAACAGAATTAAACCATAATTTTGATTGAGCAGTTTTGAAACACTCTGTCTGTAGAAAATGCAACTGGACATTCGTAGCGCTAAGTGGGTAATAGTGGAAAAAAGAATATGTTCAAATATAAACTACACAAAAGCATTGTATGAAATTTCTTTCTGTTCTGTGCATTCAACTAACAGAGTTGAACCTTAATTTGATTGAGCCTTTCTGAAACACTCTTTCTGTAGAAACTGGAATTGGACATTCTGAGCGCTAAGAGGCCTCTATTGGGAAAAATAATATCTTCAAATAAAAACTACACAGAAGCATTGTGTGAAACTTATTTCTGATATGTTCATTAAGCTAACAGAGTTAAACCATACTTTTGATTGAGCAGTTTTGAAACACTCTGTCTGTAGAAAATGCAACTGGACATTCGTAGCGCTAAGTGGTAATAGTGGAAAAAAGAATATGTTCAAATAGAAACTACACAGAAGCATTGTATGAAACTCCTTTCTGTTCTGTGCATTCAACTAACAGAGTTGAACCTTACTTTTAATTGAGCCGTTCTGAAACTCTTTTTCTGTAGAAACTGCAATTGGACATTCTGAGCGCTAAGAGGCCTATATTGGGAAAAAGAATGTCTACAAATAAAAACTACACAGAAGAATTGTGTGAAACTTCTTTCTGTTCTGTTTGTTCAACTAAAAGAGTTGAACCTTAGTTTTGATTGAGCCGTTCTGAAACACTCTTTCTGTAGAAAATGCAAGTGGAGATTCGGAGCGCTAAGAGGGTAATAGTGGAAAAAGGAATATCTCCAAATATAAACTACACAGAATCATTCTGTGAAACTTCTTTCTGATCTGTGCATTCAGCTAACAGAGTTAAACCATACTTTTGATTGAGCAGATCTGAACACTCTTTCTGTAGAAAATGCAACTGGACATTTGGAGCGCTAAAAGAGTAGTAGTGGAAAAAGGAATATATTCAAATATAAACTACACAGAAGCATTCTGTGAAACTTCTTTCTGATCTGAGCATTCAGCTAACAGAGTTAAACCATAATTTTGATTGAGCAGTTTTGAAACACTCTGTGTGTAGAAAATGCAACTGGACATTCGTAGCGCTAAGTGGGTAATAGTGGAAAAAAGAATATGTTCAAATATAAACTACACAGAAGCATTGTATGAAATTTCTTTCTGTTCTGTGCATTCAACTAACAGAGTTGAACCTTACTTTTGATTGAGCCTTTCTGAAACACTCTTTCTGTAGAAACTGCAATTGGACATTCTGAGCGCTAAGAGGCCTATATTGGGAAAAATAATATCTTCAAAAAAAACTACACAGAAGCATTGTGTGAAACTTATTTCTGATATGTTCATTAAGCTAACAGAGTTAAACCATACTTTTGATTGCGCAGTTCTGAACACTCTTTCTGTAGAAAATGCAAGTGGACATTCGGAGCGCTAAGAAGGTAATAGTGGAAAAAGGAATATATTCAAATATAAACTACACAGTAGCATTCTGTGAAAATTCTTTCTGTTCTGTGCATTCAACTAACAGAGTTGAACCTTACTTTTGATTGAGCCGTTCTGAAACACTCTTTCTGTAGAAACTGCAATTGGACATGCTAAGCGCTAAGAGGCCTACATTGGGAAAAATAATATCTTCAAATAAAAACTACACAGATGCATTCTGTGAAACTTATTTCTGATCTGTAAATTCAGTTAACAGAGATAAAACATATTTTTAATTGAGCAGTTATGAAACACTCTTTTTGTAGAAAATGCAAGTGGAGATTCGGAGCGCTAAGAGGGTAATAGTGGAAAAAGGAATGTCTCCAAATATAAAATACACAGAATCATTCTGTGAAACTTCTTTCTGATCTGTGCATTCAGCTAACAGAGTTAAACCATACTTTTGATTGAGCAGATCTGAACACTCTTTCTGTATAAAATGCAACTGGACATTTGGAGCGCTAAGAGAGTAGAAGTGGAAAAAGGAATATATTCAAATATAAACTACACAGAAGCATTCTGTGAAACTTCTTTCTGATCTGAGCATTCACCTAACAGAGTTAAACCATACTTTTGATTGAGCAGTTTTGAAACACTCTGTCTGTAGGAAATGCAATTGGACATTCGTAGCGCTAAGTGGGTAATAGTGGAAAAAAGAATATGTTCAAATATAAACTACACAGAAGCATTGTATGAAACTACTTTCTGTTCTGTGCATTCAACTAACAGAGTTGAACCTGACTTTTGATTGAGCCTTTCTGAAACACTCTTTCTGTAGAAACTGCAATTGGACATTCTGAGCGCTAAGAGGCCTCTATTGGGAAAAATAATATCTTCAAATAAAAATTACACAGAAGCATTGTGTGAAACTTATTTCTGATATGTTCATTAAGCTAACAGATTGAAACCATACTTTTGATTGCGCAGTTCTGAACACTCTTTCTGTAGAAAATGCAAGTGGACATTCGGAGCGCTAAGAGGGTAATAGTGGAAAAAGGAATATATTCAAATATAAACTACACAGTAGCATTCTGTGAAAATTCTTTCTGTTCTGTGCATTCAACTAACAGAGTTGAACCTTACTTTTGATTGAGCCGTTCTGAAACACTCTTTCTGTAGAAACTGCAATTGGACATGCTAAGTGCTAAGAGGCCTACATTGGGAAAAAGAATATCTTCAAATAAAAACTACACAGATGCATTCTGAGAAACTTATTTCTGATCTGTAAATTCAGTTAACAGAGATAAAACATATTTTTGATTGAGCAGTTATGAAACAATCTTTTTGTAGAAAATGCAAGTGGAGATTCGGAGCGCTAAGATGGTAATAGTGGAAAAAGGAATGTCTTCAAATATAAACTACACAGAATCATTCGGTGAAACTTCTTTCTGATCTGTGCATTCAGCTAACAGAGTTAAACCATACTTTTGATTGAGCAGATCTGAACACTCTTTCTGTAGAAAATGCAACTGGACATTTGGAGCGCTAAGAGCGTAGTAGTGGAAAAAAGAATATATTCAAATATAAACTACACAGAAGCATTCTGTGAAACTTCTTTCTGATCTGAGCATTCAGCTAACAGAGTTAAACCATACTTTTGATTGAGCAGTTTTGAAACACTCTGTCTGTAGAAAATGCAACTGGACATTCGTAGCGCTAAGTGGGTAATAGTGGAAAAAAGAATATGTTCAAATAGAAACTACACAGAAGCATTGTATGAAACTCCTTTCTGTTCTGTGCATTCAACTAACAGAGTTGAACCTTACTTTTGATTGAGCCGTTCTGAAACTCTCTTTCTGTAGAAACTGCAATTGGACATTCTGAGCGCTAAGAGGCCTATATTGGGAAAAAGAATGTCTACAAATAAAAACTACACAGAAGAATTGTGTGAAACTTCTTTCTGTTCTGTTTGTTCAACTAAAAGAGTTGAACCTTAGTTTTGATTGAGCCGTTCTGAAACACTCTTTCTGTAGAAAATGCAAGTGGAGATTCGGAGCGCTAAGAGGGTAATAGTGGAAAAAGGAATGTCTCCAAATATAAACTACACAGAATCATTCTGTGAAACTTCTTTCTGATCTGTGCATTCAGCTAACAGAGTTAAACCATACTTTTGATTGAGCAGATCTGAACACTCTTTCTGTATAAAATGCAACTGGACATTTGGAGCGCTAAGAGAGTAGAAGTGGAAAAAGGAATATATTCAAATATAAACTACACAGAAGCATTCTGTGAAACTTCTTTCTGATCTGAGCATTCAGCTAACAGAGTTAAACCATACTTTTGATTGAGCAGTTTTGAAACACTCTGTCTGTAGAAAATGCAACTGGACATTCGTAGCGCTAAGTGGGTAATAGTGGAAAAAACAATATGTTCAAATATAAACTACACAGAAGCATTGTATGAAACATCTTTCTGTTCTGTGCATTCAACTAACAGAGTTGAACCTGACTTTTGATTGAGCCTTTCTGAAACACTCTTTCTGTAGAAACTGCAATTGGACATTCTGAGCGCTAAGAGGCCTATATTGGGAAAAATAATATCTTCAAAAAAAACTACACAGAAGCATTGTGTGAAAATTATTTCTGATATGTTCATTAAGCTAACAGAGTTAAACCATACTTTTGATTGCGCAGTTCTGAACACTCTTTCTGTAGAAAATGCAAGTGGACATTCGGAGCGCTAAGAGGGTAATAGTGGAAAAAGGAATATATTCAAATATAAACTACACAGTAGCATTCTGTGAAAATTCTTTCTGTTCTGTGCATTCAACTAACAGAGTTGAACCTTACTTTTGATTGAGCCGTTCTGAAACACTCTTTCTGTAGAAACTGCAATTGGACATGCTAAGCGCTAAGAGGCCTACATTGGGAAAAAGAATATCTTCAAATAAAAACTACACAGATGCATTCTGTGAAACTTATTTCTGATCTGTAAATTCAGTTAACAGAGATAAAACATATTTTTAATTGAGCAGTTATGAAACACTCTTTTTGTAGAAAATGCAAGTGGAGATTCGGAGCGCTAAGAGGGTAATAGTGGAAAAAGGAATGTCTCCAAATATAAAATACACAGAATCATTCTGTGAAACTTCTTTCTGATCTGTGCATTCAGCTAACAGAGTTAAACCATACTTTTGATTGAGCAGATCTGAACACTCTTTCTGTTGAAAATGCAACTGGACATTTGGAGCGCTAAGAGATTAGTAGTGGAAAAAGGAATATATTCAAATATAAACTACACAGAAGCATTCTGTGAAACTTCTTTCTGATCTGAGCATTCAGCTAACAGAGTTAAACCATACTTTTGATTGAGCAGTTTTGAAACACTCTGTCTGTAGAAAATGCAACTGGACATTCGTAGCGCTAAGTGGGTAATAGTGGAAAAAAGAATATGTTCAAATATAAACTACACAGAAGCATTGTATGAAACTTCTTTCTGTTCTGTGCATTCAACTAACAGAGTTGAACCTTACTTTTGATTGAGCCGTTCTGAAACACTCTTTCTCTAGAAACTGCAATTGGACATTCTGAGCGCTAGGAGGCCTATATTGGGAAAAAGAATGTCTACTAATAAAAACTACACAGAAGAATTGTGTGAAACTTCTTTCTGTTCTGTTTGTTCAACTAAAAGAGTTGAACCTTAGTTTTGATTGAGCCGTTCTGAATCACTCTTTCTGTAGAAAATGCAAGTGGAGATTCGGAGCGCTAAGAGGGTAATAGTGGAAAAAGGAATGTCTCCAAATATAAACTACACAGAATCATTCTGTGAAACTTCTTTCTTATCTGTGCATTCAGCTAACAGATTTAAACCATATTTTTGATTGAGCAGATCTGAACACTCTTTCTGTAGAAAATGCAACTGGACATTTGGAGCGCTAAGAGCGTAGTAGTGGAAAAAGGAATATATTCAAATATAAACTACACAGAAGCATTCTGTGAAACTTCTTTCTGATCTGAGCATTCAGCTAACAGAGTTTAACCATACTTTTGATTGAGCAGTTTTGAAACACACTGTCTGTAGAAAATGCAACTGGACATTCGTAGCGCTAAGTGGGTAATAGTGGAAAAAAGAATATGTTCAAATAGAAACTACACAGAAGCATTGTATGAAACTTCTTTCTGTTCTGTGCATTCAACTAACAGAGTTGACCCTTACTTTTGATTGAGCCTTTCTGAAACACTCTTTCTGTAGAAACTGCAATTGGACATTCTGAGCGCTAAGAGGCCTATATTGGGAAAAAGAATGTCTACAAATAAAAACTACACAGAAGAATTGTGTGAAACTTCTTTCTGTTCTGTTTGTTCAACTAAAAGAGTTGAACCTTAGTTTTGATTGAGCCGTTCTGAAACACTCTTTCTGTAGAAAATGCAAGTGGAGATTCGGAGCGCTAAGATGGTAATAGTGGAAAAAGAATGTCTCCAAATATAAACTACACAGAATCATTCTGTGAAACTTCTTTCTGATCTGTGCATTCAGCTAACAGAGTTAAAACATACTTTTGATTGAGCAGATCTGAACACTCTTTCTGTAGAAAATGCAACTGGACATTTGGAGCGCTAAGAGAGGAGTAGTGGAAAAAGGAATATATTCAAATATAAACTACACAGAAGCATTCTGTGAAACTTCTTTCTGATCTGAGCATTCAGCTAACAGAGTTAAACCATAATTTTGATTGAGCAGTTTTGAAACACTCTGTCTGTAGAAAATGCAACTGGACATTCGTAGCGCTAAGTGGGTAATAGTGGAAAAAAGAATATGTTCAAATATAAACTACACAGAAGCATTGTATGAAATGCCTTTCTGTTCTGTGCATCCAACTAACAGAGTTGAACCTTACTTTTGATTGAGCCTTTCTGAAACACTCTTTCTGTAGAAACTGCAATTGGACATTCTGAGCGCTAAGAGGCCTCTATTGGGAAAAATAATATCTTTAAATAAAAACTACACAGAAGCATTGTGTGAAACTTATTTCTGATATGTTCATTAAGCTAACAGAGTTAAACCATACTTTTGATTGCGCATTTCTGAACACTCTTTCTGTAGAAAATGCAAGTGGACATTCGGAGCGCTAAGAGGGTAATAGTGGAAAAAGGAATATATTCAAATATAAACTACACAGTAGCATTCTGTGAAAATTCTTTCTGTTCTGTGCATTCAACTAACAGAGTTGAACCTTACTTTTGATTGAGCCGTTCTGAAACACTCTTTCTGTAGAAACTGCAATTGGACATGCTAAGCGCTAAGAGGCCTACATTGGGAAAAAGAATATCTTCAAATAAAAACTACACAGATGCATTCTGTGAAACTTATTTCTGATCTGTAAATTCAGTTAACAGAGATAAAACATATTTTTGATTGAGCAGTTATGAAACACTCTTTTTGTAGAAAATGCAAGTGGGGATTCGGAGCGCTAAGAGGGTAATAGTGGAAAAAGGAATGTCTTCAAATATAAACTACACAGAATCATTCGGTGAAACTTCTTTCTGATCTGTGCATTCAGCTAACAGAATTAAACCATGCTTTTGATTGAGCAGATCTGAACACTCTTTCTGTAGAAAATGCAACTGGACATTTGGAGCGCTAAGAGCGTAGTAGTGGAAAAAGGAATATATTCAAATATAAACTACACAGAAGCATTCTGTGAAACTTCTTTCTGATCTGAGCATTCAGCTAACGGAGTTAAACCATACTTTTGATTGAGCAGTTTTGAAACACTCTGTCTGTAGAAAATGCAACTGGACATTCGTAGCGCTAAGTGGGTAATAGTGGAAAAAAGAATATGTTCAAATATAAACTACACAGAAGCATTGTATGAAACTTCTTTCTGTTCTGTGCATTCAACTAACAGAGTTGAACCTTACTTTTGATTGAGCCGTTCTGAAACACTCTTTCTCTAGAAACTGCAATTGGACATTCCGAGCGCTAGGAGGCCTATATTGGGAAAAGAATGTCTACTAATAAAAACTACACAGAAGAATTGTGTGAAACTTCTTTCTGTTCTGTTTGTTCAACTAAAAGAGTTGAACCTTAGTTTTGATTGAGCCGTTCTGAAACACTCTTTCTGTGGAAAATGCAAGTGGAGATTCGGAGCGCTAAGAGGGTAATAGTGGAAAAAGGAATGTCTCCAAATATAAACTACACAGAATCATTCTGTGAAACTTCTTTCTGATCTGTGCATTCAGCTAACAGAGTAAAACCATACTTTTGATTGAGCAGATCTGAACACTCTTTCTGTAGAAAATGCAACTGGACATTTGGAGCGCTAAGAGAGTATTAGTTGAAAAAGGAATATATTCAAATATAAACTACACAGAAGCATTCTGTGAACCTTCTTTCTGATCTGAGCGTTCAGCTAACAGAGTTAAACCATACTTTTGATTGAGCAGTTTTGAAACACTCTGTCTGTAGAAAATGCAACTGGACATTCGTAGCGCTAAGTGGGTAATAGTGGAAAAAAGAATATGTTCAAATATAAACTACACAGAAGCATTGTATGAAACTTCTTTCTGTTCTGTGCATTCAAAAAACAGAGTTGAACCTTACTTTTGATTGAGCCTTTCTGAAACACTCTTTCTGTAGACACTGCAATTGGACATTCTGAGCGCTAAGAGGCCTATATTGGGAAAAATAATATCTTCAAATAAAAACTACACAGAAGCATTGTGTGAAACTTATTTCTGATATGTTCATTAAGCTAACAGAGTTAAACCATACTTTTGATTGCGCAGTTCTGAACACTCTTTCTGTAGAAAATGCAAGTGGACATTCGGAGCGCTAAGAGGGTAATAGTGGAAAAAGGAATATATTCAAATATAAACTACACAGTAGCATTCTGTGAAAATTCTTTCTGTTCTGTGCATTCAACTAACAGAGTTGAACCTTACTTTTGATTGAGCCGTTCTGAAACACTCTTTCTGTAGAAACTGCAATTGGACATGCAAAGCGCTAAGAGGCCTACATTGGGAAAAAGAATATCTTCAAATAAAAACTACACAGATGCATTCTGTGAAACTTATTTCTGATCTGTAAATTCAGTTAACAGAGATAAAACATATTTTTGATTGAGCAGTTATGAAACACTCTTTTTGTAGAAAATGCAAGTGGAGATTCGGAGCGCTAAGAGGGTAATAGTGGAAAAAGGAATGTCTTCAAATATAAACTACACAGAATCATTCGGTGAAAATTCTTTCTGATCTGTGCATTCAGCTAACAGAGTTAAATCATACTTTTGATTGAGCAGATCTGAACACTCTTTCTGTAGAAAATGCAACTGGACATTTGGAGCGCTAAGAGCGTAGTAGTGGAAAAAGGAATATATTCAAATATAAACTACACAGAAGCATTCTGTGAAACTTCTTTCTGATCTGAGCATTCAGCTAACAGAGTTAAACCATACTTTTGATTGAGCAGTTTTGAAACACTCTGTCTGTAGAAAATGCAACTGGACATTCGTAGCGCTAAGTGGGTAATAGTGGAAAAAAGAATATGTTCAAATATAAACTACACAGAAGCATTGTATGAAACTTCTTTCTGTTCTGTGCATTCAACTAACAGAGTTGAACCTTACTTTTGATTGAGCCGTTCTGAAACACTCTTTCTGTAGAAACTGCAATTGGACATTCTGAGCGCTAAGAGGCCTATATTGGGAAAAAGAATGTCTACAAATAAAAACTGCACAGAAGAATTGTGTGAAACTTCTTTCTGTTCTGTTTGTTCAACTAAAAGAGTTGAACCTTAGTTTTAATTGAGCCGTTCTGAAACACTCTTTCTGTAGAAAATGCAAGTGGAGATTCGGAGCGCTAAGAGGGTAATAGTGGAAAAAGAAATGTCTCCAAATATAAACTACACAGAATCATTCTGTGAAACTTCTTTCTGATCTGTGCATTCAGCTAACAGAGTTAAACCATACTTTTGATTGAGCAGATCTGAACACTCTTTCTGTAGAAAATGCAACTGGACATTTGGAGCGCTAAGAGAGTAGTAGTGGAAAAAGGAATATATTCAAATATAAACTACACAGAAGCATTCTGTGAAACTTCTTTATGATCTGAGAATTCAGCAAACAGAATTAAACCATACTTTTGATTGAGCAGTTTTGAAACACTCTGTCTGTAGAAAATGCAACTTGACATTCGTAGCGCTAAGTGGGTAATAGTGGAAAAAAGAATATGTTCAAATATAAACTACACAGAAGCATTGTATGAAACTTCTTTCTGTTTTGTGCATTCAACTAACAGAGTTGAACCTGACTTTTGATTGAGCCTTTCTGAAACACTCTTTCTGTAGAAACTGCAATTGGACATTCTGAGCGCTAAGAGGACTCTATTGGGAAAAATAATATCTTCAAATAAAAACTACACAGAAGCATTGTGTGAAACTTATTTCTGATATGTTCATTAAGCTAACAGAGTTAAACCATACTTTTGATTGCGCAGTTCTGAACTCTCTTTCTGTAGAAAATGCAAGTGGACATTCGGAGCGCTAAGAGGGTAATAGTGGAAAAAGGAATATATTCAAATATAAACTACACAGTAGCATTCTGTGAAAATTCTTTCTGTTCTGTGCATTCAACTAACAGAGTTGAACCTTACTTTTGATTGAGCCGTTCTGAAACACTCTTTCTGTAGAAGCTGCAATTGGACATGATAAGCGCTAAGAGGCCTACATTGGGAAAAAGAATATCTTCAAATAAAAACTACACAAATGCATTCTGTGAAACTTATTTCTGATCTGTAAATTCAGTTAACAGAGATAAAACATATTTTTGATTGAGCAGTTATGAAACACTCTTTTTGTAGAAAATGCAAGTTGAGATTCGGAGCGCTAAGAGGGAAATAGTGGAAAAAGGAATGTCTTCAAATATAAACTACACAGAATCATTCGGTGAAACTTCTTTCTGATCTGTGCATTCAGCTAACAGAGTTAAACCATACTTTTGATTGAGCAGATCTGAACACTCTTTCTGTAGAAAATGCAACTGGACATTTGGAGCGCTAAGAGCGTAGTAGTGGAGAAAGGAATATATTCAAATATAAACTACACAGAAGCATTCTGTGAAACTTCTTTCTGATCTGAGCATTCAGCTAACAGAGTTAAACCATACTTTTGATTGAGCAGTTTTGAAACACTCTGTCTGTAGAAAATGCAACTGGACATTCGTAGCGCTAAGTGGGTAATAGTGGAAAAAAGAATATGTTCAAATATAAACTACACAGAAGCATTGTATGAAACTTCTTTCTGTTCTGTGCATTCAACTAACAGAGTTGAACCTTACTTTTGATTGAGCCGTTCTGAAACACTCTTTCTGTAGAAACTGCAATTGGACATTCTGAGCGCTAAGAGGCCTATATTGGGAAAAAGAATGTCTACAAATAAAAACTACACAGAAGAATTGTGTGAAACTACTTTCTGTTCTGTTTGTTCAACTAAAAGAGTTGAACCTTAGTTTTGATTGAGCCGTTCTGAAACACTCTTTCTGTAGAAAATGCAAGTGGAGATTCGGAGCGCTAAGAGGGTAATAGTGGAAAAAGGAATGTCTCCAAATATAAACTACACAGAATCATTCTGTGAAACTTCTTTCTTATCTGTGCATTCAGCTAACAGAGATAAACCATACATTTGATTGAGAAGATCTGAACACTCTTTCTGTAGAAAATGCAACTGGACATTTGGAGCGCTAAGAGAGTAGTAGTGGAAAAAGGAATATATTCAAATATAAACTACACAGAAGCATTCTGTGAAACTTCTTTCTGATCTGAGCATTCAGCTAACAGAGTTAAACCATACTTTTGATTGAGCAGTTTTGAAACACTCTGTCTGTAGAAAATGCAACGGGACATTCGTAGCGCTAAGTGGGTAATAGTGGAAAAAAGAATATGTTCAAATATAAACTACACAGAAGCATTGTATGAAATTTCTTTCTGTTCTGTGCATCCAACTAACAGAGTTGAACCTTACTTTTGATTGAGCCTTTCTGAAACACTCTTTCTGTAGAAACTGCAATTGGACATTCTGAGCGCTAAGAGGCTTCTATTGGGTAAAATAGTATCTTCAAATAAAAACTACACAGAAGCATTGTGTGAAACTTATTTCTGATATGTTCATTAAGCTAACAGAATTAAACCATACTTTTGATTGCTCAGTTCTGAACACTCTTTCTGTAGAAAATTCAAGTGGACATTCGGAGCGCGAAGAGGGTAATAGTGGAAAAAGGAATATATTCAAATATAAACTACACAGTAGCATTCTGTGAAAATTCTTTCTGTTCTGTGCATTCAACTAACAGAGTTACACCTTACTTTTGATTGAGCCGTTCTGAAACACTCTTTCTGTAGAAACTGCAATTGGACATGCTAAGCGCTAAGAGGCCTACATTGGGAAAAAGAATATCTTCAAATAAAAACTACACAGATGCATTCTGTGAAACTTATTTCTGATCTGTAAATTCAGTTAACAGAGATAAAACATATTTTTGATTGAGCAGTTATGAAACACTCTTTTTGTAGAAAATGCAAGTGGAGATTCGGAGCGCTAAGAGGGTAATAGTGGAAAAAGGAATGTCTTCAAATATAAACTACACAGAATCATTCGGTGAAACTTCTTTCTGATCTGTGCATTCAGCTAACAGAATTAAACCATAGATTTGATTGAGCAGATCTGAACACTCTTTCTGTAGAAAATGCAACTGGACATTTGGAGCGCTAAGAGCGTAGTAGTGGAAAAAGGAATATATTCAAATATAAACTACACAGAAGCATTCTGTGAAACTTCTTTCTGATCTGAGCATTCAGCTAACAGAGTTAAACCATACATTTGATTGAGCAGTTTTGAAACACTCTGTCTGTAGAAAATGCAACTGGACATTCGTAGCGCTAAGTGGGCAATAGTGGAAAAAAGAATATGTTCAAATATAAACTACACAGAAGCATTGTATGAAACTTCTTTCTGTTCTGTGCATTCAACTAACAGAGTTGAACCTTACTTTTGATTGAGCCGTTCTGAAACACTCTTTCTGTAGAAACTGCAATTGGACATTCTGAGCGCTAAGAGGCCTATATTGGGAAAAAGAATGTCTACAAATAAAAACTACACAGAAGAATTGTGTGAAACTACTTTCTGTTCTGTTTGTTCAACTAAAAGAGTTGAACCTTAGTTTTGATTGAGCCGTTCTGAATCACTCTTTCTGTAGAAAATGCAAGTGGAGATTCGGAGCGCTAAGAGGGTAATAGTGGAAAAAGGAATGTCTCCAAATATAAACTACACAGAATCATTCTGTGAAACTTCTTTCTGATCTGTGCATTCAGCTAACAGAGATAAACCATACTTTTGATTGAGCAGATCTGAACACTCTTTCTGTAGAAAATGCAACTGGACAATTGGAGCGCTAAGAGAGTAGTAGTGGAAAAAGGAATATATTCAAATATAAACTACACAGAAGCATTCTGTGAAACTTCTTTCTGATCTGAGCATTCAGCTAACAGAGTTAAACCATACTTTTGATTGAGCAGTTTTGAAACACTCTGTCTGTAGAAAATGCAACTGGACATTCGTAGCGCTAAGTGGGTAATAGTGGAAAAAAGAATATGTTCAAATATAAACTACACAGAAGCATTGTATGAAATTTCTTTCTGTTCTGTGCATCCAACTAACAGAGTTGAACCTTACTTTTGATTGAGCCTTTCTGAAACACTCTTTCTGTAGAAACTGCAATTGGACATTCTGAGCGCTAAGAGGCTTCTATTGGGTAAAATAGTATCTTCAAATAAAAACTACACAGAAGCATTGTGTGAAACTTATTTCTGATATGTTCATTAAGCTAACAGAATTAAACCATACTTTTGATTGCTCAGTTCTGAACACTCTTTCTGTAGAAAATTCAAGTGGACATTCGGAGCGCGAAGAGGGTAATAGTGGAAAAAGGAATATATTCAAATAGAAACTACACAGTAGCATTCTGTGAAAATTCTTTCTGTTCTGTGCATTCAACTAACAGAGTTACACCTTAGTTTTGATTGAGCCGTTCTGAAACACTCTTTCTGTAGAAACTGCAATTGGACATGCTAAGCGCTAAGAGGCCTACATTGGGAAAAAGAATATCTTCAAATAAAAACTACACAGATGCATTCTGTGAAACTTATTTCTGATCTGTAAATTCAGTTAACAGAGATAAAACATATTCTTGATTGAGCAGTTATGAAACACTCTTTTTGTAGAAAATGCAAGTGGAGATTCGGAGCGCTAAGAGGGTAATAGTGGAAAAAGGAATGTCTTCAAATATAAACTACACAGAATCATTCGGTGAAACTTCTTTCTGATCTGTGCATTCAGCTAACAGAATTAAACCATACATTTGATTGAGCAGATCTGAACACACTTTCTGTAGAAAATGCAACTGGACATTTGGAGCGCTAAGAGCGTAGTAGTGGAAAAAGGAATATATTCAAATATAAACTACACAGAAGCATTCTGTGAAACTTCTTTCTGATCTGAGCATTCAGCTAACAGAGTTAAACCATACATTTGATTGAGCAGTTTTGAAACACTCTGTCTGTAGAAAATGCAACTGGACATTCGTAGCGCTAAGTGGGCAATAGTGGAAAAAAGAATATGTTCAAATATAAACTACACAGAAGCATTGTATGAAACTTCTTTCTGTTCTGTGCATTCAACTAACAGAGTTGAACCTTACTTTTGATTGAGCCGTTCTGAAACACTCTTTCTGTAGAAACTGCAATTGGACATTCTGAGCGCTAAGAGGCCTATATTGGGAAAAAGAATGTCTACAAATAAAAACTACACAGAAGAATTGTGTGAAACTACTTTCTGTTCTGTTTGTTCAACTAAAAGAGTTGAACCTTAGTTTTGATTGAGCCGTTCTGAAACACTCTTTCTGTAGAAAATGCAAGTGGAGATTCGGAGCGCTAAGAGGGTAATAGTGGAAAAAGGAATGTCTCCAAATATAAACTACACAGAATCATTCTGTGAAACTTCTTTCTGATCTGTGCATTCAGCTAACAGAGATAAACCATACTTTTGATTGAGCAGATCTGAACACTCTTTCTGTAGAAAATGCAACTGGACATTTGGAGCGCTAAGAGAGTAGTAGTGGAAAAAGGAATATATTCAAATATAAACTACACAGAAGCATTCTGTGAAACTTCTTTCTGATCTGAGCATTCAGCTAACAGAGTTAAACCATACTTTTGATTGAGCAGTTTTGAAACACTCTGTCTGTAGAAAATGCAACTGGACATTCGTAGCGCTAAGTGGGTAATAGTGGAAAAAAGAATATGTTCAAATATAAACTACACAGAAGCATTGTATGAAATTTCTTTCTGTTCTGTGCATCCAACTAACAGAGTTGAACCTTACTTTTGATTGAGCCTTTCTGAAACACTCTTTCTGTAGAAACTGCAATTGGACATTCTGAGCGCTAAGAGGCTTCTATTGGGTAAAATAGTATCTTCAAATAAAAACTACACAGAAGCATTGTGTGAAACTTATTTCTGATATGTTCATTAAGCTAACAGAATTAAACCATACTTTTGATTGCTCAGTTCTGAACACTCTTTCTGTAGAAAATTCAAGTGGACATTCGGAGCGCGAAGAGGGTAATAGTGGAAAAAGGAATATATTCAAATATAAACTACACAGTAGCATTCTGTGAAAATTCTTTCTGTTCTGTGCATTCAACTAACAGAGTTACACCTTACTTTTGATTGAGCCGTTCTGAAAAACTCTTTCTGTAGAAACTGCAATTGGACATGCTAAGCGCTAAGAGGCCTACATTGGGAAAAAGAATATCTTCAAATAAAAACTACACAGATGCATTCTGTGAAACTTATTTCTGATCTGTAAATTCAGTTAACAGAGATAAAACATATTTTTGATTGAGCAGTTATGAAACACTCTTTTTGTAGAAAATGCAAGTGGAGATTCGGAGCGCTAAGAGGGTAATAGTGGAAAAAGGAATGTCTTCAAATATAAACTACACAGAATCATTCGGTGAAACTTCTTTCTGATCTGTGCATTCAGCTAACAGAATTAAACCATACATTTGATTGAGCAGATCTGAACACTCTTTCTGTAGAAAATGCAACTGGACATTTGGAGCGCTAAGAGCGTAGTAGTGGGAAAAGGAATATATTCAAATATAAACTACACAGAAGCATTCTGTGAAACTTCTTTCTGATCTGAGCATTCAGCTAACAGAGTTAAACCATACATTTGATTGAGCAGTTTTGAAACACTCTGTCTGTAGAAAATGCAACTGGACATTCGTAGCGCTAAGTGGGCAATAGTGGAAAAAAGAATATGTTCAAATATAAACTACACAGAAGCATTGTATGAAACTTCTTTCTGTTCTGTGCATTCAACTAACAGAGTTGAACCTTACTTTTGATTGAGCCGTTCTGAAACACTCTTTCTCTAGAAACTGCAATTGGACATTCTGAGTGCTAGGAGGCCTATATTGGGAAAAAGAATGTCTACTAATAAAAACTACACAGAAGAATTGTGTGAAACTTCTTTCTGTTCTGTTTGTTCAACTAAAAGAGTTGAACCTTAGTTTTGATTGAGCCGTTCTGAAACACTCTTTCTGTAGAAAATGCAAGTGGAGATTCGGAGCGCTAAGAGGGTAATAGTGGAAAAAGGAATGTCTCCAAATATAAACTACACAGAATCATTCTGTGAAATTTCTTTCTGATCTGTGCATTCAGCTAACAGAGTTAAACCATACTTTTGATTGAGCAGATGTGAACACTCTTTCTGTAGAAAATGCAACTGGACATTTGGAGCGCTAAGAGAGTAGTAGTGGAAAAGGGAATATATTCATATATAAACTACACAGAAGCATTCTGTGAAACTTCTTTCTGATCTGAGCATTCAGCTAACAGAATTAAACCATACTTTTGATTGAGCAGTTTTGAAACACTGTGTCTGTAGAAAATGCAACTGGACATTCGTAGCGCTAAGTGGGTAATAGTGGAAAAAAGAATATGTTCAAATATAAACTACACAGAAGCATTCTATGAAACTTCTTTCTGTTCTGTGCATTCAACTAACAGAGTTGAACCTTACTTTTGATTGAGCCTTTCTGAAACACTCTTTCTGTAGAAACTGCAATTGGACATTCTGAGCGCTAAGAGGCCTATATTGGGAAAAATAATATCTTCAAATAAAAACTACACAGAAGCATTGTGTGAAACTTATTTCTGATATGTTCATTAAGCTAACAGAGTTAAAAGATTCTTTTGATTGCGCAGTTCTGAACACTCTTTCTGTAGAAAATTCAAGTGGACATTCGGAGCGCTAAGAGGGTAATAGTGGAAAAAGGAATATATTCAAATATAAACTACACAGTAGCATTCTGTGAAAATTCTTTCTGTTCTGTGCATTCAACCAACAGAGTTGAACCTTACTTTTGATTGAGCCGTTCTGAAACACTCTTTCTGTAGAAACTGCAATTGGACATGCTAAGCGCTAAGAGGCCTACATTGGGAAAAAGAATATCTTCAAATAAAAACTACACAGATGCATTCTGTGAAACTTATTTCTGATCTGTAAATTCAGTTAACAGAGATAAAACATATTTTTGATTGAGCAGTTATGAAACACTCTTTTTGTAGAAAATGCAATTGGAGATTCGGAGCGCTAAGAGGGTAATAGTGGAAAAAGGAATGTCTTCAAATATAAACTACACAGAATCATTCGGTGAAACTTCTTTCTGACCTGTGCATTCAGCTAACAGAGTTAAACCATACTTTTGATTGAGCAGATCTGAACACTCTTTCTGTTGAAAATGCAACTGGACATTTGGAGCGCTAAGAGAGTAGTAGTGGAAAAAGGAATATATTCAAATATAAACTACACAGAAGCATTCTGTGAAACTTCTTTCTGATCTGAGCATTCAGCTAACAGAGTTAAACCATACTTTTGATTGAGCAGTTTTGAAACACTCTGTCTGTAGAAAATGCAACTGGACATTCGTAGTGCTAAGTGGGTAATAGTGGAAAAAAGAATATGTTCAAATATAAACTACACAGAAGCATTGTATGAAACTTCTTTCTGTTCTGTGCATTCAACTAACAGAGTTGAACCTTACTTTTGATTGAGCCGTTCTGAAACACTCTTTCTCTAGAAACTGCAATTGGACATTCTGAGCGCTAGGAGGCCTATATTGGGAAAAAGAATGTCTACTAATAAAAACTACACAGAAGAATTGTGTGAAACTTCTTTCTGTTCTGTTTGTTCAACTAAAAGAGTTGAACCTTAGTTTTGATTGAGCCGTTCTGAAACACTCTTTCTGTAGAAAATGCAAGTGGAGATTCGGAGCGCTAAGAGGGTAATAGTGGAAAAAGGAATGTCTCCAAATATAAACTACACAGAATCTTTCTGTGAAACTTCTTTCTGATCTGTGCATTCAGCTAACAGAGTTAAACCATACTTTTGATTGAGCAGATCTGAACACTCTTTCTGTAGAAAATGCAACTGGACATTTGGAGCGCTAAGAGAGTAGTAGTGGAAAAAGGAATATATTCAAATATAAACTACACAGAAGCATTCTGTGAAACTTCTTTCTGATCTGAGCATTCAGCTAACAGAGTTAAACCATACTTTTGATTGAGCAGTTTTGAAACACTCTGTCTGTAGAAAATGCAACTGGACATTCGTAGCGCTAAGTGGGTAATAGTGGAAAAAAGAATATGTTCAAATATAAATTACACAGAAGCATTGTATGAAATTTCTTTCTGTTCTGTGCATTCAACTAACAGAGTTGAACCTTACTTTTGATAGAGCCTTTCTGAAACACTCTTTCTGTAGAAACTGCAATTGGACATTCTGAGCGCTAAGAGGCCTCTATTGGGAAAAATAATATCTTCAAATAAAAACTACACAGAAGCATTGTGTGAAACTTATTTCTGATATGTTCATTAAGCTAACAGATTGAAACCATACTTTTGATTGCGCAGTTCTGAACACTCTTTCTGTAGAAAATGCAAGTGGACATTCGGAGCGCTAAGAGGGTAATAGTGGAAAAAGGAATATATTCAAATATAAACTACACACTAGCATTCTGTGAAAATTCTTTCTGTTCTGTGCATTCAACTAACAGAGTTGAACCTTACTTTTGATTGAGCCGTTCTGAAACACTCTTTCTGTAGAAACTGCAATTGGACATGCTAAGCGCTAAGAGGCCTACATTGGGAAAAAGAATATCTTCAAATAAAAACTACACAGATGCATTCTGTGAAACTTATTTCTGATCTGTAAATTCAGTTAACAGAGATAAAACATATTTTTGATTGAGCAGTTATGAAACACTCTTTTTGTAGAAAATGCAAGTGGAGATTCGGAGCGCTAAGAGGGTAATAGTGGAAAAAGGAATGTCTTCAAATATAAACTTCACAGAATCATTCGGTGAAACTTCTTTCTGATCTGTGCATTCAGCTAACAGAGTTAAACCATACTTTTGATTGAGCAGATCTGAACACTCTTTCTGTAGAAAATGCAACTGGACATTTGGAGCGCTAAGAGAGTAGTAGTGGAAAAAGGAATATATTCAAATATAAACTACACAGAAGCATTCTGTGAAACTACTTTCTGATCTGAGCATTCAGCTAACAGAGTTAAACCATACTTTTGATTGAGCAGTTTTGAAACACTCTGTCTGTAGAAAATGCAACTGGACATTCGTAGCGCTAAGTGGGTAATAGTGGAAAAAAGAATATGTTCAAATATAAACTACACAGAAGCATTGTATGAAACTTCTTTCTGTTCTGTGAATTCAACTAACAGAGTTGAACCTTACTTTTGATTGAGCCTTTCTGAAACACTCTTTCTGTAGAAACTGCAATTGGACATTGTGAGCGCTAAGAGGCCGATATTGGGAAAAATAATATCTTCAAATAAAAACTACACAGAAGCATTGTGTGAAACTTATTTCTGATATGTTCATTAAGCTAACAGAGTTAAACCATACTTTTGATTGCGCAGTTCTGAACACTCTTTCTGTAGAAAATGCAAGTGGACATTCGGAGCGCTAAGAGGGTAATAGTGGAAAAAGGAATATATTCAAATATAAACTACACAGTAGCATTCTGTGAAAATTCTTTCTGTTCTGTGCATTCAACTAACAGTGTTGAACCTTACTTTTGATTGAGCCGTTCTGAAACACTCTTTCTGTAGAAACTGCAATTGGACATGCTAAGCGCTAAGAGGCCTACATTGGGAAAAAGAATATCTTCAAATAAAAACTACACAGATGCATTCTGTGAAACTTATTTCTGATCTGTAAATTCAGTTAACAGAGATAAAACATATTTTTGATTGAGCAGTTATGAAACACTCTTTTTGTAGAAAATGCAAGTGGAGATTCGGAGCGCTAAGAGGGTAATAGTGGAAAAAGGAATGTCTTCAAATATAAACTACACAGAATCATTCGGTGAAACTTCTTTCTGACCTGTGCATTCAGCTAACAGAGTTAAACCATACTTTTGATTGAGCAGATCTGAACACTCTTTCTGTAGAAAATGCAACTGGACATTTGGAGCGCTAAGAGAGTAGTAGTGGAAAAAGGAATATATTCAAATATAAACTACACAGAAGCATTCTGTGAAACTACTTTCTGATCTGAGCATTCAGCTAACAGAGTTAAACCATACTTTTGATTGAGCAGTTTTGAAACACTCTGTCTGTAGAAAATGCAACTGGACATTCGTAGCGCTAAGTGGGTAATAGTGGAAAAAAGAATATGTTCAAATATAAACTACACAGAAGCATTGTATGAAACTTCTTTCTGTTCTGTGCATTCAACTAACAGAGTTGAACCTTACTTTTGATTGAGCCTTTCTGAAACACTCTTTCTGTAGAAACTGCAATTGGACATGGTGAGCGCTAAGAGGCCGATATTGGGAAAAATAATATCTTCAAATAAAAACTACACAGAAGCATTGTGTGAAACTTATTTCTGATATGTTCATTAAGCTAACAGAGTTAAACCATACTTTTGATTGCGCAGTTCTGAACACTCTTTCTGTAGAAAATGCAAGTGGACATTCGGAGCGCTAAGAGGGTAATAGTGGAAAAAGGAATATATTCAAATATAAACTACACAGTAGCATTCTGTGAAAATTCTTTCTGTTCTGTGCATTCAACTAACAGAGTTGAACCTTACTTTTGATTGAGCCGTTCTGAAACACTCTTTCTGTAGAAACTGCAATTGGACATGATAAGCGCTAAGAGGCCTACATTGGGAAAAAGAATATCTTCAAATAAAAACTACACAGATGCATTCTGTGAAACTTATTTCTGATCTGTAAATTCAGTTAACAGAGATAAAACATATTTTTGATTGAGCAGTTATGAAACACTCTTTTTGTAGAAAATGCAAGTGGAGATTCGGAGCGCTAAGGGTTTAATAGTGGAAAAAGGAATGTCTTCAAATATAAACTACACAGAATCATTCGGTGAAACTTCTTTCTGACCTGTGCATTCAGCTAACAGAGTTAAACCATACTTTTGATTGAGCAGATCTGAACACTCTTTCTGTTGAAAATGCAACTGGACATTTGGAGCGCTAAGAGAGTAGTAGTGGAAAAAGGAATATATTCAAATATAAACTACACAGAAGCATTCTGTGAAACTTCTTTCTGATCTGAGCATTCAGCTAACAGAGTTAAACCATACTTTTGATTGAGCAGTTTTGAAACACTCTGTCTGTAGAAAATGCAACTGGACATTCGTAGTGCTAAGTGGGTAATAGTGGAAAAAAGAATATGTTCAAATATAAACTACACAGAAGCATTGTATGAAACTTCTTTCTGTTCTGTGCATTCAACTAACAGAGTTTAACCTTACTTTTGATTGAGCCGTTCTGAAACACTCTTTCTCTAGAAACTGCAATTGGACATTCTGAGCGCTAGGAGGCCTATATTGGGAAAAAGAATGTCTACTAATAAAAACTACACAGAAGAATTGTGTGAAACTTCTTTCTGTTCTGTTTGTTCAACTAAAAGAGTTGAACCTTAGTTTTGATTGAGCCGTTCTGAAACACTCTTTCTGTAGAAAATGCAAGTGGAGATTCGGAGCGCTAAGAGGGTAATAGTGGAAAAAGGAATGTCTCCAAATATAAACTACACAGAATCATTCTGTGAAACTTCTTTCTGATCTGTGCATTCAGCTAACAGAGTTAAACCATACTTTTGATTGAGCAGATCTGAACACTCTTTCTGTAGAAAATGCAACTGGACATTTGGAGCGCTAAGAGAGTAGTAGTGGAAAAAGGAATATATTCAAATATAAACTACACAGAAGCATTCTGTGAAACTTCTTTCTGATCTGAGCATTCAGCTAACAGAGTTAAACCATACTTTTGATTGAGCAGTTTTGAAACACTCTGTCTGTAGAAAATGCAACTGGACATTCGTAGCGCTAAGTGGGTAATAGTGGAAAAAAGAATATGTTCAAATATAAATTACACAGAAGCATTGTATGAAATTTCTTTCTGTTCTGTGCATTCAACTAACAGAGTTGAACCTTACTTTTGATTGAGCCTTTCTGAAACACTCTTTCTGTAGAAACTGCAATTGGACATTCTGAGCGCTAAGAGGCCTCTATTGGGAAAAATAATATCTTCAAATAAAAACAACACAGAAGCATTGTGTGAAACTTATTTCTGATATGTTCATTAAGCTAACAGATTGAAACCATACTTTTGATTGCGCAGTTCTGAACACTCTTTCTGTAGAAAATGCAAGTGGACATTCGGAGCGCTAAGAGGGTAATAGTGGAAAAAGGAATATATTCAAATATAAACTACACACTAGCATTCTGTGAAAATTCTTTCTGTTCTGTGCATTCAACTAACAGAGTTGAACCTTACTTTTGATTGAGCCGTTCTGAAACACTCTTTCTGTAGAAACTGCAATTGGACATGCTAAGCGCTAAGAGGCCTACATTGGGAAAAAGAATATCTTCAAATAAAAACTACACAGATGCATTCTGTGAAACTTATTTCTGATCTGTAAATTCAGTTAACAGAGATAAAACATATTTTTGATTGAGCAGTTATGAAACACTCTTTTTGTAGAAAATGCAAGTGGAGATTCGGAGCGCTAAGAGGGTAATAGTGGAAAAAGGAATGTCTACAAATATAAACTTCACAGAATCATTCGGTGAAACTTCTTTCTGATATGTGCATTCAGCTAACAGAGTTAAACCATACTTTTGATTGAGCAGATCTGAACACTCTTTCTGTAGAAAATGCAACTGGACATTTGGAGCGCTAAGAGAGTAGTAGTGGAAAAAGGAATATATTCAAATATAAACTACACAGAAGCATTCTGTGAAACTACTTTCTGATCTGAGCATTCAGCTAACAGAGTTAAACCATACTTTTGATTGAGCAGTTTTGAAACACTCTGTCTGTAGAAAATGCAACTGGACATTCGTAGCGCTAAGTGGGTAATAGTGGAAAAAAGAATATGTTCAAATATAAACTACACAGAAGCATTGTATGAAACTTCTTTCTGTTCTGTGCATTCAACTAACAGAGTTGAACCTTACTTTTGATTGAGCCTTTCTGAAACACTCTTTCTGTAGAAACTGCAATTGGACATTGTGAGCGCTAAGAGGCCGATATTGGGAAAAATAATATCTTCAAATAAAAACTACACAGAAGCATTGTGTGAAACTTATTTCTGATATGTTCATTAAGCTAACAGAGTTAAACCATACTTTTGATTGCGCAGTTCTGAACACTCTTTCTGTAGAAAATGCAAGTGGACATTCGGAGCGCTAAGAGGGTAATAGTGGAAAAAGGAATATATTCAAATATAAACTACACAGTAGCATTCTGTGAAAATTCTTTCTGTTCTGTGCATTCAACTAACAGAGTTGAACCTTACTTTTGATTGAGCCGTTCTGAAACACTCTTTCTGTAGAAACTGCAATTGGACATGATAAGCGCTAAGAGGCCTACATTGGGAAAAAGAATATCTTCAAATAAAAACTACACAGATGCATTCTGTGAAACTTATTTCTGATCTGTAAATTCAGTTAACAGAGATAAAACATATTTTTGATTGAGCAGTTATGAAACACTCTTTTTGTAGAAAATGCAAGTGGAGATTCGGAGCGCTAAGAGGGTAATAGTGGAAAAAGGAATGTCTTCAAATATAAACTACACAGAATCATTCGGTGAAACTTCTTTCTGACCTGTGCATTCAGCTAACAGAGTTAAACCATACTTTTGATTGAGCAGATCTGAACACTCTTTCTGTAGAAAATGCAACTGGACATTTGGAACGCTAAGAGAGTAGTAGTGGAAAAAGGAATATATTCAAATATAAACTACACAGAAGCATTCTGTGAAACTACTTTCTGATATGAGCATTCAGCTAACAGAGTTAAACCATACTTTTGATTGAGCAGTTTTGAAACACTCTGTCTGTAGAAAATGCAACTGGACATTCGTAGCGCTAAGTGGGTAATAGTGGAAAAAAGAATATGTTCAAATATAAACTACACAGAAGCATTGTATGAAACTTCTTTCTGTTCTGTGCATTCAACTAACAGAGTTGAACCTTACTTTTGATTGAGCCTTTCTGAAACACTCTTTCTGTAGAAACTGCAATTGGACATTGTGAGCGCTAAGAGGCCGATATTGGGAAAAATAATATCTTCAAATAAAAACTACACAGAAGCATTGTGTGAAACTTATTTCTGATATGTTCATTAAGCTAACAGAGTTAAACCATACTTTTGATTGCGCAGTTCTGAACACTCTTTCTGTAGAAAATGCAAGTGGACATTCGGAGCGCTAAGAGGGTAATAGTGGAAAAAGGAATATATTCAAATATAAACTACACAGTAGCATTCTGTGAAAATTCTTTCTGTTCTGTGCATTCAACTAACAGAGTTGAACCTTACTTTTGATTGAGCCGTTCTGAAACACTCTTTCTGTAGAAACTGCAATTGGACATGATAAGCGCTAAGAGGCCTACATTGGGAAAAAGAATATCTTCAAATAAAAACTACACAGATGCATTCTGTGAAACTTATTTCTGATCTGTAAATTCAGTTAACAGAGATAAAACATATTTTTGATTGAGCAGTTATGAAACACTCTTTTTGTAGAAAATGCAAGTGGAGATTCGGAGCGCTAAGAGGGTAATAGTGGAAAAAGGAATGTCTTCAAATATAAACTACACAGAATCATTCGGTGAAACTTCTTTCTGACCTGTGCATTCAGCTAACAGAGTTAAACCATACTTTTGATTGAGCAGATCTGAACACTCTTTCTGTTGAAAATGCAACTGGACATTTGGAGCGCTAAGAGAGTAGTAGTGGAAAAAGGAATATATTCAAATATAAACTACACAGAAGCATTCTGTGAAACTTCTTTCTGATCTGAGCATTCAGCTAACAGAGTTAAACCATACTTTTGATTGAGCAGTTTTGAAACACTCTGTCTGTAGAAAATGCAACTGGACATTCGAAGCGCTAAGTGGGTAATAGTGGAAAAAAGAATATGTTCAAATATAAACTACACAGAAGCATTGTATGAAACTTCTTTCTGTTCTGTGCATTCAACTAACAGAGTTGAACCTTACTTTTGATTGAGCCGTTCTGAAACACTCTTTCTCTAGAAACTGCAATTGGACATTCTGAGCGCTAGGAGGCCTATATTGGGAAAAAGAATGTCTACTAATAAAAACTACACAGAAGAATTGTGTGAAACTTCTTTCTGTTCTGTTTGTTCAACTAAAAGAGTTGAACCTTAGTTTTGATTGAGCCGTTCTGAAACACTCTTTCTGTAGAAAATGCAAGTGGAGATTCGGAGCGCTAAGAGGGTAATAGTGGAAAAAGAAATGTCTCCAAATATAAACTACACAGAATCATTCTGTGAAACTTCTTTCTGATCTGTGCATTCAGCTAACAGAGTTAAACCATACTTTTGATTGAGCAGATCTGAACACTCTTTCTGTAGAAAATGCAACTGGACATTTGGAGCGCTAAGAGAGTAGTAGTGGAAAAAGGAATATATTCAAATATAAACTACACAGAAGCATTCTGTGAAACTTCTTTCTGATCTGAGCATTCAGCTAACAGAGTTAAACCATACTTTTGATTGAGCAGTTTTGAAACACTCTGTCTGTAGAAAATGCAACTGGACATTCGTAGCGCTAAGTGGGTAATAGTGGAAAAAAGAATATGTTCAAATATAAATTACACAGAAGCATTGTATGAAATTTCTTTCTGTTCTGTGCATTCAACTAACAGAGTTGAACCTTACTTTTGATAGAGCCTTTCTGAAACACTCTTTCTGTAGAAACTGCAATTGGACATTCTGAGCGCTAAGAGGCCTCTATTGGGAAAAATAATATCTTCAAATAAAAACTACACAGAAGCATTGTGTGAAACTTATTTCTGATATGTTCATTAAGCTAACAGATTGAAACCATACTTTTGATTGCGCAGTTCTGAACACTATTTCTGTAGAAAATGCAAGTGGACATTCGGAGCGCTAAGAGGGTAATAGTGGAAAAAGGAATATATTCAAATATAAACTACACACTAGCATTCTGTGAAAATTCTTTCTGTTCTGTGCATTCAACTAACAGAGTTGAACCTTACTTTTGATTGAGCCGTTCTGAAACACTCTTTCTGTAGAAACTGCAATTGGACATGCTAAGCGCTAAGAGGCCTACATTGGGAAAAAGAATATCTTCAAATAAAAACTACACAGATGCATTCTGTGAAACTTATTTCTGATCTGTAAATTCAGTTAACAGAGATAAAACATATTTTTGATTGAGCAGTTATGAAACACTCTTTTTGTAGAAAATGCAAGTGGAGATTCGGAGCGCTAAGAGGGTAATAGTGGAAAAAGGAATGTCTTCAAATATAAACTTCACAGAATCATTCGGAGAAACTTCTTTCTGATCTGTGCATTCAGCTAACAGAGTTAAACCATACTTTTGATTGAGCAGATCTGAACACTCTTTCTGTAGAAAATGCAACTGGACATTTGGAGCGCTAAGAGAGTAGTAGTGGAAAAAGGAATATATTCAAATATAAACTACACAGAAGCATTCTGTGAAACTACTTTCTGATCTGAGCATTCAGCTAACAGAGTTAAACCATACTTTGATTGAGCAGTTTTGAAACACTCTGTCTGTAGAAAATGCAACTGGACATTCGTAGCGCTAAGTGGGTAATAGTGGAAAAAAGAATATGTTCAAATATAAACTACACAGAAGCATTGTATGAAACTTCTTTCTGTTCTGTGCATTCAACTAACAGAGTTGAACCTTACTTTTGATTGAGCCTTTCTGAAACACTCTTTCTGTAGAAACTGCAATTGGACATTGTGAGCGCTAAGAGGCCGATATTGGGAAAAATAATATCTTCAAATAAAAACTACACAGAAGCATTGTGTGAAACTTATTTCTGATATGTTCATTAAGCTAACAGAGTTAAACCATACTTTTGATTGCGCAGTTCTGAACACTCTTTCTGTAGAAAATGCAAGTGGACATTCGGAGCGCTAAGAGGGTAATAGTGGAAAAAGGAATATATTCAAATATAAACTACACAGTAGCATTCTGTGAAAATTCTTTCTGTTCTGTGCATTCAACTAACAGAGTTGAACCTTACTTTTGATTGAGCCGTTCTGAAACACTCTTTCTGTAGAAACTGCAATTGGACATGATAAGCGCTAAGAGGCCTACATTGGGAAAAAGAATATCTTCAAATAAAAACTACACAGATGCATTCTGTGAAACTTATTTCTGATCTGTAAATTCAGTTAACAGAGATAAAACATATTTTTGATTGAGCAGTTATGAAACACTCTTTTTGTAGAAAATGCAAGTGGAGATTCGGAGCGCTAAGAGGGTAATAGTGGAAAAAGGAATGTCTTCAAATATAAACTACACAGAATCATTCGGTGAAACTTCTTTCTGACCTGTGCATTCAGCTAACAGAGTTAAACCATACTTTTGATTGAGCAGATCTGAACACTCTTTCTGTTGAAAATGCAACTGGACATTTGGAGCGCTAAGAGAGTAGTAGTGGAAAAAGGAATATATTCAAATATAAACTACACAGAAGCATTCTGTGAAACTTCTTTCTGATCTGAGCATTCAGCTAACAGAGTTAAACCATACTTTTGATTGAGCAGTTTTGAAACACTCTGTCTGTAGAAAATGCAACTGGACATTCGAAGCGCTAAGTGGGTAATAGTGGAAAAAAGAATATGTTCAAATATAAACTACACAGAAGCATTGTATGAAACTTCTTTCTGTTCTGTGCATTCAACTAACAGAGTTGAACCTTACTTTTGATTGAGCCGTTCTGAAACACTCTTTCTCTAGAAACTGCAATTGGACATTCTGAGCGCTAGGAGGCCTATATTGGGAAAAAGAATGTCTACTAATAAAAACTACACAGAAGAATTGTGTGAAACTTCTTTCTGTTCTGTTTGTTCAACTAAAAGAGTTGAACCTTAGTTTTGATTGAGCCGTTCTGAAACACTCTTTCTGTAGAAAATGCAAGTGGAGATTCGGAGCGCTAAGAGGGTAATAGTGGAAAAAGAAATGTCTCCAAATATAAACTACACAGAATCATTCTGTGAAACTTCTTTCTGATCTGTGCATTCAGCTAACAGAGTTAAACCATACTTTTGATTGAGCAGATCTGAACACTCTTTCTGTAGAAAATGCAACTGGACATTTGGAGCGCTAAGAGAGTAGTAGTGGAAAAAGGAATATATTCAAATATAAACTACACAGAAGCATTCTGTGAAACTTCTTTCTGATCTGAGCATTCAGCTAACAGAGTTAAACCATACTTTTGATTGAGCAGTTTTGAAACACTCTGTCTGTAGAAAATGCAACTGGACATTCGTAGCGCTAAGTGGGTAATAGTGGAAAAAAGGATATGTTCAAATATAAATTACACAGAAGCATTGTATGAAATTTCTTTCTGTTCTGTGCATTCAACTAACAGAGTTGAACCTTACTTTTGATAGAGCCTTTCTGAAACACTCTTTCTGTAGAAACTGCAATTGGACATTCTGAGCGCTAAGAGGCCTCTATTGGGAAAAATAATATCTTCAAATAAAAACTACACAGAAGCATTGTGTGAAACTTATTTCTGATATGTTCATTAAGCTAACAGATTGAAACCATACTTTTGATTGCGCAGTTCTGAACACTATTTCTGTAGAAAATGCAAGTGGACATTCGGAGCGCTAAGAGGGTAATAGTGGAAAAAGGAATATATTCAAATATAAACTACACACTAGCATTCTGTGAAAATTCTTTCTGTTCTGTGCATTCAACTAACAGAGTTGAACCTTACTTTTGATTGAGCCGTTCTGAAACACTCTTTCTGTAGAAACTGCAATTGGACATGCTAAGCGCTAAGAGGCCTACATTGGGAAAAAGAATATCTTCAAATAAAAACTACACAGATGCATTCTGTGAAACTTATTTCTGATCTGTAAATTCAGTTAACAGAGATAAAACATATTTTTGATTGAGCAGTTATGAAACACTCTTTTTGTAGAAAATGCAAGTGGAGATTCGGAGCGCTAAGAGGGTAATAGTGGAAAAAGGAATGTCTTCAAATATAAACTTCACAGAATCATTCGGAGAAACTTCTTTCTGATCTGTGCATTCAGCTAACAGAGTTAAACCATACTTTTGATTGAGCAGATCTGAACACTCTTTCTGTAGAAAATGCAACTGGACATTTGGAGCGCTAAGAGAGTAGTAGTGGAAAAAGGAATATATTCAAATATAAACTACACAGAAGCATTCTGTGAAACTACTTTCTGATCTGAGCATTCAGCTAACAGAGTTAAACCATACTTTGATTGAGCAGTTTTGAAACACTCTGTCTGTAGAAAATGCAACTGGACATTCGTAGCGCTAAGTGGGTAATAGTGGAAAAAAGAATATGTTCAAATATAAACTACACAGAAGCATTGTATGAAACTTCTTTCTGTTCTGTGCATTCAACTAACAGAGTTGAACCTTACTTTTGATTGAGCCTTTCTGAAACACTCTTTCTGTAGAAACTGCAATTGGACATTGTGAGCGCTAAGAGGCCGATATTGGGAAAAATAATATCTTCAAATAAAAACTACACAGAAGCATTGTGTGAAACTTATTTCTGATATGTTCATTAAGCTAACAGAGTTAAACCATACTTTTGATTGCGCAGTTCTGAACACTCTTTCTGTAGAAAATGCAAGTGGACATTCGGAGCGCTAAGAGGGTAATAGTGGAAAAAGGAATATATTCAAATATAAACTACACAGTAGCATTCTGTGAAAATTCTTTCTGTTCTGTGCATTCAACTAACAGAGTTGAACCTTACTTTTGATTGAGCCGTTCTGAAACACTCTTTCTGTAGAAACTGCAATTGGACATGATAAGCGCTAAGAGGCCTACATTGGGAAAAAGAATATCTTCAAATAAAAACTACACAGATGCATTCTGTGAAACTTATTTCTGATCTGTAAATTCAGTTAACAGAGATAAAACATATTTTTGATTGAGCAGTTATGAAACACTCTTTTTGTAGAAAATGCAAGTGGAGATTCGGAGCGCTAAGAGGGTAATAGTGGAAAAAGGAATGTCTTCAAATATAAACTACACAGAATCATTCGGTGAAACTTCTTTCTGACCTGTGCATTCAGCTAACAGAGTTAAACCATACTTTTGATTGAGCAGATCTGAACACTCTTTCTGTTGAAAATGCAACTGGACATTTGGAGCGCTAAGAGAGTAGTAGTGGAAAAAGGAATATATTCAAATATAAACTACACAGAAGCATTCTGTGAAACTTCTTTCTGATCTGAGCATTCAGCTAACAGAGTTAAACCATACTTTTGATTGAGCAGTTTTGAAACACTCTGTCTGTAGAAAATGCAACTGGACATTCGTAGTGCTAAGTGGGTAATAGTGGAAAAAAGAATATGTTCAAATATAAACTACACAGAAGCATTGTATGAAACTTCTTTCTGTTCTGTGCATTCAAATAACAGAGTTGAACCTTACTTTTGATTGAGCCGTTCTGAAACACTCTTTCTCTAGAAACTGCAATTGGACATTCTGAGCGCTAGGAGGCCTATATTGGGAAAAAGAATGTCTACTAATAAAAACTACACAGAAGAATTGTGTGAAACTTCTTTCTGTTCTGTTTGTTCAACTAAAAGAGTTGAACCTTAGTTTTGATTGAGCCGTTCTGAAACACTCTTTCTGTAGAAAATGCAAGTGGAGATTCGGAGCGCTAAGAGGGTAATAGTGGAAAAAGGAATGTCTCCAAATATAAACTACACAGAATCATTCTGTGAAACTTCTTTCTGATCTGTGCATTCAGCTAACAGAGTTAAACCATACATTTGATTGAGCAGATCTGAACACTCTTTCTGTAGAAAATGCAACTGGACATTTGGAGCGCTAAGAGAGTAGTAGTGGAAAAAGGAATATATTCAAATATAAACTACACAGAAGCATTCTGTGAAACTTCTTTCTGATCTGAGCATTCAGCTAACAGAGTTAAACCATACTTTTGATTGAGCAGTTTTGAAACACTCTGTCTGTAGAAAATGCAACTGGACATTCGTAGCGCTAAGTGGGTAATAGTGGAAAAAAGAATATGTTCAAATATAAATTACACAGAAGCATTGTATGAAATTTCTTTCTGTTCTGTGCATTCAACTAACAGAGTTGAACCTTACTTTTGATAGAGCCTTTCTGAAACACTCTTTCTGTAGAAACTGCAATTGGACATTCTGAGCGCTAAGAGGCCTCTATTGGGAAAAATAATATCTTCAAATAAAAACTACACAGAAGCATTGTGTGAAACTTATTTCTGATATGTTCATTAAGCTAACAGATTGAAACCATACTTTTGATTGCGCAGTTCTGAACACTCTTTCTGTAGATAATGCAAGTGGACATTCGGAGCGCTAAGAGGGTAATAGTGGAAAAAGGAATATATTCAAATATAAACTACACACTAGCATTCTGTGAAAATTCTTTCTGTTCTGTGCATTCAACTGACAGAGTTGAACCTTACTTTTGATTGAGCCGTTCTGAAACACTCTTTCTGTAGAAACTGCAATTGGACATGCTAAGCGCTAAGAGGCCTACATTGGGAAAAAGAATATCTTCAAATAAAAACTACACAGATGCATTCTGTGAAACTTATTTCTGATCTGTAAATTCAGTTAACAGAGATAAAACATATTTTTGATTGAGCAGTTATGAAACACTCTTTTTGTAGAAAATGAAAGTGGAGATTCGGAGCGCTAAGAGGGTAATAGTTGAAAAAGTAATGTCTCCAAATATAAACTACACAGAATAATTCTGTGAAACTTCTTTCTGATCTGTGCATTCAGCTAACAGAGTTAAACCATACTTTTGATTGAGCAGATCTGAACACTCTTTCTGTAGAAAATGCAACTGGACATTTGGAGCGCTAAGAGCGTAGTAGTGGAAAAAGGAATATATTCAAATATAAACTACACAGAAGCATTCTGTGAAACTTCTTTCTGATCTGAGCATTCAGCTAACAGAGTTAAACCATACTTTTGATTTAGCAGATTTGAAACACTCTGTCTGTAGAAAATGCAACTGGACATTCGTAGCGCTAAGTGGGTAATAGTGGAAAAAAGAATATGTTCAAATATAAACTACACAGAAGCATTGTATGAAACTTCTTTCTGTTCTGTGCATTCAACTAACAGAGTTGAACCTTACTTTTGATTGAGCCGTTCTGAAACACTCTTTCTGTAGAAACTGCAATTGGACATTCTGAGCGCTAAGAGGACTATATTGGGAAAAAGAATGTCTACAAATAAAAACTACACAGAAGAATTGTGTGAAACTACTTTCTGTTCTGTTTGTTCAACTAAAAGAGTTGAACCTTAGTTTTGATTGAGCCGTTCTGAAACACTCTTTCTGTAGAAAATGCAAGTGCAGATTCGGAGCGCTAAGAGGGTAATAGTGGAAAAAGGAATGTCTCCAAATATAAACTACACAGAATCATTCTGTGAAACTTATTTCTGATCTGTGCATTCAGCTAACAGAGTTAAACCATACTTTTGATTGAGCAGATCTGAACACTCTTTCTGTAGAAAATGCAACTGGACATTTGGAGCGCTAAGAGAGTAGTAGTGGAAAAAGGAATATATTCAAATATAAACTACACAGAAGCATTCTGTGAAACTACTTTCTGATCTGAGCATTCAGCTAACAGAGTTAAACCATACTTTTGATTGAGCAGTTTTGAAACACTCTGTCTGTAGAAAATGCAACTGGACATTCGTAGCGCTAAGTGGGTAATAGTGGAAAAAAGAATATGTTCAAATATAAACTACACAGAAGCATTGTATGAAACTACTTTCTGTTCTGTGAATTCAACAAACAGAGTTGAACCTTACTTTTGATTGAGCCTTTCTGAAACACTCTTTCTGTAGAAACTGCAATTGGACATTGTGAGCGCTAAGAGGCCGATATTGGGAAAAATAATATCTTCAAATAAAAACTATACAGAAGCATTGTGTGAAACTTATTTCTGATATGTTCATTAAGCTAACAGAGTTAAACCATACTTTTGATTGCGCAGTTCTGAACACTCTTTCTGTAGAAAATGCAAGTGGACATTCGGAGCGCTAAGAGGGTAACAGTGGAAAAAGGAATATATTCAAATATAAACTACACAGTAGCATTCTGTGAAAATTCTTTCTGTTCAGTGCATTCAACTAACAGAGTTGAACCTTACTTTTGATTGAGCCGTTCTGAAACACTCTTTCTGTAGAAACTGCAATTGGACATGTTAAGCGCTAAGAGGCCTACATTGGGAAAAAGAATATCTTCAAATAAAAACTACACACATGCATTCTGTGAAACTTATTTCTGATCTGTAAATTCAGTTAACAGAGATAAAACATATTTTTGATTGAGCAGTTATGAAACACTCTTTTTGTAGAAAATGCAAGTGGAGATTCGGAGCGCTAAGAGGGTAATAGTGGAAAAAGGACTGTCTCCAAATATAAACTACACAGAATCATTCTGTGAAACTTCTTTCTGATCTGTGCATTCAGCTAACAGAGTTAAACCATTATTTTGATTGAGCAGATCTGAACACTCTTTCTGTAGAAAATGCAACTGGACATTTGGAGCGCTAAGAGAGTAGTAGTGGAAAAAGGAATATATTCAAATATAAACTACACAGAAGCATTCTGTGAAACTTCTTTCTGATCTGAGCATTCAGCTAACAGAGTTAAACCATACTTTTGATTGAGCAGTTTTGAGACACTCTGTCTGTAGAAAATGCAACTGGACATTCGTAGCGCTAAGTGGGTAATAGTGGAAAAAAGAATATGTTCAAATATAAATTACACAGAAGCATTGTATGAAATTTCTTTCTGTTCTGTGCATTCAACTAACAGAGTTGAACCTTACTTTTGATTGAGCCTTTCTGAAACACTCTTTCTGTAGAAACTGCAATTGGACATTCTGAGCGCTAAGAGGCCTCTATTGGGAAAAATAATATCTTCAAATAAAAACAACACAGAAGCATTGTGTGAAACTTATTTCTGATATGTTCATTAAGCTAACAGATTGAAACCATACTTTTGATTGTGCAGTTCTGAACACTCTTTCTGTAGAAAATGCAATTGGACATTCGGAGCGCTAAGAGGGTAATAGTGGAAAAAGGAATATATTCAAATATAAACTACACAGTAGCATTCTGTGAAAATTCTTTCTGTTCTGTGCATTCAACTAACAGAGTTGAACCTTACTTTTGATTGAGCCGT
The DNA here is from genome assembly GCF_028878055.3 of Symphalangus syndactylus. NCBI lineage: Eukaryota > Metazoa > Chordata > Mammalia > Primates > Hylobatidae > Symphalangus > Symphalangus syndactylus. The sequence continues at coordinate 4,077,880 of NC_072445.2, read as the reverse complement.
TCTGAAACACTCTTTCTGTAGAAACTGCAATTGGACATTCTGAGCGCTAAGAGGCCTATATTGGGAAAAAGAATATCTACAAATAAAAACTACACAGAAGAATTGTGTGAAACTACTTTCTGTTCTGTTTGTTCAACTAAAAGATTTGAACCTTAATTTTGATTGAGCCGTTCTGAAACACTCTTTCTGTAGAAAATGCAAGTGGAGATTCGGAGCGCTAAGAGGGTAATAGTGGAAAAAGGAATGTCTCCAAATATAAGCTACACAGAATCATTCTGTGAAACTTCTTTCTGCTCTGTGCATTCAGCTAACAGAGTTAAACCATACTTTTGATAGAGCAGATCTGAACACTCCTTCTGTAGAAAATGCAACTGGACATTTGGAGCGCTAAGAGAGTAGTAGTGGAAAAAGGAATATATTCAAATATAAACTACACAGAAGCATTCTGTGAAACTTCTTTCTGATCTGAGCATTCAGCTAACAGAGTTAAACCATAATTTTGATTGAGCAGTTTTGAAACACTCTGTCTGTAGAAAATGCAACTGGACATTCGTAGCGCTAAGTGGGTAATAGTGGAAAAAAGAATATGTTCAAATATAAACTACACAGAAGCATTGTATGAAATTTCTTTCTGTTCTGTGCATCCAACTAACAGAGTTGAACCTTACTTTTGATTGAGCCTTTCTGAAACACTCTTTCTGTAGAAACTGCAATTGGACATTCTGAGCGCTAAGAGGCCTCTATTGGGAAAAATAATATCTTCAAATAAAAACTGCACAGAAGCATTGTGTGAAACTTATTTCTGATATGTTCATTAAGCTAACAGAATTAAACCATACTTTTGATTGCTCAGTTCTGAACACTCTTTCTGTAGAAAATTCAAGTGGACATTCGGAGCGCGAAGAGGGTAATAGTGGAAAAAGGAATATATTCAAATATAAACTACACAGTAGCATTCTGTGAAAATTCTTTCTGTTCTGTGCATTCAACTAACAGAGTTGAACCTTACTTTTGATTGAGCCATTCTGAAACACTCTTTCTGTAGAAACTGCAATTGGACATGCTAAGCGCTAAGAGGCCTACATTGGGAAAAAGAATATCTTCAAATAAAAACTACACAGATGCATTCTGTGAAACTTATTTCTGATCTGTAAATTCAGTTAACAGAGATAAAACATATTTTTGATTGAGCAGTTATGAAACACTCTTTTTGTAGAAAATGCAAGTGGAGATTCGGAGCGCTAAGAGGGTAATAGTTGAAAAAGGAATGTCTTCAAATATAAACTTCACAGAATCATTCGGGGAAACTTCTTTCTGATCTGTGCATTCAGCTAACAGAATTAAACCATACTTTTGATTGAGTAGATCTGAACACTCTTTCTGTAGAAAATGCAACTGGACATTTGGAGCGCTAAGAGCGTAGTAGTGGAAAAAGGAATATATTCAAATATAAACTACACAGAACCATTCTGTGAAACTTATTTCTGATCTGAGCATTCAGCTAAAAGAGTTAAACCATACTTTTGATTGAGCAGTTTTGAAACACTCTGTCTGTAGAAAATGCAACTTGACATTCGTAGCGCTAAGTGGGTAATAGTGGAAAAAAGAATATGTTCAAATATAAACTACACAGAAGCATTGTATGAAACTTCTTTCTGTTCTGTGCATTCAACTAACAGAGTTGAACCATACTTTTGATTGAGCCGTTCTGAAACACTCTTTCTCTAGAAACTGCAATTGGACATTCTGAGCTCTAGGAGGCCTATATTGGGAAAAAGAATGTCTACTAATAAAAACTACACAGAAGAATTGTGTGAAACTTCTTTCTGTTCTGTTTGTTCAACTAAAAGTGTTGAACCTTAGTTTTGATTGAGCCGTTCTGAAACACTCTTTCTGTAGAAAATGCAAGTGGAGATTCGGAGCGCTAAGAGGGTAATAGTGGAAAAAGAAATGTCTCCAAATATAAACTACACAGAATCATTCTGTGAAACTTCTTTCTGATCTGTGCATTCAGCTAACAGAGTTAAACCATACTTTTGATTGAGCAGATCTGAACACTCTTTCTGTAGAAAATGCAACTGGACATTTGGAGCGCTAAGAGAGTAGTAGTGGAAAAAGGAATATATTCAAATATAAACTACACAGAAGCATTCTGTGAAACTTCTTTCTGATCTGAGCATTCAGCTAACAGAGTTAAACCATACTTTTGATTGAGCAGTTTTGAAACACTCTGTCTGTAGAAAATGCAACTGGACATTCGTAGCGCTAAGTGGGTAATAGTGGAAAAAAGAATATGTTCAAATATAAATTACACAGAAGCATTGTATGAAATTTCTTTCTGTTCTGTGCATTCAACTAACAGAGTTGAACCTTACTTTTGATAGAGCCTTTCTGAAACACTCTTTCTGTAGAAACTGCAATTGGACATTCTGAGCGCTAAGAGGCCTCTATTGGGAAAAATAATATCTTCAAATAAAAACTACACAGAAGCATTGTGTGAAACTTATTTCTGATATGTTCATTAAGCTAACAGATTGAAACGATACTTTTGATTGCGCAGTTCTGAACACTATTTCTGTAGAAAATGCAAGTGGACATTCGGAGCGCTAAGAGGGTAATAGTGGAAAAAGGAATATATTCAAATATAAACTACACACTAGCATTCTGTGAAAATTCTTTCTGTTCTGTGCATTCAACTAACAGAGTTGAACCTTACTTTTGATTGAGCCGTTCTGAAACACTCTTTCTGTAGAAACTGCAATTGGACATGCTAAGCGCTAAGAGGCCTACATTGGGAAAAAGAATATCTTCAAATAAAAACTACACAGATGCATTCTGTGAAACTTATTTCTGATCTGTAAATTCAGTTAACAGAGATAAAACATATTTTTGATTGAGCAGTTATGAAACACTCTTTTTGTAGAAAATGCAAGTGGAGATTCGGAGCGCTAAGAGGGTAATAGTGGAAAAAGGAATGTCTTCAAATATAAACTTCACAGAATCATTCGGAGAAACTTCTTTCTGATCTGTGCATTCAGCTAACAGAGTTAAACCATACTTTTGATTGAGCAGATCTGAACACTCTTTCTGTAGAAAATGCAACTGGACATTTGGAGCGCTAAGAGAGTAGTAGTGGAAAAAGGAATATATTCAAATATAAACTACACAGAAGCATTCTGTGAAACTACTTTCTGATCTGAGCATTCAGCTAACAGAGTTAAACCATACTTTGATTGAGCAGTTTTGAAACACTCTGTCTGTAGAAAATGCAACTGGACATTCGTAGCGCTAAGTGGGTAATAGTGGAAAAAAGAATATGTTCAAATATAAACTACACAGAAGCATTGTATGAAACTTCTTTCTGTTCTGTTCATTCAACTAACAGAGTTGAACCTTACTTTTGATTGAGCCTTTCTGAAACACTCTTTCTGTAGAAACTGCAATTGGACATTGTGAGCGCTAAGAGGCCGATATTGGGAAAAATAATATCTTCAAATAAAAACTACACAGAAGCATTGTGTGAAACTTATTTCTGATATGTTCATTAAGCTAACAGAGTTAAACCATACTTTTGATTGCGCAGTTCTGAACACTCTTTCTGTAGAAAATGCAAGTGGACATTCGGAGCGCTAAGAGGGTAATAGTGGAAAAAGGAATATATTCAAATATAAACTACACAGTAGCATTCTGTGAAAATTCTTTCTGTTCTGTGCATTCAACTAACAGAGTTGAACCTTACTTTTGATTGAGCCGTTCTGAAACACTCTTTCTGTAGAAACTGCAATTGGACATGATAAGCGCTAAGAGGCCTACATTGGGAAAAAGAATATCTTCAAATAAAAACTACACAGATGCATTCTGTGAAACTTATTTCTGATCTGTAAATTCAGTTAACAGAGATAAAACATATTTTTGATTGAGCAGTTATGAAACACTCTTTTTGTAGAAAATGCAAGTGGAGATTCGGAGCGCTAAGAGGGTAATAGTGGAAAAAGGAATGTCTTCAAATATAAACTACACAGAATCATTCGGTGAAACTTCTTTCTGACCTGTGCATTCAGCTAACAGAGTTAAACCATACTTTTGATTGAGCAGATCTGAACACTCTTTCTGTTGAAAATGCAACTGGACATTTGGAGCGCTAAGAGAGTAGTAGTGGAAAAAGGAATATATTCAAATATAAACTACACAGAAGCATTCTGTGAAACTTCTTTCTGATCTGAGCATTCAGCTAACAGAGTTAAACCATACTTTTGATTGAGCAGTTTTGAAACACTCTGTCTGTAGAAAATGCAACTGGACATTCGTAGTGCTAAGTGGGTAATAGTGGAAAAAAGAATATGTTCAAATATAAACTACACAGAAGCATTGTATGAAACTTCTTTCTGTTCTGTGCATTCAAATAACAGAGTTGAACCTTACTTTTGATTGAGCCGTTCTGAAACACTCTTTCTCTAGAAACTGCAATTGGACATTCTGAGCGCTAGGAGGCCTATATTGGGAAAAAGAATGTCTACTAATAAAAACTACACAGAAGAATTGTGTGAAACTTCTTTCTGTTCTGTTTGTTCAACTAAAAGAGTTGAACCTTAGTTTTGATTGAGCCGTTCTGAAACACTCTTTCTGTAGAAAATGCAAGTGGAGATTCGGAGCGCTAAGAGGGTAATAGTGGAAAAAGGAATGTCTCCAAATATAAACTACACAGAATCATTCTGTGAAACTTCTTTCTGATCTGTGCATTCAGCTAACAGAGTTAAACCATACTTTTGATTGAGCAGATCTGAACACTCTTTCTGTAGAAAATGCAACTGGACATTTGGAGCGCTAAGAGAGTAGTAGTGGAAAAAGGAATATATTCAAATATAAACTACACAGAAGCATTCTGTGAAACTTCTTTCTGATCTGAGCATTCAGCTAACAGAGTTAAACCATACTTTTGATTGAGCAGTTTTGAAACACTCTGTCTGTAGAAAATGCAACTGGACATTCGTAGCGCTAAGTGGGTAATAGTGGAAAAAAGAATATGTTCAAATATAAATTACACAGAAGCATTGTATGAAATTTCTTTCTGTTCTGTGCATTCAACTAACAGAGTTGAACCTTACTTTTGATAGAGCCTTTCTGAAACACTCTTTCTGTAGAAACTGCAATTGGACATTCTGAGCGCTAAGAGGCCTCTATTGGGAAAAATAATATCTTCAAATAAAAACTACACAGAAGCATTGTGTGAAACTTATTTCTGATATGTTCATTAAGCTAACAGATTGAAACCATACTTTTGATTGCGCAGTTCTGAACACTCTTTCTGTAGATAATTCAAGTGGACATTCGGAGCGCTAAGAGGGTAATAGTGGAAAAAGGAATATATTCAAATATAAACTACACACTAGCATTCTGTGAAAATTCTTTCTGTTCTGTGCATTCAACTGACAGAGTTGAACCTTACTTTTGATTGAGCCGTTCTGAAACACTCTTTCTGTAGAAACTGCAATTGGACATGCTAAGCGCTAAGAGGCCTACATTGGGAAAAAGAATATCTTCAAATAAAAACTACACAGATGCATTCTGTGAAACTTATTTCTGATCTGTAAATTCAGTTAACAGAGATAAAACATATTTTTGATTGAGCAGTTATGAAACACTCTTTTTGTAGAAAATGAAAGTGGAGATTCGGAGCGCTAAGAGGGTAATAGTTGAAAAAGTAATGTCTCCAAATATAAACTACACAGAATAATTCTGTGAAACTTCTTTCTGATCTGTGCATTCAGCTAACAGAGTTAAACCATACTTTTGATTGAGCAGATCTGAACACTCTTTCTGTAGAAAATGCAACTGGACATTTGGAGCGCTAAGAGCGTAGTAGTGGAAAAAGGAATATATTCAAATATAAACTACACAGAAGCATTCTGTGAAACTTCTTTCTGATCTGAGCATTCAGCTAACAGAGTTAAACCATACTTTTGATTTAGCAGATTTGAAACACTCTGTCTGTAGAAAATGCAACTGGACATTCGTAGCGCTAAGTGGGTAATAGTGGAAAAAAGAATATGTTCAAATATAAACTACACAGAAGCATTGTATGAAACTTCTTTCTGTTCTGTGCATTCAACTAACAGAGTTGAACCTTACTTTTGATTGAGCCGTTCTGAAACACTCTTTCTGTAGAAACTGCAATTGGACATTCTGAGCGCTAAGAGGACTATATTGGGAAAAATAATATCTTCAAATAAAAACTATACAGAAGCATTGTGTGAAACTTATTTCTGATATGTTCATTAAGCTAACAGAGTTAAACCATACTTTTGATTGCGCAGTTCTGAACACTCTTTCTGTAGAAAATGCAAGTGGACATTCGGAGCGCTAAGAGGGTAACAGTGGAAAAAGGAATATATTCAAATATAAACTACACAGTAGCATTCTGTGAAAATTCTTTCTGTTCTGTGCATTCAACTAACAGAGTTGAACCTTACTTTTGATTGAGCCGTTCTGAAACACTCTTTCTGTAGAAACTGCAATTGGACATGTTAAGCGCTAAGAGGCCTACATTGGGAAAAAGAATATCTTCAAATAAAAACTACACACATGCATTCTGTGAAACTTATTTCTGATCTGTAAATTCAGTTAACAGAGATAAAACATATTTTTGATTGAGCAGTTATGAAACACTCTTTTTGTAGAAAATGCAAGTGGAGATTCGGAGCGCTAAGAGGGTAATAGTGGAAAAAGGACTGTCTCCAAATATAAACTACACAGAATCATTCTGTGAAACTTCTTTCTGATCTGTGCATTCAGCTAACAGAGTTAAACCATTATTTTGATTGAGCAGATCTGAACACTCTTTCTGTAGAAAATGCAACTGGACATTTGGAGCGCTAAGAGAGTAGTAGTGGAAAAAGGAATATATTCAAATATAAACTACACAGAAGCATTCTGTGAAACTTCTTTCTGATCTGAGCATTCAGCTAACAGAGTTAAACCATACTTTTGATTGAGCAGTTTTGAAACACTCTGTCTGTAGAAAATGCAACTGGACATTCGTAGCGCTAAGTGGGTAATAGTGGAAAAAAGAATATGTTCAAATATAAATTACACAGAAGCATTGTATGAAATTTCTTTCTGTTCTGTGCATTCAACTAACAGAGTTGAACCTTACTTTTGATTGAGCCTTTCTGAAACACTCTTTCTGTAGAAACTGCAATTGGACATTCTGAGCGCTAAGAGGCCTCTATTGGGAAAAATAATATCTTCAAATAAAAACAACACAGAAGCATTGTGTGAAACTTATTTCTGATATGTTCATTAAGCTAACAGATTGAAACCATACTTTTGATTGTGCAGTTCTGAACACTCTTTCTGTAGAAAATGCAATTGGACATTCGGAGCGCTAAGAGGGTAATAGTGGAAAAAGGAATATATTCAAATATAAACTACACAGTAGCATTCTGTGAAAATTCTTTCTGTTCTGTGCATTCAACTAACAGAGTTGAACCTTACTTTTGATTGAGCCGTTCTGAAACACTCTTTCTGTAGAAACTGCAATTGGACATTCTGAGCGCTAAGAGGCCTATATTGGGAAAAAGAATATCTACAAATAAAAACTACACAGAAGAATTGTGTGAAACTACTTTCTGTTCTGTTTGTTCAACTAAAAGATTTGAACCTTAATTTTGATTGAGCCGTTCTGAAACACTCTTTCTGTAGAAAATGCAAGTGGAGATTCGGAGCGCTAAGAGGGTAATAGTGGAAAAAGGAATGTCTCCAAATATAAGCTACACAGAATCATTCTGTGAAACTTCTTTCTGCTCTGTGCATTCAGCTAACAGAGTTAAACCATACTTTTGATAGAGCAGATCTGAACACTCCTTCTGTAGAAAATGCAACTGGACATTTGGAGCGCTAAGAGAGTAGTAGTGGAAAAAGGAATATATTCAAATATAAACTACACAGAAGCATTCTGTGAAACTTCTTTCTGATCTGAGCATTCAGCTAACAGAGTTAAACCATAATTTTGATTGAGCAGTTTTGAAACACTCTGTCTGTAGAAAATGCAACTGGACATTCGTAGCGCTAAGTGGGTAATAGTGGAAAAAAGAATATGTTCAAATATAAACTACACAGAAGCATTGTATGAAATTTCTTTCTGTTCTGTGCATCCAACTAACAGAGTTGAACCTTACTTTTGATTGAGCCTTTCTGAAACACTCTTTCTGTAGAAACTGCAATTGGACATTCTGAGCGCTAAGAGGCCTCTATTGGGAAAAATAATATCTTCAAATAAAAACTGCACAGAAGCATTGTGTGAAACTTATTTCTGATATGTTCATTAAGCTAACAGAATTAAACCATACTTTTGATTGCTCAGTTCTGAACACTCTTTCTGTAGAAAATTCAAGTGGACATTCGGAGCGCTAAGAGGGTAATAGTGGAAAAAGGAATATATTCAAATATAAACTACACAGTAGCATTCTGTGAAAATTCTTTCTGTTCTGTGCATTCAACTAACAGAGTTGAACCTTACTTTTGATTGAGCCATTCTGAAACACTCTTTCTGTAGAAACTGCAATTGGACATGCTAAGCGCTAAGAGGCCTACATTGGGAAAAAGAATATCTTCAAATAAAAACTACACAGATGCATTCTGTGAAACTTATTTCTGATCTGTAAATTCAGTTAACAGAGATAAAACATATTTTTGATTGAGCAGTTATGAAACACTCTTTTTGTAGAAAATGCAAGTGGAGATTCGGAGCGCTAAGAGGGTAATAGTTGAAAAAGGAATGTCTTCAAATATAAACTTCACAGAATCATTCGGGGAAACTTCTTTCTGATCTGTGCATTCAGCTAACAGAATTAAACCATACTTTTGATTGAGTAGATCTGAACACTCTTTCTGTAGAAAATGCAACTGGACATTTGGAGCGCTAAGAGCGTAGTAGTGGAAAAAGGAATATATTCAAATATAAACTACACAGAACCATTCTGTGAAACTTATTTCTGATCTGAGCATTCAGCTAAAAGAGTTAAACCATACTTTTGATTGAGCAGTTTTGAAACACTCTGTCTGTAGAAAATGCAACTTGACATTCGTAGCGCTAAGTGGGTAATAGTGGAAAAAAGAATATGTTCAAATATAAACTACACAGAAGCATTGTATGAAACTTCTTTCTGTTCTGTGCATTCAACTAACAGAGTTGAACCATACTTTTGATTGAGCCGTTCTGAAACACTCTTTCTCTAGAAACTGCAATTGGACATTCTGAGCTCTAGGAGGCCTATATTGGGAAAAAGAATGTCTACTAATAAAAACTACACAGAAGAATTGTGTGAAACTTCTTTCTGTTCTGTTTGTTCAACTAAAAGTGTTGAACCTTAGTTTTGATTGAGCCTTTCTGAAACACTCTTTCTGTAGAAATTGCAATTTGACATTGTGAGCGCTAAGAGGCCGATATTGGGAAAAAGAATATCTTCAAATAAAAACTACACAGAAGCATTGTGTGAAACTTATTTCTGATATGTTCATTAAGCTAACAGAGTTAAACCATACTTTTGATTGCGCAGTTCTGAACACTCTTTCTGTAGAAAATGCAAGTGGACATTCGGAGCGCTAAGAGGGTAATAGTGGAAAAAGGAATATATTCAAATATAAACTACACAGTAGCATTCTGTGAAAATTCTTTCTGTTCTGTGCATTCAACTAACAGAGTTGAACCTTACTTTTGATTGAGCCGTTCTGAAACACTCTTTCTGTAGAAACTGCAATTGGACATGATAAGCGCTAAGAGGCCTACATTGGGAAAAAGAATATCTTCAAATAAAAACTACACAGATGCATTCTGTGAAACTTATTTCTGATCTGTAAATTCAGTTAACAGAGATAAAACATATTTTTGATTGAGCAGTTATGAAACACTCTTTTTGTAGAAAATGCAAGTGGAGATTCGGAGCGCTAAGTGGGTAATAGTGGAAAAAGGAATGTCTTCAAATATAAACTACACAGAATCATTCGGTGAAACATCTTTCTGACCTGTGCATTCAGCTAACAGAGTTAAACCATACTTTTGATTGAGCAGATCTGAACACTCTTTCTGTAGAAAATGCAACTGGACATTTGGAGCGCTTAGAGCGTAGTAGTGGAAAAAGGAATATATTCAAATATAAACTACACAGAAGCATTCTGTGAAACTTCTTTCTGATCTGAGCATTCAGCTAACAGAGTTAAACCATACATTTGATTGAGCAGTTTTGAAACACTCTGTCTGTAGAAAATGCAACTGGACATTCGTAGCGCTAAGTGGGTAATAGTGGAAAAAAGAATATGTTCAAATATAAACTACACAGAAGCATTGTATGAAACTTCTTTCTGTTCTGTGCATTCAACTAACAGAGTTGAACCTTACTTTTGATTGAGCCGTTCTGAAACACTCTTTCTCTAGAAACTGCAATTGGACATTCTGAGTGCTAGGAGGCCTATATTGGGAAAAAGAATGTCTACTAATAAAAACTACACAGAAGAATTGTGTGAAACTTCTTTCTGTTCTGTTTGTTCAACTAAAAGAGTTGAACCTTAGTTTTGATTGAGCCGTTCTGAAACACTCTTTCTGTAGAAAATGCAAGTGGAGATTCGGAGCGCTAAGAGGGTAATAGTGGAAAAAGGAATGTCTCCAAATATAAACTACACAGAATCATTCTGTGAAACTTCTTTCTGATCTGTGCATTCAGCTAACAGAGTTAAACCATACTTTTGATTGAGCAGATCTGAACACTCTTTCTGTAGAAAATGCAACTGGACATTTGGAGCGCTAAGAGAGTAGTAGTGGAAAAAGGAATATATTCAAATATAAACTACACAGAAGCATTCTGTGAAACTTCTTTCTGATCTGAGCATTCAGCTAACAGAGTTAAACCATAATTTTGATTGAGCAGTTTTGAAACACTCTGTCTGTAGAAAATGCAACTGGACATTCGTAGCGCTAAGTGGGTAATAGTGGAAAAAAGAATATGTTCAAATATAAACTACACAGAAGCATTGTATGAAACTTCTTTCTGTTCTGTGCATTCAACTAACAGAGTTGAACCTTACTTTTGATTGAGCCTTTCTGAAACACTCTTTCTGTAGAAACTGCAATTGGACATTGTGAGCGCTAAGAGGCCGATATTGGGAAAAATAATATCTTCAAATAAAAACTACACAGAAGCATTGTGTGAAACTTATTTCTGATATGTTCATTAAGCTAACAGAGTTAAACCATACTTTTGATTGCGCAGTTCTGAACACTCTTTCTGTAGAAAATGCAAGTGGACATTCGGAGCGCTAAGAGGGTAATAGTGGAAAAAGGAATATATTCAAATATAAACTACACAGTAGCATTCTGTGAAAATTCTTTCTGTTCTGTGCATTCAACTAACAGAGTTGAACCTTACTTTTGATTGAGTCGTTGTGTAACACTCTTTCTGTAGAAACTGCAATTGGACATGATAAGCGCTAAGAGGCCTACATTGGGAAAAAGAATATCTTCAAATAAAAACTACACAGATGCATTCTGTGAAACTTATTTCTGATCTGTAAATTCAGTTAACAGAGATAAAACATATTTTTGATTGAGCAGTTATGAAACACTCTTTTTGTAGAAAATGCAAGTGGAGATTCGGAGCGCTAAGAGGGTAATAGTGGAAAAAGGAATGTCTTCAAATATAAACTACACAGAATCATTCGGTGAAACTTCTTTCTGACCTGTGCATTCAGCTAACAGAGTTAAACCATACTTTTGATTGAGCAGATCTGAACACTCTTTCTGTAGAAAATGCAACTGGACATTTGGAGCGCTAAGAGAGTAGTAGTGGAAAAAGGAATATATTCAAATATAAACTACACAGAAGCATTCTGTGAAACTTCTTTCTGATCTGAGCATTCAGCCAACAGAGTTAAACCATACTTTTGATTGAGCAGTTATGAAACACTCTTTTTGTAGAAAATGCAACTGGACATTCGTAGCGCTAAGTGGGTAATAGTGGAAAAAAGAATATGTTCAAATATAAACTACACAGAAGCATTGTATGAAACTTCTTTCTGTTCTGTGCATTCAACTAACAGAGTTGAACCTTACTTTTGATTGAGCCGTTCTGAAACACTCTTTCTCTAGAAACTGCAATTGGACATTCTGAGCGCTAGGAGGCCTATATTGGGAAAAAGAATGTCTACTAATAAAAACTACACAGAAGAATTGTGTGAAACATCTTTCTGTTCTGTTTGTTCAACTAAAAGAGTTGAACCTTAGTTTTGATTGAGCCGTTCTGAAGCACTCTTTCTGTAGAAAATGCAAGTGGAGTTTCGGAGCGCTAAGAGGGTAATAGTGGAAAAAGGAATGTCTCCAAATATAAACTACACAGAATCATTCTGTGAAACTTATTTCTGATCTGTGCATTCAGCTAACAGAGTTAAACCATACTTTTGATTGAGCAGATCTGAACACTCTTTCTGTACAAAATGCAACTGGACATTTGGAGCGCTAAGAGAGTAGTAGTGGAAAAAGGAATATATTCAAATATAAACTACACAAAGCATTCTGTGAAACTTCTTTCTGATCTGAGCATTCAGCTAACAGAGTTAAACCATACTTTTGATTGAGCAGTTTTGAAACACTCTGTCTGTAGAAAATGCAACTGGACATTCTTAGCGCTAAGTGGGTAATAGTGGAAAAAAGAATAGGTTCAAATATAAACTACACAGAAGCATTGTATGAAACTTCTTTCTGTTCTGTGCATTCAACTAACAGAGTTGAACCTTACTTTTGACTGAGCCTTTCTGAAACACTCTTTCTGTAGAAACTGCAATTGGACATTCTGAGCGCTAAGAGGCCGATATTGGGAAAAATAATATCTCCAAATAAAAACTACACAGAAGCATTGTGTGAAACTTATTTCTGATATGTTCATTAAGCTAACAGAGTTAAACCATACTTTTGATTGCGCAGTTCTGAACACTCTTTCTGTAGAAAATGCAAGTGGACATTCGGAGCGCTAAGAGGGTAATAGTGGAAAAAGGAATATATTCAAATATAAACTACACAGTAGCATTCTGTGAAAATTCTTTCTGTTCTGTGCATTCAACTAACAGAGTTGAACCTTACTTTTGATTGAGCCGTTCTGAAACACTCTTTCTGTAGAAACTGCAATTGGACATGCTAAGCGCTAAGAGGCCTACATTGGGAAAAAGAATATCTTCAAATAAAAACTACACAGATGCATTCTGTGAAACTTATTTCTGATCTGTAAATTCAGTTAACAGAGATAAAACATATTTTTGATTGAGCAGTTATGAAACACTCTTTTTGTAGAAAATGCAAGTGGAGATTCGGAGCGCTAAGAGGGTAATAGTGGAAAAAGGAATGTCTTCAAATATAAACTACACAGAATCATTCGGTGAAACTTCTTTCTGACCTGTGCATTCAGCTAACAGAGTTAAACCATACTTTTGATTGAGCAGATCTGAACACTCTTTCTGTAGAAAATGCAACTGGACATTTGGAGCGCTAAGAGAGTAGTAGTGGAAAAAGGAATATATTCAAATATAAACTACACAGAAGCATTCTGTGAAACTTCTTTCTGATCTGAGCATTCAGCTAACAGAGTTAAACCATACTTTTGATTGAGCAGTTATGAAACACTCTTTTTGTAGAAAATGCAACTGGACATTCGTAGCGCTAAGTGGGTAATAGTGGAAAAAAGAATATGTTCAAATACAAACTACACAGAAGCATTGTATGAAACTTCTTTCTGTTCTGTGCATTCAACTAACAGAGTTGAACCTTACTTTTGATTGAGCCGTTCTGAAACACTCTTTCTCTAGAAACTGCAATTGGACATTCTGAGCGCTAGGAGGCCTATATTGGGAAAAAGAATGTCTACTAATAAAAACTACACAGAAGAATTGTGTGAAACATCTTTCTGTTCTGTTTGTTCAACTAAAAGAGTTGAACCTTAGTTTTGATTGAGCCGTTCTGAAGCACTCTTTCTGTAGAAAATGCAAGTGGAGTTTCGGAGCGCTAAGAGGGTAATAGTGGAAAAAGGAATGTCTCCAAATATAAACTACACAGAATCATTCTGTGAAACTTATTTCTGATCTGTGCATTCAGCTAACAGAGTTAAACCATACTTTTGATTGAGCAGATATGAACACTCTTTCTGTACAAAATGCAACTGGACATTTGGAGCGCTAAGAGAGTAGTAGTGGAAAAAGGAATATATTCAAATATAAACTACACAAAGCATTCTGTGAAACTTCTTTCTGATCTGAGCATTCAGCTAACAGAGTTAAACCATACTTTTGATTGAGCAGTTTTGAAACACTCTGTCTGTAGAAAATGCAACTGGACATTCTTAGCGCTAAGTGGGTAATAGTGGAAAAAAGAATAGGTTCAAATATAAACTACACAGAAGCATTGTATGAAACTTCTTTCTGTTCTGTGCATTCAACTAACAGAGTTGAACCTTACTTTTGACTGAGCCTTTCTGAAACACTCTTTCTGTAGAAACTGCAATTGGACATTCTGAGCGCTAAGAGGCCGATATTGGGAAAAATAATATCTCCAAATAAAAACTACACAGAAGCATTGTGTGAAACTTATTTCTGATATGTTCATTAAGCTAACAGAGTTAAACCATACTTTTGATTGCGCAGTTCTGAACACTCTTTCTGTAGAAAATGCAAGTGGACATTCGGAGCGCTAAGAGGGTAATAGTGGAAAAAGGAATATATTCAAATATAAACTACACAGTAGCATTCTGTGAAAATTCTTTCTGTTCTGTGCATTCAACTAACAGAGTTGAACCTTACTTTTGATTGAGCCGTTCTGAAACACTCTTTCTGTAGAAACTGCAATTGGACATGCTAAGCGCTAAGAGGCCTACATTGGGAAAAAGAATATCTTCAAATAAAAACTACACAGATGCATTCTGTGAAACTTATTTCTGATCTGTAAATTCAGTTAACAGAGATAAAACATATTTTTGATTGAGCAGTTATGAAACACTCTTTTTGTAGAAAATGCAAGTGGAGATTCGGAGCGCTAAGAGGGTAATAGTGGAAAAAGGAATGTCTTCAAATATAAACTACACAGAATCATTCGGTGAAACTTCTTTCTGACCTGTGCATTCAGCTAACAGAGTTAAACCATACTTTTGATTGAGCAGATCTGAACACTCTTTCTGTAGAAAATGCAACTGGACATTTGGAGCGCTAAGAGAGTAGTAGTGGAAAAAGGAATATATTCAAATATAAACTACACAGAAGCATTCTGTGAAACTTCTTTCTGATCTGAGCATTCAGCTAACAGAGTTAAACCATACTTTTGATTGAGCAGTTATGAAACACTCTTTTTGTAGAAAATGCAACTGGACATTCGTAGCGCTAAGTGGGTAATAGTGGAAAAAAGAATATGTTCAAATATAAACTACACAGAAGCATTGTATGAAACTTCTTTCTGTTCTGTGCATTCAACTAACAGAGTTGAACCTTACTTTTGATTGAGCCGTTCTGAAACACTCTTTCTCTAGAAACTGCAATTGGACATTCTGAGCGCTAGGAGGCCTATATTGGGAAAAAGAATGTCTACTAATAAAAACTACACAGAAGAATTGTGTGAAACTTCTTTCTGTTCTGTTTGTTCAACTAAAAGATTTGAAACTTAGTTTTGATTGAGCCGTTCTGAAACACTCTTTCTGTAGAAAATGCAAGTGGAGATTCGGAGCGCTAAGAGGGTAATAGTGGAAAAAGGAATGTCTCCAAATATAAACTACACAGAATCATTCTGTGAAACTTATTTCTGATCTGTGCATTCAGCTAACAGAGTTAAAACATACTTCTGATTGAGCAGATCTGAACACTCTTTCTGTAGAAAATGCAACTGGACATTTGGAGCGCTAAGAGAGTAGTAGTGGAAAAAGGAATATATTCAAATATAAACTACACAGAAGCATTCTGTGAAACTACTTTCTGATCTGAGCATTCAGCTAACAGATTTAAACCATACTTTTGATTGAGCAGTTTTGAAACACTCTGTCTGTAGAAAATGCAAATGGACATTCGTAGCGCTAAGTGGGTAATAGTGGAAAAAAGAATATGTTCAAATATAAACTACACAGAAGCATTGTATGAAACTTCTTTCTGTTCTGTGCATTCAACTAACAGAGTTGAACCTTACTTTAGATTGAGCCTTTCTGAAACACTCTTTCTGTAGAAACTGCAATTGGACATTGTGAGCGCTAAGAGGCCGATATTGGGAAAAATAATATCTTCAAATAGAAACTACACAGAAGCATTGTGTGAAACTTATTTCTGATATGTTCATTAAGCTAACAGAGTTAAACCATACTTTTGATTGCGCAGTTCTGAACACTCTTTCTGTAGAAAATGCAAGTGGACATTCGGAGCGCTAAGAGGGTAATAGTGGAAAAAGGAATATATTCAAATATAAACTACACAGTAGCATTCTGTGAAAATTCTTTCTGTTCTGTGCATTCAACTAACAGAGTTGAACCTTACTTTTGATTGAGTCGTTGTGTAACACTCTTTCTGTAGAAACTGCAATTGGACATGATAAGCGCTAAGAGGCCTACATTGGGAAAAATAATATCTTCAAATAAAAACTACACAGATGCATTCTGTGAAACTTATTTCTGATCTGTAAATTCAGTTAACAGAGATAAAACATATTTTTGATTGAGCAGTTATGAAACACTCTTTTTGTAGAAAATGCAAGTGGAGATTCGGAGCGCTAAGTGGGTAATAGTGGAAAAAGGAATGTCTTCAAATATAAACTACACAGAATCATTCGGTGAAACTTCTTTCTGACCTGTGCATTCAGCTAACAGAGTTAAACCATACTTTTGATTGAGCAGATCTGAACACTCTTTCTGTAGAAAATGCAACTGGACATTTGGAGCGCTAAGAGAGTAGTAGTGGAAAAAGGAATATATTCAAATATAAACTACACAGAAGCATTCTGTGAAACTTCTTTCTGATCTGAGCATTCAGCTAACAGAGTTAAACCATACTTTTGATTGAGCAGTTATGAAACACTCTTTTTGTAGAAAATGCAACTGGACATTCGTAGCGCTAAGTGGGTAATAGTGGAAAAAAGAATATGTTCAAATATAAACTACACAGAAGCATTGTATGAAACTTCTTTCTGTTCTGTGCATTCAACTAACAGAGTTGAACCGTACTTTTGATTGAGCCGTTCTGAAACACTCTTTCTCTAGAAACTGCAATTGGACATTCTGAGCGCTAGGAGGCCTATATTGGGAAAAAGAATGTCTACTAATAAAAACTACACAGAAGAATTGTGTGAAACTTCTTTCTGTTCTGTTTGTTCAACTAAAAGAGTTGAACCTTAGTTTTGATTGAGCCGTTCTGAAACACTCTTTCTGTAGAAAATGCAAGTGGAGATTCGGAGCGCTAAGAGGGTAATAGTGGAAAAAGGAATGTCTCCAAATATAAACTACACAGAATCATTCTGTGAAACTTCTTTCTGATCTGTGCATTCAGCTAACAGAGTTAAACCATACTTTTGATTGAGCAGATCTGAACACTCTTTCTGTAGAAAATGCAACTGGACATTTGGAGCGCTAAGAGAGTAGTAGTGGAAAAAGGAATATATTCAAATATAAACTACACAGAAGCATTCTGTGAAACTTCTTTCTGATCTGAGCATTCAGCTAACAGAGTTAAACCATACTTTTGATTGAGCAGTTTTGAAACACTCTGTCTGTAGAAAATGCAACTGGACATTCTTAGCGCTAAGTGGGTAATAGTGGAAAAAATAATATGTTCAAATATAAACTACACAGAAGCATTGTATGAAACACTTTCCGTTCTGTGCATTCAACTAACAGAGTTGAACCTGACTTTTGATTGAGCCTTTCTGAAACACTCTTTCTGTAGAAACTGCAATTGGACATTCTGAGCGCTAAGAGGCCGATATTGGGAAAAATAATAACTTCAAATAAAAACTACACAGAAGCATTGTGTGAAACTTATTTCTGATATGTTCATTAAGCTAACAGAGTTAAACCATACTTTTGATTGCGCAGTTCTGAACACTCTTTCTGTAGAAAATGCAAGTGGACATTCGGAGCGCTAAGAGGGTAATAGTGGAAAAAGGAATATATTCAAATATAAACTACACAGTAGCATTCTGTGAAAATTCTTTCTGTTCTGTTTGTTCAACTAAAAGAATTGAACCTTAGTTTTGATTGAGCCGTTCAGAAACACTCTTTCTGTAGAAAATGCAAGTGGACATTCGGAGCGTTTAGAGGGTAATAGTGGAAAAAGTAATATATTCAAATATAAACTACACAGTAGCATTCTGTGAAAATTCTTTCTGTTCTGTGCATTCAACTAACAGAGTTGAACCTTACTTTTGATTGAGTCGTTGTGTAACACTCTTTCTGTAGAAACTGCAATTGGACATGATAAGCGCTAAGAGGCCTACATTGGGAAAAAGAATATCTTCAAATAAAAACTACACAGATGCATTCTGTGAAACTTATTTCTGATCTGTAAATTCAGTTAACAGAGATAAAACATATTTTTGATTGAGCAGTTATGAAACACTCTTTTTGTAGAAAATGCAAGTGGAGATTCGGAGCGCTAAGAGGGTAATAGTGGAAAAAGGAATGTCTTCAAATATAAACTACACAGAATCATTCGGTGAAACTTCTTTCTGACCTTTGCATTCAGCTAACAGAGTTAAACCATACTTTTGATTGAGCAGATCTGAACACTCTTTCTGTAGAAAATGCAACTGGACATTTGGAGCGCTAAGAGAGTAGTAGTGGAAAAAGGAATATATTCAAATATAAACTACACAGAAGCATTCTGTGAAACTTCTTTCTGATCTGAGCATTCAGCTAACAGAGTTAAACCATACTTTTGATTGAGCAGTTATGAAACACTCTTTTTGTAGAAAATGCAACTGGACATTCGTAGCGCTAAGTGGGTAATAGTGGAAAAAAGAATATGTTCAAATATAAACTACACAGAAGCATTGTATGAAACTTCTTTCTGTTCTGTGCATTCAACTAACAGAGTTGAAACTTACTTTTGATTGAGCCGTTCTGAAACACTCTTTCTGTAGAAACTGCAATTGGACATGCTAAGCGCTAAGAGGCCTACATTGGGAAAAAGAATATCTTCAAATAAAAACTACACAGATGCATTCTGTGAGACTTATTTCTGATCTGTAAGTTCAGTTAAGAGAGATAAAACATATTTTTGATTGAGCAGTTATGAAACACTCTTTTTGTAGAAAATGCAAGTGGAGATTCGGAGCGCTAAGTGGGTAATAGTGGAAAAAGGAATGTCTTCAAATATAAACTACACAGAATCATTCGGTGAAACTTCTTTCTGACCTGTGCATTCAGCTAACAGAGTTAAACCATACTTTTGATTGAGCAGATCTGAACACTCTTTCTGTAGAAAATGCAACTGGACATTTGGAGCGCTAAGAGAGTAGTAGTGGAAAAAGGAATATATTCAAATATAAACTACACAGAAGCATTCTGTGAAACTTCTTTCTGATCTGAGCATTCAGCTAACAGAGTTAAACCATACTTTTGATTGAGCAGTTATGAAACACTCTTTTTGTAGAAAATGCAACTGGACTTTCGTAGCGCTAAGTGGGTAATAGTGGAAAAAAGAATATGTTCAAATATAAACTACACAGAATCATTGTATGAAACTTCTTTCTGTTCTGTGCATTCAACTAACAGAGTTGAACCGTACTTTTGATTGAGCCGTTCTGAAACACTCTTTCTCTAGAAACTGCAATTGGACATTCTGAGCGCTAGGAGGCCTATATTGGGAAAAAGAATGTCTACTAATAAAAACTACACAGAAGAATTGTTTGAAACTTCTTTCTGTTCTGTTTGTTCAACTAGAAGAGTTGAACCTTAGTTTTGATTGAGCCGTTCAGACACACTCTTTCTGTAGAAAATGCAAGTGGAGATTCGGAGCGCTATGAGGGTAATAGTGGAAAAAGGAATGTCTCCAAATATAAACTACACAGAATCATTCTGTGAAACTTATTTCTGATCTGTGCATTCAGCTAACAGAGTTAAACCATACTTTTGATTGAGCAGATCTGAACACTCTTTCTGTAGAAAATGCAACTGGACATTTGGAGCGCTAAGAGCGTAGTAGTGGAAAAAGGAATATATTCAAATATAAACTACACAGAAGCATTCTGTGAAACTTCTTTCTGATCTGAGCATTCAGCTAACAGAGTTAAACCATACTTTTGATTGAGCAGTTTTGAAACACTCTGTCTGTAGAAAATGCAACTGGACATTCGTAGCGCTAAGTGGGTAATAGTGGAAAAAAGAATATGTTCAAATATAAACTACACAGAAGCATTGTATGAAACTTCTTTCTGTTCTGTGCATTCAACTAACAGAGTTGAACCTTACTTTTGATTGAGCCGTTCTGAAACACTCTTTCTGTAGAAACTGCAATTGGACATTCTGAGCGCTAGGAGGCCTATATTGGGAAAAAGAATGTCTACTAATAAAAACTACACAGAAGAATTGTGTGAAACTTCTTTCTGTTCTGTTTGTTCAACTAAAAGAGTTGAACCTTAGTTTTGATTGAGCCGTTCTGAAACACTCTTTCTGTAGAAAATGCAAGTGGAGATTCGCAGCGCTATGAGGGTAATAGTGGAAAAAGGAATGTCTCCAAATATAAACTACACAGAATCATTCTGTGAAACTTCTTTCTGTTCTGTGCATTCAGCTAACAGAGTTAAACCATACTTTTGATTGAGCAGATCTGAACACTCTTTCTGTAGAAAATGCAACTGGACATTTGGAGCGCTAAGAGATTAGTAGTGGAAAAAGGAATATATTCAAATATAAACTACACAGAAGCATTCTGTGAAACTTCTTTCTGATCTGAGCATTCAGCTAACAGAGTTAAACCATACTTTTGATTTAGCAGTTTTGAAACACTCTGTCTGTAGAAAATGCAACTGGACATTCGTAGCGCTAAGTGGGTAATAGTGGAAAAAAGAATATGTTCAAATATAAACTACACAGAAGCATTGTATGAAACTTCTTTCTGTTCTGTGCATTCAACTAACAGAGTTGAACCTTACTTTTGATTGAGCCTTTCTGAAACACTCTTTCTGTAGAAACTGCAATTGGACATTCTGAGCGCTAAGAGGCCTCTATTGGGAAAAATAATATCTTCAAATAAAAACTGCACAGAAGCATTGTGTGAAACTTATTTCTGATATGTTCATTAAGCTAACAGAATTAAACCATACTTTTGATTGCTCAGTTCTGAACACTCTTTCTGTAGAAAATTCAAGTGGACATTCGGAGCGCTAAGAGGGTAATAGTGGAAAAAGGAATATATTCAAATATAAACTACACAGTAGCATTCTGTGAAAATTCTTTCTGTTCTGTGCATTCAACTAACAGAGTTGAACCTTACTTTTGATTGAGCCATTCTGAAACAGTCTTTCTGTAGAAACTGCAATTGGACATGCTAAGCGCTAAGAGGCCTACATTGGGAAAAAGAATATCTTCAAATAAAAACTACACAGATGCATTCTGTGAAACTTATTTCTGATCTGTAAATTCAGTTAACAGAGATAAAACATATTTTTGATTGAGCAGTTATGAAACACTCTTTTTGTAGAAAATGCAAGTGGAGATTCGGAGCGCTAAGAGGGTAATAGTGGAAAAAGGAATGTCTTCAAATATAAACTTCACAGAATCATTCGGTGAAACTTCTTTCTGATCTGTGCATTCAGCTAACAGAATTAAACCATACTTTTGATTGAGCAGATCTGAACACTCTTTCTGTAGAAAATGCAACTGGACATTTGGAGCGCTAAGAGCGTAGTAGTGGAAAAAGTAATATATTCAAATATAAACTACACAGAAGCATTCTGTGAAACTTCTTTCTGATCTGAGCATTCAGCTAACAGAGTTAAACCATACTTTTGATTGAGCAGTTTTGAAACACTCTGTCTGTAGAAAATGCAACTGGACATTCGTAGCGCTAAGTGGGTAATAGTGGAAAAAAGAATATGTTCAAATATAAACTACACAGAAGCATTGTATGAAACTTCTTTCTGTTCTGTGCATTCAACTAACAGAGTTGAACCTTACTTTTGATTGAGCCGTTCTGAAACACTCTTTCTCTAGAAACTGCAATTGGACATTCTGAGCGCTAGGAGGCCTATATTGGGAAAAAGAATGTCTACTAATAAAAACTACACAGAAGAATTGTGTGAAACTTCTTTCTGTTCTGTTTGTTCAACTAAAAGAGTTGAACCTTAGTTTTGATTGAGCCGTTCTGAAACACTCTTTCTGTAGAAAATGCAAGTGGAGATTCGGAGCGCTAAGAGGGTAATAGTGGAAAAAGGAATGTCTCCAAATATAAACTACACAGAATCATTCTGTGAAACTTATTTCTGATCTGTGCATTCAGCTAACAGAGTTAAACCATACTTTTGATTGAGCAGATCTGAACACTCTTTCTGTAGAAAATGCAACTGGACATTTGGAGCGCTAAGAGAGTAGTAGTGGAAAAAGGAATATATTCAAATATAAACTACACAGAAGCATTCTGTGAAACTTCTTTCTGATCTGAGCATTCAGCTAACAGAGTTAAACCATACTTTTGATTGAGCAGTTTTGAAACACTCTGTCTGTAGAAAATGCAACTGGACATTCGTAGCGCTAAGTGGGTAATAGTGGAAAAAAGAATATGTTCAAATATAAACTACACAGAAGCATTGTATGAAACTTCTTTCTGTTCTGTGCATTCAACTAACAGAGTTGAACCTTACTTTTGATTGAGCCTTTCTGAAACACTCTTTCTGTAGAAACTGCAATTGGACATTCTGAGCGCTAAGAGGCCGATATTGGGAAAAATAATATCTTCAAATAAAAACTACACAGAAGCATTGTGTGAAACTTATTTCTGATATGTTCATTAAGCTAACAGAGTTAAACCATACTTTTGATTGCGCAGTTCTGAACACTCTTTCTGTAGAAAATGCAAGTGGACATTCGGAGCGCTAAGAGGGTAATAGTGGAAAAAGGAATATATTCAAATATAAACTACACGGTAGCATTCTGTGAAAATTCTTTCTGTTCTGTGCATTCAACTAACAGAGTTGAACCTTACTTTTGATTGAGCCGTTCTGAGACACTCTTTCTGTAGAAACTGCAATTGGACATGCTAAGCGCTAAGAGGCCTACATTGGGAAAAAGAATATCTTCAAATAAAAACTACACAGATGCATTCTGTGAAACTTATTTCTGATCTGTAAATTCAGTTAACAGAGATAAAACATATTTTTGATTGAGCAGTTATGAAACACTCTTTTTGTAGAAAATGCAAGTGGAGATTCGGAGCGCTAAGAAGGTAATAGTGGAAAAAGGAATGTCTTCAAATATAAACTACACAGAATCATTCGGTGAAACTTCTTTCTGACCTGTGCATTCAGCTAACAGAGTTAAACCATACTTTTGATTGAGCGGATCTGAACACTCTTTCTGTAGAAAATGCAACTGGACATTTGGAGCGCTAAGAGCGTAGTAGTGGAAAAAGGAATATATTCAAATATAAACTACACAGAAGTATTCTGTGAAACTTCTTTCTGATCTGAGCATGCAGCTAACAGAGTTAAACCATACTTTTGATTGAGCAGTTTTGAAACACTCTGTCTGTAGAAAATGCAACTGGACATTCGTAGCGCTAAGTGGGTAATAGTGGAAAAAAGAATATGTTCAAATATAAACTACACAGAAGCATTGTATGAAACTTCTCTCTGTTCTGTGCATTCAACTAACAGAGTTGAACCTTACTTTTGATTGAGCCGTTCTGAAACACTCTTTCTGTAGAAACTGCAATTGGACATTCTGAGCGCTAAGAGGCCTTTATTGGGAAAAAGAATGTCTACAAATAAAAACTACACAGAAGAATTGTGTGAAACTTCTTTCTGTTCTGTTTGTTCAACTAAAAGAGTTGAACCTTAGTTTTGATTGAGCCGTTCTGAAACACTCTTTCTTTAGAAAATGCAAGTGGAGATTCGGAGCGTTAAGAGGGTAATAGTGGAAAAAGGAATGTCTCCAAATATAAACTACACAGAATCATTCTGTGAAACTTATTTCTGTTCTGTGCATTCAGCTAACAGAGTTAAACCATACTTTTGATTGAGCAGATCTGAACACTCTTTCTTTAGAAAATGCAACTGGACATTTGGAGCGCTAAGAGATTAGTAGTGGAAAAATTAATATATTCAAATATAAACTACACAGAAGCATTCTGTGAAACTTCTTTCTGATCTGAGCATTCAGCTAACAGAGTTAAACCATACTTTTGATTGAGCAGTTTTGAAACACTCTGTCTGTAGAAAATGCAACTGGACATTCGTAGCGCTAAGTGGGTAATAGTGGAAAAAAGAATATGTTCAAATATAAACTACACAGAAGCATTGTATGAAACTTCTTTCTGTTCTGTGCATTCAACTAACAGAGTTGAACCTTACTTTTGATTGAGCCATTCTGAAACACTCTTTCTGTAGAAACTGCAATTGGACATTCTGAGCGCTAAGAAGCCTATATTGGGAAAAAGAATGTCTACAAATAAAAACTACACAGAAGAATTGTGTGAAACTTCTTTCTGTTCTGTTTGTTCAACTAAAAGAGTTGAACGTTAGTTTTGATTGAGCCGTTCTGAAACACTCTTTCTGTAGAAAATGCAAGTGGAGATTCGGAGCGCTAAGAGGGTAATAGTGGAAAAAGGAATGTCTCCAAATATAAGCTACACAGAATCATTCTGTGAAACTTCTTTCTGATCTGTGCATTCAGCTATCAGAGTTAAACCATACTTTTGATTGAGCAGATCTGAACACTCTTTCTGTAGAAAATGCAACTGGACATTTGGAGCGCTAAGAGAGTAGTAGTGGAAAAAGGAATATATTCAAATATAAACTACACAGAAGCATTCTGTGAAACTTCTTTCTGATCTGAGCATTCAGCTAACAGAGTTAAACCATACTTTTGATTGAGCAGTTTTGAAACACTCTGTCTGTAGAAAATGCAACTGGACATTCGTAGCGCTAAGTGGGTAATAGTGGAAAAAAAAATATGTTCAAATATAAACTACACAGAAGCATGGTATGAAATTTCTTTCTGTTCTGTGCATTCAACTAACAGAGTTGAACCTTACTTTTGATTGAGCCGTTCTGAAACACTCTTTCTGTAGAAACTGCAGTTGGACATTCTGAGCGCTAAGAGGCCTATATTGGGAAAATGAATGTCTACAAATAAAAACTACACAGAAGAATTGTGTGAAACTTCTTTCTGTTCTGTTTGTTCAACTAAAAGAGTTGAACCTTAGTTTTGATTGAGCCGTTCTGAAACACTATTTCTGTAGAAAATGCAAGTGGAGATTCGGAGCGCTAAGAGGGTAATAGTGTAAAAAGGAATGTCTCCAAATATAAACTACACAGGACCATTCTGTGAAACTTCTTTCTGATCTGTGCATTCAGCTAACAGAGTTAAACCGTACTTTTGATTGAGCAGTTCTGAACACTCTTTCTGTAGAAAATGCAACTGGACATTTGGAGCGCTAAGAGAGTAGTAGTGGAAAAAGGAATATATTCAAATATAAACTACACAGAAGCATTCTGTGAAACATCTTTCTGATCTGAGCATTCAGCTAACAGAGTTAAACCATACTTTTGATTGAGCAGTTTTGAAACACTCTGTCTGTAGAAAATGCAACTGGACATTCGTAGCGCTAAGTGGGTAATAGTGGAAAAAAGAATATGTTCAAATATAAACTACACAGAAGCATTGTATGAAATTTCTTCCTGTTCTGTGCATTCAACTAACAGAGTTGAACCTTACTTTTGATTGAGCCTTTCTGAAACACTCTTTCTGTAGAAACTGCAATTGGACATTCTGAGCGCTAAGAGGCCTCTATTGGGAAAAATAATATCTTCAAATAAAAACTACACAGAAGCATTGTGTGAAACTTATTTCTGATATGTTCATTAAGCTAACAGAGTTAAACCATACTTTTGATTGCGCAGTTCTGAGCACTCTTTCTGTAGAAAATCAAGTGGACATTCGGAGCGCTAAGAGGGTAATAGTGGAAAAAGGAATATATTCAAATATAAACTACACAGTAGCATTCTGTGAAAATTCTTTCTGTTCTGTGCATTCAACTAACAGAGTTGAACCTTACTTTTGATTGAGCCGTTCTGAAACACTCTTTCTGTAGAAACGACAATTGGACATGCTAAGCGCTAAGAGGCCTACATTGGGAAAAAGAATATCTTCAAATAAAAACTACACAGATGCATTCTGTGAAACTTATTTCTGATCTGTAAATTCAGTTAACAGAGATAAAACATATTTTTCATTGAGCAGTTATGAAACACTCTTTTTGTAGAAAATGCAAGTGGAGATTCGGAGCGCTAAGTGGGTAATAGTGGAAAAAGGAATGTCTTCAAATATAAACTACACAGAATCATTCGGTGAAACTTCTTTCTGATCTGTGCATTCAGCTAACAGAGTTAAACCATACTTTTGATTGAGCAGATCTGAACACTCTTTCTGTAGAAAATGCAACTGGACATTTGGAGCGCTAAGAGCGTAGTAGTGGAAAAAGGAATATATTCAAATATAAACTACACAGAAGCATTCTGTGAAACTTCTTTCTGATCTGAGCATTCAGCTAACAGAGTTAAACCATACTTTTGATAGAGCAGTTTTGAAACACTCTGTCTGTAGAAAATGCAACTGGACATTCGTAGCGCTAAGTGGGTAATAGTGGAAAAAAGAATATGTTCAAATATAAACTACACAGAAGCATTGTATGAAACTTCTCTCTGTTCTGTGCATTCAACTAACAGAGTTGAACCTTACTTTTGATTGAGCCGTTCTGAAACACTCTTTCTGTAGAAACTGCAATTGGACATTCTGAGCGCTAGAGGCCTATATTTGGAAAAAGAATGTCTACTAATAAAAACTACACAGAAGAATTTTGTGAAACTTCTTTCTGTTCTGTTTGTTCAACTAAAAGAGTTGAACCTTAGTTTTGATTGAGCCGTTCTGAAACAGTCTTTCTGTAGAAAATGCAAGTGGAGATTCGGAGCGCTAAGAGGGCAATAGTGGAAAAAGGAATGTCTCCAAATATAAACTACACAGAATCATTCTGTGAAACTTATTTCTGATCTGTGCATTCAGCTAACAGAGTTAAACCATAGTTTTGATTGAGCAGATCTGAACACTCTTTCTGTAGAAAATGCAACTGGAACTTTGGAGCGCTAAGAGCGTAGTAGTGGAAAAAGGAATATATTCAAATATAAACTACACAGAAGCATTCTGTGAAACTTCTTTCTGATCTGAGCATGCAGCTAACAGAGTTAAACCATACTTTTGATTGAGTAGTTTTGAAACACTCTGTCTGTAGAAAATGCAACTGGACATTCGTAGCGCTAAGTGGGTAATAGTGGAAAAAAGAATATGTTGAAATATAAACTACACAGAAGCATTGTATGAAACTTGTTTCTGTTCTGTGCATTCAACTAACAGAGTTGAACCTTACTTTTGATTGAGCCGTTCTGAAACACTCTTTCTGTAGAAACTGCAATTGGACATTCTGCGCGCTAAGAGGCCTATATTGGGAAAAAGAATGTCTACAAATAAAAACTACACAGAAGAATTGTGTGAAACTTCTTTCTGTTCTGTTTGTTCAACTAAAAGAGTTGAACCTTAGTTTTGATTGAGCCGTTCTGAAACACTCTTTCTTTAGAAAATGCAAGTGGAGATTCAGAGCGTTAAGAGGGTAATAGTGGAAAAAGGAATGTCTCCAAATATAAACTACACAGAATCATTCTGTGAAACTTCTTTCTGTTCTGTGCATTCAGCTAACAGAGTTAAACCATACTTTTGATTGAGCAGATCTGAACACTCTTTCTGTAGAAAATGCAACTGGACATTTGGAGCGCTAAGAGATTAGTAGTGGAAAAAGGAATATATTGAAATATAAACTACACAGAAGCATTCTGTGAAACTTCTTTCTGATCTGAGCATTCAGCTAACAGAGTTAAACCATACTTTTGATTGAGCAGTTTTGAAACACTCTGTCTGTAGAAAATGCAACTGGACATTCGTAGCGCTAAGTGGGTAATAGTGGAAAAAAGAATATGTTCAAATATAAACTACACAGAAGCATTGTATGAAACTTCTTTCTGTTCTGTGCATTCAACTAACAGAGTTGAACCTTACTTTTGATTGAGCCGTTCTGAAACACTCTTTCTGTAGAAACTGCAATTTTACATTCTGAGCGCTAAGAGGCCTATATTGGGAAAAAGAATGTCTACAAATAAAAACTACACAGAAGAATTGTGTGAAACTTCTTTCTGTTCTGTTTGTTCAACTAAAGAGTTGAACCTTAGTTTTGATTGAGCCGTTCTGAAACACTCTTTCTGTAGAAAATGCAAGTGGAGATTCGGAGCGCTAAGAGGTTAATAGTGGAAAAAGGAATGTCTCCAAATATAAACTACACAGAATCATTCTGTGAAACTTCTTTCTGATCTGTGCATTCAGCTAACAGAGTTAAACCATACTTTTGATTGAGCAGATCTGAACACTCTTTCTGTAGAAAATGCAACTGGACATTTGGAGCGCTAAGAGAGTAGTAGTGGAAAAAGGAATATATTCAAATATAAACTACACAGAAGCATTCTGTGAAACTTCTTTCTGATCTGAGCATTCAGCTAACAGAGTTAAACCATACTTTTGATTGAACAGTTTTGAAACACTCTGTCTGTAGAAAATGCAACTGGACATTCGTAGCGCTAAGTGGGTAATAGTGGAAAAAAGAATATGTTCAAATATAAACTACACAGAAGCATTGTATGAAACTTCTTTCTGTTCTGTGCATTCAACTAACAGGGTTGAACCTTACTTTTGATTGAGCCGTTCTGAAACACTCTTTCTGTAGAAACTGCAATTGGACATTCTGAGCGCTAAGAGGCCTCTATTGGGAAAAATAATATCTTCAAATAAAAACTACACAGAAGCATTGTGTGAAACTTATTTCTGATATGTTCATTAAGCTAACAGAGTTAAACCATACTTTTGATTGCGCAGTTCTGAACACTCTTTCTGTAGAAAATGCAAGTGGACATTCGGAGCGCTAAGGGGGTAATAGTGGAAAAAGGAATATATTCAAATATAAACTACACAGTAGCATTCTGTGAAAATTCTTTCTGTTCTGTGCATTCAACTAACAGAGTTGAAACTTACTTTTGATTGAGCCGTTCTAAAACACTCTTTCTGTAGAAACTGCAATTGGACATGCTAAGCGCTAAGAGGCCTACATTGGGAAAAAGAATATCTTCAAATAAAAACTACACAGATGCATTCTGTGAAACTTATTTCTGATCTGTAAATTCAGTTAACAGAGATAAAACATATTTTTGATTGAGCAGTTATGAAACACTCTTTTTGTAGAAAATGCAAGTGGAGATTCGGAGCGCTAAGAGGGTAATAGTGGAAAAAGGAATGTCTTCAAATATAAACTACACAGAATCATTCGGTGAAACTTCTTTCTGATCTGTGCATTCAGCTAACAGAGTTAAACCATACTTTTGATTGAGCAGATCTGAACACTCTTTCTGTAGAAAATGCAACTGGACATTTGGAGCGCTAAGAGCGTAGTAGTGGAAAAAGGAATATATTCAAATATAAACTACACAGAAGCATTCTGTGAAACTTCTTTCTGATCTGAGCATTCAGCTAACAGAGTTAAACCATACTTTTGATTGAGCAGTTTTGAAACACTCTGTCTGTAGAAAATGCAACTGGACATTCGTAGCGCTAAGTGGGTAATAGTGGAAAAAAGAATATGTTCAAATATAAACTACACAGAAGCATTGTATGAAACATCTTTCTGTTCTGTGCATTCAACTAACAGAGTTGAACCTTACTTTTGATTGAGCCGTTCTGAAACACTCTTTCTGTAGAAACTGCAGTTGGACATTCTGAGCGCTAAGAGGCCTATATTGGGAAAAAGAATGTCTACAAATAAAAACTACACAGAAGAATTGTGTGAAACTTCTTTCTGTTCTGTTTGTTCAAGTAAAAGAGTTGAACCTTAGTTTTGATTGAGCCGTTCTGAAACACTCTTTCTGTAGAAAATGCAAGTGGAGATTCGGAGCGCTAAGAGGGTAATAGTGTAAAAAGGAATGTCTCCAAATATAAACTACACAGGACCATTCTGTGAAACTTCTTTCTGATCTGTGCATTCAGCTAACAGAGTTAAACCGTACTTTTGATTGAGCAGATCTGAACACTCTTTCTGTAGAAAATGCAACTGGACATTTGGAGCGCTAAGAGAGTAGTAGTGGAAAAAGGAATATATTCAAATATAAACTACACAGAAGCATTCTGTGAAACATCTTTCTGATCTGAGCATTCAGCTAACAGAGTTTAACCATACTTTTGATTGAGCAGTTTTGAAACACTCTGTCTGTAGAAAATGCAACTGGACATTCGTAGCGCTAAGTGGGTAATAGTGGAAAAAAGAATATGTTCAAATATAAACTACACAGAAGCATTGTATGAAATTTCTTTCTGTTCTGTGCATTCAACTAACAGAGTTGAACCTTACTTTTGATTGAGCCTTTCTGAAACACTCTTTCTGTAGAAACTGCAATTGGACATTCTGAGCGCTAAGAGGCCTCTATTGGGAAAAATAATATCTTCAAATAAAAACTACACAGAAGCATTGTGTGAAACTTATTTCTGATATGTTCATTAAGCTAACAGAGTTAAACCATACTTTTGATTGCGCAGTTCTGAACACTCTTTCTGTAGAAAATGCAAGTGGACATTCGGAGCGCTAAGAGGTTAATAGTGGAAAAAGGAATATATTCAAATATAAACTACACAGTAGCATTCTGTGAAAATTCTTTCTGTTCTGTGCATTCAACTAACAGAGTTGAACCTTACTTTTGATTGAGCCGTTCTGAAACACTCTTTCTGTAGAAACTGCAATTGGACATGCTAAGCGCTAAGAGGCCTACATTGGGAAAAAGAATATCTTCAAATAAAAACTACACAGATGCATTCTGTGAAACTTATTTCTGATCTCTAAATTCAGTTAACAGAGATAAAACATATTTTTGATTGAGCAGTTATGAAACACTCTTTTTGTAGAAAATGCAAGTGGAGATTCGGAGCGCTAAGAGGGTAATAGTGGAAAAAGGAATGTCTTCAAATATAAACTACACAGAATCATTCGGTGAAACTTCTTTCTGATCTGTGCATTCAGCTAACAGAGTTAAACCATACTTTTGATTGAGCAGATCTGAACACTCTTTCTGTAGAAAATGCAACTGGACATTTGGAGCGCTAAGAGATTAGTAGTGGAAAAAGGAATATATTCAAATATAATCTACACAGAAGCATTCTGTGAAACTTCTTTCTGATATGAGCATTCAGCTAACAGAGTTAAACCATACTTTTGATTGAGCAGTTTTGAAACACTCTGTCTGTAGAAAATGCAACTGGACATTCGTAGCGCTAAGTGGGTAATAGTGGAAAAAAGAATATGTTCAAATATAAACTACACAGAAGCATTGTATGAAACTTCTTTCTGTTCTGTGCATTCCACTAACAGAGTTGAACCTTACTTTTGATTGAGCCGTTCTGAAACACTCTTTCTGTAGAAACTGCAATTGGACATTCTGAGCGCTAAGAGGCCTATATTGGGAAAAAGAATGTCTACAAATAAAAACTACACAGAAGAATTATGTGAAACTTCTTTCTGTTCTGTTTGTTCAACTAAAAGAGTTGAACCTTAGTTTTGATTGAGCCGTTCTGAAACACTCTTTCTGTAGAAAATGCAAGTGGAGATTCGGAGCGCTAAGAGGGTAATAGTGGAAAAAGGAATGTCTCCATATATAAACTACACAGAATCATTCTGTGAAACTTCTTTCTGATCTGTGCATTCAGCTAACAGAGTTAAACCATACTTTTGATTGAGCAGATCTGAACACTCTTTCTGTAGAAAATGCAACTGGACATTTGGAGCGCTAAGAGAGTAGTAGTGGAAAAAGGAATATATTCAAATATAAACTACACAGAAGCATTCTGTGAAACTTCTTTCTGATCTGAGCATTCAGCTAACAGAGTTAAACCATACTTTTGATTGAGCAGTTTTGAAACACTCTGTCTGTACAAAATGCAACTGGACATTCGTAGCGCTAAGTGGGTAATAGTGGAAAAAAGAATATGTTCAAATATAAACTACACAGAAGCATTGTGTGAAACTTCTCTCTGTTCTGTGCATTCAACTAACAGAGTTGAACCTTACTATTGATTGAGCCTTTCTGAAACACTCTTTCTGTAGAAACTGCAATTGGACATTCTGAGCGCTGGGAGGCCTATA
This sequence comes from Symphalangus syndactylus, assembly GCF_028878055.3. Classification (NCBI taxonomy): domain Eukaryota; kingdom Metazoa; phylum Chordata; class Mammalia; order Primates; family Hylobatidae; genus Symphalangus; species Symphalangus syndactylus. The sequence continues at coordinate 4,045,393 of NC_072445.2, read as the reverse complement.
TTGGGAAAAAGAATGTCTACTAATAAAAACTACACAGAAGAATTTTGTGAAACTTCTTTCTGTTCTGTTTGTTCAACTAAAAGAGTTGAACCTTAGTTTTGATTGAGCCGTTCTGAAACACTCTTTCTTTAGAAAACGCAAGTGGAGATTCGGAGCGTTAAGAGGGTAATAGTGGAAAAAGGAATGTCTCCAAATATAAACTACACAGAATCATTCTGTGAAACTTCTTTCTGTTCTGTGCATTCAGCTAACAGAGTTAAACCATACTTTTGATTGTGCAGATCTGAACACTCTTTCTGTAGAAAATGCAACTGGACATTTGGAGCGCTAAGAGATTAGTAGTGGAAAAAGAATATATTCAAATATAAAATACACAGAAGCATTCTGTGAAACTTCTTTCTGATCTGAGCATTCAGCTAACAGAGTTAAATCATACTTTTGATTGAGCAGCTTTGAAACACTCTGTCTGTAGAAAATGCAACTGGACATTCGTAGCGCTAAGTGGGTAATAGTGGAAAAAAGAATATGTTGAAATATAAACTACACAGAAGCATTGTATGAAACTTCTTTCTGTTCTGTGCATTCAACTAACAGAGTTGAACCTTACTTTTGATTGAGCCGTTCTGAAACACTCTTTCTGGAGAAACTGCAATTGGACATTCTGAGCGCTAAGAGGCCTATATTGGGAAAAAGAATGTCTACAAATAAAAACTACACAGAAGAATTGTGTGAAACTTCTTTCTGTTCTGTTTGTTCAACTAAAAGAGTTGAACCTTAGTTTTGATTGAGCCGTTCTGAAACACTCTTTCTGTAGAAAATGCAAGTGGAGATTCGGAGTGCTAAGAGGGTAATAGTGGAAAAAGGAATGTCTCCAAATATAAACTACACAGAATCATTCTGTGAAACTTCTTTCTGATCTGTGCATTCAGCTAACAGAGTTAAACCATACTTTTGATTGAGCAGATCTGAACACTCTTTCTGTAGAAAATGCAACTGGACATTTGGAGCGCTAAGAGAGTATTAGTGGAAAAAGGAATATATTCAAATATAAACTACACAGAAGCATTCTGTGAAATTTCTTTCTGATCTGAGCATTCAGCTAACAGAGTTAAACCATACTTTTGATTGAGCAGTTTTGAAACTCTCTGTCTGTAGAAAATGCAACTGGACATTCGTAGCGCTAAGTGGGTAATAGTGAAAAAAGAATATGTTCAAATATAAACTACACAGAAGCATTGTATGAAATTTCTTTCTGTACTGTGCATTCAACTAACAGAGTTGAACCTTACTTTTGATTGAGCCTTTCTGAAACACTCTTTCTGTAGAAACTGCAATTGGACATTCTGAGCGCTAAGATGCCTCTATTGGGAAAAATAATATCTTCAAATAAAAACTACACAGAAGCATTGTGTGAAACTTATTTCTGATATGTTCATTAAGCTAACAGAGTTAAACCATACTTTTGATTGCGCAGTTCTGAACACTCTTTCTGTAGAAAATGCAAGTGGACATTCGGAGCGCTAAGAGGGTAATAGTGGAAAAAGGAATATATTCAAATATAAACTACACAGTAGCATTCTGTGAAAATTCTTTCTGTTCTGTGCATTCAACTAACAGAGTTGAACCTTACTTTGATTGAGCCGTTCTGAAACACTCTTTCTGTAGAAACTGCAATTGGACATGCTAAGCGCTAAGAGGCCTACATTGGGAAAAAGAATATCTTCAAATAAAAACTACACAGATGCATTCTGTGAAACTTATTTCTGATCTGTAAATTCAGTTAACAGAGATAAAACATATTTTTGATTGAGCAGTTATGAAACACTCTTTTTGTAGAAAATGCAAGTGGAGATTCGGAGCGCTAAGAGGGTAATAGTGGAAAAAGGAATGTCTTCAAATATAAACTACACAGAATATTCGGTGAAACTTCTTTCTGATCTGTGCATTCAGCTAACAGAGTTAAACCATACTTTTGATTGAGCAGATCTGAACACTCTTTCTGTAGAAAATGCAACTGGACATTTGGAGCGCTAAGAGAGTAGTAGTGGAAAAAGGAATATATTCAAATATAAACTACACAGAAGCATTCTGTGAAACTTCTTTCTGATCTGAGCATTCAGCTAACAGAGGTAAACCATACTTTTGATTGAGCAGTTTTGAAACACTCTGTCTGTAGAAAATGCAACTGGACATTCGTAGCGCTAAGTGGGTAATAGTGGAAAAAAGAATATGTTCAAATATAAACTACACAGAAGCATTGTATGAAACTTCTTTCTGTTCTGTGCATTCAACTAACAGAGTTGAACCTTACTTTGGATTGAGCCGTTGGGAAACACTCTTTCTGTAGAAACTGCAATTGGACATTCTGAGCGCTAGGAGGCCTATATTGGGAAAAAGAATGTCTACAAATAAAAACTACACAGAAGAATTGTGTGAAACTTCTTTCTGTTCTGTTTGTTCAACTAAAAGAGTTGAACCTTAGTTTTGATTGAGCCGTTCTGAAACACTCTTTCTTTAGAAAATGCAAGTGGACATTCGGAGCGCTAAGAGGGTAATAGTGGAAAAAGGAATGTCTCCAAATATAAACTACACAGAATCATTCTGTGAAACATCTTTCTGATCTGTGCATTCAGCTAACAGAGTTAAACCATACTTTTGATTGAGCAGATCTGAACACTCTTTCTGTAGAAAATGCAACTGGACATTTGGAGCGCTAAGAGAGTAGTAGTGGAAAAAGGAATATATTCAAATATAAACTACACAGAAGCATTCTGTGAAACTTCTTTCTGATCTGAGCATTCAGCTAACAGATTTAAACCATACTTTTGATTGAGCAGTTTTGAAACACTCTGTCTGTAGAAAATGCAACTGGACATTCGTAGCGCTAAGTGGGTAATAGTGGAAAAAAGAATATGTTCAAATATAAACTACACAGAAGCATTGTATGAAACATCTTTCTGTTCTGTGCATTCAACTAACAGAGTTGAACCTTACTTTTGATTGAGCCGTTCTGAAACACTCTTTCTGTAGAAACTGCAATTGGACATTCTGAGCGCTAAGAGGCCTATATTGGGAAAAAGAATGTCTACAAATAAAAACTACACAGAAGAATTGTGTGAAACTTCTTTCTGTTCTGTTTGTTCAACTAAAAGAGTTGAACCTTAGTTTTGATTGAGCCGTTCTGAAACACTCTTTCTGTAGAAAATGCAAGTGGAGATTCGGAGCGCTAAGAGGGTAATAGTGGAAAAAGGAATGTCTCCAAATATATACTACACAGAATCATTCTGTGAAACTTTTCTGATCTGTGCATTCAGCTAACAGAGTTAAACCATACTTTTGATTGAGCAGATCTGAACACTCTTTCTGTAGAAAATGCAACTGGACATTTGGAGCGCTAAGAGAGTAGTAGTGGAAAAAGGAATATATTCAAATATAAACTACACAGAAGCATTCTGTGAAACTTCTTTCTGATCTGAGCATTCAGCTAACAGAGTTAAACCATACTTTTGATTGAGCAGATTTGAAACACTCTGTCTGTACAAAATGCAACTGGACATTCGTAGCGCTAAGTGGGTAATAGTGGAAAAAAGAATATGTTCAAATATAAACTACACAGAAGCATTGTATGAAATTTCTTTCTGTTCTGTGCATTCAACTAACAGAGTTGAACCTTACTTTTGATTGAGCCTTTCTGAAACACTCTTTCTGTAGAAACTGCAATTGGACATTCTGAGCGCTAAGATGCCTCTATTGGGAAAAATAATATCTTCAAATAAAAACTACACAGAAGCATTGTGTGAAACTTATTTCTGATATGTTCATTAAGCTAACAGAGTTAAACCATACATTTGATTGCGCAGTTCTGAACACTCTTTCTGTAGAAAATGCAAGTGGACATTCGGAGCGCTAAGAGGGTAATAGTGGAAAAAGGAATATATTCAAATATAAACTACACAGTAGCATTCTGTGAAAATTCTTTCTGTTCTGTGCATTCAACTAACAGAGTTGAACCTTACTTTTGATTGAGCCATTCTGAAACACTCTTTCTGTAGAAACTGCGATTGGACATGCTAAGCGCTAAGAGGCCTACATTGGGAAAAAGAATATCTTCAAATAAAAACTACACAGATGCATTCTGTGAAACTTATTTCTGATCTGTAAATTCAGTTAACAGAGATAAAACATATTTTTGATTGAGCAGTTATGAAACACTCTTTTTGTAGAAAATGCAAGTGGAGATTCGGAGCGCTAAGAAGGTAATAGTGGAAAAAGGAATGTCTTCAAATATAAACTACACAGAATATTCGGTGAAACTTCTTTCTGATCTGTGCATTCAGCTAACAGAGTTAAACCATACTTTTGATTGAGCAGATCTGAACACTCTTTCTGTAGAAAATGCAACTGGACATATGGAGCGCTAAGAGCGTAGTAGTGGAAAAAGGAATATATTCAAATATAAACTACACAGAAGCATTCTGTGAAACTTCTTTCTGATCTGAGCATTCAGCTAACAGAGTTAAACCATACTTTTGATTGAGCAGTTTTGAAACACTCTGTCTCTAGAAAATGCAACTGGACTTTCGTAGCGCTAAGTGGGTAATAGTGGAAAAAGAATATGTTCATATATAAACAACACAGAAGCATTGTATGAAACATCTTTCTGTTCTGTGCATTCAACTAACAGAGTTGAACCTTACTTTTGATTGAGCCGTTCTGAAACACTCTTTCTGTAGAAACTGCAGTTGGACATTCTGAGCGCTAAGAGGCCTATATTGGGAAAATGAATGTCTACAAATAAAAACTACACAGAAGAATTGTGTGAAACTTCTTTCTGTTCTGTTTGTTCAACTAAAAGAGTTGAACCTTAGTTTTGATTGAGCCGTTCTGAAACACTCTTTCTGTAGAAAATGCAAGTGGATATTCGGAGCGCTAAGAGGGTAATAGTGTAAAAAGGAATGTCTCCAAATATAAACTACACAGGACCATTCTGTGAAACTTCTTTCTGATCTGTGCATTCAGCTAACAGAGTTAAACCGTACTTTTGATTGAGCAGATCTGAACACTCTTTCTGTAGAAAATGCAACTGGACATTTGGAGCGCTAAGAGAGTAGTAGTGGAAAAAGGAATATATTCAAATATAAACTACACAGAAGCATTCTGTGAAACATCTTTCTGATCTGAGCATTCAGCTAACAGAGTTAAACCATACTTTTGATTGAGCAGTTTTGAAACACTCTGTCTGTAGAAAATGCAACTGGACATTCGTAGCGCTAAGTGGGTAATAGTGGAAAAAAGAATATGTTCAAATATAAACTACACAGAAGCATTGTATGAAATTTCTTCCTGTTCTGTGCATTCAACTAACAGAGTTGAACCTTACTTTTGATTGAGCCTTTCTGAAACACTCTTTCTGTAGAAACTGCAATTGGACATTCTGAGTGCTAAGAGGCCTCTATTGGGAAAAATAATATCTTCAAATAAAAACTACACAGAAGCATTGTGTGAAACTTATTTCTGATATGTTCATTAAGCTAACAGAGTTAAACCATACTTTTGATTGCGCAGTTCTGAACACTCTTTCTGTAGAAAATACAAGTGGACATTCGGAGCGCTAAGAGGGTAATAGTGGAAAAAGGAATATATTCAAATATAAACTACACAGTAGCATTCTGTGAAAATTCTTTCTGTTCTGTGCATTCAACTAACAGAGTTGAACCTTACTTTTGATTGAGCCGTTCTGAAACACTCTTTCTGTAGAAACTACAATTGGACATGCTAAGCGCTAAGAGGCCTACATTGGGAAAAAGAATATCTTCAAATAAAAACTACACAGATGCATTCTGTGAAACTTATTTCTGATCTGTAAATTCAGTTAACAGAGATAAAACATATTTTTGATTGAGCAGTTATGAAACACTCTTTTTGTAGAAAATGCAAGTGGAGATTCGGAGCGCTAAGAGGGTAATAGTGGAAAAAGGAATGTCTTCAAATATAAACTACACAGAATCATTCGGTGAAACTTCTTTCTGATCTGTGCATTCAGCTAACAGAGTTAAACCATACTTTTGATTGAGCAGATCTGAACACTCTTTCTGTAGAAAATGCAACTGGACATTTGGAGCGCTAAGAGCGTAGTAGTGGAAAAAGGAATATATTCAAATATAAACTACACAGAAGCATTCTGTGAAACTTCTTTCTGATCTGAGCATTCAGCTAACAGAGTTAAACCATACTTTTGATTGAGCAGTTTTGAAACACTCTGTCTGTAGAAAATGCAACTGGACATTCGTAGCGCTAAGTGGGTAATAGTGGAAAAAAGAATATGTTGAAATATAAACTACACAGAAGCATTGTATGAAACTTCTTTCTGTTCTGTGCATTCAACTAACAGAGTTGAACCTTACTTTTGATTGAGCCGTTCTGAAACACTCTTTCTGTAGAAACTGCAATTGGACATTCTGAGCGCTAAGAGGCCTATATTGGGAAAAAGAATGTCTACAAATAAAAACTACACAGAAGAATTGTGTGAAACTTCTTTCTGTTCTGTTTGTTCAACTAAAAGAGTTGAACCTTAGTTTTGATTGAGCCGTTCTGAAACACTCTTTCTGTAGAAAATGCAAGTGGAGATTCGGAGCGCTAAGAGGGTAATAGTGGAAAAAGGAATGTCTCCAAATATATACTACACAGAATCATTCTGTGAAACTTTTCTGATCTGTGCATTCAGCTAACAGAGTTAAACCATACTTTTGATTGAGCAGATCTGAACACTCTTTCTGTAGAAAATGCAACTGGACATTTGGAGCGCTAAGAGAGTAGTAGTGGAAAAAGGAATATATTCAAATATAAACTACACAGAAGCATTCTGTGAAACTTCTTTCTGATCTGAGCATTCAGCTAACAGAGTTAAACCATACTTTTGATTGAGCAGATTTGAAACACTCTGTCTGTACAAAATGCAACTGGACATTCGTAGCGCTAAGTGGGTAATAGTGGAAAAAAGAATATGTTCAAATATAAACTACACAGAAGCATTGTATGAAATTTCTTTCTGTTCTGTGCATTCAACTAACAGAGTTGAACCTTACTTTTGATTGAGCCTTTCTGAAACACTCTTTCTGTAGAAACTGGAATTGGACATTCTGAGCGCTAAGATGCCTCTATTGGGAAAAATAATATCTTCAAATAAAAACTACACAGAAGCATTGTGTGAAACTTATTTCTGATATGTTCATTAAGCTAACAGAGTTAAACCATACATTTGATTGCGCAGTTCTGAACACTCTTTCTGTAGAAAATGCAAGTGGACATTCGGAGCGCTAAGAGGGTAATAGTGGAAAAAGGAATATATTCAAATATAAACTACACAGTAGCATTCTGTGAAAATTCTTTCTGTTCTGTGCATTCAACTAACAGAGTTGAACCTTACTTTTGATTGAGCCGTTCTGAAACACTCTTTCTGTAGAAACTGCGATTGGACATGCTAAGCGCTAAGAGGCCTACATTGGGGAAAAGAATATCTTCAAATAAAAACTACACAGATGCATTCTGTGAAACTTATTTCTGATCTGTAAATTCAGTTAACAGAGATAAAACATATTTTTGATTGAGCAGTTATGAAACACTCTTTTTGTAGAAAATGCAAGTGGAGATTCGGAGCGCTAAGAAGGTAATAGTGGAAAAAGGAATGTCTTCAAATATAAACTACACAGAATATTCGGTGAAACTTCTTTCTGATCTGTGCATTCAGCTAACAGAGTTAAACCATACTTTTGATTGAGCAGATCTGAACACTCTTTCTGTAGAAAATGCAACTGGACATATGGAGCGCTAAGAGCGTAGTAGTGGAAAAAGGAATATATTCAAATATAAACTACACAGAAGCATTCTGTGAAACTTCTTTCTGATCTGAGCATTCAGCTAACAGAGTTAAACCATACTTTTGATTGAGCAGTTTTGAAACACTCTGTCTCTAGAAAATGCAACTGGACTTTCGTAGCGCTAAGTGGGTAATAGTGGAAAAAGAATATGTTCATATATAAACAACACAGAAGCATTGTATGAAACATCTTTCTGTTCTGTGCATTCAACTAACAGAGTTGAACCTTACTTTTGATTGAGCCGTTCTGAAACACTCTTTCTGTAGAAACTGCAGTTGGACATTCTGAGCGCTAAGAGGCCTATATTGGGAAAATGAATGTCTACAAATAAAAACTACACAGAAGAATTGTGTGAAACTTCTTTCTGTTCTGTTTGTTCAACTAAAAGAGTTGAACCTTAGTTTTGATTGAGCCGTTCTGAAACACTCTTTCTGTAGAAAATGCAAGTGGAGATTCGGAGCGCTAAGAGGGTAATAGTGTAAAAAGGAATGTCTCCAAATATAAACTACACAGGACCATTCTGTGAAACTTCTTTCTGATCTGTGCATTCAGCTAACAGAGTTAAACCGTACTTTTGATTGAGCAGATCTGAACACTCTTTCTGTAGAAAATGCAACTGGACATTTGGAGCGCTAAGAGAGTAGTAGTGGAAAAAGGAATATATTCAAATATAAACTACACAGAAGCATTCTGTGAAACATCTTTCTGATCTGAGCATTCAGCTAACAGAGTTAAACCATACTTTTGATTGAGCAGTTTTGAAACACTCTGTCTGTAGAAAATGCAACTGGACATTCGTAGCGCTAAGTGGGTAATAGTGGAAAAAAGAATATGTTCAAATATAAACTACACAGAAGCATTGTATGAAATTTCTTCCTGTTCTGTGCATTCAACTAACAGAGTTGAACCTTACTTTTGATTGAGCCTTTCTGAAACACTCTTTCTGTAGAAACTGCAATTGGACATTCTGAGAGCTAAGAGGCCTCTATTGGGAAAAATAATATCTTCAAATAAAAACTACACAGAAGCATTGTGTGAAACTTATTTCTGATATGTTCATTAAGCTAACAGAGTTAAACCATACTTTTGATTGCGCAGTTCTGAACACTCTTTCTGTAGAAAATGCAAGTGGACATTCGGAGCGCTAAGAGGGTAATAGTGGAAAAAGGAATATATTCAAATATAAACTACACAGTAGCATTCTGTGAAAATTCTTTCTGTTCTGTGCATTCAACTAACAGAGTTGAACCTTACTTTTGATTGAGCCGTTCTGAAACACTCTTTCTGTAGAAACTACAATTGGACATGCTAAGCGCTAAGAGGCCTACATTGGGAAAAAGAATATCTTCAAATAAAAACTACACAGATGCATTCTGTGAAACTTATTTCTGATCTGTAAATTCAGTTAACAGAGATAAAACATATTTTTGATTGAGCAGTTATGAAACACTCTTTTTGTAGAAAATGCAAGTGGAGATTCGGAGCGCTAAGAGGGTAATAGTGGAAAAAGGAATGTCTTCAAATATAAACTACACAGAATCATTCGGTGAAACTTCTTTCTGATCTGTGCATTCAGCTAACAGAGTTAAACCATACTTTTGATTGAGCAGATCTGAACACTCTTTCTGTAGAAAATGCAACTGGACATTTGGAGCGCTAAGAGCGTAGTAGTGGAAAAAGGAATATATTCAAATATAAACTACACAGAAGCATTCTGTGAAACTTCTTTCTGATCTGAGCATTCAGCTAACAGAGTTAAACCATACTTTTGATTGAGCAGTTTTGAAACACTCTGTCTGTAGAAAATGCAACTGGACATTCGTAGCGCTAAGTGGGTAATAGTGGAAAAAAGAATATGTTGAAATATAAACTACACAGAAGCATTGTATGAAACTTCTTTCTGTTCTGTGCATTCAACTAACAGAGTTGAACCTTACTTTTGATTGAGCCGTTCTGAAACACTCTTTCTGTAGAAACTGCAATTGGACATTCTGAGCGCTAAGAGGCCTATATTGGGAAAAAGAATGTCTACAAATAAAAACTACACAGAAGAATTGTGTGAAACTTCTTTCTGTTCTGTTTGTTCAACTAAAAGAGTTGAACCTTAGTTTTGATTGAGCCGTTCTGAAACACTCTTTCTTTAGAAAATGCAAGTGGAGATTCAGAGCGTTAAGAGGGTAATAGTGGAAAAAGGAATGTCTCCAAATATAAACTACACAGAATCATTCTGTGAAACTTCTTTCTGTTCTGTGCATTCAGCTAACAGAGTTAAACCATACTTTTGATTGAGCAGATCTGAACACTCTTTCTGTAGAAAATGCAACTGGACATTTGGAGCGCTAAGAGATTAGTAGTGGAAAAAGGAATATATTGAAATATAAACTACACAGAAGCATTCTGTGAAACTTCTTTCTGATCTGAGCATTCAGCTAACAGAGTTAAACCATACTTTTGATTGAGCAGTTTTGAAACACTCTGTCTGTAGAAAATGCAACTGGACATTCGTAGCGCTAAGTGGGTAATAGTGGAAAAAAGAATACGTTCAAATATAAACTACACAGAAGCATTGTATGAAACTTCTTTCTGTTCTGTGCATTCAACTAACAGAGTTGAACCTTACTTTTGATTGAGCCGTTCTGAAACACTCTTTCTGTAGAAACTGCAATTGGACATTCTGAGCGCTAAGAGGCCTATATTGGGAAAAAGAATGTCTACAAATAAAAACTACACAGAAGAATTGTGTGAAACTACTTTCTGTTCTGTTTGTTCAACTAAAAGAGTTGAACCTTAGTTTTGATTGAGCCGTTCTGAAACACTCTTTCTGTAGAAATTGCAAGTGGAGATTCGGAGCGCTAAGAGGTTAATAGTGGAAAAAGGAATGTCTCCAAATATAAACTACACAGAATCATTCTGTGAAACTTCTTTCTGATCTGTGCATTCAGCTAACAGAGTTAAACCATACTTTTGATTGAGCAGATCTGAACACTCTTTCTGTAGAAAATGCAACTGGACATTTGGAGCGCTAAGAGAGTAGTAGTGGAAAAAGGAATATATTCAAATATAAACTACACAGAAGCATTCTGTGAAACTTCTTTCTGATCTGAGCATTCAGCTAACAGAGTTAAACCATACTTTTGATTGAGCAGTTTTGAAACACTCTGTCTGTAGAAAATGCAACTGGACATTCGTAGCGCTAAGTGGGTAATAGTGGAAAAAAGAATATGTTCAAATATAAACTACACAGAAGCATTGTATGAAACTTCTTTCTGTTCTGTGCATTCAACTAACAGGGTTGAACCTTACTTTTGATTGAGCCGTTCTGAAACACTCTTTCTGTAGAAACTGCAATTGGACATTCTGAGCGCTAAGAGGCCTCTATTGGGAAAAATAATATCTTCAAATAAAAACTACACAGAAGCATTGTGTGAAACTTATTTCTGATATGTTCATTAAGCTAACAGAGTTAAACCATACTTTTGATTGCGCAGTTCTGAACACTCTTTCTGTAGAAAATGCAAGTGGACATTCGGAGCGCTAAGAGGGTAATAGTGGAAAAAGGAATATATTCAAATATAAACTACACAGTAGCATTCTGTGAAAATCCTTTCTGTTCTGTGCATTCAACTAACAGAGTTGAAACTTACTTTTGATTGAGCCGTTCTAAAACACTCTTTCTGTAGAAACTGCAATTGGACATGCTAAGCGCTAAGAGGCCTACATTGGGAAAAAGAATATCTTCAAATAAAAACTACACAGATGCATTCTGTGAAACTTATTTCTGATCTGTAAATTCAGTTAACAGAGATAAAACATATTTTTGATTGAGCAGTTATGAAACACTCTTTTTGTAGAAAATGCAAGTGGAGATTCGGAGCGCTAAGAGGGTAATAGTGGAAAAAGGAATGTCTTCAAATATAAACTACACAGAATCATTCGGTGAAACTTCTTTCTGATCTGTGCATTCAGCTAACAGTGTTAAACCATACTTTTGATTGAGCAGATCTGAACACTCTTTCTGTAGAAAATGCAACTGGACATTTGGAGCGCTAAGAGCGTAGTAGTGGAAAAAGGAATATATTCAAATATAAACTACACAGAATCATTCTGTGAAACTTCTTTCTGATCTGAGCATTCAGCTAACAGAGTTAAACCATAATTTTGATTGAGCAGTTTTGAAACACTCTGCTGTAGAAAATGCAACTGGACTTTCGTAGCGCTAAGTGGGTAATAGTGGAAAAAAGAATATGTTCAAATATAAACTACACAGAAGCATTGTATGAAACATCTTTCTGTTCTGTGCATTCAACTAACAGAGTTGAACCTTACTTTTGATTGAGCCGTTCTGAAACACTCTTTCTGTAGAAACTGCAGTTGGACATTCTGAGCGCTAAGAGGCCTATATTGGGAAAAAGAATGTCTACAAATAAAAACTACACAGAAGAATTGTGTGAAACTTCTTTCTGTTCTGTTTGTTCAACTAAAACAGTTGAACCTTAGTTTTGATTGAGCCGTTCTGAAACACTCTTTCTGTAGAAAATGCAAGTGGAGATTCGGAGCGCTAAGAGGGTAATAGTGTAAAAAGGAATGTCTCCAAATATAAACTACACAGGACCATTCTGTGAAACTACTTTCTGATCTGTGCATTCAGCTAACAGAGTTAAACCGTACTTTTGATTGAGCAGATCTGAACACTCTTTCTGTAGAAAATGCAACTGGACATTTGGAGCGCTAAGAGAGTAGTAGTGGAAAAAGGAATATATTCAAATATAAACTACACAGAAGCATTCTGTGAAACATCTTTCTGATCTGAGCATTCAGCTAACAGAGTTTAACCATACTTTTGATTGAGCAGTTTTGAAACACTCTGTCTGTAGAAAATGCAACTGGACATTCGTAGCGCTAAGTGGGTAATAGTGGAAAAAAGAATATGTTCAAATATAAACTACACAGAAGCATTGTATGAAATTTCTTTCTGTTCTGTGCATTCAACTAACAGAGTTGAACCTTACTTTTGATTGAGCCTTTCTGAAACACTCTTTCTGTAGAAACTGCAATTGGACATTCTGAGCGCTAAGAGGCCTCTATTGGGAAAAATAATATCTTCAAATAAAAACTACACAGAAGCATTGTGTGAAACTTATTTCTGATATGTTCATTAAGCTAACAGAGTTAAACCATACTTTTGATTGCGCAGTTCTGAACACTCTTTCTGTAGAAAATGCAAGTGGACATTCGGAGCGCTAAGAGGTTAATAGTGGAAAAAGGAATATATTCAAATATAAACTACACAGTAGCATTCTGTGAAAATTCTTTCTGTTCTGTGCATTCAACTAACAGAGTTGAACCTTACTTTTGATTGAGCCGTTCTGAAACACTCTTTCTGTAGAAACTGCAATTGGACATGCTAAGCGCTAAGAGGCCTACATTGGGAAAAAGAATATCTTCAAATAAAAACTACACAGATGCATTCTGTGAAACTTATTTCTGATCTGTAAATTCAGTTAACAGAGATAAAACATATTTTTGATTGAGCAGTTATGAAACACTCTTTTTGTAGAAAATGCAAGTGGAGATTCGGAGCGCTAAGAGGGTAATAGTGGAAAAAGGAATGTCTTCAAATATAAACTACACAGAATATTCGGTGAAACTTCTTTCTGATCTGTGCATTCAGCTAACAGAGTTAAACCATACTTTTCATTGAGCAGATCTGAACACTCTTTCTGTAGAAAATGCAACTGGACATTTGGAGCGCTAAGAGCGTAGTAGTGGAAAAAGGAATATATTCAAATATAAACTACACAGAAGCATTCTGTGAAACTTCTTTCTGATCTGAGCATTCAGCTAACAGAGTTAAACCATACTTTTGATTGAGCAGTTTTGAAACACTCTGTCTGTAGAAAATGCAACTGGACATTCGTAGCGCTAAGTGGGTAATAGTGGAAAAAAGAATATGTTGAAATATAAACTACACAGAAGCATTGTATGAAACTTCTTTCTGTTCTGTGCATTCAACTAACAGAGTTGAACCTTACTTTTGATTGAGCCGTTCTGAAACACTCTTTCTGTAGAAACTGCAATTGGACATTCTGAGCGCTAAGAGGCCTATATTGGGAAAAAGAATGTCTACAAATAAAAACTACACAGAAGAATTGTGTGAAACTTCTTTCTGTTCTGTTTGTTCAACTAAAAGAGTTGAACCTTAGTTTTGATTGAGCCGTTCTGAAACACTCTTTCTTTAGAAAATGCAAGTGGAGATTCAGAGCGTTAAGAGGGTAATAGTGGAAAAAGGAATGTCTCCAAATATAAACTACACAGAATCATTCTGTGAAACTTCTTTCTGTTCTGTGCATTCAGCTAACAGAGTTAAACCATACTTTTGATTGAGCAGATCTGAACACTCTTTCTGTAGAAAATGCAACTGGACATTTGGAGCGCTAAGAGATTAGTAGTGGAAAAAGGAATATATTGAAATATAAACTACACAGAAGCATTCTGTGAAACTTCTTTCTGATCTGAGCATTCAGCTAACAGAGTTAAACCATACTTTTGATTGAGCAGTTTTGAAACACTCTGTCTGTAGAAAATGCAACTGGACATTCGTAGCGCTAAGTGGGTAATAGTGGAAAAAAGAATACGTTCAAATATAAACTACACAGAAGCATTGTATGAAACTTCTTTCTGTTCTGTGCATTCAACTAACAGAGTTGAACCTTACTTTTGATTGAGCCGTTCTGAAACACTCTTTCTGTAGAAACTGCAATTGGACATTCTGAGCGCTAAGAGGCCTATATTGGGAAAAAGAATGTCTACAAATAAAAACTACACAGAAGAATTGTGTGAAACTACTTTCTGTTCTGTTTGTTCAACTAAAAGAGTTGAACCTTAGTTTTGATTGAGCCGTTCTGAAACACTCTTTCTGTAGAAATTGCAAGTGGAGATTCGGAGCGCTAAGAGGTTAATAGTGGAAAAAGGAATGTCTCCAAATATAAACTACACAGAATCATTCTGTGAAACTTCTTTCTGATCTGTGCATTCAGCTAACAGAGTTAAACCATACTTTTGATTGAGCAGATCTGAACACTCTTTCTGTAGAAAATGCAACTGGACATTTGGAGCGCTAAGAGAGTAGTAGTGGAAAAAGGAATATATTCAAATATAAACTACACAGAAGCATTCTGTGAAACTTCTTTCTGATCTGAGCATTCAGCTAACAGAGTTAAACCATACTTTTGATTGAGCAGTTTTGAAACACTCTGTCTGTAGAAAATGCAACTGGACATTCGTAGCGCTAAGTGGGTAATAGTGGAAAAAAGAATATGTTCAAATATAAACTACACAGAAGCATTGTATGAAACTTCTTTCTGTTCTGTGCATTCAACTAACAGGGTTGAACCTTACTTTTGATTGAGCCGTTCTGAAACACTCTTTCTGTAGAAACTGCAATTGGACATTCTGAGCGCTAAGAGGCCTCTATTGGGAAAAATAATATCTTCAAATAAAAACTACACAGAAGCATTGTGTGAAACTTATTTCTGATATGTTCATTAAGCTAACAGAGTTAAACCATACTTTTGATTGCGCAGTTCTGAACACTCTTTCTGTAGAAAATGCAAGTGGACATTCGGAGCGCTAAGAGGGTAATAGTGGAAAAAGGAATATATTCAAATATAAACTACACAGTAGCATTCTGTGAAAATCCTTTCTGTTCTGTGCATTCAACTAACAGAGTTGAAACTTACTTTTGATTGAGCCGTTCTAAAACACTCTTTCTGTAGAAACTGCAATTGGACATGCTAAGCGCTAAGAGGCCTACATTGGGAAAAAGAATATCTTCAAATAAAAACTACACAGATGCATTCTGTGAAACTTATTTCTGATCTGTAAATTCAGTTAACAGAGATAAAACATATTTTTGATTGAGCAGTTATGAAACACTCTTTTTGTAGAAAATGCAAGTGGAGATTCGGAGCGCTAAGAGGGTAATAGTGGAAAAAGGAATGTCTTCAAATATAAACTACACAGAATCATTCGGTGAAACTTCTTTCTGATCTGTGCATTCAGCTAACAGTGTTAAACCATACTTTTGATTGAGCAGATCTGAACACTCTTTCTGTAGAAAATGCAACTGGACATTTGGAGCGCTAAGAGCGTAGTAGTGGAAAAAGGAATATATTCAAATATAAACTACACAGAATCATTCTGTGAAACTTCTTTCTGATCTGAGCATTCAGCTAACAGAGTTAAACCATAATTTTGATTGAGCAGTTTTGAAACACTCTGCTGTAGAAAATGCAACTGGACTTTCGTAGCGCTAAGTGGGTAATAGTGGAAAAAAGAATATGTTCAAATATAAACTACACAGAAGCATTGTATGAAACATCTTTCTGTTCTGTGCATTCAACTAACAGAGTTGAACCTTACTTTTGATTGAGCCGTTCTGAAACACTCTTTCTGTAGAAACTGCAGTTGGACATTCTGAGCGCTAAGAGGCCTATATTGGGAAAAAGAATGTCTACAAATAAAAACTACACAGAAGAATTGTGTGAAACTTCTTTCTGTTCTGTTTGTTCAACTAAAACAGTTGAACCTTAGTTTTGATTGAGCCGTTCTGAAACACTCTTTCTGTAGAAAATGCAAGTGGAGATTCGGAGCGCTAAGAGGGTAATAGTGTAAAAAGGAATGTCTCCAAATATAAACTACACAGGACCATTCTGTGAAACTACTTTCTGATCTGTGCATTCAGCTAACAGAGTTAAACCGTACTTTTGATTGAGCAGATCTGAACACTCTTTCTGTAGAAAATGCAACTGGACATTTGGAGCGCTAAGAGAGTAGTAGTGGAAAAAGGAATATATTCAAATATAAACTACACAGAAGCATTCTGTGAAACATCTTTCTGATCTGAGCATTCAGCTAACAGAGTTTAACCATACTTTTGATTGAGCAGTTTTGAAACACTCTGTCTGTAGAAAATGCAACTGGACATTCGTAGCGCTAAGTGGGTAATAGTGGAAAAAAGAATATGTTCAAATATAAACTACACAGAAGCATTGTATGAAATTTCTTTCTGTTCTGTGCATTCAACTAACAGAGTTGAACCTTACTTTTGATTGAGCCTTTCTGAAACACTCTTTCTGTAGAAACTGCAATTGGACATTCTGAGCGCTAAGAGGCCTCTATTGGGAAAAATAATATCTTCAAATAAAAACTACACAGAAGCATTGTGTGAAACTTATTTCTGATATGTTCATTAAGCTAACAGAGTTAAACCATACTTTTGATTGCGCAGTTCTGAACACTCTTTCTGTAGAAAATGCAAGTGGACATTCGGAGCGCTAAGAGGGTAATAGTGGAAAAAGGAATATATTCAAATATAAACTACACAGTAGCATTCTGTGAAAATTCTTTCTGTTCTGTGCATTCAACTAACAGAGTTGAACCTTACTTTTGATTGAGCCGTTCTGAAACACTCTTTCTGTAGAAACTGCAATTGGACATGCTAAGCGCTAAGAGGCCTACATTGGGAAAAAGAATATCTTCAAATAAAAACTACACAGATGCATTCTGTGAAACTTATTTCTGATCTGTAAATTCAGTTAACAGAGATAAAACATATTTTTGATTGAGCAGTTATGAAACACTCTTTTTGTAGAAAATGCAAGTGGAGATTCGGAGCGCTAAGAGGGTAATAGTGGAAAAAGGAATGTCTTCAAATATAAACTACACAGAATATTCGGTGAAACTTCTTTCTGATCTGTGCATTCAGCTAACAGAGTTAAACCATACTTTTCATTGAGCAGATCTGAACACTCTTTCTGTAGAAAATGCAACTGGACATTTGGAGCGCTAAGAGCGTAGTAGTGGAAAAAGGAATATATTCAAATATAAACTACACAGAAGCATTCTGTGAAACTTCTTTCTGATCTGAGCATTCAGCTAACAGAGTTAAACCATACTTTTGATTGAGCAGTTTTGAAACACTCTGTCTGTAGAAAATGCAACTGGACATTCGTAGCGCTAAGTGGGTAATAGTGGAAAAAAGAATATGTTCAAATATAAACTACACAGAAGCATTGTATGAAACTTCTTTCTGTTCTGTGCATTCAACTAACAGAGTTGAACCTTACTTTTGATTGAGCCTTTGTGAAACACTCTTTCTGTAGAAACTGCAATTGGACATTCTGAGCGCTAGGAGGCCTATATTGGGAAAAAGAATGTCTACTAATAAAAACTACACAGAAGAATTTTGTGAAACTTCTTTCTGTTCTGTTTGTTCAACTAAAAGAGTTGAACCTTAGTTTTGATTGAGCCGTTCTGAAACACTCTTTCTGTAGAAAATGCAAGTGGAGATTCGGAGCGCTAAGAGGGTAATAGTGGAAAAAGGAATGTCTCCAAATATAAACTACAGAGAATCATTCTGTGAAACTTCTTTCTGATCTGTGCATTCAGCTAACAGAGTTAAACCATACTTTTGATTGAGCAGATCTGAACACTCTTTCTGTAGAAAATGCAACTGGACCTTTGGAGCGCTAAGAGAGTAGTAGTGGAAAAAGGAATATATTCAAATATAAACTACACAGAAGCATTCTGTGAAACTTCTTTCTGATCTGAGCATTCAGCTAACAGAGTTGAACCTTACTTTTGATTGAGCCTTTCTGAAACACTCTTTCTGTAGAAACTGCAATTGGACATTCTGAGCGCTAAGAGGCCTATATTGGGAAAAATAATATCTTCAAATAAAAACTACACAGAAGCATTGTGTGAAACTTATTTCTGATATGTTCATTAAGCTAACAGAGTTAAACCATACTTTTGATTGCGCAGTTCTGAACACACTTTCTGTAGAAAATGCAAGTGGACATTCGGAGCGCTAAGAGGGTAATAGTGGAAAAAGGAATATATTCAAATATAAACTACACAGTAGCATTCTGTGAAAATTCTTTCTGTTCTGTGCATTCAACTAACAGAGTTGAACCTTACTTTTGATTGAGCCGTTCTGAAACACTCTTTCTGTAGAAACTGCAATTGGACATGCTATGCGCTAAGAGGCCTACATTGGGAAAAAGAATATCTTCAAATAAAAACTACACAGATGCATTCTGTGAAACTTATTTCTGATCTGTAAATTCAGTTAACAGAGATAAAACATATTTTTGATTGAGCAGTTATGAAACACTCTTTTTGTAGAAAATGCAAGTGGAGATTCGGAGCGCTAAGAGGGTAATAGTGGAAAAAGGAATGTCTTCAAATATAAACTACACAGAATCATTCGGTGAAACTTCTTTCTGATCTGTGCATTCAGCTAACAGAGTTAAACCATAGTTTTGATTGAGCAGATCTGAACACTCTTTCTGTAGAAAATGCAACTGGACATTTGGAGCGCTAAGAGCGTAGTAGCGGAAAAAGGAATATATTCAAATATAAACTACACAGAAGCATTCTGTGAAACTTCTTTCTGATCTGAGCATTCAGCTAACAGAGTTAAACCATACTTTTGATTGAGCAGTTTTGAAACACTCTGTCTGTAGAAAATGCAACTGGACATTCGTAGCGCTAAGTGGGTTATAGTGGAAAAAAGAATATGTTCAAATATAAACTACACAGAAGCATTGTATGAAACTTCTTTCTGTTCTGTGCATTCAACTAACAGAGTTGAACCTTACTTTTGATTGAGCCGTTCTGAAACACTCTTTCTGTAGAAACTGCAATTGGACATTCTGAGCGCTAAGAGGCCTATATTGGGAAAAAGAACGTCTACAAATAAAAACTACTCAGAAGAATTGTGTGAAACTTCTTCCTGTTCTGTTTGTTCAACTAAAAGAGTTGAACCTTAGTTTTGATTGAGCCGTTCTGAAACACTCTTTCTTTAGAAAATGCAAGTGGACATTCGGAGCGTTAAGAGGGTAATAGTGGAAAAAGGAATGTCTCCAAATATAAACTACACAGAATCATTCTGTGAAACTTCTTTCTGATCTGTGCATTCAGCTAACAGAATTAAACCATACTTTTGATTGAGCAGATCTGAACACTCTTTCTGTAGAAAATGCAACTGGACATTTGGAGCGCTAAGAGAGTAGTAGTGGAAAAAGGAATATATTCAAATATAAACTACACAGAAGCATTCTGTGAAACTTCTTTCTGATCTGAGCATTCAGCTAACAGAGGTAAACCATACTTTTGATTGAGCAGTTTTGAAACACTCTGTCTGTAGAAAATGCAACTGGACATTCGTAGCGCTAAGTGGGTAATAGTGGAAAAAAGAATATGTTCAAATATAAACTACACAGAAGCATTGTATGAAACTTCTTTCTGTTCTGTGCATTCAACTAACAGAGTTGAACCTTAATTTGGATTGAGCCGTTGGGAAACACTCTTTCTGTAGAAACTGCAATTGGACATTCTGAGCGCTAGGAGGCCTATATTGGGAAAAAGAATGTCTTCAAATAAAAACTACACAGAAGAATTGTGTGAAACTTCTTTCTGTTCTGTTTGTTCAACTAAAAGAGTTGAACCTTAGTTTTGATTGAGCCGTTCTGAAACACTCTATCTTTAGAAAATGCAAGTGGACATTCGGAGCGCTAAGAGGGTAATAGTGGAAAAAGGAATGTCTCCAAATATAAACTACACAGAATCATTCTGTGAAACATCTTTCTGATCTGTGCATTCAGCTAACAGAGTTAAACCATACTTTTGATTGAGCAGATCTGAACACTCTTTCTGTAGAAAATGCAACTGGACATTTGGAGCGCTAAGAGAGTAGTAGTGGAAAAAGGAATATATTCAAATATAAACTACACAGAAGCATTCTGTGAAACTTCTTTCTGATCTGAGCATTCAGCTAACAGAGTTAAACCATACTTTTGATTGAGCAGTTTTGAAACACTCTGTCTGTAGAAAATGCAACTGGACATTCGTAGCGCTAAGTGGGTAATAGTGGAAAAAAGAATATGTTCAAATATAAACTACACAGAAGCATTGTATGAAACATCTTTCTGTTCTGTGCATTCAACTAACAGAGTTGAACCTTACTTTTGATTGAGCCGTTCTGAAACACTCTTTCTGCGGAAACTGCAATTGGACATTCTGAGCGCTAAGAGGCCTATATTGGGAAAAAGAATGTCTACAAATAAAAACTACACAGAAGAATTGTGTGAAACTACTTTCTGTTCTGTTTGTTCAACTAAAAGAGTTGAACCTTAGTTTTGATTGAGCCGTTCTGAAACACTCTTTCTGTAGAAAATGCAAGTGGAGATTCGGAGCGCTAAGAGGGTAATAGTGGAAAAAGGAATGTCTCCAAATATAAACTACACAGAATCATTCTGTGAAACTTCTTTCTGATCTGTGCATTCAGCTAACAGAGTTAAACCATACTTTTGATTGAGCAGATCTGAACACTCTTTCTGTAGAAAATGCAACTGGACATTTGGAGCGCTAAGAGAGTAGTAGTGGAAAAAGGAATATATTCAAATATAAACTACACAGAAGCATTCTGTGAAACTTCTTTCTGATCTGAGCATTCAGCTAACAGAGTTAAACCATACTTTTGATTGAGCAGATTTGAAACACTCTGTCTGTACAAAATGCAACTGGACATTCGTAGCGCTAAGTGGGTAATAGTGGAAAAAATAATATGTTCAAATATAAACTACACAGAAGCATTGTATGAAATTTCTTTCTGTTCTGTGCATTCAACTAACAGAGTTGAACCTTACTTTTGATTGAGCCTTTCTGAAACACTCTTTCTGTAGAAACTGCAATTGGACATTCTGAGCGCTAAGATGCCTCTATTGGGAAAAATAATATCTTCAAATAAAAACTACACAGAAGCATTGTGTGAAACTTATTTCTGATATGTTCATTAAGCTAACAGAGTTAAACCATACTTTTGATTGCGCAGTTCTGAACACTCTTTCTGTAGAAAATGCAAGTGGACATTCGGAGCGCTAAGAGGGTAATAGTGGAAAAAGGAATATATTCAAATATAAACTACACAGTAGCATTCTGTGAAAATTCTTTCTGTTCTGTGCATTCAACTAACAGAGTTGAACCTTACTTTGATTGAGCCGTTCTGAAACACTCTTTCTGTAGAAACTGCAATTGGACATGCTAAGCGCTAAGAGGCCTACATTGGGAAAAAGAATATCTTCAAATAAAAACTACACAGATGCATTCTGTGAAACTTATTTCTGATCTGTAAATTCAGTTAACAGAGATAAAACATATTTTTGATTCAGCAGTTATGAAACACTCTTTTTGTAGAAAATGCAAGTGGAGATTCGGAGCGCTAAGAGGGTAATAGTGGAAAAAGGAATGTCTTCAAATATAAACTACACAGAATATTCGGTGAAAATTCTTTCTGATCTGTGCATTCAGCTAACAGAGTTAAACCATACTTTTGATTGAGCAGATCTGAACACTCTTTCTGTAGAAAATGCAACTGGACATTTCGAGCGCTAAGAGAGTAGTAGTAGAAAAAGGAATATATTCAAATATAAACTACACAGAAGCATTCTGTGAAACTTCTTTCTGATCTGAGCATTCAGCTAACAGAGGTAAACCATACTTTTGATTGAGCAGTTTTGAAACACTCTGTCTGTAGAAAATGCAACTGGACATTCGTAGCGCTAAGTGGGTAATAGTGGAAAAAAGAATATGTTCAAATATAAACTACACAGAAGCATTGTATGAAACTTCTTTCTGTTCTGTGCATTCAACTAACAGAGTTGAACCTTACTTTGGATTGAGCCGTTGGGAAACACTCTTTCTGTAGAAACTGCAATTGGACATTCTGAGCGCTAGGAGGCCTATATTGGGAAAAAGAATGTCTACAAATAAAAACTACACAGAAGAATTGTGTGAAACTTCTTTCTGTTCTGTTTGTTCAACTAAAAGAGTTGAACCTTAGTTTTGATTGAGCCGTTCTGAAACACTCTTTCTTTAGAAAATGCAAGTGGACATTCGGAGCGCTAAGAGGGTAATAGTGGAAAAAGGAATGTCTCCAAATATAAACTACACAGAATCATTCTGTGAAACATCTTTCTGATCTGTGCATTCAGCTAACAGAGTTAAACCATACTTTTGATTGAGCAGATCTGAACACTCTTTCTGTAGAAAATGCAACTGGACATTTGGAGCGCTAAGAGAGTAGTAGTGGAAAAAGGAATATATTCAAATATAAACTACACAGAAGCATTCTGTGAAACTTCTTTCTGATCTGAGCATTCAGCTAACAGAGTTAAACCATACTTTTGATTGAGCAGTTTTGAAACACTCTGTCTGTAGAAAATGCAACTGGACATTCGTAGCGCTAACTGGGTAATAGTGGAAAAAAGAATATGTTCAAATATAAACTACACAGAAGCATTGTATGAAACATCTTTCTGTTCTGTGCATTCAACTAATAGAGTTGAACCTTACTTTTGATTGAGCCGTTCTGAAACACTCTTTCTGTAGAAACTGCAATTGGACATTCTGAGCGCTAAGAGGCCTATATTGGGAAAAAGAATGTCTACAAATAAAAACTACACAGAAGAATTGTGTGAAACTTCTTTCTGTTCTGTCTGTTCAACTAAAAGAGTTGAACCTTAGTTTTGATTGAGCCGTTCTGAAACACTCTTTCTGTAGAAAATGCAAGTGGAGATTCGGAGCGCTAAGAGGGTAATAGTGGAAAAAGGAATGTCTCCAAATATAAACTACACAGAATCATTCTGTGAAACTTTTCTGATCTGTGCATTCAGCTAACAGAGTTAAACCATACTTTTGATTGAGCAGATCTGAACACTCTTTCTGTAGAAAATGCAACTGGACATTTGGAGCGCTAAGAGAGTAGTAGTGGAAAAAGGAATATATTCAAATATAAACTACACAGAAGCATTCTGTGAAACTTCTTTCTGATCTGAGCATTCAGCTAACAGAGTTAAACCATACTTTTGATTGAGCAGATTTGAAACACTCTGTCTGTACAAAATGCAACTGGACATTCGTAGCGCTAAGTGGGTAATAGTGGAAAAAAGAATATGTTCAAATATAAACTACACAGAAGCATTGTATGAAATTTCTTTCTGTTCTGTGCATTCAACTAACAGAGTTGAACCTTACTTTTGATTGAGCCTTTCTGAAACACTCTTTCTGTAGAAACTGCAATTGGACATTCTGAGCGCTAAGATGCCTCTATTGGGAAAAATAATATCTTCAAATAAAAACTACACAGAAGCATTGTGTGAAACTTATTTCTGATATGTTCATTAAGCTAACAGAGTTAAACCATACATTTGATTGCGCAGTTCTGAACACTCTTTCTGTAGAAAATGCAAGTGGACATTCGGAGCGCTAAGAGGGTAATAGTGGAAAAAGGAATATATTCAAATATAAACTACACAGTAGCATTCTGTGAAAATTCTTTCTGTTCTGTGCATTCAACTAACAGAGTTGAACCTTACTTGGATTGAGCCGTTCTGAAACACTCTTTCTGTAGAAACTGCAATTGGACATGCTAAGCGCTAAGAGGCCTACATTGGGAAAAAGAATATCTTCAAATAAAAACTACACAGATGCATTCTGTGAAACTTATTTCTGATCTGTAAATTCAGTTAACAGAGATAAAACATATTTTTGATTGAGCAGTTATGAAACACTCTTTTTGTAGAAAATGCAAGTGGAGATTCGGAGCGCTAAGTGGGTAATAGTGGAAAAAGGAATGTCTTCAAATATAAACTACACAGAATATTCGGTGAAACTTCTTTCTGATCTGTGCATTCAGCTAACAGAGTTAAACCATAGTTTTGATTGAGCAGATCTGAACACTCTTTCTGTAGAAAATGCAACTGGACATTTGGAGCGCTAAGAGAGTAGTAGTGGAAAAAGGAATATATTCAAATATAAACTACACAGAAGCATTCTGTGAAACTTCTTTCTGATCTGAGCATTCAGCTAACAGAGGTAAACCATACTTTTGATTGAGCAGTTTTGAAACACTCTGTCTGTAGAAAATGCAACTGGACATTCGTAGCGCTAAGTGGGTAATAGTGGAAAAAAGAATATGTTCAAATATAAACTACACAGAAGCATTGTATGAAACTTCTTTCTGTTCTGTGCATTCAACTAACAGAGTTGAACCTTACTTTGGATTGAGCCGTTGGGAAACACTCTTTCTGTAGAAACTGCAATTGGACATTCTGAGCGCTAGGAGGCCTATATTGGGAAAAAGAATGTCTACAAATAAAAACTACACAGAAGAATTGTGTGAAACTTCTTTCTGTTCTGTTTGTTCAACTAAAAGAGTTGAACCTTAGTTTTGATTGAGCCGTTCTGAAACACTCTTTCTTTAGAAAATGCAAGTGGACATTCGGAGCGCTAAGAGGGTAATAGTGGAAAAAGGAATGTCTCCAAATATAAACTACACAGAATCATTCTGTGAAACATCTTTCTGATCTGTGCATTCAGCTAACAGAGTTAAACCATACTTTTGATTGAGCAGATCTGAACACTCTTTCTGTAGAAAATGCAACTGGACATTTGGAGCGCTAAGAGAGTAGTAGTGGAAAAAGGAATATATTCAAATATAAACTACACAGAAGCATTCTGTGAAACTTCTTTCTGATCTGAGCATTCAGCTAACAGAGTTAAACCATACTTTTGATTGAGCAGTTTTGAAACACTCTGTCTGTAGAAAATGCAACTGGACATTCGTAGCGCTAAGTGGGTAATAGTGGAAAAAAGAATATGTTCAAATATAAACTACACAGAAGCATTGTATGAAACATCTTTCTGTTCTGTGCATTCAACTAACAGAGTTGAACCTTACTTTTGATTGAGCCGTTCTGAAACACTCTTTCTGTAGAAACTGCAATTGGACATTCTGAGCGCTAAGAGGCCTATATTGGGAAAAAGAATGTCTACAAATAAAAACTACACAGAAGAATTGTGTGAAACTTCTTTCTGTTCTGTCTGTTCAACTAAAAGAGTTGAACCTTAGTTTTGATTGAGCCGTTCTGAAACACTCTTTCTGTAGAAAATGCAAGTGGAGATTCGGAGCGCTAAGAGGGTAATAGTGGAAAAAGGAATGTCTCCAAATATAAACTACACAGAATCATTCTGTGAAACTTTTCTGATCTGTGCATTCAGCTAACAGAGTTAAACCATACTTTTGATTGAGCAGATCTGAACACTCTTTCTGTAGAAAATGCAACTGGACATTTGGAGCGCTAAGAGAGTAGTAGTGGAAAAAGGAATATATTCAAATATAAACTACACAGAAGCATTCTGTGAAACTTCTTTCTGATCTGAGCATTCAGCTAACAGAGTTAAACCATACTTTTGATTGAGCAGATTTGAAACACTCTGTCTGTACAAAATGCAACTGGACATTCGTAGCGCTAAGTGGGTAATAGTGGAAAAAAGAATATGTTCAAATATAAACTACACAGAAGCATTGTATGAAATTTCTTTCTGTTCTGTGCATTCAACTAACAGAGTTGAACCTTACTTTTGATTGAGCCTTTCTGAAACACTCTTTCTGTAGAAACTGCAATTGGACATTCTGAGCGCTAAGATGCCTCTATTGGGAAAAATAATATCTTCAAATAAAAACTACACAGAAGCATTGTGTGAAACTTATTTCTGATATGTTCATTAAGCTAACAGAGTTAAACCATACATTTGATTGCGCAGTTCTGAACACTCTTTCTGTAGAAAATGCAAGTGGACATTCGGAGCGCTAAGAGGGTAATAGTGGAAAAAGGAATATATTCAAATATAAACTACACAGTAGGATTCTGTGAAAATTCTTTCTGTTCTGTGCATTCAACTAACAGAGTTGAACCTTACTTGGATTGAGCCGTTATGAAACACTCTTTCTGTAGAAACTGCAATTGGACATGCTAAGCGCTAAGAGGCCTACATTGGGAAAAAGAATATCTTCAAATAAAAACTACACAGATGCATTCTGTGAAACTTATTTCTGATCTGTAAATTCAGTTAACAGAGATAAAACATATTTTTGATTGAGCAGTTATGAAACACTCTTTTTGTAGAAAATGCAAGTGGAGATTCGGAGCGCTAAGTGGGTAATAGTGGAAAAAGGAATGTCTTCAAATATAAACTACACAGAATATTCGGTGAAACTTCTTTCTGATCTGTGCATTCAGCTAACAGAGTTAAACCATAGTTTTGATTGAGCAGATCTGAACACTCTTTCTGTAGAAAATGCAACTGGACATTTGGAGCGCTAAGAGCGTAGTAGCGGAAAAAGGAATATATTCAAATATAAACTACACAGAAGCATTCTGTGAAACTTCTTTCTGATCTGAGCATTCAGCTAACAGAGTTAAACCATACTTTTGATTGAGCAGTTTTGAAACACTCTGTCTGTAGAAAATGCAACTGGACATTCTTAGCGCTAAGTGGGTTATAGTGGAAAAAAGAATATGTTCAAATATAAACTACACAGAAGCATTGTATGAAACTTCTTTCTGTTCTGTGCATTCAACTAACAGAGTTGAACCTTACTTTTGATTGAGCCGTTCTGAAACACTCTTTCTGTAGAAACTGCAATTGGACATTCTGAGCGCAAAGAGGCCTATATTGGGAAAAAGAACGTCTACAAATAAAAACTACTCAGAAGAATTGTGTGAAACTTCTTCCTGTTCTGTTTGTTCAACTAAAAGAGTTGAACCTTAGTTTTGATTGAGCCGTTCTGAAACACTCTTTCTTTAGAAAATGCAAGTGGACATTCGGAGCGTTAAGAGGGTAATAGTGGAAAAAGGAATGTCTCCAAATATAAACTACACAGAATCATTCTGTGAAACGTCTTTCTTATCTGTGCATTCAGCTAACAGAATTAAACCATACTTTTGATTGAGCAGATCTGAACACTCTTTCTGTAGAAAATGCAACTGGACATTTGGAGCGCTAAGAGAGTAGTAGTGGAAAAAGGAATATATTCAAATATAAACTACACAGAAGCATTCTGTGAAACTTCTTTCTGATCTGAGCATTCAGCTAACAGAGGTAAACCATACTTTTGATTGAGCAGTTTTGAAACACTCTGTCTGTAGAAAATGCAACTGGACATTCGTAGCGCTAAGTGGGTAATAGTGGAAAAAAGAATATGTTCAAATATAAACTACACAGAAGCATTGTATGAAATTTCTTTCTGTTCTGTGCATTCAACTAACAGAGTTGAACCTTACTTTGGATTGAGCCGTTGGGAAACACTCTTTCTGTAGAAACTGCAATTGGACATTCTGAGCGCTAGGAGGCCTATATTGGGAAAAAGAATGTCTACAAATAAAAACTACACAGAAGAATTGTGTGAAACTTCTTTCTGTTCTGTTTGTTCAACTAAAAGAGTTGAACCTTAGTTTTGATTGAGCCGTTCTGAAACACTCTTTCTTTAGAAAATGCAAGTGGACATTCGGAGCGCTAAGAGGGTAATAGTGGAAAAAGGAATGTCTCCAAATATAAACTACACAGAATCATTCTGTGAAACATCTTTCTGATCTGTGCATTCAGCTAACAGAGTTAAACCATACTTTTGATTGAGCAGATCTGAACACTCTTTCTGTAGAAAATGCAACTGGACATTTGGAGCGCTAAGAGAGTAGTAGTGGAAAAAGGAATATATTCAAATATAAACTACACAGAAGCATTCTGTGAAACTTCTTTCTGATCTGAGCATTCAGCTAACAGAGTTAAACCATACTTTTGATTGAGCAGTTTTGAAACACTCTGTCTGTAGAAAATGCAACTGGACATTCGTAGCGCTAAGTGGGTAATAGTGGAAAAAAGAATATGTTCAAATATAAACTACACAGAAGCATTGTATGAAACATCTTTCTGTTCTGTGCATTCAACTAACAGAGTTGAACCTTACTTTTGATTGAGCCGTTCTGAAACACTCTTTCTGTAGAAACTGCAATTGGACATTCTGAGCGCTAAGAGGCCTATATTGGGAAAAAGAATGTCTACAAATAAAAACTACACAGAAGAATTGTGTGAAACTTCTTTCTGTTCTGTTTGTTCAACTAAAAGAGTTGAACCTTAGTTTTGATTGAGCCGTTCTGAAACACTCTTTCTGTAGAAAATGCAAGTGGAGATTCGGAGCGCTAAGAGGGTAATAGTGGAAAAAGGAATGTCTCCAAATATAAACTACACAGAATCATTCTGTGAAACTTTTCTGATCTGTGCATTCAGCTAACAGAGTTAAACCATACTTTTGATTGAGCAGATCTGAACACTCTTTCTGTAGAAAATGCAACTGGACATTTGGAGCGCTAAGAGAGTAGTAGTGGAAAAAGGAATATATTCAAATATAAACTACACAGAAGCATTCTGTGAAACTTCTTTCTGATCTGAGCATTCAGCTAACAGAGTTAAACCATACTTTTGATTGAGCAGATTTGAAACACTCTGTCTGTACAAAATGCAACTGGACATTCGTAGCGCTAAGTGGGTAATAGTGGAAAAAAGAATATGTTCAAATATAAACTACACAGAAGCATTGTATGAAATTTCTTTCTGTTCTGTGCATTCAACTAACAGAGTTGAACCTTACTTTTGATTGAGCCTTTCTGAAACACTCTTTCTGTAGAAACTGCAATTGGACATTCTGAGCGCTAAGATGCCTCTATTGGGAAAAATAATATCTTCAAATAAAAACTACACAGAAGCATTGTGTGAAACTTATTTCTGATATGTTCATTAAGCTAACAGAGTTAAACCATACATTTGATTGCGCAGTTCTGAACACTCTTTCTGTAGAAAATGCAAGTGGACATTCGGAGCGCTAAGAGGGTAATAGTGGAAAAAGGAATATATTCAAATATAAACTACACAGTAGCATTCTGTGAAAATTCTTTCTGTTCTGTGCATTCAACTAACAGAGTTGAACCTTACTTGGATTGAGCCGTTCTGAAACACTCTTTCTGTAGAAACTGCAATTGGACATGCTAAGCGCTAAGAGGCCTACATTGGGAAAAAGAATATCTTCAAATAAAAACTACACAGATGCATTCTGTGAAACTTATTTCTGATCTGTAAATTCAGTTAACAGAGATAAAACATATTTTTGATTGAGCAGTTATGAAACACTCTTTTTGTAGAAAATGCAAGTGGAGATTCGGAGCGCTAAGTGGGTAATAGTGGAAAAAGGAATGTCTTCAAATATAAACTACACAGAATATTCGGTGAAACTTCTTTCTGATCTGTGCATTCAGCTAACAGAGTTAAACCATAGTTTTGATTGAGCAGATCTGAACACTCTTTCTGTAGAAAATGCAACTGGACATTTGGAGCGCTAAGAGCGTAGTAGCGGAAAAAGGAATATATTCAAATATAAACTACACAGAAGCATTCTGTGAAACTTCTTTCTGATCTGAGCATTCAGCTAACAGAGTTAAACCATACTTTTGATTGAGCAGTTTTGAAACACTCTGTCTGTAGAAAATGCAACTGGACATTCGTAGCGCTAAGTGGGTTATAGTGGAAAAAAGAATATGTTCAAATATAAACTACACAGAAGCATTGTATGAAACTTCTTTCTGTTCTGTGCATTCAACTAACAGAGTTGAACCTTACTTTTGATTGAGCCGTTCTGAAACACTCTTTCTGTAGAAACTGCAATTGGACATTCTGAGCGCAAAGAGGCCTATATTGGGAAAAAGAACGTCTACAAATAAAAACTACTCAGAAGAATTGTGTGAAACTTCTTCCTGTTCTGTTTGTTCAACTAAAAGAGTTGAACCTTAGTTTTGATTGAGCCGTTCTGAAACACTCTTTCTTTAGAAAATGCAAGTGGACATTCGGAGCGTTAAGAGGGTAATAGTGGAAAAAGGAATGTCTCCAAATATAAACTACACAGAATCATTCTGTGAAACGTCTTTCTTATCTGTGCATTCAGCTAACAGAATTAAACCATACTTTTGATTGAGCAGATCTGAACACTCTTTCTGTAGAAAATGCAACTGGACATTTGGAGCGCTAAGAGAGTAGTAGTGGAAAAAGGAATATATTCAAATATAAACTACACAGAAGCATTCTGTGAAACTTCTTTCTGATCTGAGCATTCACCTACAGAGTTAAACCATACTTTTGATTGAGCAGTTTTGAAACACTCTGTCTGTAGAAAATGCAACTGGACATTCGTAGCGCTAAGTGGGTAATAGTGGAAAAAAGAATATGTTCAAATATAAACTACACAGAAGCATTGTATGAAACATCTTTCTGTTCTGTGCATTCAACTAACAGAGTTGAACCTTACTTTTGATTGAGCCGTTCTGAAACACTCTTTCTGTAGAAACTGCAATTGGACATTCTGAGCGCTAAGAGGCCTATATTGGGAAAAAGAATGTCTACAAATAAAAACTACACAGAAGAATTGTGTGAAACTTCTTTCTGTTCTGTTTGTTCAACTAAAAGAGTTGAACCTTAGTTTTGATTGAGCCGTTCTGAAACACTCTTTCTGTAGAAAATGCAAGTGGAGATTCGGAGCGCTAAGAGGGTAATAGTGGAAAAAGGAATGTCTCCAAATATAAACTACACAGAATCATTCTGTGAAACTTTTCTGATCTGTGCATTCAGCTAACAGAGTTAAACCATACTTTTGATTGAGCAGATCTGAACACTCTTTCTGTAGAAAATGCAACTGGACATTTGGAGCGCTAAGAGAGTAGTAGTGGAAAAAGGAATATATTCAAATATAAACTACACAGAAGCATTCTGTGAAACTTCTTTCTGATCTGAGCATTCAGCTAACAGAGTTAAACCATACTTTTGATTGAGCAGATTTGAAACACTCTGTCTGTACAAAATGCAACTGGACATTCGTAGCGCTAAGTGGGTAATAGTGGAAAAAAGAATATGTTCAAATATAAACTACACAGAAGCATTGTATGAAATTTCTTTCTGTTCTGTGCATTCAACTAACAGAGTTGAACCTTACTTTTGATTGAGCCTTTCTGAAACACTCTTTCTGTAGAAACTGCAATTGGACATTCTGAGCGCTAAGATGCCTCTATTGGGAAAAATAATATCTTCAAATAAAAACTACACAGAAGCATTGTGTGAAACTTATTTCTGATATGTTCATTAAGCTAACAGAGTTAAACCATACATTTGATTGCGCAGTTCTGAACACTCTTTCTGTAGAAAATGCAAGTGGACATTCGGAGCGCTAAGAGGGTAATAGTGGAAAAAGGAATATATTCAAATATAAACTACACAGTAGCATTCTGTGAAAATTCTTTCTGTTCTGTGCATTCAACTAACAGAGTTGAACCTTACTTGGATTGAGCCGTTCTGAAACACTCTTTCTGTAGAAACTGCAATTGGACATGCTAAGCGCTAAGAGGCCTACATTGGGAAAAAGAATATCTTCAAATAAAAACTACACAGATGCATTCTGTGAAACTTATTTCTGATCTGTAAATTCAGTTAACAGAGATAAAACATATTTTTGATTGAGCAGTTATGAAACACTCTTTTTGTAGAAAATGCAAGTGGAGATTCGGAGCGCTAAGTGGGTAATAGTGGAAAAAGGAATGTCTTCAAATATAAACTACACAGAATATTCGGTGAAACTTCTTTCTGATCTGTGCATTCAGCTAACAGAGTTAAACCATAGTTTTGATTGAGCAGATCTGAACACTCTTTCTGTAGAAAATGCAACTGGACATTTGGAGCGCTAAGAGCGTAGTAGCGGAAAAAGGAATATATTCAAATATAAACTACACAGAAGCATTCTGTGAAACTTCTTTCTGATCTGAGCATTCAGCTAACAGAGTTAAACCATACTTTTGATTGAGCAGTTTTGAAACACTCTGTCTGTAGAAAATGCAACTGGACATTCGTAGCGCTAAGTGGGTTATAGTGGAAAAAAGAATATGTTCAAATATAAACTACACAGAAGCATTGTATGAAACTTCTTTCTGTTCTGTGCATTCAACTAACAGAGTTGAACCTTACTTTTGATTGAGCCGTTCTGAAACACTCTTTCTGTAGAAACTGCAATTGGACATTCTGAGCGCAAAGAGGCCTATATTGGGAAAAAGAACGTCTACAAATAAAAACTACTCAGAAGAATTGTGTGAAACTTCTTCCTGTTCTGTTTGTTCAACTAAAAGAGTTGAACCTTAGTTTTGATTGAGCCGTTCTGAAACACTCTTTCTTTAGAAAATGCAAGTGGACATTCGGAGCGTTAAGAGGGTAATAGTGGAAAAAGGAATGTCTCCAAATATAAACTACACAGAATCATTCTGTGAAACGTCTTTCTTATCTGTGCATTCAGCTAACAGAATTAAACCATACTTTTGATTGAGCAGATCTGAACACTCTTTCTGTAGAAAATGCAACTGGACATTTGGAGCGCTAAGAGAGTAGTAGTGGAAAAAGGAATATATTCAAATAAAAACTACACAGAAGCATTCTGTGAAACTTCTTTCTGATCTGAGCATTCAGCTAACAGAGGTAAACCATACTTTTGATTGAGCAGTTTTGAAACACTCTGTCTGTAGAAAATGCAACTGGACATTCGTAGCGCTAAGTGGGTAATAGTGGAAAAAAGAATATGTTCAAATATAAACTACACAGAAGCATTGTATGAAACTTCTTTCTGTTCTGTGCATTCAACTAACAGAGTTGAACCTTACTTTGGATTGAGCCGTTGGGAAACACTCTTTCTGTAGAAACTGCAATTGGACATTCTGAGCGCTAGGAGGCCTATATTGGGAAAAAGAATGTCTACAAATAAAAACTACACAGAAGAATTGTGTGAAACTTCTTTCTGTTCTGTTTGTTCAACTAAAAGAGTTGAACCTTAGTTTTGATTGAGCCGTTCTGAAACACTCTTTCTTTAGAAAATGCAAGTGGACATTCGGAGCGCTAAGAGGGTAATAGTGGAAAAAGGAATGTCTCCAAATATAAACTACACAGAATCATTCTGTGAAACATCTTTCTGATCTGTGCATTCAGCTAACAGAGTTAAACCATACTTTTGATTGCGCAGATCTGAACACTCTTTCTGTAGAAAATGCAACTGGACATTTGGAGCGCTAAGAGAGTAGTAGTGGAAAAAGGAATATATTCAAATATAAACTACACAGAAGCATTCTGTGAAACTTCTTTCTGATCTGAGCATTCAGCTAACAGAGTTAAACCATACTTTTGATTGAGCAGTTTTGAAACACTCTGTCTGTAGAAAATGCAACTGGACATTCGTAGCGCTAAGTGGGTAATAGTGGAAAAAAGAATATGTTCAAATATAAACTACACAGAAGCATTGTATGAAACATCTTTCTGTTCTGTGCATTCAACTAACAGAGTTGAACCTTACTTTTGATTGAGCCGTTCTGAAACACTCTTTCTGTAGAAACTGCAATTGGACATTCTGAGCGCTAAGAGGCCTATATTGGGAAAAAGAATGTCTACAAATAAAAACTACACAGAAGAATTGTGTGAAACTTCTTTCTGTTCTGTTTGTTCAACTAAAAGAGTTGAACCTTAGTTTTGATTGAGCCGTTCTGAAACACTCTTTCTGTAGAAAATGCAAGTGGAGATTCGGAGCGCTAAGAGGGTAATAGTGGAAAAAGGAATGTCTCCAAATATAAACTACACAGAATCATTCTGTGAAACTTTTCTGATCTGTGCATTCAGCTAACAGAGTTAAACCATACTTTTGATTGAGCAGATCTGAACACTCTTTCTGTAGAAAATGCAACTGGACATTTGGAGCGCTAAGAGAGTAGTAGTGGAAAAAGGAATATATTCAAATATAAACTACACAGAAGCATTCTGTGAAACTTCTTTCTGATCTGAGCATTCAGCTAACAGAGTTAAACCATACTTTTGATTGAGCAGTTTTGAAACACTCTGTCTGTAGAAAATGCAACTGGACATTCGTAGCGCTAAGTGGGTAATAGTGGAAAAAAGAATATGTTCAAATATAAACTACACAGAAGCATTGTATGAAACATCTTTCTGTTCTGTGCATTCAACTAACAGAGTTGAACCTTACTTTTGATTGAGCCGTTCTGAAACACTCTTTCTGTAGAAACTGCAATTGGACATTCTGAGCGCTAAGAGGCCTATATTGGGAAAAAGAATGTCTACAAATAAAAACTACACAGAAGAATTGTGTGAAACTTCTTTCTGTTCTGTTTGTTCAACTAAAAGAGTTGAACCTTAGTTTTGATTGAGCCGTTCTGAAACACTCTTTCTGTAGAAAATGCAAGTGGAGATTCGGAGCGCTAAGAGGGTAATAGTGGAAAAAGGAATGTCTCCAAATATAAACTACACAGAATCATTCTGTGAAACTTTTCTGATCTGTGCATTCAGCTAACAGAGTTAAACCATACTTTTGATTGAGCAGATCTGAACACTCTTTCTGTAGAAAATGCAACTGGACATTTGGAGCGCTAAGAGAGTAGTAGTGGAAAAAGGAATATATTCAAATATAAACTACACAGAAGCATTCTGTGAAACTTCTTTCTGATCTGAGCATTCAGCTAACAGAGTTAAACCATACTTTTGATTGAGCAGATTTGAAACACTCTGTCTGTACAAAATGCAACTGGACATTCGTAGCGCTAAGTGGGTAATAGTGGAAAAAAGAATATGTTCAAATATAAACTACACAGAAGCATTGTATGAAATTTCTTTCTGTTCTGTGCATTCAACTAACAGAGTTGAACCTTACTTTTGATTGAGCCTTTCTGAAACACTCTTTCTGTAGAAACTGCAATTGGACATTCTGAGCGCTAAGATGCCTCTATTGGGAAAAATAATATCTTCAAATAAAAACTACACAGAAGCATTGTGTGAAACTTATTTCTGATATGTTCATTAAGCTAACAGAGTTAAACCATACATTTGATTGCGCAGTTCTGAACACTCTTTCTGTAGAAAATGCAAGTGGACATTCGGAGCGCTAAGAGGGTAATAGTGGAAAAAGGAATATATTCAAATATAAACTACACAGTAGCATTCTGTGAAAATTCTTTCTGTTCTGTGCATTCAACTAACAGAGTTGAACCTTCCTTGGATTGAGCCGTTCTGAAACACTCTTTCTGTAGAAACTGCAATTGGACATGCTAAGCGCTAAGAGGCCTACATTGGGAAAAAGAATATCTTCAAATAAAAACTACACAGATGCATTCTGTGAAACTTATTTCTGATCTGTAAATTCAGTTAACAGAGATAAAACATATTTTTGATTGAGCAGTTATGAAACACTCTTTTTGTAGAAAATGCAAGTGGAGATTCGGAGCGCTAAGTGGGTAATAGTGGAAAAAGGAATGTCTTCAAATATAAACTACACAGAATATTCGGTGAAACTTCTTTCTGATCTGTGCATTCAGCTAACAGAGTTAAACCATAGTTTTGATTGAGCAGATCTGAACACTCTTTCTGTAGAAAATGCAACTGGACATTTGGAGCGCTAAGAGCGTAGTAGCGGAAAAAGGAATATATTCAAATATAAACTACACAGAAGCATTCTGTGAAACTTCTTTCTGATCTGAGCATTCAGCTAACAGAGTTAAACCATACTTTTGATTGAGCAGTTTTGAAACACTCTGTCTGTAGAAAATGCAACTGGACATTCGTAGCGCTAAGTGGGTTATAGTGGAAAAAAGAATATGTTCAAATATAAACTACACAGAAGCATTGTATGAAACTACTTTCTGTTCTGTGCATTCAACTAACAGAGTTGAACCTTACTTTTGATTGAGCCGTTCTGAAACACTCTTTCTGTAGAAACTGCAATTGGACATTCTGAGCGCAAAGAGGCCTATATTGGGAAAAAGAACGTCTACAAATAAAAACTACTCAGAAGAATTGTGTGAAACTTCTTCCTGTTCTGTTTGTTCAACTAAAAGAGTTGAACCTTAGTTTTGATTGAGCCGTTCTGAAACACTCTTTCTTTAGAAAATGCAAGTGGACATTCGGAGCGTTAAGAGGGTAATAGTGGAAAAAGGAATGTCTCCAAATATAAACTACACAGAATCATTCTGTGAAACGTCTTTCTTATCTGTGCATTCAGCTAACAGAATTAAACCATACTTTTGATTGAGCAGATCTGAACACTCTTTCTGTAGAAAATGCAACTGGACATTTGGAGCGCTAAGAGAGTAGTAGTGGAAAAAGGAATATATTCAAATATAAACTACACAGAAGCATTCTGTGAAACTTCTTTCTGATCTGAGCATTCAGCTAACAGAGGTAAACCATACTTTTGATTGAGCAGTTTTGAAACACTCTGTCTGTAGAAAATGCAACTGGACATTCGTAGCGCTAAGTGGGTAATAGTGGAAAAAAGAATATGTTCAAATATAAACTACACAGAAGCATTGTATGAAACTTCTTTCTGTTCTGTGCATTCAACTAACAGAGTTGAACCTTACTTTGGATTGAGCCGTTGGGAAACACTCTTTCTGTAGAAACTGCAATTGGACATTCTGAGCGCTAGGAGGCCTATATTGGGAAAAAGAATGTCTACAAATAAAAACTACACAGAAGAATTGTGTGAAACTTCTTTCTGTTCTGTTTGTTCAACTAAAAGAGTTGAACCTTAGTTTTGATTGAGCCGTTCTGAAACACTCTTTCTTTAGAAAATGCAAGTGGACATTCGGAGCGCTAAGAGGGTAATAGTGGAAAAATGAATGTCTCCAAATATAAACTACACAGAATCATTCTGTGAAACATCTTTCTGATCTGTGCATTCAGCTAACAGAGTTAAACCATACTTTTGATTGAGCAGATCTGAACACTCTTTCTGTAGAAAATGCAACTGGACATTTGGAGCGCTAAGAGAGTAGTAGTGGAAAAAGGAATATATTCAAATATAAACTACACAGAAGCATTCTGTGAAACTTCTTTCTGATCTGAGCATTCAGCTAACAGAGTTAAACCATACTTTTGATTGAGCAGTTTTGAAACACTCTGTCTGTAGAAAATGCAACTGGACATTCGTAGCGCTAAGTGGGTAATAGTGGAAAAAAGAATATGTTCAAATATAAACTACACAGAAGCATTGTATGAAACATCTTTCTGTTCTGTGCATTCAACTAACAGAGTTGAACCTTACTTTTGATTGAGCCGTTCTGAAACACTCTTTCTGTAGAAACTGCAATTGGACATTCTGAGCGCTAAGAGGCCTATATTGGGAAAAAGAATGTCTACAAATAAAAACTACACAGAAGAATTGTGTGAAACTTCTTTCTGTTCTGTTTGTTCAACTAAAAGAGTTGAACCTTAGTTTTGATTGAGCCGTTCTGAAACACTCTTTCTGTAGAAAATGCAAGTGGAGATTCGGAGCGCTAAGAGGGTAATAGTGGAAAAAGGAATGTCTCCAAATATAAACTACACAGAATCATTCTGTGAAACTTTTCTGATCTGTGCATTCAGCTAACAGAGTTAAACCATACTTTTGATTGAGCAGATCTGAACACTCTTTCTGTAGAAAATGCAACTGGACATTTGGAGCGCTAAGAGAGTAGTAGTGGAAAAAGGAATATATTCAAATATAAACTACACAGAAGCATTCTGTGAAACTTCTTTCTGATCTGAGCATTCAGCTAACAGAGTTAAACCATACTTTTGATTGAGCAGATTTGAAACACTCTGTCTGTACAAAATGCAACTGGACATTCGTAGCGCTAAGTGGGTAATAGTGGAAAAAAGAATATGTTCAAATATAAACTACACAGAAGCATTGTATGAAATTTCTTTCTGTTCTGTGCATTCAACTAACAGAGTTGAACCTTACTTTTGATTGAGCCTTTCTGAAACACTCTTTCTGTAGAAACTGCAATTGGACATTCTGAGCGCTAAGATGCCTCTATTGGGAAAAATAATATCTTCAAATAAAAACTACACAGAAGCATTGTGTGAAACTTATTTCTGATATGTTCATTAAGCTAACAGAGTTAAACCATACATTTGATTGCGCAGTTCTGAACACTCTTTCTGTAGAAAATGCAAGTGGACATTCGGAGCGCTAAGAGGGTAATAGTGGAAAAAGGAATATATTCAAATATAAACTACACAGTAGCATTCTGTGAAAATTCTTTCTGTTCTGTGCATTCAACTAACAGAGTTGAACCTTACTTGGATTGAGCCGTTCTGAAACACTCTTTCTGTAGAAACTGCAATTGGACATGCTAAGCGCTAAGAGGCCTACATTGGGAAAAAGAATATCTTCAAATAAAAACTACACAGATGCATTCTGTGAAACTTATTTCTGATCTGTAAATTCAGTTAACAGAGATAAAACATATTTTTGATTGAGCAGTTATGAAACACTCTTTTTGTAGAAAATGCAAGTGGAGATTCGGAGCGCTAAGTGGGTAATAGTGGAAAAAGGAATGTCTTCAAATATAAACTACACAGAATATTCGGTGAAACTTCTTTCTGATCTGTGCATTCAGCTAACAGAGTTAAACCATAGTTTTGATTGAGCAGATCTGAACACTCTTTCTGTAGAAAATGCAACTGGACATTTGGAGCGCTAAGAGCGTAGTAGCGGAAAAAGGAATATATTCAAATATAAACTACACAGAAGCATTCTGTGAAACTTCTTTCTGATCTGAGCATTCAGCTAACAGAGTTAAACCATACTTTTGATTGAGCAGTTTTGAAACACTCTGTCTGTAGAAAATGCAACTGGACATTCGTAGCGCTAAGTGGGTTATAGTGGAAAAAAGAATATGTTCAAATATAAACTACACAGAAGCATTGTATGAAACTACTTTCTGTTCTGTGCATTCAACTAACAGAGTTGAACCTTACTTTTGATTGAGCCGTTCTGAAACACTCTTTCTGTAGAAACTGCAATTGGACATTCTGAGCGCAAAGAGGCCTATATTGGGAAAAAGAACGTCTACAAATAAAAACTACTCAGAAGAATTGTGTGAAACTTCTTCCTGTTCTGTTTGTTCAACTAAAAGAGTTGAACCTTAGTTTTGATTGAGCCGTTCTGAAACACTCTTTCTTTAGAAAATGCAAGTGGACATTCGGAGCGTTAAGAGGGTAATAGTGGAAAAAGGAATGTCTCCAAATATAAACTACACAGAATCATTCTGTGAAACGTCTTTCTTATCTGTGCATTCAGCTAACAGAATTAAACCATACTTTTGATTGAGCAGATCTGAACACTCTTTCTGTAGAAAATGCAACTGGACATTTGGAGCGCTAAGAGAGTAGTAGTGGAAAAAGGAATATATTCAAATATAAACTACACAGAAGCATTCTGTGAAACTTCTTTCTGATCTGAGCATTCAGCTAACAGAGTTAAACCATACTTTTGATTGAGCAGTTTTGAAACACTCTGTCTGTAGAAAATGCAACTGGACATTCGTAGCGCTAAGTGGGTAATAGTGGAAAAAAGAATATGTTCAAATATAAACTACACAGAAGCATTGTATGAAACATCTTTCTGTTCTGTGCATTCAACTAACAGAGTTGAACCTTACTTTTGATTGAGCTGTTCTGAAACACTCTTTCTGTAGAAACTGCAATTGGACATTCTGAGCGCTAAGAGGCCTATATTGGGAAAAAGAATGTCTACAAATAAAAACTACACAGAAGAATTGTGTGAAACTTCTTTCTGTTCTGTTTGTTCAACTCAAAGAGTTGAACCTTAGTTTTGATTGAGCCGTTCTGAAACACTCTTTCTGTAGAAAATGCAAGTGGAGATTCGGAGCGCTAAGAGGGTAATAGTGGAAAAAGGAATGTCTCCAAATATAAACTACACAGAATCATTCTGTGAAACTTTTCTGATCTGTGAATTCAGCTAACAGAGTTAAACCATACTTTTGATTGAGCAGATCTGAACACTCTTTCTGTAGAAAATGCAACTGGACATTTGGAGCGCTAAGAGAGTAGTAGTGGAAAAAGGAATATATTCAAATATAAACTACACAGAAGCATTCTGTGAAACTTCTTTCTGATCTGAGCATTCAGCTAACAGAGTTAAACCATACTTTTGATTGAGCAGATTTGAAACACTCTGTCTGTACAAAATGCAACTGGACATTCGTAGCGCTAAGTGGGTAATAGTGGAAAAAAGAATATGTTCAAATATAAACTACACAGAAGCATTGTATGAAATTTCTTTCTGTTCTGTGCATTCAACTAACAGAGTTGAACCTTACTTTTGATTGAGCCTTTCTGAAACACTCTTTCTGTAGAAACTGCAATTGGACATTCTGAGCGCTAAGATGCCTCTATTGGGAAAAATAATATCTTCAAATAAAAACTACACAGAAGCATTGTGTGAAACTTATTTCTGATATGTTCATTAGGCTAACAGAGTTAAACCATACATTTGATTGCGCAGTTCTGAACACTCTTTCTGTAGAAAATGCAAGTGGACATTCGGAGCGCTAAGAGGGTAATAGTGGAAAAAGGAATATATTCAAATATAAACTACACAGTAGCATTCTGTGAAAATTCTTTCTGTTCTGTGCATTCAACTAACAGAGTTGCACCTTACTTGGATTGGGCCGTTCTGAAACACTCTTTCTGTAGAAACTGCAATTGGACATGCTAAGCGCTAAGAGGCCTACATTGGGAAAAAGAATATCTTCAAATAAAAACTACACAGATGCATTCTGTGAAACTTATTTCTGATCTGTAAATTCAGTTAACAGAGATAAAACATATTTTTGACTGAGCAGTTATGAAACACTCTTTTTGTAGAAAATGCAAGTGGAGATTCGGAGCGCTAAGTGGGTAATAGTGGAAAAAGGAATGTCTTCAAATATAAACTACACAGAATATTCGGTGAAACTTCTTTCTGATCTGTGCATTCAGCTAACAGAGTTAAACCATACTTTTCATTGAGCAGATCTGAACACTCTTTCTGTAGAAAATGCAACTGGACATTTGGAGCGCTAAGAGCGTAGTAGCGGAAAAAGGAATATATTCAAATATAAACTACACAGAAGCATTCTGTGAAATTTCTTACTGATCTGAGCATTCAGCTAACAGAGTTAAACCATACTTTTGATTGAGCAGTTTTGAAACACTCTGTCTGTAGAAAATGCAACTGGACATTCGTAGCGCTAAGTGGGTTATAGTGGAAAAAAGAATATGTTCAAATATAAACTACACAGAAGCATTGTATGAAACTTCTTTCTGTTCTGTGCATTCAACTAACAGAGTTGAACCTTACTTTTGATTGAGCCGTTCTGAAACACTCTTTCTGTAGAAACTGCAATTGGACATTCTGAGCGCAAAGAGGCCTATATTGGGAAAAAGAACGTCTACAAATAAAAACTACTCAGAAGAATTGTGTGAAACTTCTTCCTGTTCTGTTTGTTCAACTAAAAGAGTTGAACCTTAGTTTTGATTGAGCCGTTCTGAAACACTCTTTCTTTAGAAAATGCAAGTGGACATTCGGAGCGTTAAGAGGGT
Source organism: Symphalangus syndactylus (assembly GCF_028878055.3). NCBI lineage: Eukaryota > Metazoa > Chordata > Mammalia > Primates > Hylobatidae > Symphalangus > Symphalangus syndactylus. The sequence continues at coordinate 4,003,109 of NC_072445.2, read as the reverse complement.
AATAGTGGAAAAAGGAATGTCTCCAAATATAAACTACACAGAATCATTCTGTGAAACGTCTTTCTTATCTGTGCATTCAGCTAACAGAATTAAACCATACTTTTGATTGAGCAGATCTGAACACTCTTTCTGTAGAAAATGCAACTGGACATTTGGAGCGCTAAGAGAGTAGTAGTGGAAAAAGGAATATATTCAAATATAAACTACACAGAAGCATTCTGTGAAACTTCTTTCTGATCTGAGCATTCAGCTAACAGAGGTAAACCATACTTTTGATTGAGCAGTTTTGAAACACTCTGTCTGTAGAAAATGCAACTGGACATTCGTAGCGCTAAGTGGGTAATAGTGGAAAAAAGAATATGTTCAAATATAAACTACACAGAAGCATTGTATGAAACTTCTTTCTGTTCTGTGCATTCAACTAACAGAGTTGAACCTTACTTTGGATTGAGCCGTTGGGAAACACTCTTTCTGTAGAAACTGCAATTGGACATTCTGAGCGCTAGGAGGCCTATTTTGGGAAAAAGAATGTCTACAAATAAAAACTACACAGAAGAATTGTGTGAAACTTCTTTCTGTTCTGTTTGTTCAACTAAAAGAGTTGAACCTTAGTTTTGATTGAGCCGTTCTGAAACACTCTTTCTTTAGAAAATGCAAGTGGACATTCGGAGCGCTAAGAGGGTAATAGTGGAAAAAGGAATGTCTCCAAATATAAACTACACAGAATCATTCTGTGAAACATCTTTCTGATCTGTGCATTCAGCTAACAGAGTTAAACCATACTTTTGATTGAGCAGATCTGAACATTCTTTCTGTAGAAAATGCAACTGGACATTTGGAGTGCTAAGAGAGTAGTAGTGGAAAAAGGAATATATTCAAATATAAACTACACAGAAGCATTCTGTGAAACTTCTTTCTGATCTGAGCATTCAGCTAACAGAGTTAAACCATACTTTTGATTGAGCAGTTTTGAAACACTCTGTCTGTAGAAAATGCAACTGGACATTCGTAGCGCTAAGTGGGTAATAGTGGAAAAAAGAATATGTTCAAATATAAACTACACAGAAGCATTGTATGAAACATCTTTCTGTTCTGTGCATTCAACTAACAGAGTTGAACCTTACTTTTGATTGAGCCGTTCTGAAACACTCTTTCTGTAGAAACTGCAATTGGACATTCTGAGCGCTAAGAGGCCTATATTGGGAAAAAGAATGTCTACAAATAAAAACTACACAGAAGAATTGTGTGAAACTTCTTTCTGTTCTGTTTGTTCAACTAAAAGAGTTGAACCTTAGTTTTGATTGAGCCGTTCTGAAACACTCTTTCTGTAGAAAATGCAAGTGGAGATTCGGAGCGCTAAGAGGGTAATAGTGGAAAAAGGAATGTCTCCAAATATAAACTACACAGAATCATTCTGTGAAACTTTTCTGATCTGTGCATTCAGCTAACAGAGTTAAACCATACTTTTGATTGAGCAGATCTGAACACTCTTTCTGTAGAAAATGCAACTGGACATTTGGAGCGCTAAGAGAGTAGTAGTGGAAAAAGGAATATATTCAAATATAAACTACACAGAAGCATTCTGTGAAACTTCTTTCTGATCTGAGCATTCAGCTAACAGAGTTAAACCATACTTTTGATTGAGCAGATTTGAAACACTCTGTCTGTACAAAATGCAACTGGACATTCGTAGCGCTAAGTGGGTAATAGTGGAAAAAAGAATATGTTCAAATATAAACTACACAGAAGCATTGTATGAAATTTCTTTCTGTTCTGTGCATTCAACTAACAGAGTTGAACCTTACTTTTGATTGAGCCTTTCTGAAACACTCTTTCTGTAGAAACTGCAATTGGACATTCTGAGCGCTAAGATGCCTCTATTGGGAAAAATAATATCTTCAAATAAAAACTACACAGAAGCATTGTGTGAAACTTATTTCTGATATGTTCATTAAGCTAACAGAGTTAAACCATACATTTGATTGCGCAGTTCTGAACACTCTTTCTGTAGAAAATGCAAGTGGACATTCGGAGCGCTAAGAGGGTAATAGTGGAAAAAGGAATATATTCAAATATAAACTACACAGTAGCATTCTGTGAAAATTCTTTCTGTTCTGTGCATTCAACTAACAGAGTTGAACCTTACTTGGATTGAGCCGTTCTGAAACACTCTTTCTGTAGAAACTGCAATTGGACATGCTAAGCGCTAAGAGGCCTACATTGGGAAAAAGAATATCTTCAAATAAAAACTACACAGATGCATTCTGTGAAACTTATTTCTGATCTGTAAATTCAGTTAACAGAGATAAAACATATTTTTGATTGAGCAGTTATGAAACACTCTTTTTGTAGAAAATGCAAGTGGAGATTCGGAGCGCTAAGTGGGTAATAGTGGAAAAAGGAATGTCTTCAAATATAAACTACACAGAATATTCGGTGAAACTTCTTTCTGATCTGTGCATTCAGCTAACAGAGTTAAACCATAGTTTTGATTGAGCAGATCTGAACACTCTTTCTGTAGAAAATGCAACTGGACATTTGGAGCGCTAAGAGCGTAGTAGCGGAAAAAGGAATATATTCAAATATAAACTACACAGAAGCATTCTGTGAAACTTCTTTCTGATCTGAGCATTCAGCTAACAGAGTTAAACCATACTTTTGATTGAGCAGTTTTGAAACACTCTGTCTGTAGAAAATGCAACTGGACATTCGTAGCGCTAAGTGGGTTATAGTGGAAAAAAGAATATGTTCAAATATAAACTACACAGAAGCATTGTATGAAACTTCTTTCTGTTCTGTGCATTCAACTAACAGAGTTGAACCTTACTTTTGATTGAGCCGTTCTGAAACACTCTTTCTGTAGAAACTGCAATTGGACATTCTGAGCGCAAAGAGGCCTATATTGGGAAAAAGAACGTCTACAAATAAAAACTACTCAGAAGAATTGTGTGAAACTTCTTCCTGTTCTGTTTGTTCAACTAAAAGAGTTGAACCTTAGTTTTGATTGAGCCGTTCTGAAACACTCTTTCTTTAGAAAATGCAAGTGGACATTCGGAGCGTTAAGAGGGTAATAGTGGAAAAAGGAATGTCTCCAAATATAAACTACACAGAATCATTCTGTGAAACGTCTTTCTTATCTGTGCATTCAGCTAACAGAATTAAACCATACTTTTGATTGAGCAGATCTGAACACTCTTTCTGTAGAAAATGCAACTGGACATTTGGAGCGCTAAGAGAGTAGTAGTGGAAAAAGGAATATATTCAAATATAAACTACACAGAAGCATTCTGTGAAACTTCTTTCTGATCTGAGCATTCAGCTAACAGAGTTAAACCATACTTTTGATTGAGCAGTTTTGAAACACTCTGTCTGTAGAAAATGCAACTGGACATTCGTAGCGCTAAGTGGGTAATAGTGGAAAAAAGAATATGTTCAAATATAAACTACACAGAAGCATTGTATGAAACATCTTTCTGTTCTGTGCATTCAACTAACAGAGTTGAACCTTACTTTTGATTGAGCTGTTCTGAAACACTCTTTCTGTAGAAACTGCAATTGGACATTCTGAGCGCTAAGAGGCCTATATTGGGAAAAAGAATGTCTACAAATAAAAACTACACAGAAGAATTGTGTGAAACTACTTTCTGTTCTGTTTGTTCAACTCAAAGAGTTGAACCTTAGTTTTGATTGAGCCGTTCTGAAACACTCTTTCTGTAGAAAATGCAAGTGGAGATTCGGAGCGCTAAGAGGGTAATAGTGGAAAAAGGAATGTCTCCAAATATAAACTACACAGAATCATTCTGTGAAACTTTTCTGATCTGTGAATTCAGCTAACAGAGTTAAACCATACTTTTGATTGAGCAGATCTGAACACTCTTTCTGTAGAAAATGCAACTGGACATTTGGAGCGCTAAGAGAGTAGTAGTGGAAAAAGGAATATATTCAAATATAAACTACACAGAAGCATTCTGTGAAACTTCTTTCTGATCTGAGCATTCAGCTAACATAGTTAAACCATACTTTTGATTGAGCAGATTTGAAACACTCTGTCTGTACAAAATGCAACTGGACATTCGTAGCGCTAAGTGGGTAATAGTGGAAAAAAGAATATGTTCAAATATAAACTACACAGAAGCATTGTATGAAATTTCTTTCTGTTCTGTGCATTCAACTAACAGAGTTGAACCTTACTTTTGATTGAGCCTTTCTGAAACACTCTTTCTGTAGAAACTGCAATTGGACATTCTGAGCGCTAAGATGCCTCTATTGGGAAAAATAATATCTTCAAATAAAAACTACACAGAAGCATTGTGTGAAACTTATTTCTGATATGTTCATTAGGCTAACAGAGTTAAACCATACATTTGATTGCGCAGTTCTGAACACTCTTTCTGTAGAAAATGCAAGTGGACATTCGGAGCGCTAAGAGGGTAATAGTGGAAAAAGGAATATATTCAAATATAAACTACACAGTAGCATTCTGTGAAAATTCTTTCTGTTCTGTGCATTCAACTAACAGAGTTGAACCTTACTTGGATTGAGCCGTTCTGAAACACTCTTTCTGTAGAAACTGCAATTGGACATGCTAAGCGCTAAGAGGCCTACATTGGGAAAAAGAATATCTTCAAATAAAAACTACACAGATGCATTCTGTGAAACTTATTTCTGATCTGTAAATTCAGTTAACAGAGATAAAACATATTTTTGACTGAGCAGTTATGAAACACTCTTTTTGTAGAAAATGCAAGTGGAGATTCGGAGCGCTAAGTGGGTAATAGTGGAAAAAGGAATGTCTTCAAATATAAACTACACAGAATATTCGGTGAAACTTCTTTCTGATCTGTGCATTCAGCTAACAGAGTTAAACCATACTTTTCATTGAGCAGATCTGAACACTCTTTCTGTAGAAAATGCAACTGGACATTTGGAGCGCTAAGAGCGTAGTAGCGGAAAAAGGAATATATTCAAATATAAACTACACAGAAGCATTCTGTGAAACTTCTTTCTGATCTGAGCATTCAGCTAACAGAGTTAAACCATACTGTTGATTGAGCAGTTTTGAAACACTCTGTCTGTAGAAAATGCAACTGGACATTCGTAGCGCTAAGTGGGTTATAGTGGAAAAAAGAATATGTTCAAATATAAACTACACAGAAGCATTGTATGAAACTTCTTTCTGTTCTGTGCATTCAACTAACAGAGTTGAACCTTACTTTTGATTGAGCCGTTCTGAAACACTCTTTCTGTAGAAACTGCAATTGGACATTCTGAGCGCAAAGAGGCCTATATTGGGAAAAAGAACGTCTACAAATAAAAACTACTCAGAAGAATTGTGTGAAACTTCTTCCTGTTCTGTTTGTTCAACTAAAAGAGTTGAACCTTAGTTTTGATTGAGCCGTTCTGAAACACTCTTTCTTTAGAAAATGCAAGTGGACATTCGGAGCGTTAAGAGGGTAATAGTGGAAAAAGGAATGTCTCCAAATATAAACTACACAGAATCATTCTGTGAAACGTCTTTCTTATCTGTGCATTCAGCTAACAGAATTAAACCATACTTTTGATTGAGCAGATCTGAACACTCTTTCTGTAGAAAATGCAACTGGACATTTGGAGCGCTAAGAGAGTAGTAGTGGAAAAAGGAATATATTCAAATATAAACTACACAGAAGCATTCTGTGAAACTTCTTTCTGATCTGAGCATTCAGCTAACAGAGGTAAACCATACTTTTGATTGAGCAGTTTTGAAACACTCTGTCTGTAGAAAATGCAACTGGACATTCGTAGCGCTAAGTGGGTAATAGTGGAAAAAAGAATATGTTCAAATATAAACTACACAGAGGCATTGTATGAAACTTCTTTCTGTTCTGTGCATTCAACTAACAGAGTTGAACCTTACTTTGGATTGAGCCGTTGGGAAACACTCTTTCTGTAGAAACTGCAATTGGACATTCTGAGCGCTAGGAGGCCTATATTGGCAAAAAGAATGTCTACAAATAAAAACTACACAGAAGAATTGTGTGAAACTTCTTTCTGTTCTGTTTGTTCAACTAAAAGAGTTGAACCTTAGTTTTGATTGAGCCGTTCTGAAACACTCTTTCTTTAGAAAATGCAAGTGGACATTCGGAGCGCTAAGAGGGTAATAGTGGAAAAAGGAATGTCTCCAAATATAAACTACACAGAATCATTCTGTGAAACATCTTTCTGATCTGTGCATTCAGCTAACAGAGTTAAACCATACTTTTGATTGAGCAGATCTGAACACTCTTTCTGTAGAAAATGCAACTGGACATTTGGAGTGCTAAGAGAGTAGTAGTGGAAAAAGGAATATATTCAAATATAAACTACACAGAAGCATTCTGTGAAACTTCTTTCTGATCTGAGCATTCAGCTAACACAGTTAAACCATACTTTTGATTGAGCAGTTTTGAAACACTCTGTCTGTAGAAAATGCAACTGGACATTCGTAGCGCTAAGTGGGTAATAGTGGAAAAAAGAATATGTTCAAATATAAACTACACAGAAGCATTGTATGAAACATCTTTCTGTTCTGTGCATTCAACTAACAGAGTTGAACCTTACTTTTGATTGAGCCGTTCTGAAACACTCTTTCTGTAGAAACTGCAATTGGACATTCTGAGCGCTAAGAGGCCTATATTGGGAAAAAGAATGTCTACAAATAAAAACTACACAGAAGAATTGTGTGAAACTTCTTTCTGTTCTGTTTGTTCAACTAAAAGAGTTGAACCTTAGTTTTGATTGAGCCGTTCTGAAACACTCTTTCTGTAGAAAATGCAAGTGGAGATTCGGAGCGCTAAGAGGGTAATAGTGGAAAAAGGAATGTCTCCAAATATAAACTACACAGAATCATTCTGTGAAACTTTTCTGATCTGTGCATTCAGCTAACAGAGTTAAACCATACTTTTGATTGAGCAGATCTGAACACTCTTTCTGTAGAAAATGCAACTGGACATTTGGAGCGCTAAGAGAGTAGTAGTGGAAAAAGGAATATATTCAAATATAAACTACACAGAAGCATTCTGTGAAACTTCTTTCTGATCTGAGCATTCAGCTAACATAGTTAAACCATACTTTTGATTGAGCAGATTTGAAACACTCTGTCTGTACAAAATGCAACTGGACATTCGTAGCGCTAAGTGGGTAATAGTGGAAAAAAGAATATGTTCAAATATAAACTACACAGAAGCATTGTATGAAATTTCTTTCTGTTCTGTGCATTCAACTAACAGAGTTGAACCTTACTTTTGATTGAGCCTTTCTGAAACACTCTTTCTGTAGAAACTGCAATTGGACATTCTGAGCGCTAAGATGCCTCTATTGGGAAAAATAATATCTTCAAATAAAAACTACACAGAAGCATTGTGTGAAACTTATTTCTGATATGTTCATTAAGCTAACAGAGTTAAACCATACATTTGATTGCGCAGTTCTGAACACTCTTTCTGTAGAAAATGCAAGTGGACATTCGGAGCGCTAAGAGGGTAATAGTGGAAAAAGGAATATATTCAAATATAAACTACACAGTAGCATTCTGTGAAAATTCTTTCTGTTCTGTGCATTCAACTAACAGAGTTGAACCTTACTTGGATTGAGCCGTTCTGAAACACTCTTTCTGTAGAAACTGCAATTGGACATGCTAAGCGCTAAGAGGCCTACATTGGGAAAAAGAATATCTTCAAATAAAAACTACACAGATGCATTCTGTGAAACTTATTTCTGATCTGTAAATTCAGTTAACAGAGATAAAACATATTTTTGATTGAGCAGTTATGAAACACTCTTTTTGTAGAAAATGCAAGTGGAGATTCGGAGCGCTAAGTGGGTAATAGTGGAAAAAGGAATGTCTTCAAATATAAACTACACAGAATATTCGGTGAAACTTCTTTCTGATCTGTGCATTCAGCTAACAGAGTTAAACCATACTTTTCATTGAGCAGATCTGAACACTCTTTCTGTAGAAAATGCAACTGGACATTTGTAGCGCTAAGAGCGTAGTAGTGGAAAAAGGAATATATTCAAATATAAACTACACAGAAGCATTCTGTGAAACTTCTTTCTGATCTGAGCATTCAGCTAACAGAGTTAAACCATACTTTTGATTGAGCAGTTTTGAAACACTCTGTCTGTAGAAAATGCAACTGGACATTCGTAGCGCTAAGTGGGGAATAGTGGAAAAAAGAATATGTTCAAATATAAACTACACAGAAGCATTGTATGAAACTTCTTTCTGTTCTGTGCATTCAACTAACAGAGTTGAACCTTACTTTTGATTGAGCCTTTGTGAAACACTCTTTCTGTAGAAACTGCAATTGGACATTCTGAGCGCTAGGAGGCCTATATTGGGAAAAAGAATGTCTACAAATAAAAACTACACAGAAGAATTGTGTGAAACTTCTGTCTGTTCTGTTTGTTCAACTAAAAGATTTGAAACTTAGTTTTGATTGAGCCGTTCTGAAACACTCTTTCTGTAGAAAATGCAAGTGGAGATTCGGAGCGCTAAGAGGGTAATAGTGGAAAAAGGAATGTCTCCGAATATAAACTACACAGAATCATTCTGTGAAACTTCTTTCTGATCTGTGCATTCAGCTAACAGAGTTAAACCATACTTTTGATTGAGCAGATCTGAACACTCTTTCTGTAGAAAATGCAACTGGACATTTGGAGCGCTAAGAGAGTAGTAGTGGAAAAAGGAATATATTCAAATATAAACTACACAGAAGCATTCTGTGAAACTTCTTTCTGATCTGAGCATTCAGCTAACAGAGTTAAACCATACTTTTGATTGAGCAGTTTTGAAACACTCTGTCTGTAGAAAATGCAACTGGACATTCGTAGCGCTAAGTGGGTAATAGTGGAAAAAAGAATATGTTCAAATATAAACTACACAGAAGCATTGTATGAAACTTCTTTCTGTTCTGTGCATTCAACTAACAGAGTTGAACCTTACTTTTGATTGAGCCTTTCTGAAACACTCTTTCTGTAGAAACTGCAATTGGACATTCTGAGCGCTAAGAGGCCTATATTGGGAAAAATAATATCTTCAAATAAAAACTACACAGAAGCATTGTGTGAAACTTATTTCTGACATGTTCATTAAGCTAACAGAGTTAAACCATACTTTTGATTGCGCAGTTCTGAACACTCTTTCTGTAGAAAATGCAAGTGGACATTCGGAGCGCTAAGAGGGTAATAGTGGAAAAAGGAATATATTCAAATATAAACTACACAGTAGCATTCTGTGAAAATTCTTTCTGTTCTGTGCATTCAACTAACAGAGTTGAACCTTACTTTTGATTGAGCCGTTCTGAAACACTCATTCTGTAGAAACTGCAATTGGACATGCTAAGCGCTAAGAGGCCTACATTGGGAAAAAGAATATCTTCCAATAAAAACTACACAGATACATTCTGTGAAACTTATTTCTGATCTGAAAATTCAGTTAATAGAGATAAAACATATTTTTGATTGACCAGTTATGAAACACTCTTTTTGTAGAAAATGCAAGTGGAGATTCGGAGCGCTAAGAGTGTAATAGTGGAAAAAGGAATGTCTTCAAATATAAACTACACAGAATCATTCTGTGAAACTTCTTTCTGATCTGTGCATTCAGCTAACAGAGTTAAACCATACTTTTGATTGAGCAGATCTGAACACTCTTTCTGTAGAAAATGCAACTGGACATTTGGAGCGCTAAGAGAGTAGTAGTGGAAAAAGGAATATATTCAAATATAAACTACACAGAAGCATTCTGTGAAACTTTTTTCTGATCTGAGCATTCAGCTAACAGAGTTAAACCATACTTTTGATTGAGCAGTTTTGAAACACTCTGTCTGTAGAAAATGCAACTGGACATTCGTAGCGCTAAGTGGGTAATAGTGGAAAAAAGAATATGTTCAAATAGAAACTACACAGAAGCATTGTATGAAACTTCTTTCTGTTCTGTGCATTCAACTAACAGAGTTGAACCTTACTTTTGATTGAGCCGTTCTGAAACACTCTTTCTGTAGAAACTGCAATTGGACATTCTGAGCACTAAGAGGCCTATATTGGGTAAAAGAATGTCTACAAATAAAAACTACACAGAAGAATCGTGTGAAACTTCTTTCTGTTCTGTTTGTTCAACTAAAAGAGTTGAACCTTAGTTTTGATTGAGCCGTTCTGAAACACTCTTTCTTTAGAAAATGCAAGTGGACATTCGGAGCGTTAAGAGGGTAATAGTGGAAAAAGGAATGTCTCCAAATATAAACTACACAGAATCATTCTGTGAAACGTCTTTCTTATCTGTGCATTCAGCTAACAGAATTAAACCATACTTTTGATTGAGCAGATCTGAACACTCTTTCTGTAGAAAATGCAACTGGACATTTGGAGCGCTAAGAGAGTAGTAGTGGAAAAAGGAATATATTCAAATATAAACTACACAGAAGCATTCTGTGAAACTTCTTTCTGATCTGAGCATTCAGCTAACAGAGTTAAACCATACTTTTGATTGAGCAGTTTTGAAACACTCTGTCTGTAGAAAATGCAACTGGACATTCGTAGCGCTAAGTGGGTAATAGTGGAAAAAAGAATATGTTCAAATATAAACTACACAGAAGCATTGTATGAAACATCTTTCTGTTCTGTGCATTCAACTAACAGAGTTGAACCTTACTTTTGATTGAGCTGTTCTGAAACACTCTTTCTGTAGAAACTGCAATTGGACATTCTGAGCGCTAAGAGGCCTATATTGGGAAAAAGAATGTCTACAAATAAAAACTACACAGAAGAATTGTGTGAAACTACTTTCTGTTCTGTTTGTTCAACTCAAAGAGTTGAACCTTAGTTTTGATTGAGCCGTTCTGAAACACTCTTTCTGTAGAAAATGCAAGTGGAGATTCGGAGCGCTAAGAGGGTAATAGTGGAAAAAGGAATGTCTCCAAATATAAACTACACAGAATCATTCTGTGAAACTTTTCTGATCTGTGAATTCAGCTAACAGAGTTAAACCATACTTTTGATTGAGCAGATCTGAACACTCTTTCTGTAGAAAATGCAACTGGACATTTGGAGCGCTAAGAGAGTAGTAGTGGAAAAAGGAATATATTCAAATATAAACTACACAGAAGCATTCTGTGAAACTTCTTTCTGATCTGAGCATTCAGCTAACAGAGTTAAACCATACTTTTGATTGAGCAGATTTGAAACACTCTGTCTGTACAAAATGCAACTGGACATTCGTAGCGCTAAGTGGGTAATAGTGGAAAAAAGAATATGTTCAAATATAAACTACACAGAAGCATTGTATGAAATTTCTTTCTGTTCTGTGCATTCAACTAACAGAGTTGAACCTTACTTTTGATTGAGCCTTTCTGAAACACTCTTTCTGTAGAAACTGCAATTGGACATTCTGAGCGCTAAGATGCCTCTATTGGGAAAAATAATATCTTCAAATAAAAACTACACAGAAGCATTGTGTGAAACTTATTTCTGATATGTTCATTAGGCTAACAGAGTTAAACCATACATTTGATTGCGCAGTTCTGAACACTCTTTCTGTAGAAAATGCAAGTGGACATTCGGAGCGCTAAGAGGGTAATAGTGGAAAAAGGAATATATTCAAATATAAACTACACAGTAGCATTCTGTGAAAATTCTTTCTGTTCTGTGCATTCAACTAACAGAGTTGAACCTTACTTGGATTGAGCCGTTCTGAAACACTCTTTCTGTAGAAACTGCAATTGGACATGCTAAGCGCTAAGAGGCCTACATTGGGAAAAAGAATATCTTCAAATAAAAACTACACAGATGCATTCTGTGAAACTTATTTCTGATCTGTAAATTCAGTTAACAGAGATAAAACATATTTTTGACTGAGCAGTTATGAAACACTCTTTTTGTAGAAAATGCAAGTGGAGATTCGGAGCGCTAAGTGGGTAATAGTGGAAAAAGGAATGTCTTCAAATATAAACTACACAGAATATTCGGTGAAACTTCTTTCTGATCTGTGCATTCAGCTAACAGAGTTAAACCATACTTTTCATTGAGCAGATCTGAACACTCTTTCTGTAGAAAATGCAACTGGACATTTGGAGCGCTAAGAGCGTAGTAGCGGAAAAAGGAATATATTCAAATATAAACTACACAGAAGCATTCTGTGAAACTTCTTTCTGATCTGAGCATTCAGCTAACAGAGTTAAACCATACTGTTGATTGAGCAGTTTTGAAACACTCTGTCTGTAGAAAATGCAACTGGACATTCGTAGCGCTAAGTGGGTTATAGTGGAAAAAAGAATATGTTCAAATATAAACTACACAGAAGCATTGTATGAAACTTCTTTCTGTTCTGTGCATTCAACTAACAGAGTTGAACCTTACTTTTGATTGAGCCGTTCTGAAACACTCTTTCTGTAGAAACTGCAATTGGACATTCTGAGCGCAAAGAGGCCTATATTGGGAAAAAGAACGTCTACAAATAAAAACTACTCAGAAGAATTGTGTGAAACTTCTTCCTGTTCTGTTTGTTCAACTAAAAGAGTTGAACCTTAGTTTTGATTGAGCCGTTCTGAAACACTCTTTCTTTAGAAAATGCAAGTGGACATTCGGAGCGTTAAGAGGGTAATAGTGGAAAAAGGAATGTCTCCAAATATAAACTACACAGAATCATTCTGTGAAACGTCTTTCTTATCTGTGCATTCAGCTAACAGAATTAAACCATACTTTTGATTGAGCAGATCTGAACACTCTTTCTGTAGAAAATGCAACTGGACATTTGGAGCGCTAAGAGAGTAGTAGTGGAAAAAGGAATATATTCAAATATAAACTACACAGAAGCATTCTGTGAAACTTCTTTCTGATCTGAGCATTCAGCTAACAGAGGTAAACCATACTTTTGATTGAGCAGTTTTGAAACACTCTGTCTGTAGAAAATGCAACTGGACATTCGTAGCGCTAAGTGGGTAATAGTGGAAAAAAGAATATGTTCAAATATAAACTACACAGAAGCATTGTATGAAACTTCTTTCTGTTCTGTGCATTCAACTAACAGAGTTGAACCTTACTTTGGATTGAGCCGTTGGGAAACACTCTTTCTGTAGAAACTGCAATTGGACATTCTGAGCGCTAGGAGGCCTATATTGGCAAAAAGAATGTCTACAAATAAAAACTACACAGAAGAATTGTGTGAAACTTCTTTCTGTTCTGTTTGTTCAACTAAAAGAGTTGAACCTTAGTTTTGATTGAGCCGTTCTGAAACACTCTTTCTTTAGAAAATGCAAGTGGACATTCGGAGCGCTAAGAGGGTAATAGTGGAAAAAGGAATGTCTCCAAATATAAACTACACAGAATCATTCTGTGAAACATCTTTCTGATCTGTGCATTCAGCTAACAGAGTTAAACCATACTTTTGATTGAGCAGATCTGAACACTCTTTCTGTAGAAAATGCAACTGGACATTTGGAGTGCTAAGAGAGTAGTAGTGGAAAAAGGAATATATTCAAATATAAACTACACAGAAGCATTCTGTGAAACTTCTTTCTGATCTGAGCATTCAGCTAACAGAGTTAAACCATACTTTTGATTGAGCAGTTTTGAAACACTCTGTCTGTAGAAAATGCAACTGGACATTCGTAGCGCTAAGTGGGTAATAGTGGAAAAAAGAATATGTTCAAATATAAACTACACAGAAGCATTGTATGAAACATCTTTCTGTTCTGTGCATTCAACTAACAGAGTTGAACCTTACTTTTGATTGAGCCGTTCTGAAACACTCTTTCTGTAGAAACTGCAATTGGACATTCTGAGCGCTAAGAGGCCTATATTGGGAAAAAGAATGTCTACAAATAAAAACTACACAGAAGAATTGTGTGAAACTTCTTTCTGTTCTGTTTGTTCAACTAAAAGAGTTGAACCTTAGTTTTGATTGAGCCGTTCTGAAACACTCTTTCTGTAGAAAATGCAAGTGGAGATTCGGAGCGCTAAGAGGGTAATAGTGGAAAAAGGAATGTCTCCAAATATAAACTACACAGAATCATTCTGTGAAACTTTTCTGATCTGTGCATTCAGCTAACAGAGTTAAACCATACTTTTGATTGAGCAGATCTGAACACTCTTTCTGTAGAAAATGCAACTGGACATTTGGAGCGCTAAGAGAGTAGTAGTGGAAAAAGGAATATATTCAAATATAAACTACACAGAAGCATTCTGTGAAACTTCTTTCTGATCTGAGCATTCAGCTAACATAGTTAAACCATACTTTTGATTGAGCAGATTTGAAACACTCTGTCTGTACAAAATGCAACTGGACATTCGTAGCGCTAAGTGGGTAATAGTGGAAAAAAGAATATGTTCAAATATAAACTACACAGAAGCATTGTATGAAATTTCTTTCTGTTCTGTGCATTCAACTAACAGAGTTGAACCTTACTTTTGATTGAGCCTTTCTGAAACACTCTTTCTGTAGAAACTGCAATTGGACATTCTGAGCGCTAAGATGCCTCTATTGGGAAAAATAATATCTTCAAATTAAAACTACACAGAAGCATTGTGTGAAACTTATTTCTGATATGTTCATTAAGCTAACAGAGTTAAACCATACATTTGATTGCGCAGTTCTGAACACTCTTTCTGTAGAAAATGCAAGTGGACATTCGGAGCGCTAAGAGGGTAATAGTGGAAAAAGGAATATATTCAAATATAAACTACACAGTAGCATTCTGTGAAAATTCTTTCTGTTCTGTGCATTCAACTAACAGAGTTGAACCTTACTTGGATTGAGCCGTTCTGAAACACTCTTTCTGTAGAAACTGCAATTGGACATGCTAAGCGCTAAGAGGCCTACATTGGGAAAAAGAATATCTTCAAATAAAAACTACACAGATGCATTCTGTGAAACTTATTTCTGATCTGTAAATTCAGTTAACAGAGATAAAACATATTTTTGATTGAGCAGTTATGAAACACTCTTTTTGTAGAAAATGCAAGTGGAGATTCGGAGCGCTAAGTGGGTAATAGTGGAAAAAGGAATGTCTTCAAATATAAACTACACAGAATATTCGGTGAAACTTCTTTCTGATCTGTGCATTCAGCTAACAGAGTTAAACCATACTTTTCATTGAGCAGATCTGAACACTCTTTCTGTAGAAAATGCAACTGGACATTTGTAGCTCTAAGAGCGTAGTAGTGGAAAAAGGAATATATTCAAATATAAACTACACAGAAGCATTCTGTGAAACTTCTTTCTGATCTGAGCATTCAGCTAACAGAGTTAAACCATACTTTTGATTGAGCAGTTTTGAAACACTCTGTCTGTAGAAAATGCAACTGGACATTCGTAGCGCTAAGTGGGGAATAGTGGAAAAAAGAATATGTTCAAATATAAACTACACAGAAGCATTGTATGAAACTTCTTTCTGTTCTGTGCATTCAACTAACAGAGTTGAACCTTACTTTTGATTGAGCCTTTGTGAAACACTCTTTCTGTAGAAACTGCAATTGGACATTCTGAGCGCTAGGAGGCCTATATTGGGAAAAAGAATGTCTACAAATAAAAACTACACAGAAGAATTGTGTGAAACTTCTGTCTGTTCTGTTTGTTCAACTAAAAGATTTGAAACTTAGTTTTGATTGAGCCGTTCTGAAACACTCTTTCTGTAGAAAATGCAAGTGGAGATTCGGAGCGCTAAGAGGGTAATAGTGGAAAAAGGAATGTCTCCGAATATAAACTACACAGAATCATTCTGTGAAACTTCTTTCTGATCTGTGCATTCAGCTAACAGAGTTAAACCATACTTTTGATTGAGCAGATCTGAACACTCTTTCTGTAGAAAATGCAACTGGACATTTGGAGCGCTAAGAGAGTAGTAGTGGAAAAAGGAATATATTCAAATATAAACTACACAGAAGCATTCTGTGAAACTTCTTTCTGATCTGAGCATTCAGCTAACAGAGTTAAACCATACTTTTGATTGAGCAGTTTTGAAACACTCTGTCTGTAGAAAATGCAACTGGACATTCGTAGCGCTAAGTGGGTAATAGTGGAAAAAAGAATATGTTCAAATATAAACTACACAGAAGCATTGTATGAAACTTCTTTCTGTTCTGTGCATTCAACTAACAGAGTTGAACCTTACTTTTGATTGAGCCTTTCTGAAACACTCTTTCTGTAGAAACTGCAATTGGACATTCTGAGCGCTAAGAGGCCTATATTGGGAAAAATAATATCTTCAAATAAAAACTACACAGAAGCATTGTGTGAAACTTATTTCTGACATGTTCATTAAGCTAACAGAGTTAAACCATACTTTTGATTGCGCAGTTCTGAACACTCTTTCTGTAGAAAATGCAAGTGGACATTCGGAGCGCTAAGAGGGTAATAGTGGAAAAAGGAATATATTCAAATATAAACTACACAGTAGCATTCTGTGAAAATTCTTTCTGTTCTGTGCATTCAACTAACAGAGTTGAACCTTACTTTTGATTGAGCCGTTCTGAAACACTCATTCTGTAGAAACTGCAATTGGACATGCTAAGCGCTAAGAGGCCTACATTGGGAAAAAGAATATCTTCCAATAAAAACTACACAGATACATTCTGTGAAACTTATTTCTGATCTGAAAATTCAGTTAATAGAGATAAAACATATTTTTGATTGAGCAGTTATGAAACACTCTTTTTGTAGAAAATGCAAGTGGAGATTCGGAGCGCTAAGAGTGTAATAGTGGAAAAAGGAATGTCTTCAAATATAAACTACACAGAATCATTCTGTGAAACTTCTTTCTGATCTGTGCATTCAGCTAACAGAGTTAAACCATACTTTTGATTGAGCAGATCTGAACACTCTTTCTGTAGAAAATGCAACTGGACATTTGGAGCGCTAAGAGAGTAGTAGTGGAAAAAGGAATATATTCAAATATAAACTACACAGAAGCATTCTGTGAAACTTTTTTCTGATCTGAGCATTCAGCTAACAGAGTTAAACCATACTTTTGATTGAGCAGTTTTGAAACACTCTGTCTGTAGAAAATGCAACTGGACATTCGTAGCGCTAAGTGGGTAATAGTGGAAAAAAGAATATGTTCAAATAGAAACTACACAGAAGCATTATATGAAACTTCTTTCTGTTCTGTGCATTCAACTAACAGAGTTGAACCTTACTTTTGATTGAGCCGTTCTGAAACACTCTTTCTGTAGAAACTGCAATTGGACATTCTGAGCACTAAGAGGCCTATATTGGGTAAAAGAATGTCTACAAATAAAAACTACACAGAAGAATCGTGTGAAACTTCTTTCTGTTCTGTTTGTTCAACTAAAAGAGTTGAACCTTAGTTTTGATTGAGCCGTTCTGAAACACTCTTTCTGTAGAAAATGCAAGTGGAGATTCGGAGCGCTAAGAGGGTAATAGTGGAAAAAGGAATGTCTCCAAATATAAACTACACAGAATCATTCTGTGAAACTTTTCTGATCTGTGCATTCAGCTAACAGAGTTAAACCATACTTTTGATTGAGCAGATCTGAACACTCTTTCTGTAGAAAATGCAACTGGACATTTGGAGCGCTAAGAGAGTAGTAGTGGAAAAAGGAATATATTCAAATATAAACTACACAGAAGCATTCTGTGAAACTTCTTTCTGATCTGAGCATTCAGCTAACAGAGTTAAACCATACTTTTGATTGAGCAGATTTGAAACACTCTGTCTGTACAAAATGCAACTGGACATTCGTAGCGCTAAGTGGGTAATAGTGGAAAAAAGAATATGTTCAAATATAAACTACACAGAAGCATTGTATGAAATTTCTTTCTGTTCTGTGCATTCAACTAACAGAGTTGAACCTTACTTTTGATTGAGCCTTTCTGAAACACTCTTTCTGTAGAAACTGCAATTGGACATTCTGAGCGCTAAGATGCCTCTATTGGGAAAAATAATATCTTCAAATAAAAACTACACAGAAGCATTGTGTGAAACTTATTTCTGATATGTTCATTAAGCTAACAGAGTTAAACCATACTTTTGATTGCGCAGTTCTGAACACTCTTTCTGTAGAAAATGCAAGTGGACATTCGGAGCGCTAAGAGGGTAATAGTGGAAAAAGTAATATATTCAAATATAAACTACACAGTAGCATTCTGTGAAAATTCTTTCTGTTCTGTGCATTCAACTAACAGAGTTGAACCTTACTTTGATTGAGCCGTTCTGAAACACTCTTTCTGTAGAAACTGCAATTGGACATGCTAAGCGCTAAGAGGCCTACATTGGGAAAAAGAATATCTTCAAATAAAAACTACACAGATGCATTCTGTGAAACTTATTTCTGATCTGTAAATTCAGTTAACAGAGATAAAACATATTTTTGATTGAGCAGTTATGAAACACTCTTTTTGTAGAAAATGCAAGTGGAGATTCGGAGCGCTAAGAGGGTAATAGTGGAAAAAGGAATGTCTTCAAATATAAACTACACAGAATATTCGGTGAAACTTCTTTCTGATCTGTGCATTCAGCTAACAGAGTTAAACCATACTTTTCATTGAGCAGATCTGAACACTCTTTCTGTAGAAAATGCAACTGGACATTTGTAGCGCTAAGAGCGTAGTAGTGGAAAAAGGAATATATTCAAATATAAACTACACAGAAGCATTCTGTGAAACTTCTTTCTGATCTGAGCATTCAGCTAACAGAGTTAAACCATACTTTTGATTGAGCAGTTTTGAAACACTCTGTCTGTAGAAAATGCAACTGGACATTCGTAGCGCTAAGTGGGTAATAGTGGAAAAAAGAATATGTTCAAATATAAACTACACAGAAGCATTGTATGAAACTTCTTTCTGTTCTGTGCATTCAACTAACAGAGTTGAACCTTACTTTTGATTGAGCCTTTGTGAAACACTCTTTCTGTAGAAACTGCAATTGGACATGCTGAGCGCTAGGAGGCCTATATTGGGAAAAAGAATGTCTACTAATAAAAACTACACAGAAGAATTTTGTGAAACTTCTTTCTGTTCTGTTTGTTCAACTAAAAGATTTGAACCTTAGTTTTGATTGAGCCGTTCTGAAACACTCTTTCTGTAGAAAATGCAAGTGGAGATTCGGAGCGCTAAGAGGGTAATAGTGGAAAAAGGAATGTCTCCAAATATAAACTACAGAGAATCATTCTGTGAAACTTCTTTCTGATCTGTGCATTCAGCTAACAGAGTTAAACCATACTTTTGATTGAGCAGATCTGAACACTCTTTCTGTAGAAAATGCAACTGGACCTTTGGAGCGCTAAGAGAGTAGTAGTGGAAAAAGGAATATATTCAAATATAAACTACACAGAAGCATTCTGTGAAACTTCTTTCTGATCTGAGCATTCAGCTAACAGAGTTAAACCATACTTTTGATTGAGCAGTTTTGAAACACTCTGTCTGTAGAAAATGCAACTGGACATTCGTAGCGCTAAGTGGGTAATAGTGGAAAAAAGAATATGTTCAAATATAAACTACACAGAAGCATTGTATGAAACTTCTTTCTGTTCTGTGCATTCAACTAACAGAGTTGAACCTTACTTTTGATTGAGCCTTTCTGAAACACTCTTTCTGTAGAAACTGCAATTGGACATTCTGAGCGCTAAGAGGCCTATATTGGGAAAAATAATATCTTCAAATAAAAACTACACAGAAGCATTGTGTGAAACTTATTTCTGACATGTTCATTAAGCTAACAGAGTTAAACCATACTTTTGATTGCGCAGTTCTGAACACTCTTTCTGTAGAAAATGCAAGTGGACATTCGGAGCGCTAAGAGGGTAATAGTGGAAAAAGGAATATATTCAAATATAAACTACACAGTAGCATTCTGTGAAAATTCTTTCTGTTCTGTGCATTCAACTAACAGAGTTGAACCTTACTTTTGATTGAGCCGTTCTGAAACACTCATTCTGTAGAAACTGCAATTGGACATGCTAAGCGCTAAGAGGCCTACATTGGGAAAAAGAATATCTTCAAATAAAAACTACACAGATACATTCTGTGAAACTTATTTCTGATCTGAAAATTCAGTTAACAGAGATAAAACATATTTTTGATTGAGCAGTTATGAAACACTCTTTTTGTAGAAAATGCAAGTGGAGATTCGGAGCGCTAAGAGGGTAATAGTGGAAAAAGGAATGTCTTCAAATATAAACTACACAGAATCATTCTGTGAAACTTCTTTCTGATCTGTGCATTCAGCTAACAGAGTTAAACCATACTTTTGATTGAGCAGATCTGAACACTCTTTCTGTAGAAAATGCAACTGGACATTTGGAGCGCTAAGAGAGTAGTAGTGGAAAAAGGAATATATTCAAATATAAACTACACAGAAGCATTCTGTGAAACTTTTTTCTGATCTGAGCATTCAGCTAACAGAGTTAAACCATACTTTTGATTGAGCAGTTTTGAAACACTCTGTCTGTAGAAAATGCAACTGGACATTCGTAGCGCTAAGTGGGTAATAGTGGAAAAAAGAATATGTTCAAATAGAAACTACACAGAAGCATTGTATGAAACTTCTTTCTGTTCTGTGCATTCAACTAACAGAGTTGAACCTTACTTTGATTGAGCCGTTCTGAAACACTCTTTCTGTAGAAACTGCAATTGGACATTCTGAGCACTAAGAGGCCTATATTGGGTAAAAGAATGTCTACAAATAAAAACTACACAGAAGAATCGTGTGAAACTTCTTTCTGTTCTGTTTGTTCAACTAAAAGAGTTGAACCTTAGTTTTGATTGAGCCGTTCTGAAACACTCTTTCTGTAGAAAATGCAAGTGGAGATTCGGAGCGCTAAGAGGGTAATAGTGGAAAAAGGAATGTCTCCAAATATAAACTACACAGAATCATTCTGTGAAACTTTTCTGATCTGTGCATTCAGCTAACAGAGTTAAACCATACTTTTGATTGAGCAGATCTGAACACTCTTTCTGTAGAAAATGCAACTGGACATTTGGAGCGCTAAGAGAGTAGTAGTGGAAAAAGGAATATATTCAAATATAAACTACACAGAAGCATTCTGTGAAACTTCTTTCTGATCTGAGCATTCAGCTAACAGAGTTAAACCATACTTTTGATTGAGCAGATTTGAAACACTCTGTCTGTACAAAATGCAACTGGACATTCGTAGCGCTAAGTGGGTAATAGTGGAAAAAAGAATATGTTCAAATATAAACTACACAGAAGCATTGTATGAAATTTCTTTCTGTTCTGTGCATTCAACTAACAGAGTTGAACCTTACTTTTGATTGAGCCTTTCTGAAACACTCTTTCTGTAGAAACTGCAATTGGACATTCTGAGCGCTAAGATGCCTCTATTGGGAAAAATAATATCTTCAAATAAAAACTACACAGAAGCATTGTGTGAAACTTATTTCTGATATGTTCATTAAGCTAACAGAGTTAAACCATACTTTTGATTGCGCAGTTCTGAACACTCTTTCTGTAGAAAATGCAAGTGGACATTCGGAGCGCTAAGAGGGTAATAGTGGAAAAAGTAATATATTCAAATATAAACTACACAGTAGCATTCTGTGAAAATTCTTTCTGTTCTGTGCATTCAACTAACAGAGTTGAACCTTACTTTGATTGAGCCGTTCTGAAACACTCTTTCTGTAGAAACTGCAATTGGACATGCTAAGCGCTAAGAGGCCTACATTGGGAAAAAGAATATCTTCAAATAAAAACTACACAGATGCATTCTGTGAAACTTATTTCTGATCTGTAAATTCAGTTAACAGAGATAAAACATATTTTTGATTGAGCAGTTATGAAACACTCTTTTTGTAGAAAATGCAAGTGGAGATTCGGAGCGCTAAGAGGGTAATAGTGGAAAAAGGAATGTCTTCAAATATAAACTACACAGAATATTCGGTGAAACTTCTTTCTGATCTGTGCATTCAGCTAACAGAGTTAAACCATACTTTTCATTGAGCAGATCTGAACACTCTTTCTGTAGAAAATGCAACTGGACATTTGTAGCGCTAAGAGCGTAGTAGTGGAAAAAGGAATATATTCAAATATAAACTACACAGAAGCATTCTGTGAAACTTCTTTCTGATCTGAGCATTCAGCTAACAGAGTTAAACCATACTTTTGATTGAGCAGTTTTGAAACACTCTGTCTGTAGAAAATGCAACTGGACATTCGTAGCGCTAAGTGGGTAATAGTGGAAAAAAGAATATGTTCAAATATAAACTACACAGAAGCATTGTATGAAACTTCTTTCTGTTCTGTGCATTCAACTAACAGAGTTGAACCTTACTTTTGATTGAGCCTTTGTGAAACACTCTTTCTGTAGAAACTGCAATTGGACATGCTGAGCGCTAGGAGGCCTATATTGGGAAAAAGAATGTCTACTAATAAAAACTACACAGAAGAATTTTGTGAAACTTCTTTCTGTTCTGTTTGTTCAACTAAAAGATTTGAACCTTAGTTTTGATTGAGCCGTTCTGAAACACTCTTTCTGTAGAAAATGCAAGTGGAGATTCGGAGCGCTAAGAGGGTAATAGTGGAAAAAGGAATGTCTCCAAATATAAACTACAGAGAATCATTCTGTGAAACTTCTTTCTGATCTGTGCATTCAGCTAACAGAGTTAAACCATACTTTTGATTGAGCAGATCTGAACACTCTTTCTGTAGAAAATGCAACTGGACCTTTGGAGCGCTAAGAGAGTAGTAGTGGAAAAAGGAATATATTCAAATATAAACTACACAGAAGCATTCTGTGAAACTTCTTTCTGATCTGAGCATTCAGCTAACAGAGTTAAACCATACTTTTGATTGAGCAGTTTTGAAACACTCTGTCTGTAGAAAATGCAACTGGACATTCGTAGCGCTAAGTGGGTAAGAGTGGAAAAAAGAATATGTTCAAATATAAACTACACAGAAGCATTGTATGAAACTTCTTTCTGTTCTGTGCATTCAACTAACAGAGTCGAACCTTACTTTTGATTGAGCCTTTCTGAAACACTCTTTCTGTAGAAACTGCAATTGGACATTCTGAGCGCTAAGAGGCCTATATTGGGAAAAATAATATCTTCAAATAAAAACTACACAGAAGCATTGTGTGAAACTTATTTCTGATATGTTCATTAAGCTAAAAGAGTTAAAACATACTTTTGATTGCGCAGTTCTGAACACTCTTTCTGTAGAAAATGCAAGTGGACATTCGGAGCGCTAAGAGGGTAATAGTGGAAAAAGGAATATATTCATATATAAACTACACAGTAGCATTCTGTGAAAATTCTTTCTGTTCTGTGCATTCAACTAACAGAGTTGAACCAGACTTTTGATTGAGCCGTTCTGAAACACTCTTTCTGTAGAAACTGCAATTGGACATGCTATGCGCTAAGAGGCCTACATTGGGAAAAAGAATATCTTAAAATAAAAACTACACAGATGCATTCTGTGAAACTTATTTCTGATCTGTAAATTCAGTTAACAGAGATAAAACATATTTTTGATTGAGCAGTTATGAAACACTCTTTTTGTAGAAAATGCAAGTGGAGATTCGGAGCGCTAAGAGGGTAATAGTGGAAAAAGGAATGTCTTCAAATATAAACTACACAGAATCATTCGGTGAAACTTCTTTCTGATCTGTGCATTCAGCTAACAGAGTTAAACCATAGTTTTGATTGAGCAGATCTGAACACTCTTTCTGTAGAAAATGCAACTGGACATTTGGAGCGCTAAGAGCGTAGTAGCGGAAAAAGGAATATATTCAAATATAAACTACACGGAAGCATTCTGTGAAACTTCTTTCTGATCTGAGCATTCAGCTAACAGAGGTAAACCATACTTTTGATTGAGCAGTTTTGAATCACTCTGTCTGTAGAAAATGCAACTGGACATTCGTAGCGCTAAGTGGGTAATAGTGGAAAAAAGAATATGTTCAAATATAAACTACACAGAAGCATTGTATGAAACTTCTTTCTGTTCTGTGCATTCAACTAACAGAGTTGAACCTTACTTTGGATTGAGCCGTTGGGAAACACTCTTTCTGTAGAAACTGCAATTGGACATTCTGAGCGCTAGGAGGCCTATATTGGGAAAAAGAATGTCTTCAAATAAAAACTACACAGAAGAATTGTGTGAAACTTTTTCTGTTCTGTTTGTTCAACTAAAAGAGTTGAACCTTAGTTTTGATTGAGCCGTTCTGAAACACTCTTTCTTTAGAAAATGCAAGTGGACATTCGGAGCGCTAAGAGGGTAATAGTGGAAAAAGGAATGTCTCCAAATATAAACTACACAGAATCATTCTGTGAAACATCTTTCTGATCTTTGCATTCAGCTAACAGAGTTAAACCATACTTTTGATTGAGCAGATCTGAACACTCTTTCTGTAGAAAATGCAACTGGACATTTGGAGCGCTAAGAGAGTAGTAGTGGAAAAAGGAATATATTCAAATATAAACTACACAGAAGCATTCTGTGAAACTTCTTTCTGATCTGAGCATTCAGCTAACAGAGTTAAACCATACTTTTGATTGAGCAGTTTTGAAACACTCTGTCTGTAGAAAATGCAACAGGACATTCGTAGCGCTAAGTGGGTAATAGTGGAAAAAAGAATATGTTCAAATATAAACTACACAGAAGCATTGTATGAAATATCTTTCTGTTCTGTGCATTCAACTAACAGAGTTGAACCTTATTTTTGATTGAGCCGTTCTGAAACACTCTTTCTGTAGAAACTGCAATTGGACATTCTGAGCGCTAAGAGGCCTATATTGGGAAAAAGAATGTCTACAAATAAAAACTACACCGAAGAATTGTGTGAAACTTCTTTCTGTTCTGTTTGTTCAACTAAAAGAGTTGAACCTTAGTTTTGATTGAGCCGTTCTGAAACACTCTTTCTGTAGAAAATGCAAGTGGAGATTCGGAGCGCTAAGAGAGTAATAGTGGAAAAAGGAATGTCTCCAAATATAAACTACACAGAATCATTCTGTGAAACTTTTCTGATCTGTGCATTCAGCTAACAGAGCTAAACCATACTTTTGATTGAGCAGATCTGAACACTCTTTCTGTAGAAAATGCAACTGGACATTTGGAGCGCTAAGAGAGTAGTAGTGGAAAAAGGAATATATTCAAATATAAACTACACAGAAGCATTCTGTGAAACTTCTATCTGATCTGAGCATTCAGCTAACAGAGTTAAACCATACTTTTGATTGAGCAGATTTGAAACACTCTGTCTGTACAAAATGCAACTGGATATTCGTAGCGCTAAGTGGGTAATAGTGGAAAAAAGAATATGTTCTAATATAAACTACACAGAAGCATTGTATGAAATTTCTTTCTGTTCTGTGCATTCAACTAACAGAGTTGAACCTTACTTTTGATTGAGCCTTTCTGAAACACTCTTTCTGTAGAAACTGCAATTGGACATTCTGAGCGCTAAGATGCCTCTATTGGGAAAAATAATATCTTCAAATAAAAACTACACAGAAGCATGGTGTGAAACTTATTTCTGATATGTTCATTAAGCTAACAGAGTTAAACCATACATTTGATTGCGCAGTTCTGAACACTCTTTCTGTAGAAAATGCAAGTGGACATTCGGAGCGCTAAGAGGGTAATAGTGGAAAAAGGAATATATTCAAATATAAACTACACAGTAGCATTCTGTGAAAATTCTTTCTGTTCTGTGCATTCAACTAACAGAGTTGAACCTTACTTGGATTGAGCCGTTCTGAAACACTCTTTCTGTAGAAACTGCAATTGGACATGCTAAGCGCTAAGAGGCCTACATTGGGAAAAAGAATATCTTCAAATAAAAACTACACAGATGCATTCTGTGAAACTTATTTCTGATCTGTAAATTCAGTTAACAGAGATAAAACATATTTTTGATTGAGCAGTTATGAAACACTCTTTTTGTAGAAAATGCAAGTGGAGATTCGGAGCGCTAAGTGGGTAATAGTGGAAAAAGGAATGTCTTCAAATATAAACTACACAGAATATTCGGTGAAACTTCTTTCTGATCTGTGCATTCAGCTAACAGAGTTAAACCATACTTTTCATTGAGCAGATCTGAACACACTTTCTGTAGAAAATGCAACTGGACATTTGGAGCGCTAAGAGCGTAGTAGTGGAAAAAGGAATATATTCAAATATAAACTACACAGAAGCATTCTGTGAAACTTCTTTCTGATCTGAGCATTCAGCTAACAGAGTTAAACCATACTTTTGATTGAGCAGTTTTGAAACACTCTGTCTGTAGAAAATGCAACTGGACATTCGTAGCGCTAAGTGGGTAATAGTGGAAAAAAGAATATGTTCAAATATAAACTACACAGAAGCATTGTATGAAACTTCTTTCTGTTCTGTGCATTCAACTAACAGAGTTGAACCTTACTTTTGATTGAGCCTTTGTGAAACACTCTTTCTGTAGAAACTGCAATTGGACATTCTGAGCGCTAGGAGGCCTATATTGGGAAAAAGAATGTCTACAAATAAAAACTACACAGAAGAATTGTGTGAAACTTCTTCCTGTTCTGTTTGTTCAACTAAATGAGTTGAAACTTAGTTTTGATTGAGCCGTTCTGAAACACTCTTTCTGTAGAAAATGCAAGTGGAGATTCGGAGCGCTAAGAGGGTAATAGTGGAAAAAGGAATGTCTCCAAATATAAACTACACAGAATCATTCTGTGAAACTTCTTTCTGATCTGTGCATTCAGCTAACAGAGTTAAACCATACTTTTGATTCAGCAGATCTGAACACTCTTTCTGTAGAAAATGCAACTGGACATTTGGAGCGCTAAGAGAGTAGTAGTGGAAAAAGGAATATATTCAAATATAAACTACACAGAAGCATTCTGTGAAACTTCTTTCTGATCTGAGCATTCAGCTAACAGAGTTAAACCATACTTTTGATTGAGCAGTTTTGAAACACTCTGTCTGTAGAAAATGCAACTGGACATTCGTAGCGCTAAGTGGGTAATAGTGGAAAAAAGAATATGTTCAAATATAAACTACACAGAAGCATTGTATGAAACTTCTTTCTGTTCTGTGCATTCAACTAGCAGAGTTGAACCTTACTTTTGATTGAGCCGTTCTGAAACACTCTTTCTGTAGAAACTGCAATTGGACATTCTGAGCACTAAGAGGCCTATATTGGGTAAAAGAATGTCTACAAATAAAAACTACACAGAAGAATCGTGTGAAACTTCTTTCTGTTCTGTTTGTTCAACTAAAAGAGTTGAACCTTAGTTTTGATTGAGCCGTTCTGAAACACTCTTTCTGTAGAAAATGCAAGTGGAGATTCGGAGCGCTAAGAGGGTAATAGTGGAAAAAGGAATGTCTCCAAATATAAACTACACAGAATCATTCTGTGAAACTTTTCTGATCTGTGCATTCAGCTAACAGAGTTAAACCATACTTTTGATTGAGCAGATCTGAACACTCTTTCTGTAGAAAATGCAACTGGACATTTGGAGCGCTAAGAGAGTAGTAGTGGAAAAAGGAATATATTCAAATATAAACTACACAGAAGCATTCTGTGAAACTTCTTTCTGATCTGAGCATTCAGCTAACAGAGTTAAACCATACTTTTGATTGAGCAGATTTGAAACACTCTGTCTGTACAAAATGCAACTGGACATTCGTAGCGCTAAGTGGGTAATAGTCGAAAAAATAATATGTTCAAATATAAACTACAGAGAAGCATTGTATGAAATTTCTTTCTGTTCTGTGCATTCAACTAACAGAGTTGAACCTTACTTTTGATTGAGCCTTTCTGAAACACTCTTTCTGTAGAAACTGCAATTGGACATTCTGAGCGCTAAGATGCCTCTATTGGGAAAAATAATATCTTCAAATAAAAACTACACAGAAGCATTGTGTGAAACTTATTTCTGATATGTTCATTAAGCTAACAGAGTTAAACCATACTTTTGATTGCGCAGTTCTGAACACTCTTTCTGTAGAAAATGCTAGTGGACATTCGGAGCGCTAAGAGGGTAATAGTGGAAAAAGGAATATATTCAAATATAAACTACACAGTAGCATTCTGTGAAAATTCTTTCTGTTCTGTGCATTCAACTAACAGAGTTGAACCTTACTTTGATTGAGCCGTTCTGAAACACTCTTTCTGTAGAAACTGCAATTGGACATGCTAAGCGCTAAGAGGCCTACATTGGGAAAAAGAATATCTTCAAATAAAAACTACACAGATGCATTCTGTGAAACTTATTTCTGATCTGTAAATTCAGTTAACAGAGATAAAACATATTTTTGATTGAGCAGTTATGAAACACTCTTTTTGTAGAAAATGCAAGTGGAGATTCGGAGCGCTAAGAGGGTAATAGTGGAAAAAGGAATGTCTTCAAATATAAACTACACAGAATATTCGGTGAAACTTCTTTCTGATCTGTGCATTCAGCTAACAGAGTTAAACCATACTTTTGATTGAGCAGATCTGAACACTCTTTCTGTAGAAAATGCAACTGGACATTTGGAGCGCTAAGAGAGTAGTAGTGGAAAAAGGAATATATTCAAATATAAACTACACAGAAGCATTCTGTGAAACTTCTTTCTGATCTGAGCATTCAGCTAACAGAGGTAAACCATACTTTTGATTGAGCAGTTTTGAAACACTCTGTCTGTAGAAAATGCAACTGGACATTCGTAGCGCTAAGTGGGTAATAGTGGAAAAAAGAATATGTTCAAATATAAACTACACAGAAGCATTGTATGAAACTTCTTTCTGTTCTGTGCATTCAACTAACAGAGTTGAACCTTACTTTGGATTGAGCCGTTGGGAAACACTCTTTCTTTAGAAACTGCAATTGGACATTCTGAGCGCTAGGAGGCCTATATTGGGAAAAAGAATGTCTTCAAATAAAAACTACACAGAAGAATTGTGTGAAACTTCTTTCTGTTCTGTTTGTTCAACTAAAAGAGTTGAACCTTAGTTTTGATTGAGCCGTTCTGAAACACTCTTTCTTTAGAAAATGCAAGTGGACATTCGGAGCGCTAAGAGGGTAATAGTGGAAAAAGGAATGTCTCCAAATATAAACTACACAGAATCATTCTGTGAAACATCTTTCTGATCTTTGCATTCAGCTAACAGAGTTAAACCATACTTTTGATTGAGCAGATCTGAACACTCTTTCTGTAGAAAATGCAACTGGACATTTGGAGCGCTAAGAGAGTAGTAGTGGAAAACGGAATATATTCAAATATAAACTACACAGAAGCATTCTGTGAAACTTCTTTCTGATCTGAGCATTCAGCTAACAGAATTAAACCATACTTTTGATTGAGCAGTTTTGAAACACTCTGTCTGTAGAAAATGCAACAGGACATTCGTAGCGCTAAGTGGGTAATAGTGGAAAAAAGAATATGTTCAAATATAAACTACACAGAAGCATTGTATGAAACATCTTTCTGTTCTGTGCATTCAACTAACAGAGTTGAACGTTACTTTTGATTGAGCCGTTCTGAAACACTCTTTCTGTAGAAACTGCAATTGGACATTCTGAGCGCTAAGAGGCCTATATTGGGAAAAAGAATGTCTACAAATAAAAACTACACCGAAGAATTGTGTGAAACTTCTTTCTGTTCTGTTTGTTCAACTAAAAGTGTTGAACCTTAGTTTTGATTGAGCCGTTCTGAAACACTCTTTCTGTAGAAAATGCAAGTGGAGATTCGGAGCGCTAAGAGAGTAATAGTGGAAAAAGGAATGTCTCCAAATATAAACTACACAGAATCATTCTGTGAAACTTTTCTGATCTGTGCATTCAGCTAACAGAGTTAAACCATACTTTTGATTGAGCAGATCTGAACACTCTTTCTGTAGAAAATGCAACTGGACATTTGGAGCGCTAAGAGAGTAGTAGTGGAAAAAGGAATATATTCAAATATAAACTACACAGAAGCATTCTGTGAAACTTCTTTCTGATCTGAGCATTCAGCTAACAGAGTTAAACCATACTTTTGATTGAGCAGATTTGAAACACTCTGTCTGTAGAAAATGCAACTGGACATTCGTAGCGCTAAGTGGGTAATAGTGGAAAAAAGAATATGTTCAAATATAAACTACACAGAAGCATTGTATGAAACTTCTTTCTGTTCTGTGCATTCAACTAACAGAGTTGAACCTTACTTTTGATTGAGCCTTTGTGAAACACTCTTTCTGTAGAAACTGCAATTGGACATTCTGAGCGCTAGGAGGCCTATATTGGGAAAAAGAATGTCTACAAATAAAAACTACACAGAAGAATTGTGTGAAACTTCTTCCTGTTCTGTTTGTTCAACTAAAAGAGTTGAAACTTAGTTTTGATTGAGCCGTTCTGAAACACTCTTTCTGTAGAAAATGCAAGTGGAGATTCGGAGCGCTAAGAGGGTAATAGTGGAAAAAGGAATGTCTCCAAATATAAACTACACAGAATCATTCTGTGAAACTTCTTTCTGATCTGTGCATTCAGCTAACAGAGTTAAACCATACTTTTGATTGAGCAGATCTGAACACTCTTTCTGTAGAAAATGCAACTGGACATTTGGAGCGCTAAGAGAGTAGTAGTGGAAAAAGGAATATATTCAAATATAAACTACACAGAAGCATTCTGTGAAACTTCTTTCTGATCTGAGCATTCAGCTAACAGAGTTAAACCATACTTTTGATTGAGCAGTTTTGAAACACTCTGTCTGTAGAAAATGCAACTGGACATTCGTAGCGCTAAGTGGGTAATAGTGGAAAAAAGAATATGTTCAAATATAAACTACACAGAAGCATTGTATGAAACTTCTTTCTGTTCTGTGCATTCAACTAGCAGAGTTGAACCTTACTTTTGATTGAGCCGTTCTGAAACACTCTTTCTGTAGAAACTGCAATTGGACATTCTGAGCACTAAGAGGCCTATATTGGGTAAAAGAATGTCTACAAATAAAAACTACACAGAAGAATCGTGTGAAACTTCTTTCTGTTCTGTTTGTTCAACTAAAAGAGTTGAACCTTAGTTTTGATTGAGCCGTTCTGAAACACTCTTTCTGTAGAAAATGCAAGTGGAGATTCGGAGCGCTAAGAGGGTAATAGTGGAAAAAGGAATGTCTCCAAATATAAACTACACAGAATCATTCTGTGAAACTTTTCTGATCTGTGCATTCAGCTAACAGAGTTAAACCATACTTTTGATTGAGCAGATCTGAACACTCTTTCTGTAGAAAATGCAACTGGACATTTGGAGCGCTAAGAGAGTAGTAGTGGAAAAAGGAATATATTCAAATATAAACTACACAGAAGCATTCTGTGAAACTTCTTTCTGATCTGAGCATTCAGCTAACAGAGTTAAACCATACTTTTGATTGAGCAGATTTGAAACACTCTGTCTGTACAAAATGCAACTGGACATTCGTAGCGCTAAGTGGGTAATAGTCGAAAAAATAATATGTTCAAATATAAACTACAGAGAAGCATTGTATGAAATTTCTTTCTGTTCTGTGCATTCAACTAACAGAGTTGAACCTTACTTTTGATTGAGCCTTTCTGAAACACTCTTTCTGTAGAAACTGCAATTGGACATTCTGAGCGCTAAGATGCCTCTATTGGGAAAAATAATATCTTCAAATAAAAACTACACAGAAGCATTGTGTGAAACTTATTTCTGATATGTTCATTAAGCTAACAGAGTTAAACCATACTTTTGATTGCGCAGTTCTGAACACTCTTTCTGTAGAAAATGCTAGTGGACATTCGGAGCGCTAAGAGGGTAATAGTGGAAAAAGGAATATATTCAAATATAAACTACACAGTAGCATTCTGTGAAAATTCTTTCTGTTCTGTGCATTCAACTAACAGAGTTGAACCTTACTTTGATTGAGCCGTTCTGAAACACTCTTTCTGTAGAAACTGCAATTGGACATGCTAAGCGCTAAGAGGCCTACATTGGGAAAAAGAATATCTTCAAATAAAAACTACACAGATGCATTCTGTGAAACTTATTTCTGATCTGTAAATTCAGTTAACAGAGATAAAACATATTTTTGATTGAGCAGTTATGAAACACTCTTTTTGTAGAAAATGCAAGTGGAGATTCGGAGCGCTAAGAGGGTAATAGTGGAAAAAGGAATGTCTTCAAATATAAACTACACAGAATATTCGGTGAAACTTCTTTCTGATCTGTGCATTCAGCTAACAGAGTTAAACCATACTTTTGATTGAGCAGATCTGAACACTCTTTCTGTAGAAAATGCAACTGGACATTTGGAGCGCTAAGAGAGTAGTAGTGGAAAAAGGAATATATTCAAATATAAACTACACAGAAGCATTCTGTGAAACTTCTTTCTGATCTGAGCATTCAGCTAACAGAGGTAAACCATACTTTTGATTGAGCAGTTTTGAAACACTCTGTCTGTAGAAAATGCAACTGGACATTCGTAGCGCTAAGTGGGTAATAGTGGAAAAAAGAATATGTTCAAATATAAACTACACAGAAGCATTGTATGAAACTTCTTTCTGTTCTGTGCATTCAACTAACAGAGTTGAACCTTACTTTGGATTGAGCCGTTGGGAAACACTCTTTCTTTAGAAACTGCAATTGGACATTCTGAGCGCTAGGAGGCCTATATTGGGAAAAAGAATGTCTTCAAATAAAAACTACACAGAAGAATTGTGTGAAACTTCTTTCTGTTCTGTTTGTTCAACTAAAAGAGTTGAACCTTAGTTTTGATTGAGCCGTTCTGAAACACTCTTTCTTTAGAAAATGCAAGTGGACATTCGGAGCGCTAAGAGGGTAATAGTGGAAAAAGGAATGTCTCCAAATATAAACTACACAGAATCATTCTGTGAAACATCTTTCTGATCTTTGCATTCAGCTAACAGAGTTAAACCATACTTTTGATTGAGCAGATCTGAACACTCTTTCTGTAGAAAATGCAACTGGACATTTGGAGCGCTAAGAGAGTAGTAGTGGAAAAAGGAATATATTCAAATATAAACTACACAGAAGCATTCTGTGAAACTTCTTTCTGATCTGAGCATTCAGCTAACAGAATTAAACCATACTTTTGATTGAGCAGTTTTGAAACACTCTGTCTGTAGAAAATGCAACAGGACATTCGTAGCGCTAAGTGGGTAATAGTGGAAAAAAGAATATGTTCAAATATAAACTACACAGAAGCATTGTATGAAACATCTTTCTGTTCTGTGCATTCAACTAACAGAGTTGAACGTTACTTTTGATTGAGCCGTTCTGAAACACTCTTTCTGTAGAAACTGCAATTGGACATTCTGAGCGCTAAGAGGCCTATATTGGGAAAAAGAATGTCTACAAATAAAAACTACACCGAAGAATTGTGTGAAACTTCTTTCTGTTCTGTTTGTTCAACTAAAAGTGTTGAACCTTAGTTTTGATTGAGCCGTTCTGAAACACTCTTTCTGTAGAAAATGCAAGTGGAGATTCGGAGCGCTAAGAGAGTAATAGTGGAAAAAGGAATGTCTCCAAATATAAACTACACAGAATCATTCTGTGAAACTTTTCTGATCTGTGCATTCAGCTAACAGAGTTAAACCATACTTTTGATTGAGCAGATCTGAACACTCTTTCTGTAGAAAATGCAACTGGACATTTGGAGCGCTAAGAGAGTAGTAGTGGAAAAAGGAATATATTCAAATATAAACTACACAGAAGCATTCTGTGAAACTTCTTTCTGATCTGAGCATTCAGCTAACAGAGTTAAACCATACTTTTGATTGAGCAGATTTGAAACACTCTGTCTGTACAAAATGCAACTGGACATTCGTAGCGCTAAGTGGGTAATAGTGGAAAAAAGAATATGTTCAAATATAAACTACACAGAAGCATTGTATGAAATTTCTTTCTGTTCTGTGCATTCAACTAACAGAGTTGAACCTTACTTTTGATTGAGCCTTTCTGAAACACTCTTTCTGTAGAAACTGCAATTGGACATTCTGAGGGCTAAGATGCCTCTATTGGGAAAAATAATATCTTCAAATAAAAACTACACAGAAGCATTGTGTGAAACTTATTTCTGATATGTTCATTAAGCTAACAGAGTTAAACCATACATTTGATTGCGCAGTTTTGAACACTCTTTCTGTAGAAAATGCAAGTGGACATTTGGAGCGCTAAGAGGGTAATAGTGGAAAAAGGAATATATTCAAATATAAACTACACAGTAGCATTCTGTGAAAATTCTTTCTGTTCTGTGCATTCAACTAACAGAGTTGAACCTTACTTGGATTGAGCCGTTCTGAAACACTCTTTCTGTAGAAACTGCAATTGGACATGCTAAGCGCTAAGAGGCCTACATTGGGAAAAAGAATATCTTCAAATAAAAACTACACAGATGCATTCTGTGAAACTTATTTCTGATCTGTAAATTCAGTTAACAGAGATAAAACATATTTTTGATTGAGCAGTTATGAAACACTCTTTTTGTAGAAAATGCAAGTGGAGATTCGGAGCGCTAAGTGGGTAATAGTGGAAAAAGGAATGTCTTCAAATATAAACTACACAGAATATTCGGTGAAACTTCTTTCTGATCTGAGCATTCAGCTAACAGAGTTAAACCATACTTTTGATTGAGCAGTTTTGAAACACTCTGTCTGTAGAAAATGCAACTGGACATTCGTAGCGCTAAGTGGGTAATAGTGGAAAAAAGAATATGTTCAAATATAAACTACACAGAAGCATTGTATGAAACTTCTTTCTGTTCTGTGCATTCAACTAACAGAGTTGAACCTTACTTTTGATTGAGCCTTTGTGAAACACTCTTTCTGTAGAAACTGCAATTGGACATTCTGAGCGCTAGGAGGCCTATATTGGGAAAAAGAATGTCTACAAATAAAAACTACACAGAAGAATTGTGTGAAACTTCTTCCTGTTCTGTTTGTTCAACTAAAAGAGTTGAAACTTAGTTTTGATTGAGCCGTTCTGAAACACTCTTTCTGTAGAAAATGCAAGTGGAGATTCGGAGCGCTAAGAGGTTAATAGTGGAAAAAGGAATGTCTCCAAATATAAACTACACAGAATCATTCTGTGAAACTTCTTTCTGATCTGTGCATTCAGCTAACAGAGTTAAACCATACTTTTGATTGAGCAGATCTGAACACTCTTTCTGTAGAAAATGCAACTGGACATTTGGAGCGCTAAGAGAGTAGTAGTGGAAAAAGGAATATATTCAAATATAAACTACACAGAAGCATTCTGTGAAACTTCTTTCTGATCTGAGCATTCAGCTAACAGAGTTAAACCATACTTTTGATTGAGCAGTTTTGAAACACTCTGTCTGTAGAAAATGCAACTGGACATTCGTAGCGCTAAGTGGGTAATAGTGGAAAAAAGAATATGTTCAAATATAAACTACACAGAAGCATTGTATGAAACTTCTTTCTGTTCTGTGCATTCAACTAGCAGAGTTGAACCTTACTTTTGATTGAGCCGTTCTGAAACACTCTTTCTGTAGAAACTGCAATTGGACATTCTGAGCACTAAGAGGCCTATATTGGGTAAAAGAATGTCTACAAATAAAAACTACACAGAAGAATCGTGTGAAACTTCTTTCTGTTCTGTTTGTTCAACTAAAAGAGTTGAACCTTAGTTTTGATTGAGCCGTTCTGAAACACTCTTTCTGTAGAAAATGCAAGTGGAGATTCGGAGCGCTAAGAGGGTAATAGTGGAAAAAGGAATGTCTCCAAATATAAACTACACAGAATCATTCTGTGAAACTTTTCTGATCTGTGCATTCAGCTAACAGAGTTAAACCATACTTTTGATTGAGCAGATCTGAACACTCTTTCTGTAGAAAATGCAACTGGACATTTGGAGCGCTAAGAGAGTAGTAGTGGAAAAAGGAATATATTCAAATATAAACTACACAGAAGCATTCTGTGAAACTTCTTTCTGATCTGAGCATTCAGCTAACAGAGTTAAACCATACTTTTGATTGAGCAGATTTGAAACACTCTGTCTGTACAAAATGCAACTGGACATTCGTAGTGCTAAGTGGGTAATAGTGGAAAAAAGAATATGTTCAAATATATACTACACAGAAGCATTGTATGAAATTTCTTTCTGTTCTGTGCATTCAACTAACAGAGTTGAACCTTACTTTTGATTGAGCCTTTCTGAAACACTCTTTCTGTAGAAACTGCAATTGGACATTCTGAGCGCTAAGATGCCTCTATTGGGAAAAATGATATCTTCAAATAAAAACTACACAGAAGCATTGTGTGAAACTTATTTCTGATATGTTCATTAAGCTAACAGAGTTAAACCATACTTTTGATTGCGCAGTTCTGAACACTCTTTCTGTAGAAAATGCAAGTGGACATTCGGAGCGCTAAGAGGGTAATAGTGGAAAAAGGAATATATTCAAATATAAACTACACAGTAGCATTCTGTGAAAATTCTTTCTGTTCTGTGCATTCAACTAACAGAGTTGAACCTTACTTTGATTGAGCCGTTCTGAAACACTCTTTCTGTAGAAACTG
Source organism: Symphalangus syndactylus (assembly GCF_028878055.3). Taxonomy (NCBI): domain Eukaryota; kingdom Metazoa; phylum Chordata; class Mammalia; order Primates; family Hylobatidae; genus Symphalangus; species Symphalangus syndactylus. The sequence goes on along the minus strand of NC_072445.2, from coordinate 3,966,656 downwards.
CAATTGGACATGCTAAGCGCTAAGAGGCCTACATTGGGAAAAAGAATATCTTCAAATAAAAACTACACAGATGCATTCTGTGAAACTTATTTCTGATCTGTAAATTCAGTTAACAGAGATAAAACATATTTTTGATTGAGCAGTTATGAAACACTCTTTTTGTAGAAAATGCAAGTGGAGATTCGGAGCGCTAAGTGGGTAATAGTGGAAAAAGGAATGTCTTCAAATATAAACTACACAGAATATTCGGTGAAACTTCTTTCTGATCTGTGCATTCAGCTAACAGAGTTAAACCATACTTTTCATTGAGCAGATCTGAACACACTTTCTGTAGAAAATGCAACTGGACATTTGGAGCGCTAAGAGCGTAGTAGTGGAAAAAGGAATATATTCAAATATAAACTACACAGAAGCATTCTGTGAAACTTCTTTCTGATCTGAGCATTCAGCTAACAGAGTTAAACCATACTTTTGATTGAGCAGTTTTGAAACACTCTGTCTGTAGAAAATGCAACTGGACATTCGTAGCGCTAAGTGGGTAATAGTGGAAAAAAGAATATGTTCAAATATAAACTACACAGAAGCATTGTATGAAACTTCTTTCTGTTCTGTGCATTCAACTAACAGAGTTGAACCTTACTTTTGATTGAGCCTTTGTGAAACACTCTTTCTGTAGAAACTGCAATTGGACATTCTGAGCGCTAGGAGGCCTATATTGGGAAAAAGAATGTCTACAAATAAAAACTACACAGAAGAATTGTGTGAAACTTCTTCCTGTTCTGTTTGTTCAACTAAAAGAGTTGAAACTTAGTTTTGATTGAGCCGTTCTGAAACACTCTTTCTGTAGAAAATGCAAGTGGAGATTCGGAGCGCTAAGAGGGTAATAGTGGAAAAAGGAATGTCTCCAAATATAAACTACACAGAATCATTCTGTGAAACTTCTTTCTGATCTGTGCATTCAGCTAACAGAGTTAAACCATACTTTTGATTGAGCAGATCTGAACACTCTTTCTGTAGAAAATGCAACTGGACATTTGGAGCGCTAAGAGAGTAGTAGTGGAAAAAGGAATATATTCAAATATAAACTACACAGAAGCATTCTGTGAAACTTCTTTCTGATCTGAGCATTCAGCTAACAGAGTTAAACCATACTTTTGATTGAGCAGTTTTGAAACACTCTGTCTGTAGAAAATGCAACTGGACATTCTTAGCGCTAAGTGGGTAATAGTGGAAAAAAGAATATGTTCAAATATAAACTACACAGAAGCATTGTATGAAACTTCTTTCTCTTCTGTGCATTCAACTAGCAGAGTTGAACCTTACTTTTGATTGAGCCGTTCTGAAACACTCTTTCTGTAGAAACTGCAATTGGACATTCTGAGCACTAAGAGGCCTATATTGGGTAAAAGAATGTCTACAAATAAAAACTACACAGAAGAATCGTGTGAAACTTCTTTCTGTTCTGTTTGTTCAACTAAAAGAGTTGAACCTTAGTTTTGATTGAGCCGTTCTGAAACACTCTTTCTGTAGAAAATGCAAGTGGAGATTCGGAGCGCTAAGAGGGTAATAGTGGAAAAAGGAATGTCTCCAAATATAAACTACACAGAATCATTCTGTGAAACTTTTCTGATCTGTGCATTCAGCTAACAGAGTTAAACCATACTTTTGATTGAGCAGATCTGAACACTCTTTCTGTAGAAAATGCAACTGGACATTTGGAGCGCTAAGAGAGTAGTAGTGGAAAAAGGAATATATTCAAATATAAACTACACAGAAGCATTCTGTGAAACTTCTTTCTGATCTGAGCATTCAGCTAACAGAGTTAAACCATACTTTTGATTGAGCAGATTTGAAACACTCTGTCTGTACAAAATGCAACTGGACATTCGTAGCGCTAAGTGGGTAATAGTGGAAAAAAGAATATGTTCAAATATATACTACACAGAAGCATTGTATGAAATTTCTTTCTGTTCTGTGCATTCAACTAACAGAGTTGAACCTTACTTTTGATTGAGCCTTTCTGAAACACTCTTTCTGTAGAAACTGCAATTGGACATTCTGAGCGCTAAGATGCCTCTATTGGGAAAAATGATATCTTCAAATAAAAACTACACAGAAGCATTGTGTGAAACTTATTTCTGATATGTTCATTAAGCTAACAGAGTTAAACCATACTTTTGATTGCGCAGTTCTGAACACTCTTTCTGTAGAAAATGCAAGTGGACATTCGGAGCGCTAAGAGGGTAATAGTGGAAAAAGGAATATATTCAAATATAAACTACACAGTAGCATTCTGTGAAAATTCTTTCTGTTCTGTGCATTCAACTAACAGAGTTGAACCTTACTTTGATTGAGCCGTTCTGAAACACTCTTTCTGTAGAAACTGCAATTGGACATGCTAAGCGCTAAGAGGCCTACATTGGGAAAAAGAATATCTTCAAATAAAAACTACACAGATGCATTCTGTGAAACTTATTTCTGATCTGTAAATTCAGTTAACAGAGATAAAACATATTTTTGATTGAGCAGTTATGAAACACTCTTTTTGTAGAAAATGCAAGTGGAGATTCGGAGTGCTAAGAGGGTAATAGTGGAAAAAGGAATGTCTTCAAATATAAACTACACAGAATATTCGGTGAAACTTCTTTCTGATCTGTGCATTCAGCTAACAGAGTTAAACCATACTTTTCATTGAGCAGATCTGAACACTCTTTCTGTAGAAAATGCAACTGGACATTTGGAGCGCTAAGAGCGTAGTAGTGGAAAAAGGAATATATTCAAATATAAACTACACAGAAGCATTCTGTGAAACTTCTTTCTGATCTGAGCATTCAGCTAACAGAGTTAAACCATACTTTTGATTGAGCAGTTTTGAAACACTCTGTCTGTAGAAAATGCAACTGGACATTCGTAGCGCTAAGTGGGTAATAGTGGAAAAAAGAATATGTTCAAATATAAACTACACAGAAGCATTGTATGAAACTTCTTTCTGTTCTGTGCATTCAACTAACAGAGTTGAACCTTACTTTTGATTGAGCCTTTGTGAAACACTCTTTCTGTAGAAACTGCAATTGGACATTCTGAGCGCTAGGAGGCCTATATTGGGAAAAAGAATGTCTACAATAAAAACTACACAGAAGAATTGTGTGAAACTTCTTTCTGTTCTGTTTGTTCAACTAAAAGAGTTGAACCTTAGTTTTGATTGAGCCGTTCTGAAACACTCTTTCTGTAGAAAATGCAAGTGGAGATTCGGAGCGCTAAGAGGGTAATAGTGGAAAAAGGAATGTCTCCAAATATAAACTACACAGAATCATTCTGTGAAACTTCTTTCTGATCTGTGCATTCAGCTAACAGAGTTAAACCATACTTTTGATTGAGCAGATCTGAACACTCTTTCTGTAGAAAATGCAACTGGACATTTGGAGCGCTAAGAGAGTAGTAGTGGAAAAAGGAATATATTCAAATATAAACTACACAGAAGCATTCTGTGAAACTTCTTTCTGATCTGAGCATTCAGCTAACAGAGTTAAACCATACTTTTGATTGAGCAGTTTTGAAACACTCTGTCTGTAGAAAATGCAACTGGACATTCGTAGCGCTAAGTGGGTAATAGTGGAAAAAAGAATATGTTCAAATATAAACTACACAGAAGCATTGTATGAAACTTCTTTCTGTTCTGTGCATTCAACTAACAGAGTTGAACCTTACTTTTGATTGAGCCTTTCTGAAACACTCTTTCTGTAGAAACTGCAATTGGACATTCTGAGCGCTAAGAGGCCTATATTGGGAAAAATAATATCTTCAAATAAAAACTACACAGAAGCATTGTGTGAAACTTATTTCTGATATGTTCATTAAGCTAACAGAGTTAAAATATACTTTTGATTGCGCAGTTCTGAACACTCTTTCTGTAGAAAATGCAAGTGGACATTCGGAGCGCTAAGAGGGTAATAGTGGAAAAAGGAATATATTCAAATATAAACTACATAGTAGCATTCTGTGAAAATTCTTTCTGTTCTGTGCATTCAACTAACAGAGTTGAACCTTACTTTTGAATGAGCCTTTCTGAAACACTCTTTCTGTAGAAACTGCAATTGGACATTCTGAGCGCTAAGAGGCCTATATTGGGAAAAATAATATCTTCAAATAAAAACTACACAGAAGAATTGTGTGACACTTATTTCTGATATGTTCATTAAGCTAACAGAGTTAAACCATACTTTTGATTGCGCAGTTCTGAACTCTCCTTCTGTAGAAAATGCAAGTGGTCATTCGGAGCGCTAAGAGGGTAATAGTGGAAAAAGGAATATATTCAAATATAAACTACACAGTAGCATTCTGTGAAAATTCTTTCTGTTCTGTGCATTCAACTAACAGAGTTGAACCTTACTTTTGATTGAGCCGTTCTGAAACACTCTTTCTGTAGAAACTGCAATTGGACATGCTAAGCGCTAAGAGGTCTATATTGGGAAAAAGAATATCTTCAAATAAAAACTACACAGATGCATTCTGTGAAACTTATTTCTGATCTGTAAATTCAGTTAACAGAGATAAATCATATTTTTGATTGAGCCGTTCTGAAACACTCTTTCTGTAGAAAATGCAAGTGGAGATTCGGAGCGCTAAGAGGGTAATAGTGGAAAAAGGAATGTCTCCAAATATAAACTACACAGAATCATTCTGTGAAACTTCTTTCTGATCTGTGCATTCAGCTAACAGAGTTAAACCATACTTTTGATTGAGCAGATCTGAACACTCTTTCTGTAGAAAATGCAACTGGACATTTGGAGCGCTAAGAGAGTAGTAGTGGAAAAAGGAATATATTCAAATATAAACTACACAGAAGCATTCTGTGAAACTTCTTTCTGATCTGAGCATTCAGCTAACAGAGTTAAACCATACTTTTGATTGAGCAGTTTTGAAACACTCTGTCTGTAGAAAATGCAACTGGACATTCTTAGCGCTAAGTGGGTAATAGTGGAAAAAAGAATATGTTCAAATATAAACTACACAGAATCATTGTATGAAACTTCTTTCTCTTCTGTGCATTCAACTAGCAGAGTTGAACCTTACTTTTGATTGAGCCGTTCTGAAACACTCTTTCTGTAGAAACTGCAATTGGACATTCTGAGCACTAAGAGGCCTATATTGGGTAAAAGAATGTCTACAAATAAAAACTACACAGAAGAATCGTGTGAAACTTCTTTCTGTTCTGTTTGTTCAACTAAAAGAGTTGAACCTTAGTTTTGATTGAGCCGTTCTGAAACACTCTTTCTGTAGAAAATGCAAGTGGAGATTCGGAGCGCTAAGAGGGTAATAGTGGAAAAAGGAATGTCTCCAAATATAAACTACACAGAATCATTCTGTGAAACTTTTCTGATCTGTGCATTCAGCTAACAGAGTTAAACCATACTTTTGATTGAGCAGATCTGAACACTCTTTCTGTAGAAAATGCAACTGGACATTTGGAGCGCTAAGAGAGTAGTAGTGGAAAAAGGAATATATTCAAATATAAACTACACAGAAGCATTCTGTGAAACTTCTTTCTGATCTGAGCATTCAGCTAACAGAGTTAAACCATACTTTTGATTGAGCAGATTTGAAACACTCTGTCTGTAGAAAATGCAACTGGACATTCGTAGCGCTAAGTGGGTAATAGTGGAAAAAAGAATATGTTCAAATATATACTACACAGAAGCATTGTATGAAATTTCTTTCTGTTCTGTGCATTCAACTAACAGAGTTGAACCTTAATTTTGATTGAGCCTTTCTGAAACACTCTTTCTGTAGAAACTGCAATTGGACATTCTGAGCGCTAAGATGCCTCTATTGGGAAAAATGATATCTTCAAATAAAAACTACACAGAAGCATTGTGTGAAACTTATTTCTGATATGTTCATTAAGCTAACAGAGTTAAACCATACTTTTGATTGCGCAGTTCTGAACACTCTTTCTGTAGAAAATGCAAGTGGACATTCGGAGCGCTAAGAGGGTAATAGTGGAAAAAGGAATATATTCAAATATAAACTACACAGTAGCATTCTGTGAAAATTCTTTCTGTTCTGTGCATTCAACTAACAGAGTTGAACCTTACTTTGATTGAGCCGTTCTGAAACACTCTTTCTGTAGAAACTGCAATTGGACATGCTAAGCGCTAAGAGGCCTACATTGGGAAAAAGAATATCTTCAAATAAAAACTACACAGATGCATTCTGTGAAACTTATTTCTGATCTGTAAATTCAGTTAACAGAGATAAAACATATTTTTGATTGAGCAGTTATGAAACACTCTTTTTGTAGAAAATGCAAGTGGAGATTCGGAGCGCTAAGAGGGTAATAGTGGAAAAAGGAATGTCTTCAAATATAAACTACACAGAATATTCGGTGAAACTTCTTTCTGATCTGTGCATTCAGCTAACAGAGTTAAACCATACTTTTCATTGAGCAGATCTGAACACTCTTTCTGTAGAAAATGCAACTGGACATTTGGAGCGCTAAGAGCGTAGTAGTGGAAAAAGGAATATATTCAAATAAAAACTACACAGAAGCATTCTGTGAAACTTCTTTCTGATCTGAGCATTCAGCTAACAGAGTTAAACCATACTTTTGATTGAGCAGTTTTGAAACACTCTGTCTGTAGAAAATGCAACTGGACATTCGTAGCGCTAAGTGGGTAATAGTGGAAAAAAGAATATGTTCAAATATAAACTACACAGAAGCATTGTATGAAACTTCTTTCTGTTCTGTGCATTCAACTAACAGAGTTGAACCTTACTTTTGATTGAGCCTTTGTGAAACACTCTTTCTGTAGAAACTGCAATTGGACATTCTGAGCGCTAGGAGGCCTATATTGGGAAAAAGAATGTCTACAAATAAAAACTACACAGAAGAATTGTGTGAAACTTCTTCCTGTTCTGTTTGTTCAACTAAAAGAGTTGAAACTTAGTTTTGATTGAGCCGTTCTGAAACACTCTTTCTGTAGAAAATGCAAGTGGAGATTCGGAGCGCTAAGAGGGTAATAGTGGAAAAAGGAATGTCTCCAAATATAAACTACACAGAATCATTCTGTGAAACTTCTTTCTGATCTGTGCATTCAGCTAACAGAGTTAAACCATACTTTTGATTGAGCAGATCTGAACACTCTTTCTGTAGAAAATGCAACTGGACATTTGGAGCGCTAAGAGAGTAGTAGTGGAAAAAGGAATATATTCAAATATAAACTACACAGAAGCATTCTGTGAAACTTCTTTCTGATCTGAGCATTCAGCTAACAGAGTTAAACCATACTTTTGATTGAGCAGTTTTGAAACACTCTGTCTGTAGAAAATGCAACTGGACATTCGTAGCGCTAAGTGGGTAATAGTGGAAAAAAGAATATGTTCAAATATAAACTACACAGAAGCATTGTATGAAACTTCTTTCTGTTCTGTGCATTCAACTAGCAGAGTTGAACCTTACTTTTGATTGAGCCGTTCTGAAACACTCTTTCTGTAGAAACTGCAATTGGACATTCTGAGCACTAAGAGGCCTATATTGGGTAAAAGAATGTCTACAAATAAAAACTACACAGAAGAATCGTGTGAAACTTCTTTCTGTTCTGTTTGTTCAACTAAAAGAGTTGAACCTTAGTTTTGATTGAGCCGTTCTGAAACACTCTTTCTGTAGAAAATGCAAGTGGAGATTCGGAGCGCTAAGAGGGTAATAGTGGAAAAAGGAATGTCTCCAAATATAAACTACACAGAATCATTCTGTGAAACTTTTCTGATCTGTGCATTCAGCTAACAGAGTTAAACCATACTTTTGATTGAGCAGATCTGAACACTCTTTCTGTAGAAAATGCAACTGGACATTTGGAGCGCTAAGAGAGTAGTAGTGGAAAAAGGAATATATTCAAATATAAACTACACAGAAGCATTCTGTGAAACTTCTTTCTGATCTGAGCATTCAGCTAACAGAGTTAAACCATACTTTTGATTGAGCAGATTTGAAACACTCTGTCTGTACAAAATGCAACTGGACATTCGTAGTGCTAAGTGGGTAATAGTGGAAAAAAGAATATGTTCAAATATATACTACACAGAAGCATTGTATGAAATTTCTTTCTGTTCTGTGCATTCAACTAACAGAGTTGAACCTTACTTTTGATTGAGCCTTTCTGAAACACTCTTTCTGTAGAAACTGCAATTGGACATTCTGAGCGCTAAGATGCCTCTATTGGGAAAAATGATATCTTCAAATAAAAACTACACAGAAGCATTGTGTGAAACTTATTTCTGATATGTTCATTAAGCTAACAGAGTTAAACCATACTTTTGATTGCGCAGTTCTGAACACTCTTTCTGTAGAAAATGCAAGTGGACATTCGGAGCGCTAAGAGGGTAATAGTGGAAAAAGGAATATATTCAAATATAAACTACACAGTAGCATTCTGTGAAAATTCTTTCTGTTCTGTGCATTCAACTAACAGAGTTGAACCTTACTTTGATTGAGCCGTTCTGAAACACTCTTTCTGTAGAAACTGCAATTGGACATGCTAAGCGCTAAGAGGCCTACATTGGGAAAAAGAATATCTTCAAATAAAAACTACACAGATGCATTCTGTGAAACTTATTTCTGATCTGTAAATTCAGTTAACAGAGATAAAACATATTTTTGATTGAGCAGTTATGAAACACTCTTTTTGTAGAAAATGCAAGTGGAGATTCGGAGCGCTAAGTGGGTAATAGTGGAAAAAGGAATGTCTTCAAATATAAACTACACAGAATATTCGGTGAAACTTCTTTCTGATCTGTGCATTCAGCTAACAGAGTTAAACCATACTTTTCATTGAGCAGATCTGAACACACTTTCTGTAGAAAATGCAACTGGACATTTGGAGCGCTAAGAGCGTAGTAGTGGAAAAAGGAATATATTCAAATATAAACTACACAGAAGCATTCTGTGAAACTTCTTTCTGATCTGAGCATTCAGCTAACAGAGTTAAACCATACTTTTGATTGAGCAGTTTTGAAACACTCTGTCTGTAGAAAATGCAACTGGACATTCGTAGCGCTAAGTGGGTAATAGTGGAAAAAAGAATATGTTCAAATATAAACTACACAGAAGCATTGTATGAAACTTCTTTCTGTTCTGTGCATTCAACTAACAGAGTTGAACCTTACTTTTGATTGAGCCTTTGTGAAACACTCTTTCTGTAGAAACTGCAATTGGACATTCTGAGCGCTAGGAGGCCTATATTGGGAAAAAGAATGTCTACAAATAAAAACTACACAGAAGAATTGTGTGAAACTTCTTCCTGTTCTGTTTGTTCAACTAAAAGAGTTGAAACTTAGTTTTGATTGAGCCGTTCTGAAACACTCTTTCTGTAGAAAATGCAAGTGGAGATTCGGAGCGCTAAGAGGGTAATAGTGGAAAAAGGAATGTCTCCAAATATAAACTACACAGAATCATTCTGTGAAACTTCTTTCTGATCTGTGCATTCAGCTAACAGAGTTAAACCATACTTTTGATTGAGCAGATCTGAACACTCTTTCTGTAGAAAATGCAACTGGACATTTGGAGCGCTAAGAGAGTAGTAGTGGAAAAAGGAATATATTCAAATATAAACTACACAGAAGCATTCTGTGAAACTTCTTTCTGATCTGAGCATTCAGCTAACAGAGTTAAACCATACTTTTGATTGAGCAGTTTTGAAACACTCTGTCTGTAGAAAATGCAACTGGACATTCTTAGCGCTAAGTGGGTAATAGTGGAAAAAAGAATATGTTCAAATATAAACTACACAGAAGCATTGTATGAAACTTCTTTCTGTTCTGTGCATTCAACTAGCAGAGTTGAACCTTACTTTTGATTGAGCCGTTCTGAAACACTCTTTCTGTAGAAACTGCAATTGGACATTCTGAGCACTAAGAGGCCTATATTGGGTAAAAGAATGTCTACAAATAAAAACTACACAGAAGAATCGTGTGAAACTTCTTTCTGTTCTGTTTGTTCAACTAAAAGAGTTGAACCTTAGTTTTGATTGAGCCGTTCTGAAACACTCTTTCTGTAGAAAATGCAAGTGGAGATTCGGAGCGCTAAGAGGGTAATAGTGGAAAAAGGAATGTCTCCAAATATAAACTACACAGAATCATTCTGTGAAACTTTTCTGATCTGTGCATTCAGCTAACAGAGTTAAACCATACTTTTGATTGAGCAGATCTGAACACTCTTTCTGTAGAAAATGCAACTGGACATTTGGAGCGCTAAGAGAGTAGTAGTGGAAAAAGGAATATATTCAAATATAAACTACACAGAAGCATTCTGTGAAACTTCTTTCTGATCTGAGCATTCAGCTAACAGAGTTAAACCATACTTTTGATTGAGCAGATTTGAAACACTCTGTCTGTACAAAATGCAACTGGACATTCGTAGCGCTAAGTGGGTAATAGTGGAAAAAAGAATATGTTCAAATATATACTACACAGAAGCATTGTATGAAATTTCTTTCTGTTCTGTGCATTCAACTAACAGAGTTGAACCTTACTTTTGATTGAGCCTTTCTGAAACACTCTTTCTGTAGAAACTGCAATTGGACATTCTGAGCGCTAAGATGCCTCTATTGGGAAAAATGATATCTTCAAATAAAAACTACACAGAAGCATTGTGTGAAACTTATTTCTGATATGTTCATTAAGCTAACAGAGTTAAACCATACTTTTGATTGCGCAGTTCTGAACACTCTTTCTGTAGAAAATGCAAGTGGACATTCGGAGCGCTAAGAAGGTAATAGTGGAAAAAGGAATATATTCAAATATAAACTACACAGTAGCATTCTGTGAAAATTCTTTCTGTTCTGTGCATTCAACTAACAGAGTTGAACCTTACTTTGATTGAGCCGTTCTGAAACACTCTTTCTGTAGAAACTGCAATTGGACATGCTAAGCGCTAAGAGGCCTACATTGGGAAAAAGAATATCTTCAAATAAAAACTACACAGATGCATTCTGTGAAACTTATTTCTGATCTGTAAATTCAGTTAACAGAGATAAAACATATTTTTGATTGAGCAGTTATGAAACACTCTTTTTGTAGAAAATGCAAGTGGAGATTCGGAGTGCTAAGAGGGTAATAGTGGAAAAAGGAATGTCTTCAAATATAAACTACACAGAATATTCGGTGAAACTTCTTTCTGATCTGTGCATTCAGCTAACAGAGTTAAACCATACTTTTCATTGAGCAGATCTGAACACTCTTTCTGTAGAAAATGCAACTGGACATTTGGAGCGCTAAGAGCGTAGTAGTGGAAAAAGGAATATATTCAAATATAAACTACACAGAAGCATTCTGTGAAACTTCTTTCTGATCTGAGCATTCAGCTAACAGAGTTAAACCATACTTTTGATTGAGCAGTTTTGAAACACTCTGTCTGTAGAAAATGCAACTGGACATTCGTAGCGCTAAGTGGGTAATAGTGGAAAAAAGAATATGTTCAAATATAAACTACACAGAAGCATTGTATGAAACTTCTTTCTGTTCTGTGCATTCAACTAACAGAGTTGAACCTTACTTTTGATTGAGCCTTTGTGAAACACTCTTTCTGTAGAAACTGCAATTGGACATTCTGAGCGCTAGGAGGCCTATATTGGGAAAAAGAATGTCTACAAATAAAAACTACACAGAAGAATTGTGTGAAACTTCTTTCTGTTCTGTTTGTTCAACTAAAAGAGTTGAACCTTAGTTTTGATTGAGCCGTTCTGAAACACTCTTTCTGTAGAAAATGCAAGTGGAGATTCGGAGCGCTAAGAGGGTAATAGTGGAAAAAGGAATGTCTCCAAATATAAACTACACAGAATCATTCTGTGAAACTTCTTTCTGATCTGTGCATTCAGCTAACAGAGTTAAACCATACTTTTGATTGAGCAGGTCTGAACACTCTTTCTGTAGAAAATGCAACTGGACATTTGGAGCGCTAAGAGAGTAGTAGTGGAAAAAGGAATATATTCAAATATAAACTACACAGAAGCATTCTGTGAAACTTCTTTCTGATCTGAGCATTCAGCTAACAGAGTTAAACCATACTTTTGATTGAGCAGTTTTGAAACACTCTGTCTGTAGAAAATGCAACTGGACATTCGTAGCGCTAAGTGGGTAATAGTGGAAAAAAGAATATGTTCAAATATAAACTACACAGAAGCATTGTATGAAACTTCTTTCTGTTCTGTGCATTCAACTAACAGAGTTGAACCTTACTTTTGATTGAGCCTTTCTGAAACACTCTTTCTGTAGAAACTGCAATTGGACATTCTGAGCGCTAAGAGGCCTATATTGGGAAAAATAATATCTTCAAATAAAAACTACACAGAAGCATTGTGTGAAACTTATTTCTGATATGTTCATTAAGCTAACAGAGTTAAAATATACTTTTGATTGCGCAGTTCTGAACACTCTTTCTGTAGAAAATGCAAGTGGACATTCGGAGCGCTAAGAGGGTAATAGTGGAAAAAGGAATATATTCAAATATAAACTACATAGTAGCATTCTGTGAAAATTCTTTCTGTTCTGTGCATTCAACTAACAGAGTTGAACCTTACTTTTGAATGAGCCTTTCTGAAACACTCTTTCTGTAGAAACTGCAATTGGACATTCTGAGCGCTAAGAGGCCTATATTGGGAAAAATAATATCTTCAAATAAAAACTACACAGAAGAATTGTGTGACACTTATTTCTGATATGTTCATTAAGCTAACAGAGTTAAACCATACTTTTGATTGCGCAGTTCTGAACACTCCTTCTGTAGAAAATGCAAGTGGTCATTCGGAGCGCTAAGAGGGTAATAGTGGAAAAAGGAATATATTCAAATATAAACTACACAGTAGCATTCTGTGAAAATTCTTTCTGTTCTGTGCATTCAACTAACAGAGTTGAACCTTACTTTTGATTGAGCCGTTCTGAAACACTCTTTCTGTAGAAACTGCAATTGGACATGCTAAGCGCTAAGAGGTCTATATTGGGAAAAAGAATATCTTCAAATAAAAACTACACAGATGCATTCTGTGAAACTTATTTCTGATCTGTAAATTCAGTTAACAGAGATAAATCATATTTTTGATTGAGCCGTTCTGAAACACTCTTTCTGTAGAAAATGCAAGTGGAGATTCGGAGCGCTAAGAGGGTAATAGTGGAAAAAGGAATGTCTCCAAATATAAACTACACAGAATCATTCTGTGAAACTTCTTTCTGATCTGTGCATTCAGCTAACAGAGTTAAACCATACTTTTGATTGAGCAGATCTGAACACTCTTTCTGTAGAAAATGCAACTGGACATTTGGAGCGCTAAGAGAGTAGTAGTGGAAAAAGGAATATATTCAAATATAAACTACACAGAAGCATTCTGTGAAACTTCTTTCTGATCTGAGCATTCAGCTAACAGAGTTAAACCATACTTTTGATTGAGCAGTTTTGAAACACTCTGTCTGTAGAAAATGCAACTGGACATTCTTAGCGCTAAGTGGGTAATAGTGGAAAAAAGAATATGTTCAAATATAAACTACACAGAAGCATTGTATGAAACTTCTTTCTCTTCTGTGCATTCAACTAGCAGAGTTGAACCTTACTTTTGATTGAGCCGTTCTGAAACACTCTTTCTGTAGAAACTGCAATTGGACATTCTGAGCACTAAGAGGCCTATATTGGGTAAAAGAATGTCTACAAATAAAAACTACACAGAAGAATCGTGTGAAACTTCTTTCTGTTCTGTTTGTTCAACTAAAAGAGTTGAACCTTAGTTTTGATTGAGCCGTTCTGAAACACTCTTTCTGTAGAAAATGCAAGTGGAGATTCGGAGCGCTAAGAGGGTAATAGTGGAAAAAGGAATGTCTCCAAATATAAACTACACAGAATCATTCTGTGAAACTTTTCTGATCTGTGCATTCAGCTAACAGAGTTAAACCATACTTTTGATTGAGCAGATCTGAACACTCTTTCTGTAGAAAATGCAACTGGACATTTGGAGCGCTAAGAGAGTAGTAGTGGAAAAAGGAATATATTCAAATATAAACTACACAGAAGCATTCTGTGAAACTTCTTTCTGATCTGAGCATTCAGCTAACAGAGTTAAACCATACTTTTGATTGAGCAGATTTGAAACACTCTGTCTGTACAAAATGCAACTGGACATTCGTAGCGCTATGTGGGTAATAGTGGAAAAAAGAATATGTTCAAATATATACTACACAGAAGCATTGTATGAAATTTCTTTCTGTTCTGTGCATTCAACTAACAGAGTTGAACCTTACTTTTGATTGAGCCTTTCTGAAACACTCTTTCTGTAGAAACTGCAATTGGACATTCTGAGCGCTAAGATGCCTCTATTGGGAAAAATGATATCTTCAAATAAAAACTACACAGAAGCATTGTGTGAAACTTATTTCTGATATGTTCATTAAGCTAACAGAGTTAAACCATACTTTTGATTGCGCAGTTCTGAACACTCTTTCTGTAGAAAATGCAAGTGGACATTCGGAGCGCTAAGAGGGTAATAGTGGAAAAAGGAATATATTCAAATATAAACTACACAGTAGCATTCTGTGAAAATTCTTTCTGTTCTGTGCATTCAACTAACAGAGTTGAACCTTACTTTGATTGAGCCGTTCTGAAACACTCTTTCTGTAGAAACTGCAATTGGACATGCTAAGCGCTAAGAGGCCTACATTGGGAAAAAGAATATCTTCAAATAAAAACTACACAGATGCATTCTGTGAAACTTATTTCTGATCTGTAAATTCAGTTAACAGAGATAAAACATATTTTTGATTGAGCAGTTATGAAACACTCTTTTTGTAGAAAATGCAAGTGGAGATTCGGAGCGCTAAGAGGGTAATAGTGGAAAAAGGAATGTCTTCAAATATAAACTACACAGAATATTCGGTGAAACTTCTTTCTGATCTGTGCATTCAGCTAACAGAGTTAAACCATACTTTTCATTGAGCAGATCTGAACACTCTTTCTGTAGAAAATGCAACTGGACATTTGGAGCGCTAAGAGCGTAGTAGTGGAAAAAGGAATATATTCAAATATAAACTACACAGAAGCATTCTGTGAAACTTCTTCCTGATCTGAGCATTCAGCTAACAGAGTTAAACCATACTTTTGATTGAGCAGTTTTGAAACACTCTGTCTGTAGAAAATGCAACTGGACATTCGTAGCGCTAAGTGGGTAATAGTGGAAAAAAGAATATGTTCAAATATAAACTACACAGAAGCATTGTATGAAACTTCTTTCTGTTCTGTGCATTCAACTAACAGAGTTGAACCTTACTTTTGATTGAGCCTTTGTGAAACACTCTTTCTGTAGAAACTGCAATTGGACATTCTGAGCGCTAGGAGGCCTATATTGGGAAAAAGAATGTCTACAAATAAAAACTACACAGAAGAATTGTGTGAAACTTCTTTCTGTTCTGTTTGTTCAACTAAAAGAGTTGAACCTTAGTTTTGATTGAGCCGTTCTGAAACACTCTTTCTGTAGAAAATGCAAGTGGAGATTCGGAGCGCTAAGAGGGTAATAGTGGAAAAAGGAATGTCTCCAAATATAAACTACACAGAATCATTTTGTGAAACTTCTTTCTGATCTGTGCATTCAGCTAACAGAGTTAAACCATACTTTTGATTGAGCAGATCTGAACACTCTTTCTGTAGAAAATGCAACTGGACATTTGGAGCGCTAAGAGAGTAGTAGTGGAAAAAGGAATATATTCAAATATAAACTACACAGAAGCATTCTGTGAAACTTCTTTCTGATCTGAGCATTCAGCTAACAGAGTTAAACCATACTTTTGATTGAGCAGTTTTGAAACACTCTGTCTGTAGAAAATGCAACTGGACATTCGTAGCGCTAAGTGGGTAATAGTGGAAAAAAGAATATGTTCAAATATAAACTACACAGAAGCATTGTATGAAACTTCTTTCTGTTCTGTGCATTCAACTAACAGAGTTGAACCTTACTTTTGATTGAGCCTTTCTGAAACACTCTTTCTGTAGAAACTGCAATTGGACATTCTGAGCGCTAAGAGGCCTATATTGGGAAAAATAATATCTTCAAATAAAAACTACACAGAAGCATTGTGTGACACTTATTTCTGATATGTTCATTAAGCTAACAGAGTTAAACCATACTTTTGATTGCGCAGTTCTGAACACTCCTTCTGTAGAAAATGCAAGTGGTCATTCGGAGCGCTAAGAGGGTAATAGTGGAAAAAGGAATATATTCAAATATAAACTACACAGTAGCATTCTGTGAAAATTCTTTCTGTTCTGTGCATTCAACTAACAGAGTTGAACCTTACTTTTGATTGAGCCGTTCTGAAACACTCTTTCTGTAGAAACTGCAATTGGACATGCTAAGCGCTAAGAGGTCTATATTGGGAAAAAGAATATCTTCAAATAAAAACTACACAGATGCATTCTGTGAAACTTATTTCTGATCTGTAAATTCAGTTAACAGAGATAAATCATATTTTTGATTGAGCAGTTATGAAACACTCTTTCTGTAGAAAATGCAAGTGGAGATTCGGAGCGCTAAGAGGGTAATAGTGGAAAAAGGAAGGTCTCCAAATATAAACTACACAGAATCATTCTGTGAAACTTCTTTCTGATCTGTGCATTCAGCTAACAGAGTTAAACCATACTTTTGATTGAGCAGATCTGAACACTCTTTCTGTAGAAAATGCAACTGGACATTTGGAGCGCTAAGAGAGTAGTAGTGGAAAAAGGAATATATTCAAATATAAACTACACAGAAGCATTCTGTGAAACTTCTTTCTGATCTGAGCATTCAGCTAACAGAGTTAAAAAATACTTTTGATTGAGCAGTTTTGAAACACTCTGTCTGTAGAAAATGCAACTGGACATTCGTAGCGCTAAGTGGGTAATAGTGGAAAAAAGAATATGTTCAAATATAAACTACACAGAAGCATTGTATGAAACTTCTTTCTGTTCTGTGCATTCAACTAGCAGAGTTGAACCTTACTTTTGATTGAGCCGTTCTGAAACACTCTTTCTGTAGAAACTGCAATTGGACATTCTGAGCGCTAAGAGGCCTATATTGGGTAAAAGAATGTCTACAAATAAAAACTACACAGAAGAATCGTGTGAAACTTCTTTCTGTTCTGTTTGTTCAACTAAAAGAGTTGAACCTTAGTTTTGATTGAGCCGTTCTGAAACACTCTTTCTGTAGAAAATGCAAGTGGAGATTCGGAGCGCTAAGAGGGTAATAGTGGAAAAAGGAATGTCTCCAAATATAAACTACACAGAATCATTCTGTGAAACTTTTCTGATCTGTGCATTCAGCTAACAGAGTTAAACCATACTTTTGATTGAGCAGATCTGAACACTCTTTCTGTAGAAAATGCAACTGGACATTTGGAGCGCTAAGAGAGTAGTAGTGGAAAAAGGAATATATTCAAATATAAACTACACAGAAGCATTCTGTGAAACTTCTTTCTGATCTGAGCATTCAGCTAACAGAGTTAAACCATACTTTTGATTGAGCAGATTTGAAACACTCTGTCTGTACAAAATGCAACTGGACATTCGTAGCGCTAAGTGGGTAATAGTGGAAAAAAGAATATGTTCAAATATAAACTACACAGAAGCATTGTATGAAATTTCTTTCTGTTCTGTGCATTCAACTAACAGAGTTGAACCTTACTTTTGATTGAGCCTTTCTGAAACACTCTTTCTGTAGAAACTGCAATTGGACATTCTGAGCGCTAAGATGCCTCTATTGGGAAAAATAATATCTTCAAATAAAAACTACACAGAAGCATTGTGTGAAACTTATTTCTGATATGTTCATTAAGCTAACAGAGTTAAACCATACTTTTGATTGCGCAGTTCTGAACACTCTTTCTGTAGAAAATGCAAGTGGACATTCGGAGCGCTAAGAGGGTAATAGTGGAAAAAGGAATATATTCAAATATAAACTACACAGTAGCATTCTGTGAAAATTCTTTCTGTTCTGTGCATTCAACTAACAGAGTTGAACCTTACTTTGATTGAGCCGTTCTGAAACACTCTTTCTGTAGAAACTGCAATTGGACATGCTAAGCGCTAAGAGGCCTACATTGGGAAAAAGAATATCTTCAAATAAAAACTACACAGATGCATTCTGTGAAATTTATTTCTGATCTGTAAATTCAGTTAACAGAGATAAAACATATTTTTGATTGAGCAGTTATGAAACACTCTTTTTGTAGAAAATGCAAGTGGAGATTCGGAGCGCTAAGAGGGTAATAGTGGAAAAAGGAATGTCT
The DNA here is from genome assembly GCF_028878055.3 of Symphalangus syndactylus. Taxonomy (NCBI): domain Eukaryota; kingdom Metazoa; phylum Chordata; class Mammalia; order Primates; family Hylobatidae; genus Symphalangus; species Symphalangus syndactylus. The sequence goes on along the minus strand of NC_072445.2, from coordinate 3,948,365 downwards.
TCAAATATAAACTACACAGAATATTCGGTGAAACTTCTTTCTGATCTGTGCATTCAGCTAACAGAATTAAACCATACTTTTCATTGAGCAGATCTGAACACTCTTTCTGTAGAAAATGCAACTGGACATTTGGAGCGCTAAGAGCGTAGTAGTGGAAAAAGGAATATATTCAAATATAAACTACACAGAAGCATTCTGTGAAACTTCTTTCTGATCTGAGCATTCAGCTAACAGAGTTAAACCATACTTTTGATTGAGCAGTTTTGAAACACTCTGTCTGTAGAAAATGCAACTGGACATTCGTAGCGCTAAGTGGGTAATAGTGGAAAAAAGAATATGTTCAAATATAAACTACACAGAAGCATTGTATGAAACTTCTTTCTGTTCTGTGCATTCAACTAACGGAGTTGAACCTTACTTTTGATTGAGCCTTTGTGAAACACTCTTTCTGTAGAAACTGCAATTGGACATTCTGAGCGCTAGGAGGCCTATATTGGGAAAAAGAATGTCTACAAATAAAACTACACAGAAGAATTGTGTGAAACTTCTTTCTGTTCTGTTTGTTCAACTAAAAGAGTTGAACCTTAGTTTTGATTGAGCCGTTCTGAAACACTCTTTCTGTAGAAAATGCAAGTGGAGATTCGGAGCGCTAAGAGGGTAATAGTGGAAAAAGGAATGTCTCCAAATATAAACTACACAGAATCATTCTGTGAAACTTCTTTCTGATCTGTGCATTCAGCTAACAGAGTTAAACCATACTTTTGATTGAGCAGATCTGAACACTCTTTCTGTAGAAAATGCAACTGGACATTTGGAGCGCTAAGAGAGTAGTAGTGGAAAAAGGAATATATTCAAATATAAACTACACAGAAGCATTCTGTGAAACTTCTTTCTGATCTGAGCATTCAGCTAACAGAGTTAAACCATACTTTTGATTGAGCAGTTTTGAAACACTCTGTCTGTAGAAAATGCAACTGGACATTCGTAGCGCTAAGTGGGTAATAGTGGAAAAAAGAATATGTTCAAATATAAACTACACAGAAGCATTGTATGAAACTTCTTTCTGTTCTGTGCATTCAACTAACAGAGTTGAACCTTACTTTTGATTGAGCCTTTCTGAAACACTCTTTCTGTAGAAACTGCAATTGGACATTCTGAGCGCTAAGAGGCCTATATTGGGAAAAATAATATCTTCAAATAAAAACTACACAGAAGCATTGTGTGAAACTTATTTCTGATATGTTCATTAAGCTAACAGAGTTAAAACATACTTTTGATTGCGCAGTTCTGAACACTCTTTCTGTAGAAAATGCAAGTGGACATTCGGAGCGCTAAGAGGGTAATAGTGGAAAAAGGAATATATTCAAATATAAACTACATAGTAGCATTCTGTGAAAATTCTTTCTGTTCTGTGCATTCAACTAACAGAGTTGAACCTTACTTTTGATTGAGCCTTTCTGAAACACTCTTTCTGTAGAAACTGCAATTGGACATTCTGAGCGCTAAGAGGCCTATATTGGGAAAAATAATATCTTCAAATAAAAACTACACAGAAGCATTGTGTGACACTTATTTCTGATATGTTCATTAAGCTAACAGAGTTAAACCATACTTTTGATTGCGCAGTTCTGAACACTCCTTCTGTAGAAAATGCAAGTGGTCATTCGGAGCGCTAAGAGGGTAATAGTGGAAAAAGGAATATATTCAAATATAAACTACACAGTAGCATTCTGTGAAAATTCTTTCTGTTCTGTGCATTCAAATAACAGAGTTGAACCTTACTTTTGATTGAGCCGTTCTGAAACACTCTTTCTGTAGAAACTGCAATTGGACATGCTAAGCGCTAAGAGGTCTATATTGGGAAAAGAATATCTTCAAATAAAAACTACACAGATGCATTCTGTGAAACTTATTTCTGATCTGTAAATTCAGTTAACAGAGATAAATCATATTTTTGATTGAGCAGTTATGAAACACTCTTTCTGTAGAAAATGCAAGTGGAGATTCGGAGCGCTAAGAGGGTAATAGTGGAAAAAGGAAGGTCTCCAAATATAAACTACACAGAATCATTCTGTGAAACTTCTTTCTGATCTGTGCATTCAGCTAACAGAGTTAAACCATACTTTTGATTGAGCAGATCTGAACACTCTTTCTGTAGAAAATGCAACTGGACATTTGGAGCGCTAAGAGAGTAGTAGTGGAAAAAGGAATATATTCAAATATAAACTACACAGAAGCATTCTGTGAAACTTCTTTCTGATCTGAGCATTCAGCTAACAGAGTTAAACCATACTTTTGATTGAGCAGTTTTGAAACACTCTGTCTGTAGAAAATGCAACTGGACATTCGTAGCGCTAAGTGGGTAATAGTGGAAAAAAGAATATGTTCAAATATAAACTACACAGAAGCATTGTATGAAACTTCTTTCTGTTCTGTGCATTCAACTAACAGAGTTGAACCTTACTTTTGATTGAGCCGTTCTGAAACACTCTTTCTGTAGAAACTGCAATTGGACATTCTGAGCGCTAAGAGGCCTATATTGGGAAAAAGAATGTCTACAAATAAAAACTACACAGAAGAATTGTGTGAAACTTCTTTCTGTTCTGTTTGTTCAACTAAAAGAGTTGAACCTTAGTTTTGCTTGAGCCGTTCTGAAACACTTTTTCTGTAGAAAATGCAAGTGGAGATTCGGAGCGCTAAAAGGGTAATAGTGGAAAAAGGAATGTCTCCAAATATAAACTACACAGAATCATTCTGTGAAACTTCTTTCTGATCTGTGCATTCAGCTAACAGAGTTAAACCATACTTTTGATTGAGCAGATCTGAACACTCTTTCTGTAGAAAATGCAACTGGACATTTGGAGCGCTAAGAGAGTAGTAGTGGAAAAAGGAATATATTCAAATATAAACTACACAGAAGCATTCTGTGAAACTTCTTTCTGATCTGAGCATTCAGCTAACAGAGTTAAACCATACTTTTGATTGAGCAGTTTTGAAACACTCTGTCTGTAGAAAATGCAACTGGACATTCGTAGCGCTAAGTGGGTAATAGTGGAAAAAAGAATATGTTCAAATATAAACTACACAGAAGCATTGTATGAAACTTCTTTCTGTTCTGTGCATTCAACTAACAGAGTTGAACCTTACTTTTGATTGAGCCTTTCTGAAACACTCTTTCTGTAGAAACTGCAATTGGACATTCTGAGCGCTAAGAGGCCGATATTGGGAAAAATAATATCTTCAAATAAAAACTACACAGAAGCATTGTGTGAAACTTATTTCTGATATGTTCATTAAGCTAACAGAGTTAAAACATACTTTTGATTGCGCAGTTCTGAACACTCTTTCTGTAGAAAATGCAAGTGGACATTCGGAGCGCTAAGAGGGTAATAGTGGAAAAAGGAATATATTCAAATATAAACTACACAGTAGCATTCTGTGAAAATTCTTTCTGTTCTGTGCATTCAACTAACAGAGTTGAACCTTACTTTTGATTGAGCCGTTCTGAAACACTCTTTCTGTAGAAACTGCAATTGGACATGCTAAGCGCTAAGAGGCCTACATTGGAAAAAAGAATATCTTCAAATAAAAACTACACAGATGCATTCTGTGAAACTTATTTCTGATCTGTAAATTCAGTTAACAGAGATAAAACATATTTTTGATTGAGCAGTTATGAAACACTCTTTTTGTAGAAAATGCAAGTGGAGATTCGGAGCGCTAGGAGTGTAATAGTGGAAAAAGGAATGTCTTCAAATATAAACTACACAGAATCATTCTGTGAAACTTCTTTCTGATCTGTGCATTCAGCTAACAGAGTTAAACCATACTTTTGATTGAGCAGATCTGAACACTCTTTCTGTAGAAAATGCAACTGGACATTTGGAGCGCTAAGAGAGTAGTAGTGGAAAAAGGAATATATTCAAATATAAACTACACAGAAGCATTCTGTGAAACTTCTTTCTGATCTGAGCATTCAGCTAACAGAGTTAAACCATACTTTTGATTGAGCAGTTTTGAAACACTCTGTCTGTAGAAAATGCAACTGGACATTCGTAGCGCTAAGTGGGTAATAGTGGAAAAAAGAATATGTTCAAATATAAACTACACAGAAGCATTGTATGAAACTTCCTTCTGTTCTGTGCATTCAACTAACAGAGTTGAACCTTACTTTTGATTGAGCCTTTCTGAAACACTCTTTCTGTAGAAACTGCAATTGGACATTCTGAGCGCTAAGAGGCCTATATTGGGAAAAATAATATCTTCAAATAAAAACTACACAGAAGCATTGTGTGACACTTATTTCTGATATGTTCATTAAGCTAACAGAGTTAAACCATACTTTTGATTGCGCAGTTCTGAACACTCCTTCTGTAGAAAATGCAAGTGGTCATTCGGAGCGCTAAGAGGGTAATAGTGGAAAAAGGAATATATTCAAATATAAACTACACTGTAGCATTCTGTGAAAATTCTTTCTGTTCTGTGCATTCAACTAACAGATTTGAACCTTACTTTTCATTGAGCCGTTCTGAAACACTCTTTCTGTAGAAACTGCAATTGGACATGCTAAGCGCTAAGAGGTCTATATTGGGAAAAAGAATATCTTCAAATAAAAACTACACAGATGCATTCTGTGAAACTTATTTCTGATCTGTAAATTCAGTTAACAGAGATAAATCATATTTTTGATTGAGCAGTTATGAAACACTCTTTCTGTAGAAAATGCAAGTGGAGATTCGGAGCGCTAAGAGGGTAATAGTGGAAAAAGGAAGGTCTCCAAATATAAACTACACAGAATCATTCTGTGAAACTTCTTTCTGATCTGTGCATTCAGCTAACAGAGTTAAACCATACTTTTGATTGAGCAGATCTGAACACTCTTTCTGTAGAAAATGCAACTGGACATTTGGAGCGCTAAGAGAGTAGTAGTGGAAAAAGGAATATATTCAAATATAAACTACACAGAAGCATTCTGTGAAACTTCTTTCTGATCTGAGCATTCAGCTAACAGAGTTAAACCATACTTTTGATTGAGCAGTTTTGAAACACTCTGTCTGTAGAAAATGCAACTGGACATTCGTAGCGCTAAGTGGGTAATAGTGGAAAAAAGAATATGTTCAAATATAAACTACACAGAATCATTGTATGAAACTTCTTTCTGTTCTGTGCATTCAACTAACAGAGTTGAACCTTACTTTTGATTGAGCCGTTCTGAAACACTCTTTCTGTAGAAACTGCAATTGGACATTCTGAGCGCTAAGAGGCCTATATTGGGAAAAAGAATGTCTACAAATAAAAACTACACAGAAGAATTGTGTGAAACTTCTTTCTGTTCTGTTTGTTCAACTAAAAGAGTTGAACCTTAGTTTTGCTTGAGCCGTTCTGAAACACTTTTTCTGTAGAAAATGCAAGTGGAGATTCGGAGCGCTAAAAGGGTAATAGTGGAAAAAGGAATGTCTCCAAATATAAACTACACAGAATCATTCTGTGAAACTTCTTTCTGATCTGTGCATTCAGCTAACAGAGTTAAACCATACTTTTGATTGAGCAGATCTGAACACTCTTTCTGTAGAAAATGCAACTGGACATTTGGAGCGCTAAGAGAGTAGTAGTGGAAAAAGGAATATATTCAAATATAAACTACACAGAAGCATTCTGTGAAACTTCTTTCTGATCTGAGCATTCAGCTAACAGAGTTAAACCATACTTTTGATTAAGCAGTTTTGAAACACTCTGTCTGTAGAAAATGCAACTGGACATTCGTAGCGCTAAGTGGGTAATAGTGGAAAAAAGAATATGTTCAAATATAAACTACACAGAAGATTGTATGAAACTTCTTTCTGTTCTGTGCATTCAACTAACAGAGTTGAACCTTACTTTTGATTGAGCCTTTCTGAAACACTCTTTCTGTAGAAACTGCAATTGGACATTCTGAGCGCTAAGAGGCCTCTATTGGGAAAAATAATATCTTCAAAGAAAAACTACACAGAAGCATTGTGTGGAACTTATTTCTGATATGTTCATTAAGCTAACAGAGTTAAAACATACTTTTGATTGCGCAGTTCTGAACACTCTTTCTGTAGAAAATGCAAGTGGACATTCGGAGCACTAAGAGGGTAATAGTGGAAAAAGGAATATATTCAAATATAAACTACACAGTAGCATTCTGTGAAAATTCTTTCTGTTCTGTGCATTCAACTAACAGAGTTGAACCTTACTTTTGATTGAGCCGTTCTGAAACACTCTTTCTGTAGAAACTGCAATTGGACATGCTAAGCGCTAAGAGGCCTACATTGGAAAAAAGAATATCTTCAAATATAAACTACACAGATGCATTCTGTGAAACTTATTTCTGATCTGTAAATTCAGTTAACAGAGATAAAACATATTTTTGATTGAGCAGTTATGAAACACTCTTTTTGTAGAAAATGCAAGTGGAGATTCGGAGCGCTAGGAGTGTAATAGTGGAAAAAGGAATGTCTTCAAATATAAACTACACAGAATCATTCTGTGAAACATCTTTCTGATCTGTGCATTCAGCTAACAGAGTTAAACCATACTTTTGATTGAGCAGATCTGAACACTCTTTCTGTAGAAAATGCAACTGGACATTTGGAGCGCTAAGAGAGTAGTAGTGGAAAAAGGAATATATTCAAATATAAACTACACAGAAGCATTCTGTGAAACTTCTTTCTGATCTGAGCATTCAGCTAACAGAGTTAAACCATACTTTTGATTGAGCAGTTTTGAAACACTCTGTCTGTAGAAAATGCAACTGGACATTCGTAGCGCTAAGTGGGTAATAGTGGAAAAAAGAATATGTTCAAATATAAACTACACAGAAGCATTGTATGAAACTTCTTTCTGTTCTGTGCATTCAACTAACAGAGTTGAACCTTACTTTTGATTGAGCCTTTCTGAAACACTCTTTCTGTAGAAACTGCAATTGGACATTCTGAGCGCTAAGAGGCCTATATTGGGAAAAATAATATCTTCAAATAAAAACTACACAGAAGCATTGTGTGAAACTTATTTCTGATATGTTCATTAAGCTAACAGAGTTAAACCATACTTTTGATTGCGCAGTTCTGAACACTCTTTCTGTAGAAAATGCAAGTGGACATTCGGAGCGCTAAGAGGGTAATAGTGGAAAAAGGAATGTCTCCAAATATAAACTACACAGAATCATTCTGTGAAACTTCTTTCTGATCTGTGCATTCAGCTAACAGAGTTAAACCATACTTTTGATTGAGCAGATTTGAACACTCTTTCTGTAGAAAATGCAACTGGACATTTGGAGCGCTAAGAGAGTAGTAGTGGAAAAAGCAATATATTCAAATATAAACTCCACAGAAGCATTCTGTGAAACTTCTTTCTGATCTGAGCATTCAGCTAACAGAGTTAAACCATACTTTTGATTGAGCAGTTTTGAAACACTCTGTCTGTAGAAAATGCAAACGGACATTCGTAGCGCTAAGTGGGTAATAGTGGAAAAAGAATATATTCAAATATAAACTACACAGAAGCATTGTATGAAACTTCTTTCTGTTCTGTGCATTCAACTAACAGAGTTGAACGTTACTTTTGATTGAGCCTTTCTGAAACACTCTTTCTGTAGAAACTGCAATTGGACATTCCGAGCGCTAAGAGGCCTATATTGGGAAAAATAATATCTTCAAATAAAAACTACACAGAAGCATTGTGTGAAACTTATTTCTGATATGTTCATTAAGCTAACAGAGTTAAACCATACTTTTGATTGCGCAGTTCTGAACACTCTGTCTGTAGAAAATGCAAGTGGACATTCAGAGCGCTAAGAGGGTAATAGTGGAAAAAGGAATATATTCAAATATAAACTACACAGTAGCATTCTGTGAAAATTCTTTCTGTTCTGTGCATTCAACTAACAGAGTTGAACCTTACTTCTGATTGAGCCGTTCTGAAACACTCTTTCTGTAGAAACTGCAATTGGACATGCTAAGCGCTAAGAGGCCTACATTGGTAAAAAGAATATCTTCAAATAAAAACTACACAGATGCATTCTGTGAAACTTATTTCTGATCTGTAAATTCAGTTATCAGAGATAAAACATATTTTTGATTGAGCAGTTATGAAACACTCTTTTTGTAGAAAATGCAAGTGGAGATTCGGAGCGCTAGGAGTGTAATAGTGGAAAAAGGAATGTCTTCAAATATAAACTACACAGAATCATTCTGTGAAACTTCTTTCTGATCTGTGCATTCAGCTAACAGAGTTAAACCATACTTTTGATTGAGCAGATCTGAACACTCTTTCTGTAGAAAATGCAACTGGACATTTGGAGCGCTAAGAGAGTAGTAGTGGAAAAAGGAATATATTCAAATATAAACTACACAGAAGCATTCTGTGAAACTTCTTTCTGATCTGAGCATTCAGCTAACAGAGTTAAACCATACTTTTGATTGAGCAGTTTTGAAACACTCTGTCTGTAGAAAATGCAACTGGACATTCGTAGCGCTAAGTGGGTAATAGTGGAAAAAAGAATATGTTCAAATATAAACTACACAGAAGCATTGTATGAAACTTCCTTCTGTTCTGTGCATTCAACTAACAGAGTTGAACCTTACTTTTGATTGAGCCTTTCTGAAACACTCTTTCTGTAGAAACTGCAATTGGACATTCTGAGCGCTAAGAGGCCTATATTGCGAAAAATAATATCTTCAAATAAAAACTACACAGAAGCATTGTGTGACACTTATTTCTGATATGTTCATTAAGCTAACAGAGTTAAACCATACTTTTGATTGCGCAGTTCTGAACACTCCTTCTGTAGAAAATGCAAGTGGTCATTCGGAGCGCTAAGAGGGTAATAGTGGAAAAAGGAATATATTCAAATATAAACTACACAGTAGCATTCTGTGAAAATTCTTTCTGTTCTGTGCATTCAACTAACAGATTTGAACCTTACTTTTGATTGAGCCGTTCTGAAACACTCTTTCTGTAGAAACTGCAATTGGACATGCTAAGCGCTAAGAGGTCTATATTGGGAAAAAGAATATCTTCAAATAAAAACTACACAGATGCATTCTGTGAAACTTATTTCTGATCTGTAAATTCAGTTAACAGAGATAAATCATATTTTTGATTGAGCAGTTATGAAACACTCTTTCTGTAGAAAATGCAAGTGGAGATTCGGAGCGCTAAGAGGGTAATAGTGGAAAAAGGAAGGTCTCCAAATATAAACTACACAGAATCATTCTGTGAAACTTCTTTCTGATCTGTGCATTCAGCTAACAGAGTTAAACCATACTTTTGATTGAGCAGATCTGAACACTCTTTCTGTAGAAAATGCAACTGGACATTTGGAGCGCTAAGAGAGTAGTAGTTGAAAAAGGAATATATTCAAATATAAACTACACAGAAGCATTCTGTGAAACTTCTTTCTGATCTGAGCATTCAGCTAACAGAGTTAAACCATACTTTTGATTGAGCAGTTTTGAAACACTCTGTCTGTAGAAAATGCAACTGGACATTCGTAGCGCTAAGTGGGTAATAGTGGAAAAAAGAATATGTTCAAATATAAACTACACAGAAGCATTGTATGAAACTTCTTTCTGTTCTGTGCATTCAACTAACAGAGTTGAACCTTACTTTTGATTGAGCCGTTCTGAAACACTCTTTCTGTAGAAACTGCAATTGGACATTCTGAGCGCTAAGAGGCCTATATTGGGAAAAAGAATGTCTACAAATAAAAACTACACAGAAGAATTGTGTGAAACTTCTTTCTGTTCTGTTTGTTCAACTAAAAGAGTTGAACCTTAGTTTTGCTTGAGCCGTTCTGAAACACTTTTTCTGTAGAAAATGCAAGTGGAGATTCGGAGCGCTAAAAGGGTAATAGTGGAAAAAGGAATGTCTCCAAATATAAACTACACAGAATCATTCTGTGAAACTTCTTTCTGATCTGTGCATTCAGCTAACAGAGTTAAACCATACTTTTGATTGAGCAGATCTGAACACTCTTTCTGTAGAAAATGCAACTGGACATTTGGAGCGCTAAGAGAGTAGTAGTGGAAAAAGGAATATATTCAAATATAAACTACACAGAAGCATTCTGTGAAACTTCTTTCTGATCTGAGCATTCAGCTAACAGAGTTAAACCATACTTTTGATTGAGCAGTTTTGAAACACTCTGTCTGTAGAAAATGCAACTGGACATTCGTAGCGCTAAGTGGGTAATAGTGGAAAAAAGAATATGTTCAAATATAAACTACACAGAAGATTGTATGAAACTTCTTTCTGTTCTGTGCATTCAACTAACAGAGTTGAACCTTACTTTTGATTGAGCCTTTCTGAAACACTCTTTCTGTAGAAACTGCAATTGGACATTCTGAGCGCTAAGAGGCCGATATTGGGAAAAATAATATCTTCAAATAAAAACTACACAGAAGCATTGTGTGGAACTTATTTCTGATATGTTCATTAAGCTAACAGAGTTAAAACATACTTTTGATTGCGCAGTTCTGAACACTCTTTCTGTAGAAAATGCAAGTGGACATTCGGAGCGCTAAGAGGGTAATAGTGGAAAAAGGAATATATTCAAATATAAACTACACAGTAGCATTCTGTGAAAATTCTTTCTGTTCTGTGCATTCAACTAACAGAGTTGAACCTTACTTTTGATTGAGCCGTTCTGAAACACTCTTTCTGTAGAAACTGCAATTGGACATGCTAAGCGCTAAGAGGCCTACATTGGAAAAAAGAATATCTTCAAATAAAAACTACACAGATGCATTCTGTGAAACTTATTTCTGATCTGTAAATTCAGTTAACAGAGATAAAACATATTTTTGATTGAGCAGTTATGAAACACTCTTTTTGTAGAAAATGCAAGTGGAGATTCGGAGCGCTAGGAGTGTAATAGTGGAAAAAGGAATGTCTTCAAATATAAACTACACAGAATCATTCTGTGAAACATCTTTCTGATCTGTGCATTCAGCTAACAGAGTTAAACCATACTTTTGATTGAGCAGATCTGAACACTCTTTCTGTAGAAAATGCAACTGGACATTTGGAGCGCTAAGAGAGTAGTAGTGGAAAAAGGAATATATTCAAATATAAACTACACAGAAGCATTCTGTGAAACTTCTTTCTTATCTGAGCATTCAGCTAACAGAGTTAAACCATACTTTTGATTGAGCAGTTTTGAAACACTCTGTCTGTAGAAAATGCAACTGGACATTCGTAGCGCTAAGTGGGTAATAGTGGAAAAAAGAATATGTTCAAATATAAACTACACAGAAGCATTGTATGAAACTTCTTTCTGTTCTGTGCATTCAACTAACAGAGTTGAACCTTACTTTTGATTGAGCCTTTCTGAAACACGCTTTCTGTAGAAACTGCAATTGGACATTCTGAGCGCTAAGAGGCCTATATTGGGAAAAATAATATCTTCAAATAAAAACTACACAGAAGCATTGTGTGAAACTTATTTCTGATATGTTCATTAAGCTAACAGAGTTAAACCATACTTTTGATTGCGCAGTTCTGAACACTCTTTCTGTAGAAAATGCAAGTGGACATTCGGAGCGCTAAGAGGGTAATAGTGGAAAAAGGAATGTCTCCAAATATAAACTACACAGAATCATTCTGTGAAACTTCTTTCTGATCTGTGCATTCAGCTAACAGAGTTAAACCATACTTTTGATTGAGCAGATTTGAACACTCTTTCTGTAGAAAATGCAACTGGACATTTGGAGCGCTAAGAGAGTAGTAGTGGAAAAAGCAATATATTCAAATATAAACTACACAGAAGCATTCTGTGAAACTTCTTTCTGATCTGAGCATTCAGCTAACAGAGTTAAACCATACTTTTGATTGAGCAGTTTTGAAACACTCTGTCTGTAGAAAATGCAAACGGACATTCGTAGCGCTAAGTGGGTAATAGTGGAAAAAGAATATATTCAAATATAAACTACACAGAAGCATTGTATGAAACTTCTTTCTGTTCTGTGCATTCAACTAACAGAGTTGAACCTTACTTTTGATTGAGCCTTTCTGAAACACTCTTTCTGTAGAAACTACAATTGGACATTCCGAGCGCTAAGAGGCCTATATTGGGAAAAATAATATCTTCAAATAAAAACTACACAGAAGCATTGTGTGAAACTTATTTCTGATATGTTCATTAAGCTAACAGAGTTAAACCATACTTTTGATTGCGCAGTTCTGAACACTCTGTCTGTAGAAAATGCAAGTGGACATTCAGAGCGCTAAGAGGGTAATAGTGGAAAAAGGAATATATTCAAATATAAACTACACAGTAACATTCTGTGAAAATTCTTTCTGTTCAGTGCATTCAACTAACAGAGTTGAACCTTACTTCTGATTGAGCCGTTCTGAAACACTCTTTCTGTAGAAACTGCAATTGGACATGCTAAGCGCTAAGAGGCCTACATTGGGAAAAAGAATATCTTCAAATAAAAACTACACAGATGCATTCTGTGAAACTTATTTCTGATCTGTAAATTCAGTTAACAGAGATAAAACATATTTTTGATTGAGCAGTTATGAAACACTCTTTTTGTAGAAAATGCAAGTGGAGATTCGGAGCGCTAAGTGGGTAATAGTGGAAAAAGGAATGTCTTCAAATATAAACTACACAGAATCATTCGGTGAAACTTCTTTCTGATCTGTGCATTCAGCTAACAGAGTTAAACCATACTTTTGATTGAGCAGATCTGAACACTCTTTCTGTAGAAAATGCAACTGGACATTTGGAGCGCTAAGAGCGTAGTAGTGGAAAAAGGAATATATTCAAATATAAACTACACAGAAGCATTCTGTGAAACATCTTTCTGATCTGAGCATTCAGCTAACAGAGTTAAACCATACTTTTGATTGAGCAGTTTTGAAACACTCTGTCTGTAGAAAATGCAACTGGACATTCGTAGTGCTAAGTGGGTAATAGTGGAAAAAAGAATATGTTCAAATATAAACTACACAGAAGCATTGTATGAAACTTCTTTCTGTTCTGTGCATTCAACTAACAGAGTTGAACCTTACTTTTGATTGAGCGGTTCTGAAACACTCATTCTGTAGAAACTGCAATTGGACATTCTGAGCGCTAAGAGGCCTATATTGGGAAAAAGAATGTCTACAAATAAAAACTACACAGAAGAATTGTGTGAAACTTCTTTCTGTTCTGTTTGTTCAACTAAAAGAGTTGAACCTTAGTTTTCATTGAGCCGTTCTGAAACACTCTTTCTGTAGAAAATGCAAGTGGAGATTCGGAGCGCTAAGAGGGTAATAGTGGAAAAAGGAAGGTCTCCAAATATAAACTACACAGAATCATTCTGTGAAACTTCTTTCTGATCTGTGCATTCAGCTAACAGAGTTAAACCATACTTTTGATTGAGCAGATCTGAACACTCTTTCTGTAGAAAATGCAACTGGACATTTGGAGCGCTAAGAGAGTAGTAGTTGAAAAAGGAATATATTCAAATATAAACTACACAGAAGCATTCTGTGAAACTTCTTTCTGATCTGAGCATTCAGCTAACAGAGTTAAACCATACTTTTGATTGAGCAGTTTTGAAACACTCTGTCTGTAGAAAATGCAACTGGACATTCGTAGCGCTAAGTGGGTAATAGTGGAAAAAAGAATATGTTCAAATATAAACTACACAGAAGCATTGTATGAAACTTCTTTCTGTTCTGTGCATTCAACTAACAGAGTTGAACCTTACTTTTGATTGAGCCGTTCTGAAACACTCTTTCTGTAGAAACTGCAATTGGACATTCTGAGCGCTAAGAGGCCTATATTGGGAAAAAGAATGTCTACAAATAAAAACTACACAGAAGAATTGTGTGAAACTTCTTTCTGTTCTGTTTGTTCAACTAAAAGAGTTGAACCTTAGTTTTGCTTGAGCCGTTCTGAAACACTTTTTCTGTAGAAAATGCAAGTGGAGATTCGGAGCGCTAAAAGGGTAATAGTGGAAAAAGGAATGTCTCCAAATATAAACTACACAGAATCATTCTGTGAAACTTCTTTCTGATCTGTGCATTCAGCTAACAGAGTTAAACCATACTTTTGATTGAGCAGATCTGAACACTCTTTCTGTAGAAAATGCAACTGGACATTTGGAGCGCTAAGAGAGTAGTAGTGGAAAAAGGAATATATTCAAATATAAACTACACAGAAGCATTCTGTGAAACTTCTTTCTGATCTGAGCATTCAGCTAACAGAGTTAAACCATACTTTTGATTGAGCAGTTTTGAAACACTCTGTCTGTAGAAAATGCAACTGGACATTCGTAGCGCTAAGTGGGTAATAGTGGAAAAAAGAATATGTTCAAATATAAACTACACAGAAGATTGTATGAAACTTCTTTCTGTTCTGTGCATTCAACTAACAGAGTTGAACCTTACTTTTGATTGAGCCTTTCTGAAACACTCTTTCTGTAGAAACTGCAATTGGACATTCTGAGCGCTAAGAGGCCGATATTGGGAAAAATAATATCTTCAAATAAAAACTACACAGAAGCATTGTGTGGAACTTATTTCTGATATGTTCATTAAGCTAACAGAGTTAAAACATACTTTTGATTGCGCAGTTCTGAACACTCTTTCTGTAGAAAATGCAAGTGGACATTCGGAGCGCTAAGAGGGTAATAGTGGAAAAAGGAATATATTCAAATATAAACTACACAGTAGCATTCTGTGAAAATTCTTTCTGTTCTGTGCATTCAACTAACAGAGTTGAACCTTACTTTTGATTGAGCCGTTCTGAAACACTCTTTCTGTAGAAACTGCAATTGGACATGCTAAGCGCTAAGAGGCCTACATTGGGAAAAAGAATATCTTCAAATAAAAACTACACAGATGCATTCTGTGAAACTTATTTCTGATCTGTAAATTCAGTTAACAGAGATAAAACATATTTTTGATTGAGCAGTTATGAAACACTCTTTTTGTAGAAAATGCAAGTGGAGATTCGGAGCGCTAAGAGGGTAATAGTGGAAAAAGGAATGTCTTCAAATATAAACTACACAGAATCATTCGGTGAAACTTCTTTCTGATCTGTGCATTCAGCTAACAGAGTTAAACCATACTTTTGATTGAGCAGATCTGAACACTCTTTCTGTAGAAAATGCAACTGGACATTTGGAGCGCTAAGAGCGTAGTAGTGGAAAAAGGAATATATTCAAATATAAACTACACAGAAGCATTCTGTGAAACTTCTTTCTGATCTGAGCATTCAGCTAACAGAGTTAAACCATACTTTTGATTGAGCAGTTTTGAAACACTCTGTCTGTAGAAAATGCAACTGGACATTCGTAGTGCTAAGTGGGTAATAGTGGAAAAAAGAATATGTTCAAATATAAACTACACAGAAGCATTGTATGAAACTTCTTTCTGTTCTGTGCATTCAACTAACAGAGTTGAACCTTACTTTTGATTGAGCGGTTCTGAAACACTCATTCTGTATAAACTGCAATTGGACATTCTGAGCGCTAAGAAGCCTATATTGGGAAAAAGAATGTCTACAAATAAAAACTACACAGAAGAATTGTGTGAAACTTCTTTCTGTTCTGTTTGTTCAATTAAAAGAGTTGAACCTTAGTTTTGATTGAGCCGTTCTGAAACACTCTTTCTGTAGAAAATGCAAGTGGAGATTCGGAGCGCTAAGAGGGTAATAGTGGAAAAAGGAATGTCTCCAAATATAAACTACACAGAATCATTCTGTGAAACTTCTTTCTGATCTGTGCATTCAGCTAACAGAGTTAAACCATAGTTTTGATTGAGCAGATCTGAACACTCTTTCTGTAGAAAATGCAACTGGACATTTGGAGCGCTAAGAGAGTAGTAGTGGAAAAAGGAATATATTCAAATATAAACTACACAGAATCATTCTGTGAAACTTCTTTCTGATCTGAGCATTCAGCTAACAGAGTTAAACCATACTTTTGATTGAGCAGTTTTGAAACAATCTGTCTGTAGAAAATGCAACTGGACATTCGTAGCGCTAAGTGGGTAATAGTGGAAAAAAGAATATGTTCAAATATAAACTACACAGAAGCATTGTATGAAACTTCTTTCTGTTCTGTGCATTCAACTAACAGAGTTGAACCTTACTTTTGATTGAGCCTTTCTGAAACACTCTTTCTGTAGAAACTGCAATTGGACATTCTGAGCGCTAAGAGGCCTATATTGGGAAAAATAATATCTTCAAATAAAAACTACACAGAAGCATTGTGTGAAACTTATTTCTGATCTGTAAATTCAGTTAACAGAGATAAAACATATTTTTGATTGAGCAGTTATGAAACACTCTTTCTGTAGAAAATGCAAGTGGAGATTCGGAGCGCTAAGAGGGTAATAGTGGAAAAAGGAATGTCTCCAAATATAAACTACACAGAATCATTCTGTGAAACTTCTTTCTGATCTGTGCATTCAGCTAACAGAGTTAAACCATACTTTTGATTGAGCAGATCTGAACACTCTTTCTGTAGAAAATGCAACTGGACATTTGGAGCGCTAAGAGAGTAGTAGTGGAAAAAGGAATATATTCAAATATAAACTACACAGAAGCATTCTGTGAAACTTCTTTCTGATCTGAGCAATCAGCTAACAGAGTTAAACCATACTTTTGATTGAGCAGTTTTGAAACACTCTGTCTGTAGAAAATGCAACTGGACATTCGTAGCGCTAAGTGGGTAATAGTGGAAAAAAGAATATGTTCAAATATAAACTACACAGAAGCATTGTATGAAACTTCTTTCTGTTCTGTGCATTCAACTAACAGAGTTGAACCTTACTTTTGATTGAGCCTTTCTTAAACACTCTTTCTGTAGAAACTGCAATTGGACATTCTGAGCGCTAGGAGGCATATATTGGGAAAAATAATATCTTCAAATAAAAACTACACAGAAGCATTGTGTGAAACTTATTTCTGATATGTTCAATAAGCTAACAGAGTTAAACCATACTTTTGATTGCGCAGTTCTGAACACTCTTTCTGTAGAAAATGCAAGTGGACATTCGGAGCGCTAAGAGGGTAATAGTGGAAAAAGGTATATATTCAAATATAAACTACACAGTAGCATTCTGTGAAAATTCTTTCTGTTCTGTGCATTCAACTAACAGAGTTGAACCTTACTTTTGATTGAGCCGTTCTGAAACACTCTGTCTGTAGAAACTGCAATTGGACATGCTAAGCGCTAAGAGGCCTACATTGGGAAAAAGAATATCTTCAAATAAAAACTACACAGATGCATTCTGTGAAACTTATTTCTGATCTGTAAATTCAGTTAACAGAGATAAAACATATTTTTGATTGAGCAGTTATGAAACACTCTTTTTGTAGAAAATGCAAGTGGAGATTCGGAGCGCTAAGAGGGTAATAGTGGAAAAAGGAATGTCTTCAAATATAAACTACACAGAATCATTCGGTGAAACTTCTTTCTAATCTGTGCATTCAGCTAACAGAGTTAAACCATAGTTTTGATTGAGCAGATCTGAACACTCTTTCTGTAGAAAATGCAACTGGACATTTGGAGCGTTAAGAGCGTAGTAGTGGAAAAAGGAATATATTCAAATATAAACTACACAGAAGCATTCTGTGAAACTTCTTTCTGATCTGAGCATTCAGCTAACAGAGTTAAACCATACTTTTGATTGAGCAGTTTTGAAACACTCTGTCTGTAGAAAATGCAACTGGACATTCGTAGCGCTAAGTGGGTAATAGTGGAAAAAAGAATATGTTCAAATATTAACTACACAGAAGCATTGTATGAAACTTCTTTCTGTTCTGTGCATTCAACTAACAGAGTTGAACCTTACTTTTGATTGAGCCTTTCTGAAACACTCTTTGTGTAGAAACTGCAATTGGACATTCTGAGCGCTAAGAGGCCTATATTAGGAAAAAGAATGTCTACAAATAAAAACTACACAGAAGAATTGTGTGAAATTACTTTCTGTTCTGTTTGTTCAACTAAAAGAGTTGAACCTTAGTTTTGATTGAGCCGTTCTGAAACACTCTTTCTGTAGAAAATGCAAGTGGAGATTCGGAGCGCTAAGAGGGTAATAGTGGAAAAAGGAATATCTCCAAATATAAACTACACAGAATCATTCTGTGAAACATCTTTCTGATCTGTGCATTCAGCTAACAGAGTTAAACCATACTTTTGATTGAGCAGATCTGAACACTCTTTCTGTAGAAAATGCAACTGGACATTTGGAGCGCTAAGAGAGTAGTAGTGGAAAAAGGAATATATTCAAATATAAACTACACAGAAGCATTCTGTGAAACTTCTTTCCGATCTGAGCATTCAGCTAACAGAGTTAAACCATACTTTTGATTGAGCAGTTTTGAAACACTCTGTCTGTAGAAAATGCAATTGGACATTCGTAGCGCTAAGTGGGTAATAGTGGAAAAAAGAATATGTTCAAATATAAACTACACAGAAGCATTGTATGAAACTTCTTTCTGTTCTGTGCATTCAACTAACAGAGTTGAACCTTACTTTTGATTGAGCCTTTATGAAACAATCTTTCTGTAGAAACTGCAATTGGACATTCTGAGCGCTAAGAGGCCTATATTGGGAAAAATAATATCTTCAAATAAAAACTACACAGAAGCATTGTGTGAAACTTATTTCTGATATGTTCATTAAGCTAACAGAGTCAAACCATACTTTTCATTGCGCAGTTCTGAACACTCTTTCTGTAGAAAATGCAAGTGGACATTCGGAGCGCTAAGAGGGTAATAGTGGAAAAAGGAATATATTCAAATATAAACTACACAGTAGCATTCTGTGAAAATTCTTTCTGTTCTGTGCATTCAACTAACAGAGTTGAACCTTACTTTTGATTGAGCCGTTCTGAAACACTCTTTCTGTAGAAACTGCAATTGGACATGCTAAGCGCTAAGAGGCCTACATTGGGAAAAAGAATATCTTCAAATAAAAACTACACAGATGCATTCTGTGAAACTTATTTCTGATCTGTAAATTCAGTTAACAGAGATAAAACATATTTTTGATTGAGCAGTTATGAAACACTCTTTTTGTAGAAAATGCAAGTGGAGATTCGGAGCGCTAAGAGGGTAATAGTGGAAAAAGGAATGTCTTCAAATATAAGCTACACAGAATCATTCGGTGAAACTTCTTTCTAATCTGTGCATTCAGCTAACAGAGTTAAACCATACTTTTGATTGAGCAGATCTGAACACTCTTTCTGTAGAAAATGCAACTGGACATTTGGAGCGTTAAGAGCGTAGTAGTGGAAAAAGGAATATATTCAAATATAAACTACACAGAAGCATTCTGTGAAACTTCTTTCTGATCTGAGCATTCAGCTAACAGAGTTAAACCATACTTTTGATTGAGCAGTTTTGAAACACTCTGTCTGTAGAAAATGCAACTGGACATTCGTAGCGCTAAGTGGGTAATAGTGGAAAAAAGAATATGTTCAAATATAAACTACACAGAAGCATTGTATGAAACTTCTTTCTGTTCTGTTCATTCAACTAACAGAGTTGAAACTTACTTTTGATTGAGCCTTTCTGAAACACTCTTTGTGTAGAAACTGCAATTGGACATTCTGAGCGCTAAGAGGCCTATATTGGGAAAAAGAATGTCTACAAATAAAAACTACACAGAAGAATTGTGTGAAATTTCTTTCTGTTCTGTTTGTTCAACTAAAAGAGTTGAACCTTAGTTTTGATTGAGCCGTTCTGAAACACTCTTTCTGTAGAAAATGCAAGTGGAGATACGGAGCGCTAAGAGGGTAATAGTGGAAAAAGGAATGTCTCCAAATATAAACTACACAGAATCATTCTGTGAAACTTCTTTCTGATCTGTGCATTCAGCTAAGAGTGTTAAACCATACTTTTGATTGAGCAGATCTGGACACTCTTTCTGTAGAAAATGCAACTGGACATTTGGAGCGCTAAGAGAGTAGTAGTGGAAAAAGGAATATATTCAATTATAAACTACACAGATGCATTCTGTGAAACTTCTTTCTGATCTGAGCATTCAGCTAACAGAGTTAAACCATACTTTTGATTGAGCAGTTTTGAAACACTCTGTCTGTAGAAAATGCAAGTGGACATTCGGAGCGCTAAGAGGGTAATAGTGGAAAAAGTAATATATTCAAATATAAACTACACAGTAGCATTCTGTGAAAATACTTTCTGTTCTGTGCATTCAACTAACAGAGTTGAACCTTACTTTTGATTGAGCCGTTCTGAAACACTCTTTCTGTAGAAACTGCAATTGGACATGCTAAGCGCTAAGAGGCCTACATTGGGAAAAAGAATATCTTCAAATAAAAACTACACAGATGCATTCTGTGAAACTTATTTCTGATCTGTAAATTCAGTTAACAGAGATAAAACATATTTTTGATTGAGCAGTTATGAAACACTCTTTCTGTAGTAAATGCAAGTGGAGATTCGGAGCGCTAAGATGGTAATAGTGGAAAATGGAATGTCTCCAAATATAAACTACACAGAATCATTCTGTGAAACTTCTTTCTGATCTGTGCATTCAGCTAACAGAGTTAAACCATACTTTGGATTGAGCAGATCTGAACACTCTTTCTGTAGAAAATGCAACTGGACATTTGGAGCGCTAAGAGAGTAGTAGTGGAAAAAGGAATATATTCAAATATAAACTACACAGAAGCATTCTGTGAAACTTCTTTCTGATCTGAGCATTCAGCTAACAGAGTTAAACCATACTTTTGATTGAGCAGTTTTGAAACACTCTGTCTGTAGAAAATGCAATTGGACATTCGTAGCGCTAAGTGGGTAATAGTGGAAAAAAGAATATGTTCAAATATAAACTACACAGAAGCATTGTATGAAACTTCTTTCTGTTCTGTGCATTCAACTAACAGAGTTGAACCTTACTTTTGATTGAGCCTTTATTAAACAATCTTTCTGTAGAAACTGCATTTGGACATTCTGAGCGCTAAGAGGCCTATATTGGGAAAAATAATATCTTCAAATAAAAACTACACAGAAGCATTGTGTGAAACTTATTTCTGATATGTTCATTAAGCTAACAGAGTTAAACCATACTTTTGATTGCGCAGTTCTGAACACTCTTTCTGTAGAAAATGCAAGTGGACATTCGGAGCGCTAAGAGGGTAATAGTGGAAAAAGGAATATATTCAAATATAAACTACACAGTAGCATTCTGTGAAAATTCTTTCTGTTCTGTGCATTCAACTAACAGAGTTGAACCTTACTTTTGATTGAGCCGTTCTGAAACACTCTTTCTGTAGAAACTGCAATTGGACATGCTAAGCGCTAAGAGGCCTACATTGGGAAAAAGAATATCTTCAAATAAAAACTACACAGATGCATTCTGTGAAACTTATTTCTGATCTGTAAATTCAGTTAACAGAGATAAAACATATTTTTGATTGAGCAGTTATGAAACACTCTTTTTGTAGAAAATGCAAGTTGAGATTCGGAGCGCTAAGAGGGTAATAGTGGAAAAAGGAATGTCTTCAAATATAAACTACACAGAATCATTCGGTGAAACTTCTTTCTGATCTGTGCATTCAGCTAACAGAGTTAAACCATACTTTTGATTGAGCAGATCTGAACACTCTTTCTGTAGAAAATGCAACTGGACATTTGGAGCGCTAAGAGCGTAGTAGTGGAAAAAGGAATATATTCAAATATAAACTACACAGAAGCATTCTGTGAAACTTCTTTCTGATCTGAGCATTCAGCTAACAGAGTTAAACCATACTTTTGATTGAGCAGTTTTGAAACACTCTGTCTGTAGAAAATGCAACTGGACATTCGTAGTGCTAAGTGGGTAAGAGTGGAAAAAAGAATATGTTCAAATATAAACTACACAGAAGCATTGTATGAAACTTCTTTCTGTTCTGTGCATTCAACTAACAGAGTTGAACCTTACTTTTGATTGAGCGGTTCAGAAACACTCATTCTGTAGAAACTGCAATTGGACATTCTGAGCGCTAAGAGGCCTATATTGGGAAAAAGAATGTCTACAAATAAAAACTACACAGAAGAACTGTGTGAAACTTCTTTCTGTTCTGTTTGTTCAACTAAAAGAGTTGAACCTTAGTTTTGATTGAGCCGTTCTGAAACACTCTTTCTGTAGAAAATGCAAGTGGAGATTCGGAGCGCTAAGAGGGTAATAGTGGAAAAAGGAATGTCTCCAAATATAAACTACACAGAATCATTCTGTGAAACTTCTTTCTGATCTGTGCATTCAGCTAACAGAGTTAAACCATAGTTTTGATTGAGCAGATCAGAACACTCTTTCTGTAGAAAATGCAACTGGACATTTGGAGCGCTAAGAGAGTAGTAGTGGAAAAAGGAATATATTCAAATATAAACTACACAGAAGCATTCTGTGAAACTTCTTTCTGATCTGAGCATTCAGCTAACAGAGTTAAACCATACTTTTGATTGAGCAGTTTTGAAACAATCTGTCTGTAGAAAATGCAACTGGACATTCGTAGCGCTAAGTGGGTAATAGTGGAAAAAAGAATATGTTCAAATATAAACTACACAGAAGCATTGTATGAAACTTCTTTCTGTTCTGTGCATTCAACTACCAGAGTTGAACCTTACTTTTGATTGAGCCTTTCTGAAACACTCTTTCTGTAGAAACTGCAATTGGACATTCTGAGCGCTAAGAGGCCTATATTGGGAAAAATAATATCTTCAAATAAAAACTACACAGAAGCATTGTGTGAAACTTATTTCTGATATGTTCATTAAGCTAACAGAGTAAAACCATACTTTTCATTGCGCAGTTCTGAACACTCTTTCTGTAGAAAATGCAAGTGGACATTCGGAGCGCTAAGAGGGTAATAGTGGAAAAAGGAATATATTCAAATATAAACTACACAGTAGCATTCTGTGAAAATTCTTTCTGTTCTGTGCATTCAACTAACAGAGTTGAACCTTACTTTTGATTGAGCCGTTCTGAAACACTCTTTCTGTAGAAACTGCAATTGGACATGCTAAGCGCTAAGAGGCCTACATTGGGAAAAAGAATATCTTCAAATAAACACTACACAGATGCATTCTGTGAAACTTATTTCTGATCTGTAAATTCAGTTAACAGAGATAAAACATATTTTTGATTTAGCAGTTATGAAACACTCTTTTTGTAGAAAATGCAAGTGGAGATTCGGAGCGCTAAGAGGGTAATAGTGGAAAAAGGAATGTCTTCAAATATAAACTACACAGAATCATTCGGTGAAACTTCTTTCTAATCTGTGCATTCAGCTAACAGAGTTAAACCATACTTTTGATTGAGCAGATCTGAACACTCTTTCTGTAGAAAATGCAACTGGACATTTGGAGCGTTAAGAGCGTAGTAGTGGAAAAAGGAATATATTCAAATATAAACTACACAGAAGCATTCTGTGAAACTTCTTTCTGATCTGAGCATTCAGCTAACAGAGTTAAACCATACTTTTGATTGAGCAGTTTTGAAACACTCTGTCTGTAGAAAATGCAACTGGACATTCGTAGCGCTAAGTGGGTAATAGTGGAAAAAAGAATATGTTCAAATATAAACTACACAGAAGCATTGTATGAAACTTCTTTCTGTTCTGTTTATTCAACTAACAGAGTTGAAACTTACTTTTGATTGAGCCTTTCTGAAACACTCTTTGTGTAGAAACTGCAATTGGACATTCTGAGCGCTAAGAGGCCTATATTGGGAAAAAGAATGTCTACAAATAAAAACTACACAGAAGAATTGTGTGAAATTTCTTTCTGTTCTGTTTGTTCAACTAAAAGAGTTGAACCTTAGTTTTGATTGAGCCGTTCTGAAACACTCTTTCTGTAGAAAATGCAAGTGGAGATACGGAGCGCTAAGAGGGTAATAGTGGAAAAAGGAATGTCTCCAAATATAAACTACACAGAATCATTCTGTGAAACTTCTTTCTGATCTGTGCATTCAGCTAAGAGTGTTAAACCATACTTTTGATTGAGCAGATCTGGACACTCTTTCTGTAGAAAATGCAACTGGACATTTGGAGCGCTAAGAGAGTAGTAGTGGAAAAAGGAATATATTCAATTATAAACTACACAGATGCATTCTGTGAAACTTCTTTCTGATCTGAGCATTCAGCTAACAGAGTTAAACCATACTTTTGATTGAGCAGTTTTGAAACACTCTGTCTGTAGAAAATGCAAGTGGACATTCGGAGCGCTAAGAGGGTAATAGTGGAAAAAGTAATATATTCAAATATAAACTACACAGTAGCATTCTGTGAAAATACTTTCTGTTCTGTGCATTCAACTAACAGAGTTGAACCTTACTTTTGATTGAGCCGTTCTGAAACACTCTTTCTGTAGAAACTGCAATTGGACATGCTAAGCGCTAAGAGGCCTACATTGGGAAAAAGAATATCTTCAAATAAAAACTACACAGATGCATTCTGTGAAACTTATTTCTGATCTGTAAATTCAGTTAACAGAGATAAAACATATTTTTGATTGAGCAGTTATGAAACACTCTTTTTGTAGAAAATGCAAGTGGAGATTCGGAGCGCTAAGAGGGTAATAGTGGAAAAAGGAATGTCTTCAAATATAAACTACACAGAATCATTCTGTGAAACTTCTTTCTAATCTGTGCATTCAGCTAACAGAGTTAAACCATACTTTTGATTGAGCAGATCTGAACCCTCTTTCTGTAGAAAATGCAACTGGACATTTGGAGCGCTAAGAGCGTAGTAGTGGAAAAAGGAATATATTCAAATATAAACTACACAGAAGCATTCTGTGAAACTTCTTTCTGATCTGAGCATTCAGCTAACAGAGTTAAACCATACTTTTGATTGAGCAGTTTTGAAACAGTCTGTCTGTAGAAAATGCAACTGGACATTCGTAGCACTAAGTGGGTAATAGTGGAAAAAAGAATATGTTCAAATATAAACTACACAGAATCATTGTATGAAACTTCTTTCTGTTCTGAGCATTCAACTTACAGAGTTGAACCTTACTTTTGATTGAGCCGTTCTGAAACACTCTTTCTTTAGAAACTGCAATTGGACATTCTGAGCGCTAAGAGGCCTATATTGGGAAAAAGAATGTCTACAAATAAAAACTACACCGAAGAATTGTGTGAAACTTCTTTCTGTTCTCTTTGTTCAACTAAAAGAATTGAACCTTAGTTTTGACTGAGCCGTTCTGAATCACTCTTTCTGTAGAAAATGCAAGTGGAGATTCGGAGCGCTAAGAGGGTAATAGTGGAAAAAGGAATGTCTCAAATATAAACTACACAGAATCATTCTGTGAAACTTCTTTCTGATCTGAACATTCAGCTAACAGAGTTAAACCATACTTTTGATTGAGCAGTTTTGAAAGACTCTGTCTGTAGAATATGCAACTGGACATTCGTAGCGCTAAGTGAGTTATAGTGGAAAAAAGAATATGTTCAAATATAAACAACACAGAAGCATTGTATGAAACTTCTTTCTGTTCTGTGCATTCAACTAACAGAGTTGAACCTTACTTTTGATTGAGCCTTTCTGAAACACTCTTTCTGTAGAAACTGCAATTGGACATTCTGAGCGCTAGGAGGCCTATATTGGGAAAAATAATATCTTCAAATAAAAACTACACAGAAGCATTGTGTGAAACTTATTTCTGATATGTTCATTAAGCTAACAGAGTTAAACCATACTGTTGATTGCGCAGTTATGAACACTCTTTCTGTAGAAAATGCAAGTGGAGATTCGGAGCGCTAATAGGGTAATAGTGGAAAAAGGAATGTCTCCAAATATAAACTACACAGAATCATTCTGTGAAACTTCTTTCTGATCTGTGCATTCAGCAATCAGAGTTAAAACATACTTTTGATTGAGCAGATCTGAACACTCTTTCTGTAGAAAATGCAACTGGACATTTGGAGCGCTAAGAGAGTAGTAGTGGAAAAAGGAATATATTCAAATATAAACTACACAGAAGCATTCTGTGAAACTTCTTTCTGATCTGAGCATTCAGCTAACAGAGTTAAACCATACTTTTGATTGAGCAGTTTTGAAAAACTCTGTCTGTAGAAAATGAAACTGGACATTCGTAGCGCTAAGTGGGTAACAGTGGAAAAAAGAATATGTTCAAATATAAACTACACAGAAGCATTGTATGAAACTTCTTTCTGTTCTGTGCATTCAACTAACAGAGTTGAACCTTACTTTTGATTGATCCTTTCTGAAACACTCTTTCTGTAGAAAGTGCAATTGGACATTCTGAGCGCTAGGAGGCCTATATTGGGAAAAATAATACCTTCAAATAAAAACTACACAGAAGCATTTTGTGAAACTTATTTCTGATATGTTCATTAAGCTAACAGAGTTAAACCATACTTTTGATTGCGCAGTTCTGAACACTCTTTCTGTAGAAAATGCAAGTGGACATTCGGAGCGCTAAGAGGGTAATAGTGGAAAAAGGAATATATTCAAATATAAACTACACAGTAGCATTCTGTGAAAATACTTTCTGTTCTGTGCATTCAACTATCAGAGTTGAACCTTATTTTTCATTGAGCCGTTCTGAAACACTCTTTCTGTAGAAACTGCAATTGGACATGCTAAGCGCTATGAGGCCTACATTGGGAAAAAGAATATCTTCAAATAAAAACTACACAGATGCATTCCGTGAAACTTATTTCTGATCTGTAAATTCAGTTAACAGAGATAAAACATATTTTTCATTGAGCAGTTATGAAACACTCTTTTTGTAGAAAATGCAAGTGGAGATTCGGAGCGCTAAGAGGGTAATAGTGGAAAAAGGAATGTCTTCAAATATAAACTACACAGAATCATTCGGTGAAACTTCTTTCTGATCTGTGCATTCAGCTAACAGAGTTAAACCATACTTTTGATTGAGCAGATCTGAACACTCTTTCTGTAGAAAATGCAACTGGACATTTGGAGCGCTAAGAGCGTAGTAGTGGAAAAAGGAATATATTCAAATATAAACTACACAGAAGCATTCTGTGAAACTTCTTTCTGATCTGAGCATTCAGCTAACAGAGTTAAACCATACTTTTGATTGAGCAGTTTTGAAACACTCTGTCTGTAGAAAATGCAACTGGACATTCGTAGCACTAAGTGGGTAATAGTGGAAAAAAGAATATGTTCAAATATAAACTACACAGAATCATTGTATGAAACTTCTTTCTGTTCTGAGCATTCAAATTACAGAGTTGAACCTTACTTTTGATTGAGCCGTTCTGAAACACTCTTTCTTTAGAAACTGCAATTGGACATTCTGAGCGCTAAGAGGCCTATATTGCGAAAAAGAATATCTACAAATAAAAACTACACAGAAGAATTGTGTGAAACTACTTTCAGTTCTGTTTGTTCAACTAAAAGAGTTGAACCTTAGTTTTGATTGAGCCGTTCTGAAACACTCTTTCTGTAGAAAATGCAAGTGGAGATTCGGATCGCTAAGAGGGTAATAGTGGAAAAAGGAATGTCTCCAAATATAAACTACACAGAATCATTCTGTGAAACTTCTTTCTGATCTGTGCATTCAGCTAAAAGAGTTAAACCATACTTTTGATTGAGGAGATCTGAACACTCTTTCTGTAGAAAATGCAACTGGACATTTGGAGCGCTAAGAGAGTAGTAGTGGAAAAAGGAATATATTCAAATATAAACTACACAGAAGCATTGTATGAAACTTCTTTCTGTTCTGTGCATTCAACTAACAGAGTTGAACCTTACTTTTGATTGAGCCTTTCTGAAACTCTCTTTCTGTAGAAACTGCAATTGGACATTCTGAGCGCTAGGAGGCCTATATTGGGAAAAATAATATCATCAAATGAAAACTACACAGAAGCATTGTGTGAAACTTATTTCTGATATGTTCATTAAGCTAACAGAGTTAAACCATACTTTTGATTGCGCAGTTCTGAACACTCTTTCTGTAGAAAATGCAAGTGGCATTCGGAGCGCTAAGAGGGTAATAGTGGAAAAAGGAATATATTCAAATACAAACTACACAGTAGCATTCTGTGAAAATTCTTTCTGTTCTGTGCATTCAACTAACAGAGTTGAACCTTACTTTTGATTGAGCCGTACTGAAACACTCTTTCTGTAGAAACTGCAATTGGACATGCTAAGCGCTAAGAGACCTACATTGGGAAAAAGAATATCTTCAAATAAAAACTACACAGATGCATTCTGTGAAACTTATTTCTGATCTGTAAATTCAGTTAACAGAGATAAAACATATTTTTGATTGAGCAGTTATGAAACACTCTTTTTGTAGAAAATGCAAGTGGAGATTCGGAGCGCTAAGAGGGTAATAGTGGAAAAAGGAATGTCTTCAAATATAAACTACACAGAATCATTCGGTGAAACTTCTTTCTGATCTGTGCATTCAGCTAACTGAGTTAAACCATACTTTTGATTGAGCAGATCTGAACACTCTTTCTGTAGAAAATGCAACTGGACATTTGGAGCGCTAAGAGCGTAGTAGTGGAAAAAGGAATATATTCAAATATAAACTACACAGTAGCATTCTGTGAAAATACTTTCTGTTCTGTGCATTCAACTATCAGAGTTGAACCTTATTTTTCATTGAGCCGTTCTGAACCACTCTTTCTGTAGAAACTGCAATTGGACATGCTAAGCGCTATGAGGCCTACATTGGGAAAAAGAATATCTTCAAATAAAAACTACACAGATGCATTCCGTGAAACTTATTTCTGATCTGTAAATTCAGTTAACAGAGATAAAACATATTTTTCATTGAGCAGTTATGAAACACTCTTTTTGTAGAAAATGCAAGTGGAGATTCGGAGCGCTAAGAGGGTAATAGTGGAAAAAGGAATGTCTTCAAATATAAACTACACAGAATCATTCGGTGAAACTTCTTTCTGATCTGTGCATTCAGCTAACAGAGTTAAACCATACTTTTGATTGAGCAGATCTGAACACTCTTTCTGTAGAAAATGCAACTGGACATTTGGAGCGCTAAGAGCGTAGTAGTGGAAAAAGGAATATATTCAAATATAAACTACACAGAAGCATTCTGTGAAACTTCTTTCTGATCTGAGCATTCAGCTAACAGAGTTAAACCATACTTTTGATTGAGCAGTTTTGAAACACTCTGTCTGTAGAAAATGCAACTGGACATTCGTAGCACTAAGTGGGTAATAGTGGAAAAAAGAATATGTTCAAATATAAACTACACAGAATCATTGTATGAAACTTCTTTCTGTTCTGAGCATTCAAATTACAGAGTTGAACCTTACTTTTGATTGAGCCGTTCTGAAACACTCTTTCTTTAGAAACTGCAATTGGACATTCTGAGCGCTAAGAGGCCTATATTGCGAAAAAGAATATCTACAAATAAAAACTACACAGAAGAATTGTGTGAAACTACTTTCAGTTCTGTTTGTTCAACTAAAAGAGTTGAACCTTAGTTTTGATTGAGCCGTTCTGAAACACTCTTTCTGTAGAAAATGCAAGTGGAGATTCGGATCGCTAAGAGGGTAATAGTGGAAAAAGGAATGTCTCCAAATATAAACTACACAGAATCATTCTGTGAAACTTCTTTCTGATCTGTGCATTCAGCTAAAAGAGTTAAACCATACTTTTGATTGAGGAGATCTGAACACTCTTTCTGTAGAAAATGCAACTGGACATTTGGAGCGCTAAGAGAGTAGTAGTGGAAAAAGGAATATATTCAAATATAAACTACACAGAAGCATTGTATGAAACTTCTTTCTGTTCTGTGCATTCAACTAACAGAGTTGAACCTTACTTTTGATTGAGCCTTTCTGAAACACTCTTTCTGTAGAAACTGCAATTGGACATTCTGAGCGCTAGGAGGCCTATATTGGGAAAAATAATATCATCAAATGAAAACTACACAGAAGCATTGTGTGAAACTTATTTCTGATATGTTCATTAAGCTAACAGAGTTAAACCATACTTTTGATTGCGCAGTTCTGAACACTCTTTCTGTAGAAAATGCAAGTGGCATTCGGAGCGCTAAGAGGGTAATAGTGGAAAAAGGAATATATTCAAATACAAACTACACAGTAGCATTCTGTGAAAATTCTTTCTGTTCTGTGCATTCAACTAACAGAGTTGAACCTTACTTTTGATTGAGCCGTACTGAAACACTCTTTCTGTAGAAACTGCAATTGGACATGCTAAGCGCTAAGAGACCTACATTGGGAAAAAGAATATCTTCAAATAAAAACTACACAGATGCATTCTGTGAAACTTATTTCTGATCTGTAAATTCAGTTAACAGAGATAAAATATATTTTTGATTGAGCAGTTATGAAACAATCTTTTTGTAGAAAATGCAAGTGGAGATTCGGAGCGCTAAGAGGGTAATAGTGGAAAAAGGAATGTCTTCAAATATAAACTACACAGAATCATTCGGTGAAACTTCTTTCTGATCTGTGCATTCAGCTAACTGAGTTAAACCATACTTTTGATTGAGCAGATCTGAACACTCTTTCTGTAGAAAATGCAACTGGACATTTGGAGCGCTAAGAGCGTAGTAGTGGAAAAAGGAATATATTCAAATATAAACTACACAGAAGCATTCTGTGAAACTTCTTTCTGATCTGAGCATTCAGCTAACAGAGTTAAACCATACTTTTGATTGAGCAGTTTTGAAACACTCTGTCTGTAGTAAATGCAACTGGACATTCGTAGCGCTAAGTGGGTAATAGTGGAAAAAAGAATATGTTCAAATATAAACTACACAGAAGCATTGTATGAAACTTCTTTCTGTTCTGTGCATTCAACTAACAGAGTTGAACCTTACTTTTGATTGAGCCGTTCTGAAACACTCTTTGTGTAGAAACTGCAATTGGACATTCTGAGCGCTAAGAGGCCTATATTGGGAAAAAGAATGTCTACAAATAAAAACTACACAGAAGAATTGTGTGAAACTTCTTTCTGTTCTGTTTGTTCAACTAAAAGAGTTGAACCATAGTTTTGATTGAGCCGTTCTGAAACACTCTTTCTGTAGAAAATGCAAGTGGAGATTCGGAGCGCTAAGAGGGTAATAGTGGAAAAATGAATGTCTCCAAATATAAACTACACAGAATCATTCTGTGAAACATCTTTCTGATCTGAACATTCAGCTAACAGAGTTAAACCATACTTTTGATTGAGCAGTTTTGAAACACTCTGTCTGTAGAAAATGCAACTGGACATTCGTAGCGCTAAGTGGGTAATAGTGGAAAAAAGAATATGTTCAAATATAAACTACACAGAAGCATTGTATGAAACTTCTTTCTGTTCTGTGCATTCAACTAACAGAATTGAACCTTACTTTTGATTGAGCCTTTCTGAAACACTCTTTCTGTAGAAACTGCAATTGGACATTCTGAGCGCTAGGAGGCCTATATTGGGAAAAATAATATCTTCAAATAAAAACTACACAGAAGCATTGTGTGAAACTTATTTCTGATATGTTCATTAAGCTAACAGAGTTAAACCATACTTTTGATTGCGCAGTTCTGAACACTCTTTCTGTAGAAAATGCAAGTGGCATTCAGAGCGCTAAGAGGGTAATAGTGGAAAAAGGAATATATTCAAATATAAACTACACAGTAGCATTCTGTGAAAATTCTTTCTGTTCTGTGCATTCAACTAACAGAGTTGAACCTTACTTTTGATTGAGCCGTTCTGAAACACTCTTTCTGTAGAAACTGCAATTGGACATGCTAAGCGCTAAGAGGCCTACATTGGGAAAAAGAATATCTTCAAATAAAAACTACACAGATGCATTCCGTGAAACTTATTTCTGATCTGTAAATTCAGTTAACAGAGATAAAACATATTTTTGATTGAGCAGTTATGAAACACTCTTTTTGTAGAAAATGCAAGTGGAGATTCGGAGCGCTAAGAGGGTAATAGTGGAAAAAGGAATGTCTTCAAATATAAACTACACAGAATCATTCGGTGAAACTTCTTCTGATCTGTGCATTCAGCTAACAGAGTTAAACCATACTTTTGATATAGCAGATCTGAACACTCTTTCTGTAGAAAATGCAACTGGACCTTTGGAGCGCTAAGAGCGTAGTAGTGGAAAAAGGAATATATTCAAATATAAACTACACAGAAGCATTCTGTGAAACTTCTTTCTGATCTGAGCATTCAGCTAACAGAGTTAAACCATACTTTTGATTGAGCAGTTTTGAAACACTCTGTCTGTAGAAAATGCAACTGGACATTCGTAGCGCTAAGTGGGTAATAGTGGAAAACAGAATATGTTCAAATATAAACTACACAGAAGCATTGTATGAAACTTGTTTCTGTTCTGTGCATTCAACTAACAGAGTTGAACCTTACTTTTGATTGAGCCGTTCTGAAACACTCTTTCTGTAGAAACTGCAATTGGACATTCTGAGTGCTAAGAGGCCTATATTGGGAAAAAGAATGTCTACAAATAAAAACTACACAGAAGAATTGTGTGAAACTTCTTTCTGTTCTGTTTGTTCAACTAAAAGAGTTGAACCTTAGTTTTGATTGAGCCGTTCTGAAACACTCTTTCTGTAGAAAATGCAAGTGGAGATTCGGGGCGCTAAGAGGGTAATAGTGGAAAAAGGAATGTCTCCAAATATAAACTACACAGAATCATTCTGTGAAACTTCTTTCTGATCTGTGCATTCAGCTAACAGAGTTAAACCATAGTTTTGATTGAGCAGATCTGAACACTCTTTCTGTAGAAAATGCAACTGGACATTTGGAGCGCTAAGAGAGTAGTAGTGGAAAAAGGAATATATTCAAATATAAACTACACAGAAGCATTCTGTGAAACTTCTTTCTGATCTGAGCATTCACCTAACAGAGTTAAACCATACTTTTGATTGAGCAGTTTTGAAACACTCTGTCTGTAGAAAATGCAACTGGACATTCGTAGCGCTAAGTGGGTAATAGTGGAAAAAAGAATATGTTCAAATATAAACTACACAGAAGCATTGTATGAAACTTTTTCTGTTCTGTGCATTCAACTAACAGAGTTGAACCTTACTTTTGATTGAGCCTTTCTGAAACACTCTTTCTGTAGAAACTGCAATTGGACATTCTGAGCGCTAAGAGGCCTATATTGGGAAAAATAATATCTTCAAATTAAAACTACACAGAAGCATTGTGTGAAACTTATTTCTGATCTGTAAATTCAGTTAACAGAGATAAAACATATTTTTGATTGAGCAGATATGAAACACTCTTTCTGTAGAAAATGCAAGTGGAGATTCGGAGCGCTAAGAGGATAATAGTGGAAAAAGGAATGTCTCCAAATATAAACTACACAGAATCATTCTGTGAAACTTCTTTCTGGTCTGTGCATTCAGCTAACAGAGTTAAACCATACTTTTGATTGAGCAGATCTGAACACTCTTTCTGTAGAAAATGCAACTGGACATTTGGAGCGCTAAGAGAGTAGTAGTGGAAAAAGGAATATATTCAAATATAAACTACACAGAAGCATTCTGTGAAACTTCTTTCTGATCTGAGCATTCAGCTAACAGAGTTAAACCATACTTTTGATTGAGCAGTTTTGAAACACTCTGTCTGTAGAAAATGCAACTGGACATTCGTAGCGCTAAGTGGGTAATAGTGAAAAAAAGAATATGTTCAAATATAAACTACACAGAAGCATTGTATGAAACTTCTTTCTGTTCTGTGCATTCAACTAACAGGGTTGAACCTTACTTTTGATTGAGCCTTTCTGAAACACTCTTTCTGTAGAAACTGCAATTGGACATTCTGAGCGCTAAGAGGCCTCTATTGGGAAAAATAATATCTTCAAATAAAAACTACACAGAAGAATTGTGTGAAACTTATTTCTGATATGTTCATTAAGCTAACAGAGTTAAACCATACTTTTGATTGCGCAGTTCTGAACACTCTTTCTGTAGAAAATGCAAGTGGACATTCGGAGCGCTAAGAGGGTAATAGTGGAAAAAGGAATATATTCAAATATAAACTACACAGTAGCATTCTGTGAAAATTCTTTCTGTTCTGTGCATTCAACTAACAGGGTTGAACCTTACTTTTGATTGAGCCGTTCTGAAACACTCTTTCTGTAGAAACTGCAATTGGATATGCTAAGCGCTAAGAGGCCTACATTGGGAAAAAGAATATCTTCAAATAAAAACTACACAGATGCATTCTGTGAAACTTATTTCTGATCTGTAAATTCAGTTAACAGAGATAAAACATATTTTTGATTGAGCAGTTATGAAACACTCTTTTTGTAGAAAATGCAAGTGGAGATTCGGAGCGCTAAGAGGGTAATAGTGGAAAAAGGAATGTCTTCAAATATAAACTACACAGAATCATTCGGTGAAACTTCTTTCTGATCTGTGCATTCAGCTAACAGAGTTAAACCATACTTTGATTGAGCAGATCTGAACACTCTTTCTGTAGAAAATGCAACTGGACATTTGGAGCGCTAAGAGCGTAGTAGTGGAAAAAGGAATATATTCAAATATAAACTACACAGAAGCATTCTGTGAAACTTCTTTCTGATCTGAGCATTCAGCTAACAGAGTTAAACCATACTTTTGATTGAGCAGTTTTGAAACCTCTGTCTGTAGAAAATGCAACTGGACATTCGTAGCGCTAAGTGGGTAATAGTGGAAAAAAGAATATGTTCAAATATAAACTACACAGAATCATTGTATGAAACTTCTTTCTGTTCTGTGCATTCAACTAACAGAGTTGAACCTTACTTTTGATTGAGCCGTTCTGAAACACTCTTTCTGTAGAAACTGCAATTGGACATTCTGAGCGCTAAGAGGCCTATATTGGGAAAAAGAATGTCTACAAATAAAAACTACACAGAAGAATTGTGTGAAACTTCTTTCTCTTCTGTTTGTTCAACTAAAAGAGTTGAACCTTAGTTTTGATTGAGCCTTTCTGAAACACTCTTTGTGTAGAAACTGCAATTGGACATTCTGAGCGCTAAGAGGCCTCTATTGGGAAAAATAATATCTTCAAATAAAAACTACACAGAAGCATTGTGTGAAACTTATTTCTGATATGTTCATTAAGCTAACAGAGTTAAACCATACTTTTGATTGCGCAGTTCTGAACACTCTTTCTGTAGAAAATGCAAGTGGACATTCGGAGCGCTAAGAGGGTAATAGTGGAAAAAGGAATATATTCAAATATAAACTACACAGTAGCATTCTCTGAAAATTCTTTCTGTTCTGTGCATTCAACTAACAGAGTTGAACCTTACTTTTCATTGAGTCGTTCTGAAACACTCTTTCTGTAGAAACTGCAATTGGACATGCTAAGCGCTAAGAGGCCTACATTGGGAAAAAACATATCTTCAAATAAAAACTACACAGATGCATTCTGTGAAACATATTTCTGATCTGTAAATTCAGTTATCAGAGATAAAACATATTTTTGATTGAGCAGTTATGAAACACTCTTTTTGTAGAAAATGCAAGTGGAGATTCGGAGCGCTAAGAGGGTAATAGTGGAAAAAGGAATGTCTTCAAATATAAACTACACAGAATCATTCGGTGAAACATCTTTCTGATCTGTGCATTCAGCTAACAGAGTTAAACCATACTTTGATTGAGCAGATCTGAACACTCTTTCTGTAGAAAATGCAACTGGACATTTGGAGCGCTAAGAGCGTAGTAGTGGAAAAAGGAATATATTCAAATATAAACTACACAGAAGCATTCTGTGAAACTTCTTTCTGATCTGAGCATTCAGCTAACAGAGTTAAACCATACTTTTGATTGAGCAGTTTTGAAACA
The DNA here is from genome assembly GCF_028878055.3 of Symphalangus syndactylus. NCBI lineage: Eukaryota > Metazoa > Chordata > Mammalia > Primates > Hylobatidae > Symphalangus > Symphalangus syndactylus. The sequence continues at coordinate 3,912,606 of NC_072445.2, read as the reverse complement.
CTCTGTCTGTAGAAAATGCAACTGGACATTCGTAGCGCTAAGTGGGTAATAGTGGAAAAAAGAATATGTTCAAATATAAACTACACAGAAGCATTGTATGAAACTTCTTTCTGTTCTGTGCATTCAACTAACAGAGTTGAACCTTACTTTTGATTGAGCCGTTCTGAAACACTCTTTCTGTAGAAACTGCAATTGGACATTCTGAGCGCTAAGAGGCCTATATTGGGAAAAAGAATGTCTACAAATAAAAAATACACAGAAGAATTGTGTGAAACTTCTTTCTGTTCTGTTTGTTCAACTAAAAGAGTTGAACCTTAGTTTTGATTGAGCCGTTCTGAAACACACTTTCTGTAGAAAATGCAAGTGGAGATTCGGAGCGCTAAGAGGGTATTAGTGGAAAAAGGAATGTCTCCAAATATAAACTACACAGAATCATTCTGTGAAACTTCTTTCTGATCTGTGCATTCAGCTATCAGAGTTAAAACATACTTTTGATTGAGCAGATCTGAACACTCTTTCTGTAGAAAATGCAACTGGACATTTGGAGCGCTAAGAGAGTAGTAGTGGAAAAAGGAATATATTCAAATATAAACTACACAGAAGCATTCTGTGAAACTTCTTTCTGATCTGAGCATTCAGCTAACAGAGTTAAACCATACTTTTGATTGAGCAGTTTTGAAACACTCTGTCTGTAGAAAATGCAACTGGACATTCGTAGCGCTAAGTGGGTAATAGTGGAAAAAAGAATATGTTCAAATATAAACTACACAGAAGCATTGTATGAAACTTCTTTCTGTTCTGTGCATTCAACTAACAGAGTTGAACCTTACTTTTGATTGAGCCTTTCTGAAACACTCTTTCTGTAGAAACTGCAATTGGACGTTCTGAGCGCTAAGAGGCCTATATTGGGAAAAATAATATCTTCAAATAAAAACTACACAGAAGCATTGTGTGAAACTTATTTCTGATATGTTCATTAAGCTAACAGAGTTAAACCATACTTTTGATTGCGCAGTTCTGAACACTCTTTCTGTAGAAAATGCAAGTGGACATTCGGAGCGCTAAGAGGGTAATAGTGGAAAAAGGAATATATTCAAATATAAACTACACAGTAGCATTCTGTGAAAATTCTTTCTGTTCTGTGCATTCAACTAACAGGGTTGAACCTTACTTTTGATTGAGCCGTTCTGAAACACTCTTTCTGTAGAAACTGCAATTGGATATGCTAAGCGCTAAGAGGCCTACATTGGGAAAAGAATATCTTCAAATAAAAACTACACAGATGCATTCTGTGAAACTTATTTCTGATCTGTAAATTCAGTTAACAGAGATAAAACATATTTTTGATTGAGCAGTTATGAAACACTCTTTTTGTAGAAAATGCAAGTGGAGATTCGGAGCGCTAAGAGGGTAATAGTGGAAAAAGGAATGTCTTCAAATATAAACTACACAGAATCATTCGGTGAAACTTCTTTCTGATCTGTGCATTCAGCTAACAGAGTTAAACCATACTTTGATTGAGCAGATCTGAACACTCTTTCTGTAGAAAATGCAACTGGACATTTGGAGCGCTAAGAGCGTAGTAGTGGAAAAAGGAATATATTCAAATATAAACTACACAGAAGCATTCTGTGAAACTTCTTTCTGATCTGAGCATTCAGCTAACAGAGTTAAACCATACTTTTGATTGAGCTGTTTTGAAACCTCTGTCTGTAGAAAATGCAACTGGACATTCGTAGCGCTAAGTGGGTAATAGTGGAAAAAAGAATATGTTCAAATATAAACTACACAGAATCATTGTATGAAACTTCTTTCTGTTCTGTGCATTCAACTAACAGAGTTGAACCTTACTTTTGATTGAGCCGTTCTGAAACACTCTTTCTGTAGAAACTGCAATTGGACATTCTGAGCGCTAAGAGGCCTATATTGGGAAAAAGAATGTCTACAAATAAAAACTACACAGAAGAATTGTGTGAAACTTCTTTCTCTTCTGTTTGTTCAACTAAAAGAGTTGAACCTTAGTTTTGATTGAGCCGTTCTGAAACACTCTTTCTGTAGAAAATGCAAGTGGAGATTCGGAGCGCTAAGAGGGTAATAGTGGAAAAAGGAATGTCTCCAAATATAAACAACACAGAATCATTCTGTGAAACTTCTTTCTGATCTGTGCATTCAGCTAACAGAGTTAAACCATAGTTTTGATTGAGCAGATCTGAACACTCTTTCTATAGAAAATGCAACTGGACATTTGGAGCGCTAAGAGAGTAGTAGTGGAAAAAGGAATATATTCAAATATAAACTACACAGAAGCATTCTGTGAAACTTCTTTCTGATCTGAGCATTCTGCTAACAGAGTTAAACCATACTTTTGATTGAGCAGTTTTGAAACACTCTGTCTGTAGAAAATGCAACTGGACATTCGTAGCGCTAAGTGGGTAATAGTGGAAAAAAGAATATGTTCAAATATAAACTACACAGAAGCATTGTACGAAACTTCTTTCTGTTCTGTGCATTCAACTAACAGAGTTGAACCTTACTTTTGATTGAGCCTTTCTGAAACACTCTTTGTGTAGAAACTGCAATTGGACATTCTGAGCGCTAAGAGGCCTCTATTGGGAAAAATAATATCTTCAAATAAAAACTACACAGAAGCATTGTGTGAAACTTATTTCTGATATGTTCATTAAGCTAACAGAGTTAAACCATACTTTTGATTGCGCAGTTCTGAACACTCTTTCTGTAGAAAATGCAAGTGGACATTCGGAGCGCTAAGAGGGTAATAGTGGAAAAAGGAATATATTCAAATATAAACTACACAGTAGCATTCTCTGAAAATTCTTTCTGTTCTGTGCATTCAACTAACAGAGTTGAACCTTACTTTTCATTGAGCCGTTCTGAAACACTCTTTCTGTAGAAACTGCAATTGGACATGCTAAGCGCTAAGAGGCCTACATTGGGAAAAAACATATCTTCAAATAAAAACTACACAGATGCATTCTGTGAAACATATTTCTGATCTGTAAATTCAGTTATCAGAGATAAAACATATTTTTGATTGAGCAGTTATGAAACACTCTTTTTGTAGAAAATGCAAGTGGAGATTCGGAGCGCTAAGAGGGTAATAGTGGAAAAAGGAATGTCTTCAAATATAAACTACACAGAATCATTCGGTGAAACATCTTTCTGATCTGTGCATTCAGCTAACAGAGTTAAACCATACTTTGATTGAGCAGATCTGAACACTCTTTCTGTAGAAAATGCAACTGGACATTTGGAGCGCTAAGAGCGTAGTAGTGGAAAAAGGAATATATTCAAATATAAACTACACAGAAGCATTCTGTGAAACTTCTTTCTGATCTGAGCATTCAGCTAACAGAGTTAAACCATACTTTTGATTGAGCAGTTTTGAAACACTCTGTCTGTAGAAAATGCAACTGGACATTCGTAGCGCTAAGTGGGTAATAGTGGAAAAAAGAATATGTTCAAATATAAACTACACAGAAGCATTGTATGAAACTTCTTTCTGTTCTGTGCATTCAACTAACAGAGTTGAACCTTACTTTTGATTGAGCCGTTCTGAAACACTCTTTCTGTAGAAACTGCAATTGGACATTCTGAGCGCTAAGAGGCCTATATTGGGAAAAAGAATGTCTACAAATAAAAACTACACAGAAGAATTGTGTGAAACTTCTTTCTGTTCTGTTTGTTCAACTAAAAGAGTTGAACCTTAGTTTTGATTGAGCCGTTCTGAAACACACTTTCTGTAGAAAATGCAAGTGGAGATTCGGAGCGCTAAGAGGGTATTAGTGGAAAAAGGAATGTCTCCAAATATAAACTACACAGAATCATTCTGTGAAACTTCTTTCTGATCTGTGCATTCAGCTATCAGAGTTAAAACATACTTTTGATTGAGCAGATCTGAACACTCTTTCTGTAGAAAATGCAACTGGACATTTGGAGCGCTAAGAGAGTAGTAGTGGAAAAAGGAATATATTCAAATATAAACTACACAGAAGCATTCTGTGAAACTTCTTTCTGATCTGAGCATTCAGCTAACAGAGTTAAACCATACTTTTGATTGAGCAGTTTTGAAACACTCTGTCTGTAGAAAATGCAACTGGACATTCGTAGCGCTAAGTGGGTAATAGTGGAAAAAAGAATATGTTCAAATATAAACTACACAGAAGCATTGTATGAAACTTCTTTCTGTTCTGTGCATTCAACTAACAGAGTTGAACCTTACTTTTGATTGAGCCTTTCTGAAACACTCTTTCTGTAGAAACTGCAATTGGACGTTCTGAGCGCTAAGAGGCCTATATTGGGAAAAATAATATCTTCAAATAAAAACTACACAGAAGCATTGTGTGAAACTTATTTCTGATATGTTCATTAAGCTAACAGAGTTAAACCATACTTTTGATTGCGCAGTTCTGAACACTCTTTCTGTAGAAAATGCAAGTGGACATTCGGAGCGCTAAGAGGGTAATAGTGGAAAAAGGAATATATTCAAATATAAACTACACAGTAGCATTCTGTGAAAATTCTTTCTGTTCTGTGCATTCAACTAACAGAGTTGAACCTTACTTTTGATTGAGCCGTTCTGAAACACTCTTTCTGTAGAAACTGCAATTGGACATGTTAAGCTCTAAGAGGCCTACATTGGGAAAAAGAATATCTACAAATAAAAACTACACAGATGCATTCTGTGAAACTTATTTCTGATCTGTAAATTCAGTTAACAGAGATAAAACATATTTTTGATTGAGCAGTTTTGAAACCCTCTTTTTGTAGAAAATGCAAGTGGAGATTCGGAGCGCTAAGAGGGTAATAGTGGAAAAAGGAATGTCTTCAAATATAAACTACACAGAATCATTCGGTGAAACTTCTTTCTGATCTGTGCATTCAGCTAACAGAGTTAAACCATACTTTTGATTGAGCAGATCTGAACACTCTTTCTGTAGAAAATGCAACTGGACATTTGGAGCGCTAAGAGCGTAGTAGTGGAAAAATGAATATATTCAAATATAAACTACACAGAAGCATTCTGTGAAACTTCTTTCTGATCTGAGCATTCAGCTAACAGAGTTAAACCATACTTTTGATTGAGCAGTTTTGAAACACTCTGTCTGTAGAAAATGCAACTGGACATTCGTAGCGCTAAGTGGGTAATAGTGGAAAAAAAATATGTTCAAATATAAACTACACAGAAGCATTGTATGAAACTTCTTTCTGTTCTGTGCATTCAACTAACAGTGTTGAACCTTACTTTTGATTGAGCCGTTCTGAAACACTCTTTCTGTAGAAACTGCAATTGGACATTCTGAGCGCTAAGAGGCCTATATTGGGAAATAGAATGTCTACAAATAAAAACTACACAGAAGAATTGTGTGAAACTTCTTTCTGTTCTGTTTGTTCAACTAAAAGAGTTGAACCTTAGTTTTGATTGAGCCGTTCTGAAACACACTTTCTGTAGAAAATGCAAGTGGAGATTCGGAGCGCTAAGAGGGTAATAGTGGAAAAAGGAATGTCTCCAAATATAAACTACACAGAATCATTCTGTGAAACTTCTTTCTGATCTGTGCATTCAGCTCACAGAGTTAAACCATACTTTTGATTGAGCAGATCTGAACACTCTTTCTGTAGAAAATGCAACTGGACATTTGGAGCGCTAAGAGAGTAGTAGTGGAAAAAGGAATATATTCAAATATAAACTACACAGAAGCATTCTGTGAAACTTCTTTCTGATCTGAGCATTCAGCTAACAGAGTTAAACCATACTTTTGATTGAGCAGTTTTGAAACACTCTGTCTGTAGAAAATGCAACTGGACATTCGTAGCGCTAAGAGGGTAATAGTGGAAAAAAGAATATGTTCAAATATAAACTACACAGAAGCATTGTATGAAACTTCTTTCTGTTCTGTGCATTCAACTAACAGAGTTGAACCTTACTTTTGATTGAGCCTTTCTGAAACACTCCTTCTGTAGAAACTGCAATTGGACATTCTGAGCGCTAAGAGGCCTATATTGGGAAAAATAATATCTTCAAATAAAAACTACACAGAAGCATTGTGTGAAACTTATTTCTGATATGTTCATTAAGCTAACAGAGTTAAACCATACTTTGGATTGCGCAGTTCTGAACACTCTTTCTGTAGAAAATGCAAGTGGACATTCGGAGCGCTAAGAGGGTAATAGTGGAAAAAGGAATATATTCAAATATAAACTACACAGTAGCATTCTGTGAACATTCTTCCTGTTTTGTGTATTCAACTAACAGAGTTGAACCTTACTTTTGATTGAGCCGTTCTGAAACACTCGTTCTGTAGAAACTGCAATTGGACATGCTAAGCGCTAAGAGGCCTACATTGGGAAAAAGAATATCTTCAAATAAAAACTACACAGATGCATTCTGTGAAACTTATTTCTGATCTGTAAATTCAGTTAACAGAGATAAAACATATTTTTGATTGAGCAGTTATGAAACACTCTTTTTGTAGAAAATGCAAGTGGAGATTCGGAGCGCTAAGAGGGTAATAGTGGAAAAAGGAATGTCTTCAAATATAAACTACACAGAACCATTCGGTGAAACTTCTTTCTGATCTGTGCATTCAGCTAACAGAGTTAAACCATACTTTTGATTGAGCAGATCTGAACACTCTTTCTGTAGAAAATGCAACTGGACATTTGGAGCGCTAAGAGCGTAGTAGTGGAAAAAGGAATATATTCAAATATAAACTACACAGAAGCATTCTGTGAAACTTTTTTCTGATCTGAGCATTCAGCTAACAGAGTTAAACCATACTTTTGATTGAGCAGTTTTGAAACCTCTGTCTGTAGAAAATGCAACTGGACATTCGTAGCGCTAAGTGGGTAATAGTGGAAAAAAGGATATGTTCAAATATAAACTACACAGAATCATTGTATGAAACTTCTTTCTGTTCTGTGCATTCAACTAACAGAGTTGAACCTTACTTTTGATTGAGCCGTTCTGAAACACTCTTTCTGTAGAAACTGCAATTGGACATTCTGAGCGCTAAGAGGCCTATATTGGGAAAAAGAATGTCTACAAATAAAAACTACACAGAAGAATTGTGTGAAAGTTCTTTCTCTTCTGTTTGTTCAACTAAAAGAGTTGAACCTTAGTTTTGATTGAGCCGTTCTGAAACACTCTTTCTGTAGAAAATGCAAGTGGAGATTCGGAGCGCTAAGAGGGTAATAGTGGAAAAAGGAATGTCTCCAAATATAAACTACACAGAATCATTCTGTGAAACTTCTTTCTGATCTGTGCATTCAGCTAACAGAGTTAAACCATAGTTTTGATTGAGCAGATCAGAACACTCTTTCTGTAGAAAATGCAACTGGACATTTGGAGCGCTAAGAGAGTAGTAGTGGAAAAAGGAATATATTCAAATATAAACTACACAGAAGCATTCTGTGAAACTTCTTTCTGATCTGAGCATTCTGCTAACAGAGTTAAACCATACTTTTGATTGAGCAGTTTTGAAACACTCTGTCTGTAGAAAATGCAATTGGACATTCGTAGCGCTAAGTGGGTAATAGTGGAAAAAAGAATATGTTCAAATATAAACTACACAGAAGCATTGTATGAAACTTCTTTCTGTTCTGTGCATTCAACTAACAGAGTTGAACCTTACTTTTGATTGAGCCTTTCTGAAACACTCTTTCTGTAGAAACTGCAATTGGACATTCTGAGCGCTAAGAGGCCTCTATTGGGAAAAATAATATCTTCAAATAAAAACTACACGGAAGCATTGTGTGAAACTTATTTCTGATATGTTCATTAAGCTAACAGAGTTAAACCATACTTTTGATTGCGCAGTTCTGAACACTCTTTCTGTAGAAAATGCAAGTGGACATTCGGAGCGCTAAGAGGGTAATAGTGGAAAAAGGAATATATTCAAATATAAACTACACAGTAGCATTCTGTGAAAATTCTTTCTGTTCTGTGCATTCAACTAACAGAGTTGAACCTTACTTTTCATTGAGCCGTTCTGAAACACTCTTTCTGTAGAAACTGCAATTGGACATGCTAAGCGCTAAGAGGCCTACATTGGGAAAAAGAATATCTTCAAATAAAAACTACACAGATGCATTCTGTGAAACTTATTTCTGATCTGTAAATTCAGTTAACAGAGATAAAACATATTTTTGATTGAGCAGTTATGAAACACTCTTTTTGTAGAAAATGCAAGTGGAGATTCGGAGCGCTAAGAGGGTAATAGTGGAAAAAGGAATGTCTTCAAATATAAACTACACAGAATCATTCGGGGAAACTTCTTTCTGATCTGTGCATTCAGCTAACAGAGTTAAACCATACTTTTGATTGAGCAGATCTGAACACTCTTTCTGTAGAAAATGCAACTGGATATTTGGAGCTCTAAGAGCGTAGCAGTGGAAAAAGGAATATATTCAAATATAAACTACACAGAAGCATTCTGTGAAACTTCTTTCTGATCTGAGCATTCAGCTAACAGAGTTAAACCATACATTTGATTGAGCAGTTTTGAAACACTCTGTCTGTAGAAAATGCAACTGGACATTCGTAGCGCTAAGTGGGTAATAGTGGAAAAAAGAATATGTTCAAATAGAAACTACACAGAAGCATTGTATGAAACTTCTTTCTGTTCTGTGCATTCAACTAACAGGGTTTAACCTTACTTTTGATTGAGCCGTTCTGAAACACTCTTTCTGTAGAAACTGCAATTGGATATTCTGAGCGCTAAGAGGCCTATATTGGGAAAAAGAATGTCTACAAATAAAAACTACGCAGAAGAATTGTGTGAAACTTCTTTCTGTTCTGTTTGTTCAACTAAAAGAGTTGAACCTTAGTTTTGATTGAGCCGTTCTGAAACACTCTTTCTGTAGAAAATGCAAGTGGAGATTCGGAGCGCTAAGAGGGTAATAGTGGAAAAAGGAATGTCTCCAAATATAAACTACACAGAATCATTCTGTGAAACTTCTTTCTGATCTGTGCATTCAGCTAACAGAGTTAAACCATACTTTTCATTGAGCAGATCTGAACACTCTTTCTGTAGAAAATGCAACTGCACATTTGGAGCGCTAAGAGAGTAGTAGTGGAAAAAGGAATATATTCAAATATAAACTACACAGAAGCATTCTGTGAAACTTCTTTCTGATCTGAGCATTCAGCTAACAGAGTTAAACCATACTTTTGATTGAGCAGTTTTGAAACACTCTGTCTGTAGAAAATGCAACTGGACATTCGTAGCGCTAAGTGGGTAATAGTGGAAAAAAGAATATGTTCAAATATAAACTACACAGAAGCATTGTATGAAACTTCTTTCTGTTCTGTGCATTCAACTAACAGAGTTGAACCTTACTTTTGATTGAGCCTTTCTGAAACACTCTTTCTGTAGAAACTGCAATTGGACATTCTGAGCGCTAAGAGGCCTCTATTGGGAAAAATAATATCTTCAAATAAAAACTACACAGAAGCATTGTGTGAAACTTATTTCTGATATGTTCATTAAGCTAACAGAGTAAACCATACTTTTGATTGCGCAGTTCTGAACACACTTTCTGTAGAAAATGCAAGTGGACATTCGGAGCGCTAAGAGGGTAATAGTGGAAAAAGGAATATATTCAAATATAAACTACACAGTAGCATTCTGTGAAAATTCTTTCTGTTCTGTGCATTCAACTAACAGAGTTGAACCTTACTTTTGATTGAGCCGTTCTGAAACACTCTTTCTGTAGAAACTGCAATTGGACATGCTAAGCGCTAAGAGGCCTACATTGGGAAAAAGAATATCTTCAAATAAAAACTACACAGATGCATTCTGTGAAACTTATTTCTGATCTGTAAATTCAGTTAACAGAGATAAAACATATTTTTGATTGAGCAGTTATGAAACACTCTTTTTGTAGAAAATGCAAGTGGAGATTCGGAGCGCTAAGAGGGTAATAGTGGAAAAAGGAATGTCTTCAAATATAAACTACACAGAATCATTCGGGGAAACTTCTTTCTGATCTGTGCATTCAGCTAACAGAGTTAAACCATACTTTTGATTGAGCAGATCTGAACACTCTTCCTGTAGAAAATGCAACTGGATATTTGGAGCGCTAAGAGCGTAGCAGTGGAAAAAGGAATATATTCAAATATAAACTACACAGAAGCATTCTGTGAAACTTCTTTCTGATCTGAGCATTCAGCTAACAGAGTTAAACCATACATTTGATTGAGCAGTTTTGAAACACTCTGTCTGTAGAAAATGCAACTGGACATTCGTAGCGCTAAGTGGGTAATAGTGGAAAAAAGAATATGTTCAAATATAAACTACACAGAAGCATTGTATGAAACTTCTTTCTGTTCTGTGCATTCAACTAACAGGGTTGAACCTTACTTTTGATTGAGCCGTTCTGAAACACTCTTTCTGTAGAAACTGCAATTGGATATTCTGAGCGCTAAGAGGCCTATATTGGGAAAAAGAATGTCTACAAATAAAAACTACACAGAAGAATTGCGTGAAACTTCTTTCTGTTCTGTTTGTTCAACTAAAAGAGTTGAACCTTAGTTTTGATTGAGCCGTTCTGAAACACTCTTTCTGTAGAAAATGCAAGTGGAGATTCGGAGCGCTAAGAGGGTAATAGTGGAAAAAGGAATGTCTCCAAATATAAACTACACAGAATCATTCTGTGAAACTTCTTTCTGATCTGTGCATTCAGCTAACAGAGTTAAACCATACTTTTGATTGAGCAGATCTGAACACTCTTTCTGTAGAAAATGCAAATGGACATTTGGAGCGCTAAGAGAGTAGTAGTGGAAAAAGGAATATATTCAAATATAAACTACACAGAAGCATTCTGTGAAACTTCTTTCTGATCTGAGCATTCAGCTAACAGATTTAAACCATACTTTTGATTGAGCAGTTTTGAAACACTCTGTCTGTAGAAAATGCAACTGGACATTCGTAGCGCTAAGTGGGTAATAGTGGAAAAAAGAATATGTTCAAATATAAACTACACAGAAGCATTGTATGAAACTTCTTTCTGTTCTGTGCATTCAACTAACAGAGTTGAACCTTACTTTTGATTGAGCCTTTCTGAAACACTCTTTCTGTAGAAACTGCAATTGGACATTCTGAGCGCTAAGAGGCCTCTATTGGGAAAAATAATATCTTCAAATAAAAACTACACGGAAGCATTGTGTGAAACTTATTTCTGATATGTTCATTAAGCTAACAGAGTTAAACCATACTTTTGATTGCGCAGTTCTGAACACTCTTTCTGTAGAGAATGCCAGTGGACATTCGGAGCGCTAAGAGGGTAATAGTGGAAAAAGGAATATATTCAAATATAAACTACACAGTAGCATTCTGTGAAAATTCTTTCTGTTCTGTGCATTCAACTAACAGAGTTGAACCTTACTTTTGATTGAGCCGTTCTGAAACACTCTTTCTGTAGAAACTGCAATTGGACATGCTAAGCGCTAAGAGGCCTACATTGGGAAAAAGAATATCTTCAAATAAAAACTACACAGATGCATTCTGTGAAACTTATTTCTGATCTGTAAATTCAGTTAACAGAGATAAAACATATTTTTGATTGAGCAGATATGAAACACTCTTTTTGTAGTAAATGCAAGTGGAGATTCGGAGCGCTAAGAGGGTAATAGTGGAAAAAGGAATGTCTTCAAATATAAACTACCCAGAATCATTCGGTGAAACTTCTTTCTGATCTGTGCATTCAGCTAACAGAGTTAAACCATACTTTTGATTGAGCAGATCTGAACCCTCTTTCTGTAGAAAATGCAACTGGACATTTGGAGCGCTAAGAGAGTAGTAGTGGAAAAAGGAATATATTCAAATATAAACTACACAGAAGCATTCTGTGAAACTTCTTTCTGATCTGAGCATTCAGCTAACAGATTTAAACCATACTTTTGATTGAGCAGTTTTGAAACACTCTGTCTGTAGAAAATGCAACTGGACATTCGTAGCGCTAAGTGGGTAATAGTGGAAAAAAGAATATGTTCAAATAGAAACTACACAGAAGCATTGTATGAAACTTCTTTCTGTTCTGTGCATTCAACTAACAGGGTTGAACCTTACTTTTGATTGAGCCGTTCTGAAACACTCTTTCTGTAGAAACTGCAATTGGATATTCTGAGCGCTAAGAGGCCTATATTGGGAAAAAGAATGTCTACAAATAAAAACTACACAGAAGAATTGTGTGAAACTTCTTTCTGTTCTGTTTGTTCAACTGAAAGAGTTGAACCTTAGTTTGATTGAGCCGTTCTGAAACACTCTTTCTGTAGAAAATGCAAGTGGAGATTCGGAGCGCTAAGAGGGTAATAGTGGAAAAAGGAATGTCTCCAAATATAAACTACACAGAATCATTCTGTGAAACTTCTTTCTGATCTGTGCATTCAGCTAACAGAGTTAAACCATACTTTTGATTGAGCAGATCTGAACACTCTTTCTGTAGAAAATGCAACTGGATATTTGGAGCGCTAAGAGCGTAGTAGTGGAAAAAGGAATATATTCAAATATAAACTACACAGAAGCATTCTGTGAAACTTCTTTCTGATCTGAGCATTCAGCTAACAGAGTTAAACCATACCTTTGATTGAGCAGTTTTGAAACACTCTGTCTGTAGAAAATGCAACTGGACATTCGTAGCGCTAAGTGGGTAATAGTGGAAAAAAGAATATGTTCAAATAGGAACTACACAGAAGCATTGTATGAAACTTCTTTCTGTTCTGTGCATTCAACTAACAGAGTTGAACCTTACTTTTGATTGAGCAGTTCTGAAACACTCTTTCTGTAGAAACTGCAATTGGACATTCTGAGCGCTAAGAGGCCTATATTGGGAAAAAGAATGTCTACAAATAAAAACTACACAGAAGAATTGTGTTAAACTTCTTTCTGTTCTGTTTGTTCAACTAAAAGAGTTGAACCTTAGTTTTGATTGAGCCGTTCTGAAACACTCTTTCTGCAGAAAATGCAAGCGGAGATTCGGAGCGCTAAGAGGGTAATTGTGGAAAAAGGAATGTCTCCAAATATAAACTACACAGAATCATTCTGTGAAACTTCTTTCTGATCTGTGCATTCAGCTAACAGAGTTAAACCATACTTTTGATTGAGCAGATCTGAACACTCTTTCTGTAGAAAATGCAACTGGACATTTGGAGCGCTAAGAGAGTAGTAGTGGAAAAAGGAATATATTCAAATATAAACTACACAGAAGCATTCTGTGAAACTTCTTTCTGATCTGAGCATTCAGCTAACAGAGTTAAACCATACTTTTGATTGAGCAGTTTTGAAACACTCTGTCTGTAGAAAATGCAACTGGACATTCGTAGCGCTAAGTGGGTAATAGTGGAAAAAAGAATATGTTCAAATATAAACTACACAGAAGCATTGTATGAAACTTCTTTCTGTTCTGTGCATTCAACTAACAGAGTTGAACCTTACTTTTGATTGAGCCTTTCTGAAACACTCTCTCTGTAGAAACTGCAATTGGACATTCTGAGCGCTAAGAGGCCTCTATTGGGAAAAATAATATCTTCAAATAAAAACTACACAGAAGCATTGTGTGAAACTTATTTCTGATATGTTCATTTAGCTAACAGAGTTAAACCATACTTTTGATTGCGCAGTTCTGAACACTCTTTCTGTAGAAAATGCAAGTGGACATTCGGAGCGCTAAGAGGGTAATAGTGGAAAAAGGAATATATTCAAATATAAACTACACAGTAGCATTCTGTGAAAATTCTTTCTGTTCTGTGCATTCAACTAACAGAGTTGAACCTTAATTTTGATTGAGCCGTTCTGAAACACTCTTTCTGTAGAAACTGCAATTGGACATGCTAAGCGCTAAGAGGCCTACATTGGGAAAAAGAATATCTTCAAATAAAAACTACACAGATGCATTCTGTGAAACTTATTTCTGATCTGTAAATTCAGTTAACAGAGATAAAACATATTTTTGATTGAGCAGTTATGAAACACCCTTTCTGTAGAAAATGCAAGTGGAGATTCGGAGCGCTAAGAGGGTAATAGTGGAAAAAGTAATGTCTTCAAATATAAACTACACAGAATCATTCGGGGAATCTTATTTCTGATCTGTGCATTCAGCTAACAGTGTTAAACCATACTTTTGATTGAGCAGATCTGAACACTCTTTCTGTAGAAAATGCAACTGGACATTTGGAGCGCTAAGAGCGTAGTAGTGGAAAAAGGAATATATTCAAATATAAACTACACAGAAGCATTCTGTGAAACTACTTTCTGATCTGAGCATTCAGCTAACAGAGTTAAACCATACTTTTGATTGAGCAGTTTTGAAACACTCTGTCTGTAGAAAATGCAACTGGACATTCGTAGCGCTAAGTGGGTAATAGTGGAAAAAAGAATATGTTCAAATAGAAACTACACAGAAGCATTGTATGAAACTTCTTTCTGTTCTGTGCATTCAAATAACAGAGTTGAACCTTACTTTTGATTGAGCCGTTCTGAAACACTCTTTCTGTAGAAACTGCAATTGGACATTCTGAGCGCTAAGAGGCCTATATTGGGAAAAAGAATGTCTACAAATAAAAACTACACAGAAGAATTGTGTGAAACTTCTTTCTGTTCTGTTTGTTCAACTAAAAGAGTTGAACCTTAGTTTTGATTGAGCCGTTCTGAAACACTCTTTGTGTAGAAAATGCAAGCGGAGATTCGGAGCGCTAAGAGGGTAATAGTGGAAAAAGGAATGTCTCCAAATATAAACTACACAGAATCATTCTGTGAAACTTCTTTCTGATCTGTGCATTCAGCTAACAGAGTTAAACCATACTTTTGATTGAGCAGATCTGAACACTCTTTCTGTAGAAAATGCAACTGGACATTTGGAGCGCTAAGAGAGTAGTAGTGGAAAAAGGAATATATTCAAATATAAACTACACAGAAGCATTCTGTGAAAATTCTTTCTGATCTGAGCATTCAGCTAACAGAGTTAAACCATACTTTTGATTGAGCAGTTTTGAAACACTCTGTCTGTAGAAAATGCAACTGGACATTCGTAGCGCTAAGTGCGTAATAGTGGAAAAAAGAATATGTTCAAATATAAACTACACAGAAGCATTGTATGAAACTACTTTCTGTTCTGTGCATTCAACTAACAGAGTTGAACCTTACTTTTGATTGAGCCTTTCTGAAACACTCTTTCTGTAGAAACTGCAATTGGACATTCTGAGCGCTAAGAGGTCTATATTGGGAAAAATAATATCTTCAAATAAAAACTACACAGAAGCATTGTGTGAAACTTATTTCTGATATGTTCATTAAGCTAACAGAGTTAAACCATACTTTTGATTGCGCAGTTCTGAACACTCTTTCTGTAGAAAATGCAAGTGGACATTCGGAGCGCTAAGAGGGTAATAGTGGAAAAAGGAATATATTCAAATATAAACTACACAGTAGCATTCTGTGAAAATCCTTTTTGTTCTGTGCATTCAACTAACAGAGTTGAACCTTACTTTTGATTGAGCCGTTCTGAAACACTCTTTCTGTAGAAACTGCAATTGGACATGCTAAGCGCTAAGAGGCCTACATTGGGAAAAAGAATATCTTCAAATAAAAACTACACAGATGCATTCTGTGAAACTTATTTCTGATCTGTAAATTCAGTTAACAGAGATAAAACATATTTTTGATTGAGCAGTTATGAAACACTCTTTTTGTAGAAAATGCAAGTGGAGATTCGGAGCGCTAAGAGGGTAATAGTGGAAAAAGGAATGTCTTCAAATATAAACTACACAGAATCATTCGGTGAAACTTCTTTCTGATCTGTGCATTCAGCTAACAGAGTTAAACATACTTTTGATTGAGCAGATCTGAACACACTTTCTGTAGAAAATGCAACTGGACATTTGGAGCGCTAAGAGCGTAGCAGTGGAAAAAGGAATATATTCAAATATAAACTACACAGAAGCATTCTGTGAAACTTCTTTCTGATCTGAGCATTCAGCTAACAGAGTTAAACCATACTTTTGATTGAGCAGTTTTGAAACACTCTGTCTGTAGAAAATGCAACTGGACATTCGTAGCGCTAAGTGGGTAATAGTGGAAAAAAGAATATGTTCAAATATAAACTACACAGAAGCATTGTATGAAACTTCTTTCTGTTCTGTGCATTCAACTAACAGAGTTGAACCTTACTTTTGATTGAGCCGTTCTGAAACACTCTTTCTGTAGAAACTGCAATTGGACATTCTGAGCGCTAAGAGGCCTATATTGGGAAAAAGAATGTCTACAAATAAAAACTACACAGAAGAATTGTGTGAAACTTCTTTCTGTTCTGTTTGTTCAACTAAAAGAGTTGAACCTTAGTTTTGATTGAGCCGTTCTGAAACACTCTTTCTGTAGAAAATGCAAGTGGAGATTCGGAGCGCTAAGAGGGTAATAGTGGAAAAAGGAATGTCTCCAAATATAAACTACACAGAATCATTCTGTGAAACTTCTTTCTGATCTGTGCATTCAGCTAACAGAGTTAAACCATACTTTTGATTGAGCAGATCTGAACACTCTTTCTGTAGAAAATGCAACTGGACATTTGGAGCGCTAAGAGAGTAGTAGTGGAAAAAGGAATATATTCAAGTAAAACTACACAGAAGCATTCTGTGAAACTTCTTTCTGATCTGAGCATTCAGCTAACAGAGTTAAACCATACTTTTGATTGAGCAGTTTTGAAACACTCTGTCTGTAGAAAATGCAACTGGACATTCGTAGCGCTAAGTGCGTAATAGTGGAAAAAAGAATATGTTCAAATATAAACTACACAGAAGCATTGTATGAAACTTCTTTCTGTTCTGTGCATTCAACTAACAGAGTTGAACCTTACTTTTGATTGAGCCTTTCTGAAACACTCTTTCTGTAGAAACTGCAATTGGACATTCTGAGCGCTAAGAGGCCTCTATTGGGAAAAATAATATCTTCAAATAAAAACTACACAGAAGCATTGTGTGAAACTTATTTCTGATATGTTCATTAAGCTAACAGAGTTAAACCATACTTTTGATTGCGCAGTTCTGAACACTCTTTCTGTAGAAAATGCAAGTGGACATTCGGAGCGCTAAGAGGGTAATAGTGGAAAAAGGAATATATTCAAATATAAACTACACAGTAGCATTCTGTGAAAATTCTTTCTGTTCTGTGCATTCAACTAACAGAGTTGAACCTTACTTTTGATTGAGCCGTTCTGAAACACTCTTTCTGTAGAAACTGCAATTGGACATGCTAAGCGCTAAGAGGCCTACATTGGGAAAAAGAATATCTTCAAATAAAAACTACACAGATGCATTCTGTGAAACTTATTTCTGATCTGTAAATTCAGTTAACAGAGATAAAACATATTTTTGATTGAGCAGTTATGAAACACTCTTTTTGTAGAAAATGCAAGTGGAGATTCGGAGCGCTAAGAGGGTAATAGTGGAAAAAGGAATGTCTTCAAATATAAACTACACAGAATCATTCGGTGAAACTTGTTTCTGATCTGTGCATTCAGCTAACAGAGTTAAACCATACTTTTGATTGAGCAGATCTGAACACTCTTTCTGTAGAAAATGCAACTGGACATTTGGAGCGCTAAGAGTGTAGTAGTGGAAAAAGGAATATATTCAAATATAAACTACACAGAAGCATTCTGTGAAACTTCTTTCTGATATGAGCATTCAGCTAACAGAGTTAAACCATACTTTTGATTGAGCAGTTTTGAAACACTCTGTCGGTAGAAAATGCAACTGGACATTCGTAGCACTAAGTGGGTAAAAGTGGAAAAAAGAATATGTTCAAATATAAACTACACAGAAGCATTGTATGAAACTTCTTTCTGTTCTGTGCATTCAACTAACAGAGTTGAACCTTACTTTTGATTGAGCCGTTCTGAAGCACTCTTTCTGTAGAAACTGCAATTGGACATTCTGAGCGCTAGGAGGCCTATATTGGGAAAAAGAATGTCTACAAATAAAAACTACACAGAAGAATTGTGTGAAACTTCTTTCTGTTCTGTTTGTTCAACTAAAAGAGTTGAACCTTAGTTTTGATTGAGCCGTTCTGAAACACTCTTTCTGTAGAAAATGCAAGTGGAGATTCGGAGCGCTAAGAGGGTAATAGTGGAAAAAGGAATGTCTCCAAATATAAACTACACAGAATCATTCTGTGAAACTTCTTTCTGATCTGTGCATTCAGCTAACAGGGTTAAACCATACTTTTGATTGAGCAGATCTGAACACTCTTTCTGCAGAAAATGCAACTGGACATTTGGAGCGCTAAGAGAGTAGTAGTGGAAAAAGGAATATATTCAAATATAAACTACACAGAAGCATTCTGTGAAACTTCTTTCTGATCTGAGCATTCAGCTAACAGAGTTAAACCATACTTTTGATTGAGCAGTTTTGAAACACTCTGTCTGTAGAAAATGCAACTGGACATTCGTAGCGCTAAGTGGGTAATAGTGGAAAAAAGGATATGTTCAAATATAAACTACACAGAAGCATTGTATGAAACTTCTTTCTGTTCTGTGCATTCAACTAACAGAGTTGAACCTTACTTTTGATTGAGCCTTTCTGAAACACTCTTTCTGTAGAAACTGCAATTGGACATTCTGAGCGCTAAGAGGCCTCTATTGGGAAAAATAATATCTTCAAATAAAAACTACACAGAAGCATTGTGTGAAACTTATTTCTGATATGTTCATTAAGCTAACAGAGTTAAACCATACTTTTGATTGCGCAGTTCTGAACACTCTTTCTGTAGAAAATGCAAGTGGACATTCGGAGCGCTAAGAGGGTAATAGTGGAAAAAGGAATATATTCAAATATAAACTACACAGTAGCATTCTGTGAAAATTCTTTCTGTTCTGTGCATTCAACTAACAGAGTTGAACCTTACTTTTGATTGAGCCGTTCTGAAACACTCTTTCTGTAGAAACTGCAATTGGACATGCTAAGCGCTAAGAGGCCTACATTGGGAAAAAGAATATCTTCAAATAAAAACTACACAGATGCATTCTGTGAAACTTATTTCTGATCTGTAAATTCAGTTAACAGAGATAAAACATATTTTTGATTGAGCAGTTATGAAACACTCTTTTTGTAGAAAATGCAAGTGGAGATTCGGAGCGCTAAGAGGGTAATAGTGGAAAAAGGAATGTCTTCAAATATAAACTACACAGAATCATTCGGTGAAACTTGTTTCTGATCTGTGCATTCAGCTAACAGAGTTAAACCATACTTTTGATTGAGCAGATCTGAACACTCTTTCTGTAGAAAATGCAACTGGACATTTGGAGCGCTAAGAGTGTAGTAGTGGAAAAAGGAATATATTCAAATATAAACTACACAGAAGCATTCTGTGAAACTTCTTTCTGATCTGAGCATTCAGCTAACAGAGTTAAACCATACTTTTGATTGAGCAGTTTTGAAACACTCTGTCGGTAGAAAATGCAACTGGACATTCGTAGCGCTAAGTGGGTAAAAGTGGAAAAAAGAATATGTTCAAATATAAACTACACAGAAGCATTGTATGAAACTTCTTTCTGTTCTGTGCATTCAACTAACAGAGTTGAACCTTACTTTTGATTGAGCCGTTCTGAAACACTCTTTCTGTAGAATCTGCAATTGGACATTCTGAGCGCTAGGAGGCCTATATTGGGAAAAAGAATGTCTACAAATAAAAACTACACAGAAGAATTGTGTGAAACTTCTTTCAGTTCTGTTTGTTCAACTAAAAGAGTTGAACTTTAGTTTTGATTGAGCCGTTCTGAAACACTCTTTCTGTAGAAAATGCAAGTGGAGATTCGGAGCGCTAAGAGGGTAATAGTGGAAAAAGGAATGTCTCCAAATATAAACTACACAGAATCATTCTGTGAAACTTCTTTCTGATCTGTGCATTCAGCTAACAGAGTTAAACCATACTTTTGATTGAGCAGATCTGAACACTCTTTCTGTAGAAAATGCAACTGGACATTTGGAGCGCTAAGAGAGTAGTAGTGGAAAAAGGAATATATTCAAATATAAACTACACAGAAGCATTCTGTGAAACTTCTTTCTGATCTGAGCATTCAGCTAACAGAGTTAAACCATACTTTTGATTGAGCAGTTTTGAAACACTCTGTCTGTAGAAAATGCAACTGGACATTCGTAGCGCTAAGTGGGTAATAGTGTAAAAAAGAATATGTTCAAATATAAACTACACAGAAGCATTGTATGAAACTTCTTTCTGTTCTGTGCATTCAACTAACAGAGTTGAACCTTACTTTTGATTGAGCCTTTCTGAAACACTCTTTGTGTAGAAACTGCAATTGGACATTCTGAGCGCTAAGAGGCGTCTATTTTGGGAAGAATAATATCTTCAAATAAAAACTACACAGAAGCATTGTGTGAAACTTATTTCTGATATGTTCATTAAGCTAACAGAGTTAAACCATACTTTTGATTGCGCAGTTCTGAACACTCTTTCTGTAGAAAATGCAAGTGGACATTCGGAGCGCTAAGAGGGTAATAGTGGAAAAAAGAGTATATTCAAATATAAACTACACAGTAGCATTCTGTGAAAATCCTTTCTGTTCTGTGCATTCAACTAACAGAGTTGAACCTTACTTTTGATTGAGCCGTTCTGAAACACTCTTTCTGTAGAAACTGCAATTGGACATGCTAAGCGCTAAGAGGCCTACATTGGGAAAAAGAATATCTTCAAATAAAAACTACACAGATGCATTCTGTGAAACTTATTTCTGATCTGTAAATTCAGTTAACAGAGATAAAACATATTTTTTATTGAGCAGTTATGAAACACTCTTTTTGTAGAAAATGCAAGTGGAGATTCGGAGCGCTAAGAGGGTAATAGTGGAAAAAGGAATGTCTTCAAATATAAACTACACAGAATCATTCGGTGAAACTTCCTTCTGATCTGTGCATTCAGCTAACAGAGTTAAACCATACTTTTGATTGAGCAGATCTGAACACTCTTTCTGTAGAAAATGCAACTGGACATTTGGAGCGCTAAGAGCGTAGTAGTTTAAAAAGGAATATATTCAAATATAAACTACACAGAAGCATTCTGTGAAACTTCTTTCTGATCTGAGCATTCAGCTAACAGAGTTAAACCATACTTTTGATTGAGCAGTTTTGAAACACTCTGTCTGTAGAAAATGCAACTGGACATTCGTAGCGCTAAGTGGGTAATAGTGGAAAAAAGAATATGTTCAAATATAAACTACACAGAAGCATTGTATGAAACTTCTTTCTGTTCTGTGCATTCAACTAACAGAGTTGAACCTTACTTTTGATTGAGCCGTTCTGAAGCACTCTTTCTGTAGAAACTGCAATTGGACATTCTGAGCGCTAGGAGGCCTATATTGGGAAAAAGAATGTCTACAAATAAAAACTACACAGAAGAATTGTGTGAAACTTCTTTCTGTTCTGTTTGTTCAACTAAAAGAGTTGAACCTTAGTTTTGATTGAGCCGTTCTGAAACACTCTTTCTGTAGAAAATGCAAGTGGAGATTCGGAGCGCTAAGAGGGTAATAGTGGAAAAAGGAATGTCTCCAAATATAAACTACACAGAATCATTCTGTGAAACTTCTTTCTGATCTGTGCATTCAGCTAACAGGGTTAAACCATACTTTTGATTGAGCAGATCTGAACACTCTTTCTGCAGAAAATGCAACTGGACATTTGGAGCGCTAAGAGAGTAGTAGTGGAAAAAGGAATATATTCAAATATAAACTACACAGAAGCATTCTGTGAAACTTCTTTCTGATCTGAGCATTCAGCTAACAGAGTTAAACCATACTTTTGATTGAGCAGTTTTGAAACACTCTGTCTGTAGAAAATGCAACTGGACATTCGTAGCGCTAAGTGGGTAATAGTGGAAAAAAGGATATGTTCAAATATAAACTACACAGAAGCATTGTATGAAACTTCTTTCTGTTCTGTGCATTCAACTAACAGAGTTGAACCTTACTTTTGATTGAGCCTTTCTGAAACACTCTTTCTGTAGAAACTGCAATTGGACATTCTGAGCGCTAAGAGGCCTCTATTGGGAAAAATAATATCTTCAAATAAAAACTACACAGAAGCATTGTGTGAAACTTATTTCTGATATGTTCATTAAGCTAACAGAGTTAAACCATACTTTTGATTGCGCAGTTCTGAACACTCTTTCTGTAGAAAATGCAAGTGGACATTCGGAGCGCTAAGAGAGTAATAGTGGAAAAAGGAATATATTCAAATATAAACTACACAGTAGCATTCTGTGAAAATTCTTTCTGTTCTGTGCATTCAACTAACAGAGTTGAACCTTACTTTTGATTGAGCCGTTCTGAAACACTCTTTCTGTAGAAACTGCAATTGGACATGCTAAGCGCTAAGAGGCCTACATTGGGAAAAAGAATATCTTCAAATAAAAACTACAGAGATGCATTCTGTGAAACTTATTTCTGATCTGTAAATTCAGTTAACAGAGATAAAACATATTTTTGATTGAGCAGTTATGAAACCCTCTTTTTGTAGAAAATGCAAGTGGAGATTCGGAGCGCTAAGAGGGTAATAGTGGAAAAAGGAATGTCTTCAAATATAAACTACACAGAATCATTCGGTGAAACTTCTTTCTGATCTGTGCATTCAGCTAACAGAGTTAAACCATACTTTTGATTGAGCAGATCTGAACACTCTTTCTGTAGAAAATGCAACTGGACATTTGGAGCGCTAAGAGCGTAGTAGTGGAAAAAGGAATATATTCAAATATAAACTACACAGAAGCATTCTGTGAAACTTCTTTCTGATCTGAGCATTCAGCTAACAGAGTTAAACCATACTTTTGATGGAGCAGTTTTGAAACACTCTGTCTGTAGAAAATGCAACTGGACATTCGTAGCGCTAAGTGGGTAATAGTGGAAAAAAGAATATGTTCAAATAGAAACTACACAGAAGCATTGTATGAAACTTCTTTCTGTTCTGTGCATTCAACTAACAGGGTTGAACCTTACTTTTGATTGAGCCGTTCTGAAACACTCTTTCTGTAGAAACTGCAATTGGATATTCTGAGCGCTAAGAGGCCTATATTGGGAAAAAGAATGTCTACAAATAAAAACTACACAGAAGAATTGCGTGAAACTTCTTTCTGTTCTGTTTGTTCAACTGAAAGAGTTGAACCTTAGTTTGATTGAGCCGTTCTGAAACACTCTTTCTGTAGAAAATGCAAGTGGAGATTCGGAGCGCTAAGAGGGTAATAGTGGAAAAAGGAATGTCTCCAAATATAAACTACACAGAATCATTCTGTGAAACTTCTTTCTGATCTGTGCATTCAGCTAACAGAGTTAAACCATACTTTTGATTGAGCAGATCTGAACACTCTTTCTGTAGAAAATGCAACTGGATATTTGGAGCGCTAAGAGCGTAGTAGTGGAAAAAGGAATATATTCAAATATAAACTACACAGAAGCATTCTGTGAAACTTCTTTCTGATCTGAGCATTCAGCTAACAGAGTTAAACCATACCTTTGATTGAGCAGTTTTGAAACACTCTGTCTGTAGAAAATGCAACTGGACATTCGTAGCGCTAAGTGGGAAATAGTGGAAAAAAGAATATGTTCAAATAGGAACTACACAGAAGCATTGTATGAAAATTCTTTCTGTTCTGTGCATTCAACTAACAGAGTTGAACCTTACTTTTGATTGAGCAGTTCTGAAACACTCTTTCTGTAGAAACTGCAATTGGACATTCTGAGCGCTAAGAGGCCTATATTGGGAAAAAGAATGTCTACAAATAAAAACTACACAGAAGAATTGTGTGAAACTTCTTTCTGTTCTGTTTGTTCAACTAAAAGAGTTGAACCTTAGTTTTGATTGAGCCGTTCTGAAACACTCTTTCTGCAGAAAATGCAAGCGGAGATTCGGAGCGCTAAGAGGGTAATAGTGGAAAAAGGAATGTCTCCAAATATAAACTACACAGAATCATTCTGTGAAACTTCTTTCTGATCTGTGCATTCAGCTAACAGAGTTAAACCATACTTTTGATTGAGCAGATCTGAACACTCTTTCTGTAGAAAATGCAACTGGACATTTGGAGCGCTAAGAGAGTAGTAGTGGAAAAAGGAATATATTCAATTATAAACTACACAGAAGCATTCTGTGAAACTTCTTTCTGATCTGAGCATTCAGCTAACAGAGTTAAACCATACTTTTGATTGAGCAGTTTTGAAACACTCTGTCTGTAGAAAATGCAACTGGACATTCGTAGCGCTAAGTGGGTAATAGTGGAAAAAAGAATATGTTCAAATATAAACTACACAGAAGCATTGTATGAAACTTCTTTCTGTTCTGTGCATTCAACTAACAGAGTTGAACCTTACTTTTGATTGAGCCTTTCTGAAACACTCTCTCTGTAGAAACTGCAATTGGACATTCTGAGCGCTAAGAGGCCTCTATTGGGAAAAATAATATCTTCAAATAAAAACTACACAGAAGCATTGTGTGAAACTTATTTCTGATATGTTCATTTAGCTAACAGAGTTAAACCATACTTTTGATTGCGCAGTTCTGAACACTCTTTCTGTAGAAAATGCAAGTGGACATTCGGAGCGCTAAGAGGGTAATAGTGGAAAAAGGAATATATTCAAATATAAACTACACAGTAGCATTCTGTGAAAATTCTTTCTGTTCTGTGCATTCAACTAACAGAGTTGAACCTTAATTTTGATTGAGCCGTTCTGAAACACTCTTTCTGTAGAAACTGCAATTGGACATGCTAAGCGCTAAGAGGCCTACATTGGGAAAAAGAATATCTTCAAATAAAAACTACACAGATGCATTCTGTGAAACTTATTTCTGATCTGTAAATTCAGTTAACAGAGATAAAACATATTTTTGATTGAGCAGTTATGAAACACCCTTTCTGTAGAAAATGCAAGTGGAGATTCGGAGCGCTAAGAGGGTAATAGTGGAAAAAGTAATGTCTTCAAATATAAACTACACAGAATCATTCGGGGAATCTTCTTTCTGATCTGTGCATTCAGCTAACAGTGTTAAACCATACTTTTGATTGAGCAGATCTGAACACTCTTTCTGTAGAAAATGCAACTGGACATTTGGAGCGCTAAGAGCGTAGTAGTGGAAAAAGGAATATATTCAAATATAAACTACACAGAAGCATTCTGTGAAACTACTTTCTGATCTGAGCATTCAGCTAACAGAGTTAAACCATACTTTTGATTGAGCAGTTTTGAAACACTCTGTCTGTAGAAAATGCAACTGGACATTCGTAGCGCTAAGTGGGTAATAGTGGAAAAAAGAATATGTTCAAATAGAAACTACACAGAAGCATTGTATGAAACTTCTTTCTGTTCTGTGCATTCAAATAACAGAGTTGAACCTTACTTTTGATTGAGCCGTTCTGAAACACTCTTTCTGTAGAAACTGCAATTGGACATTCTGAGCGCTAAGAGGCCTATATTGGGAAAAAGAATGTCTACAAATAAAAACTACACAGAAGAATTGTGTGAAACTTCTTTCTGTTCTGTTTGTTCAACTAAAAGAGTTGAAGCTTAGTTTTGATTGAGCCGTTCTGAAACACTCTTTGTGTAGAAAATGCAAGCGGAGATTCGGAGCGCTAAGAGGGTAATAGTGGAAAAAGGAATGTCTCCAAATATAAACTACACAGAATCATTCTGTGAAACTTCTTTCTGATCTGTGCATTCAGCTAACAGAGTTAAACCATACTTTTGATTGAGCAGATCTGAACACTCTTTCTGTAGAAAATGCAACTGGACATTTGGAGCGCTAAGAGAGTAGTAGTGGAAAAAGGAATATATTCAAATATAAACTACACAGAAGCATTCTGTGAAAATTCTTTCTGATCTGAGCATTCAGCTAACAGAGTTAAACCATACTTTTGATTGAGCAGTTTTGAAACACTCTGTCTGTAGAAAATGCAACTGGACATTCGTAGCGCTAAGTGCGTAATAGTGGAAAAAATAATATGTTCAAATATAAACTACACAGAAGCATTGTATGAAACTACTTTCTGTTCTGTGCATTCAACTAACAGAGTTGAACCTTACTTTTGATTGAGCCTTTCTGAAACACTCTTTCTGTAGAAACTGCAATTGGACATTCTGAGCGCTAAGAGGTCTATATTGGGAAAAATAATATCTTCAAATAAAAACTACACAGAAGCATTGTGTGAAACTTATTTCTGATATGTTCATTAAGCTAACAGAGTTAAACCATACTTTTGATTGCGCAGTTCTGAACACTCTTTCTGTAGAAAATGCAAGTGGACATTCGGAGCGCTAAGAGGGTAATAGTGGAAAAAGGAATATATTCAAATATAAACTACACAGTAGCATTCTGTGAAAATCCTTTTTGTTCTGTGCATTCAACTAACAGAGTTGAACCTTACTTTTGATTGAGCCGTTCTGAAACACTCTTTCTGTAGAAACTGCAATTGGACATGCTAAGCGCTAAGAGGCCTACATTGGGAAAAAGAATATCTTCAAATAAAAACTACACAGATGCATTCTGTGAAACTTATTTCTGATCTGTAAATTCAGTTAACAGAGATAAAACATATTTTTGATTGAGCAGTTATGAAACACTCTTTTTGTAGAAAATGCAAGTGGAGATTCGGAGCGCTAAGAGGGTAATAGTGGAAAAAGGAATGTCTTCAAATATAAACTACACAGAATCATTCGGTGAAACTTCTTTCTGATCTCTGCATTCAGCTAACAGAGTTAAACATACTTTTGATTGAGCAGATCTGAACACACTTTCTGTAGAAAATGCAACTGGACATTTGGAGCGCTAAGAGCGTAGCAGTGGAAAAAGGAATATATTCAAATATAAACTACACAGAAGCATTCTGTGAAACTTCTTTCTGATCTGAGCATTCAGCTAACAGAGTTAAACCATACTTTTGATTGAGCAGTTTTGAAACACTCTGTCTGTAGAAAATGCAACTGGACATTCGTAGCGCTAAGTGGGTAATAGTGGAAAAAAGAATATGTTCAAATATAAACTACACAGAAGCATTGTATGAAACTTCTTTCTGTTCTGTGCATTCAACTAACAGAGTTGAACCTTACTTTTGATTGAGCCGTTCTGAAACACTCTTTCTGTAGAAACTGCAATTGGACATTCTGAGCGCTAAGAGGCCTATATTGGGAAAAAGAATGTCTACAAATAAAAACTACACAGAAGAATTGTGTGAAACTTCTTTCTGTTCTGTTTGTTCAACTAAAAGAGTTGAACCTTAGTTTTGATTGAGCCGTTCTGAAACACTCTTTCTGTAGAAAATGCAAGTGGAGATTCGGAGCGCTAAGAGGGTAATAGTGGAAAAAGGAATGTCTCCAAATATAAACTACACAGAATCATTCTGTGAAACTTCTTTCTGATCTGTGCATTCAGCTAACAGAGTTAAACCATACTTTTGATTGAGCAGATCTGAACACTCTTTCTGTAGAAAATGCAACTGGACATTTGGAGCGCTAAGAGAGTAGTAGTGGAAAAAGGAATATATTCAAGTAAAACTACACAGAAGCATTCTGTGAAACTTCTTTCTGATCTGAGCATTCAGCTAACAGAGTTAAACCATACTTTTGATTGAGCAGTTTTGAAACACTCTGTCTGTAGAAAATGCAACTGGACATTCGTAGCGCTAAGTGCGTAATAGTGGAAAAAAGAATATGTTCAAATATAAACTACACAGAAGCATTGTATGAAACTTCTTTCTGTTCTGTGCATTCAACTAACAGAGTTGAACCTTACTTTTGATTGAGCCTTTCTGAAACACTCTTTCTGTAGAAACTGCAATTGGACATTCTGAGCGCTAAGAGGCCTCTATTGGGAAAAATAATATCTTCAAATAAAAACTACACAGAAGCATTGTGTGAAACTTATTTCTGATATGTTCATTAAGCTAACAGAGTTAAACCATACTTTTGATTGCGCAGTTCTGAACACTCTTTCTGTAGAAAATGCAAGTGGACATTCGGAGCGCTAAGAGGGTAATAGTGGAAAAAGGAATATATTCAAATATAAACTACACAGTAGCATTCTGTGAAAATTCTTTCTGTTCTGTGCATTCAACTAACAGAGTTGAACCTTACTTTTGATTGAGCCGTTCTGAAACACTCTTTCTGTAGAAACTGCAATTGGACATGCTAAGCGCTAAGAGGCCTACATTGGGAAAAAGAATATCTTCAAATAAAAACTACACAGATGCATTCTGTGAAACTTATTTCTGATCTGTAAATTCAGTTAACAGAGATAAAACATATTTTTGATTGAGCAGTTATGAAACACTCTTTTTGTAGAAAATGCAAGTGGAGATTCGGAGCGCTAAGAGGGTAATAGTGGAAAAAGGAATGTCTTCAAATATAAACTACACAGAATCATTCGGTGAAACTTGTTTCTGATCTGTGCATTCAGCTAACAGAGTTAAACCATACTTTTGATTGAGCAGATCTGAACACTCTTTCTGTAGAAAATGCAACTGGACATTTGGAGCGCTAAGAGTGTAGTAGTGGAAAAAGGAATATATTCAAATATAAACTACACAGAAGCATTCTGTGAAACTTCTTTCTGATATGAGCATTCAGCTAACAGAGTTAAACCATACTTTTGATTGAGCAGTTTTGAAACACTCTGTCGGTAGAAAATGCAACTGGACATTCGTAGCGCTAAGTGGGTAAAAGTGGAAAAAAGAATATGTTCAAATATAAACTACACAGAAGCATTGTATGAAACTTCTTTCTGTTCTGTGCATTCAACTAACAGAGTTGAACCTTACTTTTGATTGAGCCGTTCTGAAACACTCTTTCTGTAGAATCTGCAATTGGACATTCTGAGCGCTAGGAGGCCTATATTGGGAAAAAGAATGTCTACAAATAAAAACTACACAGAAGAATTGTGTGAAACTTCTTTCAGTTCTGTTTGTTCAACTAAAAGAGTTGAACCTTAGTTTTGATTGAGCCGTTCTGAAACACTCTTTCTGTAGAAAATGCAAGTGGAGATTCGGAGCGCTAAGAGGGTAATAGTGGAAAAAGGAATGTCTCCAAATATAAACTACACAGAATCATTCTGTGAAACTTCTTTCTGATCTGTGCATTCAGCTAACAGAGTTAAACCATACTTTTGATTGAGCAGATCTGAACACTCTTTCTGTAGAAAATGCAACTGGACATTTGGAGCGCTAAGAGAGTAGTAGTGGAAAAAGGAATATATTCAAATATAAACTACACAGAAGCATTCTGTGAAACTTCTTTCTGATCTGAGCATTCAGCTAACAGAGTTAAACCATACTTTTGATTGAGCAGTTTTGAAACACTCTGTCTGTAGAAAATGCAACTGGACATTCGTAGCGCTAAGTGGGTAATAGTGTAAAAAAGAATATGTTCAAATATAAACTACACAGAAGCATTGTATGAAACTTCTTTCTGTTCTGTGCATTCAACTAACAGAGTTGAACCTTACTTTTGATTGAGCCTTTCTGAAACACTCTTTGTGTAGAAACTGCAATTGGACATTCTGAGCGCTAAGAGGCGTCTATTTTGGGAAGAATAATATCTTCAAATAAAAACTACACAGAAGCATTGTGTGAAACTTATTTCTGATATGTTCATTAAGCTAACAGAGTTAAACCATACTTTTGATTGCGCAGTTCTGAACACTCTTTCTGTAGAAAATGCAAGTGGACATTCGGAGCGCTAAGAGGGTAATAGTGGAAAAAAGAGTATATTCAAATATAAACTACACAGTAGCATTCTGTGAAAATCCTTTCTGTTCTGTGCATTCAACTAACAGAGTTGAACCTTACTTTTGATTGAGCCGTTCTGAAACACTCTTTCTGTAGAAACTGCAATTGGACATGCTAAGCGCTAAGAGGCCTACATTGGGAAAAAGAATATCTTCAAATAAAAACTACACAGATGCATTCTGTGAAACTTATTTCTGATCTGTAAATTCAGTTAACAGAGATAAAACATATTTTTTATTGAGCAGTTATGAAACACTCTTTTTGTAGAAAATGCAAGTGGAGATTCGGAGCGCTAAGAGGGTAATAGTGGAAAAAGGAATGTCTTCAAATATAAACTACACAGAATCATTCGGTGAAACTTCCTTCTGATCTGTGCATTCAGCTAACAGAGTTAAACCATACTTTTGATTGAGCAGATCTGAACACTCTTTCTGTAGAAAATGCAACTGGACATTTGGAGCGCTAAGAGCGTAGTAGTTTAAAAAGGAATATATTCAAATATAAACTACACAGAAGCATTCTGTGAAACTTCTTTCTGATCTGAGCATTCAGCTAACAGAGTTAAACCATACTTTTGATTGAGCAGTTTTGAAACACTCTGTCTGTAGAAAATGCAACTGGACATTCGTAGCGCTAAGTGGGTAATAGTGGAAAAAAGAATATGTTCAAATATAAACTACACAGAAGCATTGTATGAAACTTCTTTCTGTTCTGTGCATTCAACTAACAGAGTTGAACCTTACTTTTGATTGAGCCGTTCTGAAGCACTCTTTCTGTAGAAACTGCAATTGGACATTCTGAGCGCTAGGAGGCCTATATTGGGAAAAAGAATGTCTACAAATAAAAACTACACAGAAGAATTGTGTGAAACTTCTTTCTGTTCTGTTTGTTCAACTAAAAGAGTTGAACCTTAGTTTTGATTGAGCCGTTCTGAAACACTCTTTCTGTAGAAAATGCAAGTGGAGATTCGGAGCGCTAAGAGGGTAATAGTGGAAAAAGGAATGTCTCCAAATATAAACTACACAGAATCATTCTGTGAAACTTCTTTCTGATCTGTGCATTCAGCTAACAGGGTTAAACCATACTTTTGATTGAGCAGATCTGAACACTCTTTCTGCAGAAAATGCAACTGGACATTTGGAGCGCTAAGAGAGTAGTAGTGGAAAAAGGAATATATTCAAATATAAACTACACAGAAGCATTCTGTGAAACTTCTTTCTGATCTGAGCATTCAGCTAACAGAGTTAAACCATACTTTTGATTGAGCAGTTTTGAAACACTCTGTCTGTAGAAAATGCAACTGGACATTCGTAGCGCTAAGTGGGTAATAGTGGAAAAAAGGATATGTTCAAATATAAACTACACAGAAGCATTGTATGAAACTTCTTTCTGTTCTGTGCATTCAACTAACAGAGTTGAACCTTACTTTTGATTGAGCCTTTCTGAAACACTCTTTCTGTAGAAACTGCAATTGGACATTCTGAGCGCTAAGAGGCCTCTATTGGGAAAAATAATATCTTCAAATAAAAACTACACAGAAGCATTGTGTGAAACTTATTTCTGATATGTTCATTAAGCTAACAGAGTTAAACCATACTTTTGATTGCGCAGTTCTGAACACTCTTTCTGTAGAAAATGCAAGTGGACATTCGGAGCGCTAAGAGGGTAATAGTGGAAAAAGGAATATATTCAAATATAAACTACACAGTAGCATTCTGTGAAAATTCTTTCTGTTCTGTGCATTCAACTAACAGAGTTGAACCTTACTTTTGATTGAGCCGTTCTGAAACACTCTTTCTGTAGAAACTGCAATTGGACATGCTAAGCGCTAAGAGGCCTACATTGGGAAAAAGAATATCTTCAAATAAAAACTACACAGATGCATTCTGTGAAACTTATTTCTGATCTGTAAATTCAGTTAACAGAGATAAAACATATTTTTGATTGAGCAGTTATGAAACACTCTTTTTGTAGAAAATGCAAGTGGAGATTCGGAGCGCTAAGAGGGTAATAGTGGAAAAAGGAATGTCTTCAAATATAAACTACACAGAATCATTCGGTGAAACTTGTTTCTGATCTGTGCATTCAGCTAACAGAGTTAAACCATACTTTTGATTGAGCAGATCTGAACACTCTTTCTGTAGAAAATGCAACTGGACATTTGGAGCGCTAAGAGTGTAGTAGTGGAAAAAGGAATATATTCAAATATAAACTACACAGAAGCATTCTGTGAAACTTCTTTCTGATCTGAGCATTCAGCTAACAGAGTTAAACCATACTTTTGATTGAGCAGTTTTGAAACACTCTGTCGGTAGAAAATGCAACTGGACATTCGTAGCGCTAAGTGGGTAAAAGTGGAAAAAAGAATATGTTCAAATATAAACTACACAGAAGCATTGTATGAAACTTCTTTCTGTTCTGTGCATTCAACTAACAGAGTTGAACCTTACTTTTGATTGAGCCGTTCTGAAACACTCTTTCTGTAGAATCTGCAATTGGACATTCTGAGCGCTAGGAGGCCTATATTGGGAAAAAGAATGTCTACAAATAAAAACTACACAGAAGAATTGTGTGAAACTTCTTTCAGTTCTGTTTGTTCAACTAAAAGAGTTGAACCTTAGTTTTGATTGAGCCGTTCTGAAACACTCTTTCTGTAGAAAATGCAAGTGGAGATTCGGAGCGCTAAGAGGGTAATAGTGGAAAAAGGAATGTCTCCAAATATAAACTACACAGAATCATTCTGTGAAACTTCTTTCTGATCTGTGCATTCAGCTAACAGAGTTAAACCATACTTTTGATTGAGCAGATCTGAACACTCTTTCTGTAGAAAATGCAACTGGACATTTGGAGCGCTAAGAGAGTAGTAGTGGAAAAAGGAATATATTCAAATATAAACTACACAGAAGCATTCTGTGAAACTTCTTTCTGATCTGAGCATTCAGCTAACAGAGTTAAACCATACTTTTGATTGAGCAGTTTTGAAACACTCTGTCTGTAGAAAATGCAACTGGACATTCGTAGCGCTAAGTGGGTAATAGTGTAAAAAAGAATATGTTCAAATATAAACTACACAGAAGCATTGTATGAAACTTCTTTCTGTTCTGTGCATTCAACTAACAGAGTTGAACCTTACTTTTGATTGAGCCTTTCTGAAACACTCTTTGTGTAGAAACTGCAATTGGACATTCTGAGCGCTAAGAGGCGTCTATTTTGGGAAGAATAATATCTTCAAATAAAAACTACACAGAAGCATTGTGTGAAACTTATTTCTGATATGTTCATTAAGCTAACAGAGTTAAACCATACTTTTGATTGCGCAGTTCTGAACACTCTTTCTGTAGAAAATGCAAGTGGACATTCGGAGCGCTAAGAGGGTAATAGTGGAAAAAAGAGTATATTCAAATATAAACTACACAGTAGCATTCTGTGAAAATCCTTTCTGTTCTGTGCATTCAACTAACAGAGTTGAACCTTACTTTTGATTGAGCCGTTCTGAAACACTCTTTCTGTAGAAACTGCAATTGGACATGCTAAGCGCTAAGAGGCCTACATTGGGAAAAAGAATATCTTCAAATAAAAACTACACAGATGCATTCTGTGAAACTTATTTCTGATCTGTAAATTCAGTTAACAGAGATAAAACATATTTTTTATTGAGCAGTTATGAAACACTCTTTTTGTAGAAAATGCAAGTGGAGATTCGGAGCGCTAAGAGGGTAATAGTGGAAAAAGGAATGTCTTCAAATATAAACTACACAGAATCATTCGGTGAAACTTCCTTCTGATCTGTGCATTCAGCTAACAGAGTTAAACCATACTTTTGATTGAGCAGATCTGAACACTCTTTCTGTAGAAAATGCAACTGGACATTTGGAGCGCTAAGAGCGTAGTAGTTTAAAAAGGAATATATTCAAATATAAACTACACAGAAGCATTCTGTGAAACTTCTTTCTGATCTGAGCATTCAGCTAACAGAGTTAAACCATACTTTTGATTGAGCAGTTTTGAAACACTCTGTCTGTAGAAAATGCAACTGGACATTCGTAGCGCTAAGTGGGTAATAGTGGAAAAAAGAATATGTTCAAATATAAACTACACAGAAGCATTGTATGAAACTTCTTTCTGTTCTGTGCATTCAACTAACAGAGTTGAACCTTACTTTTGATTGAGCCGTTCTGAAGCACTCTTTCTGTAGAAACTGCAATTGGACATTCTGAGCGCTAGGAGGCCTATATTGGGAAAAAGAATGTCTACAAATAAAAACTACACAGAAGAATTGTGTGAAACTTCTTTCTGTTCTGTTTGTTCAACTAAAAGAGTTGAACCTTAGTTTTGATTGAGCCGTTCTGAAACACTCTTTCTGTAGAAAATGCAAGTGGAGATTCGGAGCGCTAAGAGGGTAATAGTGGAAAAAGGAATGTCTCCAAATATAAACTACACAGAATCATTCTGTGAAACTTCTTTCTGATCTGTGCATTCAGCTAACAGGGTTAAACCATACTTTTGATTGAGCAGATCTGAACACTCTTTCTGCAGAAAATGCAACTGGACATTTGGAGCGCTAAGAGAGTAGTAGTGGAAAAAGGAATATATTCAAATATAAACTAGACAGAAGCATTCTGTGAAACTTCTTTCTGATCTGAGCATTCAGCTAACAGAGTTAAACCATACTTTTGATTGAGCAGTTTTGAAACACTCTGTCTGTAGAAAATGCAACTGGACATTCGTAGCGCTAAGTGGGTAATAGTGGAAAAAAGGATATGTTCAAATATAAACTACACAGAAGCATTGTATGAAACTTCTTTCTGTTCTGTGCATTCAACTAACAGAGTTGAACCTTACTTTTGATTGAGCCTTTCTGAAACACTCTTTCTGTAGAAACTGCAATTGGACATTCTGAGCGCTAAGAGGCCTCTATTGGGAAAAATAATATCTTCAAATAAAAACTACACAGAAGCATTGTGTGAAACTTATTTCTGATATGTTCATTAAGCTAACAGAGTTAAACCATACTTTTGATTGCGCAGTTCTGAACACTCTTTCTGTAGAAAATGCAAGTGGACATTCGGAGCGCTAAGAGGGTAATAGTGGAAAAAGGAATATATTCAAATATAAACTACACAGTAGCATTCTGTGAAAATTCTTTCTGTTCTGTGCATTCAACTAACAGAGTTGAACCTTACTTTTGATTGAGCCGTTCTGAAACACTCTTTCTGTAGAAACTGCAATTGGACATGCTAAGCGCTAAGAGGCCTACATTGGGAAAAAGAATATCTTCAAATAAAAACTACACAGATGCATTCTGTGAAACTTATTTCTGATCTGTAAATTCAGTTAACAGAGATAAAACATATTTTTGATTGAGCAGTTATGAAACACTCTTTTTGTAGAAAATGCAAGTGGAGATTCGGAGCGCTAAGAGGGTAATAGTGGAAAAAGGAATGTCTTCAAATATAAACTACACAGAATCATTCGGTGAAACTTGTTTCTGATCTGTGCATTCAGCTAACAGAGTTAAACCATACTTTTGATTGAGCAGATCTGAACACTCTTTCTGTAGAAAATGCAACTGGACATTTGGAGCGCTAAGAGTGTAGTAGTGGAAAAAGGAATATATTCAAATATAAACTACACAGAAGCATTCTGTGAAACTTCTTTCTGATCTGAGCATTCAGCTAACAGAGTTAAACCATACTTTTGATTGAGCAGTTTTGAAACACTCTGTCGGTAGAAAATGCAACTGGACATTCGTAGCGCTAAGTGGGTAAAAGTGGAAAAAAGAATATGTTCAAATATAAACTACACAGAAGCATTGTATGAAACTTCTTTCTGTTCTGTGCATTCAACTAACAGAGTTGAACCTTACTTTTGATTGAGCCGTTCTGAAACACTCTTTCTGTAGAATCTGCAATTGGACATTCTGAGCGCTAGGAGGCCTATATTGGGAAAAAGAATGTCTACAAATAAAAACTACACAGAAGAATTGTGTGAAACTTCTTTCAGTTCTGTTTGTTCAACTAAAAGAGTTGAACCTTAGTTTTGATTGAGCCGTTCTGAAACACTCTTTCTGTAGAAAATGCAAGTGGAGATTCGGAGCGCTAAGAGGGTAATAGTGGAAAAAGGAATGTCTCCAAATATAAACTACACAGAATCATTCTGTGAAACTTCTTTCTGATCTGTGCATTCAGCTAACAGAGTTAAACCATACTTTTGATTGAGCAGATCTGAACACTCTTTCTGTAGAAAATGCAACTGGACATTTGGAGCGCTAAGAGAGTAGTAGTGGAAAAAGGAATATATTCAAATATAAACTACACAGAAGCATTCTGTGAAACTTCTTTCTGATCTGAGCATTCAGCTAACAGAGTTAAACCATACTTTTGATTGAGCAGTTTTGAAACACTCTGTCTGTAGAAAATGCAACTGGACATTCGTAGCGCTAAGTGGGTAATAGTGTAAAAAAGAATATGTTCAAATATAAACTACACAGAAGCATTGTATGAAACTTCTTTCTGTTCTGTGCATTCAACTAACAGAGTTGAACCTTACTTTTGATTGAGCCTTTCTGAAACACTCTTTGTGTAGAAACTGCAATTGGACATTCTGAGCGCTAAGAGGCGTCTATTTTGGGAAGAATAATATCTTCAAATAAAAACTACACAGAAGCATTGTGTGAAACTTATTTCTGATATGTTCATTAAGCTAACAGAGTTAAACCATACTTTTGATTGCGCAGTTCTGAACACTCTTTCTGTAGAAAATGCAAGTGGACATTCGGAGCGCTAAGAGGGTAATAGTGGAAAAAAGAGTATATTCAAATATAAACTACACAGTAGCATTCTGTGAAAATCCTTTCTGTTCTGTGCATTCAACTAACAGAGTTGAACCTTACTTTTGATTGAGCCGTTCTGAAACACTCTTTCTGTAGAAACTGCAATTGGACATGCTAAGCGCTAAGAGGCCTACATTGGGAAAAAGAATATCTTCAAATAAAAACTACACAGATGCATTCTGTGAAACTTATTTCTGATCTGTAAATTCAGTTAACAGAGATAAAACATATTTTTTATTGAGCAGTTATGAAACACTCTTTTTGTAGAAAATGCAAGTGGAGATTCGGAGCGCTAAGAGGGTAATAGTGGAAAAAGGAATGTCTTCAAATATAAACTACACAGAATCATTCGGTGAAACTTCCTTCTGATCTGTGCATTCAGCTAACAGAGTTAAACCATACTTTTGATTGAGCAGATCTGAACACTCTTTCTGTAGAAAATGCAACTGGACATTTGGAGCGCTAAGAGCGTAGTAGTTTAAAAAGGAATATATTCAAATATAAACCACACAGAAGCATTCTGTGAAACTTCTTTCTGATCTGAGCATTCAGCTAACAGAGTTAAACCATACTTTTGATTGAGCAGTTTTGAAACACTCTGTCTGTAGAAAATGCAACTGGACATTCGTAGCGCTAAGTGGGTAATAGTGGAAAAAAGAATATGTTCAAATATAAACTACACAGAAGCATTGTATGAAACTTCTTTCTGTTCTGTGCATTCAACTAACAGAGTTGAACCTTACTTTTGATTGAGCCGTTCTGAAGCACTCTTTCTGTAGAAACTGCAATTGGACATTCTGAGCGCTAGGAGGCCTATATTGGGAAAAAGAATGTCTACAAATAAAAACTACACAGAAGAATTGTGTGAAACTTCTTTCTGTTCTGTTTGTTCAACTAAAAGAGTTGAACCTTAGTTTTGATTGAGCCGTTCTGAAACACTCTTTCTGTAGAAAATGCAAGTGGAGATTCGGAGCGCTAAGAGGGTAATAGTGGAAAAAGGAATGTCTCCAAATATAAACTACACAGAATCATTCTGTGAAACTTCTTTCTGATCTGTGCATTCAGCTAACAGGGTTAAACCATACTTTTGATTGAGCAGATCTGAACACTCTTTCTGCAGAAAATGCAACTGGACATTTGGAGCGCTAAGAGAGTAGTAGTGGAAAAAGGAATATATTCAAATATAAACTACACAGAAGCATTCTGTGAAACTTCTTTCTGATCTGAGCATTCAGCTAACAGAGTTAAACCATACTTTTGATTGAGCAGTTTTGAAACACTCTGTCTGTAGAAAATGCAACTGGACATTCGTAGCGCTAAGTGGGTAATAGTGGAAAAAAGGATATGTTCAAATATAAACTACACAGAAGCATTGTATGAAACTTCTTTCTGTTCTGTGCATTCAACTAACAGAGTTGAACCTTACTTTTGATTGAGCCTTTCTGAAACACTCTTTCTGTAGAAACTGCAATTGGACATTCTGAGCGCTAAGAGGCCTCTATTGGGAAAAATAATATCTTCAAATAAAAACTACACAGAAGCATTGTGTGAAACTTATTTCTGATATGTTCATTAAGCTAACAGAGTTAAACCATACTTTTGATTGCGCAGTTCTGAACACTCTTTCTGTAGAAAATGCAAGTGGACATTCGGAGCGCTAAGAGGGTAATAGTGGAAAAAGGAATATATTCAAATATAAACTACACAGTAGCATTCTGTGAAAATTCTTTCTGTTCTGTGCATTCAACTAACAGAGTTGAACCTTACTTTTGATTGAGCCGTTCTGAAACACTCTTTCTGTAGAAACTGCAATTGGACATGCTAAGCGCTAAGAGGCCTACATTGGGAAAAAGAATATCTTCAAATAAAAACTACACAGATGCATTCTGTGAAACTTATTTCTGATCTGTAAATTCAGTTAACAGAGATAAAACATATTTTTGATTGAGCAGTTATGAAACACTCTTTTTTAGAAAATGCAAGTGGAGATTCGGAGCGCTAAGAGGGTAATAGTGGAAAAAGGAATGTCTTCAAATATAAACTACACAGAATCATTCGGTGAAACTTGTTTCTGATCTGTGCATTCAGCTAACAGAGTTAAACCATACTTTTGATTGAGCAGATCTGAACACTCTTTCTGTAGAAAATGCAACTGGACATTTGGAGCGCTAAGAGTGTAGTAGTGGAAAAAGGAATATATTCAAATATAAACTACACAGAAGCATTCTGTGAAACTTCTTTCTGATCTGAGCATTCAGCTAACAGAGTTAAACCATACTTTTGATTGAGCAGTTTTGAAACACTCTGTCGGTAGAAAATGCAACTGGACATTCGTAGCGCTAAGTGGGTAAAAGTGGAAAAAAGAATATGTTCAAATATAAACTACACAGAAGCATTGTATGAAACTTCTTTCTGTTCTGTGCATTCAACTAACAGAGTTGAACCTTACTTTTGATTGAGCCGTTCTGAAACACTCTTTCTGTAGAATCTGCAATTGGACATTCTGAGCGCTAGGAGGCCTATATTGGGAAAAAGAATGTCTACAAATAAAAACTACACAGAAGAATTGTGTGAAACTTCTTTCAGTTCTGTTTGTTCAACTAAAAGAGTTGAACCTTAGTTTTGATTGAGCCGTTCTGAAACACTCTTTCTGTAGAAAATGCAAGTGGAGATTCGGAGCGCTAAGAGGGTAATAGTGGAAAAAGGAATGTCTCCAAATATAAACTACACAGAATCATTCTGTGAAACTTCTTTCTGATCTGTGCATTCAGCTAACAGAGTTAAACCATACTTTTGATTGAGCAGATCTGAACACTCTTTCTGTAGAAAATGCAACTGGACATTTGGAGCGCTAAGAGAGTAGTAGTGGAAAAAGGAATATATTCAAATATAAACTACACAGAAGCATTCTGTGAAACTTCTTTCTGATCTGAGCATTCAGCTAACAGAGTTAAACCATACTTTTGATTGAGCAGTTTTGAAACACTCTGTCTGTAGAAAATGCAACTGGACATTCGTAGCGCTAAGTGGGTAATAGTGTAAAAAAGAATATGTTCAAATATAAACTACACAGAAGCATTGTATGAAACTTCTTTCTGTTCTGTGCATTCAACTAACAGAGTTGAACCTTACTTTTGATTGAGCCTTTCTGAAACACTCTTTGTGTAGAAACTGCAATTGGACATTCTGAGCGCTAAGAGGCGTCTATTTTGGGAAGAATAATATCTTCAAATAAAAACTACACAGAAGCATTGTGTGAAACTTATTTCTGATATGTTCATTAAGCTAACAGAGTTAAACCATACTTTTGATTGCGCAGTTCTGAACACTCTTTCTGTAGAAAATGCAAGTGGACATTCGGAGCGCTAAGAGGGTAATAGTGGAAAAAAGAGTATATTCAAATATAAACTACACAGTAGCATTCTGTGAAAATCCTTTCTGTTCTGTGCATTCAACTAACAGAGTTGAACCTTACTTTTGATTGAGCCGTTCTGAAACACTCTTTCTGTAGAAACTGCAATTGGACATGCTAAGCGCTAAGAGGCCTACATTGGGAAAAAGAATATCTTCAAATAAAAACTACACAGATGCATTCTGTGAAACTTATTTCTGATCTGTAAATTCAGTTAACAGAGATAAAACATATTTTTTATTGAGCAGTTATGAAACACTCTTTTTGTAGAAAATGCAAGTGGAGATTCGGAGCGCTAAGAGGGTAATAGTGGAAAAAGGAATGTCTTCAAATATAAACTACACAGAATCATTCGGTGAAACTTCCTTCTGATCTGTGCATTCAGCTAACAGAGTTAAACCATACTTTTGATTGAGCAGATCTGAACACTCTTTCTGTAGAAAATGCAACTGGACATTTGGAGCGCTAAGAGCGTAGTAGTTTAAAAAGGAATATATTCAAATATAAACTACACAGAAGCATTCTGTGAAACTTCTTTCTGATCTGAGCATTCAGCTAACAGAGTTAAACCATACTTTTGATTGAGCAGTTTTGAAACACTCTGTCTGTAGAAAATGCAACTGGACATTCGTAGCGCTAAGTGGGTAATAGTGGAAAAAAGAATATGTTCAAATATAAACTACACAGAAGCATTGTATGAAACTTCTTTCTGTTCTGTGCATTCAACTAACAGAGTTGAACCTTACTTTTGATTGAGCCGTTCTGAAGCACTCTTTCTGTAGAAACTGCAATTGGACATTCTGAGCGCTAGGAGGCCTATATTGGGAAAAAGAATGTCTACAAATAAAAACTACACAGAAGAATTGTGTGAAACTTCTTTCTGTTCTGTTTGTTCAACTAAAAGAGTTGAACCTTAGTTTTGATTGAGCCGTTCTGAAACACTCTTTCTGTAGAAAATGCAAGTGGAGATTCGGAGCGCTAAGAGGGTAATAGTGGAAAAAGGAATGTCTCCAAATATAAACTACACAGAATCATTCTGTGAAACTTCTTTCTGATCTGTGCATTCAGCTAACAGGGTTAAACCATACTTTTGATTGAGCAGATCTGAACACTCTTTCTGCAGAAAATGCAACTGGACATTTGGAGCGCTAAGAGAGTAGTAGTGGAAAAAGGAATATATTCAAATATAAACTACACAGAAGCATTCTGTGAAACTTCTTTCTGATCTGAGCATTCAGCTAACAGAGTTAAACCATACTTTTGATTGAGCAGTTTTGAAACACTCTGTCTGTAGAAAATGCAACTGGACATTCGTAGCGCTAAGTGGGTAATAGTGGAAAAAAGGATATGTTCAAATATAAACTACACAGAAGCATTGTATGAAACTTCTTTCTGTTCTGTGCATTCAACTAACAGAGTTGAACCTTACTTTTGATTGAGCCTTTCTGAAACACTCTTTCTGTAGAAACTGCAATTGGACATTCTGAGCGCTAAGAGGCCTCTATTGGGAAAAATAATATCTTCAAATAAAAACTACACAGAAGCATTGTGTGAAACTTATTTCTGATATGTTCATTAAGCTAACAGAGTTAAACCATACTTTTGATTGCGCAGTTCTGAACACTCTTTCTGTAGAAAATGCAAGTGGACATTCGGAGCGCTAAGAGGGTAATAGTGGAAAAAGGAATATATTCAAATATAAACTACACAGTAGCATTCTGTGAAAATTCTTTCTGTTCTGTGCATTCAACTAACAGAGTTGAACCTTACTTTTGATTGAGCCGTTCTGAAACACTCTTTCTGTAGAAACTGCAATTGGACATGCTAAGCGCTAAGAGGCCTACATTGGGAAAAAGAATATCTTCAAATAAAAACTACACAGATGCATTCTGTGAAACTTATTTCTGATCTGTAAATTCAGTTAACAGAGATAAAACATATTTTTGATTGAGCAGTTATGAAACACTCTTTTTGTAGAAAATGCAAGTGGAGATTCGGAGCGCTAAGAGGGTAATAGTGGAAAAAGGAATGTCTTCAAATATAAACTACACAGAATCATTCGGTGAAACTTGTTTCTGATCTGTGCATTCAGCTAACAGAGTTAAACCATACTTTTGATTGAGCAGATCTGAACACTCTTTCTGTAGAAAATGCAACTGGACATTTGGAGCGCTAAGAGTGTAGTAGTGGAAAAAGGAATATATTCAAATATAAACTACACAGAAGCATTCTGTGAAACTTCTTTCTGATCTGAGCATTCAGCTAACAGAGTTAAACCATACTTTTGATTGAGCAGTTTTGAAACACTCTGTCGGTAGAAAATGCAACTGGACATTCGTAGCGCTAAGTGGGTAAAAGTGGAAAAAAGAATATGTTCAAATATAAACTACACAGAAGCATTGTATGAAACTTCTTTCTGTTCTGTGCATTCAACTAACAGAGTTGAACCTTACTTTTGATTGAGCCGTTCTGAAACACTCTTTCTGTAGAATCTGCAATTGGACATTCTGAGCGCTAG
Organism: Symphalangus syndactylus; assembly: GCF_028878055.3. Classification (NCBI taxonomy): domain Eukaryota; kingdom Metazoa; phylum Chordata; class Mammalia; order Primates; family Hylobatidae; genus Symphalangus; species Symphalangus syndactylus. The sequence continues at coordinate 3,870,064 of NC_072445.2, read as the reverse complement.
GAGGCCTATATTGGGAAAAAGAATGTCTACAAATAAAAACTACACAGAAGAATTGTGTGAAACTTCTTTCAGTTCTGTTTGTTCAACTAAAAGAGTTGAACCTTAGTTTTGATTGAGCCGTTCTGAAACACTCTTTCTGTAGAAAATGCAAGTGGAGATTCGGAGCGCTAAGAGGGTAATAGTGGAAAAAGGAATGTCTCCAAATATAAACTACACAGAATCATTCTGTGAAACTTCTTTCTGATCTGTGCATTCAGCTAACAGAGTTAAACCATACTTTTGATTGAGCAGATCTGAACACTCTTTCTGTAGAAAATGCAACTGGACATTTGGAGCGCTAAGAGAGTAGTAGTGGAAAAAGGAATATATTCAAATATAAACTACACAGAAGCATTCTGTGAAACTTCTTTCTGATCTGAGCATTCAGCTAACAGAGTTAAACCATACTTTTGATTGAGCAGTTTTGAAACACTCTGTCTGTAGAAAATGCAACTGGACATTCGTAGCGCTAAGTGGGTAATAGTGTAAAAAAGAATATGTTCAAATATAAACTACACAGAAGCATTGTATGAAACTTCTTTCTGTTCTGTGCATTCAACTAACAGAGTTGAACCTTACTTTTGATTGAGCCTTTCTGAAACACTCTTTGTGTAGAAACTGCAATTGGACATTCTGAGCGCTAAGAGGCGTCTATTTTGGGAAGAATAATATCTTCAAATAAAAACTACACAGAAGCATTGTGTGAAACTTATTTCTGATATGTTCATTAAGCTAACAGAGTTAAACCATACTTTTGATTGCGCAGTTCTGAACACTCTTTCTGTAGAAAATGCAAGTGGACATTCGGAGCGCTAAGAGGGTAATAGTGGAAAAAAGAGTATATTCAAATATAAACTACACAGTAGCATTCTGTGAAAATCCTTTCTGTTCTGTGCATTCAACTAACAGAGTTGAACCTTACTTTTGATTGAGCCGTTCTGAAACACTCTTTCTGTAGAAACTGCAATTGGACATGCTAAGCGCTAAGAGGCCTACATTGGGAAAAAGAATATCTTCAAATAAAAACTACACAGATGCATTCTGTGAAACTTATTTCTGATCTGTAAATTCAGTTAACAGAGATAAAACATATTTTTTATTGAGCAGTTATGAAACACTCTTTTTGTAGAAAATGCAAGTGGAGATTCGGAGCGCTAAGAGGGTAATAGTGGAAAAAGGAATGTCTTCAAATATAAACTACACAGAATCATTCGGTGAAACTTCCTTCTGATCTGTGCATTCAGCTAACAGAGTTAAACCATACTTTTGATTGAGCAGATCTGAACACTCTTTCTGTAGAAAATGCAACTGGACATTTGGAGCGCTAAGAGCGTAGTAGTTTAAAAAGGAATATATTCAAATATAAACTACACAGAAGCATTCTGTGAAACTTCTTTCTGATCTGAGCATTCAGCTAACAGAGTTAAACCATACTTTTGATTGAGCAGTTTTGAAACACTCTGTCTGTAGAAAATGCAACTGGACATTCGTAGCGCTAAGTGGGTAATAGTGGAAAAAAGAATATGTTCAAATATAAACTACACAGAAGCATTGTATGAAACTTCTTTCTGTTCTGTGCATTCAACTAACAGAGTTGAACCTTACTTTTGATTGAGCCGTTCTGAAGCACTCTTTCTGTAGAAACTGCAATTGGACATTCTGAGCGCTAGGAGGCCTATATTGGGAAAAAGAATGTCTACAAATAAAAACTACACAGAAGAATTGTGTGAAACTTCTTTCTGTTCTGTTTGTTCAACTAAAAGAGTTGAACCTTAGTTTTGATTGAGCCGTTCTGAAACACTCTTTCTGTAGAAAATGCAAGTGGAGATTCGGAGCGCTAAGAGGGTAATAGTGGAAAAAGGAATGTCTCCAAATATAAACTACACAGAATCATTCTGTGAAACTTCTTTCTGATCTGTGCATTCAGCTAACAGGGTTAAACCATACTTTTGATTGAGCAGATCTGAACACTCTTTCTGCAGAAAATGCAACTGGACATTTGGAGCGCTAAGAGAGTAGTAGTGGAAAAAGGAATATATTCAAATATAAACTACACAGAAGCATTCTGTGAAACTTCTTTCTGATCTGAGCATTCAGCTAACAGAGTTAAACCATACTTTTGATTGAGCAGTTTTGAAACACTCTGTCTGTAGAAAATGCAACTGGACATTCGTAGCGCTAAGTGGGTAATAGTGGAAAAAAGGATATGTTCAAATATAAACTACACAGAAGCATTGTATGAAACTTCTTTCTGTTCTGTGCATTCAACTAACAGAGTTGAACCTTACTTTTGATTGAGCCTTTCTGAAACACTCTTTCTGTAGAAACTGCAATTGGACATTCTGAGCGCTAAGAGGCCTCTATTGGGAAAAATAATATCTTCAAATAAAAACTACACAGAAGCATTGTGTGAAACTTATTTCTGATATGTTCATTAAGCTAACAGAGTTAAACCATACTTTTGATTGCGCAGTTCTGAACACTCTTTCTGTAGAAAATGCAAGTGGACATTCGGAGCGCTAAGAGGGTAATAGTGGAAAAAGGAATATATTCAAATATAAACTACACAGTAGCATTCTGTGAAAATTCTTTCTGTTCTGTGCATTCAACTAACAGAGTTGAACCTTACTTTTGATTGAGCCGTTCTGAAACACTCTTTCTGTAGAAACTGCAATTGGACATGCTAAGCGCTAAGAGGCCTACATTGGGAAAAAGAATATCTTCAAATAAAAACTACACAGATGCATTCTGTGAAACTTATTTCTGATCTGTAAATTCAGTTAACAGAGATAAAACATATTTTTGATTGAGCAGTTATGAAACACTCTTTTTGTAGAAAATGCAAGTGGAGATTCGGAGCGCTAAGAGGGTAATAGTGGAAAAAGGAATGTCTTCAAATATAAACTACACAGAATCATTCGGTGAAACTTGTTTCTGATCTGTGCATTCAGCTAACAGAGTTAAACCATACTTTTGATTGAGCAGATCTGAACACTCTTTCTGTAGAAAATGCAACTGGACATTTGGAGCGCTAAGAGTGTAGTAGTGGAAAAAGGAATATATTCAAATATAAACTACACAGAAGCATTCTGTGAAACTTCTTTCTGATCTGAGCATTCAGCTAACAGAGTTAAACCATACTTTTGATTGAGCAGTTTTGAAACACTCTGTCGGTAGAAAATGCAACTGGACATTCGTAGCGCTAAGTGGGTAAAAGTGGAAAAAAGAATATGTTCAAATATAAACTACACAGAAGCATTGTATGAAACTTCTTTCTGTTCTGTGCATTCAACTAACAGAGTTGAACCTTACTTTTGATTGAGCCGTTCTGAAACACTCTTTCTGTAGAATCTGCAATTGGACATTCTGAGCGCTAGGAGGCCTATATTGGGAAAAAGAATGTCTACAAATAAAAACTACACAGAAGAATTGTGTGAAACTTCTTTCAGTTCTGTTTGTTCAACTAAAAGAGTTGAACCTTAGTTTTGATTGAGCCGTTCTGAAACACTCTTTCTGTAGAAAATGCAAGTGGAGATTCGGAGCGCTAAGAGGGTAATAGTGGAAAAAGGAATGTCTCCAAATATAAACTACACAGAATCATTCTGTGAAACTTCTTTCTGATCTGTGCATTCAGCTAACAGAGTTAAACCATACTTTTGATTGAGCAGATCTGAACACTCTTTCTGTAGAAAATGCAACTGGACATTTGGAGCGCTAAGAGAGTAGTAGTGGAAAAAGGAATATATTCAAATATAAACTACACAGAAGCATTCTGTGAAACTTCTTTCTGATCTGAGCATTCAGCTAACAGAGTTAAACCATACTTTTGATTGAGCAGTTTTGAAACACTCTGTCTGTAGAAAATGCAACTGGACATTCGTAGCGCTAAGTGGGTAATAGTGTAAAAAAGAATATGTTCAAATATAAACTACACAGAAGCATTGTATGAAACTTCTTTCTGTTCTGTGCATTCAACTAACAGAGTTGAACCTTACTTTTGATTGAGCCTTTCTGAAACACTCTTTGTGTAGAAACTGCAATTGGACATTCTGAGCGCTAAGAGGCGTCTATTTTGGGAAGAATAATATCTTCAAATAAAAACTACACAGAAGCATTGTGTGAAACTTATTTCTGATATGTTCATTAAGCTAACAGAGTTAAACCATACTTTTGATTGCGCAGTTCTGAACACTCTTTCTGTAGAAAATGCAAGTGGACATTCGGAGCGCTAAGAGGGTAATAGTGGAAAAAAGAGTATATTCAAATATAAACTACACAGTAGCATTCTGTGAAAATCCTTTCTGTTCTGTGCATTCAACTAACAGAGTTGAACCTTACTTTTGATTGAGCCGTTCTGAAACACTCTTTCTGTAGAAACTGCAATTGGACATGCTAAGCGCTAAGAGGCCTACATTGGGAAAAAGAATATCTTCAAATAAAAACTACACAGATGCATTCTGTGAAACTTATTTCTGATCTGTAAATTCAGTTAACAGAGATAAAACATATTTTTTATTGAGCAGTTATGAAACACTCTTTTTGTAGAAAATGCAAGTGGAGATTCGGAGCGCTAAGAGGGTAATAGTGGAAAAAGGAATGTCTTCAAATATAAACTACACAGAATCATTCGGTGAAACTTCCTTCTGATCTGTGCATTCAGCTAACAGAGTTAAACCATACTTTTGATTGAGCAGATCTGAACACTCTTTCTGTAGAAAATGCAACTGGACATTTGGAGCGCTAAGAGCGTAGTAGTTTAAAAAGGAATATATTCAAATATAAACTACACAGAAGCATTCTGTGAAACTTCTTTCTGATCTGAGCATTCAGCTAACAGAGTTAAACCATACTTTTGATTGAGCAGTTTTGAAACACTCTGTCTGTAGAAAATGCAACTGGACATTCGTAGCGCTAAGTGGGTAATAGTGGAAAAAAGAATATGTTCAAATATAAACTACACAGAAGCATTGTATGAAACTTCTTTCTGTTCTGTGCATTCAACTAACAGAGTTGAACCTTACTTTTGATTGAGCCGTTCTGAAGCACTCTTTCTGTAGAAACTGCAATTGGACATTCTGAGCGCTAGGAGGCCTATATTGGGAAAAAGAATGTCTACAAATAAAAACTACACAGAAGAATTGTGTGAAACTTCTTTCTGTTCTGTTTGTTCAACTAAAAGAGTTGAACCTTAGTTTTGATTGAGCCGTTCTGAAACACTCTTTCTGTAGAAAATGCAAGTGGAGATTCGGAGCGCTAAGAGGGTAATAGTGGAAAAAGGAATGTCTCCAAATATAAACTACACAGAATCATTCTGTGAAACTTCTTTCTGATCTGTGCATTCAGCTAACAGGGTTAAACCATACTTTTGATTGAGCAGATCTGAACACTCTTTCTGCAGAAAATGCAACTGGACATTTGGAGCGCTAAGAGAGTAGTAGTGGAAAAAGGAATATATTCAAATATAAACTACACAGAAGCATTCTGTGAAACTTCTTTCTGATCTGAGCATTCAGCTAACAGAGTTAAACCATACTTTTGATTGAGCAGTTTTGAAACACTCTGTCTGTAGAAAATGCAACTGGACATTCGTAGCGCTAAGTGGGTAATAGTGGAAAAAAGGATATGTTCAAATATAAACTACACAGAAGCATTGTATGAAACTTCTTTCTGTTCTGTGCATTCAACTAACAGAGTTGAACCTTACTTTTGATTGAGCCTTTCTGAAACACTCTTTCTGTAGAAACTGCAATTGGACATTCTGAGCGCTAAGAGGCCTCTATTGGGAAAAATAATATCTTCAAATAAAAACTACACAGAAGCATTGTGTGAAACTTATTTCTGATATGTTCATTAAGCTAACAGAGTTAAACCATACTTTTGATTGCGCAGTTCTGAACACTCTTTCTGTAGAAAATGCAAGTGGACATTCGGAGCGCTAAGAGGGTAATAGTGGAAAAAGGAATATATTCAAATATAAACTACACAGTAGCATTCTGTGAAAATTCTTTCTGTTCTGTGCATTCAACTAACAGAGTTGAACCTTACTTTTGATTGAGCCGTTCTGAAACACTCTTTCTGTAGAAACTGCAATTGGACATGCTAAGCGCTAAGAGGCCTACATTGGGAAAAAGAATATCTTCAAATAAAAACTACACAGATGCATTCTGTGAAACTTATTTCTGATCTGTAAATTCAGTTAACAGAGATAAAACATATTTTTGATTGAGCAGTTATGAAACACTCTTTTTGTAGAAAATGCAAGTGGAGATTCGGAGCGCTAAGAGGGTAATAGTGGAAAAAGGAATGTCTTCAAATATAAACTACACAGAATCATTCGGTGAAACTTGTTTCTGATCTGTGCATTCAGCTAACAGAGTTAAACCATACTTTTGATTGAGCAGATCTGAACACTCTTTCTGTAGAAAATGCAACTGGACATTTGGAGCGCTAAGAGTGTAGTAGTGGAAAAAGGAATATATTCAAATATAAACTACACAGAAGCATTCTGTGAAACTTCTTTCTGATCTGAGCATTCAGCTAACAGAGTTAAACCATACTTTTGATTGAGCAGTTTTGAAACACTCTGTCGGTAGAAAATGCAACTGGACATTCGTAGCGCTAAGTGGGTAAAAGTGGAAAAAAGAATATGTTCAAATATAAACTACACAGAAGCATTGTATGAAACTTCTTTCTGTTCTGTGCATTCAACTAACAGAGTTGAACCTTACTTTTGATTGAGCCGTTCTGAAACACTCTTTCTGTAGAATCTGCAATTGGACATTCTGAGCGCTAGGAGGCCTATATTGGGAAAAAGAATGTCTACAAATAAAAACTACACAGAAGAATTGTGTGAAACTTCTTTCAGTTCTGTTTGTTCAACTAAAAGAGTTGAACCTTAGTTTTGATTGAGCCGTTCTGAAACACTCTTTCTGTAGAAAATGCAAGTGGAGATTCGGAGCGCTAAGAGGGTAATAGTGGAAAAAGGAATGTCTCCAAATATAAACTACACAGAATCATTCTGTGAAACTTCTTTCTGATCTGTGCATTCAGCTAACAGAGTTAAACCATACTTTTGATTGAGCAGATCTGAACACTCTTTCTGTAGAAAATGCAACTGGACATTTGGAGCGCTAAGAGAGTAGTAGTGGAAAAAGGAATATATTCAAATATAAACTACACAGAAGCATTCTGTGAAACTTCTTTCTGATCTGAGCATTCAGCTAACAGAGTTAAACCATACTTTTGATTGAGCAGTTTTGAAACACTCTGTCTGTAGAAAATGCAACTGGACATTCGTAGCGCTAAGTGGGTAATAGTGTAAAAAAGAATATGTTCAAATATAAACTACACAGAAGCATTGTATGAAACTTCTTTCTGTTCTGTGCATTCAACTAACAGAGTTGAACCTTACTTTTGATTGAGCCTTTCTGAAACACTCTTTGTGTAGAAACTGCAATTGGACATTCTGAGCGCTAAGAGGCGTCTATTTTGGGAAGAATAATATCTTCAAATAAAAACTACACAGAAGCATTGTGTGAAACTTATTTCTGATATGTTCATTAAGCTAACAGAGTTAAACCATACTTTTGATTGCGCAGTTCTGAACACTCTTTCTGTAGAAAATGCAAGTGGACATTCGGAGCGCTAAGAGGGTAATAGTGGAAAAAAGAGTATATTCAAATATAAACTACACAGTAGCATTCTGTGAAAATCCTTTCTGTTCTGTGCATTCAACTAACAGAGTTGAACCTTACTTTTGATTGAGCCGTTCTGAAACACTCTTTCTGTAGAAACTGCAATTGGACATGCTAAGCGCTAAGAGGCCTACATTGGGAAAAAGAATATCTTCAAATAAAAACTACACAGATGCATTCTGTGAAACTTATTTCTGATCTGTAAATTCAGTTAACAGAGATAAAACATATTTTTTATTGAGCAGTTATGAAACACTCTTTTTGTAGAAAATGCAAGTAGAGATTCGGAGCGCTAAGAGGGTAATAGTGGAAAAAGGAATGTCTTCAAATATAAACTACACAGAATCATTCGGTGAAACTTCCTTCTGATCTGTGCATTCAGCTAACAGAGTTAAACCATACTTTTGATTGAGCAGATCTGAACACTCTTTCTGTAGAAAATGCAACTGGACATTTGGAGCGCTAAGAGCGTAGTAGTTTAAAAAGGAATATATTCAAATATAAACTACACAGAAGCATTCTGTGAAACTTCTTTCTGATCTGAGCATTCAGCTAACAGAGTTAAACCATACTTTTGATTGAGCAGTTTTGAAACACTCTGTCTGTAGAAAATGCAACTGGACATTCGTAGCGCTAAGTGGGTAATAGTGGAAAAAAGAATATGTTCAAATATAAACTACACAGAAGCATTGTATGAAACTTCTTTCTGTTCTGTGCATTCAACTAACAGAGTTGAACCTTACTTTTGATTGAGCCGTTCTGAAGCACTCTTTCTGTAGAAACTGCAATTGGACATTCTGAGCGCTAGGAGGCCTATATTGGGAAAAAGAATGTCTACAAATAAAAACTACACAGAAGAATTGTGTGAAACTTCTTTCTGTTCTGTTTGTTCAACTAAAAGAGTTGAACCTTAGTTTTGATTGAGCCGTTCTGAAACACTCTTTCTGTAGAAAATGCAAGTGGAGATTCGGAGCGCTAAGAGGGTAATAGTGGAAAAAGGAATGTCTCCAAATATAAACTACACAGAATCATTCTGTGAAACTTCTTTCTGATCTGTGCATTCAGCTAACAGGGTTAAACCATACTTTTGATTGAGCAGATCTGAACACTCTTTCTGCAGAAAATGCAACTGGACATTTGGAGCGCTAAGAGAGTAGTAGTGGAAAAAGGAATATATTCAAATATAAACTACACAGAAGCATTCTGTGAAACTTCTTTCTGATCTGAGCATTCAGCTAACAGAGTTAAACCATACTTTTGATTGAGCAGTTTTGAAACACTCTGTCTGTAGAAAATGCAACTGGACATTCGTAGCGCTAAGTGGGTAATAGTGGAAAAAAGGATATGTTCAAATATAAACTACACAGAAGCATTGTATGAAACTTCTTTCTGTTCTGTGCATTCAACTAACAGAGTTGAACCTTACTTTTGATTGAGCCTTTCTGAAACACTCTTTCTGTAGAAACTGCAATTGGACATTCTGAGCGCTAAGAGGCCTCTATTGGGAAAAATAATATCTTCAAATAAAAACTACACAGAAGCATTGTGTGAAACTTATTTCTGATATGTTCATTAAGCTAACAGAGTTAAACCATACTTTTGATTGCGCAGTTCTGAACACTCTTTCTGTAGAAAATGCAAGTGGACATTCGGAGCGCTAAGAGGGTAATAGTGGAAAAAGGAATATATTCAAATATAAACTACACAGTAGCATTCTGTGAAAATTCTTTCTGTTCTGTGCATTCAACTAACAGAGTTGAACCTTACTTTTGATTGAGCCGTTCTGAAACACTCTTTCTGTAGAAACTGCAATTGGACATGCTAAGCGCTAAGAGGCCTACATTGGGAAAAAGAATATCTTCAAATAAAAACTACACAGATGCATTCTGTGAAACTTATTTCTGATCTGTAAATTCAGTTAACAGAGATAAAACATATTTTTGATTGAGCAGTTATGAAACACTCTTTTTGTAGAAAATGCAAGTGGAGATTCGGAGCGCTAAGAGGGTAATAGTGGAAAAAGGAATGTCTTCAAATATAAACTACACAGAATCATTCGGTGAAACTTGTTTCTGATCTGTGCATTCAGCTAACAGAGTTAAACCATACTTTTGATTGAGCAGATCTGAACACTCTTTCTGTAGAAAATGCAACTGGACATTTGGAGCGCTAAGAGTGTAGTAGTGGAAAAAGGAATATATTCAAATATAAACTACACAGAAGCATTCTGTGAAACTTCTTTCTGATCTGAGCATTCAGCTAACAGAGTTAAACCATACTTTTGATTGAGCAGTTTTGAAACACTCTGTCGGTAGAAAATGCAACTGGACATTCGTAGCGCTAAGTGGGTAAAAGTGGAAAAAAGAATATGTTCAAATATAAACTACACAGAAGCATTGTATGAAACTTCTTTCTGTTCTGTGCATTCAACTAACAGAGTTGAACCTTACTTTTGATTGAGCCGTTCTGAAACACTCTTTCTGTAGAATCTGCAATTGGACATTCTGAGCGCTAGGAGGCCTATATTGGGAAAAAGAATGTCTACAAATAAAAACTACACAGAAGAATTGTGTGAAACTTCTTTCAGTTCTGTTTGTTCAACTAAAAGAGTTGAACCTTAGTTTTGATTGAGCCGTTCTGAAACACTCTTTCTGTAGAAAATGCAAGTGGAGATTCGGAGCGCTAAGAGGGTAATAGTGGAAAAAGGAATGTCTCCAAATATAAACTACACAGAATCATTCTGTGAAACTTCTTTCTGATCTGTGCATTCAGCTAACAGAGTTAAACCATACTTTTGATTGAGCAGATCTGAACACTCTTTCTGTAGAAAATGCAACTGGACATTTGGAGCGCTAAGAGAGTAGTAGTGGAAAAAGGAATATATTCAAATATAAACTACACAGAAGCATTCTGTGAAACTTCTTTCTGATCTGAGCATTCAGCTAACAGAGTTAAACCATACTTTTGATTGAGCAGTTTTGAAACACTCTGTCTGTAGAAAATACAACTGGACATTCGTAGCGCTAAGTGGGTAATAGTGTAAAAAAGAATATGTTCAAATATAAACTACACAGAAGCATTGTATGAAACTTCTTTCTGTTCTGTGCATTCAACTAACAGAGTTGAACCTTACTTTTGATTGAGCCTTTCTGAAACACTCTTTGTGTAGAAACTGCAATTGGACATTCTGAGCGCTAAGAGGCGTCTATTTTGGGAAGAATAATATCTTCAAATAAAAACTACACAGAAGCATTGTGTGAAACTTATTTCTGATATGTTCATTAAGCTAACAGAGTTAAACCATACTTTTGATTGCGCAGTTCTGAACACTCTTTCTGTAGAAAATGCAAGTGGACATTCGGAGCGCTAAGAGGGTAATAGTGGAAAAAAGAGTATATTCAAATATAAACTACACAGTAGCATTCTGTGAAAATCCTTTCTGTTCTGTGCATTCAACTAACAGAGTTGAACCTTACTTTTGATTGAGCCGTTCTGAAACACTCTTTCTGTAGAAACTGCAATTGGACATGCTAAGCGCTAAGAGGCCTACATTGGGAAAAAGAATATCTTCAAATAAAAACTACACAGATGCATTCTGTGAAACTTATTTCTGATCTGTAAATTCAGTTAACAGAGATAAAACATATTTTTTATTGAGCAGTTATGAAACACTCTTTTTGTAGAAAATGCAAGTGGAGATTCGGAGCGCTAAGAGGGTAATAGTGGAAAAAGGAATGTCTTCAAATATAAACTACACAGAATCATTCGGTGAAACTTCCTTCTGATCTGTGCATTCAGCTAACAGAGTTAAACCATACTTTTGATTGAGCAGATCTGAACACTCTTTCTGTAGAAAATGCAACTGGACATTTGGAGCGCTAAGAGCGTAGTAGTTTAAAAAGGAATATATTCAAATATAAACTACACAGAAGCATTCTGTGAAACTTCTTTCTGATCTGAGCATTCAGCTAACAGAGTTAAACCATACTTTTGATTGAGCAGTTTTGAAACACTCTGTCTGTAGAAAATGCAACTGGACATTCGTAGCGCTAAGTGGGTAATAGTGGAAAAAAGAATATGTTCAAATATAAACTACACAGAAGCATTGTATGAAACTTCTTTCTGTTCTGTGCATTCAACTAACAGAGTTGAACCTTACTTTTGATTGAGCCGTTCTGAAGCACTCTTTCTGTAGAAACTGCAATTGGACATTCTGAGCGCTAGGAGGCCTATATTGGGAAAAAGAATGTCTACAAATAAAAACTACACAGAAGAATTGTGTGAAACTTCTTTCTGTTCTGTTTGTTCAACTAAAAGAGTTGAACCTTAGTTTTGATTGAGCCGTTCTGAAACACTCTTTCTGTAGAAAATGCAAGTGGAGATTCGGAGCGCTAAGAGGGTAATAGTGGAAAAAGGAATGTCTCCAAATATAAACTACACAGAATCATTCTGTGAAACTTCTTTCTGATCTGTGCATTCAGCTAACAGGGTTAAACCATACTTTTGATTGAGCAGATCTGAACACTCTTTCTGCAGAAAATGCAACTGGACATTTGGAGCGCTAAGAGAGTAGTAGTGGAAAAAGGAATATATTCAAATATAAACTACACAGAAGCATTCTGTGAAACTTCTTTCTGATCTGAGCATTCAGCTAACAGAGTTAAACCATACTTTTGATTGAGCAGTTTTGAAACACTCTGTCTGTAGAAAATGCAACTGGACATTCGTAGCGCTAAGTGGGTAATAGTGGAAAAAAGGATATGTTCAAATATAAACTACACAGAAGCATTGTATGAAACTTCTTTCTGTTCTGTGCATTCAACTAACAGAGTTGAACCTTACTTTTGATTGAGCCTTTCTGAAACACTCTTTCTGTAGAAACTGCAATTGGACATTCTGAGCGCTAAGAGGCCTCTATTGGGAAAAATAATATCTTCAAATAAAAACTACACAGAAGCATTGTGTGAAACTTATTTCTGATATGTTCATTAAGCTAACAGAGTTAAACCATACTTTTGATTGCGCAGTTCTGAACACTCTTTCTGTAGAAAATGCAAGTGGACATTCGGAGCGCTAAGAGGGTAATAGTGGAAAAAGGAATATATTCAAATATAAACTACACAGTAGCATTCTGTGAAAATTCTTTCTGTTCTGTGCATTCAACTAACAGAGTTGAACCTTACTTTTGATTGAGCCGTTCTGAAACACTCTTTCTGTAGAAACTGCAATTGGACATGCTAAGCGCTAAGAGGCCTACATTGGGAAAAAGAATATCTTCAAATAAAAACTACACAGATGCATTCTGTGAAACTTATTTCTGATCTGTAAATTCAGTTAACAGAGATAAAACATATTTTTGATTGAGCAGTTATGAAACACTCTTTTTGTAGAAAATGCAAGTGGAGATTCGGAGCGCTAAGAGGGTAATAGTGGAAAAAGGAATGTCTTCAAATATAAACTACACAGAATCATTCGGTGAAACTTGTTTCTGATCTGTGCATTCAGCTAACAGAGTTAAACCATACTTTTGATTGAGCAGATCTGAACACTCTTTCTGTAGAAAATGCAACTGGACATTTGGAGCGCTAAGAGTGTAGTAGTGGAAAAAGGAATATATTCAAATATAAACTACACAGAAGCATTCTGTGAAACTTCTTTCTGATCTGAACATTCAGCTAACAGAGTTAAACCATACTTTTGATTGAGCAGTTTTGAAACACTCTGTCGGTAGAAAATGCAACTGGACATTCGTAGCGCTAAGTGGGTAAAAGTGGAAAAAAGAATATGTTCAAATATAAACTACACAGAAGCATTGTATGAAACTTCTTTCTGTTCTGTGCATTCAACTAACAGAGTTGAACCTTACTTTTGATTGAGCCGTTCTGAAACACTCTTTCTGTAGAATCTGCAATTGGACATTCTGAGCGCTAGGAGGCCTATATTGGGAAAAAGAATGTCTACAAATAAAAACTACACAGAAGAATTGTGTGAAACTTCTTTCAGTTCTGTTTGTTCAACTAAAAGAGTTGAACCTTAGTTTTGATTGAGCCGTTCTGAAACACTCTTTCTGTAGAAAATGCAAGTGGAGATTCGGAGCGCTAAGAGGGTAATAGTGGAAAAAGGAATGTCTCCAAATATAAACTACACAGAATCATTCTGTGAAACTTCTTTCTGATCTGTGCATTCAGCTAACAGAGTTAAACCATACTTTTGATTGAGCAGATCTGAACACTCTTTCTGTAGAAAATGCAACTGGACATTTGGAGCGCTAAGAGAGTAGTAGTGGAAAAAGGAATATATTCAAATATAAACTACACAGAAGCATTCTGTGAAACTTCTTTCTGATCTGAGCATTCAGCTAACAGAGTTAAACCATACTTTTGATTGAGCAGTTTTGAAACACTCTGTCTGTAGAAAATGCAACTGGACATTCGTAGCGCTAAGTGGGTAATAGTGTAAAAAAGAATATGTTCAAATATAAACTACACAGAAGCATTGTATGAAACTTCTTTCTGTTCTGTGCATTCAACTAACAGAGTTGAACCTTACTTTTGATTGAGCCTTTCTGAAACACTCTTTGTGTAGAAACTGCAATTGGACATTCTGAGCGCTAAGAGGCGTCTATTTTGGGAAGAATAATATCTTCAAATAAAAACTACACAGAAGCATTGTGTGAAACTTATTTCTGATATGTTCATTAAGCTAACAGAGTTAAACCATACTTTTGATTGCGCAGTTCTGAACACTCTTTCTGTAGAAAATGCAAGTGGACATTCGGAGCGCTAAGAGGGTAATAGTGGAAAAAAGAGTATATTCAAATATAAACTACACAGTAGCATTCTGTGAAAATCCTTTCTGTTCTGTGCATTCAACTAACAGAGTTGAACCTTACTTTTGATTGAGCCGTTCTGAAACACTCTTTCTGTAGAAACTGCAATTGGACATGCTAAGCGCTAAGAGGCCTACATTGGGAAAAAGAATATCTTCAAATAAAAACTACACAGATGCATTCTGTGAAACTTATTTCTGATCTGTAAATTCAGTTAACAGAGATAAAACATATTTTTTATTGAGCAGTTATGAAACACTCTTTTTGTAGAAAATGCAAGTGGAGATTCGGAGCGCTAAGAGGGTAATAGTGGAAAAAGGAATGTCTTCAAATATAAACTACACAGAATCATTCGGTGAAACTTCCTTCTGATCTGTGCATTCAGCTAACAGAGTTAAACCATACTTTTGATTGAGCAGATCTGAACACTCTTTCTGTAGAAAATGCAACTGGACATTTGGAGCGCTAAGAGCGTAGTAGTTTAAAAAGGAATATATTCAAATATAAACTACACAGAAGCATTCTGTGAAACTTCTTTCTGATCTGAGCATTCAGCTAACAGAGTTAAACCATACTTTTGATTGAGCAGTTTTGAAACACTCTGTCTGTAGAAAATGCAACTGGACATTCGTAGCGCTAAGTGGGTAATAGTGGAAAAAAGAATATGTTCAAATATAAACTACACAGAAGCATTGTATGAAACTTCTTTCTGTTCTGTGCATTCAACTAACAGAGTTGAACCTTACTTTTGATTGAGCCGTTCTGAAGCACTCTTTCTGTAGAAACTGCAATTGGACATTCTGAGCGCTAGGAGGCCTATATTGGGAAAAAGAATGTCTACAAATAAAAACTACACAGAAGAATTGTGTGAAACTTCTTTCTGTTCTGTTTGTTCAACTAAAAGAGTTGAACCTTAGTTTTGATTGAGCCGTTCTGAAACACTCTTTCTGTAGAAAATGCAAGTGGAGATTCGGAGCGCTAAGAGGGTAATAGTGGAAAAAGGAATGTCTCCAAATATAAACTACACAGAATCATTCTGTGAAACTTCTTTCTGATCTGTGCATTCAGCTAACAGGGTTAAACCATACTTTTGATTGAGCAGATCTGAACACTCTTTCTGCAGAAAATGCAACTGGACATTTGGAGCGCTAAGAGAGTAGTAGTGGAAAAAGGAATATATTCAAATATAAACTACACAGAAGCATTCTGTGAAACTTCTTTCTGATCTGAGCATTCAGCTAACAGAGTTAAACCATACTTTTGATTGAGCAGTTTTGAAACACTCTGTCTGTAGAAAATGCAACTGGACATTCGTAGCGCTAAGTGGGTAATAGTGGAAAAAAGGATATGTTCAAATATAAACTACACAGAAGCATTGTATGAAACTTCTTTCTGTTCTGTGCATTCAACTAACAGAGTTGAACCTTACTTTTGATTGAGCCTTTCTGAAACACTCTTTCTGTAGAAACTGCAATTGGACATTCTGAGCGCTAAGAGGCCTCTATTGGGAAAAATAATATCTTCAAATAAAAACTACACAGAAGCATTGTGTGAAACTTATTTCTGATATGTTCATTAAGCTAACAGAGTTAAACCATACTTTTGATTGCGCAGTTCTGAACACTCTTTCTGTAGAAAATGCAAGTGGACATTCGGAGCGCTAAGAGGGTAATAGTGGAAAAAGGAATATATTCAAATATAAACTACACAGTAGCATTCTGTGAAAATTCTTTCTGTTCTGTGCATTCAACTAACAGAGTTGAACCTTACTTTTGATTGAGCCGTTCTGAAACACTCTTTCTGTAGAAACTGCAATTGGACATGCTAAGCGCTAAGAGGCCTACATTGGGAAAAAGAATATCTTCAAATAAAAACTACACAGATGCATTCTGTGAAACTTATTTCTGATCTGTAAATTCAGTTAACAGAGATAAAACATATTTTTGATTGAGCAGTTATGAAACACTCTTTTTGTAGAAAATGCAAGTGGAGATTCGGAGCGCTAAGAGGGTAATAGTGGAAAAAGGAATGTCTTCAAATATAAACTACACAGAATCATTCGGTGAAACTTGTTTCTGATCTGTGCATTCAGCTAACAGAGTTAAACCATACTTTTGATTGAGCAGATCTGAACACTCTTTCTGTAGAAAATGCAACTGGACATTTGGAGCGCTAAGAGTGTAGTAGTGGAAAAAGGAATATATTCAAATATAAACTACACAGAAGCATTCTGTGAAACTTCTTTCTGATCTGAGCATTCAGCTAACAGAGTTAAACCATACTTTTGATTGAGCAGTTTTGAAACACTCTGTCGGTAGAAAATGCAACTGGACATTCGTAGCGCTAAGTGGGTAAAAGTGGAAAAAAGAATATGTTCAAATATAAACTACACAGAAGCATTGTATGAAACTTCTTTCTGTTCTGTGCATTCAACTAACAGAGTTGAACCTTACTTTTGATTGAGCCGTTCTGAAACACTCTTTCTGTAGAATCTGCAATTGGACATTCTGAGCGCTAGGAGGCCTATATTGGGAAAAAGAATGTCTACAAATAAAAACTACACAGAAGAATTGTGTGAAACTTCTTTCAGTTCTGTTTGTTCAACTAAAAGAGTTGAACCTTAGTTTTGATTGAGCCGTTCTGAAACACTCTTTCTGTAGAAAATGCAAGTGGAGATTCGGAGCGCTAAGAGGGTAATAGTGGAAAAAGGAATGTCTCCAAATATAAACTACACAGAATCATTCTGTGAAACTTCTTTCTGATCTGTGCATTCAGCTAACAGAGTTAAACCATACTTTTGATTGAGCAGATCTGAACACTCTTTCTGTAGAAAATGCAACTGGACATTTGGAGCGCTAAGAGAGTAGTAGTGGAAAAAGGAATATATTCAAATATAAACTACACAGAAGCATTCTGTGAAACTTCTTTCTGATCTGAGCATTCAGCTAACAGAGTTAAACCATACTTTTGATTGAGCAGTTTTGAAACACTCTGTCTGTAGAAAATGCAACTGGACATTCGTAGCGCTAAGTGGGTAATAGTGTAAAAAAGAATATGTTCAAATATAAACTACACAGAAGCATTGTATGAAACTTCTTTCTGTTCTGTGCATTCAACTAACAGAGTTGAACCTTACTTTTGATTGAGCCTTTCTGAAACACTCTTTGTGTAGAAACTGCAATTGGACATTCTGAGCGCTAAGAGGCGTCTATTTTGGGAAGAATAATATCTTCAAATAAAAACTACACAGAAGCATTGTGTGAAACTTATTTCTGATATGTTCATTAAGCTAACAGAGTTAAACCATACTTTTGATTGCGCAGTTCTGAACACTCTTTCTGTAGAAAATGCAAGTGGACATTCCGAGCGCTAAGAGGGTAATAGTGGAAAAAAGAGTATATTCAAATATAAACTACACAGTAGCATTCTGTGAAAATCCTTTCTGTTCTGTGCATTCAACTAACAGAGTTGAACCTTACTTTTGATTGAGCCGTTCTGAAACACTCTTTCTGTAGAAACTGCAATTGGACATGCTAAGCGCTAAGAGGCCTACATTGGGAAAAAGAATATCTTCAAATAAAAACTACACAGATGCATTCTGTGAAACTTATTTCTGATCTGTAAATTCAGTTAACAGAGATAAAACATATTTTTTATTGAGCAGTTATGAAACACTCTTTTTGTAGAAAATGCAAGTGGAGATTCGGAGCGCTAAGAGGGTAATAGTGGAAAAAGGAATGTCTTCAAATATAAACTACACAGAATCATTCGGTGAAACTTCCTTCTGATCTGTGCATTCAGCTAACAGAGTTAAACCATACTTTTGATTGAGCAGATCTGAACACTCTTTCTGTAGAAAATGCAACTGGACATTTGGAGCGCTAAGAGCGTAGTAGTTTAAAAAGGAATATATTCAAATATAAACTACACAGAAGCATTCTGTGAAACTTCTTTCTGATCTGAGCATTCAGCTAACAGAGTTAAACCATACTTTTGATTGAGCAGTTTTGAAACACTCTGTCTGTAGAAAATGCAACTGGACATTCGTAGCGCTAAGTGGGTAATAGTGGAAAAAAGAATATGTTCAAATATAAACTACACAGAAGCATTGTATGAAACTTCTTTCTGTTCTGTGCATTCAACTAACAGAGTTGAACCTTACTTTTGATTGAGCCGTTCTGAAGCACTCTTTCTGTAGAAACTGCAATTGGACATTCTGAGCGCTAGGAGGCCTATATTGGGAAAAAGAATGTCTACAAATAAAAACTACACAGAAGAATTGTGTGAAACTTCTTTCTGTTCTGTTTGTTCAACTAAAAGAGTTGAACCTTAGTTTTGATTGAGCCGTTCTGAAACACTCTTTCTGTAGAAAATGCAAGTGGAGATTCGGAGCGCTAAGAGGGTAATAGTGGAAAAAGGAATGTCTCCAAATATAAACTACACAGAATCATTCTGTGAAACTTCTTTCTGATCTGTGCATTCAGCTAACAGGGTTAAACCATACTTTTGATTGAGCAGATCTGAACACTCTTTCTGCAGAAAATGCAACTGGACATTTGGAGCGCTAAGAGAGTAGTAGTGGAAAAAGGAATATATTCAAATATAAACTACACAGAAGCATTCTGTGAAACTTCTTTCTGATCTGAGCATTCAGCTAACAGAGTTAAACCATACTTTTGATTGAGCAGTTTTGAAACACTCTGTCTGTAGAAAATGCAACTGGACATTCGTAGCGCTAAGTGGGTAATAGTGGAAAAAAGGATATGTTCAAATATAAACTACACAGAAGCATTGTATGAAACTTCTTTCTGTTCTGTGCATTCAACTAACAGAGTTGAACCTTACTTTTGATTGAGCCTTTCTGAAACACTCTTTCTGTAGAAACTGCAATTGGACATTCTGAGCGCTAAGAGGCCTCTATTGGGAAAAATAATATCTTCAAATAAAAACTACACAGAAGCATTGTGTGAAACTTATTTCTGATATGTTCATTAAGCTAACAGAGTTAAACCATACTTTTGATTGCGCAGTTCTGAACACTCTTTCTGTAGAAAATGCAAGTGGACATTCGGAGCGCTAAGAGGGTAATAGTGGAAAAAGGAATATATTCAAATATAAACTACACAGTAGCATTCTGTGAAAATTCTTTCTGTTCTGTGCATTCAACTAACAGAGTTGAACCTTACTTTTGATTGAGCCGTTCTGAAACACTCTTTCTGTAGAAACTGCAATTGGACATGCTAAGCGCTAAGAGGCCTACATTGGGAAAAAGAATATCTTCAAATAAAAACTACACAGATGCATTCTGTGAAACTTATTTCTGATCTGTAAATTCAGTTAACAGAGATAAAACATATTTTTGATTGAGCAGTTATGAAACACTCTTTTTGTAGAAAATGCAAGTGGAGATTCGGAGCGCTAAGAGGGTAATAGTGGAAAAAGGAATGTCTTCAAATATAAACTACACAGAATCATTCGGTGAAACTTGTTTCTGATCTGTGCATTCAGCTAACAGAGTTAAACCATACTTTTGATTGAGCAGATCTGAACACTCTTTCTGTAGAAAATGCAACTGGACATTTGGAGCGCTAAGAGTGTAGTAGTGGAAAAAGGAATATATTCAAATATAAACTACACAGAAGCATTCTGTGAAACTTCTTTCTGATCTGAGCATTCAGCTAACAGAGTTAAACCATACTTTTGATTGAGCAGTTTTGAAACACTCTGTCGGTAGAAAATGCAACTGGACATTCGTAGCGCTAAGTGGGTAAAAGTGGAAAAAAGAATATGTTCAAATATAAACTACACAGAAGCATTGTATGAAACTTCTTTCTGTTCTGTGCATTCAACTAACAGAGTTGAACCTTACTTTTGATTGAGCCGTTCTGAAACACTCTTTCTGTAGAATCTGCAATTGGACATTCTGAGCGCTAGGAGGCCTATATTGGGAAAAAGAATGTCTACAAATAAAAACTACACAGAAGAATTGTGTGAAACTTCTTTCAGTTCTGTTTGTTCAACTAAAAGAGTTGAACCTTAGTTTTGATTGAGCCGTTCTGAAACACTCTTTCTGTAGAAAATGCAAGTGGAGATTCGGAGCGCTAAGAGGGTAATAGTGGAAAAAGGAATGTCTCCAAATATAAACTACACAGAATCATTCTGTGAAACTTCTTTCTGATCTGTGCATTCAGCTAACAGAGTTAAACCATACTTTTGATTGAGCAGATCTGAACACTCTTTCTGTAGAAAATGCAACTGGACATTTGGAGCGCTAAGAGAGTAGTAGTGGAAAAAGGAATATATTCAAATATAAACTACACAGAAGCATTCTGTGAAACTTCTTTCTGATCTGAGCATTCAGCTAACAGAGTTAAACCATACTTTTGATTGAGCAGTTTTGAAACACTCTGTCTGTAGAAAATGCAACTGGACATTCGTAGCGCTAAGTGGGTAATAGTGTAAAAAAGAATATGTTCAAATATAAACTACACAGAAGCATTGTATGAAACTTCTTTCTGTTCTGTGCATTCAACTAACAGAGTTGAACCTTACTTTTGATTGAGCCTTTCTGAAACACTCTTTGTGTAGAAACTGCAATTGGACATTCTGAGCGCTAAGAGGCGTCTATTTTGGGAAGAATAATATCTTCAAATAAAAACTACACAGAAGCATTGTGTGAAACTTATTTCTGATATGTTCATTAAGCTAACAGAGTTAAACCATACTTTTGATTGCGCAGTTCTGAACACTCTTTCTGTAGAAAATGCAAGTGGACATTCGGAGCGCTAAGAGGGTAATAGTGGAAAAAAGAGTATATTCAAATATAAACTACACAGTAGCATTCTGTGAAAATCCTTTCTGTTCTGTGCATTCAACTAACAGAGTTGAACCTTACTTTTGATTGAGCCGTTCTGAAACACTCTTTCTGTAGAAACTGCAATTGGACATGCTAAGCGCTAAGAGGCCTACATTGGGAAAAAAAATATCTTCAAATAAAAACTACACAGATGCATTCTGTGAAACTTATTTCTGATCTGTAAATTCAGTTAACAGAGATAAAACATATTTTTTATTGAGCAGTTATGAAACACTCTTTTTGTAGAAAATGCAAGTGGAGATTCGGAGCGCTAAGAGGGTAATAGTGGAAAAAGGAATGTCTTCAAATATAAACTACACAGAATCATTCGGTGAAACTTCCTTCTGATCTGTGCATTCAGCTAACAGAGTTAAACCATACTTTTGATTGAGCAGATCTGAACACTCTTTCTGTAGAAAATGCAACTGGACATTTGGAGCGCTAAGAGCGTAGTAGTTTAAAAAGGAATATATTCAAATATAAACTACACAGAAGCATTCTGTGAAACTTCTTTCTGATCTGAGCATTCAGCTAACAGAGTTAAACCATACTTTTGATTGAGCAGTTTTGAAACACTCTGTCTGTAGAAAATGCAACTGGACATTCGTAGCGCTAAGTGGGTAATAGTGGAAAAAAGAATATGTTCAAATATAAACTACACAGAAGCATTGTATGAAACTTCTTTCTGTTCTGTGCATTCAACTAACAGAGTTGAACCTTACTTTTGATTGAGCCGTTCTGAAGCACTCTTTCTGTAGAAACTGCAATTGGACATTCTGAGCGCTAGGAGGCCTATATTGGGAAAAAGAATGTCTACAAATAAAAACTACACAGAAGAATTGTGTGAAACTTCTTTCTGTTCTGTTTGTTCAACTAAAAGAGTTGAACCTTAGTTTTGATTGAGCCGTTCTGAAACACTCTTTCTGTAGAAAATGCAAGTGGAGATTCGGAGCGCTAAGAGGGTAATAGTGGAAAAAGGAATGTCTCCAAATATAAACTACACAGAATCATTCTGTGAAACTTCTTTCTGATCTGTGCATTCAGCTAACAGGGTTAAACCATACTTTTGATTGAGCAGATCTGAACACTCTTTCTGCAGAAAATGCAACTGGACATTTGGAGCGCTAAGAGAGTAGTAGTGGAAAAAGGAATATATTCAAATATAAACTACACAGAAGCATTCTGTGAAACTTCTTTCTGATCTGAGCATTCAGCTAACAGAGTTAAACCATACTTTTGATTGAGCAGTTTTGAAACACTCTGTCTGTAGAAAATGCAACTGGACATTCGTAGCGCTAAGTGGGTAATAGTGGAAAAAAGGATATGTTCAAATATAAACTACACAGAAGCATTGTATGAAACTTCTTTCTGTTCTGTGCATTCAACTAACAGAGTTGAACCTTACTTTTGATTGAGCCTTTCTGAAACACTCTTTCTGTAGAAACTGCAATTGGACATTCTGAGCGCTAAGAGGCCTCTATTGGGAAAAATAATATCTTCAAATAAAAACTACACAGAAGCATTGTGTGAAACTTATTTCTGATATGTTCATTAAGCTAACAGAGTTAAACCATACTTTTGATTGCGCAGTTCTGAACACTCTTTCTGTAGAAAATGCAAGTGGACATTCGGAGCGCTAAGAGGGTAATAGTGGAAAAAGGAATATATTCAAATATAAACTACACAGTAGCATTCTGTGAAAATTCTTTCTGTTCTGTGCATTCAACTAACAGAGTTGAACCTTACTTTTGATTGAGCCGTTCTGAAACACTCTTTCTGTAGAAACTGCAATTGGACATGCTAAGCGCTAAGAGGCCTACATTGGGAAAAAGAATATCTTCAAATAAAAACTACACAGATGCATTCTGTGAAACTTATTTCTGATCTGTAAATTCAGTTAACAGAGATAAAACATATTTTTGATTGAGCAGTTATGAAACACTCTTTTTGTAGAAAATGCAAGTGGAGATTCGGAGCGCTAAGAGGGTAATAGTGGAAAAAGGAATGTCTTCAAATATAAACTACACAGAATCATTCGGTGAAACTTGTTTCTGATCTGTGCATTCAGCTAACAGAGTTAAACCATACTTTTGATTGAGCAGATCTGAACACTCTTTCTGTAGAAAATGCAACTGGACATTTGGAGCGCTAAGAGTGTAGTAGTGGAAAAAGGAATATATTCAAATATAAACTACACAGAAGCATTCTGTGAAACTTCTTTCTGATCTGAGCATTCAGCTAACAGAGTTAAACCATACTTTTGATTGAGCAGTTTTGAAACACTCTGTCGGTAGAAAATGCAACTGGACATTCGTAGCGCTAAGTGGGTAAAAGTGGAAAAAAGAATATGTTCAAATATAAACTACACAGAAGCATTGTATGAAACTTCTTTCTGTTCTGTGCATTCAACTAACAGAGTTGAACCTTACTTTTGATTGAGCCGTTCTGAAACACTCTTTCTGTAGAATCTGCAATTGGACATTCTGAGCGCTAGGAGGCCTATATTGGGAAAAAGAATGTCTACAAATAAAAACTACACAGAAGAATTGTGTGAAACTTCTTTCAGTTCTGTTTGTTCAACTAAAAGAGTTGAACCTTAGTTTTGATTGAGCCGTTCTGAAACACTCTTTCTGTAGAAAATGCAAGTGGAGATTCGGAGCGCTAAGAGGGTAATAGTGGAAAAAGGAATGTCTCCAAATATAAACTACACAGAATCATTCTGTGAAACTTCTTTCTGATCTGTGCATTCAGCTAACAGAGTTAAACCATACTTTTGATTGAGCAGATCTGAACACTCTTTCTGTAGAAAATGCAACTGGACATTTGGAGCGCTAAGAGAGTAGTAGTGGAAAAAGGAATATATTCAAATATAAACTACACAGAAGCATTCTGTGAAACTTCTTTCTGATCTGAGCATTCAGCTAACAGAGTTAAACCATACTTTTGATTGAGCAGTTTTGAAACACTCTGTCTGTAGAAAATGCAACTGGACATTCGTAGCGCTAAGTGGGTAATAGTGTAAAAAAGAATATGTTCAAATATAAACTACACAGAAGCATTGTATGAAACTTCTTTCTGTTCTGTGCATTCAACTAACAGAGTTGAACCTTACTTTTGATTGAGCCTTTCTGAAACACTCTTTGTGTAGAAACTGCAATTGGACATTCTGAGCGCTAAGAGGCGTCTATTTTGGGAAGAATAATATCTTCAAATAAAAACTACACAGAAGCATTGTGTGAAACTTATTTCTGATATGTTCATTAAGCTAACAGAGTTAAACCATACTTTTGATTGCGCAGTTCTGAACACTCTTTCTGTAGAAAATGCAAGTGGACATTCGGAGCGCTAAGAGGGTAATAGTGGAAAAAAGAGTATATTCAAATATAAACTACACAGTAGCATTCTGTGAAAATCCTTTCTGTTCTGTGCATTCAACTAACAGAGTTGAACCTTACTTTTGATTGAGCCGTTCTGAAACACTCTTTCTGTAGAAACTGCAATTGGACATGCTAAGCGCTAAGAGGCCTACATTGGGAAAAAGAATATCTTCAAATAAAAACTACACAGATGCATTCTGTGAAACTTATTTCTGATCTGTAAATTCAGTTAACAGAGATAAAACATATTTTTTATTGAGCAGTTATGAAACACTCTTTTTGTAGAAAATGCAAGTGGAGATTCGGAGCGCTAAGAGGGTAATAGTGGAAAAAGAAATGTCTTCAAATATAAACTACACAGAATCATTCGGTGAAACTTCCTTCTGATCTGTGCATTCAGCTAACAGAGTTAAACCATACTTTTGATTGAGCAGATCTGAACACTCTTTCTGTAGAAAATGCAACTGGACATTTGGAGCGCTAAGAGCGTAGTAGTTTAAAAAGGAATATATTCAAATATAAACTACACAGAAGCATTCTGTGAAACTTCTTTCTGATCTGAGCATTCAGCTAACAGAGTTAAACCATACTTTTGATTGAGCAGTTTTGAAACACTCTGTCTGTAGAAAATGCAACTGGACATTCGTAGCGCTAAGTGGGTAATAGTGGAAAAAAGAATATGTTCAAATATAAACTACACAGAAGCATTGTATGAAACTTCTTTCTGTTCTGTGCATTCAACTAACAGAGTTGAACCTTACTTTTGATTGAGCCGTTCTGAAGCACTCTTTCTGTAGAAACTGCAATTGGACATTCTGAGCGCTAGGAGGCCTATATTGGGAAAAAGAATGTCTACAAATAAAAACTACACAGAAGAATTGTGTGAAACTTCTTTCTGTTCTGTTTGTTCAACTAAAAGAGTTGAACCTTAGTTTTGATTGAGCCGTTCTGAAACACTCTTTCTGTAGAAAATGCAAGTGGAGATTCGGAGCGCTAAGAGGGTAATAGTGGAAAAAGGAATGTCTCCAAATATAAACTACACAGAATCATTCTGTGAAACTTCTTTCTGATCTGTGCATTCAGCTAACAGGGTTAAACCATACTTTTGATTGAGCAGATCTGAACACTCTTTCTGCAGAAAATGCAACTGGACATTTGGAGCGCTAAGAGAGTAGTAGTGGAAAAAGGAATATATTCAAATATAAACTACACAGAAGCATTCTGTGAAACTTCTTTCTGATCTGAGCATTCAGCTAACAGAGTTAAACCATACTTTTGATTGAGCAGTTTTGAAACACTCTGTCTGTAGAAAATGCAACTGGACATTCGTAGCGCTAAGTGGGTAATAGTGGAAAAAAGGATATGTTCAAATATAAACTACACAGAAGCATTGTATGAAACTTCTTTCTGTTCTGTGCATTCAACTAACAGAGTTGAACCTTACTTTTGATTGAGCCTTTCTGAAACACTCTTTCTGTAGAAACTGCAATTGGACATTCTGAGCGCTAAGAGGCCTCTATTGGGAAAAATAATATCTTCAAATAAAAACTACACAGAAGCATTGTGTGAAACTTATTTCTGATATGTTCATTAAGCTAACAGAGTTAAACCATACTTTTGATTGCGCAGTTCTGAACACTCTTTCTGTAGAAAATGCAAGTGGACATTCGGAGCGCTAAGAGGGTAATAGTGGAAAAAGGAATATATACAAATATAAACTACACAGTAGCATTCTGTGAAAATTCTTTCTGTTCTGTGCATTCAACTAACAGAGTTGAACCTTACTTTTGATTGAGCCGTTCTGAAACACTCTTTCTGTAGAAACTGCAATTGGACATGCTAAGCGCTAAGAGGCCTACATTGGGAAAAAGAATATCTTCAAATAAAAACTACACAGATGCATTCTGTGGAACTTATTTCTGATCTGTAAATTCAGTTAACAGAGATAAAACATATTTTTGATTTAGCAGTTATGAAACACTCTTTTTGTAGAAAATGCAAGTGGAGATTCGGAGCGCTAAGAGGGTAATAGTGGAAAAAGGAATGTCTGCAAATATAAACTACACAGAATCATTCGGTGAAATTTCTTTCTGATCTGTGCATTCAGCTAACAGAGTTAAACCATACTTTTGATTGAGCAGATCTGAACACTCTTTCTGTAGAAAATGCAACTGGACATTTGGAGCGCTAAGAGCGTGGTAGTGGAAAAAGGAATATATTCAAATATAAACTACACAGAAGCATTCTGTGAAACTTCTTTCTGATCTGAGCATTCAGCTAACAGAGTTAAACCATACTTTTGATTGAGCAGTTTTGAAACACTCTGTCTGTAGAAAATGCAACTGGACATTCGTAGCGCTAAGTGGGTAATAGTGGAAAAAAGAATATGTTCAAATATAAACTACACAGAAGCATTGTATGAAACTTCTTTCTGTTCTGTGCATTCAACTAACAGAGTTGAACCTTACTTTTGATTGAGCCGTTCTGAAACACTCTTTCTGTAGAAACTGCAATTGGACATTCTGAGCGCTAGGAGGCCTATATCGGGAAAAAGAATGTCTACAAATAAAAACTACAGAGAAGAATTGTGTGAAACTTCTTTCTGTTCTGTTTGTTCAACTAAAAGAGTTGAACCTTAGTTTTGATTGAGCCGTTCTGAGAAACTCTTTCTGTAGAAAATGCAAGTGGAGATTCGGAGCGCTAAGAGGGTAATAGTGGAAAAAGGAATGTCTCCAAATATAAACTACACAGAATCATTCTGTGAAACTTCTTTCTGATCTGTGCATTCAGCTAACAGAGTTAAACCATACTTTTGATAGAGCAGATCTGAACACTCTTTCTGTAGAAAATGCAACTGGACATTTGGAGCGCTAAGAGAGTAGTAGTGGAAAAAGGAATATATTCAAATATAAACTACACAGAAGCATTCTGTGAAACTTCTTTCTGATCTGAGCATTCAGCTAAGAGTTAAACCATACTTTTGTTTGAGCAGTTTTGAAACACTCTGTCTGTAGAAAATGCAACTGGACATTCGTAGCGCTAACTGGGTAAGAGTGGAAAAAAGAATATGTTCAAATATAAACTACACAGAAGCATTGTATGAAACTACTTTCTGTTCTGTGCATTCAACTAACAGAGTTGAACCTTACTTTTGATTGAGCCTTTCTGAAACACTCTTTCTGTAGAAACTGCAATTGTACATTCTGAGCGCTAAGAGGCCTATATTGGGAAAAAGAATATCTTCAAATAAAAACTACACAGAAGCATTGTGTGAAACTTATTTCTGATATGTTCATTAACCTAACAGAGTTAAACCATACTTTTGATTGCGCAGTTCTGAACACTCTTTCTGTAGAAAATGCAAGTGGACATTCGGAGCGCTAAGAGGGTAATTGTGGAAAAAGGAATATATTCAAATATAAACTACACAGTAGCATTCTGTGAAAATTCTTTCTGTTCTGTGCATTCAACTAACAGAGTTGAACCTTACTTTTGATTGAGCCGTTCTGAAACACTCTTTCTGTAGAAACTGCAATTGGACATGCTAAGCGCTAAGAGGCCTACATTGGGAAAAAGAATATCTTCAAATAAAAACTACACAGATGCATTCTGTGAAACTTATTTCTGATCTGTAAATTCAGTTAACAGAGATAAAACATATTTTTTATTGAGCAGTTATGAAACACTCTTTTTGTAGAAAATGCAAGTGGAGATTCGGAGCGCTAAGAGGGTAATAGTGGAAAAAGAAATGTCTTCAAATATAAACTACACAGAATCATTCGGTGAAACTTCCTTCTGATCTGTGCATTCAGCTAACAGAGTTAAACCATACTTTTGATTGAGCAGATCTGAACACTCTTTCTGTAGAAAATGCAACTGGACATTTGGAGCGCTAAGAGCGTAGTAGTTTAAAAAGGAATATATTCAAATATAAACTACACAGAAGCATTCTGTGAAACTTCTTTCTGATCTGAGCATTCAGCTAACAGAGTTAAACCATACTTTTGATTGAGCAGTTTTGAAACACTCTGTCTGTAGAAAATGCAACTGGACATTCGTAGCGCTAAGTGGGTAATAGTGGAAAAAAGAATATGTTCAAATATAAACTACACAGAAGCATTGTATGAAACTTCTTTCTGTTCTGTGCATTCAACTAACAGAGTTGAACCTTACTTTTGATTGAGCCGTTCTGAAGCACTCTTTCTGTAGAAACTGCAATTGGACATTCTGAGCGCTAGGAGGCCTATATTGGGAAAAAGAATGTCTACAAATAAAAACTACACAGAAGAATTGTGTGAAACTTCTTTCTGTTCTGTTTGTTCAACTAAAAGAGTTGAACCTTAGTTTTGATTGAGCCGTTCTGAAACACTCTTTCTGTAGAAAATGCAAGTGGAGATTCGGAGCGCTAAGAGGGTAATAGTGGAAAAAGGAATGTCTCCAAATATAAACTACACAGAATCATTCTGTGAAACTTCTTTCTGATCTGTGCATTCAGCTAACAGGGTTAAACCATACTTTTGATTGAGCAGATCTGAACACTCTTTCTGCAGAAAATGCAACTGGACATTTGGAGCGCTAAGAGAGTAGTAGTGGAAAAAGGAATATATTCAAATATAAACTACACAGAAGCATTCTGTGAAACTTCTTTCTGATCTGAGCATTCAGCTAACAGAGTTAAACCATACTTTTGATTGAGCAGTTTTGAAACACTCTGTCTGTAGAAAATGCAACTGGACATTCGTAGCGCTAAGTGGGTAATAGTGGAAAAAAGGATATGTTCAAATATAAACTACACAGAAGCATTGTATGAAACTTCTTTCTGTTCTGTGCATTCAACTAACAGAGTTGAACCTTACTTTTGATTGAGCCTTTCTGAAACACTCTTT
Source organism: Symphalangus syndactylus (assembly GCF_028878055.3). NCBI lineage: Eukaryota > Metazoa > Chordata > Mammalia > Primates > Hylobatidae > Symphalangus > Symphalangus syndactylus. Next base: position 3,840,383 of record NC_072445.2, on the reverse strand, counting down.
CTGTAGAAACTGCAATTGGACATTCTGAGCGCTAAGAGGCCTCTATTGGGAAAAATAATATCTTCAAATAAAAACTACACAGAAGCATTGTGTGAAACTTATTTCTGATATGTTCATTAAGCTAACAGAGTTAAACCATACTTTTGATTGCGCAGTTCTGAACACTCTTTCTGTAGAAAATGCAAGTGGACATTCGGAGCGCTAAGAGGGTAATAGTGGAAAAAGGAATATATTCAAATATAAACTACACAGTAGCATTCTGTGAAAATTCTTTCTGTTCTGTGCATTCAACTAACAGAGTTGAACCTTACTTTTGATTGAGCCGTTCTGAAACACTCTTTCTGTAGAAACTGCAATTGGACATGCTAAGCGCTAAGAGGCCTACATTGGGAAAAAGAATATCTTCAAATAAAAACTACACAGATGCATTCTGTGAAACTTATTTCTGATCTGTAAATTCAGTTAACAGAGATAAAACATATTTTTGATTGAGCAGTTATGAAACACTCTTTTTGTAGAAAATGCAAGTGGAGATTCGGAGCGCTAAGAGGGTAATAGTGGAAAAAGGAATGTCTTCAAATATAAACTACACAGAATCATTCGGTGAAACTTGTTTCTGATCTGTGCATTCAGCTAACAGAGTTAAACCATACTTTTGATTGAGCAGATCTGAACACTCTTTCTGTAGAAAATGCAACTGGACATTTGGAGCGCTAAGAGTGTAGTAGTGGAAAAAGGAATATATTCAAATATAAACTACACAGAAGCATTCTGTGAAACTTCTTTCTGATCTGAGCATTCAGCTAACAGAGTTAAACCATACTTTTGATTGAGCAGTTTTGAAACACTCTGTCGGTAGAAAATGCAACTGGACATTCGTAGCGCTAAGTGGGTAAAAGTGGAAAAAAGAATATGTTCAAATATAAACTACACAGAAGCATTGTATGAAACTTCTTTCTGTTCTGTGCATTCAACTAACAGAGTTGAACCTTACTTTTGATTGAGCCGTTCTGAAACACTCTTTCTGTAGAATCTGCAATTGGACATTCTGAGCGCTAGGAGGCCTATATTGGGAAAAAGAATGTCTACAAATAAAAACTACACAGAAGAATTGTGTGAAACTTCTTTCAGTTCTGTTTGTTCAACTAAAAGAGTTGAACCTTAGTTTTGATTGAGCCGTTCTGAAACACTCTTTCTGTAGAAAATGCAAGTGGAGATTCGGAGCGCTAAGAGGGTAATAGTGGAAAAAGGAATGTCTCCAAATATAAACTACACAGAATCATTCTGTGAAACTTCTTTCTGATCTGTGCATTCAGCTAACAGAGTTAAACCATACTTTTGATTGAGCAGATCTGAACACTCTTTCTGTAGAAAATGCAACTGGACATTTGGAGCGCTAAGAGAGTAGTAGTGGAAAAAGGAATATATTCAAATATAAACTACACAGAAGCATTCTGTGAAACTTCTTTCTGATCTGAGCATTCAGCTAACAGAGTTAAACCATACTTTTGATTGAGCAGTTTTGAAACACTCTGTCTGTAGAAAATGCAACTGGACATTCGTAGCGCTAAGTGGGTAATAGTGTAAAAAAGAATATGTTCAAATATAAACTACACAGAAGCATTGTATGAAACTTCTTTCTGTTCTGTGCATTCAACTAACAGAGTTGAACCTTACTTTTGATTGAGCCTTTCTGAAACACTCTTTGTGTAGAAACTGCAATTGGACATTCTGAGCGCTAAGAGGCGTCTATTTTGGGAAGAATAATATCTTCAAATAAAAACTACACAGAAGCATTGTGTGAAACTTATTTCTGATATGTTCATTAAGCTAACAGAGTTAAACCATACTTTTGATTGCGCAGTTCTGAACACTCTTTCTGTAGAAAATGCAAGTGGACATTCGGAGCGCTAAGAGGGTAATAGTGGAAAAAAGAGTATATTCAAATATAAACTACACAGTAGCATTCTGTGAAAATCCTTTCTGTTCTGTGCATTCAACTAACAGAGTTGAACCTTACTTTTGATTGAGCCGTTCTGAAACACTCTTTCTGTAGAAACTGCAATTGGACATGCTAAGCGCTAAGAGGCCTACATTGGGAAAAAGAATATCTTCAAATAAAAACTACACAGATGCATTCTGTGAAACTTATTTCTGATCTGTAAATTCAGTTAACAGAGATAAAACATATTTTTTATTGAGCAGTTATGAAACACTCTTTTTGTAGAAAATGCAAGTGGAGATTCGGAGCGCTAAGAGGGTAATAGTGGAAAAAGGAATGTCTTCAAATATAAACTACACAGAATCATTCGGTGAAACTTCCTTCTGATCTGTGCATTCAGCTAACAGAGTTAAACCATACTTTTGATTGAGCAGATCTGAACACTCTTTCTGTAGAAAATGCAACTGGACATTTGGAGCGCTAAGAGCGTAGTAGTTTAAAAAGGAATATATTCAAATATAAACTACACAGAAGCATTCTGTGAAACTTCTTTCTGATCTGAGCATTCAGCTAACAGAGTTAAACCATACTTTTGATTGAGCGGTTTTGAAACACTCTGTCTGTAGAAAATGCAACTGGACATTCGTAGCGCTAAGTGGGTAATAGTGGAAAAAAGAATATGTTCAAATATAAACTACACAGAAGCATTGTATGAAACTTCTTTCTGTTCTGTGCATTCAACTAACAGAGTTGAACCTTACTTTTGATTGAGCCGTTCTGAAACACTCTTTCTGTAGAAACTGCAATTGGACATTCTGAGCGCTAGGAGGCCTATATTGGGAAAAAGAATGTCTACAAATAAAAACTACACAGAAGAATTGTGTGAAACTTCTTTCTCTTCCGTTTGTTCAACTAAAAGAGTTGAACCTTAGTTTTGATTGAGCCGTTCTGAAACACTCTTTCTGTAGAAAATGCAAGTGCAGATTCGGAGCGCTAAGAGGGTAATAGTGGAAAAAGGAATGTCTCCAAATATAAACTACACAGAATCATTCTGTGAAACTTCTTTCTGATCTGTGCATTCAGCTAACAGAGTTAAAAAATACTTTTGATTGAGCAGATCTGAACACTCTTTCTGTAGAAAATGCAACTGGACATTTGGAGCGCTAAGAGAGTAGTAGTGGAAAAAGGAATATATTCAAATATAAACTACACAGAAGCATTCTGTGAAACTTCTTTCTGATCTGAGCATTCAGCTAACAGAGTTAAACCATACTTTTGATTGAGCAGTTTTGAAACACTCTGTCTGTAGAAAATGCAACTGGACATTCGTAGCGCTAAGTGGGTAATAGTGGAAAAAAGAATATGTTCAAATAGAAACTACACAGAAGCATTGTATGAAACTTCTTTCTGTTCTGTGCATTCAACTAACAGGGTTGAACCTTACTTTTGATTGAGCCTTTCTGAAACACTCTTTCTGTAGAAACTGCAATTGGACATTCTGATCGCTAAGAGGCCTATATTGGGAAAAATAATATCTTCAAATAAAAACTACACAGAAGCATTGTGTGAAACTTATTTCTGATATGTTCATTAAGCTAACAGAGTTAAACCATATTTTTGATTGCGCAGTTCTGAACACTCTTTCTGTAGAAAATGCAAGTGGACATTCAGAGCGCTAAGAGGGTAAGAGTGGAAAAAGGTATATATTCAAATATAAACTACACAGTAGCATTCTGTGAAAATTCTTTCTGTTCTGTGCATTCAACTAACAGAGTTGAACCTTACTTTTGATTGAGCAGTTCTGAAACTCTCTTTCTGTAGAAACTGCAATTCGACATGCTAAGCGCTAAGAGTCCTACATTGGGAAAAAGAATATCTTGAAATAAAAACTACACAGATGCATTCTGTGAAACATATTTCTGATCTGTAAATTCAGTTAACAGAGATAAAACATATTTTTGATTGAGCAGTTATGAAACACTCTTTTTGTAGAAAATGCAAGTGGAGATTCGGAGCGCTAAGAGGGTAATAGTGGAAAAAGGAATGTCTTCAAATATAAACTACACAGAATCATTCGGGGAAACTTCTTTCTGATCTGAGCATTCAGCTAACAGAGTTAAACCATACTTTTGATTGAGCAGTTTTGAAACACTCTGTCTGTAGAAAATGCAACTGGACATTCGTAGCGCTAAGTGCGTAATAGTGGAAAAAAGAATATGTTCAAATATAAACTACACAGAAGCATTGTATGAAACTTCTTTCTGTTCTGTGCATTCAACTAACAGAGTTGAACCTTACTTTTGATTGAGCCTTTCTGAAACACTCTTTCTGTAGAAACTGCAATTGGACATTCTGAGCGCTAAGAGGCTTATATTGGGAAAAATAATATCTTCAAATAAAAACTACACAGAAGCATTGTGTGAAACTTATTTCTGATATGTTCATTAAGCTAACAGAGTTAAACCATACTTTTGATTGCTCAGTTCTGAACACTCTTTCTGTAGAAAATGCAAGTGGACATTCGGAGCGCTAAGAGGGTAATAGTGGAAAAAGGAATATATTCAAATATAAACTACAAAGTAGCATTCTGTGAAAATTCTTTCTGTTCTGTGCATTCAACTAACAGAGTTGAACCTTACTTTTGATTGAGCCGTTCTGAAACACACTTTCTGTAGAAACTGCAATTGGACATGCTAAGCGCTAAGAGGCCTACATTGGGAAAAAGAATATCTTCAAATAAAAACTACACAGATGCATTCTGTGAAACTTATTTCTGATCTGTAAATTCAGTTAACAGAGATAAAACATATTTTTGATTGAGCAGTTATGAAACACTCTTTTTGTAGAAAATGCAAGTGGAGATTCGGAGCGCTAAGAGGGTAATAGTGGAAAAACGAATATCTTCAAATATAAACTACACAGAATCATTCGGTGAAACTTCTTTCTGATCTGTGCATTCAGCTAACAGAGTTAAACCATACTTTTGATTGAGCAGATCTGAACACTCTTTCTGTAGAAAATGCAACTGGACATTTGGAGCGCTAAGAGCGTAGTAGTGGAAAAAGGAAAATATTCAAATATAAACTACACAGAAGCATTCTGTGAAACTTCTTTCTGATCTGAGCATTCAGCTAACAGAGTTAAACCATACTTTTGATTGAGTGTTTTGAAACACTCTGTCTGTAGAAAATGCAACTGGACATTCCTAGCGCTAAGAGGGTAATAGTGGAAAAAAGAATATGTTCAAATATAAACTACTCAGAAGCATTGTATGAAACTTCTTTCTGTTCTGTGCATTCAACTAACAGAGTTGAACCTTACTTTTGATTGAGCCTTTCTGAAACACTCTTTCTGTAGAAACTGCAATTGGACATTCTGAGCGCTAAGAGGCCTATATTGGGAAAAATAGTATCTTCAAATAAAAACTACACAGAAGCATTGTGTGAAACTTATTTCTGATATGTTCATTAAGCTAACAGAGTTAAACCATACTTTTGATTGCGCAGTTCTGAACACTCTTTCTGTAGAAAATGCAAGTGGACATTCGGAGCGCTAAGAGGGTAATAGTGGAAAAAGGAATATATTCAAATATAAACTACACAGTAGCATTCTGTGAAAATTCTTTCTGTTCTGTGCATTCAACTAACAGATTTGAACCTTACTTTTGATTGAGCCGTTCTGAAACAATCTTTCTGTAGAAACTTCAATTGGACATGCTAAGCGCTAAGAGGCCTACATTGGGAAAAAGAATATCTTCAAATAAAAACTACACAGATGCATTCTGTGAAACATATTTCTGATCTGTAAATTCAGTTAACAGAGATAAAACATATTTTTGATTGAGCAGTTATGAAACACTCTTTTTGTAGAAAATGCAAGTGGAGATTCAGAGCGCTAAGTGGGTAATAGTGGAAAAAGGAATGTCTTCAAATATAAACTACACAGAATCATTCGGTGAAACTTCTTTCTGATCTGTGCATTCAGCTAACAGAGTTAAACCATACTTTTGATTGAGCAGATCTGAACACTCTTTCTGTAGAAAATGCAACTGGACATTTGAGCGCTAAGAGCGTAGTAGTGCAAAAAGGAATATATTCAAATATAAACTACACAGAAGCATTCTGTGAAACTTCTTTCTGATCTGAGCATTCAGCTAACAGAGTTAAACCATACTTTTGATTGAGCAGTTTTGAAACACTCTGTCTGTAGAAAATGCAACTGGACATTCGTAGCGCTAAGTGGGTAATAGTGGAAAAAATAATATGATCAAATATAAACTACACAGAAGCATTGTATGAAACTTCTTTCTGTTCTGTGCATTCAACTAACAGAGTTGAACCTTACTTTTGAGTGAGCCGTTCTGAAACACTCTTTCTGTAGAAACTGCAATTGGACATTCTGAGCGCTAAGAGGCCTATATTGGGAAAAAGAATGTCTACAAATAAAAACTACACATAAGAATTGTGTGAAACTTCTTTCTGTTCTGTTTGTTCAACTAAAAGAGTTGAACCTTAGCTTTGATTGAGCCGTTCTGAAACACTCTTTCTGTAGAAAATGCAAGTGGAGATTCGAAGCGCTAAGAGGGTAATAGTGGAAAAGGGAATGTCTCCAAATATAAACTACACAGAATCATTCTGTGAAACTTCTTTCTGATCTGTGCATTCAGCTAACAGAGTTAAACCATACTTTTGATTGAGCAGATCTGAACACTCTTTCTGTAGAAAATGCTACTGGACATTTGGAGCGCTAAGAGAGTAGTAGTGGAAAAAGGAATATATTCAAATATAAACTACACAGAAGCATTCTGTGAAACTTCATTCTGATCTGAGCATTCAGCTAACAGAGTTAAACCATACTTTTGATTGAGCATTTTTGAAACACTCTGTCTGTAGAAAATGCAACTGGACATTCGTAGCGCTAAGTGGGTAATAGTGGAAAAAAGAATATATTCAAATATAAACTACACAGAAGCATTGTATGAAACTTCTTTCTGTTCTGTGCATTCAACTAACAGAGTTGAACCTTACTTTTGATTGAGCCTTTCTGAAACACTCTTTCTGTAGAAACTTCAAATGGTCATGCTAAGCGCTAAGAGGCCTACATTGGGAAAAAGATTATCTTCAAATAAAAACTACACAGATGCATTCTGTGAAACTTATTTCTGATCTGTAAATTCAGTTAACAGAGATAAAACATATTTTTGATTGAGCAGTTATGAAACACTCTTTTTGTAGAAAATGCAAGTGGAGATTCGGAGCGCTAAGAGGGTAATAGTGGAAAAAGGAATGTCTTCAAATATAAACTACACAGAATCATTCGGTGAAACTTCTTTCTGATCTGTGCATTCAGCTAACAGAGTTAAACCATACTTTTGATTGAGCAGATCTGAACACTCTTTCTGTAGAAAATGCATCTGGACCTTTGGAGCGCTAAGAGCGTAGTAGTGGAAAAAGGAATATATTCAAATATAAACTACACAGAAGCATTCTGTGAAACTTCTTTCTGATCTGAGCATTCAGCTAACAGAGTTAAACCATACTTTTGATTGAGCAGTTTTGAAACTCTCTGTCTGTAGAAAATGCAACTGGACATTAGTAGCGCTAAGTGGGTAATAGTGGAAAAAAGAATATGTTCAAATATAAACTACACAGAAGCATTGTATGAAACTTCTTTCTGTTCTGTGCATTCAACTAACAGAGTTGAACCTTACTTTTGATTGAGCCGTTCTGAAACACTCTTTCTGTAGAAACTGCAATTGGACATTCTGAGCGCTAAGAGGCATATATTGGGAAAAAGAATGTCTACAAATAAAAACTACACAGAAGAATTGTGTGAAACTTCTTTCTCTTCTGTTTGTTCAACTAAAAGAGTTGAACCTTAGTTTTGATTGAGCCGTTCTGAAACACTCTTTCTGTAGAAAATGCAAGTGGAGATTCGGAGCGCTAAGAGGGTAATAGTGGAAAAAGGAATGTCTCCAAATATAAACTACACAGAATCATTCGGGGAAACATCTTTCTGATCTGTGCATTCAGCTAACAGAGTTAAACCATACTTTTGATTGAGCAGATCTGAACACTCTTTCTGTAGAAAATGCAACTGGACATTTGGAGCGCTAAGAGAGTAGTAGAGGAAAAAGGAATATATTCAAATATAAACTACACAGAAGCATTCTGTGAAACTACTTTCTGATCTGAGCATTCAGCTAACAGAGTTAAACCATACTTTTGATTGAGCAGTTTTGAAACACTCTGTCTGTAGAAAATGCAACTGGACATTCGTAGCGCTAAGTGGGTAATAGTGGAAAAAAGAATATGTTCAAATATAAACTACACAGAAACATTGTATGAAACTTCTTTCTGTTCTGTGCATTCAACTAACAGAGTTGAACCTTACTTTTGATTGAGCCTTTCTGAAACACTCTTTCTCTAGAAACTGCAATTGGACATTCTGAGTGCTAAGAGGCCTATATTGGGAAAAATAATATCTTCAAATAAAAACTACACAGAAGCATTGTGTGAAACTTATTTCTGATATGTTCATTAAGCTAACAGAGTTAAACCATACTTTTGATTGCGCAGTTCTGAACACTCTTTCTGTAGAAAATGCAAGTGGACATTCGGAGCGCTAAGAGGGTAATAGTGGAAAAAGGAATATATTCAAATATAAACTACACAGTAGCATTCTGTGAAAATTCTTTCTGTTCTGTGCATTCAACTAACAGAGTTGAACCTTACTTTTGATTGAGCCGTTCTGAAACACTCTTTCTGTAGAAACTGCAATTGGACATGCTAAGCGCTAAGAGGCCTACATTGGGAAAAAGAATATCTTCAAATAAAAACTACACAGATGCATTCTGTGAAACTTATTTCTGATCTGTAAATTCAGTTAACAGAGATAAAACATATTTTTGATTGAGCAGTTATGAAACACTCTTTTTGTAGAAAATGCAAGTGGAGATTCAGAGCCCTAAGAGGGTAATAGTGGAAAAAGGAATGTCTGCAAATATAAACTACACAGAATCATTCGGTGAAACTTCTTTCTGATCTGTGCATTGAGCTAACAGAGTTAAACCATACTTTTGATTGAGCAGATCTGAACACTCTTTCTGTAGAAAATGCAACTGGACATTTGGAGCGCTAAGAGAGTAGTAGTGGAAAAAGGAATATATTCAAATATAAACTACACAGAAGCATTCTGTGAAACTTCTTTCTGATCTGAGCATTCAGCTAACAGAGTTAAACCATACTTTTGATTGAGCAGTTTTGAAACACTCTGTCTGTAGAAAATGCAACTGGACATTCGTAGCGCTAAGAGGGTAATAGTGGAAAAAAGAATATGTTCAAATATAAACTACACAGAAGCTTTGTATGAAACTTCTTTCTGTTCTGTGCATTCAACTAACAGGGTTGAACCTTACTTTTGATTGAGCCGTTCTGAAACACTCTTTCTGTAGAAACTGCAATTGGACATTCTGATCTCTAAGAGGCCTATATTCGGAAAAAGAATGTCTACAAATAAAAACTACACAGAAGAATTGTGTGAAACTTCTTTCTGTTCTGTTTGTTCAACTAAAAGAGTTGAACCTTAGTTTTGATTGAGCCGTTCTGAAACACTCTTTCTGTAGAAAATGCAAGTGGAGATTCGGAGCGCTAAGAGGGTAATAGTGGAAAAAGGAAGGTCTAAAAAATATACACTACACAGAATCATTCTGTGAAACTTCTTTCTGATCTGTGCATTCAGCTAACAGAGTTAAACCATACTTTTGATTGAGCAGATCTGAACACTCTTTCTGTAGAAAATGCAACTGGACATTTGGAGCGCTAAGAGAGTAGTAGTGGAAAAAGGAATATATTCAAATATAAACTACACAGAAGCATTCTGTGAAACTTCTTTCTGATCTGAGCATTCAGCTAACAGAGTTAAACCATACTTTTGATTGAGCAGTTTTGAAACACTCTGTCTGTAGAAAATGCAACTGGACATTCGTAGCGCTAAGTGGGTAATAGTGGAAAAAAGAATATGTTCAAATATAAACTACACAGAAGCATTGTATGAAACTTCTTTCTGTTCTGTGCATTCAACTAACAGAGTTGAACCTTACTTTTGATTGAGCATTTCTGAAACACTCTTTCTGTAGAAACTGCAATTGGACATGCTAAGCGCTAAGAGGCCTATATTGGGAAAAAGAATATCTTCAAATAAAAACGACACAGATGCATTCTGTGAAACTTATTTCTGATCTGTAAATTCAGTTAACAGAGATAAAACATATTTTTGATTGAGCAGTTATGAAACACACTGTCTGTAGAAACTGCAATTGGACATTCTGAGCGCTAAGAGGCCTATATTGGGAAAAAGAATGTCTACAAATAAAAACTACACAGATGCATTCTGTGAAACTTATTTCTGATCTGTAAATTCAGTTAACAGAGATAAAACATATTTTTGATTGAGCAGTTATAAAACACTCTTTTTGTAGAAAATGCAAGTTTAGATTCGGAGCGCTAAGAGGGTATTAGTGGAAAAAGGAATGTCTTCAAATATAAACTACACAGAATCATTCGGGTAAACTTCTTTCTGATCTGTGCATTCAGCTAACAGAGTTAAACCATACTTTTGATTGAGCAGATCTGAACACTCTTTCTGTAGAAAATGCAACTGGACATTTGGAGCGCTAAGAGCGTAGTAGTGGAAAAAGGAATATATTCAAATATAAACTACACAGAAGCATTCTGTGAAACTTCTTTCTGATCTGAGCATTCAGCTAACAGAGTTAAACCATACTTTTGATTGAGCAGTTTTGAAACACTCTGTCTGTAGAAAATGCAACTGGACATTCGTAGCGCTAAGAGGGTAATAGTGGAAAAAAGAATATGTTCAAATATAAACTACACAGAAGCTTTGTATGAAACTACTTTCTGTTCTGTGCATTCAACTAACAGGGTTGAACCTAACTTTTGATTGAGCCGTTCTGAAACACTCTTTCTGTAGAAACTGCAATTGGACATTCTGATCGCTAAGAGGCCTATATTGGGAAAAAGAATGTCTACAAATAAAAACTACACAGAAGAATTGTGTGAAACTTCTTTCTGTTCTGTTTGTTCAACTAAAAGAGTTGAACCTTAGTTTTGATTGAGCCGTTCTGAAACACTCTTTCTGTAGAAAATGCAAGTGGAGACTCGGAGCGCTAAGAGGGTAATAGTGGAAAAAGGAATGTCTGCAAATATAAACTACACAGAATCATTCGGGGAAACTTCTTTCTGATCTGTGCATTCAGCTAACAGAGTTAAACCATACTTTTGATTGAGCAGATCTGAACAATCTTTCTGTAGAAAATGCAACTGGACATTTGGAGCGCTAAGAGAGTAGTAGTGGAAAAAGGAATATATTCAAATATAAACTACACAGAAGCATTCTGTGAAACTTCTTTCTGATCTGAGCATTCAGCTAACAGAGTTAAACCATACTTTTGATTGAGCAGTTTTGAAACACTCTGTCTGTAGAAAATGCAACTGGACATTCGTAGCGCTAAGTGGGTAATAGTGGAAAAAAGAATATGTTCAAATATAAACTACACAGAAGCATTGTATGAAACTACGTTCTGTTCTGTGCATTCAACTAACAGAGTTGAACCTTACTTTTGATTGAGCCTTTCTGAAACACTCTTTCTGTAGAAACTGCAATTGGACATTCTGAGCGCTAAGAGGCCTATATTGGGAAAAATAATATCTTCAAATAAAAACTACACAGAAGCATTGTGTGAAACTTATTTCTGATATGTTCATTAAGCTAACAGAGTTAAACCATACTTTTGATTGCGCAGTTCTGAACACTCTTTCTGTAGAAAATGCAAGTGGACATTCGGAGCGCTAAGAGGGTAATAGTGGAAAAAGGAATATATTCAAATATAAACTACACAGTAGCATTCTGTGAAAATTCTTTCTGTTCTGTGCATTCAACTAACAGAGTTGAACCTTACTTTTGATTGAGCCGTTCTGAAACACTCTTTCTGTAGAAACTGCAATTGGACATGCTAAGCGCTAAGAGACCTACATTGGGAAAAAGAATATCTTCAAATAAAAACTACACAGATGCATTCTGTGAAACTTATTTCTGATCTGTAAATTCAGTTAACAGAGATAAAACATATTTTTGATTGAGCAGTTATGAAACACTCTTTCTGTAGAAAATGCAAGTGGAGATTCGGAGCGCTAAGAGGGTAATAGTGGAAAAAGGAATGTCTTCAAATATAAACTACACAGAATCATTCGGGGAAACTTCTTTCTGATCTGTGCATTCAGCTAACAGAGTTAAACCATACTTTTGATTGAGCAGATCTGAACACTCTTTCTGTAGAGAATGCAACTGGACATTTGGAGCGCTAAGAGCGTAATAGTGGAAAAAGGTATATATTCAAATATAAACTACACAGAAGCATTCTGTGAAACTTCTTTCTGATCTGAGCATTCAGCTAACAGAGTTAAACCATACTTTTCATTGAGCAGTTTTGAAACACTCGGTCTGTAGAAAATGCAACTGGACATTCGTAGCGCTAAGTGGGTAATAGTGGAAAAAAGAATATGTGGAAATATAAACTACACAGAAGCATTGTATGAAACTTCTTTCTGTTCTGTGCATTCAACTAACAGGGTTGAACCTTACTTTTGATTGAGCCGTTCTGAAACACTCTTTCTGTAGAAACTGCAATTGGACATTCTGAGCGCTAAGAGGCCTATATTGGGAAAAAGAATGTCCACAAATAAAAACTACACAGAAGAATTGTGTGAAACTTCTTTCTGTTCTGTTTGTTCAACTAAAAGAGTTGAACCTTAGTTTTGATTGAGCCGTTCTGAAACACTCTTTCTGTAGAAAATGCAAGTGGAGATTCGAAGCGCTAAGAGGGTAATAGTGGAAAAAGGAATGTCTCCAAATATAAACTACACAGAATCATTCTGTGAAACTTCTTTCTGATCTGTGCATTCAGCTAACAGAGTTAAACCATACTTTTGATTGAGCAGATCTGAACACTCTTTCTGTAGAAAATGCAACTGGACATTTGGAGCGCTAAGACATTAGTAGTGGAAAAAGGAATATATTCAAATATAAACTACACAGAAGCATTCTGTGAAACTTCTTTCTGATCTGAGCATTCAGCTAACAGAGTTAAACCATACTTTTGATTGAGCAGTTTTGAAACACTCTGTCTGCAGAAAATGCAACTGGACATTCGTAGGGCTAAGTGGGTAATAGTGGAAAAAAGAATATGTTCAAATATAAACTACACAGAAGCATTGTATGAAACTTCTTTCTGTTCTGTGCATTCAACTAACAGAGTTGAACCTTACTTTTGATTGAGCCTTTCTGAAACACTCTTTCTGTAGAAACTGCAATTGGACATTCTGAGCGCTAAGAGGCCTCTATTGGGAAAAATAATATCTTCAAATAAAAACTACACAGAAGCATTGTGTGAAACTTATTTCTGATATGTTCATTAAGCTAACAGAGTTAAACCATACTTTTGATTGCGCAGTTCTGAACACTCTTTCTGTAGAAAATGCAAGTGGACATTCGGAGCGCTAAGAGGGTAATAGTGTAAAAAGGAATATATTCAAATATAAACTACACAGTAGCATTCTGTGAAAATTCTTTCTGTTCTGTGCATTCAACTAACAGAGTTGAACCTTACTTTTGATTGAGCCGATCTGAAACACTCTTTCTGTACAAACTGCAATTGGACATGCTAAGCGCTAAGAGGCCTACATTGGGAAAAAGAATATCTTCAAATAAAAGCTACACAGATGCATTCTGTGAAACTTATTTCTGATCTGTAAATTCAGTTAACAGAGATAAAACATATTTTTGATTGAGCAGTTATGAAACACTCTTTTTGTAGAAAATGCAAGTGGAGATTCGGAGCGCTAAGAGGGTAATAGTGGAAAAAAGAATATGTTCAAATATAAACTACACAGAAGCATTGTATGAAACTTCTTTCTGATCTGTGCATTCAACTAACAGAGGTGAACCTTACTTTTGATTGAGCCGTTCTGAAACACTCTTTCTGTAGAAACTGCAATTGGACATTCTGAGCGCTAAGAGGCCTATATTGGGAAAAAGAATGTCCACAAATAAAAACTACACAGAAGAATTGTATGAAACTTCTTTCTGTTCTGTTTGTTCAACTAAAAGAGTTGAACCTTAGTTTTGATTGAGCCGTTCTGAAACACTCTTTCTGTAGAAAATGCAAGTGGAGATTCGAAGCGCTAAGAGGGTAATAGTGGAAAAAGGAATGTCTCCAAATATAAACTACACAGAATCATTCTGTGAAACTTCTTTCTGATCTGTGCATTCAGCTAACAGAGTTAAACCATACTTTTGATTGAGCAGATCTGAACACTCTTTCTGTAGAAAATGCAACTGGACATTTGGAGCGCTAAGAGATTAGTAGTGGAAAAAGGAATATATTCAAATATAAACTACACAGAAGCATTCTGTGAAACTTCTTTCTGATCTGAGCATTCAGCTAACAGAGTTAAACCATACTTTTGATTGAGCAGTTTTGAAACACTCTGTCTGCAGAAAATGCAACTGGACATTCGTAGGGCTAAGTGGGTAATAGTGGAAAAAAGAATATGTTCAAATATAAACTACACAGAAGCATTGTATGAAACTTCTTTCTGTTCTGTGCATTCAACTAACAGAGTTGAACCTTACTTTTGATTGAGCCTTTCTGAAACACTCTTTCTGTAGAAACTGCAATTGGACATTCTGAGCGCTAAGAGGCATCTATTGGGAAAAATAATATCTTCAAATAAAAACTACACAGAAGCATTGTGTGAAACTTATTTCTGATATGTTCATTAAGCTAACAGAGTTAAACCATACTTTTGATTGCGCAGTTCTGAACACTCTTTCTGTAGAAAATGCAAGTGGACATTCGGAGCGCTAAGAGGGTAATAGTGGAAAAAGGAATATATTCAAATATAAACTACACAGTAGCATTCTGTGAAAATACTTTCTGTTCTGTGCATTCAACTAACAGAATTGAAACTTACTTTTGATTGAGCCGTTCTGAAACACTCTTTCTGTACAAACTGCAATTGGACATGCTAAGCGCTAAGAGGCCTACATTGGGAAAAAGAATATCTTCAAATAAAAACTACACAGATGCATTCTGTGAAACTTATTTCTGATCTGTAAATTCAGTTAACAGAGATAAAACATATTTTTGATTGAGCAGTTATGAAACACTCTTTTTGTAGAAAATGCAAGTGGAGATTCGGAGCGCTAAGAGGGAAATAGTGGAAAAAGGAATGTCTTCAAATATAAACTACACAGTATCATTCGGTGAAACTTCTTTCTGATCTGTGCATTCAGCTAACAGAGTTAAACCATACTTTTGATTGAGCAGATCTGAACACTCTTTCTGTAGAAAATGCAACTGGACATTTGGAGCGCTAAGAGCGTAGTAGTGGAAAAAGCAATATATTCAAATATAAACTACACAGAAGCATTCTGTGAAACTTCTTTCTGATCTGAGCATTCAGCTAACAGAGTTAAACCATACTTTTGATTGAGCAGTTTTGAAACACTCTGTCTGTAGAAAATGCAACTGGACATTCGTAGCGCTAAGTGGGTAATAGTGGAAAAAAGAATATGTTCAAATATAAACTACACAGAAGCATTGTATGAAACTTCTTTCTGTTCTGTGCATTCAACTAACAGAGTTGAACCTTACTTTTGATTGAGCCGTTCTGAAACACTCTTTCTGTAGAAACTGCAATTGGACATTCTGAGCGCTAAGAGGCCTATATTGGGAAAAAGAATGTCTACAAATAAAAACTACACAGAAGAATTGTGTGAAACTTCTTTCTGTTCTGTTTGTTCAACTAAAAGAGTTGAACCTTAGTTTTGATTGAGCCGTTCTGAAACACTCATTCTGTAGAAAATGCAAGTGGAGATTCGGAGCGCTAAGAGGGTAATAGTGGAAAAATGAATGTCTCCAAATATAAACTACCCAGAATCATTCTGTGAAACTTCTTTCTGATCTGTGCATTCAGCTAACAGAGTTAAACCATACTTTTGATTGAGCAGATCTGAACACTCTTTCTGTAGAAAATGCAACTGGACATTTTGAGTGCTAAGAGAGTAGTAGTGGAAAAAGGAATATATTCAAATATAAACTACACAGAAGCATTCTGTGAAACTTCTTTCTGATCTGAGCCTTCAGCTAACAGAGTTAAACCATACTTTTGATTGAGCAGTTTTGAAACACTCTGTCTGTAGAAAATGCAACTGGACATTCGTAGCGCTAAGTGGGTAATTGTGGAAAAAAGAATATGTTCAAATATAAACTACACAGAAGCATTGTATGAAACTTCTTTCTGTTCTGTGCATTCAACTAACAGAGTTGAACCTTACATTTGATTGACCTTTCTGAAACACTCTTTCTGTAGAAACTGCAATTGGACATTCTGAGTGCTAAGAGGCCTATATTGGGAAAAATAATATCTTCAAATAAAAACTACACAGAAGCATTGTGTGAAACTTATTTCTGATATGTTCATTAAGCTAACAGAGTTAAACCATAATTTTGATTGTGCAGTTCTGAACACTCTTTCTGTAGAAAATGCAAGTGGACATTCGGAGCGCTAAGAGGGTAATAGTGGAAAAAGGAATATATTCAAATATAAACTACACAGTAGCATTCTGTGAAAATTCTTTCTGTTCTGTGCATTCAACTAACAGAGTTGAACCTTACTTTTGATTGAGCCGTTCTGAAACACTCTTTCTGTAGAAACTGCAATTGGGCATGCTAAGCGCTAAGAGGCCTACATTGGGAAAATAATATCGTCAAATAAAAACTACACAGATGCATTCTGTGAAACTTATTTCTGATCTGTAAATTCAGTTAACAGAGATAAAACATATTTTTGATTGAGCAGTTATGAAACACTCTTTTTGTAGAAAATGCAAGTGGAGATTCGGAGCGCTAAGAGGGTAATAGTGGAAAAAAGAATATGTTCAAATATAAACTACACAGAAGCATTGTATGAAACTTCTTTCTGTTCTGTGCATTCAACTAACAGAGGTGAACCTTACTTTTGATTGAGCCGTTCTGAAACACTCTTTCTGTAGAAACTGCAATTGGACATGCTAAGCGCTAAGAGGACTACATTGGGAAAAAGAATATCTTCAAATAAAAACTACACAGATGCATTCTGTGAAACTTATTTCTGATCTGTAAATTCAGTTAACAGAGATAAAACATATTTTTGATTGAGCGGTTATGAAACACTCTTTTTGTAGAAAATGCAAGTGGAGATTCGGAGCGCTAAGAGGGTAATAGTGGAAATAGGAATGTCTTCAAATATAAACTACACAGAATCATTCGGTGAAAATTCTTTCTGATCTGTGCATTCAGCTAACAGAGTTAAACCATACTTGTGATTGAGCAGTTTTGAAACACTCTGTCTGTAGAAAATGCAACTGGACATTCGTAGCGCTAAGAGGGTAATAGTGGAAAAAAGAATATGTTCAAATATAAACTACACAGAAGCATTCTGTGAAACTTCTTTCTGATCTGAGCATTCAGCTAACAGAGTTAAACCATACTTTTGATTGAGCAGTTTTGTAACACTCTGTCTGTAGAAAATGCAACTGGACATTCCTAGCGCTAAGTGGGTAATAGTGGAAAAAAGAATATGTTCAAATATAAACTACACAGAAGCATTGTATGAAACTTCTTTCTGTTCTGTGCATTCAACTAACAGAGTTGAACCTTACATTTGATTGAGCCGTTCTGAAACACTCTTTCTGTAGAAACTGCAATTGGACATTCTGAGCGCTAAGAGGCCTATATTGGGAAAAAGAATGTCTACAAATAAAAACTACACAGAAGAATTGTGTGAAACTTCTTTCTGTTCTGTTTGTTCAACTAAAAGAGTTGAACCTTAGTTTTGATTGAGCCTTTCTGAAACACTCTTTCTGTAGAAAATGCAAGTGGAGATTCGGAGCGCTAAGAGGGTATTAGTGGAAAAAGGAATGTCTCCAAATATAAACTACACAGAATCATTCTGTGAAACTTCTTTCTGATCTGTGCATTCAGCTAACAGAGTTAAACCATACTTTTGATTGAGCAGATCTGAACACTCTTTCTGTAGAAAATGCAACTGGACATTTGGAGCGCTAAGAGCGTAGTAGTGGAAAAAGGAATATATTCAAATATAAACTACACAGAAGCATTCTGTGAAACTTCTTTCTGATCTGAGCATTCAGCTAACAGAGTTAAACCATACTTTGGATTGAGCCGTTCTGAAACACTCTTTCTGTAGAAACTGCAATTGGACATTCTGAGCGCTAAGAGGCCTATATTGGGAAAAAGAATGTCTAAAAATAAAAACTACACAGAAGAATTGTGTGAAACTTCTTTCTGTTCTGTTTGTTCAACTAAAAGAGTTGAACCTTACTTTTGATTGTGCCTTTCTGAAACACTCTTTCTGTAGAAACTGCAATTGGACATTCTGAGCGCTAAGAGGCCTATATTGGGAAAAATAATATCTTCAAATAAAAAGTACACAGAAGCATTCTGTGAAACTTCTTTCTGATCTGAGCATTCAGCTAACAGAGTTAAACCATACTTTTGATTGAGCAGTTTTGAAACACTCTGTCTGTAGAAAATGCAACTGGACATTCGTAGTGCTAAGTGGATAATAGTGGAAAAAAGAATATGTTCAAATATAAACTACACAGAAGCATTGTATGAAACTTCTTTCTGTTCTGTGCATTCAACTAACAGAGTTGAACCTTACTTTTGATTGAGCCTTTCTGAAACACTCTTTCTGTAGAAACTGCAATTGGACATTCTGAGCGCTAAGAGGCCTATATTTGGAAAAATAATATCTTCAAATAAAAACTACACAGAAGCATTGTGTGAAACTTATTTCTGATATGTTCATTAAGCTAACAGAGTTAAACCATACTTTTGATTGCGCAGTTCTGAACACTCTTTCTGTAGAAAATGCAAGTGGACATTCGGAGCGCTAAGAGGGTAATAGTGGAAAAAAGAATATATTCAAATATAAACTACACAGTAGCATTCTGTGAAAATTCTTTCTGTTCTGTGCATTCAACTAACAGAGTTGAACCTTACTTTTGATTTAGCCGTTCTGAAACACTCTTTCTGTAGAAACTCCAATTGGACATGCTAAGCGCTAAGAGGCCTACATTGGGAAAAAGAATATCTTCAAATAAAAACTACACAGATGCATTCACTGAAACTTATTTCTGATCTGTAAATTCAGTTAACAGATATAAAACATATTTTTGATTGAGCAGTTATGAAACACTCTTTTTGTAGAAAATGCAAGTGGAGATTCGGAGCGCTAAGAGGGTAATAGTGGAAAAAGGAATGTCTTCAAATATAAACTACACAGAAACATTCGGTGAAACTTCTTTCTGATCTGTGCATTCAGCTAACAGATTTAAACCATACTTTTGATTGAGCAGATCTGAACACTCTTTCTGTAGAAAATGCAACTGGACATTTGGAGCGCTAAGAGCGTAGTAGTGGAAAAAGGAATATATTCAAATATAAACTACACAGAAGCATTCTGTGAAACTGCTTTCTGATCTGAGCATTCAGCTAACAGAGTTAAACCATACTTTTGATTGAGCAGTTTTGAAACACTCTGTCTGTAGAAAATGCAACTGGACATTCGTAGCGCTAAGTGGGTAATAGTGGAAAAAAGAATATGTTCAAATATAAACTACACAGAAGCATTGTATGAAACTACTTTCTGTTCTGTGCATTCAACTAACAGAGTTGAACCTTACTTTTGATTGAGCCTTTCTGAAACACTCTTTCTGTAGAAACTGCAATTGGACATTCTGAGCGCTAAGAGTCCTATATTGGGAAAAATAATATCTTCAAATAAAAACTACACAGAAGCATTGTGTGAAACTTATTTCTGATAAGTTCATTAAGCTAACAGAGTTAAACCATACTTTTGATTGCGCAGTTCTGAACACTCTTTCTGTAGAAAATGCAAGTGGACATTCGGAGCGCTAAGGGGGTAATAGTGGAAAAAGGAATATATTCAAATATAAACTACACAGTAGCATTCTGTGAAAATTCTATCTGTTCTGTGCATTCAACTAACAGAGTTGAACCTTACTTTTGATTGAGCCGTTCTGAAACACTCTTTCTGTAGAAACTGCAATTGGACATGCTAAGCGCTAAGAGGCCTACATTGGGAAAAAGAATATCTTCAAATAAAAACTACACAGATGCATTCT
Organism: Symphalangus syndactylus; assembly: GCF_028878055.3. Classification (NCBI taxonomy): domain Eukaryota; kingdom Metazoa; phylum Chordata; class Mammalia; order Primates; family Hylobatidae; genus Symphalangus; species Symphalangus syndactylus. The sequence goes on along the minus strand of NC_072445.2, from coordinate 3,820,147 downwards.
GTGAAACATATTTCTGATCTGTAAATTCAGTTAACAGAGATAAAACATATTTTTGATTGAGCAGTTACGAAACACTCTTTTTGTAGAAAATGCAAGTGGAGATTCGGAGCGCTAAGAGGGTAATAGTGGAAAAAGGAATGTCTTCAAATATAAACTACACAGAATCATTCGGTGAAACTTCTTTCTGAACTGTGCATTCAGCTAACAGAGTTAAACCATACTTTTGATTGAGCAGATCTGAACACAATTTCTGTAGAAAATGCAACTGGACATTTGGAGCGCTAAGAGCGTAGTAGTGGAAAAAGGAATATATTCAAATATAAACTACACAGAAGCATTCTGTGAAACTTCTTTCTGATCTGAGCATTCAGCTAACAGAGTTAAACCATACATTTGATTGAGCAGTTTTGAAACACTCTGTCTGTAGAAAATGCAACTGGACATTCTTAGTGCTAAGTGGGTAATAGTGGAAAAAAGAATATGTTCAAATATAAACTACACAGAAGCATTGTATGAAACTTCTTTCTGTTCTGTGCATTCAACTAACAGAGTTGAACCTTACTTTTGATTGAGCCGTTCTGAAACACTCTTTCTGTAGAAAATGCAATTGGACATTCTGAGCGCTAAGAGGCCTATATTGTGAAAAAGAATGTCTACAAATAAAAACTACACAGAAGAATTGTGTGAAACTTCTTTCTGTTCTGTTTGTTCAACTAAAAGAGTTGAACCTTAGTTTTGATTGAGCCTTTCTGAAACACTCTTTCTGTAGAAAATGCAAGTGGAGATTCGGAGCGCTAAGAGGGTAATAGTGGAAAAAGGAATGTCTCCAAATATAAACTACACAGAATCATTCTGTGAAACTTCTTTCTGATCTGTGCATTCAGCTAACAGAGTTAAACCATACTTTTGATTGAGCAGATCTGAACACTCTTTCTGTAGAAAATGCAACTGGACATTTGGAGCGCTAAGAGAGTAGTAGTGGAAAAAGGAATATATTCATATATAAACTACACAGAAGCATTCTGTGAAACTTCTTTCTGATCTGAGCATTCAGCTAACAGAGTTAAAACATACTTTTGATTGAGCAGTTTTGAAACACTCTGTCTGTAGAAAATGCAACTGGACATTCGTAGCGCTAAGTGGGTAATAGTGGAAAAAAGAATATGTTCAAATATAAACTACACAGAAGCATTGTATGAAACTTCTTTCTGTTCTGTGCATTCAACTAACAGAGTTGAACCTTACTTTTGATTGAGCCATTCTGAAACACTCTTTCTGTAGAAACTGCAATTGGACATTCTGAGCGCTAAGAGGCCTATATTGGGAAAAAGAACGTCTACAAATAAAAACTACTCAGAAGAATTGTGTGAAACTTCTTCCTGTTCTGTTTGTTCAAATAAAAGAGTTGAACCTTAGTTTTGATTGAGCCGTTCTGAAACACTCTTTCTTTAGAAAATGCAAGTGGACATTCAAAGCGTTAAGAGGGTAATAGTGGAAAAAGGAATGTCTCCAAATATAAACTACACAGAATCATTCTGTGAAACTTCTTTCTGATCTGTGCATTCAGCTAACAGAATTAAACCATACTTTTGATTGAGCAGATCTGAACACTCTTTCTGTAGAAAATGCAACTGGACATTTGGAGCGCTAAGAGAGTAGTAGTGGAAAAAGGAATATATTCAAATATAAACTACACAGAAGCATTCTGTGAAACTTCTTTCTGATCTGAGCATTCAGCTAACAGAGGTAAACCATACTTTTGATTGAGCAGTTTTGAAACACTCTGTCTGTAGAAAATGCAACTGGACATTCGTAGCGCTAAGTGGGTAATAGTGGAAAAAAGAATATGTTCAAATATAAACTACACAGAAGCATTGTATGAAACTTCTTTCTGTTCTGTGCATTCAACTAACAGAGTTGAACCTTACTTTGGATTGAGCCGTTGGGAAACACTCTTTCTGTAGAAACTGCAATTGGACATTCTGAGCGCTAGGAGGCCTATATTGGGAAAAAGAATGTCTTCAAATAAAAACTACACATAAGAATTGTGTGAAACTTCTTTCTGTTCTGTTTGTTCAACTAAAAGAGTTGAACCTTAGTTTTGATTGAGCCGTTCTGAAACACTCTTTCTTTAGAAAATGCAAGTGGACATTCGGAGCGCTAAGAGGGTAATAGTGGAAAAAGGAATGTCTCCAAATATAAACTACACAGAATCATTCTGTGAAACATCTTTCTGATCTGTGCATTCAGCTAACAGAGTTAAACCATACTTTTGATTGAGCAGATCTGAACACTCTTTCTGTAGAAAATGCAACTGGACATTTGGAGCGCTAAGAGAGTAGTAGTGGAAAAAGGAATATATTCAAATATAAACTACACAGAAGCATTCTGTGAAACTTCTTTCTGATCTGAGCATTCAGCTAACAGAGTTAAACCATACTTTTGATTGAGCAGTTTTGAAACACTCTGTCTGTAGAAAATGCAACTGGACATTCGTAGCGCTAAGTGGCTAATAGTGGAAAAAAGAATATGTTCAAATATAAACTACACAGAAGCATTGTCTGAAACATCTTTCTGTTCTGTGCATTCAACTAACAGAGTTGAACCTTACTTTTGATTGAGCCGTTCTGAAACACTCTTTCTGGAGAAACTGCAATTGGACATTCTGAGCGCTAAGAGGCCTATATTGGGAAAAAGAATGTCTACAAATAAAAACTACACAGAAGAATTGTGTGAAACTACTTTCTGTTCTGTTTGTTCAACTAAAAGAGTTGAACCTTAGTTTTGATTGAGCCGTTCTGAAACACTCTTTCTGTAGAAAATGCAAGTGGAGATTCGGAGCGCTAAGAGGGTAATAGTGGAAAAAGGAATGTCTCCAAATATAAACTACACAGAATCATTCTGTGAAACTTCTTTCTGATCTGTGCATTCAGCTAACAGAGTTAAACCATACTTTTGATTGAGCAGATCTGAACACTCTTTCTGTAGAAAATGCAACTGGACATTTGGAGCGCTAAGAGAGTAGTAGTGGAAAAAGGAATATATTCAAATATAAACTACACAGAAGCATTCTGTGAAACTTCTTTCTGATCTGAGCATTCAGCTAACAGAGTTAAACCATACTTTTGATTGAGCAGATTTGAAACACTCTGTCTGTACAAAATGCAACTGGACATTCGTAGCGCTAAGTGGGTAATAGTGGAAAAAATAATATGTTCAAATATAAACTACACAGAAGCATTGTATGAAATTTCTTTCTGTTCTGTGCATTCAACTAACAGAGTTGAACCTTACTTTTGATTGAGCCTTTCTGAAACACTCTTTCTGTAGAAACTGCAATTGGACATTCTGAGCGCTAAGATGCCTCTATTGGGAAAAATAATATCTTCAAATAAAAACTACACAGAAGCATTGTGTGAAACTTATTTCTGATATGTTCATTAAGCTAACAGAGTTAAACCATACTTTTGATTGCGCAGTTCTGAACACTCTTTCTGTAGAAAATGCAAGTGGACATTCGGAGCGCTAAGAGGGTAATAGTGGAAAAAGGAATATATTCAAATATAAACTACACAGTAGCATTCTGTGAAAATTCTTTCTGTTCTGTGCACTCAACTAACAGAGTTGAACCTTACTTTGATTGAGCCGTTCTGAAACACTCTTTCTGTAGAAACTGCAATTGGACATGCTAAGCGCTAAGAGGCCTACATTGGGAAAAAGAATATCTTCAAATAAAAACTACACAGATGCATTCTGTGAAACTTATTTCTGATCTGTAAATTCAGTTACCAGAGATAAAACATATTTTTGATTGAGCAGTTATGAAACACTCTTTTTGTAGAAAATGCAAGTGGAGATTCGGAGCGCTAAGAGGGTAATAGTGGAAAAAGGAATGTCTTCAAATATAAACTACACAGAATCATTCGGTGAAACTTCTTTCTGATCTGTGCATTCAGCTAACAGAGTTAAACCATAGTTTTGATTGAGCAGATCTGAACACTCTTTCTGTAGAAAATGCAACTGGACATTTGGAGCGCTAAGAGCGTAGTAGCGGAAAAAGTAATATATTCAAATATAAACTACACAGAAGCATTCTGTGAAACTTCTTTCTGATCTGAGCATTCAGCTAACAGAGTTAAACCATACTTTTGATTGAGCCGTTTTGAAACACTCTGTCTGTAGAAAATGCAACTGGACATTCGTAGCGCTAAGTGGGTTATAGTGGAAAAAAGAATATGTTCAAATATAAACTACACAGAAGCATTGTATGAAACTTCTTTCTGTTCTGTGCATTCAACTAACAGAGTTGAACCTTACTTTTGATTGAGCCGTTCTGAAACACTCTTTCTGTAGAAACTGCAATTGGACATTCTGAGGGCTAAGAGGCCTATATTGGGAAAAAGAACGTCTACAAATAAAAACTACTCAGAAGAATTGTGTGAAACTTCTTCCTGTTCTGTTTGTTCAACTAAAAGAGTTGAACCTTAGTTTTGATTGAGCCGTTCTGAAACACTCTTTCTTTAGAAAATGCAAGTGGACATTCGGAGTGTTAAGAGGGTAATAGTGGAAAAAGGAATGTCTCCAAATATAAACTACACAGAATCATTCTGTGAAACTTCTTTCTGATCTGTGCATTCAGCTAACAGAATTAAACCATACTTTTGATTGAGCAGATCTGAACACTCTTTCTGTAGAAAATGCAACTGGACATTTGGAGCGCTAAGAGAGTAGTAGTGGAAAAAGGAATATATTCAAATATAAACTACACAGAAGCATTCTGTGAAACTTCTTTCTGATCTGAGCATTCAGCTAACAGAGGTAAACCATACTTTTGATTGAGCAGTTTTGAAACACTCTGTCTGTAGAAAATGCAACTGGACATTCGTAGCGCTAAGTGGGTAATAGTGGAAAAAAGAATATGTTCAAATATAAACTACACAGAAGCATTGTATGAAACTTCTTTCTGTTCTGTGCATTCAACTAACAGAGTTGAACCTTACTTTGGATTGAGCCGTTGGGAAACACTCTTTCTGTAGAAACTGCAATTGGACATTCTGAGCGCTAGGAGGCCTATATTGGGAAAAAGAATGTCTTCAAATAAAAACTACACAGAAGAATTGTGTGAAACTTCTTTCTGTTCTGTTTGTTCAACTAAAAGAGTTGAACCTTAGTTTTGATTGAGCCGTTCTGAAACACTCTTTCTTTAGAAAATGCAAGTGGACATTCGGAGCGCTAAGAAGGTAATAGTGGAAAAAGGAATGTCTCCAAATATAAACTACACAGAATCATTCTGTGAAACATCTTTCTGATCTGTGCATTCAGCTAACAGAGTTAAACCATACTTTTCATTGAGCAGATCTGAACACTCTTTCTGTAGAAAATGCAACTGGACATTTGGAGCGCTAAGAGAGTAGTAGTGGAAAAAGGAATATATTCAAATATAAACTACACAGAAGCATTCTCTGAAACTTCTTTCTGATCTGAGCATTCAGCTAACAGAGTTAAACCATACTTTTGATTGAGCAGTTTTGAAACACACTGTCTGTAGAAAATGCAACTGGACATTCGTAGCGCTAAGTGGGTAATAGTGGAAAAAAGAATATGTTCAAATATAAACTACACAGAAGCATTGTATGAAACTCCTTTCTGTTCTGTGCATTCAACTAACAGAGTTGAACCTTACTTTTGATTGAGCCGTTCTGAAACACTCTTTCTGCAGAAACTGCAATTGGACATTCTGAGCGCTAAGAGGCCTATATTGGGAAAAAGAATGTCTACAAATAAAAACTACACAGAAGAATTGTGTGAAACTACTTTCTGATCTGTTTGTTCAACTAAAAGAGTTGAACCTTAGTTTTGATTGAGCCGTTCTGAAACACTCTTTCTATAGAAAATGCAAGTGGAGATTCGGAGCGCTAAGAGGGTAATAGTGTAAAAAGGAATGTCTCCAAATATAAACTACACAGAATCATTCTGTGAAACTTCTTTCTGATCTGTGCATTCAGCTAACAGAGTTAAACCATACTTTTGATTGAGCAGATCTGAACACTCTTTCTGTAGAAAATGCAACTGGACATTTGGAGCGCTAAGAGCGTAGTAGTGGAAAAAGGAATATATTCAAATATAAACTACACAGTAGCATTCTGTGAAAATTCTTTCTGTTCTGTGCATTCAACTAACAGAGTTGAACCTTACTTTTGATTGAGCCGTTCTGAAACACTCTTTCTGTAGAAACTGCAATTGGACATGCTAAGCGCTAAGAGGCCTACATTGGGAAAAAGAATATCTTCAAATAAAAACTACACAGATGCATTCTGTGAAACTTATTTCTGATCTGTAAATTCAGTTAACAGAGATAAAACATATTTTTGATTGAGCAGTTATGAAACACTCTTTTTGTAGAAAATGCAAGTGGAGATTCGGAGCGCTAAGAGGGTAATAGTGGAAAAAGGAATGTCTTCAAATATAAACTACACAGAATCATTCGGTGAAACTTCCTTCTGATCTGTGCATTCAGCTAACAGAGTTAAAACATACTTTTGATTGAGCAGATCTGAACACCCTTTCTGTAGAAAATGCAACTGGACATTTGGAGCGCTAAGAGCGTAGTAGTGGAAAAAGCAATATATTCAAATATAAACTACACAGAAGCATTCTGTGAAACTTCTTTCTGATCTGAGCATTCAGCTAACAGAGTTAAACCATACTTTGGATTGAGCAGTTTTGAAACACTCTGTCTGTAGTAAATGCAACTGGACATTCGTAGCGCTAAGTGGGTAATAGTGGAAAAAAGAATATGTTCAAATATAAACTACACAGAAGCATTGTATGAAACTACTTTCTGTTCTGTGCATTCAACTAACAGAGTTGAACCTTACTTTTGATTGAGACGTTCTGAAACACTCTTTCTGTAGAAACTGCAATTGGACATTCTGAGCGCTAAGAGGCCTATATTGGGAAAAAGAATGTCTACAAATAAAAACTACACAGAAGAATTGTGTGAAACTTATTTCTGTTCTGTTTGTTCAACTAAAAGAATTGAACCTTAGTTTTGATTGAGCCGTTCTGAAACACTCTTTCTGTAGAAAATGCAAGTGGAGATTCGGAGCGCTAAGAGGGTAATAGTGGAAAAAGGAATGTCTCCAAATATAAACTACACAGAATCATTCTGTGAAACTTCTTTCTGATCTGTGCATTCAGCTAACAGAGTTGAACCATACTTTTATTTGAGCAGATCTGAACACTCTTTCTGTAGAAAATGCAACTGGACATTTGGAGCGCTAAGAGAGTAGTAGTGGAAAAAGGAATATATTCAAATATAAACTACACAGAAGCATTCTGTGAAACTTCTTTCTGATCTGAGCATTCAGCTAACAGATTTAAACCATACTTTTGATTGAGCAGTTTTGAAACACTCTGTCTGTAGAAAATGCAACTGGACATTCGTAGCGCTAAGTGGGTAATAGTGGAAAAAATATATGTTCAAATATAAACTACACAGAAACATTGTATGAAACTTCTTTCTGTTCTGTGCATTCAACTAACAGAGTTGAACCTTACTTTTGATTGAGCCTTTCTGAAACAATCTTTCTGTAGAAACTGCAATTGGACATTCTGAGCGCTAAGAGGCCTCTATTGGGAAAAATAATATCTTCAAATAAAAATTACACAGAAGCATTGTGTGAAACTTATTTCTGATATGTTCATTAAGCTAACAGAGTTAAACCATACTTTTGATTGCGCAGTTCTGAACACTCTTTCTGTAGAAAATGCAAGTGGACATTCGGAGCGCTAAGAGGGTAATAGTGGAAAAAGGAATATATTCAAATATAAACTACACAGTAGCATTCTGTGAAAATTCTTTCTGTTCTGTGCATTCAACTAACAGAGTTGAACCTTACTTTTGATTGAGCCGTTCTGAAACACTCTTTCTGTAGAAACTGCAATTGGACATGCTAAGCGCTAAGAGGCCTACATTGGGAAAAAGAATATCTTCAAATAAAAACTACACAGATGCATTCTGTGAAACTTATTTCTGATCTGTAAATTCAGTTAACAGAGATAAAATATATTTTTGATTGAGCAGTTACGAAACACTCTTTTTGTAGAAAATGCAAGTGGAGATTCGGAGCGCTAAGAGGGTAATAGTGGAAAAAGGAATGTCTTCAAATATAAACTACACAGAATCATTCGGTGAAACTTCTTTCTGATCTGTGCATTCAGCTAACAGAGTTAAACCATACTTTTGTTTGGGCAGATCTGAACACAATTTCTGTAGAAAATGCAACTGGACATTTGGAGCGCTAAGAGCGTAGTAGTGGAAAAAGGAATATATTCAAATATAAACTACACAGAAGCATTCTGTGAAACTTCTTTCTGATCTGAGCTTTCAGCTAACAGAGTTAAACCATACTTTGGATTGAGCAGTTTTGAAACACTCTGTCTGTAGGAAATGCAACTGGACATTCGTAGCGCTAAGTGGGTAATAGTCGAAAAAAGAATATGTTCAAATATAAACTACACAGATGCATTGTATGAAACTTCTTTCTGTTCTGTGCATTCAACTAACAGAGTTGAACCTTACTTTTGATTGAGCCATTCTGAAACACTCTTTCTGTAGAAACTGCAATTGGACATTCTGAGCGCTAAGAGGCCTATATTGGGAAAAAGAATGTCTACAAATAAAAACTACACAGAAGAATTGTGTGAAACTTCTTTCTGTTCTGTTTGTTCAACTAAAAGGGTTGAACCTTAGTTTTGATTGAGCCTTTCTGAAACACTCTTTCTGTAGAAAATGCAAGTGGAGATTCGGAGCGCTAAGAGGGTAATAGTGGAAAAAGGAATGTCTCCAAATATAAACTACACAGAATCATTCTGTGAAACTTCTTTCTGATCTGTGCATTCAGCTAACAGAGTTTAACCATACTTTTGATTGAGCAGATCTGAACACTCTTTCTGTAGAAAATGCAACTGGACATTTGGAGCGCTAAGAGAGTAGTAGTGGAAAAAGGAATATATTCACATATAAACTACACAGAAGCATTCTGTGAAACTTCTTTCTGATCTGAGCATTCAGCAAACAGAGTTAAACCATACTTTTGATTGAGCAGTTTTGAAACACTCTGTCTGTAGAAAATGCAACTGGACATTCGTAGCGCTAAGTGAGTAATAGTGGAAAAAAGAATATGTTCAAATATAAACTACACAGAAGCATTGTATGAAACTACTTTCTGTTCTGTGCATTCAACTAACAGAGTTGAAACTTACTTTTGATTGAGCCTTTCTGAAACACTCTTTCTGTAGAAACTGCAATTGGACATTCTGAGCGCTAAGAGTCCTATATTGGGAAAAATAATATCTTCAAATAAAAATTACACAGAAGCATTGTGTGAAACTTATTTCTGATATGTTCATTAAGCTAACAGAGTTAAACCATACTTTTGATTGCGCAGTTCTGAACACTCTTTCTGTAGAAAATGCAAGTGGACATTCGGAGCCCTAAGGGGGTAATAGTGGAAAAAGGAATATATTCAAATATAAACTACACAGTAGCATTCTGTGAAAATTCTTTCTGTTCTGTGCATTCAACTAACAGAGTTGAACCTTACTTTTGATTGAGCCGTTCTGAAACACTCTTTCTTTAGAAACTGCAATTGGACATGCTAAGCGCTAAGAGGCCTACATTGGGAAAAAGAATATCTTCAAATAAAAACTACACAGATGCATTCTGTGAAACTTATTTCTGATCTGTAAATTCAGTTAAAAGAGATAAAACATATTTTTGATTGAGCAGTTAGGAAACACTCTTTTTGTAGAAAATGCAAGTGGAGATTCGGAGCGCTAAGAGGGTAATAGTGGAAAAAGGAATGTCTTCAAATATAAACTACACAGAATCATTCGGTGAAACTTCTTTCTGATCTGTGCATTCAGCTAACAGAGTTAAACCATACTTTTGATTGCGCAGTTCTGAACACTCTTTCTGTAGAAAATGCAAGTGGACATTCGGAGCGCTAAGGGGGTAATCGTGGAAAAAGGAATATATTCAAATATAAACTACACAGTAGCATTCTGTGAAAATTCTTTCTGTTCTGTGCATTCAACTAACAGAGTTGAACCTTACTTTTGATTGAGCCGTTCTGAAACACTCTTTCTGTAGAAACTGCAATTGGACATGCTAAGCGCTAAGAGGCCTACATTGGGAAAAAGAATATCTTCAAATAAAAACTACACAGATGCATTCTGTGAAACTTATTTCTGATCTGTAAATTCAGTTAACAGAGATAAAACATATTTTTGATTGAGCAGTTATGAAACACTCTTTTTGTAGAAAATGCAAGTGGAGATTCGGAGCGCTAAGAGGGTAATAGTGGAAAAAGGAATGTCTTCAAATATAAACTACACAGAATCATTCGGTGAAACTTCCTTCTGATCTGTGCATTCAGCTAACAGAGTTAAACCATACTTTTGATTGAGCAGATCTGAACACTCTTTCTGTAGAAAATGCAACTGGACATTTGGAGCGCTAAGAGCGTAGTAGTGGAAAAAGCAATATATTCAAATATAAACTACACAGAAGCATTCTGTGAAACTTCTTTCTGATCTGAGCATTCAGCTAACAGAGTTAAACCATACTTTGGATTGAGCAGTTTTGAAACACTCTGTCTGTAGAAAATGCAACTGGACATTCGTAGCGCTAAGTGGGTAATAGTGGAAAAAAGAATATGTTCAAATATAAACTACACAGAAGCATTGTATGAAACTTCTTTCTGTTCTGTGCATTCAACTAACAGAGTTGAACCTTACTTTTGATTGAGACGTTCTGAAACACTCTTTCTGTAGAAACTGCAATTGGACATTCTGAGCGCTAAGAGGCCTATATTGGGAAAAAGAATGTCTACAAATAAAAACTACACAGAAGAATTGTGTGAAACTTATTTCTGTTCTGTTTGTTCAACTAAAAGAGTTGAACCTTAGTTTTGATTGAGCCGTTCTGAAACACTCTTTCTGTAGAAAATGCAAGTGGAGATTCGGAGCGCTAAGAGGGTAATAGTGGAAAAAGGAATGTCTCCAAATATAAACTACACAGAATCATTCTGTGAAACTTCTTTCTGATCTGTGCATTCAGCTAACAGAGTTGAACCATACTTTTATTTGAGCAGATCTGAACACTCTTTCTGTAGAAAATGCAACTGGACATTTGGAGCGCTAAGAGAGTAGTAGTGGAAAAAGGAATATATTCAAATATAAACTACACAGAAGCATTCTGTGAAACTTCTTTCTGATCTGAGCATTCAGCTAACAGATTTAAACCATACTTTTGATTGAGCAGTTTTGAAACACTCTGTCTGTAGAAAATGCAACTGGACATTCGTAGCGCTAAGTGGGTAATAGTGGAAAAAAGTATATGTTCAAATATAAACTACACAGAAACATTGTATGAAACTTCTTTCTGTTCTGTGCATTCAACTAACAGAGTTGAACCTTACTTTTGATTGAGCCTTTCTGAAACACTCTTTCTGTAGAAACTGCAATTGGACATTCTGAGCGCTAAGAGGCCTCTATTGGGAAAAATAATATCTTCAAATAAAAACTACACAGAAACATTGTGGGAAACTTATTTCTGATATGTTCATTAAGCTAACAGAGTTAAACCATACTTTTGATTGCGCAGTTCTGAACACTCTTTCTGTAGAAAATGCAAGTGGACATTCGGAGCGCTAAGAGGGTAATAGTGGAAAAAGGAATATATTCAAATATAAACTACACAGTAGCATTCTGTGAAAATTCTTTCTGTTCTGTGCATTCAACTAACAGAGTTGAACCTTACTTTTGATTGAGCCGTTCTGAAACACTCTTTCTGTAGAAACTGCAATTGGACATGCTAAGCGCTAAGAGGCCTACATTGGGAAAAAGAATATCTTCAAATAAAAACTACACAGATGCATTCTGTGAAACGTATTTCTGATCTGTAAATTCAGTTAACAGAGATAAAATATATTTTTGATTGAGCAGTTACGAAACACTCTTTTTGTAGAAAATGCAAGTGGAGATTCGGAGCGCTAAGAGGGTAATAGTGGAAAAAGGAATGTCTTCAAATATAAACTACACAGAATCATTCGGTGAAACTTCTTTCTGATCTGTGCATTCAGCTAACAGAGTTAAACCATACTTTTGTTTGGGCAGATCTGAACACAATTTCTGTAGAAAATGCAACTGGACATTTGGAGCGCTAAGAGCGTAGTAGTGGAAAAAGGAATATATTCAAATATAAACTACACAGAAGCATTCTGTGAAACTTCTTTCTGATCTGAGCATTCAGCTAACAGAGTTAAACCATACTTTGGATTGAGCAGTTTTGAAACACTCTGTCTGTAGGAAATGCAACTGGACATTCGTAGCGCTAAGTGGGTAATAGTCGAAAAAAGAATATGTTCAAATATAAACTACACAGATGCATTGTATGAAACTTCTTTCTGTTCTGTGCATTCAACTAACAGAGTTGAACCTTACTTTTGATTGAGCCATTCTGAAACACTCTTTCTGTAGAAACTGCAATTGGACATTCTGAGGGCTAAGAGGCCTATATTGGGAAAAAGAATGTCTACAAATAAAAACTACACAGAAGAATTGTGTGAAACTTCTTTCTGTTCTGTTTGTTCAACTAAAAGGGTTGAACCTTAGTTTTGATTGAGCCTTTCTGAAACACTCTTTCTGTAGAAAATGCAAGTGGAGATTCGGAGCGCTAAGAGGGTAATAGTGGAAAAAGGAATGTCTCCAAATATAAACTACACAGAATCATTCTGTGAAACTTCTTTCTGATCTGTGCATTCAGCTAACAGAGTTTAACCATACTTTTGATTGAGCAGATCTGAACACTCTTTCTGTAGAAAATGCAACTGGACATTTGGAGCGCTAAGAGAGTAGTAGTGGAAAAAGTAATATATTCACATATAAACTACACAGAAGCATTCTGTGAAACTTCTTTCTGATCTGAGCATTCAGCAAACAGAGTTAAACCATACTTTTGATTGAGCAGTTTTGAAACACTCTGTCTGTAGAAAATGCAACTGGACATTCGTAGCGCTAAGTGAGTAATAGTGGAAAAAAGAATATGTTCAAATATAAACTACACAGAAGCATTGTATGAAACTTCTTTCTTTTCTGTGCATTCAACTAACAGAGTTGAACCTTACTATTGATTGAGCCTTTCTGAAACACTCTTTCTGTAGAAACTGCAATTGGACATTCTGAGCGCTAAGAGGCCTATATTGGGAAAAATAATAACTTCAAATAAAAACTACACAGAAGCATTGTGTGAAACTTATTTCTGATATGTTCATTAAGCTAACAGAGTTAAACCATACTTTTGATTGCGCAGTTCTGAACACTCTTTCTGTAGAAAATGCAAGTGGACATTCGGAGCGCTAAGAGGGTAATAGTGGAAAAAGGAATATATTCAAATATAAACTACACAGTAGCATTCTGTGAAAATTCTTTCTGTTCTGTGCATTCAACTAACAGAGTTGAACCTTACTTTTGATTGAGCCGTTCTGAAACACTCTTTCTGTAGAAACTGCAATTGGACATGCTAAGCGCTAAGAGGCCTACATTGGGAAAAAGAATATCTTCAAATAAAAACTACACAGATGCATTCTGTGAAACTTATTTCTGATCTGTAAATTCAGTTAACAGAGATAAAACATATTTTTGATTGAGCAGTTATGAAACACTCTTTTTGTAGAAAATGCAATTGGAGATTCGGAGCGCTAAGAGGGTAATAGTGGAAAAAGGAATGTCTTCAAATATAAACTACACAGAATCATTCGGTGAAACTTCTTTCTGATCTGTGCATTCAGCTAACAGAGTTAAACCATACTTTTGATTGAGCAGATCTGAACACTCTTTCTGTAGAAAAGGCAACTGGACATTTGGAGCGCTAAGAGCGTCGTAGTGGAAAAAGGAATATATTCAAATATAAACTACACAGAAGCATTCTGTGAAACTTCTTTCTGATCTGAGCATTCAGCTAACAGAGGTAAACCATACTTTGGATTGAGCAGTTTTGAAACACTCTGTCTGTAGAAAATGCAACTGGACATTCGTAGCGCTAAGTGGGTAATAGTGGAAAAAAGAATATGTTCAAATATAAACTACACAGAAGCATTGTATGAAACTTCTTTCTGTTCTGTGCATTCAACTAACAGAGTTGAACCTTACTTTTGATTGAGCCGTTCTGAAACACTCTTTCTGTAGAAACTGCAATTGGACATTCTGAGCGCTAAGAGGCCTATATTGGGAAAAAGAATGTCTACAAATAAAAACTACACAGAAGAATTGTGTGAAACTTATTTTTGTTCTGTTTGTTAAACTAAAAGAGTTGAACCTTAGTTTTGATTGAGCCGTTCTGAAACACTCTTTCTGTAGAAAATGCAAGTGGAAATTCGGAGCGCTAAGAGGGTAATAGTGGAAAAAGGAATGTCTCCAAATATAAACTACACAGAATCATTCTGTGAAACTTCTTTCTGATCTGTGCATTCAGCTAACAGAGTTAAACCATACTTTTGATTGAGCAGATCTGAACACTCTTTCTGTAGAAAATGCAACTGGACATTTTGAGCGCTAAGAGAGTAGTAGTGGAAAAAGGAATATATACAAATATAAACTACACAGAAGCATTCTGTGAAACTTCTTTCTGATCTGAGCATTCAGCTAACAGAGTTAAACCATACTTTTGATTGAGCAGTTTTGAAACACTCTGTCTGTAGAAAATGCAACTGGACATTCGTAGCGCTAAGTGGGTAATAGTGGAAAAAAGTATATGATCAAATATAAACTACACAGAAGCATTGTATGAAACTTCTTTCTGTTCTGTGCATTCAACTAACAGAGTTCAACCTTACTTTTGATTGAGCCTTTCTGAAACACTCTTTCTGTAGAAACTGCAATTGGACATTCTGAGCGCTAAGAGGCCTCTATTGGGAAAAATAATATCTTCAAATAAAAACTACACAGAAACATTGTGTGAAACTTATTTCTGATATGTTCATTAAGCTAACAGAGTTAAACCATACTTTTGATTGCGCAGTTCTGAACACTCTTTCTGTAGAAAATGCAAGTGGACATTCGGAGCGCTAAGAGGGTAATAGTGGAAAAAGGAATATATTCAAATATAAACTACACAGTAGCATTCTGTGAAAATTCTTTCTGTTCTGTGCATTCAACTAACAGAGTTGAACCTTACTTTTGATTGAGCCGTTCTGAAACACTCTTTCTGTAGAAACTGCAATTGGACATGCTAAGCGCTAAGAGGCCTACATTGGGAAAAAGAATATCTTCAAATAAAAACTACACAGATGCATTCTGTGAAACTTATTTCTGATCTGTAAATTCAGTTAACAGAGATAAAATATATTTTTGATTGAGCAGTTACGAAACACACTTTTTGTAGAAAATGCAAGTGGAGATTCGGAGCGCTAAGAGGGTAATAGTGGAAAAAGGAATGTCTTCAAATATAAACTACACAGAATCATTCGGTGAAACTTCTTTCTGATCTGTGCATTCAGCTAACAGAGTTAAACCATACTTTTGTTTGGGCAGATCTGAACACAATTTCTGTAGAAAATGCAACTGGACATTTGGAGCGCTAAGAGCGTAGTAGTGGAAAAAGGAATATATTCAAATATAAACTACACAGAAGCATTCTGTGAAACTTCTTTCTGATCTGAGCATTCAGCTAACAGAGTTAAACCATACTTTGGATTGAGCAGTTTTGAAACACTCTGTCTGTAGGAAATGCAACTGGACATTCGTAGCGCTAAGTGGGTAATAGTCGAAAAAAGAATATGTTCAAATATAAACTACACAGATGCATTGTATGAAACTTCTTTCTGTTCTGTGCATTCAACTAACAGAGTTGAACCTTACTTTTGATTGAGCCATTCTGAAACACTCTTTCTGTAGAAACTGCAATTGGACATTCTGAGGGCTAAGAGGCCTATATTGGGAAAAAGAATGTCTACAAATAAAAACTACACAGAAGAATTGTGTGAAACTTCTTTCTGTTCTGTTTGTTCAACTAAAAGGGTTGAACCTTAGTTTTGATTGAGCCTTTCTGAAACACTCTTTCTGTAGAAAATGCAAGTGGAGATTCGGAGCGCTAAGAGGGTAATAGTGGAAAAAGGAATGTCTCCAAATATAAACTACACAGAATCATTCTGTGA
Organism: Symphalangus syndactylus; assembly: GCF_028878055.3. Classification (NCBI taxonomy): domain Eukaryota; kingdom Metazoa; phylum Chordata; class Mammalia; order Primates; family Hylobatidae; genus Symphalangus; species Symphalangus syndactylus. The sequence continues at coordinate 3,803,927 of NC_072445.2, read as the reverse complement.
AACTTCTTTCTGATCTGTGCATTCAGCTAACAGAGTTTAACCATACTTTTGATCGAGCAGATCTGAACACTCTTTCTGTAGAAAATGCAACTGGACATTTGGAGCGCTAAGAGAGTAGTAGTGGAAAAAGGAATATATTCACATATAAACTACACAGAAGCATTCTGTGAAACTTCTTTCTGATCTGAGCATTCAGCAAACAGAGTTAAACCATACTTTTGATTGAGCAGTTTTGAAACACTCTGTCTGTAGAAAATGCAACTGGACATTCGTAGCGCTAAGTGAGTAATAGTGGAAAAAAGAATATGTTCAAATATAAACTACACAGAAGCATTGTATGAAACTTCTTTCTTTTCTGTGCATTCAACTAACAGAGTTGAACCTTACTTTTGATTGAGCCTTTCTGAAACACTCTTTCTGTAGAAACTGCAATTGGACATTCTGAGCGCTAAGAGGCCTATATTGGGAAAAATAATATCTTCAAATAAAAACTACACAGAAGCATTGTGTGAAACTTATTTCTGATATGTTCATTAAGCTAACAGAGTTAAACCATACTTTTGATTGCGCAGTTCTGAACACTCTTTCTGTAGAAAATGCAAGTGGACATTCGGAGCGCTAAGAGGGTAATAGTGGAAAAAGGAATATATTCAAATATAAACTACACAGTAGCATTCTGTGAAAATTCTTTCTGTTCTGTGCATTCAACTAACAGAGTTGAACCTTACTTTTGATTGAGCCGTTCTGAAACTCTCTTTCTGTAGAAACTGCAATTGGACATGCTAAGCGCTAAGAGGCCTACATTGGGAAAAAGAATATCTTCAAATAAAAACTACACAGATGCATTCTGTGAAACTTATTTCTGATCTGTAAATTCAGTTAACAGACATAAAACATATTTTTGATTGAGCAGTTATGAAACACTCTTTTTGTAGAAAATGAAAGTGGAGATTCGGAGCGCTAAGAGGGTAATAGTGGAAAAAGGAATGTCTTCAAATATAAACTACACAGAATCATTCGGTGAAACTTCTTTCTGATCTGTGCATTCAGCTAACAGAGTTAAACCATACTTTTGATTGAGCAGATCTGAACACTCTTTCTGTAGAAAAGGCAACTGGACATTTGGAGCGCTAAGAGCGTCGTAGTGGAAAAAGGAATATATTCAAATATAAACTACACAGAAGCATTCTGTGAAACTTCTTTCTGATCTGAGCATTCAGCTAACAGAGTTAAACCATACTTTGGATTGAGCAGTTTTGAAACACTCTGTCTGTAGAAAATGCAACTGGACATTCGTAGCGCTAAGTGGGTAATAGTGGAAAAAAGAATATGTTCAAATATAAACTACACAGAAGCATTGTATGAAACTTCTTTCTGTTCTGTGCATTCAACTAACAGAGTTGAACCTTACTTTTGATTGAGCCGTTCTGAAACACTCTTTCTGTAGAAACTGCAATTGGACATTCTGAGCGCTAAGAGGCCTATATTGGGAAAAAGAATGTCTACAAATAAAAACTACACAGAAGAATTGTGTGAAACTTATTTTTGTTCTGTTTGTTAAACTAAAAGTGTTGAACCTTAGTTTTGATTGAGCCGTTCTGAAACACTCTTTCTGTAGAAAATGCAAGTGGAGATTCGGAGCGCTAAGAGGGTAATAGTGGAAAAAGGAATGTCTCCAAATATAAACTACACAGAATCATTCTGTGAAACTTCTTTCTGATCTGTGCATTCAGCTAACAGAGTTAAACCATACTTTTGATTGAGCAGATCTGAACACTCTTTCTGTAGAAAATGCAACTGGACATTTTGAGCGCTAAGAGAGTAGTAGTGGAAAAAGGAATATATACAAATATAAACTACACAGAAGCATTCTGTGAAACTTCTTTCTGATCTGAGCATTCAGCTAACAGAGTTAAACCATACTTTTGATTGAGCAGTTTTGAAACACTCTGTCTGTAGAAAATGCAACTGGACATTCGTAGCGCTAACTGGGTAATAGTGGAAAAAAGTATATGATCAAATATAAACTACACAGAAGCATTGTATGAAACTTCTTTCTGTTCTGTGCATTCAACTAAAAGAGTTAAACCTTACTTTTGATTGAGCCTTTCTGAAACACTCTTTCTGTAGAAACTGCAATTGGACATTCTGAGCGCTAAGAGGCCTCTATTGGGAAAAATAATATCTTCAAATAAAAACTACACAGAAACATTGTGTGAAACTTATTTCTGATATGTTCATTAAGCTAACAGAGTTAAACCATACTTTTGATTGCGCAGTTCTGAACACTCTTTCTGTAGAAAATGCAAGTGGACATTCGGAGCGCTAAGAGGGTAATAGTGGAAAAAGGAATATATTCAAATATAAACTACACAGTAGCATTCTGTGAAAATTCTTTCTGTTCTGTGCATTCAAATAACAGAGTTGAACCTTACTTTTGATTGAGCCGTTCTGAAACACTCTTTCTGTAGAAACTGCAATTGGACATGCTAAGCGCTAAGAGGCCTACATTGGGAAAAAGAATATCTTCAAATAAAAACTACACAGATTCATTCTGTGAAACTTATTTCTGATCTGTAAATTCAGTTAACAGAGATAAAACATATTTTTGATTGAGCAGTTATGAAACACTCTTTTTGTAGAAAATGCAAGTGGAGATTCGGAGCGCTAAGAGGGTAATAGTGGAAAAAGGAATGTCTTCAAATATAAACTACACAGAATCATTCGGTGAAAGTTCTTTCTGATCTGTGCATTCAGCTAACAGAGTTAAACCATACTTTTTATTGAGCAGATCTGAACACTCTTTCTGTAGAAAATGCAACTGGACATTTGGAGCGCTAAGAGCGTAGTAGTGGAAAAAGGAATATATTCAAATATAAACTACACAGAAGCATTCTGTGAAACTTCTTTCTGATCTGAGCATTCAGCTAACAGATTTAAACCATACCTTTGATTGAGCAGTTTTGAAACACTCTGTCTGTAGAAAATGCAACTGGACATTCGTAGCGCTAAGTGGGTAATAGTGGAAAAAAGAATATGTTCAAATATAAACTACACAGAAGCATTGTATGAAATTTCTTTCTGTTCTGTGCATTCAACTAACAGAGTTGAACCTTACTTTTGATTTAGCCTTTCTGAAACACTCTTTCTGTAGAAACTGCAATTGGACATTCTGAGCGCTAAGAGGCATCTATTGGGAAAAATAATATCTTCAAATAAAAACTACACAGAAGCATTGTGTGAAACTTATTTCTGATATGTTCATTAAGCTAACAGAGTTAAACCATACTTTTGATTGCGCAGTTCTGAACACTCTTTCTGTAGAAAATGCAAGTGGACATTCGGAGCGCTAAGAGGGTAATAGTGGAAAAAGGAATATATTCAAATATAAACTACACAGTAGCATTCTGTGAAAATTCTTTCTGTTCTGTGCATTCAACTAACAGAGTTGAACCTTACTTTTGATTGAGCCGTTCTGAAACACTCTTTCTGTACAAACTGCAATTGGACATGCTAAGCGCTAAGAGGCCTACATTGGGAAAAAGAATATCTTCAAATAAAAACTACACAGATTCATTCTGTGAAACTTATTTCTGATCTGTAAATTCAGTTAACAGAGATAAAACATATTTTTGATTGAGCAGTTATGAAACACTCTTTTTGTAGAAAATGCAAGTGGAGATTCGGAGTGCTAAGAGGGTAATAGTGGAAAAAGGAATGTCTTCAAATATAAACTACTCAGAATCATTCGGTGAAACTTCTTTCTGATCTGTGCATTCAGCTAACAGAGTTAAACCATACTTTTGATTGAGCAGATCTGAACACTCTTTCTGTAGAAAAGGCAACTGGACATTTGGAGCGCTAAGAGCGTCGTAGTGGAAAAAGGAATATATTCAAATATAAACTACACAGAAGCATTCTGTGAAACTTCTTTCTGATCTGAGCATTCAGCTAACAGAGTTAAACCATACTTTGGATTGAGCAGTTTTGAAACACTCTGTCTGTAGAAAATGCAACTGGACATTCGTAGCGCTAAGTGGGTAATAGTGGAAAAAAGAATATGTTCAAATATAAACTACACAGAAGCATTGTATGAAACTTCTTTCTGTTCTGTGCATTCAACTAACAGAGTTGAACCTTACTTTTGATTGAGCCGTTCTGAAACACTCTTTCTGTAGAAACTGCAATTGGACATTCTGAGCGCTAAGAGGCCTATATTGGGAAAAAGAATGTCTACAAATAAAAACTACACAGAAGAATTGTGTGAAACTTATTTTTGTTCTGTTTGTTAAACTAAAAGTGTTGAACCTTAGTTTTGATTGAGCCGTTCTGAAACACTCTTTCTGTAGAAAATGCAAGTGGAGATTCGGAGCGCTAAGAGGGTAATAGTGGAAAAAGGAATGTCTCCAAATATAAACTACACAGAATCATTCTGTGAAACTTCTTTCTGATCTGTGCATTCAGCTAACAGAGTTAAACCATACTTTTGATTGAGCAGATCTGAACACTCTTTCTGTAGAAAATGCAACTGGACATTTGGAGCGCTAAGAGAGTAGTAGTGGAAAAAGGAATATATTCAAATATAAACTACACAGAAGCATTCTGTGAAACTTCTTTCTGATCTGAGCATTCAGCTAACAGAGTTAAACCATACTTTTAATTGAGCAGTTTTGAAACACTCTGTCTGTAGAAAATGCAACTGGACATTCGTAGCGCTAAGTGGGTAATAGTGGAAAAAAGAATATGTTCAAATACAAACTACACAGAAGCATTGTATGAAACTTCTTTCTGTTCTGTGCATTCAACTAACAGAGTTGAACCTTACTTTTGATTGAGCCGTTCTGAAACACTCTTTCTGTAGAAACTGCAATTGGACATTCTGAGCGCTAAGAGGCCTATATTGGGAAAAAGAATGTCTACAAATAAAAACTACACAGAAGAATTGTGTGAAACTTCTTTCTGTTCTGTTTGTTCAACTAAAAGAGTTGAACCTTAGTTTTGATTGAGCCGTTCTGAAACACTCTTTCTGTAGAAAATGCAAGTGGAGATTCGGAGCGCTAAGAGGGTAATAGTGGAAAAAGGAATGTCTCCAAATATAAACTACACAGAATCATTCTGTGAAACTTCTTTCTGATCTGTGCTTTCAGCTAACAGAGTTAAACCATACTTTTGATTGAGCAGATCTGAACACTCTTTCTGTAGAAAATGCAACTGGACATTTGGAGCGCTAAGAGAGTAGTAGTGGAAAAAGGAATATATTCAAATATAAACTACACAGAAGCATTCTGTGAAACTTCTTTCTGATCTGAGCATTCAGCTAACAGAGTTAAACCATACTTTTGATTGAGCAGTTTTGAAACACTCTGTCTGTAGAAAATGCAACTGGACATTCGTAGCGCTAAGTGGGTAATACTGGAAAAAAGAATATGTTCAAATATAAACTACACAGAAGCATTGTATGAAACTTCTTTCTGTTCTGTGCATTCAACTAAAAGAGTTGAACCTTACTTTTGATTGAGCCTTTCTGAAACACTCTTTCTGTAGAAACTGCAATTGGACATTCTGAGCGTTAAGAGGCCTCTATTGGGAAAAATAATATCATCAAATAAAAACTACACAGAAGCATTGTGTGAAACTTATTTCTGATATGTTCATTAAGCTAACAGAGTTAAACCATACTTTTGATTGCGCAGTTCTGAACACTCTTTCTGTAGAAAATGCAAGTGGACATTCGGAGCGCTAAGAGGGTAATAGTGGAAAAAGGAATATATTCAAATATAAACTACACAGTAGCATTCAGTGAAAATTCTTTCTGTTCTGTGCATTCAACTAACAGAGTTGAACCTTACTTTTGATTGAGCCGTTCTGAAACACTCTTTCTGTAGAAACTGCAATTGGACATGCTAAGCGCTAAGAGGCCTACATTGGGAAAAAGAATATCTTCAAATAAAAACTACACAGATGCATTCTGTGAAACTTATTTCTGATCTGTAAATTCAGTTAACAGAGATAAAACATATTTTTGATTGAGCAGTTATGAAACACTCTTTTTGTAGAAAATGCAAGTGGAGATTCGGAGCGCTAAGAGGGTAATAGTGGAAAAAGGAATGTCTTCAAATATAAACTACACAGAATCATTCGGTGAAACTTCTTTCTGATATGTGCATTCAGCTAACAGAGTTAAACCATACTTTTGATTGAGCAGATCTGAACACTCTTTCTGTAGAAAATGCAACTGGACATTTGGAGCGCTAAGAGCGTAGTAGAGGAAAAAGGAATATATTCAAATATAAACTACACAGAAGCATTCTGTGAAACTTCTTTCTGATCTGAGCATTCAGCTAACAGAGTTAAACCATACTTTTGATTGAGCAGTTTTGAAACACTCTGTCTGTAGAAAATGCAACTGGACATTCGTAGCGCTAAGTGGGTAATAGTGGAAAAAATAATATGTTCAAATATAAACTACACAGAAGCATTGTATGAAACTTCTTTCTGTTCTGTGCATTCAACTAACAGAGTTGAACCTTACTTTTGATTGAGCCGTTCTGAAACAATCTTTCTGTAGAAACTGCAATTGGACATTCTGAGCGCTAAGAGGCCTATATTGGGAAAAAGAATGTCTACAAATAAAAACTACACAGAAGAATTGTGTGAAACTTCTTTCTGTTCTGTTTGTTCAACTAAAAGTGTTGAACCTTAGTTTTGATTGAGCCGTTCTGAAACACTCTTTCTGTAGAAAATGCAAGTGGAGATTCAGAGCGCTAAGAGGGTAATAGTGGAAAAAGGAATGTCTCCACATATAAATTACACGGAATCATTCTGTGAAACTTCTTTCTGATCTGTGCATTCAGCTAACAGAGTTAAACCATACTTTTGATTGAGCAGATCTGAACACTCTTTCTGTAGAAAATGCAACTGGACATTTGGAGCGCTAAGAGAGTAGTAGTGGAAAAAAGAATATATTCAAATATAAACTACACAGAAGCATTCTGTGAAACTTCTTTCTGATCTGAGCATTCAGCTAACAGAGTTAAACCATACTTTTGATTGAGCAGTTTTGAAACACTCTGTCTGTAGAAATTGCAACTGGACATTCGTAGCGCTAAGTGGGTAATAGTGGAAAACAGAATATGTTCAAATATAAACTACACAGAAGCATTGTATGAAACTTCTTTCTGTTTTGTGCATTCAACTAACAGAGTTGAACCTTACTTTTGATTGAGCCTTTCTGAAACACTCTTTCTGTAGAAACTGCAATTGGACATTCTGAGCGCTAAGAGGCCTATATTGGGAAAATTAATATCTTCAAATAAAAACTACACAGAAGCATTCTGTGAAACTTATTTCTGATATGTTCATTAAGCTAACAGAGTTAAACCATACTTTTGATTGCGCAGTTCTGAACACTCTTTCTGTAGAAAATGCAAGTGGACATTCGGAGCGCTAAGAGGGTAATAGTGGAAAAAGGAATATATTCAAATATAAACTACACAGTAGCATTCTGTGAAAATTCTTTCTGTTCTGTGCATTCAACTAACAGAGTTGAACCTTACTTTTGATTGAGCCGTTCTGAAACACTCTTTCTGTAGAAACTGCAATTGGACATGCTAAGGGCTAAGAGGCCTACATTGGGAAAAAGAATATCTTCAAATAAAAACTACACAGATGCATTCTGTGAAACTTATTTCTGATCTGTATATTCAGAAAACAGAGATAAAACATATTTTTGATTGAGCAGTTATGAAACACTCTTTTTGTAGAAAATGCAAGTGGAGATTCGGAGCGCTTAGAGGGTAATAGTGGAAAAAGGAATGTCTTCAAATATAAACTACACAGAATCATTCGGTGAAACTTCTTTCTGATCTGTGCATTCAGCTAACAGAGTTAAACCATACTTTTGATTGAGCAGATCTGAACACTCTTTCTGTAGAAAATGCAACTGGACATTTGGAGCGCTAAGAGCGTAGTAGTGGAAAAAGCAATATATTCAAATATAAACTACACAGAAGCATTCTGTGAAACTTCTTTCTGATCTGAGCATTCAGCTAACAGAGTTAAACCATACTTTTGATTGAGCAGTTTTGAAACACTCTGTCTGTAGAAAATGCAACTGGACATTCGTAGCGCTAAGTGGGTAATAGTGGAAAAAAGAATAAGTTCAAATATAAACTACACAGAAGCATTGTATGAAACTTCTTTCTGTTCTGTGCATTCAACTAACAGAGTTGAACCTTACTTTGATTGAGCCGTTCTGAAACACTCTTTCTGTAGAAACTGCAATTGGACATTCTGAGCGCTAAGAGGCCTATATTGGGAAAAAGAATGTCTACAAATAAAAACTACACAGGAGAATTTTGTGAAACTTCTTTCTGTTCTGTTTGTTCAACTAAAAGAGTTGAACCTTAGTTTTGATTGTGCCGTTCTGAAACACTCTTTCTGTAGAAAATGCAAGTGGAGATTCGGAGCGCTAAGGGGGTAATAGTGGAAAAAGGAATGTCTCCAAATATAAACTACACAGAATCATTCTGTGAAACTTCTTTCTGATCTGTGCATTCAGCTAACAGGGTTAAACCATACTTTTGATTGAGCAGATCTGAACACTCTTTCTGTAGAAAATGCAACTGCAAATTTGGAGCGCTAAGAGATTAGTAGTGGAAAAAGGAATATATTCAAATATAAACTACACAGAAGCATTCTGTGAAACTTCTTTCTGATCTGAGCATTCAGCTAACAGAGTTAAACCATACTTTTGATTGAGCAGTTTTGAAACACTCTGTCTGTAGAAAATGCAACTGGACATTCGTAGCACTTAGTGGGTAATAGTGGAACAAAGAATATGTTCAAATATAAACTACACAGAAGCATTGTATGAAACTTCTTTCTGTTCTGTGCATTCAACTAACAGAGTTGAACCTTACTTTTGATTGAGCCGTTCTGAAACACTCTTTCTGTAGAAACTGCAATTGGACATTCTGAGCGCTAAGAGGCCTATATTGGGAAAAAGAATATCTTCAAATAAAAACTACACAGATGCATTCTGTGAAACTTATTTCTGATCTGTAAATTCAGTTAACAGAGATAAAACATATTTTTGATTGAGCAGTTATGAAACACTCTTTTTGTAGAAAATGCAAGTGGAGATTCGGAGCGCTAAGAGGGTAATAGTGGAAAAAGCAATGTCTTCAAATATAAACTACACAGAATCATTCGGTGAAACTTCTTTCTGATCTGTGCATTCAGCTAACAGAGTTAAACCATACTTTTGATTGAGCAGATCTGAACACTCTTTCTGTAGAAAATGCAACTGGACATTTGGAGCGCTAAGAGCGTAGTAGAGGAAAAAGTAATATATTCAAATATAAACTACACAGAAGCATTCTTTGAAACTTCTTTCTGATCTGAGCATGCAGCTAACAGAGTTAAACCATACTTTTGATTGAGCAGTTTTGAAACACTCTGTCTGTAGAAAATGCAACTGGACATTCGTAGCGCTAAGTGGGTAATAGTGGAAAAAAGAATATGTTCAAATATAAACTACACAGAAGCATTGTATGAAACTTCTGTTCTGTGCATTCAACTAACAGAGTTGAACCTTACTTTTGATTGAGCCTTTCTGAAACACTCTTTCTGTAGAAACTGCAATTGGACATTGTGAGCGCTAAGAGGCCTATATTGGGAAAAATAATGTCTTCAAATAAAAACTACACAGAAGCATTGTGTGAAACTTATTTCTGATATGTTCATTAAGCTAACAGAGTTAAACCATACTTTTGATTGCGCAGTTCTGAACACTCTTTCTGTAGAAAATGCAAGTGGACATTCGGAGCGCTAAGAGGGTAATAGTGGAAAAAGGAATATATTCAAATATAAACTACACAGTAGCATTCTGTGAAAATTCTTTCTGTTCTGTGCATTCAACTAACAGAGTTGAACCTTACTTTTGATTGAGCCGTTCTGAAACACTCTTTCTGTAGAAACTGCAATTGGACATTCTGAGCGCTAAGAGGCCTATATTGGGAAAAAGAATGTCTACAAATAAAAACTATACAGAAGAATTGTGTGAAACTTCTTTCTGTTCTGTTTGTTCAACTAAAAGAGTTGAACCTTATTTTTGATTGAGCCGTTCTGAAACACTCTTTCTGAAGAAAATGCAAGTGGAGATTCGGAGCGCTAAGAGGGTAATAGTGGAAAAAAGAATGTCTCCAAATATAAACTACACAGAATCATTCTGTGAAACTTCTTTCTGATCTGTGCATTAAGCTAACAGAGTTAAACCATACTTTTGATTGAGCAGATCTGAACACTCTTTCTGTAGAAAATGCAACTGGACATTTGGAGCGCTAAGAGCCTAGTAGTGGAAAAAGGAATATATTCAAATATAAACTACACAGAAGCATTCTGTGAAACTTTTTTCTGATCTGAGCATTCAGCTAACAGAGTTAAACCATACTTTTGATTGAGCAGTTTTGAAACACTCTGTCTGTAGAAAATGCAACTGGACATTCGTAGCGCTAAGTGGGTATTAGTGGAAAAAACAAAATGTTCAAATATAAACTACACAGAAGCATTGTATGAAACTTCTTTCTGTTCTGTGCATTCAACTAACAGAGTTGAACCTTACTTTTGATTGAGCCGTTCTGAAACACTCTTTCTGTAGAAACTGCAATTGGACATTCTGAGCGCTAAGAGGCCTATATTGGGAAAAAGAATGTCTAAAAATAAAAACTACACAGAAGAATTGTGTGAAACTTCTTTCTGTTCTGTTTGTTCAACTAAAAGAGTTGAACCTTAGTTTTGATTGAGCCGTTCTGAAACACTCTTTCTGTAGAAAATGCAAGTGGAGATTCGGAGCGCTAAGAGGGTAATAGTGGAAAAAGGAATGTCTCCAAATATAAACTACACAGAATCATTCTGTGAAACTTCTTTCTGATCTGTACATTCAGCTAACAGAGTTAAACCATACTTTTGATTGAGCAGATCTGAACACTCTTTCTGTAGAAAATGCAACTGGACATTTGGAGCGCTAAGAGAGTAGTAGTGGAAAAAGGAATATATTCAAATATAAACTACACAGAAGCATTCTGTGAAACTTCATTCTGATCTGAGCATTCAGCTAACAGAGTTAAACCATACTTTTGATTGAGCAGTTTTGAAACACTCTGTCTGTAGAAAATGCAACTGGACATTCGTAGCGCTAAGTGGGTAATAGTGGAAAAAAGAATATGTTCAAATATAAACTACACAGAAGCATTGTATGAAACTTCTTTCTGTTCTGTGCATTCAACTAACAGAGTTGAACCTTACTTTTGATTGAGCCTTTCTGAAACACTCTTTCTGTAGAAACTGCAATTGGACATTCTGAGCGCTAAGAGGCCTCTATTGGGAAAAATAATATCTTCAAATAAAAACTACACAGAAGCATTGTGTGAAACTTATTTCTGATATGTTCATTAAGCTAACAGAGTTAAACCATACTTTTGATTGCGCAGTTCTGAACACTCTTTCTGTAGAAAATGCAAGTGGACATTCGGAGCGCTAAGAGGGTAATAGTGGAAAAAGGAATATATTCAAATATAAACTACACAGTAGCATTCTGTGAAAATTCTTTCTGTTCTGTGCATTCAACTAACAGAGTTCAACCTTACTTTTGATTGAGCCGTTCTGAAACACTCTTTCTGTAGAAACTGCAATTGGACATGCTAAGCGCTAAGAGGCCTACATTGGGAAAAAGAATATCTTCAAATAAAAACTACACAGATGCATTCTGTGAAACTTATTTCTGATCTGTATATTCAGTTAACAGAGATAAAACATATTTTTGATTGAGCAGTTATGAAACACTCTTTTTGTAGAAAATGCAAGTGGAGATTCGGAGCGCTAAGAGGGTAATAGTGGAAAAAGGAATGTCTTCAAATATAAACTACACAGAATCATTCGGTGAAACTTCTTTCTGATCTGTGCATTCAGCTAACAGAGTTAAACCATACTTTTGATTGAGCAGATCTGAACACTCTTTCTGTAGAAAATGCAACTGGACATTTGGAGCGCTAAGAGCATACTAGTGGAAAAAGGAATATATTCAAATATAAACTAAACAGAAGCATTCTGTGAAACTTCTTTCTGATCTGAGCATTCAGCTAACAGAGTTAAACCATACTTTTGATTGAGCAGTTTTGAAACACTCTGTCTGTAGAAAATGCAACTGGACATTCGTAGCGCTAAGTGGGTAATAGTGGAAAAAAGAATATGTTCAAATATAAACTACACAGTAGCATTCTGTGAAAATTCTTTCTGTTCTGTGCATTCAACTAACAGAGTTGAACCTTACTTTTTTTTTTTTTTTTTTTTTTTTTTTTTTTTTTTTTTGAGCCGTTCTGAAACACTCTTTCTGTAGAAACTGCAATTGGACATGCTAAGCGCTAAGAGGCCTATATTGGGAAAAACAATATCTTCAAATAAAAACTACACAGATGCATTCTGTGAAACTTATTTCTGATCTGTAAATTCAGTTAACAGAGATAAAACATATTTTTGACTGAGCAGTTATGAAACACTGTTTTTGTAGAAAATGCAAGTGGAGATTCGGAGCGCTAAGAGGGTAATAGTGGAAAAAGGAATGTCTTCAAATATAAACTACACAGAATCATTCGGTGAAACTTCTTTCTGATCTGTGCATTCAGCTAACAGAGTTAAACCATACTTTTGATTGAGCAGATCTGAACACTCTTTCTGTAGAAAATGCAACTGGACATTTGGAGCGCTAAGAGCCTAGTAGTGGAAAAAGAAATATATTCAAATATAAACTACACAGAAGCATTCTGTGAAACTTCTTTCTGATCTGAGCATTCAGCTAACAGAGTTAAACCATACTTTTGATTGAGCAGTTTTGAAACACTCTGTCTGTAGAAAATGCAACTGGACATTCGTAGCGCTAAGTGGGTAATAGTGGAAAAAAGAATATGTTCAAATATAAACTACACAGAAGCATTGTATGAAACTTCTTTCTGTTCTGAGCATTCAACTAACAGAGTTGAACCTTACTTTTGGTTGAGCCTTTCTGAAACACTCTTTCTGTAGAAACTGCAATTGGACATTCTGAGCGCTAAGAGGCCTATATTGGGAAAAATAATATCTTCAAAGAAAAACTACACAGAAGCATTGTGTGAAACTTATTTCTGATATGTTCATTAAGCTAACAGAGTTAAACCATACTTTTGATGGCGCAGTTCTGAACACTCTTTCTGTAGAAAATGCAAGTGGACATTCGGAGCGCTGAGAGGGTAATAGTGGAAAAAGGAATATATTCAAATATAAACTACACAGTAGCATTCTGTGAAAATTCTTTCTGTTCTGTGCATTCAACTAACAGAGTTGAACCTTACTTTTGATTGAGCCGTTCTGAAACACTCTTTCTGTAGAAACTGCAATTGGACATGCTAAGCGCTAAGAGGCCTATATTGGGAAAAAGAATATCTTCAAATAAAAACTACACAGATGCATTCTGTGAAACTTATTTCTGATCTGTAAATTCAGTTAACAGAGATAAAACATATTTTTGATTGAGCAGTTATGAAACACTCTTTCTGTAGAAAATGCAAGTGGAGTTTCGGAGCGCTAAGAGGGTAATAGTGGAAAAAGGAATGTCTCCAAATATAAACTACACAGAATCATTTTGTGAAACTTCTTTCTTATCTGTGCATTCAGCTAACAGAGTTAAACCATACTTTTGATTGAGCAGATCTGAACACTCTTTCTGTAGAAAATGCAACTGGACATTTGGAGCCCTAAGAGAGTAGTAGTGGAAAAAGGAATATATTCAAATATAAACTACACAGAAGCATTCTGTGAAACTTCTTTCTGATCTGAGCATTCAGCTAACAGAGTTAAACCATACTTTTGATTGAGCAGTTTTGAAACACTCTGTCTGTAGAAAATGCAACTGGACATTCGTAGCGCTAAGTGGGTAATAGTGGAAAAAAGAATATGTTCAAATATAAACTACACAGAAGCATTGTATGAAACTTCTTTCTGTTCTGTGCATTTAACTAACAGAGTTGAACCTTACTTTTGATTGAGCCTTTCTGAAACACTCTTTCTGTAGAAACTGCAATTGGACATTCTGAGCGCTAAGAGGCCTCTATTGGGAAAAATAATATCTTCAAATAAAAACTACACAGAAGCATTGTGTGAAACTTATTTCTGATATGTTCATTAAGCTAACAGAGTTAAACCATACTTTTGATTGCGCAGTTCTGAACACTCTTTCTGTAGAAAATGCAAGTGGACATTCGGAGCGCTAAGAGGGTAATAGTGGAAAAAGGAATATATTCAAATATAAACTACACAGTAGCATTCTGTGAAAATTCTTTCTGTTCTGTGCATTCAACTAACAGAGTTGAACCTTACTTTTGATTGAGCCGTTCTGAAACACTCTTTCTGTAGAAACTGCAATTGGACATGCTAAGCGCTAAGAGGCCTATATTGGGACAAACAATATCTTCAAATAAAAACTACACAGATGCATTCTGTGAAACTTATTTCTGATCTGTAAATTCAGTTAACAGAGATAAAACATATTTTTGACTGAGCAGTTATGAAACACTGTTTTTGTAGAAAATGCAAGTGGAGATTCGGAGCGCTAAGAGGGTAATAGTGGAAAAAGGAATGTCTTCAAATATAAACTACACAGAATCATTCGGTGAAACTTCTTTCTGATCTGTGCATTCAGCTAAGAGAGTTAAACCATACTTTTGATTGAGCAGATCTGAACACTCTTTCTGTAGAAAATGCAACTGGACATTTGGAGCGCTAAGAGCCTAGTAGTGGAAAAAGGAATATATTCAAATATAAACTACACAGAAGCATTCTGTGAAACTTTTTTCTGATCTGAGCATTCAGCTAACAGAGTTAAACCATACTTTTGATTGAGCAGTTTTGAAACACTCTGTCTGTAGAAAATGCAACTGGACATTCGTAGCGCTAAGTGGGTATTAGTGGAAAAAACAAAATGTTCAAATATAAACTACACAGAAGCATTGTATGAAACTTCTTTCTGTTCTGTGCATTCAACTAACAGAGTTGAACCTTACTTTTGATTGAGCCGTTCTGAAACACTCTTTCTGTAGAAACTGCAATTGGACATTCTGAGCGCTAAGAGGCCTATATTGGGAAAAAGAATGTCTAAAAATAAAAACTACACAGAAGAATTGTGTGAAACTTCTTTCTGTTCTGTTTGTTCAACTAAAAGAGTTGAACCTTAGTTTTGATTGAGCCGTTCTGAAACACTCTTTCTGTAGAAAATGCAAGTGGAGATTCGGAGCGCTAAGAGGGTAATAGTGGAAAAAGGAATGTCTCCAAATATAAACTACACAGAATCATTCTGTGAAACTTCTTTCTGATCTGTACATTCAGCTAACAGAGTTAAACCATACTTTTGATTGAGCAGATCTGAACACTCTTTCTGTAGAAAATGCAACTGGACATTTGGAGCGCTAAGAGAGTAGTAGTGGAAAAAGGAATATATTCAAATATAAACTACACAGAAGCATTCTGTGAAACTTCATTCTGATCTGAGCATTCAGCTAACAGAGTTAAACCATACTTTTGATTGAGCAGTTTTGAAACACTCTGTCTGTAGAAAATGCAACTGGACATTCGTAGCGCTAAGTGGGTAATAGTGGAAAAAAGAATATGTTCAAATATAAACTACACAGAAGCATTGTATGAAACTTCTTTCTGTTCTGTGCATTCAACTAACAGAGTTGAACCTTACTTTTGATTGAGCCTTTCTGAAACACTCTTTCTGTAGAAACTGCAATTGGACATTCTGAGCGCTAAGAGGCCTCTATTGGGAAAAATAATATCTTCAAATAAAAACTACACAGAAGCATTGTGTGAAACTTATTTCTGATATGTTCATTAAGCTAACAGAGTTAAACCATACTTTTGATTGCGCAGTTCTGAACACTCTTTCTGTAGAAAATGCAAGTGGACATTCGGAGCGCTAAGAGGGTAATATTGGAAAAAGGAATATATTCAAATATAAACTACACAGTAGCATTCTGTGAAAATTCTTTCTGTTCTGTGCATTCAACTAACAGAGTTGAACCTTACTTTTGATTGAGCCGTTCTGAAACACTCTTTCTGTAGAAACTGCAATTGGACATGCTAAGCGCTAAGAGGCCTACATTGGGAAAAAGAATATCTTCAAATAAAAACTACACAGATGCATTCTGTGAAACTTATTTCTGATCTGTATATTCAGTTAACAGAGATAAAACATATTTTTGATTGAGCAGTTATGAAACACTCTTTTTGTAGAAAATGCAAGTGGAGATTCGGAGCGCTAAGAGGGTAATAGTGGAAAAAGGAATGTCTTCAAATATAAACTACACAGAATCATTCGGTGAAACTTCTTTCTGATCTGTGCATTCAGCTAACAGAGTTAAACCATACTTTTGATTGAGCAGATCTGAACACTCTTTCTGTAGAAAATGCAACTGGACATTTGGAGCGCTAAGAGCATACTAGTGGAAAAAGGAATATATTCAAATATAAACTAAACAGAAGCATTCTGTGAAACTTCTTTCTGATCTGAGCATTCAGCTAACAGAGTTAAACCATACTTTTGATTGAGCAGTTTTGAAACACTCTGTCTGTAGAAAATGCAACTGGACATTCGTAGCGCTAAGTGGGTAATAGTGGAAAAAAGAATATGTTCAAATATAAACTACACAGTAGCATTCTGTGAAAATTCTTTCTGTTCTGTGCATTCAACTAACAGAGTTGAACCTTACTTTTTTTTTTTTTTTTTTTTTTTTTTTTTTTTTTTTTTTTGAGCCGTTCTGAAACACTCTTTCTGTAGAAACTGCAATTGGACATGCTAAGCGCTAAGAGGCCTATATTGGGAAAAACAATATCTTCAAATAAAAACTACACAGATGCATTCTGTGAAACTTATTTCTGATCTGTAAATTCAGTTAACAGAGATAAAACATATTTTTGACTGAGCAGTTATGAAACACTGTTTTTGTAGAAAATGCAAGTGGAGATTCGGAGCGCTAAGAGGGTAATAGTGGAAAAAGGAATGTCTTCAAATATAAACTACACAGAATCATTCGGTGAAACTTCTTTCTGATCTGTGCATTCAGCTAACAGAGTTAAACCATACTTTTGATTGAGCAGATCTGAACACTCTTTCTGTAGAAAATGCAACTGGACATTTGGAGCGCTAAGAGCCTAGTAGTGGAAAAAGAAATATATTCAAATATAAACTACACAGAAGCATTCTGTGAAACTTCTTTCTGATCTGAGCATTCAGCTAACAGAGTTAAACCATACTTTTGATTGAGCAGTTTTGAAACACTCTGTCTGTAGAAAATGCAACTGGACATTCGTAGCGCTAAGTGGGTAATAGTGGAAAAAAGAATATGTTCAAATATAAACTACACAGAAGCATTGTATGAAACTTCTTTCTGTTCTGAGCATTCAACTAACAGAGTTGAACCTTACTTTTGGTTGAGCCTTTCTGAAACACTCTTTCTGTAGAAACTGCAATTGGACATTCTGAGCGCTAAGAGGCCTATATTGGGAAAAATAATATCTTCAAAGAAAAACTACACAGAAGCATTGTGTGAAACTTATTTCTGATATGTTCATTAAGCTAACAGAGTTAAACCATACTTTTGATGGCGCAGTTCTGAACACTCTTTCTGTAGAAAATGCAAGTGGACATTCGGAGCGCTGAGAGGGTAATAGTGGAAAAAGGAATATATTCAAATATAAACTACACAGTAGCATTCTGTGAAAATTCTTTCTGTTCTGTGCATTCAACTAACAGAGTTGAACCTTACTTTTGATTGAGCCGTTCTGAAACACTCTTTCTGTAGAAACTGCAATTGGACATGCTAAGCGCTAAGAGGCCTATATTGGGAAAAAGAATATCTTCAAATAAAAACTACACAGATGCATTCTGTGAAACTTATTTCTGATCTGTAAATTCAGTTAACAGAGATAAAACATATTTTTGATTGAGCAGTTATGAAACACTCTTTCTGTAGAAAATGCAAGTGGAGTTTCGGAGCGCTAAGAGGGTAATAGTGGAAAAAGGAATGTCTCCAAATATAAACTACACAGAATCATTTTGTGAAACTTCTTTCTTATCTGTGCATTCAGCTAACAGAGTTAAACCATACTTTTGATTGAGCAGATCTGAACACTCTTTCTGTAGAAAATGCAACTGGACATTTGGAGCCCTAAGAGAGTAGTAGTGGAAAAAGGAATATATTCAAATATAAACTACACAGAAGCATTCTGTGAAACTTCTTTCTGATCTGAGCATTCAGCTAACAGAGTTAAACCATACTTTTGATTGAGCAGTTTTGAAACACTCTGTCTGTAGAAAATGCAACTGGACATTCGTAGCGCTAAGTGGGTAATAGTGGAAAAAAGAATATGTTCAAATATAAACTACACAGAAGCATTGTATGAAACTTCTTTCTGTTCTGTGCATTTAACTAACAGAGTTGAACCTTACTTTTGATTGAGCCTTTCTGAAACACTCTTTCTGTAGAAACTGCAATTGGACATTCTGAGCGCTAAGAGGCCTCTATTGGGAAAAATAATATCTTCAAATAAAAACTACACAGAAGCATTGTGTGAAACTTATTTCTGATATGTTCATTAAGCTAACAGAGTTAAACCATACTTTTGATTGCGCAGTTCTGAACACTCTTTCTGTAGAAAATGCAAGTGGACATTCGGAGCGCTAAGAGGGTAATAGTGGAAAAAGGAATATATTCAAATATAAACTACACAGTAGCATTCTGTGAAAATTCTTTCTGTTCTGTGCATTCAACTAACAGAGTTGAACCTTACTTTTGATTGAGCCGTTCTGAAACACTCTTTCTGTAGAAACTGCAATTGGACATGCTAAGCGCTAAGAGGCCTATATTGGGACAAACAATATCTTCAAATAAAAACTACACAGATGCATTCTGTGAAACTTATTTCTGATCTGTAAATTCAGTTAACAGAGATAATACATATTTTTGACTGAGCAGTTATGAAACACTGTTTTTGTAGAAAATGCAAGTGGAGATTCGGAGCGCTAAGAGGGTAATAGTGGAAAAAGGAATGTCTTCAAATATAAACTACACAGAATCATTCGGTGAAACTTCTTTCTGATCTGTGCATTCAGCTAAGAGAGTTAAACCATACTTTTGATTGAGCAGATCTGAACACTCTTTCTGTAGAAAATGCAACTGGACATTTGGAGCGCTAAGAGCGTAGTAGAGGAAAAAGTAATATATTCAAATATAAACTACACAGAAGCATTCTTTGAAACTTCTTTCTGATCTGAGCATGCAGCTAACAGAGTTAAACCATACTTTTGATTGAGCAGTTTTGAAACACTCTGTCTGTAGAAAATGCAACTGGACATTCGTAGCGCTAAGTGGGTAATAGTGGAAAAAAGAATATGTTCAAATATAAACTACACAGAAGCATTGTATGAAACTTCTGTTCTGTGCATTCAACTAACAGAGTTGAACCTTACTTTTGATTGAGCCTTTCTGAAACACTCTTTCTGTAGAAACTGCAATTGGACATTGTGAGCGCTAAGAGGCCTATATTGGGAAAAATAATGTCTTCAAATAAAAACTACACAGAAGCATTGTGTGAAACTTATTTCTGATATGTTCATTAAGCTAACAGAGTTAAACCATACTTTTGATTGCGCAGTTCTGAACACTCTTTCTGTAGAAAATGCAAGTGGACATTCGGAGCGCTAAGAGGGTAATAGTGGAAAAAAGAATATATTCAAATATAAACTACACAGTACCATTCTGTGAAAATTCTTTCTGTTCTGTGCATTCAACTAACAGAGTTGAACCTTACTTTTGATTGAGCCGTTCTGAAACACTCTTTCTGTAGAAACTGCAATTGGACATTCTGAGCGCTAAGAGGCCTATATTGGGAAAAAGAATGTCTACAAATAAAAACTATACAGAAGAATTGTGTGAAACTTCTTTCTGTTCTGTTTGTTCAACTAAAAGAGTTGAACCTTATTTTTGATTGAGCCGTTCTGAAACACTCTTTCTGAAGAAAATGCAAGTGGAGATTCGGAGCGCTAAGAGGGTAATAGTGGAAAAAAGAATGTCTCCAAATATAAACTACACAGAATCATTCTGTGAAACTTCTTTCTGATCTGTGCATTCAGCTAACAGAGTTAAACCATACTTTTGATTGAGCAGATCTGAACACTCTTTCTGTAGAAAATGCAACTGGACATTTGGAGCGCTAAGAGCCTAGTAGTGGAAAAAGGAATATATTCAAATATAAACTACACAGAAGCATTCTGTGAAACTTTTTTCTGATCTGAGCATTCAGCTAACAGAGTTAAACCATACTTTTGATTGAGCAGTTTTGAAACACTCTGTCTGTAGAAAATGCAACTGGACATTCGTAGCGCTAAGTGGGTATTAGTGGAAAAAACAAAATGTTCAAATATAAACTACACAGAAGCATTGTATGAAACTTCTTTCTGTTCTGTGCATTCAACTAACAGAGTTGAACCTTACTTTTGATTGAGCCGTTCTGAAACACTCTTTCTGTAGAAACTGCAATTGGACATTCTGAGCGCTAAGAGGCCTATATTGGGAAAAAGAATGTCTAAAAATAAAAACTACACAGAAGAATTGTGTGAAACTTCTTTCTGTTCTGTTTGTTCAACTAAAAGAGTTGAACCTTAGTTTTGATTGAGCCGTTCTGAAACACTCTTTCTGTAGAAAATGCAAGTGGAGTTTCGGAGCGCTAAGAGGGTAATAGTGGAAAAAGGAATGTCTCCAAATATAAACTACACAGAATCATTCTGTGAAACTTCTTTCTGATCTGTACATTCAGCTAACAGAGTTAAACCATACTTTTGATTGAGCAGATCTGAACACTCTTTCTGTAGAAAATGCAACTGGACATTTGGAGCGCTAAGAGAGTAGTAGTGGAAAAAGGAATATATTCAAATATAAACTACACAGAAGCATTCTGTGAAACTTCATTCTGATCTGAGCATTCAGCTAACAGAGTTAAACCATACTTTTGATTGAGCAGTTTTGAAACACTCTGTCTGTAGAAAATGCAACTGGACATTCGTAGCGCTAAGTGGGTAATAGTGGAAAAAAGAATATGTTCAAATATAAACTACACAGAAGCATTGTATGAAACTTCTTTCTGTTCTGTGCATTCAACTAACAGAGTTGAACCTTACTTTTGATTGAGCCTTTCTGAAACACTCTTTCTGTAGAAACTGCAATTGGACATTCTGAGCGCTAAGAGGCCTCTATTGGGAAAAATAATATCTTCAAATAAAAACTACACAGAAGCATTGTGTGAAACTTATTTCTGATATGTTCATTAAGCTAACAGAGTTAAACCATACTTTTGATTGCGCAGTTCTGAACACTCTTTCTGTAGAAAATGCAAGTGGACATTCGGAGCGCTAAGAGGGTAATAGTGGAAAAAGGAATATATTCAAATATAAACTACACAGTAGCATTCTGTGAAAATTCTTTCTGTTCTGTGCATTCAACTAACAGAGTTGAACCTTACTTTTGATTGAGCCGATCTGAAACACTCTTTCTGTAGAAACTGCAATTGGACATGCTAAGCGCTAAGAGGCCTATATTGGGACAAACAATATCTTCAAATAAAAACTACACAGATGCATTCTGTGAAACTTATTTCTGATCTGTAAATTCAGTTAACAGAGATAAAACATATTTTTGACTGAGCAGTTATGAAACACTGTTTTTGTAGAAAATGCAAGTGGATATTCGGAGCGCTAAGAGGGTAATAGTGGAAAAAGGAATGTCTTCAAATATAAACTACACAGAATCATTCGGTGAAACTTCTTTCTGATCTGTGCATTCAGCTAAGAGAGTTCAACCATACTTTTGATTGAGCAGATCTGAACACTCTTTCTGTAGAAAATGCAACTGGACATTTGGAGCGCTAAGAGCCTAGTAGTGGAAAAAGGAATATATTCAAATATAAACTACACAGAAGCATTCTGTGAAACTTCTTTCTGATCTGAGCATTCAGCTAACAGAGTTAAACCATACTTTTGATTGAGCAGTTTTGAAACACTCTGTCTGTAGAAAATGCAACTGGACATTCGTAGCGCTAAGTGGGTAATAGTGGAAAAAAGAATATGTTCAAATATAAACTACACAGAAGCATTGTATGAAACTTCTTTCTGTTCTGTGCATTCAACTAACAGAGTTGAACCTTACTTTTGGTTGAGCCTTTCTGAAACACTCTTTCTGTAGAAACTGCAATTGGACATTCTGAGCGCTAAGAGGCCTATATTGGGAAAAATAATATCTTCAAATAAAAACTACACAGAAGCATTGTGTGAAACTTATTTCTGATATGTTCATTAAGCTAACAGAGTTAAACCATAGTTTTGATTGCGCAGTTCTGAACACTCTTTCTGTAGAAAATGCAAGTGGACATTCGGAGCGCTGAGAGGGTAATAGTGGAAAAAGGAATATATTCAAATATAAACTACACAGTAGCATTCTGTGAAAATTCTTTCTGTTCTGTGCATTCAACTAACAGAGTTGAACCTTACTTTTGATTGAGCCGTTCTGAAACACTCTTTCTGTAGAAACTGCAATTGGACATGCTAAGCGCTAAGAGGCCTATATTGGGAAAAAGAATATCTTCAAATAAAAACTACACAGATGCATTCTGTGAAACTTATTTCTGATCTGTAAATTCAGTTAACAGAGATAAAACATATTTTTGATTGAGCAGTTATGAAACACTCTTTCTGTAGAAAATGCAAGTGGAGATTCGGAGCGCTAAGAGGGTAATATTGGAAAAAGGAATGTCTCCAAATATAAACTACACAGAATCATTTTGTGAAACTTCTTTCTTATCTGTGCATTCAGCTAACAGAGTTAAACCATACTTTTGATTGAGCAGATCTGAACACTCTTTCTGTAGAAAATGCAACTGGACATTTGGAGCCCTAAGAGAGTAGTAGTGGAAAAAGGAATATATTCAAATATAAACTACACAGAAGCATTCTGTGAAACTTCTTTCTGATCTGAGCATTCAGCTAACAGAGTTAAACCATACTTTTGATTGAGCAGTTTTGAAACACTCTGTCTGTAGAAAATGCAACTGGATATTTGTAGCGCTAAGTGGGTAATAGTGGAAAAAATAATATGTTCAAATATAAACTACACAGAAGCATTGTATGAAACTTTTTTCTGTTCTGTGCATTCAACTAACACAGTTGAACCTTACTTTTGATTGAGCCTTTCTGAAACACTCTTTCTGTAGATACTGCAATTGGACATTCTGAGCGCTAAGAGGCCTCTATTGGGAAAAATAATATCTTCAAATAAAAACTACACAGAAGCATTGTGTGAAACTTATTTCTGATATGTTCATTAAGCTAACAGAGTTAAACCATACTTTTGATTGCGCAGTTCTGAACACTCTTTCTGTAGAAAATGCAAGTGGACATTCGGAGCGCTAAGAGGGTAATAGTGGAAAAAGGAATATATTCAAATATAAACTACACAGTAGCATTCTGTGAAAATTCTTACTGTTCTGTGCATTCAACTAACAGAGTTGAACCTTACTTTTGATTGAGCCGTTCTGAAACACTCTTTCTGTAGAAACTGCAATTGGACATGCTAAGCGCTAAGAGGCCTACATAGGGAAAAAGAATATCTTCAAATAAAAACTACACAGATGCATTCTGTGAAACTTATTTCTGATCTGTAAATTCAGTTAACAGAGATAAAACATATTTTTGATTGAGCAGTTATGAAACACTCTTTTTGTAGAAAATGCAAGTGGAGATTCGGAGCGCTAAGAGGGTAATAGTGGAAAAAGGAATGTCTTCAAATATAAACTACACAGAATCATTCGGTGAAACTTCTTTCTGATCTGTGCATTCAGCTAACAGAGTTCAACCATACTTTTGATTGAGCAGATCTGAACACTCTTTCTGTAGAAAATGCAACTGGACATTTGGAGCGCTAAGAGCGTAGTAGTGGAAAAAGGAATATATTCAAATATAAACTACACAGAAGCATTCTGTGAAACTTCTTTCTGATTTGAGCATTCAGCTAACAGAGTTAAACCATACTTTTGATTGAGCAGTTTTGAAACACTCTGTCTGTAGAAAATGCAACTGGACATTCGTAGCGCTAAGTGGGTAATAGTAGAAAAAAGAATATGTTCAAATATAAACTACACAGAAGCATTGTATGAAACTTCTTTCTGTTCTGTGCATTCAACTAACAGAGTTGAACCTTACTTTTGATTGAGCCGTTCTGAAACACTCTTTCTGTAGAAACTGCAATTGGACATTCTGAGCGCTAAGAGGCCTATATTGGGAAAAATAATATCTTCAAAGAAAAACTACACAGAAGCATTGTGTGAAACTTATTTCTGATATGTTCATTAAGCTAACAGAGTTAAACCATACTTTTGATTGCGCAGTTCTGAACACTCTTTCTGTAGAAAATGCAAGTGGACATTCGGAGCGCTGAGAGGGTAATAGTGGAAAAAGGAATATATTCAAATATAAACTACACAGTAGCATTCTGTGAAAATTCTTTCTGTTCTGTGCATTCAACTAACAGAGTTGAACCTTACTTTTGATTGAGCCGTTCTGAAACACTCTTTCTGTAGAAACTGCAATTGGACATGCTAAGCGCTAAGAGGCCTATATTGGGAAAAAGAATATCTTCAAATAAAAACTACACAGATGCATTCTGTGAAACTTATTTCTGATCTGTAAATTCAGTTAACAGAGATAAAACATATTTTTGATTGAGCAGTTATGAAACACTCTTTCTGTAGAAAATGCAAGTGGAGTTTCGGAGCGCTAAGAGGGTAATAGTGGAAAAAGGAATGTCTCCAAATATAAACTACACAGAATCATTTTGTGAAACTTCTTTCTTATCTGTGCATTCAGCTAACAGAGTTAAACCATACTTTTGATTGAGCAGATCTGAACACTCTTTCTGTAGAAAATGCAACTGGACATTTGGAGCCCTAAGAGAGTAGTAGTGGAAAAAGGAATATATTCAAATATAAACTACACAGAAGCATTCTGTGAAACTTCTTTCTGATCTGAGCATTCAGCTAACAGAGTTAAACCATACTTTTGATTGAGCAGTTTTGAAACACTCTGTCTGTAGAAAATGCAACTGGACATTCGTAGCGCTAAGTGGGTAATAGTGGAAAAAAGAATATGTTCAAATATAAACTACACAGAAGCATTGTATGAAACTTCTTTCTGTTCTGTGCATTCAACTAACAGAGTTGAACCTTACTTTTGATTGAGCCTTTCTGAAAATCTCTTTCTGTAGAAACTGCAATTGGACATTCTGAGCGCTAAGAGGCCTCTATTGGGAAAAATAATATCTTCAAATAAAAACTACACAGAAGCATTGTGTGAAACTTATTTCTGATATGTTCATTAAGCTAACAGAGTTAAACCATACTTTTGATTGCGCAGTTCTGAACAATCTTTCTGTAGAAAATGCAAGTGGACATTCGGAGCGCTAAGAGGGTAATAGTGGAAAAAGTAATATATTCAAATATAAACTACACAGTAGCATTCTGTGAAAATTATTTCTGTTCTGTGCATTCAACTAACAGAGTTGAACCTTACTTTTGATTGAGCCGTTCTGAAACACTCTTTCTGTAGAAACTGCATTTGGACATGCTAAGCGTTAAGAGGCCTACATAGGGAAAAAGAATATCTTCAAATAAAAACTACACAGATGCATTCTGTGAAACTTATTTCTGATCTGTAAATTCAGTAAACAGAGATAAAACATATTTTTGATTGAGCAGTTATGAAACACTCTTTTTGTAGAAAATGCAAGTGGAGATTCGGAGCGCTAAGAGGGTAATAGTGGAAAAAGGAATGTCTTCAAATATAAACTACACAGAATCATTCGGTGAAACTTCTTTCTGATCTGTGCATTCAGCTAACAGAGTTCAACCATACTTTTGATTGAGCAGATCTGAACACTCTTTCTGTAGAAAATGCAACTGGACATTTGGAGCGCTAAGAGCGTAGTAGTGGAAAAAGGAATATATTCAAATATAAACTACACAGAAGCATTCTGTGAAACTTCTTTCTGATCTGAGCATTCAGCTAACAGAGTTAAACCATACTTTTGATTGAGCAGTTTTGAAACACTCTGTCTGTAGAAAATGCAACTGGACATTCGTAGCGCTAAGTGGGTAAAAGTGGAAAAAAGAATATGTTCAAATATAAACTACACAGAAGCATTGTATGAAACATCTTTCTGTTCTGTGCATTCAACTAACAGAGTTGAACCTTACTTTTGATTGAGCCGTTCTGAAACACTCTTTCTGTAGAAACTGCAATTGGACATTCTGAGCGCTAAGAGGCCTATATTGGGAAAAAGAATGTCTACAAATATAAACTACACAGAAGAATTGTGTGAAACTTCTTTCTGTTCTGTTTGTTCAACAAAAAGAGTTGAACCTTAGTTTTGATTGAGCCGTTCTGAAACACTCTTTCTGTAGAAAATGCAAGTGGAGATTCGGAGCGCTCAGAGGGTAATAGTGGAAAAAGGAATGTCTCCAAATATAAACTACACAGAATCATTCTGTGAAACTTCTTTCTGATCTGTACATTCAGCTAACAGAGTTAAACCATACTTTTGATTGAGCAGATCTGAACACTCTTTCTGTAGAAAATGCAACTGGACATTTGGAGCGCTAAGAGAGTAGTAGTGGAAAAAGGAATATATTCAAATATAAACTACACAGAAGCATTCTGTGAAACTTCTTTCTGATCTGAGCATTCAGCTAACAGAGTTAAACCATACTTTTGATTGAGTAGTTTTGAAACACTCTGTCTGTAGAAAATGCAACTGGACATTCGTAGCGCTAAGTGGGTAATAGTGGAAAAAAGAATATGTTCAAATATAAACTACACAGAAGCATTGTATGAAACTTCTTTCTGTTCGGTGCATTCAACTAACAGAGTTGAACCTTACTTTTGATTGAGCCTTTCTGAAACACTCTTTCTGTAGAAACTGCAATTGGACATTCTGAGCGCTAAGAGGCCTCTATTGGGAAAAATAATATCTTCAAATAAAAACTACACAGAAGCATTGTGTGAAACTTATTTCTGATATGTTCATTAAGCTAACAGAGTTAAACCATACTTTTGATTGCGCAGTTCTGAACACTCTTTCTGTAGAAAATGCAAGTGGACATTCGGAGCGCTAAGAGGGTAATAGTGGAAAAAGGAATATATTCAAATATAAACTACACAGTAGCATTCTGTGAAAATTCTTTCTGTTCTGTGCATTCAACTAACAGAGTTGAACCTTACTTTTGATTGAGCCGTTCTGAAACACTCTTTCTGTAGAAACTGCAATTGGACATGCTAAGCGCTAAGAGGCCTATATTGGGAAAAACAATATCTTCAAATAAAAACTACACAGATGCATTCTGTGAAACTTATTTCTGATCTGTAAATTCAGTTAACAGAGATAAAACATATTTTTGATTGAGCAGTTATGAAACACTCTTTCTGTAGAAAATGCAAGTGGAGATTCGGAGCGCTAAGAGGGTAATAGTGGAAAAAGGAATGTCTCCAAATATAAACTACACAGAATCATTTTGTGAAACTTCTTTCTTATCTGTGCATTCAGCTAACAGAGTTAAACCATACTTTTGATTGAGCAGATCTGAACACTCTTTCTGTAGAAAATGCAACTGGACATTTGGAGCGCTAAGAGCGTAGTAGTGGAAAAAGGAATATATTCAAATATAAACTACACAGAAGCATTCTGTGAAACTTCTTTCTGATCTGAGCATTCAGCTAACAGAGTTAAACCATACTTTTGATTGAGCAGTTTTGAAACACTCTGTCTGTAGAAAATGCAACTGGACATTCGTAGCGCTAAGTGGGTAATAGTGGAAAAAAGAATATGTTCATATATAAACTACACAGAAGCATTGTATGAAACTTCTTTCTGTTCTGTGCATTCAACTAACAGAGTTGAACCTTACTTTTGATTGAGCCGTTCTGAAACACTCTTTCTGTAGAAACTGCAATTGGACATTCTGAGCGCTAAGAGGCCTATATTGGGAAAAAGAATGTCTACAAATAAAAACTACACAGAAGAATTCTGTGAAACTTCTTTCTGTTCTGTTTGTTCAACAAAAAGAGTTGAACCTTAGTTTTGATTGAGCCGTTCTGAAACACTCTTTCTGTAGAAAATGCAAGTGGAGATTCGGAGCGCTAAGAGGGTAATAGTGGAAAAAGGAATGTCTCTAAATATAAACTACACAGAATCATTCTGTGAAACTTCTTTCTGATCTGTGCATTCAGCTAACAGAGTTAAACCATACTTTTGATTGAGCAGATCTGAAGACTCTTTCTGTAGAAAATGCAACTGGACATTTGGTGCGCTAAGACAGTAATAGTGGAAAAAGGTATATATTCATATATAAACTACACAGAAGCATTCTGTGAAACTTCTATCTGTTCTGAGCATTCAGCTAACAGAGTTAAACCATAGTTTTGATTGAGCAGTTTTGAAACACTCTGTCTGTAGAAAATGCAACTGGACATTGGTAGCGCTAAGTGGGTAATACTGGAAAAAAGAATATGTTCAAATATAAACTACACAGAAGCATTGTATGAAACTTCTTTCTGTTCTGTGCATTCAACTAACAGAGTTGAACCTTACTTTTGATTGAGCCTTTCTGAAACACTCTTTCTGTAGAAACTGCAATTGGACATTCTGAGCGCTAAGAGGCCTATATTGGGAAAAAAAATATCTTCAAATA
Source organism: Symphalangus syndactylus (assembly GCF_028878055.3). Taxonomy (NCBI): domain Eukaryota; kingdom Metazoa; phylum Chordata; class Mammalia; order Primates; family Hylobatidae; genus Symphalangus; species Symphalangus syndactylus. The sequence goes on along the minus strand of NC_072445.2, from coordinate 3,775,052 downwards.
AAGACTACACAGAAGCGTTGCGTGAAACTTATTTCTGATATGTTCATTAAGCTAACAGAGTTAAACCATACTTTTGATTGTGCAGTTCTGAACACTCTTTCTGTAGAAAATGCAAGTGGACATTCGGAGCGCTAAGAGGGTAATAGTGGAAAAAGGAATATATTCAAATATAAACTACACAGTATCATTCTGTGAAAATTCTTTCTGTTCTGTGCATTCAATTAACAGAGTTGAACATTACTTTTGATTGAGCCGTTCTGAAACACTCTTTCTGTAGAAACTGCAATTGGACATGCTAAGCGCTAAGAGGCCTACATTGGGAAAAAGAATATCTTCAAATAAAAACTACACAGATGCATTCTGTGAAACTTATTTCTCATCTGTAAATTCAGTTAACAGAGATAAAACATATTTTTGATTGAGCAGTTATGAAACACTCTTTCTGTAGAAAATGCAAGTGGAGATTCGGAGCGCTAAGAGGGTAATAGTGGAAAAAGGAATGTCTCCAAATATAAACTACACAGAATCATTCTGTGAAACTTCTTTCTGATCTGTGCATTCAGCTAACAGAGTTAAACCATACTTTTGATTGAGCAGATCTGAAGACTCTTTCTGTAGAAAATGCAACTGGACAATTGGTGCGCTAAGACAGTAATAGTGGAAAAAGGAATATATTCAAATATAAACTACACAGAAGCATTCTGTGAAACTTCTTTCTGATCTGAACATTCAGCTAACAGAGTTAAACCATACTTTTGATTGAGCAGTTTTGAAACACTCTGTCTGTAGAAAATGCAACTGGACATTCGTAGCGCTAAGTGGGTAATAGTGGAAAAAAGAATATGTTCAAATATAAACTACACAGAAGCATTGTATGAAACTTCTTTCTGTTCTGTGCATTCAACTAACAGAGTTGAACCTTACATTTGATTGAGCCTTTCTGAAACACTCTTTCTGTAGAAACTGCAATTGGACATTCTGAGCGCTAAGAGGTCTCTATTGGGAAAAATAATATCTTCAAATAAAAACTACACAGAAACATTGTGTGAAACTTATTTCTGATATGTTCATTAAGCTAACAGAGTTAAACCATACTTTTGATTGCGCAGTTCTGAACACTCTTTCTGTAGAAAATGCAAGTGGACATTCGGAGCGCTGAGAGGGTAATAGTGGGAAAAGGAATATATTCAAATATAAACTACACAGTAGCATTCTCTGAAAATTCTTTCTGTTCTGTGCATTCAACTAACAGAGTTGAACCTTACTTTTGATTGAGCCGTTCTGAAACACTCTTTCTGTACAAACTGCAATTGGACATGCTAAGCGCTAAGAGGCCTATATTGGGAAAAAGAATATCTTCAAATAAAAACTACACAGATGCATTCTGTGAAACTTATTTCTGATCTGTATATTCAGTTAACAGAGATAAAACATATTTTTGATTGAGCAGTTATGAAACACTCTTTCTGTAGAAAATGCAAGTGGAGATTCGGAGCGCTAAGAGGGTAATAGTGGAAAAAGGAATGTCTCCAAATATAAACTACACAGAATCATTCTGTGAAATTTCTTTCTGATCTGTGCATTCAGCTAACAGAGTTAAACCATAATATTGATTGAGCAGATCTGAAGACTCTTTCTGTAGAAAATGCAACTGGACATTTGGTGCGCTAAGACAGTAATAGTGGAAAAAGGAATATATTCAAATATAAACTACACAGAAGCATTCTGTGAAACTTCTTTCTGTTCTGAGCATTCAGCTAACAGAGTTAAACCATAGTTTTGATTGAGCAGTTTTGAAACACTCTGTCTGTAGAAAATGCAACTGGACATTTGTAGCGCTATGTGGGTAATACTGGAAAAAAGAATATGTTCAAATATAAACTACACAGAAGCATTGTATGAAACTTCTTTCTGTTCTGTGCATTCAACTAACAGAGTTGAACCTTACTTTTGATTGAGCCTTTCTGAAACACTCTTTCTGTAGAAACTGCAATTGGACATTCTGAGCGCTAAGAGGCCTCTATTGGGAAAAATAATATCTTCAAATAAAGACTACACAGAAGCGTTGTGTGAAACTTATTTCTGATATGTTCATTAAGCTAACAGAGTTAAACCATACTTTTGATTGTGCAGTTCTGAACACTCTTTCTGTAGAAAATGGAAGTGGACATTCGGAGCGCTAAGAGGGTAATAGTGGAAAAAGGAATATATTCAAATATAAACTACACAGTAGCATTCTGTGAAAATTCTTTCTGTTCTGTGCATTCAACTAACAGAGTTGAACATTACTTTTGATTGAGCCGTTCTGAAACACTCTTTCTGTAGAAACTGCAATTGGACATGCTAAGCGCTAAGAGGCCTACATTGGGAAAAAGAATATCTTCAAATAAAAACTACACAGATGCATTCTGTGAAACTTATTTCTGATCTGTAAATTCAGTTAACAGAGATAAAACATATTTTTGATTGAGCAGTTATGAAACACTCTTTTTGTAGAAAATGCAAATGGAGATTCGGAGCGCTAAGAGGGTAATAGTGGAAAAAGGAATGTCTTCAAATAAAAACTACACAGAATCATTCGGTGAAACTTCTTTCTGATCTGTGCATTCAGCAAACAGAGTTAAACCATACTTTTGATTGAGCAGATCTGAACACTCTTTCTGTAGAAAATGCAACTGGACATTTGGAGCGCTAAGAGCGTAGTAGTGGAAAAAGGAATATATTCAAATATAAACTACACATAAGCATTCTGTGAAACTTCTTTCTGATCTGAGCATTCAGCTAACAGAGTAAAACCATACTTTTGATTGAGCAGTTTTGAAACACTCTGTCTGTAGAAAATGCAACTGGACATTCGTAGCGCTAAGTGGGTAATAGTGGAAAAAAGAATATGCTCAAATATAAACTACACAGAAGCATTGTATGAAACTTCTTTCTTTTCTGTGCATTCAACTAACAGAGTTGAACCTTTCTTTTGATTGAGCCGTTCTGAAACACTCTTTGTGTAGAAACTGCAATTGGACATTCTGAGCGCTAAGAGGCCTATATTGGGAAAAAGAATGTCTACAAATAAAAACTACAGAGAAGAATTGTGTGAAACTTCTTTCTGTTCTGTTTGTTCAACTAAAAGAGTTGAACCTTAGTTTTGATTGAGCCGTTCTGAAACACTCTTTCTGTAGAAAATGCAAGTGGAGATTCGGAGCGCTAAGAGGGTAATAGTGGAAAAAGGAATGTCTCAAAATATAAACTACACAGAATCATTCTGTGAAACTTCTTTCTGATCTGTGCATTCAGCTAACAGAGTTAAACCATACTTTTGATTGAGCAGATCTGAACACTCTTTCTGTAGAAAATGCAACTGGACATTTGGAGCGCTAAGAGAGTAGTAGTGGAAAAAGGAATATATTCAAATATAAACTACACAGAAGCATTCTGTGAAACTTCTTTCTGATCTGAGCATTCAGCTAACAGAGTTAAACCATACTTTTGATTGAGCAGTTTTGAAACACTCTGTCTGTAGAAAATGCAACTGGACATTCGTAGCGCTAAGTGGGTAATAGTGGAAAAAAGAATATGTTGAAATATAAACTACACAGAAGCATTGTATGAAACTTCTTTCTGTTCTGTGCATTCAACTAACAGAGTTGAACCTTACTTTTGATTGAGCCTTTCTGAAACACTCTTTCTGTAGAAACTGCAATTGGACATTCTGAGCGCTAAGAGGCCTATATTGGGAAAAATAATATCTTCAAATAAAAACTACACAGAAGCATTGTGTGAAACTTATTTCTGATATGTTCATTAAGCTAACAGAGTTAAACCATACTTTTGATTGCGCAGTTCTGAACACTCTTTCTGTAGAAAATGCAAGTGGACATTCGGAGCGCTAAGAGGGTAATAGTGGAAAAAGGAATATATTCAAATATAAACTACACAGTACCATTCTGTGAAAATTCTTTCTGTTCTGTGCATTCAACTAACAGAGTTGAACCTTACTTTTGATTGAGCCGTTCTGAAACACTCTTTCTGTACAAACTGCAATTGGACATGCTAAGCGCTAAGAGGCCTACATTGGGAAAAAGAATATCTTCAAATAAAAACTACACAGATGCATTCTGTGAAACTTATTTCTGATCTGTAAATTCAGTTAACAGAGATAAAACATATTTTTGATTGAGCAGTTATGAAACACTCTTTTTGTAGAAAATGCAAGTGGAGATTCGCAGCGCTAAGAGGGTAATAGTGGAAGAAGGAATGTCTCCAAATATAAACTACACAGAATCATTCTGTGAAACTTCTTTCTGATCTGTGCATTCAGCTAACAGAGTTAAACCATACTTTTGATTGAGCAGATCTGAACACTCTTTCTGTAGAAAATGCAACTGGACATTTGGAGCGCTAAGAGAGTAGTAGTGGAAAAAGGAATATATTCAAATATAAACTACACAGAAGCATTCTGTGAAACTTCTTTCTGATCTGAGAATTCAGCTAACAGAGTTAAACCATACTTTTGATTGAGCAGTTTTGAAACACTCTGTCTGTAGAAAATGCAACTGGACATTCGTAGCGCTAAGTGGGTAATACTGGAAAAAAGAATATGTTCAAATATAAACTACACAGAAGCATTGTATGAAACTTCTTTCTGTTCTGTGCATTCAACTAACAGAGTTGAACCTTACTTTTGATTGAGCCTTTCTGAAACACTCTTTCTGTAGAAACTGCAATTGGACATTCTGAGCGCTAAGAGGTCTATACTGGGAAAAATAATATCTTCAAATAAAAACTACACAGAAGCGTTGTGTGAAACTTATTTCTGATATGTTCATTAAGCTAACAGAATTAAACCATACTTTTGATTGCGCAGTTCTGAACACTCTTTCTGTAGAAAATGCAAGTGGACATACGGAGCGCTAAGAGGGTAATAGTGGAAAAAGGAATATATTCAAATATAAACTACACAGTACCATTCTGTGAAAATTCTTTCTGTTCTGTGCATTCAACTAACGGAGTTGAACCTTAGTTTTGATTGAGCCGTTCTGAAACACTCTTTCTGTAGAAACTGCAATTGTACATGCTAAGCGCTAAGAGGCCTACATTGGGAAAAGGAATATCTTCAAATAAAAACTACACAGATGCATTCTGTGAAACTTATTTCTGATCTGTAAATTCAGTTAACAGAGATAAAACATATTTTTGATTGAGCAGTTATGAAACACTCTTTTTGTAGAAAATGCAAGTGGAGATTCGGAGCGCTAAGAGGGTAATAGTGGAAAAAGGAATGTCTTCAAATATAAACTACACAGAATCATTCGGTGAAACTTCTTTCTGATCTGTGCATTCAGCTAACAGAGTTAAACCATACTTTTGATTGAGCAGATCTGAACACTCTTTCTGTAGAAAATGCAACTGGACATTTGGAGCGCTAAGAGCGTAGTAGTGGAAAAAGGAATATATTCAAATATAAACTACACAGAAGCATTCCGTGAAACTTCTTTCTGATCTGAGCATTCAGCTAACAGAGGTAAACCATACTTTTGATTGAGCAGTTTTGAAACACTCTGTCTGTAGAAAATGCAACTGGACATTCGTAGCGCTAAGTGGGTAATAGTGGAAAAAAGAATATGTTCAAATATAAACTACACAGAAACATTGTATGAAACTTCTTTCTGTTCTGTGCATTCAACTAACAGAGTTGAACCTTACTTTTGATTGAGCCGTTCTGAAACACTCTTTCTGTAGAAACTGCAATTGGACATTCTGAGCGCTAAGAGGCCTATATTGGGAAAAAGAATGTCTACAAATAAAAACTACACAGAAGAATTGTGTGAAACTTCTTTCTGTTCTGTTTGTTCAACTAAAAGAGTTGAACCTTAGTTTTGATTGAGCCGTTCTGAAACACTCTTCCTGTAGAAAATGCAAGTGGAGATTCGGAGCGCTAAGAGGGTAATAGTGGAAAAAGGAATGTCTTCAAATATAAACTACACAGAATCATTCTGTGAAACTTCTTTCTGATCTGTGCATTCAGCTAACAGAGTTAAACCATACTTTTGATTGAGCAGATCTGAACACTCTTTCTGTAGAAAATGCAACTGGACATTTGGAGCGCTAAGAGAGTAGTAGTGGAAAAAGGAATATATTCAAATATAAACTACACAGAAGCATTCTGTGAAACTTCTTTCTGATCTGAGCATTCAGCTAACAGAGTTAAACCATACTTTTGATTGAGCAGTTTTGAAACACTCTGTCTGTAGAAAATGCAACTGGACATTCGTATCGCTAAGTGGGTAATAGTGGAAAAAAGAATATGTTCAAATATAAACTACACAGAAGCATTGTATGAAACTTCTTTCTGGTCTGTGCATTCAACTAACAGAGCTGAACCTTACTTTTGATTGAGCCTTTACTGAAACACTCTTTCTGTAGAAACTGCAATTGGACATTCTGAGCGCTAAGAGTCCTATATTGGGAAAAATAATATCTTCAAATAAAAACTACACAGAAGCATTGTGTGAAACTTATTTCTGATATGTTCATTAAGCTAACAGAGTTAAACCATACTTTTGATTGCGCAGTTCTGAACACTCTTTCTGTAGAAAATGCAAGTGGACATTCGGAGCGCTAAGAGGGTAATAGTGGAAAAAGGAATATATTCAAATATAAACTACACAGTAGCATTCTGTGAAAATTCTTTCTGTTCTGTACATTCAACCAACAGAGTTGAACCTTACTTTTGATTGAGCCGTTCTGAAACACTCTATCTGTAGAAACTGCAATTGGACATGCTAAGCGCTAAGAGGCCTACATTGGGAAAAAGAATATCTTCAAATAAAAACTACACAGATGCATTCTGTGAAACTTATTTCTGATCTGTATATTCAGTTAACAGAGATAAAACATATTTTTGATTGAGCAGTTATGAAACACTCTTTTTGTAGAAAATGCAAGTGGAGATTCGGAGCGCTAAGAGGGTAATAGTGGAAAAAGGAATGTCTTCAAATATAAACTACACAGAATCATTCGGTGAAACTTCTTTCTGATCTGTGCATTCAGCTAACAGAGTTAAACCATACTTTTGATTGAGCAGATCTGAACACTCTTTCTGTAGAAAATGCAACTGGACATTTGGAGCGCTAAGAGAGTAGTAGTGGAAAAAGGAATATATTCAAATATAAACTACACAGAAGCATTCTGTGAAACTAATTTCTGATCTGAGCATTCAGCTAACAGAGTTAAACCATACTTTTGATTGAGCAGTTTTGAAACACTCTGTCTGTAGAAAATGCAACTGGACATTCGTAGCGCTAAGTGGGTAATAGTGGAAAAAAGAATATGCTCAAATATAAACTACACAGAAGCATTGTATGAAACTTCTTTCTGTTCTGTGCATTCAACTAACAGAGTTGAACCTTACTTTTGATTGAGCCGTTCTGAAACACTCTTTCTGTAGAAACTGCAATTGGACATTCTGAGCGCTAAGAGGCCTATATTGGGAAAAAGAATGTCTACAAATAAAAACTACACAGAAGAATTGTGTGAACTACTTTCTGTTCTGTTTGTTCAACTAAAAGAGTTGAACCTTAGTTTTGATTGAGCCGTTCTGAAACACTCTTCCTGTAGAAAATGCAAGTGGATATTCGGAGCGCTAAGAGGGTAATAGTGGAAAAAGGAATGTCTTCAAATATAAACTACACAGAATCATTCTGTGAAACTTCTTTCTGATCTGTGCATTCAGCTAACAGAGTTAAACCATACTTTTGATTGAGCAGATCTGAACACTCTTTCTGTAGAAAATGCAACTGGACATTTGGAGCGCTAAGAGAGTAGTAGTGGAAAAAGGAATATATTCAAATATAAACTACACAGAAGCATTCTGTGAAACTTCTTTCTGATCTGAGCATTCAGCTAACAGAGTTAAACCATACTTTTGATTGAGCAGTTCTGAAACACTCTGTCTGTAGAAAATGCAACTGGACATTCGTATCGCTAACTGGGTTATAGTGGAAAAAAGAATATGTTCAAGTATAAACTACACAGAAGCATTGTATGAAACTTCTTTCTGGTCTGTGCATTCAACTAACAGAGTTGAACCTTACTTTTGATTGAGCCTTTACTGAAACACTCTTTCTGTAGAAACTGCAATTGGACATTCTGAGCGCTAAGAGTCCTGTATTGGGAAAAATAATATCTTCAAATAAAAACTACACAGAAGCATTTTGTGAAACTTATTTCTGATATGTTCATTAAGCTAACAGAGTTAAACCATACTTTTGATTGCGCAGTTCTGAACACTCTTTCGGTAGAAAATGCAAGTGGACATTCGGAGCGCTAAGAGGGTAATAGTGGAAAAAGGAATATATTCAAATATAAACTACACAGTAGCATTCTGTGAAAATTCTTTCTGTTCTGTACATTCAACCAACAGAGTTGAACCTTACTTTTGATTGAGCCGTTCTGAAACACTCTTTCTGTAGAAACTGCAATTGGACATGCTAACCGCTAAGAGGCCTACATTGGGAAAAAGAATATCTTCAAATAAAAACTACACAGATGCATTCTGTGAAACTTATTTCTGATCTGTAAATTCAGTTAACAGAGATAAAACATATTTTTGATTGAGCAGTTATGAAACACTCTTTTTGTAGAAAATGCAAGTGGAGATTCGGAGCGCTAAGAGGGTAATAGTGGAAAAAGGAATGTCTTCAAATATAAACTACACAGAATCATTCGGTGAAACTTCTTTCTGATCTGTGCATTCAGCTAACAGAGTTAAACCATACTTTTGATTGAGCAGATCTGAACACTCTTTCTGTAGAAAATGCAACTGGACATTTGGAGCGCTAAGAGCGTAGTAGTGGAAAAAGGAATATATTCAAATATAAACTACACAGAAGCATTCTGTGAAACTTCTTTCTGATCTGAGCATTCAGCTAACAGAGTTAAACCATACTTTTGATTGAGCAGTTTTGAAACACTCTGTCTGTAGAAAATGCAACTGGACATTCGTAGCGCTAAGTGGGTAATAGTGGAAAAAAGTATATGTTCAAATATAAACTACACAGAAACATTGTATGAAACTTCTTTCTGTTCTGTGCATTCAACTAACAGAGTTGAACCTTACTTTTGATTGAGCCGTTCTGAAACACTCTTTCTGTAGAAACTGCAATTGGACATTCTGAGCGCTAAGAGGCCTATATTGGGAAAAAGTATGTCTACAAATAAAAACTACACAGAAGAATTGTGTGAAACTTCTTTCTGTTCTGTTTGTTCAAGTAAAAGAGTTGAACCTTAGTTTTGATTGAGCCGTTCTGAAACACTCTTTCTGTAGAAAATGCAAGTGGAGATTCGGAGCGCTAAGAGGGTAATAGTGGAAAAAGGAATGTCTCCAAATATAAACTACACAGAATCATTCTGTGAAACTTCTTTCTGATCTGTGCATTCAGCTAACAGAGTTAAACCATACTTTTGATTGAGCAGATCTGAACACTCTTTCTGTAGAAAATGCAACTGGACATTTGGAGCGCTAAGAGAGTACTAGTGGAAAAGGAATATATTCAAATATAAACTACACAGAAGCATTCTGTGAAACTTCTTTCTGATCTGAGCATTCAGCTAACAGAGTTAAACCATACTTTTGATTGAGCAGTTTTGAAACACTCTGTCTGTAGAAAATGCAACTGGACATTCGTAGCGCTAAGTGGGTAATAGTGGAAAAAAGAATATGTTCAAATATAAACTACACAGAAGCATTGTATGAAACTTCTTTCTGTTCTGTGCATTCAACTAACAGAGTTGAACCTTACTTTTGATTGAGCCTTTCTGAAACACTCTTTCTGTAGAAACTGTAATTGGACATTCTGAGCGCTAAGAGGCCTCTATTGGGAAAAATAATATCTTCAAATAAAAACTACACAGAAGCATTGTGTGAAAATTATTTCTGATATGTTCATTAAGCTAACAGAGTTAAACCATACTTTTGATTGCGCAGTTCTGAACACTCTTTCTGTAGAAAATGCAAGTGGACATTCGGAGCGCTAAGAGGGTAATAGTGGAAAAAGGAATATATTCAAATAAAAACTACACAGTAGCATTCTGTGAAAATACTTTCTGTTCTGTACATTCAACCAACAGAGTTGAACCTTACTTTTGATTGAGCCGTTCTGAAACACTCTATCTGTAGAAACTGCAATTGGACATGCTAAGCGCTAAGAGGCCTACATTGGGAAAAAGAATATCTTCAAATAAAAACTACACAGATGCATTCTGTGAAACTTATTTCCGATCTGTATATTCAGTTAACAGAGATAAAACATATTTTTGATTGAGCAGTTATGAAACACTCTTTTTGTAGAAAATGCAAGTGGAGATTCGGAGCGCTAAGAGGGTAATAGTGGAAAAAGGAATGTCTTCAAATATAAACTACACAGAATCATTCGGTGAAACTTCTTTCTGATCTGTGCATTCAGCTAACAGAGTTAAACCATACTTTTGATTGAGCAGATCTGAACACTCTTTCTGTATAAAATGCAACTTGACATTTGGAGCGCTAAGAGCGTAGTAGTGGAAAAAGGAATATATTCAAATATAAACTACACAGAAGCATTCTGTGAAACTTATTTCTGATCTGAGCATTCAGCTAACAGAGTTAAACCATACTTTTGATTGAGCAGTTTTGAAACACTCTGTCTGTAGAAAATGCAACTGGACATTCGTAGCGCTAAGTGGGTAATAGTGGAAAAAAGAATAAGTTCAAATATAAACTACACAGAAGCATTGTATGAAACTTCTTTCTGTTCTGTGCATTCAACTAACAGAGTTGAACCTTACTTTTGATTGAGCCGTTCTGAAACACTCTTTCTGTAGAAACTGCAATTGGACATTCTGAGCGCTAAGAGGCCTATATTGGGAAAAAGAATGTCTACAAATAAAAACTACACAGAAGAATTGTGTGAAACTTCTTTCTGTTCTGTTTGTTCAACTAAAAGAGTTGAACCTTAGTTTTGATTGAGCCGTTCTGAAACACTCTTTCTGTAGAAAATGCAAGTGGAGATTCGGAGCGCTAAGAGGGTAAGAGTGGAAAAAGGAATGTCTCCATATATAAACTACACAGAATCATTCTGTGAAACTTCTTTCTGATCTGTGCATTCAGCTAACAGAGTTAAACCATACTTTGATTGAGCAGATCTGAACACTCTTTCTGTAGAAAATGCAACTGGACATTTGCAGCGCTAAGAGCGTAGTAGTGGAAAAAGGAATATATTCAAATATAAACTAAACAGAAGCATTCTGTGAAACTTCTTTCTGATCTGAGCATTCAGCTAACAGAGTTAAACCATATTTTTGATTGAGCAGTTTTGAAACACTCTGTCTGTAGAAAATGCAACTGGACATTCGTAGCGCTAAGTGGGTAATAGTGGAAAAAAGAATATGTTCAAATATAAACTACACAGAAGCATTGTATGAAACTTCTTTCTGTTCTGTGCATTCAACTAACAGAGTTGAACCTTACTTTTGATTGAGCCTTTCTGAAACACTCTTTCTGTAGAAACTGCAATTGGACATTCTGAGCGCTAAGAGGCCTATATTGGGAAAAATAATATCTTCAAATAAAAACTACACACAAGCATTGTGTGAAACTTATTTCTGATATGTTCATTAAGCTAACAGAGTTAAACCATACTTTTGATTGCGCAGTTCTGAACACTCTTTCTGTAGAAAATGCAAGTGGACATTCGGAGCGCTAAGAGGGTAATAGTGGAAAAAGGAATATATTCAAATATAAACTACACAGTAGCATTCTGTGAAAATTCTTTCTGTTCTGTACATTCAACCAACAGAGTTGAACCTTACTTTTGATTGAGCCGTTCTGAAACACTCTATCTGTAGAAACTGCAATTGGACATGCTAAGCGCTAAGAGGCCTACATTGGGAAAAAGAATATCTTCAAATAAAAACTACACAGATGCATTCTGTGAAACTTATTTCTGTTCTGTTTGTTCAACTAAAAGAGTTGAACCTTAGTTTTGATTGAGCCTTTATGAAACACTCTTTCTGTAGAAACTGCCATTGGACATTCTGAGCGCTAAGAGGCCTATATTGGGAAAAATAATATCTTCAAATAAAAACTACACAGAAGCATTGTGTGAAACTTATTTCTGATATGTTCATTAAGCTAACAGAGTTAAACCATACTTTTGATTGCGCAGTTCTGAACACTCTTTCTGTAGAAAATGCAAGTGGACATTCGGAGCGCTAAGAGTGTAATAGTGGAAAAAGGAATATATTCAAATATAAACTACACAGTAGCATTCTGTGAAAATTCTTTCTGTTCTGTGCATTCAACTAACAGAGTTGAACCTGACTTTTGATTGAGCCATTCTGAAACACTCTTTCTGTAGAAACAGCAATTGGACATGCTAAGCGCTAAGAGGCCTACATTGGGAAAAAGAATATCTTCAAATAAAAACTACACAGATGCATTCTGTGAAACTTATTTCTGATCTGTAAATTCAGTTAACAGAGATAAAACATATTTTTGATTGAGCAGTTATGAAACACTCTTTTTGTAGAAAATGCAAGTGGAGATTCGGAGCGCTAAGAGGGTAATAGTGGAAAAAGGAATGTCTTCAAATATAAACTACACAGAATCATTCGGTGAAACTTCTTTCTGATCTGTGCATTCAGCTAACAGAGTTAAACCATACTTTTGATTGAGCAGATCTGAACACTCTTTCTGTAGAAAATGCAACTGGACATTTGGAGCGCTAAGAGCGTAGTAGTGGAAAAAGGAATATATTCAAATATAAACTACACAGAAGCATTCTGTGAAACTTCTTTCTGATCTGAGCATTCAGCTAACAGATTTAAACCATACTTTTGATTGAGCAGTTTTGAAACACTCTGTCTGTAGGAAATGCAACTGGACATTCGTAGCGCTAAGTGGGTAATAGTGGAAAAAAGAATATGTTCAAATATAAACTACACAGAAGCATTGTATGAAACTACTTTCTGTTCTGTGCATTCAACTAACAGAATTGAACCTTACTTTTGATTGAGCCGTTCTGAAACACTCTTTCTGTAGAAATTGCAATTGGACATTCTGAGCGCTAAGAGGCCTATATTGGGAAAAAGAATGTCTACAAATAAAAACTACACAGAAGAATTGTGTGAAAATTCTTTCTGTTCTGTTTGTTCAACTAAAAGAGTTGAACCTTAGTTTTGATTGAGCCGTTCTGAAACACTCTTTCTGTAGAAAATGCAAGTGGAGATTCGGAGAGGTAAGAGTGTAATAGTGGAAAAAGGAATGTCTCCAAATATAAACTACACAGAATCATTCTGTGAAACTTCTTTCTGATCTGTGCATTCAGCTAACAGAGTTAAACCATACTTTTGATTGAGCAGATCTGAACACTCTTTCTGTAGAAAATGCAACTGGACATTTGGAGCGCTAAGAGCGTAGTAGTGGAAAAAGGAATATATTCATATATAAACTACACAGAAGCATTCTGTGAAACTTCTTTCTGATCTGAGCATTCAGCTAACAGAGTTAAACCATACTTTTGATTGAGCAGTTTTGAAACACTCTGTCTGTAGGAAATGCAACTGGACATTCGTAGCGCTAAGTGGGTAATAGTGGAAAAAAGAATATGTTCAAATATAAACTACACAGAAGCATTGTATGAAACTTCTTTCTGTTCTGTGCATTCAACTAACAGAGTTGAACCTTACTTTTGATTGAGCCTTTCTGAAACTCTCTTTCTGTAGAAACTGCAATTGGACATTCTGAGCGCTAAGAGGCCTATATTGGGAAAAATAATATCTTCAAATAAAAACTACACAGAAGCATTGTGTGAAACTTATTTCTGATATGTTCATTAAGCTAACAGAATTAAACCATACATTTGATTGCGCAGTTCTGAACACTCTTTCTGTAGAAAATGCAAGTGGACATTCGGAGCGCTAAGAGGGTAATAGTGGAAAAAGGAATATATTCAAATATAAACTACACAGTAGCATTCTGTGAAAATTCTTTCTGTTCTGTACATTCAACCAACAGAGTTGAACCTTACTTTTGATTGAGCCGTTCTGAAACACTCTATCTGTAGAAACTGCAATTGGACATGCTAAGCGCTAAGAGGCCTACATTGGGAAAAAGAATATCTTCAAATAAAAACTACACAGATGCATTCTGTGAAACTTATTTCTGTTCTGTTTGTTCAACTAAAAGAGTTGAACCTTAGTTTTGATTGAGCCGTTCTGAAACACTCTTTCTGTAGAAAATGCAAGTGGAGATTCGGAGCGCTAAGAGGGTAATAGTGGAAAAAGGAATGTCCCCAAATATAAACTACACAGAATCATTCTGTGAAACTTCTTTCTGATCTGTGCATTCAGCTAACAGAGTTAAACCATACTTTTGATTGAGCAGATCTGAACACTCTTTCTGTAGAAAATGCAACTGGACATTTGGAGCGCTAAGAAAGTAGTAGTGGAAAAAGGAATATATTCAAATATAAACTACACAGAAGCATTCTGTGAAACTTCTTTCTGATCTGAGCATTCAGCTAACAGAGTTAAACCATACTTTTGATTGAGCAGTTTTGAAACAATCTGTCTGTAGAAAATGCAACTGGACATTCGTAGCGCTAAGTGGGTAATAGTGGAAAAAAGAATATGTTCAAATATAAACTACACAGAAGCATTGTATGAAACTTCTTTCTGTTCTGTGCATTCAACTAACAGAGTTGAACCTTACATTTGATTGCGCCTTTCTGAAACACTCTTTCTGTAGAAACTGCCATTGGACATTCTGAGCGCTAAGAGGCCTATATTGGGAAAAATAATATCTTCAAATAAAAACTACACAGAAGCATTGTGTGAAACTTATTTCTGATATGTTCATTAAGCTATCAGAGTTAAACCATACTTTTGATTGCGCAGTTCTGAACACTCTTTCTGTAGAAAATGCAAGTGGACATTCGGAGCGCTAAGAGGGTAATAGTGGAAAAAGGAATATATTCAAATATAAACTACACAGTAGCATTCTGTGAAAATTCTTTCTGTTCTGTACATTCAACCAACAGAGTTGAACCTTACTTTTGATTGAGCCGTTCTGAAACACTCTATCTGTAGAAACTGCAATTGGACATGCTAAGCGCTAAGAGGCCTACATTGGGAAAAAGAATATCTTCAAATAAAAACTACACAGATGCATTCTGTGAAACTTATTTCTGTTCTGTTTGTTCAACTAAAAGAGTTGAACCTTAGTTTTGATTGAGCCGTTATGAAACACTCTTTCTGTAGAAAATGCAAGTGGAGATTCGGAGCGCTAAGAGGGTAATAGTGGAAAAAGGAATGTCTCCAAATATAAACTACACAGAATCATTCTGTGAAACTTCTTTCTGATCTGTGCATTCAGCTAACAGAGTTAAACCATACTTTTGATTGAGCAGATCTGAACACTCTTTCTGTAGAAAATGCAACTGGACATTTGGAGCACTAAGAGAGTAGTAGTGGAAAAAGGAATATAATCAAATATAAACTACACAGAAACATTCTGTGAAACTTCTTTCTGATCTGAGCATTCAGCTAACAGAGTTAAACCATACTTTTGATTGAGCGGTTTTGAAACACTCTGTCTGTAGAAAATGCAACTGGACATTCGTAGCGCTAAGTGGGTAATAGTGGAAAAAAGAATATGTTCAAATATAAACCACACAGAAGCGTTGTATGAAACTTCTTTCTGTTCTGTGCATTCAACTAACAGAGTTGAACCTTACTTTTGATTGAGCCTTTCTGAAACACTCTTTCTGTAGAAACTGCCATTGGACATTCTGAGCGCTAAGAGGCCTATATTGGGAAAAATAATATCTTCAAATAAAAACTACACAGAAGCATTGTGTGAAAGTTATTTCTGATATGTTCATTAAGCTAACAGAGTTAAACCATACTTTTGATTGCGCAGTTCTGAACACTCTTTCTGTAGAAAATGCAAGTGGACATTCGGAGCGCTAAGAGGGTAATAGTGGAAAAAGGTATATATTCAAATATAAACTACACAGTAGCATTCTGTGAAAATTCTTTCTGTTCTGTGCATTCAACTAACAGAGTTGAACCTGACTTTTGATTGAGCCGTTCTGAAACACTCTTTCTGTAGAAACAGCAATTGGACATGCTAAGCGCTAAGAGGCCTACATTGGGAAAAAGAATATCTTCAAATAAAAACTACACAGATGCATACTGTGAAACTTATTTCTGATCTGTAAATTCAGTTAACAGAGATAAAACATATTTTTGATTGAGCAGTTATGAAACACTCTTTTTGTAGAAAATGCAAGTGGAGATTCGGAGCGCTAAGAAGGTAATAGTGGAAAAAGGAATGTCTTCAAATATAAACTACACAGAATCATTCGGTGAAACTTCTTTCTGATCTGTGCATTCAGCTAACAGAGTTAAACCATACTTTTGATTGAGCAGATCTGAACACTCTTTCTGTAGAAAATGCAACTGGACATTTGGAGCGCTAAGAGCGTAGTAGTGGAAAAAGGAATATATTCAAATATAAACTACACAGAAGCATTCTGTGAAACTTCTTTCTGATCTGAGCATTCAGCTAACAGATTTAAACCATACTTTTGATTGAGCAGTTTTGAAACACTCTGTCTGTAGGAAATGCAACTGGACATTCGTAGCGCTAAGTGGGTAATAGTGGAAAAAAGAATATGTTCAAATATAAACTACACAGAAGCATTGTATGAAACTACTTTCTGTTCTGTGCATTCAACTAACAGAATTGAACCTTACTTTTGATTGAGCCGTTCTGAAACACTCTTTCTGTAGAAATTGCAATTGGACATTCTGAGCGCTAAGAGGCCTATATTGGGAAAAAGAATGTCTACAAATAAAAACTACACAGAAGAATTGTGTGAAAATTCTTTCTGTTCTGTTTGTTCAACTAAAAGAGTTGAACCTTAGTTTTGATTGAGCCGTTCTGAAACACTCTTTCTGTAGAAAATGCAAGTGGAGATTCGGAGAGGTAAGAGTGTAATAGTGGAAAAAGGAATGTCTCCAAATATAAACTACACAGAATCATTCTGTGAAACTTCTTTCTGATCTGTGCATTCAGCTAACAGAGTTAAACCATACTTTTGATTGAGCAGATCTGAACACTCTTTCTGTAGAAAATGCAACTGGACATTTGGAGCGCTAAGAGCGTAGTAGTGGAAAAAGGAATATATTCATATATAAACTACACAGAAGCATTCTGTGAAACTTCTTTCTGATCTGAGCATTCAGCTAACAGAGTTAAACCATACTTTTGATTGAGCAGTTTTGAAACACTCTGTCTGTAGGAAATGCAACTGGACATTCGTAGCGCTAAGTGGGTAATAGTGGAAAAAAGAATATGTTCAAATATAAACTACACAGAAGCATTGTATGAAACTTCTTTCTGTTCTGTGCATTCAACTAACAGAGTTGAACCTTACTTTTGATTGAGCCTTTCTGAAACTCTCTTTCTGTAGAAACTGCAATTGGACATTCTGAGCGCTAAGAGGCCTATATTGGGAAAAATAATATCTTCAAATAAAAACTACACAGAAGCATTGTGTGAAACTTATTTCTGATATGTTCATTAAGCTAACAGAGTTAAACCATACATTTGATTGCGCAGTTCTGAACACTCTTTCTGTAGAAAATGCAAGTGGACATTCGGAGCGCTAAGAGGGTAATAGTGGAAAAAGGAATATATTCAAATATAAACTACACAGTAGCATTCTGTGAAAATTCTTTCTGTTCTGTACATTCAACCAACAGAGTTGAACCTTACTTTTGATTGAGCCGTTCTGAAACACTCTATCTGTAGAAACTGCAATTGGACATGCTAAGCGCTAAGAGGCCTACATTGGGAAAAAGAATATCTTCAAATAAAAACTACACAGATGCATTCTGTGAAACTTATTTCTGTTCTGTTTGTTCAACTAAAAGAGTTGAACCTTAGTTTTGATTGAGCCGTTCTGAAACACTCTTTCTGTAGAAAATGCAAGTGGAGATTCGGAGCGCTAAGAGGGTAATAGTGGAAAAAGGAATGTCCCCAAATATAAACTACACAGAATCATTCTGTGAAACTTCTTTCTGATCTGTGCATTCAGCTAACAGAGTTAAACCATACTTTTGATTGAGCAGATCTGAACACTCTTTCTGTAGAAAATGCAACTGGACATTTGGAGCGCTAAGAGAGTAGTAGTGGAAAAAGGAATATATTCAAATATAAACTACACAGAAGCATTCTGTGAAACTTCTTTCTGATCTGAGCATTCAGCTAACAGAGTTAAACCATACTTTTGATTGAGCAGTTTTGAAACAATCTGTCTGTAGAAAATGCAACTGGACATTCGTAGCGCTAAGTGGGTAATAGTGGAAAAAAGAATATGTTCAAATATAAACTACACAGAAGCATTGTATGAAACTTCTTTCTGTTCTGTGCATTCAACTAACAGAGTTGAACCTTACATTTGATTGCGCCTTTCTGAAACACTCTTTCTGTAGAAACTGCCATTGGACATTCTGAGCGCTAAGAGGCCTATATTGGGAAAAATAATATCTTCAAATAAAAACTACACAGAAGCATTGTGTGAAAGTTATTTCTGATATGTTCATTAAGCTAACAGAGTTAAACCATACTTTTGATTGCGCAGTTCTGAACACTCTTTCTGTAGAAAATGCAAGTGGACATTCGGAGCGCTAAGAGGGTAATAGTGGAAAAAGGTATATATTCAAATATAAACTACACAGTAGCATTCTGTGAAAATTCTTTCTGTTCTGTGCATTCAACTAACAGAGTTGAACCTGACTTTTGATTGAGCCGTTCTGAAACACTCTTTCTGTAGAAACAGCAATTGGACATGCTAAGCGCTAAGAGGCCTACATTGGGAAAAAGAATATCTTCAAATAAAAACTACACAGATGCATACTGTGAAACTTATTTCTGATCTGTAAATTCAGTTAACAGAGATAAAACATATTTTTGATTGAGCAGTTATGAAACACTCTTTTTGTAGAAAATGCAAGTGGAGATTCGGAGCGCTAAGAAGGTAATAGTGGAAAAAGGAATGTCTTCAAATATAAACTACACAGAATCATTCGGTGAAACTTCTTTCTGATCTGTGCATTCAGCTAACAGAGTTAAACCATACTTTTGATTGAGCAGATCTGAACACTCTTTCTGTAGAAAATGCAACTGGACATTTGGAGCGCTAAGAGCGTAGTAGTGGAAAAAGGAATATATTCAAATATAAACTACACAGAAGCATTCTGTGAAACTTCTTTCTGATCTGAGCATTCAGCTAACAGATTTAAACCATACTTTTGATTGAGCAGTTTTGAAACACTCTGTCTGTAGGAAATGCAACTGGACATTCGTAGCGCTAAGTGGGTAATAGTGGAAAAAAGAATATGTTCAAATATAAACTACACAGAAGCATTGTATGAAACTACTTTCTGTTCTGTGCATTCAACTAACAGAATTGAACCTTACTTTTGATTGAGCCGTTCTGAAACACTCTTTCTGTAGAAATTGCAATTGGACATTCTGAGCGCTAAGAGGCCTATATTGGGAAAAAGAATGTCTACAAATAAAAACTACACAGAAGAATTGTGTGAAAATTCTTTCTGTTCTGTTTGTTCAACTAAAAGAGTTGAACCTTAGTTTTGATTGAGCCGTTCTGAAACACTCTTTCTGTAGAAAATGCAAGTGGAGATTCGGAGAGGTAAGAGTGTAATAGTGGAAAAAGGAATGTCTCCAAATATAAACTACACAGAATCATTCTGTGAAACTTCTTTCTGATCTGTGCATTCAGCTAACAGAGTTAAACCATACTTTTGATTGAGCAGATCTGAACACTCTTTCTGTAGAAAATGCAACTGGACATTTGGAGCGCTAAGAGCGTAGTAGTGGAAAAAGGAATATATTCATATATAAACTACACAGAAGCATTCTGTGAAACTTCTTTCTGATCTGAGCATTCAGCTAACAGAGTTAAACCATACTTTTGATTGAGCAGTTTTGAAACACTCTGTCTGTAGGAAATGCAACTGGACATTCGTAGCGCTAAGTGGGTAATAGTGGAAAAAAGAATATGTTCAAATATAAACTACACAGAAGCATTGTATGAAACTTCTTTCTGTTCTGTGCATTCAACTAACAGAGTTGAACCTTACTTTTGATTGAGCCTTTCTGAAACTCTCTTTCTGTAGAAACTGCAATTGGACATTCTGAGCGCTAAGAGGCCTATATTGGGAAAAATAATATCTTCAAATAAAAACTACACAGAAGCATTGTGTGAAACTTATTTCTGATATGTTCATTAAGCTAACAGAGTTAAACCATACATTTGATTGCGCAGTTCTGAACACTCTTTCTGTAGAAAATGCAAGTGGACATTCGGAGCGCTAAGAGGGTAATAGTGGAAAAAGGAATATATTCAAATATAAACTACACAGTAGCATTCTGTGAAAATTCTTTCTGTTCTGTACATTCAACCAACAGAGTTGAACCTTACTTTTGATTGAGCCGTTCTGAAACACTCTATCTGTAGAAACTGCAATTGGACATGCTAAGCGCTAAGAGGCCTACATTGGGAAAAAGAATATCTTCAAATAAAAACTACACAGATGCATTCTGTGAAACTTATTTCTGTTCTGTTTGTTCAACTAAAAGAGTTGAACCTTAGTTTTGATTGAGCCGTTCTGAAACACTCTTTCTGTAGAAAATGCAAGTGGAGATTCGGAGCGCTAAGAGGGTAATAGTGGAAAAAGGAATGTCCCCAAATATAAACTACACAGAATCATTCTGTGAAACTTCTTTCTGATCTGTGCATTCAGCTAACAGAGTTAAACCATACTTTTGATTGAGCAGATCTGAACACTCTTTCTGTAGAAAATGCAACTGGACATTTGGAGCGCTAAGAGAGTAGTAGTGGAAAAAGGAATATATTCAAATATAAACTACACAGAAGCATTCTGTGAAACTTCTTTCTGATCTGAGCATTCAGCTAACAGAGTTAAACCATACTTTTGATTGAGCAGTTTTGAAACAATCTGTCTGTAGAAAATGCAACTGGACATTCGTAGCGCTAAGTGGGTAATAGTGGAAAAAAGAATATGTTCAAATATAAACTACACAGAAGCATTGTATGAAACTTCTTTCTGTTCTGTGCATTCAACTAACAGAGTTGAACCTTACATTTGATTGCGCCTTTCTGAAACACTCTTTCTGTAGAAACTGCCATTGGACATTCTGAGCGCTAAGAGGCCTATATTGGGAAAAATAATATCTTCAAATAAAAACTACACAGAAGCATTGTGTGAAACTTATTTCTGATATGTTCATTAAGCTAACAGAGTTAAACCATACTTTTGATTGCGCAGTTCTGAACACTCTTTCTGTAGAAAATGCAAGTGGACATTCGGAGCGCTAAGAGGGTAATAGTGGAAAAAGGAATATATTCAAATATAAACTACACAGTAGCATTCTGTGAAAATTCTTTCTGTTCTGTACATTCAACCAACAGAGTTGAACCTTACTTTTGATTGAGCCGTTCTGAAACACTCTATCTGTAGAAACTGCAATTGGACATGCTAAGCGCTAAGAGGCCTACATTGGGAAAAAGAATATCTTCAAATAAAAACTACACAGATGCATTCTGTGAAACTTATTTCTGTTCTGTTTGTTCAACTAAAAGAGTTGAACCTTAGTTTTGATTGAGCCGTTATGAAACACTCTTTCTGTAGAAAATGCAAGTGGAGATTCGGAGCGCTAAGAGGGTAATAGTGGAAAAAGGAATGTCTCCAAATATAAACTACACAGAATCATTCTGTGAAACTTCTTTCTGATCTGTGCATTCAGCTAACAGAGTTAAACCATACTTTTGATTGAGCAGATCTGAACACTCTTTCTGTAGAAAATGCAACTGGACATTTGGAGCACTAAGAGAGTAGTAGTGGAAAAAGGAATATAATCAAATATAAACTACACAGAAACATTCTGTGAAACTTCTTTCTGATCTGAGCATTCAGCTAACAGAGTTAAACCATACTTTTGATTGAGCGGTTTTGAAACACTCTGTCTGTAGAAAATGCAACTGGACATTCGTAGCGCTAAGTGGGTAATAGTGGAAAAAAGAATATGTTCAAATATAAACCACACAGAAGCGTTGTATGAAACTTCTTTCTGTTCTGTGCATTCAACTAACAGAGTTGAACCTTACTTTTGATTGAGCCTTTCTGAAACACTCTTTCTGTAGAAACTGCCATTGGACATTCTGAGCGCTAAGAGGCCTATATTGGGAAAAATAATATCTTCAAATAAAAACTACACAGAAGCATTGTGTGAAAGTTATTTCTGATATGTTCATTAAGCTAACAGAGTTAAACCATACTTTTGATTGCGCAGTTCTGAACACTCTTTCTGTAGAAAATGCAAGTGGACATTCGGAGCGCTAAGAGGGTAATAGTGGAAAAAGGTATATATTCAAATATAAACTACACAGTAGCATTCTGTGAAAATTCTTTCTGTTCTGTGCATTCAACTAACAGAGTTGAACCTGACTTTTGATTGAGCCGTTCTGAAACACTCTTTCTGTAGAAACAGCAATTGGACATGCTAAGCGCTAAGAGGCCTACATTGGGAAAAAGAATATCTTCAAATAAAAACTACACAGATGCATACTGTGAAACTTATTTCTGATCTGTAAATTCAGTTAACAGAGATAAAACATATTTTTGATTGAGCAGTTATGAAACACTCTTTTTGTAGAAAATGCAAGTTTAGATTCGGAGCGCTAAGAAGGTAATAGTGGAAAAAGGAATGTCTTCAAATATAAACTACACAGAATCATTCGGTGAAACTTCTTTCTGATCTGTGCATTCAGCTAACAGAGTTAAACCATACTTTTGATTGAGCAGATCTGAACACTCTTTCTGTAGAAAATGCAACTGGACATTTGGAGCGCTAAGAGCGTAGTAGTGGAAAAAGGAATATATTCAAATATAAACTACACAGAAGCATTCTGTGAAACTTCTTTCTGATCTGAGCATTCAGCTAACAGATTTAAACCATACTTTTGATTGAGCAGTTTTGAAACACTCTGTCTGTAGGAAATGCAACTGGACATTCGTAGCGCTAAGTGGGTAATAGTGGAAAAAAGAATATGTTCAAATATAAACTACACAGAAGCATTGTATGAAACTACTTTCTGTTCTGTGCATTCAACTAACAGAATTGAACCTTACTTTTGATTGAGCCGTTCTGAAACACTCTTTCTGTAGAAATTGCAATTGGACATTCTGAGCGCTAAGAGGCCTATATTGGGAAAAAGAATGTCTAAAAATAAAAACTACACAGAAGAATTGTGTGAAAATTCTTTCTGTTCTGTTTGTTCAACTAAAAGAGTTGAACCTTAGTTTTGATTGAGCCGTTCTGAAACACTCTTTCTGTAGAAAATGCAAGTGGAGATTCAGAGCGCTAAGAGGGTAATAGTGGAAAAAGGAATGTCTCCAAATATAAACTACACAGAATCATTCGGTGAAACTTCTTTCTGATCTGTGCATTCAGCTAACAGAGTTAAACCATACTTTTGATTGAGCAGATCTGAACACTCTTTCTGTAGAAAATGCAACTGGACATTTGGAGCGCTAAGAGAGTAGTAGTGGAAAAAGGAATATATTCAAATATAAACTACACAGAAGCATTCTGTGAAACTTCTTTCTGATTTGAGCATTCAGCTAACAGAGTTAAACCATACTTTTCATTGAGCAGTTTTGAAACACTCTGTCTGTAGAAAATGCAACTGGACATTCGTAGCGCTAAGTGGGTAATAGTGGAAAAAAGAATATGTTCAAATATAAACTACACAGAAGCATTGTATGAAACTTCTTTCTGTTCTGTGCATTCAACTAAAAGAGTTGAACCTTACTTTTGATTGAGCCTTTCTGAAAGACTCTTTCTGTAGAAACTGCAATTGGACATTCTGAGCGCTAAGAGGCCTCTATTGGGAAAAATAATATCTTCAAATAAAAACTACACAGAAGCATTGTGTGAAACTTATTTCTGATATGTTCATTAAGCTAACAGAGTTAAACCATACTTTTGATTGCGCAGTTCTGAACACTCTTTCTGTAGAAAATGCAAGTGGACATTCGGAGCGCTAAGAGGGTAATAGTGGAAAAAGGAATATATTCAAATATAAACTACACAGTAGCATTCTGTGAAAATTCTTTCTGTTCTGTGCATTCAACTAACAGAGTTGAACCTTACTTTTGATTGAGCCGTTCTGAAACACTCTTTCTGTAGAAACTGCAATTGGACATGCTGAGCGCTAAGAGGCCTACATTGGGAAAAAGAATATCTTCAAATAAAAACTACACAGATGCATTCTGTGAAACAATTTTCTGATCTGTAAATTCAGTTAACAGAGATAAAACATATTTTTGATTGAGCAGTTATGAAACACTCTTTTTGTAGAAAATGCAAGTGTAGATTCGGAGCGCTAAGTGGATAATAGTGGAAAAAGGAATGTCTTCAAATATAAACTACACAGAATCATTCGGTGAAACTTCTTTCTGATCTGTGCATTCAGCTAAAAGAGTTAAACCATACTTTTGATTGAGCAGATCTGAACACTCTTTCTGTAGAAAATGCAACTGGACATTTGGAGCGCTAAGAGCTTAGTAGTGGAAAAAGGAATATATTCAAATATAAACTACACAGAAGCATTCTGTGAAACTTCTTTGTGATCTGAGCATTCAGCTAACAGAGTTAAACCATACTTTTGATTGAGCAGTTTTGAAACACTCTGTCTGTAGAAAATGCAACTGGACATTCGTAGCGCTAAGTGGGTAATAGTGGAAAAAAGAATATGTTCAAATATAAACTACACAGAAGCATTGTATGAAAGTTCTTTCTGTTCTGTGCATTCAACTAACAGAGTTGAACCTTACTTTTGATTGAGCCGTTGTGAAACACTCTTTCTGTAGAAACTGCAATTGGACATTCTGAGCGCTAAGAGGCCTATATTGGGAAAAAGAATGTCTACAAATAAAAACTACACAGAAGAATTGTGTGAAACTTCTTTCTGTTCTGTTTGTTCAACTAAAAGATTTGAACCTTAGTTTTGATTGAGCAGTTCTGAAACACTCTTTCTGTAGAAAATGCAAGTGGAGATTCGGAGCGCTAAAAGGGTAATAGTGGAAAAAGGAATGTCTTCAAATATAAACTACACAGAATCATTCTGTGAAACATCTTTCTGATCTGTGCATTCAGCTAACAGAGTTAAACCATACTTTTGATTGAGCAGTTTTGTAACACTCTGTCTGTAGAAAATGCAACTGGACATTCGTAGCGCTAAGTGGGTAATAGTGGAAAAAAGAATATGATCAAATATAAACTACACAGAAGCATTGTATGAAACTTCTTTCTGTTCTGTGCATTCAACTAACAGAGTTGAACCTTACTTTTGATTGAGCCTTTCTGAAACACTCTTTCTGTAGAAACTGCAATTGGACATTCTGAGCGCTAAGAGGCCTCTATGGGAAAAATAATATCTTCAAATAAAAACTACACAGACGCATTGTGTGAATCTTATTTCTGATATGTTCATTAAGCTAACAGAGTTAAACTATACTTTTGATTGCGCAGTTCTGAACACTCTTTCTGTAGAAAATGCATGTGGACATTCGGAGCGCTGAGAGGGTAATAGTGGAAAAAGGAATATATTCAAATATAAACTACACAGTAGCATTCTGTGAAAATTCTTTCTGTTCTGTGCATTCAACTAACAGATTTGAACCTTACTTTTGATTGAGCCGTTCTGAAACACTCTTTCTGTAGAAACTGCAATTGGACATGCTAAGCGCTAAGAGGCCTACATTGGGAAAAAGAATATCTTCAAATAGAAACTACACAGATGCATTCTGTGAAACAATTTTCTGATATGTAAATTCAGTTAATAGAGATAAAACATATTTTTGATTGAGCAGTTATGAAACACTCTTTTTGTAGAAAATGCAAGTGGAGATTCGGAGCGCTAAGAGGGTAATAGTGGAAAAAGGAATGTCTTCAAATATAAACTACACAGAATCATTTGGTGAAACTTCTTTCTGATCTGTGCATTCAGCTAACAGAGTTAAACCATACTTTTGATTGAGCAGATCTGAACACTCTTTCTGTAGAAAATGCAACTGGACATTTGGAGCGCTAAGAGCGTAGTAGTGGAAAAAGGAATATATTCAAATATAAACTACACAGAAGCATTCTGTGAAACTTCTTTCTGATCTGAGCATTCAGCTAACAGAGTTAAAACATACTTTTGATTGAGCAGTTTTGAAACACTCTGTCTGTAGGAAATGCAACTGGACATTCGTAGCGCTAAGTGGGTAATAGTGGAAAAAAGAATATGTTCAAATATAAACTACACAGAAGCATTGTATGAAACTTCTTTCTGTTCTGTGCATTCAACTAACAGAGTTGAACCTTACTTTTGATTGAGCCTTTCTGAAACACTCTTTCTGTAGAAACTGCAATTGGACATTCTGAGCGCTAAGAGGCCTATATTGGGAAAAATAATATCTTCAAATAAAAACTACACAGAAGCATTGTGTGAAACTTATTTCTGATATGTTCATTAAGCTAACAGAGTTAAACCATAATTTTGATTGCGCAGTTCTGAACACCCTTTCTGTAGAAAATGCAAGTGGACATTCGGAGCGCTAAGAGGGTAATAGTGGAAAAAGGAATATATTCAAATATAAACTACACAGTAGCATTCTGTGAAAATTCTTTCTGTTCTGTACATTCAACCAACAGAGTTGAACCTTACTTTTGATTGAGCCGTTCTGAAACACTCTCTCTGTAGAAACTGCAATTGGACATGCTAAGCGCTAAGAGGCCTACATTGGGAAAAAGAATATCTTCAAATAAAAACTACACAGATGCATTCTGTGAAACTTATTTCTGATCAGTATATTCAGTTAACAGAGATAAAACATATTTTTGATTGAGCAGTTATGAAACACTCTTTTTGTAGAAAATGCAAGTGGAGATTCGGAGCGCTAAGAAGGTAATAGTGGAAAAAGGACTGTCTTCAAATATAAACTACACAGAATCATTCGGTGAAACTTCTTTCTGATCTGTGCATTCAGCTAACAGAGTTAAACCATACTTTTGATTGAGCAGATCTGAACACTCTTTCTGTAGATAATGCAACTGGACATTTGGAGCGCTAAGAGAGTAGTAGTGGAAAAAGGAATATATTCAAATATAAACTACACAGAAGCATTCTGTGAAACTTCTTTCTGATCTGAGCATTCAGCTAACAGAGTTAAACCATACTTTTGATTGAGCAGTTTTGAAACACTCTGTCTGTAGAAAATGCAACTGGACATTCGTAGCGCTAAGTGGGTAATAGTGGAAAAAAGAATACGTTCAAATATAAACTACACAGAAGCATTGTATGAAGCTTCTTTCTGTTCTGTGCATTCAACTAACAGAGTTGAACCTTACTTTTGATTGAGCCGTTCTGAAACACTCTTTCTGTAGAAACTGCAATAGGACATTCTGAGCGCTAAGGGGCCTATATTGGGAAAAAGAATGTCTACAAATAAAAACTACACAGAAGAATTGTGTGAAACTTCTTTCTGTTCTGTTTGTTCAACTAAAAGAGTTGAACCTTAGTTTTGATTGAGCCGTTCTGAAACACTCTTTCTGTAGAAAATGCAAGTGGAGATTCGGAGCGCTAAGAGGGTAATAGTGGAAAAAGGAATGTCTCCAAATATAAACTACACAGAATCATTCGGTGAAACTTCTTTCTGATCTGTGCATTCAGCTAACAGAGTTAAACCATACTTTTGATTGAGCAGATCTGAACACTCTTTCTGTAGAAAATGCAACTGCACATTTGGAGCGCTAAGAGAGTAGTAGTGGAAAAAGGAATATATTCAAATATAAACTACACAGAAGCATTCTGTGAAACTTCTTTCTGATCTGAGCATTCAGCTAACAGAGTTAAACCATACTTTTGATTGAGCAGTTTTGAAACACTCTGTCTGTAGAAAATGCAACTGGACATTCGTAGCGCTAAGTGGGTAATAGTGGAAAAAAGAATATGTTCAAATATAAACTACACAGAAGCATTGTATGAAACTTCTTTCTGTTCTGTGCATTCAACTAACAGAGTTGAACCTTACTTTTGATTGAGCCTTTCTGAAAGACTCTTTCTGTAGAAACTGCAATTGGACATTCTGAGCGCTAAGAGGCCTCTATTGGGAAAAATAATATCTTCAAATAAAAACTACACAGAAGCATTGTGTGAAACTTATTTCTGATATGTTCATTAAGCTAACAGAGTTAAACCATACTTTTGATTGCGCAGTTCTGAACACTCTTTCTGTAGAAAATGCAAGTGGACATTCGGAGCGCTAAGAGGGTAATAGTGGAAAAAGGAATATATTCAAATATAAACTACACAGTAGCATTCTGTGAAAATTCTTTCTGTTCTGTGCATTCAACTAACAGAGTTGAACCTTACTTTTGATTGAGCCGTTCTGAAACACTCTTTCTGTAGAAACTGCAATTGGACATGCTAAGCGCTAAGAGGCCTACATTGGGAAAAAGAATATCTTCAAATAGAAACTACACAGATGCATTCTGTGAAACAATTTTCTGATCTGTAAATTCAGTTAATAGAGATAAAACATATTTTTGATTGAGCAGTTATGAAACACTCTTTTTGTAGAAAATGCAAGTGGAGATTCGGAGCGCTAAGTGGGTAATAGTGGAAAAAGGAATGTCTTCAAACATAAACTACACAGAATCATTCGGTGAAACTTCCTTCTGATCTGTGCATTCAGCTAACAGAGTTAAACCATACTTTTGATTGAGCAGATCTGAACACTCTTTCTGTAGAAAATGCAACTGGACATTTGGAGCGCTAAGAGCGTAGTAGTGGAAAAAGGAATATATTCAAATAAAAACTACACAGAAGCATTCTGTGAAACTTCTTTCTGATCTGAGCATTCAGCTAACAGAGTTAAACCATACTTTGGATTGAGCAGATTTGAAACACTCTGTCTGTAGAAAATGCAACTGGACATTCGTAGCGCTAAGTGGGTAATAGTGGAAAAAAGAATACGTTCAAATATAAACTACACAGAAGCATTGTATGAAACTTCTTTCTGTTCTGTGCATTCAACTAACAGAGTTGAACCTTACTTTTGATTGAGCCGTTCTGAAACACTCTTTCTGTAGAAACTGCAATTGGACATTCTGAGCGCTAAGAGGCCTATATTGGGAAAAAGAATGTCTACAAATAAAAACTACACAGAAGAATTGTGTGAAACTTATTTCTGTTCTGTTTGTTCAACTAAAAGAGTTGAACGTTAGTTTTGATTGAGCCGTTCTGAAACACTCTTTCTGTAGAAAATGCAAGTGGAGATTCGGAGCGCTAAGAGGGTAATAGTGGAAAAAGGAATGTCTCCAAATATAAACTACACAGAATCATTCTGTGAAACTTCTTTCTGATCTGTGCATTCAGCTAACAGAGTTAAACCATACTTTTGATTGAGCAGATCTGAACACTCTTTCTGTAGAAAATGCAACTGGACATTTGGAGCGCTAAGAGAGTAGTAGTGGAAAAAGGAATATATTCAAATATAAACTACACAGAAGCATTCTGTGAAACTTCTTTCTGATCTGAGCATTCAGCTAACAGAGTTAAACCATACTTTTGATTGAGCAGTTTTGAAACACTCTGTCTGTAGAAAATGCAACTGTACATTCGTAGCGCTAAGTGGGTAATAGTGGAAAAAAGAATATGTTCAAATATAAACTACACAGAAGCATTGTATGAAACTTCTTTCTGTTCTGTGCATTCAACTAACAGAGTTGAACCTTACTTTTGATTGAGCCTTTCTGAAACACTCTTTCTGTAGAAACTGCAATTGGACATTCTGAGCGCTAAGAGTCCTATATTGGGAAAAATAATATCTTCAAATAAAAACTACACAGAAGCATTGTGTGAAACTTATTTCTGATATGTTCATTAAGCTAACAGAGTTAAACCATACTTTTGATTGCGCAGTTCTGAACACTCTTTCTGTAGAAAATGCAAATGGACATTCGGAG
Source organism: Symphalangus syndactylus (assembly GCF_028878055.3). Classification (NCBI taxonomy): domain Eukaryota; kingdom Metazoa; phylum Chordata; class Mammalia; order Primates; family Hylobatidae; genus Symphalangus; species Symphalangus syndactylus. The sequence continues at coordinate 3,744,883 of NC_072445.2, read as the reverse complement.
CGCTAAGGGGGTAATAGTGGAAAAAGGAATATATTCAAATATAAACTACACAGTAGCATTCTGTGAAAATTCTTTCTGTTCTGTGCATTCAACTAACAGAGTTGAACCTTACTTTTGATTGAGCCGTTCTGAAACACTCTTTCTGTAGAAACTGCAATTGGACATGCTAAGCGCTAAGAGGCCTACATTGGGAAAAAGAATATCTTCAAATAAATACTACACAGATGCATTCTGTGAAACTTATTTCTGATCTGTAAATTCAGTTAACAGAGATAAAACATATTTTTGATTGAGCAGTTACGAAACACTCTTTTTGTAGAAAATGCAAGTGGAGATTCGGAGCGCTAAGAGGGTAATAGTGGAAAAAGGAATGTCTTCAAATATAAACTACACAGAATCATTCGGTGAAACTTCTTTCTGATCTGTGCATTCAGCTAACAGAGTTAAACCATACTTTTGATTGAGCAGATCTGAACACAATTTTTGTAGAAAATGCAACTGGACATTTGGAGCGCTAAGAGCGTAGTAGTGGAAAAAGGAATATATTCAAATATAAACTACACAGAAGCATTCTGTGAAACTTCTTTCTGATCTGAGCATTCAGCTAACAGAGTTAAACCATACTTTGGATTGAGCAGTTTTGAAACACTCTGTCTGTAGAAAATGCAACTGGACATTCGTAGCGCTAAGTGGGTAATAGTGGAAAAAAGAATATGTTCAAATATAAACTACACAGAAGCATTGTATGAAACCTATTTCTGTTCTGTGCATTCAACTAACAGAGTTGAACCTTACTTTTGATTGAGCCGTTCTGAAACACTCTTTCTGTAGAAACTGCAATTGGACATTCTGAGCGCTAAGAGGCCTCTATTGGGAAAAATAATATCTTCAAATAAAAACTACACAGAAACATTGTGTGAAACTTTTTTCTGATATGTTCATTAAGCTAACAGAGTTAAACCATACTTTTGATTGCGCAGTTCTGAACACTCTTTCTGTAGAAAATGCAAGTGGACATTCGGAGCGCTAAGAGGGTAATAGTGGAAAAAGGAATATATTCAAATATAAACTACACAGTAGCATTCTGTGAAAATTCTTTCTGTTCTGTGCATTCAACTAACAGAGTTGAAACTTACTTTTGATTGAGCCGTTCTGAAACACTCTTTCTGTAGAAACTGCAATTGGACATGTTAAGCGCTAAGAGGCCTACATTGGGAAAATGAATATCTTCAAATAAAAACTACACAGATGCATTCTGTGAAACTTATTTCTGATCTGTAAATTCAGTTAACAGAGATAAAACATATTTTTGATTGAGCAGTTATGAAACACTCTTTTTGTAGAAAATGCAAGTGGAGATTCGGAGCGCTAAGAGGGTAATAGTGGAAAAAGGAATGTCTTCAAATATAAACTACACAGAATCAATCGGTGAAACATCTTTCTGATCTGTGCATTCAGCTAACAGAGTTAAACCATACTTTTGATTGAGCAGATCTGAACACTCTTACTGTAGAAAATGCAACTGGACATTTGGAGCGCTAAGAGCGTAGTAGTGGAAAAAGGAATATATTCAAATATAAACTACACAGAAGCATTCTGTGAAACTTCTTTCTGAGCTGAGCATTCAGCTAACAGAGTTAAACCATACTTTTGATTGAGCAGTTTTGAAACACTCTGTCTGTAGAAAATGCAACTGGACATTCGTAGCGCTAAGTGGGTAATAGTGGAAAAAAGAATACGTTCAAATATAAACTACACAGAAGCATTGTATGAAGCTTCTTTCTGTTCTGTGCATTCAACTAACAGAGTTGAACCTTACTTTTGATTGAGCCGTTCTGAAACACTCTTTCTGTAGAAACTGCAATAGGACATTCTGAGCGCTAAGGGGCCTATATTGGGAAAAAGAATGTCTACAAATAAAAACTACACAGAAGAATTGTGTGAAACTTCTTTCTGTTCTGTTTGTTCAACTAAATGAGTTGAACCTTAGTTTTGATTGAGCCGTTCTGAAACACTCTTTCTGTAGAAAATGCAAGTGGAGATTCGGAGCGCTAAGAGGGTAATAGTGGAAAAAGGAATGTCTCCAAATATAAACTACACAGAATCATTCTGTGAAACTTCTTTCTGATCTGTGCATTCAGCTAACAGAGTTAAACCATACTTTTGATTGAGCAGATCTGAACACTCTTTCTGTAGAAAATGCAACTGGACATTTGGAGCGCTAATAGAGTAGTAGTGGAAAAAGGAATATATTCAAATATAAACTACACAGAAGCATTCTGTGAAACTGCTTTCTGATCTGAGCATTCAGCTAACAGAGTTAAACCATACTTTTGATTGAGCAGTTTTGAAACACTCTGTCTGTAGAAAATGCAACTGGACATTCATAGCGCTAAGTGGGTAATAGTGGAAAAAAGAATATGTTCAAATATAAACTACACAGAAGCATTGTATGAAACTACTTTCTGTTCTGTGCATTCAACTAACAGAGTTGAAACTTACTTTTGATTGAGCCTTTCTGAAACACTCTTTCTGTAGAAACTGCAATTGGACATTCTGAGCGCTAAGAGTCCTATATTGGGAAAAATAATATCTTCAAATAAAAACTACACAGAAGCATTGTGTGAAACTTATTTCTGATATGTTCATTAAGCTAACAGAGTTAAACCATACTTTTGATTGCGCAGTTCTGAACACTCTTTCTGTAGAAAATGCAAGTGGACATTCGGAGCCCTAAGGGGGTAATAGTGGAAAAAGGAATATATTCAAATATAAACTACACAGTAGCATTCTGTGAAAATTCTTTCTGTTCTGTGCATTCAACTAACAGAGTTGAACCTTACTTTTGATTGAGCCGTTCTGAAACACTCTTTCTTTAGAAACTGCAGTTGGACATGCTAAGCGCTAAGAGGCCTACATTGGGAAAAATAATATCTTCAAATAAAAACTACACAGATGCATTCTGTGAAACTTATTTCTGATCTGTAAATTCAGTTAACAGAGATAAAACATATTTTTGATTGAGCAGTTACGAAACACTCTTTTTGTAGAAAATGCAAGTGGAGATTCGGAGCGCTAAGAGGGTAATAGTGGAAAAAGGAATGTCTTCAAATATAAACTACACAGAATCATTCGGTGAAACTTCTTTCTGATCTGTGCATTCAGCTAACAGAGTTAAACCATACTTTTGATTGCGCAGTTCTGAACACTCTTTCTGTAGAAAATGCAAGTGGACATTCGGAGCGCTAAGGGGGTAATAGTGGAAAAAGGAATATATTCAAATATAAACTACACAGTAGCATTCTGTGAAAATTCTTTCTGTTCTGTGCATTCAACTAACAGAGCTGAACCTTACTTTTGATTGAGCCGTTCTGAAACACTCTTTCTGTAGAAACTGCAATTGGACATGCTAAGCGCTAAGAGGCCTACATTGGGAAAAAGAATATCTTCAAATAAAAACTACACAGATGCATTCTGTGAAACTTATTTCTGATCTGTAAATTCAGTTAACAGAGATAAAACATATTTTTGATTGAGCAGTTATGAAACACTCTTTTTGTAGAAAATGCAAGTGGAGATTCGGAGCGCTAAGAGGGTAATAGTGGAAAAAGGAATGTCTTCAAATATAAACTACACAGAATCATTCGGTGAAACTTCCTTCTGATCTGTGCATTCAGCTAACAGAGTTAAACCATACTTTTGATTGAGCAGATCTGAACACTCTTTCTGTAGAAAATGCAACTGGACATTTGGAGCGCTAAGAGCGTAGTAGTGGAAAAAGCAATATATTCAAATATAAACTACACAGAAGCATTCTGTGAAACTTCTTTCTGATCTGAGCATTCAGCTAACAGCGTTAAACCATACTTTGGATTGAGCAGTTTTGAAACACTCTGTCTGTAGAAAATGCAACTGGACATTCGTAGCGCTAAGTGGGTAATAGTGGAAAAAAGAATATGTTCAAATATAAACTACACAGAAGCATTGTATGAAACATCTTTCTGTTCTGTGCATTCAACTAACAGAGTTGAACCTTACTTTTGATTGAGACGTTCTGAAACACTCTTTCTGTAGAAACTGCAATTGGACATTCTGAGCGCTAAGAGGCCTATATTGGGAAAAAGAATGTCTACAAATAAAAACTACAGAGAAGAATTGTGTGAAACTTATTTCTGTTCTGTTTGTTCAACTAAAAGAGTTGAACCTTAGTTTTGATTGAGCCGTTCTGAAACACTCTTTCTGTAGAAAATGCAAGTGGAGATTCGGAGCGCTAAGAGGGTAATAGTGGAAAAAGGAATGTCTCCAAATATAAACTACACAGAATCATTCTGTGAAACTTCTTTCTGATCTGTGCATTCAGCTAACAGAGTTAAACCATACTTTTGATTGAGCAGATCTGAACACTCTTTCTGTAGAAAATGCAACTGGACATTTGGAGCGCTAAGAGAGTAGTAGTGGAAAAAGGAATATATTCAAATATAAACTACACAGAAGCATTCTGTGAAACTTCTTTCTGATCTGAGCATTCAGCTAACAGATTTAAACCATACTTTTGATTGAGCAGTTTTGAAACACTCTGTCTGTAGAAAATGCAACTGGACATTCGTAGCGCTAAGTGGGTAATAGTGGAAAAAAGTATATGTTCAAATATAAACTACACAGAAGCATTGTATGAAACTTCTTTCTGTTCTGTGCATTCAACTAACAGAGTTGAACCTTACTTTTGATTGAGCCTTTCTGAAACACTCTTTCTGTAGAAACTGCAATTGGACATTCTGAGCGCTAAGAGGCCTCTATTGGGAAAAATAATATCTTCAAATAAAAACTACACAGAAACATTGTGTGAAACTTATTTCTGATATGTTCATTAAGCTAACAGAGTTAAACCATACTTTTGATTGCGCAGTTCTGAACACTCTTTCTGTAGAAAATGCAAGTGGACATTCGGAGCGCTAAGAGGGTAATAGTGGAAAAAGGAATATATTCAAATAGAAACTACACAGTAGCATTCTGTGAAAATTCTTTCTGTTCTGTGCATTCAACTAACAGAGTTGAACCTTACTTTTGATTGAGCTGTTCTGAAACACTCTTTCTTTAGAAACTGCAATTGGACATGCTAAGCGCTAAGAGGCCTACATTGGGAAAAAGAATATCTTCAAATAAATACTACACAGATGCATTCTGTGAAACTTATTTCTGATCTGTAAATTCAGTTAACAGAGATAAAACATATTTTTGATTGAGCAGTTACGAAACACTCTTTTTGTAGAAAATGCAAGTGGAGATTCGGAGCGCTAAGAGGGTAATAGTGGAAAAAGGAATGTCTTCAAATATAAACTACACAGAATCATTCGGTGAAACTTCTTTCTGATCTGTGCATTCAGCTAACAGAGTTAAACCATACTTTTGATTGAGCAGATCTGAACACAATTTCTGTAGAAAATGCAACTGGACATTTGGAGCGCTAAGAGCGTAGTAGTGGAAAAAGGAATATATTCAAATATAAACTACACAGAAGCATTCTGTGAAACTTCTTTCTGATCTGAGCATTCAGCTAACAGAGTTAAACCATACTTTGGATTGAGCAGTTTTGAAACACTCTGTCTGTAGAAAATGCAACTGGACATTCGTAGCGCTAAGTGGGTAATAGTGGAAAAAAGAATATGTTCAAATATAAACTACACAGAAGCATTGTATGAAACTTCTTTCTGTTCTGTGCATTCAACTAACAGAGTTGAACCTTACTTTTGATTGAGCCGTTCTGAAACACTCTTTCTGTAGAAAGTGCAATTGGACATTCTGAGCGCTAAGAGGCCTATATTGGGAAACAGAATGTCTACAAATAAAAACTACACAGAAGAATTGTGTGAAACTCCTTTCTGTTCTGTTTGTTCAACTAAAAGAGTTGAACCTTAGTTTTGATTGAGCCGTTCTGAAACACTCTTTCTTTAGAAAATGCAAGTGGACATTCGGAGCGCTAAGAGGGTAATAGTGGAAAAAGGAACGTCTCCAAATATAAACTACACAGAATCATTCTGTGAAACTTCTTTCTGATCTGTGCATTCAGCTAACAGAGTTAAACCATACTTTTGATTGAGCAGTTTTGAAACACTCTGTCTGTAGAAAATGCAACTGGACATTTGGAGCGCTAATAGAGTAGTAGTGGAAAAAGGAATATATTCAAATATAAACTACACAGAAGCATTCTGTGAAACTGCTTTCTGATCTGAGCATTCAGCTAACAGAGTTAAACCATACTTTTGATTGAGCAGTTTTGAAACACTCTGTCTGTAGAAAATGCAACTGGACATTCATAGCGCTAAGTGGGTAATAGTGGAAAAAAGAATATGTTCAAATATAAACTACACAGAAGCATTGTATGAAACTACTTTCTGTTCTGTGCATTCAACTAACAGAGTTGAAACTTACTTTTGATTGAGCCTTTCTGAAACACTCTTTCTGTAGAAACTGCAATTGGACATTCTGAGCGCTAAGAGTCCTATATTGGGAAAAATAATATCTTCAAATAAAAACTACACAGAAGCATTGTGTGAAACTTATTTCTGATATGTTCATTAAGCTAACAGAGTTAAACCATACTTTTGATTGCGCAGTTCTGAACACTCTTTCTGTAGAAAATGCAAGTGGACATTCGGAGCCCTAAGGGGGTAATAGTGGAAAAAGGAATATATTCAAATATAAACTACACAGTAGCATTCTGTGAAAATTCTTTCTGTTCTGTGCATTCAACTAACAGAGTTGAACCTTACTTTTGATTGAGCCGTTCTGAAACACTCTTTCTTTAGAAACTGCAGTTGGACATGCTAAGCGCTAAGAGGCCTACATTGGGAAAAATAATATCTTCAAATAAAAACTACACAGATGCATTCTGTGAAACTTATTTCTGATCTGTAAATTCAGTTAACAGAGATAAAACATATTTTTGATTAAGCAGTTATGAAACACTCTTTTTGTAGAAAATGCAAGTGGAGATTCGGAGCGCTAAGAGGGTAATAGTGGAAAAAGGAATGTCTTCAAATATAAACTACACAGAATCATTCGGTGAAACTTCTTTCTGATCTGTGCATTCAGCTAACAGAGTTAAAACATACTTTTGATTGAGCAGATCTGAACACTCTTTCTGTAGAAAATGCAACTGGACATTTGGAGCGCTAAGAGCGTAGTAGTGGAAAAAGGAATATATTCAAATATAAACTACACAGAAGCATTCTATGAAACTTATTTCTGATCTGAGCATTCAGCTAACAGAGTTAAACTATACTTTTGATTGAGCAGTTTTGAAACTCTCTGTCTGTAGAAAATGCAACTGGACATTCGTAGCGCTAAGTGGGTAATAGTGGAAATAAGAATATGTTCAAATATAAACTACACAGAAGCATTGTATGAAACTTCTTTCTGTTCTGTGCATTCAACTAACAGAGTTGAACCTTACTTTTGATTGAGCCGTTCTGAAACACTCTTTCTGTAGAAACTGCAATTGGACATTCTGAGCGCTAGGAGGCCCATATTGGGAAAAAAAATGTCTACAAATAAAAACTACACAGAAGCATTGTGTGAAACTTATTTCTGTTCTGTTTGTTCAACTAAAAGTGTTGAACCTTAGTTTTGATTGAGCCGTTCTGAAACACTCTTTCTGTAGAAAATGCAAGTGGAGATTCGGAGCGCTAAGAGGGTAATAGTGGAAAAAGGAATGTCTCCAAATATAAACTACACAGAATCATTCTGTGAAACTTCTTTCTGATCTGTGCATTCAGCTAACAGAGTTAAACCATACTTTTGATTGAGCAGATCTGAACACTCTTTCTCTGGAAAATGCCACTGGACATTTGGAGCGCTAAGAGCGTAGTAGTGGTAAAAGGAATATATTCAAATATAAACTACACAGAAGCATTCTGTGAAACTTCTTTCTGATCTGAGCATTCAGCTAACAGAGTTAAACCATACTTTTGATTGAGCAGTTTTTAAACACTCTGTCTGTAGAAAATGCAACTGGACATTCGTAGCGCTAAGTGGGTAATAGTGGAAAAAAGAATATGTTCAAATATAAACTACACAGAAGCATTGTATGAAACTTCTTTCTGTTCTGTGCATTCAACTAACAGAGTTGAACCTTACTTTTGATTGAGCCGTTCTGAAACACTCTTTCTGTAGAGACTGCAATTGGACATTCTGAGCGCTAAGAGGCCTATATTGGGAAAAAGAATGTCTACAAATAAAAACTACACAGAAGAATTGTGTGAAACTTCTTTCTGTTCTGTTTGTTCAACTAAAAGAGTTGAACCTTAGTTTTGATTGAGCCGTACTGAAGCACTCTTTCTGTAGAAAATGCAAGTGGAGATTCGGAGCGCTAAGAGGGTAATAGTGGAAAAAGGAATGTCTCCAAATATAAACTACACGGAATCATTCTGTGAAACTTCTTTCTGATCTGTGCATTCAGCTAACAGAGTTAAACCATACTTTTGATTGAGCAGATCTGAACACTCTTTCTGTAGAAAATGCAAGTGGACATTTGGAGCGCTAAGAGAGTAGTAGTGGAAAAAGGAATATATTCAAATATAAACTACACAGAAGCATTCTGTGAAACTTCTTTCTGATCTGAGCATTCAGCTAACAGAGTTAAACCATACTTTTGATTGAGCAGTTTTGAAAAACTCTGTCTGTAGAAAATGCAACTGGACATTCGTAGCGCTAAGTGGGTAAAAGTGGAAAAAAGAATATGTTCAAATATAAACTACACAGAAGCATTGTATGAAACTTCTTTCTGTTCTGTGCATTCAACTAACAGAGTTGAACCTTACTTTTGATTGAGCCGTTCTGAAACACTCTTTCTGTAGAAACTGCAATTGGACATTCTGAGCGCTAGGAGGCCTATATTGGGAAAAAGAATGTCTACAAATAAAAACTACACAGAAGAATTGTGTGAAACATCTTTCTGTTCTGTTTGTTCAACTAAAAGTGTTGAACCTTAGTTTTGATTGAGCCGTTCTGAAACACTCTTTCTGTAGAAAATGCAAGTGGAGATTCGGAGCGCTAAGAGGGTAATAGTGGAAAAAGGAATGTCTCCAAATATAAACTACACAGAATCATTCTGTGAAACTTCTTTCTGATCTGTGCATTCAGCTAACAGAGTTAAACCATACTTTTGATTGAGCAGATCTGAACACTCTTTCTGTAGAAAATGCAACTGTACATTTGTAGCGCTAAGAGAGTAGTAGTGGAAAAAGGAATATATTCAAATATAAACTACACAGAAGCATTCTGTGAAACTTCTTTCTGATCTGAGCATTCAGCTAACAGAGTTAAACCATACTTTTGATTGAGCAGTTTTGAAACACTCTGTCTGTAGAAAATGCAACTGGACATTCGTAGCGCTAAGTGGGTAATAGTGGAAAAAAGAATATGTTCAAATATAAACTACACAGAAGCATTGTATGAAACTTCTTTCTGTTCTGTGCATTCAACTAACAGAGTTGAACCTTACTTTTGATTGAGCCTTTCTGAAACACTCTTTCTGTAGAAAATGCAATTGGACATTCTGAGCGCTAAGAGGCGTATATTGGGAAAAATAATATCTTCAAATAAAAACTACACAGAAGCATTGTGTGAAACTTATTTCTGATATGTTCATTAAGCTAACAGAGTTAAACCATACTTTTGATTGCGCAGTTCTGAACACTCTTTCTGTAGAAAATGCAAGTGGACATTCGGAGCGCTAAGAGGGTAATAGTGGAAAAAGGAATATATTCAAATATAAACTACACAGTAGCATTCTGTGAAAATTCTTTCTGTTCTGTGCCTTCAACTAACAGAGTTGAACCTTACTTTTGATTGAGCCGTTCTGAAACACTCTTTCTGTAGAAACTGCAATTGGACATGCTAAGCGCTAAGAGGCCTACATTGGGAAAAAGAATATCTTCAAATAAAAACTACACAGATGCATTCTGTGAAACTTATTTCTGATCTGTAAATTCAGTTAACAGAGATAAAACATATTTTTGATTAAGCAGTTATGAAACACTCTTTTTGTAGAAAATGCAAGTGGAGATTCGGAGCGCTAAGAGGGTAATAGTGGAAAAAGGAATGTCTTCAAATATAAACTACACAGAATCATTCGGTGAAACTTCTTTCTGATCTGTGCATTCAGCTAACAGAGTTAAAACATACTTTTGATTGAGCAGATCTGAACACTCTTTCTGTAGAAAATGCAACTGGACATTTGGAGCGCTAAGAGCGTAGTAGTGGAAAAAGGAATATATTCAAATATAAACTACACAGAAGCATTCTATGAAACTTATTTCTGATCTGAGCATTCAGCTAACAGAGTTAAACTATACTTTTGATTGAGCAGTTTTGAAACTCTCTGTCTGTAGAAAATGCAACTGGACATTCGTAGCGCTAAGTGGGTAATAGTGGAAATAAGAATATGTTCAAATATAAACTACACAGAAGCATTGTATGAAACTTCTTTCTGTTCTGTGCATTCAACTAACAGAGTTGAACCTTACTTTTGATTGAGCCGTTCTGAAACACTCTTTCTGTAGAAACTGCAATTGGACATTCTGAGCGCTAGGAGGCCCATATTGGGAAAAAAAATGTCTACAAATAAAAACTACACAGAAGCATTGTGTGAAACTTATTTCTGTTCTGTTTGTTCAACTAAAAGTGTTGAACCTTAGTTTTGATTGAGCCGTTCTGAAACACTCTTTCTGTAGAAAATGCAAGTGGAGATTCGGAGCGCTAAGAGGGTAATAGTGGAAAAAGGAATGTCTCCAAATATAAACTACACAGAATCATTCTGTGAAACTTCTTTCTGATCTGTGCATTCAGCTAACAGAGTTAAACCATACTTTTGATTGAGCAGATCTGAACACTCTTTCTGTAGAAAATGCAACTGGACATTTGGAGCGCTAAGAGAGTAGTAGTGGGAAAAGGAATATATTCAAATATAAACTACACAGAAGCATTCTGTGAAACTTCTTTCTGATCTGAGCATTCAGCTAACAGAGTTAAACCATACTTTTGATTGAGCAGTTTTGAAACACTCTGTCTGTAGAAAATGCAACTGGACATTCGTAGCGCTAAGTGGGTAATAGTGGAAAAAAGAATATGTTCAAATATAAGCTACACAGAAGCATTGTATGAAACTTCTTTCTGTTCTGTGCATTCAACTAACAGAGTTGAACCTTACTTTTGATTGAGCCTTTCTGAAACACTCTTTCTGTAGAAACTGCAATTGGACATTCTGAGCGCTAAGAGGCCTATATTGGGAAAAATAATATCTTCAAATAAAAACTACACAGAAGCATTGTGTGAAACTTATTTCTGATATGTTCATTAAGCTAACAGAGTTAAACCATACTTTTGATTGTGCAGTTCTGAACACTCTTTCTGTAGAAAATGCAAGTGGACATTCGGAGCGCTAAGAGGGTAATAGTGGAAAAAGGAATATATTCAAATATAAACTACACAGTAGCATTCTGTGAAAATTCTTTCTGTTCTGTGCATTCAACTAACAGAGTTGAACCTTACTTTTGATTGAGCCGTTCTGAAAAACTCTTTCTGTAGAAACTGCAATTGGACATGCTAAGCGCTAAGAGGCCTACATTGGGAAAAAGAATATCTTCAAATAAAAACTACACAGATGCATTCTGTGAAACTTATTTCTGATCTGTAAATTCAGTTAACAGAGATAAAACATATTTTTGATTGAGCAGTTATGAAACACTCTTTTTGTAGAAAATACAAGTGGAGATTCAGAGCGCTAAGAGTGTAATAGTGGAAAAAGGAATGTCTTCAAATATAAACTACACAGAATCATTCGGTGAAAATTCTTTCTGATCTGGGCATTCAGCTAACAGAGTTAAACCATACTTTTGATTGAGCAGATCTGAACACTCTTTCTGTAGAAAATGCAACTGGACATTTGGAGCGCTAAGAGCTTAGTAGTGGAAAAAGGAATATATTCAAATATAAACTACACAGAAGCATTCTGTGAAACTTCTTTCTGATCTGAGCATTCAGCTAACATAGTTAAACCATACTTTTGATTGAGCAGTTTTGAAACACTCTGTCTGTAGAAAATGCAACTGGACATTCGTAGCGCTAAGTGGGTAATAGAGGAAAAAAGAATATGTTCAAATATAAACTACACAGAAGCATTGTATGAAACTTCTTTCTGTTCTGTGCATTCAACTAACAGAATTGAACCTTACTTTTGATTGAGCCGTTCTGAAACACTCTTTCTGTAGAAACTGCAATTGGACATTCTGAGCGCTAGGAGGCCTATATTGGGAAAAAGAATGTCTACAAATAAAAACTACACAGAAGAATTTTGTGAAACTTCTTTCTGTTCTGTTTGTTCAACTAAAAGAGTTGAACCTTCGTTTTGATTGAGCCGTTCTGAAACATTCTTTCTGTAGAAAATGCAAGTGGAGATTCGGAGCGCTAAGAGGGTAATAGTGGAAAAAGGAATGTCTCCAAATATAAACTACACAGAATCATTCTGTGAAACTTCTTTCTGATCTGTGCATTCAGCTAACAGAGTTAAACCACACTTTTGATTGAGCAGATCTGAACACTCTTTCTGTAGAAAATGCAACTGGACATTTGGAGCGCTAAGAGGATAGTAGTGGAAAAAGGAATATATTCAAATATAAACTACACAGAAGCATTCTGTGAAACTTCTTTCTGATCTGAGCATTCAGCTAACAGAGTTAAACCATACTTTTGATTGAGCAGTTTTGAAACACTCTGTCTGTAGAAAATGCAACTGGACATTCGTAGCGCTAAGTGGGTAATAGTGGAAAAAAGAATATGTTCAAATATAAACTACACAGAAGCATTGAATGAAACTACTTTCTGTTCAGCGCATTCAATTAACAGAGTTGAACCATACATTTGATTGAGCCTTTCTGAAACACTCTTTCTGTAGAAACTGCAATTGGACATTCTGAGCGCTAAGAGGCCTCTATAGGGAAAAATAATATCTTCAAATAAAAACTACACAGAAGCATTGTGTGAAACTTATTTCTGATATGTTCATTAAGCTAACAGAGTTAAACCATACTTTTGATTGCGCAGTTCTGAACACTCTTTCTGTAGAAAATGCAAGTGGACATTCGGAGCGCTAAGAGGGTAATAGTGGAAAAAGGAATATATTCAAATATAAACTACACAGTAGCATTCTGCGAAAATTCTTTCTGTTCTGTGCATTCAACTAACAGAGTTGAACCTTACTTTTGATTGAGCCGTTCTGAAACACTCTTTCTGTAGAAACTGCAATTGGACATGCTAAGCGCTAAGAGGCCTACATTGGGAAAAAGAATATCTTCAAATAAAAACTACACAGATGCATTCTGTGAAACATATTTCTGATCTGTAAGTTCAGTTAACAGAGATAAAACATATTTTTGATTGAGCAGTTATGAAACACTCTTTTTGTAGAAAATACAAGTGGAGATTCGGAACGCAAGATGGTAATAGTGGAAAAAGGAATGTCTTCAAATATAAACTACACAGAATCATTCTGTGAAACATCTTTCTGATCTGTGCATTCAGCTAACAGAGTTAAACCATACTTTTGATTGAGCAGATCTGAACACTCTTTCTGTAGAAAATGCAACTGGACATTTGGAGCGCTAAGTGCGTAGTAGTGGAAAAAGGAATATATTCTAATATAAACTACACAGAAGAATTCTGTGAAACTTCTTTCTGATCTGAGCATTCAGCTAACAGAGTTAAAACATACTTTTGATTGAGCAGTTTTGAAACACTCTGTCTGTAGAAAATGCAACTGGACATTCGTAGCGCTAAGTGGGTAATAGTGGAAAAAAGAATATGTTCAAACATAAACTACACAGAAGCATTGTATGAAACTTCTTTCTTTTCTGTGCATTCAACTAACAGAGTTGAACCTTACTTTTGATTGAGCCGTTCTGAAACACTCTTTCTGTAGAGACTGCAATTGGACATTCTGAGCGCTAAGAGGCCTATATTGGGAAAAAGAATGTCTACAAATAAAAACTACACAGAAGAATTGTGTGAAACTTCTTTCTGTTCTGTTTGTTCAACTAAAAGAGTTGAACCCTAGTTTTGATTGAGCCGTACTGAAACACTCTTTCTTTAGAAAATGCAAGTGGAGATTCGGAGCGCTAAGAGGGTAATAGTGGAAAAAGGAATGTCTCCAAATATAAACTACACAGAATCATTCTGTGAAACTTCTTTCTGATCTGTGCATTCAGCTAACAGAGTTAAACCATATTTTGATTGAGCAGATCTGAACACTCTTTCTGTAGAAAATGCAACTGGACATTTGGAGCGCTAAGAGAGTAGTAGTGGAAAAAGGAACATATTCAAATATAAACTACACAGAAGCATTCTGTGAAACTTCTTTCTGATCTGAGCATTCAGCTAACAGAGTTAAATCATACTTTTGATTGAGCAGTTTTGAAACACTCTGTCTGTAGAAAATGCAACTGGACATTCGTAGCACTAAGTGGGTAATAGTGGAAATAAGAATATATTCAAATATAAACTACACAGAAGCATTGTATGAAACTTCTTTCTGTTCTGTGCATTCAACTAACAGAGTTGAATCTTACTTTTGATTGAGCCTTTCTGAAACACTCTTTCTGTAGAAACTGCAATTGGACATTCTGAGCGCTAAGAGGCCTATATTGGGAAAAATAATATCTTCAAATAAAAACTACACAGAAGCATTGTGTGAAACTTATTTCTGATATGTTCATTAAGCTCACAGAGGTAAACCATACTTTTGATTGCGCAGTTCTGAACACTCTTTCTGTAGAAAATGCAAGTGGACATTCGGAGCGCTAAGAGGGTAATAGTGGAAAAAGGAATATATTCAAATATAAACTACACAGTAGCATTCTGTGAAAATTCTTTCTGTTCTGTGCATTCAACTAACAGAGTTGAACCTTACTTTTGATTGAGCCGTTCTGAAACACTCTTTCTGTAGAAACTGCAATTGGACATGCTAAGCGCTAAGAGGCCTACATTGGGAAAAAGAATATCTTCAAATAAAAACTACACAGATGCATTCTGTGAAACTTATTTCTGATCTGTAAATTCAGTTAACAGAGATAAAACATATTTTTGATTGAGCAGTTATGAAACAATCTTTTTGTAGAAAATGCAAGTGGAGATTCAGAGCGCTAAGAGGGTAATAGTGGAAAAAGTAATGTCTTCAAATATAAACTACACAGAATCATTCGGTGAAACTTCTTTCTGATCTGTGCATTCAGCTAACAGAGTTAAACCATACTTTTGATTGAGAAGATCTGAACACTCTTTCTGTAGAAAATGCAACTGGACATTTGGAGCGCTAAGAGCGTAGTAGTGGAAAAAGGAATATATTCAAATATAAACTACACAGAAGCATTCTGTGAAACTTCTTTCTGATCTGAGCATTCAGCTAACAGAGTTAAACCATACTTTTGATTGAGCAGTTTTGAAACACTCTGTCTGTAGAAAATGCAACTGGACTTTCGTAGCACTAAGTGGGTAATAGTGGAAAAAAGAATATGTTCAAATATAAACTACACAGAAGCATTTTATGAAACTTCTTTCTGTTCTGTGCATTCAACTAACAGAGTTGAACCTTACATTTGATTGAGCCTTTCTGAAACACTCTTTCTGTAGAAACTGCAATTGGACATTCTGAGCGCTAAGAGGCCTCTATTGGGAAAAATAATATCTTCAAATAAAAACTACACAGAAGCATTGTGTGAAACTTATTTCTCATATGTTCATTAAGCTAACAGAGTTAAACCATACTTTTGATTGCGCAGTTCTGAACACTCTTTCTGTAGAAAATGCAAGTGGACATTCGGAGCGCTAAGAGGGTAATAGTGGAAAAAGGAATATATTCAAATATAAACTACACAGGAGCATTCTGTGAAAATTCTTTCTGTTCTGTGCATTCAACTAACAGAGTTGAACCTTACTTTTGATTGAGCCGTTCTGAAACACTCTTTCTGTAGAAACTGCAATTGGACATGCCAAGCGCTAAGAGGCCTACATTGGGAAAAAGAATATCTTCAAATAAAAACTACACAGATGCATTCTGTGAAACTTATTTCTGATCTGTAATTTCAGTTAACAGAGATAAAACATATTTTTGATTGAGCAGTTATGAAACACTCTTTTTGTAGAAAATGCAAGTGGAGATTCGGAGCGCTAAGAGGGTAATAGTGGAAAAAGGAATGTCTTCAAATATAAACTACACAGAATCATTCGGTGAAACTTCTTTCTGATCTGTGCATTCAGCTAACAGAGTTAAACCATACTTTTGATTGAGCAGATCTGAACACTCTTTCTGTAGAAAATGCAACTGGACATTTGGAGCGCAAAGAGCGTAGTAGTGGAAAAAGGAATATATTCAAATATAAACTACACAGAAGCATTCTGTGAAACTTCTTTCTGATCTGAGCATTCAGCTAACTGAGTTAAACCATACTTTTGATTGAGCAGTTTTGAAACACTCTGTCTGTAGAAAATGCAACTGGACATTCGTAGCGCTAAGTGGGTAATAGTGGAAAAAAGAATATGTTCAAATATAAACTACACAGAAGCATTGTATGAAACTTCTTTCTGTTCTGTGCATTCAACTAACAGAGTTGAACCTTACTTTTGATTGAGCCGTTCTGAAACACTCTTTCTGTAGAAACTGCAATTGGACATTCTGAGCGCTAAGAGGCCTATATTGGGAAAAAGAATGTCTACAAATAAAAACTACACAGAAGAATTGTGTGAAACTTCTTTCTGTTCTGTTTGTTCAACTAAAAGAGTTGAACCTTAGTTTTGATTGAGCCGTTCTGAAACACTCTTTCTGTAGAAAATGCAAGTGGAGATTCGGAGCGCTAAGAGGGTAATAGTGGAAAAAGGAATGTCTCCAAATATAAACTACACAGAATCATTCTGTGAAACTTCTTTCTGATCTGTGCATTCAGCTAACAGAGTTAAACCATACTTTTGATTGAGCAGATCTGAACACTCTTTCTGTAGAAAATGCAAGTGGACATTTGGAGCGCTAAGAGAGTAGTACTGGAAAAACGAATATATTCAAATATAAACTACACAGAAGCATTCTGTGAAACTTCTTTCTGATCTGAGCATTCAGCTAACAGAGTTAAACCATACTTTTGATTGAGCAGTTTTGAAACACTCTGTCTGTAGAAAATGCAACTGGACATTCGTAGCGCTAAGTGGGTAATAGTGGAAAAAAGAATATGTTCAAATATAAACTACACAGAAGCATTATATGAAACTTCTTTCTGTTCTGTGCATTCAAGTAACAGAGTTGAACGTTACTTTTGATTGAGCCTTTCTGAAACACTCTTTCTGTAGAAACTGCAATTGGACATTCTGAGCGCTAAGAGGCCTATATTGGGAAAAATAATATCTTCAAATAAAAACTACACAGAAGCATTGTGTGAAACTTATTTCTGATATGTTCATTAAGCTAACAGAGTTAAACCATACTTTTGATTGCGCAGTTCTGAACACTCTTTCTGTAGAAAATGCAAGTGGACATTCGGAGCGCTAAGAGGGTAATAGTGGAAAAAGTAATATATTCAAATATAAACTACACAGTAGCATTCTGTGAAAATTCTTTCTGTTCTGTGCATTCAACTAACAGAGTTGAACCTTACTTTTGATTGAACCGTTCTGAAACACTCTTTCTGTAGAAACTGCAATTGGACATTCTCAGCGCTAAGAGGCCTACATTGGGAAAAAGAATATCTTCAAATAAAAACTACACAGATGCATTCTGTGAAACTTATTTCTGATCTGTAAATTCAGTTAACAGAGATAAAACATAGTTTTGATTGAGCAGTTATGAAACACTCTTTTTGTAGAAAATGCAAGTGGAGATTCGGAGCGCTAAGAGGGTAATAGTGAAAAAGGAATGTCTTCAAATATAAACTACACAGAATCATTCGGTGAAACTTCTTTCTGATCTGTGCATTCAGCTAACAGAATTAAACCATACTTTTGATTGAGCAGATCTGAACACTCTTTCTGTAGAAAATGCAACTGGACATTTGGAGCGCTAAGAGCGTAGTAGTGGAAAAAGGAATATATTCAAATATAAACTACACAGAAGCATTCTGTGAAACTTCTTTCTGATCTGAGCATTCAGCTAACAGAGTTAAACCATACTTTTGATTGAGAAGTTTTGAAACACTCTGTCTGTAGAAAATGCAACTGCACATTCGTAGCGCTAAGTGGGTAATAGTGGAAAAAAGAATATGTTCAAATATAAACTACACAGAAGCATTGTATGAAACTTCTTTCTGTTCTGTGCATTCAACTAACAGAGTTGAACCTTACTTTTGATTGAGCCGTTCTGAAACCCTCTTTCTGTAGAAACTGCAATTGGACATTCTGAGCGCTAAGAGGCCTATATTGGGAAAAAGAATGTCTACAAATAAAAACTACACAGAAGAATTGTGTGAAACTTCTTTCTGTTCTGTTTGTTCAACTAAAAGAGTTGAACCTTAGTTTTGATTGAGCCGTTCTGAAACACTCTTTCTGTAGAAAATGCAAGTGGAGATTCGGAGCTCTAAGTGGGTAATAGTGGAAAAAGGAATGTCTCCAAATATAAACTACACAGAATCATTCTGTGAAACTTCTTTCTCATCTGTGCATTCAGCTAAAAGAGTTAAATCATACTTTTGATAGAGCAGATCTGAACACTCTTTCTGTAGAAAATGCAACTGGACATTTGGAGCGCTAAGAGAGTAGTAGTGGAAAAAGGAATATATTCAAATATAAACTACACAGAAGCATTCTGTGAAACTTCTTTCTGATCTGAGCATTCAGCTAACAGAGTTAAACCATACTTTTGATTGAGCAGTTTTGAAACACTCTGTCTGTAGAAAATGCAACTGGACATTCGTAGCGCTAAGTGGGTAATAGTGGAAAAAAGAATATGTTCAAATATAAACTACACAGAAGCATTATATGAAACTTCTTTCTGTTCTGTGCATTCAACTAACAGAGTTGAACCTTAATTTTGATTGAGCCTTTCTGAAACACTCTTTCTGTAGAAACTGCAATTGGACATTCTGAGCGCTAAGAGGCCTATATTGGGAAAAATAATATCTTCAAATAAAAACTACACAGAAGCATTGTGTGAAACTTATTTCTGATATGTTCATTAAGCTAACAGAGTTAAACCATACTTTTGATTGCGCAGTTCTGAACACTCTTTCTGTAGAAAATGCAAGTGGACTTTCGGAGCGCTAAGAGGGTAATAGTGGAAAAAGGAATATATTCAAATATAAACTACACAGTAGCATTCTGTGAAAATTCTTTCTGTTCTGTGCATTCAACTAACAGAGTTGAACCTTACTTTTGATTGAGCCGTTCTGAAACACTCTTTCTGTAGAAACTGCAATTGGACATGCTAAGCGCTATGAGGCCTACATTGGGAAAAAGAATATCTTCAAATAAAAACTACACAGATGCATTCTGTGAAACTTATTTCTGATCTGTAAATTCAGTTAACAGAGATAAAACATATTTTTGATTGAGCAGTTATGAAACACTCTTTTTGTAGAAAATGCAAGTGGAGATACGGAGCGCTAAGTGGGTAATAGTGGAAAAAGGAATGTCTTCAAATATAAACTACACAGAATCATTCGGTGAAACTTCTTTCTGATCTGTGCATTCAGCTAACAGAGTTAAACCATACTTTTGATTGAGCAGATCTGAACACTCTTTCTGTAGAAAATGCAACTGGACATTTGGAGCGCTAAGAGCGTAGTAGTGGAAAAAGGAATATATTCAAATATAAACTACACAGAAGCATTCTGTGAAACTTCTTTCTGATCTGAGCATTCAGCTAACAGAGTTAAACCATACTTTTGATTGAGCAGTTTTGAAACACTCTGTCTGTAGAAAATGCAACTGGACATTCGTAGCGCTAAGTGGGTAATAGTGGAAAAAAGAATATGTTCAAATATAAACTACACAGAAGCATTGTATGAAACTTCTTTCTGTTCTGTGCATTCAACTAACAGAGTTGAACCTTACTTTTGATTGAGCCGTTCTGAAACACTCTTTCTGTAGAAACTGCAATTGGACATTCTGAGCGCTAAGAGGCCTCTATTGGGAAAAATAATATCTTCAAATAAAAACTACACAGAAGCATTGTGTGAAACTTATTCCTGATATGTTCATTAAGCTAACAGAGTTAAACCATACTTTTGATTGCGCAGTTCTGAACACTCTTTCTGTAGAAAATGCAAGTGGACATTCGGAGCGCTAAGAGGGTAATAGTGGAAAAAGGAATATATTCAAATATAAACTACACAGTAGCATTCTGTGAAAATTCTTTCTGTTCTGTGCATTCAACTAACAGAGTTGAACCTTACTTTTGATTGAGCCGTTCTGAAACACTCTTTCTGTAGAAACTGCAATTGGACATGCTAAGCGCTAAGAGGCCTACATTGGGAAAAAGAATATCTTCAAATAAAAACTACACAGATGCATTCTGTGAAACTTATTTCTGATCTGTAAATTCAGTTAACAGTGATAAAACATATTTTTGATTGAGCAGTTATGAAACACTCTTTTTGTAGAAAATGCAAGTGGAGATTCGGAGCGCTAAGAGGGTAATAGTGGAAAAAGGAATGTCTTCAAATATAAACTACACAGAATCATTCGGTGAAACTTCTTTCTGATCTGTGCATTCAGCTAACAGAGTTAAACCATACTTTTGATTGAGCAGATCTGAACACTCTTTCTGTAGAAAATGCAACTGGACATTTGGAGCGCTAAGAGCGTAGTAGGGGAAAAAGAAATATATTCAAATATAAACTACACAGAATCATTCTGTGAAACTTCTTTCTGATCTGAGCATTCAGCTAACAGAGTTAAACCATACTTTTGATTGAGCAGTTTTGAAACACTCTGTCTGTAGAAAATGCAACTGGACATTCGTAGCGCTAAGTGGGTAATAGTGGAAAAAAGAATATGTTCAAATATAAACTACACAGAAGCATTGTATGAAACTTCTTTCTGTTCTTTGCATTCAACTAACAGAGTTGAACCTTACTTTTGATTGAGCCGTTCTGAAACACTCTTTCTGTAGAAACTGCAATTGGACATTCTGAGCGCTAAGAGGCCTATATTGGGAAAAAGAATGTCTACAAATAAAAACTACACAGAAGAATTGTGTGAAACTTCTTTCTGTTCTGTTTGTTCAACTAAAAGAGTTGAACCTTAGTTTTGATTGAGCCGTTCTGAAACACTCTTTCTGTAGAAAATGCAAGTGGAGATTCGGAGCGCTAAGAGGGTAATAGTGGAAAAAGGAATGTCTCCAAATATAAACTACACAGAATCATTCTGTGAAACTTCTTTCTCATCTGTTCATTCAGCTAACAGAGTTAAACCATACTTTTGATTGAGCAGATCTGAACACCCTTTCTGTAGAAAATGCAACTGGACATTTGGAGCGCTAGGAGAGTAGTAGTGGAAAAAGGAATATATTCAAATATAAACTACACAGAAGCATTCTGTGAAACTTCTTTCTGATCTGAGCATTCAGCTAACAGAGTTAAACAATACTTTTGATTGAGCAGTTTTGAAACACTCTGTCTGTAGAAAATGCAACTGGACATTCGTAGCGCTAAGTGGGTAATAGTGGAAAAAAGAATATGTTCAAATATAAACTACACAGTAGCATTGTATGAAACTACTTTCTGTTCTGTGCATTCAACTAACAGAGTTGAACCTTACTTTTGATTGAGCCTTTCAGAAACACTCTTTCTGTAGAAACTGCAATTGGACATTCTGAGCGCTGAGGCCTCTATTGGGAAATATAATATCTTCAAATAAAAACTACACAGAAGCATTGTGTGAAACTTATTTCTGATATGTTCATTAAGCTAACAGAGTTAAACCATACTTTTGATTGCGGAGTTCTGAACACTCTTTCTGTAGAAAATGCAAGTGGACTTTCGGAGCGCTAAGAGGGTAATAGTGGAAAAAGGAATATATTCAAATATAAACTACACAGTAGCATTCTGTGAAAATTCTTTCTGTTCTGTGCATTCAACTAACAGAGTTGAACCTTACTTTTGATTGAGCCGTTCTGAAACACTCTTTCTGTAGAAACTGCAATTGGACATGCTAAGCGCTAAGAGGCCTACATTGGGAAAAAGAATATCTTCAAATAAAAACTACACAGATGCATTCTGTGAAACTTATTTCTGATCTGTAAATTCAGTTAACAGAGATAAAACATATTTTTGATTGAGCAGTTATGAAACCCTCTTTTTGTAGAAAATGCAAGTGGAGATTCGGAGCGCTAAGAGGGTAGTAGTGGAAAAAGGAATGTCTTCAAATATAAACTACACAGAATCATTCGGTGAAACTTCTTTCTGATCTGTGCATTCAGCTAACAGAGTTAAACCATACTTTTGATTGAGCAGATCTGAACACTCTTTCTGTAGAAAATGCAACTGGACATTTGGAGCGCTAAGAGCGTAGTAGTGAAAAAGGAATATATTCAAATATAAACTACACAGAAGCATTCTGTGAAACTTTTTCTGATCTGAGCATTCAGCTAACAGAGTTAAAACATACTTTTGATTGAGCAGTTTTGAAACACTCTGTCTGTAGAAAATGCAACTGGACATTCGTAGCGCTAAGTGGGTAATAGTGGAAAAAATAATATGTTCAATTATAAACTACACAGAAGCATTGTATGAAACTTCTTTCTGTTCTGTGCATTCAACTAACAGAGTTGAACCTTACTTTTGATTGAGCCGTTCTGAAACACTCTTTCTGTAGAAACTGCAATTGGACATTCTGAGCGATAAGAGGCCTATATTGGGAAAAAGAATGTCTACAAATAAAAACTACACAGAAGAATTGTGTGAAACTTCTTTCTGTTCTGTTTGTTCAACTAAAAGAGTTGAACCTTAGTTTTGATTGAGCCGTTCTGAAACACTCTTTCTGTAGAAAATGCAAGTGGAGATTCGGAGCGCTAAGAGGGTAATAGTGGAAAAAGGAATGTCTCCAAATATAAACTACACAGAATCATTCTGTGAAACTTCTTTCTGATCTGTGCATTCAGCTAACAGAGTTAAACCATACTTTTGATTGAGCAGATCTGAACACTCTTTCTGTAGAAAATGCAACTGGACATTTGGAGCGCTAAGAGAGTAGTAGTGGAAAAAGGAATATATTCAAATATAAACTACACAGAAGCATTCTGTGAAACTTCTTTCTGATCTGAGCATTCAGCTAACAGAGTTAAACCATACTTTTGATTGAGCAGTATTGAAACACTCTGTCTGTAGAAAATGCAACTGGACATTCGTAGCGCTAAGTGGGTAATAGTGGAAAAAAGAATATGTTCAAATATAAACTACACAGAAGCATTGTATGAAACTTCTTTCTGTTCTGTGCATTCAACTAACAGAGTTGAACCTTACTTTTGATTGAGCCTTTCTGAAACACTCTTTCTGTAGAAACTGCAATTGGACATTCTGAGCGCTAAGAGGCCTCTATTGGGAAAAATAATATCTTCAAATAAAAACTACACAGAAGCATTGTGTGAAACTTATTTCTGATATGTTCATTAAGATAACAGAGTTAAACCATACTTTTGATTGCGCAGTTCTGAACACTCTTTCTGTAGAAAATGCAAGTGGACATTCGGAGCGCTAAGAGGGTAATAGTGGAAAAAGGAATATATTCAAATATAAACTACACAGTAGCATTCTGTGAAAATTCTTTCTGTTCTGTGCATTCAACTAACAGAGTTGAACCTTACTTTTGATTGAGCCGTTCTGAAACACTCTTTCTGTAGAAACTGCAATTGGACATGCTAAGCGCTTAAAGGCCTACATTGGGAAAAAGAATATCTTCAAATAAAAACTACACAGATGCATTCTGTGAAACTTATTTCTGATCTGTAAATTCAGTTAACAGAGATAAAATATATTTTTGATTGAGCAGTTATGAAACACTCTTTTTGTAGAAAATGCAAGTGGAGATTCGGAGCGCTAAGAGGGTAATAGTGGAAAAAGGAATGTCTTCAAATATAAACTACACAGAATCATTCGGTGAAACTTCTTTCTGATCTGTGCATTCAGCTAACAGAGTTAAACCATACTTTTGATTGAGAAGATCTGAACACTCTTTCTGTAGAAAATGCAACTGGACATTTGGAGCGCTAAGAGCGTAGTAGTGGAAAAAGGAATATATTCAAATATAAACTACACAGAAGCATTCTGTGAAACTTCTTTCTGATCTGAGCATTCAGCTAACAGAGTTAAACCATACTTTTGATTGAGCAGTTTTGAAACACTCTGTCTGTAGAAAATGCAACTGGACATTCGTAGCGCTAAGTGGGTAATAGTGGAAAAAAGAATATGTTCAAATATAAACTACACAGAAGCATTGTATGAAACTTCTTTCTGTTCTGTGCATTCAACTAACAGAGTTGAACCTTACTTTTGATTGAGCCGTTCTGAAACACTCTTTCTGTAGAAACTGCAATTGGAAATTCTTAGCGCTAAGAGGCCTATATTGGGAAAAAGAATGTCTACAAAAAAAAACTACACAGAAGAATTGTGTGAAACTTCTTTCTGTTCTGTTTGTTCAACTAAAAGAGTTGAACCTTAGTTTTGATTGAGCCGTTCTGAAACACTCTTTCTGTAGAAAATGCAAGTGGAGATTCGGAGCGCTAAGAGGGTAATAGTGGAAAAAGGAATGTCTCCAAATATAAACTACACAGAATCATTCTGTGAAACTTCTTTCTGATCTGTGCATTCAGCTAACAGAGTTAAACCATACTTTTGATTGAGCAGATCTGAACACTCTTTCTGTAGAAAATGCAACTGGACATTTGGAGCGCTAAGAGAGTAGTAGTGGAAAAAGGAATATATTCAAATATAAACTACACAGAAGCATTCTGTGAAACTTCTTTCTGATCTGAGCATTCAGCTAACAGAGTTAAACCATACTTTTGATTGAGCAGTTTTGAAACACTCTGTCTGTAGAAAATGCAACTGGACATTCGTAGCGCTAAGTGGGTAATAGTGGAAAAAAGAATATGTTCAAATATAAACTACACAGAAGCATTGTATGAAACTTCTTTCTTTTCTGTGCATTCAACTAACAGAGTTGAACCTTACTTTTGATTGAGCCGTTCTGAAACACTCTTTCTGTAGAGACTGCAATTGGACATTCTGAGCGCTAAGAGGCCTATATTGGGAAAAAGAATGTCTACAAATAAAAACTACACAGAAGAATTGTGTGAAACTTCTTTCTGTTCTGTTTGTTCAACTAAAAGAGTTGAACCCTAGTTTTGATTGAGCCGTACTGAAACACTCTTTCTGTAGAAAATGCAAGTGGAGATTCGGAGCGCTAAGAGGGTAATAGTGGAAAAAGGAATGTCTCCAAATATAAACTACACAGAATCACTCTGTGAAACTTCTTTCTCATCTGTGCATTCAGCTAACAGAGTTAAACCATACTTTTGATTGAGCAGATCTGAACACTCTTTCTGTAGAAAATGCAACTGGACATTTGGAGCGCTAAGAGACTAGTAGTGGAAAAAGGAACATATTCAAATATAAACTACACAGAAGCATTCTGTGAAACTTCTTTCTGATCTGAGCATTCAGCTAACAGAGTTAAACCATACTTTTGATTGAGCAGTTTTGAAACACTCTGTCTGTAGAAAATGCAACTGGACATTCGTAGCGCTAAGTGGGTAATAGTGGAAATAAGAATAGGTTCAAATATAAACTACACAGAAGCATTGTATGAAACTTCTTTCTGTTCTGTGCATTCAACTAACAGAGTTGAACCTTACTTTTGATTGAGCCTTTCTGAAACACTCTTTCTGTAGAAACTGCAATTGGACATTCTGAGCGCTAAGAGGCCTATATTGGGAAAAATAATATCTTCAAATAAAAACTACACAGAAGCATTGTGTGAAACTTATTTCTGATATGTTCATTAAGCTAACAGAGTTAAACCATACTTTTGATTGCGCAGTTCTGAACACTCTTTCTGTTGAAAATGCAAGTGGACATTCGGAGCGCTAAGAGGGTAATAGTGGAAAAAGGAATATATTCAAATATAAACTACACAGTAGCATTCTGTGAAAATTCTTTCTGTTCTGTGCATTCAACTAACAGAGTTGAACCTTACTTTTGATTTAGCCGTTCGGAAACACTCTTTCTCTAGAAACTGCAATTGGACATGCTAAGCGCTAAGAGGCCTACATTGGGAAAAAGAATATCTTCAAATAAAAACTACACAGATGCATTCTGTGAAACTTATTTCTGATCTGTAAATTCAGTTAACAGAGATAAAACATATTTTTGATTGAGCAGTTATGAAACAATCTTTTTGTAGAAAATGCAAGTGGAGATTCAGAGCGCTAAGAGGGTAATAGTGGAAAAAGTAATGTCTTCAAATATAAACTACACAGAATCATTCGGTGAAACTTCTTTCTGATCTGTGCATTCAGCTAACAGAGTTAAACCATACTTTTGATTGAGAAGATCTGAACACTCTTTCTGTAGAAAATGCAACTGGACATTTGGAGCGCTAAGAGCGTAGTAGTGGAAAAAGAAATATATTCAAATATAAACTACACAGAAGCATTCTGTGAAACTTCTTTCTGATCTGAGCATTCAGCTAACAGATTTAAACCATACTTTTGATTGAGCAGTTTTGAAACACTCTGTCTGTATAAAATGCAACTGGACATTCGTAGCGCTAAGTGGGTAATAGTGGAAAAAAGAATATGTTCAAATATAAACTACACAGAAGCATTGTATGAAACTTCTTTCTGTTCTGTGCATTCAACTAACAGAGTTGAACCTTACTTTTGATTGAGCCTTTCTGAAACACTCTTTCTGTAGAAACTGCAATTGGACATTCTGAGCGCTAAGAGGCCTATATTGGGAAAAATAATATCTTCAAATAAAAACTACACAGAAGCATTGTGTGAAACTTATTTCTGATATGTTCATTAAGCTAACAGAGTTAAACCATACTTTTGATTGCGCAGTTCTGAACACTCTTTCTGTAGAAAATGCAAGTGGACATTCGGAGCGCTAAGAGGGTAATAGTGGAAAAAGGAATATATTCAAATATAAACTACACAGTAGCATTCTGTGAAAATTCTTTCTGTTCTGTGCATTCAACTAACAGAGTTGAACCTTACTTTTGATTGAACCGTTCTGAAACACTCTTTCTGTAGAAAATGCAATTGGACATGCTCAGCGGTAAGAGGCCTACATTGGGAAAAAGAATATCTTCAAATAAAAACTACACAGATGCATTCTGTGAAACTTATTTCTGATCTGTAAATTCAGTTAACAGAGATAAAACATATTTTTGATTGAGCAGTTATGAAACACTCTTTTTGTAGAAAATGCAAGTGGAGATTTGGAGCGCTAAGAGGGTAATAGTGGAAAAAGGAATGTCTTCAATTATAAACTACACAGAATCATTCGGTGAAACTTCTTTCTGATCTGTGCATTCAGCTAACAGAGTTAAACCATACTTTTGATTGAGCAGATCTGAACACTCTTTCTGTAGAAAATGCAACTGGACATTTGGAGCGCTAAGAGCGTAGTAGTGGAAAAAGGAATATATTCAAATATAAACTACACAGAAGCATTCTGTGAAACTTCTTTCTGATCTGAGCATTCAGCTAACAGAGTTAAACCATACTTTTGATTGAGCAGTTTTGAAACACTATGTCTGTAGAAAATGCAACTGGACATTCGTAGCGCTAAGTGGGTAATAGTGGAAAAAAGAATATGTTCAAATATAAACTACACAGAAGCATTGTATGAAACTTCTTTCTGTTCTGTGCATTCAACTAACAGAGTTGAACCTTACTTTTGATTGAGCCGTTCTGAAACACTCTTTCTGTAGAAACTGCAATTGGACATTCTGAGCGCTAAGAGGCCTATATTGGGAAAAAGAATGTCTACAAATAAAAACTACACAGAAGAATTGTGTGAAACTTCTTTCTGTTCTGTTTGTTCAACTAAAAGAGTTGAACCTTAGTTTTGATTGAGCCGTTCTGAAACACTCTTTCTGTAGAAAATGCAAGTGGAGATTCGGAGCGCTAAGAGGGTAATAGTGGAAAAAGGAATGTCTCCAAATATAAACTACACAGAATCATTCTGTGAAACTTCTTTCTGATCTGTGCATTCAGCTAACAGAGTTAAACCATACTTTTGATTGAGCAGATCTGAACACTCTTTCTGTAGAAAATGCAACTGGACATTTGGAGCGCTAAGAGAGTAGTAGTGGAAAAAGGAATATATTCAAATATAAACTACACAGAAGCATTCTGTGAAACTTCTTTCTGATCTGAGCATTCAGCTAACAGAGTTAAACCATACTTTTGATTGAGCAGTTTTGAAACTCTCTGTCTGTAGATAATGCAACTGGACATTCGTAGCGCTAAGTGGGTAATAGTGGAAAAAATATGTTCAAATATAAACTACACAGAAGCATTGTATGAAACTTCTTTCTGTTGTGTGCATTCAACTAACAGAGTTGAACCTTACTTTTGATTGAGCCGTTCTGAAACACTCTTTCTGTAGAAACTGCAATTGGACATTCTGAGCGCTAAGAGGCCTCTATTGTGAAAAATAATATCTTCAAATAAAAACTACATAGAAGCATTGTGTGAAACTTATTTCTGATATGTTCATTAAGCTAACAGAGTTAAACCATACTTTTGATTGCGCAGTTCTGAACACTCTTTCTGTAGAAAATGCAAGTGGACATTCGGAGCGCTAAGAGGGTAATTGTGGAAAAAGGAATATATTCAAATATAAACTACACAGTAGCATTCTGTGAAAATTCTTTCTGTTCTGTGCATTCAACTAACAGAGTTGAACCTTACTTTTGATTGAGCCGTTCTGAAACACTCTTTCTGTAGAAACTGCAATTGGACATGCTAAGCGCTAAGAGGCCTACATTGGGAAAAAGAATATCTTCAAATAAAAACTACACAGATGCATTCTGTGAAACTTATTTCTGATCTGTAAATTCAGTTAACAGAGATAAAACATATTTTTTATTGAGCAGTTATGAAACACTCTTTTTGTAGAAAATGCAAGTGGAGATTCGGAGCGCTAAGAGGGTAATAGTGGAAAAAGGAATGTCTTCAAATATAAACTACACAGAATAATTCGGTGAAACTTCTTTCTGATCTGTGCATTCAGCTAACAGAGTTAAACCATACTTTTGATTGAGCAGATCTGAACACTCTTTCTGTAGAAAATGCAACTGGACATTTGGAGCGCTAAGAGCGTAGTAGTGGAAAAAGGAATATATTCAAATATAAACTACACAGAAGCATTCTGTGAAACTTCTTTCTGATCTGAGCATTCAGCTAACAGAGTTAAACCATACTTTTGATTGAGCAGTTTTGAAACACTCTGTCTGTAGAAAATGCAACTGGACATTCGTAGCGCTAAGTGGGTAATAGTGGAAAAAAGAATATGTTCAAATATAAACTACACAGAAGCATTGTATGAAACTTCTTTCTGTTCTGTGCATTCAACTAACAGAGTTGAACCTTACTTTTGATTGAGCCGTTCTGAAACACTCTTTCTGTAGAAACTGCAATTGGACATTCTGAGCGCTAAGAGGCCTATATTGGGAAAAAGAATGTCTACAAATAAAAACTACACAGAAAAATTGTGTGAAACTTCTTTCTGTTCTGTTTGTTCAACTAAAAGAGTTGAACCTTAGTTTTGATTGAGCCGTTCTGAAACACTCTTTCTGTAGAAAATGCAAGTGGAGATTCGGAGCGCTAAGAGGGTAATAGTGGAAAAAGGAATGTCTCCAAATATAAACTACACAGAATCATTCTGTGAAACTTCTTTCTGATCTGTGCATTCAGCTAACAGAGTTAAACCATACTTTTGATTGAGCAGATCTGAACACTCTTTCTGTAGAAAATGCAACTGGACATTTGGAGCGCTAAGAGAGTAGTAGTGGAAAAAGGAATATATTCAAATATAAACTACACAGAAGCATTCTGTGAAACTTCTTTCTGATCTGAGCATTCAGCTAACAGAGTTAAACCATACTTTTGATTGAGCAGTTTTGAAACACTCTGTCTGTAGAAAATGCAACTGGACATTCGTAGCGCTAAGTGGGTAATAGTGGAAAAAAGAATATGTTCAAATATAAACTACACAGAAGCATTGTATGAAACTTCTTTCTGTTCTGTGCATTCAACTAACAGAGTTGAACCTTACTTTTGATTGAGCCTTTCTGAAACACTCTTTCTGTAGAAAATGCAATTGGACATTCTGAGCGCTAAGAGGCGTATATTGGGAAAAATAATATCTTCAAATAAAAACTACACAGAAGCATTGTGTGAAACTTATTTATGATATGTTCATTAAGCTAACAGAGTTAAACCATACTTTTGATTGCGCAGTTCTGAACACTCTTTCTGTAGAAAATGCAAGTGGACATTCGGAGCGCTAAGAGGGTAATAGTGGAAAAAGGAATATATTCAAATATAAACTACACAGTAGCATTCTGTGAAAATTCTTTCTGTTCTGTGCATTCAACTAACAGAGTTGAACCTTACTTTTGATTGAGCCGTTCTGAAACACTCTTTCTGTAGAAACTGCAATTGGACATGCTAAGCGCTAAGAGGCCTACATTGGGAAAAAGAATATCTTCAAATAAAAACTACACAGATGCATTCTGTGGAACTTATTTCTGATCTGTAAATTCAGTTAACAGAGATAAAACATATTTTTGATTGAGCAGTTATGAAACACTCTTTTTGTAGAAAATGCAAGTGGAGATTCGGAGCGCTAAGAGGGTAATAGTGGAAAAAGGAATGTCTTCAAATATAAACTACACAGAATCATTCGGTGAAACTTCTTTCTGATCTGTGCATTCAGCTAACAGAGTTAAACCATACTTTTGATTGAGCAGATCTGAACACTCTTTCTGTAGAAAATGCAACTGGACATTTGGAGCGCTAAGAGCGTAGTAGTGGAAAAAGGAATATATTCAAATATAAACTACACAGAAGCATTCTGTGAAACTTCTTTCTGATCTGAGCATTCAGCTAACAGAGTTAAACCATACTTTTGATTGAGCAGTTTTGAAACACTCTGTCTGTAGAAAATGCAACTGGACATTCGTAGCGCTAAGTGGGTAATAGTGGAAAAAAGAATATGTTCAAATATAAACTACACAGAAGCATTGTATGAAACTTCTTTCTGTTGTGTGTGCATTCAACTAACAGAGTTGAACCTTACTTTTGTTTGAGCCATTCTGAAAAACTCTTTCTGTAGAAACTGCAATTGGACATTCTGAGCGCTAGGAGGCCTATATTGGTAAAAAGAATGTCTACAAATAAAAACTACACAGAAGAATTGTGTGAAACAACTTTCTGTTCTGTTTGTTCAACTAAAAGAGTTGAACCTTAGTTTTGATGGAGCCATTCTGAAACACTCTTTCTGTAGAAAATGCAAGTGGAGAGTCGGAGCGCTAAGAGGGTTATAGTGGAAAAAGGAATGTCTCCAAATATAAACTACACAGAATCATTCTGTGAAACTTCTTTCTGATCTGTGCATTCAGCTAACAGAGATAAACCATAGTTTTGATTGAGCAGATCTGAACACTCTTTCTGTAGAAAATGCAACTGGACATTTGGAGCGCTAAGAGAGTAGTAGTGGAAAAAGGAATATATTCAAATATAAACTACACAGAAGCATTCTGTGAAACTTCTTTCTGATCTGAGCATTCAGCTAACAGAGTTAAACCATACTTTTGATTGAGCAGTTTTGAAACACTCTGTCTGTAGAAAATGCAACTGGACATTCGTAGCGCTAAGTGGGTAATAGTGGAAAAAAGAATATGTTCAAATATAAACTACACAGAAGCATTGTATGAAACTTCTTTCTGTTCTGTGCATTCAACTAACAGAGTTGAACCTTACTTTTGATTGAGCCTTTCTGAAACACTCTTTCTGTAGAAATTGCAATTGGACATTCTGAGCGCTAAGAGGCCTCTATTGGGAAAAATAATATCTTCAAATAAAAACTACACAGAAGCATTGTGTGAAACTTATTTCTGATATGTTCTTTAAGCTAACAGAGTTAAACCATACTTTTGATTGCGGAGTTCTGAACACTGTTTCTGTAGAAAATGCTAGTGGACATTCGGAGCGCTAAGAGGGTAATAGTGGAAAAAGGAATATATTCAAATATAAACTACACAGTAGCATTCTGTGAAAATCCTTTCTGTTCTGTGCATTCAACTAACAGAGTTGAACCTTACTTTTGATTGAAGCGTTCTGAAACACTCTTTCTGTAGAAACTGCAATTGGACATGCTAAGCGCTAAGAGGCCTACATTGGGAAAAAGAATATCTTCAAATAAAAACTAGACAGATGCATTCTGTGAAACTTATTTCTGATCTGTAAATTCAGTTAACAGAGATAAAATATATTTTTGATTGAGCAGTTATGAAACACTCTTTTTGTAGAAAATGCAAGTGGAGATTCGGAGCGCTAAGAGGGTAATAGTGGAAAAAGGAATGTCTCCAAATATAAACTACACAGAATCATTCGGTGAAACTTCTTTCTGATCTGTGCATTCAGCTAACAGAGTTAAACCATACTTTTGATTGAGCAGATCTGAACACTCTTTCTGTAGAAAATGCAACTGGACATTTGGAGCGCTAAGAGCGTAGTAGTGGAAAAAGGAATATATTCAAATATAAACTACACAGAAGCATTCTGTGAAACTTCTTTCTGATCTGAGCATTCAGCTAACAGAGTTAAACCATACTTTTGATTGAGCAGTTTTGAAACACTCTGTCTGTAGAAAATGCAACTGGACATTCGTAGCGCTAAGTGGGTAATAGTGGAAAAAAGAATATGTTCAAATATAAACTACACAGAAGCATTGTATGAAACTACTTTCTGTTCTGTGCATTCAACTAACAGAGTTGAACCTTACTTTTGATTGAGCCTTTCTGAAACACTGTTTCTGTAGAAACTGCAATTGGACATTCTGAGCGCTAAGAGGCCTCTATTGGGAAAAATAATATCTTCAAATAAAAACTACACAGAAGCATTGTGTGAAACTTATTTCTGATATGTTCATTAAGCTAACAGAGTTAAACCATACTTTTGATTGCGCAGTTCTGAACACTCTTTCTGTAGAAAATGCAAGTGGACATTCGGAGTGCTAAGAGGGTAATAGTGGAAAAAGGAATATATTCAAATATAAACTACACAGTAGCATTCTGTGAAAATCCTTTCTGTTCTGTGCATTCAACTAACAGAGTTGAACCTTACTTTTGATTGAACCGTTCTGAAACACTCTTTCTGTAGAAACTGCAATTGGACATGCTAAGCGCTAAGAGGCCTACATTGGGAAAAAGAATATCTTCAAATAAAAACTACACAGATGCATTCTGTGAAACTTATTTCTGATCTGTAAATTCAGTTAACAGAGATAAAACATATTTTTGATTGAGCAGTTATGAAACACTCTTTTTGTAGAAAATGCAAGTGGAGATTCGGAGCGCTAAGAGGGTAATAGTGGAAAAAGGAATGTCTTCAAATATAAACTACACAGAATCATTCGGTGAAACTTCTTTCTGATCTGTGCATTCAGGTAACAGAGTTAAACCATACTTTTGATTGAGCAGATCTGAACACTCTTTTTGTAGAAAATGCAACTGGACATTTGGAGCGCTAAGAGTTTAGTAGTGGAAAAAGGAATATATTCAAGTATAAACTACACAGAAGCATTCTGTGAAACTTCTTTCTGATCTGAGCATTCAGCTAACAGAGTTAAACCATACTTTTGATTGAGCAGTTTTGAAAAACTCTGTCTGTAGAAAATGCAACTGGACATTCGTAGCGCTAAGTGGGTAATAGTGGAAAAAAGAATATGTTCAAATATAAACTACACAGAAGCATTGTATGAAACTTCTTTCTGTTCTGTGCATTCAACTAACAGAGTTGAACCTTACTTTTGATTGAGCCGTTCTGAAACACTCTTTCTGTAGAAACTGCAATTGGACATTCTTAGCGCTAAGAGGCCTATATTGGGAAAAAGAATGTCTACAAATAAAAACTACACAGAAGAATTGTGTGAAACTTCTTTCTGTTCTGTTTGTTCAACCAAAAGAATTGAACCTTAGTTTTGATTGAGCCGTTCTGAAACACTCTTTCTGTAGAAAATGCAAGTGGAGATTCGGAGCGCTAAGAGGGTAATAGTGGAAAAAGGAATGTCTCCAAATATAAACTACACAGAATCATTCTGTGAAACTTCTTTCTGATCTGTGCATTCAGCTAACAGTGTTAAACCAAACTTTTGATTGAGCAGATCTGAACACTCTTTCTGTAGAAAATGCAACTGGACATTTGGAGCGCTAAGAGAGTAGTAGTGGAAAAAGGAATATATTCAAATATAAACTACACAGAAGCATTCTGTGAAACTTCTTTCTGATCTGAGCATTCAGCTAACAGAGTTAAACCATACTTTTGATTGAGCAGTTTTGAAATACTCTGTCTGTGGAAAATGCAACTGGACATTCGTAGCGCTAAGTGGGTAATATTGGAAAAAAGAATATGTTCAAATATAAACTACACAGAAGCATTGTATGAAACTTCTTTCTGTTCTGTGCATTCAACTAACAGAGTTGAACCTTACTTTTGATTGAGCCTTTCTGAAACACTCTTTCTGTAGAAACTGCAATTGGACATTCTGAGCGCTAAGAGGCCTCTATTGGGAAAAATAATATCTTCAAATAAAAACTACACAGAAGCATTGTGTGAAACTTATTTCTGATATGTTCATTAAGCTAACAGAGTTAAACCATACTTTTGATTGCGCAGTTCTGAACACTCTTTCTGTAGAAAATGCAAGTGGACATTCGGAGCGCTAAGAGGGTAATAGTGGAAAAAGGAATATATTCAAATATAAACTACACAGTAGCATTCTGTGAAAATTCTTTCTGTTCTGTGCATTCAACTAACAGAGTTGAACCTTACTTTTGATTGAGCCGTTCTGAAACACTCTTTCTGTAGAAACTGCAATTGGACATGCTAAGCGCTAAGAGGCCTACATTGGGAAAAAGAATATCTTCAAATAAAAACTACACAGATGCATTCTGTGAAACTTATTTCTGATCTGTAAATTCAGTTAACAGAGATAAAACATATTTTTGATTGAGCAGTTATGAAACACTCTTTTTGTAGAAAATGCAAGTGGAGATTCGGAGCGCTAAGAGGGTAATAGTGGAAAAAGGAATGTCTTCAAATATAAACTACACAGAATCATTCGGTGAAACTTCTTTCTGATCTGTGCATTCAGCTAACAGAGTTAAACCATACTTTTGATTGAGCAGATCTGAACACTCTTTCTGTAGAAAATGCAACTGGACATTTGGAGCGCTAAGAGCGTAGTAGTGGAAAAAGGAATATATTCAAATATAAACTACACAGAAGCATTCTGTGAAACTTCTTTCTGATCTGAGCATTCAGCTAACAGAGTTAAACCATACTTTTGATTGAGCAGTTTTGAAACACTCTGTCTGTAGAAAATGCAACTGGACATTCGTAGCGCTAAGTGGGTAATAGTGGAAAAAAGAATATGTTCAAATATAAACTACACAGAAGCATTGTATGAAACTTCTTTCTGTTGTGTGTGCATTCAACTAACAGAGATGAACCTTACTTTTGATTGAGCCGTTCTGAAAAACTCTTTCTGTAGAAACTGCAATTGGACATTCTGAGCGCTAGGAGGCCTATATTGGTAAAAAGAATGTCTACAAATAAAAACTACACAGAAGAATTGTGTGAAACAACTTTCTGTTCTGTTTGTTCAACTAAAAGAGTTGAACCTTAGTTTTGATTGAGCCATTCTGAAACACTCTTTCTGTAGAAAATGCAAGTGGAGAGTCGGAGCGCTAAGAGGGTAATAGTGGAAAAAGGAATGTCTCCAAATATAAACTACACAGAATCATTCTGTGAAACTTCTTTCTGATCTGTGCATTCAGCTAACAGAGATAAACCATAGTTTTGATTGAGCAGATCTGAACACTCTTTCTGTAGAAAATGCAACTGGACATTTGGAGCGCTAAGAGAGTAGTAGTGGAAAAAGGAATATATTCAAATATAAACTACACAGAAGCATTCTGTGAAACTTCTTTCTGATCTGAGCATTCAGCTAACAGAGTTAAACCATACTTTTGATTGAGCAGTTTTGAAACACTCTGTCTGTAGAAAATGCAACTGGACATTCGTAGCGCTAAGTGGGTAATAGTGGAAAAAAGAATATGTTCAAATATAAACTACACAGAAGCATTGTATGAAACTTCTTTCTGTTCTGTGCATTCAACTAACAGAGTTGAACCTTACTTTTGATTGAGCCTTTCTGAAACACTCTTTCTGTAGAAATTGCAATTGGACATTCTGAGCGCTAAGAGGCCTCTATTGGGAAAAATAATATCTTCAAATAAAAACTACACAGAAGCATTGTGTGAAACTTATTTCTGATATGTTCTTTAAGCTAACAGAGTTAAACCATACTTTTGATTGCGCAGTTCTGAACACTGTTTCTGTAGAAAATGCTAGTGGACATTCGGAGCGCTAAGAGGGTAATAGTGGAAAAAGGAATATATTCAAATATAAACTACACAGTAGCATTCTGTGAAAATCCTTTCTGTTCTGTGCATTCAACTAACAGAGTTGAACCTGACTTTTGATTGAAGCGTTCTGAAACACTCTTTCTGTAGAAACTGCAATTGGACATGCTAAGCGCTAAGAGGCCTACATTGGGAAAAAGAATATCTTCAAATAAAAACTACACAGATGCATTCTGTGAAACTTATTTCTGATCTGTAAATTCAGTTAACAGAGATAAAATATATTTTTGATTGAGCAGTTATGAAACACTCTTTTTGTAGAAAATGCAAGTGGAGATTCGGAGCGCTAAGAGGGTAATAGTGGAAAAAGGAATGTCTCCAAATATAAACTACACAGAATCATTCGGTGAAACTTCTTTCTGATCTGTGCATTCAGCTAACAGAGTTAAACCATACTTTTGATTGAGCAGATCTGAACACTCTTTCTGTAGAAAATGCAACTGGACATTTGGAGCGCTAAGAGCGTAGTAGTGGAAAAAGTAATATATTCAAATATAAACTACACAGAAGCATTCTGTGAAACTTCTTTCTGATCTGAGCATTCAGCTAACAGAGTTAAACCATACTTTTGATTGAGCAGTTTTGAAACACTCTGTCTGTAGAAAATGCAACTGGACATTCGTAGCGCTAAGTGGGTAATAGTGGAAAAAAGAATATGTTCAAATATAAACTACACAGAAGCATTGTATGAAACTTCTTTCTGTTCTGTGCATTCAACTAACAGAGTTGAACCTTACTTTTGATTGAGCCTTTCTGAAACACTCTTTCTGTAGAAACTGCAATTGGACATTCTGAGCGCTAAGAGGCCTCTATTGGGAAAAATAATATCTTCAAATAAAAACTACACAGAAGCATTGTGTGAAACTTATTTCTGATATGTTCATTAAGCTAACAGAGTTAAACCATACTTTTGATTGCGCAGTTCTGAACACTCTTTCTGTAGAAAATGCAAGTGGACATTCGGAGTGCTAAGAGGGTAATAGTGGAAAAAGGAATATATTCAAATATAAACTACACAGTAGCATTCTGTGAAAATCCTTTCTGTTCTGTGCATTCAACTAACAGAGTTGAACCTTACTTTTGATTGAACCGTTCTGAAACACTCTTTCTGTAGAAACTGCAATTGGACATGCTAAGCGCTAAGAGGCCTACATTGGGAAAAAGAATATCTTCAAATAAAAACTACACAGATGCATTCTGTGAAACTTATTTCTGATCTGTAAATTCAGTTAACAG
The DNA here is from genome assembly GCF_028878055.3 of Symphalangus syndactylus. Taxonomy (NCBI): domain Eukaryota; kingdom Metazoa; phylum Chordata; class Mammalia; order Primates; family Hylobatidae; genus Symphalangus; species Symphalangus syndactylus. Next base: position 3,706,894 of record NC_072445.2, on the reverse strand, counting down.
AGATAAAACATATTTTTGATTGAGCAGTTATGAAACACTCTTTTTGTAGAAAATGCAAGTGGAGATTCGGAGCGCTAAGAGGGTAATAGTGGAAAAAGGAATGTCTTCAAATATAAACTACACAGAATCATTCGGTGAAACTTCTTTCTGATCTGTGCATTCAGGTAACAGAGTTAAACCATACTTTTGATTGAGCAGATCTGAACACTCTTTTTGTAGAAAATGCAACTGGACATTTGGAGCGCTAAGAGTTTAGTAGTGGAAAAAGGAATATATTCAAGTATAAACTACACAGAAGCATTCTGTGAAACTTCTTTCTGATCTGAGCATTCAGCTAACAGAGTTAAACCATACTTTTGATTGAGCAGTTTTGAAAAACTCTGTCTGTAGAAAATGCAACTGGACATTCGTAGCGCTAAGTGGGTAATAGTGGAAAAAAGAATATGTTCAAATATAAACTACACAGAAGCATTGTATGAAACTTCTTTCTGTTCTGTGCATTCAACTAACAGAGTTGAACCTTATTTTTGATTGAGCCGTTCTGAAACACTCTTTCTGTAGAAACTGCAATTGGACATTCTTAGCGCTAAGAGGCCTATATTGGGAAAAAGAATGTCTACAAATAAAAACTACACAGAAGAATTGTGTGAAACTTCTTTCTGTTCTGTTTGTTCAACCAAAAGAATTGAACCTTAGTTTTGATTGAGCCGTTCTGAAACACTCTTTCTGTAGAAAATGCAAGTGGAGATTCGGAGCGCTAAGAGGGTAATAGTGGAAAAAGGAATGTCTCCAAATATAAACTACACAGAATCATTCTGTGAAACTTCTTTCTGATCTGTGCATTCAGCTAACAGTGTTAAACCAAACTTTTGATTGAGCAGATCTGAACACTCTTTCTGTAGAAAATGCAACTGGACATTTGGAGCGCTAAGAGAGTAGTAGTGGAAAAAGGAATATATTCAAATATAAACTACACAGAAGCATTCTGTGAAACTTCTTTCTGATCTGAGCATTCAGCTAACAGAGTTAAACCATACTTTTGATTGAGCAGTTTTGAAATACTCTGTCTGTGGAAAATGCAACTGGACATTCGTAGCGCTAAGTGGGTAATAGTGGAAAAAAGAATATGTTCAAATATAAACTACACAGAAGCATTGTATGAAACTTCTTTCTGTTCTGTGCATTCAACTAACAGAGTTGAACCTTACTTTTGATTGAGCCTTTCTGAAACACTCTTTCTGTAGAAACTGCAATTGGACATTCTGAGCGCTAAGAGGCCTCTATTGGGAAAAATAATATCTTCAAATAAAAACTACACAGAAGCATTGTGTGAAACTTATTTCTGATATGTTCATTAAGCTAACAGAGTTAAACCATACTTTTGATTGCGCAGTTCTGAACACTCTTTCTGTAGAAAATGCAAGTGGACATTCGGAGCGCTAAGAGGGTAATAGTGGAAAAAGGAATATATTCAAATATAAACTACACAGTAGCATTCTGTGAAAATTCTTTCTGTTCTGTGCATTCAACTAACAGAGTTGAACCTTACTTTTGATTGAGCCGTTCTGAAACACTCTTTCTGTAGAAACTGCAATTGGACATGCTAAGCGCTAAGAGGCCTACATTGGGAAAAAGAATATCTTCAAATAAAAACTACACAGATGCATTCTGTGAAACTTATTTCTGATGTGTAAATTCAGTTAACAGAGATAAAACATATTTTTGATTGAGCAGTTATGAAACACTCTTTTTGTAGAAAATGCAAGTGGAGATTCGGAGCGCTAAGAGGGTAATAGTGGAAAAAGGAATGTCTTCAAATATAAACTACACAGAATCATTCGGTGAAACTTCTTTCTGATCTGTGCATTCAGCTAACAGAGTTAAACCATACTTTTGATTGAGCAGATCTGAACACTCTTTCTGTAGAAAATGCAACTGGACATTTGGAGCGCTAAGAGCGTAGTAGTGGAAAAAGGAATATATTCAAATATAAACTACACAGAAGCATTCTGTGAAACTTCTTTCTGATCTGAGCATTCAGCTAACAGAGTTAAACCATACTTTTGATTGAGCAGTTTTGAAACACTCTGTCTGTAGAAAATGCAACTGGACATTCGTAGCGCTAAGTGGGTAATAGTGGAAAAAAGAATATGTTCAAATATAAACTACACAGAAGCATTGTATGAAACTTCTTTCTGTTGTGTGTGCATTCAACTAACAGAGTTGAACCTTACTTTTGATTGAGCCGTTCTGAAACACTCTTTCTGTAGAAACTGCAATTGGACATTCTGAGCGCTAGGAGGCCTATATTGGTAAAAAGAATGTCTACAAATAAAAACTACACAGAAGAATTGTGTGAAACAACTTTCTGTTCTGTTTGTTCAACTAAAAGAGTTGAACCTTAGTTTTGATTGAGCCATTCTGAAACACTCTTTCTGTAGAAAATGCAAGTGGAGAGTCGGAGCGCTAAGAGGGTAGTAGTGGAAAAAGGAATGTCTCCAAATATAAACTACACAGAATCATTCTGTGAAAATTCTTTCTGATCTGTGCATTCAGCTAACAGAGATAAACCATAGTTTTGATTGAGCAGATCTGAACACTCTTTCTGTAGAAAATGCAACTGGACATTTGGAGCGCTAAGAGAGTAGTAGTGGAAAAAGGAATATATTCAAATATAAACTACACAGAAGCATTCTGTGAAACTTCTTTCTGATCTGAGCATTCAGCTAACAGAGTTAAACCATACTTTTGATTGAGCAGTTTTGAAACACTCTGTCTGTAGAAAATGCAACTGGACATTCGTAGCGCTAAGTGGGTAATAGTGGAAAAAAGAATATGTTCAAATATAAACTACACAGAAGCATTGTATGAAACTTCTTTCTGTTCTGTGCATTCAACTAACAGAGTTGAACCTTACTTTTGATTGAGCCTTTCTGAAACACTCTTTCTGTAGAAATTGCAATTGGACATTCTGAGCGCTAAGAGGCCTCTATTGGGAAAAATAATATCTTCAAATAAAAACTACACAGAAGCATTGTGTGAAACTTATTTCTGATATGTTCTTTAAGCTAACAGAGTTAAACCATACTTTTGATTGCGCAGTTCTGAACACTGTTTCTGTAGAAAATGCTAGTGGACATTCGGAGCGCTAAGAGGGTAATAGTGGAAAAAGGAATATATTCAAATATAAACTACACAGTAGCATTCTGTGAAAATCCTTTCTGTTCTGTGCATTCAACTAACAGAGTTGAACCTTACTTTTGATTGAAGCATTCTGAAACACTCTTTCTGTAGAAACTGCAATTGGACATGCTAAGCGCTAAGAGGCCTACATTGGGAAAAAGAATATCTTCAAATAAAAACTACACAGATGCATTCTGTGAAACTTATTTCTGATCTGTAAATTCAGTTAACAGAGATAAAATATATTTTTGATTGAGTAGTTATGAAACACTCTTTTTGTAGAAAATGCAAGTGGAGATTCGGCGCGCTAAGAGGGTAATAGTGGAAAAAGGAATGTCTCCAAATATAAACTACACAGAATCATTCGGTGAAACTTCTTTCTGATCTGTGCATTCAGCTAACAGAGTTAAACCATACTTTTGATTGAGCAGATCTGAACACTCTTTCTGTAGAAAATGCAACTGGACATTTGGAGCGCTAAGAGCGTAGTAGTGGAAAAAGTAATATATTCAAATATAAACTACACAGAAGCATTCTGTGAAACTTCTTTCTGATCTGAGCATTCAGCTAACAGAGTTAAACCATACTTTTGATTGAGCAGTTTTGAAACACTCTGTCTGTAGAAAATGCAACTGGACATTCGTAGCGCTAAGTGGGTAATAGTGGAAAAAAGAATATGTTCAAATATAAACTACACAGAAGCATTGTATGAAACTTCTTTCTGTTCTGTGCATTCAACTAACAGAGTTGAACCTTACTTTTGATTGAGCCTTTCTGAAACACTCTTTCTGTAGAAACTGCAATTGGACATTCTGAGCGCTAAGAGGCCTCTATTGGGAAAAATAATATCTTCAAATAAAAACTACACAGAAGCATTGTGTGAAACTTATTTCTGATATGTTCATTAAGCTAACAGAGTTAAACCATACTTTTGATTGCGCAGTTCTGAACACTCTTTCTGTAGAAAATGCAAGTGGACATTCGGAGTGCTAAGAGGGTAATAGTGGAAAAAGGAATATATTCAAATATAAACTACACAGTAGCATTCTGTGAAAATCCTTTCTGTTCTGTGCATTCAACTAACAGAGTTGAACCTTACTTTTGATTGAACCGTTCTGAAACACTCTTTCTGTAGAAACTGCAATTGGACATGCTAAGCGCTAAGAGGCCTACATTGGGAAAAAGAATATCTTCAAATAAAAACTACACAGATGCATTCTGTGAAACTTATTTCTGATCTGTAAATTCAGTTAACAGAGATAAAACATATTTTTGATTGAGCAGTTATGAAACACTCTTTTTGTAGAAAATGCAAGTGGAGATTCGGAGCGCTAAGAGGGTAATAGTGGAAAAAGGAATGTCTTCAAATATAAACTACACAGAATCATTCGGTGAAACTTCTTTCTGATCTGTGCATTCAGGTAACAGAGTTAAACCATACTTTTGATTGAGCAGATCTGAACACTCTTTCTGTAGAAAATGCAACTGGACATTTGGAGCGCTAAGAGTTTAGTAGTGGAAAAAGGAATATATTCACGTATAAACTACACAGAAGCATTCTGTGAAACTTCTTTCTGATCTGAGCATTCAGCTAACAGAGTTAAACCATACTTTTGATTGAGCAGTTTTGAAAAACTCTGTCTGTAGAAAATGCAACTGGACATTCGTAGCGCTAAGTGGGTAATAGTGGAAAAAAGAATATGTTCAAATATAAACTACACAGAAGCATTGTATGAAACTTCTTTCTGTTCTGTGCATTCAACTAACAGAGTTGAACCTTACTTTTGATTGAGCCGTTCTAAAACACTCTTTCTGTAGAAACTGCAATTGGACATTCTTAGCGCTAAGAGGCCTATATTGGGAAAAAGAATGTCTACAAATAAAAACTACACAGAAGAATTGTGTGAAACTTCTTTCTGTTCTGTTTGTTCAACCAAAAGAATTGAACCTTAGTTTTGATTGAGCCGTTCTGAAACACTCTTTCTGTAGAAAATGCAAGTGGAGATTCGGAGCGCTAAGAGGGTAATAGTGGAAAAAGGAATGTCTCCAAATATAAACTACACAGAATCATTCTGTGAAACTTCTTTCTGATCTGTGCATTCAGCTAACAGTGTTAAACCAAACTTTTGATTGAGCAGATCTGAACACTCTTTCTGTAGAAAATGCAACTGGACATTTGGAGCGCTAAGAGAGTAGTAGTGGAAAAAGGAATATATTCAAATATAAACTACACAGAAGCATTCTGTGAAACTTCTTTCTGATCTGAGCATTCAGCTAACAGAGTTAAACCATACTTTTGATTGAGCAGTTTTGAAATACTCTGTCTGTGGAAAATGCAACTGGACATTCGTAGCGCTAAGTGGGTAATAGTGGAAAAAAGAATATGTTCAAATATAAACTACACAGAAGCATTGTATGAAACTTCTTTCTGTTCTGTGCATTCAACTAACAGAGTTGAACCTTACTTTTGATTGAGCCTTTCTGAAACACTCTTTCTGTAGAAACTGCAATTGGACATTCTGAGCGCTAAGAGGCCTCTATTGGGAAAAATAATATCTTCAAATAAAAACTACACAGAAGCATTGTGTGAAACTTATTTCTGATATGTTCATTAAGCTAACAGAGTTAAACCATACTTTTGATTGCGCAGTTCCGAACACTCTTTCTGTAGAAAATGCAAGTGGACATTCGGAGCGCTAAGAGGGTAATAGTGGAAAAAGGAATATATTCAAATATAAACTACACAGTAGCATTCTGTGTAAAATTCTTTCTGTTCTGTGCATTCAACTAACAGAGTTGAACCTTACTTTTGATTGAGCCGTTCTGAAACACTCTTTCTGTAGAAACTGCAATTGGACATGCTAAGCGCTAAGAGGCCTACATTGGGAAAAAGAATATCTTCAAATAAAAACTACACAGATGCATTCTGTGAAACTTATTTCTGATCTGTAAATTCAGTTAACGGAGATAAAACATATTTTTGATTGAGCAGTTATGAAACACACTTTTTGTAGAAAATGCAAGTGGAGATTCGGAGCGCTAAGAGGGTAATAGTGGAAAAAGGAATGTCTTCAAATATAAACTACACAGAATCATTCGGTGAAACTTCTTTCTGATCTGTGCATTCAGCTAACAGAGTTAAACCATACTTTTGATTGAGCAGATCTGAACACTCTTTCTGTAGAAAATGCAACTGGACATTTGGAGCGCTAAGAGCGTAGTAGTGGAAAAAGGAATATATTCAAATATAAACTACACAGAAGCATTCTGTGAAACTTCTTTCTGATCTGAGCATTCAGCTAACAGAGTTAAACCATACTTTTGATTGAGCAGTTTTGAAACACTCTGTCTGTAGAAAATGCAACTGGACATTCGTAGCGCTAAGTGGGTAATAGTGGAAAAAAGAATATGTTCAAATATAAACTACACAGAAGCATTGTATGAAGCTTCTTTCTGTTCTGTGCATTCAACTAACAGAGTTGAACCTTACTTTTGATTGAGCCTTTCTGAAACACTCTTTCTGTAGGAACTGCAATTGGACATTCTGAGCGCTAAGAGGCCTATATTGGGAAAAAGAATGTCTACAAATAAAAACTACACAGAAGAATTGTGTGAAACTTCTTTCTGTTCTGTTTGTTCAACTTAAAGAGTTGAACCTTAGTTTTGATTGAGCCGTACTGAAACACTCTTTCTGTAGAAAATGCAAGTGGAGATTCATAGCGCTATGAGGGTAATAGTGGAAAAAGGAATGCCTGCAAATATAAACTACACAGAATCATTCTGTGAAATTTATTTCTGATCTGTGCATTCAGCTAAGAGAGTTAAACCATACTTTTGATTGAGCAGATCTGAACACTCTTTCTGTAGAAAATGCAACTGGACATTTGGAGCGCTAAGAGAGTAGTAGTGGAAAAAGGAATATATTCAAATATAAACTACACAGAAGCATTCTGTGAAACTTCTTTCTGATCTGAGCATTCAGCTAACAGAGTTAAACCATACTTTTGATTGAGCAGTTTTGAAACACTCTGTCTGTAGAAAATGCAACTGGACATTCGTAGCGCTAAGTCGGTAATAGTGGAAAAAGAATATGTTCAAATATAAACTACACAGAAGCATTGTATGAAACTTCTTTCTGTTCTGTGCATTCAACTAACAGAGTTGAACCTTACTTTTGATTGAGCCTTTCTGAAACACTCTTTCTGTAGAAACTGCAATTGGACATTCTGAGCGCTAAGAGGCCTCTATTGGGAAAAATAATATCTTCAAATAAAAACTACACAGAAGCATTGTGTGAAACTTATTTCTGATATGTTCATTAAGCTAACAGAGTTAAAGCATACTTTTGATTGTGCAGTTCTGAACACTCTTTCTGTAGAAAATGCAAGTGGACATTCGGAGCGCTAAGAGGGTAATAGTGGAAAAAGGAATATATTCAAATATAAACTACAGAGTAGCATTCTGTGAAAATTCTTTCTGTTCTGTGCATTCAACTAACAGAGTTGAACCTTACATTTGATTGAACCGTTCTGAAACACTCTTTCTGTAGAAACTGCAATTGGACATGCTAAGCGCTAAGAGGCCTACATTGGGAAAAAGAATATCTTCAAATAAAAACTAGACAGATGCATTCTGTGAAACTTATTTCTGATCTGTAAATTCAGTTAACAGAGATAAAACATATTTTTGATTGAGCAGTTATGAAACACTCTTTTTGTAGAAAATGCAAGTGGAGATTCGGAGCGCTAAGAGGGTAATAGTGGAGAAAGGAATGTCTTCAAATATAAACTACACAGAATCATTCTGTGAAACTTCTTTCTGATCTGTGCATTCAGCTAACAGAGTTAAAACATACTTTTGATTGAGCAGATCTGAACACTCTTTCTGTAGAAAATGCAACTGGACATTTGGAGCGCTAAGAGCGTAGTAGTGGAAAAAGGAATATATTCAAATATAAACTACACAGAAGCATTCTGTGAAACTTCTTTCTGATCTGAGCATTCAGCTAACAGAGTTAAACCATACTTTTGATTGAGCAGTTTTGAAACACTCTGTCTGTAGAAAATGCAACTGGACATTCGTAGCGCTAAGTGGGTAATAGTGGAAAAAAGAATATGTTCAAATATAAACTACACAGAAGCATTGTATGAAACTTCTTTCTGTTCTGTGCATTCAACTAACAGAGTTGAACCTTACTTTTGATTGAGCCGTTCTGAAACACTCTTTCTGTAGAAACTGCAATTGGACATTCTGAGCGCTAAGAGGCCTCTATTGGGAAAAATAATATCTTCAAATAAAAACTACACAGAAGCATTGTGTGAAACTTATTTCTGATATGTTCATTAAGCTAACAGAGTTAAACCATACTTTTGATTGCGCAGTTCTGAACACTCTTTCTGTAGAAAATGCAAGTGGACATTCGGAGTGCTAAGAGGGTAATAGTGGAAAAAGGAATATATTCAAATATAAACTACACAGTAGCATTCTGTGAAAATCCTTTCTGTTCTGTGCATTCAACTAACATAGTTGAACCTTACTTTTGATTGAAGCGTTCTGAAACACTCTTTCTGTAGAAACTGCAATTGGACATGCTAAGCGCTAAGAGGCCTACATTGGGAAAAAGAATATCTTCAAATAAAAACTACACAGATGCATTCTGTGAAACTTATTTCTGATCTGTAAATTCAGTTAACAGAGTTAAAACAAATTTTTGATTGAGCAGTTATGAAACACTCTTTTTGTAGAAAATGCAATTGGAGATTCGGAGCGCTAAGAGGGTAATAGTGGAGAAAGGAATGTCTTCAAATATAAACTACACAGAATCATTCGGTGAAACTTCTTTCTGATCTGTGCATTCAGCTAACAGAGTTAAACCATACTTTTGATTGAGCAGATCTGAACACTCTTTCTGTAGAAAATGCAACTGGACATTTGGAGCGCTAAGAGCGTAGTAGTGGAAAAAGGAATATATTCAAATATAAACTACACAGAAGCATTCTTTGAAACTTCTTTCTGATCTGAGCATTCAGCTAACAGAGTTAAACCATACTTTTGATTGAGCAGTTTTGAAACACTCTGTCTGTAGAAAATGCAACTGGACATTCGTAGCGCTAAGTGGGTAATAGTGGAAAAAAGAATATGTTCAAATATAAACTACACAGAAGCATTGTATGAAACTTCTTTCTGTTCTGTGCATTCAACTAACAGAGTTGAACCTTGCTTTTGATTGAGCCTTTCTGAAACACTCTTTCTGTAGAAACTGCAATTGGACATTCTGAGCGCTAAGAGGCCTCTATTGGGAAAAATAATATCTTCAAATAAAAACTACACAGAAGCATTGTGTGAAACTTATTTCTGATATGTTCATTAAGCTAACAGAGTTAAACCATACTTTTGATTGCGCAGTTCTGAACACTCTTTCTCTAGAAAATGCAAGTGGACATTCGGAGTGCTAAGAGGGTAATAGTGGAAAAAGGAATATATTCAAATATAAACTACACAGTAGCATTCTGTGAAAATCCTTTCTGTTCTGTGCATTCAACTAACAGAGTTGAACCTTACTTTTGATTGAACCGTTCTGAAACACTCTTTCTGTAGAAACTGCAATTGGACATGCTAAGCGCTAAGATGCCTACTTTGGGAAAAAGAATATCTTCAAATAAAAACTACACAGATGCATTCTGTGAAACTTATTTCTCATCTGTAATTTCAGTTAACAGAGATAAAACATATTTTTGATTGAGCAGTTAAGAAACACTCTTTTTGTAGAAAATGCAAGTGGAGATTCGGAGCGCTAAGAGGGTAATAGTGGAAAAAGGAATGTCTTCAAATATAAACTACACAGAATCATTCGGTGAAACTTCTTTCTGATCTGTGCATTCAGCTAACAGAGTTAAACCATACTTTTGATTGAGCAGATCTGAACACTCTTTCTGTAGAAAATGCAACTGGACATTTGGAGCGCTAAGAGCGTAGTAGTGGAAAAAGGAATATATTCAAATATAAACTACACAGAAGCATTCTGTGAAACTTCTTTCTGATCTGAGCATTCAGCTAACAGATTTAAACCATAATTTTGATTGAGCAGTTTTGAAACACTCTGTCTGTAGAAAATGCAACTGGACATTCGTAGCCCTAAGTGGGTAATAGTGGAAAAAAGAATATGTTCAAATATAAACTACACAGAAGCATTGTATGAAACTTCTTTCTGTTCTGTGCATTCAACTAACAGAGTTGAACCTTACTTTTGATTGAGCCGTTCTGAAACATTCTTTCTGTAGAAACTGCAATTGGACATTCTGAGCGCTAAGAGGCCTATATTGGGAAAAAGAATGTCTACAAATAAAAACTACACAGAAGAATTGTGTGAAACTTCTTTCTGTTCTGTTCGTTCCACTAAAAGAGTTGAACCTTAGTTTTGATTGAGCCGTTCTGAAACACTCTTTCTGTAGAAAATGCAAGTGGAGATTCGCAGCGCTAAGAGGGTAATAGTGGAAAAAGGAATATCTCCAAATATAAACTACACAGAATCATTCTGTGAAAATTCTTTCTGATCTGTGCATTCAGCTAACAGAGTTAAACCATACTTTTGAATGAGCAGATCTGAACACTCTTTCTGTAGAAAATGCAACTGGACAGTTGGAGCGCTAAAAGAGTAGTAGTGGAAAAAGGAATATATTCAAATAAAAACTACACAGAAGCATTCTGTGAAACTTCTTTCTGATCTGAGCATTCAGCTAACAGAGTTAAACGATACTTTTGATTGAGCAGTTTTGAAACACTCTGTCTGTAGAAAATGCAACTGGACTTTCGTAGCGCTAAGTGGGTAATAGTGGAAAAAAGAATATGTTCAAATATAAACTACACAGAAGCATTCTGTGAAACTTCTTTCTGATCTGAGCATTCAGCTAACAGAGTTAAACCATACTTTTGATTGAGCAGTTTTGAAACACTCTGTCTGTAGAAAATGCAACTGGACATTCGTAGCGCTAAGTGGGTAATAGTGGAAAAAAGAATATGTTCAAATATAAACTACACAGAAGCATTGTATGAAACTTCTTTCTGTTCTGTGCATTCAACTAACAGAGTTGAACCTTACTTTTGATTGAGCCTTTCTGAAACACTCTTTCTGTAGAAACTGCAATTGGACATTCTCAGCGCTAAGAGGCCTCTATTGGGAAAAATAATATCTTCAAATAAAAACTACACAGAAGCATTGAGTGAAACTTATTTCTGATATGTTCATTAAGCTAACAGAGTTAAACCATACTTTTGATTGCGCCGTTCTGAACACTCTTTCTGTAGAAAATGCAAGTGGACATTCGGAGCGCTAAGAGGGTAATAGTGGAAAAAGAAATATATTCAAATATAAACTACACAGTAGCATTCTGTGAAAATTCTTTCTGTTCTGTGCATTCAACTAACAGAGTTGAACCTTACTTTTGATTAAGCCGTTCTGAAACACTCTTTCTGTAGATACTGCAATTGGACATGCTAAGCGCTAAGAGGCCTACATTGGGAAAAAGAATATCTTCAAATAAAAACTACACAGATGCATTCTGTGAAACTTATTTCTGATCTGTAAATTCAGTTAACAGAGATAAAACATATTTTTGATTGAGCAGTTATGAAACACTCTTTTTCTAGAAAATGCAAGTGGAGATTCGGAGCGCTAAGTGGGTAATAGTGGAAAAAGGAATGTCTTCAAATATAAACTACACAGAATCATTCGGTGAAACTTCTTTCTGATCTGTGCATTCAGCTAACAGAGTTAATCCATACTTTTGATTGAGCACATCTGAACACTCTTTCTGTAGAAAATGCAACTGGACATTTGGAGCGCTAAGAGCGTAGTAGTGGAAAAAGAATATATTCAAATATAAACGACACAGAGGCATTCTGTGAAACATCGTCCTGATCTGAGCATTCAGCTAACAGAGTTAAACCATACTTTTGATTGAGCAGATCTGAACACTCTTTCTGTAGAAAATGCAACTGGACATTTGGAGCGCTAAGAGCGTAGTAGTGGAAAAAGGAATATATTCAAATATAAACTACACAGAAGCATTCTGTGAAACTTCTTTCTGATCTGAACATTCAGCTAACAGAGTTGAACCATACTTTTGATTGAGCAGTTTTGAAACACTCTGTCTGTAGAAAATGCAACTGGACATTTGTAGCACTAAGTGGGTAATAGTGGAAAAAAGAATATGTTCAAAGATAAACTACACAGAAGCATTGTATGAAACTCCTTTCTGTTCTGTGCATTCAACTAACAGAGTTGAACCTTACTTTTGATTGAGCCGTTCTGAAACACTCTTTCTGTAGAAACTGCAATTGGACATTCTGAGCGCTAAGAGGCCTATATTGGGAAATTTAATATCTTCAAATAAAAACTACACAGAATCATTGTGTGAAACTTATTACTGATGTGTTCATTAAGATAACAGAGTTAAACCATACTTTTGATTGCGCAGTTCTGAACAATTTTTCTGTAGAAAATGCAAATGGACATTCGGAGCGCTAAGAGGGTAATAGTGGAAAAAGGAATATATTCAAATATAAACTACACAGTAGCATTCTGTGAAAATACTTTCTGTTCTGTGCATTCAACTAACAGAGTTGAAGCTTACTTTTGATTGAGCCGTTCTGAAACACTCTTTCTGTAGAAACTGCAATTGGACATGCTAAGCGCTAAGAGGCCTACATTGGGAAAAAGAATATCTTCAAATAAAAACTACACAGATGCATTCTGTGAAACTTATTTCTGATCTGTAAATTCAGTTAACAGAGATAAAACATATTTTTGATTGAGCAGTTATGAAACACTCTTTTTGTAGAAAATGCAAGTGGAGATTCGGAGCGCTAAGAGGGTAATAGTGGAAAAAGGAATGTCTTCAAATATAAACTACACAGAATCATTCGGTGAAATTTCTTTCTGATCTGTGCATTCAGCTAACAGAGTTAAACCATACTTTTGATTGAGCAGATCTGAACATTCTTTCTGTAGAAAATGCAACCGGACATTTGGAGCGCTAAGAGTGTAGTAGTGGAAAAAGGAATATATTTAAATATAAACTTCACAGAAGAATTCTGTGAAACTTCTTTCTGATCTGAGCATTCAGCTAACAGAGTTAAACCATACTTTTGATTGAGCAGTTTTGAAACACTCTGTAGAAAATGCAACTGGACATTCGTAGCGCTAAGTGGGTAATAGTGGAAAAAAGAATATGTTCAAATATAAACAACACAGAAACATTGTATGAAACTTCTTTCTGTTCTGTGCATTCAACTAACAGAGTTGAACCTTATTTTTGATTGAGCCGTTCTGAAACACTCTTTCTGTAGAAATTGCAATTGGACATTCTGAGCGCTAAGAGGCCTATATTGGGAAAAAGAATGTCTACAAATAAAAACTACACAGAAGAATTGTGTGAAACTTCTTTCTGTTCTGTTTGTTCAACTAAAAGAGTTGAACCTTAGTTTTGATTGAGCCGTTCTGAAACACTCTTTCTGTAGAAAATGCAAGCGGAGATTCGGAGCGCTAAGAGGGTAATAGTGGAAAAAGGAATGTCTCCAAATATAAACTACACAGAATCATTCTGTGAAACTTCTTTCTGATCTGTGCATTCAGCTAACAGAGTTAAATCATACTTTTGATTGAGCAGATCTGAACACTCTTTCTGTAGAAAATGCAACTGGACATTTGGAGCGCTAAGAGAGTAGTAGTGGAAAAAGGAATATATTCAAATATAAACTACACAGAAGCATTCTGTGAAACTTCTTTCTGATCTGAGCATTCAGCTAACAGAGTTAAACCATACTTTTGATTGAGCAGTTTTGAAACACTCTGTCTGTAGAAAATGCAATTGGACATTCGTAGCGCTACGTGTTTAATAGTGGAAAAAAGAATATGTTCAAATATAAACTACACAGAAGCACTGTATGAAACTTCTTTCTGTTCTGTGCATTCAACTAACAGAGTTGAACCTTACTTTTGATTGAGCCGTTCTGAAACACTCTTTCTGTAGAAACTGCAATTGGACATTCTGAGCTCTAAGAGGCCTATATTGGGAAAAGAATGTCTACAAATAAAAACTACACAGAAGAATTGTGTGAAACTTCTTTCTGTTCTGTTTGTTCAACTAAAAGAGTTGAACCTTAGTTTTAATTGAGCCGTTCTGAAACACTCTTTCTGTAGAAAATGCAAGTGGAGGTTCGGAGCGCTAAGAGTGTAATAGTGGAAAAAGGAATATCTCCAAATATAAACTACACAGAATCATTCTGTGAAACTTGTTTCTGATCTGTGCATTCAGCTAACAGAGTTAAACCATACTTTTGATTGAGCAGATCTGAACACTCTTTCTGTAGAAAATGCAACTGGACATTTTGAGCGCTAAGAGAGTAGTAGTGGAAAAAGAAATATATTCAAATATAAACTACACAGAAGCATTCTGTGAAACTTCTTTCTGATCTGAGCATTCAGCTAACAGAGTTAAACCATACTTTTGATTGAGCAGTTTTGAAACACTCTGTCTGTAGAAAATGCAACTGGACATTCGTAGCGCTAAGTGGGTAATAGTGGAAAAAAAATATGTTCAAATATAAACTACACAGAAGCATTGTATGAAACTTCTTTCTGTTCTGTGCATTCAACTAACAGAGTTGAACCTGACTTTTGATTGAGCCTTTCTGAAACACTCTTTCTGTAGAAACTGCAATTGGACATTCTGAGCGCTAAGAGGCCTATATTGGGAAAAATAATATCTTCAAATAAGAACTACACAGAATCATTGTGTGGAACTTATTTCTGATATGTTCATTAAGCTAACAGAGTTAAACCATACTTTTGATTGCGCAGTTCTGAACACTCTTTCTGTAGAAAATGCAAGTGGACATTCTGAGCGCTAAGAGGCCTATATTGGGAAAAAGAATGTCTACAAATAAAAACTACACAGAAGAATTGTGTGAAACTTCTTTCTGTTCTGTTTGTTCAACTGAAAGAGTTGAAACTTAGTTTTGATTGAGCCGTTCTGAAACACTCTTTCTGTAGAAAATTCAAGTGGAGATTCGGAGCGCTAAGAGGGTAATAGTGGAAAAAGGAATGTCTCCAAATATAAACTACACAGAATCATTCTGTGAAACTTCTTTCTTATCTGTGCATTCAGCTAACAGATTTAAACCATACTTTTGATTGAGCAGATCTGAACACTCTTTCTGTAGAAAATGCAACTGGACATTTGGAGCGCTAAGAGAGTAGTAGTGGAAAAAGGAATATATTCAAATATAAACTACACAGAAGCATTCTGTGAAACTTCTTTCTGATCTGAGCATTCAGCTAACAGAGTTAAACCATACTTTTTATTGAGCAGTTTTGAAACACTCTGTCTGTAGGAAATGCAACTGGACATTCGTAGCGCTAAGTGGGTAAGAGTGGAAAAAAGAATATGTTCAAATATAAACTACACAGAAGCATTGTATGAAACTTCTTTCTGTTCTGTGCATTCAACTAACAGAGTTGAACCTTACTTTTGATTGAGTCTTTCTGAAACACTCTTTCTGTAGAAACTGCAATTGGACATTCTGAGCGCTAAGAGGCCTATATTGGGAAAAATAATATCTTCAAATAAAAACTTCACAGAAGCATTGTGTGAAACTTATTTCTGATATGTTCATTAAGCTAACAGAGTTAAACCACACTTTTGATTGCGCAGTTCTGAACACTCTTTCTGTAGAAAATGCAAGTGGACATTCGGAGCGCTAAGAGGGTAATAGTGGAAAAAGGAATATATTCAAATATAAACTACACAGTAGCATTCTGTGAAAATTCTTTCTGTTCTGTGCATTCAACTAACAGAGTTGAACCTTACTTTTGATTTAGCTGTTCTGAAACACTCTTTCTGTAGAAAGTGCAATTGGACATGCTAAGTGCTAAGAGGCCTACATTGGGAAAAAGAATATCTTCAAATAAAAACTACACAGATGCATTCTGTGAAACTTATTTCTGATCTGTAAATTCAGTTAACAGAGATAAAACATATTTTTCATTGAGCAGTTATGAAACACTCATTTTGTAGAAAATGCAAGTGGAGATTCGGAGCGCTAAGAGGGTAATAGTGGAAAAAGGAATGTCTTCAAATATAAACAACACAGAATCATTCGGTGAAACTTCTTTCTGATCTGTGCATTCAGCTAACAGAGTTAAACCATACTTTTGATTGAGCAGATCTGAACACTCTTTCTGTAGAAAATGCAACTGGACATTTGGAGCGCTAAGAGCGTAGTAGTGGAAAAAGGAATATATTCAAATATAAACTACACAGAAGCATTCTGTGAAACTTCTTTCTGATCTGAGCATTCAGCTAACAGAGTTAAACCATACTTTTGATTGAGTAGTTTTGAAACACTCTGTCTGTAGAAAATGCAACTGGACATTCGTAGCGCTAAGTGGGTAATAGTGGAAAAAAGAATATGTTCAAATATAAACTACACCGAAGCATTGTATGAAACTTCTTTCTGTTCTGTGCATTCAACTAGCAGAGTTGAACCTTACTTTTGATTGAGCCGTTCTGAAACACTCTTTCTGTAGAAACTGCAATTGGACATTCTGAGCGCTAAGAGGCCTATATTGGGAAAATGAATGTCTACAAATAAAAACTACACAGAAGAATTGTGTGAAACTTCTTTCTGTTCTGTTTGTTCAACTGAAAGAGTTGAACCTTAGTATTGATTGAGCCGTTCTGAAACACTCTTTCTGTAGAAAATGCAAGTGGAGATTCGGAGCGCTAAGAGGGTAATAGTGGAAAAAGGAATGTCTCCAAATATAAGCTACACAGAATCATTCTGTGAAACTTCTTTCTGATTTGTGCATTCAGCTAACAGAGTTAAACCATACTTTTGATTGAGCAGATCTGAACACTCTTTCTGTAGAAAATGCAACTGGACATTTGGAGCGCTAAGAGAGTAGTAGTGGAAAAAGGAATATATTCAAATATAAACTACACAGAAGCATTCTGTGAAACTTCTTTCTGATCTGAGCATTCAGCTAACAGAGTTAAACCATACTTTTGATTGAGCAGTTTTGAAACACTCTGTCTGTAGAAAATGCAACTGGACATTCTTCGCGCTAAGTGGGTAATAGTGGAAAAAAGAATAAGTTCAAATATAAACTACACAGAAGCATTGTATGAAACTTCTTTCTGTTCTGTGCATTCAACTAACAGATTTGAACCTTACTTTTGATTGAGCCCTTCTGAAACACTCTTTCTGTAGAAACTGCAATTGGACATTCTGAGCGCTAAGAGGCCTATATTGGGAAAAAGAATGTCTACAAATAAAAACTACACAGAAGAATTGTGTGAAACTTCTTTCTGTTCTGTTTGTTCAACTAAAAGGGTTGAACCTTAGTTTTGATTGAGCCGTTCTGAAACACTCTTTCTGTAGAAAATGCAAGTGGAGATTCGTAGCGCTAAGAGGGTAATAGTGGAAAATGAATGTCTCCAAATATAAACTACACAGAATCATTCTGTGAAACTTCTTTCTGATCTGTGCATTCAGCTAACAGAGTTAAACCATACTTTTGATTGAGCAGTTTTGAAACACTCTGTCTGTAGAATACGCAACTGGACATTCGTAGCGCTAAGTGGGTAATAGTGGAAAAAAGAATATGTTCAAATATAAACTACACAGAAGCATTGTATGAAACTTCTTTCTGTTCTCTGCATTCAACTAACAGAGTTGAACCTTACTTTTGATTGAGCCTTTCTGAAACACTCTTTCTGTAGAAAGTGCAATTGGACATTCTGAGCGCTAAGATGCCTATATTGGGAAAAATAATATCTTCAAATAAAAACTACACAGAAGCATTGTGTGAAACTTATTTCTGATATGTTCATTAAGCTAACAGAGTTAAACCATACTTTTGATTGCGCAGTTCTGAACACTCTTTCTGTAGAAAATGCAAGTGGAGATTCGGAGTGCTAAGAGGGTAATAGTGGAAAAAGGAATGTCTTCAAATATAAACTACACAGAATCATTCAGTGAAACTTCTTTCTGATCTGTGCATTCAGCTAACAGAGTTAAACCATACTTTTGATTGAGCAGATCTGAACACTCTTTCTGTAGAAAATGCAAATGGACATTTTGAGCGCTAAGAGAGTAGTAGTGGAAAAAGGAATATATTCAAATATAAACTACACAGAAGCATTCTGTGAAACTTCTTTCTGATCTGAGCATTCAGCTAACAGGGTTAAACCATACTTTTGATTGAGCAGTTTTGAAACACTCTGTCTGTAGAAAATGCAACTGGACATTCGTAGCACTAAGTGGGTAATAGTGGAAAAAAAATATGTTCAAATATAAACTACACAGAAACATTGTATGAAACTTCTTTCTGTTCTGTGCATTCAACTAACAGAGTTGAACCTTACTTTTGATTGAGCCGTTCTGAAACACTCTTTCTGTAGAAACTGCAATTGGACATTCTGAGCGCTAAGAGGCCTATATTGGGAAAAAAATGTCTACAAATAAAAACTACACAGAAGAATTGTGTGAAACTTCTTTCTGTTCTGTTTGTTCAACTAAAAGAGTTGAACCTTAGTTTTGATTGAGCCGTTCTGAAACACTCTTTCTGTAGAAAATGCAAGTGGAGATTCGGAGCGCTAAGAGGGTAATAGTGGAAAAAGGAATGTCTCCAAATATAAACTACACAGAATCATTGTGTGAAACTTCTTTCTGATCTGTGCATTCAGCTAACAGAGTTAAACCATACTTTTGATTGAGCAGATCTGAACACTCTTTCTGTAGAAAATGCAACTGGACATTTGGAGCGCTAAGAGAGTAGTAGTGGAAAAAGGAATATATTCAAATATAAACTACACAGAAGCATTCTGTGAAACTTCTTTCTGATCTGAGCATTCAGCAAACAGAGTTAAACCATACTTTTGATTGAGCAGTTTTGAAACATTCTGTCTGTAGAAAATGCAACTGGACATTCTGAGCGCTAAGATGCCTATATTGGGAAAAATAATATCTTCAAATAAAAACTACACAGAAGCATTGTGTGAAACTTATTTCTGATATGTTCATTAAGCTAACAGAGTTAAACCATACTTTTGATTGCGCAGTTCTGAACACTCTTTCTGTAGAAAATGCAAGTGGACATTCGGAGCGCTAAGAGGGTAATAGTGGAAAAAGGAATATATTCAAATATAAACTACACAGTAGCATTCTGTGAAAATTCTTTCTGTTCTGTGCATTCAACTAACAGAGTTGAACCTTACTTTTGATTGAGCCGTTCTGATACACTCTTTCTGTATAAACTGCAATTGGACATGCTAAGCGCTAAGAGGCCTACATTGGGAAAAAGAATATCTTCAAATAAAAACTACACAGATGCATTCTGTGAAACTTATTTCTGATCTGTAAATTCAGTTAACAGAGATAAAACATATTTTTGATTGAGCAGTTATGGAACTCTCTTTTTGTAGAAAATGCAAGTGGAGATTCGGAGCGCTAACAGGGTAATAGTGGAAAAAGGAATGTCTTCAAATATAAACTACACAGAATCATTCGGTGAAACTTCTTTCTGATCTGTGCATTCAGCTAACAGAGTTAAACCATACTTTTGAGTGAGCAGATCTGAACACTCTTTCTGTAGAAAATGCAACTGGACATTTGGAGCGCTAAGAGCGTAGTAGTGGAAAAAGGAATATATTCAAATATAAACTACACAGAAGCATTCTGTGAAACTTCTTTCTGATCTGAGCATTCAGCTAACAGAGTTAAACCATACTTTAGATTGAGCAGTTTTGAAACACTCTGTCTGTAGAAAATGCAACTAGACATTCGTAGCGCTAAGTGGGTAATAGTGGAAAAAAGAATATGTTCAAATATAAACTACACAGAAGCATTGTATGAAACTTCTTTCTGTTCTGTGCATTCAACTAACAGAGTTGAACCTTACTTTTGATTGAGCCGTTCTGAAACACTCTTTCTGTAGAAACTGCAATTGGACATTCTGAGCGCTAAGAGGCCTATATTGGGAAAAAGAATGTCTACAAATAAAAACTACACAGAAGAATTGTGTGAAAGTTTTTTCTGTTCTGTTTGTTCAACTAAAAGAGTTGAACCTTAGTGTTGATTGAGCCGTTCTGAAACACTCTTTCTGTAGAAAATGCAAGTGGAGATTCGGAGCGCTAAGAGGGTAATAGTGGAAAAAGGAATGTCTCCAAATATAAACTACACAGAATCATTGTGTGAAACTTCTTTCTGATCTGTGCATTCAGCTAACAGAGTTAAACCATACTTTTGATTGAGCAGATCTGAACACTCTTTCTGTAGAAAATGCAACTGGACATTTGGAGCGCTAAGAGAGTAGTAGTGGAAAAAGGAATATATTCAAATATAAACTACACAGAAGCATTCTGTGAAACTCCTTTCTGATCTGAGCATTCAGCTAACAGAGTTAAACCATACTTTTGATTGAGCAGTTTTGAAACACTCTGTCTGTAGAAAATGCAACTGGACATTCGTAGCGCTAAGTGGGGAATAGTGGAAAAAAGAATATGTTCAAATATAAACTACACAGAAGCATTGTATGAAACTTCTTTCTGTTCTGTGCATTCAACTAACAGAGTTGAACCTTACTTTTGATTGAGCCTTTCTGAAACACTCTTTCTGTAGAAACTGCAATTGGACATTCTGAGCGCTAAGAGGCCTATATTGGGAAAAATAATATCTTCAAATAAAAACTACACAGAAGCATTGTGTGAAACTTATTTCTGATATGTTCATTAAGCTAACAGAGTTAAACCATACTTTTGATTGCGCAGTTCTGAACACTCTTTCTGTAGAAAATGCTAGTGGACATTCGGAGCGCTAAGAGGGTAATAGTGGAAAAAGGAATATATTCAAATATAAACTACACAGTAGCATTCTGTGAAAATTCTTTCTGTTCTGTGCATTCAACTAACAGAGATGAACCTTACTTTTGATTGAGCCGTTCTGAAACACTCTTTCTGTAGAAACTGCAATTGGACATGCTAAGCGCTAAGAGGCCTACATTGGGAAAAAGAATATCTTCAAATATAAACTACACAGATGCATTCTGTGAAACTTATTTCTGATCTGTAAATTCAGTTAACAGTGATAAAACATATTTTTGATTTAGCAGTTATGAAACACTCTTTTTGTAGAAAATGCATGGGGAGATTCGGAGCGCTAAGAGGGTAATAGTGGAAAAAGGAATGTCTTCAAATATAAACTGCACAGAATCATTCGGTGAAACTTCTTTCTGATCTGTGCATTCAGCTAACAGAGTTAAACCATACTTTTGATTGAGCAGATCTGAACACTCTTTCTGTAGAAAATGCAACTGGACATTTGGAGCGCTAAGAGCGTAGTAGTGGAAAAAGGAATATATTCAAATATAAACTACACAGAAGCATTCTGTGAAACTTCTTTCTGATCTGAGCATTCAGCTAACAGAGTTAAACCATACTTTTGATTGAGCAGTTTTGAAACACTCTGTCTGTAGAAAATGCAACTGGACATTCGTAGCGCTAAGTGGGTAATAGTGGAAAAAAGAATATGTTCAAATATAAACTACACAGAAGCATTGTATGAAACTTCTTTCTGTTCTGTGCATTCAACTAACAGAGTTGAACCTTACTTTTGATTGAGCCTTTCTGAAATACTCTTTCTGTAGAAACTGCAATTGGACATTCTGAGCGCTAAGATGCCTATATTGGGAAAAATAATATCTTCAAATAAAAACTACACAGAAGCATTGTGTGAAACTTATTTCTGATATGTTCATTAAGCTAACAGAGTTAAACCATAATTTTGATTGCGCAGTTCTGAACACTCTTTCTGTAGAAAATGCAAGTGGACATTCGGAGCGCTAAGAGGGTAATAGTGGAAAAAGGAATATATTCAAATATAAACTACACAGTAGCATTCTGTGAAAATTCTTTCTGTTCTGTGCATTCAACTAACAGAGTTGAACCTTACTTTTGATTGAGCCGTTCTGAAACACTCTTTTTGTAGAAACTGCAATTGGACATGCTAAGCGCTAAGAGTCCTACATTGGGAAAAAGAATATCTTCAAATAAAAACTACACAGATGCATTCTGTGAAACTTATTTCTGATCTGTAAGTTCAGTTAACAGAGATAAAACATATTTTTGATTGAGCAGTTATGAAACACTCTTTTTGTAGAAAATGCAAGTGGAGATTCGGAGCCCTAAGAGGGTAATAGTGGAAAAAGGAATGTCTTCAAATATAAACTACACAGAATCATTCGGTGAAACTTCTTTCTGATTTGTGCATTCAGCTAACAGAGTTAAACCATACTTTTGATTGAGCAGATCTGAACACTCTTTCTGTAGAAAATGCAACTGGACATTTGGAGCGCTAAGAGCGTAGTAGTGGAAAAAGGAATATATTCAAATATAAACTACACAGAAGCATTCTGTGAAACTTCTTTCTGATCTGACAATTCAGCTAACAGAGTTAAACCATACTTTTGATTGAGCAGTTTTGAAACACTCTGTCTGTAGAAAATGCAACTGGACATTCGTAGCGCTAAGTGGGTAATAGTGGAAAAAAGAATATGTTCAAATATAAACTACACAGAAGCATTGTATGAAACTTCTTTCTGTACTGTGCATTCAACTAACAGAGTTGAACCTTACTTTTGATTGAGCCGTTCTGAAACACTCTTTCTGTAGAAACTGCAATTGGACATTCTGAGCGCTAAGAGGCCTATATTGGGAAAAAGAATGTCTACAAATAAAAACTACACAGAAGAATTGTGTGAAACTTCTTTCTGTTCTGTTTGTTCAACTAAAAGAGTTGAACGTTAGTTTTGATTGAGCCGTTCTGAAACACTCTTTCTGTAGAAAATGCAAGTGGAGATTCGGAGCGCTAAGAGGGTAATAGTGGAAAAAGGAATGTCTCCAAATATAAACTACACAGAATCATTCTGTGAAACTTCTTTCTGATCTGTGCATTCAGCTAACAGAGTTAAACCATACTTTTGATTGAGCAGATCTGAACACTCTTTCTGTAGAAAATGCAACTGGACATTTGGAGCGCTAAGAGAGTAGTAGTGGAAAAAGGAATATATTCAAATATAAACTACACAGAAACATTCTGTGAAACTTCTTTCTGCTCTGAGCATTCAGCTAACAGAGTTAAACCATACTTTTGATTGAGCAGTTTTGAAACACTCTGTAGAAAATGCAACTGGACATTCGTAGCGCTAAGTTGGTAATAGTGGAAAAAAGAATATGTTCAAATATAAACTACACAGAAGCATTGTATGAAAATTCTTTCTGTTCTGTGCATTCAACTAACAGAGTTGAACCTGACTTTTGATTGAGCCTTTCTGAAACACTCTTTCTGTAGAAACTGCAATTGGACATTCTGAGCGCTAAGAGGCCTATATTGGGAAAAATAATATCTTCAAATAAAAACTACACAGAAGCATTGTGTGAAACTTATTTCTGATATGTTCATTAAGCTAACAGAGTTAAACCATACTTTTGATTGCGCAGTTCTGAACACTCTTTCTGTAGAAAATGCTAGTGGACATTCGGAGCGCTAAGAGGGTAATAGTGGAAAAAGGAATATATTCAAATATAAACTACACAGTAGCATTCTGTGAAAATTCTTTCTGTTCTGTGCATTCAACTAACAGAGTTGAACCTTACTTTTGATTGAGCCGTTCTGAAACACTCTTTCTGTAGAAACTGCTATTGGACATGCTAAGCGCTAAGAGGCCTACATTGGGAAAAACAATATCTTCAAATAAAAACTACACAGATGCATTCTGTGAACGTTATTTCTGATCTGTAAATTCAGTTAACAGAGATAAAACATATTTTTGATTGAGCAGTTATGAAACAGTCTTTTTGTAGAAAATGCAAGTGGAGATTCGGAGCGCTAAGAGGGTAATAGTGGAAAAAGGAATGTCTTCAAATATAAACTGCACAGAGTCATTCGGTGAAACTTCTTTCTGATCTGTGCATTCAGCTAACAGAGTTAAACCATACTTTTGATTGAGCAGATCTGAACACTCTTTCTGTAGAAAATGCAACTGGACATTTGGAGCGCTAAGAGCGTAGTAGTGGAAAAAGGAATATATTCAAATATAAACTACACAGAAGCATTCTGTGAAACTTCTTTCTGATCTGAGCTTTCAGCTAACAGAGTTAAACCATACTTTTGATTGAGCAGTTTTGAAACACTCTGTCTGTAGAAAATGCAACTGGACATTCGTAGCGCTAAGTGGGTAATAGTGGAAAAAGAATATGTTCAAATATAAACTACACAGAAGCATTGTATGAAACTTCTTTCTGGTCTGTGCATTCAACTAACAGAGTTGAACCTGACTTTTGATTGAGCCTTTCTGAAACACTCTTTCTGTAGAAACTGCAATTGGACATTCAGAGCGCTAAGAGGCCTATATTGGGAAAAATAATATCTTCAAATAAAAACTACACAGAAGCATTGTGTGAAACTTATTTCTGATATGTTCATTAAGCTAACAGAGTTAAACCATACTTTTGATTGAGCAGTTTTGAAACACTCTGTCTGTAGAAAATGCAAG
Organism: Symphalangus syndactylus; assembly: GCF_028878055.3. Taxonomy (NCBI): domain Eukaryota; kingdom Metazoa; phylum Chordata; class Mammalia; order Primates; family Hylobatidae; genus Symphalangus; species Symphalangus syndactylus. The sequence goes on along the minus strand of NC_072445.2, from coordinate 3,682,098 downwards.
TGGACATTCTGAGCGCTAAGAGGGTAATAGTGGAAAAAGGAATATATTCAAATATAAACTACACAGTAGCATTCTGTGAAAATTCTTTCTGTTCTGTGCATTCAACTAACAGAGTTGAACCTTATTTTGATTGAGCCGTTCTGAAACACTCTTTCTGTAGAAACTGCAATTGGACATTCGGAGCGCTAAGAGGCCTATATTGGGAAAAAGAATGTCTACAAATAAAAACTACACAGAAGAATTGTGTGAAACTTCTTTCTGTTCTGTTTGTTCAACTAAAAGAGTTGAACGTTAGTTTTGATTGAGCCGTTCTGAAACACTCTTTCTGTAGAAAATGCAAGTGGAGATTCGGAGCGCTAAGAGGGTAATAGTGGAAAAAGGAATGTCTCCAAATATAAACTACACAGAATCATTCTGTGAAACTTCTTTCTGATCTGTGCCTTCAGCTAACAGAGTTAAACCATACTTTTGATTGAGCAGATCTGAACACTCTTTCTGTAGAAAATGCAACTGGACATTTGGAGCGCTAAGAGAGTAGTAGTGGAAAAAGTAATATATTCAAATATAAACTACACAGAAACATTCTGTGAAACTTCTTTCTGCTCTGAGCATTCAGCTAACAGAGTTAAACCATACTTTTGATTGAGCAGTTTTGAAACACTCTGTAGAAAATGCAACTGGACATTCGTAGCGCTAAGTGGGTAATAGTGGAAAAAAGAATATGTTCAAATATAAACTACACAGAAGCATTGTATGAAAATTCTTTCTGTTCTGTGCATTCAACTAACAGAGTTGAACCTGACTTTTGATTGAGCCTTTCTGAAACACTCTTTCTGTAGAAACTGCAATTGGACATTCTGAGCGCTAAGAGGCCTATATTGGGAAAAATAATATCTTCAAATAAAAACTACACAGAAGCATTGTGTGAAACTTATTTCTGATATGTTCATTAAGCTAACAGAGTTAAACCATACTTTTGATTGCGCAGTTCTGAACACTCTTTCTGTAGAAAATGCTAGTGGACATTCGGAGCGCTAAGAGGGTAATAGTGGAAGAAGGAATATATTCAAATATAAACTACACAGTAGCATTCTGTGAAAATTTTTCTGTTCTGTGCATTCAACTAACAGAGTTGAACCTTACTTTTGATTGAGCCGTTCTGAAACACTCTTTCTGTAGAAACTGCTATTGGACATGCTAAGCGCTAAGAGGCCTACATTGGGAAAAACAATATCTTCAAATAAAAACTACACAGATGCATTCTGTGAACGTTATTTCTGATCTGTAAATTCAGTTAACAGAGATAAAACATATTTTTGATTGAGCAGTTATGAAACAGTCTTTTTGTAGAAAATGCAAGTGGAGATTCGGAGCGCTAAGAGGGTAATAGTGGAAAAAGGATTATGTCTTCAAATATAAACTACACAGAATCATTCGGTGAAACTTCTTTCTGATCTGTGCATTCAGCTAACAGAGTTAAACCATACTTTTGATTCAGCAGATCTGAACACTCTTTCTGTAGAAAATGCAACTGGACATTTGGAGCGCTAAGAGCGTAGTAGTGGAAAAAGGAATATATTCAAATATAAACTACACAGAAGCATTCTGTGAAACTTCTTTCTGATCTGAGCATTCAGCTAACAGAGTTAAACCATACTTTTGATTGAGCAGTTTTGAAACACTCTGTCTGTAGAAAATGCAACTGGACATTCGTAGCGCTAAGTGGGTAATAGTGGAAAAAAGAATATGTTCAAATATAAACTACACAGAAGCATTGTATGAAACTTCTTTCTGGTCTGTGCATTCAACTAACAGAGTTGAACCTGACTTTTGATTGAGCCTTTCTGAAACACTCTTTCTGTAGAAACTGCAATTGGACATTCTGAGCGCTAAGAGGCCTATATTGGGAAAAATAATATCTTCAAATAAAAACTACACAGAAGCATTGTGTGAAACTTATTTCTGATATGTTCATTAAGCTAACAGAGTTAAACCATACTTTTGATTGCGCAGTTCTGAACACTCTTTCTGTAGAAAATGCAAGTGGACATTCTGAGCGCTAAGAGGGTAATAGTGGAAAAAGGAATATATTCAAATATAAACTACACAGTAGCATTCTGTGAAAACTCTTTCTGTTCTGTGCATTCAACTAACAGAGTTGAACCTTACTTTTGATTGAGCCGTTCTGAAACACTCTTTCTGTAGAAACTGCAATTGGACATTCTGAGCGCTAAGAGGCCTATATTGGGAAAAAGAATGTCTACAAATAAAAACTACACAGAAGAATTGTGTGAAACTTCTTTCTGTTCTGTTTGTTCAACTAAAAGAGTTGAACCTTAGTTTTGATTGAGCCGTTCTGAAACACTCTTTCTGTAGAAAATGCAAGTGGAGATTCGGAGCGCTAAGAGGGTAATAGTGGAAAAAGGAATGTCTCCAAATATAAACTACACAGAATCATTCTGTGAAACTTCTTTCTGATCTGTGCATTCAGCTAACAGAGTTAAACCATACTTTTGATTGAGCAGATCTGAACACTCTTTTTGTAGAAAATGCAACTGAACATTTGGAGCGCTAAGAGAGTAGTAGTGGAAAAAGGAATATATTCAAATACAAACTACACAGAAGCATTCTGTGAAACTTCTTTCTGATCTGAGCATTCAGCTAACAGAGTTAAACCATACTTTTGATTGAGCAGTTTTGAAACACTCTGTCTGTAGAAAATGCAACTGGACATTCGTAGCGCTAAGTGGGTAATAGTGGAAAAAAGAATATGTTCAAATATAAACTACACAGAAACATTGTATGAAACTTCTTTCTGTTCTGTGCATTCAACTAACAGAGTTGAACCTTACTTTTGATTGAGCCTTTCTGAAACACTCTTTCTGTAGAAACTGCAATTGGACATTCTGAGCGCTAAGAGGCCTCTATTGGGAAAAATAATATCTTCAAATAAAAACTACACAGAAGCATTGTGTGAAACTTATTTCTGATATGTTCATTAAGCTAACAGAGTTAAACCATACTTTTGATTGCGCAGTTCTGAACACTCTTTCTGTAGAAAATGCAAGTGGACATTCGGAGCGCTAAGAGGGTAATAGTGGAAAAAGGAATATATTCAAATATAAACTACACAGTAGCATTCTGTGAAAATACTTTCTGTTCTGTGCATTCAACTAACAGAGTTGAATCTTACTTTTGATTGAGCCGTTCTGAAACACTCTTTCTGTAGAAACTGCAATTGGACATGCTAAGCGCTAAGAGGCCTACATTGGGAAAAAGAATATCTTCAAATAAAAACTACACAGATGCATTCTGTGAAACTTATTTCTGATCTGTAAATTCAGTTAACAGAGATAAAGCATATTTTTGATTGAGCAGTTATGAAACACTCTTTTTGTAGAAAATGCAAGTGGAGATTCGGAGCGCTAAGAGGGTAATAGTGGAAAAAGTAATGTCTTCAAATATAAACTACACAGAATCATTCGGTGAAACTTCTTTCTGATCTGTGCATTCAGCTAACAGAGTTAAACCATACTTTTGATTGAGCAGATCTGAACACTCTTTCTGTTGAAAATGCAACTGGACATTTGGAGCGCTAAGAGCGTAGTAGTGGAAAAAGGAATATATTCAAATATAAACTACACAGAAGCATTCTGTGAAACTTCTTTCTGATCTGAGCATTCAGCTAACAGAGTTAAACCATACTTTTGATTGAGCAGTTTTGAAACACTCTGTCTGTAGAAAATGCAACTGGACATTCGTAGCGCTAAGTGGGTAATAGTGGAAAAATGAATATGTTCAAATATAAACTACACAGAAGCATTGTATGAAACTTCTTTCTGTTCTGTGCATTCAACTAACAGAGTTGAACCTTAGTTTTGATTGAGCCGTTCTGAAACACTCTTTCTGTAGAAACTGCAATTGGACATTCTGAGCGCTAAGAGGCCTATATTGGGAAAAAGAATGTCTACAAATAAAAACTACACAGAAGAATTGTGTGAAACTTCTTTCTGTTCTGTTTGTTCAACTAAAAGAGTTGAACGTTAGTTTTGATTGAGCCGTTCTGAAACACTCTTTCTGTAGAAAATGCAAGTGGAGATTCGGAGCGCTAAGAGGGTAATAGTGGAAAAAGGAATGTCTCCAAATATAAACTACACAGAATCATTCTGTGAAACTTCTTTCTGATCTGTGCCTTCAGCTAACAGAGTTAAACCATACTTTTGATTGAGCAGATCTGAACACTCTTTCTGTAGAAAATGCAACTGGACATTTGGAGCGCTAAGAGAGTAGTAGTGGAAAAAGGAATATATTCAAATATAAACTACACAGAAACATTCTGTGAAACTTCTTTCTGCTCTGAGCATTCAGCTAACAGAGTTAAACCATACTTTTGATTGAGCAGTTTTGAAACACTCTGTAGAAAATGCAACTGGACATTCGTAGCGCTAAGTGGGTAATAGTGGAAAAAAGAATATGTTCAAATATAAACTACACAGAAGCATTGTATGAAAATTCTTTCTGTTCTGTGCATTCAACTAACAGAGTTGAACCTGACTTTTGATTGAGCCTTTCTGAAACACTCTTTCTGTAGAAACTGCAATTGGACATTCTGAGCGCTAAGAGGCCTATATTGGGAAAAATAATATCTTCAAATAAAAACTACACAGAAGCATTGTGTGAAACTTATTTCTGATATGTTCATTAAGCTAACAGAGTTAAACCATACTTTTGATTGCGCAGTTCTGAACACTCTTTCTGTAGAAAATGCTAGTGGACATTCGGAGCGCTAAGAGGGTAATAGTGGAAGAAGGAATATATTCAAATATAAACTACACAGTAGCATTCTGTGAAAATTTTTCTGTTCTGTGCATTCAACTAACAGAGTTGAACCTTACTTTTGATTGAGCCGTTCTGAAACACTCTTTCTGTAGAAACTGCTATTGGACATGCTAAGCGCTAAGAGGCCTACATTGGGAAAAACAATATCTTCAAATAAAAACTACACAGATGCATTCTGTGAACGTTATTTCTGATCTGTAAATTCAGTTAACAGAGATAAAACATATTTTTGATTGAGCAGTTATGAAACAGTCTTTTTGTAGAAAATGCAAGTGGAGATTCGGAGCGCTAAGAGGGTAATAGTGGAAAAAGGATTATGTCTTCAAATATAAACTACACAGAATCATTCGGTGAAACTTCTTTCTGATCTGTGCATTCAGCTAACAGAGTTAAACCATACTTTTGATTGAGCAGATCTGAACACTCTTTCTGTAGAAAATGCAACTGGACATTTGGAGCGCTAAGAGCGTAGTAGTGGAAAAAGGAATATATTCAAATATAAACTACACAGAAGCATTCTGTGAAACTTCTTTCTGATCTGAGCATTCAGCTAACAGAGTTAAACCATACTTTTGATTGAGCAGTTTTGAAACACTCTGTCTGTAGAAAATGCAACTGGACATTCGTAGCGCTAAGTGGGTAATAGTGGAAAAAAGAATATGTTCAAATATAAACTACACAGAAGCATTGTATGAAACTTCTTTCTGGTCTGTGCATTCAACTAACAGAGTTGAACCTGACTTTTGATTGAGCCTTTCTGAAACACTCTTTCTGTAGAAACTGCAATTGGTCATTCTGAGCGCTAAGAGGCCTATATTGGGAAAAATAATATCTTCAAATAAAAACTACACAGAAGCATTGTGTGAAACTTATTTCTGATATGTTCATTAAGCTAACAGAGTTAAACCATACTTTTGATTGCGCAGTTCTGAACACTCTTTCTGTAGAAAATGCAAGTGGACATTCTGAGCGCTAAGAGGGTAATAGTGGAAAAAGGAATATATTCAAATATAAACTACACAGTAGCATTCTGTGAAAACTCTTTCTGTTCTGTGCATTCAACTAACAGAGTTGAACCTTACTTTTGATTGAGCCGTTCTGAAACACTCTTTCTGTAGAAACTGCAATTGGACATTCTGAGCGCTAAGAGGCCTATATTGGGAAAAAGAATGTCTACAAATAAAAACTACACAGAAGAATTGTGTGAAACTTCTTTCTGTTCTGTTTGTTCAACTAAAAGAGTTGAACCTTAGTTTTGATTGAGCCGTTCTGAAACACTCTTTCTGTAGAAAATGCAAGTGGAGATTCGGAGCGCTAAGAGGGTAATAGTGGAAAAAGGAATGTCTCCAAATATAAACTACACAGAATCATTCTGTGAAACTTCTTTCTGATCTGTGCATTCAGCTAACAGAGTTAAACCATACTTTTGATTGAGCAGATCTGAACACTCTTTTTGTAGAAAATGCAACTGAACATTTGGAGCGCTAAGAGAGTAGTAGTGGAAAAAGGAATATATTCAAATACAAACTACACAGAAGCATTCTGTGAAACTTCTTTCTGATCTGAGCATTCAGCTAACAGAGTTAAACCATACTTTTGATTGAGCAGTTTTGAAACACTCTGTCTGTAGAAAATGCAACTGGACATTCGTAGCGCTAAGTGGGTAATAGTGGAAAAAAGAATATGTTCAAATATAAACTACACAGAAACATTGTATGAAACTTCTTTCTGTTCTGTGCATTCAACTAACAGAGTTGAACCTTACTTTTGATTGAGCCTTTCTGAAACACTCTTTCTGTAGAAACTGCAATTGGACATTCTGAGCGCTAAGAGGCCTCTATTGGGAAAAATAATATCTTCAAATAAAAACTACACAGAAGCATTGTGTGAAACTTATTTCTGATATGTTCATTAAGCTAACAGAGTTAAACCATACTTTTGATTGCGCAGTTCTGAACACTCTTTCTGTAGAAAATGCAAGTGGACATTCGGAGCGCTAAGAGGGTAATAGTGGAAAAAGGAATATATTCAAATATAAACTACACAGTAGCATTCTGTGAAAATACTTTCTGTTCTGTGCATTCAACTAACAGAGTTGAATCTTACTTTTGATTGAGCCGTTCTGAAACACTCTTTCTGTAGAAACTGCAATTGGACATGCTAAGCGCTAAGAGGCCTACATTGGGAAAAAGAATATCTTCAAATAAAAACTACACAGATGCATTCTGTGAAACTTATTTCTGATCTGTAAATTCAGTTAACAGAGATAAAGCATATTTTTGATTGAGCAGTTATGAAACACTCTTTTTGTAGAAAATGCAAGTGGAGATTCGGAGCGCTAAGAGGGTAATAGTGGAAAAAGGAATGTCTTCAAATATAAACTACACAGAATCATTCGGTGAAACTTCTTTCTGATCTGTGCATTCAGCTAACAGAGTTAAACCATACTTTTGATTGAGCAGATCTGAACACTCTTTCTGTTGAAAATGCAACTGGACATTTGGAGCGCTAAGAGCGTAGTAGTGGAAAAAGGAATATATTCAAATATAAACTACACAGAAGCATTCTGTGAAACTTCTTTCTGATCTGAGCATTCAGCTAACAGAGTTAAACCATACTTTTGATTGAGCAGTTTTGAAACACTCTGTCTGTAGAAAATGCAACTGGACATTCGTAGCGCTAAGTGGGTAATAGTGGAAAAATGAATATGTTCAAATATAAACTACACAGAAGCATTGTATGAAACTTCTTTCTGTTCTGTGCATTCAACTAACAGAGTTGAACCTTAGTTTTGATTGAGCCGTTCTGAAACACTCTTTCTGTAGAAACTGCAATTGGACATTCTGAGCGCTAAGAGGCCTATATTGGGAAAAAGAATGTCTACAAATAAAAACTACACAGAAGAATTGTGTGAAACTTCTTTCTGTTCTGTTTGTTCAACTAAAAGAGTTGAACTTTGTTTTGATTGAGCCGTTCTGAAACACTCTTTCTGTAGAAAATGCAAGTGGAGATTCGGAGCGCTAAGAGGGTAATAGTGGAAAAAGGAATGTCTCCAAATATAAACTACACAGAATCATTCTGTGAAACTTCTTTCTGATCTGTGCATTCAGCTAACAGAGTTAAACCATACTTTTGATTGAGCAGATCTGAACACTCTTTCTGTAGAAAATGCAACTGGACATTTGGAGCGCTAAGAGAGTAGTAGTGGAAAAAGGAATATATTCAAATATAAACTACACAGAAGCATTCTGTGAAACTTCTTTCTGATCTGAGCATTCAGCTAACAGAGTTAAACCATACTTTTGATTGAGCAGTTTTGAAACACTCTGTCTGTAGAAAATGCAACTGGACATTCGTAGCGCCAAGTGGGTAATAGTGGAATAAAGAATATGTTCAAATATAAACTACACAGAAGCATTGTATGAAACTTCTTTCTGTTCTGTGCATTCAACTAACAGAGTTCAACCTTACTTTTGATTGAGCCTTTCTGAAACACTCTTTCTGTAGAAACTGCAATTGGACATTCTGAGCGCTAAGAGGCCTCTACTGGGAAAAATAATATCTTCAAATAAAAACTACACAGAAGCATTGTGTGAAACTTATTTCTGATATGTTCATTAAGCTAACAGAGTTAAACCATACTTTTGATTGCGCAGTTCTGAACACTCTTTCTGTAGAAAATGCAAGTGGACATTCGGAGCGCTAAGAGGGTAATAGTGGAAAAAGGAATATATTCAAATATAAACTACACAGTAGCATTCTGTGAAAATTCTTTCTGTTCTGTGCATTCAACTAACAGAGTTGAACCTTACTTTTGATTGAGCCGTTCTGAAACACTCTATCTGTATAAACTGTAATTGGACATGCTAAGCGCTAGGAGGCCTACATTGGGAAAAAGAATATCTTCAAATAAAAACTACACAGATGCATTCTGTGAAACTTATTTCTGATCTGTAAATTCAGTTAACAGAGATAAAACATATTTTTGATTGAGCAGTTATGAAACACTCTTTTTGTAGAAAATGCAAGTGGAGATTCGGAGCGCTAAGAGGGTAATAGTGGAAAAAGGAATGTCTTCAAATATAAACTACACAGAATCATTCCGTGAAACTTCTTTCTGATCTGTGCATTCAGCTAACAGAGTTAAACCATACTTTTGATTGAGCAGATCTGAACACTCTTTCTGTAGAAAATGCAACTGGACATTTGGAGCGCTAAGAGCGTAGTAGTGGAAAAAGGAATATATTCAAATATAAACTACACAGAAGCATTCTGTGAAACTTCTTTCTGATCTGAGCATTCAGCTAACAGAGTTAAACCATACTTTTGATTGAGCAGTTTTGAAACACTCTGTCTGTAGAAAATGCAACTGGACATTCGTAGCGCCAAGTGGGTAATAGTGGAATAAAGAATATGTTCAAATATAAACTACACAGAAGCATTGTATGAAACTTCTTTCTGTTCTGTGCATTCAACTAACAGAGTTCAACCTTACTTTTGATTGAGCCTTTCTGAAACACTCTTTCTGTAGAAACTGCATTTGGACATTCTGAGCGCTAAGAGGCCTCTACTGGGAAAAATAATATCTTCAAATAAAAACTACACAGAAGCATTGTGTGAAACTTATTTCTGATATGTTCATTAAGCTAACAGAGTTAAACCATACTTTTGATTGCGCAGTTCTGAACACTCTTTCTGTAGAAAATGCAAGTGGACATTCGGAGCGCTAAGAGGGTAATAGTGGAAAAAGGAATATATTCAAATATAAACTACACAGTAGCATTCTGTGAAAATTCTTTCTGTTCTGTGCATTCAACTAACAGAGTTGAACCTTACTTTTGATTGAGCCGTTCTGAAACACTCTATCTGTATAAACTGTAATTGGACATGCTAAGCGCTAGGAGGCCTACATTGGGAAAAAGAATATCTTCAAATAAAAACTACACAGATGCATTCTGTGAAACTTATTTCTGATCTGTAAATTCAGTTAACAGAGATAAAACATATTTTTGATTGAGCAGTTATGAAACACTCTTTTTGTAGAAAATGCAAGTGGAGATTCGGAGAGCTAAGTGGGTAATAGTGGAAAACGGAATGTCTTCAAATATAAACTACACAGAATCATTCGGTGAAACTTCTTTCTGATCTGTGCATTCAGCTAACAGAGTTAAACCATACTTTTGATTGAGCAGATCTGAACACTCTTTCTGTAGAAAATGCAACTGGACATTTGGAGCGCTAAGAGCGTAGTAGTGGAAAAAGGAATATATTCAAATATAAACTACACAGAAGCATTCTGTGAAACTTCTTTCTGATCTGAGAATTCAGCTAACAGAGTCAAACCATACTTTTGATTGAGCAGTTTTGAAACACTCTGTCTGTAGAAAATGCAACTGGACATTCGTAGCGCTAAGTGGGTAATAGTGGAAAAAAGAATATGTTCAAATATAAACTACACAGAAGCATTGTATGAAACTTCTTTCTGTTCTGTGCATTCAACTAACAGAGTTGAACCTTACTTTTGATTGAGCCTTTCTGAAACACTCTTTCTGTAGAAACTGCAATTGGACATTCTGAGCGCTAAGAGGCCTCTATTGGGAAAAATAATATCTTCAAATAAAAACTACACAGAAGCATTGTGTGAAACTTATTTCTGATATGTTCTTTAAGCTAACAGAGTTAAACCATACTTTTGATTGCGCAGTTCTGAACACTCTTTCTGTAGAAAATGCAAGTGGACATTCGGAGCGCTAAGAGGGTAATAGTGGAAAAAGGAATATATTCAAATATAAACTACACGGTAGCATTCTGTGAAAATTCCTTCTGTTCTGTGCATTCAACTAACAGAGTTGAACCCTACTTTTGATTGAGCCGTTCAGAAACACTCTTTCTGTAGGAACTGCATTTGGACATGCTAAGCGCTAAGAGGCCTACATTGGGAAAAAGAATATCTTCAAATAAAAACTACACAGATGCATTCTGTGAAACTTATTTCTGATCTATAAATTCAGTTAACAGAGATAAAACATATTTTTGATTGAGCAGTTATGAAACACGCTTTTTGTAGAAAATGCAAGTGGAGATTCGGAGCGCTAAGAGGGTAATAGTGGAAAAAGGAATGTCTTCAAATATAAACTACACAGAATCATTCGGTGAAACTTCTTTCTGATCTGTGCATTCAGCTAACAGAGTTAAACCGTAGTTTTGATTGAGCAGATCTGAACACTCTTTCTGTAGAAAATGCAACTGGACATTTGGAGCGCTAAGAGCGTAGTAATGGAAAAAGGAATATATTCAAATATAAACTACACAGAAGCATTCTGTGAAACTTCTTTCTGATCTGAGCATTCAGCTAACAGAGTTAAACCATACTTTTGATTGAGCAGTTTTGAAACACTCTGTGTGTAGAAAATGCAACTGGACATTCGTAGCGCTAAGTGGGTAATAGTGGAAAAAAGAATATGTTCAAATATAAACTACACAGAAGCATTGTATGAAACTTCTTTCTGTTCTGTGCATTCAACTAACAGAGTTGAACCTTACTTTTGATTGAGCCGTTCTGAAACACTCTTTCTGTAGAAACTGCAATTGGACATTCTGAGCGCTAAGAGGCCTATATTGGGAAAAATAATGTCTAAAAATAAAAACTACACAGAAGAATTGTGTGAAACTTCTTTCTGTTCTGTTTGTTCATCTAAAAGAGTTGAACCTTAGTTTTGATTGAGCCGTTCTGAAACAGTCTTTCTGTAGAAAATGCAAGTGGAGATTCGGAGCGCTAAGAGGGTAATAGTGGAAAAAGGAATGTCTCCAAATATAAACTACACAGAATCATTCTGTGAAACTTCTTTCTGATCTGTGCATTCAGCTAACAGAGTTAAACCATACTTTTGATTGAGCAGATCTGAACACTCTTTCTGAAGAAAATGCAACTGAACATTTGGAGCGCTAAGAGAGTAGTAGTGGAAAAAGGAATATATTCAAATATAAACTACACAGAAGCATTCTGTGAAACTTCTTTCTGATCTGAGCATTCAGCTAACAGAGTTAAACCATACTTTTGATTGAGCAGTTTTGAAACACTCTGTCTGTAGAAAATGCAACTGGACATTCGTAGCGCTAAGTGGGTAATAGTGGAAAAAAGAATATGTTCAAATATAAACTACACAGAAGCATTGTATGAAACTTCTTTCTGTTCTGTGCATTCAACTAACAGAGTTGAACCTTACATTTGATTGAGCCTTTCTGAAACACTCTTTCTGTAGAAACTGCAATTGGACATTCTGAGCGCTAAGAGGCCTCTATTGGGAAAAATAATATCTTCAAATAAAAACTACACAGAAGCATTGTGTGAAACTTATTTCTGATATGTTCTTTAAGTTAACAGAGTTAAAAAATACTTTTGATTGCACAGTTCTGAACACTCTTTCTGTAGAAAATGCAAGTGGACATTCGGAGCGCTAAGAGGGTAATAGTGGAAAAAGGAATATATTCAAATATAAACTACACAGTAGCATTCTGTGAAAATTCTTTCTGTTCTGTGCATTCAACTAACAGATTTGAACATTACTTTTGATTGAGCCGTTCTGAAACACTCTTTCTGTAGAAACTGCAATTGGACATGCTAAGCGCTAAGAGGCCTACATTGGAAAAAAGAATATCTTCAAATAAAAACTACACAGATGCATTCTGTGAAACTTATTTCTGATCTGTAAATTCAGTTAACAGAGATAAATCATATTTTTGATTGAGCAGTTATGAAACACTCTTTTTGTAGAAAATGCAAGTGGAGATTCGGAGCGCTAAGAGGGTAATAGTGGAAAAAGGAATGTCTTCAAATATAAACTACACAGAATCATTCGGTGAAACTTCTTTCTGATCTGTGCATTCAGCTAACAGAGTTAAACCATACTTTTGATTGAGCAGATCTGATCACTCTTTCTGTAGAAAATGCAACTGGACATTTGGAGCACTAAGAGCGTAGTAGTGGAAAAAGGAATATATTCAAATATAAACTACACAGAAGCATTCTGTGAAACTTCTTTCTGATCTGAGCATTCAGCTAACAGAGTTAAACCATACTTTTGATTGAGCAGTTTTGAAACACTCTGTCTGTAGAAAATGCAACTGGACATTCGTAGCGCTAAGATGGTAATAGTGGAAAAAAGAATATGTTCAAATATAAACTACACAGAAGCATTGTATGAAACTTCTTTCTGTTCTGTGCATTCAACTAACAGAGTTGAACCTTACTTTTGATTGAGCCGTTCTGAAACACTCTTTCTGTAGAAACTGCAATTGGACATTCTGAGCGCTAAGAGGCATATATTGGGAAAAAGAATGTCTACAAATAAAAACTACACAGAAGAATTGTGTGAAACTCCTTTCTGTTCTGTTTGTTCAACTAAAAGAGTTGAACCTTAGTTTTGATTGAGCCGTTCTGAAACACTCTTTCTGTAGAAAATGCAAGTGGAGATTCGGAGCGCTAAGAGGGTAATAGTGGAAAAAGGAATATATTCAAATATAAACTACACAGTAGCATTCTGTGAAAATTCTTTCTGTTCTGTGCATTCAACTAAAAGATTTGAACCTTACTTTTGATTGAGCCGTTCTGAAACACTCTTTCTGTAGAAACTGCAATTGGACATGCTAAGCGCTAAGAGGCCTACATTGGGAAAAAGAATATCTTCAAATAAAAACTACACAGATGCATTCTGTGAAACTTATTTCTGATCTGTAAATTCAGTTAACAGAGATAAAACATATTTTTGATTGAGCAGTTATGAAACACTCTTTTTGTAGAAAATGCAAGTGGAGATTCGGAGCGCTAAGAGGGTAATAGTGGAAAATGGAATGTCTTCAAATATAAACTACACAGAATCATTCGGTTAAACTTCTTTCTGATCTGTGCATTCAGCTAACAGAGTTAAACCATACTTTTGATTGAGCAGATCTGATCACTCTTTCTGTAGAAAATGCAACTGGACATTTGGAGCGCTAGGAGCGTAGTAGTGGAAAAAGTAATATATTCAAATATAAACTACACAGAATCATTCTGTGAAACTTCTTTCTGATCTGAGCATTCAGCTAACAGAGTTAAACCATACTTTTGATTGAGCAGTTTTGAAACACTCTGTCTGTAGAAAATGCAACTGGACATTCGTAGCGCTAAGTGGGTAATAGTGGAAAAGAGAATATGTTCAAATATAAACTACACAGAAGCATTGTATGAAACTTCTTTCTGTTCTGTGCATTCAACTAACAGAGTTGAACCTTACTTTTGATTGAGCCGTTCTGAAACACTCTTTCTGTAGAAACTACAATTGGACATTCTGAGCGCTAAGAGGCCTATATTGGGAAAAATAATGTCTACAAATAAAAACTACACAGAAGAATTGTGTGAAACTTCTTTCTGTTCTGTTTGTTCATCTAAAATAGTTGAACCTTAGCTTTGATTGAGCCGTTCTGAAACACTCTTTCTGTAGAAAATGCAAGTGGAGATTCGGAGCGCTAAGAGGGTAATAGTGGAAAAAGGAATGTCTCCAAATATAAACTACACAGAATCATTCTGTGAAACTTCTTTCTGATCTGTGCATTCAGCTAACAGAGTTAAACCATACTTTTGATTGAGCAGATCTGAACACTCTTTCTGTAGAAAATGCAACTGAACATTTGGAGCGCTAAGAGAGTAGTAGTGGAAAAAGGAATATATTCAAATACAAACTACACAGAAGCATTCTGTGAAACTTCTTTCTGATCTGAGCATTCAGCTAACAGAGTTAAACCATACTTTTGATTGAGCAGTTTTGAAACACTCTATCTGTAGAAAATGCAACTGGACATTCGTAGCGCTAAGTGGGTAATAGTGGAAAAAAGAATATGTTCAAATATAAACTACACAGAAGCATTGTATGAAACTTCTTTCTGTTCTGTGCATTCAACTAACAGAGTTGAACCTTACTTTTGATTGAGCCTTTCTGAAACACTCTTTCTGTAGTAACTGCAATTGGACATTCTGAGCGCTAAGAGGCCTCTATTGGGAAAAATAATATCTTCAAATAAAAACTACACAGAAGCATTGTGTGAAACTTATTTCTGATATGTTCATTAAGCTAACAGAGTTAAACCATACTTTTGATTGCGCAGTTCTGAACACTCATTCTGTAGAAAATGCAAGTGGACATTCGGAGCGCTAAGAGGGTAATAGTGGAAAAAGGAATATATTCAAATATAAACTACACAGTAGCATTCTGTGAAAATACTTTCTGTTCTGTGCATTCAACTAACAGAGTTGAATCTTACTTTTGATTGAGCCGTTCTGAAACACTCTTTCTGTAGAAACTGCAATTGGACATGCTAAGCGCTAAGAGGCCTACATTGGGAAAAAGAATATCTTCAAATAAAAACTACACAGATGCATTCTGTGAAACTTATTTCTGATCTGTAAATTCAGTTAACAGAGATAAAGCATATTTTTGATTGAGCAGTTATGAAACACTCTTTTTGTAGAAAATGCAAGTGGAGATTCGGAGCGCTAAGGGGGTAATAGTGGAAAAAGGAATGTCTTCAAATATAAACTACACAGAATCATTCGGTGAAACTTCTTTCTGATCTGTGCATTCAGCTAACAGAGTTAAACCATACTTTTGATTGAGCAGATCTGAACACTCTTTCTGTAGAAAATGCAACTGGACATTTGGAGCGCTAAGAGCGTAGTAGTGGAAAAAGGAATATATTCAAATATAAACTACACAGAAGCATTCTGTGAAACTTCTTTCTGATCTGAGAATTCAGCTAACAGAGTCAAACCATACTTTTGATTGAGCAGTTTTGAAACACTCTGTCTGTAGAAAATGCAACTGGACATTCGTAGCGCTAAGTGGGTAATAGTGGAAAAAAGAATATGTTCAAATATAAACTACACAGAAGCATTGTATGAAACTTCTTTCTGTTCTGTGAATTCAACTAACAGAGTTGAACCTTACTTTTGATTGAGCCTTTCTGAAACACTCTTTCTGTAGAAACTGCAATTGGACATTCTGAGCGCTAAGAGGCCTCTATTGGGAAAAATAATATCTTCAAATAAAAACTACACAGAAGCATTGTGTGAAACTTATTTCTGATATGTTCTTTAAGCTAACAGAGTTAAACCATACTTTTGATTGCGCAGTTCTGAACACTCTTTCTGTAGAAAATGCAAGTGGACATTCGGAGCGCTAAGAGGGTAATAGTGGAAAAAGGAATATATTCAAATATAAACTACACGGTAGCATTCTGTGAAAATTCCTTCTGTTCTGTGCATTCAACTAACAGAGTTGAACCCTACTTTTGATTGAGCCGTTCAGAAACACTCTTTCTGTAGGAACTGCATTTGGACATGCTAAGCGCTAAGAGGCCTACATTGGGAAAAAGAATATCTTCAAATAAAAACTACACAGATGCATTCTGTGAAACTTATTTCTGATCTATAAATTCAGTTAACAGAGATAAAACATATTTTTGATTGAGCAGTTATGAAACACGCTTTTTGTAGAAAATGCAAGTGGAGATTCGGAGCGCTAAGAGGGTAATAGTGGAAAAAGGAATGTCTTCAAATATAAACTACACAGAATCATTCGGTGAAACTTCTTTCTGATCTGTGCATTCAGCTAACAGAGTTAAACCGTAGTTTTGATTGAGCAGATCTGAACACTCTTTCTGTAGAAAATGCAACTGGACATTTGGAGCGCTAAGAGCGTAGTAATGGAAAAAGGAATATATTCAAATATAAACTACACAGAAGCATTCTGTGAAACTTCTTTCTGATCTGAGCATTCAGCTAACAGAGTTAAACCATACTTTTGATTGAGCAGTTTTGAAACACTCTGTGTGTAGAAAATGCAACTGGACATTCGTAGCGCTAAGTGGGTAATAGTGGAAAAAAGAATATGTTCAAATATAAACTACACAGAAGCATTGTATGAAACTTCTTTCTGTTCTGTGCATTCAACTAACAGAGTTGAACCTTACTTTTGATTGAGCCGTTCTGAAACACTCTTTCTGTAGAAACTGCAATTGGACATTCTGAGCGCTAAGAGGCCTATATTGGGAAAAATAATGTCTAAAAATAAAAACTACACAGAAGAATTGTGTGAAACTTCTTTCTGTTCTGTTTGTTCATCTAAAAGAGTTGAACCTTAGTTTTGATTGAGCCGTTCTGAAACACTCTTTCTGTAGAAAATGCAAGTGGAGATTCGGAGCGCTAAGAGGGTAATAGTGGAAAAAGGAATGTCTCCAAATATAAACTACACAGAATCATTCTGTGAAACTTCTTTCTGATCTGTGCATTCAGCTAACAGAGTTAAACCATACTTTTGATTGAGCAGATCTGAACACTCTTTCTGAAGAAAATGCAACTGAACATTTGGAGCGCTAAGAGAGTAGTAGTGGAAAAAGGAATATATTCAAATATAAACTACACAGAAGCATTCTGTGAAACTTCTTTCTGATCTGAGCATTCAGCTAACAGAGTTAAACCATACTTTTGATTGAGCAGTTTTGAAACACTCTGTCTGCAGAAAATGCAACTGGACATTCGTAGCGCTAAGTGGGTAATAGTGGAAAAAAGAATATGTTCAAATATAAACTACACAGAAGCATTGTATGAAACTTCTTTCTGTTCTGTGCATTCAACTAACAGAGTTGAACCTTACTTTTGATTGAGCCTTTCTGAAACACTCTTTCTGTAGAAACTGCAATTGGACATTCTGAGCGCTAAGAGGCCTCTATTGGGAAAAATAATATCTTCAAATAAAAACTACACAGAAGCATTGTGTGAAACTTATTTCTGATATGTTCTTTAAGTTAACAGAGTTAAAAAATACTTTTGATTGCACAGTTCTGAACACTCTTTCTGTAGAAAATGCAAGTGGACATTCGGAGCGCTAAGAGGGTAATAGTGGAAAAAGGAATATATTCAAATATAAACTACACAGTAGCATTCTGTGAAAATTCTTTCTGTTCTGTGCATTCAACTAACAGATTTGAACATTACTTTTGATTGAGCCGTTCTGAAACACTCTTTCTGTAGAAACTGCAATTGGACATGCTAAGCGCTAAGAGGCCTACATTGGAAAAAAGAATATCTTCAAATAAAAACTACACAGATGCATTCTGTGAAACTTATTTCTGATCTGTAAATTCAGTTAACAGAGATAAATCATATTTTTGATTGAGCAGTTATGAAACACTCTTTTTGTAGAAAATGCAAGTGGAGATTCGGAGCGCTAAGAGGGTAATAGTGGAAAAAGGAATGTCTTCAAATATAAACTACACAGAATCATTCGGTGAAACTTCTTTCTGATCTGTGCATTCAGCTAACAGAGTTAAACCATACTTTTGATTGAGCAGATCTGATCACTCTTTCTGTAGAAAATGCAACTGGACATTTGGAGCACTAAGAGCGTAGTAGTGGAAAAAGGAATATATTCAAATATAAACTACACAGAAGCATTCTGTGAAACTTCTTTCTGATCTGAGCATTCAGCTAACAGAGTTAAACCATACTTTTGATTGAGCAGTTTTGAAACACTCTGTCTGTAGAAAATGCAACTGGACATTCGTAGCGCTAAGATGGTAATAGTGGAAAAAAGAATATGTTCAAATATAAACTACACAGAAGCATTGTATGAAACTTCTTTCTGTTCTGTGCATTCAACTAACAGAGTTGAACCTTACTTTTGATTGAGCCGTTCTGAAACACTCTTTCTGTAGAAACTGCAATTGGACATTCTGAGCGCTAAGAGGCATATATTGGGAAAAAGAATGTCTACAAATAAAAACTACACAGAAGAATTGTGTGAAACTCCTTTCTGTTCTGTTTGTTCAACTAAAAGAGTTGAACCTTAGTTTTGATTGAGCCGTTCTGAAACACTCTTTCTGTAGAAAATGCAAGTGGAGATTCGGAGCGCTAAGAGGGTAATAGTGGAAAAAGGAATATATTCAAATATAAACTACACAGTAGCATTCTGTGAAAATTCTTTCTGTTCTGTGCATTCAACTAAAAGATTTGAACCTTACTTTTGATTGAGCCGTTCTGAAACACTCTTTCTGTAGAAACTGCAATTGGACATGCTAAGCGCTAAGAGGCCTACATTGGGAAAAAGAATATCTTCAAATAAAAACTACACAGATGCATTCTGTGAAACTTATTTCTGATCTGTAAATTCAGTTAACAGAGATAAAACATATTTTTGATTGAGCAGTTATGAAACACTCTTTTTGTAGAAAATGCAAGTGGAGATTCGGAGCGCTAAGAGGGTAATAGTGGAAAATGGAATGTCTTCAAATATAAACTACACAGAATCATTCGGTTAAACTTCTTTCTGATCTGTGCATTCAGCTAACAGAGTTAAACCATACTTTTGATTGAGCAGATCTGATCACTCTTTCTGTAGAAAATGCAACTGGACATTTGGAGCGCTAGGAGCGTAGTAGTGGAAAAAGTAATATATTCAAATATAAACTACACAGAATCATTCTGTGAAACTTCTTTCTGATCTGAGCATTCAGCTAACAGAGTTAAACCATACTTTTGATTGAGCAGTTTTGAAACACTCTGTCTGTAGAAAATGCAACTGGACATTCGTAGCGCTAAGTGGGTAATAGTGGAAAAGAGAATATGTTCAAATATAAACTACACAGAAGCATTGTATGAAACTTCTTTCTGTTCTGTGCATTCAACTAACAGAGTTGAACCTTACTTTTGATTGAGCCGTTCTGAAACACTCTTTCTGTAGAAACTACAATTGGACATTCTGAGCGCTAAGAGGCCTATATTGGGAAAAATAATGTCTACAAATAAAAACTACACAGAAGAATTGTGTGAAACTTCTTTCTGTTCTGTTTGTTCATCTAAAATAGTTGAACCTTAGCTTTGATTGAGCCGTTCTGAAACACTCTTTCTGTAGAAAATGCAAGTGGAGATTCGGAGCGCTAAGAGGGTAATAGTGGAAAAAGGAATGTCTCCAAATATAAACTACACAGAATCATTTTGTGAAACTTCTTTCTGATCTGTGCATTCAGCTAACAGAGTTAAACCATACTTTTGATTGAGCAGATCTGAACACTCTTTCTGTAGAAAATGCAACTGAACATTTGGAGCGCTAAGAGAGTAGTAGTGGAAAAAGGAATATATTCAAATACAAACTACACAGAAGCATTCTGTGAAACTTCTTTCTGATCTGAGCATTCAGCTAACAGAGTTAAACCATACTTTTGATTGAGCAGTTTTGAAACACTCTATCTGTAGAAAATGCAACTGGACATTCGTAGCGCTAAGTGGGTAATAGTGGAAAAAAGAATATGTTCAAATATAAACTACACAGAAGCATTGTATGAAACTTCTTTCTGTTCTGTGCATTCAACTAACAGAGTTGAACCTTACTTTTGATTGAGCCTTTCTGAAACACTCTTTCTGTAGTAACTGCAATTGGACATTCTGAGCGCTAAGAGGCCTCTATTGGGAAAAATAATATCTTCAAATAAAAACTACACAGAAGCATTGTGTGAAACTTATTTCTGATATGTTCATTAAGCTAACAGAGTTAAACCATACTTTTGATTGCGCAGTTCTGAACACTCATTCTGTAGAAAATGCAAGTGGACATTCGGAGCGCTAAGAGGGTAATAGTGGAAAAAGGAATATATTCAAATATAAACTACACAGTAGCATTCTGTGAAAATACTTTCTGTTCTGTGCATTCAACTAACAGAGTTGAATCTTACTTTTGATTGAGCCGTTCTGAAACACTCTTTCTGTAGAAACTGCAATTGGACATGCTAAGCGCTAAGAGGCCTACATTGGGAAAAAGAATATCTTCAAATAAAAACTACACAGATGCATTCTGTGAAACTTATTTCTGATCTGTAAATTCAGTTAACAGAGATAAAGCATATTTTTGATTGAGCAGTTATGAAACACTCTTTTTGTAGAAAATGCAAGTGGAGATTCGGAGCGCTAAGGGGGTAATAGTGGAAAAAGGAATGTCTTCAAATATAAACTACACAGAATCATTCGGTGAAACTTCTTTCTGATCTGTGCATTCAGCTAACAGAGTTAAACCATACTTTTGATTGAGCAGATCTGAACACTCTTTCTGTTGAAAATGCAACTGGACATTTGGAGCGCTAAGAGCGTAGTAGTGGAAAAAGTAATATACTCAAATATAAACTACACAGAAGCATTCTGTGAAACTTCTTTCTGATCTGAGCATTCAGCTAACAGAGTTAAACCATACTTTTGATTGAGCAGTTTTGAAACACTCTGTCTGTAGAAAATGCAACTGGACATTCGTAGCGCTAAGTGGGTAATAGTGGAAAAAAGAATATGTTCAAATATAAACTACACAGAAGCATTGTATGAAACTTCTTTCTGTTCTGTGCATTCAACTAACAGAGTTGAACCTTAGTTTTGATTGAGCCGTTCTGAAACACTCTTTCTGTAGAAACTGCAATTGGACATTCTGAGCGCTAAGAGGCCTATATTGGGAAAAAGAATGTCTACAAATAAAAACTACACAGAAGAATTGTGTGAAACTTCTTTCTGTTCTGTTTGTTCAACTAAAAGAGTTGAACTTTGTTTTGATTGAGCCGTTCTGAAACACTCTTTCTGTAGAAAATGCAAGTGGAGATTCGGAGCGCTAAGAGGGTAATAGTGGAAAAAGGAATGTCTCCAAATATAAACTACACAGAATCATTCTGTGAAACTTCTTTCTGATCTGTGCATTCAGCTAACAGAGTTAAACCATACTTTTGATTGAGCAGATCTGAACACTCTTTCTGTAGAAAATGCAACTGGACATTTGGAGCGCTAAGAGAGTAGTAGTGGAAAAAGGAATATATTCAAATATAAACTACACAGAAGCATTCCGTGAAACTTCTTTCTGATCTGAGCATTCAGCTAACAGAGTTAAACCATACTTTTGATTGAGCAGTTTTGAAACACTCTGTCTGTAGAAAATGCAACTGGACATTCGTAGCGCCAAGTGGGTAATAGTGGAATAAAGAATATGTTCAAATATAAACTACACAGAAGCATTGTATGAAACTTCTTTCTGTTCTGTGCATTCAACTAACAGAGTTCAACCTTACATTTGATTGAGCCTTTCTGAAACACTCTTTCTGTAGAAACTGCAATTGGACATTCTGAGCGCTAAGAGGCCTCTACTGGGAAAAATAATATCTTCAAATAAAAACTACACAGAAGCATTGTGTGAAACTTATTTCTGATATGTTCATTAAGCTAACAGAGTTAAACCATACTTTTGATTGCGCAGTTCTGAACACTCTTTCTGTAGAAAATGCAAGTGGACATTCGGAGCGCTAAGAGGGTAATAGTGGAAAAAGGAATATATTCAAATATAAACTACACAGTAGCATTCTGTGAAAATTCTTTCTGTTCTGTGCATTCAACTAACAGAGTTGAACATTACTTTTGATTGAGCCGTTCTGAAACACTCTTTCTGTAGAAAATGCAATTGGACATGCTAAGCGCTAAGAGGCCTTCATTGGGAAAAAGAATATCTTCAAATAAAAACTACACAGATGCATTCTGTGAAACTTATTTCTGATCTGTAAATTCAGTTAACAGAGATAAAACATATTTTTGATTGAGCAGTTATGAAACACTCTTTTTGTAGAAAATGCAAGTGGAGATTCGGAGCGCTAAGAGGGTAATAGTGGAAAAAGGAATGTCTTCAAATATAAACTACACAGAATCATTCGGTGAAACTTCTTTCTGATCTGTGCATTCAGCTAACAGAGTTAAACCATGCTTTTGATTGAGCAGATCTGATCACTCTTTCTGTAGAAAATGCAACTGGACATTTGGAGCGCTAGGAGCGTAGTAGTGGAAAAAGGAATATATTCAAATATAAACTACACAGAAGCATTCTGTGAAACTTCTTTCTGATCTGAGCATTCAGCTACCAGAGTTAAACCATACTTTTGATTGAGCAGTTTTGAAAAACTCTGTCTGTAGAAAATGCAACTGGACATTCGTAGCGCTAAGTGGGTAATAGTGGAAAAGAGAATATGTTCAAATATAAACTACACAGAAGCATTGTATGAAACTTCTTTCTGTTCTGTGCATTCAACTAACAGAGTTGAACCTTACTTTTGATTGAGCCGTTCTGAAACTCTCTTTCTGTAGAAACTGCAATTGGACATTCTGAGCGCTAAGAGGCCTATATTGGGAAAAATAATGTCTAAAAATAAAAACTACACAGAAGAATTGTGTGAAACTTCTTTCTGTTCTGTTTGTTCATCTAAAAGAGTTGAACCTTAGTTTTGATTGAGCCGTTCTGAAACACTCTTTCTGTAGAAAATGCAAGTGGAGATTCGGAGCGCTAAGAGGGTAATAGTGGAAAAAGTAATGTCTCCAAATATAAACTACACAGAATCATTCTGTGAAACTTCTTTCTGATCTGTGCATTCAGCTAACAGAGTTAAACCATACTTTTGATTGAGCAGATCTGAACACTCTTTCTGTAGAAAATGCAACTGACCATTTGGAGCGCTAAGAGAGTAGTAGTGGAAAAAGGAATATATTCAAATATAAACTACACAGAAGCATTCTGTGAAACTTCTTTCTGATCTGAGCATTCAGCAAACAGAGTTAAACCATACTTTTGATTGAGCAGTTTTGAAACACTCTGTCTGTAGAAAATGCAACTGGACATTCGTAGCGCTAAATGGGGAATAGTGGAAAAAAGAATATGTTCAAATATAAACTACACAGAAGCATTGTATGAAACTTCTTTCTGTTCTGTGCATTCAACTAACAGAGTTGAACCTTACTTTTGATTGAGCCTTTCTGAAACACTCTTTCTGTAGAAACTGCAATTGGACATTCTGAGCGCTAAGAGGCCTCTATTGGGAAAAATAATATCTTCAAATAAAAACTACACAGAAGCATTGTGTGAAACTTATTTCTGATATGTTCATTAAGCTAACAGAGTTAAACCATACTTTTGATTGCGCAGTTCTGAACACTCTTTCTGTAGAAAATTCAAGTGGACATTCGGAGCGCTAAGAGGGTAATAGTGGAAAAAGGAATATATTCAAATATAAACTACACAGTAGCATTCTGTGAAAATTCTTTCTGTTCTGTGCATTCAACTAACAGAGTTGAACCTTACTTTTGATTGAGCCGTTCTGAAACACTCTTTCTGTAGAAACTGCAATTGGACATGCTAAGCGCTAGGAGGCCTACATTGGGAAAAAGAATATCCTCAAATAAAAACTACACAGATGCATTCTGTGAAACTTATTTCTGATCTGTAAATTCAGTTAACAGAGATAAAACATATTTTTGATTGAGCAGTTATGAAACACTCTTTTTGTAGAAAATGCAAGTGGAGATTCGGAGCGCTAAGAGGGTAATAGTGGAAAAAGGAATGTCTTCAAATATAAACTACACAGAATCATTCGGTGAAACTTCTTTCTGATCTGTGCATTCAGCTAACAGAGTTAAAACATACTTTTGATTGAGCAGATCTGATCACTCTTTCTGTAGAAAATGCAACTGGACATTTGGAGCACTAAGAGCGTAGTAGTGGAAAAAGGAATATATTCAAATATAAACTACACAGAAGCATTCTGTGAAACTTCTTTCTGATCTGAGCATTCAGCTAACAGAGTTAAATCATACTTTTGATTGAGCAGTTTTGAAACACTCTGTCTGTAGAAAATGCAACTGGACATTCGTAGCGCTAAGTGGGTATTAGTGGAAAAAAGAATATGTTCAAATATAAACTACACAGAAGCATTGTATGAAACTTCTTTCTGTTCTGTGCATTCAACTAACAGAGTTGAACCTTACTTTTGATTGAGCCGTTCTGAAACACTCTTTCTGTAGAAACTGCAATTGGACATTCTGAGCGCTAAGAGGCCTATATTGGGAAAAAGAATGTCTACAAATAAAAACTACACAGAAGAATTGTGTGAAACTCATTTCTGTTCTGTTTGTTCAACTAAAAGAGTTGAACCTTAGTTTTGATTGAGCCGTTCTGAAACACTCTTTCTGTAGAAAATGCAAGTGGAGATTCGGAGCGCTAAGAGGGTAATAGTGGAAAAAGGAATGTCTCCAAATATAAACTACACAGAATCATTCTGTGAAACTTCTTTCTGATCTGTGCATTCAGCTAACAGAGTTAAATCATACTTTTGATTGAGCAGATCTGAACACTCTTTCTGTAGAAAATGCAACTGGACATTTGGAGCGCTAAGAGAGTAGTAGTGGAAAAAGGAATATATTCAAATATAAACTACACAGAAGCATTCTGTGAAACTTCTTTCTGATCTGAGCATTCAGCTAACAGAGTTAAACCATACTTTTGATTGAGCAGTTTTGAAACACTCTGTCTGTAGAAAATGCAACTGGACATTCGTAGCGCTAAGTGGGTAATAGTGGAAAAAAGAATATGTTCAAATATAAACTACACAGAAGCATTGTATGAAACTACTTTCTGTTCTGTGCATTCAACTAACAGAGTTGAACCTTACTTTTGATTGAGCCTTTCTGAAACACTCTTTCTGTAAAAACTGCAATTGGACATTCTGAGCGCTAAGAGGCCTCTATAGGGAAAAATAATATCTTCAAATAAAAACTACACAGAAGCATTGTGTGAAACTTATTTCTGATATGTTCTTTAAGCTAACAGAGTTAAAAAATACTTTTGATTGCGCAGTTCTGAACACTCTTTCTGTAGAAAATGCAAGTGGACATTCGGAGCGCTAAGAGGGTAATAGTGGAAAAAGGAATATATTCAAATATAAACTACACAGTAGCATTCTGTGAAAATTCTTTCTGTTCTGTGCATTCAACTAACAGATTTGAACCTTACTTTTGATTGAGCCGTTCTGAAACACTCTTTCTGTAGAAACTGCAATTGGACATGCTAAGCGCTAAGAGGCCTACATTGGGAAAAAGAATATCTTCAAATAAAAACTACACAGATGCATTCTGTGAAACTTATTTCTGATCTGTAAATTCAGTTAACAGAGATAAAACATATTTTTGATTGAGCAGTTATGAAACACTCTTTTTGTAGAAAATGCAAGTGGAGATTCGGAGCGCTAAGAGGGTAATAGTGGAAAAAGGAATGTCTTCAAATATAAACTACACAGAATCATTCAGTGAAACTTCTTTCTGATCTGTGCATTCAGCTAACAGAGTTAAACCATACTTTTGATTGAGCAGATCTGATCACTCTTTCTGTAGAAAATGCAACTGGACATTTGGAGCGCTAGGAGCGTAGTAGTGGAAAAAGGAATATATTCAAATATAAACTACACAGAAGCATTCTGTGAAACTTCTTTCTGATCAGAGCATTCAGCTAACAGAGTTAAACCATACTTTTGATTGAGCAGTTTTGAAACACTCTGTCTGTAGAAAATGCAACTGGACATTCGTAGCGCTAAGTGGGTAATAGTGGAAAAGAGAATATGTTCAAATATAAACTACAAAGAAGCATTGTATGAAACTTCTTTCTGTTCTGTGCATTCAACTAACAGAGTTGAACCTTACTTTGATTGAGCCGTTCTGAATCACTCTTTCTGTAGAAAATGCAAGTGGACATTCGGAGCGCTAAGAGGGTAATAGTGGAAAAAGGAATATATTCAAATATAAACTACACAGTAGCATTCTGTGAAAATTCTTTCTGTTCTGTGCATTCAACTAACAGAGTTGAACCTTACTTTTGATTGAGCCGTTCTGAAACACTCTTTCTGTAGAAACTGCAATTGGACATGCTAAGCGCTAAGAGGCCTACATTGGGAAAAAGAATATCTTCAAATAAAAACTACACAGATGCATTCTGTGAAACTTAATTCTGATCTGTAAATTCAGTTAACAGAGATAAAACATATTTTTGATTGAGCAGTTATGAAACACTCTTTTTGAAGAAAATGCAAGTGGAGATTCGGAGCGCTAAGAGGGTAATAGTGGAAAAAGGAATGTCTTCAAATATAAACTACACAGAATCATTCGGTGAAACTTCTTTCTGATCTGTGCATTCAGCTAACAGAGTTAAACCATACTTTTGATTGAGCAGATCTGAACACTCTTTCTGTAGAAAATGCAACTGGACATTTGGAGCGCTAAGAGCGTAGTAGTGGAAAAAGGAATATATTCAAATATAAACTACACAGAAGCATTCTGTGAAACTTCTTTCTGATCTGAGCATTCAGCTAACAGAGTTAAACCATACTTTTGATTGAGCAGTTTTGAAACACTCTGTCTGTAGAAAATGCAACTGGACATTCGTAGCGCTAAGTGGGTAATAGTGGAAAAAAGAATATGTTCAAATATAAACTACACAGAAGCATTGTATGAAAATACTTTCTGTTCTGTGCATTCAACTAACAGAGTTGAACCTTACGTTTGATTGAGCCGTTCTGAATCACTCTTTCTGTAGAAACTGCAATTGGACATTCTGAGCGCTAAGAGGCCTATATTGGGAAAAAGAATGTCTACAAATAAAAACTACACAGAAGCATTGTGTGAAACTTCTTTCTGTTCTGTTTGTTCAACTAAAAGAGTTGAACCTTAGTTTTGATTGCGCAGTTCTGAACACTCTTTCTGTAGAAAATGCAAGTGGACATTCGGAGCGCTAAGAGGGTAATAGTGGAAAAAGGAATATATTCAAATATAAACTACACAGTAGCATTCTGTGAAAATTCTTCCTGTTCTGTGCATTCAACTAACAGAGTTGAACCTTACTTTTGATTGAGCCGTTCTGAAACACTCTTTCTGTAGAAACTGCAATTGGACATGCTAAGCGCTAAGAGGCCTACATTGGGAAAAAGAATATCTTCAAATAAAAACTACACAGATGCATTCTGTGAAACTTATTTCTGATCTGTAAATTCAGTTAACAGAGATAAAACATATTTTTGATTGAGCAATTATGAAACACTCTTTTTGTAGAAAATGCAAGTGGAGATTCGGAGCGCTAAGAGGGTAAGAGTGGAAAAAGGAATGTCTTCAAATATAAACTACAAAGAATCATTCGGTGAAACTTATTTCTGATCTGTGCATTCTGCTAACGGAGTTAAACCATACTTTTGATTGAGCAGATATGAACACTCTTTCTGTGGAAAATGCAACTGGACATTTGGAGCGCTAAGAGCGTAGTAGTGGAAAAAGGAATATATTCAAATATAAACTACACAGAAGCATTCTGTGAAACTTCTTTCTGATCTGAGCATTCAGCTAACAGAGTTAAACCATACTTTGATTGAGCAGTTTTGAAACACTCTGTCTGTAGAAAATGCAACTGGACATTCGTAGCGCTAAGTGGGTAATAGTGGAAAAGAGAATATGTTCAAATATAAACTACAAAGAAGCATTGTATGAAACTTCTTTCTGTTCTGTGCATTCAACTAACAGAGTTGAACCTTACTTTGATTGAGCCGTTCTGAAACTCTCTTTCTGTAGAAACTGCAATTGGACATTCTGAGCGCTAAGAGGACTATATTGGGAAAAAGAATGTCTACAAATAAAAACTACACAGAAGAATTGTGTGAAACTTCTTTCTGTTCTGTTTGTTCAACTAAAAGAGTTGAACCTTAGTTTTGATTGAGCCGTTCTGAAACACTCTTTCTGTAGAAAATGCAAGTGGAGATTCGGAGCGCTAAGAGGGTAATAGTGGAAAAAGGAATGTCTCCAAATATAAACTACACAGAATCATTCTGTGAAACTTCTTTCTGATCTGTGCATTCAGCTAACAGAGTTAAACCATACTTTTGATTGAGCAGATCTGAACACTCTTTCTGTAGAAAATGCAACTGGACATTTGGAGCGCTAAGAGAGTAGTAGTGGAAAAAGGAATATATTC
Source organism: Symphalangus syndactylus (assembly GCF_028878055.3). NCBI lineage: Eukaryota > Metazoa > Chordata > Mammalia > Primates > Hylobatidae > Symphalangus > Symphalangus syndactylus. The sequence goes on along the minus strand of NC_072445.2, from coordinate 3,653,383 downwards.
AAATATAAACTACACAGAAGCATTCTGTGAAACTTCTTTCTGATCTGAGCATTCAGCTAACAGAGTTAAACCATACTTTTGATTGAGCAGGTTTGAAACACTCTGTCTGTAGAAAATGCAACTGGACATTCGTAGCGCTAAGTGGGTAATAGTGGAAAAAAGAATATGTTCAAATATAAACTACACAGAAGCATTGTATGAAACTTCTTTCTGTTCTGTGCATTCAACTAACAGAGTTGAACCTTACTTTTGATTGAGCCTTTCTGAAACACTCTTTCTGTAGAAACTGCAATTGGACATTCTGAGCGCTAAGAGGCCTCTATTGGGAAAAATAATATCTTCAAATAAAAACTACACAGAAGCATTGTGTGAAACTTATTTCTGATATGTTCATTAAGCTAACAGAGTTAAACCATACTTTTGATTGCGCAGTTCTGAACACTCTTTCTGTAGAAAATGCAAGTGGACATTCGGAGCGCTAAGAGGGTAATAGTGGAAAAAGGAATATATTCAAATATAAACTACACAGTAGCATTCTGTGAAAATTCTGTCTGTTCTGTGCATTCAACTAACAGAGTTGAACCTTACTTTTGATTGAGCCGTTCTGAAACACTCTTTCTGTAGAAACTGCAATTGGACATTCTGAGCGCTAAGAGGCCTATATTGGGAAAAAGAATGTCTACAAATAAAAACTACACAGAAGAATTGTGTGAAACTTCTTTCTGTTCTGTTTGTTCAACTAAAAGATTTGAACCTTAGTTTTTACTGCGCAGTTCTGAACACTCTTTCTGTAGAAAATGCAAGTGGACATTCGGAGCGCTAAGAGGGTAATAGTGGAAAAAGGAATATATTCAAATATAAACTACACAGTAGCATTCTGTGAAAATTCTTTCTGTTCTGTGCATTCAACTAACAGAGTTGAACCTTACTTTTGATTGAGCCGTTCTGAAACACTCTTTCTGTAGAAACTGCAATTGGACATGCTAAGCGCTAAGAGGCCTACATTGGGAAAAAGAATATCTTCAAATAAAAACTACACAGATGCATTCTGTGAAACTTATTTCTGATCTGTAAATTCAGTTAACAGAGATAAAACATATTTTTGATTGAGCAGTTATGAAACACTCTTTTTGAAGAAAATGCAAGTGGAGATTCGGAGCGCTAAGAGGGTAATAGTGGAAAAAGGAATGTCTTCAAATATAAACTACACAGAATCATTCGGTGAAACTTCTTTCTGATCTGTGCATTCAGCTAACAGAGTTAAACCATACTTTTGATTGAGCAGATCTGAACACTCTTTCTGTAGAAAATGCAACTGGAAATTTGGAGCGCTAAGAGCGTAGTAGTGGAAAAAGGAATATATTCAAATATAAACTACACAGAAGCATTCTGTGAAACTTCTTTCTGATCTGAGCATTCAGCTAACAGAGTTAAACCATACTTTTGATTGAGCAGTTTTGAAACACTCTGTCTGTAGAAAATGCAACTGGACATTCGTAGCGCTAAGTGGGTAATAGTGGAAAAAAGAATATGTTCAAATATAAACTACACAGAAGCATTGTATGAAAATACTTTCTGTTCTGTGCATTCAACTAACAGAGTTGAACCTTACGTTTGATTGAGCCGTTCTGAATCACTCTTTCTGTAGAAACTGCAATTGGACATTCTGAGCGCTAAGAGGCCTATATTGGGAAAAAGAATGTCTACAAATAAAAACTACACAGAAGCATTGTGTGAAACTTCTTTCTGTTCTGTTTGTTCAACTAAAAGAATTGAACCTTAGTTTTGATTGCGCAGTTCTGAACACTCTTTCTGTAGAAAATGCAAGTGGACATTCGGAGCGCTAAGAGGGTAATAGTGGAAAAAGGAATATATTCAAATATAAACTACACAGTAGCATTCTGTGAAAATTCTTCCTGTTCTGTGCATTCAACTAACAGAGTTGAACCTTACTTTTGATTGAGCCGTTCTGAAACACTCTTTCTGTAGAAACTGCAATTGGACATGCTAAGCGCTAAGAGGCCTACATTGGGAAAAAGAATATCTTCAAATAAAAACTACACAGATGCATTCTGTGAAACTTATTTCTGATCTGTAAATTCAGTTAACAGAGATAAAACATATTTTTGATTGAGCAATTATGAAACACTCTTTTTGTAGAAAATGCAAGTGGAGATTCGGAGCGCTAAGAGGGTAAGAGTGGAAAAAGGAATGTCTTCAAATATAAACTACAAAGAATCATTCGGTGAAACTTATTTCTGATCTGTGCATTCTGCTAACGGAGTTAAACCATACTTTTGATTGAGCAGATATGAACACTCTTTCTGTGGAAAATGCAACTGGACATTTGGAGCGCTAAGAGCGTAGTAGTGGAAAAAGGAATATATTCAAATATAAACTACACAGAAGCATTCTGTGAAACTTCTTTCTGATCTGAGCATTCAGCTAACAGAGTTAAACCATACTTTGATTGAGCAGTTTTGAAACACTCTGTCTGTAGAAAATGCAACTGGACATTCGTAGCGCTAAGTGGGTAATAGTGGAAAAAAGAATATGTTCAAATATAAACTACACAGAAGCATTGTATGAAACTTCTTTCTGTTCTGTGCATTCAACTAACAGAGTTGAACCTTACTTTTGATTGAGCCGTTCTGAGACACTCTTTCTGCAGAAACTGCAATTGGACATTCTGAGCGCTAAGAGGCCTCTATTGGGAAAAATAATATCTTCAAATAAAAACTACACAGAAGCATTGTGTGAAACATATTTCTGATATGTTCTTTAAGCTAACAGAGTTAAACCATACTTTTGATTGCGCAGTTCTGAACACTCTTTCTGTAGAAAATGCAAGTGGACATTCGGAGCGCTAAGAGGGTAATAGTGGAAAAAGGAATATATTCAAATATAAACTACACAGTAGCATTCTGTGAAAATTCTTTCTGTTCTGTGCATTCAACTAACAGAGTTGAACCTTACTTTTGATTGAGCCGTTCTGAAACACTCTTTCTGTAGAAACTGCAATTGGACATGCTAAGCGCTAAGAGGCCTACATTGGGAAAAAGAATATCTTCAAATAAAAACTACACAGATGCATTCTGTGAAACTTATTTCTGATCTGTAAATTCAGTTAACAGAGATAAAACATATTTTTGATTGAGCAGTTATGAAACACACTTTTTGAAGAAAATGCAAGTGGAGATTCGGAGCGCTAAGAGGGTAATAGTGGAAAAAGGAATGTCTCCAAATATAAACTACACAGAATTATTGTGTGAAACTTCTTTCTGATCTGTGCATTCAGCTAACAGAGTTAAACCATACTTTTGATTGAGCAGATCTGAACACTCTTTCTGTAGAAAATGCAACTGGACATTTGGAGCGCTAAGAGAGTAGTAGTGGAAAAAGGAATATATTCAAATATAAACTACACAGAAGCATTCTGTGAAACTTCTTTCTGATCTGAGCATTCAGCTAACAGAGTTAAACCATACTTTTGATTGAGCAGTTTTGAAACACTCTGTCTGTAGAAAATGCAACTGGACATTCGTAGCGCTAAGTGAGTAATAGTGGAAAAAATAATATGTTCAAATATAAACTACACAGAAGCATTGTATGAAACTTCTTTCTGTTCTGTGCATTCAACTAACAGAGTTGAACCTTACTTTTGATTTAGCCTTTCTGAAACACTTTTTCTGTAGAAACTGCAATTGGACATTCTGAGCGCTAAGAGGCCTCTATTGGGAAAAATAATATCTTCACATAAAAACTACACAGAAGCATTGTGTGAAACTTATTTCTGATATGTTCATTAAGCTAACAGAGTTAAACCATACTTTTGATTGCGCAGTTCTGAACACTCTTTCTGTAGAAAATGCAAGTGGACATTCGGAGCGCTAAGAGGGTAATAGTGGAAAAAGGAATATATTCAAATATAAACTACACAGTAGCATTCTGTGAAAATTCTTTCTGTTCTGTGCATTCAACTAACAGAGTTGAACCTTACTTTTGATTGAGCCGTTCTGAAACACTCTATCTGTAGAAACTGCAATTGGACATGCTAAGCGCTAAGAGGCCTACATTGGGAAAAAGAATATCTTCAAATAAAAACTACACAGATGCATTCTGTGAAACTTATTTCTGATCTGTAAATTCAGTTAACAGAGATAAAACATATTTTTGATTGAGCAGTTATGAAACACTCTTTTTGTAGAAAATACAATTGGAGATTCGGAGCGCTAAGGGGGTAATAGTGGAAAAAGGAATGTCTTCAAATATAAACTACACAGAATCATTCGGTGAAACTTCTTTCTGATCTGTGCATTCAGCTAACAGAGTTAAACCATACTTTTGATTGAGCTGAACTGATCACTCTTTCTGTAGAAAATGCAACTGGACATTTGGAGCACTAAGAGCGTAGTAGTGGAAAAAGGAATATATTCAAATATAAACTACACAGAAGCATCCTGTGAAACTTCTTTCTGATCTGAGCATTCAGCTAACAGAGTTAAATCATACTTTCGATTGAGCAGTTTTGAAACACTCTGTCTGTAGAAAATGCAACTGGACATTCGTAGCGCTAAGTGGGTAATAGTGGAAAAAACAATATGTTCAAATATAAACTACACAGAAGCATTGTATGAAACTTCTTTCTGTTCTGTGCATTCAACTAACAGAGTTGAACCTTACTTTTGATTGAGCCGTTCTGAAACACTCTTTCTGTAGAAACTGCAATTGGACATTCTGAGCGCTAAGAAGCCTATATTGGGAAAAAGAATGTCTACAAATAAAAACTACACAGAAGAATTGTGTGAAACTTCTTTCTGTTCTGTTTGTTCAACTAAAAGAGTTGAACCTTAGTTTTGATTGAGCCGTTCTGAAACACTCTTTCTGTAGAAAATGCAAGTGGAGATTCGGAGCGCTAAGAGGGTAATAGTGGAAAAAGGAATGTCTCCAAATATAAACTACACAGAATCATTCGGTGAAACTTCTTTCTGATCTGTGCATTCAGCTAACAGAGTTAAACCATACTTTTGATTGAGCAGATCTGAACACTCTTTCTGTAGAAAATGCAACTGGACATTTGGAGCGCTAAGAGAGTAGTAGTGGAAAAAGGAATATATTCAAATATAAATTACACAGAAGCATTCTGTGAAACTTCTTTCTGATCAGAGCATTCAGCTAACAGAGTTAAACCATACTTTTGATTGAGCAGGTTTGAAACACTCTGTCTGTAGAAAATGCAACTGGACATTCGTAGCGCTAAGTGGGTAATAGTGGAAAAAAGAATATGTTCAAATATAAACTACACAGAAGCATTGTATGAAACTTCTTTCTGTTCTGTGCATTCAACTAACAGAGTTGAACCTTACTTTTGATTGAGCCGTTCTGAAACACTCTTTCTGTAGAAACTGCAATTGGACATTCTGAGCGCTAAGAGGCCTATATTGGGAAAAAGAATGTCTACAAATAAAAACTACACAGAAGAATTGTGTGAAACTTCTTTCTGTTCTGTTTGTTCAACTAAAAGAGTTGAACCTTACTTTTGATTGAGCCGTTCTGAAACACTCTTTCTGTAGAAACTGCAATTGGACATGCTAAGCGCTAAGAGGCCTACATTGGGAAAAAGAATATCTTCAAATAAAAACTACACAGATGCATTCTGTGAAACTTATTTCTGATCTGTAAATTCAGTTAACAGAGATAAAACATATTTTTGATTGAGCAGTTATGAAACACTCTTTTTGAAGAAAATGCAAGTGGAGATTCGGAGCGCTAAGAGGGTAATAGTGGAAAAAGCAATGTCTTCAAATATAAACTACACAGAATCATTCGGTGAAACTTCTTTCTGATCTGTGCATTCAGCTAACAGAGTTAAACCATACTTTTGATTGAGCAGATCTGAACACTCTTTCTGTAGAAAATGCAACTGGACATTTGGAGCGCTAAGAGCGTAGTAGTGGAAAAAGGAATATATTCAAATATAAACTACACAGAAGCATTCTGTGAAACTTCTTTCTGATCTGAGCATTCAGCTAACAGAGTTAAACCATACTTTTGATTGAGCAGTTTTGAAACACTCTGTCTGTAGAAAATGCAACTGGACATTCGTAGCGCTAAGTGGGTAATAGTGGAAAAAAGAATATGTTCAAATATAAACTACACAGAAGCATTGTATGAAACTTCTTTCTGTTCTGTGCATTCAACTAACAGAGTTGAACCTTACGTTTGATTGAGCCGTTGTGAATCACTCTTTCTGTAGAAACTGCAATTGGACATTCTGAGCGCTAAGAGGCCTATATTGGGAAAAAGAATGTCTACAAATAAAAACTACACAGAAGTATTGTGTGAAACTTCTTTCTGTTCTGTTTGTTCAACTAAAAGAGTTGAACCTTAGTTTTGATTGCGCAGTTCTGAACACTCTTTCTGTAGAAAATGCAAGTGGACATTCGGAGCGCTAAGAGGGTAATAGTGGAAAAAGGAATATATTCAAATATAAACTACACAGTAGCATTCTGTGAAAATTCTTTCTGTTCTGTGCATTCAACTAACAGAGTTGAACCTTACTTTTGATTGAGCCGTTCTGAAACACTCTATCTGTAGAAACTGCAATTGGACATGCTAAGCGCTAAGAGGCCTACATTGGGAAAAAGAATATCTTCAAATAAAAACTACACAGATGCATTCTGTGAAACTTATTTCTGATCTGTAAATTCAGTTAACAGAGATAAAACATATTTTTGATTGAGCAGTTATGAAACACTCTTTTTGTAGAAAATACAATTGGAGATTCGGAGCGCTAAGGGGGTAATAGTGGAAAAAGGAATGTCTTCAAATATAAACTACACAGAATCATTCGGTGAAACTTCTTTCTGATCTGTGCATTCAGCTAACAGAGTTAAACCATACTTTTGATTGAGCTGAACTGATCACTCTTTCTGTAGAAAATGCAACTGGACATTTGGAGCACTAAGAGCGTAGTAGTGGAAAAAGGAATATATTCAAATATAAACTACACAGAAGCATCCTGTGAAACTTCTTTCTGATCTGAGCATTCAGCTAACAGAGTTAAATCATACTTTCGATTGAGCAGTTTTGAAACACTCTGTCTGTAGAAAATGCAACTGGACATTCGTAGCGCTAAGTGGGTAATAGTGGAAAAAACAATATGTTCAAATATAAACTACACAGAAGCATTGTATGAAACTTCTTTCTGTTCTGTGCATTCAACTAACAGAGTTGAACCTTACTTTTGATTGAGCCGTTCTGAAACACTCTTTCTGTAGAAACTGCAATTGGACATTCTGAGCGCTAAGAGGCCTATATTGGGAAAAAGAATGTCTACAAATAAAAACTACACAGAAGAATTGTGTGAAACTTCTTTCTGTTCTGTTTGTTCAACTAAAAGAGTTGAACCTTAGTTTTGATTGAGCCGTTCTGAAACACTCTTTCTGTAGAAAATGCAAGTGGAGATTCGGAGCGCTAAGAGGGTAATAGTGGAAAAAGGAATGTCTCCAAATATAAACTACACAGAATCATTCGGTGAAACTTCTTTCTGATCTGTGCATTCAGCTAACAGAGTTAAACCATACTTTTGATTGAGCAGATCTGAACACTCTTTCTGTAGAAAATGCAACTGGACATTTGGAGCGCTAAGAGAGTAGTAGTGGAAAAAGGAATATATTCAAATATAAATTACACAGAAGCATTCTGTGAAACTTCTTTCTGATCAGAGCATTCAGCTAACAGAGTTAAACCATACTTTTGATTGAGCAGGTTTGAAACACTCTGTCTGTAGAAAATGCAACTGGACATTCGTAGCGCTAAGTGGGTAATAGTGGAAAAAAGAATATGTTCAAATATAAACTACACAGAAGCATTGTATGAAACTTCTTTCTGTTCTGTGCATTCAACTAACAGAGTTGAACCTTACTTTTGATTGAGCCGTTCTGAAACACTCTTTCTGTAGAAACTGCAATTGGACATTCTGAGCGCTAAGAGGCCTATATTGGGAAAAAGAATGTCTACAAATAAAAACTACACAGAAGAATTGTGTGAAACTTCTTTCTGTTCTGTTTGTTCAACTAAAAGAGTTGAACCTTACTTTTGATTGAGCCGTTCTGAAACACTCTTTCTGTAGAAACTGCAATTGGACATGCTAAGCGCTAAGAGGCCTACATTGGGAAAAAGAATATCTTCAAATAAAAACTACACAGATGCATTCTGTGAAACTTATTTCTGATCTGTAAATTCAGTTAACAGAGATAAAACATATTTTTGATTGAGCAGTTATGAAACACTCTTTTTGAAGAAAATGCAAGTGGAGATTCGGAGCGCTAAGAGGGTAATAGTGGAAAAAGCAATGTCTTCAAATATAAACTACACAGAATCATTCGGTGAAACTTCTTTCTGATCTGTGCATTCAGCTAACAGAGTTAAACCATACTTTTGATTGAGCAGATCTGAACACTCTTTCTGTAGAAAATGCAACTGGACATTTGGAGCGCTAAGAGCGTAGTAGTGGAAAAAGGAATATATTCAAATATAAACTACACAGAAGCATTCTGTGAAACTTCTTTCTGATCTGAGCATTCAGCTAACAGAGTTAAACCATACTTTTGATTGAGCAGTTTTGAAACACTCTGTCTGTAGAAAATGCAACTGGACATTCGTAGCGCTAAGTGGGTAATAGTGGAAAAAAGAATATGTTCAAATATAAACTACACAGAAGCATTGTATGAAACTTCTTTCTGTTCTGTGCATTCAACTAACAGAGTTGAACCTTACGTTTGATTGAGCCGTTCTGAATCACTCTTTCTGTAGAAACTGCAATTGGACATTCTGAGCGCTAAGAGGCCTATATTGGGAAAAAGAATGTCTACAAATAAAAACTACACAGAAGCATTGTGTGAAACTTCTTTCTGTTCTGTTTGTTCAACTAAAAGAGTTGAACCTTAGTTTTGATTGCGCAGTTCTGAACACTGTTTCTGTAGAAAATGCAAGTGGACATTCGGAGCGCTAAGAGGGTAATAGTGGAAAAAGGAATATATTCAAATATAAACTACACAGTAGCATTCTGTGAAAATTCTTCCTGTTCTGTGCATTCAACTAACAGAGTTGAACCTTACTTTTGATTGAGCCGTTCTGAAACACTCTTTCTGTAGAAACTGCAATTGGACATGCTAAGCGCTAAGAGGCCTACATTGGGAAAAAGAATATCTTCAAATAAAAACTACGCAGATGCATTCTGTGAAACTTATTTCTGATCTGTAAATTCAGTTAACAGAGATAAAACATATTTTTGATTGAGCAGTTATGAAACACTCTTTTTGTAGAAAATGCAAGTGGAGATTCGGAGCGCTAAGAGGGTAATAGTGGAAAAAGGAATGTCTTCAAATATAAACTACAAAGAATCATTCGGTGAAACTTCTTTCTGATCTGTGCATTCAGCTAACGGAGTTAAACCATACTTTTGATTGAGCAGATATGAACACTCTTTCTGTAGAAAATGCAACTGGACATTTGGAGCGCTAAGAGCGTAGTAGTGGAAAAAGGAATATATTCAAATATAAACTACACAGAAGCATTCTGTGAAACTTCTTTCTGATCTGAGCATTCAGCTAACAGAGTTAAACCATACTTTGATTGAGCAGTTTTGAAACACTCTGTCTGTAGAAAATGCAACTGGACATTCGTAGCGCTAAGTGGGTAATAGTGGAAAAAAGAATATGTTCAAATATAAACTACACAGAAGCATTGTATGAAACTTCTTTCTGTTCTGTGCATTCAACTAACAGAGTTGAACCTTACTTTTGATTGAGCCGTTCTGAAACACTCTTTCTGCAGAAACTGCAATTGGACATTCTGAGCGCTAAGAGGCCTCTATTGGGAAAAATAATATCTTCAAATAAAAACTACACAGAAGCATTGTGAAACATATTTCTGATATGTTCTTTAAGCTAACAGAGTTAAACCATACTTTTGATTGCGCAGTTCTGAACACTCTTTCTGTAGAAAATGCAAGTGGACATTCGGAGCGCTAAGAGGGTAATAGTGGAAAAAGGAATATATTCAAATATAAACTACACAGTAGCATTCTGTGAAAATTCTTTCTGTTCTGTGCATTCAACTAACAGAGTTGAACCTTACTTTTGATTGAGCCGTTCTGAAACACTCTTTCTGTAGAAACTGCAATTGGACATGCTAAGCGCTAAGAGGCCTACATTGGGAAAAAGAATATCTTCAAATAAAAACTACACAGATGCATTCTGTGAAACTTATTTCTGATCTGTAAATTCAGTTAACAGAGATAAAACATATTTTTGATTGAGCAGTTATGAAACACTCTTTTTGAAGAAAATGCAAGTGGAGTTTCGGAGCGCTAAGAGGGTAATAGTGGAAAAAGGAATGTCTTCAAATATAAATTACACAGAATCATTCGGTGAAACTTCTTTCTGATCTGTGCATTCAGCTAACAGAGTTAAACCATACTTTTGATTGAGCAGATCTGAACACTCTTTCTGTAGAAAATGCAACTGGACATTTGGAGCGCTAAGAGCGTAGTAGTGGAAAAAGGAATATATTCAAATATAAACTACACAGAAGCATTCTGTGAAACTTCTTTCTGATCTGAGCATTCAGCTAACAGAGTTAAACCATACTTTTGATTGAGCAGTTTTGAAACACTCTGTCTGTAGAAAATGCAACTGGACATTCGTAGCGCTAAGTGGGTAATAGTGGAAAAAAGAATATGTTCAAATATAAACTACACAGAAGCATTGTATGAAAATACTTTCTGTTCTGTGCATTCAACAAACAGAGTTGAACCTTACGTTTGATTGAGCCGTTCTGAATCACTCTTTCTGTAGAAACTGCAATTGGACATTCTGAGCGCTAAGAGGCCTATATTGGGAAAAAGAATGTCTACAAATAAAAACTACACAGAAGCATTGTGTGAAACTTCTTTCTGTTCTGTTTGTTCAACTAAAAGAGTTGAACCTTAGTTTTGATTGAGCCGTTCTGAAACACTCTTTCTGTAGAAAATGCAAGTGTAGATTCGGAGCGCTAAGAGGGTAATAGTGGAAAAAGGAATGTCTCCAAATATAAACTACACAGAATCATTCTGTGAAACTTCTTTCTGATCTGTGCATTCAGCTAACAGAGTTAAACCATACTTTTGATTGAGCAGATCTGAACACTCTTTCTGTAGAAAATGCAACTGGACATTTGGAGCGCTAAGAGAGTAGTAGTGGAAAAAGGAATATATTCAAATATAAACTACACAGAAGCATTCTGTGAAACTTCTTTCTGATCTGAGCATTCAGCTAACAGAGTTAAACCATACTTTTGATTGAGCAGTTTTGAAACACTCTGTCTGTAGAAAATGCAACTGGACATTCGTAGCGCTAAGTGGGTAATAGTGGAAAAAAGAATATGTTCGAATATAAGCTACACAGAAGCATTGTATGAAACTTCTTTCTGTTCTGTGCATTCAAGTAACAGAGTTGAACCTTACTTTTGATTGAGCCTTTCTGAAACACTCTTTCTGTAGAAACTGCAATTGGACATTCTGAGCGCTAAGAGGCCTCTATTGGGAAAAATAATATCTTCAAATAAAAACTACACAGAAGCATTGTGTGAAACTTATTTCTGATATGTTCATTAAGCTAACAGAGTTAAACCATACTTTTGATTGCGCAGTTCTGAACACACTTTCTGTAGAAAATGCAAGTGGACATTCGGAGCGCTAAGAGTGTAATAGAGGAAAAAGGAATATATTCAAATATAAACTACACAGTAGCATTCTGTGAAAATTCTTTCTGTTCTGTGCATTCAACTAACAGAGTTGAACCCTACTTTTGATTGAGCCGTTCTGAAACACTCTTTCTGTAGAAACTGCAATTGGACATGCTAAGCGCTAAGAGGCCTACATTGGGAAAAAGAATATCTTCAAATAAAAACTACACAGATGCATTCTGTGAAACTTATTTCTGATCTGTAAATTCAGTTAACAGAGATAAAACATATTTTTGATTGAGCAGTTATGAAACACTCTTTTTGTAGAAAATGCAAGTGGAGATTCGGAGCGCTAAGGGGGTAATAGTGGAAAAAGGAATGTCTTCAAATATAAACTACACAGAATCATTCGGTGAAACTTCTTTTTGATCTGTGCATTCAGCTAACAGAGTTAAACCATACTTTTGATTGAGCAGATCTGAACACTCTTTCTGTAGGAAATGCAACTGGACATTTGGAGCGCTAAGAGCGTAGTAGTGGAAAAAGGAATATATTCAAATATAAACTACACAGAAGCATTCTGTGAAACTTCTTTCTGATCTGAGCATTCAGCTAACAGAGTTAAACCATTATTTTGATTGAGCAGTTTTCAAACACTCTGTCTGTAGAAAATGCAACTGGACATTCGTTGCGCTAAGTGGGTAATAGTGGAAAAAACAATATGTTCAAATATAAACTACACAGAAGCATTGTATGAAACTTCTTTCTGTTCTGTGCATTCAACTAACAGAGTTGAACCTTACTTTTGATTGAGCCGTTCTGAAACACTCTTTCTGTAGAAACTGCAATTGGACATTCTGAGCGCTAAGAGGCCTCTATTGGGAAAAAGAATGTCTACAATAAAAACTACACAGAAGAATTGTGTGAAACTTCTTTCTGTTCTGTTTGTTCAACTAAAAGAGTTGAACCTTAGTTTTGATTGAGCCGTTCTGAAACACTCTTTCTGTAGAAAATGCAAGTGGAGATTCGGAGCGCTAAGAGGGTAATAGTGGAAAAAGGAATGTCTCCAAATATAAACTACACAGAATCATTCTGTGAAACTTCTTTCTGATCTGTGCATTCAGCTAACAGAGTTAAACCATACTTTTGATTGAGCAGATCTGAACACTCTTTCTGTAGAAAATGCAACTGGACATTTGGAGCGCTAAGAGAGTAGTAGTGGAAAAAGGAATATATTCAAATATAAACTACACAGAAGCATTCTGTGAAACTTCTTTCTGATCTGAGCATTCAGCTAACAGAGTTAAACCATACTTTTGATTGAGCAGTTTTGAAACACTCTGTCTGTAGAAAATGCAACTGGACATTCGTAGCGCTAAGTGGATAATAGTGGAAAAAAGAATATGTTCAAATATAAGCTACACAGAAGCATTGTATGAAACTTCATTCTGTTCTGTGCATTCAACTAACAGAGTTGAACCTTACTTTTGATTGAGCCTTTCTGAAACACTCTTTCTGTAGAAACTGCAATTGGACATTCTGAGCGCTAAGAGGCCTCTATTGGGAAAAATAATATCTTCAAATAAAAACTACACAGAAGCATTGTGTGAAACTTATTTCTGATATGTTCATTAAGCTAACAGAGTTAAACCATACTTTTGATTGCGCAGTTCTGAACACTCTTTCTGTAGAAAATGCAAGTGGACATTCGGAGCGCTAAGAGGGTAATAGTGGAGAAAGGAATATATTCAAATATAAACTACACAGTAGCATTCTGTGAAAATTCTTTCTGTTCTGTGCATTCAACTAACAGAGTTGAACCTTACTTTTGATTGAGCCGTTCTGAAACACCCTTTCTGTAGAAACTGCAATTGGACATGCTAAGCGCTAAGAGGCCTACATTGGGAAACAGAATATCTTCAAATAAAAATTACACAGATGCATTCTGTGAAACTTATTTCTGATCTGTAAATTCAGTTAACAGAGATAAAACATATTTTTGATTGAGCAGTTATGAAACACTCTTTTTGTAGAAAATGCAAGTGGAGATTCGGAGCGCTAAGAGGGTAATACTGGAAAAAGGAATGTCTTCAAATATAAACTACACAGAATCATTCGGTGAAACTTCTTTCTGATCTGTGCATTCAGCTAACAGAGTTAAACCATACTTTTGATTGAGCAGATCTTATCACTCTTTCTGTAGAAAATGCAACTGGACATTTGGAGCGCTAAGAGCCTAGTAGTGGAAAAAGGAATATATTCAAATATAAACTACACAGAAGAATTCTGTGAAACTTCTTTCTGATGTGAGCATTCAGCTAACAGAGTTAAACCATACTTTTGATTGAGCAGTTTTGAAACACTCTGTCTGTAGAAAATGCAACTGGACATTCGTAGCGCTAAGTGGGTAATAGTGGAAAAAAGAATATGTTCAAATATTAACTACACAGAAGCATTGTATGAAACTTCTTTCTGTTCTGTGCATTCAACTAACAGAGTTGAACCTTACTTTTGATTGAGCCTTTCTGGAACACTCTTTCTGTAGAAACTGCAATTGGACATTCTGAGCGCTAAGAGGCCTATATTGGGAAAAATAATATCTTCAAATAAAAACTACACAGAAGCATTGTGTGAAACTTATTTCTGATATGTTCATTAAGCTAACAGAGTTAAACCATACTTTTGATTGCGCAGTTCTGAACAATCTTTCTGTAGAAAATGCACGTGGACATTCGGAGCGCTAAGAGGGTAATAGTGGAAAAAGGAATATATCAAATATAAACTACACAGTAGCATTCTGTGAAAATTCTTTCTGTTCTGTGCATTCAACTAACAGAGTTGAACCTTACTTTTGATTGAGCCGTTCTGAAACACTCTTTCTGTAGAAACTGCAATTGGACATGCTAAGCGCTAAGAGGCCTACATTGGGAAAAAGAATATCTTCAAATAAAAACTACACAGATGCATTCTGTGAAACTTATTTCTGATCTGTAAATTCAGTTAACAGAGATAAAACATATTTTTGATTGAGCAGTTATGGAACAATCTTTTTGTAGAAAATGCAAGTGGAGATTCGGAGCGCTAAGAGGGTAACAGTGGAAAAAGGAATGTCTTCAAATATAAACTACACAGAATCATTCGGTGAAACTTCTTTCTGATCTGTGCATTCAACTAACAGAGTTAAACCATACTTTTGATTGAGCAGATCTGAACACTCTTTCTGTAGAAAATGCAACTGGACATTTGGAGCGCTAACAGCGTATTAGTGGAAAAAGGAATATATTCAAATATAAACTACACAGAAGCATTCTGTGAGACTTCTTTCTGATCTGAGCATTCAGCTAACAGAGTTAAACCATACTTTTGATTGAGCAGTTTTGAAACACTCTGTCTGTAGAAAATGCAACTGGACATTCGTAGCGCTAAGTGGGTAATAGTGGAAAAAAGAATATGTTTAAATATTAACTACACAGAAGCATTGTATGAAACTTCTTTCTGTTCTGTGCATTCAACTAACGGAGTTGAACCTTACTTTTGATTGAGCCGTTCTGAAACACTCTTTCTGTAGAAACTGCAATTGGACATTCTGAGTGCTAAGAGGCCTCTATTGGGAAAAATAATATCTTCAAATAAAAACTACACAGAAGCATTGTGTGAAACATATTTCTGATATGTTCTTTAAGCTAACAGAGTTAAACCATACTTTTGATTGCGCAGTTCTGAACACTCTTTCTGTAGAAAATGCAAGTGGACATTCGGAGCGCTAAGAGGGTAATAGTGGAAAAAGGAATATATTCAAATATAAACTACACAGTAGCATTCTGTGAAAATTCTTTCTGTTCTGTGCATTCAACTAACAGAGTTGAACCTTACTTTTGATTGAGCCGTTCTGAAACACTCTTTCTGTAGAAACTGCAATTTTACATGCTAAGCGCTAAGAGGCCTACATTGGGAAAAAGAATATCTTCAAATAAAAACTACACAGATGCATTCTGTGAAACTTATTTCTGATCTGTAAATTCAGTTAACAGAGATAAAACATATTTTTGATTGAGCAGTTATGAAACACTCTTTTTGTAGAAAATGCAAGTGGAGATTCGGAGCGCTAAGAGGGTAATAGTGGAAAAAGGAATGTCTTCAAATATAAACTACACAGAATCATTCGGTGAAACTTCTTTCTGATCTGTCTATTCAGCTAACAGAGTTAAACCATACTTTTGATTGAGCAGATCTTATCACTCTTTCTGTAGAAAATACAACTGGACATTTGGAGCGCTAAGAGCGTAGTAGTGGAAAAAGGAATATATTCAAATATAAACTACACAGAAGCATTCTGTGAAACTTCTTTCTGATCTGAGCATTCAGCTAACAGAGTTAAA
This sequence comes from Symphalangus syndactylus, assembly GCF_028878055.3. Classification (NCBI taxonomy): domain Eukaryota; kingdom Metazoa; phylum Chordata; class Mammalia; order Primates; family Hylobatidae; genus Symphalangus; species Symphalangus syndactylus. The sequence continues at coordinate 3,637,274 of NC_072445.2, read as the reverse complement.
TCATACATTTGATTGAGCAGTTTTGAAACACTCTGTCTGTAGAAAATGCAACTGGACATTCGTAGCGCTAAGTGGGTAATAGTGGAAAAAAGAATATGTTCAAATATAAACTACACAGAAGCATTGTATGAAACTTCTTTCTGTTCTGTGCGTTCAACTAACAGAGTTGAACCTTACTTTTGATTGAGCCGTTCTGAAACACTCCTTCTGTAGAAACTGCAATTGGACATTCTGAGCGCTAAGAGGCCTATATTGGGAAAAAGAATGTCTACAAATAAAAACTACACAGAAGAATTGTGTGAAACTTCTTTCTGTTCTGTTTGTTCAACTAAAAGAGTTGAACCTTAGTTTTGATTGAGCCGTTCTGAAACACTCTTTCTGTAGAAAATGCAAGTGGAGATTCGGAGCGCTAAGAGGGTAATAGTGGAAAAAGGAATGTCTCCAAATATAAACTACACAGAATCATTCTGTGAAACTTCTTTCTGATCTGTGCATTCAGCTAACAGAGTTAAACCATACTTTTGATTGAGCAGATCTGAACACTCTTTCTGTAGAAAATGCAACTGGACATTTGGAGCGCTAAGAGAGTAGTAGTGGAAAAAGGAATATATTCAAATATAAACTACACAGAAGAATTCTGTGAAACTTCTTTCTGATGTGAGCATTCTGCTAACAGAGTTAAACCATACTTTTGATTGAGCAGTTTTGAAACACTCTGTCTGTAGAAAATGCAAATGGACATTCGTAGCGCTAAGTGGGTAATAGTGGAAAAAAGAATATGTTCAAATATTAACTACACAGAAGCATTGTATGAAACTTCTTTCTGTTCTGTGCATTCAACTAACAGAGTTGAACCTTACTTTTGATTTAGCCTTTCTGAAACACTCTTTCTGTAGAAACTGCAATTGGACATTCTGAGCGCTAAGAGGCCTCTATTGGGAAAAATAATATCTTCAAATAAAAACTACACAGAAGCATTTTGTGAAACTTATTTCTGATATATTCATTAAGCTAACAGAGTTAAACCATACTTTTGATTGCACAGTTCTGAACACACTTTCTGTAGAAAATGCAAGTGGACATTCGGAGCGCTAAGAGGGTAATAGTGGAAAAAGGAATATATTCAAATATAAACTACACAGTAGCACTCTGTGAAAATTCTTTCTGTTCTGTGCATTCAACTAACAGAGTTGAACCCTACTTTTGATTGAGCCGTTCTGAAACACTCTTTCTGTAGAAACTGCAATTGGACATGCTAAGCGCTAAGAGGCCTACATTGGGAAAAATAATATCTTCAAATAAAAACTACACAGATGCATTCTGTGAAACTTATTTCTGATCTGTAAATTCAGTTAACAGAGATAAAACATATTTTTGATTGAGCAGTTATGAAACACTCTTTTTGTAGAAAATGCAAGTGGAGATTCCGAACGCTAAGAGGGTAATAGTGGAAAAAGGAATGTCTTCAAATATAAACTACACAGAATCATTCGGTGAAACTTCTTTCTGATCTGTGCATTCAGCTAACAGAGTTAAACCATACTTTTGATTGAGCAGATCTGAACACTCTTTCTGTTGAAAATGCAATTGGACATTTGGAGCGCTAAGAGCGTAGTAGTGGAAAAAGGAATATATTCAAATATAAACTACACAGAAGCATTCTGTGAAACTTCTTTCTGATCTGAGCATTCAGCTAACAGAGTTAAACCATACTTTTGATTGAGCAGTTTTGAAACACTCTGTCTGTAGAAAATGCAACTGGACATTCGTAGCGCTAAGTGGGTAATAGTGGAAAAAAGAATATGTTCAAATATAAACTACACAGAAGCATTGTATGAAACTTCTTTCTGTTCTGTGCATTCAACTAACAGAGTTGAACCTTACTTTTGATTGAGCCTTTCTGAAACACTCTTTCTGTAGAAACTGCAATTGGACATTCTGAGCGCTAAGAGGCCTATATTGGGAAAAATAATATCTTCAAATAAAAACTACACAGAAGCATTGTGTGAAACTTATTTCTGATATGTTCATTAAGCTAACAGAGTTAAACCATACTTTTGATTGCCCAGTTCTGAACACTCTTTCTGTAGAAAATGCAAGTGGACATTCAGAGCGCTAAGAGGGTAATAGTAGAAAAAGGAATATATTCAAATATAAACTACACAGTAGCATTCTGTGAAAATTCTTTCTGTTCTGTGCATTCAACTAACAGAGTTGAACCTTACTTTTGATTGAGCCGTTCTGAAACACTCTTTCTGTAGAAACTGCAATTGGATATGCTAAGCGCTAAGAGGCCTACATTGGGAAAAAGAATATCTTCAAATAAAAACTACACGGATGCATTCTGTGAAACTTATTTCTGATCTGTAAATTCAGTTAACAGAGATAAAACATATTTTTGATTGAGCAGTTATGAAACACACTTTTTGTAGAAAATGCAAGTGGAGATTCGGAGCGCTAAGAGGGTAATAGTGGAAAAAGGAATGTCTTCAAATATAAACTACACAGAATCATTCGGTGAAACTTCTTTCTGATCTGTGCATTCAGCTAACAGAGTTAAACCATACTTTTGATTGAGCAGATCTGAACACTCTTTCTGTAGAAAATGCAACTGGACATTTGGAGCGCTAAGAGCGTAGTAGTGGAAAAAGGAATATATTCAAATATAAACTACACAGAAGCATTCTGTGAAACTTCTTTCTGATCTGAGCATACAGCTAACAGAGTTAAACCATACTTTTGATTGAGCAGTTTTGAAACACTCTGTCTGTAGAAAATGCAACTGGACATTCGTAGCGCTAAGTGGGTAATAGTGGAAAAGAGAATATGTTCAAATATAAACTACACAGAATCATTGTATGAAACTACTTTCTGTTCTGTGCATTCAACTAACAGAGTTGAACCTTACTTTTGATTGAGCCGTTCTGAAACACTCTTTCTGTAGAAACTGCAATTGGACATTCTGAGCGCTAAGAGGCCTATATTGGGAAAAAGAATGTCTACAAATAAAAACTACACAGAAGAATTGTGTGAAACTTCTTTCTGTTCTGTTTGTTCAACTAAAAGAGTTGAACCTTAGTTTTGATTGAGCCGTTCTGAAACACTCTGTCTGTAGAAAATACAACTGGACATTCGTAGCGCTAAGTGGGTAATAGTGGAAAAAATAATATTTTCAAATATAAACTACACAGAAGCATTGTATGAAACTTCTTTCTGTTCTGTGCATTCAACTAACAGAGTTGAACCTTACTTTTGATTGAGCCTTTCTGAAACACTCTTTCTGTAGAATCTGCAATTGGACATTCTGAGCGCTAAGAGGCCTATATTGGGAAAAATAATATCTTCAAATAAAAACTACACAGAAGCATTGTGTGAAACTTATTTCTGATATGTTCATTAAGCTAACAGAGTTAAACCATACTTTTGATTGCGCAGTTCTGAACACTCTTTCTGTAGAAAATGCAAGTGGACATTCGGAGCGCTAAGAGGGTAATAGTGGAAAAAGGAATATATTCAAATATAAACTACACAGTAGCATTCTGTGAAAATTCTTTCTGTTCTGTGCATTCAACTAACAGAGTTGAACCTTACTTTTGATTGAGCCGTTCTGAAACACTCTTTCTGTAGAAACTGCAATTGGACATGCTAAGCACTAAGAGGCCTACATTGGGAAAAAGAATATCTTCAATTAAAAACTACACAGATGCATTCTGTGAAACTTATTTCTGATCTGTAAATTCAGTTAACAGAGATAAAACATATTTTTGATTGACCAGTTATGAAACACTCTTTTTGTAGAAAATGCAAGTGGAGATTCGGAGCGCTAAGAGGGTAATAGTGGAAAAAGGAATGTCTTCAAATATAAACTACACAGAATCATTCGGTGAAACTTCTTTCTGATCTGTGCATTCAGCTAACAGAGTTAAACCATACTTTTGATTGAGCAGATCTGAACACTCTTTCTGTTGAAAATGCAACTGGACATTTGGAGCGCTAAGAGCGTATTAGTGGAAAAAGGAATATATTCAAATATAAACTACACAGAAGCATTCTGTGAAACTTCTTTCTGATCTGAGCATTCAGCTAACAGAGTTAAACCATACTTTTGATTGAGCAGTTTTGAAACACTCTGTCTGTAGAAAATGCAACTGGACATTCGTAGCGCTAAGTGGGTAATAGTGGAAAAGAGAATATGTTCAAATATAAACTACACAGAAGCATTGTATGAAACTACTTTCTGTTCTGTGCATTCAACTAACAGAGTTGAACCTTACTTTTGATTGAGCCGTTCTGAAACACTCTTTCTGTAGAAACTGCAATTGGACATTCTGAGCGCTAAGAGGCCTATATTGGGAAAAAGAATGTCTACAAATAAAAACTACACAGAAGAATTGTGTGAAACTTCTTTCTGTTCTGTTTGTTCAACTAAAAGAGTTGAACCTTAGTTTTGATTGAGCCGTTCTGAAACACTCTTTCTGTAGAAAATGCAAGTGGAGATTCGGAGCGCTAAGAGGGTAATAGTGGAAAAAGGAATGTCTCCAAATATAAACTACACAGAATCATTCTGTGAAACTTCTTTCTGATCTGTGCATTCAGCTAACAGAGTTAAACCATACTTTTGATTGAGCAGATCTGAACACTCTTTCTGTAGAAAATGCAACTGGACATTTGGAGCGTTAAGAGAGTAGTAGTGGAAAAAGGAATATATTCAAATATAAACTACACAGAAGCATTCTGTGAAACTTCTTTCTGATCTGAGCATTCATCTAACAGAGTTAAACCATACTTTTGATTGAGCAGTTTTGAAACACTCTGTCTGTAGAAAATGCAACTGGACATTCGTAGCGCTAAGTGGGTAATAGTGGAAAAAAGAATATGTTCAAATATAAACTACACAGAAGCATTGTATGAAACTTCTTTCTGTTCTGTGCATTCAACTAACAGAGTTGAACCTTACTTTTGATTGAGCCTTTCTGAAACACTCTTTCTGTAGAAACTGCAATTGGACATTCTGAGCGCTAAGAGGCCTCTATTGGGAAAAATAATATCTTCAAATAAAAACTACACAGAAGTATTGTGTGAAACTTATTTCTGATATGTTCATTAAGCTAACAGAGTTAAACCATACTTTTGATTGCGCAGTTCTGAACACTCTTTCTGTAGAAAATGCAAGTGGACATTCGGAGCGCTAAGAGGGTAATAGTGGAAAAAGGAATATATTCAAATATAAACTACACAGTAGCATTCTGTGAAAATTCTTTCTGTTCTGTGCATTCAACTAACAGAGTTGAACCTTACTTTTGATTGAGCCGTTCTGAAACACTCTTTCTGTAGAAACTGCAATTGGACATGCTAAGCACTAAGAGGCCTACATTGGGAAAAAGAATATCTTCAATTAAAAACTACACAGATGCATTCTGTGAAACTTATTTCTGATCTGTAAATTCAGTTAACAGAGATAAAACATATTTTTGATTGACCAGTTATGAAACACTCTTTTTGTAGAAAATGCAAGTGGAGATTCGGAGCGCTAAGAGGGTAATAGTGGAAAAAGGAATGTCTTCAAATATAAACTACACAGAATCATTCGGTGAAACTTCTTTCTGATCTGTGCATTCAGCTAACAGAGTTAAACCATACTTTTGATTGAGCAGATCTGAACACTCTTTCTGTTGAAAATGCAACTGGACATTTGGAGCGCTAAGAGCGTATTAGTGGAAAAAGGAATATATTCAAATATAAACTACACAGAAGCATTCTGTGAAACTTCTTTCTGATCTGAGCATTCAGCTAACAGAGTTAAACCATACTTTTGATTGAGCAGTTTTGAAACACTCTGTCTGTAGAAAATGCAACTGGACATTCGTAGCGCTAAGTGGATAATAGTGGAAAAAAGAATATGTTCAAATATAAGCTACACAGAAGCATTGTATGAAACTTCTTTCTGTTCTGTGCATTCAACTAACAGAGTTGAACCTTACTTTTGATTTAGCCTTTCTGAAACACTCTTTCTGTAGAAACTGCAATTGGACATTCTGAGCGCTAAGAGGCCTCTATTGGGAAAAATAATATCTTCAAATAAAAACTACACAGAAGCATTTTGTGAAACTTATTTCTGATATATTCATTAAGCTAACAGAGTTAAACCATACTTTTGATTGCACAGTTCTGAACACACTTTCTGTAGAAAATGCAAGTGGACATTCGGAGCGCTAAGAGGGTAATAGTGGAAAAAGGAATATATTCAAATATAAACTACACAGTAGCACTCTGTGAAAATTCTTTCTGTTCTGTGCATTCAACTAACAGAGTTGAACCCTACTTTTGATTGAGCCGTTCTGAAACACTCTTTCTGTAGAAACTGCAATTGGACATGCTAAGCGCTAAGAGGCCTACATTGGGAAAAATAATATCTTCAAATAAAAACTACACAGATGCATTCTGTGAAACTTATTTCTGATCTGTAAATTCAGTTAACAGAGATAAAACATATTTTTGATTGAGCAGTTATGAAACACTCTTTTTGTAGAAAATGCAAGTGGAGATTCCGAACGCTAAGAGGGTAATAGTGGAAAAAGGAATGTCTTCAAATATAAACTACACAGAATCATTCGGTGAAACTTCTTTCTGATCTGTGCATTCAGCTAACAGAGTTAAACCATACTTTTGATTGAGCAGATCTGAACACTCTTTCTGTTGAAAATGCAATTGGACATTTGGAGCGCTAAGAGCGTAGTAGTGGAAAAAGGAATATATTCAAATATAAACTACACAGAAGCATTCTGTGAAACTTCTTTCTGATCTGAGCATTCAGCTAACAGAGTTAAACCATACTTTTGATTGAGCAGTTTTGAAACACTCTGTCTGTAGAAAATGCAACTGGACATTCGTAGCGCTAAGTGGGTAATAGTGGAAAAAAGAATATGTTCAAATATAAACTACACAGAAGCATTGTATGAAACTTCTTTCTGTTCTGTGCATTCAACTAACAGAGTTGAACCTTACTTTTGATTGAGCCTTTCTGAAACACTCTTTCTGTAGAAACTGCAATTGGACATTCTGAGCGCTAAGAGGCCTATATTGGGAAAAATAATATCTTCAAATAAAAACTACACAGAAGCATTGTGTGAAACTTATTTCTGATATGTTCATTAAGCTAACAGAGTTAAACCATACTTTTGATTGCCCAGTTCTGAACACTCTTTCTGTAGAAAATGCAAGTGGACATTCGGAGCGCTAAGAGGGTAATAGTAGAAAAAGGAATATATTCAAATATAAACTACACAGTAGCATTCTGTGAAAATTCTTTCTGTTCTGTGCATTCAACTAACAGAGTTGAACCTTACTTTTGATTGAGCCGTTCTGAAACACTCTTTCTGTAGAAACTGCAATTGGATATGCTAAGCGCTAAGAGGCCTACATTGGGAAAAAGAATATCTTCAAATAAAAACTACACGGATGCATTCTGTGAAACTTATTTCTGATCTGTAAATTCAGTTAACAGAGATAAAACATATTTTTGATTGAGCAGTTATGAAACACACTTTTTGTAGAAAATGCAAGTGGAGATTCGGAGCGCTAAGAGGGTAATAGTGGAAAAAGGAATGTCTTCAAATATAAACTACACAGAATCATTCGGTGAAACTTCTTTCTGATCTGTGCATTCAGCTAACAGAGTTAAACCATACTTTTGATTGAGCAGATCTGAACACTCTTTCTGTAGAAAATGCAACTGGACATTTGGAGCGCTAAGAGCGTAGTAGTGGAAAAAGGAATATATTCAAATATAAACTACACAGAAGCATTCTGTGAAACTTCTTTCTGATCTGAGCATACAGCTAACAGAGTTAAACCATACTTTTGATTGAGCAGTTTTGAAACACTCTGTCTGTAGAAAATGCAACTGGACATTCGTAGCGCTAAGTGGGTAATAGTGGAAAAGAGAATATGTTCAAATATAAACTACACAGAATCATTGTATGAAACTACTTTCTGTTCTGTGCATTCAACTAACAGAGTTGAACCTTACTTTTGATTGAGCCGTTCTGAAACACTCTTTCTGTAGAAACTGCAATTGGACATTCTGAGCGCTAAGAGGCCTATATTGGGAAAAAGAATGTCTACAAATAAAAACTACACAGAAGAATTGTGTGAAACTTCTTTCTGTTCTGTTTGTTCAACTAAAAGAGTTGAACCTTAGTTTTGATTGAGCCGTTCTGAAACACTCTGTCTGTAGAAAATACAACTGGACATTCGTAGCGCTAAGTGGGTAATAGTGGAAAAAATAATATTTTCAAATATAAACTACACAGAAGCATTGTATGAAACTTCTTTCTGTTCTGTGCATTCAACTAACAGAGTTGAACCTTACTTTTGATTGAGCCTTTCTGAAACACTCTTTCTGTAGAATCTGCAATTGGACATTCTGAGCGCTAAGAGGCCTATATTGGGAAAAATAATATCTTCAAATAAAAACTACACAGAAGCATTGTGTGAAACTTATTTCTGATATGTTCATTAAGCTAACAGAGTTAAACCATACTTTTGATTGCGCAGTTCTGAACACTCTTTCTGTAGAAAATGCAAGTGGACATTCGGAGCGCTAAGAGGGTAATAGTGGAAAAAGGAATATATTCAAATATAAACTACACAGTAGCATTCTGTGAAAATTCTTTCTGTTCTGTGCATTCAACTAACAGAGTTGAACCTTACTTTTGATTGAGCCGTTCTGAAACACTCTTTCTGTAGAAACTGCAATTGGACATGCTAAGCACTAAGAGGCCTACATTGGGAAAAAGAATATCTTCAATTAAAAACTACACAGATGCATTCTGTGAAACTTATTTCTGATCTGTAAATTCAGTTAACAGAGATAAAACATATTTTTGATTGACCAGTTATGAAACACTCTTTTTGTAGAAAATGCAAGTGGAGATTCGGAGCGCTAAGAGGGTAATAGTGGAAAAAGGAATGTCTTCAAATATAAACTACACAGAATCATTCGGTGAAACTTCTTTCTGATCTGTGCATTCAGCTAACAGAGTTAAACCATACTTTTGATTGAGCAGATCTGAACACTCTTTCTGTTGAAAATGCAACTGGACATTTGGAGCGCTAAGAGCGTATTAGTGGAAAAAGGAATATATTCAAATATAAACTACACAGAAGCATTCTGTGAAACTTCTTTCTGATCTGAGCATTCAGCTAACAGAGTTAAACCATACTTTTGATTGAGCAGTTTTGAAACACTCTGTCTGTAGAAAATGCAACTGGACATTCGTAGCGCTAAGTGGGTAATAGTGGAAAAGAGAATATGTTCAAATATAAACTACACAGAAGCATTGTATGAAACTACTTTCTGTTCTGTGCATTCAACTAACAGAGTTGAACCTTACTTTTGATTGAGCCGTTCTGAAACACTCTTTCTGTAGAAACTGCAATTGGACATTCTGAGCGCTAAGAGGCCTATATTGGGAAAAAGAATGTCTACAAATAAAAACTACACAGAAGAATTGTGTGAAACTTCTTTCTGTTCTGTTTGTTCAACTAAAAGAGTTGAACCTTAGTTTTGATTGAGCCGTTCTGAAACACTCTTTCTGTAGAAAATGCAAGTGGAGATTCGGAGCGCTAAGAGGGTAATAGTGGAAAAAGGAATGTCTCCAAATATAAACTACACAGAATCATTCTGTGAAACTTCTTTCTGATCTGTGCATTCAGCTAACAGAGTTAAACCATACTTTTGATTGAGCAGATCTGAACACTCTTTCTGTAGAAAATGCAACTGGACATTTGGAGCGTTAAGAGAGTAGTAGTGGAAAAAGGAATATATTCAAATATAAACTACACAGAAGCATTCTGTGAAACTTCTTTCTGATCTGAGCATTCATCTAACAGAGTTAAACCATACTTTTGATTGAGCAGTTTTGAAACACTCTGTCTGTAGAAAATGCAACTGGACATTCGTAGCGCTAAGTGGGTAATAGTGGAAAAAAGAATATGTTCAAATATAAACTACACAGAAGCATTGTATGAAACTTCTTTCTGTTCTGTGCATTCAACTAACAGAGTTGAACCTTACTTTTGATTGAGCCTTTCTGAAACACTCTTTCTGTAGAAACTGCAATTGGACATTCTGAGCGCTAAGAGGCCTCTATTGGGAAAAATAATATCTTCAAATAAAAACTACACAGAAGTATTGTGTGAAACTTATTTCTGATATGTTCATTAAGCTAACAGAGTTAAACCATACTTTTGATTGCGCAGTTCTGAACACTCTTTCTGTAGAAAATGCAAGTGGACATTCGGAGCGCTAAGAGGGTAATAGTGGAAAAAGGAATATATTCAAATATAAACTACACAGTAGCATTCTGTGAAAATTCTTTCTGTTCTGTGCATTCAACTAACAGAGTTGAACCTTACTTTTGATTGAGCCGTTCTGAAACACTCTTTCTGTAGAAACTGCAATTGGACATGCTAAGCACTAAGAGGCCTACATTGGGAAAAAGAATATCTTCAATTAAAAACTACACAGATGCATTCTGTGAAACTTATTTCTGATCTGTAAATTCAGTTAACAGAGATAAAACATATTTTTGATTGACCAGTTATGAAACACTCTTTTTGTAGAAAATGCAAGTGGAGATTCGGAGCGCTAAGAGGGTAATAGTGGAAAAAGGAATGTCTTCAAATATAAACTACACAGAATCATTCGGTGAAACTTCTTTCTGATCTGTGCATTCAGCTAACAGAGTTAAACCATACTTTTGATTGAGCAGTTCTGAACACTCTTTCTGTTGAAAATGCAACTGGACATTTGGAGCGCTAAGAGCGTATTAGTGGAAAAAGGAATATATTCAAATATAAACTACACAGAAGCATTCTGTGAAACTTCTTTCTGATCTGAGCATTCAGCTAACAGAGTTAAACCATACTTTTGATTGAGCAGTTTTGAAACACTCTGTCTGTAGAAAATGCAACTGGACATTCGTAGCGCTAAGTGGGTAATAGTGGAAAAGAGAATATGTTCAAATATAAACTACACAGAAGCATTGTATGAAACTACTTTCTGTTCTGTGCATTCAACTAACAGAGTTGAACCTTACTTTTGATTGAGCCGTTCTGAAACACTCTTTCTGTAGAAACTGCAATTGGACATTCTGAGCGCTAAGAGGCCTATATTGGGAAAAAGAATGTCTACAAATAAAAACTACACAGAAGAATTGTGTGAAACTTCTTTCTGTTCTGTTTGTTCAACTAAAAGAGTTGAACCTTAGTTTTGATTGAGCCGTTCTGAAACACTCTTTCTGTAGAAAATGCAAGTGGAGATTCGGAGCGCTAAGAGGGTAATAGTGGAAAAAGGAATGTCTCCAAATATAAACTACACAGAATCATTCTGTGAAACTTCTTTCTGATCTGTGCATTCAGCTAACAGAGTTAAACCATACTTTTGATTGAGCAGATCTGAACACTCTTTCTGTAGAAAATGCAACTGGACATTTGGAGCGCTAAGAGAGTAGTAGTGGAAAAAGGAATATATTCAAATATAAACTACACAGAAGCATTCTGTGAAACTTCTTTCTGATCTGAGCATTCATCTAACAGAGTTAAACCATACTTTTGATTGAGCAGTTTTGAAACACTCTGTCTGTAGAAAATGCAACTGGACATTCGTAGCGCTAAGTGGGTAATAGTGGAAAAAAGAATATGTTCAAATATAAACTACACAGAAGCATTGTATGAAACTTCTTTCTGTTCTGTGCATTCAACTAACAGAGTTGAACCTTACTTTTGATTGAGCCTTTCTGAAACACTCTTTCTGTAGAAACTGCAATTGGACATTCTGAGCGCTAAGAGGCCTCTATTGGGAAAAATAATATCTTCAAATAAAAACTACACAGAAGCATTGTGTGAAACTTATTTCTGATATGTTCATTAAGCTAACAGAGTTAAACCATACTTTTGATTGCGCAGTTCTGAACACTCTTTCTGTAGAAAATGCAAGTGGACATTCGGAGCGCTAAGAGGGTAATAGTGGAAAAAGGAATATATTCAAATATAAACTACACAGTAGCATTCTGTGAAAATTCTTTCTGTTCTGTGCATTCAACTAACAGAGTTGAACCTTACTTTTGATTGAGCCGTTCTGAAACACTCTTTCTGTAGAAACTGCAATTGGACATGCTAAGCACTAAGAGGCCTACATTGGGAAAAAGAATATCTTCAATTAAAAACTACACAGATGCATTCTGTGAAACTTATTTCTGATCTGTAAATTCAGTTAACAGAGATAAAACATATTTTTGATTGACCAGTTATGAAACACTCTTTTTGTAGAAAATGCAAGTGGAGATTCGGAGCGGTAAGAGGGTAATAGTGGAAAAAGGAATGTCTTCAAATATAAACTACACAGAATCATTCGGTGAAACTTCTTTCTGATCTGTGCATTCAGCTAACAGAGTTAAACCATACTTTTGATTGAGCAGATCTGAACACTCTTTCTGTTGAAAATGCAACTGGACATTTGGAGCGCTAAGAGCGTATTAGTGGAAAAAGGAATATATTCAAATATAAACTACACAGAAGCATTCTGTGAAACTTCTTTCTGATCTGAGCATTCAGCTAACAGAGTTAAACCAAACTTTTGATTGAGCAGTTTTGAAACACTCTGTCTGTAGAAAATGCAACTGGACATTCGTAGCGCTAAGTGGGTAATAGTGGAAAAGAGAATATGTTCAAATATAAACTACACAGAAGCATTGTATGAAACTACTTTCTGTTCTGTGCATTCAACTAACAGAGTTGAACCTTACTTTTGATTGAGCCGTTCTGAAACACTCTTTCTGTAGAAACTGCAATTGGACATTCTGAGCGCTAAGAGGCCTATATTGGGAAAAAGAATGTCTACAAATAAAAACTACACAGAAGAATTGTGTGAAACTTCTTTCTGTTCTGTTTGTTCAACTAAAAGAGTTGAACCTTAGTTTTGATTGAGCCGTTCTGAAACACTCTTTCTGTAGAAAATGCAAGTGGAGATTCGGAGCGCTAAGAGGGTAATAGTGGAAAAAGGAATGTCTCCAAATATAAACTACACAGAATCATTCTGTGAAACTTCTTTCTGATCTGTGCATTCAGCTAACAGAGTTAAACCATACTTTTGATTGAGCAGATCTGAACACTCTTTCTGTAGAAAATGCAACTGGACATTTGGAGCGCTAAGAGAGTAGTAGTGGAAAAAGGAATATATTCAAATATAAACTACACAGAAGCATTCTGTGAAACTTCTTTCTGATCTGAGCATTCATCTAACAGAGTTAAACCATACTTTTGATTGAGCAGTTTTGAAACACTCTGTCTGTAGAAAATGCAACTGGACATTCGTAGCGCTAAGTGGGTAATAGTGGAAAAAAGAATATGTTCAAATATAAACTACACAGAAGCATTGTATGAAACTTCTTTCTGTTCTGTGCATTCAACTAACAGAGTTGAACCTTACTTTTGATTGAGCCTTTCTGAAACACTCTTTCTGTAGAAACTGCAATTGGACATTCTGAGCGCTAAGAGGCCTCTATTGGGAAAAATAATATCTTCAAATAAAAACTACACAGAAGCATTGTGTGAAACTTATTTCTGATATGTTCATTAAGCTAACAGAGTTAAACCATACTTTTGATTGCGCAGTTCTGAACACTCTTTCTGTAGAAAATGCAAGTGGACATTCGGAGCGCTAAGAGGGTAATAGTGGAAAAAGGAATATATTCAAATATAAACTACACAGTAGCATTCTGTGAAAATTCTTTCTGTTCTGTGCATTCAACTAACAGAGTTGAACCTTACTTTTGATTGAGCCGTTCTGAAACACTCTTTCTGTAGAAACTGCAATTGGACATGCTAAGCACTAAGAGGCCTACATTGGGAAAAAGAATATCTTCAATTAAAAACTACACAGATGCATTCTGTGAAACTTATTTCTGATCTGTAAATTCAGTTAACAGAGATAAAACATATTTTTGATTGACCAGTTATGAAACACTCTTTTTGTAGAAAATGCAAGTGGAGATTCGGAGCGCTAAGAGGGTAATAGTGGAAAAAGGAATGTCTTCAAATATAAACTACACAGAATCATTCGGTGAAACTTCTTTCTGATCTGTGCATTCAGCTAACAGAGTTAAGCCATACTTTTGATTGAGCAGATCTGAACACTCTTTCTGTTGAAAATGCAACTGGACATTTGGAGCGCTAAGAGCGTAGTAGTGGAAAAAGGAATATATTCAAATATAAACTACACAGAAGCATTCTGTGAAACTTCTTTCTGATCTGAGCATTCAGCTAACAGAGTTAAACCATACTTTTGATTGAGCAGTTTTGAAACACTCTGTCTGTAGAAAATGCAACTGGACATTCGTAGCGCTAAGTGGGTAATAGTGGAAAAGAGAATATGTTCAAATATAAACTACACAGAAGCATTGTATGAAACTACTTTCTGTTCTGTGCATTCAACTAACAGAGTTGAACCTTACTTTTGATTGAGCCGTTCTGAAACACTCTTTCTGTAGAAACTGCAATTGGACATTCTGAGCGCTAAGAGGCCTATATTGGGAAAAAGAATGTCTACAAATAAAAACTACACAGAAGAATTGTGTGAAACTTCTTTCTGTTCTGTTTGTTCAACTAAAAGAGTTGAACCTTAGTTTTGATTGAGCCGTTCTGAAACACTCTTTCTGTAGAAAATGCAAGTGGAGATTCGGAGCGCTAAGAGGGTAATAGTGGAAAAAGGAATGTCTCCAAATATAAACTACACAGAATCATTCTGTGAAACTTCTTTCTGATCTGTGCATTCAGCTAACAGAGTTAAACCATACTTTTGATTGAGCAGATCTGAACACTCTTTCTGTAGAAAATGCAACTGGACATTTGGAGCGCTAAGAGAGTAGTAGTGGAAAAAGGAATATATTCAAATATAAACTACACAGAAGCATTCTGTGAAACTTCTTTCTGATCTGAGCATTCATCTAACAGAGTTAAACCATACTTTTGATTGAGCAGTTTTGAAACACTCCGTCTGTAGAAAATGCAACTGGACATTCGTAGCGCTAAGTGGGTAATAGTGGAAAAAAGAATATGTTCAAATATAAACTACACAGAAGCATTGTATGAAACTTCTTTCTGTTCTGTGCATTCAACTAACAGAGTTGAACCTTACTTTTGATTGAGCCTTTCTGAAACACTCTTTCTGTAGAAACTGCAATTGGACATTCTGAGCGCTAAGAGGCCTCTATTGGGAAAAATAATATCTTCAAATAAAAACTACACAGAAGCATTGTGTGAAACTTATTTCTGATATGTTCATTAAGCTAACAGAGTTAAACCATACTTTTGATTGCGCAGTTCTGAACACTCTTTCTGTAGAAAATGCAAGTGGACATTCGGAGCGCTAAGAGGGTAATAGTGGAAAAAGGAATATATTCAAATATAAACTACACAGTAGCATTCTGTGAAAATTCTTTCTGTTCTGTGCATTCAACTAACAGAGTTGAACCTTACTTTTGATTGAGCCGTTCTGAAACACTCTTTCTGTAGAAACTGCAATTGGACATGCTAAGCACTAAGAGGCCTACATTGGGAAAAAGTATATCTTCAATTAAAAACTACACAGATGCATTCTGTGAAACTTATTTCTGATCTGTAAATTCAGTTAACAGAGATAAAACATATTTTTGATTGACCAGTTATGAAACACTCTTTTTGTAGAAAATGCAAGTGGAGATTCGGAGCGCTAAGAGGGTAACAGTGGAAAAAGGAATGTCTTCAAATATAAACTACACAGAATCATTCGGTGAAACTTCTTTCTGATCTGTGCATTCAGCTAACAGAGTTAAACCATACTTTTGATTGAGCAGATCTGAACACTCTTTCTGTTGAAAATGCAACTGGACATTTGGAGCGCTAAGAGCGTATTAGTGGAAAAAGAAATATATTCAAATATAAACTACACAGAAGCATTCTGTGAAACTTCTTTCTGATCTGAGCATTCAGCTAACAGAGTTAAACCATACTTTTGATTGAGCAGTTTTGAAACACTCTGTCTGTAGAAAATGCAACTGGACATTCGTAGCGCTAAGTGGGTAATAGTGGAAAAGAGAATATGTTCAAATATAAACTACACAGAAGCATTGTATGAAACTACTTTCTGTTCTGTGCATTCAACTAACAGAGTTGAACCTTACTTTTGATTGAGCCGTTCTGAAACACTCTTTCTGTAGAAACTGCAATTGGACATTCTGAGCGCTAAGAGGCCTATATTGGGAAAAAGAATGTCTACAAATTAAAACTACACAGAAGAATTGTGTGAAACTTCTTTCTGTTCTGTTTGTTCAACTAAAAGAGTTGAACCTTAGTTTTGATTGAGCCGTTCTGAAACACTCTTTCTGTAGAAAATGCAAGTGGAGATTCGGAGCGCTAAGAGGGTAATAGTGGAAAAAGGAATGTCTCCAAATATAAACTACAGAGAATCATTCTGTTAAACTTCTTTCTGATCTGTGCATTCAGCTAACAGAGTTAAACCATACTTTTGATTGAGCAGATCTGAACACTCTTTCTGTAGAAAATGCAACTGGACATTTGGAGCGCTAAGAGAGTAGTAGTGGAAAAAGGAATATATTCAAATATAAACTACACAGAAGCATTCTGTGAAACTTCTTTCTGATCTGAGCATTCAGCTAACAGAGTTAAACCATACTTTTGATTGAGCAGTTTTGAAACACTCTGTCTGTAGAAAATGCAACTGGACATTCGTAGCGCTAAGTGGGTAATAGTGGAAAAAAGAATATGTTCAAATATAAGCTACACAGAAGCATTGTATGAAACTTCTTTCTGTTCTGTGCATTCAACTAACAGAGTTGAACCTTACTTTTGATTGAGCCTTTCTGAAACACTCTTTCTGTAGAAACTGCAATTGGACATTCTGAGCGCTAAGAGGCCTCTATTGGGAAAAATAATATCTTCAAATAAAAACTACACAGAAGCATTGTGTGAAACTTATTTCTGATATGTTCATTAAGCTAACAGAGTTAAACCATACTTTTGATTGCGCAGTTCTGAACACTCTTTCTGTAGAAAATGCAAGTGGACATTCGGAGCGCTAAGAGGGTAATAGTGGAAAAAGGAATATATTCAAATATAAACTACACAGTAGCATTCTGTGAAAATTCTTTCTGTTCTGTGCATTCAACTAACAGAGTTGAACCCTACTTTTGATTGAGCCGTTCTGAAACACTCTTTCTGTAGGAACTGCAATTGGACATGCTAAGCGCTAAGAGGCCTACATTGGGAAAAAGAATATCTTCAAATAAAAACTACACAGATGCATTCTGTGAAACTTATTTCTGATCTGTAAATTCAGTTAACAGAGATAAAACATATTTTTGATTGAGCAGTTATGAAACACTCTTTTTGTAGAAAATGCAAGTGGAGATTCGGAGCGCTAAGAGGGTAATAGTGGAAAAAGGAATATCTTCAAATATAAACTACACAGAATCATTCGGTGAAACTTCTTTCTGATCTGTGCATTCAGCTAACAGAGTTAAACCATACTTTTGATTGAGCAGATCTGAACACTCTTTCTGTAGAAAATGCAACTGGACATTTGGAGCGCTAAGAGCGTAGTAGTGGATAAAGGAATATATTCAAATATAAACTACACAGAAGCATTCTGTGAAACTTCTTTCTGATCTGAGCATTCAGCTAACAGAGTTAAACCATACTTTTGATTGAGCAGTTTTGAAACACTCTGTCTGTAGAAAATGCAACTGGACATTCGTAGCGCTAAGTGGGTAATAGTGGAAAAAAGAATATGTTCAAATATAAACTACACAGAAGCATTGTATGAAACTTCTTTCTGTTCTGTGCATTCAACTAACAGAGTTGAACCTTACTTTTGATTGAGCCGTTCTGAAACACTCTTTCTGTAGAAACTGCAATTGGACATTCTGAGCGCTAAGAGGCCTATATTGGGAAAAAGAATGTCTACAAATAAAAACTACACAGAAGAATTGTGTGAAACTTCTTTCTGTTCTGTTTGTTCAACTAAAAGAGTTGAACCTTAGTTTTGATTGAGCCGTTCTGAAACACTCTTTCTGTAGAAAATGCAAGTGGAGATTCGGAGCGCTAAGAGGGTAATAGTGGAAAAAGGAATGTCTCCAAATATAAACTACACAGAATCATTCTGTGAAACTTCTTTCTGATCTGTGCATTCAGCTAACAGAGTTAAAACATACTTTTGATTGAGCAGATCTGAACACTCTTTCTGTAGAAAATGCAACTGGACATTTGGAGCGCTAAGAGAGTAGTAGTGGAAAAAGGAATATATTCAAATATAAACGACACAGAAGCATTCTGTGAAACTTCTTTCTGATCTGAGCATTCAGCTAACAGAGTTAAACCATACTTTTGATTGAGCAGTTTTGAAACACTCTGTCTGTAGAAAATGCAACTTTACATTCGTAGCGCTAAGTGGGTAATAGTGGAAAAAAGAATATATTCAAATATAAGCTACACAGAATCATTGTATGAAATTTCTTTCTGTTCTGTGCATTCAACTAACAGAGTTGAAACTTACTTTTGATTGAGCCTTTCTGAAACACTCTTTCTGTAGAAACTGCAATTGGACATTCTGAGCGCTAAGAGGAATCTATTGGGGAAAATAATATCTTCAAATAAAAACTACACAGAAGCATTGTGTGAAACTTATTTCTGATATGTTCATTAAGCTAACAGAATTAAACCATACTTTTGATTGAGCAGTTTTGAAACACTCTGTCTGTAGAAAATGCAACTGGACATTCGTAGCGCTAAGTGGGTAATAGTGGAAAAAAGAATATGTTCAAATATAAACTACACAGAAGCATTGTATGAAACTTCTTTCTGTTCTGTGCATTCAACTAACAGAGTTGAACCTTACTTTTGATTGAGCCTTTCTGAAACACTCTTTCTGTAGAAACTGCAATTGGACATTCTGAGCGCTAAGAGGCCTCTATTGGGAAAAATAATATCTTCAAATAAAAACTACACAGAAGCATTGTGTGAAACTTATTTCTGATATGTTCATTAAGCTAACAGAGTTAAACCATACTTTTGATTGCGCAGTTCTGAACACTCTTTCTGTAGAAAATGCAAGTGGACATTCGGAGCGCTAAGAGGGTAATAGTGGAAAAAGGAATATATTCAAATATAAACTACACAGTAGCATTCTGTGAAAATTCTTTCTGTTCTGTGCATTCAACTAACAGAGTTGAACCTTACTTTTGATTGAGCCGTTCTGAAACACTCTTTCTGTAGAAACTGCAATTGGACATGCTAAGCACTAAGAGGCCTACATTGGGAAAAAGAATATCTTCAATTAAAAACTACACAGATGCATTCTGTGAAACTTATTTCTGATCTGTAAATTCAGTTAACAGAGATAAAACATATTTTTGATTGACCAGTTATGAAACACTCTTTTTGTAGAAAATGCAAGTGGAGATTCGGAGCGCTAAGAGGGTAATAGTGGAAAAAGGAATGTCTTCAAATATAAACTACACAGAATCATTCGGTGAAACTTCTTTCTGATCTGTGCATTCAGCTAACAGAGTTAAACCATACTTTTGATTGAGCAGATCTGAACACTCTTTCTGTTGAAAATGCAACTGGACATTTGGAGCGCTAAGAGCGTATTAGTGGAAAAAGGAATATATTCAAATATAAACTACACAGAAGCATTCTGTGAAACTTCTTTCTGATCTGAGCATTCAGCTAACAGAGTTAAACCAAACTTTTGATTGAGCAGTTTTGAAACACTCTGTCTGTAGAAAATGCAACTGGACATTCGTAGCGCTAAGTGGGTAATAGTGGAAAAGAGAATATGTTCAAATATAAACTACACAGAAGCATTGTATGAAACTACTTTCTGTTCTGTGCATTCAACTAACAGAGTTGAACCTTACTTTTGATTGAGCCGTTCTGAAACACTCTTTCTGTAGAAACTGCAATTGGACATTCTGAGCGCTAAGAGGCCTATATTGGGAAAAAGAATGTCTACAAATAAAAACTACACAGAAGAATTGTGTGAAACTTCTTTCTGTTCTGTTTGTTCAACTAAAAGAGTTGAACCTTAGTTTTGATTGAGCCGTTCTGAAACACTCTTTCTGTAGAAAATGCAAGTGGAGATTCGGAGCGCTAAGAGGGTAATAGTGGAAAAAGGAATGTCTCCAAATATAAACTACACAGAATCATTCTGTGAAACTTCTTTCTGATCTGTGCATTCAGCTAACAGAGTTAAACCATACTTTTGATTGAGCAGATCTGAACACTCTTTCTGTAGAAAATGCAACTGGACATTTGGAGCGCTAAGAGAGTAGTAGTGGAAAAAGGAATATATTCAAATATAAACTACACAGAAGCATTCTGTGAAACTTCTTTCTGATCTGAGCATTCATCTAACAGAGTTAAACCATACTTTTGATTGAGCAGTTTTGAAACACTCTGTCTGTAGAAAATGCAACTGGACATTCGTAGCGCTAAGTGGGTAATAGTGGAAAAAAGAATATGTTCAAATATAAACTACACAGAAGCATTGTATGAAACTTCTTTCTGTTCTGTGCATTCAACTAACAGAGTTGAACCTTACTTTTGATTGAGCCTTTCTGAAACACTCTTTCTGTAGAAACTGCAATTGGACATTCTGAGCGCTAAGAGGCCTCTATTGGGAAAAATAATATCTTCAAATAAAAACTACACAGAAGCATTGTGTGAAACTTATTTCTGATATGTTCATTAAGCTAACAGAGTTAAACCATACTTTTGATTGCGCAGTTCTGAACACTCTTTCTGTAGAAAATGCAAGTGGACATTCGGAGCGCTAAGAGGGTAATAGTGGAAAAAGGAATATATTCAAATATAAACTACACAGTAGCATTCTGTGAAAATTCTTTCTGTTCTGTGCATTCAACTAACAGAGTTGAACCATACTTTTGATTGAGCCGTTCTGAAACACTCTTTCTGTAGAAACTGCAATTGGACATGCTAAGCACTAAGAGGCCTACATTGGGAAAAAGAATATCTTCAATTAAAAACTACACAGATGCATTCTGTGAAACTTATTTCTGATCTGTAAATTCAGTTAACAGAGATAAAACATATTTTTGATTGACCAGTTATGAAACACTCTTTTTGTAGAAAATGCAAGTGGAGATTCGGAGCGCTAAGAGGGTAATAGTGGAAAAAGGAATGTCTTCAAATATAAACTACACAGAATCATTCGGTGAAACTTCTTTCTGATCTGTGCATTCAGCTAACAGAGTTAAGCCATACTTTTGATTGAGCAGATCTGAACACTCTTTCTGTTGAAAATGCAACTGGACATTTGGAGCGCTAAGAGCGTAGTAGTGGAAAAAGGAATATATTCAAATATAAACTACACAGAAGCATTCTGTGAAACTTCTTTCTGATCTGAGCATTCAGCTAACAGAGTTAAACCATACTTTTGATTGAGCAGTTTTGAAACACTCTGTCTGTAGAAAATGCAACTGGACATTCGTAGCGCTAAGTGGGTAATAGTGGAAAAGAGAATATGTTCAAATATAAACTACACAGAAGCATTGTATGAAACTACTTTCTGTTCTGTGCATTCAACTAACAGAGTTGAACCTTACTTTTGATTGAGCCGTTCTGAAACACTCTTTCTGTAGAAACTGCAATTGGACATTCTGAGCGCTAAGAGGCCTATATTGGGAAAAAGAATGTCTACAAATAAAAACTACACAGAAGAATTGTGTGAAACTTCTTTCTGTTCTGTTTGTTCAACTAAAAGAGTTGAACCTTAGTTTTGATTGAGCCGTTCTGAAACACTCTTTCTGTAGAAAATGCAAGTGGAGATTCGGAGCGCTAAGAGGGTAATAGTGGAAAAAGGAATGTCTCCAAATATAAACTACACAGAATCATTCTGTGAAACTTCTTTCTGATCTGTGCATTCAGCTAACAGAGTTAAACCATACTTTTGATTGAGCAGATCTGAACACTCTTTCTGTAGAAAATGCAACTGGACATTTGGAGCGCTAAGAGAGTAGTAGTGGAAAAAGGAATATATTCAAATATAAACTACACAGAAGCATTCTGTGAAACTTCTTTCTGATCTGAGCATTCATCTAACAGAGTTAAACCATACTTTTGATTGAGCAGTTTTGAAACACTCCGTCTGTAGAAAATGCAACTGGACATTCGTAGCGCTAAGTGGGTAATAGTGGAAAAAAGAATATGTTCAAATATAAACTACACAGAAGCATTGTATGAAACTTCTTTCTGTTCTGTGCATTCAACTAACAGAGTTGAACCTTACTTTTGATTGAGCCTTTCTGAAACACTCTTTCTGTAGAAACTGCAATTGGACATTCTGAGCGCTAAGAGGCCTCTATTGGGAAAAATAATATCTTCAAATAAAAACTACACAGAAGCATTGTGTGAAACTTATTTCTGATATGTTCATTAAGCTAACAGAGTTAAACCATACTTTTGATTGCGCAGTTCTGAACACTCTTTCTGTAGAAAATGCAAGTGGACATTCGGAGCGCTAAGAGGGTAATAGTGGAAAAAGGAATATATTCAAATATAAACTACACAGTAGCATTCTGTGAAAATTCTTTCTGTTCTGTGCATTCAACTAACAGAGTTGAACCTTACTTTTGATTGAGCCGTTCTGAAACACTCTTTCTGTAGAAACTGCAATTGGACATGCTAAGCACTAAGAGGCCTACATTGGGAAAAAGAATATCTTCAATTAAAAACTACACAGATGCATTCTGTGAAACTTATTTCTGATCTGTAAATTCAGTTAACAGAGATAAAACATATTTTTGATTGACCAGTTATGAAACACTCTTTTTGTAGAAAATGCAAGTGGAGATTCGGAGCGCTAAGAGGGTAACAGTGGAAAAAGGAATGTCTTCAAATATAAACTACACAGAATCATTCGGTGAAACTTCTTTCTGATCTGTGCATTCAGCTAACAGAGTTAAACCATACTTTTGATTGAGCAGATCTGAACACTCTTTCTGTTGAAAATGCAACTGGACATTTGGAGCGCTAAGAGCGTATTAGTGGAAAAAGAAATATATTCAAATATAAACTACACAGAAGCATTCTGTGAAACTTCTTTCTGATCTGAGCATTCAGCTAACAGAGTTAAACCATACTTTTGATTGAGCAGTTTTGAAACACTCTGTCTGTAGAAAATGCAACTGGACATTCGTAGCGCTAAGTGGGTAATAGTGGAAAAGAGAATATGTTCAAATATAAACTACACAGAAGCATTGTATGAAACTACTTTCTGTTCTGTGCATTCAACTAACAGAGTTGAACCTTACTTTTGATTGAGCCGTTCTGAAACACTCTTTCTGTAGAAACTGCAATTGGACATTCTGAGCGCTAAGAGGCCTATATTGGGAAAAAGAATGTCTACAAATTAAAACTACACAGAAGAATTGTGTGAAACTTCTTTCTGTTCTGTTTGTTCAACTAAAAGAGTTGAACCTTAGTTTTGATTGAGCCGTTCTGAAACACTCTTTCTGTAGAAAATGCAAGTGGAGATTCGGAGCGCTAAGAGGGTAATAGTGGAAAAAGGAATGTCTCCAAATATAAACTACAGAGAATCATTCTGTTAAACTTCTTTCTGATCTGTGCATTCAGCTAACAGAGTTAAACCATACTTTTGATTGAGCAGATCTGAACACTCTTTCTGTAGAAAATGCAACTGGACATTTGGAGCGCTAAGAGAGTAGTAGTGGAAAAAGGAATATATTCAAATATAAACTACACAGAAGCATTCTGTGAAACTTCTTTCTGATCTGAGCATTCAGCTAACAGAGTTAAACCATACTTTTGATTGAGCAGTTTTGAAACACTCTGTCTGTAGAAAATGCAACTGGACATTCGTAGCGCTAAGTGGGTAATAGTGGAAAAAAGAATATGTTCAAATATAAGCTACACAGAAGCATTGTATGAAACTTCTTTCTGTTCTGTGCATTCAACTAACAGAGTTGAACCTTACTTTTGATTGAGCCTTTCTGAAACACTCTTTCTGTAGAAACTGCAATTGGACATTCTGAGCGCTAAGAGGCCTCTATTGGGAAAAATAATATCTTCAAATAAAAACTACACAGAAGCATTGTGTGAAACTTATTTCTGATATGTTCATTAAGCTAACAGAGTTAAACCATACTTTTGATTGCGCAGTTCTGAACACTCTTTCTGTAGAAAATGCAAGTGGACATTCGGAGCGCTAAGAGGGTAATAGTGGAAAAAGGAATATATTCAAATATAAACTACACAGTAGCATTCTGTGAAAATTCTTTCTGTTCTGTGCATTCAACTAACAGAGTTGAACCCTACTTTTGATTGAGCCATTCTGAAACACTCTTTCTGTAGGAACTGCAATTGGACATGCTAAGCGCTAAGAGGCCTACATTGGGAAAAAGAATATCTTCAAATAAAAACTACACAGATGCATTCTGTGAAACTTATTTCTGATCTGTAAATTCAGTTAACAGAGATAAAACATATTTTTGATTGAGCAGTTATGAAACACTCTTTTTGTAGAAAATGCAAGTGGAGATTCGGAGCGCTAAGAGGGTAATAGTGGAAAAAGGAATATCTTCAAATATAAACTACACAGAATCATTCGGTGAAACTTCTTTCTGATCTGTGCATTCAGCTAACAGAGTTAAACCATACTTTTGATTGAGCAGATCTGAACACTCTTTCTGTAGAAAATGCAACTGGACATTTGGAGCGCTAAGAGCGTAGTAGTGGATAAAGGAATATATTCAAATATAAACTACACAGAAGCATTCTGTGAAACTTCTTTCTGATCTGAGCATTCAGCTAACAGAGTTAAACCATACTTTTGATTGAGCAGTTTTGAAACACTCTGTCTGTAGAAAATGCAACTGGACATTCGTAGCGCTAAGTGGGTAATAGTGGAAAAAAGAATATGTTCAAATATAAACTACACAGAAGCATTGTATGAAACTTCTTTCTGTTCTGTGCATTCAACTAACAGAGTTGAACCTTACTTTTGATTGAGCCGTTCTGAAACACTCTTTCTGTAGAAACTGCAATTGGACATTCTGAGCGCTAAGAGGCCTATATTGGGAAAAAGAATGTCTACAAATAAAAACTACACAGAAGAATTGTGTGAAACTTCTTTCTGTTCTGTTTGTTCAACTAAAAGAGTTGAACCTTAGTTTTGATTGAGCCGTTCTGAAACACTCTTTCTGTAGAAAATGCAAGTGGAGATTCGGAGCGCTAAGAGGGTAATAGTGGAAAAAGGAATGTCTCCAAATATAAACTACACAGAATCATTCTGTGAAACTTCTTTCTGATCTGTGCATTCAGCTAACAGAGTTAAAACATACTTTTGATTGAGCAGATCTGAACACTCTTTCTGTAGAAAATGCAACTGGACATTTGGAGCGCTAAGAGAGTAGTAGTGGAAAAAGGAATATATTCAAATATAAACGACACAGAAGCATTCTGTGAAACTTCTTTCTGATCTGAGCATTCAGCTAACAGAGTTAAACCATACTTTTGATTGAGCAGTTTTGAAACACTCTGTCTGTAGAAAATGCAACTTTACATTCGTAGCGCTAAGTGGGTAATAGTGGAAAAAAGAATATATTCAAATATAAGCTACACAGAATCATTGTATGAAATTTCTTTCTGTTCTGTGCATTCAACTAACAGAGTTGAAACTTACTTTTGATTGAGCCTTTCTGAAACACTCTTTCTGTAGAAACTGCAATTGGACATTCTGAGCGCTAAGAGGAATCTATTGGGGAAAATAATATCTTCAAATAAAAACTACACAGAAGCATTGTGTGAAACTTATTTCTGATATGTTCATTAAGCTAACAGAATTAAACCATACTTTTGATTGCGCAGTTCTGAACACTCTTTCTGTAGAAAATGCAAGTGGACATTCGGAGCGCTAAGAGAGTAATAGTGGAAAAAGGAATATATTCAAATATAAACTACACAGTAGCATTCTGTGAAAATTCTTTCTGTTCTGTGCATTCAACTAACAGAGTTGAACCCTACTTTTGATTGAGCCGTTCTGAAACTCTTTCTGTAGAAACTGCAATTGGACATGCTAAGCGCTAAGAGGCCTACATTGGGAAAAAGAATATCTTCAAATAAAAACTACACAGATGCATTCTGTGAAACATATTTCTGATCTGTAAATTCAGTTAACAGAGATAAAACATATTTTTGATTGAGCAGTTATGAAAAACTCTTTTTGTAGAAAATGCAAGTGGAGATTCGGAGCGCTAAGAGGGTAATAGTGGAAAAAGGAATGTCTTCAAATATAAACTACACAGAATCATTCGGTGAAACTTCTTTCTGATCTGTGCATTCAGCTAACAGAGTTAAACCATACTTTTGATTGAGCAGATCTGAACACTCTTTCTGTAGAAAATGCAACTGGACATTTGGAGCGCTAAGAGCGTAGTAGTGGAAAAAGGAATATATTCAAATATAAACTACACAGAAGCATTCTGTGAAACTTTTTTCTGATCTGAGCATTCAGCTAACAGAGTTAAACCATACTTTTGATTGAGCAGTTTTGAAACACTCTGTCTGTAGAAAATGCAACTGGACATTCGTAGCGCTAAGTGGGTAATAGTGGAAAAAAGAATATGTTCATATATAAACTACACAGAAGCATTGTATGAAACTTCTTTCTGTTCTGTGCATTCAACTAACAGAGTTGAACCTTACTTTTGATTGAGCCGTTCTGAAACACTCTTTCTGTAGAAACTGCAATTGGACATTCTGAGCGCTAAGAGGCCTATATTGGGAAAAAGAATGTCTACAAATAAAAACTACACAGAAGAATTGTGTGAAACTTCTTTCTGTTCTGTTTGTTCAACTAAAAGAGTTGAACCTTAGTTTTGATTGAGCCGTTCTGAAACACTCTTTCTGTAGAAAATGCAAGTGGAGATTTGGAGCGCTAAGAGGGTAATAGTGGAAAAAGGAATGTCTCCAAATATAAACTACACAGAATCATTCTGTGAAACTTCTTTCTGATCTGTGCATTCAGCTATCAGAGTTAAACCATACTTTTGATTGAGCAGATCTGAACACTCTTTCTGTAGAAAATGCAACTGGACATTTGGAGCGCTAAGAGAGTAGTAGTGGAAAAAGGAATATATTCAAATATAAACTACACAGAAGCATTCTGTGAAACTTTTTTCTGATCTGAGCATTCAGCTAACAGAGTTAAACCATACTTTTGATTGAGCAGTTTTGAAACACTCTGTCTGTAGAAAATGCAACTGGACATTGGTAGCGCTAAGTGGGTAATAGTGGAAAAAAGAATATGTTCAAATATAAACTACACAGAAGCATTGTATGAAACTTCTTTCTGTTCTTTGCATTCAACTAACAGAGTTGAACCTTACTTTTGATTGAGCCGTTCTGAAACACTCTTTCTGTAGAAACTGCAATTGGACATTCTGAGCGCTAAGAGGCCTATAGTGGGAAAAAGAATGTCTACAAATAAAAACTACACAGAAGAATTGTGTGAAACTTCTTTCTGTTCTGTTTGTTCAACTAAAAGAGTTGAACCTTAGTTTTGATTGAGCCGTTCTGAAACACTCTTTCTGTAGAAAATGCAAGTGGAGATTCGGAGCGCTAAGAGGGTAATAGTGGAAAAAGGAATGTCTCCAAATATAAACTACACAGAATCATTCTGTGAAACTTGTTTCTGATCTGTGCATTCAGCTAACAGAGTTAAACCATACTTTTGATTGAGCAGATCTGAACACTCTTTCTGTAGAAAATGCAACTGGACATTTGGAGCGCTAAGAGAGTAGTAGTGGAAAAAGGAATATATTCAAATATAAACTACTCAGAAGCATTCTGTGAAACTTCTTTCTGATCTGAGCATTCAGCTAACAGAGTTAAACCATACTTTTGATTGAGCAGTTTTGAAACACTCTGTCTGTAGAAAATGCAACTGGACATTCGTAGCGCTAAGTGGGTAATAGTGGAAAAAAGAATATGTTCAAATATAAGCTACACAGAAGCATTGTATGAAACTTCTTTCTGTTCTGTGCATTCAACTAACAGAGTTGAACCTTACTTTTGATTGAGCCTTTCTGAAACACTCTTTCTGTAGAAACTGCAATTGGACATTCTGAGCGCTAAGAGGCCTCTATTGGGAAAAATAATATCTCCAAATAAAAACTACACAGAAGCATTGTGTGAAACTTATTTCTGATATGTTCATTAAGCTAACAGAGTTAAACCATACTTTTGATTGCGCAGTTCTGAACACTCTTTCTGTAGAAAATGCAAGTGGACATTCGGAGCGCTAAGAGGGTAATAGTGGAAAAAGGAATATATTCAAATATAAACTACACAGTAGCATTCTGTGAAAATTCTTTCTGTTCTGTGCATTCAACTAACAGAGTTGATCCCTACTTTTGATTGAGCCGTTCTGAAACACTGTTTCTGTAGAAACTGCAATTGGACATGCTAAGCGCTAAGAGGCCTACATTGGGAAAAAGAATATCTTCAAATAAAAACTACACAGATGCATTCTGTGAAACTTATTTGTGATCTGTAAATTCAGTTAACAGAGATAAAACATATTTTTGATTGAGCAGTTATGAAACACTCTTTTTGTAGAAAATGCAAGTGGAGATTCGGAGCGCTAAGAGGGTAATAGTGGAAAAAGGAATGTCTTCAAATATAAATTACACAGAATCATTCGGTGAAACTTCTTTCTGATCTGTGCATTCAGCTAACAGAGTTAAACCATACTTTTGATTGAGCAGATCTGAACACTCTTTCTGTTGAAAATGCAACTGGACATTTGGAGCGCTAAGAGCGTAGTAGTGGATAAAGGAATATATTCAAATATAAACTACACAGAAGCATTCTGTGAAACTTCTTTCTGATCTGAGCATTCAGCTAACAGAGTTAAACCATACTTTTGATTGAGCAGTTTTGAAACACTCTGTCTGTAGAAAATGCAACTGGACATTCGTAGCGCTAAGTGGGTAATAGTGGAAAAAAGAATATGTTCATATATAAACTACACAGAAGCATTGTATGAAACTTCTTTCTGTTCTGTGCATTCAACTAACAGAGTTGAACCTTACTTTTGATTGAGCCGTTCTGAAACACTCTTTCTGTAGAAACTGCAATTGGACATTCTGAGCGCTAAGAGGCCTATATTGGGAAAAAGAATGTCTACAAATAAAAACTACACAGAAGAATTGTGTGAAACTACTTTCTGTTCTGTTTGTTCAACTAAAAGAGTTGAACCTTAGTTTTGATTGAGCCGTTCTGAAACACTCTTTCTGTAGAAAATGCAAGTGGAGATTCGGAGCGCTAAGAGGGTAATAGTGGAAAAAGGAATGTCTCCAAATATAAACTACACAGAATCATTCTGTGAAACTTCTTTCTGATCTGTGCATTCAGCTATCAGAGTTAAACCATACTTTTGATTGAGCAGATCTGAACACTCTTTCTGTAGAAAATGCAACTGGACATTTGGAGCGCTAAGAGAGTAGTAGTGGAAAAAGGAATATATTCAAATATAAACTACACAGAAGCATTCTGTGAAACTTCTTTCTGATCTGAGCATTCAGCTAACAGAGTTAAACCATACTTTTGATTGAGCAGTTTTGAAACACTCTGTCTGTAGAAAATGCAACTGGACATTCGTAGCGCTAAGTGGGTAATAGTGGAAAAAAGAATATGTTCAAATATAAACTACACAGAAGCATTGTATGAAACTTCTTTCTGTTCTGTGCATTCAACTAACAGAGTTGAACCTTACTTTTGATTGAGCCGTTCTGAAACACTCTTTCTGTAGAAACTGCAATTGGACATTCTGAGCGCTAAGAGGCCTATATTGGGAAAAAGAATGTCTACAAATAAAAACTACACAGAAGAATTGTGTGAAACTTCTTTCTGTTCTGTTTGTTCAACTAAAAGAGTTGAACCTTAGTTTTGATTGAGCCGTTCTGAAACACTCTTTCTGTAGAAAATGCAAGTGGAGATTCGGAGCGCTAAGAGGGTAATAGTGGAAAAAGGAATGTCTCCAAATATAAACTACACAGAATCATTCTGTGAAACTTCTTTCTGATCTGTGCATTCAGCTAACAGAGTTAAACCATACTTTTGATTGAGCAGATCTGAACACTGTTTCTGTAGAAAATGCAACTGGACATTTGGAGCGCTAAGAGAGTAGTAGTGGAAAAAGGAATATATTCAAATATAAACTACACAGAAGCATTCTGTGAAACTTCTTTCTGATCTGAGCATTCAGCTAACAGAGTTAAACCATACTTTTGATTGAGCAGTTTTGAAACACTCTGTCTGTAGAAAATGCAACTGGACATTCGTAGCGCTAAGTGGATAATAGTGGAAAAAAGAATATGTTCAAATATAAGCTACACAGAAGCATTGTATGAAACTTCTTTCTGTTCTGTGCATTCAACTAACAGAGTTGAACCTTACTTTTGATTTAGCCTTTCTGAAACACTCTTTCTGTAGAAACTGCAATTGGACATTCTGAGCGCTAAGAGGCCTATATTGGGAAAAATAATATCTTCAAATAAAAACTACACAGAAGCATTGTGTGAAACTTATTTCTGATATATTCATTAAGCTAACAGAGTTAAACCATACTTTTGATTGCGCAGTTCTGAACACACTTTCTGTAGAAAATGCAAGTGGACATTCGGAGCGCTAAGAGGGTAATAGTGGAGAAAGGAATATATTCAAATATAAACTACACAGTAGCATTCTGTGAAAATACTTTCTGTTCTGTGCATTCAACTAACAGAGTTGAACCTTACTTTTGATTGAGCCGTTCTGAAACACCCTTTCTGTAGAAACTGCAATTGGACATGCTAAGCGCTAAGAGGCCTACATTGGGAAAAATAATATCTTCAAATAAAAATTACACAGATGCATTCTGTGAAACTTATTTCTGATCTGTAAATTCAGTTAACAGAGATAAAACATATTTTTGATTGAGCAGTTATGAAACACTCTTTTTGTAGAAAATGCAAGTGGAGATTCGGAGCGCTAAGAGGGTAATAGTGGAAAAAGGAATGTCTTCAAATATAAACTACACAGAATCATTCGGTGAAACTACTTTCTGATCTGTGCATTCAGCTAACAGTGTTAAACCATACTTTTGATTGAGCAGATCTGAACACTCTTGCTGTTGAAAATGCAACTGGACATTTGGAGCGCTAAGAGCGTAGTAGTGGAAAAAGGAATATATTCAAATATAAACTACACAGAAGCATTCTGTGAAACTTCTTTCTGATCTGAGCATTCAGCTAACAGAGTTAAACCATACTTTTGATTGAGCAGTTTTGAAACACTCTGTCTGTAGAAAATGCAACTGGACATTCGTAGCTCTAAGTGGGTAATAGTGGAAAAAAGTATATGTTCAAATATAAACTACACAGAAGCATTGTATGAAACTTCTTTCTGTTCTGTGCATTCAACTAACAGAGTTGAACCTTACTTTTGATTGAGCCGTTCTGAAACACTCTTTCTGTAGAAACTGCAATTGGACATTCTGAGCGCTAAGAGGCCTATATTGGGAAAAAGAATGTCTACAAATAAAAACTACACAGAAGAATTGTGTGAAACTTCTTTCTGTTCTGTTTGTTCAACTAAAAGAGTTGAACCTTAGTTTTGATTGAGCCGTTCTGAAACACTCTTTCTGTAGAAAATGCAAGTGGAGATTCGGAGCGCTAAGAGGGTAATAGTGGAAAAAGGAATGTCTCCAAATATAAACTACACAGAATCATTCTGTGAAAGTTCTTTCTGATCTGTGCATTCAGCTAACAGAGTTAAACCATACTTTTGATTGAGCAGATCTGAACACTCTTTCTGTAGAAAATGCAACTGGACATTTGGAGCACTAAGAGAGTAGTAGTGGAAAAAGGAATATATTCAAATATAAACTACACGGAAGCATTCTGTGAAACTTCTTTCTGATCTGAGCATTCAGCTAACAGAGTTAAACCATACTTTTGATTGAGCAGTTTTGAAACACTCTGTCTGTAGAAAATGCAACTGGACATTCGTAGCGCTAAGTGGGTAATAGTGGAAAAAAGAATATGTTCGAATATAAGCTACACAGAAGCATTGTATGAAACTTCTTTCTGTTCTGTGCATTCAAGTAACAGAGTTGAACCTTACTTTTGATTGAGCCTTTCTGAAACACTCTTTCTGTAGAAACTGCAATTGGACATTCTGAGCGCTAAGAGGCCTCTATTGGGAAAAATAATATCTTCAAATAAAAACTACACAGAAGCATTGTGTGAAACTTATTTCTGATATGTTCATTAAGCTAACAGAGTTAAACCATACTTTTGATTGCGCAGTTCTGAACACACTTTCTGTAGAAAATGCAAGTGGACATTCGGAGCGCTAAGAGGGTAATAGAGGAAAAAGGAATATATTCAAATATAAACTACACAGTAGCATTCTGTGAAAATTCTTTCTGTTCTGTGCATTCAACTAACAGAGTTGAACCCTACTTTTGATTGAGCCGTTCTGAAACACTCTTTCTGTAGAAACTGCAATTGGACATGCTAAGCGCTAAGAGGCCTACATTGGGAAAAAGAATATCTTCAAATAAAAACTACACAGATGCATTCTGTGAAACTTATTTCTGATCTGTAAATTCAGTTAACAGAGATAAAACATATTTTTGATTGAGCAGTTATGAAACACACTTTTTGTAGAAAATGCAAGTGGAGATTCGGAGCGCTAAGGGGGTAATAGTGGAAAAAGGAATGTCTTCAAATATAAACTAAACAGAATCATTCGGTGAAACTTCTTTTTGATCTGTGCATTCAGCTAACAGAGTTAAACCATACTTTTGAATGAGCAGATCTGAACACTCTTTCTGTAGGAAATGCAACTGGACATTTGGAGCGCTAAGAGCGTAGTAGTGGAAAAAGGAATATATTCAAATATAAACTACACAGAAGCATTCTGTGAAACTTCTTTCTGATCTGAGCATTCAGCTAACAGAGTTAAACCATAATTTTGATTGAGCAGTTTTCAAACACTCTGTCTGTAGAAAATGCAACGGGACATTCGTAGCGCTAAGTGGGTAATAGTGGAAAAAACAATATGTTCAAATATAAACTACACAGAAGCATTGTATGAAACTTCTTTCTGTTCTGTGCATTCAACTAACAGAGTTGAACCTTACTTTTGATTGAGCCGTTCTGAAACACTCTTTCTGTAGAAACTGCAATTGGACATTCTGAGCGCTAAGAGGCCTATATTGGGAAAAAGAATGTCTACAAATAAAAACTACACAGAAGAATTGTGTGAAACTTCTTTCTGTTCTGTTTGTTCAACTAAAAGAGTTGAACCTTAGTTTTGATTGAGCCGTTCTGAAACACTCTTTCTGTAGAAAATGCAAGTGGAGATTCGGAGCGCTAAGAGGGTAATAGTGGAAAAAGGAATGTCTCCAAATATAAACTACACAGAATCATTCTGTGAAACTTCTTTCTGATCTGTGCATTCAGCTAACAGAGTTAAACCATACTTTTGATTGAGCAGATCTGAACACTCTTTCTGTAGAAAATGCAACTGGACATTTGGAGCGCTAAGAGAGTAGTAGTGGAAAAGGGAATATATTCAAATATAAACTACACAGAAGCATTCTGTGAAACTTCTTTCTGATCTGAGCATTCATCTAACAGAGTTAAACCATACTTTTGATTGAGCAGTTTTGAAACACTCTGTCTGTAGAAAATGCAACTGGACATTCGTAGCGCTAAGTGGGTAATAGTGGAAAAAAGAATATGTTCAAATATAAACTACACAGAAGCATTGTATGAAACTTCTTTCTGTTCTGTGCATTCAACTAACAGAGTTGAACCTTACTTTTGATTGAGCCTTTCTGAAACACTTTTTCTGTAGAAACTGCAATTGGACATTCTGAGCGCTAAGAGGCCTCTATTGGGAAAAATAATATCTTCAAATAAAAACTACACAGAAGCATTGTGTGAAACTTATTTCTGATATGTTCATTAAGCTAACAGAGTTAAACCATACTTTTGATTGCGCAGTTCTGAACACTCTTTCTGTAGAAAATGCAAGTGGACATTCGGAGCGCTAAGAGGGTAATAGTGGAAAAAGGAATATATTCAAATATAAACTACACAGTAGCATTCTGTGAAAATTCTTTCTGTTCTGTGCATTCAACTAACAGAGTTGAACCTTACTTTTGATTGAGCCGTTCTGAAACACTCTTTCTGTAGAAACTGCAATTGGACATGCTAAGCACTAAGAGGCCTACATTGGGAAAAAGAATATCTTCAATTAAAAACTACACAGATGCATTCTGTGAAACTTATTTCTGATCTGTAAATTCAGTTAACAGAGATAAAACATATTTTTGATTGACCAGTTATGAAACACTCTTTTTGTAGAAAATGCAAGTGGAGATTCGGAGCGCTAAGAGGGTAATAGTGGAAAAAGGAATGTCTTCAAATATAAACTACACAGAATCATTCGGTGAAACTTCTTTCTGATCTGTGCATTCAGCTAACAGAGTTAAACCATACTTTTGATTGAGCAGTTTTGAAACACTCTGTCTGTAGAAAATGCAACTGGACATTCGTAGCGCTAAGTGGGTAATAGTGGAAAAGAGAATATGTTCAAATATAAACTACACAGAAGCATTGTATGAAACTACTTTCTGTTCTGTGCATTCAACTAACAGAGTTGAACCTTACTTTTGATTGAGCCGTTCTGAAACACTCTTTCTGTAGAAACTGCAATTGGACATTCTGAGCGCTAAGAGGCCTATATTGGGAAAAAGAATGTCTACAAATAAAAACTACACAGAAGAATTGTGTGAAACTTCTTTCTGTTCTGTTTGTTCAACTAAAAGAGTTGAACCTTAGTTTTGATTGAGCCGTTCTGAAACACTCTTTCTGTAGAAAATGCAAGTGGAGATTCGGAGCGCTAAGAGGGTAATAGTGGAAAAAGGAATGTCTCCAAATATAAACTACACAGAATCATTCTGTGAAACTTCTTTCTGATCTGTGCATTCAGCTAACAGAGTTAAACCATACTTTTGATTGAGCAGATCTGAACACTCTTTCTGTAGAAAAT
This sequence comes from Symphalangus syndactylus, assembly GCF_028878055.3. Taxonomy (NCBI): domain Eukaryota; kingdom Metazoa; phylum Chordata; class Mammalia; order Primates; family Hylobatidae; genus Symphalangus; species Symphalangus syndactylus. The sequence continues at coordinate 3,602,063 of NC_072445.2, read as the reverse complement.
GCAACTGGACATTTGGAGCGCTAAGAGAGTAGTAGTGGAAAAAGGAATATATTCAAATATAAACTACACAGAAGCATTCTGTGAAACTTCTTTCTGATCTGAGCATTCAGCTAACAGAGTTAAACCATACTTTTGATTGAGCAGTTTTGAAACACTCTGTCTGTAGAAAATGCAACTGGACATTCGTAGCGCTAAGTGGGTAATAGTGGAAAAAAGAATATGTTCAAATATAAACTACACAGAAGCATTGTATGAAACTTCTTTCTGTTCTGTGCATTCAACTAACAGAGTTGAACCTTAGTTTTGATTGAGCCGTTCTGAAACTCTCTTTCTGTAGAAACTGCAATTGGACATGCTAAGCGCTAAGAGGCCTACATTGGGAAAAAGAATATCTTCAAATAAAAACTACACAGATGCATTCTGTGAAACTTATTTCTGATCTGTAAATTCAGTTAACAGAGATAAAACATATTTTTGATTGAGCAGTTATGAAACACACTTTTTGTAGAAAATGCAAGTGGAGATTCGGAGCGCTAAGGGGGTAATAGTGGAAAAAGGAATGTCTTCAAATATAAACTAAACAGAATCATTCGGTGAAACTTCTTTTTGATCTGTGCATTCAGCTAACAGAGTTAAACCATACTTTTGAATGAGCAGATCTGAACACTCTTTCTGTAGGAAATGCAACTGGACATTTGGAGCGCTAAGAGCGTAGTAGTGGAAAAAGGAATATATTCAAATATAAACTACACAGAAGCATTCTGTGAAACTTCTTTCTGATCTGAGCATTCAGCTAACAGAGTTAAACCATAATTTTGATTGAGCAGTTTTCAAACACTCTGTCTGTAGAAAATGCAACGGGACATTCGTAGCGCTAAGTGGGTAATAGTGGAAAAAACAATATGTTCAAATATAAACTACACAGAAGCATTGTATGAAACTTCTTTCTGTTCTGTGCATTCAACTAACAGAGTTGAACCTTACTTTTGATTGAGCCGTTCTGAAACACTCTTTCTGTAGAAACTGCAATTGGACATTCTGAGCGCTAAGAGGCCTATATTGGGAAAAAGAATGTCTACAAATAAAAACTACACAGAAGAATTGTGTGAAACTTCTTTCTGTTCTGTTTGTTCAACTAAAAGAGTTGAACCTTAGTTTTGATTGAGCCGTTCTGAAACACTCTTTCTGTAGAAAATGCAAGTGGAGATTCGGAGCGCTAAGAGGGTAATAGTGGAAAAAGGAATGTCTCCAAATATAAACTACACAGAATCATTCTGTGAAACTTCTTTCTGATCTGTGCATTCAGCTAACAGAGTTAAACCATACTTTTGATTGAGCAGATCTGAACACTCTTTCTGTAGAAAATGCAACTGGACATTTGGAGCGCTAAGAGAGTAGTAGTGGAAAAAGGAATATATTCAAATATAAACTACACAGAAGCATTCTGTGAAACTTCTTTCTGATCTGAGCATTCATCTAACAGAGTTAAACCATACTTTTGATTGAGCAGTTTTGAAACACTCTGTCTGTAGAAAATGCAACTGGACATTCGTAGCGCTAAGTGGGTAATAGTGGAAAAAGAATATGTTCAAATATAAACTACACAGAAGCATTGTATGAAACTTCTTTCTGTTCTGTGCATTCAACTAACAGAGTTGAACCTTACTTTTGATTGAGCCTTTCTGAAACACTCTTTCTGTAGAAACTGCAATTGGACATTCTGAGCGCTAAGAGGCCTCTATTGGGAAAAATAATATCTTCAAATAAAAACTACACAGAAGCATTGTGTGAAACTTATTTCTGATATGTTCATTAAGCTAACAGAGTTAAACCATACTTTTGATTGCGCAGTTCTGAACACTCTTTCTGTAGAAAATGCAAGTGGACATTCGGAGCGCTAAGAGGGTAATAGTGGAAAAAGGAATATATTCAAATATAAACTACACAGTAGCATTCTGTGAAAATTCTTTCTGTTCTGTGCATTCAACTAACAGAGTTGAACCTTACTTTTGATTGAGCCGTTCTGAAACACTCTTTCTGTAGAAACTGCAATTGGACATGCTAAGCACTAAGAGGCCTACATTGGGAAAAAGAATATCTTCAATTAAAAACTACACAGATGCATTCTGTGAAACTTATTTCTGATCTGTAAATTCAGTTAACAGAGATAAAACATATTTTTGATTGACCAGTTATGAAACACTCTTTTTGTAGAAAATGCAAGTGGAGATTCGGAGCGCTAAGAGGGTAATAGTGGAAAAAGGAATGTCTTCAAATATAAACTACACAGAATCATTCGGTGAAACTTCTTTCTGATCTGTGCATTCAGCTAACAGAGTTAAACCATACTTTTGATTGAGCAGTTTTGAAACACTCTGTCTGTAGAAAATGCAACTGGACATTCGTAGCGCTAAGTGGGTAATAGTGGAAAAGAGAATATGTTCAAATATAAACTACACAGAAGCATTGTATGAAACTACTTTCTGTTCTGTGCATTCAACTAACAGAGTTGAACCTTACTTTTGATTGAGCCGTTCTGAAACACTCTTTCTGTAGAAACTGCAATTGGACATTCTGAGCGCTAAGAGGCCTATATTGGGAAAAAGAATGTCTACAAATAAAAACTACACAGAAGAATTGTGTGAAACTTCTTTCTGTTCTGTTTGTTCAACTAAAAGAGTTGAACCTTAGTTTTGATTGAGCCGTTCTGAAACACTCTTTCCGTAGAAAATGCAAGTGGAGATTCGGAGCGCTAAGAGGGTAATAGTGGAAAAAGGAATGTCTCCAAATATAAACTACACAGAATCATTCTGTGAAACTTCTTTCTGATCTGTGCATTCAGCTAACAGAGTTAAACCATACTTTTGATTGAGCAGATCTGAACACTCTTTCTGTAGAAAATGCAACTGGACATTTGGAGCGCTAAGAGAGTAGTAGTGGAAAAAGGAATATATTCAAATATAAACTACACAGAAGCATTCTGTGAAACTTCTTTCTGATCTGAGCATTCAGCTAACAGAGTTAAACCATACTTTTGATTGAGCAGTTTTGAAACACTCTGTCTGTAGAAAATGCAACTGGACATTCGTAGCGCTAAGTGGGTAATAGTGGAAAAAAGAATATGTTCAAATATAAACTACACAGAAGCATTGTATGAAACTTCTTTCTGTTCTGTGCATTCAACTAACAGAGTTGAACCTTACTTTTGATTGAGCCTTTCTGAAACACTCTTTCTGTAGAAACTGCAATTGGACATTCTGAGCGCTAAGAGGCCTCTATTGGGAAAAATAATATCTTCAAATAAAAACTACACAGAAGCATTGTGTGAAACTTATTTCTGATATGTTCATTAAGCTAACAGAGTTAAACCATACTTTTGATTGCGCAGTTCTGAACACTCTTTCTGTAGAAAATGCAAGTGGACATTCGGAGCGCTAAGAGGGTAATAGTGGAAAAAGGAATATATTCAAATATAAACTACACAGTAGCATTCTGTGAAAATTCTTTCTGTTCTGTGCATTCAACTAACAGAGTTGAACCTTACTTTTGATTGAGCCGTTCTGAAACACTCTTTCTGTAGAAACTGCAATTGGACATGCTAAGCACTAAGAGGCCTACATTGGGAAAAAGAATATCTTCAATTAAAAACTACACAGATGCATTCTGTGAAACTTATTTCTGATCTGTTAATTCAGTTAACAGAGATAAAACATATTTTTGATTGAGCAGTTATGAAACACTCTTTTTGTAGAAAATGCAAGTGGAGATTCGGAGCGCTAAGAGGGTAATAGTGGAAAAAGGAATGTCTTCAAATATAAACTACACAGAATCATTCGGTGAAACTTCTTTCTGATCTGTGCATTCAGCTAACAGAGTTAAACCATACTTTTGATTGAGCAGATCTGAACACTCTTTCTGTTGAAAATGCAACTGGACATTTGGAGCGCTAAGAGCGTATTAGTGGAAAAAGTAATATATTCAAATATAAACTACACAGAAGCATTCTGTGAAACTTCTTTCTGATCTGAGCATTCAGCTAACAGAGTTAAACCATACTTTTGATTGAGCAGTTTTGAAACACTCTGTCTGTAGAAAATGCAACTGGACATTCGTAGCGCTAAGTGGGTAATAGTGGAAAAGAGAATATGTTCAAATATAAACTACACAGAAGCATTGTATGAAACTACTTTCTGTTCTGTGCATTCAACTAACAGAGTTGAACCTTACTTTTGATTGAGCCGTTCTGAAACACTCTTTCTGTAGAAACTGCAATTGGACATTCTGAGCGCTAAGAGGCCTATATTGGGAAAAAGAATGTCTACAAATAAAAACTACACAGAAGAATTGTGTGAAACTTCTTTCTGTTCTGTTTGTTCAACTAAAAGAGTTGAACCTTAGTTTTGATTGAGCCGTTCTGAAACACTCTTTCTGTAGAAAATGCAAGTGTAGATTCGGAGCGCTAAGAGGGTAATAGTGGAAAAAGGAATGTCTCCAAATATAAACTACACAGAATCATTCTGTGAAACTTCTTTCTGATCTGTGCATTCAGCTAACAGAGTTAAACCATACTTTTGATTGAGCAGATCTGAACACTCTTTCTGTAGAAAATGCAACAGGACATTTGGAGCGCTAAGAGAGTAGTAGTGGAAAAAGGAATATATTCAAATATAAACTACACAGAAGCATTCTGTGAAACTTCTTTCTGATCTGAGCATTCATCTAACAGAGTTAAACCATACTTTTGATTGAGCAGTTTTGAAACACTCTGTCTGTAGAAAATGCAACTGGACATTCGTAGCGCTAAGTGGGTAATAGTGGAAAAAAGAATATGTTCAAATATAAACTACACAGAAGCATTGTATGAAACTTCTTTCTGTTCTGTGCATTCAACTAACAGAGTTGAACCTTACTTTTGATTGAGCCTTTCTGAAACACTCTTTCTGTAGAAACTGCAATTGGACATTCTGAGCGCTAAGAGGCCTCTATTGGGAAAAATAATATCTTCAAATAAAAACTACACAGAAGCATTGTGTGAAACTTATTTCTGATATGTTCATTAAGCTAACAGAGTTAAACCATACTTTTGATTGCGCAGTTCTGAACACTCTTTCTGTAGAAAATGCAAGTGGACATTCGGAGCGCTAAGAGGGTAATAGTGGAAAAAGGAATATATTCAAATATAAACTACACAGTAGCATTCTGTGAAAATTCTTTCTGTTCTGTGCATTCAACTAACAGAGTTGAACCTTACTTTTGATTGAGCCGTTCTGAAACACTCTTTCTGTAGAAACTGCAATTGGACATGCTAAGCACTAAGAGGCCTACATTGGGAAAAAGATTATCTTCAATTAAAAACTACACAGATGCATTCTGTGAAACTTATTTCTGATCTGTAAATTCAGTTAACAGAGATAAAACATATTTTTGATTGACCAGTTATGAAACACTCTTTTTGTAGAAAATGCAAGTGGAGATTCGGAGCGCTAAGAGGGTAATAGTGGAAAAAGGAATGTCTTCAAATATAAACTACACAGAATCATTCGGTGAAACTTCTTTCTGATCTGTGCATTCAGCTAACAGAGTTAAACCATACTTTTGATTGAGCAGATCTGAACACTCTTTCTGTTGAAAATGCAACTGGACATTTGGAGCGCTAAGAGCGTATTAGTGGAAAAAGGAATATATTCAAATATAAACTACACAGAAGCATTCTGTGAAACTTCTTTCTGATCTGAGCATTCAGCTAACAGAGTTAAACCATACTTTTGATTGAGCAGTTTTGAAACACTCTGTCTGTAGAAAATGCAACTGGACATTCGTAGCGCTAAGTGGGTAATAGTGGAAAAGAGAATATGTTCAAATATAAACTACACAGAAGCATTGTATGAAACTACTTTCTGTTCTGTGCATTCAACTAACAGAGTTGAACCTTACTTTTGATTGAGCCGTTCTGAAACACTCTTTCTGTAGAAACTGCAATTGGACATTCTGAGCGCTAAGAGGCCTATATTGGGAAAAAGAATGTCTACAAATAAAAACTACACAGAAGAATTGTGTGAAACTTCTTTCTGTTCTGTTTGTTCAACTAAAAGAGTTGAACCTTAGTTTTGATTGAGCCGTTCTGAAACACTCTTTCTGTAGAAAATGCAAGTGGAGATTCGGAGCGCTAAGAGGGTAATAGTGGAAAAAGGAATGTCTCCAAATATAAACTACACAGAATCATTCTGTGAAACTTCTTTCTGATCTGTGCATTCAGCTAACAGGGTTAAACCATACTTTTGATTGAGCAGATCTGAACACTCTTTCTGTAGAAAATGCAACTGGACATTTGGAGCGCTAAGAGAGTAGTAGTGGAAAAAGTAATATATTCAAATATAAACTACACAGAAGCATTCTGTGAAACTTCTTTCTGATCTGAGCATTCATCTAACAGAGTTAAACCATACTTTTGATTGAGCAGTTTTGAAACACTCTGTCTGTAGAAAATGCAACTGGACATTCGTAGCGCTAAGTGGGTAATAGTGGAAAAAAGAATATGTTCAAATATAAACTACACAGAAGCATTGTATGAAACTTCTTTCTGTTCTGTGCATTCAACTAACAGAGTTGAACCTTACTTTTGATTGAGCCTTTCTGAAACACTCTTTCTGTAGAAACTGCAATTGGACATTCTGAGCGCTAAGAGGCCTCTATTGGGAAAAATAATATCTTCAAATAAAAACTACACAGAAGCATTGTGTGAAACTTATTTCTGATATGTTCATTAAGCTAACAGAGTTAAACCATACTTTTGATTGCGCAGTTCTGAACACTCTTTCTGTAGAAAATGCAAGTGGACATTCGGAGCGCTAAGAGGGTAATAGTGGAAAAAGGAATATATTCAAATATAAACTACACAGTAGCATTCTGTGAAAATTCTTTCTGTTCTGTGCATTCAACTAACAGAGTTGAACCTTACTTTTGATTGAGCCGTTCTGAAACACTCTTTCTGTAGAAACTGCAATTGGACATGCTAAGCACTAAGAGGCCTACATTGGGAAAAAGATTATCTTCAATTAAAAACTACACAGATGCATTCTGTGAAACTTATTTCTGATCTGTAAATTCAGTTAACAGAGATAAAACATATTTTTGATTGACCAGTTATGAAACACTCTTTTTGTAGAAAATGCAAGTGGAGATTCGGAGCGCTAAGAGGGTAATAGTGGAAAAAGGAATGTCTTCAAATATAAACTACACAGAATCATTCGGTGAAACTTCTTTCTGATCTGTGCATTCAGCTAACAGAGTTAAACCATACTTTTGATTGAGCAGATCTGAACACTCTTTCTGTTGAAAATGCAACTGGACATTTGGAGCGCTAAGAGCGTATTAGTGGAAAAAGGAATATATTCAAATATAAACTACACAGAAGCATTCTGTGAAACTTCTTTCTGATCTGAGCATTCAGCTAACAGAGTTAAACCATACTTTTGATTGAGCAGTTTTGAAACACTCTGTCTGTAGAAAATGCAACTGGACATTCGTAGCGCTAAGTGGGTAATAGTGGAAAAGAGAATATGTTCAAATATAAACTACACAGAAGCATTGTATGAAACTACTTTATGTTCTGTGCATTCAACTAACAGAGTTGAACCTTACTTTTGATTGAGCCGTTCTGAAACACTCTTTCTGTAGAAACTGCAATTGGACATTCTGAGCGATAAGAGGCCTATATTGGGAAAAAGAATGTCTACAAATAAAAACTACACAGAAGAATTGTGTGAAACTTCTTTCTGTTCTGTTTGTTCAACTAAAAGAGTTGAACCTTAGTTTTGATTGAGCCGTTCTGAAACACTCTTTCTGTAGAAAATGCAAGTGTAGATTCGGAGCGCTAAGAGGGTAATAGTGGAAAAAGGAATGTCTCCAAATATAAACTACACAGAATCATTCTGTGAAACTTCTTTCTGATCTGTGCATTCAGCTAACAGAGTTAAACCATACTTTTGATTGAGGAGATCTGAACACTCTTTCTGTAGAAAATGCAACTGGACATTTGGAGCGCTAAGAGAGTAGTAGTGGAAAAAGGAATATATTCAAATATAAACTACACAGAAGCATTCTGTGAAACTTCTTTCTGATCTGAGCATTCATCTAACAGAGTTAAACCATACTTTTGATTGAGCAGTTTTGAAACACTCTGTCTGTAGAAAATGCAACTGGACATTCGTAGCGCTAAGTGGGTAATAGTGGAAAAAAGAATATGTTCAAATATAAACTACACAGAAGCATTGTATGAAACTTCTTTCTGTTCTGTGCATTCAACTAACAGAGTTGAACCTTACTTTTGATTGAGCCTTTCTGAAACACTCTTTCTGTAGAAACTGCAATTGGACATTCTGAGCGCTAAGAGGCCTCTATTGGGAAAAATAATATCTTCAAATAAAAACTACACAGAAGCATTGTGTGAAACTTATTTCTGATATGTTCATTAAGCTAACAGAGTTAAACCATACTTTTGATTGCGCAGTTCTGAACACTCTTTCTGTAGAAAATGCAAGTGGACATTCGGAGCGCTAAGAGGGTAATAGTGGAAAAAGGAATATATTCAAATATAAACTACACAGTAGCATTCTGTGAAAATTCTTTCTGTTCTGTGCATTCAACTAACAGAGTTGAACCTTACTTTTGATTGAGCCGTTCTGAAACACTCTTTCTGTAGAAACTGCAATTGGACATGCTAAGCACTAAGAGGCCTACATTGGGAAAAAGAATATCTTCAATTAAAAACTACACAGATGCATTCTGTGAAACTTATTTCTGATCTGTAAATTCAGTTAACAGAGATAAAACATATTTTTGATTGAGCAGTTATGAAACACTCTTTTTGTAGAAAATGCAAGTGGAGATTCGGAGCGCTAAGAGGGTAATAGTGGAAAAAGGAATGTCTTCAAATATAAACTACACAGAATCATTCGGTGAAACTTCTTTCTGATCTGTGCATTCAGCTAACAGAGTTAAACCATAATTTTGATTGAGCAGATCTGAACACTCTTTCTGTTGAAAATGCAACTGGACATTTGGAGCGCTAAGAGCGTATTAGTGGAAAAAGAAATATATTCAAATATAAACTACACAGAAGCATTCTGTGAAACTTCTTTCTGATCTGAGCATTCAGCTAACAGAGTTAAACCATACTTTTGATTGAGCAGTTTTGAAACACTCTGTCTGTAGAAAATGCAACTGGACATTCGTAGCGCTAAGTGGGTAATAGTGGAAAAGAGAATATGTTCAAATATAAACTACACAGAAGCATTGTATGAAACTACTTTCTGTTCTGTGCATTCAACTAACAGAGTTGAACCTTACTTTTGATTGAGCCGTTCTGAAACACTCTTTCTGTAGAAACTGCAATTGGACATTCTGAGCGCTAAGAGGCCTATATTGGGAAAAAGAATGTCTACAAATAAAAACTACACAGAAGAATTGTGTGAAACTTCTTTCTGTTCTGTTTGTTCAACTAAAAGAGTTGAACCTTAGTTTTGATTGAGCCGTTCTGAAACACTCTTTCTGTAGAAAATGCAAGTGGAGATTCGGAGCGCTAAGAGGGTAATAGTGGAAAAAGGAATGTCTCCAAATATAAACTACACAGAATCATTCTGTGAAACTTCTTTCTGATCTGTGCATTCAGCTAACAGAGTTAAACCATACTTTTGATTGAGCAGATCTGAACACTCTTTCTGTAGAAAATGCAACTGGACATTTGGAGCGCTAAGAGAGTAGTAGTGGAAAAAGGAATATATTCAAATATAAACTACACAGAAGCATTCTGTGAAACTTCTTTCTGATCTGAGCATTCATCTAACAGAGTTAAACCATACTTTTGATTGAGCAGTTTTGAAACACTCTGTCTGTAGAAAACGCAACTGGACATTCGTAGCGCTAAGTGGGTAATAGTGGAAAAAAGAATATGTTCAAATATAAACTACACAGAAGCATTGTATGAAACTTCTTTCTGTTCTGTGCATTCAACTAACAGAGTTGAACCTTACTTTTGATTGAGCCTTTCTGAAACACTCTTTCTGTAGAAACTGCAATTGGACATTCTGAGCGCTAAGAGGCCTCTATTGGGAAAAATAATATCTTCAAATAAAAACTACACAGAAGCATTGTGTGAAACTTATTTCTGATATGTTCATTAAGCTAACAGAGTTAAACCATACTTTTGATTGCGCAGTTCTGAACACTCTTTCTGTAGAAAATGCAAGTGGACATTCGGAGCGCTAAGAGGGTAATAGTGGAAAAAGGAATATATTCAAATATAAACTACACAGTAGCATTCTGTGAAAATTCTTTCTGTTCTGTGCATTCAACTAACAGAGTTGAACCTTACTTTTGATTGAGCCGTTCTGAAACACTCTTTCTGTAGAAACTGCAATTGGACATGCTAAGCACTAAGAGGCCTACATTGGGAAAAAGATTATCTTCAATTAAAAACTACACAGATGCATTCTGTGAAACTTATTTCTGATCTGTAAATTCAGTTAACAGAGATAAAACATATTTTTGATTGACCAGTTATGAAACACTCTTTTTGTAGAAAATGCAAGTGGAGATTCGGAGCGCTAAGAGGGTAATAGTGGAAAAAGGAATGTCTTCAAATATAAACTACACAGAATCATTCGGTGAAACTTCTTTCTGATCTGTGCATTCAGCTAACAGAGTTAAACCATACTTTTGATTGAGCAGATCTGAACACTCTTTCTGTTGAAAATGCAACTGGACATTTGGAGCGCTAAGAGCGTATTAGTGGAAAAAGGAATATATTCAAATATAAACTACACAGAAGCATTCTGTGAAACTTCTTTCTGATCTGAGCATTCAGCTAACAGAGTTAAACCATACTTTTGATTGAGCAGTTTTGAAACACTCTGTCTGTAGAAAATGCAACTGGACATTCGTAGCGCTAAGTGGGTAATAGTGGAAAAAAGAATATGTTCAAATATAAACTACACAGAAGCATTGTATGAAACTTCTTTCTGTTCTGTGCATTCAACTAACAGAGTTGAACCTTACTTTTGATTGAGCCTTTCTGAAACACTCTTTCTGTAGAAACTGCAATTGGACATTCTGAGCGCTAAGAGGCCTCTATTGGGAAAAATAATATCTTCAAATAAAAACTACACAGAAGCATTGTGTGAAACTTATTTCTGATATGTTCATTAAGCTAACAGAGTTAAACCATACTTTTGATTGCGCAGTTCTGAACACTCTTTCTGTAGAAAATGCAAGTGGACATTCGGAGCGCTAAGAGGGTAATAGTGGAAAAAGGAATATATTCAAATATAAACTACACAGTAGCATTCTGTGAAAATTCTTTCTGTTCTGTGCATTCAACTAACAGAGTTGAACCTTACTTTTGATTGAGCCGTTCTGAAACACTCTTTCTGTAGAAACTGCAATTGGACATGCTAAGCACTAAGAGGCCTACATTGGGAAAAAGAATATCTTCAATTAAAAACTACACAGATGCATTCTGTGAAACTTATTTCTGATCTGTAAATTCAGTTAACAGAGATAAAACATATTTTTGATTGAGCAGTTATGAAACACTCTTTTTGTAGAAAATGCAAGTGGAGATTCGGAGCGCTAAGAGGGTAATAGTGGAAAAAGGAATGTCTTCAAATATAAACTACACAGAATCATTCGGTGAAACTTCTTTCTGATCTGTGCATTCAGCTAACAGAGTTAAACCATACTTTTGATTGAGCAGATCTGAACACTCTTTCTGTTGAAAATGCAACTGGACATTTGGAGCGCTAAGAGCGTATTAGTGGAAAAAGGAATATATTCAAATATAAACTACACAGAAGCATTCTGTGAAACTTCTTTCTGATCTGAGCATTCAGCTAACAGAGTTAAACCATACTTTTGATTGAGCAGTTTTGAAACACTCTGTCTGTAGAAAATGCAACTGGACATTCGTAGCGCTAAGTGGGTAATAGTGGAAAAGAGAATATGTTCAAATATAAACTACACAGAAGCATTGTATGAAACTACTTTCTGTTCTGTGCATTCAACTAACAGAGTTGAACCTTACTTTTGATTGAGCCGTTCTGAAACACTCTTTCTGTAGAAACTGCAATTGGACATTCTGAGCTCTAAGAGGCCTATATTGGGAAAAAGAATGTCTACAAATAAAAACTACACAGAAGAATTGTGTGAAACTTCTTTCTGTTCTGTTTGTTCAACTAAAAGAGTTGAACCTTAGTTTTGATTGAGCCGTTCTGAAACACTCTTTCTGTAGAAAATGCAAGTGGAGATTCGGAGCGCTAAGAGGGTAATAGTGGAAAAAGGAATGTCTCCAAATATAAACTACACAGAATCATTCTGTGAAACTTCTTTCTGATCTGTGCATTCAGCTAACAGAGTTAAACCATACTTTTGATTGAGCAGATCTGAACAATCTTTCTGTAGAAAATGCAACTGGACATTTGGAGCGCTAAGAGAGTAGTAGTGGAAAAAGGAATATATTCAAATATAAACTACACAGAAGCATTCTGTGAAACTTCTTTCTGATCTGAGCATTCAGCTAACAGAGTTAAACCATACTTTTGATTGTGCAGTTTTGAAACACTCTGTCTGTAGAAAATGCAACTGGACATTCGTAGCGCTAAGTGGGTAATAGTGGAAAAAAGAATATGTTCAAATATAAGCTACACAGAAGCATTGTATGAAACTTCTTTCTGTTCTGTGCATTCAACTAACAGAGTTGAACCTTACTTTTGATTGAGCCTTTCTGAAACACTCTTTCTGTAGAAACTGCAATTGGACATTCTGAGCGCTAAGAGGCCTATATTGGGAAAAATAATATCTTCAAATAAAAACTACACAGAAGCATTGTGTGAAACTTATTTCTGATATGTTCATTAAGCTAACAGAGTTAAACCATACTTTTGATTGCGCAGTTCTGAACACTCTTTCTGTAGAAAATGCAAGTGGACATTCAGAGCGCTAAGAGGGTAATAGTGGAAAAAGGAATATATTCAAATATAAACTACACAGTAGCATTCTGTGAAAATTCTTTCTGTTCTGTGCATTCAACTAACAGAGTTGAACCCTACTTTTGATTGAGCCGTTCTGAAACACTCTTTCTGTAGAAACTGCAATTGGACATGCTAAGCGCTAAGAGGCCTACATTGGGAAAAAGAATATCTTCAAATAAAAACTACACAGATGCATTCTGTGAAACTTATTTCTGATCTGTAAATTCAGTTAACAGAGATAAAACATATTTTTGATTGAGCAGTTATGAAACACTCTTTTTGTAGAAAATGCAAGTGGAGATTCGGAGCGCTAAGAGGGTAATAGTGGAAAAAGGAATATCTTCAAATATAAACTACAGAGAATCATTCGGTGAAACTTCTTTCTGATCTGTGCATTCAGCTAACAGAGTTAAACCATACTTTTGATTGAGCAGATCTGAACACTCTTTCTGTAGAAAATGCAACTGGACATTTGGAGCGCTAAGAGCGTAGTAGTGGATAAAGGAATATATTCAAATATAAACTACACAGAAGCATTCTGTGAAACTTCTTTCTGATCTGAGCATTCAGCTAACAGAGTTAAACCATACTTTTGATTGAGCAGTTTTGAAACACTCTGTCTGTAGAAAATGCAACTGGACATTCGTAGCGCTAAGTGGGTAATAGTGGAAAAAAGAATATGTTCAAATATAAACTACACAGAAGCATTGTATGAAACTTCTTTCTGTTCTGTGCATTCAACTAACAGAGTTGAACCTTACTTTTGATTGAGCCGTTCTGAAACACTCTTTCTGTAGAAACTGCAATTGGACATTCTGAGCGCTAAGAGGCCTATATTGGGAAAAAGAATGTCTACAAATAAAAACTACACAGAAGAATTGTGTGAAACTTCTTTCTGTTCTGTTTGTTCAACTAAAAGAGTTGAACCTTAGTTTTGATTGAGCCGTTCTGAAACACTCTTTCTGTAGAAAATGCAAGTGGAGATTCGGAGCGCTAAGAGGGTAATAGTGGAAAAAGGAATGTCTCCAAATATAAACTACACAGAATCATTCTGTGAAACTTCTTTCTGATCTGTGCATTCAGCTAACATAGTTAAACCATACTTTTGATTGAGCAGATCTGAACACTCTTTCTGTAGAAAATGCAACTGGACATTTGGAGCGCTAAGAGAGTAGTAGTGGAAAAAGGAATATATTCAAATATAAACTACACAGAAGCATTCTGTGAAACTTCTTTCTGATCTGAGCATTCAGCTAACAGAGTTAAACCATACTTTTGATTGAGCAGTTTTGAAACACTCTGTCTGTAGAAAATGCAACTGGACATTCGTAGCGCTAAGTGGGTAATAGTGGAAAAAAGAATATGTTCAAATATAAGCTACACAGAAGCATTGTATGAAACTTCTTTCTGTTCTGTGCATTCAACTAACAGAGTTGAACCTTACTTTTGATTGAGCCTTTCTGAAACACTCTTTCTGTAGAAACTGCAATTGGACATTCTGAGCGCTAAGAGGCCTATATTGGGAAAAATAATATCTTCAAATAAAAACTACACAGAAGCATTGTGTGAAACTTATTTCTGATATGTTCATTAAGCTAACAGAGTTAAACCATACTTTTGATTGCGCAGTTCTGAACACTCTTTCTGTAGAAAATGCAAGTGGACATTCGGAGCGCTAAGAGGGTAATAGTGGAAAAAGGAATATATTCAAATATAAACTACACAGTAGCATTCTGTGAAAATTCTTTCTGTTCTGTGCATTCAACTAACAGAGTTGAACCCTACTTTTGATTGAGCCGTTCTGAAACACTCTTTCTGTAGAAACTGCAATTGGACATGCTAAGCGCTAAGAGGCCTACATTGGGAAAAAGAATATCTTCAAATAAAAACTACACAGATGCATTCTGTGAAACTTATTTCTGATCTGTAAATTCAGTTAACAGAGATAAAACATATTTTTGATTGAGCAGTTATGAAACACTCTTTTTGTAGAAAATGCAAGTGGAGATTCGGAGCGCTAAGAGGGTAATAGTGGAAAAAGGAATATCTTCAAATATAAACTACAGAGAATCATTCGGTGAAACTTCTTTCTGATCTGTGCATTCAGCTAACAGAGTTAAACCATACTTTTGATTGAGCAGATCTGAACACTCTTTCTGTAGAAAATGCAACTGGACATTTGGAGCGCTAAGAGAGTAGTAGTGGAAAAAGGAATATATTCAAATATAAACGACACAGAAGCATTCTGTGAAACTTCTTTCTGATCTGAGCATTCAGCTAACAGAGTTAAACCATACTTTTGATTGAGCAGTTTTGAAACACTCTGTCTGTAGAAAATGCAACTGGACATTCGTAGCGCTAAGTGGGTAATAGTGGAAAAAAGTATATGTTCAAATATAAACTACACAGAAGCATTGTATGAAACTTCTTTCTGTTCTGTGCATTCAACTAACAGAGTTGAACCTTACTTTTGATTGAGCCGTTCTGAAACACTCTTTCTGTAGAAACTGCAATTGGACATTCTGAGCGCTAAGAGACCTATATTGGGAAAAAGAATGTCTACAAATAAAAACTACACAGAAAAATTGTGTGAAACTTCTTTCTGTTCTGTTTGTTCAACTAAAAGAGTTGAACCTTAGTTTTGATTGAGCCATTCTGAAACACCTTTTCTGTAGAAAATGCAAGTGGAGATTCGGAGCGCTAAGAGGGTAATAGTGGAAAAAGGAATGTCTCCAAATATAAACTACACAGAATCATTCTGTGAAACTTCTTTCTGATCTGTGCATTCAGCTAACAGAGTTAAACCATACTTTTGATTAAGCAGATCTGAACACTCTTTCTGTAGAAAATGCAACTGGACATTTGGAGCGCTAAGAGCGTAGTAGTGGATAAAGGAATATATTCAAATATAAACTACACAGAAGCATTCTGTGAAACTTCTTTCTGATCTGAGCATTCAGCTAACAGAGTTAAACCATACTTTTGATTGAGCAGTTTTGAAACACTCTGTCTGTAGAAAATGCAACTGGACATTCGTAGCGCTAAGTGGGTAATAGTGGAAAAAAGAATATGTTCAAATATAAACTACACAGAAGCATTGTATGAAACTTCTTTCTGTTCTGTGCATTCAACTAACAGAGTTGAACCTTACTTTTGATTGAGCCGTTCTGAAACACTCTTTCTGTAGAAACTGCAATTGGACATTCTGAGCGCTAAGAGGCCTATATTGGGAAAAAGAATGTCTACAAATAAAAACTACACAGAAGAATTGTGTGAAACTTCTTTCTGTTCTGTTTGTTCAACTAAAAGAGTTGAACCTTAGTTTTGATTGAGCCGTTCTGAAACACTCTTTCTGTAGAAAATGCAAGTGGAGATTCGGAGCGCTAAGAGGGTAATAGTGGAAAAAGGAATGTCTCCAAATATAAACTACACAGAATCATTCTGTGAAACTTCTTTCTGATCTGTGCATTCAGCTAACATAGTTAAACCATACTTTTGATTGAGCAGATCTGAACACTCTTTCTGTAGAAAATGCAACTGGACATTTGGAGCGCTAAGAGAGTAGTAGTGGAAAAAGGAATATATTCAAATATAAACTACACAGAAGCATTCTGTGAAACTTCTTTCTGATCTGAGCATTCAGCTAACAGAGTTAAACCATACTTTTGATTGAGCAGTTTTGAAACACTCTGTCTGTAGAAAATGCAACTGGACATTCGTAGCGCTAAGTGGGTAATAGTGGAAAAAAGAATATGTTCAAATATAAGCTACACAGAAGCATTGTATGAAACTTCTTTCTGTTCTGTGCATTCAACTAACAGAGTTGAACCTTACTTTTGATTGAGCCTTTCTGAAACACTCTTTCTGTAGAAACTGCAATTGGACATTCTGAGCGCTAAGAGGCCTATATTGGGAAAAATAATATCTTCAAATAAAAACTACACAGAAGCATTGTGTGAAACTTATTTCTGATATGTTCATTAAGCTAACAGAGTTAAACCATACTTTTGATTGCGCAGTTCTGAACACTCTTTCTGTAGAAAATGCAAGTGGACATTCGGAGCGCTAAGAGGGTAATAGTGGAAAAAGGAATATATTCAAATATAAACTACACAGTAGCATTCTGTGAAAATTCTTTCTGTTCTGTGCATTCAACTAACAGAGTTGAACCCTACTTTTGATTGAGCCGTTCTGAAACACTCTTTCTGTAGAAACTGCAATTGGACATGCTAAGCGCTAAGAGGCCTACATTGGGAAAAAGAATATCTTCAAATAAAAACTACACAGATGCATTCTGTGAAACTTATTTCTGATCTGTAAATTCAGTTAACAGAGATAAAACATATTTTTGATTGAGCAGTTATGAAACACTCTTTTTGTAGAAAATGCAAGTGGAGATTCGGAGCGCTAAGAGGGTAATAGTGGAAAAAGGAATATCTTCAAATATAAACTACAGAGAATCATTCGGTGAAACTTCTTTCTGATCTGTGCATTCAGCTAACAGAGTTAAACCATACTTTTGATTGAGCAGATCTGAACACTCTTTCTGTAGAAAATGCAACTGGACATTTGGAGCGCTAAGAGCGTAGTAGTGGATAAAGGAATATATTCAAATATAAACTACACAGAAGCATTCTGTGAAACTACTTTCTGATCTGAGCATTCAGCTAACAGAGTTAAACCATACTTTTGATTGAGCAGTTTTGAAACACTCTGTCTGTAGAAAATGCAACTGGACATTCGTAGCGCTAAGTGGGTAATAGTGGAAAAAAGAATATGTTCAAATATAAACTACACAGAAGCATTGTATGAAACTTCTTTCTGTTCTGTGCATTCAACTAACAGAGTTGAACCTTACTTTTGATTGAGCCGTTCTGAAACACTCTTTCTGTAGCAACTGCAATTGGACATTCTGAGCGCTAAGAGGCCTATATTGGGAAAAAGAATGTCTACAAATAAAAACTACACAGAAGAATTGTGTGAAACTTCTTTCTGTTCTGTTTGTTCAACTAAAAGAGTTGAACCTTAGTTTTGATTGAGCCGTTCTGAAACACTCTTTCTGTAGAAAATGCAAGTGGAGATTCGGAGCGCTAAGAGGGTAATAGTGGAAAAAGGAATGTCTCCAAATATAAACTACACAGAATCATTCTGTGAAACTTCTTTCTGATCTGTGCATTCAGCTAACAGAGTTAAACCATACTTTTGATTGAGCAGATCTGAACACTCTTTCTGTAGAAAATGCAACTGGACATTTGGAGCGCTAAGAGAGTAGTAGTGGAAAAAGGAATATATTCAAATATAAACTACACAGAAGCATTCTGTGAAACTTCTTTCTGATCTGAGCATTCAGCTAACAGAGTTAAACCATACTTTTGATTGAGCAGTTTTGAAACACTCTGTCTGTAGAAAATGCAACTGGACATTCGTAGCGCTAAGTGGGTAATAGTGGAAAAAAGAATATGTTCAAATATAAGCTACACAGAAGCATTGTATGAAACTTCTTTCTGTTCTGTGCATTCAACTAACAGAGTTGAACCTTACTTTTGATTGAGCCTTTCTGAAACACTCTTTCTGTAGAAACTGCAATTGGACATTCTGAGCGCTAAGAGGCCTCTATTGGGAAAAATAATATCTTCAAATAAAAACTACACAGAAGCATTGTGTGAAACTTATTTCTGATATGTTCATTAAGCTAACAGAGTTAAACCATACTTTTGATTGCGCAGTTCTGAACACTCTTTCTGTAGAAAATGCAAGTGGACATTCGGAGCGCTAAGAGGGTAATAGTGGAAAAAGGAATATATTCAAATATAAACTACACAGTAGCATTCTGTGAAAATTCTTTCTGTTCTGTGCATTCAACTAACAGAGTTGAACCCTACTTTTGATTGAGCCGTTCTGAAACTCTCTTTCTGTAGAAACTGCAATTGGACATGCTAAGCGCTAAGAGGCCTACATTGGGAAAAAGAATATCTTCAAATAAAAACTACACAGATGCATTCTGTGAAACTTATTTCTGATCTGTAAATTCAGTTAACAGAGATAAAACATATTTTTGATTGAGCAGTTATGAAACACTCTTTTTGTAGAAAATGCAAGTGGAGATTCGGAGCGCTAAGAGGGTAATAGTGGAAAAAGAAATGTCTTCAAATATAAATTACACAGAATCATTCGGTGAAACTTCTTTCTGATCTGTGCATTCAGCTAACAGAGTTAAACCATACTTTTGATTGAGCAGATCTGAACACTCTTTCTGTAGAAAATGCAACTGGACATTTGGAGCGCTAAGAGAGTAGTAGTGGAAAAAGGAATATATTCAAATATAAACGACACAGAAGCATTCTGTGAAACTTCTTTCTGATCTGAGCATTCAGCTAACAGAGTTAAACCATACTTTTGATTGAGCAGTTTTGAAACACTCTGTCTGTAGAAAATGCAACTGGACATTCGTAGCGCTAAGTGGGTAATAGTGGAAAAAAGTATATGTTCAAATATAAACTACACAGAAGCATTGTATGAAACTTCTTTCTGTTCTGTGCATTCAACTAACAGAGTTGAACCTTACTTTTGATTGAGCCGTTCTGAAACACTCTTTCTGTAGAAACTGCAATTGGACATTCTGAGCGCTAAGAGACCTATATTGGGAAAAAGAATGTCTACAAATAAAAACTACACAGAAAAATTGTGTGAAACTTCTTTCTGTTCTGTTTGTTCAACTAAAAGAGTTGAACCTTAGTTTTGATTGAGCCATTCTGAAACACCTTTTCTGTAGAAAATGCAAGTGGAGATTCGGAGCGCTAAGAGGGTAATAGTGGAAAAAGGAATGTCTCCAAATATAAACTACACAGAATCATTCTGTGAAACTTCTTTCTGATCTGTGCATTCAGCTAACAGAGTTAAACCATACTTTTGATTGAGCAGATCTGAACACTCTTTCTGTAGAAAATGCAACTGGACATTTGGAGCGCTAAGAGAGTAGTAGTGGAAAAAGTAATATATTCAAATATAAACTACACAGAAGCATTCTGTGAAACTTCTTTCTGATCTGAGCATTCAGCTAACAGAGTTAAACCATACTTTTGATTGAGCAGTTTTGAAACACTCTGTCTGTAGAAAATGCAACTGGACATTCGTAGCGCTAAGTGGGTAATAGTGGAAAAAAGAATATATTCAAATATAAGCTACACAGAAGCATTGTATGAAACTTCTTTCTGTTCTGTGCATTCAACTAACAGAGTTGAAACTTACTTTTGATTGAGCCTTTCTGAAACACTCTTTCTGTAGAAACTGCAATTGGACATTCTGAGCGCTAAGAGGAATCTATTGGGGAAAATAATATCTTCAAATAAAAACTACACAGAAGCATTGTGTGAAACTTATTTCTGATATGTTCATTAAGCTAACAGAATTAAACCATACTTTTGATTGCGCAGTTCTGAACACTCTTTCTGTAGAAAATGCAAGTGGACATTCGGAGCGCTAAGAGGGTAATAGTGGAAAAAGGAATATATTCAAATATAAACTACACAGTAGCATTCTGTGAAAATTCTTTCTGTTCTGTGCATTCAACTAACAGAGTTGAACCTTACTTTTGATTGAGCCGTTCTGAAACACTCTTTCTGTAGAAACTGCAATTGGACATGCTAAGCACTAAGAGGCCTACATTGGGAAAAAGAATATCTTCAATTAAAAACTACACAGATGCATTCTGTGAAACTTATTTCTGATCTGTAAATTCAGTTAACAGAGATAAAACATATTTTTGATTGAGCAGTTATGAAACACTCTTTTTGTAGAAAATGCAAGTGGAGATTCGGAGCGCTAAGAGGGTAATAGTGGAAAAAGGAATGTCTTCAAATATAAACTACACAGAATCATTCGGTGAAACTTCTTTCTGATCTGTGCATTCAGCTAACAGAGTTAAACCATACTTTTGATTGAGCAGATCTGAACACTCTTTCTGTAGAAAATGCAACTGGACATTTGGAGCGCTAAGAGCGTAGTAGTGGATAAAGGAATATATTCAAATATAAACTACACAGAAGCATTCTGTGAAACTTCTTTCTGATCTGAGCATTCAGCTAACAGAGTTAAACCATACTTTTGATTGAGCAGTTTTGAAACACTCTGTCTGTAGAAAATGCAACTGGACATTCGTAGCGCTAAGTGGGTAATAGTGGAAAAAAGAATATGTTCAAATATAAACTACACAGAAGCATTGTATGAAACTTCTTTCTGTTCTGTGCATTCAACTAACAGAGTTGAACCTTACTTTTGATTGAGCCGTTCTGAAACACTCTTTCTGTAGAAACTGCAATTGGACATTCTGAGCGCTAAGAGGCCTATATTGGGAAAAAGAATGTCTACAAATAAAAACTACACAGAAGAATTGTGTGAAACTTCTTTCTGTTCTGTTTGTTCAACTAAAAGAGTTGAACCTTAGTTTTGATTGAGCCGTTCTGAAACACTCTTTCTGTAGAAAATGCAAGTGGAGATTCGGAGCGCTAAGAGGGTAATAGTGGAAAAAGGAATGTCTCCAAATATAAACTACACAGAATCATTCTGTGAAACTTCTTTCTGATCTGTGCATTCAGCTAACAGGGTTAAACCATACTTTTGATTGAGCAGATCTGAACACTCTTTCTGTAGAAAATGCAACTGGACATTTGGAGCGCTAAGAGAGTAGTAGTGGAAAAAGGAATATATTCAAATATAAACTACACAGAAGCATTCTGTGAAACTTCTTTCTGATCTGAGCATTCAGCTAACAGAGTTAAACCATACTTTTGATTGAGCAGTTTTGAAACACTCTGTCTGTAGAAAATGCAACTGGACATTCGTAGCGCTAAGTGGGTAATAGTGGAAAAAAGAATATGTTCAAATATAAGCTACACAGAAGCATTGTATGAAACTTCTTTCTGTTCTGTGCATTCAACTAACAGAGTTGAACCTTACTTTTGATTGAGCCTTTCTGAAACACTCTTTCTGTAGAAACTGCAATTGGACATTCTGAGCGCTAAGAGGCCTCTATTGGGAAAAATAATATCTTCAAATAAAAACTACACAGAAGCATTGTGTGAAACTTATTTCTGATATGTTCATTAAGCTAACAGAGTTAAACCATACTTTTGATTGCGCAGTTCTGAACACTCTTTCTGTAGAAAATGCAAGTGGACATTCGGAGCGCTAAGAGGGTAATAGTGGAAAAAGGAATATATTCAAATATAAACTACACAGTAGCATTCTGTGAAAATTCTTTCTGTTCTGTGCATTCAACTAACAGAGTTGAACCCTACTTTTGATTGAGCCGTTCTGAAACTCTCTTTCTGTAGAAACTGCAATTGGACATGCTAAGCGCTAAGAGGCCTACATTGGGAAAAAGAATATCTTCAAATAAAAACTACACAGATGCATTCTGTGAAACTTATTTCTGATCTGTAAATTCAGTTAACAGAGATAAAACATATTTTTGATTGAGCAGTTATGAAACACTCTTTTTGTAGAAAATGCAAGTGGAGATTCGGAGCGCTAAGAGGGTAATAGTGGAAAAAGAAATGTCTTCAAATATAAATTACACAGAATCATTCGGTGAAACTTCTTTCTGATCTGTGCATTCAGCTAACAGAGTTAAACCATACTTTTGATTGAGCAGATCTGAACACTCTTTCTGTAGAAAATGCAACTGGACATTTGGAGCGCTAAGAGAGTAGTAGTGGAAAAAGGAATATATTCAAATATAAACGACACAGAAGCATTCTGTGAAACTTCTTTCTGATCTGAGCATTCAGCTAACAGAGTTAAACCATACTTTTGATTGAGCAGTTTTGAAACACTCTGTCTGTAGAAAATGCAACTGGACATTCGTAGCGCTAAGTGGGTAATAGTGGAAAAAAGTATATGTTCAAATATAAACTACACAGAAGCATTGTATGAAACTTCTTTCTGTTCTGTGCATTCAACTAACAGAGTTGAACCTTACTTTTGATTGAGCCGTTCTGAAACACTCTTTCTGTAGAAACTGCAATTGGACATTCTGAGCGCTAAGAGACCTATATTGGGAAAAAGAATGTCTACAAATAAAAACTACACAGAAAAATTGTGTGAAACTTCTTTCTGTTCTGTTTGTTCAACTAAAAGAGTTGAACCTTAGTTTTGATTGAGCCATTCTGAAACACCTTTTCTGTAGAAAATGCAAGTGGAGATTCGGAGCGCTAAGAGGGTAATAGTGGAAAAAGGAATGTCTCCAAATATAAACTACACAGAATCATTCTGTGAAACTTCTTTCTGATCTGTGCATTCAGCTAACAGAGTTAAACCATACTTTTGATTGAGCAGATCTGAACACTCTTTCTGTAGAAAATGCAACTGGACATTTGGAGCGCTAAGAGAGTAGTAGTGGAAAAAGTAATATATTCAAATATAAACTACACAGAAGCATTCTGTGAAACTTCTTTCTGATCTGAGCATTCAGCTAACAGAGTTAAACCATACTTTTGATTGAGCAGTTTTGAAACACTCTGTCTGTAGAAAATGCAACTGGACATTCGTAGCGCTAAGTGGGTAATAGTGGAAAAAAGAATATATTCAAATATAAGCTACACAGAAGCATTGTATGAAACTTCTTTCTGTTCTGTGCATTCAACTAACAGAGTTGAAACTTACTTTTGATTGAGCCTTTCTGAAACACTCTTTCTGTAGAAACTGCAATTGGACATTCTGAGCGCTAAGAGGAATCTATTGGGGAAAATAATATCTTCAAATAAAAACTACACAGAAGCATTGTGTGAAACTTATTTCTGATATGTTCATTAAGCTAACAGAATTAAACCATACTTTTGATTGCGCAGTTCTGAACACTCTTTCTGTAGAAAATGCAAGTGGACATTCGGAGCGCTAAGAGGGTAATAGTGGAAAAAGGAATATATTCAAATATAAACTACACAGTAGCATTCTGTGAAAATTCTTTCTGTTCTGTGCATTCAACTAACAGAGTTGAACCTTACTTTTGATTGAGCCGTTCTGAAACACTCTTTCTGTAGAAACTGCAATTGGACATGCTAAGCACTAAGAGGCCTACATTGGGAAAAAGAATATCTTCAATTAAAAACTACACAGATGCATTCTGTGAAACTTATTTCTGATCTGTAAATTCAGTTAACAGAGATAAAACATATTTTTGATTGAGCAGTTATGAAACACTCTTTTTGTAGAAAATGCAAGTGGAGATTCGGAGCGCTAAGAGGGTAATAGTGGAAAAAGGAATGTCTTCAAATATAAACTACACAGAATCATTCGGTGAAACTTCTTTCTGATCTGTGCATTCAGCTAACAGAGTTAAACCATACTTTTGATTGAGCAGATCTGAACACTCTTTCTGTTGAAAATGCAACTGGACATTTGGAGCGCTAAGAGCGTATTAGTGGAAAAAGGAATATATTCAAATATAAACTACACAGAAGCATTCTGTGAAACTTCTTTCTGATCTGAGCATTCAGCTAACAGAGTTAAACCATACTTTTGATTGAGCAGTTTTGAAACACTCTGTCTGTAGAAAATGCAACTGGACATTCGTAGCGCTAAGTGGGTAATAGTGGAAAAGAGAATATGTTCAAATATAAACTACACAGAAGCATTGTATGAAACTACTTTCTGTTCTGTGCATTCAACTAACAGAGTTGAACCTTACTTTTGATTGAGCCGTTCTGAAACACTCTTTCTGTAGAAACTGCAATTGGACATTCTGAGCTCTAAGAGGCCTATATTGGGAAAAAGAATGTCTACAAATAAAAACTACACAGAAGAATTGTGTGAAACTTCTTTCTGTTCTGTTTGTTCAACTAAAAGAGTTGAACCTTAGTTTTGATTGAGCCGTTCTGAAACACTCTTTCTGTAGAAAATGCAAGTGGAGATTCGGAGCGCTAAGAGGGTAATAGTGGAAAAAGGAATGTCTCCAAATATAAACTACACAGAATCATTCTGTGAAACTTCTTTCTGATCTGTGCATTCAGCTAACAGAGTTAAACCATACTTTTGATTGAGCAGATCTGAACACTCTTTCTGTAGAAAATGCAACTGCACATTTGGAGCGCTAAGAGAGTAGTAGTGGAAAAAGGAATATATTCAAATATAAACTACACAGAAGCATTCTGTGAAACTTCTTTCTGATCTGAGCATTCAGCTAACAGAGTTAAACCATACTTTTGATTGTGCAGTTTTGAAACACTCTGTCTGTAGAAAATGCAACTGGACATTCGTAGCGCTAAGTGGGTAATAGTGGAAAAAAGAATATGTTCAAATATAAGCTACACAGAAGCATTGTATGAAACTTCTTTCTGTTCTGTGCATTCAACTAACAGAGTTGAACCTTACTTTTGATTGAGCCTTTCTGAAACACTCTTTCTGTAGAAACTGCAATTGGACATTCTGAGCGCTAAGAGGCCTATATTGGGAAAAATAATATCTTCAAATAAAAACTACACAGAAGCATTGTGTGAAACTTATTTCTGATATGTTCATTAAGCTAACAGAGTTAAACCATACTTTTGATTGCGCAGTTCTGAACACTCTTTCTGTAGAAAATGCAAGTGGACATTCGGAGCGCTAAGAGGGTAATAGTGGAAAAAGGAATATATTCAAATATAAACTACACAGTAGCATTCTGTGAAAATTCTTTCTGTTCTGTGCATTCAACTAACAGAGTTGAACCCTACTTTTGATTGAGCCGTTCTGAAACACTCTTTCTGTAGAAACTGCAATTGGACATGCTAAGCGCTAAGAGGCCTACATTGGGAAAAAGAATATCTTCAAATAAAAACTACACAGATGCATTCTGTGAAACTTATTTCTGATCTGTAAATTCAGTTAACAGAGATAAAACATATTTTTGATTGAGCAGTTATGAAACACTCTTTTTGTAGAAAATGCAAGTGGAGATTCGGAGCGCTAAGAGGGTAATAGTGGAAAAAGGAATATCTTCAAATATAAACTACAGAGAATCATTCGGTGAAACTTCTTTCTGATCTGTGCATTCAGCTAACAGAGTTAAACCATACTTTTGATTGAGCAGATCTGAACACTCTTTCTGTAGAAAATGCAACTGGACATTTGGAGCGCTAAGAGCGTAGTAGTGGATAAAGGAATATATTCAAATATAAACTACACAGAAGCATTCTGTGAAACTTCTTTCTGATCTGAGCATTCAGCTAACAGAGTTAAACCATACTTTTGATTGAGCAGTTTTGAAACACTCTGTCTGTAGAAAATGCAACTGGACATTCGTAGCGCTAAGTGGGTAATAGTGGAAAAAAGAATATGTTCAAATATAAACTACACAGAAGCATTGTATGAAACTTCTTTCTGTTCTGTGCATTCAACTAACAGAGTTGAACCTTACTTTTGATTGAGCCGTTCTGAAACACTCTTTCTGTAGAAACTGCAATTGGACATTCTGAGCGCTAAGAGGCCTATATTGGGAAAAAGAATGTCTACAAATAAAAACTACACAGAAGAATTGTGTGAAACTTCTTTCTGTTCTGTTTGTTCAACTAAAAGAGTTGAACCTTAGTTTTGATTGAGCCGTTCTGAAACACTCTTTCTGTAGAAAATGCAAGTGGAGATTCGGAGCGCTAAGAGGGTAATAGTGGAAAAAGGAATGTCTCCAAATATAAACTACACAGAATCATTCTGTGAAACTTCTTTCTGATCTGTGCATTCAGCTAACAGAGTTAAACCATACTTTTGATTGAGCAGATCTGAACACTCTTTCTGTAGAAAATGCAACTGGACATTTGGAGCGCTAAGAGAGTAGTAGTGGAAAAAGGAATATATTCAAATATAAACTACACAGAAGCATTCTGTGAAACTTCTTTCTGATCTGAGCATTCAGCTAACAGAGTTAAACCATACTTTTGATTGAGCAGTTTTGAAACACTCTGTCTGTAGAAAATGCAACTGGACATTCGTAGCGCTAAGTGGGTAATAGTGGAAAAAAGAATATGTTCAAATATAAGCTACACAGAAGCATTGTATGAAACTTCTTTCTGTTCTGTGCATTCAACTAACAGAGTTGAACCTTACTTTTGATTGAGCCTTTCTGAAACACTCTTTCTGTAGAAACTGCAATTGGACATTCTGAGCGCTAAGAGGCCTCTATTGGGAAAAATAATATCTTCAAATAAAAACTACACAGAAGCATTGTGTGAAACTTATTTCTGATATGTTCATTAAGCTAACAGAGTTAAACCATACTTTTGATTGCGCAGTTCTGAACACTCTTTCTGTAGAAAATGCAAGTGGACATTCGGAGCGCTAAGAGGGTAATAGTGGAAAAAGGAATATATTCAAATATAAACTACAAAGTAGCATTCTGTGAAAATTCTTTCTGTTCTGTGCATTCAACTAACAGAGTTGAACCCTACTTTTGATTGAGCCGTTCTGAAACTCTCTTTCTGTAGAAACTGCAATTGGACATGCTAAGCGCTAAGAGGCCTACATTGGGAAAAAGAATATCTTCAAATAAAAACTACACAGATGCATTCTGTGAAACTTATTTCTGATCTGTAAATTCAGTTAACAGAGATAAAACATATTTTTGATTGAGCAGTTATGAAACACTCTTTTTGTAGAAAATGCAAGTGGAGATTCGGAGCGCTAAGAGGGTAATAGTGGAAAAAGAAATGTCTTCAAATATAAATTACACAGAATCATTCGGTGAAACTTCTTTCTGATCTGTGCATTCAGCTAACAGAGTTAAACGATACTTTTGATTGAGCAGATCTGAACACTCTTTCTGTAGAAAATGCAACTGGACATTTGGAGCGCTAAGAGAGTAGTAGTGGAAAAAGGAATATATTCAAATATAAACGACACAGAAGCATTCTGTGAAACTTCTTTCTGATCTGAGCATTCAGCTAACAGAGTTAAACCATACTTTTGATTGAGCAGTTTTGAAACACTCTGTCTGTAGAAAATGCAACTGGACATTCGTAGCGCTAAGTGGGTAATAGTGGAAAAAAGTATATGTTCAAATATAAACTACACAGAAGCATTGTATGAAACTTCTTTCTGTTCTGTGCATTCAACTAACAGAGTTGAACCTTACTTTTGATTGAGCCGTTCTGAAACACTCTTTCTGTAGAAACTGCAATTGGACATTCTGAGCGCTAAGAGACCTATATTGGGAAAAAGAATGTCTACAAATAAAAACTACACAGAAAAATTGTGTGAAACTTCTTTCTGTTCTGTTTGTTCAACTAAAAGAGTTGAACCTTAGTTTTGATTGAGCCATTCTGAAACACCTTTTCTGTAGAAAATGCAAGTGGAGATTCGGAGCGCTAAGAGGGTAATAGTGGAAAAAGGAATGTCTCCAAATATAAACTACACAGAATCATTCTGTGAAACTTCTTTCTGATCTGTGCATTCAGCTAACAGAGTTAAACCATACTTTTGATTGAGCAGATCTGAACACTCTTTCTGTAGAAAATGCAACTGGACATTTGGAGCGCTAAGAGAGTAGTAGTGGAAAAAGTAATATATTCAAATATAAACTACACAGAAGCATTCTGTGAAACTTCTTTCTGATCTGAGCATTCAGCTAACAGAGTTAAACCATACTTTTGATTGAGCAGTTTTGAAACACTCTGTCTGTAGAAAATGCAACTGGACATTCGTAGCGCTAAGTGGGTAATAGTGGAAAAAAGAATATATTCAAATATAAGCTACACAGAAGCATTGTATGAAACTTCTTTCTGTTCTGTGCATTCAACTAACAGAGTTGAAACTTACTTTTGATTGAGCCTTTCTGAAACACTCTTTCTGTAGAAACTGCAATTGGACATTCTGAGCGCTAAGAGGAATCTATTGGGGAAAATAATATCTTCAAATAAAAACTACACAGAAGCATTGTGTGAAACTTATTTCTGATATGTTCATTAAGCTAACAGAATTAAACCATACTTTTGATTGCGCAGTTCTGAACACTCTTTCTGTAGAAAATGCAAGTGGACATTCGGAGCGCTAAGAGGGTAATAGTGGAAAAAGGAATATATTCAAATATAAACTACACAGTAGCATTCTGTGAAAATTCTTTCTGTTCTGTGCATTCAACTAACAGAGTTGAACCCTACTTTTGATTGAGCCGTTCTGAAACACTCTTTCTGTAGAAACTGCAATTGGACATGCTAAGCGCTAAGAGGCCTACATTGGGAAAATAATATCTTCAAATAAAAACTACACAGATGCCTTCTGTGAAACTTATTTCTGATCTGTAAATTCAGTTAACAGAGATAAAACATATTTTTGATTGAGCAGTTATGAAACACTCTTTCTGTAGAAAATGCAAGTGGAGATTCGGAGCGCTAAGAGGGTAATAGTGGAAAAAGGAATGTCTCCAAATATAAACTACACAGAATCATTCTGTGAAACTTCTTTCTGATCTGTGCATTCAGCTATCAGAGTTAAACCATACTTTTGATTGAGCAGATCTGAACACTCTTTCTGTAGAAAATGCAACTGGACATTTGGAGCGCTAAGAGAGTAGTAGTGGAAAAAGGAATATATTCAAATATAAACTACACAGAAGCATTCTGTGAAACTTCTTTCTGATCTGAGCATTCAGCTAACAGAGTTAAACCATACTTTTGATTGAGCAGTTTTGAAACACTCTGTCTGTAGAAAATGCAACTGGACATTCGTAGCGCTAAGTGGGTAATAGTGGAAAAAAGAATATGTTCAAATATAAACTACACAGAAGCATTGTATGAAACTTCTTTCTGTTCTGTGCATTCAACTAACAGAGTTGAACCTTACATTTGATTGAGCCGTTCTGAAACACTCTTTCTGTAGAAACTGCAATTGCACATTCTGAGCGCTAAGAGGCCTATATTGGGAAAAAGAATGTCTACAAATAAAAACTACACAGAAGAATTGTGTGAAACTTCTTTCTGTTCTGTTTGTTCAACTAAAAGAGTTGAACCTTAGTTTTGATTGAGCCGTTCTGAAACACTCTTTCTGTAGAAAATGCAAGTGGAGATTCGGAGCGCTAAGAGGGTAATAGTGGAAAAAGGAATGTCTCCAAATATAAACTACACAGAATCATTCTGTGAAACTTCTTTCTGATCTGTGCATTCAGCTAACAGAGTTAAACCATACTTTTGATTGAGCAGATCTGAACACTCTTTCTGTAGAAAATGCAACTGGACATTTGGAGCGCTAAGAGAGTTGTAGTGGAAAAAGGAATATATTCAAATATAAACTACACAGAAGCATTCTGTGAAACTTCTTTCTGATCTGAGCATTCAGCTAACAGAGTTAAACCATACTTTTGATTGAGCAGTTTTGAAACACTCTGTCTGTAGAAAATGCAACTGGACATTCGTAGCGCTAAGTGGGTAATAGTGGAAAAAAGAATATGTTCAAATATAAGCTACACAGAAGCATTGTATGAAACTTCTTTCTGTTCTGTGCATTCAACTAACAGAGTTGAACCTTAGTTTTGATTGAGCCGTTCTGAAACACTCTTTCTGTAGAAACTGCAATTGGACATTCTGAGCGCTAAGAGGCCTATATTGGGAAAAAGAATGTCTACAAATAAAAACTACACAGAAGAATTGTGTGAAACTTCTTTCTGTTCTGTTTGTTCAACTAAAAGAGTTGAACCTTAGTTTTGATTGAGCCGTTCTGAAACACTCTTTCTGTAGAAAATGCAAGTGGAGATTCGGAGCGCTAAGAGGGTAATAGTGGAAAAAGGAATGTCTCCAAATATAAACTACACAGAATCATTCTGTGAAACTTCTTTCTGATCTGTGCATTCAGCTAACAGAGTTAAACCATACTTTTGATTGAGCAGATCTGAACACTCTTTCTGTAGAAAATGCAACTGGACATTTGGAGCGCTAAGAGAGTAGTAGTGGAAAAAGGAATATATTCAAATATAAACTACACAGAAGCATTCTGTGAAACTTCTTTCTGATCTGAGCATTCAGCTAACAGAGTTAAACCATACTTTTGATTGAGCAGTTTTGAAACACTCTGTCTGTAGAAAATGCAACTGGACATTCGTAGCGCTAAGTGGGTAATAGTGGAAAAAAGAATATGTTCAAATATAAGCTACACAGAAGCATTGTATGAAACTTCTTTCTGTTCTGTGCATTCAACTAACAGAGTTGAACCTTACTTTTGATTGAGCCTTTCTGAAACACTCTTTCTGTAGAAACTGCAATTGGACATTCTGAGCGCTAAGAGGCCTCTATTGGGAAAAATAATATCTTCAAATAAAAACTACACAGAAGCATTGTGTGAAACTTATTTCTGATATGTTCATTAAGCTAACAGAGTTAAACCATACTTTTGATTGCGCAGTTCTGAACACTCTTTCTGTAGAAAATGCAAGTGGACATTCGGAGCGCTAAGAGGGTAATAGTGGAAAAAGGAATATATTCAAATATAAACTACAAAGTAGCATTCTGTGAAAATTCTTTCTGTTCTGTGCATTCAACTAACAGAGTTGAACCCTACTTTTGATTGAGCCGTTCTGAAACTCTCTTTCTGTAGAAACTGCAATTGGACATGCTAAGCGCTAAGAGGCCTACATTGGGAAAAAGAATATCTTCAAATAAAAACTACACAGATGCATTCTGTGAAACTTATTTCTGATCTGTAAATTCAGTTAACAGAGATAAAACATATTTTTGATTGAGCAGTTATGAAACACTCTTTTTGTAGAAAATGCAAGTGGAGATTCGGAGCGCTAAGAGGGTAATAGTGGAAAAAGAAATGTCTTCAAATATAAATTACACAGAATCATTCGGTGAAACTTCTTTCTGATCTGTGCATTCAGCTAACAGAGTTAAACCATACTTTTGATTGAGCAGATCTGAACACTCTTTCTGTAGAAAATGCAACTGGACATTTGGAGCGCTAAGAGAGTAGTAGTGGAAAAAGGAATATATTCAAATATAAACGACACAGAAGCATTCTGTGAAACTTCTTTCTGATCTGAGCATTCAGCTAACAGAGTTAAACCATACTTTTGATTGAGCAGTTTTGAAACACTCTGTCTGTAGAAAATGCAACTGGACATTCGTAGCGCTAAGTGGGTAATAGTGGAAAAAAGTATATGTTCAAATATAAACTACACAGAAGCATTGTATGAAACTTCTTTCTGTTCTGTGCATTCAACTAACAGAGTTGAACCTTACTTTTGATTGAGCCGTTCTGAAACACTCTTTCTGTAGAAACTGCAATTGGACATTCTGAGCGCTAAGAGACCTATATTGGGAAAAAGAATGTCTACAAATAAAAACTACACAGAAAAATTGTGTGAAACTTCTTTCTGTTCTGTTTGTTCAACTAAAAGAGTTGAACCTTAGTTTTGATTGAGCCATTCTGAAACACCTTTTCTGTAGAAAATGCAAGTGGAGATTCGGAGCGCTAAGAGGGTAATAGTGGAAAAAGGAATGTCTCCAAATATAAACTACACAGAATCATTCTGTGAAACTTCTTTCTGATCTGTGCATTCAGCTAACAGAGTTAAACCATACTTTTGATTGAGCAGATCTGAACACTCTTTCTGTAGAAAATGCAACTGGACATTTGGAGCGCTAAGAGAGTAGTAGTGGAAAAAGTAATATATTCAAATATAAACTACACAGAAGCATTCTGTGAAACTTCTTTCTGATCTGAGCATTCAGCTAACAGAGTTAAACCATACTTTTGATTGAGCAGTTTTGAAACACTCTGTCTGTAGAAAATGCAACTGGACATTCGTAGCGCTAAGTGGGTAATAGTGGAAAAAAGAATATATTCAAATATAAGCTACACAGAAGCATTGTATGAAACTTCTTTCTGTTCTGTGCATTCAACTAACAGAGTTGAAACTTACTTTTGATTGAGCCTTTCTGAAACACTCTTTCTGTAGAAACTGCAATTGGACATTCTGAGCGCTAAGAGGAATCTATTGGGGAAAATAATATCTTCAAATAAAAACTACACAGAAGCATTGTGTGAAACTTATTTCTGATATGTTCATTAAGCTAACAGAATTAAACCATACTTTTGATTGCGCAGTTCTGAACACTCTTTCTGTAGAAAATGCAAGTGGACATTCGGAGCGCTAAGAGGGTAATAGTGGAAAAAGGAATATATTCAAATATAAACTACACAGTAGCATTCTGTGAAAATTCTTTCTGTTCTGTGCATTCAACTAACAGAGTTGAACCCTACTTTTGATTGAGCCGTTCTGAAACACTCTTTCTGTAGAAACTGCAATTGGACATGCTAAGCGCTAAGAGGCCTACATTGGGAAAATAATATCTTCAAATAAAAACTACACAGATGCATTCTGTGAAACTTATTTCTGATCTGTAAATTCAGTTAACAGAGATAAAACATATTTTTGATTGAGCAGTTATGAAACACTCTTTCTGTAGAAAATGCAAGTGGAGATTCGGAGCGCTAAGAGGGTAATAGTGGAAAAAGGAATGTCTCCAAATATAAACTACACAGAATCATTCTGTGAAACTTCTTTCTGATCTGTGCATTCAGCTATCAGAGTTAAACCATACTTTTGATTGAGCAGATCTGAACACTCTTTCTGTAGAAAATGCAACTGGACATTTGGAGCGCTAAGAGAGTAGTAGTGGAAAAAGGAATATATTCAAATATAAACTACACAGAAGCATTCTGTGAAACTTCTTTCTGATCTGAGCATTCAGCTAACAGAGTTAAACCATACTTTTGATTGAGCAGTTTTGAAACACTCTGTCTGTAGAAAATGCAACTGGACATTCGTAGCGCTAAGTGGGTAATAGTGGAAAAAAGAATATGTTCAAATATAAACTACACAGAAGCATTGTATGAAACTTCTTTCTGTTCTGTGCATTCAACTAACAGAGTTGAACCTTACATTTGATTGAGCCGTTCTGAAACACTCTTTCTGTAGAAACTGCAATTGCACATTCTGAGCGCTAAGAGGCCTATATTGGGAAAAAGAATGTCTACAAATAAAAACTACACAGAAGAATTGTGTGAAACTTCTTTCTGTTCTGTTTGTTCAACTAAAAGAGTTGAACCTTAGTTTTGATTGAGCCGTTCTGAAACACTCTTTCTGTAGAAAATGCAAGTGGAGATTCGGAGCGCTAAGAGGGTAATAGTGGAAAAAGGAATGTCTCCAAATATAAACTACACAGAATCATTCTGTGAAACTTCTTTCTGATCTGTGCATTCAGCTAACAGAGTTAAACCATACTTTTGATTGAGCAGATCTGAACACTCTTTCTGTAGAAAATGCAACTGGACATTTGGAGCGCTAAGAGAGTTGTAGTGGAAAAAGGAATATATTCAAATATAAACTACACAGAAGCATTCTGTGAAACTTCTTTCTGATCTGAGCATTCAGCTAACAGAGTTAAACCATACTTTTGATTGAGCAGTTTTGAAACACTCTGTCTGTAGAAAATGCAACTGGACATTCGTAGCGCTAAGTGGGTAATAGTTGAAAAAAGAATATGTTCAAATATAAGCTACACAGAAGCATTGTATGAAACTTCTTTCTGTTCTGTGCATTCAACTAACAGAGTTGAACCTTAGTTTTGATTGAGCCGTTCTGAAACACTCTTTCTGTAGAAACTGCAATTGGACATTCTGAGCGCTAAGAGGCCTATATTGGGAAAAAGAATGTCTACAAATAAAAACTACACAGAAGAATTGTGTGAAACTTCTTTCTGTTCTGTTTGTTCAACTAAAAGAGTTGAACCTTAGTTTTGATTGAGCCGTTCTGAAACACTCTTTCTGTAGAAAATGCAAGTGGAGATTCGGAGCGCTAAGAGGGTAATAGTGGAAAAAGGAATGTCTCCAAATATAAACTACACAGAATCATTCTGTGAAACTTCTTTCTGATCTGTGCATTCAGCTATCAGAGTTAAACCATACTTTTGATTGAGCAGATCTGAACACTCTTTCTGTAGAAAATGCAACTGGACATTTGGAGCGCTAAGAGAGTAGTAGTAGAAAAAGGAATATATTCAAATATAAACTACACAGAAGCATTCTGTGAAACTTCTTTCTGATCTGAGCATTCAGCTAACAGAGTTAAACCATACTTTTGATTGAGCAGTTTTGAAACACTCTGTCTGTAGAAAATGCAACTGGACATTCGTAGCGCTAAGTGGGTAATAGTGGAAAAAAGAATATGTTCAAATATAAACTACACAGAAGCATTGTATGAAACTTCTTTCTGTTCTGTGCATTCAACTAACAGAGTTGAACCTTACTTTTGATTGAGCCGTTCTGAAACACTCTTTCTGTAGAAACTGCAATTGGACATTCTGAGCGCTAAGAGGCCTATATTGGGAAAAAGAATGTCTACAAATAAAAACTACACAGAAGAATTGTGTGAAACTTCTTTCTGTTCTGTTTGTTCAACTAAAAGAGTTGAACCTTAGTTTTGATTGAGCCGTTCTGAAACACTCTTTCTGTAGAAAATGCAAGTGGAGATTCGGAGCGCTAAGAGGGTAATAGTGGAAAAAGGAATGTCTCCAAATATAAACTACACAGAATCATTCTGTGAAACTTCTTTCTGATCTGTGCATTCAGCTAACAGAGTTAAACCATACTTTTGATTGAGCAGATCTGAACACTCTTTCTGTAG
This sequence comes from Symphalangus syndactylus, assembly GCF_028878055.3. Classification (NCBI taxonomy): domain Eukaryota; kingdom Metazoa; phylum Chordata; class Mammalia; order Primates; family Hylobatidae; genus Symphalangus; species Symphalangus syndactylus. The sequence continues at coordinate 3,566,393 of NC_072445.2, read as the reverse complement.
AAAATGCAACTGGACATTTGGAGCGCTAAGAGAGTTGTAGTGGAAAAAGGAATATATTCAAATATAAACTACACAGAAGCATTCTGTGAAACTTCTTTCTGATCTGAGCATTCAGCTAACAGAGTTAAACCATACTTTTGATTGAGCAGTTTTGAAACACTCTGTCTGTAGAAAATGCAACTGGACATTCGTAGCGCTAAGTGGGTAATAGTGGAAAAAAGAATATGTTCAAATATAAGCTACACAGAAGCATTGTATGAAACTTCTTTCTGTTCTGTGCATTCAACTAACAGAGTTGAACCTTACTTTTGATTGAGCCTTTCTGAAACACTCTTTCTGTAGAAACTGCAATTGGACATTCTGAGCGCTAAGAGGCCTCTATTGGGAAAAATAATATCTTCAAATAAAAACTACACAGAAGCATTGTGTGAAACTTATTTCTGATATGTTCATTAAGCTAACAGAGTTAAACCATACTTTTGATTGCGCAGTTCTGAACACTCTTTCTGTAGAAAATGCAAGTGGACATTCGGAGCGCTAAGAGGGTAATAGTGGAGAAAGGAATATATTCAAATATAAACTACACAGTAGCATTCTGTGAAAATTATTTCTGTTGTGTGCATTCAACTAACAGAGTTGAACCTTACTTTTGATTGAGCCGTTCTGAAACACTCTTTCTGTAGAAACTGCAATTGTACATGCTAAGCGCTAAGAGGCCTACATTGGGAAAAAGAATATCTTCAAATAAAAACTACACAGATGCATTCTGTGAAACTTATTTCTGATCTGTAAATTCAGTTAACAGAGATAAAATATATTTTTGATTGAGCAGTTATGAAACACTCTTTTTGTAGAAAATGCAAGTGGAGATTCGGAGCGCTAACAGGGTAATAGTGGAAAAAGGAATGTCTTCAAATATAAACTACACAGAATCATTCGGTGAAACTTCTTTCTGATCTGTGCATTCAGCTAACAGAGTTAAACCATACTTTTGATTGAGCAGATCTGAACACTCTTTCTGTAGAAAATGCAACTGGACGATTGGAGCGCTAAGAGCGTAGTAGTGGAAAAAGGAATATATTCAAATATAAACTACACAGAAGCATTCTGTGAAACTTCTTTCTGATCTGAGCATTCAGCTAACAGAGTTAAACCATACTTTTGATTGAGCAGTTTTGAAACACTCTGTCTGTAGAAAATGCAACTGGACATTCGTAGCGCTAAGTGGGTAATAGTGGAAAAAAGAATATGTTCAAATATAAGCTACACAGAAGCATTGTATGAAACTTCTTTCTGTTCTGTGCATTCAACTAACAGAGTTGAACCTTACTTTTGATTGAGCCTTTCTGAAACACTCTTTCTGTAGAAACTGCAATTGGACATTCTGAGCGCTAAGAGGCCTCTATTGGGAAAAATAATATCTTCAAATAAAAACTACACAGAAGCATTGTGTGAAACATATTTCTGATATGTTCATTAAGCTAACAGAGTTAAACCATACTTTTGATTGCGCAGTTCTGAACACTCTTTCTGTAGAAAATGCAAGTGGACATTCGGAGCGCTAAGAGGGTAATAGTGGAGAAAGGAATATATTCAAATATAAACTACACAGTAGCATTCTGTGAAAATTATTTCTGTTGTGTGCATTCAACTAACAGAGTTGAACCTTACTTTTGATTGAGCCGTTCTGAAACACTCTTTCTGTAGAAACTGCAATTGTACATGCTAAGCGCTAAGAGGCCTACATTGGGAAAAAGAATATCTTCAAATAAAAACTACACAGATGCATTCTGTGAAACTTATTTCTGATCTGTAAATTCAGTTAACAGAGATAAAATATATTTTTGATTGAGCAGTTATGAAACACTCTTTTTGTAGAAAATGCAAGTGGAGATTCGGAGCGCTAAGAGGGTAATAGTGGAAAAAGGAATGTCTTCAAATATAAACTACACAGAATCATTCGGTGAAACTTCTTTCTGATCTGTGCATTCAGCTAACAGAGTTAAACCATACTTTTGATTGAGCAGATCTGAACACTCTTTCTGTAGAAAATGCAACTGGACGATTGGAGCGCTAAGAGCGTAGTAGTGGAAAAAGGAATATATTCAAATATAAACTACACAGAAGCATTCTGTGAAACTTCTTTCTGATCTGAGCATTCAGCTAACAGAGTTAAACCATACTTTTGATTGAGCAGTTTTGAAACACTCTGTCTGTAGAAAATGCAACTGGACATTCGTAGCGCTAAGTGGGCAATAGTGGAAAAAAGAATATGTTCAAATATGAACTACACAGAAGCACTGTATGAAACTTCTTTCTGTTCTGTGCATTCAACTAACAGAGTTGAACCTTACTTTTGATTGAGCCGTTCTGAAACACTCTTTCTGTAGAAACTGCAATTGGACATGCTAAGCGCTAAGAGGCCTACATTGGGAAAAAGAATATCTTCAAATAAAAACTACACAGATGCATTCTGTGAAACTTATTTCTGATCTGTAAATTCAGTTAACAGAGATAAAACATATTTTTGATTGAGCATTTATGAAACACTCTTTTTGTAGAAAATGCAAGTGGAGATTCGGAGCGCTAAGAGGGTAATAGTGGAAAAAGTAATGTCTTCAAATATAAACTACACAGAATCATTCGGTGAAACTTCTTTCTGATCTGTGCATTCAGCTAACAGAGTTAAACCATACTTTTGATTGAGCAGATCTGAACACTCTTTCTGTAGAAAATGCAACTGGACATTTGGAGCGCTAAGAGCGTAGTAGTGGAAAAAGGAATATATTCAAATATAAACTACACAGAAGCATTCTGTGAAACTTCTTTCTGATCTGAGCATTCAGCTAACAGAGTTAAACCATACTTTTGATTGAGCAGTTTTGAAACACTCTGTCTGTAGAAAATACAACTGGACATTCGTAGCGCTAAGTGGGTAATAGTGGAAAAAAGAGTATGTTCAAATATGAACTACACAGAAGTATTGTATGAAACTACTTTCTGTTCTGTGCATTCTACTAACAGAGTTGAACCTTACTTTTGATTGAGCCTTTCTGAAACACTCTTTCTGTAGAAACTGCAATTGGACATTCTGAGCGCTAAGAGGCCTATATTGGGAAAAAGAATGTCTACAAATAAAAGCTACACAGAAGAATTGTGTGAAACTTCTTTCTGTTCTGTTTGTTCAACTAAAAGAGTTGAACCTTAGTTTTGATTGAGCCGTTCTGAAACACTCTTTCTGTAGAAAATGCAAGTGGAGATTCGGAGCGCTAAGAGGTTAATAGTGGAAAAAGGAATGTCTCCAAATATAAACTACACAGAATCATTCTGTGAAACTTCTTTCTGATCTGTGCATTCAGCTCACAGAGTTAAACCATACTTTTGATTGAGCAGATCTGAACACTCTTTCTGTAGAAAATGCAACTGGACATTTGGAGCGCTAAGAGAGTAGTAGTGGAAAAAGGAATATATTCAAATATAAACTACACAGAAGCATTCTGTGAAACTTCTTTCTGATCTGAGCATTCAGCTAACAGAGTTAAACCATACTTTTGATTGAGCAGTTTTGAAACACTCTGTCTGTAGAAAATGCAACTGGACATTCGTAGCGCTAAGTGGGTAATAGTGGAAAAAAGAATATGTTCAAATATAAACTACACAGAAGCATTGTATGAAACTAATTTCTGTTCTGTGCATTCAACTAACAGAGTTGAACCTTACTTTTGATTGAGCCTTTCTGAAACACTCTTTCTGTAGAAACTGCAATTGGACATTCTGAGCGCTAAGATGCCTCTATTGGGAAAAATAATATCTTCAAATAAAAACTACACAGAAGCATTGTGTGAAACTTATTTCTGATATGTTCATTAAGCTAACAGAGTTAAACCATACTTTTGATTGCGCAGTTCTGAACACTCTTTCTGTAGAAAATGCAAGTGGACATTCGGAGCGCTAAGAGGGTAATAGTGGAGAAAGGAATATATTCAAATATAAACTACACAGTAGCATTCTGTGAAAATTATTTCTGTTGTGTGCATTCAACTAACAGAGTTGAACCTTACTTTTGATTGAGCCGTTCTGAAACACTCTGTAGAAACTGCAATTGGACATGCTAAGCGCTAAGAGGCCTACATTGGGAAAAAGAATATCTTCAAATAAAAACTACACAGATGCATTCTGTGAAACTTATTTCTGATCTGTAAATTCAGTTAACAGAGATAAATCATATTTTTGATTGAGCAGTTATGAAACACTCTTTTTGTAGAAAATGCAAGTGGAGATTCGGAGCGCTAAGAGGGTAATAGTGGAAAAAGGAATGTCTTCAAATATAAACTACACAGAATCATTCGGTGAAACTTCTTTCTGATCTGTGCATTCAGCTAACAGAGTTAAACCATACTTTTGATTGAGCAGATCTGAACACTCTTTCTGTAGAAAATGCAACTGGACGATTGGAGCGCTAAGAGCGTAGTAGTGGAAAAAGGAATATATTCAAATATAAACTACACAGAAGCATTCTGTGAAACTTCTTTCTGATCTGAGCATTCAGCTAACAGAGTTAAACCATACTTTTGATTGAGCAGTTTTGAAACACTCTGTCTGTAGAAAATGCAACTGGACATTCGTAGCGCTAAGTGGGCAATAGTGGAAAAAAGAATATGTTCAAATATGAACTACACAGAAGCATTGTATGAAACTTCTTTCTGTTCTGTGCATTCAACTAACAGAGTTGAACCTTACATTTGATTGAGCCTTTCTGAAACACTCTTTCTTTAGAAACTGCAATTGGACATTCTGAGCGCTAAGAGGCCTATATTGGGAAAAAGAATGTCTACAAATAAAAGCTACACAGAAGAATTGTGTGAAACTTCTTTCTTTTCTGTTTGTTCAACTAAAAGAGTTGAACCTTAGTTTTGATTGAGCCGTTCTGAAACACTCTTTCTTTAGAAAATGCAAGTGGAGATTCGGAGCGCTAAGAGGGTAATAGTGGAAAAAGGAATGTCTCCAAATATAAACTACACAGAATCATTCTGTGAAACTTCTTTCTGATCTGTGCATTCAGCTAACAGAGTTAAACCATACTTTTGATTGAGCAGATCTGAACACTATTTCTGTAGAAAATGCAACTGGACATTTGGAGCGCTAAGAGAGTAGTAGTGGAAAAAGGAATATATTCAAATATAAACTACACAGAAGCATTCTGTGAAACTTCTTTCTGATCTGAGCATTCAGCTAACAGAGTTAAACCATACTTTTGATTGAGCAGTTTTGAAACACTCTGTCTGTAGAAAATGCAACTGGACATTCGTAGCGCTAAGTGGGTAATAGTGGAAAAAAGAATATGTTCAAATATAAACTACACAGAAGCATTGTATGAAACTTCTTTCTGTTCTGTGCATTCAACTAACAGAGTTGAACCTTACTTTTGATTGAGCCTTTCTGAAACACTCTTTCTGTAGAAACTGCAATTGGACATTCTGAGCGCTAAGAGGCCTCTATTGGGAAAAATAATATCTTCAAATAAAAACTACACAGAAGCATTGTGTGAAACTTATTTCTGATATGTTCATTAAGCTAACAGAGTTAAACCATACTTTTGATTGCGCAGTTCTGAACACTCTTTCTGTAGAAAATGCAAGTGGACATTCGGAGCGCTAAGAGGGTAATAGTGGAGAAAGGAATATATTCAAATATAAACTACACAGTAGCATTCTGTGAAAATTATTTCTGTTGTGTGCATTCAACTAACAGAGTTGAACCTTACTTTTGATTGAGCCGTTCTGAAACACTCTTTCTGTAGAAACTGCAATTGGACATGCTAAGCGCTAAGAGGCCTACATTGGGAAAAAGAATATCTTCAAATAAAAACTACACAGATGCATTCTGTGAAACTTATTTCTGATCTGTAAATTCAGTTAACAGAGATAAAACATATTTTTGATTGAGCAGTTATGAAACACTCTTTTTGTAGAAAATGCAAGTGGAGATTCGGAGCGCTAAGAGGGTAATAGTGGAAAAAGGAATGTCTTCAAATATAAACTACACAGAATCATTCGGTGAAACTTCTTTCTGATCTGTGCATTCAGCTAACAGAGTTAAACCATACTTTTGATTGAGCAGATCTGAACACTCTTTCTGTAGAAAATGCAACTGGACGATTGGAGCTCTAAGAGCTTAGTAGTGGAAAAAGGAATATATTCAAATATAAACTACACAGAAGCATTCTGTGAAACTTCTTTCTGATCTGAGCTTTCAGCTAACAGAGTTAAACCATACTTTTGATTGAGCAGTTTTGAAACACTCTGTCTGTAGAAAATGCAACTGGACATTCGTAGCGCTAAGTGGGTAATAGTGGAAAAAAGAATATGTTCAAATATGAACTACACAGAAGCATTGTATGAAACTTCTTTCTGTTCTGTGCATTCAACTAACAGAGTTGAACCTTACTTTTGATTGAGCCGTTCTGAAACACTCTTTCTGTAGAAACTGCAATTGGACATGCTAAGCGCTAAGAGGCCTACATTGGGAAAAAGAATATCTTCAAATAAAAACTACACAGATGCATTCTGTGAAACTTATTTCTGATCTGTAAATTCAGTTAACAGAGATAAAACATATTTTTGATTGAGCAGTTATGAAACACTCTTTTTGTAGAAAATGCAAGTGGAGATTCGGAGCGCTAAGAGGGTAATAGTGGAAAAAGGAATGTCTTCAAATATAAACTACACAGAATCATTCGGTGAAACTTCTTTCTGATCTGTGCATTCAACTAACAGAGTTAAACCATACTTTTGATTGAGCAGATCTGAACACTCTTTCTGTAGAAAATGCAACTGGACATTTGGAGCGCTAAGAGCGTAGTAGTGGAAAAAGGAATATATTCAAATATAAACTACACAGAAGCATTCTGTGAAACTTCTTTCTGATCTGAGCATTCAGCTAACAGAGTTAAACCATACTTTTGATTGAGCAGTTTTGAAACACTCTGTCTGTAGAAAATACAACTGGACATTCGTAGCGCTATGTGGGTAATAGTGGAAAAAAGAGTATGTTCAAATATGAACTACACAGAAGCATTGTATGAAATTTCTTTCTGTTCTGTGCATTCTACTAACAGAGTTGAACCTTACTTTTGATTGAGCCTTTCTGAAACACTCTTTCTGTAGAAACTGCAATTGGACATTCTGAGCGCTAAGAGGCCTATATTGGGAAAAAGTATGTCTACAAATAAAAGCTACACAGAAGAATTGTGTGAAACTTCTTTCTGTTCTGTTTGTTCAACTAAAAGAGTTGAACCTTAGTTTTGATTGAGCCGTTCTGAAACACTCTTTCTGTAGAAAATGCAAGTGGAGATTCGGAGCGCTAAGAGGGTAATAGTGGAAAAAGGAATGTCTCCAAATATAAACTACACAGAATCATTCTGTGAAACTTCTTTCTGATCTGTGCATTCAGCTAACAGAGTTAAACCATACTTTTGATTGAGCAGATCTGAACACTCTTTCTGTAGAAAATGCAACTGGACATTTGGAGCGCTACGAGAGTAGTAGTGGAAAAAGGAATATATTCAAATATAAACTACACAGAAGCATTCTGTGAAACTTCTTTCTGATCTGAGCATTCAGCTAACAGAGTTAAACCATACTTTTGATTGCGCAGTTCTGAACACTCTTTCTGTAGAAAATGCAAGTGGACATTCGGAGCGCTAAGAGGGTAATAGTGGAGAAAGGAATATATTCAAATATAAACTACACAGTAGCATTCTGTGAAAATTATTTCTGTTGTGTGCATTCAACTAACAGAGTTGAACCTTACTTTTGATTGAGCCATTCTGAAACACTCTTTCTGTAGAAACTGCAATTGGACATGCTAAGCGCTAAGAGGCCTACATTGGGAAAAAGAATATCTTCAAATAAAAACTACACAGATGCATTCTGTGAAACTTATTTCTGATCTGTAAATTCAGTTAACAGAGATAAAATATATTTTTGATTGAGCAGTTATGAAACACTCTTTTTGTAGAAAATGCAAGTGGAGATTCGGAGCGCTAAGAGGGTAATAGTGGAAAAAGGAATGTCTTCAAATATAAACTACACAGAATCATTCGGTGAAACTTCTTTCTGATCTGTGCATTCAGCTAACAGAGTTAAACCATACTTTTGATTGAGCAGATCTGAACACTCTTTCTGTAGAAAATGCAACTGGACGATTGGAGCGCTAAGAGCGTAGTAGTGGAAAAAGGAATATATTCAAATATAAACTACACAGAAGCATTCTGTGAAACTTCTTCCTGATCTGAGCATTCAGCTAACAGAGTTAAACCATACTTTTGATTGAGCAGTTTTGAAACACTCTGTCTGTAGAAAATGCAACTGGACTTTCGTAGCGCTAAGTGGGCAATAGTGGAAAAAAGAATATGTTCAAATATGAACTACACAGAAGCATTGTATGAAACTTCTTTCTGTTCTGTGCATTCAACTAACAGAGTTGAACCTTAGTTTTGATTGAGCCGTTCTGAAACACTCTTTCTGTAGAAACTGCAATTGGACATGCTAAGCGCTAAGAGGCCTACATTGGGAAAAAGAATATCTTCAAATAAAAACTACACAGATGCATTCTGTGAAACTTATTTCTGATCTGTAAATTCAGTTAACAGAGATAAAACATATTTTTGATTGAGCATTTATGAAACACTCTTTTTGTAGAAAATGCAAGTGGAGATTCGGAGCGCTAAGAGGGTAATAGTGGAAAAAGTAATGTCTTCAAATATAAACTACACAGAATCATTCGGTGAAACTTCTTTCTGATCTGTGCATTCAGCTAACAGAGTTAAACCATACTTTTGATTGAGCAGATCTGAACACTCTTTCTGTAGAAAATGCAACTGGACATTTGGAGCGCTAAGAGCGTAGTAGTGGAAAAAGGAATATATTCAAATATAAACTACACAGAAGCATTCTGTGAAACTTCTTTCTGATCTGAGCATTCAGCTAACAGAGTTAAACCATACTTTTGATTGAGCAGTTTTGAAACACTCTGTCTGTAGAAAATACAACTGGACATTCGTAGCGCTAAGTGGGTAATAGTGGAAAAAAGAGTATGTTCAAATATGAACTACACAGAAGCATTGTATGAAACTTCTTTCTGTTCTGTGCATTCTACTAACAGAGTTGAACCTTACTTTTGATTGAGCCTTTCTGAAACACTCTTTCTGTAGAAACTGCAATTGGACATTCTGAGCGCTAAGAGGCCTATATTGGGAAAAAGAATGTCTACAAATAAAAGCTACACAGAAGAATTGTGTGAAACTTCTTTCTGTTCTGTTTGTTCAACTAAAAGAGTTGAACCTTAGTTTTGATTGAGCCGTTCTGAAACACTCTTTCTGTAGAAAATGCAAGTGGAGATTCGGAGCGCTAAGAGGTTAATAGTGGAAAAAGGAATGTCTCCAAATATAAACTACACAGAATCATTCTGTGAAACTTCTTTCTGATCTGTGCATTCAGCTAACAGAGTTAAACCATACTTTTGATTGAGCAGATCTGAACACTCTTTCTGTAGAAAATGTAACTGGACATTTGGAGCGCTAAGAGAGTAGTAGTGGAAAAAGGAATATATTCAAATATAAACTACACAGAAGCATTCTGTGAAACTTCTTTCTGATCTGAGCATTCAGCTAACAGAGTTAAACCATACTTTTGATTGAGCAGTTTTGAAACACTCTGTCTGTAGAAAATGCAACTGGACATTCGTAGCGCTAAGTGGGTAATAGTGGAAAAAAGAATATGTTCAAATATAAACTACACAGAAACATTGTATGAAACTTCTTTCTGTTCTGTGCATTCAACAAACAGAGTTGAACCTTACTTTTGATTGAGCCTTTCTGAAACACTCTTTCTGTAGAAACTGCAATTGGACATTCTGAGCGCTAAGAGGCCTCTATTGGGAAAAATAATATCTTCAAATAAAAACTACACAGAAGCATTGTGTGAAACTTATTTCTGATATGTTCATTAAGCTAACAGAGTTAAACCATACTTTTGATTGCGCAGTTCTGAACACTCTTTCTGTAGAAAATGCAAGTGGACATTCGGAGCGCTAAGAGGGTAATAGTGGAGAAAGGAATATATTCAAATATAAACTACACAGTAGCATTCTGTGAAAATTATTTCTGTTGTGTGCATTCAACTAACAGAGTTGAACCTTACTTTTGATTGAGCCGTTCTGAAACACTCTGTAGAAACTGCAATTGGACATGCTAAGCACTAAGAGGCCTACATTGGGAAAAAGAATATCTTCAAATAAAAACTACACAGATGCATTCAGTGAAACTTATTTCTGATCTGTAAATTCAGTTAACAGAGATAAAACATATTTTTGATTGAGCAGTTATGAAACACTCTTTTTGTAGAAAATGCAAGTGGAGATTCGGAGCGCTAAGAGGGTAATAGTGGAAAAAGGAATGTCTTCAAATATAAACTACACAGAATCATTCGGTGAAACTTCTTTCTGATCTGTGCATTCAGCTAACAGAGTTAAACCATAATTTTGATTGAGCAGATCTGAACACTCTTTCTGTAGAAAATGCAACTGGACGATTGGAGCGCTAAGAGCGTAGTAGTGGAAAAAGGAATATATTCAAATATAAACTACACAGAAACATTCTGTGAAACTTCTTTCTGATCTGAGCATTCAGCTAACAGAGTTAAACCATACTTTTGATTGAGCAGTTTTGAAACACTCTGTCTGTAGGAAATGCAACTGGACATTCGTAGCGCTAAGTGGGCAATAGTGGAAAAAAGAATATGTTCAAATATGAACTACACAGAAGCATTGTATGAAACTTCTTTCTGTTCTGTGCATTCAACTAACAGAGTTGAACCTTACTTTTGATTGAGCCGTTCTGAAACACTCTTTCTGTAGAAACTGCAATTGGACATGCTAAGCGCTAAGAGGCCTACATTGGGAAAAAGAATATCTTCAAATAAAAACTACACAGATGCATTCTGTGAAACTTATTTCTGATCTGTAAATTCAGTTAACAGAGATAAAACATATTTTTGATTGAGCAGTTATGAAACACTCTTTTTGTAGAAAATGCAAGTGGAGATTCGGAGCGCTAAGAGGGTAATAGTGGAAAAAGGAATGTCTTCAAATATAAACTACACAGAATCATTCGGTGAAACTTCTTTCTGATCTGTGCATTCAGCTAACAGAGTTAAACCATACTTTTGATTGAGCAGATCTGAACACTCTTTCTGTAGATAATGCAACTGGACATTTGGAGCGCTAAGAGCGTAGTAGTGGAAAAAGGAATATATTCAAATATAAACTACACAGAAGCATTCTGTGAAACTTCTTTCTGATCTGAGCATTCAGCTAACAGAGTTAAACCATACTTTTGATTGAGCAGTTTTGAAACACTCTGTCTGTAGAAAATACAACTGGACATTCGTAGCGCTAAGTGGGTAATAGTGGAAAAAAGAGTATGTTCAAATATGAACTACACAGAAGCATTGTATGAAATTTCTTTCTGTTCTGTGCATTCTACTAACAGAGTTGAACCTTACTTTTGATTGAGCCTTTCTGAAACACTCTTTCTTTAGAAACTGCAATTGGACATTCTGAGCGCTAAGAGGCCTATATTGGGAAAAAGAATGTCTACAAATAAAAGCTACACAGAAGAATTGTGTGAAACTTCTTTCTGTTCTGTTTGTTCAACTAAAAGAGTTGAACCTTAGTTTTGATTGAGCCGTTCTGAAACACTCTTTCTGTAGAAAATGCAAGTGGAGATTCGGAGCGCTAAGAGGGTAATAGTGGAAAAAGGAATGTCTCCAAATATAAACTACACAGAATCATTCTGTGAAACTTCTTTCTGATCTGTGCATTCAGCTAACAGAGTTAAACCATACTTTTGATTGAGCAGATCTGAACACTATTTCTGTAGAAAATGCAACTGGACATTTGGAGCGCTAAGAGAGTAGTAGTGGAAAAAGGAATATATTCAAATATAAACTACACAGAAGCATTCTGTGAAACTTCTTTCTGATCTGAGCATTCAGCTAACAGAGTTAAACCATACTTTTGATTGAGCAGTTTTGAAACACTCTGTCTGTAGAAAATGCAACTGGACATTCGTAGCGCTAAGTGGGTAATAGTGGAAAAAAGAATATGTTCAAATATAAACTACACAGAAGCATTGTATGAAACTTCTTTCTGTTCTGTGCATTCAACTAACAGAGTTGAACCTTACTTTTGATTGAGCCTTTCTGAAACACTCTTTCTGTAGAAACTGCAATTGGACATTCTGAGCGCTAAGAGGCCTCTATTGGGAAAAATAATATCTTCAAATAAAAACTACACAGAAGCATTGTGTGAAACTTATTTCTGATATGTTCATTAAGCTAACAGAGTTAAACCATACTTTTGATTGCGCAGTTCTGAACACTCTTTCTGTAGAAAATGCAAGTGGACATTCGGAGCGCTAAGAGGGTAATAGTGGAGAAAGGAATATATTCAAATATAAACTACACAGTAGCATTCTGTGAAAATTCTTTCTGTTGTGTGCATTCAACTAACAGAGTTGAACCTTACTTTTGATTGAGCCGTTCTGAAACACTCTTTCTGTAGAAACTGCAATTGGACATGCTAAGCGCTAAGAGGCCTACATTGGGAAAAAGAATATCTTCAAATAAAAACTACACAGATGCATTCTGTGAAACTTATTTCTGATCTGTAAATTCAGTTAACAGAGATAAAACATATTTTTGATTGAGCAGTTATGAAACACTCTTTTTGTAGAAAATGCAAGTGGAGATTCGGAGCGCTAAGAGGGTAATAGTGGAAAAAGGAATGTCTTCAAATATAAACTACACAGAATCATTCGGTGAAACTTCTTTCTGATCTGTGCATTCAGCTAACAGAGTTAAACCATACTTTTGATTGAGCAGATCTGAACACTCTTTCTGTAGAAAATGCAACTGGACGATTGGAGCGCTAAGAGCGTAGTAGTGGAAAAAGGAATATATTCAAATATAAACTACAGAGAAGCATTCTGTGAAACTTCTTTCTGATCTGAGCATTCAGCTAACAGAGTTAAACCATACTTTTGATTGAGCAGTTTTGAAACACTCTGTCTGTAGAAAATGCAACTGGACATTCGTAGCGCTAAGTGGGCAATAGTGGAAAAAAGAATATGTTCAAATATGAACTACACAGAAGCATTGTATGAAACTTCTTTCTGTTCTGTGCATTCAACTAACAGAGTTGAACCTTACTTTTGATTGAGCCGTTCTGAAACACTCTTTCTGTAGAAACTTCAATTGGACATGCTAAGCGCTAAGAGGCCTACATTGGGAAAAAGAATATCTTCAAATAAAAACTACACAGATGCATTCTGTGAAACTTATTTCTGATCTGTAAATTCAGTTAACAGAGATAAAACATATTTTTGATTGAGCATTTATGAAACACTCTTTTTGTAGAAAATGCAAGTGGAGATTCGGAGCGCTAAGAGGGTAATAGTGGAAAAAGGAATGTCTTCAAATATAAACTACACAGAATCATTCGGTGAAACTTCTTTCTGATCTGTGCATTCAGCTAACAGAGTTAAACCATATTTTGATTGAGCAGATCTGAACACTTTTTCTGTAGAAAATGCAACTGGACATTTGGAGCGCTAAGAGCGTAGTAGTGGAAAAAGGAATATATTCAAATATAAACTACACAGAAGCATTCTGTGAAACTTCTTTCTGATCTGAGCATTCAGCTAACAGAGTTAAACCATACTTTTGATTGAGCAGTTTTGAAACACTCTGTCTGTAGAAAATACAACTGGACATTCGTAGCGCTAAGTGGGTAATAGTGGAAAAAAGAGTATGTTCAAATATGAACTACACAGAAGCATTGTATGAAACTTCTTTCTGTTCTGTGCATTCTACTAACAGGGTTGAACCTTACTTTTGATTGAGCCTTTCTGAAACACTCTTTCTGTAGAAACTGCAATTGGACATTCTGAGCGCTAAGAGGCCTATATTGGGAAAAAGAATGTCTACAAATAAAAGCTACACAGAAGAATTGTGTGAAACTTCTTTCTGTTCTGTTTGTTCAACTAAAAGAGTTGAACCTTAGTTTTGATTGAGCCGTTCTGAAACACTCTTTCTGTAGAAAATGCAAGTGGAGATTCGGAGCGCTAAGAGGGTAATAGTGGAAAAAGGAATGTCTCCAAATATAAACTACACAGAATTATTCTGTGAAACTTCTTTCTGATCTGTGCATTCAGCTAACAGAGTTAAACCATACTTTTGATTGAGCAGATCTGAACACTCTTTCTGTAGAAAATGCAACTGGACATTTGGAGCGCTAAGAGAGTAGTAGTGGAAAAAGGAATATATTCAAATATAAACTACACAGAAGCATTCTGTGAAACTTCTTTCTGATCTGAGCATTCAGCTAACAGAGTTAAACCATACTTTTGATTGAGCAGTTTTGAAACACTCTGTCTGTAGAAAATGCAACTGGACATTCGTAGCGCTAAGTGGGTAATAGTGGAAAAAAGAATATGTTCAAATATAAACTACACAGAAGCATTGTATGAAACTTCTTTCTGTTCTGTGCATTCAACTAACAGAGTTGAACCTTACTTTTGATTGAGCCTTTCTGAAACACTCTTTCTGTAGAAACTGCAATTGGACATTCTGAGCGCTAAGAGGCCTCTATTGGGAAAAATAATATCTTCAAATAAAAACTACACAGAAGCATTGTGTGAAACTTATTTCTGATATGTTCATTAAGCTAACAGAGTTAAACCATACTTTTGATTGCGCAGTTCTGAACACTCTTTCTGTAGAAAATGCAAGTGGACATTCGGAGCGCTAAGAGGGTAATAGTGGAGAAAGGAATATATTCAAATATAAACTACACAGTAGCATTCTGTGAAAATTATTTCTGTTGTGTGCATTCAACTAACAGAGTTGAACCTTACTTTTGATTGAGCCGTTCTGAAACACTCTTTCTGTAGAAACTGCAATTGGACATGCTAAGCGCTAAGAGGCCTACATTGGGAAAAAGAATATCTTCAAATAAAAACTACACAGATGCATTCTGTGAAACTTATTTCTGATCTGTAAATTCAGTTAACAGAGATAAAACATATTTTTGATTGAGCAGTTATGAAACACTCTTTTTGTAGAAAATGCAAGTGGAGATTCGGAGCGCTAAGAGGGTAATAGTGGAAAAAGGAATGTCTTCAAATATAAACTACACAGAATCATTCGGTGAAACTTCTTTCTGATCTGTGCATTCAGCTAACAGAGTTAAACCATACTTTTGATTGAGCAGATCTGAACACTCTTTCTGTAGAAAATGCAACTGGACGATTGGAGCGCTAAGAGCGTAGTAGTGGAAAAAGGAATATATTCAAATATAAACTACAGAGAAGCATTCTGTGAAACTTCTTTCTGATCTGAGCATTCAGCTAACAGAGTTAAACCATACTTTTGATTGAGCAGTTTTGAAACACTCTGTCTGTAGAAAATGCAACTGGACATTCGTAGCGCTACGTGGGCAATAGTGGAAAAAAGAATATGTTCAAATATGAACTACACAGAAGCATTGTATGAAACTTCTTTCTGTTCTGTGCATTCAACTAACAGAGTTGAACCTTACTTTTGATTGAGCCGTTCTGAAACACTCTTTCTGTAGAAACTGCAATTGGACATGCTAAGCGCTAAGAGGCCTACATTGGGAAAAAGAATATCTTCAAATAAAAACTACACAGATGCATTCTGTGAAACTTATTTCTGATCTGTAAATTCAGTTAACAGAGATAAAACATATTTTTGATTGAGCATTTATGAAACACTCTTTTTGTAGAAAATGCAAGTGGAGATTCGGAGCGCTAAGAGGGTAATAGTGGAAAAAGGAATGTCTTCAAATATAAACTACACAGAATCATTCGGTGAAACTTCTTTCTGATCTGTGCATTCAGCTAACAGAGTTAAACCATACTTTTGATTGAGCAGATCTGAACACTTTTTCTGTAGAAAATGCAACTGGACATTTGGAGCGCTAAGAGCGTAGTAGTGGAAAAAGGAATATATTCAAATATAAACTACACAGAAGCATTCTGTGAAACTTCTTTCTGATCTGAGCATTCAGCTAACAGAGTTAAACCATACTTTTGATTGAGCAGTTTTGAAACACTCTGTCTGTAGAAAATACAACTGGACATTCGTAGCGCTAAGTGGGTAATAGTGGAAAAAAGAGTATGTTCAAATATGAACTACACAGAAGCATTGTATGAAACTTCTTTCTGTTCTGTGCATTCTACTAACAGAGTTGAACCTTACTTTTGATTGAGCCTTTCTGAAACACTCTTTCTGTAGAAACTGCAATTGGACATTCTGAGCGCTAAGAGGCCTATATTGGGAAAAAGAATGTCTACAAATAAAAGCTACACAGAAGAATTGTGTGAAACTTCTTTCTGTTCTGTTTGTTCAACTAAAAGAGTTGAACCTTAGTTTTGATTGAGCCGTTCTGAAACACTCTTTCTGTAGAAAATGCAAGTGGAGATTCGGAGCGCTAAGAGGTTAATAGTGGAAAAAGGAATGTCTCCAAATATAAACTACACAGAATCATTCTGTGAAACTTCTTTCTGATCTGTGCATTCAGCTAACAGAGTTAAACCATACTTTTGATTGAGCAGATCTGAACACTCTTTCTGTAGAAAATGCAACTGGACATTTGGAGCGCTAAGAGAGTAGTAGTGGAAAAAGGAATATATTCAAATATAAACTACACAGAAGCATTCTGTGAAACTTCTTTCTGATCTGAGCATTCAGCTAACAGAGTTAAACCATACTTTTGATTGAGCAGTTTTGAAACACTCTGTCTGTAGAAAATGCAACTGGACATTCGTAGCGCTAAGTGGGTAATAGTGGAAAAAAGAATATGTTCAAATATAAACTACACAGAAGCATTGTATGAAACTTCTTTCTGTTCTGTGCATTCAACTAACAGAGTTGAACCTTACTTTTGATTGAGCCTTTCTGAAACACTCTTTCTGTAGAAACTGCAATTGGACATTCTGAGCGCTATGAGGCCTCTATTGGGAAAAATAATATCTTCAAATAAAAACTACACAGAAGCATTGTGTGAAACTTATTTCTGATATGTTCATTAAGCTAACAGAGTTAAACCATACTTTTGATTGCGCAGTTCTGAACACTCTTTCTGTAGAAAATGCAAGTGGACATTCGGAGCGCTAAGAGGGTAATAGTGGAGGAAGGAATATATTCAAATATAAACTACACAGTAGCATTCTGTGAAAATTATTTCTGTTGTGTGCATTCAACTAACAGAGTTGAACCTTACTTTTGATTGAGCCGTTCTGAAACACTCTTTCTGTAGAAACTGCAATTGGACATGCTAAGCGCTAACAGGCCTACATTGGGAAAAAGAATATCTTCAAATAAAAACTACACAGATGCATTCTGTGAAACTTATTTCTGATCTGTAAATTCAGTTAACAGAGATAAAACATATTTTTGATTGAGCAGTTATGAAACACTCTTTTTGTAGAAAATGCAAGTGGAGATTCGGAGCGCTAAGAGGGTAATAGTGGAAAAAGGAATGTCTTCAAATATAAACTACACAGAATCATTCGGTGAAACTTCTTTCTGATCTGTGCATTCAGCTAACAGAGTTAAACCATACTTTTGATTGAGCAGATCTGAACACTCTTTCTGTAGAAAATGCAACTGGACGATTGGAGCGCTAAGAGCGTAGTAGTGGAAAAAGGAATATATTCAAATATAAACTACACAGAAGCATTCTGTGAAACTTCTTTCTGATCTGAGCATTCAGCTAACAGAGTTAAACCATACTTTTGATTGAGCAGTTTTGAAACACTCTGTCTGTAGAAAATGCAACTGGACATTCGTAGCGCTACGTGGGCAATAGTGGAAAAAAGAATATGTTCAAATATGAACTACACAGAAGCATTGTATGAAACTTCTTTCTGTTCTGTGCATTCAACTAACAGAGTTGAACCTTACTTTTGATTGAGCCGTTCTGAAACACTCTTTCTGTAGAAACTGCAATTGGACATGCTAAGCGCTAAGAGGCCTACATTGGGAAAAAGAATATCTTCAAATAAAAACTACACAGATGCATTCTGTGAAACTTATTTCTGATCTGTAAATTCAGTTAACAGAGATAAAACATATTTTTGATTGAGCAGTTATGAAACACTCTTTTTGTAGAAAATGCAAGTGGAGATTCGGAGCGCTAAGAGGGTAATAGTGGAAAAAGGAATGTCTTCAAATATAAACTACACAGAATCATTCGGTGAAACTTCTTTCTGATCTGTGCATTCAGCTAACAGAGTTAAACCATACTTTTGATTGAGCAGATCTGAACACTCTTTCTGTAGAAAACGCAACTGGACATTTGGAGCGCTAAGAGCGTAGTAGTGGAAAAAGGAATATATTCAAATATAAACTACACAGAAGCATTCTGTGAAACTTCTTTCTGATCTGAGCATTCAGCTAACAGAGTTAAACCATACTTTTGATTGAGCAGTTTTGAAACACTCTGTCTGTAGAAAATACAACTGGACATTCGTAGCGCTAAGTGGGTAATAGTGGAAAAAAGAGTATGTTCAAATATGAACTACACAGAAGCATTGTATGAAACTTCTTTCTGTTCTGTGCATTCTACTAACAGAGTTGAACCTTACTTTTGATTGAGCCTTTCTGAAACACTCTTTCTGTAGAAACTGCAATTGGACATTCTGAGCGCTAAGAGGCCTATATTGGGAAAAAGAATGTCTACAAATAAAAGCTACACAGAAGAATTGTGTGAAACTTCTTTCTGTTCTGTTTGTTCAACTAAAAGAGTTGAACCTTAGTTTTGATTGAGCCGTTCTGAAACACGCTTTCTGTAGAAAATGCAAGTGGAGATTCGGAGCGCTAAGAGGTTAATAGTGGAAAAAGGAATGTCTCCAAATATAAACTACACAGAATCATTCTGTGAAACTTCTTTCTGATCTGTGCATTCAGCTAACAGAGTTAAACCATACTTTTGATTGAGCAGATCTGAACACTCTTTCTGTAGAAAATGCAACTGGACATTTGGAGCGCTAAGAGAGTAGTAGTGGAAAAAGGAATATATTCAAATATAAACTACACAGAAGCATTCTGTGAAACTTCTTTCTGATCTGAGCATTCAGCTAACAGAGTTAAACCATACTTTTGATTGAGCAGTTTTGAAACACTCTGTCTGTAGAAAATGCAACTGGACATTCGTAGCGCTAAGTGGGTAATAGTGGAAAAAAGAATATGTTCAAATATAAACTACACAGAAGCATTGTATGAAACTTCTTTCTGTTCTGTGCATTCAACTAACAGAGTTGAACCTTACTTTTGATTGAGCCTTTCTGAAACACTCTTTCTGTAGAAACTGCAATTGGACATTCTGAGCGCTAAGAGGCCTCTATTGGGAAAAATAATATCTTCAAATAAAAACTACACAGAAGCATTGTGTGAAACTTATTTCTGATATGTTCATTAAGCTAACAGAGTTAAACCATACTTTTGATTGCGCAGTTCTGAACACTCTTTCTGTAGAAAATGCAAGTGGACATTCGGAGCGCTAAGAGGGTAATAGTGGAGAAAGGAATATATTCAAATATAAACTACACAGTAGCATTCTGTGAAAATTCTTTCTGTTCTGTGCATTCAACTAACAGAGTTGAACCTTACTTTTGATTGAGCCGTTCTGAAACACTCTTTCTGTAGAAACTGCAATTGGACATGCTAAGCGCTAAGAGGCCTACATTGGGAAAAAGAATATCTTCAAATAAAAACTACACAGATGCATTCTGTGAAACATATTTCTGATCTGTAAATTCAGTTAACAGAGATAAAACATATTTTTGATTGAGCAGTTATGAAACACTCTTTTTGTAGAAAATGCAAGTGGAGATTCGGAGCGCTAAGAGGGTAATAGTGGAAAAAGGAATGTCTTCAAATATAAACTACACAGAATCATTCGGTGAAACTTCTTTCTGATCTGTGCATTCAGCTAACAGAGTTAAACCATACTTTTGATTGAGCAGATCTGAACACTCTTTCTGTAGAAAATGCAACTGGACGATTGGAGCGCTAAGAGCGTAGTAGTGGAAAAAGGAATATATTCAAATATAAACTACACAGAAGCATTCTGTGAAACTTCTTTCTGATCTGAGCATTCAGCTAACAGAGTTAAACCATACTTTTGATTGAGCAGTTTTGAAACACTCTGTCTGTAGAAAATGCAACTGGACATTCGTAGCGCTAAGTGGGTAATAGTGGAAAAAAGAATATGTTCAAATATGAACTACACAGAAGCATTGTATGAAACTTCTTTCTGTTCTGTGCATTCAACTAACAGAGTTGAACCTTACTTTTGATTGAGCCGTTCTGAAACACTCTTTCTGTAGAAACTGCAATTGGACATGCTAAGCGCTAAGAGGCCTACATTGGGAAAAAGAATATCTTCAAATAAAAACTACACAGAAGCATTGTGTGAAACTTATTTCTGATCTGTAAATTCAGTTAACAGAGATAAAACATATTTTTGATTGAGCAGTTATGAAACACTCTTTTTGTAGAAAATGCAAGTGGAGATTCGGAGCGCTAAGAGGGTAATAGTGGAAAAAGGAATGTCTTCAAATATAAACTACACAGAATCATTCGGTGAAACTTCTTTCTGATCTGTGCATTCAGCTAACAGAGTTAAACCATACTTTTGATTGAGCAGATCTGAACACTCTTTCTGTAGAAAATGCAACTGGACATTTGGAGCGCTAAGAGCGTAGTAGTGGAAAAAGGAATATATTCAAATATAAACTACACAGAAGCATTCTGTGAAACTACTTTCTGATCTGAGCATTCAGCTAACAGAGTTAAACCATACTTTTGATTGAGCAGTTTTGAAACACTCTGTCTGTAGAAAATACAACTGGACATTCGTAGCGCTAAGTGGGTAATAGTGGAAAAAAGAATATGTTCAAATATGAACTACACAGAAGCATTGTATGAAACTTCTTTCTGTTCTGTGCATTCTACTAACAGAGTTGAACCTTACTTTTGATTGAGCCTTTCTGAAACACTCTTTCTGTAGAAACTGCAATTGGACATTCTGAGCGCTAAGAGGCCTATATTGGGAAAAAGAATGTCTACAAATAAAAGCTACACAGAAGAATTGTGTGAAACTTGTTTCTGTTCTGTTTGTTCAACTAAAAGAGTTGAACCTTAGTTTTGATTGAGCCGTTCTGAAACACTCTTTCTGTAGAAAATGCAAGTGGAGATTCGGAGCGCTAATAGGGTAATAGTGGAAAAAGGAATGTCTCCAAATATAAACTACACAGAATCATTCTGTGAAACTTCTTTCTGATCTGTGCATTCAGCTAACAGAGTTAAACCATACTTTTGATTGAGCAGATCTGAACACTCTTTCTGTAGAAAATGCAACTGGACATTTGGAGCGCTAAGAGAGTAGTAGTGGAAAAAGGAATATATTCAAATATAAACTACACAGAAGCATTCTGTGAAACTTCTTTCTGATCTGAGCATTCAGCTAACAGAGTTAAACCATACTTTTGATTGAGCAGTTTTGAAACACTCTGTCTGTAGAAAATGCAACTGGACATTCGTAGCGCTAAGTGGGTAATAGTGGAAAAAAGAATATGTTCAAATATAAACTACACAGAAGCATTGTATGAAACTTCTTTCTGTTCTGTGCATTCAACTAACAGAGTTGAACCTTACTTTTGATTGAGCCTTTCTGAAACACTCTTTCTGTAGAAACTGCAATTGGACATTCTGAGCGCTATGAGGCCTCTATTGGGAAAAAAAATATCTTCAAATAAAAACTACACAGAAGCATTGTGTGAAACTTATTTCTGATATGTTCATTAAGCTAACAGAGTTAAACCATACTTTTGATTGCGCAGTTCTGAACACTCTTTCTGTAGAAAATGCAAGTGGACATTCGGAGCGCTAAGAGGGTAATAGTGGAGGAAGGAATATATTCAAATATAAACTACACAGTAGCATTCTGTGAAAATTATTTCTGTTGTGTGCATTCAACTAACAGATTTGAACCTTACTTTTGATTGAGCCGTTCTGAAACACTCTTTCTGTAGAAACTGCAATTGGAGATGCTAAGCGCTAAGAGGCCTACATTGGGAAAAAGAATATCTTCAAATAAAAACTACACAGATGCATTCTGTGAAACTTATTTCTGATCTGTAAATTCAGTTAACAGAGATAAAACATATTTTTGATTGAGCAGTTATGAAACACTCTTTTTCTAGAAAATGCAAGTGGAGATTCAGAGCGCTAAGAGGGTAATAGTGGAAAAAGGAATGTCTTCAAATATAAACTACACAGAATCATTCGGTGAAACTTCTTTCTGATCTTTGCATTCAGCTAACAGAGTTAAACCATACTTTTGATTGAGCAGATCTGAACACTCTTTCTGTAGAAAATGCAACTGGACGATTGGAGCGCTAAGAGCGTAGTAGTGGAAAAAGGAATATATTCAAATATAAACTACACAGAAGCATTCTGTGAAACTTCTTTCTGATCTGAGCATTCAGCTAACAGAGTTAAACCATACTTTTGATTGAGCAGTTTTGAAACACTCTGTCTGTAGAAAATGCAACTGGACATTCGTAGCGCTACGTGGGCAATAGTGGAAAAAAGAATATGTTCAAATATGAACTACACAGAAGCATTGTATGAAACTTCTTTCTGTTCTGTGCATTCAACTAACAGAGTTGAACCTTACTTTTGATTGAGCCGTTCTGAAACACTCTTTCTGTAGAAACTGCAATTGGACATGCTAAGCGCTAAGAGGCCTACATTGGGAAAAAGAATATCTTCAAATAAAAACTACACAGATGCATTCTGTGAAACTTATTTCTGATCTGTAAATTCAGTTAACAGAGATAAAACATATTTTTGATTGAGCAGTTATGAAACACTCTTTTTGTAGAAAATGCAAGTGGAGATTCGGAGCGCTAAGAGGGTAATAGTGGAAAAAGGAATGTCTTCAAATATAAACTACACAGAATCATTCGGTGAAACTTCTTTCTGATCTGTGCATTCAGCTAACAGAGTTAAACCATACTTTTGATTGAGCAGATCTGAACACTCTTTCTGTAGAAAATGCAACTGGACATTTGGAGCGCTAAGAGCGTAGTAGTGGAAAAAGGAATATATTCAAATATAAACTACACAGAAGCATTCTGTGAAACTTCTTTCTGATCTGAGCATTCAGCTAACAGAGTTAAACCATACTTTTGATTGAGCAGTTTTTAAACACTCTGTCTGTAGAAAATACAACTGGACATTCGTAGCGCTAAGTGGGTAATAGTGGAAAAAAGAGTTTGTTCAAATATGAACTACACAGAAGCATTGTATGAAACTTCTTTCTGTTCTGTGCATTCTACTAACAGAGTTGAACCTTACTTTTGATTGAGCCTTTCTGAAACACTCTTTCTGTAGAAACTGCAATTGGACATTCTGAGCGCTAAGAGGCCTATATTGGGAAAAAGAATGTCTACAAATAAAAGCTACACAGAAGAATTGTGTGAAACTTCTTTCTGTTCTGTTTGTTCAACTAAAAGAGTTGAACCTTAGTTTTGATTGAGCCGTTCTGAAACACGCTTTCTGTAGAAAATGCAAGTGGAGATTCGGAGCGCTAAGAGGTTAATAGTGGAAAAAGGAATGTCTCCAAATATAAACTACACAGAATCATTCTGTGAAACTTCTTTCTGATCTGTGCATTCAGCTAACAGAGTTAAACCATACTTTTGATTGAGCAGATCTGAACACTCTTTCTGTAGAAAATGCAACTGGACATTTGGAGCGCTAAGAGAGTAGTAGTGGAAAAAGGAATATATTCAAATATAAACTACACAGAAGCATTCTGTGAAACTTCTTTCTGATCTGAGCATTCAGCTAACAGAGTTAAACCATACTTTTGATTGAGCAGTTTTGAAACACTCTGTCTGTAGAAAATGCAACTGGACATTCGTAGCGCTAAGTGGGTAATAGTGGAAAAAAGAATATGTTCAAATATAAACTACACAGAAGCATTGTATGAAACTTCTTTCTGTTCTGTGCATTCAACTAACAGAGTTGAACCTTACTTTTGATTGAGCCTTTCTGAAACACTCTTTCTGTAGAAACTGCAATTGGACATTCTGAGCGCTATGAGGCCTCTATTGGGAAAAATAATATCTTCAAATAAAAACTACACAGAAGTATTGTGTGAAACTTATTTCTGATATGTTCATTAAGCTAACAGAGTTAAACCATACTTTTGATTGCGCAGTTCTGAACACTCTTTCTGTAGAAAATGCAAGTGGACATTCGGAGCGCTAAGAGGGTAATAGTGGAGGAAGGAATATATTCAAATATAAACTACACAGTAGCATTCTGTGAAAATTATTTCTGTTGTGTGCATTCAACTAACAGAGTTGAACCTTACTTTTGATTGAGCCGTTCTGAAACACTCTTTCTGTAGAAACTGCAATTGGACATGCTAAGCGCTAAGAGGCCTACATTGGGAAAAAGAATATCTTCAAATAAAAACTACACAGATGCATTCTGTGAAACTTATTTCTGATCTGTAAATTCAGTTAACAGAGATAAAACATATTTTTGATTGAGCAGTTATGAAACACTCTTTTTGTAGAAAATGCAAGTGGAGATTCGGAGCGCTAAGTGGGTAATAGTGGAAAAAGGAATGTCTTCAAATATAAACTACACAGAATCATTCGGTGAAACTTCTTTCTGATCTGTGCATTCAGCTAACAGAGTTAAACCATACTTTTGATTGAGCAGATCTGAACACTCTTTCTGTTGAAAATGCAAATGGACATTTGGAGCGCTAAGAGCGTAGTAGTGGAAAAAGTAATATATTCAAATATAAACTACACAGAAGCATTCTGTGAAACTTCTTTCTGATCTGAGCATACAGCTAACAGAGTTAAACCATACTTTTGATTGAGCAGTTTTGAAACACTCTGTCTGTAGGAAATGCAACTGGACATTCGTAGCGCTAAGTGGGTAATAGTGGAAAAAAGAATATGTTCAAATATAAACTACACAGAAGCATTGTATGAAACTTCTTTCTGTTCTGTGCATTCAACTAACAGTGTTGAACCTTACTTTTGATTGAGCCTTTCTGAAACACTCTTTCTGTAGAAACTGCAATTGGACATTCTGAGCGCTAAGAGGCCTATATTGGGAAAAAGAATGTCTACAAATAAAAACTACACAGAAGAATTGTGTGAAACTTCTTTCTGTTCTGTTTGTTCAACTAAAAGAGTTGAACCTTAGTTTTGATTGAGCCGTTCTGAAACACTCTTTCTGTAGAAAATGCAAGTGGAGATTCGGAGCGCTAAGTGGGTAATAGTGGAAAAAGGAATGTCTCCAAATATAAACTACACAGAATCATTCTGTGAAACTTCTTTCTGATCTGTGCATTCAGCTAACAGAGTTAAACCATACTTTTGATTGAGCAGATCTGAACACTCTTTCTGTAGAAAATGCAACTGGACATTTGGAGCGCTAAGAGAGTAGTAGTGGAAAAAGGAATATATTCAAATATAAACTACACAGAAGCATTCTGTGAAACTTCTTTCTGATCTGAGCATTCAGCTAACAGAGTTAAACCATACTTTTGATTGAGCAGTTTTGAAACACTCTGTCTGTAGAAAATGCAACTGGACATTCGTAGCGCTAAGTGGGTAATAGTGGAAAAAAGAATATGTTCAAATATAAACTACACAGAAGCATTGTATGAAACTTCTTTCTGTTCTGTGCATTCAACTAACAGAGTTGAACCTTAATTTTGATTGAGCCGTTCTGAAACACTCTTTCTGTAGAAACTGCAATTGGACATTCTGAGAGTTAAGAGGCCTATATTGGGAAAAAGAATGTCTACAAATAAAAACTACACAGAAGAATTGTGTGAAACTTCTTTCTGTTCTGTTTGTTCAACTAAAAGTGTTGAACCTTAGTTTTGATTGAGCCGTTCTGAAACACTCTTTATGTAGAAAATGCAAGTGGAGATTCGGAGCGCTAAGAGGGTAATAGTGGAAAAAGGAATGTCTCCAAATATAAACTACACAGAATCATTCTGTGAAACTTCTTTCTGATCTGTGCATTCAGCTAACAGACTTAAAACATACTTTTGATTGAGCAGATCTGAACACTCTTTCTGTAGAAAATGCAACTGGACATTTGGAGCGCTAAGAGAGTAGTAGTGGAAAAAGGAATATATTCAAATATAAACTACACAGAAGCATTCTGTGAAACTTCTTTCTGATCTGAGCATTCAGCTAACAGAGTAAAACCATACTTTTGATTGAGCAGTTTTGAAACACTCTGTCTGTAGAAAATGCAACTGGACATTCGTAGCGCTAAGTGGGTAATAGTGGAAAAAAGAATATGTTCAAATATAAACTACACAGAAGCATTGTATGAAACTTCTTTCTGTTCTGTGCATTCAAATAACAGAGTTGAACCTTACTTTTGATTGAGCCTTTCTGAAACACTCTTTCTGTAGAAACTGCAATTGGACATTCTGAGCGCTAAGAGGCCTCTATTGGGAAAAAGAATATCTTCAAATAAAAACTACACAGAAGCATTGTGTGAAACTTATTTCTGATATGTTCATTAAGCTAACAGAGTTAAACCATACTTTTGATTGCGCAGTTCTGAACACTCTTTCTGTAGAAAATGCAAGTGGACATTCGGAGCGCTAAGAGGGTAATAGTGGAAAAAGGAATATATTCAAATATAAACTACACAGTAGCATTCTGTGAAAATTCTTTCTGTTCTGTGCATTCAACTAACAGAGTTGAACCTTACTTTTGATTGAGCCGTTCTGAAACACTCTTTCTGTAGAAACTGCAATTGGACATGCTAAGCGCTAAGAGGCCTACATTGGGAAAAAGAATATCTTCAAATAAAAACTACACAGATGCATTCTGTGAAACTTATTTCTGATCTGTAATTTCAGTTAACAGCGGAAAAACATATTTTTGATTGAGCAGTTATGAAACACTCTTTTTGTAGAAAATGCAAGTGGAGATTCAGAGCGCTAAGAGGGTAATAGTGGAAAAAGGAATGTCTTCAAATATAAACTACACAGAATCATTCGGTGAAACTTCTTTCTGATCTGTGCATTCAGCTAACAGAGTTAAACCATACTTTTGATTGAGCAGATCTGAACACTCTTTCTGTAGAAAATGCAACTGGACATTTGGAGCGCTAAGAGCGTAGTAGTGGAAAAAGTAATATATTCAAATATAAACTACACAGAAGCATTCTGTGAAACTTCTTTCTTATCTGAGCATTCAGCTAACAGAGTTAAACCATACTTTTGATTGAGCAGTTTTGAAACACTCTGTCTGTAGAAAATGCAACTGGACATTCGTAGCGCTAAGTGCGTAATAGTGGAAAAAAGAATATGTTCAAATATAAACTACACAGAATCATTGAATGAAACTTCTTTCTGTTCTGTGCATTCAACTAACAGAGTTGAACCTTACTTTTGATTGAGCCGTTCTGAAACACTCTTTCTGTAGAAACTGCAATTGGACATTCTGAGCGCTAAGAGGCCTATATGGGGAAAAAGAGTGCATACAAATAAAAACTACACAGAAGAATTGTGTGAAACTTCTTTCTGTTCTGTTTGTTCAACTAAAAGAGTTGAACCTTAGTTTTGATTGAGCCGTTCTGAAACACTCTTTCTGTAGAAAATGCAAGTGGAGATTCGGAGCGCTAAGAGGGTAATAGTGGAAAAAGGAATGTCTCCAAATATAAACTACACAGAATCATTCTGTGAAACTTCTTTCTGATCTGTGCATTCAGCTAACAGAGTTAAAACATACTTTTGATTGAGCAGATCTGAACACTCTTTCTGTAGAAAATGCAACTGGACATTTGGAGCGCTAAGAGAGTAGTAGTGGAAAAAGGAATATATTCAAATATAAACTAGACAGAAGCATTCTGTGAAACTTCTTTCTGATCTGAGCATTCAGCTAACAGAGTTAAACCATACTTTTGATTGAGCAGTTTTGAAACACTCTGTCTGTAGAAAATGCAACTGGACATTCGTAGCGCTAAGTGGGTAATAGTGGAAAAAAGAATATGTTCAAATATAAACTACACAGAAGCATTGTATGAAACTTCTTTCTGTTCTGTGCATTCAACTAACAGAGTTGAAACTTAATTTTGATTGAGCCTTTCTGAAACACTCTTTCTGTAGAAACTGCAATTGGACATTCTGAGCGCTAAGAGGCCTCTATTGGGAAAAATAATATCTTCAAATAAAAACTACACAGAAGCATTGTGTGAAACTTATTTCTGATATGTTCATTAAGCTAACAGAGTTAAACCATACTTTTGATTGCGCAGTTCTGAACACTCTTTCTGTAGAAAATGCAAGTGGACATTCGGAGCGCTAAGAGGGTAATAGTGGAAAAAGGAATATATTCAAATATAAACTACACAGTAGCATTCTGTGAAAATTCTTTCTGTTCTGTGCATTCAACTAACAGAGTTGAACCTTACTTTTGATTGAGCCGTTCTGAAACACTCTTTCTGTAGAAACTTCAATTGGACATTCTGAGCGTTAAGAGGCCTATATTGGGAAAAAGATTGTCTACAAATAAAAACTACACAGAAGAATTGTGTGAAACTTCTTTCTGTTCTGTTTGTTCAACTAAAAGAGTTGAACCTTAGTTTTGATTGAGCCGTTCTGAAACACTCTTTCTGTAGAAAATGCAAGTGGAGATTCGGAGCGCTAAGAGGGTAATAGTGGAAAAACGAATGTCTTCAAATATAAACTACACAGAATCATTCGGTGAAACTTCTTTCTGATCTGTGCATTCAGCTAACAGAGTTAAACCATACTTTTGATTGAGCAGATCTGAACACTCTTTCTGTAGAAAATGCAACTGGACATTTGGAGCGCTAAGAGCGTAGTAGTGGAAAAAGGAATATATTCAAATATAAACTACACAGAAGCATTCTGTGAAACTTCTTTCTGATCTGAGCATTCAGCTAACAGAGTTAAACCATACTTTTGATTGAGCAGTTTTGAAACACTCTGTCTGTAGAAAATGCAACTGGACATTCGTAGCGCTAAGTGGGTAATAGTGGAAAAAAGAATATGTGCAAATATAAACTACACAGAAGCATTGAATGAAACTTCTTTCTGTTCTGTGCATTCAACTAACAGAGTTGAACCTTACTTTTGATTGAGCCTTTCTGAAACACTCTTTCTGTAGAAACTGCAATTGGACATTCTGAGCGCTAAGAGGCCTATATGGGGAAAAAGAATGTCTACAAATAAAAACTACACAGAAGAATTGTGTGAAACTTCTTTCTGTTCTGTTTGTTCAACTAAAAGAGTTGAACCTTAGTTTTGATTGAGCCGTTCTGAAACACTCTTTCTGTAGAAAATGCAAGTGGAGATTCGGAGCGCTAAGAGGGTAATAGTGGAAAAAGGAATGTCTCCAAATATAAACTACACAGAATCATTCTGTGAAACTTCTTTCTGATCTGTGCATTCAGCTAACAGAGTTAAACCATACTTTTGATTGAGCAGATCTGAACACTCTTTCTGTAGAAAATGCAACTGGACATTTGGAGCGCTAAGAGAGTAGTAGTGGAAAAAGGAATATATTCAAATATAAACTACACAGAAGCATTCTGTGAAACTTCTTTCTGATCTGAGCATTCAGCTAACGTAGTTAAACCATACTTTTATTGAGCAGTTTTGAAACACTCTGTCTGTAGAAAATGCAACTGGACATTCGTAGCGCTAAGTGGGTAATAGTGGAAAAATATATGTTCAAATATAAACTACACAGAAGCATTGTATGAAACTTCTTTCTGTTCTGTGCATTCAACTAACAGAGTTGAACCTTACTTTTGATTGAGCCTTTCTGAAACACTCTTTCTGTAGAAACTGCAATTGGACATTCTGAGCGCTAAGAGGCCTATATTGGGAAAAATAATATCTTCAAATAAAAACTACACAGAAGCATTGTGTGAAACTTATTTCTGATATGTTCATTAAGCTAACAGAGTTAAACCATACTTTTGATTGCGCAGTTCTGAACACTCTTTCTGTAGAAAATGCAAGTGGACATTCGGAGCGCTAAGAGGGTAATAGTGGAAAAAGGAATATATTCAAATATAAACTACACAGTAGCATTCTGTGAAAATTCTTTCTGTTCTGTGCATTCAACTAACAGAGTTGAACCTTACTTTTGATTGAGCCGTTCTGAAACACTCTTTCTGTAGAAACTGCAATTGGACATGCTAAGCGCTAAGAGGCCTACATTGGGAAAAAGAATATCTTCAAATAAAAACTACACAGATGCATTCTGTGAAACTTATTTCTGATCTGTAATTTCAGTTAACAGTGGAAAAACATATTTTTGATTGAGCAGTTATGAAACACTCTTTTTGTAGAAAATGCAAGTGGAGATTCAGAGCGCTAAGAGGGTAATAGTGGAAAAAGGAATGTCTTCAAATATAAACTACACAGAATCATTCGGTGAAACTTCTTTCTGATCTGTGCATTCAGCTAACAGAGTTAAACCATACTTTTGATTGAGCAGATCTGAACACTCTTTCTGTAGAAAATGCAACTGGACATTTGGAGCGCTAAGAGCGTAGTAGTGGAAAAAGTAATATATTCAAATATAAACTACACAGAAGCATTCTGTGAAACTTCTTTCTTATCTGAGCATTCATCTAACAGAGTTAAACCATACTTTTGATTGAGCAGTTTTGAAACACTCTGTCTGTAGAAAATGCAACTGGACATTCGTAGCGCTAAGTGCGTAATAGTGGAAAAAAGAATATGTTCAAATATAAACTACACAGAATCATTGAATGAAACTTCTTTCTGTTCTGTGCATTCAACTAACAGAGTTGAACCTTACTTTTGATTGAGCCGTTCTGAAACACTCTTTCTGTAGAAACTGCAATTGGACATTCTGAGCGCTAAGAGGCCTATATGGGGAAAAAGAGTGCATACAAATAAAAACTACACAGAAGAATTGTGTGAAACTTCTTTCTGTTCTGTTTGTTCAACTAAAAGAGTTGAACCTTAGTTTTGATTGAGCCGTTCTGAAACACTCTTTCTGTAGAAAATGCAAGTGGAGATTCGGAGCGCTAAGAGGGTAATAGTGGAAAAAGGAATGTCTCCAAATATAAACTACACAGAATCATTCTGTGAAACTTCTTTCTGATCTGTGCATTCAGCTAACAGAGTTAAAACATACTTTTGATTGAGCAGATCTGAACACTCTTTCTGTAGAAAATGCAACTGGACATTTGGAGCGCTAAGAGAGTAGTAGTGGAAAAAGGAATATATTCAAATATAAACTACACAGAAGCATTCTGTGAAACTTCTTTCTGATCTGAGCATTCAGCTAACAGAGTTAAACCATACTTTTGATTGAGCAGTTTTGAAACACTCTGTCTGTAGAAAATGCAACTGGACATTCGTAGCGCTAAGTGGGTAATAGTGGAAAAAAGAATATGTTCAAATATAAACTACACAGAAGCATTGTATGAAACTTCTTTCTGTTCTGTGCATTCAACTAACAGAGTTGAAACTTAATTTTGATTGAGCCTTTCTGAAACACTCTTTCTGTAGAAACTGCAATTGGACATTCTGAGCGCTAAGAGGCCTCTATTGGGAAAAATAATATCTTCAAATAAAAACTACACAGAAGCATTGTGTGAAACTTATTTCTGATATGTTCATTAAGCTAACAGAGTTAAACCATACTTTTGATTGCGCAGTTCTGAACACTCTTTCTGTAGAAAATGCAAGTGGACATTCGGAGCGCTAAGAGGGTAATAGTGGAAAAAGGAATATATTCAAATATAAACTACACAGTAGCATTCTGTGAAAATTCTTTCTGTTCTGTGCATTCAACTAACAGAGTTGAACCTTACTTTTGATTGAGCCGTTCTGAAACACTCTTTCTGTAGAAACTTCAATTGGACATTCTGAGCGTTAAGAGGCCTATATTGGGAAAAAGATTGTCTACAAATAAAAACTACACAGAAGAATTGTGTGAAACTTCTTTCTGTTCTGTTTGTTCAACTAAAAGAGTTGAACCTTAGTTTTGATTGAGCCGTTCTGAAACACTCTTTCTGTAGAAAATGCAAGTGGAGATTCGGAGCGCTAAGAGGGTAATAGTGGAAAAACGAATGTCTTCAAATATAAACTACACAGAATCATTCGGTGAAACTTCTTTCTGATCTGTGCATTCAGCTAACAGAGTTAAACCATACTTTTGATTGAGCAGATCTGAACACTCTTTCTGTAGAAAATGCAACTGGACATTTGGAGCGCTAAGAGCGTAGTAGTGGAAAAAGGAATATATTCAAATATAAACTACACAGAAGCATTCTGTGAAACTTCTTTCTGATCTGAGCATTCAGCTAACAGAGTTAAACCATACTTTTGATTGAGCAGTTTTGAAACACTCTGTCTGTAGAAAATGCAACTGGACATTCGTAGCGCTAAGTGGGTAATAGTGGAAAAAAGAATATGTGCAAATATAAACTACACAGAAGCATTGAATGAAACTTCTTTCTGTTCTGTGCATTCAACTAACAGAGTTGAACCTTACTTTTGATTGAGCCTTTCTGAAACACTCTTTCTGTAGAAACTGCAATTGGACATTCTGAGCGCTAAGAGGCCTATATGGGGAAAAAGAATGTCTACAAATAAAAACTACACAGAAGAATTGTGTGAAACTTCTTTCTGTTCTGTTTGTTCAACTAAAAGAGTTGAACCTTAGTTTTGATTGAGCCGTTCTGAAACACTCTTTCTGTAGAAAATGCAAGTGGAGATTCGGAGCGCTAAGAGGGTAATAGTGGAAAAAGGAATGTCTCCAAATATAAACTACACAGAATCATTCTGTGAAACTTCTTTCTGATCTGTGCATTCAGCTAACAGAGTTAAACCATACTTTTGATTGAGCAGATCTGAACACTCTTTCTGTAGAAAATGCAACTGGACATTTGGAGCGCTAAGAGAGTAGTAGTGGAAAAAGGAATATATTCAAATATAAACTACACAGAAGCATTCTGTGAAACTTCTTTCTGATCTGAGCATTCAGCTAACGTAGTTAAACCATACTTTTATTGAGCAGTTTTGAAACACTCTGTCTGTAGAAAATGCAACTGGACATTCGTAGCGCTAAGTGGGTAATAGTGGAAAAATATATGTTCAAATATAAACTACACAGAAGCATTGTATGAAACTTCTTTCTGTTCTGTGCATTCAACTAACAGAGTTGAACCTTACTTTTGATTGAGCCTTTCTGAAACACTCTTTCTGTAGAAACTGCAATTGGACATTCTGAGCGCTAAGAGGCCTATATTGGGAAAAATAATATCTTCAAATAAAAACTACACAGAAGCATTGTGTGAAACTTATTTCTGATATGTTCATTAAGCTAACAGAGTTAAACCATACTTTTGATTGCGCAGTTCTGAACACTCTTTCTGTAGAAAATGCAAGTGGACATTCGGAGCGCTAAGAGGGTAATAGTGGAAAAAGGAATATATTCAAATATAAACTACACAGTAGCATTCTGTGAAAATTCTTTCTGTTCTGTGCATTCAACTAACAGAGTTGAACCTTACTTTTGATTGAGCCGTTCTGAAACACTCTTTCTGTAGAAACTGCAATTGGACATTCTGAGGGTTAAGAGGCCTATATTGGGAAAATGAATGTCTACAAATAAAAACTACACAGAAGAATTGTGTGAAACTTCCTTCTGTTCTGTTTGTTCAACTAAAAGAGTTGAACCTTAGTTTTGATTGAGCCGTTCTGAAACACTCTTTCTGTAGAAAATGCAAGTGGAGATTCGGAGCGCTAAGAGGGTAATAGTGGAAAAAGGAATGTCTTCAAATATAAACTACACAGAATCATTCGGTGAAACTTCTTTCTGATCTGTGCATTCAGCTAACAGAGTTAAACCATACTTTTGATTGAGCAGATCTGAACACTCTTTCTGTAGAAAATGCAACTGGACATTTGGAGCGCTAAGAGCGTAGTAGTGGAAAAAGGAATATATTCAAATATAAACTACACAGAAGCATTCTGTGAAACTTCTTTCTGATCTGAGCATTCAGCTAACAGAGTTAAACCATACTTTTGATTGAGCAGTTTTGAAACACTCTGTCTGTAGAAAATGCAACTGGACATTCGTAGCGCTAAGTGGGTAATAGTGGAAAAAAGAATATGTTCAAATATAAACTACACAGAAGCATTGTATGAAACTTCTTTCTGTTCTGTGCATTCAACTAACAGAGTTGAACCTTACTTTTGATTGAGCCTTTCTGAAACACTCTTTCTGTAGAAACTGCAATTGGACATTCTGAGCGCTAAGAGGCCTATATTGGGCAAAGAATGTCTACAAATAAAAACTACACAGAAGAATTGTGTGAAACTTCTTTCTGTTCTGTTTGTTCAACTAAAAGAGTTGAACCTTAGTTTTGATTGAGCCGTTCTGAAACACTCTTTCTGTAGAAAATGCAAGTGGAGATTCGGAGCGCTAAGTGGGTAATAGTGGAAAAAGGAATGTCTCCAAATATAAACTACACAGAATCATTCTGTGAAACTTCTTTCTGATCTGTGCATTCAGCTAACAGAGTTAAACCATACTTTTGATTGAGCAGATCTGAACACTCTTTCTGTAGAAAATGCAACTGGACATTTGGAGCGCTAAGAGAGTAGTAGTGGAAAAAGGAATATATTCAAATATAAACTACACAGAATCATTCTGTGAAACTTCTTTCTGATCTGAGCATTCAGCTAACAGAGTTAAACCATACTTTTGATTGAGCAGTTTTGAAACACTCTGTCTGTAGAAAATGCAACTGGACATTCGTAGCGCTAAGTGGGTAATAGTGGAAAAAAGAATATGTTCAAATATAAACTACACAGAAGCATTGTATGAAACTTCTTTCTGTTCTGTGCATTCAAGTAACAGAGTTGAACCTTACTTTTGATTGAGCCGTTCTGAAACACTCTTTCTGTAGAAACTGCAATTGGACATTCTGAGAGCTAAGAGGCCTATATTGGGAAAAAGAATGTCTACAAATAAAAACTACACAGAAGAATTGTGTGAAACTTCTTTCTGTTCTGTTTGTTCAACTAAAAGAGTTGAACCTTAGTTTTGATTGAGCCGTTCTGAAACACTCTTTATGTAGAAAATGCAAGTGGAGATTCGGAGCGCTAAGAGGTTAATAGTGGAAAAAGGAATGTCTCCAAATATAAACTACACAGAATCATTCTGTGAAACTTCTTTCTGATCTGTGCATTCAGCTAACAGACTTAAACCATACTTTTGATTGAGCAGATCTGAACACTCTTTCTGTAGAAAATGCAACTGGACATTTGGAGCGCTAAGAGAGTAGTAGTGGAAAAAGGAATATATTCAAATATAAACTACACAGAAGCATTCTGTGAAACTTCTTTCTGATCTGAGCATTCAGCTAACAGAGTTAAACCATACTTTTGATTGAGCAGTTTTGAAACACTCTGTCTGTAGAAAATGCAACTGGACATTCGTAGCGCTAAGTGGGTAATAGTGGAAAAAAGAATATGTTCAAATATAAACTACACAGAAGCATTGTATGAAACTTCTTTCTGTTCTGTGCATTCAACTAACAGAGTTGAACCTTACATTTGATTGAGCCTTTCTGAAACACTCTTTCTGTAGAAACTGCAATTGGACATTCTGAGCGCTAAGAGGCCTCTATTGGGAAAAATAATATCTTCAAATAAAAACTACACAGAAGCATTGTGTGAAACTTATTTCTGATATGTTCATTAAGCTAACAGAGTTAAACCATACTTTTGATTGCGCAGTTCTGAACA
The DNA here is from genome assembly GCF_028878055.3 of Symphalangus syndactylus. Classification (NCBI taxonomy): domain Eukaryota; kingdom Metazoa; phylum Chordata; class Mammalia; order Primates; family Hylobatidae; genus Symphalangus; species Symphalangus syndactylus. Next base: position 3,530,402 of record NC_072445.2, on the reverse strand, counting down.
CTCTTTCTGTAGAAAATGCAAGTGGACATTCGGAGCGCTAAGAGGGTAATAGTGGAAAAATGAATATATTCAAATATAAACTACACAGTAGCATTCTGTGAAAATTCTTTCTGTTCTGTGCATTCAACTAACAGAGTTGAACCTTACTTTTGATTGAGCCGTTCTGAAACACTCTTTCTGTAGAAACTGCAATTGGACATGCTAAGCGCTAAGAGGCCTACATTGGGAAAAAGAATATCTTCAAATAAAAACTACACAGATGCATTCTGTGAAACTTATTTCTGATCTGTAATTTCAGTTAACAGAGAAAAAACATATTTTTGATTGAGCAGTTATGAAACACTCTTTTTGTAGAAAATGCAAGTGGAGATTCGGAGCGCTAAGAGGGTAATAGTGGAAAAAGGAATGTCTTCAAATATAAACTACACAGAATCATTCGGTGAAACTTCTTTCTGATCTGTGCATTCAGCTAACAGAGTTAAACCATACTTTTGATTGAGCAGATCTGAACACTCTTTCTGTAGAAAATGCAACTGGACATTTGGAGCGCTAAGAGCGTAGTAGTGGAAAAAGTAATATATTCAAATATAAACTACACAGAAGCATTCTGTGAAACTTCTTTCTGATCTGAGCATTCAGCTAACAGAGTTAAACCATACTTTTGATTGAGCAGTTTTGAAACACTCTGTCTGTAGAAAATGCAACTGGGCATTCGTAGCGCTAAGTGGGTAATAGTGGAAAAAAGAATATGTTCAAATATAAACTACACAGAAGCATTGTATGAAACTTCTTTCTGTTCTGTGCATTCAACTAACAGAGTTGAACCTTACTTTTGATTGAGCCTTTCTGAAACACTCTTTCTGTAGAAACTGCAATTGGACATTCTGAGTGCTAAGAGGCCTCTATTGGGAAAAATAATATCTTCAAATAAAAACTACACAGAAGCATTGTGTGAAACTTATTTCTGATATGTTCATTAAGCTAACAGAGTTAAACCATACTTTTGATTGCGCAGTTCTGAACACTCTTTCTGTAGAAAATGCAAGTGGACATTCGGAGCGCTAAGAGGGTAATAGTGGAAAAAGGAATATATTCAAATATAAACTACACAGTAGCATTCTGCGAAAATTCTTTCTGTTCTGTGCATTCAACTAACAGAGTTGAACCTTACTTTTGATTGAGCCGTTCTGAAACACTCTTTCTGTAGAAACTTCAATTGGACATTCTGAGCGTTAAGAGGCCTATATTGGGAAAAAGAATGTCTACAAATAAAAACTACACAGAAGAATTGTGTGAAACTTCTTTCTGTTCTGTTTGTTCAACTAAAAGAGTTGAACCTTAGTTTTGATTGAGCCGTTCTGAAACACTCTTTCTGTAGAAAATGCAAGTGGAGATTCGGAGCGCTAAGAGGGTAATAGTGGAAAAAGGAATGTCTTCAAATATAAACTACACAGAATCATTCGGTGAAACTTCTTTCTGATCTGTGCATTCAGCTAACAGAGTTAAAACATACTTTTGATTGAGCAGATCTGAACACTCTTTCTGTAGAAAATGCAACTGGACATTTGGAGCGCTAAGAGCGTAGTAGTGGAAAAAGGAATATATTCAAATATAAACTACACAGAAGCATTCTGTGAAACTTCTTTCTGATCTGAGCATTCAGCTAACAGAGTTAAACCATACTTTTGATTGAGCAGTTTTGAAACACTCTGTCTGTATAAAATGCAACTGGACATTCGTAGCGCTAAGTGGGTAATAGTGGAAAAAAGAATATGTTCAAATATAAACTACACAGAAGCATTGTATGAAACTTCTTTCTGTTCTGTGCATTCAACTAACAGAGTTGAACCTTACTTTTGATTGAGCCGTTCTGAAACACTCTTTCTGTAGAAACTGCAATTGGACATTCTGAGCGCTAAGAGGCCTATATGGGGAAAAAGAATGTCTACAAATAAAAACTACACAGAAGAATTGTGTGAAACTTCTTTCTGTTCTGTTTGTTCAACTAAAAGAGTTGAACCTTAGTTTTGATTGAGCCGTTCTGAAACAATCTTTCTGTAGAAAATGCAAGTGGAGATTCGGAGCGCTAAGAGGGTAATAGTGGAAAAAGGAATGTCTCCAAATATAAACTACACAGAATCATTCTGTGAAACTTATTTCTGATCTGTGCATTCAGCTAACAGAGTTAAACCATACTTTTGATTGAGCAGATCTGAACACTCTTTCTGTAGAAAATGCAACTGGACATTTGGAGCGCTAAGAGAGTAGTAGTGGAAAAAGGAATATATTCAAATATAAACTACACAGAAGCATTCTGTGAAACTTCTTTCTGATCTGAGCATTCAGCTAACAGAGTTAAACCATACTTTTGATTGAGCAGTTTTGAAACACTCTGTCTGTAGAAAATGCAACTGGACATTCGTAGCGCTAAGTGGGTAATAGTGGAAAAAAGAATATGTTCAAATATAAACTACACAGAAGCATTGTATGAAACTTCTTTCTGTTCTGTGCATTCAACTAACAGAGTTGAACCTTACTTTTGATTTAGCCTTTCTGAAACACTCTTTCTGTAGAAACTGCAATTGGACATTCTGAGCGCTAAGAGGCCTATATTGGGAAAAATAATATCTTCAAATAAAAACTACACAGAAGCATTGTGTGAAACTTATTTCTGATATGTTCATTAAGCTAACAGAGTTAAACCATACTTTTGATTGCGCAGTTCTGAACACTCTTTCTGTAGAAAATGCAAGTGGACATTCGGAGCGCTAAGAGGGTAATAGTGGAAAAAGGAATATATTCAAATATAAACTACACAGTAGCATTCTGTGAAAATTCTTTCTGTTCTGTGCATTCAACTAACAGAGTTGAACCTTACTTTTGATTGAGCCGTTCTGAAACACTCTTTCTGTAGAAACTGCAATTGGACATTCTGAGGGTTAAGAGGCCTATATTGGGAAAAAGAATGTCTACAAATAAAAACTACACAGAAGAATTGTGTGAAACTTCCTTCTGTTCTGTTTGTTCAACTAAAAGAGTTGAACCTTAGTTTTGATTGAGCCGTTCTCAAACACTCTTTCTGTAGAAAATGCAAGTGGAGATTCGGAGCGCTAAGAGGGTAATAGTGGAAAAAGGAATGTCTTCAAATATAAACTACACAGAATCATTCGGTGAAACTTCTTTCTGATCTGTGCATTCAGCTAACAGAGTTAAACCATACTTTTGATTGAGCAGATCTGAACACTCTTTCTGTAGAAAATGCAACTGGACATTTGGAGCGCTAAGAGCGTAGTAGTGGAAAAAGTAATATATTCAAATGTAAACTACACAGAAGCATTCTGTGAAACTTCTTTCTGATCTGAGCATTCAGCTAACAGAGTTAAACCATACTTTTGATTGAGCAGTTTTGAAACACTCTGTCTGTAGAAAATGCAACTGGACATTCGTAGCGCTAAGTGGGTAATAGTGGAAAAAAGAATATGTTCAAATATAAACTACACAGAAGCATTGTATGAAACTTCTTTCTGTTCTGTGCATTCAAGTAACAGAGTTGAACCTTACTTTTGATTGAGCCGTTCTGAAACACTCTTTCTGTAGAAACTGCAATTGGACATTCTGAGAGCTAAGAGGCCTATATTGGGAAAAAGAATGTCTACAAATAAAAACTACACAGAAGAATTGTGTGAAACTTCTTTCTGTTCTGTTTGTTCAACTAAAAGAGTTGAACCTTAGTTTTGATTGAGCCGTTCTGAAACACTCTTTATGTAGAAAATGCAATTGGAGATTCGGAGCGCTAAGAGGTTAATAGTGGAAAAAGGAATGTCTCCAAATATAAACTACACAGAATCATTCTGTGAAACTTCTTTCTGATCTGTGCATTCAGCTAACAGACTTAAACCATACTTTTGATTGAGCAGATCTGAACACTCTTTCTGTAGAAAATGCAACTGGACATTTGGAGCGCTAAGAGAGTAGTAGTGGAAAAAGGAATATATTCAAATATAAACTACACAGAAGCATTCTGTGAAACTTCTTTCTGATCTGAGCATTCAGCTAACAGAGTTAAACCATACTTTTGATTGAGCAGTTTTGAAACACTCTGTCTGTAGAAAATGCAACTGGACATTCGTAGCGCTAAGTGGGTAATAGTGGAAAAAAGAATATGTTCAAATATAAACTACACAGAAGCATTGTATGAAACTTCTTTCTGTTCTGTGCATTCAACTAACAGAGTTGAACCTTACATTTGATTGAGCCTTTCTGAAACACTCTTTCTGTAGAAACTGCAATTGGACATTCTGAGCGCTAAGAGGCCTCTATTGGGAAAAATAATATCTTCAAATAAAAACTACACAGAAGCATTGTGTGAAACTTATTTCTGATATGTTCATTAAGCTAACAGAGTTAAACCATACTTTTGATTGCGCAGTTCTGAACACTCTTTCTGTAGAAAATGCAAGTGGACATTCGGAGCGCTAAGAGGGTAATAGTGGAAAAATGAATATATTCAAATATAAACTACACAGTAGCATTCTGTGAAAATTCTTTCTGTTCTGTGCATTCAACTAACAGAGTTGAACCTTACTTTTGATTGAGCCGTTCTGAAACACTCTTTCTGTAGAAACTGCAATTGGACATGCTAAGCGCTAAGAGGCCTACATTGGGAAAAAGAATATCTTCAAATAAAAACTACACAGATGCATTCTGTGAAACTTATTTCTGATCTGTAATTTCAGTTAACAGAGAAAAAACATATTTTTGATTGAGCAGTTATGAAACACTCTTTTTGTAGAAAATGCAAGTGGAGATTCGGAGCGCTAAGAGGGTAATAGTGGAAAAAGGAATGTCTTCAAATATAAACTACACAGAATCATTCGGTGAAACTTCTTTCTGATCTGTGCATTCAGCTAACAGAGTTAAACCATACTTTTGATTGAGCAGATCTGAACACTCTTTCTGTAGAAAATGCAACTGGACATTTGGAGCGCTAAGAGCGTAGTAGTGGAAAAAGTAATATATTCAAATATAAACTACACAGAAGCATTCTGTGAAACTTCTTTCTGATCTGAGAATTCAGCTAACAGAGTTAAACCATACTTTTGATTGAGCAGTTTTGAAACACTCTGTCTGTAGAAAATGCAACTGGGCATTCGTAGCGCTAAGTGGGTAATAGTGGAAAAAAGAATATGTTCAAATATAAACTACACAGAAGCATTGTATGAAACTTCTTTCTGTTCTGTGCATTCAACTAACAGAGTTGAACCTTACTTTTGATTGAGCCTTTCTGAAACACTCTTTCTGTAGAAACTGCAATTGGACATTCTGAGTGCTAAGAGGCCTCTATTGGGAAAAATAATATCTTCAAATAAAAACTACACAGAAGCATTGTGTGAAACTTATTTCTGATATGTTCATTAAGCTAACAGAGTTAAACCATACTTTTGATTGCGCAGTTCTGAACACTCTTTCTGTAGAAAATGCAAGTGGACATTCGGAGCGCTAAGAGGGTAATAGTGGAAAAAGGAATATATTCAAATATAAACTACACAGTAGCATTCTGCGAAAATTCTTTCTGTTCTGTGCATTCAACTAACAGAGTTGAACCTTACTTTTGATTGAGCCGTTCTGAAACACTCTTTCTGTAGAAACTTCAATTGGACATTCTGAGCGTTAAGAGGCCTATATTGGGAAAAAGAATGTCTACAAATAAAAACTACACAGAAGAATTGTGTGAAACTTCTTTCTGTTCTGTTTGTTCAACTAAAAGAGTTGAACCTTAGTTTTGATTGAGCCGTTCTGAAACACTCTTTCTGTAGAAAATGCAAGTGGAGATTCGGAGCGCTAAGAGGGTAATAGTGGAAAAAGGAATGTCTTCAAATATAAACTACACAGAATCATTCGGTGAAACTTCTTTCTGATCTGTGCATTCAGCTAACAGAGTTAAAACATACTTTTGATTGAGCAGATCTGAACACTCTTTCTGTAGAAAATGCAACTGGACATTTGGAGCGCTAAGAGCGTAGTAGTGGAAAAAGGAATATATTCAAATATAAACTACACAGAAGCATTCTGTGAAACTTCTTTCTGATCTGAGCATTCAGCTAACAGAGTTAAACCATACTTTTGATTGAGCAGTTTTGAAACACTCTGTCTGTATAAAATGCAACTGGACATTCGTAGCGCTAAGTGGGTAATAGTGGAAAAAAGAATATGTTCAAATATAAACTACACAGAAGCATTGTATGAAACTTCTTTCTGTTCTGTGCATTCAACTAACAGAGGTGAACCTTACTTTTGATTGAGCCGTTCTGAAACACTCTTTCTGTAGAAACTGCAATTGGACATTCTGAGCGCTAAGAGGCCTATATGGGGAAAAAGAATGTCTACAAATAAAAACTACACAGAAGAATTGTGTGAAACTTCTTTCTGTTCTGTTTGTTCAACTAAAAGAGTTGAACCTTAGTTTTGATTGAGCCGTTCTGAAACAATCTTTCTGTAGAAAATGCAAGTGGAGATTCGGAGCGCTAAGAGGGTAATAGTGGAAAAAGGAATGTCTCCAAATATAAACTACACAGAATCATTCTGTGAAACTTATTTCTGATCTGTGCATTCAGCTAACAGAGTTAAACCATACTTTTGATTGAGCAGATCTGAACACTCTTTCTGTAGAAAATGCAACTGGACATTTGGAGCGCTAAGAGAGTAGTAGTGGAAAAAGGAATATATTCAAATATAAACTACACAGAAGCATTCTGTGAAACTTCTTTCTGATCTGAGCATTCAGCTAACAGAGTTAAACCATACTTTTGATTGAGCAGTTTTGAAACACTCTGTCTGTAGAAAATGCAACTGGACATTCGTAGCGCTAAGTGGGTAATAGTGGAAAAAAGAATATGTTCAAATATAAACTACACAGAAGCATTGTATGAAACTTCTTTCTGTTCTGTGCATTCAACTAACAGAGTTGAACCTTACTTTTGATTTAGCCTTTCTGAAACACTCTTTCTGTAGAAACTGCAATTGGACATTCTGAGCGCTAAGAGGCCTATATTGGGAAAAATAATATCTTCAAATAAAAACTACACAGAAGCATTGTGTGAAACTTATTTCTGATATGTTCATTAAGCTAACAGAGTTAAACCATACTTTTGATTGCGCAGTTCTGAACACTCTTTCTGTAGAAAATGCAAGTGGACATTCGGAGCGCTAAGAGGGTAATAGTGGAAAAAGGAATATATTCAAATATAAACTACACAGTAGCATTCTGTGAAAATTCTTTCTGTTCTGTGCATTCAACTAACAGAGTTGAACCTTACTTTAGATTGAGCCGTTCTGAAACACTCTTTCTGTAGAAACTGCAATTGGACATTCTGAGGGTTAAGAGGCCTATATTGGGAAAAAGAATGTCTACAAATAAAAACTACACAGAAGAATTGTGTGAAACTTCCTTCTGTTCTGTTTGTTCAACTAAAAGAGTTGAACCTTAGTTTTGATTGAGCCGTTCTCAAACACTCTTTCTGTAGAAAATGCAAGTGGAGATTCGGAGCGCTAAGAGGGTAATAGTGGAAAAAGGAATGTCTTCAAATATAAACTACACAGAATCATTCGGTGAAACTTCTTTCTGATCTGTGCATTCAGCTAACAGAGTTAAACCATACTTTTGATTGAGCAGATCTGAACACTCTTTCTGTAGAAAATGCAACTGGACATTTGGAGCGCTAAGAGCGTAGTAGTGGAAAAAGTAATATATTCAAATGTAAACTACACAGAAGCATTCTGTGAAAATTCTTTCTGATCTGAGCATTCAGCTAACAGAGTTAAACCATACTTTTGATTGAGCAGTTTTGAAACACTCTGTCTGTAGAAAATGCAACTGGACATTCGTAGCGCTAAGTGGGTAATAGTGGAAAAAAGAATATGTTCAAATATAAACTACACAGAAGCATTGTATGAAACTTCTTTCTGTTCTGTGCATTCAACTAACAGAGTTGAACCTTACTTTTGATTTAGCCTTTCTGAAACACTCTTTCTGTAGAAACTGCAATTGGACATTCTGAGCGCTAAGAGGCCTATATTGGGAAAAATAATATCTTCAAATAAAAACTACACAGAAGCATTGTGTGAAACTTATTTCTGATATGTTCATTAAGCTAACAGAGTTAAACCATACTTTTGATTGCGCAGTTCTGAACACTCTTTCTGTAGAAAATGCAAGTGGACATTCGGAGCGCTAAGAGGGTAATAGTGGAAAAAGGAATATATTCAAATATAAACTACACAGTAGCATTCTGTGAAAATTCTTTCTGTTCTGTGCATTCAACTAACAGAGTTGAACCTTACTTTTGATTGAGCCGTTCTGAAACACTCTTTCTGTAGAAACTGCAATTGGACATTCTGAGGGTTAAGAGGCCTATATTGGGAAAAAGAATGTCTACAAATAAAAACTACACAGAAGAATTGTGTGAAACTTCCTTCTGTTCTGTTTGTTCAACTAAAAGAGTTGAACCTTAGTTTTGATTGAGCCGTTCTCAAACACTCTTTCTGTAGAAAATGCAAGTGGAGATTCGGAGCGCTAAGAGGGTAATAGTGGAAAAAGGAATGTCTTCAAATATAAACTACACAGAATCATTCGGTGAAACTTCTTTCTGATCTGTGCATTCAGCTAACAGAGTTAAACCATACTTTTGATTGAGCAGATCTGAACACTCTTTCTGTAGAAAATGCAACTGGACATTTGGAGCGCTAAGAGCGTAGTAGTGGAAAAAGTAATATATTCAAATGTAAACTACACAGAAGCATTCTGTGAAACTTCTTTCTGATCTGAGCATTCAGCTAACAGAGTTAAACCATACTTTTGATTGAGCAGTTTTGAAACACTCTGTCTGTAGAAAATGCAACTGGACATTCGTAGCGCTAAGTGGGTAATAGTGGAAAAAAGAATATGTTCAAATATAAACTACACAGAAGCATTGTATGAAACTTCTTTCTGTTCTGTGCATTCAACTAACAGAGTTGAACCTTACTTTTGATTGAGCCTTTCTGAAACACTCTTTCTGTAGAAACTGCAATTGGACATTCTGAGCGCTAAGAGGCCTATATTGGGAAAAAGAATGTCTACAAATAAAAACTACACAGAAGAATTGTGTGAAACTTCTTTCTGTTCTGTTTGTTCAACTAAAAGAGTTGAACCTTAGTTTTGATTGAGCCGTTCTGAAACACTCTTTCTGTAGAAAATGCAAGTGGAAATTCGGAGCGCTAAGTGGGTAATAGTGGAAAAAGGAATGTCTCCAAATATAAACTACACAGAATCACTCTGTGAAACTTCTTTCTGATCTGTGCATTCAGCTAACAGAGTTAAACCATACTTTTGATTGAGCAGATCTGAACACTCTTTCTGTAGAAAATGCAACTGGACATTTGGAGCGCTAAGAGAGTAGTAGTGGAAAAAGGAATATATTCAAATATAAACTACACAGAATCATTCTGTGAAAATTCTTTCTGATCTGAGCATTCAGCTAACAGAGTTAAACCATACTTTTGATTGAGCAGTTTTGAAACACTCTGTCTGTAGAAAATGCAACTGGACATTCGTAGCGCTAAGTGGGTAATAGTGGAAAAAAGAATATGTTCAAATATAAACTACACAGAAGCATTGTATGAAACTTCTTTCTGTTCTGTGCATTCAAGTAACAGAGTTGAACCTTACTTTTGATTGAGCCGTTCTGAAACACTCTTTCTGTAGAAACTGCAATTGGACATTCTGAGAGCTAAGAGGCCTATATTGGGAAAAAGAATGTCTACAAATAAAAACTACACAGAAGAATTGTGTGAAACTTCTTTCTGTTCTGTTTGTTCAACTAAAAGAGTTGAACCTTAGTTTTGATTGAGCCGTTCTGAAACACTCTTTATGTAGAAAATGCAAGTGGAGATTCGGAGCGCTAAGAGGTTAATAGTGGAAAAAGTAATGTCTCCAAATATAAACTACACAGAATCATTCTGTGAAACTTCTTTCTGATCTGTGCATTCAGCTAACAGACTTAAACCATACTTTTGATTGAGCAGATCTGAACACTCTTTCTGTAGAAAATGCAACTGGACATTTGGAGCGCTAAGAGAGTAGTAGTGGAAAAAGGAATATATTCAAATATAAACTACACAGAAGCATTCTGTGAAACTTCTTTCTGATCTGAGCATTCAGCTAACAGAGTTAAACCATACTTTTGATTGAGCAGTTTTGAAACACTCTGTCTGTAGAAAATGCAACTGGACATTCGTAGCGCTAAGTGGGTAATAGTGGAAAAAAGAATATGTTCAAATATAAACTACACAGAAGCATTGTATGAAACTTCTTTCTGTTCTGTGCATTCAACTAACAGAGTTGAACCTTACATTTGATTGAGCCTTTCTGAAACACTCTTTCTGTAGAAACTGCAATTGGACATTCTGAGCGCTAAGAGGCCTCTATTGGGAAAAATAATATCTTCAAATAAAAACTACACAGAAGCATTGTGTGAAACTTATTTCTGATATGTTCATTAAGCTAACAGAGTTAAACCATACTTTTGATTGCGCAGTTCTGAACACTCTTTCTGTAGAAAATGCAAGTGGACATTCGGAGCGCTAAGAGGGTAATAGTGGAAAAATGAATATATTCAAATATAAACTACACAGTAGCATTCTGTGAAAATTCTTTCTGTTCTGTGCATTCAACTAACAGAGTTGAACCTTACTTTTGATTGAGCCGTTCTGAAACACTCTTTCTGTAGAAACTGCAATTGGACATGCTAAGCGCTAAGAGGCCTACATTGGGAAAAAGAATATCTTCAAATAAAAACTACACAGATGCATTCTGTGAAACTTATTTCTGATCTGTAATTTCAGTTAACAGAGAAAAAACATATTTTTGATTGAGCAGTTATGAAACACTCTTTTTGTAGAAAATGCAAGTGGAGATTCGGAGCGCTAAGAGGGTAATAGTGGAAAAAGGAATGTCTTCAAATATAAACTACACAGAATCATTCGGTGAAACTTCTTTCTGATCTGTGCATTCAGCTAACAGAGTTAAACCATACTTTTGATTGAGCAGATCTGAACACTCTTTCTGTAGAAAATGCAACTGGACATTTGGAGCGCTAAGAGCGTAGTAGTGGAAAAAGTAATATATTCAAATATAAACTACACAGAAGCATTCTGTGAAACTTCTTTCTGATCTGAGCATTCAGCTAACAGAGTTAAACCATACTTTTGATTGAGCAGTTTTGAAACACTCTGTCTGTAGAAAATGCAACTGGGCATTCGTAGCGCTAAGTGGGTAATAGTGGAAAAAAGAATATGTTCAAATATAAACTACACAGAAGCATTGTATGAAACTTCTTTCTGTTCTGTGCATTCAACTAACAGAGTTGAACCTTACTTTTGATTGAGCCTTTCTGAAACACTCTTTCTGTAGAAACTGCAATTGGACATTCTGAGTGCTAAGAGGCCTCTATTGGGAAAAATAATATCTTCAAATAAAAACAACACAGAAGCATTGTGTGAAACTTATTTCTGATATGTTCATTAAGCTAACAGAGTTAAACCATACTTTTGATTGCGCAGTTCTGAACACTCTTTCTGTAGAAAATGCAAGTGGACATTCGGAGCGCTAAGAGGGTAATAGTGGAAAAAGGAATATATTCAAATATAAACTACACAGTAGCATTCTGCGAAAATTCTTTCTGTTCTGTGCATTCAACTAACAGAGTTGAACCTTACTTTTGATCGAGCCGTTCTGAAACACTCTTTCTGTAGAAACTTCAATTGGACATTCTGAGCGTTAAGAGGCCTATATTGGGAAAAAGAATGTCTACAAATAAAAACTACACAGAAGAATTGTGTGAAACTTCCTTCTGTTCTGTTTGTTCAACTAAAAGAGTTGAACCTTAGTTTTGATTGAGCCGTTCTCAAACACTCTTTCTGTAGAAAATGCAAGTGGAGATTCGGAGCGCTAAGAGGGTAATAGTGGAAAAAGGAATGTCTTCAAATATAAACTACACAGAATCATTCGGTGAAACTTCTTTCTGATCTGTGCATTCAGCTAACAGAGTTAAAACATACTTTTGATTGAGCAGATCTGAACACTCTTTCTGTAGAAAATGCAACTGGACATTTGGAGCGCTAAGAGCGTAGTAGTGGAAAAAGTAATATATTCAAATGTAAACTACACAGAAGCATTCTGTGAAACTTCTTTCTGATCTGAGCATTCAGCTAACAGAGTTAAACCATACTTTTGATTGAGCAGTTTTGAAACACTCTGTCTGTAGAAAATGCAACTGGACATTCGTAGCGCTAAGTGGGTAATAGTGGAAAAAAGAATATGTTCAAATATAAACTACACAGAAGCATTGTATGAAACTTCTTTCTTTTCTGTGCATTCAACTAACAGAGTTGAACCTTACTTTTGATTGAGCCTTTCTGAAACACTCTTTCTGTAGAAACTGCAATTGGACATTCTGAGCGCTAAGAGGCCTATATTGGGAAAAAGAATGTCTACAAATAAAAACTACACAGAAGAATTGTGTGAAACTTCTTTCTGTTCTGTTTGTTCAACTAAAAGAGTTGAACCTTAGTTTTGATTGAGCCGTTCTGAAACACTCTTTCTGTAGAAAATGCAAGTGGAAATTCGGAGCGCTAAGAGGGTAATAGTGGAAAAAGGAATGTCTCCAAATATAAACTACACAGAATCATTCTGTGAAACTTCTTTCTGATCTGTGCATTCAGCTAACAGACTTAAACCATACTTTTGATTGAGCAGGTCTGAACACTCTTTCTGTAGAAAATGCAACTGGACATTTGGAGCGCTAAGAGAGTAGTAGTGGAAAAAGGAATATATTCAAATATAAACTACACAGAAGCATTCTGTGAAACTTCTTTCTGATCTGAGCATTCAGCTAACAGAGTTAAACCATACTTTTGATTGAGCAGTTTTGAAACACTCTGTCTGTAGAAAATGCAACTGGACATTCGTAGCGCTATGTGGGTAATAGTGGAAAAAAGAATATGTTCAAATATAAACTACACAGAAGCATTGTATGAAACTTCTTTCTGTTCTGTGCATTCAACTAACAGAGTTGAAACTTACTTTTGATTTAGCCTTTCTGAAACACTCTTTCTGTAGAAACTGCAATTGGACATTCTGAGCGCTAAGAGGCCTATATTGGGAAAAATAATATCTTCAAATAAAAACTACACAGAAGCATTGTGTGAAACTTATTTCTGATATGTTCATTAAGCTAACAGAGTTAAACCATACTTTTGATTGCGCAGTTCTGAACACTCTTTCTGTAGAAAATGCAAGTGGACATTCGGAGCGCTAAGAGGGTAATAGTGGAAAAAGGAATATATTCAAATATAAACTACACAGTAGCATTCTGTGAAAATTCTTTCTGTTCTGTGCATTCAACTAACAGAGTTGAACCTTACTTTTGATTGAGCCGTTCTGAAACACTCTTTCTGTAGAAACTGCAATTGGACATTCTGAGGGTTAAGAGGCCTATATTGGGAAAAAGAATGTCTACAAATAAAAACTACACCGAAGAATTGTGTGAAACTTCCTTCTGTTCTGTTTGTTCAACTAAAAGAGTTGAACCTTAGTTTTGATTGAGCCGTTCTGAAACACTCTTTCTGTAGAAAATGCAAGTGGAGATTAGGAGCGCTAAGAGGGTAATAGTGGAAAAAGGAATGTCTTCAAATATAAACTACACAGAAACATTCGGTGAAACTTCTTTCTGATCTGTGCATTCAGCTAACAGAGTTAAACCATACTTTTGATTGAGCAGATCTGAACACTCTTTCTGTAGAAAATGCAACTGGACATTTGGAGCGCTAAGAGCGTAGTAGTGGAAAAAGGAATATATTCAAATATAAACTACACAGAAGCATTCTGTGAAACTTCTTTCTGATCTGAGCATTCAGCTAACAGAGTTAAACCATACTTTTGATTGAGCAGTTTTGAAACACTCTGTCTGTAGAAAATGCAACTGGACATTCATAGCGCTAAGTGGGTAATAGTGGAAAAAAGAATATGTTCAAATATAAACTACACAGAAGCATTGTATGAAACTTCTTTCTGTTCTGTGCATTCAACTAACAGAGTTGAACCTTACTTTTGATTGAGCCTTTCTGAAACACTCTTTCTGTAGAAACTGCAATTGGACATTCTGAGCGCTAAGAGGCCTATATTGGGCAAAGAATGTCTACAAATAAAAACTACACAGAAGAATTGTGTGAAACTTCTTTCTGTTCTGTTTGTTCAACTAAAAGATTTGAACCTTAGTTTTGATTGAGCCGTTCTGAAACACTCTTTCTGTAGAAAATGCAAGTGGAGATTCGGAGCGCTAAGTGGGTAATAGTGGAAAAAGGAATGTCTCCAAATATAAACTACACAGAATCATTCTGTGAAACTTCTTTCTGATCTGTGCATTCAGCTAACAGAGTTAAACCATACTTTTGATTGAGCAGATCTGAACACTCTTTCTGTAGAAAATGCAACTGGACATTTGGAGCGCTAAGAGAGTAGTAGTGGAAAAAGGAATATATTCAAATATAAACTACACAGAAGCATTCTGTGAAACTTCTTTCTGATCTGAGCATTCAGCTAACAGAGTTAAACCATACTTTTGATTGAGCAGTTTTGAAACACTCTGTCTGTAGAAAATGCAACTGGACATTCGTAGCGCTAAGTGGGTAATAGTGGAAAAAAGAATATGTTCAAATATAAACTACACAGAAGCATTGTATGAAACTTCTTTCTGTTCTGTGCATTCAACTAACAGAGTTGAACCTTACTTTTGATTGAGCCGTTCTGAAACACTCTTTCTGTAGAAACTGCAATTGGACATTCTGAGAGCTAAGAGGCCTATATTGGGAAAAAGAATGTCTACAAATAAAAACTACACAGAAGAATTGTGTGAAACTTCTTTCTGTTCTGTTTGTTCAACTAAAAGAGTTGAACCTTAGTTTTGATTGAGCCGTTCTGAAACACTCTTTATGTAGAAAATGCAAGTGGAGATTCGGAGCGCTAAGAGGTTAATAGTGGAAAAAGGAATGTCTCCAAATATAAACTACACAGAATCATTCTGTGAAACTTCTTTCTGATCTGTGCATTCAGCTAACAGACTTAAACCATACTTTTGATTGAGCAGATCTGAACACTCTTTCTGTAGAAAATGCAACTGGACATTTGGAGCGCTAAGAGAGTAGTAGTGGAAAAAGGAATATATTCAAATATAAACTACACAGAAGCATTCTGTGAAACTTCTTTCTGATCTGAGCATTCAGCTAACAGAGTTAAACCATACTTTTGATTGAGCAGTTTTGAAACACTCTGTCTGTAGAAAATGCAACTGGACATTCGTAGCGCTAAGTGGGTAATAGTGGAAAAAAGAATATGTTCAAATATAAACTACACAGAAGCATTGTATGAAACTTCTTTCTGTTCTGTGCATTCAACTAACAGAGTTGAACCTTACTTTTGATTGAGCCTTTCTGAAACACTCTTTCTGTAGAAACTGCAATTGGACATTCTGAGCGCTAAGAGGCCTCTATTGGGAAAAATAATATCTTCAAATAAAAACTACACAGAAGCATTGTGTGAAACTTATTTCTGATATGTTCATTAAGCTAACAGAGTTAAACCATACTTTTGATTGCGCAGTTCTGAACACTCTTTCTGTAGAAAATGCAAGTGTACATTCGGAGTGCTAAGAGGGTAATAGTGGAAAAAGGAATATATTCAAATATAAACTACACAGTAGCATTCTGTGAAAATTCTTTCTGTTCTGTGCATTCAACTAACAGAGTTGAACCTTACTTTTGATTGAGCCGTTCTGAAACACTCTTTCTGTAGAAACTGCAATTGGACATGCTAAGCGCTAAGAGGCCTACATTGGGAAAAAGAATATCTTCAAATAAAAACTACACAGATGCATTCTGTGAAACTTATTTCTGATCTGTAATTTCAGTTAACAGAGAAAAAACATATTTTTGATTGAGCAGTTATGAAACACTCTTTTTGTAGAAAATGCAAGTGGAGATTCGGAGCGCTAAGAGGGTAATAGTGGAAAAAGGAATGTCTTCAAATATAAACTACACAGAATCATTCGGTGAAACTTCTTTCTGATCTGTGCATTCAGCTAACAGAGTTAAACCATACTTTTGATTGAGCAGATCTGAACACTCTTTCTGTAGAAAATGCAACTGGACATTTGGAGCGCTAAGAGCGTAGTAGTGGAAAAAGTAATATATTCAAATATAAACTACACAGAAGCATTCTGTGAAACTTCTTTCTGATCTGAGCATTCAGCTAACAGAGTTAAACCATACTTTTGATTGAGCAGTTTTGAAACACTCTGTCTGTAGAAAATGCAACTGGGCATTCGTAGCGCTAAGTGGGTAATAGTGGAAAAAAGAATATGTTCAAATATAAACTACACAGAAGCATTGTATGAAACTTCTTTCTGTTCTGTGCATTCAACTAACAGAGTTGAACCTTACTTTTGATTGAGCCTTTCTGAAACACTCTTTCTGTAGAAACTGCAATTGGACATTCTGAGCGCTAAGAGGCCTCTATTGGGAAAAATAATATCTTCAAATAAAAACTACACAGAAGCATTGTGTGAAACTTATTTCTGATATGTTCATTAAGCTAACAGAGTTAAACCATACTTTTGATTGCGCAGTTCTGAACACTCTTTCTGTAGAAAATGCAAGTGGACATTCGGAGCGCTAAGAGGGTAATAGTGGAAAAAGGAATATATTCAAATATAAACTACACAGTAGCATTCTGCGAAAATTCTTTCTGTTCTGTGCATTCAACTAACAGAGTTGAACCTTACTTTTGATTGAGCCGTTCTGAAACACTCTTTCTGTAGAAACTTCAATTGGACATTCTGAGCGTTAAGAGGCCTATATTGGGAAAAAGAATGTCTACAAATAAAAACTACACAGAAGAATTGTGTGAAACTTCTTTCTGTTCTGTTTGTTCAACTAAAAGAGTTGAACCTTAGTTTTGATTGAGCCGTTCTGAAACACTCTTTCTGTAGAAAATGCAAGTGGAGATTCGGAGCGCTAAGAGGGTAATAGTGGAAAAAGGAATGTCTTCAAATATAAACTACACAGAATCATTCGGTGAAACTTCTTTCTGATCTGTGCATTCAGCTAACAGAGTTAAAACATACTTTTGATTGAGCAGATCTGAACACTCTTTCTGTAGAAAATGCAACTGGACATTTGGAGCGCTAAGAGCGTAGTAGTGGAAAAAGGAATATATTCAAATATAAACTACACAGAAGCATTCTGTGAAACTTCTTTCTGATCTGAGCATTCAGCTAACAGAGTTAAACCATACTTTTGATTGAGCAGTTTTGAAACACTCTGTCTGTATAATATGCAACTGGACATTCGTAGCGCTAAGTGGGTAATAGTGGAAAAAAGAATATGTTCAAATATAAACTACACAGAAGCATTGTATGAAACTTCTTTCTGTTCTGTGCATTCAACTAACAGAGTTGAACCTTACTTTTGATTGAGCCGTTCTGAAACACTCTTTCTGTAGAAACTGCAATTGGACATTCTGAGAGCTAAGAGGCCTATATTGGGAAAAAGAATGTCTACAAATAAAAACTACACAGAAGAATTGTGTGAAACTTCTTTCTGTTCTGTTTGTTCAACTAAAAGAGTTGAACCTTAGTTTTGATTGAGCCGTTCTGAAACACTCTTTATGTAGAAAATGCAAGTGGAGATTCGGAGCGCTAAGAGGTTAATAGTGGAAAAAGGAATGTCTCCAAATATAAACTACACAGAATCATTCTGTGAAACTTCTTTCTGATCTGTGCATTCAGCTAACAGACTTAAACCATACTTTTGATTGAGCAGATCTGAACACTCTTTCTGTAGAAAATGCAACTGGACATTTGGAGCGCTAAGAGAGTAGTAGTGGAAAAAGGAATATATTCAAATATAAACTACACAGAAGCATTCTGTGAAACTTCTTTCTGATCTGAGCATTCAGCTAACAGAGTTAAACCATACTTTTGATTGAGCAGTTTTGAAACACTCTGTCTGTAGAAAATGCAACTGGACATTCGTAGCGCTAAGTGGGTAATAGTGGAAAAAAGAATATGTTCAAATATAAACTACACAGAAGCATTGTATGAAACTTCTTTCTGTTCTGTGCATTCAACTAACAGAGTTGAACCTTACTTTTGATTGAGCCTTTCTGAAACACTCTTTCTGTAGAAACTGCAATTGGACATTCTGAGCGCTAAGAGGCCTCTATTGGGAAAAATAATATCTTCAAATAAAAACTACACAGAAGCATTGTGTGAAACTTATTTCTGATATGTTCATTAAGCTAACAGAGTTAAACCATACTTTTGATTGCGCAGTTCTGAACACTCTTTCTGTAGAAAATGCAAGTGGACATTCGGAGCGCTAAGAGGGTAATAGTGGAAAAAGGAATATATTCAAATATAAACTACACAGTAGCATTCTGTGAAAATTCTTTCTGTTCTGTGCATTCAACTAACAGAGTTGAACCTTACTTTTGATTGAGCCGTTCTGAAACACTCTTTCTGTAGAAACTGCAATTGGACATGCTAAGCGCTAAGAGGCCTACATTGGGAAAAAGAATATCTTCAAATAAAAACTACACAGATGCATTCTGTGAAACTTATTTCTGATCTGTAATTTCAGTTAACAGAGAAAAAACATATTTTTGATTGAGCAGTTATGAAACACTCTTTTTGTAGAAAATGCAAGTGGAGATTCGGAGCGCTAAGAGGGTAATAGTGGAAAAAGGAATGTCTTCAAATATAAACTACACAGAATCATTCGGTGAAACTTCTTTCTGATCTGTGCATTCAGCTAACAGAGTTAAACCATACTTTTGATTGAGCAGATCTGAACACTCTTTCTGTAGAAAATGCAACTGGACATTTGGAGCGCTAAGAGCGTAGTAGTGGAAAAAGTAATATATTCAAATATAAACTACACAGAAGCATTCTGTGAAACTTCTTTCTGATCTGAGCATTCAGCTAACAGAGTTAAACCATACTTTTGATTGAGCAGTTTTGAAACACTCTGTCTGTAGAAAATGCAACTGGGCATTCGTAGCGCTAAGTGGGTAATAGTGGAAAAAAGAATATGTTCAAATATAAACTACACAGAAGCATTGTATGAAACTTCTTTCTGTTCTGTGCATTCAACTAACAGAGTTGAACCTTACTTTTGATTGAGCCTTTCTGAAACACTCTTTCTGTAGAAACTGCAATTGGACATTCTGAGCGCTAAGAGGCCTCTATTGGGAAAAATAATATCTTCAAATAAAAACTACACAGAAGCATTGTGTGAAACTTATTTCTGATATGTTCATTAAGCTAACAGAGTTAAACCATACTTTTGATTGCGCAGTTCTGAACACTCTTTCTGTAGAAAATGCAAGTGGACATTCGGAGCGCTAAGAGGGTAATAGTGGAAAAAGGAATATATTCAAATATAAACTACACAGTAGCATTCTGCGAAAATTCTTTCTGTTCTGTGCATTCAACTAACAGAGTTGAACCTTACTTTTGATTGAGCCGTTCTGAAACACTCTTTCTGTAGAAACTTCAATTGGACATTCTGAGCGTTAAGAGGCCTATATTGGGAAAAAGAATGTCTACAAATAAAAACTACACAGAAGAATTGTGTGAAACTTCTTTCTGTTCTGTTTGTTCAACTAAAAGAGTTGAACCTTAGTTTTGATTGAGCCGTTCTGAAACACTCTTTCTGTAGAAAATGCAAGTGGAGATTCGGAGCGCTAAGAGGGTAATAGTGGAAAAAGGAATGTCTTCAAATATAAACTACACAGAATCATTCGGTGAAACTTCTTTCTGATCTGTGCATTCAGCTAACAGAGTTAAAACATACTTTTGATTGAGCAGATCTGAACACTCTTTCTGTAGAAAATGCAACTGGACATTTGGAGCGCTAAGAGCGTAGTAGTGGAAAAAGGAATATATTCAAATATAAACTACACAGAAGCATTCTGTGAAACTTCTTTCTGATCTGAGCATTCAGCTAACAGAGTTAAACCATACTTTTGATTGAGCAGTTTTGAAACACTCTGTCTGTATAAAATGCAACTGGACATTCGTAGCGCTAAGTGGGTAATAGTGGAAAAAAGAATATGTTCAAATATAAACTACACAGAAGCATTGTATGAAACTTCTTTCTGTTCTGTGCATTCAACTAACAGAGTTGAACCTTACTTTTGATTGAGCCGTTCTGAAACACTCTTTCTGTAGAAACTGCAATTGGACATTCTGAGCGCTAAGAGGCCTATATTGGGCAAAGAATGTCTACAAATAAAAACTACACAGAAGAATTGTGTGAAACTTCTTTCTGTTCTGTTTGTTCAACTAAAAGAGTTGAACCTTAGTTTTGATTGAGCCGTTCTGAAACACTCTTTCTGTAGAAAATGCAAGTGGAGATTCGGAGCGCTAAGTGGGTAATAGTGGAAAAAGGAATGTCTCCAAATATAAACTACACAGAATCATTCTGTGAAACTTCTTTCTGATCTGTGCATTCAGCTAACAGTGTTAAACCATACTTTTGATTGAGCAGATCTGAACACTCTTTCTGTAGAAAATGCAACTGGACATTTGGAGCGCTAAGAGAGTAGTAGTGGAAAAAGGAATATATTCAAATATAAACTACACAGAAGCATTCTGTGAAACTTCTTTCTGATCTGAGCATTCAGCTAACAGAGTTAAACCATACTTTTGATTGAGCAGTTTTGAAACACTCTGTCTGTAGAAAATGCAACTGGACATTCGTAGCGCTAAGTGGGTAATAGTGGAAAAAAAATATGTTCAAATATAAACTACACAGAAGCATTGTATGAAACTTCTTTCTGTTCTGTGCATTCAACTAACAGAGTTGAACCTTACTTTTGATTGAGCCGTTCTGAAACACTCTTTCTGTAGAAACTGCAATTGGACATTCTGAGAGCTAAGAGGCCTATATTGGGAAAAAGAATGTCTACAAATAAAAACTACACAGAAGAATTGTGTGAAACTTCTTTCTGTTCTGTTTGTTCAACTAAAAGAGTTGAACCTTAGTTTTGATTGAGCCGTTCTGAAACACTCTTTATGTAGAAAATGCAAGTGGAGATTCGGAGCGCTAAGAGGTTAATAGTGGAAAAAGGAATGTCTCCAAATATAAACTACACAGAATCATTCTGTGAAACTTCTTTCTGATCTGTGCATTCAGCTAACAGACTTAAACCATACTTTTGATTGAGCAGATCTGAACACTCTTTCTGTAGAAAATGCAACTGGACATTTGGAGCGCTAAGAGAGTAGTAATGGAAAAAGGAATATATTCAAATATAAACTACACAGAAGCATTCTGTGAAACTTCTTTCTGATCTGAGCATTCAGCTAACAGAGTTAAACCATACTTTTGATTGAGCAGTTTTGAAACACTCTGTCTGTAGAAAATGCAACTGGACATTCGTAGCGCTAAGTGGGTAATAGTGGAAAAAAGAATATGTTCAAATATAAACTACACAGAAGCATTGTATGAAACTTCTTTCTGTTCTGTGCATTCAACTAACAGAGTTGAACCTTACTTTTGATTGAGCCTTTCTGAAACACTCTTTCTGTAGAAACTGCAATTGGACATTCTGAGCGCTAAGAGGCCTCTATTGGGAAAAATAATATCTTCAAATAAAAACTACACAGAAGCATTGTGTGAAACTTATTTCTGATATGTTCATTAAGCTAACAGAGTTAAACCATACTTTTGATTGCGCAGTTCTGAACACTCTTTCTGTAGAAAATGCAAGTGGACATTCGGAGCGCTAAGAGGGTAATAGTGGAAAAAGGAATATATTCAAATATAAACTACACAGTAGCATTCTGTGAAAATTCTTTCTGTTCTGTGCATTCAACTAACAGAGTTGAACCTTACTTTTGATTGAGCCGTTCTGAAACACTCTTTCTGTAGAAACTGCAGTTGGACATGCTAAGCGCTAAGAGGCCTACATTGGGAAAAAGAATATCTTCAAATAAAAACTACACAGATGCATTCTGTGAAACTTATTTCTGATCTGTAATTTCAGTTAACAGAGAAAAAACATATTTTTGATTGAGCAGTTATGAAACACTCTTTTTGTAGAAAATGCAAGTGGAGATTCGGAGCGCTAAGAGGGTAATAGTGGAAAAAGGAATGTCTTCAAATATAAACTACACAGAATCATTCGGTGAAACTTCTTTCTGATCTGTGCATTCAGCTAACAGAGTTAAACCATACTTTTGATTGAGCAGATCTGAACACTCTTTCTGTAGAAAATGCAACTGGACATTTGGAGCGCTAAGAGCGTAGTAGTGGAAAAAGTAATATATTCAAATATAAACTACACAGAAGCATTCTGTGAAACTTCTTTCTGATCTGAGCATTCAGCTAACAGAGTTAAACCATACTTTTGATTGAGCAGTTTTGAAACACTCTGTCTGTAGAAAATGCAACTGGGCATTCGTAGCGCTAAGTGGGTAATAGTGGAAAAAAGAATATGTTCAAATATAAACTACACAGAAGCATTGTATGAAACTTCTTTCTGTTCTGTGCATTCAACTAACAGAGTTGAACCTTACTTTTGATTGAGCCTTTCTGAAACACTCTTTCTGTAGAAACTGCAATTGGACATTCTGAGCGCTAAGAGGCCTCTATTGGGAAAAATAATATCTTCAAATAAAAACTACACAGAAGCATTGTGTGAAACTTATTTCTGATATGTTCATTAAGCTAACAGAGTTAAACCATACTTTTGATTGCGCAGTTCTGAACACTCTTTCTGTAGAAAATGCAAGTGGACATTCGGAGCGCTAAGAGGGTAATAGTGGAAAAAGGAATATATTCAAATATAAACTACACAGTAGCATTCTGCGAAAATTCTTTCTGTTCTGTGCATTCAACTAACAGAGTTGAACCTTACTTTTGATTGAGCCGTTCTGAAACACTCTTTCTGTAGAAACTTCAATTGGACATTCTGAGCGTTAAGAGGCCTATATTGGGAAAAAGAATGTCTACAAATAAAAACTACACAGAAGAATTGTGTGAAACTTCTTTCTGTTCTGTTTGTTCAACTAAAAGAGTTGAACCTTAGTTTTGATTGAGCCGTTCTGAAACACTCTTTCTGTAGAAAATGCAAGTGGAGATTCGGAGCGCTAAGAGGGTAATAGTGGAAAAAGGAATGTCTTCAAATATAAACTACACAGAATCATTCTGTGAAACTTCTTTCTGATCTGTGCATTCAGCTAACAGTGTTAAACCATACTTTTGATTGAGCAGATCTGAACACTCTTTCTGTAGAAAATGCAACTGGACATTTGGAGCGCTAAGAGAGTAGTAGTGGAAAAAGGAATATATTCAAATATAAACTACACAGAAGCATTCTGTGAAACTTCTTTCTGATCTGAGCATTCAGCTAACAGAGTTAAACCATACTTTTGATTGAGCAGTTTTGAAACACTCTGTCTGTAGAAAATGCAACTGGACATTCGTAGCGCTAAGTGGGTAATAGTGGAAAAAAAATATGTTCAAATATAAACTACACAGAAGCATTGTATGAAACTTCTTTCTGTTCTGTGCATTCAACTAACAGAGTTGAACCTTACTTTTGATTGAGCCGTTCTGAAACACTCTTTCTGTAGAAACTGCAATTGGACATTCTGAGAGCTAAGAGGCCTATATTGGGAAAAAGAATGTCTACAAATAAAAACTACACAGAAGAATTGTGTGAAACTTCTTTCTGTTCTGTTTGTTCAACTAAAAGAGTTGAACCTTAGTTTTGATTGAGCCGTTCTGAAACACTCTTTATGTAGAAAATGCAAGTGGAGATTCGGAGCGCTAAGAGGTTAATAGTGGAAAAAGGAATGTCTCCAAATATAAACTACACAGAATCATTCTGTGAAACTTCTTTCTGATCTGTGCATTCAGCTAACAGACTTAAACCATACTTTTGATTGAGCAGATCTGAACACTCTTTCTGTAGAAAATGCAACTGGACATTTGGAGCGCTAAGAGAGTAGTAATGGAAAAAGGAATATATTCAAATATAAACTACACAGAAGCATTCTGTGAAACTTCTTTCTGATCTGAGCATTCAGCTAACAGAGTTAAACCATACTTTTGATTGAGCAGTTTTGAAACACTCTGTCTGTAGAAAATGCAACTGGACATTCGTAGCGCTAAGTGGGTAATAGTGGAAAAAAGAATATGTTCAAATATAAACTACACAGAAGCATTGTATGAAACTTCTTTCTGTTCTGTGCATTCAACTAACAGAGTTGAACCTTACTTTTGATTGAGCCTTTCTGAAACACTCTTTCTGTAGAAACTGCAATTGGACATTCTGAGCGCTAAGAGGCCTCTATTGGGAAAAATAATATCTTCAAATAAAAACTACACAGAAGCATTGTGTGAAACTTATTTCTGATATGTTCATTAAGCTAACAGAGTTAAACCATACTTTTGATTGCGCAGTTCTGAACACTCTTTCTGTAGAAAATGCAAGTGGACATTCGGAGCGCTAAGAGGGTAATAGTGGAAAAAGGAATATATTCAAATATAAACTACACAGTAGCATTCTGTGAAAATTCTTTCTGTTCTGTGCATTCAACTAACAGAGTTGAACCTTACTTTTGATTGAGCCGTTCTGAAACACTCTTTCTGTAGAAACTGCAGTTGGACATGCTAAGCGCTAAGAGGCCTACATTGGGAAAAAGAATATCTTCAAATAAAAACTACACAGATGCATTCTGTGAAACTTATTTCTGATCTGTAATTTCAGTTAACAGAGAAAAAACATATTTTTGATTGAGCAGTTATGAAACACTCTTTTTGTAGAAAATGCAAGTGGAGATTCGGAGCGCTAAGAGGGTAATAGTGGAAAAAGGAATGTCTTCAAATATAAACTACACAGAATCATTCGGTGAAACTTCTTTCTGATCTGTGCATTCAGCTAACAGAGTTAAACCATACTTTTGATTGAGCAGATCTGAACACTCTTTCTGTAGAAAATGCAACTGGACATTTGGAGCGCTAAGAGCGTAGTAGTGGAAAAAGTAATATATTCAAATATAAACTACACAGAAGCATTCTGTGAAACTTCTTTCTGATCTGAGCATTCAGCTAACAGAGTTAAACCATACTTTTGATTGAGCAGTTTTGAAAAACTCTGTCTGTAGAAAATGCAACTGGGCATTCGTAGCGCTAAGTGGGTAATAGTGGAAAAAAGAATATGTTCAAATATAAACTACACAGAAGCATTGTATGAAACTTCTTTCTGTTCTGTGCATTCAACTAACAGAGTTGAACCTTACTTTTGATTGAGCCTTTCTGAAACACTCTTTCTGTAGAAACTGCAATTGGACATTCTGAGCGCTAAGAGGCCTCTATTGGGAAAAATAATATCTTCAAATAAAAACTACACAGAAGCATTGTGTGAAACTTATTTCTGATATGTTCATTAAGCTAACAGAGTTAAACCATACTTTTGATTGCGCAGTTCTGAACACTCTTTCTGTAGAAAATGCAAGTGGACATTCGGAGCGCTAAGAGGGTAATAGTGGAAAAAGGAATATATTCAAATATAAACTACACAGTAGCATTCTGCGAAAATTCTTTCTGTTCTGTGCATTCAACTAACAGAGTTGAACCTTACTTTTGATTGAGCCGTTCTGAAACACTCTTTCTGTAGAAACTTCAATTGGACATTCTGAGCGTTAAGAGGCCTATATTGGGAAAAAGAATGTCTACAAATAAAAACTACACAGAAGAATTGTGTGAAACTTCTTTCTGTTCTGTTTGTTCAACTAAAAGAGTTGAACCTTAGTTTTGATTGAGCCGTTCTGAAACACTCTTTCTGTAGAAAATGCAAGTGGAGATTCGGAGCGCTAAGAGTGTAATAGTGGAAAAAGGAATGTCTTCAAATATAAACTACACAGAATCATTCGGTGAAACTTCTTTCTGATCTGTGCATTCAGCTAACAGAGTTAAAACATACTTTTGATTGAGCAGATCTGAACACTCTTTCTGTAGAAAATGCAACTGGACATTTGGAGCGCTAAGAGCGTAGTAGTGGAAAAAGGAATATATTCAAATATAAACTACACAGAAGCATTCTGTGAAACTTCTTTCTGATCTGAGCATTCAGCTAACAGAGTTAAACCATACTTTTGATTGAGCAGTTTTGAAACACTCTGTCTGTATAAAATGCAACTGGACATTCGTAGCGCTAAGTGGGTAATAGTGGAAAAAAGAATATGTTCAAATATAAACTACACAGAAGCATTGTATGAAACTTCTTTCTGTTCTGTGCATTCAACTAACAGAGTTGAACCTTACTTTTGATTGAGCCGTTCTGAAACACTCTTTCTGTAGAAACTGCAATTGGACATTCTGAGCGCTAAGAGGCCTATATGGGGAAAAAGAATGTCTACAAATAAAAACTACACAGAAGAATTGTGTGAAACTTCTTTCTGTTCTGTTTGTTCAACTAAAAGAGTTGAACCTTAGTTTTGATTGAGCCGTTCTGAAACAATCTTTCTGTAGAAAATGCAAGTGGAGATTCGGAGCGCTAAGAGGGTAATAGTGGAAAAAGGAATGTCTCCAAATATAAACTACACAGAATCATTCTGTGAAACTTATTTCTGATCTGTGCATTCAGCTAACAGAGTTAAACCATACTTTTGATTGAGCAGATCTGAACACTCTTTCTGTAGAAAATGCAACTGGACATTTGGAGCGCTAAGAGAGTAGTAGTGGAAAAAGGAATATATTCAAATATAAACTACACAGAAGCATTCTGTGAAACTTCTTTCTGATCTGAGCATTCAGCTAACAGAGTTAAACCATACTTTTGATTGAGCAGTTTTGAAACACTCTGTCTGTAGAAAATGCAACTGGACATTCGTAGCGCTAAGTGGGTAATAGTGGAAAAAAGAATATGTTCAAATATAAACTACACAGAAGCATTGTATGAAACTTCTTTCTGTTCTGTGCATTCAACTAACAGAGTTGAAACTTACTTTTGATTTAGCCTTTCTGAAACACTCTTTCTGTAGAAACTGCAATTGGACATTCTGAGCGCTAAGAGGCCTATATTGGGAAAAATAATATCTTCAAATAAAAACTACACAGAAGCATTGTGTGAAACTTATTTCTGATATGTTCATTAAGCTAACAGAGTTAAACCATACTTTTGATTGCGCAGTTCTGAACACTCTTTCTGTAGAAAATGCAAGTGGACATTCGGAGCGCTAAGAGGGTAATAGTGGAAAAAGGAATATATTCAAATATAAACTACACAGTAGCATTCTGTGAAAATTCTTTCTGTTCTGTGCATTCAACTAACAGAGTTGAACCTTACTTTTGATTGAGCCGTTCTGAAACACTCTTTCTGTAGAAACTGCAATTGGACATGCTAAGCGCTAAGAGGCCTACATTGGGAAAAAGAATATCTTCAAATAAAAACTACACAGATGCATTCTGTGAAACATATTTCTGATCTGTAATTTCAGTTAACAGAGAAAAAACATATTTTTGATTGAGCAGTTATGAAACACTCTTTTTGTAGAAAATGCAAGTGGAGATTCGGAGCGCTAAGAGGGTAATAGTGGAAAAAGGAATGTCTTCAAATATAAACTACACAGAATCATTCGGTGAAACTTCTTTCTGATCTGTGCATTCAGCTAACAGAGTTAAACCATACTTTTGATTGAGCAGATCTGAACACTCTTTCTGTAGAAAATGCAACTGGACATTTGGAGCGCTAAGAGCGTAGTAGTGGAAAAAGTAATATATTCAAATATAAACTACACAGAAGCATTCTGTGAAACTTCTTTCTGATCTGAGCATTCAGCTAACAGAGTTAAACCATACTTTTGATTGAGCAGTTTTGAAACACTCTGTCTGTAGAAAATGCAACTGGACATTCGTAGCGCTAAGTGGGTAATAGTGGAAAAAAGAATATGTTCAAATATAAACTACACAGAAGCATTGTATGAAACTTCTTTCTGTTCTGTGCATTCAACTAACAGAGTTGAACCTTACTTTTGATTGAGCCGTTCTGAAACACTCTTTCTGTAGAAACTGCAATTGGACATTCTGAGCGCTAAGAGGCCTATATTGGGCAAAGAATGTCTACAAATAAAAACTACACAGAAGAATTGTGTGAAACTTCTTTCTGTTCTGTTTGTTCAACTAAAAGAGTTGAACCTTAGTTTTGATTGAGCCGTTCTGAAACACTCTTTCTGTAGAAAATGCAAGTGGAGATTCGGAGCGCTAAGTGGGTAATAGTGGAAAAAGGAATGTCTCCAAATATAAACTACACAGAATCATTCTGTGAAACTTCTTTCTGATCTGTGCATTCAGCTAACAGAGTTAAACCATACTTTTGATTGAGCAGATCTGAACACTCTTTCTGTAGAAAATGCAACTGGACATTTGGAGCGCTAAGAGAGTAGTAGTGGAAAAAGGAATATATTCAAATATAAACTACACAGAAGCATTCTGTGAAACTTCTTTCTGATCTGAGCATTCAGCTAACAGAGTTAAACCATACTTTTGATTGAGCAGTTTTGAAACACTCTGTCTGTAGAAAATGCAACTGGACATTCGTAGCGCTAAGTGGGTAATAGTGGAAAAAAAATATGTTCAAATATAAACTACACAGAAGCATTGTATGAAACTTCTTTCTGTTCTGTGCATTCAACTAACAGAGTTGAACCTTACTTTTGATTGAGCCGTTCTGAAACACTCTTTCTGTAGAAACTGCAATTGGACATTCTGAGAGCTAAGAGGCCTATATTGGGAAAAAGAATGTCTACAAATAAAAACTACACAGAAGAATTGTGTGAAACTTCTTTCTGTTCTGTTTGTTCAACTAAAAGAGTTGAACCTTAGTTTTGATTGAGCCGTTCTG
This sequence comes from Symphalangus syndactylus, assembly GCF_028878055.3. NCBI lineage: Eukaryota > Metazoa > Chordata > Mammalia > Primates > Hylobatidae > Symphalangus > Symphalangus syndactylus. Next base: position 3,501,394 of record NC_072445.2, on the reverse strand, counting down.
AAACACTCTTTCTGTAGAAAATGCAAGTGGAGATTCGGAGCGCTAAGAGTGTAATAGTGGAAAAAGGAATGTCTTCAAATATAAACTACACAGAATCATTCGGTGAAACTTCTTTCTGATCTGTGCATTCAGCTAACAGAGTTAAAACATACTTTTGATTGAGCAGATCTGAACACTCTTTCTGTAGAAAATGCAACTGGACATTTGGAGCGCTAAGAGCGTAGTAGTGGAAAAAGGAATATATTCAAATATAAACTACACAGAAGCATTCTGTGAAACTTCTTTCTGATCTGAGCATTCAGCTAACAGAGTTAAACCATACTTTTGATTGAGCAGTTTTGAAACACTCTGTCTGTATAAAATGCAACTGGACATTCGTAGCGCTAAGTGGGTAATAGTGGAAAAAAGAATATGTTCAAATATAAACTACACAGAAGCATTGTATGAAACTTCTTTCTGTTCTGTGCATTCAACTAACAGAGTTGAACCTTACTTTTGATTGAGCCGTTCTGAAACACTCTTTCTGTAGAAACTGCAATTGGACATTCTGAGCGCTAAGAGGCCTATATGGGGAAAAAGAATGTCTACAAATAAAAACTACACAGAAGAATTGTGTGAAACTTCTTTCTGTTCTGTTTGTTCAACTAAAAGAGTTGAACCTTAGTTTTGATTGAGCCGTTCTGAAACAATCTTTCTGTAGAAAATGCAAGTGGAGATTCGGAGCGCTAAGAGGGTAATAGTGGAAAAAGGAATGTCTCCAAATATAAACTACACAGAATCATTCTGTGAAACTTATTTCTGATCTGTGCATTCAGCTAACAGAGTTAAACCATACTTTTGATTGAGCAGATCTGAACACTCTTTCTGTAGAAAATGCAACTGGACATTTGGAGCGCTAAGAGAGTAGTAGTGGAAAAAGGAATATATTCAAATATAAACTACACAGAAGCATTCTGTGAAACTTCTTTCTGATCTGAGCATTCAGCTAACAGAGTTAAACCATACTTTTGATTGAGCAGTTTTGAAACACTCTGTCTGTAGAAAATGCAACTGGACATTCGTAGCGCTAAGTGGGTAATAGTGGAAAAAAGAATATGTTCAAATATAAACTACACAGAAGCATTGTATGAAACTTCTTTCTGTTCTGTGCATTCAACTAACAGAGTTGAAACTTACTTTTGATTTAGCCTTTCTGAAACACTCTTTCTGTAGAAACTGCAATTGGACATTCTGAGCGCTAAGAGGCCTATATTGGGAAAAATAATATCTTCAAATAAAAACTACACAGAAGCATTGTGTGAAACTTATTTCTGATATGTTCATTAAGCTAACAGAGTTAAACCATACTTTTGATTGCGCAGTTCTGAACACTCTTTCTGTAGAAAATGCAAGTGGACATTCGGAGCGCTAAGAGGGTAATAGTGGAAAAAGGAATATATTCAAATATAAACTACACAGTAGCATTCTGTGAAAATTCTTTCTGTTCTGTGCATTCAACTAACAGAGTTGAACCTTACTTTTGATTGAGCCGTTCTGAAACACTCTTTCTGTAGAAACTGCAATTGGACATGCTAAGCGCTAAGAGGCCTACATTGGGAAAAAGAATATCTTCAAATAAAAACTACACAGATGCATTCTGTGAAACTTATTTCTGATCTGTAATTTCAGTTAACAGAGAAAAAACATATTTTTGATTGAGCAGTTATGAAACACTCTTTTTGTAGAAAATGCAAGTGGAGATTCGGAGCGCTAAGAGGGTAATAGTGGAAAAAGGAATGTCTTCAAATATAAACTACACAGAATCATTCGGTGAAACTTCTTTCTGATCTGTGCATTCAGCTAACAGAGTTAAACCATACTTTTGATTGAGCAGATCTGAACACTCTTTCTGTAGAAAATGCAACTGGACATTTGGAGCGCTAAGAGCGTAGTAGTGGAAAAAGTAATATATTCAAATATAAACTACACAGAAGCATTCTGTGAAACTTCTTTCTGATCTGAGCATTCAGCTAACAGAGTTAAACCATACTTTTGATTGAGCAGTTTTGAAACACTCTGTCTGTAGAAAATGCAACTGGACATTCGTAGCGCTAAGTGGGTAATAGTGGAAAAAAGAATATGTTCAAATATAAACTACACAGAAGCATTGTATGAAACTTCTTTCTGTTCTGTGCATTCAACTAACAGAGTTGAACCTTACTTTTGATTGAGCCGTTCTGAAACACTCTTTCTGTAGAAACTGCAATTGGACATTCTGAGCGCTAAGAGGCCTATATTGGGCAAAGAATGTCTACAAATAAAAACTACACAGAAGAATTGTGTGAAACTTCTTTCTGTTCTGTTTGTTCAACTAAAAGAGTTGAACCTTAGTTTTGATTGAGCCGTTCTGAAACACTCTTTCTGTAGAAAATGCAAGTGGAGATTCGGAGCGCTAAGTGGGTAATAGTGGAAAAAGGAATGTCTCCAAATATAAACTACACAGAATCATTCTGTGAAACTTCTTTCTGATCTGTGCATTCAGCTAACAGAGTTAAACCATACTTTTGATTGAGCAGATCTGAACACTCTTTCTGTAGAAAATGCAACTGGACATTTGGAGCGCTAAGAGAGTAGTAGTGGAAAAAGGAATATATTCAAATATAAACTACACAGAAGCATTCTGTGAAACTTCTTTCTGATCTGAGCATTCAGCTAACAGAGTTAAACCATACTTTTGATTGAGCAGTTTTGAAACACTCTGTCTGTAGAAAATGCAACTGGACATTCGTAGCGCTAAGTGGGTAATAGTGGAAAAAAAATATGTTCAAATATAAACTACACAGAAGCATTGTATGAAACTTCTTTCTGTTCTGTGCATTCAACTAACAGAGTTGAACCTTACTTTTGATTGAGCCGTTCTGAAACACTCTTTCTGTAGAAACTGCAATTGGACATTCTGAGAGCTAAGAGGCCTATATTGGGAAAAAGAATGTCTACAAATAAAAACTACACAGAAGAATTGTGTGAAACTTCTTTCTGTTCTGTTTGTTCAACTAAAAGAGTTGAACCTTAGTTTTGATTGAGCCGTTCTGAAACACTCTTTATGTAGAAAATGCAAGTGGAGATTCGGAGCGCTAAGAGGTTAATAGTGGAAAAAGGAATGTCTCCAAATATAAACTACACAGAATCATTCTGTGAAACTTCTTTCTGATCTGTGCATTCAGCTAACAGACTTAAACCATACTTTTGATTGAGCAGATCTGAACACTCTTTCTGTAGAAAATGCAACTGGACATTTGGAGCGCTAAGAGAGTAGTAATGGAAAAAGGAATATATTCAAATATAAACTACACAGAAGCATTCTGTGAAACTTCTTTCTGATCTGAGCATTCAGCTAACAGAGTTAAACCATACTTTTGATTGAGCAGTTTTGAAACACTCTGTCTGTAGAAAATGCAACTGGACATTCGTAGCGCTAAGTGGGTAATAGTGGAAAAAAGAATATGTTCAAATATAAACTACACAGAAGCATTGTATGAAACTTCTTTCTGTTCTGTGCATTCAACTAACAGAGTTGAACCTTACTTTTGATTGAGCCTTTCTGAAACACTCTTTCTGTAGAAACTGCAATTGGACATTCTGAGCGCTAAGAGGCCTCTATTGGGAAAAATAATATCTTCAAATAAAAACTACACAGAAGCATTGTGTGAAACTTATTTCTGATATGTTCATTAAGCTAACAGAGTTAAACCATACTTTTGATTGCGCAGTTCTGAACACTCTTTCTGTAGAAAATGCAAGTGGACATTCTGAGCGCTAAGAGGGTAATAGTGGAAAAAGGAATATATTCAAATATAAACTACACAGTAGCATTCTGTGAAAATTCTTTCTGTTCTGTGCATTCAACTAACAGAGTTGAACCTTACTTTTGATTGAGCCGTTCTGAAACACTCTTTCTGTAGAAACTGCAATTGGACATGCTAAGCGCTAAGAGGCCTACATTGGGAAAAAGAATATCTTCAAATAAAAACTACACAGATGCATTCTGTGAAACTTATTTCTGATCTGTAATTTCAGTTAACAGAGAAAAAACATATTTTTGATTGAGCAGTTATGAAACACTCTTTTTGTAGAAAATGCAAGTGGAGATTCGGAGCGCTAAGAGGGTAATAGTGGAAAAAGGAATGTCTTCAAATATAAACTACACAGAATCATTCGGTGAAACTTCTTTCTGATCTGTGCATTCAGCTAACAGAGTTAAACCATACTTTTGATTGAGCAGATCTGAACACTCTTTCTGTAGAAAATGCAACTGGACATTTGGAGCGCTAAGAGCGTAGTAGTGGAAAAAGTAATATATTCAAATATAAACTACACAGAAGCATTCTGTGAAACTTCTTTCTGATCTGAGCATTCAGCTAACAGAGTTAAACCATACTTTTGATTGAGCAGTTTTGAAACACTCTGTCTGTAGAAAATGCAACTGGGCATTCGTAGCGCTAAGTGGGTAATAGTGGAAAAAAGAATATGTTCAAATATAAACTACACAGAAGCATTGTATGAAACTTCTTTCTGTTCTGTGCATTCAACTAACAGAGTTGAACCTTACTTTTGATTGAGCCTTTCTGAAACACTCTTTCTGTAGAAACTGCAATTGGACATTCTGAGCGCTAAGAGGCCTCTATTGGGAAAAATAATATCTTCAAATAAAAACTACACAGAAGCATTGTGTGAAACTTATTTCTGATATGTTCATTAAGCTAACAGAGTTAAACCATACTTTTGATTGCGCAGTTCTGAACACTCTTTCTGTAGAAAATGCAAGTGGACATTCGGAGCGCTAAGAGGGTAATAGTGGAAAAAGGAATATATTCAAATATAAACTACACAGTAGCATTCTGCGAAAATTCTTTCTGTTCTGTGCATTCAACTAACAGAGTTGAACCTTACTTTTGATTGAGCCGTTCTGAAACACTCTTTCTGTAGAAACTTCAATTGGACATTCTGAGCGTTAAGAGGCCTATATTGGGAAAAAGAATGTCTACAAATAAAAACTACACAGAAGAATTGTGTGAAACTTCTTTCTGTTCTGTTTGTTCAACTAAAAGAGTTGAACCTTAGTTTTGATTGAGCCGTTCTGAAACACTCTTTCTGTAGAAAATGCAAGTGGAGATTCGGAGCGCTAAGAGTGTAATAGTGGAAAAAGGAATGTCTTCAAATATAAACTACACAGAATCATTCGGTGAAACTTCTTTCTGATCTGTGCATTCAGCTAACAGAGTTAAAACATACTTTTGATTGAGCAGATCTGAACACTCTTTCTGTAGAAAATGCAACTGGACATTTGGAGCGCTAAGAGCGTAGTAGTGGAAAAAGGAATATATTCAAATATAAACTACACAGAAGCATTCTGTGAAACTTCTTTCTGATCTGAGCATTCAGCTAACAGAGTTAAACCATACTTTTGATTGAGCAGTTTTGAAACACTCTGTCTGTATAAAATGCAACTGGACATTCGTAGCGCTAAGTGGGTAATAGTGGAAAAAAGAATATGTTCAAATATAAACTACACAGAAGCATTGTATGAAACTTCTTTCTGTTCTGTGCATTCAACTAACAGAGTTGAACCTTACTTTTGATTGAGCCGTTCTGAAACACTCTTTCTGTAGAAACTGCAATTGGACATTCTGAGCGCTAAGAGGCCTATATGGGGAAAAAGAATGTCTACAAATAAAAACTACACAGAAGAATTGTGTGAAACTTCTTTCTGTTCTGTTTGTTCAACTAAAAGAGTTGAACCTTAGTTATGATTGAGCCGTTCTGAAACAATCTTTCTGTAGAAAATGCAAGTGGAGATTCGGAGCGCTAAGAGGGTAATAGTGGAAAAAGGAATGTCTCCAAATATAAACTACACAGAATCATTCTGTGAAACTTATTTCTGATCTGTGCATTCAGCTAACAGAGTTAAACCATACTTTTGATTGAGCAGATCTGAACACTCTTTCTGTAGAAAATGCAACTGGACATTTGGAGCGCTAAGAGAGTAGTAGTGGAAAAAGGAATATATTCAAATATAAACTACACAGAAGCATTCTGTGAAACTTCTTTCTGATCTGAGCATTCAGCTAACAGAGTTAAACCATACTTTTGATTGAGCAGTTTTGAAACACTCTGTCTGTAGAAAATGCAACTGGACATTCGTAGCGCTAAGTGGGTAATAGTGGAAAAAAGAATATGTTCAAATATAAACTACACAGAAGCATTGTATGAAACTTCTTTCTGTTCTGTGCATTCAACTAACAGAGTTGAAACTTACTTTTGATTTAGCCTTTCTGAAACACTCTTTCTGTAGAAACTGCAATTGGACATTCTGAGCGCTAAGAGGCCTATATTGGGAAAAATAATATCTTCAAATAAAAACTACACAGAAGCATTGTGTGAAACTTATTTCTGATATGTTCATTAAGCTAACAGAGTTAAACCATACTTTTGATTGCGCAGTTCTGAACACTCTTTCTGTAGAAAATGCAAGTGGACATTCGGAGCGCTAAGAGGGTAATAGTGGAAAAAGGAATATATTCAAATATAAACTACACAGTAGCATTCTGTGAAAATTCTTTCTGTTCTGTGCATTCAACTAACAGAGTTGAACCTTACTTTTGATTGAGCCGTTCTGAAACACTCTTTCTGTAGAAACTGCAATTGGACATGCTAAGCGCTAAGAGGCCTACATTGGGAAAAAGAATATCTTCAAATAAAAACTACACAGATGCATTCTGTGAAACTTATTTCTGATCTGTAATTTCAGTTAACAGAGAAAAAACATATTTTTGATTGAGCAGTTATGAAACACTCTTTTTGTAGAAAATGCAAGTGGAGATTCGGAGCGCCAAGAGGGTAATAGTGGAAAAAGGAATGTCTTCAAATATAAACTACACAGAATCATTCGGTGAAACTTCTTTCTGATCTGTGCATTCAGCTAACAGAGTTAAACCATACTTTTGATTGAGCAGATCTGAACACTCTTTCTGTAGAAAATGCAACTGGACATTTGGAGCGCTAAGAGCGTAGTAGTGGAAAAAGTAATATATTCAAATATAAACTACACAGAAGCATTCTGTGAAACTTCTTTCTGATCTGAGCATTCAGCTAACAGAGTTAAACCATACTTTTGATTGAGCAGTTTTGAAACACTCTGTCTGTAGAAAATGCAACTGGGCATTCGTAGCGCTAAGTGGGTAATAGTGGAAAAAAGAATATGTTCAAATATAAACTACACAGAAGCATTGTATGAAACTTCTTTCTGTTCTGTGCATTCAACTAACAGAGTTGAACCTTACTTTTGATTGAGCCTTTCTGAAACACTCTTTCTGTAGAAACTGCAATTGGACATTCTGAGCGCTAAGAGGCCTCTATTGGGAAAAATAATATCTTCAAATAAAAACTACACAGAAGCATTGTGTGAAACTTATTTCTGATATGTTCATTAAGCTAACAGAGTTAAACCATACTTTTGATTGCGCAGTTCTGAACACTCTTTCTGTAGAAAATGCAAGTGGACATTCGGAGCGCTAAGAGGGTAATAGTGGAAAAAGGAATATATTCAAATATAAACTACACAGTAGCATTCTGCGAAAATTCTTTCTGTTCTGTGCATTCAACTAACAGAGTTGAACCTTACTTTTGATTGAGCCGTTCTGAAACACTCTTTCTGTAGAAACTTCAATTGGACATTCTGAGCGTTAAGAGGCCTATATTGGGAAAAAGAATGTCTACAAATAAAAACTACACAGAAGAATTGTGTGAAACTTCTTTCTGTTCTGTTTGTTCAACTAAAAGAGTTGAACCTTAGTTTTGATTGAGCCGTTCTGAAACACTCTTTCTGTAGAAAATGCAAGTGGAGATTCGGAGCGCTAAGAGGGTAATAGTGGAAAAAGGAATGTCTTCAAATATAAACTACACAGAATCATTCGGTGAAACTTCTTTCTGATCTGTGCATTCAGCTAACAGAGTTAAAACATACTTTTGATTGAGCAGATCTGAACACTCTTTCTGTAGAAAATGCAACTGGACATTTGGAGCGCTAAGAGCGTAGTAGTGGAAAAAGGAATATATTCAAATATAAACTACACAGAAGCATTCTGTGAAACTTCTTTCTGATCTGAGCATTCAGCTAACAGAGTTAAACCATACTTTTGATTGAGCAGTTTTGAAACACTCTGTCTGTATAAAATGCAACTGGACATTCGTAGCGCTAAGTGGGTAATAGTGGAAAAAAGAATATGTTCAAATATAAACTACACAGAAGCATTGTATGAAACTTCTTTCTGTTCTGTGCATTCAACTAACAGAGTTGAACCTTACTTTTGATTGAGCCGTTCTGAAACACTCTTTCTGTAGAAACTGCAATTGGACATTCTGAGCGCTAAGAGGCCTATATGGGGAAAAAGAATGTCTACAAATAAAAACTACACAGAAGAATTGTGTGAAACTTCTTTCTGTTCTGTTTGTTCAACTAAAAGAGTTGAACCTTAGTTTTGATTGAGCCGTTCTGAAACAATCTTTCTGTAGAAAATGCAAGTGGAGATTCGGAGCGCTAAGAGGGTAATAGTGGAAAAAGGAATGTCTCCAAATATAAACTACACAGAATCATTCTGTGAAACTTATTTCTGATCTGTGCATTCAGCTAACAGAGTTAAACCATACTTTTGATTGAGCAGATCTGAACACTCTTTCTGTAGAAAATGCAACTGGACATTTGGAGCGCTAAGAGAGTAGTAGTGGAAAAAGGAATATATTCAAATATAAACTACACAGAAGCATTCTGTGAAACTTCTTTCTGATCTGAGCATTCAGCTAACAGAGTTAAACCATACTTTTGATTGAGCAGTTTTGAAACACTCTGTCTGTAGAAAATGCAACTGGACATTCGTAGCGCTAAGTGGGTAATAGTGGAAAAAAGAATATGTTCAAATATAAACTACACAGAAGCATTGTATGAAACTTCTTTCTGTTCTGTGCATTCAACTAACAGAGTTGAAACTTACTTTTGATTTAGCCTTTCTGAAACACTCTTTCTGTAGAAACTGCAATTGGACATTCTGAGCGCTAAGAGGCCTATATTGGGAAAAATAATATCTTCAAATAAAAACTACACAGAAGCATTGTGTGAAACTTATTTCTGATATGTTCATTAAGCTAACAGAGTTAAACCATACTTTTGATTGCGCAGTTCTGAACACTCTTTCTGTAGAAAATGCAAGTGGACATTCGGAGCGCTAAGAGGGTAATAGTGGAAAAAGGAATATATTCAAATATAAACTACACAGTAGCATTCTGCGAAAATTCTTTCTGTTCTGTGCATTCAACTAACAGAGTTGAACCTTACTTTTGATTGAGCCGTTCTGAAACACTCTTTCTGTAGAAACTTCAATTGGACATTCTGAGCGTTAAGAGGCCTATATTGGGAAAAAGAATGTCTACAAATAAAAACTACACAGAAGAATTGTGTGAAACTTCTTTCTGTTCTGTTTGTTCAACTAAAAGAGTTGAACCTTAGTTTTGATTGAGCCGTTCTGAAACACTCTTTCTGTAGAAAATGCAAGTGGAGATTCGGAGCGCTAAGAGGGTAATAGTGGAAAAAGGAATGTCTTCAAATATAAACTACACAGAATCATTCGGTGAAACTTCTTTCTGATCTGTGCATTCAGCTAACAGAGTTAAAACATACTTTTGATTGAGCAGATCTGAACACTCTTTCTGTAGAAAATGCAACTGGACATTTGGAGCGCTAAGAGCGTAGTAGTGGAAAAAGGAATATATTCAAATATAAACTACACAGAAGCATTCTGTGAAACTTCTTTCTGATCTGAGAATTCAGCTAACAGAGTTAAACCATACTTTTGATTGAGCAGTTTTGAAACACTCTGTCTGTATAAAATGCAACTGGACATTCGTAGCGCTAAGTGGGTAATAGTGGAAAAAAGAATATGTTCAAATATAAACTACACAGAAGCATTGTATGAAACTTCTTTCTGTTCTGTGCATTCAACTAACAGAGTTGAACCTTACTTTTGATTGAGCCGTTCTGAAACACTCTTTCTGTAGAAACTGCAATTGGACATTCTGAGCGCTAAGAGGCCTATAAGGGGAAAAAGAATGTCTACAAATAAAAACTACACAGAAGAATTGTGTGAAACTTCTTTCTGTTCCGTTTGTTCAACTAAAAGAGTTGAACCTTAGTTTTGATTGAGCCGTTCTGAAACAATCTTTCTGTAGAAAATGCAAGTGGAGATTCGGAGCGCTAAGAGGGTAATAGTGGAAAAAGGAATGTCTCCAAATATAAACTACACAGAATCATTCTGTGAAACTTATTTCTGATCTGTGCATTCAGCTAACAGAGTTAAACCATACTTTTGATTGAGCAGATCTGAACACTCTTTCTGTAGAAAATGCAACTGGACATTTGGAGCGCTAAGAGAGTAGTAGTGGAAAAAGGAATATATTCAAATATAAACTACACAGAAGCATTCTGTGAAACTTCTTTCTGATCTGAGCATTCAGCTAACAGAGTTAAACCATACTTTTGATTGAGCAGTTTTGAAACACTCTGTCTGTAGAAAATGCAACTGGACATTCGTAGCGCTAAGTGGGTAATAGTGGAAAAAAGAATATGTTCAAATATAAACTACACAGAAGCATTGTATGAAACTTCTTTCTGTTCTGTGCATTCAACTAACAGAGTTGAAACTTACTTTTGATTTAGCCTTTCTGAAACACTCTTTCTGTAGAAACTGCAATTGGACATTCTGAGCGCTAAGAGGCCTATATTGGGAAAAATAATATCTTCAAATAAAAACTACACAGAAGCATTGTGTGAAACTTATTTCTGATATGTTCATTAAGCTAACAGAGTTAAACCATACTTTTGATTGCGCAGTTCTGAACACTCTTTCTGTAGAAAATGCAAGTGGACATTCGGAGCGCTAAGAGGGTAATAGTGGAAAAAGGAATATATTCAAATATAAACTACACAGTAGCATTCTGCGAAAATTCTTTCTGTTCTGTGCATTCAACTAACAGAGTTGAACCTTACTTTTGATTGAGCCGTTCTGAAACACTCTTTCTGTAGAAACTGCAATTGGACATTCTGAGCGCTAAGAGGCCTATATTGGGAAAAAGAATGTCTACAAATAAAAACTACACAGAAGAATTGTGTGAAACTTCTTTCTGTTCTGTTTGTTCAACTAAAAGAGTTGAACCTTAGTTTTGATTGAGCCGTTCTGAAACACTCTTTCTGTAGAAAATGCAAGTGGAGATTCGGAGCGCTAAGTGGGTAATAGTGGAAAAAGGAATGTCTCCAAATATAAACTACACAGAATCATTCTGTGAAACTTCTTTCTGATCTGTGCATTCAGCTAACAGATTTAAACCATACTTTTGATTGAGCAGATCTGAACACTCTTTCTGTAGAAAATGCAACTGGACATTTGGAGCGCTAAGAGAGTAGTAGTGGAAAAAGGAATATATTCAAATATAAACTACACAGAAGCATTCTGTGAAACTTCTTTCTGATCTGAGCATTCAGCTAACAGAGTTAAACCATACTTTTGATTGAGCAGTTTTGAAACACTCTGTCTGTATAAAATGCAACTGGACATTCGTAGCGCTAAGTGGGTAATAGTGGAAAAAAGAATATGTTCAAATATAAACTACACAGAAGCATTGTATGAAACTTCTTTCTGTTCTGTGCATTCAACTAACAGAGTTGAACCTTACTTTTGATTGAGCCGTTCTGAAACACTCTTTCTGTAGAAACTGCAATTGGACATTCTGAGCGCTAAGAGGCCTATATGGGGAAAAAGAATGTCTACAAATAAAAACTACACAGAAGAATTGTGTGAAACTTCTTTCTGTTCTGTTTGTTCAACTAAAAGAGTTGAACCTTAGTTTTGATTGAGCCGTTCTGAAACAATCTTTCTGTAGAAAATGCAAGTGGAGATTCGGAGCGCTAAGAGGGTAATAGTGGAAAAAGGAATGTCTCCAAATATAAACTACACAGAATCATTCTGTGAAACTTATTTCTGATCTGTGCATTCAGCTAACAGAGTTAAACCATACTTTTGATTGAGCAGATCTGAACACTCTTTCTGTAGAAAATGCAACTGGACATTTGGAGCGCTAAGAGAGTAGTAGTGGAAAAAGGAATATATTCAAATATAAACTACACAGAAGCATTCTGTGAAACTTCTTTCTGATCTGAGCATTCAGCTAACAGAGTTAAACCATACTTTTGATTGAGCAGTTTTGAAACACTCTGTCTGTAGAAAATGCAACTGGACATTCGTAGCGCTAAGTGGGTAATAGTGGAAAAAAGAATATGTTCAAATATAAACTACACAGAAGCATTGTATGAAACTTCTTTCTGTTCTGTGCATTCAACTAACAGAGTTGAAACTTACTTTTGATTTAGCCTTTCTGAAACACTCTTTCTGTAGAAACTGCAATTGGACATTCTGAGCGCTAAGAGGCCTATATTGGGAAAAATAATATCTTCAAATAAAAACTACACAGAAGCATTGTGTGAAACTTATTTCTGATATGTTCATTAAGCTAACAGAGTTAAACCATACTTTTGATTGCGCAGTTCTGAACACTCTTTCTGTAGAAAATGCAAGTGGACATTCGGAGCGCTAAGAGGGTAATAGTGGAAAAAGGAATATATTCAAATATAAACTACACAGTAGCATTCTGCGAAAATTCTTTCTGTTCTGTGCATTCAACTAACAGAGTTGAACCTTACTTTTGATTGAGCCGTTCTGAAACACTCTTTCTGTAGAAACTTCAATTGGACATTCTGAGCGTTAAGAGGCCTATATTGGGAAAAAGAATGTCTACAAATAAAAACTACACAGAAGAATTGTGTGAAACTTCTTTCTGTTCTGTTTGTTCAACTAAAAGAGTTGAACCTTAGTTTTGATTGAGCCGTTCTGAAACACTCTTTCTGTAGAAAATGCAAGTGGAGATTCGGAGCGCTAAGAGGGTAATAGTGGAAAAAGGAATGTCTTCAAATATAAACTACACAGAATCATTCGGTGAAACTTCTTTCTGATCTGTGCATTCAGCTAACAGAGTTAAAACATACTTTTGATTGAGCAGATCTGAACACTCTTTCTGTAGAAAATGCAACTGGACATTTGGAGCGCTAAGAGCGTAGTAGTGGAAAAAGGAATATATTCAAATATAAACTACACAGAAGCATTCTGTGAAACTTCTTTCTGATCTGAGAATTCAGCTAACAGAGTTAAACCATACTTTTGATTGAGCAGTTTTGAAACACTCTGTCTGTATAAAATGCAACTGGACATTCGTAGCGCTAAGTGGGTAATAGTGGAAAAAAGAATATGTTCAAATATAAACTACACAGAAGCATTGTATGAAACTTCTTTCTGTTCTGTGCATTCAACTAACAGAGTTGAACCTTACTTTTGATTGAGCCGTTCTGAAACACTCTTTCTGTAGAAACTGCAATTGGACATTCTGAGCGCTAAGAGGCCTATAAGGGGAAAAAGAATGTCTACAAATAAAAACTACACAGAAGAATTGTGTGAAACTTCTTTCTGTTCCGTTTGTTCAACTAAAAGAGTTGAACCTTAGTTTTGATTGAGCCGTTCTGAAACAATCTTTCTGTAGAAAATGCAAGTGGAGATTCAGAGCGCTAAGAGGGTAATAGTGGAAAAAGGAATGTCTCCAAATATAAACTACACAGAATCATTCTGTGAAACTTATTTCTGATCTGTGCATTCAGCTAACAGAGTTAAACCATACTTTTGATTGAGCAGATCTGAACACTCTTTCTGTAGAAAATGCAACTGGACATTTGGAGCGCTAAGAGAGTAGTAGTGGAAAAAGGAATATATTCAAATATAAACTACACAGAAGCATTCTGTGAAACTTCTTTCTGATCTGAGCATTCAGCTAACAGAGTTAAACCATACTTTTGATTGAGCAGTTTTGAAACACTCTGTCTGTAGAAAATGCAACTGGACATTCGTAGCGCTAAGTGGGTAATAGTGGAAAAAAGAATATGTTCAAATATAAACTACACAGAAGCATTGTATGAAACTTCTTTCTGTTCTGTGCATTCAACTAACAGAGTTGAAACTTACTTTTGATTTAGCCTTTCTGAAACACTCTTTCTGTAGAAACTGCAATTGGACATTCTGAGCGCTAAGAGGCCTATATTGGGAAAAATAATATCTTCAAATAAAAACTACACAGAAGCATTGTGTGAAACTTATTTCTGATATGTTCATTAAGCTAACAGAGTTAAACCATACTTTTGATTGCGCAGTTCTGAACACTCTTTCTGTAGAAAATGCAAGTGGACATTCGGAGCGCTAAGAGGGTAATAGTGGAAAAAGGAATATATTCAAATATAAACTACACAGTAGCATTCTGCGAAAATTCTTTCTGTTCTGTGCATTCAACTAACAGAGTTGAACCTTACTTTTGATTGAGCCGTTCTGAAACACTCTTTCTGTAGAAACTGCAATTGGACATTCTGAGCGCTAAGAGGCCTATATTGGGAAAAAGAATGTCTACAAATAAAAACTACACAGAAGAATTGTGTGAAACTTCTTTCTGTTCTGTTTGTTCAACTAAAAGAGTTGAACCTTAGTTTTGATTGAGCCGTTCTGAAACACTCTTTCTGTAGAAAATGCAAGTGGAGATTCGGAGCGCTAAGTGGGTAATAGTGGAAAAAGGAATGTCTCCAAATATAAACTACACAGAATCATTCTGTGAAACTTCTTTCTGATCTGTGCATTCAGCTAACAGATTTAAACCATACTTTTGATTGAGCAGATCTGAACACTCTTTCTGTAGAAAATGCAACTGGACATTTGGAGCGCTAAGAGAGTAGTAGTGGAAAAAGGAATATATTCAAATATAAACTACACAGAAGCATTCTGTGAAACTTCTTTCTGATCTGAGCATTCAGCTAACAGAGTTAAACCATACTTTTGATTGAGCAGTTTTGAAACACTCTGTCTGTAGAAAATGCAACTGGACATTCGTAGCGCTAAGTGGGTAATAGTGGAAAAAAGAATATGTTCAAATATAAACTACACAGAAGCATTGTATGAAACTTCTTTCTGTTCTGTGCATTCAACTAACAGAGTTGAACCTTACTTTTGATTGAGCCGTTCTGAAACACTCTTTCTGTAGAAACTGCAATTGGACATTCTGAGAGCTAAGAGGCCTATATTGGGAAAAAGAATGTCTACAAATAAAAACTACACAGAAGAATTGTGTGAAACTTCTTTCTGTTCTGTTTGTTCAACTAAAAGAGTTGAACCTTAGTTTTGATTGAGCCGTTCTGAAACACTCTTTATGTAGAAAATGCAAGTGGAGATTCGGAGCGCTAAGAGGGTAATAGTGGAAAAAGGAATGTCTCCAAATATAAACTACACAGAATCATTCTGTGAAACTTCTTTCTGATCTGTGCATTCAGCTAACAGACTTAAACCATACTTTTGATTGAGCAGGTCTGAACACTCTTTCTGTAGAAAATGCAACTGGACATTTGGAGCGCTAAGAGAGTAGTAGTGGAAAAAGGAATATATTCAAATATAAACTACACTGAAGCATTCTGTGAAACTTCTTTCTGATCTGAGCATTCAGCTAACAGAGTTAAACCATACTTTTGATTGAGCAGTTTTGAAACACTCTGTCTGTAGAAAATGCAACTGGACATTCGTAGCGCTAAGTGGGTAATAGTGGAAAAAAGAATATGTTCAAATATAAACTACACAGAAGCATTGTATGAAACTTCTTTCTGTTCTGTGCATTCAACTAACAGAGTTGAACCTTACTTTTGATTGAGCCTTTCTGAAACACTCTTTCTGTAGAAACTGCAATTGGACATTCTGAGCGCTAAGAGGCCTCTATTGGGAAAAATAATATCTTCAAATAAAAACTACACAGAAGCATTGTGTGAAACTTATTTCTGATATGTTCATTAAGCTAACAGATTTAAACCATACTTTAGATTGCGCAGTTCTGAACACTCTTTCTGTAGAAAATGCAAGTGGACATTCGGAGCGCTAAGAGGGTAATAGTGGAAAAAGGAATATATTCAAATATAAACTACACAGTAGCATTCTGTGAAAATTCTTTCTGTTCTGTGCATTCAACTAACAGAGTTGAACCTTACTTTTGATTGAGCCGTTCTGAAACACTCTTTCTGTAGAAACTTCAATTGGACATTCTGAGCGTTAAGAGGCCTATATTGGGAAAAAGAATGTCTACAAATAAAAACTACACAGAAGAATTGTGTGAAACTTCTTTCTGTTCTGTTTGTTCAACTAAAAGAGTTGAACCTTAGTTTTGATTGAGCCGTTCTGAAACACTCTTTCTGTAGAAAATGCAAGTGGAGATTCGGAGCGCTAAGAGGGTAATAGTGGAAAAAGGAATGTCTTCAAATATAAACTACACAGAATCATTCGGTGAAACTTCTTTCTGATCTGTGCATTCAGCTAACAGAGTTAAAACATACTTTTGATTGAGCAGATCTGAACACTCTTTCTGTAGAAAATGCAACTGGACATTTGGAGCGCTAAGAGCGTAGTAGTGGAAAAAGGAATATATTCAAATATAAACTACACAGAAGCATTCTGTGAAACTTCTTTCTGATCTGAGCATTCAGCTAACAGAGTTAAACCATACTTTTGATTGAGCAGTTTTGAAACACTCTGTCTGTATAAAATGCAACTGGACATTCGTAGCGCTAAGTGGGTAATAGTGGAAAAAAGAATATGTTCAAATATAAACTACACAGAAGCATTGTATGAAACTTCTTTCTGTTCTGTGCATTCAACTAACAGAGTTGAACCTTACTTTTGATTGAGCCGTTCTGAAACACTCTTTCTGTAGAAACTGCAATTGGACATTCTGAGCGCTAAGAGGCCTATATGGGGAAAAAGAATGTCTACAAATAAAAACTACACAGAAGAATTGTGTGAAACTTCTTTCTGTTCTGTTTGTTCAACTAAAAGAGTTGAACCTTAGTTTTGATTGAGCCGTTCTGAAACAATCTTTCTGTAGAAAATGCAAGTGGAGATTCGGAGCGCTAAGAGGGTAATAGTGGAAAAAGGAATGTCTCCAAATATAAACTACACAGAATCATTCTGTGAAACTTCTTTCTGATCTGTGCATTCAGCTAACAGAGTTAAACCATACTTTTGATTGAGCAGATCTGAACACTCTTTCTGTAGAAAATGCAACTGGACATTTGGAGCGCTAAGAGAGTAGTAGTGGAAAAAGGAATATATTCAAATATAAACTACACAGAAGCATTCTGTGAAACTTCTTTCTGACCTGAGCATTCAGCTAACAGAGTTAAACCATACTTTTGATTGAGCAGTTTTGAAACACTCTGTCTGTAGAAAATGCAACTGGACATTCGTAGCGCTAAGTGGGTAATAGTGGAAAAAAGAATATGTTCAAATATAAACTACACAGAAGCATTGTATGAAACTTCTTTCTGTTCTGTGCATTCAACTAACAGAGTTGAAACTTACTTTTGATTTAGCCTTTCTGAAACACTCTTTCTGTAGAAACTGCAATTGGACATTCTGAGCGCTAAGAGGCCTATATTGGGAAAAATAATATCTTCAAATAAAAACTACACAGAAGCATTGTGTGAAACATATTTCTGATATGTTCATTAAGCTAACAGAGTTAAACCATACTTTTGATTGCGCAGTTCTGAACACTCTTTCTGTAGAAAATGCAAGTGGACATTCGGAGCGCTAAGAGGGTAATAGTGGAAAAAGGAATATATTCAAATATAAACTACACAGTAGCATTCTGCGAAAATTCTTTCTGTTCTGTGCATTCAACTAACAGAGTTGAACCTTACTTTTGATTGAGCCGTTCTGAAACACTCTTTCTGTAGAAACTTCAATTGGACATTCTGAGCGTTAAGAGGCCTATATTGGGAAAAAGAATGTCTACAAATAAAAACTACACAGAAGAATTGTGTGAAACTACTTTCTGTTCTGTTTGTTCAACTAAAAGATTTGAACCTTAGTTTTGATTGAGCCGTTCTGAAACACTCTTTCTGTAGAAAATGCAAGTGGAGATTCGGAGCGCTAAGAGGGTAATAGTGGAAAAAGGAATGTCTTCAAATATAAACTACACAGAATCATTCGGTGAAACTTCTTTCTGATCTGTGCATTCAGCTAACAGAGTTAAAACATACTTTTGATTGAGCAGATCTGAACACTCTTTCTGTAGAAAATGCAACTGGACATTTGGAGCGCTAAGAGCGTAGTAGTGGAAAAAGGAATATATTCAAATATAAACTACACAGAAGCATTCTGTGAAACTTCTTTCTGATCTGAGAATTCAGCTAACAGAGTTAAACCATACTTTTGATTGAGCAGTTTTGAAACACTCTGTCTGTATAAAATGCAACTGGACATTCGTAGCGCTAAGTGGGTAATAGTGGAAAAAAGAATATGTTCAAATATAAACTACACAGAAGCATTGTATGAAACTTCTTTCTGTTCTGTGCATTCAACTAACAGAGTTGAACCTTACTTTTGATTGAGCCGTTCTGAAACACTCTTTCTGTAGAAACTGCAATTGGACATTCTGAGCGCTAAGAGGCCTATATGGGGAAAAAGAATGTCTACAAATAAAAACTACACAGAAGAATTGTGTGAAACTTCTTTCTGTTCTGTTTGTTCAACTAAAAGAGTTGAACCTTAGTTTTGATTGAGCCGTTCTGAAACAATCTTTCTGTAGAAAATGCAAGTGGAGATTCGGAGCGCTAAGAGGGTAATAGTGGAAAAAGGAATGTCTCCAAATATAAACTACACAGAATAATTCTGTGAAACTTATTTCTGATCTGTGCATTCAGCTAACAGAGTTAAACCATACTTTTGATTGAGCAGATCTGAACACTCTTTCTGTAGAAAATGCAACTGGACATTTGGAGCGCTAAGAGAGTAGTAGTGGAAAAAGGAATATATTCAAATATAAACTACACAGAAGCATTCTGTGAAACTTCTTTCTGATCTGAGCATTCAGCTAACAGAGTTAAACCATACTTTTGATTGAGCAGTTTTGAAACACTCTGTCTGTAGAAAATGCAACTGGACATTCGTAGCGCTAAGTGGGTAATAGTGGAAAAAAGAATATGTTCAAATATAAACTACACAGAAGCATTGTATGAAACTTCTTTCTGTTCTGTGCATTCAACTAACAGAGTTGAAACTTACTTTTGATTTAGCCTTTCTGAAACACTCTTTCTGTAGAAACTGCAATTGGACATTCTGAGCGCTAAGAGGCCTATATTGGGAAAAATAATATCTTCAAATAAAAACTACACAGAAGCATTGTGTGAAACTTATTTCTGATATGTTCATTAAGCTAACAGAGTTAAACCATACTTTTGATTGCGCAGTTCTGAACACTCTTTCTGTAGAAAATGCAAGTGGACATTCGGAGCGCTAAGAGGGTAATAGTGGAAAAAGGAATATATTCAAATATAAACTACACAGTAGCATTCTGCGAAAATTCTTTCTGTTCTGTGCATTCAACTAACAGAGTTGAACCTTACTTTTGATTGAGCCGTTCTGAAACACTCTTTCTGTAGAAACTGCAATTGGACATTCTGAGCGCTAAGAGGCCTATATTGGGAAAAAGAATGTCTACAAATAAAAACTACACAGAAGAATTGTGTGAAACTTCTTTCTGTTCTGTTTGTTCAACTAAAAGAGTTGAACCTTAGTTTTGATTGAGCCGTTCTGAAACACTCTTTCTGTAGAAAATGCAAGTGGAGATTCGGAGCGCTAAGTGGGTAATAGTGGAAAAAGGAATGTCTCCAAATATAAACTACACAGAATCATTCTGTGAAACTTCTTTCTGATCTGTGCATTCAGCTAACAGATTTAAACCATACTTTTGATTGAGCAGATCTGAACACTCTTTCTGTAGAAAATGCAACTGGACATTTGGAGCGCTAAGAGAGTAGTAGTGGAAAAAGGAATATATTCAAATATAAACTACACAGAAGCATTCTGTGAAACTTCTTTCTGATCTGAGCATTCAGCTAACAGAGATAAACCATACTTTTGATTGAGCAGTTTTGAAACACTCTGTCTGTAGAAAATGCAACTGGACATTCGTAGCGCTAAGTGGGTAATAGTGGAAAAAAGAATATGTTCAAATATAAACTACACAGAAGCATTGTATGAAACTTCTTTCTGTTCTGTGCATTCAACTAACAGAGTTGAACCTTACTTTTGATTGAGCCGTTCTGAAACACTCTTTCTGTAGAAACTGCAATTGGACATTCTGAGAGCTAAGAGGCCTATATTGGGAAAAAGAATGTCTACAAATAAAAACTACACAGAAGAATTGTGTGAAACTTCTTTCTGTTCTGTTTGTTCAACTAAAAGAGTTGAACCTTAGTTTTGATTGAGCCGTTCTGAAACACTCTTTATGTAGAAAATGCAAGTGGAGATTCGGAGCGCTAAGAGGGTAATAGTGGAAAAAGGAATGTCTCCAAATATAAACTACACAGAATCATTCTGTGAAACTTCTTTCTGATCTGTGCATTCAGCTAACAGACTTAAACCATACTTTTGATTGAGCAGGTCTGAACACTCTTTCTGTAGAAAATGCAACTGGACATTTGGAGCGCTAAGAGAGTAGTAGTGGAAAAAGGAATATATTCAAATATAAACTACACTGAAGCATTCTGTGAAACTTCTTTCTGATCTGAGCATTCAGCTAACAGAGTTAAACCATACTTTTGATTGAGCAGTTTTGAAACACTCTGTCTGTAGAAAATGCAACTGGACATTCGTAGCGCTAAGTGGGTAATAGTGGAAAAAAGAATATGTTCAAATATAAACTACACAGAAGCATTGTATGAAACTTCTTTCTGTTCTGTGCATTCAACTAACAGAGTTGAACCTTACTTTTGATTGAGCCTTTCTGAAACACTCTTTCTGTAGAAACTGCAATTGGACATTCTGAGCGCTAAGAGGCCTCTATTGGGAAAAATAATATCTTCAAATAAAAACTACACAGAAGCATTGTGTGAAACTTATTTCTGATATGTTCATTAAGCTAACAGAGTTAAACCATACTTTAGATTGCGCAGTTCTGAACACTCTTTCTGTAGAAAATGCAAGTGGACATTCGGAGCGCTAAGAGGGTAATAGTGGAAAAAGGAATATATTCAAATATAAACTACACAGTAGCATTCTGTGAAAATTCTTTCTGTTCTGTGCATTCAACTAACAGAGTTGAACCTTACTTTTGATTGAGCCGTTCTGAAACACTCTTTCTGTAGAAACTGCAATTGGACATTCTGAGAGCTAAGAGGCCTATATTGGGAAAAGGAATGTCTACAAATAAAAACTACACAGAAGAATTGTGTGAAACTTCTTTCTGTTCTGTTTGTTCAACTAAAAGAATTGAACTTTAGTTTTGATTGAGCCGTTCTGAAACACTCTTTCTGTAGAAAATGCGAGTGGAGATTCGGAGCGCTAAGAGGGTAATAGTGGAAAAAGGAATGTCTCCAAATATAAACTACACAGAATCATTCTGTGAAACTTCTTTCTGATCTGTGCATTCAGCTAACAGAGTTAAACATTACTTTTGATTGAGCAGATCTGAACACTCTTTCTGTAGAAAATGCAACTGGACATTTGGAGCGCTAAGAGAGTAGTAGTGGAAAAAGGAATATATTCAAATATAAACTACACAGAAGCATTCTGTGAAACTTCTTTCTGATCTGAGCATTCAGCTAACAGAGTTAAACCATACTTTTGATTGAGCAGTTTTGAAACACTCTGTCTGTAGAAAATGCAACTGGACATTCGTAGCGCTAAGTGGGTAATAGTGGAAAAAAGATTATGTTCAAATATAAACTACACAGAAGCATTGTATGAAACTTCTTTCTGTTCTGTGCATTCAACTAACAGAGTTGAACCTTAATTTGATTGAGCCTTTCTGAAACACTCTTTCTGTAGAATCTGCAATTGGACATACTGAGCGCTAAGAGGCCTATATTGGGAAAAAAAATAACTTCAAATAAAAACTACACAGAAGCATTGTGTGAAACTTATTTCTGATATGTTCATTAAGCTAACAGAGTTAAACCATACTTTTGATTGCGCAGTTCTGAACACTCTTTCTGTAGAAAATGCAAGTGGACATTCGGAGCTCTAAGAGGGTAATAGTGGAAAAAGGGATATATTCAAATATAAACCACACAGTAGCATTCTGTGAAAATTCTTTCTGTTCTGTTCATTCAACTAACAGGGTTGAACCTTACTTTTGATTGAGCCGTTCTGAAACACTCTTTCTGTAGAAACTGCAATTGGACATTCTGAGCGCTAAGAGGCCTACATTGGGAAAAAGAATATCTTCAAATAAAAACTACACAGATGCATTCTGTGCAACTTATTTCTGATCTGTAAATTCAGTTAACAGAGATAAAACATATTTTTCATTGAGCAGTTATGAAACACTCTTTTTGTAGAAAATGCAAGTGGAGATTCGGAGCACTAAGAGGGTAATAGTGGAAAAAGGAATGTCTTCAAACATAAACTACACAGAATCATTCGGTGAAACTTCTTTCTGATCTGTGCATTCAGCTAACAGAGTTAAACCATACTTTTGATTGAGCAGATCTGAACACTCTTTCTGTTGAAAATGCAACTGGACATTTGGAGCGCTAAGAGCGTATTAGTGGAAAAAGGAATATATTCAAATATAAACTACACAGAAGCATTCTGTGAAACTTCTTTCTGATCTGAGCATTCAGCTAACAGAGTTAAACCATACTTTTGATTGAGCAGTTTTGAAACACTCTGTCTGTAGAAAATGCAACTGGACATTCGTAGCGCTAAGTGGGTAATAGTGGAAAAAAGAATATGTTCAAATATAAACTACACAGAAGCATTGTATGAAACTTCTTTCTGTTCTGTGCATTCAACTAACAGAGTTGAACCTTACTTTTGATTGAGCCGTTCTGAAACACTCTTTCTGTAGAAACTGCAATTGGACATTCTGAGAGCTAAGAGGCCTATATTGGGAAAAAGAATGTCTACAAATAAAAACTACACAGAAGAATTGTGTGAAACTTCTTTCTGTTCTGTTTGCTCAACTAAAAGAGTTGAACCTTAGTTTTGATTGAGCCGTTCTGAAACACTCTTTATGTAGAAAATGCAAGTGGAGATTCGGAGCGCTAAGAGGGTAATAGTGGAAAAAGGAATGTCTCCAAATATAAACTACACAGAATCATTCTGTGAAACTTCTTTCTGATCTGTGCATTCAGCTAAAAGAGTTAAACCATACTTTTGATTGAGCAGATCTGAACACTCTTTCTGTAGAAAATGCAACTGGACATTTGGAGCGCTAAGAGAGTAGTAGTGGAAAAAGGAATATATTCAAATATAAACTACACAGTAGCATTCTGTGAAAATTCTTTCTGTTCTGTGCATTCAACTAACAGAGTTGAACCTTACTTTTGATTGAGCCGTTCTGAAACACTCTTTCTGTAGAAACTGCAATTGGACATTCTGAGCGTTAAGAGGCCAATATTGGGAAAAATAATGTCTACAAATAAAAACTACACAGAAGAATTGTGTGAAACTTCTTTCTGTTCTGTTTGTTCATCTAAAAGAGTTGAACCTTAGTTTTGATTGAGCCGTTCTGAAACACTCTTTCTGTAGAAAATGCAAGTGGAGATTCGGAGCGCTAAGAGGGTAATAGTGGAAAAAGGAATGTCTTCAAATATAAACTACACAGATTCATTCGGTGAAACTTCTTTCTGATCTGTGCATTCAGCTAACAGAGTTAAACCATACTTTTGATTGAGCAGATCTGAACACTCTTTCTGTAGAAAATGCAACTGGACATTTGGAGCGCTAAGAGCGTAGTAGTGGAAAAAGGAATATATTCAAATATAAACTACACAGAAGCATTCTGTGAAACTTCTTTCTGATCTGAGCATTCAGCTAACAGAGTTAAACCATACTTTTGATTGAGCAGTTTTGAAACACTCTGTCTGTAGAAAATGCAACTGGACATTCGTAGCGCTAAGTGGGTAATAGTGGAAAAAAGAATATGTTCAAATATAAACTACACAGAAGCATTGTATGAAACTTCTTTCTGTTCTGTGCATTCAACTAACAGAGTTGAACCTTACTTTTGATTGAGCCGTTCTGAAACACTCTTTCTGTAGAAACTGCAATTGGACATTCTGAGAGCTAAGAGGCCTATATTGGGAAAAAGAATGTCTATAAATAAAAACTACACAGAAGAATTGTGTGAAACTTCTTTCTGTTCTGTTTGTTCAACTAAAAGAGTTGAACCTTAGTTTTGATTGAGCCGTTCTGAAACACTCTTTCTGTAGAAAATGCAAGTGGATTTTCGGAGCGCTAAGAGGGTAATAGTGGAAAAAGGAATGTCTCCAAATATAAACTACACAGAATCATTCTGTGAAACTTCTTTCTGATCTGTGCATTCAGCTAACAGAGTTAAACATTACTTTTGATTGAGCAGATCTGAACACTCTTTCTGTAGAAAATGCAACTGGACATTTGGAGCGCTAAGAGAGTAGTAGTGGAAAAAGGAATATATTCAAATATAAACTACACAGAAGCATTCTGTGAAACTTCTTTCTGATCTGAGCATTCAGCTAACAGAGTTAAACCATACTTTTGATTGAGCAGTTTTGAAACACTCTGTCTGTAGAAAATGCAACCGGACATTCGTAGCGCTAAGTGGGTAATAGTGGAAAAAAGAATATGTTCAAATATAAACTACACAGAAGCATTGTATGAAACTTCTTTCTGTTCTGTGCATTCAACTAACAGAGTTGAACCTTACTTTTGATTGAGCCTTTCTGAAACACTCTTTCTGTAGAAACTGCAATTGGACATTCTGAGCGCTAAGAGGCCTCTATTGGGAAAAATAATATCTTCAAATAAAAACTACACAGAAGCACTGTGTGAAACTTATTTCTGATATGTTCATTAAGCTAACAGAGTTAAACCATACTTTTGATTGCGCAGTTCTGAACACTCTTTCTGTAGAAAATGCAAGTGGACATTCGGAGCGCTAAGAGGGTAATAGTGGAAAAAGGAATATATACAAATATAAACTACACAGTAGCATTCTGTGAAAATTCTTTCTGTTCTGTGCATTCAACTAACAGAGTTGAACCTTACTTTTGATTGAGCGGTTCTGAAACACTCTTTCTGTAGAAACTGCAATTGGACATGCTAAGCGCTAAGAGGCCTACATTGGGAAAAATAATATCTTCAAATAAAAACTACACAGATGCATTCTGTGAAACTTATTTCTGATCTGTAATTTCAGTTAACAGAGATAAAACATATTTTTGATTGAGCAGTTATGAAACACTCTTTTTGTAGAAAATGCAAGTGGAGATTCGGAGCGCTAAGAGGGTAATAGTGGAAAAAGGAATGTCTTCAAATATAAACTACACAGAATCATTCGGTGAAACTTCTTTCTGATCTGTGCATTCAGCTAACAGAGTTAAACCATACTTTTGATTGAGCAGATATGAACACTCTTTCTGCAGAAAATGCAACTGGACATTTGGAGCGCTAAGAGCGTAGTAGTGGAAAAAGGAACATATTCAAATATAAACTACACAGAAGCATTCTGTGAAACTTCTTTCTGATCTGAGCATTCAGCTAACAGAGTTAAAATATACTTTTGATTGAGCAGTTTTGAAACACTCTGTCTGTAGAAAATGCAACTGGACATTCGTAGCGCTAAGTGGGTAATAGTGGAAAAAAGAATATGTTCAAATATAAACTACACAGAATCATTTTATGAAACTTCTTTCTGTTCTGTGCATTCAACTAACAGAGTTGAACCTTACTTTTGATTGAGCCGTTCTGAAACACTCTTTCTGTAGAAACTGCAATTGGACATTCTGAGAGCTAAGAGGCCTATATTGGGAAAAAGAATGTCTACAAATAAAAACTACACAGAAGAATTGTGTGAATCTTCTTTCTGTTCTGTTTGTTCAACTAAAAGAATTGAACCTTAGTTTTGATTGAGCCGTTCTGAAACACTCTTTATGTAGAAAATGCAAGTGGAGATTCGGAGCGCTAAGAGGGTAATAGTGGAAAAAGGAATGTCTCCCAATATAAACTACACAGAATCATTCTGTGAAACTTCTTTCTGATCTGTGCATTCAGCTAACAGAGTTAAACATTACTTTTGATTGAGCAGATCTGAACACACTTTCTGTAGAAAATGCAACTGGACATTTGGAGCGCTAAGAGAGTAGTAGTGGAAAAAGGAATATATTCAAATATAAACTACACAGAAGCATTCTGTGAAACTTCTTTCTGATCTGAGCATTCAGCTAACAGAGTTAAACCATACTTTTGATTGAGCAGTTTTGAAACACTCTGTCTGTAGAAAATGCAACTGGACATTCGTAGCGCTAAGTGGGTAATAGTGGAAAAAAGAATATGTTCAAATATAAACTACACAGAAGCATTGTATGAAACTTCTTTCTGTTCTGTGCATTCAACTAACAGAGTTGAACCTTACTTTTGATTGAGCCTTTCTGAAACACTCTTTCTGTAGAATCTGCAATTGGACATTCTGAGCGCTAAGAGGCCTATATTGGGAAAAAAAATATCTTCAAATAAAAACTACACAGAAGCATTGTGTGAAACTTATTTCTGATATGTTCATTAAGCTAACAGAGTTAAACCGTACTTTTGATTGCGCAGTTCTGAACACTCTTTCTGTAGAAAATGCAAGTGGACATTCGGAGCGCTAAGAGGGTAATAGTGGAAAAAGGGATATATTCAAATATAAACCACACAGTAGCATTCTGTGAAAATTCTTTCTGTTCTGTTCATTCAACTAACAGAGTTGAACCTTACTTTTGATTGAGCCGTTCTGAAACACTCTTTCTGTAGAAACTGCAATTGGACATTCTGAGCGCTAAGAGGCCTACATTGGGAAAAAGAATATCTTCAAATAAAAACTACACAGATGCATTCTGTGCAACTTATTTCTGATCTGTAAATTCAGTTAACAGAGATAAAACATATTTTTAATTGAGCAGTTATGAAACACTCTTTTTGTAGAAAATGCAAGTGGAGATTCGGAGCGCTAAGAGGGTAATAGTGGAAAAAGGAATGTCTTCAAACATAAACTACACAGAATCATTCGGTGAAACTTCTTTCTGATCTGTGCATTCAGCTAACAGAGTTAAACCATACTTTTGATTGAGCAGATCTGAACACTCTTTCTGTTGAAAATGCAACTGGACATTTGGAGCGCTAAGAGCGTATTAGTGGAAAAAGGAATATATTCAAATATAAACTACACAGAAGCATTCTGTGAAACTTCTTTCTGATCTGAGCATTCAGCTAACAGAGTTAAACCATACTTTTGATTGAGCAGTTTTGAAACATTCTGTCTGTAGAAAATTCAACTGGACATTCGTAGCGCTAAGTGGGTAATAGTGGAAAAAAGAATATGTTCAAATATAAACTACACAGAAGCATTGTATGAAACTTCTTTCTGTTCTGTGCATTCAACTAACAGAGTTGAACCTTACTTTTGATTGAGCCGTTCTGAAACACTCTTTCTGTAGAAACTGCAATTGGACATTCTGAGGGTTAAGAGGCCTATATTGGGAAAAAGAATGTCTACAAATAAAAACTACACAGAAGAATTGTGTGAAACTTCTTTCTGTTCTATTTGTTCAACTAAAAGAGTTGAACTTTAGTTTTGATTGAGCCGTTCTGAAACACTCTTTCTGTAGAAAATGCAAGTGGAGATTCGGAGCGCTAAGAGGGTAATAGTGGAAAAAGGAATGTCTTCAAATATAAACTACACAGAATCATTCGGTGAAACTTCTTTCTGATCTGTGCATTCAGCTAACAGAGTTAAACCATACTTTTGATTGAGCAGATCTGAACACTCTTTCTGTAGAAAATGCAACTGGACATTTGGAGCGCTAAGAGCGTAGTAGTGGAAAAAGTAATATATTCAAATATAAACTACACAGAAGCATTCTGTGAAACTTTTTTCTGATCTGAGCATTCAGCTAACAGAGTTAAACCATACTTTGATTGAGCAGTTTTGAAACACTCTGTCTGTAGAAAATGCAACTGGACATTCGTAGCGCTAAGTGGGTAATAGTGGAAAAAAGAATATGTTCAAATATAAACTACACAGAAGCATTGAATGAAACTTCTTTCTGTTCTGTGCATTCAACTAACAGAGTTGAACCTTACTTTGGATTGAGCCGTTCTGAAACACTCTTTCTGTAGAAACTGCAATTGGACATTCTGAGCGCTAAGAGGCCTATATGGGGAAAATGAATGTCTACAAATAAAAACTACACAGAAGAATTGTGTGAAACTTCTTTCTGTTCTGTTTGTTCAACTAAAAGAGTTGAACCTTAGTTTTGATTGAGCCGTTCTGAAACACTCTTTCTGTAGAAAATGCAAGTGGAGATTCGGAGCGCTAAGAGGGTAATAGTGGAAAAAGGAATGTCGCCAAATATAAACTACACAGAATCATTCTGTGAAACTTCTTTCTGATCTGTGCATTCAACTAACAGAGTTGAACCTTACTTTTGATTGAGCCGTTCTGAAACACTCTTTCTGTAGAAACTGCAATTGGACATGCTAAGCGCTAAGAGGCCTACATTGGGAAAAAGAATATCTTCAAATAAAAACTACACAGATGCATTCTGTGCAACTTATTTCTGATCTGTAAATTCAGTTAACAGAGATAAATCATATTTTTCATTGAGCAGTTATGAAACACTCTTTTTGTAGAAAATGCAAGTGGAGATTCGGAGCGCTAAGAGGGTAATAGTGGAAAAAGGAATGTCTTCAAATATAAACTACACAGAATCATTCGGTGAAACTTCTTTCTGATCTGTGCATTCAACTAACAGAGTTAAACCATACTTTTGATTGAGCAGATCTGAACACTCTTTCTTTTGAAAATGCAACTGGACATTTGGAGCGCTAAGAGCGTATTAGTGGAAAAAGGAATATATTCAAATATAAACTACACAGAAGCATTCTGTGAAACTTCTTTCTGATCTGAGCATTCCGCTAACAGAGTTAAACCATACTTTTGATTGAGCAGTTTTGAAACACTCTGTCTGTAGAAAATGCAACTGGACATTCGTAGCGCTAAGTGGGTAATAGTGGAAAAAAGAATATGTTCAAATATAAACTACACAGAAGCATTGTATGAAACTTCTTTCTGTTCTGTGCATTCAACTAACAGAGTTGAACCTTACTTTTGATTGAGCCCTTCTGAAACACTCTTTCTGTAGAAACTGCAATTGGACATTCTGAGCGCTAAGAGGCCTATAATGGGAAAAAGAATGTCTACAAATAAAAACTACACAGAAGAATTGTGTGAAACTTCTTTCTGTTCTGTTTGTTCAACTAAAAGAGTTGAACCTTAGTTTTGATTGAGCCGTTCTGAAACACTCTTTCTGTAGAAAATGCAAGTGGAGATTCGGAGCGCTAAGAGGGTAATAGTGGAAAAAGGAATGTCTCCAAATATAAACTACACAGAATCATTCTGTGAAACTTCTTTCTGATCTGTGCATTCAGCTAACAGAGTTAAACCATACTTTTGATTGAGCAGATCTGAACACTCTTTCTGTAGAAAATGCAACTGGACATTTGGAGCGCTAAGAGAGTAGTAGTTGAAAAAGGAATATATTCAAATATAAACTACACAGAAGCATTCTGTGAAACTTCTTTCTGATCTGAGCATTCAGCTAACAGAGTTAAACCATACTTTTGATTGAGCAGTTTTGAAACACTCTGTCTGTAGAAAATGCAACTGAACATTCGTAGCGCTAAGTGGGTAATAGTGGAAAAAAGAATATGTTCAAATATAAACTACACAGAAGCATTGTATGAAACTACTTTCTGTTCTGTGCATTCAACTAACAGAGTTGAACCTTACTTTTGATTGAGCCTTTCTGAAACACTCTTTCTGTAGAAACTGCAATTGGACATTCTGAGCGCTAAGAGGCCTATATTGGGAAAAATAATATCTTCAAATAAAAACTACACAGAAGCATTGTGTGAAACTTATTTCTGATATGTTCATTAAGCTAACAGAGTTAAACCATACTTTTGATTGCGCAGTTCTGAACACTCTTTCTGTAGAAAATGCAAGTGGACATTCGGAGCGCTAAGAGGGTAATAGTGGAAAAAGGAATATATTCAAATATAAACTACACAGTAGCATTCTGTGAAAATTCTTTCTGTTATGTGCATTCAACTAACAGAGTTGAACCTTACTTTTGATTGAGCCGTTCTGAAACAATCTTTCTGTAGAAACTGCAATTGGACATGCTAAGCGCTAAGAGGCCTACATTGGGAAAAAAAATATCTTCAAATAAAAACTACACAGATGCATTCTGTGAAATTTATTTCTGATCTGTAATTTCAGTTAACAGAGATAAAACATATTTTTGATTGAGCAGTTATGAAACACTCTTTTTGTAGAAAATGCAAGTGGAGATTAGGAGCGCTAAGAGGGTAATAGTGGAAAAAGGAATGTCTTCAAATATAAACTACACAGAATCATTCGGTGAAACTTCTTTCTGATCTGTGCATTCAGCTAACAGAGTTAAATCATACTTTTGATTGAGCAGATCTGAACACTCTTTCTGTAGAAAATGCAACTGGACATTTGGAGCGCTAAGAGCGTAGTAGTGGAAAAAGGAATATATTCAAATATAAACTAAACAGAAGCATTCTGTGAAACTTCTTTCTGATCTGAGCATTCAGCTAACAGAGTTAAACCATACTTTTGATTGAGCAGTTTTGAAACACTCTGTCTGTAGAAAATGCAACTGGACATTCGTAGCGCTAAGTGGGTAATAGTGGAAAAAAGAATATGTTCAAATATAAACTACACAGAAGCATTGTATGAAACTTCTTTCTGTTCTGTGCATTCAACTAACAGAGTTGAACCTTACTTTTGATTGAGCCTTTCTGAAACACTCTTTCTGTAGAATCTGCAATTGGACATTCTGAGCGTTAAGAGGCCTATATTGGGAAAAATAATATCTTCAAATAAAAACTACACAGAAGCATTGTGTGAAACTTATTTCTGATATGTTCATTAAGCTAACAGAGTTAAACCATACTTTTGATTGCGCAGTTCTGAACACTCTTTCTGTAGAAAATGCAAGTGGACATTCGGAGCGCTAAGAGCGAAATAGTGGAAAAAGGGATATATTCAAATATAAACTACACAGTAGCATTCTGTGAAAATCCTTTCTGTTCTGTGCATTCAACTAACAGAGTTGAACCTTACTTTTGATTGAGCCGTTCTGAAACACTCTTTCTGTAGAAACTGCAATTGGACATGCTAACCGCTAAGAGGCCTACATTGGGAAAAAGAATATCTTCAAATAAAAACTACACAGATGCATTCTGTGCAACTTATTTCTGATCTGTAAATTCAGTTAACAGAGATAAAACATATTTTTCATTAAGTAGTTATGAAACACTCTTTTTGTAGAAAATGCAAGTGGAGATTCGGAGCGCTAAGAAGGTAATAGTGGAAAAAGGAATGTCTTCAAATATAAACTACACAGAATCATTCGGTGAAACTTCTTTCTGATCTGTGCATTCAGCTAACAGAGTTAAACCATACTTTTGATTGAGCAGATCTGAACACTCTTTCTGTTGAAAATGCAACTGGACATTTGGAGCGCTAAGAGCGTATTAGTGGAAAAAGGATTATATTCAAATATAAACTACACAGAAGCATTCTGTGAAACTTCTTTCTGATCTGAGCATTCAGCTAACAGAGTTAAACCATACTTTTGATTGAGCAGTTTTGAAACACTCTGTCTGTAGAAAATGCAACTGGACATTCGTAGCTCTAAGTGGGTAATAGTGGAAAAAAGAATATGTTCAAATATAAACTACACAGAAGCATTGTATGAAACTTCTTTCTGTTCTGTGCATTCAACTAACAGATTTGAACCTTACTTTTGATTGAGCCGTTCTGAAACACTCTTTCTGTAGAAACTGCAATTGGACATTCTGAGCGCTAAGAGGCCTATATTGGGAAAAAGAATGTCTACAAATAAAAACTACACAGAAGAATTGTGTGAAACTTCTTTCTGTTCTGTTTGTTCAACTAAAAGAGTTGAACCTTAGTTTTGATTGAGCCGTTCTAAAACACTCTTTCTGTAGAAAATGCAAGTGGAGATTCAGAGCGCTAAGAGGGTAATAGTGGAAAAAGGAATGTCTCCAAAGATAAACTACACAGAATCATTCTGTGAAACTTCTTTCTGATCTGTGCATTCAGCTAACAGAGTTAAACCATACTTTTGATTGAGCAGATCTGAACACTCTTTCTGTAGAAAATGCAACTGGACATTTGGAGCGCTAAGAGAGTAGTAGTGGAAAAAGGAATATATTCAAATATAAACTACACAGAAGCATTCTGTGAAACTTCTTTCTGATCTGAGCATTCAGCTAACAGAGTTAAACCATACTTTTGATTGAGCAGTTTTGAAACACTCTGTCTGTAGAAAATGCAACTGGACATTCGTAGCGCTAAGTGGGTAATAGTGGAAAAAAGAATATGTTCATATATAAACTACACAGAAGCATTGTATGAAACTTCTTTCTGTTCTGTGCATTCAACTAACAGAGTTGAACCTTACTTTTGATTGAGCCTTTCTGAAACACTCTTTCTGTAGAATCTGCAATTGGACATTCTGAGCGCTAAGAGGCCTATATTGGGAAAAATAATATCTTCAAATAAAAACTACACAGAAGCATTGTGTGAAACTTATTTCTGATATGTTCATTAAGCTAACAGAGTTAAACCATACTTTTGATTGCGCAGTTCTGAACACTCTTTCTGTAGAAAATGCAAGTGGACATTCGGAGCGCTAAGAGGGTAATAGTGGAAAAAGAGATATATTCAAATATAAACTACACAGTAGCATTCTGTGAAAATCCTTTCTGTTCTGTGCATTCAACTAACAGAGTTGAACCTTACTTTTGATTGAGCCGTTCTGAAACACTCTTTCTGTAGAAACTGCAATTGGACATGCTAAGCGCTAAGAGGCCTACATTGGGAAAAAGAATATCTTCAAATAAAAACTACACAGATGCATTCTGTGCAACTTATTTCTGATCTGTAAATTCAGTTAACACAGATAAAACATATTTTTCATTAAGCAGTTATGAAACACTCTTTTTGTAGAAAATGCAAGTGGAGATTCGGAGCGCTAAGAAGGTAATAGTGGAAAAAGGAATGTCTTCAAATATAAACTACACAGAATCATTCGGTGAAACTTCTTTCTGATCTGTGCATTCAGCTAACAGAGTTAAACCATAATTTTGATTGAGCAGATCTGAACACTCTTTCTGTTGAAAATGCAACTGGACATTTGGAGCGCTAAGAGCGTATTAGTGGAAAAAGGAATATATTCAAATATAAACTACACAGAAGCATTCTGTGAAACTTCTTTCTGATCTGAGCATTCAGCTAACAGAGTTAAACCATACTTTTGATTGAGCAGTTTTGAAACACTCTGTCTGTAGAAAATGCAACTGGACATTCGTAGCGCTAAGTGGGTAATAGTGGAAAAAAGAATATGTTCAAATATAAACTACACAGAAGCATTGTATGAAACTTCTTTCTGTTCTGTGCATTCAACTAACAGAGTTGAACCTTACTTTTGATTGAGCCGTTCTGAAACACTCTTTCTGTAGAAACTGCAATTGGACATTCTGAGCGCTAAGAGGCCTATATTGGGAAAAAGAATGTCTACAAATAAAAACTACACAGAAGAATTGTGTGAAACTTCTTTCTGTTCTGTTTGTTCAACTAAAAGAGTTGAACCTTAGTTTTGATTGAGCCGTTCTGAAACACTCTTTATGTAGAAAATGCAAGTGCAGATTCGGAGCGCTAAGAGGGTAATAGTGGAAAAAGGAATGTCTCCAAATATAAACTACACAGAATCATTCTGTGAAACTTCTTTCTGATCTGTGCATTCAGCTAACAGAGTTAAACCATACTTTTGATTGAGCAGATCTGAACACTCTTTCTGTAGAAAATGCAACTGGACATTTGGAGCGCTAAGAGAGTAGTAGTGGAAAAAGGAATATATTCAAATATAAACTACACAGAAGCATTCTGTGAAACTTCTTTCTGATCTGAGCATTCAGCTAACAGAGTTAAACCATACTTTTGATTGAGCAGTTTTGAAACACTCTGTCTGTAGAAAATGCAACTGGACATTCGTAGCGCTAAGTGGGTAATAGTGGAAAAAAGAATATGTTCAAATATAAACTACACAGAAGCATTGTATGAAACTTCTTTCTGTTCTGTGCATTCAACTAACAGAGTTGAACCTTACTTTTGATTGAGCCTTTCTGAAACACTCTTTCTGTAGAATTTGCAATTGGACATTCTGAGCGCTAAGAGGCCTATATTGGGAAAAATAATATCTTCAAATAAAAACTACACAGAAGCATTGTGTGAAACTTATTTCTGATATGTTCATTAAGCTAACAGAGTTAAACCATACTTTTGATTGCGCAGTTCTGAACACTCTTTCTGTAGAAAATGCAAGTGGACATTCGGAGCGCTAAGAGGGTAATAGTGGAAAAAGGGATATATTCAAATATAAACTACACAGTAGCATTCTGTGAAAATTCTTTCTGTTCTGTGCATTCAACTAACAGAGTTGAACCTTACTTTTGATTGAGCCGCTCTGAAACACTCTTTCTGTAGAAACTGCAATTGGACATGCTAAGCGCTAAGAGGCCTACATTGGGAAAAAGTATATCTTCAAATAAAAACTACACAGATGCATTCTGTGCAACTTATTTCTGATCTGTAAATTCAGTTAACAGAGATAAAACATATTTTTCATTGAGCAGTTATGAAACACTCTTTTTGTAGAAAATGCAAGTGGAGATTCGGAGCGCTAAGAGGGTAATAGTGGAAAAAGGAATGTCTTCAAATATAAACTACACAGAATCATTCGGTGAAACTTCTTTCTGATCTGTGCATTCAGCTAACAGAGTTAAACCATACTTTTGATTGAGCAGATCTGAACACTCTTTCTGTTGAAAATGCAACTGGACATTTGGAGCGCTAAGAGCGTATTAGTGGAAAAAGGAATATATTCATATATAAACTACACAGAAGCATTCTGTGAAACTTCTTTCTGATCTGAGCATTCAGCTAACAGAGTTAAACCATACTTTTGATTGAGCAGTTTTGAAACACTCTGTCTGTAGAAAATGCAACTGGACATTCGTAGCGCTAAGTGGGTAATAGTGGAAAAAAGAATATGTTCAAATATAAACTACACAGAAGCATTGTATGAAACTTCTTTCTGTTCTGTGCATTCAACTAACAGAGTTGAACCTTACTTTTGATTGAGCCGTTCTGAAACACTCTTTCTGTAGAAACTGCAATTGGACATTCTGAGCGCTAAGAGGCCTATATTGGGAAAAAGAATGTCTACAAATAAAAACTACACAGAAGAATTGTGTGAAACTTCTTTCTGTTCTGTTTGTTCAACTAAAAGAGTTGAACCTTAGTTTTGATTGAGCCGTTCTGAAACACTCTTTCTGTAGAAAATGCAAGTGGAGATTCGGAGCGCTAAGAGGGTAATAGTGGAAAAAGGAATGTCTCCAAATATAAACTACACAGAATCATTCTGTGAAACTTCTTTCTGATCTGTGCATTCAGCTAACAGAGTTAAACCATACTTTTGATTGAGCAGATCTGAACACTCTTTCTGTAGAAAATGCAACTGGACATTTGGAGCGCTAAGAGAGTAGTAGTGGAAAAAGGAATATATTCAAATATAAACTACACAGAAGCATTCTGTGAAACTTCTTTCTGATCTGAGCATTCAGCTAACAGAGTTAAACCATACTTTTGATTGAGCAGTTTTGAAACACTCTGTCTGTAGAAAATGCAACTGGACATTCGTAGCGCTAAGTGGGTAATAGTGGAAAAAAGAATATGTTCAAATATAAACTACACAGAAGCATTGTATGAAACTTCTTTCTGTTCTGTGCATTCAACTAACAGAGTTGAACCTTACTTTTGATTGAGCCTTTCTGAAACACTCTTTCTGTAGAATCTGCAATTGGACATTCTGAGCGCTAAGAGGCCTATATTGGGAAAAATAATATCTTCAAATAAAAACTACACAGAAGCATTGTGTGAAACTTATTTCTGATATGTTCATTAAGCTAACAGAGTTAAACCATACTTTTGATTGCGCAGTTCTGAACACTCTTTCTGTAGAAAATGCAAGTGGACATTCGGAGCGCTAAGAGGGTAATAGTGGAAAAAGGGATATATTCAAATATAAACTACACAGTAGCATTCTGTGAAAATCCTTTCTGTTCTGTGCATTCAACTAACAGAGTTGAACCTTACTTTTGATTGAGCCGTTCTGAAACACTCTTTCTGTAGAAACTGCAATTGGACATGCTAAGCGCTAAGAGGCCTACATTGGGAAAAAGAATATCTTCAAATAAAAACTACACAGATGCATTCTGTGCAACTTATTTCTGATCTGTAAATTCAGTTAACACAGATAAAACATATTTTTCATTAAGCAGTTATGAAACACTCTTTTTGTAGAAAATGCAAGTGGAGATTCGGAGCGCTAAGAAGGTAATAGTGGAAAAAGGAATATATTCAAATATAAACTACACAGAATCATTCGGTGAAACTTCTTTCTGATCTGTGCATTCAGCTAACAGAGTTAAACCATACTTTTGATTGAGCAGATCTGAACACTCTTTCTGTTGAAAATGCAACTGGACATTTGGAGCGCTAAGAGCGTATTAGTGGAAAAAGGAATATATTCAAATATAAACTACACAGAAGCATTCAGTGAAACTTCTTTCTGATCTGAGCATTCAGCTAACAGAGTTAAACCATACTTTTGATTGAGCAGTTTTGAAACACTCTGTCTGTAGAAAATGCAACTGGACATTCGTAGCGCTAAGTGGGTAATAGTGGAAAAAAGAATATGTTCAAATATAAACTACACAGAAGCATTGTATGAAACTTCTTTCTGTTCTGTGCATTCAACTAACAGAGTTGAACCTTACTTTTGATTGAGCCGTTCTGAAACACTCTTTCTGTAGAAACTGCAATTGGACATTCTGAGCGCTAAGAGGCCTATATTGGGAAAAAGAATGTCTACAAATAAAAACTACACAGAAGAATTGTGTGAAACTTCTTTCTGTTCTGTTTGTTCAACTAAAAGAGTTGAACCTTAGTTTTGATTGAGCCGTTCTGAAACACTCTTTATGTAGAAAATGCAAGTGCAGATTCGGAGCGCTAAGAGGGTAATAGTGGAAAATGGAATGTCTCCAAATATAAACTACACAGAATCATTCTCTGAAACTTCTTTCTGATCTGTGCATTCAGCTAACAGAGTTAAACCATACTTTTGATTGAGCAGATCTGAACACTCTTTCTGTAGAAAATGCAACTGGACATTTGGAGGGCTAAGAGAGTAGTAGTGGAAAAAGGAATATATACAAATATAAACTACACAGAAGCATTCTGTGAAACTTCTTTCTGATCTGAGCATTCAGCTAACAGAGTTAAACCATACTTTTGATTGAGCAGTTTTGAAACACTCTGTCTGTAGAAAATGCAACTGGACATTCGTAGCGCTAAGTGGGTAATAGTGGAAAAAAGAATATGTTCAAATATAAACTACACAGAAGCATTGTATGAAACTTCTTTCTGTTCTGTGCATTCAACTAACAGAGTTGAACCTTACTTTTGATTGAGCCGTTCTGAAACACTCTTTCTGTAGAAACTGCAATTGGACATTCTGAGCGCTAAGAGGCCTATATTGGGAAAAAGAATGTCTACAAATAAAAACTACACAGAAGAATTGTGTGAAACTTCTTTCTGTTCTGTTTGTTCAACTAAAAGAGTTGAACCTTAGTTTTGATTGAGCCGTTCTAAAACACTATTTCTGTAGAAAATGCAAGTGGAGATTCAGAGCGCTAAGAGGGTAATAGTGGAAAAAGGAATGTCTCCAAATATAAACTACACAGAATCATTCTGTGAAACTTCTTTCTGATCTGTGCATTCAGCTAAGAGAGTTAAACCATACTTTTGATTGAGCAGATCTGAACACTCTTTCTGTAGAAAATGCAACTGGACATTTGGAGCGCTAAGAGAGTAGTAGTGGAAAAAGGAATATATTCAAATATAAACTACACAGAAGCATTCTGTGAAACTTCTTTCTGATCTGAGCATTCAGCTAACAGAGTTAAACCATACTTTTGATTGAGCAGTTTTGAAACACTCTGTCTGTAGAAAATGCAACTGGACATTCGTAGCGCTAAGTGGGTAATAGTGGAAAAAAGAATATGTTCAAATATAAACAACACAGAAGCATTGTATGAAACTTCTTTCTGTTCTGTGCATTCAACTAACAGAGTTGAACCTTACTTTTGATTGAGCCTTTCTGAAACACTCTTTCTGTAGAAACTGCAATTGGACATTCTGAGCGCTAGGAGACCTATATTGGGAAAAATAATATCTTCAAATAAAAACTACACAGAAGCATTGTGTGAAACTTATTTCTGATATGTTCATTAAGCTAACAGAGTTAAACCATACTTTTGATTGCGCAGTTCTGAACACTCTTTCTGTAGAAAATGCAAGTGGACATTCGGAGCGCTAAGAGGGTAATAGTGGAAAAAGGGATATATTCAAATATAAACTACACAGTAGCATTCTGTGAAAATCCTTTCTGTTCTGTGCATTCAACTAACAGAGTTGAACCTTACTTTTGATTGAGCCGTTCTGAAACACTCTTTCTGTAGAAACTGCAATTGGACATGCTAAGCGCTAAGAGGCCTACATTGGGAAAAAGAATATCTTCAAATAAAAACTACACAGATGCATTCTGTGCAACTTATTTCTGATCTGTAATTTCAGTTAACAGAGATAAAACATATTTTTCATTAAGCAGTTATGAAACACTCTTTTTGTAGAAAATGCAAGTGGAGATTCGGAGCGCTAAGAAGGTAATAGTGGAAAAAGGAATGTCTTCAAATATAAACTACACAGAATCATTCGGTGAAACTTCTTTCTGATCTGTGCATTCAGCTAACAGAGTTAAACCATAATTTTGATTGAGCAGATCTGAACACTCTTTCTGTTGAAAATGCAACTGGACATTTGGAGCGCTAAGAGCGTATTAGTGGAAAAAGGAATATATTCAAATATAAACTACACAGAAGCATTCTGTGAAACTTCTTTCTGATCTGAGCATTCAGCTAACAGAGTTAAACCATACTTTTGATTGAGCAGTTTTGAAACACTCTGTCTGTAGAAAATGCAACTGGACATTCGTAGCGCTAAGTGGGTAATAGTGGAAAAAAGAATATGTTCAAATATAAACTACACAGAAGCATTGTATGAAACTTCTTTCTGTTCTGTGCATTCAACTAACAGAGTTGAACCTTACTTTTGATTGAGCCGTTCTGAAACACTCTTTCTGTAGAAACTGCAATTGGACATTCTGAGGGTTAAGAGGCCTATATTGGGAAAAAGAATGTCTACAAATAAAAACTACACAGAAGAATTGTGTGAAACTTCTTTCTGTTCTGTTTGTTCAACTAAAAGAGTTGAACCTTAGTTTTGATTGAGCCGTTCTGAAACACTCTTTCTGTAGAAAATGCAAGTGGAGATTCGGAGCGCTAAGAGGGTAATAGTGGAAAAAGGAATGTCTCCAAATATAA
This sequence comes from Symphalangus syndactylus, assembly GCF_028878055.3. Classification (NCBI taxonomy): domain Eukaryota; kingdom Metazoa; phylum Chordata; class Mammalia; order Primates; family Hylobatidae; genus Symphalangus; species Symphalangus syndactylus. The sequence continues at coordinate 3,461,540 of NC_072445.2, read as the reverse complement.
ACTACACAGAATCATTCTGTGAAACTTCTTTCTGATCTGTGCATTCAGCTAACAGAGTTAAACCATACTTTTGATTGAGCAGATCTGAACACTCTTTCTGTAGAAAATGCAACTGGACATTTGGAGCGCTAAGAGAGTAGTAGTGGAAAAAGGAATATATTCAAATATAAACTACACAGAAGCATTCTGTGAAACTTCTTTCTGATCTGAGCATTCAGCTAACAGAGTTAAACCATACTTTTGATTGAGCAGTTTTGAAAAACTCTGTCTGTAGAAAATGCAACTGGACATTCGTAGCGCTAAGTGGGTAATAGTGGAAAAAAGAATATGTTCAAATATAAACTACACAGAAGCATTGTATGAAACTTCTTTCTGTTCTGTGCATTCAACTAACAGAGTTGAACCTTACTTTTGATTGAGCCTTTCTGAAACACTCTTTCTGTAGAATTTGCAATTGGACATTCTGAGCGCTAAGAGGCCTATATTGGGAAAAATAATATCTTCAAATAAAAACTACACAGAAGCATTGTGTGAAACTTATTTCTGATATGTTCATTAAGCTAACAGAGTTAAACCATACTTTTGATTGCGCAGTTCTGAACACTCTTTCTGTAGAAAATGCAAGTGGACATTCGGAGCGCTAAGAGGGTAATAGTGGAAAAAGGGATATATTCAAATATAAACTACACAGTAGCATTCTGTGAAAATTCTTCCTGTTCTGTGCATTCAACTAACAGAGTTGAACCTTACTTTTGATTGAGCCGCTCTGAAACACTCTTTCTGTAGAAACTGCAATTGGACATGCTAAGCGCTAAGAGGCCTACATTGGGAAAAAGTATATCTTCAAATAAAAACTACACAGATGCATTCTGTGCAACTTATTTCTGATCTGTAAATTCAGTTAACAGAGATAAAACATATTTTTCATTGAGCAGTTATGAAACACTCTTTTTGTAGAAAATGCAAGTGGAGATTCGGAGCGCTAAGAGGGTAATAGTGGAAAAAGGAATGTCTTCAAATATAAACTACACAGAATCATTCGGTGAAACTTCTTTCTGATCTGTGCATTCAGCTAACAGAGTTAAACCATACTTTTGATTGAGCAGATCTGAACACTCTTTCTGTTGAAAATGCAACTGGACATTTGGAGCGCTAAGAGCGTATTAGTGGAAAAAGGAATATATTCAAATATAAACTACACAGAAGCATTCTGTGAAACTTCTTTCTGATCTGAGCATTCAGCTAACAGAGTTAAACCATACTTTTGATTGAGCAGTTTTGAAACACTCTGTCTGTAGAAAATGCAACTGGACATTCGTAGCGCTAAGTGGGTAATAGTGGAAAAAAGAATATGTTCAAATATAAACTACACAGAAGCATTGTATGAAACTTCTTTCTGTTCTGTGCATTCAACTAACAGAGTTGAACCTTACTTTTGATTGAGCCGTTCTGAAACACTCTTTCTGTAGAAACTGCAATTGGACATTCTGAGCGCTAAGAGGCCTATATTGGGAAAAAGAATGTCTACAAATAAAAACTACACAGAAGAATTGTGTGAAACTTCTTTCTGTTCTGTTTGTTCAACTAAAAGAGTTGAACCTTAGTTTTGATTGAGCCGTTCTGAAACACTCTTTCTGTAGAAAATGCAAGTGGAGATTCGGAGCGCTAAGAGGGTAATAGTGGAAAAAGGAATGTCTCCAAATATAAACTACACAGAATCATTCTGTGAAACTTCTTTCTGATCTGTGCATTCAGCTAACAGAGTTAAACCATACTTTTGATTGAGCAGATCTGAACACTCTTTCTGTAGAAAATGCAACTGGACATTTGGAGCGCTAAGAGAGTAGTAGTGGAAAAAGGAATATATTCAAATATAAACTACACAGAAGCATTCTGTGAAACTTCTTTCTGATCTGAGCATTCAGCTAACAGAGTTAAACCATACTTTTGATTGAGCAGTTTTGAAAAACTCTGTCTGTAGAAAATGCAACTGGACATTCGTAGCGCTAAGTGGGTAATAGTGGAAAAAAGAATATGTTCAAATATAAACTACACAGAAGCATTGTATGAAACTTCTTTCTGTTCTGTGCATTCAACTAACAGAGTTGAACCTTACTTTTGATTGAGCCTTTCTGAAACACTCTTTCTGTAGAAACTGCAATTGGACATTCTGAGCGCTAAGAGGCCTATATTGGGAAAAATAATATCTTCAAATAAAAACTACACAGAAGCATTGTGTGAAACTTATTTCTGATATGTTCATTAAGCTAACAGATTTAAACCATACTTTTGATTGCGCAGTTCTGAACACTCTTTCTGTAGAAAATGCAAGTGGACATTCGGAGCGCTAAGAGGGTAATAGTGGAAAAAGGAATATATTCAAATATAAACTACACAGTAGCATTCTGTGAAAATTCTTTCTGTTCTGTGCATTCAAATAACAGAGTTGAACCTTACTTTTGATTGAGCCGTTCTGAAACACTCTTTCTGTAGAAACTGCAATTGGACATGCTAAGCGCTAAGAGGCCTACATTGGGAAAAAGAATATCTTCAAATAAAAACTACACAGATGCATTCTGTGAAATTTATTTCTGATCTGTAATTTCAGTTAACAGAGATAAAACATATTTTTGATTGAGCAGTTATGAAACACTCTTTTTGTAGAAAATGCAAGTGGAGATTCGGAGCGCTAAGAGGGTAATAGTGGAAAAAGGAATGTCTTCAAATATAAACTACACAGAATCATTCGGTGAAACTTCTTTCTGATCTGTGCATTCAGCTAACAGAGTTAAATCATACTTTTGATTGAGCAGATCTGAACACTCTTTCTGTAGAAAATGCAACTGGACATTTGGAGCGCTAAGAGCGTAGTAGTGGAAAAAGGAATATATTCAAATATAAACTACACAGAAGCATTCTGTGAAACTTCTTTCTGATCTGAGCATTCAGCTAACAGAGTTAAACCATACTTTTGATTGAGCAGTTTTGAAACACTCTGTCTGTAGAAAATGCAACTGGACATTCGTAGCGCTAAGTGGGTAATAGTGGAAAAAAGAATATGTTCAAATATAAACTACACAGAAGCATTGTATGAAACTTCTTTCTGTTCTGTGCATTCAACTAACAGAGTTGAACCTTACTTTTGATTGAGCCTTTCTGAAACACTCTTTCTGTAGAATCTGCAATTGGACATTCTGAGCGCTAAGAGGCCTTTATTGGGAAAAATAATATCTTCAAATAAAAACTACACAGAAGCATTGTGTGAAACTTATTTCTGATATGTTCATTAAGCTAACAGAGTTAAACCATACTTTTGATTGCGCAGTTCTGAACACTCTTTCTGTAGAAAATGCAAGTGGACATTCGGAGCGCTAAGAGGGTAATAGTGGAAAAAGGGATATATTCAAATATAAACTACACAGTAGCATTCTGTGAAAATTCTTTCTGTTCTGTGCATTCAACTAACAGAGTTGAACCTTACTTTTGATTGAGCCGTTCTGAAACACTCTTTCTGTAGAAACTGCAATTGGACATGCTAAGCGCTAAGAGGCCTACATTGGGAAAAAGAATATCTTCAAATAAAAACTACACAGATGCATTCTGTGAAACTTATTTCTGATCTGTAAATTCAGTTAACAGAGATAAAACATATTTTTCATTAAGCAGTTATGAAACACTCTTAATGTAGAAAATGCAAGTGGAGATTCGGAGCGCTAAGAGGGTAATAGTGGAAAAAGGAATGTCTTCAAATATAAACTACACAGAATCATTCGGTGAAACTTCTTTCTGATCTGTGCATTCAGCTAACAGAGTTAAACCATACTTTTGATTGAGCAGATCTGAACACTCTTTCTGTTGAAAATGCAACTGGACATTTGGAGCGCTAAGAGCGTATTAGTGGAAAAAGGAATATATTCAAATATAAACTACACAGAAGCATTCTGTGGAACTTCTTTCTGATCTAAGCATTCAGCTAACAGAGTTAAACCATACTTTTGATTGAGCAGTTTTGAAACACTCTGTCTGTAGAAAATGCAACTGGACATTCGTAGCGCTAAGTGGGTAATAGTGGAAAAAAGAATATGTTCAAATATAAACTACACAGAAGCATTGTATGAAACTTCTTTCTGTTCTGTGCATTCAACTAACAGAGTTGAACCTTACTTTTGATTGAGCCGTTCTGAAACACTCTTTCTGCAGAAACTGCAATTGGACATTCTGAGCGCTAAGAGGCCTATATTGGGAAAAAGAATGTCTACAAATAAAAACTACACAGAAGAATTGTGTGAAACTTCTTTATGTTCTGTTTGTTCAACTAAAAGAGTTGAACCTTAGTTTTGATTGAGCCGTTCTGAAACACTCTTTCTGTAGAAATTGCAAGTGGAGATTCGGAGCGCTAAGAGGGTAATAGTGGAAAAAGGAATGTCTCCAAATATAAACTACACAGAATCATTCTGTGAAACTTCTTTCTGATCTGTGCATTCAGCTAACAGAGTTAAACCATACTTTTGATTGAGCAGATCTGAACACTCTTTCTGTAGAAAATGCAACTGGACATTTGGAGCGCTAAGAGAGTAGTAGTGGAAAAAGGAATATATTCAAATATAAACTACACAGAAGCATTCTGTGAAACTTCTTTCTGATCTGAGCATTCAGCTAACAGAGTTAAACCATACTTTTGATTGAGCAGTTTTGAAACACTCTGTCTGTAGAAAATGCAACTGGACATTCGTAGCGCTAAGTGGGTAATAGTGGAAAAAAGAATATGTTCAAATATAAACTACACAGAAGCATTGTATGAAACTTCTTTCTGTTCTGTGCATTCAACTAACAGAGTTGAACCTTACTTTTGATTGAGCCTTTCTGAAACACTCTTTCTGTAGAATCTGCAATTGGACATTCTGAGCGCTAAGAGGCCTCTATTGGGAAAAATAATATCTTCAAATAAAAACTACACAGAAGCATTGTGTGAAACTTATTTCTGATATGTTCATTAAGCTAACAGAGTTAAACCATACTTTTGATTGCGCAGTTCTGAACACTCTTTCTGTAGAAAATGCAAGTGGACATTCGGAGCGCTAAGAGGGTAATAGTGGAAAAAGGGATATATTCAAATATAAACTACACAGTAGCATTCTGTGAAAATTCTTTCTGTTCTGTGCATTCAACTAACAGAGTTGAACCTTACTTTTGATTGAGCCGTTCTGAAACACTCTTTCTGTAGAAACTGCAATTGGACATGCTAAGCGCTAAGAGGCCTACATTGGGAAAAAGAATATCTTCAAATAAAAACTACACAGATGCATTCTGTGCAACTTATTTCTGATCTGTAAATTCAGTTAACAGATATAAAACATATTTTTGATTGAGCAGTTATGAAACACTCTTTTTGTAGAAAATGCAAGTGGAGATTCCGAGCGCTAAGAGGGTAACAGTGGAAAAATGAATGTCTTCAAATATAAACTACACAGAATCATTCGGTGAAACTTATTCCTCATCTGTGCATTCAGCTAACAGAGTTAAACCATACTTTTGATTGAGCAGATCTGAACACTCTTTCTGTAGAAAATGCAACTGGACATTTGGAGCGCTAAGAGCATAGTAGTGGAAAAAGAAATATATTCAAATATAAACTACACAGAAGCATTCTGTGAAACTTCTTTCTGATCTGAGCATTCAGCTAACAGAGTTAAACCATACTTTTGATTGAGCAGTTTTGAAACACTCTGTCTGTAGAAAATGCAACTGGACATTCGTAGCGCTAAGTGGGTAATAGTGGAAAAAAGAATATGTTCAAATATAAACTACACAGAAGCATTGTATGAAACTTCTTTCTGTTCTGTGCATTCAACTAACAGAGTTGAACCTTACTTTTGATTGAGCCGTTCTGAAACACTCTTTCTGTAGAAACTGCAATTGGACATTCTGAGCGCTAAGAGGCCTATATTGGGAAAAAGAATGTCTACAAATAAAAACTACACAGAAGAATTGTGTGAAACTTCTTTCTGTTCTGTTTGTTCAACTAAAAGAGTTGAACCTTAGTTTTGATTGAGCCGTTCTGAAACACTCTTTCTGTAGAAAATGCAAGTGGAGATTCGGAGCGCTAAGAGGGTAGTAGTGGAAAAAGGAATATATTCAAATATAAACTACACAGAAGCATTCTGTGAAACTTCTTTCTGATCTGAGCATTCAGCTAACAGAGTTAAACCATACTTTTGATTGAGCAGTTTTGAAACACTCTGTCTGTAGAAAATGCAACTGGACATTCGTAGCACTAAGTGGGTAATAGTGGAAAAAAGAATATGTTCAAATATAAACTACACAGAAGCATTGTATGAAACTTCTTTCTGTTCTGTGCATTCAACTAACAGAGTTGAACCTTACTTTTGATTGAGCCGTTCTGAAACACTCTTTCTGTAGAAACTGCAATTGGACATTCTGAGCGCTAAGAGGCCTATATTGGGAAAAAGAATGTCTACAAATAAAAACTACACAGAAGAATTGTGTGAAACTTCTTTCTGTTCGGTTTGTTCAACTAAGAGAGTTGAACCTTAGTTTTGATTGAGCCGTTCTGTAACAGTCTTTCTGTAGAAAATGCAAGTGGAGATTCGGAGCGCTAAGAGGGTAATAGTGGAAAAAGGAATGTCTCCAAATATAAACTACACAGAATCATTCTATGAAACTTCTTTCTGATCTGTGCATTCAGCTAACAGAGTTAAACCATACTTTTGATTGAGCAGATCTGAACACTCTTTCTGTAGAAAATGCAACTGGACATTTGGAGCGCTAAGAGAGTAGTAGTGGAAAAAGGAATATATTCAAATATAAACTACACAGAAGCATTCTGTGAAACTTCTTTCTGATCTGAGCATTCAGCTAACAGAGTTAAACCATACTTTTGATTGAGCAGTTTTGAAACACTCTGTCTGTAGAAAATGCAACTGGACATTCGTAGCGCTAAGTGGGTAATAGTGGAAAAATGAATATGTTCAAATATAAACTACACAGAAGCATTGTATGAAACTTCTTTCTGTTCTGTGCATTCAACTAACAGAGTTGAACCTTACTTTTGATTGAGCCTTTCTGAAACACTCTTTCTGTAGAAACTGCAATTGGACATTCTGAGCGCTAAGAGGCCTCTATTGGGAAAAATAATATCTTCAAATAAAAACTACACAGAATCATTGTGTGAAACTTATTTCTGATATGTTCATTAAGCTAACAGAGTTAAACCATACTTTTGATTGCGCAGTTCTGAACACTATTTCTGTAGATAATGCAAGTGGACATTCGGAGCGCTAAGAGGGTAATAGTGGAAAAAGGAATATATTCAAATATAAACTACACAGTAGCATTCTGTGAAAATTCTTTCTGTTCTGTGCATTCAACTAACAGAGTTGAACCTTACTTTTGATTGAGCCGTTCTGAAACACTCTTTCTGTAGTAACTGCAATTGGACATTCTAAGCGCTAAGAGGCCTACATTGGGAAAAAGAATATCTTCAAATAAAAACTACACAGATGCATTCTGTGAAACTTATTTCTGATCTGTAAATTCAGTTAACAGATATAAAACATATTTTTGATTGAGCAGTTATGAAACACTCTTTTTGTAGAAAATGCAAGTGGAGATTCGGAGCGCTAAGAGGGTAACAGTGGAAAAAAGAATGTCTTCAAATATAAACTACACAGAATCATTCGGTGAAACTTATTCCTGATCTGTGCATTCAGCTAGCAGAGTTAAACCATACTTTTGATTGAGCAGATCTGAACACTCTTTCTGTAGAAAATGCAACTGGACATTTGGAGCGCTAAGAGCGTAGTAGTGGAAAAAGGAATATATTCAAATATAAACTACACAGAAGCATTCTGTGAAACTTCTTTCTGATCTGAGCATTCAGCTAACAGAGTTAAACCATACTTTTGATTGAGCAGTTTTGAAACACTCTGTCTGTAGAAAATGCAACTGGACATTCGTAGCGCTAAGTGGGTAACAGTGGAAAAAAGAATATGTTCAAATATAAACTACACAGAAGCATTGTATGAAACTTCTTTCTGTTCTGTGCATTCAACTAACAGAGTTGAACCTTACTTTTGATTCAGCCGTTCTGAAACACTCTTTCTGTAGAAACTGCAATTGGACATTCTGAGCGCTAAGAGGCCTATATTGGGAAAAAGAATGTGTACAAATAAAAACTACACAGAAGAATTGTGTGAAACTTCTTTCTGTTCTGTTTGTTCAACTAAAAGTGTTGAACCTTAGTTTTGATTGAGCCGTTCTGAAACACTCTTTCTGTAGAAAATGGAAGTGGAGATTCGGAGCGCTAAGAGGGTAGTAGTGGAAAAAGGAATATATTCAAATATAAACTACACAGAAGCATTCTGTGAAACTTCTTTCTGATCTGAGCATTCAGCTAACAGAGTTAAACCATACTTTTGATTGAGCAGTTTTGAAACACTCTGTCTGTAGAAAATGCAACTGGACATTCGTAGCACTAAGTGGGTAATAGTGGAAAAAAGAATATGTTCAAATATAAACTACACAGAAGCATTGTATGAAACTTCTTTCTGTTCTGTGCATTCAACTAACAGAGTTGAACCTTACTTTTGATTGAGCCGTTCTGAAACACTCTTTCTGTAGAAACTGCAATTGGACATTCTGAGCGCTAAGAGGCCTATATTGGGAAAAAGAATGTCTACAAATAAAAACTACACAGAAGAATTGTGTGAAACTTCTTTCTGTTCGGTTTGTTCAACTAAGAGAGTTGAACCTTAGTTTTGATTGAGCCGTTCTGTAACAGTCTTTCTGTAGAAAATGCAAGTGGAGATTCGGAGCGCTAAGAGGGTAATAGTGGAAAAAGGAATGTCTCCAAATATAAACTACACAGAATCATTCTGTGAAACTTCTTTCTGATCTGTGCATTCAGCTAACAGAGTTAAACCATACTTTTGATTGAGCAGATCTGAACACTCTTTCTGTAGAAAATGCAACTGGACATTTGGAGCGCTAAGAGAGTAGTAGTGGAAAAAGTAATATATTCAAATATAAACTACACAGAAGCATTCTGTGAAACTTCTTTCTGATCTGAGCATTCAGCTAACAGAGTTAAACCATACTATTGATTGAGCAGTTTTGAAACACTCTGTCTGTAGAAAATGCAACTAGACATTCGTAGCGCTAAGTGGGTAATAGTGGAAAAATGAATATGTTCAAATATAAACTACACAGAAGCATTGTATGAAACTTCTTTCTGTTCTGTGCATTCAACTAACAGAGTTGAACCTTACTTTTGATTGAGCCTTTCTGAAACACTCTTTCTGTAGAAACTGCAATTGGACATTCTGAGCGCTAAGAGGCCTCTATTGGGAAAAATAATATCTTCAAATAAAAACTACACAGAATCATTGTGTGAAACTTATTTCTGATATGTTCATTAAGCTAACAGAGTTAAACCATACTTTTGATTGCGCAGTTCTGAACACTCTTTCTGTAGAAAATGCAAGTGGACATTCGGAGCGCTAAGAGGGTAATAGTGGAAAAAGGAATATATTCAAATATAAACTACACAGTAGCATTCTGTGAAAATTCTTTCTGTTCTATGCATTCAACTAACAGAGTTGAACCTTACTTTTGATTGAGCCGTTCTGAAACACTCTTTCTGTAGTAACTGCAATTGGACATGCTAAGCGCTAAGAGGCCTACATTGGGAAAAAGAATATCTTCAAATAAAAACTACACAGATGCATTCTGTGAAACTTATTTCTGATCTGTAAATTCAGTTAACAGATATAAAACATATTTTTGATTGAGCAGTTATGAAACACTCTTTTTGTAGAAAATGCAAGTGGAGATTCGGAGCGCTAAGAGGGTAACAGTGGAAAAAAGAATGTCTTCAAATATAAACTACACAGAATCATTCGGTGAAACTTATTCCTGATCTGTGCATTCAGCTAACAGAGTTAAACCATACTTTTGATTGAGCAGATCTGAACACTCTTTCTGTAGAAAATGCAACTGGACATTTGGAGCGCTAAGAGCGTAGTAGTGGAAAAAGCAATATATTCAAATATAAACTACACAGAAGCATTCTGTGAAACTTCTTTCTGATCTGAGCATTCAGCTAACAGAGTTAAACCATACTTTTGATTGAGCAGTTTTGAAACACTCTGTCTGTAGAAAATGCAACTGGACATTCGTAGCGCTAAGTGGGTAATAGTGGAAAAAAGAATATGTTCCAATATAAACTACACAGAAGCATTGTATGAAACTTCTTTCTGTTCTGTGCATTCAACTAACAGAGTTGAACCTTACTTTTGATTCAGCCGTTCTGAAACACTCTTTCTGTAGAAACTGCAATTGGACATTCTGAGCGCTAAGAGGCCTATATTGGGAAAAAGAATGTCTACAAATAAAAACTACACAGAAGAATTGTGTGAAACTTCTTTCTGTTCTGTTTGTTCAACTAAAAGTGTTGAACCTTAGTTTTGATTGAGCCGTTCTGAAACACTCTTTCTGTAGAAAATGGAAGTGGAGATTCGGAGCGCTAAGAGGGTAGTAGTGGAAAAAGGAATATATTCAAATATAAACTACACAGAAGCATTCTGTGAAACTTCTTTCTGATCTGAGCATTCAGCTAACAGAGTTAAACCATACTTTTGATTGAGCAGTTTTGAAACACTCTGTCTGTAGAAAATGCAACTGGACATTCGTAGCACTAAGTGGGTAAAAGTGGAAAAAAGAATATGTTCAAATATAAACTACACAGAAGCATTTTATGAAACTTCTTTCTGTTCTGTGCATTCAACTAACAGAGTTGAACCTTACTTTTGATTGAGCCGTTCTGAAACACTATTTCTGTAGAAACTGCAATTGGACATTCTGAGCGCTAAGAGGCCTATATTGGGAAAAAGAATGTCTACAAATAAAAACTACACAGAAGAATTGTGTGAAACTTCTTTCTGTTCTGTTTGTTCAACTAAAAGAGTTGAACCTTAGTTTTGTTTGAGCCGTTCTGAAACACTCTTTCTGTAGAAAATGCAAGTGGAGATTCGGGGGGCTAAGAGGGTAATAGTGGAAAAAGGAATGTCTCCAAATATAAACTACACAGAATCATTCTGTGAAACTTCTTTCTGATCTGTGCATTCAGCTAACAGAGTTAAACCATACTTTTGATTGAGCAGATCTGAACACTCTTTCTGTAGAAAATGCAACTGGACATTTGGAGCGCTAAGAGCGTAGTAGTGGAAAAAGGAATATATTCAAATATAAACTACACAGAAGCATTCTGTGAAACTTCTTCCTTATCTGAGCATTCAGCTAACAGAGTTAAACCATGCTTTTGATTGAGCAGTTTTGAAACACTCTGTCTGTAGAAAATGCAACTGGACATTCGTAGCGCTAAGTGGGTAATAGTGGAAAAAAGAATATGTTCAAATATGAACTACACAGAAGCATTGTATGAAACTTCTTTCTGTTCTGTGCATTCTACTAACAGAGTTGAACCTTACTTTTGATTGAGCCGTTCTGAAACACTCTTTCTGTAGAAACTGCAATTGGACATTCTGAGCGCTAAGAGGCCTATATTGGGATAAAGAATGTCTACAAATAAAAGCTACGCAGAATAATTGTGTGAAACTTATTTCTGTTCTGTTTGTTCAACTAAAAGAGTTGAACCTTAGTTTTGATTGAGCCGTTCTGAAACACTCTTTCTGTAGAAAATGCAAGTGGACATTCGGAGCGCTAAGAGGGTAATAGTGGAAAAAGGAATATATTCAAATATAAACTACACAGTAACATTCTGTGAAAATTCTTTCTGTTCTGTGCATTCAACTAACAGAGTTGAACCTTACTTTTGATTGAGCCGTTCTGAAACACTCTTTCTGTAGAAACTGCAATTGGACATGCTAAGCGCTAAGAGGCCTACATTGGGAAAAAGAATATCTTCAAATAAAAACTACACAGATGCATTCTGTGAAACTTATTTCTGATCTGTAAATTCAGTTAACAGAGATAAAACATATTTTTGATTGAGCAGTTATGAAACACTCCTTTTGTAGAAAATGCAAGTGGAGATTCGGAGCGCTAAGAGGGTAATAGTGGAAAAAGGAATGTCTTCAAATATAAACTACACAGAATCATTCGGTGAAAATTTTCTGATCTGTGCATTCAGCTAACAGAGTTAAACCATACTTTTGATTGAGCAGATCTGAACACTCTTTCTGTTGAAAATGCAACTGGACATTTGGAGCGCTAAGAGCGTAGTAGTGGAAAAATGAATATATTGAAATATAAACTACACAGAAGCATTCTGTGAAACTTCTTTCTGATCTGAGCATTCAGCTAACAGAGCTAAACCATACATTTTATTGAGCAGTTTTGAAACACTCTGTCTGTAGAAAATGCAACTGGACATTCGTAGCGCTAAGTGGGTAATAGTGGAAAAAAGAATATGTTCAAATATAAACTACACAGAAGCATTGTATGAAACTTCTTTCTGTTCTGTGCATTCAACTAACAGAGTTGAACCTTACTTTTGATTGAGCCTTTCTGAAACACTCTTTCTGTAGAAACTGCAATTGGACATTCTGAGCGCTAAGAGGCCTCTATTGGGAAAAATAATATCTTCAAATAAAAACTACACAGAAGCATTGTGTGAAACTTATTTCTGATATGTTCATTAAGCTAACAGAGTTAAACCATACTTTTGATTGCGCAGTTCTGAACACTCTTTCTGTAGAAAATGCAAGTGGTCTTTCGGAGCGTTAAGAGGGTAATAGTGGAAAAAGGAATATATTCAAATACAAACTACACAGTAGCATTCTGTGAAAATTCTTTCTGTTCTGTGCATTCAACTAACAGAGTTGAACCTTACTTTTGATTGAGCCGTTCTGAAACACTCTTTCTGTAGAAACTGCAATTGGACATGCTAAGCGCTAAGAGGCCTACATTGGGAAAAAGAATATCTTCAAATAAAAACTACACAGATGCATTGTGTGAAACTTATTTCTGATATGTTCATTAAGCTAACAGAGTTAAACCATACTTTTGATTGCGCAGTTCTGAACACTCTTTCTGTAGAAAATGAAAGTGGACATTCGGAGCGCTAAGAGGGTAATAGTGGAAAAAGGAATATATTCAAATACAAACTACACAGTAGCATTCTGTGAAAATTCTTTCTGTTCTGTGCATTCAACTAACAGAGTTGAACCTTACTTTTGATTGAGCCTTTCTGAAACCCTCTTTCTGTAGAAACTGCAATTGGACATTCTGAGCGCTAAGAGGCCTATATTGGGAAAAAGTATGTCTACAAATAAAAACTACACAGAAGAATTGTGTGAAACTTCTTTCTGTTCTGTTTGTTCAACTAAAAGAGTTGAACCTTAGTTTTGATTGAGCCGTTCTGAAACACTCTTTCTGTAGAAAATGCAATGGAGATTCGGAGCGCTAAGAGGGTAATAGTGGAAAAAGGAATATATTCAAATATAAACTACACAGTAGCATTCTGTGAAAATTCTTTCTGTTCTGTGCATTCAACTAACAGAGTTGAACCTTACTTTTGATTGAGCCGTTCTGAAACACTCTTTCTGTAGAAACTGCAATTGGACATGCTAAGCGCTAAGAGGCCTACATTGGGAAAAAGAATATCTTCAAATAAAAACTACACCGATGCATTCTGTGAAACTTATTTCTGATCTGTAAATTCAGTTAACAGAGATAAAACATATTTTTGATTGAGCAGTTATGAAACACTCTTTTTGTAGAAAATGCAAGTGGAGATTCGGAGCGCTAAGAGGGTAATAGTGGAAAAAGGAATATCTTCAAATATAAACTACACAGAATCATTCGGTGAAACATCTTTCTGATCTGTGCATTCAGCTAACAGAGTTAAACCATACTTTTGATTGAGCAGATCTGAACACTCTTTCTGTAGAAAATGCAACTGGACATTTGGAGCGCTAAGAGCGTAGTAGTGGAAAAAGGAATATATTCAAATATAAACTACACAGAAGCATTCTGTGAAACTTCTTCCTTATCTGAGCATTCAGCTAACAGAGTTAAACCATGCTTTTGATTGAGCAGTTTTGAAACACTCTGTCTGTAGAAAATGCAACTGGACATTCGTAGCGCTAAGTGGGTAATAGTGGAAAAAAGAATATGTTCAAATATGAACTACACAGAAGCATTGTATGAAACTTCTTTCTGTTCTGTGCATTCTACTAACAGAGTTGAACCTTACTTTTGATTGAGCCGTTCTGAAACACTCTTTCTGTAGAAACTGCAATTGGACATTCTGAGCGCTAAGAGGCCTATATTGGGATAAAGAATGTCTACAAATAAAAGCTACGCAGAATAATTGTGTGAAACTTATTTCTGTTCTGTTTGTTCAACTAAAAGAGTTGAACCTTAGTTTTGATTGAGCCGTTCTGAAACACTCTTTCTGTAGAAAATGCAAGTGGAGATTCGGAGCGCTAAGAGGGTAATAGTGGAAAAAGGAATGTCTCCAAATATAAACTACACAGAATCATTCTGTGAAACTTCTTTCTGATCTGTGCATTCAGCTAACAGAGTTAAACCATACTTTTGATTGAGCAGATCTGAACACTCTTTCTGTAGAAAATGCAACTGGACATTTGGAGCGCTAAGAGAGTAGTAGTGGAAAAAGGAATATATTCAAATATAAACTACACAGAAGCATTCTGTGAAACTTCTTTCTGATCTGAGCATTCAGCTAACAGAGTTAAACCATACTTTTGATTGAGCAGTTTTGAAACACTCTGTCTGTAGAAAATGCAACTGGACATTCGTAGCGCTAAGTGGGTAATAGTGGAAAAAAGAATATTTTCAAATATAAACTACACAGAAGCATTGTATGAAACTTCTTTCTGTTCTGTGCATTCAACTAACAGAGTTGAACCTTACTTTTGATTGAGCCTTTCTGAAACACTCTTTCTGTAGAAACTGCAATTGGACATTCTGAGCGCTAAGAGGCCTCTATTGGGAAAAATAATATCTTCAAATAAAAAACACACAGAAGCATTGTGTGAAACTTATTTCTGATATGTTCATTAAGCTAACAGAGTTAAACCATACTTTTGATTGCGCAGTTCTGAACACTCTTTCTGTAGAAAATGCAAGTGGACATTCGGAGCGCTAAGAGGGTAATAGTGGAAAAAGGAATATATTCAAATATAAACTACACAGTAACATTCTGTGAAAATTCTTTCTGTTCTGTGCATTCAACTAACAGAGTTGAACCTTACTTTTGATTGAGCCGTTCTGAAACACTCTTTCTGTAGAAACTGCAATTGGACATGCTAAGCGCTAAGAGGCCTACATTGGGAAAAAGAATATCTTCAAATAAAAACTACACAGATGCATTCTGTGAAACTTATTTCTGATCTGTAAATTCAGTTAACAGAGATAAAACATATTTTTGATTGAGCAGTTATGAAACACTCTTTTTGTAGAAAATGCAAGTGGAGATTCGGAGCGCTAAGAGGGTAATAGTGGAAAAAGGAATGTCTTCAAATATAAACTACACAGAATCATTCGGTGAAACTTTTTCTGATCTGTGCATTCAGCTAACAGAGTTAAACCATACTTTTGATTGAGCAGATCTGAACACTCTTTCTGTTGAAAATGCAACTGGACATTTGGAGCGCTAAGAGCGTAGTAGTGGAAAAAGGAATATATTGAAATATAAACTACACAGAAGCATTCTGTGAAACTTCTTTCTGATCTGAGCATTCAGCTAACAGAGTTAAACCATACATTTTATTGAGCAGTTTTGAAACACTCTGTCTGTAGAAAATGCAACTGGACATTCGTAGCGCTAAGTGGGTAATAGTGGAAAAAAGAATATGTTCAAATATAAACTACACAGAAGCATTGTATGAAACTTCTTTCTGTTCTGTGCATTCAACTAACAGAGTTGAACCTTACTTTTGATTGAGCCTTTCTGAAACACTCTTTCTGTAGAAACTGCAATTGGACATTCTGAGCGCTAAGAGGCCTCTATTGGGAAAAATAATATCTTCAAATAAAAACTACACAGAAGCATTGTGTGAAACTTATTTCTGATATGTTCATTAAGCTAACAGAGTTAAACCATACTTTTGATTGCGCAGTTCTGAACACTCTTTCTGTAGAAAATGCAAGTGGACTTTCGGAGCGTTAAGAGGGTAATAGTGGAAAAAGGAATATATTCAAATACAAACTACACAGTAGCATTCTGTGAAAATTCTTTCTGTTCTGTGCATTCAACTAACAGAGTTGAACCTTACTTTTGATTGAGCCGTTCTGAAACACTCTTTCTGTAGAAACTGCAATTGGACATGCTAAGCGCTAAGAGGCCTACATTGGGAAAAAGAATATCTTCAAATAAAAACTACACAGATGCATTGTGTGAAACTTATTTCTGATATGTTCATTAAGCTAACAGAGTTAAACCATACTTTTGATTGCGCAGTTCTGAACACTCTTTCTGTAGAAAATGAAAGTGGACATTCGGAGCGCTAAGAGGGTAATAGTGGAAAAAGGAATATATTCAAATACAAACTACACAGTAGCATTCTGTGAAAATTCTTTCTGTTCTGTGCATTCAACTAACAGAGTTGAACCTTACTTTTGATTGAGCCTTTCTGAAACCCTCTTTCTGTAGAAACTGCAATTGGACATTCTGAGCGCTAAGAGGCCTATATTGGGAAAAAGTATGTCTACAAATAAAAACTACACAGAAGAATTGTGTGAAACTTCTTTCTGTTCTGTTTGTTCAACTAAAAGAGTTGAACCTTAGTTTTGATTGAGCCGTTCTGAAACACTCTTTCTGTAGAAAATGCAATGGAGATTCGGAGCGCTAAGAGGGTAATAGTGGAAAAAGGAATATATTCAAATATAAACTACACAGTAGCATTCTGTGAAAATTCTTTCTGTTCTGTGCATTCAACTAACAGAGTTGAACCTTACTTTTGATTGAGCCGTTCTGAAACACTCTTTCTGTAGAAACTGCAATTGGACATGCTAAGCGCTAAGAGGCCTACATTGGGAAAAAGAATATCTTCAAATAAAAACTACACCGATGCATTCTGTGAAACTTATTTCTGATCTGTAAATTCAGTTAACAGAGATAAAACATATTTTTGATTGAGCAGTTATGAAACACTCTTTTTGTAGAAAATGCAAGTGGAGATTCGGAGCGCTAAGAGGGTAATAGTGGAAAAAGGAATATCTTCAAATATAAACTACACAGAATCATTCGGTGAAACATCTTTCTGATCTGTGCATTCAGCTAACAGAGTTAAACCATACTTTTGATTGAGCAGATCTGAACACTCTTTCTGTAGAAAATGCAACTGGACATTTGGAGCGCTAAGAGCGTAGTAGTGGAAAAAGGAATATATTCAAATATAAACTACACAGAAGCATTCTGTGAAACTTCTTCCTTATCTGAGCATTCAGCTAACAGAGTTAAACCATGCTTTTGATTGAGCAGTTTTGAAACACTCTGTCTGTAGAAAATGCAACTGGACATTCGTAGCGCTAAGTGGGTAATAGTGGAAAAAAGAATATGTTCAAATATGAACTACACAGAAGCATTGTATGAAACTTCTTTCTGTTCTGTGCATTCTACTAACAGAGTTGAACCTTACTTTTGATTGAGCCGTTCTGAAACACTCTTTCTGTAGAAACTGCAATTGGACATTCTGAGCGCTAAGAGGCCTATATTGGGATAAAGAATGTCTACAAATAAAAGCTACGCAGAATAATTGTGTGAAACTTCTTTCTGTTCTGTTTGTTCAACTAAAAGAGTTGAACCTTAGTTTTGATTGAGCCGTTCTGAAACACTCTTTCTGTAGAAAATGCAAGTGGAGATTCGGAGCGCTAAGAGGGTAATAGTGGAAAAAGGAATGTCTCCAAATATAAACTACACAGAATCATTCTGTGAAACTTCTTTCTGATCTGTGCATTCAGCTAACAGAGTTAAACCATACTTTTGATTGAGCAGATCTGAACACTCTTTCTGTAGAAAATGCAACTGGACATTTGGAGCGCTAAGAGAGTAGTAGTGGAAAAAGGAATATATTCAAATATAAACTACACAGAAGCATTCTGTGAAACTTCTTTCTGATCTGAGCATTCAGCTAACAGAGTTAAACCATACTTTTGATTGAGCAGTTTTGAAACACTCTGTCTGTAGAAAATGCAACTGGACATTCGTAGCGCTAAGTGGGTAATAGTGGAAAAAAGAATATTTTCAAATATAAACTACACAGAAGCATTGTATGAAACTTCTTTCTGTTCTGTGCATTAAACTAACAGAGTTGAACCTTACTTTTGATTGAGCCTTTCTGAAACACTCTTTCTGTAGAAACTGCAATTGGACATTCTGAGCGCTAAGAGGCCTCTATTGGGAAAAATAATATCTTCAAATAAAAAACACACAGAAGCATTGTGTGAAACTTATTTCTGGTATGTTCATTAAGCTAACAGAGTTAAACCATACTTTTGATTGCGCAGTTCTGAACACTCTTTCTGTAGAAAATGCAAGTAGACATTCGGAGCGCTAAGAGGGTAATAGTGGAAAAAGGAATATATTCAAATATAAACTACACAGTAACATTCTGTGAAAATTCTTTCTGTTCTGTGCATTCAACTAACAGAGTTGAACCTTACTTTTGATTGAGCCGTTCTGAAACACTCTTTCTGTAGAAACTGCAATTGGACATGCTAAGCGCTAAGAGGCCTACATTGGGAAAAAGAATATCTTCAAATAAAAACTACACAGATGCATTCTGTGAAACTTATTTCTGATCTGTAAATTCAGTTAACAGAGATAAAACATATTTTTGATTGAGCAGTTATGAAACACTCTTTTTGTAGAAAATGCAAGTGGAGATTCGGAGCGCTAAGAGGGTAATAGTGGAAAAAGGAATGTCTTCAAATATAAACTACACAGAATCATTCGGTGAAACTTTTTCTGATCTGTGCATTCAGCTAACAGAGTTAAACCATACTTTTGATTGAGCAGATCTGAACACTCTTTCTGTTGAAAATGCAACTGGACATTTGGAGCGCTAAGAGCGTAGTAGTGGAAAAAGGAATATATTGAAATATAAACTACACAGAAGCATTCTGTGAAACTTCTTTCTGATCTGAGCATTCAGCTAACAGAGTTGAACCATACATTTTATTGAGCAGTTTTGAAACACTCTGTCTGTAGAAAATGCAACTGGACATTCGTAGCGCTAAGTGGGTAATAGTGGAAAAAAGAATATGTTCAAATATAAACTACACAGAAGCATTGTATGAAACTTCTTTCTGTTCTGTGCATTCAACTAACAGAGTTGAACCTTACTTTTGATTGAGCCTTTCTGAAACACTCTTTCTGTAGAAACTGCAATTGGACATTCTGAGCGCTAAGAGGCCTCTATTGGGAAAAATAATATCTTCAAATAAAAACTACACAGAAGCATTGTGTGAAACTTATTTCTGATATGTTCATTAAGCTAACAGAGTTAAACCATACTTTTGATTGCGCAGTTCTGAACACTCTTTCTGTAGAAAATGCAAGTGGACTTT
The DNA here is from genome assembly GCF_028878055.3 of Symphalangus syndactylus. Classification (NCBI taxonomy): domain Eukaryota; kingdom Metazoa; phylum Chordata; class Mammalia; order Primates; family Hylobatidae; genus Symphalangus; species Symphalangus syndactylus. The sequence continues at coordinate 3,441,962 of NC_072445.2, read as the reverse complement.
CGGAGCGCTAAGAGGGTAATAGTGGAAAAAGGAATATATTCAAATACAAACTACACAGTAGCATTCTGTGAAAATTCTTTCTGTTCTGTGCATTCAACTAACAGAGTTGAACCTTACTTTTGATTGAGCCGTTCTGAAACACTCTTTCTGTAAAAACTGCAATTGGACATGCTAAGCGCTAAGAGGCCTACATTGGGAAAAAGAATATCTTCAAATAAAAACTACACAGATGCATTGTGTGAAACTTATTTCTGATATGTTCATTAAGCTAACAGAGTTAAACCATACTTTTGATTGCGCAGTTCTGAACACTCTTTCTGTAGAAAATGAAAGTGGACATTCGGAGCGCTAAGAGGGTAATAGTGGAAAAAGGAATATATTCAAATACAAACTACACAGTAGCATTCTGTGAAAATTCTTTCTGTTCTGTGCATTCAACTAACAGAGTTGAACCTTACTTTTGATTGAGCCTTTCTGAAACCCTCTTTCTGTAGAAACTGCAATTGGACATTCTGAGCGCTAAGAGGCCTATATTGGGAAAAAGTATGTCTACAAATAAAAACTACACAGAAGAATTGTGTGAAACTTCTTTCTGTTCTGTTTGTTCAACTAAAAGAGTTGAACCTTAGTTTTGATTGAGCCGTTCTGAAACACTCTTTCTGTAGAAAATGCAATGGAGATTCGGAGCGCTAAGAGGGTAATAGTGGAAAAAGGAATATATTCAAATATAAACTACACAGTAGCATTCTGTGAAAATTCTTTCTGATCTGTGCATTCAACTAACAGAGTTGAACCTTACTTTTGATTGAGCCGTTCTGAAACACTCTTTCTGTAGAAACTGCAATTGGACATGCTAAGCGCTAAGAGGACTACATTGGGAAAAAGAATATCTTCAAATAAAAACTACACCGATGCATTCTGTGAAACTTATTTCTGATCTGTAAATTCAGTTAACAGAGATAAAACATATTTTTGATTGAGCAGTTATGAAACACTCTTTTTGTAGAAAATGCAAGTGGAGATTCGGAGCGCTAAGAGGGTAATAGTGGAAAAAGGAATATCTTCAAATATAAACTACACAGAATCATTCGGTGAAACTTCTTTCTGATCTGTGCATTCAGCTAACAGAGTTAAACCATACTTTTGATTGAGCAGATCTGAACACTCTTTCTGTAGAAAATGCAACTGGACATTTGGAGCGCTAAGAGCGTAGTAGTGGAAAAAGGAATATATTCAAATATAAACTACACAGAAGCATTCTGTGAAACTTCTTTCTGATCTGAGCATTCAGCTAACAGAGTTAAACCATACTTTTGATTGAGCAGTTTTGAAACACTCTGTCTGTAGAAAATGCAACTGGACATTCGTAGCGCTAAGTGGGTAATAGTGGAAAAAAGAATATGTTCAAATATAAACTACACAGAAGCATTGTATGAAACTTCTTTCTGTTCTGTGCATTCAACTAACAGAGTTGAACCTTACTTTTGATTGAGGCGTTCTGAAACACTCTTTCTGTAGAAACTGCAATTGGACATTCTGAGCGCTAAGAGGCCTATATTGGGAAAAAGAATGTCTACAAATAAAAACTACACAGAAGAATTGTGTGAAACTTCTTTCTGTTCTGTTTGTTCAACTAAAAGAGTTGAACCTTAGTTTTGATTGAGCCGTTCTGAAACACTCTTTCTGTAGAAAATGCAAGTGGAGATTCGGGGCGCTAAGAGCGTAATAGTGGAAAAAGGAATGTCTCCAAATATAAACTACACAGAATCATTCTGTGAAACTTCTTTCTGGTCTGTGCATTCAGCTAACAGAGTTAAACCATACTTTTGATTGAGCAGATCTGAACACTCTTTCTGTAGAAAATGCAACTGGACATTTGGAGCGCTAAGAGAGTAGTAGTGGAAAAAGGAATATATTCAAATATAAACTACACAGAAGCATTCTGTGAAACTTCTTTCTGATCTGAGCATTCAGCTAACAGAGTTAAACCATACTTTTGATTGAGCAGTTTTGAAACACTCTGTCTGTAGAAAATGCAACTGGACATTCGTAGCGCTAAGTGGGTAATAGTGGAAAAAAGAATATGTTCAAATATAAACTACACAGAAGCAGTGTATGAAACTTCTTTCTGTTCTGTGCATTCAACTAACAGAGTTGAACCTTACTTTTGATTGATCCTTTCTGAAACACTCTTTCTGTAGAAACTGCAATTGGACCTTCTGAGCGCTAAGAGGCCTCTACTGGGAAAAATAATATCTTCAAATAAAAACTACACAGAAGCATTGTGTGAAACTTCTTTCTGATATGTTCATTAAGCTAACAGAGTTAAACCATACTTTTGATTGAGCAGTTATGAAACACTCTTTTTGTAGAAAATGCAAGTGGAGATTCGGAGCGCTAAGAGGGTAATAGTGGAAAAAGGAATGTCTTCAAATATAAACTACACAGAATCATTCGGTGAAAGTTCTTTCTGATCTGTGCATTCAGCTAACAGAGTTAAACCATACTTTTGATTGAGCAGATCTGAACACTCTTTCTGTAGAAAATGCAACTGGACATTTGGAGCGCTAAGAGCGTAGTAGTGGAAAAAGGAATATATTCAAATATAAACTACACAGAAGCATTCTGTGAAACTTTTTTCTGATCTGAGCATTCAGCTAACAGAGTTAAACCATACTTTTGATTGAGCAGTTTTGAAACACTCTGTCTGTAGAAAATGCAACTGGACATTCGTAGCGCTAAGTGGGTAATAGTGGAAAAAAGAATATGTTCAAATATAAACTACACAGAAGCATTGTATGAAACTTCTTTCTGTTATGTGCATTCAACTAACAGAGTTGAACCTTACTTTTGATTGAGGCGTTCTGAAACACTCTTTCTGTAGAAACTGCAATTGGACATTGTGAGCGCTAAGAGGCCTATATTGGGAAAATGAATGTCTACAAATAAAAACTACACAGAAGAATTGTGTGAAACTTCTTTCTGTTCTGTTTGTTCAACTAAAAGAGTTGAACCTTAGTTTTGATTGAGCCGTTCTGAAACACTCTTTCTGTAGAAAATGCAAGTGGAGATTCGGAGCGCTAAGAGGGTAATAGTGGAAAAAGGAATGTCTCCAAATATAAACTACACAGAATCATTCTGTGAAACTTCTTTCTGATCTGTGCATTCAGCTAACAGAGCTAAACCATACTTTTGATTGAGCAGATCTGAAATCTCTTTCTGTAGAAAATGCAACTGGACATTTTGAGCGCTAAGAGAGTAGTAGTGGAAAAAGGAATATATTCAAATATAAACTACACAGAAGGATTCTGTGAAACTACTTTCTGATCTGAGCATTCAGCTAACAGAGTTAAACCATACTTTTGATTGAGCAGTTTTGAAACACTCTGTCTGTAGAAAATGCAACTGGACATTCGTAGCGCTAAGTGGGTAATAGTGGAAAAAAGAATATGTTCAAATATAAACTACACAGAAGCAGTGTATGAAACTACTTTCTGTTCTGTGCATTCAAATAACAGAGTTGAACCTTACTTTTGATTGAGCCTTTCTGAAACACTCTTTCTGTAGGAACTGCAATTGGACATTCTGAGCGCTAAGAGGCCTTTATTGGGAAAAATAATATCTTCAAATAAAAACTACACAGAAGCATTGTGTGAAACTTATTTCTGATATGTTCATTAAGCTAACAGAGTTAAACCATACTTTTGATTGCGCAGTTCTGAACACTCTTTCTGTAGAAAATGCAAGTGGACATTCGGAGCGCTAAGAGGGTAATATTGGAAAAAGGAATATATTCAAATATAAACTACACAGTAGCATTCTGTGAAAATTCTTTCTGTTCTGTGCATTCAACTAACAGAGTTGAACCTTACTTTTGATTGAGCCGTTCTGAAACACTCTTTCTGTAGAAACTGCAATTGGACATGCTAAGCGCTAAGAGGCCTACATTGGGAAAAAGAATATCTTCAAATAAAAACTACACAGATGCATTCTGTGAAACTTATTTCTGATCTGTAAATTCAGTTAACAGAGATAAAACATATTTTTGATTGAGCAGTTATGAAACACTCTTTTTGTAGAAAATGCAAGTGGAGATTCGTAGCGCTAAGAGGGTAATAGTGGAAAAAGGAATGTCTTCAAATATAAACTACACAGAATCATTCGGTGAAACTTCTTTCTGATCTGTGCATTCAGCTAACAGAGTTAAACCATACTTTTGATTGAGCAGATCTGAACACTCTTTCTGTAGAAAATGCAACTGGACATTTGGAGCGCTAAGAGCGTAGTAGTGGAAAAAGGAATATATTCAAATGTAAACTACACAGAAGCATTCTGTGAAACTTCTTTTTTTTTTTTTTTTTTTTTTTTTTTTTTTTTTTTTTTTTTTTTTATTTTTTATTTTTTTTATTTTTTATTATACTTTAGGGTTTTAGGGTACATGTGCACAATGTGCAGGTTTGTTACATATGTATCCATGTGCCATGTTGTGTGAAACTTCTTTCTGATCTGAGCATTCAGCTGACAGAGTTAAACCATACTTTTGATTGAGCAGTTTTGAAACACTCTGTCTGTAGAAAATGCAACTGGACATTCGTAGCGCTAAGTGGGTAATAGTGGAAAAAAGAATATGTTCAAATATAAACTACACAGAAGCATTGTATGAAACTTCTTTCTGTTCTGTGCATTCAACTAACAGAGTTGAACCTTACTTTTGATTGAGCCGTTCTGAAACCCTCTTTCTGTAGAAACTGCAATTGGACATTCTGAGCGCTAAGAGGCCTATATTGGGAAAATGAATGTCTACAAATAAAAACTACACAGAAGAATTGTGTGAAACTTCTTTCTGTTCTGTTTGTTCAACTAAAAGAGTTGAACCTTAGTTTTGATTGAGACGTTCTGAAACACTCTTTCTGTAGAAAATGCAATGGAGATTTCGAGCGCTAAGAGGGTAATAGTGGAAAAAGGAATATATTCAAATATAAACTACACAGTAGCATTCTGTGAAAATTCTTTCTGTTCTGTGCATTCAACTAACAGAGTTGAACCTTACTTTTGATTGAGCCGTTCTGAGACACTCTTTCTGTAGAAACTGCAATTGGACATGCTAAGCGCTAAGAGGCCTACATTGGGAAAAAGAATATCTTCAAATAAAAACTACACAGATGCATTCTGTGAAATTTATTTCTGATCTGTAAATTCAGTTAACAGAGATAAAACATATTTTTGATTGAGCAGTTATGAAACACTCTTTTTGTAGAAAATGCAAGTGGAGATTCGGAGCGCTAAGAGGGTAATAGTGGAAAAAGGAATATCTTCAAATATAAACTACACAGAATCATTCGGTGAAACTTCTTTCTGATCTGTGCATTCAGCTAACAGAGTTAAACCATACTTTTGATTGAGCAGATCTGAACACTCTTTCTGTAGAAAATGCAACTGGACATTTGGAGCGCTAAGAGCGTAGTAGTGGAAAAAGGAATATATTCAAATATAAACTACACAGAAGCATTCTGTGAAACTTTTTTCTGATCTGAGCATTCAGCTAACAGAGTTAAACCATACTTTTGATTGAGCAGTTTTGAAACACTCTGTCTGTAGAAAATGCAACTGGACATTCGTAGCGCTAAGTGGGTAATAGTGGAAAAAAGAATATGTTCAAATATAAACTACACAGAAGCATTGTATGAAACTTCTTTCTGTTATGTGCATTCAACTAACAGAGTTGAACCTTACTTTTGATTGAGGCGTTCTGAAACACTCTTTCTGTAGAAACTGCAATTGGACATTGTGAGCGCTAAGAGGCCTATATTGGGAAAATGAATGTCTACAAATAAAAACTACACAGAAGAATTGTGTGAAACTTCTTTCTGTTCTGTTTGTTCAACTAAAAGAGTTGAACCTTAGTTTTGATTGAGCCGTTCTGAAACACTCTTTCTGTAGAAAATGCAAGTGGAGATTCGGAGCGCTAAGAGGGTAATAGTGGAAAAAGGAATGTCTCCAAATATAAACTACACAGAATCATTCTGTGAAACTTCTTTCTGATCTGTGCATTCAGCTAACAGAGCTAAACCATACTTTTGATTGAGCAGATCTGAAATCTCTTTCTGTAGAAAATGCAACTGGACATTTGGAGCGCTAAGAGAGTAGTAGTGGAAAAAGGAATATATTCAAATATAAACTACACAGAAGGATTCTGTGAAACTACTTTCTGATCTGAGCATTCAGCTAACAGAGTTAAACCATACTTTTGATTGAGCAGTTTTGAAACACTCTGTCTGTAGAAAATGCAACTGGACATTCGTAGCGCTAAGTGGGTAATAGTGGAAAAAAGAATATGTTCAAATATAAACTACACAGAAGCAGTGTATGAAACTACTTTCTGTTCTGTGCATTCAAATAACAGAGTTGAACCTTACTTTTGATTGAGCCTTTCTGAAACACTCTTTCTGTAGAAACTGCAATTGGACATTCTGAGCGCTAAGAGGCCTTTATTGGGAAAAATAATATCTTCAAATAAAAACTACACAGAAGCATTGTGTGAAACTTATTTCTGATATGTTCATTAAGCTAACAGAGTTAAACCATACTTTTCATTGCGCAGTTCTGAACACTCTTTCTGTAGAAAATGCAAGTGGACATTCGGAGCGCTAAGAGGGTAATAGTGGAAAAAGGAATATATTCAAATATAAACTACACAGTAGCATTCTGTGAAAATTCTTTCTGTTCTGTGCATTCAACTAACAGAGTTGAACCTTACTTTTGATTGAGCCGTTCTGAAACACTCTTTCTGTAGAAACTGCAATTGGACATGCTAAGCGCTAAGAGGCCTACATTGGGAAAAAGAATATCTTCAAATAAAAACTACACAGATGCATTCTGTGAAACTTATTTCTGATCTGTAAATTCAGTTAACAGAGATAAAACATATTTTTGATTGAGCAGTTATGAAACACTCTTTTTGTAGAAAATGCAAGTGGAGATTCGTAGCGCTAAGAGGGTAATAGTGGAAAAAGGAATGTCTTCAAATATAAACTACACAGAATCATTCGGTGAAACTTCTTTCTGATCTGTGCATTCAGCTAACAGAGTTAAACCATACTTTTGATTGAGCAGATCTGAACACTCTTTCTGTAGAAAATGCAACTGGACATTTGGAGCGCTAAGAGCGTAGTAGTGGAAAAAGGAATATATTCAAATATAAACTACACAGAAGCATTCTGTGAAACTTCTTTTTTTTTTTTTTTTTTTTTTTTTTTTTTTTTTTTTTTTTTTTTTTTTTTTTATTTTTTTTATTTTTTATTATACTTTAGGGTTTTAGGGTACATGTGCACAATGTGCAGGTTTGTTACATATGTATCCATGTGCCATGTTGTGTGAAACTTCTTTCTGATCTGAGCATTCAGCTAACAGAGTTAAACCATACTTTTGATTGAGCAGTTTTGAAACACTCTGTCTGTAGAAAATGCAACTGGACATTCGTAGCGCTAAGTGGGTAATAGTGGAAAAAAGAATATGTTCAAATATAAACTACACAGAAGCATTGTATGAAACTTCTTTCTGTTCTGTGCATTCAACTAACAGAGTTGAACCTTACTTTTGATTGAGCCGTTCTGAAACCCTCTTTCTGTAGAAACTGCAATTGGACATTCTGAGCGCTAAGAGGCCTATATTGGGAAAAAGAATGTCTACAAATAAAAACTACACAGAAGAATTGTGTGAAACTTCTTTCTGTTCTGTTTGTTCAACTAAAAGAGTTGAACCTTAGTTTTGATTGAGACGTTCTGAAACACTCTTTCTGTAGAAAATGCAATGGAGATTCGGAGCGCTAAGAGGGTAATAGTGGAAAAAGGAATATATTCAAATATAAACTACACAGTAGCATTCTGTGAAAATTCTTTCTGTTCTGTGCATTCAACTAACAGAGTTGAACCTTACTTTTGATTGAGCCGTTCTGAGACACTCTTTCTGTAGAAACTGCAATTGGACATGCTAAGCGCTAAGAGGCCTACATTGGGAAAAAGAATATCTTCAAATAAAAACTACACAGATGCATTCTGTGAAATTTATTTCTGATCTGTAAATTCAGTTAACAGAGATAAAACATATTTTTGATTGAGCAGTTATGAAACACTCTTTTTGTAGAAAATGCAAGTGGAGATTCGGAGCGCTAAGAGGGTAATAGTGGAAAAAGGAATATCTTCAAATATAAACTGCACAGAATCATTCGGTGAAACTTCTTTCTGATCTGTGCATTCAGCTAACAGAGTTAAACCATACTTTTGATTGAGCAGATCTGAACACTCTTTCTGTAGAAAATGCAACTGGACATTTGGAGCGCTAAGAGCGTAGTAGTGGAAAAAGGAATATATTCAAATATAAACTACACAGAAGCATTCTGTGAAACTTCTTTCTGATCTGAGCATTCAGCTAACAGAGTTAAACCATACTTTTGATTGAGCAGTTTTGAAACACTCTGTCTGTAGAAAATGCAACTGGACATTCGTAGCGCTAAGTGGGTAATAGTGGAAAAAAGAATATGTTCAAATATAAACTACACAGAAGCATTGTATGAAACTTCTTTCTGTTCTGTGCATTCAACTAACAGAGTTGAACCTTACTTTTGATTGAGCCGTTCTGAAACACTCTTTCTGTAGAAACTGCAATTGGACATTCTGAGCGCTAAGAGGCCTATATTGGGAAAAAGAATGTCTACAAATAAAAACTACACAGAAGAATTGTGTGAAACTTCTTTCTGTTCTGTTTGTTCAACTAAAAGAGTTGAACCTTAGTTTTGATTGAGCCGTTCTGAAACACTCTTTCTGTAGAAAATGCAAGTGGAGATTCGGAGCGCTAAGAGGGTAATAGTGGAAAAAGGAATGTCTCCAAATATAAACTACACAGAATCATTCTGTGAAACTTATTTCTGGTCTGTGCATTCAGCTAACAGAGTTAAACCATACTTTTGATTGAGCAGATCGGAACTCTCTTTCTGTAGAAAATGCAACTGGACTTTTGGAGCGCTAAAAGAGTAGTAGTGGAAAAAGGAATATATTCAAATATAAACTACACAGAAGCATTCTGTGAAACTTCTTTCTGATCTGAGCATTCAGCTAACAGAATTAAACCATAATTATGATTGAGCAGTTTTGAAAAACTCTGTCTGTAGAAAATGCAACTGGACATTCGTAACGCTAAGTGGGTAATAGTGGAAAAAAGAATATGTTCAAATATAAACTACACAGAAGCATTGTATGAAACTACTTTCTGTTCTGTGCATTCAACTAACACAGTTGAACCTTACTTTTGATTGAGCCTTTCTGAAACACTCTTTCTGTAGAAACAGCAATTGGATATTCTGAGCGCTAAGAGGCCTATATTGGGAAATATAATATCTTCAAATAAAAACTACACAGAAGCATTGTGTGAAACTTATTTCTGATATGTTCATTAAGCTAACAGAGATAAACCATACTTTTGATTGCGCAGTTCTGAACACTCTTTCTGTAGAAAATGCAAGTGGACATTCGGAGCGCTAAGAGGGTAATAGTGGAAAAAGGAATATATTCAAATATAAACTACACAGTAGCATTCTGTGAAAATTCTTTCTGTTCTGTGCATTCAACTAACAGAGTTGAACCTTACTTTTGATTGAGCCGTTCTGAAACACTCTTTCTGTAGAAACTGCAATTGGACATGCTAAGCGCTAAGAGGCCTACATTGGGAAAAAGAATATCTTCAAATAAAAACTACACAGATGCATTCTGTGAAACTTATTTCTGATCTGTAAATTCAGTTAACAGAGATAAAACATATTTTTGATTGAGCAGTTATGAAACACTCTTTTTGTAGAAAATGCAAGTGGAGATTCGGAGCGCTAAGAGGGTAATAGTGGAAAAAGGAATGTCTTCAAATATAAACTACACAGAATCATTCGGTGAAACTTCTTTCTGATCTGTGCATTCAGCTAACAGAGTTAAACCATACTTTTGATTGAGCAGATCTGAACACTCTTTCTGTAGAAAATGCAACTGGACATTTGGAGCGCTAAGAGCTTAGTAGTGGAAAAAGGAATATATTCAAATATAAACTACACAGAAGCATTCTGTGAAACTTCTTTCTGATCTGAGCATTCAGCTAACAGAGTTAAACCATACTTTTGATTGAGCAGTTTTGAAACACTCTGTCTGTAGAAAATGCAACTGGACATTCGTAGCGCTAAGTGGGTAATAGTGGAAAAAAGAATATGTTCAAATATAAACTACACAGAAGCATTGTATGAAACTTCTTTCTGTTCTGTGCATTCAACTAACAGAGTTGAACCTTACTTTGGATTGAGCCGTTCTGAAACCCTCTTTCTGTAGAAACTCCAATTGGACATTCTGAGCGCTAAGAGGCCTATATTGGGAAAAAGAATGTCTACAAATAAAAACTACACAGAAGAATTGTGTGAAACTCCTTTCTGTTCTGTTTGTTCAACTAAAAGAGTTGAACCTTAGTTTTGATTGAGCCGTTCTGAAACACTCTTTCTGTAGAAAATGCAAGTGGAGATTCGGAGCGCTAAGAGGGTAATAGTGGAAAAAGGAATATATTCAAATATAAACTACAGAGTAGCATTCTGTGAAAATTCTTTCTGTTCTGTGCATTCAACTAACAGAGTTGAACCTTACTTTTGATTGAGCCGTTCTGAAACACTCTTTCTGTAGAAACTGCAATTGGACATGCTAAGCGCTAAGAGGCCTACATTGGGAAAAAGAATATCTTCAAATAAAAACTACACAGATGCATTCTGTGAAACTTATTTCTGATCTGTAAATTCAGTTAACAGAGATAAAACATATTTTTGATTGAGCAGTTATGAAACACTCTTTTTGTAGAAAATGCAAGTGGAGATTCGGAGCGCTAAGAGGGTAATAGTGGAAAAAGTAATATCTTCAAATATAAACTACACAGAATCATTCGGTGAAACTTCTTTCTGATCTGTGCATTCAGCTAACAGAGTTAAACCATACTTTTGATTGAGCAGATCTGAACACTCTTTCTGTAGAAAATGCAACCGGACATTTGGAGCGCTAAGAGCGTAGTAGTGGAAAAAGGAATATATTCAAATATAAACTACACAGAAGCATTCTGTGAAACTTCTTTCTGATCTGAGCATTCAGCTAACAGAGTTAAACCATACTTTTGATTGAGCAGTTTTGAAACACTCTGTCTGTAGAAAATGCAACTGGACATTCGTAGCGCTAAGTGGGTAATAGTGGAAAAAAGAATATGTTCAAATATAAACTACACAGAAGCATTGTATGAAACTTCTTTCTGTTCTGTGCATTCAACTAACAGAGTTGAACCTTACTTTTGATTGAGCCCTTCTGAAACACTCTTTCTGTAGAAACTGCAATTGGACATTCTGAGCGCTAAGAGGCCTATATTGGGAAAAAGAATGTCTACAAATAAAAACTACACAGAAGAATTGTGTGAAACTTCTTTCTGTTCTGTTTGTTCAACTAAAAGAGTTGAACCTTAGTTTTGATTGAGCCGTTCTGAAACACTCTTTCTGTAGAAAATGCAATGGAGATTCGGAGCGCTAAGAGGGTAATAGTGGAAAAAGGAATATATTCAAATATAAACTACACAGTAGCATTCTGTGAAAATTCTTTCTGTTCTGTGCATTCAACTAACAGAGTTGAACCTTACTTTTGATTGAGCCGTTCTGAAACACTCTTTCTGTAGAAACTGCAATTGGACATGCTAAGCGCTAAGAGGCCTACATTGGGAAAAATAATATCTTCAAATGAAAACTACACAGATGCATTCTGTGAAACTTATTTCTTATCTGTAAATTCAGTTAACAGAGATAAAACATATTTTTGATTGAGCAGTTATGAAACACTCTTTTTGTAGAAAATGCAAGTGGAGATTCGGAGCGCTAAGAGGGTAATAGTGGAAAAAGGAATGTCTTCAAATATAAACTACACAGAATCATTCGGTGAAACTTCTTTCTGATCTGTGCATTCAGCTAACAGAGTTAAACCATACTTTTGATTGAGCAGATCTGAACAGTCTTTCTGTAGAAAATGCAACTGGACATTTGGAGCGCTAAGAGCGTAGTAGTGGAAAAAGGAATATAATCAAATATAAACTACACGGAAGCATTCTGTGAAACTTTTTTCTGATCTGAGCATTCAGCTAACAGAGTTAAACCATACTTTTGATTGAGCAGTTTTGAAACACTCTGTCTGTAGAAAATGCAACTGGACATTCGTAGCGCTAAGTGGGTAATAGTGGAAAAAAGAATATGTTCAAATATAAACTACACAGAAGCATTGTATGAAACTTCTTTCTGTTCTGTGCATTCAACTAACAGAGTTGAACCTTACTTTTGATTGAGGCATTCTGAAACACTCTTTCTGTAGAAACTGCAATTGGACATTCTGAGCGCTAAGAGGCCTATATTGGGAAATAGTATGTCTACAAATAAAAACTACACAGAAGAATTGTGTGAAACTTCTTTCTGTTCTGTTTGTTCAACTAAAAGTGTTGAACCTTAGTTTTGATTGAGCCGTTCTGAAACACTCTTTCTGTAGAAAATGCAAGTGGAGATTCGGAGCGCTAAGAGGGTAATAGTGGAAAAAGGAATGTCTCCAAATATAAACTACACAGAATCATTCTGTGAAACATCTTTCTGATCTGTGCATTCAGCTAACAGTGTTAAACCATACTTTTGATTGAGCAGATCTGAACTCTCTTTCTGTAGAAAATGCAACTGGACATTTGGAGCGCTAAGAGAGTAGTAGTGGAAAAAGGAATATATTCAAATATAAACTACACAGAAGGATTCTGTGAAACTTCTTTCTGATCTGAGCATTCAGCTAACAGAGTTAAACCATACTTTTGATTGAGCAGTTTTGAAACACTCTGTCTGTAGAATATGCAACTGGACATTCGTAGCGCTAAGTGGGTAATTGTGGAAAAAAGAATATATTCAAATATAAACTACACAGAAGCAGTGTATGAAACTTCTTTCTGTTCTGTGCATTCAACTAACAGAGTTGAACCTTACTTTTGATTGAGCCTTTCTGAAACACTCTTTCTGTAGAAACTGCAATTGGACATTCTGAGCGCTAAGAGGCCTATATTGGGAAAAATAATATCTTCAAATAAAAACTACACAGAAGCATTTTGTGAAACTTATTTCTGATATGTTCATTAAGCTAACAGAGTTAAACCATACTTTTGATTGCGCAGTTCTGAACACTCTTTCTGTAGAAAATGCAAGTGGACATTCGGAGCGCTAAGAGGGTAATAGTGGAAAAAGGAATATATTCAAATATAAACTACACAGTAGCATTCTGTGAAAATTCTTTCTGTTCTGTGCATTCAACTAACAGAGTTGAACCTGACTTTTGATTGAGCCGTTCTGAAACACTCTTTCTGTAGAAACTGCAATTGGACATGCTAAGCGCTAAGAGGCCTACATTGGGAAAAAGAATATCTTCAAATAAAAACTACACAGATGCATTCTGTGAAACTTATTTCTGATCTGTAAATTCAGTTAACAGAGATAAAACATATTTTTGATTGAGCAGTTATGAAACACTCTTTTTGTAGAAAATGCAAGTGGAGATTCGGAGCGCTAAGAGGGTAATAGTGGAAAAAGGAATGTCTTCAAATATAAACTACACAGAATCATTCGGTGAAACTTCTTTCTGATCTGTGCATTCAGCTAACAGAGTTAAACCATACTTTTGATTGAGCAGATCTGAACAGTCTTTCTGTAGAAAATGCAACTGGACATTTGGAGCGCTAAGAGCGTAGTAGTGGAAAAAGGAATATATTCAAATATAAACTACACAGAAGCATTCTGTGAAACTTCTTTCTGATCTGAGCATTCAGCTAACAGAGTTAAACCATACTTTTGATTGAGCAGTTTTGAAACACTCTGTCTGTAGAAAATGCAACTGGACATTCGTAGCGCTAAGTTGGTAATAGTGGAAAAAAGAATATGTTCAAATATAAACTACACAGAAGGATTGTATGAAACTTCTTTCTGTTCTGTGCATTCAACTAACAGAGTTGAACCTTACTTTTGATTGAGCCGTTCTGAAACACTCTTTCTGTAGAAACTGCAATTGGACATTCTGAGCGCTAAGAGGCCTATATTGGGAAAAAGAATGTCTACAAATAAAAACTAAACAGAAGAATTGCGTGAAACTTCTTTCTGTTCTGTTTGTTCAACTAAAAGAGTTGAACCTTAGTTTTGATTGAGCCGTTCTGAAACACACTTTCTGTAGAAAATGCAAGTGGAGATTCGGAGCGCTAAGAGGGTAATAGTGGAAAAAGGAATGTCTCCAAATATAAACTACACAGAATCATTCTGTGAAACTTCTTTCTGGTCTGTGCATTCAGCTAACAGAGTTAAACCATACTTTTGATTGAGCAGATCTGAACACTCTTTCTGTAGAAAATGCAACTGGACATTTGGAGCGCTAAGAGCGCAGTAGTGGAAAAAGGAATATATTCAAATATAAACTACACAGAAGCATTCTGTGAAACTTCTTTCTGATCTGAGCATTCAGCTAACAGAGTTAAACCATACTTTTGATTGAGCAGTTTTGAAACACTCTGTCTGTAGAAAATGCAACTGGACATTCGTAGCGCTAAGTGGGTAATAGTGGAAAAAAGAATATGTTCAAATATAAACTACACAGAAGCATTGTATGAAACTTCTTTCTGTTCTGTGCATTCAACTAACAGAGTTGAACCTTACTTTTGATTGAGCCTTTCTGAAACACTCTTTCTGTAGAAACAGCAATTGGACATTCTGAGCGCTAAGAGGCCTATATTGGGAAAAATAATATCTTCAAATAAAAACTACACAGAAGCATTGTGTGAAACTTATTTCTGATATGTTCATTAAGCTAACAGAGTTAAACCATACTTTTGATTGCGCAGTTCTGAACACTCTTTCTGTAGAAAATGCAAGTGGACATTTGGAGCGCTAAGAGGGTAATAGTGGAAAAAGGAATATATTCAAATGTAAACTACACAGTAGCATTCTGTGAAAATTCTTTCTGTTCTGTGCATTCAACTAACAGAGTTGAACCTTACTTTTGATTGAGCCGTTCTGAAACACTCTTTCTGTAGAAACTGCAATTGGACATGCTAAGCGCTAAGAGGCCTACATTGGGAAAAAGAATATCTTCAAATAAAAACTGCACAGATGCATTCTGTGAAACTTATTTCTGATCTGTAAATTCAGTTAACAGAGATAAAACATATTTTTGATTGAGCAGTTATGAAACACTCTTTTTGTAGAAAATGCAAGTGGAGATTCGGAGCGCTAAGAGGGTAATAGTGGAAAAAGGAATGTCTTCAAATATAAACTACACAGAATCATTCGGTGAAACTTCTTTCTGATCTGTGCATTCAGCTAACAGACTTAAACCATACTTTTGATTGAGCAGATCTGAACACTCTTTCTGTAGAAAATGCAACTGGACATTTGGAGCGCTAAGAGCGTAGTAGTGGAAAAAGGAATATAATCAAATATAAACTACACAGAAGCATTCTGTGAAACTTTTTTCTGATCTGAGCATTCAGCTAACAGAGTTAAACCATACTTTTGATTGAGCAGTTTTGAAACACTCTGTCTGTAGAAAATGCAACTGGACATTCGTAGCGCTAAGTGGGTAATAGTGGAAAAAAGAATATGTTCAAATATAAACTACACAGAAGCATTGTATGAAACTTCTTTCTGTTCTGTGCATTCAACTAACAGAGTTGAACCTTACTTTTGATTGAGCCGTTCTGAAACACTCTTTCTGTAGAAACTGCAATTGGATATTCTGAGCGCTAAGAGGCCTATATTGGGAAAAAGAATGTCTACAAATAAAAACTAAACAGAAGAATTGCGTGAAACTTCTTTCTGTTCTGTTTGTTCAACTAAAAGAGTTGAACCTTAGTTTTGATTGAGCCGTTCTGAAACACACTTTCTGTAGAAAATGCAAGTGGAGATTCGGAGCGCTAAGAGGGTAATAGTGGAAAAAGGAATATCTCCAAATATAAACTACACAGAATCATTCTGTGAAACTTCTTTCTGGTCTGTGCATTCAGCTAACAGAGTTAAACCATACATTTGATTGAGCAGATCTGAACATTCTTTCTGTAGAAAATGCAACTGGACATTTGGAGCGCTAAGAGAGTAGTAGTGGAAAAAGGAATATATTCAAATATAAACTACACAGAAGCATTCTGTGAAACTTATTTCTGATCTGAGCATTCAGCTAACAGAGTTAAACCATACTTTTGATTGAGCAGTTTTGAAACACTCTGTCTGTAGAAAATGCAACTGGACATTCGTAGCGCTAAGTGGGTAATAGTGGAAAAAAGAATATGTTCAAATATAAACTACACAGAAGCATTGTATGAAACTTCTTTCTGTTCTGTGCATTCAACTAACAGAGTTGAACCTTACTTTTGATTGAGCCTTTCTGAAACACTCTTTCTGTAGAAACAGCAATTGGACATTCTGAGCGCTAAGAGGCCTATATTGGGAAAAATAATATCTTCAAATAAAAACTACACAGAAGCATTGTGTGAAACTTATTTCTGATATGTTCATTAAGCTAACAGAGTTAAACCATACTTTTGATTGCGCAGTTCTGAACACTCTTTCTGTAGAAAATGCAAGTGGACATTTGGAGCGCTAAGAGGGTAATAGTGGAAAAAGGAATATATTCAAATATAAACTACACAGTAGCATTCTGTGAAAATTCTTTCTGTTCTGTGCATTCAACTAACAGAGTTGAACCTTACTTTTGATTGAGCCGTTCTGAAACACTCTTTCTGTAGAAACTGCAATTGGACATGCTAAGCGCTAAGAGGCCTACATTGGGAAAAAGAATATCTTCAAATAAAAACTACACAGATGCATTCTGTGAAACTTATTTCTGATCTGTAAATTCAGTTAACAGAGGTAAAACATATTTTTGATTGAGCAGTTATGAAACACTCTTTTTGTAGAAAATGCAAGTGGAGATTCGGAGCGCTAAGTGGGTAATAGTGGAAAAAGGAATGTCTTCAAATATAAACTACACAGAATCATTCGGTGAAACTTCTTTCTGATCTGTGCATTCAGCTAACAGATTTAAACCATACTTTTGATTGAGCAGATCTGAACACTCTTTCTGTAGAAAATGCAACTGGACATTTGGAGCGCTAAGAGCGTAGTAGTGGAAAAAGGAATATAATCAAATATAAACTACACAGAAGCATTCTGTGAAACTTTTTTCTGATCTGAGCATTCAGCTAACAGAGTTAAACCATACTTTTGATTGAGCAGTTTTGAAACACTCTGTCTGTAGAAAATGCAACTGGACATTCGTAGCGCTAAGTGGGTAATAGTGGAAAAAAGAATATGTTCAAATATAAACTACACAGAAGCATTGTATGAAACTTCTTTCTGTTCTGTGCATTCAACTAACAGAGTTGAACCTTACTTTTGATTGAGGCGTTCTGAAACACTCTTTCTGTAGAAACTGCAATTGGACATTCTGAGTGCTAAGAGGCCTATATTGGGAAAAAGTATGTCTACAAATAAAAACCACACAGAAGAATTGTGTGAAACTTCTTTCTGTTCTGTTTGTTCAACTAAAAGTGTTGAACCTTAGTTTTGATTGAGCCGTTCTGAAACACTCTTTCTGTAGAAAATGCAAGTGGAGATTCGGAGCGCTAAGAGGGTAATAGTGGAAAAAGGAATGTCTCCAAATATAAACTACACAGAATCATTCTGTGAAACTTCTTTCTGATCTGTGCATTCAGCTAACAGAGTTAAACCATACTTTTGATTGAGCAGATCTGAACACTCTTTCTGTAGAAAATGCAACTGGACATTTGGAGCGCTAAGAGCGTAGTAGTGGAAAAAGGAATATATTCAAATATAAACTACACAGAAGCATTCTGTGAAACTTCTTTCTGATCTGAGCATTCAGCTAACAGAGTTAAACCATACTTTTAATTGAGCAGTTTTGAAACACTCTGTCTGTAGAAAATGCAACTGGACATTCGTAGCGCTAAGTGGGTAATAGTGGAAAAAAGAATATGTTCAAATATAAACTACACAGAATCATTGTATGAAACTTCTTTCTGTTCTGTGCATTCAACTAACAGAGTTGAACCTTACTTTTGATTGAGCCTTTCTGAAACACTCTTTCTGTAGAAACAGCAATTGGACATTCTGAGCGCTAAGAGGCCTATATTGGGAAAAATAATATCTTCAAATAAAAACTACACAGAAGCATTGTGTGAAACTTATTTCTGATATGTTCATTAAGCTAACAGAGTTAAACCATAGTTTTGATTGCGCAGTTCTGAACACTCTTTCTGTAGAAAATGCAAGTGGACATTCAGAGCGCTTAGAGGGTAATAGTGGAAAAAGGAATATATTCAAATATAAACTACACAGTAACATTCTGTGAAAATTCTTTCTGTTCTGTGCATTCAACTAACAGAGTTGAACCTTACTTTTGATTGAGCCGTTCTGAAACACTCTTTCTGTAGAAACTGCAATTGGACATGCTAAGCGCTAAGAGGCCTACATTGGGAAAAAGAATATCTTCAAATAAAAACTACACAGATGCATTCTGTGAAACTTATTTCTGATCTGTAAATTCAGTTAACAGAGATAAAACATATTTTTGATTGAGCAGTTATGAAACACTCTTTTTGTAGAAAATGCAATTGGAGATTCGGAGCGCTAAGAGGGTAATAGTGGAAAAAGGAATGTCTTCAAATATAAACTACACAGAATCATTCGGTGAAACTTCTTTCTGATCTGTGCATTCAGCTAACAGAGTTAAACCATACTTTTGATTGAGCAGATCTGAACACTCTTTCTGTAGAAAATGCAACTGGACATTTGGAGAGCTAAGAGCGTAGTAGTGGAAAAAGGAATATATTCAAATATAAACTACACAGAAGCATTCTGTGAAACTTTTTTCTGATCTGAGCATTCATCTAACAGAGTTAAACCATACTTTTGATTGAGCAGTTTTGAAACACTCTGTCTGTAGAAAATGCAACTGGACATTCGTAGCGCTAAGTGGGTAATACTGGAAAAAAGAATATGTTCAAATATAAACTACACAGAAGCATTGTATGAAACTTCTTTCTGTTCTGTGCATTCAACTAACAGAGTTGAACCTTACTTTTGATTGAGCCTTTCTGAAACACTCTTTCTGTAGAAACTGCAATTGGACATTCTGAGCGCTAAGAGGCCTATAATGGGAAAAATAATATCTTCAAATAAAAACTACACAGAAGCATTGTGTGAAACTTATTTTTGATATGTTCATTAAGCTAACAGAGTTAAACCATACTTTTGATTGCGCAGTTCTGAACACTCTTTCTGTAGAAAATGCAAGTGGACATTCGGAGCGCTAAGAGGGTAATAGTGGAAAAAGGAATATATTCAAATATAAACTACACAGTAGCATTCTGTGAAAATTCTTTCTGTTCTGTGCATTCAACTAACAGAGTTGAACCTTACTTTTGATTGAGCCGTTCTGAAACACTCTTTCTGTAGAAACTGCAATTGGACATGCTAAGCGCTAAGAGGACTACATTGGGAAAAAGAATATCTTCAAATAGAAACTACACAGATGCATTCTGTGAAACTTATTTCTGATCTGTAAATTCAGTTAACAGAGATAAAATATATTTTTGATTGAGCAGTTATGAAACACACTTTTTGTAGAAAATGCAAGTGGAGATTCGGAGCGCTAAGAGGGTAATAGTGGAAAAAGGAATGTCTTCAAATATAAACTACACAGAATCATTCGGTGAAACTTCTTTCTGATCTGTGCATTCAGCTAACAGAGTTAAACCATACTTTTGATTGAGCAGATCTGAACACTCTTTCTGTAGAAAATGCAACTGGACATTTGGAGCGCTAAGAGCGTAGTAGTGGAAAAAGGAATATATTCAAATATAAACTACACAGAAGCATTCTGTGAAACTTCTTTCTGATCTGAGCATTCAGCTAACAGAGTTAAACCATACTTTTGATGGAGCAGTTTTGAAACACTCTGTCTGTAGAAAATGCAACTGGACATTCGTAGCGCTAAGTGGGTAATAGTGGAAAAAAGAATATGTTCAAATATAAACTACACAGAAGCATTGTATGAAACTTCTTTCTGTTCTGTGCATTCAACTAACAGAGTTGAACCTTACTTTTGATTGAGCCGTTCTGAAACACTCTTTCTGTAGAAACTGCAATTGGACATTCTGAGCGCTAAGAGGCCTATATTGGGAAAAAGAATGTCTACAAATAAAAACTACACAGAAGAATTGTGTGAAACTTCTTTCTGTTCTGTTTGTTCAACTAAAAGAGTTGAACCTTAGTTTTGATTGAGCCGTTCTGAAACACTCTTTCTGTAGAAAATGCAATGGAGATTCGGAGCGCTAAGAGGGTAATAGTGGAAAAAGGAATATATTCAAATATAAACTACACAGTAGCATTCTGTGAAAATTCTTTCTGTTCTGTGCATTCAACTAACCGAGTTGAACCTTACTTTTGATTGAGCCGTTCTGAAACACTCTTTCTGTAGAAACTGCAATTGGACATGCTAAGCGCTAAGAGGCCTACATTGGGAAAAAGAATATCTTCAAATAAAAACTACACAGATGCATTCTGTGAAACTTATTTCTGATCTGTAAATTCAGTTAACAGAGATAAAACATATTTTTGATTGAGCAGTTATGAAACACTCTTTTTGTAGAAAATGCAAGTGGAGATTCGGAGCGCTAAGAGGGTAATAGTGGAAAAAGGAATGTCTTCAAATATAAACTACACAGAATCATTCTGTGAAACTTCTTTCTGATCTGAGCATTCAGCTAACAGAGTGAAACCATACTTTTGATTGAGCAGTTTGAAACACTCTGTCTGTAGAAAATGCAACTGGACATTCGTAGCGCTAAGTGGGTAATAGTGTAAAAAAGAATATGTTCAAATATAAACTACACAGAAGCATTGTATGAAACTTCTTTCTGTTCTGTGCATTCAACTAACAGAGTTGAACCTTACTTTTGATTGAGCCGTTCTGAAACACTCTTTCTGTAGAAACTGCAATTGGACATTCTGAGCGCTAAGAGGCCTATATTGGGAAAAAGAATGTCTACAAATAAAAACTACACAGAAGAATTTTGTGAAACTTCTTTCTGTTCTGTTTGTTCAACTAAAAGAGTTGAACCTTAGTTTTGATTGAGCCGTTCTGAAACACTCTTTCTGTAGAAAATGCAAGTGGAGATTCGGAGCGCTAAGAGGGTAATAGTGGAAAAAGGAATGTCTCCAAATATAAACTACACAGAATCATTCTGTGAAACTTCTTTCTGATCTGTGCATTCAGCTAACAGAGTTAAACCATACTTTTGATTGAGCAGATCTGAACTCTCTTTCTGTAGAAAATGCAACTGGACATTTGGAGCGCTAAGAGAGTAGTAGTGGAAAAAGGAATATATTCAAATATAAACTACACCGAAGGATTCTGTGAAACTTCTTTCTGATCTGAGCATTCAGCTAACAGAGTTAAACCATACTTTTGATTGAGCAGTTTTGAAACACTCTGTCTGTAGAAAATGCCACTGGACATTCGTAGCGCTAAGTGGGAAATTGTGGAAAAAAGAATATGTTCAAATATAAACTACACAGAAGCAGTGTATAAAACTTCTTTCTGATCTGTGCATTCAACTAACAGAGTTGAACCTTACTTTTGATTGAGCCTTTCTGAAACACTCTTTCTGTAGAAACTGCAATTAGACATTCTGAGCGCTAAGAGGCCTCTATTGGGAAAAATAATATCTTCAAATAAAAACTACACAGAAGCATTGTGTGAAACTTCTTTCTGTTCTGTGCATTCAACTAACAGAGTTGAACCTTACTTTTGATTGAGCCTTTCTGAAACACTCTTTCTGAAGAAACTGCAATTGGACATTCTGAGCGCTAAGAGGCCTATATTGGGAAAAAGAATGTCTACAAATAAAAACTACACAGAAGAATTGTGTGAAACTTCTTTCTATTCTGTTTGTTCAACTAAAAGAGTTGAAACTTAGTTTTGATTGAGCAGTTATGAAACACTCTTTTTGTAGAAAATGCAAGTGGAGATTCGGAGCGCTAAGAGGGTAATAGTGGAAAAAGGAATGTCTTCAAATATAAACTACACAGTATCATTCGGTGAAACTTCTTTCTGATCTGTGCATTCAGCTAACAGAGTTAAACCATACTTTTGATTGAGCAGATCTGAACACTCTTTCTGTAGAAAATGCAACTGGACATTTGGAGCGCTAAGAGCGTAGTAGTGGAAAAAGGAATATATTCAAATATAAACTACACAGAAGCATTCTGTGAAACTTCTTTCTGATCTGAGCATTCAGCTAACAGAGTTAAACCATACTTTTGATTGAGCAGTTTTGAAACACTCTGTCTGTAGGAAATGCAACTGGACATTCGTAGCGCTAAGTGGGTAATAGTGGAAAAAAGAATATGTTCAAATATAAACTACACAGAATCATTGTATGAAACTTCTTTCTGTTCTGTGCATTCAACTAACAGAGTTGAAACTTACTTTTGATTGAGCCTTTCTGAAACACTCTTTCTGTAGAAACAGCAATTGGACATTCTGAGCGCTAAGAGGCCTATATTGGGAAAAATAATATCTTCAAATAAAAACTACACAGAAGCATTGTGTGAAACTTATTTCTGATATGTTCGTTAAGCTAACAGAGTTAAACCATACTTTTGATTGCGCAGTTCTGAACACTCTTTCTGTAGAAAATGCAAGTGGACATTCAGAGCGCTAAGAGGGTAATAGTGGAAAAAGGAATATATTCAAATATAAACTACACAGTAACATTCTGTGAAAATTCTTTCTGTTCTGTGCATTCAACTAACAGAGTTGAACCTTACTTTTGATTGAGCCGTTCTGAAACACTCTTTCTGTAGAAACTGCAATTGGACATGCTAAGCGCTAAGAGGCCTACATTGGGAAAAAGAATATCTTCAAATAAAAACTACACAGATGCATTCTGTGAAACTTATTTCTGATCTGTAAATTCAGTTAACAGAGATAAAACATATTTTTGATTGAGCAGTTATGAAACACTCTTTTTGTAGAAAATGCAATTGGAGATTCGGAGCGCTAAGAGGGTAATAGTGGAAAAAGGAATGTCTTCAAATATAAACTACACAGAATCATTCGGTGAAACTTCTTTCTGATCTGTGCATTCAGCTAAGAGATTTAAACCATAATTTTGATTGAGCAGATCTGAACACTCTTTCTGTAGAAAATGCAACTGGACATTTGGAGCGCTAAGAGCGTAGTAGTGGAAAAAGGAATATATTCAAATATAAACTACACAGAAGCATTCTGTGAAACTTTTTTCTGATCTGAGCATTCATCTAACAGAGTTAAACCATACTTTTGATTGAGCAGTTTTGAAACACTCTGTCTGTAGAAAATGCAACTGGACATTCGTAGCGCTAAGTGGGTAATAGTGGAAAAAAGAATATGTTCAAATATAAACTACACAGAAGCATTGTATGAAACTTCTTTCTGTTCTGTGCATTCAACTAACAGAGTTGAACCTTACTTTTGATTGAGCCTTTCTGAAACACTCTTTCTGTAGAAACTGCAATTGGACATTCTGAGCGCTAAGAGGCCTATAATGGGAAAAATAATATCTTCAAATAAAAACTACACAGAAGCATTGTGTGAAACTTATTTTTGATATGTTCATTAAGCTAACAGAGTTAAACCATACTTTTGATTGCGCAGTTCTGAACACTCTTTCTGTAGAAAATGCAAGTGGACATTCGGAGCGCTAAGAGGGTAATAGTGGAAAAAGGAATATATTCAAATATAAACTACACAGTAGCATTCTGTGAAAATACTTTCTGTTCTGTGCATTCAACTAACAGAGTTGAACCTTACTTTTGATTGAGCCGTTCTGAAACACCCTTTCTGTAGAAACTGCAATTGGACATGCTAAGCGCTAAGAGGCCTACATTGGGAAAAAGAATATCTTCAAATAAAAACTACACAGATGCATTCTGTGAAACTTATTTCTGATCTGTAAATTCAGTTAACAGAGATAAAATATATTTTTGATTGAGCAGTTATGAAACACTCTTTTTGTAGAAAATGCAAGTGGAGATTCGGAGCGCTAAGAGGGTAATAGTGGAAAAAGGAATGTCTTCAAATATAAACTACACAGAATCATTCGGTGAAACTTCTTTCTGATCTGTGCATTCAGCTAACAGAGTTAAACCATACTTTTGATTGAGCAGATCTGAACACTCTTTCTGTAGAAAATGCAACTGGACATTTGGAGCGCTAAGAGCGTAGTAGTGGAAAAAGGAATATATTCAAATATAAACTACACAGAAGCATTCTGTGAAACTTCTTTCTGATCTGAGCATTCAGCTAACAGAATTAAACCATACTTTTGATTGAGCAGTTTTGAAACACTCTGTCTGTAGAAAATGCAACTGGACATTCGTAGCGCTAAGTGGGTAATAGTGGAAAAAAGAATATGTTCAAATATAAACTACACAGAAGCATTGTATGAAACTTCTTTCTGTTCTGTGCATTCAACTAACAGAGTTGAACCTTACTTTTGATTGAGCCGTTCTGAAACACTCTTTCTGTAGAAACTGCAATTGGACATTCTGAGCGCTAAGAGGCCTATATTGGGAAAAAGAATGTCTACAAATAAAAACTACACAGAAGAATTGTGTGAAACTTCTTTCTGTTCTGTTTGTTCAACTAAAAGAGTTGAACCTTAGTTTTGATTGAGCCGTTCTGAAACACTCTTTCTGTAGAAAATGCAATGGAGATTCGGAGCGCTAAGAGGGTAATAGTGGAAAAAGGAATATATTCAAATATAAACTACACAGTAGCATTCTGTGAAAATTCTTTCTGTTCTGTGCATTCAACTAACCGAGTTGAACCTTACTTTTGATTGAGCCGTTCTGAAACACTCTTCCTGTAGAAAGTGCAATTGGACATTCTGAGCGCTAAGAGGCCTATATTGGGAAAAATAATATCTTCAAATAAAAACTACACAGAAGCATTGTGTGAAACTTATTTCTGATATGTTCGTTAAGCTAACAGAGTAAAACCATACTTTTGATTGCGCAGCTCTGAACACTCTTTCTGTAGAAAATGCAAGTGGACATTCAGAGCGCTAAGAGGGTAATAGTGGAAAAAGGAATATATTCAAATATAAACTACACAGTAACATTCTGTGAAAATTCTTTCTGTTCTGTGCATTCAACTAACAGAGTTGAACCTTACTTTTGATTGAGCCGTTCTGAAACACTCTTTCTGTAGAAACTGCAATTGGACATGCTAAGCGCTAAGAGGCCTACGTTGGGAAAAAGAATATCTTCAAATAAAAACTACACAGATGCATTCTGTGAAACTTATTTCTGATCTGTAAATTCAGTTAACAGAGATAAAACATATTTTTGATTGAGCAGTTATGAAACACTCTTTTTGTAGAAAATGCAATTGGAGATTCGGAGCGCTAAGAGGGTAATAGTGGAAAAAGGAATGTCTTCAAATATAAACTACACAGAATCATTCGGTGAAACTTCTTTCTGATCTGTGCATTCAGCTAACAGATTTAAACCATACTTTTGATTGAGCAGATCTGAACACTCTTTCTGTAGAAAATGCAACTGGACATTTGGAGCGCTAAGAGCGTAGTAGTGGAAAAAGGAATATATTCAAATATAAACTACACAGAAGCATTCTGTGAAACTTTTTTCTGATCTGAGCATTCATCTAACAGAGTTAAACCATACTTTTGATTGAGCAGTTTTGAAACACTCTGTCTGTAGAAAATGCAACTGGACATTCGTAGCGCTAAGTGGGTAATAGTGGAAAAAAGAATATGTTCAAATATAAACTACACAGAAGCATTGTATGAAACTTCTTTCTGTTCTGTGCATTCAACTAACAGAGTTGAACCTTACTTTTGATTGAGCCTTTCTGAAACACTCTTTCTGTAGAAACTGCAATTGGACATTCTGAGCGCTAAGAGGCCTATAATGGGAAAAATAATATCTTCAAATAAAAACTACACAGAAGCATTGTGTGAAACTTATTTTTGATATGTTCATTAAGCTAACAGAGTTAAACCATACTTTTGATTGCGCAGTTCTGAACACTCTTTCTGTAGAAAATGCAAGTGGACATTCGGAGCGCTAAGAGGGTAATAGTGGAAAAAGGAATATATTCAAATATAAACTACACAGTAGCATTCTGTGAAAATTCTTTCTGTTCTGTGCATTCAACTAACAGTGTTGAACCTTACTTTTGATTGAGCCGTTCTGAAACACTCTTTCTGTAGAAACTGCAATTGGACATGCTAAGCGCTAAGAGGCCTACATTGGGAAAAAGAATATCTTCAAATAAAAACTACACAGATGCATTCTGTGAAACTTATTTCTGATCTGTAAATTCAGTTAACAGAGATAAAATATATTTTTGATTGAGCAGTTATGAAACACTCTTTTTGTAGAAAATGCAAGTGGAGATTCGGAGCGCTAAGAGGGTAATAGTGGAAAAAGGAATGTCTTCAAATATAAACTACACAGAATCATTCGGTGAAACTTCTTTCTGATCTGTGCATTCAGCTAACAGAGTTAAACCATACTTTTGATTGAGCAGATCTGAACACTCTTTCTGTAGAAAATGCAACTGGACATTTGGAGCGCTAAGAGCGTAGTAGTGGAAAAAGGAATATATTCAAATATAAACTACACAGAAGCATTCTGTGAAACTTCATTCTGATCTGAGCATTCAGCTAACAGAGTTAAACCATACTTTTGATTGAGCAGTTTTGAAACACTCTGTCTGTAGAAAATGCAACTGGACATTCGTAGCGCTAAGTGGGTAATAGTGGAAAAAAGTATATGTTCAAATATAAACTACACAGAAGCATTGTATGAAACTTCTTTCTGTTCTGTGCATTCAACTAACAGAGTTGAACCTTACTTTTGATTGAGCCGTTCTGAAACACTCTTTCTGTAGAAACTGCAATTGGACATTCTGAGCGCTAAGAGGCCTATATTGGGAAAAAGAATGTCTACAAATAAAAACTACACAGAAGAATTGTGTGAAACTTCTTTCTGTTCTGTTTGTTCAACTAAAAGAGTTGAACCTTAGTTTTGATTGAGCCGTTCTGAAACACTCTTTCTGTAGAAAATGCAATGGAGATTCGGAGCGCTAAGAGGGTAATAGTGGAAAAAGGAATATATTCAAATATAAACTACACAGTAGCATTCTGTGAAAATTCTTTCTGTTCTGTGCATTCAACTAACCGAGTTGAACCTTACTTTTGATTGAGCCGTTCTGAAACACTCTTTCTGTAGAAACTGCAATTGGACATGCTAAGCGCTAAGAGGCCTACATTGGGAAAAAGAATATCTTCAAATAAAAACTACACAGATGCATTCTGTGAAACTTATTTCTGATCTGTAAATTCAGTTAACAGAGATAAAACATATTTTTGATTGAGCAGTTATGAAACACTCTTTTTGTAGAAAATGCAAGTGGAGATTCGGAGCGCTAAGAGGGTAATAGTGGAAAAAGGAATGTCTTCAAATATAAACTACACAGAATCATTCGGTGAAACTTCTTTCTGATCTGTGCATTCAGCTAACAGAGTTAAACCATACTTTTGATTCAGCAGATCTGAACACTCTTTCTGTAGAAAATGCAACTGGACATTTGGAGCGCTAAGAGCGTAGTAGTGGAAAAAAAATATATTCAAATATATACTACACAGAAGCATTCTGTGAAACTTCATTCTGATCTGAGCATTCAGCTAACAGAGTGAAACCATACTTTTGATTGAGCAGTTTTGAAACACTCTGTCTGTAGAAAATGCAACTGGACATTCGTAGCGCTAAGTGGGTAATAGTGGAAAAAAGAATATGTTCAAATATAAACTACACAGAAGCATTGTATGAAACTTCTTTCTGTTCTGTGCATTCAACTAACAGAGTTGAACCTTACTTTTGATTGAGCCGTTCTGAAACACTCTTTCTGTAGAAACTGCAATTGGACATTCTTAGCGCTAAGAGGCCTATATTGGGAAAAAGAATGTCTACAAATAAAAACTACACAGAAGAATTGTGTGAAACTTCTTTCTGTTCTGTTTGTTCAACTAAAAGAGTTGAACCTTAGTTTTGATTGAGCCGTTCTGAAACACTCTTTCTGTAGAAAATGCAAGTGGAGATTCGGAGCGCTAAGAGGGTAATAGTGGAAAAAGGAATGTCTCCAAATATAAACTACACAGAATCATTCTGTGAAACTTCTTTCTGATCTGTGCATTCAGCTAACAGAGTTAAACCATACTTTTGATTGAGCAGATCTGAACTCTCTTTCTGTAGAAAATGCAACTGGACATTTGGAGCGCTAAGAGAGTAGTAGTGGAAAAAGGAATATATTCAAATATAAACTACACAGAAGCATTCTGTGAAACTTCTTTCTGATCTGAGCATTCAGCTAACAGAGTTAAACCATACTTTTGATTGAGCAGTTTTGAAACACTCTGTCTGTAGAAAATGCAACTGGACATTCGTAGCGCTATGTGGGTAATAGTGGAAAAAAGAATATGTTCAAATATAAACTACACAGAAGCATTGTATGAAACTTCTTTCTGTTCTGTGCATTCAACTAACAGAGTTGAACCTTACTTTTGATTGAGCCTTTCTGAAACACTCTTTCTGTAGAAAATGCAATTGGACATTCTGAGCGCTAAGAGGCCTATATTGGGAAAAAAATATCTTCAAACAAAAACTACACAGAAGCATTGTGTGAAACTTATTTCTGATATGTTCATTAAGCTAACAGAGTTAAACCATACTTTTGATTGCGCAGTTCTGAACACTCTTTCTGTAGAAAATGCAAGTGGACATTCGGAGCGCTAAGAGGGTAATAGTGGAAAAAGGAATATATTCAAATATAAACTACACAGTAGCATTCAGTGAAAATACTTTTTGTTCTGTGCATTCAACTAACAGAGTTGAACCTTACTTTTGATTGAGCCATTCTGAAACACTCTTTCTGTAGAAACTGCAATTGGACATGCTAAGCGCTAAGAGGCCTACATTGGGAAAAAGAATATCTTCAAATAAAAACTACACAGATGCATTCTGTGAAACTTATTTCTGATCTGTAAATTCAGTTAACAGAGATAAAACTTATTTTTGATTGAGCAGTTATGAAACACTCCTTTGTAGAAAATGCAAGTGGAGATTCGGAGCGCTAAGAGGGTAATAGTGGAAAAAGGAATGTCTTCAAATATAAACTACAAAGAATCATTCGGTGAAACTTCTTTCTGATCTGTGCATTCAGCTAACAGAGTTAAACCATACTTTTGATTGAGCAGATCTGAACACTCTTTCTGTAGAAAATGCAACTGGACAATTGGAGCACTAAGAGCGTAGTAGTGGAAAAAGGAATATATTCAAATATAAACTACACAGAAGCATTCTGTGAAACTTCTTTCTGATCTGAGCATTCAGCTAACAGAGTTAAACCATACTTTTGATTGAGCAGTTTTGAAACACTCTGTCTGTAGAAAATGCAACTGGACATTCGTAGCGCTAAGTGCGTAATAGTGGAAAAAAGAATATGTTCAAATATAAACTACACAGAAGCATTGTATGAAACATCTTTCTGTTCTGTGCATTCAACTAACAGAGTTGAACCTTACTTTTGATTGAGCCGTTCTGAAACACTCTTTCTGTAGAAACTGCAATTGGACATTCTGAGCGCTAAGAGGCCTATATTGGGAAAAAGAATGTCTACAAATAAAAACTACACAGAAGAATTGAGTGAAACTTCTTTCTGTTCTGTTTGTTCAAGTAAAAGAGATGAACCTTAGTTTTGATTGAGCCGTTCTGAAACACTCTTTCTGTAGAAAATGCAAGTGGAGATTCGGAGCGCTAAGAGGGTAATAGTGGAAAAAGGAATGTCTCCAAATATAAACTACACAGAATCATTCGGTGAAACTTCTTTCTGATCTGTGCATTCAGCTAACAGAGTTAAACCATACTTTTGATTGAGCAGATCTGAACTCTCTTTCTGTAGAAAATGCAACTGGACATTTGGAGCGCTAAGAGAGTAGTAGTGGAAAAAGGAATATATTCAAATATAAACTACACAGAAGCATTCTGTGAAACTTCTTTCTGATCTGAGCATTCAGCTAACAGAATTAAACCATACTTTTGATTGAGCAGTTTTGAAACACTCTGTCTGTAGAAAATGCAACTGGACATTCGTAGCGCTAAGTGGGTAATAGTGGAAAAAAGAATATGTTCAAATATAAACTACACAGAAGCATTGTATGAAACTTCTTTCTGTTCTGTGCATTCAACTAACAGAGTTGAACCTTACTTTTGATTGAGCCTTTCTGAAACACTCTTTCTGTAGAAACTGCAATTGGACATTCTGAGCGCTAAGAGGCCTATATTGGGAAAAATAATATCTTCAAATAAAAACTACACAGAAGCATTGTGTGAAACTTATTTCTGATATGTTCATTAAGCTAACAGAGTTAAACCATACATTTGATTGCGCAGTTCTGAACACTCTTTCTGTAGAAAATGCAAGTGGACATTCGGAGCGCTAAGAGGGTAATAGTGGAAAAAGGAATATATTCAAATATAAACTACACAGTAGCATTCTGTGAAAATTCTTTCTGTTCTGTGCATTCAACTAACAGAGTTGAACCTTACTTTTGATTGTGCCGTTCTGAAACACTCTTTCTGTAGAAACTGCAATTGGACATGCTAAGCGCTAAGAGGCCTACATTGGGAAAAAGAATATCTTCAAATAAAAACTACACAGATGCATACTGTGAAACTTATTTCTGATCTGTAAATTCAGTTAACAGAGATAAAACATATTTTTGATTGAGCAGTTATGAAACACTCTTTTGTAGAAAATGCAAGTGGAGATTCGGAGCGCTAAGAGGGTAATAGTGGAAAAAGGAATGTCTTCAAATATAAACTACACAGAATCATTCGGTGAAACTTCTTTCTGATCTGTGCATTCAGCTAACAGAGTTAAACCATACTTTTGGTTGAGCAGATCTGAACACTCTTTCTGTAGAAAATGCAACTGGACATTTGGAGCGCTAAGAGCGTAGTAGTGGAAAAAGGAATATATTCAAATATAAACTACACAGAAGCATTCTGTGAAACTTCTTTCTGATCTGAGCATTCAGCTAACAGAGTTAAACCATACTTTTGATTGAGCAGTTTTGAAACACTCTGTCTGTAGAAAATGCAACTGGACATTCGTAGCGCTAAGTGGGTAATAGTGGAAAAAAGAATATGTTCAAATATAAACTACACAGAAGCATTGTATGAAACTTCTTTCTGTTCTGTGCATTCAACTAACAGAGTTGAACCTTACTTTTGATTGAGCCGTTCTGAAACACTCTTTCTGTAGAAACTGCAATTGGACATTCTGAGCGCTAAGAGGCCTATATTGGGAAAAAGAATGTCTACAAATAAAAACTACACAGAAGAATTGTGTGAAACTTCTTTCTGTTCTGTTTGTTCAACTAAAAGAGTTGAACCTTAGTTTTGATTGAGCCGTTCTGAAACACTCTTTCTGTAGAAAATGCAAGTGGAGATTCGGAGCGCTAAGAGGGTAATAGTGGAAAAAGGAATGTCTCCAAATATAAACTACACAGAATCATTCGGTGAAACTTCTTTCTGATCTGTGCATTCAGCTAACAGAGTTAAACCATACTTTTGATTGAGCAGATCTGAACTCTCTTTCTGTAGAAAATGCAACTGGACATTTGGAGCGCTAAGAGAGTAGTAGTGGAAAAAGGAATATATTCAAATATAAACTACACAGAAGCATTCTGTGAAACTTCTTTCTGATCTGAGCATTCAGCTAACAGAGTTAAACCATACTTTTGATTGAGCAGTTTTGAAACACTCTGTCTGTAGAAAATGCAACTGGACATTCGTAGCGCTAAGTGGGTAATAGTGGAAAAAAGAATATGTTCAAATATAAACTACACAGAAGCATTGTATGAAACTTCTTTCTGTTCTGTGCATTCAACTAAAAGAGTTGAACCTTACTTTTGATTGAGCCTTTCCGAAACACTCTTTCTGTAGAAACTGCAATTGGACATTCTGAGCGCTAAGAGGCCTATATTGGGAAAAATAATATCTTCAAATAAAAACTACACAGAAGCATTGTGTGAAACTTATTTCTGTTATGTTCATTAAGCTAACAGAGTTAAACCATACTTTTGATTGCGCAGTTCTGAACACTCTTTCTGTAGAAAATGCAAGTGGACATTCGGAGCGCTAAGAGGTTAATAGTGGAAAAAGGAATATATTCAAATATAAACTACACAGTAGCATTCTGTGAAAATTCTTCCTGTTCTGTGCATTCAACTAACAGAGTTGAACCTTACTTTTGATTGAGCCGTTCTGAAACACTCTTTCTGTAGAAACTGCAATTGGACATGCTAAGCGCTAAGAGGCCTACATTTTGAAAAAGAATATCTTCAAATAAAAACTACACAGATGCATTCTGTGAAACTTATTTCTGATCTGTAAATTCAGTTAACAGAGATAAAACATATTTTTGATTGAGCAGTTATGAAACACTCTTTTTGTAGAAAATGCAAGTGGAGATTCGGAGCGCTAAGAGGGTAATAGTGGAAAAAGGAATGTCTTCAAATATAAACTACACAGAATCTTTCGGTGAAACTTCTTTCTGATCTGTGCATTCAGCTAACAGAGTTAAACCATACTTTTGATTGAGCAGATCTGAACACTCTTTCTGTAGAAAATACAACTGGACATTTGGAGCGCTAAGAGCGTAGTAGTGGAAAAAGTAATATATTCATATATAAACTACACAGAAGCATTCTGTGAAACTTCTTTCTGATCTGAGCATTCAGCTAACAGAGTTAAACCATACTTTTGATTGAGCAGTTTTGAAACACTCTGTCTGTAGAAAATGCAACTGGACATTCGTAGCGCTAAGTGGGTAATAGTGGAAAAAAGAATATGTTCAAATATAAACTACACAGAAGCATTGTATGAAACTTCTTTCTGTTCTGTGCATTCAACTAACAGAGTTGAACCTTACTTTTGATTGAGCCGTTCTGAAACACTCTTTCTGTAGAAACTGCAATTGGACATTCTGAGCGCTAAGAGGCCTATATTGGGAAAAAGAATGTCTACAAATAAAAACTACACAGAAGAATTGTGTGAAACTTCTTTCTGTTCTGTTTGTTCAACTAAAAGAGTTGAACCTTAGTTTTGATTGAGCCGTTCTGAAACACACTTTCTGTAGAAAATGCAAGTGGAGATTCGGAGCACTAAGAGGGTAATAGTGGAAAAAGGAATATCTCCAAATATAAACTACACAGAATCATTCGGTGAAACTTCTTTCTGATCTGTGCATTCAGCTAACAGAGTTAAACCATACTTTTGATTGAGCAGATCTGAACTATCTTTCTGTAGAAAATGCAACTGGACATTTGGAGCGCTAAGAGAGTAGTAGTGGAAAAAGGAATATATTCAAATATAAACTACACAGAAGCATTCTGTGAAACTTCTTTCTGATCTGAGCATTCAGCTAACAGAGTTAAACCATACTTTTGATTGAGCAGTTTTGAAACACTCTGTCTGTAGAAAATGCAACTGGACATTCGTAGCGCTAAGTGGGTAATAGTGGAAAAAAGAATATGTTCAAATATAAACTACACAGAAGCATTGTATGAAACTCCTTTCTGTTCTGTGCATTCAACTAACAGAGTTGAACCTTACTTTTGATTGAGCCTTTCTGAAACACTCTTTCTGTAGAAACTGCAATTGGACATTCTGAGCGCTAAGAGGCCTATATTGGGAAAAATAATATCTTCAAATAAAAACTACACAGAAGCATTGTGTGAAACTTATTTCTGATATGTTCATTAAGCTAACAGAGTTAAACCATACTTTTGATTGCGCAGTTCTGAACACTCTTTCTGTAGAAAATGCAAGTGGACATTCGGAGCGCTAAGAGGGTAATAGTGGAAAAAGGAATATATTCAAATATAAACTACACAGTAGCATTCTGTGAAAATTCTTTCTGTTCTGTGCATTCAACTAACAGAGTTGAACCTTACTTTTGATTGAGCCATTCTGAAACACTCTTTCTGTAGAAACTGCAATTGGACATGCTAAGCGCTAAGAGCCCTACATTTTGAAAAAGAATATCTTCAAATAAAAACTACACAGATGCATTCTGTGAAACTTATTTCTGATCTGTAAATTCAGTTAACAGAGATAAAACATATTTTTGATTGAGCAGTTATGAAACACTCCTTTGTAGAAAATGCAAGTGGAGATTCGGAGCGCTAAGAGAGTAATAGTGGAAAAAGGAATGTCTTCAAATATAAACTACAAAGAATCATTCGGTGAAACTTCTTTCTGATCTGTGCATTCAGCTAACAGAGTTAAACCATACTTTTGATTGAGCAGACCTGAACACTCTTTCTGTAGAAAATGCAACTGGACATTTGGAGCACTAAGAGCGTAGTAGTGGAAAAAGTAATATATTCAAATATAAACTACACAGAAGCATTCTGTGAAACTTCTTTCTGATCTGAGCATTCAGCTAACAGAGTTAAACCATACTTTTGATTGAGCAGTTTTGAAACACTCTGTCTGTAGAAAATGCAACTGGACATTCGTAGCGCTAAGTGCGTAATAGTGGAAAAAAGAATATGTTCAAATATAAACTACACAGAAGCATTGTATGAAACATCTTTCTGTTCTGTGCATTCAACTAACAGTGTTGAACCTTACTTTTGATTGAGCCGTTCTGAAACACTCTTTCTGTAGAAACTGCAATTGGACATTCTGAGCGCTAAGAGGCCTATATTGGGAAAAAGAATGTCTACAAATAAAAACTACACAGAAGAATTGTGTGAAACTTCTTTCTGTTCTGTTTGTTCAAGTAAAAGAGATGAACCTTAGTTTTGATTGAGCCGTTCTGAAACACTCTTTCTGTAGAAAATGCAAGTGGAGATTCGGAGCGCTAAGAGGGTAATAGAGGAAAAAGGAATGTCTCCAAATATAAACTACACAGAATCATTCGGTGAAACTTCTTTCTGATCTGTGCATTCAGCTAACAGAGTTAAACCATACTTTTGATTGAGCAGATCTGAACTCTCTTTCTGTAGAAAATGCAACTGGACATTTGGAGCACTAAGAGAGTAGTAGTGGAAAAAGGAATATATTCAAATATAAACTACACAGAAGCATTCTGTGAAACTTCTTTCTGATCTGAGCATTCAGCTAACAGAATTAAACCATACTTTTGATTGAGCAGTTTTGAAACACTCTGTCTGTAGAAAATGCAACTGGACATTCGTAGCGCTAAGTGGGTAATAGTGGAAAAAAGAATATGTTCAAATATAAACTACACAGAAGCATTGTATGAAACTACTTTCTGTTCTGTGCATTCAACTAACAGAGTTGAACCTTACTTTTGATTGAGCCTTTCTGAAACACTCTTTCTCTAGAAACTGCAATTGGACATTCTGAGCGCTAAGAGGCCTATATTGGGAAAAATAATATCTTCAAATAAAAACTACACAGAAGCATTGTGTGAAACTTATTTCTGATATGTTCATTAAGCTAACAGAGTTAAACCATACTTTTGATTGCGCAGTTCTGAACACTCTTTCTGTAGAAAATGCAAGTGGACATTCGGAGCGCTAAGAGGGTAATAGTGGAAAAAGGAATATATTCAAATATAAACTACACAGTAGCATTCTGTG
Source organism: Symphalangus syndactylus (assembly GCF_028878055.3). Lineage (NCBI taxonomy): Eukaryota > Metazoa > Chordata > Mammalia > Primates > Hylobatidae > Symphalangus > Symphalangus syndactylus. The sequence continues at coordinate 3,406,085 of NC_072445.2, read as the reverse complement.
AAAATTCTTTCTGTTCTGTGCATTCAACTAACAGAGTTGAACCTTACTTTTGATTGAGCCGTTCTGAAACACTCTTTCTGTAGAAACTGCAATTGGACATGCTAAGCGCTAAGAGGCCTACATTTTGAAAAAGAATATCTTCAAATAAAAACTACACAGATGCATTCTGTGAAACTTATTTCTGATCTCTAAATTCAGTTAACAGAGATAAAACATATTTTTGATTGAGCAGTTATGAAACACTCTTTTGTAGAAAATGCAAGTGGAGATTCGGAGCGCTAAGAGGGTAATAGTGGAAAAAGGAATGTCTTCAAATATAAACTACACAGAATCATTCGGTGAAACTTCTTTCTGATCTGTGCATTCAGCTAACAGATTTAAACCATACTTTTGGTTGAGCAGATCTGAACACTCTTTCTGTAGAAAATGCAACTGGACATTTGGAGCGCTAAGAGAGTAGTAGTGGAAAAAGGAATATATTCAAATATAAACTACACAGAAGCATTCTGTGAAACTTCTTTCTGATCTGAGCATTCAGCTAACAGAGTTAAACCATACTTTTGATTGAGCAGTTTTGAAACCCTCTGTCTGTAGAAAATGCAACTGGACATTCGTAGCGCTAAGTGGGTAATAGTGGAAAAAAGAATATGTTCAAATATAAACTACACAGAAGCATTGTATGAAACTTCTTTCTGTTCTGTGCATTCAACTAACAGAGTTGAACCTTACTTTTGATTGAGCCGTTCTGAAACACTCTTTCTGTAGAAACTGCAATTGGACATTCTGAGCGCTAAGAGGCCTATATTGGGAAAAAGAATGTCTACAAATAAAAACTACACAGAAGAATTGTGTGAAACTTCTTTCTGTTCTGTTTGTTCAACTAAAAGAGTTGAACCTTAGTTTTGATTGAGCCGTTCTGAAACACTCTTTCTGTAGAAAATGCAAGTGGAGATTCGGAGCGCTAAGAGGGTAATAGTGGAAAAAGGAATGTCTCCAAATATAAACTACACAGAATCATTCGGTGAAACTTCTTTCTGATCTGTGCATTCAGCTAACAGAGTTAAACCATACTTTTGATTGAGCAGATCTGAACTCTCTTTCTGTAGAAAATGCAACTGGACATTTGGAGCGCTAAGAGAGTAGTAGTGGAAAAAGGAATATATTCAAATATAAACTACACAGAAGCATTCTGTGAAACTTCTTTCTGATCTGAGCATTCAGCTAACAGAGTTAAACCATACTTTTGATTGAGCAGTTTTGAAACACTCTGTCTGTAGAAAATGCAACTGGACATTCGTAGCGCTAAGTGGGTAATAGTGGAAAAAAGAATATGTTCAAATATAAACTACACAGAAGCATTGTATGAAACTTCTTTCTGTTCTGTGCATTCAACTAACAGAGTTGAACCTTACTTTTGATTGAGCCTTTCCGAAACACTCTTTCTGTAGAAACTGCAATTGGACATTCTGAGCGCTAAGAGGCCTATATTGGGAAAAATAATATCTTCAAATAAAAACTACACAGAAGCATTGTGTGAAACTTATTTCTGATATGTTCATTAAGCTAACAGAGTTAAACCATACTTTTGATTGCGCAGTTCTGAACACTCTTTCTGTAGAAAATGCAAGTGGACATTCGGAGCGCTAAGAGGTTAATAGTGGAAAAAGGAATATATTCAAATATAAACTACACAGTAGCATTCTGTGAAAATTCTTCGTGTTCTGTGCATTCAACTAACAGAGTTGAACCTTACTTTTGATTGAGCCGTTCTGAAACACTCTTTCTGTAGAAACTGCAATTGGACATGCTAAGCGCTAAGAGGCCTACATTTTGAAAAAGAATATCTTCAAATAAAAACTACACAGATGCATTCTGTGAAACTTATTTCTGATCTGTAAATTCAGTTAACAGAGATAAAACATATTTTTGATTGAGCAGTTATGAAACACTCTTTTTGTAGAAAATGCAAGTGGAGATTCGGAGCGCTAAGAGGGTAATAGTGGAAAAAGGAATGTCTTCAAATATAAACTACACAGAATCTTTCGGTGAAACTTCTTTCTGATCTGTGCATTCAGCTAACAGAGTTAAACCATACTTTTGATTGAGCAGATCTGAACCCTCTTTCTGTAGAAAATACAACTGGACATTTGGAGCGCTAAGAGCGTAGTAGTGGAAAAAGTAATATATTCATATATAAACTACACAGAAGCATTCTGTGAAACTTCTTTCTGATCTGAGCATTCAGCTAACAGAGTTAAACCATACTTTTGATTGAGCAGTTTTGAAACACTCTGTCTGTAGAAAATGCAACTGGACATTCGTAGCGCTAAGTGGGTAATAGTGGAAAAAAGAATATGTTCAAATATAAACTACACAGAAGCATTGTATGAAACTTCTTTCTGTTCTGTGCATTCAACTAACAGAGTTGAACCTTACTTTTGATTGAGCCGTTCTGAAACACTCTTTCTGTAGAAACTGCAATTGGACATTCTGAGCGCTAAGAGGCCTATATTGGGAAAAAGAATGTCTACAAATAAAAACTACACAGAAGAATTGTGTGAAACTTCTTTCTGTTCTGTTTGTTCAACTAAAAGAGTTGAACCTTAGTTTTGATTGAGCCGTTCTGAAACACTCTTTCTGTAGAAAATGCAAGTGGAGATTCGGAGCGCTAAGAGGGTAATAGTGGAAAAAGGAATATCTCCAAATATAAACTACACAGAATCATTCGGTGAAACTTCTTTCTGATCTGTGCATTCAGCTAACAGAGTTAAACCATACTTTTGATTGAGCAGATCTGAACTCTCTTTCTGTAGAAAATGCAACTGGACATTTGGAGCGCTAAGAGAGTAGTAGTGGAAAAAGGAATATATTCAAATATAAACTACACAGAAGCATTCTGTGAAACTTCTTTCTGATCTGAGCATTCAGCTAACAGAGTTAAACCATACTTTTGATTGAGCAGTTTTGAAACACTCTGTCTGTAGAAAATGCAACTGGACATTCGTAGCGCTAAGTGGGTAATAGTGGAAAAAAGAATATGTTCAAATATAAACTACACAGAAGCATTGTATGAAACTTCTTTCTGTTCTGTGCATTCAACTAACAGAGTTGAACCTTACTTTTGATTGAGCCTTTCTGAAACACTCTTTCTGTAGAAACTGCAATTGGACATTCTGAGCGCTAAGAGGCCTATATTGGGAAAAATAATATCTTCAAATAAAAACTACACAGAAGCATTGTGTGAAACTTATTTCTGATATGTTCATTAAGCTAACAGAGTTAAACCATACTTTTGATTGCGCAGTTCTGAACACTCTTTCTGTAGAAAATGCAAGTGGACATTCGGAGCGCTAAGAGGGTAATAGTGGAAAAAGGAATATATTCAAATATAAACTACACAGTAGCATTCTGTGAAAATTCTTTCTGTTCTGTGCATTCAACTAACAGAGTTGAACCTTACTTTTTATTGAGCCATTCTGAAACACTGTTTCTGTAGAAACTGCAATTGGACATGCTAAGCGCTAAGAGGCCTACATTTTGAAAAAGAATATCTTCAAATAAAAACTACACAGATGCATTCTGTGAAACTTATTTCTGATCTGTAAATTCAGTTAACAGAGATAAAACATATTTTTGAATGAGCAGTTATGAAACACTCTTTTGTAGAAAATGCAAGTGGAGATTCGGAGCGCTAAGAGGGTAATAGTGGAAAAAGGAATGTCTTCAAATATAAACTACACAGAATCATTCGGTGAAACATCTTTCTGATCTGTGCATTCAGCTAACAGAGTTAAACCATACTTTTGATTGAGCAGATCTGAACACTCTTTCTGTAGAAAATGCAACTGGACATTTGGAGCGCTAAGAGCGTAGTAGTGGAAAAAGGAATATATTCAAATATAAACTACACAGAAGCATTCTGTGAAACTTCTTTCTGATCTGAGCATTCAGCTAACAGAGTTAAACCATACTTTTGATTGAGCAGTTTTGAAACACTCTGTCTGTAGAAAATGCAACTGGACATTCGTAGCGCTAAGTGGGTAATAGTGGAAAAAAGAATATGTTCAAATATAAACTACACAGAAGCATTGTATGAAACTTCTTTCTGTTCTGTGCATTCAACTAACAGAGTTGAACCTTACTTTTGATTGAGCCGTTCTGAAACACTCTTTCTGTAGAAACTGCAATTGGACATTCTGAGCGCTAAGAGGCCTATATTGGGAAAAAGAATGTCTACAAATAAAAACTACACAGAAGAATTGTGTGAAACTTCTTTCTGTTCTGTTTGTTCAACTAAAAGAGTTGAACCTTAGTTTTGATTGAGCCGTTCTGAAACACTCTTTCTGTAGAAAATGCAAGTGGAGATTCGGAGCGCTAAGAGGGTAATAGTGGAAAAAGGAATGTCTCCAAATATAAACTACACAGAATCATTCGGTGAAACTTCTTTCTGATCTGTGCATTCAGCTAACAGAGTTAAACCATACTTTTGATTGAGCAGATCTGAACTCTCTTTCTGTAGAAAATGCAACTGGACATTTGGAGCGCTAAGAGAGTAGTAGTGGAAAAAGGAATATATTCAAATATAAACTACACAGAAGCATTCTGTGAAACTTCTTTCTGATCTGAGCATTCAGCTAACAGAGTTAAACCATACTTTTGATTGAGCAGTTTTGAAACACTCTGTCTGTAGAAAATGCAACTGGACATTCGTAGCGCTAAGTGGGTAATAGTGGAAAAAAGAATATGTTCAAATATAAACTACACAGAAGCATTGTATGAAACTTCTTTCTGTTCTGTGCATTCAACTAACAGATTTGAACCTTACTTTTGATTGAGCCTTTCCGAAACACTCTTTCTGTAGAAACTGCAATTGGACATTCTGAGCGCTAAGAGGCGTATATTGGGAAAAATAATATCTTCAAATAAAAACTACACAGAAGCATTGTGTGAAACTTATTTCTGATATGTTCATTAAGCTAACAGAGTTAAACCATACTTTTGATTGCGCAGTTCTGAACACTCTTTCTGTAGAAAATGCAAGTGGACATTCGGAGCGCTAAGAGGTTAATAGTGGAAAAAGGAATATATTCAAATATAAACTACACAGTAGCATTCTGTGAAAATTCTTCCTGTTCTGTGCATTCAACTAACAGAGTTGAACCTTACTTTTGATTGAGCCGTTCTGAAACACTCTTTCTGGAGAAACTGCAATTGGACATGCTAAGCGCTAAGAGGCCTACATTTTGAAAAAGAATATCTTCAAATAAAAACTACACAGATGCATTCTGTGAAACTTATTTCTGATCTGTAAATTCAGTTAACAGAGATAAAACATATTTTTGATTGAGCAGTTATGAAACACTCTTTTTGTAGAAAATGCAAGTGGAGATTCGGAGCGCTAAGAGGGTAATAGTGGAAAAAGGAATGTCTTCAAATATAAACTACACAGAATCTTTCGGTGAAACTTCTTTCTGATCTGTGCATTCAGCTAACAGAGTTAAACCATACTTTTGATTGAGCAGATCTGAACACTCTTTCTGTAGAAAATACAACTGGACATTTGGAGCGCTAAGAGCGTAGTAGTGGAAAAAGTAATATATTCATATATAAACTACACAGAAGCATTCTGTGAAACTTCTTTCTGATCTGAGCATTCAGCTAACAGAGTTAAACCATACTTTTGATTGAGCAGTTTTGAAACACTCTGTCTGTAGAAAATGCAACTGGACATTCGTAGCGCTAAGTGCGTAATAGTGGAAAAAAGAATATGTTCAAATATAAACTACACAGAAGCATTGTATGAAACATCTTTCTGTTCTGTGCATTCAACTAACAGTGTTGAACCTTACTTTTGATTGAGCCGTTCTGAAACACTCTTTCTGTAGAAACTGCAATTGGACATTCTGAGCGCTAAAAGGCCTATATTGGGAAAAAGAATGTCTACAAATAAAAACTACACAGAAGAATTGTGTGAAACTTCTTTCTGTTCTGTTTGTTCAAGTAAAAGAGATGAACCTTAGTTTTGATTGAGCCGTTCTGAAACACTCTTTCTGTAGAAAATGCAAGTGGAGATTCGGAGCGCTAAGAGGGTAATAGAGGAAAAAGGAATGTCTCCAAATATAAACTACACAGAATCATTCGGTGAAACTTCTTTCTGATCTGTGCATTCAGCTAACAGAGTTAAACCATACTTTTGATTGAGCAGATCTGAACTCTCTTTCTGTAGAAAATGCAACTGGACATTTGGAGCGCTAAGAGAGTAGTAGTGGAAAAAGGAATATATTCAAATATAAACTACACAGAAGCATTCTGTGAAACTTCTTTCTGATCTGAGCATTCAGCTAACAGAATTAAACCATACTTTTGATTGAGCAGTTTTGAAACACTCTGTCTGTAGAAAATGCAACTGGACATTCGTAGCGCTAAGTGGGTAATAGTGGAAAAAAGAATATGTTCAAATATAAACTACACAGAAGCATTGTATGAAACTACTTTCTGTTCTGTGCATTCAACTAACAGAGTTGAACCTTACTTTTGATTGAGCCTTTCCGAAACACTCTTTCTGTAGAAACTGCAATTGGACATTCTGAGCGCTAAGAGGCCTATATTGGGAAAAATAATATCTTCAAATAAAAACTACACAGAAGCATTGTGTGAATCTTATTTCTGATATGTTCATTAAGCTAACAGAGTTAAACCATACTTTTGATTGCGCAGTTCTGAACACTCTTTCTGTAGAAAATGCAAGTGGACATTCGGAGCGCTAAGAGGGTAATAGTGGAAAAAGGAATATATTCAAATATAAACTACACAGTAGCATTCTGTGAAAATTCTTTCTGTTCTGTGCATTCAACTAACAGAGTTGAACCTTACTTTTGATTGAGCCGTTCTGAAACACTCTTTCTGTAGAAACTGCAATTGGACATGCTAAGCGCTAAGAGGCCTACATTTTGAAAAAGAATATCTTCAAATAAAAACTACACAGATGCATTCTGTGAAACTTATTTCTGATCTGTAAATTCAGTTAACAGAGATAAAACATATTTTTGATTGAGCAGTTATGAAACACTCTTTTTGTAGAAAATGCAAGTGGAGATTCGGAGCGCTAAGAGGGTAATAGTGGAAAAAGGAATGTCTTCAAATATAAACTACACAGAATCTTTCGGTGAAACTTCTTTCTGATCTGTGCATTCAGCTAACAGAGTTAAACCATACTTTTGATTGAGCAGATCTGAACCCTCTTTCTGTAGAAAATACAACTGGACATTTGGAGCGCTAAGAGCGTAGTAGTGGAAAAAGTAATATATTCATATATAAACTACACAGAAGCATTCTGTGAAACTTCTTTCTGATCTGAGCATTCAGCTAACAGAGTTAAACCATACTTTTGATTGAGCAGTTTTGAAACACTCTGTCTGTAGAAAATGCAACTGGACATTCGTAGCGCTAAGTGGGTAATAGTGGAAAAAAGAATATGTTCAAATATAAACTACACAGAAGCATTGTATGAAACTTCTTTCTGTTCTGTGCATTCAACTAACAGAGTTGAACCTTACTTTTGATTGAGCCGTTCTGAAACACTCTTTCTGTAGAAACTGCAATTGGACATTCTGAGCGCTAAGAGGCCTATATTGGGAAAAAGAATGTCTACAAATAAAAACTACACAGAAGAATTGTGTGAAACTTCTTTCTGTTCTGTTTGTTCAACTAAAAGAGTTGAACCTTAGTTTTGATTGAGCCGTTCTGAAACACTCTTTCTGTAGAAAATGCAAGTGGAGATTCGGAGCGCTAAGAGGGTAATAGTGGAAAAAGGAATATCTCCAAATATAAACTACACAGAATCATTCGGTGAAACTTCTTTCTGATCTGTGCATTCAGCTAACAGAGTTAAACCATACTTTTGATTGAGCAGATCTGAACTCTCTTTCTGTAGAAAATGCAACTGGACATTTGGAGCGCTAAGAGAGTAGTAGTGGAAAAAGGAATATATTCAAATATAAACTACACAGAAGCATTCTGTGAAACTTCTTTCTGATCTGAGCATTCAGCTAACAGAGTTAAACCATACTTTTGATTGAGCAGTTTTGAAACACTCTGTCTGTAGAAAATGCAACTGGACATTCGTAGCGCTAAGTGGGTAATAGTGGAAAAAAGAATATGTTCAAATATAAACTACACAGAAGCATTGTATGAAACTTCTTTCTGTTCTGTGCATTCAACTAACAGAGTTGAACCTTACTTTTGATTGAGCCTTTCTGAAACACTCTTTCTGTAGAAACTGCAATTGGACATTCTGAGCGCTAAGAGGCCTATATTGGGAAAAATAATATCTTCAAATAAAAACTACACAGAAGTATTGTGTGAAACTTATTTCTGATATGTTCATTAAGCTAACAGAGTTAAACCATACTTTTGATTGCGCAGTTCTGAACACTCTTTCTGTAGAAAATGCAAGTGGACATTCGGAGCGCTAAGAGGGTAATAGTGGAAAAAGGAATATATTCAAATATAAACTACACAGTAGCATTCTGTGAAAATTCTTTCTGTTCTGTGCATTCAACTAACAGAGTTGAACCTTACTTTTTATTGAGCCATTCTGAAACACTGTTTCTGTAGAAACTGCAATTGGACATGCTAAGCGCTAAGAGGCCTACATTTTGAAAAAGAATATCTTCAAATAAAAACTACACAGATGCATTCTGTGAAACTTATTTCTGATCTGTAAATTCAGTTAACAGAGATAAAACATATTTTTGAATGAGCAGTTATGAAACACTCTTTTGTAGAAAATGCAAGTGGAGATTCGGAGCGCTAAGAGGGTAATAGTGGAAAAAGGAATGTCTTCAAATATAAACTACACAGAATCATTCGGTGAAACATCTTTCTGATCTGTGCATTCAGCTAACAGAGTTAAACCATACTTTTGATTGAGCAGATCTGAACACTCTTTCTGTAGAAAATGCAACTGGACATTTGGAGCGCTAAGAGCGTAGTAGTGGAAAAAGGAATATATTCAAATATAAACTACACAGAAGCATTCTGTGAAACTTCTTTCTGATCTGAGCATTCAGCTAACAGAGTTAAACCATACTTTTGATTGAGCAGTTTTGAAACACTCTGTCTGTAGAAAATGCAACTGGACATTCGTAGCGCTAAGTGGGTAATAGTGGAAAAAAGAATATGTTCAAATATAAACTACACAGAAGCATTGTATGAAACTTCTTTCTGTTCTGTGCATTCAACTAACAGTGTTGAACCTTACTTTTGATTGAGCCGTTCTGAAACACTCTTTCTGTAGAAACTGCAATTGGACATTCTGAGCGCTAAGAGGCCTATATTGGGAAAAAGAATGTCTACAAATAAAAACTACACAGAAGAATTGTGTGAAACTTCTTTCTGTTCTGTTTGTTCAACTAAAAGAGTTGAACCTTAGTTTTGATTGAGCCGTTCTGAAACACTCTTTCTGTAGAAAATGCAAGTGGAGATTCGGAGCGCTAAGAGGGTAATAGTGGAAAAAGGAATGTCTCCAAATATAAACTACACAGAATCATTCGGTGAAACTTCTTTCTGATCTGTGCATTCAGCTAACAGAGTTAAACCATACTTTTGATTGAGCAGATCTGAACTCTCTTTCTGTAGAAAATGCAACTGGACATTTGGAGCGCTAAGAGAGTAGTAGTGGAAAAAGGAATATATTCAAATATAAACTACACAGAAGCATTCTGTGAAACTTCTTTCTGATCTGAGCATTCAGCTAACAGAGTTAAACCATACTTTTGATTGAGCAGTTTTGAAACACTCTGTCTGTAGAAAATGCAACTGGACATTCGTAGCGCTAAGTGGGTAATAGTGGAAAAAAGAATATGTTCAAATATAAACTACACAGAAGCATTGTATGAAACTTCTTTCTGTTCTGTGCATTCAACTAACAGATTTGAACCTTACTTTTGATTGAGCCTTTCCGAAACACTCTTTCTGTAGAAACTGCAATTGGACATTCTGAGCGCTAAGAGGCCTATATTGGGAAAAATAATATCTTCAAATAAAAACTACACAGAAGCAATGTGTGAAACTTATTTCTGATATGTTCATTAAGCTAACAGAGTTAAACCATACTTTTGATTGCGCAGTTCTGAACACTCTTTCTGTAGAAAATGCAAGTGGACATTCGGAGCGCTAAGAGGTTAATAGTGGAAAAAGGAATATATTCAAATATAAACTACACAGTAGCATTCTGTGAAAATTCTTCCTGTTCTGTGCATTCAACTAACAGAGTTGAACCTTACTTTTGATTGAGCCGTTCTGAAACACTCTTTCTGGAGAAACTGCAATTGGACATGCTAAGCGCTAAGAGGCCTACATTTTGAAAAAGAATATCTTCAAATAAAAACTACACAGATGCATTCTGTGAAACCTATTTCTGATCTGTAAATTCAGTTAACAGAGATAAAACATATTTTTGATTGAGCAGTTATGAAACACTCTTTTTGTAGAAAATGCAAGTGGAGATTCGGAGCGCTAAGAGGGTAATAGTGGAAAAAGGAATGTCTTCAAATATAAACTACACAGAATCTTTCGGTGAAACTTCTTTCTGATCTGTGCATTCAGCTAACAGAGTTAAACCATACTTTTGATTGAGCAGATCTGAACACTCTTTCTGTAGAAAATACAACTGGACATTTGGAGCGCTAAGAGCGTAGTAGTGGAAAAAGTAATATATTCATATATAAACTACACAGAAGCATTCTGTGAAACTTCTTTCTGATCTGAGCATTCAGCTAACAGAGTTAAACCATACTTTTGATTGAGCAGTTTTGAAACACTCTGTCTGTAGAAAATGCAACTGGACATTCGTAGCGCTAAGTGGGTAATAGTGGAAAAAAGAATATGTTCAAATATAAACTACACAGAAGCATTGTATGAAACTTCTTTCTGTTCTGTGCATTCAACTAACAGAGTTGAACCTTACTTTTGATTGAGCCGTTCTGAAACACTCTTTCTGTAGAAACTGCAATTGGACATTCTGAGCGCTAAGAGGCCTATATTGGGAAAAAGAATGTCTACAAATAAAAACTACACAGAAGAATTGTGTGAAACTTCTTTCTGTTCTGTTTGTTCAACTAAAAGAGTTGAACCTTAGTTTTGATTGAGCCGTTCTGAAACACTCTTTCTGTAGAAAATGCAAGTGGAGATTCGGAGCGCTAAGAGGGTAATAGTGGAAAAAGGAATGTCTCCAAATATAAACTACACAGAATCATTCGGTGAAACTTCTTTCTGATCTGTGCATTCAGCTAACAGAGTTAAACCATACTTTTGATTGAGCAGATCTGAACTCTCTTTCTGTAGAAAATGCAACTGGACATTTGGGGCGCTAAGAGAGTAGTAGTGGAAAAAGGAATATATTCAAATATAAACTACACAGAAGCATTCTGTGAAACTTCTTTCTGATCTGAGCATTCAGCTAACAGAGTTAAACCATACTTTTGATTGAGCAGTTTTGAAACACTCTGTCTGTAGAAAATGCAACTGGACATTCGTAGCGCTAAGTGGGTAATAGTGGAAAAAAATATGTTCAAATATAAACTACACAGAAGCATTGTATGAAACTTCTTTCTGTTCTGTGCATTCAACTAACAGATTTGAACCTTACTTTTGATTGAGCCTTTCCGAAACACTCTTTCTGTAGAAACTGCAATTGGACATTCTGAGCGCTAAGAGGCCTATATTGGGAAAAATAATATCTTCAAATAAAAACTACACAGAAGCATTGTGTGAAACTTATTTCTGATATGTTCATTAAGCTAACAGAGTTAAACCATACTTTTGATTGCGCAGTTCTGAACACACTTTCTGTAGAAAATGCAAGTGGACATTCGGAGCGCTAAGAGGTTAATAGTGGAAAAAGGAATATATTCAAATATAAACTACACAGTAGCATTCTGTGAAAATTCTTCCTGTTCTGTGCATTCAACTAACAGAGTTGAACCTTACTTTTGATTGAGCCGTTCTGATACACTCTTTCTGGAGAAACTGCAATTGGACATGCTAAGCGCTAAGAGGCCTACATTTTGAAAAAGAATATCTTCAAATAAAAACTACACAGATGCATTCTGTGAAACTTATTTCTGATCTGTAAATTCAGTTAACAGAGATAAAACATATTTTTGATTGAGCAGTTATGAAACACTCTTTTTGTAGAAAATGCAAGTGGAGATTCGGAGCGCTAAGAGGGTAATAGTGGAAAAAGGAATGTCTTCAAATATAAACTACACAGAATCTTTCGGTGAAACTTCTTTCTGATCTGTGCATTCAGCTAACAGAGTTAAACCATACTTTTGATTGAGCAGATCTGAACACTCTTTCTGTAGAAAATACAACTGGACATTTGGAGCGCTAAGAGCGTAGTAGTGGAAAAAGTAATATATTCATATATAAACTACACAGAAGCATTCTGTGAAACTTCTTTCTGATCTGAGCATTCAGCTAACAGAGTTAAACCATACTTTTGATTGAGCAGTTTTGAAACACTCTGTCTGTAGAAAATGCAACTGGACATTCGTAGCGCTAAGTGGGTAATAGTGGAAAAAAGAATATGTTCAAATATAAACTACACAGAAGCATTGTATGAAACTTCTTTCTGTTCTGTGCATTCAACTAACAGAGTTGAACCTTACTTTTGATTGAGCCGTTCTGAAACACTCTTTCTGTAGAAACTGCAATTGGACATTCTGAGCGCTAAGAGGCCTATATTGGGAAAAAGAATGTCTACAAATAAAAACTACACAGAAGAATTGTGTGAAACTTCTTTCTGTTCTGTTTGTTCAACTAAAAGAGTGGAACCTTAGTTTTGATTGAGCCGTTCTGAAACACTCTTTCTGTAGAAAATGCAAGTGGAGATTCGGAGCGCTAAGAGGGTAATAGTGGAAAAAGGAATATCTCCAAATATAAACTACACAGAATCATTCGGTGAAACTTCTTTCTGATCTGTGCATTCAGCTAACAGAGTTAAACCATACTTTTGATTGAGCAGATCTGAACTCTCTTTCTGTAGAAAATGCAACTGGACATTTGGAGCGCTAAGAGAGTAGTAGTGGAAAAAGGAATATATTCAAATATAAACTACACAGAAGCATTCTGTGAAACTTCTTTCTGATCTGAGCATTCAGCTAACAGAGTTAAACCATACTTTTGATTGAGCAGTTTTGAAACACTCTGTCTGTAGAAAATGCAACTGGACATTCGTAGCGCTAAGTGGGTAATAGTGCAAAAAAGAATATGTTCAAATATAAACTACACAGAAGCATTGTATGAAACTTCTTTCTGTTCTGTGCATTCAACTAACAGAGTTGAACCTTACTTTTGATTGAGCCTTTCTGAAACACTCTTTCTGTAGAAACTGCAATTGGACATTCTGAGCGCTAAGAGGCCTATATTGGGAAAAATAATATCTTCAAATAAAAACTACACAGAAGCATTGTGTGAAACTTATTTCTGATATGTTCATTAAGCTAACAGAGTTAAACCATACTTTTGATTGCGCAGTTCTGAACACTCTTTCTGTAGAAAATGCAAGTGGACATTCGGAGCGCTAAGAGGGTAATAGTGGAAAAAGGAATATATTCAAATATAAACTACACAGTAGCATTCTGTGAAAATTCTTTCTGTTCTGTGCATTCAACTAACAGAGTTGAACCTTACTTTTTATTGAGCCATTCTGAAACACTGTTTCTGTAGAAACTGCAATTGGACATGCTAAGCGCTAAGAGGCCTACATTTTGAAAAAGAATATCTTCAAATAAAAACTACACAGATGCATTCTGTGAAACTTATTTCTGATCTGTAAATTCAGTTAACAGAGATAAAACATATTTTTGAATGAGCAGTTATGAAACACTCTTTTGTAGAAAATGCAAGTGGAGATTCGGAGCGCTAAGAGGGTAATAGTGGAAAAAGGAATGTCTTCAAATATAAACTACACAGAATCATTCGGTGAAACATCTTTCTGATCTGTGCATTCAGCTAACAGAGTTAAACCATACTTTTGATTGAGCAGATCTGAACACTCTTTCTGTAGAAAATGCAACTGGACATTTGGAGCGCTAAGAGCGTAGTAGTGGAAAAAGGAATATATTCAAATATAAACTACACAGAAGCATTCTGTGAAACTTCTTTCTGATCTGAGCATTCAGCTAACAGAGTTAAACCATACTTTTGATTGAGCAGTTTTGAAACACTCTGTCTGTAGAAAATGCAACTGGACATTCGTAGCGCTAAGTGGGTAATAGTGGAAAAAAGAATATGTTCAAATATAAACTACACAGAAGCATTGTATGAAACTTCTTTCTGTTCTGTGCATTCAACTAACAGAGTTGAACCTTACTTTTGATTGAGCCGTTCTGAAACACTCTTTCTGTAGAAACTGCAATTGGACATTCTGAGCGCTAAGAGGCCTATATTGGGAAAAAGAATGTCTACAAATAAAAACTACACAGAAGAATTGTGTGAAACTTCTTTCTGTTCTGTTTGTTCAACTAAAAGAGTTGAACCTTAGTTTTGATTGAGCCGTTCTGAAACACTCTTTCTGTAGAAAATGCAAGTGGAGATTCGGAGCGCTAAGAGGGTAATAGTGGAAAAAGGAATGTCTCCAAATATAAACTACACAGAATCATTCGGTGAAACTTCTTTCTGATCTGTGCATTCAGCTAACAGAGTTAAACCATACTTTTGATTGAGGAGATCTGAACTCTCTTTCTGTAGAAAATGCAACTGGACATTTGGGGCGCTAAGAGAGTAGTAGTGGAAAAAGGAATATATTCAAATATAAACTACACAGAAGCATTCTGTGAAACTTCTTTCTGATCTGAGCATTCAGCTAACAGAGTTAAACCATACTTTTGATTGAGCAGTTTTGAAACACTCTGTCTGTAGAAAATGCAACTGGACATTCGTAGCGCTAAGTGGGTAATAGTGGAAAAAAATATGTTCAAATATAAACTACACAGAAGCATTGTATGAAACTTCTTTCTGTTCTGTGCATTCAACTAACAGATTTGAACCTTACTTTTGATTGAGCCTTTCCGAAACACTCTTTCTGTAGAAACTGCAATTGGACATTCTGAGCGCTAAGAGGCCTATATTGGGAAAAATAATATCTTCAAATAAAAACTACACAGAAGCATTGTGTGAAACTTATTTCTGATATGTTCATTAAGCTAACAGAGTTAAACCATACTTTTGATTGCGCAGTTCTGAACACTCTTTCTGTAGAAAATGCAAGTGGACATTCGGAGCGCTAAGAGGTTAATAGTGGAAAAAGGAATATATTCAAATATAAACTACACAGTAGCATTCTGTGAAAATTCTTCCTGTTCTGTGCATTCAACTAACAGAGTTGAACCTTACTTTTGATTGAGCCGTTCTGAAACACTCTTTCTGGAGAAACTGCAATTGGACATGCTAAGCGCTAAGAGGCCTACATTTTGAAAAAAAATATCTTCAAATAAAAACTACACAGATGCATTCTGTGAAACTTATTTCTGATCTGTAAATTCAGTTAACAGAGATAAAACATATTTTTGATTGAGCAGTTATGAAACACTCTTTTTGTAGAAAATGCAAGTGTAGATTCGGAGCGCTAAGAGGGTAATAATGGAAAAAGGAATGACTTCAAATATGAACTACACAGAATCTTTCGGTGAAACTTCTTTCTGATCTGTGCATTCAGCTAACAGAGTTAAACCATACTTTTGATTGAGCAGATCTGAACACTCTTTCTGTAGAAAATACAACTGGACATTTGGAGCGCTAAGAGCGTAGTAGTGGAAAAAGTAATATATTCATATATAAACTACACAGAAGCATTCTGTGAAACTTCTTTCTGATCTGAGCATTCAGCTAACAGAGTTAAACCATACTTTTGATTGAGCAGTTTTGAAACACTCTGTCTGTAGAAAATGCAACTGGACATTCGTAGCGCTAAGTGGTTAATAGTGGAAAAAAGAATATGTTCAAATATAAACTACACAGAAGCATTGTATGAAACTTCTTTCTGTTCTGTGCATTCAACTAACAGAGTTGAACCTTACTTTTGATTGAGCCGTTCTGAAACACTCTTTCTGTAGAAACTGCAATTGGACATTCTGAGCGCTAAGAGGCCTATATTGGGAAAAAGAATGTCTACAAATAAAAACTACACAGAAGAATTGTGTGAAACTTCTTTCTGTTCTGTTTGTTCAACTAAAAGAGTGGAACCTTAGTTTTGATTGAGCCGTTCTGAAACACTCTTTCTGTAGAAAATGCAAGTGGAGATTCGGAGCGCTAAGAGGGTAATAGTGGAAAAAGGAATATCTCCAAATATAAACTACACAGAATCATTCGGTGAAACTTCTTTCTGATCTGTGCATTCAGCTAACAGAGTTAAACCATACTTTTGATTGAGCAGATCTGAACTCTCTTTCTGTAGAAAATGCAACTGGACATTTGGAGCGCTAAGAGAGTAGTAGTGGAAAAAGGAATATATTCAAATATAAACTACACAGAAGCATTCTGTGAAACTTCTTTCTGATCTGAGCATTCAGCTAACAGAGTTAAACCATACTTTTGATTGAGCAGTTTTGAAACACTCTGTCTGTAGAAAATGCAACTGGACATTCGTAGCGCTAAGTGGGTAATAGTGGAAAAAAGAATATGTTCAAATATAAACTACACAGAAGCATTGTATGAAACTTCTTTCTGTTCTGTGCATTCAACTAACAGAGTTGAACCTTACTTTTGATTGAGCCTTTCTGAAACACTCTTTCTGTAGAAACTGCAATTGGACATTCTGAGCGCTAAGAGGCCTATATTGGGAAAAATAATATCTTCAAATAAAAACTACACAGAAGCATTGTGTGAAACTTATTTCTGATATGTTCATTAAGCTAACAGAGTTAAACCATACTTTTGATTGCGCAGTTCTGAACACTCTTTCTGTAGAAAATGCAAGTGGACATTCGGAGCGCTAAGAGGGTAATAGTGGAAAAAGGAATATATTCAAATATAAACTACACAGTAGCATTCTGTGAAAATTCTTTCTGTTCTGTGCATTCAACTAACAGAGTTGAACCTTACTTTTGATTGAGCCATTCTGAAACACTCTTTCTGTAGAAACAGCAATTGGACATGCTAAGCGCTAAGAGGCCTACATTGGGAAAAAGAATATCTTCAAATAAAAACTACACAGATGCATTCTGTGAAACTTATTTCTGATCTGTAAATTCAGTTAACAGAGATAAAACATATTTTTGATTGAGCAGTTATGAAACACTCCTTTGTAGAAAATGCAAGTGGAGATTCGGAGCGCTAAGAGGCTAATAGTGGAAAAAGGAATGTCTTCAAATATAAACTACACAGAATCATTCGGTGAAACTTCTTTCTGATCTGTGCATTCAGCTAACAGAGTTAAACCATACTTTTGATTGAGCAGATCTGAACACTCTTTCTGTAGAAAATGCAACTGGACATTTGGAGCGCTAAGAGCGTAGTAGTGGAAAAAGGAATATATTCAAATATAAACTACACAGAAGCATTCTGTGAAACGTCTTTCTGATCTGAGCATTCAGCTAACAGAGTTAAACCATACTTTTGATTGAGCAGTTTTGAAACACTCTGTCTGTAGAAAATGCAACTGGACATTCGTAGCGCTAAGTGCGTAATAGTGGAAAAAAGAATATGTTCAAATATAAACTACACAGAAGCATTGTATGAAACATCTTTCTGTTCTGTGCATTCAACTAACAGAGCTGAACCTTACTTTTGATTGAGCCGTTCTGAAACACTCTTTCTGTAGAAACTGCAATTGGACATTCTGAGCGCTAAGAGGCCTATATTGGGAAAAAGAATGTCTACAAATAAAAACTACACAGAAGAATTGTGTGAAACTTCTTTCTGTTCTGTTTGTTCAACTAAAAGAGTTGAACCTTAGTTTTGATTGAGCCGTTCTGAAACACTCTTTCTGTAGAAAATGCAAGTGGAGATTCGGAGCGCTAAGAGGGTAGTAGTGGAAAAAGGAATGTCTCCAAATATAAACTACACAGAATCATTCGGTGAAACTTCTTTCTGATCTGTGCATTCAGCTAACAGAGTTAAACCATACTTTTGATTGAGCAGATCTGAACTCTCTTTCTGTAGAAAATGAAACTGGACATTTGGAGCGCTAAGAGCGTAGTAGTGGAAAAAGGAATATATTCAAATATAAACTACACAGAAGCATTCTGTGAAACTTCTTTCTGATCTGAGCATTCAGCTAACAGAATTATACCATACTTTTGATTGAGCAGTTTTGAAACACTCTGTCTGTAGAAAATGCAACTGGACATTCTTAGCGCTAAGTGGGTAATAGTGGAAAAAAGAATATGTTCAAATATAAACTACACAGAAGCATTGTATGAAACTACTTTCTGTTCTGTGCATTCAACTAACAGAGTTGAACCTTACTTTTGATTGAGCCTTTCCGAAACACTCTTTCTGTAGAAACTGCAATTGGACATTCTGAGCGCTAAGAGGCCTATATTGGGAAAAATAATATCTTCAAATAAAAACTACACAGAAGCATTGTGTGAAACTTATTTCTGATATGTTCATTAAGCTAACAGAGTTAAACCATACTTTTGATTGCGCAGTTCTGAACACTCTTTCTGTAGAAAATGCAAGTGGACATTCGGAGCGCTAAGAGGGTAATAGTGGAAAAAGGAATATATTCTAATATAAACTACACAGTAGCATTCTGTGAAAATACTTCCTGTTCTGTGCATTCAACTAACAGAGTTGAACCTTACTTTTGATTGAGCCGTTCTGAAACACTCTTTCTGTAGAAACTGCAATTGGACATGCTAAGCGCTAAGAGGCCTACATTTTGAAAAAGAATATCTTCAAATAAAAACTACACAGATGCATTCTGTGAAACTTATTTCTGATCTGTAAATTCAGTTAACAGAGATAAAACATATTTTTGATTGAGCAGTTATGAAACACTCTTTTTGTAGAAAATGCAAGTGGAGATTCGGAGCGCTAAGAGGGTAATAGTGGAAAAAGGAATGTCTTCATATATAAACTACACAGAATCATTCGGTGAAACTTCTTTCTGATCTGTGCATTCAGCTAACAGAGTTAAACCATACTTTTGATTGAGCAGATCTGAACACTCTTTCTGTAGAAAATGCAACTGGACATTTGGAGCGCTAAGAGCGTAGTAGTGGAAAAAGGAATATATTCAAATATAAACTACACAGAAGCATTCTGTGAAACTTCTTTCTGATCTGAGCATTCAGCTAACAGAGTTAAACCATACTTTTGATTGAGCAGTTTTGAAACACTCTGTCTGTAGAAAATGCAACTGGACATTCGAAGCGCTAAGTGGGTAATAGTGAAAAAAAGAATATGTTCAAATATAAACTACACAGAAGCATTGTATGAAACTTCTTTCTGTTCTGTGCATTCAACTAACAGAGTTGAACCTTAATTTTGATTGAGCCGTTCTGAAACACTCTTTCTGTAGAAACTGCAATTGGACATTCTGAGCGCTAAGAGGCCTATATTGGGAAAAAGAATGTCTACAAATAAAAACTACACAGAAGAATTGTGTGAAACTTCTTTCTGTTCTGTTTGTTCAACTAAAAGAGTGGAACCTTAGTTTTGATTGAGCCGTTCTGAAACACTCTTTCTGTAGAAAATGCAAGTGGAGATTCGGAGCGCTAAGAGGGTAATAGTGGAAAAAGGAATATCTCCAAATATAAACTACACAGAATCATTCGGTGAAACTTCTTTCTGATCTGTGCATTCAGCTAACAGAGTTAAACCATACTTTTGATTGAGCAGATCTGAACTCTCTTTCTGTAGAAAATGCAACTGGACATTTGGAGCGCTAAGAGAGTAGTAGTGGAAAAAGGAATATATTCAAATATAAACTACACAGAAGCATTCTGTGAAACTTCTTTCTGATCTGAGCATTCAGCTAACAGAGTTAAACCATACTTTTGATTGAGCAGTTTTGAAACACTCTGTCTGTAGAAAATGCAACTGGACATTCGTAGCGCTAAGTGGGTAATAGTGGAAAAAAGAATATGTTCAAATATAAACTACACAGAAGCATTGTATGAAACTTCTTTCTGTTCTGTGCATTCAACTAACAGAGTTGAACCTTACTTTTGATTGAGCCTTTCTGAAACACTCTTTCTGTAGAAACTGCAATTGGACATTCTGAGCGCTAAGAGGCCTATATTGGGAAAAATAATATCTTCAAATAAAAACTACACAGAAGCATTGTGTGAAACTTATTTCTGATATGTTCATTAAGCTAACAGAGTTAAACCATACTTTTGATTGCGCAGTTCTGAACACTCTTTCTGTAGAAAATGCAAGTGGACATTCGGAGCGCTAAGAGGGTAATAGTGGAAAAAGGAATATATTCAAATATAAACTACACAGTAGCATTCTGTGAAAATTCTTTCTGTTCTGTGCATTCAACTAACAGAGTTGAACCTTACTTTTGATTGAGCCATTCTGAAACACTCTTTCTGTAGAAACAGCAATTGGACATGCTAAGCGCTAAGAGGCCTACATTGGGAAAAAGAATATCTTCAAATAAAAACTACACAGATGCATTCTGTGAAACTTATTTCTGATCTGTAAATTCAGTTAACAGAGATAAAACAAATTTTGATTGAGCAGTTATGAAACACTCCTTTGTAGAAAATGCAAGTGGAGATTCGGAGCGCTAAGAGGCTAATAGTGGAAAAAGGAATGTCTTCAAATATAAACTACACAGAATCATTCGGTGAAACTTCTTTCTGATCTGTGCATTCAGCTAACAGAGTTAAACCATACTTTTGATTGAGCAGATCTGAACACTCTTTCTGTAGAAAATGCAACTGGACATTTGGAGCGCTAAGAGCGTAGTAGTGGAAAAAGGAATATATTCAAATATAAACTACACAGAAGCATTCTGTGAAACGTCTTTCTGATCTGAGCATTCAGCTAACAGAGTTAAACCATACTTTTGATTGAGCAGTTTTGAAACACTCTGTCTGTAGAAAATGCAACTGGACATTCGTAGCGCTAAGTGCGTAATAGTGGAAAAAAGAATATGTTCAAATATAAACTACACAGAAGCATTGTATGAAACAACTTTCTGTTCTGTGCATTCAACTAACAGAGCTGAACCTTACTTTTGATTGAGCCGTTCTGAAACACTCTTTCTGTAGAAACTGCAATTGGACATTCTGAGCGCTAAGAGGCCTATATTGGGAAAAAGAATGTCTACAAATAAAAACTACACAGAAGAATTGTGTGAAACTTCTTTCTGTTCTGTTTGTTCAACTAAAAGAGTTGAACCTTAGTTTTGATTGAGCCGTTCTGAAACACTCTTTCTGTAGAAAATGCAAGTGGAGATTCGGAGCGCTAAGAGGGTAGTAGTGGAAAAAGGAATGTCTCCAAATATAAACTACACAGAATCATTCGGTGAAACTTCTTTCTGATCTGTGCATTCAGCTAACAGAGTTAAACCATACTTTTGATTGAGCAGATCTGAACTCTCTTTCTGTAGAAAATGCAACTGGACATTTGGAGCGCTAAGAGCGTAGTAGTGGAAAAAGGAATATATTCAAATATAAACTACACAGAAGCATTCTGTGAAACTTCTTTCTGATCTGAGCATTCAGCTAACAGAATTATACCATACTTTTGATTGAGCAGTTTTGAAACACTCTGTCTGTAGAAAATGCAACTGGACATTCTTAGCGCTAAGTGGGTAATAGTGGAAAAAAGAATATGTTCAAATATAAACTACACAGAAGCATTGTATGAAACTACTTTCTGTTCTGTGCATTCAACTAACAGAGTTGAACCTTACTTTTGATTGAGCCGTTCTGAAACACTCTTTCTGTAGAAACTGCAATTGGACATGCTAAGCGCTAAGAGGCCTACATTTTGAAAAAGAATATCTTCAAATTAAAACTACACAGATGCATTCTGTGAAACTTATTTCTGATCTGTAAATTCAGTTAACAGAGATAAAACATATTTTTGATTGAGCAGTTATGAAACACTCTTTTTGTAGAAAATGCAAGTGGAGATTCGGAGCGCTAAGAGGGTAATAGTGGAAAAAGGAATGTCTTCAAATATAAACTACACAGAATCATTCGGTGAAACTTCTTTCTGATCTGTGCATTCAGCTAACAGAGTTAAACCATACTTTTGATTGAGCAGATCTGAACACTCTTTCTGTAGAAAATGCAACTGGACATTTGGAGCGCTAAGAGCGTAGTAGTGGAAAAAGGAATATATTCATATATAAACTACACAGAAGCATTCTGTGAAACTTCTTTCTGATCTGAGCATTCAGCTAACAGAGTTAAACCATACTTTTGATTGAGCAGTTTTGAAACACTCTGTCTGTAGAAAATGCAACTGGACATTCGTAGCGCTAAGTGGGTAATAGTGGAAAAAAGTATATGTTCAAATATAAACTACACAGAAGCATTGTATGAAACTTCTTTCTGTTCTGTGCATTCAACTAACAGAGTTGAACCTTACTTTTGATTGAGCCGTTCTGAAACACTCTTTCTGTAGAAACTGCTATTGGACATTCTGAGCGCTAAGAGGCCTATATTGGGAAAAAGAATGTCTACAAATAAAAACTACACAGAAGAATTGTTTGAAACTTCTTTCTGTTCTCTTTGTTCAACTAAAAGAGTTGAACCTTAGTTTTGATTGAGCCGTTCTGAAACACTCTTTCTGTAGAAAATGCAAGTGGAGATTCGGAGCGCTAAGAGGGTAATAGTGGAAAAAGGAATGTCTCCAAATATAAACTACACAGAATCATTCGGTGAAACTTCTTTCTGATCTGTGCATTCAGCTAACAGAGTTAAAACATACTTTTGATTGAGCAGATCTGAACTCTCTTTCTGTAGAAAATGCAACTGGACATTTGGAGCGCTAAGAGAGTAGTAGTGGAAAAAGGAATATATTCAAATATAACCTACACAGAAGCATTCTGTGAAACTTCTTTCTGATCTGAGCATTCAGCTAACAGAGTTAAACCATACTTTTGATTGAGCAGTTTTGAAACACTCTGTCTGTAGAAAATGCAACTGGACATTCGTAGCGCTAAGTGGGTAATAGTGGAAAAAAGAATATGTTCAAATATAAACTACACAGAAGCATTGTATGAAACTTCTTTCTGTTCTGTGCATTCAACTAACAGAGTTGAACCTTTCTTTTGATTGAGCACATCCGAAACACTCTTTCTGTAGAAACTGCAATTGGACATTCTGAGCGCTAAGAGGCCTATATTGGGAAAAATAATATCTTCAAATAAAAACTACACAGAAGCATTGTGTGAAACTTATTTCTGATATGTTCATTAAGCTAACAGAGTTAAACCATACTTTTGATTGCGCAGTTCTGAACACTCTTTCTGTAGAAAATGCAAGTGGACATTCGGAGCGCTAAGAGGGTAATAGTGGAAAAAGGAATATATTCAAATATAAACTGCACAGTAGCATTCTGTGAAAATTCTTCCTGTTCTGTGCATTCAACTAACAGAGTTGAACCTTACTTTTGATTGAGCCGTTCTGAAACACTCTTTCTGTAGAAACTGCAATTGGACATGCTAAGCGCTAAGAGGCCTACATTTTGAAAAAGAATATCTTCAAATTAAAACTACACAGATGCATTCTGTGAAACTTATTTCTGATCTGTAAATTCAGTTAACAGAGATAAAACATATTTTTGATTGAGCAGTTATGAAACACTCTTTTTGTAGAAAATGCAAGTGGAGATTCGGAGCGCTAAGAGGGTAATAGTGGAAAAAGGAATGTCTTCAAATATAAACTACACAGAATCATTCGGTGAAACTTCTTTCTGATCTGTGCATTCAGCTAACAGAGTTAAACCATACTTTTGATTGAGCAGATCTGAACACTCTTTCTGTAGAAAATGCAACTGGACATTTGGAGCGCTAAGAGCGTAGTAGTGGAAAAAGGAATATATTCATATATAAACTACACAGAAGCATTCTGTGAAACTTCTTTCTGATCTGAGCATTCAGCTAACAGAGTTAAACCATACTTTTGATTGAGCAGTTTTGAAACACTCTGTCTGTAGAAAATGCAACTGGACATTCGTAGCGCTAAGTGGGTAATAGTGGAAAAAAGAATATGTTCAAATATAAACTACACAGAAGCATTGTATGAAACTTCTTTCTGTTCTGTGCATTCAACTAACAGAGTTGAACCTTACTTTTGATTGAGCCGTTCTGAAACACTCTTTCTGTAGAAACTGCAATTGGACATTCTGAGCGCTAAGAGGCCTATATTGGGAAAAAGAATGTCTACAAATAAAAACTACACAGAAGAATTGTGTGAAACTTCTTTCTGTTCTGTTTGTTCAACTAAAAGAGTTGAACCTTAGTTTTGATTGAGCCGTTCTGAAACACACTTTCTGTAGAAAATGCAAGTGGAGATTCGGAGCGCTAAGAGGGTAATAGTGGAAAAAGGAATATCTCCAAATATAAACTACACAGAATCATTCGGTGAAACTTCTTTCTGATCTGTGCATTCAGCTAACAGAGTTAAACCATACTTTTGATTGAGCAGATCTGAACTCACTTTCTGTAGAAATTGCAACTGGACATTTGGAGCGCTAAGAGAGTAGTAGTGGAAAAAGGAATATATTCAAATATAAACTACACAGAAGCATTCTGTGAAACTTCTTTCTGATCTGAGCATTCAGCTAACAGAGTTAAACCATACTTTTGATTGAGCAGTTTTGAAACACTCTGTCTGTAGAAAATGCAACTGGACATTCGTAGCGCTAAGTGGGTAATAGTGGAAAAAAGAATATGTTCAAATATAAACTACACAGAAGCATTGTATGAAACTTCTTTCTGTTCTGTGCATTCAACTAACAGAGTTGAACCTTACTTTTGATTGAGCCTTTCTGAAACACTCTTTCTGTAGAAACTGCAATTGGACATTCTGAGCGCTAAGAGGCCTATATTGGGAAAAATAATATCTTCAAATAAAAACTACACAGAAGCATTGTGTGAAACTTATTTCTGATATGTTCATTAAGCTAACAGAGTTAAACCATACTTTTGATTGCGCAGTTCTGAACACTCTTTCTGTAGAAAATGCAAGTGGACATTCGGAGCGCTAAGAGGGTAATAGTGGAAAAAGGAATATATTCAAATATAAACTACACAGTAGCATTCTGTGAAAATTCTTCCTGTTCTGTGCATTCAACTTACAGAGATGAACCTTACTTTTGATTGAGCCGTTCTGAAACACTCTTTCTGTAGAAACTGCAATTGGACATGCTAAGCGCTAAGAGGCCTACATTTTGAAAAAGAATATCTTCAAATAAAAACTACACAGATGCATTCTGTGAAACTTATTTCTGATCTGTAAATTCAGTTAACAGAGATAAAACATATTTTTGATTGATCAGTTATGAAACACTCTTTTTGTAGAAAATGCAAGTGGAGATTCGGAGCGCTAAGAGGGTAATAGTCGAAAAAGGAATGTCTTCAAATATAAACTACACAGAATCATTCAGTGAAACTTCTTTCTGATCTGTGCATTCAGCTAACAGAGTTAAACCATACTTTTGATTGAGCAGATCTGAACACTCTTTCTGTAGAAAATGCAACTGGACATTTGGAGCGCTAAGAGCGTAGTAGTGGAAAAAGGAATATATTCAAATATAAACTACACAGAAGCATTCTGTGAAACTTCTTTCTGATGTGAGCATTCAGCTAACAGAGTTAAACCATACTTTTGATTGAGCAGTTTTGAAACACTCTGTCTGTAGAAAATGCAACTGGACATTCGTAGCGCTAAGTGGGTAATAGTGGAAAAAAGAATATGTTCAAATATAAACTACACAGAAGCATTGTATGAAACTTCTTTCTGTTCTGTGCATTCAACTAACAGAGTTGAACCTTACTTTTGATTGAGCCGTTCTGAAACACTCTTTCTGTAGAAACTGCAATTGGACATTCTGAGCGCTAAGAGGCCTATATTGGGAAAAAGAATGTCTACAAATAAAAACTACACAGAAGAATTGTGTGAAACTTCTTTCTGTTCTGTTTGTTCAACTAAAAGAGTTGAACCTTAGTTTTGATTGAGCCGTTCTGAAACACTCTTTCTGTAGAAAATGCAAGTGGAGATTCGGAGCGCTAAGAGGGTAATAGTGGAAAAAGGAATGTCTCCAAATATAAACTCCACAGAATCATTCGGTGAAACTTCTTTCTGATCTGTGCATTCAGCTAACAGAGTTAAACCATACTATTGATTGAGCAGATCTGAACTCTCTTTCTGTAGAAAATGCAACTGGACATTTGGAGCGCTAAGAGAGTAGTAGTGGAAAAAGGAATATATTCAAATATAAACTACACAGAAGCATTCTGTGAAACTTCTTTCTGATCTGAGCATTCAGCTAACAGAGTTAAACCATACTTTTGATTGAGCAGTTTTGAAACACTCTGTCTGTAGAAAATGCAACTGGACATTCGTAGCGCTAAGTGGGTAATAGTGGAAAAAAGAATATGTTCAAATATAAACTACACAGAAGCATTGTATGAAACTTCTTTCTGTTCTGTGCATTCAACTAACAGAGTTGAACCTTACTTTTGATTGAGCCTTTCTGAAACTCTCTTTCTGTAGAAACTGCAATTGGACATTCTGAGCGCTAAGAGGCCTATATTGGGAAAAATAATATCTTCAAATAAAAACTACACAGAAGCATTGTGTGAAACTTATTTCTGATATGTTCATTAAGCTAACAGAGTTAAACCATACTTTTGATTGCGCAGTTCTGAACACTCTTTCTGTAGAAAATGCAAGTGGACATTCGGAGCGCTAAGAGGGTAATAGTGGAAAAAGGAATATATTCAAATATAAACTACACAGTAGCATTCTGTGAAAATTCTTCCTGTTCTGTGCATTCAACGAACAGATTTGAACCTTACTTTTGATTGAGCCGTTCTGAAACACTCTTTCTGTAGAAACTGCAATTGGACATGCTAAGCGCTAAGAGGCCTACATTTTGAAAAAGAATAACTTCAAATAAAAACCACACAGATGCATTCTGTGAAACTTATTTCTGATCTGTAAATTCAGTTAACAGAGATAAAACATATTTTTGATTGAGCAGTTATGAAACACTCTTTTTGTAGAAAATGCAAGTGGAGATTCAGAGCGCTAAGAGGGTAATAGTGGAAAAAGGAATGTCTTCAAATATAAACTACACAGAATCATTCGGTGAAACTTCTTTCTGATCTGTGCATTCAGCTAACAGAGTTAAACCATAATTTTGATTGAGCAGATCTGAACACTCTTTCTGTAGAAAATGCAACTGGACATTTGGAGCGCTAAGAGCGTAGTAGTGGAAAAAGGAATATATTCAAATATAAACTACACAGAAGCATTCTGTGAAACTTCTTTCTGATCTGAGCATTCAGCTAACAGAGTTAAACCATACTTTTGATTGAGCAGTTTTGAAACACTCTGTCTGTAGAAAATGCAACTGGACATTCGTAGCGCTAAGTGGGTAATAGTGGAAAAAAGAATATGTTCAAATATAAACTACACAGAAGCATTGTATGAAACTTCTTTCTGTTCTGTGCATTCAACTAACAGAGTTGAACCTTACTTTTGATTGAGCCGTTCTGAAACACTCTTTCTGTAGAAACTGCAATTGGACATTCTGAGCGCTAAGAGGCCTATATTGGGAAAAAGAATGTCTACAAATAAAAACTACACAGAAGAATTGTGTGAAACTTCTTTCTGTTCTGTTTGTTCAACTAAAAGAGTTGAACCTTAGTTTTGATTGAGCCGTTCTGAAACACTCTTTCTGTAGAAAATGCAAGTGGAGATTCGGAGCGCTAAGAGGGTAATAGTGGAAAAAGGAATGTCTCCAAATATAAACTACACAGAATCATTCGGTGAAACTTCTTTCTGATCTGTGCATTCAGCTAACAGAGTTAAACCATAATTTTGATTCAGCAGATCTGAACTCTCTTTCTGTAGAAAATGCAACTGGACATTTGGAGCGCTAAGAGAGTAGTAGTGGAAAAAGGAATATATTCAAATATGAACTACACAGAAGCATTCTGTGAAACTTCTTTCTGATCTGAGCATTCAGCTAACAGAGTTAAACCATACTTTTGATTGAGCAGTTTTGAAACACTCTGTCTGTAGAAAATGCAACTGGACATTCGTAGCGCTAAGTGGGTAATAGTGGAAAAAAGAATATGTTCAAATATAAACTACACGGAAGCATTGTATGAAACTTCTTTCTGTTCTGTGCATTCAACTAACAGAGTTGAACCTTACTTTTGATTGAGCCTTTCTGAAACACTCTTTCTGTAGAAACTGCAATTGGATATTCTGAGCGCTAAGAGACCTTTATTGGGAAAAATAATATCTTCAAATAAAAACTACACAGAAGCATTGTGTGAAACTTATTTCTGATATATTCATTAAGCTAACAGAGTTATACCATACTTTTGATTGCGCAGTTCTGAACACTCTTTCTGTAGAAAATGCAAGTGGACATTCGGAGCGCTAATAGGGTAATAGTGGAAAAAGGAATATATTCAAATATAAACTACACAGTAGCATTCTGTGAAAATTCTTCCTGTTCTGTGCATTCAACTAACAGAATTGAACCTTACTTTTGATTGAGCCGTTCTGAAACACTCTTTCTGTAGAAACTGCAATTGGACATGCTAAGCGCTAAGAGGCCTACATTTTGAAAAAGAATATCTTCAAATAAAAACTACACAGATGCATTCTGTGAAACATATTTCTGATCTGTAAATTCAGTTAACAGAGATAAAACATATTTTTGATTGAGCAGTTATGAAACACTCTTTTTGTAGAAAATGCAAGTGGAGATTCGGAGCGCTAAGAGGGTAATAGTGGAAAAAGGAATGTCTTCAAATATAAACTACACAGAATCATTCGGTGAAACTTCTTTCTGATCTGTGCATTCAGCTAACAGAGTTAAACCATACTTTTGATTGAGCAGATCTGAACACTCTTTCTGTAGAAAATGCAACTGGACATTTGGAGCGCTAAGAGCGTAGTAGTGGAAAAAGGAACATATTCAAATATAAACTACACAGAAGCATTCTGTGAAACTTCTTTCTGATCTGAGCATTCAGCTAACAGAGTTAAACCATACTTTTGATTGAGCAGTTTTGAAACACTCTGTCTGTAGAAAATGCAACTGGACATTCGTAGCGCTAAGTGGGTAATAGTGGAAAAAAGAATATGTTCAAATATAAACTACACAGAAGCATTGTATGAAACTTCTTTCTGTTCTGTGCATTCAACTAACAGAGTTGAACCTTACTTTTGATTGAGCCATTCTGAAACACTCTTTCTGTAGAAACTGCAATTGGACATTCTGAGCGCTAAGAGGCCTATATTGGGAAAAAGAATGTCTACAAATAAAAACTACACAGAAGAATTGTGTGAAACTTCTTTCTGTTCTGTTTGTTCAACTAAAAGAGTTGAACCTTAGTTTTGATTGAGCCGTTCTGAAACACTCTTTCTGTGGAAAATGCAAGTGGAGATTCGGAGCGCTAAGAGGGTAATAGTGGAAAAAGGAATGTCTCCAAATATAAACTACACAGAATCATTCGGTGAAACTACTTTCTGATCTGTGCATTCAGCTAACAGAGTTAAACCATACTTTTGATTGAGCAGATCTGAACTCTCTTTCTGTAGAAAATGCAACTTGACATTTATAGCGCTAAGAGATTAGTAGTGGAAAAAGGAATATATTCAAATATAAACTACACAGAAGCATTCTGTGAAACTTCTTTCTGATCTGAGCATTCAGCTAACAGAGATAAACCATACTTTTGATTGAGCAGTTTTGAAACACTCTGTCTGTAGAAAATGCAACTGGACATTCGTAGCGCTAAGTGGGTATTAGTGGAAAAAAGAATATGTTCAAATATAAACTACACGGAAGCATTGTATGAAACATCTTTCTGTTCTGTGCATTCAACTAACAGAGTTGAACCTTACTTTGATTGAGCCTTTCTGAAACACTCTTTCTGTAGAAACTGCAATTGGACATTCTGAGCGCTAAGAGGCCTATATTGGGAAAAATAATATCTTCAAATAAAAACTACACAGAAGCATTGTGTGAAACTTATTTCTGATATGTTCATTAAGCTAACAGAGTTAAACCATACTTTTGATTGCGCAGTTCTGAACTCTCTTTCTGTAGAAAATGCAAGTGGACATTCGGAGCGCTAAGAGGGTAATAGTGGAAAAAGGAATATATTCAAATATAAACTACACAGTAGCATTCTGTGAAAATTCTTTCTGTTCTGTGCATTCAACTAACAGAGTTGAACCTTACTTTTGATTCAGCCGTTCTGAAACACTCTTTCTGTAGAAACTGCAATTGGACATGCTAAGAGCTAAGAGGCCTACATTTTGAAAAATAATATCTTCAAATAAAACCTACACAGATGCATTCTGTGAAACTTATTTCTGATCTGTAAATTTAGTTAACAGAGAAAAAACATATTTTTGATTGAGCAGTTATGAAACACTCTTTTTGTAGAAAATGCAAGTGGAGATTCGGAGCGCTAAGAGGGTAATAGTGGAAAAAGGAATGTCTTCAAATATAAACTACACAGAATCATTCGGTGAAACTTCTTTCTGATCTGTGCATTCAGCTAACAGAGTTTAACCATACTTTTGATTGAGCAGATCTGAACACTCTTTCTGTAGAAAATGCAACTGGACATTTGGAGCGCTAAGAGCGTAGTAGTGGAAAAAGGAACATATTCAAATATAAACTACACAGAAGCATTCTGTGAAACTTCTTTCTGATCTGAGCATTCAGCTAACAGAGTTAAACCATACTTTTGATTGAGCAGTTTTGAAACACTCTGTCTGTAGAAAATGCAACTGGACATTCGTAGCGCTAAGTGGGTAATAGTGGAAAAAAGAATATGTTCAAATATAAACTACACAGAAGCATTGTATGAAACTTCTTTCTGTTCTGTGCATTCAACTAACAGAGTTGAACCTTACTTTTGATTGAGCCGTTCTGAAACACTCTTTCTGTAGAAACTGCAATTGGACATTCTGAGCGCTAAGAGGCCTATATTGGGAAAAAGAATGTCTACAAATAAAAAATACAGAAGAATTGTGTGAAACTTCTTTCTGTTCTGTTTGTTCAACTAAAAGAGTTGAACCTTAGTTTTGATTGAGCCGTTCTGAAACACTCTTTCTGTAGAAAATGCAAGTGGAGATTCGGAGCGCTAAGAGGGTAATAGTGGAAAAAGGAATGTCTCCAAATATAAACTACACAGAATCATTCTGTGAAACTTCTTTCTGATCTGTGCATTCAGCTAACAGAGTTAAACCATACTTTTGATTGAGCAGATCTGAACTCTCTTTCTGTAGAAAATGCAACTGGACATTTGGAGCGCTAAGAGAGTAGTAGTGGAAAAAGGAATATATTCAAATATGAACTACACAGAAGCATTCTGTGAAACTTCTTTCTGATCTGAGCATTCAGCTAACAGAGTTAAACCATACTTTTGATTGAGCAGTTTTGAAACACTCTGTCTGTAGAAAATGCAACTGGACATTCGTAGCGCTAAGTGGGTAATAGTGGAAAAAAGAATATGTTCAAATATAAACTACACAGAAGCATTGTATGAAACTTCTTTCTGTTCTGTGCATTCAACTAACAGAGTTGAACCTTACTTTTGATTGAGCCTTTCTGAAACACTCTTTCTGTAGAAACTGCAATTGGACATTCTGAGCGCTAAGAGGCCTTTATTGGGAAAAATAATATCTTCAAATAAAAACTACACAGAAGCATTGTGTGAAACTTATTTCTGATATGTTCATTAAGCTAACAGAGTTATACCATACTTTTGATTGCGCAGTTCTGAACACTCTTTCTGTAGAAAATGCAAGTGGACATTCGGAGCGCTAAGAGGGTAATTGTGGAAAAAGGAATATATTCAAATATAAACTACACAGTAGCATTCTGTGAAAATTCTTCCTGTTCTGTGCATTCAACTAACAGAGTTGAACCTTACTTTTGATTGAGCCGTTCTGAAACACTCTTTCTGTAGAAACTGCAATTGGACATGCTAAGCGCTAAGAGGCCTACATTTTGAAAAAGAATATCTTCAAATAAAAACTACACAGATGCATTCTGTGAAACTTATTTCTGATCTGGAAATTCAGTTAACAGAGATAAAACATATTTTTGATTGAGCAGTTATGAAACACTCTTTTTGTAGAAAATGCAAGTGGAGATTCGGAGCGCTAAGAGGGTAATAGTGGAAAAAGGAATGTCTTCAAATATAAACTACACAGAATCATTCGGTGAAACTTCTTTCTGATCTGTGCATTCAGCTAACAGAGTTTAACCATACTTTTGATTGAGCAGATCTAAACACTCTTTCTGTAGAAAATGCAACTGGACATTTGGAGCGCTAAGAGCATAGTAGTGGAAAAAGGAACATATTCAAATATAAACTACACAGAAGCATTCTGTGAAACTTCTTTCTGATCTGAGCATTCAGCTAACAGAGTTAAACCATACTTTTGATTGAGCAGTTTTGAAACACTCTGTCTGTAGAAAATGCAACTGGACATTCGTAGCGCTAAGTGGGTAATAGTGGAAAAAAGAATATGTTCAAATATAAACTACACAGAAGCATTGTATGAAACTTCTTTCTGTTCTGTGCATTCAACTAACAGAGTTGAACCTTACTTTTGATTGAGCCGTTCTGAAACACTCTTTCTGTAGAAACTGCAATTGGACATTCTGAGCGCTAAGAGGCCTATATTGGGAAAAAGAATGTCTACAAATAAAAACTACACAGAAGAATTGTGTGAAACTTCTTTCTGTTCTGTTTGTTCAACTAAAAGAGTTGAACCTTAGTTTTGATTGAGCCGTTCTGAAACACTCTTTCTGTAGAAAATGCAAGTGGAGATTCGGAGCGCTAAGAGGGTAATAGTGGAAAAGGGAATGTCTCCAAATATAAACTACACAGAATCATTCGGTGAAACTTCTTTCTGATCTGTGCATTCAGCTAACAGAGTTAAACCATACTTTTGATTGAGCAGATCTGAACTCTCTTTCTGTAGAAAATGCAACTTGATATTTATAGCGCTAAGAGATTAGTAGTGGAAAAAGGAATATATTCAAATATAAACTACACAGAAGCATTCTGTGAAACTTCTTTCTGATCTGAGCATTCAGCTAACAGAGTTAAACCATACTTTTGATTGAGCAGTTTTGAAACACTCTGTCTGTAGAAAATGCAACTGGACATTCTTAGCGCTAAGTGGGTAATAGTGGAAAAAAGAATATGTTCAAATATAAACTACAGAGAAGCATTGTATGAAACTTCTTTCTGTTCTGTGCATTCAACTAACAGAGTTGAACCTTACTTTTGATTGAGCCTTTCTGAAACACTCTTTCTGTAGAAACTGCAATTGGACATTCTGAGCGCTAAGAGGCCTATATTGGGAAAAATAATATCTTCAAATAAAAACTACACAGAAGCATTGTGTGAAACTTCTTTCTGATATGTTCATTAAGCTAACAGAGTTAAACCATATTTTGATTGCGCAGTTCTGAACACTCTTTCTGTAGATAATGCAAGTGGACATTCGGAGCGCTAAGAGGGTAATAGTGGAAAAAGGAATATATTCAAATATAAACTACACAGTAGCATTCTGTGAAAATTCTTCCTGATCTGTACAGTCAACTAACAGAGTTGAACCTTACTTTTGATTGAGCCGTTCTGAAACACTCTTTCTGTAGAAACTGCAATTGGACATGCTAAGCGCTAAGAGGTCTACATTTTGAAAAAGAATATCTTCAAATAAAAACTACACAGATGCATTCTGTGAAACTTATTTCTGATCTGTAAATTCAGTTAACAGAGATAAAACATATTTTTGATTGAGCAGTTATGAAACACTCTTTTTGTAGAAAATGCAAGTGGAGATTCGGAGCGCTAAGAGGGTAATAGTGGAAAAAGGAATGTCTTCAAATATAAACTAAACAGAATCATTCGGTGAAACTTCTTTCTGATCTGTGCATTCAGCTAACAGAGTTAAACCATACTTTTGATTGAGCAGATCTGAACACTCTTTCTGTAGAAAATGCAACTGGACATTTGGAGCGCTAAGAGCGTAGTAGTGGAAAAAGGAATATATTCAAATATAAACTACACAGAAGCATTCTGTGAAACTACTTTCTGATCTGAGCATTCAGCTAACAGAGTTAAACCATACTTTTGATTGAGCTGTTTTGAAACACTCTGTCTGTAGAAAATGCAACTGGACATTCGTAGCGCTAAGTGGGTAATAGTGGAAAAAAGATTATGTTCAAATATAAACTACACAGAAGCATTGTATGAAACTTCTTTCTGTTCTGTGCATTCAACTAACGGAGTTGAACCTTACTTTTGATTGAGCCGTTCTGAAACACTCTTTCTGTAGAAACTGCAATTGGACATTCTGAGCGCTAAGAGGCCTATATTGGGAAAAAGAATGTCTACAAATAAAAACTACACAGAAGAATTGTGTGAAACTTCTTTCTGTTCTGTTTGTTCAACTAAAAGAGTTGAACCTTAGTTTTGATTGTGCCGTTCTGAAACACTCTTTCTGTAGAAAATGCAAGTGGAGATTCGGAGCGCTAAGAGGGTAATAGTGGAAAAAGGAATGTCTCCAAATATAAACTACACAGAATCATTCGGTGAAACTTCTTTCTGATCTGTGCATTCAACTAACAGAGTTAAACCATACTTTTGATTGAGCAGATCTGAACTCTCTTTCTGTAGAAAATGCAACTGGACATTTGGAGCGCTAAGAGATTAGTAGTGGAAAAAGGAATATATTCAAATATAAACTACACAGAAGCATTCTGTGAAACTTCTTTCTGATCTGAGCATTCAGCTAACAGAGTTAAACCATACTTTTGATTGAGCAGTTTTGAAACACTCTGTCTGTAGAAAATGCAACTGGACATTCGTAGCGCTAAGTGGGTAATAGTGGAAAAAAGAATATGTTCAAATATAAACTACACAGAAGCATTGTATGAAACTTCTTTCTGGTCTGTGCATTCAACTAACAGAGTTGAACCTTACTTTTGATTGAGCCTTTCTGAAACACTCTTTCTGTAGAAACTGCAATTGGACATTCTGAGCGCTAAGAGGCCTATATTGGGAAAAATAATATCTTCAAATAAAAACTACACAAAAGCATTGTGTGAAACTTATTTCTGATATGTTCATTAAGCTAACAGAGTTAAACCATACTTTTGATTGCGCAGTTCTGAACACTCTTTCTGTAGAAAATGCAAGTGGATATTCGGAGCGCTAAGAGGGTAATAATGGAAAAAGGAATATATTCAAATATATACTACACAGTAGCATTCTGTGAAAATTCTTTCTGTTCTGTGCATTCAACTAACAGAGTTGAACCTTACTTTTGATTGAGCCGTTCTGAAACACTCTTTCTGTAGAAACTGCAATTGGACATGCTAAGCGCTAAGAGGCCTACATTTTGAAAAAGAATATCTTCAAATAAAAACTACACAGATGCATTCTGTGAAACTTATTTCTGATCTGTAAATTCAGTTAACAGAGATAAAACATATTTTTGATTGAGCAGTTATGAAACACTCTTTTTGTAGAAAATGCAAGTGGAGATTCGGAGCGCTAAGGGGGTAATAGTGGAAAAAGGAATGTCTTCAAATATAAACTACACAGAATCATTTGGTGAAACTTCTTTCTGATCTGTGCATTCAGCTAACAGAGTTAAACCATACTTTTGATTGAGCAGATCTGAACACTCTTTCTGTAGAAAATGCAACTGGACATTTCGAGCGCTAAGAGCGTAGTAGTGGAAAAAGGAATATATTCAAATATAAACTACACAGAAGCATTCTGTGAAACTTCTTTCTGATCTGAGCATTCAGCTAACAGAGTTAAACCATACTTTTGATTGAGCAGTTTTGAAACACTCTGTCTGTAGAAAATGCAACTGGACATTCGTAGCGCTAAGTGGGTAATAGTGGAAAAAAGAATATGTTCAAATATAAACTACACAGAAGTATTGTATGAAACTTCTTTCCGTTCTGTGCATTCAACTAACAGAGTTGAACCTTACTTTTGATTGAGCCGTTCTGAAACACTCTTTCTGTAGAAACTGCAATTGGACATTCTGAGCGCTAAGAGGCCTATATTGGGAAAAAGAATGTCTACAAATAAAAACTACACAGAAGAATTGTGTGAAACTTCTTTCTGTTCTGTTTGTTCAACTAAAAGAGTTGAACCTTAGTTTTGATTGAGCCGTTCTGAAACACTCTTTCTGTAGAAAATGCAAGTGGAGATTCGGAGCGCTAAGAGGGTAATAGTGGAAAAAGGATTGTCTCCAAATATAAACTACACAGAATCATTCTGTGAAACTTCTTTCTGATCTGTGCATTCAGCTAACAGAGTTAAAGCATACTTTTGATTGAGCAGATCTGAACTCTCTTTCTGTAGAAAATGCAACTGGACATTTGGAGCGCTAAGAGAGTAGTAGTGGAAAAAGTAATATATTCAAATATAAACTACACAGAAGCATTCTGTGAAACTTCTTTCTGTTCTGAGCATTCAGCAAACAGAGTTAAACCATACTTTTGATTGAGCAGTTTTGAAACACTCTGTCTGTAGAAAATGCAACTGGACATTCGTAGCGCTAAGTGGGTAATTGTGGAAAAAAGAATATGTTCAAATATAAACTACACAGAAGCAGTGTATGAAACTCCTTTCTGTTCTGTGCATTCAACTAACAGAGTTGAACCTTACTTTTGATTGAGCCTTTCTGAAACACTCTTTCTGTAGAAACTGCAATTGGACATTCTGAGCGCTAAGAGGCCTATATTGGGAAAAAAAATATCTTCAAATAAAAACTACTCAGAAGCTTTGTGTGAAACTTATTTCTGATATGTTCATTAAGCTAACAGAGTTAAACCATACTTTTGATTGCGCAGTTCTGAACACTCTTTCTGTAGAAAATGCAAGTGGACATTCGGAGCGCTAAGAGGGTAATAGTGGAAAAAGGAATATATTCAAATTTAAACTACACAGTAGCATTCTGTGAAAATTCTTTCTGTTCTGTGCATTCAACTAACAGATTTGAACCTTACTTTTGATTGAGCCGTTCTGAAACACTCTTTCTGTAGAAACTGCAATTGGACATGCTAAGCACTAAGAGGCCAACATTGGGAAAAACAATATCTTCAAATAAAAACTACACAGATACATTCTGTGAAACTTATTTCTGATCTGTAAATTCAGTTAACAGAGATAATACATATTTTTGATTGAGCAGTTATGAAACACTCTTTTTGTAGAAAATGCAAGTGGAGATTCGGAGCGCTAAGAGGGTAATAGTGGAAAAAGTAATGTCTTCAAATATAAACTACACAGTATCATTCGGTGAAACTTCTTTCTGATCTGTGCATTCAGCTAACAGAGTTAAACCATACTTTTGATTGAGGAGATCTGAACACTCTTTCTGTAGAAAATGCAACTGAACATTTGGAGCGCTAAGAGTGTAGTAGTGGAAAAAGGAATATATTCAAATATAAACTACACAGAAGCATTCTGTGAAACTTCTTTCTGATCTGAGCATTCAGCTAACAGAGTTAAACCATACTTTTGATTGAGCAGTTTTGAAACACTCTGTCTGTAGAAAATGCAACTGGACATTCGTAGCGCTAAGTGGGTAATAGTGGAAAAAAGAATATGTTCAAATATAAACTACACAGAAGCATTGTATGAAACTTCTTTCTGTTCTGTGCATTCAACTAACAGAGTTGAACCTTACTTTTGATTGAGCCGTTCTGAAACACTCTTTCTGTAGAAACTGCAATTGGACATTCTGAGCGCTAAGAGGCCTATATTGGGAAAAAGAATGTCTACAAATAAAAACTACACAGAAGAATTGTGTGAAACTTCTTTTTGTTCTGTTTGTTCAACTAAAAGAGTTGAACCTTAGTTTTGATTGAGCCGTTCTGAAACACTCTTTCTGTAGAAAATGCAAGTGGAGATTCGGAGCGCTAAGAGGGTAATAGTGGAAAAAGGAATGTCTCCAAATATAAACTACACAGAATCATTGTGTGAAACGTCTTTCTGATCTGTGCATTCA
Source organism: Symphalangus syndactylus (assembly GCF_028878055.3). Taxonomy (NCBI): domain Eukaryota; kingdom Metazoa; phylum Chordata; class Mammalia; order Primates; family Hylobatidae; genus Symphalangus; species Symphalangus syndactylus. The sequence continues at coordinate 3,367,836 of NC_072445.2, read as the reverse complement.
GCTAACAGATTTAAACCATGCTTTTGATTGAGCAGATCTGAACACTCTTTCTGTAGAAAATGCAACTGGACATTTGGAGCGCTAAGAGAGTAGTAGTGGAAAAAGGAATATATTCAAATATAAACTACACAGAAGCATTCTGTGAAACTTCTTTCTGATCTGAGCATTCAGCTAACAGAGTTAAACCATACTTTTGATTGTGCAGTTTTGAAACACTCGGTCTGTACAAAATGCAACTGGACATTCGTAGCGCTAAGTGGGTAATAGTGGAAAAAAGAATATGTTCAAATATAAACTACACAGAAGCATTGTATGAAACTTCTTTCTGTTCTGTGCATTCAACTAACAGAGTTGAACCTTACTTTTGATTGAGCCTTTCTGAAACACTCTTTCTGTAGAAACTGCAATTGGACATTCTGAGCGCTAAGAAGCCTGTATTGGGAAAAATAATATCTTCAAATAAAAACTACACAGAAGCATTGTGTAAAACTTATTTCTGATATGTTCATTAAGCTAACAGAGTTAAACCATACTTTTGATTGCGCAGTTCTGAACACTCTTTCTGTAGAAAATGCAAGTGGACATTCGGAGCGCTAAGAGGGTAATAGTGGAAAAAGGAATATATTCAAATATAAACTACACAGTAGCATTCTGTGAAAATTCTTTCTGTTCTGTGCATTCAACTAACAGAGTTGAACCTTACTTTTGATTGAGCCGTTCTGAAACACTCTTTCTGTAGAAACTGCAATTGGACATGCTAAGCGCTAAGAGGCCTACATTGGGAAAAAGAATATCTTCAAATAAAAACTACACAGATGCATTCTGTGAAACTTATTTCTGATCTGTAAATTCAGTTAACAGAGATAAAATATATTTTTGATTGAGCAGTTATGAAACACTCTTTTTGTAGAAAATGCAAGTGGAGATTCGGAGCGCTAAGAGGGTAATAGTGGAAAAAGGAATGTCTTCAAATATAAACTACACAGAATCATTCGGTGAAACTTCTTTCTGATCTGTGCATTCAGCTAACAGAGTTAAACCATACTTTTGATTGAGCTGATCTGAACACTCTTTCTGTAGAAAATGCAACTGGACATTTGGAGCGCTAAGAGCGTACTAGTGGAAAAAGGAATATATTCAAATATAAACTACACAGAAGCATTCTGTGAAACTTCTTTCTGATCTGAGCATTCAGTTAACAGAGTTAAACCATACTTTTGATTGAGCAGTTTTGAAACACTCTGTCTGTAGAAAATGCAACTTGACATTCGTAGCGCTAAGTGGGTAATAGTGGAAAAAAGAATATGTTCAAATATAAACTACACAGAAGCATTGTATGAAACTCCTTTCTGTTCTGTGCATTCAACTAACAGAGTTGAACCTTACTTTTTATTGAGCCGTTCTGAAACACTCTTTCTGTAGAAACTGCAATTGGACATTCTGAGCGCTAAGAGGCCTATATTGGGAAAAATAATATCTTCAAATAAAAACTACACAGAAGCATTGTGTGAAACTTATTTCTGATATGTTCATTAAGCTAACAGAGTTAAACCATACTTTTGATTGCGCAGTTCTGGACACTCTTTCTGTAGAAAATGCAAGTGGACATTCGGAGCGCTAAGAGGGTAATAGTGGAAAAAGGAATATATTCAAATATAAACTACACAGTAGCATTCTGTGAAAATCCTTTTTGTTCTGTGCATTCAACTAACAGAGTTGAACCTTACTTTTGATTGAGCCGTTCTGAAACACTCTTTCTGTAGAAACTGCAATTGGAAATGCTAAGCGCTAAGAGGCCTACATTGGGAAAAACAATATCTTCAAATAAAAACTACACAGATGCATTCTGTGAAACTTATTTCTGATCTGTAAATTCAGTTAACAGAGATAAAACATATTTTTGATTGAGCAGTTATGAAACACTCTTTTTGTAGAAAATGCAAGTGGAGATTCGGAGCGCTAAGAGGGTAATAGTGGAAAAAGGAATGTCTTCAAATATAAACTACACAGAATCATTCGGTGAAACTTCTTTCTGATCTGTGCATTCAGCTAACAGAGTTAAACCATACTTTTGATTGAGCTGATCTGAACACTCTTTCTGTAGAAAATGCAACTGGACATTTGGAGCGCTAAGAGCGTACTAGTGGAAAAAGGAATATATTCAAATATAAACTACACAGAAGCATTCTGTGAAATTTCTTTCTGATCTGAGCATTCAGTTAACAGAGTTAAACCATACTTTTGATTGAGCAGTTTTGAAACACTCTGTCTGTAGAAAATGCAACTGGACATTCGTAGCGCTAAGTGGGTAATAGTGGAAAAAAGAATATGTTCAAATATAAACTACACAGAAGCATTGTATGAAACTTCTTTCTGTTCTGTGCATTCAACTAACAGAGTTGAACCTTACTTTTGATTGAGCCGTTCTGAAACACTCTTTCTGTAGAAACTGCAATTGGACATTCTGAGCGCTAAGAGGCCTATATTCGGAAAAATAATATCTTCAAAAAAAACTACACAGAAGCATTGTGTGAAACTTATTTCTGATATGTTCATTAAGCTAACAGAGTTAAACCATACTTTTGATTGCGCAGTTCTGGACACTCTTTCTGTAGAAAATGCAAGTGGACATTCGGAGCGCAAAGAGGGTAACAGTGGAAAAAGGAATATATTCAAATATAAACTACACAGTAGCATTCTGTGAAAATTCTTTGTGTTCTGTGCATTCAACTAACAGAGTTGAACCTTACTTTTGATTGAGCCGTTCTGAAACACTCTTTCTGTAGAAACTGCAATTGGAAATGCTAAGCGCTAAGAGGCCTACATTGGGAAAAAGAATATCTTCAAATAAAAACTACACAGATGCATTCTGTGAAACTTATTTCTGATCTGTAAATTCAGTTAACAGAGATAAAACATATTTTTGATTGAGCAGTTATGAAACACTATTTTGTAGAAAATGCAAGTGGAGATTCGGAGCGCTAAGAGGGTAATAGTGGAAAAAGGAATGTCTTCAAATATAAACTACACAGAATCATTCGGTGAAACTTCTTTCTGATCTGTGCATTCAGCTAACAGAGTTAAACCATACTTTTGATTGAGGAGATCTGAACACTCTTTCTGTAGAAAATGCAACTGGACATTTGGAGCGCTAAGAGCGTAGTAGTGGAAAAAGGAATATATTCAAATATAAACTACACAGAAGCCTTCTGTGAAACTTCTTTCTGATCTGAGCATTCAGCTAACAGAGTTAAACCATACTTTTGATTGAGCAGTTTTGAAACACTCTGTCTGTAGAAAATGCAAATGGACATTCGTAGCGCTAAGTGGGTAATAGTGGAAAAAAGAATATGTTCAAATATAAACTACACAGAAGCATTGTATGAAACTTCTTTCTGTTCTGTGCATTCAACTAACAGAGTTGAACCTTACTTTTGATTGAGCCGTTCTGAAACACTCTTTCTGTAGGAACTGCAATTGGACATTCTGAGCGCTAAGAGGCCTATATTGGGAAAAAGAATGTCTACAAATAAAAACTACACAGAAGAATTGTGTGAAACTTCTTTCTGTTCTGTTTGTTCAACTAAAAGAGTTGAACCTTAGTTTTGATTGAGCCGTTCCGAAACACACTTTCTGTAGAAAATGCAAGTGGAGATTCGGAGCGCTAAGAGGGTAATAGTGGAAAAAGGAATGTCTCCAAATATAAACTACACAGAATCATTCTGTGAAACTTCTTTCTGATCTGTGCATTCAGCTAACAGAGTTAATCCATACTTTTGATTGAGCAGATCTGAACACTCTTTCTGTAGAAAATGCAACTGGACATTTGGAGCGCTAAGAGAGTAGTCGTGGAAAAAGGAATATATTCAAATATAAACTACACAGAAGCATTCTGTGAAACTTCTTTCTGATCTGAGCATTCAGCTAACAGAGTTAAACCATACTTTTGATTGAGCAGTTTTGAAACACTCTGTCTGTAGAAAATGCAACTGGACATTCGTAGCGCTAAGTGGGTAATAGTGGAAAAAAGAATATGTTCATATATAAACTACACAGAAGCATTGTATGAAACTTCTTTCTGTTCTGTGCATTCAACTAACAGAGTTGAACCTTACTTTTGATTGAGCCTTTCTGAAACACTCTTTCTGTAGAAACTGCAATTGGACATTCTGAGCGCTAAGAGGCCTATATTGGGAAAAATAATATCTTCAAATAAAAACTACACAGAAGCATTGTGTGAAACTTATTTCTGATATGTTCATTAAGCTAACAGAGTTAAACCATACTTTTGATTGCGCAGTTCTGAACACTCTTTCTGTAGAAAATGCAAGTGGACATTCGGAGCGCTAAGAGGGTAATAGTGGAAAAAGGACTATATTCAAATATAAACTACACAGTAGCATTCTGTGAAAATTCTTTCTGTTCTGTGCATTCAACTAACAGAGTTGAACCTTACTTTTGATTGAGCCGTTCTGAAACACTCTTTCTGTAGAAACAGCAATTGGACATGCTAAGCGCTAAGAGGCCTACATTGGGAAAAAGAATATCTTCAAATAAAAACTACACAGATGCATTCTGTGAAACTTATTTCTGATCTGTAAATTCAGTTAAGAGAGATAAAACATATTTTTGATTGAGCAGTTATGAAACATTCTTTTTGTAGAAAATGCAAGTGGAGATTCCGAGCGCTAAGAGGGTAATAGTGGAAAAAGGAATGTCTTCAAATATAAACTACACAGAATCATTCGGTGAAACTTCTTTCTGATCTGTGCATTCAGCTAACAGAGTTAAACCATACTTTTGATTGAGCAGATCTGAACACTCTTTCTGTAGAAAATGCAACTGGACATTTGGAGCGCTAAGAGCGTAGTAGTGGAAAAAGGAATATATTCAAATATAAACTACACAGAAGCATTCTGTGAAACTTCTTTGTGATCTGAGCATTCAGCTAACAGAGTTAAACCATACTTTTGATTGAGCAGTTTTGAAACACTCTGTCTGTAGAAAATGCAACTGGACATTCGTAGCGCTAAGTGGGTAATAGTGGAAAAAAGAATATGTTCAAATATAAACTACACAGAAGCATTGTATGAAACTTCTTTCTGTTCTGTGCATTCAACTAACAGAGTTGAACCTTACTTTTGATTGAGCCGATCTGAAACACTCTTTCTGTAGAAACTTCAATTGGACATTCTGAGCGCTAAGAGGCCTATATTGGGAAAAAGAATGTCTACAAATAAAAACTACACAGAAGAATTGTGTGAAACTTCTTTCTGTTCTGTTTGTTCAACTAAAAGAGTTGAACCTTAGTTTTGATTGAGCCGTTCTGAAACACTCTTTCTGTAGAAAATGCAAGTGGAGATTCGGAGCGCTAAGAGGTTAATAGTGGAAAAAGGAATGTCTCCAAATATAAACTACACAGAATCATTCTGTGAAACTTCTTTCTGATCTGTGCATTCAGCTAACAGAGTTAAACCATACTTTTGATTGAGCAGATCTGAACTCTCTTTCTGTAGAAAATGCAACTGGACATTTGGAGCGCTAAGAGAGTAGTAGTGGAAAAAGGAATATATTCAAATATAAACTACACAGAAGCATTCTGTGAAACTTCTTTCTGATCTGAGCATTCAGCTAACAGAGTTAAACCATACTTTTGATTGAGCAGTTTTGAAACACTCTGTCTGTAGAAAATGCAACTGGACATTCGTAGCACTAAGTGGGTAATAGTGGAAAAAAGAATATGTTCAAATATAAACTACACAGAAGCATTGTATGAAACTTCTTTCTGTTCTGTGCATTCAACTAACAGAGTTGAACCTTACTTTTGATTGAGCCTTTCTGAAACACTCTTTCTGTAGAAACTGCAATTGGACATTCTGAGCGCTAAGAGGCCTATATTGGGAAAAATAATATCTTCAAATAAAAACTACACAGAAGCATTGTGTGAAACTTATTTCTGATATGTTCATTAAGCTAACAGAGTTAAACCATACTTTTGATTGCGCAGTTCTGAACACTCTTTCTGTAGAAAATGCAAGTGGACATTCGGAGCGCTAAGAGGGTAATAGTGGAAAAAGGAATATATTCAAATATAAACTACACAGTAGCATTCTGTGAAAATTCTTTCTGTTCTGTGCATTCAACTAACAGAGTTGAACCTTACTTTTGATTGAGCCGTTCTGAAACACTCTTTCTGTAGAAACTGCAATTGGACATGCTAAGCGCTAAGAGGCCTACATTGGAAAAAGAATATCTTCAAATAAAAACTACACAGATGCATTCTGTGAAACTTATTTCTGATCTGTAAATTCAGTTAACAGAGATAAAACATATTTTTGATTGAGCAGTTATGAAACACTCTTTTTGTAGAAAATGCAAGTGGAGATTCAGAGCGCTAAGAGGGTAATAGTGGAAAAAGGAATGTCTTCAAATATAAACTACACAGAATCATTCGGTGAAACTTCTTTCTGATCTGTGCATTCAGCTAACAGAGTTAAACCATACTTTTGATTGAGCAGATCTGAACACTCTTTCTGTAGAAAATGCAACTGGACATTTCGAGCGCTAAGAGCGTAGTAGTGGAAAAAGGAATATATTCAAATATAAACTACACAGAAGCATTCTGTGAAACTTCTTTCTGTTCTGAGCATTCAGCTAACAGAGTTAAACCATACTTTTGATTGAGCAGTTTTGAAACACTCTGTCTGTAGAAAATGCAACTGGACATTCGTAGCGCTAAGTGGGTAATAGTGGAAAAAAGAATATGTTCAAATATGAACTACACAGAAGCATTGTATGAAACTTCTTTGTGTTCTGTGCATTCAACTAACAGAGTTGAACCTTACTTTTGATTGAGCCGTTCTGAAACACTCTTTCTGTAGAAACTGCAATTGGACATTCTGAGCGCTAAGAGGCCTATATTGGGAAAAAGAATGTCTACAAATAAAAACTACACAGAAGAATTGTGTGAAACTTCTTTCTGTTCTGTTTGTTCAACTAAAAGAGTTGAACCTTAGTTTTGATTGAGCCGTTCTGAAACACTCCTTCTGTTGAAAATGCAAGTGGAGATTCGGAGCGCTAAGAGGGTAATAGTGGAAAAAGGAATGTCTCCAAATATAAACTACACAGAATCATTCTGTGAAACTTCTTTCTGATCTGTGCATTCAGCTAACAGAGTTAAACCATACTTTTGATTGAGCAGATCTGAACTCTCTTTCTGTAGAAAATGCAACTGGACATTTGGAGCGCTAAGAGAGTAGTCGTGGAAAAAGGAATATATTCAAATATAAACTACACAGAAGCATTCTGTGAAACTTCTTTCTGATCTGAGCATTCAGCTAACAGAGTTAAACCATACTTTTGATTGAGCAGTTTTGAAACACTCTGTCTGTAGAAAATGCAACTGGACATTCGTAGCGCTAAGTGGGTAATAGTGGAAAAAAGAGTATGTTCAAAGATAAACTGCACAGAAGCATTGTATGAAACTTCTTTCTGTTCTGTGCATTCAACTAACAGAGTTGAACCTTACTTTTGATTGAGCCTTTCTGAAACACTCTTTCTGTAGAAACTGCAATTGGACATTCTGAGCGCTAAGAGGCCTATATTGGGAAAAATAATATCTTCAAATAAAAACTACACAGAAGCATTGTGTGAAACTTATTTCTGATATGTTCATTAAGCTAACAGAGTTAAACCATACTTTTGATTGCGCAGTTCTGAACACTCTTTCTGTAGAAAATGCAAGTGGACATTCGGAGCGCTAAGAGGGTAATAGTGGAAAAAGGAATATATTCAAATATAAACTACACAGTAGCATTCTGTGAAAACACTTTCTGTTCTGTGCATTCAGCTAACAGAGTTGAAGCTTACTTTTGATTGAGCCGTTCTGAAACACTCTTTCTGTAGAAACTGCAATTGGACATGCTAAGCGCTAAGAGGCCTACATTGGGAAAAAGAATATCTTCAAATAAAAACTACACAGATGCATTCTGTGAAACTTATTTCTGATCTGTAAATTCAGTTAACAGAGATAAAACATATTTTTGATTGAGCAGTTATGAAACACTCTTTTTGTAGAAAATGCAAGTGGAGATTCGGAGCGCTAAGAGGGTAATAGTGGAAAAAGTAATGTCTTCAAATATAAACTACACAGAATCATTCGGTGAAACTTCTTTCTGATCTGTGCATTCAGCTAACAGAGTTAAACCATACTTTTGATTGAGCAGATCTGAACACTCTTTCTGTAGAAAATGCAACTGGACATTTGGAGCGCTAAGGGCGTAGTAGTGGAAAAAGGAATATATTCAAATATAAACTACACAGAAGAATTCTGTGAAACTTCTTTCTGATCTGAGCATTCAGCTAACAGAGTTAAACCATACATTTGATTGAGCAGTTTTGAAACACTCTGTCTGTAGAAAATGCAACTGGACATTCGTAGCGCTAAGTGGGTAATAGTGGAAAAAAGAATATGTTCAAATATAAACTACACAGAAGCATTGTATGAAACTTCTTTCTGTTCTGTGCATTCAACTAACAGAGTTGAACCTTACTTTTGATTGAGCCAATCTGAAACACTCTTTCTGTAGAAACTGCAATTGGACATTCTGAGCGCTAAGAGGCCTATATTGGGAAAAAGAATGTCTACAAATAAAAACTACACAGAAGAATTGTGTGAAACTTCTTTCTGTTCTGTTTGTTCAACTAAAAGAGTTGAACCTTAGTTTTGATTGAGCCGTTCTGAAACACTCTTTCTGTAGAAAATGCAAGTGGAGATTCGGAGCGCTAAGAGGTTAATAGTGGAAAAAGGAATGTCTCCAAATATAAACTACACAGAATCATTCTGTGAAACTTCTTTCTGATCTGTGCATTCAGCTAACAGAGTTAAACCATACTTTTGATTGAGCAGATCTGAACTCTCTTTCTGTAGAAAATGCAACTGGACATTTGGAGCGCTAAGAGAGTAGTAGTGGAAAAAGGAATATATTCAAATATAAACTACACAGAAGCATTCTGTGAAACTTCTTTCTGATCTGAGCATTCAGCTAACAGAGTTAAACCATACTTTTGATTGAGCAGTTTTGAAACACTCTGTCTGTAGTAAATGCAACTGGACATTCGTAGCGCTAAGTGGGTAATAGTGGAAAAAAGAATATGTTCAAATATGAACTACACAGAAGCATTGTATGAAACTTCTTTGTGTTCTGTGCATTCAACTAACAGAGTTGAACCTTACTTTTGATTGAGCCGTTCTGAAACACTCTTTCTGTAGAAACTGCAATTGGACATTCTGAGCGCTAAGAGGCCTATATTGGGAAAAAAATGTCTACAAATAATAACTACACAGAAGAATTGTGTGAAACTTCTTTCTGTTCTGTTTGTTCAACTAAAAGAGTTGAACCTTAGTTTTGATTGAGCCGTTCTGAAACACTCTTTCTGTAGAAAATGCAAGTGGAGATTCGGAGCGCTAAGAGGGTAATAGTGGAAAAAGGAATGTCTCCAAATATAAACTACACAGAATCATTCTGTGAAACTTCTTTCTGATCTGTGCATTCAGCTAACAGAGTTAAACCATACTTTTGATTGAGCAGATCTGAACTCTCTTTCTGTAGAAAATGCAACTGGACATTTGGAGCGCTAAGAGATTAGTAGTGGAAAAAGGAATATATTCAAATATAAACTACACAGAAGCATTCTGTGAAACTTCTTTCTGATCTGAGCATTCAGCTAACAGAGTTAAACCATACATTTGATTGAGCAGTTTTGAAACACTCTGTCTGTAGAAAATGCAACTGGACATTCGTAGCGCTAAGTGGGTAATAGTGGAAAAAAGAGTATGTTCAAATATAAACTACACAGAAGCATTGTATGAAACTTCTTTCTGTTCTGTGCATTCAACTAACAGAGTTGAACCTTACTTTTGATTGAGCCTTTCTGAAACACTCTTTCTGTAGAAACTGCAATTGGACATTCTGAGCGCTAAGAGGCCTATATTGGGAAAAATAATATCTTCAAATAAAAACTACACAGAAGCATTGTGTGAAACTTATTTCTGATATGTTCATTAAGCTAACAGAGTTAAACCATACTTTTGATTGCGCAGTTCTGAACACTCTTTCTGTAGAAAATGCAAGTGGACATTCGGAGCGCTAAGAGGGTAATAGTGGAAAAAGGAATATATTCAAATATAAACTACACAGTAGCATTCTGTGAAAACCCTTTCTGTTCTGTGCATTCAGCTAACAGAGTTGAACCTTACTTTTGATTGAGCCGTTCTGAAACACTCTTTCTGTAGAAACTGCAATTGGACATGCTAAGCGCTAAGAGGCCTACATTGGGAAAAAGAATATCTTCAAATAAAAACTACACAGATGCATTCTGTGAAACTTATTTCTGATCTGTAAATTCAGTTAACAGAGATAAAACATATTTTTGATTGAGCAGTTATGAAACACTCTTTTTGTAGAAAATGCAAGTGGAGATTCGGAGCGCTAAGTGGGTAATAGTGGAAAAAGGAATGTCTTCAAATATAAACTACACAGAATCATTCGGTGAAACTTCTTTCTGATCTGTGCATTCAGCTAACAGAGTTAAACCATACTTTTGATTGAGCAGATCTGAACACTCTTTCTGTAGAAAATGCAACTGGACATTTGGAGCGCTAAGAGCGTAGTAGTGGAAAAAGGAATATATTCAAATGTAAACTACACAGAAGAATTCTGTGAAACTTCTTTCTGATCTGAGCATTCAGCTAACAGAGTTAAACCATACTTTTGATTGAGCAGTTTTGAAACACTCTGTCTGTAGAAAATGCAACTGGACATTCGTAGCGCTAAGTGGGTAATAGTGGAAAAAAGAATATGTTCAAATATGAACTACACAGAAGCATTGTATGAAACTTCTTTGTGTTCTGTGCATTCAACTAACAGAGTTGAACCTTACTTTTGATTGAGCCGTTCTGAAACACTCTTTCTGTAGAAACTGCAATTGGACATTCTGAGCGCTAAGAGGCCTATATTGGGAAAAAGAATGTCTACAAATAAAAACTACACAGAAGAATTGTGTGAAACTTCTTTCTGTTCTGTTTGTTCAACTAAAAGAGTTGAACCTTAGTTTTGATTGAGCCGTTCTGAAACACTCCTTCTGTTGAAAATGCAAGTGGAGATTCGGAGCGCTAAGAGGGTAATAGTGGAAAAAGGAATGTCTCCAAATATAAACTACACAGAATCATTCTGTGAAACTTCTTTCTGATCTGTGCATTCAGCTAACAGAGTTAAACCATACTTTTGATTGAGCAGATCTGAACTCTCTTTCTGTAGAAAATGCAACTGGACATTTGGAGCGCTAAGAAAGTAGTCGTGGAAAAAGGAATATATTCAAATATAAACTACACAGAAGCATTCTGTGAAACTTCTTTCTGATCTGAGCATTCAGCTAACAGAGTTAAACCATACTTTTGATTGAGCAGTTTTGAAACACTCTGTCTGTAGAAAATGCAACTGGACATTCGTAGCGCTAAGTGGGTAATAGTGGAAAAAAGAGTATGTTCAAAGATAAACTGCACAGAAGCATTGTATGAAACTTCTTTCTGTTCTGTGCATTCAACTAACAGAGTTGAACCTTACTTTTGATTGAGCCTTTCTGAAACACTCTTTCTGTAGAAACTGCAATTGGACATTCTGAGCGCTAAGAGGCCTATATTGGGAAAAATAATATCTTCAAATAAAAACTACACAGAAGCATTGTGTGAAACTTATTTCTGATATGTTCATTAAGCTAACAGAGTTAAACCATACTTTTGATTGCGCAGTTCTGAACACTCTTTCTGTAGAAAATGCAAGTGGACATTCGGAGCGCTAAGAGGGTAATAGTGGAAAAAGGAATATATTCAAATATAAACTACACAGTAGCATTCTGTGAAAACTCTTTCTGTTCTGTGCATTCAGCTAACAGAGTTGAAGCTTACTTTTGATTGAGCCGTTCTGAAACACTCTTTCTGTAGAAACTGCAATTGGACATGCTAAGCGCTAAGAGGCCTACATTGGGAAAAAGAATATCTTCAAATAAAAACTACACAGATGCATTCTGTGAAACTTATTTCTGATCTGTAAATTCAGTTAACAGAGATAAAACATATTTTTGATTGAGCAGTTATGAAACACTCTTTTTGTAGAAAATGCAAGTGGAGATTCGGAGCGCTAAGAGGGTAATAGTGGAAAAAGTAATGTCTTCAAATATAAACTACACAGAATCATTCGGTGAAACTTCTTTCTGATCTGTGCATTCAGCTAACAGAGTTAAACCATACTTTTGATTGAGCAGATCTGAACACTCTTTCTGTAGAAAATGCAACTGGACATTTGGAGCGCTAAGGGCGTAGTAGTGGAAAAAGGAATATATTCAAATATAAACTACACAGAAGAATTCTGTGAAACTTCTTTCTGATCTGAGCATTCAGCTAACAGAGTTAAACCATACATTTGATTGAGCAGTTTTGAAACACTCTGTCTGTAGAAAATGCAACTGGACATTCGTAGCGCTAAGTGGGTAATAGTGGAAAAAAGAATATGTTCAAATATAAACTACACAGAAGCATTGTATGAAACTTCTTTCTGTTCTGTGCATTCAACTAACAGAGTTGAACCTTACTTTTGATTGAGCCAATCTGAAACACTCTTTCTGTAGAAACTGCAATTGGACATTCTGAGCGCTAAGAGGCCTATATTGGGAAAAAGAATGTCTACAAATAAAAACTACACAGAAGAATTGTGTGAAACTTCTTTCTGTTCTGTTTGTTCAACTAAAAGAGTTGAACCTTAGTTTTGATTGAGCCGTTCTGAAACACTCTTTCTGTAGAAAATGCAAGTGGAGATTCGGAGCGCTAAGAGGTTAATAGTGGAAAAAGGAATGTCTCCAAATATAAACTACACAGAATCATTCTGTGAAACTTCTTTCTGATCTGTGCATTCAGCTAACAGAGTTAAACCATACTTTTGATTGAGCAGATCTGAACTCTCTTTCTGTAGAAAATGCAACTGGACATTTGGAGCGCTAAGAGAGTAGTAGTGGAAAAAGGAATATATTCAAATATAAACTACACAGAAGCATTCTGTGAAACTTCTTTCTGATCTGAGCATTCAGCTAACAGAGTTAAACCATACTTTTGATTGAGCAGTTTTGAAACACTCTGTCTGTAGTAAATGCAACTGGACATTCGTAGCGCTAAGTGGGTAATAGTGGAAAAAAGAATATGTTCAAATATGAACTACACAGAAGCATTGTATGAAACTTCTTTGTGTTCTGTGCATTCAACTAACAGAGTTGAACCTTACTTTTGATTGAGCCGTTCTGAAACACTCTTTCTGTAGAAACTGCAATTGGACATTCTGAGCGCTAAGAGGCCTATATTGGGAAAAAGAATGTCTACAAATAATAACTACACAGAAGAATTGTGTGAAACTTCTTTCTGTTCTCTTTGTTCAACTAAAAGAGTTGAACCTTAGTTTTGATTGAGCCGTTCTGAAACACTCTTTCTGTAGAAAATGCAAGTGGAGATTCGGAGCGCTAAGAGGGTAATAGTGGAAAAAGGAATGTCTCCAAATATAAACTACACAGAATCATTCTGTGAAACTTCTTTCTGATCTGTGCATTCAGCTAACAGAGTTAAACCATACTTTTGATTGAGCAGATCTGAACTCTCTTTCTGTAGAAAATGCAACTGGACATTTGGAGCGCTAAGAGAGTAGTAGTGGAAAAAGGAATATATTCAAATATAAACTACACAGAAGCATTCTGTGAAACTTCTTTCTGATCTGAGCATTCAGCTAACAGAGTTAAACCATACATTTGATTGAGCAGTTTTGAAACACTCTGTCTGTAGAAAATGCAACTGGACATTCGTAGCGCTAAGTGGGTAATAGTGGAAAAAAGAGTATGTTCAAATATAAACTACACAGAAGCATTGTATGAAACTTCTTTCTGTTCTGTGCATTCAACTAACAGAGTTGAACCTTACTTTTGATTGAGCCTTTCTGAAACACTCTTTCTGTAGAAACTGCAATTGGACATTCTGAGCGCTAAGAGGCCTATATTGGGAAAAATAATATCTTCAAATAAAAACTACACAGAAGCATTGTGTGAAACTTATTTCTGATATGTTCATTAAGCTAACAGAGTTAAACCATACTTTTGATTGCGCAGTTCTGAACACTCTTTCTGTAGAAAATGCAAGTGGACATTCGGAGCGCTAAGAGGGTAATAGTGGAAAAAGGAATATATTCAAATATAAACTACACAGTAGCATTCTGTGAAAACCCTTTCTGTTCTGTGCATTCAGCTAACAGAGTTGAACCTTACTTTTGATTGAGCCGTTCTGAAACACTCTTTCTGTAGAAACTGCAATTGGACATGCTAAGCGCTAAGAGGCCTACATTGGGAAAAAGAATATCTTCAAATAAAAACTACACAGATGCATTCTGTGAAACTTATTTCTGATCTGTAAATTCAGTTAACAGAGATAAAACATATTTTTGATTGAGCAGTTATGAAACACTCTTTTTGTAGAAAATGCAAGTGGAGATTCGGAGCGCTAAGTGGGTAATAGTGGAAAAAGGAATGTCTTCAAATATAAACTACACAGAATCATTCGGTGAAACTTCTTTCTGATCTGTGCATTCAGCTAACAGAGTTAAACCATACTTTTGATTGAGCAGATCTGAACACTCTTTCTGTAGAAAATGCAACTGGACATTTGGAGCGCTAAGAGCGTAGTAGTGGAAAAAGGAATATATTCAAATGTAAACTACACAGAAGAATTCTGTGAAAGTTCTTTCTGATCTGAGCATTCAGCTAACAGAGTTAAACCATAGTTTTGATTGAGCAGTTTTGAAACACTCTGTAGAAAATGCAACTGGACATTCGTAGCGCTAAGTGGGTAATAGTGGAAAAAAGAATATGTTCAAATATAAACTACACAGAAGCATTGTATGAAACTTCTTTCTGTTCTGTGCATTCAACTAACAGAGTTGAACCTTACTTTTGATTGAGCCGATCTGAAACACTCTTTCTGTAGAAACTGCAATTGGACATTCTGAGCGCTAAGAGGCCTATATTGGGAAAAAGAATGTCCACAAATAAAAACTACACAGAAGAATTGTGTGAAACTTCTTTCTGTTCTGTTTGTTCAACTAAAAGAGTTGAACCTTAGTTTTGATTGAGCCGTTCTGAAACACTCTTTCTGTAGAAAATGCAGGTGGAGATTCGGAGCGCTAAGAGGTTAATAGTGGAAAAAGGAATGTCTCCAAATATAAACTACACAGAATCATTCTGTGAAACTTCTTTCTGATCTGTGCATTCAGCTAACAGAGTTAAACCATAGTTTTGATTGAGCAGATCTGAACTCTCTTTCTGTAGAAAATGCAACTGGACATTTGGAGCGCTAAGAGAGTAGTAGTGGAAAAAGGAATATATTCAAATATAAACTACACAGAAGCATTCTGTGAAACTTCTTTCTGATCTGAGCATTCAGCTAACAGAGTTAAACCATACATTTGATTGAGCAGTTTTGAAACACTCTGTCTGTAGAAAATGCAACTGGACATTCGTAGCGCTAAGTGGGTAATAGTGGAAAAAAGAATATGTTCAAAGATAAACTACACAGAAGCATTGTATGAAACTTCTTTCTGTTCTGTGCATTCAACTAACAGAGTTGAACCTTACTTTTGATTGAGCCTTTCTGAATCACTCTTTCTGTAGAAACTGCAATTGGACATTCTGAGCGCTAAGAGGCCTATATTGGGAAAAATAATATCTTCAAATAAAAACTACACAGAAGCATTGTGTGAAACTTATTTCTGATATGTTCATTAAGCTAACAGAGTTAAACCATACTTTCGATTGCGCAGTTCTGAACACTCTTTCTGTAGAAAATGCAAGTGGACATTCGGAGCGCTAACAGGGTAATAGTGGAAAAAGGAATATATTCAAATATAAACTACACAGTAGCATTCTGTGAAAACTCTTTCTGTTCTGTGCATTCAGCTAACAGAGTTCAACCTTACTTTTGATTGAGCCGTTCTGAAACACTCTTTCTGTAGAAACTGCAATTGGACATGCTAAGCGCTAAGAGGCCTACATTGGGAAAAAGAATATCTTCAAATAAAAACTACACAGATGCATTCTGTGAAACTTATTTCTGATCTGTAAATTCAGTTAACAGAGATAAAACATATTTTTGATTGAGCAGTTATGAAACACTCTTTTTGTAGAAAATGCAAGTGGAGATTCGGAGCGCTAAGAGGGTAATAGTGGAAAAAGGAATGTCTTCAAATATAAACTACACAGAATCATTCGGTGAAACTTCTTTCTGATCTGTGCATTCAGCTAACAGAGTTAAACCATACTTTTGATTGAGCAGATCTGAACACTCTTTCTGTAGAAAATGCAACTGGACATTTCGAGCGCTAAGAGCGTAGTAGTGGAAAAAGGAATATATTCAAATATAAACTACACAGAAGCATTCTGTGAAACTTCTTTCTGATCTGAGCATTCAGCTAACAGAGTTAAACCATACTTTTGATTGAGCAGTTTTGAAACACTCTGTCTGTAGTAAATGCAACTGGACATTCGTAGCGCTAAGTGGGTAATAGTGGAAAAAAAATATGTTCAAATATGAACTACACAGAAGCATTGTATGAAACTTCTTTGTGTTCTGTGCATTCAACTAACAGGGTTGAACCTTACTTTTGATTGAGCCGTTCTGAAACACGCTTTCTGTAGAAACTGCAATTGGACATTCTGAGCGCTAAGAGGCCTATATTGGGAAAAAGAATGTCTACAAATAATAACTACACAGAAGAATTGTGTGAAACTTCTTTCTGTTCTGTTTGTTCAACTAAAAGAGTTGAACCTTAGTTTTGATTGAGCCGTTCTGAAACACTCTTTCTGTAGAAAATGCAAGTGGAGATTCGGAGCGCTAAGAGGGTAATAGTGGAAAAAGGAATGTCTCCAAATATAAACTACACAGAATCATTCTGTGAAACTTCTTTCTGATCTGTGCATTCAGCTAAGAGAGTTAAACCATACTTTTGATTGAGCAGATCTGAACTCTCTTTCTGTAGAAAATGCAACTGGACATTTGGAGCGCTAAGAGAGTAGTAGTGGAAAAAGGAATATATTCAAATATAAACTACACAGAAGCATTCTGTGAAACTTCTTTCTGATCTGAGCATTCAGCTAACAGAGTTAAACCATACATTTGATTGAGCAGTTTTGAAACACTCTGTCTGTAGAAAATGCAACTGGACATTCGTAGCGCTAAGTGGGTAATAGTGGAAAAAAGAGTATGTTCAAATATAAACTACACAGAAGCATTGTATGAAACTTCTTTCTGTTCTGTGCATTCAACTAACAGAGTTGAACCTTACTTTTGATTGAGCCTTTCTGAAACACTCTTTCTGTAGAAACTGCAATTGGACATTCTGAGCGCTAAGAGGCCTATATTGGGAAAAATAATATCTTCAAATAAAAACTACACAGAAGCATTGTGTGAAACTTATTTCTGATATGTTCATTAAGCTAACAGAGTTAAACCATACTTTTGATTGCGCAGTTCTGAACACTCTTTCTGTAGAAAATGCAAGTGGACATTCGGAGCGCTAAGAGGGTAATAGTGGAAAAAGGAATATATTCAAATATAAACTACACAGTAGCATTCTGTGAAAACCCTTTCTGTTCTGTGCATTCAGCTAACAGAGTTGAACCTTACTTTTGATTGAGCCGTTCTGAAACACTCTTTCTGTAGAAACTGCAATTGGACATGCTAAGCGCTAAGAGGCCTACATTGGGAAAAAGAATATCTTCAAATAAAAACTACACAGATGCATTCTGTGAAACTTATTTCTGATCTGTAAATTCAGTTAACAGAGATAAAACATATTTTTGATTGAGCAGTTATGAAACACTCTTTTTGTAGAAAATGCAAGTGGAGATTCGGAGCGCTAAGTGGGTAATAGTGGAAAAAGGAATGTCTTCAAATATAAACTACACAGAATCATTCGGTGAAACTTCTTTCTGATCTGTGCATTCAGCTAACAGAGTTAAACCATACTTTTGATTGAGCAGATCTGAACACTCTTTCTGTAGAAAATGCAACTGGACATTTGGAGCGCTAAGAGCGTAGTAGTGGAAAAAGGAATATATTCAAATGTAAACTACACAGAAAAATTCTGTGAAACTTCTTTCTGATCTGAGCATTCAGCTAACAGAGTTAAACCATAGTTTTGATTGAGCAGTTTTGAAACACTCTGTCTGTAGAAAATGCAACTGGACATTCGTAGCGCTAAGTGGGTAATAGTGGAAAAAAGAATATGTTCAAATATAAACTACACAGAAGCATTGTATGAAACTTCTTTCTGTTCTGTGCATTCAACTAACAGAGTTGAACCTTACTTTTGATTGAGCCGATCTGAAACACTCTTTCTGTAGAAACTGCAATTGGACATTCTGAGCGCTAAGAGGCCTATATTGGGAAAAAGAATGTCTACAAATAAAAACTACACAGAAGAATTGTGTGAAACTTCTTTCTGTTCTGTTTGTTCAACTAAAAGAGTTGAACCTTAGTTTTGATCGAGCCGTTCTGAAACACTCTTTCTGTAGAAAATGCAAGTGGAGATTCGGAGCGCTAAGAGGTTAATAGTGGAAAAAGGAATGTCTCCAAATATAAACTACACAGAATCATTCTGTGAAACTTCTTTCTGATCTGTGCATTCAGCTAACAGAGTTAAACCATACTTTTGATTGAGCAGATCTGAACTCTCTTTCTGTAGAAAATGCAACTGGACATTTGGAGCGCTAAGAGAGTAGTAGTGGAAAAAGGAATATATTCAAATATAAACTACACAGAAGCATTCTGTGAAACTTCTTTCTGATCTGAGCATTCAGCTAACAGAGTTAAACCATACATTTGATTGAGCAGTTTTGAAACACTCTGTCTGTAGAAAATGCAACTGGACATTCGTAGCGCTAAGTGGGTAATAGTGGAAAAAAGAATATGTTCAAAGATAAACTACACAGAAGCATTGTATGAAACTTCTTTCTGTTCTGTGCATTCAACTAACAGAGTTGAACCTTACTTTTGATTGAGCCTTTCTGAAACACTCTTTCTGTAGAAACTGCAATTGGACATTCTGAGCGCTAAGAGGCCTATATTGGGAAAAATAATATCTTCAAATAAAAACTACACAGAAGCATTGTGTGAAACTTATTTCTGATATGTTCATTAAGCTAACAGAGTTAAACCATACTTTTGATTGCGCAGTTCTGAACACTCTTTCTGTAGAAAATGCAAGTGGACATTCGGAGCGCTAACAGGGTAATAGTGGAAAAAGGAATATATTCAAATATAAACTACACAGTAGCATTCTGTGAAAACTCTTTCTGTTCTGTGCATTCAGCTAACAGAGTTGAACCTTACTTTTGATTGAGCCGTTCTGAAACACTCTTTCTGTAGAAACTGCAATTGGACATGCTAAGCGCTAAGAGGCCTACATTGGGAAAAAGAATATCTTCAAATAAAAACTACACAGATGCATTCTGTGAAACTTATTTCTGATCTGTAAATTCAGTTAACAGAGATAAAACATATTTTTGATTGAGCAGTTATGAAACACTCTTTTTGTAGAAAATGCAAGTGGAGATTCGGAGCGCTAAGAGGGTAATAGTGGAAAAAGGAATGTCTTCAAATATAAACTACACAGAATCATTCGGTGAAACTTCTTTCTGATCTGTGCATTCAGCTAACAGAGTTAAACCATACTTTTGATTGAGCAGATCTGAACACTCTTTCTGTAGAAAATGCAACTGGACATTTGGAGCGCTAAGAGATTAGTAGTGGAAAAAGGAATATATTCAAATATAAACTACACAGAAGCATTCTGTGAAACTTCTTTCTGATCTGAGCATTCAGCTAACAGAGTTAAACCATACTTTTGATTGAGCAGTTTTGAAACACTCTGTCTGTAGAAAATGCAACTGGACATTCGTAGCGCTAAGAGGGTAATAGTGGAAAAAAGAATATGTTCAAATATAAACTACACAGAAGCATTGTATGAAACTTCTTTGTGTTCTGTGCATTCAACTAACAGAGTTGAACCTTACTTTTGATTGAGCCGTTCTGAAACACTCTTTCTGTAGAAACTGCAATTGGACATTCTGAGCGCTAAGAAGCCTATATTGGGAAAAAGAATGTCTACAAATAAAAACTACACAGAAGAATTGTGTGAAACTTCTTTCTGTTCTGTTTGTTCAACTAAAAGAGTTGAACCTTAGTTTTGATTGAGCCGTTCTGAAACACTCTTTCTGTAGAAAATGCAAGTGGAGATTCGGAGCGCTAAGAGGGTAATAGTTGAAAAAGGAATGTCTCCAAATACAAACTACACAGTATCATTCTGTGAAACTTCTTTCTGATCTGTGCATTCAGCTAACAGAGTTAAAACATACTTTTGATTGAGCAGATCTGAACTCTCTTTCTGTAGAAAATGCAACTGGACATTTGGAGCGCTAAGAGAGTAGTAGTGGAAAAAGGAATATATTCAAATATAAACTACACAGAAGCATTCTGTGAAACTTCTTTCTGATCTGAGCATTCAGCTAACAGAGTTAAACCATACATTTGATTGAGCAGTTTTGAAACACTCTGTCTGTAGAAAATGCAACTGGACATTCGTAGCGCTAAGTGGGTAATAGTGGAAAAAAGAATATGTTCAAATATAAACTACACAGAAGCATTGTATGAAACTTCTTTCTGTTCTGTGCATTCAACTAACAGAGTTGAACCTTACTTTTGATTGAGCCTTTCTGAAACACTCTTTCTGTAGAGACTGCAATTGGACATTCTGAGCGCTAAGAGGCCTATATTGGGAAAAATAATATCTTCAAATAAAAACTACACAGAAGCATTGTGTGAAACTTATTTCTGATATGTTCATTAAGCTAACAGAGTTAAATCATACTTTTGATTGCGCAGTTCTGAACACTCTTTCTGTAGAAAATGCAAGTGGACATTCGGAGCGCTAACAGGGGAATAGTGGAAAAAGGAATATATTCAAATATAAACTACACAGTAGCATTCTGTGAAAACTCTTTCTGTTCTGTGCATTCAGCTAACAGAGTTGAACCTTACTTTTGATTGAGCCGTTCTGAAACACTCTTTCTGTAGAAACTGCAATTGGACATGCTAAGCGCTAAGAGGCCTACATTGGGAAAAAGAATATCTTCAAATAAAAACTACACAGATGCATTCTGTGAAACTTATTTCTGATCTGTAAATTCAGTTAACAGAGATAAAACATATTTTTGATTGAGCAGTTATGAAACACTCTTTTTGTAGAAAATGCAAGTGGAGATTCGGAGCGCTAAGAGGGTAATAGTGGAAAAAGGAATGTCTTCAAATATAAACTACACAGAATCATTCGGTGAAACTTCTTTCTGATCTGTGCATTCAGCTAACAGAGTTAAACCATACTTTGATTGAGCAGATCTGAACACTCTTTCTGTAGAAAATGCAACTGGACATTTGGAGCGCTAAGAGCGTAGTAGTGGAAAAAGGAATATATTCAAATATAAACTACACAGAAGCATTCTGTGAAACTTCTTTCTGATCTGAGCATTCAGCTAACAGAGTTAAACCATACTTTTGATTGAGCAGTTTTGAAACACTCTGTCTGTAGAAAATGCAACTGGACATTCGTAGCGCTAAGTGGGTAATAGAGGAAAAAAGAATATGTTCAAATATAAACTACACAGAAGCATTGTATGAAACTTCTTTCTGTTCTGTGCATTCAACTAACAGAGTTGAACCTTACTTTTGATTGAGCCGATCTGAAACACTCTTTTGTAGAAACTGCAATTGGACATTCTGAGCGCTAAGAGGCCTATATTGGGAAAAAGAATGTCTACAAATAAAAACTACACAGAAGAATTGTGTGAAACTTCTTTCTGTTCTGTTTGTTCAACTAAAAGAGTTGAACCTTAGTTTTGATTGAGCCGTTCTGAAACACTCTTTCTGTAGAAAATGCAAGTGGAGATTCGGAGCGCTAAGAGGGTAATAGTGGAAAAAGGAATGTCTCCAAATATAAACTACACAGAATCATTCTGTGAAACTTCTTTCTGATCTGTGCATTCAGCTAACAGAGTTAAACCATACCTTTGAGCAGATCTGAACACTCTTTCTGTAGAAAATGCAACTGGACATTTGGAGCGCTAAGAGATTAGTAGTGGAAAAAGGAATATATTCAAATATAAACTACACAGAAGCATTCTGTGAAACTTCTTTCTGATCTGAGCATTCAGCTAACAGAGTTAAACCATACATTTGATTGAGCAGTTTTGAAACACTCTGTCTGTAGAAAATGCAACTGGACATTCGTAGCGCTAAGTGGGTAATAGTGGAAAAAAGAGTATGTTCAAATATAAACTACACAGAAGCATTGTATGAAACTTCTTTCTGTTCTGTGCATTCAACTAACAGAGTTGAACCTTACTTTTGATTGAGCCTTTCTGAAACACTCTTTCTGTAGAAACTGCAATTGGACATTCTGAGCGCTAAGAGGCCTATATTGGGAAAAATAATATCTTCAAATAAAAACTACACAGAAGCATTGTGTGAAACTTATTTCTGATATGTTCATTAAGCTAACAGAGTTAAACCATACTTTTGATTGCGCAGTTCTGAACACTCTTTCTGTAGAAAATGCAAGTGGACATTCGGAGCGCTAAGAGGGTAATAGTGGAAAAAGGAATATATTCAAATATAAACTACACAGTAGCATTCTGTGAAAACCCTTTCTGTTCTGTGCATTCAGCTAACAGAGTTGAACCTTACTTTTGATTGAGCCGTTCTGAAACACTCTTTCTGTAGAAACTGCAATTGGACATGCTAAGCGCTAAGAGGCCTACATTGGGAAAAAGAATATCTTCAAATAAAAACTACACAGATGCATTCTGTGAAACTTATTTCTGATCTGTAAATTCAGTTAACAGAGATAAAACATATTTTTGATTGAGCAGTTATGAAACACTCTTTTTGTAGAAAATGCAAGTGGAGATTCGGAGCGCTAAGTGGGTAATAGTGGAAAAAGGAATGTCTTCAAATATAAACTACACAGAATCATTCGGTGAAACTTCTTTCTGATCTGTGCATTCAGCTAACAGAGTTAAACCATACTTTTGATTGAGCAGATCTGAACACTCTTTCTGTAGAAAATGCAACTGGACATTTGGAGCGCTAAGAGCGTAGTAGTGGAAAAAGGAATATATTCAAATGTAAACTACACAGAAGAATTCTGTGAAACTTCTTTCTGATCTGAGCATTCAGCTAACAGAGTTAAACCATACTTTTGATTGAGCAGTTTTGAAACACTCTGTCTGTAGAAAATGCAACTGGACATTCGTAGCGCTAAGTGGGTAATAGTGGAAAAAAGAATATGTTCAAATATGAACTACACAGAAGCATTGTATGAAACTTCTTTGTGTTCTGTGCATTCAACTAACAGAGTTGAACCTTACTTTTGATTGAGCCGTTCTGAAACACTCTTTCTGTAGAAACTGCAATTGGACATTCTGAGCGCTAAGAGGCCTATATTGGGAAAAAGAATGTCTACAAATAAAAACTACACAGAAGAATTGTGTGAAACTTCTTTCTGTTCTGTTTGTTCAACTAAAAGAGTTGAACCTTAGTTTTGATTGAGCCGTTCTGAAACACTCCTTCTGTTGAAAATGCAAGTGGAGATTCGGAGCGCTAAGAGGGTAATAGTGGAAAAAGGAATGTCTCCAAATATAAACTACACAGAATCATTCTGTGAAACTTCTTTCTGATCTGTGCATTCAGCTAACAGAGTTAAACCATACTTTTGATTGAGCAGATCTGAACTCTCTTTCTGTAGAAAATGCAACTGGACATTTGGAGCGCTAAGAAAGTAGTCGTGGAAAAAGGAATATATTCAAATATAAACTACACAGAAGCATTCTGTGAAACTTCTTTCTGATCTGAGCATTCAGCTAACAGAGTTAAACCATACTTTTGATTGAGCAGTTTTGAAACACTCTGTCTGTAGAAAATGCAACTGGACATTCGTAGCGCTAAGTGGGTAATAGTGGAAAAAAGAGTATGTTCAAAGATAAACTGCACAGAAGCATTGTATGAAACTTCTTTCTGTTCTGTGCATTCAACTAACAGAGTTGAACCTTACTTTTGATTGAGCCTTTCTGAAACACTCTTTCTGTAGAAACTGCAATTGGACATTCTGAGCGCTAAGAGGCCTATATTGGGAAAAATAATATCTTCAAATAAAAACTACACAGAAGCATTGTGTGAAACTTATTTCTGATATGTTCATTAAGCTAACAGAGTTAAACCATACTTTTGATTGCGCAGTTCTGAACACTCTTTCTGTAGAAAATGCAAGTGGACATTCGGAGCGCTAAGAGGGTAATAGTGGAAAAAGGAATATATTCAAATATAAACTACACAGTAGCATTCTGTGAAAACTCTTTCTGTTCTGTGCATTCAGCTAACAGAGTTGAAGCTTACTTTTGATTGAGCCGTTCTGAAACACTCTTTCTGTAGAAACTGCAATTGGACATGCTAAGCGCTAAGAGGCCTACATTGGGAAAAAGAATATCTTCAAATAAAAACTACACAGATGCATTCTGTGAAACTTATTTCTGATCTGTAAATTCAGTTAACAGAGATAAAACATATTTTTGATTGAGCAGTTATGAAACACTCTTTTTGTAGAAAATGCAAGTGGAGATTCGGAGCGCTAAGAGGGTAATAGTGGAAAAAGTAATGTCTTCAAATATAAACTACACAGAATCATTCGGTGAAACTTCTTTCTGATCTGTGCATTCAGCTAACAGAGTTAAACCATACTTTTGATTGAGCAGATCTGAACACTCTTTCTGTAGAAAATGCAACTGGACATTTGGAGCGCTAAGGGCGTAGTAGTGGAAAAAGGAATATATTCAAATATAAACTACACAGAAGAATTCTGTGAAACTTCTTTCTGATCTGAGCATTCAGCTAACAGAGTTAAACCATACATTTGATTGAGCAGTTTTGAAACACTCTGTCTGTAGAAAATGCAACTGGACATTCGTAGCGCTAAGTGGGTAATAGTGGAAAAAAGAATATGTTCAAATATAAACTACACAGAAGCATTGTATGAAACTTCTTTCTGTTCTGTGCATTCAACTAACAGAGTTGAACCTTACTTTTGATTGAGCCAATCTGAAACACTCTTTCTGTAGAAACTGCAATTGGACATTCTGAGCGCTAAGAGGCCTATATTGGGAAAAAGAATGTCTACAAATAAAAACTACACAGAAGAATTGTGTGAAACTTCTTTCTGTTCTGTTTGTTCAACTAAAAGAGTTGAACCTTAGTTTTGATTGAGCCGTTCTGAAACACTCTTTCTGTAGAAAATGCAAGTGGAGATTCGGAGCGCTAAGAGGTTAATAGTGGAAAAAGGAATGTCTCCAAATATAAACTACACAGAATCATTCTGTGAAACTTCTTTCTGATCTGTGCATTCAGCTAACAGAGTTAAACCATACTTTTGATTGAGCAGATCTGAACTCTCTTTCTGTAGAAAATGCAACTGGACATTTGGAGCGCTAAGAGAGTAGTAGTGGAAAAAGGAATATATTCAAATATAAACTACACAGAAGCATTCTGTGAAACTTCTTTCTGATCTGAGCATTCAGCTAACAGAGTTAAACCATACTTTTGATTGAGCAGTTTTGAAACACTCTGTCTGTAGTAAATGCAACTGGACATTCGTAGCGCTAAGTGGGTAATAGTGGAAAAAAGAATATGTTCAAATATGAACTACACAGAAGCATTGTATGAAACTTCTTTGTGTTCTGTGCATTCAACTAACAGAGTTGAACCTTACTTTTGATTGAGCCGTTCTGAAACACTCTTTCTGTAGAAACTGCAATTGGACATTCTGAGCGCTAAGAGGCCTATATTGGGAAAAAGAATGTCTACAAATAATAACTACACAGAAGAATTGTGTGAAACTTCTTTCTGTTCTCTTTGTTCAACTAAAAGAGTTGAACCTTAGTTTTGATTGAGCCGTTCTGAAACACTCTTTCTGTAGAAAATGCAAGTGGAGATTCGGAGCGCTAAGAGGGTAATAGTGGAAAAAGGAATGTCTCCAAATATAAACTACACAGAATCATTCTGTGAAACTTCTTTCTGATCTGTGCATTCAGCTAACAGAGTTAAACCATACTTTTGATTGAGCAGATCTGAACTCTCTTTCTGTAGAAAATGCAACTGGACATTTGGAGCGCTAAGAGAGTAGTAGTGGAAAAAGGAATATATTCAAATATAAACTACACAGAAGCATTCTGTGAAACTTCTTTCTGATCTGAGCATTCAGCTAACAGAGTTAAACCATACATTTGATTGAGCAGTTTTGAAACACTCTGTCTGTAGAAAATGCAACTGGACATTCGTAGCGCTAAGTGGGTAATAGTGGAAAAAAGAGTATGTTCAAATATAAACTACACAGAAGCATTGTATGAAACTTCTTTCTGTTCTGTGCATTCAACTAACAGAGTTGAACCTTACTTTTGATTGAGCCTTTCTGAAACACTCTTTCTGTAGAAACTGCAATTGGACATTCTGAGCGCTAAGAGGCCTATATTGGGAAAAATAATATCTTCAAATAAAAACTACACAGAAGCATTGTGTGAAACTTATTTCTGATATGTTCATTAAGCTAACAGAGTTAAACCATACTTTTGATTGCGCAGTTCTGAACACTCTTTCTGTAGAAAATGCAAGTGGACATTCGGAGCGCTAAGAGGGTAATAGTGGAAAAAGGAATATATTCAAATATAAACTACACAGTAGCATTCTGTGAAAACCCTTTCTGTTCTGTGCATTCAGCTAACAGAGTTGAACCTTACTTTTGATTGAGCCGTTCTGAAACACTCTTTCTGTAGAAACTGCAATTGGACATGCTAAGCGCTAAGAGGCCTACATTGGGAAAAAGAATATCTTCAAATAAAAACTACACAGATGCATTCTGTGAAACTTATTTCTGATCTGTAAATTCAGTTAACAGAGATAAAACATATTTTTGATTGAGCAGTTATGAAACACTCTTTTTGTAGAAAATGCAAGTGGAGATTCGGAGCGCTAAGTGGGTAATAGTGGAAAAAGGAATGTCTTCAAATATAAACTACACAGAATCATTCGGTGAAACTTCTTTCTGATCTGTGCATTCAGCTAACAGAGTTAAACCATACTTTTGATTGAGCAGATCTGAACACTCTTTCTGTAGAAAATGCAACTGGACATTTGGAGCGCTAAGAGCGTAGTAGTGGAAAAAGGAATATATTCAAATGTAAACTACACAGAAGAATTCTGTGAAAGTTCTTTCTGATCTGAGCATTCAGCTAACAGAGTTAAACCATAGTTTTGATTGAGCAGTTTTGAAACACTCTGTAGAAAATGCAACTGGACATTCGTAGCGCTAAGTGGGTAATAGTGGAAAAAAGAATATGTTCAAATATAAACTACACAGAAGCATTGTATGAAACTTCTTTCTGTTCTGTGCATTCAACTAACAGAGTTGAACCTTACTTTTGATTGAGCCGATCTGAAACACTCTTTCTGTAGAAACTGCAATTGGACATTCTGAGCGCTAAGAGGCCTATATTGGGAAAAAGAATGTCCACAAATAAAAACTACACAGAAGAATTGTGTGAAACTTCTTTCTGTTCTGTTTGTTCAACTAAAAGAGTTGAACCTTAGTTTTGATTGAGCCGTTCTGAAACACTCTTTCTGTAGAAAATGCAAGTGGAGATTCGGAGCGCTAAGAGGTTAATAGTGGAAAAAGGAATGTCTCCAAATATAAACTACACAGAATCATTCTGTGAAACTTCTTTCTGATCTGTGCATTCAGCTAACAGAGTTAAACCATAGTTTTGATTGAGCAGATCTGAACTCTCTTTCTGTAGAAAATGCAACTGGACATTTGGAGCGCTAAGAGAGTAGTAGTGGAAAAAGGAATATATTCAAATATAAACTACACAGAAGCATTCTGTGAAACTTCTTTCTGATCTGAGCATTCAGCTAACAGAGTTAAACCATACATTTGATTGAGCAGTTTTGAAACACTCTGTCTGTAGAAAATGCAACTGGACATTCGTAGCGCTAAGTGGGTAATAGTGGAAAAAAGAATATGTTCAAAGATAAACTACACAGAAGCATTGTATGAAACTTCTTTCTGTTCTGTGCATTCAACTAACAGAGTTGAACCTTACTTTTGATTGAGCCTTTCTGAATCACTCTTTCTGTAGAAACTGCAATTGGACATTCTGAGCGCTAAGAGGCCTATATTGGGAAAAATAATATCTTCAAATAAAAACTACACAGAAGCATTGTGTGAAACTTATTTCTGATATGTTCATTAAGCTAACAGAGTTAAACCATACTTTCGATTGCGCAGTTCTGAACACTCTTTCTGTAGAAAATGCAAGTGGACATTCGGAGCGCTAACAGGGTAATAGTGGAAAAAGGAATATATTCAAATATAAACTACACAGTAGCATTCTGTGAAAACTCTTTCTGTTCTGTGCATTCAGCTAACAGAGTTGAACCTTACTTTTGATTGAGCCGTTCTGAAACACTCTTTCTGTAGAAACTGCAATTGGACATGCTAAGCGCTAAGAGGCCTACATTGGGAAAAAGAATATCTTCAAATAAAAACTACACAGATGCATTCTGTGAAACTTATTTCTGATCTGTAAATTCAGTTAACAGAGATAAAACATATTTTTGATTGAGCAGTTATGAAACACTCTTTTTGTAGAAAATGCAAGTGGAGATTCGGAGCGCTAAGAGGGTAATAGTGGAAAAAGGAATGTCTTCAAATATAAACTACACAGAATCATTCGGTGAAACTTCTTTCTGATCTGTGCATTCAGCTAACAGAGTTAAACCATACTTTTGATTGAGCAGATCTGAACACTCTTTCTGTAGAAAATGCAACTGGACATTTCGAGCGCTAAGAGCGTAGTAGTGGAAAAAGGAATATATTCAAATATAAACTACACAGAAGCATTCTGTGAAACTTCTTTCTGATCTGAGCATTCAGCTAACAGAGTTAAACCATACTTTTGATTGAGCAGTTTTGAAACACTCTGTCTGTAGTAAATGCAACTGGACATTCGTAGCGCTAAGTGGGTAATAGTGGAAAAAAGAATATGTTCAAATATGAACTACACAGAAGCATTGTATGAAACTTCTTTGTGTTCTGTGCATTCAACTAACAGAGTTGAACCTTACTTTTGATTGAGCCGTTCTGAAACACGCTTTCTGTAGAAACTGCAATTGGACATTCTGAGCGCTAAGAGGCCTATATTGGGAAAAAGAATGTCTACAAATAATAACTACACAGAAGAATTGTGTGAAACTTCTTTCTGTTCTGTTTGTTCAACTAAAAGAGTTGAACCTTAGTTTTGATTGAGCCGTTCTGAAACACTCTTTCTGTAGAAAATGCAAGTGGAGATTCGGAGCGCTAAGAGGGTAATAGTGGAAAAAGGAATGTCTCCAAATATAAACTACACAGAATCATTCTGTGAAACTTCTTTCTGATCTGTGCATTCAGCTAAGAGAGTTAAACCATACTTTTGATTGAGCAGATCTGAACTCTCTTTCTGTAGAAAATGCAACTGGACATTTGGAGCGCTAAGAGAGTAGTAGTGGAAAAAGGAATATATTCAAATATAAACTACACAGAAGCATTCTGTGAAACTTCTTTCTGATCTGAGCATTCAGCTAACAGAGTTAAACCATACATTTGATTGAGCAGTTTTGAAACACTCTGTCTGTAGAAAATGCAACTGGACATTCGTAGCGCTAAGTGGGTAATAGTGGAAAAAAGAGTATGTTCAAATATAAACTACACAGAAGCATTGTATGAAACTTCTTTCTGTTCTGTGCATTCAACTAACAGAGTTGAACCTTACTTTTGATTGAGCCTTTCTGAAACACTCTTTCTGTAGAAACTGCAATTGGACATTCTGAGCGCTAAGAGGCCTATATTGGGAAAAATAATATCTTCAAATAAAAACTACACAGAAGCATTGTGTGAAACTTATTTCTGATATGTTCATTAAGCTAACAGAGTTAAACCATACTTTTGATTGCGCAGTTCTGAACACTCTTTCTGTAGAAAATGCAAGTGGACATTCGGAGCGCTAAGAGGGTAATAGTGGAAAAAGGAATATATTCAAATATAAACTACACAGTAGCATTCTGTGAAAACCCTTTCTGTTCTGTGCATTCAGCTAACAGAGTTGAACCTTACTTTTGATTGAGCCGTTCTGAAACACTCTTTCTGTAGAAACTGCAATTGGACATGCTAAGCGCTAAGAGGCCTACATTGGGAAAAAGAATATCTTCAAATAAAAACTACACAGATGCATTCTGTGAAACTTATTTCTGATCTGTAAATTCAGTTAACAGAGATAAAACATATTTTTGATTGAGCAGTTATGAAACACTCTTTTTGTAGAAAATGCAAGTGGAGATTCGGAGCGCTAAGTGGGTAATAGTGGAAAAAGGAATGTCTTCAAATATAAACTACACAGAATCATTCGGTGAAACTTCTTTCTGATCTGTGCATTCAGCTAACAGAGTTAAACCATACTTTTGATTGAGCAGATCTGAACACTCTTTCTGTAGAAAATGCAACTGGACATTTGGAGCGCTAAGAGCGTAGTAGTGGAAAAAGGAATATATTCAAATGTAAACTACACAGAAAAATTCTGTGAAACTTCTTTCTGATCTGAGCATTCAGCTAACAGAGTTAAACCATAGTTTTGATTGAGCAGTTTTGAAACACTCTGTCTGTAGAAAATGCAACTGGACATTCGTAGCGCTAAGTGGGTAATAGTGGAAAAAAGAATATGTTCAAATATAAACTACACAGAAGCATTGTATGAAACTTCTTTCTGTTCTGTGCATTCAACTAACAGAGTTGAACCTTACTTTTGATTGAGCCGATCTGAAACACTCTTTCTGTAGAAACTGCAATTGGACATTCTGAGCGCTAAGAGGCCTATATTGGGAAAAAGAATGTCTACAAATAAAAACTACACAGAAGAATTGTGTGAAACTTCTTTCTGTTCTGTTTGTTCAACTAAAAGAGTTGAACCTTAGTTTTGATCGAGCCGTTCTGAAACACTCTTTCTGTAGAAAATGCAAGTGGAGATTCGGAGCGCTAAGAGGTTAATAGTGGAAAAAGGAATGTCTCCAAATATAAACTACACAGAATCATTCTGTGAAACTTCTTTCTGATCTGTGCATTCAGCTAACAGAGTTAAACCATACTTTTGATTGAGCAGATCTGAACTCTCTTTCTGTAGAAAATGCAACTGGACATTTGGAGCGCTAAGAGAGTAGTAGTGGAAAAAGGAATATATTCAAATATAAACTACACAGAAGCATTCTGTGAAACTTCTTTCTGATCTGAGCATTCAGCTAACAGAGTTAAACCATACATTTGATTGAGCAGTTTTGAAACACTCTGTCTGTAGAAAATGCAACTGGACATTCGTAGCGCTAAGTGGGTAATAGTGGAAAAAAGAATATGTTCAAAGATAAACTACACAGAAGCATTGTATGAAACTTCTTTCTGTTCTGTGCATTCAACTAACAGAGTTGAACCTTACTTTTGATTGAGCCTTTCTGAAACACTCTTTCTGTAGAAACTGCAATTGGACATTCTGAGCGCTAAGAGGCCTATATTGGGAAAAATAATATCTTCAAATAAAAACTACACAGAAGCATTGTGTGAAACTTATTTCTGATATGTTCATTAAGCTAACAGAGTTAAACCATACTTTTGATTGCGCAGTTCTGAACACTCTTTCTGTAGAAAATGCAAGTGGACATTCGGAGCGCTAACAGGGTAATAGTGGAAAAAGGAATATATTCAAATATAAACTACACAGTAGCATTCTGTGAAAACTCTTTCTGTTCTGTGCATTCAGCTAACAGAGTTGAACCTTACTTTTGATTGAGCCGTTCTGAAACACTCTTTCTGTAGAAACTGCAATTGGACATGCTAAGCGCTAAGAGGCCTACATTGGGAAAAAGAATATCTTCAAATAAAAACTACACAGATGCATTCTGTGAAACTTATTTCTGATCTGTAAATTCAGTTAACAGAGATAAAACATATTTTTGATTGAGCAGTTATGAAACACTCTTTTTGTAGAAAATGCAAGTGGAGATTCGGAGCGCTAAGAGGGTAATAGTGGAAAAAGGAATGTCTTCAAATATAAACTACACAGAATCATTCGGTGAAACTTCTTTCTGATCTGTGCATTCAGCTAACAGAGTTAAACCATACTTTTGATTGAGCAGATCTGAACACTCTTTCTGTAGAAAATGCAACTGGACATTTGGAGCGCTAAGAGATTAGTAGTGGAAAAAGGAATATATTCAAATATAAACTACACAGAAGCATTCTGTGAAACTTCTTTCTGATCTGAGCATTCAGCTAACAGAGTTAAACCATACTTTTGATTGAGCAGTTTTGAAACACTCTGTCTGTAGAAAATGCAACTGGACATTCGTAGCGCTAAGAGGGTAATAGTGGAAAAAAGAATATGTTCAAATATAAACTACACAGAAGCATTGTATGAAACTTCTTTGTGTTCTGTGCATTCAACTAACAGAGTTGAACCTTACTTTTGATTGAGCCGTTCTGAAACACTCTTTCTGTAGAAACTGCAATTGGACATTCTGAGCGCTAAGAAGCCTATATTGGGAAAAAGAATGTCTACAAATAAAAACTACACAGAAGAATTGTGTGAAACTTCTTTCTGTTCTGTTTGTTCAACTAAAAGAGTTGAACCTTAGTTTTGATTGAGCCGTTCTGAAACACTCTTTCTGTAGAAAATGCAAGTGGAGATTCGGAGCGCTAAGAGGGTAATAGTTGAAAAAGGAATGTCTCCAAATACAAACTACACAGTATCATTCTGTGAAACTTCTTTCTGATCTGTGCATTCAGCTAACAGAGTTAAAACATACTTTTGATTGAGCAGATCTGAACTCTCTTTCTGTAGAAAATGCAACTGGACATTTGGAGCGCTAAGAGAGTAGTAGTGGAAAAAGGAATATATTCAAATATAAACTACACAGAAGCATTCTGTGAAACTTCTTTCTGATCTGAGCATTCAGCTAACAGAGTTAAACCATACATTTGATTGAGCAGTTTTGAAACACTCTGTCTGTAGAAAATGCAACTGGACATTCGTAGCGCTAAGTGGGTAATAGTGGAAAAAAGAATATGTTCAAATATAAACTACACAGAAGCATTGTATGAAACTTCTTTCTGTTCTGTGCATTCAACTAACAGAGTTGAACCTTACTTTTGATTGAGCCTTTCTGAAACACTCTTTCTGTAGAGACTGCAATTGGACATTCTGAGCGCTAAGAGGCCTATATTGGGAAAAATAATATCTTCAAATAAAAACTACACAGAAGCATTGTGTGAAACTTATTTCTGATATGTTCATTAAGCTAACAGAGTTAAATCATACTTTTGATTGCGCAGTTCTGAACACTCTTTCTGTAGAAAATGCAAGTGGACATTCGGAGCGCTAACAGGGGAATAGTGGAAAAAGGAATATATTCAAATATAAACTACACAGTAGCATTCTGTGAAAACTCTTTCTGTTCTGTGCATTCAGCTAACAGAGTTGAACCTTACTTTTGATTGAGCCGTTCTGAAACACTCTTTCTGTAGAAACTGCAATTGGACATGCTAAGCGCTAAGAGGCCTACATTGGGAAAAAGAATATCTTCAAATAAAAACTACACAGATGCATTCTGTGAAACTTATTTCTGATCTGTAAATTCAGTTAACAGAGATAAAACATATTTTTGATTGAGCAGTTATGAAACACTCTTTTTGTAGAAAATGCAAGTGGAGATTCGGAGCGCTAAGAGGGTAATAGTGGAAAAAGGAATGTCTTCAAATATAAACTACACAGAATCATTCGGTGAAACTTCTTTCTGATCTGTGCATTCAGCTAACAGAGTTAAACCATACTTTGATTGAGCAGATCTGAACACTCTTTCTGTAGAAAATGCAACTGGACATTTGGAGCGCTAAGAGCGTAGTAGTGGAAAAAGGAATATATTCAAATATAAACTACACAGAAGCATTCTGTGAAACTTCTTTCTGATCTGAGCATTCAGCTAACAGAGTTAAACCATACTTTTGATTGAGCAGTTTTGAAACACTCTGTCTGTAGAAAATGCAACTGGACATTCGTAGCGCTAAGTGGGTAATAGAGGAAAAAAGAATATGTTCAAATATAAACTACACAGAAGCATTGTATGAAACTTCTTTCTGTTCTGTGCATTCAACTAACAGAGTTGAACCTTACTTTTGATTGAGCCGATCTGAAACACTCTTTTGTAGAAACTGCAATTGGACATTCTGAGCGCTAAGAGGCCTATATTGGGAAAAAGAATGTCTACAAATAAAAACTACACAGAAGAATTGTGTGAAACTTCTTTCTGTTCTGTTTGTTCAACTAAAAGAGTTGAACCTTAGTTTTGATTGAGCCGTTCTGAAACACTCTTTCTGTAGAAAATGCAAGTGGAGATTCGGAGCGCTAAGAGGGTAATAGTGGAAAAAGGAATGTCTCCAAATATAAACTACACAGAATCATTCTGTGAAACTTCTTTCTGATCTGTGCATTCAGCTAACAGAGTTAAACCATACCTTTGAGCAGATCTGAACACTCTTTCTGTAGAAAATGCAACTGGACATTTGGAGCGCTAAGAGAGTAGTAGTGGAAAAAGGAATATATTCAAATATAAACTACACAGAAGCCTTCTGTGAAACTTCTTTCTGATCTGAGCATTCAGCTAACAGAGTTAAACCATACTTTTGATTGAGCAGTTTTGAAACACTCTGTCTGTAGAAAATGCAACTGGACATTCGTAGCGCTAAGTGGGTAATAGTGGAAAAAAGAATATGTTCAAATATAAACTACACAGAAGCATTGTATGAAACTTCTTTCTGTTCTGTGCATTCAACTAACAGAGTTGAACCTTACTTTTGATTGAGCCTTTCTGAAACACTCTTTCTGTAGAAACTGCAATTGGACATTCTGAGCGCTAAGAGGCCTCTATTGGGAAAAATAATATCTTCAAATAAAAACTACACAGAAGCATTGTGTGAAACTTATTTCTGATATGTTCATTAAGCTAACAGAGTTAAACCATACTTTTGATTGCGCAGTTCTGAAAACTCTTTCTGTAGAAAATGCAAGTGGACATTCGGAGCGCTAAGAGGGTAATAGTGGAAAAAGGAATATATTCAAATATAAACTACACAGTAGCATTCTGTGAAAATTCTTTCTGTTCTGTGCATTCAACTAACAGAGTTGAACCTTACTTTTGATTGAGCCGTTCTGAAACACTCTTTCTGTAGAAACTTCAATTGGACATGCTAAGCGCTAAGAGGCCTACATTGGGAAAAAGAATATCTTCAAATAAAAACTACACAGATGCATTCTGTGAAACTTATTTCTGATCTGTAAATTCAGTTAACAGAGATAAAACTTATTTTTGATTGAGCAGTTATGAAACACTCTTTTTGTAGAAAATGCAAGTGGAGATTCGGAGCGCTAAGAGGGTAATAGTGGAAAAAGGAATGTCTTCAAATATAAACTACACAGAATCATTCGGTGAAACTTCTTTCTGATCTGTGCATTCAGCTAACAGAGTTAAACCATACTTTTGATTGAGCAGATCTGAACACTCTTTCTGTAGAAAATGCAACTGGACATTTGGAGCGCTAAGAGCGTAGTAGTGGAAAAAGGAATATATTCAAATATAAACTACACAGAAGCATTCTGTGAAACTTCTTTCTGATCTGAGCATTCAGCTAACAGAGTTAAACCATACTTTTGATTGAGCAGTTTTGAAACACTCTGTCTGTAGAAAATGCAACTGGACATTCGTAGCGCTAAGTGGGTAATAGTGGAAAAAAGAATATGTTCAAATATAAACTACACAGAAGCATTGTATGAAACTTCTTTCTGTTCTGTGCATTCAACTAACAGAGTTGAACCTTACTTTTGATTGAGCCGTTCTGAAACACTCTTTCTGTAGAAACTGCAATTGGACATTCTGAGCGCTAAGAGGCCTATATTGGGAAAAAGAATGTCTACAAATAAAAACTACACAGAAGAATTGTGTGAAACTTCTTTCTGTTCTGTTTGTTCAACTAAAAGAGTTGAACCTTAGTTTTGATTGAGCCGTTCTGAAACACACTTTCTGTAGAAAATGCAAGTGGAGATTCGGAGCGCTAAGAGGGTTATAGTGGAAAAAGGAATGTCTCCAAATATAAACTACACAAAAGTGTCAATCTACTAATTTATCTTCTAATAACTTTCCACCCAGGAGCATTCGTCCCTCTCATTAGACAGTTGTTCTATGCTTCTTTTTTTCACATTCTAATTGCCTCACCTGAACCAAAAAAAGAATGTGGATCTAGGATCAATACCTTTTGAAAAGTCATTTATTTCATTATATTATTTTTTCATATATCTGCATTATTGCATAGAATACCTGATTGGTCTTATGCTAAGTTTTTCATGTAACATTACCTCTGCAAGATGTTAATAAGTATCCTTCCAAAAATGTTTGAAAAATCTTGGGTAAAACATATTACGTAAGTTCCTGTTTTATAGTTTTCCAAGAGTTTTACTATCCTTGGCCAATGACAAAATTCAAAGCAGAGATACAGTACACAACTTTTGTAAAACTTACCTATTTTTCTTATAAGACTGTGGCTTTGTTTTGTTTTGTTTTGAACTTCTTTTCTGTGATGTGACATGAGACTGTGTGTTGAGTTAGGGGTGGGGACATACATTAACAGAGGTTTAGGAACTGCTTTGCTAAAGCAAGTTTGAGGAGAAAATGGGGAGACTAATACAAGATTTTCCTTTAAGCAGTGGGAGTTGAAGGGGTAGGTGGTTTTTGGAGAAAGAAGAGACCCATTCATGGCACAGGCTTCTTTATGTTTCTGCTCTGTGTGATACTTAATGAGGATACAGACATTCACTTCCTCTATTTCCCACCCCTGGCCGGGGGTAACCCAAAGGTACCTGATAAAGACACAGTCTTATAGCTGTATCAAGTATCCCTGAGTGTGTTAGGACTGGAGAGGCCTAAGGAATAAAAAACATACATGCATTAAATGGAACAAATACAGAGAAGAAGAAAACTCAGACATGGTACATTAATTGTGTACCTTTCCTTACAACCCAGCACATCACAGGGTACATGACCTGCTTCCTTTTGACCTGCTTCCTTTATGTTCACTGCATGAACAGGGAAGGGGGTTGGGGTACACGTGGGAGATAATTGTGTTTACTATGTACCTGGTATTAATACATCTATAGAGACAATTGGAATGACTATACTGGAGAAACAGCAAGAGAAGAACTGAAAAGGCTAAAACAAATACTTAGTTCTCTAAAAAATACTCCAAAGGATTTCTCATGTCTGACAAATTACATTTTAGTCTAATAGTAATAAGTGACCAAAACTAAGGTGATTTGATAAATATCATAAGGTATTTTACTGTGAAATTGATATCTATACGTATTGCTTATAAAGCTCAGTAATCTGTTCTTGAATTGAGAAATTACTGAGACAACATCAAAAGCTGTCATTTTTGTTTCTATGTTGTCGTTGTTATTGTTTGTGAGGTCAGAGCTTCTAAACTTTATGACTGTTTGAAAGGGGCCTATATAGACCTTGCCTGAATATTAAGTCATGTGAAATGATAAAAAGCTTTCTGATTTATTGGGTTAGACAAAGAAAAAATTGAGAAATTGAGCATCATTAAAATTAAAGACTTTTGTTATTAAAACTGTGCTTAGAATGAAAACAAAAGCCACAGGTTGGGAGAAAACTTTTTCAAAACATATTCAAAACATTTTCAAAACATATCAGATAAATTACTGGTATTTAAAGTATACAGAGAACTCGAAAATAAGAAAGAAAACAACTCATTTAAAAAATAGTCCAAAGGTCTAAATACAGCTGTCAAATGGGGATTTTGAAGTTACTAGTCATGTATCATTAGGGAACTGCAAGTCACAGCAACCGTGAGATATTATTACATGACTATTAAAATGACCAATATCCAAAAGTCTGATGATACCAAAAGCTGGCAAATGTGAGGAGAAACAGGAACTTTTATTCATTGCTTGTGAGAATGCAGAATAGTACAGCTACTTTGGCAGTCAGTTTGGCAGTTTCTTATAAAACTAAACATACTCCTACCACACAACCCAGCAATTACATTCCCAGTATTTACTTAAAGGATTTGAAAACTTACATGCACACAAAAGCCTTCTTCCCATGAATGTTACAGGAGCCTTATTCATGATCACTAAAATCGAAATGTCCTTCAGGAAGTGAATGGAAAAATAAACTGTGGTATATCCAGGCAATGGAATAGTATTCTGTCAAGCTACAGAAGACACACAGGAACCTTTAAATGCATATTGCCAAGTGAAAGAAGCCAGTCTGAAAAGTCTACATACCGTATGATTCAACTACATGACCTTCTGGAGAAAGCCAAACTATGGAGACAGTAAAGAGATCAGTGGCTATTAGGGATTTGGAGGAGATTTGTGCAGTCTAAACATGTCATGTGCCAACAATGACGTAAAGATATGTGAGATAAAGTATGACGAATTCTATTGACAAACACATGCAATGGCTTCCATTTAACTGAGAAGAAACCATATACCTAGCACAAGTCTTTTTCTGTGCATTAACTTTTTGTAATACAACTATATGAAGTTATAGCCTATTTTATATATGAATAAAAGCATTTCCAAAGGTTAAGAAAGGGCACAGTGAGAGTGAGAAGCACAGTCTGGGTAGGCAGGTCAATCTAGTTTTCTATCTGTGCTTTAAACTGCTATAACCATCAACTCAATCTACTAATTTATCTTCTACATAAATTAGTAGAGGAAACGATGAACGGATGGAGCAAGGAAGAATTTTAGGAGAGTGAATCCATTATTCTGTATGACACTGTAATGAGGATTATTTGTCATTACACATTTGACAAAACCTATAGAATTCATAAGACAAGGAGTAAACTCTAATACAAACTACATACTTTAGTCAATAGTAATGTACCAATATTGATTCATCAACTATAACAAATGTACCACACTATTGCAAGATGTTAAAAATCGGGGAAATTGGGGTAGAGGCTGAGGATGACGTGTGAATGCTTATTCACTTCTTTCTACAAACCTAAAATTGCTTTTAAAGAGTCAATAAAAATTAAAACAAGGCAGGGTTTTCATGCAATGGAAAAAAACACACAACTTTAGTAAGTGACTCATAATTATGCTTATGCCACTTTGCTAGATTACACTTCATTAATAAATATACTTTCATTCTTTATGTTATAAAGCAGAATAAAGTCAGATATCTAGAGAAATTGATTTTAATGATTAGAGTAAAAGCATTTTCACCTCCAACGTCAGAATGAGTTCTTCAGAATCAGTCCATTTTATAGTTAAATCAATCATTGATTTTAAAAAAATATTGAGAAAAACTTTAACTTCACTTTTTCCATCAAACTCAATGTCATGACAGCATTGTCATTTCAATCTAGGATTAAAACCTATTTCTGGACCCAGTGGACTTACTGTGATAGATTCTGAAAATGTAAGACGTTAAAGTCCAGTCTTTGATCTGCTGTCCTCTGCAGTTATCAAAAGGTCAGTTTATCCTGCTTCTTTTCTCTCTTTTTCATATATCTTGCACTTCAGCTTAATATTAGTATTAAGCTAAATTTCTTATTTTATTTTGATTGATAAAGGAAAACAGATTGTTTCAATACAGTTACTGAGAATAAGCAGCAAAACGTACTTATAAAGTACACAAGAGAGCTATAAGATAAAAATTTGTTCAAAAAAAGATTTGGAAATTTTTATTGCATGAATGTTCAAATGGAAAGGAAAACTTTCTGGATTCTTTTTCCACCACACAGGAGTAGCAGCACTAAAGTAGTGAATAATGTCCGTTCAATTGGTAGTTTTCATGTATTTCTGATATCAGAAATGGACTGTTAGTAACTAGTTTTAAAAGCAGAGCATTTTTGTGCATGGCATTCCCCTGAATTCCAAAGCCCAAACTTAACTTAGGCTAATTTCTCTCTGCTGGGAGCCCCATTAATTTCTCATAGATAACATTTCATATATATGCGGCATTCTGATGATGTAAAGGAAT
Organism: Symphalangus syndactylus; assembly: GCF_028878055.3. Classification (NCBI taxonomy): domain Eukaryota; kingdom Metazoa; phylum Chordata; class Mammalia; order Primates; family Hylobatidae; genus Symphalangus; species Symphalangus syndactylus. Next base: position 3,327,458 of record NC_072445.2, on the reverse strand, counting down.
TCACACCTTATGGGCCTACAAGCCAAATTTAATCAATGGCTTGCTTCATATGGCTGAGAGCTAAAAATTGTTTTGGCATTTTGGAAGTGTTTAAAGAAGGAGAAGGAAGGGGAGAAGAAGAATGAGTAGATGAAGGAGAGACAGAGACTACATATGGCCAGCAAAGCCTGTAATATTTACTGTCTAGTTCTTTACACAAAGAACTTTTCCAATCTTGAACAAAACACACACATTTTCGTTATGCCAAAAAAGGACTACAATAAGTCTTCACTTAACATCATTGACAGGTGCTTGAAAACTGGTCATAGGTATATATATTTATGGTCACGTGATGTTTTGATACACGCATACGGAGGGATAAATTGGGGATGGTTAATTGGTACAAAAATACAGTCAGCGAAACCCATTTTACCATAGGTTGACATCAAAAGAGTTCAGCTTCTATGGCTTTTGGTAACTAAAACGTCAACAAACTTGTAAATAAAGATCAAAACACTTCTAATATTAAATGCTGAAATAAATTTCAGCTATTCATACGTTTAAGATTAATAAAAGCTAGTAAAATCATTATTTACCTACTTATTTCAGTTTAGGGTTGCAGTTGACCGCAGCCTATCCTGTCAGCTCAGGACGCAATGTGGGAACCAGCCCTGGACAGGGTGCCGTCGCATTGCAGGTGCACTCACACATACCCACAGTTACTCAGACTGGGACCACATAGACACGTCAATCAACCTCACATGCACAGCCTTGGGAAGTGAGAGGAAACTGGAGCATCCAGAGAATATCAATGCAGACATGGGGAGAATACATAAGCTCTACACAGACAGTGAACCCCAATTGGAATCAATTTGTTTTTTCTCATCAACATCATAATGAAATGACATTGAATGAAACGTCGTTATTCAAAGACCTGTTGTACTCAGTTCTAAACATTTCAGAATTAAGAGATCTACACACATCCTCTTCTATATAATGGAGTGGGTCTCTTAAAATTTCCTGGCAACATACTCTTAGCCTGCCTAGGAAACACTTTAGAATACAACTGCATTATAATAAATTTTCATATTCTATTCATATCTTCATATTTCTCCCTCTACTTATTAAGGTATAGTCTTGTATATGTAATCCTTCAGTTCCTGAACAAGGTGAACATATGATCTCATGATGTGTGTTTTAATTTCTTAACTTTGTTGAGATTTGGGAATGTGAGGATGATGGAAAGGAAAGAAAGGAATTCAGCAGCTATAAAAGAAATCTGACCTTTAATTTTTTTATTGAATTTGTTTCTTGTTTTATTTTTCCTTCCTTTGCACAAATGAGAACTTCTAGTTTTACAAAGGGTACCATCAACTTTAGGACAAAAATTTGTATTTGTGGCATAACACAAGTTGGAGACACAATGATTTAGAGATTGCATATCAATTTTATCAAATAAATGTGATAAAGTAGGTGATATGCACACACACACACATTTGTAGTGACAAAACCATTGACACAGATACCCAGATGGCACTTAATGTACTTTCAGCCTTAAATTCTTTCTCAAGGACAAGCCATTTGTTTGCAAATGATTTAGCATTCAAAAATGATTAAACACGGGAAAAAATGCATTGCACATAAAGTTCAGATTACAAGTGAATTAAAGTCACACTAATATAACTATAATTTATAATGAATTCAAATGGCTTTCAGAAGGGTCATCTGTGGAAGGTGAAGAGCAATCTGAATTTATTTTTCTGGTAACTGGTCACAGCAATGTTTTCTAGACTAGTGAGTGAGTGCTCATACAGCACCATGTGTGTTCAACAACACATAAAGTTGGATGACAAAATCTACTTTAGTGAGAAGGTAGCTATTTCCAGGGGCACCAATAGTAATGTCAGTTTTGAGTCTTGGGTTTGCTTTTGTTTGTTTACAAGGCGATGAAATGTTTAAGGAAAAAATAAATTCTACCAATCCATGTTGAGTGAACATTTCAATCCTTGTAAAGACCAAAGTCAGCTGCCACCATGCCATGCAAACCTTATAGTACATGACATGTTAAATCGGTAACCTCGAAAGGGACTTCTGAGAAGCTATGAGTAAAAGGCACATACAAAATGCCTCTGAGATGAATTCACAAATGAAATGGAAAAGGATAACTGTGTACATCCAAGAAGAATAGTAATTAACAGAAAACAAGAACACTTCTAAATTGAAAGAATCCCTAAAGTAAAAGAAGACCAAAGAAAAAGAAATAAAGATGAGAAGTGAAATGAGGCAGAAATGGTGAGCGACAAGGAGATACACTGAGAAAAAAAGTAGCTAAAGTTAGTGTGTTATTATTTCAGCAAAATTAAGTATATCAATACTGAGAAATATGACTTGAAATAGATTCAGTACCTCAAGCAGAAACATAAACAAATAACATCTGGGTTTTTCTTTTGATAACCAGTATTTTAAATACAAAAATCTAAAAATTTTGTCTTTGTGTAAGAGTTACACATTTATCATACCAATCAATAACAAAAAGGCGCTATAAATACTGTATGGAAATAAATGTCCTAACAGATGTTAACCAGACATCAGTCTTCACCGGTAAGGATTAGATTTGAAGGTGTTTGCAGATAATTAAAACTTGTTTTTATAACATAACTTAGCAGCTAAGTAGTATAATGAAAATGGGATATTCAAATTATAAGATATAAAATATTAAAGATAGAAGAACATGTTTATTTTTTCAATATAAATATTGTTACAGCTCAGAGAAACAGTATGAAATCTCAGGGCTCATGAAAGGCCACATTCTAGAGATAGTGATTGACAGGTATGGTAATTCCCCTACAGCGTGGTGCCTGTTGTCATGGAGTAGCATGTCTCCTACAGGGTACTACCAGCAGGTTCATGTAGGAAGAGCCAATAGTCCATGTGAGAAACCCCGGAAGGCTAAAGATAGAAGGAAATATTTGTGCCACGTTGAAGAGCAAGTTCACCAGGTGAATTGGCATGTGGCTAGGGTACAACTTCCCATACATATATAAATAATGAAACACACAAAAAATTATCAGAAAAGTATTTTATTATTATTAGAGTCACGATTAGCACTCTCCTCATCAGGAGAGTTTTAGGTTTTTTTCTTGCCCTACTCTATACTTTTTAAACACAGTCTCCAAGTTTCAAAATAAAAGTTTCTTATTTTTAATTCAAATCTCAATTAAAATAAAACAAAAACCGAAAATGTAGAAGTTCCTTATTTTGACCATCTATATATCATACACAACAAAAAGACTGATAAAATTCCACTAAACACAACAGCTAGATCCGTATTCCCGTTACTGCTTAAGCCCATTCCAATAAGGATTTTATACCAAATCTGCCCTTGCCAAGGCTACCTGGGGCCTTCATTTTATTATTTGCAATGGACAATTTTAACTTCACATCCATGTTGGCTTCCTTACATCCTAGATGCACATACAGCCAGATTTTTTCCATCAGATGTGATTTGATCCTCCAAATTCGGAATGCCTTGATGACCTCCTCTTTATCTAAAGATCACTTTAAAAAGCCTGAAGTATTTGGCTCTTCCCTAAATCTTTGGCCAGATGTAATGTCATCCTCCCATTGGCTTTCTTTGTCCAAACTACATTAGCCTTATCTCAGATCTTCAAACAAGTTATATTTCCTGCCTAAGATCTTTCTATGAGTGAGTGAAAGGTGTGACGAAGATAGTTCCTCTTTGCCCCCAAAGGTTTCATTGATCACGCTGATAATGAATTTACTGTTATTTTAATCTCTTACTGTTATACTCAGGCTTAAATTCTCTACCCTACACACTTCAGTTGACATAATTTTAATTTCCACTGTGATGCTTCTCTCTCTTCTGTCAACACTCTCTCCTCACAGGGTTTCCTCCAGATCAGGAGTCAGTAACATTTTTGACAAAGAGCCAGATAGTAAATATTGCAGGCTTTGTGTTGCCAAGAGGCAAATTTATGGAACTTTCCCTGCTGAAAAATTTCCCTGTATTTTACATTTTAGACTTATAAATGCCACACGTACTTATAACTCATGAGCCATACAAAAATAGGTGGCAGACCAGATCTGGCTCATGGGCTATAATAGTTTTCCAACCCCTCACCTAGATTCATGACTTTAGGCATGCTCTATAGGCTACGATGATCTAACTCACATCTCTAGCCAAGTCAACTTGTCAGTGCCTACTTGATGTCTCCACTTGGATTCTAACTAGCGTCTTAATTTAAGATTAAAAAATGTAAAATCAATCACACATACGCACCTACCCACACCTCTGTCACTTGCAAACTGCCTCATGTCATCAAGACTTTGCCATATCACTAAAAGTGACCATAATCCCCCATGTCCCTAAATCCAAATACCTTGATATAATTCTTGCTCAGTAAATTCAACCATCTTCAAGTCAACTTCCAATCTCAACTGATTTTCTCCAACTTTATTGCTACACTCATAATCCCAACTACCATCATCCTTCAACTGGACAGGTGCAATAGTCAGCTAAATGAACCCCCTTCCTTCACTAGTGTACCCTTCCACAATAGTACACCCTCCTAAGAGCTAACCTCATCGTATCACACATCCATCATACACTTTTCAATGTAGTTAATTTATATTCACATTTTGATATAAGATCTAGATTTGGTCCCTGAGAACACTCATGTAATCTCTCTCCATGCTCTTCCTTCATGGACATTCCAGCCAAACCGGCCTTCTTTTCTTTGTAAGAAACTATCAAGCTCTCTTTTTAAATTACAGAATCTTTATATCTGCCCTTCTTTCTGCTCAGAGCACCCCAGATCTTCAAAGTACCTTCCTCTTTGTCTTCACTCAACTCTCAAATGAAATATTACCTCCTCAGAGAGAAAAATGCTCTGAAATACCTACAGCCAGATCAGTGCCTTCCTCCTTGACAGTTTTACTCAGCCATGTTATCACATGTAATCTTCTTCGTAGTAGTGTACTTTATAGCCCTTCACACCATTGCTTTTTTTAGGTATTTGTATGTCTTCCTCCTCTTTCCCTCCTCACTACAGTATAGCCAATTGTGTCTTTGCCTTCTTCACTGCTATATCCCCTAGTGCCTGGTAGGCTTTCTATAAACAGCCATTTATTGACTTATTGACTACATGTATATGCTAATCCTTTTTACTAATTGTTGTTACACTATAAATTTCTCTTCTCCCTCTCTTCGCTTCCCTCTTCTCATGTCCCTTGATGCTTCCTACTCAATATTAACATGGACATCATTTTGTGTCTTCAGCATTTCTCTTTTCATTATATTATGATAGGTTAATTTTCCTAAGAAAACACTATTTTGACAAAAGCAAAGCATTAAAGTAAAGCAGCATAGGATCAATTTTTTCCTATTGAAAAGGAAACACCATCTTTCCGAGAAGACAATTCCACCAGGAAACAAAAAAAACACACACATTTCCGGTAAGTCCTAGTTCCCAAGACTTGAAGCCAGTATGTTTTTCCACTTTCAAGTATCCTTGACTGTAGAGATAAAAGGTATCCACTTAGAGATATTAACTCATTACCACTGCCTAAATTTGGTTTCCAGAAACACAACTTAATATGACATCAATGGATGTGATAATCATTTGAAAGTAGCTTTATCAAAATCATCCAACAGAACAAGTTACTTTCCTAATTAGCATCCTCGGTTAAATACCTAAATCTGATGAATAATAAGTTATGCATTATGCTAAATTGCATTGGCTCACTATCTTAGAATGCTTTCAAACTAATTAAAAATGAGATATTCAGTGATGAGAAACATAAAAAGATAAAAACCTATTTCAATCAGTTTAAATTAGAATTTAACATTTCTTCAATACGCTCTTTTGTAGTCAATTGCAAGAGTAATAAAGCAAAATTATTGAGTCTATAATAGTGACCGTTCAAAATTCATAGTGAATTATTAAAAAGAAAACTAAGGTCCCTGCCAACTTTCCACCTCACTTCAAAGCATAGCCAAGGTCATTACAACAGCAAGTAAAAGACTCCACACAATTCCCACTTCTTCGCCTCTATACTGTTACTTCTGGAATCTTCTACTGCTCCAAATTGTGTGTTTGCTCCAGACTCAGCAGTTCTCACCACCTTGTTCTTCCAATTGCCATCTTCTCTGTGCGGCCTTTCTTGACTACCCAGTTAAAAATTATCCTATCAAAATTATCTGATCCCCATCCAGGATTACTTTTCACCATCTAACTTACGATACTTTGCATATTTATGTGGCTCATTGTCTGTTATCTGTCTCCCTAAGTTAGAATGCGAGCTTCATGATGGCAGAGTTTTGGTCAATTTCCTTCACTCAATAATTCCTGACCCAAAGTAAACACTTCATAAGTATTTTTTGAATATACTAATATATAGTCCGAATTATCAAGGAACTTATAAATAAATAAAGACACAACCCAGCATATAGTGCAGCTTGAGAAATGTTGATAGTGTGGTACAGGAGGAGGTATGTAAACTATGAGAAGCAACAGTTAAATAAGAAGCAATCCAGAAAGACACACAGTGTGGGTGACATCTGAGTTAAAGGACAGAAGGTAAGAAGATAACCAGATGGAGAAAAGAGAGGAAGATCTTACAAACAAGCATCAGAAGTTACCATAAGAAAAGCAAGTACAAAATCATCAGAAGAAAAACAATTGCATCCCAGTTATTACCACAAACATAATTAACTATGAAAACCCAGAACAGTTCATGCTTTGATAATGCTAAAGTTGATACGTAGATTAAGATGTGATATAACAATCTGCAAATCTTAGTTTTCAGAAAACCTTTTTAGGCAAGATATGATGATTTAAGGAAGAAAAGTTGCTGATGGATGAGGCATGTTGTCCCTTAAAGACAAACACTATGAAGACTGCGTACAGCCTTTATAATGGAAAGGTGCCACGTTTTTTCTTTTCTAAGTCCTTGGAATCTCAGTTGGCAACTTTGAAATTCATGTGTAATTCATGAGCTTTTTAAAAGAAATGTAATAAGTAACACAAGTGATTCTAGAGCTTGTCTTTAGGCTGAGGTAGATATTGGCATTATAAATTGAAGTGCTAGAAAGGAACAATAAGAATTAAGAATAAGCAGTAATTTCTGCCAAGATCTGTGGCACCCAGTCTCACACATAAGGCTTTTTGGAATCTCTTGGTTTCCAAGGTTCAGGCTCTCATACTTTAGTTTGTACATAAAGGACTTAAGTTATTCTTAAAGCACAGTTTTAGCACTTCACACCAGGAGATGGTTATGAGACTGATCACAGGATAAAGTGAAATAGGATGTGTCCCTACTTGTAGAAGGAACCTCGTTCCTTTTGCCATTCTATTCCTACTTTTCTGGCAGGAAAGTCCTAGAAAAAATTTCATATACAGATTAATTTTAAACAATTTACATTATATTTTACTATTAATAGCTTCTAGAATATCTTAGCTTAGGCTGGCCCTGGTGGCTCACACTTGAAATCCCAGAATTTTGGGAGGCTGAAGTGGGCGGATCAACTGAAGTCAGGAGTTTGAGACTAGCCTAGCCAACATGGTCAAACCTAGTCTCTACTAAAAATCCAAAAATTAGCCGGGTGTGGTGATGCGTACCTGTAATCCCAGCTACACAGGAGGCTGAGGCAGGAGAACCATTGAGCCTGGGAGGTGGAGGCCGCAGTGAGCCAAGATTGTGTCACTGCACTCCAGCCTGGGCAACAGAGCAAGACTCTGTCTCACAAAAACAAAAAACAAACAAACAAAAAAAGAGTATCTTAGCTTATATATTTCTCACATCTGATCCTACCACTTTACTTCTTTTTTCCTGTTTATACCAATTATTTCTATTCCTCTTTACATATAGGCAGAAAGATAAGACTAAAATGTGTCATAGACAATGACATCTAGTAAATTGACGTATTCTTCATGTTTAATTCCACAACAGATTTCAAATACAACCAAAATCTCCAAATAAAATCTTAATTCTAAATTGAGTGCTTGTACAGTCTTCAAATATGTTCAAATAGAACATCAAAGCTCAATAAAAATAGTTATATCACTTGGGATGGTGTTTAAAATATTTTTTCCTAAATAAATTCAGCTTCAGAGGATGAGAAAACCTTCGTTAGGAGATGTTTTAAAGAACAAATTAAGTTAAATGTGAAGGAAATCATACTTTATTTTGTTGAATAGTAAGATTTTTTTGTTGCTATTGTGAATTAATGCCATCCAAATATTGAGTGATGTAATTCAATTTAGTAAAAGAAAAAAGTCTAAATTATCAACTTCTTTCCTTATAAAAATGAAATATGCTATAACTTGCATTTTTTCCATGGCAATGACCCTGATGATCAGAGAGGTTAAAACCTAAAAACATTTAAAATCATCTAATCTAAATTATAAAAAAGAAATCCCTTTCTTCAGAAAAAATAATTTTTTAAGGAAGCACTCATAAACAAATCTCTACTAGTAGATATACAGCATACACATCTCTTACTATCTCCCATGCAGACTGCATAAAAAGGCGTGCTGGCTACTTTTAAGAAAACAACATTCAGATGTCTGGAAAGTATCTGAAATGCATGATTAATCTACACAGATAATTTTCTCAAGAAACCAAATTTTGAAGACAAGTAATTCAAAAGTCTATTGTCTATAAAGTAAATCCGCTGGTATACTTAAACTGCTGTAATCCTTTCTCTGTTTACCTTATAGTGTGCACCTCTCAAGCTATGGGAATGCATGTCTTCTCTAAGAAGAGCTGACTTCTTTTGTAGGAAAAAGCTGTTGGAAATGACTGTTAGGATTTCAAATGTTTGGGAGTGTGTATTCATGTGGGTTTTACGTGTTGAATATTTGCATTTGTAATTTTAAGATGCTTAAATCAAAAACTAAAATGACCTATGCAACATAATTCTGCCATAGGATAAATTAAATTCAATTAAATGTTCCCATACAAATTATTATCTACCACAATGTAAAAATATTTATATATCACAAAGATGTAAGAAACACTGACTTCTATTATACAGCAGAGTTCAATTTCACTACTACTTAGCTTGATGATATTTTAAGGTCATGTCTCTTGGAATACACATTCAATATTCATTGCCAAACGTCTGAGCTCACCTCTCTTGAAGCAATATTCAATTATCAAAGGAAAATAATTTACCAAGCAACCTCACAAAACACAAACTCTAGGTAGCATCAAGGTTTTTCAAAGTGATTATTCCTTACTGGTCGAGATCCTAAGATATTAAAACTCATAGATCACATGATCTGAGATTTTCTAATTGAAAAGCTGTAGCTGTAAACCTTTCATTCAAAGTCGGATACTACTTTCAGCTGTCAAAAGAATTATGCAATCACTTAAACTTCTGGAATGAAAGAGAAAATGAAGGGAACAATAAAAGTAACTGAAATGCACTGAGAAATGAACATAAGGAACCAAATGGAGGCAAAGACAGAGAGAGAGAGAGAGAGGGCTGTTTATCTAACCTTCCCTTCTTGAGTGGGTTTTCTCTGATATCTCTAGAGAACAATTGGATGTGTAACAATGAAATACAAAACACAAGATACTGTCTTCGTATAATTACTTGTAATGATTCCAAGATGGCATAATTTGAGAACTTGCTAAATAGGACAACAAAGTGATCTGCTTTTCCAAAATTTTGCCCCTTAGCTTATATATTATTTCATGGTGAAGATCAATAAAACTGAAAATTGGAATTGCCAGATATTATCAGATTTTATTTTTTGAATGCTTAAGAGTTGACTCAAAATCTGGTCATAAAAATGGAAGTTAAATTAAATTGTCCTCAAAATTTAAGTTTGCTACATTTGTAAGAACCACTTGCTTCTTCAAAATCTCAAACTTTCTCATATCTAGCAGCAAATTGAAATTAGGAATTTAAGCATGTAAATTCATCATGGAAACCAAATTGATTAAAATTTTCTGTGTATTCATGATAATGTTTAAAATTTTTGCTACATTTAAACCCTAAGTTAGTTACAAAAACCCTAAAATTATGCTTGTTTAAAAACTTGGGCTAACTTGCTTTTGAAAACATACTGACATATTCGTTCCATTCTTCTTATAATTATTTTTTTGTCACTCCCAAGCAGCACACCATTGTATATATCCCCAAAACGGCACTTCTTTGTTAAAGCCATTAGGACAGAAATATTTTTGAGCCAGATGCAATGGCTCATGCCTGTAATGTCAGTACTTTGGGAGGCCTAGGTTAGAGGACTGCTTGAGGATAGGAGTTTGTGACCTGCCTGGGCAACATAGCAAGACCCAGTCTTTACAAATGAAATGAAAATAAAATATAAAATAAACTGGCTGGACAAAGTAGTGCACACCTGTGGTCATAGCTACCAGGAGGCTGAGATGAGAGGACCATATGAACCCAGGAGTTTGGGGCTGAGAATGAGCTATGACTGCACCACTGCACTTCAGCCAGAACTATGGGTTGGTGAGTTAGAAATAAGTTCTCAGTTCTGAATATAATAACTGCTCCTGGCACTCCCCAGAATGAGCTGGGTTTTCTTTTGCCTCTCTATAGTCCCTCTTCCTCAGGAAATACCCCCATGGTTCTGCCCGCTGTGCTATTAATTACACCAATGCTTATTATATGTCAGTTCAGTTTTATCTAGATTCTCCCAAAGTCAGTGCTGAACTTAGTTGTTTGAAAATGTATATATTGTAATAGTTACCAAAAAGACCAAATACAGCTAGATATTTATGCTATTTGTTTTATTTCCATCGTAGGTATATTTCCTTTTAAAATTCATATATATCTTTCTCTAAGGATTGTCTCCGTTTTCAGATGTTAAGCACTTTCTCATGCACACACCACCTAAGCAGCAAAGACAGAGTCCACGTCAGGGAATGTCACATTCAGGATAAGTACCTATTATTCTGTAACTCAGAAGTAGGAAAATGGATGTCCTCAAGCAGATGCTTTTCTTGACAGATACAAAAATTTGACAAGGATCACTGACTGACTTCCAACCCACCATTCATCACTTTTATCTTATTTTGACCCTAAGGGTCCCAGAGGGATAATGGCACTACATTCCTATTTAGAATTCAGATTTCAGATTGCATTTCTTATATCATTGTTTATAAGTAGTGGTTGCACACAGTCGCGATAATACTATGACATTAATCTACATTCCTCGTTAAATCGATTTTTGTCTTCCGTTTTTGAGCTTAGCTACAATTTCTCACACGGTTTCTCTAGGAAGATTCCTCAATGACTGAAACATTTAGAACATGGTCGATTCATAAATACGACACTGGGATTCCCCAATGACTGAAACATTTTGAACATGGTCCATTCATAAATACGACACTGGGATTCCCCAATGACTGAAACATTTAGAACATGGTCCACTCATAAATACGACACTGGGATTCCCCAATGACTGAAACATTTAGAACATGGTCCATTCATAAATACGACACTGGGATTCCCCAATGACTGAAACTTTTAGAACATGGTCCATTCATAAATATGACATTGGGATTCCCCAATGACTGAAACATTTAGAACATGGTCCATTCATAAATATGACATTGGGATTCCCCAATGATTGAAAAATTTAGAACATGGTCTATTCATAAACATGAAGAGCTTGTGTAGAAAGTATAATTTACTTATCCTATTATGCTTAAGAAATTATGTGAAATAATGTGAAAATAATCTTAAAACATTTGCATGCATATTTGCTGCAAGAGTCATCTTTCATTGATACTTAATCATAATCATGGACATGGTGGGTCCCAATAACCAATATTTAATGCAAGACTGTAAATTTAATAGAGAGAAAACCTTATTTATAAATTTTCATGTGTTCTTTTCTTGACAATAAGGAGCTGTGAGATTTGTATTTTAAAAGATACTTAGTAATAAAAACTTTAATTTTTAAAACTTTTATTTTTAAATTCTGCTTAATTGCATAAAAGTTAAAAGGTAATATTTAATATTTAATGAGGCTTATTGAGCTAAATGATGATATGCAGCTTGGGTTATACTTGCAATTATAAGATTTGCTCATTATACCTAAGCAATCTCCTTCACTCAATCTAGCTACCACTAAGGAAGCAAAATTCCCTGAATCATAGTATCAAAGCATTCCATTATGTTTTCTATTAAGTTGTTTTGTTCTTTGAATCATTGTCTATTTTAATTTATCCTTTTAGAAAGAAAACAAATTACTTAACTTGCATTTCCCACTAGAAGCTTCACTACAGCTAGACTTGGAATTGATTTCAGGCCATTTTTTAATAAATGATGGTCCCTAGTGAAAGATAGAATACTTGAGCCATCAATATTGAGTAAATAAAAGGGTTTGGGTAAATAAGAGAGAAGATACCTATTTTTCTCAAATATTTTAAATATCTAATAACCTATTCCTCATCTAAAACAAGCCACAATTACTGGAAATGATGGTCAGAGGAAGGTATTAGCAACCCTGTGTAATACTACATGTCATGTTGGATCACTATTACAGAGAAACAGTTGTCATGCTGCATTTTAGTAATTCTACACATCACCAGAGAAATAGACAACTCTTATAGCCAAAGAAATCCAACGTAGCTACTGTCTACATATTCTTGTTTTAGACCTTTGGTGAAAAAAACTACTATGTGTATTGAATATATTTTACATTAGTTTTATCACAAAAGAAAAATGAGAATTCTATTAGATGCAAATACAAATTTTGAATGACAGGAAAGAAAAATTAAAATCAAAGCTGATCTTAATTAACAAAATGTATTATCTGCTTACATGTATATACAACTGTTCATATACAAAGGCACAGATGCATTTGTGGTTTTGAAAAAATATCTATTTCATTTCAAATCTTCATTGAACAATATTACATATGGCAAGAAAACTGATCTTTTTGAAGGATCTTTTAAAAAGTGTTAAACTTTATTAGATACTCCAAACTAGCAAAGCTCAACTTCATCACAATTATATAATAACACTGCACACTTTCAATTTTATCTGGAGAAATATATCTATCCCTTGAAATAACTCTGTAAACTTCCTGCTCACAGATTTCATTTCAAGCCTTGAAAATGCAGAAAATCAATGCTGAATATACTTGCCCCGAAAGGAAAAGAAAATTTCAGGGGTGTCAGGATGTTTTATCACATAAAGTACAGAATTGCAATTTGTATATGAGCAGGCAACACACCTCCAAAAATAATACAATACTTATCACAAAATACATTCACAGATACTAGATTTGGCACAAACCACTCCATACAGCTATTGATGAAATCAGTATTGAAAGCCTTATTCCAAAATCTATGGCCCTTTTCTACTCTCCAACTGACATTTCAGGATGCCACAACCTTGCAGCTCCACTCTCTCATTAATTTCCCCTAAATACCCTTGGCAGAAGAACGAGAAACGTCACATTTTTCATTTAATTTCTAAAGAACATCACATCCTTTAAGAATAGGTTCTTGAAATTTTAAAATGTTAAACATAAAAACCCTAAAGAGACAAACATCCAAAAACATAAAAACCCTAAACAGACAAACGTCCAAAAACTTTTCTTCAAAATCACAACAACTTTATATGCTACGTGTTCCTGTAAAATACCACATACACAAACTCACAGGCACACCCACCCACCCAAAACCCACACACTCGAATTTATATGGCCTCGTAATACCTCACATATATATACATGTCACCAAATGCAACAGAGACACACGCATATATATGGCCTCATAATACCTCACATATATATACATATCATCAATTACAACAGAGAAAAGCCAATTTCAGAAACATGGCTTCAATTTTGATGCATTTACTCACACTTAATTCTATTTCAATTTAACTGCAGAGATATTACAATACCCTGTAACAAAAACCTGACGGAAGATTGTAACAAATTGCTTAAACATCAAACCAAACACTAAACATAATTTCATCACAAAGTGAAATTCGCATCCAACTCGCAAAGAATTAGAAAATCCTTGCACTTACCTTGGCCTTGTCCATTCCCCAGATGACCCCAAAACACCACCGTCATCATCAACAGCCCCGGAGCCCACGTCCACATCCTTCTAGTGACACGCTCGTGTCTTCTGGCCATTGCATCTTAAACTCTGCATATTCAGTGGGGTGGATGTGAAAGTACAATAAATTACATTCTTAGAGAAATACACTACGACTCAAATCCCATATCTAATATGCACTGTGCATTTCTGAATTATCCTGCCTACAAGGAGGTACATTTGAAAATCATGCTTCCCTTTAGGGTTGTCATATTGATGATTAATACGAAAGCTCATTCATTTTTAATCTTTAAGCATTCATCTGAATTCCATTTTTAATATCATTTTCCAAAACAGGCCACTTAACCTATGAATGTTAAAAAGTACTCCTGATATACATATTGGAGTTCAGTCAAGCAAAAGCATGGTGTATGGACACTACTTAAGTATAACTTGATATTTAGGCAAATTGATGAATTTAACATACCATGTAATCTCTACATATATACAAAAGGACTTTTCAACACATTTATGTAAGTTTTGCATAAATACCCTTGAAAATATTCTCAAGTTTTAAGTGGTATTCTAATTATGTCAGTAATTTTAACTGAATAAAGAGATGCATCATGTGCAAAAACTAATCTTGTTTACTTAAAATTGAGAGTAAAATTAATTATAGAAGGTACAAAACACTTGTAATTTTGATTTCAGATATATGACCCACAGGAACCTTCATATATACAAATATTATACACATATATGACAATGTATATTTGAATGTTCATTTTGAAACTGCTTTTCATACTGATACATGAAAATACTTAAATGTCCACCAAAGCAAGGTTATTTATTCATACATTTGAATGATATACAGTAGCTCAAAAGAATAAACTTGAGTTGCATGTACTAATATGGATAAGTGTCCAAAATGAATAGTGAAGCAAAACTAGCAAATTTAATAATGATAAGTTCAAAATTACACCTTTCATATGTAAACATGTGCAATAGTTAAAACTATAAATTTTATGTTGCATAAATATATAATACAGTATGATAACGCATAAGAATGAGAAACACCTTCAAGACTAAAGTTAGGAAATTACAAGACTACAATTTAAATGGTTAGTAGGTGGAATTTTAAATCAGAGGTTACTCCTAAATCCCAATTTTTCCACAGTTGACAAAATAACGGAGTTAAGAAAAATAAACTTAATGATTTCCAGAATGAATGCTTTATTCAAAATGCTACGTAATTACAATTCTAATAAACTTGCAAGGGAATCCAGTCACCCAGAAATTTTTTATGCCTTTCTCCTACATCACGAAAGGGGAAGATTTAATTACCAACTTTGCATTACTTAACGTCAGACTCATAGTATCAGAGCTAAAGAGAAATTTAAGAAACACCTAACTCAACCTCTCCATTTTAAATGACCAAATGAGTTGAGAAGGTTACAATGACATTTCTAAGTTCATATGTAAAAACAGAATTTTGATGACAATGACAGTTTAAGTACTAATAAACACTCCTGGAAAAGTTACTGTAATCCAGGTTATTTTACTGTGCTAAATGCCTTACATTCTTTACCCAATTCAGTTTTCACAGAAATCCTATGAACAAAGCACTTCCAAAATTTACCACTTCACAGCTAAGAAAACAAGGCTTAGAGAAATGCTACACGATCCCCTAGTCATGAGGTTAGTAGGTACCACTGTGGAGACTGAGGCAAAACAGGACGATTTCAAAGCCTATGCTCTGAACAAGTAAACACTAAGCAGGAATTTAGTTCTAGATCTCCCAGTTGTAGTCCAATAATCAGCCAAAAAATGGTGCTGAGAAGAGGGGAAAGAAAGATGTCTTGTATGTGGAGCCTCATGTATTTGATCCCAAATACATCTTCATATTGAAAATCATTAGAGCACAAGGCAAAAGAATTATTAGTTTGTTTCTAAAATCATCAACCTTTCCCAAGTTGAACATACAAATATATTTTATCATATATATACTATATGTGTGTATAGCGTGTGTTTATCTAAGTATTCCTGTGGTTTATATATCTGGATGTGGAATTACAAGTGTTTTGTGGTTTATTATTTATTTATTACTATACTTTGAGTTTTGGGGTACATGTGCACAATGTGCAGGTTTGTTACATATGTATCCATGTGCCATGTTGATGTGCTGCACCCATTAACTCGTCATTTAGCATTAGGTGTATCTCCTAATGCTGTCCCTGCCCCCTCCCCCCACCCCACCACAGTCCCCAGAGTGTGATGTTCCCCTTCCTGTGTCCACGTGTTCTCATTGTCTCCCTCTGTTGCTCTGGCTGGAGTCAGTGGTGTGATCATAGCTCACTGCAGACTCCAAGTCCTAGGCTCAAGCGATACTTTTGCCTCGGCCTCTCAAGTAGCTCGGACTACAGGCACGCACCACCATCCCCGGCTAATTTTTTTACAGAGATGGGTCCCACCGTGTTGCTTGACTGGTCTCAGCCTCCTTAAGTCAAGGGATCCTCCCACCTGGACTTCCGAAAGCACTGAGATTACAGGTGTCAGCCACCGTGCGTTTTTTGATTTCTTCAATTAATTTTACTTATACACTTGATTACACAAGATTAATTTTGTGTACATAATGAATCTCTTTTGAGGTTTAAGTTACTGATTAATTAGAGTACCACTTAACAAGCGTGTCATCCCAGCACTTTGGGAGGCTGAAGTGGGCGGCTCACCTGAGGTCAGGCATGAGCCACCGTGCCCGGCTTACACACATTCTTTTCACTCCTGCTTGCAGATCTCTGTTCCCTTCTAATTCCAGTGGAACCACTTTCACTTAGTATCAAAATATCCAGATCCACTCATCAAAGTGTAAATAATCCTCCAGCAAATTACCTTTGCAAATCTATTTTTATGTAATATTTCCTTAACTTCTTCTTACCTACATCCAGTAGTCATTTTACAAGGCAGAATTTTTTCTATTTTATATAGAACTGAGGCAGTATTTGAAAAAAATCTCAAAACACTCTTCAGGAAGGACTGGCATCTAAAACACCAGTTCCAATATATATTTCAGTAACATTTTAAAGGACAGATGCTTTTCAAAATGTTATTATAATTTAAAAAAATGTAACCTTCCTCTCTGAGTTCATGTTTATGGAAAACTAATATTTCATAAATGCCAAGTTACTATGATGTATTATCTAAATGCTGCCCCTGCCATTCTATAAATACAAAAATCATAACCTTCTAACTAACTTTGGTATTAGTCAACAACTGTGCTGATGAAAAGTAAAATCAATTCATTTAAAATAATTTTCCATGAACAAAATCAAGTAACTTGTAAGTAGTATGGTAGATGAACCAAAAAATAAAGTAACATTAACCAGAAAGACATGCCATGGACTTCTCTAATCTTTTTTTGGAACACCCTTTTCATGCATATGAAAATAAAAATTAAATATAAAATACCTACTTTATGTATGTACTTTTACTTGTGTCTATTGTTCTTTAAAGATTAAAATAACTCCTAAAGCCTGGATAGCTGAGCCCATTGTGCTCTTCTGCCCATAAAATAGATCGGATGTGCAGTGAAAGAGGTAAAACTTAGGCTTTCAGGTTAGTTATGACGATGGAAACACAATTCTATTCAATAGTGTTCATCTTGGTCTTTCAAATGTTTAAGGTCACAAGGCAAAAGAGAACAGACTTTAAGAATGTTCGTGTATTACTTCTCGTCTTACCCAATAGCTACATTAGTTCAATTAGGCCAGTGTTTTGGAGTAAACAGCACTGTGAAATGTGTCGTGGAGTCCGGAGGCTCCACCACCTACCTCCATGTAGTTGTTCTGTCCGATGGAGCCTAGAGTAATACCTTAGGAGATGCATTACATCTACAGGTACCAACCAGGAAGGGTAGTCTTGAATTAAATGGCTTTAGAACACGTTATAAGAGCAAATCGAAGCTTCTAGGTATTAGAACCACTTCAATCACAGAGCGTCTCTGGGTTCTATCTGTGGCCAGCATCAAGTATCTGTCTGCCCTCCCCGAATGCTTTCTCTCATCATGTGGATCTTCTAGATGGTCTTATTCTTCCCCAGCCAGCCAACTTGATCAACAAGCCTAGGTATATTAGATATGTATAAAGTTGGTTCTTAAATAAAGTCCATTTCTGTATCTAGGTAAGTAATGTCTTCAGACTTACAATTTCATTGATATCTAGAAAGAGTGACTCTAGTTAGCTTCTAGTGTCAGTTTTTCTAGCAGCTTCTTTAAAAACAAAAATCCTCTCTGGAACAAAGCTTCCTTGCAAGTATTGCTGTTGGCAATAGTCCTCTTTACTGAAATGCTTATCCGGTGAAACTTGCGCTGTGCCAGTGAGCCTGCAGGTTGATGGTCCTTTTGTTCAACTTCTCCATTATAAAGCAACCTCTCTGATCACCCTTTTAAAACTAAAGACCAAAGAATCAAATGAGATCAGGAAGGGACCAGAGCTCACAGGTCATCAACTCCTCTTCTTAGCATATTATAGCACACAGTCTAAGCCCGAAAAACACAGCAGAACCCATTACAGCTCTCGAGTTCCAGTTATTAACATTGATTTTTTCCAATGGGAAATTTTCATTAGAAGCTATCACAGGACTCACATTCAGTAATAACTTAGATTAGGATACATACTGGAGCCTTTGTCCTTAGAGTAGGTGCCACTGAGTCACTATTAAAAGGAGTCTTTTTGATCTTAGTAAATTCTCACAGGGCTTATCTCAGTCTAAACTGTAACTGGCCTTTACTAGTGATGTCATGTGTAGTTCAAATTAATATTGTAATGTATATAAATTGTATATATAGGTATAATACATGCATGTATTTACAATTATTTATTTTATTTTATTTTTTAATAAGATAAAAGTTAGAGGTTAAAATATGACTCTAGGCCATTGTGCTTTAGAATGAAGAGCACAGACATGGGTTGGAAATGTAAATTTTGGCCCAATTTAATTTCTGTGACAAATTCATTAATGTCTTCAAGGTTCAGGCTCTATGTATGAGACAAATGAAAACAGCTCTAAGATTCCTGAAAACCCTAAAATATTAAAATTCCACTCTGCCATTAGTTCAGATAAATCATTTGCCAATTTGCCCCACAAGAACCAGGCATCTTTAAATGGTAACATAACATGCACTTCTCTCTCCCAAAGTGTGGTGCATAAACGTTCTGCTTCTCAATAACACAGGATGCCTGCTAAAATGTGCTGTCAGGGGGATTAGTAAGGAAATGTTGTATCAAAACTTCTGCAGATGTGGCCCTGAAATACACATTGTAATAAATCCTCCAGGCCTCTCAAGTTAGGAATAACTGGTTTATAAAATTGTACTTACTTAAAAATTATAGATAAACAGATTTCACCGTAACCCATTCTTTCTGTTCTGAATGAAATAAGGCTCTATATTCAGACTGAATTTTCAGTGAAAAACAACTTAAAATAGTGACAAATCATCTATAAGTTTAAATGAATATAACTAGGAGACCTGAAAACTCAGGTTTAGCAGTCATCTTCCAACAGTTTGAGAGCCCACAGGAGCCACAGAGCCCTCATGTCTCTCCAGAGAGGCAGGGTGATTCTTCCCCCTAAACACCATGCAATTCTTGAAGTGAGTGAAAGCATCCCTGCTCACACTGATACCCTCTCAAGTGAACTCAAAGTTAAGCCATCTCCAGCCAGACCAGATATCCTGGCCCATATCTCATTCATTAATATATGTTGAGAAGCCTTTGTTTCTTGGAAACTACATGAAGTGAATAGGCTGTGGACTCCACTGGACATAGTGGTCTATATTTAACCAATTCCCTTCACACATATGTATCAGATGCTCTCTTAGTTACAGAGCTGCAGTGGTGAATAAGAAAGCCACAGTCCTGTACTCCCAGGGTTTCAATTCTGAAGACGAAGACAGGCACAGAAACCCAACTGAGCAAAGAGAAGAGATTATTACAAAATGTGTTCACATGCAAAGTGAAGCAAGGGACTGAATATACAACAAGGGTTTTGGGGCGAACATTAGATACAATCTTAATTCAGATTATATAAGATTCATACATATAATTTTTATATATAGATATATTAATTTGGGCCGGGCGTGGTGGCTTATGCCTGTAATCCCAGCATTTTGGGAGGCCAAGGCGGATGGATCACTTCAGTCCAGGAGTTTCAGACCAGTCTGATCAACATGGCAAAACCCCATCTCTACTAAAAATAAAAAAGTTAGCCGGGTGTAGTGGTGTGCGCTTGTAGTCCCAGCTACTCAGGAGGCTGAGAAAGGAAAACTGCTTGAACCCAGGAGGCAGAGGTTTCAGTGAGCCAAGATTGTGCCACTGCACTCCAGCCTGGGTGACACAGCAAGACCCTGTCTCAAAAGAAAAAGAAAAAAAGAAATATTAATTTGGATTATACAGATTCTAACCACTTCTTTCAAGTGAGAATATTTAAGGTAAGACCTGAGAATAAAAAGAGTTAGCTTTTCATACACTACAGAAAGATTCGTCTTTTAGGAAAAACCCCCAGTGTTCATGGACCCTAATATATGAGCAAGATCTTGGCATGTAGAAGAAACCTGTGAATTGGATGAAATGAAAAACTGAAAAGTAGGAATCTGGATGAAGTACAGAAGGGAGAAAGACTAATGTGAGACGTGGCTGAAAGAGAAGGATATGTGAAACAGTACAGGTCTTCATTAGTAATGATGAGGAACATAAATGTTAGTCCAAGTACACCAGAAAAGTGGGAGAGTTGGAAACTGAAAGACATGTTAAGAGATCACTTTGGTTTCTCTGTAGCTAACAGGGTGTAGGAGATTAAGAATTAAAGTAGGTTGACTAAGGATGACCTAAGAAAATAAGCGTAGGTAAGAAAATATGTGGCTCTGGCTAGGCTGGGGACATTGGAAATCAAAAGAGGTGGAGGAAATTACAGATGTATTTGGAACCAAAATATTTTTTAAATGAATGTTGAATTGGATATTGTCAGAATATTGAGGAAGGGCCAAAAATGACTTATAAGCGTCTAGCATGGCTGGCAGTGCCACTTACTGACATGTGGGAAACCAGGACATGTTACCTCTGAATTATTCGAGTGCTATTGTCATGTAAATCATCAACTCCCAGAATAAAGGTCTGGGCCAAACTCTAAGACTGGAAATTATGAGCTGTTTAGTAGTGTTTAGAGCTTAGAGAGAGTATGTGTGTGGAGAGAAAAGAAGAGCAATTAGGACAGAACCCTTAGAAACATCAATATTTAAAATTTGGGAAGAGAAACAGAAACAAATAAATTGTGGGAAAATGAAGCTCAGGGTAGTTGCAAGGGAATGCTAAAAATGAACTATGGCATTTGAGGAGGAAAACGTGGAAACTGAAAGCAAGAGAGTACGGATGGATCGTGAGGGAGCAGCAGCAGCTGTGTCCTAAGAAGAGTCTCAGTGAAAATGAAGGGTTGTAGGAATGAGGACATCTGGGCCAACGAGCTGGCAAGGAGTGATGTCCAGGAGGCAGAATATTTGCATCTAGATCCTGGTGGTATATACCCTTATAGAAAATGTTTCAGATTTGATGACAATAAAGTGGAGGAAAGAAAAAAAGTAATGGAAATAAAGATGTCAAAAAACGGGGAACCGAGGTTTGTACTGGTCCTTTCACGTGAAAGCTGAGCCACTAAAATGATGGCTGAACTTGCCTGAAGATGATATTGAGCAAAAGATCTACAGCCTTAAATAAATGGCAAGAGGCCAGGTGCAGTGGATCATGCCTGTAATCCCAGAACTTTGGGGGGCTGAGGCAGGCATATCACCTGAGGTCAGGAGTTCGAGACCAGCCTGGCCAACATGGCGAAACCCCGTCTCTACCAAAAATACAAAAATTAGCTGGATGTGGTGGTATGCACCTGTAATCCCAGTTACTCAGGAACCTGAGGCAGGAGAATCACTTGAAACCGGGAGGAGGAGGTTGCAGTGAGCCGAGATCACACCATTACACTCCAGCATGGGTGACAGAGCAAGACTCCATCTCAAAAAAAAAAAAAAATAAGACCAGAGTGCCCAGGAGGGAGGTCTGTTGATGATGGTAATACCAAAGGGGCATGGCCGATATTTCCAAGGGGTTTGAGTTTCAAAGGAACAGTCTAATTTGCAAGGAGCGGAGAAATTAACAGTCTAGAAGTTGTAACGGGAACCAAGAACAACCACCTCGGCTTCCAGCCATAGGTATGTGGAGGGTGAGAAAAAGACCTGTCTCAATTTATGAAAGCTAGAGGAAAAACTGCACTTTAGTATCAACCAACTTTTGTTTTAAGATAATTACAAACCAATATGGAACTTAGCAAGAGTCAATTTTGACAGTTTCCTGCAGCTTAGTAAATTCTGCACAAAATTAAGATTTAACACAAAAGTAGAGAAAAATTTTAATGGCATAGCACATTTCTTCACAATTCCTTAAACCAAATAATTCCCTGTTCTTCTAACTCTCACCTTACACTATCAACTAGGCTTCTTATTCAATGAACGGTTTAAGTCTACTAAGACACACACACACACACACACACACGTCTTATCCAGCTGCAGATCTCATTTTTGAAGGTACACTGAAAGTACATAGATCATTCTATAATCATCAACTATGAAGATTGTGAGCAACTGGAACAAGTATTCTTGGAAAAGAAGTTTCCTGTGTATAAGAAAAAAAAGAGTCCAACTCTGGGAACTGACTTGGCTGAGTCATCATTATATGCCACTGGCAAGAAATCAAGAAGTAACTCAGGACTGATAAACTTTGTTAAAGGAAATGGAAACAGCCTATCTGTGAGGCTTAATTCTTGATAATCTGGCCAAGATATAGCATCTGGATAAGAGTTCACTGACTCAACTAAATTTTGTGAAGGTGAAGTACTTGTTAAAATGAAAGATCTATTTAGAGAGAAATAAGTAGACATAATGTCTGCACTATGGATAGGTGTATACCTGTTTTTTGCAAAAACAGTTTGTATCTTTGAAATGCTGGTTTGCCCTGGACAGAGCTAACTTAAATAGAGACCTGGCGCGGTGGTTCATGCCTGTAATCCCAGCACTTTGGGAGGCCGAGGAGGGTGGATCATGAGGTCAGGAGATCGAGACCATCCTGGCTAACACGGTGAAACCCCGTCTGTACTAAAAATGCAAAAAATTAGCCGGGCATGGTGGCGGGCACCTGTAGTCCCAGCTACTCTGGAGGCTGAGGCAGGAGAATGGTGTGAACCCGGGAGGCGGAGCTTGCAGTGAGCCGAGATCGCGCCACTGCACTCCAGCCGGGTGACAGAGAGAAACTCCGTCCCCAAAATATATATATATAGTTTTTTTATATATATATGTATATATACCCAAAGGATTATAAGTCATGCTGCTATAAAGACACATGCACACGTATGTTTATTGTGGCACTATTCACAATAGCAAAGACTTGGAACCAACCCAAACGTCCAACGATGATAGACTGGATTAAGAAAATGTGGCTGGATACATATGTAACAAACCTGCACATTGTGCATATGTACCCTAAAACCTAAAGTATAATAAAAAAAAAAGAAAATGTGGCACATATACACCATGGAATACTATGCAGCCATAAAAAAGGATGAGTTCATGTCCTTTGTAGACACATGGATGAAGCTGGAAACCATAATTCTCAGCAAACTATCACAAGGACAAAAAAAACCAAACGCTGCATGTTCTCACTCATAGGTGTGAATTGAACAATGAGAACACATGGACCCAGGAAGGGGAACATCACACTCCGGGGCCTGTCATGGGGTGGGGTGAGGGGGAGGGACAGCATTTGGAGATATACCTAATGTAAATGATGAGTTACTGGGTGCAGCACACCAACATGGCACATGTATACATATGTAACAAACCTGCACGTTGTGCACATGTGTCCTAGAACTTAAAGTATATATATATATATATATATATATATATATATATATATATATATATATAAATATAAAGAGAAAACCATTAAAGAAAGGCTATAATACACAGGAACACACAGACATACATACACCTGTGTGTCTATATCTTCAGTTATCACACTTTTTCTATACAGACTCCACACGAGACAAACATGTTACATTTTATGAGAAACTATAAGTGGAAAGAGGAGAATTTGTGAAATCAATATAGAATGTTCCTTGTTTAGCATAATTCTAACTGTTTCTCATTAGAGGTCTGAGTATCAATCTGTATTATATGTGGCCATGCTGGCATTTGGGAAATTCCACAAGAAACTTTTTAAATATGAATTTGGAAAAGGGAAAAGGATTTTTAAAGTGTCTTTTTTTGTTCTGCATTCTATGTGGAACATCTATTTTGTGCTAACTGCTCGTGTTAGCTTGTGATTGCCTGTGACTATGTGGAAGATATACTTTACGTGACTATGTGAGCAATAGTCTTAAAGTTAAGAAATCTAAAATTTGGTTGGTTTAGTTGCTAATTAGGTAAATTACCTTGTAATGGTTACTTAACCTCTCAAAGATTAATTATCTTCAGTGGTACATTGAAGGTTCCATTCATATTGATTTTAGTAGACTTATCCTACTAAAAAGTAAATTTAACAGAAATTATTCTAGACCTCATTATTTCAGGAGACCCCACCCCAGCTTTTATTCCTAACTTCAAGAAATGCAGAGAAATTTAAAAATTCGATGTTCTCCCAATTCAACAGAATATAACTGAACTAAATCGATTTATGTATAATTCATTATTTCAACCTTTAACGCTATATCCGAGCGGTTTGTTTTCACCATAAAGTTATAGCTGTTTAGGCCAATAATTAAAGAGGACCTTGATAGAGAATGACAAGAGAGGATGATCACCCTATTGTCTATCTTCCAGCTGTTTTCAATGCCCTGAAGTTTTATTCACACCCAAATATTAGAATCTTATCTGAGAGAGCGTACTCAAATGATGAACCATGCTAATTTCTCAAGAAAAGTGTTACAGAATAATAAATGCCTTTCTGGTCAAAGCACTGATGCTCTGGAAATAATCTTTATCCAAATGAGGTACAGGAATTGTTAGGACTATTAAAAGTTTGTATATGATATCTGCCAGGTTCGACTGAGCTTCACTTAAAATCTACCATATTAGGGCCAAGTGTAATGACTCAAATTAGTGAACTTAAAAATTGTTTTAAAATGTTTCCTGGAGACATTTCAAATATTGCTCTCTGATTTATCACTGTTACTTTTGCTGAATTCAATTTGATGCCAAGATTTATTCAGATTAATCAAATGCCATAAACTCTGATACCTAATGTTCCTTAACACCTTAAGAACTTTTAAACAGATCAAATGTTGAAGATACGCTTTTAGTGAAACTGTACCTAAGCACATGAATTCTATTGAATATAGCTTTTTAGAAGACTAACAAAGAAAGAAGACTTAGGAAATTCGGAAACATTTTTTAAACCTTCTAGAGGGAATTAAACTACTGAAAAATAATTTCAATTGGTGAATCTAATGGCATTAATCAGAAGATAAGAAAAAAGTAACCATAAAACTTTATGGGGGTAATATTTGCTATGAGGATCAGGAAAAACAACTAATGGATATTAGGCTTAATATCTGGGTGATGAAATAAACTGTACAACCAATGCCATGGCATAAGCTTACCTCTGTAACAAACCTACACTTGTACCCCTGAACTTAAAAGTTAAAATTTAAATAAATAACGTTGTGCTATTAATTTCAACCAGAGCCTTTCCAAGGTGCAGGGAACTTTTGAGAATTTTATTTCTTGCAAAAGGAAACTTGATTCCTTGCTTAGGGCCTTCCTAGGAAAACCTCTATTCTTTGGAGAAGCATCATACTCCTACAAGATTTAAGGACCATCATATTTGTCAGACTTTTTTTCTGTTTTACTGTGAGCAGTTTACAGAACATAAAGAAAAATCAAATCCGAAGGTGCACTACACGTGTTTTATCAAAAGGAACATTTTTGTGTACTTTTAAGAAAATACGACAAATTGAGTTTTCTGACCTATTACCAAGTTAGACATCTTGAGTGAATTGAATCTGTTGTAATCCTGTTTGGTTTTCATCCCATGGCTCTGGAAAACTGACATTTATCTCCAATTTTTCAACTCTGCTTCTTTCCAGTACCTCATCTATACGACTATTATAGTACTTTTCATCTGCTTCTACCACTACACTATGGCTGCATTACTTTTAACACAGTGTCCCACATGTTACCCATTTCTACCTTATATAAAGAGTAGAAATTGAATTGTAATTGAGTATCCAGTTGCCTCATATTCAGGTCTTCAACTGAAATAACTCCAGCTATCTCAAAACTTCAACCCTCTCTGGAAGTATTGGACCAAATTATCCCAGATTATAGCACTCTCAGGCTAAAATTACTAATGCTTCTATAGTTTCAGAGACTGTATCAGGTTATTCAACACAACATTCCATGCACCATTCCAGCCTCATATAATCAGAGGACACTTAGACGACTTTAATAGCCTTCAAAAGACACCCTCCTCTTTTACTTATATATATATTTATCTATTTATTTAATGGAGACAAGGTCTCACTCTGTCACCCAGACTGGAGCGCAGTGGCATAATCACGGTCCACCGCAGCCTGCACCTGCCGGGCTCCGATCCTTCCACCGCAGCCTCCTGAGTGGCTGGGACCACAGGCGCCGCCACCACGTCTGCCTGGTTTTTGTATTTTTGTGGAGATGGGGTTTCACATGTTGCCCAGGCTGATCTGAGACTCCTGGGCTCAAGAGATCCACCTGCCCCGGCCTCCCAAAGTGCTGCGATTACATGAACGAGCCATTGTGCCCAGCCGGTCCCGCCCGGTTTTTAACCTTCGTACTGTTTATATAATCATCCTTCACAAAATAGAACACTTCATTACTCGATGGTTCTCATTATTCTAATATGAAGAACTATATTAAGAAAATAAATTCCTGGCCAGGCGCGGTGGCTCACACTTGTAATCCCAGCACTTTGGGAGGCCGAGGCGGGCGGATCACGAGGTCAGGAGATCGAGACCACGGTGAAACCCCGTCTCTACTAAAAATACAGAAAATTAGCCGGCGTGGTGGCGGCGCCTGTAGTCCCAGCTACTCGGGAGGCTGAGGCAGGAGAATGGCGGGAACCCGGGAGGCAGAGCATGCAGTGAGCCGAGATCGCGCCACTGCACTCCAGCCTGGGCGACAGAGCCAGACTCCAGCTCAGACAAAAAAATAAATCAATAAATTTCCAATATTTCCTAGCATATCCAATTTAATTCTATACATCACATAAAAATAAAAGCCGTCTTACTGTGTTAGTTTCTTACTGCTGTTACAGTAAATTAACATAAACTCAGAGGCTTAAAACAACACATTTTTTTTCTTTATACTTCTGGGGGTCAGAAGTCCAAAATGGGTCTTAGTGTGCTAAAACCAAGGTATCATCAAGTGTATATTTTGTCTAGAGATTCCAGGAGAGAATTCACCAGGTTTGAGGGGTCACATGTATCCCTGAGCTCTTGGCCTCTGCACATCTTGGACACAGCACATCACTTCAGCCTCGGCTCCAGTTTACCCAAGCTCTTCTGCTCACTCTGGTCTCTCCGCCTTCCTGTCTGAAGGTTCTTTGTGACTACAGTGGGCCCACCTAGATAATTCAGGATAATCGCTCCAGTTTAAGGTGAGGTGATTAGCAATCTTAATTCCACCTCTAACCATAATGCTTCCATGCTGCCTAACAACACATTCAAAAGGTCATCCTGCTAAGGGTCATTATTCTACCTACACACTAAGTGACTGAGAAAAAGTAAAGTTATCTATCATGCCTTACCTATGGCGAGGAAATAATAACTTATAATGATTTATCTACGAAAACCTGTTTTTAAAAGCTTTGGTCCTAGTCTATTGATTAAAGTTTTGGTATATTCCAGATAAATTTCATGTCCTTGATGCTAACACATTGTGCACAGTAGATGACCTTTTTAAAATAGTACTGCATAAAGGAATATTTAAGGTTGTCTGGACAATAGAAAAGGAACTTTAGTTGCTATGCCACAAAAGGCCGGATTTCTGCACATTACACCTCCTACCAGTGCACACATGTGCCAAACTCCTTCCTGAAAGCCTGGTTTATGTTTCCTATGTGCTTAGCAATAGTTTTACTCTCACGACTGTTTATATTAAGTCCTATTTTTTAAAGCATATCCTCATTTGTTTGTTTTCCTGAGCCTCTGAACTGGATTTCATCTGGTATGTATTGCACAGGTTTGCACACTTGATTGTACGCTACCTAAAAGCATCCTCTTGTGTTCTGGACACGGTTATTTTTCTCCATGGTAAGGTGATAAGTGACTTCTCTGAGGACTTGCCACCTTAGAATGCAGTGGTGACATCACCTGCTCAGGCTCTGTCTGCAATGTGGAATTTAGTATTTTCCAACTTCTGGTCTAACTTGAACTTCATAATTAAGCAGAGCCGCCTTTTGAGGGAACAGTAGGCTGTCTGCCCCTAAACGTCTGTGTAAATGCAGAGACACATTTGGGAACATAACTGACTTTTACGTACAGAAGCCAGATGCATTTCATGACCATGCATGCTTAGGGAAGCAAGTTCATCTCATCTATCACAATAAGCATCTGTGCCACTAAATTCCACTGCAGGATACTTTTCACACTTAGACAACAAAACATTTAAGGAAATAAAAGCTCTTTCCAATAAAAATGTGCATCAAATACTGTGTGTATGTTTAAAAAAAAACCTTCCTCTATAAGATAAGGCCACAGGAACTACTAAAAAAGCATTCTTGAAATACATTTTCTGATAGGAATCTAGGCCCTTGCCTTATATAAGATTTAAGGAAAGTGATGTGTGTGTCTTTATACTTGAAAGGCTGTTTTCAACAGCAAAGGGTATGCTTTGAGGTATCAATATAGTTTTGAGAATGCAAAAGTTTAAAAGAAATGGAATGCATATTCTCCAGGTATGAATATGCAATTGTCATTATTTTCCTACCATCTACTAGATTAGAAACAGAAGAAAAATTATGGAAATGTCTGTTTTCCCTCAATAGGAGTACCTATTTATTAAAGTTAATTAATTACTATTCTTTAAACATTTTCAAAATAGACTCATAAGTGACAACTTTCAGAGAAAACAAGGGTTTTTGGATGTAAATATTTACTTATAACATGGATAAAATAATTTTGTTAAATATTAACTCCATATTCATAATGTTCTCTATTGTTTTTGCATTTTGTTTAACAATAGAGAATCTAAGACATTTAGTGTTCATGAGTTTCATACAGTTTCCTGTCAATGTACTTTGTCTTTTTTTTATTGGACTACTAATCATTTATTTATGATTTGTTGGAACTACTCATATTTTAAATATGTCAAGTGAACTGCAAGCACTTGTTGCTGATTTGATATTTGCTTTTTACACATATTCATTGTATCCTCTGAAAAAGAAAAGTTTTATATTTTAACAAATTCCAATCCATAAATTTTTTTTTAAATTTTCTGTTATTGGTTAGGGCTATGTTTGGATATTTAATTTTAACCGTAATGTTGCAAGTGATATTTGTCTATGGTATTTTTTCTTTATATTTTGGAAAAGTGTATTTGACATCCACTATGGAATTAATATTTATTAATGACATATTATACCTTTGTGCAACTATAAAATACATATAGCCAATTATCTGAACACCATTTTATGAACTGTTTATCACTTATCCACTGATTTGAAACACTATCTTTATCATATATTGGATTTTAGGTTTATCGAGATTATGTAACATGAAATTATTTAATTATGAAATTATGTGAATTCAAGCATGACAGTCAGCTCTTCTTCCCCACCACTACCCTGTAAAAGGATGGATGGAATAATTGCTTCCCTATGGCTTAAGTGTATGAGAGGTATACAACATGGTCTTGATGAAGTGGGAACTACACAGAAACTGTTTTTGGTCCTGAAATGTACTCCAGCTTTACCAATTTGTTCTACACATATACCATTGAGGGTAGAAGCTGAATTTTGCTAATGATTATATTTACACTACTTAACATTGTGCCAGATACTGAGTAGATGCTTAGAAACATGTTTAATGACTTGTTTTATTGATAGAGACCTAATTATCTGCTGTAGTGGTGCTATCTCATTCAGAATCATTTTGACCAGCCTTTCTCCATCATGAATAAAACACTTATTTACACACTTGTGTACATGCACATGTGCATAGAAACACACACACCCTTTGCAGAGACAAACTGCATCGAAAGCATGTACAAACATTATAGTATTTTTGTTGATTCTGACCTGATTCTGATTCTATTGTATACATTTTCATTCTGATCACAATAACAATAAAAATAGAAAACTATAAGTTGTGAAGCTGGAAGATGCAGAACATGAAAGTTCGAATTACCAATTTTTTTTTTCTATTTTCTTTAGTTGGCTGCTGATAAAATCAGAAAAGAAATGGACACAAAAATGAAAGTATGCAATGTGTGTGCGTGTGTGTGTGTGTGTATCACATGCACTCGTTTCCATGATGTACATATGGAATTTCATAACCAGCCAAACTAAGCTTCATAAGTGAATGAGAAATAAAATCCTTTACAGACAAGCAGATGCTGACAGATTTAGTCACCATCAGACCTGCCTTCCAAGAGCTCCTAAAGGAAGCACTAAACGTGGAAAGGAAAAACCAGTACCAGCCTCTGCAAAAACACACCAAAATATATAAACCAATGAAACTAGGAAGAAACTGCTTCAACTAATGTGCAGAATAACCAGCTAACATCATGATGACAGGACCAAATTCACACATAACAATATTAACGGTAAATATAAATGAGCTAAATGCCCCAATTAAAAGACATACACTGGCAAATTGGATAAAGAGTCAATACCCACAGGTGTGCTGTATTCAGGAGACACATCTCACTTGCAAGGTCACACATAGGCTCAAAATAAAGGGATGGAGGAATATTTACCAAGCAAATGGAAAGAAAGAAAAAAAAAGCAGGAGTTGCAATCCTAGTCTCTAATAAAACAGACTTTAAACCAACAAGGATAAAAAAGGACAAAGAAGGGCATTACATAGTAGTAAAGGGATCAATGCAACAAGAAGAGCTAAGTATCCTAAATATATATATATGCCAAATACAGGAGCACCAGGATTCATAAAACGAGTTCCTAGAGACCTACAAGGAGACTTAGACTCCCACACAATAATAGTGGGAAACTTTAACAACCCACTATCAATATTAGACAGATCAACAAGAAAGGAAATTAACAAGGATATTCAGACTTGAACTCAGCTCTGGTCCAAGTGGACCTAATAGATACCTACAGAACTCTCCACCCCAAATCAACAGAATATACATTCTTCTCAGCACCACATAGCACTTATTCTAAAATCAACCACATAATTGGAAGTAAAACACTCCTCAGCAAATGCAAAAGAATGAAAATCATAACAAACAATCTCTCACACCACAGTGTAATCAAATTAGAACTCAGAATTAAGAAGCTCACTCAAAACTGCACAACTACATGGAAACTGAACAACCTGCTTATGAATGACTACTGGGTAAATAGCAAAATTAAGGCAGAAATAAATAAGTTCTTTGAAACCAATGAGAACAAAGACACAACATATCAGAATTTCTGGGATACAGTTAAAACAGTGTTTAGAGGGAAATTTACAGCATTAAATGTCCACATTAGAAAGTGGGAAAGATCTAAAATAGACACCCTAACATCACAATCAAAATAAGCAATGGAAAACACATTAAAAACCTAGTATAAAACAAGAAATAACTAAGATCACAGCAGAACCGAATGGGAGAGAAACACAAAAAAACCTTCAAAAAAAAATCAATGAATCTAGGAGTGGGTTTTTTGAAAAGATTAACAAAATAGATAGACCGGTAGCCAGACTAACAAGGAAGAAAAGAGAGAAAGATCAAATAGACACATTAAAAAACGATAAAGGGGATATCACCACTGATCCCACAGAAATACAAACTATTATTAGAGAATACTGTAAACACCTCTACACAAATAAACTAGAAAATCTAGAAGAAACGGATAAAGTCCTGGACACATACACCCTCCCAAGACTAAAGCAGGAAGAAGTCAAATCCCTGAATAGACCAATAACAAGTTCTGAAATTGACTCAGTAATTACTAGCCTACCAACCAAAAAAAGCCCAGGACCAGATGTCTTCACAGCCGAGTTCTACCAGAGGTACAAAGAGGAGCTGGTACCATTCCTTCTGAAACTATTCTGAACAATAGAAAAAGAAAGACTCCTCCCTAAATCATTTTATGAGGCCAGCATCACTCTGATTCCAAAACCTGGCGGAGACCCAATAGAAAAAGAAAATTTCAGGCCAATATCACTGATGAACATCGATGCGAAAATCCTGAATAAAATACTGGCAAGAGAATCCAGCAGCACATCAAAAACTTATCCACCACGATCAAGTTGGCTTCATGCCTGGCATGAAAGGCTGGTTCAACATATGCAAATCAATAAACATAATCCATCACATAAACAGAACCAATGACAAAAACCACATGATTATCTCAATAGATGCAGAAAAGGCCTTCAATAAAATTCAACACCCCTCATACTAAAAACTCTCAATAAACTAGGTATTGATGGAACATATCTCACAAAAATAAGAGCTATTTATGACAAATGCATAGCTAATATCATGCTAAATGGCCGAAAGCTGGAAGCATTACCTTTGAAAACTGGCCCAAGAGTAGGATGCCCTCTCTCCCCACTCTTATCAACATAGTATTGGAAGTTCTGGCCAGGGCAATCGAGTAAGAGAAAGAAATAAAAGCATGCAAATAGGAAGAGAGGAAATCAAATTGTCTCTGTCTGCAGATGACATGATTGTATATTTACAAAACGCCACCACCTCAGCCCAAAAATTCCTTAACCTGATAAGCAACTTTGGCAAAGTCTCAGGATATAAAATTCATGTGCAAAAATCACAATCATTCTTATATACCAATAACAGACAAGCAGAGAGCCAAATCATTAGTAAACTCCCATTCACAATTGCTATAAAGAAAACAAAATACCTAGGAATACAACCTACAAGGGATGTGAAGGACCTCTTCAAAGAAAACTACAAACCAGAGCTCAAGGAAATGACAGGACACAAACATATAGAGAAACACTCCATCCTCATGGATAGGAAGACTCAATATCATGAAAATGGCCATATTGCCCAAAGTAATTTATAGATTCAATGCTATTCCCATCAAGCTACCATTGACTTTCTTCACAGAACTAGAAAAAAACTATGTTAAATTTCATATGGAAGCAAAAAAGAGCCTGTGGAGCCAAGGCTAACCTAAGCAAAAAGAACAAAGCTGGAGGCATGATGCTGCCTGACTTCAAACTATATTACAAAGCTAAAGTAACCAAAACAGCATGGTGCTAATACCAAAACAGATATATAGACCAATGAAACAGAATAGAGGCCTCAGAAATAACACCACACATCTACAACAATCTGATCTTCAACAAACCTGACAAAAGCAAGCAATGGGGAAAGGATTCCCTATGTAATTAATGGCGCTGGGAAAACTGGGTAGCCATATGCAGAAAAGAGAAACTAGACCCCTTCATTATACCTTATAAAAGAGTTAACTCAAGGTGGATTAAAAACATAAATGTAAAACCTAAAACTATAAAAACCCTAGAAGAAAACCTAGGCAATATGATTCAGGACATAGGTGTGGGCAAAGACTTCATGACTAAATCACCAACAGCACTTGAAACAACAGCCAAAATTGACAGATGGAATCTAATCAAACTAAAGAGCTTCTGCTCAGTAAAATAAACTATCACAAGAGTGAACAGGCAACCTACAAAATATGAGAAAATTTTTGCAATCTATCCATCTGACAAAGGTCTAATATCCAGAATCTAGAAGGAACTTAAACAAATTTACAAGAAAAAAAAAACAAACAACCCCATCAAAAAGTGGGCAAAGGATATGAACAGACACTCCTCAAAAGAAGATATGTATATGGCCAATAAACATATGAAAAAAGCTCATTATCACTGTTCATTAGAGAAATGCAAATCAAAACCACAATGACATACCATCTCACACCAGTTAGAATGGTGATCATTAAAAATTCTGGAAACAGCAGATGCTGGAGAAGATGCAGAGAAATAGGAACACTTTTCCACTGTTGGTGGGCTTGTAAAATAGTTCAACCATTGTGGAATACAATGTGGTGATTCCTCAAGGATATAAAACCAGAAATACCATTTGACCCAGCAATCCCATTACTGGGTATATACCAAAGGATTATACATCATTCTACTCTAAAGACACATGTACATATATGTTTATCATGGGACTATTTACAATAGCAAAGACTTGGAACCAACATAATGCCCATCAATGATAGACTGGATGAAGAAAATGTGGCACATATTCACCATGGAATACTACACAGCCATAAAAAAGGATGAGTTCACGTCCTTTGCGGGGATATGGATGAAGCTGGAAACCATCATCCTCAGCAAACTAACACAGGAACAGAAAACCAAACACTGCATGTTCTCACTCATAAGTGGGTGCTGAACAATGAGAACATGTTGACACAGGGAGAGGAACATCACACACTGGGGTCTGTAGGTGGGTGTGGGGAAAGGGGAGGGAGAGCATTAGGACAAATAGCTAATGCATGTGGAGCTTAAAACCTAGATGACGGGTTGATGGGTGCAGCAAATTACCATGGCACAAGTATACCTATGTAACAAACCTGCATGTTCAGCACATGTATCCCAGAACTTAAAGTAAAATTTTAAAAAATGAAAGTATGCAATATGTGTATGTGTGTGTATACATACATATAAAACAAGCACTCATTTTCATTTTGTACATATATGCACATTATGAGTGTGAATATATGTTAAATAATATCCTATCAGTTTTGTATTTGTAACACATATATGTACATGCATATACAACAAATAGAGGTGTTTTGCATAATAATTTCATTTATATTCATTTCATCAGCTAAGAACTAAAAAGAATTTAAATCAAAATCAATTATTCATTTACAGGTGTTTTTAACCATCATCTCCCCCTTTATCTTCAGTTTTATGCCTCCTTGTATTGCCATTTTGTGACTTTTTTGCCATAAATTATACATATTTGGAACAGTCACTTTAAGAAATTCAATCTTTGGATAAGATCTCTAAGATTGATTTAGTATGAATACGTGTGTGGGCACACACTTGACAAAGAAAGGTCAGTTATAAATATATGTGTACACTTATCAAAATAATTCACATAAAATCTCTGAATAAAATTATCTGTATGCTTTTTCTGTCAATAAAAGCAATATAGTATAATTCTTGGTAGTAAACCTGTTTGTTTTCATTCTGTTGCCTACCATGTGAGCTGCCATGTTGGTATAAAACATCGATCATTTGATATTTTACTACAGCAAATAATAGTGATCCCCACGAAATAATAAATAAATCAGTGAGTTTCACGGAAATAAGTTTTTGGATGGATCAGATAATTTGAAGTTGTTAGTTTATTCTCCAGCAAGGTGAAAGAAAAAAGCTGTTAGTTTGTTCTCTATCAGGTGATCGAAGATGAAAACTAAAGTTCTCAAGGCCAGTGCATAATAATGGTGCCGTATTCTGTGCATCAATCACCATTACCAAATACCTATATTGCCAAATATTTCATGTACCGCTTTAGTGGTGATTAATCAATGTGCCATGGCACTGAAACTGAAACGAGACTTTGTAGTACAAGTGATATTCAAAGGGTTTTGAAAATTTATCAGCTTTATAGATATAGATGAAAATTTATCATCATCTATCTAGAAATCCTGTTTTTATAAATGTTACCTAGCCAAATATTGGTTTTATTTACTTAATATTTAGAAAACATGAGTTTAGTAAAAATTGTTCAGATTTTCTTAATGTAGTGTGTGAAATTACTACGTAATTATACAAGAAATATGCTACACAGCTGAATACACAAAGAGGTCAGCAGAGGGAGCAAAAGGTGCCTTTCCCCTATAATCCACAGCAACATCACCCGCTCTTCTCTCTACATCATCGATGTATGTTATCTAAAGTCCTGTGCAAATGCCACCTCAACACAAGTCCTCTAGCCTTGCCCTCTTATCAGAAGCAGCTCGAAAGCCCCGATAATTCTAGAACCACTGAAAAATACACACTTGTTGCAAGGATTGAAAAGCCTCATATTGCAAATTCAGAATTCACAGTACTGAAAAAATTCATAATTTTTTAAAGTTACAATACTGTGAACTATACAAAATGAATTATGCTGGGATCCGATGACTCTCTTCATTCCAGCCTATCTTATATTTTCTCATTCATTTCTCCACATAGTCACAACAACAGACTCACTATTACATTTCATTAATGGCTATTTTATAATAAATGATCTCAATAGCATTTCTGAAACCTCTGCTGTTCTGGTTTTACAGAACTCTTGAATTTTTGAATGAGTTAGTTTTTGATTGAAAAAGACCTGACTCTTATGCTTAGAAAAGCCATCATTTCTTTCTGTAAGCTTTCCGTCTTCTATAAGCTTTACATGTTCCATAAGCAAACATTCGCTGGTTTTGTGATCAAACTAGAGAGGCAAATTCAGTTAATAATAACAACGTCATTTATCATCCTCAAATCTAGTGTTATGGATAATACGATCTCCACAAGGAGACGGTTGCACGAGCGACAAGAGAAAGACAATCAACAGTCTTTTACTCATACCAAGATATGTCCACACACACTTGTTTCAACAGTCAAAGTAACGCCATATGTCCCCAGTGATGTGGGTGGGCAAAAGGAACAGTTGGCCTGCTAATGAGGGCCATATGTACACGCAGCCTATCGTACCATCCTTCTTACTTATGGTTGCTGAAAACTCAGTGGAAGAGCTTGCTCTGAGGAATGGCATGGCTGGAGGAGGAGAGGCTTCCTTAAGAGCAGGAAAGGACCATTTGTTGTACAACTACTGTATCTCTGAAACTGGGAGCTAAAGATATGCATGTACGTTACTCATTCTTATTAAGAGTTACTTACGCATCCGTAGAGTTCTTTACTCCAGTTTCACCTTCTTTCACTAAATTCTTTTGCATTTATGTGCAAAGGGATTTTGGGCCCTTTTCAAAAATTACTTTTCCTAATCAATCTTGTTAATTTGATGTTCATTTACATCGGCTTCTCTTTATTTTTAGCTTGATTTCCAGAAAAATTATACTTTCTTTGACATTGTTAAATGTTACAATATTAAAAGAAATGAAAAAGACTTAAAAACTTAGAATATTTGAATGAGGGTTTCTGGAAGGCAGAGAGAACAATAAGGCAAAAGTACTTACTGCACTACTGTTCCAAAGTAAAAGAAAAACAAAGATTTTAAAAATGATTATAGCAGCTTTGTATCTCAACCAGGGTTTCCTTTGAAATTTCTACAACTGCAAACACTATTCAGCAATTTGCACTGATTATAAAATTTATTGTTTTAAGGTCAATTGTGATACTATGATCAGATAATATAATTTACTTTACTCTTAATGGCTTCATTTTGACAACTGAGGGAGCTTTCAGGAAGGACAACGCTTCCTGCACAACAACCAGTAAAGCAGGTCACATCCATTTTCAATCTAATTTTAAGAAAAATGAAGGACAAACTACTTGTGAGGCAGCAAGAATTCATTTGCATTAAATTAATTTGAACAGGGCATTTCAAGTTCTCTCTGGCAACAATGGAATAAAGGGGAAAATGAATCTATCTTATGCAATGATCCTCTTCTAGGTTACAGAAAGATTTGAAAGGCTGACATGACCATTGCTAAATTTCTTCTAGAAGTCTATGATTAGTGTCATAGATATAACTCATGAGATAAAATATTCACAAAGAATGTCTGTGAACTGCATCAATTGTGATGGAACTACTGTCTAACATCCCTTTGAAAAGTTATATTCTGCAAAGGTTAAAAAACACCAACCTTTCGATGCTTTCTTATATGGATGAGCTTTTGTCAACAAGAACTAAGCTTCACAATTAAGCACTATGGAAGATAATGTTCTAGGTTAATTTAAACCTAACTAATCCAGGACTTGGCCTTGATAAATAATGGGTTTAATTAATATTTTTGACCCTAGCAGTGCAAATACTTTTACTTATATTTTACTAAAGCTAGTTTTGACAAATCTAAGGGTATTTAATTTATCAGTATCTGTTGTCAGATGAAAACTTCCCCGTCAATACCTTCTAATGGTTCAAAAATAAACTGTTACCCCCACAGATACATTGTTTTTCCATGCGTAAGCAAGTACATTAATTTCAGGGTCTCAAGGCATAAAAGTGATATTACCACTTGTGATAGGCTGCATAATAGTCCCAAAAGATGTTCTTCACCTAATCTCCCGGCCCTGGGAATGTGCTGCCTTACACAGCCAAAGGACTTGTAGATACGATTCATTTAAGGATCTGGAGACAAGGTGATTATCCCAGATCATCCACGTGAGTCCAAAGTAATCACAGGAGTCCTTAGATGAAGTGGAGAGAAGGACTCAAAGTTAAAGGAGGAGACAGCGCGGAGACAGAAACAGAAATAAAAGCAACGCACCTTGAAAATGGAGGAATGGGGAAAAGACAATGAAGACAGGTGCCACCAGAAGCAGAAAATGCAAGAGAATGGATTCTCCCCTCAGCACCTCCAGAAGGAACCCACACTGCAGACACATTGACTTAGCCATATTAAAGTGATTTTGGACTTCTGACCTTTGAAACTGCAAGACAATAAATATGTGTTAAGTTATGTAAATGTGTCGTAATTTGTTATAGCAGCAGTAATACAACTAATACACCACTACAATAAGCAAAGGAAATAAAGTGCAATAGTGACAAACTTAAGGGTTTCCAGGAAAGAGAAACGAAGTGGTAAACTCAATCACAGGATTATATTAGTAACTGTAGTATATGTTACTTGCTTACCCTTTCAATCACATTATTGCTGTAATTATCATTATCATCCAATCAATATGATTACACCAGTATGTATAACTTAGACATGAAAATTTTTTTCTATTTCACTCTTCCCATAATTCCATGCAGCTACCCCTAAGCAACTATGTATCTGATGAAGCTAATATTTTCAGGGAAAATCTTCCATGTTAAGCAGAAAATTTACATCTAAAATTAAATTCTTTTAAGCCAGTCTGGGGACAATACCTAGAAAATTCAAACATTACTTCTCAAGAATACCACTAGCAGTGAATTTGTGACGCTATCTTCCACCAACTGAATCAAAATTAATTTTAAATATTTTCAAAGCAATATTTTAAAAAATCGTGTACACATTTTTTCCTCTTGGTAAAAATAAACCACTTCTCAACCATCCATTATATTTATGTTAGTTACATGAAGTCCATACATGAATTATCATACCACAAATAGAAAACTATTTAAATAGAAAAATCTCACTTGGTGCTGACAGAATGACAGCATAAAACTGTTAAGCATGAGGAGAAAGTTGTTTGCAGTGTAAATATTTCCCTTTTCCTATCAAAGTGTGTCCTGTGATCTAGCGCTCTTCTCTCCACATGCTTAAGTACAGCAAAAGTTATAAAAACACTCATTCTAGTTTTCTATACTTTAATGGTTGTAGAACATCAGAAGAGAATTGGGAGATGGGAATGTTTTGTGCTTGACATTGCATTTGAGGGGAAAATAAAAACTTGGACATAATATGTGGGATGTCTCCACAGTAATACATGGGAGGGCAAGAAAAAAATGCTATCAAATTTCTACCATGCGCTGAGCCCCTTATATCAACAAATATCCAGCCTTTCTAATGTACTAACAACCACTCTTCATAGCAAGTATTCTATTCCCAGCTTGTAGGTAAGAAACAAAGCTTCAGAAAGGGATCTTCACCAATGTCACACAGTCAATAAAAGGCAGAACTAGGGCAAATATCAATAATAAAAATAGCAATCTAATCCTAATTGGACCTGGCACTGTTCTAAGAAGAAAATCATTAACAAAGGATTTTGAGTTACCACACTCTTAGTCTCCCCGTTTTACAAAAGAAGCAACTGGGGTAAAGTGAAGCTATGCCGTTTCTTTTCAAGCTCATATACCTAACAAGATACCACTTTAATCATGGGTCTCTGATAGATCGTGTACCTCATTTCTAGCGTTTGCTGAGATTTTTCTTATTAACCCTAAGCAAGTATTTGATCCCTGGTAAGTATGCTGTAATTTTTTCACCGCTCATTCTTATCACGGTTCTTCAAGAAAAGTACAGTTCAACACATTTGTCCTATTTGGTTACAAATTTTGAAATTCAAAATATGTATCACACTAAGCTGTTAGCTCCATTTGGAATTTTAAAAAACTAAATTTTTCACTCAGTTAAAAAAAATTGCATTGTTTACTCCCATATCTACAATATAGCTTATAAGTGTATATTTGTATTGAAAACATAATTTTCTACAACTTTTATAATATTTAAATATTATTTAAGGTTTTAATAATATTTAAATATTTAAATAATACATTTAAAAACATAGTTCAACAAGTCCGAATAATCCATCACTTACTTATGACAGAATATTTGTTCAGTATCTTCTGTTTGTTCACTCTTGTGTAATATATCCTATTTTAAGAATCAAAAACTTCTCTTAATGTCAACACTACAGCCTCTTCACAATTCCTACTTATTCCTAATTACCCTTCAGGAGCAAATAAAATGAATTTATCCCAAATTTCTTTGCTTTGAAACAACTTCAGTGAAAATGGTGGTTGTCAACCATATCTACCATTCATATATCCCATTGTTTTCTGCATTAAATTTCATCTAATACTCCTTATGCCATCAGTGTCACTACAAAGGGGGACAGGGGATGAATCTCATCATGAACAAAGGTATATACACTAGATCTTAGGATGTTCAATCATTTCCTTACTCTATTATGTCCCATCTGAACTACTCATATTAAAATGAGCAACTATATGAACATGGTACTTTTAAGAAAGGATGTTCAAAAATTAATTCATATCTTGTACAAATTGGTATCCAAGAAATCATGACCTAATAGGCATCACATATGTGAATGAAAAAATTCACTTTCAGCAATGAATGTTGATGACACTCCTTTAGCAAGAGTTGTACCGAGCTACCCACAACTCCTCAGCACTCACTATTCTCATACATGCGGTCGGACAATGTCCAAGGGTGCAGTGATTCTGTCCAGAGGCTTTTCTGGGCCGTTAGAGCTGTCTCAGCCTGTGTACAGGGTTATACAGACACTCTAGGGCATTCA
Organism: Symphalangus syndactylus; assembly: GCF_028878055.3. Taxonomy (NCBI): domain Eukaryota; kingdom Metazoa; phylum Chordata; class Mammalia; order Primates; family Hylobatidae; genus Symphalangus; species Symphalangus syndactylus. Next base: position 3,286,004 of record NC_072445.2, on the reverse strand, counting down.
TGACTCTGATCACTGGAGCAGCCCTGTACTAACTGCAAATTTATGGAGGAAACTTTCAAGTCCTCTTGCCCCCCAGTTGGGGTAACTCTGTTACCTATTTCATGTGGTCTCAGTTCTCCAACAAAAATGATCTCGGCCTGCTCATCTTACTTCCATTTCACTACATGGCATAACTAGAAGTTGACTAGGTATTCTGCTTTAATGTATATGCAAAGCCCTCTTGTTCAGGAATGTTTGTAGAATAATATTTCTAAATTAGGAATACAATTGGTCTTGTTCTTTCCTGAGGGATAAAATGTCATCTCTCTTCTTCTCTCCCTCTCTCCTTTCTTCCTAACTCAGCTAACCCTCTATCTGAAAGAATTACAAAGGAAGAAATCTAGGGCATTGTTTAGCATTCTCAGGAGGATTGGAAATGTTGGAATGACAGCGAGTATCACACATACACTGCTTGAAGTATTTTGTAGGATCCAAGGGAAGAGAAAATTTTGACATTCCAGAAAATTTAAGTCATCCTTTTAATATCAGGACCAGAAAGAAACAGGTCACACGGGCAAGAGCCATAAAACTAATTATCTTGACTCTTTCCAGAATACCTGAGCTATAAATGTACAGGGAATCCTGTAATCAGATGCAAAGTTGTGTATAATATACTTAGTTCCCAAATGTAACTAGGAATTTTATGTATATAATGTGAAAAATCGTTCCAAAGTATTTGAGACTCCAAAAACTTTCCTAGCTAGCATTCAATATTCTTGCTTAACTTCTCCTTATACCCCTAACTGTATTGAGCATGCATAGACACACAAAAGCTAGGATCAACTATTACCGCTTAAGAAAGAAAAGGAGGAAAAAGGCTGTATTATAGGGATTTAGTTTTCTTCCTCAACTCTTGAAGAAGCCTATTTGTATCAGCCCGTGTCAGACAACAAAGTACTTATCAATGAAGTTTTATGAATGTGGTCACATATGAAATATAAGAGCATTCAGTTTCTACCTCTCCTTTTCTCATAAATCCTACATCAGATAGACATTAGCTATATCTGCCAATGTTTCCACGGAATCTTAAAGACTATTCACTGCAAAGCTGGCAGTGTAGCCTGAAAGCAAGTTATGTCTGCGTTGCAACTTCACACTAAGTGGTTTAAAAATACAACTAAATGTGGCCTGTCTTTATCTTGATTATAAGACATAAATTATCCCAAGAATATTCTTAGTAAAAATTGGGTCTCCCGGTCAAGCCACTTCTATTAAGAAGGACACAGGTCAGTTTTTAGGAGTTTAGGTGTTATTTGGAAGTTAGGAGCATCTAAATATGGAATATAACTCCATTAAATTATAGTATATTTTATATCAAAGAGAAACGACAAAAATAAGAAATGTTTTAAGTATTTTTTCGTATAGCGTGTTCATATATAATTACTTCAGTAGTCTCAATGTAGTCATGCAATTGTTTGGGTAAAGAACTAAACTTGAAGTTAAATAGCATAGGTCTGAATTCTTATGGTTTATAACATTCATATATTTTATATGTTCCAGAATAATATGTAATTTCTAAGTTTATAACATAATAATTACAGAAATCTAGGTAAAGTAATACTTCTGTGACACAGTCTCTTCATCTACAAAATGGAATATTGCTTTTCTCCTTAAATTTATATTAAAAATTGGAGAAGTAATATATGTGAAAGAACCTTACATTAAATATGCAAGTTTTATTTGTTGAATTCAAACAGTCATTAAAGAACAAAAGAAAACATTACATTTGGATTAACAAAGTAGATACATATATCTCAATCTGAGAAACCTTTAAGCTCTCTTGACCATAAAATGACATTGGATCCTATAAGAGAGTTTGGTAAATATTTGAAAGATATTTCAATTTCACACCTAAATGTTGATTCTGACATTTATTTCCTAAACTTATCATTTGTATACTTACCTGCTATTAAATCCACAGGGGTCATGTCACTAACTGTATGCCCACCGATTTTATTGAGAGGTATTCAGCAAGGCCCACAAAGTAAGAATTGAATTTTTTTAAAAAACAGACCCAAAACACCTAAAAGCAAAACACTTAGTAAATTCTTATAATCATGAAGATCACAAATTAGTGCTATTAGTAAGAAAGAAACTTCTAAACCAAATAAAGTCCTAATACCTCCAACGAATTTTGTCTCTCTGATACACACACACACGATTAAAAAAAAAATGAAGGAAATGTAAAAAAATAAATAAATGAAGGAAGTTCTGTGGGAAATGTCCATAATTTCATGCCCAGAATTTCCCTATCAATCTCTTTCCCCAAAGTTCTTCCGAGAAAATAAAGTTGCCTTTCTCTCAACGTTAACTCATCACTTTTCTCATAGCATTTTCAAAAGAAATATTTCCTGTCAGCCGGCCACTTAAACTTTGTGCTGTTAAAGAAATCCAAAAAGGTATCAATTTTGCAACAAAGGATAAAGAGGAGACGAAGTGAACCAACATGGCTTTTAAGCTAAATTGCCGTCACCTGTCACAGGTTGTCTAGCGAGCCTCAAGTTCCCTCTAATAAGCTTATGGAGGGTGCGGAGCAAAGGCACCTCAAGGTGCTCTGCGGGTTTTCCCCTGGTAAATTAGGCTGAAAGGAAAAGAGTCCCACCCCCCACCCCCAAACTTGGAGACCAGGGCTGCCCTGCCGAATGCTGTGCCCAGACCTCCTACTTCCACGACCTTCCAGTCCTTTCCTCGCTTGGAAAATTGGGCATGAGGCAAGCAAAAGGAAGGACAGAAGGCCAAAACGGGCATCCGGGAAGCCAAATTTCTGTCTCAAAAGCTCGTCTAGAAACGCGTACATAGCGCGTGCCTTGCGGACATCTCCTAAAACCCCGTTCACTGAAGCTAATTCCTCCCGAACGCCCCCACGCCGGCTGAGGATCGCAGCCGCCCCCAAAACCTCCCGTGAATCGGGAAATGTCAAGGCAGCAGCGCTTGGGGAGCCGAGCAGCCTCGCCAGTTCCAAGTCTCTGGTTCGAGACCCCTCGCTTCGCCTCTTTGGGGAACTCACCTGGAGTCAGGTTTAGATGGCAGCCTCCACCCAGGGGACCGGGAAGCGGCCCCGGGAAGCGCCGCCGCGTCCTGTGAATAACGAGCGCAGCGCAGCGGAGCAGCTCCCCCTGGACTGGCCGCTCCCCGATTCCTCCCGCTCTGTCCGGGAACCGTCCCTCCGTTCTTTCCTCTCCCTCCCCTGCCTGCAGCCGCCGCGCTCCCTCCTCCTGCTGGCGGCTCAGGGCTGTGCTTCCGCCTCCCTCCTGCGGGCGCACGAGCTGCCCGCGCTGCTAATGAGCAGGCTCCAGGCTCCGCCCGGCCAGGGGTGCGCACACGCCCCACGCCGGAGACGAGCTCCCGGGAGCGGAGCTATGGATACGCCTGGTGCGGCCGCTGGAGAAATGAACTGGAGGAGGCATCCAGCATCTCACACTTTCTGGCCACTCAGCTTAACTAAGCCATAACCCCAGACTTCTTCCTAAATCTCCAGTAATTTACAGGTGCTGAAAAGTCAATGAGGGGTTTGAGCACAATCTGTGTTAACAGTATTGCCAGTATAGACATGCTAATCTGGCTAGATTCTAGGGATGAAATGTTCAAGGGACGGTATATGATTCTTTCTGGTGGTTATTTTGACATATTTTGGCTATACTTACAGATCTGTAAAATAAACCAGCAATCTTCTAATCATGACAACACAGATTCCTAATTGAAGGCAGCTGATACTTATTAAATACCAGGCTCTGTTTAATAGGCTCTTCTTTCCCAGCTGATCTTTACTACAATTCTGTGAGCACTACTAGCACCCCTATTCTATATTTTAAGAATTTGGGTTTAACTTTTAAAACAAGACGGTCTTAAAACAAGACTAAGGATCATGTCCAACCTTGCAGAGATTCTAAGTTTCTGAGCCTAAATAATAACTGAAATCTGTAGCTCCCACAACCCATAGCCTGTGTATAATGTGTTGCAGCATCTTGGATGGTACTGTGTAACTGAACCAACAAGGATAATAGGACCATCAGCAAATACACACCACGAGACTAATGAATACCTAGAATCCTAGTGAGACTTGTAAATAGTCAAGCACCCTAAGTAACAATAGTTCAAGTGCATGCTAAACATGGTGATTACTTATAAAAGAACAGCAACCAGTATGAGTGAAGACAGGCAAATAATGTTCAAAATGTTCAGAATCAATGTCCAGCCACTTATGAGTTGAATTCCCCACTCTATAAAGGAGGCCAGATGTGATGTATTCTAAGAAGTCTACAATGGGCGTGGTCTTTTCGCAACCAAAAAGGGCTTTTTAAACACTTATTTCCCATTAAGAATATGCAATAGCTAATTAATATTAAATCTGAAAATCAGTGATAATTTATTTCAACTAACCTTACATGAAAAAATCATTACTCATTCAAGCTTTTAGAATTAGATTAAATAGCATTGAGTATCAAATTTACTTCAACCCATAGAAATAATAGACAGTTAATTAATAAAGTAAGTAATTTAATTAACTTTACTTTTGTGTCATGATGTATTTTTCCTTAGGAAAAGGATAAGACATTTTTTCCATGGTATAAAATACTAGAATATGACTTTTATATTTTTCTTCATGAAGATTAAAGAATTAATAAAATAAGTACAGACATATTGTCAACAAATCTATCCAGATCATTCATTCTCCACTCAAGAAATTATGCTAGGCAAGCTTTATTTCTCCATATGTACAAGGCAATTCAGAGGTCAAAAATTTGAAAACACTTCAATGAACATCAACCATTAATTAACTAAGAGTAGATTTTATTTATAAACAACTTTAAAAGACTATAAAAAAGGTATAACAAACTTCTACTTTATCAGTACTGCTACTCCTGTTGAACACAAAGATATATAATTATAGTTTTCTCCCTATTTAAAATATTTATTGATTCTGGCATAATAATGTCATACTCATCCCTCAATAATCAGTGTACATGGAACCAGAAATCTTTTCTTTCACCTAGTCAATTTAAGTATTTCTGTGTTTTGCATGTTAACACTCTATTTATTCTGTGTTTCTAGTGCTTATCCTCAAAATTTTTATAGTTCCGTTCACATATGAATTCTACCAATCAGCACTATATATAAATAATGCAACGTATAAAATGTGTTAAATAAATGGATGTAAGATTTATGCTAAATTTTTCACATAGTAAGTACTTCAAAACCCTTATTATTTTTCCTTAAGCTTTTATGTGCATATATTTTATCTCTCCAACTAAAGAATAAACTTCTAAATAAGAAGAGTTTTGTCTATAAATTTTACGCATTTTAATACATTATTAATCTAAAACCTTGGACTAGAGTTTGGAATTCTTTTATGTATTCATTTATTGATTCAAAAAATAGGTGTCCATGCCATTTTTTCTAAACCTTGTGCAAGATGTAGGGTATACAATGATGTCCAGACTTTAGAGTCCTTGACCTCATGGCGTTTAAAGTGCAGTAATGTACAGTAATTTTAAAATCTATTTATTATTATTTAAAACAATCAATGAATACATTCTTGTCGAAAATAACTGAAAAGTCTGTCTGAATTCCCTGGCCAAGGCCAAAACATGAAAGCAAAAGAGCTGCCTGAAAACAGTGCAAGCCACTCTCCAGAGGGTTTCTCTGTTGAAACAGCACATCGCATTATGGAAATAATGAGAAAAATTAGTAACTGTGCAAACGACAACACATATGCATCTTTGTGGTTTCTGACCTTTTAGCATCGTCGAAGCAAGACCACAAACCTTTCAACACCAGGCGTGGTATTAATCTTGCACAGAATATAATGTTTTCACATATTTTATTCTGATTTCCTACAAAGTAATTTCAATTTCTAGCTAAAGCTAATGGATTTTTCTAGTGAAAACATTGTGTACCGAATGACTTTCCAGTGAGATCCGCGTACCATGCGCCATTTTCATGTTCGTGCTCATTTCTCTGAAGTCTGTTTGCCTTTAATTCACCATAATGAAATTCCTTGTGTACTTTTATTGGCAACCATTGCATAGTGACACTTGCATCCAAATGTAATTCCATTTGAGCTTGGCAGTGTTTGCTTTTTTATCAGAAGAGGAAAGTTAGAGGGAACAAGGGGCAAAGATGTGTGTAAGAATGTCTGAGGGACCATCACAGCATCATCACAAATTCAAGATTTTTTTGAAACATTAGACAAGGGACTCACAGCCATGCCCTGGGATGGCTGAAACACTTCACAACCTGCTCATGTTTATGACCAAAATCATCACCTAAAATGAATTCAATGTGTCAATATCATAATATTGTTTGTGTATAAGTAATCATGAAGCAGTTAGGGAAGGGAGTATAATCTAGTAAGAAATTGGAACAAAAAGTGTTAGACAAAATTCAAGAAGATTTAAAAGAAGAAAATTAACCTGTCTGATCTGAACAGAATTGGAAAAGCACATCAATCATAGCTCTATACATTGACCATAGACTTAAAGCATAACATAAAAATAAAGAAGGCAGATAACTCAGGAAAACATTTCTATTAAATCTACTCCGTAAAGTTTTCCCATACTCTTATTTTACTAACAGGAGCATACATTTAAATCTGACAAAATCATATATATTTTGTTGATTCAATTTGTAGCAGATAGAGGAGCATGTCCCAGTGCTATGACAGTGAGTTGTCACTATAACATACCACTGCTTTACATCTTACCCACAGGCTAAAATGTTTACCCCTAGAGTCGTGACTTTGTATATGACAGGAAATTGCTACTAAAAGTAAATATATTTGGCTGAAGGGTAGATACAACTTTAGGCCATTATATCATTCACTAAAATTTAGCTGGCATTTACATATTTACCTGCTTAGTTCATATGACAAATATGTTTGAGAGACTGCCATATACAAAAAAAAAAGATGGAACCATCTTACAAATTTAGAGATTACTTAAAGAAATGGAACTGAAGGGTTAACTGTGATGGCAAGAATGAAGAGAGCAAAACCAGAGGGTACTTCAAGGAGAACAGGCATGAGAGAGGCATTATAATTTGGAGGGTGCTATGATTTGAACCTATGTGCCCATCCAAAGTTTGTATGTTGAAACTAAAATCCCAGGACAATGACATCAAGAGATGGGGCTTTTGGTTAAGTGATTAAATGAAGAAGGATCCACCCTCATGAATGAGATAAACGTCCTCGTAAAAGATGCTTTAGAGGAATGCCGGGCTCCTCAGTCTCTTCTGCCATGTCGTTACATTGTCCGTTTTTGCCCACTTTTGTCACGTGAAGACGAAGCAAGAAGGTGCCACCTCGGGACCAACTGCCAAATCTCCACTGCCTTGATTTCGGACTTCTCAGCCCCAGAACTGTGAGAAATACATTTCTGTTTTTTATGAATTACTCAATCTGTGGCATTTTGTTATAGCAGCATACAGACAAAAACAGGGTAAACAGCCTGGTGAGAGTGGATATTTTAGAAACTTGAGATGATTCAATGTCGCTGATTCTCCATTTTCTCATATGTAAAATGAAGGAAATAATGCTGATTACTTCATAGTTCATTGTACAAATTAAATTAACTATGTAAATAAAGCAATATAGTTCCTTTTATCTAGTATACATTGTTTAAGTGTTGTTGTCATTACATGAGGAAAACAAGAACTTCCCCAAACAGAAGGATGTGGGAACCAAAACTAAGATATAAGAAAGGACCAAAGTTCACTGTGACAATCTGGTCAAGCGCTGGTTAGGGAAGATAGCATAATGTTACGCATAGATATTATTATAGGATAATTTTCCTCCACCCCGAACTCCTCTAGCACTTTCCCTACGTCTTTCATTGCACTTCTTCATTTGTCTCTTTAATTACGGTTATTTATATAAATCTTTTAGCTTCCTACAAAAATAAGCTTGTAGTGGGACAGATTCTTGAGGATCTATGTCAAAGCAATTTTTCTATTTCCTACAGCAAGTAACCCAGTAGTAATCACACAGAATTTGTTAAAAGAATAAACATAGGAAGATTAATTTCCATTTTTTTCTTTGCTAATTTTTAATCAGAATTATACCATTGTTAGGGAGGGAGAAATTATAAATTGAGGACATGAGTATTAACATTTAAATCTGTTATTCTGCTTTATTTTAGAGCTTGCCATGTTTTGTGATTAAAAAAAGAAACAGGACATTCTATATAGCTGTTGCAAAACGTGTGGTCTGTTGGTGAACTAGCAGCACCAGCATTACCAAGATTTCCTTAGTTTGCAGGGCTACTGAGTCAGAATTCGCATTTTGACAAAACTCCAGGTGATTCATGCTCTGCATTTAAGTTGGAGAAGCACTGTTCTATAGTTCTCCTTATGTCCTAAATGCATTGTCAGTGAAAGAAAATACTATACGTATGATAATAATAACGGTAATATTAACAAAAATGTAACTATTAGTAATTTTCTATGCTCTCCCAGATACTAAGTCCTTTATTTAATACTTGTGATATTTCTGCGAAGTTGCAATTGATATCACCTACTAAACTGATACTCAGAAATCTGAAGTAATTCTCCAAGGTCACAAAGCTAGTGAATCACAAACCAGATTTTTAAACTCTTGCTGCTTCATTCCAAAGACTAAACCGTTTCTAACTCACGGTTAATACATTTGCTTCTGCCTTCCATTTCCTAAATATGGTTTCCTTTCTATTTCATTAGCTTTACTTATACATGACTGATTTTTAACCCTCTCTAACATTTGCAGAATATGGTGTACTATGGTTAATAAGGACAATACCAAGTAATATCATGTTGAGAAAGCGTGCAGAAGTAGCATCAAAAAACAGACTTTTTCCAAAATGTTTACTAAAAATTTTCAATAAAAACAAGATTTTCTACTTAGAATTTCTACCTTGCATAACTCAAATGGAGCATGATTATTAAAATGACAAAAAGATTCCGTAATTGCCTAAGAGCTAAGAATAAGAATTGCTATATAAAAAAGCATAAATATGCCATATGAATGACATGTATAAGAATCATGGGAGTGCTATTTGGTATTTAGTATTTAGTTCCATTCTGCAGCATGATCAAAAAGAAGCATCTGTATAGTTCACTGTGCATTATAGCACAATAAATCACCTCATTAGGCTCAGATATATGTAAAGATTTACAGTCTGGGAAAGTCCACTAGATATTCTTAATCACTTCTTAGACTGTACTGTCCCCCATATTTCTCTTTTTCTATAGAAAGGTTGCACATGGAAAGGCTTTATTTGAAATCCAGCAATGAATGGAATGTCTGTGAAGCAAGAAATAGATGGAAATTGACATTTTAAAAGAAAGTTTGGCTTCTGAAGAGATACAGCTGTGACCTTGGTCTTTTTGTTGGAGAGAAGTATTCCCTAGCCTTACTGTACTATTTTTCCCAAAGCACCCTCTCTATTGTTCTCCCTTCATCTCTGGCTCGTATCATATGGCCCCTCCCTCATTCTATCTGGTGAGTTCTGAGAAAAATGCTTAAATTCTGCAGAGAAGATTGAGAACAATGCTAAATATTCCTCAGAGAAGCAAAATATTATGTTAACAGTTTATATTTTCACATGAAATTGTCTATCTCTTCTCTCTGTCTCATGTGTGTATGTGTGTATGTGTGTATGTGTGTATGTGTATATATATATATACATATAATATACAGTAGATATGTATATATAGAGTATAATATTCAGTATATATGTATATATAGTATAATATACCGTATATATGTATATATATACAGTGTGTGTGTGTATATATATATACATATATATATATATATGTATATATATACTACCATTTACCTCCCAGGCTATACGTCCTGACATCTTAAAAGTAGAAAGCCCTCACAGGCCGCGGTTGCTCATGCCTGTAATCCCAGCACTTTGAGAGGCCGAGGCGTGCAGATCACCTGAGGTCGGGAGTTCAAGACCAGCCTGACCAACATGGTGAAACCCCATCTCTACTAAAAATACAAAAAATTAGCTGGGCGTTGTGTTGCGCACCTGTAATCCCAGCTACTCAGGAGGTGGAGGCAGGAGAATCACATGAACCCGGGAGTCGGAGGTTGTGTGAGCCGAGACCATGTCATTGCACTGCAGCCTGGGCAATGAGAGCAGAACTCCATCTGAAAAATAAAGGTGGATAGGCCTTAAAAGACTTTTGAAAATGAGATTTGTCAAATATTTATTAGAGATGAAGAAAATAAGTGCGGACCCACACGTAACTTGTCTGAGGTCACAGAAGTAGGGACCCACACGTAACTTGTATGAGGTCACAGAGGTAGTCATGCTGCAGCAGCCTTATTGGTTTTCCTCTATGACATGCATTATTATTGTTTTTGATCATTTCAAGAGGTTTCTAGTCGATAGTGGGACAAAATTTCTAATTTGGGAACCTAATTTTCTCTGCAAATCTTCTTTACATCTCTAGCTTATTAATACACCTCAGAAGTGTTACAGGAATTAATTCGCAGGATTTTGAAGAATATTTTGAGGTATGCTGGGAAAAATCATGTCAAGTATCAATGATTAGAAACTAAACAATCAATATTAGATATTGTAAAATTATATTTAATCTTCCATATGGCATAAATAAGTTATTTTAATGTACAGTCGTTGTACTTTGTAAATTTGCATATAAAATATTTGAAAAAATAACTTTCAATATGTAAAATGTAAATATACAAAGGAAAGGATCGGAAAAAATAGATAAAAATAATCAGGCTAAGAAAACACTACAGTGTCACCCTCAGAAGACTATAGAAGGATTCTCACCCTCGAGAAACAGAGGAACTTGAACATGGAAATGACCCTCTGCTGGCCATACTGATTATGGTACATAATTTTAAAAGGCTTTTAGAGAGAAGGGAAATGTTTTATTATGCATTCAGCACAGTGTTATGGTGATGTTTCTTAACTATCAGCTATTTTTAAAATTCTTATAATCTTTCTATAGATGACAAAGTTACATAAATATGAAGGATAAGAAGGGCCCCTGCAAACCTGATAATACAATTCTCTTTTCAATGATAACGTATTTCTAAGCGCGCATCTCCTAATCATATTGATGTGCATTAAGTGTTCTTTTACCTACACCTGTCAAAGTGGCTAAAGTAATATTTCATGAGGAGATAATTTTTTCCTTTAGGTGATATTTTCCACATAATACTCTAACATTTCCAATTCCATCTTTCTCGAAAAAGTTTACATGATATACATATAAAATTACTAAAATTTTGGCGGCATAAATAATTTAAATGGACTTTACTTCAAAGATAATATTTACTTTTAAAGTTGTAAACCTTTGAATCATCAATTAATTAGAATTATCTTTTACTTTATAAATAAAGTTTTTTGTCCCTACATATTTATGATTTGGAAATTTTCACCTGGAAAATTTCATTTTCAGTTGTATGCCTTGTCTTTAGTATAAAATTCAGTATTTCAATTTCAATATAATTTTTTGATTGATTTTAATGCAGAGAACAGAAAGGAATATCTTCAAATATAAACTACACAGAATCATTCTGTGAAACATCTTTCTGATCTGTGCATTCAGCTAACAGAGTTAAACCGTACTTTTGATTGAGCAGTTCTGAACACTCTTTCTGTAGAAAATGCAACTGGACATTTGCAGCGCTAAGAGGGTAGTAGTGGAAAAAGGAATATATTCAAATATAAAGTAAACAGAAGCATTCTGTGAAATTTCTTTCTGTTCTCTGCAACTTCTTTCTGTTCTCTGCATTCAACTAACAGAGTTGAGCCTTACTTTTGAAGGAGCAGTTCCGAAACACTCTTTGTGTAGAAACTGAAATTGGACATTCGGAGAGCTAAGAGGATAAAAGTCGAAAAAGGAATATCTTCAGCTAAATACTACACAGAAGCATTCTGTGAAACTTATTTCTGATATGTGCATTCAACTAACAGAGTAAAACCATACTTTTGATTGAGCCATTATGAACACTCTTTCTGAAGAAAATGCAAGTGGACATTCGGAGCACTACGAAGGTAATACAGGAAAAAGGAATATATTCAAATATAAACTACACAGAAGAATTCTGTGAAACTTCTTTCTGTTCTTTGCATTCAACTAACAGAGTTGAACCTTACTTTTGATTGAGCCGTCCTGAAACACTCATTCTGTAGAAACTGCAATTGGACATTCTGAGCGCTAAGTGGCCTATATTGGGAAAAAGAATATCTCCAAATAAAAACTACTCAGAAGAATTCTGTGAAACTTATTTCTGATCTGTGCATTCAGCTAACAGAGTTAAACCATACTTTTGATTGAGCAGTTATTAAACACTGTTTCTGTAGGAAATGCAAGTGGACATTAGGAGCGCTAAGATTGTAATAGTGGAAAAAGGAATAACCCCAAATAAAAACTACACAGAAGCATTCTCTGAAACTCCTTTCTGTTCTCTGCATTAAACTAACAGAGTTGAGCCTTACTTTTGAAGGAGCTGTTCTGAAACACTCTTTGTGTAGAAACTGCCAGTGGACATTCGGAACGCTAAGAGGGTAATAGTCGAAAAAGGAATATCTTCAACTAAATACTAAACAGAAGCATTCTGTGAAACTTCTTTCTTTTCTGTGCATTCAACTAAAAGAGTGAACCTTACTTTTTATTGAGCCGTTCTGAAACACTCTTTCTGTAGAAAATGCAAGTGGTGATTCGGAGCGCTAAGAGGGTAATAGAGGAAAAAGGAATATCTTCAAATATAAACTACACAGAAGCATTCTGTAGAACTTCTTTCTGTTCCTTGCATTCAACTAACAATACTGAACCTTACTTTTGATTGACCAGTTCTGAAACTCTCTTTCTGTAGATACTGCAATTGGAAATTCTGAACGCTAAGAGTCCTATATTGGAAAAAGGAATATCTTCAAATAAAAACTACACAAAAGAATTCTGTGAAACTTCTTTCTGATCTGTGCATTCAACTAACAGAGTTAAACCATACTTTTGATTGAGCAGTTCTGAACACTCTTTCTGTAGAAAATGCAAGTGGACATTCGGAGCTCTAAGAGGGTAATAGTGGAAAAAGTAATATCGTCAAATAAGAACTACAGACAAGCATTCTGTGAAACTACTTTCTGTTCTGTGCATTCAAATAACAGAGTTGAACCTTACTTTTGATAGAGCCATTCTGAAACACTCTTTCTGTAGAAAATTCAATTGGACAATCTGAGCGATAAGAGGCCTATATTGGGAAAAAGAATATCTTCAAATAAAAACTACACAGAAGCATTCTGTGACACTTTTTCTGATCTGTGCATTCAGCTAACAGAGTTAAATCATACATTTGATTGATCAGTTCTGAACACTCTTTCTGTAGAAAATACAACTGGACATTTGGAGCGCTAAGAGGGTAGTAGTGCAAAAAGGAATATATTCAAATATAAACTACACAGAAGCATTCTGTGAAACTTGTTTCTGTTCTGTGCATTCAACTAACATAGTTGAACCTTACTTTTGATTGAGCCTTTCTGAAACACTCTTTCTGTAGAAAATGCAATTGGACATTCTGAGCGCTAAGAGGCCTATATTGGTAAAAAGAATATCTTCATATAAACACTACACAGCAGCATTCTGTGAAACTTCTTTCTGATCTGTGCATTCAGCTAACAGAGTTAAACCATACTTTTGATTGAGCAGTTCTGAAACACTCTTTCTGTAGAAAATGCAACTGGACATTCAGAGCGCTAAGTGGGTAATAGTGGAAAATGGAATATCTTCAAATATAAACTACACAGAAGAATTCTGTGAAACTTATTTCTGATCTGTGCATTCACCTAACACAGTTAAACCATACTTTTGATAGAGCAGTTCTGAACACACTTTCTGTAGAAAATGCAAGTGGACATTCGGAGATCTAAGAGGCCTATATTGGTAAAAAGAATATCTTCATATAAACACTACACAGCAGCATTCTGTGAAGCTTCTTTCTGATCTGTGCATTCAGCTAACAGAGTTAAACCATACTTTTGATTGAGCAGTTCTGAAACACTCTTTCTGTAGAAAATGCAACTGGACATTCAGAGCGCTAAGTGGGTAATAGTGGAAAATGGAATATATTCAAATATAAACTACACAGAAGCATTCTGTGAAACTACATTCTGTTCTGTGCATTCAACTAACAGAGTTGAAACTTAATTTTGATTGAGCAGTTCTGAAAGACTCTTTCTGTAGAAAGTGTAATTGGATTTCTGAACGCTAAGAGTCCTATATTGAGAAAAATAATATCTTCAAATAAAAACTACAGAGATGCATTCTCTGAAACTACTTTCTGATCTGTGCATTCAGCTAACAGAATTAAATGATACATTTGATTTAGCAGTTCTGAAACACTCTTTCTGTAGAAAATGCAAGTGGACATTCGGTGCGCTAAGTTGGTAATTGTGGAAAAAGTAATATCTTCAAATAAAAACTACACAGAGGCATTCTCTGAAACTTCTTTCTGTTCTCTGCATTCAACTAACAGAGTTGAGCCTTATTTTTGAAGGAGCAGCCCTGAAACACACTTTCTGTAGAAACTGCAAGTGGACATTCCGAGCGCTACTAGGGTATTAGTGGAAAAAGGAATACCTTCAAATAAATACTACACAGAAGCAATCTGTGAAACTACTTTCTGTTCTGTGAATTCAACTAAAAGTGTTGAACCCTACTTTTCATTTTGCCGTTCTGAAACACTCTTTCTGTAGAAACTGCAATTGGATATTCGGAGCGCTAAGAGGCCTATATTTGAAAAAGGACTATCTTCAAATAAAAACTACACAGAAGCATTCTGTGAAACTTCGTACTGATATGTGCATTCAGCTAACAGAGATAAACCATACTTTTGATTGAGCAGTTCTGAACACTCTTTTTGTAGAAAATGCAGGTGGACATTCGGAGCGCTAAGAGGGTAATACTGAAAAAAGGAATATATTCAAATATAAACTACACAGAAGCATTCTGTGAAACTTCTTTCTGTTCTCTGCATTCAACTTACAGTGTTGAGCATTACTTTTGAAGGAGCAGTTCTGAAAAACTCTTTGTGTAGAAACTGCCAGTGGACATTCGGAGCGCTAAGAGGTTAATATTCAAAAAAGGAATATCTTCAACTAAATACTACACAGAAGCCTTCTCTGAAACTTATTTCTGATATGTGCATTTAACTAACAGAGTAAAACCATATTTTAGATTGAGCAGTTTTGAAACACTCTTTCTGTAGAAAATGCAAGTGGACATTCGGAGCGCTAAGAGGGTAATAGTGGAAAAAGGAATATATTCAAATATAAACTACTGAGAAGCATTCTGTGAAACTTCTTTTTGTTCTGTGCATTCAACTAACAGAGTTGAACCTTACTTTTGATTGAGCCGTTCTGAAACACTCTTTCTGTAGAAACTGCAATTTAACATACTGAGCGCTATGATGCCTATATTGGGATAAAGAATATCTTAAAATAAAAACTAAACAGATGCATTCTGTGAAACTTCTTTCTTATCTGTGCATTCAGCTAACAGAGTTAAACGATACTTTTGATTTAGCAGTTCTGAAACACTCTTTCTGTAGAAAATGCAAGTGGTCATTCGGTGCGCTAAGATGGTAATTGTGGAAAAAGGAATATCTTCAAATAAAAACTACACAGAGGCATTCTCTGAAACTTGTTTCTGTTCTCTGCTTTCAACTAACAGGGTTGAGCCTTATTTTTGAAGGAGCAGTCCTGAAACACTCTTTCTGTAGAAACTGCAAGTGGACATTCGGAGCGCTAAGAGGGTAATAGTGGAAAAAGGAATATATTCAAATAAATACTACACAGAAGCATTCTGTGAAACTACTTTCTGTTCTGTGCATTCAACTAAAAGAGTTGAACCCTACTTTTGATTGAGCCATTCTGAAACACTCTTTCTGTAGAAACTGCAATTGGATATTCGGAGCGCTAAGAGGCCTATATTGGAAAAAGGACTATCTTCAAATAAAAACTACACAGAAGCATTCCGTGAAACTTCGTACTGATCTGTGCATTCAGCTAAAAGAATTAAACCATACTTTTGATTGAGCAGTTCGGAAACACTCTTTCTGTAGAAAATGCAAGTGGACATTCGGAGCGCTTAGAAGGTAATAGTGGAAAAAGGAACATCTTCAAATATAAACTACACAGAAGCATTCTATGAAACTTCTTTCTGTTCCGTTCATTCAACTAACAGAGTTGAACCTTACATTTGATTGAGCAGTTCAGAAACACTCTTTCTGTAGATACTGCAATTGGACATACTGAGCGCTAAGACTCCTATATTGGAGAAAGGAATATCTTCAAATAAAAAGTACACAGAAGCATTCTGTGAAAATTCTTTCTGATCTGTGCATTCAGCTAACAGAGTTAAACCATACTTTTGATTGAGCAGTTCTGAACACTCTTTCTGTAGAAAATGCAAGTGGACATTCGGAGCGCTAAGAGGGTAATACTGAAAAAGGGAATATATTCAAATATAAACTACACAGAGGCATTCTGTGTAACTCCTTTCTGTTCTCTGCATTCAACTAACAGAGTTGAGCCCTACTTTTGAAGGAGCAGTTCTGAAACACTCTTTGTGTAGAAACTGTAATTGGACATTCGGAGAGCTAAGAGGATAATAGTCGAAAAAGGAATATCTTCAACAAAATACTACACGGAAGGATTCTGTGAAACTTATTTCTGATATGTGCATTCAAATAACAGAGTAAAACCATACTTTTGATTGAGCCATTCTGAACACTCCTTCTGTAGAAAATGCAAGTGGACATTCGGAGCACTAAGAGGGTAATACTGGAAAAAGGAATATATTCAAATATAAACTACACAGAAGCATTCTGTGAAACTTCTTGCTGTTCTGTGCATTCAAGTAACAGAGTTGAACCTTACTTTTGATGGAACCGTTCTGAAACCCTCTTTCTGTAGAAAATGCAAGTGGACATTCGGAGCGCTAAGATGGTAATAGTGGAAAAAGGAATACATTCAAATATAAACTACACAGAAGCATTCTGTGAAACTTCTTTCTCTTCTGTGCATTCAACAAACAGAGTTGAACCTTACTTTTGATTGAGCCTTCTGAAACACTCATTCTGTAGAATCTGCAATTGGACATTCTGAGCGCTAAGAGGCCTATATTGGTAAAAAGAATATCTTCATATAAACATTACACCGCAGCATTCTGTGAAACTTCTTTCTGTTCTGTGCATTCAGCTAACAGAGTTAAACCATTCTTTTGATTGAGCAGTTCTGAAACAATCTTTCTGTAGATAGTGCAACTGGAGATTCAGAGCGCTAAGTGGGTAATAGTGAAAAATGGAATATCTTCAAATATAAACTACGCAGAAGAATTCTGTGAAACTTCTTTCTGATCTGTGCATTCACCTAACAGGGTTAAACCACACTTATGTTTGAGCAGTTCTGAACACTCCTTCTGTAGAAAATGCAACTGGACATTTGGAGCGCTAAGAGGTTAATAGTGGAAAAAGGAATACCTTCAAATAAATACTACACAGAAGCATTCTGTGAAACTACTTTCTGTTCTGTGAATTCAACTAAAAGAGTTGATCCCTACTTTTCATTGAGCCGTTCTGAAACACTCTTTCTGTAGAAACTGCAATTGGATATTCGGAGCGCTAAGAGGCCTATATATGAGAAAGGACTATCTTCAAATGAAAACTACACAGAAACATTCTGTGAAACTTCGTACTGATCTGTGCATTCAGCTATCAGAGTTAAACCATACTTTTGATTGAGCAGTTCGGAAACACTCTTTCTGTAGAAAATGCAAGGGGACATTCGGAGCGCTTAGAAGGTAATAGTGGAAAAAGGAGTATCTTCAAATATAAACTACACAGAATCATTCTCTGAAACTTCTTTCTGTTCTGTTCATTCAACTAACAGAGTTGAACCTTACTTTTGATTGAGCCTTTCTGAAACACTCTTTCTGTAGAAACTGCAATTGGACATTCTGTGCGCTAAGAGGCCTATATTGGTAAAAAGAATATCTCCATGTAAACACTACACAGCAGCATTCTGTGAAACATCTTTCTGATCTGTGCATTCAGCTAACACAGCTAAACCATACTTTTGATTGAGCAGTTCTGAAACACTCTTTCTGTAGAAAATGCAACTGGACATTCAGAGAGCTAAGTGGGTAATAGTGGAAAATGGAATATCTTCATATATAAACTACACAGAAGAATTCTGTGAAACTTATTTCTGATCTGTGCATTCACCTAACAGAGTTAAATCATACTTTTGATAGAGCAGTTCTGAACACACTTTCTGTAGAAAATGCAAGTGGACATTCTGAGCTCTAAGAGGGTAACAGTGGAAAAAGGAATATCTTCAAATACAAACTACACAGAAGCAATCTGTGAAACTACATTCTGTTCTGTGCATTCAACTAACAGATTTGAACCTTAGATTTGATTGTGCCGTTCTGAAACACTCTTTCTGTAGAAAATGCAAGTGGAGATTCGGAGCGCTAAGAGGGTAATAGTGGAAAATGGAATGTCTTCAAATATAAACTGCACAGAATGATTCTGTGAAACTTCTTTCAGATCTGTGCATTAAGCTAACAGAGTTAAACCATACTTTTGATTCAGCAGATCTGAACACTCTTTCTGTAGAAAATGCAACTGGACATTTGGAGCGCTAAGAGGGTAGTAGTGGAAAAAGGAATATATTCAAATATAAACTACACAGAAGCATTCTAAGAAACTTCTTTCTGATCTGAGCATTCAGCTAACAGAGTTAAACCATACTTTTGATTGAGCAGTATTGAAACACTCTGTCTGTAGAAAATGCAACTGGTCATTCGTAGCGCTAAGTGGGTAATATTGGAAAAAAGAATATGTTCAAATATAAACTACACAGAAGCATTGTATGAAACTTCTTCCTGTTCTGTGCATTCAACTAAAAGAGTTGAACCTTACTTTTGATTGAGCCGTTCTGAAACACTCTTTCTGTAGAAACTGCAATTGGACATTTTAAGCGCTAAGAGGCCTACATTGGGAAAAATAATATCTTCAAATAAAAACTACACAGATGCATTCTGTGAAACTTATTTCTGATCTGTAAATTCAGATAACAGAGCAAAACCATATTTTTGATTGAGCAGTTATGAAACACTCTTTTTGTAGAAAATGCAAGTGGACATTCGGAGCGCTAAGATTGTAATAGAGGAAATAGGAATATCTCCAATTAAAAACTACACAGAAGCATTCTCTGAAACCCCTTTCTGTTCTCCGCATTCAACTAAGAGAGTTGAGCCTTACTTTCGAAGGAGCAGTTCTGAAACACTCTTTGTGTAGAAACTGCCAGTGGATATTCGGAGCGCTAAGTGGGTAATAGTCCAAAAAGGAGTATCTTCAACTAAATACTACACAGAAGCATTCTGTGAAACTTCTTTCTGTTCTGTGCATTCAACTAAGAGAGTTGAACCTTACATTTGATTGAGCCGTTCTGAAACACTCTTTCTGTAGAAACTGGAATTGGACATTCTGAGTGCTAAGAGGCCTATATTGGGAAAAATAATATCTTCAAATAAAAACTACACAGAAGCATTGTTTGAAACTTATTTCTGATATGTGCATTCAGCTAACAGAGTGAAACCATTCTTTTGATTGCGCAGTTCAGAACACTCTTTCTGTGGAAAATGAAAGTGGACATTCGGAGCGCTATGAGGGTAAGAGTGGAAAAAGGAATATATTCAAATATAAACTACACAGTAGCATTCTGTGAAACTTCTTTCTGTTCTGTTCATTGAACTAAAAGAGTTGAACCTTAGTTTTGATTGAGCCGTTCTGAAACACTCTTTCTGTAGAAACTGCAATTGGACATTCTGAGCGCTAAGAGGCCTATATTGGGAAAGAGAATATCTACAAATAAAAACTACACAGAAGCATTCTGTGAAACTTCTTTCTGTTCTGTTCATTCAACTAAAAGAGTTGAAACTTAGTTTTGATTGAGCCGTTCTGAAACACTCTTTCTGTAGAAAATGCAAGTGGAGATCCGGAGCGCTAAGAGGGTAATAGTGGAAAAAGGAATGTCTTCAAATATAAACTACACAGAATCATTCGGTGAAACTTCTTTCTGATCTGTGCATTCAGCTAACAGAGTTAAACCATACTTTTGATTGAGCAGATCTGAACACTCTTTCTGTAGAAAATGCAACTGGATATTTGGAGCGCTAAGAGCGTAGTAGTGGAAAAAGCAATATATTCAAATATAAACTACACAGAAGCATTCGGTGAAACTTCTTTCTGTTCTATGCATTCAATTTCCAGGGTTGAAACTTACTTATGACTGAGCCGTTTTGAAACACTCTTTCTGTAGAAATTGCAATTGGACATTCTGAGCGCTAAGAGGCCTATATTGGGAAAATGAATATCTACAAATAAAAAGTACACAGAAGCATTCTGTGAAACTTCTTTCTGTTCTGTTCATTCAACTAAAAGAGTTGTACCTTAGTTTTGATTGAGCCGTTCTGAAACACTCTTTCTGTAGAAACTGCAATTGGACATTCTGAGCGCTAAGAGGCCTATATTGGGAAAAAGAATATCTACAAATAAAAACTACACAGAAGCATTCTGTGATACTTATTTCTGATCTGTGCATTCAGCTAACAGAGTTAAACCATACTTTTGATTGAGCAGATCTGAACACTCTTTCTATAGAAAATGCAACTGGACATTTGGAGAGCTAAGAGGGTAGTAGTGGAAAAAGTAATATATTCAAAAATAAACTACACAGAAGCATTCTGTGAAACTTCTTTCTGATCTGAGCATTCAGCTAACAGAGTTAAACCATACTTTTGATTGAGCAGTTTTGAAACACTCTGTCTGTAGAAAATGCAACTGGACATTCGTAGCGCTAAGTGGGTAATAGTGGAAAAAAGAATATGTTCAAAT
Organism: Symphalangus syndactylus; assembly: GCF_028878055.3. Lineage (NCBI taxonomy): Eukaryota > Metazoa > Chordata > Mammalia > Primates > Hylobatidae > Symphalangus > Symphalangus syndactylus. The sequence goes on along the minus strand of NC_072445.2, from coordinate 3,265,042 downwards.
ATAAACTACACAGAAGCATTGTATGAAACTTCTTTCTGTTCTGTGCATTCAACTAACAGAGTTGAACCTTACTTTTGATTGAGCCGTTCTGAAACACTCTTTCTGTAGAAACTGCAATTGGACATTCTGAGCGCTAAGAGGCCTATATTGGGAAAAAGAATATCTACAAATAAAAACTACACAGAATCATTCTGTGAAACTTCATTCTGTTCTGTTCATTCAACTAAAAGAGTTGAACCGTACTTTTGATTGAGCCGTTCTGAAACACTCTTTCTGTAGAAACTGCAATTGGACATTCTGAGCGCTAAGAGGCCTATATTGGGAAAAATAATATCTTCAAATAAAAACTACACAGAAGCATTTTGTGAAACTTATTTCTGATATGTGCATTCAGCTAACAGAGTTAAACCATACTTTTGATTGCGCAGTTCCGAACACTATTTCTGTAGAAAATGCAAGTGGACATTCGGAGCGCTAAGAGGGTAATAGTGGTAAAAGGAATATATTCAAATATAAACTACACAGTAGCATTCTGTGAAACTTCTTTCTGTTCTGTGCATTCAACTAACAGAGTTGAACCTTACTTTTGATTGAGCCGTTCTGAAACACTCTTTTTGTAGAAACTGCAATTGGACATTCTAAGCGCTAAGAGGCCTACATTGGGAAAAAGAATATCTTCAAATAAAAACTACACAGATGCATTCTGTGAAACTTATTTATGATCTGTAAATTCAGTTAACAGAGCTTAACCATATATTTGATTGGGCAGTTATCAAATACTCTTTTTGTTGAAAATGCAAGTGGACATTCGGAGCGCTAAGATTGTAATAGACGAAAAAGGAATATCTCCAATTAAAAACTACACAGAAGCATTCTCTGAAACCCCCTCTGTTCTCCGCATTCAACTAACAGGGTTGAACCTTACTTTTGAAGGAGCAGTTCTGAAACACTGTTTTTGTAGAAACTGCCAGTGGATATTCGGAGCGCTAAGTGGGTAATAGTCCAAAAAGTAGTATCTTCAACTAAATACTACACAGAAGCATTCTGTGAAACTCCTTTCTGTTCTGTGCATTCAACTAAGAAAGTTGAACCTTATATTTGATTGAGCCGTTCTGAAACACTCTTTCTGTAGAAACTGCAAATGGACATTCTGAGCGCTAAGAGGCCTATATTGGTAAAAATAATATCTTCAAATAAAAACTACACAGAAGCATTGTTTGAAACTTATTTCTGATATGTGCATTCAGCTAACAGAGTTAAACCATACTTTTGAGTGCGCAGTTCAGAACACTCTTTCTGTAGAAAATGCAAGTGGACATTCGGAGCGCTAAGAGGGTAATAGTGGAAAAAGGAATATATTCAAATATAAACTACACAGAAGCATTCTGTGAAACTTCTTTCTGTTCTGTGCATTCAACTACCAGGGTTGAACCTTACTTTTGATTGAGCCGTTCTGAAACACTCTTTCTGTAGAAACTGCAATTGGACATTCTGAGCGCTAAGAGGCCTATATTGGGAAAAAGAATATCTACAAATAAAAACTACACAGAAGCATTCTGTGAAACTTCTTTCTGTTCTGTTCATTCAACTAAAAGAGTTGAACCTTAGTTTTGATTGAGCCTTTCTGAAACACTCTTTCTGTAGAAAATGCAAGTGGAGATTCGGAGCGCTAAGAGGGTAATAGTGGAAAAAGGAATGTCTTCAAATATAAACTACACAGAATCATTCTGTGAAACTTCTTTCTGATCTGTGGATTCAGCTAACAGAGTTAAACCATACTTTTGATTGAGCAGATCTGAACACTCTTTCTGTAGAAAATGCATCTGGACATTTGGAGCGCTAAGAGGGTAGTAGTGGAAAAAGAATATATTCAAATATAAACTACACAGAAGCGTTCTGTGAAACTTCTTTGTGATCTGAGCATTCAGCTAACAGAGTTAAACCATACTTTTGATTGAGCAGTTCCGAACACTCTTTCTGTAGAAAATGCAAGTGGACATTCGGAGCGCTAAGAGGGTAATAGTGGAAAAAGGAATATATTCAAATATAAACTACACAGTAGCATTCTGTGAAACTTCTTTCTGTTCTGTGCATTCAACTAACAGAGTTGAACCTTACTTTTGATTGAGCCGTTCTGAAACACTCTTTCTGTAGAAACTGCAATTTTACATTCTAAGGGCTAAGAGGTCTACATTGGGAAAAAGAATATCTTCAAATAAAAACTACAGAGATGCATTCTGTGAAACTTATTTCTGATCTGTAAATTCAGTTAAAAGAGCTAAACCATATTTTTCATTGAGCAGTTATGAAGCACTCTTTTTGTAGAAAATGCAAGTGGACATTGGGAGCGCTAAGATTTTAATAGAGGAAAAAGGAATATCTCCAATTAAAAACTACACAGAAGCATTCTCTGAAACCCCTTTCTGTTCTCCGCATTCAACTAACAGAGTTGAGCCTTACTTTTGAAGGTGCAGTTCTGAAACACTCTTTGTGTAGAAACTGCCAGTGGATATTCGGAACGCTAAGTGGGTAATAGTCCAAAAAGGAGTATTTTCAACTAAATACTACACAGAAGCATTCTGTGAAACTTCTTTCTGTTCTGTGCATTCAACTAAGAGAGTTGAACCTTACATTTGATTGAGCCATTCTGAAACACTCTTTCTGTAGAAACTGCAATTGGACATTCTGAGCGCTAAGAGGCCTATATTGGGAAAAATAATATCTTCAAATAAAAACTACACAGAAGCATTGTTTGAAACTTATTTCTGATATGTGCATTCAGCTAACAGAGTTAAACCATACTTTTGATTGCGCAGTTCAGAACACTCTTTCTGTAGAAAATGCAAGTGGACATTCGGAGCGCTAAGAGGGTAATAGTGGAAAAAGCAATATATTCAAATATAAACTACACAGAAGCATTCTGTGAAACTTTTTTCTGTTCTATGCATTCAATTTCCAGGGTTGAACCTTACTTATGATTGAGCCGTTCTGAAACACTCTTTCTGTAGAAATTGCAATTGGACATTCTGAGCGCTAAGAGGCCTATATTGGGAAAATGAATATCTACAAATAAAAAGTACACAGAAGCATTCTGTGAAACTTCTTTCTGTTCTGTTCATTCAACTAAAAGAGTTGTACCTTAGTTTTGATTGAGCCGTTCTGAAACACTCTTTCTGTAGAAACTGCAATTGGACATTCTGAGCGCTAAGAGGCCTATATTGGGAAAAAGAATATCTACAAATAAAAACTACACAGAAGCATTCTGTGATACTTATTTCTGATCTGTGCATTCAGCTAACAGAGTTAAACCATACTTTTGATTGAGCAGATCTGAACACTCTTTCTATAGAAAATGCAACTGGACATTTGGAGAGCTAAGAGGGTAGTAGTGGAAAAAGTAATATATTCAAAAATAAACTACACAGAAGCATTCTGTGAAAATTCTTTCTGATCTGAGCATTAAGCTAACAGAGTTAAACCATACTTTTGATTGAGCAGTTTTGAAACACTCTGTCTGTAGAAAATGCAACTGGACATTCGTAGCGCTAAGTGGGTAATAGTGGAAAAAAGAATATGTTCAAATATAAACTACACAGAAGCATTGTATGAAACTTCTTTCTGTTCTGTGCATTCAACTAACAGAGTTGAACCTTACTTTTGATTGAGCCGTTCTGAAACACTCTTTCTGTAGAAACTGCAATTGGACATTCTGAGCGCTAAGAGGCCTATATTGGGAAAAAGAATATCTACAAATAAAAACTACACAGAATCATTCTGTGAAACTTCATTCTGTTCTGTTCATTCAACTAAAAGAGTTGAACCGTACTTTTGATTGAGCCGTTCTGAAACACTCTTTCTGTAGAAACTGCAATTGGACATTCTGAGCGCTAAGAGGCCTATATTGGGAAAAATAATATCTTCAAATAAAAACTACACAGAAGCATTTTGTGAAACTTATTTCTGATATGTGCATTCAGCTAACAGAGTTAAACCATACTTTTGATTGCGCAGTTCCGAACACTATTTCTGTAGAAAATGCAAGTGGACATTCGGAGCGCTAAGAGGGTAATAGTGGTAAAAGGAATATATTCAAATATAAACTACACAGTAGCATTCTGTGAAACTTCTTTCTGTTCTGTGCATTCAACTAACAGAGTTGAACCTTACTTTTGATTGAGCCGTTCTGAAACACTCTTTTTGTAGAAACTGCAATTGGACATTCTAAGCGCTAAGAGGCCTACATTGGGAAAAAGAATATCTTCAAATAAAAACTACACAGATGCATTCTGTGAAACTTATTTATGATCTGTAAATTCAGTTAACAGAGCTTAACCATATATTTGATTGGGCAGTTATCAAATACTCTTTTTGTTGAAAATGCAAGTGGACATTCGGAGCGCTAAGATTGTAATAGACGAAAAAGGAATATCTCCAATTAAAAACTACACAGAAGCATTCTCTGAAACCCCCTCTGTTCTCCGCATTCAACTAACAGGGTTGAACCTTACTTTTGAAGGAGCAGTTCTGAAACACTGTTTTTGTAGAAACTGCCAGTGGATATTCGGAGCGCTAAGTGGGTAATAGTCCAAAAAGTAGTATCTTCAACTAAATACTACACAGAAGCATTCTGTGAAACTCCTTTCTGTTCTGTGCATTCAACTAAGAAAGTTGAACCTTATATTTGATTGAGCCGTTCTGAAACACTCTTTCTGTAGAAACTGCAAATGGACATTCTGAGCGCTAAGAGGCCTATATTGGTAAAAATAATATCTTCAAATAAAAACTACACAGAAGCATTGTTTGAAACTTATTTCTGATATGTGCATTCAGCTAACAGAGTTAAACCATACTTTTGAGTGCGCAGTTCAGAACACTCTTTCTGTAGAAAATGCAAGTGGACATTCGGAGCGCTAAGAGGGTAATAGTGGAAAAAGGAATATATTCAAATATAAACTACACAGAAGCATTCTGTGAAACTTCTTTCTGTTCTGTGCATTCAACTACCAGGGTTGAACCTTACTTTTGATTGAGCCGTTCTGAAACACTCTTTCTGTAGAAACTGCAATTGGACATTCTGAGCGCTAAGAGGCCTATATTGGGAAAAAGAATATCTACAAATAAAAACTACACAGAAGCATTCTGTGAAACTTCTTTCTGTTCTGTTCATTCAACTAAAAGAGTTGAACCTTAGTTTTGATTGAGCCTTTCTGAAACACTCTTTCTGTAGAAAATGCAAGTGGAGATTCGGAGCGCTAAGAGGGTAATAGTGGAAAAAGGAATGTCTTCAAATATAAACTACACAGAATCATTCTGTGAAACTTCTTTCTGATCTGTGGATTCAGCTAACAGAGTTAAACCATACTTTTGATTGAGCAGATCTGAACACTCTTTCTGTAGAAAATGCATCTGGACATTTGGAGCGCTAAGAGGGTAGTAGTGGAAAAAGAATATATTCAAATATAAACTACACAGAAGCGTTCTGTGAAACTTCTTTGTGATCTGAGCATTCAGCTAACAGAGTTAAACCATACTTTTGATTGAGCAGTTCCGAACACTCTTTCTGTAGAAAATGCAAGTGGACATTCGGAGCGCTAAGAGGGTAATAGTGGAAAAAGGAATATATTCAAATATAAACTACACAGTAGCATTCTGTGAAACTTCTTTCTGTTCTGTGCATTCAACTAACAGAGTTGAACCTTACTTTTGATTGAGCCGTTCTGAAACACTCTTTCTGTAGAAACTGCAATTTTACATTCTAAGGGCTAAGAGGTCTACATTGGGAAAAAGAATATCTTCAAATAAAAACTACAGAGATGCATTCTGTGAAACTTATTTCTGATCTGTAAATTCAGTTAAAAGAGCTAAACCATATTTTTCATTGAGCAGTTATGAAGCACTCTTTTTGTAGAAAATGCAAGTGGACATTGGGAGCGCTAAGATTTTAATAGAGGAAAAAGGAATATCTCCAATTAAAAACTACACAGAAGCATTCTCTGAAACCCCTTTCTGTTCTCCGCATTCAACTAACAGAGTTGAGCCTTACTTTTGAAGGTGCAGTTCTGAAACACTCTTTGTGTAGAAACTGCCAGTGGATATTCGGAACGCTAAGTGGGTAATAGTCCAAAAAGGAGTATTTTCAACTAAATACTACACAGAAGCATTCTGTGAAACTTCTTTCTGTTCTGTGCATTCAACTAAGAGAGTTGAACCTTACATTTGATTGAGCCATTCTGAAACACTCTTTCTGTAGAAACTGCAATTGGACATTCTGAGCGCTAAGAGGCCTATATTGGGAAAAATAATATCTTCAAATAAAAACTACACAGAAGCATTGTTTGAAACTTATTTCTGATATGTGCATTCAGCTAACAGAGTTAAACCATACTTTTGATTGCGCAGTTCAGAACACTCTTTCTGTAGAAAATGCAAGTGGACATTCGGAGCGCTAAGAGGGTAATAGTGGAAAAAGCAATATATTCAAATATAAACTACACAGAAGCATTCTGTGAAACTTTTTTCTGTTCTATGCATTCAATTTCCAGGGTTGAACCTTACTTATGATTGAGCCGTTCTGAAACACTCTTTCTGTAGAAATTGCAATTGGACATTCTGAGCGCTAAGAGGCCTATATTGGGAAAATGAATATCTACAAATAAAAAGTACACAGAAGCATTCTGTGAAACTTCTTTCTGTTCTGTTCATTCAACTAAAAGAGTTGTACCTTAGTTTTGATTGAGCCGTTCTGAAACACTCTTTCTGTAGAAACTGCAATTGGACATTCTGAGCGCTAAGAGGCCTATATTGGGAAAAAGAATATCTACAAATAAAAACTACACAGAAGCATTCTGTGATACTTATTTCTGATCTGTGCATTCAGCTAACAGAGTTAAACCATACTTTTGATTGAGCAGATCTGAACACTCTTTCTATAGAAAATGCAACTGGACATTTGGAGAGCTAAGAGGGTAGTAGTGGAAAAAGTAATATATTCAAAAATAAACTACACAGAAGCATTCTGTGAAAATTCTTTCTGATCTGAGCATTAAGCTAACAGAGTTAAACCATACTTTTGATTGAGCAGTTTTGAAACACTCTGTCTGTAGAAAATGCAACTGGACATTCGTAGCGCTAAGTGGGTAATAGTGGAAAAAAGAATATGTTCAAATATAAACTACACAGAAGCATTGTATGAAACTTCTTTCTGTTCTGTGCATTCAACTAACAGAGTTGAACCTTACTTTTGATTGAGCCGTTCTGAAACACTCTTTCTGTAGAAACTGCAATTGGACATTCTGAGCGCTAAGAGGCCTATATTGGGAAAAAGAATATCTACAAATAAAAACTACACAGAATCATTATGTGAAACTTCATTCTGTTCTGTTCATTCAACTAAAAGAGTTGAACCGTACTTTTGATTGAGCCGTTCTGAAACACTCTTTCTGTAGAAACTGCAATTGGACATTCTGAGCGCTAAGAGGCCTATATTGGGAAAAATAATATCTTCAAATAAAAACTACACAGAAGCATTGTGTGAAACTTATTTCTGATATGTGCATTCAGCTAACAGAGTTAAACCATACTTTTGATTGCGCAGTTCCGAACACTATTTCTGTAGAAAATGCAAGTGGACATTCGGAGCGCTAAGAGGGTAATAGTGGTAAAAGGAATATATTCAAATATAAACTACACAGTAGCATTCTGTGAAACTTCTTTCTGTTCTGTGCGTTCAACTAACAGAGTTGAACCTTACTTTTGATTGAGCCGTTCTGAAACACTCTTTTTGTAGAAACTGCAATTGGACATTCTAAGCGCTAAGAGGCCTACATTGGGAAAAAGAATATCTTCAAATAAAAACTACACAGATGCATTCTGTGAAACTTATTTATGATCTGTAAATTCAGTTAACAGAGCTTAACCATCTATTTGATTGGGCAGTTATGAAATACTCTTTTTGTTGAAAATGCAAGTGGACATTCGGAGCGCTAAGATTGTAATAGAGGAAAAAGGAATATCTCCAATTAAAAACTACACAGAAGCATTCTCTGAAACCCCCTCTGTTCTCCGCATTCAACTAACAGTGTTGAACCTTACTTTTGAAGGAGCAGTTCTGAAACACTCTTTGTGTAGAAACTGCCAGTGGATATTCGGAACGCTAAGTGGGTAATATTCCAAAAAGTAATATTTTCAACTAAATACTACACAGAAGCATTCTGTGAAACTTCTTTCTGTTCTGTGCATTCAACTAAGAGAGTTGAACCTTACATTTGATTGAGCCGTTCTGAAACACTCTTTCTGTAGAAACTGCAATTGGACATTCTGAGCGCTAAGAGGCCTATATTGGGAAAAATAATATCTTCAAATAAAAACTACACAGAAGCATTGTTTGAAACTTATTTCTGATATGTGCATTCAGCTAACAGAGTTAAACCATACTTTTGATTGCGCAGTTCAGAACACTCTTTCTGTAGAAAATGCAAGTGGACATTCGGAGCGCTAAGAGGGTAATAGTGGAAAAAGGAATATATTCAAATATAAACTACACAGAAGCATTCTGTGAAACTTCCTTCTGTTCTGTGCATTCAACTACCAGGGTTGAACCTTACTTTTGATTGAGCCGTTCTGAAACACTCTTTCTGTAGAAACTGCAATTGGACATTCTGAGCGCTAAGAGGCCTATATTGGGAAAAAGAATATCTACAAATAAAAACTACACAGAAGCATTCTGTGAAACTTCTTTCTGTTCTGTTCATTCAACTAAAAGAGTTGAACCTTAGTTTTGATTGAGCCTTTCTGAAACACTCTTTCTGTAGAAAATGCAAGTGGAAATTCGGAGCGCTAAGAGGGTAATAGTGGAAAAAGGAATGTCTTCAAATATAAACTACACAGAATCATTCTGTGAAACTTCTTTCTGATCTGTGCATTCAGCTAACAGAGTTAAGCCATACTTTTGATTGAGCAGATCTGAAAATTCTTTCTGTAGAAAATGCAACTGGACATTTGGAGCGCTAAGAGGGTAGTAGTGGAAAAAGAATATATTCAAATATAAACTACAAAGAAGCGTTCTGTGAAACTTCTTTGTGATCTGAGCATTCAGCTAACAGAGTTAAACCATACTTTTGATTGAGCAGTTTTGAAACACTCTGTCTGTAGAAAATGCAACTGGACATTCGTAGCGCTAAGTGGGTAATAGTGGAAAAAAGAATATGTTCAAATATAAACTACACAGAAGCATTGTATGAAACTTCTTTCTGTTCTGTGCTTTCAACTAACAGAGTTGAACCTTATTTTGATTTTTGCCGTTCTGAAACACTCTTTCTGTAGAAACTGCAATTGGACATTCTGAGCGCTAAGAGGCCTATATTGGGAAAAATAATATCTTCAAATAAAAACTACACAGAAGCATTGTGTGAAACTTATTTCTGATATGTGCATTCAGCTAACAGAGTTAAACCATACTTTTGATTGCGCAGTTCCGAACACTCTTTCTGTAGAAAATGCAAGTGGACATTCGGAGCGCTAAGAGGGTAATATTGGAAAAAGTAATATATTCAAATATAAACTACAGAGTAGCATTCTGTGAAACTTCTTTCTGTTCTGTGCATTCAACTAACATCGTTGAACCTTACTTTTGATTGAGCCGTTCTGAAACACTCTTTCTGTAGAAACTGCAATTGGACATTCTAAGCGCTAAGAGGCCTACATTGGGAAAAAGAATATCTTCAAATAAAAACTACACAGATGCATTCTGTGAAACTTATTTCTGATCTGTAAATTCAGTTAACAGAGCTAAACCATATTTTTGATTGAGCATTTATGAAACAATCTTTTTGTAGAAAATGCAAGTGGACATTCGGAGCACTAAGATTGTAATAGAGGAAAAAGGGATATCTCCAATTAAAAACTACACAGAAGCATTCTCTGAAACCCCTTTCTGTTCTCCGCATTCAACTAACAGAGTTGAGCCTTACTTTTGAAGGAGCAGTTCTGAAACACTCTTTGTGTAGAAACTGCCAGTGGATATTCGGAGCGCTAAGTGTGTAATAGTCCAAAAAGGAGTATCTTCAACTAAATACTACACAGAAGCATTCAGTGAAACTTCTTTCTGTTCTGTGCATTCAACTAAGAGAGTTGAACCTTACATTTGATTCAGCCGTTCTGAAACACTCTTTCTGTAGAAACTGCAATTGGACATTCTGAGCGCTAAGAGGCCTATATTGGGAAAAATAATATCTTCAAATAAAAATTACCCAGAAGCATTGTTTGAAACTTATTTCTGATACGTGCATTCAGCTAACAGAGTTAAACCATACTTTTGATTGCGCAGTTCAGAACACTCTTTCTGTAGAAAATGCAAGTTGACATTCGGAGCGCTAAGAGGGTAATAGTGGAAAAAGGAATATATTCAAATATAAACTACACAGTAGCATTCTGTGAAACTTCTTTCCGTTCTGTGCATTCAACTAACAGCGTTGAACCTTACTTTTGACTGAGCCGTTGTGAAACACTCTATCTGTAGAAACTGCAATTGGACATTCTAAGCGCTAAGAGGCCTACATTGGGAAAAAGAATATCTTCAAATAAAAACTACACAGATGCATTCTGTGAAACTTATTTCTGATCTGTAAATTCAATTAACAGAGCTAAAACATATTTTTGATTGAGCAGTTATGAAACACTCTTTTTGTAGAAAATGCAAGCGGACATTCGGAGCGCTAAGATTGTAATACAGGAAAAAGGAATATCTCCAATTAAAAACTACACAGAAGCATTCTCTGAAACCCCTTTCTGTTCTCCGCATTCAACTAACAGAGTTGAGCCTTACTTTTGAAGGAGCAGTTCTGAAACACTCTTTGTGTAGAAACTGCCAGTGGATATTCGGAGCGCTAAGTGGGTAATAGTCCAAAAAGTAGTATCTTCAACTAAATACTACACAGAAGCATTCTGTGAAACTTCTTTCTGTTCTGTGCATTCAACTAAGAAAGTTAAACCTTACATTTGATTGAGCCGTTCTGAAACACTCTTTCTGTAGAAACTGCAATTGTACATTCTGAGCGCTAAGAGGCCTATATTGGGAAAAATAATATCTTCAAATAAAAACTACACAGAAGCATTGTTTGAAACTTATTTCTGATATGTGCATTCAGCTAACAGAGTTAAACCATACTTTTGATTGCGCAGTTCAGAACACTCTTGATGTAGAAAATGCAAGTTGACATTCGGAGCGCTAAGAGGGTAATAGTGGAAAAAGGAATATATTCAAATATAAACTACACAGAAGCATTCTGTGAAACTTCTTTCTGTTCTGTGCATTCAACTACCAGGGTTGAACCTTACTTTTGATTGAGCCGTTCTGAAACACTCTTTCTGTAGAAACTGCAATTGGACATTCTGAGCGCTAAGAGGCCTATATTGGGAGAGAGAATATCTACAAATAAAAACTACCCAGAAGCATTCTGTGAAACTTCTTTCTGTTCTGTTCATTCAACTAAAAGAGTTGAACCTTAGTTTTGATTGAGCCGTTCTGAAACACTCTTTCTGTAGAAAATGCAAGTGGAGATTCGGAGCGCTAAGAGGGTAATAGTGGAAAAAGGAATGTCTTCAAATATAAACTACACAGAATCATTCTGTGAAACTTCTTTCTGATCTGTGCATTCAGCTAACAGAGTTAAACCATACTTTTGATAGAGCAGATCTGAACACTCTTTCTGTAGAAAATGCAACTGGACATTTGGAGCGCTAAGAGGGTAGTAGTGGAAAAAGGAATATATTCAAATATAAACTACACAGAAGCATTCTGTGAAACTTCTTTCTGATCTGAGCATTCAGCTAACAGAGTTAAACCATACTTTTGATTGAGCAGTTTTGAAACACTCTGTCTGTAGAAAATGCAACTGGACATTCGTAGCGCTAAGTGGGTAATAGTGGAAAAAAGAATATGTTCAAATATAAACTACACAGAAGCATTGTATGAAACTTCTTTCTGTTCTGTGCATTCAACTAACTGAGTTGAACCTTACTTTTGATTGAGCCGTTCTGAAACACTCTTTCTGTAGAAAATGCAATTGGACATTCTGAGCGCTAAGAGGCCTATATTGGGAAAAATAATATCTTTAAATAAAAACTACACAGAAGCATTGTGTGAGACTTATTTCTGATATGTGCATTCACCTAACAGAGTTAAACCATACTTTTGATTGCGCAGTTCCGAACACTCTTTCTGTAGAAAATGCAAGTGGACATTCGGAGCGCTAAGAGGGTAATAGTGGAAAAAGGAATATATTCAAATATAAACTACACAGTAGCATTCTGTGAAACTTCTTTCTGTTCTGTGCATTCAACTAACAGAGTTGAACCTTACTTTTGATTGAGCCGTTCTGAAACACTCTTTCTGTAGAAACTGCAATTTTACATTCTAAGGGCTAAGAGGTCTACATTGGGAAAAAGAATATCTTCAAATAAAAACTACACAGATGCATTCTGTGAAACTTATTTCTGATCTGTAAATTCAGTTAAAAGAGCTAAACCATATTTTTCATTGAGCAGTTATGAAGCACTCTTTTTTTAGAAAATGCAAGTGGACATTGGGAGCGCTAAGATTTTAATAGAGGAAAAAGGAATATCTCCAATTAAAAACTACACAGAAGCATTCTCTGAAACCACTTTCTGTTCTCCGCATTCAACTAACAGAGTTGAGCCTTACTTTTGAAGGTGCAGTTCTGAAACACTCTTTGTGTAGACACTGCCAGTGGATATTCGGAACGCTAAGTGGGTAATAGTCCAAAAAGTAGTATTTTCAACTAAATACTACACAGAAGCATTCTGTGAAACTTCTTTCTGTTCTGTGCATTCAACTAAGAGAGTTGAACCTTACATTTGATTGAGCCGTTCTGAAACACTCTTTCTGTAGAAACTGCAATTGAACATTCTGAGCGCTAAGAGGCCTATATTGGGAAAAATAATATCTTCAAATAAAAACTACACAGAAGCATTGTTTGAAACTTATTTCTGATATGTGCATTCAGCTAACAGAGTTAAACCATACTTTTGATTGCGCAGTTCAGAACACTCTTTCTGTAGAAAATGCAAGTGGACATTCGGAGCGCTAAGAGGGTAATAGTGGAAAAAGCAATATATTCAAATATAATCTACACAGAAGCATTCTGTGAAACTTCTTTCTGTTCTATGCATTCAATTTCCAGGGTTGAACCTTACTTATGATTGAGCCGTTCTGAAACACTCTTTCTGTAGAAATTGCAATTGGACATTCTGAGCGCTAAGAGGCCTATATTGGGAAAATGAATATCTACAAATAAAAAGTACACAGAAGCATTCTGTGAAACTTCTTTCTGTTCTGTTCATTCAACTAAAAGAGTTGTACCTTAGTTTTGATTGAGCCGTTCTGAAACACTCTTTCTGTAGAAACTGCAATTGGACATTCTGAGCGCTAAGAGGCCTATATTGGGAAAAAGAATATCTACAAATAAAAACTACACAGAAGCATTCTGTGATACTTATTTCTGATCTGTGCATTCAGCAAACAGAGTTAAACCATACTTTTGATTGAGCAGATCTGAACACTCTTTCTATAGAAAATGCAACTGGACATTTTGAGAGCTAAGAGGGTAGTAGTGGAAAAAGTAATATATTCAAAAATAAACTACACAGAAGCATTCTGTGAAACTTCTTTCTGATCTGAGCATTCAGCTAACAGAGTTAAACCATACTTTTGATTGAGCAGTTTTGAAACACTCTGTCTGTAGAAAATGCAACTGGACATTCGTAGCGCTAAGTGGGTAATAGTGGAAAAAAGAATATGTTCAAATATAAACTACACAGAAGCATTGTATGAAACTTCTTTCTGTTCTGTGCATTCAACTAACAGAGTTGAACCTTACTTTTGATTGAGCCGTTCTGAAACACTCTTTCTGTAGAAACTGCAATTGGACATTCTGAGCGCTAAGAGGCCTATATTGGGAAAAAGAATATCTACAAATAAAAACTACACAGAATCATTCTGTGAAACTTCATTCTGTTCTGTTCATTCAACTAAAAGAGTTGAACCGTACTTTTGATTGAGCCGTTCTGAAACACTCTTTCTGTAGAAACTGCAATTGGACATTCTGAGCGCTAAGAGGCCTATATTGGGAAAAATAATATCTTCAAATAAAAACTACACAGAAGCATTTTGTGAAACTTATTTCTGATATGTGCATTCAGCTAACAGAGTTAAACCATACTTTTGATTGCGCAGTTCAGAACACTCTTTCTGTAGAAAATACAAGTGGACATTCGGAGCGCTAAGAGGGTAATAGTGGAAAAAGGAATATATTCAAATAGAAACTACACAGAAGCATTCTGTGAAACTTCTTTCTGTTCTGTGCATTCAACTACCAGGGTTGAACCTTACTTTTGATTGAGCCGTTCTGAAACACTCTTTCTGTAGAAACTGCAATTGGACATTCTGAGCGCTAAGAGGCCTATATTGGGAAAAAGAATATCTACAAATAAAAACTACACAGAAGCATTCTGTGAAACTTCTTTCTGTTCTGTTCATTCAACTAAAAGAGTTGAACCTTAGTTTTGATTGAGCCTTTCTGAAACACTCTTTCTGTAGAAAATGCAAGTGGAGATTCGGAGCGCTAAGAGGGTAATAGTGGAAAAAGGAATGTCTTCAAATATAAACTACACAGAATCATTCTGTGAAACTTCTTTCTGATCTGTGGATTCAGCTAACAGAGTTAAACCATACTTTTGATTGAGCAGATCTGAACACTCTTTCTGTAGAAAATGCATCTGGACATTTGGAGCGCTAAGAGGGTAGTAGTGGAAAAAGAATATATTCAAATATAAACTACACAGAAGCATTCTGTGAAACTTCTTTGTGATCTGAGCATTCAGCTAACAGAGTTAAACCATACTTTTGATTGAGCAGTTTTGAAACACTCTGTCTGTAGAAAATGCAACTGGACATTCGAAGCGCTAAGTGGGTAATAGTGGAAAAAAGAATATGTTCAAATATAAACTACACAGAAGCATTGTATGAAACTTCTTTCTGTTCTGTGCATTCAACTAACAGAGTTGAACCTTACATTTGATTGAGCCGTTCTGAAACACTCTTTCTGTAGAAACTGCAATTGGACATTCTGAGTGCTAAGAGGCCTATATTGGGAAAAATAATATCTTCAAATAAAAACTACACAGAAGCATTGTGTGAAACTTATTTCTGATATGTGCGTTCAGCTAACAGAGTTAAACCATACTTTTGATTGCGCATTTCCGAACACTCTTTCTGTAGAAAATGCAAGTGGACATTCGGAGCGCTAAGAGGGTAATATTGGAAAAAGGAATATATTCAAATATAAACTACAGAGTAGCATTCTGTGAAACTTCTTTCTGTTCTGTGCATTCAACTAACATCGTTGAACCTTACTTTTGATTGAGCTGTTCTGAAACACTCTTTCTGTAGAAACTGCAATTGGACATTCTAAGCGCTAAGAGGCCTATATTGGGAAAAAGAATATCTTCAAATAAAAACTACACAGATGCATTCTGTGAAACTTATTTCTGATCTGTAAATTCAGTTAACAGAGCTAAACCATATTTTTGATTGAGCAGTTATGAAACAATCTTTTTGTAGAAAATGCAAGAGGACATTCGGAGCACTAAGATTTTAATAGAGGAAAAAGGGATATCTCCAATTAAAAACTACACAGAAGCGTTCTCTGAAACCCCTTTCTGTTCTCCGAATTCAACTAACAGAGATGAGCCTTACTTTTGAAGGAGCAGTTCTGAAACACTCTTTGTGTAGAAACTGTCAGTGGATATTCGGAGCGCTAAGTGTGTAATAGTCCAAAAAGGAGTATCTTCAACTAAATACTACACAGAAGCATTCAGTGAAACTTCTTTCTGTTCTGTGCATTCAACTAAGAGAGTTGAACCTTACATTTGATTGAGCCGTTCTGAAACACTCTTTCTGTAGAAACTGCAATTGGACATTCTGAGCGCTAAGAGGCCTATATTGGGAAAAATAATATCTTCAAATAAAAATTACACAGAAGCATTGTTTGAAACTTATTTCTGATATGTGCATTCAGCTAACAGAGTTAAACCATACTTTTGATTGCACAGTTCAGAACACTCTTTCTGTAGAAAATGCAAGTGGACATTCGCAGCGCTAAGAGGGTAATAGTGGAAAAAGGGATATATTCAAATATAAACTACACAGTAGCATTCTGTGAAACTTCTTTCCGTTCTGTGCATTCAACTAACAGCGTTGAACCTTACTTTTGACTGAGCCGTTGTGAAACACTCTATCTGTAGAAACTGCAATTGGACATTCTAAGCGCTAAGAGGCCTACATTGGGAAAAAGAATATCTTCAAATAAAAACTACACAGATGCATTCTGTGAAACTTATTTCTGATCTGTAAATTCAATTAACAGAGCTAAAACATATTTTTGATTGAGCAGTTATGAAACACTCTTTTTGTAGAAAATGCAAGTGGACATTCGGAGCGCTAAGATTGTAATACAGGAAAAAGGAATATCTCCAATTAAAAACTACACAGAAGCATTCTCTGAAACCCCTTTCTGTTCTCCGCATTCAACTAACAGAGTTGAGCCTTACTTTTGAAGGAGCAGTTCTGAAACACTCTTTGTGTAGAAACTGCCAGTGGATATTCGGAGCGCTAAGTGGGTAATAGTCCAAAAAGTAGTATCTTCAACTAAATACTACACAGAAGCATTCTGTGAAACTTCTTTCTGTTCTGTGCATTCAACTAAGAAAGTTAAACCTTACATTTGATTGAGCCGTTCTGAAACACTCTTTCTGTAGAAACTGCAATTGTACATTCTGAGCGCTAAGAGGCCTATATTGGGAAAAATAATATTTTCAAATAAAAACTACACAGAAGCATTGTTTGAAACTTATTTCTGATATGTGCATTCAGCTAACAGAGTTAAACCATACTTTTGATTGCGCAGTTCAGAACACTCTTGATGTAGAAAATGCAAGTTGACATTCGGAGCGCTAAGAGGGTAATAGTGGAAAAAGGAATATATTCAAATATAAACTACACAGAAGCATTCTGTGAAACTTCTTTCTGTTCTGTGCATTCAACTACCAGGGTTGAACCTTACTTTTGATTGAGCCGTTCTGAAACACTCTTTCTGTAGAAACTGCAATTGGACATTCTGAGCGCTAAGAGGCCTATATTGGGAAAGAGAATATCTACAAATAAAAACTACACAGAAGCATTCTGTGAAACTTCTTTCTGTTCTGTTCATTCAACTAAAAGAGTTGAACCTTAGTTTTGATTGAGCCGTTCTGAAACACTCTTTCTGTAGAAAATGCAAGTGGAGATTCGGAGCGCTAAGAGGGTAATAGTGGAAAAAGGAATGTCTTCAAATATAAACTACACAGAATCATTCTGTGAAACTTCTTTCTGATCTGTGCATTCAGCTAACAGAGTTAAACCATACTTTTGATAGAGCAGATCTGAACACTCTTTCTGTAGAAAATGCAACTGGACATTTGGAGCGCTAAGAGGGTAGTAGTGGAAAAAGGAATATATTCATATATAAACTACACAGAAGCATTCTGTGAAACTTCTTTCTGATCTGAGCATTCAGCTAACAGAGTTAAACCATACTTTTGATTGAGCAGTTTTGAAACACTCTGTCTGTAGAAAATGCAACTGGACATTCGTAGCGCTAAGTGGGTAATAGTGGAAAAAAGAATATGTTCAAATATAAACTACACAGAAGGATTGTATGAAACTTCTTTCTGTTCTGTGCATTCAACTAACTGAGTTGAACCTTACTTTTGATTGAGCCGTTCTGAAACACTCTTTCTGTAGAAAATGCAATTGGACATTCTGAGCACTAAGAGGCCTATATTGGGAAAAATAATATCTTTAAATAAAAACTACACAGAAGCATTGTGTGAGACTTATTTCTGATATGTGCATTCACCTAACAGAGTTAAACCATACTTTTGATTGCGCAGTTCCGAACACTCTTTCTGTAGAAAATGCAAGTGGACATTCGGAGCGCTAAGAGGGTAATAGTGGAAAAAGGAATATATTCAAATATAAACTACACAGTAGCATTCTGTGAAACTTCTTTCTGTTCTGTGCATTCAACTAACAGAGTTGAACCTTACTTTTGATTGAGCCGTTCTGTAACACTCTTTCTGTAGAAACTGCAATTTTACATTCTAAGGGCTAAGAGGTCTACATTGGGAAAAAGAATATCTTCAAATAAAAACTACACAGATGCATTCTGTGAAACTTACTTCTGATCTGTAAATTCAGTTAAAAGAGCTAAACCATATTTTTCATTGAGCAGTTATGAAGCACTCTTTTTTTAGAAAATGCAAGTGGACATTGGGAGCGCGAAGATTTTAATAGAGGAAAAAGGAATATCTCCAATTAAAAACTACACAGAAGCATTCTCTGAAACCCCTTTCTGTTCTCCGCATTCAACTAACAGAGTTGAGCCTTACTTTTGAAGGTGCAGTTCTGAAACACTCTTTGTGTAGACACTGCCAGTGGATATTCGGAACGCTAAGTGGGTAATAGTCCAAAAAGGAGTATTTTCAACTAAATACTACACAGAAGCATTCTGTGAAACTTCTTTCTGTTCTGTGCATTCAACTAAGAGAGTTGAACCTTACATTTGATTGAGCCGTTCTGAAACACTCTTTCTGTAGAAACTGCAATTGAACATTCTGAGCGCTAAGAGGCCTATATTGGGAAAAATAATATCTTCAAATAAAAACTACACAGAAGCATTGTTTGAAACTTATTTCTGATATGTGCATTCAGCTAACAGAGTTAAACCATACTTTTGATTGCGCAGTTCAGAACACTGTTTCTGTAGAAAATGCAAGTGGACATTCGGAGCGCTAAGAGGGTAATAGTGGAAAAAGCAATATATTCAAATATAAACTACACAGAAGCATTCTGTGAAACTTCTTTCTGTTCTATGCATTCAATTTCCAGGGTTGAACCTTACTTATGATTGAGCCGTTCTGAAACACTCTTTCTGTAGAAATTGCAATTGGACATTCTGAGCGCTAAGAGGCCTATATTGGGAAAATGAATATCTACAAATAAAAAGTACACAGAAGCATTCTGTGAAACATCTTTCTGTTCTGTTCATTCAACTAAAAGAGTTGTACCTTAGTTTTGATTGAGCCATTCTGAAACACTCTTTCTGTAGAAACTGCAATTGGACATTCTGAGCGCTAAGAGGCCTATATTGGGAAAAAGAATATCTACAAATAAAAACTACACAGAAGCATTCTGTGATACTTATTTCTGATCTGTGCATTCAGCTAACAGAGTTAAACCATACTTTTGATTGAGCAGATCTGAACACTCTTTCTATAGAAAATGCAACTGGACATTTGGAGAGCTAAGAGGGTAGTAGTGGAAAAAGTAATATATTCAAAAATAAACTACACAGAAGCATTCTGTGAAAATTCTTTCTGATCTGAGCATTAAGCTAACAGAGTTAAACCATACTTTTGATTGAGCAGTTTTGAAACACTCTGTCTGTAGAAAATGCAACTGGACATTCGTAGCGCTAAGTGGGTAATAGTGGAAAAAAGAATATGTTCAAATATAAACTACACAGAAGCATTGTATGAAACTTCTTTCTGTTCTGTGCATTCAACTAACAGAGTTGAACCTTACTTTTGATTGAGCCGTTCTGAAACACTCTTTCTGTAGAAACTGCAATTGGACATTCTGAGCGCTAAGAGGCCTATATTGGGAAAAAGAATATCTACAAATAAAAACTACACAGAATCATTCTGTGAAACTTCATTCTGTTCTGTTCATTCAACTAAAAGAGTTGAACCGTACTTTTGATTGAGCCGTTCTGAAACACTCTTTCTGTAGAAACTGCAATTGGACATTCTGAGCGCTAAGAGGCCTATATTGGGAAAAATAATATCTTCAAATAAAAACTACACAGAAGCATTGTGTGAACCTTACTTCTGATATGTGCATTCAGCTAACAGAGTTAAAACATACTTTTGATTGCGCAGTTCCGAACACTCTTTCTGTAGAAAATGCAAGTGGACATTCGGAGCGCTAAGAGGGTAATAGTGGTAAAAGGAATATATTCAAATATAAACTACACAGTAGCATTCTGTGAAACTTCTTTCTGTTCTGTGCATTCAACTAACATCGTTGAACCTTACTTTTGATTGAGCCGTTCTGAAACACTCTTTTTGTAGAAACTGCAATTGGACATTCTAAGCGCTAAGAGGCCTACATTGGGAAAAAGAATATCTTCAAATAAAAACTACACAGAGGCATTCTGTGAAACTTATTTATGATCTGTAAATTCAGTTAACAGAGCTAAACCATATTTTTGATTGAGCAGTTGTGAAACACTCTTTTTGTAGAAAATGCAAGTGGACATTCGGAGCGCTAAGATTGTAATAGAGGAAAAAGGAATATCTCCAATTAAAAACTACACAGAAGCGTTCTCTGAAACCCCTTTCTGTTCTCCGAATTCAACTAACAGAGATGAGCCTTACTTTTGAAGGAGCAGTTCTGAAACACTCTTTGTGTAGAAACTGCCAGTGGATATTCGGAGCGCTAAGTGTGTAATAGTCCAAAAAGGAGTATCTTCAACTAAATACTACACAGAAGCTTTCAGTGAAAGTTCTTTCTGTTCTGTGCATTCAACTAAGAGAGTTGAACCTTACATTTGATTGAGCCGTTCTGAAACACTCTTTCTGTAGAAACTGCAATTGGACATTCTGAGCGCTAAGAGGCCTATATTGGGAAAAATAATATCTTCAAATAAAAATTACACAGAAGCATTGTTTGAAACTTATTTCTGATATGTGCATTCAGCTAACAGAGTTAAACCATACTTTTGATTGCACAGTTCAGAACACTCTTTCTGTAGAAAATGCAAGTGGACATTCGGAGCGCTAAGAGGGTAATAGTGGAAAAAGGGATATATTCAAATATAAACTACACAGTAGCATTCTGTGAAACTCCTTTCTCTTCTGTGCATTCAACTAACAGTGTTGAACCTTACTTTTGATTGAGCCGTTCTGAAACACTCTTTCTGTAGAAACTGCAATTGGACATTCTAAGCGTTAAGAGGCCTACATTGGGAAAAAGAATATCTTCAAATAAAAACTACACAGATGCATTCTGTGAAACTTATTTCTGATCTGTAAATTCAGTTAACAGAGCTAAACCATATTTTTGATTGAGCAGTTGTGAAACACTCTTTTTGTAGAAAATGCAAGTGGACATTCGGAGCGCTAAGATTGTAATAGAGGAAAAAGGAATATCTCCAATTAAAAACTACACAGAAGCATTCTCTGAAACCCCTTTCTGTTCTCCGCATTCAACTAACAGAGTTGAGCCTTACTTTTGAAGGAGCAGTTCTGAAACACTCTTTGTGTAGAAACTGCCAGTGGATATTCGGAGCGCTCAGTGGGTAATAGTCCAAAAAGTAGTATCTTCAACTAAATACTACACAGAAGCATTCTGTGAAACTTCTTTCTGTTCTGTGCATTCAACTAAGAAAGTTGAACCTTACATTTGATTGAGCCGTTCTGAAACACTCTTTCTGTAGAAACTGCTATTGGACATTCTGAGCGCTAAGAGGCCTATATTGGGAAAAATAATATCTTCAAATAAAAACTACACAGAAGCATTGTTTGAAACTTATTTCTGATATGTGCATTCAGCTAACAGAGTTAAGCCATACTTTTGATTGCGCAGTTCAGAACACTCTTTCTGTAGAAAATGCAAGTGGACATTCGGAGCGCTAAGAGGGTAATAGTGGAAAAAGGAATATATTCAAATATAAACTACACAGAAGCATTCTGTGAAACTTCTTTCTGTTCTGTGCATTCAACTAAGAAAGTTGAACCTTACATTTGATTGAGCCGTTCTGAAACACTCTTTCTGTAGAAACTGCTATTGGACATTCTGAGCGCTAAGAGACTTATATTGGGAAAAATAATATCTTCAAATAAAAACTACACAGAAGCATTGTTTGAAACTTATTTCTGATATGTGCATTCAGCTAACAGAGTTAAGCCATACTTTTGATTGCGCAGTTCAGAACACTCTTTCTGTAGAAAATGCAAGTGGACATTCGGAGCGCTAAGAGGGTAATTGTGGAAAAAGGAATATATTCAAATATAAACTACACAGAAGCATTCTGTGAAACTTCCTTCTGTTCTGTGCATTCAACTACCAGGGTTGAACCTTACTTTTGATTGAGCCGTTCTGAAACACTCTTTCTGTAGAAACTGCAATTGGACATTCTGAGCGCTAAGAGGCCTATATTGGGAAAAAGAATATCTACAAATAAAAACTACACAGAAGCATTCTGTGAAACTTCTTTCTGTTCTGTTCATTCAACTAAAAGAGTTGAAACTTAGTTTTGATTGAGCCTTTCTGAAACACTCTTTCTGTAGAAAATGCAAGTGGAAATTCGGAGCGCTAAGAGGGTAATAGTGGAAAAAGGAATGTCTTCAAATATAAACTACACAGAATCATTCTGTGAAACTTCTTTCTGATCTGTGCATTCAGCTAACAGAGTTAAGCCATACTTTTGATTGAGCAGATCTGAAAACTCTTTCTGTAGAAAATGCAACTGGACATTTGGAGCGCTAAGAGGGTAGTAGTGGAAAAAGAATATATTCAAATATAAACTACAAAGAAGCATTCTGTGAAACTTCTTTGTGATCTGAGCGTTCAGCTAACAGAGTTAAACCATACTTTTGATTGAGCAGTTTTGAAACACTCTGTCTGTAGAAAATGCAACTGGACATTCGTAGCGCTAAGTGGGTAATAGTGGAAAAAAGAATATGTTCAAATATAAACTACACAGAAGCATTGTATGAAACTTCTTTCTGTTCTGTGCTTTCAACTAACAGAGTTGAACCTTACTTTTGATTTTTGCCGTTCTGAAACACTCTTTCTGTAGAAACTGCAATTGGACATTCTGAGCGCTAAGAGGCCTATATTGGGAAAAATAATATCTTCAAATAAAAACTACACAGAAGCATTGTGTGAAAATTATTTCTGATATGTGCATTCAGCTAACAGAGTTAAACCATACTTTTGATTGCGCAGTTCCGAACACTCTTTCTGTAGAAAATGCAAGTGGACATTCGGAGCGCTAAGAGGGTAATATTGGAAAAAGGAATATATTCAAATATAAACTACAGAGTAGCATTCTGTGAAACTTCTTTCTGTTCTGTGCATTCAACTAACATCGTTGAACCTTACTTTTGATTGAGCCGTTCTGAAACACTCTTTCTGTAGAAACTGCAATTGGACATTCTAAGCGCTAAGAGGCCTACATTGGGAAAAAGAATATCTTCAAATAAAAACTACACAGATGCATTCTGTGAAACTTATTTCTGATCTGTAAATTCAGTTAACAGAGCTAAACCATATTTTTGATTGAGCAGTTATGAAACAATCTTTTTGTAGAAAATGCAAGTGGACATTCGGAGCACTAAGATTTTAATAGAATAAAAAGGGATGTCTCCAATTAAAAACTACACAGAAGCATTCTCTGAAACCCCTTTCTGTTCTCCGAATTCAACTAACAGAGTTGAGCCTTACTTTTGAAGGAGCAGTTCTGAAACACTCTTTGTGTAGAAACTGCCAGTGGATATTCGGAGCGCTAAGTGTGTAATAGTCCAAAAAGGAGTATCTTCAACTAAATACTACACAGAAGCATTCAGTGAAACTTCTTTCTGTTCTGTGCATTCAACTAAGAGAGTTGAACCTTACATTTGATTCAGCCGTTCTGAAACACTCTTTCTGTAGAAACTGCAATTGGACATTCTGAGCGCTAAGAGGCCTATATTGGGAAAAATAATATCTTCACATAAAAATTACCCAGAAGCATTGTTTGAAACTTATTTTTGATACGTGCATTCAGCTAACAGAGTTAAACCATACTTTTGATTGCGCAGTTCAGAACACTCTTTCTGTAGAAAATGCAAGTTGACATTCGGAGCGCTAAGAGGGTAATAGTGGAAAAAGGAATATATTCAAATATAAACCACACAGTAGCATTCTGTGAAACTTCTTTCTGTTCTGTGCATTCAACTACCAGGGTTGAACCTTACTTTTGATTGAGCCGTTCTGAAACACTCTTTCTGTAGAAACTGCAATTGGACATTCTGAGCGCTAAGAGGCCTATATTGGGAAAAAGAATATCTACAAATAAAAACTACACAGAAGCATTCTGTGAAACTTCTTTCTGTTCTGTTCATTCAACTAAAAGAGTTGAACCTTAGTTTTGATTGAGCCGTTCTGAAACACTCTTTCTGTAGAAAATGCAATTGGAGATTCGGAGCGCTAAGAGGGTAATAGTGGAAAAAGGAATGTCTTCAAATATAAACTACACAGAATCATTCTGTGAAACTTCTTTCTGATCTGTGCATTCAGCTAACAGAGTTAAACCATACTTTTGATAGAGCAGATCTGAACACTCTTTCTGTAGAAAATGCAACTGGACATTTGGAGCGCTAAGAGGGTAGTAGTGGAAAAAGGAATATATTCAAATATAAACTACACAGAAACATTCTGTGAAACGTCTTTCTGATCTGAGCATTCAGCTAACAGAGTTAAACCATACTTTTGATTGAGCAGTTTTGAAACACTCTGTCTGTAGAAAATGCAACTGGACATTCGTAGCGCTAAGTGGGTAATAGTGGAAAAAAGAATATGTTCAAATATAAACTACACAGAAGCATTGTATGAAACATCTTTCTGTTCTGTGCATTCAGCTAACAGAGTTGAACCTTACTTTTGATTGAGCCGTTCTGGAACACTCTTTCTGTAGAAACTGCAATTGGACATTCTGAGCGCTAAGAGGCCTATATTGGGAAAAATAATATCTTCAAATAAAAACTACACAGAAGCATTGTGTGAAACTTATTTCTGATGTGTGCATTCAGCTAACAGAGTTAAACCATACTTTTGATGGCGCAGTTCCGAACACTCTTTCTGTAGAAAATGCTAGTAGACATTCGGAGCGCTAAGAGGGTAATAGTGGAAAAAGGAATATATTCAAATATAAACTACACAGTAGCATTCTGTGAAACTTCTTTCTGTTCTGTGCATTCAACTAACAGAGTTGAACCTTAATTTTGATTGAGCCGTTCTGAAACATTCTTTTTGTAGAAACTGCAATTGGACATTCTAAGCGCTAAGAGGCCTACACTGGGAAAAAGAATATCTTCAAATAAAAACTACACAGATGCATTCTGTGAAACTTATTTCTGATCTGTAAATTCAGTTAACAGAGCTAAACCATATTTTTGATTGAGCCGTTATGAAACAATCTTTTTGTAGAAAATGCAAGTGGACATTCGGAGCACTAAGATTGTAATAGAGGAAAAAGGGATATCTCCAATTAAAAACTACACAGAAGCATTCTCTGAAACCCCTTTCTGTTCTCCGAATTCAACTAACAGAGTTGAGCCTTACTTTTGAAGGAGCAGTTCTGAAACACTCTTTGTGTAGAAACTGCCAGTGGATATTCGGTGCGCTAAGTGTGTAATACTCCAAAAAGGAGTATCTTCAACTAAATACTACACAGAAGCATTCAGTGAAACTTCTCTCTGTTCTGTGCATTCAATTAAGAGAGTTGAACCTTATATTTGATTGAGCCGTTCTGAAACACTCTTTCTGTAGAAACTGCAATTGGACATTCTGAGCGCTAAGAGGCCTATATTGGGAAAAATAATATCTTCAAATAAAAATTACACAGAAGCATTGTTTGAAACTTATTTCTGATATGTGCATTCAGCTAACAGAGTTAAACCATACTTTTGATTGCGCAGTTCAGAACACTCTTTCTGTAGAAAATGCAAGTGGACAATCGGAGCGCTAAGAGGGTAATAGTGGAAAAAGGGATATATTCAAATATAAACTACACAGTAGCATTCTGTGAAACTGCTTTCTCTTCTGTGCATTCAACTAACAGTGTTGAACCTTACTTTTGATTGAGCCGTTCTGAAACACTCTTTCTGTAGAAACTGCAATTGGACATGCTAAGCGCTAAGAGGCCTAAATTGGGAAAAAGAATATCTTCAAATAAAAACTACACAGATGCATTCTGTGAAACTTATTTCTGATCTGTAAATTCAGTTAGCAGAGCTAAACCATATTTTTGATTGAGCAGTTGTGAAACACTCTTTTTGTAGAAAATGCAAGTGGACATTCGGAGCGCTAAGATTGTAATAGAGGAAAAAGGAATATCTCCAATTAAAAACTACAAAGGAGCATTCTCTGAAACCCCTTTCTGTTCTCCGGATTCAACTAACAGAGTTGAGCCTTACTTTTGAAGGAGCAGTTCTGAAACACTCTTTGTGTAGAAACCGCCAGTGGATATTCGGAGCGCTAAGTGTGTAATAGTCCAAAAAGGAGTATCTTCAACTAAATACTACACAGAAGCATTCAGTGAAACTCCTTTCTGTTCTGTGCATTCAACTAAGAGAGTTGAACCTTACATTTGATTGAGCCGTTCTGAAACACTCTTTCTGTAGAAACTGCAATTGGACATTCTGAGCGCTAAGAGGCCTATATTGGGAAAAATAATATCTTCATATAAAAATTACACAGAAGCATTGTTTGAAACTTATTTCTGATATGTGCATTCAGCTAACAGAGTTAAACCATACTTTTGATTGCGCAGTTCAGAACACTCTTTCTGTAGAAAATGCAAGTGGACATTCGGAGCGGTAAGAGGGTAATAGTGGAAAAAGGGATATATTCAAATATAAACTACACAGTAGCATTCTGTGAAACTTCTTTCTCTTCTGTGCATTCAACTAACGGTGTTGAACCTTACTTTTGATTGAGCCGTTCTGAAACACTCTTTTGTAGAAACTGCAATTGGAAATTCTGAGAGCTAAGAGGCCTATATTGGGAAAAAGAATATCTACAAATAAAAACTACACAGAAGCATTCTGTGAAACTTCTTTCTGTTCTGTTCATTCAACTAAAAGATTTGAACCTTAGTTTTGATTGAGCCGTTCTGAAACACTCTTTCTGTAGAAAATGCAAGTGGAGATTCGGAGCGCTAAGAGGGTAATATTGGAAAAAGGAATGTCTTCAAATATAAACTACACGGAATCATTCTGTGAAACTTCTTTCTGATCTGTGCATTCAGCTAACAGAGTTAAACCATACTTTTGATAGAGCAGATCTGAACACTCTTTCTGTAGAAAATGCAACTGGACATTTGGAGCGCTAAGAGGGTAGTAGTGGAAAAAGGAATATATTCAAATATAAACTACACAGAAGCATTCTGTGAAACTTCTTTCTGATCTGAGCATTCAGCTAACAGAGTTAAACCATACTTTTGATTGAGCAGTTTTGAAACACTCTGTCTGTAGAAAATGCAACTGGACATTCGTAGCGCTAAGTGGGTAATAGTGGAAAAAAGAATATGTTCAAATATAAACTACACAGAAGCATTGTATGAAACATCTTTCTGTTCTGTGCATTCAGCTAACAGAGTTGAACCTTACTTTTGATTGAGCCGTTCTGGAACACTCTTTCTGTAGAAACTGCAATTGGACATTCTGAGCGCTAAGAGGCCTATATTGGGAAAAATAATATCTTCAATTAAAAACTACACAGAAGCATTGTGTGAAACTTATTTCTGATGTGTGCATTCAGCTAACAGAGTTAAACCATACTTTTGATTGCGCAGTTCCGAACACTCTTTCTGTAGAAAATGCTAGTGGACATTCGGAGCGCTAAGAGGGTAATAGTGGAAAAAGGAATATATTCAAATATAAACTACACAGTAGCATTCTGTGAAACTTCTTTCTGTTCTGTGCATTCAACTAACAGAGTTGAACCTTACTTTTGATTGAGCCGTTCTGAAACATTCTTTTTGTAGAAACTGCAATTGGACATTCTAAGCGCTAAGAGGCCTACACTGGGAAAAAGAATATCTTCAAATAAAAACTACACAGATGCATTCTGTGAAACTTATTTCTGATCTGTAAATTCAGTTAACAGAGCTAAACCATATTTTTGATTGAGCAGTTATGAAACAATCTTTTTGTAGAAAATGCAAGTGGACATTCGGAGCACTAAGATTGTAATAGAGGAAAAAGGGATATCTCCAATTAAAAACTACACAGAAGCATTCTCTGAAACCCCTTTCTGTTCTCTGCATTCAACTAACAGATTTGAGTCTTACTTTTGAAGGAGCAGTTCTGAAACACTCTTTGTGTAGAAACTGCCAGTGGATATTCGGAGCGCTAAGTGGGTAATAGTCCAAAAAGTAGTATTTTCAACTAAATACTACACAGAAGCATTCTGTGAAACATTTTTCTGTTCTGTGCATTCAACTAAGAAAGTTGAACCTTACATTTGATTGAGCCGTTCTGAAACACTCTTTCTGTAGAAACTGCAATTGGACATTCTGAGCGCCAAGAGGACAATATTGGGAAAAATAATATCTTCAAATAAAAACTACACAGAAGCATTGTTTGAAACTTATTTCTGATATGTGCATTCAGCTAACAGAGTTAAACCATACTTTTGATTGCGCAGTTCAGAACACTCTTTCTGTAGAAAATGCAAGTGGACATTCGGAGCGCTAAGAGGGTAATAGTGGAAAAAGGAATATTTTCAAATATAAACTACACAGAAGCATTCTGTGAAACTTCCTTCTGTTCTGTGCATTCAACTAACAGAGTTGAACCTTACTTTTGATTGAGCCGTTCTGAAACACGCTTTCTGTAGAAACTGCAATTGGACATTCTGAGCGATAAGAGGCCTATATTGGGACAAAGAATATCTACAAATAAAAACTACACAGAAGCATTCTGTGAAACTTCTTTCTGTTCTGTTCATTCAACTAAAAGATTTGAACCTTAGTTTTGATTGAGCCGTTCTGAAACACTCTTTCTGTAGAAAATGCAAGTGGAGATTCGGAGCGCTAAGAGGGTAATAGTGGAAAAAGGAATGTCTTCAAATATAAACTACACAGAATCATTCTGTGAAACTTCTTTCTTATCTGTGCATTCAGCTAACAGAGTTAAACCATACGTTTGATAGAGCAGATCTGAACACCCTTTCTGTTGAAAATGCAACTGGACATTTGGAGCGCTAAGAGGGTAGTAGTGGAAAAAGGAATATATTCAAATATAAACTACACAGAAGCATTCTGTGAAACTTCTTTCTGATCTGAGCATTCAGCTAACAGAGTTAAACCATACTTTTGATTGAGCAGTTTTGAAACACTCTGTCTGTAGAAAATGCAACTGGACATTCGTAGCGCTAAGTGGGTAATAGTGGAAAAAAGAATATGTTCAAATATAAACTACACAGAAGCATTGTATGAAACATCCTTCTGTTCTGTGCATTCAGCTAACAGAGTTGAACCTTACTTTTGATTGAGCCGTTCTGGAACACTCTTTCTGTAGAAACTGCAATTGGACATTCTGAGCGCTAAGAGGCCTATATTGGGAAAAAAAATATCTTCAAATAAAAACTACACAAAAGCATTGTGTGAAACTTATTTCTGATGTGTGCATTCAGCTAACAGAGTTAAACCATACTTTTGATTGCGCAGTTCCGAACACTCTTTCTGTAGAAAATGCTAGTGGACATTTGGAGCGCTAAGAGGGTAATAGTGGAAAAAGGAATATATTCAAATATAAACTACACAGTAGCATTTTGTGAAACTTCTTCCTGTTCTGTGCATTCAACTAACAGAGTTGAACCTTACTTTTCATTGAGCCGTTCTGAAACATTCTTTTTGTAGAAACTGCAAATGGACATTCTAAGCGCTAAGAGGCCTACACTGGGAAAAACAATATCTTCAAATAAAAACTACACAGATGCATTCTGTGAAACTTATTTCTGATCTGTAAATTCAGTTAACAGAGCTAAACCATATTTTTGATTGAGCAGTTATGAAACAATCTTTTTGTAGAAAATGCAAGTGGACATTCGGAGCACTAAGATTGTAATAGAGGAAAAAGGGATATCTCCAATTAAAAACTACACAGAAGCATTCTCTGAAACCCCTTTCTGCTCTCCGAATTCAACTAACAGAGTTGAGCCTTACTTTTGAAGGAGCAGTTCTGAAACACTCTTTGTGTAGAAACTGCCAGTGGATATTCGGAGCACTAAGTGTGCAATAGTCCAAAAAGGAGTATCTTCAACTAAATACTACACAGAAGCATTCAGTGAAACCTATTTCTGTTCTGTGCATTCAACTAAGAGAGTTGAACCTTATATTTGATTGAGCAGTTCTGAAACACTCTTTCTGTAGAAACTGCAATTGGACATTCTGAGCGCTAAGAGGCCTATATTGGGACAAATAATATCTTCAAATAAAAATTACACAGAAGCATTGTTTGAAACTTATTTCTGATATGTGCATTCAGCTAACAGAGTTAAACCATACTTTTGATTGCGCAGTTCAGAACACTCTTTCTGTAGAAAATGCAAGTGGACATTCGGAGCGCTAAGAGGGTAATAGTGGAAAAAGGAATATATTCAAATATAAACTACACAGTAGCATTCTGTGAAACTTCTTTCTCTTCTGTGCATTCAACTAACAGTGTTGAACCTTACTTTTGATTGAGCCGTTCTGAAACACTCTTTCTGTAGAAACTGCAATTGGACATGCTAAGCGCTAAGAGGCCTAAATTGGGAAAAAGAATATCTTCAAATAAAAACTACACAGATGCATTCTGTGAAACTTATTTCTGATCTGTAAATTCAGTTAGCAGAGCTAAACCATATTTTTGATTGAGCAGTTGTGAAACACTCTTTTTGTAGAAAATGCAAGTGGACATTCGGAGCGCTAAGATTGTAATAGAGGAAAAAGGAATATCTCCAATTAAAAACTACACAGAAGCATTCTCTGAAACCCCTTTCTGTTCTCCGGATTCAACTAACAGAGTTGAGCCTTACTTTTGAAGGAGCAGTTCTGAAACACTCTTTGTGTAGAAACCGCCAGTGGATATTAGGAGCGCTAAGTGTGTAATAGTCCAAAAAGGAGTATCTTCAACTAAATACTACACAGAAGCATTCAGTGAAACTCCTTTCTGTTCTGTGCATTCAACTAAGAGAGTTGAACCTTACATTTGATTGAGCCGTTCTGAAACACTCTTTCTGTAGAAACTGCAATTGGACATTCTGAGCGCTAAGAGGCCTATATTGGGAAATATAATATCTTCAAATAAAAATTACACAGAAGAATTGTTTGAAACTTATTTCTGATATGTGCATTCAGCTAACAGAGTTAAACCATACTTTTGATTGCGCAGTTCAGAACACTCTTTCTGTAGAAAATGCAAGTGGACATTCGGAGCGGTAAGAGGGTAATAGTGGAAAAAGGGATATATTCAAATATAAACTACACAGTAGCATTCTGTGAAACTTCTTTCTCTTCTGTGCATTCAACTAACAGTGTTGAACCTTACTTTTGATTGAGCCGTTCTGAAACACTCTTTCTGTAGAAACTGCAATTGGACATTCTAAGCGTTAAGAGGCCTACATTGGGAAAAAGAATATCTTCAAATAAAAACTACACAGATACATTCTGTGAAACTTATTTCTGATCTGTAAATTCAGTTAACAGAGCTAAACCATATTTTTGATTGAGCAGTTATGAAACACTCTTTTTGTAGAAAATGCAAGTGGACATTCGGAGCGCTAAGATTGTAATAGAGGAAAAAGGAATATCTCCAATTAAAAACTACACAGAAGCATTCTCTGAAACCCCTTTCTGTTCTCCGCATTCAACTAACAGAGTTGAGCCTTACTTTTGAAGGAGCAGTTCTGAAACACTCTTTGTGTAGAAACTGCCAGTGGATATTCGGAGCGCTAAGTGGGTAATAGTCCAAAAAGGAGTATCTTCAAATAAATACTACACAGAAGCATTCTGTGAAACTTTTTTCTGTTCTGTGCATTCAACTAAGAAAGTTGAACCTTACATTTGATTGAGCCGTTCTGAAACACTCTTTCTGTAGAAACTGCTATTGGACATTCTGAGCGCTAAGAGGCCTATATTGGGAAAAATAATGTCTTCAAATAAAAACTACACAGAAGCATTTTTTGAAACTTATTTCTGATATGTGCATTCAGCTAACAGAGTTAAACCATACTTTTGATTGTGCAGTTCAGAACACTCTTTCTGTAGAAAATGCAAGTGGACATTCGGAGCGCTAAGAGGGTAATAGTGGAAAAAGGAATATATTCAAATATAAACTACACAGAAGCATTCTGTGAAACTACCTTCTGTTCTGTGCATTCAACTACCAGGGTTGAACCTCACTTTTGATTGAGCCGTTCTGAAACACTCTTTCTGTAGAAACTGCAATTGGACATTCTGAGAGCTAAGAGGCCTATATTGGGAAAAAGAATATCTACAAATAAAAACTACACAGAAGCATTCTGTGAAACTTCTTTCTGTTCTGTTCATTCAACTAAAAGATTTGAACCTTAGTTTTGATTGAGCCGTTCTGAAACACTCTTTCTGTAGAAAATG
The DNA here is from genome assembly GCF_028878055.3 of Symphalangus syndactylus. Classification (NCBI taxonomy): domain Eukaryota; kingdom Metazoa; phylum Chordata; class Mammalia; order Primates; family Hylobatidae; genus Symphalangus; species Symphalangus syndactylus. The sequence goes on along the minus strand of NC_072445.2, from coordinate 3,232,496 downwards.
CAAGTGGAGATTCGGAGCGCTAAGAGGGTAATAGTGGAAAAAGGAATGTCTTCAAATATAAACTACACGGAATCATTCTGTGAAACTTCTTTCTGATCTGTGCATTCAGCTAACAGAGTTAAACCATACTTTTGATAGAGTAGATCTGAACACTCTTTCTGTAGAAAATGCAACTGGACATTTGGAGCGCTAAGAGGGTAGTAGTGGAAAAAGGAATATATTCAAATATAAACTACACAGAAGCATTCTGTGAAACTTCTTTCTGATCTGAGCATTCAGCTAACAGAGTTAAACCATACTTTTGATTGAGCAGTTTTGAAACACTCTGTCTGTAGAAAATGCAACTGGACATTCGTAGCGCTAAGTGGGTAATAGTGGAAAAAAGAATATGTTCAAATATAAACTACACAGAAGCATTGTATGAAACATCTTTCTGTTCTGTGCATTCAGCTAACAGAGTTGAACCTTACTTTTGATTGAGCCGTTCTGGAACACTCTTTCTGTAGAAACTGCAATTGGACATTCTGAGCGCTAAGAGGCCTATATTGGGAAAAATAATATCTTAAATTAAAAACTACACAGAAGCATTGTGTGGAACTTATTTCTGATGTGTGCATTCAGCTAACAGAGTTAAACCATACTTTTGATTGCGCAGTTCCGAACACTCTTTCTGTAGAAAATGCTAGTGGACATTCGGAGCGCTAAGAGGGTAATAGTGGAAAAAGGAATATATTCAAATATAAACTACACAGTAGCATTCTGTGAAACTTCTTTCTGTTCTGTGCATTCAACTAACAGAGTTGAACCTTACTTTTGATTGAGCCGTTCTGAAACATTCTTTTTGTAGAAACTGCAATTGGACATTCTAAGCGCTAAGAGGCCTACACTGGGAAAAAGAATATCTTCAAATAAAAACTACACAGATGCATTCTGTGAAACTTATTTCTGATCTGTAAATTCAGTTAACAGAGCTAAACCACATTTTTGATTGAGCAGTTATGAAACAAACTTTTTGTAGAAAATGCAAGTGGACATTCGGAGCACTAAGATTGTAATAGAGGAAAAAGGGATATCTCCAATTAAAAACTACACAGAAGCATTCTCTGAAACCCCTTTCTGTTCTCCGCATTCAACTAACAGATTTGAGCCTTACTTTTGAAGGAGCAGTTCTGAAACACTCTTTGTGTAGAAACTGCCAGTGGATATTCGGAGCGCTAAGTGGGTAATAGTCCAAAAAGTAGTATCTTCAACTAAATACTACACAGAAGCATTCTGTGAAACATTTTTCTGTTCTGTGCATTCAACTAAGAAAGTTGAACCTTACATTTGATTGAACCGTTCTGAAACACTCTTTCTGTAGAAACTGCAATTGGACATTCTGAGCTCCAAGAGGCCAATATTGGGAAAAATAATATCTTCAAATAAAAACTACACAGAAGAATTGTTTGAAACTTATTTCTGATATGTGCATTCAGCTAACAGAGTTAAACCATACTTTTGATTGCGCAGTTCAGAACACTCTTTCTGTAGAAAATGCAAGTGGACATTCGGAGCGCTAAGAGGGTAATAGTGGAAAAAGGAATATTTTCAAATATAAACTACACAGAAGCATTCTGTGAAACTTCCTTCTGTTCTGTGCATTCAACTACCAGCGTTGAACCTTACTTTTAATTGAGCCGTTCTGAAACACTCTTTCTGTAGAAACTGCAATTGGACATTCTGAGCGCTAAGAGGCCTATATTGGGACAAAGAATATCTACAAATAAAAACTACACAGAAGCATTCTGTGAAACTCCTTTCTGTTCTGTTCATTCAACTAAAAGATTTGAACATTAGTTTTGATTGAGCCGTTCTTAAACACTCTTTCTGTAGAAAATGCAAGTGGAGATTCGGAGCGCTAAGAGGGTAATAGTGGAAAAAGGAATGTCTTCAAATATAAACTACACAGAATCATTCTGTGAAACTTCTTTCTTATCTGTGCATTCAGCTAACAGAGTTAAACCATACGTTTGATAGAGCAGATCTGAACACTCTTTCTGTTGAAAATGCAACTGGACATTTGGAGCGCTAAGAGGGTAGTAGTGGAAAAAGGAATATATTCAAATATAAACTACACAGAAGCATTCTGTGAAACTTCTTTCTGATCTGAGCATTCAGCTAACAGAGTTAAACCATACTTTTGATTGAGCAGTTTTGAAACACTCTGTCTGTAGAAAATGCAACTGGACATTCGTAGCGCTAAGTGGGTAATAGTGGAAAAAAGAATATGTTCAAATATAAACTACACAGAAGCATTGTATGAAACATCCTTCTGTTCTGTGTATTCAGCTAACAGAGTTGAACCTTACTTTTGATTGAGCCGTTCTGGAACACTCTTTCTGTAGAAACTGCAATTGGACATTCTGAGCGCTAAGAGGCCTATATTGGGAAAAAAAATATCTTCAAATAAAAACTACACAAAAGCATTGTGTGAAACTTATTTCTGATGTGTGCATTCAGCTAACAGAGTTAAACCATACTTTTGATTGCGCAGTTCCGAACACTCTTTCTGTAGAAAATGCTAGTGGACATTTGGAGCGCTAAGAGGGTAATAGTGGAAAAAGGAATATATTCAAATATAAACTACACAGTAGCATTTTGTGAAACTTCTTCCTGTTCTGTGCATTCAACTAACAGAGTTGAACCTTACTTTTCATTGAGCCGTTCTGAAACATTCTTTTTGTAGAAACTGCAATTGGACATTCTAAGCGCTAAGAGGCCTACACTGGGAAAAAGAATATCCTCAAATAAAAACTACACAGATGCATTCTGTGAAACTTATTTCTGATCTGTAAATTCAGTTAACAGAGCTAAACCATATTTTTGATTGAGCAGTTATGAAACAATCTTTTTGTAGAAAATGCAAGTGGACATTCGGAGCACTAAGATTGTAATAGAGGAAAAAGGGATATCTCCACTTAAAAACTACACAGAAGCATTCTCTGAAACCCCTTTCTGTTCTCCGAATTCAACTAACAGAGTTGAGCCTTACTTTTGAAGGAGCAGTTCTGAAACACTCTTTGTGTAGAAACTGCCAGTGGATATTCGGAGCGCTAAGTGTGTAATAGTCCAAAAAGGAGTATCTTCAACTAAATACTACACAGAACCATTCAGTGAAACCTATTTCTGTTCTGTGCATTCAACTAAGAGAGTTGAACCTTATATTTGATTGAGCCGTTCTGAAACACTCTTTCTGTAGAAACTGCAATTGGACATTCTGAGCGCTAAGAGGCCTATATTGGGAAAAATAATATCTTCAAATAAAAATTACACAGAAGCATTGTTTGAAACTTATTTCTGATATGTGCATTCAGCTAACAGAGTTAAACCATACTTTTGATTGCGCAGTTCAGAACACTCTCTCTGTAGAAAATGCAAGTGGACATTCGGAGCGCTAAGAGGGTAATAGTGGAAAAAGGAATATATTCAAATATAAACTACACAGTAGCATTCTGTGAAACTTCTTTCTCTTCTGTGCATTCAACTAACAGTGTTGAACCTTACTTTTGATTGAGCCGTTCTGAAACACTCTTTCTGTAGAAATTGCAATTGGACATTCTAAGCGCTAAGAGGCCTACATGGGGAAAAAGAATATCTTCAAATAAAAACTACACAGATGCATTCTGTGAAACTTATTTCTGATCTGTAAATTCAGTTAACAGAGCTAAACCATATTTTTGATTGAGCAGTTGTGAAATACTCTTTTTGTTGAAAATGCAAGTGGACATTCGGAGCGCTAAGATTGTAATAGAGGAAAAAGGAATATCTCCAATTAAAAACTACACAGAAGCATTCTCTGAAACCCCTTTCTGTTCTCCGCATTCAACTAACAGAGTTGAGCCTTACTTTTGAAGGAGCAGTTATGAAACACTGTTTGTGTAGAAACTGCCAGTGGATATTCGGAGCGCTAAGTGGGTAATAGTCCAAAAAGGAGTATCTTCAACTAAATACTACACAGAAGCATTCTGTGAAACTTCTTTCTGTTCTGTGCATTCAACTAACAGATTTGAACCTTACATTTGATTGAGCCGTTCTGAAACACTCTTTCTTTAGAAACTGCAATTGGACATTCTGAGCGCTAAGAGGCCTATATTGGGAAAAATAATATCTTCAAATAAAAACTACACAGAAGCATTGTTTGAAACTTATTTCTGATATGTGCATTCAGCTAACAGAGTTAAACCATACTTTTGATTGCGCAGTTCAGAACACTCTTTCTGTAGAAAATGCAAGTGGACATTCGGAGCGCTAAGAGGGTAATAGTGGAAAAAGGAATATATTCCAATATAAACTACACAGAAGCATTCTGTGAAACTTCCTTCTGTTCTGTGCATTCAACTACCAGGGTTGAAACTTACTTTTGATTGAGCCGTTCTGAAACACTCTTTCTGTAGAAACTGCAATTGGATATTCTGAGCGCTAAGAGGCCTATATTGGGAAAAAGAATGTCTACAAATAAAAACTACACAGAAGAATTGTGTGAAACTTCTTTCTGTTCTGTTTGTTCAACTAAAAGAGTTGAACCTTAGTTTTGATTGAGCCGTTCTGAAACACTCTTTCTGTAGAAAATGCAAGTGGAGATTCGGAGCGCTAAGAGGGTAATAGTGGAAAAAGGAATGTCTTCAAATATAAACTACACAGAATCATTCTGTGAAACTTCTTTCTGATCTGTGCATTCAGCTAACAGAGTTAAACCATACTTCTGATAGAGCAGATCTGAACACTCTTTCTGTAGAAAATGCAACTGGACATTTGGAGCGCTAAGAGGGTAGTAGTGGAAAAAGGAATATATTCAAATATAAACTACACAGAAGCATTCTGTGAAACTTCTTTCTGATCTGAGCATTCAGCTAACAGATTTAAACCATACTTTTGATTGAGCTGTTTTGACACACTCTGTCTGTAGAAAATGCAACTGGACATTCGTAGCACTAAGTGGGTAATAGTGGAAAAAAGAATATGTTCAAATATAAACTACACAGAAGCATTGTATGAAACAACTTTCTGTTCTGTGCATTCAGCTAACAGAGATGAACCTTACTTTTGATTGAGCCGTTCGGGAACACTCTTTCTGTAGAAACTGCAATTGGACATTCTGAGCGCTAAGAGGCCTATATTGGGAAAAAGAATATCTTCAAATAAAAACTACACAGAAGCATTGTGTGAAACTTATTTCTGATGTGTGCATTCAGCTAACAGTGTTAAACCATACTTTTGATTGCGCAGTTCCGAACATTCTTTCTGTAGAAAATGCAAGTGGACATTCCGAGCGCTAAGAGGGTAAGAGTGGAAAAAGGAATATATTCAAATATAAACTACACTGAAGCATTCTGTGAAACTTCTTTCTGTTCTGTGCATTCAACTAACAGAGTTGAACCTTACTTTTAATTGAGCCGTTCTGAAACACTCTTTTTGTAGAAACTGCAATTGGACATTCTAAGCGCTAAGAGGCCTACACTGGGAAAAAGAATATCTTCAAATAAAAACTACACAGATGCATTCTGTGAAACTTATTTCTGATCTGTAAATTCAGTTAACAGAGCTAAACCATATTTTTAATTGAGAAGTTATGAAATACTCTTTTTGTTGAAAATGCAAGTGGACATTCGGAGCGCTAAGATTGTAATAGAGGAAAAAGGAATATCTCCAATTAAAAACTACACGGAAGCATTCTCTGAAACCCTCTCTGTTCTACGCATTCAAATAACAGAGTTGAGCCTTACTTTTGAAGGAGCAGTTCTGAAACACTCTTTGTGTAGAAACTGCCAGTGGATATTCGGAGCGCTAAGTGTGTAATAGTCCAAAAAGGAGTATCTTCAACTAAATACTACACAGAAGCATTCAGTGAAACTTCTTTCTGTTCTGTGCATTCAACTAAGAGAGTTGAACCTTACATTTGATTCAGCCGTTCTGAAACACTCTTTCTGTAGAAACTGCAATTGGACATTCTGAGCGCTAAGAGGCCTATATTGGGAAAAATAATATCTTCAAATAAAAATTACACAGAAGCATTGTTTGAAACTTATTTCTGATATGTGCATTCAGCTAACAGAGCTAAACCATACTTTTGATTGCGCAGTTCAGAACACTCTTTCTGTAGAAACTGCAATTGGACATTCTGAGCGCTAAGAGGCCTATATTGGGAAAAAGAATATCTTCAAATGAAAACTACACAGAAGCATTGTGTGAAACTTATTTCTGATATGTTCATTAAGCTAACAGAGTTAAACCATACTTTTGATTGCGCAGTTCAGAACACTCTTTCTGTAGAAAATGCAACTGGACATTCGGAGCGCTAAGAGGGTAATAGTGGAAAAAGGAATATATTCAAATATAAACTACACAGTAGCATTCTGTGAAAATCCTTTCTGTTCTGTGCATTCAACTAACAGAGTTGAACCTTACTTTTGATTGAGCCGTTCTGAAACACTCTTTCTGTAGAAACTGCAATTGGACATGCTAAGCGCTAAGAGGCCTACATTGGGAAAAAGAATATCTTCAAATAAAAACTACACAGAAGCATTGTGTGAAACTTATTTCTGATATGTTCATTAAGCTAACAGAGTTAAACCATACTTTTGATTGCGCAGTTCTGAACACTCTTTCTGTAGAAAATGCAATTGGACATTCTGAGCGCTAGGAGGCCTATATTGGGAAAAAGAATATCTACAAATAAAAACTACACAGAAGAATTGTGTGAAACTTCTTTCTGTTCTGTTTGTTCAACTAAAAGAGTTGAATCTTAGTTTTGATTGAGCCGTTCTGAAACACTCTTTCTGTAGAAACTGCAATTGGACATGCTAAGCGGTAAGAGGCCTACATTGGGAAAAAGAATATCTTCAAATAGAAACTACACAGATGCATTCTGTGAAACATATTTCTGATCTGTAAATTAAGTTAACAGAGATAAAACATATTTTTGATTGAGCAGTTATGAAACACTCTTTTTGTAGAAAATGCAAGTGGAGATTCGGAGCGCTAAGAGGGTAATAGTGGAAAAAGGAATGTCTTCAAATATAAACTACACAGAATCATTCGGTGAAACTTCTTTCTGATCTGTGCATTCAGCTGACAGAGTTAAACCATACTTTTGATTGAGCAGATCTGAACACTCTTTCTGTAGAAAATGCAACTGGACATTTGGAGCGCTAAGAGCGTAGTAGTGGAAAAAGGAATATATTCAAATATAAACTACACAGAAGCATTCTGTGAAACTTCTTCCTGATCTGAGCATTCAGCTAACAGAGTTAAACCATACTTTTGATTGAGCAGTTTTGAAACACTCTGTCTGTAGAAAATGCATCTGGACATTCGTAGCGCTAAGTGGGTAATAGTGGAAAAAAGAATATGTTCAAATATAAACTACACACAAGCATTGTATGAAACTTCTTTCTGTTCTGTGCATTCAACTAACAGAGTTGAACCTTACTTTTGATTGAGCCGTTCTGAAACACTCTTTCTGTAGAAACTGCAATTGGACATTCTGAGCGCTAGGAGGCCTATATTGGGAAAAAGAATGTCTACAAATAAAAACTACACAGAAGAATTGTGTGAAACTTCTTTCTGTTCTGTTTGTTCAACTAAAAGAGTTGAACCTTAGTTTTGATTGAGCCGTTCTGAAACACTCTTTCTGTAGAAAATGCAAGTGGAGATTCGGAGCCCTAAGAGGGTAATAGGGGAAAAAGGAATGTCTCCAAATATAAACTACACAGAATCATTCTGTGAAATTTCTTTCTGATCTGTGCATTCAGCTAACAGAGTTAAACCATACTTTTGATTGAGCAGATCTGAACACTCTTTCTGTAGAAAATGCAACTGGACATTTGGAGCGCTAAGAGATTAGTAGTGGAAAAAGGAATATATTCAAATATAAACTACACAGAAGCATTCTGTGAAACTTCTTTCTGATCTGAGCATTCAGCTAACAGAGTTAAACCATACTTATGATTGAGCAGTTTTGAAACACTCTGTCTGTAGAAAATGCAACTGGACATTCGTAGCGCTAAGTGGGTAATAGTGGAAAATAGAATATGTTCAAATATAAACAACACAGATGCATTGTATGAAACTTCTTTCTGTTCTGTGCATTCAACTAACAGAGTTGAACCTTACTTTTGATTGAGCCGTTCTGAAACACTCTTTCTGTAGAAACTGCAATTGGACATTCTGAGCGCTAAGAGGCCTCTATTGGGAAAAATAATATCTTCAAATAAAAACTACACAGAAGCATTGTGTGAAACTTATTTCTGATATGTTCATTAATCTAACAGAGTTAAACCATACTTTTGATTGCGCAGTTCTGAACACTCTTTCTGTAGAAAATGCAAGTGGACATTCGGAGCGCTAAGAGGGTAATAGTGGAAAAAGGAATATATTCAAATATAAACTACACAGTAGCATTCTGTGAAAATTCTTTCTGTTCTGTGCATTCAACTAACAGAGTTGAACCTTACTTTTGACTGAGCCGTTCTGAAACACTCTTTCTGTAGAAAATGCAATTGGACATGCTAAGCGCTAAGAGGCCTACATTGGGAAAAAGAATATCTTCAAATAAAAACTACACAGATGCATTCTGTGAAACATATTTCTGATCTGTAAATTCAGTTAACAGAGATAAAACATATTTTTGATGGAGCAGTTATGAAACACTCTTTTTGTAGAAAATGCAAGTGGAGATTCGGAGCGCTAAGAGGGTAATACTGGAAAAAGGAATGTCTTCAAATATAAACTACACAGAATCATTCGGTGAAACTTCTTTCTGATCTGTGCATTCAGCTAAAAGAGTTAAACCATACTTTTGATTGAGCAGATCTGAACACTCTTTCTGTAGAAAATGCAACTGGACATTTGGAGCGCTAAGAGCGTAGTAGTGGAAAAAGGAATATATTCAAATATAAACTACACAGAAGCATTCTGTGAAACTTCTTTCTGATCTGAGCATTCAGCTAACAGAGTTAAACCATACTTTTGATTGAGCAGTTTTGAAACACTCTGTCTGTAGAAAATGCAACTGGACATTCGTAGCGCTAAGTGGGTAATAGTGGAAAAAAGAATATGTTCAAATATAAACTACACAGAAGCATTGTATGAAACTTCTTTCTGTTCTGTGCATTCAACTAACAGAGTTGAACCTTACTTTTGAATGAGCCGTTCTGAAACACTCTTTCTGTAGAAACTGCAATTGGACATTCTGAGCGCTAAGAGGCCTCTATTGGGAAAAATAATATCTTCAAATAAAAACTACACAGAAGCATTGTGTGAAACTTATTTCTGATATGTTCATTAAGCTAACAGAGTTAAACCATACTTTTGATTGCGCAGTTCTGAACACTCTTTCTGTAGAAAATGCAAGTGGACATTCGGAGCGCTAAGAGGGTAATAGTGGAAAAAGAAGTATATTCAAATATAAACTACACAATAGCATGCTGTGAAAATTCTTTCTGTTCTGTGCATTCAACTAACAGAGTTGAACGTTACTTTTGATTGAGCCGTTCTGAAACACTCTTTCTGTAGAAACTGCAATTGGACATGCTAAACGCTAAGAGGCCTACATTGGGAAAAAGAATATCTTCAAATAAAAACTACACAGATGCATTCTGTGAAACTAATTTCTGATCTGTAAATTCAGTTAACAGAGATAAAACATATTTTTGATTGAACAGTTATGAAACACTCTTTTTGTAGAAAATGCAATTGGAGATTCGGAGCGCTAAGAGGGTAATAGTGGAAAAAGGAATGTCTTCAAATATAAACTACACAGAATCATTCGGTGAAACTTCTTTCTGATCTGTGCATTCAGCTAACAGAGTTAAACCATACTTTTGATTGAGCTGATCTGAACACTCTTTCTGTAGAAAATGCAACTGGACATTTTGAGCGCTAAGATCGTAGTAGTGGAAAAAGGAATATATTGAAATATAAACTACACAGAAGCATTCTGTGAAACTTCTTTCTGATCTGAGCATTCAGCTAACAGAGTTAAACCATACTTTTGATTGAGCAGTTTTGAAACACTCTGTCTGTAGTAAATGCAACTTTACATTCGTAGCGTTAAGTGGGTAATAGTGGAAAAAAGAATATGTTCAAATATAAACCTCACAGAAGCATTGTATGAAACTTCTTTCTGTTCTGTGCATTCAACTAACAGAGTTGAACCTTACTTTTGATTGAGCCGTTCTGAAACACTCTTTCTGTAGAAACTGCAATTGGACATTCTGAGCGCTAGGAGGCCTATATTGGGAAAAAGAATGTCTACAAATAAAAACTACACAGAAGAATTGTGTGAAACTTCTTTCTGTTCTGTTTGTTCAACTAAAAGAGTTGAACCTTAGGTTTTATTGAGGCGTTCTGAAACACTCTTTCTGTAGAAAATGCAAGTGGAGATTCGGAGCGCTAAGAAGGTAATAGTGGAAAAAGGAATGTCTCCAAATATAAACTACACAGAATAATTCGGTGAAACTTCTTTCTGATCTGTGCATTCAGCTAACAGAGTTAAACCATACTTTTGATTGAGCAGATCTGAACACTCTTTCTGTAGAAAATGCAACTGGACATTTGGAGCGCTAAGAGAGTAGTAGTGGAAAAAGGAATATATTCAAATATAAACTACACAGAAGCATTCTGTGAAACTTCTTTCTGATCTGAGCATTCAGCTAACAGAGTTAAACCATACTTTTGATTGAGCAGTTTTGAAACACTCTGTCTGTAGAAAATGCAACTGGACATTCGTAGCGCTACGTGGGTAATAGTGGAAAAAAGAATATGTTCAAATATAAACTACACAGAAGCATTGTATGAAACTTCTTTCTGTTCTGTGCATTCAACTAACAGAGTTGAACCTTACTTTTGATTGAGCCTTTCTGAAACACTCTATCTGTAGAAACTGCAATTGGACATTCTGAGCGCTAAGAGGCCTATAATGGGAAAAAAAATATCTTCAAATAAAAACTACACAGAAGCATTGTGTGAAACTTATTTCTGATATGTTCATTAAGCTAACAGAGTTAAACCATACTTTTGATTGCGCAGTTCTGAACACTATTTCTGTAGAAAATGCAAGTGGACATTCGGAGCGCTAAGAGGTTAATAGTGGAAAAAGGAATATATTCAAATATAAACTACACACTAGCATTCTGTGAAAATTCTTTCTGTTCTGTGCATTCAACTAACAGAGTTGAACCTTACTTTTGATTGAGCCGTTCTGAAACACTCTTTCTGTAGAAACTGCAATTGGACATGCTAAGCGCTAAGAGGCCTACATTGGGAAAAAGAATATCTTCAAATAAAAACCACACAGATGCATTCTGTGAAACTTATTTCTGATCTGTAAATTCAGTTAACAGAGATAAAACATATTTTTGATTGAGCAGTTATGAAACACTCTTTTTGTAGAAAACGCAAGTGGAGATTCGGAGCGCTAAGAGGGTAATAGTGGAAAAAGGAATGTCTTCAAATATAAACTACACAGAATCATTCGGTGAAACTTCTTTCTGATCTGTGCATTCAGCTAACAGAGTTTAACCTTACTTTTGATTGAGCAGATCTGAACACTCTTTCTGTAGAAAATGCAACTGGACATTTGGAGCGCTAAGAGCGTAGTAGTGGAAAAAGGAATATATTCAAATATAAACTACACAGAATCATTCTGTGAAACTTCTTTCTGATCTGAGCATTCAGCTAACAGAGTTAAACCATACTTTTGATTGAGCAGTTTTGAAACACTCTGTCTGTTGAAAATGCAACTGGACATTCGTAGCGCTAAGTGGGTAATAGTGGAAAAAAGAATATGTTCAAATATAAACTACACAGAAGCATTGTATGAAACTTCTTTCTGTTCTGTGCATTCAACTAACAGAGTTGAACCTTACTTTTGATTGAGCCGTTCTGAAACACTCTTTCTGTAGAAACTGCAATTGGACATTCTGAGCGCTAAGAGGCCTACACTGGGAAAAAGAATATCTTCAAATAAAAACTACACAGATGCATTCTGTGAAACTTATTTCTGATCTGTAAATTCAGTTAACAGAGCTAAACCATATTTTTAATTGAGAAGTTATGAAATACTCTTTTTGTTGAAAATGCAAGTGGACATTCGGAGCGCTAAGATTGTAATAGAGGAAAAAGGAATATCTCCAATTAAAAACTACACGGAAGCATTCTCTGAAACCCTCTCTGTTCTACGCATTCAAATAACAGAGTTGAGCCTTACTTTTGAAGGAGCAGTTCTGAAACACTCTTTGTGTAGAAACTGCCAGTGGATATTCGGAGCGCTAAGTGTGTAATAGTCCAAAAAGGAGTATCTTCAACTAAATACTACACAGAAGCATTCAGTGAAACTTCTTTCTGTTCTGTGCATTCAACTAAGAGAGTTGAACCTTACATTTGATTCAGCCGATCTGAAACACTCTTTCTGTAGAAACTGCAATTGGACATTCTGAGCGCTAAGAGGCCTATATAGGGAAAAATAATATCTTCAAATAAAAATTACGCAGAAGCATTGTTTGAAACTTATTTCTGATATGTGCATTCAGCTAACAGAGCTAAACCATACTTTTGATTGCGCAGTTCAGAACACTCTTTCTGTAGAAACTGCAATTGGACATTCTGAGCGCTAAGAGGCCTATATTGGGAAAAAGAATATCTTCAAATGAAAACTACACAGAAGCATTGTGTGAAACTTATTTCTGATATGTTCATTAAGCTAACAGAGTTAAACCATACTTTTGATTGCGCAGTTCAGAACACTCTTTCTGTAGAAAATGCAACTGGACATTCGGAGCGCTAAGAGGGTAATAGTGGAAAAAGGAATATATTCAAATATAAACTACACAGTAGCATTCTGTGAAAATTCTTTCTGTTCTGTGCATTCAACTAACAGAGTTGAACCTTACTTTTGATTGAGCCGTTCTGAAACACTCTTTCTGTAGAAACTGCAATTGGACATGCTAAGCGCTAAGAGGCCTACATTGGGAAAAAGAATATCTTCAAATAAAAACTACACAGAAGCATTGTGTGAAACTTATTTCTGATATGTTCATTAAGCTAACAGAGTTAAACCATACTTTTGATTGCGCAGTTCTGAACACTCTTTCTGTAGAAAATGCAATTGGACATTCTGAGCGCTAGGAGGCCTATATTGGGAAAAAGAATATCTACAAATAAAAACTACACAGAAGAATTGTGTGAAACTTCTTTCTGTTCTGTTTGTTCAACTAAAAGAGTTGAATCTTAGTTTTGATTGAGCCGTTCTGAAACACTCTTTCTGTAGAAACTGCAATTGGACATGCTAAGCGGTAAGAGGCCTGCATTGGGAAAAAGAATATCTTCAAATAGAAACTACACAGATGCATTCTGTGAAACATATTTCTGATCTGTAAATTAAGTTAACAGAGATAAAACATATTTTTGATTGAGCAGTTATGAAACACTCTTTTTGTAGAAAATGCAAGTGGAGATTCGGAGTGCTAAGAGGGTAATAGTGGAAAAAGGAATGTCTTCAAATATAAACTACACAGAATCATTCGGTGAAACTTCTTTCTGATCTGTGCATTCAGCTGACAGAGTTAAACCATACTTTTGATTGAGCAGATCTGAACACTCTTTCTGTAGAAAATGCAACTGGACATTTGGAGCGCTAAGTGGGTAATAGTGGAAAAAAGAATATGTTCAAATATAAACTACACAGATGCATTGTATGAAACTTCTTTCTGTTCTGTGCATTCAACTAACAGAGTTGAACCTTACTTTTGATTGAGCCGTTCTGAAACACTCTTTCTGTAGAAACTGCAATTGGACATTCTGAGCGCTAAGAGGCCTCTATTGGGAACAAAAATATCTTCAAATAAAAACTACACAGAAGCATTGTGTGAAACTTATTTCTGATATGTTCATTAATCTAACAGAGTTAAACCATACTTTTGATTGCGCAGTTCTGAACACACTTTCTGTAGAAAATGCAAGTGGACATTCGGAGCGCTAAGAGGGTAATAGTGGAAAAAGGAATATATTCAAATATAAACTACACAGTAGCATTCTGTGAAAATTCTTTCTGTTCTGTGCATTCAACTAACAGAGTTGAACCTTACTTTTGATTGAGCCGTTCTGAAACACTCTTTCTGTAGAAAATGCAATTGGACATGCTAAGCGCTAAGAGGCCTACATTGGGAAAAAGAATATCTTCAAATAAAAACTACACAGATGCATTCTGTGAAACATATTTCTGATCTGTAAATTCAGTTAACAGAGATAAAACATATTTTTGATGGAGCAGTTATGAAACACTCTTTTTGTAGAAAATGCAAGTGGAGATTCGGAGCGCTAAGAGGGTAATAGTGGAAAAAGGAATGTCTTCAAATATAAACTACACAGAATCATTCGGTGAAACTTCTTTCTGATCTGTGCATTCAGCAAAAAGAGTTAAACCATACTTTTGATTGAGCAGATCTGAACACTCTTTCTGTAGAAAATGCAACTGGACATTTGGAGCGCTAAGAGCGTAGTAGTGGAAAAAGGAATATATTCAAATATAAACTACACAGAAGCATTCTGTGAAACTTCTTTCTGATCTGAGCATTCAGCTAACAGAGTTAAACCATACTTTTGATTGAGCAGTTTTGAAACACTCTGTCTGTAGAAAATGCAACTGGACATTCGTAGCGCTAAGTGGGTAATAGTGGAAAAAAGAATATGTTAAAATATAAACTACACAGAAGCATTGTATGAAACTTCTTTCTGTTCTGTGCATTCAACTAACAGAGTTGAACCTTACTTTTGAATGAGCCGTTCTGAAACACTCTTTCTGTAGAAACTGCAATTGGACATTCTGAGCGCTAAGAGGCCTCTATTGGGAAAAATAATATCTTCAAATAAAAACTACACAGAAGCATTGTGTGAAACTTATTTCTGATATGTTCATTAAGCTAACAGAGTTAAACCATACTTTTGATTGCGCAGTTCTGAACACTCTTTCTGTAGAAAATGCAAGTCGACATTCGGAGCGCTAAGAGGGTAATAGTGGAAAAAGGAATATATTCAAATATAAACTACACAGTAGCATTCTGTGAAAATTCTTTCTGTTCGGTGCATTCAACTAATAGAGTTGAACCTTACTTTTGATTGAGCCTTTCTGAAACACTCTTTCTGTAGAAACTGCAATTGGACATACTAAGCGCTAAGAGGCCTACATTGGGAAAAAGAATATCTTCAAATAAAAACTACACAGATGCATTCTGTGAAACTTATTTCTGATCTGTATACTCAGTTAACAGAGATAAAACATATTTTTGATTGAGCAGTTATGAAACACTCTTTTTGTAGAAAATGCAAGTGGAGATTCGGAGCGCTAAGAGGGTAATAGTGGAAAAAGGAATGTCTTCAAATATAAACTACACAGAATAATTCGGTGAAACTTCTTTCTGATCTGTGCATTCAGCTAAAAGAATTAAACCATACTTTTGATTGAGCAGATCTGAACACTCTTTCTGTAGAAAATGCAACTGGACATTTGGAGCGCTAAGAGCGTAGTAGTGGAAAAATTAATATATTCAAATATAAACTACACAGAAGCATTCTGTGAAACTTCTTTCTGAACTGAGCATTCAGCTAACAGAGTTAAACCATACTTTTGATTGAGCAGTTTTGAAACACTCTGTCTGTAGAAAATGCAACTGGACATTCGTAGCGCTAAGTGGGTAATAGTGGAAAAAAGAATATGTTCAAATATAAACTACACAGAAGCATTGTATGAAAATTCTTTCTGTTCTGTGCATTCAACTAACAGAGTTGAACCTTACTTTTGATTGAGCCGTTCTGAAACACTCTTTCTGTAGAAACTGCAATTGGACATTCTGAGCGCTAGGAGGCCTATATTGGGAAAAAGAATGTCTACAAATAAAAACTACACAGAAGAATTGTGTGAAACTTCTTTCTGTTCTGTTTGTTCAACTAAAAGAGTTGAACCTTAGTTTTGATTGAGCCGTTCTGAATCACTCTTTCTGTAGAAAATGCAAGTGGAGATTCGGAACGCTAAGAGGGTAATAGTGGAAAAAGGAATGTCTTCAAATATAAACTACACAGAATCATTCTGTGAAAGTTCTTTCTGATCTGTGCATTCAGCTAACAGAGTAAAAACATACTTTTGATTGAGCAGATCTGAACACTCTTTCTGTAGAAAATGCAACTGGACATTTGGAGCGCTAAGAGAGTAGTAGTGGAAAAAGGAATATATTCAAATATAAACTACACAGAAGCATTCTGTGAAACTTCTTTCTGATCTGAGCATTCAGCTAACAGAGTTAAACCATACTTTTGATTGAGCAGTTTTGAAACACTCTGTCTGTAGAAAATGCAACTGGACATTCGTAGCGCTAAGTGGGTAATAGTGGAAAAAAGAATATGTTCAAATATAAACTACACAGAAGCATTGTATGAAACTTCTTTCTGTTCTGTGCATTCAACTAACAGAGTTGAACCTTACTTTTGATTGAGCCGTTCTGAAACACTCTTTCTGTAGAAACTGCAATTGGACATTCTGAGCGCTAAGAGGCTTCTATTGGGAAAAATAATATCTTCAAATAAAAACTACACAGAAGCATTGTGTGAAACTTATTTCTGATATGTTCATTAAGCTAACAGAGTTAAACCATACTTTTGATTGCGCAGTTCTGAACACTCTTTCTGTAGAAAATGCAAGTGGACATTCGGAGCGCTAAGAGGGTAATAGTGGAAAAAGGAATATATTCAATTATAAACTACACAGTAGCATTCTGTGAAAATTCTTTCTGTTCTGTGCATTCAAATAACAGAGTTGAACCTTACTTTTGATTGAGCCGTTCTGAAACACTCTTTCTGTAGAAAATGCAATTGGACATGCTAAGCGCTAAGAGGCCTACATTGGGAAAAAGAATATCTTCAAATAAAAACTACACAGATGCATTCTGTGAAACTTATTTCTGATCTGTAAATTCAGTTAACAGAGATAAAACATATTTTTGATGGAGCAGTTATGAAACACTCTTTTTGTAGAAAATGCAAGTGGAGATTCGGAGCGCTAAGAGGGTAATAGTGGATAAAGGAATGTCTTCAAATATAAACTACACAGAATCATTTGATGAAACTTCTTTCTGTTCTGTGCATTCAGCTAAAAGAGTTAAACCATACTTTTGATTGAGCAGATCTGAACACTCTTTCTGTAGAAAATGCAACTGCACATTTGGAGCGCTAAGAGCGTAGTAGTGGAAAAAGGAATATATTCAAATATAAACTACACAGAAGCATTCTGTGAAACTTCTTTCTGATCTGAGCATTCAGCTAACAGAGTTAAACCATACTTTTGATTGAGCAGTTTTGAAACACTCTGTCTGTAGAAAATGCAACTGGACATTCGTAGCGCTAAGTGGGTAATAGTGGAAAAAAGAATATGTTAAAATATAAACTACACAGAAGCATTGTATGAAACTTCTTTCTGTTCTGTGCATTCAACTAACAGAGTTGAACCTTACTTTTGATTGAGCCGTTCTGAAACACTCTTTCTGTAGAAACTGCAATTGGACATTCTGAGCGCTAGGAGGCCTATATTGAGAAAAAGAATGTCTACAAATAAAAACTACGCAGAAGAATTGTGTGAAACTTCTTTCTGTTCTGTTTGTTCAACTAAAAGAGTTGAACCTTAGTTTTGATTGAGCCGTTCTGAAACACTCTTTCTGTAGAAAATGCAAGTGGAGATTCGGAGCGCTAAGAGGGTAATAGTGGAAAAAGGAATGTCTCCAAATATAAACTACACAGAATAATTCTGTGAATCTTCTTTCTGATCTGTGCATTCAGCTAACAGAGTTAAACCATACTTTTGATTGAGCAGATCTGAACACTCTTTCTGTAGAAAATGCAACTGGACATTTGGAGCGCTAAGAGAGTAGTAGTGGAAAAAGGAATATATTCAAATATAAACTACACAGAAGCATTCTGTGAAACTTCTTTCTGAACTGAGCATTCAGCTAACAGAGTTAAACCATACTTTTGATTGAGCAGTTTTGAAACACTCTCTCTGTAGAAAATGCAACTGGACATTCGTAGCGCTAAGTGGGTAATAGTGGAAAAAAGAATATGTTCAAATATAAACTACACAGAAGCATTGTATGAAACTTCTTTCTGTTCTGTGCATTCAACTAACAGAGTTGAACCTTACTTTTGATTGAGCCGTTCTGAAACACTCTTTCTGTAGAAACTGCAATTGGATATTCTGAGCGCTAAGAGGCCTCTATTGGGAAAAATAATATCTTCAAAAAAAACTACACAGAAGCATTGTGTGAAACTTATTTCTGATTTGATCATTAAGCTAACAGAGTTAAACCTTACTTTTGATTGCGCAGTTCTGAACACTTTTTCTGTAGAAAATGCAAGTGGACATTCGGAGCGCTAAGAGGGTAATAGTGGAAAAAGAAGTATATTCAAATATAAACTACACAATAGCATTCTGTGAAAATTCTTTCTGTTCTGTGCATTCAACTAACAGAGTTGAACGTTACTTTTGATTGAGCCGTTCTGAAACACTCTTTCTGTAGAAACTGCAATTGGACATGCTAAACGCTAAGAGGCCTACATTGGGATAAAGAATATCTTCAAATAAAAACTACACAGATGCATTCTGTGAAACTTATTTCTGATCTGTAAATTCAGTTAACAGAGATAAAACATATTTTTGATTGAACAGTTATGAAACACTCTTTTTGTAGAAAATGCAAGTGGAGATTCGGAGCGCTAAGCGGGTAATAGTGGAAAAAGGAATGTCTTCAAATATAAACTACACAGAATCATTCGGTGAAACTTCTTTCTGATCTGTGCATTCAGCTAACAGAGTTAAACCATACATTTGATTGAGCAGATCTGAACACTCTTTCTGTAGAAAATGCAACTGGACATTTGGAGCGCTAAGATCGTAGTAGTGGAAAAAGGAATATATTCAAATATAAACTACACAGAAGCATTCTGTGAAACTTCTTTCTGATCTGAGCATTCAGCTAACAGAGTTAAACCATACTTTTGATTGAGCAGTTTTGAAACACTCTGTCTATAGAAAATGCAACTGGACATTCGTAGCGCTAAGTGGGTAATAGTGGAAAAAAAATATGTTAAAATATAAACTACACAGAAGCATTGTATGAATCTTCTTTCTGTTCTGTGCATTCAACTAACAGAGTTGAACCTTACTTTTGATTGAGCCGTTCTGAAACACTCTTTCTGTAGAAACTGCAATTGGACATTCTGAGCGCTAGGAGGCCTATATTGAGAAAAATAATGTCTACAAATAAAAACTACGCAGAAGAATTGTGTGAAACTTCTTTCTGTTCTGTTTGTTCATCTAAAAGAGTTGAACCTTAGTTTTGATTGAGCCGTTCTGAAACACTCTTTCTGTCGAAAATGCAAGTGGAGATTCGGAGCGCTAAGAGGGTAATAGTGGAAAAAGGAATGTCTCCAAATATAAACTACACAGAATAATTCTGTGAAAATTCTTTCTGCTCTGTGCATTCAGCTAACAGATTTAAACCATACTTTTGATTGAGCAGATCTGAACACTCTTTCTGTAGAAAATGCAACTGGACATTTGGAGCGCTAAGAGAGTAGTAGTGGAAAAAGGAATATATTCAAATATAAACTACACAGAAGCATTCTGTGAAACTTCTTTCTGATCTGAGCATTCAGCTAACAGAGTTAAACCATACTTTTGATTGAGCAGTTTTGAAACACTCTGTCTGTAGAAAATGCAACTGGACATTCGTAGCGCTAAGTGGGTAATAGTGGAAAAAAGAATATGTTCAAATATAAACTACACAGAAGCATTGTATGAAACTGCTTTCTGTTCTGTGCATTCAACTAACAGAGTTGAACCTTACTTTTGATTGAGCCGTTCTGAAACACTCTTTCTGTAGAAACTGCAATTGGACATTCTGAGCGCTAAGAGGCCTCTATTGGGAAAAATAATATCTTCAAATAAAAACTACACAGAAGCATTGTGTGAAACTTATTTCTGATATGTTCATTAAGCTAACAGAGTTAAACCATACTTTTGATTGCGCAGTTCTGAACACTCTTTCTGTAGAAAATGCAAGTGGACATTCGGAGCGCTAAGAGGGTAATAGTGGAAAAAAAGTATATTCAAATATAAACTACACAATAGCATTCTGTGAAAATTCTTTCTGTTCTGTGCATTCAACTAACAGAGTTGAACCTTACTTTTGATTGAGCCGTTCTGAAACACTCTTTCTGTAGAAACTGCAATTGGACATGCTAAGCGCTAAGAGGCCTACATTGGGAAAAAGAATATCTTCAAATAAAAACCACACAGATGCATTCTGTGAAACTTATTTCTGATCTGTAAATTCAGTTAACAGAGATAAAACATATTTTTGATTGAGCAGTTATGAAACACTCTTTTTGTAGAAAACGCAAGTGGAGATTCGGAGCGCTAAGAGGGTAATACTGGAAAAAGGAATGTCTTCAAATATAAACTACACAGAATCATTCGGTGAAACTTCTTTCTGATCTGTGCATTCAGCAAAAAGAGTTAAACCATACTTTTGATTGAGCAGATCTGAACACTCTTTCTGTAGAAAATGCAACTGGACATTTGGAGCGCTAAGAGCGTAGTAGTGGATAAAATTATATATGCAAATATAAACTACACAGAAGCATTCTGTGAAACTTCTTTCTGATCTGAGCATTCAGCTAACAGAGTTAAACCATACTTTTGATTGAGCAGTTTTGAAACACTCTGTCTGTAGAAAATGCAACTGGACATTCGTAGCGCTAAGTGGGTAATAGTGGAAAAAAGAATATGTTCAAATATAAACTACACAGAAGCATTGTATGAAACTTCTTTCTGTTCTGTGCATTCAACTAACAGAGTTGAACATTACTTTTGATTGAGCCGTTCTGAAACACTCTTTCTGTAGAAACTGCAATTGGACATTCTGAGCGCTAGGAGGTCTATATTGGGAAAAAGAATGTCTACAAATAAAAACTACACAGAAGAATTGTGTGAAACTTCTTTCTGTTCTGTTTGTTCAACTAAAAGAGTTGAACCTTAGTTTTTATTGAGGCGTTCTGAAACACTCTTTCTGTAGAAAATGCAAGTGGAGATTCGGAGCGCTAAGAGGGTAATAGTGGAAAAAGAAATGTCTCCAAATATAAACTACACAGAATAATTCGGTGAAACTTCTTTCTGATCTGTGCATTCAGCTAACAGAGTTAAACCATACTTTTGATTGAGCAGATCTGAACACTCTTTCTGTAGAAAATGCAACTGGACATTTGGAGCGCTAAGAGAGTAGTAGTGGAAAAAGGAATATATTCAAATATAAACTACACAGAAGCATTCTGTGAAACTTCTTTCTGATCTGAGCATTCAGCTAACAGAGTTAAACCATACTTTTGATTGAGCAGTTTTGAAACACTCTGTCTGTAGAAAATGCAACTGGACATTCGTAGCGCTACGTGGGTAATAGTGGAAAAAAGAATATGTTCAAATATAAACTACACAGAAGCATTGTATGAAACTTCTTTCTGTTCTGTGCATTCAACTAACAGAGTTGAACCTTACTTTTGATTGAGCCTTTCTGAAACACTCTTTCTGTAGAAACTGCAATTGGACATTCTGAGCGCTAAGAGGCCTATAATGGGAAAAATAATATCTTCAAATAAAAACTACACAGAAGCATTGTGTGAAACTTATTTCTGATATGTTCATTAAGCTAACAGAGTTAAACCATACTTTTGATTGCGCAGTTCTGAACACTCTTTCTGTAGAAAATGCAAGTGGACATTCGGAGCGCTAAGAGGTTAATAGTGGAAAAAGGAATATATTCAAATATAAACTACACAGTAGCATTCTGTGAAAATTCTTTCTGTTCTGTGCATTCAACTAACAGAGTTGAACCTTACTTTTGATTGAGCCGTTCTGAAACACTCTTTCTGTAGAAACTGCAATTGGACATGCTAAGCGCTAAGAGGCCTACATTGGGAAAAAGAATATCTTCAAATAAAAACCACACAGATGCATTCTGTGAAACTTATTTCTGATCTGTAAATTCAGTTAACAGAGATAAAACATATTTTTGATTGAGCAGTTATGAAACACTCTTTTTGTAGAAAACGCAAGTGGAGATTCGGAGCGCTAAGAGGGTAATAGTGGAAAAAGGAATGTCTTCAAATATAAACTACACAGAATCATTCGGTGAAACTTCTTTCTGATCTGTGCATTCAGCTAACAGAGTTATACCATACTTTTGATTGAGCAGATCTGAACACTCTTTCTGTAGAAAATGCAACAGGACATTTGGAGCGCTAAGAGCGTAGTAGTGGAAAAAGGAATATATTCAAATATAAACTACACAGAAGCATTCTGTGAAACTTCTTTCTGATCTGAGCATTCAGCTAACAGAGTTAAACCATACTTTTGATTGAGCAGTTTTGAAACACTCTGTCTGTTGAAAATGCAACTGGACATTCGTAGCGCTAAGTGGGTAATAGTGGAAAAAAAATATGTTCAAATATAAACTACACAGAAGCATTGTATGAAACTTCTTCCTGTTCCGTGCATTCAACTAACAGAGTTGAACCTTACTTTTGATTGAGCCGTTCTGAAACACTCTTTCTGTAGAAACTGCAATTGGACATTCTGAGCGCTAAGAGGCCTCTATTGGGAAAAATAATATCTTCAAAAAAAACTACACAGAAGCATTGTGTGAAACTTATTTCTGATATGATCATTAAGCTAACAGAGTTAAACCTTACTTTTGATTGCGCAGTTCTGAACACTTTTTCTGTAGAAAATGCAAGTGGACATTCGGAGCGCTAAGAGGGTAATAGTGGAAAAAGAAGTATATTCAAATATAAACTACACAATAGCATTCTGTGAAAATTCTTTCTGTTCTGTGCATTCAACTAACAGAGTTGAACGTTACTTTTGATTGAGCCGTTCTGAAACACTCTTTCTGTAGAAACTGCAATTGGACATGCTAAACGCTAAGAGGCCTACATTGGGATAAAGAATATCTTCAAATAAAAACTACACAGATGCATTCTGTGAAACTTATTTCTGATCTGTAAATTCAGTTAACAGAGATAAAACATATTTTTGATTGAACAGTTATGAAACACTCTTTTTGTAGAAAATGCAAGTGGAGATTCGGAGCGCTAAGCGGGTAATAGTGGAAAAAGGAATGTCTTCAAATATAAACTACACAGAATCATTCGGTGAAACTTCTTTCTGATCTGTGCATTCAGCTAACAGAGTTAAACCATACATTTGATTGAGCAGATCTGAACACTCTTTCTGTAGAAAATGCAACTGGACATTTGGAGCGCTAAGATCGTAGTAGTGGAAAAAGGAATATATTCAAATATAAACTACACAGAAGCATTCTGTGAAACTTCTTTCTGATCTGAGCATTCAGCTAACAGAGTTAAACCATACTTTTGATTGAGCAGTTTTGAAACACTCTGTCTGTAGAAAATGCAACTGGACATTCGTAGCGCTAAGTGGGTAATAGTGGAAAAAAAATATGTTAAAATATAAACTACACAGAAGCATTGTATGAAACTTCTTTCTGTTCTGTGCATTCAACTAACAGAGTTGAACCTTACTTTTGATTGAGCCGTTCTGAAACACTCTTTCTGTAGAAACTGCAATTGGACATTCTGAGCGCTAGGAGGCCTATATTGAGAAAAATAATGTCTACAAATAAAAACTACGCAGAAGAATTGTGTGAAACTTCTTTCTGTTCTGTTTGTTCATCTAAAAGAGTTGAACCTTAGTTTTGATTGAGCCGTTCTGAAACACTCTTTCTGTCGAAAATGCAAGTGGAGATTCGGAGCGCTAAGAGGGTAATAGTGGAAAAAGGAATGTCTCCAAATATAAACTACACAGAATAATTCTGTGAAAATTCTTTCTGCTCTGTGCATTCAGCTAACAGATTTAAACCATACTTTTGATTGAGCAGATCTGAACACTCTTTCTGTAGAAAATGCAACTGGACATTTGGAGCGCTAAGAGAGTAGTAGTGGAAAAAGGAATATATTCAAATATAAACTACACAGAAGCATTCTGTGAAACTTCTTTCTGATCTGAGCATTCAGCTAACAGAGTTAAACCATACTTTTGATTGAGCAGTTTTGAAACACTCTGTCTGTAGAAAATGCAACTGGACATTCGTAGCGCTAAGTGGGTAATAGTGGAAAAAAGAATATGTTCAAATATAAACTACACAGAAGCATTGTATGAAACTGCTTTCTGTTCTGTGCATTCAACTAACAGAGTTGAACCTTACTTTTGATTGAGCCGTTCTGAAACACTCTTTCTGTAGAAACTGCAATTGGACATTCTGAGCGCTAAGAGGCCTCTATTGGGAAAAATAATATCTTCAAATAAAAAATACACAGAAGCATTGTGTGAAACTTATTTCTGATATGTTCATTAAGCTAACAGAGTTAAACCCTACTTTTGATTGCGCAGTTCTGAACACTCTTTCTGTAGAAAATGCAAGTGGACATTCGGAGCGCTAAGAGGGTAATAGTGGAAAAAGGAATATATTCAAATATAAACTACACAGTAGCATTCTGTGAAAATTCTTTCTGTTCTGTGCATTCAACTAACAGAGTTGAACCTTACTTTTGATTGAGCCGTTCTGAAACACTCTTTCTGTAGAAACTGCAATTGGACATGCTAAGCGCTAAGAGGCCTACATTGGGAAAAAGAATATCTTCAAATAAAAACCACACAGATGCATTCTGTGAAACTTATTTCTGATCTGTAAATTCAGTTAACAGAGATAAAACATATTTTTGATTGAGCAGTTATGAAACACTCTTTTTGTAGAAAACGCAAGTGGAGATTCGGAGCGCTAAGAGGGTAATAGTGGAAAAAGGAATGTCTTCAAATATAAACTACACAGAATCATTCGGTGAAACTTCTTTCTGATCTGTGCATTCAGCTAACAGAGTTATACCATACTTTTGATTGAGCAGATCTGAACACTCTTTCTGTAGAAAATGCAACAGGACATTTGGAGCGCTAAGAGCGTAGTAGTGGAAAAAGGAATATATTCAAATATAAACTACACAGAAGCATTCTGTGAAACTTCTTTCTGATCTGAGCATTCAGCTAACAGAGTTAAACCATACTTTTGATTGAGCAGTTTTGAAACACTCTGTCTGTTGAAAATGCAACTGGACATTCGTAGCGCTAAGTGGGTAATAGTGGAAAAAAAATATGTTCAAATATAAACTACACAGAAGCATTGTATGAAACTTCTTCCTGTTCCGTGCATTCAACTAACAGAGTTGAACCTTACTTTTGATTGAGCCGTTCTGAAACACTCTTTCTGTAGAAACTGCAATTGGACATTCTGAGCGCTAAGAGGCCTCTATTGGGAAAAATAATATCTTCAAAAAAAACTACACAGAAGCATTGTGTGAAACTTATTTCTGATATGATCATTAAGCTAACAGAGTTAAACCTTACTTTTGATTGCGCAGTTCTGAACACTTTTTCTGTAGAAAATGCAAGTGGACATTCGGAGCGCTAAGAGGGTAATAGTGGAAAAAGAAGTATATTCAAATATAAACTACACAATAGCATTCTGTGAAAATTCTTTCTGTTCTGTGCATTCAACTAACAGAGTTGAACGTTACTTTTGATTGAGCCGTTCTGAAACACTCTTTCTGTAGAAACTGCAATTGGACATGCTAAACGCTAAGAGGCCTACATTGGGATAAAGAATATCTTCAAATAAAAACTACACAGATGCATTCTGTGAAACTTATTTCTGATCTGTAAATTCAGTTAACAGAGATAAAACATATTTTTGATTGAACAGTTATGAAACACTCTTTTTGTAGAAAATGCAAGTGGAGATTCGGAGCGCTAAGCGGGTAATAGTGGAAAAAGGAATGTCTTCAAATATAAACTACACAGAATCATTCGGTGAAACTTCTTTCTGATCTGTGCATTCAGCTAACAGAGTTAAACCATACATTTGATTGAGCAGATCTGAACACTCTTTCTGTAGAAAATGCAACTGGACATTTGGAGCGCTAAGATCGTAGTAGTGGAAAAAGGAATATATTCAAATATAAACTACACAGAAGCATTCTGTGAAACTTCTTTCTGATCTGAGCATTCAGCTAACAGAGTTAAACCATACTTTTGATTGAGCAGTTTTGAAACACTCTCTCTGTAGAAAATGCAACTGGACATTCGTAGCGCTAAGTGGGTAATAGTGGAAAAAAAATATGTTAAAATATAAACTACACAGAAGCATTGTATGAAACTTCTTTCTGTTCTGTGCATTCAACTAACAGAGTTGAACCTTACTTTTGATTGAGCCGTTCTGAAACACTCTTTCTGTAGAAACTGCAATTGGACATTCTGAGCGCTAGGAGGCCTATATTGAGAAAAATAATGTCTACAAATAAAAACTACGCAGAAGAATTGTGTGAAACTTCTTTCTGTTCTGTTTGTTCATCTAAAAGAGTTGAACCTTAGTTTTGATTGAGCCGTTCTGAAACACTCTTTCTGTCGAAAATGCAAGTGGAGATTCGGAGCGCTAAGAGGGTAATAGTGGAAAAAGGAATGTCTCCAAATATAAACTACACAGAATAATTCTGTGAAAATTCTTTCTGCTCTGTGCATTCAGCTAACAGATTTAAACCATACTTTTGATTGAGCAGATCTGAACACTCTTTCTGTAGAAAATGCAACTGGACATTTGGAGCGCTAAGAGAGTAGTAGTGGAAAAAGGAATATATTCAAATATAAACTACACAGAAGCATTCTGTGAAACTTCTTTCAGATCTGAGCATTCAGCTAACAGAGTTAAACCATACTTTTGATTGAGCAGTTTTGAAACACTCTGTCTGTAGAAAATGCAACTGGACATTCGTAGCGCTAAGTGGGTAATAGTGGAAAAAAGAATATGTTCAAATATAAACTACACAGAAGCATTGTATGAAACTGCTTTCTGTTCTGTGCATTCAACTAACAGAGTTGAACCTTACTTTTGATTGCGCCGTTCTGAAACACTCTTTCTGTAGAAACTGCAATTGGACATTCTGAGCGCTAAGAGGCCTCTATTGGGAAAAATAATATCTTCAAATAAAAAATACACAGAAGCATTGTGTGAAACTTATTTCTGATATGTTCATTAAGCTAACAGAGTTAAACCCTACTTTTGATTGCGCAGTTCTGAACACTCTTTCTGTAGAAAATGCAAGTGGACATTCGGAGCGCTAAGAGGGTAATAGTGGAAAAAGGAATATATTCAAATATAAACTACACAGTAGCATTCTGTGAAAATTCTTTCTGTTCTGTGCATTCAACTAACAGAGTTGAACCTTACTTTTGATTGAGCCTTTCTGAAACACTCTTTCTGTAGAAACTGCAATTGGACATACTAAGCGCTAAGAGGCCTACATTGGGAAAAAGAATATCTTCAAATAAAAACTACACAGATGCATTCTGTGAAACTTATTTCTGATCTGTAAACTCAGTTAACAGAGATAAAACATATTTTTGATTGAGCAGTTATGAAACACTCTTTTTGTAGAAAATGCAAGTGGAGAATCGGAGCGCTAAGAGGGTAATAGTGGAAAAAGGAATGTCTTCAAATATAAACTACACAGAATCATTCGGTGAAACTTCTTTCTGATCTGTGCATTCAGCTAAAAGAGTTAAACCATACTTTTGATTGAGCAGATCTGAACACTCTTTCTGTAGAAAATGCAACTGGACATTTGGAGCGCTAAGAGCGTAGTAGTGGAAAAAATTATATATTCAAATATAAACTACACAGAAGCATTCTGTGAAACTTCTTTCTGATCTGAGCATTCAGCTAACAGTTAAACCATACTTTTGATTGAGCAGTTTTGAAACACTCTGTCTGTAGAAAATGCAACTGGACATTCGTAGCGCTAAGTGGGTAATAGTGGAAAAAAGAATATGTTCAAATATAAACTACACAGAAGCATTGTATGAAACTTCTTTCTGTTCTGTGCATTCAACTAACAGAGTTGAACCTTACTTTTCATTGAGCCGTTCTGAAACACTCTTTCTGTAGAAACTGCAATTGGACATTCTGAGTGCTAGGAGGTCTATATTGGGAAAAAGAATGTCTACAAATAAAAACTACACAGAAGAATTGTGTGAAACTTCTTTCTGTTCTGTTTGTTCAACTAAAAGAGTTGAACCTTAGTTTTGATTGAGCCGTTCTGAAACACTCTGTCTGTAGAAAATGCAAGTGGAGATTCGGAGCGCTAAGAGGGTAATAGTGGAAAAAGGAATGTCTCCAAATATAAACTACACAGAATCATTCTGTGAAACTTCTTTCTGATCTGTGCATTCAGCTAACAGAGTTAAACCATACTTTTGATTGAGCAGATCTGAACACTCTTTCTGTAGAAAATGCAACTGGACATTTGGAGCGCTAAGAGAGTAGTAGTGGAAAAAGGAATATATTCAAATATAAACTACACAGAAGCATTCTGTGAAACTTCTTTCTGATCTGAGCATTCAGCTAACAGAGTTAAACCATACTTTTGATTGAGCAGTTTTGAAACACTCTGTCTGTAGAAAATGCAACTGGACATTCGTAGCGCTAAGTGGGTAATAGTGGAAAAAAGAATATGTTCAAATATAAACTACACAGAAGCATTGTATGAAACTTCTTTCTGTTCTGTGCATTCAACTAACAGAGTTGAACCTTACTTTTGATTGAGCCTTTCTGAAACACTCTTTCTGTAGAAACTGCAATTGGACATTCTGAGCGCTAAGAGGCCTCTATTGGGAAAAATAATATCTTCAAATAAAAACTACACAGAAGCATTGTTTGAAACTTATTTCTGATATGTTCATTAAGCTAACAGAGTTAAACCATACTTTTGATTGCGCAGTTCTGAACACTCTTTCTGTAGAAAATGCAAGTGGACATTCGGAGCGCTAAGAGGGTAATAGTGGAAAAAGGAGTATATTCAAATATAAACTACACAATAGCATTCTGTGAAAATTCTTTCTGTTCTGTGCATTCAACTAACAGAGTTGAACCTTACTTTTGATTGAGCCATTCTGAAACACTCTTTCTGTAGAAACTGCAATTGGACATGCTAAGCGCTAAGAGGCCTACATTGGGAAAAAGAATATCTTCAAATAAAAACTACACAGATGCATTCTGTGAAACTTATTTCTGATCCGTAAATTCAGTTAACAGAGATAAAACATATTTTTGATTGAGCAGTTATGAAACACTCTTTTTGTACAAAATGCAAGTGGAGATTCAGAGCGCTAAGAGGGTAATAGTGGAAAAAGGAATGTCTTCAAATATAAACTACACAGAATCATTCGGTGAAACTTCTTTCTGATCTGTGCATTCAGCTAACAGAGTTAAACCATACTTTTGATTGAGCAGATCTGAACACTCTTTCTGTAGAAAATGCAACTGGACATTTTGAGCGCTAAGAGCGTAGTAGTGGAAAAAGGAATATATTCAAATATAAACTACACAGAAGCATTCTGTGAAACTTCTTTCTGATCTGAGCATTCAGCTAACGGAGTTAAATCATACTTTTGATTGTGCAGTTTTGAAACACTCTGTCTGTAGAAAATGCAACTGGACATTCGTAGCGCTAAGTGGGTAATAGTGGAAAAATGAATATGTTCAAATATAAACTACACAGAAGCATTGTATGAAACTTCTTTCCGTTCTGTGCATTCAACTAACAGAGTTGAACCTTACTTTTGATTGAGCCGTTCTGAAACACTCTTTCTGTAGAAACTGCAATTGGACATTCTGAGCGCTAAGAGGCCTATATTGGGAAAAAGAATGTCTACAAATAAAAACTACACAGAAGAATTGTGTGAAACTTCTTTCTGTTCTGTTTGTTCAACTAAAAGAGTTGAACCTCAGTTTTGATTGAGCCGTTCTGAAAGAGTCTTTCTGTAGAAAATGCAAGTGGAGATTCGGAGCGCTAAGAGGGTAATAGTGGAAAAAGGAATGTCTCCAAATATAAACTACACAGAATCATCCTGTGAAACTTCTTTCTGATCTGTGCATTCAGCTAACAGAGTTAAACCATACTTTTGATTGAGCAGATCTGAACACTCTTTCTGTAGAAAATGCAACTGGACATTTGGGGCGCTAAGAGAGTAGTAGTGGAAAAAGGAATATATTCAAATATAAACTACACAGAAGCATTCTGTGAAACTTCTTTCTGATCTGAGCATTCAGCCAACAGAGTTAAACCATACTTTTGATTGAGCAGTTTTGAAACACTCTGTCTGTAGAAAATGCAACTGGACATTCGTAGCGCTAAGTGGGTAATAGTGGAAAAAAGAATATGTTCAAATATAAACTACACAGAAGCATTGTATGGAACTTCTTTCTGTTCTGTGCATTCAACTAACAGAGTTGAACCTTACTTTTGATTGAGCCGTTCTGAAACACTCTTTCTGTAGAAACTGCAATTGGACATTCTGAGCGCTAAGAGGCCTATATTGGGAAAAAGAATGTCTACAAATAAAAACTACACAGAAGAATTGTGTGAAACTTCTTTCTGTTCGGTTTGTTCAACTAAAAGAGTTGAACCTTAGTTTTGATTGAGCCGTTCTGAAACACTCTTTCTGTAGAAAATGCAAGTGGAGATTCGGAGTGCTAAGAGGGTAATAGTGGAAAAAGGAATGTCTCCAAATATAAACTACACAGAATCATTCGGTGAAACATCTTTCTGATCTGTGCATTCAGCTAACAGATTTAAACCATACTTTTGATTGAGCAGATCTGAACACTCTTTCTGTAGATAATGCAACTGGACATTTGGAGCGCTAAGAGAGTAGTAGTGGAAAAAGGAATATATTCAAATATAAACTACACAGAAGCATTCTGTGAAACTTCTTTCTGATCTGAGCATTCAGCTAACAGAGTTAAACCATACTTTTGATTGAGCAGTTTTGAAACATTCTGTCTGTAGAAAATGCAACTGGACATTCGTAGCGCTAAGTGGGTAATAGTGGAAAAAAGAATATGTTCAAATATAAACTACACAGAAGCATTGTATGAAACTTCTTCCTGTTCCGTGCATTCAACTAACAGAGTTGAACCTTACTTTTGATTGAGCCGTTCTGAAACACTCTTTCTGTAGAAACTGCAATTGGACATTCTGAGCGCTAAGAGGCCTCTATTGGGAAAAAAAATATCTTCAAATAAAAACTACACAGAAGCATTGTGTGAAACTTATTTCTGATATGTTCATTAAGCTAACAGAGTTAAACCCTACTTTTGATTGCGCAGTTCTGAACACTCTTTCTGTAGAAAATGCAAGTGGACATTCGGAGCGCTAAGAGGGTAATAGTGGAAAAAGGAATATATTCAAATATAAACTACACAGTAGCATTCTGTGAAAATTCTTTCTGTTCTGTGCATTCAACTAACAGAGTTGAACCTTACTTTTGATTGAGCCTTTCTGAAACACTCTTTCTGTATAAACTGCAATTGGACATACTAAGCGCTAAGAGGCCTACATTGGGAAAAAGAATATCTTCAAATAAAAACTACACAGATGCATTCTGTGAAACTTATTTCTGATCTGTAAACTCAGTTAACAGAGATAAAACATATTTTTGATTGAGCAGTTATGAAACACTCTTTTTGTAGAAAATGCAAGTGGAGAATCGGAGCGCTAAGAGGGTAATAGTGGAAAAAGGAATGTCTTCAAATATAAACTACACAGAATCATTCGGTGAAACTTCTTTCTGATCTGTGCATTCAGCTAAAAGAGTTAAACCATACTTTTGATTGAGCAGATCTGAACACTCTTTCTGTAGAAAATGCAACTGGACATTTGGAGGGCTAAGAGCGTAGTAGTGGAAAAAATTATATATTCAAATATAAACTACACAGAAGCATTCTGTGAAACTCCTTTCTGATCTGAGCATTCAGCTAACAGAGTTAAACCATACTTTTGATTGAGCAGTTTTGAAACACTCTGTCTGTAGAAAATGCAACTGGACATTCGTAGCGCTAAGTGGGTAATAGTGGAAAAAAGAATATGTTCAAATATAAACTACACAGAAGCATTGTATGAAACTTCTTTCTGTTCTGT
Source organism: Symphalangus syndactylus (assembly GCF_028878055.3). Taxonomy (NCBI): domain Eukaryota; kingdom Metazoa; phylum Chordata; class Mammalia; order Primates; family Hylobatidae; genus Symphalangus; species Symphalangus syndactylus. Next base: position 3,200,318 of record NC_072445.2, on the reverse strand, counting down.
GCATTCAACTAACAGAGTTGAACCTTACTTTTCATTGAGCCGTTCTGAAACACTCTTTCTGTAGAAACTGCAATTGGACATTCTGAGCGCTAGGAGGTCTATATTGGGAAAAAGAATGTCTACAAATAAAAACTACACAGAAGAATTGTGTGAAACTTCTTTCTGTTCTGTTTGTTCAACTAAAAGAGTTGAACCTTAGTTTTGATTGAGCCGTTCTGAAACACTCTTTCTGTAGAAAATGCAAGTGGAGATTCGGAGCGCTAAGAGGGTAATAGTGGAAAAAGGAATGTCTCCAAATATAAACTACACAGAATCATTCTGTGAAACTTCTTTCTGATCTGTGCATTCAGCTAACAGAGTTAAACCATACTTTTGATTGAGCAGATCTGAACACTCTTTCTGTAGAAAATGCAACTGGACATTTGGAGCGCTAAGAGAGTAGTAGTGGAAAAAGGAATATATTCAAATATAAACTACACAGAAGCATTCTGTGAAACTTCTTTCTGATCTGAGCATTCAGCTAACAGAGTTAAACCATACTTTTGATTGAGCAGTTTTGAAACACTCTGTCTGTAGAAAATGCAACTGGACATTCGTAGCGCTAAGTGGGTAATAGTGGAAAAAAGAATATGTTCAAATATAAACTACACAGAAGCATTGTATGAAACTTCTTTCTGTTCTGTGCATTCAACTAACAGAGTTGAACCTTACTTTTGATTGAGCCTTTCTGAAACACTCTTTCTGTAGAAACTGCAATTGGACATTCTGAGCGCTAAGAGGCCTCTATTGGGAAAAATAATATCTTCAAATAAAAACTACACAGAAGCATTGTTTGAAACTTATTTCTGATATGTTCATTAAGCTAACAGAGTTAAACCATACTTTTGATTGCGCAGTTCTGAACACTCTTTCTGTAGAAAATGCAAGTGGACATTCGGAGCGCTAAGAGGGTAATAGTGGAAAAAGGAGTATATTCAAATATAAACTACACAATAGCATTCTGTGAAAATTCTTTCTGTTCTGTGCATTCAACTAACAGAGTTGAACCTTACTTTTGATTGAGCCATTCTGAAACACTCTTTCTGTAGAAACTGCAATTGGACATGCTAAGCGCTAAGAGGCCTACATTGGGAAAAAGAATATCTTCAAATAAAAACTACACAGATGCATTCTGTGAAACTTATTTCTGATCTGTAAATTCAGTTAACAGAGATAAAACATATTTTTGATTGAGCAGTTATGAAACACTCTTTTTGTAGAAAATGCAAGTGGAGATTCAGAGCGCTAAGAGGGTAATAGTGGAAAAAGGAATGTCTTCAAATATAAACTACACAGAATCATTCGGTGAAACTTCTTTCTGATCTGTGCATTCAGCTAACAGAGTTAAACCATACTTTTGATTGAGCAGATCTGAACACTCTTTCTGTAGAAAATGCAACTGGACATTTTGAGCGCTAAGAGCGTAGTAGTGGAAAAAGTAGTATATTCAAATATAAACTACACAGAAGCATTCTGTGAAACTTCTTTGTGATCTGAGCATTCAGCTAACGGAGTTAAATCATACTTTTGATTGTGCAGTTTTGAAACACTCTGTCTGTAGAAAATGCAACTGGACATTCGTAGCGCTAAGTGGGTAATAGTGGAAAAGTGAATATGTTCAAATATAAACTACACAGAAGCATTGTATGAAACTTCTTTCCGTTCTGTGCATTCAACTAACAGAGTTGAACCTTACTTTTGATTGAGCCGTTCTGAAACACTCTTTCTGTAGAAACTGCAATTGGACATTCTGAGCGCTAAGAGGCCTATATTGGGAAAAAGAATGTCTACAAATAAAAACTACACAGAAGAATTGTGTGAAACTTCTTTCTGTTCTGTTTGTTCAACTAAAAGAGTTGAACCTCAGTTTTGATTGAGCCGTTCTGAAACAGTCTTTCTGTAGAAAATGCAAGTGGAGATTCGGAGCGCTAAGAGGGTAATAGTGGAAAAAGGAATATCTCCAAATATAAACTACACAGAATCATCCTGTGAAACTTCTTTCTGATCTGTGCATTCAGCTAACAGAGTTAAACCATACTTTTGATTGAGCAGATCTGAACACTCTTTCTGTAGAAAATGCAACTGGACATTTGGGGCGCTAAGAGAGTAGTAGTGGAAAAAGGAATATATTCAAATATAAACTACACAGAAGCATTCTGTGAAACTTCTTTCTGATCTGAGCATTCAGCTAACAGAGTTAAACCATACTTTTGATTGAGCAGTTTTGAAACACTCTGTCTGTAGAAAATGCAACTGGACATTCGTAGCGCTAAGTGGGTAATAGTGGAAAAAAGAATATGTTCAAATATAAACTACACAGAAGCATTGTATGAAACTTCTTTCTGTTCTGTGCATTCAACTAACAGAGTTGAACCTTACTTTTGATTGAGCCTTTCTGAAACACTCTTTCTGTAGAAACTGCAATTGGACATTCTGAGCGCTAAGAGGCCTCTATTGGGAAAAATAATATCTTCAAATAAAAACTACACAGAAGCATTGTTTGAAACTTATTTCTGATATGTTCATTAAGCTAACAGAGTTAAACCATACTTTTGATTGCGCAGTTCTGAACACTCTTTCTGTAGAAAATGCAAGTGGACATTCGGAGCGCTAAGAGGGTAATAGTGGAAAAAGGAGTATATTCAAATATAAACTACACAATAGCATTCTGTGAAAATTCTTTCTGTTCTGTGCATTCAACTAACAGAGTTGAACCTTACTTTTGATTGAGCCATTCTGAAACACTCTTTCTGTAGAAACTGCAATTGGACATGCTAAGCGCTAAGAGGCCTACATTGGGAAAAAGAATATCTTCAAATAAAAACTACACAGATGCATTCTGTGAAACTTATTTCTGATCTGTAAATTCAGTTAACAGAGATAAAACATATTTTTGATTGAGCAGTTATGAAACACTCTTTTTGTAGAAAATGCAAGTGGAGATTCAGAGCGCTAAGAGGGTAATAGTGGAAAAAGGAATGTCTTCAAATATAAACTACACAGAATCATTCGGTGAAACTTCTTTCTGATCTGTGCATTCAGCTAACAGAGTTAAACCATACTTTTGATTGAGCAGATCTGAACACTCTTTCTGTAGAAAATGCAACTGGACATTTTGAGCGCTAAGAGCGTAGTAGTGGAAAAAGGAATATATTCAAATATAAACTACACAGAAGCATTCTGTGAAACTTCTTTCTGATCTGAGCATTCAGCTAACGGAGTTAAATCATACTTTTGATTGTGCAGTTTTGAAACACTCTGTCTGTAGAAAATGCAACTGGACATTCGTAGCGCTAAGTGGGTAATAGTGGAAAAATGAATATGTTCAAATATAAACTACACAGAAGCATTGTATGAAACTTCTTTCCGTTCTGTGCATTCAACTAACAGAGTTGAACCTTACTTTTGATTGAGCCGTTCTGAAACACTCTTTCTGTAGAAACTGCAATTGGACATTCTGAGCGCTAAGAGGCCTATATTGGGAAAAAGAATGTCTACAAATAAAAACTACACAGAAGAATTGTGTGAAACTTCTTTCTGTTCTGTTTGTTCAACTAAAAGAGTTGAACCTCAGTTTTGATTGAGCCGTTCTGAAAGAGTCTTTCTGTAGAAAATGCAAGTGGAGATTCGGAGCGCTAAGAGGGTAATAGTGGAAAAAGGAATGTCTCCAAATATAAACTACACAGAATCATCCTGTGAAACTTCTTTCTGATCTGTGCATTCAGCTAACAGAGTTAAACCATACTTTTGATTGAGCAGATCTGAACACTCTTTCTGTAGAAAATGCAACTGGACATTTGGGGCGCTAAGAGAGTAGTAGTGGAAAAAGGAATATATTCAAATATAAACTACACAGAAGCATTCTGTGAAACTTCTTTCTGATCTGAGCATTCAGCCAACAGAGTTAAACCATACTTTTGATTGAGCAGTTTTGAAACACTCTGTCTGTAGAAAATGCAACTGGACATTCGTAGCGCTAAGTGGGTAATAGTGGAAAAAAGAATATGTTCAAATATAAACTACACAGAAGCATTGTATGGAACTTCTTTCTGTTCTGTGCATTCAACTAACAGAGTTGAACCTTACTTTTGATTGAGCCGTTCTGAAACACTCTTTCTGTAGAAACTGCAATTGGACATTCTGAGCGCTAAGAGGCCTATATTGGGAAAAAGAATGTCTACAAATAAAAACTACACAGAAGAATTGTGTGAAACATCTTTCTGTTCGGTTTGTTCAACTAAAAGAGTTGAACCTTAGTTTTGATTGAGCCGTTCTGAAACACTCTTTCTGTAGAAAATGCAAGTGGAGATTCGGAGTGCTAAGAGGGTAATAGTGGAAAAAGGAATGTCTCCAAATATAAACTACACAGAATCATTCGGTGAAACATCTTTCTGATCTGTGCATTCAGCTAACAGATTTAAACCATACTTTTGATTGAGCAGATCTGAACACTCTTTCTGTAGATAATGCAACTGGACATTTGGAGCGCTAAGAGAGTAGTAGTGGAAAAAGGAATATATTCAAATATAAACTACACAGAAGCATTCTGTGAAACTTCTTTCTGATCTGAGCATTCAGCTAACAGAGTTAAACCATACTTTTGATTGAGCAGTTTTGAAACATTCTGTCTGTAGAAAATGCAACTGGACATTCGTAGCGCTAAGTGGGTAATAGTGGAAAAAAGAATATGTTCAAATATAAACTACACAGAAGCATTGTATGAAACTTCTTCCTGTTCCGTGCATTCAACTAACAGAGTTGAACCTTACTTTTGATTGAGCCGTTCTGAAACACTCTTTCTGTAGAAACTGCAATTGGACATTCTGAGCGCTAAGAGGCCTCTATTGGGAAAAAAAATATCTTCAAATAAAAACTACACAGAAGCATTGTGTGAAACTTATTTCTGATATGTTCATTAAGCTAACAGAGTTAAACCCTACTTTTGATTGCGCAGTTCTGAACACTCTTTCTGTAGAAAATGCAAGTGGACATTCGGAGCGCTAAGAGGGTAATAGTGGAAAAAGGAATATATTCAAATATAAACTACACAGTAGCATTCTGTGAAAATTCTTTCTGTTCTGTGCATTCAACTAACAGAGTTGAACCTTACTTTTGATTGAGCCTTTCTGAAACACTCTTTCTGTATAAACTGCAATTGGACATACTAAGCGCTAAGAGGCCTACATTGGGAAAAAGAATATCTTCAAATAAAAACTACACAGATGCATTCTGTGAAACTTATTTCTGATCTGTAAACTCAGTTAACAGAGATAAAACATATTTTTGATTGAGCAGTTATGAAACACTCTTTTTGTAGAAAATGCAAGTGGAGAATCGGAGCGCTAAGAGGGTAATAGTGGAAAAAGGAATGTCTTCAAATATAAACTACACAGAATCATTCGGTGAAACTTCTTTCTGATCTGTGCATTCAGCTAAAAGAGTTAAACCATACTTTTGATTGAGCAGATCTGAACACTCTTTCTGTAGAAAATGCAACTGGACATTTGGAGGGCTAAGAGCGTAGTAGTGGAAAAAATTATATATTCAAATATAAACTACACAGAAGCATTCTGTGAAACTTCTTTCTGATCTGAGCATTCAGCTAACAGAGTTAAACCATACTTTTGATTGAGCAGTTTTGAAACACTCTGTCTGTAGAAAATGCAACTGGACATTCGTAGCGCTAAGTGGGTAATAGTGGAAAAAAGAATATGTTCAAATATAAACTACACAGAAGCATTGTATGAAACTTCTTTCTGTTCTGTGCATTCAACTAACAGAGTTGAACCTTACTTTTCATTGAGCCGTTCTGAAACACTCTTTCTGTAGAAACTGCAATTGGACATTCTGAGCGCTAGGAGGTCTATATTGGGAAAAAGAATGTCTACAAATAAAAACTACACAGAAGAATTGTGTGAAACTTCTTTCTGTTCTGTTTGTTCAACTAAAAGAGTTGAACCTTAGTTTTGATTGAGCCGTTCTGAAACACTCTTTCTGTAGAAAATGCAAGTGGAGATTCGGAGCGCTAAGAGGGTAATAGTGGAAAAAGGAATGTCTCCAAATATAAACTACACAGAATCATTCTGTGAAACTTCTTTCTGATCTGTGCATTCAGCTAACAGAGTTAAACCATACTTTTGATTGAGCAGATCTGAACACTCTTTCTGTAGAAAATGCAACTGGACATTTGGAGCGCTAAGAGAGTAGTAGTGGAAAAAGGAATATATTCAAATATAAACTACACAGAAGCATTCTGTGAAACTTCTTTCTGATCTGAGCATTCAGCTAACAGAGTTAAACCATACTTTTGATTGAGCAGTTTTGAAACACTCTGTCTGTAGAAAATGCAACTGGACATTCGTAGCGCTAAGTGGGTAATAGTGGAAAAAAGAATATGTTCAAATATAAACTACACAGAAGCATTGTATGAAACTTCTTTCTGTTCTGTGCATTCAACTAACAGAGTTGAACCTTACTTTTGATTGAGCCTTTCTGAAACACTCTTTCTGTAGAAACTGCAATTGGACATTCTGAGCGCTAAGAGGCCTCTATTGGGAAAAATAATATCTTCAAATAAAAACTACACAGAAGCATTGTTTGAAACTTATTTCTGATATGTTCATTAAGCTAACAGAGTTAAACCATACTTTTGATTGCGCAGTTCTGAACACTCTTTCTGTAGAAAATGCAAGTGGACATTCGGAGCGCTAAGAGGGTAATAGTGGAAAAAGGAGTATATTCAAATATAAACTACACAATAGCATTCTGTGAAAATTCTTTCTGTTCTGTGCATTCAACTAACAGAGTTGAACCTTACTTTTGATTGAGCCATTCTGAAACACTCTTTCTGTAGAAACTGCAATTGGACATGCTAAGCGCTAAGAGGCCTACATTGGGAAAAAGAATATCTTCAAATAAAAACTACACAGATGCATTCTGTGAAACTTATTTCTGATCTGTAAATTCAGTTAACAGAGATAAAACATATTTTTGATTGAGCAGTTATGAAACACTCTTTTTGTAGAAAATGCAAGTGGAGATTCAGAGCGCTAAGAGGGTAATAGTGGAAAAAGGAATGTCTTCAAATATAAACTACACAGAATCATTCGGTGAAACTTCTTTCTGATCTGTGCATTCAGCTAACAGAGTTAAACCATACTTTTGATTGAGCAGATCTGAACACTCTTTCTGTAGAAAATGCAACTGGACATTTTGAGCGCTAAGAGCGTAGTAGTGGAAAAAGTAGTATATTCAAATATAAACTACACAGAAGCATTCTGTGAAACTTCTTTGTGATCTGAGCATTCAGCTAACGGAGTTAAATCATACTTTTGATTGTGCAGTTTTGAAACACTCTGTCTGTAGAAAATGCAACTGGACATTCGTAGCGCTAAGTGGGTAATAGTGGAAAAGTGAATATGTTCAAATATAAACTACACAGAAGCATTGTATGAAACTTCTTTCCGTTCTATGCATTCAACTAACAGAGTTGAACCTTACTTTTGATTGAGCCGTTCTGAAACACTCTTTCTGTAGAAACTGCAATTGGACATTCTGAGCGCTAAGAGGCCTATATTGGGAAAAAGAATGTCTACAAATAAAAACTACACAGAAGAATTGTGTGAAACTTCTTTCTGTTCTGTTTGTTCAACTAAAAGAGTTGAACCTCAGTTTTGATTGAGCCGTTCTGAAACAGTCTTTCTGTAGAAAATGCAAGTGGAGATTCGGAGCGCTAAGAGGGTAATAGTGGAAAAAGGAATGTCTCCAAATATAAACTACACAGAATCATCCTGTGAAAATTCTTTCTGATCTGTGCATTCAGCTAACAGAGTTAAACCATACTTTTGATTGAGCAGATCTGAACACTCTTTCTGTAGAAAATGCAACTGGACATTTGGGGCGCTAAGAGAGTAGTAGTGGAAAAAGGAATATATTCAAATATAAACTACACAGAAGCATTCTGTGAAACTTCTTTCTGATCTGAGCATTCAGCCAACAGAGTTAAACCATACTTTTGATTGAGCAGTTTTGAAACACTCTGTCTGTAGAAAATGCAACTGGACATTCGTAGCGCTAAGTGGGTAATAGTGGAAAAAAGAATATGTTCAAATATAAACTACACAGAAGCATTGTATGGAACTTCTTTCTGTTCTGTGCATTCAACTAACAGAGTTGAACCTTACTTTTGATTGAGCCGTTCTGAAACACTCTTTCTGTAGAAACTGCAATTGGACATTCTGAGCGCTAAGAGGCCTATATTGGGAAAAAGAATGTCTACAAATAAAAACTACACAGAAGAATTGGGTGAAACTTCTTTCTGTTCGGTTTGTTCAACTAAAAGAGTTGAACCTTAGTTTTGATTGAGCCGTTCTGAAACACTCTTTCTGTAGAAAATGCAAGTGGAGATTCGGAGTGCTAAGAGGGTAATAGTGGAAAAAGGAATGTCTCCAAATATAAACTACACAGAATCATTCGGTGAAACATCTTTCTGATCTGTGCATTCAGCTAACAGATTTAAACCATACTTTTGATTGAGCAGATCTGAACACTCTTTCTGTAGATAATGCAACTGGACATTTGGAGCGCTAAGAGAGTAGTAGTGGAAAAAGGAATATATTCAAATATAAACTACACAGAAGCATTCTGTGAAACTTCTTTCTGATCTGAGCATTCAGCTAACAGAGTTAAACCATACTTTTGATTGAGCAGTTTTGAAACATTCTGTCTGTAGAAAATGCAACTGGACATTCGTAGCGCTAAGTGGGTAATAGTGGAAAAAAGAATATGTTCAAATATAAACTACACAGAAGCATTGTATGAAACTTCTTCCTGTTCCGTGCATTCAACTAACAGAGTTGAACCTTACTTTTGATTGAGCCGTTCTGAAACACTCTTTCTGTAGAAACTGCAATTGGACATTCTGAGCGCTAAGAGGCCTCTATTGGGAAAAATAATATCTTCAAATAAAAACTACACAGAAGCATTGTGTGAAACTTATTTCTGATATGTTCATTAAGCTAACAGAGTTAAACCCTACTTTTGATTGCGCAGTTCTGAACACTCTTTCTGTAGAAAATGCAAGTGGACATTCGGAGCGCTAAGAGGGTAATAGTGGAAAAAGGAATATATTCAAATATAAACTACAAAGTAGCATTCTGTGAAAATTCTTTCTGTTCTGTGCATTCAACTAACAGAGTTGAACCTTACTTTTGATTGAGCCTTTCTGAAACACTCTTTCTGTAGAAACTGCAATTGGACATACTAAGCGCTAAGAGGCCTACATTGGGAAAAAGAATATCTTCAAATAAAAACTACACAGATGCATTCTGTGAAACTTATTTCTGATCTCTAAACTCAGTTAACAGAGATAAAACATATTTTTGATTGAGCAGTTATGAAAAACTCTTTTTGTAGAAAATGCAAGTGGAGAATCGGAGCGCTAAGAGAGTAATAGTGGAAAAAGGAATGTCTTCAAATATAAACTACACAGAATCATTCGGTGAAACTTCTTTCTGATCTGTGCATTCAGCTAAAAGAGTTAAACCATACTTTTGATTGAGCAGATCTGAACACTCTTTCTGTAGAAAATGCAACTGGACATTTGGAGCGCTAAGAGCGTAGTAGTGGAAAAAATTATATATTCAAATATAAACTACACAGAAGCATTCTGTGAAACTTCTTTCTGATCTGAGCATTCAGCTAACAGAGTTCAACCATACTTTTGATTGAGCAGTTTTGAAACACTCTGTCTGTAGAAAATGCAACTGGACATTCGTAGCGCTAAGTGGGTAATAGTGGAAAAAAGAATATGTTCAAATATAAACTACACAGAAGCATTGTATGAAACTTCTTTCTGTTCTGTGCATTCAACTAACAGAGTTGAACCTTACTTTTGATTGAGCCGTTCTGAAACACTCTTTCTGTAGAAACTGCAATTGGACATTCTGAGCGCTAGGAGGTCTATATTGGGAAAAAGAATGTCTACAAATAAAAACTACACAGAAGAATTGTGTGAAACTTCTTTCTGTTCTGTTTGTTCAACTAAAAGAGTTGAACCTTAGTTTTGATTGAGCCGTTCTGAAACACTCTTTCTGTAGAAAATGCAAGTGGAGATTCGGAGCGCTAAGAGGGTAATAGTGGAAAAAGGAATGTCTCCAAATATAAACTACACAGAATCATTCTGTGAAACTTCTTTCTGATCTGTGCATTCAGCTAACAGAGTTAAACCATACTTTTGATTGAGCAGATCTGAACACTCTTTCTGTAGAAAATGCAACTGGACATTTGGAGCGCTAAGAGAGCAGTAGTGGAAAAAGGAATATATTCAAATATAAACTACACAGAAGCATTCTGTGAAACTTCTTTCTGATCTGAGCATTCAGCTAACAGAGTTAAACCATACTTTTGATTGAGCAGTTTTGAAACACTCTGTCTGTAGAAAATGCAACTGGACATTCGTAGCGCTAAGTGGGTAATAGTGGAAAAAAGAATATGTTCAAATATAAACTACACAGAAGCATTGTATGAAACTTCTTTCTGTTCTGTGCATTCAACTAACAGAGTTGAACCTTACTTTTGATTGAGCCTTTCTGAAACACTCTTTCTGTAGAAACTGCAATTGGACATTCTGAGCGCTAAGAGGCCTCTATTGGGAAAAATAATATCTTCAAATAAAAACTACACAGAAGCATTGTTTGAAACTTATTTCTGATATGTTCATTAAGCTAACAGAGTTAAACCATACTTTTGATTGCGCAGTTCTGAACACTCTTTCTGTAGAAAATGCAAGTGGACATTCGGAGCGCTAAGAGGGTAATAGTGGAAAAAGGAGTATATTCAAATATAAACTACACAATAGCATTCTGTGAAAATTCTTTCTGTTCTGTGCATTCAACTAACAGAGTTGAACCTTACTTTTGATTGAGCCATTCTGAAACACTCTTTCTGTAGAAACTGCAATTGGACATGCTAAGCGCTAAGAGGCCTACATTGGGAAAAAGAATATCTTCAAATAAAAACTACACAGATGCATTCTGTGAAACTTATTTCTGATCTGTAAATTCAGTTAACAGAGATAAAACATATTTTTGATTGAGCAGTTATGAAACACTCTTTTTGTAGAAAATGCAAGTGGAGATTCGGAGCGCTAAGAGGGTAATAGTGGAAAAAGGAATGTCTTCAAATATAAACTACACAGAATCATTCGGTGAAACTTCTTTCTGATCTGTGCATTCAGCTAACAGAGTTAAACCATACTTTTGATTGAGCAGATCTGAACACTCTTTCTGTAGAAAATGCAACTGGACATTTTGAGCGCTAAGAGCGTAGTAGTGGAAAAAGGAATATATTCAAATATAAACTACACAGAAGCATTCTGTGAAACTTCTTTCTGATCTGAGCATTCAGCTAACGGAGTTAAATCATACTTTTGATTGTGCAGTTTTGAAACACTCTGTCTGTAGAAAATGCAACTGGACATTCGTAGCGCTAAGTGGGTAATAGTGGAAAAATGAATATGTTCAAATATAAACTACACAGAAGCATTGTATGAAACTTCTTTCCGTTCTGTGCATTCAACTAACAGAGTTGAACCTTACTTTTGATTGAGCCGTTCTGAAACACTCTTTCTGTAGAAACTGCAATTGGACATTCTGAGCGCTAAGAGGCCTATATTGGGAAAAAGAATGTCTACAAATAAAAACTACACAGAAGAATTGTGTGAAACTTCTTTCCGTTCTGTTTGTTCAACTAAAAGAGTTGAACCTCAGTTTTGATTGAGCCGTTCTGAAACAGTCTTTCTGTAGAAAATGCAAGTGGAGATTCGGAGCGCTAAGAGGGTAATAGTGGAAAAAGGAATGTCTCCAAATATAAACTACACAGAATCATCCTGTGAAACTTCTTTCTGATCTGTGCATTCAGCTAACAGAATTAAACCATACTTTTGATTGAGCAGATCTGAACACTCTTTCTGTAGAAAATGCAACTGGACATTTGGGGCGCTAAGAGAGTAGTAGTGGAAAAAGTAATATATTCAAATATAAACTACACAGAAGCATTCTGTGAAACTTCTTTCTGATCTGAGCATTCAGCCAACAGAGTTAAACCATAATTTTGATTGAGCAGTTTTGAAACACTCTGTCTGTAGAAAATGCAACTGGACATTCGTAGCGCTAAGTGGGTAATAGTGGAAAAAAGAATATGTTCAAATATAAACTACACAGAAGCATTGTATGGAACTTCTTTCTGTTCTGTGCATTCAACTAACAGAGTTGAACCTTACTTTTCATTGAGCCGTTCTGAAACACTCTTTCTGTAGAAACTGCAATTGGACATTCTGAGCGCTAAGAGGCCTATATTGGGAAAAAGAATGTCTACAAATAAAAACTACACAGAAGAATTGTGTGAAACTTCTTTCTGTTCGGTTTGTTCAACTAAAAGAGTTGAACCTTAGTTTTGATTGAGCCGTTCTGAAACACTCTTTCTGTAGAAAATGCAAGTGGAGATTCGGAGTGCTAAGAGGGTAATAGTGGAAAAAGGAATGTCTCCAAATATAAACTACACAGAATCATTCGGTGAAACATCTTTCTGATCTGTGCATTCAGCTAACAGATTTAAACCATACTTTTGATTGAGCAGATCTGAACACTCTTTCTGTAGATAATGCAACTGGACATTTGGAGCGCTAAGAGAGTAGTAGTGGAAAAAGGAATATATTCAAATATAAACTACACAGAAGCATTCTGTGAAACTTCTTTCTGATCTGAGCATTCAGCTAACAGAGTTAAACCATACTTTTGATTGAGCAGTTTGGAAACATTCTGTCTGTAGAAAATGCAACTGGACATTCGTAGCGCTAAGTGGGTAATAGTGGAAAAAAGAATATGTTCAAATATAAACTACACAGAAGCATTGTATGAAACTTCTTTCTGTTCTGTGCATTCAACTAACAGAGTTGAACCTTACTTTTGATTGAGCCTTTCTGAAACACTCTTTCTGTAGAAACTGCAATTGGACATTCTGAGCACTAAGAGGCCTCTATTGGGTAAAATAATATCTTCAAATAAAAACTACACAGAAGCATTGTGTGAAAGTTATTTCTGATATGTTCATTAAGCTAACAGAGTTAAACCATACTTTTGATTGCGCAGTTCTGAACACTCTTTCTGTAGAAAATGCAAGTGGACATTCGGAGCGCTAAGAGGGTAATAGTGGAAAAAGGAGTATATTCAAATATAAACTACACAATAGCATTCTGTGAAAATTCTTTCTGTTCTGTGCATTCAACTAACAGAGTTGAACCTTACTTTTGATTCAGCCGTTCTGAAACACTCTTTCTGTAGAAACTGCAATTGGACATGCTAAGCGCTAAGAGGCCTACATTGGGAAAAAGAATATCTTCAAATAAAAACTACACAGATACATTCTGAGAAACTTATTTCTGATCTGTAAATTCAGTTAACAGAGATAAAACATATTTTTGATTGAGCAGTTATGAAACACTCTTTTTGTAGAAAATGCAAGTGGAGATTCGGAGCGCTAAGAGGGTAATAGTGGAAAAAGGAATGTCTTCAAATATAAACTACACAGAATCATTCGGTGAAACTTCTTTCTGATCTGTGCATTCAGCTAACAGAGTTAAACCATACTTTTGATTGAGCAGATCTGAACACTCTTTCTGTAGAAAATGCAACTGGACATTTTGAGCGCTAAGAGCGTAGTAGTGGAAAAAGGAATATATTCAAATATAAACTACACAGAAGCATTCTGTGAAACTTCTTTCTGATCTGAGCATTCAGCTAAGAGAGTTAAACCATACTTTTGATTGAGCAGTTTTGAAACACTCTGTCTGTAGAAAATGCAACTGGACATTCGTAGCGCTAAGTGGGTAATAGTGGAAAAAAGAATATGTTCAAATATAAACTACACAGAAGCATTGTATGAAACTTCTTTCTGTTCTGTGCATTCAACTAACAGAGTTGAACCTTACTTTTGATTGAGCCGTTCTGAAACACTCTTTCTGTAGAAACTGCAATTGGACATTCTGAGCGCTAAGAGGCCTATATTGGGAAAAAGAATGTCTACAAATAAAAACTACACAGAAGAATTGTGTGAAAATTCTTTCTGTTCTGTTTGTTCAACTAAAAGAGTTGAACCTTAGTTTTGATTGAGCCGTTCTGAAACACTCTTTCTGTAGAAAATGCAAGTGGAGATTCTTAGCGCTAAGAGGGTAATAGTGGAAAAAGGAATGTCTCCAAATATAAACTACACAGAATCATTCTGTGAAACTTATTTCTGATCTGTGCATTCAGCTAACAGAGTTAAACCATACTTTTGATTGAGCAGATCTGAACACTCTTTCTGTAGAAAATGCAACTGGACATTTGGAGCGCTAAGAGAGTAGTAGTGGAAAAAGGAATATATTCAAATATAAACTACACAGAAGCATTCTGTGAAACCTCTTTCTGATCTGAGCATTCAGCTAACAGAGTTAAACCATACTTTTGATTGAGCAGTTTTGAAACACTCTGTCTGTAGAAAATGCAACTGGACATTCGTAGCGCTAAGTGGGTAATAGTGGAAAAAAGAATATGTTCAAATATAAACTACACAGAAGCATTGTATGAAACTTCTTTCTGTTCTGTGCATTCAACTAACAGAGTTGAACCTTACTTTTGATTGAGCCTTTCTGAAACACTCTTTCTGTAGAAACTGCAATTGGACATTCTGAGCGCTAAGAGGCCTCTATTGGGAAAAATAATATCTTCAAATAAAAACTACACAGAAGCATTGTTTGAAACTTATTTCTGATATGTTCATTAAGCTAACAGAGTTAAACCATACTTTTGATTGCGCAGTTCTGAACACTCTTTCTGTAGAAAATGCAAGTGGACATTCGGAGCGCTAAGAGGGTAATAGTGGAAAAAGGAGTATATTCAAATATAAACTACACAATAGCATTCTGTGAAAATTCTTTCTGTTCTGTGCATTCAACTAACAGAGTTGAACCTTACTTTTGATTGAGCCATTCTGAAACACTCTTTCTGTAGAAACTGCAATTGGACATGCTAAGCGCTAAGAGGCCTACATTGGGAAAAAGAATATCTTCAAATAAAAACTACACAGATGCATTCTGTGAAACTTATTTCTGATCTGTAAATTCAGTTAACAGAGATAAAACATATTTTTGATTGAGCAGTTATGAAACACTCTTTTTGTAGAAAATGCAAGTGGAGATTCGGAGCGCTAAGAGGGTAATAGTGGAAAAAGGAATGTCTTCAAATATAAACTACACAGAATCATTCGGTGAAACTTCTTTCTGATCTGTGCATTCAGCTAACAGAGTTAAACCATACTTTTGATTGAGCAGATCTGAACACTCTTTCTGTAGAAAATGCAACTGGACATTTTGAGCGCTAAGAGCGTAGTAGTGGAAAAAGGAATATATTCAAATATAAACTACACAGAAGCATTCTGTGAAACTTCTTTCTGATCTGAGCATTCAGCTAACGGAGTTAAATCATACTTTTGATTGTGCAGTTTTGAAACACTCTGTCTGTAGAAAATGCAACTGGACATTCGTAGCGCTAAGTGGGTAATAGTGGAAAAATGAATATGTTCAAATATAAACTACACAGAAGCATTGTATGAAACTTCTTTCCGTTCTGTGCATTCAACTAACAGAGTTGAACCTTACTTTTGATTGAGCCGTTCTGAAACACTCTTTCTGTAGAAACTGCAATTGGACATTCTGAGCGCTAAGAGGCCTATATTGGGAAAAAGAATGTCTACAAATAAAAACTACACAGAAGAATTGTGTGAAACTTCTTTCCGTTCTGTTTGTTCAACTAAAAGAGTTGAACCTCAGTTTTGATTGAGCCGTTCTGAAACAGTCTTTCTGTAGAAAATGCAAGTGGAGATTCGGAGCGCTAAGAGGGTAATAGTGGAAAAAGGAATGTCTCCAAATATAAACTACACAGAATCATCCTGTGAAACTTCTTTCTGATCTGTGCATTCAGCTAACAGAATTAAACCATACTTTTGATTGAGCAGATCTGAACACTCTTTCTGTAGAAAATGCAACTGGACATTTGGGGCGCTAAGAGAGTAGTAGTGGAAAAAGTAATATATTCAAATATAAACTACACAGAAGCATTCTGTGAAACTTCTTTCTGATCTGAGCATTCAGCCAACAGAGTTAAACCATAATTTTGATTGAGCAGTTTTGAAACACTCTGTCTGTAGAAAATGCAACTGGACATTCGTAGCGCTAAGTGGGTAATAGTGGAAAAAAGAATATGTTCAAATATAAACTACACAGAAGCATTGTATGGAACTTCTTTCTGTTCTGTGCATTCAACTAACAGAGTTGAACCTTACTTTTCATTGAGCCGTTCTGAAACACTCTTTCTGTAGAAACTGCAATTGGACATTCTGAGCGCTAAGAGGCCTATATTGGGAAAAAGAATGTCTACAAATAAAAACTACACAGAAGAATTGTGTGAAACTTCTTTCTGTTCGGTTTGTTCAACTAAAAGAGTTGAACCTTAGTTTTGATTGAGCCGTTCTGAAACACTCTTTCTGTAGAAAATGCAAGTGGAGATTCGGAGTGCTAAGAGGGTAATAGTGGAAAAAGGAATGTCTCCAAATATAAACTACACAGAATCATTCGGTGAAACATCTTTCTGATCTGTGCATTCAGCTAACAGATTTAAACCATACTTTTGATTGAGCAGATCTGAACACTCTTTCTGTAGATAATGCAACTGGACATTTGGAGCGCTAAGAGAGTAGTAGTGGAAAAAGGAATATATTCAAATATAAACTACACAGAAGCATTCTGTGAAACTTCTTTCTGATCTGAGCATTCAGCTAACAGAGTTAAACCATACTTTTGATTGAGCAGTTTGGAAACATTCTGTCTGTAGAAAATGCAACTGGACATTCGTAGCGCTAAGTGGGTAATAGTGGAAAAAAGAATATGTTCAAATATAAACTACACAGAAGCATTGTATGAAACTTCTTTCTGTTCTGTGCATTCAACTAACAGAGTTGAACCTTACTTTTGATTGAGCCTTTCTGAAACACTCTTTCTGTAGAAACTGCAATTGGACATTCTGAGCACTAAGAGGCCTCTATTGGGTAAAATAATATCTTCAAATAAAAACTACACAGAAGCATTGTGTGAAAGTTATTTCTGATATGTTCATTAAGCTAACAGAGTTAAACCATACTTTTGATTGCGCAGTTCTGAACACTCTTTCTGTAGAAAATGCAAGTGGACATTCGGAGCGCTAAGAGGGTAATAGTGGAAAAAGGAGTATATTCAAATATAAACTACACAATAGCATTCTGTGAAAATTCTTTCTGTTCTGTGCATTCAACTAACAGAGTTGAACCTTACTTTTGATTCAGCCGTTCTGAAACACTCTTTCTGTAGAAACTGCAATTGGACATGCTAAGCGCTAAGAGGCCTACATTGGGAAAAAGAATATCTTCAAATAAAAACTACACAGATACATTCTGAGAAACTTATTTCTGATCTGTAAATTCAGTTAACAGAGATAAAACATATTTTTGATTGAGCAGTTATGAAACACTCTTTTTGTAGAAAATGCAAGTGGAGATTCGGAGCGCTAAGAGGGTAATAGTGGAAAAAGGAATGTCTTCAAATATAAACTACACAGAATCATTCGGTGAAACTTCTTTCTGATCTGTGCATTCAGCTAACAGAGTTAAACCATACTTTTGATTGAGCAGATCTGAACACTCTTTCTGTAGAAAATGCAACTGGACATTTGGAGCGCTAAGAGCGTAGTAGTGGAAAAAGGAATATATTCAAATATAAACTACACAGAAGCATTCTGTGAAACTTCTTTCTGATCTGAGCATTCAGCTAACAGAGTTAAACCATACTTTTGATTGAGCAGTTTTGAAACACTCTGTCTGTAGAAAATGCAACTGGACATTCGTAGCGCTAAGTGGGTAATAGTGGAAAAAAGAATATGTTCAAATATAAACTACACAGAAGCATTGTATGAAACTTCTTTCTGTTCTGTGCATTCAACTAACAGAGTTGAACCTTACTTTTGATTGAGCCGTTCTGAAACACTCTTTCTGTAGAAACTGCAATTGGACATTCTGAGCGCTAAGAGGCCTATATTGGGAAAAAGAATGTCTACAAATAAAAACTACACAGAAGAATTGTGTGAAAATTCTTTCTGTTCTGTTTGTTCAACTAAAAGAGTTGAACCTTAGTTTTGATTGAGCCGTTCTGAAACACTCTTTCTGTAGAAAATGCAAGTGGAGATTCTTAGCGCTAAGAGGGTAATAGTGGAAAAAGGAATGTCTCCAAATATAAACTACACAGAATCATTCTGTGAAACTTATTTCTGATCTGTGCATTCAGCTAACAGAGTTAAACCATACTTTTGATTGAGCAGATCTGAACACTCTTTCTGTAGAAAATGCAACTGGACATTTGGAGCGCTAAGAGAGTAGTAGTGGAAAAAGGAATATATTCAAATATAAACTACACAGAAGCATTCTGTGAAACCTCTTTCTGATCTGAGCATTCAGCTAACAGAGTTAAACCATACTTTTGATTGAGCAGTTTTGAAACACTCTGTCTGTAGAAAATGCAACTGGACATTCGTAGCGCTAAGTGGGTAATAGTGGAAAAAAGAATATGTTCAAATATAAACTACACAGAAGCATTGTATGAAACTTCTTTCTGTTCTGTGCATTCAACTAACAGAGTTGAACCTTACTTTTGATTGAGCCTTTCTGAAACACTCTTTCTGTAGAAACTGCAATTGGACATTCTGAGCGCTAAGAGGCCTCTATTGGGAAAAAAAATATCTTCAAATAAAAACTACACAGAAGCATTGTGTGAAACTTATTACTGATATGTTCATTAAGCTAACAGAGTTAAACCATACTTTTGATTGCGCAGTTCTGAACACTCTTTCTGTAGAAAATGCAAGTGGACATTCGGAGCGCTAAGAGGGTAATAGTGGAAAAAGGCGTATATTCAAATATAAACTACACAAGAGCATTCTGTGAAAATTCTTTCTGTTCTGTGCATTCAACTAACAGAGTTGAACCTTACTTTTGATTGAGCCGTTCTGAAACACTCTTTCTGTAGAAACTGCAATTGGACATGCTAAGCGCTAAGAGGCCTACATTGGGAAAAAGAATATCTTCAAATAAAAACTACACAGATGCATTCTGTGAAACTTATTTCTGATCTGTAAATTCAGTTAACAGAGATAAAACATATTTTTGATTGAGCAGTTATGAAACACTCTTTTTGTAGAAAATGCAAGTGGAGATTCGGAGCGCTAAGAGGGTAATAGTGGAAAAAGGAATGTCTTCAAATATAAACTACACAGAATCATTCGGTGAAACTTCTTTCTGATCTGTGCATTCAGCTAACAGAGTTAAACCATACTTTTGATTGAGCAGATCTGAACACTCTTTCTGTAGAAAATGCAACTGGACATTTGGAGCGCTAAGAGCGTAGTAGTGGAAAAAGGAATATATTCAAATATAAACTACACAGAAGCATTCTGTGAAACTTCTTTCTGATCTGAGAATTCAGCTAACAGAGTTAAACCATACTTTTGATTGAGCAGTTTTGAAACACTCTGTCTGTAGAAAATGCAACTGGACATTCGTAGCGCTAAGTGGGTAATAGTGGAAAAAAGAATATGTTCAAATATAAACTACACAGAAGCATTGTATGAAACTTCTTTCTGTTCTGTGCATTCAACTAACAGAGTTGAACCTTACTTTTGATTGAGCTGTTCTGAAACACTCTTTCTGTAGAAAGTGCAATTGGACATTCTGAGCGCTAAGAGGCCTATATTGGGAAAAAGAATGTCTACAAATAAAAACTACACAGAAGAATTGTGTGAAACTACTTTGTGTTCTGTTTGTTCAACTAAAAGAGTTGAACCTTAGTTTTGCTTGAGCCGTTCTGAAACACTCTTTCTGTAGAAAATGCAAGTGGAGATTCGGAGCGCTAAGAGGGTAATAGTGGAAAAAGGAATGTCTCCAAATATAAACTACACAGAATCATCCTGTGAAACATCTTTCTGTTCTGTGCATTGAACTCACAGAGTTGAACCTTACTTTTGATTGAGCCGTTCTGAAACACTCTTTCTGTAGAAACTGCAATTGGACATTCTGAGCGCTAAGAGGCCTATATTGGGAAAAAGAATGTTTACAAATAAAAACTACACAGAAGAATTGTGTGAAACTTCTTTCTGTTCTGTTTGTTCAACTAAAAGAGTTGAACCTTAGTTTTGATTGAGCCGTTCTGAAACATTCTTTCTGTAGAAAATGCAACTGGAGATTCGGAGCGCTAAGAGGGTAATAGTGGAAAAAGGAATGTCTCCAAATATAAACTACACAGAATCATTCGGTGAAACTTCTTTCTGATCTGAGCATTCAGCTAACAGAGTTAAACCATACTTTTGATTGAGCAGTTTTGAAACACTCTGTCTGTAGAAAATGCAACTGGACATTCGTAGCGCTAAGTGGGTAATAGTGGAAAAAAGAATATGTTCAAATATAAACTACACAGAAGCATTGTATGAAACTTCTTTCTGTTCTGTGCATTCAACTAACAGAGTTTAACCTTACTTTTGATTGAGCCTTTCTGAAACACTCTTTCTGTAGAAACTGCAATTGGACATTCTGAGCGCTAAGAGGCCTCTATTGGGTAAAATAATATCTTCAAATAAAAACTACACAGAAGCATTGTGTGAAACTTATTTCTGATATGTTCATTAAGCTAACAGAGTTAAACCATACTTTTGATTGCGCAGTTCTGAACACTCTTTCTGTAGAAAATGCAAGTGGACATTCGGAGCGCTAAGAGGGTAATAGTGGAAAAAGGAGTATATTCAAATATAAACTACACAATAGCATTCTGTGAAAATTCTTTCTGTTCTGTGCATTCAACTAACAGAGTTGAACCTTACTTTTGATTGAGCCGTTCTGAAACACTCTTTCTGTAGAAACTGCAATTGGACATGCTAAGCGCTAAGAGGCCTACATTGGGAAAAAGAATATCTTCAAATAAAAACTACACAGATGCATTCTGTGAAACTTATTTCTGATCTGTAAATTCAGTTAACAGAGATAAAACATATTTTTGATTGAGCAGTTATGAAACACTTCTTTGTAGAAAATGCAAGTGGAGATTCGGAGCGCTAAGAGGGTAATAGTGGAAAAAGGAATGTCTTCAAATATAAACTACGGAGAATCATTCGGTGAAACTTCCTTCTGATCTGTGCATTCAGCTAACAGAGTTAAACCATACTTTTGATTGAGCAGATCTGAACACTCTTTCTGTAGAAAATGCAACTGGACATTTTGAGCGCTAAGAGCGTACCAGTGGAAAAAGGAATATATTCAAATATAAACTACACAGAAGCATTCTGTGAAACTTCTTTCTGATCTGAGCATTCAGCTAACAGAGTTAAACCATACTTTTGATTGAGCAGTTTTGAAACATTCTGTCTGTAGAAAATGCAACTGGACATTCGTAGCGCTAAGTGGGTAATAGTGGAAAAAAGAATATGTTCAAATATAAACTACACAGAAGCATTGTATGAAACTTCTTTCTGTTCTGTGCATTCAACTAACAGAGTTGAACCTTACTTTTGATTGAGCCGTTCTGAAACACTCTTTCTGTAGAAACTGCAATTGGACATGCTGAGCGCTAAGAGGCCTACATTGGGAAAATGAATATCTTCAAATAAAAACTACACAGATGCATTCTGTGAAACTTATTTCTGATCTGTAAATTCAGTTAACAGAGATAAAACATATTTTTGATTGAGCAGTTATGAAACACTCTTTTTGTAGAAAATGCAAGTGGAGATTCGGAGCGCTAAGAGGGTAATAGTGGAAAAAGGAATGTCTTCAAATATAAACTACACAGAATCATTCGGTGAAACTTCTTTCTGATCTGTGCATTCAGCTAACAGAGTTAAACCATACTTTTGATTGAGCAGATCTGAACACTCTTTCTGTAGAAAATGCAACTGGACATTTGGAGCGCTAAGAGAGTAGTAGTGGAAAAAGGAATATATTCAAATATAAACTACACAGAAGCATTCTGTGAAACTTCTTTCTGATCTGAGCATTCAGCTAACAGAGTTAAACCATACTTTTGATTGAGCAGTTTTGAAACACTCTGTCTGTAGAAAATGCAACTGGACATTCGTAGTGCCAAGTGGGTAATAGTGGAAAAAATAATATGTTCAAATATAAACTACACAGAAGCATTGTATGAAACTTCTTTCTGTTCTGTGCATTCAAATAACAGAGTTGAACCTTACTTTTGATTGAGCCGTTCTGAAACACTCTTTCTGTAGAAACTGCAGTTGGACATTCTGAGCGCTAGGAGGCCTATATTGAGAAAAAGAATGTCTGCAAATAAAAACTACACAGAAGAATTGTGTGAAACTTCTTTCTGTTCTGTTTGTTCAACTAAAAGAGTTGAACCTTAGTTTTGATTGAGCCGTTCTGAAACACTCTTTCTGTAGAAAATGCAAGTGCAGATTCGGAGCGCTAAGAGGGTAATAGTGGAAAAAGGAATGTCTACAAATATAAACTACACAGAATAATTCTGTGAAACTACTTTCTGATCTGTGCATTCAGCTAACAGAGTTAAACCATACTTTTGATTGAGCAGATCTGAACTCTCTTTCTGTAGAAAATGCAACTGGACATTTGGAGCGCTAAGAGAGTAGTAGTGGAAAAAGGAATATATTCAAATATAAACTACACAGAAGCATTCTGTGAAACTTCTTTCTGATCTGAGCATACAGCTAACAGAGTTAAACCATACTTTTGATTGAGCAGTTTTGAAACACTCTGTCTGTAGAAAATGCAACTGGACATTCGTAGCGCTAAGTGGGTAATAGTGGAAAAAAGAATATGTTCAAATATAAACTACACAGAAGCATTGTATGAAACTTCTTTCTGTTCTGTGCATTCAACTTACAGAGTTGAACCTTACTTTTGATTGAGCCGTTCTGAAACACTCTTTCTGTAGAAACTGCAATTGGACATTCTGAGCGCTAAGAGGCCTCTATTGGGAAAAATAATATCTTCAAATAAAAACTACACAGAAGCATTGTGTGAAACTTATTTCTGATATGTTCATTAAGCTAACAGAGTTAAACCATACTTTTGATTGCGCAGTTCTGAACACTCTTTCTGTAGAAAATGCAAGTGGACATTCGGAGCGCTAAGAGGGTAATAGTGGAAAAAGGAGTATATTCAAATATAAACTACACAATAGCATTCTGTGAAAATTCTTTCTGTTCTGTGCATTCAACTAACAGAGTTGAACCTTACTTTTGATTGAGTCGTTTTGAAACACTCTTTCTGTAGAAACTGCAACTGGACATGCTAAACGCTAAGAGGCCTACATTGGGAAAAAGAATATCTTCAAATAAAAACTACACAGATGCATTCTGTGAAACTTATTTCTGATCTGTAAATTCAGTTAACAGAGATAAAACATATTTTTGATTGAACAGTTATGAAACACTCTTTTTGTAGAAAATGCAAGTGGAGATTCGGAGCGCTAAGTGGGTAATAGTGGAAAAAGGAATGTCTTCAAATATAAACTACACAGAATCATTCGGTGAAACTTCTTTCTGATCTGTGCATTCAGCTAACAGATTTAAACCATACTTTTGATTGAGCAGATCTGAACACTCTTTCTGTAGAAAATGCAACTGGACATTTGGAGCGCTAAGAGCGTTGTAGTGGAAAAAGGAGTATATTCAAATATAAACTACACAGAAGCATTCTGTGAAACTTCTTTCTGATCTGAGCATTCAGCTAACAGAGTTAAACCATACTTTTGATTGAGCAGTTTTGAAACACTCTGTCTGTAGAAAATGCAACTGGACATTCGTAGCGCTAAGTGGGTAATAGTGGAAAAAAGAATATGTTCAAATATAAACTACACAGAAGCATTGTATGAAACTTCTTTCTGTTCTGTGCATTCAACTAACAGAGTTGAACCTTACTTTTGATTGAGCCGTTCTGAAACACTCTTTCTGTAGAAACTGCAATTGGACATTCTGAGCGCTAGGAGGCCTATATTGGCTGAAAGAATGTCTACAAATAAAAACTACACAGAAGAATTGTGTGAAACTTCTTTCTGTTCTGTTTGTTCAACTAAAAGAGTTGAACCTTAGTTTTTATTGAGGCGTTCTGAAACACTATTTCTGTAGAAAATGCAAGTGGAGATTCGGAGCGCTAAGAGGGTAATAGTGGAAAAAGGAATGTCTCCAAATATAAACTACACAGAATCATTCTGTGAAACTTCTTTCTGATCTGTGCATTCAGCTAACAGCGTTAAACCATACTTTTGATTGAGCAGATCTGAACACTCTTTCTGTAGAAAATGCAACTGGACATTTGGAGCGCTAAGAGAGTAGTAGTGGAAAAAGGAATATATTCAAATATAAACTACACAGAAGCATTCTGTGAAACTTCTTTCTGATCTGAGCATTCAGCTAACAGAGTTAAACCATACTTTTGATTGAGCAGTTTTGAAACACTCTGTCTGTAGAAAATGCAACTGGACATTCGTAGCGCTAAGTGGGTAATAGTGGAAAAAAGAATATGTTCAAATATAAACTACACAGAAGCATTGTATGAAACTTCTTTCTGTTCTGTGCATTCAACTAACAGAGTTGAACCTTACTTTTGATTGAGCCTTTCTGAAACACTCTTTCTGTAGAAACTGCAATTGGACATTCTGAGCGCTAAGAGGCCTATAATGGGAAAAATAATATCTTCAAATAAAAACTACACGGAAGCATTGTGTGAAACTTATTTCTGATATGTTCATTAAGCTAACAGAGTTAAACCATACTTTTGATTGCGTAGTTCCGAACACTCTTTCTGTAGAAAATGCAAGTGGACATTCGGAGCGCTAAGAGGGTAATAGTGGAAAAAGGAATATATTCAAATATAAACTACACAGTAGCATTCTGTGAAAATTCTTTCTGTTCTGTGCATTCAACTAACAGAGTTGAACCTTACTTTTGATTGAGCCGTTCTGAAACACTCTTTCTGTAGAAACTGCAATTGGACATTCTGAGCGCTAGGAGGCCTATATTGGGAAAAAGAATGTCTACAAATAAAAACTACACAGAAGAATTGTGTGAAACTTCTTTCTGTTCTGTTTGTTCAACTAAAAGAGTTGAACCTTAGTTTTTATTGAGGCGTTCTGAAACACTCTTTCTGTAGAAAATGCAAGTGGAGATTCGGAGCGCTAAGAGGGTAATAGTGGAAAAAGGAATGTCTCCAAATATAAACTACACAGAATCATTCTGTGAAACTTCTTTCTGATCTGTGCATTCAGCTAACAGAGTTAAACCATACTTTTGATTGAGCAGATCTGAACACTCTTTCTGTAGAAAATGCAACTGGACATTTGGAGCGCTAAGAGAGTAGTAGTGGAAAAAGGAATATATTCAAATATAAACTACACAGAAGCATTCTGTGAAACTTCTTTCTGATCTGAGCATTCAGCTAACAGAGTTAAACCATACTTTTGATTGAGCAGTTTTGAAACACTCTGTCTGTAGAAAATGCAACTGGACATTCGTAGTGCCAAGTGGGTAATAGTGGAAAAAATAATATGTTCAAATATAAACTACACAGAAGCATTGTATGAAACTTCTTTCTGTTCTGTGCATTCAAATAACAGAGTTGAACCTTACTTTTGATTGAGCCGTTCTGAAACACTCTTTCTGTAGAAACTGCAGTTGGACATTCTGAGCGCTAGGAGGCCTATATTGAGAAAATGAATGTCTACAAATAAAAACTACACAGAAGAATTTTGTGAAACTTCTTTCTGTTCTGTTTGTTCAACTAAAAGAGTTGAACCTTAGTTTTGATTGAGCCGTTCTGAAACACTCTTTCTGTAGAAAATGCAAGTGCAGATTCGGAGCGCTAAGAAGGTAATAGTGGAAAAAGGAATGTCTAGAAATATAAACTACACAGAATAATTCTGTGAAACTACTTTCTGATCTGTGCATTCAGCTAACAGAGTTAAACCATACTTTTGATTGAGCAGATCTGAACTCTCTTTCTGTAGAAAATGCAACTGGACATTTGGAGCGCTAAGAGAGTAGTAGTGGAAAAAGGAATATATTCAAATATAAACTACACAGAAGCATTCTGTGAAACTTCTTTCTGATCTGAGCATACAGCTAACAGAGTTAAACCATACTTTTGATTGAGCAGTTTTGAAACACTCTGTCTGTAGAAAATGCAACTGGACATTCGTAGCGCTAAGTGGGTAATAGTGGAAAAAAGAATATGTTCAAATATAAACTACACAGAAGCATTGTATGAAACGTCTTTCTGTTCTGTGCATTCAACTTACAGAGTTGAACCTTACTTTTGATTGAGCCGTTCTGAAACACTCTTTCTGTAGAAACTGCAATTGGACATTCTGAGCGCTAAGAGGCCTCTATTGGGAAAAATAATATCTTCAAATAAAAACTACACAGAAGCATTGTGTGAAACTTATTTCTGATATGTTCATTAAGCTAACAGAGTTAAACCATACTTTTGATTGCGCAGTTCTGAACACTCTTTCTGTAGAAAATGCAAGTGGACATTCGGAGCGCTAAGAGGGTAATAGTGGAAAAAGGAGTATATTCAAATATAAACTACACAATAGCATTCTGTGAAAATTCTTTCTGTTCTGTGCATTCAACTAACAGAGTTGAACCTTACTTTTGATTGAGTCGTTTTGAAACACTCTTTCTGTAGAAACTGCAACTGGACATGCTAAACGCTAAGAGGCCTACATTGGGAAAAAGAATATCTTCAAATAAAAACTACACAGATGCATTCTGTGAAACTTATTTCTGATCGGTAAATTCAGTTAACAGAGATAAAACATATTTTTGATTGAACAGTTATGAAACACTCTTTTTGTAGAATATGCAAGTGGAGATTCGGAGCGCTAAGTGGGTAATAGTGGAAAAAGGAATGTCTTCAAATATAAACTACACAGAATCATTCGGTGAAACTTCTTTCTGATCTGTGCATTCAGCTAACAGAGTTAAACCATACTTTTGATTGAGCAGATCTGAACACTCTTTCTGTAGAAAATGCAACTGGACATTTGGAGCGCTAAGAGCGTTGTAGTGGAAAAAGGAGTATATTCAAATATAAACTACACAGAAGCATTCTGTGAAACTTCTTTCTGATCTGAGCATTCAGCTAACAGAGTTAAACCATACTTTTGATTGAGCAGTTTTGAAACACTCTGTCTGTAGAAAATGCAACTGGACATTCGTAGCGCTAAGTGGGTAATAGTGGAAAAAAGAATATGTTCAAATATAAACTACACAGAAGCATTGTATGAAACTTCTTTCTGTTCTGTGCATTCAACTAACAGAGTTGAACCTTACTTTTGATTGAGCCGTTCTGAAACACTCTTTCTGTAGAAACTGCAATTGGACATTCTGAGCGCTAGGAGGCCTATATTGGCTGAAAGAATGTCTACAAATAAAAACTACACAGAAGAATTGTGTGAAACTTCTTTCTGTTCTGTTTGTTCAACTAAAAGAGTTGAACCTTAGTTTTTATTGAGGCGTTCTGAAACACTATTTCTGTAGAAAATGCAAGTGGAGATTCGGAGCGCTAAGAGGGTAATAGTGGAAAAAGGAATGTCTCCAAATATAAACTACACAGAATCATTCTGTGAAACTTCTTTCTGATCTGTGCATTCAGCTAACAGAGTTAAACCATACTTTTGATTGAGCAGATCTGAACACTCTTTCTGTAGAAAATGCAACTGGACATTTGGAGCGCTAAGAGAGTAGTAGTGGAAAAAGGAATATATTCAAATATAAACTACACAGAAGCATTCTGTGAAACTTCTTTCTGATCTGAGCATTCAGCTAACAGAGTTAAACCATACTTTTGATTGAGCAGTTTTGAAACACTCTGTCTGTAGAAAATGCAACTGGACATTCGTAGCGCTAAGTGGGTAATAGTGGAAAAAATAATATGTTCAAATATAAACTACACAGAAGCATTGT
The DNA here is from genome assembly GCF_028878055.3 of Symphalangus syndactylus. Lineage (NCBI taxonomy): Eukaryota > Metazoa > Chordata > Mammalia > Primates > Hylobatidae > Symphalangus > Symphalangus syndactylus. Next base: position 3,172,173 of record NC_072445.2, on the reverse strand, counting down.
ATGAAACTTCTTTCTGTTCTGTGCATTCAACTAACAGAGTTGAACCTTACTTTTGATTGAGCCTTTCTGAAACACTCTTTCTGTAGAAACTGCAATTGGACATTCTGAGCGCTAAGAGGCCTATAATGGGAAAAATAATATCTTCAAATAAAAACTACACGGAAGCATTGTGTGAAACTTATTTCTGATATGTTCATTAAGCTAACAGAGTTAAACCATACTTTTGATTGCGTAGTTCCGAACACTCTTTCTGTAGAAAATGCAAGTGGACATTCGGAGCGCTAAGAGGGTAATAGTGGAAAAAGGAATATATTCAAATATAAACTACACAGTAGCATTCTGTGAAAATTCTTTCTGTTCTGTGCATTCAACTAACAGAGTTGAACCTTACTTTTGATTGAGCCGTTCTGAAACACTCTTTCTGTAGAAACTGCAATTGGACATTCTGAGCGCTAGGAGGCCTATATTGGGAAAAAGAATGTCTACAAATAAAAACTACACAGAAGAATTGTGTGAAACTTCTTTCTGTTCTGTTTGTTCAACTAAAAGAGTTGAACCTTAGTTTTTATTGAGGCGTTCTGAAACACTCTTTCTGTAGAAAATGCAAGTGGAGATTCGGAGCGCTAAGAGGGTAATAGTGGAAAAAGGAATGTCTCCAAATATAAACTACACAGAATCATTCTGTGAAACTTCTTTCTGATCTGTGCATTCAGCTAACAGAGTTAAACCATACTTTTGATTGAGCAGATCTGAACACTCTTTCTGTAGAAAATGCAACTGGACATTTGGAGCGCTAAGAGAGTAGTAGTGGAAAAAGGAATATATTCAAATATAAACTACACAGAAGCATTCTGTGAAACTTCTTTCTGATCTGAGCATTCAGCTAACAGAGTTAAACCATACTTTTGATTGAGCAGTTTTGAAACACTCTGTCTGTAGAAAATGCAACTGGACATTCGTAGTGCCAAGTGGGTAATAGTGGAAAAAATAATATGTTCAAATATAAACTACACAGAAGCATTGTATGAAACTTCTTTCTGTTCTGTGCATTCAAATAACAGAGTTGAACCTTACTTTTGATTGAGCCGTTCTGAAACACTCTTTCTGTAGAAACTGCAGTTGGACATTCTGAGCGCTAGGAGGCCTATATTGAGAAAAAGAATGTCTACAAATAAAAACTACACAGAAGAATTGTGTGAAACTTCTTTCTCTTCTGTTTGTTCAACTAAAAGAGTTGAACCTTAGTTTTGATTGAGCCGTTCTGAAACACTCTTTCTGTAGAAAATGCAAGTGCAGATTCGGAGCGCTAAGAGGGTAATAGTGGAAAAAGGAATGTCTACAAATATAAACTACACAGAATAATTCTGTGAAACTACTTTCTGATCTGTGCATTCAGCTAACAGAGTTAAACCATACTTTTGATTGAGCAGATCTGAACTCTCTTTCTGTAGAAAATGCAACTGGACATTTGGAGCGCTAAGAGAGTAGTAGTGGAAAAAGGAATATATTCAAATATAAACTACACAGAAGCATTCTGTGAAACTTCTTTCTGATCTGAGCATACAGCTAACAGAGTTAAACCATACTTTTGATTGAGCAGTTTTGAAACACTCTGTCTGTAGAAAATGCAACTGGACATTCGTAGCGCTAAGTGGGTAATAGTGGAAAAAAGAATATGTTCATATATAAACTACACAGAAGCATTGTATGAAACTTCTTTCTGTTCTGTGCATTCAACTTACAGAGTTGAACCTTACTTTGATTGAGCCGTTCTGAAACACTCTTTCTGTAGAAACTGCAATTGGACATTCTGAGCGCTAAGAGGCCTCTATTGGGAAAAATAATATCTTCAAATAAAAACTACACAGAAGCATTGTGTGAAACTTATTTCTGATATGTTCATTAAGCTAACAGAGTTAAACCATACTTTTGATTGCGCAGTTCTGAACACTCTTTCTGTAGAAAATGCAAGTGGACATTCGGAGCGCTAAGAGGGTAATAGTGGAAAAAGGAGTATATTCAAATATAAACTACACAATAGCATTCTGTGAAAATACTTTCTGTTCTGTGCATTCAACTAACAGAGTTGAACCTTACTTTTGATTGAGTCGTTTTGAAACACTCTTTCTGTAGAAACTGCAACTGGACATGCTAAACGCTAAGAGGCCTACATTGGGAAAAAGAATATCTTCAAATAAAAACTACACAGATGCATTCTGTGAAACTTATTTCTGATCTGTAAATTCAGTTAACAGAGATAAAACATATTTTTGATTGAACAGTTATGAAACACTCTTTTTGTAGAAAATGCAAGTGGAGATTCGGAGCGCTAAGTGGGTAATAGTGGAAAAAGGAATGTCTTCAAATATAAACTACACAGAATCATTCGGTGAAACTTCTTTCTGATCTGTGCATTCAGCTAACAGAGTTAAACCATACTTTTGATTGAGCAGATCTGAACACTCTTTCTGTAGAAAATGCAACTGGACATTTGGAGCGCTAAGAGCGTTGTAGTGGAAAAAGGAGTATATTCAAATATAAACTACACAGAAGCATTCTGTGAAACTTCTTTCTGATCTGAGCATTCAGCTAACAGAGTTAAACCATACTTTTGATTGAGCAGTTTTGAAACACTCTGTCTGTAGAAAATGCAACTGGACATTCGTAGCGCTAAGTGGGTAATAGTGGAAAAAAGAATATGTTCAAATATAAACTACACAGAAGCATTGTATGAAACTTCTTTCTGTTCTGTGCATTCAACTAACAGAGTTGAACCTTACTTTTGATTGAGCCGTTCTGAAACACTCTTTCTGTAGAAACTGCAATTGGACATTCTGAGCGCTAGGAGGCCTATATTGGCTGAAAGAATGTCTACAAATAAAAACTACACAGAAGAATTGTGTGAAACTTCTTTCTGTTCTGTTTGTTCAACTAAAAGAGTTGAACCTTAGTTTTTATTGAGGCGTTCTGAAACACTATTTCTGTAGAAAATGCAAGTGGAGATTCGGAGCGCTAAGAGGGTAATAGTGGAAAAAGGAATGTCTCCAAATATAAACTACACAGAATCATTCTGTGAAACTTCTTTCTGATCTGTGCATTCAGCTAACAGAGTTAAACCATACTTTTGATTGAGCAGATCTGAACACTCTTTCTGTAGAAAATGCAACTGGACATTTGGAGCGATAAGAGAGTAGTAGTGGAAAAAGGAATATATTCAAATATAAACTACACAGAAGCATTCTGTGAAACTTCTTTCTGATCTGAGCATTCAGCTAACAGAGTTAAACCATACTTTTGATTGAGCAGTTTTGAAACACTCTGTCTGTAGAAAATGCAACTGGACATTCGTAGCGCTAAGTGGGTAATAGTGGAAAAAAGAATATGTTCAAATATAAACTACACAGAAGCATTGTATGAAACTTCTTTCTGTTCTGTGCATTCAACTAACAGAGTTGAACCTTACTTTTGATTGAGCCTTTCTGAAACACTCTTTCTGTAGAAACTGCAATTGGACATTCTGAGCGCTAAGAGGCCTATAATGGGAAAAATAATATCTTCAAATAAAAACTACACGGAAGCATTGTGTGAAACTTATTTCTGATATGTTCATTAAGCTAACAGAGTTAAACCATACTTTTGATTGCGTAGTTCCGAACACTCTTTCTGTAGAAAATGCAAGTGGACATTCGGAGCGCTAAGAGGGTAATAGTGGAAAAAGGAATATATTCAAATATAAACTACACAGTAGCATTCTGTGAAAATTCTTTCTGTTCTGTGCATTCAACTAACAGAGTTGAACCTTACTTTTGATTGAGCCGTTCTGAAACACTCTTTCTGTAGAAACTGCAATTGGACATTCTGAGCGCTAGGAGGCCTATATTGGGAAAAAGAATGTCTACAAATAAAAACTACACAGAAGAATTGTGTGAAACTTCTTTCTGTTCTGTTTGTTCAACTAAAAGAGTTGAACCTTAGTTTTTATTGAGGCGTTCTGAAACACTCTTTCTGTAGAAAATGCAAGTGGAGATTCGGAGCGCTAAGAGGGTAATAGTGGAAAAAGGAATGTCTCCAAATATAAACTACACAGAATCATTCTGTGAAACTTCTTTCTGATCTGTGCATTCAGCTAACAGAGTTAAACCATACTTTTGATTGAGCAGATCTGAACACTCTTTCTGTAGAAAATGCAACTGGACATTTGGAGCGCTAAGAGAGTAGTAGTGGAAAAAGGAATATATTCAAATATAAACTACACAGAAGCATTCTGTGAAACTTCTTTCTGATCTGAGCATTCAGCTAACAGAGTTAAACCATACTTTTGATTGAGCAGTTTTGAAACACTCTGTCTGTAGAAAATGCAACTGGACATTCGTAGTGCCAAGTGGGTAATAGTGGAAAAAATAATATGTTCAAATATAAACTACACAGAAGCATTGTATGAAACTTCTTTCTGTTCTGTGCATTCAAATAACAGAGTTGAACCTTACTTTTGATTGAGCCGTTCTGAAACACTCTTTCTGTAGAAACTGCAATTGGACATTCTGAGCGCTAGGAGGCCTATATTGAGAAAAAGAATGTCTACAAATAAAAACTACACAGAAGAATTGTGTGAAACTTCTTTCTGTTCTGTTTGTTCAACTAAAAGAGTTGAACCTTAGTTTTTATTGAGGCGTTCTGAAACACTCTTTCTGTAGAAAATGCAAGTGGAGATTCGGAGCGCTAAGAGGGTAATAGTGGAAAAAGGAATGTCTCCAAATATAAACTACACAGAATCATTCTGTGAAACTTCTTTCTGATCTGTGCATTCAGCTAACAGAGTTAAACCATACTTTTGATTGAGCAGATCTGAACACTCTTTCTGTAGAAAATGCAACTGGACATTTGGAGCGCTAAGAGAGTAGTAGTGGAAAAAGGAATATATTCAAATATAAACTACACAGAAGTATTCTGTGAAACTTCTTTCTGATCTGAGCATTCAGCTAACAGAGTTAAACCATACTTTTGATTGAGCAGTTTTGAAACACTCTGTCTGTAGAAAATGCAACTGGACATTCGTAGCGCTAAGTGGGTAATAGTGGAAAAAAGAATATGTTCAAATATAAACTACACAGAAGCATTGTATGAAACTTCTTTCTGTTCTGTGCATTCAACTAACAGAGTTGAACCTTACTTTTGATTGAGCCTTTCTGAAACACTCTTTCTGTAGAAAATGCAATTGGACATTCTGAGCGCTAACAGGCCTCTATTGGGTAAAATAATATCTTCAAATAAAAACTACACAGAAGCATTGTGTGAAACTTATTTCTGATATGTTCATTAAGCTAACAGAGTTAAACCATACTTTTGATTGCGCAGTTCTGAACACTCTTTCTGTAGAAAATGCAAGTGGACATTCGGAGCGCTAAGAGGGTAATAGTGGAAAAGGGAGTATATTCAAATATAAACTACACAATAGCATTCTGTGAAAATTCTTTCTGTTCTGTGCATTCAACTAACAGAGTTGAACCATACTTTTGATTGAGCTGTTCTGAAACACTCTTTCTGTAGAAACTGCAATTGGACATGCTAAGCGCTAAGAGGCCTACATTGGGAAAAAGAATATCTTCAAATAAAAACTACACAGATGCATTCTGTGAAACTTATTTCTGATCTGTAAATTCAGTTAACAGAGATAAAACATATTTTTGATTGAGCAGTTATGAAACACTCTTTTTGTAGAAAATGCAAGTGGAGATTCGGAGCGCTAAGAGGGTAATAGTGGAAAAAGGAATGTCTTCAAATATAAACTACACAGAATCATTCGGTGAAACTTCTTTCTGATCTGTGCATTCAGCTAACAGAGTTAAACCATACTTTTGATTGAGCAGATCTGAACACTCTTTCTGTAGAAAATGCAACTGGACATTTGGAGCGCTAAGAGCGTAGTAGTGGAAAAAGGAATATATTCAAATATAAACTACACAGAAGCATTCTGTGAAACTTCTTTCTGATCTGAGCATTCAGCTAACAGAGTTAAACAATACTTTTGATTGAGCAGTTTTGAAACACTCTGTCTGTAGAAAATGCAACTTGACATTCGTAGCGCTAAGTGGGTAATAGTGGAAAAAAGAATATGTTCAAATATAAACTACACAGAAGCATTGTATGAAACTTCTTTCTGTTCTGTGCTTTCAACTAACAGAGTTGAACCTTACTTTTGATTGAGCCGTTCTGAAACACTCTTTCTGTAGAAACTGCAATTGGACATTCTGAGCGCTAAGAGGCCTATATTGGGAAAAAGAATGTCTACAAATAAAAACTACACAGAAGAATTGTGTGAAACTTCTTTCTCTTCTGTTTGTTCAACTAAAAGAGTTGAACCTTAGTTTTGATTGAGCCGTTCTGAAACACTCTTTCTGTAGAAAATGCAAGTGGAGATTCGGAGCGCTAAGAGGGTAATAGTGGAAAAAGGAATGTCTCCAAATATAAACTACACAGAATCATCCTGTGAAACTTCTTTCTGATCTGTGCATTCAGCTAACAGAGTTAAACCATACTTTTGATTGAGCAGATCTGAACACTCTTTCTGTAGAAAATGCAACTGGACATTTGGGGCGCTAAGAGAGTAGTAGTGGAAAAAGAAATATATTCAAATATAAACTACACAGAAGCATTCTGTGAAACTTCTATCTGATCTGAGCATTCAGCCAACAGATTTAAACCATACTTTTGATTGAGCAGTTTTGAAACACTCTGTCTGTAGAAAATGCAACTGGACATTCTTAGCGCTAAGTGGGTAATAGTGGAAAAAAGAATATGTTCAAATATAAACTACACAGAAACATTGTATGAAACTTCTTTCTGTTCTGTGCATTCAACTAACAGAGTTGAACCTTACTTTTGATTGAGCCGTTCTGAAACACTCTTTCTGTAGAAACTGCAATTGGACATTCTGAGCACTAAGAGGCCTATATTGGGAAAAAGAATGTCTACAAATAAAAACTACACAGAAGAATTGTGTGAAACTTCTTTCTGTTCTGTTTGTTCAACTAAAAGAGTTGAACCTTAGTTTTGATTGAGCCGTTCTGAAACACTCTTTCTGTAGAAAATGCAAGTGGAGATTCGGAGCGCTAAGAGGGTAATAGTGGAAAAAGGAATGTCTCCAAATATAAACTACACAGAATCATTCGGTGAAACATCTTTCTGATCTGTGCATTCAGCTAACAGAGTTAAACCATACTTTTGATTGAGCAGATCTGAACACTCTTTCTGTAGATAATGCAACTGGACATTTGGAGCGCTAAGAGAGTAGTAGTGGAAAAAGGAATATATTCAAATATAAACTACACAGAAGCATTCTGTGAAACTTCTTTCTGATCTGAGCATTCAGCTAACAGAGTTAAACCATACTTTTGATTGAGCAGTTTTGAAACACTCTGTCTGTAGAAAATGCAACTGGACATTCGTAGCGCTAAGTGGGTAATAGTGGAAAAAAGAATATGTTCAAATATAAACTACACAGAAGCATTGTATGAAACTTCTTTCTGTTCTGTGCATTCAACTAACAGAGTTGAACCTTACTTTTGTTTGAGCCTTTCTGAAACACTCTTTCTGTAGAAAGTGCAATTGGACATTCTGAGCGCTAAGAGGCCTCTATTGGGTAAAATAATATCTTCAAATAAAAACTACACAGAAGCATTTTGTGAAACTTATTTCTGATATGTTCATTAAGCTAACAGAGTTAAACCATACTTTTGATTGCGCAGTTCTGAACACTCTTTCTGTAGAAAATGCAAGTGGACATTCGGAGCGCTAAGAGGGTAATAGTGGAAAAAGGAGTATATTCAAATATAAACTACACAATAGCATTCTGTGAAAATTCTTTCTGTTCTGTGCATTCAACTAACAGAGTTGAACCTTACTTTTGATTGAGCCGTTCTGAAACACTCTTTCTGTAGAAACTGCAATTGGACATGATAAGCGCTAAGAGGCCTACATTGGGAAAAAGAATATCTTCAAATAAAAACTACACAGATGCATTCTGTGAAACTTATTTCTGATCTGTAAATTCAGTTAACAGAGATAAAACATATTTTTGATTGAGCAGTTATGAAACACTCTTTTTGTAGAAAATGGAAGTGGAGATTCGGAGCGCTAAGAGGGTAATAGTGGAAAAAGGAATGTCTTCAAATATAAACTACACAGAATCATTCGGTGAAACTTCCTTCTGATCTGTGCATTCAGCTAACAGAGTTAAACCATACTTTTGATTGAGCAGATCTGAACACTCTTTCTGTAGAAAATGCAACTGGACATTTTGAGCGCTAAGAGCGTAGTAGTGGAAAAAGGAATATATTCAAATATAAACTACACAGAAGCATTCTGTGAAACTTCTTTCTGATCTGAGCATTCAGCTAACAGAGTTAAACCATACTTTTGATTGAGCAGTTTTGAAACACTCTGTCTGTAGAAAATGCAACTGGACATTCGTAGCGCTAAGTGGGTAATAGTGGAAAAAAGAATATGTTCAAATATAAACTACACAGAAGCATTGTATGAAACTTCTTTCTGTTCTGTGCATTCAACTAACAGAGTTGAACCTTACTTTTGATTGAGCCGTTCTGAAACACTCTTTCTGTAGAAACTGCAATTGGACATTCTGAGCGCTAGGAGGCCTATATTGGGAAAAAGAATGTCTACAAATAAAAACTACACAGAAGAATTGTGTGAAACTTCTTTCTGTTCTGTTTGTTCAACTAAAAGAATTGAACTTTAGTTTTGATTGAGCCGTTCTGAAACACTCTTTCTGTAGAAACTGCAATTGGACATTCTGAGCGCTAGGAGGCCTATATTGGGAAAAAGAATGTCTACAAATAAAAAGTACACAGAAGAATTGTGTGAAACTTCTTTCTGTTCTGTTTGTTCAACTAAAAGAGTTGAACCTTAGTTTTGATTGAGCCGTTCTGAAACAGTCTTTCTGTAGAAAATGCAAGTGGAGATTCGGAGCGCTAAGAGGGTAATAGTGGAAAAAGGAATATATTCAAATATAAACTACACAGTAGCATTCTGTGAAAATTCTTTCTGTTCTGTGCATTCAACTAACAGAGTTGAACCTTACTTTTGATTGAGCCGTTCTGAAACACTCTTTCTGTAGAAACTGCAATTGGACATGCTGAGCGCTAAGAGGCCTACATTGGGAAAATGAATATCTTCAAATAAAAACTACACAGATGCATTCTGTGAAACTTATTTCTGATCTGTAAATTCAGTTAACAGAGATAAAACATATTTTTGATTGAGCAGTTATGAAAAACTCTTTTTGTAGAAAATGCAAGTGGAGATTCGGAGCGCTAAGATGGTAATAGTGGAAAAAGGAATGTCTTCAAATATAAACTACACAGAATCATTCGGTGAAACTTCTTTCTGATCTGTGCATTCAGCTAACAGAGTTAAACCATACTTTTGATTGAGCAGATCTGAACACTCTTTCTGTAGAAAATGCAACTGGACATTTGGAGTGCTGAGAGTAGTAGTGGAAAAAGGAATATATTCAAATATAAACTACACAGAAGCATTCTGTGAAACTTCTTTCTGATCTGAGCATTCAGCTAACAGAGTTAAACCATACTTTTGATTGAGCAGTTTTGAAACACTCTGTCTGTAGAAAATTCAACTGGACATTCGTAGCGCTAAGTGGGTAATAGTGGAAAAAAGAATATGTTCAAATATAAACTACACAGAAGCATTGTATGAAACTTCTTTCTGTTCTGTGCATTCAACTAACAGAGTTGAACCTTACTTTTGATTGAGCCGTTCTGAAACACTCTTTCTGTAGAAACTGCAATTGGACATTCTGAGCGCTAGGAGGCCTATATTGGGAAAAAGAAGGTCTACAAATAAAAACTACACAGAAGAATTGTGTGAAACTTCTTTCTGTTCTGTTTGTTCAACTAAAAGAGTTGAACCTTAGTTTTGATTGAGCCGTTCTGAAACAGTCTTTCTTTAGAAAATGCAAGTGGAGATTCGGAGCGCTAAGAGGGTAATAGTGGAAAAAGGAATGTCTCCAAACATAAACTACACAGAATCATTCTGTGAAACTTCTTTCTGATCTGTGCATTCAGCTAACAGAGTTAAACCATACTTTTGATTGAGCAGATCTGAACACTCTTTCTGTAGAAAATGCAACTGGACATTTGGAGCGCTAAGAGCGTAGTAGTGGAAAAAGGAATATATTCAAATATAAACTACACAGAAACATTCTGTGAAACTTCTATCTGATCTGAGCATTCAGCCAACAGAGTTAAACCATACTTTTGATTGAGCAGTTTTGAAACACTCTGTCTGTAGAAAATGCAACTGGACATTCGTAGCACTAAGTGGGTAATAGTGGAAAAAAGAATATGTTCAAATATAAATTACACAGAAGCATTGTATGAAACTTCTTTCTGTTCTGTGCATTCAACTAACAGAGTTGAACCTTACTTTTGATTGAGCCTTTCTGAAACACTCTTTCTGTAGAAACTGCAATTGGACATTCTGAGCGCTAAGAGGCCTCTATTGGGTAAAATAATATCTTCAAATAAAAACTACACAGAAGCATTGTGTGAAACTTATTTCTGATATGTTCATTAAGCTAACAGAGTTAAACCATACTTTTGATTGCGCAGTTCTGAACACTCTTTCTGTAGAAAATGCAAGTGGACATTCGGAGCGCTAAGAGGGTAATAGTGGAAAAAGGAGTATATTCAAATATAAACTACACAATAGCATTCTGTGAAAATTCTTTCTGTTCTGTGCATTCAACTAACAGAGTTGAACCTTACTTTTGATTGAGCCGTTCTGAAACACTCTTTCTGTAGAAACTGCAATTGGACATGCTAAGCGCTAAGAGGCCTACATTGGGAAAAAGAATATCTTCAAATAAAAACCACACAGATGCATTCTGTGAAACTTATTTCTGATCTGTAAATTCAGTTAACAGAGATAAAACATATTTTTGATTGAGCAGTTATGAAACACTCTTTTTGTAGAAAACGCAAGTGGAGATTCGGAGCGCTAAGTGTGTAATAGTGGAAAAAGGAATGTCTTCAAATATAAACTACACAGAATCATTCGGTGAAACTTCTTTCTGATCTGTGCATTCAGCTAACAGAGTTGAACCATACTTTTGATTGAGCAGATCTGAACACTCTTTCTGTAGAAAATGCAACTGGACATTTGGAGCGCTAAGAGCGTAGTAGTGGAAAAAGGAATATATTCAAATATAAACTACACAGAAGCATTCTGTGAAACTTCTTTCTGATCTGAGCATTCAGCTAACAGAGTTAAACCATACTTTTGATTGAGCAGTTTTGAAACACTCTGTCTGTAGAAAATGCAACTGGACATTCGTAGCGCTAAGTGGGTAATAGTGGAAAAAAGAATATGTTCAAATATAAACTACACAGAGGCATTGTATGAAACTTCTTTCTGTTCTGTGCATTCAACTAACAGAGTTGAACCTTACTTTTGATTGAGCCGTTCTGAAACACTCTTTCTGTAGAAACTGCAATTGGACATTCTGAGCGCTAGGAGGCCTATATTGGGAAAAAGAATGTCTACAAATAAAAACTACACAGAAGAATTGTGTGAAACTTCTTTCTGTTCTGTTTGTTCAACTAAAAGAGTTGAACCTTAGTTTTGATTGAGCCGTTCTGAAACAGTCTTTCTGTAGAAAATGCAAGTGGAGATTCGGAGCGCTAAGAGGGTAATAGTGGAAAAAGGAATGTCTCCAAATATAAACTACACAGAATCATTCTGTGAAACTTCTTTCTGATCTGTGCATTCAGCTAACAGAGTTAAACCATACTTTTGATTGAGCAGATCTGAACACTCTTTCTGTAGAAAATGCAACTGGACATTTGGAGCGCTAAGAGAGTAGAAGTGGAAAAAGGAATATATTCAAATATAAACTACACAGAAGCATTCTGTGAAACTTCTTTCTGATCTGAGCATTCAGCTAACAGAGTTAAACCATACTTTTGATTGAGCAGTTTTTAAACACTCTGTCTGTAGAAAATGCAACTGGACATTCGTAGCGCTAAGTGGGTAATAGTGGAAAAAAGAATATGTTCAAATATAAACTACACAGAAGCATTGTATGAAACTTCTTTCTGTTCTGTGCATTCAACTAACAGAGTTGAAACTTACTTTTGATTGAGCCGTTCTGAAACACTCTTTCTGTAGAAACTGCAATTGGACATTCTGAGCACTAAGAGGCCTATATTGGGAAAAACAATGTCTACAAATAAAAACTACACAGAAGAATTGTGTGAAACTTCTTTCTGTTCTGTTTGCTCAACTAAAGGAGTTGAACCATAGTTTTGATTGAGCCGTTCTGAAACACTCTTTCTGTAGAAAATGCAAGTGGAGATTCGGAGCGCTATGAGGGTAATAGTGGAAAAAGGAATGTCTCCAAATATAAACTACACAGAATCATTCGGTGAAACTTCTTTCTGATCTGTGCATTCAGCTATCAGAGTTAAACCATACTTTTGATTGAGCAGATCTGAACACTCTTTCTGTAGAAAATGCAACTGGACATTTGGAGCGCTAAGAGAGTAGTAGTGGAAAAAGGAATATATTCAAATATAAACTACACAGAAGCATTCTGTGAAACTTCTTTCTGATCTGAGCATTCAGCTAACAGAGTTAAACCATACTTTTGATTGAGCAGTTTTGAAACACTCTGTCTGTAGAAAATGCAACTGGAAATTCGTAGCGCTAAGTGGGTAATAGTGGAAAAAAGAATATGTTCAAATATAAACTACACAGAAGCATTGTATGAAACTTCTTTCTGTTCTGTGCATTCAACTAACAGAGTTGAACCTTACTTTTGATTGAGCCTTTCTGAAACACTCTTTCTGTAGAAACTGCAATTGGACATTCTGAGCGCTAAGAGGCCTCTATTGGGAAAAATAATATCTTCAAATAAAAACTACACAGAAGCATTGTGTGAAACTTATTTCTGATATGTTCATTAAGCTAACAGAGTTAAACCATACTTTTGATTGCGCAGTTCTGAACACTCTTTCTGTAGAAAATGCAAGTGGACATTCGGAGCGCTAAGAGGGTAATAGTGGAAAAAATAATATATTCAAATATAAACTACACAGTAGCATTCTGTGAAAATTCTTTCTGTTCTGTGCATTCAACTAACAGAGTTGAACCTTACTTTTGATTGAGCCTTTCTGAAACACTCTTTCTGTAGAAACTGCAATTGGACATTCTGAGCGCTAAGAGGCCTCTATTGGGAAAAATAATATCTTCAAATAAAAACTACACAGAAGCATTGTGTGAAACTTATTTCTGATATGTTCATTAAGCTAACAGAGTTAAAATATACTTTTGATTGCGCAGTTCTGAACACTCTTTCTGTAGAAAATACAAGTGGACATTCGGAGCGCTAAGAGGGTAATAGTGGAAAAAGGAATATATTCAAATATAAACTACACAGTAGCATTCTGTGAAAATTCTTTCTGTTCTGTGCATTCAACTAACAGAGTTGAACCTTACATTTGATTGAGCCGTTCTGAAACACTCTTTCTGTAGAAACTGCAATTGGACATGCTAAGCGCTAAGAGGCCTACATTGGGAAAAAGAATATCTTCAAATAAAAACTACACAGATGCATTCTGTGAAACTTATTTCTGATCTGTAAATTCAGTTAACAGAGATAAAACATATTTTTGATTGAGCAGTTATGAAACACTCTTTTTGTAGAAAACGCAAGTGGAGATTCGGAGCGCTAAGAGGGTACTAGTGGAAAAAGGAATGTCTTCAAATATAAACTACACAGAATCATTCGGTGAAACTTCTTTCTGATCTGTGCATTCAGCTAACAGAGTTAAACCATACTTTTGATTGAGCAGATCTGAACACTCTTTCTGTAGAAAATGCAACTGGACCTTTGGAGCGCTAAGAGCGTAGTAGTGGAAAAAGGAATATATTCAAATATAAACTACACAGAACCATTCTCTGAAACTTCTTTCTGATCTGAGCATTCAGCTAACAGAGTTAAACCATACTTTTGATTGAGCAGTTTTGAAACACTCTGTCTGTAGAAAATGCAACTGGGCATTCGTAGCGCTAAGTGGGTAATAGTGGAAAAAAAAATATGTTCAAATATAAACTACACAGAAGCATTGTATGAAACATCTTTCTGTTCTGTGCATTCAACTAACAGAGTTGAACCTTACTTTTGATTGAGCCGTTCTGAAACACTCTTTCTGTAGAAACTGCAATTGGACATTCTGAGCGCTAGGAGGCCTATATTGGGAAAAAGAATGTCTACAAATAAAAACTACAGAGAAGAATTGTGTGAAACTTTTTTCTGTTCTGTTTGTTCAACTAAAAGAGTTGAACCTTAGTTTTGATTGAGCCGTTCTTAAACCGTCTTTCTGTAGAAAATGCAAGTGGAGATTCGGAGCGCTAAGAGGGTAATAGTGGAAAAAGGAATGTCTCCAAATATAAACTACACAGAATCATTCTGTGAAACTTCTTTCTGATCTGTGCATTCAGCTAACAGAGTTAAACCATACTTTTGATTGAGCAGATCTGAACACTCTTTCTGTAGAAAATGCAACTGGACATTTGGAGCGCTAAGAGAGTAGTAGTGGAAAAAGGAATATATTCAAATATAAACTACACAGAAGCATTCTGTGAAACTTCTTTCTGATCTGAGCATTCAGATAACAGAGTTAAACCATACTTTTGATTGAGCAGTTTTGAAACACTCTGTCTGTAGAAAATGCAACTGGACATTCGTAGCGCTAAGTGGGTAATAGTGGAAAAAAGAATATGTTCAAATATAAACTACACAGAAGCATTTTATGAAACTACTTTCTGTTCTGTGCATTCAACTAACAGAGTTGAACCTTACTTTTGATTGAGCCGTTCTGAAACACTCTTTCTGTAGAAACTGCCATTGGACATTCTGAGCGCTAAGAGGCCTATATTGGGAAAACAATGTCTAAAAATAAAAACTACACAGAAGAATTGTGTGAAACTTCTTTCTGTTCTGTTTGCTCAACTAAAAGAGTTGAACCTTAGTTTTGATTGAGCCGTTCTGAAACACTCTTTCTGTAGAAAATGCAAGTGGAGATTCGGAGCGCTATGAGGGTAATAGTGGAAAAAGGAATGTCTCCAAATATAAACTACACAGAATAATTCTGTGAAACTTCTTTCTGATCTGTGCTTTCAGCTAACAGAGTTAAACCATACTTTTGATTGAGCAGATCTGAACACTCTTTCTGTAGAAAATGCAACTGGACATTTGGAACGCTAAGAGAGTAGTAGTGGAAAAAGTAATATATTCAAATATAAACTACACAGAAGCATTCTGTGAAACTTCTTTCTGATCTGAGCATTCAGCTAACAGAGTTAAACCATACTTTTGATTGAGCAGTTTTGAAACACTCTGTCTGTAGAAAATGCAACTGGACATTCGTAGCGCTAAGTGGGTAATAGTGGAAAAAAGAATATGTTCAAATATAAACTACACAGAAGCATTGTATGAAACTTCTTTCTGTTCTGTGCATTCAACTAACAGAGTTGAACCTTACTTTTGATTGAGCCTTTCTGAAACACTCTTTCTGTAGAAACTGGAATTGGACATTCTGAGCGCTAAGAGGCCTCTATTGGGAAAAATAATATCTTCAAATAAAAACTACACAGAAGCATTGTGTGAAACTTATTTCTGATATGTTCATTAAGCTAACAGAGTTAAACCATACTTTTGATTGCGCAGTTCTGAACACTCTTTCTGTAGAAAATGCAAGTGGACATTCGGAGCGCTAAGAGGTTAATAGTGGAAAAAGGAGTATATTCAAATATAAACTACACAATAGCGTTCTGTGAAAATTCTTTCTGTTCTGTGCATTCAACTAACAGAGTTGAACCTTACTTTTGATTGAGTCGTTCTGAAACACTCTTTCTGTAGAAATTGCAATTGGACTTGCTAAGCGCTAAGAGGCCTACACTGGGAAAAAGAATATCTTCAAATAAAAACTACACAGATGCATTCTGTGAAACTTATTTCTGATCTGTAAATTCAGTTAACAGAGATAAAACATATTTTTGATTGAGCAGTTATGAAACACTCTTTCTGTAGATAATGCAAGTGGAGATTCGGAGCGCTAAGAGGGTAATAGTGGAAAAAGGAATGTCTCCAAATATAAACTACACAGAATCATTCTGTGAAACTTCTTTCTGATCTGTGCATTCAGCTAACAGAGTTAAACCATACTTTTGATTGAGCAGATCTGAACACTCTTTCTGTAGAAAATGCAACTGGACATTTGGAGCGCTAAGAGAGTAGTATTGGAAAAAGGAATATATTCAAATATAAACTACACAGAAGCATTCTGTGAAACTTCTTTCTGATCTGAGCATTCAGCTAACAGAGTTAAACCATACTTTTGATTGAGCAGTTTTGAAACACTCTGTCTGTAGAAAATGCAACTGGACATTCGTAGCGCTAAGTGGGTAATAGTGGAAAAAAGTATATGTTCAAATATAAACTACACAGAAGCATTGTATGAAACTCCTTTCTGTTCTGTGCATTCAACTAACAGAGTTGAACCTTACTTTTGATTGAGCCGTTCTGAAACACTCTTTCTGTAGAAATTGCAATTGGACATTCTGAGAGCTAAGAGGCCTATATTGGGAAATAGAATGTCTACAAATAAAAACTACACAGAAGAATTGTGTGAAACTTCTTTCTGTTCTGTTTGTTCAACTAAAAGAGTTGAACCTTAGTTTTGATTGAGCCGTTCTGAAACACTCTTTCTGTAGAAAATGCAAGTGGAGATTCGGAGCGCTAAGAGGGTAATAGTGGAAAAAGGAATGTCTCCAAATATAAACTACACAGAATCATCCTGTGAAACTTCTTTCTGATCTGTGCAATCAGTTAACAGAGTTAAACCATACTTTTGATTGAGCAGATCTGAACACTCTTTCTGTAGAAAATGCAACTGGACATTTGGGGCGCTAAGAGAGTAGTAGTGGAAAAAGGAATATATTCAAATATAAACTACACAGAAGCATTCTGTGAAACCTCTTTCTGATCTGAGCATTCAGCCAACAGAGTTAAACCATACTTTTGATTGAGCAGTTTTGAAACACTCTGTCTGTAGAAAATGCAACTGGACATTCGTAGCGCTAAGTGGGTAATAGTGGAAAAAAGAATATGTTCAAATATAAACTACACAGAAGCATTGTATGAAACTTCTTTCTGTTCTGTGCATTCAACTAACAGAGTTGAACCTTACTTTTGATTGAGCCGTTCTGAAACACTCTTTCTGTAGAAACGGCAATTGGACATTCTGAGCGCTAAGAGGCCTATATTGGGAAAAAGAATGTCTACAAATAAAAACTAGACAGAAGAATTGTGTGAAAATTCTTTCTGTTCTGTTTGTTCAACTAAAAGAGTTGAACCTTAGTTTTGATTGAGCCGTTCTGAAACACTTTTTCTGTAGAAAATGCAAGTGGAGATTCGGAGCGCTAAGAGGGTAATAGTGGAAAAAGGAATGTCTCCAAATATAAACTACACAGAATCATTCGGTGAAACTTCTTTCTGATCTGTGCATTCAACTAACAGAGTTAAACCATACTTTTGATTGAGCAGATCTGAACACTCTTTCTGTAGATAATGCAACTGGACATTTGGAGCGCTAAGAGAGTAGTAGTGGAAAAAGGAATATATTAAAATATAAACTACACAGAAGCATTCTGTGAAAGTTCTTTCTGATCTGAGCATTCAGCTAACAGAGTTAAACCATACTTTTGATTGAGCAGTTTTGAAACACTCTGTCTGTAGAAAATGCAACTGGACATTCGTAGCACTAAGTGGGTAATAGTGGAAAAAAGAATATGTTCAAATATAAACTACACAGAAGCATTGTATGAAACTTCTTTCTGTTCTGTGCATTCAACTAACAGAGTTGAACCTTACTTTTGATTGAGCCTTTCTGAAACACTATTTCTGTAGAAACTGCAATTGGACATTCTGAGCGCTAAGAGGCCTCTATTGGGTAAAATAATATCTTCAAATAAAAACTACACAGAAGCATTGTGTGAAACTTATTTCTGATATGTTCATTAAGCTAACAGAGTTAAACCATACTTTTTGTTGCGCAGTTCTGAACACTCTTTCTGTAGAAAATGCAAGTGGACATTCGGAGCGCTAAGAGGGTAATAGTGGTAAAAGGAGTATATTCAAATATAAACTACACAATAGCATTCTGTGAAAATTCTTTCTGTTCTGTGCATTCAACTAACAGAGTTGAACCTTACTTTTGATTGAGCCGTTCTGAAACACTCTTTCTGTAGAAACTGCAATTGGACATGCTAAGCGCTAAGAGGCCTTCATTGGGAAAAAGAATATCTTCAAATAAAAACTACACAGATGCATTCTGTGAAACTTATTTCTGATCTGTAAATTCAGTTAACAGAGATAAAACATATTTTTGATTGAGCAGTTATGAAACACTCTTTTTGTAGAAAACGCAAGTGGAGATTCGGAGCGCTAAGAGGGTAATAGTGGAAAAAGGAATGTCTTCAAATATAAACTACACAGAATCATTCGGTGAAACTTCCTTCTGATCTGTGCATTCAGCTAACAGAGTTAAACCATACTTTTGATTGAGCAGATCTGAACACTCTTTCTGTAGAAAATGCAACTGGACATTTTGAGCGCTAAGAGCGTAGAAGTGGAAAAAGGAATATATTCAAATATAAACTACACAGAAGCATTCTGTGAAACTTCTTTCTGATCTGAGCATTCAGCTAACAGAGTTAAACCATACTTTTGATTGAGCAGTTTTGAAACACTCTGTCTGTAGAAAATGCAACTGGACATTCGTAGCGCCAAGTGGGTAATAGTGGAAAAAAGAATATGTTCAAATATAAACTACACAGAAGCATTGTATGAAACTTCTTTCTGTTCTGTGCATTCAACTAACAGAGTTGAACCTTACTTTTGATTGAGCCGTTCTGAAACACTCTTTCTGTAGAAACTGCAATTGGACATTCTGAGCGCTAGGAGGCCTATATTGGGAAAAAGAATGTCTACAAATAAAAACTACACAGAAGAATTGTGTGAAACTTATTTCTGTTCTGTTTGTTCAAATAAAGAGTTGAACCTTAGTTTTGATTGAGCCGTTCTGAAACACTCTTTCTGTAGATAATGCAAGTGGAGATTCGGAGCGCTAAGAGGGTAATAGTGGAAAAAGGAATGTCTCCAAATATAAACTACACAGAATCATTCTGTGAAACTTCTTTCTGATCTGTGCATTCAGCTAACAGAATTAAACCATACTTTTGATTGAGCAGATCTGAACACTCTTTCTGTAGAAAATGCAACTGGACATTTGGAGCGCTAAGAGAGTAGTATTGGAAAAAGGAATATATTCAAATATAAACTACACAGAAGCATTCTGTGAAACTTCTTTCTGATCTGAGCATTCAGCTAACAGAGTTAAACCATACTTTTGATTGAGCAGTTTTGAAACACTCTGTCTGTAGAAAATGCAACTGGACATTCGTAGCGCTAAGTGGGTAATAGTGGAAAAAAGTATATGTTCAAATATAAACTACACAGAAGCATTGTATGAAACTTCTTTCTGTTCTGTGCATTCAACTAACAGAGTTGAACCTTACTTTTGATTGAGCCTTTCTGAAACACTCTTTCTGTAGAAACTGCAATTGGACATTCTGAGCGCTAAGAGGCCTATATTGGGAAAAATAATATCTTCAAATAAAAACTACACAGAAGCATTGTGTGAAACTTATTTCTGATATGTTCATTAAGCTAACAGAGTTAAACCATACTTTTGATTGCGCAGTTCTGAACACTCTTTCTGTAGAAAATGCAAGTGGACATTCCTAGCGCTAAGAGGGTAATAGTGGAAAAAGGAATATATTCAAATATAAACTACACAGTAGCATTCTGTGAAAATTCTTTCTGTTCTGTGCATTCAACTAACAGAGTTGAACCTTACTTTTGATTGAGCCGTTCTGAAACACTCTTTCTGTAGAAACTGCAATTGGACATGCTAAGCGCTAAGAGGCCTACATTGGGAAAATGAATATCTTCAAATAAAAACTACACAGATGCATTCTGTGAAACTTATTTCTGATCTGTAAATTCAGTTAACAGAGATAAAACATATTTTTGATTGAGCAGTTATGAAACACTCTTTTTGTAGAAAATGCAAGTGGAGATTCGGAGCGCTAAGAGGGTAATAGTGGAAAAAGGAATGTCTTCAAATATAAACTACACAGAATCATTCGGTGAAACTTACTTCTGATCTGTGCATTCAGCTAACAGAGTTAAACCATACTTTTGATTGAGCAGATCTGAACACTCTTTCTGTAGAAAATGCAACTGGACATTTGGAGCGCTAAGAGCGTAGTAGTGGAAAAAGGAATATATTCAAATATAAACTACACAGAAGCATTCTGTGAAACTTCTTTCTGATCTGAGCATTCAGCTAACAGAGTTAAACCATACTTTTGATTGAGCAGTTTTGAAACACTCTGTCTGTAGAAAATGCAACTGGACATTCGTAGCGCTAAGTGGGTAATAGTGGAAAAAAGAATATGTTCAAATATAAACTACACAGAAGCATTGTATGAAACTCCTTTCTGTTCTGTGCATTCAACTAACAGAGTTGAACCTTACTTTTGATTGGGCCGTTCTGAAACACTCTTTCTGTAGAAACTGCAATTGGACATTCTGAGCGCTAAGAGGCCTATATTGGGAAAAAGAATGTCTACAAATAAAAACTACACAGAAGAATTGTGTGAAACTTCTTTCTGTTCTGTTTGTTCAACTAAAAGAGTTGAACCTTAGTTTTGATTGAGCCGTTCTGAAACACTCTTTCTGTAGAAAATGCAAGTGGAGATTCGGAGCGCTAAGAGGGTAATAGTGGAAAAAGGAATGTCTCCAAATATAAACTACACAGAATCATCCTGTGAAACTTGTTTCTGATCTGTGCATTCAGCTAACAGAGTTAAACCATACTTTTGATTGAGCAGATCTGAACACTCTTTCTGTAGAAAATGCAACTGGACATTTGGGGCGCTAAGAGAGTAGTAGTGGAAAAAGGAATATATTCAAATATAAACTACACAGAAGCATTCTGTGAAACTTCTTTCTGATCTGAGCATTCAGCCAACAGAGTTAAACCATACTTTTGATTGAGCAGTTTTGAAACACTCTGTCTGTAGAAAATGCAACTGGATATTCGTAGCGCTAAGTGGGTAATAGTGGATAAAAGAATATGTTCAAATATAAACTACACAGAAGCATTGTATGAAACTTCTTTCTGTTCTGTGCTTTCAACTAACAGAGTTGAACCTTACTTTTGATTGAGAATTTCTGAAACACTCTTTCTGTAGAAACTGCAATTGGACATTCTGAGCGCTAAGAGGCCTATATTGGGAAAAAGAATGTCTACAAATAAAAACTACACAGAAGAATTGTGTGAAACTTCTTTCTGTTCTGTTTGTTCAACTAAAAGAGTTGAACCTTAGTTTTGATTGAGCCGTTCTGAAACACTCTTTCTGTAGAAAATGCAAGTGGAGATTCGGAGCGCTAAGAGGGTAATAGTGGAAAAAGGAATGTCTCCAAATATAAACTACACAGAATCATTCGGTGAAACTTCTTTCTGATCTGTGCATTCAACTAACAGATTTAAACCATACTTTTGATTGAGCAGATCTGAACACTCTTTCTGTAGAAAATGCAACTGGACATTTGGAGCGCAAAGAGCGTAGTAGTGGAAAAAGGAATATATTCAAACATAAACTACACAGGAGCATTCTGTGAAACTTCTTTCTGATCTGAGCATTCAGCTAACAGAGTTAAACCATACTTTTGATTGAGCAGTTTTGAAACACTCCGTCTGTAGAAAATGCAACTGGACATTCGTAGCGCTAAGTGGGTAATAGTGGAAAAAAGAATATGTTCAAATATAAACTACACAGAAGCATTGTATGAAACTTCTTTCTATTCTGTGCATTCAACTAACAGAGTTGAACATTACATTTGATTGAGCCGTTCAGAAACACTCTTTATGTAGAAACTGCAATTGGACATTCTGAGCGCTAGGAGGCCTATATTGTGAAAAAGAATGTCTACAACTAAAAACTACACAGAAGAATTGTGTGAAACTTCTTTCTGTTCTGTTTGTTCAACTAAAAGAGTTGAACCTTAGTTTTGATTGAGCCGTTCTGAAACACTCTTTCTGAAGAAAATGCAAGTGGAGATTCGGAGCGCTCAGAGGGTAATAGTGGAAAAAGGAATGTCTCCAAATATAAACTACACAGAATCATTCTGTGAAACTTCTTTCTGATCTGTGCATTCAGCTAACAGAGTTAAACCATACTTTTGATTGAGCAGATCTGAACACTCTTTCTGTAGAAAATGCAACTGGACATTTGGAGCGCTAAGAGCGTAGTAGTGGAAAAAATATATATTCAAATATAAACTACACAGAAGCATTCTGTGAAACTTCTTTCTGATCTGAGCATTCAGCTAACAGAGTTAAACCATACTTTTGATTGAGCAGTTTTGAAACACTCTGTCTGTAGAAAATGCAACTGGACATTCGTAGCGCTAATTGGGTAATAGTGGAAAAAAGAATATGTTCAAATATAAACTACACAGAAGCATTGTATGAAACTTCTTTCTGTTCTGTGCATTCAACTAACAGAGTTGAACCTTACTTTTGATTGAGCCGTTCTGAAACACTCTTTCTGTAGAAACTGCAATTGGACATTCTGAGCGCTAAGAGGCCTATATTGGGAAAAAGAATGTCTACAAATAAAACCTACACAGAAGAATTGTGTGAAACTTCTTTCTTTTCTGTTTGTTCAACATAAAAGTTGAACCTTAGTTTTGATTGAGCCGTTCTGAAACACTCTTTCTGTAGAAAATGCAAGTGGAGATTCGGAGCGATAAGAGGGTACTAGTGGAAAAAGGAATGTCTCCAAATATAAACTACACAGAATCATTCTGTGAAACTTCTTTCTGATCTGTGCATTCAGCTAACAGAGTTAAACCATACTTTTGATTGAGCAGATCTGAACACTCTTTCTGTAGAAAATGCAACTGGACATTTTGAGCGCTAAGAGAGTAGTAGTGGAAAAAGGAATATATTCAAATATAAACTACAGAGAAGCATTGTATGAAACTTATTTCTGTTCTGTGCATTCAAGTAACAGAGTTGAACCTTACTTTTGATTGAGCCTTTCTGAAACACTCTTTCTGTAGAAACTGCAATTGGACATTCCTAGCGCTAAGTGGGTAATAGTGGAAAAAAAATATTTTCAAATATAAACTACACAGAAGCATTGTATGAAACTTCTTTCTGTTCTGTGCATTCAACTAACAGAGTTGAACCTTACTTTTGATTGAGCCGTTCTGAAACACTGTTTCTGTAGAAACTGCAATTGGACATTCTGAGCGCTAAGAGGCCTATATTGGGAAAAAGAATGTCTACAAATAAAAACTACACAGAAGAATTGTGTGAAACTTCTTTCTGTTCTGTTTGTTCAACTAAAAGAGTTGAAACTTAGATTTGATTGAGCCGTTCTGAAACACTCTTTCTGTAGAAAATGCAAGTGGAGATTCGGAGCGCTAAGAGGGTAATAGTGGAAAAAGGAATGTCTCCAAATATAAACTACACACAATCATTCTGTGAAACTTCTTTCTGATCTGTGCATTCAGCTAACAGAGTTAAACCATACTTATGATTGAGCAGATCTGAACACTCTTTCTGTAGAAAATGCAACTGGACATTTGTAGCGCTAAGAGAGTAGTAGTGGAAAAAGGAATATATTCAAATATAAACTACACAGAAGCATTCTGTGAAACTTCTTTCTGATATGAGCATTCAGCTAACAGAGTTAAACCATACTTTTGATTGAGCAGTTTTGAAACACTCTGTCTGTAGAAAATGCAACTGGACATTCGTAGCGCTAAGTGGGTAATAGTGGAAAAAAGAATATGTTCAAATATAAACTACACAGAAGCATTGTATGAAACTTCTTTCTGTTCTGTGCATTCAACTAACAGAGTTGAACCTTACTTTTGATTGAGCCTTTCTGAAACACTCTTTCTGTAGAAACTGCAATTGGACATTCTGAGCGCTAAGTGGCCTATATTGGGAAAAATAATATCTTCAAATAAAAACTACACAGAAGCATTGTGTGAAACTTATTCCTGATATGTTCATTAAGCTAACAGAGTTAAACCATACTTTTGATTGCGCAGTTCTGAACACTCTTTCTGTAGAAAATGCAAGTGGAGATTCGGAGCGCTAAGAGGGTAATAGTGGAAAAAGGAATGTCTCCAAATATAAACTACACAGAATCATTCTGTGAAACTTCTTTCTGATCTGTGCATTCAGCTAACAGAGTTAAACCATACTTTTGATTGAGCAGATCTGAACACTCTTTCTGTAGAAAATGCAACTGGACATTTGGAGCGCTAAGAGAGTAGTAGTGGAAAAAGGAATATATTCAAATATAAACTACACAGAAGCATTCTGTGAAACTACTTTCTGATCTGAGAATTCAGCAAACAGAGTTAAACCATACTTTTGATTGAGCAGTTTTGAAACACTCTGTCTGTAGAAAATGCAACTGGACATTCGTAGCGCTAAGTGGGTAATAGTGGAAAAAAGAATATGTTCAAATATAAACTACACAGAAGCATTGTATGAAACTTCTTTCTGTTCTGTGCATTCAACTAACAGAGTTGAACCTTACTTTTGATTGAGCCGTTCTGAAACACTCTTTCTGTAGAAACTGCAATTGGACATGCTAAGCGCTAAGAGGCCTACATTGGGAAAAAGAATATCTTCAAATAAAAACTACACAGATGCATTCTGTGAAACTTATTTCTGATCTGTAAATTCAGTTAACAGAGATAAAACATATTTTTGATTGAGCAGTTATGAAACACTCTTTTTGTAGAAAATGCAAGTGGAGATTCGGAGCGCTAAGAGGGTACTAGTGGAAAAAGGAATGTCTTCAAATATAAACTATACAGAAGCATTGTATGAAACTTCTTTCTGTTCTGTGCATTCAACTAACAGAGTTGAACCTTACTTTTGATTGAGCCGTTCGGAAACACTCTTTCTGTAGAAAATGCAATTGGACATTCTGAGCGCTAGGAGGCCTATATTGGGAAAAAGAATGTCTACAAATAAAAACTACACAGAAGAATTGTGTGAAACTGCTTTCTGTTCTGTTTGTTCAACTAAAAGAGTTGAACCTTAGTTTTTATTGAGCCGTTCTGAAACACTCTTTCTGTAGAAAATGCAAGTGGAGATTCGGAGAGCTAAGAGGGTAATAGTGGAAAAAGGAATGTCTCCAAATATAAACTACACAGAATCATTCTGTGAAACTTCTTTCTGATCTGTGCATTCAGCTAACAGAGTTAAACCATACTTTTGATTGAGCAGATCTGAACACTCTTTCTGTAGAAAATGCAACTGGACGATTGGAGCGCTAAGAGCGTAGTAGTGGAAAAAGGAATATATTCAAATATAAACTACACAGAAGCATTCTGTGAAACTTCTTTCTGATATGAGCATTCAGCTAACAGAGTTAAACCATACTTTTGATTGAGCAGTTTTGAAACACTCTGTCTGTAGAAAATGCAACTGGACATTCGTAGCGCTAAGTAGGTAATAGTGGAAAAAAGAATATGTTCAAATATAAACTACACAGAAGCATTGTATGAAACTTCTTTCTGTTCTGTGCATTCAACTAACAGAGTTGAACCTTACTTTTGATTGAGCCTTTCTGAAACACTCTTTCTGTAGAAACTGCAATTGGACATTCTGAGCGCTAAGAGGCCTCTATTGGGAAAAATAATATCTTCAAATAAAAACTACACAGAAGCATTGTGTGAAACTTATTTCTGATATGTTCATTAAGCTAACAGAGTTAAACCATACTTTTGATTGCGCAGTTCTGAACACTCTTTCTGTAGAAAATGCAAGTGGACATTCAGAGCGCTAAGAGGGTAATAGTGGAAAAAGGAATATATTCAAATATAAACTACACAGTAGCATTCTGTGAAAATTCTTTCTGTTATGTGCATTCAACTAACAGAGTTGAACCTTACTTTTGATTGAGCCGTTCTGAAACACTCTTTCTGTAGAAACTGCAATTGGACATGCTAAGCGCTTAGAGGCCTACATTGGGAAAAAGAATATCTTCAAATAAAAACTACACAGATGCATTCTGTGAAACTTATTTCTGATCTGTAAAATCAGTTAACAGAGATAAAACATATTTTTGATTGAGCAGTTATGAAACACTCTTTTTGTAGAAAATGCAAGTGGAGATTCGGAGCGCTAAGACGGTAATAGTGGAAAAAGGAATGTCTTCAAATATAAACTACACAGAATCATTCGGTGAAACTTCTTTCTGATCTGTGCATTCAGCTAACAGAGTTAAACCATACTTTTGATTGAGCAGATCTGAACACTCTTTCTGTAGAAAATGCAACTGGACATTTGGAGCGCAAAGAGCGTAGTAGTGGAAAAAGGAATATATTCAAACATAAACTACACAGGAGCATTCTGTGAAACTTCTTTCTGATCTGAGCATTCAGCTAACAGAGTTAAACCATACTTTTGATTGAGCAGTTTTGAAACACTCCGTCTGTAGAAAATGCAACTGGACATTCGTAGCGCTAAGTGGGTAATAGTGGAAAAAAGAATATGTTCAAATATAAACTACACAGAAGCATTGTATGAAACTTCTTTCTATTCTGTGCATTCAACTAACAGAGTTGAACATTACATTTGATTGAGCCGTTCAGAAACACTCTTTATGTAGAAACTGCAATTGGACATTCTGAGCGCTAGGAGGCCTATATTGTGAAAAAGAATGTCTACAACTAAAAACTACACAGAAGAATTGTGTGAAACTTCTTTCTGTTCTGTTTGTTCAACTAAAAGAGTTGAACCTTAGTTTTGATTGAGCCGTTCTGAAACACTCTTTCTGTAGAAAATGCAAGTGGAGATTCGGAGCGCTCAGAGGGTAATAGTGGAAAAAGGAATGTCTCCAAATATAAACTACACAGAATCATTCTGTGAAACTTCTTTCTGATCTGTGCATTCAGCTAACAGAGTTAAACCATACTTTTGATTGAGCAGATCTGAACACTCTTTCTGTAGAAAATGCAACTGGACATTTGGAGCGCTAAGAGCGTAGTAGTGGAAAAAAAATATATTCAAATATAAACTACACAGAAGCATTCTGTGAAACTTCTTTCTGATCTGAGCATTCAGCTAACAGAGTTAAACCATACTTTTGATTGAGCAGTTTTGAAACACTCTGTCTGTAGAAAATGCAACTGGACATTCGTAGGGCTAAGTGGGTAATAGTGGAAAAAAGAATATGTTCAAATATAAACTACACAGAAGCATTGTATGAAACTTCTTTCTGTTCTGTGCATTCAACTAACAGAGTTGAACCTTACTTTTGATTGAGCCTTTCTGAAACACTCTTTCTGTAGAAACTGCAGTTGTACATTCTGAGCGCTAAGAGGCCTCTATTGGGAAAAATAATATCTTCAAATAAAAACTACACAGAAGCATTGTGTGAAACTTATTTCTGATATGTTCATTAAGCTAACCGAGTTAAACCATACTTTTGATTGCGCATTTCTGAACACTCTTTCTGTAGAAAATGCAAGTGGACATTCGGAGCGCTAAGTGGGTAATAGTGGAAAAAGGAATATATTCAAATATAAACTACACAGTAGCATTCTGTGAAAATTCTTTCTGTTCTGTGCATTCAACTAACAGATTTGAACCTTACTTTTGATTGAGCCGTTCTGAAACACTCTTTCTGTAGAAACTGCAATTGGACATGCTAAGCGCTAAGAGGCCTACATTGGGAAAAAGAATATCTTCAAATAAAAACTACACAGATGCATTCTGTGAAACATATTTCTGATCTGTAAATTCAGTTAACAGAGATAAAACATATTTTTGATTGAGCAGTTATGAAACACTCTTTTTGTAGAAAATGCAAGTGGAGATTCGGAGCGCTAAGAGGGTATTAGTGGAAAAAGGAATGTCTCCAAATATAAACTACACAGAATCATTCTGTGAAACTTCTTTCTGATCTGTGCATTCAGCTAACAGAGTTAAAACATACTTTTGATTGAGCAGATCTGAACACTCTTTCTGTAGAAAATGCAACTGGACATTTGGAGCGCTAAGAGCGTAGTAGTGGAAAAAGGAATATATTCAAATATAAACTACATAGAAGCATTCTGTGAAACTTCTTTCTGATCTGAGCATTCAGCTAACAGAGTTAAACCATACTTTTGATTGAGCAGTTTTGAAACACTCTGTCTGTAGAAAATGCAACTGGACATTCGTAGCGCTAAGTGGGTAATAGTGGAAAAAAGAATATGTTCAAATATAAACTACACAGAAGCATTGTATGAAACTTCTTTCTGTTCTGTGCATTCAACTATCAGAGTTGAACCTTACTTTTGATTGAGCCGTTCTGAAACACTCTTTCTGTAGAAACTGCAATTGGACATTCTGAGCTCTAAGAGGCCTATATTGGGAAAAAGAATGTCTACAAATAAAAACTACACAGAAGAATTGTGTGAAACTTCTTTCTGTTCTGTTTGTTCAACTAAAGAGTTGAACCTTAGTTTTGATTGAGCTGTTCTGAAACACTCTTTCTGTAGAAAATGCAAGTGGAGATTCGGAGCGCTAAGAGGGTAATAGTGGAAAAAGGAATGTCTCCAAATATAAACTACACAGAATCATTCTGTGAAACTTCTTTCTGATCTGTGCATTCAGCTAACAGAGTTAAACCATACTTTTGATTGAGCAGATCTGAACTCTCTTTCTGTAGAAAATGCAACTGGACATTTGGAGCGCTAAGAGAGTAGTAGTGGAAAAAGGAATATATTCAAATATAAACTACACAGAAGCATTCTGTGAAACTTCTTTCTGATCTGCGCATTCAGCTAACAGAGTTAAACCATACTTTTGATTGAGTAGATTTGAAACACTCTGTCTGTAGAAAATGCAACTGGACATTCGTAGCGCTAAGTGGGTAATAGTGGAAAAAAGAATATGTTCAAATATAAACTACACAGAAGCATTGTATGAAACTTCTTTCTGTTCTGTGCATTCAACTAACAGAGTTGAACCTTACTTTTGATTGAGCCTTTCTGAAACACTCTTTCTGTAGAAACAGCAATTGGACATTCTGAGCGCTAAGAGGCCTATATTGGGAAAATTAATATCTTCGAATAAAAACTACACAGAAGCATTGTGTGAAACTTATTTCTGATACGTTCATTAAGCTAACAGAGTTAAACCATACTTTTGATTGCGCAGTTCTGAACACTCTTTCTGTAGAAAATGCAAGTGGAGATTCGGAGCGCTAAGAGGGTAATAGTGGAAAAAGGAATATATTCAAATATAAACTACACAGTAGCATTCTGTGAAAATTCTTTCTGTTCTGTGCATTCAACTAACAGAGTTGAACCTTACTTTTGATTGAGCCGTTCTGAAACACTCTTTCTGTAGAAACTGCAATTGGACATGCTAAGCGCTAAGAGGCCTACATTGGGAAAAAGAATATCTTCAAATAAAAACTACACAGATGCATTCTGTGAAACTTATTTCTCATCTGTAAATTCAGTTAACAGAGATAAAACATATTTTTGATTGAGCAGTTATGAAACACTCTTTTTGTAGAAAATGCAAGTGGAGATTCGGAGCGCTAAGAGGGTAATAGTGGAAAAAGGAATGTCTTCAAATATAAACTACACAGAATCATTCGGTGAAACTTCTTTCTGATCTGTGCATTCAGCTAACAGAGTTAAACCATACTTTTGATTGAGCAGATCTGAACACTCTTTCTGTAGAAAATGCAACTGGACATTTGGAGCGCTAAGAGCGTAGTAGTGGAAAAAGGAATATATTCAAATATAAACTACACAGAAGCATTCTGTGAAACTTCTTTCTGATCTGAGCATTCAGCTAACAGAGTTAAACCATACTTTTGATTGAGCAGTTTTGAAACACTCTGTCTGTAGAAAATGCAACTGGACATTCGTAGCGCTAAGTGGGTAATAGTGGAAAAAAGAATATGTTCAAATATAAACTACACAGAAGCATTGTATGATACTTCTTTCTGTTCTGTGCATTCAACTAACAGAGTTGAACCTTACTTTTGATTGAGCCGTTCTGAAACACTCTTTCTGTAGAAACTGCAATTGGACATTCTGAGCGCTAGGAGGTCTATATTGGGAAAAAGAATGTCTACAAATAAAAACTACACAGAAGAATTGTGTGAAAATTCTTTCTGTTCTGTTTGTTCAACTAAAAGATTTGAACCTTAGTTTTGATTGAGCCGTTCTGAAACACTCTTTCTGTAGAAAATGGAAGTGGAGATTCGGAGCGCTAAGAGGGTAATAGTGGAAAAAGCAATGTCTCCAAATATAAACTACACAGAATCATTCTGTGAAACTTCTTTCTGATCTGTGCATTCAGCTAACAGAGTTAAACCATACTTTTGATTGAGCAGATCTGAACACTCTTTCTGTAGAAAATGCAACTGGACATTTGGAGCGCTAAGAGAGTAGTAGTGGAAAAAGGAATATATTCAAATATAAACTACACAGAAGCATTCTGTGAAACTTCTTTCTGATCTGAGCATTCAGCTAACAGAGTTAAACCATACTTTTGATTGAGCAGTTTTGAAACACTCTGTCTGTAGAAAATGCAACTGGACATTCGTAGCGCTAAGTGGGTAATAGTGGAAAAAAGAATATGTTCAAATATAAACTACACAGAAGCATTGTATGAAACTTCTTTCTGTTCTGTGCATTCAACTAACAGAGTTGAACCTTACTTTTGATTGAGCCTTTCTGAAACACTCTTTCTGTAGAAACTGCAATTGGACATTCTGAGCGCTAAGAGGCATATATTGGGAAAAATAATATCTTCAAATTAAAACTACACAGAAGCATTGTGTGAAACTTATTTCTGATATGTTCATTAAGCTAACAGAGTTAAACCATACTTTTGATTGCGCAGTTCTGAACACTCTTTCTGTAGAAAATGCAAGTGGACATTCGGAGCGCTAAGAGGGTAATAGTGGAAAAAGGAATATATTCAAATATAAACTACACAGTAGCATTCTGTGAAAATTCTTTCTGTTCTGTGCATTCAACTGACAGACTTGAACCCTACTTTTGATTGAGCCGTTCTGAAAAACTCTTTCTGTAGAAACTGCAATTGGACATGCTAAGCGCTAAGAGGCCTACATTGGGAAAAAGAATATCTTCAAATAAAAACTACACAGATGCATTCTGTGAAACTTATTTCTGATCTGTAAATTCAGTTAACAGAGATAAAACATATTTTTGATTGAGCAGTTATGAAACACTCTTTTTGTAGAAAATGCAAGTGGAGATTCGGAGCGCTAAGAGGGTAATAGTGGAAAAAGGAATGTCTTCAAATATAAACTACACAGAATCATTCGGTGAAACTTCTTTCTGATCTGTGCATTCAGCTAACAGAGTTAAACCATATTTTTGATTGAGCAGATCTGAACACTCTTTTTGTAGAAAATGCAACTGGACATTTTGAGCACTAAGAGTGTAGTAGTGGAAAAAGGAATATATTCAAATATAAACTACACAGAAGCATTCTGTGAAACTTCTTTCTGATCTGAGCATTCAGATAACAGAGTTAAACCATACTTTTGATTGAGTAGTTTTGAAACACTCTGTCTGTAGAAAATGCAACTGGACATTCGTAGCGCTAAGTGGGTAATAGTGGAAAAAAGAATATGATCAAATATAAACTACACAGAAGCATTGTATGAAACTTCTTTCTGTTCTGTGCATTCAACTAACAGAGTTGAACCTTACTTTTGATTGAACCGTTCTGAAACACTCTTTGTGTAGAAACTGCAATTGGACATTCTGAGCGCTAAGAGGCCTATATTGGGAAAAAGAATGTCTACAAATAAAAACTACACAGAAGAATTGTGTGAAACTTCTTTCTGTTCTGTTTGTTCAACTAAAAGAGTTGAACCTTAGTTTTGATTGAGCCGTTCTGAAACACTCTTTCTGTAGAAAATGCAAGTGGAGATTCAGAGCCCTAAGTGTTTAATAGTGGAAAAAGGAATGTCTCCAAATATAAACTACACAGAATCATTCTGTGAAACATTTTTCTGATCTGTGCATTCAGCTAACAGAATTAAACCATACTTTTGATTGAGCAGATCTGAACACTCTTTCTGTAGAAAATGCAACTGGACATTTGGAGCGCTAAGAGAGTAGTAGTGGAAAAAGGAATATATTCAAATATAAACTACACAGAAGCATTCTGTGAAACTTCTTTCTGATCTGAGCATTCAGCTAACAGAGTTAAACCATACTTTTGATTGAGCAGTTTTGAAACACTCTGTCTGTAGAAAATGCAACTGGACATTCGTAGCGCTAAGTGGGTAATAGTGGAAAAAAGAATATGTTCAAATATAAACTACACAGAAGCATTGTATGAAACTTCTTTCTGTTCTGTGCATTCAACTAACAGAGTTGAACCTTACTTTTGATTGAGCCTTTCTGAAACACTGTTTCTGTAGAAACTGCAATTGGACATTCTGAGCGCTAAGAGGCCTCTATTGGGAAAAATAATATCTTCAAATAAAAACTACACAGAAGCATTGTGTGAAACTTATTTCTGATATGTTCATTAAGCTAACAGAGTTAAACCATACTTTTGATTGCGCAGTTCTGAACACTCTTTCTGTAGAAAATGCAAGTGGACATTCGGAGCGCTAAGAGGGTAATAGTGGAAAAAGGAATATATTCAAATATAAACTACACAGTAGCATTCTGTGAAAATTGTTTCTGTTCTGTTTGTTCAACTAAAATAGTTGAACCTTATTTTTGATTGAGCCGTTCTGAAACACTCTTTCTGTAGAAAATGCAAGTGGAGATTCGGAGCGCTAAGAGGGTAATAGTGGAAAAAGGAATGTCTCCAAATATAAACTACACAGAATCATTTTGTGAAACTTGTTTCTGATCTGTGCATTCAGCTAACAGATTTAAACCATACTTTTGATTGAGCAGATCTGAACACTCTTTCTGTAGAAAATGCAACTGGACATTTGGAGCGCTAAGAGAGTAGTAGTGGAAAAAGGAATATATTCAAATATAAACTACACAGAAGCATTCTGTTAAACTTCTTTCTGATCTGAGCATTCAGCTAACAGAGTTAAACCATACTTTTGATTGAGCAGTTTTGAAACACTCTGTCTGTAGAAAATGCAACTGGACATTCGTAGCGCTAAGTGGGTAATAGTGGAAAAAAGAATATGTTCAAATATAAACTACACAGAAGCATTGTATGAAACTTCTTTCTGTTCTGTGCATTCAACTAACAGAGTTGAACCTAACATTTGATTGAGCCGTTCTGAAACACTCTTTCTGTAGAAACTGCAATTGGACATTCTGAGCGCTAAGAGGCCTCTATTGGGAAAAATAATATCTTCAAATAAAAACTACACAGAAGCATTGTGTGAAACTTATTCCTGATATGTTCATTAAGCTAACAGAGTTAAACCGTACTTTTGATTGCGCAGTTCTGAACACTCTTTCTGTAGAAAATGCAAGTGGACTTTCGGAGCGCTAAGAGGGTAATAGTGGAAAAAGGAATATATTCATATATAAACTACACAGTAGCATTCTGTGAAAATCCTTTCTGTTCTGTGCATTCAACTAACAGAGTTGAACCTTACTTTTGATTGAGCCGTTCTGAAACACTCTTTCTGTAGAAACTGCAATTGGACATGCTAAGCGCTAAGAGGCCTATATTGGGAAAAAGAATATCTTCAAATAAAAACTACACAGATGCATTCTGTGAAACTTATTTCTGATCTGTAAATTCAGTTAACAGAGATAAAACATATTTTTGATTGAGCAGTTATGAAACACTCTTTTTGTAGAAAATGCAAGTGGAGATTCGGAGCGCTAAGAGGGTAATAGTGGAAAAAGGAATGTCTTCAAATATAAACTACACAGAATCAATCGGTGAAACTTCTTTCTGATCTGTGCATTCAGCTAACAGATTTAAACCATACTTTTGATTGAGCTGATCTGAACACTCTTTCTGTAGAAAATGCAACTGGACATTTGGAGCGCTAAGAGCGTAGTAGTGGAAAAAGGAATATATTCAAATATAAACTACACAGAAGCATTCTCTGAAACTTCTTTCTGATCTGAGCATTCAGCTAACAGAGTTAAACCATACTTTTGATTGAGCAGATTTGAAACACTCTGTCTGTAGAAAATGCAACTGGACATTCGTAGCACTAAGTGGGTAATAGTGGAAAAAAGAATATGTTCAAATATAAACTACACAGAAGCATTGTATGAAACTTCTTTCTGTTCTGTGCATTCAACTAACAGAGTTGAACCTTACTTTTGATTGAGCCGTTCTGAAACACTCTTTCTGTAGAAACTGCAATTGGACATTCTGAGCGCTAAGAGGCCTATATAGGGAAAAAGAAAGTCTACAAATAAAAACTACACAGAAGAATTTTGTGAAACTTCTTTCCGTTCTGTTTGTTCAACTAAAAGAGTTGAACCTTAGTTTTGATTGAGCCGTTCTGAAACACTCTTTCTGTAGAAAATGCAAGTGGAGATTCGGAGCGCTAAGAGGCCTATATTGGGAAAAATAATATCTTCAAATAAAAACTACACAGAAGCATTGTGTGAAACTTATTTCTGATATGTTCATTAAGCTAACAGTGTTAAACCATACTTTTGATTGCGCAGTTCTGAACACTCTTTCTGTAGAAAATGCAAGTGGACATTCGGAGCGCTAAGAGGGTAATAGTGGAAAAAGGAATATATTCAAATATAAACTACACAGTAGCATTCTGTGAAAATACTTTCTGTTCTGTGCATTCAACTAACAGAGTTGAACCTTACTTTTGAT
This sequence comes from Symphalangus syndactylus, assembly GCF_028878055.3. Classification (NCBI taxonomy): domain Eukaryota; kingdom Metazoa; phylum Chordata; class Mammalia; order Primates; family Hylobatidae; genus Symphalangus; species Symphalangus syndactylus. The sequence goes on along the minus strand of NC_072445.2, from coordinate 3,137,131 downwards.
TGAGCCGTTCTGAAACACTCTTTCTGTAGAAACTGCAATTGGACATGCTAAGCGCTAAGAGGCCTACATTGGGAAAAAGAATATCTTCAAAGAAAAACTACACAGATGCATTCTGTGAAACTTATTTCTGATCTGTAAATTCAGTTAACAGAGATAAAACATATTTTTTATTGAGCAGTTATGAAACACTCTTTTTGTAGAAAATGCAAGTGGAGATTCGGAGCGCTAAGAGGGTAATAGTGGAAAAAGGAATGTCTCCAAATATAAAGTACACAGAATCATTCTGTGAAACTTCTTTCTGATCTGTGCATTCAGCTAACAGAGTTAAAAAATACTTTTGATTGAGCAGATCTGAACACTCTTTCTGTCGAAAATGCAACTGGACATTTGGAGCGCTAAGAGCGTAGTAGTGGAAAAAGGAATATATTCAAATATAAACTACACAGAAGCATTCTGTGAAACTTCTTTCTGATCTGAGCATTCAGCTAACAGAGTTAAACCATACTTTTGATTGAGCAGTTTTGAAACACTCTGTCTGTAGAATATGCAACTGGACATTCGTAGCGCTAAGTGGGTAATAGTGGAAAAAAGAATATGTTCAAATATAAACTACACAGAAGCATTGTATGAAACTTCTTTCTGTTCTGTGCATTCAACTAACAGAGTTGAACCTTACTTTTGATTGAGCCGTTCTTAAACACTCTTTCTGTAGAAACTGCAATTGGACATTCTGAGCGCTCAGAGGCCTATATTGGGAAAAAGAATGTCTACAAATAAAAACTACACAGAAGAATTGTGTGAAACTTCTTTCTGTTCTGTTTGTTCAACTAAAAGAGTTGAACCTTAGTTTTGATTGAGCCGTTCTGAAACACTGTTTCTGTAGAAAATGCAAGTGGAGATTCGGAGCGCGAAGAGGGTAATAGTGGAACAAGGAATGTCTCCAAATATAAACTACACAGAATCATTCTGTGAAACTTCTTTCTGATCTGTGCATTCAGCTAACAGAATTAAACCATACTTTTGATTGAGCAGATCTGAACACTCTTTCTGTAGAAAATGCAACTGGACATTTGGAGCGCTAAGAGAGTAGTAGTGGAAAAACGAATATATTCAAATATAAACTACACAGAAGCATTCTGTGAAACTTCTTTCTGATCTGAGCATTCAGCTAACAGAATTAAACCATAATTTTGACTGAGCAGTTTTGAAACACTCTGTCTGTAGAAAATGCAACTGGACATTCGTAGCGCTAAGTGGGTAATAGTGGAAAAAAGAATATGTTCAAATATAAACTACACAAAAGCATTGTATGAAATTTCTTTCTGTTCTGTGCATTCAACTAACAGAGTTGAACCTTAATTTGATTGAGCCTTTCTGAAACACTCTTTCTGTAGAAACTGGAATTGGACATTCTGAGCGCTAAGAGGCCTCTATTGGGAAAAATAATATCTTCAAATAAAAACTACACAGAAGCATTGTGTGAAACTTATTTCTGATATGTTCATTAAGCTAACAGAGTTAAACCATACTTTTGATTGAGCAGTTTTGAAACACTCTGTCTGTAGAAAATGCAACTGGACATTCGTAGCGCTAAGTGGTAATAGTGGAAAAAAGAATATGTTCAAATAGAAACTACACAGAAGCATTGTATGAAACTCCTTTCTGTTCTGTGCATTCAACTAACAGAGTTGAACCTTACTTTTAATTGAGCCGTTCTGAAACTCTCTTTCTGTAGAAACTGCAATTGGACATTCTGAGCGCTAAGAGGCCTATATTGGGAAAAAGAATGTCTACAAATAAAAACTACACAGAAGAATTGTGTGAAACTTCTTTCTGTTCTGTTTGTTCAACTAAAAGAGTTGAACCTTAGTTTTGATTGAGCCGTTCTGAAACACTCTTTCTGTAGAAAATGCAAGTGGAGATTCGGAGCGCTAAGAGGGTAATAGTGGAAAAAGGAATATCTCCAAATATAAACTACACAGAATCATTCTGTGAAACTTCTTTCTGATCTGTGCATTCAGCTAACAGAGTTAAACCATACTTTTGATTGAGCAGATCTGAACACTCTTTCTGTAGAAAATGCAACTGGACATTTGGAGCGCTAAAAGAGTAGTAGTGGAAAAAGGAATATATTCAAATATAAACTACACAGAAGCATTCTGTGAAACTTCTTTCTGATCTGAGCATTCAGCTAACAGAGTTAAACCATAATTTTGATTGAGCAGTTTTGAAACACTCTGTGTGTAGAAAATGCAACTGGACATTCGTAGCGCTAAGTGGGTAATAGTGGAAAAAAGAATATGTTCAAATATAAACTACACAGAAGCATTGTATGAAATTTCTTTCTGTTCTGTGCATTCAACTAACAGAGTTGAACCTTACTTTTGATTGAGCCTTTCTGAAACACTCTTTCTGTAGAAACTGCAATTGGACATTCTGAGCGCTAAGAGGCCTATATTGGGAAAAATAATATCTTCAAAAAAAACTACACAGAAGCATTGTGTGAAACTTATTTCTGATATGTTCATTAAGCTAACAGAGTTAAACCATACTTTTGATTGCGCAGTTCTGAACACTCTTTCTGTAGAAAATGCAAGTGGACATTCGGAGCGCTAAGAAGGTAATAGTGGAAAAAGGAATATATTCAAATATAAACTACACAGTAGCATTCTGTGAAAATTCTTTCTGTTCTGTGCATTCAACTAACAGAGTTGAACCTTACTTTTGATTGAGCCGTTCTGAAACACTCTTTCTGTAGAAACTGCAATTGGACATGCTAAGCGCTAAGAGGCCTACATTGGGAAAAATAATATCTTCAAATAAAAACTACACAGATGCATTCTGTGAAACTTATTTCTGATCTGTAAATTCAGTTAACAGAGATAAAACATATTTTTAATTGAGCAGTTATGAAACACTCTTTTTGTAGAAAATGCAAGTGGAGATTCGGAGCGCTAAGAGGGTAATAGTGGAAAAAGGAATGTCTCCAAATATAAAATACACAGAATCATTCTGTGAAACTTCTTTCTGATCTGTGCATTCAGCTAACAGAGTTAAACCATACTTTTGATTGAGCAGATCTGAACACTCTTTCTGTATAAAATGCAACTGGACATTTGGAGCGCTAAGAGAGTAGAAGTGGAAAAAGGAATATATTCAAATATAAACTACACAGAAGCATTCTGTGAAACTTCTTTCTGATCTGAGCATTCACCTAACAGAGTTAAACCATACTTTTGATTGAGCAGTTTTGAAACACTCTGTCTGTAGGAAATGCAATTGGACATTCGTAGCGCTAAGTGGGTAATAGTGGAAAAAAGAATATGTTCAAATATAAACTACACAGAAGCATTGTATGAAACTACTTTCTGTTCTGTGCATTCAACTAACAGAGTTGAACCTGACTTTTGATTGAGCCTTTCTGAAACACTCTTTCTGTAGAAACTGCAATTGGACATTCTGAGCGCTAAGAGGCCTCTATTGGGAAAAATAATATCTTCAAATAAAAATTACACAGAAGCATTGTGTGAAACTTATTTCTGATATGTTCATTAAGCTAACAGAGTTAAACCATACTTTTGATTGCGCAGTTCTGAACACTCTTTCTGTAGAAAATGCAAGTGGACATTCGGAGCGCTAAGAGGGTAATAGTGGAAAAAGGAATATATTCAAATATAAACTACACAGTAGCATTCTGTGAAAATTCTTTCTGTTCTGTGCATTCAACTAACAGAGTTGAACCTTACTTTTGATTGAGCCGTTCTGAAACACTCTTTCTGTAGAAACTGCAATTGGACATGCTAAGTGCTAAGAGGCCTACATTGGGAAAAAGAATATCTTCAAATAAAAACTACACAGATGCATTCTGAGAAACTTATTTCTGATCTGTAAATTCAGTTAACAGAGATAAAACATATTTTTGATTGAGCAGTTATGAAACAATCTTTTTGTAGAAAATGCAAGTGGAGATTCGGAGCGCTAAGATGGTAATAGTGGAAAAAGGAATGTCTTCAAATATAAACTACACAGAATCATTCGGTGAAACTTCTTTCTGATCTGTGCATTCAGCTAACAGAGTTAAACCATACTTTTGATTGAGCAGATCTGAACACTCTTTCTGTAGAAAATGCAACTGGACATTTGGAGCGCTAAGAGCGTAGTAGTGGAAAAAAGAATATATTCAAATATAAACTACACAGAAGCATTCTGTGAAACTTCTTTCTGATCTGAGCATTCAGCTAACAGAGTTAAACCATACTTTTGATTGAGCAGTTTTGAAACACTCTGTCTGTAGAAAATGCAACTGGACATTCGTAGCGCTAAGTGGGTAATAGTGGAAAAAAGAATATGTTCAAATAGAAACTACACAGAAGCATTGTATGAAACTCCTTTCTGTTCTGTGCATTCAACTAACAGAGTTGAACCTTACTTTTGATTGAGCCGTTCTGAAACTCTCTTTCTGTAGAAACTGCAATTGGACATTCTGAGCGCTAAGAGGCCTATATTGGGAAAAAGAATGTCTACAAATAAAAACTACACAGAAGAATTGTGTGAAACTTCTTTCTGTTCTGTTTGTTCAACTAAAAGAGTTGAACCTTAGTTTTGATTGAGCCGTTCTGAAACACTCTTTCTGTAGAAAATGCAAGTGGAGATTCGGAGCGCTAAGAGGGTAATAGTGGAAAAAGGAATGTCTCCAAATATAAACTACACAGAATCATTCTGTGAAACTTCTTTCTGATCTGTGCATTCAGCTAACAGAGTTAAACCATACTTTTGATTGAGCAGATCTGAACACTCTTTCTGTATAAAATGCAACTGGACATTTGGAGCGCTAAGAGAGTAGAAGTGGAAAAAGGAATATATTCAAATATAAACTACACAGAAGCATTCTGTGAAACTTCTTTCTGATCTGAGCATTCAGCTAACAGAGTTAAACCATACTTTTGATTGAGCAGTTTTGAAACACTCTGTCTGTAGAAAATGCAACTGGACATTCGTAGCGCTAAGTGGGTAATAGTGGAAAAAACAATATGTTCAAATATAAACTACACAGAAGCATTGTATGAAACATCTTTCTGTTCTGTGCATTCAACTAACAGAGTTGAACCTGACTTTTGATTGAGCCTTTCTGAAACACTCTTTCTGTAGAAACTGCAATTGGACATTCTGAGCGCTAAGAGGCCTATATTGGGAAAAATAATATCTTCAAAAAAAACTACACAGAAGCATTGTGTGAAAATTATTTCTGATATGTTCATTAAGCTAACAGAGTTAAACCATACTTTTGATTGCGCAGTTCTGAACACTCTTTCTGTAGAAAATGCAAGTGGACATTCGGAGCGCTAAGAGGGTAATAGTGGAAAAAGGAATATATTCAAATATAAACTACACAGTAGCATTCTGTGAAAATTCTTTCTGTTCTGTGCATTCAACTAACAGAGTTGAACCTTACTTTTGATTGAGCCGTTCTGAAACACTCTTTCTGTAGAAACTGCAATTGGACATGCTAAGCGCTAAGAGGCCTACATTGGGAAAAAGAATATCTTCAAATAAAAACTACACAGATGCATTCTGTGAAACTTATTTCTGATCTGTAAATTCAGTTAACAGAGATAAAACATATTTTTAATTGAGCAGTTATGAAACACTCTTTTTGTAGAAAATGCAAGTGGAGATTCGGAGCGCTAAGAGGGTAATAGTGGAAAAAGGAATGTCTCCAAATATAAACTACACAGAATCATTCTGTGAAACTTCTTTCTGATCTGTGCATTCAGCTAACAGAGTTAAACCATACTTTTGATTGAGCAGATCTGAACACTCTTTCTGTTGAAAATGCAACTGGACATTTGGAGCGCTAAGAGATTAGTAGTGGAAAAAGGAATATATTCAAATATAAACTACACAGAAGCATTCTGTGAAACTTCTTTCTGATCTGAGCATTCAGCTAACAGAGTTAAACCATACTTTTGATTGAGCAGTTTTGAAACACTCTGTCTGTAGAAAATGCAACTGGACATTCGTAGCGCTAAGTGGGTAATAGTGGAAAAAAGAATATGTTCAAATATAAACTACACAGAAGCATTGTATGAAACTTCTTTCTGTTCTGTGCATTCAACTAACAGAGTTGAACCTTACTTTTGATTGAGCCGTTCTGAAACACTCTTTCTCTAGAAACTGCAATTGGACATTCTGAGCGCTAGGAGGCCTATATTGGGAAAAAGAATGTCTACTAATAAAAACTACACAGAAGAATTGTGTGAAACTTCTTTCTGTTCTGTTTGTTCAACTAAAAGAGTTGAACCTTAGTTTTGATTGAGCCGTTCTGAATCACTCTTTCTGTAGAAAATGCAAGTGGAGATTCGGAGCGCTAAGAGGGTAATAGTGGAAAAAGGAATGTCTCCAAATATAAACTACACAGAATCATTCTGTGAAACTTCTTTCTTATCTGTGCATTCAGCTAACAGATTTAAACCATATTTTTGATTGAGCAGATCTGAACACTCTTTCTGTAGAAAATGCAACTGGACATTTGGAGCGCTAAGAGCGTAGTAGTGGAAAAAGGAATATATTCAAATATAAACTACACAGAAGCATTCTGTGAAACTTCTTTCTGATCTGAGCATTCAGCTAACAGAGTTTAACCATACTTTTGATTGAGCAGTTTTGAAACACACTGTCTGTAGAAAATGCAACTGGACATTCGTAGCGCTAAGTGGGTAATAGTGGAAAAAAGAATATGTTCAAATAGAAACTACACAGAAGCATTGTATGAAACTTCTTTCTGTTCTGTGCATTCAACTAACAGAGTTGAACCTTACTTTTGATTGAGCCTTTCTGAAACACTCTTTCTGTAGAAACTGCAATTGGACATTCTGAGCGCTAAGAGGCCTATATTGGGAAAAAGAATGTCTACAAATAAAAACTACACAGAAGAATTGTGTGAAACTTCTTTCTGTTCTGTTTGTTCAACTAAAAGAGTTGAACCTTAGTTTTGATTGAGCCGTTCTGAAACACTCTTTCTGTAGAAAATGCAAGTGGAGATTCGGAGCGCTAAGATGGTAATAGTGGAAAAAGAATGTCTCCAAATATAAACTACACAGAATCATTCTGTGAAACTTCTTTCTGATCTGTGCATTCAGCTAACAGAGTTAAAACATACTTTTGATTGAGCAGATCTGAACACTCTTTCTGTAGAAAATGCAACTGGACATTTGGAGCGCTAAGAGAGGAGTAGTGGAAAAAGGAATATATTCAAATATAAACTACACAGAAGCATTCTGTGAAACTTCTTTCTGATCTGAGCATTCAGCTAACAGAGTTAAACCATAATTTTGATTGAGCAGTTTTGAAACACTCTGTCTGTAGAAAATGCAACTGGACATTCGTAGCGCTAAGTGGGTAATAGTGGAAAAAAGAATATGTTCAAATATAAACTACACAGAAGCATTGTATGAAATGCCTTTCTGTTCTGTGCATCCAACTAACAGAGTTGAACCTTACTTTTGATTGAGCCTTTCTGAAACACTCTTTCTGTAGAAACTGCAATTGGACATTCTGAGCGCTAAGAGGCCTCTATTGGGAAAAATAATATCTTTAAATAAAAACTACACAGAAGCATTGTGTGAAACTTATTTCTGATATGTTCATTAAGCTAACAGAGTTAAACCATACTTTTGATTGCGCATTTCTGAACACTCTTTCTGTAGAAAATGCAAGTGGACATTCGGAGCGCTAAGAGGGTAATAGTGGAAAAAGGAATATATTCAAATATAAACTACACAGTAGCATTCTGTGAAAATTCTTTCTGTTCTGTGCATTCAACTAACAGAGTTGAACCTTACTTTTGATTGAGCCGTTCTGAAACACTCTTTCTGTAGAAACTGCAATTGGACATGCTAAGCGCTAAGAGGCCTACATTGGGAAAAAGAATATCTTCAAATAAAAACTACACAGATGCATTCTGTGAAACTTATTTCTGATCTGTAAATTCAGTTAACAGAGATAAAACATATTTTTGATTGAGCAGTTATGAAACACTCTTTTTGTAGAAAATGCAAGTGGGGATTCGGAGCGCTAAGAGGGTAATAGTGGAAAAAGGAATGTCTTCAAATATAAACTACACAGAATCATTCGGTGAAACTTCTTTCTGATCTGTGCATTCAGCTAACAGAATTAAACCATGCTTTTGATTGAGCAGATCTGAACACTCTTTCTGTAGAAAATGCAACTGGACATTTGGAGCGCTAAGAGCGTAGTAGTGGAAAAAGGAATATATTCAAATATAAACTACACAGAAGCATTCTGTGAAACTTCTTTCTGATCTGAGCATTCAGCTAACGGAGTTAAACCATACTTTTGATTGAGCAGTTTTGAAACACTCTGTCTGTAGAAAATGCAACTGGACATTCGTAGCGCTAAGTGGGTAATAGTGGAAAAAAGAATATGTTCAAATATAAACTACACAGAAGCATTGTATGAAACTTCTTTCTGTTCTGTGCATTCAACTAACAGAGTTGAACCTTACTTTTGATTGAGCCGTTCTGAAACACTCTTTCTCTAGAAACTGCAATTGGACATTCCGAGCGCTAGGAGGCCTATATTGGGAAAAGAATGTCTACTAATAAAAACTACACAGAAGAATTGTGTGAAACTTCTTTCTGTTCTGTTTGTTCAACTAAAAGAGTTGAACCTTAGTTTTGATTGAGCCGTTCTGAAACACTCTTTCTGTAGAAAATGCAAGTGGAGATTCGGAGCGCTAAGAGGGTAATAGTGGAAAAAGGAATGTCTCCAAATATAAACTACACAGAATCATTCTGTGAAACTTCTTTCTGATCTGTGCATTCAGCTAACAGAGTAAAACCATACTTTTGATTGAGCAGATCTGAACAATCTTTCTGTAGAAAATGCAACTGGTCATTTGGAGCGCTAAGAGAGTATTAGTTGAAAAAGGAATATATTCAAATATAAACTACACAGAAGCATTCTGTGAACCTTCTTTCTGATCTGAGCGTTCAGCTAACAGAGTTAAACCATACTTTTGATTGAGCAGTTTTGAAACACTCTGTCTGTAGAAAATGCAACTGGACATTCGTAGCGCTAAGTGGGTAATAGTGGAAAAAAGAATATGTTCAAATATAAACTACACAGAAGCATTGTATGAAACTTCTTTCTGTTCTGTGCATTCAAAAAACAGAGTTGAACCTTACTTTTGATTGAGCCTTTCTGAAACACTCTTTCTGTAGACACTGCAATTGGACATTCTGAGCGCTAAGAGGCCTATATTGGGAAAAATAATATCTTCAAATAAAAACTACACAGAAGCATTGTGTGAAACTTATTTCTGATATGTTCATTAAGCTAACAGAGTTAAACCATACTTTTGATTGCGCAGTTCTGAACACTCTTTCTGTAGAAAATGCAAGTGGACATTCGGAGCGCTAAGAGGGTAATAGTGGAAAAAGGAATATATTCAAATATAAACTACACAGTAGCATTCTGTGAAAATTCTTTCTGTTCTGTGCATTCAACTAACAGAGTTGAACCTTACTTTTGATTGAGCCGTTCTGAAACACTCTTTCTGTAGAAACTGCAATTGGACATGCAAAGCGCTAAGAGGCCTACATTGGGAAAAAGAATATCTTCAAATAAAAACTACACAGATGCATTCTGTGAAACTTATTTCTGATCTGTAAATTCAGTTAACAGAGATAAAACATATTTTTGATTGAGCAGTTATGAAACACTCTTTTTGTAGAAAATGCAAGTGGAGATTCGGAGCGCTAAGAGGGTAATAGTGGAAAAAGGAATGTCTTCAAATATAAACTACACAGAATCATTCGGTGAAAATTCTTTCTGATCTGTGCATTCAGCTAACAGAGTTAAATCATACTTTTGATTGAGCAGATCTGAACACTCTTTCTGTAGAAAATGCAACTGGACATTTGGAGCGCTAAGAGCGTAGTAGTGGAAAAAGGAATATATTCAAATATAAACTACACAGAAGCATTCTGTGAAACTTCTTTCTGATCTGAGCATTCAGCTAACAGAGTTAAACCATACTTTTGATTGAGCAGTTTTGAAACACTCTGTCTGTAGAAAATGCAACTGGACATTCGTAGCGCTAAGTGGGTAATAGTGGAAAAAAGAATATGTTCAAATATAAACTACACAGAAGCATTGTATGAAACTTCTTTCTGTTCTGTGCATTCAACTAACAGAGTTGAACCTTACTTTTGATTGAGCCGTTCTGAAACACTCTTTCTGTAGAAACTGCAATTGGACATTCTGAGCGCTAAGAGGCCTATATTGGGAAAAAGAATGTCTACAAATAAAAACTGCACAGAAGAATTGTGTGAAACTTCTTTCTGTTCTGTTTGTTCAACTAAAAGAGTTGAACCTTAGTTTTAATTGAGCCGTTCTGAAACACTCTTTCTGTAGAAAATGCAAGTGGAGATTCGGAGCGCTAAGAGGGTAATAGTGGAAAAAGAAATGTCTCCAAATATAAACTACACAGAATCATTCTGTGAAACTTCTTTCTGATCTGTGCATTCAGCTAACAGAGTTAAACCATACTTTTGATTGAGCAGATCTGAACACTCTTTCTGTAGAAAATGCAACTGGACATTTGGAGCGCTAAGAGAGTAGTAGTGGAAAAAGGAATATATTCAAATATAAACTACACAGAAGCATTCTGTGAAACTTCTTTATGATCTGAGAATTCAGCAAACAGAATTAAACCATACTTTTGATTGAGCAGTTTTGAAACACTCTGTCTGTAGAAAATGCAACTTGACATTCGTAGCGCTAAGTGGGTAATAGTGGAAAAAAGAATATGTTCAAATATAAACTACACAGAAGCATTGTATGAAACTTCTTTCTGTTTTGTGCATTCAACTAACAGAGTTGAACCTGACTTTTGATTGAGCCTTTCTGAAACACTCTTTCTGTAGAAACTGCAATTGGACATTCTGAGCGCTAAGAGGACTCTATTGGGAAAAATAATATCTTCAAATAAAAACTACACAGAAGCATTGTGTGAAACTTATTTCTGATATGTTCATTAAGCTAACAGAGTTAAACCATACTTTTGATTGCGCAGTTCTGAACTCTCTTTCTGTAGAAAATGCAAGTGGACATTCGGAGCGCTAAGAGGGTAATAGTGGAAAAAGGAATATATTCAAATATAAACTACACAGTAGCATTCTGTGAAAATTCTTTCTGTTCTGTGCATTCAACTAACAGAGTTGAACCTTACTTTTGATTGAGCCGTTCTGAAACACTCTTTCTGTAGAAGCTGCAATTGGACATGATAAGCGCTAAGAGGCCTACATTGGGAAAAAGAATATCTTCAAATAAAAACTACACAAATGCATTCTGTGAAACTTATTTCTGATCTGTAAATTCAGTTAACAGAGATAAAACATATTTTTGATTGAGCAGTTATGAAACACTCTTTTTGTAGAAAATGCAAGTTGAGATTCGGAGCGCTAAGAGGGAAATAGTGGAAAAAGGAATGTCTTCAAATATAAACTACACAGAATCATTCGGTGAAACTTCTTTCTGATCTGTGCATTCAGCTAACAGAGTTAAACCATACTTTTGATTGAGCAGATCTGAACACTCTTTCTGTAGAAAATGCAACTGGACATTTGGAGCGCTAAGAGCGTAGTAGTGGAGAAAGGAATATATTCAAATATAAACTACACAGAAGCATTCTGTGAAACTTCTTTCTGATCTGAGCATTCAGCTAACAGAGTTAAACCATACTTTTGATTGAGCAGTTTTGAAACACTCTGTCTGTAGAAAATGCAACTGGACATTCGTAGCGCTAAGTGGGTAATAGTGGAAAAAAGAATATGTTCAAATATAAACTACACAGAAGCATTGTATGAAACTTCTTTCTGTTCTGTGCATTCAACTAACAGAGTTGAACCTTACTTTTGATTGAGCCGTTCTGAAACACTCTTTCTGTAGAAACTGCAATTGGACATTCTGAGCGCTAAGAGGCCTATATTGGGAAAAAGAATGTCTACAAATAAAAACTACACAGAAGAATTGTGTGAAACTACTTTCTGTTCTGTTTGTTCAACTAAAAGAGTTGAACCTTAGTTTTGATTGAGCCGTTCTGAAACACTCTTTCTGTAGAAAATGCAAGTGGAGATTCGGAGCGCTAAGAGGGTAATAGTGGAAAAAGGAATGTCTCCAAATATAAACTACACAGAATCATTCTGTGAAACTTCTTTCTTATCTGTGCATTCAGCTAACAGAGATAAACCATACATTTGATTGAGAAGATCTGAACACTCTTTCTGTAGAAAATGCAACTGGACATTTGGAGCGCTAAGAGAGTAGTAGTGGAAAAAGGAATATATTCAAATATAAACTACACAGAAGCATTCTGTGAAACTTCTTTCTGATCTGAGCATTCAGCTAACAGAGTTAAACCATACTTTTGATTGAGCAGTTTTGAAACACTCTGTCTGTAGAAAATGCAACGGGACATTCGTAGCGCTAAGTGGGTAATAGTGGAAAAAAGAATATGTTCAAATATAAACTACACAGAAGCATTGTATGAAATTTCTTTCTGTTCTGTGCATCCAACTAACAGAGTTGAACCTTACTTTTGATTGAGCCTTTCTGAAACACTCTTTCTGTAGAAACTGCAATTGGACATTCTGAGCGCTAAGAGGCTTCTATTGGGTAAAATAGTATCTTCAAATAAAAACTACACAGAAGCATTGTGTGAAACTTATTTCTGATATGTTCATTAAGCTAACAGAATTAAACCATACTTTTGATTGCTCAGTTCTGAACACTCTTTCTGTAGAAAATTCAAGTGGACATTCGGAGCGCGAAGAGGGTAATAGTGGAAAAAGGAATATATTCAAATATAAACTACACAGTAGCATTCTGTGAAAATTCTTTCTTTTCTGTGCATTCAACTAACAGAGTTACACCTTACTTTTGATTGAGCCGTTCTGAAACACTCTTTCTGTAGAAACTGCAATTGGACATGCTAAGCGCTAAGAGGCCTACATTGGGAAAAAGAATATCTTCAAATAAAAACTACACAGATGCATTCTGTGAAACTTATTTCTGATCTGTAAATTCAGTTAACAGAGATAAAACATATTTTTGATTGAGCAGTTATGAAACACTCTTTTTGTAGAAAATGCAAGTGGAGATTCGGAGCGCTAAGAGGGTAATAGTGGAAAAAGGAATGTCTTCAAATATAAACTACACAGAATCATTCGGTGAAACTTCTTTCTGATCTGTGCATTCAGCTAACAGAATTAAACCATACATTTGATTGAGCAGATCTGAACACTCTTTCTGTAGAAAATGCAACTGGACATTTGGAGCGCTAAGAGCGTAGTAGTGGAAAAAGGAATATATTCAAATATAAACTACACAGAAGCATTCTGTGAAACTTCTTTCTGATCTGAGCATTCAGCTAACAGAGTTAAACCATACATTTGATTGAGCAGTTTTGAAACACTCTGTCTGTAGAAAATGCAACTGGACATTCGTAGCGCTAAGTGGGCAATAGTGGAAAAAAGAATATGTTCAAATATAAACTACACAGAAGCATTGTATGAAACTTCTTTCTGTTCTGTGCATTCAACTAACAGAGTTGAACCTTACTTTTGATTGAGCCGTTCTGAAACACTCTTTCTGTAGAAACTGCAATTGGACATTCTGAGCGCTAAGAGGCCTATATTGGGAAAAAGAATGTCTACAAATAAAAACTACACAGAAGAATTGTGTGAAACTACTTTCTGTTCTGTTTGTTCAACTAAAAGAGTTGAACCTTAGTTTTGATTGAGCCGTTCTGAATCACTCTTTCTGTAGAAAATGCAAGTGGAGATTCGGAGCGCTAAGAGGGTAATAGTGGAAAAAGGAATGTCTCCAAATATAAACTACACAGAATCATTCTGTGAAACTTCTTTCTGATCTGTGCATTCAGCTAACAGAGATAAACCATACTTTTGATTGAGCAGATCTGAACACTCTTTCTGTAGAAAATGCAACTGGACAATTGGAGCGCTAAGAGAGTAGTAGTGGAAAAAGGAATATATTCAAATATAAACTACACAGAAGCATTCTGTGAAACTTCTTTCTGATCTGAGCATTCAGCTAACAGAGTTAAACCATACTTTTGATTGAGCAGTTTTGAAACACTCTGTCTGTAGAAAATGCAACTGGACATTCGTAGCGCTAAGTGGGTAATAGTGGAAAAAAGAATATGTTCAAATATAAACTACACAGAAGCATTGTATGAAATTTCTTTCTGTTCTGTGCATCCAACTAACAGAGTTGAACCTTACTTTTGATTGAGCCTTTCTGAAACACTCTTTCTGTAGAAACTGCAATTGGACATTCTGAGCGCTAAGAGGCTTCTATTGGGTAAAATAGTATCTTCAAATAAAAACTACACAGAAGCATTGTGTGAAACTTATTTCTGATATGTTCATTAAGCTAACAGAATTAAACCATACTTTTGATTGCTCAGTTCTGAACACTCTTTCTGTAGAAAATTCAAGTGGACATTCGGAGCGCGAAGAGGGTAATAGTGGAAAAAGGAATATATTCAAATAGAAACTACACAGTAGCATTCTGTGAAAATTCTTTCTGTTCTGTGCATTCAACTAACAGAGTTACACCTTACTTTTGATTGAGCCGTTCTGAAACACTCTTTCTGTAGAAACTGCAATTGGAAATGCTAAGCGCTAAGAGGCCTACATTGGGAAAAAGAATATCTTCAAATAAAAACTACACAGATGCATTCTGTGAAACTTATTTCTGATCTGTAAATTCAGTTAACAGAGATAAAACATATTTTTGATTGAGCAGTTATGAAACACTCTTTTTGTAGAAAATGCAAGTGGAGATTCGGAGCGCTAAGAGGGTAATAGTGGAAAAAGGAATGTCTTCAAATATAAACTACACAGAATCATTCGGTGAAACTTCTTTCTGATCTGTGCATTCAGCTAACAGAATTAAACCATACATTTGATTGAGCAGATCTGAACACACTTTCTGTAGAAAATGCAACTGGACATTTGGAGCGCTAAGAGCGTAGTAGTGGAAAAAGGAATATATTCAAATATAAACTACACAGAAGCATTCTGTGAAACTTCTTTCTGATCTGAGCATTCAGCTAACAGAGTTAAACCATACATTTGATTGAGCAGTTTTGAAACACTCTGTCTGTAGAAAATGCAACTGGACATTCGTAGCGCTAAGTGGGCAATAGTGGAAAAAAGAATATGTTCAAATATAAACTACACAGAAGCATTGTATGAAACTTCTTTCTGTTCTGTGCATTCAACTAACAGAGTTGAACCTTACTTTTGATTGAGCCGTTCTGAAACACTCTTTCTGTAGAAACTGCAATTGGACATTCTGAGCGCTAAGAGGCCTATATTGGGAAAAAGAATGTCTACAAATAAAAACTACACAGAAGAATTGTGTGAAACTACTTTCTGTTCTGTTTGTTCAACTAAAAGAGTTGAACCTTAGTTTTGATTGAGCCGTTCTGAAACACTCTTTCTGTAGAAAATGCAAGTGGAGATTCGGAGCGCTAAGAGGGTAATAGTGGAAAAAGGAATGTCTCCAAATATAAACTACACAGAATCATTCTGTGAAACTTCTTTCTGATCTGTGCATTCAGCTAACAGAGATAAACCATACTTTTGATTGAGCAGATCTGAACACTCTTTCTGTAGAAAATGCAACTGGACATTTGGAGCGCTAAGAGAGTAGTAGTGGAAAAAGGAATATATTCAAATATAAACTACACAGAAGCATTCTGTGAAACTTCTTTCTGATCTGAGCATTCAGCTAACAGAGTTAAACCATTCTTTTGATTGAGCAGTTTTGAAACACTCTGTCTGTAGAAAATGCAACTGGACATTCGTAGCGCTAAGTGGGTAATAGTGGAAAAAAGAATATGTTCAAATATAAACTACACAGAAGCATTGTATGAAATTTCTTTCTGTTCTGTGCATCCAACTAACAGAGTTGAACCTTACTTTTGATTGAGCCTTTCTGAAACACTCTTTCTGTAGAAACTGCAATTGGACATTCTGAGCGCTAAGAGGCTTCTATTGGGTAAAATAGTATCTTCAAATAAAAACTACACAGAAGCATTGTGTGAAACTTATTTCTGATATGTTCATTAAGCTAACAGAATTAAACCATACTTTTGATTGCTCAGTTCTGAACACTCTTTCTGTAGAAAATTCAAGTGGACATTCGGAGCGCGAAGAGGGTAATAGTGGAAAAAGGAATATATTCAAATATAAACTACACAGTAGCATTCTGTGAAAATTCTTTCTGTTCTGTGCATTCAACTAACAGAGTTACACCTTACTTTTGATTGAGCCGTTCTGAAACACTCTTTCTGTAGAAACTGCAATTGGACATGCTAAGCGCTAAGAGGCCTACATTGGGAAAAAGAATATCTTCAAATAAAAACTACACAGATGCATTCTGTGAAACTTATTTCTGATCTGTAAATTCAGTTAACAGAGATAAAACATATTTTTGATTGAGCAGTTATGAAACACTCTTTTTGTAGAAAATGCAAGTGGAGATTCGGAGCGCTAAGAGGGTAATAGTGGAAAAAGGAATGTCTTCAAATATAAACTACACAGAATCATTCGGTGAAACTTCTTTCTGATCTGTGCATTCAGCTAACAGAATTAAACCATACATTTGATTGAGCAGATCTGAACACTCTTTCTGTAGAAAATGCAACTGGACATTTGGAGCGCTAAGAGCGTAGTAGTGGGAAAAGGAATATATTCAAATATAAACTACACAGAAGCATTCTGTGAAACTTCTTTCTGATCTGAGCATTCAGCTAACAGAGTTAAACCATACATTTGATTGAGCAGTTTTGAAACACTCTGTCTGTAGAAAATGCAACTGGACATTCGTAGCGCTAAGTGGGCAATAGTGGAAAAAAGAATATGTTCAAATATAAACTACACAGAAGCATTGTATGAAACTTCTTTCTGTTCTGTGCATTCAACTAACAGAGTTGAACCTTACTTTTGATTGAGCCGTTCTGAAACACTCTTTCTCTAGAAACTGCAATTGGACATTCTGAGTGCTAGGAGGCCTATATTGGGAAAAAGAATGTCTACTAATAAAAACTACACAGAAGAATTGTGTGAAACTTCTTTCTGTTCTGTTTGTTCAACTAAAAGAGTTGAACCTTAGTTTTGATTGAGCCGTTCTGAAACACTCTTTCTGTAGAAAATGCAAGTGGAGATTCGGAGCGCTAAGAGGGTAATAGTGGAAAAAGGAATGTCTCCAAATATAAACTACACAGAATCATTCTGTGAA
Organism: Symphalangus syndactylus; assembly: GCF_028878055.3. NCBI lineage: Eukaryota > Metazoa > Chordata > Mammalia > Primates > Hylobatidae > Symphalangus > Symphalangus syndactylus. The sequence goes on along the minus strand of NC_072445.2, from coordinate 3,119,776 downwards.
ATTTCTTTCTGATCTGTGCATTCAGCTAACAGAGTTAAACCATACTTTTGATTGAGCAGATGTGAACACTCTTTCTGTAGAAAATGCAACTGGACATTTGGAGCGCTAAGAGAGTAGTAGTGGAAAAGGGAATATATTCATATATAAACTACACAGAAGCATTCTGTGAAACTTCTTTCTGATCTGAGCATTCAGCTAACAGAATTAAACCATACTTTTGATTGAGCAGTTTTGAAACACTGTGTCTGTAGAAAATGCAACTGGACATTCGTAGCGCTAAGTGGGTAATAGTGGAAAAAAGAATATGTTCAAATATAAACTACACAGAAGCATTCTATGAAACTTCTTTCTGTTCTGTGCATTCAACTAACAGAGTTGAACCTTACTTTTGATTGAGCCTTTCTGAAACACTCTTTCTGTAGAAACTGCAATTGGACATTCTGAGCGCTAAGAGGCCTATATTGGGAAAAATAATATCTTCAAATAAAAACTACACAGAAGCATTGTGTGAAACTTATTTCTGATATGTTCATTAAGCTAACAGAGTTAAAAGATTCTTTTGATTGCGCAGTTCTGAACACTCTTTCTGTAGAAAATTCAAGTGGACATTCGGAGCGCTAAGAGGGTAATAGTGGAAAAAGGAATATATTCAAATATAAACTACACAGTAGCATTCTGTGAAAATTCTTTCTGTTCTGTGCATTCAACCAACAGAGTTGAACCTTACTTTTGATTGAGCCGTTCTGAAACACTCTTTCTGTAGAAACTGCAATTGGACATGCTAAGCGCTAAGAGGCCTACATTGGGAAAAAGAATATCTTCAAATAAAAACTACACAGATGCATTCTGTGAAACTTATTTCTGATCTGTAAATTCAGTTAACAGAGATAAAACATATTTTTGATTGAGCAGTTATGAAACACTCTTTTTGTAGAAAATGCAAGTGGAGATTCGGAGCGCTAAGAGGGTAATAGTGGAAAAAGGAATGTCTTCAAATATAAACTACACAGAATCATTCGGTGAAACTTCTTTCTGACCTGTGCATTCAGCTAACAGAGTTAAACCATACTTTTGATTGAGCAGATCTGAACACTCTTTCTGTTGAAAATGCAACTGGACATTTGGAGCGCTAAGAGAGTAGTAGTGGAAAAAGGAATATATTCAAATATAAACTACACAGAAGCATTCTGTGAAACTTCTTTCTGATCTGAGCATTCAGCTAACAGAGTTAAACCATACTTTTGATTGAGCAGTTTTGAAACACTCTGTCTGTAGAAAATGCAACTGGACATTCGTAGTGCTAAGTGGGTAATAGTGGAAAAAAGAATATGTTCAAATATAAACTACACAGAAGCATTGTATGAAACTTCTTTCTGTTCTGTGCATTCAACTAACAGAGTTGAACCTTACTTTTGATTGAGCCGTTCTGAAACACTCTTTCTCTAGAAACTGCAATTGGACATTCTGAGCGCTAGGAGGCCTATATTGGGAAAAAGAATGTCTACTAATAAAAACTACACAGAAGAATTGTGTGAAACTTCTTTCTGTTCTGTTTGTTCAACTAAAAGAGTTGAACCTTAGTTTTGATTGAGCCGTTCTGAAACACTCTTTCTGTAGAAAATGCAAGTGGAGATTCGGAGCGCTAAGAGGGTAATAGTGGAAAAAGGAATGTCTCCAAATATAAACTACACAGAATCTTTCTGTGAAACTTCTTTCTGATCTGTGCATTCAGCTAACAGAGTTAAACCATACTTTTGATTGAGCAGATCTGAACACTCTTTCTGTAGAAAATGCAACTGGACATTTGGAGCGCTAAGAGAGTAGTAGTGGAAAAAGGAATATATTCAAATATAAACTACACAGAAGCATTCTGTGAAACTTCTTTCTGATCTGAGCATTCAGCTAACAGAGTTAAACCATACTTTTGATTGAGCAGTTTTGAAACACTCTGTCTGTAGAAAATGCAACTGGACATTCGTAGCGCTAAGTGGGTAATAGTGGAAAAAAGAATATGTTCAAATATAAATTACACAGAAGCATTGTATGAAATTTCTTTCTGTTCTGTGCATTCAACTAACAGAGTTGAACCTTACTTTTGATAGAGCCTTTCTGAAACACTCTTTCTGTAGAAACTGCAATTGGACATTCTGAGCGCTAAGAGGCCTCTATTGGGAAAAATAATATCTTCAAATAAAAACTACACAGAAGCATTGTGTGAAACTTATTTCTGATATGTTCATTAAGCTAACAGATTGAAACCATACTTTTGATTGCGCAGTTCTGAACACTCTTTCTGTAGAAAATGCAAGTGGACATTCGGAGCGCTAAGAGGGTAATAGTGGAAAAAGGAATATATTCAAATATAAACTACACACTAGCATTCTGTGAAAATTCTTTCTGTTCTGTGCATTCAACTAACAGAGTTGAACCTTACTTTTGATTGAGCCGTTCTGAAACACTCTTTCTGTAGAAACTGCAATTGGACATGCTAAGCGCTAAGAGGCCTACATTGGGAAAAAGAATATCTTCAAATAAAAACTACACAGATGCATTCTGTGAAACTTATTTCTGATCTGTAAATTCAGTTAACAGAGATAAAACATATTTTTGATTGAGCAGTTATGAAACACTCTTTTTGTAGAAAATGCAAGTGGAGATTCGGAGCGCTAAGAGGGTAATAGTGGAAAAAGGAATGTCTTCAAATATAAACTTCACAGAATCATTCGGTGAAACTTCTTTCTGATCTGTGCATTCAGCTAACAGAGTTAAACCATACTTTTGATTGAGCAGATCTGAACACTCTTTCTGTAGAAAATGCAACTGGACATTTGGAGCGCTAAGAGAGTAGTAGTGGAAAAAGGAATATATTCAAATATAAACTACACAGAAGCATTCTGTGAAACTACTTTCTGATCTGAGCATTCAGCTAACAGAGTTAAACCATACTTTTGATTGAGCAGTTTTGAAACACTCTGTCTGTAGAAAATGCAACTGGACATTCGTAGCGCTAAGTGGGTAATAGTGGAAAAAAGAATATGTTCAAATATAAACTACACAGAAGCATTGTATGAAACTTCTTTCTGTTCTGTGCATTCAACTAACAGAGTTGAACCTTACTTTTGATTGAGCCTTTCTGAAACACTCTTTCTGTAGAAACTGCAATTGGACATTGTGAGCGCTAAGAGGCCGATATTGGGAAAAATAATATCTTCAAATAAAAACTACACAGAAGCATTGTGTGAAACTTATTTCTGATATGTTCATTAAGCTAACAGAGTTAAACCATACTTTTGATTGCGCAGTTCTGAACACTCTTTCTGTAGAAAATGCAAGTGGACATTCGGAGCGCTAAGAGGGTAATAGTGGAAAAAGGAATATATTCAAATATAAACTACACAGTAGCATTCTGTGAAAATTCTTTCTGTTCTGTGCATTCAACTAACAGTGTTGAACCTTACTTTTGATTGAGCCGTTCTGAAACACTCTTTCTGTAGAAACTGCAATTGGACATGCTAAGCGCTAAGAGGCCTACATTGGGAAAAAGAATATCTTCAAATAAAAACTACACAGATGCATTCTGTGAAACTTATTTCTGATCTGTAAATTCAGTTAACAGAGATAAAACATATTTTTGATTGAGCAGTTATGAAACACTCTTTTTGTAGAAAATGCAAGTGGAGATTCGGAGCGCTAAGAGGGTAATAGTGGAAAAAGGAATGTCTTCAAATATAAACTACACAGAATCATTCGGTGAAACTTCTTTCTGACCTGTGCATTCAGCTAACAGAGTTAAACCATACTTTTGATTGAGCAGATCTGAACACTCTTTCTGTAGAAAATGCAACTGGACATTTGGAGCGCTAAGAGAGTAGTAGTGGAAAAAGGAATATATTCAAATATAAACTACACAGAAGCATTCTGTGAAACTACTTTCTGATCTGAGCATTCAGCTAACAGAGTTAAACCATACTTTTGATTGAGCAGTTTTGAAACACTCTGTCTGTAGAAAATGCAACTGGACATTCGTAGCGCTAAGTGGGTAATAGTGGAAAAAAGAATATGTTCAAATATAAACTACACAGAAGCATTGTATGAAACTTCTTTCTGTTCTGTGCATTCAACTAACAGAGTTGAACCTTACTTTTGATTGAGCCTTTCTGAAACACTCTTTCTGTAGAAACTGCAATTGGACATGGTGAGCGCTAAGAGGCCGATATTGGGAAAAATAATATCTTCAAATAAAAACTACACAGAAGCATTGTGTGAAACTTATTTCTGATATGTTCATTAAGCTAACAGAGTTAAACCATACTTTTGATTGCGCAGTTCTGAACACTCTTTCTGTAGAAAATGCAAGTGGACATTCGGAGCGCTAAGAGGGTAATAGTGGAAAAAGGAATATATTCAAATATAAACTACACAGTAGCATTCTGTGAAAATTCTTTCTGTTCTGTGCATTCAACTAACAGAGTTGAACCTTACTTTTGATTGAGCCGTTCTGAAACACTCTTTCTGTAGAAACTGCAATTGGACATGATAAGCGCTAAGAGGCCTACATTGGGAAAAAGAATATCTTCAAATAAAAACTACACAGATGCATTCTGTGAAACTTATTTCTGATCTGTAAATTCAGTTAACAGAGATAAAACATATTTTTGATTGAGCAGTTATGAAACACTCTTTTTGTAGAAAATGCAAGTGGAGATTCGGAGCGCTAAGGGTTTAATAGTGGAAAAAGGAATGTCTTCAAATATAAACTACACAGAATCATTCGGTGAAACTTCTTTCTGACCTGTGCATTCAGCTAACAGAGTTAAACCATACTTTTGATTGAGCAGATCTGAACACTCTTTCTGTTGAAAATGCAACTGGACATTTGGAGCGCTAAGAGAGTAGTAGTGGAAAAAGGAATATATTCAAATATAAACTACACAGAAGCATTCTGTGAAACTTCTTTCTGATCTGAGCATTCAGCTAACAGAGTTAAACCATACTTTTGATTGAGCAGTTTTGAAACACTCTGTCTGTAGAAAATGCAACTGGACATTCGTAGTGCTAAGTGGGTAATAGTGGAAAAAAGAATATGTTCAAATATAAACTACACAGAAGCATTGTATGAAACTTCTTTCTGTTCTGTGCATTCAACTAACAGAGTTTAACCTTACTTTTGATTGAGCCGTTCTGAAACACTCTTTCTCTAGAAACTGCAATTGGACATTCTGAGCGCTAGGAGGCCTATATTGGGAAAAAGAATGTCTACTAATAAAAACTACACAGAAGAATTGTGTGAAACTTCTTTCTGTTCTGTTTGTTCAACTAAAAGAGTTGAACCTTAGTTTTGATTGAGCCGTTCTGAAACACTCTTTCTGTAGAAAATGCAAGTGGAGATTCGGAGCGCTAAGAGGGTAATAGTGGAAAAAGGAATGTCTCCAAATATAAACTACACAGAATCATTCTGTGAAACTTCTTTCTGATCTGTGCATTCAGCTAACAGAGTTAAACCATACTTTTGATTGAGCAGATCTGAACACTCTTTCTGTAGAAAATGCAACTGGACATTTGGAGCGCTAAGAGAGTAGTAGTGGAAAAAGGAATATATTCAAATATAAACTACACAGAAGCATTCTGTGAAACTTCTTTCTGATCTGAGCATTCAGCTAACAGAGTTAAACCATACTTTTGATTGAGCAGTTTTGAAACACTCTGTCTGTAGAAAATGCAACTGGACATTCGTAGCGCTAAGTGGGTAATAGTGGAAAAAAGAATATGTTCAAATATAAATTACACAGAAGCATTGTATGAAATTTCTTTCTGTTCTGTGCATTCAACTAACAGAGTTGAACCTTACTTTTGATTGAGCCTTTCTGAAACACTCTTTCTGTAGAAACTGCAATTGGACATTCTGAGCGCTAAGAGGCCTCTATTGGGAAAAATAATATCTTCAAATAAAAACAACACAGAAGCATTGTGTGAAACTTATTTCTGATATGTTCATTAAGCTAAAAGATTGAAACCATACTTTTGATTGCGCAGTTCTGAACACTCTTTCTGTAGAAAATGCAAGTGGACATTCGGAGCGCTATGAGGGTAATAGTGGAAAAAGGAATATATTCAAATATAAACTACACAGTAGCATTCTGTGAAAATTCTTTCTGTTCTGTGCATTCAACCAACAGAGTTGAACCTTACTTTTGATTGAGCCGTTCTGAAACACTCTTTCTGTAGAAACTGCAATTGGACATGCTAAGCGCTAAGAGGCCTACATTGGGAAAAAGAATATCTTCAAATAAAAACTACACAGATGCATTCTGTGAAACTTATTTCTGATCTGTAAATTCAGTTAACAGAGATAAAACATATTTTTGATTGAGCAGTTATGAAACACTCTTTTTGTAGAAAATGCAAGTGGAGATTCGGAGCGCTAAGAGGGTAATAGTGGAAAAAGGAATGTCTTCAAATATAAACTACACAGAATCATTCGGTGAAACTTCTTTCTGACCTGTGCATTCAGCTAACAGAGTTAAACCATACTTTTGATTGAGCAGATCTGAACACTCTTTCTGTTGAAAATGCAACTGGACATTTGGAGCGCTAAGAGAGTAGTAGTGGAAAAAGGAATATATTCAAATATAAACTACACAGAAGCATTCTGTGAAACTTCTTTCTGATCTGAGCATTCAGCTAACAGAGTTAAACCATACTTTTGATTGAGCAGTTTTGAAACACTCTGTCTGTAGAAAATGCAACTGGACATTCGTAGTGCTAAGTGGGTAATAGTGGAAAAAAGAATATGTTCAAATATAAACTACACAGAAGCATTGTATGAAACTTCTTTCTGTTCTGTGCATTCAACTAACAGAGTTGAACCTTACTTTTGATTGAGCCGTTCTGAAACACTCTTTCTCTAGAAACTGCAATTGGACATTCTGAGCGCTAGGAGGCCTATATTGGGAAAAAGAATGTCTACTAATAAAAACTACACAGAAGAATTGTGTGAAACTTCTTTCTGTTCTGTTTGTTCAACTAAAAGAGTTGAATCTTAGTTTTGATTGAGCCGTTCTGAAACACTCTTTCTGTAGAAAATGCAAGTGGAGATTCGGAGCGCTAAGAGGGTAATAGTGGAAAAAGGAATGTCTCCAAATATAAACTACACAGAATCATTCTGTGAAACTTCTTTCTGATCTGTGCATTCAGCTAACAGAGTTAAACCATACTTTTGATTGAGCAGATCTGAACACTCTTTCTGTAGAAAATGCAACTGGACATTTGGAGCGCTAAGAGAGTAGTAGTGGAAAAAGGAATATATTCAAATATAAACTACACAGAAGCATTCTGTGAAACTTCTTTCTGATCTGAGCATTCAGCTAACAGAGTTAAACCATACTTTTGATTGAGCAGTTTTGAAACACTCTGTCTGTAGAAAATGCAACTGGACATTCGTAGCGCTAAGTGGGTAATAGTGGAAAAAAGAATATGTTCAAATATAAATTACACAGAAGCATTGTATGAAATTTCTTTCTGTTCTGTGCATTCAACTAACAGAGTTGAACCTTACTTTTGATAGAGCCTTTCTGAAACACTCTTTCTGTAGAAACTGCAATTGGACATTCTGAGCGCTAAGAGGCCTCTATTGGGAAAAATAATATCTTCAAATAAAAACTACACAGAAGCATTGTGTGAAACTTATTTCTGATATGTTCATTAAGCTAACAGATTGAAACCATACTTTTGATTGCGCAGTTCTGAACACTCTTTCTGTAGATAATGCAAGTGGACATTCGGAGCGCTAAGAGGGTAATAGTGGAAAAAGGAATATATTCAAATATAAACTACACACTAGCATTCTGTGAAAATTCTTTCTGTTCTGTGCATTCAACTGACAGAGATGAACCTTACTTTTGATTGAGCCGTTCTGAAACACTCTTTCTGTAGAAACTGCAATTGGACATGCTAAGCGCTAAGAGGCCTACATTGGGAAAAAGAATATCTTCAAATAAAAACTACACAGATGCATTCTGTGAAACTTATTTCTGATCTGTAAATTCAGTTAACAGAGATAAAACATATTTTTGATTGAGCAGTTATGAAACACTCTTTTTGTAGAAAATGAAAGTGGAGATTCGGAGCGCTAAGAGGGTAATAGTTGAAAAAGTAATGTCTCCAAATATAAACTACACAGAATAATTCTGTGAAACTTCTTTCTGATCTGTGCATTCAGCTAACAGAGTTAAACCATACTTTTGATTGAGCAGATCTGAACACTCTTTCTGTAGAAAATGCAACTGGACATTTGGAGCGCTAAGAGCGTAGTAGTGGAAAAAGGAATATATTCAAATATAAACTACACAGAAGCATTCTGTGAAACTTCTTTCTGATCTGAGCATTCAGCTAACAGAGTTAAACCATACTTTTGATTTAGCAGATTTGAAACACTCTGTCTGTAGAAAATGCAACTGGACATTCGTAGCGCTAAGTGGGTAATAGTGGAAAAAAGAATATGTTCAAATATAAACTACACAGAAGCATTGTATGAAACTTCTTTCTGTTCTGTGCATTCAACTAACAGAGTTGAACCTTACTTTTGATTGAGCCGTTCTGAAACACTCTTTCTGTAGAAACTGCAATTGGACATTCTGAGCGCTAAGAGGACTATATTGGGAAAAAGAATGTCTACAAATAAAAACTACACAGAAGAATTGTGTGAAACTACTTTCTGTTCTGTTTGTTCAACTAAAAGAGTTGAACCTTAGTTTTGATTGAGCCGTTCTGAAACACTCTTTCTGTAGAAAATGCAAGTGCAGATTCGGAGCGCTAAGAGGGTAATAGTGGAAAAAGGAATGTCTCCAAATATAAACTACACAGAATCATTCTGTGAAACTTATTTCTGATCTGTGCATTCAGCTAACAGAGTTAAACCATACTTTTGATTGAGCAGATCTGAACACTCTTTCTGTAGAAAATGCAACTGGACATTTGGAGCGCTAAGAGAGTAGTAGTGGAAAAAGGAATATATTCAAATATAAACTACACAGAAGCATTCTGTGAAACTACTTTCTGATCTGAGCATTCAGCTAACAGAGTTAAACCATACTTTTGATTGAGCAGTTTTGAAACACTCTGTCTGTAGAAAATGCAACTGGACATTCGTAGCGCTAAGTGGGTAATAGTGGAAAAAAGAATATGTTCAAATATAAACTACACAGAAGCATTGTATGAAACTTCTTTCTGTTCTGTGCATTCAACTAACAGAGTTGAACCTTACTTTTGATTGAGCCGTTCTGAAACACTCTTTCTCTAGAAACTGCAATTGGACATTCTGAGCGCTAGGAGGCCTATATTGGGAAAAAGAATGTCTACTAATAAAAACTACACAGAAGAATTGTGTGAAACTTCTTTCTGTTCTGTTTGTTCAACTAAAAGAGTTGAATCTTAGTTTTGATTGAGCCGTTCTGAAACACTCTTTCTGTAGAAAATGCAAGTGGAGATTCGGAGCGCTAAGAGGGTAATAGTGGAAAAAGGAATGTCTCCAAATATAAACTACACAGAATCATTCTGTGAAACTTCTTTCTGATCTGTGCATTCAGCTAACAGAGTTAAACCATACTTTTGATTGAGCAGATCTGAACACTCTTTCTGTAGAAAATGCAACTGGACATTTGGAGCGCTAAGAGAGTAGTAGTGGAAAAAGGAATATATTCAAATATAAACTACACAGAAGCATTCTGTGAAACTTCTTTCTGATCTGAGCATTCAGCTAACAGAGTTAAACCATACTTTTGATTGAGCAGTTTTGAAACACTCTGTCTGTAGAAAATGCAACTGGACATTCGTAGCGCTAAGTGGGTAATAGTGGAAAAAAGAATATGTTCAAATATAAATTACACAGAAGCATTGTATGAAATTTCTTTCTGTTCTGTGCATTCAACTAACAGAGTTGAACCTTACTTTTGATAGAGCCTTTCTGAAACACTCTTTCTGTAGAAACTGCAATTGGACATTCTGAGCGCTAAGAGGCCTCTATTGGGAAAAATAATATCCTCAAATAAAAACTACACAGAAGCATTGTGTGAAACTTATTTCTGATATGTTCATTAAGCTAACAGATTGAAACCATACTTTTGATTGCGCAGTTCTGAACACTCTTTCTGTAGATAATGCAAGTGGACATTCGGAGCGCTAAGAGGGTAATAGTGGAAAAAGGAATATATTCAAATATAAACTACACACTAGCATTCTGTGAAAATTCTTTCTGTTCTGTGCATTCAACTGACAGAGTTGAACCTTACTTTTGATTGAGCCGTTCTGAAACACTCTTTCTGTAGAAACTGCAATTGGACATGCTAAGCGCTAAGAGGCCTACATTGGGAAAAAGAATATCTTCAAATAAAAACTACACAGATGCATTCTGTGAAACTTATTTCTGATCTGTAAATTCAGTTAACAGAGATAAAACATATTTTTGATTGAGCAGTTATGAAACACTCTTTTTGTAGAAAATGAAAGTGGAGATTCGGAGCGCTAAGAGGGTAATAGTTGAAAAAGTAATGTCTCCAAATATAAACTACACAGAATAATTCTGTGAAACTTCTTTCTGATCTGTGCATTCAGCTAACAGAGTTAAACCATACTTTTGATTGAGCAGATCTGAACACTCTTTCTGTAGAAAATGCAACTGGACATTTGGAGCGCTAAGAGCGTAGTAGTGGAAAAAGGAATATATTCAAATATAAACTACACAGAAGCATTCTGTGAAACTTCTTTCTGATCTGAGCATTCAGCTAACAGAGTTAAACCATACTTTTGATTTAGCAGATTTGAAACACTCTGTCTGTAGAAAATGCAACTGGACATTCGTAGCGCTAAGTGGGTAATAGTGGAAAAAAGAATATGTTCAAATATAAACTACACAGAAGCATTGTATGAAACTTCTTTCTGTTCTGTGCATTCAACTAACAGAGTTGAACCTTACTTTTGATTGAGCCGTTCTGAAACACTCTTTCTGTAGAAACTGCAATTGGACATTCTGAGCGCTAAGAGGACTATATTGGGAAAAAGAATGTCTACAAATAAAAACTACACAGAAGAATTGTGTGAAACTACTTTCTGTTCTGTTTGTTCAACTAAAAGAGTTGAACCTTAGTTTTGATTGAGCCGTTCTGAAACACTCTTTCTGTAGAAAATGCAAGTGCAGATTCGGAGCGCTAAGAGGGTAATAGTGGAAAAAGGAATGTCTCCAAATATAAACTACACAGAATCATTCTGTGAAACTTATTTCTGATCTGTGCATTCAGCTAACAGAGTTAAACCATACTTTTGATTGAGCAGATCTGAACACTCTTTCTGTAGAAAATGCAACTGGACATTTGGAGCGCTAAGAGAGTAGTAGTGGAAAAAGGAATATATTCAAATATAAACTACACAGAAGCATTCTGTGAAACTACTTTCTGATCTGAGCATTCAGCTAACAGAGTTAAACCATACTTTTGATTGAGCAGTTTTGAAACACTCTGTCTGTAGAAAATGCAACTGGACATTCGTAGCGCTAAGTGGGTAATAGTGGAAAAAAGAATATGTTCAAATATAAACTACACAGAAGCATTGTATGAAACTACTTTCTGTTCTGTGAATTCAACAAACAGAGTTGAACCTTACTTTTGATTGAGCCTTTCTGAAACACTCTTTCTGTAGAAACTGCAATTGGACATTGTGAGCGCTAAGAGGCCGATATTGGGAAAAATAATATCTTCAAATAAAAACTATACAGAAGCATTGTGTGAAACTTATTTCTGATATGTTCATTAAGCTAACAGAGTTAAACCATACTTTTGATTGCGCAGTTCTGAACACTCTTTCTGTAGAAAATGCAAGTGGACATTCGGAGCGCTAAGAGGGTAACAGTGGAAAAAGGAATATATTCAAATATAAACTACACAGTAGCATTCTGTGAAAATTCTTTCTGTTCTGTGCATTCAACTAACAGAGTTGAACCTTACTTTTGATTGAGCCGTTCTGAAACACTCTTTCTGTAGAAACTGCAATTGGACATGTTAAGCGCTAAGAGGCCTACATTGGGAAAAAGAATATCTTCAAATAAAAACTACACACATGCATTCTGTGAAACTTATTTCTGATCTGTAAATTCAGTTAACAGAGATAAAACATATTTTTGATTGAGCAGTTATGAAACACTCTTTTTGTAGAAAATGCAAGTGGAGATTCGGAGCGCTAAGAGGGTAATAGTGGAAAAAGGACTGTCTCCAAATATAAACTACACAGAATCATTCTGTGAAACTTCTTTCTGATCTGTGCATTCAGCTAACAGAGTTAAACCATTATTTTGATTGAGCAGATCTGAACACTCTTTCTGTAGAAAATGCAACTGGACATTTGGAGCGCTAAGAGAGTAGTAGTGGAAAAAGGAATATATTCAAATATAAACTACACAGAAGCATTCTGTGAAACTTCTTTCTGATCTGAGCATTCAGCTAACAGAGTTAAACCATACTTTTGATTGAGCAGTTTTGAGACACTCTGTCTGTAGAAAATGCAACTGGACATTCGTAGCGCTAAGTGGGTAATAGTGGAAAAAAGAATATGTTCAAATATAAATTACACAGAAGCATTGTATGAAATTTCTTTCTGTTCTGTGCATTCAACTAACAGAGTTGAACCTTACTTTTGATTGAGCCTTTCTGAAACACTCTTTCTGTAGAAACTGCAATTGGACATTCTGAGCGCTAAGAGGCCTCTATTGGGAAAAATAATATCTTCAAATAAAAACAACACAGAAGCATTGTGTGAAACTTATTTCTGATATGTTCATTAAGCTAACAGATTGAAACCATACTTTTGATTGTGCAGTTCTGAACACTCTTTCTGTAGAAAATGCAATTGGACATTCGGAGCGCTAAGAGGGTAATAGTGGAAAAAGGAATATATTCAAATATAAACTACACAGTAGCATTCTGTGAAAATTCTTTCTGTTCTGTGCATTCAACTAACAGAGTTGAACCTTACTTTTGATTGAGCCGTTCTGAAACACTCTTTCTGTAGAAACTGCAATTGGACATTCTGAGCGCTAAGAGGCCTATATTGGGAAAAAGAATATCTACAAATAAAAACTACACAGAAGAATTGTGTGAAACTACTTTCTGTTCTGTTTGTTCAACTAAAAGATTTGAACCTTAATTTTGATTGAGCCGTTCTGAAACACTCTTTCTGTAGAAAATGCAAGTGGAGATTCGGAGCGCTAAGAGGGTAATAGTGGAAAAAGGAATGTCTCCAAATATAAGCTACACAGAATCATTCTGTGAAACTTCTTTCTGCTCTGTGCATTCAGCTAACAGAGTTAAACCATACTTTTGATAGAGCAGATCTGAACACTCCTTCTGTAGAAAATGCAACTGGACATTTGGAGCGCTAAGAGAGTAGTAGTGGAAAAAGGAATATATTCAAATATAAACTACACAGAAGCATTCTGTGAAACTTCTTTCTGATCTGAGCATTCAGCTAACAGAGTTAAACCATAATTTTGATTGAGCAGTTTTGAAACACTCTGTCTGTAGAAAATGCAACTGGACATTCGTAGCGCTAAGTGGGTAATAGTGGAAAAAAGAATATGTTCAAATATAAACTACACAGAAGCATTGTATGAAATTTCTTTCTGTTCTGTGCATCCAACTAACAGAGTTGAACCTTACTTTTGATTGAGCCTTTCTGAAACACTCTTTCTGTAGAAACTGCAATTGGACATTCTGAGTGCTAAGAGGCCTCTATTGGGAAAAATAATATCTTCAAATAAAAACTGCACAGAAGCATTGTGTGAAACTTATTTCTGATATGTTCATTAAGCTAACAGAATTAAACCATACTTTTGATTGCTCAGTTCTGAACACTCTTTCTGTAGAAAATTCAAGTGGACATTCGGAGCGCGAAGAGGGTAATAGTGGAAAAAGGAATATATTCAAATATAAACTACACAGTAGCATTCTGTGAAAATTCTTTCTGTTCTGTGCATTCAACTAACAGAGTTGAACCTTACTTTTGATTGAGCCATTCTGAAACACTCTTTCTGTAGAAACTGCAATTGGACATGCTAAGCGCTAAGAGGCCTACATTGGGAAAAAGAATATCTTCAAATAAAAACTACACAGATGCATTCTGTGAAACTTATTTCTGATCTGTAAATTCAGTTAACAGAGATAAAACATATTTTTGATTGAGCAGTTATGAAACACTCTTTTTGTAGAAAATGCAAGTGGAGATTCGGAGCGCTAAGAGGGTAATAGTTGAAAAAGGAATGTCTTCAAATATAAACTTCACAGAATCATTCGGGGAAACTTCTTTCTGATCTGTGCATTCAGCTAACAGAATTAAACCATACTTTTGATTGAGTAGATCTGAACACTCTTTCTGTAGAAAATGCAACTGGACATTTGGAGCGCTAAGAGCGTAGTAGTGGAAAAAGGAATATATTCAAATATAAACTACACAGAACCATTCTGTGAAACTTATTTCTGATCTGAGCATTCAGCTAAAAGAGTTAAACCATACTTTTGATTGAGCAGTTTTGAAACACTCTGTCTGTAGAAAATGCAACTTGACATTCGTAGCGCTAAGTGGGTAATAGTGGAAAAAAGAATATGTTCAAATATAAACTACACAGAAGCATTGTATGAAACTTCTTTCTGTTCTGTGCATTCAACTAACAGAGTTGAACCATACTTTTGATTGAGCCGTTCTGAAACACTCTTTCTCTAGAAACTGCAATTGGACATTCTGAGCTCTAGGAGGCCTATATTGGGAAAAAGAATGTCTACTAATAAAAACTACACAGAAGAATTGTGTGAAACTTCTTTCTGTTCTGTTTGTTCAACTAAAAGTGTTGAACCTTAGTTTTGATTGAGCCGTTCTGAAACACTCTTTCTGTAGAAAATGCAAGTGGAGATTCGGAGCGCTAAGAGGGTAATAGTGGAAAAAGAAATGTCTCCAAATATAAACTACACAGAATCATTCTGTGAAACTTCTTTCTGATCTGTGCATTCAGCTAACAGAGTTAAACCATACTTTTGATTGAGCAGATCTGAACACTCTTTCTGTAGAAAATGCAACTGGACATTTGGAGCGCTAAGAGAGTAGTAGTGGAAAAAGGAATATATTCAAATATAAACTACACAGAAGCATTCTGTGAAACTTCTTTCTGATCTGAGCATTCAGCTAACAGAGTTAAACCATACTTTTGATTGAGCAGTTTTGAAACACTCTGTCTGTAGAAAATGCAACTGGACATTCGTAGCGCTAAGTGGGTAATAGTGGAAAAAAGAATATGTTCAAATATAAATTACACAGAAGCATTGTATGAAATTTCTTTCTGTTCTGTGCATTCAACTAACAGAGTTGAACCTTACTTTTGATAGAGCCTTTCTGAAACACTCTTTCTGTAGAAACTGCAATTGGACATTCTGAGCGCTAAGAGGCCTCTATTGGGAAAAATAATATCTTCAAATAAAAACTACACAGAAGCATTGTGTGAAACTTATTTCTGATATGTTCATTAAGCTAACAGATTGAAACCATACTTTTGATTGCGCAGTTCTGAACACTATTTCTGTAGAAAATGCAAGTGGACATTCGGAGCGCTAAGAGGGTAATAGTGGAAAAAGGAATATATTCAAATATAAACTACACACTAGCATTCTGTGAAAATTCTTTCTGTTCTGTGCATTCAACTAACAGAGTTGAACCTTACTTTTGATTGAGCCGTTCTGAAACACTCTTTCTGTAGAAACTGCAATTGGACATGCTAAGCGCTAAGAGGCCTACATTGGGAAAAAGAATATCTTCAAATAAAAACTACACAGATGCATTCTGTGAAACTTATTTCTGATCTGTAAATTCAGTTAACAGAGATAAAACATATTTTTGATTGAGCAGTTATGAAACACTCTTTTTGTAGAAAATGCAAGTGGAGATTCGGAGCGCTAAGAGGGTAATAGTGGAAAAAGGAATGTCTTCAAATATAAACTTCACAGAATCATTCGGAGAAACTTCTTTCTGATCTGTGCATTCAGCTAACAGAGTTAAACCATACTTTTGATTGAGCAGATCTGAACACTCTTTCTGTAGAAAATGCAACTGGACATTTGGAGCGCTAAGAGAGTAGTAGTGGAAAAAGGAATATATTCAAATATAAACTACACAGAAGCATTCTGTGAAACTACTTTCTGATCTGAGCATTCAGCTAACAGAGTTAAACCATACTTTGATTGAGCAGTTTTGAAACACTCTGTCTGTAGAAAATGCAACTGGACATTCGTAGCGCTAAGTGGGTAATAGTGGAAAAAAGAATATGTTCAAATATAAACTACACAGAAGCATTGTATGAAACTTCTTTCTGTTCTGTGCATTCAACTAACAGAGTTGAACCTTACTTTTGATTGAGCCTTTCTGAAACACTCTTTCTGTAGAAACTGCAATTGGACATTGTGAGCGCTAAGAGGCCGATATTGGGAAAAATAATATCTTCAAATAAAAACTACACAGAAGCATTGTGTGAAACTTATTTCTGATATGTTCATTAAGCTAACAGAGTTAAACCATACTTTTGATTGCGCAGTTCTGAACACTCTTTCTGTAGAAAATGGAAGTGGACATTCGGAGCGCTAAGAGGGTAATAGTGGAAAAAGGAATATATTCAAATATAAACTACACAGTAGCATTCTGTGAAAATTCTTTCTGTTCTGTGCATTCAACTAACAGAGTTGAACCTTACTTTTGATTGAGCCGTTCTGAAACACTCTTTCTGTAGAAACTGCAATTGGACATGATAAGCGCTAAGAGGCCTACATTGGGAAAAAGAATATCTTCAAATAAAAACTACACAGATGCATTCTGTGAAACTTATTTCTGATCTGTAAATTCAGTTAACAGAGATAAAACATATTTTTGATTGAGCAGTTATGAAACACTCTTTTTGTAGAAAATGCAAGTGGAGATTCGGAGCGCTAAGAGGGTAATAGTGGAAAAAGGAATGTCTTCAAATATAAACTACACAGAATCATTCGGTGAAACTTCTTTCTGACCTGTGCATTCAGCTAACAGAGTTAAACCATACTTTTGATTGAGCAGATCTGAACACTCTTTCTGTTGAAAATGCAACTGGACATTTGGAGCGCTAAGAGAGTAGTAGTGGAAAAAGGAATATATTCAAATATAAACTACACAGAAGCATTCTGTGAAACTTCTTTCTGATCTGAGCATTCAGCTAACAGAGTTAAACCATACTTTTGATTGAGCAGTTTTGAAACACTCTGTCTGTAGAAAATGCAACTGGACATTCGTAGTGCTAAGTGGGTAATAGTGGAAAAAAGAATATGTTCAAATATAAACTACACAGAAGCATTGTATGAAACTTCTTTCTGTTCTGTGCATTCAAATAACAGAGTTGAACCTTACTTTTGATTGAGCCGTTCTGAAACACTCTTTCTCTAGAAACTGCAATTGGACATTCTGAGCGCTAGGAGGCCTATATTGGGAAAAAGAATGTCTACTAATAAAAACTACACAGAAGAATTGTGTGAAACTTCTTTCTGTTCTGTTTGTTCAACTAAAAGAGTTGAACCTTAGTTTTGATTGAGCCGTTCTGAAACACTCTTTCTGTAGAAAATGCAAGTGGAGATTCGGAGCGCTAAGAGGGTAATAGTGGAAAAAGGAATGTCTCCAAATATAAACTACACAGAATCATTCTGTGAAACTTCTTTCTGATCTGTGCATTCAGCTAACAGAGTTAAACCATACTTTTGATTGAGCAGATCTGAACACTCTTTCTGTAGAAAATGCAACTGGACATTTGGAGCGCTAAGAGAGTAGTAGTGGAAAAAGGAATATATTCAAATATAAACTACACAGAAGCATTCTGTGAAACTTCTTTCTGATCTGAGCATTCAGCTAACAGAGTTAAACCATACTTTTGATTGAGCAGTTTTGAAACACTCTGTCTGTAGAAAATGCAACTGGACATTCGTAGCGCTAAGTGGGTAATAGTGGAAAAAAGAATATGTTCAAATATAAATTACACAGAAGCATTGTATGAAATTTCTTTCTGTTCTGTGCATTCAACTAACAGAGTTGAACCTTACTTTTGATAGAGCCTTTCTGAAACACTCTTTCTGTAGAAACTGCAATTGGACATTCTGAGCGCTAAGAGGCCTCTATTGGGAAAAATAATATCTTCAAATAAAAACTACACAGAAGCATTGTGTGAAACTTATTTCTGATATGTTCATTAAGCTAACAGATTGAAACCATACTTTTGATTGCGCAGTTCTGAACACTCTTTCTGTAGATAATGCAAGTGGACATTCGGAGCGCTAAGAGGGTAATAGTGGAAAAAGGAATATATTCAAATATAAACTACACACTAGCATTCTGTGAAAATTCTTTCTGTTCTGTGCATTCAACTGACAGAGTTGAACCTTACTTTTGATTGAGCCGTTCTGAAACACTCTTTCTGTAGAAACTGCAATTGGACATGCTAAGCGCTAAGAGGCCTACATTGGGAAAAAGAATATCTTCAAATAAAAACTACACAGATGCATTCTGTGAAACTTATTTCTGATCTGTAAATTCAGTTAACAGAGATAAAACATATTTTTGATTGAGCAGTTATGAAACACTCTTTTTGTAGAAAATGAAAGTGGAGATTCGGAGCGCTAAGAGGGTAATAGTTGAAAAAGTAATGTCTCCAAATATAAACTACACAGAATAATTCTGTGAAACTTCTTTCTGATCTGTGCATTCAGCTAACAGAGTTAAACCATACTTTTGATTGAGCAGATCTGAACACTCTTTCTGTAGAAAATGCAACTGGACATTTGGAGCGCTAAGAGCGTAGTAGTGGAAAAAGGAATATATTCAAATATAAACTACACAGAAGCATTCTGTGAAACTTCTTTCTGATCTGAGCATTCAGCTAACAGAGTTAAACCATACTTTTGATTTAGCAGATTTGAAACACTCTGTCTGTAGAAAATGCAACTGGACATTCGTAGCGCTAAGTGGGTAATAGTGGAAAAAAGAATATGTTCAAATATAAACTACACAGAAGCATTGTATGAAACTTCTTTCTGTTCTGTGCATTCAACTAACAGAGTTGAACCTTACTTTTGATTGAGCCGTTCTGAAACACTCTTTCTGTAGAAACTGCAATTGGACATTCTGAGCGCTAAGAGGACTATATTGGGAAAAAGAATGTCTACAAATAAAAACTACACAGAAGAATTGTGTGAAACTACTTTCTGTTCTGTTTGTTCAACTAAAAGAGTTGAACCTTAGTTTTGATTGAGCCGTTCTGAAACACTCTTTCTGTAGAAAATGCAAGTGCAGATTCGGAGCGCTAAGAGGGTAATAGTGGAAAAAGGAATGTCTCCAAATATAAACTACACAGAATCATTCTGTGAAACTTATTTCTGATCTGTGCATTCAGCTAACAGAGTTAAACCATACTTTTGATTGAGCAGATCTGAACACTCTTTCTGTAGAAAATGCAACTGGACATTTGGAGCGCTAAGAGAGTAGTAGTGGAAAAAGGAATATATTCAAATATAAACTACACAGAAGCATTCTGTGAAACTACTTTCTGATCTGAGCATTCAGCTAACAGAGTTAAACCATACTTTTGATTGAGCAGTTTTGAAACACTCTGTCTGTAGAAAATGCAACTGGACATTCGTAGCGCTAAGTGGGTAATAGTGGAAAAAAGAATATGTTCAAATATAAACTACACAGAAGCATTGTATGAAACTACTTTCTGTTCTGTGAATTCAACAAACAGAGTTGAACCTTACTTTTGATTGAGCCTTTCTGAAACACTCTTTCTGTAGAAACTGCAATTGGACATTGTGAGCGCTAAGAGGCCGATATTGGGAAAAATAATATCTTCAAATAAAAACTATACAGAAGCATTGTGTGAAACTTATTTCTGATATGTTCATTAAGCTAACAGAGTTAAACCATACTTTTGATTGCGCAGTTCTGAACACTCTTTCTGTAGAAAATGCAAGTGGACATTCGGAGCGCTAAGAGGGTAACAGTGGAAAAAGGAATATATTCAAATATAAACTACACAGTAGCATTCTGTGAAAATTCTTTCTGTTCTGTGCATTCAACTAACAGAGTTGAACCTTACTTTTGATTGAGCCGTTCTGAAACACTCTTTCTGTAGAAACTGCAATTGGACATGTTAAGCGCTAAGAGGCCTACATTGGGAAAAAGAATATCTTCAAATAAAAACTACACACATGCATTCTGTGAAACTTATTTCTGATCTGTAAATTCAGTTAACAGAGATAAAACATATTTTTGATTGAGCAGTTATGAAACACTCTTTTTGTAGAAAATGCAAGTGGAGATTCGGAGCGCTAAGAGGGTAATAGTGGAAAAAGGACTGTCTCCAAATATAAACTACACAGAATCATTCTGTGAAACTTCTTTCTGATCTGTGCATTCAGCTAACAGAGTTAAACCATTATTTTGATTGAGCAGATCTGAACACTCTTTCTGTAGAAAATGCAACTGGACATTTGGAGCGCTAAGAGAGTAGTAGTGGAAAAAGGAATATATTCAAATATAAACTACACAGAAGCATTCTGTGAAACTTCTTTCTGATCTGAGCATTCAGCTAACAGAGTTAAACCATACTTTTGATTGAGCAGTTTTGAAACACTCTGTCTGTAGAAAATGCAACTGGACATTCGTAGCGCTAAGTGGGTAATAGTGGAAAAAAGAATATGTTCAAATATAAATTACACAGAAGCATTGTATGAAATTTCTTTCTGTTCTGTGCATTCAACTAACAGAGTTGAACCTTACTTTTGATTGAGCCTTTCTGAAACACTCTTTCTGTAGAAACTGCAATTGGACATTCTGAGCGCTAAGAGGCCTCTATTGGGAAAAATAATATCTTCAAATAAAAACAACACAGAAGCATTGTGTGAAACTTATTTCTGATATGTTCATTAAGCTAACAGATTGAAACCATACTTTTGATTGTGCAGTTCTGAACACTCTTTCTGTAGAAAATGCAATTGGACATTCGGAGCGCTAAGAGGGTAATAGTGGAAAAAGGAATATATTCAAATATAAACTACACAGTAGCATTCTGTGAAAATTCTTTCTGTTCTGTGCATTCAACTAACAGAGTTGAACCTTACTTTTGATTGAGCCGTTCTGAAACACTCTTTCTGTAGAAACTGCAATTGGACATTCTGAGCGCTAAGAGGCCTATATTGGGAAAAAGAATATCTACAAATAAAAACTACACAGAAGAATTGTGTGAAACTACTTTCTGTTCTGTTTGTTCAACTAAAAGATTTGAACCTTAATTTTGATTGAGCCGTTCTGAAACACTCTTTCTGTAGAAAATGCAAGTGGAGATTCGGAGCGCTAAGAGGGTAATAGTGGAAAAAGGAATGTCTCCAAATATAAGCTACACAGAATCATTCTGTGAAACTTCTTTCTGCTCTGTGCATTCAGCTAACAGAGTTAAACCATACTTTTGATAGAGCAGATCTGAACACTCCTTCTGTAGAAAATGCAACTGGACATTTGGAGCGCTAAGAGAGTAGTAGTGGAAAAAGGAATATATTCAAATATAAACTACACAGAAGCATTCTGTGAAACTTCTTTCTGATCTGAGCATTCAGCTAACAGAGTTAAACCATAATTTTGATTGAGCAGTTTTGAAACACTCTGTCTGTAGAAAATGCAACTGGACATTCGTAGCGCTAAGTGGGTAATAGTGGAAAAAAGAATATGTTCAAATATAAACTACACAGAAGCATTGTATGAAATTTCTTTCTGTTCTGTGCATCCAACTAACAGAGTTGAACCTTACTTTTGATTGAGCCTTTCTGAAACACTCTTTCTGTAGAAACTGCAATTGGACATTCTGAGCGCTAAGAGGCCTCTATTGGGAAAAATAATATCTTCAAATAAAAACTGCACAGAAGCATTGTGTGAAACTTATTTCTGATATGTTCATTAAGCTAACAGAATTAAACCATACTTTTGATTGCTCAGTTCTGAACACTCTTTCTGTAGAAAATTCAAGTGGACATTCGGAGCGCTAAGAGGGTAATAGTGGAAAAAGGAATATATTCAAATATAAACTACACAGTAGCATTCTGTGAAAATTCTTTCTGTTCTGTGCATTCAACTAACAGAGTTGAACCTTACTTTTGATTGAGCCATTCTGAAACACTCTTTCTGTAGAAACTGCAATTGGACATGCTAAGCGCTAAGAGGCCTACATTGGGAAAAAGAATATCTTCAAATAAAAACTACACAGATGCATTCTGTGAAACTTATTTCTGATCTGTAAATTCAGTTAACAGAGATAAAACATATTTTTGATTGAGCAGTTATGAAACACTCTTTTTGTAGAAAATGCAAGTGGAGATTCGGAGCGCTAAGAGGGTAATAGTTGAAAAAGGAATGTCTTCAAATATAAACTTCACAGAATCATTCGGGGAAACTTCTTTCTGATCTGTGCATTCAGCTAACAGAATTAAACCATACTTTTGATTGAGTAGATCTGAACACTCTTTCTGTAGAAAATGCAACTGGACATTTGGAGCGCTAAGAGCGTAGTAGTGGAAAAAGGAATATATTCAAATATAAACTACACAGAACCATTCTGTGAAACTTATTTCTGATCTGAGCATTCAGCTAAAAGAGTTAAACCATACTTTTGATTGAGCAGTTTTGAAACACTCTGTCTGTAGAAAATGCAACTTGACATTCGTAGCGCTAAGTGGGTAATAGTGGAAAAAAGAATATGTTCAAATATAAACTACACAGAAGCATTGTATGAAACTTCTTTCTGTTCTGTGCATTCAACTAACAGAGTTGAACCATACTTTTGATTGAGCCGTTCTGAAACACTCTTTCTCTAGAAACTGCAATTGGACATTCTGAGCTCTAGGAGGCCTATATTGGGAAAAAGAATGTCTACTAATAAAAACTACACAGAAGAATTGTGTGAAACTTCTTTCTGTTCTGTTTGTTCAACTAAAAGTGTTGAACCTTAGTTTTGATTGAGCCTTTCTGAAACACTCTTTCTGTAGAAATTGCAATTTGACATTGTGAGCGCTAAGAGGCCGATATTGGGAAAAAGAATATCTTCAAATAAAAACTACGCAGAAGCATTGTGTGAAACTTATTTCTGATATGTTCATTAAGCTAACAGAGTTAAACCATACTTTTGATTGCGCAGTTCTGAACACTCTTTCTGTAGAAAATGCAAGTGGACATTCGGAGCGCTAAGAGGGTAATAGTGGAAAAAGGAATATATTCAAATATAAACTACACAGTAGCATTCTGTGAAAATTCTTTCTGTTCTGTGCATTCAACTAACAGAGTTGAACCTTACTTTTGATTGAGCCGTTCTGAAACACTCTTTCTGTAGAAACTGCAATTGGACATGATAAGCGCTAAGAGGCCTACATTGGGAAAAAGAATATCTTCAAATAAAAACTACACAGATGCATTCTGTGAAACTTATTTCTGATCTGTAAATTCAGTTAACAGAGATAAAACATATTTTTGATTGAGCAGTTATGAAACACTCTTTTTGTAGAAAATGCAAGTGGAGATTCGGAGCGCTAAGTGGGTAATAGTGGAAAAAGGAATGTCTTCAAATATAAACTACACAGAATCATTCGGTGAAACATCTTTCTGACCTGTGCATTCAGCTAACAGAGTTAAACCATACTTTTGATTGAGCAGATCTGAACACTCTTTCTGTAGAAAATGCAACTGGACATTTGGAGCGCTTAGAGCGTAGTAGTGGAAAAAGGAATATATTCAAATATAAACTACACAGAAGCATTCTGTGAAACTTCTTTCTGATCTGAGCATTCAGCTAACAGAGTTAAACCATACATTTGATTGAGCAGTTTTGAAACACTCTGTCTGTAGAAAATGCAACTGGACATTCGTAGCGCTAAGTGGGTAATAGTGGAAAAAAGAATATGTTCAAATATAAACTACACAGAAGCATTGTATGAAACTTCTTTCTGTTCTGTGCATTCAACTAACAGAGTTGAACCTTACTTTTGATTGAGCCGTTCTGAAACACTCTTTCTCTAGAAACTGCAATTGGACATTCTGAGTGCTAGGAGGCCTATATTGGGAAAAAGAATGTCTACTAATAAAAACTACACAGAAGAATTGTGTGAAACTTCTTTCTGTTCTGTTTGTTCAACTAAAAGAGTTGAACCTTAGTTTTGATTGAGCCGTTCTGAAACACTCTTTCTGTAGAAAATGCAAGTGGAGATTCGGAGCGCTAAGAGGGTAATAGTGGAAAAAGGAATGTCTCCAAATATAAACTACACAGAATCATTCTGTGAAACTTCTTTCTGATCTGTGCATTCAGCTAACAGAGTTAAACCATACTTTTGATTGAGCAGATCTGAACACTCTTTCTGTAGAAAATGCAACTGGACATTTGGAGCGCTAAGAGAGTAGTAGTGGAAAAAGGAATATATTCAAATATAAACTACACAGAAGCATTCTGTGAAACTTCTTTCTGATCTGAGCATTCAGCTAACAGAGTTAAACCATAATTTTGATTGAGCAGTTTTGAAACACTCTGTCTGTAGAAAATGCAACTGGACATTCGTAGCGCTAAGTGGGTAATAGTGGAAAAAAGAATATGTTCAAATATAAACTACACAGAAGCATTGTATGAAACTTCTTTCTGTTCTGTGCATTCAACTAACAGAGTTGAACCTTACTTTTGATTGAGCCTTTCTGAAACACTCTTTCTGTAGAAACTGCAATTGGACATTGTGAGCGCTAAGAGGCCGATATTGGGAAAAATAATATCTTCAAATAAAAACTACACAGAAGCATTGTGTGAAACTTATTTCTGATATGTTCATTAAGCTAACAGAGTTAAACCATACTTTTGATTGCGCAGTTCTGAACACTCTTTCTGTAGAAAATGCAAGTGGACATTCGGAGCGCTAAGAGGGTAATAGTGGAAAAAGGAATATATTCAAATATAAACTACACAGTAGCATTCTGTGAAAATTCTTTCTGTTCTGTGCATTCAACTAACAGAGTTGAACCTTACTTTTGATTGAGTCGTTGTGTAACACTCTTTCTGTAGAAACTGCAATTGGACATGATAAGCGCTAAGAGGCCTACATTGGGAAAAAGAATATCTTCAAATAAAAACTACACAGATGCATTCTGTGAAACTTATTTCTGATCTGTAAATTCAGTTAACAGAGATAAAACATATTTTTGATTGAGCAGTTATGAAACACTCTTTTTGTAGAAAATGCAAGTGGAGATTCGGAGCGCTAAGAGGGTAATAGTGGAAAAAGGAATGTCTTCAAATATAAACTACACAGAATCATTCGGTGAAACTTCTTTCTGACCTGTGCATTCAGCTAACAGAGTTAAACCATACTTTTGATTGAGCAGATCTGAACACTCTTTCTGTAGAAAATGCAACTGGACATTTGGAGCGCTAAGAGAGTAGTAGTGGAAAAAGGAATATATTCAAATATAAACTACACAGAAGCATTCTGTGAAACTTCTTTCTGATCTGAGCATTCAGCCAACAGAGTTAAACCATACTTTTGATTGAGCAGTTATGAAACACTCTTTTTGTAGAAAATGCAACTGGACATTCGTAGCGCTAAGTGGGTAATAGTGGAAAAAAGAATATGTTCAAATATAAACTACACAGAAGCATTGTATGAAACTTCTTTCTGTTCTGTGCATTCAACTAACAGAGTTGAACCTTACTTTTGATTGAGCCGTTCTGAAACACTCTTTCTCTAGAAACTGCAATTGGACATTCTGAGCGCTAGGAGGCCTATATTGGGAAAAAGAATGTCTACTAATAAAAACTACACAGAAGAATTGTGTGAAACATCTTTCTGTTCTGTTTGTTCAACTAAAAGAGTTGAACCTTAGTTTTGATTGAGCCGTTCTGAAGCACTCTTTCTGTAGAAAATGCAAGTGGAGTTTCGGAGCGCTAAGAGGGTAATAGTGGAAAAAGGAATGTCTCCAAATATAAACTACACAGAATCATTCTGTGAAACTTATTTCTGATCTGTGCATTCAGCTAACAGAGTTAAACCATACTTTTGATTGAGCAGATCTGAACACTCTTTCTGTACAAAATGCAACTGGACATTTGGAGCGCTAAGAGAGTAGTAGTGGAAAAAGGAATATATTCAAATATAAACTACACAAAGCATTCTGTGAAACTTCTTTCTGATCTGAGCATTCAGCTAACAGAGTTAAACCATACTTTTGATTGAGCAGTTTTGAAACACTCTGTCTGTAGAAAATGCAACTGGACATTCTTAGCGCTAAGTGGGTAATAGTGGAAAAAAGAATAGGTTCAAATATAAACTACACAGAAGCATTGTATGAAACTTCTTTCTGTTCTGTGCATTCAACTAACAGAGTTGAACCTTACTTTTGACTGAGCCTTTCTGAAACACTCTTTCTGTAGAAACTGCAATTGGACATTCTGAGCGCTAAGAGGCCGATATTGGGAAAAATAATATCTCCAAATAAAAACTACACAGAAGCATTGTGTGAAACTGATTTCTGATATGTTCATTAAGCTAACAGAGTTAAACCATACTTTTGATTGCGCAGTTCTGAACACTCTTTCTGTAGAAAATGCAAGTGGACATTCGGAGCGCTAAGAGGGTAATAGTGGAAAAAGGAATATATTCAAATATAAACTACACAGTAGCATTCTGTGAAAATTCTTTCTGTTCTGTGCATTCAACTAACAGAGTTGAACCTTACTTTTGATTGAGCCGTTCTGAAACACTCTTTCTGTAGAAACTGCAATTGGACATGCTAAGCGCTAAGAGGCCTACATTGGGAAAAAGAATATCTTCAAATAAAAACTACACAGATGCATTCTGTGAAACTTATTTCTGATCTGTAAATTCAGTTAACAGAGATAAAACATATTTTTGATTGAGCAGTTATGAAACACTCTTTTTGTAGAAAATGCAAGTGGAGATTCGGAGCGCTAAGAGGGTAATAGTGGAAAAAGGAATGTCTTCAAATATAAACTACACAGAATCATTCGGTGAAACTTCTTTCTGACCTGTGCATTCAGCTAACAGAGTTAAACCATACTTTTGATTGAGCAGATCTGAACACTCTTTCTGTAGAAAATGCAACTGGACATTTGGAGCGCTAAGAGAGTAGTAGTGGAAAAAGGAATATATTCAAATATAAACTACACAGAAGCATTCTGTGAAACTTCTTTCTGATCTGAGCATTCAGCTAACAGAGTTAAACCATACTTTTGATTGAGCAGTTATGAAACACTCTTTTTGTAGAAAATGCAACTGGACATTCGTAGCGCTAAGTGGGTAATAGTGGAAAAAAGAATATGTTCAAATATAAACTACACAGAAGCATTGTATGAAACTTCTTTCTGTTCTGTGCATTCAACTAACAGAGTTGAACCTTACTTTTGATTGAGCCGTTCTGAAACACTCTTTCTCTAGAAACTGCAATTGGACATTCTGAGCGCTAGGAGGCCTATATTGGGAAAAAGAATGTCTACTAATAAAAACTACACAGAAGAATTGTGTGAAACATCTTTCTGTTCTGTTTGTTCAACTAAAAGAGTTGAACCTTAGTTTTGATTGAGCCGTTCTGAAGCACTCTTTCTGTAGAAAATGCAAGTGGAGTTTCGGAGCGCTAAGAGGGTAATAGTGGAAAAAGGAATGTCTCCAAATATAAACTACACAGAATCATTCTGTGAAACTTATTTCTGATCTGTGCATTCAGCTAACAGAGTTAAACCATACTTTTGATTGAGCAGATATGAACACTCTTTCTGTACAAAATGCAACTGGACATTTGGAGCGCTAAGAGAGTAGTAGTGGAAAAAGGAATATATTCAAATATAAACTACACAAAGCATTCTGTGAAACTTCTTTCTGATCTGAGCATTCAGCTAACAGAGTTAAACCATACTTTTGATTGAGCAGTTTTGAAACACTCTGTCTGTAGAAAATGCAACTGGACATTCTTAGCGCTAAGTGGGTAATAGTGGAAAAAAGAATAGGTTCAAATATAAACTACACAGAAGCATTGTATGAAACTTCTTTCTGTTCTGTGCATTCAACTAACAGAGTTGAACCTTACTTTTGACTGAGCCTTTCTGAAACACTCTTTCTGTAGAAACTGCAATTGGACATTCTGAGCGCTAAGAGGCCGATATTGGGAAAAATAATATCTCCAAATAAAAACTACACAGAAGCATTGTGTGAAACTTATTTCTGATATGTTCATTAAGCTAACAGAGTTAAACCATACTTTTGATTGCGCAGTTCTGAACACTCTTTCTGTAGAAAATGCAAGTGGACATTCGGAGCGCTAAGAGGGTAATAGTGGAAAAAGGAATATATTCAAATATAAACTACACAGTAGCATTCTGTGAAAATTCTTTCTGTTCTGTGCATTCAACTAACAGAGTTGAACCTTACTTTTGATTGAGCCGTTCTGAAACACTCTTTCTGTAGAAACTGCAATTGGACATGCTAAGCGCTAAGAGGCCTACATTGGGAAAAAGAATATCTTCAAATAAAAACTACACAGATGCATTCTGTGAAACTTATTTCTGATCTGTAAATTCAGTTAACAGAGATAAAACATATTTTTGATTGAGCAGTTATGAAACACTCTTTTTGTAGAAAATGCAAGTGGAGATTCGGAGCGCTAAGAGGGTAATAGTGGAAAAAGGAATGTCTTCAAATATAAACTACACAGAATCATTCGGTGAAACTTCTTTCTGACCTGTGCATTCAGCTAACAGAGTTAAACCATACTTTTGATTGAGCAGATCTGAACACTCTTTCTGTAGAAAATGCAACTGGACATTTGGAGCGCTAAGAGAGTAGTAGTGGAAAAAGGAATATATTCAAATATAAACTACACAGAAGCATTCTGTGAAACTTCTTTCTGATCTGAGCATTCAGCTAACAGAGTTAAACCATACTTTTGATTGAGCAGTTATGAAACACTCTTTTTGTAGAAAATGCAACTGGACATTCGTAGCGCTAAGTGGGTAATAGTGGAAAAAAGAATATGTTCAAATATAAACTACACAGAAGCATTGTATGAAACTTCTTTCTGTTCTGTGCATTCAACTAACAGAGTTGAACCTTACTTTTGATTGAGCCGTTCTGAAACACTCTTTCTCTAGAAACTGCAATTGGACATTCTGAGCGCTAGGAGGCCTATATTGGGAAAAAGAATGTCTACTAATAAAAACTACACAGAAGAATTGTGTGAAACTTCTTTCTGTTCTGTTTGTTCAACTAAAAGATTTGAAACTTAGTTTTGATTGAGCCGTTCTGAAACACTCTTTCTGTAGAAAATGCAAGTGGAGATTCGGAGCGCTAAGAGGGTAATAGTGGAAAAAGGAATGTCTCCAAATATAAACTACACAGAATCATTCTGTGAAACTTATTTCTGATCTGTGCATTCAGCTAACAGAGTTAAAACATACTTCTGATTGAGCAGATCTGAACACTCTTTCTGTAGAAAATGCAACTGGACATTTGGAGCGCTAAGAGAGTAGTAGTGGAAAAAGGAATATATTCAAATATAAACTACACAGAAGCATTCTGTGAAACTACTTTCTGATCTGAGCATTCAGCTAACAGATTTAAACCATACTTTTGATTGAGCAGTTTTGAAACACTCTGTCTGTAGAAAATGCAAATGGACATTCGTAGCGCTAAGTGGGTAATAGTGGAAAAAAGAATATGTTCAAATATAAACTACACAGAAGCATTGTATGAAACTTCTTTCTGTTCTGTGCATTCAACTAACAGAGTTGAACCTTACTTTAGATTGAGCCTTTCTGAAACACTCTTTCTGTAGAAACTGCAATTGGACATTGTGAGCGCTAAGAGGCCGATATTGGGAAAAATAATATCTTCAAATAGAAACTACACAGAAGCATTGTGTGAAACTTATTTCTGATATGTTCATTAAGCTAACAGAGTTAAACCATACTTTTGATTGCGCAGTTCTGAACACTCTTTCTGTAGAAAATGCAAGTGGACATTCGGAGCGCTAAGAGGGTAATAGTGGAAAAAGGAATATATTCAAATATAAACTACACAGTAGCATTCTGTGAAAATTCTTTCTGTTCTGTGCATTCAACTAACAGAGTTGAACCTTACTTTTGATTGAGTCGTTGTGTAACACTCTTTCTGTAGAAACTGCAATTGGACATGATAAGCGCTAAGAGGCCTACATTGGGAAAAATAATATCTTCAAATAAAAACTACACAGATGCATTCTGTGAAACTTATTTCTGATCTGTAAATTCAGTTAACAGAGATAAAACATATTTTTGATTGAGCAGTTATGAAACACTCTTTTTGTAGAAAATGCAAGTGGAGATTCGGAGCGCTAAGTGGGTAATAGTGGAAAAAGGAATGTCTTCAAATATAAACTACACAGAATCATTCGGTGAAACTTCTTTCTGACCTGTGCATTCAGCTAACAGAGTTAAACCATACTTTTGATTGAGCAGATCTGAACACTCTTTCTGTAGAAAATGCAACTGGACATTTGGAGCGCTAAGAGAGTAGTAGTGGAAAAAGGAATATATTCAAATATAAACTACACAGAAGCATTCTGTGAAACTTCTTTCTGATCTGAGCATTCAGCTAACAGAGTTAAACCATACTTTTGATTGAGCAGTTATGAAACACTCTTTTTGTAGAAAATGCAACTGGACATTCGTAGCGCTAAGTGGGTAATAGTGGAAAAAAGAATATGTTCAAATATAAACTACACAGAAGCATTGTATGAAACTTCTTTCTGTTCTGTGCATTCAACTAACAGAGTTGAACCGTACTTTTGATTGAGCCGTTCTGAAACACTCTTTCTCTAGAAACTGCAATTGGACATTCTGAGCGCTAGGAGGCCTATATTGGGAAAAAGAATGTCTACTAATAAAAACTACACAGAAGAATTGTGTGAAACTTCTTTCTGTTCTGTTTGTTCAACTAAAAGAGTTGAACCTTAGTTTTGATTGAGCCGTTCTGAAACACTCTTTCTGTAGAAAATGCAAGTGGAGATTCGGAGCGCTAAGAGGGTAATAGTGGAAAAAGGAATGTCTCCAAATATAAACTACACAGAATCATTCTGTGAAACTTCTTTCTGATCTGTGCATTCAGCTAACAGAGTTAAACCATACTTTTGATTGAGCAGATCTGAACACTCTTTCTGTAGAAAATGCAACTGGACATTTGGAGCGCTAAGAGAGTAGTAGTGGAAAAAGGAATATATTCAAATATAAACTACACAGAAGCATTCTGTGAAACTTCTTTCTGATCTGAGCATTCAGCTAACAGAGTTAAACCATACTTTTGATTGAGCAGTTTTGAAACACTCTGTCTGTAGAAAATGCAACTGGACATTCTTAGCGCTAAGTGGGTAATAGTGGAAAAAATAATATGTTCAAATATAAACTACACAGAAGCATTGTATGAAACACTTTCCGTTCTGTGCATTCAACTAACAGAGTTGAACCTGACTTTTGATTGAGCCTTTCTGAAACACTCTTTCTGTAGAAACTGCAATTGGACATTCTGAGCGCTAAGAGGCCGATATTGGGAAAAATAATAACTTCAAATAAAAACTACACAGAAGCATTGTGTGAAACTTATTTCTGATATGTTCATTAAGCTAACAGAGTTAAACCATACTTTTGATTGCGCAGTTCTGAACACTCTTTCTGTAGAAAATGCAAGTGGACATTCGGAGCGCTAAGAGGGTAATAGTGGAAAAAGGAATATATTCAAATATAAACTACACAGTAGCATTCTGTGAAAATTCTTTCTGTTCTGTTTGTTCAACTAAAAGAATTGAACCTTAGTTTTGATTGAGCCGTTCAGAAACACTCTTTCTGTAGAAAATGCAAGTGGACATTCGGAGCGTTTAGAGGGTAATAGTGGAAAAAGTAATATATTCAAATATAAACTACACAGTAGCATTCTGTGAAAATTCTTTCTGTTCTGTGCATTCAACTAACAGAGTTGAACCTTACTTTTGATTGAGTCGTTGTGTAACACTCTTTCTGTAGAAACTGCAATTGGACATGATAAGCGCTAAGAGGCCTACATTGGGAAAAAGAATATCTTCAAATAAAAACTACACAGATGCATTCTGTGAAACTTATTTCTGATCTGTAAATTCAGTTAACAGAGATAAAACATATTTTTGATTGAGCAGTTATGAAACACTCTTTTTGTAGAAAATGCAAGTGGAGATTCGGAGCGCTAAGAGGGTAATAGTGGAAAAAGGAATGTCTTCAAATATAAACTACACAGAATCATTCGGTGAAACTTCTTTCTGACCTGTGCATTCAGCTAACAGAGTTAAACCATACTTTTGATTGAGCAGATCTGAACACTCTTTCTGTAGAAAATGCAACTGGACATTTGGAGCGCTAAGAGAGTAGTAGTGGAAAAAGGAATATATTCAAATATAAACTACACAGAAGCATTCTGTGAAACTTCTTTCTGATCTGAGCATTCAGCTAACAGAGTTAAACCATACTTTTGATTGAGCAGTTATGAAACACTCTTTTTGTAGAAAATGCAACTGGACATTCGTAGCGCTAAGTGGGTAATAGTGGAAAAAAGAATATGTTCAAATATAAACTACACAGAAGCATTGTATGAAACTTCTTTCTGTTCTGTGCATTCAACTAACAGAGTTGAAACTTACTTTTGATTGAGCCGTTCTGAAACACTCTTTCTGTAGAAACTGCAATTGGACATGCTAAGCGCTAAGAGGCCTACATTGGGAAAAAGAATATCTTCAAATAAAAACTACACAGATGCATTCTGTGAGACTTATTTCTGATCTGTAAGTTCAGTTAAGAGAGATAAAACATATTTTTTATTGAGCAGTTATGAAACACTCTTTTTGTAGAAAATGCAAGTGGAGATTCGGAGCGCTAAGTGGGTAATAGTGGAAAAAGGAATGTCTTCAAATATAAACTACACAGAATCATTCGGTGAAACTTCTTTCTGACCTGTGCATTCAGCTAACAGAGTTAAACCATACTTTTGATTGAGCAGATCTGAACACTCTTTCTGTAGAAAATGCAACTGGACATTTGGAGCGCTAAGAGAGTAGTAGTGGAAAAAGGAATATATTCAAATATAAACTACACAGAAGCATTCTGTGAAACTTCTTTCTGATCTGAGCATTCAGCTAACAGAGTTAAACCATACTTTTGATTGAGCAGTTATGAAACACTCTTTTTGTAGAAAATGCAACTGGACTTTCGTAGCGCTAAGTGGGTAATAGTGGAAAAAAGAATATGTTCAAATATAAACTACACAGAATCATTGTATGAAACTTCTTTCTGTTCTGTGCATTCAACTAACAGAGTTGAACCGTACTTTTGATTGAGCCGTTCTGAAACACTCTTTCTCTAGAAACTGCAATTGGACATTCTGAGCGCTAGGAGGCCTATATTGGGAAAAAGAATGTCTACTAATAAAAACTACACAGAAGAATTGTTTGAAACTTCTTTCTGTTCTGTTTGTTCAACTAGAAGAGTTGAACCTTAGTTTTGATTGAGCCGTTCAGACACACTCTTTCTGTAGAAAATGCAAGTGGAGATTCGGAGCGCTATGAGGGTAATAGTGGAAAAAGGAATGTCTCCAAATATAAACTACACAGAATCATTCTGTGAAACTTATTTCTGATCTGTGCATTCAGCTAACAGAGTTAAACCATACTTTTGATTGAGCAGATCTGAACACTCTTTCTGTAGAAAATGCAACTGGACATTTGGAGCGCTAAGAGCGTAGTAGTGGAAAAAGGAATATATTCAAATATAAACTACACAGAAGCATTCTGTGAAACTTCTTTCTGATCTGAGCATTCAGCTAACAGAGTTAAACCATACTTTTGATTGAGCAGTTTTGAAACACTCTGTCTGTAGAAAATGCAACTGGACATTCGTAGCGCTAAGTGGGTAATAGTGGAAAAAAGAATATGTTCAAATATAAACTACACAGAAGCATTGTATGAAACTTCTTTCTGTTCTGTGCATTCAACTAACAGAGTTGAACCTTACTTTTGATTGAGCCGTTCTGAAACACTCTTTCTGTAGAAACTGCAATTGGACATTCTGAGCGCTAGGAGGCCTATATTGGGAAAAAGAATGTCTACTAATAAAAACTACACAGAAGAATTGTGTGAAACTTCTTTCTGTTCTGTTTGTTCAACTAAAAGAGTTGAACCTTAGTTTTGATTGAGCCGTTCTGAAACACTCTTTCTGTAGAAAATGCAAGTGGAGATTCGCAGCGCTATGAGGGTAATAGTGGAAAAAGGAATGTCTCCAAATATAAACTACACAGAATCATTCTGTGAAACTTCTTTCTGTTCTGTGCATTCAGCTAACAGAGTTAAACCATACTTTTGATTGAGCAGATCTGAACACTCTTTCTGTAGAAAATGCAACTGGACATTTGGAGCGCTAAGAGATTAGTAGTGGAAAAAGGAATATATTCAAATATAAACTACACAGAAGCATTCTGTGAAACTTCTTTCTGATCTGAGCATTCAGCTAACAGAGTTAAACCATACTTTTGATTTAGCAGTTTTGAAACACTCTGTCTGTAGAAAATGCAACTGGACATTCGTAGCGCTAAGTGGGTAATAGTGGAAAAAAGAATATGTTCAAATATAAACTACACAGAAGCATTGTATGAAACTTCTTTCTGTTCTGTGCATTCAACTAACAGAGTTGAAACTTACTTTTGATTGAGCCTTTCTGAAACACTCTTTCTGTAGAAACTGCAATTGGACATTCTGAGCGCTAAGAGGCCTCTATTGGGAAAAATAATATCTTCAAATAAAAACTGCACAGAAGCATTGTGTGAAACTTATTTCTGATATGTTCATTAAGCTAACAGAATTAAACCATACTTTTGATTGCTCAGTTCTGAACACTCTTTCTGTAGAAAATTCAAGTGGACATTCGGAGCGCTAAGAGGGTAATAGTGGAAAAAGGAATATATTCAAATATAAACTACACAGTAGCATTCTGTGAAAATTCTTTCTGTTCTGTGCATTCAACTAACAGAGTTGAACCTTACTTTTGATTGAGCCATTCTGAAACAGTCTTTCTGTAGAAACTGCAATTGGACATGCTAAGCGCTAAGAGGCCTACATTGGGAAAAAGAATATCTTCAAATAAAAACTACACAGATGCATTCTGTGAAACTTATTTCTGATCTGTAAATTCAGTTAACAGAGATAAAACATATTTTTGATTGAGCAGTTATGAAACACTCTTTTTGTAGAAAATGCAAGTGGAGATTCGGAGCGCTAAGAGGGTAATAGTGGAAAAAGGAATGTCTTCAAATATAAACTTCACAGAATCATTCGGTGAAACTTCTTTCTGATCTGTGCATTCAGCTAACAGAATTAAACCATACTTTTGATTGAGCAGATCTGAACACTCTTTCTGTAGAAAATGCAACTGGACATTTGGAGCGCTAAGAGCGTAGTAGTGGAAAAAGGAATATATTCAAATATAAACTACACAGAAGCATTCTGTGAAACTTCTTTCTGATCTGAGCATTCAGCTAACAGAGTTAAACCATACTTTTGATTGAGCAGTTTTGAAACACTCTGTCTGTAGAAAATGCAACTGGACATTCGTAGCGCTAAGTGGGTAATAGTGGAAAAAAGAATATGTTCAAATATAAACTACACAGAAGCATTGTATGAAACTTCTTTCTGTTCTGTGCATTCAACTAACAGAGTTGAACCTTACTTTTGATTGAGCCGTTCTGAAACACTCTTTCTCTAGAAACTGCAATTGGACATTCTGAGCGCTAGGAGGCCTATATTGGGAAAAAGAATGTCTACTAATAAAAACTACACAGAAGAATTGTGTGAAACTTCTTTCTGTTCTGTTTGTTCAACTAAAAGAGTTGAACCTTAGTTTTGATTGAGCCGTTCTGAAACACTCTTTCTGTAGAAAATGCAAGTGGAGATTCGGAGCGCTAAGAGGGTAATAGTGGAAAAAGGAATGTCTCCAAATATAAACTACACAGAATCATTCTGTGAAACTTATTTCTGATCTGTGCATTCAGCTAACAGAGTTAAACCATACTTTTGATTGAGCAGATCTGAACACTCTTTCTGTAGAAAATGCAACTGGACATTTGGAGCGCTAAGAGAGTAGTAGTGGAAAAAGGAATATATTCAAATATAAACTACACAGAAGCATTCTGTGAAACTTCTTTCTGATCTGAGCATTCAGCTAACAGAGTTAAACCATACTTTTGATTGAGCAGTTTTGAAACACTCTGTCTGTAGAAAATGCAACTGGACATTCGTAGCGCTAAGTGGGTAATAGTGGAAAAAAGAATATGTTCAAATATAAACTACACAGAAGCATTGTATGAAACTTCTTTCTGTTCTGTGCATTCAACTAACAGAGTTGAACCTTACTTTTGATTGAGCCTTTCTGAAACACTCTTTCTGTAGAAACTGCAATTGGACATTCTGAGCGCTAAGAGGCCGATATTGGGAAAAATAATATCTTCAAATAAAAACTACACAGAAGCATTGTGTGAAACTTATTTCTGATATGTTCATTAAGCTAACAGAGTTAAACCATACTTTTGATTGCGCAGTTCTGAACACTCTTTCTGTAGAAAATGCAAGTGGACATTCGGAGCGCTAAGAGGGTAATAGTGGAAAAAGGAATATATTCAAATATAAACTACACAGTAGCATTCTGTGAAAATTCTTTCTGTTCTGTGCATTCAACTAACAGAGTTGAACCTTACTTTTGATTGAGCCGTTCTGAGACACTCTTTCTGTAGAAACTGCAATTGGACATGCTAAGCGCTAAGAGGCCTACATTGGGAAAAAGAATATCTTCAAATAAAAACTACACAGATGCATTCTGTGAAACTTATTTCTGATCTGTAAATTCAGTTAACAGAGATAAAACATATTTTTGATTGAGCAGTTATGAAACACTCTTTTTGTAGAAAATGCAAGTGGAGATTCGGAGCGCTAAGAAGGTAATAGTGGAAAAAGGAATGTCTTCAAATATAAACTACACAGAATCATTCGGTGAAACTTCTTTCTGACCTGTGCATTCAGCTAACAGAGTTAAACCATACTTTTGATTGAGCGGATCTGAACACTCTTTCTGTAGAAAATGCAACTGGACATTTGGAGCGCTAAGAGCGTAGTAGTGGAAAAAGGAATATATTCAAATATAAACTACACAGAAGTATTCTGTGAAACTTCTTTCTGATCTGAGCATGCAGCTAACAGAGTTAAACCATACTTTTGATTGAGCAGTTTTGAAACACTCTGTCTGTAGAAAATGCAACTGGACATTCGTAGCGCTAAGTGGGTAATAGTGGAAAAAAGAATATGTTCAAATATAAACTACACAGAAGCATTGTATGAAACTTCTCTCTGTTCTGTGCATTCAACTAACAGAGTTGAACCTTACTTTTGATTGAGCCGTTCTGAAACACTCTTTCTGTAGAAACTGCAATTGGACATTCTGAGCGCTAAGAGGCCTTTATTGGGAAAAAGAATGTCTACAAATAAAAACTACACAGAAGAATTGTGTGAAACTTCTTTCTGTTCTGTTTGTTCAACTAAAAGAGTTGAACCTTAGTTTTGATTGAGCCGTTCTGAAACACTCTTTCTTTACAAAATGCAAGTGGAGATTCGGAGCGTTAAGAGGGTAATAGTGGAAAAAGGAATGTCTCCAAATATAAACTACACAGAATCATTCTGTGAAACTTATTTCTGTTCTGTGCATTCAGCTAACAGAGTTAAACCATACTTTTGATTGAGCAGATCTGAACACTCTTTCTTTAGAAAATGCAACTGGACATTTGGAGCGCTAAGAGATTAGTAGTGGAAAAATTAATATATTCAAATATAAACTACACAGAAGCATTCTGTGAAACTTCTTTCTGATCTGAGCATTCAGCTAACAGAGTTAAACCATACTTTTGATTGAGCAGTTTTGAAACACTCTGTCTGTAGAAAATGCAACTGGACATTCGTAGCGCTAAGTGGGTAATAGTGGAAAAAAGAATATGTTCAAATATAAACTACACAGAAGCATTGTATGAAACTTCTTTCTGTTCTGTGCATTCAACTAACAGAGTTGAACCTTACTTTTGATTGAGCCATTCTGAAACACTCTTTCTGTAGAAACTGCAATTGGACATTCTGAGCGCTAAGAAGCCTATATTGGGAAAAAGAATGTCTACAAATAAAAACTACACAGAAGAATTGTGTGAAACTTCTTTCTGTTCTGTTTGTTCAACTAAAAGAGTTGAACGTTAGTTTTGATTGAGCCGTTCTGAAACACTCTTTCTGTAGAAAATGCAAGTGGAGATTCGGAGCGCTAAGAGGGTAATAGTGGAAAAAGGAATGTCTCCAAATATAAGCTACACAGAATCATTCTGTGAAACTTCTTTCTGATCTGTGCATTCAGCTATCAGAGTTAAACCATACTTTTGATTGAGCAGATCTGAACACTCTTTCTGTAGAAAATGCAACTGGACATTTGGAGCGCTAAGAGAGTAGTAGTGGAAAAAGGAATATATTCAAATATAAACTACACAGAAGCATTCTGTGAAACTTCTTTCTGATCTGAGCATTCAGCTAACAGAGTTAAACCATACTTTTGATTGAGCAGTTTTGAAACACTCTGTCTGTAGAAAATGCAACTGGACATTCGTAGCGCTAAGTGGGTAATAGTGGAAAAAAAAATATGTTCAAATATAAACTACACAGAAGCATGGTATGAAATTTCTTTCTGTTCTGTGCATTCAACTAACAGAGTTGAACCTTACTTTTGATTGAGCCGTTCTGAAACACTCTTTCTGTAGAAACTGCAGTTGGACATTCTGAGCGCTAAGAGGCCTATATTGGGAAAATGAATGTCTACAAATAAAAACTACACAGAAGAATTGTGTGAAACTTCTTTCTGTTCTGTTTGTTCAACTAAAAGAGTTGAACCTTAGTTTTGATTGAGCCGTTCTGAAACAATATTTCTGTAGAAAATGCAAGTGGAGATTCGGAGCGCTAAGAGGGTAATAGTGTAAAAAGGAATGTCTCCAAATATAAACTACACAGGACCATTCTGTGAAACTTCTTTCTGATCTGTGCATTCAGCTAACAGAGTTAAACCGTACTTTTGATTGAGCAGTTCTGAACACTCTTTCTGTAGAAAATGCAACTGGACATTTGGAGCGCTAAGAGAGTAGTAGTGGAAAAAGGAATATATTCAAATATAAACTACACAGAAGCATTCTGTGAAACATCTTTCTGATCTGAGCATTCAGCTAACAGAGTTAAACCATACTTTTGATTGAGCAGTTTTGAAACACTCTGTCTGTAGAAAATGCAACTGGACATTCGTAGCGCTAAGTGGGTAATAGTGGAAAAAAGAATATGTTCAAATATAAACTACACAGAAGCATTGTATGAAATTTCTTCCTGTTCTGTGCATTCAACTAACAGAGTTGAACCTTACTTTTGATTGAGCCTTTCTGAAACACTCTTTCTGTAGAAACTGCAATTGGACATTCTGAGCGCTAAGAGGCCTCTATTGGGAAAAATAATATCTTCAAATAAAAACTACACAGAAGCATTGTGTGAAACTTATTTCTGATATGTTCATTAAGCTAACAGAGTTAAACCATACTTTTGATTGCGCAGTTCTGAGCACTCTTTCTGTAGAAAATCAAGTGGACATTCGGAGCGCTAAGAGGGTAATAGTGGAAAAAGGAATATATTCAAATATAAACTACACAGTAGCATTCTGTGAAAATTCTTTCTGTTCTGTGCATTCAACTAACAGAGTTGAACCTTACTTTTGATTGAGCCGTTCTGAAACACTCTTTCTGTAGAAACGACAATTGGACATGCTAAGCGCTAAGAGGCCTACATTGGGAAAAAGAATATCTTCAAATAAAAACTACACAGATGCATTCTGTGAAACTTATTTCTGATCTGTAAATTCAGTTAACAGAGATAAAACATATTTTTCATTGAGCAGTTATGAAACACTCTTTTTGTAGAAAATGCAAGTGGAGATTCGGAGCGCTAAGTGGGTAATAGTGGAAAAAGGAATGTCTTCAAATATAAACTACACAGAATCATTCGGTGAAACTTCTTTCTGATCTGTGCATTCAGCTAACAGAGTTAAACCATACTTTTGATTGAGCAGATCTGAACACTCTTTCTGTAGAAAATGCAACTGGACATTTGGAGCGCTAAGAGCGTAGTAGTGGAAAAAGGAATATATTCAAATATAAACTACACAGAAGCATTCTGTGAAACTTCTTTCTGATCTGAGCATTCAGCTAACAGAGTTAAACCATACTTTTGATAGAGCAGTTTTGAAACACTCTGTCTGTAGAAAATGCAACTGGACATTCGTAGCGCTAAGTGGGTAATAGTGGAAAAAAGAATATGTTCAAATATAAACTACACAGAAGCATTGTATGAAACTTCTCTCTGTTCTGTGCATTCAACTAACAGAGTTGAACCTTACTTTTGATTGAGCCGTTCTGAAACACTCTTTCTGTAGAAACTGCAATTGGACATTCTGAGCGCTAGAGGCCTATATTTGGAAAAAGAATGTCTACTAATAAAAACTACACAGAAGAATTTTGTGAAACTTCTTTCTGTTCTGTTTGTTCAACTAAAAGAGTTGAACCTTAGTTTTGATTGAGCCGTTCTGAAACAGTCTTTCTGTAGAAAATGCAAGTGGAGATTCGGAGCGCTAAGAGGGCAATAGTGGAAAAAGGAATGTCTCCAAATATAAACTACACAGAATCATTCTGTGAAACTTATTTCTGATCTGTGCATTCAGCTAACAGAGTTAAACCATAGTTTTGATTGAGCAGATCTGAACACTCTTTCTGTAGAAAATGCAACTGGAACTTTGGAGCGCTAAGAGCGTAGTAGTGGAAAAAGGAATATATTCAAATATAAACTACACAGAAGCATTCTGTGAAACTTCTTTCTGATCTGAGCATGCAGCTAACAGAGTTAAACCATACTTTTGATTGAGTAGTTTTGAAACACTCTGTCTGTAGAAAATGCAACTGGACATTCGTAGCGCTAAGTGGGTAATAGTGGAAAAAAGAATATGTTGAAATATAAACTACACAGAAGCATTGTATGAAACTTGTTTCTGTTCTGTGCATTCAACTAACAGAGTTGAACCTTACTTTTGATTGAGCCGTTCTGAAACACTCTTTCTGTAGAAACTGCAATTGGACATTCTGCGCGCTAAGAGGCCTATATTGGGAAAAAGAATGTCTACAAATAAAAACTACACAGAAGAATTGTGTGAAACTTCTTTCTGTTCTGTTTGTTCAACTAAAAGAGTTGAACCTTAGTTTTGATTGAGCCGTTCTGAAACACTCTTTCTTTAGAAAATGCAAGTGGAGATTCAGAGCGTTAAGAGGGTAATAGTGGAAAAAGGAATGTCTCCAAATATAAACTACACAGAATCATTCTGTGAAACTTCTTTCTGTTCTGTGCATTCAGCTAACAGAGTTAAACCATACTTTTGATTGAGCAGATCTGAACACTCTTTCTGTAGAAAATGCAACTGGACATTTGGAGCGCTAAGAGATTAGTAGTGGAAAAAGGAATATATTGAAATATAAACTACACAGAAGCATTCTGTGAAACTTCTTTCTGATCTGAGCATTCAGCTAACAGAGTTAAACCATACTTTTGATTGAGCAGTTTTGAAACACTCTGTCTGTAGAAAATGCAACTGGACATTCGTAGCGCTAAGTGGGTAATAGTGGAAAAAAGAATATGTTCAAATATAAACTACACAGAAGCATTGTATGAAACTTCTTTCTGTTCTGTGCATTCAACTAACAGAGTTGAACCTTACTTTTGATTGAGCCGTTCTGAAACACTCTTTCTGTAGAAACTGCAATTTTACATTCTGAGCGCTAAGAGGCCTATATTGGGAAAAAGAATGTCTACAAATAAAAACTACACAGAAGAATTGTGTGAAACTTCTTTCTGTTCTGTTTGTTCAACTAAAAGAGTTGAACCTTAGTTTTGATTGAGCCGTTCTGAAACACTCTTTCTGTAGAAAATGCAAGTGGAGATTCGGAGCGCTAAGAGGTTAATAGTGGAAAAAGGAATGTCTCCAAATATAAACTACACAGAATCATTCTGTGAAACTTCTTTCTGATCTGTGCATTCAGCTAACAGAGTTAAACCATACTTTTGATTGAGCAGATCTGAACACTCTTTCTGTAGAAAATGCAACTGGACATTTGGAGCGCTAAGAGAGTAGTAGTGGAAAAAGGAATATATTCAAATATAAACTACACAGAAGCATTCTGTGAAACTTCTTTCTGATCTGAGCATTCAGCTAACAGAGTTAAACCATACTTTTGATTGAGCAGTTTTGAAACACTCTGTCTGTAGAAAATGCAACTGGACATTCGTAGCGCTAAGTGGGTAATAGTGGAAAAAAGAATATGTTCAAATATAAACTACACAGAAGCATTGTATGAAACTTCTTTCTGTTCTGTGCATTCAACTAACAGGGTTGAACCTTACTTTTGATTGAGCCGTTCTGAAACACTCTTTCTGTAGAAACTGCAATTGGACATTCTGAGCGCTAAGAGGCCTCTATTGGGAAAAATAATATCTTCAAATAAAAACTACACAGAAGCATTGTGTGAAACTTATTTCTGATATGTTCATTAAGCTAACAGAGTTAAACCATACTTTTGATTGCGCAGTTCTGAACACTCTTTCTGTAGAAAATGCAAGTGGACATTCGGAGCGCTAAGGGGGTAATAGTGGAAAAAGGAATATATTCAAATATAAACTACACAGTAGCATTCTGTGAAAATTCTTTCTGTTTTGTGCATTCAACTAACAGAGTTGAAACTTACTTTTGATTGAGCCGTTCTAAAACACTCTTTCTGTAGAAACTGCAATTGGACATGCTAAGCGCTAAGAGGCCTACATTGGGAAAAAGAATATCTTCAAATAAAAACTACACAGATGCATTCTGTGAAACTTATTTCTGATCTGTAAATTCAGTTAACAGAGATAAAACATATTTTTGATTGAGCAGTTATGAAACACTCTTTTTGTAGAAAATGCAAGTGGAGATTCGGAGCGCTAAGAGGGTAATAGTGGAAAAAGGAATGTCTTCAAATATAAACTACACAGAATCATTCGGTGAAACTTCTTTCTGATCTGTGCATTCAGCTAACAGAGTTAAACCATACTTTTGATTGAGCAGATCTGAACACTCTTTCTGTAGAAAATGCAACTGGACATTTGGAGCGCTAAGAGCGTAGTAGTGGAAAAAGGAATATATTCAAATATAAACTACACAGAAGCATTCTGTGAAACTTCTTTCTGATCTGAGCATTCAGCTAACAGAGTTAAACCATACTTTTGATTGAGCAGTTTTGAAACACTCTGTCTGTAGAAAATGCAACTGGACATTCGTAGCGCTAAGTGGGTAATAGTGGAAAAAAGAATATGTTCAAATATAAACTACACAGAAGCATTGTATGAAACATCTTTCTGTTCTGTGCATTCAACTAACAGAGTTGAACCTTACTTTTGATTGAGCCGTTCTGAAACACTCTTTCTGTAGAAACTGCAGTTGGACATTCTGAGCGCTAAGAGGCCTATATTGGGAAAAAGAATGTCTACAAATAAAAACTACACAGAAGAATTGTGTGAAACTTCTTTCTGTTCTGTTTGTTCAAGTAAAAGAGTTGAACCTTAGTTTTGATTGAGCCGTTCTGAAACACTCTTTCTGTAGAAAATGCAAGTGGAGATTCGGAGCGCTAAGAGGGTAATAGTGTAAAAAGGAATGTCTCCAAATATAAACTACACAGGACCATTCTGTGAAACTTCTTTCTGATCTGTGCATTCAGCTAACAGAGTTAAACCGTACTTTTGATTGAGCAGATCTGAACACTCTTTCTGTAGAAAATGCAACTGGACATTTGGAGCGCTAA
Source organism: Symphalangus syndactylus (assembly GCF_028878055.3). Taxonomy (NCBI): domain Eukaryota; kingdom Metazoa; phylum Chordata; class Mammalia; order Primates; family Hylobatidae; genus Symphalangus; species Symphalangus syndactylus. The sequence goes on along the minus strand of NC_072445.2, from coordinate 3,075,632 downwards.
GAGAGTAGTAGTGGAAAAAGGAATATATTCAAATATAAACTACACAGAAGCATTCTGTGAAACATCTTTCTGATCTGAGCATTCAGCTAACAGAGTTTAACCATACTTTTGATTGAGCAGTTTTGAAACACTCTGTCTGTAGAAAATGCAACTGGACATTCGTAGCGCTAAGTGGGTAATAGTGGAAAAAAGAATATGTTCAAATATAAACTACACAGAAGCATTGTATGAAATTTCTTTCTGTTCTGTGCATTCAACTAACAGAGTTGAACCTTACTTTTGATTGAGCCTTTCTGAAACACTCTTTCTGTAGAAACTGCAATTGGACATTCTGAGCGCTAAGAGGCCTCTATTGGGAAAAATAATATCTTCAAATAAAAACTACACAGAAGCATTGTGTGAAACTTATTTCTGATATGTTCATTAAGCTAACAGAGTTAAACCATACTTTTGATTGCGCAGTTCTGAACACTCTTTCTGTAGAAAATGCAAGTGGACATTCGGAGCGCTAAGAGGTTAATAGTGGAAAAAGGAATATATTCAAATATAAACTACACAGTAGCATTCTGTGAAAATTCTTTCTGTTCTGTGCATTCAACTAACAGAGTTGAACCTTACTTTTGATTGAGCCGTTCTGAAACACTCTTTCTGTAGAAACTGCAATTGGACATGCTAAGCGCTAAGAGGCCTACATTGGGAAAAAGAATATCTTCAAATAAAAACTACACAGATGCATTCTGTGAAACTTATTTCTGATCTCTAAATTCAGTTAACAGAGATAAAACATATTTTTGATTGAGCAGTTATGAAACACTCTTTTTGTAGAAAATGCAAGTGGAGATTCGGAGCGCTAAGAGGGTAATAGTGGAAAAAGGAATGTCTTCAAATATAAACTACACAGAATCATTCGGTGAAACTTCTTTCTGATCTGTGCATTCAGCTAACAGAGTTAAACCATACTTTTGATTGAGCAGATCTGAACACTCTTTCTGTAGAAAATGCAACTGGACATTTGGAGCGCTAAGAGATTAGTAGTGGAAAAAGGAATATATTCAAATATAATCTACACAGAAGCATTCTGTGAAACTTCTTTCTGATATGAGCATTCAGCTAACAGAGTTAAACCATACTTTTGATTGAGCAGTTTTGAAACACTCTGTCTGTAGAAAATGCAACTGGACATTCGTAGCGCTAAGTGGGTAATAGTGGAAAAAAGAATATGTTCAAATATAAACTACACAGAAGCATTGTATGAAACTTCTTTCTGTTCTGTGCATTCCACTAACAGAGTTGAACCTTACTTTTGATTGAGCCGTTCTGAAACACTCTTTCTGTAGAAACTGCAATTGGACATTCTGAGCGCTAAGAGGCCTATATTGGGAAAAAGAATGTCTACAAATAAAAACTACACAGAAGAATTATGTGAAACTTCTTTCTGTTCTGTTTGTTCAACTAAAAGAGTTGAACCTTAGTTTTGATTGAGCCGTTCTGAAACACTCTTTCTGTAGAAAATGCAAGTGGAGATTCGGAGCGCTAAGAGGGTAATAGTGGAAAAAGGAATGTCTCCATATATAAACTACACAGAATCATTCTGTGAAACTTCTTTCTGATCTGTGCATTCAGCTAACAGAGTTAAACCATACTTTTGATTGAGCAGATCTGAACACTCTTTCTGTAGAAAATGCAACTGGACATTTGGAGCGCTAAGAGAGTAGTAGTGGAAAAAGGAATATATTCAAATATAAACTACACAGAAGCATTCTGTGAAACTTCTTTCTGATCTGAGCATTCAGCTAACAGAGTTAAACCATACTTTTGATTGAGCAGTTTTGAAACACTCTGTCTGTACAAAATGCAACTGGACATTCGTAGCGCTAAGTGGGTAATAGTGGAAAAAAGAATATGTTCAAATATAAACTACACAGAAGCATTGTGTGAAACTTCTCTCTGTTCTGTGCATTCAACTAACAGAGTTGAACCTTACTATTGATTGAGCCTTTCTGAAACACTCTTTCTGTAGAAACTGCAATTGGACATTCTGAGCGCTGGGAGGCCTATATTGGGAAAAAGAATGTCTACTAATAAAAACTACACAGAAGAATTTTGTGAAACTTCTTCTGTTCTGTTTGTTCAACTAAAAGAGTTGAACCTTAGTTTTGATTGAGCCGTTCTGAAACACTCTTTCTTTAGAAAACGCAAGTGGAGATTCGGAGCGTTAAGAAGGTAATAGTGGAAAAAGGAATGTCTCCAAATATAAACTACACAGAATCATTCTGTGAAACTTCTTTCTGTTCTGTGCATTCAGCTAACAGAGTTAAACCATACTTTTGATTGTGCAGATCTGAACACTCTTTCTGTAGAAAATGCAACTGGACATTTGGAGCGCTAAGAGATTAGTAGTGGAAAAAGAATATATTCAAATATAAAATACACAGAAGCATTCTGTGAAACTTCTTTCTGATCTGAGCATTCAGCTAACAGAGTTAAATCATACTTTTGATTGAGCAGCTTTGAAACACTCTGTCTGTAGAAAATGCAACTGGACATTCGTAGCGCTAAGTGGGTAATAGTGGAAAAAAGAATATGTTGAAATATAAACTACACAGAAGCATTGTATGAAACTTCTTTCTGTTCTGTGCATTCAACTAACAGAGTTGAACCTTACTTTTGATTGAGCCGTTCTGAAACACTCTTTCTGGAGAAACTGCAATTGGACATTCTGAGCGCTAAGAGGCCTATATTGGGAAAAAGAATGTCTACAAATAAAAACTACACAGAAGAATTGTGTGAAACTTCTTTCTGTTCTGTTTGTTCAACTAAAAGAGTTGAACCTTAGTTTTGATTGAGCCGTTCTGAAACACTCTTTCTGTAGAAAATGCAAGTGGAGATTCGGAGTGCTAAGAGGGTAATAGTGGAAAAAGGAATGTCTCCAAATATAAACTACACAGAATCATTCTGTGAAACTTCTTTCTGATCTGTGCATTCAGCTAACAGAGTTAAACCATACTTTTGATTGAGCAGATCTGAACACTCTTTCTGTAGAAAATGCAACTGGACATTTGGAGCGCTAAGAGAGTATTAGTGGAAAAAGGAATATATTCAAATATAAACTACACAGAAGCATTCTGTGAAATTTCTTTCTGATCTGAGCATTCAGCTAACAGAGTTAAACCATACTTTTGATTGAGCAGTTTTGAAACACTCTGTCTGTAGAAAATGCAACTGGACATTCGTAGCGCTAAGTGGGTAATAGTGAAAAAAGAATATGTTCAAATATAAACTACACAGAAGCATTGTATGAAATTTCTTTCTGTACTGTGCATTCAACTAACAGAGTTGAACCTTACTTTTGATTGAGCCTTTCTGAAACACTCTTTCTGTAGAAACTGCAATTGGACATTCTGAGCGCTAAGATGCCTCTATTGGGAAAAATAATATCTTCAAATAAAAACTACACAGAAGCATTGTGTGAAACTTATTTCTGATATGTTCATTAAGCTAACAGAGTTAAACCATACTTTTGATTGCGCAGTTCTGAACACTCTTTCTGTAGAAAATGCAAGTGGACATTCGGAGCGCTAAGAGGGTAATAGTGGAAAAAGGAATATATTCAAATATAAACTACACAGTAGCATTCTGTGAAAATTCTTTCTGTTCTGTGCATTCAACTAACAGAGTTGAACCTTACTTTGATTGAGCCGTTCTGAAACACTCTTTCTGTAGAAACTGCAATTGGACATGCTAAGCGCTAAGAGGCCTACATTGGGAAAAAGAATATCTTCAAATAAAAACTACACAGATGCATTCTGTGAAACTTATTTCTGATCTGTAAATTCAGTTAACAGAGATAAAACATATTTTTGATTGAGCAGTTATGAAACACTCTTTTTGTAGAAAATGCAAGTGGAGATTCGGAGCGCTAAGAGGGTAATAGTGGAAAAAGGAATGTCTTCAAATATAAACTACACAGAATATTCGGTGAAACTTCTTTCTGATCTCTGCATTCAGCTAACAGAGTTAAACCATACTTTTGATTGAGCAGATCTGAACACTCTTTCTGTAGAAAATGCAACTGGACATTTGGAGCGCTAAGAGAGTAGTAGTGGAAAAAGGAATATATTCAAATATAAACTACACAGAAGCATTCTGTGAAACTTCTTTCTGATCTGAGCATTCAGCTAACAGAGGTAAACCATACTTTTGATTGAGCAGTTTTGAAACACTCTGTCTGTAGAAAATGCAACTGGACATTCGTAGCGCTAAGTGGGTAATAGTGGAAAAAAGAATATGTTCAAATATAAACTACACAGAAGCATTGTATGAAACTTCTTTCTGTTCTGTGCATTCAACTAACAGAGTTGAACCTTACTTTGGATTGAGCCGTTGGGAAACACTCTTTCTGTAGAAACTGCAATTGGACATTCTGAGCGCTAGGAGGCCTATATTGGGAAAAAGAATGTCTACAAATAAAAACTACACAGAAGAATTGTGTGAAACTTCTTTCTGTTCTGTTTGTTCAACTAAAAGAGTTGAACCTTAGTTTTGATTGAGCCGTTCTGAAACACTCTTTCTTTAGAAAATGCAAGTGGACATTCGGAGCGCTAAGAGGGTAATACTGGAAAAAGGAATGTCTCCAAATATAAACTACACAGAATCATTCTGTGAAACATCTTTCTGATCTGTGCATTCAGCTAACAGAGTTAAACCATACTTTTGATTGAGCAGATCTGAACACTCTTTCTGTAGAAAATGCAACTGGACATTTGGAGCGCTAAGAGAGTAGTAGTGGAAAAAGGAATATATTCAAATATAAACTACACAGAAGCATTCTGTGAAACTTCTTTCTGATCTGAGCATTCAGCTAACAGATTTAAACCATACTTTTGATTGAGCAGTTTTGAAACACTCTGTCTGTAGAAAATGCAACTGGACATTCGTAGCGCTAAGTGGGTAATAGTGGAAAAAAGAATATGTTCAAATATAAACTACACAGAAGCATTGTATGAAACATCTTTCTGTTCTGTGCATTCAACTAACAGAGTTGAACCTTACTTTTGATTGAGCCGTTCTGAAACACTCTTTCTGTAGAAACTGCAATTGGACATTCTGAGCGCTAAGAGGCCTATATTGGGAAAAAGAATGTCTACAAATAAAAACTACACAGAAGAATTGTGTGAAACTTCTTTCTGTTCTGTTTGTTCAACTAAAAGAGTTGAACCTTAGTTTTGATTGAGCCGTTCTGAAACACTCTTTCTGTAGAAAATGCAAGTGGAGATTCGGAGCGCTAAGAGGGTAATAGTGGAAAAAGGAATGTCTCCAAATATATACTACACAGAATCATTCTGTGAAACTTTTCTGATCTGTGCATTCAGCTAACAGAGTTAAACCATACTTTTGATTGAGCAGATCTGAACACTCTTTCTGTAGAAAATGCAACTGGACATTTGGAGCGCTAAGAGAGTAGTAGTGGAAAAAGGAATATATTCAAATATAAACTACACAGAAGCATTCTGTGAAACTTCTTTCTGATCTGAGCATTCAGCTAACAGAGTTAAACCATACTTTTGATTGAGCAGATTTGAAACACTCTGTCTGTACAAAATGCAACTGGACATTCGTAGCGCTAAGTGGGTAATAGTGGAAAAAAGAATATGTTCAAATATAAACTACACAGAAGCATTGTATGAAATTTCTTTCTGTTCTGTGCATTCAACTAACAGAGTTGAACCTTACTTTTGATTGAGCCTTTCTGAAACACTCTTTCTGTAGAAACTGCAATTGGACATTCTGAGCGCTAAGATGCCTCTATTGGGAAAAATAATATCTTCAAATAAAAACTACACAGAAGCATTGTGTGAAACTTATTTCTGATATGTTCATTAAGCTAACAGAGTTAAACCATACATTTGATTGCGCAGTTCTGAACACTCTTTCTGTAGAAAATGCAAGTGGACATTCGGAGCGCTAAGAGGGTAATAGTGGAAAAAGGAATATATTCAAATATAAACTACACAGTAGCATTCTGTGAAAATTCTTTCTGTTCTGTGCATTCAACTAACAGAGTTGAACCTTACTTTTGATTGAGCCGTTCTGAAACACTCTTTCTGTAGAAACTGCGATTGGACATGCTAAGCGCTAAGAGGCCTACATTGGGAAAAAGAATATCTTCAAATAAAAACTACACAGATGCATTCTGTGAAACTTATTTCTGATCTGTAAATTCAGTTAACAGAGATAAAACATATTTTTGATTGAGCAGTTATGAAACACTCTTTTTGTAGAAAATGCAAGTGGAGATTCGGAGCGCTAAGAAGGTAATAGTGGAAAAAGGAATGTCTTCAAATATAAACTACACAGAATATTCGGTGAAACTTCTTTCTGATCTGTGCATTCAGCTAACAGAGTTAAACCATACTTTTGATTGAGCAGATCTGAACACTCTTTCTGTAGAAAATGCAACTGGACATATGGAGCGCTAAGAGCGTAGTAGTGGAAAAAGGAATATATTCAAATATAAACTACACAGAAGCATTCTGTGAAACTTCTTTCTGATCTGAGCATTCAGCTAACAGAGTTAAACCATACTTTTGATTGAGCAGTTTTGAAACACTCTGTCTCTAGAAAATGCAACTGGACTTTCGTAGCGCTAAGTGGGTAATAGTGGAAAAAGAATATGTTCATATATAAACAACACAGAAGCATTGTATGAAACATCTTTCTGTTCTGTGCATTCAACTAACAGAGTTGAACCTTACTTTTGATTGAGCCGTTCTGAAACACTCTTTCTGTAGAAACTGCAGTTGGACATTCTGAGCGCTAAGAGGCCTATATTGGGAAAATGAATGTCTACAAATAAAAACTACACAGAAGAATTGTGTGAAACTTCTTTCTGTTCTGTTTGTTCAACTAAAAGAGTTGAACCTTAGTTTTGATTGAGCCGTTCTGAAACACTCTTTCTGTAGAAAATGCAAGTGGAGATTCGGAGCGCTAAGAGGGTAATAGTGTAAAAAGGAATGTCTCCAAATATAAACTACACAGGACCATTCTGTGAAACTTCTTTCTGATCTGTGCATTCAGCTAACAGAGTTAAACCGTACTTTTGATTGAGCAGATCTGAACACTCTTTCTGTAGAAAATGCAACTGGACATTTGGAGCGCTAAGAGAGTAGTAGTGGAAAAAGGAATATATTCAAATATAAACTACACAGAAGCATTCTGTGAAACATCTTTCTGATCTGAGCATTCAGCTAACAGAGTTAAACCATACTTTTGATTGAGCAGTTTTGAAACACTCTGTCTGTAGAAAATGCAACTGGACATTCGTAGCGCTAAGTGGGTAATAGTGGAAAAAAGAATATGTTCAAATATAAACTACACAGAAGCATTGTATGAAATTTCTTCCTGTTCTGTGCATTCAACTAACAGAGTTGAACCTTACTTTTGATTGAGCCTTTCTGAAACACTCTTTCTGTAGAAACTGCAATTGGACATTCTGAGTGCTAAGAGGCCTCTATTGGGAAAAATAATATCTTCAAATAAAAACTACACAGAAGCATTGTGTGAAACTTATTTCTGATATGTTCATTAAGCTAACAGAGTTAAACCATACTTTTGATTGCGCAGTTCTGAACACTCTTTCTGTAGAAAATGCAAGTGGACATTCGGAGCGCTAAGAGGGTAATAGTGGAAAAAGGAATATATTCAAATATAAACTACACAGTAGCATTCTGTGAAAATTCTTTCTGTTCTGTGCATTCAACTAACAGAGTTGAACCTTACTTTTGATTGAGCCGTTCTGAAACACTCTTTCTGTAGAAACTACAATTGGACATGCTAAGCGCTAAGAGGCCTACATTGGGAAAAAGAATATCTTCAAATAAAAACTACACAGATGCATTCTGTGAAACTTATTTCTGATCTGTAAATTCAGTTAACAGAGATAAAACATATTTTTGATTGAGCAGTTATGAAACACTCTTTTTGTAGAAAATGCAAGTGGAGATTCGGAGCGCTAAGAGGGTAATAGTGGAAAAAGGAATGTCTTCAAATATAAACTACACAGAATCATTCGGTGAAACTTCTTTCTGATCTGTGCATTCAGCTAACAGAGTTAAACCATACTTTTGATTGAGCAGATCTGAACACTCTTTCTGTAGAAAATGCAACTGGACATTTGGAGCGCTAAGAGCGTAGTAGTGGAAAAAGGAATATATTCAAATATAAACTACACAGAAGCATTCTGTGAAACTTCTTTCTGATCTGAGCATTCAGCTAACAGAGTTAAACCATACTTTTGATTGAGCAGTTTTGAAACACTCTGTCTGTAGAAAATGCAACTGGACATTCGTAGCGCTAAGTGGGTAATAGTGGAAAAAAGAATATGTTGAAATATAAACTACACAGAAGCATTGTATGAAACTTCTTTCTGTTCTGTGCATTCAACTAACAGAGTTGAACCTTACTTTTGATTGAGCCGTTCTGAAACACTCTTTCTGTAGAAACTGCAATTGGACATTCTGAGCGCTAAGAGGCCTATATTGGGAAAAAGAATGTCTACAAATAAAAACTACACAGAAGAATTGTGTGAAACTTCTTTCTGTTCTGTTTGTTCAACTAAAAGAGTTGAACCTTAGTTTTGATTGAGCCGTTCTGAAACACTCTTTCTGTAGAAAATGCAAGTGGAGATTCGGAGCGCTAAGAGGGTAATAGTGGAAAAAGGAATGTCTCCAAATATATACTACACAGAATCATTCTGTGAAACTTTTCTGATCTGTGCATTCAGCTAACAGAGTTAAACCATACTTTTGATTGAGCAGATCTGAACACTCTTTCTGTAGAAAATGCAACTGGACATTTGGAGCGCTAAGAGAGTAGTAGTGGAAAAAGGAATATATTCAAATATAAACTACACAGAAGCATTCTGTGAAACTTCTTTCTGATCTGAGCATTCAGCTAACAGAGTTAAACCATACTTTTGATTGAGCAGATTTGAAACACTCTGTCTGTACAAAATGCAACTGGACATTCGTAGCGCTAAGTGGGTAATAGTGGAAAAAAGAATATGTTCAAATATAAACTACACAGAAGCATTGTATGAAATTTCTTTCTGTTCTGTGCATTCAACTAACAGAGTTGAACCTTACTTTTGATTGAGCCTTTCTGAAACACTCTTTCTGTAGAAACTGCAATTGGACATTCTGAGCGCTAAGATGCCTCTATTGGGAAAAATAATATCTTCAAATAAAAACTACACAGAAGCATTGTGTGAAACTTATTTCTGATATGTTCATTAAGCTAACAGAGTTAAACCATACATTTGATTGCGCAGTTCTGAACACTCTTTCTGTAGAAAATGCAAGTGGACATTCGGAGCGCTAAGAGGGTAATAGTGGAAAAAGGAATATATTCAAATATAAACTACACAGTAGCATTCTGTGAAAATTCTTTCTGTTCTGTGCATTCAACTAACAGAGTTGAACCTTACTTTTGATTGAGCCGTTCTGAAACACTCTTTCTGTAGAAACTGCGATTGGACATGCTAAGCGCTAAGAGGCCTACATTGGGGAAAAGAATATCTTCAAATAAAAACTACACAGATGCATTCTGTGAAACTTATTTCTGATCTGTAAATTCAGTTAACAGAGATAAAACATATTTTTGATTGAGCAGTTATGAAACACTCTTTTTGTAGAAAATGCAAGTGGAGATTCGGAGCGCTAAGAAGGTAATAGTGGAAAAAGGAATGTCTTCAAATATAAACTACACAGAATATTCGGTGAAACTTCTTTCTGATCTGTGCATTCAGCTAACAGAGTTAAACCATACTTTTGATTGAGCAGATCTGAACACTCTTTCTGTAGAAAATGCAACTGGACATATGGAGCGCTAAGAGCGTAGTAGTGGAAAAAGGAATATATTCAAATATAAACTACACAGAAGCATTCTGTGAAACTTCTTTCTGATCTGAGCATTCAGCTAACAGAGTTAAACCATACTTTTGATTGAGCAGTTTTGAAACACTCTGTCTCTAGAAAATGCAACTGGACTTTCGTAGCGCTAAGTGGGTAATAGTGGAAAAAGAATATGTTCATATATAAACAACACAGAAGCATTGTATGAAACATCTTTCTGTTCTGTGCATTCAACTAACAGAGTTGAACCTTACTTTTGATTGAGCCGTTCTGAAACACTCTTTCTGTAGAAACTGCAGTTGGACATTCTGAGCGCTAAGAGGCCTATATTGGGAAAATGAATGTCTACAAATAAAAACTACACAGAAGAATTGTGTGAAACTTCTTTCTGTTCTGTTTGTTCAACTAAAAGAGTTGAACCTTAGTTTTGATTGAGCCGTTCTGAAACACTCTTTCTGTAGAAAATGCAAGTGGAGATTCGGAGCGCTAAGAGGGTAATAGTGTAAAAAGGAATGTCTCCAAATATAAACTACACAGGACCATTCTGTGAAACTTCTTTCTGATCTGTGCATTCAGCTAACAGAGTTAAACCGTACTTTTGATTGAGCAGATCTGAACACTCTTTCTGTAGAAAATGCAACTGGACATTTGGAGCGCTAAGAGAGTAGTAGTGGAAAAAGGAATATATTCAAATATAAACTACACAGAAGCATTCTGTGAAACATCTTTCTGATCTGAGCATTCAGCTAACAGAGTTAAACCATACTTTTGATTGAGCAGTTTTGAAACACTCTGTCTGTAGAAAATGCAACTGGACATTCGTAGCGCTAAGTGGGTAATAGTGGAAAAAAGAATATGTTCAAATATAAACTACACAGAAGCATTGTATGAAATTTCTTCCTGTTCTGTGCATTCAACTAACAGAGTTGAACCTTACTTTTGATTGAGCCTTTCTGAAACACTCTTTCTGTAGAAACTGCAATTGGACATTCTGAGTGCTAAGAGGCCTCTATTGGGAAAAATAATATCTTCAAATAAAAACTACACAGAAGCATTGTGTGAAACTTATTTCTGATATGTTCATTAAGCTAACAGAGTTAAACCATACTTTTGATTGCGCAGTTCTGAACACTCTTTCTGTAGAAAATGCAAGTGGACATTCGGAGCGCTAAGAGGGTAATAGTGGAAAAAGGAATATATTCAAATATAAACTACACAGTAGCATTCTGTGAAAATTCTTTCTGTTCTGTGCATTCAACTAACAGAGTTGAACCTTACTTTTGATTGAGCCGTTCTGAAACACTCTTTCTGTAGAAACTACAATTGGACATGCTAAGCGCTAAGAGGCCTACATTGGGAAAAAGAATATCTTCAAATAAAAACTACACAGATGCATTCTGTGAAACTTATTTCTGATCTGTAAATTCAGTTAACAGAGATAAAACATATTTTTGATTGAGCAGTTATGAAACACTCTTTTTGTAGAAAATGCAAGTGGAGATTCGGAGCGCTAAGAGGGTAATAGTGGAAAAAGGAATGTCTTCAAATATAAACTACACAGAATCATTCGGTGAAACTTCTTTCTGATCTGTGCATTCAGCTAACAGAGTTAAACCATACTTTTGATTGAGCAGATCTGAACACTCTTTCTGTAGAAAATGCAACTGGACATTTGGAGCGCTAAGAGCGTAGTAGTGGAAAAAGGAATATATTCAAATATAAACTACACAGAAGCATTCTGTGAAACTTCTTTCTGATCTGAGCATTCAGCTAACAGAGTTAAACCATACTTTTGATTGAGCAGTTTTGAAACACTCTGTCTGTAGAAAATGCAACTGGACATTCGTAGCGCTAAGTGGGTAATAGTGGAAAAAAGAATATGTTGAAATATAAACTACACAGAAGCATTGTATGAAACTTCTTTCTGTTCTGTGCATTCAACTAACAGAGTTGAACCTTACTTTTGATTGAGCCGTTCTGAAACACTCTTTCTGTAGAAACTGCAATTGGACATTCTGAGCGCTAAGAGGCCTATATTGGGAAAAAGAATGTCTACAAATAAAAACTACACAGAAGAATTGTGTGAAACTTCTTTCTGTTCTGTTTGTTCAACTAAAAGAGTTGAACCTTAGTTTTGATTGAGCCGTTCTGAAACACTCTTTCTTTAGAAAATGCAAGTGGAGATTCAGAGCGTTAAGAGGGTAATAGTGGAAAAAGGAATGTCTCCAAATATAAACTACACAGAATCATTCTGTGAAACTTCTTTCTGTTCTGTGCATTCAGCTAACAGAGTTAAACCATACTTTTGATTGAGCAGATCTGAACACTCTTTCTGTAGAAAATGCAACTGGACATTTGGAGCGCTAAGAGATTAGTAGTGGAAAAAGGAATATATTGAAATATAAACTACACAGAAGCATTCTGTGAAACTTCTTTCTGATCTGAGCATTCAGCTAACAGAGTTAAACCATACTTTTGATTGAGCAGTTTTGAAACACTCTGTCTGTAGAAAATGCAACTGGACATTCGTAGCGCTAAGTGGGTAATAGTGGAAAAAAGAATACGTTCAAATATAAACTACACAGAAGCATTGTATGAAACTTCTTTCTGTTCTGTGCATTCAACTAACAGAGTTGAACCTTACTTTTGATTGAGCCGTTCTGAAACACTCTTTCTGTAGAAACTGCAATTGGACATTCTGAGCGCTAAGAGGCCTATATTGGGAAAAAGAATGTCTACAAATAAAAACTACACAGAAGAATTGTGTGAAACTACTTTCTGTTCTGTTTGTTCAACTAAAAGAGTTGAACCTTAGTTTTGATTGAGCCGTTCTGAAACACTCTTTCTGTAGAAATTGCAAGTGGAGATTCGGAGCGCTAAGAGGTTAATAGTGGAAAAAGGAATGTCTCCAAATATAAACTACACAGAATCATTCTGTGAAACTTCTTTCTGATCTGTGCATTCAGCTAACAGAGTTAAACCATACTTTTGATTGAGCAGATCTGAACACTCTTTCTGTAGAAAATGCAACTGGACATTTGGAGCGCTAAGAGAGTAGTAGTGGAAAAAGGAATATATTCAAATATAAACTACACAGAAGCATTCTGTGAAACTTCTTTCTGATCTGAGCATTCAGCTAACAGAGTTAAACCATACTTTTGATTGAGCAGTTTTGAAACACTCTGTCTGTAGAAAATGCAACTGGACATTCGTAGCGCTAAGTGGGTAATAGTGGAAAAAAGAATATGTTCAAATATAAACTACACAGAAGCATTGTATGAAACTTCTTTCTGTTCTGTGCATTCAACTAACAGGGTTGAACCTTACTTTTGATTGAGCCGTTCTGAAACACTCTTTCTGTAGAAACTGCAATTGGACATTCTGAGCGCTAAGAGGCCTCTATTGGGAAAAATAATATCTTCAAATAAAAACTACACAGAAGCATTGTGTGAAACTTATTTCTGATATGTTCATTAAGCTAACAGAGTTAAACCATACTTTTGATTGCGCAGTTCTGAACACTCTTTCTGTAGAAAATGCAAGTGGACATTCGGAGCGCTAAGAGGGTAATAGTGGAAAAAGGAATATATTCAAATATAAACTACACAGTAGCATTCTGTGAAAATCCTTTCTGTTCTGTGCATTCAACTAACAGAGTTGAAACTTACTTTTGATTGAGCCGTTCTAAAACACTCTTTCTGTAGAAACTGCAATTGGACATGCTAAGCGCTAAGAGGCCTACATTGGGAAAAAGAATATCTTCAAATAAAAACTACACAGATGCATTCTGTGAAACTTATTTCTGATCTGTAAATTCAGTTAACAGAGATAAAACATATTTTTGATTGAGCAGTTATGAAACACTCTTTTTGTAGAAAATGCAAGTGGAGATTCGGAGCGCTAAGAGGGTAATAGTGGAAAAAGGAATGTCTTCAAATATAAACTACACAGAATCATTCGGTGAAACTTCTTTCTGATCTGTGCATTCAGCTAACAGTGTTAAACCATACTTTTGATTGAGCAGATCTGAACACTCTTTCTGTAGAAAATGCAACTGGACATTTGGAGCGCTAAGAGCGTAGTAGTGGAAAAAGGAATATATTCAAATATAAACTACACAGAATCATTCTGTGAAACTTCTTTCTGATCTGAGCATTCAGCTAACAGAGTTAAACCATAATTTTGATTGAGCAGTTTTGAAACACTCTGCTGTAGAAAATGCAACTGGACTTTCGTAGCGCTAAGTGGGTAATAGTGGAAAAAAGAATATGTTCAAATATAAACTACACAGAAGCATTGTATGAAACATCTTTCTGTTCTGTGCATTCAACTAACAGAGTTGAACCTTACTTTTGATTGAGCCGTTCTGAAACACTCTTTCTGTAGAAACTGCAGTTGGACATTCTGAGCGCTAAGAGGCCTATATTGGGAAAAAGAATGTCTACAAATAAAAACTACACAGAAGAATTGTGTGAAACTTCTTTCTGTTCTGTTTGTTCAACTAAAACAGTTGAACCTTAGTTTTGATTGAGCCGTTCTGAAACACTCTTTCTGTAGAAAATGCAAGTGGAGATTCGGAGCGCTAAGAGGGTAATAGTGTAAAAAGGAATGTCTCCAAATATAAACTACACAGGACCATTCTGTGAAACTACTTTCTGATCTGTGCATTCAGCTAACAGAGTTAAACCGTACTTTTGATTGAGCAGATCTGAACACTCTTTCTGTAGAAAATGCAACTGGACATTTGGAGCGCTAAGAGAGTAGTAGTGGAAAAAGGAATATATTCAAATATAAACTACACAGAAGCATTCTGTGAAACATCTTTCTGATCTGAGCATTCAGCTAACAGAGTTTAACCATACTTTTGATTGAGCAGTTTTGAAACACTCTGTCTGTAGAAAATGCAACTGGACATTCGTAGCGCTAAGTGGGTAATAGTGGAAAAAAGAATATGTTCAAATATAAACTACACAGAAGCATTGTATGAAATTTCTTTCTGTTCTGTGCATTCAACTAACAGAGTTGAACCTTACTTTTGATTGAGCCTTTCTGAAACACTCTTTCTGTAGAAACTGCAATTGGACATTCTGAGCGCTAAGAGGCCTCTATTGGGAAAAATAATATCTTCAAATAAAAACTACACAGAAGCATTGTGTGAAACTTATTTCTGATATGTTCATTAAGCTAACAGAGTTAAACCATACTTTTGATTGCGCAGTTCTGAACACTCTTTCTGTAGAAAATGCAAGTGGACATTCGGAGCGCTAAGAGGTTAATAGTGGAAAAAGGAATATATTCAAATATAAACTACACAGTAGCATTCTGTGAAAATTCTTTCTGTTCTGTGCATTCAACTAACAGAGTTGAACCTTACTTTTGATTGAGCCGTTCTGAAACACTCTTTCTGTAGAAACTGCAATTGGACATGCTAAGCGCTAAGAGGCCTACATTGGGAAAAAGAATATCTTCAAATAAAAACTACACAGATGCATTCTGTGAAACTTATTTCTGATCTGTAAATTCAGTTAACAGAGATAAAACATATTTTTGATTGAGCAGTTATGAAACACTCTTTTTGTAGAAAATGCAAGTGGAGATTCGGAGCGCTAAGAGGGTAATAGTGGAAAAAGGAATGTCTTCAAATATAAACTACACAGAATATTCGGTGAAACTTCTTTCTGATCTGTGCATTCAGCTAACAGAGTTAAACCATACTTTTCATTGAGCAGATCTGAACACTCTTTCTGTAGAAAATGCAACTGGACATTTGGAGCACTAAGAGCGTAGTAGTGGAAAAAGGAATATATTCAAATATAAACTACACAGAAGCATTCTGTGAAACTTCTTTCTGATCTGAGCATTCAGCTAACAGAGTTAAACCATACTTTTGATTGAGCAGTTTTGAAACACTCTGTCTGTAGAAAATGCAACTGGACATTCGTAGCGCTAAGTGGGTAATAGTGGAAAAAAGAATATGTTCAAATATAAACTACACAGAAGCATTGTATGAAACTTCTTTCTGTTCTGTGCATTCAACTAACAGAGTTGAACCTTACTTTTGATTGAGCCTTTGTGAAACACTCTTTCTGTAGAAACTGCAATTGGACATTCTGAGCGCTAGGAGGCCTATATTGGGAAAAAGAATGTCTACTAATAAAAACTACACAGAAGAATTTTGTGAAACTTCTTTCTGTTCTGTTTGTTCAACTAAAAGAGTTGAACCTTAGTTTTGATTGAGCCGTTCTGAAACACTCTTTCTGTAGAAAATGCAAGTGGAGATTCGGAGCGCTAAGAGGGTAATAGTGGAAAAAGGAATGTCTCCAAATATAAACTACAGAGAATCATTCTGTGAAACTTCTTTCTGATCTGTGCATTCAGCTAACAGAGTTAAACCATACTTTTGATTGAGCAGATCTGAACACTCTTTCTGTAGAAAATGCAACTGGACCTTTGGAGCGCTAAGAGAGTAGTAGTGGAAAAAGGAATATATTCAAATATAAACTACACAGAAGCATTCTGTGAAACTTCTTTCTGATCTGAGCATTCAGCTAACAGAGTTGAACCTTACTTTTGATTGAGCCTTTCTGAAACACTCTTTCTGTAGAAACTGCAATTGGACATTCTGAGCGCTAAGAGGCCTATATTGGGAAAAATAATATCTTCAAATAAAAACTACACAGAAGCATTGTGTGAAACTTATTTCTGATATGTTCATTAAGCTAACAGAGTTAAACCATACTTTTGATTGCGCAGTTCTGAACACACTTTCTGTAGAAAATGCAAGTGGACATTCGGAGCGCTAAGAGGGTAATAGTGGAAAAAGGAATATATTCAAATATAAACTACACAGTAGCATTCTGTGAAAATTCTTTCTGTTCTGTGCATTCAACTAACAGAGTTGAACCTTACTTTTGATTGAGCCGTTCTGAAACACTCTTTCTGTAGAAACTGCAATTGGACATGCTATGCGCTAAGAGGCCTACATTGGGAAAAAGAATATCTTCAAATAAAAACTACACAGATGCATTCTGTGAAACTTATTTCTGATCTGTAAATTCAGTTAACAGAGATAAAACATATTTTTGATTGAGCAGTTATGAAACACTCTTTTTGTAGAAAATGCAAGTGGAGATTCGGAGCGCTAAGAGGGTAATAGTGGAAAAAGGAATGTCTTCAAATATAAACTACACAGAATCATTCGGTGAAACTTCTTTCTGATCTGTGCATTCAGCTAACAGAGTTAAACCATAGTTTTGATTGAGCAGATCTGAACACTCTTTCTGTAGAAAATGCAACTGGACATTTGGAGCGCTAAGAGCGTAGTAGCGGAAAAAGGAATATATTCAAATATAAACTACACAGAAGCATTCTGTGAAACTTCTTTCTGATCTGAGCATTCAGCTAACAGAGTTAAACCATACTTTTGATTGAGCAGTTTTGAAACACTCTGTCTGTAGAAAATGCAACTGGACATTCGTAGCGCTAAGTGGGTTATAGTGGAAAAAAGAATATGTTCAAATATAAACTACACAGAAGCATTGTATGAAACTTCTTTCTGTTCTGTGCATTCAACTAACAGAGTTGAACCTTACTTTTGATTGAGCCGTTCTGAAACACTCTTTCTGTAGAAACTGCAATTGGACATTCTGAGCGCTAAGAGGCCTATATTGGGAAAAAGAACGTCTACAAATAAAAACTACTCAGAAGAATTGTGTGAAACTTCTTCCTGTTCTGTTTGTTCAACTAAAAGAGTTGAACCTTAGTTTTGATTGAGCCGTTCTGAAACACTCTTTCTTTAGAAAATGCAAGTGGACATTCGGAGCGTTAAGAGGGTAATAGTGGAAAAAGGAATGTCTCCAAATATAAACTACACAGAATCATTCTGTGAAACTTCTTTCTGATCTGTGCATTCAGCTAACAGAATTAAACCATACTTTTGATTGAGCAGATCTGAACACTCTTTCTGTAGAAAATGCAACTGGACATTTGGAGCGCTAAGAGAGTAGTAGTGGAAAAAGGAATATATTCAAATATAAACTACACAGAAGCATTCTGTGAAACTTCTTTCTGATCTGAGCATTCAGCTAACAGAGGTAAACCATACTTTTGATTGAGCAGTTTTGAAACACTCTGTCTGTAGAAAATGCAACTGGACATTCGTAGCGCTAAGTGGGTAATAGTGGAAAAAAGAATATGTTCAAATATAAACTACACAGAAGCATTGTATGAAACTTCTTTCTGTTCTGTGCATTCAACTAACAGAGTTGAACCTTAATTTGGATTGAGCCGTTGGGAAACACTCTTTCTGTAGAAACTGCAATTGGACATTCTGAGCGCTAGGAGGCCTATATTGGGAAAAAGAATGTCTTCAAATAAAAACTACACAGAAGAATTGTGTGAAACTTCTTTCTGTTCTGTTTGTTCAACTAAAAGAGTTGAACCTTAGTTTTGATTGAGCCGTTCTGAAACACTCTATCTTTAGAAAATGCAAGTGGACATTCGGAGCGCTAAGAGGGTAATAGTGGAAAAAGGAATGTCTCCAAATATAAACTACACAGAATCATTCTGTGAAACATCTTTCTGATCTGTGCATTCAGCTAACAGAGTTAAACCATACTTTTGATTGAGCAGATCTGAACACTCTTTCTGTAGAAAATGCAACTGGACATTTGGAGCGCTAAGAGAGTAGTAGTGGAAAAAGGAATATATTCAAATATAAACTACACAGAAGCATTCTGTGAAACTTCTTTCTGATCTGAGCATTCAGCTAACAGAGTTAAACCATACTTTTGATTGAGCAGTTTTGAAACACTCTGTCTGTAGAAAATGCAACTGGACATTCGTAGCGCTAAGTGGGTAATAGTGGAAAAAAGAATATGTTCAAATATAAACTACACAGAAGCATTGTATGAAACATCTTTCTGTTCTGTGCATTCAACTAACAGAGTTGAACCTTACTTTTGATTGAGCCGTTCTGAAACACTCTTTCTGCGGAAACTGCAATTGGACATTCTGAGCGCTAAGAGGCCTATATTGGGAAAAAGAATGTCTACAAATAAAAACTACACAGAAGAATTGTGTGAAACTACTTTCTGTTCTGTTTGTTCAACTAAAAGAGTTGAACCTTAGTTTTGATTGAGCCGTTCTGAAACACTCTTTCTGTAGAAAATGCAAGTGGAGATTCGGAGCGCTAAGAGGGTAATAGTGGAAAAAGGAATGTCTCCAAATATAAACTACACAGAATCATTCTGTGAAACTTCTTTCTGATCTGTGCATTCAGCTAACAGAGTTAAACCATACTTTTGATTGAGCAGATCTGAACACTCTTTCTGTAGAAAATGCAACTGGACATTTGGAGCGCTAAGAGAGTAGTAGTGGAAAAAGGAATATATTCAAATATAAACTACACAGAAGCATTCTGTGAAACTTCTTTCTGATCTGAGCATTCAGCTAACAGAGTTAAACCATACTTTTGATTGAGCAGATTTGAAACACTCTGTCTGTACAAAATGCAACTGGACATTCGTAGCGCTAAGTGGGTAATAGTGGAAAAAATAATATGTTCAAATATAAACTACACAGAAGCATTGTATGAAATTTCTTTCTGTTCTGTGCATTCAACTAACAGAGTTGAACCTTACTTTTGATTGAGCCTTTCTGAAACACTCTTTCTGTAGAAACTGCAATTGGACATTCTGAGCGCTAAGATGCCTCTATTGGGAAAAATAATATCTTCAAATAAAAACTACACAGAAGCATTGTGTGAAACTTATTTCTGATATGTTCATTAAGCTAACAGAGTTAAACCATACTTTTGATTGCGCAGTTCTGAACACTCTTTCTGTAGAAAATGCAAGTGGACATTCGGAGCGCTAAGAGGGTAATAGTGGAAAAAGGAATATATTCAAATATAAACTACACAGTAGCATTCTGTGAAAATTCTTTCTGTTCTGTGCATTCAACTAACAGAGTTGAACCTTACTTTGATTGAGCCGTTCTGAAACACTCTTTCTGTAGAAACTGCAATTGGACATGCTAAGCGCTAAGAGGCCTACATTGGGAAAAAGAATATCTTCAAATAAAAACTACACAGATGCATTCTGTGAAACTTATTTCTGATCTGTAAATTCAGTTAACAGAGATAAAACATATTTTTGATTCAGCAGTTATGAAACACTCTTTTTGTAGAAAATGCAAGTGGAGATTCGGAGCGCTAAGAGGGTAATAGTGGAAAAAGGAATGTCTTCAAATATAAACTACACAGAATATTCGGTGAAAATTCTTTCTGATCTGTGCATTCAGCTAACAGAGTTAAACCATACTTTTGATTGAGCAGATCTGAACACTCTTTCTGTAGAAAATGCAACTGGACATTTCGAGCGCTAAGAGAGTAGTAGTGGAAAAAGGAATATATTCAAATATAAACTACACAGAAGCATTCTGTGAAACTTCTTTCTGATCTGAGCATTCAGCTAACAGAGGTAAACCATACTTTTGATTGAGCAGTTTTGAAACACTCTGTCTGTAGAAAATGCAACTGGACATTCGTAGCGCTAAGTGGGTAATAGTGGAAAAAAGAATATGTTCAAATATAAACTACACAGAAGCATTGTATGAAACTTCTTTCTGTTCTGTGCATTCAACTAACAGAGTTGAACCTTACTTTGGATTGAGCCGTTGGGAAACACTCTTTCTGTAGAAACTGCAATTGGACATTCTGAGCGCTAGGAGGCCTATATTGGGAAAAAGAATGTCTACAAATAAAAACTACACAGAAGAATTGTGTGAAACTTCTTTCTGTTCTGTTTGTTCAACTAAAAGAGTTGAACCTTAGTTTTGATTGAGCCGTTCTGAAACACTCTTTCTTTAGAAAATGCAAGTGGACATTCGGAGCGCTAAGAGGGTAATAGTGGAAAAAGGAATGTCTCCAAATATAAACTACACAGAATCATTCTGTGAAACATCTTTCTGATCTGTGCATTCAGCTAACAGAGTTAAACCATACTTTTGATTGAGCAGATCTGAACACTCTTTCTGTAGAAAATGCAACTGGACATTTGGAGCGCTAAGAGAGTAGTAGTGGAAAAAGGAATATATTCAAATATAAACTACACAGAAGCATTCTGTGAAACTTCTTTCTGATCTGAGCATTCAGCTAACAGAGTTAAACCATACTTTTGATTGAGCAGTTTTGAAACACTCTGTCTGTAGAAAATGCAACTGGACATTCGTAGCGCTAAGTGGGTAATAGTGGAAAAAAGAATATGTTCAAATATAAACTACACAGAAGCATTGTATGAAACATCTTTCTGTTCTGTGCATTCAACTAACAGAGTTGAACCTTACTTTTGATTGAGCCGTTCTGAAACACTCTTTCTGTAGAAACTGCAACTGGACATTCTGAGCGCTAAGAGGCCTATATTGGGAAAAAGAATGTCTACAAATAAAAACTACACAGAAGAATTGTGTGAAACTTCTTTCTGTTCTGTTTGTTCAACTAAAAGAGTTGAACCTTAGTTTTGATTGAGCCGTTCTGAAACACTCTTTCTGTAGAAAATGCAAGTGGAGATTCGGAGCGCTAAGAGGGTAATAGTGGAAAAAGGAATGTCTCCAAATATAAACTACACAGAATCATTCTGTGAAACTTTTCTGATCTGTGCATTCAGCTAACAGAGTTAAACCATACTTTTGATTGAGCAGATCTGAACACTCTTTCTGTAGAAAATGCAACTGGACATTTGGAGCGCTAAGAGAGTAGTAGTGGAAAAAGGAATATATTCAAATATAAACTACACAGAAGCATTCTGTGAAACTTCTTTCTGATCTGAGCATTCAGCTAACAGAGTTAAACCATACTTTTGATTGAGCAGATTTGAAACACTCTGTCTGTACAAAATGCAACTGGACATTCGTAGCGCTAAGTGGGTAATAGTGGAAAAAAGAATATGTTCAAATATAAACTACACAGAAGCATTGTATGAAATTTCTTTCTGTTCTGTGCATTCAACTAACAGAGTTGAACCTTACTTTTGATTGAGCCTTTCTGAAACACTCTTTCTGTAGAAACTGCAATTGGACATTCTGAGCGCTAAGATGCCTCTATTGGGAAAAATAATATCTTCAAATAAAAACTACACAGAAGCATTGTGTGAAACTTATTTCTGATATGTTCATTAAGCTAACAGAGTTAAACCATACATTTGATTGCGCAGTTCTGAACACTCTTTCTGTAGAAAATGCAAGTGGACATTCGGAGCGCTAAGAGGGTAATAGTGGAAAAAGGAATATATTCAAATATAAACTACACAGTAGCATTCTGTGAAAATTCTTTCTGTTCTGTGCATTCAACTAACAGAGTTGAACCTTACTTGGATTGAGCCGTTCTGAAACACTCTTTCTGTAGAAACTGCAATTGGACATGCTAAGCGCTAAGAGGCCTACATTGGGAAAAAGAATATCTTCAAATAAAAACTACACAGATGCATTCTGTGAAACTTATTTCTGATCTGTAAATTCAGTTAACAGAGATAAAACATATTTTTGATTGAGCAGTTATGAAACACTCTTTTTGTAGAAAATGCAAGTGGAGATTCGGAGCGCTAAGTGGGTAATAGTGGAAAAAGGAATGTCTTCAAATATAAACTACACAGAATATTCGGTGAAACTTCTTTCTGATCTGTGCATTCAGCTAACAGAGTTAAACCATAGTTTTGATTGAGCAGATCTGAACACTCTTTCTGTAGAAAATGCAACTGGACATTTGGAGCGCTAAGAGAGTAGTAGTGGAAAAAGGAATATATTCAAATATAAACTACACAGAAGCATTCTGTGAAACTTCTTTCTGATCTGAGCATTCAGCTAACAGAGGTAAACCATACTTTTGATTGAGCAGTTTTGAAACACTCTGTCTGTAGAAAATGCAACTGGACATTCGTAGCGCTAAGTGGGTAATAGTGGAAAAAAGAATATGTTCAAATATAAACTACACAGAAGCATTGTATGAAACTTCTTTCTGTTCTGTGCATTCAACTAACAGAGTTGAACCTTACTTTGGATTGAGCCGTTGGGAAACACTCTTTCTGTAGAAACTGCAATTGGACATTCTGAGCGCTAGGAGGCCTATATTGGGAAAAAGAATGTCTACAAATAAAAACTACACAGAAGAATTGTGTGAAACTTCTTTCTGTTCTGTTTGTTCAACTAAAAGAGTTGAACCTTAGTTTTGATTGAGCCGTTCTGAAACACTCTTTCTTTAGAAAATGCAAGTGGACATTCGGAGCGCTAAGAGGGTAATAGTGGAAAAAGGAATGTCTCCAAATATAAACTACACAGAATCATTCTGTGAAACATCTTTCTGATCTGTGCATTCAGCTAACAGAGTTAAACCATACTTTTGATTGAGCAGATCTGAACACTCTTTCTGTAGAAAATGCAACTGGACATTTGGAGCGCTAAGAGAGTAGTAGTGGAAAAAGGAATATATTCAAATATAAACTACACAGAAGCATTCTGTGAAACTTCTTTCTGATCTGAGCATTCAGCTAACAGAGTTAAACCATACTTTTGATTGAGCAGTTTTGAAACACTCTGTCTGTAGAAAATGCAACTGGACATTCGTAGCGCTAAGTGGGTAATAGTGGAAAAAAGAATATGTTCAAATATAAACTACACAGAAGCATTGTATGAAACATCTTTCTGTTCTGTGCATTCAACTAATAGAGTTGAACCTTACTTTTGATTGAGCCGTTCTGAAACACTCTTTCTGTAGAAACTGCAATTGGACATTCTGAGCGCTAAGAGGCCTATATTGGGAAAAAGAATGTCTACAAATAAAAACTACACAGAAGAATTGTGTGAAACTTCTTTCTGTTCTGTCTGTTCAACTAAAAGAGTTGAACCTTAGTTTTGATTGAGCCGTTCTGAAACACTCTTTCTGTAGAAAATGCAAGTGGAGATTCGGAGCGCTAAGAGGGTAATAGTGGAAAAAGGAATGTCTCCAAATATAAACTACACAGAATCATTCTGTGAAACTTTTCTGATCTGTGCATTCAGCTAACAGAGTTAAACCATACTTTTGATTGAGCAGATCTGAACACTCTTTCTGTAGAAAATGCAACTGGACATTTGGAGCGCTAAGAGAGTAGTAGTGGAAAAAGGAATATATTCAAATATAAACTACACAGAAGCATTCTGTGAAACTTCTTTCTGATCTGAGCATTCAGCTAACAGAGTTAAACCATACTTTTGATTGAGCAGATTTGAAACACTCTGTCTGTACAAAATGCAACTGGACATTCGTAGCGCTAAGTGGGTAATAGTGGAAAAAAGAATATGTTCAAATATAAACTACACAGAAGCATTGTATGAAATTTCTTTCTGTTCTGTGCATTCAACTAACAGAGTTGAACCTTACTTTTGATTGGGCCTTTCTGAAACACTCTTTCTGTAGAAACTGCAATTGGACATTCTGAGCGCTAAGATGCCTCTATTGGGAAAAATAATATCTTCAAATAAAAACTACACAGAAGCATTGTGTGAAACTTATTTCTGATATGTTCATTAAGCTAACAGAGTTAAACCATACATTTGATTGCGCAGTTCTGAACACTCTTTCTGTAGAAAATGCAAGTGGACATTCGGAGCGCTAAGAGGGTAATAGTGGAAAAAGGAATATATTCAAATATAAACTACACAGTAGCGTTCTGTGAAAATTCTTTCTGTTCTGTGCATTCAACTAACAGAGTTGAACCTTACTTGGATTGAGCCGTTCTGAAACACTCTTTCTGTAGAAACTGCAATTGGACATGCTAAGCGCTAAGAGGCCTACATTGGGAAAAAGAATATCTTCAAATAAAAACTACACAGATGCATTCTGTGAAACTTATTTCTGATCTGTAAATTCAGTTAACAGAGATAAAACATATTTTTGATTGAGCAGTTATGAAACACTCTTTTTGTAGAAAATGCAAGTGGAGATTCGGAGCGCTAAGTGGGTAATAGTGGAAAAAGGAATGTCTTCAAATATAAACTACACAGAATATTCGGTGAAACTTCTTTCTGATCTGTGCATTCAGCTAACAGAGTTAAACCATAGTTTTGATTGAGCAGATCTGAACACTCTTTCTGTAGAAAATGCAACTGGACATTTGGAGCGCTAAGAGAGTAGTAGTGGAAAAAGGAATATATTCAAATATAAACTACACAGAAGCATTCTGTGAAACTTCTTTCTGATCTGAGCATTCAGCTAACAGAGGTAAACCATACTTTTGATTGAGCAGTTTTGAAACACTCTGTCTGTAGAAAATGCAACTGGACATTCGTAGCGCTAAGTGGGTAATAGTGGAAAAAAGAATATGTTCAAATATAAACTACACAGAAGCATTGTATGAAACTTCTTTCTGTTCTGTGCATTCAACTAACAGAGTTGAACCTTACTTTGGATTGAGCCGTTGGGAAACACTCTTTCTGTAGAAACTGCAATTGGACATTCTGAGCGCTAGGAGGCCTATATTGGGAAAAAGAATGTCTACAAATAAAAACTACACAGAAGAATTGTGTGAAACTTCTTTCTGTTCTGTTTGTTCAACTAAAAGAGTTGAAACTTAGTTTTGATTGAGCCGTTCTGAAACACTCTTTCTTTAGAAAATGCAAGTGGACATTCGGAGCGCTAAGAGGGTAATAGTGGAAAAAGGAATGTCTCCAAATATAAACTACACAGAATCATTCTGTGAAACATCTTTCTGATCTGTGCATTCAGCTAACAGAGTTAAACCATACTTTTGATTGAGCAGATCTGAACACTCTTTCTGTAGAAAATGCAACTGGACATTTGGAGCGCTAAGAGAGTAGTAGTGGAAAAAGGAATATATTCAAATATAAACTACACAGAAGCATTCTGTGAAACTTCTTTCTGATCTGAGCATTCAGCTAACAGAGTTAAACCATACTTTTGATTGAGCAGATTTGAAACACTCTGTCTGTACAAAATGCAACTGGACATTCGTA
The DNA here is from genome assembly GCF_028878055.3 of Symphalangus syndactylus. Taxonomy (NCBI): domain Eukaryota; kingdom Metazoa; phylum Chordata; class Mammalia; order Primates; family Hylobatidae; genus Symphalangus; species Symphalangus syndactylus. Next base: position 3,049,716 of record NC_072445.2, on the reverse strand, counting down.
GCGCTAAGTGGGTAATAGTGGAAAAAAGAATATGTTCAAATATAAACTACACAGAAGCATTGTATGAAATTTCTTTCTGTTCTGTGCATTCAACTAACAGAGTTGAACCTTACTTTTGATTGAGCCTTTCTGAAACACTCTTTCTGTAGAAACTGCAATTGGACATTCTGAGCGCTAAGATGCCTCTATTGGGAAAAATAATATCTTCAAATAAAAACTACACAGAAGCATTGTGTGAAACTTATTTCTGATATGTTCATTAAGCTAACAGAGTTAAACCATACATTTGATTGCGCAGTTCTGAACACTCTTTCTGTAGAAAATGCAAGTGGACATTCGGAGCGCTAAGAGGGTAATAGTGGAAAAAGGAATATATTCAAATATAAACTACACAGTAGCATTCTGTGAAAATTCTTTCTGTTCTGTGCATTCAACTAACAGAGTTGAACCTTACTTGGATTGAGCCGTTCTGAAACACTCTTTCTGTAGAAACTGCAATTGGACATGCTAAGCGCTAAGAGGCCTACATTGGGAAAAAGAATATCTTCAAATAAAAACTACACAGATGCATTCTGTGAAACTTATTTCTGATCTGTAAATTCAGTTAACAGAGATAAAACATATTTTTGATTGAGCAGTTATGAAACACTCTTTTTGTAGAAAATGCAAGTGGAGATTCGGAGCGCTAAGTGGGTAATAGTGGAAAAAGGAATGTCTTCAAATATAAACTACACAGAATATTCGGTGAAACTTCTTTCTGATCTGTGCATTCAGCTAACAGAGTTAAACCATAGTTTTGATTGAGCAGATCTGAACACTCTTTCTGTAGAAAATGCAACTGGACATTTGGAGCGCTAAGAGCGTAGTAGCGGAAAAAGGAATATATTCAAATATAAACTACACAGAAGCATTCTGTGAAACTTCTTTCTGATCTGAGCATTCAGCTAACAGAGTTAAACCATACTTTTGATTGAGCAGTTTTGAAACACTCTGTCTGTAGAAAATGCAACTGGACATTCTTAGCGCTAAGTGGGTTATAGTGGAAAAAAGAATATGTTCAAATATAAACTACACAGAAGCATTGTATGAAACTTCTTTCTGTTCTGTGCATTCAACTAACAGAGTTGAACCTTACTTTTGATTGAGCCGTTCTGAAACACTCTTTCTGTAGAAACTGCAATTGGACATTCTGAGCGCAAAGAGGCCTATATTGGGAAAAAGAACGTCTACAAATAAAAACTACTCAGAAGAATTGTGTGAAACTTCTTCCTGTTCTGTTTGTTCAACTAAAAGAGTTGAACCTTAGTTTTGATTGAGCCGTTCTGAAACACTCTTTCTTTAGAAAATGCAAGTGGACATTCGGAGCGTTAAGAGGGTAATAGTGGAAAAAGGAATGTCTCCAAATATAAACTACACAGAATCATTCTGTGAAACGTCTTTCTTATCTGTGCATTCAGCTAACAGAATTAAACCATACTTTTGATTGAGCAGATCTGAACACTCTTTCTGTAGAAAATGCAACTGGACATTTGGAGCGCTAAGAGAGTAGTAGTGGAAAAAGGAATATATTCAAATATAAACTACACAGAAGCATTCTGTGAAACTTCTTTCTGATCTGAGCATTCAGCTAACAGAGGTAAACCATACTTTTGATTGAGCAGTTTTGAAACACTCTGTCTGTAGAAAATGCAACTGGACATTCGTAGCGCTAAGTGGGTAATAGTGGAAAAAAGAATATGTTCAAATATAAACTACACAGAAGCATTGTATGAAATTTCTTTCTGTTCTGTGCATTCAACTAACAGAGTTGAACCTTACTTTGGATTGAGCCGTTGGGAAACACTCTTTCTGTAGAAACTGCAATTGGACATTCTGAGCGCTAGGAGGCCTATATTGGGAAAAAGAATGTCTACAAATAAAAACTACACAGAAGAATTGTGTGAAACTTCTTTCTGTTCTGTTTGTTCAACTAAAAGAGTTGAACCTTAGTTTTGATTGAGCCGTTCTGAAACACTCTTTCTTTAGAAAATGCAAGTGGACATTCGGAGCGCTAAGAGGGTAATAGTGGAAAAAGGAATGTCTCCAAATATAAACTACACAGAATCATTCTGTGAAACATCTTTCTGATCTGTGCATTCAGCTAACAGAGTTAAACCATACTTTTGATTGAGCAGATCTGAACACTCTTTCTGTAGAAAATGCAACTGGACATTTGGAGCGCTAAGAGAGTAGTAGTGGAAAAAGGAATATATTCAAATATAAACTACACAGAAGCATTCTGTGAAACTTCTTTCTGATCTGAGCATTCAGCTAACAGAGTTAAACCATACTTTTGATTGAGCAGTTTTGAAACACTCTGTCTGTAGAAAATGCAACTGGACATTCGTAGCGCTAAGTGGGTAATAGTGGAAAAAAGAATATGTTCAAATATAAACTACACAGAAGCATTGTATGAAACATCTTTCTGTTCTGTGCATTCAACTAACAGAGTTGAACCTTACTTTTGATTGAGCCGTTCTGAAACACTCTTTCTGTAGAAACTGCAATTGGACATTCTGAGCGCTAAGAGGCCTATATTGGGAAAAAGAATGTCTACAAATAAAAACTACACAGAAGAATTGTGTGAAACTTCTTTCTGTTCTGTTTGTTCAACTAAAAGAGTTGAACCTTAGTTTTGATTGAGCCGTTCTGAAACACTCTTTCTGTAGAAAATGCAAGTGGAGATTCGGAGCGCTAAGAGGGTAATAGTGGAAAAAGGAATGTCTCCAAATATAAACTACACAGAATCATTCTGTGAAACTTTTCTGATCTGTGCATTCAGCTAACAGAGTTAAACCATACTTTTGATTGAGCAGATCTGAACACTCTTTCTGTAGAAAATGCAACTGGACATTTGGAGCGCTAAGAGAGTAGTAGTGGAAAAAGGAATATATTCAAATATAAACTACACAGAAGCATTCTGTGAAACTTCTTTCTGATCTGAGCATTCAGCTAACAGAGTTAAACCATACTTTTGATTGAGCAGATTTGAAACACTCTGTCTGTACAAAATGCAACTGGACATTCGTAGCGCTAAGTGGGTAATAGTGGAAAAAAGAATATGTTCAAATATAAACTACACAGAAGCATTGTATGAAATTTCTTTCTGTTCTGTGCATTCAACTAACAGAGTTGAACCTTACTTTTGATTGAGCCTTTCTGAAACACTCTTTCTGTAGAAACTGCAATTGGACATTCTGAGCGCTAAGATGCCTCTATTGGGAAAAATAATATCTTCAAATAAAAACTACACAGAAGCATTGTGTGAAACTTATTTCTGATATGTTCATTAAGCTAACAGAGTTAAACCATACATTTGATTGCGCAGTTCTGAACACTCTTTCTGTAGAAAATGCAAGTGGACATTCGGAGCGCTAAGAGGGTAATAGTGGAAAAAGGAATATATTCAAATATAAACTACACAGTAGCATTCTGTGAAAATTCTTTCTGTTCTGTGCATTCAACTAACAGAGTTGAACCTTACTTGGATTGAGCCGTTCTGAAACACTCTTTCTGTAGAAACTGCAATTGGACATGCTAAGCGCTAAGAGGCCTACATTGGGAAAAAGAATATCTTCAAATAAAAACTACACAGATGCATTCTGTGAAACTTATTTCTGATCTGTAAATTCAGTTAACAGAGATAAAACATATTTTTGATTGAGCAGTTATGAAACACTCTTTTTGTAGAAAATGCAAGTGGAGATTCGGAGCGCTAAGTGGGTAATAGTGGAAAAAGGAATGTCTTCAAATATAAACTACACAGAATATTCGGTGAAACTTCTTTCTGATCTGTGCATTCAGCTAACAGAGTTAAACCATAGTTTTGATTGAGCAGATCTGAACACTCTTTCTGTAGAAAATGCAACTGGACATTTGGAGCGCTAAGAGCGTAGTAGCGGAAAAAGGAATATATTCAAATATAAACTACACAGAAGCATTCTGTGAAACTTCTTTCTGATCTGAGCATTCAGCTAACAGAGTTAAACCATACTTTTGATTGAGCAGTTTTGAAACACTCTGTCTGTAGAAAATACAACTGGACATTCGTAGCGCTAAGTGGGTTATAGTGGAAAAAAGAATATGTTCAAATATAAACTACACAGAAGCATTGTATGAAACTTCTTTCTGTTCTGTGCATTCAACTAACAGAGTTGAACCTTACTTTTGATTGAGCCGTTCTGAAACACTCTTTCTGTAGAAACTGCAATTGGACATTCTGAGCGCAAAGAGGCCTATATTGGGAAAAAGAACGTCTACAAATAAAAACTACTCAGAAGAATTGTGTGAAACTTCTTCCTGTTCTGTTTGTTCAACTAAAAGAGTTGAACCTTAGTTTTGATTGAGCCGTTCTGAAACACTCTTTCTTTAGAAAATGCAAGTGGACATTCGGAGCGTTAAGAGGGTAATAGTGGAAAAAGGAATGTCTCCAAATATAAACTACACAGAATCATTCTGTGAAACGTCTTTCTTATCTGTGCATTCAGCTAACAGAATTAAACCATACTTTTGATTGAGCAGATCTGAACACTCTTTCTGTAGAAAATGCAACTGGACATTTGGAGCGCTAAGAGAGTAGTAGTGGAAAAAGGAATATATTCAAATATAAACTACACAGAAGCATTCTGTGAAACTTCTTTCTGATCTGAGCATTCACCTACAGAGTTAAACCATACTTTTGATTGAGCAGTTTTGAAACACTCTGTCTGTAGAAAATGCAACTGGACATTCGTAGCGCTAAGTGGGTAATAGTGGAAAAAAGAATATGTTCAAATATAAACTACACAGAAGCATTGTATGAAACATCTTTCTGTTCTGTGCATTCAACTAACAGAGTTGAACCTTACTTTTGATTGAGCCGTTCTGAAACACTCTTTCTGTAGAAACTGCAATTGGACATTCTGAGCGCTAAGAGGCCTATATTGGGAAAAAGAATGTCTACAAATAAAAACTACACAGAAGAATTGTGTGAAACTTCTTTCTGTTCTGTTTGTTCAACTAAAAGAGTTGAACCTTAGTTTTGATTGAGCCGTTCTGAAACACTCTTTCTGTAGAAAATGCAAGTGGAGATTCGGAGCGCTAAGAGGGTAATAGTGGAAAAAGGAATGTCTCCAAATATAAACTACACAGAATCATTCTGTGAAACTTTTCTGATCTGTGCATTCAGCTAACAGAGTTAAACCATACTTTTGATTGAGCAGATCTGAACACTCTTTCTGTAGAAAATGCAACTGGACATTTGGAGCGCTAAGAGAGTAGTAGTGGAAAAAGGAATATATTCAAATATAAACTACACAGAAGCATTCTGTGAAACTTCTTTCTGATCTGAGCATTCAGCTAACAGAGTTAAACCATACTTTTGATTGAGCAGATTTGAAACACTCTGTCTGTACAAAATGCAACTGGACATTCGTAGCGCTAAGTGGGTAATAGTGGAAAAAAGAATATGTTCAAATATAAACTACACAGAAGCATTGTATGAAATTTCTTTCTGTTCTGTGCATTCAACTAACAGAGTTGAACCTTACTTTTGATTGAGCCTTTCTGAAACACTCTTTCTGTAGAAACTGCAATTGGACATTCTGAGCGCTAAGATGCCTCTATTGGGAAAAATAATATCTTCAAATAAAAACTACACAGAAGCATTGTGTGAAACTTATTTCTGATATGTTCATTAAGCTAACAGAGTTAAACCATACATTTGATTGCGCAGTTCTGAACACTCTTTCTGTAGAAAATGCAAGTGGACATTCGGAGCGCTAAGAGGGTAATAGTGGAAAAAGGAATATATTCAAATATAAACTACACAGTAGCATTCTGTGAAAATTCTTTCTGTTCTGTGCATTCAACTAACAGAGTTGAACCTTACTTGGATTGAGCCGTTCTGAAACACTCTTTCTGTAGAAACTGCAATTGGACATGCTAAGCGCTAAGAGGCCTACATTGGGAAAAAGAATATCTTCAAATAAAAACTACACAGATGCATTCTGTGAAACTTATTTCTGATCTGTAAATTCAGTTAACAGAGATAAAACATATTTTTGATTGAGCAGTTATGAAACACTCTTTTTGTAGAAAATGCAAGTGGAGATTCGGAGCGCTAAGTGGGTAATAGTGGAAAAAGGAATGTCTTCAAATATAAACTACACAGAATATTCGGTGAAACTTCTTTCTGATCTGTGCATTCAGCTAACAGAGTTAAACCATAGTTTTGATTGAGCAGATCTGAACACTCTTTCTGTAGAAAATGCAACTGGACATTTGGAGCGCTAAGAGCGTAGTAGCGGAAAAAGGAATATATTCAAATATAAACTACACAGAAGCATTCTGTGAAACTTCTTTCTGATCTGAGCATTCAGCTAACAGAGTTAAACCATACTTTTGATTGAGCAGTTTTGAAACACTCTGTCTGTAGAAAATGCAACTGGACATTCGTAGCGCTAAGTGGGTTATAGTGGAAAAAAGAATATGTTCAAATATAAACTACACAGAAGCATTGTATGAAACTTCTTTCTGTTCTGTGCATTCAACTAACAGAGTTGAACCTTACTTTTGATTGAGCCGTTCTGAAACACTCTTTCTGTAGAAACTGCAATTGGACATTCTGAGCGCAAAGAGGCCTATATTGGGAAAAAGAACGTCTACAAATAAAAACTACTCAGAAGAATTGTGTGAAACTTCTTCCTGTTCTGTTTGTTCAACTAAAAGAGTTGAACCTTAGTTTTGATTGAGCCGTTCTGAAACACTCTTTCTTTAGAAAATGCAAGTGGACATTCGGAGCGTTAAGAGGGTAATAGTGGAAAAAGGAATGTCTCCAAATATAAACTACACAGAATCATTCTGTGAAACGTCTTTCTTATCTGTGCATTCAGCTAACAGAATTAAACCATACTTTTGATTGAGCAGATCTGAACACTCTTTCTGTAGAAAATGCAACTGGACATTTGGAGCGCTAAGAGAGTAGTAGTGGAAAAAGGAATATATTCAAATAAAAACTACACAGAAGCATTCTGTGAAACTTCTTTCTGATCTGAGCATTCAGCTAACAGAGGTAAACCATACTTTTGATTGAGCAGTTTTGAAACACTCTGTCTGTAGAAAATGCAACTGGACATTCGTAGCGCTAAGTGGGTAATAGTGGAAAAAAGAATATGTTCAAATATAAACTACACAGAAGCATTGTATGAAACTTCTTTCTGTTCTGTGCATTCAACTAACAGAGTTGAACCTTACTTTGGATTGAGCCGTTGGGAAACACTCTTTCTGTAGAAACTGCAATTGGACATTCTGAGCGCTAGGAGGCCTATATTGGGAAAAAGAATGTCTACAAATAAAAACTACACAGAAGAATTGTGTGAAACTTCTTTCTGTTCTGTTTGTTCAACTAAAAGAGTTGAACCTTAGTTTTGATTGAGCCGTTCTGAAACACTCTTTCTTTAGAAAATGCAAGTGGACATTCGGAGCGCTAAGAGGGTAATAGTGGAAAAAGGAATGTCTCCAAATATAAACTACACAGAATCATTCTGTGAAACATCTTTCTGATCTGTGCATTCAGCTAACAGAGTTAAACCATACTTTTGATTGAGCAGATCTGAACACTCTTTCTGTAGAAAATGCAACTGGACATTTGGAGCGCTAAGAGAGTAGTAGTGGAAAAAGGAATATATTCAAATATAAACTACACAGAAGCATTCTGTGAAACTTCTTTCTGATCTGAGCATTCAGCTAACAGAGTTAAACCATACTTTTGATTGAGCAGTTTTGAAACACTCTGTCTGTAGAAAATGCAACTGGACATTCGTAGCGCTAAGTGGGTAATAGTGGAAAAAAGAATATGTTCAAATATAAACTACACAGAAGCATTGTATGAAACATCTTTCTGTTCTGTGCATTCAACTAACAGAGTTGAACCTTACTTTTGATTGAGCCGTTCTGAAACACTCTTTCTGTAGAAACTGCAATTGGACATTCTGAGCGCTAAGAGGCCTATATTGGGAAAAAGAATGTCTACAAATAAAAACTACACAGAAGAATTGTGTGAAACTTCTTTCTGTTCTGTTTGTTCAACTAAAAGAGTTGAACCTTAGTTTTGATTGAGCCGTTCTGAAACACTCTGTCTGTAGAAAATGCAAGTGGAGATTCGGAGCGCTAAGAGGGTAATAGTGGAAAAAGGAATGTCTCCAAATATAAACTACACAGAATCATTCTGTGAAACTTTTCTGATCTGTGCATTCAGCTAACAGAGTTAAACCATACTTTTGATTGAGCAGATCTGAACACTCTTTCTGTAGAAAATGCAACTGGACATTTGGAGCGCTAAGAGAGTAGTAGTGGAAAAAGGAATATATTCAAATATAAACTACACAGAAGCATTCTGTGAAACTTCTTTCTGATCTGAGCATTCAGCTAACAGAGTTAAACCATACTTTTGATTGAGCAGTTTTGAAACACTCTGTCTGTAGAAAATGCAACTGGACATTCGTAGCGCTAAGTGGGTAATAGTGGAAAAAAGAATATGTTCAAATATAAACTACACAGAAGCATTGTATGAAACATCTTTCTGTTCTGTGCATTCAACTAACAGAGTTGAACCTTACTTTTGATTGAGCCGTTCTGAAACACTCTTTCTGTAGAAACTGCAATTGGACATTCTGAGCGCTAAGAGGCCTATATTGGGAAAAAGAATGTCTACAAATAAAAACTACACAGAAGAATTGTGTGAAACTTCTTTCTGTTCTGTTTGTTCAACTAAAAGAGTTGAACCTTAGTTTTGATTGAGCCGTTCTGAAACACTCTTTCTGTAGAAAATGCAAGTGGAGATTCGGAGCGCTAAGAGGGTAATAGTGGAAAAAGGAATGTCTCCAAATATAAACTACACAGAATCATTCTGTGAAACTTTTCTGATCTGTGCATTCAGCTAACAGAGTTAAACCATACTTTTGATTGAGCAGATCTGAACACTCTTTCTGTAGAAAATGCAACTGGACATTTGGAGCGCTAAGAGAGTAGTAGTGGAAAAAGGAATATATTCAAATATAAACTACACAGAAGCATTCTGTGAAACTTCTTTCTGATCTGAGCATTCAGCTAACAGAGTTAAACCATACTTTTGATTGAGCAGATTTGAAACACTCTGTCTGTACAAAATGCAACTGGACATTCGTAGCGCTAAGTGGGTAATAGTGGAAAAAAGAATATGTTCAAATATAAACTACACAGAAGCATTGTATGAAATTTCTTTCTGTTCTGTGCATTCAACTAACAGAGTTGAACCTTACTTTTGATTGAGCCTTTCTGAAACACTCTTTCTGTAGAAACTGCAATTGGACATTCTGAGCGCTAAGATGCCTCTATTGGGAAAAATAATATCTTCAAATAAAAACTACACAGAAGCATTGTGTGAAACTTATTTCTGATATGTTCATTAAGCTAACAGAGTTAAACCATACATTTGATTGCGCAGTTCTGAACACTCTTTCTGTAGAAAATGCAAGTGGACATTCGGAGCGCTAAGAGGGTAATAGTGGAAAAAGGAATATATTCAAATATAAACTACACAGTAGCATTCTGTGAAAATTCTTTCTGTTCTGTGCATTCAACTAACAGAGTTGAACCTTCCTTGGATTGAGCCGTTCTGAAACACTCTTTCTGTAGAAACTGCAATTGGACATGCTAAGCGCTAAGAGGCCTACATTGGGAAAAAGAATATCTTCAAATAAAAACTACACAGATGCATTCTGTGAAACTTATTTCTGATCTGTAAATTCAGTTAACAGAGATAAAACATATTTTTGATTGAGCAGTTATGAAACACTCTTTTTGTAGAAAATGCAAGTGGAGATTCGGAGCGCTAAGTGGGTAATAGTGGAAAAAGGAATGTCTTCAAATATAAACTACACAGAATATTCGGTGAAACTTCTTTCTGATCTGTGCATTCAGCTAACAGAGTTAAACCATAGTTTTGATTGAGCAGATCTGAACACTCTTTCTGTAGAAAATGCAACTGGACATTTGGAGCGCTAAGAGCGTAGTAGCGGAAAAAGGAATATATTCAAATATAAACTACACAGAAGCATTCTGTGAAACTTCTTTCTGATCTGAGCATTCAGCTAACAGAGTTAAACCATACTTTTGATTGAGCAGTTTTGAAACACTCTGTCTGTAGAAAATGCAACTGGACATTCGTAGCGCTAAGTGGGTTATAGTGGAAAAAAGAATATGTTCAAATATAAACTACACAGAAGCATTGTATGAAACTTCTTTCTGTTCTGTGCATTCAACTAACAGAGTTGAACCTTACTTTTGATTGAGCCGTTCTGAAACACTCTTTCTGTAGAAACTGCAATTGGACATTCTGAGCGCAAAGAGGCCTATATTGGGAAAAAGAACGTCTACAAATAAAAACTACTCAGAAGAATTGTGTGAAACTTCTTCCTGTTCTGTTTGTTCAACTAAAAGAGTTGAACCTTAGTTTTGATTGAGCCGTTCTGAAACACTCTTTCTTTAGAAAATGCAAGTGGACATTCGGAGCGTTAAGAGGGTAATAGTGGAAAAAGGAATGTCTCCAAATATAAACTACACAGAATCATTCTGTGAAACGTCTTTCTTATCTGTGCATTCAGCTAACAGAATTAAACCATACTTTTGATTGAGCAGATCTGAACACTCTTTCTGTAGAAAATGCAACTGGACATTTGGAGCGCTAAGAGAGTAGTAGTGGAAAAAGGAATATATTCAAATATAAACTACACAGAAGCATTCTGTGAAACTTCTTTCTGATCTGAGCATTCAGCTAACAGAGGTAAACCATACTTTTGATTGAGCAGTTTTGAAACACTCTGTCTGTAGAAAATGCAACTGGACATTCGTAGCGCTAAGTGGGTAATAGTGGAAAAAAGAATATGTTCAAATATAAACTACACAGAAGCATTGTATGAAACTTCTTTCTGTTCTGTGCATTCAACTAACAGAGTTGAACCTTACTTTGGATTGAGCCGTTGGGAAACACTCTTTCTGTAGAAACTGCAATTGGACATTCTGAGCGCTAGGAGGCCTATATTGGGAAAAAGAATGTCTACAAATAAAAACTACACAGAAGAATTGTGTGAAACTTCTTTCTGTTCTGTTTGTTCAACTAAAAGAGTTGAACCTTAGTTTTGATTGAGCCGTTCTGAAACACTCTTTCTTTAGAAAATGCAAGTGGACATTCGGAGCGCTAAGAGGGTAATAGTGGAAAAATGAATGTCTCCAAATATAAACTACACAGAATCATTCTGTGAAACATCTTTCTGATCTGTGCATTCAGCTAACAGAGTTAAACCATACTTTTGATTGAGCAGATCTGAACACTCTTTCTGTAGAAAATGCAACTGGACATTTGGAGCGCTAAGAGAGTAGTAGTGGAAAAAGGAATATATTCAAATATAAACTACACAGAAGCATTCTGTGAAACTTCTTTCTGATCTGAGCATTCAGCTAACAGAGTTAAACCATACTTTTGATTGAGCAGTTTTGAAACACTCTGTCTGTAGAAAATGCAACTGGACATTCGTAGCGCTAAGTGGGTAATAGTGGAAAAAAGAATATGTTCAAATATAAACTACACAGAAGCATTGTATGAAACATCTTTCTGTTCTGTGCATTCAACTAACAGAGTTGAACCTTACTTTTGATTGAGCCGTTCTGAAACACTCTTTCTGTAGAAACTGCAATTGGACATTCTGAGCGCTAAGAGGCCTATATTGGGAAAAAGAATGTCTACAAATAAAAACTACACAGAAGAATTGTGTGAAACTTCTTTCTGTTCTGTTTGTTCAACTAAAAGAGTTGAACCTTAGTTTTGATTGAGCCGTTCTGAAACACTCTTTCTGTAGAAAATGCAAGTGGAGATTCGGAGCGCTAAGAGGGTAATAGTGGAAAAAGGAATGTCTCCAAATATAAACTACACAGAATCATTCTGTGAAACTTTTCTGATCTGTGCATTCAGCTAACAGAGTTAAACCATACTTTTGATTGAGCAGATCTGAACACTCTTTCTGTAGAAAATGCAACTGGACATTTGGAGCGCTAAGAGAGTAGTAGTGGAAAAAGGAATATATTCAAATATAAACTACACAGAAGCATTCTGTGAAACTTCTTTCTGATCTGAGCATTCAGCTAACAGAGTTAAACCATACTTTTGATTGAGCAGATTTGAAACACTCTGTCTGTACAAAATGCAACTGGACATTCGTAGCGCTAAGTGGGTAATAGTGGAAAAAAGAATATGTTCAAATATAAACTACACAGAAGCATTGTATGAAATTTCTTTCTGTTCTGTGCATTCAACTAACAGAGTTGAACCTTACTTTTGATTGAGCCTTTCTGAAACACTCTTTCTGTAGAAACTGCAATTGGACATTCTGAGCGCTAAGATGCCTCTATTGGGAAAAATAATATCTTCAAATAAAAACTACACAGAAGCATTGTGTGAAACTTATTTCTGATATGTTCATTAAGCTAACAGAGTTAAACCATACATTTGATTGCGCAGTTCTGAACACTCTTTCTGTAGAAAATGCAAGTGGACATTCGGAGCGCTAAGAGGGTAATAGTGGAAAAAGGAATATATTCAAATATAAACTACACAGTAGCATTCTGTGAAAATTCTTTCTGTTCTGTGCATTCAACTAACAGAGTTGAACCTTACTTGGATTGAGCCGTTCTGAAACACTCTTTCTGTAGAAACTGCAATTGGACATGCTAAGCGCTAAGAGGCCTACATTGGGAAAAAGAATATCTTCAAATAAAAACTACACAGATGCATTCTGTGAAACTTATTTCTGATCTGTAAATTCAGTTAACAGAGATAAAACATATTTTTGATTGAGCAGTTATGAAACACTCTTTTTGTAGAAAATGCAAGTGGAGATTCGGAGCGCTAAGTGGGTAATAGTGGAAAAAAGAATGTCTTCAAATATAAACTACACAGAATATTCGGTGAAACTTCTTTCTGATCTGTGCATTCAGCTAACAGAGTTAAACCATAGTTTTGATTGAGCAGATCTGAACACTCTTTCTGTAGAAAATGCAACTGGACATTTGGAGCGCTAAGAGCGTAGTAGCGGAAAAAGGAATATATTCAAATATAAACTACACAGAAGCATTCTGTGAAACTTCTTTCTGATCTGAGCATTCAGCTAACAGAGTTAAACCATACTTTTGATTGAGCAGTTTTGAAACACTCTGTCTGTAGAAAATGCAACTGGACATTCGTAGCGCTAAGTGGGTTATAGTGGAAAAAAGAATATGTTCAAATATAAACTACACAGAAGCATTGTATGAAACTTCTTTCTGTTCTGTGCATTCAACTAACAGAGTTGAACCTTACTTTTGATTGAGCCGTTCTGAAACACTCTTTCTGTAGAAACTGCAATTGGACATTCTGAGCGCAAAGAGGCCTATATTGGGAAAAAGAACGTCTACAAATAAAAACTACTCAGAAGAATTGTGTGAAACTTCTTCCTGTTCTGTTTGTTCAACTAAAAGAGTTGAACCTTAGTTTTGATTGAGCCGTTCTGAAACACTCTTTCTTTAGAAAATGCAAGTGGACATTCGGAGCGTTAAGAGGGTAATAGTGGAAAAAGGAATGTCTCCAAATATAAACTACACAGAATCATTCTGTGAAACGTCTTTCTTATCTGTGCATTCAGCTAACAGAATTAAACCATACTTTTGATTGAGCAGATCTGAACACTCTTTCTGTAGAAAATGCAACTGGACATTTGGAGCGCTAAGAGAGTAGTAGTGGAAAAAGGAATATATTCAAATATAAACTACACAGAAGCATTCTGTGAAACTTCTTTCTGATCTGAGCATTCAGCTAACAGAGTTAAACCATACTTTTGATTGAGCAGTTTTGAAACACTCTGTCTGTAGAAAATGCAACTGGACATTCGTAGCGCTAAGTGGGTAATAGTGGAAAAAAGAATATGTTCAAATATAAACTACACAGAAGCATTGTATGAAACATCTTTCTGTTCTGTGCATTCAACTAACAGAGTTGAACCTTACTTTTGATTGAGCTGTTCTGAAACACTCTTTCTGTAGAAACTGCAATTGGACATTCTGAGCGCTAAGAGGCCTATATTGGGAAAAAGAATGTCTACAAATAAAAACTACACAGAAGAATTGTGTGAAACTTCTTTCTGTTCTGTTTGTTCAACTCAAAGAGTTGAACCTTAGTTTTGATTGAGCCGTTCTGAAACACTCTTTCTGTAGAAAATGCAAGTGGAGATTCGGAGCGCTAAGAGGGTAATAGTGGAAATAGGAATGTCTCCAAATATAAACTACACAGAATCATTCTGTGAAACTTTTCTGATCTGTGAATTCAGCTAACAGAGTTAAACCATACTTTTGATTGAGCAGATCTGAACACTCTTTCTGTAGAAAATGCAACTGGACATTTGGAGCGCTAAGAGAGTAGTAGTGGAAAAAGGAATATATTCAAATATAAACTACACAGAAGCATTCTGTGAAACTTCTTTCTGATCTGAGCATTCAGCTAACAGAGTTAAACCATACTTTTGATTGAGCAGATTTGAAACACTCTGTCTGTACAAAATGCAACTGGACATTCGTAGCGCTAAGTGGGTAATAGTGGAAAAAAGAATATGTTCAAATATAAACTACACAGAAGCATTGTATGAAATTTCTTTCTGTTCTGTGCATTCAACTAACAGAGTTGAACCTTACTTTTGATTGAGCCTTTCTGAAACACTCTTTCTGTAGAAACTGCAATTGGACATTCTGAGCGCTAAGATGCCTCTATTGGGAAAAATAATATCTTCAAATAAAAACTACACAGAAGCATTGTGTGAAACTTATTTCTGATATGTTCATTAGGCTAACAGAGTTAAACCATACATTTGATTGCGCAGTTCTGAACACTCTTTCTGTAGAAAATGCAAGTGGACATTCGGAGCGCTAAGAGGGTAATAGTGGAAAAAGGAATATATTCAAATATAAACTACACAGTAGCATTCTGTGAAAATTCTTTCTGTTCTGTGCATTCAACTAACAGAGTTGCACCTTACTTGGATTGGGCCGTTCTGAAACACTCTTTCTGTAGAAACTGCAATTGGACATGCTAAGCGCTAAGAGGCCTACATTGGGAAAAAGAATATCTTCAAATAAAAACTACACAGATGCATTCTGTGAAACTTATTTCTGATCTGTAAATTCAGTTAACAGAGATAAAACATATTTTTGACTGAGCAGTTATGAAACACTCTTTTTGTAGAAAATGCAAGTGGAGATTCGGAGCGCTAAGTGGGTAATAGTGGAAAAAGGAATGTCTTCAAATATAAACTACACAGAATATTCGGTGAAACTTCTTTCTGATCTGTGCATTCAGCTAACAGAGTTAAACCATACTTTTCATTGAGCAGATCTGAACACTCTTTCTGTAGAAAATGCAACTGGACATTTGGAGCGCTAAGAGCGTAGTAGCGGAAAAAGGAATATATTCAAATATAAACTACACAGAAGCATTCTGTGAAATTTCTTACTGATCTGAGCATTCAGCTAACAGAGTTAAACCATACTTTTGATTGAGCAGTTTTGAAACACTCTGTCTGTAGAAAATGCAACTGGACATTCGTAGCGCTAAGTGGGTTATAGTGGAAAAAAGAATATGTTCAAATATAAACTACACAGAAGCATTGTATGAAACTTCTTTCTGTTCTGTGCATTCAACTAACAGAGTTGAACCTTACTTTTGATTGAGCCGTTCTGAAACACTCTTTCTGTAGAAACTGCAATTGGACATTCTGAGCGCAAAGAGGCCTATATTGGGAAAAAGAACGTCTACAAATAAAAACTACTCAGAAGAATTGTGTGAAACTTCTTCCTGTTCTGTTTGTTCAACTAAAAGAGTTGAACCTTAGTTTTGATTGAGCCGTTCTGAAACACTCTTTCTTTAGAAAATGCAAGTGGACATTCGGAGCGTTAAGAGGGTAATAGTGGAAAAAGGAATGTCTCCAAATATAAACTACACAGAATCATTCTGTGAAACGTCTTTCTTATCTGTGCATTCAGCTAACAGAATTAAACCATACTTTTGATTGAGCAGATCTGAACACTCTTTCTGTAGAAAATGCAACTGGACATTTGGAGCGCTAAGAGAGTAGTAGTGGAAAAAGGAATATATTCAAATATAAACTACACAGAAGCATTCTGTGAAACTTCTTT
The DNA here is from genome assembly GCF_028878055.3 of Symphalangus syndactylus. Lineage (NCBI taxonomy): Eukaryota > Metazoa > Chordata > Mammalia > Primates > Hylobatidae > Symphalangus > Symphalangus syndactylus. The sequence continues at coordinate 3,033,447 of NC_072445.2, read as the reverse complement.
CTGATCTGAGCATTCAGCTAACAGAGGTAAACCATACTTTTGATTGAGCAGTTTTGAAACACTCTGTCTGTAGAAAATGCAACTGGACATTCGTAGCGCTAAGTGGGTAATAGTGGAAAAAAGAATATGTTCAAATATAAACTACACAGAAGCATTGTATGAAACTTCTTTCTGTTCTGTGCATTCAACTAACAGAGTTGAACCTTACTTTGGATTGAGCCGTTGGGAAACACTCTTTCTGTAGAAACTGCAATTGGACATTCTGAGCGCTAGGAGGCCTATATTGGGAAAAAGAATGTCTACAAATAAAAACTACACAGAAGAATTGTGTGAAACTTCTTTCTGTTCTGTTTGTTCAACTAAAAGAGTTGAACCTTAGTTTTGATTGAGCCGTTCTGAAACACTCTTTCTTTAGAAAATGCAAGTGGACATTCGGAGCGCTAAGAGGGTAATAGTGGAAAAAGGAATGTCTCCAAATATAAACTACACAGAATCATTCTGTGAAACATCTTTCTGATCTGTGCATTCAGCTAACAGAGTTAAACCATACTTTTGATTGAGCAGATCTGAACACTCTTTCTGTAGAAAATGCAACTGGACATTTGGAGTGCTAAGAGAGTAGTAGTGGAAAAAGGAATATATTCAAATATAAACTACACAGAAGCATTCTGTGAAACTTCTTTCTGATCTGAGCATTCAGCTAACAGAGTTAAACCATACTTTTGATTGAGCAGTTTTGAAACACTCTGTCTGTAGAAAATGCAACTGGACATTCGTAGCGCTAAGTGGGTAATAGTGGAAAAAAGAATATGTTCAAATATAAACTACACAGAAGCATTGTATGAAACATCTTTCTGTTCTGTGCATTCAACTAACAGAGTTGAACCTTACTTTTGATTGAGCCGTTCTGAAACACTCTTTCTGTAGAAACTGCAATTGGACATTCTGAGCGCTAAGAGGCCTATATTGGGAAAAAGAATGTCTACAAATAAAAACTACACAGAAGAATTGTGTGAAACTTCTTTCTGTTCTGTTTGTTCAACTAAAAGAGTTGAACCTTAGTTTTGATTGAGCCGTTCTGAAACACTCTTTCTGTAGAAAATGCAAGTGGAGATTCGGAGCGCTAAGAGGGTAATAGTGGAAAAAGGAATGTCTCCAAATATAAACTACACAGAATCATTCTGTGAAACTTTTATGATCTGTGCATTCAGCTAACAGAGTTAAACCATACTTTTGATTGAGCAGATCTGAACACTCTTTCTGTAGAAAATGCAACTGGACATTTGGAGCGCTAAGAGAGTAGTAGTGGAAAAAGGAATATATTCAAATATAAACTACACAGAAGCATTCTGTGAAACTTCTTTCTGATCTGAGCATTCAGCTAACAGAGTTAAACCATACTTTTGATTGAGCAGATTTGAAACACTCTGTCTGTACAAAATGCAACTGGACATTCGTAGCGCTAAGTGGGTAATAGTGGAAAAAAGAATATGTTCAAATATAAACTACACAGAAGCATTGTATGAAATTTCTTTCTGTTCTGTGCATTCAACTAACAGAGTTGAACCTTACTTTTGATTGAGCCTTTCTGAAACACTCTTTCTGTAGAAACTGCAATTGGACATTCTGAGCGCTAAGATGCCTCTATTGGGAAAAATAATATCTTCAAATAAAAACTACACAGAAGCATTGTGTGAAACTTATTTCTGATATGTTCATTAAGCTAACAGAGTTAAACCATACATTTGATTGCGCAGTTCTGAACACTCTTTCTGTAGAAAATGCAAGTGGACATTCGGAGCGCTAAGAGGGTAATAGTGGAAAAAGGAATATATTCAAATATAAACTACACAGTAGCATTCTGTGAAAATTCTTTCTGTTCTGTGCATTCAACTAACAGAGTTGAACCTTACTTGGATTGAGCCGTTCTGAAACACTCTTTCTGTAGAAACTGCAATTGGACATGCTAAGCGCTAAGAGGCCTACATTGGGAAAAAGAATATCTTCAAATAAAAACTACACAGATGCATTCTGTGAAACTTATTTCTGATCTGTAAATTCAGTTAACAGAGATAAAACATATTTTTGATTGAGCAGTTATGAAACACTCTTTTTGTAGAAAATGCAAGTGGAGATTCGGAGCGCTAAGTGGGTAATAGTGGAAAAAGGAATGTCTTCAAATATAAACTACACAGAATATTCGGTGAAACTTCTTTCTGATCTGTGCATTCAGCTAACAGAGTTAAACCATAGTTTTGATTGAGCAGATCTGAACACTCTTTCTGTAGAAAATGCAACTGGACATTTGGAGCGCTAAGAGCGTAGTAGCGGAAAAAGGAATATATTCAAATATAAACTACACAGAAGCATTCTGTGAAACTTCTTTCTGATCTGAGCATTCAGCTAACAGAGTTAAACCATACTTTTGATTGAGCAGTTTTGAAACACTCTGTCTGTAGAAAATGCAACTGGACATTCGTAGCGCTAAGTGGGTTATAGTGGAAAAAAGAATATGTTCAAATATAAACTACACAGAAGCATTGTATGAAACTTCTTTCTGTTCTGTGCATTCAACTAACAGAGTTGAACCTTACTTTTGATTGAGCCGTTCTGAAACACTCTTTCTGTAGAAACTGCAATTGGACATTCTGAGCGCAAAGAGGCCTATATTGGGAAAAAGAACGTCTACAAATAAAAACTACTCAGAAGAATTGTGTGAAACTTCTTCCTGTTCTGTTTGTTCAACTAAAAGAGTTGAACCTTAGTTTTGATTGAGCCGTTCTGAAACACTCTTTCTTTAGAAAATGCAAGTGGACATTCGGAGCGTTAAGAGGGTAATAGTGGAAAAAGGAATGTCTCCAAATATAAACTACACAGAATCATTCTGTGAAACGTCTTTCTTATCTGTGCATTCAGCTAACAGAATTAAACCATACTTTTGATTGAGCAGATCTGAACACTCTTTCTGTAGAAAATGCAACTGGACATTTGGAGCGCTAAGAGAGTAGTAGTGGAAAAAGGAATATATTCAAATATAAACTACACAGAAGCATTCTGTGAAACTTCTTTCTGATCTGAGCATTCAGCTAACAGAGTTAAACCATACTTTTGATTGAGCAGTTTTGAAACACTCTGTCTGTAGAAAATGCAACTGGACATTCGTAGCGCTAAGTGGGTAATAGTGGAAAAAAGAATATGTTCAAATATAAACTACACAGAAGCATTGTATGAAACATCTTTCTGTTCTGTGCATTCAACTAACAGAGTTGAACCTTACTTTTAATTGAGCTGTTCTGAAACACTCTTTCTGTAGAAACTGCAATTGGACATTCTGAGCGCTAAGAGGCCTATATTGGGAAAAAGAATGTCTACAAATAAAAACTACACAGAAGAATTGTGTGAAACTACTTTCTGTTCTGTTTGTTCAACTCAAAGAGTTGAACCTTAGTTTTGATTGAGCCGTTCTGAAACACTCTTTCTGTAGAAAATGCAAGTGGAGATTCGGAGCGCTAAGAGGGTAATAGTGGAAAAAGGAATGTCTCCAAATATAAACTACACAGAATCATTCTGTGAAACTTTTCTGATCTGTGAATTCAGCTAACAGAGTTAAACCATACTTTTGATTGAGCAGATCTGAACACTCTTTCTGTAGAAAATGCAACTGGACATTTGGAGCGCTAAGAGAGTAGTAGTGGAAAAAGGAATATATTCAAATATAAACTACACAGAAGCATTCTGTGAAACTTCTTTCTGATCTGAGCATTCAGCTAACAGAGTTAAACCATACTTTTGATTGAGCAGATTTGAAACACTCTGTCTGTACAAAATGCAACTGGACATTCGTAGCGCTAAGTGGGTAATAGTGGAAAAAAGAATATGTTCAAATATAAACTACACAGAAGCATTGTATGAAATTTCTTTCTGTTCTGTGCATTCAACTAACAGAGTTGAACCTTACTTTTGATTGAGCCTTTCTGAAACACTCTTTCTGTAGAAACTGCAATTGGACATTCTGAGCGCTAAGATGCCTCTATTGGGAAAAATAATATCTTCAAATAAAAACTACACAGAAGCATTGTGTGAAACTTATTTCTGATATGTTCATTAGGCTAACAGAGTTAAACCATACATTTGATTGCGCAGTTCTGAACACTCTTTCTGTAGAAAATGCAAGTGGACATTCGGAGCGCTAAGAGGGTAATAGTGGAAAAAGGAATATATTCAAATATAAACTACACAGTAGCATTCTGTGAAAATTCTTTCTGTTCTGTGCATTCAACTAACAGAGTTGAACCTTACTTGGATTGAGCCGTTCTGAAACACTCTTTCTGTAGAAACTGCAATTGGACATGCTAAGCGCTAAGAGGCCTACATTGGGAAAAAGAATATCTTCAAATAAAAACTACACAGATGCATTCTGTGAAACTTATTTCTGATCTGTAAATTCAGTTAACAGAGATAAAACATATTTTTGACTGAGCAGTTATGAAACACTCTTTTTGTAGAAAATGCAAGTGGAGATTCGGAGCGCTAAGTGGGTAATAGTGGAAAAAGGAATGTCTTCAAATATAAACTACACAGAATATTCGGTGAAACTTCTTTCTGATCTGTGCATTCAGCTAACAGAGTTAAACCATACTTTTCATTGAGCAGATCTGAACACTCTTTCTGTAGAAAATGCAACTGGACATTTGGAGCGCTAAGAGCGTAGTAGCGGAAAAAGGAATATATTCAAATATAAACTACACAGAAGCATTCTGTGAAACTTCTTTCTGATCTGAGCATTCAGCTAACAGAGTTAAACCATACTGTTGATTGAGCAGTTTTGAAACACTCTGTCTGTAGAAAATGCAACTGGACATTCGTAGCGCTAAGTGGGTTATAGTGGAAAAAAGAATATGTTCAAATATAAACTACACAGAAGCATTGTATGAAACTTCTTTCTGTTCTGTGCATTCAACTAACAGAGTTGAACCTTACTTTTGATTGAGCCGTTCTGAAACACTCTTTCTGTAGAAACTGCAATTGGACATTCTGAGCGCAAAGAGGCCTATATTGGGAAAAAGAACGTCTACAAATAAAAACTACTCAGAAGAATTGTGTGAAACTTCTTCCTGTTCTGTTTGTTCAACTAAAAGAGTTGAACCTTAGTTTTGATTGAGCCGTTCTGAAACACTCTTTCTTTAGAAAATGCAAGTGGACATTCGGAGCGTTAAGAGGGTAATAGTGGAAAAAGGAATGTCTCCAAATATAAACTACACAGAATCATTCTGTGAAACGTCTTTCTTATCTGTGCATTCAGCTAACAGAATTAAACCATACTTTTGATTGAGCAGATCTGAACACACTTTCTGTAGAAAATGCAACTGGACATTTGGAGCGCTAAGAGAGTAGTAGTGGAAAAAGGAATATATTCAAATATAAACTACACAGAAGCATTCTGTGAAACTTCTTTCTGATCTGAGCATTCAGCTAACAGAGGTAAACCATACTTTTGATTGAGCAGTTTTGAAACACTCTGTCTGTAGAAAATGCAACTGGACATTCGTAGCGCTAAGTGGGTAATAGTGGAAAAAAGAATATGTTCAAATATAAACTACACAGAAGCATTGTATGAAACTTCTTTCTGTTCTGTGCATTCAACTAACAGAGTTGAACCTTACTTTGGATTGAGCCGTTGGGAAACACTCTTTCTGTAGAAACTGCAATTGGACATTCTGAGCGCTAGGAGGCCTATATTGGCAAAAAGAATGTCTACAAATAAAAACTACACAGAAGAATTGTGTGAAACTTCTTTCTGTTCTGTTTGTTCAACTAAAAGAGTTGAACCTTAGTTTTGATTGAGCCGTTCTGAAACACTCTTTCTGTAGAAAATGCAAGTGGAGATTCGGAGCGCTAAGAGGGTAATAGTGGAAAAAGGAATGTCTCCAAATATAAACTACACAGAATCATTCTGTGAAACTTTTCTGATCTGTGCATTCAGCTAACAGAGTTAAACCATACTTTTGATTGAGCAGATCTGAACACTCTTTCTGTAGAAAATGCAACTGGACATTTGGAGCGCTAAGAGAGTAGTAGTGGAAAAAGGAATATATTCAAATATAAACTACACAGAAGCATTCTGTGAAACTTCTTTCTGATCTGAGCATTCAGCTAACATAGTTAAACCATACTTTTGATTGAGCAGATTTGAAACACTCTGTCTGTACAAAATGCAACTGGACATTCGTAGCGCTAAGTGGGTAATAGTGGAAAAAAGAATATGTTCAAATATAAACTACACAGAAGCATTGTATGAAATTTCTTTCTGTTCTGTGCATTCAACTAACAGAGTTGAACCTTACTTTTGATTGAGCCTTTCTGAAACACTCTTTCTGTAGAAACTGCAATTGGACATTCTGAGCGCTAAGATGCCTCTATTGGGAAAAATAATATCTTCAAATAAAAACTACACAGAAGCATTGTGTGAAACTTATTTCTGATATGTTCATTAAGCTAACAGAGTTAAACCATACATTTGATTGCGCAGTTCTGAACACTCTTTCTGTAGAAAATGCAAGTGGACATTCGGAGCGCTAAGAGGGTAATAGTGGAAAAAGGAATATATTCAAATATAAACTACACAGTAGCATTCTGTGAAAATTCTTTCTGTTCTGTGCATTCAACTAACAGAGTTGAACCTTACTTGGATTGAGCCGTTCTGAAACACTCTTTCTGTAGAAACTGCAATTGGACATGCTAAGCGCTAAGAGGCCTACATTGGGAAAAAGAATATCTTCAAATAAAAACTACACAGATGCATTCTGTGAAACTTATTTCTGATCTGTAAATTCAGTTAACAGAGATAAAACATATTTTTGATTGAGCAGTTATGAAACACTCTTTTTGTAGAAAATGCAAGTGGAGATTCGGAGCGCTAAGTGGGTAATAGTGGAAAAAGGAATGTCTTCAAATATAAACTACACAGAATATTCGGTGAAACTTCTTTCTGATCTGTGCATTCAGCTAACAGAGTTAAACCATACTTTTCATTGAGCAGATCTGAACACTCTTTCTGTAGAAAATGCAACTGGACATTTGTAGCGCTAAGAGCGTAGTAGTGGAAAAAGGAATATATTCAAATATAAACTACACAGAAGCATTCTGTGAAACTTCTTTCTGATCTGAGCATTCAGCTAACAGAGTTAAACCATACTTTTGATTGAGCAGTTTTGAAACACTCTGTCTGTAGAAAATGCAACTGGACATTCGTAGCGCTAAGTGGGGAATAGTGGAAAAAAGAATATGTTCAAATATAAACTACACAGAAGCATTGTATGAAACTTCTTTCTGTTCTGTGCATTCAACTAACAGAGTTGAACCTTACTTTTGATTGAGCCTTTGTGAAACACTCTTTCTGTAGAAACTGCAATTGGACATTCTGAGCGCTAGGAGGCCTATATTGGGAAAAAGAATGTCTACAAATAAAAACTACACAGAAGAATTGTGTGAAACTTCTGTCTGTTCTGTTTGTTCAACTAAAAGATTTGAAACTTAGTTTTGATTGAGCCGTTCTGAAACACTCTTTCTGTAGAAAATGCAAGTGGAGATTCGGAGCGCTAAGAGGGTAATAGTGGAAAAAGGAATGTCTCCGAATATAAACTACACAGAATCATTCTGTGAAACTTCTTTCTGATCTGTGCATTCAGCTAACAGAGTTAAACCATACTTTTGATTGAGCAGATCTGAACACTCTTTCTGTAGAAAATGCAACTGGACATTTGGAGCGCTAAGAGAGTAGTAGTGGAAAAAGGAATATATTCAAATATAAACTACACAGAAGCATTCTGTGAAACTTCTTTCTGATCTGAGCATTCAGCTAACAGAGTTAAACCATACTTTTGATTGAGCAGTTTTGAAACACTCTGTCTGTAGAAAATGCAACTGGACATTCGTAGCGCTAAGTGGGTAATAGTGGAAAAAAGAATATGTTCAAATATAAACTACACAGAAGCATTGTATGAAACTTCTTTCTGTTCTGTGCATTCAACTAACAGAGTTGAACCTTACTTTTGATTGAGCCTTTCTGAAACACTCTTTCTGTAGAAACTGCAATTGGACATTCTGAGCGCTAAGAGGCCTATATTGGGAAAAATAATATCTTCAAATAAAAACTACACAGAAGCATTGTGTGAAACTTATTTCTGACATGTTCATTAAGCTAACAGAGTTAAACCATACTTTTGATTGCGCAGTTCTGAACACTCTTTCTGTAGAAAATGCAAGTGGACATTCGGAGCGCTAAGAGGGTAATAGTGGAAAAAGGAATATATTCAAATATAAACTACACAGTAGCATTCTGTGAAAATTCTTTCTGTTCTGTGCATTCAACTAACAGAGTTGAACCTTACTTTTGATTGAGCCGTTCTGAAACACTCATTCTGTAGAAACTGCAATTGGACATGCTAAGCGCTAAGAGGCCTACATTGGGAAAAAGAATATCTTCCAATAAAAACTACACAGATACATTCTGTGAAACTTATTTCTGATCTGAAAATTCAGTTAATAGAGATAAAACATATTTTTGATTGAGCAGTTATGAAACACTCTTTTTGTAGAAAATGCAAGTGGAGATTCGGAGCGCTAAGAGTGTAATAGTGGAAAAAGGAATGTCTTCAAATATAAACTACACAGAATCATTCTGTGAAACTTCTTTCTGATCTGTGCATTCAGCTAACAGAGTTAAACCATACTTTTGATTGAGCAGATCTGAACACTCTTTCTGTAGAAAATGCAACTGGACATTTGGAGCGCTAAGAGAGTAGTAGTGGAAAAAGGAATATATTCAAATATAAACTACACAGAAGCATTCTGTGAAACTTTTTTCTGATCTGAGCATTCAGCTAACAGAGTTAAACCATACTTTTGATTGAGCAGTTTTGAAACACTCTGTCTGTAGAAAATGCAACTGGACATTCGTAGCGCTAAGTGGGTAATAGTGGAAAAAAGAATATGTTCAAATAGAAACTACACAGAAGCATTGTATGAAACTTCTTTCTGTTCTGTGCATTCAACTAACAGAGTTGAACCTTACTTTTGATTGAGCCGTTCTGAAACACTCTTTCTGTAGAAACTGCAATTGGACATTCTGAGCACTAAGAGGCCTATATTGGGTAAAAGAATGTCTACAAATAAAAACTACACAGAAGAATCGTGTGAAACTTCTTTCTGTTCTGTTTGTTCAACTAAAAGAGTTGAACCTTAGTTTTGATTGAGCCGTTCTGAAACACTCTTTCTTTAGAAAATGCAAGTGGACATTCGGAGCGTTAAGAGGGTAATAGTGGAAAAAGGAATGTCTCCAAATATAAACTACACAGAATCATTCTGTGAAACGTCTTTCTTATCTGTGCATTCAGCTAACAGAATTAAACCATACTTTTGATTGAGCAGATCTGAACACTCTTTCTGTAGAAAATGCAACTGGACATTTGGAGCGCTAAGAGAGTAGTAGTGGAAAAAGGAATATATTCAAATATAAACTACACAGAAGCATTCTGTGAAACTTCTTTCTGATCTGAGCATTCAGCTAACAGAGTTAAACCATACTTTTGATTGAGCAGTTTTGAAACACTCTGTCTGTAGAAAATGCAACTGGACATTCGTAGCGCTAAGTGGGTAATAGTGGAAAAAAGAATATGTTCAAATATAAACTACACAGAAGCATTGTATGAAACATCTTTCTGTTCTGTGCATTCAACTAACAGAGTTGAACCTTACTTTTGATTGAGCTGTTCTGAAACACTCTTTCTGTAGAAACTGCAATTGGACATTCTGAGCGCTAAGAGGCCTATATTGGGAAAAAGAATGTCTACAAATAAAAACTACACAGAAGAATTGTGTGAAACTACTTTCTGTTCTGTTTGTTCAACTCAAAGAGTTGAACCTTAGTTTTGATTGAGCCGTTCTGAAACACTCTTTCTGTAGAAAATGCAAGTGGAGATTCGGAGCGCTAAGAGGGTAATAGTGGAAAAAGGAATGTCTCCAAATATAAACTACACAGAATCATTCTGTGAAACTTTTCTGATCTGTGAATTCAGCTAACAGAGTTAAACCATACTTTTGATTGAGCAGATCTGAACACTCTTTCTGTAGAAAATGCAACTGGACATTTGGAGCGCTAAGAGAGTAGTAGTGGAAAAAGGAATATATTCAAATATAAACTACACAGAAGCATTCTGTGAAACTTCTTTCTGATCTGAGCATTCAGCTAACAGAGTTAAACCATACTTTTGATTGAGCAGATTTGAAACACTCTGTCTGTACAAAATGCAACTGGACATTCGTAGCGCTAAGTGGGTAATAGTGGAAAAAAGAATATGTTCAAATATAAACTACACAGAAGCATTGTATGAAATTTCTTTCTGTTCTGTGCATTCAACTAACAGAGTTGAACCTTACTTTTGATTGAGCCTTTCTGAAACACTCTTTCTGTAGAAACTGCAATTGGACATTCTGAGCGCTAAGATGCCTCTATTGGGAAAAATAATATCTTCAAATAAAAACTACACAGAAGCATTGTGTGAAACTTATTTCTGATATGTTCATTAGGCTAACAGAGTTAAACCATACATTTGATTGCGCAGTTCTGAACACTCTTTCTGTAGAAAATGCAAGTGGACATTCGGAGCGCTAAGAGGGTAATAGTGGAAAAAGGAATATATTCAAATATAAACTACACAGTAGCATTCTGTGAAAATTCTTTCTGTTCTGTGCATTCAACTAACAGAGTTGAACCTTACTTGGATTGAGCCGTTCTGAAACACTCTTTCTGTAGAAACTGCAATTGGACATGCTAAGCGCTAAGAGGCCTACATTGGGAAAAAGAATATCTTCAAATAAAAACTACACAGATGCATTCTGTGAAACTTATTTCTGATCTGTAAATTCAGTTAACAGAGATAAAACATATTTTTGACTGAGCAGTTATGAAACACTCTTTTTGTAGAAAATGCAAGTGGAGATTCGGAGCGCTAAGTGGGTAATAGTGGAAAAAGGAATGTCTTCAAATATAAACTACACAGAATATTCGGTGAAACTTCTTTCTGATCTGTGCATTCAGCTAACAGAGTTAAACCATACTTTTCATTGAGCAGATCTGAACACTCTTTCTGTAGAAAATGCAACTGGACATTTGGAGCGCTAAGAGCGTAGTAGCGGAAAAAGGAATATATTCAAATATAAACTACACAGAAGCATTCTGTGAAACTTCTTTCTGATCTGAGCATTCAGCTAACAGAGTTAAACCATATTGTTGATTGAGCAGTTTTGAAACACTCTGTCTGTAGAAAATGCAACTGGACATTCGTAGCGCTAAGTGGGTTATAGTGGAAAAAAGAATATGTTCAAATATAAACTACACAGAAGCATTGTATGAAACTTCTTTCTGTTCTGTGCATTCAACTAACAGAGTTGAACCTTACTTTTGATTGAGCCGTTCTGAAACACTCTTTCTGTAGAAACTGCAATTGGACATTCTGAGCGCAAAGAGGCCTATATTGGGAAAAAGAACGTCTACAAATAAAAACTACTCAGAAGAATTGTGTGAAACTTCTTCCTGTTCTGTTTGTTCAACTAAAAGAGTTGAACCTTAGTTTTGATTGAGCCGTTCTGAAACACTCTTTCTTTAGAAAATGCAAGTGGACATTCGGAGCGTTAAGAGGGTAATAGTGGAAAAAGGAATGTCTCCAAATATAAACTACACAGAATCATTCTGTGAAACGTCTTTCTTATCTGTGCATTCAGCTAACAGAATTAAACCATACTTTTGATTGAGCAGATCTGAACACTCTTTCTGTAGAAAATGCAACTGGACATTTGGAGCGCTAAGAGAGTAGTAGTGGAAAAAGGAATATATTCAAATATAAACTACACAGAAGCATTCTGTGAAACTTCTTTCTGATCTGAGCATTCAGCTAACAGAAGTAAACCATACTTTTGATTGAGCAGTTTTGAAACACTCTGTCTGTAGAAAATGCAACTGGACATTCGTAGCGCTAAGTGGGTAATAGTGGAAAAAAGAATATGTTCAAATATAAACTACACAGAAGCATTGTATGAAACTTCTTTCTGTTCTGTGCATTCAACTAACAGAGTTGAACCTTACTTTGGATTGAGCCGTTGGGAAACACTCTTTCTGTAGAAACTGCAATTGGACATTCTGAGCGCTAGGAGGCCTATATTGGCAAAAAGAATGTCTACAAATAAAAACTACACAGAAGAATTGTGTGAAACTTCTTTCTGTTCTGTTTGTTCAACTAAAAGAGTTGAACCTTAGTTTTGATTGAGCCGTTCTGAAACACTCTTTCTTTAGAAAATGCAAGTGGACATTCGGAGCGCTAAGAGGGTAATAGTGGAAAAAGGAATGTCTCCAAATATAAACTACACAGAATCATTCTGTGAAACATCTTTCTGATCTGTGCATTCAGCTAACAGAGTTAAACCATACTTTTGATTGAGCAGATCTGAACACTCTTTCTGTAGAAAATGCAACTGGACATTTGGAGTGCTAAGAGAGTAGTAGTGGAAAAAGGAATATATTCAAATATAAACTACACAGAAGCATTCTGTGAAACTTCTTTCTGATCTGAGCATTCAGCTAACAGAGTTAAACCATACTTTTGATTGAGCAGTTTTGAAACACTCTGTCTGTAGAAAATGCAACTGGACATTCGTAGCGCTAAGTGGGTAATAGTGGAAAAAAGAATATGTTCAAATATAAACTACACAGAAGCATTGTATGAAACATCTTTCTGTTCTGTGCATTCAACTAACAGAGTTGAACCTTACTTTTGATTGAGCCGTTCTGAAACACTCTTTCTGTAGAAACTGCAATTGGACATTCTGAGCGCTAAGAGGCCTATATTGGGAAAAAGAATGTCTACAAATAAAAACTACACAGAAGAATTGTGTGAAACTTCTTTCTGTTCTGTTTGTTCAACTAAAAGAGTTGAACCTTAGTTTTGATTGAGCCGTTCTGAAACACTCTTTCTGTAGAAAATGCAAGTGGAGATTCGGAGCGCTAAGAGGGTAATAGTGGAAAAAGGAATGTCTCCAAATATAAACTACACAGAATCATTCTGTGAAACTTTTCTGATCTGTGCATTCAGCTAACAGAGTTAAACCATACTTTTGATTGAGCAGATCTGAACACTCTTTCTGTAGAAAATGCAACTGGACATTTGGAGCGCTAAGAGAGTAGTAGTGGAAAAAGGAATATATTCAAATATAAACTACACAGAAGCATTCTGTGAAACTTCTTTCTGATCTGAGCATTCAGCTAACAGAGTTAAACCATACTTTTGATTGAGCAGATTTGAAACACTCTGTCTGTACAAAATGCAACTGGACATTCGTAGCGCTAAGTGGGTAATAGTGGAAAAAAGAATATGTTCAAATATAAACTACACAGAAGCATTGTATGAAATTTCTTTCTGTTCTGTGCATTCAACTAACAGAGTTGAACCTTACTTTTGATTGAGCCTTTCTGAAACACTCTTTCTGTAGAAACTGCAATTGGACATTCTGAGCGCTAAGATGCCTCTATTGGGAAAAATAATATCTTCAAATAAAAACTACACAGAAGCATTGTGTGAAACTTATTTCTGATATGTTCATTAAGCTAACAGAGTTAAACCATACATTTGATTGCGCAGTTCTGAACACTCTTTCTGTAGAAAATGCAAGTGGACATTCGGAGCGCTAAGAGGGTAATAGTGGAAAAAGGAATATATTCAAATATAAACTACACAGTAGCATTCTGTGAAAATTCTTTCTGTTCTGTGCATTCAACTAACAGAGTTGAACCTTACTTGGATTGAGCCGTTCTGAAACACTCTTTCTGTAGAAACTGCAATTGGACATGCTAAGCGCTAAGAGGCCTACATTGGGAAAAAGAATATCTTCAAATAAAAACTACACAGATGCATTCTGTGAAACTTATTTCTGATCTGTAAATTCAGTTAACAGAGATAAAACATATTTTTGATTGAGCAGTTATGAAACACTCTTTTTGTAGAAAATGCAAGTGGAGATTCGGAGCGCTAAGTGGGTAATAGTGGAAAAAGGAATGTCTTCAAATATAAACTACACAGAATATTCGGTGAAACTTCTTTCTGATCTGTGCATTCAGCTAACAGAGTTAAACCATACTTTTCATTGAGCAGATCTGAACACTCTTTCTGTAGAAAATGCAACTGGACATTTGTAGCTCTAAGAGCGTAGTAGTGGAAAAAGGAATATATTCAAATATAAACTACACAGAAGCATTCTGTGAAACTTCTTTCTGATCTGAGCATTCAGCTAACAGAGTTAAACCATACTTTTGATTGAGCAGTTTTGAAACACTCTGTCTGTAGAAAATGCAACTGGACATTCGTAGCGCTAAGTGGGGAATAGTGGAAAAAAGAATATGTTCAAATATAAACTACACAGAAGCATTGTATGAAACTTCTTTCTGTTCTGTGCATTCAACTAACAGAGTTGAACCTTACTTTTGATTGAGCCTTTGTGAAACACTCTTTCTGTAGAAACTGCAATTGGACATTCTGAGCGCTAGGAGGCCTATATTGGGAAAAAGAATGTCTACAAATAAAAACTACACAGAAGAATTGTGTGAAACTTCTGTCTGTTCTGTTTGTTCAACTAAAAGATTTGAAACTTAGTTTTGATTGAGCCGTTCTGAAACACTCTTTCTGTAGAAAATGCAAGTGGAGATTCGGAGCGCTAAGAGGGTAATAGTGGAAAAAGGAATGTCTCCGAATATAAACTACACAGAATCATTCTGTGAAACTTCTTTCTGATCTGTGCATTCAGCTAACAGAGTTAAACCATACTTTTGATTGAGCAGATCTGAACACTCTTTCTGTAGAAAATGCAACTGGACATTTGGAGCGCTAAGAGAGTAGTAGTGGAAAAAGGAATATATTCAAATATAAACTACACAGAAGCATTCTGTGAAACTTCTTTCTGATCTGAGCATTCAGCTAACAGAGTTAAACCATACTTTTGATTGAGCAGTTTTGAAACACTCTGTCTGTAGAAAATGCAACTGGACATTCGTAGCGCTAAGTGGGTAATAGTGGAAAAAAGAATATGTTCAAATATAAACTACACAGAAGCATTGTATGAAACTTCTTGCTGTTCTGTGCATTCAACTAACAGAGTTGAACCTTACTTTTGATTGAGCCTTTCTGAAACACTCTTTCTGTAGAAACTGCAATTGGACATTCTGAGCGCTAAGAGGCCTATATTGGGAAAAATAATATCTTCAAATAAAAACTACACAGAAGCATTGTGTGAAACTTATTTCTGACATGTTCATTAAGCTAACAGAGTTAAACCATACTTTTGATTGCGCAGTTCTGAACACTCTTTCTGTAGAAAATGCAAGTGGACATTCGGAGCGCTAAGAGGGTAATAGTGGAAAAAGGAATATATTCAAATATAAACTACACAGTAGCATTCTGTGAAAATTCTTTCTGTTCTGTGCATTCAACTAACAGAGTTGAACCTTACTTTTGATTGAGCCGTTCTGAAACACTCATTCTGTAGAAACTGCAATTGGACATGCTAAGCGCTAAGAGGCCTACATTGGGAAAAAGAATATCTTCCAATAAAAACTACACAGATACATTCTGTGAAACTTATTTCTGATCTGAAAATTCAGTTAATAGAGATAAAACATATTTTTGATTGAGCAGTTATGAAACACTCTTTTTGTAGAAAATGCAAGTGGAGATTCGGAGCGCTAAGAGTGTAATAGTGGAAAAAGGAATGTCTTCAAATATAAACTACACAGAATCATTCTGTGAAACTTCTTTCTGATCTGTGCATTCAGCTAACAGAGTTAAACCATACTTTTGATTGAGCAGATCTGAACACTCTTTCTGTAGAAAATGCAACTGGACATTTGGAGCGCTAAGAGAGTAGTAGTGGAAAAAGGAATATATTCAAATATAAACTACACAGAAGCATTCTGTGAAACTTTTTTCTGATCTGAGCATTCAGCTAACAGAGTTAAACCATACTTTTGATTGAGCAGTTTTGAAACACTCTGTCTGTAGAAAATGCAACTGGACATTCGTAGCGCTAAGTGGGTAATAGTGGAAAAAAGAATATGTTCAAATAGAAACTACACAGAAGCATTGTATGAAACTTCTTTCTGTTCTGTGCATTCAACTAACAGAGTTGAACCTTACTTTTGATTGAGCCGTTCTGAAACACTCTTTCTGTAGAAACTGCAATTGGACATTCTGAGCACTAAGAGGCCTATATTGGGTAAAAGAATGTCTACAAATAAAAACTACACAGAAGAATCGTGTGAAACTTCTTTCTGTTCTGTTTGTTCAACTAAAAGAGTTGAACCTTAGTTTTGATTGAGCCGTTCTGAAACACTCTTTCTGTAGAAAATGCAAGTGGAGATTCGGAGCGCTAAGAGGGTAATAGTGGAAAAAGGAATGTCTCCAAATATAAACTACACAGAATCATTCTGTGAAACTTTTCTGATCTGTGCATTCAGCTAACAGAGTTAAACCATACTTTTGATTGAGCAGATCTGAACACTCTTTCTGTAGAAAATGCAACTGGACATTTGGAGCGCTAAGAGAGTAGTAGTGGAAAAAGGAATATATTCAAATATAAACTACACAGAAGCATTCTGTGAAACTTCTTTCTGATCTGAGCATTCAGCTAACAGAGTTAAACCATACTTTTGATTGAGCAGATTTGAAACACTCTGTCTGTACAAAATGCAACTGGACATTCGTAGCGCTAAGTGGGTAATAGTGGAAAAAAGAATATGTTCAAATATAAACTACACAGAAGCATTGTATGAAATTTCTTTCTGTTCTGTGCATTCAACTAACAGAGTTGAACCTTACTTTTGATTGAGCCTTTCTGAAACACTCTTTCTGTAGAAACTGCAATTGGACATTCTGAGCGCTAAGATGCCTCTATTGGGAAAAATAATATCTTCAAATAAAAACTACACAGAAGCATTGTGTGAAACTTATTTCTGATATGTTCATTAAGCTAACAGAGTT
Organism: Symphalangus syndactylus; assembly: GCF_028878055.3. NCBI lineage: Eukaryota > Metazoa > Chordata > Mammalia > Primates > Hylobatidae > Symphalangus > Symphalangus syndactylus. Next base: position 3,016,369 of record NC_072445.2, on the reverse strand, counting down.
AAACCATACTTTTGATTGCGCAGTTCTGAACACTCTTTCTGTAGAAAATGCAAGTGGACATTCGGAGCGCTAAGAGGGTAATAGTGGAAAAAGTAATATATTCAAATATAAACTACACAGTAGCATTCTGTGAAAATTCTTTCTGTTCTGTGCATTCAACTAACAGAGTTGAACCTTACTTTGATTGAGCCGTTCTGAAACACTCTTTCTGTAGAAACTGCAATTGGACATGCTAAGCGCTAAGAGGCCTACATTGGGAAAAAGAATATCTTCAAATAAAAACTACACAGATGCATTCTGTGAAACTTATTTCTGATCTGTAAATTCAGTTAACAGAGATAAAACATATTTTTGATTGAGCAGTTATGAAACACTCTTTTTGTAGAAAATGCAAGTGGAGATTCGGAGCGCTAAGAGGGTAATAGTGGAAAAAGGAATGTCTTCAAATATAAACTACACAGAATATTCGGTGAAACTTCTTTCTGATCTGTGCATTCAGCTAACAGAGTTAAACCATACTTTTCATTGAGCAGATCTGAACACTCTTTCTGTAGAAAATGCAACTGGACATTTGTAGCGCTAAGAGCGTAGTAGTGGAAAAAGGAATATATTCAAATATAAACTACACAGAAGCATTCTGTGAAACTTCTTTCTGATCTGAGCATTCAGCTAACAGAGTTAAACCATACTTTTGATTGAGCAGTTTTGAAACACTCTGTCTGTAGAAAATGCAACTGGACATTCGTAGCGCTAAGTGGGTAATAGTGGAAAAAAGAATATGTTCAAATATAAACTACACAGAAGCATTGTATGAAACTTCTTTCTGTTCTGTGCATTCAACTAACAGAGTTGAACCTTACTTTTGATTGAGCCTTTGTGAAACACTCTTTCTGTAGAAACTGCAATTGGACATGCTGAGCGCTAGGAGGCCTATATTGGGAAAAAGAATGTCTACTAATAAAAACTACACAGAAGAATTTTGTGAAACTTCTTTCTGTTCTGTTTGTTCAACTAAAAGATTTGAACCTTAGTTTTGATTGAGCCGTTCTGAAACACTCTTTCTGTAGAAAATGCAAGTGGAGATTCGGAGCGCTAAGAGGGTAATAGTGGAAAAAGGAATGTCTCCAAATATAAACTACAGAGAATCATTCTGTGAAACTTCTTTCTGATCTGTGCATTCAGCTAACAGAGTTAAACCATACTTTTGATTGAGCAGATCTGAACACTCTTTCTGTAGAAAATGCAACTGGACCTTTGGAGCGCTAAGAGAGTAGTAGTGGAAAAAGGAATATATTCAAATATAAACTACACAGAAGCATTCTGTGAAACTTCTTTCTGATCTGAGCATTCAGCTAACAGAGTTAAACCATACTTTTGATTGAGCAGTTTTGAAACACTCTGTCTGTAGAAAATGCAACTGGACATTCGTAGCGCTAAGTGGGTAATAGTGGAAAAAAGAATATGTTCAAATATAAACTACACAGAAGCATTGTATGAAACTTCTTTCTGTTCTGTGCATTCAACTAACAGAGTTGAACCTTACTTTTGATTGAGCCTTTCTGAAACACTCTTTCTGTAGAAACTGCAATTGGACATTCTGAGCGCTAAGAGGCCTATATTGGGAAAAATAATATCTTCAAATAAAAACTACACAGAAGCATTGTGTGAAACTTATTTCTGACATGTTCATTAAGCTAACAGAGTTAAACCATACTTTTGATTGCGCAGTTCTGAACACTCTTTCTGTAGAAAATGCAAGTGGACATTCGGAGCGCTAAGAGGGTAATAGTGGAAAAAGGAATATATTCAAATATAAACTACACAGTAGCATTCTGTGAAAATTCTTTCTGTTCTGTGCATTCAACTAACAGAGTTGAACCTTACTTTTGATTGAGCCGTTCTGAAACACTCATTCTGTAGAAACTGCAATTGGACATGCTAAGCGCTAAGAGGCCTACATTGGGAAAAAGAATATCTTCAAATAAAAACTACACAGATACATTCTGTGAAACTTATTTCTGATCTGAAAATTCAGTTAACAGAGATAAAACATATTTTTGATTGAGCAGTTATGAAACACTCTTTTTGTAGAAAATGCAAGTGGAGATTCGGAGCGCTAAGAGGGTAATAGTGGAAAAAGGAATGTCTCCAAATATAAACTACACAGAATCATTCTGTGAAACTTCTTTCTGATCTGTGCATTCAGCTAACAGAGTTAAACCATACTTTTGATTGAGCAGATCTGAACACTCTTTCTGTAGAAAATGCAACTGGACATTTGGAGCGCTAAGAGAGTAGTAGTGGAAAAAGGAATATATTCAAATATAAACTACACAGAAGCATTCTGTGAAACTTTTTTCTGATCTGAGCATTCAGCTAACAGAGTTAAACCATACTTTTGATTGAGCAGTTTTGAAACACTCTGTCTGTAGAAAATGCAACTGGACATTCGTAGCGCTAAGTGGGTAATAGTGGAAAAAAGAATATGTTCAAATAGAAACTACACAGAAGCATTGTATGAAACTTCTTTCTGTTCTGTGCATTCAACTAACAGAGTTGAACCTTACTTTTGATTGAGCCGTTCTGAAACACTCTTTCTGTAGAAACTGCAATTGGACATTCTGAGCACTAAGAGGCCTATATTGGGTAAAAGAATGTCTACAAATAAAAACTACACAGAAGAATCGTGTGAAACTTCTTTCTGTTCTGTTTGTTCAACTAAAAGAGTTGAACCTTAGTTTTGATTGAGCCGTTCTGAAACACTCTTTCTGTAGAAAATGCAAGTGGAGATTCGGAGCGCTAAGAGGGTAATAGTGGAAAAAGGAATGTCTCCAAATATAAACTACACAGAATCATTCTGTGAAACTTTTCTGATCTGTGCATTCAGCTAACAGAGTTAAACCATACTTTTGTTTGAGCAGATCTGAACACTCTTTCTGTAGAAAATGCAACTGGACATTTGGAGCGCTAAGAGAGTAGTAGTGGAAAAAGGAATATATTCAAATATAAACTACACAGAAGCATTCTGTGAAACTTCTTTCTGATCTGAGCATTCAGCTAACAGAGTTAAACCATACTTTTGATTGAGCAGATTTGAAACACTCTGTCTGTACAAAATGCAACTGGACATTCGTAGCGCTAAGTGGGTAATAGTGGAAAAAAGAATATGTTCAAATATAAACTACACAGAAGCATTGTATGAAATTTCTTTCTGTTCTGTGCATTCAACTAACAGAGTTGAACCTTACTTTTGATTGAGCCTTTCTGAAACACTCTTTCTGTAGAAACTGCAATTGGACATTCTGAGCGCTAAGATGCCTCTATTGGGAAAAATAATATCTTCAAATAAAAACTACACAGAAGCATTGTGTGAAACTTATTTCTGATATGTTCATTAAGCTAACAGAGTTAAACCATACTTTTGATTGCGCAGTTCTGAACACTCTTTCTGTAGAAAATGCAAGTGGACATTCGGAGCGCTAAGAGGGTAATAGTGGAAAAAGTAATATATTCAAATATAAACTACACAGTAGCATTCTGTGAAAATTCTTTCTGTTCTGTGCATTCAACTAACAGAGTTGAACCTTACTTTGATTGAGCCGTTCTGAAACACTCTTTCTGTAGAAACTGCAATTGGACATGCTAAGCGCTAAGAGGCCTACATTGGGAAAAAGAATATCTTCAAATAAAAACTACACAGATGCATTCTGTGAAACTTATTTCTGATCTGTAAATTCAGTTAACAGAGATAAAACATATTTTTGATTGAGCAGTTATGAAACACTCTTTTTGTAGAAAATGCAAGTGGAGATTCGGAGCGCTAAGAGGGTAATAGTGGAAAAAGGAATGTCTTCAAATATAAACTACACAGAATATTCGGTGAAACTTCTTTCTGATCTGTGCATTCAGCTAACAGAGTTAAACCATACTTTTCATTGAGCAGATCTGAACACTCTTTCTGTAGAAAATGCAACTGGACATTTGTAGCGCTAAGAGCGTAGTAGTGGAAAAAGGAATATATTCAAATATAAACTACACAGAAGCATTCTGTGAAACTTCTTTCTGATCTGAGCATTCAGCTAACAGAGTTAAACCATACTTTTGATTGAGCAGTTTTGAAACACTCTGTCTGTAGAAAATGCAACTGGACATTCGTAGCGCTAAGTGGGTAATAGTGGAAAAAAGAATATGTTCAAATATAAACTACACAGAAGCATTGTATGAAACTTCTTTCTGTTCTGTGCATTCAACTAACAGAGTTGAACCTTACTTTTGATTGAGCCTTTGTGAAACACTCTTTCTGTAGAAACTGCAATTGGACATGCTGAGCGCTAGGAGGCCTATATTGGGAAAAAGAATGTCTACTAATAAAAACTACACAGAAGAATTTTGTGAAACTTCTTTCTGTTCTGTTTGTTCAACTAAAAGATTTGAACCTTAGTTTTGATTGAGCCGTTCTGAAACACTCTTTCTGTAGAAAATGCAAGTGGAGATTCGGAGCGCTAAGAGGGTAATAGTGGAAAAAGGAATGTCTCCAAATATAAACTACAGAGAATCATTCTGTGAAACTTCTTTCTGATCTGTGCATTCAGCTAACAGAGTTAAACCATACTTTTGATTGAGCAGATCTGAACACTCTTTCTGTAGAAAATGCAACTGGACCTTTGGAGCGCTAAGAGAGTAGTAGTGGAAAAAGGAATATATTCAAATATAAACTACACAGAAGCATTCTGTGAAACTTCTTTCTGATCTGAGCATTCAGCTAACAGAGTTAAACCATACTTTTGATTGAGCAGTTTTGAAACACTCTGTCTGTAGAAAATGCAACTGGACATTCGTAGCGCTAAGTGGGTAATAGTGGAAAAAAGAATATGTTCAAATATAAACTACACAGAAGCATTGTATGAAACTTCTTTCTGTTCTGTGCATTCAACTAACAGAGTTGAACCTTACTTTTGATTGAGCCTTTCTGAAACACTCTTTCTGTAGAAACTGCAATTGGACATTCTGAGCGCTAAGAGGCCTATATTGGGAAAAATAATATCTTCAAATAAAAACTACACAGAAGCATTGTGTGAAACTTATTTCTGACATGTTCATTAAGCTAACAGAGTTAAACCATACTTTTGATTGCGCAGTTCTGAACACTCTTTCTGTAGAAAATGCAAGTGGACATTCGGAGCGCTAAGAGGGTAATAGTGGAAAAAGGAATATATTCAAATATAAACTACACAGTAGCATTCTGTGAAAATTCTTTCTGTTCTGTGCATTCAACTAACAGAGTTGAACCTTACTTTTGATTGAGCCGTTCTGAAACACTCATTCTGTAGAAACTGCAATTGGACATGCTAAGCGCTAAGAGGCCTACATTGGGAAAAAGAATATCTTCAAATAAAAACTACACAGATACATTCTGTGAAACTTATTTCTGATCTGAAAATTCAGTTAACAGAGATAAAACATATTTTTGATTGAGCAGTTATGAAACACTCTTTTTGTAGAAAATGCAAGTGGAGATTCGGAGCGCTAAGAGGGTAATAGTGGAAAAAGGAATGTCTCCAAATATAAACTACACAGAATCATTCTGTGAAACTTCTTTCTGATCTGTGCATTCAGCTAACAGAGTTAAACCATACTTTTGATTGAGCAGATCTGAACACTCTTTCTGTAGAAAATGCAACTGGACATTTGGAGCGCTAAGAGAGTAGTAGTGGAAAAAGGAATATATTCAAATATAAACTACACAGAAGCATTCTGTGAAACTTTTTTCTGATCTGAGCATTCAGCTAACAGAGTTAAACCATACTTTTGATTGAGCAGTTTTGAAACACTCTGTCTGTAGAAAATGCAACTGGACATTCGTAGCGCTAAGTGGGTAATAGTGGAAAAAAGAATATGTTCAAATAGAAACTACACAGAAGCATTGTATGAAACTTCTTTCTGTTCTGTGCATTCAACTAACAGAGTTGAACCTTACTTTTGATTGAGCCGTTCTGAAACACTCTTTCTGTAGAAACTGCAATTGGACATTCTGAGCACTAAGAGGCCTATATTGGGTAAAAGAATGTCTACAAATAAAAACTACACAGAAGAATCGTGTGAAACTTCTTTCTGTTCTGTTTGTTCAACTAAAAGAGTTGAACCTTAGTTTTGATTGAGCCGTTCTGAAACACTCTTTCTGTAGAAAATGCAAGTGGAGATTCGGAGCGCTAAGAGGGTAATAGTGGAAAAAGGAATGTCTCCAAATATAAACTACACAGAATCATTCTGTGAAACTTTTCTGATCTGTGCATTCAGCTAACAGAGTTAAACCATACTTTTGATTGAGCAGATCTGAACACTCTTTCTGTAGAAAATGCAACTGGACATTTGGAGCGCTAAGAGAGTAGTAGTGGAAAAAGGAATATATTCAAATATAAACTACACAGAAGCATTCTGTGAAACTTCTTTCTGATCTGAGCATTCAGCTAACAGAGTTAAACCATACTTTTGATTGAGCAGATTTGAAACACTCTGTCTGTACAAAATGCAACTGGACATTCGTAGCGCTAAGTGGGTAATAGTGGAAAAAAGAATATGTTCAAATATAAACTACACAGAAGCATTGTATGAAATTTCTTTCTGTTCTGTGCATTCAACTAACAGAGTTGAACCTTACTTTTGATTGAGCCTTTCTGAAACACTCTTTCTGTAGAAACTGCAATTGGACATTCTGAGCGCTAAGATGCCTCTATTGGGAAAAATAATATCTTCAAATAAAAACTACACAGAAGCATTGTGTGAAACTTATTTCTGATATGTTCATTAAGCTAACAGAGTTAAACCATACTTTTGATTGCGCAGTTCTGAACACTCTTTCTGTAGAAAATGCAAGTGGACATTCGGAGCGCTAAGAGGGTAATAGTGGAAAAAGTAATATATTCAAATATAAACTACACAGTAGCATTCTGTGAAAATTCTTTCTGTTCTGTGCATTCAACTAACAGAGTTGAACCTTACTTTGATTGAGCCGTTCTGAAACACTCTTTCTGTAGAAACTGCAATTGGACATGCTAAGCGCTAAGAGGCCTACATTGGGAAAAAGAATATCTTCAAATAAAAACTACACAGATGCATTCTGTGAAACTTATTTCTGATCTGTAAATTCAGTTAACAGAGATAAAACATATTTTTGATTGAGCAGTTATGAAACACTCTTTTTGTAGAAAATGCAAGTGGAGATTCGGAGCGCTAAGAGGGTAATAGTGGAAAAAGGAATGTCTTCAAATATAAACTACACAGAATATTCGGTGAAACTTCTTTCTGATCTGTGCATTCAGCTAACAGAGTTAAACCATACTTTTCATTGAGCAGATCTGAACACTCTTTCTGTAGAAAATGCAACTGGACATTTGTAGCGCTAAGAGCGTAGTAGTGGAAAAAGGAATATATTCAAATATAAACTACACAGAAGCATTCTGTGAAACTTCTTTCTGATCTGAGCATTCAGCTAACAGAGTTAAACCATACTTTTGATTGAGCAGTTTTGAAACACTCTGTCTGTAGAAAATGCAACTGGACATTCGTAGCGCTAAGTGGGTAATAGTGGAAAAAAGAATATGTTCAAATATAAACTACACAGAAGCATTGTATGAAACTTCTTTCTGTTCTGTGCATTCAACTAACAGAGTTGAACCTTACTTTTGATTGAGCCTTTGTGAAACACTCTTTCTGTAGAAACTGCAATTGGACATGCTGAGCGCTAGGAGGCCTATATTGGGAAAAAGAATGTCTACTAATAAAAACTACACAGAAGAATTTTGTGAAACTTCTTTCTGTTCTGTTTGTTCAACTAAAAGATTTGAACCTTAGTTTTGATTGAGCCGTTCTGAAACACTCTTTCTGTAGAAAATGCAAGTGGAGATTCGGAGCGCTAAGAGGGTAATAGTGGAAAAAGGAATGTCTCCAAATATAAACTACAGAGAATCATTCTGTGAAACTTCTTTCTGATCTGTGCATTCAGCTAACAGAGTTAAACCATACTTTTGATTGAGCAGATCTGAACACTCTTTCTGTAGAAAATGCAACTGGACCTTTGGAGCGCTAAGAGAGTAGTAGTGGAAAAAGGAATATATTCAAATATAAACTACACAGAAGCATTCTGTGAAACTTCTTTCTGATCTGAGCATTCAGCTAACAGAGTTAAACCATACTTTTGATTGAGCAGTTTTGAAACACTCTGTCTGTAGAAAATGCAACTGGACATTCGTAGCGCTAAGTGGGTAAGAGTGGAAAAAAGAATATGTTCAAATATAAACTACACAGAAGCATTGTATGAAACTTCTTTCTGTTCTGTGCATTCAACTAACAGAGTTGAACCTTACTTTTGATTGAGCCTTTCTGAAACACTCTTTCTGTAGAAACTGCAATTGGACATTCTGAGCGCTAAGAGGCCTATATTGGGAAAAATAATATCTTCAAATAAAAACTACACAGAAGCATTGTGTGAAACTTATTTCTGATATGTTCATTAAGCTAAAAGAGTTAAAACATACTTTTGATTGCGCAGTTCTGAACACTCTTTCTGTAGAAAATGCAAGTGGACATTCGGAGCGCTAAGAGGGTAATAGTGGAAAAAGGAATATATTCATATATAAACTACACAGTAGCATTCTGTGAAAATTCTTTCTGTTCTGTGCATTCAACTAACAGAGTTGAACCAGACTTTTGATTGAGCCGTTCTGAAACACTCTTTCTGTAGAAACTGCAATTGGACATGCTATGCGCTAAGAGGCCTACATTGGGAAAAAGAATATCTTAAAATAAAAACTACACAGATGCATTCTGTGAAACTTATTTCTGATCTGTAAATTCAGTTAACAGAGATAAAACATATTTTTGATTGAGCAGTTATGAAACACTCTTTTTGTAGAAAATGCAAGTGGAGATTCGGAGCGCTAAGAGGGTAATAGTGGAAAAAGGAATGTCTTCAAATATAAACTACACAGAATCATTCGGTGAAACTTCTTTCTGATCTGTGCATTCAGCTAACAGAGTTAAACCATAGTTTTGATTGAGCAGATCTGAACACTCTTTCTGTAGAAAATGCAACTGGACATTTGGAGCGCTAAGAGCGTAGTAGCGGAAAAAGGAATATATTCAAATATAAACTACACGGAAGCATTCTGTGAAACTTCTTTCTGATCTGAGCATTCAGCTAACAGAGGTAAACCATACTTTTGATTGAGCAGTTTTGAAACACTCTGTCTGTAGAAAATGCAACTGGACATTCGTAGCGCTAAGTGGGTAATAGTGGAAAAAAGAATATGTTCAAATATAAACTACACAGAAGCATTGTATGAAACTTCTTTCTGTTCTGTGCATTCAACTAACAGAGTTGAACCTTACTTTGGATTGAGCCGTTGGGAAACACTCTTTCTGTAGAAACTGCAATTGGACATTCTGAGCGCTAGGAGGCCTATATTGGGAAAAAGAATGTCTTCAAATAAAAACTACACAGAAGAATTGTGTGAAACTTTTTCTGTTCTGTTTGTTCAACTAAAAGAGTTGAACCTTAGTTTTGATTGAGCCGTTCTGAAACACTCTTTCTTTAGAAAATGCAAGTGGACATTCGGAGCGCTAAGAGGGTAATAGTGGAAAAAGGAATGTCTCCAAATATAAACTACACAGAATCATTCTGTGAAACATCTTTCTGATCTTTGCATTCAGCTAACAGAGTTAAACCATACTTTTGATTGAGCAGATCTGAACACTCTTTCTGTAGAAAATGCAACTGGACATTTGGAGCGCTAAGAGAGTAGTAGTGGAAAAAGGAATATATTCAAATATAAACTACACAGAAGCATTCTGTGAAACTTCTTTCTGATCTGAGCATTCAGCTAACAGAGTTAAACCATACTTTTGATTGAGCAGTTTTGAAACACTCTGTCTGTAGAAAATGCAACAGGACATTCGTAGCGCTAAGTGGGTAATAGTGGAAAAAAGAATATGTTCAAATATAAACTACACAGAAGCATTGTATGAAATATCTTTCTGTTCTGTGCATTCAACTAACAGAGTTGAACCTTATTTTTGATTGAGCCGTTCTGAAACACTCTTTCTGTAGAAACTGCAATTGGACATTCTGAGCGCTAAGAGGCCTATATTGGGAAAAAGAATGTCTACAAATAAAAACTACACCGAAGAATTGTGTGAAACTTCTTTCTGTTCTGTTTGTTCAACTAAAAGAGTTGAACCTTAGTTTTGATTGAGCCGTTCTGAAACACTCTTTCTGTAGAAAATGCAAGTGGAGATTCGGAGCGCTAAGAGAGTAATAGTGGAAAAAGGAATGTCTCCAAATATAAACTACACAGAATCATTCTGTGAAACTTTTCTGATCTGTGCATTCAGCTAACAGAGCTAAACCATACTTTTGATTGAGCAGATCTGAACACTCTTTCTGTAGAAAATGCAACTGGACATTTGGAGCGCTAAGAGAGTAGTAGTGGAAAAAGGAATATATTCAAATATAAACTACACAGAAGCATTCTGTGAAACTTCTATCTGATCTGAGCATTCAGCTAACAGAGTTAAACCATACTTTTGATTGAGCAGATTTGAAACACTCTGTCTGTACAAAATGCAACTGGATATTCGTAGCGCTAAGTGGGTAATAGTGGAAAAAAGAATATGTTCTAATATAAACTACACAGAAGCATTGTATGAAATTTCTTTCTGTTCTGTGCATTCAACTAACAGAGTTGAACCTTACTTTTGATTGAGCCTTTCTGAAACACTCTTTCTGTAGAAACTGCAATTGGACATTCTGAGCGCTAAGATGCCTCTATTGGGAAAAATAATATCTTCAAATAAAAACTACACAGAAGCATGGTGTGAAACTTATTTCTGATATGTTCATTAAGCTAACAGAGTTAAACCATACATTTGATTGCGCAGTTCTGAACACTCTTTCTGTAGAAAATGCAAGTGGACATTCGGAGCGCTAAGAGGGTAATAGTGGAAAAAGGAATATATTCAAATATAAACTACACAGTAGCATTCTGTGAAAATTCTTTCTGTTCTGTGCATTCAACTAACAGAGTTGAACCTTACTTGGATTGAGCCGTTCTGAAACACTCTTTCTGTAGAAACTGCAATTGGACATGCTAAGCGCTAAGAGGCCTACATTGGGAAAAAGAATATCTTCAAATAAAAACTACACAGATGCATTCTGTGAAACTTATTTCTGATCTGTAAATTCAGTTAACAGAGATAAAACATATTTTTGATTGAGCAGTTATGAAACACTCTTTTTGTAGAAAATGCAAGTGGAGATTCGGAGCGCTAAGTGGGTAATAGTGGAAAAAGGAATGTCTTCAAATATAAACTACACAGAATATTCGGTGAAACTTCTTTCTGATCTGTGCATTCAGCTAACAGAGTTAAACCATACTTTTCATTGAGCAGATCTGAACACACTTTCTGTAGAAAATGCAACTGGACATTTGGAGCGCTAAGAGCGTAGTAGTGGAAAAAGGAATATATTCAAATATAAACTACACAGAAGCATTCTGTGAAACTTCTTTCTGATCTGAGCATTCAGCTAACAGAGTTAAACCATACTTTTGATTGAGCAGTTTTGAAACACTCTGTCTGTAGAAAATGCAACTGGACATTCGTAGCGCTAAGTGGGTAATAGTGGAAAAAATAATATGTTCAAATATAAACTACACAGAAGCATTGTATGAAACTTCTTTCTGTTCTGTGCATTCAACTAACAGAGTTGAACCTTACTTTTGATTGAGCCTTTGTGAAACACTCTTTCTGTAGAAACTGCAATTGGACATTCTGAGCGCTAGGAGGCCTATATTGGGAAAAAGAATGTCTACAAATAAAAACTACACAGAAGAATTGTGTGAAACTTCTTCCTGTTCTGTTTGTTCAACTAAATGAGTTGAAACTTAGTTTTGATTGAGCCGTTCTGAAACACTCTTTCTGTAGAAAATGCAAGTGGAGATTCGGAGCGCTAAGAGGGTAATAGTGGAAAAAGGAATGTCTCCAAATATAAACTACACAGAATCATTCTGTGAAACTTCTTTCTGATCTGTGCATTCAGCTAACAGAGTTAAACCATACTTTTGATTGAGCAGATCTGAACACTCTTTCTGTAGAAAATGCAACTGGACATTTGGAGCGCTAAGAGAGTAGTAGTGGAAAAAGGAATATATTCAAATATAAACTACACAGAAGCATTCTGTGAAACTTCTTTCTGATCTGAGCATTCAGCTAACAGAGTTAAACCATACTTTTGATTGAGCAGTTTTGAAACACTCTGTCTGTAGAAAATGCAACTGGACATTCGTAGCGCTAAGTGGGTAATAGTGGAAAAAAGAATATGTTCAAATATAAACTACACAGAAGCATTGTATGAAACTTCTTTCTGTTCTGTGCATTCAACTAGCAGAGTTGAACCTTACTTTTGATTGAGCCGTTCTGAAACACTCTTTCTGTAGAAACTGCAATTGGACATTCTGAGCACTAAGAGGCCTATATTGGGTAAAAGAATGTCTACAAATAAAAACTACACAGAAGAATCGTGTGAAACTTCTTTCTGTTCTGTTTGTTCAACTAAAAGAGTTGAACCTTAGTTTTGATTGAGCCGTTCTGAAACACTCTTTCTGTAGAAAATGCAAGTGGAGATTCGGAGCGCTAAGAGGGTAATAGTGGAAAAAGGAATGTCTCCAAATATAAACTACACAGAATCATTCTGTGAAACTTTTCTGATCTGTGCATTCAGCTAACAGAGATAAACCATACTTTTGATTGAGCAGATCTGAACACTCTTTCTGTAGAAAATGCAACTGGACATTTGGAGCGCTAAGAGAGTAGTAGTGGAAAAAGGAATATATTCAAATATAAACTACACAGAAGCATTCTGTGAAACTTCTTTCTGATCTGAGCATTCAGCTAACAGAGTTAAACCATACTTTTGATTGAGCAGATTTGAAACACTCTGTCTGTACAAAATGCAACTGGACATTCGTAGCGCTAAGTGGGTAATAGTCGAAAAAATAATATGTTCAAATATAAACTACAGAGAAGCATTGTATGAAATTTCTTTCTGTTCTGTGCATTCAACTAACAGAGTTGAACCTTACTTTTGATTGAGCCTTTCTGAAACACTCTTTCTGTAGAAACTGCAATTGGACATTCTGAGCGCTAAGATGCCTCTATTGGGAAAAATAATATCTTCAAATAAAAACTACACAGAAGCATTGTGTGAAACTTATTTCTGATATGTTCATTAAGCTAACAGAGTTAAACCATACTTTTGATTGCGCAGTTCTGAACACTCTTTCTGTAGAAAATGCTAGTGGACATTCGGAGCGCTAAGAGGGTAATAGTGGAAAAAGGAATATATTCAAATATAAACTACACAGTAGCATTCTGTGAAAATTCTTTCTGTTCTGTGCATTCAACTAACAGAGTTGAACCTTACTTTGATTGAGCCGTTCTGAAACACTCTTTCTGTAGAAACTGCAATTGGACATGCTAAGCGCTAAGAGGCCTACATTGGGAAAAAGAATATCTTCAAATAAAAACTACACAGATGCATTCTGTGAAACTTATTTCTGATCTGTAAATTCAGTTAACAGAGATAAAACATATTTTTGATTGAGCAGTTATGAAACACTCTTTTTGTAGAAAATGCAAGTGGAGATTCGGAGCGCTAAGAGGGTAATAGTGGAAAAAGGAATGTCTTCAAATATAAACTACACAGAATATTCGGTGAAACTTCTTTCTGATCTGTGCATTCAGCTAACAGAGTTAAACCATACTTTTGATTGAGCAGATCTGAACACTCTTTCTGTAGAAAATGCAACTGGACATTTGGAGCGCTAAGAGAGTAGTAGTGGAAAAAGGAATATATTCAAATATAAACTACACAGAAGCATTCTGTGAAACTTCTTTCTGATCTGAGCATTCAGCTAACAGAGGTAAACCATACTTTTGATTGAGCAGTTTTGAAACACTCTGTCTGTAGAAAATGCAACTGGACATTCGTAGCGCTAAGTGGGTAATAGTGGAAAAAAGAATATGTTCAAATATAAACTACACAGAAGCATTGTATGAAACTTCTTTCTGTTCTGTGCATTCAACTAACAGAGTTGAACCTTACTTTGGATTGAGCCGTTGGGAAACACTCTTTCTTTAGAAACTGCAATTGGACATTCTGAGCGCTAGGAGGCCTATATTGGGAAAAAGAATGTCTTCAAATAAAAACTACACAGAAGAATTGTGTGAAACTTCTTTCTGTTCTGTTTGTTCAACTAAAAGAGTTGAACCTTAGTTTTGATTGAGCCGTTCTGAAACACTCTTTCTTTAGAAAATGCAAGTGGACATTCGGAGCGCTAAGAGGGTAATAGTGGAAAAAGGAATGTCTCCAAATATAAACTACACAGAATCATTCTGTGAAACATCTTTCTGATCTTTGCATTCAGCTAACAGAGTTAAACCATACTTTTGATTGAGCAGATCTGAACACTCTTTCTGTAGAAAATGCAACTGGACATTTGGAGCGCTAAGAGAGTAGTAGTGGAAAAAGGAATATATTCAAATATAAACTACACAGAAGCATTCTGTGAAACTTCTTTCTGATCTGAGCATTCAGCTAACAGAATTAAACCATACTTTTGATTGAGCAGTTTTGAAACACTCTGTCTGTAGAAAATGCAACAGGACATTCGTAGCGCTAAGTGGGTAATAGTGGAAAAAAGAATATGTTCAAATATAAACTACACAGAAGCATTGTATGAAACATCTTTCTGTTCTGTGCATTCAACTAACAGAGTTGAACGTTACTTTTGATTGAGCCGTTCTGAAACACTCTTTCTATAGAAACTGCAATTGGACATTCTGAGCGCTAAGAGGCCTATATTGGGAAAAAGAATGTCTACAAATAAAAACTACACCGAAGAATTGTGTGAAACTTCTTTCTGTTCTGTTTGTTCAACTAAAAGTGTTGAACCTTAGTTTTGATTGAGCCGTTCTGAAACACTCTTTCTGTAGAAAATGCAAGTGGAGATTCGGAGCGCTAAGAGAGTAATAGTGGAAAAAGGAATGTCTCCAAATATAAACTACACAGAATCATTCTGTGAAACTTTTCTGATCTGTGCATTCAGCTAACAGAGTTAAACCATACTTTTGATTGAGCAGATCTGAACACTCTTTCTGTAGAAAATGCAACTGGACATTTGGAGCGCTAAGAGAGTAGTAGTGGAAAAAGGAATATATTCAAATATAAACTACACAGAAGCATTCTGTGAAACTTCTTTCTGATCTGAGCATTCAGCTAACAGAGTTAAACCATACTTTTGATTGAGCAGATTTGAAACACTCTGTCTGTAGAAAATGCAACTGGACATTCGTAGCGCTAAGTGGGTAATAGTGGAAAAAAGAATATGTTCAAATATAAACTACACAGAAGCATTGTATGAAACTTCTTTCTGTTCTGTGCATTCAACTAACAGAGTTGAACCTTACTTTTGATTGAGCCTTTGTGAAACACTCTTTCTGTAGAAACTGCAATTGGACATTCTGAGCGCTAGGAGGCCTATATTGGGAAAAAGAATGTCTACAAATAAAAACTACACAGAAGAATTGTGTGAAACTTCTTCCTGTTCTGTTTGTTCAACTAAAAGAGTTGAAACTTAGTTTTGATTGAGCCGTTCTGAAACACTCTTTCTGTAGAAAATGCAAGTGGAGATTCGGAGCGCTAAGAGGGTAATAGTGGAAAAAGGAATGTCTCCAAATATAAACTACACAGAATCATTCTGTGAAACTTCTTTCTGATCTGTGCATTCAGCTAACAGAGTTAAACCATACTTTTGATTGAGCAGATCTGAACACTCTTTCTGTAGAAAATGCAACTGGACATTTGGAGCGCTAAGAGAGTAGTAGTGGAAAAAGGAATATATTCAAATATAAACTACACAGAAGCATTCTGTGAAACTTCTTTCTGATCTGAGCATTCAGCTAACAGAGTTAAACCATACTTTTGATTGAGCAGTTTTGAAACACTCTGTCTGTAGAAAATGCAACTGGACATTCGTAGCGCTAAGTGGGTAATAGTGGAAAAAAGAATATGTTCAAATATAAACTACACAGAAGCATTGTATGAAACTTCTTTCTGTTCTGTGCATTCAACTAGCAGAGTTGAACCTTACTTTTGATTGAGCCGTTCTGAAACACTCTTTCTGTAGAAACTGCAATTGGACATTCTGAGCACTAAGAGGCCTATATTGGGTAAAAGAATGTCTACAAATAAAAACTACACAGAAGAATCGTGTGAAACTTCTTTCTGTTCTGTTTGTTCAACTAAAAGAGTTGAACCTTAGTTTTGATTGAGCCGTTCTGAAACACTCTTTCTGTAGAAAATGCAAGTGGAGATTCGGAGCGCTAAGAGGGTAATAGTGGAAAAAGGAATGTCTCCAAATATAAACTACACAGAATCATTCTGTGAAACTTTTCTGATCTGTGCATTCAGCTAACAGAGTTAAACCATACTTTTGATTGAGCAGATCTGAACACTCTTTCTGTAGAAAATGCAACTGGACATTTGGAGCGCTAAGAGAGTAGTAGTGGAAAAAGGAATATATTCAAATATAAACTACACAGAAGCATTCTGTGAAACTTCTTTCTGATCTGAGCATTCAGCTAACAGAGTTAAACCATACTTTTGATTGAGCAGATTTGAAACACTCTGTCTGTACAAAATGCAACTGGACATTCGTAGCGCTAAGTGGGTAATAGTCGAAAAAATAATATGTTCAAATATAAACTACAGAGAAGCATTGTATGAAATTTCTTTCTGTTCTGTGCATTCAACTAACAGAGTTGAACCTTACTTTTGATTGAGCCTTTCTGAAACACTCTTTCTGTAGAAACTGCAATTGGACATTCTGAGCGCTAAGATGCCTCTATTGGGAAAAATAATATCTTCAAATAAAAACTACACAGAAGCATTGTGTGAAACTTATTTCTGATATGTTCATTAAGCTAACAGAGTTAAACCATACTTTTGATTGCGCAGTTCTGAACACTCTTTCTGTAGAAAATGCTAGTGGACATTCGGAGCGCTAAGAGGGTAATAGTGGAAAAAGGAATATATTCAAATATAAACTACACAGTAGCATTCTGTGAAAATTCTTTCTGTTCTGTGCATTCAACTAACAGAGTTGAACCTTACTTTGATTGAGCCGTTCTGAAACACTCTTTCTGTAGAAACTGCAATTGGACATGCTAAGCGCTAAGAGGCCTACATTGGGAAAAAGAATATCTTCAAATAAAAACTACACAGATGCATTCTGGGAAACTTATTTCTGATCTGTAAATTCAGTTAACAGAGATAAAACATATTTTTGATTGAGCAGTTATGAAACACTCTTTTTGTAGAAAATGCAAGTGGAGATTCGGAGCGCTAAGAGGGTAATAGTGGAAAAAGGAATGTCTTCAAATATAAACTACACAGAATATTCGGTGAAACTTCTTTCTGATCTGTGCATTCAGCTAACAGAGTTAAACCATACTTTTGATTGAGCAGATCTGAACACTCTTTCTGTAGAAAATGCAACTGGACATTTGGAGCGCTAAGAGAGTAGTAGTGGAAAAAGGAATATATTCAAATATAAACTACACAGAAGCATTCTGTGAAACTTCTTTCTGATCTGAGCATTCAGCTAACAGAGGTAAACCATACTTTTGATTGAGCAGTTTTGAAACACTCTGTCTGTAGAAAATGCAACTGGACATTCGTAGCGCTAAGTGGGTAATAGTGGAAAAAAGAATATGTTCAAATATAAACTACACAGAAGCATTGTATGAAACTTCTTTCTGTTCTGTGCATTCAACTAACAGAGTTGAACCTTACTTTGGATTGAGCCGTTGGGAAACACTCTTTCTTTAGAAACTGCAATTGGACATTCTGAGCGCTAGGAGGCCTATATTGGGAAAAAGAATGTCTTCAAATAAAAACTACACAGAAGAATTGTGTGAAACTTCTTTCTGTTCTGTTTGTTCAACTAAAAGAGTTGAACCTTAGTTTTGATTGAGCCGTTCTGAAACACTCTTTCTTTAGAAAATGCAAGTGGACATTCGGAGCGCTAAGAGGGTAATAGTGGAAAAAGGAATGTCTCCAAATATAAACTACACAGAATCATTCTGTGAAACATCTTTCTGATCTTTGCATTCAGCTAACAGAGTTAAACCATACTTTTGATTGAGCAGATCTGAACACTCTTTCTGTAGAAAATGCAACTGGACATTTGGAGCGCTAAGAGAGTAGTAGTGGAAAAAGGAATATATTCAAATATAAACTACACAGAAGCATTCTGTGAAACTTCTTTCTGATCTGAGCATTCAGCTAACAGAATTAAACCATACTTTTGATTGAGCAGTTTTGAAACACTCTGTCTGTAGAAAATGCAACAGGACATTCGTAGCGCTAAGTGGGTAATAGTGGAAAAAAGAATATGTTCAAATATAAACTACACAGAAGCATTGTATGAAACATCTTTCTGTTCTGTGCATTCAACTAACAGAGTTGAACGTTACTTTTGATTGAGCCGTTCTGAAACACTCTTTCTGTAGAAACTGCAATTGGACATTCTGAGCGCTAAGAGGCCTATATTGGGAAAAAGAATGTCTACAAATAAAAACTACACCGAAGAATCGTGTGAAACTTCTTTCTGTTCTGTTTGTTCAACTAAAAGTGTTGAACCTTAGTTTTGATTGAGCCGTTCTGAAACACTCTTTCTGTAGAAAATGCAAGTGGAGATTCGGAGCACTAAGAGATTAATAGTGGAAAAAGGAATGTCTCCAAATATAAACTACACAGAATCATTCTGTGAAACTTTTCTGATCTGTGCATTCAGCTAACAGAGTTAAACCATACTTTTGATTGAGCAGATCTGAACACTCTTTCTGTAGAAAATGCAACTGGACATTTGGAGCGCTAAGAGAGTAGTAGTGGAAAAAGGAATATATTCAAATATAAACTACACAGAAGCATTCTGTGAAACTTCTTTCTGATCTGAGCATTCAGCTAACAGAGTTAAACCATACTTTTGATTGAGCAGATTTGAAACACTCTGTCTGTACAAAATGCAACTGGACATTCGTAGCGCTAAGTGGGTAATAGTGGAAAAAAGAATATGTTCAAATATAAACTACACAGAAGCATTGTATGAAATTTCTTTCTGTTCTGTGCATTCAACTAACAGAGTTGAACCTTACTTTTGATTGAGCCTTTCTGAAACACTCTTTCTGTAGAAACTGCAATTGGACATTCTGAGCGCTAAGATGCCTCTATTGGGAAAAATAATATCTTCAAATAAAAACTACACAGAAGCATTGTGTGAAACTTATTTCTGATATGTTCATTAAGCTAACAGAGTTAAACCATACTTTTGATTGCGCAGTTCTGAACACTCTTTCTGTAGAAAATGCTAGTGGACATTCGGAGCGCTAAGAGGGTAATAGTGGAAAAAGGAATATATTCAAATATAAACTACACAGTAGCATTCTGTGAAAATTCTTTCTGTTCTGTGCATTCAACTAACAGAGTTGAACCTTACTTTGATTGAGCCGTTCTGAAACACTCTTTCTGTAGAAACTGCAATTGGACATGCTAAGCGCTAAGAGGCCTACATTGGGAAAAAGAATATCTTCAAATAAAAACTACACAGATGCATTCTGGGAAACTTATTTCTGATCTGTAAATTCAGTTAACAGAGATAAAACATATTTTTGATTGAGCAGTTATGAAACACTCTTTTTGTAGAAAATGCAAGTGGAGATTCGGAGCGCTAAGAGGGTAATAGTGGAAAAAGGAATGTCTTCAAATATAAACTACACAGAATATTCGGTGAAACTTCTTTCTGATCTGTGCATTCAGCTAACAGAGTTAAACCATACTTTTGATTGAGCAGATCTGAACACTCTTTCTGTAGAAAATGCAACTGGACATTTGGAGCGCTAAGAGAGTAGTAGTGGAAAAAGGAATATATTCAAATATAAACTACACAGAAGCATTCTGTGAAACTTCTTTCTGATCTGAGCATTCAGCTAACAGAGGTAAACCATACTTTTGATTGAGCAGTTTTGAAACACTCTGTCTGTAGAAAATGCAACTGGACATTCGTAGCGCTAAGTGGGTAATAGTGGAAAAAAGAATATGTTCAAATATAAACTACACAGAAGCATTGTATGAAACTTCTTTCTGTTCTGTGCATTCAACTAACAGAGTTGAACCTTACTTTGGATTGAGCCGTTGGGAAACACTCTTTCTTTAGAAACTGCAATTGGACATTCTGAGCGCTAGGAGGCCTATATTGGGAAAAAGAATGTCTTCAAATAAAAACTACACAGAAGAATTGTGTGAAACTTCTTTCTGTTCTGTTTGTTCAACTAAAAGAGTTGAACCTTAGTTTTGATTGAGCCGTTCTGAAACACTCTTTCTTTAGAAAATGCAAGTGGACATTCGGAGCGCTAAGAGGGTAATAGTGGAAAAAGGAATGTCTCCAAATATAAACTACACAGAATCATTCTGTGAAACATCTTTCTGATCTTTGCATTCAGCTAACAGAGTTAAACCATACTTTTGATTGAGCAGATCTGAACACTCTTTCTGTAGAAAATGCAACTGGACATTTGGAGCGCTAAGAGAGTAGTAGTGGAAAAAGGAATATATTCAAATATAAACTACACAGAAGCATTCTGTGAAACTTCTTTCTGATCTGAGCATTCAGCTAACAGAATTAAACCATACTTTTGATTGAGCAGTTTTGAAACACTCTGTCTGTAGAAAATGCAACAGGACATTCGTAGCGCTAAGTGGGTAATAGTGGAAAAAAGAATATGTTCAAATATAAACTACACAGAAGCATTGTATGAAACATCTTTCTGTTCTGTGCATTCAACTAACAGAGTTGAACGTTACTTTTGATTGAGCCGTTCTGAAACACTCTTTCTGTAGAAACTGCAATTGGACATTCTGAGCGCTAAGAGGCCTATATTGGGAAAAAGAATGTCTACAAATAAAAACTACACCGAAGAATTGTGTGAAACTTCTTTCTGTTCTGTTTGTTCAACTAAAAGTGTTGAACCTTAGTTTTGATTGAGCCGTTCTGAAACACTCTTTCTGTAGAAAATGCAAGTGGAGATTCGGAGCGCTAAGAGATTAATAGTGGAAAAAGGAATGTCTCCAAATATAAACTACACAGAATCATTCTGTGAAACTTTTCTGATCTGTGCATTCAGCTAACAGAGTTAAACCATACTTTTGATTGAGCAGATCTGAACACTCTTTCTGTAGAAAATGCAACTGGACATTTGGAGCGCTAAGAGAGTAGTAGTGGAAAAAGGAATATATTCAAATATAAACTACACAGAAGCATTCTGTGAAACTTCTTTCTGATCTGAGCATTCAGCTAACAGAGTTAAACCATACTTTTGATTGAGCAGATTTGAAACACTCTGTCTGTACAAAATGCAACTGGACATTCGTAGCGCTAAGTGGGTAATAGTGGAAAAAAGAATATGTTCAAATATAAACTACACAGAAGCATTGTATGAAATTTCTTTCTGTTCTGTGCATTCAACTAACAGAGTTGAACCTTACTTTTGATTGAGCCTTTCTGAAACACTCTTTCTGTAGAAACTGCAATTGGACATTCTGAGGGCTAAGATGCCTCTATTGGGAAAAATAATATCTTCAAATAAAAACTACACAGAAGCATTGTGTGAAACTTATTTCTGATATGTTCATTAAGCTAACAGAGTTAAACCATACATTTGATTGCGC
The DNA here is from genome assembly GCF_028878055.3 of Symphalangus syndactylus. Taxonomy (NCBI): domain Eukaryota; kingdom Metazoa; phylum Chordata; class Mammalia; order Primates; family Hylobatidae; genus Symphalangus; species Symphalangus syndactylus. Next base: position 2,994,528 of record NC_072445.2, on the reverse strand, counting down.
AGTTTTGAACACTCTTTCTGTAGAAAATGCAAGTGGACATTTGGAGCGCTAAGAGGGTAATAGTGGAAAAAGGAATATATTCAAATATAAACTACACAGTAGCATTCTGTGAAAATTCTTTCTGTTCTGTGCATTCAACTAACAGAGTTGAACCTTACTTGGATTGAGCCGTTCTGAAACACTCTTTCTGTAGAAACTGCAATTGGACATGCTAAGCGCTAAGAGGCCTACATTGGGAAAAAGAATATCTTCAAATAAAAACTACACAGATGCATTCTGTGAAACTTATTTCTGATCTGTAAATTCAGTTAACAGAGATAAAACATATTTTTGATTGAGCAGTTATGAAACACTCTTTTTGTAGAAAATGCAAGTGGAGATTCGGAGCGCTAAGTGGGTAATAGTGGAAAAAGGAATGTCTTCAAATATAAACTACACAGAATATTCGGTGAAACTTCTTTCTGATCTGAGCATTCAGCTAACAGAGTTAAACCATACTTTTGATTGAGCAGTTTTGAAACACTCTGTCTGTAGAAAATGCAACTGGACATTCGTAGCGCTAAGTGGGTAATAGTGGAAAAAAGAATATGTTCAAATATAAACTACACAGAAGCATTGTATGAAACTTCTTTCTGTTCTGTGCATTCAACTAACAGAGTTGAACCTTACTTTTGATTGAGCCTTTGTGAAACACTCTTTCTGTAGAAACTGCAATTGGACATTCTGAGCGCTAGGAGGCCTATATTGGGAAAAAGAATGTCTACAAATAAAAACTACACAGAAGAATTGTGTGAAACTTCTTCCTGTTCTGTTTGTTCAACTAAAAGAGTTGAAACTTAGTTTTGATTGAGCCGTTCTGAAACACTCTTTCTGTAGAAAATGCAAGTGGAGATTCGGAGCGCTAAGAGGTTAATAGTGGAAAAAGGAATGTCTCCAAATATAAACTACACAGAATCATTCTGTGAAACTTCTTTCTGATCTGTGCATTCAGCTAACAGAGTTAAACCATACTTTTGATTGAGCAGATCTGAACACTCTTTCTGTAGAAAATGCAACTGGACATTTGGAGCGCTAAGAGAGTAGTAGTGGAAAAAGGAATATATTCAAATATAAACTACACAGAAGCATTCTGTGAAACTTCTTTCTGATCTGAGCATTCAGCTAACAGAGTTAAACCATACTTTTGATTGAGCAGTTTTGAAACACTCTGTCTGTAGAAAATGCAACTGGACATTCGTAGCGCTAAGTGGGTAATAGTGGAAAAAAGAATATGTTCAAATATAAACTACACAGAAGCATTGTATGAAACTTCTTTCTGTTCTGTGCATTCAACTAGCAGAGTTGAACCTTACTTTTGATTGAGCCGTTCTGAAACACTCTTTCTGTAGAAACTGCAATTGGACATTCTGAGCGCTAGGAGGCCTATATTGGGAAAAAGAATGTCTACAATAAAAACTACACAGAAGAATTGTGTGAAACTTCTTTCTGTTCTGTTTGTTCAACTAAAAGAGTTGAACCTTAGTTTTGATTGAGCCGTTCTGAAACACTCTTTCTGTAGAAAATGCAAGTGGAGATTCGGAGCGCTAAGAGGGTAATAGTGGAAAAAGGAATGTCTCCAAATATAAACTACACAGAATCATTCTGTGAAACTTCTTTCTGATCTGTGCATTCAGCTAACAGAGTTAAACCATACTTTTGATTGAGCAGATCTGAACACTCTTTCTGTAGAAAATGCAACTGGACATTTGGAGCGCTAAGAGAGTAGTAGTGGAAAAAGGAATATATTCAAATATAAACTACACAGAAGCATTCTGTGAAACTTCTTTCTGATCTGAGCATTCAGCTAACAGAGTTAAACCATACTTTTGATTGAGCAGTTTTGAAACACTCTGTCTGTAGAAAATGCAACTGGACATTCGTAGCGCTAAGTGGGTAATAGTGGAAAAAAGAATATGTTCAAATATAAACTACACAGAAGCATTGTATGAAACTTCTTTCTGTTCTGTGCATTCAACTAACAGAGTTGAACCTTACTTTTGATTGAGCCTTTCTGAAACACTCTTTCTGTAGAAACTGCAATTGGACATTCTGAGCGCTAAGAGGCCTATATTGGGAAAAATAATATCTTCAAATAAAAACTACACAGAAGCATTGTGTGAAACTTATTTCTGATATGTTCATTAAGCTAACAGAGTTAAAATATACTTTTGATTGCGCAGTTCTGAACACTCTTTCTGTAGAAAATGCAAGTGGACATTCGGAGCGCTAAGAGGGTAATAGTGGAAAAAGGAATATATTCAAATATAAACTACATAGTAGCATTCTGTGAAAATTCTTTCTGTTCTGTGCATTCAACTAACAGAGTTGAACCTTACTTTTGAATGAGCCTTTCTGAAACACTCTTTCTGTAGAAACTGCAATTGGACATTCTGAGCGCTAAGAGGCCTATATTGGGAAAAATAATATCTTCAAATAAAAACTACACAGAAGAATTGTGTGACACTTATTTCTGATATGTTCATTAAGCTAACAGAGTTAAACCATACTTTTGATTGCGCAGTTCTGAACACTCCTTCTGTAGAAAATGCAAGTGGTCATTCGGAGCGCTAAGAGGGTAATAGTGGAAAAAGGAATATATTCAAATATAAACTACACAGTAGCATTCTGTGAAAATTCTTTCTGTTCTGTGCATTCAACTAACAGAGTTGAACCTTACTTTTGATTGAGCCGTTCTGAAACACTCTTTCTGTAGAAACTGCAATTGGACATGCTAAGCGCTAAGAGGTCTATATTGGGAAAAAGAATATCTTCAAATAAAAACTACACAGATGCATTCTGTGAAACTTATTTCTGATCTGTAAATTCAGTTAACAGAGATAAATCATATTTTTGATTGAGCCGTTCTGAAACACTCTTTCTGTAGAAAATGCAAGTGGAGATTCGGAGCGCTAAGAGGGTAATAGTGGAAAAAGGAATGTCTCCGAATATAAACTACACAGAATCATTCTGTGAAACTTCTTTCTGATCTGTGCATTCAGCTAACAGAGTTAAACCATACTTTTGATTGAGCAGATCTGAACACTCTTTCTGTAGAAAATGCAACTGGACATTTGGAGCGCTAAGAGAGTAGTAGTGGAAAAAGGAATATATTCAAATATAAACTACACAGAAGCATTCTGTGAAACTTCTTTCTGATCTGAGCATTCAGCTAACAGAGTTAAACCATACTTTTGATTGAGCAGTTTTGAAACACTCTGTCTGTAGAAAATGCAACTGGACATTCTTAGCGCTAAGTGGGTAATAGTGGAAAAAAGAATATGTTCAAATATAAACTACACAGAATCATTGTATGAAACTTCTTTCTCTTCTGTGCATTCAACTAGCAGAGTTGAACCTTACTTTTGATTGAGCCGTTCTGAAACACTCTTTCTGTAGAAACTGCAATTGGACATTCTGAGCACTAAGAGGCCTATATTGGGTAAAAGAATGTCTACAAATAAAAACTACACAGAAGAATCGTGTGAAACTTCTTTCTGTTCTGTTTGTTCAACTAAAAGAGTTGAACCTTAGTTTTGATTGAGCCGTTCTGAAACACTCTTTCTGTAGAAAATGCAAGTGGAGATTCGGAGCGCTAAGAGGGTAATAGTGGAAAAAGGAATGTCTCCAAATATAAACTACACAGAATCATTCTGTGAAACTTTTCTGATCTGTGCATTCAGCTAACAGAGTTAAACCATACTTTTGATTGAGCAGATCTGAACACTCTTTCTGTAGAAAATGCAACTGGACATTTGGAGCGCTAAGAGAGTAGTAGTGGAAAAAGGAATATATTCAAATATAAACTACACAGAAGCATTCTGTGAAACTTCTTTCTGATCTGAGCATTCAGCTAACAGAGTTAAACCATACTTTTGATTGAGCAGATTTGAAACACTCTGTCTGTAGAAAATGCAACTGGACATTCGTAGCGCTAAGTGGGTAATAGTGGAAAAAAGAATATGTTCAAATATATACTACACAGAAGCATTGTATGAAATTTCTTTCTGTTCTGTGCATTCAACTAACAGAGTTGAACCTTAATTTTGATTGAGCCTTTCTGAAACACTCTTTCTGTAGAAACTGCAATTGGACATTCTGAGCGCTAAGATGCCTCTATTGGGAAAAATGATATCTTCAAATAAAAACTACACAGAAGCATTGTGTGAAACTTATTTCTGATATGTTCATTAAGCTAACAGAGTTAAACCATACTTTTGATTGCGCAGTTCTGAACACTCTTTCTGTAGAAAATGCAAGTGGACATTCGGAGCGCTAAGAGGGTAATAGTGGAAAAAGGAAAATATTCAAATATAAACTACACAGTAGCATTCTGTGAAAATTCTTTCTGTTCTGTGCATTCAACTAACAGAGTTGAACCTTACTTTGATTGAGCCGTTCTGAAACACTCTTTCTGTAGAAACTGCAATTGGACATGCTAAGCGCTAAGAGGCCTACATTGGGAAAAAGAATATCTTCAAATAAAAACTACACAGATGCATTCTGTGAAACTTATTTCTGATCTGTAAATTCAGTTAACAGAGATAAAACATATTTTTGATTGAGCAGTTATGAAACACTCTTTTTGTAGAAAATGCAAGTGGAGATTCGGAGCGCTAAGAGGGTAATAGTGGAAAAAGGAATGTCTTCAAATATAAACTACACAGAATATTCGGTGAAACTTCTTTCTGATCTGTGCATTCAGCTAACAGAGTTAAACCATACTTTTCATTGAGCAGATCTGAACACTCTTTCTGTAGAAAATGCAACTGGACATTTGGAGCGCTAAGAGCGTAGTAGTGGAAAAAGGAATATATTCAAATAAAAACTACACAGAAGCATTCTGTGAAACTTCTTTCTGATCTGAGCATTCAGCTAACAGAGTTAAACCATACTTTTGATTGAGCAGTTTTGAAACACTCTGTCTGTAGAAAATGCAACTGGACATTCGTAGCGCTAAGTGGGTAATAGTGGAAAAAAGAATATGTTCAAATATAAACTACACAGAAGCATTGTATGAAACTTCTTTCTGTTCTGTGCATTCAACTAACAGAGTTGAACCTTACTTTTGATTGAGCCTTTGTGAAACACTCTTTCTGTAGAAACTGCAATTGGACATTCTGAGCGCTAGGAGGCCTATATTGGGAAAAAGAATGTCTACAAATAAAAACTACACAGAAGAATTGTGTGAAACTTCTTCCTGTTCTGTTTGTTCAACTAAAAGAGTTGAAACTTAGTTTTGATTGAGCCGTTCTGAAACACTCTTTCTGTAGAAAATGCAAGTGGAGATTCGGAGCGCTAAGAGGGTAATAGTGGAAAAAGGAATGTCTCCAAATATAAACTACACAGAATCATTCTGTGAAACTTCTTTCTGATCTGTGCATTCAGCTAACAGAGTTAAACCATACTTTTGATTGAGCAGATCTGAACACTCTTTCTGTAGAAAATGCAACTGGACATTTGGAGCGCTAAGAGAGTAGTAGTGGAAAAAGGAATATATTCAAATATAAACTACACAGAAGCATTCTGTGAAACTTCTTTCTGATCTGAGCATTCAGCTAACAGAGTTAAACCATACTTTTGATTGAGCAGTTTTGAAACACTCTGTCTGTAGAAAATGCAACTGGACATTCGTAGCGCTAAGTGGGTAATAGTGGAAAAAAGAATATGTTCAAATATAAACTACACAGAAGCATTGTATGAAACTTCTTTCTGTTCTGTGCATTCAACTAGCAGAGTTGAACCTTACTTTTGATTGAGCCGTTCTGAAACACTCTTTCTGTAGAAACTGCAATTGGACATTCTGAGCACTAAGAGGCCTATATTGGGTAAAAGAATGTCTACAAATAAAAACTACACAGAAGAATCGTGTGAAACTTCTTTCTGTTCTGTTTGTTCAACTAAAAGAGTTGAACCTTAGTTTTGATTGAGCCGTTCTGAAACACTCTTTCTGTAGAAAATGCAAGTGGAGATTCGGAGCGCTAAGAGGGTAATAGTGGAAAAAGGAATGTCTCCAAATATAAACTACACAGAATCATTCTGTGAAACTTTTCTGATCTGTGCATTCAGCTAACAGAGTTAAACCATACTTTGATTGAGCAGATCTGAACACTCTTTCTGTAGAAAATGCAACTGGACATTTGGAGCGCTAAGAGAGTAGTAGTGGAAAAAGGAATATATTCAAATATAAACTACACAGAAGCATTCTGTGAAACTTCTTTCTGATCTGAGCATTCAGCTAACAGAGTTAAACCATACTTTTGATTGAGCAGATTTGAAACACTCTGTCTGTACAAAATGCAACTGGACATTCGTAGTGCTAAGTGGGTAATAGTGGAAAAAAGAATATGTTCAAATATATACTACACAGAAGCATTGTATGAAATTTCTTTCTGTTCTGTGCATTCAACTAACAGAGTTGAACCTTACTTTTGATTGAGCCTTTCTGAAACACTCTTTCTGTAGAAACTGCAATTGGACATTCTGAGCGCTAAGATGCCTCTATTGGGAAAAATGATATCTTCAAATAAAAACTACACAGAAGCATTGTGTGAAACTTATTTCTGATATGTTCATTAAGCTAACAGAGTTAAACCATACTTTTGATTGCGCAGTTCTGAACACTCTTTCTGTAGAAAATGCAAGTGGACATTCGGAGCGCTAAGAGGGTAATAGTGGAAAAAGGAATATATTCAAATATAAACTACACAGTAGCATTCTGTGAAAATTCTTTCTGTTCTGTGCATTCAACTAACAGAGTTGAACCTTACTTTGATTGAGCCGTTCTGAAACACTCTTTCTGTAGAAACTGCAATTGGACATGCTAAGCGCTAAGAGGCCTACATTGGGAAAAAGAATATCTTCAAATAAAAACTACACAGATGCATTCTGTGAAACTTATTTCTGATCTGTAAATTCAGTTAACAGAGATAAAACATATTTTTGATTGAGCAGTTATGAAACACTCTTTTTGTAGAAAATGCAAGTGGAGATTCGGAGCGCTAAGTGGGTAATAGTGGAAAAAGGAATGTCTTCAAATATAAACTACACAGAATATTCGGTGAAACTTCTTTCTGATCTGTGCATTCAGCTAACAGAGTTAAACCATACTTTTCATTGAGCAGATCTGAACACACTTTCTGTAGAAAATGCAACTGGACATTTGGAGCGCTAAGAGCGTAGTAGTGGAAAAAGGAATATATTCAAATATAAACTACACAGAAGCATTCTGTGAAACTTCTTTCTGATCTGAGCATTCAGCTAACAGAGTTAAACCATACTTTTGATTGAGCAGTTTTGAAACACTCTGTCTGTAGAAAATGCAACTGGACATTCGTAGCGCTAAGTGGGTAATAGTGGAAAAAAGAATATGTTCAAATATAAACTACACAGAAGCATTGTATGAAACTTCTTTCTGTTCTGTGCATTCAACTAACAGAGTTGAACCTTACTTTTGATTGAGCCTTTGTGAAACACTCTTTCTGTAGAAACTGCAATTGGACATTCTGAGCGCTAGGAGGCCTATATTGGGAAAAAGAATGTCTACAAATAAAAACTACACAGAAGAATTGTGTGAAACTTCTTCCTGTTCTGTTTGTTCAACTAAAAGAGTTGAAACTTAGTTTTGATTGAGCCGTTCTGAAACACTCTTTCTGTAGAAAATGCAAGTGGAGATTCGGAGCGCTAAGAGGGTAATAGTGGAAAAAGGAATGTCTCCAAATATAAACTACACAGAATCATTCTGTGAAACTTCTTTCTGATCTGTGCATTCAGCTAACAGAGTTAAACCATACTTTTGATTGAGCAGATCTGAACACTCTTTCTGTAGAAAATGCAACTGGACATTTGGAGCGCTAAGAGAGTAGTAGTGGAAAAAGGAATATATTCAAATATAAACTACACAGAAGCATTCTGTGAAACTTCTTTCTGATCTGAGCATTCAGCTAACAGAGTTAAACCATACTTTTGATTGAGCAGTTTTGAAACACTCTGTCTGTAGAAAATGCAACTGGACATTCTTAGCGCTAAGTGGGTAATAGTGGAAAAAAGAATATGTTCAAATATAAACTACACAGAAGCATTGTATGAAACTTCTTTCTGTTCTGTGCATTCAACTAGCAGAGTTGAACCTTACTTTTGATTGAGCCGTTCTGAAACACTCTTTCTGTAGAAACTGCAATTGGACATTCTGAGCACTAAGAGGCCTATATTGGGTAAAAGAATGTCTACAAATAAAAACTACACAGAAGAATCGTGTGAAACTTCTTTCTGTTCTGTTTGTTCAACTAAAAGAGTTGAACCTTAGTTTTGATTGAGCCGTTCTGAAACACTCTTTCTGTAGAAAATGCAAGTGGAGATTCGGAGCGCTAAGAGGGTAATAGTGGAAAAAGGAATGTCTCCAAATATAAACTACACAGAATCATTCTGTGAAACTTTTCTGATCTGTGCATTCAGCTAACAGAGTTAAACCATACTTTTGATTGAGCAGATCTGAACACTCTTTCTGTAGAAAATGCAACTGGACATTTGGAGCGCTAAGAGAGTAGTAGTGGAAAAAGGAATATATTCAAATATAAACTACACAGAAGCATTCTGTGAAACTTCTTTCTGATCTGAGCATTCAGCTAACAGAGTTAAACCATACTTTTGATTGAGCAGATTTGAAACACTCTGTCTGTACAAAATGCAACTGGACATTCGTAGCGCTAAGTGGGTAATAGTGGAAAAAAGAATATGTTCAAATATATACTACACAGAAGCATTGTATGAAATTTCTTTCTGTTCTGTGCATTCAACTAACAGAGTTGAACCTTACTTTTGATTGAGCCTTTCTGAAACACTCTTTCTGTAGAAACTGCAATTGGACATTCTGAGCGCTAAGATGCCTCTATTGGGAAAAATGATATCTTCAAATAAAAACTACACAGAAGCATTGTGTGAAACTTATTTCTGATATGTTCATTAAGCTAACAGAGTTAAACCATACTTTTGATTGCGCAGTTCTGAACACTCTTTCTGTAGAAAATGCAAGTGGACATTCGGAGCGCTAAGAGGGTAATAGTGGAAAAAGGAATATATTCAAATATAAACTACACAGTAGCATTCTGTGAAAATTCTTTCTGTTCTGTGCATTCAACTAACAGAGTTGAACCTTACTTTGATTGAGCCGTTCTGAAACACTCTTTCTGTAGAAACTGCAATTGGACATGCTAAGCGCTAAGAGGCCTACATTGGGAAAAAGAATATCTTCAAATAAAAACTACACAGATGCATTCTGTGAAACTTATTTCTGATCTGTAAATTCAGTTAACAGAGATAAAACATATTTTTGATTGAGCAGTTATGAAACACTCTTTTTGTAGAAAATGCAAGTGGAGATTCGGAGTGCTAAGAGGGTAATAGTGGAAAAAGGAATGTCTTCAAATATAAACTACACAGAATATTCGGTGAAACTTCTTTCTGATCTGTGCATTCAGCTAACAGAGTTAAACCATACTTTTCATTGAGCAGATCTGAACACTCTTTCTGTAGAAAATGCAACTGGACATTTGGAGCGCTAAGAGCGTAGTAGTGGAAAAAGGAATATATTCAAATATAAACTACACAGAAGCATTCTGTGAAACTTCTTTCTGATCTGAGCATTCAGCTAACAGAGTTAAACCATACTTTTGATTGAGCAGTTTTGAAACACTCTGTCTGTAGAAAATGCAACTGGACATTCGTAGCGCTAAGTGGGTAATAGTGGAAAAAAGAATATGTTCAAATATAAACTACACAGAAGCATTGTATGAAACTTCTTTCTGTTCTGTGCATTCAACTAACAGAGTTGAACCTTACTTTTGATTGAGCCTTTGTGAAACACTCTTTCTGTAGAAACTGCAATTGGACATTCTGAGCGCTAGGAGGCCTATATTGGGAAAAAGAATGTCTACAAATAAAAACTACACAGAAGAATTGTGTGAAACTTCTTTCTGTTCTGTTTGTTCAACTAAAAGAGTTGAACCTTAGTTTTGATTGAGCCGTTCTGAAACACTCTTTCTGTAGAAAATGCAAGTGGAGATTCGGAGCGCTAAGAGGGTAATAGTGGAAAAAGGAATGTCTCCAAATATAAACTACACAGAATCATTCTGTGAAACTTCTTTCTGATCTGTGCATTCAGCTAACAGAGTTAAACCATACTTTTGATTGAGCAGGTCTGAACACTCTTTCTGTAGAAAATGCAACTGGACATTTGGAGCGCTAAGAGAGTAGTAGTGGAAAAAGGAATATATTCAAATATAAACTACACAGAAGCATTCTGTGAAACTTCTTTCTGATCTGAGCATTCAGCTAACAGAGTTAAACCATACTTTTGATTGAGCAGTTTTGAAACACTCTGTCTGTAGAAAATGCAACTGGACATTCGTAGCGCTAAGTGGGTAATAGTGGAAAAAAGAATATGTTCAAATATAAACTACACAGAAGCATTGTATGAAACTTCTTTCTGTTCTGTGCATTCAACTAACAGAGTTGAACCTTACTTTTGATTGAGCCTTTCTGAAACACTCTTTCTGTAGAAACTGCAATTGGACATTCTGAGCGCTAAGAGGCCTATATTGGGAAAAATAATATCTTCAAATAAAAACTACACAGAAGCATTGTGTGAAACTTATTTCTGATATGTTCATTAAGCTAACAGAGTTAAAATATACTTTTGATTGCGCAGTTCTGAACACTCTTTCTGTAGAAAATGCAAGTGGACATTCGGAGCGCTAAGAGGGTAATAGTGGAAAAAGGAATATATTCAAATATAAACTACATAGTAGCATTCTGTGAAAATTCTTTCTGTTCTGTGCATTCAACTAACAGAGTTGAACCTTACTTTTGAATGAGCCTTTCTGAAACACTCTTTCTGTAGAAACTGCAATTGGACATTCTGAGCGCTAAGAGGCCTATATTGGGAAAAATAATATCTTCAAATAAAAACTACACAGAAGAATTGTGTGACACTTATTTCTGATATGTTCATTAAGCTAACAGAGTTAAACCATACTTTTGATTGCGCAGTTCTGAACACTCCTTCTGTAGAAAATGCAAGTGGTCATTCGGAGCGCTAAGAGGGTAATAGTGGAAAAAGGAATATATTCAAATATAAACTACACAGTAGCATTCTGTGAAAATTCTTTCTGTTCTGTGCATTCAACTAACAGAGTTGAACCTTACTTTTGATTGAGCCGTTCTGAAACACTCTTTCTGTAGAAACTGCAATTGGACATGCTAAGCGCTAAGAGGTCTATATTGGGAAAAAGAATATCTTCAAATAAAAACTACACAGATGCATTCTGTGAAACTTATTTCTGATCTGTAAATTCAGTTAACAGAGATAAATCATATTTTTGATTGAGCCGTTCTGAAACACTCTTTCTGTAGAAAATGCAAGTGGAGATTCGGAGCGCTAAGAGGGTAATAGTGGAAAAAGGAATGTCTCCAAATATAAACTACACAGAATCATTCTGTGAAACTTCTTTCTGATCTGTGCATTCAGCTAACAGAGTTAAACCATACTTTTGATTGAGCAGATCTGAACACTCTTTCTGTAGAAAATGCAACTGGACATTTGGAGCGCTAAGAGAGTAGTAGTGGAAAAAGGAATATATTCAAATATAAACTACACAGAAGCATTCTGTGAAACTTCTTTCTGATCTGAGCATTCAGCTAACAGAGTTAAACCATACTTTTGATTGAGCAGTTTTGAAACACTCTGTCTGTAGAAAATGCAACTGGACATTCTTAGCGCTAAGTGGGTAATAGTGGAAAAAAGAATATGTTCAAATATAAACTACACAGAAGCATTGTATGAAACTTCTTTCTCTTCTGTGCATTCAACTAGCAGAGTTGAACCTTACTTTTGATTGAGCCGTTCTGAAACACTCTTTCTGTAGAAACTGCAATTGGACATTCTGAGCACTAAGAGGCCTATATTGGGTAAAAGAATGTCTACAAATTAAAACTACACAGAAGAATCGTGTGAAACTTCTTTCTGTTCTGTTTGTTCAACTAAAAGAGTTGAACCTTAGTTTTGATTGAGCCGTTCTGAAACACTCTTTCTGTAGAAAATGCAAGTGGAGATTCGGAGCGCTAAGAGGGTAATAGTGGAAAAAGGAATGTCTCCAAATATAAACTACACAGAATCATTCTGTGAAACTTTTCTGATCTGTGCATTCAGCTAACAGAGTTAAACCATACTTTTGATTGAGCAGATCTGAACACTCTTTCTGTAGAAAATGCAACTGGACATTTGGAGCGCTAAGAGAGTAGTAGTGGAAAAAGGAATATATTCAAATATAAACTACACAGAAGCATTCTGTGAAACTTCTTTCTGATCTGAGCATTCAGCTAACAGAGTTAAACCATACTTTTGATTGAGCAGATTTGAAACACTCTGTCTGTACAAAATGCAACTGGACATTCGTAGCGCTATGTGGGTAATAGTGGAAAAAAGAATATGTTCAAATATATACTACACAGAAGCATTGTATGAAATTTCTTTCTGTTCTGTGCATTCAACTAACAGAGTTGAACCTTACTTTTGATTGAGCCTTTCTGAAACACTCTTTCTGTAGAAACTGCAATTGGACATTCTGAGCGCTAAGATGCCTCTATTGGGAAAAATGATATCTTCAAATAAAAACTACACAGAAGCATTGTGTGAAACTTATTTCTGATATGTTCATTAAGCTAACAGAGTTAAACCATACTTTTGATTGCGCAGTTCTGAACACTCTTTCTGTAGAAAATGCAAGTGGACATTCGGAGCGCTAAGAGGGTAATAGTGGAAAAAGGAATATATTCAAATATAAACTACACAGTAGCATTCTGTGAAAATTCTTTCTGTTCTGTGCATTCAACTAACAGAGTTGAACCTTACTTTGATTGAGCCGTTCTGAAACACTCTTTCTGTAGAAACTGCAATTGGACATGCTAAGCGCTAAGAGGCCTACATTGGGAAAAAGAATATCTTCAAATAAAAACTACACAGATGCATTCTGTGAAACTTATTTCTGATCTGTAAATTCAGTTAACAGAGATAAAACATATTTTTGATTGAGCAGTTATGAAACACTCTTTTTGTAGAAAATGCAAGTGGAGATTCGGAGCGCTAAGAGGGTAATAGTGGAAAAAGGAATGTCTTCAAATATAAACTACACAGAATATTCGGTGAAACTTCTTTCTGATCTGTGCATTCAGCTAACAGAGTTAAACCATACTTTTCATTGAGCAGATCTGAACACTCTTTCTGTAGAAAATGCAACTGGACATTTGGAGCGCTAAGAGCGTAGTAGTGGAAAAAGGAATATATTCAAATATAAACTACACAGAAGCATTCTGTGAAACTTCTTTCTGATCTGAGCATTCAGCTAACAGAGTTAAACCATACTTTTGATTGAGCAGTTTTGAAACACTCTGTCTGTAGAAAATGCAACTGGACATTCGTAGCGCTAAGTGGGTAATAGTGGAAAAAAGAATATGTTCAAATATAAACTACACAGAAGCATTGTATGAAACTTCTTTCTGTTCTGTGCATTCAACTAACAGAGTTGAACCTTACTTTTGATTGAGCCTTTGTGAAACACTCTTTCTGTAGAAACTGCAATTGGACATTCTGAGCGCTAGGAGGCCTATATTGGGAAAAAGAATGTCTACAAATAAAAACTACACAGAAGAATTGTGTGAAACTTCTTTCTGTTCTGTTTGTTCAACTAAAAGAGTTGAACCTTAGTTTTGATTGAGCCGTTCTGAAACACTCTTTCTGTAGAAAATGCAAGTGGAGATTCGGAGCGCTAAGAGGGTAATAGTGGAAAAAGGAATGTCTCCAAATATAAACTACACAGAATCATTTTGTGAAACTTCTTTCTGATCTGTGCATTCAGCTAACAGAGTTAAACCATACTTTTGATTGAGCAGATCTGAACACTCTTTCTGTAGAAAATGCAACTGGACATTTGGAGCGCTAAGAGAGTAGTAGTGGAAAAAGGAATATATTCAAATATAAACTACACAGAAGCATTCTGTGAAACTTCTTTCTGATCTGAGCATTCAGCTAACAGAGTTAAACCATACTTTTGATTGAGCAGTTTTGAAACACTCTGTCTGTAGAAAATGCAACTGGACATTCGTAGCGCTAAGTGGGTAATAGTGGAAAAAAGAATATGTTCAAATATAAACTACACAGAAGCATTGTATGAAACTTCTTTCTGTTCTGTGCATTCAACTAACAGAGTTGAACCTTACTTTTGATTGAGCCTTTCTGAAACACTCTTTCTGTAGAAACTGCAATTGGACATTCTGAGCGCTAAGAGGCCTATATTGGGAAAAATAATATCTTCAAATAAAAACTACACAGAAGCATTGTGTGACACTTATTTCTGATATGTTCATTAAGCTAACAGAGTTAAACCATACTTTTGATTGCGCAGTTCTGAACACTCCTTCTGTAGAAAATGCAAGTGGTCATTCGGAGCGCTAAGAGGGTAATAGTGGAAAAAGGAATATATTCAAATATAAACTACACAGTAGCATTCTGTGAAAATTCTTTCTGTTCTGTGCATTCAACTAACAGAGTTGAACCTTACTTTTGATTGAGCCGTTCTGAAACACTCTTTCTGTAGAAACTGCAATTGGACATGCTAAGCGCTAAGAGGTCTATATTGGGAAAAAGAATATCTTCAAATAAAAAGTACACAGATGCATTCTGTGAAACTTATTTCTGATCTGTAAATTCAGTTAACAGAGATAAATCATATTTTTGATTGAGCAGTTATGAAACACTCTTTCTGTAGAAAATGCAAGTGGAGATTCGGAGCGCTAAGAGGGTAATAGTGGAAAAAGGAAGGTCTCCAAATATAAACTACACAGAATCATTCTGTGAAACTTCTTTCTGATCTGTGCATTCAGCTAACAGAGTTAAACCATACTTTTGATTGAGCAGATCTGAACACTCTTTCTGTAGAAAATGCAACTGGACATTTGGAGCGCTAAGAGAGTAGTAGTGGAAAAAGGAATATATTCAAATATAAACTACACAGAAGCATTCTGTGAAACTTCTTTCTGATCTGAGCATTCAGCTAACAGAGTTAAAAAATACTTTTGATTGAGCAGTTTTGAAACACTCTGTCTGTAGAAAATGCAACTGGACATTCGTAGCGCTAAGTGGGTAATAGTGGAAAAAAGAATATGTTCAAATATAAACTACACAGAAGCATTGTATGAAACTTCTTTCTGTTCTGTGCATTCAACTAACAGAGTTGAACCTTACTTTTGATTGAGCCGTTCTGAAACACTCTTTCTGTAGAAACTGCAATTGGACATTCTGAGCGCTAAGAGGCCTATATTGGGAAAAAGAATGTCTACAAATAAAAACTACACAGAAGAATTGTGTGAAACTTCTTTCTGTTCTGTTTGTTCAACTAAAAGAGTTGAACCTTAGTTTTGATTGAGCCGTTCTGAAACACTCTTTCTGTAGAAAATGCAAGTGGAGATTCGGAGCGCTAAGAGGGTAATAGTGGAAAAAGGAATGTCTCCAAATATAAACTACACAGAATCATTCTGTGAAACTTTTCTGATCTGTGCATTCAGCTAACAGAGTTAAACCATACTTTTCATTGAGCAGATCTGAACACTCTTTCTGTAGAAAATGCAACTGGACATTTGGAACGCTAAGAGAGTAGTAGTGGAAAAAGGAATATATTCAAATATAAACTACACAGAAGCATTCTGTGAAACTTCTTTCTGATCTGAGCATTCAGCTAACAGAGTTAAACCATACTTTTGATTGAGCAGATTTGAAACACTCTGTCTGTACAAAATGCAACTGGACATTCGTAGCGCTAAGTGGGTAATAGTGGAAAAAAGAATATGTTCAAATATAAACTACACAGAAGCATTGTATGAAATTTCTTTCTGTTCTGTGCATTCAACTAACAGAGTTGAACCTTACTTTTGATTGAGCCTTTCTGAAACACTCTTTCTGTAGAAACTGCAATTGGACATTCTGAGCGCTAAGAGGCCTATATTGGGAAAAATAATATCTTCAAATAAAAACTACACAGAAGCATTGTGTGAAACTTATTTCTGACATGTTCATTAAGCTAACAGAGTTAAACCATACTTTTGATTGCGCAGTTCTGAACACTCTTTCTGTAGAAAATGCAAGTGGACATTCGGAGCGCTAAGAGGGTAATAGTGGAAAAAGGAATATATTCAAATATAAACTACACAGTAGCATTCTGTGAAAATTCTTTCTGTTCTGTGCATTCAACTAACAGAGTTGAACCTTACTTTTGATTGAGCCGTTCTGAAACACTCATTCTGTAGAAACTGCAATTGGACATGCTAAGCGCTAAGAGGCCTACATTGGAAAAAGAATATCTTCAAATAAAAACTACACAGATACATTCTGTGAAACTTATTTCTGATCTGAAAATTCAGTTAACAGAGATAAAACATATTTTTGATTGAGCAGTTATGAAACACTCTTTTTGTAGAAAATGCAAGTGGAGATTCGGAGCGCTAAGAGGGTAATAGTGGAAAAAGGAATGTCTTCAAATATAAACTACACAGAATCATTCTGTGAAACTTCTTTCTGCTCTGTGCATTCAGCTAACAGAGTTAAACCATACTTTTGATTGAGCAGATCTGAACACTCTTTCTGTAGAAAATGCAACTGGACATTTGGAGCGCTAAGAGAGTAGTAGTGGAAAAAGGAATATATTCAAATATAAACTACACAGAAGCATTCTGTGAAACTTTTTTCTGATCTGAGCATTCAGCTAACAGAGTTAAACCATACTTTTGATTGAGCAGTTTTGAAACACTCTGTCTGTAGAAAATGCAACTGGACATTCGTAGCGCTAAGTGGGTAATAGTGGAAAAAAGAATATGTTCAAATATAAACTACACAGAAGCATTGTATGAAACTTCTTTCTGTTCTGTGCATTCAACTAGCAGAGTTGAACCTTACTTTTGATTGAGCCGTTCTGAAACACTCTTTCTGTAGAAACTGCAATTGGACATTCTGAGCGCTAAGAGGCCTATATTGGGTAAAAGAATGTCTACAAATAAAAACTACACAGAAGAATCGTGTGAAACTTCTTTCTGTTCTGTTTGTTCAACTAAAAGAGTTGAACCTTAGTTTTGATTGAGCCGTTCTGAAACACTCTTTCTGTAGAAAATGCAAGTGGAGATTCGGAGCGCTAAGAGGGTAATAGTGGAAAAAGGAATGTCTCCAAATATAAACTACACAGAATCATTCTGTGAAACTTTTCTGATCTGTGCATTCAGCTAACAGAGTTAAACCATACTTTTGATTGAGCAGATCTGAACACTCTTTCTGTAGAAAATGCAACTGGACATTTGGAGCGCTAAGAGAGTAGTAGTGGAAAAAGGAATATATTCAAATATAAACTACACAGAAGCATTCTGTGAAACTTCTTTCTGATCTGAGCATTCAGCTAACAGAGTTAAACCATACTTTTGATTGAGCAGATTTGAAACACTCTGTCTGTACAAAATGCAACTGGACATTCGTAGCGCTAAGTGGGTAATAGTGGAAAAAAGAATATGTTCAAATATAAACTACACAGAAGCATTGTATGAAATTTCTTTCTGTTCTGTGCATTCAACTAACAGAGTTGAACCTTACTTTTGATTGAGCCTTTCTGAAACACTCTTTCTGTAGAAACTGCAATTGGACATTCTGAGCGCTAAGATGCCTCTATTGGGAAAAATAATATCTTCAAATAAAAACTACACAGAAGCATTGTGTGAAACTTATTTCTGATATGTTCATTAAGCTAACAGAGTTAAACCATACTTTTGATTGCGCAGTTCTGAACACTCTTTCTGTAGAAAATGCAAGTGGACATTCGGAGCGCTAAGAGGGTAATAGTGGAAAAAGGAATATATTCAAATATAAACTACACAGTAGCATTCTGTGAAAATTCTTTCTGTTCTGTGCATTCAACTAACAGAGTTGAACCTTACTTTGATTGAGCCGTTCTGAAACACTCTTTCTGTAGAAACTGCAATTGGACATGCTAAGCGCTAAGAGGCCTACATTGGGAAAAAGAATATCTTCAAATAAAAACTACACAGATGCATTCTGTGAAATTTATTTCTGATCTGTAAATTCAGTTAACAGAGATAAAACATATTTTTGATTGAGCAGTTATGAAACACTCTTTTTGTAGAAAATGCAAGTGGAGATTCGGAGCGCTAAGAGGGTAATAGTGGAAAAAGGAATGTCTTCAAATATAAACTACACAGAATATTCGGTGAAACTTCTTTCTGATCTGTGCATTCAGCTAACGGAATTAAACCATACTTTTCATTGAGCAGATCTGAACACTCTTTCTGTAGAAAATGCAACTGGACATTTGGAGCGCTAAGAGCGTAGTAGTGGAAAAAGGAATATATTCAAATATAAACTACACAGAAGCATTCTGTGAAACTTCTTTCTGATCTGAGCATTCAGCTAACAGAGTTAAACCATACTTTTGATTGAGCAGTTTTGAAACACTCTGTCTGTAGAAAATGCAACTGGACATTCGTAGCGCTAAGTGGGTAATAGTGGAAAAAAGAATATGTTCAAATATAAACTACACAGAAGCATTGTATGAAACTTCTTTCTGTTCTGTGCATTCAACTAACGGAGTTGAACCTTACTTTTGATTGAGCCTTTGTGAAACACTCTTTCTGTAGAAACTGCAATTGGACATTCTGAGCGCTAGGAGGCCTATATTGGGAAAAAGAATGTCTACAAATAAAACTACACAGAAGAATTGTGTGAAACTTCTTTCTGTTCTGTTTGTTCAACTAAAAGAGTTGAACCTTAGTTTTGATTGAGCCGTTCTGAAACACTCTTTCTGTAGAAAATGCAAGTGGAGATTCGGAGCGCTAAGAGGGTAATAGTGGAAAAAGGAATGTCTCCAAATATAAACTACACAGAATCATTCTGTGAAACTTCTTTCTGATCTGTGCATTCAGCTAACAGAGTTAAACCATACTTTTGATTGAGCAGATCTGAACACTCTTTCTGTAGAAAATGCAACTGGACATTTGGAGCGCTAAGAGAGTAGTAGTGGAAAAAGGAATATATTCAAATATAAACTACACAGAAGCATTCTGTGAAACTTCTTTCTGATCTGAGCATTCAGCTAACAGAGTTAAACCATACTTTTGATTGAGCAGTTTTGAAACACTCTGTCTGTAGAAAATGCAACTGGACATTCGTAGCGCTAAGTGGGTAATAGTGGAAAAAAGAATATGTTCAAATATAAACTACACAGAAGCATTGTATGAAACTTCTTTCTGTTCTGTGCATTCAACTAACAGAGTTGAACCTTACTTTTGATTGAGCCTTTCTGAAACACTCTTTCTGTAGAAACTGCAATTGGACATTCTGAGCGCTAAGAGGCCTATATTGGGAAAAATAATATCTTCAAATAAAAACTACACAGAAGCATTGTGTGAAACTTATTTCTGATATGTTCATTAAGCTAACAGAGTTAAAACATACTTTTGATTGCGCAGTTCTGAACACTCTTTCTGTAGAAAATGCAAGTGGACATTCGGAGCGCTAAGAGGGTAATAGTGGAAAAAGGAATATATTCAAATATAAACTACATAGTAGCATTCTGTGAAAATTCTTTCTGTTCTGTGCATTCAACTAACAGAGTTGAACCTTACTTTTGATTGAGCCTTTCTGAAACACTCTTTCTGTAGAAACTGCAATTGGACATTCTGAGCGCTAAGAGGCCTATATTGGGAAAAATAATATCTTCAAATAAAAACTACACAGAAGCATTGTGTGACACTTATTTCTGATATGTTCATTAAGCTAACAGAGTTAAACCATACTTTTGATTGCGCAGTTCTGAACACTCCTTCTGTAGAAAATGCAAGTGGTCATTCGGAGCGCTAAGAGGGTAATAGTGGAAAAAGGAATATATTCAAATATAAACTACACAGTAGCATTCTGTGAAAATTCTTTCTGTTCTGTGCATTCAAATAACAGAGTTGAACCTTACTTTTGATTGAGCCGTTCTGAAACACTCTTTCTGTAGAAACTGCAATTGGACATGCTAAGCGCTAAGAGGTCTATATTGGGAAAAGAATATCTTCAAATAAAAACTACACAGATGCATTCTGTGAAACTTATTTCTGATCTGTAAATTCAGTTAACAGAGATAAATCATATTTTTGATTGAGCAGTTATGAAACACTCTTTCTGTAGAAAATGCAAGTGGAGATTCGGAGCGCTAAGAGGGTAATAGTGGAAAAAGGAAGGTCTCCAAATATAAACTACACAGAATCATTCTGTGAAACTTCTTTCTGATCTGTGCATTCAGCTAACAGAGTTAAACCATACTTTTGATTGAGCAGATCTGAACACTCTTTCTGTAGAAAATGCAACTGGACATTTGGAGCGCTAAGAGAGTAGTAGTGGAAAAAGGAATATATTCAAATATAAACTACACAGAAGCATTCTGTGAAACTTCTTTCTGATCTGAGCATTCAGCTAACAGAGTTAAACCATACTTTTGATTGAGCAGTTTTGAAACACTCTGTCTGTAGAAAATGCAACTGGACATTCGTAGCGCTAAGTGGGTAATAGTGGAAAAAAGAATATGTTCAAATATAAACTACACAGAAGCATTGTATGAAACTTCTTTCTGTTCTGTGCATTCAACTAACAGAGTTGAACCTTACTTTTGATTGAGCCGTTCTGAAACACTCTTTCTGTAGAAACTGCAATTGGACATTCTGAGCGCTAAGAGGCCTATATTGGGAAAAAGAATGTCTACAAATAAAAACTACACAGAAGAATTGTGTGAAACTTCTTTCTGTTCTGTTTGTTCAACTAAAAGAGTTGAACCTTAGTTTTGCTTGAGCCGTTCTGAAACACTTTTTCTGTAGAAAATGCAAGTGGAGATTCGGAGCGCTAAAAGGGTAATAGTGGAAAAAGGAATGTCTCCAAATATAAACTACACAGAATCATTCTGTGAAACTTCTTTCTGATCTGTGCATTCAGCTAACAGAGTTAAACCATACTTTTGATTGAGCAGATCTGAACACTCTTTCTGTAGAAAATGCAACTGGACATTTGGAGCGCTAAGAGAGTAGTAGTGGAAAAAGGAATATATTCAAATATAAACTACACAGAAGCATTCTGTGAAACTTCTTTCTGATCTGAGCATTCAGCTAACAGAGTTAAACCATACTTTTGATTGAGCAGTTTTGAAACACTCTGTCTGTAGAAAATGCAACTGGACATTCGTAGCGCTAAGTGGGTAATAGTGGAAAAAAGAATATGTTCAAATATAAACTACACAGAAGCATTGTATGAAACTTCTTTCTGTTCTGTGCATTCAACTAACAGAGTTGAACCTTACTTTTGATTGAGCCTTTCTGAAACACTCTTTCTGTAGAAACTGCAATTGGACATTCTGAGCGCTAAGAGGCCGATATTGGGAAAAATAATATCTTCAAATAAAAACTACACAGAAGCATTGTGTGAAACTTATTTCTGATATGTTCATTAAGCTAACAGAGTTAAAACATACTTTTGATTGCGCAGTTCTGAACACTCTTTCTGTAGAAAATGCAAGTGGACATTCGGAGCGCTAAGAGGGTAATAGTGGAAAAAGGAATATATTCAAATATAAACTACACAGTAGCATTCTGTGAAAATTCTTTCTGTTCTGTGCATTCAACTAACAGAGTTGAACCTTACTTTTGATTGAGCCGTTCTGAAACACTCTTTCTGTAGAAACTGCAATTGGACATGCTAAGCGCTAAGAGGCCTACATTGGAAAAAAGAATATCTTCAAATAAAAACTACACAGATGCATTATGTGAAACTTATTTCTGATCTGTAAATTCAGTTAACAGAGATAAAACATATTTTTGATTGAGCAGTTATGAAACACTCTTTTTGTAGAAAATGCAAGTGGAGATTCGGAGCGCTAGGAGTGTAATAGTGGAAAAAGGAATGTCTTCAAATATAAACTACACAGAATCATTCTGTGAAACTTCTTTCTGATCTGTGCATTCAGCTAACAGAGTTAAACCATACTTTTGATTGAGCAGATCTGAACACTCTTTCTGTAGAAAATGCAACTGGACATTTGGAGCGCTAAGAGAGTAGTAGTGGAAAAAGGAATATATTCAAATATAAACTACACAGAAGCATTCTGTGAAACTTCTTTCTGATCTGAGCATTCAGCTAACAGAGTTAAACCATACTTTTGATTGAGCAGTTTTGAAACACTCTGTCTGTAGAAAATGCAACTGGACATTCGTAGCGCTAAGTGGGTAATAGTGGAAAAAAGAATATGTTCAAATATAAACTACACAGAAGCATTGTATGAAACTTCCTTCTGTTCTGTGCATTCAACTAACAGAGTTGAACCTTACTTTTGATTGAGCCTTTCTGAAACACTCTTTCTGTAGAAACTGCAATTGGACATTCTGAGCGCTAAGAGGCCTATATTGGGAAAAATAATATCTTCAAATAAAAACTACACAGAAGCATTGTGTGACACTTATTTCTGATATGTTCATTAAGCTAACAGAGTTAAACCATACTTTTGATTGCGCAGTTCTGAACACTCCTTCTGTAGAAAATGCAAGTGGTCATTCGGAGCGCTAAGAGGGTAATAGTGGAAAAAGGAATATATTCAAATATAAACTACACTGTAGCATTCTGTGAAAATTCTTTCTGTTCTGTGCATTCAACTAACAGATTTGAACCTTACTTTTCATTGAGCCGTTCTGAAACACTCTTTCTGTAGAAACTGCAATTGGACATGCTAAGCGCTAAGAGGTCTATATTGGGAAAAAGAATATCTTCAAATAAAAACTACACAGATGCATTCTGTGAAACTTATTTCTGATCTGTAAATTCAGTTAACAGAGATAAATCATATTTTTGATTGAGCAGTTATGAAACACTCTTTCTGTAGAAAATGCAAGTGGAGATTCGGAGCGCTAAGAGGGTAATAGTGGAAAAAGGAAGGTCTCCAAATATAAACTACACAGAATCATTCTGTGAAACTTCTTTCTGATCTGTGCATTCAGCTAACAGAGTTAAACCATACTTTTGATTGAGCAGATCTGAACACTCTTTCTGTAGAAAATGCAACTGGACATTTGGAGCGCTAAGAGAGTAGTAGTGGAAAAAGGAATATATTCAAATATAAACTACACAGAAGCATTCTGTGAAACTTCTTTCTGATCTGAGCATTCAGCTAACAGAGTTAAACCATACTTTTGATTGAGCAGTTTTGAAACACTCTGTCTGTAGAAAATGCAACTGGACATTCGTAGCGCTAAGTGGGTAATAGTGGAAAAAAGAATATGTTCAAATATAAACTACACAGAATCATTGTATGAAACTTCTTTCTGTTCTGTGCATTCAACTAACAGAGTTGAACCTTACTTTTGATTGAGCCGTTCTGAAACACTCTTTCTGTAGAAACTGCAATTGGACATTCTGAGCGCTAAGAGGCCTATATTGGGAAAAAGAATGTCTACAAATAAAAACTACACAGAAGAATTGTGTGAAACTTCTTTCTGTTCTGTTTGTTCAACTAAAAGAGTTGAACCTTAGTTTTGCTTGAGCCGTTCTGAAACACTTTTTCTGTAGAAAATGCAAGTGGAGATTCGGAGCGCTAAAAGGGTAATAGTGGAAAAAGGAATGTCTCCAAATATAAACTACACAGAATCATTCTGTGAAACTTCTTTCTGATCTGTGCATTCAGCTAACAGAGTTAAACCATACTTTTGATTGAGCAGATCTGAACACTCTTTCTGTAGAAAATGCAACTGGACATTTGGAGCGCTAAGAGAGTAGTAGTGGAAAAAGGAATATATTCAAATATAAACTACACAGAAGCATTCTGTGAAACTTCTTTCTGATCTGAGCATTCAGCTAACAGAGTTAAACCATACTTTTGATTGAGCAGTTTTGAAACACTCTGTCTGTAGAAAATGCAACTGGACATTCGTAGCGCTAAGTGGGTAATAGTGGAAAAAAGAATATGTTCAAATATAAACTACACAGAAGATTGTATGAAACTTCTTTCTGTTCTGTGCATTCAACTAACAGAGTTGAACCTTACTTTTGATTGAGCCTTTCTGAAACACTCTTTCTGTAGAAACTGCAATTGGACATTCTGAGCGCTAAGAGGCCTCTATTGGGAAAAATAATATCTTCAAAGAAAAACTACACAGAAGCATTGTGTGGAACTTATTTCTGATATGTTCATTAAGCTAACAGAGTTAAAACATACTTTTGATTGCGCAGTTCTGAACACTCTTTCTGTAGAAAATGCAAGTGGACATTCGGAGCACTAAGAGGGTAATAGTGGAAAAAGGAATATATTCAAATATAAACTACACAGTAGCATTCTGTGAAAATTCTTTCTGTTCTGTGCATTCAACTAACAGAGTTGAACCTTACTTTTGATTGAGCCGTTCTGAAACACTCTTTCTGTAGAAACTGCAATTGGACATGCTAAGCGCTAAGAGGCCTACATTGGAAAAAAGAATATCTTCAAATAAAAACTACACAGATGCATTCTGTGAAACTTATTTCTGATCTGTAAATTCAGTTAACAGAGATAAAACATATTTTTGATTGAGCAGTTATGAAACACTCTTTTTGTAGAAAATGCAAGTGGAGATTCGGAGCGATAGGAGTGTAATAGTGGAAAAAGGAATGTCTTCAAATATAAACTACACAGAATCATTCTGTGAAACATCTTTCTGATCTGTGCATTCAGCTAACAGAGTTAAACCATACTTTTGATTGAGCAGATCTGAACACTCTTTCTGTAGAAAATGCAACTGGACATTTGGAGCGCTAAGAGAGTAGTAGTGGAAAAAGGAATATATTCAAATATAAACTACACAGAAGCATTCTGTGAAACTTCTTTCTGATCTGAGCATTCAGCTAACAGAGTTAAACCATACTTTTGATTGAGCAGTTTTGAAACACTCTGTCTGTAGAAAATGCAACTGGACATTCGTAGCGCTAAGTGGGTAATAGTGGAAAAAAGAATATGTTCAAATATAAACTACACAGAAGCATTGTATGAAACTTCTTTCTGTTCTGTGCATTCAACTAACAGAGTTGAACCTTACTTTTGATTGAGCCTTTCTGAAACACTCTTTCTGTAGAAACTGCAATTGGACATTCTGAGCGCTAAGAGGCCTATATTGGGAAAAATAATATCTTCAAATAAAAACTACACAGAAGCATTGTGTGAAACTTATTTCTGATATGTTCATTAAGCTAACAGAGTTAAACCATACTTTTGATTGCGCAGTTCTGAACACTCTTTCTGTAGAAAATGCAAGTGGACATTCGGAGCGCTAAGAGGGTAATAGTGGAAAAAGGAATGTCTCCAAATATAAACTACACAGAATCATTCTGTGAAACTTCTTTCTGATCTGTGCATTCAGCTAACAGAGTTAAACCATACTTTTGATTGAGCAGATTTGAACACTCTTTCTGTAGAAAATGCAACTGGACATTTGGAGCGCTAAGAGAGTAGTAGTGGAAAAAGCAATATATTCAAATATAAACTCCACAGAAGCATTCTGTGAAACTTCTTTCTGATCTGAGCATTCAGCTAACAGAGTTAAACCATACTTTTGATTGAGCAGTTTTGAAACACTCTGTCTGTAGAAAATGCAAACGGACATTCGTAGCGCTAAGTGGGTAATAGTGGAAAAAGAATATATTCAAATATAAACTACACAGAAGCATTGTATGAAACTTCTTTCTGTTCTGTGCATTCAACTAACAGAGTTGAACGTTACTTTTGATTGAGCCTTTCTGAAACACTCTTTCTGTAGAAACTGCAATTGGACATTCCGAGCGCTAAGAGGCCTATATTGGGAAAAATAATATCTTCAAATAAAAACTACACAGAAGCATTGTGTGAAACTTATTTCTGATATGTTCATTAAGCTAACAGAGTTAAACCATACTTTTGATTGCGCAGTTCTGAACACTCTGTCTGTAGAAAATGCAAGTGGACATTCAGAGCGCTAAGAGGGTAATAGTGGAAAAAGGAATATATTCAAATATAAACTACACAGTAGCATTCTGTGAAAATTCTTTCTGTTCTGTGCATTCAACTAACAGAGTTGAACCTTACTTCTGATTGAGCCGTTCTGAAACACTCTTTCTGTAGAAACTGCAATTGGACATGCTAAGCGCTAAGAGGCCTACATTGGTAAAAAGAATATCTTCAAATAAAAACTACACAGATGCATTCTGTGAAACTTATTTCTGATCTGTAAATTCAGTTATCAGAGATAAAACATATTTTTGATTGAGCAGTTATGAAACACTCTTTTTGTAGAAAATGCAAGTGGAGATTCGGAGCGCTAGGAGTGTAATAGTGGAAAAAGGAATGTCTTCAAATATAAACTACACAGAATCATTCTGTGAAACTTCTTTCTGATCTGTGCATTCAGCTAACAGAGTTAAACCATACTTTTGATTGAGCAGATCTGAACACTCTTTCTGTAGAAAATGCAACTGGACATTTGGAGCGCTAAGAGAGTAGTAGTGGAAAAAGGAATATATTCAAATATAAACTACACAGAAGCATTCTGTGAAACTTCTTTCTGATCTGAGCATTCAGCTAACAGAGTTAAACCATACTTTTGATTGAGCAGTTTTGAAACACTCTGTCTGTAGAAAATGCAACTGGACATTCGTAGCGCTAAGTGGGTAATAGTGGAAAAAAGAATATGTTCAAATATAAACTACACAGAAGCATTGTATGAAACTTCCTTCTGTTCTGTGCATTCAACTAACAGAGTTGAACCTTACTTTTGATTGAGCCTTTCTGAAACACTCTTTCTGTAGAAACTGCAATTGGACATTCTGAGCGCTAAGAGGCCTATATTGCGAAAAATAATATCTTCAAATAAAAACTACACAGAAGCATTGTGTGACACTTATTTCTGATATGTTCATTAAGCTAACAGAGTTAAACCATACTTTTGATTGCGCAGTTCTGAACACTCCTTCTGTAGAAAATGCAAGTGGTCATTCGGAGCGCTAAGAGGGTAATAGTGGAAAAAGGAATATATTCAAATATAAACTACACAGTAGCATTCTGTGAAAATTCTTTCTGTTCTGTGCATTCAACTAACAGATTTGAACCTTACTTTTGATTGAGCCGTTCTGAAACACTCTTTCTGTAGAAACTGCAATTGGACATGCTAAGCGCTAAGAGGTCTATATTGGGAAAAAGAATATCTTCAAATAAAAACTACACAGATGCATTCTGTGAAACTTATTTCTGATCTGTAAATTCAGTTAACAGAGATAAATCATATTTTTGATTGAGCAGTTATGAAACACTCTTTCTGTAGAAAATGCAAGTGGAGATTCGGAGCGCTAAGAGGGTAATAGTGGAAAAAGGAAGGTCTCCAAATATAAACTACACAGAATCATTCTGTGAAACTTCTTTCTGATCTGTGCATTCAGCTAACAGAGTTAAACCATACTTTTGATTGAGCAGATCTGAACACTCTTTCTGTAGAAAATGCAACTGGACATTTGGAGCGCTAAGAGAGTAGTAGTTGAAAAAGGAATATATTCAAATATAAACTACACAGAAGCATTCTGTGAAACTTCTTTCTGATCTGAGCATTCAGCTAACAGAGTTAAACCATACTTTTGATTGAGCAGTTTTGAAACACTCTGTCTGTAGAAAATGCAACTGGACATTCGTAGCGCTAAGTGGGTAATAGTGGAAAAAAGAATATGTTCAAATATAAACTACACAGAAGCATTGTATGAAACTTCTTTCTGTTCTGTGCATTCAACTAACAGAGTTGAACCTTACTTTTGATTGAGCCGTTCTGAAACACTCTTTCTGTAGAAACTGCAATTGGACATTCTGAGCGCTAAGAGGCCTATATTGGGAAAAAGAATGTCTACAAATAAAAACTACACAGAAGAATTGTGTGAAACTTCTTTCTGTTCTGTTTGTTCAACTAAAAGAGTTGAACCTTAGTTTTGCTTGAGCCGTTCTGAAACACTTTTTCTGTAGAAAATGCAAGTGGAGATTCGGAGCGCTAAAAGGGTAATAGTGGAAAAAGGAATGTCTCCAAATATAAACTACACAGAATCATTCTGTGAAACTTCTTTCTGATCTGTGCATTCAGCTAACAGAGTTAAACCATACTTTTGATTGAGCAGATCTGAACACTCTTTCTGTAGAAAATGCAACTGGACATTTGGAGCGCTAAGAGAGTAGTAGTGGAAAAAGGAATATATTCAAATATAAACTACACAGAAGCATTCTGTGAAACTTCTTTCTGATCTGAGCATTCAGCTAACAGAGTTAAACCATACTTTTGATTGAGCAGTTTTGAAACACTCTGTCTGTAGAAAATGCAACTGGACATTCGTAGCGCTAAGTGGGTAATAGTGGAAAAAAGAATATGTTCAAATATAAACTACACAGAAGATTGTATGAAACTTCTTTCTGTTCTGTGCATTCAACTAACAGAGTTGAACCTTACTTTTGATTGAGCCTTTCTGAAACACTCTTTCTGTAGAAACTGCAATTGGACATTCTGAGCGCTAAGAGGCCGATATTGGGAAAAATAATATCTTCAAATAAAAACTACACAGAAGCATTGTGTGGAACTTATTTCTGATATGTTCATTAAGCTAACAGAGTTAAAACATACTTTTGATTGCGCAGTTCTGAACACTCTTTCTGTAGAAAATGCAAGTGGACATTCGGAGCGCTAAGAGGGTAATAGTGGAAAAAGGAATATATTCAAATATAAACTACACAGTAGCATTCTGTGAAAATTCTTTCTGTTCTGTGCATTCAACTAACAGAGTTGAACCTTACTTTTGATTGAGCCGTTCTGAAACACTCTTTCTGTAGAAACTGCAATTGGACATGCTAAGCGCTAAGAGGCCTACATTGGAAAAAAGAATATCTTCAAATAAAAACTACACAGATGCATTCTGTGAAACTTATTTCTGATCTGTAAATTCAGTTAACAGAGATAAAACATATTTTTGATTGAGCAGTTATGAAACACTCTTTTTGTAGAAAATGCAAGTGGAGATTCGGAGCGCTAGGAGTGTAATAGTGGAAAAAGGAATGTCTTCAAATATAAACTACACAGAATCATTCTGTGAAACATCTTTCTGATCTGTGCATTCAGCTAACAGAGTTAAACCATACTTTTGATTGAGCAGATCTGAACACTCTTTCTGTAGAAAATGCAACTGGACATTTGGAGCGCTAAGAGAGTAGTAGTGGAAAAAGGAATATATTCAAATATAAACTACACAGAAGCATTCTGTGAAACTTCTTTCTTATCTGAGCATTCAGCTAACAGAGTTAAACCATACTTTTGATTGAGCAGTTTTGAAACACTCTGTCTGTAGAAAATGCAACTGGACATTCGTAGCGCTAAGTGGGTAATAGTGGAAAAAAGAATATGTTCAAATATAAACTACACAGAAGCATTGTATGAAACTTCTTTCTGTTCTGTGCATTCAACTAACAGAGTTGAACCTTACTTTTGATTGAGCCTTTCTGAAACACGCTTTCTGTAGAAACTGCAATTGGACATTCTGAGCGCTAAGAGGCCTATATTGGGAAAAATAATATCTTCAAATAAAAACTACACAGAAGCATTGTGTGAAACTTATTTCTGATATGTTCATTAAGCTAACAGAGTTAAACCATACTTTTGATTGCGCAGTTCTGAACACTCTTTCTGTAGAAAATGCAAGTGGACATTCGGAGCGCTAAGAGGGTAATAGTGGAAAAAGGAATGTCTCCAAATATAAACTACACAGAATCATTCTGTGAAACTTCTTTCTGATCTGTGCATTCAGCTAACAGAGTTAAACCATACTTTTGATTGAGCAGATTTGAACACTCTTTCTGTAGAAAATGCAACTGGACATTTGGAGCGCTAAGAGAGTAGTAGTGGAAAAAGCAATATATTCAAATATAAACTACACAGAAGCATTCTGTGAAACTTCTTTCTGATCTGAGCATTCAGCTAACAGAGTTAAACCATACTTTTGATTGAGCAGTTTTGAAACACTCTGTCTGTAGAAAATGCAAACGGACATTCGTAGCGCTAAGTGGGTAATAGTGGAAAAAGAATATATTCAAATATAAACTACACAGAAGCATTGTATGAAACTTCTTTCTGTTCTGTGCATTCAACTAACAGAGTTGAACCTTACTTTTGATTGAGCCTTTCTGAAACACTCTTTCTGTAGAAACTACAATTGGACATTCCGAGCGCTAAGAGGCCTATATTGGGAAAAATAATATCTTCAAATAAAAACTACACAGAAGCATTGTGTGAAACTTATTTCTGATATGTTCATTAAGCTAACAGAGTTAAACCATACTTTTGATTGCGCAGTTCTGAACACTCTGTCTGTAGAAAATGCAAGTGGACATTCAGAGCGCTAAGAGGGTAATAGTGGAAAAAGGAATATATTCAAATATAAACTACACAGTAGCATTCTGTGAAAATTCTTTCTGTTCAGTGCATTCAACTAACAGAGTTGAACCTTACTTCTGATTGAGCCGTTCTGAAACACTCTTTCTGTAGAAACTGCAATTGGACATGCTAAGCGCTAAGAGGCCTACATTGGGAAAAAGAATATCTTCAAATAAAAACTACACAGATGCATTCTGTGAAACTTATTTCTGATCTGTAAATTCAGTTAACAGAGATAAAACATATTTTTGATTGAGCAGTTATGAAACACTCTTTTTGTAGAAAATGCAAGTGGAGATTCGGAGCGCTAAGTGGGTAATAGTGGAAAAAGGAATGTCTTCAAATATAAACTACACAGAATCATTCGGTGAAACTTCTTTCTGATCTGTGCATTCAGCTAACAGAGTTAAACCATACTTTTGATTGAGCAGATCTGAACACTCTTTCTGTAGAAAATGCAACTGGACATTTGGAGCGCTAAGAGCGTAGTAGTGGAAAAAGGAATATATTCAAATATAAACTACACAGAAGCATTCTGTGAAACATCTTTCTGATCTGAGCATTCAGCTAACAGAGTTAAACCATACTTTTGATTGAGCAGTTTTGAAACACTCTGTCTGTAGAAAATGCAACTGGACATTCGTAGTGCTAAGTGGGTAATAGTGGAAAAAAGAATATGTTCAAATATAAACTACACAGAAGCATTGTATGAAACTTCTTTCTGTTCTGTGCATTCAACTAACAGAGTTGAACCTTACTTTTGATTGAGCGGTTCTGAAACACTCATTCTGTAGAAACTGCAATTGGACATTCTGAGCGCTAAGAGGCCTATATTGGGAAAAAGAATGTCTACAAATAAAAACTACACAGAAGAATTGTGTGAAACTTCTTTCTGTTCTGTTTGTTCAACTAAAAGAGTTGAACCTTAGTTTTGATTGAGCCGTTCTGAAACACTCTTTCTGTAGAAAATGCAAGTGGAGATTCGGAGCGCTAAGAGGGTAATAGTGGAAAAAGGAAGGTCTCCAAATATAAACTACACAGAATCATTCTGTGAAACTTCTTTCTGATCTGTGCATTCAGCTAACAGAGTTAAACCATACTTTTGATTGAGCAGATCTGAACACTCTTTCTGTAGAAAATGCAACTGGACATTTGGAGCGCTAAGAGAGTAGTAGTTGAAAAAGGAATATATTCAAATATAAACTACACAGAAGCATTCTGTGAAACTTCTTTCTGATCTGAGCATTCAGCTAACAGAGTTAAACCATACTTTTGATTGAGCAGTTTTGAAACACTCTGTCTGTAGAAAATGCAACTGGACATTCGTAGCGCTAAGTGGGTAATAGTGGAAAAAAGAATATGTTCAAATATAAACTACACAGAAGCATTGTATGAAACTTCTTTCTGTTCTGTGCATTCAACTAACAGAGTTGAACCTTACTTTTGATTGAGCCGTTCTGAAACACTCTTTCTGTAGAAACTGCAATTGGACATTCTGAGCGCTAAGAGGCCTATATTGGGAAAAAGAATGTCTACAAATAAAAACTACACAGAAGAATTGTGTGAAACTTCTTTCTGTTCTGTTTGTTCAACTAAAAGAGTTGAACCTTAGTTTTGCTTGAGCCGTTCTGAAACACTTTTTCTGTAGAAAATGCAAGTGGAGATTCGGAGCGCTAAAAGGGTAATAGTGGAAAAAGGAATGTCTCCAAATATAAACTACACAGAATCATTCTGTGAAACTTCTTTCTGATCTGTGCATTCAGCTAACAGAGTTAAACCATACTTTTGATTGAGCAGATCTGAACACTCTTTCTGTAGAAAATGCAACTGGACATTTGGAGCGCTAAGAGAGTAGTAGTGGAAAAAGGAATATATTCAAATATAAACTACACAGAAGCATTCTGTGAAACTTCTTTCTGATCTGAGCATTCAGCTAACAGAGTTAAACCATACTTTTGATTGAGCAGTTTTGAAACACTCTGTCTGTAGAAAATGCAACTGGACATTCGTAGCGCTAAGTGGGTAATAGTGGAAAAAAGAATATGTTCAAATATAAACTACACAGAAGATTGTATGAAACTTCTTTCTGTTCTGTGCATTCAACTAACAGAGTTGAACCTTACTTTTGATTGAGCCTTTCTGAAACACTCTTTCTGTAGAAACTGCAATTGGACATTCTGAGCGCTAAGAGGCCGATATTGGGAAAAATAATATCTTCAAATAAAAACTACACAGAAGCATTGTGTGGAACTTATTTCTGATATGTTCATTAAGCTAACAGAGTTAAAACATACTTTTGATTGCGCAGTTCTGAACACTCTTTCTGTAGAAAATGCAAGTGGACATTCGGAGCGCTAAGAGGGTAATAGTGGAAAAAGGAATATATTCAAATATAAACTACACAGTAGCATTCTGTGAAAATTCTTTCTGTTCTGTGCATTCAACTAACAGAGTTGAACCTTACTTTTGATTGAGCCGTTCTGAAACACTCTTTCTGTAGAAACTGCAATTGGACATGCTAAGCGCTAAGAGGCCTACATTGGAAAAAAGAATATCTTCAAATAAAAACTACACAGATGCATTCTGTGAAACTTATTTCTGATCTGTAAATTCAGTTAACAGAGATAAAACATATTTTTGATTGAGCAGTTATGAAACACTCTTTTTGTAGAAAATGCAAGTGGAGATTCGGAGCGCTAGGAGTGTAATAGTGGAAAAAGGAATGTCTTCAAATATAAACTACACAGAATCATTCTGTGAAACATCTTTCTGATCTGTGCATTCAGCTAACAGAGTTAAACCATACTTTTGATTGAGCAGATCTGAACACTCTTTCTGTAGAAAATGCAACTGGACATTTGGAGCGCTAAGAGAGTAGTAGTGGAAAAAGGAATATATTCAAATATAAACTACACAGAAGCATTCTGTGAAACTTCTTTCTTATCTGAGCATTCAGCTAACAGAGTTAAACCATACTTTTGATTGAGCAGTTTTGAAACACTCTGTCTGTAGAAAATGCAACTGGACATTCGTAGCGCTAAGTGGGTAATAGTGGAAAAAAGAATATGTTCAAATATAAACTACACAGAAGCATTGTATGAAACTTCTTTCTGTTCTGTGCATTCAACTAACAGAGTTGAACCTTACTTTTGATTGAGCCTTTCTGAAACACGCTTTCTGTAGAAACTGCAATTGGACATTCTGAGCGCTAAGAGGCCTATATTGGGAAAAATAATATCTTCAAATAAAAACTACACAGAAGCATTGTGTGAAACTTATTTCTGATATGTTCATTAAGCTAACAGAGTTAAACCATACTTTTGATTGCGCAGTTCTGAACACTCTTTCTGTAGAAAATGCAAGTGGACATTCGGAGCGCTAAGAGGGTAATAGTGGAAAAAGGAATGTCTCCAAATATAAACTACACAGAATCATTCTGTGAAACTTCTTTCTGATCTGTGCATTCAGCTAACAGAGTTAAACCATACTTTTGATTGAGCAGATTTGAACACTCTTTCTGTAGAAAATGCAACTGGACATTTGGAGCGCTAAG
Organism: Symphalangus syndactylus; assembly: GCF_028878055.3. Lineage (NCBI taxonomy): Eukaryota > Metazoa > Chordata > Mammalia > Primates > Hylobatidae > Symphalangus > Symphalangus syndactylus. The sequence continues at coordinate 2,960,372 of NC_072445.2, read as the reverse complement.
AGAGTAGTAGTGGAAAAAGCAATATATTCAAATATAAACTACACAGAAGCATTCTGTGAAACTTCTTTCTGATCTGAGCATTCAGCTAACAGAGTTAAACCATACTTTTGATTGAGCAGTTTTGAAACACTCTGTCTGTAGAAAATGCAAACGGACATTCGTAGCGCTAAGTGGGTAATAGTGGAAAAAGAATATATTCAAATATAAACTACACAGAAGCATTGTATGAAACTTCTTTCTGTTCTGTGCATTCAACTAACAGAGTTGAACCTTACTTTTGATTGAGCCTTTCTGAAACACTCTTTCTGTAGAAACTGCAATTGGACATTCCGAGCGCTAAGAGGCCTATATTGGGAAAAATAATATCTTCAAATAAAAACTACACAGAAGCATTGTGTGAAACTTATTTCTGATATGTTCATTAAGCTAACAGAGTTAAACCATACTTTTGATTGCGCAGTTCTGAACACTCTGTCTGTAGAAAATGCAAGTGGACATTCAGAGCGCTAAGAGGGTAATAGTGGAAAAAGGAATATATTCAAATATAAACTACACAGTAGCATTCTGTGAAAATTCTTTCTGTTCAGTGCATTCAACTAACAGAGTTGAACCTTACTTCTGATTGAGCCGTTCTGAAACACTCTTTCTGTAGAAACTGCAATTGGACATGCTAAGCGCTAAGAGGCCTACATTGGGAAAAAGAATATCTTCAAATAAAAACTACACAGATGCATTCTGTGAAACTTATTTCTGATCTGTAAATTCAGTTAACAGAGATAAAACATATTTTTGATTGAGCAGTTATGAAACACTCTTTTTGTAGAAAATGCAAGTGGAGATTCGGAGCGCTAAGTGGGTAATAGTGGAAAAAGGAATGTCTTCAAATATAAACTACACAGAATCATTCGGTGAAACTTCTTTCTGATCTGTGCATTCAGCTAACAGAGTTAAACCATACTTTTGATTGAGCAGATCTGAACACTCTTTCTGTAGAAAATGCAACTGGACATTTGGAGCGCTAAGAGCGTAGTAGTGGAAAAAGGAATATATTCAAATATAAACTACACAGAAGCATTCTGTGAAACATCTTTCTGATCTGAGCATTCAGCTAACAGAGTTAAACCATACTTTTGATTGAGCAGTTTTGAAACACTCTGTCTGTAGAAAATGCAACTGGACATTCGTAGTGCTAAGTGGGTAATAGTGGAAAAAAGAATATGTTCAAATATAAACTACACAGAAGCATTGTATGAAACTTCTTTCTGTTCTGTGCATTCAACTAACAGAGTTGAACCTTACTTTTGATTGAGCGGTTCTGAAACACTCATTCTGTAGAAACTGCAATTCGACATTCTGAGCGCTAAGAGGCCTATATTGGGAAAAAGAATGTCTACAAATAAAAACTACACAGAAGAATTGTGTGAAACTTCTTTCTGTTCTGTTTGTTCAACTAAAAGAGTTGAACCTTAGTTTTGATTGAGCCGTTCTGAAACACTCTTTCTGTAGAAAATGCAAGTGGAGATTCGGAGCGCTAAGAGGGTAATAGTGGAAAAAGGAATGTCTCCAAATATAAACTACACAGAATAATTCTGTGAAACTTCTTTCTGATCTGTGCATTCAGCTAACAGAGTTAAACCATAGTTTTGATTGAGCAGATCTGAACACTCTTTCTGTAGAAAATGCAACTGGACATTTGGAGCGCTAAGAGAGTAGTAGTGGAAAAAGGAATATATTCAAATATAAACTACACAGAAGCATTCTGTGAAACTTCTTTCTGATCTGAGCATTCAGCTAACAGAGTTAAACCATACTTTTGATTGAGCAGTTTTGAAACAATCTGTCTGTAGAAAATGCAACTGGACATTCGTAGTGCTAAGTGGGTAATAGTGGAAAAAAGAATATGTTCAAATATAAACTACACAGAAGCATTGTATGAAACTTCTTTCTGTTCTGTGCAATCAACTAACAGAGTTGAACCTTACTTTTGATTGAGCCTTTCTGAAAAACTCTTTCTGTGGAAACTGCAATTGGACATTCTGAGCGCTAAGAGGAATATATTGGGAAAAATAATATCTTCAAATAAAAACTACACAGAAGCATTGTGTGAAACTTATTTCTGATCTGTAAATTCAGTTAACAGAGATAAAACATATTTTTAATTGAGCAGTTATGAAACACTCTTTCTGTAGAAAATGCAAGTGGATATTCGGAGCGCTAAGAGGGTAATAGTGGAAAAAGGAATGTCTCCAAATATAAACTACACAGAATCATTCTGTGAAACTTCTTTCTGATCTGTGCATTCAGCTAACAGAGTTAAACCATACTTTTGATTGAGCAGATCTGAACACTCTTTCTGTAGAAAATGCAACTGGACATTTGGAGCGCTAAGAGAGTAGTAGTGGAAAAAGGAATATATTCAAATATAAACTACACAGAAGCATTCTGTGAAACTTCTTTCTGATCTGAGCATTCAGCTAACCGAGTTAAACCATACTTTTGATTGAGCAGTTTTGAAACACTCTGTCTGTAGAAAATGCAACTGGACATTCGTAGCGCTAAGTGGGTAATAGTGGAAAAAAGAATATGTTCAAATATAAACTACACAGAAGCATTGTATGAAACTTCTTTCTGTTCTGTGCATTCAACTAACAGAGTTGAACCTTACTTTTGATGGAGCCGTTCTGAAACACTCTTTCTGTAGAAACTGCAATTGGACATTCTGAGCGCTAAGAGGCCTATATTGGGAAAAATAATATCTTCAAATAAAAACTACACAGAAGAATTGTGTGAAACTTATTTCTGATATGTTCATTAAGCTAACAGAGTTAAACCATACTTTTGATTGCGCAGTTCTGAACACTCTTTCTGTAGAAAATGCAAGTGGACATTCGGAGCGCTAAGAGGGTAATAGTGGAAAAAGGTATATATTCAAATATAAACTACACAGTAGCATTCTGTGAAAATTCTTTCTGTTCTGTGCATTCAACTAACAGAGTTGAACCTTACTTTTGATTGAGCCGTTCTGAAACACTCTTTCTGTAGAAAGTGCAATTGGACATGCTAAGCGCTAAGAGGCCTACATTGGGAAAAAGAATATCTTCAAATAAAAACTACACAGATGCATTCTGTGAAACTTATTTCTGATCTGTAAATTCAGTTAACAGAGATAAAACATATTTTTGATTGAGCAGTTATGAAACACTCTTTTTGTAGAAAATGCAAGTGGAGATTCGGAGCGCTAAGAGGGTAATAGTGGAAAAAGGAATGTCTTCAAATATAAACTACACAGAATCATTCGGTGAAACTTCTTTCTGATCTGTGCATTCAGCTAACAGAGTTAAACCATACTTTTGATTGAGCAGATCTGAACACTCTTTCTGTAGAAAATGCAACTGGACATTTGGAGCGCTAAGAGCGTAGTAGTGGAAAAAGGAATATATTCAAATATAAACTACACAGAAGCATTCTGTGAAACTTCTTTCTGATCTGAGCATTCAGCTAACAGAGTTAAACCATACTTTTGATTGAGCAGTTTTGAAACACTCTGTCTGTAGAAAATGCAACTGGACATTCGTAGTGCTAAGTGGGTAATAGTGGAAAAAAGAATATGTTCAAATATAAACTACACAGAAGCATTGTATGAAACTTCTTTCTGTTCTGTGCATTTAACTAACAGAGTTGAACCTTACTTTTGATTGAGCGGTTCTGAAACACTCATTCTGTATAAACTGCAATTGGACATTCTGAGCGCTAAGAAGCCTATATTGGGAAAATGAATGTCTACAAATAAAAACTACACAGAAGAATTGTGTGAAACTTCTTTCTGTTCTGTTTGTTCAATTAAAAGAGTTGAACCTTAGTTTTGATTGAGCCGTTCTGAAACACTCTTTCTGTAGAAAATGCAAGTGGAGATTCGGAGCGCTAAGAGGGTAATAGTGGAAAAAGGAATGTCTCCAAATATAAACTACACAGAATCATTCTGTGAAACTTCTTTCTGATCTGTGCATTCAGCTAACAGAGTTAAACCATAGTTTTGATTGAGCAGATCTGAACACTCTTTCTGTAGAAAATGCAACTGGACATTTGGAGCGCTAAGAGAGTAGTAGTGGAAAAAGGAATATATTCAAATATAAACTACACAGAATCATTCTGTGAAACTTCTTTCTGATCTGAGCATTCAGCTAACAGAGTTAAACCATACTTTTGATTGAGCAGTTTTGAAACAATCTGTCTGTAGAAAATGCAACTGGACATTCGTAGCGCTAAGTGGGTAATAGTGGAAAAAAGAATATGTTCAAATATAAACTACACAGAAGCATTGTATGAAACTTCTTTCTGTTCTGTGCATTCAACTAACAGAGTTGAACCTTACTTTTGATTGAGCCTTTCTGAAACACTCTTTCTGTAGAAACTGCAATTGGACATTCTGAGCGCTAAGAGGCCTATATTGGGAAAAATAATATCTTCAAATAAAAACTACACAGAAGCATTGTGTGAAACTTATTTCTGATCTGTAAATTCAGTTAACAGAGATAAAACATATTTTTGATTGAGCAGTTATGAAACACTCTTTCTGTAGAAAATGCAAGTGGAGATTCGGAGCGCTAAGAGGGTAATAGTGGAAAAAGGAATGTCTCCAAATATAAACTACACAGAATCATTCTGTGAAACTTCTTTCTGATCTGTGCATTCAGCTAACAGAGTTAAACCATACTTTTGATTGAGCAGATCTGAACACTCTTTCTGTAGAAAATGCAACTGGACATTTGGAGCGCTAAGAGAGTAGTAGTGGAAAAAGGAATATATTCAAATATAAACTACACAGAAGCATTCTGTGAAACTTCTTTCTGATCTGAGCAATCAGCTAACAGAGTTAAACCATACTTTTGATTGAGCAGTTTTGAAACACTCTGTCTGTAGAAAATGCAACTGGACATTCGTAGCGCTAAGTGGGTAATAGTGGAAAAAAGAATATGTTCAAATATAAACTACACAGAAGCATTGTATGAAACTTCTTTCTGTTCTGTGCATTCAACTAACAGAGTTGAACCTTACTTTTGATTGAGCCTTTCTTAAACACTCTTTCTGTAGAAACTGCAATTGGACATTCTGAGCGCTAGGAGGCATATATTGGGAAAAATAATATCTTCAAATAAAAACTACACAGAAGCATTGTGTGAAACTTATTTCTGATATGTTCAATAAGCTAACAGAGTTAAACCATACTTTTGATTGCGCAGTTCTGAACACTCTTTCTGTAGAAAATGCAAGTGGACATTCGGAGCGCTAAGAGGGTAATAGTGGAAAAAGGTATATATTCAAATATAAACTACACAGTAGCATTCTGTGAAAATTCTTTCTGTTCTGTGCATTCAACTAACAGAGTTGAACCTTACTTTTGATTGAGCCGTTCTGAAACACTCTGTCTGTAGAAACTGCAATTGGACATGCTAAGCGCTAAGAGGCCTACATTGGGAAAAAGAATATCTTCAAATAAAAACTACACAGATGCATTCTGTGAAACTTATTTCTGATCTGTAAATTCAGTTAACAGAGATAAAACATATTTTTGATTGAGCAGTTATGAAACACTCTTTTTGTAGAAAATGCAAGTGGAGATTCGGAGCGCTAAGAGGGTAATAGTGGAAAAAGGAATGTCTTCAAATATAAACTACACAGAATCATTCGGTGAAACTTCTTTCTAATCTGTGCATTCAGCTAACAGAGTTAAACCATAGTTTTGATTGAGCAGATCTGAACACTCTTTCTGTAGAAAATGCAACTGGACATTTGGAGCGTTAAGAGCGTAGTAGTGGAAAAAGGAATATATTCAAATATAAACTACACAGAAGCATTCTGTGAAACTTCTTTCTGATCTGAGCATTCAGCTAACAGAGTTAAACCATACTTTTGATTGAGCAGTTTTGAAACACTCTGTCTGTAGAAAATGCAACTGGACATTCGTAGCGCTAAGTGGGTAATAGTGGAAAAAAGAATATGTTCAAATATTAACTACACAGAAGCATTGTATGAAACTTCTTTCTGTTCTGTGCATTCAACTAACAGAGTTGAACCTTACTTTTGATTGAGCCTTTCTGAAACACTCTTTGTGTAGAAACTGCAATTGGACATTCTGAGCGCTAAGAGGCCTATATTAGGAAAAAGAATGTCTACAAATAAAAACTACACAGAAGAATTGTGTGAAATTACTTTCTGTTCTGTTTGTTCAACTAAAAGAGTTGAACCTTAGTTTTGATTGAGCCGTTCTGAAACACTCTTTCTGTAGAAAATGCAAGTGGAGATTCGGAGCGCTAAGAGGGTAATAGTGGAAAAAGGAATATCTCCAAATATAAACTACACAGAATCATTCTGTGAAACATCTTTCTGATCTGTGCATTCAGCTAACAGAGTTAAACCATACTTTTGATTGAGCAGATCTGAACACTCTTTCTGTAGAAAATGCAACTGGACATTTGGAGCGCTAAGAGAGTAGTAGTGGAAAAAGGAATATATTCAAATATAAACTACACAGAAGCATTCTGTGAAACTTCTTTCCGATCTGAGCATTCAGCTAACAGAGTTAAACCATACTTTTGATTGAGCAGTTTTGAAACACTCTGTCTGTAGAAAATGCAATTGGACATTCGTAGCGCTAAGTGGGTAATAGTGGAAAAAAGAATATGTTCAAATATAAACTACACAGAAGCATTGTATGAAACTTCTTTCTGTTCTGTGCATTCAACTAACAGAGTTGAACCTTACTTTTGATTGAGCCTTTATGAAACAATCTTTCTGTAGAAACTGCAATTGGACATTCTGAGCGCTAAGAGGCCTATATTGGGAAAAATAATATCTTCAAATAAAAACTACACAGAAGCATTGTGTGAAACTTATTTCTGATATGTTCATTAAGCTAACAGAGTCAAACCATACTTTTCATTGCGCAGTTCTGAACACTCTTTCTGTAGAAAATGCAAGTGGACATTCGGAGCGCTAAGAGGGTAATAGTGGAAAAAGGAATATATTCAAATATAAACTACACAGTAGCATTCTGTGAAAATTCTTTCTGTTCTGTGCATTCAACTAACAGAGTTGAACCTTACTTTTGATTGAGCCGTTCTGAAACACTCTTTCTGTAGAAACTGCAATTGGACATGCTAAGCGCTAAGAGGCCTACATTGGGAAAAAGAATATCTTCAAATAAAAACTACACAGATGCATTCTGTGAAACTTATTTCTGATCTGTAAATTCAGTTAACAGAGATAAAACATATTTTTGATTGAGCAGTTATGAAACACTCTTTTTGTAGAAAATGCAAGTGGAGATTCGGAGCGCTAAGAGGGTAATAGTGGAAAAAGGAATGTCTTCAAATATAAGCTACACAGAATCATTCGGTGAAACTTCTTTCTAATCTGTGCATTCAGCTAACAGAGTTAAACCATACTTTTGATTGAGCAGATCTGAACACTCTTTCTGTAGAAAATGCAACTGGACATTTGGAGCGTTAAGAGCGTAGTAGTGGAAAAAGGAATATATTCAAATATAAACTACACAGAAGCATTCTGTGAAACTTCTTTCTGATCTGAGCATTCAGCTAACAGAGTTAAACCATACTTTTGATTGAGCAGTTTTGAAACACTCTGTCTGTAGAAAATGCAACTGGACATTCGTAGCGCTAAGTGGGTAATAGTGGAAAAAAGAATATGTTCAAATATAAACTACACAGAAGCATTGTATGAAACTTCTTTCTGTTCTGTTCATTCAACTAACAGAGTTGAAACTTACTTTTGATTGAGCCTTTCTGAAACACTCTTTGTGTAGAAACTGCAATTGGACATTCTGAGCGCTAAGAGGCCTATATTGGGAAAAAGAATGTCTACAAATAAAAACTACACAGAAGAATTGTGTGAAATTTCTTTCTGTTCTGTTTGTTCAACTAAAAGAGTTGAACCTTAATTTTGATTGAGCCGTTCTGAAACACTCTTTCTGTAGAAAATGCAAGTGGAGATACGGAGCGCTAAGAGGGTAATAGTGGAAAAAGGAATGTCTCCAAATATAAACTACACAGAATCATTCTGTGAAACTTCTTTCTGATCTGTGCATTCAGCTAAGAGTGTTAAACCATACTTTTGATTGAGCAGATCTGGACACTCTTTCTGTAGAAAATGCAACTGGACATTTGGAGCGCTAAGAGAGTAGTAGTGGAAAAAGGAATATATTCAATTATAAACTACACAGATGCATTCTGTGAAACTTCTTTCTGATCTGAGCATTCAGCTAACAGAGTTAAACCATACTTTTGATTGAGCAGTTTTGAAACACTCTGTCTGTAGAAAATGCAAGTGGACATTCGGAGCGCTAAGAGGGTAATAGTGGAAAAAGTAATATATTCAAATATAAACTACACAGTAGCATTCTGTGAAAATACTTTCTGTTCTGTGCATTCAACTAACAGAGTTGAACCTTACTTTTGATTGAGCCGTTCTGAAACACTCTTTCTGTAGAAACTGCAATTGGACATGCTAAGCGCTAAGAGGCCTACATTGGGAAAAAGAATATCTTCAAATAAAAACTACACAGATGCATTCTGTGAAACTTATTTCTGATCTGTAAATTCAGTTAACAGAGATAAAACATATTTTTGATTGAGCAGTTATGAAACACTCTTTCTGTAGTAAATGCAAGTGGAGATTCGGAGCGCTAAGATGGTAATAGTGGAAAATGGAATGTCTCCAAATATAAACTACACAGAATCATTCTGTGAAACTTCTTTCTGATCTGTGCATTCAGCTAACAGAGTTAAACCATACTTTGGATTGAGCAGATCTGAACACTCTTTCTGTAGAAAATGCAACTGGACATTTGGAGCGCTAAGAGAGTAGTAGTGGAAAAAGGAATATATTCAAATATAAACTACACAGAAGCATTCTGTGAAACTTCTTTCTTATCTGAGCATTCAGCTAACAGAGTTAAACCATACTTTTGATTGAGCAGTTTTGAAACACTCTGTCTGTAGAAAATGCAATTGGACATTCGTAGCGCTAAGTGGGTAATAGTGGAAAAAAGAATATGTTCAAATATAAACTACACAGAAGCATTGTATGAAACTTCTTTCTGTTCTGTGCATTCAACTAACAGAGTTGAACCTTACTTTTGATTGAGCCTTTATTAAACAATCTTTCTGTAGAAACTGCATTTGGACATTCTGAGCGCTAAGAGGCCTATATTGGGAAAAATAATATCTTCAAATAAAAACTACACAGAAGCATTGTGTGAAACTTATTTCTGATATGTTCATTAAGCTAACAGAGTTAAACCATACTTTTGATTGCGCAGTTCTGAACACTCTTTCTGTAGAAAATGCAAGTGGACATTCGGAGCGCTAAGAGGGTAATAGTGGAAAAAGGAATATATTCAAATATAAACTACACAGTAGCATTCTGTGAAAATTCTTTCTGTTCTGTGCATTCAACTAACAGAGTTGAACCTTACTTTTGATTGAGCCGTTCTGAAACACTCTTTCTGTAGAAACTGCAATTGGACATGCTAAGCGCTAAGAGGCCTACATTGGGAAAAAGAATATCTTCAAATAAAAACTACACAGATGCATTCTGTGAAACTTATTTCTGATCTGTAAATTCAGTTAACAGAGATAAAACATATTTTTGATTGAGCAGTTATGAAACACTCTTTTTGTAGAAAATGCAAGTTGAGATTCGGAGCGCTAAGAGGGTAATAGTGGAAAAAGGAATGTCTTCAAATATAAACTACACAGAATCATTCGGTGAAACTTCTTTCTGATCTGTGCATTCAGCTAACAGAGTTAAACCATACTTTTGATTGAGCAGATCTGAACACTCTTTCTGTAGAAAATGCAACTGGACATTTGGAGCGCTAAGAGCGTAGTAGTGGAAAAAGGAATATATTCAAATATAAACTACACAGAAGCATTCTGTGAAACTTCTTTCTGATCTGAGCATTCAGCTAACAGAGTTAAACCATACTTTTGATTGAGCAGTTTTGAAACACTCTGTCTGTAGAAAATGCAACTGGACATTCGTAGTGCTAAGTGGGTAAGAGTGGAAAAAAGAATATGTTCAAATATAAACTACACAGAAGCATTGTATGAAACTTCTTTCTGTTCTGTGCATTCAACTAACAGAGTTGAACCTTACTTTTGATTGAGCGGTTCAGAAACACTCATTCTGTAGAAACTGCAATTGGACATTCTGAGCGCTAAGAGGCCTATATTGGGAAAAAGAATGTCTACAAATAAAAACTACACAGAAGAACTGTGTGAAACTTCTTTCTGTTCTGTTTGTTCAACTAAAAGAGTTGAACCTTAGTTTTGATTGAGCCGTTCTGAAACACTCTTTCTGTAGAAAATGCAAGTGGAGATTCGGAGCGCTAAGAGGGTAATAGTGGAAAAAGGAATGTCTCCAAATATAAACTACACAGAATCATTCTGTGAAACTTCTTTCTGATCTGTGCATTCAGCTAACAGAGTTAAACCATAGTTTTGATTGAGCAGATCAGAACACTCTTTCTGTAGAAAATGCAACTGGACATTTGGAGCGCTAAGAGAGTAGTAGTGGAAAAAGGAATATATTCAAATATAAACTACACAGAAGCATTCTGTGAAACTTCTTTCTGATCTGAGCATTCAGCTAACAGAGTTAAACCATACTTTTGATTGAGCAGTTTTGAAACAATCTGTCTGTAGAAAATGCAACTGGACATTCGTAGCGCTAAGTGGGTAATAGTGGAAAAAAGAATATGTTCAAATATAAACTACACAGAAGCATTGTATGAAACTTCTTTCTGTTCTGTGCATTCAACTACCAGAGTTGAACCTTACTTTTGATTGAGCCTTTCTGAAACACTCTTTCTGTAGAAACTGCAATTGGACATTCTGAGCGCTAAGAGGCCTATATTGGGAAAAATAATATCTTCAAATAAAAACTACACAGAAGCATTGTGTGAAACTTATTTCTGATATGTTCATTAAGCTAACAGAGTAAAACCATACTTTTCATTGCGCAGTTCTGAACACTCTTTCTGTAGAAAATGCAAGTGGACATTCGGAGCGCTAAGAGGGTAATAGTGGAAAAAGGAATATATTCAAATATAAACTACACAGTAGCATTCTGTGAAAATTCTTTCTGTTCTGTGCATTCAACTAACAGAGTTGAACCTTACTTTTGATTGAGCCGTTCTGAAACACTCTTTCTGTAGAAACTGCAATTGGACATGCTAAGCGCTAAGAGGCCTACATTGGGAAAAAGAATATCTTCAAATAAACACTACACAGATGCATTCTGTGAAACTTATTTCTGATCTGTAAATTCAGTTAACAGAGATAAAACATATTTTTGATTTAGCAGTTATGAAACACTCTTTTTGTAGAAAATGCAAGTGGAGATTCGGAGCGCTAAGAGGGTAATAGTGGAAAAAGGAATGTCTTCAAATATAAACTACACAGAATCATTCGGTGAAACTTCTTTCTAATCTGTGCATTCAGCTAACAGAGTTAAACCATACTTTTGATTGAGCAGATCTGAACACTCTTTCTGTAGAAAATGCAACTGGACATTTGGAGCGTTAAGAGCGTAGTAGTGGAAAAAGGAATATATTCAAATATAAACTACACAGAAGCATTCTGTGAAACTTCTTTCTGATCTGAGCATTCAGCTAACAGAGTTAAACCATACTTTTGATTGAGCAGTTTTGAAACACTCTGTCTGTAGAAAATGCAACTGGACATTCGTAGCGCTAAGTGGGTAATAGTGGAAAAAAGAATATGTTCAAATATAAACTACACAGAAGCATTGTATGAAACTTCTTTCTGTTCTGTTCATTCAACTAACAGAGTTGAAACTTACTTTTGATTGAGCCTTTCTGAAACACTCTTTGTGTAGAAACTGCAATTGGACATTCTGAGCGCTAAGAGGCCTATATTGGGAAAAAGAATGTCTACAAATAAAAACTACACAGAAGAATTGTGTGAAATTTCTTTCTGTTCTGTTTGTTCAACTAAAAGAGTTGAACCTTAGTTTTGATTGAGCCGTTCTGAAACACTCTTTCTGTAGAAAATGCAAGTGGAGATACGGAGCGCTAAGAGGGTAATAGTGGAAAAAGGAATGTCTCCAAATATAAACTACACAGAATCATTCTGTGAAACTTCTTTCTGATCTGTGCATTCAGCTAAGAGTGTTAAACCATACTTTTGATTGAGCAGATCTGGACACTCTTTCTGTAGAAAATGCAACTGGACATTTGGAGCGCTAAGAGAGTAGTAGTGGAAAAAGGAATATATTCAATTATAAACTACACAGATGCATTCTGTGAAACTTCTTTCTGATCTGAGCATTCAGCTAACAGAGTTAAACCATACTTTTGATTGAGCAGTTTTGAAACACTCTGTCTGTAGAAAATGCAAGTGGACATTCGGAGCGCTAAGAGGGTAATAGTGGAAAAAGTAATATATTCAAATATAAACTACACAGTAGCATTCTGTGAAAATACTTTCTGTTCTGTGCATTCAACTAACAGAGTTGAACCTTACTTTTGATTGAGCCGTTCTGAAACACTCTTTCTGTAGAAACTGCAATTGGACATGCTAAGCGCTAAGAGGCCTACATTGGGAAAAAGAATATCTTCAAATAAAAACTACACAGATGCATTCTGTGAAACTTATTTCTGATCTGTAAATTCAGTTAACAGAGATAAAACATATTTTTGATTGAGCAGTTATGAAACACTCTTTTTGTAGAAAATGCAAGTGGAGATTCGGAGCGCTAAGAGGGTAATAGTGGAAAAAGGAATGTCTTCAAATATAAACTACACAGAATCATTCTGTGAAACTTCTTTCTAATCTGTGCATTCAGCTAACAGAGTTAAACCATACTTTTGATTGAGCAGATCTGAACCCTCTTTCTGTAGAAAATGCAACTGGACATTTGGAGCGTTAAGAGCGTAGTAGTGGAAAAAGGAATATATTCAAATATAAACTACACAGAAGCATTCTGTGAAACTTCTTTCTGATCTGAGCATTCAGCTAACAGTGTTAAACCATACTTTTGATTGAGCAGTTTTGAAACACTCTGTCTGTAGAAAATGCAACTGGACATTCGTAGCGCTAAGTGGGTAATAGTGGAAAAAAGAATATGTTCAAATATAAACTACACAGAAGCATTGTATGAAACTTCTTTCTGTTCTGTGCATTCAACTAACAGAGTTGAACCTTACTTTTGATTGAGCCTTTCTGAAACACTCTTTGTGTAGAAACTGCAATTGGACATTCTGAGCGCTAAGAGGCCTATATTGGGAAAAAGAATGTCTACAAATAAAAACTACACAGAAGAATTGTGTGAAATTTCTTTCTGTTCTGTTTGTTCAACTAAAAGAGTTGAACCTTAGTTTTGATTGAGCCGTTCTGAATCACTCTTTCTGTAGAAAATGCAAGTGGAGATTCGGAGCGCTAAGAGGGTAATAGTGGAAAAAGGAATGTCTCCAAATATAAACTACACAGAATCATTCTGTGAAACTTCTTTCTGATCTGAACATTCAGCTAACAGAGTTAAACCATACTTTTGATTGAGCAGTTTTGAAAGACTCTGTCTGTAGAATATGCAACTGGACATTCGTAGCGCTAAGTGGGTTATAGTGGAAAAAAGAATATGTTCAAATATAAACAACACAGAAGCATTGTATGAAACAACTTTCTGTTCTGTGCATTCAACTAACAGAGTTGAACCTTACTTTTGATTGAGCCTTTCTGAAACACTCTTTCTGTAGAAACTGCAATTGGACATTCTGAGCGCTAGGAGGCCTATATTGGGAAAAATAATATCTTCAAATAAAAACTACACAGAAGCATTGTGTGAAACTTATTTCTGATATGTTCATTAAGCTAACAGAGTTAAACCATACTTTTGATTGCGCAGTTATGAACACTCTTTCTGTAGAAAATGCAAGTGGAGATTCGGAGCGCTAATAGGGTAATAGTGGAAAAAGGAATGTCTCCAAATATAAACTACACAGAATCATTCTGTGAAACTTCTTTCTGATCTGTGCATTCAGCTATCAGAGTTAAAACATACTTTTGATTGAGCAGATCTGAACACTCTTTCTGTAGAAAATGCAACTGGACATTTGGAGCGCTAAGAGAGTAGTAGTGGAAAAAGGAATATATTCAAATATAAACTACACAGAAGCATTCTGTGAAACTTCTTTCTGATCTGAGCATTCAGCTAACAGAGTTAAACCATACTTTTGATTGAGCAGTTTTGAAAAACTCTGTCTGTAGAAAATGAAACTGGACATTCGTAGCGCTAAGTGGGTAACAGTGGAAAAAAGAATATGTTCAAATATAAACTACACAGAAGCATTGTATGAAACTTCTTTCTGTTCTGTGCATTCAACTAACAGAGTTGAACCTTACTTTTGATTGATCCTTTCTGAAACACTCTTTCTGTAGAAAGTGCAATTGGACATTCTGAGCGCTAGGAGGCCTATATTGGGAAAAATAATACCTTCAAATAAAAACTACACAGAAGCATTTTGTGAAACTTATTTCTGATATGTTCATTAAGCTAACAGAGTTAAACCATACTTTTGATTGCGCAGTTCTGAACACTCTTTCTGTAGAAAATGCAAGTGGACATTCGGAGCGCTAAGAGGGTAATAGTGGAAAAAGGAATATATTCAAATATAAACTACACAGTAGCATTCTGTGAAAATTCTTTCTGTTCTGTGCATTCAACTATCAGAGTTGAACCTTACTTTTCATTGAGCCGTTCTGAAACACTCTTTCTGTAGAAACTGCAATTGGACATGCTAAGCGCTATGAGGCCTACATTGGGAAAAAGAATATCTTCAAATAAAAACTACACAGATGCATTCCGTGAAACTTATTTCTGATCTGTAAATTCAGTTAACAGAGATAAAACATATTTTTCATTGAGCAGTTATGAAACACTCTTTTTGTAGAAAATGCAAGTGGAGATTCGGAGCGCTAAGAGGGTAATAGTGGAAAAAGGAATGTCTTCAAATATAAACTACACAGAATCATTCGGTGAAACTTCTTTCTGATCTGTGCATTCAGCTAACAGAGTTAAACCATACTTTTGATTGAGCAGATCTGAACACTCTTTCTGTAGAAAATGCAACTGGACATTTGGAGCGCTAAGAGCGTAGTAGTGGAAAAAGGAATATATTCAAATATAAACTACACAGAAGCATTCTGTGAAACTTCTTTCTGATCTGAGCATTCAGCTAACAGAGTTAAACCATACTTTTGATTGAGCAGTTTTGAAACAGTCTGTCTGTAGAAAATGCAACTGGACATTCGTAGCACTAAGTGGGTAATAGTGGAAAAAAGAATATGTTCAAATATAAACTACACAGAATCATTGTATGAAACTTCTTTCTGTTCTGAGCATTCAACTTACAGAGTTGAACCTTACTTTTGATTGAGCCGTTCTGAAACACTCTTTCTTTAGAAACTGCAATTGGACATTCTGAGCGCTAAGAGGCCTATATTGGGAAAAAGAATGTCTACAAATAAAAACTACACCGAAGAATTGTGTGAAACTTCTTTCTGTTCTCTTTGTTCAACTAAAAGAATTGAACCTTAGTTTTGATTGAGCCGTTCTGAATCACTCTTTCTGTAGAAAATGCAAGTGGAGATTCGGAGCGCTAAGAGGGTAATAGTGGAAAAAGGAATGTCTCAAATATAAACTACACAGAATCATTCTGTGAAACTTCTTTCTGATCTGAACATTCAGCTAACAGAGTTAAACCATACTTTTGATTGAGCAGTTTTGAAAGACTCTGTCTGTAGAATATGCAACTGGACATTCGTAGCGCTAAGTGAGTTATAGTGGAAAAAAGAATATGTTCAAATATAAACAACACAGAAGCATTGTATGAAACTTCTTTCTGTTCTGTGCATTCAACTAACAGAGTTGAACCTTACTTTTGATTGAGCCTTTCTGAAACACTCTTTCTGTAGAAACTGCAATTGGACATTCTGAGCGCTAGGAGGCCTATATTGGGAAAAATAATATCTTCAAATAAAAACTACACAGAAGCATTGTGTGAAACTTATTTCTGATATGTTCATTAAGCTAACAGAGTTAAACCATACTGTTGATTGCGCAGTTATGAACACTCTTTCTGTAGAAAATGCAAGTGGAGATTCGGAGCGCTAATAGGGTAATAGTGGAAAAAGGAATGTCTCCAAATATAAACTACACAGAATCATTCTGTGAAACTTCTTTCTGATCTGTGCATTCAGCAATCAGAGTTAAAACATACTTTTGATTGAGCAGATCTGAACACTCTTTCTGTAGAAAATGCAACTGGACATTTGGAGCGCTAAGAGAGTAGTAGTGGAAAAAGGAATATATTCAAATATAAACTACACAGAAGCATTCTGTGAAACTTCTTTCTGATCTGAGCATTCAGCTAACAGAGTTAAACCATACTTTTGATTGAGCAGTTTTGAAAAACTCTGTCTGTAGAAAATGAAACTGGACATTCGTAGCGCTAAGTGGGTAAGAGTGGAAAAAAGAATATGTTCAAATATAAACTACACAGAAGCATTGTATGAAACTTCTTTCTGTTCTGTGCATTCAACTAACAGAGTTGAACCTTACTTTTGATTGATCCTTTCTGAAACACTCTTTCTGTAGAAAGTGCAATTGGACATTCTGAGCGCTAGGAGGCCTATATTGGGAAAAATAATACCTTCAAATAAAAACTACACAGAAGCATTTTGTGAAACTTATTTCTGATATGTTCATTAAGCTAACAGAGTTAAACCATACTTTTGATTGCGCAGTTCTGAACACTCTTTCTGTAGAAAATGCAAGTGGACATTCGGAGCGCTAAGAGGGTAATAGTGGAAAAAGGAATATATTCAAATATAAACTACACAGTAGCATTCTGTGAAAATACTTTCTGTTCTGTGCATTCAACTATCAGAGTTGAACCTTATTTTTCATTGAGCCGTTCTGAAACACTCTTTCTGTAGAAACTGCAATTGGACATGCTAAGCGCTATGAGGCCTACATTGGGAAAAAGAATATCTTCAAATAAAAACTACACAGATGCATTCCGTGAAACTTATTTCTGATCTGTAAATTCAGTTAACAGAGATAAAACATATTTTTCATTGAGCAGTTATGAAACACTCTTTTTGTAGAAAATGCAAGTGGAGATTCGGAGCGCTAAGAGGGTAATAGTGGAAAAAGGAATGTCTTCAAATATAAACTACACAGAATCATTCGGTGAAACTTCTTTCTGATCTGTGCATTCAGCTAACAGAGTTAAACCATACTTTTGATTGAGCAGATCTGAACACTCTTTCTGTAGAAAATGCAACTGGACATTTGGAGCGCTAAGAGCGTAGTAGTGGAAAAAGGAATATATTCAAATATAAACTACACAGAAGCATTCTGTGAAACTTCTTTCTGATCTGAGCATTCAGCTAACAGAGTTAAACCATACTTTTGATTGAGCAGTTTTGAAACACTCTGTCTGTAGAAAATGCAACTGGACATTCGTAGCACTAAGTGGGTAATAGTGGAAAAAAGAATATGTTCAAATATAAACTACACAGAATCATTGTATGAAACTTCTTTCTGTTCTGAGCATTCAAATTACAGAGTTGAACCTTACTTTTGATTGAGCCGTTCTGAAACACTCTTTCTTTAGAAACTGCAATTGGACATTCTGAGCGCTAAGAGGCCTATATTGCGAAAAAGAATATCTACAAATAAAAACTACACAGAAGAATTGTGTGAAACTACTTTCAGTTCTGTTTGTTCAACTAAAAGAGTTGAACCTTAGTTTTGATTGAGCCGTTCTGAAACACTCTTTCTGTAGAAAATGCAAGTGGAGATTCGGATCGCTAAGAGGGTAATAGTGGAAAAAGGAATGTCTCCAAATATAAACTACACAGAATCATTCTGTGAAACTTCTTTCTGATCTGTGCATTCAGCTAAAAGAGTTAAACCATACTTTTGATTGAGGAGATCTGAACACTCTTTCTGTAGAAAATGCAACTGGACATTTGGAGCGCTAAGAGAGTAGTAGTGGAAAAAGGAATATATTCAAATATAAACTACACAGAAGCATTGTATGAAACTTCTTTCTGTTCTGTGCATTCAACTAACAGAGTTGAACCTTACTTTTGATTGAGCCTTTCTGAAACACTCTTTCTGTAGAAACTGCAATTGGACATTCTGAGCGCTAGGAGGCCTATATTGGGAAAAATAATATCATCAAATGAAAACTACACAGAAGCATTGTGTGAAACTTATTTCTGATATGTTCATTAAGCTAACAGAGTTAAACCATACTTTTGATTGCGCAGTTCTGAACACTCTTTCTGTAGAAAATGCAAGTGGCATTCGGAGCGCTAAGAGGGTAATAGTGGAAAAAGGAATATATTCAAATACAAACTACACAGTAGCATTCTGTGAAAATTCTTTCTGTTCTGTGCATTCAACTAACAGAGTTGAACCTTACTTTTGATTGAGCCGTACTGAAACACTCTTTCTGTAGAAACTGCAATTGGACATGCTAAGCGCTAAGAGACCTACATTGGGAAAAAGAATATCTTCAAATAAAAACTACACAGATGCATTCTGTGAAACTTATTTCTGATCTGTAAATTCAGTTAACAGAGATAAAACATATTTTTGATTGAGCAGTTATGAAACACTCTTTTTGTAGAAAATGCAAGTGGAGATTCGGAGCGCTAAGAGGGTAATAGTGGAAAAAGGAATGTCTTCAAATATAAACTACACAGAATCATTCGGTGAAACTTCTTTCTGATCTGTGCATTCAGCTAACTGAGTTAAACCATACTTTTGATTGAGCAGATCTGAACACTCTTTCTGTAGAAAATGCAACTGGACATTTGGAGCGCTAAGAGCGTAGTAGTGGAAAAAGGAATATATTCAAATATAAACTACACAGTAGCATTCTGTGAAAATACTTTCTGTTCTGTGCATTCAACTATCAGAGTTGAACCTTATTTTTCATTGAGCCGTTCTGAAACACTCTTTCTGTAGAAACTGCAATTGGACATGCTAAGCGCTATGAGGCCTACATTGGGAAAAAGAATATCTTCAAATAAAAACTACACAGATGCATTCCGTGAAACTTATTTCTGATCTGTAAATTCAGTTAACAGAGATAAAACATATTTTTCATTGAGCAGTTATGAAACACTCTTTTTGTAGAAAATGCAAGTGGAGATTCGGAGCGCTAAGAGGGTAATAGTGAAAAAAGGAATGTCTTCAAATATAAACTACACAGAATCATTCGGTGAAACTTCTTTCTGATCTGTGCATTCAGCTAACAGAGTTAAACCATACTTTTGATTGAGCAGATCTGAACACTCTTTCTGTAGAAAATGCAACTGGACATTTGGAGCGCTAAGAGCGTAGTAGTGGAAAAAGGAATATATTCAAATATAAACTACACAGAAGCATTCTGTGAAACTTCTTTCTGATCTGAGCATTCAGCTAACAGAGTTAAACCATACTTTTGATTGAGCAGTTTTGAAACACTCTGTCTGTAGAAAATGCAACTGGACATTCGTAGCACTAAGTGGGTAATAGTGGAAAAAAGAATATGTTCAAATATAAACTACACAGAATCATTGTATGAAACTTCTTTCTGTTCTGAGCATTCAAATTACAGAGTTGAACCTTACTTTTGATTGAGCCGTTCTGAAACACTCTTTCTTTAGAAACTGCAATTGGACATTCTGAGCGCTAAGAGGCCTATATTGCGAAAAAGAATATCTACAAATAAAAACTACACAGAAGAATTGTGTGAAACTACTTTCAGTTCTGTTTGTTCAACTAAAAGAGTTGAACCTTAGTTTTGATTGAGCCGTTCTGAAACACTCTTTCTGTAGAAAATGCAAGTGGAGATTCGGATCGCTAAGAGGGTAATAGTGGAAAAAGGAATGTCTCCAAATATAAACTACACAGAATCATTCTGTGAAACTTCTTTCTGATCTGTGCATTCAGCTAAAAGAGTTAAACCATACTTTTGATTGAGGAGATCTGAACACTCTTTCTGTAGAAAATGCAACTGGACATTTGGAGCGCTAAGAGAGTAGTAGTGGAAAAAGGAATATATTCAAATATAAACTACACAGAAGCATTGTATGAAACTTCTTTCTGTTCTGTGCATTCAACTAACAGAGTTGAACCTTACTTTTGATTGAGCCTTTCTGAAACACTCTTTCTGTAGAAACTGCAATTGGACATTCTGAGCGCTAGGAGGCCTATATTGGGAAAAATAATATCATCAAATGAAAACTACACAGAAGCATTGTGTGAAACTTATTTCTGATATGTTCATTAAGCTAACAGAGTTAAACCATACTTTTGATTGCGCAGTTCTGAACACTCTTTCTGTAGAAAATGCAAGTGGCATTCGGAGCGCTAAGAGGGTAATAGTGGAAAAAGGAATATATTCAAATACAAACTACACAGTAGCATTCTGTGAAAATTCTTTCTGTTCTGTGCATTCAACTAACAGAGTTGAACCTTACTTTTGATTGAGCCGTACTGAAACACTCTTTCTGTAGAAACTGCAATTGGACATGCTAAGCGCTAAGAGACCTACATTGGGAAAAAGAATATCTTCAAATAAAAACTACACAGATGCATTCTGTGAAACTTATTTCTGATCTGTAAATTCAGTTAACAGAGATAAAACATATTTTTGATTGAGCAGTTATGAAACACTCTTTTTGTAGAAAATGCAAGTGGAGATTCGGAGCGCTAAGAGGGTAATAGTGGAAAAAGGAATGTCTTCAAATATAAACTACACAGAATCATTCGGTGAAACTTCTTTCTGATCTGTGCATTCAGCTAACTGAGTTAAACCATACTTTTGATTGAGCAGATCTGAACACTCTTTCTGTAGAAAATGCAACTGGACATTTGGAGCGCTAAGAGCGTAGTAGTGGAAAAAGGAATATATTCAAATATAAACTACACAGAAGCATTCTGTGAAACTTCTTTCTGATCTGAGCATTCAGCTAACAGAGTTAAACCATACTTTTGATTGAGCAGTTTTGAAACACTCTGTCTGTAGTAAATGCAACTGGACATTCGTAGCGCTAAGTGGGTAATAGTGGAAAAAAGAATATGTTCAAATATAAACTACACAGAAGCATTGTATGAAACTTCTTTCTGTTCTGTGCATTCAACTAACAGAGTTGAACCTTACTTTTGATTGAGCCGTTCTGAAACACTCTTTGTGTAGAAACTGCAATTGGACATTCTGAGCGCTAAGAGGCCTATATTGGGTAAAAGAATGTCTACAAATAAAAACTACACAGAAGAATTGTGTGAAACTTCTTTCTGTTCTGTTTGTTCAACTAAAAGAGTTGAACCATAGTTTTGATTGAGCCGTTCTGAAACACTCTTTCTGTAGAAAATGCAAGTGGAGATTCGGAGCGCTAAGAGGGTAATAGTGGAAAAATGAATGTCTCCAAATATAAACTACACAGAATCATTCTGTGAAACATCTTTCTGATCTGAACATTCAGCTAACAGAGTTAAACCATACTTTTGATTGAGCAGTTTTGAAACACTCTGTCTGTAGAAAATGCAACTGGACATTCGTAGCGCTAAGTGGGTAATAGTGGAAAAAAGAATATGTTCAAATATAAACTACACAGAAGCATTGTATGAAACTTCTTTCTGTTCTGTGCATTCAACTAACAGAATTGAACCTTACTTTTGATTGAGCCTTTCTGAAACACTCTTTCTGTAGAAACTGCAATTGGACATTCTGAGCGCTAGGAGGCCTATATTGGGAAAAATAATATCTTCAAATAAAAACTACACAGAAGCATTGTGTGAAACTTATTTCTGATATGTTCATTAAGCTAACAGAGTTAAACCATACTTTTGATTGCGCAGTTCTGAACACTCTTTCTGTAGAAAATGCAAGTGGCATTCAGAGCGCTAAGAGGGTAATAGTGGAAAAAGGAATATATTCAAATATAAACTACACAGTAGCATTCTGTGAAAATTCTTTCTGTTCTGTGCATTCAACTAACAGAGTTGAACCTTACTTTTGATTGAGCCGTTCTGAAACACTCTTTCTGTAGAAACTGCAATTGGACATGCTAAGCGCTAAGAGGCCTACATTGGGAAAAAGAATATCTTCAAATAAAAACTACACAGATGCATTCCGTGAAACTTATTTCTGATCTGTAAATTCAGTTAACAGAGATAAAACATATTTTTGATTGAGCAGTTATGAAACACTCTTTTTGTAGAAAATGCAAGTGGAGATTCGGAGCGCTAAGAGGGTAATAGTGGAAAAAGGAATGTCTTCAAATATAAACTACACAGAATCATTCGGTGAAACTTCTTCTGATCTGTGCATTCAGCTAACAGAGTTAAACCATACTTTTGATATAGCAGATCTGAACACTCTTTCTGTAGAAAATGCAACTGGACCTTTGGAGCGCTAAGAGCGTAGTAGTGGAAAAAGGAATATATTCAAATATAAACTACACAGAAGCATTCTGTGAAACTTCTTTCTGATCTGAGCATTCAGCTAACAGAGTTAAACCATACTTTTGATTGAGCAGTTTTGAAACACTCTGTCTGTAGAAAATGCAACTGGACATTCGTAGCGCTAAGTGGGTAATAGTGGAAAACAGAATATGTTCAAATATAAACTACACAGAAGCATTGTATGAAACTTGTTTCTGTTCTGTGCATTCAACTAACAGAGTTGAACCTTACTTTTGATTGAGCCGTTCTGAAACACTCTTTCTGTAGAAACTGCAATTGGACATTCTGAGTGCTAAGAGGCCTATATTGGGAAAAAGAATGTCTACAAATAAAAACTACACAGAAGAATTGTGTGAAACTTCTTTCTGTTCTGTTTGTTCAACTAAAAGAGTTGAACCTTAGTTTTGATTGAGCCGTTCTGAAACACTCTTTCTGTAGAAAATGCAAGTGGAGATTCGGGGCGCTAAGAGGGTAATAGTGGAAAAAGGAATGTCTCCAAATATAAACTACACAGAATCATTCTGTGAAACTTCTTTCTGATCTGTGCATTCAGCTAACAGAGTTAAACCATAGTTTTGATTGAGCAGATCTGAACACTCTTTCTGTAGAAAATGCAACTGGACATTTGGAGCGCTAAGAGAGTAGTAGTGGAAAAAGGAATATATTCAAATATAAACTACACAGAAGCATTCTGTGAAACTTCTTTCTGATCTGAGCATTCACCTAACAGAGTTAAACCATACTTTTGATTGAGCAGTTTTGAAACACTCTGTCTGTAGAAAATGCAACTGGACATTCGTAGCGCTAAGTGGGTAATAGTGGAAAAAAGAATATGTTCAAATATAAACTACACAGAAGCATTGTATGAAACTTTTTCTGTTCTGTGCATTCAACTAACAGAGTTGAACCTTACTTTTGATTGAGCCTTTCTGAAACACTCTTTCTGTAGAAACTGCAATTGGACATTCTGAGCGCTAAGAGGCCTATATTGGGAAAAATAATATCTTCAAATTAAAACTACACAGAAGCATTGTGTGAAACTTATTTCTGATCTGTAAATTCAGTTAACAGAGATAAAACATATTTTTGATTGAGCAGATATGAAACACTCTTTCTGTAGAAAATGCAAGTGGAGATTCGGAGCGCTAAGAGGATAATAGTGGAAAAAGGAATGTCTCCAAATATAAACTACACAGAATCATTCTGTGAAACTTCTTTCTGGTCTGTGCATTCAGCTAACAGAGTTAAACCATACTTTTGATTCAGCAGATCTGAACACTCTTTCTGTAGAAAATGCAACTGGACATTTGGAGCGCTAAGAGAGTAGTAGTGGAAAAAGGAATATATTCAAATATAAACTACACAGAAGCATTCTGTGAAACTTCTTTCTGATCTGAGCATTCAGCTAACAGAGTTAAACCATACTTTTGATTGAGCAGTTTTGAAACACTCTGTCTGTAGAAAATGCAACTGGACATTCGTAGCGCTAAGTGGGTAATAGTGAAAAAAAGAATATGTTCAAATATAAACTACACAGAAGCATTGTATGAAACTTCTTTCTGTTCTGTGCATTCAACTAACAGGGTTGAACCTTACTTTTGATTGAGCCTTTCTGAAACACTCTTTCTGTAGAAACTGCAATTGGACATTCTGAGCGCTAAGAGGCCTCTATTGGGAAAAATAATATCTTCAAATAAAAACTACACAGAAGAATTGTGTGAAACTTATTTCTGATATGTTCATTAAGCTAACAGAGTTAAACCATACTTTTGATTGCGCAGTTCTGAACACTCTTTCTGTAGAAAATGCAAGTGGACATTCGGAGCGCTAAGAGGGTAATAGTGGAAAAAGGAATATATTCAAATATAAACTACACAGTAGCATTCTGTGAAAATTCTTTCTGTTCTGTGCATTCAACTAACAGGGTTGAACCTTACTTTTGATTGAGCCGTTCTGAAACACTCTTTCTGTAGAAACTGCAATTGGATATGCTAAGCGCTAAGAGGCCTACATTGGGAAAAAGAATATCTTCAAATAAAAACTACACAGATGCATTCTGTGAAACTTATTTCTGATCTGTAAATTCAGTTAACAGAGATAAAACATATTTTTGATTGAGCAGTTATGAAACACTCTTTTTGTAGAAAATGCAAGTGGAGATTCGGAGCGCTAAGAGGGTAATAGTGGAAAAAGGAATGTCTTCAAATATAAACTACACAGAATCATTCGGTGAAACTTCTTTCTGATCTGTGCATTCAGCTAACAGAGTTAAACCATACTTTGATTGAGCAGATCTGAACACTCTTTCTGTAGAAAATGCAACTGGACATTTGGAGCGCTAAGAGCGTAGTAGTGGAAAAAGGAATATATTCAAATATAAACTACACAGAAGCATTCTGTGAAACTTCTTTCTGATCTGAGCATTCAGCTAACAGAGTTAAACCATACTTTTGATTGAGCAGTTTTGAAACCTCTGTCTGTAGAAAATGCAACTGGACATTCGTAGCGCTAAGTGGGTAATAGTGGAAAAAAGAATATGTTCAAATATAAACTACACAGAATCATTGTATGAAACTTCTTTCTGTTCTGTGCATTCAACTAACAGAGTTGAACCTTACTTTTGATTGAGCCGTTCTGAAACACTCTTTCTGTAGAAACTGCAATTGGACATTCTGAGCGCTAAGAGGCCTATATTGGGAAAAAGAATGTCTACAAATAAAAACTACACAGAAGAATTGTGTGAAACTTCTTTCTCTTCTGTTTGTTCAACTAAAAGAGTTGAACCTTAGTTTTGATTGAGCCTTTCTGAAACACTCTTTGTGTAGAAACTGCAATTGGACATTCTGAGCGCTAAGAGGCCTCTATTGGGAAAAATAATATCTTCAAATAAAAACTACACAGAAGCATTGTGTGAAACTTATTTCTGATATGTTCATTAAGCTAACAGAGTTAAACCATACTTTTGATTGCGCAGTTCTGAACACTCTTTCTGTAGAAAATGCAAGTGGACATTCGGAGCGCTAAGAGGGTAATAGTGGAAAAAGGAATATATTCAAATATAAACTACACAGTAGCATTCTCTGAAAATTCTTTCTGTTCTGTGCATTCAACTAACAGAGTTGAACCTTACTTTTCATTGAGTCGTTCTGAAACACTCTTTCTGTAGAAACTGCAATTGGACATGCTAAGCGCTAAGAGGCCTACATTGGGAAAAAACATATCTTCAAATAAAAACTACACAGATGCATTCTGTGAAACATATTTCTGATCTGTAAATTCAGTTATCAGAGATAAAACATATTTTTGATTGAGCAGTTATGAAACACTCTTTTTGTAGAAAATGCAAGTGGAGATTCGGAGCGCTAAGAGGGTAATAGTGGAAAAAGGAATGTCTTCAAATATAAACTACACAGAATCATTCGGTGAAACATCTTTCTGATCTGTGCATTCAGCTAACAGAGTTAAACCATACTTTGATTGAGCAGATCTGAACACTCTTTCTGTAGAAAATGCAACTGGACATTTGGAGCGCTAAGAGCGTAGTAGTGGAAAAAGGAATATATTCAAATATAAACTACACAGAAGCATTCTGTGAAACTTCTTTCTGATCTGAGCATTCAGCTAACAGAGTTAAACCATACTTTTGATTGAGCAGTTTTGAAACACTCTGTCTGTAGAAAATGCAACTGGACATTCGTAGCGCTAAGTGGGTAATAGTGGAAAAAAGAATATGTTCAAATATAAACTACACAGAAGCATTGTATGAAACTTCTTTCTGTTCTGTGCATTCAACTAACAGAGTTGAACCTTACTTTTGATTGAGCCGTTCTGAAACACTCTTTCTGTAGAAACTGCAATTGGACATTCTGAGCGCTAAGAGGCCTATATTGGGAAAAAGAATGTCTACAAATAAAAACTACACAGAAGAATTGTGTGAAACTTCTTTCTGTTCTGTTTGTTCAACTAAAAGAGTTGAACCTTAGTTTTGATTGAGCCGTTCTGAAACACACTTTCTGTAGAAAATGCAAGTGGAGATTCGGAGCGCTAAGAGGGTATTAGTGGAAAAAGGAATGTCTCCAAATATAAACTACACAGAATCATTCTGTGAAACTTCTTTCTGATCTGTGCATTCAGCTATCAGAGTTAAAACATACTTTTGATTGAGCAGATCTGAACACTCTTTCTGTAGAAAATGCAACTGGACATTTGGAGCGCTAAGAGAGTAGTAGTGGAAAAAGGAATATATTCAAATATAAACTACACAGAAGCATTCTGTGAAACTTCTTTCTGATCTGAGCATTCAGCTAACAGAGTTAAACCATACTTTTGATTGAGCAGTTTTGAAACACTCTGTCTGTAGAAAATGCAACTGGACATTCGTAGCGCTAAGTGGGTAATAGTGGAAAAAAGAATATGTTCAAATATAAACTACACAGAAGCATTGTATGAAACTTCTTTCTGTTCTGTGCATTCAACTAACAGAGTTGAACCTTACTTTTGATTGAGCCTTTCTGAAACACTCTTTCTGTAGAAACTGCAATTGGACGTTCTGAGCGCTAAGAGGCCTATATTGGGAAAAATAATATCTTCAAATAAAAACTACACAGAAGCATTGTGTGAAACTTATTTCTGATATGTTCATTAAGCTAACAGAGTTAAACCATACTTTTGATTGCGCAGTTCTGAACACTCTTTCTGTAGAAAATGCAAGTGGACATTCGGAGCGCTAAGAGGGTAATAGTGGAAAAAGGAATATATTCAAATATAAACTACACAGTAGCATTCTGTGAAAATTCTTTCTGTTCTGTGCATTCAACTAACAGGGTTGAACCTTACTTTTGATTGAGCCGTTCTGAAACACTCTTTCTGTAGAAACTGCAATTGGATATGCTAAGCGCTAAGAGGCCTACATTGGGAAAAAGAATATCTTCAAATAAAAACTACACAGATGCATTCTGTGAAACTTATTTCTGATCTGTAAATTCAGTTAACAGAGATAAAACATATTTTTGATTGAGCAGTTATGAAACACTCTTTTTGTAGAAAATGCAAGTGGAGATTCGGAGCGCTAAGAGGGTAATAGTGGAAAAAGGAATGTCTTCAAATATAAACTACACAGAATCATTCGGTGAAACTTCTTTCTGATCTGTGCATTCAGCTAACAGAGTTAAACCATACTTTGATTGAGCAGATCTGAACACACTTTCTGTAGAAAATGCAACTGGACATTTGGAGCGCTAAGAGCGTAGTAGTGGAAAAAGGAATATATTCAAATATAAACTACACAGAAGCATTCTGTGAAACTTCTTTCTGATCTGAGCATTCAGCTAACAGAGTTAAACCATACTTTTGATTGAGCTGTTTTGAAACCTCTGTCTGTAGAAAATGCAACTGGACATTCGTAGCGCTAAGTGGGTAATAGTGGAAAAAAGAATATGTTCAAATATAAACTACACAGAATCATTGTATGAAACTTCTTTCTGTTCTGTGCATTCAACTAACAGAGTTGAACCTTACTTTTGATTGAGCCGTTCTGAAACACTCTTTCTGTAGAAACTGCAATTGGACATTCTGAGCGCTAAGAGGCCTATATTGGGAAAAAGAATGTCTACAAATAAAAACTACACAGAAGAATTGTGTGAAACTTCTTTCTCTTCTGTTTGTTCAACTAAAAGAGTTGAACCTTAGTTTTGATTGAGCCGTTCTGAAACACTCTTTCTGTAGAAAATGCAAGTGGAGATTCGGAGCGCTAAGAGGGTAATAGTGGAAAAAGGAATGTCTCCAAATATAAACAACACAGAATCATTCTGTGAAACTTCTTTCTGATCTGTGCATTCAGCTAACAGAGTTAAACCATAGTTTTGATTGAGCAGATCTGAACACTCTTTCTGTAGAAAATGCAACTGGACATTTGGAGCGCTAAGAGAGTAGTAGTGGAAAAAGGAATATATTCAAATATAAACTACACAGAAGCATTCTGTGAAACTTCTTTCTGATCTGAGCATTCTGCTAACAGAGTTAAACCATACTTTTGATTGAGCAGTTTTGAAACACTCTGTCTGTAGAAAATGCAACTGGACATTCGTAGCGCTAAGTGGGTAATAGTGGAAAAAAGAATATGTTCAAATATAAACTACACAGAAGCATTGTACGAAACTTCTTTCTGTTCTGTGCATTCAACTAACAGAGTTGAACCTTACTTTTGATTGAGCCTTTCTGAAACACTCTTTGTGTAGAAACTGCAATTGGACATTCTGAGCGCTAAGAGGCCTCTATTGGGAAAAATAATATCTTCAAATAAAAACTACACAGAAGCATTGTGTGAAACTTATTTCTGATATGTTCATTAAGCTAACAGAGTTAAACCATACTTTTGATTGCGCAGTTCTGAACACTCTTTCTGTAGAAAATGCAAGTGGACATTCGGAGCGCTAAGAGGGTAATAGTGGAAAAAGGAATATATTCAAATATAAACTACACAGTAGCATTCTCTGAAAATTCTTTCTGTTCTGTGCATTCAACTAACAGAGTTGAACCTTACTTTTCATTGAGCCGTTCTGAAACACTCTTTCTGTAGAAACTGCAATTGGACATGCTAAGCGCTAAGAGGCCTACATTGGGAAAAAACATATCTTCAAATAAAAACTACACAGATGCATTCTGTGAAACATATTTCTGATCTGTAAATTCAGTTATCAGAGATAAAACATATTTTTGATTGAGCAGTTATGAAACACTCTTTTTGTAGAAAATGCAAGTGGAGATTCGGAGCGCTAAGAGGGTAATAGTGGAAAAAGGAATGTCTTCAAATATAAACTACACAGAATCATTCGGTGAAACATCTTTCTGATCTGTGCATTCAGCTAACAGAGTTAAACCATACTTTGATTGAGCAGATCTGAACACTCTTTCTGTAGAAAATGCAACTGGACATTTGGAGCGCTAAGAGCGTAGTAGTGGAAAAAGGAATATATTCAAATATAAACTACACAGAAGCATTCTGTGAAACTTCTTTCTGATCTGAGCATTCAGCTAACAGAGTTAAACCATACTTTTGATTGAGCAGTTTTGAAACACTCTGTCTGTAGAAAATGCAACTGGACATTCGTAGCGCTAAGTGGGTAATAGTGGAAAAAAGAATATGTTCAAATATAAACTACACAGAAGCATTGTATGAAACTTCTTTCTGTTCTGTGCATTCAACTAACAGAGTTGAACCTTACTTTTGATTGAGCCGTTCTGAAACACTCTTTCTGTAGAAACTGCAATTGGACATTCTGAGCGCTAAGAGGCCTATATTGGGAAAAAGAATGTCTACAAATAAAAACTACACAGAAGAATTGTGTGAAACTTCTTTCTGTTCTGTTTGTTCAACTAAAAGAGTTGAACCTTAGTTTTGATTGAGCCGTTCTGAAACACACTTTCTGTAGAAAATGCAAGTGGAGATTCGGAGCGCTAAGAGGGTATTAGTGGAAAAAGGAATGTCTCCAAATATAAACTACACAGAATCATTCTGTGAAACTTCTTTCTGATCTGTGCATTCAGCTATCAGAGTTAAAACATACTTTTGATTGAGCAGATCTGAACACTCTTTCTGTAGAAAATGCAACTGGACATTTGGAGCGCTAAGAGAGTAGTAGTGGAAAAAGGAATATATTCAAATATAAACTACACAGAAGCATTCTGTGAAACTTCTTTCTGATCTGAGCATTCAGCTAACAGAGTTAAACCATACTTTTGATTGAGCAGTTTTGAAACACTCTGTCTGTAGAAAATGCAACTGGACATTCGTAGCGCTAAGTGGGTAATAGTGGAAAAAAGAATATGTTCAAATATAAACTACACAGAAGCATTGTATGAAACTTCTTTCTGTTCTGTGCATTCAACTAACAGAGTTGAACCTTACTTTTGATTGAGCCTTTCTGAAACACTCTTTCTGTAGAAACTGCAATTGGACGTTCTGAGCGCTAAGAGGCCTATATTGGGAAAAATAATATCTTCAAATAAAAACTACACAGAAGCATTGTGTGAAACTTATTTCTGATATGTTCATTAAGCTAACAGAGTTAAACCATACTTTTGATTGCGCAGTTCTGAACACTCTTTCTGTAGAAAATGCAAGTGGACATTCGGAGCGCTAAGAGGGTAATAGTGGAAAAAGGAATATATTCAAATATAAACTACACAGTAGCATTCTGTGAAAATTCTTTCTGTTCTGTGCATTCAACTAACAGAGTTGAACCTTACTTTTGATTGAGCCGTTCTGAAACACTCTTTCTGTAGAAACTGCAATTGGACATGTTAAGCTCTAAGAGGCCTACATTGGGAAAAAGAATATCTACAAATAAAAACTACACAGATGCATTCTGTGAAACTTATTTCTGATCTGTAAATTCAGTTAACAGAGATAAAACATATTTTTGATTGAGCAGTTTTGAAACCCTCTTTTTGTAGAAAATGCAAGTGGAGATTCGGAGCGCTAAGAGGGTAATAGTGGAAAAAGGAATGTCTTCAAATATAAACTACACAGAATCATTCGGTGAAACTTCTTTCTGATCTGTGCATTCAGCTAACAGAGTTAAACCATACTTTTGATTGAGCAGATCTGAACACTCTTTCTGTAGAAAATGCAACTGGACATTTGGAGCGCTAAGAGCGTAGTAGTGGAAAAATGAATATATTCAAATATAAACTACACAGAAGCATTCTGTGAAACTTCTTTCTGATCTGAGCATTCAGCTAACAGAGTTAAACCATACTTTTGATTGAGCAGTTTTGAAACACTCTGTCTGTAGAAAATGCAACTGGACATTCGTAGCGCTAAGTGGGTAATAGTGGAAAAAAAATATGTTCAAATATAAACTACACAGAAGCATTGTATGAAACTTCTTTCTGTTCTGTGCATTCAACTAACAGTGTTGAACCTTACTTTTGATTGAGCCGTTCTGAAACACTCTTTCTGTAGAAACTGCAATTGGACATTCTGAGCGCTAAGAGGCCTATATTGGGAAATAGAATGTCTACAAATAAAAACTACACAGAAGAATTGTGTGAAACTTCTTTCTGTTCTGTTTGTTCAACTAAAAGAGTTGAACCTTAGTTTTGATTGAGCCGTTCTGAAACACACTTTCTGTAGAAAATGCAAGTGGAGATTCGGAGCGCTAAGAGGGTAATAGTGGAAAAAGGAATGTCTCCAAATATAAACTACACAGAATCATTCTGTGAAACTTCTTTCTGATCTGTGCATTCAGCTCACAGAGTTAAACCATACTTTTGATTGAGCAGATCTGAACACTCTTTCTGTAGAAAATGCAACTGGACATTTGGAGCGCTAAGAGAGTAGTAGTGGAAAAAGGAATATATTCAAATATAAACTACACAGAAGCATTCTGTGAAACTTCTTTCTGATCTGAGCATTCAGCTAACAGAGTTAAACCATACTTTTGATTGAGCAGTTTTGAAACACTCTGTCTGTAGAAAATGCAACTGGACATTCGTAGCGCTAAGAGGGTAATAGTGGAAAAAAGAATATGTTCAAATATAAACTACACAGAAGCATTGTATGAAACTTCTTTCTGTTCTGTGCATTCAACTAACAGAGTTGAACCTTACTTTTGATTGAGCCTTTCTGAAACACTCCTTCTGTAGAAACTGCAATTGGACATTCTGAGCGCTAAGAGGCCTATATTGGGAAAAATAATATCTTCAAATAAAAACTACACAGAAGCAT
The DNA here is from genome assembly GCF_028878055.3 of Symphalangus syndactylus. NCBI lineage: Eukaryota > Metazoa > Chordata > Mammalia > Primates > Hylobatidae > Symphalangus > Symphalangus syndactylus. The sequence goes on along the minus strand of NC_072445.2, from coordinate 2,928,070 downwards.
TGTGTGAAACTTATTTCTGATATGTTCATTAAGCTAACAGAGTTAAACCATACTTTGGATTGCGCAGTTCTGAACACTCTTTCTGTAGAAAATGCAAGTGGACATTCGGAGTGCTAAGAGGGTAATAGTGGAAAAAGGAATATATTCAAATATAAACTACACAGTAGCATTCTGTGAACATTCTTCCTGTTTTGTGTATTCAACTAACAGAGTTGAACCTTACTTTTGATTGAGCCGTTCTGAAACACTCGTTCTGTAGAAACTGCAATTGGACATGCTAAGCGCTAAGAGGCCTACATTGGGAAAAAGAATATCTTCAAATAAAAACTACACAGATGCATTCTGTGAAACTTATTTCTGATCTGTAAATTCAGTTAACAGAGATAAAACATATTTTTGATTGAGCAGTTATGAAACACTCTTTTTGTAGAAAATGCAAGTGGAGATTCGGAGCGCTAAGAGGGTAATAGTGGAAAAAGGAATGTCTTCAAATATAAACTACACAGAACCATTCGGTGAAACTTCTTTCTGATCTGTGCATTCAGCTAACAGAGTTAAACCATACTTTTGATTGAGCAGATCTGAACACTCTTTCTGTAGAAAATGCAACTGGACATTTGGAGCGCTAAGAGCGTAGTAGTGGAAAAAGGAATATATTCAAATATAAACTACACAGAAGCATTCTGTGAAACTTTTTTCTGATCTGAGCATTCAGCTAACAGAGTTAAACCATACTTTTGATTGAGCAGTTTTGAAACCTCTGTCTGTAGAAAATGCAACTGGACATTCGTAGCGCTAAGTGGGTAATAGTGGAAAAAAGGATATGTTCAAATATAAACTACACAGAATCATTGTATGAAACTTCTTTCTGTTCTGTGCATTCAACTAACAGAGTTGAACCTTACTTTTGATTGAGCCGTTCTGAAACACTCTTTCTGTAGAAACTGCAATTGGACATTCTGAGCGCTAAGAGGCCTATATTGGGAAAAAGAATGTCTACAAATAAAAACTACACAGAAGAATTGTGTGAAAGTTCTTTCTCTTCTGTTTGTTCAACTAAAAGAGTTGAACCTTAGTTTTGATTGAGCCGTTCTGAAACACTCTTTCTGTAGAAAATGCAAGTGGAGATTCGGAGCGCTAAGAGGGTAATAGTGGAAAAAGGAATGTCTCCAAATATAAACTACACAGAATCATTCTGTGAAACTTCTTTCTGATCTGTGCATTCAGCTAACAGAGTTAAACCATAGTTTTGATTGAGCAGATCAGAACACTCTTTCTGTAGAAAATGCAACTGGACATTTGGAGCGCTAAGAGAGTAGTAGTGGAAAAAGGAATATATTCAAATATAAACTACACAGAAGCATTCTGTGAAACTTCTTTCTGATCTGAGCATTCTGCTAACAGAGTTAAACCATACTTTTGATTGAGCAGTTTTGAAACACTCTGTCTGTAGAAAATGCAACTGGACATTCGTAGCGCTAAGTGGGTAATAGTGGAAAAAAGAATATGTTCAAATATAAACTACACAGAAGCATTGTACGAAACTACTTTCTGTTCTGTGCATTCAACTAACAGAGTTGAACCTTACTTTTGATTGAGCCTTTCTGAAACACTCTTTGTGTAGAAACTGCAATTGGACATTCTGAGCGCTAAGAGGCCTCTATTGGGAAAAATAATATCTTCAAATAAAAACTACACAGAAGCATTGTGTGAAACTTATTTCTGATATGTTCATTAAGCTAACAGAGTTAAACCATACTTTTGATTGCGCAGTTCTGAACACTCTTTCTGTAGAAAATGCAAGTGGACATTCGGAGCGCTAAGAGGGTAATAGTGGAAAAAGGAATATATTCAAATATAAACTACACAGTAGCATTCTCTGAAAATTCTTTCTGTTCTGTGCATTCAACTAACAGAGTTGAACCTTACTTTTCATTGAGCCGTTCTGAAACACTCTTTCTGTAGAAACTGCAATTGGACATGCTAAGCGCTAAGAGGCCTACATTGGGAAAAAACATATCTTCAAATAAAAACTACACAGATGCATTCTGTGAAACATATTTCTGATCTGTAAATTCAGTTATCAGAGATAAAACATATTTTTGATTGAGCAGTTATGAAACACTCTTTTTGTAGAAAATGCAAGTGGAGATTCGGAGCGCTAAGAGGGTAATAGTGGAAAAAGGAATGTCTTCAAATATAAACTACACAGAATCATTCGGTGAAACATCTTTCTGATCTGTGCATTCAGCTAACAGAGTTAAACCATACTTTGATTGAGCAGATCTGAACACTCTTTCTGTAGAAAATGCAACTGGACATTTGGAGCGCTAAGAGCGTAGTAGTGGAAAAAGGAATATATTCAAATATAAACTACACAGAAGCATTCTGTGAAACTTCTTTCTGATCTGAGCATTCAGCTAACAGAGTTAAACCATACTTTTGATTGAGCAGTTTTGAAACACTCTGTCTGTAGAAAATGCAACTGGACATTCGTAGCGCTAAGTGGGTAATAGTGGAAAAAAGAATATGTTCAAATATAAACTACACAGAAGCATTGTATGAAACTTCTTTCTGTTCTGTGCATTCAACTAACAGAGTTGAACCTTACTTTTGATTGAGCCGTTCTGAAACACTCTTTCTGTAGAAACTGCAATTGGACATTCTGAGCGCTAAGAGGCCTATATTGGGAAAAAGAATGTCTACAAATAAAAACTACACAGAAGAATTGTGTGAAACTTCTTTCTGTTCTGTTTGTTCAACTAAAAGAGTTGAACCTTAGTTTTGATTGAGCCGTTCTGAAACACACTTTCTGTAGAAAATGCAAGTGGAGATTCGGAGCGCTAAGAGGGTATTAGTGGAAAAAGGAATGTCTCCAAATATAAACTACACAGAATCATTCTGTGAAACTTCTTTCTGATCTGTGCATTCAGCTATCAGAGTTAAAACATACTTTTGATTGAGCAGATCTGAACACTCTTTCTGTAGAAAATGCAACTGGACATTTGGAGCGCTAAGAGAGTAGTAGTGGAAAAAGGAATATATTCAAATATAAACTACACAGAAGCATTCTGTGAAACTTCTTTCTGATCTGAGCATTCAGCTAACAGAGTTAAACCATACTTTTGATTGAGCAGTTTTGAAACACTCTGTCTGTAGAAAATGCAACTGGACATTCGTAGCGCTAAGTGGGTAATAGTGGAAAAAAGAATATGTTCAAATATAAACTACACAGAAGCATTGTATGAAACTTCTTTCTGTTCTGTGCATTCAACTAACAGAGTTGAACCTTACTTTTGATTGAGCCTTTCTGAAACACTCTTTCTGTAGAAACTGCAATTGGACGTTCTGAGCGCTAAGAGGCCTATATTGGGAAAAATAATATCTTCAAATAAAAACTACACAGAAGCATTGTGTGAAACTTATTTCTGATATGTTCATTAAGCTAACAGAGTTAAACCATACTTTTGATTGCGCAGTTCTGAACACTCTTTCTGTAGAAAATGCAAGTGGACATTCGGAGCGCTAAGAGGGTAATAGTGGAAAAAGGAATATATTCAAATATAAACTACACAGTAGCATTCTGTGAAAATTCTTTCTGTTCTGTGCATTCAACTAACAGAGTTGAACCTTACTTTTGATTGAGCCGTTCTGAAACACTCTTTCTGTAGAAACTGCAATTGGACATGTTAAGCTCTAAGAGGCCTACATTGGGAAAAAGAATATCTACAAATAAAAACTACACAGATGCATTCTGTGAAACTTATTTCTGATCTGTAAATTCAGTTAACAGAGATAAAACATATTTTTGATTGAGCAGTTTTGAAACCCTCTTTTTGTAGAAAATGCAAGTGGAGATTCGGAGCGCTAAGAGGGTAATAGTGGAAAAAGGAATGTCTTCAAATATAAACTACACAGAATCATTCGGTGAAACTTCTTTCTGATCTGTGCATTCAGCTAACAGAGTTAAACCATACTTTTGATTGAGCAGATCTGAACACTCTTTCTGTAGAAAATGCAACTGGACATTTGGAGCGCTAAGAGCGTAGTAGTGGAAAAATGAATATATTCAAATATAAACTACACAGAAGCATTCTGTGAAACTTCTTTCTGATCTGAGCATTCAGCTAACAGAGTTAAACCATACTTTTGATTGAGCAGTTTTGAAACACTCTGTCTGTAGAAAATGCAACTGGACATTCGTAGCGCTAAGTGGGTAATAGTGGAAAAAAAATATGTTCAAATATAAACTACACAGAAGCATTGTATGAAACTTCTTTCTGTTCTGTGCATTCAACTAACAGTGTTGAACCTTACTTTTGATTGAGCCGTTCTGAAACACTCTTTCTGTAGAAACTGCAATTGGACATTCTGAGCGCTAAGAGGCCTATATTGGGAAATAGAATGTCTACAAATAAAAACTACACAGAAGAATTGTGTGAAACTTCTTTCTGTTCTGTTTGTTCAACTAAAAGAGTTGAACCTTAGTTTTGATTGAGCCGTTCTGAAACACACTTTCTGTAGAAAATGCAAGTGGAGATTCGGAGCGCTAAGAGGGTAATAGTGGAAAAAGGAATGTCTCCAAATATAAACTACACAGAATCATTCTGTGAAACTTCTTTCTGATCTGTGCATTCAGCTCACAGAGTTAAACCATACTTTTGATTGAGCAGATCTGAACACTCTTTCTGTAGAAAATGCAACTGGACATTTGGAGCGCTAAGAGAGTAGTAGTGGAAAAAGGAATATATTCAAATATAAACTACACAGAAGCATTCTGTGAAACTTCTTTCTGATCTGAGCATTCAGCTAACAGAGTTAAACCATACTTTTGATTGAGCAGTTTTGAAACACTCTGTCTGTAGAAAATGCAACTGGACATTCGTAGCGCTAAGAGGGTAATAGTGGAAAAAAGAATATGTTCAAATATAAACTACACAGAAGCATTGTATGAAACTTCTTTCTGTTCTGTGCATTCAACTAACAGAGTTGAACCTTACTTTTGATTGAGCCTTTCTGAAACACTCCTTCTGTAGAAACTGCAATTGGACATTCTGAGCGCTAAGAGGCCTATATTGGGAAAAATAATATCTTCAAATAAAAACTACACAGAAGCATTGTGTGAAACTTATTTCTGATATGTTCATTAAGCTAACAGAGTTAAACCATACTTTGGATTGCGCAGTTCTGAACACTCTTTCTGTAGAAAATGCAAGTGGACATTCGGAGCGCTAAGAGGGTAATAGTGGAAAAAGGAATATATTCAAATATAAACTACACAGTAGCATTCTGTGAACATTCTTCCTGTTTTGTGTATTCAACTAACAGAGTTGAACCTTACTTTTGATTGAGCCGTTCTGAAACACTCGTTCTGTAGAAACTGCAATTGGACATGCTAAGCGCTAAGAGGCCTACATTGGGAAAAAGAATATCTTCAAATAAAAACTACACAGATGCATTCTGTGAAACTTATTTCTGATCTGTAAATTCAGTTAACAGAGATAAAACATATTTTTGATTGAGCAGTTATGAAACACTCTTTTTGTAGAAAATGCAAGTGGAGATTCGGAGCGCTAAGAGGGTAATAGTGGAAAAAGGAATGTCTTCAAATATAAACTACACAGAACCATTCGGTGAAACTTCTTTCTGATCTGTGCATTCAGCTAACAGAGTTAAACCATACTTTTGATTGAGCAGATCTGAACACTCTTTCTGTAGAAAATGCAACTGGACATTTGGAGCGCTAAGAGCGTAGTAGTGGAAAAAGGAATATATTCAAATATAAACTACACAGAAGCATTCTGTGAAACTTTTTTCTGATCTGAGCATTCAGCTAACAGAGTTAAACCATACTTTTGATTGAGCAGTTTTGAAACCTCTGTCTGTAGAAAATGCAACTGGACATTCGTAGCGCTAAGTGGGTAATAGTGGAAAAAAGGATATGTTCAAATATAAACTACACAGAATCATTGTATGAAACTTCTTTCTGTTCTGTGCATTCAACTAACAGAGTTGAACCTTACTTTTGATTGAGCCGTTCTGAAACACTCTTTCTGTAGAAACTGCAATTGGACATTCTGAGCGCTAAGAGGCCTATATTGGGAAAAAGAATGTCTACAAATAAAAACTACACAGAAGAATTGTGTGAAAGTTCTTTCTCTTCTGTTTGTTCAACTAAAAGAGTTGAACCTTAGTTTTGATTGAGCCGTTCTGAAACACTCTTTCTGTAGAAAATGCAAGTGGAGATTCGGAGCGCTAAGAGGGTAATAGTGGAAAAAGGAATGTCTCCAAATATAAACTACACAGAATCATTCTGTGAAACTTCTTTCTGATCTGTGCATTCAGCTAACAGAGTTAAACCATAGTTTTGATTGAGCAGATCAGAACACTCTTTCTGTAGAAAATGCAACTGGACATTTGGAGCGCTAAGAGAGTAGTAGTGGAAAAAGGAATATATTCAAATATAAACTACACAGAAGCATTCTGTGAAACTTCTTTCTGATCTGAGCATTCTGCTAACAGAGTTAAACCATACTTTTGATTGAGCAGTTTTGAAACACTCTGTCTGTAGAAAATGCAACTGGACATTCGTAGCGCTAAGTGGGTAATAGTGGAAAAAAGAATATGTTCAAATATAAACTACACAGAAGCATTGTACGAAACTACTTTCTGTTCTGTGCATTCAACTAACAGAGTTGAACCTTACTTTTGATTGAGCCTTTCTGAAACACTCTTTGTGTAGAAACTGCAATTGGACATTCTGAGCGCTAAGAGGCCTCTATTGGGAAAAATAATATCTTCAAATAAAAACTACACAGAAGCATTGTGTGAAACTTATTTCTGATATGTTCATTAAGCTAACAGAGTTAAACCATACTTTTGATTGCGCAGTTCTGAACACTCTTTCTGTAGAAAATGCAAGTGGACATTCGGAGCGCTAAGAGGGTAATAGTGGAAAAAGGAATATATTCAAATATAAACTACACAGTAGCATTCTCTGAAAATTCTTTCTGTTCTGTGCATTCAACTAACAGAGTTGAACCTTACTTTTCATTGAGCCGTTCTGAAACACTCTTTCTGTAGAAACTGCAATTGGACATGCTAAGCGCTAAGAGGCCTACATTGGGAAAAAACATATCTTCAAATAAAAACTACACAGATGCATTCTGTGAAACATATTTCTGATCTGTAAATTCAGTTATCAGAGATAAAACATATTTTTGATTGAGCAGTTATGAAACACTCTTTTTGTAGAAAATGCAAGTGGAGATTCGGAGCGCTAAGAGGGTAATAGTGGAAAAAGGAATGTCTTCAAATATAAACTACACAGAATCATTCGGTGAAACATCTTTCTGATCTGTGCATTCAGCTAACAGAGTTAAACCATACTTTGATTGAGCAGATCTGAACACTCTTTCTGTAGAAAATGCAACTGGACATTTGGAGCGCTAAGAGCGTAGTAGTGGAAAAAGGAATATATTCAAATATAAACTACACAGAAGCATTCTGTGAAACTTCTTTCTGATCTGAGCATTCAGCTAACAGAGTTAAACCATACTTTTGATTGAGCAGTTTTGAAACACTCTGTCTGTAGAAAATGCAACTGGACATTCGTAGCGCTAAGTGGGTAATAGTGGAAAAAACAATATGTTCAAATATAAACTACACAGAAGCATTGTATGAAACTTCTTTCTGTTCTGTGCATTCAACTAACAGAGTTGAACCTTACTTTTGATTGAGCCGTTCTGAAACACTCTTTCTGTAGAAACTGCAATTGGACATTCTGAGCGCTAAGAGGCCTATATTGGGAAAAAGAATGTCTACAAATAAAAACTACACAGAAGAATTGTGTGAAACTTCTTTCTGTTCTGTTTGTTCAACTAAAAGAGTTGAACCTTAGTTTTGATTGAGCCGTTCTGAAACACACTTTCTGTAGAAAATGCAAGTGGAGATTCGGAGCGCTAAGAGGGTATTAGTGGAAAAAGGAATGTCTCCAAATATAAACTACACAGAATCATTCTGTGAAACTTCTTTCTGATCTGTGCATTCAGCTATCAGAGTTAAAACATACTTTTGATTGAGCAGATCTGAACACTCTTTCTGTAGAAAATGCAACTGGACATTTGGAGCGCTAAGAGAGTAGTAGTGGAAAAAGGAATATATTCAAATATAAACTACACAGAAGCATTCTGTGAAACTTCTTTCTGATCTGAGCATTCAGCTAACAGAGTTAAACCATACTTTTGATTGAGCAGTTTTGAAACACTCTGTCTGTAGAAAATGCAACTGGACATTCGTAGCGCTAAGTGGGTAATAGTGGAAAAAAGAATATGTTCAAATATAAACTACACAGAAGCATTGTATGAAACTTCTTTCTGTTCTGTGCATTCAACTAACAGAGTTGAACCTTACTTTTGATTGAGCCTTTCTGAAACACTCTTTCTGTAGAAACTGCAATTGGACGTTCTGAGCGCTAAGAGGCCTATATTGGGAAAAATAATATCTTCAAATAAAAACTACACAGAAGCATTGTGTGAAACTTATTTCTGATATGTTCATTAAGCTAACAGAGTTAAACCATACTTTTGATTGCGCAGTTCTGAACACTCTTTCTGTAGAAAATGCAAGTGGACATTCGGAGCGCTAAGAGGGTAATAGTGGAAAAAGGAATATATTCAAATATAAACTACACAGTAGCATTCTGTGAAAATTCTTTCTGTTCTGTGCATTCAACTAACAGAGTTGAACCTTACTTTTGATTGAGCCGTTCTGAAACACTCTTTCTGTAGAAACTGCAATTGGACATGCTAAGCTCTAAGAGGCCTACATTGGGAAAAAGAATATCTACAAATAAAAACTACACAGATGCATTCTGTGAAACTTATTTCTGATCTGTAAATTCAGTTAACAGAGATAAAACATATTTTTGATTGAGCAGTTATGAAACCCTCTTTTTGTAGAAAATGCAAGTGGAGATTCGGAGCGCTAAGAGGGTAATAGTGGAAAAAGGAATGTCTTCAAATATAAACTACACAGAATCATTCGGTGAAACTTCTTTCTGATCTGTGCATTCAGCTAACAGAGTTAAACCATACTTTTGATTGAGCAGATCTGAACACTCTTTCTGTAGAAAATGCAACTGGACATTTGGAGCGCTAAGAGCGTAGTAGTGGAAAAATGAATATATTCAAATATAAACTACACAGAAGCATTCTGTGAAACTTCTTTCTGATCTGAGCATTCAGCTAACAGAGTTAAACCATACTTTTGATTGAGCAGTTTTGAAACACTCTGTCTGTAGAAAATGCAACTGGACATTCGTAGCGCTAAGTGGGTAATAGTGGAAAAAAAATATGTTCAAATATAAACTACACAGAAGCATTGTATGAAACTTCTTTCTGTTCTGTGCATTCAACTAACAGGGTTGAACCTTACTTTTGATTGAGCCGTTCTGAAACACTCTTTCTGTAGAAACTGCAATTGGACCTTCTGAGCGCTAAGAGGCCTATATTGGGAAATAGAATGTCTACAAATAAAAACTACACAGAAGAATTGTGTGAAACTTCTTTCTGTTCTGTTTGTTCAACTAAAAGAGTTGAACCTTAGTTTTGATTGAGCCGTTCTGAAACACACTTTCTGTAGAAAATGCAAGTGGAGATTCGGAGCGCTAAGAGGGTAATAGTGGAAAAAGGAATGTCTCCAAATATAAACTACACAGAATCATTCTGTGAAACTTCTTTCTGATCTGTGCATTCAGCTCACAGAGTTAAACCATACTTTTGATTGAGCAGATCTGAACACTCTTTCTGTAGAAAATGCAACTGGACATTTGGAGCGCTAAGAGAGTAGTAGTGGAAAAAGGAATATATTCAAATATAAACTACACAGAAGCATTCTGAGAAACTTCTTTCTGATCTGAGCATTCAGCTAACAGAGTTAAACCATACTTTTGATTGAGCAGTTTTGAAACACTCTGTCTGTAGAAAATGCAACTGGACATTCGTAGCGCTAAGAGGGTAATAGTGGAAAAAAGAATATGTTCAAATATAAACTACACAGAAGCATTGTATGAAACTTCTTTCTGTTCTGTGCATTCAACTAACAGAGTTGAACCTTACTTTTGATTGAGCCTTTCTGAAACACTCCTTCTGTAGAAACTGCAATTGGACATTCTGAGCGCTAAGAGGCCTATATTGGGAAAAATAATATCTTCAAATAAAAACTACACAGAAGCATTGTGTGAAACTTATTTCTGATATGTTCATTAAGCTAACAGAGTTAAACCATACTTTGGATTGCGCAGTTCTGAACACTCTTTCTGTAGAAAATGCAAGTGGACATTCGGAGCGCTAAGAGGGTAATAGTGGAAAAAGGAATATATTCAAATATAAACTACACAGTAGCATTCTGTGAACATTCTTCCTGTTTTGTGTATTCAACTAACAGAGTTGAACCTTACTTTTGATTGAGCCGTTCTGAAACACTCGTTCTGTAGAAACTGCAATTGGACATGCTAAGCGCTAAGAGGCCTACATTGGGAAAAAGAATATCTTCAAATAAAAACTACACAGATGCATTCTGTGAAACTTATTTCTGATCTGTAAATTCAGTTAACAGAGATAAAACATATTTTTGATTGAGCAGTTATGAAACACTCTTTTTGTAGAAAATGCAAGTGGAGATTCGGAGCGCGAAGTGGGTAATAGTGGAAAAAGGAATGTCTTCAAATATAAACTACACAGAACCATTCGGTGAAACTTCTTTCTGATCTGTGCATTCAGCTAACAGAGTTAAACCATACTTTTGATTGAGCAGATCTGAACACTCTTTCTGTAGAAAATGCAACTGGACATTTGGAGCGCTAAGAGCGTAGTAGTGGAAAAAGGAATATATTCAAATATAAACTACACAGAAGCATTCTGTGAAACTTTTTTCTGATCTGAGCATTCAGCTAACAGAGTTAAACCATACTTTTGATTGAGCAGTTTTGAAACCTCTGTCTGTAGAAAATGCAACTGGACATTCGTAGCGCTAAGTGGGTAATAGTGGAAAAAAGGATATGTTCAAATATAAACTACACAGAATCATTGTATGAAACTTCTTTCTGTTCTGTGCATTCAACTAACAGAGTTGAACCTTACTTTTGATTGAGCCGTTCTGAAACACTCTTTCTGTAGAAACTGCAATTGGACATTCTGAGCGCTAAGAGGCCTATATTGGGAAAAAGAATGTCTACAAATAAAAACTACACAGAAGAATTGTGTGAAAGTTCTTTCTCTTCTGTTTGTTCAACTAAAAGAGTTGAACCTTAGTTTTGATTGAGCCGTTCTGAAACACTCTTTCTGTAGAAAATGCAAGTGGAGATTCGGAGCGCTAAGAGGGTAATAGTGGAAAAAGGAATGTCTCCAAATATAAACTACACAGAATCATTCTGTGAAACTTCTTTCTGATCTGTGCATTCAGCTAACAGAGTTAAACCATACTTTTGATTGAGCAGATCTGAACACTCTTTCTGTAGAAAATGCAACTGGACATTTGGAGCGCTAAGAGAGTAGTAGTGGAAAAAGGAATATATTCAAATATAAACTACACAGAAGCATTCTGTGAAACTTCTTTCTGATCTGAGCATTCAGCTAACAGAGTTAAACCATACTTTTGATTGAGCAGTTTTGAAACACTCTGTCTGTAGAAAATGCAACTGGACATTCGTAGCGCTAAGTGGGTAATAGTGGAAAAAAGAATATGTTCAAATATAAACTACACAGAAGCATTGTATGAAACTTCTTTCTGTTCTGTGCATTCAACTAACAGAGTTGAACCTTACTTTTGATTGAGCCTTTCTGAAACACTCTTTGTGTAGAAACTGCAATTGGACATTCTGAGCGCTAAGAGGCCTCTATTGGGAAAAATAATATCTTCAAATAAAAACTACACAGAAGCATTGTGTGAAACTTATTTCTGATATGTTCATTAAGCTAACAGAGTTAAACCATACTTTTGATTGCGCAGTTCTGAACACTCTTTCTGTAGAAAATGCAAGTGGACATTCGGAGCGCTAAGAGGGTAATAGTGGAAAAAGGAATATATTCAAATATAAACTACACAGTAGCATTCTGTGAAAATTCTTTCTGTTCTGTGCATTCAACTAACAGAGTTGAACCTTACTTTTGATTGAGCCGTTCTGAAACACTCTTTCTGTAGAAACTGCAATTGGACATGCTAAGCTCTAAGAGGCCTACATTGGGAAAAAGAATATCTACAAATAAAAACTACACAGATGCATTCTGTGAAACTTATTTCTGATCTGTAAATTCAGTTAACAGAGATAAAACATATTTTTGATTGAGCAGTTATGAAACACTCTTTTTGTAGAAAATGCAAGTGGAGATTCGGAGCGCTAAGAGGGTAATAGTGGAAAAAGGAATGTCTTCAAATATAAACTACACAGAATAATTCGGGGAAACTTCTTTCTGATCTGTGCATTCAGCTAACAGAGTTAAAACATACTTTTGATTGAGCAGATCTGAACACTCTTTCTGTAGAAAATGCAACTGGACATTTGGAGCGCTAAGAGCGTAGTAGTGGAAAAAGGAATATATTCAAATATAAACTACACAGAAGCATTCTGTGAAACTTCTTTCTGATCTGAGCATTCAGCTAACAGAGTTAAACCATACTTTTGATTGAGCAGTTTTGAAACACTCTGTCTGTAGAAAATGCAACTGGAAATTCGTAGCGCTAAGTGGGTAATAGTGGAAAAAAGAATATGTTCAAATATAAACTACACAGAAGCATTGTATGAAACTTCTTTCTGTTCTGTGCATTCAACTAACAGGGTTGAACCTTACTTTTGATTGAGCCGTTCTGAAACACTCTTTCTGTAGAAACTGCAATTGGACATTCTGAGCGCTAAGAGGCCTATATTGGGAAAAAGAATGTCTACAAATAAAAACTACACAGAAGAATTGTGTGAAACTCCTTTCTGTTCTGTTTGTTCAACTAAAAGAGTTGAACCTTAGTTTTGATTGAGCCGTTCTGAAACACTCTTTCTGTAGAAAATGCAAGTGGAGATTCGGAGCGCTAAGAGGGTAATAGTGGAAAAAGGAATGTCTCCAAATATAAACTACACAGAATCATTCTGTGAAACTTCTTTCTGATCTGTGCATTCAGCTAACAGAGTTAAACCATACTTTTGATTGAGCAGATCTGAACACTCTTTCTGTAGAAAATGCAACTGGACATTTGGAGCGTTAAGAGAGTAGTAGTGGAAAAAGGAATATATTCAAATATAAACTACACAGAAGCATTCTGTGAAACTTCTTTCTGATCTGAGCATTCAGCTAACAGAGTTAAACCATACTTTTGATTGAGCAGTTTTGAAACACTCTGTCTGTAGAAAATGCAACTGGACATTCGTAGCGCTAAGTGGGTAATAGTGGAAAAAGGAATATGTTCAAATATAAACTACACAGAAGCATGGTATGAAACTTCTTTCTGTTCTGTGCATTCAACTAGCAGAGTTGAACCTTACTTTTGATTGAGCTTTTCTGAAACACTCTTTCTGTAGAAACTGCAATTGGACATTCTGAGCGCTAAGAGGCCTCTATTGGGAAAAATAATATCTTCAAATAAAAACTACACAGAAGCATTGTGTGAAACTTATTTCTGATCTGTGCATTCAGCTAACAGAGTTAAACCATACTTTTGATTGAGCAGATCTGAACACTCTTTCTGTAGAAAATGCAACTGGACATTTGGAGCGCTAAGAGAGTAGTAGTGGAAAAAGGAATATATTCAAATATAAACTACACAGAAGCATTCTGTGAAACTTCTTTCTGATCTGAGCATTCTGCTAACAGAGTTAAACCATACTTTTGATTGAGCAGTTTTGAAACACTCTGTCTGTAGAAAATGCAACTGGACATTCGTAGCGCTAAGTGGGTAATAGTGGAAAAAAGAATATGTTCAAATATAAACTACACAGAAGCATTGTACGAAACTTCTTTCTGTTCTGTGCATTCAACTAACAGAGTTGAACCTTACTTTTGATTGAGCCTTTCTGAAACACTCTTTGTGTAGAAACTGCAATTGGACATTCTGAGCGCTAAGAGGCCTCTATTGGGAAAAATAATATCTTCAAATAAAAACTACACAGAAGCATTGTGTGAAACTTATTTCTGATATGTTCATTAAGCTAACAGAGTTAAACCATACTTTTGATTGCGCAGTTCTGAACACTCTTTCTGTAGAAAATGCAAGTGGACATTCGGAGCGCTAAGAGGGTAATAGTGGAAAAAGGAATATATTCAAATATAAACTACACAGTAGCATTCTCTGAAAATTCTTTCTGTTCTGTGCATTCAACTAACAGAGTTGAACCTTACTTTTCATTGAGCCGTTCTGAAACACTCTTTCTGTAGAAACTGCAATTGGACATGCTAAGCGCTAAGAGGCCTACATTGGGAAAACACATATCTTCAAATAAAAACTACACAGATGCATTCTGTGAAACATATTTCTGATCTGTAAATTCAGTTATCAGAGATAAAACATATTTTTGATTGAGCAGTTATGAAACACTCTTTTTGTAGAAAATGCAAGTGGAGATTCGGAGCGCTAAGAGGGTAATAGTGGAAAAAGGCATGTCTTCAAATATAAACTACACAGAATCATTCGGTGAAACATCTTTCTGATCTGTGCATTCAGCTAACAGAGTTAAACCATACTTTGATTGAGCAGATCTGAACACTCTTTCTGTAGAAAATGCAACTGGACATTTGGAGCGCTAAGAGCGTAGTAGTGGAAAAAGGAATATATTCAAATATAAACTACACAGAAGCATTCTGTGAAACTTCTTTCTGATCTGAGCATTCAGCTAACAGAGTTAAACCATACTTTTGATTGAGCAGTTTTGAAACACTCTGTCTGTAGAAAATGCAACTGGACATTCGTAGCGCTAAGTGGGTAATAGTGGAAAAAAGAATATGTTCAAATATAAACTACACAGAAGCATTGTATGAAACTTCTTTCTGTTCTGTGCATTCAACTAACAGAGTTGAACCTTACTTTTGATTGAGCCGTTCTGAAACACTCTTTCTGTAGAAACTGCAATTGGACATTCTGAGCGCTAAGAGGCCTATATTGGGAAAAAGAATGTCTACAAATAAAAACTACACAGAAGAATTGTGTGAAACTTCTTTCTGTTCTGTTTGTTCAACTAAAAGAGTTGAACCTTAGTTTTGATTGAGCCGTTCTGAAACACACTTTCTGTAGAAAATGCAAGTGGAGATTCGGAGCGCTAAGAGGGTATTAGTGGAAAAAGGAATGTCTCCAAATATAAACTACACAGAATCATTCTGTGAAACTTCTTTCTGATCTGTGCATTCAGCTATCAGAGTTAAAACATACTTTTGATTGAGCAGATCTGAACACTCTTTCTGTAGAAAATGCAACTGGACATTTGGAGCGCTAAGAGAGTAGTAGTGGAAAAAGGAATATATTCAAATATAAACTACACAGAAGCATTCTGTGAAACTTCTTTCTGATCTGAGCATTCAGCTAACAGAGTTAAACCATACTTTTGATTGAGCAGTTTTGAAACACTCTGTCTGTAGAAAATGCAACTGGACATTCGTAGCGCTAAGTGGGTAATAGTGGAAAAAAGAATATGTTCAAATATAAACTACACAGAAGCATTGTATGAAACTTCTTTCTGTTCTGTGCATTCAACTAACAGAGTTGAACCTTACTTTTGATTGAGCCTTTCTGAAACACTC
This sequence comes from Symphalangus syndactylus, assembly GCF_028878055.3. Lineage (NCBI taxonomy): Eukaryota > Metazoa > Chordata > Mammalia > Primates > Hylobatidae > Symphalangus > Symphalangus syndactylus. Next base: position 2,912,294 of record NC_072445.2, on the reverse strand, counting down.
TTTCTGTAGAAACTGCAATTGGACGTTCTGAGCGCTAAGAGGCCTATATTGGGAAAAATAATATCTTCAAATAAAAACTACACAGAAGCATTGTGTGAAACTTATTTCTGATATGTTCATTAAGCTAACAGAGTTAAACCATACTTTTGATTGCGCAGTTCTGAACACTCTTTCTGTAGAAAATGCAAGTGGACATTCGGAGCGCTAAGAGGGTAATAGTGGAAAAAGGAATATATTCAAATATAAACTACACAGTAGCATTCTGTGAAAATTCTTTCTGTTCTGTGCATTCAACTAACAGAGTTGAACCTTACTTTTGATTGAGCCGTTCTGAAACACTCTTTCTGTAGAAACTGCAATTGGACATGCTAAGCTCTAAGAGGCCTACATTGGGAAAAAGAATATCTACAAATAAAAACTACACAGATGCATTCTGTGAAACTTATTTCTGATCTGTAAATTCAGTTAACAGAGATAAAACATATTTTTGATTGAGCAGTTATGAAACCCTCTTTTTGTAGAAAATGCAAGTGGAGATTCGGAGCGCTAAGAGGGTAATAGTGGAAAAAGGAATGTCTTCAAATATAAACTACACAGAATCATTCGGTGAAACTTCTTTCTGATCTGTGCATTCAGCTAACAGAGTTAAACCATACTTTTGATTGAGCAGATCTGAACACTCTTTCTGTAGAAAATGCAACTGGACATTTGGAGCGCTAAGAGCGTAGTAGTGGAAAAATGAATATATTCAAATATAAACTACACAGAAGCATTCTGTGAAACTTCTTTCTGATCTGAGCATTCAGCTAACAGAGTTAAACCATACTTTTGATTGAGCAGTTTTGAAACACTCTGTCTGTAGAAAATGCAACTGGACATTCGTAGCGCTAAGTGGGTAATAGTGGAAAAAAAATATGTTCAAATATAAACTACACAGAAGCATTGTATGAAACTTCTTTCTGTTCTGTGCATTCAACTAACAGAGTTGAACCTTACTTTTGATTGAGCCGTTCTGAAACACTCTTTCTGTAGAAACTGCAATTGGACCTTCTGAGCGCTAAGAGGCCTATATTGGGAAATAGAATGTCTACAAATAAAAACTACACAGAAGAATTGTGTGAAACTTCTTTCTGTTCTGTTTGTTCAACTAAAAGAGTTGAACCTTAGTTTTGATTGAGCCGTTCTGAAACACACTTTCTGTAGAAAATGCAAGTGGAGATTCGGAGCGCTAAGAGGGTAATAGTGGAAAAAGGAATGTCTCCAAATATAAACTACACAGAATTATTCTGTGAAACTTCTTTCTGATCTGTGCATTCAGCTCACAGAGTTAAACCATACTTTTGATTGAGCAGATCTGAACACTCTTTCTGTAGAAAATGCAACTGGACATTTGGAGCGCTAAGAGAGTAGTAGTGGAAAAAGGAATATATTCAAATATAAACTACACAGAAGCATTCTGTGAAACTTCTTTCTGATCTGAGCATTCAGCTAACAGAGTTAAACCATACTTTTGATTGAGCAGTTTTGAAACACTCTGTCTGTAGAAAATGCAACTGGACATTCGTAGCGCTAAGAGGGTAATAGTGGAAAAAAGAATATGTTCAAATATAAACTACACAGAAGCATTGTATGAAACTTCTTTCTGTTCTGTGCATTCAACTAACAGAGTTGAACCTTACTTTTGATTGAGCCTTTCTGAAACACTCCTTCTGTAGAAACTGCATTTGGACATTCTGAGCGCTAAGAGGCCTATATTGGGAAAAATAATATCTTCAAATAAAAACTACACAGAAGCATTGTGTGAAACTTATTTCTGATATGTTCATTAAGCTAACAGAGTTAAACCATACTTTTGATTGCGCAGTTCTGAACACTCTTTCTGTAGAAAATGCAAGTGGACATTCGGAGCGCTAAGAGGGTAATAGTGGAAAAAGGAATATATTCAAATATAAACTACACAGTAGCATTCTGTGAACATTCTTCCTGTTTTGTGTATTCAACTAACAGAGTTGAACCTTACTTTTGATTGAGCCGTTCTGAAACACTCGTTCTGTAGAAACTGCAATTGGACATGCTAAGCGCTAAGAGGCCTACATTGGGAAAAAGAATATCTTCAAATAAAAACTACACAGATGCATTCTGTGAAACTTATTTCTGATCTGTAAATTCAGTTAACAGAGATAAAACATATTTTTGATTGAGCAGTTATGAAACACTCTTTTTGTAGAAAATGCAAGTGGAGATTCGGAGCGCGAAGAGGGTAATAGTGGAAAAAGGAATGTCTTCAAATATAAACTACACAGAACCATTCGGTGAAACTTCTTTCTGATCTGTGCATTCAGCTAACAGAGTTAAACCATACTTTTGATTGAGCAGATCTGAACACTCTTTCTGTAGAAAATGCAACTGGACATTTGGAGCGCTAAGAGCGTAGTAGTGGAAAAAGGAATATATTCAAATATAAACTACACAGAAGCATTCTGTGAAACTTTTTTCTGATCTGAGCATTCAGCTAACAGAGTTAAACCATACTTTTGATTGAGCAGTTTTGAAACCTCTGTCTGTAGAAAATGCAACTGGACATTCGTAGCGCTAAGTGGGTAATAGTGGAAAAAAGGATATGTTCAAATATAAACTACACAGAATCATTGTATGAAACTTCTTTCTGTTCTGTGCATTCAACTAACAGAGTTGAACCTTACTTTTGATTGAGCCGTTCTGAAACACTCTTTCTGTAGAAACTGCAATTGGACATTCTGAGCGCTAAGAGGCCTATATTGGGAAAAAGAATGTCTACAAATAAAAACTACACAGAAGAATTGTGTGAAAGTTCTTTCTCTTCTGTTTGTTCAACTAAAAGAGTTGAACCTTAGTTTTGATTGAGCCGTTCTGAAACACTCTTTCTGTAGAAAATGCAAGTGGAGATTCGGAGCGCTAAGAGGGTAATAGTGGAAAAAGGAATGTCTCCAAATATAAACTACACAGAATCATTCTGTGAAACTTCTTTCTGATCTGTGCATTCAGCTAACAGAGTTAAACCATACTTTTGATTGAGCAGATCTGAACACTCTTTCTGTAGAAAATGCAACTGTACATTTGGAGCGCTAAGAGAGTAGTAGTGGAAAAAGGAATATATTCAAATATAAACTACACAGAAGCATTCTGTGAAACTTCTTTCTGATCTGAGCATTCAGCTAACAGAGTTAAACCATACTTTTGATTGAGCAGTTTTGAAACACTCTGTCTGTAGAAAATGCAACTGGACATTCGTAGCGCTAAGTGGGTAATAGTGGAAAAAAGAATATGTTCAAATATAAACTACACAGAAGCATTGTATGAAACTTCTTTCTGTTCTGTGCATTCAACTAACAGAGTTGAACCTTACTTTTGATTGAGCCTTTCTGAAACACTCTTTGTGTAGAAACTGCAATTGGACATTCTGAGCGCTAAGAGGCCTCTATTGGGAAAAATAATATCTTCAAATAAAAACTACACAGAAGCATTGTGTGAAACTTATTTCTGATATGTTCATTAAGCTAACAGAGTTAAACCATACTTTTGATTGCGCAGTTCTGAACACTCTTTCTGTAGAAAATGCAAGTGGACATTCGGAGCGCTAAGAGGGTAATAGTGGAAAAAGGAATATATTCAAATATAAACTACACAGTAGCATTCTGTGAAAATTCTTTCTGTTCTGTGCATTCAACTAACAGAGTTGAACCTTACTTTTCATTGAGCCGTTCTGAAACACACTTTCTGTAGAAACTGCAATTGGACAAGCTAAGCGCTAAGAGGCCTACATTGGGAAAAAACATATCTTCAAATAAAAACTACACAGATGCATTCTGTGAAACTTATTTCTGAACTGTAAATTCAGTTATCAGAGATAAAACATATTTTTGATTGAGCAGTTATGAAACACTCTTTTTGTAGAAAATGCAAGTGGAGATTCGGAGCGCTAAGAGGGTAATAGTGGAAAAAGGAATGTCTTCAAATATAAACTACACAGAATCATTCGGTGAAACTTTTTTCTGATCTGTGCATTCAGCTAACAGAGTTAAACCATACTTTTGATTGAGCAGATCTGAACACTCTTTCTGTAGAAAATGCAACTGGACATTTGGAGCGCTAAGAGCGTAGTAGTGGAAAAAGGAATATATTCAAATATAAACTACACAGAAGCATTCTGTGAAACTTCTTTCTGATCTGAGCATTCAGCTAACAGAGTTAAACCATACTTTTGATTGAGCAGTTTTGAAACACTCTGTCTGTAGAAAATGCAACTGGACATTCGTAGCGCTAAGTGGGTAATAGTGGAAAAAAGAATATGTTCAAATATAAACTACACAGAAGCATTGTATGAAACTTCTTTCTGTTCTGTGCATTCAACTAACAGAGTTGAACCTTACTTTTGATTGAGCCGTTCTGAAACACTCTTTCTGTAGAAACTGCAATTGGACATTCTGAGCGCTAAGAGGCCTATATTGGGAAAAAGAATGTCTACAAATAAAAACTACACAGAAGAATTGTGTGAAACATCTTTCTGTTCTGTTTGTTCAACTAAAAGAGTTGAACCTTAGTTTTGATTGAGCCGTTCTGAAACACACTTTCTGTAGAAAATGCAAGTGGAGATTCGGAGCGCTAAGAGGGTATTAGTGGAAAAAGGAATGTCTCCAAATATAAACTACACAGAATCATTCTGTGAAACTTCTTTCTGATCTGTGCATTCAGCTATCAGAGTTAAAACATACTTTTGATTGAGCAGATCTGAACACTCTTTCTGTAGAAAATGCAACTGGACATTTGGAGCGCTAAGAGAGTAGTAGTGGAAAAAGGAATATATTCAAATATAAACTACACAGAAGCATTCTGTGAAACTTCTTTCTGATCTGAGCATTCAGCTAACAGAGTTAAACCATACTTTTGATTGAGCAGATTTGAAACACTCTGTCTGTAGAAAATGCAACTGGACATTCGTAGCGCTAAGTGGGTAATAGTGGAAAAAAGAATATGTTCAAATATAAACTACACAGAAGCATTGTATGAAACTACTTTCTGTTCTGTGCATTCAACTAACAGAGTTGAACCTTACTTTTGATTGAGCCTTTCTGAAACACTCTTTCTGTAGAAACTGCAATTGGACGTTCTGAGCGCTAAGAGGCCTATATTGGGAAAAATAATATCTTCAAATAAAAACTACACAGAAGCATTGTGTGAAACTTATTTCTGATATGTTCATTAAGCTAACAGAGTTAAACCATACTTTTGATTGCGCAGTTCTGAACACTCTTTCTGTAGAAAATGCAAGTGGACATTCGGAGCGCTAAGAGGGTAATAGTGGAAAAAGGAATATATTCAAATATAAACTACACAGTAGCATTCTGTGAAAATTCTTTCTGTTCTGTGCATTCAACTAACAGAGTTGAACCTTACTTTTGATTGAGCCGTTCTGAAACACTCTTTCTGTAGAAACTGCAATTGGACATGCTAAGCTCTAAGAGGCCTACATTGGGAAAAAGAATATCTACAAATAAAAACTACACAGATGCATTCTGTGAAACTTATTTCTGATCTCTAAATTCAGTTAACAGAGATAAAACATATTTTTGATTCAGCAGTTATGAAACACTCTTTTTGTAGAAAATGCAAGTGGAGATTCGGAGCGCTAAGAGGGTAATAGTGGAAAAAGGAATGTCTTCAAATATAAACTACACAGAATCATTCGGGGAAACTTCTTTCTGATCTGTGCATTCAGCTAACAGAGTTAAAACATACTTTTGATTGAGCAGATCTGAACACTCTTTCTGTAGAAAATGCAACTGGACATTTGGAGCGCTAAGAGCGTAGTAGTGGAAAAAGGAATATATTCAAATATAAACTACACAGAAGCATTCTGTGAAACTTCTTTCTGATCTGAGCATTCAGCTAACAGAGTTAAACCATACTTTTGATTGAGCAGTTTTGAAACACTCTGTCTGTAGAAAATGCAACTGGACATTCGTAGCGCTAAGTGGGTAATAGTGGAAAAAAGAATATGTTCAAATATAAACTACACAGAAGCATTGTATGAAACTTCTTTCTCTTCTGTGCATTCAACTAACAGGGTTGAACCTTACTTTTGATTGAGCCGTTCTGAAACACTCTTTCTGTAGAAACTGCAATTGGACATTCTGAGCGCTAAGAGGCCTATATTGGGAAAAAGGATGTCTACAAATAAAAACTACACAGAAGAATTGTGTGAAACTCCTTTCTGTTCTGTTTGTTCAACTAAAAGAGTTGAACCTTAGTTTTGATTGAGCCGTTCTGAAACACTCTTTCTGTAGAAAATGCAAGTGGAGATTCGGAGCGCTAAGAGGGTAATAGTGGAAAAAGGAATGTCTCCAAATATAAACTACACAGAATCATTCTGTGAAACTTCTTTCTGATCTGTGCATTCAGCTAACAGAGTTAAACCATACTTTTGATTGAGCAGATCTGAACACTCTTTCTGTAGAAAATGCAACTGGACATTTGGAGCGTTAAGAGAGTAGTAGTGGAAAAAGGAATATATTCAAATATAAACTACACAGAAGCATTCTGTGAAACTTCTTTCTGATCTGAGCATTCAGCTAACAGAGTTAAACCATACTTTTGATTGAGCAGTTTTGAAACACTCTGTCTGTAGAAAATGCAACTGGACATTCGTAGCGCTAAGTGGGTAATAGTGGAAAAAAGAATATGTTCAAATATAAACTACACAGAAGCATGGTATGAAACTTCTTTCTGTTCTGTGCATTCAACTAGCAGAGTTGAACCTTACTTTTGATTGAGCTTTTCTGAAACACTCTTTCTGTAGAAACTGCAATTGGACATTCTGAGCGCTAAGAGGCCTCTATTGGGAAAAATAATATCTTCAAATAAAAACTACACAGAAGCATTGTGTGAAACTTATTTCTGATATGTTCATTAAGCTAACAGAGTTAAACCATACTTTTGATTGCGCAGTTCTGAACACTCTTTCTGTAGAAAATGCAAGTGGACATTCGGAGCGCTAAGAGGGTAATAGTGGAAAAAGGAATATATTCAAATATAAACTACTCAGTAGCATTTTGTAAAAATTCTTTCTGTTCTGTGCATTCAACTAACAGAGTTGAACCTTACTTTTGATTGAGCCGTTCTGAAACACTCTTTCTGTAGAAACTGCAATTGGACATGCTAAGCGCTAAGAGGCCTACATTGGGAAAAATATATCTTCAAATAAAAACTACACAGATGCATTCTGTGAAACTTATTTCTGATCTGTAAATTCAGTTAACAGAGATAAAACATATTTTTGATTGAGCAGTTATGAAACACTCTTTTTGTAGAAAATGCAATTGGAGATTCGGAGCGCTAAGAGGGTAATAGTGGAAAAAGGAATGTCTTCAAATATAAACTACACAGAATCATTCGGGGAAACTTCTTTCTGATCTGTGCATTCAGCTAACAGAGTTAAACCATACTTTAGATTGAGCAGATCTGAACACTCTTTCTGTAGAAAATGCAACTGGACATTTGGAGCGCTAAGAGCGTAGTAGTGGAAAAAGGAATGTATTCAAATATAAACTACACAGAAGCATTCTGTGAAACTTCTTTCTGATCTGAGCATTCAGCTAACAGAGTTAAACCATACTTTTGATTGAGCAGTTTTGAAACACTCTGTCTGTAGAAAATGCAACTGGACATTCGTAGCGCTAAGTGGGTAATAGTGGAAAAAAGAATATGTTCAAATATAAACTACACAGAAGCATTGTATGAAACTTCTTTCTGTTCTGTGCATTCAACTAACAGAGTTGAACCTTACTTTTGATTGAGCCGTTCTGAAACACTCTTTCTGTAGAAACTGCAATTGGACATTATGAGCGCTAAGAGGCCTATATTGGGAAAAATAATGTCTACAAATAAAAACTACACAGAAGAATTGTGTGAAACTTCTTTCTGTTCTGTTTGTTCAACTAAAAGAGTTGAACCTTAGTTTTGATTGAGCCGTTCTGAAACACTCTTTCTGTAGAAAATGCAAGTGGAGATTCGGAGCGCTAAGAGGGTAATAGTGGAAAAAGGAATGTCTCCAAATATAAACTACACAGAATCATTCTGTGAAACTTCTTTCTGATCTGTGCATTCAGCTAACAGAGTTAAACCATACTTTTCATTGAGCAGATCTGAACACTCTTTCTGTAGAAAATGCAACTGGACATTTGGAGCGCTAAGAGAGTAGTAGTGGAAAAAGGAATATATTCAAATATAAACTACACAGAAGCATTCTGTGAAACTTCTTTCTGATCTGAGCATTCAGCTAACAGAGTTAAACCATACATTTGATTGAGCAGTTTTGAAACACTCTGTCTGTAGAAAATGCAACTGGACATTCGTAGCGCTAAGTGGGTAATAGTGGAAAAAAGAATATGTTCAAATATAAACTACACAGAAGCATTGTATGAAACTTCTTTCTGTTCTGTGCATTCAACTAACAGAGTTGAACCTTACTTTTGATTGAGCCTTTCTGAAACACTCTTTCTGTAGAAACTGCAATTGGACGTTCTGAGCGCTAAGAGGCCTATATTGGGAAAAATAATATCTTCAAATAAAAACTACACAGAAGCATTGTGTGAAACTTATTTCTGATATGTTCATTAAGCTAACAGAGTTAAACCATACTTTTGATTGCGCAGTTCTGAACACTCTTTCTGTAGAAAATGCAAGTGGACATTCGGAGCGCTAAGAGGGTAATAGTGGAAAAAGGAATATATTCAAATATAAACTACACAGTAGCATTCTGTGAAAATTCTTTCTGTTCTGTGCATTCAACTAACAGTGTTGAACCTTACTTTTGATTGAGCCGTTCTGAAACACTCTTTCTGTAGAAACTGCAATTGGACATGCTAAGCTCTAAGAGGCCTACATTGGGAAAAAGAATATCTACAAATAAAAACTACACAGATGCATTCTGTGAAACTTATTTCTGATCTGTAAATTCAGTTAACAGAGATAAAACATATTTTTGATTGAGCAGTTATGAAACACTCTTTTTGTAGAAAATGCAAGAGGAGATTCGGAGCGCTAAGAGGGTAATAGTGGAAAAAGGAATGTCTTCAAATATAAACTACACAGAATCATTCGGGGAAACTTCTTTCTGATATGTGCATTCAGCTAACAGAGTTAAACCATACTTTTGATTGAGCAGATCTGAACACTCTTTCTGTAGAAAATGCAACTGGACATTTGGAGCGCTAAGAGCGTAGTAGTGGAAAAAAGAATATATTCAAATATAAACTACACAGAAGCATTCTGTGAAACTTCTTTCTGATCTGAGCATTCAGCTAACAGAGTTAAACCATACTTTTGATTGAGCAGTTTTGAAACACTCTCTCTGTAGAAAATGCAACTGGACATTCGTAGCGCTAAGTGGGTAATAGTGGAAAAAAAATATGTTCAAATATAAACTACACAGAAGCATTGTATGAAACTTCTTTCTGTTCTGTGCATTCAACTAACAGAGTTGAACCTTACTTTTGATTGAGCCGTTCTGAAACACTCTTTCTGTAGAAACTGCAATTGGACATTCTGAGCGCTAAGAGGCCTATATTGGGAAAAAGAATGTCTACAAATAAAAATTACACAGAAGAATTGTGTGAAACTTCTTTCTGTTCTGTTTGTTCAACTAAAAGAGTTGAACCTTAGTTTTGATTGAGCCGTTCTGAAACACTCTTTCTGTAGAAAATGCAAGTGGAGATTCGGAGCGCTAAAAGGGTAATAGTGGAAAAAGGAATGTCTCCAAATATAAACTACACAGAATCATTCTGTGAAACTTCTTTCTGATCTGTGCATTCAGCTAACAGAGTTAAACCATACTTTTGATTGAGCAGATCTGAACACTCTTTCTGTAGAAAATGCAACTGGACATTTGGAGCGCTAAGAGAGTAGTAGTGGAAAAAGGAATATATTCAAATATAAACTACACAGAAGCATTCTGTGAAACTTCTTTCTGATCTGAGCATTCAGCTAACAGAGTTAAACCATACTTTTGATTGAGCAGTTTTGAAACACTCTGTCTGTAGAAAATGCAACTGGACATTCGTAGCGCTAAGTGGGTAATAGTGGAAAAAAGAATATGTTCAAATATAAACTACACAGAAGCATTGTATGAAACTTCTTTCTGTTCTGTGCATTCAACTAACAGAGTTGAACCTTACTTTTGATTGAGCCTTTCTGAAACACTCTTTCTGTAGAAACTGCAATTGGACATTCTGAGCGCTAAGAGGCCTCTATTGGGAAAAATAATATCTTCAAATAAAAACTACACAGAAGCATTGTGTGAAACTTATTTCTGATATGTTCATTAAGCTAACAGAGTTAAACCATACTTTTGATTGCGCAGTTCTGAACACTCTTTCTGTAGAAAACGCAAGTGGACATTCGTAGCGCTAAGTGGGTAATAGTGGAAAAAGGAATATATTCAAATATAAACTACACAGAAGCATTGTATGAAACTTCTTTCTGTTCTGTGCATTCAACTAACAGGGTTGAACCTTACTTTTGATTGAGCCGTTCTGAAACACTCTTTCTGTAGAAACTGCAATTGGACATGCTAAGCGCTAAGAGGCCTACATTGCGAAAAAGAATATCTTCAAATAAAAACTACACAGATGCATTCTGTGAAACTTATTTCTGATCTGTAAATTCAGTTCACAGAGATAAAACATATTTTTGATTGAGCAGTTATGAAACACTCTTTTTGTAGAAAATGCAAGTGGAGATTAGGAGCGCTAAGAGGGTAATAGTGGAAAAAGGAATGTCTCCAAATATAAACTACACAGAATCATTCTGTGAAACTTCTTTCTGATCTGTGCATTCAGCTAACAGATTTAAACCATACTTTTGATTGAGCAGATCTGAACACTCTTTCTGTAGAAAATGCAACTGGACATTTGGAGCGCTAAGCGAGTAGTAGTGGAAAAAGGAATATATTCAAATATAAACTACACAGAAGCATTCTGTGAAACTTCTTTCTGATCTGAGCATTCAGCTAACAGAGTTAAACCATACTTTTGATTGAGCAGTTTTGAAACACTCTGTCTGTAGAAAATGCAACTGGACATTCGTAGCGCTAAGTGGGTAATAGTGGAAAAAAGAATATGTTCAAATATAAACTACACAGAAGCATTGTATGAAACGTCTTTCTGTTCTGTGCATTCAACTAACAGAGTTGAACCTTACTTTTGATTGAGCCTTTCTGAAACACTCTTTCTGTAGAAACTGCAATTGGACATTCTGAGCGCTAAGAGGCCTATATTGGGAAAAATAATATCTTCAAATAAAAACTACACAGAAGCATTGTGTGAAACTTATTTCTGATATGTTCATTAAGCTAACAGAGTTAAACCATACTTTTGATTGCGCAGTTCTGAACACTCTTTCTGTAGAAAATGCAAGTGGACATTCGGAGCGCTAAGAGGGTAATAGTGGAAAAAGGAATATATTCAAATATAAACTACACTGTAGCATTCTGTGAAAATACTTTCTGTTCTGTGCATTCAACTAACAGAGTTGAACCTCACTTTTGATTGAGCCGTTCTGAAACACACTTTCTGTAGAAACTGCAATTGGACATGCTAAGCGCTAAGAGGCCTACATTGGGAAAAAGAATATCTTCAAATAAAAACTACACAGATGCATTCTGTGAAACTTATTTCTGATCTGTAAATTCAGTTAACCGAGATAAAACATATTTTTGATTGAGCAGTTATGAAACACTCTTTTTGTAGAAAATGCAAGTGGAGATTCGGAGCGCTAAGAGGGTAACAGTGGAAAAAGGAATGTCTTCAAATATAAACTACACAGAATCATTCGGTGAAACTTCTTTCTGATCTGTGCATTCAGCTAACAGAGTTAAACCATACTTTTGATTGAGCAGATCTGAACACTCTTTCTGTAGAAAATGCAACTGGACATTTGGAGCGCTAAGAGCGTAGTAGTGGAAAAAGGAATATATTCAAATATAAACTACACAGAAGCATTCTGTGAAACTTCTTTCTGATCTGAGCATTCAGCTAACAGAGTTAAACCATACTTTTGATTGAGCAGTTTTGAAACACTCTGTCTGTAGAAAATGCAACTGGACATTCGTAGCGCTAAGTGGGTAATAGTGGAAAAAAGAATATGTTCAAATATAAACTACACAGAAGCATTGTATGAAACTTCTTTCTGTTCTGTGCATTCAACTAACAGGGTTGAACCTTACTTTTGATTGAGCCGTTCTGAAACACTCTTTCTGTAGAAACTGCAATTGGACATTCTGAGCGCTAAGAGGCCTATATTGGGAAAAAGAATGTCTACAAATAAAAACTACACAGAAGAATTGTGTGAAACTCCTTTCTGTTCTGTTTGTTCAACTAAAAGAGTTGAACCTTAGTTTTGATTGAGCCGTTCTGAAACACTCTTTCTGTAGAAAATGCAAGTGGAGATTAGGAGCGCTAACAGGGTAATAGTGGAAAAAGGAATGTCTCCAAATATAAACTACACAGAATCATTCTGTGAAACTTCTTTCTGATCTGTGCATTCAGCTAACAAAGTTAAACCATACTTTTGATTGAGCAGATCTGAACACTCTTTCTGTAGAAAATGCAACTGGACATTTGGAGCGTTAAGAGAGTAGTAGTGGAAAAAGGAATATATTCAAATATAAACTACACAGAAGCATTCTGTGAAACTTCTTTCTGATCTGAGCATTCAGCTAACAGAGTTAAACCATACTTTTGATTGAGCAGTTTTGAAACACTCTGTCTGTAGAAAATGCAACTGGACATTCGTAGCGCTAAGTGGGTAATAGTGGAAAAAAGAATATGTTCAAATATAAACTACACAGAAGCATGGTATGAAACTTCTTTCTGTTCTGTGCATTCAACTAGCAGAGTTGAACCTTACTTTTGATTGAGCTTTTCTGAAACACTCTTTCTGTAGAAACTGCAATTGGACATTCTGAGCGCTAAGAGGCCTCTATTGGGAAAAATAATATCTTCAAATAAAAACTACACGGAAGCATTGTGTGAAACTTATTTCTGATATGTTCATTAAGCTAACAGAGTTAAACCATACTTTTGATTGCGCAGTTCTGAACACTCTTTCTGTAGAAAATGCAAGTGGACATTCGGAGCGCTAAGAGGGTAATAGTGGAAAAAGGAATATATTCAAATATAAACTACTCAGTAGCATTTTGTGAAAATTCTTTCTGTTCTGTGCATTCAACTAACAGAGTTGAATCTTACTTTTGATTGAGCCGTTCTGAAACACTCTTTCTGTAGAAAGTGCAATTGGACATGCTAAGCGCTAAGAGGCCTACATTGGGAAAAATATATCTTCAAATAAAAACTACACAGATGCATTCTGTGAAACTTATTTCTGATCTGTAAATTCAGTTAACAGAGATAAAACATATTTTTGATTGAGCAGTTATGAAACACTCTTTTTGTAGAAAATGCAAGTGGAGATTCGGAGCGCTAAGAGGGTAATAGTGGAAAAAGGAATGTCTTCAAATATAAACTACACAGAATCATTCGGGGAAACTTCTTTCTGATCTGTGCATTCAGCTAACAGAGTTAAACCATACTTTAGATTGAGCAGATCTGAACACTCTTTCTGTAGAAAATGCAACTGGACATTTGGAGCGCTAAGAGCGTAGTAGTGGAAAAAGGAATATATTCAAATATAAACTACACAGAAGCATTCTGTGAAACTTCTTTCTGATCTGAGCATTCAGCTAACAGAGTTAAACCATACTTTTGATTGAGCAGTTTTGAAACACTCTGTCTGTAGAAAATGCAACTGGACATTCGTAGCGCTAAGTGGGTAATAGTGGAAAAAAGAATATGTTCAAATATAAACTACACAGAAGCATTGTATGAAACTTCTTTCTGTTCTGTGCATTCAACTAACAGAGTTGAACCTTACTTTTGATTGAGCCGTTCTGAAACACTCTTTCTGTAGAAACTGCAATTGGACATTATGAGCGCTAAGAGGCCTATATTGGGAAAAATAATGTCTACAAATAAAAACTACACAGAAGAATTGTGTGAAACTTCTTTCTGTTCTGTTTGTTCAACTAAAAGAGTTGAACCTTAGTTTTGATTGAGCCGTTCTGAAACACTCTTTCTGTAGAAAATGCAATTGGAGATTCGGAGCGCTAAGAGGGTAATAGTGGAAAAAGGAATGTCTCCAAATATAAACTACACAGAATCATTCTGTGAAACTTCTTTCTGATCTGTGCATTCAGCTAACAGAGTTAAACCATACTTTTCATTGAGCAGATCTGAACACTCTTTCTGTAGAAAATGCAACTGGACATTTGGAGCGCTAAGAGAGTAGTAGTGGAAAAAGGAATATATTCAAATATAAACTACACAGAAGCATTCTGTGAAACTTCTTTCTGATCTGAGCATTCAGCTAACAGAGTTAAACCATACATTTGATTGAGCAGTTTTGAAACACTCTGTCTGTAGAAAATGCAACTGGACATTCGTAGCGCTAAGTGGGTAATAGTGGAAAAAAGAATATGTTCAAATATAAACTACACAGAAGCATTGTATGAAACTTCTTTCTGTTCTGTGCATTCAACTAACAGAGTTGAACCTTACTTTTGATTGAGCCTTTCTGAAACACTCTTTCTGTAGAAACTGCAATTGGACGTTCTGAGCGCTAAGAGGCCTATATTGGGAAAAATAATATCTTCAAATAAAAACTACACAGAAGCATTGTGTGAAACTTATTTCTGATATGTTCATTAAGCTAACAGAGTTAAACCATACTTTTGATTGCGCAGTTCTGAACACTCTTTCTGTAGAAAATGCAAGTGGACATTCGGAGCGCTAAGAGGGTAATAGTGGAAAAAGGAATATATTCAAATATAAACTACACAGTAGCATTCTGTGAAAATTCTTTCTGTTCTGTGCATTCAACTAACAGTGTTGAACCTTACTTTTGATTGAGCCGTTCTGAAACACTCTTTCTGTAGAAACTGCAATTGGACATGCTAAGCTCTAAGAGGCCTACATTGGGAAAAAGAATATCTACAAATAAAAACTACACAGATGCATTCTGTGAAACTTATTTCTGATCTGTAAATTCAGTTAACAGAGATAAAACATATTTTTGATTGAGCAGATATGAAACACTCTTTTTGTAGAAAATGCAAGTGGAGATTCGGAGCGCTAAGAGGGTAATAGTGGAAAAAGGAATGTCTTCAAATATAAACTACACAGAATCATTCGGGGAAACTTCTTTCTGATCTGTGCATTCAGCTAACAGAGTTAAACCATACTTTTGATTGAGCAGATCTGAACACTCTTTCTGTAGAAAATGCAACTGGACATTTGGAGCGCTAAGAGCGTAGTAGTGGAAAAAAGAATATATTCAAATATCAACTACACAGAAGCATTCTGTGAAACTTCTTTCTGATCTGAGCATTCAGCTAACAGAGTTAAACCATACTTTTGATTGAGCAGTTTTGAAACACTCTGTCTGTAGAAAATGCAACTGGACATTCGTAGCGCTAAGTGGGTAATAGTGGAAAAAAAATATGTTCAAATATAAACTACACAGAAGCATTGTATGAAACTTCTTTCTGTTCTGTGCATTCAACTAACAGAGTTGAACCTTACTTTTGATTGAGCCGTTCTGAAACACTCTTTCTGTAGAAACTGCAATTGGACATTCTGAGCGCTAAGAGGCCTATATTGGGAAAAAGAATGTCTACAAATAAAAATTACACAGAAGAATTGTGTGAAACTTCTTTCTGTTCTGTTTGTTCAACTAAAAGAGTTGAACCTTAGTTTTGATTGAGCCGTTCTGAAACACTCTTTCTGTAGAAAATGCAAGTGGAGATTCGGAGCGCTAAGAGGGTAATAGTGGAAAAAGGAATGTCTCCAAATATAAACTACACAGAATCATTCTGTGAAACTTCTTTCTGATCTGTGCATTCAGCTAACAGAGTTAAACCATACTTTTGATTGAGCAGATCTGAACACTCTTTCTGTAGAAAATGCAACTGGACATTTGGAGCGCTAAGAGAGTAGTAGTGGAAAAAGGAATATATTCAAATATAAACTACACAGAAGCATTCTGTGAAACTTCTTTCTGATCTGAGCATTCAGCTAACAGAGTTAAACCATACTTTTGATTGAGCAGTTTTGAAACACTCTGTCTGTAGAAAATGCAACTGGACATTCGTAGCGCTAAGTGGGTAATAGTGGAAAAAAGAATATGTTCAAATATAAACTACACAGAAGCATTGTATGAAACTTCTTTCTGTTCTGTGCATTCAACTAACAGAGTTGAACCTTACTTTTGATTGAGCCTTTCTGAAACACTCTTTCTGTAGAAACTGCAATTGGACATTCTGAGCGCTAAGAGGCCTCTATTGGGAAAAATAATATCTTCAAATAAAAACTACACAGAAGCATTGTGTGAAACTTATTTCTGATATGTTCATTAAGCTAACAGAGTTAAACCATACTTTTGATTGCGCAGTTCTGAACACTCTTTCTGTAGAAAACGCAAGTGGACATTCGGAGCGCTAAGAGGGTAATAGTGGAAAAAGGAATATATTCAAATATAAACTACACAGTAGCATTCTGTGAAAATTCTTTCTGTTCTGTGCATTCAACTAACAGAGTTGAACCTTACTTTTGATTGAGCCGTTCTGAAACACTCTTTCTGTAGAAACTGCAATTGGACATGCTAAGCGCTAAGAGGCCTACATTGGGAAAAAGAATATCTTCAAATAAAAACTACACAGATGCATTCTGTGAAACTTATTTCTGATCTGTAAATTCAGTTAACCGAGATAAAACATATTTTTGATTGAGCAGTTATGAAACACTCTTTTTGTAGAAAATGCAAGTGGAGATTCGGAGCGCTAAGAGGGTAATAGTGGAAAAAGGAATGTCTTCAAATATAAACTACACAGAATCATTCGGGGAAACTTCTTTCTGATCTGTGCATTCAGCTAACAGAGTTAAACCATACTTTAGATTGAGCAGATCTGAACACTCTTTCTGTAGAAAATGCAACTGGACATTTGGAGCGCTAAGAGCGTAGTAGTGGAAAAAGGAATATATTCAAATATAAACTACACAGAAGCATTCTGTGAAACTTCTTTCTGATCTGAGCATTCAGCTAACAGAGTTAAACCATACTTTTGATTGAGCAGTTTTGAAACACTCTGTCTGTAGAAAATGCAACTGGACATTCGTAGCGCTAAGTGGGTAATAGTGGAAAAAAGAATATGTTCAAATATAAACTACACAGAAGCATTGTATGAAACTTCTTTCTGTTCTGTGCATTCAACTAACAGAGTTGAACCTTACTTTTGATTGAGCCGTTCTGAAACACTCTTTCTGTAGAAACTGCAATTGGACATTATGAGCGCTAAGAGGCCTATATTGGGAAAAATAATGTCTACAAATAAAAACTACACAGAAGAATTGTGTGAAACTTCTTTCTGTTCTGTTTGTTCAACTAAAAGAGTTGAACCTTAGTTTTGATTGAGCCGTTCTGAAACACTCTTTCTGTAGAAAATGCAAGTGGAGATTCGGAGCGCTAAGAGGGTAATAGTGGAAAAAGGAATGTCTCCAAATATAAACTACACAGAATCATTCTGTGAAACTTCTTTCTGATCTGTGCATTCAGCTAACAGAGTTAAACCATACTTTTCATTGAGCAGATCTGAACACTCTTTCTGTAGAAAATGCAACTGGACATTTGGAGCGCTAAGAGAGTAGTAGTGGAAAAAGGAATATATTCAAATATAAACTACACAGAAGCATTCTGTGAAACTTCTTTCTGATCTGAGCATTCAGCTAACAGAGTTAAACCATACATTTGATTGAGCAGTTTTGAAACACTCTGTCTGTAGAAAATGCAACTGGACATTCGTAGCGCTAAGTGGGTAATAGTGGAAAAAAGAATATGTTCAAATATAAACTACACAGAAGCATTGTATGAAACTTCTTTCTGTTCTGTGCATTCAACTAACAGAGTTGAACCTTACTTTTGATTGAGTCTTTCTGAAACACTCTTTCTGTAGAAACTGCAATTGGACGTTCTGAGCGCTAAGAGGCCTATATTGGGAAAAATAATATCTTCAAATAAAAACTACACAGAAGCATTGTGTGAAACTTATTTCTGATATGTTCATTAAGCTAACAGAGTTAAACCATACTTTGATTGCGCAGTTCTGAACACTCTTTCTGTAGAAAATGCAAGTGGACATTCGGAGCGCTAAGAGGGTAATAGTGGAAAAAGGAATATATTCAAATATAAACTACACAGTAGCATTCTGTGAAAATTCTTTCTGTTCTGTGCATTCAACTAACAGTGTTGAACCTTACTTTTGATTGAGCCGTTCTGAAACACTCTTTCTGTAGAAACTGCAATTGGACATGCTAAGCTCTAAGAGGCCTACATTGGGAAAAAGAATATCTACAAATAAAAACTACACAGATGCATTCTGTGAAACTTATTTCTGATCTGTAAATTCAGTTAACAGAGATAAAACATATTTTTGATTGAGCAGATATGAAACACTCTTTTTGTAGAAAATGCAAGTGGAGATTCGGAGCGCTAAGAGGGTAATAGTGGAAAAAGGAATGTCTTCAAATATAAACTACACAGAATCATTCGGGGAAACTTCTTTCTGATCTGTGCATTCAGCTAACAGAGTTAAACCATACTTTTGATTGAGCAGATCTGAACACTCTTTCTGTAGAAAATGCAACTGGACATTTGGAGAGCTAAGAGCGTAGTAGTGGAAAAAAGAATATATTCAAATATCAACTACACAGAAGCATTCTGTGAAACTTCTTTCTGATCTGAGCATTCAGCTAACAGAGTTAAACCATACTTTTGATTGAGCAGTTTTGAAACACTCTGTCTGTAGAAAATGCAACTGGACATTCGTAGCGCTAATTGGGTAATAGTGGAAAAAAAATATGTTCAAATATAAACTACACAGAAGCATTGTATGAAACTTCTTTCTGTTCTGTGCATTCAACTAACAGAGTTGAACCTTACTTTTGATTGAGCCGTTCTGAAACACTCTTTCTGTAGAAACTGCAATTGGACATTCTGAGCGCTAAGAGGCCTATATTGGGAAAAAGAATGTCTACAAATAAAAATTACACAGAAGAATTGTGTGAAACTTCTTTCTGTTCTGTTTGTTCAACTAAAAGAGTTGAACCTTAGTTTTGATTGAGCCGTTCTGAAACACTCTTTCTGTAGAAAATGCAAGTGGAGATTCGGAGCGCTAAGAGGGTAATAGTGGAAAAAGGAATGTCTCCAAATATAAACTACACAGAATCATTCTGTGAAATTTCTTTCTGATCTGTGCATTCAGCTAACAGAGTTAAACCATACTTTTGATTGAGCAGATCTGAACACTCTTTCTGTAGAAAATGCAACTGGACATTTGGAGCGCTAAGAGAGTAGTAGTGGAAAAAGGAATATATTCAAATATAAACTACACAGAAGCATTCTGTGAAACTTCTTTCTGATCTGAGCATTCAGCTAACAGAGTTAAACCATACTTTTGATTGAGCAGTTTTGAAACACTCTGTCTGTAGAAAATGCAACTGGACATTCGTAGCGCTAAGTGGGTAATAGTGGAAAAAAGAATATGTTCAAATATAAACTACACAGAAGCATTGTATGAAACTTCTTTCTGTTCTGTGCATTCAACTAACAGAGTTGAACCTTACTTTTGATTGAGCCTTTCTGAAACACTCTTTCTGTAGAAACTGCAATTGGACATTCTGAGCGCTAAGAGGCCTCTATTGGGAAAAATAATATCTTCAAATAAAAACTACACAGAAGCATTGTGTGAAACTTATTTCTGATATGTTCATTAAGCTAACAGAGTTAAACCATACTTTTGATTGCGCAGTTCTGAACACTCTTTCTGTAGAAAACGCAAGTGGACATTCGGAGCGCTAAGAGGGTAATAGTGGAAAAAGGAATATATTCAAATATAAACTACACAGTAGCATTCTGTGAAAATTCTTTCTGTTCTGTGCATTCAACTAACAGAGTTGAACCTTACTTTTGATTGAGCCGTTCTGAAACACTCTTTCTGTAGAAACTGCAATTGGACATGCTAAGCGCTAAGAGGCCTACATTGGGAAAAAGAATATCTTCAAATAAAAACTACACAGATGCATTCTGTGAAACTTATTTCTGATCTGTAAATTCAGTTAACAGAGATAAAACATATTTTTGATTGAGCAGTTATGAAACACTCTTTTTGTAGAAAATGCAAGTGGAGATTCGGAGCGCTAAGAAGGTAATAGTGGAAAAAGGAATGTCTTCAAATATAAACTACACAGAATCATTCGGTGAAACTTCTTTCTGATCTGTGCATTCAGCTAACAGAATTAAACCATACTTTTGATTGAGCAGATCTGAACACACTTTCTGTAGAAAATGCAACTGGTCATTTGGAGCGCTAAGAGCGTAGCAGTGGAAAAAGGAATATATTCAAATATAAACTACACAGAAGCATTCTGTGAAACTTCTTTCTGATCTGAGCATTCAGCTAACAGAGTTAAACCATACTTTTGATTGAGCAGTTTTGAAACACTCTGTCTGTAGAAAATGCAACTGGAAATTCGTAGCGCTAAGTGGGTAATAGTGGAAAAAAGAATATGTTCAAATATAAACTACACAGAAGCATTGTATGAAACTTCTTTCTGTTCTGTGCATTCAACTAACAGAGTTGAACCTTACTTTTGATTGAGCCGTTCTGAAACACTCTTTCTGTAGAAACTGCAATTGGACATTCTGAGCGCTAAGAGGCCTATATTGGGAAAAAGAATGTCTACAAATAAAAACTACACAGAAGAATTGTGTGAAACTTCTTTCTCTTCTGTTTGTTCAACTAAAAGAGTTGAACCTTAGTTTTGATTGAGCCGTTCTGAAACACTCTTTCTGTAGAAAATGCAAGTGGAGATTCGGAGCGCTAAGAGGGTAATAGTGGAAAAAGGAATGTCTCCAAATATAAACTACACAGAATCATTCTGTGAAACTTCTTTCTGATCTGTGCATTCAGCTAACAGAGTTAAACCATACTTTTGATTGAGCAGATCTGAACACTCTTTCTGTAGAAAATGCAACTGGACATTTGGAGCGCTAAGGGAGTAGTAGTGGAAAAAGGAATATATTCAAATATAAACTACACAGAAGCATTCTGTGAAACTTCTTTCTGATCTGAGCATTCAGCTAACAGAGTTAAACCATACTTTTGATTGAGCAGTTTTGAAACACTCTGTCTGTAGAAAATGCAACTGGACATTCGTAGCGCTAAGTGGGTAATAGTGGAAAAAAGAATATGTTCAAATATAAACTACACAGAAGAATTGTATGAAACATCTTTCTGTTCTGTGCATTCAACTAACAGAGTTGAACCTTACATTTGATTGAGCCTCTCTGAAACACTCTTTCTGTAGAAACTGCAATTGGACATTCTGAGCGCTAAGAGGCCTCTATTGGGAAAAATAATATCTTCAAATGAAAACTACACAGAAGCATTGTGTGAAACTTATTTCTGATATGTTCATTAAGCTAACAGAGTTAAACCATACTTTTGATTGCGCAGTTCTGAACACTCTTTCTGTAGAAAATGCAAGTGGACATTCGGAGCGCTAAGAGGGTAATAGTGGAAAAAGGAATATATTCAAATATAAACTACACAGTAGCATTCTGTGAAAACTCTTTCTGTTCTGTGCATTCAACTAACAGAGTTGAACCTTACTTTTGATTGAGCCGTTCTGAAACACTCTTTCTGTAGAAACTGCAATTGGACATGCTAAGCTCTAAGAGGCCTACATTGGGAAAAAGAATATCTACAAATAAAAACTACACAGATGCATTCTGTGAAACTTATTTCTGATCTGTAAATTCAGTTAACAGAGATAAAACATATTTTTGATTGAGCAGTTATGAAACACTCTTTTTGTAGAAAATGCAAGTGGAGATTCGGAGCGCTAAGAGGGTAATAGTGGAAAAAGGAATGTCTTCAAATATAAACTACACAGAATCATTCGGGGAAACTTCTTTCTGATCTGTGCATTCAGCTAACAGAGTTAAACCATACTTTTGATTGAGCAGATCTGAACACTCTTTCTGTAGAAAATGCAACTGGACATTTGGAGCGCTAAGAGCGTAGTAGTGGAAAAAAGAATATATTCAAATATAAACTACACAGAAGCATTCTGTGAAACTTCTTTCTGATCTGAGCATTCAGCTAACAGAGTTAAACCATACTTTTGATTGAGCAGTTTTGAAACACTCTGTCTGTAGAAAATGCAACTGGACATTCGTAGCGCTAAGTGGGTAATAGTGGAAAAAAAATATGTTCAAATAGAAACTACACAGAAGCATTGTATGAAACTTCTTTCTGTTCTGTGCATTCAACTAACAGTGTTGAACCTTACTTTTGATTGAGCCGTTCTGAAACACTCTTTCTGTAGAAACTGCAATTGGACATTTTGAGCGCTAAGAGGCCTATATTGGGAAAAAGAATGTCTACAAATAAAAATTACACAGAAGAATTGTGTGAAACTTCTTTCTGTTCTGTTTGTTCAACTAAAAGAGTTGAACCTTAGTTTTGATTGAGCCGTTCTGAAACACTCTTTCTGTAGAAAATGCAAGTGGAGATTCGGAGCGCTAAGAGGGTAATAGTGGAAAAAGGAATGTCTCCAAATATAAACTACACAGAATCATTCTGTGAAACTTCTTTCTGATCTGTGCATTCAGCTAACAGAGTTAAACCATACTTTTGATTGAGCAGATCTGAACACTCTTTCTGTAGAAAATGCAACTGGACATTTGGAGCGCTAAGAGAGTAGTAGTGGAAAAAGGAATATATTCAAATATAAACTACACAGAAGCATTCTGTGAAACTTCTTTCTGATCTGAGCATTCAGCTAACAGAATTAAACCATACTTTTGATTGAGCAGTTTTGAAACACTCTGTCTGTAGAAAATGCAACTGGACATTCGTAGCGCTAAGTGGGAAATAGTGGAAAAAAGAATATGTTCAAATATAAACTACACAGAAGCATTGTATGAAACTTCTTTCTGTTCTGTGCATTCAACTAACAGAGTTGAACCTTACTTTTGATTGAGCCTTTCTGAAACACTCTTTCTGTAGAAACTGCAATTGGACATTCTGAGCGCTAAGAGGCCTCTATTGGGAAAAATAATATCTTCAAATAAAAACTACACAGAAGCATTGTGTGAAACTTATTTCTGATATGTTCATTAAGCTAACAGAGTTAAACCATACTTTTGATTGCGCAGTTCTGAACACTCTTTCTGTAGAAAACGCAAGTGGACATTCGGAGCGCTAAGAGGGTAATAGTGGAAAAAGGAATATATTCTAATATAAACTACACAGTAGCATTCTGTGAAAATTCTTTCTGTTCTGTGCATTCAACTAACAGAGTTGAACCTTACTTTTGATTGAGCCGTTCTGAAACACTCTTTCTGTAGAAACTGCAATTGGACATGCTAAGCGCTAAGAGGCCTACATTGGGAAAAAGAATATCTTCAAATAAAAACTACACAGAAGCATTCTGTGAAACTTATTTCTGATCTGTAAATTCAGTTAACAGAGATAAAACATATTTTTGATTGAGCAGTTATGAAACACTCTTTTTGTAGAAAATGCAAGTGGAGATTCGGAGCGCTAAGAGGGTAATAGTGGAAAAAGGAATGTCTTCAAATATAAACTACACAGAATCATTCGGTGAAACTTCTTTCTGATCTGTGCATTCAGCTAACAGAATTAAACCATACTTTTGATTGAGCAGATCTGAACACACTTTCTGTAGAAAATGCAACTGGTCATTTGGAGCGCTAAGAGCGTAGCAGTGGAAAAAGGAATATATTCAAATATAAACTACACAGAAGCATTCTGTGAAACTTCTTTCTGATCTGAGCATTCAGCTAACAGAGTTAAACCATACTTTTGATTGAGCAGTTTTGAAACACTCTGTCTGTAGAAAATGCAACTGGACATTCGTAGCGCTAAGTGGGTAATAGTGGAAAAAAGAATATGTTCAAATATAAACTACACAGAAGAATTGTATGAAACATCTTTCTGTTCTGTGCATTCAACTAACAGAGTTGAACCTTACATTTGATTGAGCCTTTCTGAAACACTCTTTCTGTAGAAACTGCAATTGGACATTCTGAGCGCTAAGAGGCCTCTATTGGGAAAAATAATATCTTCAAATAAAAACTACACAGAAGCATTGTGTGAAACTTATTTCTGATATGTTCATTAAGCTAACAGAGTTAAACCATACTTTTGATTGCGCAGTTCTGAACACTCTTTCTGTAGAAAATGCAAGTGGACATTCGGAGCGCTAAGAGGGTAATAGTGGAAAAAGGAATATATTCAAATATAAACTACACAGTAGCATTCTGTGAAAACTCTTTCTGTTCTGTGCATTCAACTAACAGAGTTGAACCTTACTTTTGATTGAGCCGTTCTGAAACACTCTTTCTGTAGAAACTGCAATTGGACATGCTAAGCGCTAAGAGGCCTACATTGGGAAAAAGAATATCTTCAAATAAAAACTACACAGATGCATTCTGTGAAACTTATTTCTGATCTGTAAATTCAGTTAACAGAGATAAAACATATTTTTGATTGAGCAGTTATGAAACACTCTTTTTGTAGAAAATGCAAGTGGAGATTCGGAGCGCTAATTGGGTAATAGTGGAAAAAGGAATGTCTTCAAATATAAACTACACAGAATCATTCGGGGAAACTTCTTTCTGATCTGTGCATTCAGCTAACAGAGTTAAACCATACTTTTGATTGAGCAGATCTGAACACTCTTTCTGTAGAAAATGCAACTGGACATTTGGAGCGCTAAGAGAGTAGTAGTGGAAAAAGGAATATATTCAAATATAAACTACACAGAAGCATTCTGTGAAACTTCTTTCTGATCTGAGCATTCAGCTAACAGAGTTAAACCATACTTTTGATTGAGTAGTTTTGAAACACTCTGTCTGTAGAAAATGCAACTGTACATTCGTAGCGCTAAGTGGGTAATAGTGGAAAAAAGAATATGTTCAAATAGAAACTACACAGAAGCATTGTATGAAACTTCTTTCTGTTCTGTGCATTCAACTAACAGGGTTGAACCTTACTTTTGATTGAGCCGTTCTGAAACACTCTTTCTGTAGAAACTGCAATTGGATATTCTGAGCGCTAAGAGGCCTATATTGGGAAAAAGAATGTCTACAAATAAAAACTACACAGAAGAATTGTGTGAAACTTCTTTCTGTTCTGTTTGTTCAACTAAAAGAGTTGAACCTTAGTTTTGATTGAGCCGTTCTGAAGCACTCTTTCTGTAGAAAATGCAAGTGGAGATTCGGAGCGCTAAGAGGGTAATAGTGGAAAAAGGAATGTCTCCAAATATAAACTACACAGAAACATTCTGTGAAACTTCTTTCTGATCTGTGCATTCAGCTAACAGAGTTAAACCATACTTTTGATTGAGCAGATCTGAACTCTCTTTCTGTAGAAAATGCACCTGGACATTTGGAGCGCTAAGAGCGTAGTAGTGGAAAAAGGAATATATTCAAATATAAACTACACAGAAGCATTCTGTGAAACTTCTTTCTGATCTGAGCATTCAGCTAACAGAGTTAAACCATACTTTTGATTGAGCAGTTTTGAAACACTCTGTCTGTAAAAAATGCAACTGGACATTCGTAGCGCTAAGTGGGTAATAGTGGAAAAAAGAATATGTTCAAATAGAAACTACACAGAAGCATTGTATGAAACTTCTTTCTGTTCTGTGCATTCAACTAACAGGGTTGAACCTTACTTTTGATTGAGCCGTTCTGAAACACTCTTTCTGTAGAAACTGCAATTGGATATTCTGAGCGCTAAGAGGCCTATATTGGGAAAAAGAATGTCTACAAATAAAAACTACACAGAAGAATTGTGTGAAACTTCTTTCTGTTCTGTTTGTTCAACTAAAAGAGTTGAACCTTAGTTTTCATTGAGCCGTTCTGAAGCACTCTTTCTGTAGAAAATGCAAGTGGAGATTCGGAGCGCTAAGAGGGTAATAGTGGAAAAAGGAATGTCTCCAAATATAAACTACACAGAATCATTCTGTGAAACTTCTTTCTGATCTGTGCATTCAGCTAACAGAGTTAAACCATACTTTTCATTGAGCAGATCTGAACACTCCTTCTGTAGAAAATGCAACTGGACATTTGGAGCGCTAAGAGAGTAGTAGTGGAAAAAGGAATATATTCAAATATAAACTACACAGAAGCATTCTGTTAAATTTCTTTCTGATCTGAGCATTCAGCTAACAGAGTTAAACCATACTTTTGATTGAGCA
The DNA here is from genome assembly GCF_028878055.3 of Symphalangus syndactylus. Taxonomy (NCBI): domain Eukaryota; kingdom Metazoa; phylum Chordata; class Mammalia; order Primates; family Hylobatidae; genus Symphalangus; species Symphalangus syndactylus. Next base: position 2,885,859 of record NC_072445.2, on the reverse strand, counting down.
GTTTTGAAACACTCTGTCTGTAGAAAATGCAACTGGACATTCGTAGCGCTAAGTGGGTAATAGTGGAAAAAAGAATATGTTCAAATATAAACTACACAGAAGCATTGTATGAAACTTCTTTCTGTTCTGTGCATTCAACTAACAGAGTTGAACCTTACTTTTGATTGAGCCTTTCTGAAACACTCTTTCTGTAGAAACTGCAATTGGACATTCTGAGCGCTAAGAGGCCTCTATTGGGAAAAATAATATCTTCAAATAAAAACTACACAGAAGCATTGTGTGAAACTTATTTCTGATATGTTCATTAAGCTAACAGAGTTAAACCATACTTTTGATTGCGCAGTTCTGAACACTCTTTCTGTAGAAAATGCAAGTGGACATTCGGAGCGCTAAGAGGGTAATAGTGGAAAAAGGAATATATTCAAATATAAACTACACAGTAGCATTCTGTGAAAACTCTTTCTGTTCTGTGCATTCAACTAACAGAGTTGAACCTTACTTTTGATTGAGCCGTTCTGAAACACTCTTTCTGTAGAAACTGCAATTGGACATGCTAAGCGCTAAGAGGCCTACATTGGGAAAAAGAATATCTTCAAATAAAAACTACACAGATGCATTCTGTGAAACATATTTCTGATCTGTAAATTCAGTTAACAGAGATATAACATATTTTTGATTGAGCCGTTCTGAAACACTCTTTCTGTAGAAAATGCAAGTGGAGATTCGGAGCGCTAAGAGGGTAATAGTGGAAAAAGGAATGTCTCCAAATATAAACTACACAGAATAATTCTGTGAAACTTCTTTCTGATCTGTGCATTCAGCTAACAGAGTTAAACCATACTTTTGATTGAGCAGATCTGAACACTCTTTCTGTAGAAAATGCAACTGGACATTTGGAGCGCTAAGAGAGTAGTAGTGGAAAAAGGAATATATTCAAATATAAACTACACAGAAGCATTCTGTGAAACTTCTTTCTGATCTGAGCATTCAGCTAACAGAGTTAAACCATACTTTTGATTGAGCAGTTTTGAAACACTCTAACTGTAGAAAATGCAACTGGACATTCGTAGCGCTAAGTGGGTAATAGTGGAAAAAAGAATATGTTCAAATATAAACTACACAGAAGAATTGTATGAAACATCTTTCTGTTCTGTGCATTCAACTAACAGAGTTGAACCTTACATTTGATTGAGCCTTTCTGAAACACTCTTTCTGTAGAAACTGCAATTGGACATTCTGAGCGCTAAGAGGCCTCTATTGGGAAAAATAATATCTTCAAATAAAAACTACACAGAAGCATTGTGTGAAACTTATTTCTGATATGTTCATTAAGCTAACAGAGTTAAACCATACTTTTGATTGCGCAGTTCTAAACACTCTTTCTGTAGAAAATGCAAGTGGACATTCGGAGCGCTAAGAGGGTAATAGTGGAAAAAGGAATATATTCAAATATAAACTACACAGTAGCATTCTGTGAAAACTCTTTCTGTTCTGTGCATTCAACTAACAGAGTTGAACCTTACTTTTGATTGAGCCGTTCTGAAACACTCTTTCTGTAGAAACTGCAATTGGACATGCTAAGCGCTAAGAGGCCTACATTGGGAAAAAGAATATCTTCAAATAAAAACTACACAGATGCATTCTGTGAAACTTATTTCTGATCTGTAAATTCAGTTAACAGAGATAAAACATATTTTTGATTGAGCAGTTATGAAACACTCTTTTTGTAGAAAATGCAAGTGGAGATTCGGAGCGCTAAGAGGGTAATAGTGGAAAAAGGAATGTCTTCAAATATAAACTACACAGAATCATTCGGGGAAACTTCTTTCTGATCTGTGCATTCAGCTAACAGAGTTAAACCATACTTTTGATTGAGCAGATCTGAACACTCTTTCTGTAGAAAATGCAACTGGACATTTGGAGCGCTAAGAGCGTAGTAGTGGAAAAAGGAATATATTCAAATATAAACTACACAGAAGCATTCTGTGAAACTTCTTTCTGATCTGAGCATTCAGCTAACGGAGTTAAACCATACTTTTGATTGAGCAGTTTTGAAACACTCTGTCTGTAGAAAATGCAACTGGACATTCGTAGCGCTAAGTGGGTAATAGTGGAAAAAAGAATATGTTCAAATAGAAACTACACAGAAGCATTGTATGAAACTTCTTTCTGTTCTGTGCATTCAACTAACAGGGTTGAACCTTACTTTTGATTGAGCCGTTCTGAAACACTCTTTCTGTAGAAACTGCAATTGGATATTCTGAGCGCTAAGAGGCCTATATTGGGAAAAAGAATGTCTACAAATAAAAACTACACAGAAGAATTGTGTGAAACTTCTTTCTGTTCTGTTTGTTCAACTAAAAGAGTTGAACCTTAGTTTTGATTGAGCCGTTCTGAAACACTCTTTCTGTAGAAAATGCAAGTGGAGATTCGGAGCGCTAAGAGGGTAATAGTGGAAAAAGGAATGTCTCCAAATATAAACTACACAGAATCATTCTGTGAAACTTCTTTCTGATCTGTGCATTCAGCTAACAGAGTTAAACCATACTTTTGATTGAGCAGATCTGAACACTCTTTCTGTAGAAAATGCAACTGGACATTTGGAGCGCTAAGAGAGTAGTAGTGGAAAAAGGAATATATTCAAATATAAACTACACAGAAGCATTCTGTGAAACTTCTTTCTGATCTGAGCATTCAGCTAACAGAGTTAAACCATACTTTTGATTGAGCAGTTTTGAAACACTCTGTCTGTAGAAAATGCAACTGGACATTCGTAGCGCTAAGTGGGTAATAGTGGAAAAAAGAATATGTTCAAATATAAACTACACAGAAGCATTGTATGAAACTTCTTTCTGTTCTGTGCATTCAACTAACAGAGTTGAACCTTACTTTTGCTTGAGCCTTTCTGAAACACTCTTTCTGTAGAAACTGCAATTGGACATTCTGAGCGCTAAGAGGCCTCTATTGGGAAAAATAATATCTTCAAATAAAAACTACACGGAAGCATTGTGTGAAACTTATTTCTGATATGTTCATTAAGCTAACAGAGTTAAACCATACTTTTGATTGCGCAGTTCTGAACACTCTTTCTGTAGAAAATGCAAGTGGACATTCGGAGCGCTAAGAGGGTAATAGTGGAAAAAGGAATATATTCAAATATAAACTACACAGTAGCATTCTGTGAAAACTCTTTCTGTTCTGTGCATTCAACTAACAGAGTTGAACCTTACTTTTGATTGAGCCGTTCTGAAACACTCTTTCTGTAGAAACTGCAATTGGACATGCTAAGCGCTAAGAGGCCTACATTGGGAAAAAGAATATCTTCAAATAAAAACTACACAGATGCATTCTGTGAAACTTATTTCTGATCTGTAAATTCAGTTAACAGAGATAAAACATATTTTTGATTGAGCAGTTATGAAACACTCTTTTTGTAGAAAATGCAAGTGGAGATTGGGAGCGCTAAGAGGGTAATAGTGGAAAAAGGAATGTCTCCAAATATAAACTACACAGAATCATTCTGTGAAACTTCTTTCTGATCTGTGCATTCAGCTAACAGAGTTAAACCATACTTTTGATTGAGCAGATCTGAACTCTCTTTCTGTAGAAAATGCAACTGGACATTTGGAGCGCTAAGAGCTTAGTAGTGGAAAAAGGAATATATTCAAATATAAACTACACAGAAGCATTCTGTGAAACTTCTTTCTGATCTGAGCATTCAGCTAACAGAGTTAAACCATACTTTTGATTGAGCAGTTTTGAAACACTCTGTCTGTAGAAAATGCAACTGGACATTCGTAGCGCTAAGTGGGTAATAGTGGAAAAAAGAATATGTTCAAATAGAAACTACACAGAAGCATTGTATGAAATTTCTTTCTGTTCTGTGCATTCAACTAACAGGGTTGAACCTTACTTTTGATTGAGCCGTTCTGAAACACTCTTTCTGTAGAAACTGCAATTGGATATTCTGAGCGCTAAGAGGCCTATATTGGGAAAAAGAATGTCTACAAATAAAAACTACACAGAAGAATTGTGTGAAAATTCTTTCTGTTCTGTTTGTTCAACTAAAAGAGTTGAACCTTAATTTTGATTGAGCCGTTCTGAAGCACTCTTTCTGTAGAAAATGCAAGTGGAGATTCGGAGCGCTAAGAGGGTAATAGTGGAAAAAGGAATGTCTCCAAATATAAACTACACAGAATCATTCTGTGAAACTTCTTTCTGATCTGTGCATTCAGCTAAGAGTGTTAAACCATACTTTTGATTGAGCAGATCTGAACACTCTTTCTGTAGAAAATGCAACTGGACATTTGGAGCGCTAAGAGAGTAGTAGTGGAAAAAGGAATATATTCAAATATAAACTACACAGAAGCATTCTGTGAAACTTCTTTCTGATCTGAGCATTCAGCTAACAGAATTAAACCATACTTTTGATTGAGCAGTTTTGAAACACTCTGTCTGTAGAAAATGCAACTGGACATTCGTAGCGCTAAGTGGGTAATAGTGGAAAAAGAATATGTTCAAATATAAACTACACAGAAGCATTGTATGAAACTTCTTTCTGTTCTGTGCATTCAACTAACAGAGTTGAACCTTACTTTTTCTTGAGCCTTTCTGAAACACTCTTTCTGTAGAAACTGCAATTTGACATTCTGAGCGCTAAGAGGCCTCTATTGGGAAAAATAATATCTTCAAATAAAAACTACACGAAGAATTGTGTGAAACTTATTTCTGATATGTTCATTAAGCTAACAGAGTTAAACCATACTTTTGATTGCGCAGTTCTGAACACTCTTTCTGTAGAAAATGCAAGTGGACATTCGGAGCGCTAAGAGGGTAATAGTGGAAAAAGGAATATATTCAAATATAAACTACACACTAGCATTCTGTGAAAATTCTTTCTGTTCTGTGCATTCAACTAACAGAGTTGAACCTTACTTTTGATTGAGCCGTTCTGAAACACTCTTTCTGTAGAAACTGCAATTGGACATGCTAAGCGCTAAGAGGCCTACATTGGGAAAAAGAATATCTTCAAATAAAAACTACACAGATGCATTCTGTGAAACTTATTTCTGATCTGTAAATTCAGTTAACAGAGATATAACATATTTTTGATTGAGCAGTTATGAAACACTCTTTTTGTAGAAAATGCAAGTGGAGATTCGGAGCGCCAAGAGGGTAATAGTGGAAAAAGGAATGTCTTCAAATATAAACTACACAGAATCATTCGGGGAAACTTCTTTCTGATCTGTGCATTCAGCTAACAGAGTTAAACCATACTTTTGATTGAGCAGATCTGAACACTCTTTCTGTAGAAAATGCAACTGGACATTTGGAGCGCTAAGAGCGTAGTAGTGGAAAAAGGAATATATTCATATATAAACTACACAGAAGCATTCTGTGAAACTTCTTTCTGATCTGAGCATTCAGCTAACAGAGTTAAACCATACTTTTGATTGAACAGTTTTGAAACACTCTGTCTGTAGAAAATGCAACTGGACATTCGTAGCGCTAAGTGGGTAATAGTGGAAAAAAGAATATGTTCAAATAGAAACTACACAGAAGCATTGTATGAAACTTCTTTCTGTTCTGTGCATTCAACTAACAGGGTTGAACCTTACTTTTGATTGAGCCGTTCTGAAACACTCTTTCTGTAGAAACTGCAATAGGATATTCCGAGCGCTAAGAGGCCTATATTGGGAAAAAGAATGTCTACAAATAAAAACTACACAGAAGAATTGTGTGAAACTTCTTTCTGTTCTGTTTGTTCAACTAAAAGAGTTGAACCTTAGTTTTGATTGAGCCGTTCTGAAACACTCTTTCTGTAGAAAATGCAAGTGGAGATTCGGAGCGCTAAGAGGGTAATAGTGGAAAAAGGAATGTCTCCAAATATAAACTACACAGAATCATTCTGTGAAACTTCTTTCTGATCTGTGCATTCAGCTAACAGAGTTAAACCATACTTTTGATTGCGCAGTTCTGAACACTCTTTCTGTAGAAAATGCAAGTGGACATTCGGAGCGCTAAGAGGGTAATAGTGGAAAAAGGAATATTTTCAAATATAAACTACACACTAGCATTCTGTGAAAATTCTTTCTGTTCTGTGCATTCAACTAACAGAGTTGAACCTTACTTTTGATTGAGCCGTTCTGAAACACTCTTTCTGTAGAAACTGAAATTGGACATGCTAAGCGCTAAGAGGCCTACATTGGGAAAAAGAATATCTTCAAATAAAAACTACACAGATGCATTCTGTGAAACTTATTTCTGATCTGTAAATTCAGTTAACAGAGATAAAACATATTTTTGATTGAGCAGTTATGAAACACTCTTTTTGTAGAAAATGCAAGTGGAGATTCGGAGCGCTAAGAGGGTAATAGTGGAAAAAGGAATGTCTACAAATATAAACTACACAGAATCATTCGGGGAAACTTCTTTCTGATCTGTGCATTCAGCTAACAGAGTTAAACCATACTTTTGATTGAGCAGATCTGAACACTCTTTCTGTAGAAAATGCAACTGGATATTTGGAGCGCTAAGAGCGTAGTAGTGGAAAAAGGAATATATTCAAATATAAACTACACAGAAGCATTCTGTGAAACTTCTTTCTGATCTGAGCATTCAGCTAACAGAGTTAAACCATACATTTGATTGAGCAGTTTTGAAACACTCTGTCTGTAGAAAATGCAACTGGACATTCGTAGCGCTAAGTGGGTAATAGTGGAAAAAAGAATATGTTCAAATAGAAACTACACAGAAGCATTGTATGAAACTTCTTTCTGTTCTGTGCATTCAACTAACAGGGTTGAACCTTACTTTTGATTGAGCCGTTCTGAAACACTCTTTCTGTAGAAACTGCAATTGGATATTCTGAGCGCTAAGAGGCCTATATTGGGAAAAAGAATGTCTACAAATAAAAACTACACAGAAGAATTGTGTGAAACTTCTTTCTGTTCTGTTTGTTCAACTAAAAGAGTTGAACCTTAGTTTTGATTGAGCCGTTCTGAAACACTCTTTCTGTAGAAAATGCAAGTGGAGATTCGGAGCGCTAAGAGTGTAATAGTGGAAAAAGGAATGTCTCCAAATATAAACTACACAGAATCATTCTGTGAAACTTCTTTCTGATCTGTGCATTCAGCTAAGAGTGTTAAACCATACTTTTGATTGAGCAGATCTGAACACTCTTTCTGTAGAAAATGCAACTGGACATTTGGAGCGCTAAGAGAGTAGTAGTGGAAAAAGGAATATATTCAAATATAAACTACACAGAAGCATTCTGTGAAACTTCTTTCTGATCTGAGCATTCAGCTAACAGAGTTAAACCATACTTTTGATTGAGCAGTTTTGAAACACTCTGTCTGTAGAAAATGCAACTGGACATTCGTAGCGCTAAGTGGGTAATAGTGGAAAAAATAATATGTTCAAATATAAACTACACAGAAGCATTGTATGAAACTACTTTCTGTTCTGTGCATTCAACTAACAGAGTTGAACCTTACTTTTGATTGAGCCTTTCTGAAACACTCTTTCTGTAGAAACTGCAATTGGACATTCTGAGCGCTAAGAGGCCTCTATTGGGAAAAATAATATCTTCAAATAAAAACTACACGGAAGCACTGTGTGAAACTTATTTCTGATATGTTCATTAAGCTAACAGAGTTAAACCATACTTTTGATTGCGCAGTTCTGAACACTCTTTCTGTAGAGAATGCAAGTGGACATTCGGAGCGCTAAGAGGGTAATAGTGGAAAAAGGAATATATTCAAATATAAACTACACAGTAGCATTCTGTGAAAATTCTTTCTGTTCTGTGCATTCAACTAACAGAGTTGAACCTTACTTTTGATTGAGCCGTTCTGAAACACTCTTTCTGTAGAAACTGCAATTGGACATGCTAAGCGCTAAGAGGCCTACATTGGGAAAAAGAATATCTTCAAATAAAAACTACACAGATGCATTCTGTGAAACTTATTTCTGATCTGTAAATTCAGTTAACAGAGATAAAACATATTTTTGATTGAGCAGTTATGAAACACTCTTTTTGTAGAAAATGCAAGTGGAGATTCGGAGCGCTAAGAGGGTAATAGTGGAAAAAGGAATGTCTTCAAATATAAACTACACAGAATCATTCGGTGAAACTTCTTTCTGATCTGTGCATTCAGCTAACAGAGTTAAACATACTTTTGATTGAGCAGATCTGAACACACTTTCTGTAGAAAATGCAACTGGACATTTGGAGCGCTAAGAGCGTAGCAGTGGAAAAAGGAATATATTCAAATATAAACTACACAGAAGCATTCTGTGAAACTTCTTTCTGATCTGAGCATTCAGCTAACAGAGTTAAACCATACTTTTGATTGAGCAGTTTTGAAACACTCTGTCTGTAGAAAATGCAACTGGACATTCGTAGCGCTAAGTGGGTAATAGTGGAAAAAAGAATATGTTCAAATATAAACTACACAGAAGCATTGTATGAAACAACTTTCTGTTCTGTGCATTCAACTAACAGAGTTGAACCTTACTTTTGCTTGAGCCTTTCTGAAACACTCTTTCTGTAGAAACTGCAATTGGACATTCTGAGCGCTAAGAGGCCTCTATTGGGAAAAATAATATCTTCAAATAAAAACTACACGGAAGCATTGTGTGAAAATTATTTCTGATATGTTCATTAAGCTAACAGAGTTAAACCATACTTTGGATTGCGCAGTTCTGAACACTCTTTCTGTAGAAAATGCAAGTGGACATTCGGAGCGCTAAGAGGGTAATAGTGGAAAAAGGAATATATTCAAATATAAACTACACACTAGCATTCTGTGAAAATTCTTTCTGTTCTGTGCATTCAACTAACAGAGTTGAACCTTACTTTTGATTGAGCCGTTCTGAAACACTCTTTCTGTAGAAACTGAAATTGGACATGCTAAGCGCTAAGAGGCCTACATTGGGAAAAAGAATATCTTCAAATAAAAACTACACAGATGCATTCTGTGAAACTTATTTCTGATCTGTAAATTCAGTTAACAGAGATAAAACATATTTTTGATTGAGCAGTTATGAAACACTCTTTTTGTAGAAAATGCAAGTGGAGATTCGGAGCGCTAAGAGGGTAATAGTGGAAAAAGGAATGTCTTCAAATATAAACTACACAGAATCATTCGGGGAAACTTCTTTCTGATCTGTGCATTCAGCTAACAGAGTTAAACCATACTTTTGATTGAGCAGATCTGAACACTCTTTCTGTAGAAAATGCAACTGGATATTTGGAGCGCTAAGAGCGTAGTAGTGGAAAAAGGAATATATTCAAATATAAACTACACAGAAGCATTCTGTGAAACTTCTTTCTGATCTGAGCATTCAGCTAACAGAGTTAAACCATACATTTGATTGAGCAGTTTTGAAACACTCTGTCTGTAGAAATGCAACTGGACATTCGTAGCGCTAAGTGGGTAATAGTGGAAAAAAGAATATGTTCAAATAGAAACTACACAGAAGCATTGTATGAAACTTCTTTCTGTTCTGTGCATTCAACTAACAGGGTTGAACCTTACTTTTGATTGAGCCGTTCTGAAACACTCTTTCTGTAGAAACTGCAATTGGATATTCTGAGCGCTAAGAGGCCTATATTGGGAAAAAGAATGTCTACAAATAAAAACTACACAGAAGAATTGTGTGAAACTTCTTTCTGTTCTGTTTGTTCAACTAAAAGAGTTGAACCTTAGTTTTGATTGAGCCGTTCTGAAACACTCTTTCTGTAGAAAATGCAAGTGGAGATTCGGAGCGCTAAGAGGGTAATAGTGGAAAAAGGAATGTCTCCAAATATAAACTACACAGAATCATTCTGTGAAACTTCTTTCTGATCTGTGCATTCAGCTAACAGAGTTAAACCATACTTTTGATTGAGCAGATCTGAACACTCTTTCTGTAGAAAATGCAACTGGACATTTGGAGCGCTAAGAGAGTAGTAGTGGAAAAAGGAATATATTCAAATATAAACTACACAGAAGCATTCTGTGAAACTTCTTTCTGATCTGAGCATTCAGCTAACAGAGTTAAACCATACTTTTGATTGAGCAGTTTTGAAACACTCTGTCTGTAGAAAATGCAACTGGATATTCGTAGCGCTAAGTTGGTAATAGTGGAAAAAAGAATATGTTCAAATATAAACTACACAGAAGCATTGTATGAAACTTCTTTCTGTTCTGTGCATTCAACTAACAGAGTTGAACCTTACTTTTGATTGAGCCTTTCTGAAACACTCTTTCTGTAGAAACTGCAATTGGACATTCTGAGCGCTAAGAGGCCTCTATTGGGAAAAATAATATCTTCAAATAAAAACTACACGGAAGCATTGTGTGAAACTTATTTCTGATATGTTGATTAACCTAACAGAGTTAAACCATACTTTTGATTGCGCAGTTCTGAACACTCTTTCTGTAGAAAATGCAAGTGGACATTCGGAGCGCTAAGAGGGTAATAGTGGAAAAAGGAATATATTCAAATATAAACTACACAGTAGCATTCTGTGAAAATTCTTTCTGTTCTGTGCATTCAACTAACAGAGTTGAACCTTACTTTTGATTGAGCCGTTCTGAAACACTCTTTCTGTAGAAACTGCAATTGGACATGCTAAGCGCTAAGAGGCCTACATTGGGAAAAAGAATATCTTCAAATAAAAACTACACAGATGCATTCTGTGAAACTTATTTCTGATCTGTAAATTCAGTTAACAGAGATAAAACATATTTTTGATTGAGCAGTTATGAAACACTCTTTTTGTAGAAAATGCAAGTGGAGATTCGGAGCGCTAAGAGGGTAATAGTGGAAAAAGGAATGTCTTCAAATATAAACTACACAGAATCATTCGGGGAAACTTCTTTCTGATCTGTGCATTCAGCTAACAGAGTTAAACCATACTTTTGATTGAGCAGATCTGAACACTCTTTCTGTAGAAAATGCAACTGGATATTTGGAGCACTAAGAGCGTAGTAGTGGAAAAAGGAATATATTCAAATATAAACTACACAGAAGCATTCTGTGAAACTTCTTTCTGATCTGAGCATTCAGCTAACAGAGTTAAACCATACATTTGATTGAGCAGTTTTGAAACACTTTGTCTGTAGAAAATGCAACTGGACATTCGTAGCGCTAAGTGGGTAATAGTGGAAAAAAGAATATGTTCAAATAGAAACTACACAGAAGCATTGTATGAAACTTCTTTCTGTTCTGTGCATTCAACTAACAGGGTTGAACCTTACTTTTGATTGAGCCGTTCTGAAACACTCTTTCTGTAGAAACTGCAATTGGATATTCTGAGCGCTAAGAGGCCTATATTGGGAAAAAGAATGTCTACAAATAAAAACTACACAGAAGAATTGTGTGAAACTTCTTTCTGTTCTGTTTGTTCAACTAAAAGTGTTGAACCTTAGTTTTGATTGAGCCGTTCTGAAACACTCTTTCTGTAGAAAATGCAAGTGGAGATTCGGAGCGCTAAGAGTGTAATAGTGGAAAAAGGAATGTCTCCAAATATAAACTACACAGAATCATTCTGTGAAATTTCTTTCTGATCTGTGCATTCAGCTAACAGTGTTAAACCATACTTTTGATTGAGCAGATCTGAACACTCTTTCTGTAGAAAATGCAACTGGACATTTGGAGCGCTAAGAGATTAGTAGTGGAAAAAGGAATATATTCAAATATAAACTACACAGAAGCATTCTGTGAAACTTCTTTCTGATCTGAGCATTCAGCTAACAGAGTTAAACCATACTTTTGATTGAGCAGTTTTGAAACACTCTGTCTGTAGAAAATGCAACTGGACATTCGTAGCGCTAAGTGGGTAATAGTGGAAAAAAGAATATGTTCAAATATAAACTACACAGAAGCATTGTATGAAACTTCTTTCTGTTCTGTGCATTCAACTAACAGAGTTGAACCTTACTTTTGATTGAGCCTTTCTGAAACACTCTTTCTGTAGAAACTGCAATTGGACATTCTGAGCGCTAAGAGGCCTCTATTGGGAAAAATAATATTTTCAAATAAAAACTACACGGAAGCATTGTGTGAAACTTATTTCTGATATGTTCATTAAGCTAACAGAGTTAAACCATACTTTTCATTGCGCAGTTCTGAACACTCTTTCTGTAGAGAATGCAAGTGGACATTCGGAGCGCTAAGAGGGTAATAGTGGAAAAAGGAATATATTCAAATATAAACTACACAGTAGCATTCTGTGAAAATTCTTTCTGTTCTGTGCATTCAACTAACAGAGTTGAACCTTACTTTTGATTGAGCCGTTCTGAAACACTCTTTCTGTAGAAACTGCAATTGGACATGCTAAGCGCTAAGAGGCCTACATTGGGAAAAAGAATATCTTCAAATAAAAACTACACAGATGCATTCTGTGAAACTTATTTCTGATCTGTAAATTCAGTTAACAGAGATAAAACATATTTTTGATTGAGCAGTTATGAAACACTCTTTTTGTAGAAAATGCAAGTGGAGATTCGGAGCGCTAAGAGGGTAATAGTGGAAAAAGGAATGTCTTCAAATATAAACTACACAGAATCATTCGGTGAAACTTCTTTCTGATCTGTGCATTCAGCTAACAGAGTTAAACATACTTTTGATTCAGCAGATCTGAACACACTTTCTGTAGAAAATGCAACTGGACATTTGGAGCGCTAAGAGCGTAGCAGTGGAAAAAGGAATATATTCAAATATAAACTACACAGAAGCATTCTGTGAAACTTCTTTCTGATCTGAGCATTCAGCTAACAGAGTTAAACCATACATTTGATTGAGCAGTTTTGAAACACTCTGTCTGTAGAAAATGCAACTGGACATTCGTAGCGCTAAGTGGGTAATAGTGGAAAAAAGAATATGTTCAAATAGAAACTACACAGAAGCATTGTATGAAACTTCTTTCTGTTCTGTGCATTCAACTAACAGGGTTTAACCTTACTTTTGATTGAGCCGTTCTGAAACACTCTTTCTGTAGAAACTGCAATTGGATATTCTGAGCGCTAAGAGGCCTATATTGGGAAAAAGAATGTCTACAAATAAAAACTACGCAGAAGAATTGTGTGAAACTTCTTTCTGTTCTGTTTGTTCAACTAAAAGAGTTGAACCTTAGTTTTGATTGAGCCGTTCTGAAACACTCTTTCTGTAGAAAATGCAAGTGGAAATTCGGAGCGCTAAGAGGGTAATAGTGGAAAAAGGAATGTCTCCAAATATAAACTACACAGAATCATTCTGGGAAACTTCTTTCTGATCTGTGCATTCAGCTAACAGAGTTAAACCATACTTTTCATTGAGCAGATCTGAACACTCTTTCTGTAGAAAATGCAACTGGACATTTGGAGCGCTAAGAGAGTAGTAGTGGAAAAAGGAATATATTCAAATATAAACTACACAGAAGCATTCTGTGAAACTTCTTTCTGATCTGAGCATTCAGCTAACAGAGTTAAACCATACTTTTGATTGAGCAGTTTTGAAACACTCTGTCTGTAGAAAATGCAACTGGACATTCGTAGCGCTAAGTGGGTAATAGTGGAAAAAAGAATATGTTCAAATATAAACTACACAGAAGCATTGTATGAAACTTCTTTCTGTTCTGTGCATTCAACTAACAGAGTTGAACCTTACTTTTGATTGAGCCTTTCTGAAACACTCTTTCTGTAGAAACTGCAATTGGACATTCTGAGCGCTAAGAGGCCTCTATTGGGAAAAATAATATCTTCAAATAAAAACTACACGGAAGCATTGTGTGAAACTTATTTCTGATATGTTCATTAAGCTAACAGAGTTAAACCATACTTTTCATTGCGCAGTTCTGAACACTCTTTCTGTAGAGAATGCAAGTGGACATTCGGAGCGCTAAGAGGGTAATAGTGGAAAAAGGAATATATTCAAATATAAACTACACAGTAGCATTCTGTGAAAATTCTTTCTGTTCTGTGCATTCAACTAACAGAGTTGAAACTTACTTTTGATTGAGCCGTTCTGAAACACTCTTTCTGTAGAAACTGCAATTGGACATGCTAAGCGCTAAGAGGCCTACATTGGGAAAAAGAATATCTTCAAATAAAAACTACACAGATGCATTCTGTGAAACTTATTTCTGATCTGTAAATTCAGTTAACAGAGATAAAACATATTTTTGATTGAGCAGTTATGAAACACTCTTTTTGTAGAAAATGCAAGTGGAGATTCGGAGCGCTAAGAGGGTAATAGTGGAAAAAGGAATGTCTTCAAATATAAACTACACAGAATCATTCGGTGAAACTTCTTTCTGATCTGTGCATTCAGCTAACAGAGTTAAACATACTTTTGATTCAGCAGATCTGAACACACTTTCTGTAGAAAATGCAACTGGACATTTGGAGCGCTAAGAGCGTAGCAGTGGAAAAAGGAATATATTCAAATATAAACTACACAGAAGCATTCTGTGAAACTTCTTTCTGATCTGAGCATTCAGCTAACAGAGTTAAACCATACTTTTGATTGAGCAGTTTTGAAACACTCTGTCTGTAGAAAATGCAACTGGACATTCGTAGCGCTAAGTGGGTAATAGTGGAAAAAAGAATATGTTCAAATATAAACTACACAGAAGCATTGTATGAAACTTCTTTCTGTTCTGTGCATTCAACTAACAGAGTTGAACCTTACTTTTGATTGAGCCTTTCTGAAACACTCTTTCTGTAGAAACTGCAATTGGACATTCTGAGCGCTAAGAGGCCTCTATTGGGAAAAATAATATCTTCAAATAAAAACTACACAGAAGCATTGTGTGAAACTTATTTCTGATATGTTCATTAAGCTAACAGAGTAAACCATACTTTTGATTGCGCAGTTCTGAACACTCTTTCTGTAGAAAATGCAAGTGGACATTCGGAGCGCTAAGAGGGTAATAGTGGAAAAAGGAATATATTCAAATATAAACTACACAGTAGCATTCTGTGAAAATTCTTTCTGTTCTGTGCATTCAACTAACAGAGTTGAACCTTACTTTTGATTGAGCCGTTCTGAAACACTCTTTCTGTAGAAACTGCAATTGGACATGCTAAGCGCTAAGAGGCCTACATTGTGAAAAAGAATATCTTCAAATAAAAACTACACAGATGCATTCTGTGAAACTTATTTCTGATCTGTAAATTCAGTTAACAGAGATAAAACATATTTTTGATTGAGCAGTTATGAAACACTCTTTTTGTAGAAAATGCAAGTGGAGATTCGGAGCGCTAAGAGGGTAATAGTGGAAAAAGGAATGTCTTCAAATATAAACTACACAGAATCATTCGGGGAAACTTCTTTCTGATCTGTGCATTCAGCTAACAGAGTTAAACCATACTTTTGATTGAGCAGATCTGAACACTCTTTCTGTAGAAAATGCAACTGGATATTTGGAGCGCTAAGAGCGTAGCAGTGGAAAAAGGAATATATTCAAATATAAACTACACAGAAGCATTCTGTGAAACTTCTTTCTGATCTGAGCATTCAGCTAACAGAGTTAAACCATACATTTGATTGAGCAGTTTTGAAACACTCTGTCTGTAGAAAATGCAACTGGACATTCGTAGCGCTAAGTGGGTAATAGTGGAAAAAAGAATATGTTCAAATAGAAACTACACAGAAGCATTGTATGAAACTTCTTTCTGTTCTGTGCATTCAACTAACAGGGTTGAACCTTACTTTTGATTGAGCCGTTCTGAAACACTCTTTCTGTAGAAACTGCAATTGGATATTCTGAGCGCTAAGAGGCCTATATTGGGAAAAAGAATGTCTACAAATAAAAACTACACAGAAGAATTGTGTGAAACTTCTTTCTGTTCTGTTTGTTCAACTAAAAGTGTTGAACCTTAGTTTTGATTGAGCAGTTCAGAAACACTCTTTCTGTAGAAAATGCAAGTGGAGATTCGGAGCGCTAAGAGTGTAATAGTGGAAAAAGGAATGTCTCCAAATATAAACTACACAGAATCATTCTGTGAAATTTCTTTCTGATCTGTGCATTCAGCTAACAGTGTTAAACCATACTTTTGATTGAGCAGATCTGAACACTCTTTCTGTAGAAAATGCAACTGGACATTTGGAGCGCTAAGAGATTAGTAGTGGAAAAAGGAATATATTCAAATATAAACTACACAGAAGCATTCTGTGAAACTTCTTTCTGATCTGAGCATTCAGCTAACAGAGTTAAACCATACTTTTGATTGAGCAGTTTTGAAACACTCTGTCTGTAGAAAATGCAACTGGACATTCGTAGCGCTAAGTGGGTAATAGTGGAAAAAAGAATATGTTCAAATATAAACTACACAGAAGCATTGTATGAAACTTCTTTCTGTTCTGTGCATTCAACTAACAGAGTTGAACCTTACTTTTGATTGAGCCTTTCTGAAACACTCTTTCTGTAGAAACTGCAATTGGACATTCTGAGCGCTAAGAGGCCTCTATTGGGAAAAATAATATCTTCAAATAAAAACTACACGGAAGCATTGTGTGAAACTTATTTCTGATATGTTCATTAAGCTAACAGAGTTAAACCATACTTTTCATTGCGCAGTTCTGAACACTCTTTCTGTAGAGAATGCAAGTGGACATTCGGAGCGCTAAGAGGGTAATAGTGGAAAAAGGAATATATTCAAATATAAACTACACAGTAGCATTCTGTGAAAATTCTTTCTGTTCTGTGCATTCAACTAACAGAGTTGAACCTTACTTTTGATTGAGCCGTTCTGAAACACTCTTTCTGTAGAAACTGCAATTGGACATGCTAAGCGCTAAGAGGCCTACATTGGGAAAAAGAATATCTTCAAATAAAAACTACACAGATGCATTCTGTGAAACTTATTTCTGATCTGTAAATTCAGTTAACAGAGATAAAACATATTTTTGATTGAGCAGTTATGAAACACTCTTTTTGTAGAAAATGCAAGTGGAGATTCGGAGCGCTAAGAGGGTAATAGTGGAAAAAGGAATGTCTTCAAATATAAACTACACAGAATAATTCGGTGAAACTTCTTTCTGATCTGTGCATTCAGCTAACAGAGTTAAACATACTTTTGATTCAGCAGATCTGAACACACTTTCTGTAGAAAATGCAACTGGACATTTGGAGCGCTAAGAGCGTAGCAGTGGAAAAAGGAATATATTCAAATATAAACTACACAGAAGCATTCTGTGAAACTTCTTTCTGATCTGAGCATGCAGCTAACAGAGTTAAACCATACTTTTGATTGAGCAGTTTTGAAACACTCTGTCTGTAGAAAATGCAACTGGACATTCGTAGCGCTAAGTGGGTAATAGTGGAAAAAAGAATATGTTCAAATAGAAACTACACAGAAGCATTGTATGAAACTTCTTTCTGTTCTGTGCATTCAACTAACAGGGTTGAACCTTACTTTTGATTGAGCCGTTCTGAAACACTCTTTCTGTAGAAACTGCAATTGGATATTCTGAGCGCTAAGAGGCATATATTGGGAAAAAGAATGTCTACAAATAAAAACTACACAGAAGAATTGTGTGAAACTTCTTTCTGTTCTGTTTGTTCAACTAAAAGAGTTGAACCTTAGTTTTGATTTAGCCGTTCTGAAACACTCTTTCTGTAGAAAATGCAAGTGGAGATTCGGATCGCTAAGAGGGTAATAGTGGAAAAAGGAATGTCTCCAAATATAAACTACACAGAATCATTCTGTGAAACTTCTTTCTGATCTGTGCATTCAGCTAACAGAGTTAAACCATACTTTTGATTGAGCAGATCTGAACACTCTTTCTGTAGAAAATGCAACTGGACATTTGGAGCGCTAAGAGAGTAGTAGTGGAAAAAGGAATATATTCAAATATAAACTACACAGAAGCATTCTGTGAAACTTCTTTCTGATCTGAGCATTCAGCGAACAGAGTTAAACCATACTTTTGATTGAGCAGTTTTGAAACACTCTGTCTGTAGAAAATGCAATTGGACATTCGTAGCGCTAAGTGGGTAATAGTGGAAAAAAGAATATGTTCAAATATAAACTACACAGAAGCATTGTATGAAACTTCTTTCTGTTCTGTGCATTCAACTAACAGAGTTGAACCTTACTTTTGATTGAGCCTTTCTGAAACACTCTTTCTGTAGAAACTGCAATTGGACATTCTGAGCGCTAAGAGGCCTCTATTGGGAAAAATAATATCTTCAAATAAAAACTACACGGAAGCATTGTGTGAAACTTATTTCTGATATGTTCATTAAGCTAACAGAGTTAAACCATACTTTTGATTGCGCAGTTCTGAACACTCTTTCTGTAGAAAATGCAAGTGGACATTCGGAGCGCTAAGAGGGTAATAGTGGAAAAAGGAATATATTCAAATATAAACTACACAGTAGCATTCTGTGAAAATTCTTTCTGTTCTGTGCATTCAACTAACAGAGTTGAACCTTACTTTTGATTGAGCCGTTCTGAAACACTCTTTCTGTAGAAACTGCAATTGGACATGCTAAGCGCTAAGAGGCCTACATTGGGAAAAAGAATATCTTCAAATAAAAACTACACAGATGCATTCTGTGAAACTTATTTCTGATCTGTAAATTCAGTTAACAGAGATAAAACATATTTTTGATTGAGCAGTTATGAAACACTCTTTTTGTAGAAAATGCAAGTGGAGATTCGGAGCGCTAAGAGGGTAATAGTGGAAAAAGGAATGTCTTCAAATATAAACTACACAGAATCATTCGGGGAAACTTCTTTCTGATCTGTGCATTCAGCTAACAGAGTTAAACCATACTTTTGATTGAGCAGATCTGAACACTCTTTCTGTAGAAAATGCAACTGGATATTTGGAGCGCTAAGAGCGTAGCAGTGGAAAAAGGAATATATTCAAATATAAACTACACAGAAGCATTCTGTGAAACTTCTTTCTGATCTGAGCATTCAGCTAACAGAGTTAAACCATACATTTGATTGAGCAGTTTTGAAACACTCTGTCTGTAGAAAATGCAACTGGACATTCGTAGCGCTAAGTGGGTAATAGTGGAAAAAAGAATATGTTCAAATAGAAACTACACAGAAGCATTGTATGAAACTTCTTTCTGTTCTGTGCATTCAACTAACAGGGTTTAACCTTACTTTTGATTGAGCCGTTCTGAAACACTCTTTCTGTAGAAACTGCAATTGGATATTCTGAGCGCTAAGAGGCCTATATTGGGAAAAAGAATGTCTACAAATAAAAACTACGCAGAAGAATTGTGTGAAACTTCTTTCTGTTCTGTTTGTTCAACTAAAAGAGTTGAACCTTAGTTTTGATTGAGCCGTTCTGAAACACTCTTTCTGTAGAAAATGCAAGTGGAGATTCGGAGCGCTAAGAGGGTAATAGTGGAAAAAGGAATGTCTCCAAATATAAACTACACAGAATCATTCTGTGAAACTTCTTTCTGATCTGTGCATTCAGCTAACAGAGTTAAACCATACTTTTCATTGAGCAGATCTGAACACTCTTTCTGTAGAAAATGCAACTGCACATTTGGAGCGCTAAGAGAGTAGTAGTGGAAAAAGGAATATATTCAAATATAAACTACACAGAAGCATTCTGTGAAACTTCTTTCTGATCTGAGCATTCAGCTAACAGAGTTAAACCATACTTTTGATTGAGCAGTTTTGAAACACTCTGTCTGTAGAAAATGCAACTGGACATTCGTAGCGCTAAGTGGGTAATAGTGGAAAAAAGAATATGTTCAAATATAAACTACACAGAAGCATTGTATGAAACTTCTTTCTGTTCTGTGCATTCAACTAACAGAGTTGAACCTTACTTTTGATTGAGCCTTTCTGAAACACTCTTTCTGTAGAAACTGCAATTGGACATTCTGAGCGCTAAGAGGCCTCTATTGGGAAAAATAATATCTTCAAATAAAAACTACACAGAAGCATTGTGTGAAACTTATTTCTGATATGTTCATTAAGCTAACAGAGTAAACCATACTTTTGATTGCGCAGTTCTGAACACACTTTCTGTAGAAAATGCAAGTGGACATTCGGAGCGCTAAGAGGGTAATAGTGGAAAAAGGAATATATTCAAATATAAACTACACAGTAGCATTCTGTGAAAATTCTTTCTGTTCTGTGCATTCAACTAACAGAGTTGAACCTTACTTTTGATTGAGCCGTTCTGAAACACTCTTTCTGTAGAAACTGCAATTGGACATGCTAAGCGCTAAGAGGCCTACATTGGGAAAAAGAATATCTTCAAATAAAAACTACACAGATGCATTCTGTGAAACTTATTTCTGATCTGTAAATTCAGTTAACAGAGATAAAACATATTTTTGATTGAGCAGTTATGAAACACTCTTTTTGTAGAAAATGCAAGTGGAGATTCGGAGCGCTAAGAGGGTAATAGTGGAAAAAGGAATGTCTTCAAATATAAACTACACAGAATCATTCGGGGAAACTTCTTTCTGATCTGTGCATTCAGCTAACAGAGTTAAACCATACTTTTGATTGAGCAGATCTGAACACTCTTCCTGTAGAAAATGCAACTGGATATTTGGAGCGCTAAGAGCGTAGCAGTGGAAAAAGGAATATATTCAAATATAAACTACACAGAAGCATTCTGTGAAACTTCTTTCTGATCTGAGCATTCAGCTAACAGAGTTAAACCATACATTTGATTGAGCAGTTTTGAAACATCTGTCTGTAGAAAATGCAACTGGACATTCGTAGCGCTAAGTGGGTAATAGTGGAAAAAAGAATATGTTCAAATATAAACTACACAGAAGCATTGTATGAAACTTCTTTCTGTTCTGTGCATTCAACTAACAGGGTTGAACCTTACTTTTGATTGAGCCGTTCTGAAACACTCTTTCTGTAGAAACTGCAATTGGATATTCTGAGCGCTAAGAGGCCTATATTGGGAAAAAGAATGTCTACAAATAAAAACTACACAGAAGAATTGCGTGAAACTTCTTTCTGTTCTGTTTGTTCAACTAAAAGAGTTGAACCTTAGTTTTGATTGAGCCGTTCTGAAACACTCTTTCTGTAGAAAATGCAAGTGGAGATTCGGAGCGCTAAGAGGGTAATAGTGGAAAAAGGAATGTCTCCAAATATAAACTACACAGAATCATTCTGTGAAACTTCTTTCTGATCTGTGCATTCAGCTAACAGAGTTAAACCATACTTTTGATTGAGCAGATCTGAACACTCTTTCTGTAGAAAATGCAACTGGACATTTGGAGCGCTAAGAGAGTAGTAGTGGAAAAAGGAATATATTCAAATATAAACTACACAGAAGCATTCTGTGAAACTTCTTTCTGATCTGAGCATTCAGCTAACAGATTTAAACCATACTTTTGATTGAGCAGTTTTGAAACACTCTGTCTGTAGAAAATGCAACTGGACATTCGTAGCGCTAAGTGGGTAATAGTGGAAAAAAGAATATGTTCAAATATAAACTACACAGAAGCATTGTATGAAACTTCTTTCTGTTCTGTGCATTCAACTAACAGAGTTGAACCTTACTTTTGATTGAGCCTTTCTGAAACACTCTTTCTGTAGAAACTGCAATTGGACATTCTGAGCGCTAAGAGGCCTCTATTGGGAAAAATAATAACTTCAAATAAAAACTACACGGAAGCATTGTGTGAAACTTATTTCTGATATGTTCATTAAGCTAACAGAGTTAAACCATACTTTTGATTGCGCAGTTCTGAACACTCTTTCTGTAGAGAATGCCAGTGGACATTCGGAGCGCTAAGAGGGTAATAG
Source organism: Symphalangus syndactylus (assembly GCF_028878055.3). Lineage (NCBI taxonomy): Eukaryota > Metazoa > Chordata > Mammalia > Primates > Hylobatidae > Symphalangus > Symphalangus syndactylus. Next base: position 2,864,128 of record NC_072445.2, on the reverse strand, counting down.
TGGAAAAAGGAATATATTCAAATATAAACTACACAGTAGCATTCTGTGAAAATTCTTTCTGTTCTGTGCATTCAACTAACAGAGTTGAACCTTACTTTTGATTGAGCCGTTCTGAAACACTCTTTCTGTAGAAACTGCAATTGGACATGCTAAGCGCTAAGAGGCCTACATTGGGAAAAAGAATATCTTCAAATAAAAACTACACAGATGCATTCTGTGAAACTTATTTCTGATCTGTAAATTCAGTTAACAGAGATAAAACATATTTTTGATTGAGCAGTTATGAAACACTCTTTTTGTAGTAAATGCAAGTGGAGATTCGGAGCGCTAAGAGGGTAATAGTGGAAAAAGGAATGTCTTCAAATATAAACTACCCAGAATCATTCGGTGAAACTTCTTTCTGATCTGTGCATTCAGCTAACAGAGTTAAACCATACTTTTGATTGAGCAGATCTGAACCCTCTTTCTGTAGAAAATGCAACTGGACATTTGGAGCGCTAAGAGAGTAGTAGTGGAAAAAGGAATATATTCAAATATAAACTACACAGAAGCATTCTGTGAAACTTCTTTCTGATCTGAGCATTCAGCTAACAGATTTAAACCATACTTTTGATTGAGCAGTTTTGAAACACTCTGTCTGTAGAAAATGCAACTGGACATTCGTAGCGCTAAGTGGGTAATAGTGGAAAAAAGAATATGTTCAAATAGAAACTACACAGAAGCATTGTATGAAACTTCTTTCTGTTCTGTGCATTCAACTAACAGGGTTGAACCTTACTTTTGATTGAGCCGTTCTGAAACACTCTTTCTGTAGAAACTGCAATTGGATATTCTGAGCGCTAAGAGGCCTATATTGGGAAAAAGAATGTCTACAAATAAAAACTACACAGAAGAATTGTGTGAAACTTCTTTCTGTTCTGTTTGTTCAACTGAAAGAGTTGAACCTTAGTTTGATTGAGCCGTTCTGAAACACTCTTTCTGTAGAAAATGCAAGTGGAGATTCGGAGCGCTAAGAGGGTAATAGTGGAAAAAGGAATGTCTCCAAATATAAACTACACAGAATCATTCTGTGAAACTTCTTTCTGATCTGTGCATTCAGCTAACAGAGTTAAACCATACTTTTGATTGAGCAGATCTGAACACTCTTTCTGTAGAAAATGCAACTGGATATTTGGAGCGCTAAGAGCGTAGTAGTGGAAAAAGGAATATATTCAAATATAAACTACACAGAAGCATTCTGTGAAACTTCTTTCTGATCTGAGCATTCAGCTAACAGAGTTAAACCATACCTTTGATTGAGCAGTTTTGAAACACTCTGTCTGTAGAAAATGCAACTGGACATTCGTAGCGCTAAGTGGGTAATAGTGGAAAAAAGAATATGTTGAAATAGGAACTACACAGAAGCATTGTATGAAACTTCTTTCTGTTCTGTGCATTCAACTAACAGAGTTGAACCTTACTTTTGATTGAGCAGTTCTGAAACACTCTTTCTGTAGAAACTGCAATTGGACATTCTGAGCGCTAAGAGGCCTATATTGGGAAAAAGAATGTCTACAAATAAAAACTACACAGAAGAATTGTGTTAAACTTCTTTCTGTTCTGTTTGTTCAACTAAAAGAGTTGAACCTTAGTTTTGATTGAGCCGTTCTGAAACACTCTTTCTGCAGAAAATGCAAGCGGAGATTCGGAGCGCTAAGAGGGTAATTGTGGAAAAAGGAATGTCTCCAAATATAAACTACACAGAATCATTCTGTGAAACTTCTTTCTGATCTGTGCATTCAGCTAACAGAGTTAAACCATACTTTTGATTGAGCAGATCTGAACACTCTTTCTGTAGAAAATGCAACTGGACATTTGGAGCGCTAAGAGAGTAGTAGTGGAAAAAGGAATATATTCAAATATAAACTACACAGAAGCATTCTGTGAAACTTCTTTCTGATCTGAGCATTCAGCTAACAGAGTTAAACCATACTTTTGATTGAGCAGTTTTGAAACACTCTGTCTGTAGAAAATGCAACTGGACATTCGTAGCGCTAAGTGGGTAATAGTGGAAAAAAGAATATGTTCAAATATAAACTACACAGAAGCATTGTATGAAACTTCTTTCTGTTCTGTGCATTCAACTAACAGAGTTGAACCTTACTTTTGATTGAGCCTTTCTGAAACACTCTCTCTGTAGAAACTGCAATTGGACATTCTGAGCGCTAAGAGGCCTCTATTGGGAAAAATAATATCTTCAAATAAAAACTACACAGAAGCATTGTGTGAAACTTATTTCTGATATGTTCATTTAGCTAACAGAGTTAAACCATACTTTTGATTGCGCAGTTCTGAACACTCTTTCTGTAGAAAATGCAAGTGGACATTCGGAGCGCTAAGAGGGTAATAGTGGAAAAAGGAATATATTCAAATATAAACTACACAGTAGCATTCTGTGAAAATTCTTTCTGTTCTGTGCATTCAACTAACAGAGTTGAACCTTAATTTTGATTGAGCCGTTCTGAAACACTCTTTCTGTAGAAACTGCAATTGGACATGCTAAGCGCTAAGAGGCCTACATTGGGAAAAAGAATATCTTCAAATAAAAACTACACAGATGCATTCTGTGAAACTTATTTCTGATCTGTAAATTCAGTTAACAGAGATAAAACATATTTTTGATTGAGCAGTTATGAAACACCCTTTCTGTAGAAAATGCAAGTGGAGATTCGGAGCGCTAAGAGGGTAATAGTGGAAAAAGTAATGTCTTCAAATATAAACTACACAGAATCATTCGGGGAATCTTCTTTCTGATCTGTGCATTCAGCTAACAGTGTTAAACCATACTTTTGATTGAGCAGATCTGAACACTCTTTCTGTAGAAAATGCAACTGGACATTTGGAGCGCTAAGAGCGTAGTAGTGGAAAAAGGAATATATTCAAATATAAACTACACAGAAGCATTCTGTGAAACTACTTTCTGATCTGAGCATTCAGCTAACAGAGTTAAACCATACTTTTGATTGAGCAGTTTTGAAACACTCTGTCTGTAGAAAATGCAACTGGACATTCGTAGCGCTAAGTGGGTAATAGTGGAAAAAAGAATATGTTCAAATAGAAACTACACAGAAGCATTGTATGAAACTTCTTTCTGTTCTGTGCATTCAAATAACAGAGTTGAACCTTACTTTTGATTGAGCCGTTCTGAAACACTCTTTCTGTAGAAACTGCAATTGGACATTCTGAGCGCTAAGAGGCCTATATTGGGAAAAAGAATGTCTACAAATAAAAACTACACAGAAGAATTGTGTGAAACTTCTTTCTGTTCTGTTTGTTCAACTAAAAGAGTTGAACCTTAGTTTTGATTGAGCCGTTCTGAAACACTCTTTGTGTAGAAAATGCAAGCGGAGATTCGGAGCGCTAAGAGGGTAATAGTGGAAAAAGGAATGTCTCCAAATATAAACTACACAGAATCATTCTGTGAAACTTCTTTCTGATCTGTGCATTCAGCTAACAGAGTTAAACCATACTTTTGATTGAGCAGATCTGAACACTCTTTCTGTAGAAAATGCAACTGGACATTTGGAGCGCTAAGAGAGTAGTAGTGGAAAAAGGAATATATTCAAATATAAACTACACAGAAGCATTCTGTGAAAATTCTTTCTGATCTGAGCATTCAGCTAACAGAGTTAAACCATACTTTTGATTGAGCAGTTTTGAAACACTCTGTCTGTAGAAAATGCAACTGGACATTCGTAGCGCTAAGTGCGTAATAGTGGAAAAAAGAATATGTTCAAATATAAACTACACAGAAGCATTGTATGAAACTACTTTCTGTTCTGTGCATTCAACTAACAGAGTTGAACCTTACTTTTGATTGAGCCTTTCTGAAACACTCTTTCTGTAGAAACTGCAATTGGACATTCTGAGCGCTAAGAGGTCTATATTGGGAAAAATAATATCTTCAAATAAAAACTACACAGAAGCATTGTGTGAAACTTATTTCTGATATGTTCATTAAGCTAACAGAGTTAAACCATACTTTTGATTGCGCAGTTCTGAACACTCTTTCTGTAGAAAATGCAAGTGGACATTCGGAGCGCTAAGAGGGTAATAGTGGAAAAAGGAATATATTCAAATATAAACTACACAGTAGCATTCTGTGAAAATCCTTTTTGTTCTGTGCATTCAACTAACAGAGTTGAACCTTACTTTTGATTGAGCCGTTCTGAAACACTCTTTCTGTAGAAACTGCAATTGGACATGCTAAGCGCTAAGAGGCCTACATTGGGAAAAAGAATATCTTCAAATAAAAACTACACAGATGCATTCTGTGAAACTTATTTCTGATCTGTAAATTCAGTTAACAGAGATAAAACATATTTTTGATTGAGCAGTTATGAAACACTCTTTTTGTAGAAAATGCAAGTGGAGATTCGGAGCGCTAAGAGGGTAATAGTGGAAAAAGGAATGTCTTCAAATATAAACTACACAGAATCATTCGGTGAAACTTCTTTCTGATCTGTGCATTCAGCTAACAGAGTTAAACATACTTTTGATTGAGCAGATCTGAACACACTTTCTGTAGAAAATGCAACTGGACATTTGGAGCGCTAAGAGCGTAGCAGTGGAAAAAGGAATATATTCAAATATAAACTACACAGAAGCATTCTGTGAAACTTCTTTCTGATCTGAGCATTCAGCTAACAGAGTTAAACCATACTTTTGATTGAGCAGTTTTGAAACACTCTGTCTGTAGAAAATGCAACTGGACATTCGTAGCGCTAAGTGGGTAATAGTGGAAAAAAGAATATGTTCAAATATAAACTACACAGAAGCATTGTATGAAACTTCTTTCTGTTCTGTGCATTCAACTAACAGAGTTGAACCTTACTTTTGATTGAGCCGTTCTGAAACACTCTTTCTGTAGAAACTGCAATTGGACATTCTGAGCGCTAAGAGGCCTATATTGGGAAAAAGAATGTCTACAAATAAAAACTACACAGAAGAATTGTGTGAAACTTCTTTCTGTTCTGTTTGTTCAACTAAAAGAGTTGAACCTTAGTTTTGATTGAGCCGTTCTGAAACACTCTTTCTGTAGAAAATGCAAGTGGAGATTCGGAGCGCTAAGAGGGTAATAGTGGAAAAAGGAATGTCTCCAAATATAAACTACACAGAATCATTCTGTGAAACTTCTTTCTGATCTGTGCATTCAGCTAACAGAGTTAAACCATACTTTTGATTGAGCAGATCTGAACACTCTTTCTGTAGAAAATGCAACTGGACATTTGGAGCGCTAGGAGAGTAGTAGTGGAAAAAGGAATATATTCAAGTAAAACTACACAGAAGCATTCTGTGAAACTTCTTTCTGATCTGAGCATTCAGCTAACAGAGTTAAACCATACTTTTGATTGAGCAGTTTTGAAACACTCTGTCTGTAGAAAATGCAACTGGACATTCGTAGCGCTAAGTGCGTAATAGTGGAAAAAAGAATATGTTCAAATATAAACTACACAGAAGCATTGTATGAAACTTCTTTCTGTTCTGTGCATTCAACTAACAGAGTTGAACCTTACTTTTGATTGAGCCTTTCTGAAACACTCTTTCTGTAGAAACTGCAATTGGACATTCTGAGCGCTAAGAGGCCTCTATTGGGAAAAATAATATCTTCAAATAAAAACTACACAGAAGCATTGTGTGAAACTTATTTCTGATATGTTCATTAAGCTAACAGAGTTAAACCATACTTTTGATTGCGCAGTTCTGAACACTCTTTCTGTAGAAAATGCAAGTGGACATTCGGAGCGCTAAGAGGGTAATAGTGGAAAAAGGAATATATTCAAATATAAACTACACAGTAGCATTCTGTGAAAATTCTTTCTGTTCTGTGCATTCAACTAACAGAGTTGAACCTTACTTTTGATTGAGCCGTTCTGAAACACTCTTTCTGTAGAAACTGCAATTGGACATGCTAAGCGCTAAGAGGCCTACATTGGGAAAAAGAATATCTTCAAATAAAAACTACACAGATGCATTCTGTGAAACTTATTTCTGATCTGTAAATTCAGTTAACAGAGATAAAACATATTTTTGATTGAGCAGTTATGAAACACTCTTTTTGTAGAAAATGCAAGTGGAGATTCGGAGCGCTAAGAGGGTAATAGTGGAAAAAGGAATGTCTTCAAATATAAACTACACAGAATCATTCGGTGAAACTTGTTTCTGATCTGTGCATTCAGCTAACAGAGTTAAACCATACTTTTGATTGAGCAGATCTGAACACTCTTTCTGTAGAAAATGCAACTGGACATTTGGAGCGCTAAGGGTGTAGTAGTGGAAAAAGGAATATATTCAAATATAAACTACACAGAAGCATTCTGTGAAACTTCTTTCTGATATGAGCATTCAGCTAACAGAGTTAAACCATACTTTTGATTGAGCAGTTTTGAAACACTCTGTCGGTAGAAAATGCAACTGGACATTCGTAGCGCTAAGTGGGTAAAAGTGGAAAAAAGAATATGTTCAAATATAAACTACACAGAAGCATTGTATGAAACTTCTTTCTGTTCTGTGCATTCAACTAACAGAGTTGAACCTTACTTTTGATTGAGCCGTTCTGAAACACTCTTTCTGTAGAATCTGCAATTGGACATTCTGAGCGCTAGGAGGCCTATATTGGGAAAAAGAATGTCTACAAATAAAAACTACACAGAAGAATTGTGTGAGACTTCTTTCAGTTCTGTTTGTTCAACTAAAAGAGTTGAACCTTAGTTTTGATTGAGCCGTTCTGAAACACTCTTTCTGTAGAAAATGCAAGTGGAGATTCGGAGCGCTAAGAGGGTAATAGTGGAAAAAGGAATGTCTCCAAATATAAACTACACAGAATCATTCTGTGAAACTTCTTTCTGATCTGTGCATTCAGCTAACAGAGTTAAACCATACTTTTGATTGAGCAGATCTGAACACTCTTTCTGTAGAAAATGCAACTGGACATTTGGAGCGCTAAGAGAGTAGTAGTGGAAAAAGGAATATATTCAAATATAAACTACACAGAAGCATTCTGTGAAACTTCTTTCTGATCTGAGCATTCAGCTAACAGAGTTAAACCATACTTTTGATTGAGCAGTTTTGAAACACTCTGTCTGTAGAAAATGCAACTGGACATTCGTAGCGCTAAGTGGGTAATAGTGTAAAAAAGAATATGTTCAAATATAAACTACACAGAAGCATTGTATGAAACTTCTTTCTGTTCTGTGCATTCAACTAACAGAGTTGAACCTTACTTTTGATTGAGCCTTTCTGAAACACTCTTTGTGTAGAAACTGCAATTGGACATTCTGAGCGCTAAGAGGCGTCTATTTTGGGAAGAATAATATCTTCAAATAAAAACTACACAGAAGCATTGTGTGAAACTTATTTCTGATATGTTCATTAAGCTAACAGAGTTAAACCATACTTTTGATTGCGCAGTTCTGAACACTCTTTCTGTAGAAAATGCAAGTGGACATTCGGAGCGCTAAGAGGGTAATAGTGGAAAAAAGAGTATATTCAAATATAAACTACACAGTAGCATTCTGTGAAAATCCTTTCTGTTCTGTGCATTCAACTAACAGAGTTGAACCTTACTTTTGATTGAGCCGTTCTGAAACACTCTTTCTGTAGAAACTGCAATTGGACATGCTAAGCGCTAAGAGGCCTACATTGGGAAAAAGAATATCTTCAAATAAAAACTACACAGATGCATTCTGTGAAACTTATTTCTGATCTGTAAATTCAGTTAACAGAGATAAAACATATTTTTTATTGAGCAGTTATGAAACACTCTTTTTGTAGAAAATGCAAGTGGAGATTCGGAGCGCTAAGAGGGTAATAGTGGAAAAAGGAATGTCTTCAAATATAAACTACACAGAATCATTCGGTGAAACTTCCTTCTGATCTGTGCATTCAGCTAACAGAGTTAAACCATACTTTTGATTGAGCAGATCTGAACACTCTTTCTGTAGAAAATGCAACTGGACATTTGGAGCGCTAAGAGCGTAGTAGTTTAAAAAGGAATATATTCAAATATAAACTACACAGAAGCATTCTGTGAAACTTCTTTCTGATCTGAGCATTCAGCTAACAGAGTTAAACCATACTTTTGATTGAGCAGTTTTGAAACACTCTGTCTGTAGAAAATGCAACTGGACATTCGTAGCGCTAAGTGGGTAATAGTGGAAAAAAGAATATGTTCAAATATAAACTACACAGAAGCATTGTATGAAACTTCTTTCTGTTCTGTGCATTCAACTAACAGAGTTGAACCTTACTTTTGATTGAGCCGTTCTGAAGCACTCTTTCTGTAGAAACTGCAATTGGACATTCTGAGCGCTAGGAGGCCTATATTGGGAAAAAGAATGTCTACAAATAAAAACTACACAGAAGAATTGTGTGAAACTTCTTTCTGTTCTGTTTGTTCAACTAAAAGAGTTGAACCTTAGTTTTGATTGAGCCGTTCTGAAACACTCTTTCTGTAGAAAATGCAAGTGGAGATTCGGAGCGCTAAGAGGGTAATAGTGGAAAAAGGAATGTCTCCAAATATAAACTACACAGAATCATTCTGTGAAACTTCTTTCTGATCTGTGCATTCAGCTAACAGGGTTAAACCATACTTTTGATTGAGCAGATCTGAACACTCTTTCTGCAGAAAATGCAACTGGACATTTGGAGCGCTAAGAGAGTAGTAGTGGAAAAAGGAATATATTCAAATATAAACTACACAGAAGCATTCTGTGAAACTTCTTTCTGATCTGAGCATTCAGCTAACAGAGTTAAACCATACTTTTGATTGAGCAGTTTTGAAACACTCTGTCTGTAGAAAATGCAACTGGACATTCGTAGCGCTAAGTGGGTAATAGTGGAAAAAAGGATATGTTCAAATATAAACTACACAGAAGCATTGTATGAAACTTCTTTCTGTTCTGTGCATTCAACTAACAGAGTTGAACCTTACTTTTGATTGAGCCTTTCTGAAACACTCTTTCTGTAGAAACTGCAATTGGACATTCTGAGCGCTAAGAGGCCTCTATTGGGAAAAATAATATCTTCAAATAAAAACTACACAGAAGCATTGTGTGAAACTTATTTCTGATATGTTCATTAAGCTAACAGAGTTAAACCATACTTTTGATTGCGCAGTTCTGAACACTCTTTCTGTAGAAAATGCAAGTGGACATTCGGAGCGCTAAGAGGGTAATAGTGGAAAAAGGAATATATTCAAATATAAACTACACAGTAGCATTCTGTGAAAATTCTTTCTGTTCTGTGCATTCAACTAACAGAGTTGAACCTTACTTTTGATTGAGCCGTTCTGAAACACTCTTTCTGTAGAAACTGCAATTGGACATGCTAAGCGCTAAGAGGCCTACATTGGGAAAAAGAATATCTTCAAATAAAAACTACACAGATGCATTCTGTGAAACTTATTTCTGATCTGTAAATTCAGTTAACAGAGATAAAACATATTTTTGATTGAGCAGTTATGAAACACTCTTTTTGTAGAAAATGCAAGTGGAGATTCGGAGCGCTAAGAGGGTAATAGTGGAAAAAGGAATGTCTTCAAATATAAACTACACAGAATCATTCGGTGAAACTTCCTTCTGATCTGTGCATTCAGCTAACAGAGTTAAACCATACTTTTGATTGAGCAGATCTGAACACTCTTTCTGTAGAAAATGCAACTGGACATTTGGAGCGCTAAGAGCGTAGTAGTTTAAAAAGGAATATATTCAAATATAAACTACACAGAAGCATTCTGTGAAACTTCTTTCTGATCTGAGCATTCAGCTAACAGAGTTAAACCATACTTTTGATTGAGCAGTTTTGAAACACTCTGTCTGTAGAAAATGCAACTGGACATTCGTAGCGCTAAGTGGGTAATAGTGGAAAAAAGAATATGTTCAAATATAAACTACACAGAAGCATTGTATGAAACTTCTTTCTGTTCTGTGCATTCAACTAACAGAGTTGAACCTTACTTTTGATTGAGCCGTTCTGAAGCACTCTTTCTGTAGAAACTGCAATTGGACATTCTGAGCGCTAGGAGGCCTATATTGGGAAAAAGAATGTCTACAAATAAAAACTACACAGAAGAATTGTGTGAAACTTCTTTCTGTTCTGTTTGTTCAACTAAAAGAGTTGAACCTTAGTTTTGATTGAGCCGTTCTGAAACACTCTTTCTGTAGAAAATGCAAGTGGAGATTCGGAGCGCTATGAGGGTAATAGTGGAAAAAGGAATGTCTCCAAATATAAACTACACAGAATCATTCTGTGAAACTTCTTTCTGATCTGTGCATTCAGCTAACAGGGGTAAACCATACTTTTGATTGAGCAGATCTGAACACTCTTTCTGCAGAAAATGCAACTGGACATTTGGAGCGCTAAGAGAGTAGTAGTGGAAAAAGGAATATATTCAAATATAAACTACACAGAAGCATTCTGTGAAACTTCTTTCTGATCTGAGCATTCAGCTAACAGAGTTAAACCATACTTTTGATTGAGCAGTTTTGAAACACTCTGTCTGTAGAAAATGCAACTGGACATTCGTAGCGCTAAGTGGGTAATAGTGGAAAAAAGGATATGTTCAAATATAAACTACACAGAAGCATTGTATGAAACTTCTTTCTGTTCTGTGCATTCAACTAACAGAGTTGAACCTTACTTTTGATTGAGCCTTTCTGAAACACTCTTTCTGTAGAAACTGCAATTGGACATTCTGAGCGCTAAGAGGCCTCTATTGGGAAAAATAATATCTTCAAATAAAAACTACACAGAAGCATTGTGTGAAACTTATTTCTGATATGTTCATTAAGCTAACAGAGTTAAACCATACTTTTGATTGCGCAGTTCTGAACACTCTTTCTGTAGAAAATGCAAGTGGACATTCGGAGCGCTAAGAGAGTAATAGTGGAAAAAGGAATATATTCAAATATAAACTACACAGTAGCATTCTGTGAAAATTCTTTCTGTTCTGTGCATTCAACTAACAGAGTTGAACCTTACTTTTGATTGAGCCGTTCTGAAACACTCTTTCTGTAGAAACTGCAATTGGACATGCTAAGCGCTAAGAGGCCTACATTGGGAAAAAGAATATCTTCAAATAAAAACTACAGAGATGCATTCTGTGAAACTTATTTCTGATCTGTAAATTCAGTTAACAGAGATAAAACATATTTTTGATTGAGCAGTTATGAAACCCTCTTTTTGTAGAAAATGCAAGTGGAGATTCGGAGCGCTAAGAGGGTAATAGTGGAAAAAGGAATGTCTTCAAATATAAACTACACAGAATCATTCGGTGAAACTTCTTTCTGATCTGTGCATTCAGCTAACAGAGTTAAACCATACTTTTGATTGAGCAGATCTGAACACTCTTTCTGTAGAAAATGCAACTGGACATTTGGAGCGCTAAGAGCGTAGTAGTGGAAAAAGGAATATATTCAAATATAAACTACACAGAAGCATTCTGTGAAACTTCTTTCTGATCTGAGCATTCAGCTAACAGAGTTAAACCATACTTTTGATGGAGCAGTTTTGAAACACTCTGTCTGTAGAAAATGCAACTGGACATTCGTAGCGCTAAGTGGGTAATAGTGGAAAAAAGAATATGTTCAAATAGAAACTACACAGAAGCATTGTATGAAACTTCTTTCTGTTCTGTGCATTCAACTAACAGGGTTGAACCTTACTTTTGATTGAGCCGTTCTGAAACACTCTTTCTGTAGAAACTGCAATTGGATATTCTGAGCGCTAAGAGGCCTATATTGGGAAAAAGAATGTCTACAAATAAAAACTACACAGAAGAATTGCGTGAAACTTCTTTCTGTTCTGTTTGTTCAACTGAAAGAGTTGAACCTTAGTTTGATTGAGCCGTTCTGAAACACTCTTTCTGTAGAAAATGCAAGTGGAGATTCGGAGCGCTAAGAGGGTAATAGTGGAAAAAGGAATGTCTCCAAATATAAACTACACAGAATCATTCTGTGAAACTTCTTTCTGATCTGTGCATTCAGCTAACAGAGTTAAACCATACTTTTGATTGTGCAGATCTGAACACTCTTTCTGTAGAAAATGCAACTGGATATTTGGAGCGCTAAGAGCGTAGTAGTGGAAAAAGGAATATATTCAAATATAAACTACACAGAAGCATTCTGTGAAACTTCTTTCTGATCTGAGCATTCAGCTAACAGAGTTAAACCATACCTTTGATTGAGCAGTTTTGAAACACTCTGTCTGTAGAAAATGCAACTGGACATTCGTAGCGCTAAGTGGGAAATAGTGGAAAAAAGAATATGTTCAAATAGGAACTACACAGAAGCATTGTATGAAACTTCTTTCTGTTCTGTGCATTCAACTAACAGAGTTGAACGTTACTTTTGATTGAGCAGTTCTGAAACACTCTTTCTGTAGAAACTGCAATTGGACATTCTGAGCGCTAAGAGGCCTATATTGGGAAAAAGAATGTCTACAAATAAAAACTACACAGAAGAATTGTGTGAAACTTCTTTCTGTTCTGTTTGTTCAACTAAAAGAGTTGAACCTTAGTTTTGATTGAGCCGTTCTGAAACACTCTTTCTGCAGAAAATGCAAGCGGAGATTCGGAGCGCTAAGAGGGTAATAGTGGAAAAAGGAATGTCTCCAAATATAAACTACACAGAATCATTCTGTGAAACTTCTTTCTGATCTGTGCATTCAGCTAACAGAGTTAAACCATACTTTTGATTGAGCAGATCTGAACACTCTTTCTGTAGAAAATGCAACTGGACATTTGTAGCGCTAAGAGAGTAGTAGTGGAAAAAGGAATATATTCAATTATAAACTACACAGAAGCATTCTGTGAAACTTCTTTCTGATCTGAGCATTCAGCTAACAGAGTTAAACCATACTTTTGATTGAGCAGTTTTGAAACACTCTGTCTGTAGAAAATGCAACTGGACATTCGTAGCGCTAAGTGGGTAATAGTGGAAAAAAGAATATGTTCAAATATAAACTACACAGAAGCATTGTATGAAACTTCTTTCTGTTCTGTGCATTCAACTAACAGAGTTGAACCTTACTTTTGATTGAGCCTTTCTGAAACACTCTCTCTGTAGAAACTGCAATTGGACATTCTGAGCGCTAAGAGGCCTCTATTGGGAAAAATAATATCTTCAAATAAAAACTACACAGAAGCATTGTGTGAAACTTATTTCTGATATGTTCATTTAGCTAACAGAGTTAAACCATACTTTTGATTGCGCAGTTCTGAACACTCTTTCTGTAGAAAATGCAAGTGGACATTCGGAGCGCTAAGAGGGTAATAGTGGAAAAAGGAATATATTCAAATATAAACTACACAGTAGCATTCTGTGAAAATTCTTTCTGTCTGTGCATTCAACTAACAGAGTTGAACCTTAATTTTGATTGAGCCGTTCTGAAACACTCTTTCTGTAGAAACTGCAATTGGACATGCTAAGCGCTAAGAGGCCTACATTGGGAAAAAGAATATCTTCAAATAAAAACTACACAGATGCATTCTGTGAAACTTATTTCTGATCTGTAAATTCAGTTAACAGAGATAAAACATATTTTTGATTGAGCAGTTATGAAACACCCTTTCTGTAGAAAATGCAAGTGGAGATTCGGAGCGCTAAGAGGGTAATAGTGGAAAAAGTAATGTCTTCAAATATAAACTACACAGAATCATTCGGGGAATCTTCTTTCTGATCTGTGCATTCAGCTAACAGTGTTAAACCATACTTTTGATTGAGCAGATCTGAACACTCTTTCTGTAGAAAATGCAACTGGACATTTGGAGCGCTAAGAGCGTAGTAGTGGAAAAAGGAATATATTCAAATATAAACTACACAGAAGCATTCTGTGAAACTACTTTCTGATCTGAGCATTCAGCTAACAGAGTTAAACCATACTTTTGATTGAGCAGTTTTGAAACACTCTGTCTGTAGAAAATGCAACTGGACATTCGTAGCGCTAAGTGGGTAATAGTGGAAAAAAGAATATGTTCAAATAGAAACTACACAGAAGCATTGTATGAAACTTCTTTCTGTTCTGTGCATTCAAATAACAGAGTTGAACCTTACTTTTGATTGAGCCGTTCTGAAACACTCTTTCTGTAGAAACTGCAATTGGACATTCTGAGCGCTAAGAGGCCTATATTGGGAAAAAGAATGTCTACAAATAAAAACTACACAGAAGAATTGTGTGAAACTTCTTTCTGTTCTGTTTGTTCAACTAAAAGAGTTGAAGCTTAGTTTTGATTGAGCCGTTCTGAAACACTCTTTGTGTAGAAAATGCAAGCGGAGATTCGGAGCGCTAAGAGGGTAATAGTGGAAAAAGGAATGTCTCCAAATATAAACTACACAGAATCATTCTGTGAAACTTCTTTCTGATCTGTGCATTCAGCTAACAGAGTTAAACCATACTTTTGATTGAGCAGATCTGAACACTCTTTCTGTAGAAAATGCAACTGGACATTTGGAGCGCTAAGAGAGTAGTAGTGGAAAAAGGAATATATTCAAATATAAACTACACAGAAGCATTCTGTGAAAATTCTTTCTGATCTGAGCATTCAGCTAACAGAGTTAAACCATACTTTTGATTGAGCAGTTTTGAAACACTCTGTCTGTAGAAAATGCAACTGGACATTCGTAGCGCTAAGTGCGTAATAGTGGAAAAAAGAATATGTTCAAATATAAACTACACAGAAGCATTGTATGAAACTACTTTCTGTTCTGTGCATTCAACTAACAGAGTTGAACCTTACTTTTGATTGAGCCTTTCTGAAACACTCTTTCTGTAGAAACTGCAATTGGACATTCTGAGCGCTAAGAGGTCTATATTGGGAAAAATAATATCTTCAAATAAAAACTACACAGAAGCATTGTGTGAAACTTATTTCTGATATGTTCATTAAGCTAACAGAGTTAAACCATACTTTTGATTGCGCAGTTCTGAACACTCTTTCTGTAGAAAATGCAAGTGGACATTCGGAGCGCTAAGAGGGTAATAGTGGAAAAAGGAATATATTCAAATATAAACTACACAGTAGCATTCTGTGAAAATCCTTTTTGTTCTGTGCATTCAACTAACAGAGTTGAACCTTACTTTTGATTGAGCCGTTCTGAAACACTCTTTCTGTAGAAACTGCAATTGGACATGCTAAGCGCTAAGAGGCCTACATTGGGAAAAAGAATATCTTCAAATAAAAACTACACAGATGCATTCTGTGAAACTTATTTCTGATCTGTAAATTCAGTTAACAGAGATAAAACATATTTTTGATTGAGCAGTTATGAAACACTCTTTTTGTAGAAAATGCAAGTGGAGATTCGGAGCGCTAAGAGGGTAATAGTGGAAAAAGGAATGTCTTCAATTATAAACTACACAGAATCATTCGGTGAAACTTCTTTCTGATCTGTGCATTCAGCTAACAGAGTTAAACATACTTTTGATTGAGCAGATCTGAACACACTTTCTGTAGAAAATGCAACTGGACATTTGGAGCGCTAAGAGCGTAGCAGTGGAAAAAGGAATATATTCAAATATAAACTACACAGAAGCATTCTGTGAAACTTCTTTCTGATCTGAGCATTCAGCTAACAGAGTTAAACCATACTTTTGATTGAGCAGTTTTGAAACACTCTGTCTGTAGAAAATGCAACTGGACATTCGTAGCGCTAAGTGGGTAATAGTGGAAAAAAGAATATGTTCAAATATAAACTACACAGAAGCATTGTATGAAACTTCTTTCTGTTCTGTGCATTCAACTAACAGAGTTGAACCTTACTTTTGATTGAGCCGTTCTGAAACACTCTTTCTGTAGAAACTGCAATTGGACATTCTGAGCGCTAAGAGGCCTATATTGGGAAAAAGAATGTCTACAAATAAAAACTACACAGAAGAATTGTGTGAAACTTCTTTCTGTTCTGTTTGTTCAACTAAAAGAGTTGAACCTTAGTTTTGATTGAGCCGTTCTGAAACACTCTTTCTGTAGAAAATGCAAGTGGAGATTCGGAGCGCTAAGAGGGTAATAGTGGAAAAAGGAATGTCTCCAAATATAAACTACACAGAATCATTCTGTGAAACTTCTTTCTGATCTGTGCATTCAGCTAACAGAGTTAAACCATACTTTTGATTGAGCAGATCTGAACACTCTTTCTGTAGAAAATGCAACTGGACATTTGGAGCGCTAAGAGAGTAGTAGTGGAAAAAGGAATATATTCAAGTAAAACTACACAGAAGCATTCTGTGAAACTTCTTTCTGATCTGAGCATTCAGCTAACAGAGTTAAACCATACTTTTGATTGAGCAGTTTTGAAACACTCTGTCTGTAGAAAATGCAACTGGACATTCGTAGCGCTAAGTGCGTAATAGTGGAAAAAAGAATATGTTCAAATATAAACTACACAGAAGCATTGTATGAAACTTCTTTCTGTTCTGTGCATTCAACTAACAGAGTTGAACCTTACTTTTGATTGAGCCTTTCTGAAACACTCTTTCTGTAGAAACTGCAATTGGACATTCTGAGCGCTAAGAGGCCTCTATTGGGAAAAATAATATCTTCAAATAAAAACTACACAGAAGCATTGTGTGAAACTTATTTCTGATATGTTCATTAAGCTAACAGAGTTAAACCATACTTTTGATTGCGCAGTTCTGAACACTCTTTCTGTAGAAAATGCAAGTGGACATTCGGAGCGCTAAGAGGGTAATAGTGGAAAAAGGAATATATTCAAATATAAACTACACAGTAGCATTCTGTGAAAATTCTTTCTGTTCTGTGCATTCAACTAACAGAGTTGAACCTTACTTTTGATTGAGCCGTTCTGAAACACTCTTTCTGTAGAAACTGCAATTGGACATGCTAAGCGCTAAGAGGCCTACATTGGGAAAAAGAATATCTTCAAATAAAAACTACACAGATGCATTCTGTGAAACTTATTTCTGATCTGTAAATTCAGTTAACAGAGATAAAACATATTTTTGATTGAGCAGTTATGAAACACTCTTTTTGTAGAAAATGCAAGTGGAGATTCGGAGCGCTAAGAGGGTAATAGTGGAAAAAGGAATGTCTTCAAATATAAACTACACAGAATCATTCGGTGAAACTTGTTTCTGATCTGTGCATTCAGCTAACAGAGTTAAACCATACTTTTGATTGAGCAGATCTGAACACTCTTTCTGTAGAAAATGCAACTGGACATTTGGAGCGCTAAGAGTGTAGTAGTGGAAAAAGGAATATATTCAAATATAAACTACACAGAAGCATTCTGTGAAACTTCTTTCTGATATGAGCATTCAGCTAACAGAGTTAAACCATACTTTTGATTGAGCAGTTTTGAAACACTCTGTCGGTAGAAAATGCAACTGGACATTCGTAGCGCTAAGTGGGTAAAAGTGGAAAAAAGAATATGTTCAAATATAAACTACACAGAAGCATTGTATGAAACTTCTTTCTGTTCTGTGCATTCAACTAACAGAGTTGAACCTTACTTTTGATTGAGCCGTTCTGAAACACTCTTTCTGTAGAATCTGCAATTGGACATTCTGAGCGCTAGGAGGCCTATATTGGGAAAAAGAATGTCTACAAATAAAAACTACACAGAAGAATTGTGTGAAACTTCTTTCAGTTCTGTTTGTTCAACTAAAAGAGTTGAACCTTAGTTTTGATTGAGCCGTTCTGAAACACTCTTTCTGTAGAAAATGCAAGTGGAGATTCGGAGCGCTAAGAGGGTAATAGTGGAAAAAGGAATGTCTCCAAATATAAACTACACAGAATCATTCTGTGAAACTTCTTTCTGATCTGTGCATTCAGCTAACAGAGTTAAACCATACTTTTGATTGAGCAGATCTGAACACTCTTTCTGTAGAAAATGCAACTGGACATTTGGAGCGCTAAGAGAGTAGTAGTGGAAAAAGGAATATATTCAAATATAAACTACACAGAAGCATTCTGTGAAACTTCTTTCTGATCTGAGCATTCAGCTAACAGAGTTAAACCATACTTTTGATTGAGCAGTTTTGAAACACTCTGTCTGTAGAAAATGCAACTGGACATTCGTAGCGCTAAGTGGGTAATAGTGTAAAAAAGAATATGTTCAAATATAAACTACACAGAAGCATTGTATGAAACTTCTTTCTGTTCTGTGCATTCAACTAACAGAGTTGAACCTTACTTTTGATTGAGCCTTTCTGAAACACTCTTTGTGTAGAAACTGCAATTGGACATTCTGAGCGCTAAGAGGCGTCTATTTTGGGAAGAATAATATCTTCAAATAAAAACTACACAGAAGCATTGTGTGAAACTTATTTCTGATATGTTCATTAAGCTAACAGAGTTAAACCATACTTTTGATTGCGCAGTTCTGAACACTCTTTCTGTAGAAAATGCAAGTGGACATTCGGAGCGCTAAGAGGGTAATAGTGGAAAAAAGAGTATATTCAAATATAAACTACACAGTAGCATTCTGTGAAAATCCTTTCTGTTCTGTGCATTCAACTAACAGAGTTGAACCTTACTTTTGATTGAGCCGTTCTGAAACACTCTTTCTGTAGAAACTGCAATTGGACATGCTAAGCGCTAAGAGGCCTACATTGGGAAAAAGAATATCTTCAAATAAAAACTACACAGATGCATTCTGTGAAACTTATTTCTGATCTGTAAATTCAGTTAACAGAGATAAAACATATTTTTTATTGAGCAGTTATGAAACACTCTTTTTGTAGAAAATGCAAGTGGAGATTCGGAGCGCTAAGAGGGTAATAGTGGAAAAAGGAATGTCTTCAAATATAAACTACACAGAATCATTCGGTGAAACTTCCTTCTGATCTGTGCATTCAGCTAACAGAGTTAAACCATACTTTTGATTGAGCAGATCTGAACACTCTTTCTGTAGAAAATGCAACTGGACATTTGGAGCGCTAAGAGCGTAGTAGTTTAAAAAGGAATATATTCAAATATAAACTACACAGAAGCATTCTGTGAAACTTCTTTCTGATCTGAGCATTCAGCTAACAGAGTTAAACCATACTTTTGATTGAGCAGTTTTGAAACACTCTGTCTGTAGAAAATGCAACTGGACATTCGTAGCGCTAAGTGGGTAATAGTGGAAAAAAGAATATGTTCAAATATAAACTACACAGAAGCATTGTATGAAACTTCTTTCTGTTCTGTGCATTCAACTAACAGAGTTGAACCTTACTTTTGATTGAGCCGTTCTGAAGCACTCTTTCTGTAGAAACTGCAATTGGACATTCTGAGCGCTAGGAGGCCTATATTGGGAAAAAGAATGTCTACAAATAAAAACTACACAGAAGAATTGTGTGAAACTTCTTTCTGTTCTGTTTGTTCAACTAAAAGAGTTGAACCTTAGTTTTGATTGAGCCGTTCTGAAACACTCTTTCTGTAGAAAATGCAAGTGGAGATTCGGAGCGCTAAGAGGGTAATAGTGGAAAAAGGAATGTCTCCAAATATAAACTACACAGAATCATTCTGTGAAACTTCTTTCTGATCTGTGCATTCAGCTAACAGGGTTAAACCATACTTTTGATTGAGCAGATCTGAACACTCTTTCTGCAGAAAATGCAACTGGACATTTGGAGCGCTAAGAGAGTAGTAGTGGAAAAAGGAATATATTCAAATATAAACTACACAGAAGCATTCTGTGAAACTTCTTTCTGATCTGAGCATTCAGCTAACAGAGTTAAACCATACTTTTGATTGAGCAGTTTTGAAACACTCTGTCTGTAGAAAATGCAACTGGACATTCGTAGCGCTAAGTGGGTAATAGTGGAAAAAAGGATATGTTCAAATATAAACTACACAGAAGCATTGTATGAAACTTCTTTCTGTTCTGTGCATTCAACTAACAGAGTTGAACCTTACTTTTGATTGAGCCTTTCTGAAACACTCTTTCTGTAGAAACTGCAATTGGACATTCTGAGCGCTAAGAGGCCTCTATTGGGAAAAATAATATCTTCAAATAAAAACTACACAGAAGCATTGTGTGAAACTTATTTCTGATATGTTCATTAAGCTAACAGAGTTAAACCATACTTTTGATTGCGCAGTTCTGAACACTCTTTCTGTAGAAAATGCAAGTGGACATTCGGAGCGCTAAGAGGGTAATAGTGGAAAAAGGAATATATTCAAATATAAACTACACAGTAGCATTCTGTGAAAATTCTTTCTGTTCTGTGCATTCAACTAACAGAGTTGAACCTTACTTTTGATTGAGCCGTTCTGAAACACTCTTTCTGTAGAAACTGCAATTGGACATGCTAAGCGCTAAGAGGCCTACATTGGGAAAAAGAATATCTTCAAATAAAAACTACACAGATGCATTCTGTGAAACTTATTTCTGATCTGTAAATTCAGTTAACAGAGATAAAACATATTTTTGATTGAGCAGTTATGAAACACTCTTTTTGTAGAAAATGCAAGTGGAGATTCGGAGCGCTAAGAGGGTAATAGTGGAAAAAGGAATGTCTTCAAATATAAACTACACAGAATCATTCGGTGAAACTTGTTTCTGATCTGTGCATTCAGCTAACAGAGTTAAACCATACTTTTGATTGAGCAGATCTGAACACTCTTTCTGTAGAAAATGCAACTGGACATTTGGAGCGCTAAGAGTGTAGTAGTGGAAAAAGGAATATATTCAAATATAAACTACACAGAAGCATTCTGTGAAACTTCTTTCTGATCTGAGCATTCAGCTAACAGAGTTAAACCATACTTTTGATTGAGCAGTTTTGAAACACTCTGTCGGTAGAAAATGCAACTGGACATTCGTAGCGCTAAGTGGGTAAAAGTGGAAAAAAGAATATGTTCAAATATAAACTACACAGAAGCATTGTATGAAACTTCTTTCTGTTCTGTGCATTCAACTAACAGAGTTGAACCTTACTTTTGATTGAGCCGTTCTGAAACACTCTTTCTGTAGAATCTGCAATTGGACATTCTGAGCGCTAGGAGGCCTATATTGGGAAAAAGAATGTCTACAAATAAAAACTACACAGAAGAATTGTGTGAAACTTCTTTCAGTTCTGTTTGTTCAACTAAAAGAGTTGAACCTTAGTTTTGATTGAGCCGTTCTGAAACACTCTTTCTGTAGAAAATGCAAGTGGAGATTCGGAGCGCTAAGAGGGTAATAGTGGAAAAAGGAATGTCTCCAAATATAAACTACACAGAATCATTCTGTGAAACTTCTTTCTGATCTGTGCATTCAGCTAACAGAGTTAAACCATACTTTTGATTGAGCAGATCTGAACACTCTTTCTGTAGAAAATGCAACTGGACATTTGGAGCGCTAAGAGAGTAGTAGTGGAAAAAGGAATATATTCAAATATAAACTACACAGAAGCATTCTGTGAAACTTCTTTCTGATCTGAGCATTCAGCTAACAGAGTTAAACCATACTTTTGATTGAGCAGTTTTGAAACACTCTGTCTGTAGAAAATGCAACTGGACATTCGTAGCGCTAAGTGGGTAATAGTGTAAAAAAGAATATGTTCAAATATAAACTACACAGAAGCATTGTATGAAACTTCTTTCTGTTCTGTGCATTCAACTAACAGAGTTGAACCTTACTTTTGATTGAGCCTTTCTGAAACACTCTTTGTGTAGAAACTGCAATTGGACATTCTGAGCGCTAAGAGGCGTCTATTTTGGGAAGAATAATATCTTCAAATAAAAACTACACAGAAGCATTGTGTGAAACT
Source organism: Symphalangus syndactylus (assembly GCF_028878055.3). NCBI lineage: Eukaryota > Metazoa > Chordata > Mammalia > Primates > Hylobatidae > Symphalangus > Symphalangus syndactylus. The sequence goes on along the minus strand of NC_072445.2, from coordinate 2,842,396 downwards.
TATTTCTGATATGTTCATTAAGCTAACAGAGTTAAACCATACTTTTGATTGCGCAGTTCTGAACACTCTTTCTGTAGAAAATGCAAGTGGACATTCGGAGCGCTAAGAGGGTAATAGTGGAAAAAAGAGTATATTCAAATATAAACTACACAGTAGCATTCTGTGAAAATCCTTTCTGTTCTGTGCATTCAACTAACAGAGTTGAACCTTACTTTTGATTGAGCCGTTCTGAAACACTCTTTCTGTAGAAACTGCAATTGGACATGCTAAGCGCTAAGAGGCCTACATTGGGAAAAAGAATATCTTCAAATAAAAACTACACAGATGCATTCTGTGAAACTTATTTCTGATCTGTAAATTCAGTTAACAGAGATAAAACATATTTTTTATTGAGCAGTTATGAAACACTCTTTTTGTAGAAAATGCAAGTGGAGATTCGGAGCGCTAAGAGGGTAATAGTGGAAAAAGGAATGTCTTCAAATATAAACTACACAGAATCATTCGGTGAAACTTCCTTCTGATCTGTGCATTCAGCTAACAGAGTTAAACCATACTTTTGATTGAGCAGATCTGAACACTCTTTCTGTAGAAAATGCAACTGGACATTTGGAGCGCTAAGAGCGTAGTAGTTTAAAAAGGAATATATTCAAATATAAACTACACAGAAGCATTCTGTGAAACTTCTTTCTGATCTGAGCATTCAGCTAACAGAGTTAAACCATACTTTTGATTGAGCAGTTTTGAAACACTCTGTCTGTAGAAAATGCAACTGGACATTCGTAGCGCTAAGTGGGTAATAGTGGAAAAAAGAATATGTTCAAATATAAACTACACAGAAGCATTGTATGAAACTTCTTTCTGTTCTGTGCATTCAACTAACAGAGTTGAACCTTACTTTTGATTGAGCCGTTCTGAAGCACTCTTTCTGTAGAAACTGCAATTGGACATTCTGAGCGCTAGGAGGCCTATATTGGGAAAAAGAATGTCTACAAATAAAAACTACACAGAAGAATTGTGTGAAACTTCTTTCTGTTCTGTTTGTTCAACTAAAAGAGTTGAACCTTAGTTTTGATTGAGCCGTTCTGAAACACTCTTTCTGTAGAAAATGCAAGTGGAGATTCGGAGCGCTAAGAGGGTAATAGTGGAAAAAGGAATGTCTCCAAATATAAACTACACAGAATCATTCTGTGAAACTTCTTTCTGATCTGTGCATTCAGCTAACAGGGTTAAACCATACTTTTGATTGAGCAGATCTGAACACTCTTTCTGCAGAAAATGCAACTGGACATTTGGAGCGCTAAGAGAGTAGTAGTGGAAAAAGGAATATATTCAAATATAAACTACACAGAAGCATTCTGTGAAACTTCTTTCTGATCTGAGCATTCAGCTAACAGAGTTAAACCATACTTTTGATTGAGCAGTTTTGAAACACTCTGTCTGTAGAAAATGCAACTGGACATTCGTAGCGCTAAGTGGGTAATAGTGGAAAAAAGGATATGTTCAAATATAAACTACACAGAAGCATTGTATGAAACTTCTTTCTGTTCTGTGCATTCAACTAACAGAGTTGAACCTTACTTTTGATTGAGCCTTTCTGAAACACTCTTTCTGTAGAAACTGCAATTGGACATTCTGAGCGCTAAGAGGCCTCTATTGGGAAAAATAATATCTTCAAATAAAAACTACACAGAAGCATTGTGTGAAACTTATTTCTGATATGTTCATTAAGCTAACAGAGTTAAACCATACTTTTGATTGCGCAGTTCTGAACACTCTTTCTGTAGAAAATGCAAGTGGACATTCGGAGCGCTAAGAGGGTAATAGTGGAAAAAGGAATATATTCAAATATAAACTACACAGTAGCATTCTGTGAAAATTCTTTCTGTTCTGTGCATTCAACTAACAGAGTTGAACCTTACTTTTGATTGAGCCGTTCTGAAACACTCTTTCTGTAGAAACTGCAATTGGACATGCTAAGCGCTAAGAGGCCTACATTGGGAAAAAGAATATCTTCAAATAAAAACTACACAGATGCATTCTGTGAAACTTATTTCTGATCTGTAAATTCAGTTAACAGAGATAAAACATATTTTTGATTGAGCAGTTATGAAACACTCTTTTTGTAGAAAATGCAAGTGGAGATTCGGAGCGCTAAGAGGGTAATAGTGGAAAAAGGAATGTCTTCAAATATAAACTACACAGAATCATTCGGTGAAACTTGTTTCTGATCTGTGCATTCAGCTAACAGAGTTAAACCATACTTTTGATTGAGCAGATCTGAACACTCTTTCTGTAGAAAATGCAACTGGACATTTGGAGCGCTAAGAGTGTAGTAGTGGAAAAAGGAATATATTCAAATATAAACTACACAGAAGCATTCTGTGAAACTTCTTTCTGATCTGAGCATTCAGCTAACAGAGTTAAACCATACTTTTGATTGAGCAGTTTTGAAACACTCTGTCGGTAGAAAATGCAACTGGACATTCGTAGCGCTAAGTGGGTAAAAGTGGAAAAAAGAATATGTTCAAATATAAACTACACAGAAGCATTGTATGAAACTTCTTTCTGTTCTGTGCATTCAACTAACAGAGTTGAACCTTACTTTTGATTGAGCCGTTCTGAAACACTCTTTCTGTAGAATCTGCAATTGGACATTCTGAGCGCTAGGAGGCCTATATTGGGAAAAAGAATGTCTACAAATAAAAACTACACAGAAGAATTGTGTGAAACTTCTTTCAGTTCTGTTTGTTCAACTAAAAGAGTTGAACCTTAGTTTTGATTGAGCCGTTCTGAAACACTCTTTCTGTAGAAAATGCAAGTGGAGATTCGGAGCGCTAAGAGGGTAATAGTGGAAAAAGGAATGTCTCCAAATATAAACTACACAGAATCATTCTGTGAAACTTCTTTCTGATCTGTGCATTCAGCTAACAGAGTTAAACCATACTTTTGATTGAGCAGATCTGAACACTCTTTCTGTAGAAAATGCAACTGGACATTTGGAGCGCTAAGAGAGTAGTAGTGGAAAAAGGAATATATTCAAATATAAACTACACAGAAGCATTCTGTGAAACTTCTTTCTGATCTGAGCATTCAGCTAACAGAGTTAAACCATACTTTTGATTGAGCAGTTTTGAAACACTCTGTCTGTAGAAAATGCAACTGGACATTCGTAGCGCTAAGTGGGTAATAGTGTAAAAAAGAATATGTTCAAATATAAACTACACAGAAGCATTGTATGAAACTTCTTTCTGTTCTGTGCATTCAACTAACAGAGTTGAACCTTACTTTTGATTGAGCCTTTCTGAAACACTCTTTGTGTAGAAACTGCAATTGGACATTCTGAGCGCTAAGAGGCGTCTATTTTGGGAAGAATAATATCTTCAAATAAAAACTACACAGAAGCATTGTGTGAAACTTATTTCTGATATGTTCATTAAGCTAACAGAGTTAAACCATACTTTTGATTGCGCAGTTCTGAACACTCTTTCTGTAGAAAATGCAAGTGGACATTCGGAGCGCTAAGAGGGTAATAGTGGAAAAAAGAGTATATTCAAATATAAACTACACAGTAGCATTCTGTGAAAATCCTTTCTGTTCTGTGCATTCAACTAACAGAGTTGAACCTTACTTTTGATTGAGCCGTTCTGAAACACTCTTTCTGTAGAAACTGCAATTGGACATGCTAAGCGCTAAGAGGCCTACATTGGGAAAAAGAATATCTTCAAATAAAAACTACACAGATGCATTCTGTGAAACTTATTTCTGATCTGTAAATTCAGTTAACAGAGATAAAACATATTTTTTATTGAGCAGTTATGAAACACTCTTTTTGTAGAAAATGCAAGTGGAGATTCGGAGCGCTAAGAGGGTAATAGTGGAAAAAGGAATGTCTTCAAATATAAACTACACAGAATCATTCGGTGAAACTTCCTTCTGATCTGTGCATTCAGCTAACAGAGTTAAACCATACTTTTGATTGAGCAGATCTGAACACTCTTTCTGTAGAAAATGCAACTGGACATTTGGAGCGCTAAGAGCGTAGTAGTTTAAAAAGGAATATATTCAAATATAAACTACACAGAAGCATTCTGTGAAACTTCTTTCTGATCTGAGCATTCAGCTAACAGAGTTAAACCATACTTTTGATTGAGCAGTTTTGAAACACTCTGTCTGTAGAAAATGCAACTGGACATTCGTAGCGCTAAGTGGGTAATAGTGGAAAAAAGAATATGTTCAAATATAAACTACACAGAAGCATTGTATGAAACTTCTTTCTGTTCTGTGCATTCAACTAACAGAGTTGAACCTTACTTTTGATTGAGCCGTTCTGAAGCACTCTTTCTGTAGAAACTGCAATTGGACATTCTGAGCGCTAGGAGGCCTATATTGGGAAAAAGAATGTCTACAAATAAAAACTACACAGAAGAATTGTGTGAAACTTCTTTCTGTTCTGTTTGTTCAACTAAAAGAGTTGAACCTTAGTTTTGATTGAGCCGTTCTGAAACACTCTTTCTGTAGAAAATGCAAGTGGAGATTCGGAGCGCTAAGAGGGTAATAGTGGAAAAAGGAATGTCTCCAAATATAAACTACACAGAATCATTCTGTGAAACTTCTTTCTGATCTGTGCATTCAGCTAACAGGGTTAAACCATACTTTTGATTGAGCAGATCTGAACACTCTTTCTGCAGAAAATGCAACTGGACATTTGGAGCGCTAAGAGAGTAGTAGTGGAAAAAGGAATATATTCAAATATAAACTACACAGAAGCATTCTGTGAAACTTCTTTCTGATCTGAGCATTCAGCTAACAGAGTTAAACCATACTTTTGATTGAGCAGTTTTGAAACACTCTGTCTGTAGAAAATGCAACTGGACATTCGTAGCGCTAAGTGGGTAATAGTGGAAAAAAGGATATGTTCAAATATAAACTACACAGAAGCATTGTATGAAACTTCTTTCTGTTCTGTGCATTCAACTAACAGAGTTGAACCTTACTTTTGATTGAGCCTTTCTGAAACACTCTTTCTGTAGAAACTGCAATTGGACATTCTGAGCGCTAAGAGGCCTCTATTGGGAAAAATAATATCTTCAAATAAAAACTACACAGAAGCATTGTGTGAAACTTATTTCTGATATGTTCATTAAGCTAACAGAGTTAAACCATACTATTGATTGCGCAGTTCTGAACACTCTTTCTGTAGAAAATGCAAGTGGACATTCGGAGCGCTAAGAGGGTAATAGTGGAAAAAGGAATATATTCAAATATAAACTACACAGTAGCATTCTGTGAAAATTCTTTCTGTTCTGTGCATTCAACTAACAGAGTTGAACCTTACTTTTGATTGAGCCGTTCTGAAACACTCTTTCTGTAGAAACTGCAATTGGACATGCTAAGCGCTAAGAGGCCTACATTGGGAAAAAGAATATCTTCAAATAAAAACTACACAGATGCATTCTGTGAAACTTATTTCTGATCTGTAAATTCAGTTAACAGAGATAAAACATATTTTTGATTGAGCAGTTATGAAACACTCTTTTTGTAGAAAATGCAAGTGGAGATTCGGAGCGCTAAGAGGGTAATAGTGGAAAAAGGAATGTCTTCAAATATAAACTACACAGAATCATTCGGTGAAACTTGTTTCTGATCTGTGCATTCAGCTAACAGAGTTAAACCATACTTTTGATTGAGCAGATCTGAACACTCTTTCTGTAGAAAATGCAACTGGACATTTGGAGCGCTAAGAGTGTAGTAGTGGAAAAAGGAATATATTCAAATATAAACTACACAGAAGCATTCTGTGAAACTTCTTTCTGATCTGAGCATTCAGCTAACAGAGTTAAACCATACTTTTGATTGAGCAGTTTTGAAACACTCTGTCGGTAGAAAATGCAACTGGACATTCGTAGCGCTAAGTGGGTAAAAGTGGAAAAAAGAATATGTTCAAATATAAACTACACAGAAGCATTGTATGAAACTTCTTTCTGTTCTGTGCATTCAACTAACAGAGTTGAACCTTACTTTTGATTGAGCCGTTCTGAAACACTCTTTCTGTAGAATCTGCAATTGGACATTCTGAGCGCTAGGAGGCCTATATTGGGAAAAAGAATGTCTACAAATAAAAACTACACAGAAGAATTGTGTGAAACTTCTTTCAGTTCTGTTTGTTCAACTAAAAGAGTTGAACCTTAGTTTTGATTGAGCCGTTCTGAAACACTCTTTCTGTAGAAAATGCAAGTGGAGATTCGGAGCGCTAAGAGGGTAATAGTGGAAAAAGGAATGTCTCCAAATATAAACTACACAGAATCATTCTGTGAAACTTCTTTCTGATCTGTGCATTCAGCTAACAGAGTTAAACCATACTTTTGATTGAGCAGATCTGAACACTCTTTCTGTAGAAAATGCAACTGGACATTTGGAGCGCTAAGAGAGTAGTAGTGGAAAAAGGAATATATTCAAATATAAACTACACAGAAGCATTCTGTGAAACTTCTTTCTGATCTGAGCATTCAGCTAACAGAGTTAAACCATACTTTTGATTGAGCAGTTTTGAAACACTCTGTCTGTAGAAAATGCAACTGGACATTCGTAGCGCTAAGTGGGTAATAGTGTAAAAAAGAATATGTTCAAATATAAACTACACAGAAGCATTGTATGAAACTTCTTTCTGTTCTGTGCATTCAACTAACAGAGTTGAACCTTACTTTTGATTGAGCCTTTCTGAAACACTCTTTGTGTAGAAACTGCAATTGGACATTCTGAGCGCTAAGAGGCGTCTATTTTGGGAAGAATAATATCTTCAAATAAAAACTACACAGAAGCATTGTGTGAAACTTATTTCTGATATGTTCATTAAGCTAACAGAGTTAAACCATACTTTTGATTGCGCAGTTCTGAACACTCTTTCTGTAGAAAATGCAAGTGGACATTCGGAGCGCTAAGAGGGTAATAGTGGAAAAAAGAGTATATTCAAATATAAACTACACAGTAGCATTCTGTGAAAATCCTTTCTGTTCTGTGCATTCAACTAACAGAGTTGAACCTTACTTTTGATTGAGCCGTTCTGAAACACTCTTTCTGTAGAAACTGCAATTGGACATGCTAAGCGCTAAGAGGCCTACATTGGGAAAAAGAATATCTTCAAATAAAAACTACACAGATGCATTCTGTGAAACTTATTTCTGATCTGTAAATTCAGTTAACAGAGATAAAACATATTTTTTATTGAGCAGTTATGAAACACTCTTTTTGTAGAAAATGCAAGTGGAGATTCGGAGCGCTAAGAGGGTAATAGTGGAAAAAGGAATGTCTTCAAATATAAACTACACAGAATCATTCGGTGAAACTTCCTTCTGATCTGTGCATTCAGCTAACAGAGTTAAACCATACTTTTGATTGAGCAGATCTGAACACTCTTTCTGTAGAAAATGCAACTGGACATTTGGAGCGCTAAGAGCGTAGTAGTTTAAAAAGGAATATATTCAAATATAAACTACACAGAAGTATTCTGTGAAACTTCTTTCTGATCTGAGCATTCAGCTAACAGAGTTAAACCATACTTTTGATTGAGCAGTTTTGAAACACTCTGTCTGTAGAAAATGCAACTGGACATTCGTAGCGCTAAGTGGGTAATAGTGGAAAAAAGAATATGTTCAAATATAAACTACACAGAAGCATTGTATGAAACTTCTTTCTGTTCTGTGCATTCAACTAACAGAGTTGAACCTTACTTTTGATTGAGCCGTTCTGAAGCACTCTTTCTGTAGAAACTGCAATTGGACATTCTGAGCGCTAGGAGGCCTATATTGGGAAAAAGAATGTCTACAAATAAAAACTACACAGAAGAATTGTGTGAAACTTCTTTCTGTTCTGTTTGTTCAACTAAAAGAGTTGAACCTTAGTTTTGATTGAGCCGTTCTGAAACACTCTTTCTGTAGAAAATGCAAGTGGAGATTCGGAGCGCTAAGAGGGTAATAGTGGAAAAAGGAATGTCTCCAAATATAAACTACACAGAATCATTCTGTGAAACTTCTTTCTGATCTGTGCATTCAGCTAACAGGGTTAAACCATACTTTTGATTGAGCAGATCTGAACACTCTTTCTGCAGAAAATGCAACTGGACATTTGGAGCGCTAAGAGAGTAGTAGTGGAAAAAGGAATATATTCAAATATAAACTACACAGAAGCATTCTGTGAAACTTCTTTCTGATCTGAGCATTCAGCTAACAGAGTTAAACCATACTTTTGATTGAGCAGTTTTGAAACACTCTGTCTGTAGAAAATGCAACTGGACATTCGTAGCGCTAAGTGGGTAATAGTGGAAAAAAGGATATGTTCAAATATAAACTACACAGAAGCATTGTATGAAACTTCTTTCTGTTCTGTGCATTCAACTAACAGAGTTGAACCTTACTTTTGATTGAGCCTTTCTGAAACACTCTTTCTGTAGAAACTGCAATTGGACATTCTGAGCGCTAAGAGGCCTCTATTGGGAAAAATAATATCTTCAAATAAAAACTACACAGAAGCATTGTGTGAAACTTATTTCTGATATGTTCATTAAGCTAACAGAGTTAAACCATACTTTTGATTGCGCAGTTCTGAACACTCTTTCTGTAGAAAATGCAAGTGGACATTCGGAGCGCTAAGAGGGTAATAGTGGAAAAAGGAATATATTCAAATATAAACTACACAGTAGCATTCTGTGAAAATTCTTTCTGTTCTGTGCATTCAACTAACAGAGTTGAACCTTACTTTTGATTGAGCCGTTCTGAAACACTCTTTCTGTAGAAACTGCAATTGGACATGCTAAGCGCTAAGAGGCCTACATTGGGAAAAAGAATATCTTCAAATAAAAACTACACAGATGCATTCTGTGAAACTTATTTCTGATCTGTAAATTCAGTTAACAGAGATAAAACATATTTTTGATTGAGCAGTTATGAAACACTCTTTTTGTAGAAAATGCAAGTGGAGATTCGGAGCGCTAAGAGGGTAATAGTGGAAAAAGGAATGTCTTCAAATATAAACTACACAGAATCATTCGGTGAAACTTGTTTCTGATCTGTGCATTCAGCTAACAGAGTTAAACCATACTTTTGATTGAGCAGATCTGAACACTCTTTCTGTAGAAAATGCAACTGGACATTTGGAGCGCTAAGAGTGTAGTAGTGGAAAAAGGAATATATTCAAATATAAACTACACAGAAGCATTCTGTGAAACTTCTTTCTGATCTGAGCATTCAGCTAACAGAGTTAAACCATACTTTTGATTGAGCAGTTTTGAAACACTCTGTCGGTAGAAAATGCAACTGGACATTCGTAGCGCTAAGTGGGTAAAAGTGGAAAAAAGAATATGTTCAAATATAAACTACACAGAAGCATTGTATGAAACTTCTTTCTGTTCTGTGCATTCAACTAACAGAGTTGAACCTTACTTTTGATTGAGCCGTTCTGAAACACTCTTTCTGTAGAATCTGCAATTGGACATTCTGAGCGCTAGGAGGCCTATATTGGGAAAAAGAATGTCTACAAATAAAAACTACACAGAAGAATTGTGTGAAACTTCTTTCAGTTCTGTTTGTTCAACTAAAAGAGTTGAACCTTAGTTTTGATTGAGCCGTTCTGAAACACTCTTTCTGTAGAAAATGCAAGTGGAGATTCGGAGCGCTAAGAGGGTAATAGTGGAAAAAGGAATGTCTCCAAATATAAACTACACAGAATCATTCTGTGAAACTTCTTTCTGATCTGTGCATTCAGCTAACAGAGTTAAACCATACTTTTGATTGAGCAGATCTGAACACTCTTTCTGTAGAAAATGCAACTGGACATTTGGAGCGCTAAGAGAGTAGTAGTGGAAAAAGGAATATATTCAAATATAAACTACACAGAAGCATTCTGTGAAACTTCTTTCTGATCTGAGCATTCAGCTAACAGAGTTAAACCATACTTTTGATTGAGCAGTTTTGAAACACTCTGTCTGTAGAAAATGCAACTGGACATTCGTAGCGCTAAGTGGGTAATAGTGTAAAAAAGAATATGTTCAAATATAAACTACACAGAAGCATTGTATGAAACTTCTTTCTGTTCTGTGCATTCAACTAACAGAGTTGAACCTTACTTTTGATTGAGCCTTTCTGAAACACTCTTTGTGTAGAAACTGCAATTGGACATTCTGAGCGCTAAGAGGCGTCTATTTTGGGAAGAATAATATCTTCAAATAAAAACTACACAGAAGCATTGTGTGAAACTTATTTCTGATATGTTCATTAAGCTAACAGAGTTAAACCATACTTTTGATTGCGCAGTTCTGAACACTCTTTCTGTAGAAAATGCAAGTGGACATTCGGAGCGCTAAGAGGGTAATAGTGGAAAAAAGAGTATATTCAAATATAAACTACACAGTAGCATTCTGTGAAAATCCTTTCTGTTCTGTGCATTCAACTAACAGAGTTGAACCTTACTTTTGATTGAGCCGTTCTGAAACACTCTTTCTGTAGAAACTGCAATTGGACATGCTAAGCGCTAAGAGGCCTACATTGGGAAAAAGAATATCTTCAAATAAAAACTACACAGATGCATTCTGTGAAACTTATTTCTGATCTGTAAATTCAGTTAACAGAGATAAAACATATTTTTTATTGAGCAGTTATGAAACACTCTTTTTGTAGAAAATGCAAGTGGAGATTCGGAGCGCTAAGAGGGTAATAGTGGAAAAAGGAATGTCTTCAAATATAAACTACACAGAATCATTCGGTGAAACTTCCTTCTGATCTGTGCATTCAGCTAACAGAGTTAAACCATACTTTTGATTGAGCAGATCTGAACACTCTTTCTGTAGAAAATGCAACTGGACATTTGGAGCGCTAAGAGCGTAGTAGTTTAAAAAGGAATATATTCAAATATAAACTACACAGAAGCATTCTGTGAAACTTCTTTCTGATCTGAGCATTCAGCTAACAGAGTTAAACCATACTTTTGATTGAGCAGTTTTGAAACACTCTGTCTGTAGAAAATGCAACTGGACATTCGTAGCGCTAAGTGGGTAATAGTGGAAAAAAGAATATGTTCAAATATAAACTACACAGAAGCATTGTATGAAACTTCTTTCTGTTCTGTGCATTCAACTAACAGAGTTGAACCTTACTTTTGATTGAGCCGTTCTGAAGCACTCTTTCTGTAGAAACTGCAATTGGACATTCTGAGCGCTAGGAGGCCTATATTGGGAAAAAGAATGTCTACAAATAAAAACTACACAGAAGAATTGTGTGAAACTTCTTTCTGTTCTGTTTGTTCAACTAAAAGAGTTGAACCTTAGTTTTGATTGAGCCGTTCTGAAACACTCTTTCTGTAGAAAATGCAAGTGGAGATTCGGAGCGCTAAGAGGGTAATAGTGGAAAAAGGAATGTCTCCAAATATAAACTACACAGAATCATTCTGTGAAACTTCTTTCTGATCTGTGCATTCAGCTAACAGGGTTAAACCATACTTTTGATTGAGCAGATCTGAACACTCTTTCTGCAGAAAATGCAACTGGACATTTGGAGCGCTAAGAGAGTAGTAGTGGAAAAAGGAATATATTCAAATATAAACTACACAGAAGCATTCTGTGAAACTTCTTTCTGATCTGAGCATTCAGCTAACAGAGTTAAACCATACTTTTGATTGAGCAGTTTTGAAACACTCTGTCTGTAGAAAATGCAACTGGACATTCGTAGCGCTAAGTGGGTAATAGTGGAAAAAAGGATATGTTCAAATATAAACTACACAGAAGCATTGTATGAAACTTCTTTCTGTTCTGTGCATTCAACTAACAGAGTTGAACCTTACTTTTGATTGAGCCTTTCTGAAACACTCTTTCTGTAGAAACTGCAATTGGACATTCTGAGCGCTAAGAGGCCTCTATTGGGAAAAATAATATCTTCAAATAAAAACTACACAGAAGCATTGTGTGAAACTTATTTCTGATATGTTCATTAAGCTAACAGAGTTAAACCATACTTTTGATTGCGCAGTTCTGAACACTCTTTCTGTAGAAAATGCAAGTGGACATTCGGAGCGCTAAGAGGGTAATAGTGGAAAAAGGAATATATTCAAATATAAACTACACAGTAGCATTCTGTGAAAATTCTTTCTGTTCTGTGCATTCAACTAACAGAGTTGAACCTTACTTTTGATTGAGCCGTTCTGAAACACTCTTTCTGTAGAAACTGCAATTGGACATGCTAAGCGCTAAGAGGCCTACATTGGGAAAAAGAATATCTTCAAATAAAAACTACACAGATGCATTCTGTGAAACTTATTTCTGATCTGTAAATTCAGTTAACAGAGATAAAACATATTTTTGATTGAGCAGTTATGAAACACTCTTTTTGTAGAAAATGCAAGTGGAGATTCGGAGCGCTAAGAGGGTAATAGTGGAAAAAGGAATGTCTTCAAATATAAACTACACAGAATCATTCGGTGAAACTTGTTTCTGATCTGTGCATTCAGCTAACAGAGTTAAACCATACTTTTGATTGAGCAGATCTGAACACTCTTTCTGTAGAAAATGCAACTGGACATTTGGAGCGCTAAGAGTGTAGTAGTGGAAAAAGGAATATATTCAAATATAAACTACACAGAAGCATTCTGTGAAACTTCTTTCTGATCTGAGCATTCAGCTAACAGAGTTAAACCATACTTTTGATTGAGCAGTTTTGAAACACTCTGTCGGTAGAAAATGCAACTGGACATTCGTAACGCTAAGTGGGTAAAAGTGGAAAAAAGAATATGTTCAAATATAAACTACACAGAAGCATTGTATGAAACTTCTTTCTGTTCTGTGCATTCAACTAACAGAGTTGAACCTTACTTTTGATTGAGCCGTTCTGAAACACTCTTTCTGTAGAATCTGCAATTGGACATTCTGAGCGCTAGGAGGCCTATATTGGGAAAAAGAATGTCTACAAATAAAAACTACACAGAAGAATTGTGTGAAACTTCTTTCAGTTCTGTTTGTTCAACTAAAAGAGTTGAACCTTAGTTTTGATTGAGCCGTTCTGAAACACTCTTTCTGTAGAAAATGCAAGTGGAGATTCGGAGCGCTAAGAGGGTAATAGTGGAAAAAGGAATGTCTCCAAATATAAACTACACAGAATCATTCTGTGAAACTTCTTTCTGATCTGTGCATTCAGCTAACAGAGTTAAACCATACTTTTGATTGAGCAGATCTGAACACTCTTTCTGTAGAAAATGCAACTGGACATTTGGAGCGCTAAGAGAGTAGTAGTGGAAAAAGGAATATATTCAAATATAAACTACACAGAAGCATTCTGTGAAACTTCTTTCTGATCTGAGCATTCAGCTAACAGAGTTAAACCATACTTTTGATTGAGCAGTTTTGAAACACTCTGTCTGTAGAAAATGCAACTGGACATTCGTAGCGCTAAGTGGGTAATAGTGTAAAAAAGAATATGTTCAAATATAAACTACACAGAAGCATTGTATGAAACTTCTTTCTGTTCTGTGCATTCAACTAACAGAGTTGAACCTTACTTTTGATTGAGCCTTTCTGAAACACTCTTTGTGTAGAAACTGCAATTGGACATTCTGAGCGCTAAGAGGCGTCTATTTTGGGAAGAATAATATCTTCAAATAAAAACTACACAGAAGCATTGTGTGAAACTTATTTCTGATATGTTCATTAAGCTAACAGAGTTAAACCATACTTTTGATTGCGCAGTTCTGAACACTCTTTCTGTAGAAAATGCAAGTGGACATTCGGAGCGCTAAGAGGGTAATAGTGGAAAAAAGAGTATATTCAAATATAAACTACACAGTAGCATTCTGTGAAAATCCTTTCTGTTCTGTGCATTCAACTAACAGAGTTGAACCTTACTTTTGATTGAGCCGTTCTGAAACACTCTTTCTGTAGAAACTGCAATTGGACATGCTAAGCGCTAAGAGGCCTACATTGGGAAAAAGAATATCTTCAAATAAAAACTACACAGATGCATTCTGTGAAACTTATTTCTGATCTGTAAATTCAGTTAACAGAGATAAAACATATTTTTTATTGAGCAGTTATGAAACACTCTTTTTGTAGAAAATGCAAGTGGAGATTCGGAGCGCTAAGAGGGTAATAGTGGAAAAAGGAATGTCTTCAAATATAAACTACACAGAATCATTCGGTGAAACTTCCTTCTGATCTGTGCATTCAGCTAACAGAGTTAAACCATACTTTTGATTGAGCAGATCTGAACACTCTTTCTGTAGAAAATGCAACTGGACATTTGGAGCGCTAAGAGCGTAGTAGTTTAAAAAGGAATATATTCAAATATAAACTACACAGAAGCATTCTGTGAAACTTCTTTCTGATCTGAGCATTCAGCTAACAGAGTTAAACCATACTTTTGATTGAGCAGTTTTGAAACACTCTGTCTGTAGAAAATGCAACTGGACATTCGTAGCGCTAAGTGGGTAATAGTGGAAAAAAGAATATGTTCAAATATAAACTACACAGAAGCATTGTATGAAACTTCTTTCTGTTCTGTGCATTCAACTAACAGAGTTGAACCTTACTTTTGATTGAGCCGTTCTGAAGCACTCTTACTGTAGAAACTGCAATTGGACATTCTGAGCGCTAGGAGGCCTATATTGGGAAAAAGAATGTCTACAAATAAAAACTACACAGAAGAATTGTGTGAAACTTCTTTCTGTTCTGTTTGTTCAACTAAAAGAGTTGAACCTTAGTTTTGATTGAGCCGTTCTGAAACACTCTTTCTGTAGAAAATGCAAGTGGAGATTCGGAGCGCTAAGAGGGTAATAGTGGAAAAAGGAATGTCTCCAAATATAAACTACACAGAATCATTCTGTGAAACTTCTTTCTGATCTGTGCATTCAGCTAACAGGGTTAAACCATACTTTTGATTGAGCAGATCTGAACACTCTTTCTGCAGAAAATGCAACTGGACATTTGGAGCGCTAAGAGAGTAGTAGTGGAAAAAGGAATATATTCAAATATAAACTACACAGAAGCATTCTGTGAAACTTCTTTCTGATCTGAGCATTCAGCTAACAGAGTTAAACCATACTTTTGATTGAGCAGTTTTGAAACACTCTGTCTGTAGAAAATGCAACTGGACATTCGTAGCGCTAAGTGGGTAATAGTGGAAAAAAGGATATGTTCAAATATAAACTACACAGAAGCATTGTATGAAACTTCTTTCTGTTCTGTGCATTCAACTAACAGAGTTGAACCTTACTTTTGATTGAGCCTTTCTGAAACACTCTTTCTGTAGAAACTGCAATTGGACATTCTGAGCGCTAAGAGGCCTCTATTGGGAAAAATAATATCTTCAAATAAAAACTACACAGAAGCATTGTGTGAAACTTATTTCTGATATGTTCATTAAGCTAACAGAGTTAAACCATACTTTTGATTGCGCAGTTCTGAACACTCTTTCTGTAGAAAATGCAAGTGGACATTCGGAGCGCTAAGAGGGTAATAGTGGAAAAAGGAATATATTCAAATATAAACTACACAGTAGCATTCTGTGAAAATTCTTTCTGTTCTGTGCATTCAACTAACAGAGTTGAACCTTACTTTTGATTGAGCCGTTCTGAAACACTCTTTCTGTAGAAACTGCAATTGGACATGCTAAGCGCTAAGAGGCCTACATTGGGAAAAAGAATATCTTCAAATAAAAACTACACAGATGCATTCTGTGAAACTTATTTCTGATCTGTAAATTCAGTTAACAGAGATAAAACATATTTTTGATTGAGCAGTTATGAAACACTCTTTTTGTAGAAAATGCAAGTGGAGATTCGGAGCGCTAAGAGGGTAATAGTGGAAAAAGGAATGTCTTCAAATATAAACTACACAGAATCATTCGGTGAAACTTGTTTCTGATCTGTGCATTCAGCTAACAGAGTTAAACCATACTTTTGATTGAGCAGATCTGAACACTCTTTCTGTAGAAAATGCAACTGGACATTTGGAGCGCTAAGAGTGTAGTAGTGGAAAAAGGAATATATTCAAATATAAACTACACAGAAGCATTCTGTGAAACTTCTTTCTGATCTGAGCATTCAGCTAACAGAGTTAAACCATACTTTTGATTGAGCAGTTTTGAAACACTCTGTCGGTAGAAAATGCAACTGGACATTCGTAGCGCTAAGTGGGTAAAAGTGGAAAAAAGAATATGTTCAAATATAAACTACACAGAAGCATTGTATGAAACTTCTTTCTGTTCTGTGCATTCAACTAACAGAGTTGAACCTTACTTTTGATTGAGCCGTTCTGAAACACTCTTTCTGTAGAATCTGCAATTGGACATTCTGAGCGCTAGGAGGCCTATATTGGGAAAAAGAATGTCTACAAATAAAAACTACACAGAAGAATTGTGTGAAACTTCTTTCAGTTCTGTTTGTTCAACTAAAAGAGTTGAACCTTAGTTTTGATTGAGCCGTTCTGAAACACTCTTTCTGTAGAAAATGCAAGTGGAGATTCGGAGCGATAAGAGGGTAATAGTGGAAAAAGGAATGTCTCCAAATATAAACTACACAGAATCATTCTGTGAAACTTCTTTCTGATCTGTGCATTCAGCTAACAGAGTTAAACCATACTTTTGATTGAGCAGATCTGAACACTCTTTCTGTAGAAAATGCAACTGGACATTTGGAGCGCTAAGAGAGTAGTAGTGGAAAAAGGAATATATTCAAATATAAACTACACAGAAGCATTCTGTGAAACTTCTTTCTGATCTGAGCATTCAGCTAACAGAGTTAAACCATACTTTTGATTGAGCAGTTTTGAAACACTCTGTCTGTAGAAAATGCAACTGGACATTCGTAGCGCTAAGTGGGTAATAGTGTAAAAAAGAATATGTTCAAATATAAACTACACAGAAGCATTGTATGAAACTTCTTTCTGTTCTGTGCATTCAACTAACAGAGTTGAACCTTACTTTTGATTGAGCCTTTCTGAAACACTCTTTGTGTAGAAACTGCAATTGGACATTCTGAGCGCTAAGAGGCGTCTATTTTGGGAAGAATAATATCTTCAAATAAAAACTA
The DNA here is from genome assembly GCF_028878055.3 of Symphalangus syndactylus. Taxonomy (NCBI): domain Eukaryota; kingdom Metazoa; phylum Chordata; class Mammalia; order Primates; family Hylobatidae; genus Symphalangus; species Symphalangus syndactylus. The sequence goes on along the minus strand of NC_072445.2, from coordinate 2,825,338 downwards.
CACAGAAGCATTGTGTGAAACTTATTTCTGATATGTTCATTAAGCTAACAGAGTTAAACCATACTTTTGATTGCGCAGTTCTGAACACTCTTTCTGTAGAAAATGCAAGTGGACATTCGGAGCGCTAAGAGGGTAATAGTGGAAAAAAGAGTATATTCAAATATAAACTACACAGTAGCATTCTGTGAAAATCCTTTCTGTTCTGTGCATTCAACTAACAGAGTTGAACCTTACTTTTGATTGAGCCGTTCTGAAACACTCTTTCTGTAGAAACTGCAATTGGACATGCTAAGCGCTAAGAGGCCTACATTGGGAAAAAGAATATCTTCAAATAAAAACTACACAGATGCATTCTGTGAAACTTATTTCTGATCTGTAAATTCAGTTAACAGAGATAAAACATATTTTTTATTGAGCAGTTATGAAACACTCTTTTTGTAGAAAATGCAAGTGGAGATTCGGAGCGCTAAGAGGGTAATAGTGGAAAAAGGAATGTCTTCAAATATAAACTACACAGAATCATTCGGTGAAACTTCCTTCTGATCTGTGCATTCAGCTAACAGAGTTAAACCATACTTTTGATTGAGCAGATCTGAACACTCTTTCTGTAGAAAATGCAACTGGACATTTGGAGCGCTAAGAGCGTAGTAGTTTAAAAAGGAATATATTCAAATATAAACTACACAGAAGCATTCTGTGAAACTTCTTTCTGATCTGAGCATTCAGCTAACAGAGTTAAACCATACTTTTGATTGAGCAGTTTTGAAACACTCTGTCTGTAGAAAATGCAACTGGACATTCGTAGCGCTAAGTGGGTAATAGTGGAAAAAAGAATATGTTCAAATATAAACTACACAGAAGCATTGTATGAAACTTCTTTCTGTTCTGTGCATTCAACTAACAGAGTTGAACCTTACTTTTGATTGAGCCGTTCTGAAGCACTCTTTCTGTAGAAACTGCAATTGGACATTCTGAGCGCTAGGAGGCCTATATTGGGAAAAAGAATGTCTACAAATAAAAACTACACAGAAGAATTGTGTGAAACTTCTTTCTGTTCTGTTTGTTCAACTAAAAGAGTTGAACCTTAGTTTTGATTGAGCCGTTCTGAAACACTCTTTCTGTAGAAAATGCAAGTGGAGATTCGGAGCGCTAAGAGGGTAATAGTGGAAAAAGGAATGTCTCCAAATATAAACTACACAGAATCATTCTGTGAAACTTCTTTCTGATCTGTGCATTCAGCTAACAGGGTTAAACCATACTTTTGATTGAGCAGATCTGAACACTCTTTCTGCAGAAAATGCAACTGGACATTTGGAGCGCTAAGAGAGTAGTAGTGGAAAAAGGAATATATTCAAATATAAACTACACAGAAGCATTCTGTGAAACTTCTTTCTGATCTGAGCATTCAGCTAACAGAGTTAAACCATACTTTTGATTGAGCAGTTTTGAAACACTCTGTCTGTAGAAAATGCAACTGGACATTCGTAGCGCTAAGTGGGTAATAGTGGAAAAAAGGATATGTTCAAATATAAACTACACAGAAGCATTGTATGAAACTTCTTTCTGTTCTGTGCATTCAACTAACAGAGTTGAACCTTACTTTTGATTGAGCCTTTCTGAAACACTCTTTCTGTAGAAACTGCAATTGGACATTCTGAGCGCTAAGAGGCCTCTATTGGGAAAAATAATATCTTCAAATAAAAACTACACAGAAGCATTGTGTGAAACTTATTTCTGATATGTTCATTAAGCTAACAGAGTTAAACCATACTTTTGATTGCGCAGTTCTGAACACTCTTTCTGTAGAAAATGCAAGTGGACATTCGGAGCGCTAAGAGGGTAATAGTGGAAAAAGGAATATATTCAAATATAAACTACACAGTAGCATTCTGTGAAAATTCTTTCTGTTCTGTGCATTCAACTAACAGAGTTGAACCTTACTTTTGATTGAGCCGTTCTGAAACACTCTTTCTGTAGAAACTGCAATTGGACATGCTAAGCGCTAAGAGGCCTACATTGGGAAAAAGAATATCTTCAAATAAAAACTACACAGATGCATTCTGTGAAACTTATTTCTGATCTGTAAATTCAGTTAACAGAGATAAAACATATTTTTGATTGAGCAGTTATGAAACACTCTTTTTGTAGAAAATGCAAGTGGAGATTCGGAGCGCTAAGAGGGTAATAGTGGAAAAAGGAATGTCTTCAAATATAAACTACACAGAATCATTCGGTGAAACTTGTTTCTGATCTGTGCATTCAGCTAACAGAGTTAAACCATACTTTTGATTGAGCAGATCTGAACACTCTTTCTGTAGAAAATGCAACTGGACATTTGGAGCGCTAAGAGTGTAGTAGTGGAAAAAGGAATATATTCAAATATAAACTACACAGAAGCATTCTGTGAAACTTCTTTCTGATCTGAGCATTCAGCTAACAGAGTTAAACCATACTTTTGATTGAGCAGTTTTGAAACACTCTGTCGGTAGAAAATGCAACTGGACATTCGTAGCGCTAAGTGGGTAAAAGTGGAAAAAAGAATATGTTCAAATATAAACTACACAGAAGCATTGTATGAAACTTCTTTCTGTTCTGTGCATTCAACTAACAGAGTTGAACCTTACTTTTGATTGAGCCGTTCTGAAACACTCTTTCTGTAGAATCTGCAATTGGACATTCTGAGCGCTAGGAGGCCTATATTGGGAAAAAGAATGTCTACAAATAAAAACTACACAGAAGAATTGTGTGAAACTTCTTTCAGTTCTGTTTGTTCAACTAAAAGAGTTGAACCTTAGTTTTGATTGAGCCGTTCTGAAACACTCTTTCTGTAGAAAATGCAAGTGGAGATTCGGAGCGCTAAGAGGGTAATAGTGGAAAAAGGAATGTCTCCAAATATAAACTACACAGAATCATTCTGTGAAACTTCTTTCTGATCTGTGCATTCAGCTAACAGAGTTAAACCATACTTTTGATTGAGCAGATCTGAACACTCTTTCTGTAGAAAATGCAACTGGACATTTGGAGCGCTAAGAGAGTAGTAGTGGAAAAAGGAATATATTCAAATATAAACTACACAGAAGCATTCTGTGAAACTTCTTTCTGATCTGAGCATTCAGCTAACAGAGTTAAACCATACTTTTGATTGAGCAGTTTTGAAACACTCTGTCTGTAGAAAATGCAACTGGACATTCGTAGCGCTAAGTGGGTAATAGTGTAAAAAAGAATATGTTCAAATATAAACTACACAGAAGCATTGTATGAAACTTCTTTCTGTTCTGTGCATTCAACTAACAGAGTTGAACCTTACTTTTGATTGAGCCGTTCTGAAGCACTCTTTCTGTAGAAACTGCAATTGGACATTCTGAGCGCTAGGAGGCCTATATTGGGAAAAAGAATGTCTACAAATAAAAACTACACAGAAGAATTGTGTGAAACTTCTTTCTGTTCTGTTTGTTCAACTAAAAGAGTTGAACCTTAGTTTTGATTGAGCCGTTCTGAAACACTCTTTCTGTAGAAAATGCAAGTGGAGATTCGGAGCGCTAAGAGGGTAATAGTGGAAAAAGGAATGTCTCCAAATATAAACTACACAGAATCATTCTGTGAAACTTCTTTCTGATCTGTGCATTCAGCTAACAGGGTTAAACCATACTTTTGATTGAGCAGATCTGAACACTCTTTCTGCAGAAAATGCAACTGGACATTTGGAGCGCTAAGAGAGTAGTAGTGGAAAAAGGAATATATTCAAATATAAACTACACAGAAGCATTCTGTGAAACTTCTTTCTGATCTGAGCATTCAGCTAACAGAGTTAAACCATACTTTTGATTGAGCAGTTTTGAAACACTCTGTCTGTAGAAAATGCAACTGGACATTCGTAGCGCTAAGTGGGTAATAGTGGAAAAAAGGATATGTTCAAATATAAACTACACAGAAGCATTGTATGAAACTTCTTTCTGTTCTGTGCATTCAACTAACAGAGTTGAACCTTACTTTTGATTGAGCCTTTCTGAAACACTCTTTCTGTAGAAACTGCAATTGGACATTCTGAGCGCTAAGAGTCCTCTATTGGGAAAAATAATATCTTCAAATAAAAACTACACAGAAGCATTGTGTGAAACTTATTTCTGATATGTTCATTAAGCTAACAGAGTTAAACCATACTTTTGATTGCGCAGTTCTGAACACTCTTTCTGTAGAAAATGCAAGTGGACATTCGGAGCGCTAAGAGGGTAATAGTGGAAAAAGGAATATATTCAAATATAAACTACACAGTAGCATTCTGTGAAAATTCTTTCTGTTCTGTGCATTCAACTAACAGAGTTGAACCTTACTTTTGATTGAGCCGTTCTGAAACACTCTTTCTGTAGAAACTGCAATTGGACATGCTAAGCGCTAAGAGGCCTACATTGGGAAAAAGAATATCTTCAAATAAAAACTACACAGATGCATTCTGTGAAACTTATTTCTGATCTGTAAATTCAGTTAACAGAGATAAAACATATTTTTGATTGAGCAGTTATGAAACACTCTTTTTGTAGAAAATGCAAGTGGAGATTCGGAGCGCTAAGAGGGTAATAGTGGAAAAAGGAATGTCTTCAAATATAAACTACACAGAATCATTCGGTGAAACTTGTTTCTGATCTGTGCATTCAGCTAACAGAGTTAAACCATACTTTTGATTGAGCAGATCTGAACACTCTTTCTGTAGAAAATGCAACTGGACATTTGGAGCGCTAAGAGTGTAGTAGTGGAAAAAGGAATATATTCAAATATAAACTACACAGAAGCATTCTGTGAAACTTCTTTCTGATCTGAGCATTCAGCTAACAGAGTTAAACCATACTTTTGATTGAGCAGTTTTGAAACACTCTGTCGGTAGAAAATGCAACTGGACATTCGTAACGCTAAGTGGGTAAAAGTGGAAAAAAGAATATGTTCAAATATAAACTACACAGAAGCATTGTATGAAACTTCTTTCTGTTCTGTGCATTCAACTAACAGAGTTGAACCTTACTTTTGATTGAGCCGTTCTGAAACACTCTTTCTGTAGAATCTGCAATTGGACATTCTGAGCGCTAGGAGGCCTATATTGGGAAAAAGAATGTCTACAAATAAAAACTACACAGAAGAATTGTGTGAAACTTCTTTCAGTTCTGTTTGTTCAACTAAAAGAGTTGAACCTTAGTTTTGATTGAGCCGTTCTGAAACACTCTTTCTGTAGAAAATGCAAGTGGAGATTCGGAGCGCTAAGAGGGTAATAGTGGAAAAAGGAATGTCTCCAAATATAAACTACACAGAATCATTCTGTGAAACTTCTTTCTGATCTGTGCATTCAGCTAACAGAGTTAAACCATACTTTTGATTGAGCAGATCTGAACACTCTTTCTGTAGAAAATGCAACTGGACATTTGGAGCGCTAAGAGAGTAGTAGTGGAAAAAGGAATATATTCAAATATAAACTACACAGAAGCATTCTGTGAAACTTCTTTCTGATCTGAGCATTCAGCTAACAGAGTTAAACCATACTTTTGATTGAGCAGTTTTGAAACACTCTGTCTGTAGAAAATGCAACTGGACATTCGTAGCGCTAAGTGGGTAATAGTGTAAAAAAGAATATGTTCAAATATAAACTACACAGAAGCATTGTATGAAACTTCTTTCTGTTCTGTGCATTCAACTAACAGAGTTGAACCTTACTTTTGATTGAGCCTTTCTGAAACACTCTTTGTGTAGAAACTGCAATTGGACATTCTGAGCGCTAAGAGGCGTCTATTTTGGGAAGAATAATATCTTCAAATAAAAACTACACAGAAGCATTGTGTGAAACTTATTTCTGATATGTTCATTAAGCTAACAGAGTTAAACCATACTTTTGATTGCGCAGTTCTGAACACTCTTTCTGTAGAAAATGCAAGTGGACATTCGGAGCGCTAAGAGGGTAATAGTGGAAAAAAGAGTATATTCAAATATAAACTACACAGTAGCATTCTGTGAAAATCCTTTCTGTTCTGTGCATTCAACTAACAGAGTTGAACCTTACTTTTGATTGAGCCGTTCTGAAACACTCTTTCTGTAGAAACTGCAATTGGACATGCTAAGCGCTAAGAGGCCTACATTGGGAAAAAGAATATCTTCAAATAAAAACTACACAGATGCATTCTGTGAAACTTATTTCTGATCTGTAAATTCAGTTAACAGAGATAAAACATATTTTTTATTGAGCAGTTATGAAACACTCTTTTTGTAGAAAATGCAAGTGGAGATTCGGAGCGCTAAGAGGGTAATAGTGGAAAAAGGAATGTCTTCAAATATAAACTACACAGAATCATTCGGTGAAACTTCCTTCTGATCTGTGCATTCAGCTAACAGAGTTAAACCATACTTTTGATTGAGCAGATCTGAACACTCTTTCTGTAGAAAATGCAACTGGACATTTGGAGCGCTAAGAGCGTAGTAGTTTAAAAAGGAATATATTCAAATATAAACTACACAGAAGCATTCTGTGAAACTTCTTTCTGATCTGAGCATTCAGCTAACAGAGTTAAACCATACTTTTGATTGAGCAGTTTTGAAACACTCTGTCTGTAGAAAATGCAACTGGACATTCGTAGCGCTAAGTGGGTAATAGTGGAAAAAAGAATATGTTCAAATATAAACTACACAGAAGCATTGTATGAAACTTCTTTCTGTTCTGTGCATTCAACTAACAGAGTTGAACCTTACTTTTGATTGAGCCGTTCTGAAGCACTCTTTCTGTAGAAACTGCAATTGGACATTCTGAGCGCTAGGAGGCCTATATTGGGAAAAAGAATGTCTACAAATAAAAACTACACAGAAGAATTGTGTGAAACTTCTTTCTGTTCTGTTTGTTCAACTAAAAGAGTTGAACCTTAGTTTTGATTGAGCCGTTCTGAAACACTCTTTCTGTAGAAAATGCAAGTGGAGATTCGGAGCGCTAAGAGGGTAATAGTGGAAAAAGGAATGTCTCCAAATATAAACTACACAGAATCATTCTGTGAAACTTCTTTCTGATCTGTGCATTCAGCTAACAGGGTTAAACCATACTTTTGATTGAGCAGATCTGAACACTCTTTCTGCAGAAAATGCAACTGGACATTTGGAGCGCTAAGAGAGTAGTAGTGGAAAAAGGAATATATTCAAATATAAACTACACAGAAGCATTCTGTGAAACTTCTTTCTGATCTGAGCATTCAGCTAACAGAGTTAAACCATACTTTTGATTGAGCAGTTTTGAAACACTCTGTCTGTAGAAAATGCAACTGGACATTCGTAGCGCTAAGTGGGTAATAGTGGAAAAAAGGATATGTTCAAATATAAACTACACAGAAGCATTGTATGAAACTTCTTTCTGTTCTGTGCATTCAACTAACAGAGTTGAACCTTACTTTTGATTGAGCCTTTCTGAAACACTCTTTCTGTAGAAACTGCAATTGGACATTCTGAGCGCTAAGAGGCCTCTATTGGGAAAAATAATATCTTCAAATAAAAACTACACAGAAGCATTGTGTGAAACTTATTTCTGATATGTTCATTAAGCTAACAGAGTTAAACCATACTTTTGATTGCGCAGTTCTGAACACTCTTTCTGTAGAAAATGCAAGTGGACATTCGGAGCGCTAAGAGGGTAATAGTGGAAAAAGGAATATATTCAAATATAAACTACACAGTAGCATTCTGTGAAAATTCTTTCTGTTCTGTGCATTCAACTAACAGAGTTGAACCTTACTTTTGATTGAGCCGTTCTGAAACACTCTTTCTGTAGAAACTGCAATTGGACATGCTAAGCGCTAAGAGGCCTACATTGGGAAAAAGAATATCTTCAAATAAAAACTACACAGATGCATTCTGTGAAACTTATTTCTGATCTGTAAATTCAGTTAACAGAGATAAAACATATTTTTGATTGAGCAGTTATGAAACACTCTTTTTGTAGAAAATGCAAGTGGAGATTCGGAGCGCTAAGAGGGTAATAGTGGAAAAAGGAATGTCTTCAAATATAAACTACACAGAATCATTCGGTGAAACTTGTTTCTGATCTGTGCATTCAGCTAACAGAGTTAAACCATACTTTTGATTGAGCAGATCTGAACACTCTTTCTGTAGAAAATGCAACTGGACATTTGGAGCGCTAAGAGTGTAGTAGTGGAAAAAGGAATATATTCAAATATAAACTACACAGAAGCATTCTGTGAAACTTCTTTCTGATCTGAGCATTCAGCTAACAGAGTTAAACCATACTTTTGATTGAGCAGTTTTGAAACACTCTGTCGGTAGAAAATGCAACTGGACATTCGTAGCGCTAAGTGGGTAAAAGTGGAAAAAAGAATATGTTCAAATATAAACTACACAGAAGCATTGTATGAAACTTCTTTCTGTTCTGTGCATTCAACTAACAGAGTTGAACCTTACTTTTGATTGAGCCGTTCTGAAACACTCTTTCTGTAGAATCTGCAATTGGACATTCTGAGCGCTAGGAGGCCTATATTGGGAAAAAGAATGTCTACAAATAAAAACTACACAGAAGAATTGTGTGAAACTTCTTTCAGTTCTGTTTGTTCAACTAAAAGAGTTGAACCTTAGTTTTGATTGAGCCGTTCTGAAACACTCTTTCTGTAGAAAATGCAAGTGGAGATTCGGAGCGATAAGAGGGTAATAGTGGAAAAAGGAATGTCTCCAAATATAAACTACACAGAATCATTCTGTGAAACTTCTTTCTGATCTGTGCATTCAGCTAACAGAGTTAAACCATACTTTTGATTGAGCAGATCTGAACACTCTTTCTGTAGAAAATGCAACTGGACATTTGGAGCGCTAAGAGAGTAGTAGTGGAAAAAGGAATATATTCAAATATAAACTACACAGAAGCATTCTGTGAAACTTCTTTCTGATCTGAGCATTCAGCTAACAGAGTTAAACCATACTTTTGATTGAGCAGTTTTGAAACACTCTGTCTGTAGAAAATGCAACTGGACATTCGTAGCGCTAAGTGGGTAATAGTGTAAAAAAGAATATGTTCAAATATAAACTACACAGAAGCATTGTATGAAACTTCTTTCTGTTCTGTGCATTCAACTAACAGAGTTGAACCTTACTTTTGATTGAGCCTTTCTGAAACACTCTTTGTGTAGAAACTGCAATTGGACATTCTGAGCGCTAAGAGGCGTCTATTTTGGGAAGAATAATATCTTCAAATAAAAACTACACAGAAGCATTGTGTGAAACTTATTTCTGATATGTTCATTAAGCTAACAGAGTTAAACCATACTTTTGATTGCGCAGTTCTGAACACTCTTTCTGTAGAAAATGCAAGTGGACATTCGGAGCGCTAAGAGGGTAATAGTGGAAAAAAGAGTATATTCAAATATAAACTACACAGTAGCATTCTGTGAAAATCCTTTCTGTTCTGTGCATTCAACTAACAGAGTTGAACCTTACTTTTGATTGAGCCGTTCTGAAACACTCTTTCTGTAGAAACTGCAATTGGACATGCTAAGCGCTAAGAGGCCTACATTGGGAAAAAGAATATCTTCAAATAAAAACTACACAGATGCATTCTGTGAAACTTATTTCTGATCTGTAAATTCAGTTAACAGAGATAAAACATATTTTTTATTGAGCAGTTATGAAACACTCTTTTTGTAGAAAATGCAAGTGGAGATTCGGAGCGCTAAGAGGGTAATAGTGGAAAAAGGAATGTCTTCAAATATAAACTACACAGAATCATTCGGTGAAACTTCCTTCTGATCTGTGCATTCAGCTAACAGAGTTAAACCATACTTTTGATTGAGCAGATCTGAACACTCTTTCTGTAGAAAATGCAACTGGACATTTGGAGCGCTAAGAGCGTAGTAGTTTAAAAAGGAATATATTCAAATATAAACTACACAGAAGCATTCTGTGAAACTTCTTTCTGATCTGAGCATTCAGCTAACAGAGTTAAACCATACTTTTGATTGAGCAGTTTTGAAACACTCTGTCTGTAGAAAATGCAACTGGACATTCGTAGCGCTAAGTGGGTAATAGTGGAAAAAAGAATATGTTCAAATATAAACTACACAGAAGCATTGTATGAAACTTCTTTCTGTTCTGTGCATTCAACTAACAGAGTTGAACCTTACTTTTGATTGAGCCGTTCTGAAGCACTCTTTCTGTAGAAACTGCAATTGGACATTCTGAGCGCTAGGAGGCCTATATTGGGAAAAAGAATGTCTACAAATAAAAACTACACAGAAGAATTGTGTGAAACTTCTTTCTGTTCTGTTTGTTCAACTAAAAGAGTTGAACCTTAGTTTTGATTGAGCCGTTCTGAAACACTCTTTCTGTAGAAAATGCAAGTGGAGATTCGGAGCGCTAAGAGGGTAATAGTGGAAAAAGGAATGTCTCCAAATATAAACTACACAGAATCATTCTGTGAAACTTCTTTCTGATCTGTGCATTCAGCTAACAGGGTTAAACCATACTTTTGATTGAGCAGATCTGAACACTCTTTCTGCAGAAAATGCAACTGGACATTTGGAGCGCTAAGAGAGTAGTAGTGGAAAAAGGAATATATTCAAATATAAACTACACAGAAGCATTCTGTGAAACTTCTTTCTGATCTGAGCATTCAGCTAACAGAGTTAAACCATACTTTTGATTGAGCAGTTTTGAAACACTCTGTCTGTAGAAAATGCAACTGGACATTCGTAGCGCTAAGTGGGTAATAGTGGAAAAAAGGATATGTTCAAATATAAACTACACAGAAGCATTGTATGAAACTTCTTTCTGTTCTGTGCATTCAACTAACAGAGTTGAACCTTACTTTTGATTGAGCCTTTCTGAAACACTCTTTCTGTAGAAACTGCAATTGGACATTCTGAGCGCTAAGAGGCCTCTATTGGGAAAAATAATATCTTCAAATAAAAACTACACAGAAGCATTGTGTGAAACTTATTTCTGATATGTTCATTAAGCTAACAGAGTTAAACCATACTTTTGATTGCGCAGTTCTGAACACTCTTTCTGTAGAAAATGCAAGTGGACATTCGGAGCGCTAAGAGGGTAATAGTGGAAAAAGGAATATATTCAAATATAAACTACACAGTAGCATTCTGTGAAAATTCTTTCTGTTCTGTGCATTCAACTAACAGAGTTGAACCTTACTTTTGATTGAGCCGTTCTGAAACACTCTTTCTGTAGAAACTGCAATTGGACATGCTAAGCGCTAAGAGGCCTACATTGGGAAAAAGAATATCTTCAAATAAAAACTACACAGATGCATTCTGTGAAACTTATTTCTGATCTGTAAATTCAGTTAACAGAGATAAAACATATTTTTGATTGAGCAGTTATGAAACACTCTTTTTGTAGAAAATGCAAGTGGAGATTCGGAGCGCTAAGAGGGTAATAGTGGAAAAAGGAATGTCTTCAAATATAAACTACACAGAATCATTCGGTGAAACTTGTTTCTGATCTGTGCATTCAGCTAACAGAGTTAAACCATACTTTTGATTGAGCAGATCTGAACACTCTTTCTGTAGAAAATGCAACTGGACATTTGGAGCGCTAAGAGTGTAGTAGTGGAAAAAGGAATATATTCAAATATAAACTACACAGAAGCATTCTGTGAAACTTCTTTCTGATCTGAGCATTCAGCTAACAGAGTTAAACCATACTTTTGATTGAGCAGTTTTGAAACACTCTGTCGGTAGAAAATGCAACTGGACATTCGTAGCGCTAAGTGGGTAAAAGTGGAAAAAAGAATATGTTCAAATATAAACTACACAGAAGCATTGTATGAAACTTCTTTCTGTTCTGTGCATTCAACTAACAGAGTTGAACCTTACTTTTGATTGAGCCGTTCTGAAACACTCTTTCTGTAGAATCTGCAATTGGACATTCTGAGCGCTAGGAGGCCTATATTGGGAAAAAGAATGTCTACAAATAAAAACTACACAGAAGAATTGTGTGAAACTTCTTTCAGTTCTGTTTGTTCAACTAAAAGAGTTGAACCTTAGTTTTGATTGAGCCGTTCTGAAACACTCTTTCTGTAGAAAATGCAAGTGGAGATTCGGAGCGCTAAGAGGGTAATAGTGGAAAAAGGAATGTCTCCAAATATAAACTACACAGAATCATTCTGTGAAACTTCTTTCTGATCTGTGCATTCAGCTAACAGAGTTAAACCATACTTTTGATTGAGCAGATCTGAACACTCTTTCTGTAGAAAATGCAACTGGACATTTGGAGCGCTAAGAGAGTAGTAGTGGAAAAAGGAATATATTCAAATATAAACTACACAGAAGCATTCTGTGAAACTTCTTTCTGATCTGAGCATTCAGCTAACAGAGTTAAACCATACTTTTGATTGAGCAGTTTTGAAACACTCTGTCTGTAGAAAATGCAACTGGACATTCGTAGCGCTAAGTGGGTAATAGTGTAAAAAAGAATATGTTCAAATATAAACTACACAGAAGCATTGTATGAAACTTCTTTCTGTTCTGTGCATTCAACTAACAGAGTTGAACCTTACTTTTGATTGAGCCTTTCTGAAACACTCTTTGTGTAGAAACTGCAATTGGACATTCTGAGCGCTAAGAGGCGTCTATTTTGGGAAGAATAATATCTTCAAATAAAAACTACACAGAAGCATTGTGTGAAACTTATTTCTGATATGTTCATTAAGCTAACAGAGTTAAACCATACTTTTGATTGCGCAGTTCTGAACACTCTTTCTGTAGAAAATGCAAGTGGACATTCGGAGCGCTAAGAGGGTAATAGTGGAAAAAAGAGTATATTCAAATATAAACTACACAGTAGCATTCTGTGAAAATCCTTTCTGTTCTGTGCATTCAACTAACAGAGTTGAACCTTACTTTTGATTGAGCCGTTCTGAAACACTCTTTCTGTAGAAACTGCAATTGGACATGCTAAGCGCTAAGAGGCCAACATTGGGAAAAAGAATATCTTCAAATAAAAACTACACAGATGCATTCTGTGAAACTTATTTCTGATCTGTAAATTCAGTTAACAGAGATAAAACATATTTTTTATTGAGCAGTTATGAAACACTCTTTTTGTAGAAAATGCAAGTGGAGATTCGGAGCGCTAAGAGGGTAATAGTGGAAAAAGGAATGTCTTCAAATATAAACTACACAGAATCATTCGGTGAAACTTCCTTCTGATCTGTGCATTCAGCTAACAGAGTTAAACCATACTTTTGATTGAGCAGATCTGAACACTCTTTCTGTAGAAAATGCAACTGGACATTTGGAGCGCTAAGAGCGTAGTAGTTTAAAAAGGAATATATTCAAATATAAACTACACAGAAGCATTCTGTGAAACTTCTTTCTGATCTGAGCATTCAGCTAACAGAGTTAAACCATACTTTTGATTGAGCAGTTTTGAAACACTCTGTCTGTAGAAAATGCAACTGGACATTCGTAGCGCTAAGTGGGTAATAGTGGAAAAAAGAATATGTTCAAATATAAACTACACAGAAGCATTGTATGAAACTTCTTTCTGTTCTGTGCATTCAACTAACAGAGTTGAACCTTACTTTTGATTGAGCCGTTCTGAAGCACTCTTTCTGTAGAAACTGCAATTGGACATTCTGAGCGCTAGGAGGCCTATATTGGGAAAAAGAATGTCTACAAATAAAAACTACACAGAAGAATTGTGTGAAACTTCTTTCTGTTCTGTTTGTTCAACTAAAAGAGTTGAACCTTAGTTTTGATTGAGCCGTTCTGAAACACTCTTTCTGTAGAAAATGCAAGTGGAGATTCGGAGCGCTAAGAGGGTAATAGTGGAAAAAGGAATGTCTCCAAATATAAACTACACAGAATCATTCTGTGAAACTTCTTTCTGATCTGTGCATTCAGCTAACAGGGTTAAACCATACTTTTGATTGAGCAGATCTGAACACTCTTTCTGCAGAAAATGCAACTGGACATTTGGAGCGCTAAGAGAGTAGTAGTGGAAAAAGGAATATATTCAAATATAAACTACACAGAAGCATTCTGTGAAACTTCTTTCTGATCTGAGCATTCAGCTAACAGAGTTAAACCATACTTTTGATTGAGCAGTTTTGAAACACTCTGTCTGTAGAAAATGCAACTGGACATTCGTAGCGCTAAGTGGGTAATAGTGGAAAAAAGGATATGTTCAAATATAAACTACACAGAAGCATTGTATGAAACTTCTTTCTGTTCTGTGCATTCAACTAACAGAGTTGAACCTTACTTTTGATTGAGCCTTTCTGAAACACTCTTTCTGTAGAAACTGCAATTGGACATTCTGAGCGCTAAGAGGCCTCTATTGGGAAAAATAATATCTTCAAATAAAAACTACACAGAAGCATTGTGTGAAACTTATTTCTGATATGTTCATTAAGCTAACAGAGTTAAACCATACTTTTGATTGCGCAGTTCTGAACACTCTTTCTGTAGAAAATGCAAGTGGACATTCGGAGCGCTAAGAGGGTAATAGTGGAAAAAGGAATATATTCAAATATAAACTACACAGTAGCATTCTGTGAAAATTCTTTCTGTTCTGTGCATTCAACTAACAGAGTTGAACCTTACTTTTGATTGAGCCGTTCTGAAACACTCTTTCTGTAGAAACTGCAATTGGACATGCTAAGCGCTAAGAGGCCTACATTGGGAAAAAGAATATCTTCAAATAAAAACTACACAGATGCATTCTGTGAAACTTATTTCTGATCTGTAAATTCAGTTAACAGAGATAAAACATATTTTTGATTGAGCAGTTATGAAACACTCTTTTTGTAGAAAATGCAAGTGGAGATTCGGAGCGCTAAGAGGGTAATAGTGGAAAAAGGAATGTCTTCAAATATAAACTACACAGAATCATTCGGTGAAACTTGTTTCTGATCTGTGCATTCAGCTAACAGAGTTAAACCATACTTTTGATTGAGCAGATCTGAACACTCTTTCTGTAGAAAATGCAACTGGACATTTGGAGCGCTAAGAGTGTAGTAGTGGAAAAAGGAATATATTCAAATATAAACTACACAGAAGCATTCTGTGAAACTTCTTTCTGATCTGAGCATTCAGCTAACAGAGTTAAACCATACTTTTGATTGAGCAGTTTTGAAACACTCTGTCGGTAGAAAATGCAACTGGACATTCGTAGCGCTAAGTGGGTAAAAGTGGAAAAAAGAATATGTTCAAATATAAACTACACAGAAGCATTGTATGAAACTTCTTTCTGTTCTGTGCATTCAACTAACAGAGTTGAACCTTACTTTTGATTGAGCCGTTCTGAAACACTCTTTCTGTAGAATCTGCAATTGGACATTCTGAGCGCTAGGAGGCCTATATTGGGAAAAAGAATGTCTACAAATAAAAACTACACAGAAGAATTGTGTGAAACTTCTTTCAGTTCTGTTTGTTCAACTAAAAGAGTTGAACCTTAGTTTTGATTGAGCCGTTCTGAAACACTCTTTCTGTAGAAAATGCAAGTGGAGATTCGGAGCGCTAAGAGGGTAATAGTGGAAAAAGGAATGTCTCCAAATATAAACTACACAGAATCATTCTGTGAAACTTCTTTCTGATCTGTGCATTCAGCTAACAGAGTTAAACCATACTTTTGATTGAGCAGATCTGAACACTCTTTCTGTAGAAAATGCAACTGGACATTTGGAGCGCTAAGAGAGTAGTAGTGGAAAAAGGAATATATTCAAATATAAACTACACAGAAGCATTCTGTGAAACTTCTTTCTGATCTGAGCATTCAGCTAACAGAGTTAAACCATACTTTTGATTGAGCAGTTTTGAAACACTCTGTCTGTAGAAAATGCAACTGGACATTCGTAGCGCTAAGTGGGTAATAGTGTAAAAAAGAATATGTTCAAATATAAACTACACAGAAGCATTGTATGAAACTTCTTTCTGTTCTGTGCATTCAACTAACAGAGTTGAACCTTACTTTTGATTGAGCCTTTCTGAAACACTCTTTGTGTAGAAACTGCAATTGGACATTCTGAGCGCTAAGAGGCGTCTATTTTGGGAAGAATAATATCTTCAAATAAAAACTACACAGAAGCATTGTGTGAAACTTATTTCTGATATGTTCATTAAGCTAACAGAGTTAAACCATACTTTTGATTGCGCAGTTCTGAACACTCTTTCTGTAGAAAATGCAAGTGGACATTCGGAGCGCTAAGAGGGTAATAGTGGAAAAAAGAGTATATTCAAATATAAACTACACAGTAGCATTCTGTGAAAATCCTTTCTGTTCTGTGCATTCAACTAACAGAGTTGAACCTTACTTTTGATTGAGCCGTTCTGAAACACTCTTTCTGTAGAAACTGCAATTGGACATGCTAAGCGCTAAGAGGCCTACATTGGGAAAAAGAATATCTTCAAATAAAAACTACACAGATGCATTCTGTGAAACTTATTTCTGATCTGTAAATTCAGTTAACAGAGATAAAACATATTTTTTATTGAGCAGTTATGAAACACTCTTTTTGTAGAAAATGCAAGTGGAGATTCGGAGCGCTAAGAGGGTAATAGTGGAAAAAGGAATGTCTTCAAATATAAACTACACAGAATCATTCGGTGAAACTTCCTTCTGATCTGTGCATTCAGCTAACAGAGTTAAACCATACTTTTGATTGAGCAGATCTGAACACTCTTTCTGTAGAAAATGCAACTGGACATTTGGAGCGCTAAGAGCGTAGTAGTTTAAAAAGGAATATATTCAAATATAAACTACACAGAAGCATTCTGTGAAACTTCTTTCTGATCTGAGCATTCAGCTAACAGAGTTAAACCATACTTTTGATTGAGCAGTTTTGAAACACTCTGTCTGTAGAAAATGCAACTGGACATTCGTAGCGCTAAGTGGGTAATAGTGGAAAAAAGAATATGTTCAAATATAAACTACACAGAAGCATTGTATGAAACTTCTTTCTGTTCTGTGCATTCAACTAACAGAGTTGAACCTTACTTTTGATTGAGCCGTTCTGAAGCACTCTTTCTGTAGAAACTGCAATTGGACATTCTGAGCGCTAGGAGGCCTATATTGGGAAAAAGAATGTCTACAAATAAAAACTACACAGAAGAATTGTGTGAAACTTCTTTCTGTTCTGTTTGTTCAACTAAAAGAGTTGAACCTTAGTTTTGATTGAGCCGTTCTGAAACACTCTTTCTGTAGAAAATGCAAGTGGAGATTCGGAGCGCTAAGAGGGTAATAGTGGAAAAAGGAATGTCTCCAAATATAAACTACACAGAATCATTCTGTGAAACTTCTTTCTGATCTGTGCATTCAGCTAACAGGGTTAAACCATACTTTTGATTGAGCAGATCTGAACACTCTTTCTGCAGAAAATGCAACTGGACATTTGGAGCGCTAAGAGAGTAGTAGTGGAAAAAGGAATATATTCAAATATAAACTACACAGAAGCATTCTGTGAAACTTCTTTCTGATCTGAGCATTCAGCTAACAGAGTTAAACCATACTTTTGATTGAGCAGTTTTGAAACACTCTGTCTGTAGAAAATGCAACTGGACATTCGTAGCGCTAAGTGGGTAATAGTGGAAAAAAGGATATGTTCAAATATAAACTACACAGAAGCATTGTATGAAACTTCTTTCTGTTCTGTGCATTCAACTAACAGAGTTGAACCTTACTTTTGATTGAGCCTTTCTGAAACACTCTTTCTGTAGAAACTGCAATTGGACATTCTGAGCGCTAAGAGGCCTCTATTGGGAAAAATAATATCTTCAAATAAAAACTACACAGAAGCATTGTGTGAAACTTATTTCTGATATGTTCATTAAGCTAACAGAGTTAAACCATACTTTTGATTGCGCAGTTCTGAACACTCTTTCTGTAGAAAATGCAAGTGGACATTCGGAGCGCTAAGAGGGTAATAGTGGAAAAAGGAATATATTCAAATATAAACTACACAGTAGCATTCTGTGAAAATTCTTTCTGTTCTGTGCATTCAACTAACAGAGTTGAACCTTACTTTTGATTGAGCCGTTCTGAAACACTCTTTCTGTAGAAACTGCAATTGGACATGCTAAGCGCTAAGAGGCCTACATTGGGAAAAAGAATATCTTCAAATAAAAACTACACAGATGCATTCTGTGAAACTTATTTCTGATCTGTAAATTCAGTTAACAGAGATAAAACATATTTTTGATTGAGCAGTTATGAAACACTCTTTTTGTAGAAAATGCAAGTGGAGATTCGGAGCGCTAAGAGGGTAATAGTGGAAAAAGGAATGTCTTCAAATATAAACTACACAGAATCATTCGGTGAAACTTGTTTCTGATCTGTGCATTCAGCTAACAGAGTTAAACCATACTTTTGATTGAGCAGATCTGAACACTCTTTCTGTAGAAAATGCAACTGGACATTTGGAGCGCTAAGAGTGTAGTAGTGGAAAAAGGAATATATTCAAATATAAACTACACAGAAGCATTCTGTGAAACTTCTTTCTGATCTGAGCATTCAGCTAACAGAGTTAAACCATACTTTTGATTGAGCAGTTTTGAAACACTCTGTCGGTAGAAAATGCAACTGGACATTCGTAGCGCTAAGTGGGTAAAAGTGGAAAAAAGAATATGTTCAAATATAAACTACACAGAAGCATTGTATGAAACTTCTTTCTGTTCTGTGCATTCAACTAACAGAGTTGAACCTTACTTTTGATTGAGCCGTTCTGAAACACTCTTTCTGTAGAATCTGCAATTGGACATTCTGAGCGCTAGGAGGCCTATATTGGGAAAAAGAATGTCTACAAATAAAAACTACACAGAAGAATTGTGTGAAACTTCTTTCAGTTCTGTTTGTTCAACTAAAAGAGTTGAACCTTAGTTTTGATTGAGCCGTTCTGAAACACTCTTTCTGTAGAAAATGCAAGTGGAGATTCGGAGCGCTAAGAGGGTAATAGTGGAAAAAGGAATGTCTCCAAATATAAACTACACAGAATCATTCTGTGAAACTTCTTTCTGATCTGTGCATTCAGCTAACAGAGTTAAACCATACTTTTGATTGAGCAGATCTGAACACTCTTTCTGTAGAAAATGCAACTGGACATTTGGAGCGCTAAGAGAGTAGTAGTGGAAAAAGGAATATATTCAAATATAAACTACACAGAAGCATTCTGTGAAACTTCTTTCTGATCTGAGCATTCAGCTAACAGAGTTAAACCATACTTTTGATTGAGCAGTTTTGAAACACTCTGTCTGTAGAAAATGCAACTGGACATTCGTAGCGCTAAGTGGGTAATAGTGTAAAAAAGAATATGTTCAAATATAAACTACACAGAAGCATTGTATGAAACTTCTTTCTGTTCTGTGCATTCAACTAACAGAGTTGAACCTTACTTTTGATTGAGCCTTTCTGAAACACTCTTTGTGTAGAAACTGCAATTGGACATTCTGAGCGCTAAGAGGCGTCTATTTTGGGAAGAATAATATCTTCAAATAAAAACTACACAGAAGCATTGTGTGAAACTTATTTCTGATATGTTCATTAAGCTAACAGAGTTAAACCATACTTTTGATTGCGCAGTTCTGAACACTCTTTCTGTAGAAAATGCAAGTGGACATTCGGAGCGCTAAGAGGGTAATAGTGGAAAAAAGAGTATATTCAAATATAAACTACACAGTAGCATTCTGTGAAAATCCTTTCTGTTCTGTGCATTCAACTAACAGAGTTGAACCTTACTTTTGATTGAGCCGTTCTGAAACACTCTTTCTGTAGAAACTGCAATTGGACATGCTAAGCGCTAAGAGGCCTACATTGGGAAAAAGAATATCTTCAAATAAAAACTACACAGATGCATTCTGTGAAACTTATTTCTGATCTGTAAATTCAGTTAACAGAGATAAAACATATTTTTTATTGAGCAGTTATGAAACACTCTTTTTGTAGAAAATGCAAGTGGAGATTCGGAGCGCTAAGAGGGTAATAGTGGAAAAAGGAATGTCTTCAAATATAAACTACACAGAATCATTCGGTGAAACTTCCTTCTGATCTGTGCATTCAGCTAACAGAGTTAAACCATACTTTTGATTGAGCAGATCTGAACACTCTTTCTGTAGAAAATGCAACTGGACATTTGGAGCGCTAAGAGCGTAGTAGTTTAAAAAGGAATATATTCAAATATAAACTACACAGAAGCATTCTGTGAAACTTCTTTCTTATCTGAGCATTCAGCTAACAGAGTTAAACCATACTTTTGATTGAGCAGTTTTGAAACACTCTGTCTGTAGAAAATGCAACTGGACATTCGTAGCGCTAAGTGGGTAATAGTGGAAAAAAGAATATGTTCAAATATAAACTACACAGAAGCATTGTATGAAACTTCTTTCTGTTCTGTGCATTCAACTAACAGAGTTGAACCTTACTTTTGATTGAGCCGTTCTGAAGCACTCTTTCTGTAGAAACTGCAATTGGACATTCTGAGCGCTAGGAGGCCTATATTGGGAAAAAGAATGTCTACAAATAAAAACTACACAGAAGAATTGTGTGAAACTTCTTTCTGTTCTGTTTGTTCAACTAAAAGAGTTGAACCTTAGTTTTGATTGAGCCGTTCTGAAACACTCTTTCTGTAGAAAATGCAAGTGGAGATTCGGAGCGCTAAGAGGGTAATAGTGGAAAAAGGAATGTCTCCAAATATAAACTACACAGAATCATTCTGTGAAACTTCTTTCTGATCTGTGCATTCAGCTAACAGGGTTAAACCATACTTTTGATTGAGCAGATCTGAACACTCTTTCTGCAGAAAATGCAACTGGACATTTGGAGCGCTAAGAGAGTAGTAGTGGAAAAAGGAATATATTCAAATATAAACTACACAGAAGCATTCTGTGAAACTTCTTTCTGATCTGAGCATTCAGCTAACAGAGTTAAACCATACTTTTGATTGAGCAGTTTTGAAACACTCTGTCTGTAGAAAATGCAACTGGACATTCGTAGCGCTAAGTGGGTAATAGTGGAAAAAAGGATATGTTCAAATATAAACTACACAGAAGCATTGTATGAAACTTCTTTCTGTTCTGTGCATTCAACTAACAGAGTTGAACCTTACTTTTGATTGAGCCTTTCTGAAACACTCTTTCTGTAGAAACTGCAATTGGACATTCTGAGCGCTAAGAGGCCTCTATTGGGAAAAATAATATCTTCAAATAAAAACTACACAGAAGCATTGTGTGAAACTTATTTCTGATATGTTCATTAAGCTAACAGAGTTAAACCATACTTTTGATTGCGCAGTTCTGAACACTCTTTCTGTAGAAAATGCAAGTGGACATTCGGAGCGCTAAGAGGGTAATAGTGGAAAAAGGAATATATTCAAATATAAACTACACAGTAGCATTCTGTGAAAATTCTTTCTGTTCTGTGCATTCAACTAACAGAGTTGAACCTTACTTTTGATTGAGCCGTTCTGAAACACTCTTTCTGTAGAAACTGCAATTGGACATGCTAAGCGCTAAGAGGCCTACATTGGGAAAAAGAATATCTTCAAATAAAAACTACACAGATGCATTCTGTGAAACTTATTTCTGATCTGTAAATTCAGTTAACAGAGATAAAACATATTTTTGATTGAGCAGTTATGAAACACTCTTTTTGTAGAAAATGCAAGTGGAGATTCGGAGCGCTAAGAGGGTAATAGTGGAAAAAGGAATGTCTTCAAATATAAACTACACAGAATCATTCGGTGAAACTTGTTTCTGATCTGTGCATTCAGCTAACAGAGTTAAACCATACTTTTGATTGAGCAGATCTGAACACTCTTTCTGTAGAAAATGCAACTGGACATTTGGAGCGCTAAGAGTGTAGTAGTGGAAAAAGGAATATATTCAAATATAAACTACACAGAAGCATTCTGTGAAACTTCTTTCTGATCTGAGCATTCAGCTAACAGAGTTAAACCATACTTTTGATTGAGCAGTTTTGAAACACTCTGTCGGTAGAAAATGCAACTGGACATTCGTAGCGCTAAGTGGGTAAAAGTGGAAAAAAGAATATGTTCAAATATAAACTACACAGAAGCATTGTATGAAACTTCTTTCTGTTCTGTGCATTCAACTAACAGAGTTGAACCTTACTTTTGATTGAGCCGTTCTGAAACACTCTTTCTGTAGAATCTGCAATTGGACATTCTGAGCGCTAGGAGGCCTATATTGGGAAAAAGAATGTCTACAAATAAAAACTACACAGAAGAATTGTGTGAAACTTCTTTCAGTTCTGTTTGTTCAACTAAAAGAGTTGAACCTTAGTTTTGATTGAGCCGTTCTGAAACACTCTTTCTGTAGAAAATGCAAGTGGAGATTCGGAGCGCTAAGAGGGTAATAGTGGAAAAAGGAATGTCTCCAAATATAAACTACACAGAATCATTCTGTGAAACTTCTTTCTGATCTGTGCATTCAGCTAACAGAGTTAAACCATACTTTTGATTGAGCAGATCTGAACACTCTTTCTGTAGAAAATGCAACTGGACATTTGGAGCGCTAAGAGAGTAGTAGTGGAAAAAGGAATATATTCAAATATAAACTACACAGAAGCATTCTGTGAAACTTCTTTCTGATCTGAGCATTCAGCTAACAGAGTTAAACCATACTTTTGATTGAGCAGTTTTGAAACACTCTGTCTGTAGAAAATGCAACTGGACATTCGTAGCGCTAAGTGGGTAATAGTGTAAAAAAGAATATGTTCAAATATAAACTACACAGAAGCATTGTATGAAACTTCTTTCTGTTCTGTGCATTCAACTAACAGAGTTGAACCTTACTTTTGATTGAGCCTTTCTGAAACACTCTTTGTGTAGAAACTGCAATTGGACATTCTGAGCGCTAAGAGGCGTCTATTTTGGGAAGAATAATATCTTCAAATAAAAACTACACAGAAGCATTGTGTGAAACTTATTTCTGATATGTTCATTAAGCTAACAGAGTTAAACCATACTTTTGATTGCGCAGTTCTGAACACTCTTTCTGTAGAAAATGCAAGTGGACATTCGGAGCGCTAAGAGGGTAATAGTGGAAAAAAGAGTATATTCAAATATAAACTACACAGTAGCATTCTGTGAAAATCCTTTCTCTTCTGTGCATTCAACTAACAGAGTTGAACCTTACTTTTGATTGAGCCGTTCTGAAACACTCTTTCTGTAGAAACTGCAATTGGACATGCTAAGCGCTAAGAGGCCTACATTGGGAAAAAGAATATCTTCAAATAAAAACTACACAGATGCATTCTGTGAAACTTATTTCTGATCTGTAAATTCAGTTAACAGAGATAAAACATATTTTTTATTGAGCAGTTATGAAACACTCTTTTTGTAGAAAATGCAAGTGGAGATTCGGAGCGCTAAGAGGGTAATAGTGGAAAAAGGAATGTCTTCAAATATAAACTACACAGAATCATTCGGTGAAACTTCCTTCTGATCTGTGCATTCAGCTAACAGAGTTAAACCATACTTTTGATTGAGCAGATCTGAACACTCTTTCTGTAGAAAATGCAACTGGACATTTGGAGCGCTAAGAGCGTAGTAGTTTAAAAAGGAATATATTCAAATATAAACTACACAGAAGCATTCTGTGAAACTTCTTTCTGATCTGAGCATTCAGCTAACAGAGTTAAACCATACTTTTGATTGAGCAGTTTTGAAACACTCTGTCTGTAGAAAATGCAACTGGACATTCGTAGCGCTAAGTGGGTAATAGTGGAAAAAAGAATATGTTCAAATATAAACTACACAGAAGCATTGTATGAAACTTCTTTCTGTTCTGTGCATTCAACTAACAGAGTTGAACCTTACTTTTGATTGAGCCGTTCTGAAGCACTCTTTCTGTAGAAACTGCAATTGGACATTCTGAGCGCTAGGAGGCCTATATTGGGAAAAAGAATGTCTACAAATAAAAACTACACAGAAGAATTGTGTGAAACTTCTTTCTGTTCTGTTTGTTCAACTAAAAGAGTTGAACCTTAGTTTTGATTGAGCCGTTCTGAAACACTCTTTCTGTAGAAAATGCAAGTGGAGATTCGGAGCGCTAAGAGGGTAATAGTGGAAAAAGGAATGTCTCCAAATATAAACTACACAGAATCATTCTGTGAAACTTCTTTCTGATCTGTGCATTCAGCTAACAGGGTTAAACCATACTTTTGATTGAGCAGATCTGAACACTCTTTCTGCAGAAAATGCAACTGGACATTTGGAGCGCTAAGAGAGTAGTAGTGGAAAAAGGAATATATTCAAATATAAACTACACAGAAGCATTCTGTGAAACTTCTTTCTGATCTGAGCATTCAGCTAACAGAGTTAAACCATACTTTTGATTGAGCAGTTTTGAAACACTCTGTCTGTAGAAAATGCAACTGGACATTCGTAGCGCTAAGTGGGTAATAGTGGAAAAAAGGATATGTTCAAATATAAACTACACAGAAGCATTGTATGAAACTTCTTTCTGTTCTGTGCATTCAACTAACAGAGTTGAACCTTACTTTTGATTGAGCCTTTCTGAAACACTCTTTCTGTAGAAACTGCAATTGGACATTCTGAGCGCTAAGAGGCCTCTATTGGGAAAAATAATATCTTCAAATAAAAACTACACAGAAGCATTGTGTGAAACTTATTTCTGATATGTTCATTAAGCTAACAGAGTTAAACCATACTTTTGATTGCGCAGTTCTGAACACTCTTTCTGTAGAAAATGCAAGTGGACATTCGGAGCGCTAAGAGGGTAATAGTGGAAAAAGGAATATATTCAAATATAAACTACACAGTAGCATTCTGTGAAAATTCTTTCTGTTCTGTGCATTCAACTAACAGAGTTGAACCTTACTTTTGATTGAGCCGTTCTGAAACACTCTTTCTGTAGAAACTGCAATTGGACATGCTAAGCGCTAAGAGGCCTACATTGGGAAAAAGAATATCTTCAAATAAAAACTACACAGATGCA
This sequence comes from Symphalangus syndactylus, assembly GCF_028878055.3. Taxonomy (NCBI): domain Eukaryota; kingdom Metazoa; phylum Chordata; class Mammalia; order Primates; family Hylobatidae; genus Symphalangus; species Symphalangus syndactylus. The sequence goes on along the minus strand of NC_072445.2, from coordinate 2,800,394 downwards.
TTCTGTGAAACTTATTTCTGATCTGTAAATTCAGTTAACAGAGATAAAACATATTTTTGATTGAGCAGTTATGAAACACTCTTTTTGTAGAAAATGCAAGTGGAGATTCGGAGCGCTAAGAGGGTAATAGTGGAAAAAGGAATGTCTTCAAATATAAACTACACAGAATCATTCGGTGAAACTTGTTTCTGATCTGTGCATTCAGCTAACAGAGTTAAACCATACTTTTGATTGAGCAGATCTGAACACTCTTTCTGTAGAAAATGCAACTGGACATTTGGAGCGCTAAGAGTGTAGTAGTGGAAAAAGGAATATATTCAAATATAAACTACACAGAAGCATTCTGTGAAACTTCTTTCTGATCTGAGCATTCAGCTAACAGAGTTAAACCATACTTTTGATTGAGCAGTTTTGAAACACTCTGTCGGTAGAAAATGCAACTGGACATTCGTAGCGCTAAGTGGGTAAAAGTGGAAAAAAGAATATGTTCAAATATAAACTACACAGAAGCATTGTATGAAACTTCTTTCTGTTCTGTGCATTCAACTAACAGAGTTGAACCTTACTTTTGATTGAGCCGTTCTGAAACACTCTTTCTGTAGAATCTGCAATTGGACATTCTGAGCGCTAGGAGGCCTATATTGGGAAAAAGAATGTCTACAAATAAAAACTACACAGAAGAATTGTGTGAAACTTCTTTCAGTTCTGTTTGTTCAACTAAAAGAGTTGAACCTTAGTTTTGATTGAGCCGTTCTGAAACACTCTTTCTGTAGAAAATGCAAGTGGAGATTCGGAGCGCTAAGAGGGTAATAGTGGAAAAAGGAATGTCTCCAAATATAAACTACACAGAATCATTCTGTGAAACTTCTTTCTGATCTGTGCATTCAGCTAACAGAGTTAAACCATACTTTTGATTGAGCAGATCTGAACACTCTTTCTGTAGAAAATGCAACTGGACATTTGGAGCGCTAAGAGAGTAGTAGTGGAAAAAGGAATATATTCAAATATAAACTACACAGAAGCATTCTGTGAAACTTCTTTCTGATCTGAGCATTCAGCTAACAGAGTTAAACCATACTTTTGATTGAGCAGTTTTGAAACACTCTGTCTGTAGAAAATGCAACTGGACATTCGTAGCGCTAAGTGGGTAATAGTGTAAAAAAGAATATGTTCAAATATAAACTACACAGAAGCATTGTATGAAACTTCTTTCTGTTCTGTGCATTCAACTAACAGAGTTGAACCTTACTTTTGATTGAGCCTTTCTGAAACACTCTTTGTGTAGAAACTGCAATTGGACATTCTGAGCGCTAAGAGGCGTCTATTTTGGGAAGAATAATATCTTCAAATAAAAACTACACAGAAGCATTGTGTGAAACTTATTTCTGATATGTTCATTAAGCTAACAGAGTTAAACCATACTTTTGATTGCGCAGTTCTGAACACTCTTTCTGTAGAAAATGCAAGTGGACATTCGGAGCGCTAAGAGGGTAATAGTGGAAAAAAGAGTATATTCAAATATAAACTACACAGTAGCATTCTGTGAAAATCCTTTCTGTTCTGTGCATTCAACTAACAGAGTTGAACCTTACTTTTGATTGAGCCGTTCTGAAACACTCTTTCTGTAGAAACTGCAATTGGACATGCTAAGCGCTAAGAGGCCTACATTGGGAAAAAGAATATCTTCAAATAAAAACTACACAGATGCATTCTGTGAAACTTATTTCTGATCTGTAAATTCAGTTAACAGAGATAAAACATATTTTTTATTGAGCAGTTATGAAACACTCTTTTTGTAGAAAATGCAAGTGGAGATTCGGAGCGCTAAGAGGGTAATAGTGGAAAAAGGAATGTCTTCAAATATAAACTACACAGAATCATTCGGTGAAACTTCCTTCTGATCTGTGCATTCAGCTAACAGAGTTAAACCATACTTTTGATTGAGCAGATCTGAACACTCTTTCTGTAGAAAATGCAACTGGACATTTGGAGCGCTAAGAGCGTAGTAGTTTAAAAAGGAATATATTCAAATATAAACTACACAGAAGCATTCTGTGAAACTTCTTTCTGATCTGAGCATTCAGCTAACAGAGTTAAACCATACTTTTGATTGAGCAGTTTTGAAACACTCTGTCTGTAGAAAATGCAACTGGACATTCGTAGCGCTAAGTGGGTAATAGTGGAAAAAAGAATATGTTCAAATATAAACTACACAGAAGCATTGTATGAAACTTCTTTCTGTTCTGTGCATTCAACTAACAGAGTTGAACCTTACTTTTGATTGAGCCGTTCTGAAGCACTCTTTCTGTAGAAACTGCAATTGGACATTCTGAGCGCTAGGAGGCCTATATTGGGAAAAAGAATGTCTACAAATAAAAACTACACAGAAGAATTGTGTGAAACTTCTTTCTGTTCTGTTTGTTCAACTAAAAGAGTTGAACCTTAGTTTTGATTGAGCCGTTCTGAAACACTCTTTCTGTAGAAAATGCAAGTGGAGATTCGGAGCGCTAAGAGGGTAATAGTGGAAAAAGGAATGTCTCCAAATATAAACTACACAGAATCATTCTGTGAAACTTCTTTCTGATCTGTGCATTCAGCTAACAGGGTTAAACCATACTTTTGATTGAGCAGATCTGAACACTCTTTCTGCAGAAAATGCAACTGGACATTTGGAGCGCTAAGAGAGTAGTAGTGGAAAAAGGAATATATTCAAATATAAACTACACAGAAGCATTCTGTGAAACTTCTTTCTGATCTGAGCATTCAGCTAACAGAGTTAAACCATACTTTTGATTGAGCAGTTTTGAAACACTCTGTCTGTAGAAAATGCAACTGGACATTCGTAGCGCTAAGTGGGTAATAGTGGAAAAAAGGATATGTTCAAATATAAACTACACAGAAGCATTGTATGAAACTTCTTTCTGTTCTGTGCATTCAACTAACAGAGTTGAACCTTACTTTTGATTGAGCCTTTCTGAAACACTCTTTCTGTAGAAACTGCAATTGGACATTCTGAGCGCTAAGAGGCCTCTATTGGGAAAAATAATATCTTCAAATAAAAACTACACAGAAGCATTGTGTGAAACTTATTTCTGATATGTTCATTAAGCTAACAGAGTTAAACCATACTTTTGATTGCGCAGTTCTGAACACTCTTTCTGTAGAAAATGCAAGTGGACATTCGGAGCGCTAAGAGGGTAATAGTGGAAAAAGGAATATATTCAAATATAAACTACACAGTAGCATTCTGTGAAAATTCTTTCTGTTCTGTGCATTCAACTAACAGAGTTGAACCTTACTTTTGATTGAGCCGTTCTGAAACACTCTTTCTGTAGAAACTGCAATTGGACATGCTAAGCGCTAAGAGGCCTACATTGGGAAAAAGAATATCTTCAAATAAAAACTACACAGATGCATTCTGTGAAACTTATTTCTGATCTGTAAATTCAGTTAACAGAGATAAAACATATTTTTGATTGAGCAGTTATGAAACACTCTTTTTGTAGAAAATGCAAGTGGAGATTCGGAGCGCTAAGAGGGTAATAGTGGAAAAAGGAATGTCTTCAAATATAAACTACACAGAATCATTCGGTGAAACTTGTTTCTGATCTGTGCATTCAGCTAACAGAGTTAAACCATACTTTTGATTGAGCAGATCTGAACACTCTTTCTGTAGAAAATGCAACTGGACATTTGGAGCGCTAAGAGTGTAGTAGTGGAAAAAGGAATATATTCAAATATAAACTACACAGAAGCATTCTGTGAAACTTCTTTCTGATCTGAGCATTCAGCTAACAGAGTTAAACCATACTTTTGATTGAGCAGTTTTGAAACACTCTGTCGGTAGAAAATGCAACTGGACATTCGTAGCGCTAAGTGGGTAAAAGTGGAAAAAAGAATATGTTCAAATATAAACTACACAGAAGCATTGTATGAAACTTCTTTCTGTTCTGTGCATTCAACTAACAGAGTTGAACCTTACTTTTGATTGAGCCGTTCTGAAACACTCTTTCTGTAGAATCTGCAATTGGACATTCTGAGCGCTAGGAGGCCTATATTGGGAAAAAGAATGTCTACAAATAAAAACTACACAGAAGAATTGTGTGAAACTTCTTTCAGTTCTGTTTGTTCAACTAAAAGAGTTGAACCTTAGTTTTGATTGAGCCGTTCTGAAACACTCTTTCTGTAGAAAATGCAAGTGGAGATTCGGAGCGATAAGAGGGTAATAGTGGAAAAAGGAATGTCTCCAAATATAAACTACACAGAATCATTCTGTGAAACTTCTTTCTGATCTGTGCATTCAGCTAACACAGTTAAACCATACTTTTGATTGAGCAGATCTGAACACTCTTTCTGTAGAAAATGCAACTGGACATTTGGAGCGCTAAGAGAGTAGTAGTGGAAAAAGGAATATATTCAAATATAAACTACACAGAAGCATTCTGTGAAACTTCTTTCTGATCTGAGCATTCAGCTAACAGAGTTAAACCATACTTTTGATTGAGCAGTTTTGAAACACTCTGTCTGTAGAAAATGCAACTGGACATTCGTAGCGCTAAGTGGGTAATAGTGTAAAAAAGAATATGTTCAAATATAAACTACACAGAAGCATTGTATGAAACTTCTTTCTGTTCTGTGCATTCAACTAACAGAGTTGAACCTTACTTTTGATTGAGCCTTTCTGAAACACTCTTTGTGTAGAAACTGCAATTGGACATTCTGAGCGCTAAGAGGCGTCTATTTTGGGAAGAATAATATCTTCAAATAAAAACTACACAGAAGCATTGTGTGAAACTTATTTCTGATATGTTCATTAAGCTAACAGAGTTAAACCATACTTTTGATTGCGCAGTTCTGAACACTCTTTCTGTAGAAAATGCAAGTGGACATTCGGAGCGCTAAGAGGGTAATAGTGGAAAAAAGAGTATATTCAAATATAAACTACACAGTAGCATTCTGTGAAAATCCTTTCTGTTCTGTGCATTCAACTAACAGAGTTGAACCTTACTTTTGATTGAGCCGTTCTGAAACACTCTTTCTGTAGAAACTGCAATTGGACATGCTAAGCGCTAAGAGGCCTACATTGGGAAAAAGAATATCTTCAAATAAAAACTACACAGATGCATTCTGTGAAACTTATTTCTGATCTGTAAATTCAGTTAACAGAGATAAAACATATTTTTTATTGAGCAGTTATGAAACACTCTTTTTGTAGAAAATGCAAGTGGAGATTCGGAGCGCTAAGAGGGTAATAGTGGAAAAAGGAATGTCTTCAAATATAAACTACACAGAATCATTCGGTGAAACTTCCTTCTGATCTGTGCATTCAGCTAACAGAGTTAAACCATACTTTTGATTGAGCAGATCTGAACACTCTTTCTGTAGAAAATGCAACTGGACATTTGGAGCGCTAAGAGCGTAGTAGTTTAAAAAGGAATATATTCAAATATAAACTACACAGAAGCATTCTGTGAAACTTCTTTCTGATCTGAGCATTCAGCTAACAGAGTTAAACCATACTTTTGATTGAGCAGTTTTGAAACACTCTGTCTGTAGAAAATGCAACTGGACATTCGTAGCGCTAAGTGGGTAATAGTGGAAAAAAGAATATGTTCAAATATAAACTACACAGAAGCATTGTATGAAACTTCTTTCTGTTCTGTGCATTCAACTAACAGAGTTGAACCTTACTTTTGATTGAGCCGTTCTGAAACACTCTTTCTGTAGAAACTGCAATTGGACATTCTGAGCGCTAGGAGGCCTATATTGGGAAAAAGAATGTCTACAAATAAAAACTACACAGAAGAATTGTGTGAAACTTCTTTCTCTTCCGTTTGTTCAACTAAAAGAGTTGAACCTTAGTTTTGATTGAGCCGTTCTGAAACACTCTTTCTGTAGAAAATGCAAGTGCAGATTCGGAGCGCTAAGAGGGTAATAGTGGAAAAAGGAATGTCTCCAAATATAAACTACACAGAATCATTCTGTGAAACTTCTTTCTGATCTGTGCATTCAGCTAACAGAGTTAAAAAATACTTTTGATTGAGCAGATCTGAACACTCTTTCTGTAGAAAATGCAACTGGACATTTGGAGCGCTAAGAGAGTAGTAGTGGAAAAAGGAATATATTCAAATATAAACTACACAGAAGCATTCTGTGAAACTTCTTTCTGATCTGAGCATTCAGCTAACAGAGTTAAACCATACTTTTGATTGAGCAGTTTTGAAACACTCTGTCTGTAGAAAATGCAACTGGACATTCGTAGCGCTAAGTGGGTAATAGTGGAAAAAAGAATATGTTCAAATAGAAACTACACAGAAGCATTGTATGAAACTTCTTTCTGTTCTGTGCATTCAACTAACAGGGTTGAACCTTACTTTTGATTGAGCCTTTCTGAAACACTCTTTCTGTAGAAACTGCAATTGGACATTCTGATCGCTAAGAGGCCTATATTGGGAAAAATAATATCTTCAAATAAAAACTACACAGAAGCATTGTGTGAAACTTATTTCTGATATGTTCATTAAGCTAACAGAGTTAAACCATATTTTTGATTGCGCAGTTCTGAACACTCTTTCTGTAGAAAATGCAAGTGGACATTCAGAGCGCTAAGAGGGTAAGAGTGGAAAAAGGTATATATTCAAATATAAACTACACAGTAGCATTCTGTGAAAATTCTTTCTGTTCTGTGCATTCAACTAACAGAGTTGAACCTTACTTTTGATTGAGCAGTTCTGAAACTCTCTTTCTGTAGAAACTGCAATTCGACATGCTAAGCGCTAAGAGTCCTACATTGGGAAAAAGAATATCTTGAAATAAAAACTACACAGATGCATTCTGTGAAACATATTTCTGATCTGTAAATTCAGTTAACAGAGATAAAACATATTTTTGATTGAGCAGTTATGAAACACTCTTTTTGTAGAAAATGCAAGTGGAGATTCGGAGCGCTAAGAGGGTAATAGTGGAAAAAGGAATGTCTTCAAATATAAACTACACAGAATCATTCGGGGAAACTTCTTTCTGATCTGAGCATTCAGCTAACAGAGTTAAACCATACTTTTGATTGAGCAGTTTTGAAACACTCTGTCTGTAGAAAATGCAACTGGACATTCGTAGCGCTAAGTGCGTAATAGTGGAAAAAAGAATATGTTCAAATATAAACTACACAGAAGCATTGTATGAAACTTCTTTCTGTTCTGTGCATTCAACTAACAGAGTTGAACCTTACTTTTGATTGAGCCTTTCTGAAACACTCTTTCTGTAGAAACTGCAATTGGACATTCTGAGCGCTAAGAGGCTTATATTGGGAAAAATAATATCTTCAAATAAAAACTACACAGAAGCATTGTGTGAAACTTATTTCTGATATGTTCATTAAGCTAACAGAGTTAAACCATACTTTTGATTGCTCAGTTCTGAACACTCTTTCTGTAGAAAATGCAAGTGGACATTCGGAGCGCTAAGAGGGTAATAGTGGAAAAAGGAATATATTCAAATATAAACTACAAAGTAGCATTCTGTGAAAATTCTTTCTGTTCTGTGCATTCAACTAACAGAGTTGAACCTTACTTTTGATTGAGCCGTTCTGAAACACACTTTCTGTAGAAACTGCAATTGGACATGCTAAGCGCTAAGAGGCCTACATTGGGAAAAAGAATATCTTCAAATAAAAACTACACAGATGCATTCTGTGAAACTTATTTCTGATCTGTAAATTCAGTTAACAGAGATAAAACATATTTTTGATTGAGCAGTTATGAAACACTCTTTTTGTAGAAAATGCAAGTGGAGATTCGGAGCGCTAAGAGGGTAATAGTGGAAAAAGGAATATCTTCAAATATAAACTACACAGAATCATTCGGTGAAACTTCTTTCTGATCTGTGCATTCAGCTAACAGAGTTAAACCATACTTTTGATTGAGCAGATCTGAACACTCTTTCTGTAGAAAATGCAACTGGACATTTGGAGCGCTAAGAGCGTAGTAGTGGAAAAAGGAAAATATTCAAATATAAACTACACAGAAGCATTCTGTGAAACTTCTTTCTGATCTGAGCATTCAGCTAACAGAGTTAAACCATACTTTTGATTGAGTGTTTTGAAACACTCTGTCTGTAGAAAATGCAACTGGACATTCCTAGCGCTAAGAGGGTAATAGTGGAAAAAAGAATATGTTCAAATATAAACTACTCAGAAGCATTGTATGAAACTTCTTTCTGTTCTGTGCATTCAACTAACAGAGTTGAACCTTACTTTTGATTGAGCCTTTCTGAAACACTCTTTCTGTAGAAACTGCAATTGGACATTCTGAGCGCTAAGAGGCCTATATTGGGAAAAATAGTATCTTCAAATAAAAACTACACAGAAGCATTGTGTGAAACTTATTTCTGATATGTTCATTAAGCTAACAGAGTTAAACCATACTTTTGATTGCGCAGTTCTGAACACTCTTTCTGTAGAAAATGCAAGTGGACATTCGGAGCGCTAAGAGGGTAATAGTGGAAAAAGGAATATATTCAAATATAAACTACACAGTAGCATTCTGTGAAAATTCTTTCTGTTCTGTGCATTCAACTAACAGATTTGAACCTTACTTTTGATTGAGCCGTTCTGAAACAATCTTTCTGTAGAAACTTCAATTGGACATGCTAAGCGCTAAGAGGCCTACATTGGGAAAAAGAATATCTTCAAATAAAAACTACACAGATGCATTCTGTGAAACATATTTCTGATCTGTAAATTCAGTTAACAGAGATAAAACATATTTTTGATTGAGCAGTTATGAAACACTCTTTTTGTAGAAAATGCAAGTGGAGATTCAGAGCGCTAAGTGGGTAATAGTGGAAAAAGGAATGTCTTCAAATATAAACTACACAGAATCATTCGGTGAAACTTCTTTCTGATCTGTGCATTCAGCTAACAGAGTTAAACCATACTTTTGATTGAGCAGATCTGAACACTCTTTCTGTAGAAAATGCAACTGGACATTTGAGCGCTAAGAGCGTAGTAGTGCAAAAAGGAATATATTCAAATATAAACTACACAGAAGCATTCTGTGAAACTTCTTTCTGATCTGAGCATTCAGCTAACATAGTTAAACCATACTTTTGATTGAGCAGTTTTGAAACACTCTGTCTGTAGAAAATGCAACTGGACATTCGTAGCGCTAAGTGGGTAATAGTGGAAAAAATAATATGATCAAATATAAACTACACAGAAGCATTGTATGAAACTTCTTTCTGTTCTGTGCATTCAACTAACAGAGTTGAACCTTACTTTTGAGTGAGCCGTTCTGAAACACTCTTTCTGTAGAAACTGCAATTGGACATTCTGAGCGCTAAGAGGCCTATATTGGGAAAAAGAATGTCTACAAATAAAAACTACACATAAGAATTGTGTGAAACTTCTTTCTGTTCTGTTTGTTCAACTAAAAGAGTTGAACCTTAGCTTTGATTGAGCCGTTCTGAAACACTCTTTCTGTAGAAAATGCAAGTGGAGATTCGAAGCGCTAAGAGGGTAATAGTGGAAAAGGGAATGTCTCCAAATATAAACTACACAGAATCATTCTGTGAAACTTCTTTCTGATCTGTGCATTCAGCTAACAGAGTTAAACCATACTTTTGATTGAGCAGATCTGAACACTCTTTCTGTAGAAAATGCTACTGGACATTTGGAGCGCTAAGAGAGTAGTAGTGGAAAAAGGAATATATTCAAATATAAACTACACAGAAGCATTCTGTGAAACTTCATTCTGATCTGAGCATTCAGCTAACAGAGTTAAACCATACTTTTGATTGAGCATTTTTGAAACACTCTGTCTGTAGAAAATGCAACTGGACATTCGTAGCGCTAAGTGGGTAATAGTGGAAAAAAGAATATATTCAAATATAAACTACACAGAAGCATTGTATGAAACTTCTTTCTGTTCTGTGCATTCAACTAACAGAGTTGAACCTTACTTTTGATTGAGCCTTTCTGAAACACTCTTTCTGTAGAAACTTCAAATGGTCATGCTAAGCGCTAAGAGGCCTACATTGGGAAAAAGATTATCTTCAAATAAAAACTACACAGATGCATTCTGTGAAACTTATTTCTGATCTGTAAATTCAGTTAACAGAGATAAAACATATTTTTGATTGAGCAGTTATGAAACACTCTTTTTGTAGAAAATGCAAGTGGAGATTCGGAGCGCTAAGAGGGTAATAGTGGAAAAAGGAATGTCTTCAAATATAAACTACACAGAATCATTCGGTGAAACTTCTTTCTGATCTGTGCATTCAGCTAACAGAGTTAAACCATACTTTTGATTGAGCAGATCTGAACACTCTTTCTGTAGAAAATGCATCTGGACCTTTGGAGCGCTAAGAGCGTAGTAGTGGAAAAAGGAATATATTCAAATATAAACTACACAGAAGCATTCTGTGAAACTTCTTTCTGATCTGAGCATTCAGCTAACAGAGTTAAACCATACTTTTGATTGAGCAGTTTTGAAACTCTCTGTCTGTAGAAAATGCAACTGGACATTAGTAGCGCTAAGTGGGTAATAGTGGAAAAAAGAATATGTTCAAATATAAACTACACAGAAGCATTGTATGAAACTTCTTTCTGTTCTGTGCATTCAACTAACAGAGTTGAACCTTACTTTTGATTGAGCCGTTCTGAAACACTCTTTCTGTAGAAACTGCAATTGGACATTCTGAGCGCTAAGAGGCATATATTGGGAAAAAGAATGTCTACAAATAAAAACTACACAGAAGAATTGTGTGAAACTTCTTTCTCTTCTGTTTGTTCAACTAAAAGAGTTGAACCTTAGTTTTGATTGAGCCGTTCTGAAACACTCTTTCTGTAGAAAATGCAAGTGGAGATTCTTAGCGCTAAGAGGGTAATAGTGGAAAAAGGAATGTCTCCAAATATAAACTACACAGAATCATTCTGTGAAACTTCTTTCTGATCTGTGCATTCAGCTAACAGAGTTAAACCATACTTTTGATTGAGCAGATCTGAACACTCTTTCTGTAGAAAATGCAACTGGACATTTGGAGCGCTAAGAGAGTAGTAGTGGAAAAAGGAATATATTCAAATATAAACTACACAGAAGCATTCTGTGAAACTTCTTTCTGATCTGAGCATTCAGCTAACAGAGTTAAAACATACTTTTGATTGAGCAGTTTTGAAACACTCTGTCTGTAGAAAATGCAACTGGACATTCGTAGCGCTAAGTGGGTAATAGTGGAAAAAAGAATATGTTCAAATATAAACTACACAGAAGCATTGTATGAAACTTCTTTCTGTTCTGTGCATTCAACTAACAGAGTTGAACCTTACTTTTGATTGAGCCTTTCTGAAACACTATTTCTGTAGAAACTGCAATTGGACATTCTGAGTGCTAAGAGGCCTATATTGGGAAAAAAAATATCTTCAAATAAAAACTACACTGAAGCATTGTGTGAAACTTATTTCTGATATGTTCATTAAGCTAACAGAGTTAAACCATACTTTTGATTGCGCAGTTCTGAACACTCTTTCTGTAGAAAATGCAAGTGGACATTCGGAGCGCTAAGAGGGTAATAGTGGAAAAAGGAATATATTCAAATATAAACTACAAAGTAGCATTCTGTGAAAATTCTTTCTGTTCTGTGCATTCAACTAACAGAGTTGAACCTTACTTTTGATTGAGCCGTTCTGAAACACTCTTTCTGTAGAAACTGCAATTGGACATGGTAAGCGCTAAGAGGCCTACATTGGGAAAAAGAATATCTTCAAATAAAAACTACACAGATGCATTCTGTGAAACTTATTTCTGATCTGTAAATTCAGTTAACAGAGATAAAACATATTTTTGATTGAGCAGTTATGAAACACTCTTTTTGTAGAAAATGCAAGTGGAGATTCGGAGCGCTAAGAGGGTATTAGTGGAAAAAGGAATGTCTTCAAATATAAACTACACAGAATCATTCGGGGAAACTTCTTTCTGATCTGTGCATTCAGCTAACAGAGTTAAACCATACTTTTGATTGAGCAGATCTGAACACTCTTTCTGTAGAAAATGCAACTGGACATTTGGAGCGCTAAGAGCGTAGTAGTGGAAAAAGGAATATAATCAAATATAAACTACACAGAAGCATTCTGTGAAACTTCTTTCTGATCTGAGCATTCAGCTAACAGAGTTAAACCATACTTTTGATTGAGCAGTTTTGAAACACTCTGTCTGTAGAAAATGCAACTGGACATTCGTAGCGCTAAGAGGGTATTGTGGAAAAAAGAATATGTTCAAATATAAACTACACAGAAGCTTTGTATGAAACTTCTTTCTGTTCTGTGCATTCAACTAACAGGGTTGAACCTTACTTTTGATTGAGCCGTTCTGAAACACTCTTTCTGTAGAAACTGCAATTGGACATTCTGAGCGCTAAGAGGCCTATATTGGGAAAAAGAATGTCTACAAATAAAAACTACACAGAAGAATTGTGTGAAACTTCTTTCTGTTCTGTTTGTTCAACTAAAAGAGTTGAACCTTAGTTTTGATTGAACCGTTCTGAAACACTCTTTCTGTAGAAAATGCAAGTGGAGATTCGGAGCGCTAAGAGGGTAATAGTGGAAAAAGGAATGTCTCCAAATATAAACTACACAGAATCATTCGGGGAAACATCTTTCTGATCTGTGCATTCAGCTAACAGAGTTAAACCATACTTTTGATTGAGCAGATCTGAACACTCTTTCTGTAGAAAATGCAACTGGACATTTGGAGCGCTAAGAGAGTAGTAGAGGAAAAAGGAATATATTCAAATATAAACTACACAGAAGCATTCTGTGAAACTACTTTCTGATCTGAGCATTCAGCTAACAGAGTTAAACCATACTTTTGATTGAGCAGTTTTGAAACACTCTGTCTGTAGAAAATGCAACTGGACATTCGTAGCGCTAAGTGGGTAATAGTGGAAAAAAGAATATGTTCAAATATAAACTACACAGAAACATTGTATGAAACTTCTTTCTGTTCTGTGCATTCAACTAACAGAGTTGAACCTTACTTTTGATTGAGCCTTTCTGAAACACTCTTTCTCTAGAAACTGCAATTGGACATTCTGAGTGCTAAGAGGCCTATATTGGGAAAAATAATATCTTCAAATAAAAACTACACAGAAGCATTGTGTGAAACTTATTTCTGATATGTTCATTAAGCTAACAGAGTTAAACCATACTTTTGATTGCGCAGTTCTGAACACTCTTTCTGTAGAAAATGCAAGTGGACATTCGGAGCGCTAAGAGGGTAATAGTGGAAAAAGGAATATATTCAAATATAAACTACACAGTAGCATTCTGTGAAAATTCTTTCTGTTCTGTGCATTCAACTAACAGAGTTGAACCTTACTTTTGATTGAGCCGTTCTGAAACACTCTTTCTGTAGAAACTGCAATTGGACATGCTAAGCGCTAAGAGGCCTACATTGGGAAAAAGAATATCTTCAAATAAAAACTACACAGATGCATTCTGTGAAACTTATTTCTGATCTGTAAATTCAGTTAACAGAGATAAAACATATTTTTGATTGAGCAGTTATGAAACACTCTTTTTGTAGAAAATGCAAGTGGAGATTCAGAGCCCTAAGAGGGTAATAGTGGAAAAAGGAATGTCTGCAAATATAAACTACACAGAATCATTCGGTGAAACTTCTTTCTGATCTGTGCATTGAGCTAACAGAGTTAAACCATACTTTTGATTGAGCAGATCTGAACACTCTTTCTGTAGAAAATGCAACTGGACATTTGGAGCGCTAAGAGAGTAGTAGTGGAAAAAGGAATATATTCAAATATAAACTACACAGAAGCATTCTGTGAAACTTCTTTCTGATCTGAGCATTCAGCTAACAGAGTTAAACCATACTTTTGATTGAGCAGTTTTGAAACACTCTGTCTGTAGAAAATGCAACTGGACATTCGTAGCGCTAAGAGGGTAATAGTGGAAAAAAGAATATGTTCAAATATAAACTACACAGAAGCTTTGTATGAAACTTCTTTCTGTTCTGTGCATTCAACTAACAGGGTTGAACCTTACTTTTGATTGAGCCGTTCTGAAACACTCTTTCTGTAGAAACTGCAATTGGACATTCTGATCTCTAAGAGGCCTATATTCGGAAAAAGAATGTCTACAAATAAAAACTACACAGAAGAATTGTGTGAAATTTCTTTCTGTTCTGTTTGTTCAACTAAAAGAGTTGAACCTTAGTTTTGATTGAGCCGTTCTGAAACACTCTTTCTGTAGAAAATGCAAGTGGAGATTCGGAGCGCTAAGAGGGTAATAGTGGAAAAAGGAAGGTCTAAAAAATATACACTACACAGAATCATTCTGTGAAACTTCTTTCTGATCTGTGCATTCAGCTAACAGAGTTAAACCATACTTTTGATTGAGCAGATCTGAACACTCTTTCTGTAGAAAATGCAACTGGACATTTGGAGCGCTAAGAGAGTAGTAGTGGAAAAAGGAATATATTCAAATATAAACTACACAGAAGCATTCTGTGAAACTTCTTTCTGATCTGAGCATTCAGCTAACAGAGTTAAACCATACTTTTGATTGAGCAGTTTTGAAACACTCTGTCTGTAGAAAATGCAACTGGACATTCGTAGCGCTAAGTGGGTAATAGTGGAAAAAAGAATATGTTCAAATATAAACTACACAGAAGCATTGTATGAAACTTCTTTCTGTTCTGTGCATTCAACTAACAGAGTTGAACCTTACTTTTGATTGAGCATTTCTGAAACACTCTTTCTGTAGAAACTGCAATTGGACATGCTAAGCGCTAAGAGGCCTATATTTGGAAAAAGAATATCTTCAAATAAAAACGACACAGATGCATTCTGTGAAACTTATTTCTGATCTGTAAATTCAGTTAACAGAGATAAAACATATTTTTGATTGAGCAGTTATGAAACACACTGTCTGTAGAAACTGCAATTGGACATTCTGAGCGCTAAGAGGCCTATATTGGGAAAAAGAATGTCTACAAATAAAAACTACACAGATGCATTCTGTGAAATTTATTTCTGATCTGTAAATTCAGTTAACAGAGATAAAACATATTTTTGATTGAGCAGTTATAAAACACTCTTTTTGTAGAAAATGCAAGTTTAGATTCGGAGCGCTAAGAGGGTATTAGTGGAAAAAGGAATGTCTTCAAATATAAACTACACAGAATCATTCGGGTAAACTTCTTTCTGATCTGTGCATTCAGCTAACAGAGTTAAACCATACTTTTGATTGAGCAGATCTGAACACTCTTTCTGTAGAAAATGCAACTGGACATTTGGAGCGCTAAGAGCGTAGTAGTGGAAAAAGGAATATATTCAAATATAAACTACACAGAAGCATTCTGTGAAACTTCTTTCTGATCTGAGCATTCAGCTAACAGAGTTAAACCATACTTTTGATTGAGCAGTTTTGAAACACTCTGTCTGTAGAAAATGCAACTGGACATTCGTAGCGCTAAGAGGGTAATAGTGGAAAAAAGAATATGTTCAAATATAAACTACACAGAAGCTTTGTATGAAACTACTTTCTGTTCTGTGCATTCAACTAACAGGGTTGAACCTAACTTTTGATTGAGCCGTTCTGAAACACTCTTTCTGTAGAAACTGCAATTGGACATTCTGATCGCTAAGAGGCCTATATTGGGAAAAAGAATGTCTACAAATAAAAACTACACAGAAGAATTGTGTGAAACTTCTTTCTGTTCTGTTTGTTCAACTAAAAGAGTTGAACCTTAGTTTTGATTGAGCCGTTCTGAAACACTCTTTCTGTAGAAAATGCAAGTGGAGACTCGGAGCGCTAAGAGGGTAATAGTGGAAAAAGGAATGTCTCCAAATATAAACTACACAGAATCATTCGGGGAAACTTCTTTCTGATCTGTGCATTCAGCTAACAGAGTTAAACCATACTTTTGATTGAGCAGATCTGAACAATCTTTCTGTAGAAAATGCAACTGGACATTTGGAGCGCTAAGAGAGTAGTAGTGGAAAAAGGAATATATTCAAATATAAACTACACAGAAGCATTCTGTGAAACTTCTTTCTGATCTGAGCATTCAGCTAACAGAGTTAAACCATACTTTTGATTGAGCAGTTTTGAAACACTCTGTCTGTAGAAAATGCAACTGGACATTCGTAGCGCTAAGTGGGTAATAGTGGAAAAAAGAATATGTTCAAATATAAACTACACAGAAGCATTGTATGAAACTTCTTTCTGATCTGTGCATTCAACTAACAGAGGTGAACCTTACTTTTGATTGAGCCGTTCTGAAACACTCTTTCTGTAGAAACTGCAATTGGACATTCTGAGCGCTAAGAGGCCTATATTGGGAAAAAGAATGTCCACAAATAAAAACTACACAGAAGAATTGTATGAAACTTCTTTCTGTTCTGTTTGTTCAACTAAAAGAGTTGAACCTTAGTTTTGATTGAGCCGTTCTGAAACACTCTTTCTGTAGAAAATGCAAGTGGAGATTCGAAGCGCTAAGAGGGTAATAGTGGAAAAAGGAATGTCTCCAAATATAAACTACACAGAATCATTCTGTGAAACTTCTTTCTGATCTGTGCATTCAGCTAACAGAGTTAAACCATACTTTTGATTGAGCAGATCTGAACACTCTTTCTGTAGAAAATGCAACTGGACATTTGGAGCGCTAAGAGATTAGTAGTGGAAAAAGGAATATATTCAAATATAAACTACACAGAAGCATTCTGTGAAACTTCTTTCTGATCTGAGCATTCAGCTAACAGAGTTAAACCATACTTTTGATTGAGCAGTTTTGAAACACTCTGTCTGCAGAAAATGCAACTGGACATTCGTAGGGCTAAGTGGGTAATAGTGGAAAAAAGAATATGTTCAAATATAAACTACACAGAAGCATTGTATGAAACTTCTTTCTGTTCTGTGCATTCAACTAACAGAGTTGAACCTTACTTTTGATTGAGCCTTTCTGAAACACTCTTTCTGTAGAAACTGCAATTGGACATTCTGAGCGCTAAGAGGCATCTATTGGGAAAAATAATATCTTCAAATAAAAACTACACAGAAGCATTGTGTGAAACTTATTTCTGATATGTTCATTAAGCTAACAGAGTTAAACCATACTTTTGATTGCGCAGTTCTGAACACTCTTTCTGTAGAAAATGCAAGTGGACATTCGGAGCGCTAAGAGGGTAATAGTGGAAAAAGGAATATATTCAAATATAAACTACACAGTAGCATTCTGTGAAAATACTTTCTGTTCTGTGCATTCAACTAACAGAATTGAAACTTACTTTTGATTGAGCCGTTCTGAAACACTCTTTCTGTACAAACTGCAATTGGACATGCTAAGCGCTAAGAGGCCTACATTGGGAAAAAGAATATCTTCAAATAAAAACTACACAGATGCATTCTGTGAAACTTATTTCTGATCTGTAAATTCAGTTAACAGAGATAAAACATATTTTTGATTGAGCAGTTATGAAACACTCTTTTTGTAGAAAATGCAAGTGGAGATTCGGAGCGCTAAGAGGGAAATAGTGGAAAAAGGAATGTCTTCAAATATAAACTACACAGTATCATTCGGTGAAACTTCTTTCTGATCTGTGCATTCAGCTAACAGAGTTAAACCATACTTTTGATTGAGCAGATCTGAACACTCTTTCTGTAGAAAATGCAACTGGACATTTGGAGCGCTAAGAGCGTAGTAGTGGAAAAAGCAATATATTCAAATATAAACTACACAGAAGCATTCTGTGAAACTTCTTTCTGATCTGAGCATTCAGCTAACAGAGTTAAACCATACTTTTGATTGAGCAGTTTTGAAACACTCTGTCTGTAGAAAATGCAACTGGACATTCGTAGCGCTAAGTGGGTAATAGTGGAAAAAAGAATATGTTCAAATATAAACTACACAGAAGCATTGTATGAAACTTCTTTCTGTTCTGTGCATTCAACTAACAGAGTTGAACCTTACTTTTGATTGAGCCGTTCTGAAACACTCTTTCTGTAGAAACTGCAATTGGACATTCTGAGCGCTAAGAGGCCTATATTGGGAAAAAGAATGTCTACAAATAAAAACTACACAGAAGAATTGTGTGAAACTTCTTTCTGTTCTGTTTGTTCAACTAAAAGAGTTGAACCTTAGTTTTGATTGAGCCGTTCTGAAACACTCATTCTGTAGAAAATGCAAGTGGAGATTCGGAGCGCTAAGAGGGTAATAGTGGAAAAATGAATGTCTCCAAATATAAACTACCCAGAATCATTCTGTGAAACTTCTTTCTGATCTGTGCATTCAGCTAACAGAGTTAAACCATACTTTTGATTGAGCAGATCTGAACACTCTTTCTGTAGAAAATGCAACTGGACATTTTGAGTGCTAAGAGAGTAGTAGTGGAAAAAGGAATATATTCAAATATAAACTACACAGAAGCATTCTGTGAAACTTCTTTCTGATCTGAGCCTTCAGCTAACAGAGTTAAACCATACTTTTGATTGAGCAGTTTTGAAACACTCTGTCTGTAGAAAATGCAACTGGACATTCGTAGCGCTAAGTGGGTAATTGTGGAAAAAAGAATATGTTCAAATATAAACTACACAGAAGCATTGTATGAAACTTCTTTCTGTTCTGTGCATTCAACTAACAGAGTTGAACCTTACATTTGATTGACCTTTCTGAAACACTCTTTCTGTAGAAACTGCAATTGGACATTCTGAGTGCTAAGAGGCCTATATTGGGAAAAATAATATCTTCAAATAAAAACTACAGAGAAGCATTGTGTGAAACTTATTTCTGATATGTTCATTAAGCTAACAGAGTTAAACCATAATTTTGATTGTGCAGTTCTGAACACTCTTTCTGTAGAAAATGCAAGTGGACATTCGGAGCGCTAAGAGGGTAATAGTGGAAAAAGGAATATATTCAAATATAAACTACACAGTAGCATTCTGTGAAAATTCTTTCTGTTCTGTGCATTCAACTAACAGAGTTGAACCTTACTTTTGATTGAGCCGTTCTGAAACACTCTTTCTGTAGAAACTGCAATTGGGCATGCTAAGCGCTAAGAGGCCTACATTGGGAAAATAATATCGTCAAATAAAAACTACACAGATGCATTCTGTGAAACTTATTTCTGATCTGTAAATTCAGTTAACAGAGATAAAACATATTTTTGATTGAGCAGTTATGAAACACTCTTTTTGTAGAAAATGCAAGTGGAGATTCAGAGCGCTAAGAGGGTAATAGTGGAAAAAAGAATATGTTCAAATATAAACTACACAGAAGCATTGTATGAAACTTCTTTCTGTTCTGTGCATTCAACTAACAGAGGTGAACCTTACTTTTGATTGAGCCGTTCTGAAACACTCTTTCTGTAGAAACTGCAATTGGACATGCTAAGCGCTAAGAGGACTACATTGGGAAATAGAATATCTTCAAATAAAAACTACACAGATGCATTCTGTGAAACTTATTTCTGATCTGTAAATTCAGTTAACAGAGATAAAACATATTTTTGATTGAGCGGTTATGAAACACTCTTTTTGTAGAAAATGCAAGTGGAGATTCGGAGCGCTAAGAGGGTAATAGTGGAAATAGGAATGTCTTCAAATATAAACTACACAGAATCATTCGGTGAAAATTCTTTCTGATCTGTGCATTCAGCTAACAGAGTTAAACCATACTTGTGATTGAGCAGTTTTGAAACACTCTGTCTGTAGAAAATGCAACTGGACATTCGTAGCGCTAAGAGGGTAATAGTGGAAAAAAGAATATGTTCAAATATAAACTACACAGAAGCATTCTGTGAAACTTCTTTCTGATCTGAGCATTCAGCTAACAGAGTTAAACCATACTTTTGATTGAGCAGTTTTGTAACACTCTGTCTGTAGAAAATGCAACTGGACATTCCTAGCGCTAAGTGGGTAATAGTGGAAAAAAGAATATGTTCAAATATAAACTACACAGAAGCATTGTATGAAACTTCTTTCTGTTCTGTGCATTCAACTAACAGAGTTGAACCTTACATTTGATTGAGCCGTTCTGAAACACTCTTTCTGTAGAAACTGCAATTGGACATTCTGAGCGCTAAGAGGCCTATATTGGGAAAAAGAATGTCTACAAATAAAAACTACACAGAAGAATTGTGTGAAACTTCTTTCTGTTCTGTTTGTTCAACTAAAAGAGTTGAACCTTAGTTTTGATTGAGCCTTTCTGAAACACTCTTTCTGTAGAAAATGCAAGTGGAGATTCGGAGCGCTAAGAGGGTATTAGTGGAAAAAGGAATGTCTCCAAATATAAACTACACAGAATCATTCTGTGAAACTTCTTTCTGATCTGTGCATTCAGCTAACAGAGTTAAACCATACTTTTGATTGAGCAGATCTGAACACTCTTTCTGTAGAAAATGCAACTGGACATTTGGAGCGCTAAGAGCGTAGTAGTGGAAAAAGGAATATATTCAAATATAAACTACACAGAAGCATTCTGTGAAACTTCTTTCTGATCTGAGCATTCAGCTAACAGAGTTAAACCATACTTTGGATTGAGCCGTTCTGAAACACTCTTTCTGTAGAAACTGCAATTGGACATTCTGAGCGCTAAGAGGCCTATATTGGGAAAAAGAATGTCTAAAAATAAAAACTACACAGAAGAATTGTGTGAAACTTCTTTCTGTTCTGTTTGTTCAACTAAAAGAGTTGAACCTTACTTTTGATTGTGCCTTTCTGAAACACTCTTTCTGTAGAAACTGCAATTGGACATTCTGAGCGCTAAGAGGCCTATATTGGGAAAAATAATATCTTCAAATAAAAAGTACACAGAAGCATTCTGTGAAACTTCTTTCTGATCTGAGCATTCAGCTAACAGAGTTAAACCATACTTTTGATTGAGCAGTTTTGAAACACTCTGTCTGTAGAAAATGCAACTGGACATTCGTAGTGCTAAGTGGATAATAGTGGAAAAAAGAATATGTTCAAATATAAACTACACAGAAGCATTGTATGAAACTTCTTTCTGTTCTGTGCATTCAACTAACAGAGTTGAACCTTACTTTTGATTGAGCCTTTCTGAAACACTCTTTCTGTAGAAACTGCAATTGGACATTCTGAGCGCTAAGAGGCCTATATTTGGAAAAATAATATCTTCAAATAAAAACTACACAGAAGCATTGTGTGAAACTTATTTCTGATATGTTCATTAAGCTAACAGAGTTAAACCATACTTTTGATTGCGCAGTTCTGAACACTCTTTCTGTAGAAAATGCAAGTGGACATTCGGAGCGCTAAGAGGGTAATAGTGGAAAAAAGAATATATTCAAATATAAACTACACAGTAGCATTCTGTGAAAATTCTTTCTGTTCTGTGCATTCAACTAACAGAGTTGAACCTTACTTTTGATTTAGCCGTTCTGAAACACTCTATCTGTAGAAACTCCAATTGGACATGCTAAGCGCTAAGAGGCCTACATTGGGAAAAAGAATATCTTCAAATAAAAACTACACAGATGCATTCACTGAAACTTATTTCTGATCTGTAAATTCAGTTAACAGAGATAAAACATATTTTTGATTGAGCAGTTATGAAACACTCTTTTTGTAGAAAATGCAAGTGGAGATTCGGAGCGCTAAGAGGGTAATAGTGGAAAAAGGAATGTCTTCAAATATAAACTACACAGAAACATTCGGTGAAACTTCTTTCTGATCTGTGCATTCAGCTAACAGAGTTAAACCATACTTTTGATTGAGCAGATCTGAACACTCTTTCTGTAGAAAATGCAACTGGACATTTGGAGCGCTAAGAGCGTAGTAGTGGAAAAAGGAATATATTCAAATATAAACTACACAGAAGCATTCTGTGAAACTGCTTTCTGATCTGAGCATTCAGCTAACAGAGTTAAACCATACTTTTGATTGAGCAGTTTTGAAACACTCTGTCTGTAGAAAATGCAACTGGACATTCGTAGCGCTAAGTGGGTAATAGTGGAAAAAAGAATATGTTCAAATATAAACTACACAGAAGCATTGTATGAAACTACTTTCTGTTCTGTGCATTCAACTAACAGAGTTGAACCTTACTTTTGATTGAGCCTTTCTGAAACACTCTTTCTGTAGAAACTGCAATTGGACATTCTGAGCGCTAAGAGTCCTATATTGGGAAAAATAATATCTTCAAATAAAAACTACACAGAAGCATTGTGTGAAACTTATTTCTGATAAGTTCATTAAGCTAACAGAGTTAAACCATACTTTTGATTGCGCAGTTCTGAACACTCTTTCTGTAGAAAATGCAAGTGGACATTCGGAGCGCTAAGGGGGTAATAGTGGAAAAAGGAATATATTCAAATATAAACTACACAGTAGCATTCTGTGAAAATTCTATCTGTTCTGTGCATTCAACTAACAGAGTTGAACCTTACTTTTGATTGAGCCGTTCTGAAACACTCTTTCTGTAGAAACTGCAATTGGACATGCTAAGCGCTAAGAGGCCTACATTGGGAAAAAGAATATCTTCAAATAAAAACTACACAGATGCATTCTGTGAAACATATTTCTGATCTGTAAATTCAGTTAACAGAGATAAAACATATTTTTGATTGAGCAGTTACGAAACACTCTTTTTGTAGAAAATGCAAGTGGAGATTCGGAGCGCTAAGAGGGTAATAGTGGAAAAAGGAATGTCTTCAAATATAAACTACACAGAATCATTCGGTGAAACTTCTTTCTGAACTGTGCATTCAGCTAACAGAGTTAAACCATACTTTTGATTGAGCAGATCTGAACACAATTTCTGTAGAAAATGCAACTGGACATTTGGAGCGCTAAGAGCGTAGTAGTGGAAAAATGAATATATTCAAATATAAACTACACAGAAGCATTCTGTGAAACTTCTTTCTGATCTGAGCATTCAGCTAACAGAGTTAAACCATACATTTGATTGAGCAGTTTTGAAACACTCTGTCTGTAGAAAATGCAACTGGACATTCTTAGTGCTAAGTGGGTAATAGTGGAAAAAAGAATATGTTCAAATATAAACTACACAGAAGCATTGTATGAAACTTCTTTCTGTTCTGTGCATTCAACTAACAGAGTTGAACCTTACTTTTGATTGAGCCGTTCTGAAACACTCTTTCTGTAGAAAATGCAATTGGACATTCTGAGCGCTAAGAGGCCTATATTGTGAAAAAGAATGTCTACAAATAAAAACTACACAGAAGAATTGTGTGAAACTTCTTTCTGTTCTGTTTGTTCAACTAAAAGAGTTGAACCTTAGTTTTGATTGAGCCTTTCTGAAACACTCTTTCTGTAGAAAATGCAAGTGGAGATTCGGAGCGCTAAGAGGGTAATAGTGGAAAAAGGAATGTCTCCAAATATAAACTACACAGAATCATTCTGTGAAACTTCTTTCTGATCTGTGCATTCAGCTAACAGAGTTAAACCATACTTTTGATTGAGCAGATCTGAACACTCTTTCTGTAGAAAATGCAACTGGACATTTGGAGCGCTAAGAGAGTAGTAGTGGAAAAAGGAATATATTCAAATATAAACTACACAGAAGCATTCTGTGAAACTTCTTTCTGATCTGAGCATTCAGCTAACAGAGTTAAAACATACTTTTGATTGAGCAGTTTTGAAACACTCTGTCTGTAGAAAATGCAACTGGACATTCGTAGCGCTAAGTGGGTAATAGTGGAAAAAAGAATATGTTCAAATATAAACTACACAGAAGCATTGTATGAAACTTCTTTCTGTTCTGTGCATTCAACTAACAGAGTTGAACCTTACTTTTGATTGAGCCATTCTGAAACACTCTTTCTGTAGAAACTGCAATTGGACATTCTGAGCGCTAAGAGGCCTATATTGGGAAAAAGAACGTCTACAAATAAAAACTACTCAGAAGAATTGTGTGAAACTTCTTCCTGTTCTGTTTGTTCAAATAAAAGAGTTGAACCTTAGTTTTGATTGAGCCGTTCTGAAACACTCTTTCTTTAGAAAATGCAAGTGGACATTCGGAGCGTTAAGAGGGTAATAGTGGAAAAAGGAATGTCTCCAAATATAAACTACACAGAATCATTCTGTGAAACTTCTTTCTGATCTGTGCATTCAGCTAACAGAATTAAACCATACTTTTGATTGAGCAGATCTGAACACTCTTTCTGTAGAAAATGCAACTGGACATTTGGAGCGCTAAGAGAGTAGTAGTGGAAAAAGGAATATATTCAAATATAAACTACACAGAAGCATTCTGTGAAACTTCTTTCTGATCTGAGCATTCAGCTAACAGAGGTAAACCATACTTTTGATTGAGCAGTTTTGAAACACTCTGTCTGTAGAAAATGCAACTGGACATTCGTAGCGCTAAGTGGGTAATAGTGGAAAAAAGAATATGTTCAAATATAAACTACACAGAAGCATTGTATGAAACTTCTTTCTGTTCTGTGCATTCAACTAACAGAGTTGAACCTTACTTTGGATTGAGCCGTTGGGAAACACTCTTTCTGTAGAAACTGCAATTGGACATTCTGAGCGCTAGGAGGCCTATATTGGGAAAAAGAATGTCTTCAAATAAAAACTACACATAAGAATTGTGTGAAACTTCTTTCTGTTCTGTTTGTTCAACTAAAAGAGTTGAACCTTAGTTTTGATTGAGCCGTTCTGAAACACTCTTTCTTTAGAAAATGCAAGTGGACATTCGGAGCGCTAAGAGGGTAATAGTGGAAAAAGGAATGTCTCCAAATATAAACTACACAGAATCATTCTGTGAAACATCTTTCTGATCTGTGCATTCAGCTAACAGAGTTAAACCATACTTTTGATTGAGCAGATCTGAACACTCTTTCTGTAGAAAATGCAACTGGACATTTGGAGCGCTAAGAGAGTAGTAGTGGAAAAAGGAATATATTCAAATATAAACTACACAGAAGCATTCTGTGAAACTTCTTTCTGATCTGAGCATTCAGCTAACAGAGTTAAACCATACTTTTGATTGAGCAGTTTTGAAACACTCTGTCTGTAGAAAATGCAACTGGACATTCGTAGCGCTAAGTGGGTAATAGTGGAAAAAAGAATATGTTCAAATATAAACTACACAGAAGCATTGTCTGAAACATCTTTCTGTTCTGTGCATTCAACTAACAGAGTTGAACCTTACTTTTGATTGAGCCGTTCTGAAACACTCTTTCTGGAGAAACTGCAATTGGACATTCTGAGCGCTAAGAGGCCTATATTGGGAAAAAGAATGTCTACAAATAAAAACTACACAGAAGAATTGTGTGAAACTACTTTCTGTTCTGTTTGTTCAACTAAAAGAGTTGAACCTTAGTTTTGATTGAGCCGTTCTGAAACACTCTTTCTGTAGAAAATGCAAGTGGAGATTCGGAGCGCTAAGAGGGTAATAGTGGAAAAAGGAATGTCTCCAAATATAAACTACACAGAATCATTCTGTGAAACTTCTTTCTGATCTGTGCATTCAGCTAACAGAGTTAAACCATACTTTTGATTGAGCAGATCTGAACACTCTTTCTGTAGAAAATGCAACTGGACATTTGGAGCGCTAAGAGAGTAGTAGTGGAAAAAGGAATATATTCAAATATAAACTACACAGAAGCATTCTGTGAAACTTCTTTCTGATCTGAGCATTCAGCTAACAGAGTTAAACCATACTTTTGATTGAGCAGATTTGAAACACTCTGTCTGTACAAAATGCAACTGGACATTCGTAGCGCTAAGTGGGTAATAGTGGAAAAAATAATATGTTCAAATATAAACTACACAGAAGCATTGTATGAAATTTCTTTCTGTTCTGTGCATTCAACTAACAGAGTTGAACCTTACTTTTGATTGAGCCTTTCTGAAACACTCTTTCTGTAGAAACTGCAATTGGACATTCTGAGCGCTAAGATGCCTCTATTGGGAAAAATAATATCTTCAAATAAAAACTACACAGAAGCATTGTGTGAAACTTATTTCTGATATGTTCATTAAGCTAACAGAGTTAAACCATACTTTTGATTGCGCAGTTCTGAACACTCTTTCTGTAGAAAATGCAAGTGGACATTCGGAGCGCTAAGAGGGTAATAGTGGAAAAAGGAATATATTCAAATATAAACTACACAGTAGCATTCTGTGAAAATTCTTTCTGTTCTGTGCACTCAACTAACAGAGTTGAACCTTACTTTGATTGAGCCGTTCTGAAACACTCTTTCTGTAGAAACTGCAATTGGACATGCTAAGCGCTAAGAGGCCTACATTGGGAAAAAGAATATCTTCAAATAAAAACTACACAGATGCATTCTGTGAAACTTATTTCTGATCTGTAAATTCAGTTAACAGAGATAAAACATATTTTTGATTGAGCAGTTATGAAACACTCTTTTTGTAGAAAATGCAAGTGGAGATTCGGAGCGCTAAGAGGGTAATAGTGGAAAAAGGAATGTCTTCAAATATAAACTACACAGAATCATTCAGTGAAACTTCTTTCTGATCTGTGCATTCAGCTAACAGAGTTAAACCATAGTTTTGATTGAGCAGATCTGAACACTCTTTCTGTAGAAAATGCAACTGGACATTTGGAGCGCTAAGAGCGTAGTAGCGGAAAAAGTAATATATTCAAATATAAACTACACAGAAGCATTCTGTGAAACTTCTTTCTGATCTGAGCATTCAGCTAACAGAGTTAAACCATACTTTTGATTGAGCAGTTTTGAAACACTCTGTCTGTAGAAAATGCAACTGGACATTCGTAGCGCTAAGTGGGTTATAGTGGAAAAAAGAATATGTTCAAATATAAACTACACAGAAGCATTGTATGAAACTTCTTTCTGTTCTGTGCATTCAACTAACAGAGTTGAACCTTACTTTTGATTGAGCCGTTCTGAAACACTCTTTCTGTAGAAACTGCAATTGGACATTCTGAGCGCTAAGAGGCCTATATTGGGAAAAAGAACGTCTACAAATAAAAACTACTCAGAAGAATTGTGTGAAACTTCTTCCTGTTCTGTTTGTTCAACTAAAAGAGTTGAACCTTAGTTTTGATTGAGCCGTTCTGAAACACTCTTTCTTTAGAAAATGCAAGTGGACATTCGGAGCGTTAAGAGGGTAATAGTGGAAAAAGGAATGTCTCCAAATATAAACTACACAGAATCATTCTGTGAAACTTCTTTCTGATCTGTGCATTCAGCTAACAGAATTAAACCATACTTTTGATTGAGCAGATCTGAACACTCTTTCTGTAGAAAATGCAACTGGACATTTGGAGCGCTAAGAGAGTATTAGTGGAAAAAGGAATATATTCAAATATAAACTACACAGAAGCATTCTGTGAAACTTCTTTCTGATCTGAGCATTCAGCTAACAGAGGTAAACCATACTTTTGATTGAGCAGTTTTGAAACACTCTGTCTGTAGAAAATGCAACTGGACATTCGTAGCGCTAAGTGGGTAATAGTGGAAAAAAGAATATGTTCAAATATAAACTACACAGAAGCATTGTATGAAACTTCTTTCTGTTCTGTGCATTCAACTAACAGAGTTGAACCTTACTTTGGATTGAGCCGTTGGGAAACACTCTTTCTGTAGAAACTGCAATTGGACATTCTGAGCGCTAGGAGGCCTATATTGGGAAAAAGAATGTCTTCAAATAAAAACTACACAGAAGAATTGTGTGAAACTTCTTTCTGTTCTGTTTGTTCAACTAAAAGAGTTGAACCTTAGTTTTGATTGAGCCGTTCTGAAACACTCTTTCTTTAGAAAATGCAAGTGGACATTCGGAGCGCTAAGAGGGTAATAGTGGAAAAAGGAATGTCTCCAAATATAAACTACACAGAATCATTCTGTGAAACCTCTTTCTGATCTGTGCATTCAGCTAACAGAGTTAAACCATACTTTTGATTGAGCAGATCTGAACACTCTTTCTGTAGAAAATGCAACTGGACATTTGGAGCGCTAAGAGAGTAGTAGTGGAAAAAGGAATATATTCAAATATAAACTACACAGAAGCATTCTCTGAAACTTCTTTCTGATCTGAGCATTCAGCTAACAGAGTTAAACCATACTTTTGATTGAGCAGTTTTGAAACACTCTGTCTGTAGAAAATGCAACTGGACATTCGTAGCGCTAAGTGGGTAATAGTGGAAAAAAGAATATGTTCAAATATAAACTACACAGAAGCATTGTATGAAACATCTTTCTGTTCTGTGCATTCAACTAACAGAGTTGAACCTTACTTTTGATTGAGCCGTTCTGAAACACTCTTTCTGCAGAAACTGCAATTGGACATTCTGAGCGCTAAGAGGCCTATATTGGGAAAAAGAATGTCTACAAATAAAAACTACACAGAAGAATTGTGTGAAACTACTTTCTGATCTGTTTGTTCAACTAAAAGAGTTGAACCTTAGTTTTGATTGAGCCGTTCTGAAACACTCTTTCTGTAGAAAATGCAAGTGGAGATTCGGAGCGCTAAGAGGGTAATAGTGTAAAAAGGAATGTCTCCAAATATAAACTACACAGAATCATTCTGTGAAACTTCTTTCTGATCTGTGCATTCAGCTAACAGAGTTAAACCATACTTTTGATTGAGCAGATCTGAACACTCTTTCTGTAGAAAATGCAACTGGACATTTGGAGCGCTAAGAGAGTAGTAGTGGAAAAAGGAATATATTCAAATATAAACTACACAGAAGCATTCTGTGAAACTTCTTTCTGATCTGAGCATTCAGCTAACAGAGTTAAACCATACTTTTGATTGAGCAGATTTGAAACACTCTGTCTGTACAAAATGCCACTGGACATTCGTAGCGCTAAGTGGGTAATAGTGGAAAAAATAATATGTTCAAATATAAACTACACAGAAGCATTGTATGAAATTTCTTTCTGTTCTGTGCATTCAACTAACAGAGTTGAACCTTACTTTTGATTGAGCCTTTCTGAAACACTCTTTCTGTAGAAACTGCAATTGGACATTCTGAGCGCTAAGATGCCTCTATTGGGAAAAATAATATCTTCAAATAAAAAATACACAGAAGCATTGTGTGAAACTTATTTCTGATATGTTCATTAAGCTAACAGAGTTAAACCATACTTTTGATTGCGCAGTTCTGAACACTCTTTCTGTAGAAAATGCAAGTGGACATTCCGAGCGCTAAGAGGGTAATAGTGGAAAAATGAATATATTCAAATATAAACTACACAGTAGCATTCTGTGAAAATTCTTTCTGTTCTGTGCATTCAACTAACAGAGTTGAACCTTACTTTGATTGAGCCGTTCTGAAACACTCTTTCTGTAGAAACTGCAATTGGACATGCTAAGCGCTAAGAGGCCTACATTGGGAAAAAGAATATCTTCAAATAAAAACTACACAGATGCATTCTGTGAAACTTATTTCTGATCTGTAAATTCAGTTACCAGAGATAAAACATATTTTTGATTGAGCAGTTATGAAACACTCTTTTTGTAGAAAATGCAAGTGGAGATTCGGAGCGCTAAGAGGGTAATAGTGGAAAAAGGAATGTCTTCAAATATAAACTACACAGAATCATTCGGTGAAACTTCTTTCTGATCTGTGCATTCAGCTAACAGAGTTAAACCATAGTTTTGATTGAGCAGATCTGAACACTCTTTCTGTAGAAAATGCAACTGGACATTTGGAGCGCTAAGAGCGTAGTAGCGGAAAAAGTAATATATTCAAATATAAACTACACAGAAGCATTCTGTGAAACTTCTTTCTGATCTGAGCATTCAGCTAACAGAGTTAAACCATACTTTTGATTGAGCCGTTTTGAAACACTCTGTCTGTAGAAAATGCAACTGGACATTCGTAGCGCTAAGTGGGTTATAGTGGAAAAAAGAATATGTTCAAATATAAACTACACAGAAGCATTGTATGAAACTTCTTTCTGTTCTGTGCATTCAACTAACAGAGTTGAACCTTACTTTTGATTGAGCCGTTCTGAAACACTCTTTCTGTAGAAACTGCAATTGGACATTCTGAGGGCTAAGAGGCCTATATTGGGAAAAAGAACGTCTACAAATAAAAACTACTCAGAAGAATTGTGTGAAACTTCTTCCTGTTCTGTTTGTTCAACTAAAAGAGTTGAACCTTAGTTTTGATTGAGCCGTTCTGAAACAATCTTTCTGTAGAAAATGCAAGTGGAGATTCGGAGCGCTAAGAGGGTAATAGTGGAAAAAGGAATGTCTCCAAATATAAACTACACAGAATCATTCTGTGAAACTTCTTTCTGATCTGTGCATTCAGCTAACAGAGTTAAACCATACTTTTGATTGAGCAGATCTGAACACTCTTTCTGTAGAAAATGCAACTGGACATTTGGAGCGCTAAGAGCGTAGTAGTGGAAAAAGGAATATATTCAAATATAAACTACACAGTAGCATTCTGTGAAAATTCTTTCTGTTCTGTGCATTCAACTAACAGAGTTGAACCTTACTTTTGATTGAGCCGTTCTGAAACACTCTTTCTGTAGAAACTGCAATTGGACATGCTAAGCGCTAAGAGGCCTACATTGGGAAAAAGAATATCTTCAAATAAAAACTACACAGATGCATTCTGTGAAACTTATTTCTGATCTGTAAATTCAGTTAACAGAGATAAAACATATTTTTGATTGAGCAGTTATGAAACACTCTTTTTGTAGAAAATGCAAGTGGAGATTCGGAGCGCTAAGAGGGTAATAGTGGAAAAAGGAATGTCTTCAAATATAAACTACACAGAATCATTCGGTGAAACTTCCTTCTGATCTGTGCATTCAGCTAACAGAGTTAAAACATACTTTTGATTGAGCAGATCTGAACACCCTTTCTGTAGAAAATGCAACTGGACATTTGGAGCGCTAAGAGCGTAGTAGTGGAAAAAGCAATATATTCAAATATAAACTACACAGAAGCATTCTGTGAAACTTCTTTCTGATCTGAGCATTCAGCTAACAGAGTTAAACCATACTTTGGATTGAGCAGTTTTGAAACACTCTGTCTGTAGTAAATGCAACTGGACATTCGTAGCGCTAAGTGGGTAATAGTGGAAAAAAGAATATGTTCAAATATAAACTACACAGAAGCATTGTATGAAACTACTTTCTGTTCTGTGCATTCAACTAACAGAGTTGAACCTTACTTTTGATTGAGACGTTCTGAAACACTCTTTCTGTAGAAACTGCAATTGGACATTCTGAGCGCTAAGAGGCCTATATTGGGAAAAAGAATGTCTACAAATAAAAACTACACAGAAGAATTGTGTGAAACTTATTTCTGTTCTGTTTGTTCAACTAAAAGAATTGAACCTTAGTTTTGATTGAGCCGTTCTGAAACACTCTTTCTGTAGAAAATGCAAGTGGAGATTCGGAGCGCTAAGAGGGTAATAGTGGAAAAAGGAATGTCTCCAAATATAAACTACACAGAATCATTCTGTGAAACTTCTTTCTGATCTGTGCATTCAGCTAACAGAGTTGAACCATACTTTTATTTGAGCAGATCTGAACACTCTTTCTGTAGAAAATGCAACTGGACATTTGGAGCGCTAAGAGAGTAGTAGTGGAAAAAGGAATATATTCAAATATAAACTACACAGAAGCATTCTGTGAAACTTCTTTCTGATCTGAGCATTCAGCTAACAGATTTAAACCATACTTTTGATTGAGCAGTTTTGAAACACTCTGTCTGTAGAAAATGCAACTGGACATTCGTAGCGCTAAGTGGGTAATAGTGGAAAAAATATATGTTCAAATATAAACTACACAGAAACATTGTATGAAACTTCTTTCTGTTCTGTGCATTCAACTAACAGAGTTGAACCTTACTTTTGATTGAGCCTTTCTGAAACAATCTTTCTGTAGAAACTGCAATTGGACATTCTGAGCGCTAAGAGGCCTCTATTGGGAAAAATAATATCTTCAAATAAAAACTACACAGAAACATTGTGTGAAACTTATTTCTGATATGTTCATTAAGCTAACAGAGTTAAACCATACTTTTGATTGCGCAGTTCTGAACACTCTTTCTGTAGAAAATGCAAGTGGACATTCGGAGCGCTAAGAGGGTAATAGTGGAAAAAGGAATATATTCAAATATAAACTACACAGTAGCATTCTGTGAAAATTCTTTCTGTTCTGTGCATTCAACTAACAGAGTTGAACCTTACTTTTGATTGAGCCGTTCTGAAACACTCTTTCTGTAGAAACTGCAATTGGACATGCTAAGCGCTAAGAGGCCTACATTGGGAAAAAGAATATCTTCAAATAAAAACTACACAGATGCATTCTGTGAAACTTATTTCTGATCTGTAAATTCAGTTAACAGAGATAAAATATATTTTTGATTGAGCAGTTACGAAACACTCTTTTTGTAGAAAATGCAAGTGGAGATTCGGAGCGCTAAGAGGGTAATAGTGGAAAAAGGAATGTCTTCAAATATAAACTACACAGAATCATTCGGTGAAACTTCTTTCTGATCTGTGCATTCAGCTAACAGAGTTAAACCATACTTTTGTTTGGGCAGATCTGAACACAATTTCTGTAGAAAATGCAACTGGACATTTGGAGCGCTAAGAGCGTAGTAGTGGAAAAAGGAATATATTCAAATATAAACTACCCAGAAGCATTCTGTGAAACTTCTTTCTGATCTGAGCTTTCAGCTAACAGAGTTAAACCATACTTTGGATTGAGCAGTTTTGAAACACTCTGTCTGTAGGAAATGCAACTGGACATTCGTAGCGCTAAGTGGGTAATAGTCGAAAAAAGAATATGTTCAAATATAAACTACACAGATGCATTGTATGAAACTTCTTTCTGTTCTGTGCATTCAACTAACAGAGTTGAACCTTACTTTTGATTGAGCCATTCTGAAACACTCTTTCTGTAGAAACTGCAATTGGACATTCTGAGCGCTAAGAGGCCTATATTGGGAAAAAGAATGTCTACAAATAAAAACTACACAGAAGAATTGTGTGAAACTTCTTTCTGTTCTGTTTGTTCAACTAAAAGGGTTGAACCTTAGTTTTGATTGAGCCTTTCTGAAACACTCTTTCTGTAGAAAATGCAAGTGGAGATTCGGAGCGCTAAGAGGGTAATAGTGGAAAAAGGAATGTCTCCAAATATAAACTACACAGAATCATTCTGTGAAACTTCTTTCTGATCTGTGCATTCAGCTAACAGAGTTTAACCATACTTTTGATTGAGCAGATCTGAACACTCTTTCTGTAGAAAATGCAACTGGACATTTGGAGCGCTAAGAGAGTAGTAGTGGAAAAAGGAATATATTCACATATAAACTACACAGAAGCATTCTGTGAAACTTCTTTCTGATCTGAGCATTCAGCAAACAGAGTTAAACCATACTTTTGATTGAGCAGTTTTGAAACACTCTGTCTGTAGAAAATGCAACTGGACATTCGTAGCGCTAAGTGAGTTATAGTGGAAAAAAGAATATGTTCAAATATAAACTACACAGAAGCATTGTATGAAACTACTTTCTGTTCTGTGCATTCAACTAACAGAGTTGAAACTTACTTTTGATTGAGCCTTTCTGAAACACTCTTTCTGTAGAAACTGCAATTGGACATTCTGAGCGCTAAGAGTCCTATATTGGGAAAAATAATATCTTCAAATAAAAATTACACAGAAGCATTGTGTGAAACTTATTTCTGATATGTTCATTAAGCTAACAGAGTTAAACCATACTTTTGATTGCGCAGTTCTGAACACTCTTTCTGTAGAAAATGCAAGTGGACATTCGGAGCCCTAAGGGGGTAATAGTGGAAAAAGGAATATATTCAAATATAAACTACACAGTAGCATTCTGTGAAAATTCTTTCTGTTCTGTGCATTCAACTAACAGAGTTGAACCTTACTTTTGATTGAGCCGTTCTGAAACACTCTTTCTTTAGAAACTGCAATTGGACATGCTAAGCGCTAAGAGGCCTACATTGGGAAAAAGAATATCTTCAAATAAAAACTACACAGATGCATTCTGTGAAACTTATTTCTGATCTGTAAATTCAGTTAAAAGAGATAAAACATATTTTTGATTGAGCAGTTAGGAAACACTCTTTTTGTAGAAAATGCAAGTGGAGATTCGGAGCGCTAAGAGGGTAATAGTGGAAAAAGGAATGTCTTCAAATATAAACTACACAGAATCATTCGGTGAAACTTCTTTCTGATCTGTGCATTCAGCTAACAGAGTTAAACCATACTTTTGATTGCGCAGTTCTGAACACTCTTTCTGTAGAAAATGCAAGTGGACATTCGGAGCGCTAAGGGGGTAATCGTGGAAAAAGGAATATATTCAAATATAAACTACACAGTAGCATTCTGTGAAAATTCTTTCTGTTCTGTGCATTCAACTAACAGAGTTGAACCTTACTTTTGATTGAGCCGTTCTGAAACACTCTTTCTGTAGAAACTGCAATTGGACATGCTAAGCGCTAAGAGGCCTACATTGGGAAAAAGAATATCTTCAAATAAAAACTACACAGATGCATTCTGTGAAACTTATTTCTGATCTGTAAATTCAGTTAACAGAGATAAAACATATTTTTGATTGAGCAGTTATGAAACACTCTTTTTGTAGAAAATGCAAGTGGAGATTCGGAGCGCTAAGAGGGTAATAGTGGAAAAAGGAATGTCTTCAAATATAAACTACACAGAATCATTCGGTGAAACTTCCTTCTGATCTGTGCATTCAGCTAACAGAGTTAAACCATACTTTTGATTGAGCAGATCTGAACACTCTTTCTGTAGAAAATGCAACTGGACATTTGGAGCGCTAAGAGCGTAGTAGTGGAAAAAGCAATATATTCAAATATAAACTACACAGAAGCATTCTGTGAAACTTCTTTCTGATCTGAGCATTCAGCTAACAGAGTTAAACCATACTTTTGATTGAGCCGTTTTGAAACACTCTGTCTGTAGAAAATGCAACTGGACATTCGTAGCGCTAAGTGGGTTATAGTGGAAAAAAGAATATGTTCAAATATAAACTACACAGAAGCATTGTATGAAACTTCTTTCTGTTCTGTGCATTCAACTAACAGAGTTGAACCTTACTTTTGATTGAGCCGTTCTGAAACACTCTTTCTGTAGAAACTGCAATTGGACATTCTGAGGGCTAAGAGGCCTATATTGGGAAAAAGAACGTCTACA
This sequence comes from Symphalangus syndactylus, assembly GCF_028878055.3. NCBI lineage: Eukaryota > Metazoa > Chordata > Mammalia > Primates > Hylobatidae > Symphalangus > Symphalangus syndactylus. The sequence goes on along the minus strand of NC_072445.2, from coordinate 2,765,249 downwards.
AATAAAAACTACTCAGAAGAATTGTGTGAAACTTCTTCCTGTTCTGTTTGTTCAACTAAAAGAGTTGAACCTTAGTTTTGATTGAGCCGTTCTGAAACAATCTTTCTGTAGAAAATGCAAGTGGAGATTCGGAGCGCTAAGAGGGTAATAGTGGAAAAAGGAATGTCTCCAAATATAAACTACACAGAATCATTCTGTGAAACTTCTTTCTGATCTGTGCATTCAGCTAACAGAGTTAAACCATACTTTTGATTGAGCAGATCTGAACACTCTTTCTGTAGAAAATGCAACTGGACATTTGGAGCGCTAAGAGCGTAGTAGTGGAAAAAGGAATATATTCAAATATAAACTACACAGTAGCATTCTGTGAAAATTCTTTCTGTTCTGTGCATTCAACTAACAGAGTTGAACCTTACTTTTGATTGAGCCGTTCTGAAACACTCTTTCTGTAGAAACTGCAATTGGACATGCTAAGCGCTAAGAGGCCTACATTGGGAAAAAGAATATCTTCAAATAAAAACTACACAGATGCATTCTGTGAAACTTATTTCTGATCTGTAAATTCAGTTAACAGAGATAAAACATATTTTTGATTGAGCAGTTATGAAACACTCTTTTTGTAGAAAATGCAAGTGGAGATTCGGAGCGCTAAGAGGGTAATAGTGGAAAAAGGAATGTCTTCAAATATAAACTACACAGAATCATTCGGTGAAACTTCCTTCTGATCTGTGCATTCAGCTAACAGAGTTAAAACATACTTTTGATTGAGCAGATCTGAACACCCTTTCTGTAGAAAATGCAACTGGACATTTGGAGCGCTAAGAGCGTAGTAGTGGAAAAAGCAATATATTCAAATATAAACTACACAGAAGCATTCTGTGAAACTTCTTTCTGATCTGAGCATTCAGCTAACAGAGTTAAACCATACTTTGGATTGAGCAGTTTTGAAACACTCTGTCTGTAGTAAATGCAACTGGACATTCGTAGCGCTAAGTGGGTAATAGTGGAAAAAAGAATATGTTCAAATATAAACTACACAGAAGCATTGTATGAAACTACTTTCTGTTCTGTGCATTCAACTAACAGAGTTGAACCTTACTTTTGATTGAGACGTTCTGAAACACTCTTTCTGTAGAAACTGCAATTGGACATTCTGAGCGCTAAGAGGCCTATATTGGGAAAAAGAATGTCTACAAATAAAAACTACACAGAAGAATTGTGTGAAACTTATTTCTGTTCTGTTTGTTCAACTAAAAGAATTGAACCTTAGTTTTGATTGAGCCGTTCTGAAACACTCTTTCTGTAGAAAATGCAAGTGGAGATTCGGAGCGCTAAGAGGGTAATAGTGGAAAAAGGAATGTCTCCAAATATAAACTACACAGAATCATTCTGTGAAACTTCTTTCTGATCTGTGCATTCAGCTAACAGAGTTGAACCATACTTTTATTTGAGCAGATCTGAACACTCTTTCTGTAGAAAATGCAACTGGACATTTGGAGCGCTAAGAGAGTAGTAGTGGAAAAAGGAATATATTCAAATATAAACTACACAGAAGCATTCTGTGAAACTTCTTTCTGATCTGAGCATTCAGCTAACAGATTTAAACCATACTTTTGATTGAGCAGTTTTGAAACACTCTGTCTGTAGAAAATGCAACTGGACATTCGTAGCGCTAAGTGGGTAATAGTGGAAAAAATATATGTTCAAATATAAACTACACAGAAACATTGTATGAAACTTCTTTCTGTTCTGTGCATTCAACTAACAGAGTTGAACCTTACTTTTGATTGAGCCTTTCTGAAACAATCTTTCTGTAGAAACTGCAATTGGACATTCTGAGCGCTAAGAGGCCTCTATTGGGAAAAATAATATCTTCAAATAAAAACTACACAGAAACATTGTGTGAAACTTATTTCTGATATGTTCATTAAGCTAACAGAGTTAAACCATACTTTTGATTGCGCAGTTCTGAACACTCTTTCTGTAGAAAATGCAAGTGGACATTCGGAGCGCTAAGAGGGTAATAGTGGAAAAAGGAATATATTCAAATATAAACTACACAGTAGCATTCTGTGAAAATTCTTTCTGTTCTGTGCATTCAACTAACAGAGTTGAACCTTACTTTTGATTGAGCCGTTCTGAAACACTCTTTCTGTAGAAACTGCAATTGGACATGCTAAGCGCTAAGAGGCCTACATTGGGAAAAAGAATATCTTCAAATAAAAACTACACAGATGCATTCTGTGAAACTTATTTCTGATCTGTAAATTCAGTTAACAGAGATAAAATATATTTTTGATTGAGCAGTTACGAAACACTCTTTTTGTAGAAAATGCAAGTGGAGATTCGGAGCGCTAAGAGGGTAATAGTGGAAAAAGGAATGTCTTCAAATATAAACTACACAGAATCATTCGGTGAAACTTCTTTCTGATCTGTGCATTCAGCTAACAGAGTTAAACCATACTTTTGTTTGGGCAGATCTGAACACAATTTCTGTAGAAAATGCAACTGGACATTTGGAGCGCTAAGAGCGTAGTAGTGGAAAAAGGAATATATTCAAATATAAACTACCCAGAAGCATTCTGTGAAACTTCTTTCTGATCTGAGCTTTCAGCTAACAGAGTTAAACCATACTTTGGATTGAGCAGTTTTGAAACACTCTGTCTGTAGGAAATGCAACTGGACATTCGTAGCGCTAAGTGGGTAATAGTCGAAAAAAGAATATGTTCAAATATAAACTACACAGATGCATTGTATGAAACTTCTTTCTGTTCTGTGCATTCAACTAACAGAGTTGAACCTTACTTTTGATTGAGCCATTCTGAAACACTCTTTCTGTAGAAACTGCAATTGGACATTCTGAGCGCTAAGAGGCCTATATTGGGAAAAAGAATGTCTACAAATAAAAACTACACAGAAGAATTGTGTGAAACTTCTTTCTGTTCTGTTTGTTCAACTAAAAGGGTTGAACCTTAGTTTTGATTGAGCCTTTCTGAAACACTCTTTCTGTAGAAAATGCAAGTGGAGATTCGGAGCGCTAAGAGGGTAATAGTGGAAAAAGGAATGTCTCCAAATATAAACTACACAGAATCATTCTGTGAAACTTCTTTCTGATCTGTGCATTCAGCTAACAGAGTTTAACCATACTTTTGATTGAGCAGATCTGAACACTCTTTCTGTAGAAAATGCAACTGGACATTTGGAGCGCTAAGAGAGTAGTAGTGGAAAAAGGAATATATTCACATATAAACTACACAGAAGCATTCTGTGAAACTTCTTTCTGATCTGAGCATTCAGCAAACAGAGTTAAACCATACTTTTGATTGAGCAGTTTTGAAACACTCTGTCTGTAGAAAATGCAACTGGACATTCGTAGCGCTAAGTGAGTTATAGTGGAAAAAAGAATATGTTCAAATATAAACTACACAGAAGCATTGTATGAAACTACTTTCTGTTCTGTGCATTCAACTAACAGAGTTGAAACTTACTTTTGATTGAGCCTTTCTGAAACACTCTTTCTGTAGAAACTGCAATTGGACATTCTGAGCGCTAAGAGTCCTATATTGGGAAAAATAATATCTTCAAATAAAAATTACACAGAAGCATTGTGTGAAACTTATTTCTGATATGTTCATTAAGCTAACAGAGTTAAACCATACTTTTGATTGCGCAGTTCTGAACACTCTTTCTGTAGAAAATGCAAGTGGACATTCGGAGCCCTAAGGGGGTAATAGTGGAAAAAGGAATATATTCAAATATAAACTACACAGTAGCATTCTGTGAAAATTCTTTCTGTTCTGTGCATTCAACTAACAGAGTTGAACCTTACTTTTGATTGAGCCGTTCTGAAACACTCTTTCTTTAGAAACTGCAATTGGACATGCTAAGCGCTAAGAGGCCTACATTGGGAAAAAGAATATCTTCAAATAAAAACTACACAGATGCATTCTGTGAAACTTATTTCTGATCTGTAAATTCAGTTAAAAGAGATAAAACATATTTTTGATTGAGCAGTTAGGAAACACTCTTTTTGTAGAAAATGCAAGTGGAGATTCGGAGCGCTAAGAGGGTAATAGTGGAAAAAGGAATGTCTTCAAATATAAACTACACAGAATCATTCGGTGAAACTTCTTTCTGATCTGTGCATTCAGCTAACAGAGTTAAACCATACTTTTGATTGCGCAGTTCTGAACACTCTTTCTGTAGAAAATGCAAGTGGACATTCGGAGCGCTAAGGGGGTAATCGTGGAAAAAGGAATATATTCAAATATAAACTACACAGTAGCATTCTGTGAAAATTCTTTCTGTTCTGTGCATTCAACTAACAGAGTTGAACCTTACTTTTGATTGAGCCGTTCTGAAACACTCTTTCTGTAGAAACTGCAATTGGACATGCTAAGCGCTAAGAGGCCTACATTGGGAAAAAGAATATCTTCAAATAAAAACTACACAGATGCATTCTGTGAAACTTATTTCTGATCTGTAAATTCAGTTAACAGAGATAAAACATATTTTTGATTGAGCAGTTATGAAACACTCTTTTTGTAGAAAATGCAAGTGGAGATTCGGAGCGCTAAGAGGGTAATAGTGGAAAAAGGAATGTCTTCAAATATAAACTACACAGAATCATTCGGTGAAACTTCCTTCTGATCTGTGCATTCAGCTAACAGAGTTAAACCATACTTTTGATTGAGCAGATCTGAACACTCTTTCTGTAGAAAATGCAACTGGACATTTGGAGCGCTAAGAGCGTAGTAGTGGAAAAAGCAATATATTCAAATATAAACTACACAGAAGCATTCTGTGAAACTTCTTTCTGATCTGAGCATTCAGCTAACAGAGTTAAACCATACTTTGGATTGAGCAGTTTTGAAACACTCTGTCTGTAGAAAATGCAACTGGACATTCGTAGCGCTAAGTGGGTAATAGTGGAAAAAAGAATATGTTCAAATATAAACTACACAGAAGCATTGTATGAAACTTCTTTCTGTTCTGTGCATTCAACTAACAGAGTTGAACCTTACTTTTGATTGAGACGTTCTGAAACACTCTTTCTGTAGAAACTGCAATTGGACATTCTGAGCGCTAAGAGGCCTATATTGGGAAAAAGAATGTCTACAAATAAAAACTACACAGAAGAATTGTGTGAAACTTATTTCTGTTCTGTTTGTTCAACTAAAAGAGTTGAACCTTAGTTTTGATTGAGCCGTTCTGAAACACTCTTTCTGTAGAAAATGCAAGTGGAGATTCGGAGCGCTAAGAGGGTAATAGTGGAAAAAGGAATGTCTCCAAATATAAACTACACAGAATCATTCTGTGAAACTTCTTTCTGATCTGTGCATTCAGCTAACAGAGTTGAACCATACTTTTATTTGAGCAGATCTGAACACTCTTTCTGTAGAAAATGCAACTGGACATTTGGAGCGCTAAGAGAGTAGTAGTGGAAAAAGGAATATATTCAAATATAAACTACACAGAAGCATTCTGTGAAACTTCTTTCTGATCTGAGCATTCAGCTAACAGATTTAAACCATACTTTTGATTGAGCAGTTTTGAAACACTCTGTCTGTAGAAAATGCAACTGGACATTCGTAGCGCTAAGTGGGTAATAGTGGAAAAAAGTATATGTTCAAATATAAACTACACAGAAACATTGTATGAAACTTCTTTCTGTTCTGTGCATTCAACTAACAGAGTTGAACCTTACTTTTGATTGAGCCTTTCTGAAACACTCTTTCTGTAGAAACTGCAATTGGACATTCTGAGCGCTAAGAGGCCTCTATTGGGAAAAATAATATCTTCAAATAAAAACTACACAGAAACATTGTGTGAAACTTATTTCTGATATGTTCATTAAGCTAACAGAGTTAAACCATACTTTTGATTGCGCAGTTCTGAACACTCTTTCTGTAGAAAATGCAAGTGGACATTCGGAGCGCTAAGAGGGTAATAGTGGAAAAAGGAATATATTCAAATATAAACTACACAGTAGCATTCTGTGAAAATTCTTTCTGTTCTGTGCATTCAACTAACAGAGTTGAACCTTACTTTTGATTGAGCCGTTCTGAAACACTCTTTCTGTAGAAACTGCAATTGGACATGCTAAGCGCTAAGAGGCCTACATTGGGAAAAAGAATATCTTCAAATAAAAACTACACAGATGCATTCTGTGAAACGTATTTCCGATCTGTAAATTCAGTTAACAGAGATAAAATATATTTTTGATTGAGCAGTTACGAAACACTCTTTTTGTAGAAAATGCAAGTGGAGATTCGGAGCGCTAAGAGGGTAATAGTGGAAAAAGGAATGTCTTCAAATATAAACTACACAGAATCATTCGGTGAAACTTCTTTCTGATCTGTGCATTCAGCTAACAGAGTTAAACCATACTTTTGTTTGGGCAGATCTGAACACAATTTCTGTAGAAAATGCAACTGGACATTTGGAGCGCTAAGAGCGTAGTAGTGGAAAAAGGAATATATTCAAATATAAACTACACAGAAGCATTCTGTGAAACTTCTTTCTGATCTGAGCATTCAGCTAACAGAGTTAAACCATACTTTGGATTGAGCAGTTTTGAAACACTCTGTCTGTAGGAAATGCAACTGGACATTCGTAGCGCTAAGTGGGTAATAGTCGAAAAAAGAATATGTTCAAATATAAACTACACAGATGCATTGTATGAAACTTCTTTCTGTTCTGTGCATTCAACTAACAGAGTTGAACCTTACTTTTGATTGAGCCATTCTGAAACACTCTTTCTGTAGAAACTGCAATTGGACATTCTGAGGGCTAAGAGGCCTATATTGGGAAAAAGAATGTCTACAAATAAAAACTACACAGAAGAATTGTGTGAAACTTCTTTCTGTTCTGTTTGTTCAACTAAAAGGGTTGAACCTTAGTTTTGATTGAGCCTTTCTGAAACACTCTTTCTGTAGAAAATGCAAGTGGAGATTCGGAGCGCTAAGAGGGTAATAGTGGAAAAAGGAATGTCTCCAAATATAAACTACACAGAATCATTCTGTGAAACTACTTTCTGATCTGTGCATTCAGCTAACAGAGTTTAACCATACTTTTGATTGAGCAGATCTGAACACTCTTTCTGTAGAAAATGCAACTGGACATTTGGAGCGCTAAGAGAGTAGTAGTGGAAAAAGTAATATATTCACATATAAACTACACAGAAGCATTCTGTGAAACTTCTTTCTGATCTGAGCATTCAGCAAACAGAGTTAAACCATACTTTTGATTGAGCAGTTTTGAAACACTCTGTCTGTAGAAAATGCAACTGGACATTCGTAGCGCTAAGTGAGTAATAGTGGAAAAAAGAATATGTTCAAATATAAACTACACAGAAGCATTGTATGAAACTTCTTTCTTTTCTGTGCATTCAACTAACAGAGTTGAACCTTACTATTGATTGAGCCTTTCTGAAACACTCTTTCTGTAGAAACTGCAATTGGACATTCTGAGCGCTAAGAGGCCTATATTGGGAAAAATAATAACTTCAAATAAAAACTACACAGAAGCATTGTGTGAAACTTATTTCTGATATGTTCATTAAGCTAACAGAGTTAAACCATACTTTTGATTGCGCAGTTCTGAACACTCTTTCTGTAGAAAATGCAAGTGGACATTCGGAGCGCTAAGAGGGTAATAGTGGAAAAAGGAATATATTCAAATATAAACTACACAGTAGCATTCTGTGAAAATTCTTTCTGTTCTGTGCATTCAACTAACAGAGTTGAACCTTACTTTTGATTGAGCCGTTCTGAAACACTCTTTCTGTAGAAACTGCAATTGGACATGCTAAGCGCTAAGAGGCCTACATTGGGAAAAAGAATATCTTCAAATAAAAACTACACAGATGCATTCTGTGAAACTTATTTCTGATCTGTAAATTCAGTTAACAGAGATAAAACATATTTTTGATTGAGCAGTTATGAAACACTCTTTTTGTAGAAAATGCAATTGGAGATACGGAGCGCTAAGAGGGTAATAGTGGAAAAAGGAATGTCTTCAAATATAAACTACACAGAATCATTCGGTGAAACTTCTTTCTGATCTGTGCATTCAGCTAACAGAGTTAAACCATACTTTTGATTGAGCAGATCTGAACACTCTTTCTGTAGAAAAGGCAACTGGACATTTGGAGCGCTAAGAGCGTCGTAGTGGAAAAAGGAATATATTCAAATATAAACTACACAGAAGCATTCTGTGAAACTTCTTTCTGATCTGAGCATTCAGCTAACATAGGTAAACCATACTTTGGATTGAGCAGTTTTGAAACACTCTGTCTGTAGAAAATGCAACTGGACATTCGTAGCGCTAAGTGGGTAATAGTGGAAAAAAGAATATGTTCAAATATAAACTACACAGAAGCATTGTATGAAACTTCTTTCTGTTCTGTGCATTCAACTAACAGAGTTGAACCTTACTTTTGATTGAGCCGTTCTGAAACACTCTTTCTGTAGAAACTGCAATTGGACATTCTGAGCGCTAAGAGGCCTATATTGGGAAAAAGAATGTCTACAAATAAAAACTACACAGAACAATTGTGTGAAACTTATTTTTGTTCTGTTTGTTAAACTAAAAGAGTTGAACCTTAGTTTTGATTGAGCCGTTCTGAAACACTCTTTCTGTAGAAAATGCAAGTGGAAATTCGGAGCGCTAAGAGGGTAATAGTGGAAAAAGGAATGTCTCCAAATATAAACTACACAGAATCATTCTGTGAAACTTCTTTCTGATCTGTGCATTCAGCTAACAGAGTTAAACCATACTTTTGATTGAGCAGATCTGAACACTCTTTCTGTAGAAAATGCAACTGGACATTTTGAGCGCTAAGAGAGTAGTAGTGGAAAAAGGAATATATACAAATATAAACTACACAGAAGCATTCTGTGAAACTTCTTTCTGATCTGAGCATTCAGCTAACAGAGTTAAACCATACTTTTGATTGAGCAGTTTTGAAACACTCTGTCTGTAGAAAATGCAACTGGACATTCGTAGCGCTAAGTGGGTAATAGTGGAAAAAAGTATATGATCAAATATAAACTACACAGAAGCATTGTATGAAACTTCTTTCTGTTCTGTGCATTCAACTAACAGAGTTCAACCTTACTTTTGATTGAGCCTTTCTGAAACACTCTTTCTGTAGAAACTGCAATTGGACATTCTGAGCGCTAAGAGGCCTCTATTGGGAAAAATAATATCTTCAAATAAAAACTACACAGAAACATTGTGTGAAACTTATTTCTGATATGTTCATTAAGCTAACAGAGTTAAACCATACTTTTGATTGCGCAGTTCTGAACACTCTTTCTGTAGAAAATGCAAGTGGACATTCGGAGCGCTAAGAGGGTAATAGTGGAAAAAGGAATATATTCAAATATAAACTACACAGTAGCATTCTGTGAAAATTCTTTCTGTTCTGTGCATTCAACTAACAGAGTTGAACCTTACTTTTGATTGAGCCGTTCTGAAACACTCTTTCTGTAGAAACTGCAATTGGACATGCTAAGCGCTAAGAGGCCTACATTGGGAAAAAGAATATCTTCAAATAAAAACTACACAGATGCATTCTGTGAAACTTATTTCTGATCTGTAAATTCAGTTAACAGAGATAAAATATATTTTTGATTGAGCAGTTACGAAACACACTTTTTGTAGAAAATGCAAGTGGAGATTCGGAGCACTAAGAGGGTAATAGTGGAAAAAGGAATGTCTTCAAATATAAACTACACAGAATCATTCGGTGAAACTTCTTTCTGATCTGTGCATTCAGCTAACAGAGTTAAACCATACTTTTGATTGAGCAGATCTGAACACTCTTTCTGTAGAAAAGGCAACTGGACATTTGGAGCGCTAAGAGCGTCGTAGTGGAAAAAGGAATATATTCAAATATAAACTACACAGAAGCATTCTGTGAAACTTCTTTCTGATCTGAGCATTCAGCTAACAGAGTTAAACCATACTTTGGATTGAGCAGTTTTGAAACACTCTGTCTGTAGAAAATGCAACTGGACATTCGTAGCGCTAAGTGGGTAATAGTGGAAAAAAGAATATGTTCAAATATAAACTACACAGAAGCATTGTATGAAACTTCTTTCTGTTCTGTGCATTCAACTAACAGAGTTGAACCTTACTTTTGATTGAGCCGTTCTGAAACACTCTTTCTGTAGAAACTGCAATTGGACATTCTGAGCGCTAAGAGGCCTATATTGGGAAAAAGAATGTCTACAAATAAAAACTACACAGAAGAATTGTGTGAAACTTATTTTTGTTCTGTTTGTTAAACTAAAAGTGTTGAACCTTAGTTTTGATTGAGCCGTTCTGAAACACTCTTTCTGTAGAAAATGCAAGTGGAGATTCGGAGCGCTAAGAGGGTAATAGTGGAAAAAGGAATGTCTCCAAATATAAACTACACAGAATCATTCTGTGAAACTTCTTTCTGATCTGTGCATTCAGCTAACAGAGTTAAACCATACTTTTGATTGAGCAGATCTGAACACTCTTTCTGTAGAAAATGCAACTGGACATTTTGAGCGCTAAGAGAGTAGTAGTGGAAAAAGGAATATATACAAATATAAACTACACAAAAGCATTCTGTGAAACTTCTTTCTGATCTGAGCATTCAGCTAACAGATTTAAACCATACTTTTGATTGAGCAGTTTTGAAACACTCTGTCTGTAGAAAATGCAACTGGACATTCGTAGCGCTAAGTGGGTAATAGTGGAAAAAAGAATATGTTCAAATATAAACTACACAGAAGCATTGTATGAAACTTCTTTCTGTTCTGTGCATTCAACTAACAGAGTTGAACCTTACTTTTGATTGAGCCGTTCTGAAACACTCTTTCTGTAGAAACTGCAATTGGACATTCTGAGCGCTAAGAGGCCTATATTGGGAAAAAGAATGTCTACAAATAAAAACTACACAGAAGAATTGTGTGAAACTTCTTTCTGTTCTGTTTGTTCAACTAAAAGTGTTGAACCTTAGTTTTGATTGAGCCGTTCTGAAACACTCTTTCTGTAGAAAATGCAAGTGGAGATTCAGAGCGCTAAGAGGGTAATAGTGGAAAAAGGAATGTCTCCACATATAAATTACACGGAATCATTCTGTGAAACTTCTTTCTGATCTGTGCATTCAGCTAACAGAGTTAAACCATACTTTTGATTGAGCAGATCTGAACACTCTTTCTGTAGAAAATGCAACTGGACATTTGGAGCGCTAAGAGAGTAGTAGTGGAAAAAAGAATATATTCAAATATAAACTACACAGAAGCATTCTGTGAAACTTCTTTCTGATCTGAGCATTCAGCTAACAGAGTTAAACCATACTTTTGATTGAGCAGTTTTGAAACACTCTGTCTGTAGAAATTGCAACTGGACATTCGTAGCGCTAAGTGGGTAATAGTGGAAAACAGAATATGTTCAAATATAAACTACACAGAAGCATTGTATGAAACTTCTTTCTGTTTTGTGCATTCAACTAACAGAGTTGAACCTTACTTTTGATTGAGCCTTTCTGAAACACTCTTTCTGTAGAAACTGCAATTGGACATTCTGAGCGCTAAGAGGCCTATATTGGGAAAATTAATATCTTCAAATAAAAACTACACAGAAGCATTCTGTGAAACTTATTTCTGATATGTTCATTAAGCTAACAGAGTTAAACCATACTTTTGATTGCGCAGTTCTGAACACTCTTTCTGTAGAAAATGCAAGTGGACATTCGGAGCGCTAAGAGGGTAATAGTGGAAAAAGGAATATATTCAAATATAAACTACACAGTAGCATTCTGTGAAAATTCTTTCTGTTCTGTGCATTCAACTAACAGAGTTGAACCTTACTTTTGATTGAGCCGTTCTGAAACACTCTTTCTGTAGAAACTGCAATTGGACATGCTAAGGGCTAAGAGGCCTACATTGGGAAAAAGAATATCTTCAAATAAAAACTACACAGATGCATTCTGTGAAACTTATTTCTGATCTGTATATTCAGAAAACAGAGATAAAACATATTTTTGATTGAGCAGTTATGAAACACTCTTTTTGTAGAAAATGCAAGTGGAGATTCGGAGCGCTTAGAGGGTAATAGTGGAAAAAGGAATGTCTTCAAATATAAACTACACAGAATCATTCGGTGAAACTTCTTTCTGATCTGTGCATTCAGCTAACAGAGTTAAACCATACTTTTGATTGAGCAGATCTGAACACTCTTTCTGTAGAAAATGCAACTGGACATTTGGAGCGCTAAGAGCGTAGTAGTGGAAAAAGCAATATATTCAAATATAAACTACACAGAAGCATTCTGTGAAACTTCTTTCTGATCTGAGCATTCAGCTAACAGAGTTAAACCATACTTTTGATTGAGCAGTTTTGAAACACTCTGTCTGTAGAAAATGCAACTGGACATTCGTAGCGCTAAGTGGGTAATAGTGGAAAAAAGAATAAGTTCAAATATAAACTACACAGAAGCATTGTATGAAACTTCTTTCTGTTCTGTGCATTCAACTAACAGAGTTGAACCTTACTTTGATTGAGCCGTTCTGAAACACTCTTTCTGTAGAAACTGCAATTGGACATTCTGAGCGCTAAGAGGCCTATATTGGGAAAAAGAATGTCTACAAATAAAAACTACACAGGAGAATTTTGTGAAACTTCTTTCTGTTCTGTTTGTTCAACTAAAAGAGTTGAACCTTAGTTTTGATTGTGCCGTTCTGAAACACTCTTTCTGTAGAAAATGCAAGTGGAGATTCGGAGCGCTAAGGGGGTAATAGTGGAAAAAGGAATGTCTCCAAATATAAACTACACAGAATCATTCTGTGAAACTTCTTTCTGATCTGTGCATTCAGCTAACAGGGTTAAACCATACTTTTGATTGAGCAGATCTGAACACTCTTTCTGTAGAAAATGCAACTGCAAATTTGGAGCGCTAAGAGATTAGTAGTGGAAAAAGGAATATATTCAAATATAAACTACACAGAAGCATTCTGTGAAACTTCTTTCTGATCTGAGCATTCAGCTAACAGAGTTAAACCATACTTTTGATTGAGCAGTTTTGAAACACTCTGTCTGTAGAAAATGCAACTGGACATTCGTAGCACTTAGTGGGTAATAGTGGAACAAAGAATATGTTCAAATATAAACTACACAGAAGCATTGTATGAAACTACTTTCTGTTCTGTGCATTCAACTAACAGAGTTGAACCTTACTTTTGATTGAGCCGTTCTGAAACACTCTTTCTGTAGAAACTGCAATTGGACATTCTGAGCGCTAAGAGGCCTATATTGGGAAAAAGAATATCTTCAAATAAAAACTACACAGATGCATTCTGTGAAACTTATTTCTGATCTGTAAATTCAGTTAACAGAGATAAAACATATTTTTGATTGAGCAGTTATGAAACACTCTTTTTGTAGAAAATGCAAGTGGAGATTCGGAGCGCTAAGAGGGTAATAGTGGAAAAAGCAATGTCTTCAAATATAAACTACACAGAATCATTCGGTGAAACTTCTTTCTGATCTGTGCATTCAGCTAACAGAGTTAAACCATACTTTTGATTGAGCAGATCTGAACACTCTTTCTGTAGAAAATGCAACTGGACATTTGGAGCGCTAAGAGCGTAGTAGAGGAAAAAGTAATATATTCAAATATAAACTACACAGAAGCATTCTTTGAAACTTCTTTCTGATCTGAGCATGCAGCTAACAGAGTTAAACCATACTTTTGATTGAGCAGTTTTGAAACACTCTGTCTGTAGAAAATGCAACTGGACATTCGTAGCGCTAAGTGGGTAATAGTGGAAAAAAGAATATGTTCAAATATAAACTACACAGAAGCATTGTATGAAACTTCTGTTCTGTGCATTCAACTAACAGAGTTGAACCTTACTTTTGATTGAGCCTTTCTGAAACACTCTTTCTGTAGAAACTGCAATTGGACATTGTGAGCGCTAAGAGGCCTATATTGGGAAAAATAATGTCTTCAAATAAAAACTACACAGAAGCATTGTGTGAAACTTATTTCTGATATGTTCATTAAGCTAACAGAGTTAAACCATACTTTTGATTGCGCAGTTCTGAACACTCTTTCTGTAGAAAATGCAAGTGGACATTCGGAGCGCTAAGAGGGTAATAGTGGAAAAAGGAATATATTCAAATATAAACTACACAGTAGCATTCTGTGAAAATTCTTTCTGTTCTGTGCATTCAACTAACAGAGTTGAACCTTACTTTTGATTGAGCCGTTCTGAAACACTCTTTCTGTAGAAACTGCAATTGGACATTCTGAGCGCTAAGAGGCCTATATTGGGAAAAAGAATGTCTACAAATAAAAACTATACAGAAGAATTGTGTGAAACTTCTTTCTGTTCTGTTTGTTCAACTAAAAGAGTTGAACCTTATTTTTGATTGAGCCGTTCTGAAACACTCTTTCTGAAGAAAATGCAAGTGGAGATTCGGAGCGCTAAGAGGGTAATAGTGGAAAAAAGAATGTCTCCAAATATAAACTACACAGAATCATTCTGTGAAACTTCTTTCTGATCTGTGCATTAAGCTAACAGAGTTAAACCATACTTTTGATTGAGCAGATCTGAACACTCTTTCTGTAGAAAATGCAACTGGACATTTGGAGCGCTAAGAGCCTAGTAGTGGAAAAAGGAATATATTCAAATATAAACTACACAGAAGCATTCTGTGAAACTTTTTTCTGATCTGAGCATTCAGCTAACAGAGTTAAACCATACTTTTGATTGAGCAGTTTTGAAACACTCTGTCTGTAGAAAATGCAACTGGATATTCGTAGCGCTAAGTGGGTATTAGTGGAAAAAACAAAATGTTCAAATATAAACTACACAGAAGCATTGTATGAAACTTCTTTCTGTTCTGTGCATTCAACTAACAGAGTTGAACCTTACTTTTGATTGAGCCGTTCTGAAACACTCTTTCTGTAGAAACTGCAATTGGACATTCTGAGCGCTAAGAGGCCTATATTGGGAAAAAGAATGTCTAAAAATAAAAACTACACAGAAGAATTGTGTGAAACTTCTTTCTGTTCTGTTTGTTCAACTAAAAGAGTTGAACCTTAGTTTTGATTGAGCCGTTCTGAAACACTCTTTCTGTAGAAAATGCAAGTGGAGATTCGGAGCGCTAAGAGGGTAATAGTGGAAAAAGGAATGTCTCCAAATATAAACTACACAGAATCATTCTGTGAAACTTCTTTCTGATCTGTACATTCAGCTAACAGAGTTAAACCATACTTTTGATTGAGCAGATCTGAACACTCTTTCTGTAGAAAATGCAACTGGACATTTGGAGCGCTAAGAGAGTAGTAGTGGAAAAAGGAATATATTCAAATATAAACTACACAGAAGCATTCTGTGAAACTTCATTCTGATCTGAGCATTCAGCTAACAGAGTTAAACCATACTTTTGATTGAGCAGTTTTGAAACACTCTGTCTGTAGAAAATGCAACTGGACATTCGTAGCGCTAAGTGGGTAATAGTGGAAAAAAGAATATGTTCAAATATAAACTACACAGAAGCATTGTATGAAACTTCTTTCTGTTCTGTGCATTCAACTAACAGAGTTGAACCTTACTTTTGATTGAGCCTTTCTGAAACACTCTTTCTGTAGAAACTGCAATTGGACATTCTGAGCGCTAAGAGGCCTCTATTGGGAAAAATAATATCTTCAAATAAAAACTACCTAGAAGCATTGTGTGAAACTTATTTCTGATATGTTCATTAAGCTAACAGAGTTAAACCATACTTTTGATTGCGCAGTTCTGAACACTCTTTCTGTAGAAAATGCAAGTGGACATTCGGAGCGCTAAGAGGGTAATAGTGGAAAAAGGAATATATTCAAATATAAACTACACAGTAGCATTCTGTGAAAATTCTTTCTGTTCTGTGCATTCAACTAACAGAGTTGAACCTTACTTTTGATTGAGCCGTTCTGAAACACTCTTTCTGTAGAAACTGCAATTGGACATGCTAAGCGCTAAGAGGCCTACATTGGGAAAAAGAATATCTTCAAATAAAAACTACACAGATGCATTCTGTGAAACTTATTTCTGATCTGTATATTCAGTTAACAGAGATAAAACATATTTTTGATTGAGCAGTTATGAAACACTCTTTTTGTAGAAAATGCAAGTGGAGATTCGGAGCGCTAAGAGGGTAATAGTGGAAAAAGGAATGTCTTCAAATATAAACTACACAGAATCATTCGGTGAAACTTCTTTCTGATCTGTGCATTCAGCTAACAGAGTTAAACCATACTTTTGATTGAGCAGATCTGAACACTCTTTCTGTAGAAAATGCAACTGGACATTTGGAGCGCTAAGAGCATACTAGTGGAAAAAGGAATATATTCAAATATAAACTAAACAGAAGCATTCTGTGAAACTTCTTTCTGATCTGAGCATTCAGCTAACAGAGTTAAACCATACTTTTGATTGAGCAGTTTTGAAACACTCTGTCTGTAGAAAATGCAACTGGACATTCGTAGCGCTAAGTGGGTAATAGTGGAAAAAAGAATATGTTCAAATATAAACTACACAGTAGCATTCTGTGAAAATTCTTTCTGTTCTGTGCATTCAACTAACAGAGTTGAACCTTACTTTTTTTTTTTTTTTTTTTTTTTTTTTTTTTTTTTTTTGAGCCGTTCTGAAACACTCTTTCTGTAGAAACTGCAATTGGACATGCTAAGCGCTAAGAGGCCTATATTGGGAAAAACAATATCTTCAAATAAAAACTACACAGATGCATTCTGTGAAACTTATTTCTGATCTGTAAATTCAGTTAACAGAGATAAAACATATTTTTGACTGAGCAGTTATGAAACACTGTTTTTGTAGAAAATGCAAGTGGAGATTCGGAGCGCTAAGAGGGTAATAGTGGAAAAAGGAATGTCTTCAAATATAAACTACACAGAATCATTCGGTGAAACTTCTTTCTGATCTGTGCATTCAGCTAACAGAGTTAAACCATACTTTTGATTGAGCAGATCTGAACACTCTTTCTGTAGAAAATGCAACTGGACATTTGGAGCGCTAAGAGCCTAGTAGTGGAAAAAGAAATATATTCAAATATAAACTACACAGAAGCATTCTGTGAAACTTCTTTCTGATCTGAGCATTCAGCTAACAGAGTTAAACCATACTTTTGATTGAGCAGTTTTGAAACACTCTGTCTGTAGAAAATGCAACTGGACATTCGTAGCGCTAAGTGGGTAATAGTGGAAAAAAGAATATGTTCAAATATAAACTACACAGAAGCATTGTATGAAACTTCTTTCTGTTCTGAGCATTCAACTAACAGAGTTGAACCTTACTTTTGGTTGAGCCTTTCTGAAACACTCTTTCTGTAGAAACTGCAATTGGACATTCTGAGCGCTAAGAGGCCTATATTGGGAAAAATAATATCTTCAAAGAAAAACTACACAGAAGCATTGTGTGAAACTTATTTCTGATATGTTCATTAAGCTAACAGAGTTAAACCATACTTTTGATGGCGCAGTTCTGAACACTCTTTCTGTAGAAAATGCAAGTGGACATTCGGAGCGCTGAGAGGGTAATAGTGGAAAAAGGAATATATTCAAATATAAACTACACAGTAGCATTCTGTGAAAATTCTTTCTGTTCTGTGCATTCAACTAACAGAGTTGAACCTTACTTTTGATTGAGCCGTTCTGAAACACTCTTTCTGTAGAAACTGCAATTGGACATGCTAAGCGCTAAGAGGCCTATATTGGGAAAAAGAATATCTTCAAATAAAAACTACACAGATGCATTCTGTGAAACTTATTTCTGATCTGTAAATTCAGTTAACAGAGATAAAACATATTTTTGATTGAGCAGTTATGAAACACTCTTTCTGTAGAAAATGCAAGTGGAGTTTCGGAGCGCTAAGAGGGTAATTGTGGAAAAAGGAATGTCTCCAAATATAAACTACACAGAATCATTTTGTGAAACTTCTTTCTTATCTGTGCATTCAGCTAACAGAGTTAAACCATACTTTTGATTGAGCAGATCTGAACACTCTTTCTGTAGAAAATGCAACTGGACATTTGGAGCCCTAAGAGAGTAGTAGTGGAAAAAGGAATATATTCAAATATAAACTACACAGAAGCATTCTGTGAAACTTCTTTCTGATCTGAGCATTCAGCTAACAGAGTTAAACCATACTTTTGATTGAGCAGTTTTGAAACACTCTGTCTGTAGAAAATGCAACTGGACATTCGTAGCGCTAAGTGGGTAATAGTGGAAAAAAGAATATGTTCAAATATAAACTACACAGAAGCATTGTATGAAACTTCTTTCTGTTCTGTGCATTTAACTAACAGAGTTGAACCTTACTTTTGATTGAGCCTTTCTGAAACACTCTTTCTGTAGAAACTGCAATTGGACATTCTGAGCGCTAAGAGGCCTCTATTGGGAAAAATAATATCTTCAAATAAAAACTACACAGAAGCATTGTGTGAAACTTATTTCTGATATGTTCATTAAGCTAACAGAGTTAAACCATACTTTTGATTGCGCAGTTCTGAACACTCTTTCTGTAGAAAATGCAAGTGGACATTCGGAGCGCTAAGAGGGTAATAGTGGAAAAAGGAATATATTCAAATATAAACTACACAGTAGCATTCTGTGAAAATTCTTTCTGTTCTGTGCATTCAACTAACAGAGTTGAACCTTACTTTTGATTGAGCCGTTCTGAAACACTCTTTCTGTAGAAACTGCAATTGGACATGCTAAGCGCTAAGAGGCCTATATTGGGACAAACAATATCTTCAAATAAAAACTACACAGATGCATTCTGTGAAACTTATTTCTGATCTGTAAATTCAGTTAACAGAGATAAAACATATTTTTGACTGAGCAGTTATGAAACACTGTTTTTGTAGAAAATGCAAGTGGAGATTCGGAGCGCTAAGAGGGTAATAGTGGAAAAAGGAATGTCTTCAAATATAAACTACACAGAATCATTCGGTGAAACTTCTTTCTGATCTGTGCATTCAGCTAAGAGAGTTAAACCATACTTTTGATTGAGCAGATCTGAACACTCTTTCTGTAGAAAATGCAACTGGACATTTGGAGCGCTAAGAGCGTAGTAGAGGAAAAAGTAATATATTCAAATATAAACTACACAGAAGCATTCTTTGAAACTTCTTTCTGATCTGAGCATGCAGCTAACAGAGTTAAACCATACTTTTGATTGAGCAGTTTTGAAACACTCTGTCTGTAGAAAATGCAACTGGACATTCGTAGCGCTAAGTGGGTAATAGTGGAAAAAAGAATATGTTCAAATATAAACTACACAGAAGCATTGTATGAAACTTCTGTTCTGTGCATTCAACTAACAGAGTTGAACCTTACTTTTGATTGAGCCTTTCTGAAACACTCTTTCTGTAGAAACTGCAATTGGACATTGTGAGCGCTAAGAGGCCTATATTGGGAAAAATAATGTCTTCAAATAAAAACTACACAGAAGCATTGTGTGAAACTTATTTCTGATATGTTCATTAAGCTAACAGAGTTAAACCATACTTTTGATTGCGCAGTTCTGAACACTCTTTCTGTAGAAAATGCAAGTGGACATTCGGAGCGCTAAGAGGGTAATAGTGGAAAAAAGAATATATTCAAATATAAACTACACAGTAGCATTCTGTGAAAATTCTTTCTGTTCTGTGCATTCAACTAACAGAGTTGAACCTTACTTTTGATTGAGCCGTTCTGAAACACTCTTTCTGTAGAAACTGCAATTGGACATTCTGAGCGCTAAGAGGCCTATATTGGGAAAAAGAATGTCTACAAATAAAAACTATACAGAAGAATTGTGTGAAACTTCTTTCTGTTCTGTTTGTTCAACTAAAAGAGTTGAACCTTATTTTTGATTGAGCCGTTCTGAAACACTCTTTCTGAAGAAAATGCAAGTGGAGATTCGGAGCGCTAAGAGGGTAATAGTGGAAAAAAGAATGTCTCCAAATATAAACTACACAGAATCATTCTGTGAAACTTCTTTCTGATCTGTGCATTCAGCTAACAGAGTTAAACCATACTTTTGATTGAGCAGATCTGAACACTCTTTCTGTAGAAAATGCAACTGGACATTTGGAGCGCTAAGAGCCTAGTAGTGGAAAAAGGAATATATTCAAATATAAACTACACAGAAGCATTCTGTGAAACTTTTTTCTGATCTGAGCATTCAGCTAACAGAGTTAAACCATACTTTTGATTGAGCAGTTTTGAAACACTCTGTCTGTAGAAAATGCAACTGGACATTCGTAGCGCTAATTGGGTATTAGTGGAAAAAACAAAATGTTCAAATATAAACTACACAGAAGCATTGTATGAAACTTCTTTCTGTTCTGTGCATTCAACTAACAGAGTTGAACCTTACTTTTGATTGAGCCGTTCTGAAACACTCTTTCTGTAGAAACTGCAATTGGACATTCTGAGCGCTAAGAGGCCTATATTGGGAAAAAGAATGTCTAAAAATAAAAACTACACAGAAGAATTGTGTGAAACTTCTTTCTGTTCTGTTTGTTCAACTAAAAGAGTTGAACCTTAGTTTTGATTGAGCCGTTCTGAAACACTCTTTCTGTAGAAAATGCAAGTGGAGTTTCGGAGCGCTAAGAGGGTAATAGTGGAAAAAGGAATGTCTCCAAATATAAACTACACAGAATCATTCTGTGAAACTTCTTTCTGATCTGTACATTCAGCTAACAGAGTTAAACCATACTTTTGATTGAGCAGATCTGAACACTCTTTCTGTAGAAAATGCAACTGGACATTTGGAGCGCTAAGAGAGTAGTAGTGGAAAAAGGAATATATTCAAATATAAACTACACAGAAGCATTCTGTGAAACTTCATTCTGATCTGAGCATTCAGCTAACAGAGTTAAACCATACTTTTGATTGAGCAGTTTTGAAACACTCTGTCTGTAGAAAATGCAACTGGACATTCGTAGCGCTAAGTGGGTAATAGTGGAAAAAAGAATATGTTCAAATATAAACTACACAGAAGCATTGTATGAAACTTCTTTCTGTTCTGTGCATTCAACTAACAGAGTTGAACCTTACTTTTGATTGAGCCTTTCTGAAACACTCTTTCTGTAGAAACTGCAATTGGACATTCTGAGCGCTAAGAGGCCTCTATTGGGAAAAATAATATCTTCAAATAAAAACTACACAGAAGCATTGTGTGAAACTTATTTCTGATATGTTCATTAAGCTAACAGAGTTAAACCATACTTTTGATTGCGCAGTTCTGAACACTCTTTCTGTAGAAAATGCAAGTGGACATTCGGAGCGCTAAGAGGGTAATAGTGGAAAAAGGAATATATTCAAATATAAACTACACAGTAGCATTCTGTGAAAATTCTTTCTGTTCTGTGCATTCAACTAACAGAGTTGAACCTTACTTTTGATTGAGCCGATCTGAAACACTCTTTCTGTAGAAACTGCAATTGGACATGCTAAGCGCTAAGAGGCCTATATTGGGACAAACAATATCTTCAAATAAAAACTACACAGATGCATTCTGTGAAACTTATTTCTGATCTGTAAATTCAGTTAACAGAGATAAAACATATTTTTGACTGAGCAGTTATGAAACACTGTTTTTGTAGAAAATGCAAGTGGAGATTCGGAGCGCTAAGAGGGTAATAGTGGAAAAAGGAATGTCTTCAAATATAAACTACACAGAATCATTCGGTGAAACTTCTTTCTGATCTGTGCATTCAGCTAAGAGAGTTCAACCATACTTTTGATTGAGCAGATCTGAACACTCTTTCTGTAGAAAATGCAACTGGACATTTGGAGCGCTAAGAGCCTAGTAGTGGAAAAAGGAATATATTCAAATATAAACTACACAGAAGCATTCTGTGAAACTTCTTTCTGATCTGAGCATTCAGCTAACAGAGTTAAACCATACTTTTGATTGAGCAGTTTTGAAACACTCTGTCTGTAGAAAATGCAACTGGACATTCGTAGCGCTAAGTGGGTAATAGTGGAAAAAAGAATATGTTCAAATATAAACTACACAGAAGCATTGTATGAAACTTCTTTCTGTTCTGTGCATTCAACTAACAGAGTTGAACCTTACTTTTGGTTGAGCCTTTCTGAAACACTCTTTCTGTAGAAACTGCAATTGGACATTCTGAGCGCTAAGAGGCCTATATTGGGAAAAATAATATCTTCAAATAAAAACTACACAGAAGCATTGTGTGAAACTTATTTCTGATATGTTCATTAAGCTAACAGAGTTAAACCATAGTTTTGATTGCGCAGTTCTGAACACTCTTTCTGTAGAAAATGCAAGTGGACATTCGGAGCGCTGAGAGGGTAATAGTGGAAAAAGGAATATATTCAAATATAAACTACACAGTAGCATTCTGTGAAAATTCTTTCTGTTCTGTGCATTCAACTAACAGAGTTGAACCTTACTTTTGATTGAGCCGTTCTGAAACACTCTTTCTGTAGAAACTGCAATTGGACATGCTAAGCGCTAAGAGGCCTATATTGGGAAAAAGAATATCTTCAAATAAAAACTACACAGATGCATTCTGTGAAACTTATTTCTGATCTGTAAATTCAGTTAACAGAGATAAAACATATTTTTGATTGAGCAGTTATGAAACACTCTTTCTGTAGAAAATGCAAGTGGAGATTCGGAGCGCTAAGAGGGTAATATTGGAAAAAGGAATGTCTCCAAATATAAACTACACAGAATCATTTTGTGAAACTTCTTTCTTATCTGTGCATTCAGCTAACAGAGTTAAACCATACTTTTGATTGAGCAGATCTGAACACTCTTTCTGTAGAAAATGCAACTGGACATTTGGAGCCCTAAGAGAGTAGTAGTGGAAAAAGGAATATATTCAAATATAAACTACACAGAAGCATTCTGTGAAACTTCTTTCTGATCTGAGCATTCAGCTAACAGAGTTAAACCATACTTTTGATTGAGCAGTTTTGAAACACTCTGTCTGTAGAAAATGCAACTGGACATTTGTAGCGCTAAGTGGGTAATAGTGGAAAAAATAATATGTTCAAATATAAACTACACAGAAGCATTGTATGAAACTTTTTTCTGTTCTGTGCATTCAACTAACACAGTTGAACCTTACTTTTGATTGAGCCTTTCTGAAACACTCTTTCTGTAGATACTGCAATTGGACATTCTGAGCGCTAAGAGGCCTCTATTGGGAAAAATAATATCTTCAAATAAAAACTACACAGAAGCATTGTGTGAAACTTATTTCTGATATGTTCATTAAGCTAACAGAGTTAAACCATACTTTTGATTGCGCAGTTCTGAACACTCTTTCTGTAGAAAATGCAAGTGGACATTCGGAGCGCTAAGAGGGTAATAGTGGAAAAAGGAATATATTCAAATATAAACTACACAGTAGCATTCTGTGAAAATTCTTACTGTTCTGTGCATTCAACTAACAGAGTTGAACCTTACTTTTGATTGAGCCGTTCTGAAACACTCTTTCTGTAGAAACTGCAATTGGACATGCTAAGCGCTAAGAGGCCTACATAGGGAAAAAGAATATCTTCAAATAAAAACTACACAGATGCATTCTGTGAAACTTATTTCTGATCTGTAAATTCAGTTAACAGAGATAAAACATATTTTTGATTGAGCAGTTATGAAACACTCTTTTTGTAGAAAATGCAAGTGGAGATTCGGAGCGCTAAGAGGGTAATAGTGGAAAAAGGAATGTCTTCAAATATAAACTACACAGAATCATTCGGTGAAACTTCTTTCTGATCTGTGCATTCAGCTAACAGAGTTCAACCATACTTTTGATTGAGCAGATCTGAACACTCTTTCTGTAGAAAATGCAACTGGACATTTGGAGCGCTAAGAGCGTAGTAGTGGAAAAAGGAATATATTCAAATATAAACTACACAGAAGCATTCTGTGAAACTTCTTTCTGATCTGAGCATTCAGCTAACAGAGTTAAACCATACTTTTGATTGAGCAGTTTTGAAACACTCTGTCTGTAGAAAATGCAACTGGACATTCGTAGCGCTAAGTGGGTAATAGTAGAAAAAAGAATATGTTCAAATATAAACTACACAGAAGCATTGTATGAAACTTCTTTCTGTTCTGTGCATTCAACTAACAGAGTTGAACCTTACTTTTGATTGAGCCGTTCTGAAACACTCTTTCTGTAGAAACTGCAATTGGACATTCTGAGCGCTAAGAGGCCTATATTGGGAAAAATAATATCTTCAAAGAAAAACTACACAGAAGCATTGTGTGAAACTTATTTCTGATATGTTCATTAAGCTAACAGAGTTAAACCATACTTTTGATTGCGCAGTTCTGAACACTCTTTCTGTAGAAAATGCAAGTGGACATTCGGAGCGCTGAGAGGGTAATAGTGGAAAAAGGAATATATTCAAATATAAACTACACAGTAGCATTCTGTGAAAATTCTTTCTGTTCTGTGCATTCAACTAACAGAGTTGAACCTTACTTTTGATTGAGCCGTTCTGAAACACTCTTTCTGTAGAAACTGCAATTGGACATGCTAAGCGCTAAGAGGCCTATATTGGGAAAAAGAATATCTTCAAATAAAAACTACACAGATGCATTCTGTGAAACTTATTTCTGATCTGTAAATTCAGTTAACAGAGATAAAACATATTTTTGATTGAGCAGTTATGAAACACTCTTTCTGTAGAAAATGCAAGTGGAGTTTCGGAGCGCTAAGAGGGTAATAGTGGAAAAAGGAATGTCTCCAAATATAAACTACACAGAATCATTTTGTGAAACTTCTTTCTTATCTGTGCATTCAGCTAACAGAGTTAAACCATACTTTTGATTGAGCAGATCTGAACACTCTTTCTGTAGAAAATGCAACTGGACATTTGGAGCCCTAAGAGAGTAGTAGTGGAAAAAGGAATATATTCAAATATAAACTACACAGAAGCATTCTGTGAAACTTCTTTCTGATCTGAGCATTCAGCTAACAGAGTTAAACCATACTTTTGATTGAGCAGTTTTGAAACACTCTGTCTGTAGAAAATGCAACTGGACATTCGTAGCGCTAAGTGGGTAATAGTGGAAAAAAGAATATGTTCAAATATAAACTACACAGAAGCATTGTATGAAACTTCTTTCTGTTCTGTGCATTCAACTAACAGAGTTGAACCTTACTTTTGATTGAGCCTTTCTGAAACTCTCTTTCTGTAGAAACTGCAATTGGACATTCTGAGCGCTAAGAGGCCTCTATTGGGAAAAATAATATCTTCAAATAAAAACTACACAGAAGCATTGTGTGAAACTTATTTCTGATATGTTCATTAAGCTAACAGAGTTAAACCATACTTTTGATTGCGCAGTTCTGAACAATCTTTCTGTAGAAAATGCAAGTGGACATTCGGAGCGCTAAGAGGGTAATAGTGGAAAAAGTAATATATTCAAATATAAACTACACAGTAGCATTCTGTGAAAATTATTTCTGTTCTGTGCATTCAACTAACAGAGTTGAACCTTACTTTTGATTGAGCCGTTCTGAAACAATCTTTCTGTAGAAACTGCATTTGGACATGCTAAGCGTTAAGAGGCCTACATAGGGAAAAAGAATATCTTCAAATAAAAACTACACAGATGCATTCTGTGAAACTTATTTCTGATCTGTAAATTCAGTAAACAGAGATAAAACATATTTTTGATTGAGCAGTTATGAAACACTCTTTTTGTAGAAAATGCAAGTGGAGATTCGGAGCGCTAAGAGGGTAATAGTGGAAAAAGGAATGTCTTCAAATATAAACTACACAGAATCATTCGGTGAAACTTCTTTCTGATCTGTGCATTCAGCTAACAGAGTTCAACCATACTTTTGATTGAGCAGATCTGAACACTCTTTCTGTAGAAAATGCAACTGGACATTTGGAGCGCTAAGAGCGTAGTAGTGGAAAAAGGAATATATTCAAATATAAACTACACAGAAGCATTCTGTGAAACTTCTTTCTGATCTGAGCATTCAGCTAACAGAGTTAAACCATACTTTTGATTGAGCAGTTTTGAAACACTCTGTCTGTAGAAAATGCAACTGGACATTCGTAGCGCTAAGTGGGTAAAAGTGGAAAAAAGAATATGTTCAAATATAAACTACACAGAAGCATTGTATGAAACATCTTTCTGTTCTGTGCATTCAACTAACAGAGTTGAACCTTACTTTTGATTGAGCCGTTCTGAAACACTCTTTCTGTAGAAACTGCAATTGGACATTCTGAGCGCTAAGAGGCCTATATTGGGAAAAAGAATGTCTACAAATATAAACTACACAGAAGAATTGTGTGAAACTTCTTTCTGTTCTGTTTGTTCAACAAAAAGAGTTGAACCTTAGTTTTGATTGAGCCGTTCTGAAACACTCTTTCTGTAGAAAATGCAAGTGGAGATTCGGAGCGCTCAGAGGGTAATAGTGGAAAAAGGAATGTCTCCAAATATAAACTACACAGAATCATTCTGTGAAACTTCTTTCTGATCTGTACATTCAGCTAACAGAGTTAAACCATACTTTTGATTGAGCAGATCTGAACACTCTTTCTGTAGAAAATGCAACTGGACATTTGGAGCGCTAAGAGAGTAGTAGTGGAAAAAGGAATATATTCAAATATAAACTACACAGAAGCATTCTGTGAAACTTCTTTCTGATCTGAGCATTCAGCTAACAGAGTTAAACCATACTTTTGATTGAGTAGTTTTGAAACACTCTGTCTGTAGAAAATGCAACTGGACATTCGTAGCGCTAAGTGGGTAATAGTGGAAAAAAGAATATGTTCAAATATAAACTACACAGAAGCATTGTATGAAACTTCTTTCTGTTCGGTGCATTCAACTAACAGAGTTGAACCTTACCTTTGATTGAGCCTTTCTGAAACACTCTTTCTGTAGAAACTGCAATTGGACATTCTGAGCGCTAAGAGGCCTCTATTGGGAAAAATAATATCTTCAAATAAAAACTACACAGAAGCATTGTGTGAAACTTATTTCTGATATGTTCATTAAGCTAACAGAGTTAAACCATACTTTTGATTGCGCAGTTCTGAACACTCTTTCTGTAGAAAATGCAAGTGGACATTCGGAGCGCTAAGAGGGTAATAGTGGAAAAAGGAATATATTCAAATATAAACTACACAGTAGCATTCTGTGAAAATTCTTTCTGTTCTGTGCATTCAACTAACAGAGTTGAACCTTACTTTTGATTGAGCCGTTCTGAAACACTCTTTCTGTAGAAACTGCAATTGGACATGCTAAGCGCTAAGAGGCCTATATTGGGAAAAACAATATCTTCAAATAAAAACTACACAGATGCATTCTGTGAAACTTATTTCTGATCTGTAAATTCAGTTAACAGAGATAAAACATATTTTTGATTGAGCAGTTATGAAACACTCTTTCTGTAGAAAATGCAAGTGGAGATTCGGAGCGCTAAGAGGGTAATAGTGGAAAAAGGAATGTCTCCAAATATAAACTACACAGAATCATTTTGTGAAACTTCTTTCTTATCTGTGCATTCAGCTAACAGAGTTAAACCATACTTTTGATTGAGCAGATCTGAACACTCTTTCTGTAGAAAATGCAACTGGACATTTGGAGCGCTAAGAGCGTAGTAGTGGAAAAAGGAATATATTCAAATATAAACTACACAGAAGCATTCTGTGAAACTTCTTTCTGATCTGAGCATTCAGCTAACAGAGTTAAACCATACTTTTGATTGAGCAGTTTTGAAACACTCTGTCTGTAGAAAATGCAACTGGACATTCGTAGCGCTAAGTGGGTTATAGTGGAAAAAAGAATATGTTCATATATAAACTACACAGAAGCATTGTATGAAACTTCTTTCTGTTCTGTGCATTCAACTAACAGAGTTGAACCTTACTTTTGATTGAGCCGTTCTGAAACACTCTTTCTGTAGAAACTGCAATTGGACATTCTGAGCGCTAAGAGGCCTATATTGGGAAAAAGAATGTCTACAAATAAAAACTACACAGAAGAATTCTGTGAAACTTCTTTCTGTTCTGTTTGTTCAACAAAAAGAGTTGAACCTTAGTTTTGATTGAGCCGTTCTGAAACACTCTTTCTGTAGAAAATGCAAGTGGAGATTCGGAGCGCTAAGAGGGTAATAGTGGAAAAAGGAATGTCTCTAAATATAAACTACACAGAATCATTCTGTGAAACTTCTTTCTGATCTGTGCATTCAGCTAACAGAGTTAAACCATACTTTTGATTGAGCAGATCTGAAGACTCTTTCTGTAGAAAATGCAACTGGACATTTGGTGCGCTAAGACAGTAATAGTGGAAAAAGGTATATATTCATATATAAACTACACAGAAGCATTCTGTGAAACTTCTATCTGTTCTGAGCATTCAGCTAACAGAGTTAAACCATAGTTTTGATTGAGCAGTTTTGAAACACTCTGTCTGTAGAAAATGCAACTGGACATTGGTAGCGCTAAGTGGGTAATACTGGAAAAAAGAATATGTTCAAATATAAACTACACAGAAGCATTGTATGAAACTTCTTTCTGTTCTGTGCATTCAACTAACAGAGTTGAACCTTACTTTTGATTGAGCCTTTCTGAAACACTCTTTCTGTAGAAACTGCAATTGGACATTCTGAGCGCTAAGAGGCCTATATTGGGAAAAAAAATATCTTCAAATAAAGACTACACAGAAGCGTTGCGTGAAACTTATTTCTGATATGTTCATTAAGCTAACAGAGTTAAACCATACTTTTGATTGTGCAGTTCTGAACACTCTTTCTGTAGAAAATGCAAGTGGACATTCGGAGCGCTAAGAGGGTAATAGTGGAAAAAGGAATATATTCAAATATAAACTACACAGTATCATTCTGTGAAAATTCTTTCTGTTCTGTGCATTCAATTAACAGAGTTGAACATTACTTTTGATTGAGCCGTTCTGAAACACTCTTTCTGTAGAAACTGCAATTGGACATGCTAAGCGCTAAGAGGCCTACATTGGGAAAAAGAATATCTTCAAATAAAAACTACACAGATGCATTCTGTGAAACTTATTTCTCATCTGTAAATTCAGTTAACAGAGATAAAACATATTTTTGATTGAGCAGTTATGAAACACTCTTTCTGTAGAAAATGCAAGTGGAGATTCGGAGCGCTAAGAGGGTAATAGTGGAAAAAGGAATGTCTCCAAATATAAACTACACAGAATCATTCTGTGAAACTTCTTTCTGATCTGTGCATTCAGCTAACAGAGTTAAACCATACTTTTGATTGAGCAGATCTGAAGACTCTTTCTGTAGAAAATGCAACTGGACAATTGGTGCGCTAAGACAGTAATAGTGGAAAAAGGAATATATTCAAATATAAACTACACAGAAGCATTCTGTGAAACTTCTTTCTGATCTGAACATTCAGCTAACAGAGTTAAACCATACTTTTGATTGAGCAGTTTTGAAACACTCTGTCTGTAGAAAATGCAACTGGACATTCGTAGCGCTAAGTGGGTAATAGTGGAAAAAAGAATATGTTCAAATATAAACTACACAGAAGCATTGTATGAAACTTCTTTCTGTTCTGTGCATTCAACTAACAGAGTTGAACCTTACATTTGATTGAGCCTTTCTGAAACACTCTTTCTGTAGAAACTGCAATTGGACATTCTGAGCGCTAAGAGGTCTCTATTGGGAAAAATAATATCTTCAAATAAAAACTACACAGAAACATTGTGTGAAACTTATTTCTGATATGTTCATTAAGCTAACAGAGTTAAACCATACTTTTGATTGCGCAGTTCTGAACACTCTTTCTGTAGAAAATGCAAGTGGACATTCGGAGCGCTGAGAGGGTAATAGTGGGAAAAGGAATATATTCAAATATAAACTACACAGTAGCATTCTCTGAAAATTCTTTCTGTTCTGTGCATTCAACTAACAGAGTTGAACCTTACTTTTGATTGAGCCGTTCTGAAACACTCTTTCTGTACAAACTGCAATTGGACATGCTAAGCGCTAAGAGGCCTATATTGGGAAAAAGAATATCTTCAAATAAAAACTACACAGATGCATTCTGTGAAACTTATTTCTGATCTGTATATTCAGTTAACAGAGATAAAACATATTTTTGATTGAGCAGTTATGAAACACTCTTTCTGTAGAAAATGCAAGTGGAGATTCGGAGCGCTAAGAGGGTAATAGTGGAAAAAGGAATGTCTCCAAATATAAACTACACAGAATCATTCTGTGAAATTTCTTTCTGATCTGTGCA
Source organism: Symphalangus syndactylus (assembly GCF_028878055.3). NCBI lineage: Eukaryota > Metazoa > Chordata > Mammalia > Primates > Hylobatidae > Symphalangus > Symphalangus syndactylus. The sequence continues at coordinate 2,734,966 of NC_072445.2, read as the reverse complement.
TTCAGCTAACAGAGTTAAACCATAATATTGATTGAGCAGATCTGAAGACTCTTTCTGTAGAAAATGCAACTGGACATTTGGTGCGCTAAGACAGTAATAGTGGAAAAAGGAATATATTCAAATATAAACTACACAGAAGCATTCTGTGAAACTTCTTTCTGTTCTGAGCATTCAGCTAACAGAGTTAAACCATAGTTTTGATTGAGCAGTTTTGAAACACTCTGTCTGTAGAAAATGCAACTGGACATTTGTAGCGCTATGTGGGTAATACTGGAAAAAAGAATATGTTCAAATATAAACTACACAGAAGCATTGTATGAAACTTCTTTCTGTTCTGTGCATTCAACTAACAGAGTTGAACCTTACTTTTGATTGAGCCTTTCTGAAACACTCTTTCTGTAGAAACTGCAATTGGACATTCTGAGCGCTAAGAGGCCTCTATTGGGAAAAATAATATCTTCAAATAAAGACTACACAGAAGCGTTGTGTGAAACTTATTTCTGATATGTTCATTAAGCTAACAGAGTTAAACCATACTTTTGATTGTGCAGTTCTGAACACTCTTTCTGTAGAAAATGCAAGTGGACATTCGGAGCGCTAAGAGGGTAATAGTGGAAAAAGGAATATATTCAAATATAAACTACACAGTAGCATTCTGTGAAAATTCTTTCTGTTCTGTGCATTCAACTAACAGAGTTGAACATTACTTTTGATTGAGCCGTTCTGAAACACTCTTTCTGTAGAAACTGCAATTGGACATGCTAAGCGCTAAGAGGCCTACATTGGGAAAAAGAATATCTTCAAATAAAAACTACACAGATGCATTCTGTGAAACTTATTTCTGATCTGTAAATTCAGTTAACAGAGATAAAACATATTTTTGATTGAGCAGTTATGAAACACTCTTTTTGTAGAAAATGCAAATGGAGATTCGCAGCGCTAAGAGGGAAATAGTGGAAGAAGGAATGTCTCCAAATATAAACTACACAGAATCATTCTGTGAAACTTCTTTCTGATCTGTGCATTCAGCTAACAGAGTTAAACCATACTTTTGATTGAGCAGATCTGAACACTCTTTCTGTAGAAAATGCAACTGGACATTTGGAGCGCTAAGAGAGTAGTAGTGGAAAAAGGAATATATTCAAATATAAACTACACAGAAGCATTCTGTGAAACTTCTTTCTGATCTGAGAATTCAGCTAACAGAGTTAAACCATACTTTTGATTGAGCAGTTTTGAAACACTCTGTCTGTAGAAAATGCAACTGGACATTCGTAGCGCTAAGTGGGTAATACTGGAAAAAAGAATATGTTCAAATATAAACTACACAGAAGCATTGTATGAAACTTCTTTCTGTTCTGTGCATTCAACTAACAGAGTTGAACCTTACTTTTGATTGAGCCTTTCTGAAACACTCTTTCTGTAGAAACTGCAATTGGACATTCTGAGCGCTAAGAGGTCTATACTGGGAAAAATAATATCTTCAAATAAAAACTACACAGAAGCGTTGTGTGAAACTTATTTCTGATATGTTCATTAAGCTAACAGAATTAAACCATACTTTTGATTGCGCAGTTCTGAACACTCTTTCTGTAGAAAATGCAAGTGGACATACGGAGCGCTAAGAGGGTAATAGTGGAAAAAGGAATATATTCAAATATAAACTACACAGTACCATTCTGTGAAAATTCTTTCTGTTCTGTGCATTCAACTAACGGAGTTGAACCTTAGTTTTGATTGAGCCGTTCTGAAACACTCTTTCTGTAGAAACTGCAATTGTACATGCTAAGCGCTAAGAGGCCTACATTGGGAAAAGGAATATCTTCAAATAAAAACTACACAGATGCATTCTGTGAAACTTATTTCTGATCTGTAAATTCAGTTAACAGAGATAAAACATATTTTTGATTGAGCAGTTATGAAACACTCTTTTTGTAGAAAATGCAAGTGGAGATTCGGAGCGCTAAGAGGGTAATAGTGGAAAAAGGAATGTCTTCAAATATAAACTACACAGAATCATTCGGTGAAACTTCTTTCTGATCTGTGCATTCAGCTAACAGAGTTAAACCATACTTTTGATTGAGCAGATCTGAACACTCTTTCTGTAGAAAATGCAACTGTACATTTGGAGCGCTAAGAGCGTAGTAGTGGAAAAAGGAATATATTCAAATATAAACTACACAGAAGCATTCCGTGAAACTTCTTTCTGATCTGAGCATTCAGCTAACAGAGGTAAACCATACTTTTGATTGAGCAGTTTTGAAACACTCTGTCTGTAGAAAATGCAACTGGACATTCGTAGCGCTAAGTGGGTAATAGTGGAAAAAAGAATATGTTCAAATATAAACTACACAGAAACATTGTATGAAACTTCTTTCTGTTCTGTGCATTCAACTAACAGAGTTGAACCTTACTTTTGATTGAGCCGTTCTGAAACACTCTTTCTGTAGAAACTGCAATTGGACATTCTGAGCGCTAAGAGGCCTATATTGGGAAAAAGAATGTCTACAAATAAAAACTACACAGAAGAATTGTGTGAAACTTCTTTCTGTTCTGTTTGTTCAACTAAAAGAGTTGAACCTTAGTTTTGATTGAGCCGTTCTGAAACACTCTTCCTGTAGAAAATGCAAGTGGAGATTCGGAGCGCTAAGAGGGTAATAGTGGAAAAAGGAATGTCTTCAAATATAAACTACACAGAATCATTCTGTGAAACTTCTTTCTGATCTGTGCATTCAGCTAACAGAGTTAAACCATACTTTTGATTGAGCAGATCTGAACACTCTTTCTGTAGAAAATGCAACTGGACATTTGGAGCGCTAAGAGAGTAGTAGTGGAAAAAGGAATATATTCAAATATAAACTACACAGAAGCATTCTGTGAAACTTCTTTCTGATCTGAGCATTCAGCTAACAGAGTTAAACCATACTTTTGATTGAGCAGTTTTGAAACACTCTGTCTGTAGAAAATGCAACTGGACATTCGTATCGCTAAGTGGGTAATAGTGGAAAAAAGAATATGTTCAAATATAAACTACACAGAAGCATTGTATGAAACTTCTTTCTGGTCTGTGCATTCAACTAACAGAGTTGAACCTTACTTTTGATTGAGCCTTTACTGAAACACTCTTTCTGTAGAAACTGCAATTGGACATTCTGAGCGCTAAGAGTCCTATATTGGGAAAAATAATATCTTCAAATAAAAACTACACAGAAGCATTGTGTGAAACTTATTTCTGATATGTTCATTAAGCTAAGAGAGTTAAACCATACTTTTGATTGCGCAGTTCTGAACACTCTTTCTGTAGAAAATGCAAGTGGACATTCGGAGCGCTAAGAGGGTAATAGTGGAAAAAGGAATATATTCAAATATAAACTACACAGTAGCATTCTGTGAAAATTCTTTCTGTTCTGTACATTCAACCAACAGAGTTGAACCTTACTTTTGATTGAGCCGTTCTGAAACACTCTATCTGTAGAAACTGCAATTGGACATGCTAAGCGCTAAGAGGCCTACATTGGGAAAAAGAATATCTTCAAATAAAAACTACACAGATGCATTCTGTGAAACTTATTTCTGATCTGTATATTCAGTTAACAGAGATAAAACATATTTTTGATTGAGCAGTTATGAAACACTCTTTTTGTAGAAAATGCAAGTGGAGATTCGGAGCGCTAAGAGGGTAATAGTGGAAAAAGGAATGTCTTCAAATATAAACTACACAGAATCATTCGGTGAAACTTTTTCTGATCTGTGCATTCAGCTAACAGAGTTAAACCATACTTTTGATTGAGCAGATCTGAACACTCTTTCTGTAGAAAATGCAACTGGACATTTGGAGCGCTAAGAGAGTAGTAGTGGAAAAAGGAATATATTCAAATATAAACTACACAGAAGCATTCTGTGAAACTAATTTCTGATCTGAGCATTCAGCTAACAGAGTTAAACCATACTTTTGATTGAGCAGTTTTGAAACACTCTGTCTGTAGAAAATGCAACTGGACATTCGTAGCGCTAAGTGGGTAATAGTGGAAAAAAGAATATGCTCAAATATAAACTACACAGAAGCATTGTATGAAACTTCTTTCTGTTCTGTGCATTCAACTAACAGAGTTGAACCTTACTTTTGATTGAGCCGTTCTGAAACACTCTTTCTGTAGAAACTGCAATTGGACATTCTGAGCGCTAAGAGGCCTATATTGGGAAAAAGAATGTCTACAAATAAAAACTACACAGAAGAATTGTGTGAACTACTTTCTGTTCTGTTTGTTCAACTAAAAGAGTTGAACCTTAGTTTTGATTGAGCCGTTCTGAAACACTCTTCCTGTAGAAAATGCAAGTGGATATTCGGAGCGCTAAGAGGGTAATAGTGGAAAAAGGAATGTCTTCAAATATAAACTACACAGAATCATTCTGTGAAACTTCTTTCTGATCTGTGCATTCAGCTAACAGAGTTAAACCATACTTTTGATTGAGCAGATCTGAACACTCTTTCTGTAGAAAATGCAACTGGACATTTGGAGCGCTAAGAGAGTAGTAGTGGAAAAAGGAATATATTCAAATATAAACTACACAGAAGCATTCTGTGAAACTTCTTTCTGATCTGAGCATTCAGCTAACAGAGTTAAACCATACTTTTGATTGAGCAGTTTTGAAACACTCTGTCTGTAGAAAATGCAACTGGACATTCGTATCGCTAACTGGGTTATAGTGGAAAAAAGAATATGTTCAAGTATAAACTACACAGAAGCATTGTATGAAACTTCTTTCTGGTCTGTGCATTCAACTAACAGAGTTGAACCTTACTTTTGATTGAGCCTTTACTGAAACACTCTTTCTGTAGAAACTGCAATTGGACATTCTGAGCGCTAAGAGTCCTGTATTGGGAAAAATAATATCTTCAAATAAAAACTACACAGAAGCATTTTGTGAAACTTATTTCTGATATGTTCATTAAGCTAACAGAGTTAAACCATACTTTTGATTGCGCAGTTCTGAACACTCTTTCGGTAGAAAATGCAAGTGGACATTCGGAGCGCTAAGAGGGTAATAGTGGAAAAAGGAATATATTCAAATATAAACTACACAGTAGCATTCTGTGAAAATTCTTTCTGTTCTGTACATTCAACCAACAGAGTTGAACCTTACTTTTGATTGAGCCGTTCTGAAACACTCTTTCTGTAGAAACTGCAATTGGACATGCTAACCGCTAAGAGGCCTACATTGGGAAAAAGAATATCTTCAAATAAAAACTACACAGATGCATTCTGTGAAACTTATTTCTGATCTGTAAATTCAGTTAACAGAGATAAAACATATTTTTGATTGAGCAGTTATGAAACACTCTTTTTGTAGAAAATGCAAGTGGAGATTCGGAGCGCTAAGAGGGTAATAGTGGAAAAAGGAATGTCTTCAAATATAAACTACACAGAATCATTCGGTGAAACTTCTTTCTGATCTGTGCATTCAGCTAACAGAGTTAAACCATACTTTTGATTGAGCAGATCTGAACACTCTTTCTGTAGAAAATGCAACTGGACATTTGGAGCGCTAAGAGCGTAGTAGTGGAAAAAGGAATATATTCAAATATAAACTACACAGAAGCATTCTGTGAAACTTCTTTCTGATCTGAGCATTCAGCTAACAGAGTTAAACCATACTTTTGATTGAGCAGTTTTGAAACACTCTGTCTGTAGAAAATGCAACTGGACATTCGTAGCGCTAAGTGGGTAATAGTGGAAAAAAGTATATGTTCAAATATAAACTACACAGAAACATTGTATGAAACTTCTTTCTGTTCTGTGCATTCAACTAACAGAGTTGAACCTTACTTTTGATTGAGCCGTTCTGAAACACTCTTTCTGTAGAAACTGCAATTGGACATTCTGAGCGCTAAGAGGCCTATATTGGGAAAAAGTATGTCTACAAATAAAAACTACACAGAAGAATTGTGTGAAACTTCTTTCTGTTCTGTTTGTTCAAGTAAAAGAGTTGAACCTTAGTTTTGATTGAGCCGTTCTGAAACACTCTTTCTGTAGAAAATGCAAGTGGAGATTCGGAGCGCTAAGAGGGTAATAGTGGAAAAAGGAATGTCTCCAAATATAAACTACACAGAATCATTCTGTGAAACTTCTTTCTGATCTGTGCATTCAGCTAACAGAGTTAAACCATACTTTTGATTGAGCAGATCTGAACACTCTTTCTGTAGAAAATGCAACTGGACATTTGGAGCGCTAAGAGAGTACTAGTGGAAAAGGAATATATTCAAATATAAACTACACAGAAGCATTCTGTGAAACTTCTTTCTGATCTGAGCATTCAGCTAACAGAGTTAAACCATATTTTTGATTGAGCAGTTTTGAAACACTCTGTCTGTAGAAAATGCAACTGGACATTCGTAGCGCTAAGTGGGTAATAGTGGAAAAAAGAATATGTTCAAATATAAACTACACAGAAGCATTGTATGAAACTTCTTTCTGTTCTGTGCATTCAACTAACAGAGTTGAACCTTACTTTTGATTGAGCCTTTCTGAAACACTCTTTCTGTAGAAACTGTAATTGGACATTCTGAGCGCTAAGAGGCCTCTATTGGGAAAAATAATATCTTCAAATAAAAACTACACAGAAGCATTGTGTGAAAATTATTTCTGATATGTTCATTAAGCTAACAGAGTTAAACCATACTTTTGATTGCGCAGTTCTGAACACTCTTTCTGTAGAAAATGCAAGTGGACATTCGGAGCGCTAAGAGGGTAATAGTGGAAAAAGGAATATATTCAAATAAAAACTACACAGTAGCATTCTGTGAAAATACTTTCTGTTCTGTACATTCAACCAACAGAGTTGAACCTTACTTTTGATTGAGCCGTTCTGAAACACTCTATCTGTATAAACTGCAATTGGACATGCTAAGCGCTAAGAGGCCTACATTGGGAAAAAGAATATCTTCAAATAAAAACTACACAGATGCATTCTGTGAAACTTATTTCCGATCTGTATATTCAGTTAACAGAGATAAAACATATTTTTGATTGAGCAGTTATGAAACACTCTTTTTGTAGAAAATGCAAGTGGAGATTCGGAGCGCTAAGAGGGTAATAGTGGAAAAAGGAATGTCTTCAAATATAAACTACACAGAATCATTCGGTGAAACTTCTTTCTGATCTGTGCATTCAGCTAACAGAGTTAAACCATACTTTTGATTGAGCAGATCTGAACACTCTTTCTGTATAAAATGCAACTTGACATTTGGAGCGCTAAGAGCGTAGTAGTGGAAAAAGGAATATATTCAAATATAAACTACACAGAAGCATTCTGTGAAACTTATTTCTGATCTGAGCATTCAGCTAACAGATTTAAACCATACTTTTGATTGAGCAGTTTTGAAACACTCTGTCTGTAGAAAATGCAACTGGACATTCGTAGCGCTAAGTGGGTAATAGTGGAAAAAAGAATAAGTTCAAATATAAACTACACAGAAGCATTGTATGAAACTTCTTTCTGTTCTGTGCATTCAACTAACAGAGTTGAACCTTACTTTTGATTGAGCCGTTCTGAAACACTCTTTCTGTAGAAACTGCAATTGGACATTCTGAGCGCTAAGAGGCCTATATTGGGAAAAAGAATGTCTACAAATAAAAACTACACAGAAGAATTGTGTGAAACTTCTTTCTGTTCTGTTTGTTCAACTAAAAGAGTTGAACCTTAGTTTTGATTGAGCCGTTCTGAAACACTCTTTCTGTAGAAAATGCAAGTGGAGATTCGGAGCGCTAAGAGGGTAAGAGTGGAAAAAGGAATGTCTCCATATATAAACTACACAGAATCATTCTGTGAAACTTCTTTCTGATCTGTGCATTCAGCTAACAGAGTTAAACCATACTTTGATTGAGCAGATCTGAACACTCTTTCTGTAGAAAATGCAACTGGACATTTGCAGCGCTAAGAGCGTAGTAGTGGAAAAAGGAATATATTCAAATATAAACTAAACAGAAGCATTCTGTGAAACTTCTTTCTGATCTGAGCATTCAGCTAACAGAGTTAAACCATATTTTTGATTGAGCAGTTTTGAAACACTCTGTCTGTAGAAAATGCAACTGGACATTCGTAGCGCTAAGTGGGTAATAGTGGAAAAAAGAATATGTTCAAATATAAACTACACAGAAGCATTGTATGAAACTTCTTTCTGTTCTGTGCATTCAACTAACAGAGTTGAACCTTACTTTTGATTGAGCCTTTCTGAAACACTCTTTCTGTAGAAACTGCAATTGGACATTCTGAGCGCTAAGAGGCCTATATTGGGAAAAATAATATCTTCAAATAAAAACTACACACAAGCATTGTGTGAAACTTATTTCTGATATGTTCATTAAGCTAACAGAGTTAAACCATACTTTTGATTGCGCAGTTCTGAACACTCTTTCTGTAGAAAATGCAAGTGGACATTCGGAGCGCTAAGAGGGTAATAGTGGAAAAAGGAATATATTCAAATATAAACTACACAGTAGCATTCTGTGAAAATTCTTTCTGTTCTGTACATTCAACCAACAGAGTTGAACCTTACTTTTGATTGAGCCGTTCTGAAACACTCTATCTGTAGAAACTGCAATTGGACATGCTAAGCGCTAAGAGGCCTACATTGGGAAAAAGAATATCTTCAAATAAAAACTACACAGATGCATTCTGTGAAACTTATTTCTGTTCTGTTTGTTCAACTAAAAGAGTTGAACCTTAGTTTTGATTGAGCCTTTATGAAACACTCTTTCTGTAGAAACTGCCATTGGACATTCTGAGCGCTAAGAGGCCTATATTGGGAAAAATAATATCTTCAAATAAAAACTACACAGAAGCATTGTGTGAAACTTATTTCTGATATGTTCATTAAGCTAACAGAGTTAAACCATACTTTTGATTGCGCAGTTCTGAACACTCTTTCTGTAGAAAATGCAAGTGGACATTCGGAGCGCTAAGAGTGTAATAGTGGAAAAAGGAATATATTCAAATATAAACTACACAGTAGCATTCTGTGAAAATTCTTTCTGTTCTGTGCATTCAACTAACAGAGTTGAACCTGACTTTTGATTGAGCCATTCTGAAACACTCTTTCTGTAGAAACAGCAATTGGACATGCTAAGCGCTAAGAGGCCTACATTGGGAAAAAGAATATCTTCAAATAAAAACTACACAGATGCATTCTGTGAAACTTATTTCTGATCTGTAAATTCAGTTAACAGAGATAAAACATATTTTTGATTGAGCAGTTATGAAACACTCTTTTTGTAGAAAATGCAAGTGGAGATTCGGAGCGCTAAGAGGGTAATAGTGGAAAAAGGAATGTCTTCAAATATAAACTACACAGAATCATTCGGTGAAACTTCTTTCTGATCTGTGCATTCAGCTAACAGAGTTAAACCATACTTTTGATTGAGCAGATCTGAACACTCTTTCTGTAGAAAATGCAACTGGACATTTGGAGCGCTAAGAGCGTAGTAGTGGAAAAAGGAATATATTCAAATATAAACTACACAGAAGCATTCTGTGAAACTTCTTTCTGATCTGAGCATTCAGCTAACAGATTTAAACCATACTTTTGATTGAGCAGTTTTGAAACACTCTGTCTGTAGGAAATGCAACTGGACATTCGTAGCGCTAAGTGGGTAATAGTGGAAAAAAGAATATGTTCAAATATAAACTACACAGAAGCATTGTATGAAACTACTTTCTGTTCTGTGCATTCAACTAACAGAATTGAACCTTACTTTTGATTGAGCCGTTCTGAAACACTCTTTCTGTAGAAATTGCAATTGGACATTCTGAGCGCTAAGAGGCCTATATTGGGAAAAAGAATGTCTACAAATAAAAACTACACAGAAGAATTGTGTGAAAATTCTTTCTGTTCTGTTTGTTCAACTAAAAGAGTTGAACCTTAGTTTTGATTGAGCCGTTCTGAAACACTCTTTCTGTAGAAAATGCAAGTGGATATTCGGAGAGGTAAGAGTGTAATAGTGGAAAAAGGAATGTCTCCAAATATAAACTACACAGAATCATTCTGTGAAACTTCTTTCTGATCTGTGCATTCAGCTAACAGAGTTAAACCATACTTTTGATTGAGCAGATCTGAACACTCTTTCTGTAGAAAATGCAACTGGACATTTGGAGCGCTAAGAGCGTAGTAGTGGAAAAAGGAATATATTCATATATAAACTACACAGAAGCATTCTGTGAAACTTCTTTCTGATCTGAGCATTCAGCTAACAGAGTTAAACCATACTTTTGATTGAGCAGTTTTGAAACACTCTGTCTGTAGAAAATGCAACTGGACATTCGTAGCGCTAAGTGGGTAATAGTGGAAAAAAGAATATGTTCAAATATAAACTACACAGAAGCATTGTATGAAACTTCTTTCTGTTCTGTGCATTCAACTAACAGAGTTGAACCTTACATTTGATTGCGCCTTTCTGAAACACTCTTTCTGTAGAAACTGCCATTGGACATTCTGAGCGCTAAGAGGCCTATATTGGGAAAAATAATATCTTCAAATAAAAACTACACAGAAGCATTGTGTGAAACTTATTTCTGATATGTTCATTAAGCTATCAGAGTTAAACCATACTTTTGATTGCGCAGTTCTGAACACTCTTTCTGTAGAAAATGCAAGTGGACATTCGGAGCGCTAAGAGGGTAATAGTGGAAAAAGGAATATATTCAAATATAAACTACACAGTAGCATTCTGTGAAAATTCTTTCTGTTCTGTACATTCAACCAACAGAGTTGAACCTTACTTTTGATTGAGCCGTTCTGAAACACTCTATCTGTAGAAACTGCAATTGGACATGCTAAGCGCTAAGAGGCCTACATTGGGAAAAAGAATATCTTCAAATAAAAACTACACAGATGCATTCTGTGAAACTTATTTCTGTTCTGTTTGTTCAACTAAAAGAGTTGAACCTTAGTTTTGATTGAGCCGTTATGAAACACTCTTTCTGTAGAAAATGCAAGTGGAGATTCGCAGCGCTAAGAGGGTAATAGTGGAAAAAGGAATGTCTCCAAATATAAACTACACAGAATCATTCTGTGAAACTTCTTTCTGATCTGTGCATTCAGCTAACAGAGTTAAACCATACTTTTGATTGAGCAGATCTGAACACTCTTTCTGTAGAAAATGCAACTGGACATTTGGAGCACTAAGAGAGTAGTAGTGGAAAAAGGAATATAATCAAATATAAACTACACAGAAACATTCTGTGAAACTTCTTTCTGATCTGAGCATTCAGCTAACAGAGTTAAACCATACTTTTGATTGAGCGGTTTTGAAACACTCTGTCTGTAGAAAATGCAACTGGACATTCGTAGCGCTAAGTGGGTAATAGTGGAAAAAAGAATATGTTCAAATATAAACCACACAGAAGCGTTGTATGAAACTTCTTTCTGTTCTGTGCATTCAACTAACAGAGTTGAACCTTACTTTTGATTGAGCCTTTCTGAAACACTCTTTCTGTAGAAACTGCCATTGGACATTCTGAGCGCTAAGAGGCCTATATTGGGAAAAATAATATCTTCAAATAAAAACTACACAGAAGCATTGTGTGAAAGTTATTTCTGATATGTTCATTAAGCTAACAGAGTTAAACCATACTTTTGATTGCGCAGTTCTGAACACTCTTTCTGTAGAAAATGCAAGTGGACATTCGGAGCGCTAAGAGGGTAATAGTGGAAAAAGGTATATATTCAAATATAAACTACACAGTAGCATTCTGTGAAAATTCTTTCTGTTCTGTGCATTCAACTAACAGAGTTGAACCTGACTTTTGATTGAGCCGTTCTGAAACACTCTTTCTGTAGAAACAGCAATTGGACATGCTAAGCGCTAAGAGGCCTACATTGGGAAAAAGAATATCTTCAAATAAAAACTACACAGATGCATACTGTGAAACTTATTTCTGATCTGTAAATTCAGTTAACAGAGATAAAACATATTTTTGATTGAGCAGTTATGAAACACTCTTTTTGTAGAAAATGCAAGTGGAGATTCGGAGCGCTAAGAAGGTAATAGTGGAAAAAGGAATGTCTTCAAATATAAACTACACAGAATCATTCGGTGAAACTTCTTTCTGATCTGTGCATTCAGCTAACAGAGTTAAACCATACTTTTGATTGAGCAGATCTGAACACTCTTTCTGTAGAAAATGCAACTGGACATTTGGAGCGCTAAGAGCGTAGTAGTGGAAAAAGGAATATATTCAAATATAAACTACACAGAAGCATTCTGTGAAACTTCTTTCTGATCTGAGCATTCAGCTAACAGATTTAAACCATACTTTTGATTGAGCAGTTTTGAAACACTCTGTCTGTAGGAAATGCAACTGGACATTCGTAGCGCTAAGTGGGTAATAGTGGAAAAAAGAATATGTTCAAATATAAACTACACAGAAGCATTGTATGAAACTACTTTCTGTTCTGTGCATTCAACTAACAGAATTGAACCTTACTTTTGATTGAGCCGTTCTGAAACACTCTTTCTGTAGAAATTGCAATTGGACATTCTGAGCGCTAAGAGGCCTATATTGGGAAAAAGAATGTCTACAAATAAAAACTACACAGAAGAATTGTGTGAAAATTCTTTCTGTTCTGTTTGTTCAACTAAAAGAGTTGAACCTTAGTTTTGATTGAGCCGTTCTGAAACACTCTTTCTGTAGAAAATGCAAGTGGAGATTCGGAGAGGTAAGAGTGTAATAGTGGAAAAAGGAATGTCTCCAAATATAAACTACACAGAATCATTCTGTGAAACTTCTTTCTGATCTGTGCATTCAGCTAACAGAGTTAAACCATACTTTTGATTGAGCAGATCTGAACACTCTTTCTGTAGAAAATGCAACTGGACATTTGGAGCGCTAAGAGCGTAGTAGTGGAAAAAGGAATATATTCATATATAAACTACACAGAAGCATTCTGTGAAACTTCTTTCTGATCTGAGCATTCAGCTAACAGAGTTAAACCATACTTTTGATTGAGCAGTTTTGAAACACTCTGTCTGTAGGAAATGCAACTGGACATTCGTAGCGCTAAGTGGGTAATAGTGGAAAAAAGAATATGTTCAAATATAAACTACACAGAAGCATTGTATGAAACTTCTTTCTGTTCTGTGCATTCAACTAACAGAGTTGAACCTTACTTTTGATTGAGCCTTTCTGAAACTCTCTTTCTGTAGAAACTGCAATTGGACATTCGTAGCGCTAAGTGGGTAATAGTGGAAAAAAGAATATGTTCAAATATAAACTACACAGAAGCATTGTATGAAACTTCTTTCTGTTCTGTGCATTCAACTAACAGAGTTGAACCTTACTTTTGATTGAGCCTTTCTGAAACTCTCTTTCTGTAGAAACTGCAATTGGACATTCTGAGCGCTAAGAGGCCTATATTGGGAAAAATAATATCTTCAAATAAAAACTACACAGAAGCATTGTGTGAAACTTATTTCTGATATGTTCATTAAGCTAACAGAGTTAAACCATACATTTGATTGCGCAGTTCTGAACACTCTTTCTGTAGAAAATGCAAGTGGACATTCGGAGCGCTAAGAGGGTAATAGTGGAAAAAGGAATATATTCAAATATAAACTACACAGTAGCATTCTGTGAAAATTCTTTCTGTTCTGTACATTCAACCAACAGAGTTGAACCTTACTTTTGATTGAGCCGTTCTGAAACACTCTATCTGTAGAAACTGCAATTGGACATGCTAAGCGCTAAGAGGCCTACATTGGGAAAAAGAATATCTTCAAATAAAAACTACACAGATGCATTCTGTGAAACTTATTTCTGTTCTGTTTGTTCAACTAAAAGAGTTGAACCTTAGTTTTGATTGAGCCGTTCTGAAACACTCTTTCTGTAGAAAATGCAAGTGGAGATTCGGAGCGCTAAGAGGGTAATAGTGGAAAAAGGAATGTCCCCAAATATAAACTACACAGAATCATTCGGTGAAACTTCTTTCTGATCTGTGCATTCAGCTAACAGAGTTAAACCATACTTTTGATTGAGCAGATCTGAACACTCTTTCTGTAGAAAATGCAACTGGACATTTGGAGCGCTAAGAGAGTAGTAGTGGAAAAAGGAATATATTCAAATATAAACTACACAGAAGCATTCTGTGAAACTTCTTTCTGATCTGAGCATTCAGCTAACAGAGTTAAACCATACTTTTGATTGAGCAGTTTTGAAACAATCTGTCTGTAGAAAATGCAACTGGACATTCGTAGCGCTAAGTGGGTAATAGTGGAAAAAAGAATATGTTCAAATATAAACTACACAGAAGCATTGTATGAAACTTCTTTCTGTTCTGTGCATTCAACTAACAGAGTTGAACCTTACATTTGATTGCGCCTTTCTGAAACACTCTTTCTGTAGAAACTGCCATTGGACATTCTGAGCGCTAAGAGGCCTATATTGGGAAAAATAATATCTTCAAATAAAAACTACACAGAAGCATTGTGTGAAAGTTATTTCTGATATGTTCATTAAGCTAACAGAGTTAAACCATACTTTTGATTGCGCAGTTCTGAACACTCTTTCTGTAGAAAATGCAAGTGGACATTCGGAGCGCTAAGAGGGTAATAGTGGAAAAAGGTATATATTCAAATATAAACTACACAGTAGCATTCTGTGAAAATTCTTTCTGTTCTGTGCATTCAACTAACAGAGTTGAACCTGACTTTTGATTGAGCCGTTCTGAAACACTCTTTCTGTAGAAACAGCAATTGGACATGCTAAGCGCTAAGAGGCCTACATTGGGAAAAAGAATATCTTCAAATAAAAACTACACAGATGCATACTGTGAAACTTATTTCTGATCTGTAAATTCAGTTAACAGAGATAAAACATATTTTTGATTGAGCAGTTATGAAACACTCTTTTTGTAGAAAATGCAAGTGGAGATTCGGAGCGCTAAGAAGGTAATAGTGGAAAAAGGAATGTCTTCAAATATAAACTACACAGAATCATTCGGTGAAACTTCTTTCTGATCTGTGCATTCAGCTAACAGAGTTAAACCATACTTTTGATTGAGCAGATCTGAACACTCTTTCTGTAGAAAATGCAACTGGACATTTGGAGCGCTAAGAGCGTAGTAGTGGAAAAAGGAATATATTCAAATATAAACTACACAGAAGCATTCTGTGAAACTTCTTTCTGATCTGAGCATTCAGCTAACAGATTTAAACCATACTTTTGATTGAGCAGTTTTGAAACACTCTGTCTGTAGGAAATGCAACTGGACATTCGTAGCGCTAAGTGGGTAATAGTGGAAAAAAGAATATGTTCAAATATAAACTACACAGAAGCATTGTATGAAACTACTTTCTGTTCTGTGCATTCAACTAACAGAATTGAACCTTACTTTTGATTGAGCCGTTCTGAAACACTCTTTCTGTAGAAATTGCAATTGGACATTCTGAGCGCTAAGAGGCCTATATTGGGAAAAAGAATGTCTACAAATAAAAACTACACAGAAGAATTGTGTGAAAATTCTTTCTGTTCTGTTTGTTCAACTAAAAGAGTTGAACCTTAGTTTTGATTGAGCCGTTCTGAAACACTCTTTCTGTAGAAAATGCAAGTGGAGATTCGGAGAGGTAAGAGTGTAATAGTGGAAAAAGGAATGTCTCCAAATATAAACTACACAGAATCATTCTGTGAAACTTCTTTCTGATCTGTGCATTCAGCTAACAGAGTTAAACCATACTTTTGATTGAGCAGATCTGAACACTCTTTCTGTAGAAAATGCAACTGGACATTTGGAGCGCTAAGAGCGTAGTAGTGGAAAAAGGAATATATTCATATATAAACTACACAGAAGCATTCTGTGAAACTTCTTTCTGATCTGAGCATTCAGCTAACAGAGTTAAACCATACTTTTGATTGAGCAGTTTTGAAACACTCTGTCTGTAGGAAATGCAACTGGACATTCGTAGCGCTAAGTGGGTAATAGTGGAAAAAAGAATATGTTCAAATATAAACTACACAGAAGCATTGTATGAAACTTCTTTCTGTTCTGTGCATTCAACTAACAGAGTTGAACCTTACTTTTGATTGAGCCTTTCTGAAACTCTCTTTCTGTAGAAACTGCAATTGGACATTCTGAGCGCTAAGAGGCCTATATTGGGAAAAATAATATCTTCAAATAAAAACTACACAGAAGCATTGTGTGAAACTTATTTCTGATATGTTCATTAAGCTAACAGAGTTAAACCATACATTTGATTGCGCAGTTCTGAACACTCTTTCTGTAGAAAATGCAAGTGGACATTCGGAGCGCTAAGAGGGTAATAGTGGAAAAAGGAATATATTCAAATATAAACTACACAGTAGCATTCTGTGAAAATTCTTTCTGTTCTGTACATTCAACCAACAGAGTTGAACCTTACTTTTGATTGAGCCGTTCTGAAACACTCTCTCTGTAGAAACTGCAATTGGACATGCTAAGCGCTAAGAGGCCTACATTGGGAAAAAGAATATCTTCAAATAAAAACTACACAGATGCATTCTGTGAAACTTATTTCTGATCAGTATATTCAGTTAACAGAGATAAAACATATTTTTGATTGAGCAGTTATGAAACACTCTTTTTGTAGAAAATGCAAGTGGAGATTCGGAGCGCTAAGAAGGTAATAGTGGAAAAAGGACTGTCTTCAAATATAAACTACACAGAATCATTCGGTGAAACTTCTTTCTGATCTGTGCATTCAGCTAACAGAGTTAAACCATACTTTTGATTGAGCAGATCTGAACACTCTTTCTGTAGATAATGCAACTGGACATTTGGAGCGCTAAGAGAGTAGTAGTGGAAAAAGGAATATATTCAAATATAAACTACACAGAAGCATTCTGTGAAACTTCTTTCTGATCTGAGCATTCAGCTAACAGAGTTAAACCATACTTTTGATTGAGCAGTTTTGAAACCCTCTGTCTGTAGAAAATGCAACTGGACATTCGTAGCGCTAAGTGGTTAATAGTGGAAAAAAGAATATGTTCAAATATAAACTACACAGAAGCATTGTATGAAACTTCTTTCTGTTCTGTGCATTGAACTAACAGAGTTGAACCTTACTTTTGATTGAGCCTTTCTGAAACGCTCTTTCTGTAGAAACTGCAATTGGACATTCTGAGCGCTAAGAGGCCTCTATTGGGAAAAATAATATCTTCAAATAAAATCTACACAGAAGCATTGTGTGAAACTTATTTCTGATATGTTCATTAAGCTAACAGAGTTAAACCATACTTTTGATTGCGCAGTTCTGAACACTCTTTCTGTAGAAAATGCAAGTGGACATTCGGAGCGCTAAGAGGGTAATAGTGGAAAAAGGAATATATTCAAATATAAACTACACAGTAGCATTCTGTGAAAATTCTTTCTGTTCTGTGCATTCAACTAACAGAGTTGAACCTTACTTTTGATTGAGCCGTTCTGAAACACTCTCTCTGTACAAACTGCAATTGGACATGCTAAGCGCTAAGAGGCCTACATTGGGAAAAAGAATATATTCAAATAAAAACTACACAGATGCATTCTGTGAAACTTATTTCTGATCTGTAAATTCAGTTAACAGAGATAAAACATATTTTTGATTGAGCAGTTATGAAACACTCTTTTTGTAGAAAATGCAAGTGGAGATTCGGAGCGCTAAGAGGGTAATAGTGGAAAAATGAATGTCTCCAAATATAAACTACACAGAATCATTCGGTGAAACTTCTTTCTGATCTGTGCATTCAGCTAACAGAGTTAAACCATACTTTTGATTGAGCAGATCTGAACACTCTTACTGTAGAAAATGCAACTGGACATTTGGAGCGCTAAGAGCGTAGTAGTGGAAAAAGGAATATATTCAAATATAAACTACACAAAAGCATTCTGTGAAACTTCTTTCTGATCTGAGCATTCAGCTAACAGAGTTAAACCATACTTTTGATTGAGCAGTTTTGAAACACTCTGTCTGTAGAAAATGCAACTGGACATTCGTAGCGCTAAGTGGGTAATAGTGGAAAAAAGAATTTGTTCAAATATAAACTACACAGAAGCATTGTATGAAACATCTTTCTGTTCTGTGCATTCAACTAACAGAGTTGAACCTTACTTTTGATTGAGCCGTTCTGAAACACTCTTTCTGTAGAAACTGCAATTGGACATTATGAGCGCTAAGAGGCCTATATTGGGAAAAAGAATGTCTACAAATAAAAACTACACAGAAGAATTGTGTAAAACTTCTTTCTGTTCTGTTTGTTCAACTAAAAGAGTTGAACCTTAGTTTTGATTGAGCCGTTCTGAAACACTTTTTCTGTAGAAAATGCAAGTGGAGATTCGGAGCGCTAAGAGGGTAATAGTGGAAAAAGGAATGTCTCCAAATATAAACTACACAGAATCATTCTGTGAAACATCTTTCTGATCTGTGCATTCAGCTAACAGAGTTAAACCATACTTTTGATTGAGCAGACCTGAATACTCTTTCTGTAGAAAATGCAACTGGACATTTGGAGCGCTAAGAGAGTAGTAGTGGAAAAAGAATATATTCAAATATAAACTACACAGAAGCATTCTGTGAAACTTCTTTCTGATCTGAGCATTCAGCTAACAGAGTTAAACCATACTTTTGATTGAGCAGTTTTGAAACACTCTGTCTGTAGAAAATGCAACTGGACATTCGTAGCGCTAAGTGGGTAATAGTGGAAAAAAGAATATGTTCAAATATAAACTACACAGAAGCATTGTATGAAACTTCTTTCTGTTCTGTGCATTCAACTAACAGAGTTGAACCTTACTTTTGATTGAGCCTTTCTGAAACACTCTTTCTGTAGAAACTGCAATTGGACATTCTGAGCGCTAAGAGGCCTCTATGGGAAAAATAATATCTTCAAATAAAAACTACACAGAAGCATTGTGTGAATCTTATTTCTGATATGTTCATTAAGCTAACAGAGTTAAACTATACTTTTGATTGCGCAGTTCTGAACACTCTTTCTGTAGAAAATGCATGTGGACATTCGGAGCGCTAAGAGGGTAATAGTGGAAAAAGGAATATATTCAAATATAAACTACACAGTAGCATTCTGTGAAAATTATTTCTGTTCTGTGCATTCAACTAACAGAGTTGAACCTTACTTTTGATTCAGCCGTTCTGAAACACTCTTTCTGTAGAAACTGCAATTGGACATGCTAAGCGCTAAGAGGCCTACATTGGGAAAAAGAATATCTTCAAATAAAAACTACACAGATGCATTCTGTGAAACAATTTTCTGATCTGTAAATTCAGTTAACAGAGATAAAATATATTTTTGATTGAGCAGTTATGAAACACTCTTTTTGTAGAAAATGCAAGTGGAGATTCGGAGCGCTAAGAGGGTAATAGTGGAAAAAGGAATGTCTTCAAATATAAACTACACAGAATCATTCGGCGAAACTTCTTTCTGATCTGTGCATTCAGCTAACAGAGTTAAACCATACTTTTGATTGAGCAGATCTGAACACTCTTTCTGTAGAAAATGCAACTGGACATTTGGAGCGCTAAGAGCGTAGTAGTGGAAAAAGGAATATATTCAAATATAAACTACACAGAAGCATTCTGTGAAACTTCTTTCTGATCTGAGCATTCAGCTAACAGAGTTAAACCATACTTTTGATTGAGCAGTTTTGAAACACTCTGTCTGTAGAAAATGCAACTGGACATTCGTAGCGCTAAGTGGGTAATAGTGGAAAAAAGAATATGTTCAAATATAAACTACACAGAAGCATTGTATGAAACTTATTTCTGTTCTGTGCATTCAACTAACAGAGTTGAACCTTACTTTTGATTGAGCCGTTCTGAAACACTCTTTCTGTAGAAACTGCAATTGGACATTCTGAGCGCTAGGAGGCCTATATTGGGAAAAAGAATGTCTACAAATAAAAACTACACAGAAGAATTGTGTGAAACTTCTTTCTGTTCTGTTTGTTCAACTAAAAGCGTTGAACCTTAGTTTTGATTGAGCCGTTCTGAAACACTCTTTCTGTAGAAAATGCAAGTGGAGATTCGGAGCGCTAAGTGGGTAATAGTGGAAAAAGGAATGTCTCCAAATATAAACTACACAGAATCATTCTGTGAAAATTCTTTCTGATCTGTGCATTCAACTAACAGAGTTGAACCTTACTTTTGATTGAGCCTTTCTGAAAGACTCTTTCTGTAGAAACTGCAATTGGACATTCTGAGCGCTAAGAGGCCTCTATTGGGAAAAATAATATCTTCAAATAAAAACTACACAGAAGCATTGTGTGAAACTTATTTCTGATATGTTCATTAAGCTAACAGAGTTAAACCATACTTTTGATTGCGCAGTTCTGAACACTCTTTCTGTAGAAAATGCAAGTGGACATTCGGAGCGCTAAGAGGGTAATAGTGGAAAAAGTAATATATTCAAATATAAACTACACAGTAGCATTCTGTGAAAATTCTTTCTGTTCTGTGCATTCAACTAACAGAGATGAACCTTACTTTTGATTGAGCCGTTCTGAAACACTCTTTCTGTAGAAACTGCAATTGGACATGCTAAGCGCTAAGAGGCCTACATTGGGAAAAAGAATATCTTCAAATAGAAACTACACAGATGCATTCTGTGAAACAATTTTCTGATCTGTAAATTCAGTTAATAGAGATAAAACATATTTTTGATTGAGCAGTTATGAAACACTCTTTTTGTAGAAAATGCAAGTGGAGATTCGGAGCGCTAAGAGGGTAATAGTGGAAAAAGGAATGTCTTCAAATATAAACTACACAGAATCATTCGGTGAAACTTCTATCTGATCTGTGCATTCAGCTAACAGAGTTAAACCATACTTTTGATTGAGCAGATCTGAACACTCTTTCTGTAGAAAATGCAACTGGACATTTGGAGCGCTAAGAGCGTAGTAGTGGAAAAAGGAATATATTCAAATATAAACTACACAGAAGCATTCTGTGAAACTTCTTTCTGATCTGAGCATTCAGCTAACAGAGTTAAACCATACTTTTGATTGAGCAGTTTTGAAACACTCTGTCTGTAGGAAATGCAACTGGACATTCGTAGCGCTAAGTGGGTAATAGTGGAAAAAAGAATATGTTCAAATATAAACTACACAGAAGCATTGTATGAAACTTCTTTCTGTTCTGTGCATTCAACTAACAGAGTTGAACCTTACTTTTGATTGAGCCTTTCTGAAACACTCTTTCTGTAGAAACTGCAATTGGACATTCTGAGCGCTAAGAGGCCTATATTGGGAAAAATAATATCTTCAAATAAAAACTACACAGAAGCATTGTGTGAAACTTATTTCTGATATGTTCATTAAGCTAACAGAGTTAAACCATACTTTTGATTGCGCAGTTCTGAACACTCTTTCTGTAGAAAATGCAAGTGGACATTCGGAGCGCTAAGAGGCTAATAGTGGAAAAAGGAATATATTCAAATATAAACTACACAGTAGCATTCTGTGAAAATTCTTTCTGTTCTGTACATTCAACCAACCGAGTTGAACCTTACTTTTGATTGAGCCGTTCTGAAACACTCTATCTGTAGAAACTGCAATTGGACATGCTAAGCGCTAAGAGGCCTACATTGGGAAAAAGAATATCTTCAAATAAAAACTACACAGATGCATTCTGTGAAACTTATTTCTGATCTGTATATTCAGTTAACAGAGATAAAACATATTTTTGATTGAGCAGTTATGAAACACTCTTTTTGTAGAAAATGCAAGTGGAGATTCGGAGCGCTAAGAGGGTAATAGTGGAAAAAGGAATGTCTTCAAATATAAACTACACAGAATCATTCGGTGAAACTTCTTTCTGATCTGTGCATTCAGCTAACAGAGTTAAACCATACTTTTGATTGAGCAGATCTGAACACTCTTTCTGTAGAAAATGCAACTGGACATTTGGAGCGCTAAGAGCGTAGTAGTGGAAAAAGGAATATATTCAAATATAAACTACACAGAAGCATTCTGTGAAACTTCTTTCTGATCTGAGCATTCAGCTAACAGAGTTAAACCATACTTTTCATTGAGCAGTTTTGAAACACTCTGTCTGTAGAAAATGCAACTGGACATTCGTAGCGCTAAGTGGGTAATAGTGGAAAAAAGAATATGTTCAAATATAAACTACACAGAAGCATTGTATGAAACCTATTTCTGTTCTGTGCATTCAACTAACAGAGTTGAACCTTACTTTTGATTGAGCCGTTCTGAAACACTCTTTCTGTAGAAACTGCAATTGGACATTCTGAGCGCTAGGAGGCCTATATTGGGAAAAAGAATGTCTACAAATAAAAACTACACAGAAGAATTGTGTGAAACTTCTTTCTGTTCTGTTTGTTCAACTAAAAGAGTTGAACCTTAGTTTTGATTGAGCCGTTCTGAAACACTCTTTCTGTAGAAAATGCAAGTGGAGATTCGGAGCGCTAAGTGGGTAATAGTGGAAAAAGAATGTCTCCAAATATAAACTACACAGAATCATTCTGTGAAACTTCTTTCTGATCTGTGCATTCAACTAACAGAGTTGAACCTTACTTTTGATTGAGCCTTTCTGAAACACTCTTTCTGTAGAAACTGCAATTGGACATTCTGAGCGCTAAGAGGACTCTATTGGGAAAAATAATATCTTCAAATAAAAACTACACAGAAACATTGTGTGAAACTTTTTTCTGATATGTTCATTAAGCTAACAGAGTTAAACCATACTTTTGATTGCGCAGTTCTGAACACTCTTTCTGTAGAAAATGCAAGTGGACATTCGGAGCGCTAAGAGGGTAATAGTGGAAAAAGGAATATATTCAAATATAAACTACACAGTAGCATTCTGTGAAAATTCTTTCTGTTCTGTGCATTCAACTAACAGAGTTGAAACTTACTTTTGATTGAGCCGTTCTGAAACACTCTTTCTGTAGAAACTGCAATTGGACATGTTAAGCGCTAAGAGGCCTACATTGGGAAAATGAATATCTTCAAATAAAAACTACACAGATGCATTCTGTGAAACTTATTTCTGATCTGTAAATTCAGTTAACAGAGATAAAACATATTTTTGATTGAGCAGTTATGAAACACTCTTTTTGTAGAAAATGCAAGTGGAGATTCGGAGCGCTAAGAGGGTAATAGTGGAAAAAGGAATGTCTTCAAATATAAACTACACAGAATCAATCGGTGAAACATCTTTCTGATCTGTGCATTCAGCTAACAGAGTTAAACCATACTTTTGATTGAGCAGATCTGAACACTCTTACTGTAGAAAATGCAACTGGACATTTGGAGCGCTAAGAGCGTAGTAGTGGAAAAAGGAATATATTCAAATATAAACTACACAGAAGCATTCTGTGAAACTTCTTTCTGAGCTGAGCATTCAGCTAACAGAGTTAAACCATACTTTTGATTGAGCAGTTTTGAAACACTCTGTCTGTAGAAAATGCAACTGGACATTCGTAGCGCTAAGTGGGTAATAGTGGAAAAAAGAATACGTTCAAATATAAACTACACAGAAGCATTGTATGAAGCTTCTTTCTGTTCTGTGCATTCAACTAACAGAGTTGAACCTTACTTTTGATTGAGCCGTTCTGAAACACTCTTTCTGTAGAAACTGCAATAGGACATTCTGAGCGCTAAGGGGCCTATATTGGGAAAAAGAATGTCTACAAATAAAAACTACACAGAAGAATTGTGTGAAACTTCTTTCTGTTCTGTTTGTTCAACTAAAAGAGTTGAACCTTAGTTTTGATTGAGCCGTTCTGAAACACTCTTTCTGTAGAAAATGCAAGTGGAGATTCGGAGCGCTAAGAGGGTAATAGTGGAAAAAGGAATGTCTCCAAATATAAACTACACAGAATCATTCGGTGAAACTTCTTTCTGATCTGTGCATTCAGCTAACAGAGTTAAACCATACTTTTGATTGAGCAGATCTGAACACTCTTTCTGTAGAAAATGCAACTGGACATTTGGAGCGCTAAGAGAGTAGTAGTGGAAATAGGAATATATTCAAATATAAACTACACAGAAGCATTCTGTGAAACTTCTTTCTGATCTGAGCATTCAGCTAACAGAGTTAAACCATACTTTTGATTGAGCAGTTTTGAAACACTCTGTCTGTAGAAAATGCAACTGGACATTCGTAGCGCTAAGTGGGTAATAGTGGAAAAAAGAATATGTTCAAATATAAACTACACAGAAGCATTGTATGAAACTTCTTTCTGTTCTGTGCATTCAACTAACAGAGTTGAACCTTACTTTTGATTGAGCCTTTCTGAAAGACTCTTTCTGTAGAAACTGCAATTGGACATTCTGAGCGCTAAGAGGCCTCTATTGGGAAAAATAATATCTTCAAATAAAAACTACACAGAAGCATTGTGTGAAACTTATTTCTGATATGTTCATTAAGCTAACAGAGTTAAACCATACTTTTGATTGCGCAGTTCTGAACACTCTTTCTGTAGAAAATGCAAGTGGACATTCGGAGCGCTAAGAGGGTAATAGTGGAAAAAGGAATATATTCAAATATAAACTACACAGTAGCATTCTGTGAAAATTCTTTCTGTTCTGTGCATTCAACTAACAGAGTTGAACCTTACTTTTGATTGAGCCGTTCTGAAACACTCTTTCTGTAGAAACTGCAATTGGACATGTTAAGCGCTAAGAGGCCTACATTGGGAAAATGAATATCTTCAAATAAAAACTACACAGATGCATTCTGTGAAACTTATTTCTGATCTGTAAATTCAGTTAACAGAGATAAAACATATTTTTGATTGAGCAGTTATGAAACACTCTTTTTGTAGAAAATGCAAGTGGAGATTCGGAGCGCTAAGAGGGTAATAGTTGAAAAAGGAATGTCTTCAAATATAAACTACACAGAATCAATCGGTGAAACATCTTTCTGATCTGTGCATTCAGCTAACAGAGTTAAACCATACTTTTGATTGAGCAGATCTGAACACTCTTACTGTAGAAAATGCAACTGGACATTTGGAGCGCTAAGAGCGTAGTAGTGGAAAAAGGAATATATTCAAATATAAACTACACAGAAGCATTCTGTGAAACTTCTTTCTGAGCTGAGCATTCAGCTAACAGAGTTAAACCATACTTTTGATTGAGCAGTTTTGAAACACTCTGTCTGTAGAAAATGCAACTGGACATTCGTAGCGCTAAGTGGGTAATAGTGGAAAAAAGAATACGTTCAAATATAAACTACACAGAAGCATTGTATGAAGCTTCTTTCTGTTCTGTGCATTCAACTAACAGAGTTGAACCTTACTTTTGATTGAGCCGTTCTGAAACACTCTTTCTGTAGAAACTGCAATAGGACATTCTGAGCGCTAAGGGGCCTATATTGGGAAAAAGAATGTCTACAAATAAAAACTACACAGAAGAATTGTGTGAAACTTCTTTCTGTTCTGTTTGTTCAACTAAAAGAGTTGAACCTTAGTTTTGATTGAGCCGTTCTGAAACACTCTTTCTGTAGAAAATGCAAGTGGAGATTCGGAGCGCTAAGAGGGTAATAGTGGAAAAAGGAATGTCTCCAAATATAAACTACACAGAATCATTCGGTGAAACTTCTTTCTGATCTGTGCATTCAGCTAACAGAGTTAAACCATACTTTTGATTGAGCAGATCTGAACACTCTTTCTGTAGAAAATGCAACTGCACATTTGGAGCGCTAAGAGAGTAGTAGTGGAAAAAGGAATATATTCAAATATAAACTACACAGAAGCATTCTGTGAAACTTCTTTCTGATCTGAGCATTCAGCTAACAGAGTTAAACCATACTTTTGATTGAGCAGTTTTGAAACACTCTGTCTGTAGAAAATGCAACTGGACATTCGTAGCGCTAAGTGGGTAATAGTGGAAAAAAGAATATGTTCAAATATAAACTACACAGAAGCATTGTATGAAACTTCTTTCTGTTCTGTGCATTCAACTAACAGAGTTGAACCTTACTTTTGATTGAGCCTTTCTGAAAGACTCTTTCTGTAGAAACTGCAATTGGACATTCTGAGCGCTAAGAGGCCTCTATTGGGAAAAATAATATCTTCAAATAAAAACTACACAGAAGCATTGTGTGAAACTTATTTCTGATATGTTCATTAAGCTAACAGAGTTAAACCATACTTTTGATTGCGCAGTTCTGAACACTCTTTCTGTAGAAAATGCAAGTGGACATTCGGAGCGCTAAGAGGGTAATAGTGGAAAAAGGAATATATTCAAATATAAACTACACAGTAGCATTCTGTGAAAATTCTTTCTGTTCTGTGCATTCAACTAACAGAGTTGAACCTTACTTTTGATTGAGCCGTTCTGAAACACTCTTTCTGTAGAAACTGCAATTGGACATGCTAAGCGCTAAGAGGCCTACATTGGGAAAAAGAATATCTTCAAATAGAAACTACACAGATGCATTCTGTGAAACAATTTTCTGATCTGTAAATTCAGTTAATAGAGATAAAACATATTTTTGATTGAGCAGTTATGAAACACTCTTTTTGTAGAAAATGCAAGTGGAGATTCGGAGCGCTAAGTGGGTAATAGTGGAAAAAGGAATGTCTTCAAACATAAACTACACAGAATCATTCGGTGAAACTTCCTTCTGATCTGTGCATTCAGCTAACAGAGTTAAACCATACTTTTGATTGAGCAGATCTGAACACTCTTTCTGTAGAAAATGCAACTGGACATTTGGAGCGCTAAGAGCGTAGTAGTGGAAAAAGGAATATATTCAAATATAAACTACACAGAAGCATTCTGTGAAACTTCTTTCTGATCTGAGCATTCAGCTAACAGAGTTAAACCATACTTTGGATTGAGCAGTTTTGAAACACTCTGTCTGTAGAAAATGCAACTGGACATTCGTAGCTCTAAGTGGGTAATAGTGGAAAAAAGAATACGTTCAAATATAAACTACACAGAAGCATTGTATGAAACTTCTTTCTGTTCTGTGCATTCAACTAACAGAGTTGAACCTTACTTTTGATTGAGCCGTTCTGAAACACTCTTTCTGTAGAAACTGCAATTGGACATTCTGAGCGCTAAGAGGCCTATATTGGGAAAAAGAATGTCTACAAATAAAAACTACACAGAAGAATTGTGTGAAACTTATTTCTGTTCTGTTTGTTCAACTAAAAGAGTTGAACGTTAGTTTTGATTGAGCCGTTCTGAAACACTCTTTCTGTAGAAAATGCAAGTGGAGATTCGGAGCGCTAAGAGGGTAATAGTGGAAAAAGGAATGTCTCCAAATATAAACTACACAGAATCATTCTGTGAAACTTCTTTCTGATCTGTGCATTCAGCTAACAGAGTTAAACCATACTTTTGATTGAGCAGATCTGAACACTCTTTCTGTAGAAAATGCAACTGGACATTTGGAGCGCTAAGAGAGTAGTAGTGGAAAAAGGAATATATTCAAATATAAACTACACAGAAGCATTCTGTGAAACTTCTTTCTGATCTGAGCATTCAGCTAACAGAGTTAAACCATACTTTTGATTGAGCAGTTTTGAAACACTCTGTCTGTAGAAAATGCAACTGTACATTCGTAGCGCTAAGTGGGTAATAGTGGAAAAAAGAATATGTTCAAATATAAACTACACAGAAGCATTGTATGAAACTTCTTTCTGTTCTGTGCATTCAACTAACAGAGTTGAACCTTACTTTTGATTGAGCCTTTCTGAAACACTCTTTCTGTAGAAACTGCAATTGGACATTCTGAGCGCTAAGAGTCCTATATTGGGAAAAATAATATCTTCAAATAAAAACTACACAGAAGCATTGTGTGAAACTTATTTCTGATATGTTCATTAAGCTAACAGAGTTAAACCATACTTTTGATTGCGCAGTTCTGAACACTCTTTCTGTAGAAAATGCAAATGGACATTCGGAGCGCTAAGGGGGTAATAGTGGAAAAAGGAATATATTCAAATATAAACTACACAGTAGCATTCTGTGAAAATTCTTTCTGTTCTGTGCATTCAACTAACAGAGTTGAACCTTACTTTTGATTGAGCCGTTCTGAAACACTCTTTCTGTAGAAACTGCAATTGGACATGCTAAGCGCTAAGAGGCCTACATTGGGAAAAAGAATATCTTCAAATAAATACTACACAGATGCATTCTGTGAAACTTATTTCTGATCTGTAAATTCAGTTAACAGAGATAAAACATATTTTTGATTGAGCAGTTACGAAACACTCTTTTTGTAGAAAATGCAAGTGGAGATTCGGAGCGCTAAGAGGGTAATAGTGGAAAAAGGAATGTCTTCAAATATAAACTACACAGAATCATTCGGTGAAACTTCTTTCTGATCTGTGCATTCAGCTAACAGAGTTAAACCATACTTTTGATTGAGCAGATCTGAACACAATTTTTGTAGAAAATGCAACTGGACATTTGGAGCGCTAAGAGCGTAGTAGTGGAAAAAGGAATATATTCAAATATAAACTACACAGAAGCATTCTGTGAAACTTCTTTCTGATCTGAGCATTCAGCTAACAGAGTTAAACCATACTTTGGATTGAGCAGTTTTGAAACACTCTGTCTGTAGAAAATGCAACTGGACATTCGTAGCGCTAAGTGGGTAATAGTGGAAAAAAGAATATGTTCAAATATAAACTACACAGAAGCATTGTATGAAACCTATTTCTGTTCTGTGCATTCAACTAACAGAGTTGAACCTTACTTTTGATTGAGCCGTTCTGAAACACTCTTTCTGTAGAAACTGCAATTGGACATTCTGAGCGCTAAGAGGCCTCTATTGGGAAAAATAATATCTTCAAATAAAAACTACACAGAAACATTGTGTGAAACTTTTTTCTGATATGTTCATTAAGCTAACAGAGTTAAACCATACTTTTGATTGCGCAGTTCTGAACACTCTTTCTGTAGAAAATGCAAGTGGACATTCGGAGCGCTAAGAGGGTAATAGTGGAAAAAGGAATATATTCAAATATAAACTACACAGTAGCATTCTGTGAAAATTCTTTCTGTTCTGTGCATTCAACTAACAGAGTTGAAACTTACTTTTGATTGAGCCGTTCTGAAACACTCTTTCTGTAGAAACTGCAATTGGACATGTTAAGCGCTAAGAGGCCTACATTGGGAAAATGAATATCTTCAAATAAAAACTACACAGATGCATTCTGTGAAACTTATTTCTGATCTGTAAATTCAGTTAACAGAGATAAAACATATTTTTGATTGAGCAGTTATGAAACACTCTTTTTGTAGAAAATGCAAGTGGAGATTCGGAGCGCTAAGAGGGTAATAGTGGAAAAAGGAATGTCTTCAAATATAAACTACACAGAATCAATCGGTGAAACATCTTTCTGATCTGTGCATTCAGCTAACAGAGTTAAACCATACTTTTGATTGAGCAGATCTGAACACTCTTACTGTAGAAAATGCAACTGGACATTTGGAGCGCTAAGAGCGTAGTAGTGGAAAAAGGAATATATTCAAATATAAACTACACAGAAGCATTCTGTGAAACTTCTTTCTGAGCTGAGCATTCAGCTAACAGAGTTAAACCATACTTTTGATTGAGCAGTTTTGAAACACTCTGTCTGTAGAAAATGCAACTGGACATTCGTAGCGCTAAGTGGGTAATAGTGGAAAAAAGAATACGTTCAAATATAAACTACACAGAAGCATTGTATGAAGCTTCTTTCTGTTCTGTGCATTCAACTAACAGAGTTGAACCTTACTTTTGATTGAGCCGTTCTGAAACACTCTTTCTGTAGAAACTGCAATAGGACATTCTGAGCGCTAAGGGGCCTATATTGGGAAAAAGAATGTCTACAAATAAAAACTACACAGAAGAATTGTGTGAAACTTCTTTCTGTTCTGTTTGTTCAACTAAAAGAGTTGAACCTTAGTTTTGATTGAGCCGTTCTGAAACACTCTTTCTGTAGAAAATGCAAGTGGAGATTCGGAGCGCTAAGAGGGTAATAGTGGAAAAAGGAATGTCTCCAAATATAAACTACACAGAATCATTCTGTGAAACTTCTTTCTGATCTGTGCATTCAGCTAACAGAGTTAAACCATACTTTTGATTGAGCAGATCTGAACACTCTTTCTGTAGAAAATGCAACTGGACATTTGGAGCGCTAATAGAGTAGTAGTGGAAAAAGGAATATATTCAAATATAAACTACACAGAAGCATTCTGTGAAACTGCTTTCTGATCTGAGCATTCAGCTAACAGAGTTAAACCATACTTTTGATTGAGCAGTTTTGAAACACTCTGTCTGTAGAAAATGCAACTGGACATTCATAGCGCTAAGTGGGTAATAGTGGAAAAAAGAATATGTTCAAATATAAACTACACAGAAGCATTGTATGAAACTACTTTCTGTTCTGTGCATTCAACTAACAGAGTTGAAACTTACTTTTGATTGAGCCTTTCTGAAACACTCTTTCTGTAGAAACTGCAATTGGACATTCTGAGCGCTAAGAGTCCTATATTGGGAAAAATAATATCTTCAAATAAAAACTACACAGAAGCATTGTGTGAAACTTATTTCTGATATGTTCATTAAGCTAACAGAGTTAAACCATACTTTTGATTGCACAGTTCTGAACACTCTTTCTGTAGAAAATGCAAGTGGACATTCGGAGCCCTAAGGGGGTAATAGTGGAAAAAGGAATATATTCAAATATAAACTACACAGTAGCATTCTGTGAAAATTCTTTCTGTTCTGTGCATTCAACTAACAGAGTTGAACCTTACTTTTGATTGAGCCGTTCTGAAACACTCTTTCTTTAGAAACTGCAGTTGGACATGCTAAGCGCTAAGAGGCCTACATTGGGAAAAATAATATCTTCAAATAAAAACTACACAGATGCATTCTGTGAAACTTATTTCTGATCTGTAAATTCAGTTAACAGAGATAAAACATATTTTTGATTGAGCAGTTACGAAACACTCTTTTTGTAGAAAATGCAAGTGGAGATTCGGAGCGCTAAGAGGGTAATAGTGGAAAAAGGAATGTCTTCAAATATAAACTACACAGAATCATTCGGTGAAACTTCTTTCTGATCTGTGCATTCAGCTAACAGAGTTAAACCATACTTTTGATTGCGCAGTTCTGAACACTCTTTCTGTAGAAAATGCAAGTGGACATTCGGAGCGCTAAGGGGGTAATAGTGGAAAAAGGAATATATTCAAATATAAACTACACAGTAGCATTCTGTGAAAATTCTTTCTGTTCTGTGCATTCAACTAACAGAGCTGAACCTTACTTTTGATTGAGCCGTTCTGAAACACTCTTTCTGTAGAAACTGCAATTGGACATGCTAAGCGCTAAGAGGCCTACATTGGGAAAAAGAATATCTTCAAATAAAAACTACACAGATGCATTCTGTGAAACTTATTTCTGATCTGTAAATTCAGTTAACAGAGATAAAACATATTTTTGATTGAGCAGTTATGAAACACTCTTTTTGTAGAAAATGCAAGTGGAGATTCGGAGCGCTAAGAGGGTAATAGTGGAAAAAGGAATGTCTTCAAATATAAACTACACAGAATCATTCGGTGAAACTTCCTTCTGATCTGTGCATTCAGCTAACAGAGTTAAACCATACTTTTGATTGAGCAGATCTGAACACTCTTTCTGTAGAAAATGCAACTGGACATTTGTAGCGCTAAGAGCGTAGTAGTGGAAAAAGCAATATATTCAAATATAAACTACACAGAAGCATTCTGTGAAACTTCTTTCTGATCTGAGCATTCAGCTAACAGAGTTAAACCATACTTTGGATTGAGCAGTTTTGAAACACTCTGTCTGTAGAAAATGCAACTGGACATTCGTAGCGCTAAGTGGGTAATAGTGGAAAAAAGAATATGTTCAAATATAAACTACACAGAAGCATTGTATGAAACATCTTTCTGTTCTGTGCATTCAACTAACAGAGTTGAACCTTACTTTTGATTGAGACGTTCTGAAACACTCTTTCTGTAGAAACTGCAATTGGACATTCTGAGCGCTAAGAGGCCTATATTGGGAAAAAGAATGTCTACAAATAAAAACTACAGAGAAGAATTGTGTGAAACTTATTTCTGTTCTGTTTGTTCAACTAAAAGAGTTGAACCTTAGTTTTGATTGAGCCGTTCTGAAACACTCTTTCTGTAGAAAATGCAAGTGGAGATTCGGAGCGCTAAGAGGGTAATAGTGGAAAAAGGAATGTCTCCAAATATAAACTACACAGAATCATTCTGTGAAACTTCTTTCTGATCTGTGCATTCAGCTAACAGAGTTAAACCATACTTTTGATTGAGCAGATCTGAACACTCTTTCTGTAGAAAATGCAACTGGACATTTGGAGCGCTAAGAGAGTAGTAGTGGAAAAAGGAATATATTCAAATATAAACTACACAGAAGCATTCTGTGAAACTTCTTTCTGATCTGAGCATTCAGCTAACAGATTTAAACCATACTTTTGATTGAGCAGTTTTGAAACACTCTGTCTGTAGAAAATGCAACTGGACATTCGTAGCGCTAAGTGGGTAATAGTGGAAAAAAGTATATGTTCAAATATAAACTACACAGAAGCATTGTATGAAACTTCTTTCTGTTCTGTGCATTCAACTAACAGAGTTGAACCTTACTTTTGATTGAGCCTTTCTGAAACACTCTTTCTGTAGAAACTGCAATTGGACATTCTGAGCGCTAAGAGGCCTCTATTGGGAAAAATAATATCTTCAAATAAAAACTACACAGAAACATTGTGTGAAACTTATTTCTGATATGTTCATTAAGCTAACAGAGTTAAACCATACTTTTGATTGCGCAGTTCTGAACACTCTTTCTGTAGAAAATGCAAGTGGACATTCGGAGCGCTAAGAGGGTAATAGTGGAAAAAGGAATATATTCAAATAGAAACTACACAGTAGCATTCTGTGAAAATTCTTTCTGTTCTGTGCATTCAACTAACAGAGTTGAACCTTACTTTTGATTGAGCTGTTCTGAAACACTCTTTCTTTAGAAACTGCAATTGGACATGCTAAGCGCTAAGAGGCCTACATTGGGAAAAAGAATATCTTCAAATAAATACTACACAGATGCATTCTGTGAAACTTATTTCTGATCTGTAAATTCAGTTAACAGAGATAAAACATATTTTTGATTGAGCAGTTACGAAA
The DNA here is from genome assembly GCF_028878055.3 of Symphalangus syndactylus. Taxonomy (NCBI): domain Eukaryota; kingdom Metazoa; phylum Chordata; class Mammalia; order Primates; family Hylobatidae; genus Symphalangus; species Symphalangus syndactylus. The sequence continues at coordinate 2,701,809 of NC_072445.2, read as the reverse complement.
CACTCTTTTTGTAGAAAATGCAAGTGGAGATTCGGAGCGCTAAGAGGGTAATAGTGGAAAAAGGAATGTCTTCAAATATAAACTACACAGAATCATTCGGTGAAACTTCTTTCTGATCTGTGCATTCAGCTAACAGAGTTAAACCATACTTTTGATTGAGCAGATCTGAACACAATTTCTGTAGAAAATGCAACTGGACATTTGGAGCGCTAAGAGCGTAGTAGTGGAAAAAGGAATATATTCAAATATAAACTACACAGAAGCATTCTGTGAAACTTCTTTCTGATCTGAGCATTCAGCTAACAGAGTTAAACCATACTTTGGATTGAGCAGTTTTGAAACACTCTGTCTGTAGAAAATGCAACTGGACATTCGTAGCGCTAAGTGGGTAATAGTGGAAAAAAGAATATGTTCAAATATAAACTACACAGAAGCATTGTATGAAACTTCTTTCTGTTCTGTGCATTCAACTAACAGAGTTGAACCTTACTTTTGATTGAGCCGTTCTGAAACACTCTTTCTGTAGAAAGTGCAATTGGACATTCTGAGCGCTAAGAGGCCTATATTGGGAAACAGAATGTCTACAAATAAAAACTACACAGAAGAATTGTGTGAAACTCCTTTCTGTTCTGTTTGTTCAACTAAAAGAGTTGAACCTTAGTTTTGATTGAGCCGTTCTGAAACACTCTTTCTTTAGAAAATGCAAGTGGACATTCGGAGCGCTAAGAGGGTAATAGTGGAAAAAGGAATGTCTCCAAATATAAACTACACAGAATCATTCTGTGAAACTTCTTTCTGATCTGTGCATTCAGCTAACAGAGTTAAACCATACTTTTGATTGAGCAGTTTTGAAACACTCTGTCTGTAGAAAATGCAACTGGACATTTGGAGCGCTAATAGAGTAGTAGTGGAAAAAGGAATATATTCAAATATAAACTACACAGAAGCATTCTGTGAAACTGCTTTCTGATCTGAGCATTCAGCTAACAGAGTTAAACCATACTTTTGATTGAGCAGTTTTGAAACACTCTGTCTGTAGAAAATGCAACTGGACATTCATAGCGCTAAGTGGGTAATAGTGGAAAAAAGAATATGTTCAAATATAAACTACACAGAAGCATTGTATGAAACTACTTTCTGTTCTGTGCATTCAACTAACAGAGTTGAAACTTACTTTAGATTGAGCCTTTCTGAAACACTCTTTCTGTAGAAACTGCAATTGGACATTCTGAGCGCTAAGAGTCCTATATTGGGAAAAATAATATCTTCAAATAAAAACTACACAGAAGCATTGTGTGAAACTTATTTCTGATATGTTCATTAAGCTAACAGAGTTAAACCATACTTTTGATTGCGCAGTTCTGAACACTCTTTCTGTAGAAAATGCAAGTGGACATTCGGAGCCCTAAGGGGGTAATAGTGGAAAAAGGAATATATTCAAATATAAACTACACAGTAGCATTCTGTGAAAATTCTTTCTGTTCTGTGCATTCAACTAACAGAGTTGAACCTTACTTTTGATTGAGCCGTTCTGAAACACTCTTTCTTTAGAAACTGCAGTTGGACATGCTAAGCGCTAAGAGGCCTACATTGGGAAAAATAATATCTTCAAATAAAAACTACACAGATGCATTCTGTGAAACTTATTTCTGATCTGTAAATTCAGTTAACAGAGATAAAACATATTTTTGATTGAGCAGTTACGAAACACTCTTTTTGTAGAAAATGCAAGTGGAGATTCGGAGCGCTAAGAGGGTAATAGTGGAAAAAGGAATGTCTTCAAATATAAACTACACAGAATCATTCGGTGAAACTTCTTTCTGATCTGTGCATTCAGCTAACAGAGTTAAACCATACTTTTGATTGCGCAGTTCTGAACACTCTTTCTGTAGAAAATGCAAGTGGACATTCGGAGCGCTAAGGGGGTAATAGTGGAAAAAGGAATATATTCAAATATAAACTACACAGTAGCATTCTGTGAAAATTCTTTCTGTTCTGTGCATTCAACTAACAGAGTTGAACCTTACTTTTGATTGAGCCGTTCTGAAACACTCTTTCTGTAGAAACTGCAATTGGACATGCTAAGCGCTAAGAGGCCTACATTGGGAAAAAGAATATCTTCAAATAAAAACTACACAGATGCATTCTGTGAAACTTATTTCTGATCTGTAAATTCAGTTAACAGAGATAAAACATATTTTTGATTGAGCAGTTATGAAACACTCTTTTTGTAGAAAATGCAAGTGGAGATTCGGAGCGCTAAGAGGGTAATAGTGGAAAAAGGAATGTCTTCAAATATAAACTACACAGAATCATTCGGTGAAACTTCCTTCTGATCTGTGCATTCAGCTAACAGAGTTAAACCATACTTTTGATTGAGCAGATCTGAACACTCTTTCTGTAGAAAATGCAACTGGACATTTGGAGCGCTAAGAGCGTAGTAGTGGAAAAAGCAATATATTCAAATATAAACTACACAGAAGCATTCTGTGAAACTTCTTTCTGATCTGAGCATTCAGCTAACAGAGTTAAACCATACTTTGGATTGAGCAGTTTTGAAACACTCTGTCTGTAGAAAATGCAACTGGACATTCGTAGCGCTAAGTGGGTAATAGTGGAAAAAAGAATATGTTCAAATATAAACTACACAGAAGCATTGTATGAAACATCTTTCTGTTCTGTGCATTCAACTAACAGAGTTGAACCTTACTTTTGATTGAGACGTTCTGAAACACTCTTTCTGTAGAAACTGCAATTGGACATTCTGAGCGCTAAGAGGCCTATATTGGGAAAAAGAATGTCTACAAATAAAAACTACAGAGAAGAATTGTGTGAAACTTATTTCTGTTCTGTTTGTTCAACTAAAAGTGTTGAACCTTAGTTTTGATTGAGCCGTTCTGAAACACTCTTTCTGTAGAAAATGCAAGTGGAGATTCGGAGCGCTAAGAGGGTAATAGTGGAAAAAGGAATGTCTCCAAATATAAACTACACAGAATCATTCTGTGAAACTTCTTTCTGATCTGTGCATTCAGCTAACAGAGTTAAACCATACTTTTGATTGAGCAGATCTGAACACTCTTTCTGTAGAAAATGCAACTGGACATTTGGAGCGCTAAGAGAGTAGTAGTGGAAAAAGGAATATATTCAAATATAAACTACACAGAAGCATTCTGTGAAACTTCTTTCTGATCTGAGCATTCAGCTAACAGATTTAAACCATACTTTTGATTGAGCAGTTTTGAAACACTCTGTCTGTAGAAAATGCAACTGGACATTCGTAGCGCTAAGTGGGTAATAGTGGAAAAAAGTATATGTTCAAATATAAACTACACAGAAGCATTGTATGAAACTTCTTTCTGTTCTGTGCATTCAACTAACAGAGTTGAACCTTACTTTTGATTGAGCCTTTCTGAAACACTCTTTCTGTAGAAACTGCAATTGGACATTCTGAGCGCTAAGAGGCCTCTATTGGGAAAAATAATATCTTCAAATAAAAACTACACAGAAACATAGTGTGAAACTTATTTCTGATATGTTCATTAAGCTAACAGAGTTAAACCATACTTTTGATTGCGCAGTTCTGAACACTCTTTCTGTAGAAAATGCAAGTGGACATTCGGAGCGCTAAGAGGGTAATAGTGGAAAAAGGAATATATTCAAATAGAAACTACACAGTAGCATTCTGTGAAAATTCTTTCTGTTCTGTGCATTCAACTAACAGAGTTGAACCTTACTTTTGATTGAGCTGTTCTGAAACACTCTTTCTTTAGAAACTGCAATTGGACATGCTAAGCGCTAAGAGGCCTACATAGGGAAAAAGAATATCTTCAAATAAATACTACACAGATGCATTCTGTGAAACTTATTTCTGATCTGTAAATTCAGTTAACAGAGATAAAACATATTTTTGACTGAGCAGTTACGAAACACTCTTTTTGTAGAAAATGCAAGTGGAGATTCGGAGCGCTAAGAGGGTAATAGTGGAAAATGGAATGTCTTCAAATATAAACTACACAGAATCATTCGGTGAAACTTCTTTCTGATCTGTGCATTCAGCTAACAGAGTTAAACCATACTTTTGATTGAGCAGATCTGAACACAATTTCTGTAGAAAATGCAACTGGACATTTGGAGCGCTAAGAGCGTAGTAGTGGAAAAAGGAATATATTCAAATATAAACTACACAGAAGCATTCTGTGAAACTTCTTTCTGATCTGAGCATTCAGCTAACAGAGTTAAACCATACTTTGGATTGAGCAGTTTTGAAACACTCTGTCTGTAGAAAATGCAACTGGACATTCGTAGCGCTAAGTGGGTAATAGTGGAAAAAAGAATATGTTCAAATATAAACTACACAGAAGCATTGTATGAAACTTCTTTCTGTTCTGTGCATTCAAATAACAGAGTTGAACCTTACTTTTGATTGAGCCGTTCTGAAACACTCTTTCTGTAGAAAGTGCAATTGGACATTCTGAGCGCTAAGAGGCCTATATTGGGAAACAGAATGTCTACAAATAAAAACTACACAGAAGAATTGTGTGAAACTCCTTTCTGTTCTGTTTGTTCAACTAAAAGAGTTGAACCTTAGTTTTGATTGAGCCGTTCTGAAACACTCTTTCTGTAGAAAATGCAAGTGGAGATTCGGAGCGCTAAGAGGGTAATAGTGGAAAAAGGAATGTCTCCAAATATAAACTACACAGAATCATTCTGTGAAACTTCTTTCTGATCTGTGCATTCAGCTAACAGAGTTAAACCATACTTTTGATTGAGCAGATCTGAACACTCTTTCTGTAGAAAATGCAACTGGACATTTGGAGCGCTAAGAGAGTAGTAGTGGAAAAAGGAATATATTCAAATATAAACTACACAGAAGCATTCTGTGAAACTGCTTTCTGATCTGAGCATTCAGCTAACAGAGTTAAACCATACTTTTGATTGAGCAGTTTTGAAACACTCTGTCTGTAGAAAATGCAACTGGACATTCGTAGCGCTAAGTGGGTAATAGTGGAAAAAAGAATATGTTCAAATATAAACTACACAGAAGCATTGTATGAAACTACTTTCTGTTCTGTGCATTCAACTAACACAGTTGAAACTTACTTTTGATTGAGCCTTTCTGAAACACTCTTTCTGTAGAAACTGCAATTGGACATTCTGAGCGATAAGAGTCCTATATTGGGAAAAATAATATCTTCAAATAAAAACTACACAGAAGCATTGTGTGAAACTTATTTCTGATATGTTCATTAAGCTAACAGAGTTAAACCATACTTTTGATTGCGCAGTTCTGAACACTCTTTCTGTAGAAAATGCAAGTGGACATTCGGAGCCCTAAGGGGGTAATAGTGGAAAAAGGAATATATTCAAATATAAACTACACAGTAGCATTCTGTGAAAATTCTTTCTGTTCTGTGCATTCAACTAACAGAGTTGAACCTTACTTTTGATTGAGCCGTTCTGAAACACTCTTTCTTTAGAAACTGCAGTTGGACATGCTAAGCGCTAAGAGGCCTACATTGGGAAAAATAATATCTTCAAATAAAAACTACACAGATGCATTCTGTGAAACTTATTTCTGATCTGTAAATTCAGTTAACAGAGATAAAACATATTTTTGATTGAGCAGTTACGAAACACTCTTTTTGTAGAAAATGCAAGTGGAGATTCGGAGCGCTAAGAGGGTAATAGTGGAAAAAGGAATGTCTTCAAATATAAACTACACAGAATCATTCGGTGAAACTTCTTTCTGATCTGTGCATTCAGCTAACAGAGTTAAACCATACTTTTGATTGCGCAGTTCTGAACACTCTTTCTGTAGAAAATGCAAGTGGACATTCGGAGCGCTAAGGGGGTAATAGTGGAAAAAGAAATATATTCAAATATAAACTACACAGTAGCATTCTGTGAAAATTCTTTCTGTTCTGTGCATTCAACTAACAGAGTTGAACTTTACTTTTGATTGAGCATTTTTGAAACACTCTTTCTGTAGAAACTGCAATTGGACATGCTAAGCGCTAAGAGGCCTACATTGGGAAAAAGAATATCTTCAAATAAAAACTACACAGATGCATTCTGTGAAACTTATTTCTGATCTGTAAATTCAGTTAACAGAGATAAAACATATTTTTGATTGAGCAGTTATGAAACACTCTTTTTGTAGAAAATGCAAGTGGAGATTCGGAGCGCTAAGAGGGTAATAGTGGAAAAAGGAATGTCTTCAAATATAAACTACACAGAATCATTCGGTGAAACTTCCTTCTGATCTGTGCATTCAGCTAACAGAGTTAAACCATACTTTTGATTGAGCAGATCTGAACACTCTTTCTGTAGAAAATGCAACTGGACATTTGGAACGCTAAGAGCGTAGTAGTGGAAAAAGCAATATATTCAAATATAAACTACACAGAAGCATTCTGTGAAACTTCTTTCTGATCTGAGCATTCAGCTAACAGAGTTAAACCATACTTTGGATTGAGTAGTTTTGAAACACTCTGTCTGTAGAAAATGCAACTGGACATTCGTAGCGCTAAGTGGGTAATAGTGGAAAAAAGAATATGTTCAAATATAAACTACACAGAAGCATTGTATGAAACATCTTTCTGTTCTGTGCATTCAACTAACAGAGTTGAACCTTACTTTTGATTGAGACGTTCTGAAACACTCTTTCTGTAGAAACTGCAATTGGACATTCTGAGCGCTAAGAGGCCTATATTGGGAAAAAGAATGTCTACAAATAAAAACTACACAGAAGAATTGTGTGAAACTTATTTCTGTTCTGTTTGTTCAACTAAAAGAGTTGAACGTTAGTTTTGATTGAGCCGTTCTGAAACACTCTTTCTGTAGAAAATGCAAGTGGAGATTCGGAGCGCTAAGAGGGTAATAGTGGAAAAAGGAATGTCTCCAAATATAAACTACACAGAATCATTCTGTGAAACTTCTTTCTGATCTGTGCATTCAGCTAACAGAGTTAAACCATACTTTTGATTGAGCAGATCTGAACACTCTTTCTGTAGAAAATGCAACTGGACATTTGGAGCGCTAAGAGAGTAGTAGTGGAAAAAGGAATATATTCAAATATAAACTACACAGAAGCATTCTGTGAAACTTCTTTCTGATCTGAGCATTCAGCTAACAGATTTAAACCATACTTTTGATTGAGCAGTTTTGAAACACTCTGTCTGTAGAAAATGCAACTGGACATTCGTAGCGCTAAGTGGGTAATAGTGGAAAAAAGTATATGTTCAAATATAAACTACACAGAAGCATTGTATGAAACTTCTTTCTGTTCTGTGCATTCAACTAACAGAGTTGAACCTTATTTTTGATTGAGCCTTTCTGAAACACTCTTTCTGTAGAAACTGCAATTGGACATTCTGAGCGCTAAGAGGCCTCTATTGGGAAAAATAATATCTTCAAATAAAAACTACACAGAAACATTGTGTGAAACTTATTTCTGATATGTTCATTAAGCTAACAGAGTTAAACCATACTTTTGATTGCGCAGTTCTGAACACTCTTTCTGTAGAAAATGCAAGTGGACATTCGGAGCGCTAAGAGGGTAATAGTGGAAAAAGGAATATATTCAAATATAAACTACACAGTAGCATTCTGTGAAAATTCTTTCTGTTCTGTGCATTCAACTAACAGAGTTGAACCTTACTTTTGATTGAGCCGTTCTGAAACACTCTTTCTGTAGAAACTGCAATTGGACATGCTAAGCGCTAAGAGGCCTACATTGGGAAAAAGAATATCTTCAAATAAAAACTACACAGATGCATTCTGTGAAACTTATTTCTGATCTGTAAATTCAGTTAACAGAGATAAAATATATTTTTGATTGAGCAGTTACGAAACACTCTTTTTGTAGAAAATGCAAGTGGAGATTCGGAGCGCTAAGAGGGTAATAGTGGAAAAAGGAATGTCTTCAAATATAAACTACACAGAATCATTCGGTGAAACTTCTTTCTGATCTGTGCATTCAGCTAACAGAGTTAAACCATACTTTTGTTTGGGCAGATCTGAACACAATTTCTGTAGAAAATGCAACTGGACATTTGGAGCGCTAAGAGCGTAGTAGTGGAAAAAGGAATATATTCAAATATAAACTACACAGAAGCATTCTGTGAAACTTCTTTCTGATCTGAGCATTCAGCTAACAGAGTTAATCCATACTTTGGATTGAGCAGTTTTGAAACACTCTGTCTGTAGGAAATGCAACTGGACATTCGTAGCGCTAAGTGGGTAATAGTGGAAAAAAGAATATGTTCAAATATAAACTACACAGAAGCATTGTATGAAACTTCTTTCTGTTCTGTGCATTCAAATAACAGAGTTGAACCTTACTTTTGATTGAGCCGTTCTGAAACACTCTTTCTGTAGAAAGTGCAATTGGACATTCTGAGCGCTAAGAGGCCTATATTGGGAAACAGAATGTCTACAAATAAAAACTACACAGAAGAATTGTGTGAAACTCCTTTCTGTTCTGTTTGTTCAACTAAAAGAGTTGAACCTTAGTTTTGATTGAGCCGTTCTGAAACACTCTTTCTGTAGAAAATGCAAGTGGAGATTCGGAGCGCTAAGAGGGTAATAGTGGAAAAAGGAATGTCTCCAAATATAAACTACACAGAATCATTCTGTGAAACTTCTTTCTGATCTGTGCATTCAGCTAACAGAGTTAAACCATACTTTTGATTGAGCAGATCTGAACACTCTTTCTGTAGAAAATGCAACTGGACATTTGGAGCGCTAAGAGAGTAGTAGTGGAAAAAGGAATATATTCAAATATAAACTACACAGAAGCATTCTGTGAAACTGCTTTCTGATCTGAGCATTCAGCTAACAGAGTTAAACCATACTTTTGATTGAGCAGTTTTGAAACACTCTGTCTGTAGAAAATGCAACTGGACATTCGTAGCGCTAAGTGGGTAATAGTGGAAAAAAGAATATGTTCAAATATAAACTACACAGAAGCATTGTATGAAACTACTTTCTGTTCTGTGCATTCAACTAACACAGTTGAAACTTACTTTTGATTGAGCCTTTCTGAAACACTCTTTCTGTAGAAACTGCAATTGGACATTCTGAGCGATAAGAGTCCTATATTGGGAAAAATAATATCTTCAAATAAAAACTACACAGAAGCATTGTGTGAAACTTATTTCTGATATGTTCATTAAGCTAACAGAGTTAAACCATACTTTTGATTGCGCAGTTCTGAACACTCTTTCTGTAGAAAATGCAAGTGGACATTCGGAGCCCTAAGGGGGTAATAGTGGAAAAAGGAATATATTCAAATATAAACTACACAGTAGCATTCTGTGAAAATTCTTTCTGTTCTGTGCATTCAACTAACAGAGTTGAACCTTACTTTTGATTGAGCCGTTCTGAAACACTCTTTCTTTAGAAACTGCAGTTAGACATGCTAAGCGCTAAGAGGCCTACATTGGGAAAAATAATATCTTCAAATAAAAACTACACAGATGCATTCTGTGAAACTTATTTCTGATCTGTAAATTCAGTTAACAGAGATAAAACATATTTTTGATTGAGCAGTTACGAAACACTCTTTTTGTAGAAAATGCAAGTGGAGATTCGGAGCGCTAAGAGGGTAATAGTGGAAAAAGGAATGTCTTCAAATATAAACTACACAGAATCATTCGGTGAAACTTCTTTCTGATCTGTGCATTCAGCTAACAGAGTTAAACCATACTTTTGATTGCGCAGTTCTGAACACTCTTTCTGTAGAAAATGCAAGTGGACATTCGGAGCGCTAAGGGGGTAATAGTGGAAAAAGAAATATATTCAAATATAAACTACACAGTAGCATTCTGTGAAAATTCTTTCTGTTCTGTGCATTCAACTAACAGAGTTGAACTTTACTTTTGATTGAGCATTTTTGAAACACTCTTTCTGTAGAAACTGCAATTGGACATGCTAAGCGCTAAGAGGCCTACATTGGGAAAAAGAATATCTTCAAATAAAAACTACACAGATGCATTCTGTGAAACTTATTTCTGATCTGTAAATTCAGTTAACAGAGATAAAACATATTTTTGATTGAGCAGTTATGAAACACTCTTTTTGTAGAAAATGCAAGTGGAGATTCGGAGCGCTAAGAGGGTAATAGTGGAAAAAGGAATGTCTTCAAATATAAACTACACAGAATCATTCGGTGAAACTTCCTTCTGATCTGTGCATTCAGCTAACAGAGTTAAACCATACTTTTGATTGAGCAGATCTGAACACTCTTTCTGTAGAAAATGCAACTGGACATTTGGAACGCTAAGAGCGTAGTAGTGGAAAAAGCAATATATTCAAATATAAACTACACAGAAGCATTCTGTGAAACTTCTTTCTGATCTGAGCATTCAGCTAACAGAGTTAAACCATACTTTGGATTGAGTAGTTTTGAAACACTCTGTCTGTAGAAAATGCAACTGGACATTCGTAGCGCTAAGTGGGTAATAGTGGAAAAAAGAATATGTTCAAATATAAACTACACAGAAGCATTGTATGAAACATCTTTCTGTTCTGTGCATTCCACTAACAGAGTTGAACCTTACTTTTGATTGAGACGTTCTGAAACACTCTTTCTGTAGAAACTGCAATTGGACATTCTGAGCGCTAAGAGGCCTATATTGGGAAAAAGAATGTCTACAAATAAAAACTACACAGAAGAATTGTGTGAAACTTATTTCTGTTCTGTTTGTTCAACTAAAAGAGTTGAACGTTAGTTTTGATTGAGCCGTTCTGAAACACTCTTTCTGTAGAAAATGCAAGTGGAGATTCGGAGCGCTAAGAGGGTAATAGTGGAAAAAGGAATGTCTCCAAATATAAACTACACAGAATCATTCTGTGAAACTTCTTTCTGATCTGTGCATTCAGCTAACAGAGTTAAACCATACTTTTGATTGAGCAGATCTGAACACTCTTTCTGTAGAAAATGCAACTGGACATTTGGAGCGCTAAGAGAGTAGTAGTGGAAAAAGGAATATATTCAAATATAAACTACACAGAAGCATTCTGTGAAACTTCTTTCTGATCTGAGCATTCAGCTAACAGATTTAAACCATACTTTTGATTGAGCAGTTTTGAAACACTCTGTCTGTAGAAAATGCAACTGGACATTCGTAGCGCTAAGTGGGTAATAGTGGAAAAAAGTATATGTTCAAATATAAACTACACAGAAGCATTGTATGAAACTTCTTTCTGTTCTGTGCATTCAACTAACAGAGTTGAACCTTATTTTTGATTGAGCCTTTCTGAAACACTCTTTCTGTAGAAACTGCAATTGGACATTCTGAGCGCTAAGAGGCCTCTATTGGGAAAAATAATATCTTCAAATAAAAACTACACAGAAACATTGTGTGAAACTTATTTCTGATATGTTCATTAAGCTAACAGAGTTAAACCATACTTTTGATTGCGCAGTTCTGAACACTCTTTCTGTAGAAAATGCAAGTGGACATTCGGAGCGCTAAGAGGGTAATAGTGGAAAAAGGAATATATTCAAATATAAACTACACAGTAGCATTCTGTGAAAATTCTTTCTGTTCTGTGCATTCAACTAACAGAGTTGAACCTTACTTTTGATTGAGCCGTTCTGAAACACTCTTTCTGTAGAAACTGCAATTGGACATGCTAAGCGCTAAGAGGCCTACATTGGGAAAAAGAATATCTTCAAATAAAAACTACACAGATGCATTCTGTGAAACTTATTTCTGATCTGTAAATTCAGTTAACAGAGATAAAATATATTTTTGATTGAGCAGTTACGAAACACTCTTTTTGTAGAAAATGCAAGTGGAGATTCGGAGCGCTAAGAGGGTAATAGTGGAAAAAGGAATGTCTTCAAATATAAACTACACAGAATCATTCGGTGAAACTTCTTTCTGATCTGTGCATTCAGCTAACAGAGTTAAACCATACTTTTGTTTGGGCAGATCTGAACACAATTTCTGTAGAAAATGCAACTGGACATTTGGAGCGCTAAGAGCGTAGTAGTGGAAAAAGGAATATATTCAAATATAAACTACACAGAAGCATTCTGTGAAACTTCTTTCTGATCTGAGCATTCAGCTAACAGAGTTAATCCATACTTTGGATTGAGCAGTTTTGAAACACTCTGTCTGTAGGAAATGCAACTGGACATTCGTAGCGCTAAGTGGGTAATAGTCGAAAAAAGAATATGTTCAAATATAAACTACACAGATGCATTGTATGAAACTTCTTTCTGTTCTGTGCATTCAACTAACAGAGTTGAACCTTACTTTTGATTGAGCCGTTCTGAAACACTCTTTCTGTAGAAACTGCAATTGGACATTCTGAGCGCTAAGAGGCCTATATTGGGAAAAAGAATGTCTACAAATAAAAACTACACAGAAGAATTGTGTGAAACTTCTTTCTGTTCTGTTTGTTCAACTAAAAGGGTTGAACCTTAGTTTTGATTGAGCCTTTCTGAAACACTCTTTCTGTAGAAAATGCAAGTGGAGATTCGGAGCGCTAAGAGAGTAATAGTGGAAAAAGGAATGTCTCCAAATATAAACTACACAGAATCATTCTGTGAAACTTCTTTCTGATCTGTGCATTCAGCTAACAGAGTTAAACCATACTTTTGATTGAGCAGATCTGAACACTCTTTCTGTAGAAAATGCAACTGGACATTTGGAGCGCTAAGAGAGTAGTTGTGGAAAAAGGAATATATTCAAATATAAACTACACAGAAGCATTCTGTGAAACTTCTTTCTGATCTGAGCATTCAGCTAACAGAGTTAAACCATACTTTTGATTGAGCAGTTTTGAAACACTCTGTCTGTAGAAAATGCAACTGGACATTCGTAGTGCTAAGTGAGTAATAGTGGAAAAATGAATATGTTCAAATATAAACTACACAGAAGCATTGTATGAAACTTCTTTCTGTTCTGTGCATTCAACTAACAGAGTTGAACCTTACTTTTGATTGAGCCTTTCTGAAACACTCTTTCTGTAGAAACTGCAATTGGACATTCTGAGTGCTAAGAGGCCTATATTGGGAAAAATAATATCTTCAAATAAAAACTACACAGAAGCATTGTGTGAAACTTATTTCTGATATGTTCATTAAGCTAACAGAGTTAAACCATACTTTTGATTGCGCAGTTCTGAACACTCTTTCTGTAGAAAATGCAAGTGGACATTCGGAGCGCTAAGAGGGTAATAGTGGAAAAAGGAATATATTCAAATATAAACTACACAGTAGCATTCTGTGAAAATTCTTTCTGTTCTGTGCATTCAACTAACAGAGTTGAACCTTACTTTTGATTGAGCCGTTCTGAAACACTCTTTCTGTAGAAACTGCAATTGGACATGCTAAGCGCTAAGAGGCCTACATTGGGAAAAAGAATATCTTCAAATAAAAACTACACAGATGCATTCTGTGAAACTTATTTCTGATCTGTAAATTCAGTTAACAGAGATAAAACATATTTTTGATTGAGCAGTTATGAAACACTCTTTTTGTAGAAAATGCAAGTGGAGATTCGGAGCGCTAAGAGGGTAATAGTGGAAAAAGGAATGTCTTCAAATATAAACTACACAGAATCATTCGGTGAAACTTCTTTCTGATCTGTGCATTCAGCTAACAGAGTTAAACCATACTTTTGATTGAGCAGATCTGAACACTCTTTCTGTAGAAAAGGCAACTGGACATTTGGAGCGCTAAGAGCGTCGTAGTGGAAAAAGGAATATATTCAAATATAAACTACACAGAAGCATTCTGTGAAACTTCTTTCTGATCTGAGCATTCAGCTAACAGAGTTAAACCATACTTTGGATTGAGCAGTTTTGAAACACTCTGTCTGTAGAAAATGCAACTGGATATTCGTAGCGCTAAGTGGGTAATAGTGGAAAAAAGAATATGTTCAAATATAAACTACACAGAAGCATTGTATGAAACTTCTTTCTGTTCTGTGCATTCAACTAACAGAGTTGAACCTTACTTTTGATTGAGCCGTTCTGAAACACTCTTTCTGTAGAAACTGCAATTGGACATTCTGAGCGCTAAGAGGCCTATATTGGGAAAAAGAATGTCTACAAATAAAAACTACACAGAAGAATTGTGTGAAACTTCTTTCTGTTCTGTTTGTTCAACTAAAAGAGTTGAACCTTAGTTTTCATTGAGCCGTTCTGAAACACTCTTTCTGTAGAAAATGCAAGTGGAGATTCGGAGCGCTAAGAGGGTAATAGTGGAAAAAGGAATGTCTCCAAATATAAACTACACAAAATCATTCTGTGAAACTTCTTTCTGATCTGTGCATTCAGCTAACAGAGTTAAACCATACTTTGGATTGAGCAATTTTGAAACACTCTGTCTGTAGAAAATGCAACTGGACAATCGTAGCGCTAAGTGGGTAATAGTGGAAAAAATTATATGTTCAATTATAAACTACACAGAAGCATTGTGTGAAACTTATTTCTGATATGTTCATTAAGCAAACAGAGTTAAACCATACTTTTGATTGCGCAGTTCTGAACACTCTTTCTGTAGAAAATGCAAGTGGACATTCGGAGCGCTAAGAGGGTAATAGTGGAAAAAGGAATATATTCAAATATAAACTACACAGTAGCATTCTGTGAAAATTCTTTCTGTTCTGTGCATTCAACTAACAGAGTTGAACCTTACTTTTGATTGAGCCGTTCTGAAACACTCTTTCTGTAGAAACTGCAATTGGACATGCTAAGCGCTAAGAGGCCTACATTGGGAAAAAGAATATCTTCAAATAAAAACTACACAGATGCATTCTGTGAAACTTATTTCTGATCTGTAAATTCAGTTAACAGAGATAAAACATATTTTTGATTGAGCAGTTATGAAACCCTCTTTTTGTAGAAAATGCAAGTGGAGATTCGGAGCGCTAAGAGGGTAATAGTGGAAAAAGGAATGTCTTCAAATATAAACTACACAGAATCATTCGGTGAAACTTCTTTCTGATCTGTGCATTCAGCTAACAGAGTTAAACCATACTTTTGATTGAGCAGATCTGAACACCCTTTCTGTAGAAAATGCAACTGGACATTTGGAGCGCTAAGAGCGTAGTAGTGGAAAAAGGATTATATTCAAATATAAACTACACAGAAGCATTCTGTGAAACTTCTTTCTGATCTGAGCATTCAGCTAACACAGTTAAACCATACTTTTGATTGAGCAGTTTTGAAACGCTCTGTCTGTAGAAAATGCAACTGGACATTCGTAGCGCTAAGTGGGTAATAGTGGAAAAAAGAATATGTTCAAATAGAAACTACACAGAAAAATTGTGTGAAACTTCTTTCTGTTCTGTTTGTTCAACTAAAATAGTTGAACCTTAGTTTTGATTGAGCCGTTCTGAAACACTCTTTCTGTAGAAAATGCAAGTGGAGATTCGGAGCGCTAAGAGGGTAATAGTGGAAAAAGGAATGTCTCCAAATATAAACTACACAGAATCATTCTGTGAAACTTCTTTCTGATCTGTGCATTCAGCTAACAGAGTTAAACCATACTTTGGATTGAGCAATTTTGAAACACTCTGTCTGTAGAAAATGCAACTGGACATTCGTAGCGCTAAGTGGGTAATAGTGGAAAAAAGTATATGTTCAAATATAAACTACACAGAAGCATTGTGTGAAACTTATTTCTGATATGTTCATTAAGCTAACAGAGTTTAACCATACTTTTGATTGCGCAGTTCTGAACACTCTTTCTGTAGAAAATGCAAGTGGACATTCGGAGCGCTAAGAGGGTAATAGTGGAAAAAGGAATATATTCAAATATAAACTACACAGTAGCATTCTGTGAAAATTCTTTCTGTTCTGTGCATTCAACTAACAGAGTTGAACCTTACTTTTGATTGAGCCGTTCTGAAACACTCTTTCTGTAGAAACTGCAATTGGACATGCTAAGCGCTAAGAGGCCTACATTGGGAAAAAGAATATCTTAAAAATAAAAACTACACAGATGCATTCTGTGAAACTTATTTCTGATCTGTAAATTCAGTTAAGAGAGATAAAACATATTTTTGATTGAGCAGTTATGAAAGCCTCTTTTTGTAGAAAATGCAAGTGGAGATTCGGAGCGCTAAGAGGGTAATAGTGGAAAAAGGAATGTCTTCAAATATAAACTACACAGAATCATGCGGTGAAACTTCTTTCTGATCTGTGCATTCAGCTAACAGAGTTAAACCATACTTTTGATTGAGCAGATCTGAACACCCTTTCTGTAGAAAATGCAACAGGACATTTGGAGCGCCAAGAGCGTAGTAGTGGAAAAAGGATTATATTCAAATATAAACTACACAGAAGCATTCTGTGAAATTTCTTTCTGATCTGAGCATTCAGCTAACACAGTTAAACCATACTTTTGATTGAGCAGTTTTGAAACACTCTCTCTGTAGAAAATGCAACTGGAGATTCGTAGCGCTAAGTGGGTAATAGTGGAAAAAAGAATATGTTCAAATATAAACTACACAGAAGCATTGTATGAAACTTCTTTCTGTTCTGTGCAATCAACTAACAGAGTTGAACCTTACTTTTGATTGAGCCGTTCTGAAACACTCTTTCTGTAGAAACTGCAATTGGACATTCTGAGCGCTAAGAGGCCTATATTGGGAAAAAGAATGTCTACAAATAAAAACTACACAGAAGAATTGTGTGAAACTTCTTTCTGTTCTCTTTGTTCAACTAAAAGAGTTGAACCTTAGTTATGATTGAGCCGTTCTGAAACACTCTTTCTGTAGAAAATGCAAGTGGAGATTCGGAGCGCTGAGAGGGTAATAGTGGAAAAAGGAATGTCTCCAAATATAAACTACACAGAATAATTCTGTGAAACTTCTTTCTGATCTGTGCATTCAGGTAACAGAGTTAAACCATACTTTTGATTGAGCAGATCTGAACACTCTTTCTGTAGAAAATGCAACTGGACATTTGGAGCGCTAAGAGAGTAGTAGTGGAAAAAGGAATATATTCAAATATAAACTACACAGAAGCATTCTGTGAAACTTCTTTCTGATCTGAGCATTCAGCTAACAGAGTTAAACCATACTTTTGATTGAGCAGTTTTGAAACACTCTGTCTGTAGAAAATGCAACTGGACATTCGTAGCGCTAAGTGGGTAATAGTGGAAAAAAGAATATGTTCAAATATAAACTACACAGAAGCATTGTATGAAACTTCTATCTGCTCTGTGCATTCAACTAACAGAGTTGAACCTTACTTTTGATTGAGCCTTTCTGAAACACTCTTTCTGTAAAAACTGCAATTGGACATTCTGAGCGCTAAGAGGCCTCTATTGGGAAAAATAATATCTTCAAATAAAAACTACACAGAAGCATTGTGTGAAACTTATTTCTGATATGTTCATTAAGCTAACAGGGTTAAACCATACTTTTGATTGCGCAGTTCTGAACACTCTTTCTGTAGAAAATGCAAGTGGACATTCAGAGCGCTAAGAGGGTAATAGTGGAAAAAGGAATATATTCAAATATAAACTACACAGTAGCATTATGTGAAAATTCTTTCTGTTCTGTGCATTCAACTAACAGAGTTGAACCTTACTTTTTATTGAGCCGTTCTGAAACACTCTTTCTGTAGAAATTGCAATTGGACATGCTAAGCGCTAAGAGGCCTACATTGGGAAAAAGAATATCTTCAAATAAAAACTACACAGATGCATTCTGTGAAACTTATTTCTGATGTGTAAATTCAGTTAACAGAGATAAAACATATTGTTGATTGAGCAGTTATGAAACACTCTTTTTGTAGAAAATGCAAGTGGAGATTCGGAGCGCTAAGAGGTTAATAGTGGAAAAAGGAATGTCTTCAAATATAAACTACACAGAATCATTCGGTGAAACTTCTTTCTGATCTGTGCATTCAGCTAACAGAGTTAAACCATACTTTTGATTGAGCAGATCTGAACACTCTTTCTGTAGAAAATGCAACTGGACATTTGGAGCGCTAAGAGCGTAGTAGTGGAAAAAGGAATATATTCAAATATAAACTACACAGAAGCATTCTGTGAAACTTCTTTCTGATCTGAGCATTCAGCTAACAGAGTTAAACCATACTTTTGATTGAGCAGTTTTGAAACACTCTGTCTGTAGAAAATGCAACTGGACATTCGTAGCGCTAAGTGGGTAATAGTGGAAAAAAGAATATGTTCAAATAGAAACTACACAGAAAAATTGTGTGAAACATCTTTCTGTTCTGTTTGTTCAACTAAAAGAGTTGAACCTTAGTTTTGATTGAGCCGTTCTGAAACACTCTTTCTGTAGAAAATGCAAGTGGAGATTCGGAGCGCTAAGAGGGTAATAGTGGAAAAAGGAATGTCTCCAAATATAAACTACACAGAATCATTCTGTGAAACTTATTTCTGATTTGTAAATTCAGTTAACAGAGATAAAACATATTGTTGATTGAGCAGTTATGAAACACTCTTTTTGTAGAAAATGCAAGTGGAGATTCGGAGCGCTAAGAGGGTAATAGTGGAAAAAGGAATGTCTTCAAATATAAACTACACAGAATCATTCGGTGAAACTTCTTTCTGATCTGTGCATTCAGCTAACAGAGTTAAACCATACTTTTGATTGAGCAGATCTGAACACTCTTTCTGTAGAAAATGCAACTGGACATTTGGAGCGCTAAGAGCGTTGTAGTGGAAAAAGGAATATATTCAAATATAAACTACACAGAAGCATTCTGTGAAACTTCTTTCTGATCTGAGCATTCAGCTAACAGAGTTAAACCATACTTTTGATTGAGCAGTTTTGAAACACTCTGTCTGTAGAAAATGCAACTGGACATTCGTAGCGCTAAGTGGGTAATATTGGAAAAAAGAATATGTTCAAATAGAAACTACACAGAAAAATTGTGTGAAACTTCTTTCTGTTCTGTTTGTTCAACTAAAAGAGTTGAACCTTAGTTTTGATTGAGCCGTTCTGAAACACTCTTTCTGTAGAAAATGCAAGTGGAGATTCAGAGCGCTAAGAGGGTAATAGTGGAAAAAGGAATGTCTCCAAATATAAACTACACAGAATCATTCTGTGAAACTTCTTTCTGATCTGTGCATTCAGCTAACAGAGTTAAACCATACTTTGGATTGAGCAATTTTGAAACACTCTGTCTGTAGAAAATGCAACTGGACATTCGTAGCGCTAAGTGGGTAATAGTGGAAAAAAGTATATGTTCAAATATAAACTACACAGAAGCATTGTGTGAAACTTATTTCTGATATGTTCATTAAGCTAACAGAGTTAAACCATACTTTTGATTGCGCAGTTCTGAACACTCTTTCTGTAGAAATTGCAAGTGGACATTCGGAGCGCTAAGAGGGTAATAGTGGAAAAAGGAATATATTCAAATATAAACTACACAGTAGCATTCAGTGAAAATTCTTTCTGTTCTGTGCATTCAACTAACAGAGTTGAACCTTACTTTTGATTGAGCCGTTCTGAAACACTCTTTCTGTAGAAACTGCAATTGGACATGCTAAGCGCTAAGAGGCCTACATTGGGAAAAAGAATATCTTCAAATAAAAACTACACAGATGCATTCTGTGAAACTTATTTCTGATCTGTAAATTCAGTTAAGAGAGATAAAACATATTTTTGATTGAGCAGTTATGAAAGCCTCTTTTTGTAGAAAATGCAAGTGGAGATTCGGAGCGCTAAGAGGGTAATAGTGGAAAAAGGAATGTCTTCAAATATAAACTACACAGAATCATGCGGTGAAACTTCTTTCTGATCTGTGTATTCAGCTAACAGAGTTAAACCATACTTTTGATTGAGCAGATCTGAACACCCTTTCTGTAGAAAATGCAACTGGACATTTGGAGCGCTAAGAGCGTAGTAGTGGAAAAAGGATTATATTCAAATATAAACTACACAGAAGCATTCTGTGAAATTTCTTTCTGATCTGAGCATTCAGCTAACACAGTTAAACCATACTTTTGATTGAGCAGTTTTGAAACACTCTCTCTGTAGAAAAAGCAACTGGAGATTCGTAGCGCTAAGTGGGTAATAGTGGAAAAAAGAATATGTTCAAATATAAACTACACTGAAGCATTGTATGAAACTTCTTTCTGTTCTGTGCAATCAACTAACAGAGTTGAACCTTACTTTTGATTGAGCCGTTCTGAAACACTCTTTCTGTAGAAACTGCAATTGGACATTCTGAGCGCTAAGAGGCCTATATTGGGAAAAAGAATGTCTACAAATAAAAACTACACAGAAGAATTGTGTGAAACTTCTTTCTGTTCTCTTTGTTCAACTAAAAGAGTTGAACCTTAGTTTTGATTGAGCCGTTCTGAAACACTCTTTCTGTAGAAAATGCAAGTGGAGATTTGGAGCGCTAAGAGGGTAATAGTGGAAAAAGGAATGTCTCCAAATATAAACTACACAGAATCATTCTGTGAAACTTCTTTCTGATCTGTGCATTCAGGTAACAGAGTTAAACCATACTTTTGATTGAGCAGATCTGAACACTCTTTCTGTAGAAAATGCAACTGGACATTTGGAGCGCTAAGAGAGTAGTAGTGGAAAAAGGAATATATTCAAATATAAACTACACAGAAGCATTCTGTGAAACTTCTTTCTGATCTGAGCATTCAGCTAACAGAGTTAAACCATACTTTTGATTGAGCAGTTTTGAAACACTCTGTCTGTAGAAAATGCAACTGGACATTCGTAGCGCTAAGTGGGTAATAGTGGAAAAAAGAATATGTTCAAATATAAACTACACAGAAGCATTGTATGAAACTACTATCTGCTCTGTGCATTCAACTAACAGAGTTGAACCTTACTTTTGATTGAGCCTTTCTGAAACACTCTTTCTGTAAAAACTGCAATTGGACATTCTGAGCGCTAAGAGGCCTCTATTGGGAAAAATAATATCTTCAAATAAAAACTACACAGAAGCATTGTGTGAAACTTATTTCTGATATGTTCATTAAGCTAACAGGGTTAAACCATACTTTTGATTGCGCAGTTCTGAACACTCTTTCTGTAGAAAATGCAAGTGGACATTCAGAGCGCTAAGAGGGTAATAGTGGAAAAAGGAATATATTCAAATATAAACTACACAGTAGCATTCTGTGAAAATTCTTTCTGTTCTGTGCATTCAACTAACAGAGTTGAACCTTACTTTTGATTGAGCCGTTCTGAAACACTCTTTCTGTAGAAATTGCAATTGGACATGCTAAGCGCTAAGAGGCCTACATTGGGAAAAAGAATATCTTCAAATAAAAACTACACAGATGCATTCTGTGAAACTTATTTCTGATCTGTAAATTCAGTTAACAGAGATAAAACATATTGTTGATTGAGCAGTTATGAAACACTCTTTTTGTAGAAAATGCAAGTGGAGATTCGGAGCGCTAAGAAGGTAATAGTGGAAAAAGGAATGTCTTCAAATATAAACTACACAGAATCATTCGGTGAAACTTCTTTCTGATCTGTGCATTCAGCTAACAGAGTTAAAACATACTTTTGATTGAGCAGATCTGAACACTCTTTCTGTAGAAAATGCAACTGGACATTTGGAGCGCTAAGAGCGTAGTAGTGGAAAAAGGAATATATTCAAATATAAACTACACAGAAGCATTCTGTGAAACTTCTTTCTGATCTGAGCATTCAGCTAACAGAGTTAAACCATACTTTTGATTGAGCAGTTTTGAAACACTCTGTCTGTAGAAAATGCAACTGGACATTCGTAGCGCTAAGTGGGTAATAGTGGAAAAAAGAATATGTTCAAATAGAAACTACACAGAAAAATTGTGTGAAACTTCTTTCTGTTCTGTTTGTTCAACTAAAAGAGTTGAACCTTAGTTTTGATTGAGCCGTTCTGAAACACTGTTTCTGTAGAAAATGCAAGTGGAGATTCGGAGCGCTAAGAGGGTAATAGTGGAAAAAGGAATGTCTCCAAATATAAACTACACAGAATCATTCTGTGAAACTTATTTCTGATTTGTAAATTCAGTTAACAGAGATAAAACATATTGTTGATTGAGCAGTTATGAAACACTCTTTTTGTAGAAAATGCAAGTGGAGATTCGGAGCGCTAAGAGGGTAATAGTGGAAAAAGGAATGTCTTCAAATATAAACTACACAGAATCATTCGGTGAAACTTCTTTCTGATCTGTGCATTCAGCTAACAGAGTTAAACCATACTTTTGATTGAGCAGATCTGAACACTCTTTCTGTAGAAAATGCAACTGGACATTTGGAGCGCTAAGAGCGTAGTAGTGGAAAAACGAATATATTCAAATATAAACTACACAGAAGCATTCTGTGAAACTTCTTTCTGATCTGAGCATTCAGCTAACAGAGTTAAACCATACTTTTGATTGAGCAGTTTTGAAACACTCTGTCTGTAGAAAATGCAACTGGACATTCGTAGCGCTAAGTGGGTAATAGTGGAAAAAAGAATATGTTCAAATAGAAACTACACAGAAAAATTGTGTGAAACTACTTTCTGTTCTGTTTGTTCAACTAAAAGAGTTGAACCTTAGTTTTGATTGAGCCGTTCTGAAACACTCTTTCTGTAGAAAATGCAAGTGGAGATTCGGAGCGCTAAGAGGGTAATAGTGGAAAAAGGAATGTCTCCAAATATAAACTACACAGAATCATTCTGTGAAACTTCTTTCTGATCTGTGCATTCAGCTAACAGAGTTAAACCATACTTTGGATTGAGCAATTTTGAAACACTCTGTCTGTAGAAAATGCAACTGGACATTCGTAGCGCTAAGTGGGTAATAGTGGAAAAAACTATATGTTCAAATATAAACTACACAGAAGCATTGTGTGAAACTTATTTCTGATATGTTCATTAAGCTAACAGAGTTAAACCATACTTTTGATTGCGCAGTTCTGAACACTCTTTCTGTAGAAAATGCAAGTGGACATTCGGAGCGCTAAGAGGGTAATAGTGGAAAAAGGAATATATTCAAATATAAACTACACAGTAGCATTCTGTGAAAATTCTTTCTGTTCTGTGCATTCAACTAACAGAGTTGAACCTTACTTTTGATTGAGCCGTTCTGAAACACTCTTTCTGTAGAAACTGCAATTGGACATGCTAAGCGCTAAGAGGCCTACATTGGGAAAAAGAATATCTTCAAATAAAAACTACACAGATGCATTCTGTGAAACTTATTTCTGATCTGTAAATTCAGTTAAGAGAGATAAAACATATTTTTGATTGAGCAGTTATGAAAGCCTCTTTTTGTAGAAAATGCAAGTGGAGATTCGGAGCGCTAAGAGGGTAATAGTGGAAAAAGGAATGTCTTCAAATATAAACTACACAGAATCATGCGGTGAAACTTCTTTCTGATCTGTGTATTCAGCTAACAGAGTTAAACCATACTTTTGATTGAGCAGATCTGAACACCCTTTCTGTAGAAAATGCAACTGGACATTTGGAGCGCTAAGAGCGTAGTAGTGGAAAAAGGATTATATTCAAATATAAACTACACAGAAGCATTCTGTGAAACTTCTTTCTGATCTGAGCATTCAGCTAACACAGTTAAACCATACTTTTGATTGAGCAGTTTTGAAACACTCTCTCTGTAGAAAATGCAACTGGAGATTCGTAGCGCTAAGTGGGTAATAGTGGAAAAAAGAATATGTTCAAATATAAACTACACAGAAGCATTGTATGAAACTTCTTTCTGTTCTGTGCAATCAACTAACAGAGTTGAACCTTACTTTTGATTGAGCCGTTCTGAAACACTCTTTCTGTAGAAACTGCAATTGGACATTCTGAGCGATAAGAGGCCTATATTGGGAAAAAGAATGTCTACAAATAAAAACTACACAGAAGAATTGTGTGAAACTTCTTTCTGTTCTCTTTGTTCAACTAAAAGAGTTGAACCTTAGTTTTGATTGAGCTGTTCTGAAACAGACTTTCTGTAGAAAATGCAAGTGGAGATTCGGAGCGCTAAGAGGGTAATAGTGGAAAAAGGAATGTCTCCAAATATAAACTACACAGAATCATTCTGTGAAACTTCTTTCTGATCTGTGCATTCAGCTAACAGAGTTAAACCATACTTTTGATTGAGCAGATCTGAACACTCTTTCTGTAGAAAATGCAACTGGACATTTGGAGCGCTAAGAGAGTAGTAGTGGAAAAAGGAATATATTCAAATATAAACTACACAGGAGCATTCTGTGAAACTTCTTTCTGATCTGAGCATTCAGCTAACAGAGTTAAACCATACTTTTGATTGAGCAGTTTTGAAACACTCTGTCTGTAGAAAATGCAACTGGACATTCGTAGCGCTAAGTGGGTAATTGTGGAAAAAAGAATATGTTCAAATATAAACTACACAGAAGCATTGTATGAAACTTCTTTCTGTTCTGTGCATTCAACTAACAGAGTTGAACCTTACTTTTGATTGAGCCTTTCTGAAACACTCTTTCTGTAGAAACTGCAATTGGACATTCTGAGCGCTAAGATGCCTATATTGGGAAAAATAATATCTTCAAATAAAATCTACACAGAAGCATTGTGTGAAACTTATTTCTGATATGTTCATTAAGCTAACAGAGTTAAACCATACTTTTGATTGCGCAGTTCAGAACACTCTTTCTGTAGAAAATGCAAGTGGACATTCGGAGCGCTAAGAGGGTAATAGTGGAAAAAGGAATATATTCAAATATAAACTACACAGTAGCATCCTGTGAAAATTCTTTCTGTTCTGTGCATTCAACTAACAGAGTTGAACCTTACTTTTGATTGAGCCGTTCTGAAACACTCTTTCTGTAGAAACTGCAATTGGACATGCTAGGCGCTAAGAGGCCTACATTGGGAAAAAGAATATCTTCAAATAAAAACTACACAGATGCATTCTGTGAAACTTATTTCTGATCTGTAAATTCAGTTAAGAGAGATAAAACATATTTTTGATTGAGCAGTTATGAAAGCCTCTTTTTGTAGAAAATGCAAGTGGAGATTCGGAGCGCTAAGAGGGTAATAGTGGAAAAAGGAATGTCTTCAAATATAAACTACACAGAATCATGCGGTGCAACTTCTTTCTGATCTGTGTAATCAGCTAACAGAGTTAAACCATACTTTTGATTGAGCAGATCTGAACACCCTTTCTGTAGAAAATGCAACTGGACATTTGGAGCGCTAAGAGCGTAGTAGTGGAAAAAGGATTATATTCAAATATAAACTACACAGAAGCATTCTGTGAAACTTCTTTCTGATCTGAGCATTCAGCTAACACAGTTAAGCCATACTTTTGATTGAGCAGTTTTGAAACACTCTCTCTGTAGAAAATGCAACTGGAGATTCGTAGCGCTAAGTGGGTAATAGTGGAAAAAAGAATATGTTCAAATATAAACTACACAGAAGCATTGTATGAAACTTCTTTCTGTTCTGTGCAATCAACTAACAGAGTTGAACCTTACTTTTGATTGAGCCGTTCTGAAACACTCTTTCTGTAGAAACTGCAATTGGACATTCTGAGCGCTAAGAGGCCTATATTGGGAAAAAGAATGTCTACAAATAAAAACTACACAGAAGAATTGTGTGAAACTTCTTTCTGTTCTCTTTGTTCAACTAAAAGAGTTGAACCTTAGTTATGATTGAGCCGTTCTGAAACACTCTTTCTGTAGAAAATGCAAGTGGAGATTCGGAGCGCTGAGAGGGTAATAGTGGAAAAAGGAATGTCTCCAAATATAAACTACACAGAATAATTCTGTGAAACTTCTTTCTGATCTGTGCATTCAGGTAACAGAGTTAAACCATACTTTTGATTGAGCAGATCTGAACACTCTTTCTGTAGAAAATGCAACTGGACATTTGGAGCGCTAAGAGAGTAGTAGTGGAAAAAGGAATATATTCAAATATAAACTACACAGAAGCATTCTGTGAAACTTCTTTCTGATCTGAGCATTCAGCTAACAGAGTTAAACCATACTTTTGATTGAGCAGTTTTGAAACACTCTGTCTGTAGAAAATGCAACTGGACATTCGTAGCGCTAAGTGGGTAATAGTGGAAAAAAGAATATGTTCAAATATAAACTACACAGAAGCATTGTATGAAACTTCTATCTGCTCTGTGCATTCAACTAACAGAGTTGAACCTTACTTTTGATTGAGCCTTTCTGAAACACTCTTTCTGTAAAAACTGCAATTGGACATTCTGAGCGCTAAGAGGCCTCTATTGGGAAAAATAATATCTTCAAATAAAAACTACACAGAAGCATTGTGTGAAACTTATTTCTGATATGTTCATTAAGCTAACAGGGTTAAACCATACTTTTGATTGCGCAGTTCTGAACACTCTTTCTGTAGAAAATGCAAGTGGACATTCAGAGCGCTAAGAGGGTAATAGTGGAAAAAGGAATATATTCAAATATAAACTACACAGTAGCATTATGTGAAAATTCTTTCTGTTCTGTGCATTCAACTAACAGAGTTGAACCTTACTTTTTATTGAGCCGTTCTGAAACACTCTTTCTGTAGAAATTGCAATTGGACATGCTAAGCGCTAAGAGGCCTACATTGGGAAAAAGAATATCTTCAAATAAAAACTACACAGATGCATTCTGTGAAACTTATTTCTGATGTGTAAATTCAGTTAACAGAGATAAAACATATTGTTGATTGAGCAGTTATGAAACACTCTTTTTGTAGAAAATGCAAGTGGAGATTCGGAGCGCTAAGAGGTTAATAGTGGAAAAAGGAATGTCTTCAAATATAAACTACACAGAATCATTCGGTGAAACTTCTTTCTGATCTGTGCATTCAGCTAACAGAGTTAAACCATACTTTTGATTGAGCAGATCTGAACACTCTTTCTGTAGAAAATGCAACTGGACATTTGGAGCGCTAAGAGCGTAGTAGTGGAAAAAGGAATATATTCAAATATAAACTACACAGAAGCATTCTGTGAAACTTCTTTCTGATCTGAGCATTCAGCTAACAGAGTTAAACCATACTTTTGATTGAGCAGTTTTGAAACACTCTGTCTGTAGAAAATGCAACTGGACATTCGTAGCGCTAAGTGGGTAATAGTGGAAAAAAGAATATGTTCAAATAGAAACTACACAGAAAAATTGTGTGAAACATCTTTCTGTTCTGTTTGTTCAACTAAAAGAGTTGAACCTTAGTTTTGATTGAGCCGTTCTGAAACACTCTTTCTGTAGAAAATGCAAGTGGAGATTCGGAGCGCTAAGAGGGTAATAGTGGAAAAAGGAATGTCTCCAAATATAAACTACACAGAATCATTCTGTGAAACTTATTTCTGATTTGTAAATTCAGTTAACAGAGATAAAACATATTGTTGATTGAGCAGTTATGAAACACTCTTTTTGTAGAAAATGCAAGTGGAGATTCGGAGCGCTAAGAGGGTAATAGTGGAAAAAGGAATGTCTTCAAATATAAACTACACAGAATCATTCGGTGAAACTTCTTTCTGATCTGTGCATTCAGCTAACAGAGTTAAACCATACTTTTGATTGAGCAGATCTGAACACTCTTTCTGTAGAAAATGCAACTGGACATTTGGAGCGCTAAGAGCGTTGTAGTGGAAAAAGGAATATATTCAAATATAAACTACACAGAAGCATTCTGTGAAACTTCTTTCTGATCTGAGCATTCAGCTAACAGAGTTAAACCATACTTTTGATTGAGCAGTTTTGAAACACTCTGTCTGTAGAAAATGCAACTGGACATTCGTAGCGCTAAGTGGGTAATATTGGAAAAAAGAATATGTTCAAATAGAAACTACACAGAAAAATTGTGTGAAACTTCTTTCTGTTCTGTTTGTTCAACTAAAAGAGTTGAACCTTAGTTTTGATTGAGCCGTTCTGAAACACTCTTTCTGTAGAAAATGCAAGTGGAGATTCAGAGCGCTAAGAGGGTAATAGTGGAAAAAGGAATGTCTCCAAATATAAACTACACAGAATCATTCTGTGAAACTTCTTTCTGATCTGTGCATTCAGCTAACAGAGTTAAACCATACTTTGGATTGAGCAATTTTGAAACACTCTGTCTGTAGAAAATGCAACTGGACATTCGTAGCGCTAAGTGGGTAATAGTGGAAAAAAGTATATGTTCAAATATAAACTACACAGAAGCATTGTGTGAAACTTATTTCTGATATGTTCATTAAGCTAACAGAGTTAAACCATACTTTTGATTGCGCAGTTCTGAACACTCTTTCTGTAGAAATTGCAAGTGGACATTCGGAGCGCTAAGAGGGTAATAGTGGAAAAAGGAATATATTCAAATATAAACTACACAGTAGCATTCAGTGAAAATTCTTTCTGTTCTGTGCATTCAACTAACAGAGTTGAACCTTACTTTTGATTGAGCCGTTCTGAAACACTCTTTCTGTAGAAACTGCAATTGGACATGCTAAGCGCTAAGAGGCCTACATTGGGAAAAAGAATATCTTCAAATAAAAACTACACAGATGCATTCTGTGAAACTTATTTCTGATCTGTAAATTCAGTTAAGAGAGATAAAACATATTTTTGATTGAGCAGTTATGAAAGCCTCTTTTTGTAGAAAATGCAAGTGGAGATTCGGAGCGCTAAGAGGGTAATAGTGGAAAAAGGAATGTCTTCAAATATAAACTACACAGAATCATGCGGTGAAACTTCTTTCTGATCTGTGTATTCAGCTAACAGAGTTAAACCATACTTTTGATTGAGCAGATCTGAACACCCTTTCTGTAGAAAATGCAACTGGACATTTGGAGCGCTAAGAGCGTAGTAGTGGAAAAAGGATTATATTCAAATATAAACTACACAGAAGCATTCTGTGAAATTTCTTTCTGATCTGAGCATTCAGCTAACACAGTTAAACCATACTTTTGATTGAGCAGTTTTGAAACACTCTCTCTGTAGAAAAAGCAACTGGAGATTCGTAGCGCTAAGTGGGTAATAGTGGAAAAAAGAATATGTTCAAATATAAACTACACTGAAGCATTGTATGAAACTTCTTTCTGTTCTGTGCAATCAACTAACAGAGTTGAACCTTACTTTTGATTGAGCCGTTCTGAAACACTCTTTCTGTAGAAACTGCAATTGGACATTCTGAGCGCTAAGAGGCCTATATTGGGAAAAAGAATGTCTACAAATAAAAACTACACAGAAGAATTGTGTGAAACTTCTTTCTGTTCTCTTTGTTCAACTAAAAGAGTTGAACCTTAGTTTTGATTGAGCCGTTCTGAAACACTCTTTCTGTAGAAAATGCAAGTGGAGATTTGGAGCGCTAAGAGGGTAATAGTGGAAAAAGGAATGTCTCCAAATATAAACTACACAGAATCATTCTGTGAAACTTCTTTCTGATCTGTGCATTCAGGTAACAGAGTTAAACCATACTTTTGATTGAGCAGATCTGAACACTCTTTCTGTAGAAAATGCAACTGGACATTTGGAGCGCTAAGAGAGTAGTAGTGGAAAAAGGAATATATTCAAATATAAACTACACAGAAGCATTCTGTGAAACTTCTTTCTGATCTGAGCATTCAGCTAACAGAGTTAAACCATACTTTTGATTGAGCAGTTTTGAAACACTCTGTCTGTAGAAAATGCAACTGGACATTCGTAGCGCTAAGTGGGTAATAGTGGAAAAAAGAATATGTTCAAATATAAACTACACAGAAGCATTGTATGAAACTACTATCTGCTCTGTGCATTCAACTAACAGAGTTGAACCTTACTTTTGATTGAGCCTTTCTGAAACACTCTTTCTGTAAAAAGTGCAATTGGACATTCTGAGCGCTAAGAGGCCTCTATTGGGAAAAATAATATCTTCAAATAAAAACTACACAGAAGCATTGTGTGAAACTTATTTCTGATATGTTCATTAAGCTAACAGGGTTAAACCATACTTTTGATTGCGCAGTTCTGAACACTCTTTCTGTAGAAAATGCAAGTGGACATTCAGAGCGCTAAGAGGGTAATAGTGGAAAAAGGAATATATTCAAATATAAACTACACAGTAGCATTCTGTGAAAATTCTTTCTGTTCTGTGCATTCAACTAACAGAGTTGAACCTTACTTTTGATTGAGCCGTTCTGAAACACTCTTTCTGTAGAAATTGCAATTGGACATGCTAAGCGCTAAGAGGCCTACATTGGGAAAAAGAATATCTTCAAATAAAAACTACACAGATGCATTCTGTGAAACTTATTTCTGATCTGTAAATTCAGTTAACAGAGATAAAACATATTGTTGATTGAGCAGTTATGAAACACTCTTTTTGTAGAAAATGCAAGTGGAGATTCGGAGCGCTAAGAAGGTAATAGTGGAAAAAGGAATGTCTTCAAATATAAACTACACAGAATCATTCGGTGAAACTTCTTTCTGATCTGTGCATTCAGCTAACAGAGTTAAACCATACTTTTGATTGAGCAGATCTGAACACTCTTTCTGTAGAAAATGCAACTGGACATTTGGAGCGCTAAGAGCGTAGTAGTGGAAAAAGGAATATATTCAAATATAAACTACACAGAAGCATTCTGTGAAACTTCTTTCTGATCTGAGCATTCAGCTAACAGAGTTAAACCATACTTTTGATTGAGCAGTTTTGAAACACTCTGTCTGTAGAAAATGCAACTGGACATTCGTAGCGCTAAGTGGGTAATAGTGGAAAAAAGAATATGTTCAAATAGAAACTACACAGAAAAATTGTGTGAAACTTCTTTCTGTTCTGTTTGTTCAACTAAAAGAGTTGAACCTTAGTTTTGATTGAGCCGTTCTGAAACACTGTTTCTGTAGAAAATGCAAGTGGAGATTCGGAGCGCTAAGAGGGTAATAGTGGAAAAAGGAATGTCTCCAAATATAAACTACACAGAATCATTCTGTGAAACTTATTTCTGATTTGTAAATTCAGTTAACAGAGATAAAACATATTGTTGATTGAGCAGTTATGAAACACTCTTTTTGTAGAAAATGCAAGTGGAGATTCGGAGCGCTAAGAGGGTAATAGTGGAAAAAGGAATGTCTTAAAATATAAACTACACAGAATCATTCGGTGAAACTTCTTTCTGATCTGTGCATTCAGCTAACAGAGTTAAACCATACTTTTGATTGAGCAGATCTGAACACTCTTTCTGTAGAAAATGCAACTGGACATTTGGAGCGCTAAGAGCGTAGTAGTGGAAAAACGAATATATTCAAATATAAACTACACAGAAGCATTCTGTGAAACTTCTTTCTGATCTGAGCATTCAGCTAACAGAGTTAAACCATACTTTTGATTGAGCAGTTTTGAAACACTCTGTCTGTAGAAAATGCAACTGGACATTCGTAGCGCTAAGTGGGTAATAGTGGAAAAAAGAATATGTTCAAATAGAAACTACACAGAAAAATTGTGTGAAACTACTTTCTGTTCTGTTTGTTCAACTAAAAGAGTTGAACCTTAGTTTTGATTGAGCCGTTCTGAAACACTCTTTCTGTAGAAAATGCAAGTGGAGATTCGGAGCGCTAAGAGGGTAATAGTGGAAAAAGGAATGTCTCCAAATATAAACTACACAGAATCATTCTGTGAAACTTCTTTCTGATCTGTGCATTCAGCTAACAGAGTTAAACCATACTTTGGATTGAGCAATTTTGAAACACTCTGTCTGTAGAAAATGCAACTGGACATTCGTAGCGCTAAGTGGGTAATAGTGGAAAAAACTATATGTTCAAATATAAACTACACAGAAGCATTGTGTGAAACTTATTTCTGATATGTTCATTAAGCTAACAGAGTTAAACCATACTTTTGATTGCGCAGTTCTGAACACTCTTTCTGTAGAAAATGCAAGTGGACATTCGGAGCGCTAAGAGGGTAATAGTGGAAAAAGGAATATATTCAAATATAAACTACACAGTAGCATTCTGTGAAAATTCTTTCTGTTCTGTGCATTCAACTAACAGAGTTGAACCTTACTTTTGATTGAGCCGTTCTGAAACACTCTTTCTGTAGAAACTGCAATTGGACATGCTAAGCGCTAAGAGGCCTACATTGGGAAAAAGAATATCTTCAAATAAAAACTACACAGATGCATTCTGTGAAACTTATTTCTGATCTGTAAATTCAGTTAAGAGAGATAAAACATATTTTTGATTGAGCAGTTATGAAAGCCTCTTTTTGTAGAAAATGCAAGTGGAGATTCGGAGCGCTAAGAGGGTAATAGTGGAAAAAGGAATGTCTTCAAATATAAACTACACAGAATCATGCGGTGAAACTTCTTTCTGATCTGTGTATTCAGCTAACAGAGTTAAACCATACTTTTGATTGAGCAGATCTGAACACCCTTTCTGTAGAAAATGCAACTGGACATTTGGAGCGCTAAGAGCGTAGTAGTGGAAAAAGGATTATATTCAAATATAAACTACACAGAAGCATTCTGTGAAACTTCTTTCTGATCTGAGCATTCAGCTAACACAGTTAAACCATACTTTTGATTGAGCAGTTTTGAAACACTCTCTCTGTAGAAAATGCAACTGGAGATTCGTAGCGCTAAGTGGGTAATAGTGGAAAAAAGAATATGTTCAAATATAAACTACACAGAAGCATTGTATGAAACTTCTTTCTGTTCTGTGCAATCAACTAACAGAGTTGAACCTTACTTTTGATTGAGCCGTTCTGAAACACTCTTTCTGTAGAAACTGCAATTGGACATTCTGAGCGATAAGAGGCCTATATTGGGAAAAAGAATGTCTACAAATAAAAACTACACAGAAGAATTGTGTGAAACTTCTTTCTGTTCTCTTTGTTCAACTAAAAGAGTTGAACCTTAGTTTTGATTGAGCTGTTCTGAAACAGACTTTCTGTAGAAAATGCAAGTGGAGATTCGGAGCGCTAAGAGGGTAATAGTGGAAAAAGGAATGTCTCCAAATATAAACTACACAGAATCATTCTGTGAAACTTCTTTCTGATCTGTGCATTCAGCTAACAGAGTTAAACCATACTTTTGATTGAGCAGATCTGAACACTCTTTCTGTAGAAAATGCAACTGGACATTTGGAGCGCTAAGAGAGTAGTAGTGGAAAAAGGAATATATTCAAATATAAACTACACAGGAGCATTCTGTGAAACTTCTTTCTGATCTGAGCATTCAGCTAACAGAGTTAAACCATACTTTTGATTGAGCAGTTTTGAAACACTCTGTCTGTAGAAAATGCAACTGGACATTCGTAGCGCTAAGTGGGTAATTGTGGAAAAAAGAATATGTTCAAATATAAACTACACAGAAGCATTGTATGAAACTTCTTTCTGTTCTGTGCATTCAACTAACAGAGTTGAACCTTACTTTTGATTGAGCCTTTCTGAAACACTCTTTCTGTAGAAACTGCAATTGGACATTCTGAGCGCTAAGATGCCTATATTGGGAAAAATAATATCTTCAAATAAAATCTACACAGAAGCATTGTGTGAAACTTATTTCTGATATGTTCATTAAGCTAACAGAGTTAAACCATACTTTTGATTGCGCAGTTCAGAACACTCTTTCTGTAGAAAATGCAAGTGGACATTCGGAGCGCTAAGAGGGTAATAGTGGAAAAAGGAATATATTCAAATATAAACTACACAGTAGCATTCTGTGAAAATTCTTTCTGTTCTGTGCATTCAACTAACAGAGTTGAACCTTACTTTTGATTGAGCCGTTCTGAAACACTCTTTCTGTAGAAACTGCAATTGGACATGCTAGGCGCTAAGAGGCCTACATTGGGAAAAAGAATATCTTCAAATAAAAACTACACAGATGCATTCTGTGAAACTTATTTCTGATCTGTAAATTCAGTTAAGAGAGATAAAACATATTTTTGATTGAGCAGTTATGAAAGCCTCTTTTTGTAGAAAATGCAAGTGGAGATTCGGAGCGCTAAGAGGGTAATAGTGGAAAAAGGAATGTCTTCAAATATAAACTACACAGAATCATGCGGTGCAACTTCTTTCTGATCTGTGTAATCAGCTAACAGAGTTAAACCATACTTTTGATTGAGCAGATCTGAACACCCTTTCTGTAGAAAATGCAACTGGACATTTGGAGCGCTAAGAGCGTAGTAGTGGAAAAAGGATTATATTCAAATATAAACTACACAGAAGCATTCTGTGAAACTTCTTTCTGATCTGAGCATTCAGCTAACACAGTTAAGCCATACTTTTGATTGAGCAGTTTTGAAACACTCTCTCTGTAGAAAATGCAACTGGAGATTCGTAGCGCTAAGTGGGTAATAGTGGAAAAAAGAATATGTTCAAATATAAACTACACAGAAGCATTGTATGAAACTTCTTTCTGTTCTGTGCAATCAACTAACAGAGTTGAACCTTACTTTTGATTGAGCCGTTCTGAAACACTCTTTCTGTAGAAACTGCAATTGGACATTCTGAGCGATAAGAGGCCTATATTGGGAAAAAGAATGTCTACAAATAAAAACTACACAGAAGAATTGAGTGAAACTTCTTTCTGTTCTCTTTGTTCAACTAAAAGAGTTGAACCTTAGTTTTGATTGAGCCGTTCTGAAACAGTCTTTCTGTAGAAAATGCAAGTGGAGATTCGGAGCGCTAAGAGGGTAATAGTGGAAAAAGGAATGTCTCCAAATATAAACTACACAGAATCATTCTGTGAAACTTCTTTCTGATCTGTGCATTCAGCTAACAGAGTTAAACCATACTTTTGATTGAGCAGATCTGAACACTCTTTCTGTAGAAAATGCAACTGGACATTTGGAGCGCTAAGAGAGTAGTAGTGGAAAAAGGAATATATTCAAATATAAACTACACAGAAGCATTCTGTGAAACTTCTTTCTGATCTGAGCATTCAGCTAACAGAGTTAAACCATACTTTTGATTGAGCAGTTTTGAAACACTCTGTCTGTAGAAAATGCAACTGGACATTCGTAGCGCTAAGTGGGTAATTGTGGAAAAAAGAATATGTTCAAATATAAACTACACAGAAGCATTGTATGAAACTTCTTTCTGTTCTGTGCATTCAACTAACAGAGTTGAACCTTACTTTTGATTGAGCCTTTCTGAAACACTCTTTCTGTAGAAACTGCAATTGGACATTCTGAGCGCTAAGATGCCTATATTGGGAAAAATAATATCTTCAAATAAAATCTACACAGAAGCATTGTGTGAAACTTATTTCTGATATGTTCATTAAGCTAACAGAGTTAAACCATACTTTTGATTGCGCAGTTCAGAACACTCTTTCTGTAGAAAATGCAAGTGGACATTCGGAGCGCTAAGAGGGTAATAGTGGAAAAAGGAATATATTCAAATATAAACTACACAGTAGCATTCTGTGAAAATTCTTTCTGTTCTGTGCATTCAACTAACAGAGTTGAACCTTACTTTTGATTGAGCCGTTCTGAAACACTCTTTCTGTAGAAACTGCAATTGGACATGCTAGGCGCTAAGAGGCCTACATTGGGAAAAAGAATATCTTCAAATAAAAACTACACAGATGCATTCTGTGAAACTTATTTCTGATCTGTAAATTCAGTTAAGAGAGATAAAACATATTTTTGATTGAGCAGTTATGAAAGCCTCTTTTTGTAGAAAATGCAAGTGGAGATTCGGAGCGCTAAGAGGGTAATAGTGGAAAAAGGAATGTCTTCAAATATAAACTACACAGAATCATGCGGTGCAACTTCTTTCTGATCTGTGTAATCAGCTAACAGAGTTAAACCATACTTCTGATTGAGCAGATCTGAACACCCTTTCTGTAGAAAATGCAACTGGACATTTGGAGCGCTAAGAGCGTAGTAGTGGAAAAAGGATTATATTCAAATATAAACTACACAGAAGCATTCTGTGAAACTTCTTTCTGATCTGAGCATTCAGCTAACACAGTTAAACCATACTTTTGATTGAGCAGTTTTGAAACACTCTCTCTGTAGAAAATGCAACTGGAGATTCGTAGCGCTAAGTGGGTAATAGTGGAAAAAAGAATATGTTCAAATATAAACTACACAGAAGCATTGTATGAAACTTCTTTCTGTTCTGTGCAATCAACTAACAGAGTTGAACCTTACTTTTGATTGAGCCGTTCTGAAACACTCTTTCTGTAGAAACTGCAATTGGACATTCTGAGCGATAAGAGGCCTATATTGGGAAAAAGAATGTCTACAAATAAAAACTACACAGAAGAATTGAGTGAAACTTCTTTCTGTTCTCTTTGTTCAACTAAAAGAGTTGAACCTTAGTTTTGATTGAGCCGTTCTGAAACAGTCTTTCTGTAGAAAATGCAAGTGGAGATTCGGAGCGCTAAGAGGGTAATAGTGGAAAAAGGAATGTCTCCAAATATAAACTACACAGAATCATTCTGTGAAACTTCTTTCTGATCTGTGCATTCAGCTAACAGAGTTAAACCATACTTTTGATTGAGCAGATCTGAACACTCTTTCTGTAGAAAATGCAACTGGACATTTGGAGCGCTAAGAGAGTAGTAGTGGAAAAAGGAATATATTCAAATATAAACTACACAGAAGCATTCTGTGAAACTTCTTTCTGATCTGAGCATTCAGCTAACAGAGTTAAACCATACTTTTGATTGAGCAGTTTTGAAACACTCTGTCTGTAGAAAATGCAACTGGACATTCGTAGCGCTAAGTGGGTAATAGTGGAAAAAAGAATATGTTCAAATATAAACTACACAGAAGCATTGTATGAAACTTCTTTCTGTTCTGTGCATTCAACTAACAGAGTTGAACCTTACTTTTGATTGAGCCTTTCTGAAACACTCTTTCTGTAGAAACTGCAATTGGACATTCTGAGCGCTAAGATGCCTATATTGGGAAAAATAATATCTTCAAATAAAATCTACACAGAAGCATTGTGTGAAACTTATTTCTGATATGTTCATTAAGCTAACAGAGTTAAACCATACTTTTGATTGCGCAGTTCTGAACACTCTTTCTGTAGAAAATAAAGTGGACATTCGGAGCGCTAAGAGGGTAATAGTGGAAAAAGGAATATATTCAAATATAAACTACACAGTAGCATTCTGTGAAAATTCTTTCTGTTCTGTGCATTCAACTAACAGAGTTGAACCTTACTTTTGATTGAGCCATTCTGAAACACTCTTTCTGTAGAAACTGCAATTGGACATGCTAAGCGCTAAGAGGCCTACATTGGGAAAAAGAATATCTTCAAATAAAAACTACACAGATGCATTCGGTGAAACTTATTTCTGATCTGTAAATTCAGTTAACAGAGATAAAACATATTTTTGATTGAGCAGTTATGAAACACTCTTTTTGTAGAAAATGCAAGTGGAGATTCGGAGCGCTAAGAGGGTAATAGTGGAAAAAGGAATGTCTTCAAATATAAACTACACAGAATCATTCGGTGAAACTTCTTTCAGATCTGTGCATTCAGCTAACAGAGTTAAACCATACTTTTGATTGAGCAGATCTGAACACTCTTTCTGTAGAAAATGCAACTGGACATTTGGAGCGCTAAGAGCGTAGTAGTGGAAAAAGTAATATATTCAAATAAAAACTACACAGAAGCATTCTGTGAAACTTCTTTCTGATCTGAGCATTCAGCTAACAGAGTTAAACCATACTTTTGATTGAGCAGTTTTGAAACACTCTGTCTGTAGAAAATGCAACTGGACATTCGTAGCGCTAAGTGGGTAATAGTGGAAAAAAGAATATGTTCAAATAGAAACTACACAGAAGAATTGTGTGAAACTTCTTTCTGTTCTATTTGTTCAACTAAAAGAGTTGAACCTTAGTTTTGATTGAGCCGTTCTGAAACACTCTTTCTGTAGAAAATGCAAGTGGAGATTCGGAGCGCTAAGAGGGTAATAGTGGAAAAAGGAATGTCTCCAAATATAAACTACACAGAATCATTCTGTGAAACTTCTTTCTGATCTGAGCATTCAGATAACACAGTTAAACCATACTTTTGATTGAGCAGTTTTGAAACACTCTCTCTGTAGAAAATGCAACTGGACATTCGTAGCGCTAAGTGGGTAATAGTGGAAAAAAGAATATGTTCAAATATAAACTACACAGAAGCATTGTATGAAACTTCTTTCTGTTCTGTGCAATCAACTAACAGAGTTGAACCTTACTTTTGATTGAGCCGTTCTGAAACACTCTTTCTGTAGAAACTGCAATTGGACATTCTGAGCGCTAAGAGGCCTATATTGGGAAAAAGAATGTCTACAATAAAAACTACACAGAAGAATTGTGTGAAACTTCTTTCTGTTCCCTTTGTTCAACTAAAAGAGTTCAACCTTAGTTTTGATTGAGCCGTTCTGAAACACTCTTTCTGTAGAAAATGCAAGTGGAGATTCGGAGCGCTAAGAGGGTAATAGTGGAAAAAGGAATGTCTCCAAATATAAACTACACAGAATCATTCTGTGAAACTTCTTTCTGATCTGTGCATTCAGCTAACAGAGTTAAACCATACTTTTGATTGAGCAGATCTGAACACACTTTCTGTAGAAAATGCAACTGGACATCTGGAGCGCTAAGAGAGTAGTAGTGGAAAAAGGAATATATTCAAATATAAACTACACAGAAGCATTCTGTGAAACTTCTTTCTGATCTGAGCATTCAGCTAACAGAGTTAAACCATACTTTTGATTGAGCAGTTTTGAAACACTCTGTCTGTAGAAAATGCAACTGGACATTCGTAGCGCTAAGTGGGTAATATTGGAAAAAAAATATGTTCAAATATAAACTACACAGAAGCATTGTATGAAACTTCTTTCTGTTCTGTGCATTCAACTAACAGAGTTGAACCTTACTTTTGATTGAGCCTTTCTGAAACACTCTTTCTGTAGAAACTGCAATTGGACATTCTGAGCGCTAAGATGCCTATATTGGGAAAAATAATACCTTCAAATAAAAATTACACAGCAGCATTGTGTGAAACTTATTTCCGATATGTTCATTAAGCTAACAGAGTTAAACCATACTTTTGATTGCGCAGTTCTGAACACTCTTTCTGTAGAAAATGCAAGTGGACATTCGGAGCGCTAAGAGGGTAATAGTGGAAAAAGGAATATATACAAATATAAACTACACAGTACCATTCTGTGAAAATTCTTTCTGTTCTGTGCATTCAACTAACAGAGTTGAACCTTACTTTTGATTGAGCCGTTCTGAAACACTCTTTCTGTAGAAACTGCAATTGGACATGCTAAGCGCTAAGAGGCCTACATTGGGAAAAAGAATATCTTCAAATAAAAACTACACAGATGCATTCTGTGAAACTTATTTCTGATCTGTAAATTCAGTTAACAGAGATAAAACATATTTTTGATTGAGCAGTTATGAAACACTCTTTTTGTAGAAAATGCAAGTGGAGATTTGGAGCACTAAGTGGGTAATAGTGGAAAAAGGAATGTCTTCAAATATAAACTACACAGAATCATTCGGTGAAACTTCTTTCTGATCTGTGCATTCAGCTAACAGAGTTAAACCATACTTTTGATTGAGCAGATCTGAACACTCTTTCTGTAGAAAATGCAACTGGACATTTGGAGCGCTAAGAGCGTAGTAGTGGAAAAAGGAATATATTCAAATATAAACTACACAGAAGCATTCTGTGAAACTTCTTTCTGATCTGAGCATTCAGCTAACACAGTTAAACCATACTTTTGATTGAGCAGTTTTGAAACACTCTGTCTGTAGAAAATGCAACTGGACATTCGTAGCGCTAAGTGGGTAATAGTGGAAAAAAGAATATGTTCAAATATAAACTACACAGAAGCATTGTATGAAACTTCTTTCTGTTCTGTGCATTCAACTAACAGAGTTGAACCTTACTTTTGATTGAGCCGTTCTGAAACACTCTTTCTGTAGAAACTGCAATTGGACATGCTAAGCGCTAAGAGGCCTACATTGGGAAAAAGAATATCTTCAAATAAAAACTACACAGATGCATTCGGTGAAACTTATTTCTGATCTGTAAATTCAGTTAACAGAGATAAAACATATTTTTGATTGAGCAGTTATGAAACACTCTTTTTGTAGAAAATGCAAGTGGAGATTCGGAGCGCTAAGAGGGTAATAGTGGAAAAAGGAATGTCTTCAAATATAAACTACACAGAATCATTCGGTGAAACTTCTTTCAGATCTGTGCATTCAGCTAACAGAGTTAAACCATACTTTTGATTGAGCAGATCTGAACACTCTTTCTGTAGAAAATGCAACTGGACATTTGGAGCGCTAAGAGCGTAGTAGTGGAAAAAGGAATATATTCAATTATAAACTACACAGAAGCATTCTGTGAAACTTCTTTCTGATCTGAGCATTCAGCTAACAGAGTTAAACCATACTTTTGATTGAGCAGTTTTGAAACACTCTGTAGAAAATGCAACTGGACATTCGTAGCGCTAAGTGGGTAATAGTGGAAAAAAGAATATGTTCAAATAGAAACTACACAGAAGAATTGTGTGAAACTTCTTTCTGTTCTGTTTGTTCAACTAAAAGAGTTGAACCTTAGTTTTGATTGAGCCGTTCTGAAACACTCTTTCTGTAGAAAATGCAAGTGGAGATTCGGAGCGCTAAGAGGGTAATAGTGGAAAAAGGAATGTCTCCAAATATAAACTACACAGAATCATTCTGTGAAACTTCTTTCTGATCTGAGCATTCAGATAACACAGTTAAACCATACTTTTGATTGAGCAGTTTTGAAACACTCTCTCTGTAGAAAATGCAACTGGACATTCGTAGCGCTAAGTGGGTAATAGTGGAAAAAAGAATATGTTCAAATATAAACTACACAGAAGCATTGTATGAAACTTCTTTCTGTTCTGTGCAATCAACTAACAGAGTTGAACCTTACTTTTGATTGAGCCGTTCTGAAACACTCTTTCTGTAGAAACTGCAATTGGACATTCTGAGCGCTAAGAGGCCTATATTGGGAAAAAGAATGTCTACAATAAAAACTACACAGAAGAATTGTGTGAAACTTCTTTCTGTTCCCTTTGTTCAACTAAAAGAGTTCAACCTTAGTTTTGATTGAGCCGTTCTGAAACACTCTTTCTGTAGAAAATGCAAGTGGAGATTCGGAGCGCTAAGAGGGTAATAGTGGAAAAAGGAATGTCTCCAAATATAAACTACACAGAATCATTCTGTGAAACTTCTTTCTGATCTGTGCATTCAGCTAACAGAGTTAAACGATACTTTTGATTGAGCAGATCTGAACACTCTTTCTGTAGAAAATGCAACTGGACATCTGGAGCGCTAAGAGATTAGTAGTGGAAAAAGGAATATATTCAAATATAAACTACACAGAAGCATTCTGTGAAACTTCTTTCTGATCTGAGCATTCAGCTAACAGAGTTAAACCATACTTTTGATTGAGCAGTTTTGAAACACTCTGTCTGTAGAAAATGCAACTGGACATTCGTAGCGCTAAGTGGGTAATATTGGAAAAAAAATATGTTCAAATATAAACTACACAGAAGCATTGTATGAAACTTCTTTCTGTTCTGTGCATTCAACTAACAGAGTTGAACCTTACTTTTGATTGAGCCTTTCTGAAACACTCTTTCTGTAGAAACTGCAATTGGACATTCTGAGCGCTAAGATGCCTATATTGGGAAAAATAATATCTTCAAATAAAAACTACACAGCAGCATTGTGTGAAACTTATTTCCGATATGTTCATTAAGCTAACAGAGTTAAACCATACTTTTGATTGCGCAGTTCTGAACACTCTTTCTGTAGAAAATGCAAGTGGACATTCGGAGCGCTAAGAGGGTAATAGTGGAAAAAGGAATATATTCAAATATAAACTACACAGTAGCATTCTGTGAAAATTCTTTCTGTTCTGTGCATTCAACTAACAGAGTTGAACCTTACTTTTGATTGAGCCGTTCTGAAACACTCTTTCTGTAGAAACTGCAATTGGACATGCTAAGCGCTAAGAGGCCTACATTGGGAAAAAGAATATCTTCAAATAAAAACTACACAGATGCATTCTGTGAAACTTATTTCTGATCTGTAAATTCAGTTAACAGAGATAAAACATATTTTTGATTGAGCAGTTATGAAACACTCTTTTTGTAGAAAATGCAAGTGGAGATTTGGAGCGCTAAGTGGGTAATAGTGGAAAAAGGAATGTCTTCAAATATAAACTACACAGAATCATTCGGTGAAACTTCTTTCTGATCTGTGCATTCAGCTAACAGAGTTAAACCATACTTTTGATTGAGCAGATCTGAACACTCTTTCTGTAGAAAATGCAACTGGACATTTGGAGCGCTAAGAGCGTAGTAGTGGAAAAAGGAATATATTCAAATATAAACTACACAGAAGCATTCTGTGAAACTTCTTTCTGATCTGAGCATTCAGCTAACACAGTTAAACCATACTTTTGATTGAGCAGTTTTGAAACACTCTGTCTGTAGAAAATGCAACTGGACATTCGTAGCGCTAAGTGGGTAATAGTGGAAAAAAGAATATGTTCAAATATAAACTACACAGAAGCATTGTATGAAACTCCTTTCTGTTCTGTGCATTCAACTAACAGAGTTGAACCTTACTTTTGATTGAGCCGTTCTGAAACACTCTTTCTGTAGAAAGTGCAATTGGACATTCTGAGCGCTAAGAGGACTATATTGGGAAAAATT
The DNA here is from genome assembly GCF_028878055.3 of Symphalangus syndactylus. Classification (NCBI taxonomy): domain Eukaryota; kingdom Metazoa; phylum Chordata; class Mammalia; order Primates; family Hylobatidae; genus Symphalangus; species Symphalangus syndactylus. The sequence goes on along the minus strand of NC_072445.2, from coordinate 2,659,244 downwards.
ATATCTTCAAATAAAAACTACACAGAATCATTGTGTGAAACTTATTTCTGATATGTTCATTAAGCTAACAGAGTTAAACCATACTTTTGATTGCGCAGTTCTGAACACTCTTTCTGTAGAAAATTCAAGTGGACATTCGGAGCGCTAAGAGGGTAATAGTGGAAAAAGGAATATATTCAAATATAAACTACAGAGTAGCATTCTGTGAAAATTCTTTCTGTTGTGTGCATTCAACTAACAGAATTGAACCTTACTTTTGATTGAGCCGTTCTGAAACACTCTTTCTGTAGAAACTGCAATTGGACATGCTAAGCGCTAAGAGGCCTACATTGGGAAAAAGAATATCTTCAAATAAAAACTACACAGATGCATTCTGTGAAACTTATTTCTGATCTGTAAATTCAGTTAACAGAGATAAAACATATTTTTGATTGAGCAGTTATGAAACACTCTTTTTGTAGAAAATGCAAGTGGAGATTCGGAGCGCTAAGAGGGTAATAGTGGAAAAAGGAATGTCTTCAAATATAAACTACACAGAAGCATTGTATGCAACTTCTTTCTGTTCTGTGCATTCAACTAACAGAGTTGAACTTTACTTTTGATTGAGCCGTTCTGAAACACTCTTTCTGTAGAAACTGCAATTGGACATTCTGAGCGCTAAGAGGCCTATATTGGGAAAAAGAATGTCTACAAATAAAAACTACACAGAATTGTGTGAAACTTCTTTCTGTTCTGTTTGTTCAACTAAAAGAGTTGAACCTTAGTTTTGATTGAGCCGTTCTGAAACACTCTTTCTGTAGAAAATGCAAGTGGAGATTCGGAGCGCTAAGAGGGTAATAGTGGAAAAAGGAATGTCTCCAAATATAAACTACACAGAATCATTCTGTGAAACTTCTTTCTGATCTGTGCATTCAGCTAACAGAGTTAAACCATACTTTTGATTGAGCAGATCTGAACACTCTTTCTGTAGAAAATGCAACTGGACATTTGGAGCGCTAAGAGAGTAGTAGTGGAAAAAGGAATATATTCAAATATAAACTACACAGAAGCATTCTGTGAAACTTCTTTCTGATCTGAGCATTCAGCTAACAGAGTTAAACCATACTTTTGATTGAGCAGTTTTGAAACACTCTGTCTGTAGAAAATGCAACTGGACATTCGTAGCGCTAAGTGGGTAATTGTGGAAAAAAGAATATGTTCAAATATAAACTACACAGAAGCATTGTATGAAACTTCTTTCTGTTCTGTGCATTCAACTAACAGAGTTGAACCTTACTTTTGATTGAGCCTTTCTGAAACACTCTTTCTGTAGAAACTGCAATTGGACATTCTGAGCGCTAAGATGCCTATATTGGGAAAAATAATATCTTCAAATAAAATCTACACAGAAGCATTGTGTGAAACTTATTTCTGATATGTTCATTAAGCTAACAGAGTTAAACCATACTTTTGATTGCGCAGTTCAGAACACTCTTTCTGTAGAAAATGCAAGTGGACATTCGGAGCGCTAAGAGGGTAATAGTGGAAAAAGGAATATATTCAAATATAAACTACACAGTAGCATTCTGTGAAAATTCTTTCTGTTCTGTGCATTCAACTAACAGAGTTGAACCTTACTTTTGATTGAGCCGTTCTGAAACACTCTTTCTGTAGAAACTGCAATTGGACATGCTAGGCGCTAAGAGGCCTACATTGGGAAAAAGAATATCTTCAAATAAAAACTACACAGATGCATTCTGTGAAACTTATTTCTGATCTGTAAATTCAGTTAAGAGAGATAAAACATATTTTTGATTGAGCAGTTATGAAAGCCTCTTTTTGTAGAAAATGCAAGTGGAGATTCGGAGCGCTAAGAGGGTAATAGTGGAAAAAGGAATGTCTTCAAATATAAACTACACAGAATCATGCGGTGCAACTTCTTTCTGATCTGTGTAATCAGCTAACAGAGTTAAACCATACTTTTGATTGAGCAGATCTGAACACCCTTTCTGTAGAAAATGCAACTGGACATTTGGAGCGCTAAGAGCGTAGTAGTGGAAAAAGGATTATATTCAAATATAAACTACACAGAAGCATTCTGTGAAACTTCTTTCTGATCTGAGCATTCAGCTAACACAGTTAAGCCATACTTTTGATTGAGCAGTTTTGAAACACTCTCTCTGTAGAAAATGCAACTGGAGATTCGTAGCGCTAAGTGGGTAATAGTGGAAAAAAGAATATGTTCAAATATAAACTACACAGAAGCATTGTATGAAACTTCTTTCTGTTCTGTGCAATCAACTAACAGAGTTGAACCTTACTTTTGATTGAGCCGTTCTGAAACACTCTTTCTGTAGAAACTGCAATTGGACATTCTGAGCGATAAGAGGCCTATATTGGGAAAAAGAATGTCTACAAATAAAAACTACACAGAAGAATTGAGTGAAACTTCTTTCTGTTCTCTTTGTTCAACTAAAAGAGTTGAACCTTAGTTTTGATTGAGCCGTTCTGAAACAGTCTTTCTGTAGAAAATGCAAGTGGAGATTCGGAGCGCTAAGAGGGTAATAGTGGAAAAAGGAATGTCTCCAAATATAAACTACACAGAATCATTCTGTGAAACTTCTTTCTGATCTGTGCATTCAGCTAACAGAGTTAAACCATACTTTTGATTGAGCAGATCTGAACACTCTTTATGTAGAAAATGCAACTGGACATTTGGAGCGCTAAGAGAGTAGTAGTGGAAAAAGGAATATATTCAAATATAAACTACACAGAAGCATTCTGTGAAACTTCTTTCTGATCTGAGCATTCAGCTAACAGAGTTAAACCATACTTTTGATTGAGCAGTTTTGAAACACTCTGTCTGTAGAAAATGCAACTGGACATTCGTAGCGCTAAGTGGGTAATTGTGGAAAAAAGAATATGTTCAAATATAAACTACACAGAAGCATTGTATGAAACTTCTTTCTGTTCTGTGCATTCAACTAACAGAGTTGAACCTTACTTTTGATTGAGCCTTTCTGAAACACTCTTTCTGTAGAAACTGCAATTGGACATTCTGAGCGCTAAGATGCCTATATTGGGAAAAATAATATCTTCAAATAAAATCTACACAGAAGCATTGTGTGAAACTTATTTCTGATATGTTCATTAAGCTAACAGAGTTAAACCATACTTTTGATTGCGCAGTTCAGAACACTCTTTCTGTAGAAAATGCAAGTGGACATTCGGAGCGCTAAGAGGGTAATAGTGGAAAAAGGAATATATTCAAATATAAACTACACAGTAGCATTCTGTGAAAATTCTTTCTGTTCTGTGCATTCAACTAACAGAGTTGAACCTTACTTTTGATTGAGCCGTTCTGAAACACTCTTTCTGTAGAAACTGCAATTGGACATGCTAGGCGCTAAGAGGCCTACATTGGGAAAAAGAATATCTTCAAATAAAAACTACACAGATGCATTCTGTGAAACTTATTTCTGATCTGTAAATTCAGTTAAGAGAGATAAAACATATTTTTGATTGAGCAGTTATGAAAGCCTCTTTTTGTAGAAAATGCAAGTGGAGATTCGGAGCGCTAAGAGGGTAATAGTGGAAAAAGGAATGTCTTCAAATATAAACTACACAGAATCATGCGGTGCAACTTCTTTCTGATCTGTGTAATCAGCTAACAGAGTTAAACCATACTTCTGATTGAGCAGATCTGAACACCCTTTCTGTAGAAAATGCAACTGGACATTTGGAGCGCTAAGAGCGTAGTAGTGGAAAAAGGATTATATTCAAATATAAACTACACAGAAGCATTCTGTGAAACTTCTTTCTGATCTGAGCATTCAGCTAACACAGTTAAACCATACTTTTGATTGAGCAGTTTTGAAACACTCTCTCTGTAGAAAATGCAACTGGAGATTCGTAGCGCTAAGTGGGTAATAGTGGAAAAAAGAATATGTTCAAATATAAACTACACAGAAGCATTGTATGAAACTTCTTTCTGTTCTGTGCAATCAACTAACAGAGTTGAACCTTACTTTTGATTGAGCCGTTCTGAAACACTCTTTCTGTAGAAACTGCAATTGGACATTCTGAGCGATAAGAGGCCTATATTGGGAAAAAGAATGTCTACAAATAAAAACTACACAGAAGAATTGAGTGAAACTTCTTTCTGTTCTCTTTGTTCAACTAAAAGAGTTGAACCTTAGTTTTGATTGAGCCGTTCTGAAACAGTCTTTCTGTAGAAAATGCAAGTGGAGATTCGGAGCGCTAAGAGGGTAATAGTGGAAAAAGGAATGTCTCCAAATATAAACTACACAGAATCATTCTGTGAAACTTCTTTCTGATCTGTGCATTCAGCTAACAGAGTTAAACCATACTTTTGATTGAGCAGATCTGAACACTCTTTCTGTAGAAAATGCAACTGGACATTTGGAGCGCTAAGAGAGTAGTAGTGGAAAAAGGAATATATTCAAATATAAACTACACAGAAGCATTCTGTGAAACTTCTTTCTGATCTGAGCATTCAGCTAACAGAGTTAAACCATACTTTTGATTGAGCAGTTTTGAAACACTCTGTCTGTAGAAAATGCAACTGGACATTCGTAGCGCTAAGTGGGTAATAGTGGAAAAAAGAATATGTTCAAATATAAACTACACAGAAGCATTGTATGAAACTTCTTTCTGTTCTGTGCATTCAACTAACAGAGTTGAACCTTACTTTTGATTGAGCCTTTCTGAAACACTCTTTCTGTAGAAACTGCAATTGGACATTCTGAGCGCTAAGATGCCTATATTGGGAAAAATAATATCTTCAAATAAAATCTACACAGAAGCATTGTGTGAAACTTATTTCTGATATGTTCATTAAGCTAACAGAGTTAAACCATACTTTTGATTGCGCAGTTCTGAACACTCTTTCTGTAGAAAATAAAGTGGACATTCGGAGCGCTAAGAGGGTAATAGTGGAAAAAGGAATATATTCAAATATAAACTACACAGTAGCATTCTGTGAAAATTCTTTCTGTTCTGTGCATTCAACTAACAGAGTTGAACCTTACTTTTGATTGAGCCATTCTGAAACACTCTTTCTGTAGAAACTGCAATTGGACATGCTAAGCGCTAAGAGGCCTACATTGGGAAAAAGAATATCTTCAAATAAAAACTACACAGATGCATTCGGTGAAACTTATTTCTGATCTGTAAATTCAGTTAACAGAGATAAAACATATTTTTGATTGAGCAGTTATGAAACACTCTTTTTGTAGAAAATGCAAGTGGAGATTCGGAGCGCTAAGAGGGTAATAGTGGAAAAAGGAATGTCTTCAAATATAAACTACACAGAATCATTCGGTGAAACTTCTTTCAGATCTGTGCATTCAGCTAACAGAGTTAAACCATACTTTTGATTGAGCAGATCTGAACACTCTTTCTGTAGAAAATGCAACTGGACATTTGGAGCGCTAAGAGCGTAGTAGTGGAAAAAGTAATATATTCAAATAAAAACTACACAGAAGCATTCTGTGAAACTTCTTTCTGATCTGAGCATTCAGCTAACAGAGTTAAACCATACTTTTGATTGAGCAGTTTTGAAACACTCTGTCTGTAGAAAATGCAACTGGACATTCGTAGCGCTAAGTGGGTAATAGTGGAAAAAAGAATATGTTCAAATAGAAACTACACAGAAGAATTGTGTGAAACTTCTTTCTGTTCTATTTGTTCAACTAAAAGAGTTGAACCTTAGTTTTGATTGAGCCGTTCTGAAACACTCTTTCTGTAGAAAATGCAAGTGGAGATTCGGAGCGCTAAGAGGGTAATAGTGGAAAAAGGAATGTCTCCAAATATAAACTACACAGAATCATTCTGTGAAACTTCTTTCTGATCTGTGCATTCAGCTAACAGAGTTAAACCATACTTTTGATTGAGCAGATCTGAACACTCTTTATGTAGAAAATGCAACTGGACATTTGGAGCGCTAAGAGAGTAGTAGTGGAAAAAGGAATATATTCAAATATAAACTACACAGAAGCATTCTGTGAAACTTCTTTCTGATCTGAGCATTCAGCTAACACAGTTAAACCATACTTTTGATTGAGCAGTTTTGAAACACTCTCTCTGTAGAAAATGCAACTGGAGATTCGTAGCGCTAAGTGGGTAATAGTGGAAAAAAGAATATGTTCAAATATAAACTACACAGAAGCATTGTATGAAACTTCTTTCTGTTCTGTGCAATCAACTAACAGAGTTGAACCTTACTTTTGATTGAGCCGTTCTGAAACACTCTTTCTGTAGAAACTGCAATTGGACATTCTGAGCGATAAGAGGCCTATATTGGGAAAAAGAATGTCTACAAATAAAAACTACACAGAAGAATTGAGTGAAACTTCTTTCTGTTCTCTTTGTTCAACTAAAAGAGTTGAACCTTAGTTTTGATTGAGCCGTTCTGAAACAGTCTTTCTGTAGAAAATGCAAGTGGAGATTCGGAGCGCTAAGAGGGTAATAGTGGAAAAAGGAATGTCTCCAAATATAAACTACACAGAATCATTCTGTGAAACTTCTTTCTGATCTGTGCATTCAGCTAACAGAGTTAAACCATACTTTTGATTGAGCAGATCTGAACACTCTTTATGTAGAAAATGCAACTGGACATTTGGAGCGCTAAGAGAGTAGTAGTGGAAAAAGGAATATATTCAAATATAAACTACACAGAAGCATTCTGTGAAACTTCTTTCTGATCTGAGCATTCAGCTAACAGAGTTAAACCATACTTTTGATTGAGCAGTTTTGAAACACTCTGTCTGTAGAAAATGCAACTGGACATTCGTAGCGCTAAGTGGGTAATTGTGGAAAAAAGAATATGTTCAAATATAAACTACACAGAAGCATTGTATGAAACTTCTTTCTGTTCTGTGCATTCAACTAACAGAGTTGAACCTTACTTTTGATTGAGCCTTTCTGAAACACTCTTTCTGTAGAAACTGCAATTGGACATTCTGAGCGCTAAGATGCCTATATTGGGAAAAATAATATCTTCAAATAAAATCTACACAGAAGCATTGTGTGAAACTTATTTCTGATATGTTCATTAAGCTAACAGAGTTAAACCATACTTTTGATTGCGCAGTTCAGAACACTCTTTCTGTAGAAAATGCAAGTGGACATTCGGAGCGCTAAGAGGGTAATAGTGGAAAAAGGAATATATTCAAATATAAACTACACAGTAGCATTCTGTGAAAATTCTTTCTGTTCTGTGCATTCAACTAACAGAGTTGAACCTTACTTTTGATTGAGCCGTTCTGAAACACTCTTTCTGTAGAAACTGCAATTGGACATGCTAGGCGCTAAGAGGCCTACATTGGGAAAAAGAATATCTTCAAATAAAAACTACACAGATGCATTCTGTGAAACTTATTTCTGATCTGTAAATTCAGTTAAGAGAGATAAAACATATTTTTGATTGAGCAGTTATGAAAGCCTCTTTTTGTAGAAAATGCAAGTGGAGATTCGGAGCGCTAAGAGGGTAATAGTGGAAAAAGGAATGTCTTCAAATATAAACTACACAGAATCATGCGGTGCAACTTCTTTCTGATCTGTGTAATCAGCTAACAGAGTTAAACCATACTTCTGATTGAGCAGATCTGAACACCCTTTCTGTAGAAAATGCAACTGGACATTTGGAGCGCTAAGAGCGTAGTAGTGGAAAAAGGATTATATTCAAATATAAACTACACAGAAGCATTCTGTGAAACTTCTTTCTGATCTGAGCATTCAGCTAACACAGTTAAACCATACTTTTGATTGAGCAGTTTTGAAACACTCTCTCTGTAGAAAATGCAACTGGAGATTCGTAGCGCTAAGTGGGTAATAGTGGAAAAAAGAATATGTTCAAATATAAACTACACAGAAGCATTGTATGAAACTTCTTTCTGTTCTGTGCAATCAACTAACAGAGTTGAACCTTACTTTTGATTGAGCCGTTCTGAAACACTCTTTCTGTAGAAACTGCAATTGGACATTCTGAGCGATAAGAGGCCTATATTGGGAAAAAGAATGTCTACAAATAAAAACTACACAGAAGAATTGAGTGAAACTTCTTTCTGTTCTCTTTGTTCAACTAAAAGAGTTGAACCTTAGTTTTGATTGAGCCGTTCTGAAACAGTCTTTCTGTAGAAAATGCAAGTGGAGATTCGGAGCGCTAAGAGGGTAATAGTGGAAAAAGGAATGTCTCCAAATATAAACTACACAGAATCATTCTGTGAAACTTCTTTCTGATCTGTGCATTCAGCTAACAGAGTTAAACCATACTTTTGATTGAGCAGATCTGAACACTCTTTCTGTAGAAAATGCAACTGGACATTTGGAGCGCTAAGAGAGTAGTAGTGGAAAAAGGAATATATTCAAATATAAACTACACAGAAGCATTCTGTGAAACTTCTTTCTGATCTGAGCATTCAGCTAACAGAGTTAAACCATACTTTTGATTGAGCAGTTTTGAAACACTCTGTCTGTAGAAAATGCAACTGGACATTCGTAGCGCTAAGTGGGTAATAGTGGAAAAAAGAATATGTTCAAATATAAACTACACAGAAGCATTGTATGAAACTTCTTTCTGTTCTGTGCATTCAACTAACAGAGTTGAACCTTACTTTTGATTGAGCCTTTCTGAAACACTCTTTCTGTAGAAACTGCAATTGGACATTCTGAGCGCTAAGATGCCTATATTGGGAAAAATAATATCTTCAAATAAAATCTACACAGAAGCATTGTGTGAAACTTATTTCTGATATGTTCATTAAGCTAACAGAGTTAAACCATACTTTTGATTGCGCAGTTCTGAACACTCTTTCTGTAGAAAATAAAGTGGACATTCGGAGCGCTAAGAGGGTAATAGTGGAAAAAGGAATATATTCAAATATAAACTACACAGTAGCATTCTGTGAAAATTCTTTCTGTTCTGTGCATTCAACTAACAGAGTTGAACCTTACTTTTGATTGAGCCATTCTGAAACACTCTTTCTGTAGAAACTGCAATTGGACATGCTAAGCGCTAAGAGGCCTACATTGGGAAAAAGAATATCTTCAAATAAAAACTACACAGATGCATTCGGTGAAACTTATTTCTGATCTGTAAATTCAGTTAACAGAGATAAAACATATTTTTGATTGAGCAGTTATGAAACACTCTTTTTGTAGAAAATGCAAGTGGAGATTCGGAGCGCTAAGAGGGTAATAGTGGAAAAAGGAATGTCTTCAAATATAAACTACACAGAATCATTCGGTGAAACTTCTTTCAGATCTGTGCATTCAGCTAACAGAGTTAAACCATACTTTTGATTGAGCAGATCTGAACACTCTTTCTGTAGAAAATGCAACTGGACATTTGGAGCGCTAAGAGCGTAGTAGTGGAAAAAGTAATATATTCAAATAAAAACTACACAGAAGCATTCTGTGAAACTTCTTTCTGATCTGAGCATTCAGCTAACAGAGTTAAACCATACTTTTGATTGAGCAGTTTTGAAACACTCTGTCTGTAGAAAATGCAACTGGACATTCGTAGCGCTAAGTGGGTAATAGTGGAAAAAAGAATATGTTCAAATAGAAACTACACAGAAGAATTGTGTGAAACTTCTTTCTGTTCTATTTGTTCAACTAAAAGAGTTGAACCTTAGTTTTGATTGAGCCGTTCTGAAACACTCTTTCTGTAGAAAATGCAAGTGGAGATTCGGAGCGCTAAGAGGGTAATAGTGGAAAAAGGAATGTCTCCAAATATAAACTACACAGAATCATTCTGTGAAACTTCTTTCTGATCTGAGCATTCAGATAACACAGTTAAACCATACTTTTGATTGAGCAGTTTTGAAACACTCTCTCTGTAGAAAATGCAACTGGACATTCGTAGCGCTAAGTGGGTAATAGTGGAAAAAAGAATATGTTCAAATATAAACTACACAGAAGCATTGTATGAAACTTCTTTCTGTTCTGTGCAATCAACTAACAGAGTTGAACCTTACTTTTGATTGAGCCGTTCTGAAACACTCTTTCTGTAGAAACTGCAATTGGACATTCTGAGCGCTAAGAGGCCTATATTGGGAAAAAGAATGTCTACAATAAAAACTACACAGAAGAATTGTGTGAAACTTCTTTCTGTTCCCTTTGTTCAACTAAAAGAGTTCAACCTTAGTTTTGATTGAGCCGTTCTGAAACACTCTTTCTGTAGAAAATGCAAGTGGAGATTCGGAGCGCTAAGAGGGTAATAGTGGAAAAAGGAATGTCTCCAAATATAAACTACACAGAATCATTCTGTGAAACTTCTTTCTGATCTGTGCATTCAGCTAACAGAGTTAAACCATACTTTTGATTGAGCAGATCTGAACACACTTTCTGTAGAAAATGCAACTGGACATCTGGAGCGCTAAGAGAGTAGTAGTGGAAAAAGGAATATATTCAAATATAAACTACACAGAAGCATTCTGTGAAACTTCTTTCTGATCTGAGCATTCAGCTAACAGAGTTAAACCATACTTTTGATTGAGCAGTTTTGAAACACTCTGTCTGTAGAAAATGCAACTGGACATTCGTAGCGCTAAGTGGGTAATAATGGAAAAAAAATATGTTCAAATATAAACTACACAGAAGCATTGTATGAAACTTCTTTCTGTTCTGTGCATTCAACTAACAGAGTTGAACCTTACTTTTGATTGAGCCTTTCTGAAACACTCTTTCTGTAGAAACTGCAATTGGACATTCTGAGCGCTAAGATGCCTATATTGGGAAAAATAATACCTTCAAATAAAAATTACACAGCAGCATTGTGTGAAACTTATTTCCGATATGTTCATTAAGCTAACAGAGTTAAACCATACTTTTGATTGCGCAGTTCTGAACACTCTTTCTGTAGAAAATGCAAGTGGACATTCGGAGCGCTAAGAGGGTAATAGTGGAAAAAGGAATATATACAAATATAAACTACACAGTACCATTCTGTGAAAATTCTTTCTGTTCTGTGCATTCAACTAACAGAGTTGAACCTTACTTTTGATTGAGCCGTTCTGAAACACTCTTTCTGTAGAAACTGCAATTGGACATGCTAAGCGCTAAGAGGCCTACATTGGGAAAAAGAATATCTTCAAATAAAAACTACACAGATGCATTCTGTGAAACTTATTTCTGATCTGTAAATTCAGTTAACAGAGATAAAACATATTTTTGATTGAGCAGCTATGAAACACTCTTTTTGTAGAAAATGCAAGTGGAGATTTGGAGCACTAAGTGGGTAATAGTGGAAAAAGGAATGTCTTCAAATATAAACTACACAGAATCATTCGGTGAAACTTCTTTCTGATCTGTGCATTCAGCTAACAGAGTTAAACCATACTTTTGATTGAGCAGATCTGAACACTCTTTCTGTAGAAAATGCAACTGGACATTTGGAGCGCTAAGAGCGTAGTAGTGGAAAAAGGAATATATTCAAATATAAACTACACAGAAGCATTCTGTGAAACTTCTTTCTGATCTGAGCATTCAGCTAACACAGTTAAACCATACTTTTGATTGAGCAGTTTTGAAACACTCTGTCTGTAGAAAATGCAACTGGACATTCGTAGCGCTAAGTGGGTAATAGTGGAAAAAAGAATATGTTCAAATATAAACTACACAGAAGCATTGTATGAAACTTCTTTCTGTTCTGTGCATTCAACTAACAGAGTTGAACCTTACTTTTGATTGAGCCGTTCTGAAACACTCTTTCTGTAGAAACTGCAATTGGACATGCTAAGCGCTAAGAGGCCTACATTGGGAAAAAGAATATCTTCAAATAAAAACTACACAGATGCATTCGGTGAAACTTATTTCTGATCTGTAAATTCAGTTAACAGAGATAAAACATATTTTTGATTGAGCAGTTATGAAACACTCTTTTTGTAGAAAATGCAAGTGGAGATTCGGAGCGCTAAGAGGGTAATAGTGGAAAAAGGAATGTCTTCAAATATAAACTACACAGAATCATTCGGTGAAACTTCTTTCAGATCTGTGCATTCAGCTAACAGAGTTAAACCATACTTTTGATTGAGCAGATCTGAACACTCTTTCTGTAGAAAATGCAACTGGACATTTGGAGCGCTAAGAGCGTAGTAGTGGAAAAAGGAATATATTCAATTATAAACTACACAGAAGCATTCTGTGAAACTTCTTTCTGATCTGAGCATTCAGCTAACAGAGTTAAACCATACTTTTGATTGAGCAGTTTTGAAACACTCTGTAGAAAATGCAACTGGACATTCGTAGCGCTAAGTGGGTAATAGTGGAAAAAAGAATATGTTCAAATAGAAACTACACAGAAGAATTGTGTGAAACTTCTTTCTGTTCTGTTTGTTCAACTAAAAGAGTTGAACCTTAGTTTTGATTGAGCCGTTCTGAAACACTCTTTCTGTAGAAAATGCAAGTGGAGATTCGTTGCGCTAAGAGGGTAATAGTGGAAAAAGGAATGTCTCCAAATATAAACTACACAGAATCATTCTGTGAAACTTCTTTCTGATCTGAGCATTCAGATAACACAGTTAAACCATACTTTTGATTGAGCAGTTTTGAAACACTCTCTCTGTAGAAAATGCAACTGGACATTCGTAGCGCTAAGTGGGTAATAGTGGAAAAAAGAATATGTTCAAATATAAACTACACAGAAGCATTGTATGAAACTTCTTTCTGTTCTGTGCATTCAACTAACAGAGTTGAACCTTACTTTTGATTGAGCCGTTCTGAAACACTCTTTCTGTAGAAACTGCAATTGGACATGCTAAGCGCTAAGAGGCCTACATTGGGAAAAAGAATATCTTCAAATAAAAACTACACAGATGCATTCGGTGAAACTTATTTCTGATCTGTAAATTCAGTTAACAGAGATAAAACATATTTTTGATTGAGCAGTTATGAAACACTCTTTTTGTAGAAAATGCAAGTGGAGATTCGGAGCGCTAAGAGGGTAATAGTGGAAAAAGGAATGTCTTCAAATATAAACTACACAGAATCATTCGGTGAAACTTCTTTCAGATCTGTGCATTCAGCTAACAGAGTTAAACCATACTTTTGATTGAGCAGATCTGAACACTCTTTCTGTAGAAAATGCAACTGGACATTTGGAGCGCTAAGAGCGTAGTAGTGGAAAAAGGAATATATTCAATTATAAACTACACAGAAGCATTCTGTGAAACTTCTTTCTGATCTGAGCATTCAGCTAACAGAGTTAAACCATACTTTTGATTGAGCAGTTTTGAAACACTCTGTAGAAAATGCAACTGGACATTCGTAGCGCTAAGTGGGTAATAGTGGAAAAAAGAATATGTTCAAATAGAAACTACACAGAAGAATTGTGTGAAACTTCTTTCTGTTCTGTTTGTTCAACTAAAAGAGTTGAACCTTAGTTTTGATTGAGCCGTTCTGAAACACTCTTTCTGTAGAAAATGCAAGTGGAGATTCGGAGCGCTAAGAGGGTAATAGTGGAAAAAGGAATGTCTCCAAATATAAACTACACAGAATCATTCTGTGAAACTTCTTTCTGATCTGAGCATTCAGATAACACAGTTAAACCATACTTTTGATTGAGCAGTTTTGAAACACTCTCTCTGTAGAAAATGCAACTGGACATTCGTAGCGCTAAGTGGGTAATAGTGGAAAAAAGAATATGTTCAAATATAAACTACACAGAAGCATTGTATGAAACTTCTTTCTGTTCTGTGCAATCAACTAACAGAGTTGAACCTTACTTTTGATTGAGCCGTTCTGAAACACTCTTTCTGTAGAAACTGCAATTGGACATTCTGAGCGCTAAGAGGCCTATATTGGGAAAAAGAATGTCTACAATAAAAACTACACAGAAGAATTGTGTGAAACTTCTTTCTGTTCCCTTTGTTCAACTAAAAGAGTTCAACCTTAGTTTTGATTGAGCCGTTCTGAAACACTCTTTCTGTAGAAAATGCAAGTGGAGATTCGGAGCGCTAAGAGGGTAATAGTGGAAAAAGGAATGTCTCCAAATATAAACTACACAGAATCATTCTGTGAAACTTCTTTCTGATCTGTGCATTCAGCTAACAGAGTTAAACGATACTTTTGATTGAGCAGATCTGAACACTCTTTCTGTAGAAAATGCAACTGGACATCTGGAGCGCTAAGAGATTAGTAGTGGAAAAAGGAATATATTCAAATATAAACTACACAGAAGCATTCTGTGAAACTTCTTTCTGATCTGAGCATTCAGCTAACAGAGTTAAACCATACTTTTGATTGAGCAGTTTTGAAACACTCTGTCTGTAGAAAATGCAACTGGACATTCGTAGCGCTAAGTGGGTAATATTGGAAAAAAAATATGTTCAAATATAAACTACACAGAAGCATTGTATGAAACTTCTTTCTGTTCTGTGCATTCAACTAACAGAGTTGAACCTTACTTTTGATTGAGCCTTTCTGAAACACTCTTTCTGTAGAAACTGCAATTGGACATTCTGAGCGCTAAGATGCCTATATTGGGAAAAATAATATCTTCAAATAAAAACTACACAGCAGCATTGTGTGAAACTTATTTCCGATATGTTCATTAAGCTAACAGAGTTAAACCATACTTTTGATTGCGCAGTTCTGAACACTCTTTCTGTAGAAAATGCAAGTGGACATTCGGAGCGCTAAGAGGGTAATAGTGGAAAAAGGAATATATTCAAATATAAACTACACAGTAGCATTCTGTGAAAATTCTTTCTGTTCTGTGCATTCAACTAACAGAGTTGAACCTTACTTTTGATTGAGCCGTTCTGAAACACTCTTTCTGTAGAAACTGCAATTGGACATGCTAAGCGCTAAGAGGCCTACATTGGGAAAAAGAATATCTTCAAATAAAAACTACACAGATGCATTCTGTGAAACTTATTTCTGATCTGTAAATTCAGTTAACAGAGATAAAACATATTTTTGATTGAGCAGTTATGAAACACTCTTTTTGTAGAAAATGCAAGTGGAGATTTGGAGCGCTAAGTGGGTAATAGTGGAAAAAGGAATGTCTTCAAATATAAACTACACAGAATCATTCGGTGAAACTTCTTTCTGATCTGTGCATTCAGCTAACAGAGTTAAACCATACTTTTGATTGAGCAGATCTGAACACTCTTTCTGTAGAAAATGCAACTGGACATTTGGAGCGCTAAGAGCGTAGTAGTGGAAAAAGGAATATATTCAAATATAAACTACACAGAAGCATTCTGTGAAACTTCTTTCTGATCTGAGCATTCAGCTAACACAGTTAAACCATACTTTTGATTGAGCAGTTTTGAAACACTCTGTCTGTAGAAAATGCAACTGGACATTCGTAGCGCTAAGTGGGTAATAGTGGAAAAAAGAATATGTTCAAATATAAACTACACAGAAGCATTGTATGAAACTCCTTTCTGTTCTGTGCATTCAACTAACAGAGTTGAACCTTACTTTTGATTGAGCCGTTCTGAAACACTCTTTCTGTAGAAAGTGCAATTGGACATTCTGAGCGCTAAGAGGTCTATATTGGGAAAAATTATATCTTCAAATAAAAACTACACAGAATCATTGTGTGAAACTTATTTCTGATATGTTCATTAAGCTAACAGAGTTAAACCATACTTTTGATTGCGCAGTTCTGAACACTCTTTCTGTAGAAAATTCAAGTGGACATTCGGAGCGCTAAGAGGGTAATAGTGGAAAAAGGAATATATTCAAATATAAACTACAGAGTAGCATTCTGTGAAAATTCTTTCTGTTGTGTGCATTCAACTAACAGAATTGAACCTTACTTTTGATTGAGCCGTTCTGAAACACTCTTTCTGTAGAAACTGCAATTGGACATGCTAAGCGCTAAGAGGCCTACATTGGGAAAAAGAATATCTTCAAATAAAAACTACACAGATGCATTCTGTGAAACTTATTTCTGATCTGTAAATTCAGTTAACAGAGATAAAACATATTTTTGATTGAGCAGTTATGAAACACTCTTTTTGTAGAAAATGCAAGTGGAGATTCGGAGCGCTAAGAGGGTAATAGTGGAAAAAGGAATGTCTTCAAATATAAACTACACAGAAGCATTGTATGCAACTTCTTTCTGTTCTGTGCATTCAACTAACAGAGTTGAACTTTACTTTTGATTGAGCCGTTCTGAAACACTCTTTCTGTAGAAACTGCAATTGGACATTCTGAGCGCTAAGAGGCCTATATTGGGAAAAAGAATGTCTACAAATAAAAACTACACAGAAGAATTGTGTGAAACTTCTTTCTGTTCTGTTTGTTCAACTAAAAGAGTTGAACCTTAGTTTTGATTGAGCCGTTCTGAAACACTCTTTCTGTAGAAAATGCAAGTGGAGATTCGGAGCGCTAAGAGGGTAATAGTGGAAAAAGGAATGTCTCCAAATATAAACTACACAGAATCATTCTGTGAAACTTCTTTCTGATCTGTGCATTCAGCTAACAGAGTTAAACCATACTTTTGATTGAGCAGATCTGAACACTCTTTCTGTAGAAAATGCAACTGGACATTTGGAGCGCTAAGAGAGTAGTAGTGGAAAAAGGAATATATTCAAATATAAACTACACAGAAGCATTCTGTGAAACTTCTTTCTGATCTGAGCATTCAGCTAACAGAGTTAAACCATACTTTTGATTGAGCAGTTTTGAAACACTCTGTCTGTAGAAAATGCAACTGGACATTCGTAGCGCTAAGTGGGTAATAGTGGAAAAAAGAATATGTTCAAATATAAACTACACAGAAGCATTGTATGAAACTTCTTTCTGTTCTGTGCATTCAACTTACAGAGTTGAACCTTACTTTTGATTGAGCCTTTCTGAAACACTCTTTCTGTAGAAACTGCAATTGGACATTCTGAGCGCTAAGAGGCCTATATTGGGAAAAATAATATCTTCAAATAAAAACTACACAGAAGCATTGTGTGAAACTTATTTCTGATATGTTCATTAAGCTAACAGAGTTAAACCATACTTTTGATTGCGCAGTTCTGAACACTCTTTCTGTAGAAAATGCAAGTGGACATTCGGAGCGCTAAGAGGGTAATAGTGGAAAAAGGAATATATTCAAATATAAACTACACAGTAGCATTCTGTGAAAATTCTTTCTGTTCTGTGCATTCAACTAACAGAATTGAACCTTACTTTTGATTGAGCCGTTCTGAAACACTCTTTCTGTAGAAACTGCAATTGGACATGCTAAGCGCTAAGAGGCCTACATTGGGAAAAAGAATATCTTCAAATAAAAACTACACAGATTCATTCTGTGAAACTTATTTTTGATCTGTAAATTCAGTTAACGGAGATAAAACATATTTTTGATTGAGCAGTTATGAAACTCTCTTTTTGTAGAAAATGCAAGTGGAGATTCAGAGCGCTAAGAGGGTAATAGTGGAAAAAGGAATGTCTTCAAATATAAACTACACAGAATCATTTGGTGAAACTTCTTTCTGATCTGTGCATTCAGCTAACAGAGTTAAACCATACTTTTGATTGAGCAGATCTGAACACTCTTTCTGTAGAAAATGCAACTGGACATTTGGAGCGCTAATAGCGTAGTAGTGGAAAAAGGAATATATTCAGATATAAACTACTCAGAAGCATTCTGTGAAACGTCTTTCTGATCTGAGCATTCAGCTAACAGAGTTAAACCATACTTTTGATTGAGCAGTTTTGAAACACTCTGTCTGTAGAAAATGCAACTGGACATTCGTAGCGCTAAGTGGGTAATAGTGGAAAAAAGAATATGTTCAAATATAAACTACACAGAAGCATTGTATGAAACTTCTTTCTGTTCTTTGCATTCAACTAACAGAGTTGAACCTTACTTTTGATTGAGCCTTTCTGAAACACTCTTTCTGTAGAAACTGCAATTGGACATTCTGAGCGCTAAGAGGCCTATATTGGGAAAAATAATATCTTCAAATAAAAACTACACAGAAGCATTGTGTGAAACTTATTTCTGATATGTTCATTAAGCTAACAGAGTTAAACCATACTTTTGATTGCGCAGTTCTGAACACTCTTTCTGTAGAAAATGCAAGTGAACATTCGGAGCGCTAAGAGGGTAATAGTGGAAAAAGGAATATATTCAAATATAAACTACACAGTAGCATTCTGTGAAAATTCTTTCTGTTCTGTGCATTCAACTAACAGAGTTGAACCTTACTTTTGATTGAGCCGTTCTGAAACACTCTTTCTGTAGAAACTGCAATTGGACATGCTAAGCGCTAAGAGGCCTACATTGGGAAAAAGAATATCTTCAAATAAAAACTACACAGATGCATTCTGTGAAACTTATTTCTGATCTGTAAATTCAGTTAACAGAGATAAAACATATTTTTGATTGAGCAGTTATGAAACACTCTTTTTATAGAAAATGCAAGTGGAGATTCGGAGCGCTAAGAGGGTAATAGTGGAAAAAGGAATGTCTTCAAATATAAACTACACAGAATCATTCGGTGAAACTTCTTTCTGATCTGTGCATTCAGCTAACAGAGTTAAACCATACTTTTGATTGAGCAGATCTGAACACTCTTTCTGTAGAAAATGCAACTGGACATTTGGAGCGCTAAGAGCGTAGTAGTGGAAAAAGGAATATATTCAGATATAAACTACACAGAAGCATTCTGTGAAACTTCTTTCTGATCTGAGCATTCAGCTAACAGAGTTAAACCATACTTTTGATTGAGCAGTTTTGAAACACTCTGTCTGTAGAAAATGCAACTGGACATTCGTAGCGCTAAGTGGGTAATAGTGGAAAAAAGAATATGTTCAAATATAAACTACACAGAAGCATTGTATGAAACTTCTTTCTGTTCTGTGCATTCAACTAACAGAGTTGAACCTTACTTTTGATTGAGCCGTTCTGAAACACTCTTTCTGTAGAAACTGCAATTGGACATTCTGAGCGCTAAGAGGCCTATATTGGGAAAAAGAATATCTACAAATAAAAACTACACAGAAGAATTGTGTGAAACTTCTTTCTGTTCTGTTTGTTCAACTAAAAGAGTTGAACCTTAGTTTTGATTGAGCCGTTCTGAAACACTCTTTCTGCAGGAAATGCAAGTGGAGATTCGGAGCGCTAAGAGGGTAATAGTGGAAAAAGGAATGTCTCCAAATATAAACTACACAGAATCATTCTGTGAAACTTCTTTCTGATCTGTGCCTTCAGCTAACAGAGTTAAACCATACTTTTGATTGAGCAGATCTGAACACTCTTTCTGTAGAAAATGCAACTGGACATTTGGAGCGCTAAGAGAGTAGTAGTGGAAAAAGGAATATATTCAAATATAAACTACACAGAAGCATTCTGTGAAACTTCTTTCTGATCTGAGAATTCAGCTAACAGAGTTAAACCATACTTTTGATTGAGCAGTTTTGAAACACTCTGTCTGTAGAAAATGCAACTGGACATTCGTAGCGCTAAGTGGGTAATAATGGAAAAAAGAATATGTTCAAATATAAACTACACAGAAGCATTGTATGAAACTACTTTCTGTTCTGTGCATTCAACTAACAGAGTTGAACCTTACTTTTGATTGAGCCTTTCTGAAACACTCTTTCTGTAGAAACTGCAATTGGACATTCTGAGCGCTAAGAGGCCTATATTGGGAGAAATAATAACTTCAAATAAAAACTACACAGAAGCATTGTGTGAAACTTATTTCTGATATGTTCATTAAGCTAACAGAGTTAAACCATACTTTTGATTGCGAAGTTCTGAACACTCTTTCTGTAGAAAATGCAAGTGGACATTCGGAGCGCTAAGAGGGTAATAGTGGAAAAAGGAATATATTCAAATATAAACTACAGAGTAGCATTCTGTGAAAATTCTTTCTGTTCTGTGCATTCAACTAACAGAGTTGAACCTTACGTTTGATTGAGCCGTTCTGAAACACTCTTTCTGTAGAAACTGCAATTGGACATGCTAAGCGCTAAGAGGCCTACATTGGGAAAAAGAATATCTTCAAATAAAAACTACACAGATGCATTCTGTGAAACTTAGTTCTGATCTGTAAATTCAGTTAACAGAGATAAAACATATTTTTGATTGAGCAGTTATGAAACACTCTTTTTGTAGAAAATGCAAGTGGAGATTCGGAGCGCTAAGAGGGTAATAGTGGAAAAAGGAATGTCTTCAAATATAAACTACACGGAATCATTCGGTGAAACTTCTTTCTGATCTGTGCATTCAGCTAACAGAGTTAAACCATACTTTTGATTGAGCAGATCTGAACACTCTTTCAGTAGAAAATGCAACTGGACATTTGGAGCGCTAAGAGCGTAGTAGTGGAAAAAGGAATATATTCAAATATAACCTACACAGAAGCATTCTGTGAAACTTCTTTCTGATCTGAGCATTCAGCTAACAGAGTTAAACCATACTTTTGATTGAGCAGTTTTGAAACACTCTGTCTGTAGAAAATGCAACTGGACATTCGTAGCGCTAAGTGGGTAATAGTGGAAAAAAGAATATGTTCAAATATAAACTACACAGAAGCATTGTATGAAACTTCTTTCTGTTCTGTGCATTCAACTAACAGAGTTGAACCTTACTTTTTATTGAGCCGTTCTGAAACACTCTTTCTGTAGAAACTGCAATTGGACATGCTAAACGCTAAGAGGCCTACATTGGGAAAAAGAATATCTTCAAATAAAAACTACACAGATGCATTCTGTGAAACTTATTTCTGATCTGTAAATTCAGTTAACAGAGATAAAACATATTTTTGATTGAGCAGTTATGAAACACTCTTTTTGTAGAAAATGCAAGTGGAGATTCGGAGCGCTAAGAGGGTAATAGTGGAAAAAGGAATGTCTTCAAATATAAACTACACAGAATCATTCGGTGAAACTTCTTTCTGATCTGTGCATTCAGCTAACAGAGTTAAACCATACTTTTGATTGAGCAGATCTGAACACTCTTTCTGTAGAAAATGCAACTGGACATTTGGAGCGCTAAGAGCGTAGTAGTGGAAAAAGGAATATATTCAAATATAACCTACACAGAAGCATTCTGTGAAACTTCTTTCTGATCTGAGCATTCAGCTAACAGAGTTAAACCATACTTTTGATTGAGCAGTTTTGAAACACTCTGTCTGTAGAAAATGCAACTGGACATTCGTAGCGCTAAGTGGGTAATAGTGGAAAAAAGAATATGTTCAAATATAAACTACAGAGAAGCATTGTATGAAACTTCTTTCTGTTCTGTGCATTCAACTAACAGAGTTGAACCTTACTTTTGATTGAGCCGTTCTGAAACACTCTTTCTGTAGAAACTGCAATTGGACATTCTGAGCGCTAAGAGGCCTATATTGGGAAAAAGAATGTCTACAAATTAAAACTACACAGAAGAATTGTGTGAAACTTCTTTCTGTTCTCTTTGTTCAACTAAAAGAGTTGAACCTTAGTTTTGATTGAGCCGTTCTGAAACACTCTTTCTGTAGAAAATGCAAGTGGAGATTCGGAGCGCTAAGAGGGTAATAGTGGAAAAAGGAATGTCTCCAAATAAAAACTACACAGAATCATTCTGTGAAACTTCTTTCTGATCTGTGCATTCAGCTAACAGAGTTAAACCATACTTTTGATTGAGCAGATCTGAACACACTTTCTGTAGAAAATGCAACTGGACATTTGGAGCGCTAAGAGAGTAGTAGTGGAAAAAGGAATATATTCAAATATAAACTACACAGAAGCATTCTGTGAAACTTCTTTCTGATCTGAGCATTCAGCTAACAGAGTTAAAACATACTTTTGATTGAGCAGTTTTGAAACACTCTGTCTGTAGAAAATGCAACTGGACATTCGTAGCCCTAAGTGGGTAATAGTGGAAAAAAGAATATATTCAAACATAAACTACACAGAAGCATTGTATGAAACTTCTTTCTGTTCTGTGCATTCAACTAACAGAGTTGAACCTTACTTTTGATTGAGCCTTTCTGAAACACTCTTTCTGTAGAAACTGCAATTGGACATTCTGAGCGCTAAGAGGCCTATATTGGGAAAAATAATATCTTCAAATAAAAACTACACAGAAGCATTGTGTGAAACTTATTTCTGATATGTTCATTAAGCTAACAGAGTTAAACCATACTTTTGATTGCTCAGTTCTGAACACTCTTTCTGTAGAAAATGCAAGTGGACATTCGGAGCGCTAAGAGGGTAATAGTGGTAAAAGCACTATATTCAAATATAAACTACACAGAAGCATTCTGTGAAACTTCTTTCTGATCTCTGCATTCAACTAACTGAGTTAAACCTTGCTTTTGATTGAGCCGTTCTGAAACACTCTTTCTGTAGAAAATGCAATTGGACATTCTTATCGCTAAGAGGCCTATATTGGGAAAAATAATATCTACACATAAAAACTACACAGAAGCACTCTGTGAAACTTCTTTCTGTTCTGTGCATTCAACTAAAAGAGTTGAACATTAGTTTTGATTGAGCCGTTCTGAAACACTCTTTCTGTAGAAAATGAAAGTGGAGATTCGGAGCGCTAAGAGGGTAATAGTGGAAAAAGGAATATCTTCAAATATAAACTACACAGAATCATTCTGTGAAACTTCTTTCTGATCTGAGCATTCAGCTAACAGAGCTAAACCATACTTTTGATTGAGCAGTTTTGAAACACTCTGTCTGTAGAAAATGCAACTGGACATTCGGAGCGCTAAGTGGGTAATAATGGAAAAAGGAATATGTTCAAATATTAACTACACAGAAGCATTGTATGAAACTCCTTTCTGTTCTGTGCATTCAACTAACAGAGTTGAAACTTACTTTTGATTGAGCCGTTCTGAAACACTCTTTCTGTAGTAACTGCAATTGGACATTCTGAGAGCTAAGAGGCCTACATTGGGATAAAGAATATCTTCAAATAAAAACTACACAGAAGCATTCTGTGAAACATATTTCTGATCTGTGCATTCAGTTAACAGAGCTAAACCATACTTTTGATTGAGCAGTTATGAAAGACTCTTTGTGTAGAAAGTGCAAGTGGACCTTCGGATCGCTAAGATTGTAATAGAGGAAAAAGGAATATCTCCAAATAAAAACTACACAGAAGCATTCTCTGAAACCCCTTTTTGTTCTCTGCATTCAACTAACAGAGTTCAGCCTTACTTTTGAAGGAGCAGTTCTGAAACACTCTTTGTGTAGAAACTGGAAGTGGATATTCGGAGTGCTAAGTGGGTAATAGTCAAAAAAGGAATATCTTCAACTAAATTCTACACAGAAGCATTCTGTGAAACTTCTTTCTGTTCTGTGCATTCAACTAAAAGAGGTGAACCTTACTTTTCATTGAGCCATTCTGAAACACTCTTTCTATAGAAACTGCAATTGGACATTCTGAGCGCTAAGAGGCCTATATTGGTTAAAAGAATATCTTCATATAAACACTATACAGAAGCATTCTGTGAAACTTCTTTCTGATCTGTGCATTCAGCTAAGAGAGTTAAACCATACTTTTGATTGGGCAGTTCTGAAACACTCTTTCTGTAGAAAATGCAACTGGACATTTGGAGCGCTAAGTGGGTAATAGTGGAAAAAGGAATATCTTCAAATATAAACTACACAGAATCATTCTGTGAAACTTATTTCTGATCTGTGCATTCAGCTAACAGAATTAAACCATACTTTTGATTGAGCCGTTCTGAAACACTCTTTCTGTAGAAACTGCAATTGGACATGCTAAACGCTAAGAGGCCTACATTGGGAAAAAGAATATCTTCAAATAAAAACTACACAGATGCATTCTGTGAAACTTATTTCTGATCTGTAAATTCAGTTAACAGAGATAAAACATATTTTTGATTGAGCAGTTATGAAACACTCTTTTTGTAGAAAATGCAAGTGGAGATTCGGAGCGCTAGGAGGGTAATAGTGGAAAAAGGAATGTCTTCAAATATAAACTACACAGAATCATTCGGTGAAACTTCTTTCTGATCTGTGCATTCAGCTAACAGAGTTAAACCATACTTTTGATTGAGCAGATCTGAACACTCTTTCTGTAGAAAATGCAACTGGACATTTGGAGCGCTAATAGCGTACTAGTGGAAAAAGGAATATATTCAGATATAAACTCCACAGAAGCATTCTGTGAAACTTCTTTCTGATCTGAGCATTCAGCTAACAGAGTTAAACCATACTTTTGATTGAGCAGTTTTGAAACACTCTGTCTGTAGAAAATGCAACTGGACATTCGTAGCGCTAAGTGGGTAATAGTGGAAAAAAGAATATGTTCAAATATAAACTACACAGAAGCATTTTATGAAACTACTTTCTGTTCTGTTTGTTCAACTAAAAGAGTTGAACCTTAGTTTTGATTGAGCCGTTCTGAAACACACTTTCTGTAGAAAATGCAAGTGGAGATTCGGAGCGCTAAGAGGGTAATAGTGGAAAAAGGAATGTCTCCAAATATAAACTACACAGAATCATTCTGTGAAACTTATTTCTGATCTGTGCATTCAGCTAACAGAGTTAAACCATACTTTTGATTGAGCAGATCTGAACACTCTTTCTGTAGAAAATGCAACTGGACATTTGGAGCGCTAAGAGAGTAGTAGTGGAAAAAGGAATATATTCAAATATAAACTACACAGAAGCATTCTGTGAAACTTCTTTCTGATCTGAGCATTCAGGTAACAGAGTTAAACCATACTTTTGACTGAGCAGTTTTGAAACACTCTGTCTGTAGAAAATGCAACTGGACATTCGTAGCGCTAAGTGGGTAATAGTGGAAAAAAGAATATGTTCAAATATAAACTACACAGAAGCATTGTATGAAACTCCTTTCTGTTCTGTGCATTCAACTAACAGAGTTGAACCTTACTTTTGATTGAGCCGTTCTGAAACACTCTTTCTGTAGAAACTGCAATTGGACATTCTGAGCGCTAAGAGGCCTATATTGGGAAAAAGAATATCTACAACTAAAAACTACACAGAAGCATTCTGTGAAACTTATTTCTGTTCTGTGCATTCAACTAACTGAGTTGAACCTTACTTTTGATGGAGCCGTTGTGAAACACTCTTTCTGTAGAAACTGCTATTGGACATTCTGACTGCTAAAAGGCCTATATTGGGAAAAAGAATATCTACAAATAAAAACTACACAGAAGCATTCTGTGAAACTTCTTTCGGATCTGTGCATTCAACTAACAGAGTAAAACCATACTTTTGATTGAGCCGTTCTGAACACTCTTTCTGTAGAAAATGCAAGTGGACATTCGGAGCGCTAACAGGGTAATAGTTGAAAAAGGAATATATTCAAATATAAACTACACAGAAGCATTCTGTGAAACTTCTTTCTGTTCTGTGCATTCAACTAACAGAGTTGAACCTTACTTTTGATTGAGACGTTCTGAAACACTCTTTCTGTAGAAACTGCAATTGGACTTTCTAAGCGCTAAGAGGCCTACATTGTTAAAAAGAATAACTTCAAATAAAAACTACACAGAAGCATTCTGTGAAACATATTTCTGATATGTGCATTCAGTTAACAGAGCTAAACCATACTTTTGATTGAGCAGTTATGAAACACTCTTTGTGTAGAAAATATAAGTGGACCTGGGGAGCGCTAAGATTGTAATAGAGGAAAAAGGATTATCTCCAAATAAAAACCACACAGAAGCATTCTCTGAAACTCCTTTCTGTTCTCTGAATTCAACTAACAGAGTTGAGCCTTACTTTTGAAGGAACAGTTCTGAAACACTCTTTGTGTAGAAACTGCCAGTGGACGATCGGAGCGCTAAGTGGGTAATAGTCAATAAAGGAATATCTTCAACTAAATACTACACAGAAGCATTCTGTGAAACTCCTTTCTGTTCTGTGCATTCAACTAACTGAGTTGAACCTTACTTTTGATGGAACCGTTGTGAAACACTCTTTCTGTAGAAACTGCAATTGGACATTCTGAGCGCTAAGAGGCCTATATTGGTAAAAAGAATATTTTCATATAAACACTACACAGAAGCATTCTGTGAAACTTCTTTCTGATCTGTGCATTCAGCTAACAGAGTTAAACCATACTTTGGATTGAGCAGTTCTGAAACACTCTTTCTGTAGAAAATGCTACTGGACATTTGGAGCGCTAAGTGGGTAATAGTGGAAAAAGGAATATCTTCAAATATAAACCACACAGAATCATTCTGTGAAACTTCTTTTTGATCTGTGCATTCAGCTAACAGAGTTAAAGCATACTTTTGATTGAGCAGTTCTGAACACTCTTTCTGTAGAAAATGGAACTGGACATTTGGAGCGCTAAGAGGGTAGCAGTGGAAAAAGTAATATATTCAAATATAAACTACACAAAAGCATTGTATGAAACTCCTTTCTCTTCTGTGCATTTAACTAACAGAGTTGAACCTTATTTTTGATTGAGCCGTTCTGAAACACTCTTTCTTTAGAAAATGCAAGTGGATATTCGCAGCGCTAAGACGGTAATACTGGAAAGGGAATATATTCAAATATAAACTACACAGAAGCATTCTGTGAAACTTCTTTCTGTTCTGTGCATTCAACTAACTGAGTTGAACCTTACTTTTGATGGAGCCGTTCTGAAAACCTCTTTCTGTAGAAACTGCAATTGGACATTCTGAGCGCTAAGAGGCCTATATTTTGAAAAAGAATGTCTTCAAATAAAAACTACACAGAAGCATTCTGTGAAACTTATTTCTGATATAGGCATTCAACTAATAGAGTAAAACCTTACTTTTGATTGAGCCGTTCTGAACACTTTCTGTAGAAAATGCAAGTGGACATTCTGACCGCTAAGAGGGTAATACTAGAAAAAGTAATATCTTCAAATATAAACTACACAGAATCATTCTGTGAAACTTCTTTCTGATCTGTGCATTCAGCTAACAGAATTAAACCATACTTTTCATTGAGCAGTTCTGAACACTCTTTCTGTAGAAAATGCAACTGGACAATTGGAGCGCTAAGAGGGTAGTAGTGGAAAAAGGAATATATTCAAATATAAACTACACAGAAGCATTCTGTGAAACTTCTTTCTGATCTGAGCATTCAGCTAACAGAGTTAAACCATAGTTTTGACTGAGCAGTTTTGAAACACTCTGTCTGTAGAAAATGCAACTGGACATTCGGAGCGCTAAGTGGCTAATAGTGGAAAAAGTAATATGTTCAAATATAAACTACACAGAAGCATTGTATGAAACAGCTTTCTGTTCTGTACATTCAAATCACAGGGTTGAACCTTACATTTGATTTAGCCGTTCTGAAACACTCTTTCTGTAGAAACTGCAATTGGACATTCTGAGCGCTAAGAGGCCTATATTGGGAAAAATAATATATTCAAATAAAAACTACACAGAAGCATTGTGTGAAACTTATTTCTGATATGTGCGTTCAGCTAACAGAGATAAACCATACTTTTTATTGCGCAGTTCTGAACACTCTTTCTGTAGAAAATGCAAGTGGACATTCGGAGCGCTAAGAGGGTAATATTGGAAAAAGCAATATATTCAAATATAAACTACACAGAAGCATTCTGTGAAACTTCTTTCTGTTCTCTGCATTCAACTAACAGAGTTGAACCTTACTTTTGATTGAGCCGTTCTGAAACACTCTTTCTGTAGAAACTGCAATTGGACTTTCAAAGCGCTAAGAGGCATACATTGTTAAAAAGAATATCTTCAAATAAAAACAACACAGAAGCATTCTGTGAAACATATTTCTGATATGTGCATTCAGTTAACAGTGCTAAACCATACTTTTGATTGAGCAGTTATGAAACACTCTTTGTGTAGAAAATATAAGTGGACCTTCGGAGCGCTAAGATTGTAATAGAGGAAAAAGGATTATCTCCAAATAAAAACCACACAGAAGCATTCTCTGAAACTCCTTTCTGTTCTCTGAATTCAACTAACAGAGTTGAGCCTTACTTTTGAAGGAACAGTTCTGAAACACTCTTTGTGTAGAAACTGCCAGTGGACATTCGGAGCGCTATGAGGGTAATAGTCAATAAAGGAATATCTTCAACTAAATACTACACAGAAGCATTCTGTGAAACTCCTTTCTGTTCTGTGCATTCAACTAAAAGAGGTGAACCTTAGTTTTCATTGAGCCGTTCTGAAACACTCTTTCTATAGAAACTGCAATTGGACATTCTGAGCGCTAAGAGGCCTATACTGGTAAAAAGAATATTTTCATATAAACACTACACAGAAGCATTCTGTGAAACTTCTTTCTGATCTGTGCATTCAGCTAACAGAGTTAAACCATACTTTGGATTGAGCAGTTCTGAAACACTCTTTCTGTAGAAAATGCTACTGGACATTTGGAGCGCAAAGTGGGTAATAGTGGAAAAAGTAATATCTTCAAATATAAACTACACAGAATCATTCTGTGAAACTTCTTTCTGATCTGTGCATTCAGCTAACAGAGTTAAAGCATACTTTTGATTGAGCTGTTCTGAACACTCTTTCTGTAGAAAATGCAACTGGACATTTGGAGCGCTAAGAGGGTAGTAGTGGAAAAAGTAATATATTCAAATATAAACTACACAGAAGCATTGTATGAAACTCCTTTCTCTTCTGTGCATTTAACTAACAGAGTTGAACCTTATTTTTGATTGAGCCGTTCTGAAACACTCTTTCTTTAGAAAATGCAAGTGGATATTCGCAGCGCTAAGACGGTAATACTGGAAAAGGAATATATTCAAATATAAACTACACAGAAGCATTCTGTGAAACTTATTTCTGTTCTGTGCATTCAACTAACTGAGTTGAACCTTACTTTTGATGGAGCCATTCTGAAAAGCTCTTTCTGTAGAAAGTGCAATTGGACATTCTGAGCGCTAAGAGGCCTATATTTTGAAAAAGAATATCTTCAAATAAAAACTACACAGAAGCATTCTGTGAAACTTATTTCGGATATGGGCATTCAACTAATAGAGTAAAACCATACTTTTGATTGAGCCGTTCTGAACACTCTTTCTGTAGAAAATGCAAGTGGACATTCTGAGCGCTAAGAGGGTAATACTAGAAAAAGTAATATCTTCAAATATAAACTACACAGAATCATTCTGTGAAACTTCTTTCTGATCTGTGCATTCAGCTAACAGAATTAAACCATACTTTTCATTGAGCAGTTCTGAACACTCTTTCTGTAGAAAATGCAACTAGACTTTTGGAGCGATAAGAGGGTAGTAGTGGAAAAAGGAATATATTCAAATATAAACTACACGGAAGCATTCTGTGAAACTACTTTCTGATCTGAGCATTCAGCTAACAGAGTTAAACCATACTTTTGACTGAGCAGTTTTGAAACACTCTGTCTGTAGAAAATGCAACTGGACATTCGGAGCGCTAAGTGGGTAATAGTTGAAAAAGGAATATGTTCAAATATAAACTACAC
The DNA here is from genome assembly GCF_028878055.3 of Symphalangus syndactylus. NCBI lineage: Eukaryota > Metazoa > Chordata > Mammalia > Primates > Hylobatidae > Symphalangus > Symphalangus syndactylus. The sequence goes on along the minus strand of NC_072445.2, from coordinate 2,629,877 downwards.
AGAAGCATTGTATGAAACAACTTTCTGTTCTGTACATTCAACTAACAGAGTTGAAACTTACTTTTGATTGAGCCGTTCTGAAACACTCCTTCTGTAGAAACTGCAATTGGACATTCGGAGCCCTAAGAGGCCTATATTGGGAAAAATAATATATTCAAATAAAAACTACACAGAGGTATTGTGTGAAACTTATTTCTGATATGTACATTCAGCTAACAGAGTTAAACCATACTTTTGATTGCGCAGTTCTGAACACTCTTTCTGTAGAAAATTCAAGTTGACATTCGGAGCGCTAAGAGGGTAATAGTGGAAAAAGCAATAGACTCAAATATAAACTACACAGAAGCATTCTGTGAAACTTCTTTCTGTTCTCTGCATTCAACTAACTGAGTTGAACCTTGCTTTTGATTGAGCCGTTCTGGAACACTCTTTCTGTAGAAAATGCAATTGGACATTCTGAGCGCTAAGAGGCCTATATTGGGAAAAAGAATATCTACAACTAAAAACTACACAGAAGCATTCTGTGAAACTTATTTCTGTTCTGTGCATTCAACTAAAAGTGTTGAACCTTAGTTTTGATTGAGCCGTTCTGAAACACTCTTTCTGTAGAAAATGCAAGTGGACATTCGGAGCGCTAAGTTAGTAATAGTGGAAAAAGGAATATCTCCAAATAAAAACTACACAGAAGCATTCTCTGAAACTCCTTTCTGTTCTCTGCATTCAAATAACAGAGCTGAGCCTTACTTTTGAAGGAGCAGTTCTGAAACACTCTTTGTGTAGAAACTGCCAGTGGAAATTCAGAGCGCTAAGAGGGTAATAGTCGAAAAAGGAATATCTTCAACTAAATACTACACAGAAGCATTCTGTGAAACTACTTTCTGTTCTGTGCATTCAACTAAAAGAGTTGAACCTTAGTTTTGATTGAGCCGTTCTGAAACACTCTTTCTGTAGAAAATGAAAGTGGAGATTCGGAGCGCTAAGAGGGTAATAGTGGAAAAAGGATTATCTTCAAATATAAACTATACAGAATCATTCTGTGAAACTTCTTTCTGATATGTGCATTCAGCTAACAGAGTTAAACCATAGTTTTGATAGTGCAGTTCTGAACACTCTTTCTGTTGAAAATGCAACTGGACATTTGGAGCGCTAAGAGGGTAGTAGTGGAAAAAGGAATATATTCAAATATAAGCTACACAGAAGCATTCTGTGAAAATTCTTTCTGATCTGAGCATTCCGCTAACAGAGTTAAGCCATACTTTTGATTGAGGAGATTTGAAACACTCTGACTGTAGAAAATGCAACTGGACATTCGGAGCGCTAAGTGGGTAATAATGGAAAAAGGAATATGTTCAAATATAAACAACACAGAAGCATTGTATGAAACTTCTTTCTGTTCTGTGCATTCAACTAACAGAGTTGAACCTTACTTTTGATTGAGCCGTTCTGAAACACTCTTTCTGTAGAAACTGCAATTAGACATTCTCAGCTCTAAGAGGCCTATATTGGGAATAATAATATCTTCAAATAAAATGTACACAGCAGCATTGTGTGAAACTTATTTCTGATATGTGCATTCAGCTAACAGAGTTAAACCATACTTTTGATTGCGCAGTTCTGAACACTCTTTCTGTAGAAAATGCAAGTGGGCATTCGGAGCGCTAATACGGTAATAGTGGAAAAAGGAATATATTCAATTATAAACTACACAGAAGCATTCTGTGAAACTTCTTTCTGTTCTGTGCATTCAACTAACTGAGTTGAACCTTACTTTTGATGGAGCCGTTGTGAAACACTCTTTCTGTAGAAACTGCTATTGGACATTCTGACTGCTAAAAGGCCTATATTGGGAAAAAGAATATCTACAAATAAAAACTACACGGAAGCATTCTGTGAAACTTCTTTCAGATCTGTGCATTCAACTAACAGAGTAAAACCATACTTTTGATTGAGCCGTTCTGAACACTCTTTCTGTAGAAAATGCAAGTGGACATTCGGAGCGCTAACAGGGTAATAGTTGAAAAAGGAATATATTCAAATATAAACTACACAGAAGCATTCTGTGAAACTTCTTTCTGTTCTGTGCATTCAACTAACAGAGTTGAACCTTACTTTTGATTGAGACGTTCTGAAACACTCTTTCTGTAGAAACTGCAATTGGACTTTCTAAGCGCTAAGAGGCCTACATTGTTAAAAAGAATAACTTCAAATAAAAACTACACAGAAGCATTCTGTGAAACATATTTCTGATATGTGCATTCAGTTAACAGAGCTAAACCATACTTTTGATTGAGCAGTTATGAAACACTCTTTGTGTAGAAAATATAAGTGGACCTGGGGAGCGCTAAGATTGTAATAGAGGAAAAAGGATTATCTCCAAATAAAAACCACACAGAAGCATTCTCTGAAACTCCTTTCTGTTCTCTGAATTCAACTAACAGAGTTGAGCCTTACTTTTGAAGGAACAGTTCTGAAACACTCTTTGTGTAGAAACTGCCAGTGGACATTCGGAGCGCTAAGTGGGTAATAGTCAATAAAGGAATATCTTCAACTAAATACTACACAGAAGCATTCTGTGAAACTCCTTTCTGTTCTGTGCATTCAACTAACTGAGTTGAAACTTACTTTTGATGGAACCGTTGTGAAAAACTCTTTCTGTAGAAACTGCAATTGGACATTCTGAGCGCTAAGAGGCCTATATTGGTAAAAAGAATATTTTCATATAAACACTACACAGAAGCATTCTGTGAAACTTCTTTCTGATCTGTGCATTCAGCTAACAGAGTTAAACCATACTTTGGATTGAGCAGTTCTGAAACACTCTTTCTGTAGAAAATGCTACTGGACATTTGGAGCGCTAAGTGGGTAATAGTGGAAAAAGGAATATCTTCAAATATAAACCACACAGAATCATTCTGTGAAACTTCTTTTTGATCTGTGCATTCAGCTAACAGAATTAAGCCATACTTTTCATTGAGCAGTTCTGAACACTCTTTCTGTAGAAAATGCAACTGGACAATTGGAGCTCTAAGAGGGTAGTAGTGGAAAAAGGAATATATTCAAATATAAACTACACAGAAGCATTCTGTGAAACTTCTTTCTGATCTGAGCATTCAGCTAACAGAGTTAAACCATAGTTTTGACTGAGCAGTTTTGAAACACTCTGTCTGTAGAAAATGCAACTGGACATTCGGAGCGCTAAGTGGCTAATAGTGGAAAAAGTAATATGTTCAAATATAAACTACACAGAAGCATTGTATGAAACAGCTTTCTGTTCTGTACATTCAACTCACAGGGTTGAACCTTACTTTTGATTTAGCCGTTCTGAAACACTCTTTCTGTAGAAACTGCAATTGGACATTCTGAGCCCTAAGAGGCCTATATTGGGAAAAATAATATATTCAAATAAAAACTACGCAGAAGCATTGTGTGAAACTTATTTCTGATATGTGCGTTAAGCTAACAGAGATAAACCACACTTTTTATTGCGCAGTTCTGAACACTCTTTCTGTAGAAAATGCAAGCGGACATTCGGAGCGCTAAGAGGGTAATATTGGAAAAAGCAATATATTCAAATATAAACTACACAGAAGCATTCTGTGAAACTTCTTTCTGTTCTCTGCATTCAACTAACTGAGTTGAACCTTGCTTTTGATTGAGCCGTTCTGGATCACTCTTTCTGTAGAAAATGCAATTGGACATTCTGAGCGCTAAGAGGCCTATATTGGGAAAAACAATATCTACAAATAAAAACTACACAGAAGCATTCTGTGAAACTCCTTTCTCTTCTGTGCATTCAACTAAAAGTGTTGAACCTTAGTTTTGATTGAGCCGTTCTGAAACACTCTTTCTGTCGAAAATGCAAGTGGACTTTCGGAGCGCTAAGATATTAATAGTGGAAAAAGGAATATCTCCAAATAAAAACTACACAGAAGCATTCGCTGAAACTCCTTTCTGTTCTCTGCATTCAATTAACAGAGCTGAGCCTTACTTTTGAAGGAGCAGTTCTGAAACACTCTTTGTGTAGAAACTGCCAGTGGAAATTCAGAGCGCTAAGAGGGTAATATTCGAAAAAGGAATATCTTCAACTAAATACTACACAGAAGCATTCTGTGAAACTTCTTTCTGTTCTGTGCATTCAACTAAAAGAGTTGAACCTTAGTTTTGATTGAGCCGTTCTTAAACACTCTTTCTGTAGAAAATGAAAGTGGAGATTCGGAGCGCTAAGAGGGTAATAGTGGAAAAAATATTATCTTCAAATATAATCTACACAGAATCATTCTGTGAAAATTCTTTCTGATATATGCATTCAGCTAACAGAGTTAAACCATAGTTTTGATAGAGCAGTTCTGAACACACTTTCTGTAGATAATGCAACTGGACGTTTGGAGCGCTAAGAGGGTAGTAGTGGAAAAAGGAATATATTCAAATGTAAGCTACACAGAAGCATTCTGTGAAACTTCTTTCTCATCTGAGCATTCAGCTAACAGAGTTAAACCATACTTTTGATTGAGGAGATTTGAAACACTCTGTCTGTACAAAATGCAACTGCATATTCGGAGCGCTAAGTGGGTAATAATGGAAAAAGTAATATGTTCAAATATAAACTTCACAAAAGCATTGTATGAAACTTCTTTCTGTTCTGTGCATTCAACTAACAGAGTTGAACCTTACTTTTGATTGAGCCGTTCTGAAACACTCTTTCTGTAGAAACTGCAATTGGACATTCTGAGCGATAAGAGGCCTATATTGGGAAAAATAATATCTTCAAATAAAAACTTCACAGCAGCATTTTGTGAAAGTTTTTTCTGATATGTGCATTCAGCTAACAGAACTAAACCATACTTTTGATTGCGCAGTTCTGAACACTCTTTCTGTAGAAAATGCAAGTGGACATTCGGAGCGCTAATAGGGTAATAGTGGAAAAAGTAATATATTCAATTATAAACTACACAGAAACATTCTGTGAAACTTCTTTCAGTTCTGTGCATTCAGCTAACTGAGTTGAACCTTACTTTTGATGGAGCCGTTGTGAAACACTCTTTCTGTAGAAACTGCAATTGGACATTCTGACCGCTAAAAGGCCTATATTGGGAAAAAGAATATCTACAAATAAAAACTACACAGAAGCATTCTGTGAAACTTCTTTCGGATCTGTGCGTTGAACTAACAGAGTAATACCATACTTTTGATTGAGCCGTTCTGAACACTCTTTCTGTAGAAAATGTAAGTGGACATTAAGAGCGCTAAGAGGGTAATAGTTGAAAAAGGAATATATTCAAATATAAACTACACAGAAGCATTGTGTGAAACTTCTTTCTGTTCTGTGCATTCAACTAACAGAGTTGAAACTTACTTTTTATTGAGCCGTTCTGAAACACTCTTTCTGTAGAAACTGCAATTGGACTTTCTAAGCGCTAAGAGGCCTACATTGTTAAAAAGAATATCTTCAAATAAAAACTACACAGAAGCATTCTGTGAAACTTATTTCTGATCAGTGCATTCAGTTAACAGAGCTAAAACATACTTTTGATTGGGCAGTTATGAAACACTCGTTCTGTAGAAAATGCAAGTGCACATTCTGAGCGCTAAGATTGTAATAGAGGAAAAAGTAATATCTCCAAATAAAAACTACACAGAAGCATTCTCTGAAACTCCTTTCTGTTCTCTGCATTCAACTAACAGAGTTTAGCCTTACTTTTGAAGCAGCAGTTCTGAAACACTCTTTGTGTACAAACTGCCAGTGGACATTCGGAGCGCTAAGTGGGTAATAGTCAAAAAAGGAATATCTTCAACTAAATACTACACAGAAGCATTCTGTGAAACTTCTTTCTGTTGTGTGCATTCAACTAAAAGAGGTGAACCTTATTTTGATTGAGCCGTTCTGAAACACTCTTTCTATAGAAACTGCAATTGGACATTCTGAGCGCTAAGAGGCCTATATTGGTAAAAAGAATATCTTCATATAAACACTACACAGAAGCATTCTGTGAAACTTCTTTCTGATCTGTGCATTCAGCTAACAGAGTTAAACCATACTTTTGATTGAGCAGTTCTGAAACACTCTTTCTGTAGAAAATGCAACTGGACATTTGGAGCGGTAAGTGGGTAATAGTGGAAAAAGTAATATCTTCAAATATCAACTACACAGAATCATTCTGTGAAACTTCTTTCTGATCTGTGAATTCAGCTAACAGAATTAAACCATACTTTTGATTGAGCAGTTCTGAACACTCTTTCTGTAGAAAATGCAACTGGACATTTGGAGCGCTAAGAGTGTAGTAGTGGAAAAAGGGATATATTCAAATATAAACTACACAGAAGCATTCTGTGAAACTTCTTTCTGTTCTTTGCATTCAACTAACTGAGTTGAACCTTACTTTTGATGCAGCCGTTCTGAAACACTCTTTCTGTAGAAACTGCAATTGGACATTCTGAGCGCTAAGAGGCCTATATTGGGAAAAAGAATATCTTCAAATAAAAACTACACAGAAGCATTCTGTGAAACTTATTTCTGATATGGGCATTCAACTAATAGAGTAAAACCATACTTTTGATTGAGCCGTTCTGAACACTCTTTCTGTAGAAAATGCAAGTGGACATTCGGAGCGCTAAGAGGGTAATACTAGAAAAAGTAATATCTTCAAATATAAACTACACAGAATCATTCTGTGAAACTTCTTTCTGATCTGTGCATTCAGCTAACAGAATTAAACCATACTTTTCATTGAGCAGTTCTGAACACTCTTTCTGTAGAAAATGCAACTGGACATTTGGAGCGCTAAGAGGGTAGTAGTGGAAAAAGGATTATATTCAAAAATAAACTACACAGAAGCATTCTGTGAAACTTCTTTCTGATCTGAGCATTCAGCTAACAGAGTTAAACCATACTTTTGACTGAGCAGTTTTGAAACACTCTGTCTGTAGAAAATCCAACTGGACATTCGGAGCGCTAAGTGGGTAATAGTGGAAAAAGGAATATGTTCAAATATAAACTACACAGAATCATTGTATGAAACACCTTTCTGTTCTGTACATTCAACTAACAGAGTTGAAACTTACTTTTGATTTAGCCGTTCTGAAACACTCTTTCTGTAGAAACTGCAATTGGACATTCTGAGCCCTAAGAGGCCTATATTGGGAAAAATAATATATTCAAATAAAAACTACACAGAAGCATTGTGTGAAACTTATTTCTCATATGTGCGTTCAGGTAACAGAGTTAAACCATACTTTTGATTGCGCAGTTCTGAACCCTCTTTCTGTAGAAAATGCAATGTACATTCGGAGCGCTAAGAGGGTAATAGTGGAAAAAGCAATATATTCAAATATAAACTACACAGAAGCATTCTGTGAAACTTCTTTCTGTTCTTTGCATTCAACTAACTGATTTGAACCTTGCTTTTGATTGAGCCGTTCTGGAACACTCTTTCTGTAGAAAATGCAATTGGACATTCTGAGCGCTAAGAGGCCTATATTGGGAAAAAGAATATCTACAAATAAAAACTACAGAGAAGCATTCTGTGAAACTTGTTTCTGTTCTGTGCATTCAACTAAAAGTGTTGAACCTTAGTTTTGATTGAGCCGTTCTGAAACACTCTTTCTGTAGAAAATGCAAGTGGACATTTGGAGCGCTAAGATAGTAATAGTGGAAAAAAGAGTATCTCCAAATAAAAACTACACAGAAGCATTCTCTGAAACTCCTTTCTGTTCTCTGCATTCAACTAACAGAGCTGAGCCTTACTTTTGAAGGAGCAGTTCTGAAACACTCTTTGTGTAGAAACTGCCAGTGGAAATTCAGAGCGCTAAGAGGGTAATAGTCGAAAAAGGAATATCTTCAACTAAATACTACACAGAAGCATTCTGTGAAACTTCTTCCTGTTCTGTGCATTCAACTAAAAGAGTTGAACCTTAGTTTTGATTGAGCCGTTCTGAAACACTCTTTCTGTAGAAAATGAAAGTGGAGGTTCGGAGCGCTAAGAGGGTAATAGTGGAAAAAGGAATATCTTAAAATATAAACTACACAGAATCATTCTGTGAAACTTCTTTCTGATATGTGCATTCAGCTAACAGAGTTAAACCATAGTTTTGATAGAGCAGTTCTGAACACTCTTTCTGTAGAAAATGCAACTGGACATTTGGAGCGCTAAGAGTTTAGTAGTGGAAAAAGGAATATATTCAAATATAAGCTACACAGAAGCATTCTGTGAAACTTCATTCTGATCTGAGCATTCAGCTAACAGTGTTAAACCATACTTTGATTGAGGAGATTTGAAACACTCTTTGTGTAGAGAATGCAACTGGACATTCGGAGCGCTAAGTGGGTAATAATGGAAAAAGGAATATGTTCAAATATAAACTACACAGAAACATTGTATGAAACTTCTTTCTGTTCTGTGCATTCAGGTAACAGAGTTGAGCCTTACTTTTGATTGAGCCGTTCTAAAACACTCTTTCTGTAGAAACTGCAATTGGACATTCAGAGCGCTAAGAGGCCTATATTGGGAAAAATAATATCTTCAAATAAAAACTACACAGCAGCATTGTGTGAAACTTATTTCTGATATGTGCATTCAGCTAACACAGCTAAAGCATACTTTTGATTGCGCAGTTCTGAACACTCTTTCTGTAGAAAATGTAAGTGGACATTCGGAGCGCTAATACGGTAATAGTGGGAAAAGGAATATATGAAATTATAAACTACACAGAAGCATTCTGTGAAACTTCTCTCAGTTCTGTGCATTCAACTAACTGATTTGAACCTTGCTTTTGATGGAGCCGTTCTGAAACACTCTTTCTGTAGAAACTGCAATCGGACATTCTGACCGCTAAAAGGCCTATATTGGGAAAAAGAATATCTACAAATAAAAACTACACAGAAGCATTCTGTGAAACTTCTTTCGGATCTGTGCATTGAACTAACAGAATAAAACCATACTTTTGATTGAGCCGTTCTGAACACTCTTTCTGTAGAAAATGTAAGTGGACATTAAGAGCGCTAAGAGGGTAATAGTTGAAAAAGGAATATATTCAAATAAAAAGTACACAGAAGCATTCTTTGAAACTTCTTTCTGTTCTGTGCATTCTACTAACAGAGTTGAACCTTACTTTTGATTGAGCCGTTCTGAAACACTCTTTCTGTAGAAACTGCAATTGAACTTTCTAAGCGCTAAGAGGCCAACATTGTTAAAAAGCATATCTTCAAATAAAAACTACACAGAAGCATTCTGTGAAACTTATTTCTGATCAGTGCATTCAGTTAACAGAGCTAAACCATACTTTTGATTGAGCAGTTATGAAACACTCGTTCTGTAGAAAATGCAAGTGGACATTCGGAGCGCTAAGATTGTAATAGAGGAAAAGGGAATATCTCCAAATAAAAACTACACAGAAGCATTCTCTGAGACTCCTTTCTGTTCTCTGCATTCAACGAACAGAGTTTAGCCTTACTTTTGAAGGAGCAGTTCTGAAACCCTCTTTGTGTAGAAACTGCCAGTGGATATTCGGAGCGCTAAGTGGGTAATAGTAAAAAAGGAATATCTTCAACTAAATACTACAGAGAATCATTCTGTGAAACTTCTTTCTGATATGTGCATTCAGCTAACAGAATTAAACCATAGTTTTGATAGAGCAGTTCTGAACACTCTTTCTGTAGAAAATGCAACTGGACATTTTGAGCGCTAAGAGTTTAGTAGTGGAAAAAGGAATATATTCAAATATAAGCTACACAGAAGCATTCTGTGAAACTTCATTCTGATCTGAGCATTCAGCTAACAGAGTTAAAGCATACTTTTGATTGTGGAGATTTGATACACTCTGTCTGTAGAAAATGCAACTGGACATTCGGAGCGCTAAGTGGGTAATAATGGAAAAAGGAATATGTTCAAATATAAACTACACAGAAGCATTGTATGAAACTTCCTTCTGTTCTGTGCATTCAAGTAACAGAGTTGAGCCTTACTTTTGATTGAGCCGTTCTGAAACACTCTTTCTGTAGAAACTGCAATTGGACATTCTGAGCGCTAAGAGGCCTATATTGGGAAAAATAATATCTTCAAATAAAAACTACACAGCAGCATTGTGTGAAACTTATTTCTGATATGTGCATTCAGCTAACAGAGCTAAACCATACTTTTGATTGCGCAGTTCTGAACACTCTTTCTGTAGAAAATGCAAGTGGACATTCGGAGCGCTAAGAGGGTAATAGTGAAAAAGGAATATATTCAAATCTAAACTACACAGAAGCATTCTGTGAAACTTCGTTCTGTTCTTTGCATTCAACTAAAAGAGTTGAACTATATTTTTGATTGAGCCTTTCTGAAACACTCTTCCTGTAGAAACATTCAGGCTGTAGATATCACCAGTGTACCTTGCCTTCCTGGTAATAATGACATAATCTTTCTTCCTCCCCTGGCCACTCTCAGCCTTGGAAGTTACTGGCTAGTGGATAGTAGATACTGGATGAGCCATCACACGGTGGCCCTGGCACAGAAAGCCTGGGTGACACGGCTCCACACAGCATAATTCAGACGGGCTGTGGAAATATCATGTGGGGAAGCAATGTCGTTTCAACAAAGAACTCAGCAGGATAAATACGACCAATCTCATGTCTCACAAATGATCACTTTTGTCTGAATGTCTTCCATTTCTGTTCGTATTCATGCCTTATGGGTTAAGTCTCATCCCCAAGTATGTTTCTAGTGAATATGAAAGACCCTATTGTCACATATTTCTTTCTTTATATGCAACTACCACCATTTCATTAACTTTTGCTTAAAGGAACAATTTTTAAAAGTAATCTGACATGTTACTTTACCATTTTTTGATCAATTTATTTTGTGTCTTCTTTACATATATTTTGAAGGGCCATATCTGAAACAGAACTTTCCTTTTTCATTAAAAAACTAGCATATGTGGGCTATGTGCCTTTATATTCATTTTATTGACTATTTTACAATGAACAGTCTTATATTTTACTTTATACTAATTCCTCCAGATTAATGACAAGTATTTAACCTAACATGTTGATCCATCTCACTTAATATTAGTTTAACTTCAATTAATTCCTTCCTTTTTACTCATAATCAACATTTTTCCTGATGAGAAATTAAGAAAGAAGATATGTTTGGCACCTCTGTCCATATCTTTGCCCATTTCTTACTCCTCTAAGAAGGCAAGAGATTCTAATCTGATTACACATTACCAATTAATTGGGCCACATTTACTTGTGGGCCATCTGGCTGAATATTTTTTAATCATGAGCAAACCATGGTGCTCTTCTTCTCTCTTGCCCCTGCCTTAACGCAGTAAGGCATTTTCCTTGGCTTATTTCCTTCTCATTGCAGCAGAGTTGAAATGTGAGACGGGGTGTAGCTACTCCTAACCCCTGGCACATCATCTGATGGAACTGAAGAGTGAGAAATGACCTCCACGGACCTGGAGCCTCAGCTTCAGGTCTCCACCGAGATGCCACATTGGAGGCAAGCTCAACGCAATGCCTTTATTAGAAACGTTTTTAAAAGGGAACCCGTATTCACGTTTGTCAGGACACTGCTCATCTCTCTAGTTGAACCCGTATAACTTACTTTATAAGATGGTAAGATACAAAGACTCTTAATCTTCCATCTACCAGGACTCTTGACATAAATTGAAAGCTCACTTATAACAGCTCTAGCATCCCAAGTGCCTTTGACTACACTCCAATTTAACTTATTGTTCAGTTTTTATATAAATGTCTTCCTTATATTGTGCTTAATTTTCTTATTAATTTAACATTTTCAGAAGAATACTCATTCTGAGAAGTTCACAAATCAGTTAGGCTTAAGTTTTTAAATAAATGTTTTAAAAATATTAAAGGCACACGTATGAAACAATGATACTAGACTTAATTATGGAGAGCAGCCTCCCCTACAAATTTCAGCCACAACACAAGAGCAGTAAGCAGATCAGTCCCCTCACCTTCATTCCAACATTTCAAGTGACTGGGGAAAGAATAGGGACAAAATAAAATAAATCAAAATAAAGGTTTCTTGTGGAACACTGAAAAATTATTATGTGCTAAAGTGTAAGAATGCTTTATATCCATCCCATCGTTTGTCCTGGGAGGTACTTTCTATTATTGATTTCATTTGACAAATGAGGAAACAGAGGTCTGAATAGGTAGAGAAACAATTGTCAACTTTCTACTTCTTAGTATAACTTTACTACCTCTGAGGCCTGCCTGCATTCCTGCACTGGGGTTTCATGGACATTGCTCGAGACCACTGGCCCTATGTCTGTCATCTTTTATGTTTCATTTATAAACACCCTCAGCTCTTGATCTGTGAGGGTCTTAATAAATAGAGCTGTATTAAATTTTTGCGCTTTAAAAATAATATATGATATTAAGAAATAGTATTTCTGATAACAGCTTAAGCCATAATATGAAGTGTGCTGATACAAGAGGAGTTTGTAGGTCTTAAAAAAAAAAACAAAAAAAAAACTAAGCTTTAATTTAGTACAAGTTTCTGACTTTCCTGCTAAAATTTATCTAGGAGTATATATAAAGAAAAGGCCTTATTGAATAAACTGGTAAATGCATCTCTCAAGTTTTATTTTATATTCAACATAATATGAAGTAAAAATAAAAATAAAATACAACTAAGAAATATAGCATTGGCTACTTTTCGAAACATTTCTCCACAAAATAGGGGGTAAAATATGAAAAAGTTTTGACACAATGTTTTGAGTCTCTATTTATTTATAACCTAAAGGAAATAAGAATTTGATATGCCTCAAGGAAAAAAAATCCAACGAAGAGTTTTTTTGTGGGGGAAAGAAAGCCTACTATCCAGCCTCAGAGATTAGATTTAAAAGCCAAAGAAAACTTTGTTAGATTATAGTGTGACAGAGCAAACCAATCTTTAAATCTACCAAAACACTTCTAGAATGCTAGAACACAGTATGTGTGAGAAAATAACAAGTGTTTTGAGAAACATCATTTTTTAATGTCCTAAACCACTGACTTACAACATATGAAAAGATGTGGCATGACACGAATTTGAGAATATATACTGTAGAACAGCTATTAACAAGCTTTTCTTGGTACTGAAGTGTGTTCCACAAAACAGTTTTTACTCTTACATGAAGAAGACAGTGAACCAAAGTAAATTAAACTACCAGAAACAGGTGTTAGCTTGACATTAAGAACCCACAAATCTACATTTGTTTCCATTCCTAAAAATCAGCTTTCAATTAATAATAATATAATCATTAAAAAATATATATTTTTAAAGCGTCTGTTTACTTTCCTTAACTTGTAAATCACTACTGGTGTTTCCAACTCTCTTAGTGAATTTAAATGACAATATCATTCCTTAATTTTTCTATGACCTGAAAACGTCCGATTAGAAAATGAGCAAATTGCTCACAATGCTGATAAAAATCAAAGTAAAAGCTTGTATTTAAGAACATCAGTCTCTACTAAAACGAGAAATACCTAAAAATACGAATATATCCGAAATGTCGCAAAGCACATAAACCAGGTTGAAATAAAAATTTGAATGGGCAATTATGTAACATAAAGCCAGATAACCCAACCAGTTCATACATTTTATACTCAATATAGGATATTATAAATTAGATAGTTACTGATGAGATAATAGCTTTTATAGTTAACTCTGTAGTAATTAAGCAGGATGGCAAGGCAGCAAAGAGGTCAAATTAATTTCTGAGTTCTTCCATTTATCTTTAGAAATGATAGGGAAAATTCTAACTCCAAAAGTGTTTTGTGGGAATCTAAAGAACAGTTTTGACAAAGAGGGGGTCTCAAGAAAGCATTTATGATTAAGCAACCTGACATAAACAGTAACTGCAAATTATTAGAACCAGTTGATGTTTATCTAAATGGATAAATCATTCATCTGAATAATTATCAACCCAGACAAACTATAGGCCCTGAAATTGCAATTATGAAAGAGAACCAATCAAATGTTAAGACCAAATTTAAAATTTTAGCAATGGTAGAAACTATGAATCATAAAATGCTACCTTTGACTCAAGAAATGCAACCCTTGGTTAGACAGCATATTAAAAACTAGATGGCTAATGAGGTATTTGTATGGTTTCTTTTTATACTTGTTTTTGTGACATTAAGAATCTCAAAGAATCACAAATTCAAATAAAGCAATAGGCCTCTTCTCTGAGTTTAGCTTAGACCTTCCCTTACCTAACACGTCTGAACGTGTTCTTTGTTCTTGAACAAGATTTCGCCATTAAAACTCACACAGAAAGAACTTGTCAAGACTTTACTAAACAAAGTTTAGGATGTTTCTAATTTTCATTAAAAAATAGTGTAGGAATTTTAATGAGATTACATAATTTCTAAGTCAGTTATTTAAGACCCACCAAATTACAATAATTTATTTCTTTCAGGAAAAAAAAAAAAACTAGCCATCAGCCTGCTGTCCGGCTTCATCAGCTCTAGACGCAAACAGGAAACTATGGCAATATTCCATTGAGAGCTGATGGTGGTTTATACCAAGTAGTGTCAGTGCAAATTACCTCAACAGGCATTCAGTTTAAAAGTAGACTTGCAGGATTTCCTGATGGATTGAATCTGGGAAAACTAGAAATAGCAGGTAAGGATAACTTCATAGAGTTTAGTTTAAATTATCGAAGAATAAAACTGTCATTTATTGAGCTGGCCAAGTTGCGGCAGAACCAGGTTTAGGGAGAAAATCAGAGGGTCAATTTTGCAAATAATAACCTTGAGTTACTTATTAGATTTCAAGAAGTGATATCAACTAGGTGGCTCAATGTACAATTCTAGAGTTCTACAGCACAATGAAGGCTGGGGATTAAACACTTGAAAATCGGCAGTATACGCATAGGAGTTAAAGCATGACACCATCTGAGATAAAAAAGAAAATGCATTTAAATAAAGTAAATAAATGCCAGAATCATCCCTTCTGTGCTGTAACTGAGAAATCAGGAAGATGGTGGTGAACGAAGGAACGCAGGAAGCAGCAGCTGTAACAAGGTGAATGGAACTGACAATACTGTGACCTGGAACCCAGGTGACAAACATGTTTCAAGGAGAAGTCAGTGATTACCTGTGTCAAATTCTGTGAAAAGGACTAAAAGTTGAAGAATATGGAGATCAATGTTGTCCTTGGCAACAACAAATTTTGGACAGTAGAAAAGGAGAAGGCAGATTGGGGTGGAATCTTTAAAAACCAAGATGAAAGGATTTGGGTATAATGGGTGCATGGAGTTTTGCTCTGAGGATCAGAGAACGGAGGCAGTATCTTGAGAGATTTGTAGAATGTGGAAAGGTATTTTAAAATAAGAATAATTGTAGCATGTTTGCATATGAAGAATATTATTAATTAGCAAGAGGAGAATTGATGATGCAGAAGAAAGGGAAAAGTTGGGGGAATGATGTTCCTGCATTAGGTGAGAGGTGACAGTGTCTGGCACACAGGTAGAAGGCTTAGCATTTCCTATGAACACACTGTGGCCTCTTAGGGCACCTTCTCCATGGCACCCACAGTGACAGTTTCTCGTATTAAACCAGACCATAAGGTATGGCTGGTTACAAACTCCTCAGTGGCTTTCCATCTCATTCAAAGTAAAAGCCTGAGGTGTTACGGAGGCCTACAAGGAACTATGTAATTTGGCTCCATTACCCCGCTGTCCCCTTCTGCTCTCACTGTCCTTTTGCTGACTACAGCCCAGTCAGACAGAACTCCTTACCCTCCCTCAAACACACCAGACACCTGCACGCCTCTGTACCTGCAAAGTCTGTGCTCTTAACAACTAGGCTATTCTGCAGGGCTTGCCTTCTCTTTTCATTTGTGCCTTTGCTCACATTTCACCTGCTTAATGAAGTCTTTCCTGACCTTGTAACCCTCCACCCTCCACGTGTACTTCTTCTCCTTAGCACTCACCAATACACGACATATTAAGAGTTTTAAATATTTTCTTTGATAATTGTCTTACCCCTTTAGATTTTAAGAGAACACAAATTTTTACCCGTCGTTCACTGCTATATATCCAGCAGCTAAATTACTATCCATCACATATTACATGTTCAGTAAGTTTGCCAGATAAATGAATAAAATGATATTTTAGGGCTTAACCTCAAATTTTTACTACTTTGCATAAAAATCCTAAAACAACAATGTTTAAACTATATGCAATCATGTACACTAGAGGGTATTGTAGTTTTCAGTGAGATTTCTCGTAAGACTAGAAGGCAAAAATAAATACTGGTAACTAGAGCACTGGTGAAAGTTTACAAAATAAATACATTTCCTACTTTGTAATTGGAAGAAACCAGGCCCTCTCGCAAAGGTTTTTGATATGACACCAAGTACAGATAAATGCTACAGGATAATAATAATATAAAAAAGATTCTTTTTCTACTTAATTGTGCGGAGCCTGATATATTTATGGATCTTTAGGTAAACAATAGTTTTTTTAAAAAAAAACATTTCCAAGGCTCTGGTATCTATTGTAAAGAAAAGCAGTGAATCGCAGGAATTCTGTAAACTATTTGACTAAATTTGGCTGCCAATCTCTACCATGTTTTCCAAACATTTGTTCAGAAAGATTCCTCTTAGTCCCTGTTACTAGTATACACAATAGCTGTTATTTGCTGATTATTATGCAGATATTGTCCTCCTTTGATCTTGATATACAATAATTAATCATACAACAGATGTGAGCTGTGTTGTATTCTTTATTATCCCCATTTTTAACAGAAGGGAACTGGGGCTTAGAAAAATCAGATAACTGGCCTGTGATCACATTTCTGATTTGTGTCTAATCTGGGATTCAAACCAAAAAAGCCAACTCCAGAATTCACAACCTGAACCACTTTGCTCAGCTATTGCCTCGGGCTTCCTGTGTCAGCCACACAACCTCAGGAACCCTACAGTCATCGAGCTGGAGACTCGTATTTGTCCATGGAAAGTGTCTTTGTTTCGAAAGAGCTAATAAAGAATTCACATTAAGGCAAAAGACAATTGAAAAGAAATTGCTGGCTTCAAACACGCAGCCAAGAAGATAACACCCGGATTCCAAAAGATTCTGATGCAATCTAAGCTAACTTGATTGATTATATCTATCAGCTTAATTATCTTTTAATATTTATATATTATTTCTTAAATTCTTAAAACTCAACATGAAATTTTAAAGAGAACAGAAAAGAACTTATTATAAAGTACCACTAAGATAAATGTCTGAAAACCTAATTTCTAATTTCATTTCTTTGTCAGTCTAACTGATTGCATTCCTTAACATAGGTGAGCCTATGTTTTTTCACATATAAAATTGGCAGACTAAATCATATTTCTCTATTCCTTTCTTCTCTGTGGATTCTAATATCCTTAAAATAAAGTTTTCTCTTAAATTTATTCTTGCTAATTTGAAAAATGTTCAACAAACATCTCAATTTTTGCAAAGTCTTATTAGACTTATGTCTATTGTATTATTCTTAAGAAAATGGTTCATTATAAAAAATATTTGGTTCCGTAATTTAGTATTTTGTACAACTAAAGAAGTTAACTTATATAAAATATTAGCAAATAATTAAATAATTTTGAGTATTCATTTGCATTATCCATTCTAAGTTATAAATTGGTGTAAGACTACAGATTTAATGCAGAGACTGGATGCTGACTAATCATTTTGATGTAAGCTTACAAAGAATAATTTCAACACTCTCCAAACTGGAATGATTTATTAGCATGTCATGCTATTTATTGTGTGATATGATAAATATAATATGATTCATCATGACATTCTATAAATATTGCAAAGGATTATTAAAGCGATAAAATCCATTGGCAGAAATATAATGAGACCATGTCACATTTGTACGAAAGCTACATGATAAGAGGCTGTTGTAACCTTAGACGGATTTAAAGTGAGAATTCTTAGAACAACAAAGCAAAAGAAAACAATCCTAAATCGTACCTAGGGTTCAATTAAGAGCAGCTGTTGAGAGCAGGGAATAATACGGAAGTACAGAAAGCTTATCATCTGCACTGCCATGGGATGGACAATTTTTCAATACAGGGACTATTCTTTAAATAGTTAATCTAAAATATTTCAGACAAAATTTGGAATAACCACTGCACTGAATCAACATGTCTAAGTAAAACTACAAATGGCAGCATATATGTGAGTGTATATATATATACACATGCTTATATTTAGTTTAAAAATTGGTATGAATGTGAAAACTCATATCAGGCTGTATTTTTAGGCATTTAAAATTTTACTTTGTCAAATAATTTTTATTTCTTCCATAACATTACAAAAATATAACCCTTTGGAGGAAAGGTTATTATAAGGGAAATTTCATTTTCTAAGTAGAGGCTTTTTAGGTTTCTGATGCTTTTACAGACAGAATTTGCCAAAGATTTTGTTTCTTATAGTTCAAAATATGGTTAACTAGTGGCCAACAATCTTTGGCATCGATTTGGAAGTAAGTATTCAACACAACACGATTGTTATGTCTTTACCAATGATTTTTGAATCATATACACAGTATTTTAAAAGCCGCTTTGCAGTCATCTTCCTTGAGATTGTAAATTGTTCTCGCACATTATTTAAAATATCCTGAGAATAAGCACTAATTACTACTTTACAATTGAGCAAAGAAAAACATATTCTATAATTCTAGGATAAGCAACCACAATGATTGTTGAAAGCACTTTTTTGTGAGGAAATCAAGTTAACTCTGACAACAGAGAGATACGGAGCCTGTGTCTCTCACCACATTAATGAAATCTTTACGGGCTACAAATCTTTCGGTTTCTAACAATAATTTTTATGCTATTATATTTATTAACCACTTTTGCTTCATTTCTTTCTGAAAGTTGTTTCAACTTATCTATTTCCCTATATATGGACAATCTGGAATGCAAATATATATATAATAACAATCTGGAATGCAAATTGATTAATGACTATACATATAATCTTTGTTATACTCCTGTGATAAAGATATACAAGTCAAACACAAACAAACAAAGAAAAAAAACTTACCTTTATTTTATGGCAGCATGGCACATTTGAAATAAAATTGGAAAAGATAGGTATTATTAGGTACATACACCCTTTAAAATATTTAGATCTTTCTCTTTTTTATTTTTAAAATGTTATTTCCAGGAGCATAGATTCAAGCTGCCCTGAATAGACACTTCCTCAAATATCTTAGCTCTATTGTGCTTTTACATTGTATGTATTCTTTCAGGCCCCCAACTTTTATTTTCATTAAAAGAAAATCAGTTTAAAAGACCTGATTCAGATGTACTTATATTTGCTAAAGGAATAAAAGTAATTATTAGAAAATCTTTCTTTCTTTTTAAGGATTGTTAGAGCTAATCATATATTAGCATTCAGATAAATTTCAAATCACCAATAATTTGTCTTTAAATTTGGTCATCAGAGGACCAAACCGTAATTCTCTAATGAGAGTGGAACTACCTAGGAGCTTGGCCCAGAGGACAAGGGTTGTGCTAGTTCCCTGGACTGGTTCACGGCTGAGTCCTCGAATTTGAAGGCAACCATCTATAATGGGAGAGGCCAGAGGATTTGCAGCTGAGCTTCCTCAGCAAAATACTTAACTCCTCATCAGCTGTGTAACCTTCATAATATGTCAGTTTCCTCTTGCTGCATAACAGATTACAACAAAATTAGAAGTGTAACACAACACAAGTGTATTATTTCACATTTTCCATGGGTCAGGAATCTGAGTGTGTGACTCAACTGCATCCTCTGCTCTGGGTCTCACAAGTCTGAAATCAAGGTGTCAACCGGTCTGCAATTCTCACATGAAACTCGGAGGTCTTTTTCCAGTCTCATTCTGATTGATGGCAGAACTCAGCTTCTTGCAGTTAGAGGACTGACGTCCCTGTTTCTCTGCTGGTTGTCAACGAGAGTTGCTTTCAGCTCTTGGAGGCCACCTTCAGATCCAAGCCATATGGCCCTCTCAACACATAGCAGCTTACTTCTCTAAAGCTAGAGGAAACTCTCCAGCCTGCTATAAGGGAGGCTTATGTAACAAGAAATAATCCCAAGAGGATCACTCTTGTGGTATAATTTGCTTAGTTATATTCACACACACCAATTCCACTTAAAGGTAGGGTATTAAACAAAGCACATGTACACAGGAGACAAAACAGATGTACAGAGATTTTACTCTGCCATAAGTCTGCTGAGTGACCTTTGTCAAGTTACATCTCAGTATATGAATAAGCTTAGCACCTATCTCAAAAGTTTGGTAGAAAGAAAAGTTAACACAGGCTGGGTACAGTGGCTTATGCCTGTATTGCCAGCACTTTGGGAGGTCGAAATGGGAGGATAGCTTGAGGCCAGGAGTTCAAGACAAGCCTGGATCGCAGAGTGAGGTCTCATCTCTACAAAAAAAATAATAAAATTGGTCATGTGTGGTGGCAACACCTGCAGTCTCAGCTACCTGGGGGTCTGAGGTGGGAGGATTGCTTGAGCCCAAAGGGAGTCAAGACTGCAGTCAGCCACCGTTGCACCACTGCACTCCAGCCTGGGCAGCAAAGTGAGACTCTGTCACAAAAAAAAAAAAAAAAGGCCGGGCCCGGTGGCTCACGCTTGTAATCCCAGCACTTTGGGAGGCTGAGGCGAGCGGATCACGAGGTCAGGAGATCGAGACCACGGTGAAACCCCGTCTCTACTAAAAATACAAAAAAATTAGCCGGGCGTGGTGGTGGCGCCTGTAGTCCCAGCTACTTGGAGGCTGAGGCAGGAGAATGGCGTGAACCCGGGAGGTGGAGTTTGCAGTGAGCCAAGATTGTGCCACTGCACTCCAACCTGGGTGACAGAGTGAGACTCCGCCTCAAAAAAAAAAAAGGGGGGGAGGAGGGCAGCATAAAAAAATTCTCAGAGCAACGTCTATGGTCTGGACTCAGTGAATGGCAGCTATTTTTAGACTTCGCCCAGTAACTCAAAAGGCCCCATGCCCTCTGCCACATTACATTACGCTCATGATTAACAATGCAAAACTTTTGCATAGCTGCCAAGTATGGTGACTCATTCCCTCTTTAAAGACTATAGTTAGTGTTACCTTGCATAAACATAGGTTAAGTATTTGAGTATCAGTTGTTTAAATGAGCTGATATGTGACAAAATGTAACCAGGCTTTTAGAATGAATGAATCTAATAAGCTTAATCAAGAACTTACAGTAATAGATTTCTTACTTATGAATAGAAAATCACTTAAATGAACTCTGATTGTTAAAAATGACATAGACAAATATTAGTATCAGTAGGCATAATTTTCTCCTATATTAACTCCAACATATATGATTTTAACAATTTTGAAATCTCCCCAAATGTTTTCTGTGATTTCTCACCATTATCTGGGGGAAAACAGAACAAAGCTATGATTTGCTACGGTCAAGCAACGATTCCGTTCTGACAGCCCTATAGCTAACACTGTTCATGCTTTTTGATCTGCATTTCTTTGAATACTGTGCCTGTGTCTGGGAAAATTTCACCTTATAAATTCTTCTCTAAGATGAAAGCAAAAACCCAATTTCCTTTGCATCTAGAACACAGGCCTATAACCCAAGTAAGAAGAAGAATGCCAGGTAAGACTGAGTATTGACTTCACTTTTTATCAATGAAGGAGGGAGAAACTTGGATTTGAAATTTCGCGTTTTGTGACTGACAAAACCTGGTACAAAGTTTTGCTAATGTCGTAAAACTACAGTGACTCGTACACCTGTAATTGTTTGGGGATCACATTAGTGAAGTAGTCGGACAGCATATAACTCTGCTAGGATTTCTGATAAAAAAAAATATGTTTCAATTGAAATTTGTAAGTTAACTTTTAAAACAAATTATTTTAGACGTGCTGTTTTGATTATCTTATTAATATTTAAATTTTACTGTTGCACCCAAAAATCAGTTATGCCTTTCAAAGATTGTTTTAAGAGTTGGCTCCATCTTTGTGGTGGGCAGAACTAGGCCATATCCCCCAAGAATGTCCGCATTCTAATCTCTGTACACCTGTGAATATGTTAGGTTACATGGCACAGGGAAAGTTAAGATTGCTAGCCAATTGGCCTCAAAATAGGTAGATTATTTAGAGTCATCCCAGCAAGCCCAGTGACATCAGAATGGTCTTTAAAATGGGAAAGAGAAGCTGAAGAGCGAGAGTCAGAGGGAGATGTGACTATGGAAGAAAGAAACAGAGAGAGCAGTGTTGCTGGCTTTGAGGATGCTGTGGGACCACAGGAATGCGGGTGGCCCCTGCCGGATAGAAAAAGAAAGGAAATGGACCCTGTAGAACCTCCAGAAAGGAATTCAGTCCTGCTGATACCTCGATTTCAGCCCACTGAGACCCTTGTTGAATTTCTAAGATACATAATTTAAGATAATGGATTTCTGGGGTTTTAGCCACCAAGCCATTAGAGGTAATTTGTTACAGCAGCTGCATAGAACTAACACAATTAAAAAGTGTGACTACTTTCTCCAGGAGGGAAATTTCTGGTGCTTCCAGCTGTATATCCAAAAAGTATTTGGTAAACAGGTTCATCTAGATAAAATATGTTTTTTTCACAAATTTCAACAGAACATGTCTCTACTATCAAACAACTCTGTTAATAACTCCTGGTCAAATATAGAAAATACAGGCAAGCAATATTTTATATCTGTGTCCACCTTTAGTTACAGAGTAAACAATGACTACAGGTTCCTTTAAAAGTAAAAAATACATCTTACCAAAAAAAGAAAAAAACAATCTGAATAATGAGACTATACTTAAACACAGAGAGCTCAAACAACTCAGCTGAAATGCGATGTGTTTCCTAATTATTAACTTGGTTGCTGACCATGAGATGCAGGATGCAGGTGTTCAAAGGAAGCATGCACTTTACCTGAATTTATTCAGTAAAACAATTCCAGCTTCTAAAATTGGTTTTAGGAATGATAACGACATTTTTTTTAAACTTTGACATTAAATTAACTTGTTGCTGAGAATTTGCACATGTGAATTCACCTTGACATTGATTTTTCGCAATCTTTATAAAGAAGAATAACATAAATAAACATGGCATTTTCCAGGTGGCTGCAAATCATACCAGGGAAAATAAAATCCTCAAATCGAGTGGAGTTTTGCAATAATCTTGTCCTTGGGGTGAAACTATAGCAAGAACATGCTTCTAGGATTTCTAATGTTGAAACACTGACCGCTGTCCAAGGTGGAAGAACATTAAATCAAATTCCAAGGTGGGAACAGGGATGATCATGAGATGGCGAAGTTTGAGATTTCTTATTCTCTGTTATTTCTCTGCCCATAACAAATCATTTTTCCAAGTTAAGAGTCACAGACAAGATCTATTAATTATCTTTCACACAGCAGTAAGAAGGAGATGTCTATTCCTGACTTGAAAAAATTCAAAAGAGTTGTAACATTGGTGTGACACCTTAAGCAAAAACCTTGGACTAGTTATTTACAGTTGTAAAGGGACCCAAATTAGCCACAGCAGTCAGATTATATTTACACTTCCCATTGTTAGGGATGAAAATCCTCGGTGACAGTCACCAGCAGAAATCGCTGCCAGCCTTCGAAACGACCACCTTCTGTGGAAGCCAATGTTTTCCCAGAAGACAACAGATCCGGGGCCAAAATGTCCTGTGCTGATTAAAATAACTAACCCTAGCATAATTTTATAAACCTCAGAGAGATGCAACAGCAGATGGGTTTTATTATTTACTAAAAGGTAAGATATTTCTCAAGATTATGGTTACAGATATAGTTAATCGTTCCTTCACCACATGGGATTATTAATACAATACCCATATTAGGTTTTATTCTATTTCTGATGTACACAAAAATCAGGTCTCTGTGTGAAAATGCTTTTTAATTTATGTATGAATGAACATTCAGCATAGATGTGATTGCTAATAATTTTCCCACAGGTAGTTTTTGGATTATAAGAGCATGGAAATGATTTATAGTTATAGTCAGTGATGATAATCAAATACTCAAATCACATTTTCTTTTTTTAAAAAAAAACATTTTCTAGCCGATTCTGCTGGAAATCACACCAAAATACCTTGATGTGATAATGTCTTAAAAATATATAAAAGAATTTCTCTGGTACCAAAACAGAGATATAGACCAATGGAACAGAACAGAGCCCTCAGAAATAACACCACACATCTACAACCATCTGATCTTTGACAAACCTGACAAAAACAAGAAATGGGGAAAGGATTCCCTATTTAATAAATGGTGCTGGGAAAACTGGCTAGCCATATGGAGAAAGCTGAAACTGGATCCCTTCCTTACACCTTATACAAAAACTAATTCAAGATGGATTAAAGACTTACATGTTAGACCTAAAACCATACAAACCCTAGAAGAAAACCTAGGTAATACCATTCAGGACATAGGCATGGGCAAGGATTTCATGTCTAAAACACCAAAAGCAATGGCAACAAAAGCCAAAATTGACAAATGGGATCTAATTAAACTCAAGAGCTTCTGCACAGCAAAAGAAACCACCATCAGAGTGAACAGGCAACCTACAGAAAGGGAGAAAATTTTCACAACCTACTCATCTGACAAAGGGCTAATATCCAGAATCTAAAATGAACTCAAACAAATTTACAAGAAAAAAACAAACAACCCCATCAGAAAGTGGGTGAAGGACATGAAAAGACACTTCTCAAAAGAAGACATTTATGCAGCCAAAAAACACATGAAAAAATGCTCATCATCACTGGCCATCAGAGAAATGCAAATCAAAACCACAGTGAGATACCATCTCACACCAGTTAGAATGGCCATCATTAAAAAGTCAGGAAACAACAGGTGCTGGAGAGGATGTGGATAAATGGATAAATAGGAACACTTTTACACTGTTGGTGGGACTGTAAACTAGTTCAACCATTGTGGAAGTCAGTGTGGCGATTTCTCAGGGATCTAGAACTAGAAATACCATTTGACCCAGCCATCCCATTACTGGGCATATACCCAAAGGATTATAAATCGTTGCTACTATAAAGACACATGCACACATATGTTTACTGAGGCACTATTCACAATAGCAAAGACTTGGAACCAACCCAAATGTCCATCAGTGATAGACTGGATTAAGAAAATGTGGCACATATACACCATGGAATACTATGCAGCCATAAAAAAGGATGAGTTCATGTCCTTTGTAGGGACATGGATGAAGCTGGAAACCATCATTCTCAGTAAACTGTCACAAGGACAAAAACCAAACACCACATGTTCTCACTCATAGGTGGGAATTGAACAATGAGAACACATGGACACAGGAAGGGGAACATCACACTCCGGGGACTGTTGTGGGGTGGGGAGAGGGACAGCATTAGGAGATATACCTAATGTTAAATGACGAGTTAATGGGTGCAGCAAACCAACACGGCACATGGATACATATGTAACAAACCTGCACGTTGTGCACATGGACCCTAAAACCTAAAGTATAATAATAATTAAAAGAAAAAGGCAAAGAAACCATCTTGCAACCAAATAGCAAAAAAAAAAAAAAAGAGTTTCTGCTGTTTCGACATGTGATAGTTCATGTGTAACGTTCATCAACAAGTGGAAATTGTCACTCTACCTATTTAATCAATTAGGTCGCAATGAGTTTTATAATTACCCACTAGGTGCTTCAGGCAAAAGGCAGTATTACATTCATAATATGAACTTATTAGAACTTCTAAATACATTCAGTAGTAATAACTATAGTATCTGTTTTCCTTTTAAAAATATTCTCTACAGAAAACCAAACACCGCGTGTTCTCACTCCTAAGTGGGAGTTGAACAATTAGAACACGTGGACACAGGGAGGGGACATCACACACTGGGGCCTGTCAGGGGTGGGAGTTATGGGAGGGAGAGCATTAGGAGAAATGCCTAATGGAGGTGATGGGTTGATGGGTGCAGCTATCCACCATGGCACGTGTAGACCTACGTAACAAACCTTCACATTCTGCACATGTGTCCCAGAAGTGAATGTATAGTTTAAAAAAGGGGAAAAAAAAAGCTCTTTATAATGATTACAATTCTGAAAGTTACAACACTATCCTCCTAAAATAACATTATTGGATTTCTTTTATCTACCTCACTCAGGTTCCATTTTTAATCATAACCCTTCACAAACACATGGTAAAAGCAGTGATTTACTGTACTGGATTTTTAACTACCTATCTACATTTATGCTTTGCTGTTAAATCTGTCATTCCTGACAAACACAGCTAAACAAAAACATTTGTTTATGGTATGAGATTAGGAACAAAAATCAAGAAAAATGATTTAGAACAGGGAATGATCTTATTTTTCAGACCAAAAAACTAATTGAATTGTTACTTCAACAAGGAAAGATAAAACAAAGGACATTTGGTGAATATTTGCAAAAAGGGAAAAAAAAGCTGGTCTCATTGGTCAGCAGCAGTGATCTACAGCTCTGTATAATACGGTTCCAGCTCTATAAATCTGTTCTACTCCACAATACTTTCCCGAGAAAGTGATATATCTCTAAAAAAGTTCCATCTACGTGTCACCCTGAAAGCTTACTATGCTGAGGATAATTCCAAATGCAGAAGTGTGCAGCACAACCCCTTTTTGTGACCCAAAACTGACTTATTTATCAACCATGAACATGTTTATAAAGGAAATATGGAAATATTCTAGCTTTTTAAGAGAATGCTTGTCTCCTTTAAAGTATTTCGAACCTTCCAAAGCTTCTAAATATTAACATCTCTAAGCATAAGAGCTTTGTTCCTCCTGAGGTACTGAGGATCATTCATACTGAATTACTGAAGTAACAAATGTGTCGTATAAACCCAAGGATGGAGAGTCTAAATGACTTTAAGAAACTCCTTCAATGTCATAGGCACTGCAGGCTGTGAGTGGCACACATTTGAATAAGCCTGCATACGCCTAGTATCAGATTGAAGCACGTATAAATAAAAGGCCCTAGAAGGTGAGAGATGATGGTAACTTAAAATATTACACACAAAGGAACGGAATCCAGATGCTCATGATAAAATATTTTAAGATCTCATTTTGTTTCTAACTGGTCTTTAGAAAATTTGGGGAACTCCAAAATTAAGTAGACAGAATATTTAGGTAAATAACATATTTTAAATACATACACATGCATACACAACATAATTTTTTTTTTTTAAAAAAGACCATAATTTTTAGCTGTTTTGTTTTGTTTTAATGAAGGATTGAAACTGCATACTATTAACATATGCCCCAAAATTGCAATTTGCTACATCTGACATTACACTTTCCTCTATTATAGGGTAGACTTTAGCAAATCAATTTGCAGATTATAAAGTGCTACCAATCACCACTTCTGAATTCATAATCTACTGATGTATGTTTAAGATGTGTACCTCCTTAAATTGCCATAAACATCTGCAACCCTCCCATCATAAATGTTCCTCAGAATGTTACAAGACTCAAATTTAAGTCTATGCTAAGTATTCTGAAGGCAATTGCTTCAGTGTAGTGATACATGTAAGATCCTTTTTCTTTTCTTTTTTTTTGGTAACCTCCTCTATAAACAGGCAACAAAACCTCAGTATTTTAAAAGTGAATGGGTTATTTTTTTTCGATTTTATTTTGGAGACCCTTTTAGAACATGTAGTTAAAATTAAATACAACCAACATGATCGTGCCTTTTAAAAAGTCACCATTTTTTAAAGAAAATATCATGTAATTTAAAGGTTTTAAAAGCAGGGTTAGTATTAGAACTATATTATATGGGCCAATGGCTTCTGTTTAAGAATATTTTGTTTCAGTCTGAATACAGTCATCCCTTGGTACCTGTGGGGCGCTTGTTCCAGAACGGACCCTCCTCAGAATCTGCAGATACTCAAGTCCTTTACATAAAATGGTGTAATATGTGTATATAATCTATGCACATCCTCCCGTATACTTTAAATTATCTACAGAGTTGTTATAATACTTAATACAATATGAATGCTATGTAGTTGTTATACTGTATTGTTTTTAATTTGTGTTATTTGTATCTTTTTTTGTTTTTCATTTTTTCAAATATTTTCAATTAGCACTTGGTTGAATCCATGGATGCAAAACCAGAGGATGTATTTTTAATCTCCAAAGTGTTGAATGAGTCGTGAGTCACAAAAACTAGTAAAATTAGTCAATCAAGTTTGTTTTTAAAAGCTGGTGGTCCAGCCGGGTGTGGTGGTGGTGCCTGTAGTCCCAGCTACTTGGGAGGCTGAAGCAGGAAAATCGCTTGAACCCAGGAGGTGGAGGTTGCAGCTAGCCAAGATGGCACCACTGCACTCCAGCCTGGCAACAGAGTGAGACTCCATCTCAAAAAATGAAATTAAAAAAATAAATAAATAAAATAAAAGCTGGTAGTCAACAGTTGATTAGATTTAAAAAATGTATATATACACCATGGAATACCATACAGTCATAAAAATAATAAAATCATGCCCTTTGCAGCAATGTGGATGGAGCTAGAGGCTATTATTCTAAGTGAACAAACCCAGAAGCAGGAAATCAAATCATTTCATATTGTCACAAGTAGGAGCTAAATAATGGGGACACATGGACATAAAGATGGAGATAACAGACACTGAAAACTCCAAAAGCGGGGAGGGCGATGGGAATGAGGGTTCATAAACTGCCTATTGTGTATAATGTTCACCATTTGGGTGACAGGTATACTAGAAGCACATTCCCTACCATCACGCATGGAATAGCCATGTAACAAATAATCTATGTATCTAAAATTAGACATAAGATAAATACAATAAAAAGATGGTGGTGACAATTAGTAAGGTCTGCCTGATATGGTTTGGCTTTGTGTCCCCACCCAAATCTCATCTTGAATTGTAGCTCCCAGAATCCCCACAGGTTGTGGGAGGGACCCCGTGCGAGATACTGAATCATGGAGGTGGTTATTTTCCATGCTGTTCTCGTGATGTTGAATAAGTCTCATGAGAGCTGATGGTTTTATAAAGCACATGCCCTCTTCCCTGCTGCCATGTAAGATGTGACTTTGCTCCTCATTCACCTTCAGCCATGATTGTGAGGCCTCTCCAGCAATGTAGAACTGTGAGTCCATTAAACCTCTTTCCTTCATAAATGACCCAGTCTCGGGTGTGTCTTTATTAGCAGCATGAGAACAGACTAGTACACTGCACTTTCAAACTGATAATCAATCAACTCAAGGATATGTCCAGAGATTCCTCACCTCCCCAAACTCCAGCTTAAGGGTTTCAGGGCTGACACGGGATGTGTCAGTTTATGCAAGCTAATGCATAAGCAAGCATACCAAGAGGACAGCTAGAAAATCTCTGCTCTTCTCTCCAACTTTCCCTGATAAACTATGCCAAAAATGCGTTTCAAACTTCCATGTTTAAAATAATTTTTGAAATAATTATTATGCACCTCCACTGATAGGCTCATAGGACTTAATGTGAATAATATAATACATAATCCAAATCCTGTTGGAATTCCCAGTGTCTGTTATCTCTGTTTATGTCCATGTGTCCTTACTCTTCAGCTCCTACTTATAAGTGACAACATGCAATAGGCATGTAAACAAGAAGGCATTAAACTTGGAGGGAATAAAACTAGAAGTATTTTTGGCCGGATAGAAAAATGAAAGTCATGATAACAGTGAACAACAGGGGTATAGTTAACTTTAGTTGACGTTTCTGAATTTCTGTCTAAACTCACTCTATGACTACTACTTTTAGAAGTTTATTCCTCAAGAGAAGTGACTTGACATGTCAGTAAGTAGATTTTCCAATTATTGGAGGTAGGGCTAGGCAGGAGAGGTTTTTCAATCTGAACTAAAGAACTAAATTCAGATAAAATATTTTATACAAATTACACAATACTGTATACAATTTATACAAACATAAACTAAGACATTTCACCTCACCAAATCAGGATTCATTCATGATAGGGGTTGCCTTATGATTGTAATTACTTATAACATTTAAATATTCGAGTAAAAATATAACTCTCAATTACAAAAAGGCAGGACTTAAAACATATTTCCATAAAGACATAAAACTTAAATTTCCCTATATGTTTGTTAATGTCTTTGGTCAATTTAGTTTCAAATAGATAAATTACATTGTTAGACAATGGTAATAGATATATAAAGTACGGATTATTGACTTAAATTTAGTATGTTTGCACGATATTTTTGGGAAATAGGCAAATGTTTATTAAACTATAAAAAGCTCTGAAAAACTATTTTATGAGTACTACTGTATCTGCTAGCCCACTTAATCTACATCAACAAGAGTTCATACAAGAAGATATATCATCAGGAAGCCAGGATTTCAATTTGCCTCTTATCACAGTAATATGAAGTCAATCTCCAAAATAAAAAAGGTGGGTGGAAGAAGTTAATGAACGCATTTATCTTAATGTATGGAAAATCTAATGCCAAAACAGCACATGATATTGTATTCACTATTTTCCTAGTGCATCCTACATTATGGAAGAGTTATTTTATAGCATCTGATAACATTTCTTTTGACTTCTATTTGTATGAAATAATAGTTTAAATATAAAGAAATGTTTTCATGTAGAATGTATTCAAATGCTAAAATATACATACATGTTATTCTCATCACAGTTGTAACAAATCTTTGCTTATTAATGAACTACCTTTAAATAATAGAACATTGTTTAGGTTTTGAAATGAAAGGAAAAGAACATCTACAATGCAGTTTTAACCTTTTTACAACTAGAAAATAGTCTCAGACTTTAAGTGTTTTATTTAAATTTAACTCTAGAAATAACAGTGCACTTCTCAAAGCTCTGTAAGTCTCAGTAACTTTGTATTAGTTGTAAAATTTAAAGAACTAAGTCAGCAGACTTGGCCCTCAGATATTTTATTTTAAAAACAAAAACTAAATGAATCATGTACTTTAACGTAAAAAGTAAAACTGACCCTGAATAAGTTCAGTGGATTATATCAATGTCAGCATCTTTGTTACGATACTGTCCTATAGTTTGGCCTACATGACCACTGCGGGAAGCTAGGCAAGTGGCAATAAAATATCTCTGTATTATTTCTTATAACTGCCTATGAACATATAATTATCTCAGAATTAAAGCTTAATTCATAAAACTAGCTTCTTTCAAATATAAATAACCAAAGGTTATATTTCCTGAGGAAAAATCCAGACTTGAACACTTTCAATGTTTAGAATTTCCCCAGTCAATTTAACATGTGATATGACCATTAGCTATTTTGAAGGTGACAACTTTGTGTTCCCTTGTCCGAAACACAGAATGAGTTTTACAAAATATCACTTACAAAGAGATTGGTCAGTTTATCACATCAGATCTGAAGATATGAATGTTAGATTATGCAGGGAAAATTTCAATTTGGAACCACAAACAATAATTCCTGAGAAATCTGCTGTAAAAAGACATCAACATAGTGAAGGATTACAAAGATTTCTGGTTCTTATATTTTGCTTTATAAAGCAGAAAGAGTATTTGCCAAAGTCCTTACAGAAACACTGAGAAATTTTACTTTAATCAGAAAATAAGAAGATACCCTAAGTTTTAAAAATACTTCACGCAAAATGTGTATCATGCAGTTTAACAAAAAGAATCTCAAGGACAGCATCTGAAATAATTGGGGTAGGAAATTCCATAAGCAAACATTACTAATTTAGATTAACCAAGCATTTCTTTGCTAGAAATTAAACCCATTATTTTATTTCACCAATTAACTTTATTATGGAACACAAACCATCTATGCGTGCATGTGTCAGTCCCAGCATACACATTTGATGCTAGATGATAAATGTTGCAATTTGCAGGGTAAAGTTAGTATTTGCATTACTCCGTTGTCTCTTAATTTTAAACAGAATTGGCACCTCTTCCTGGAAGACATCCTGTCCTTTCCTGTGCCATTTCAAGGGTTGTTAACTTTTTCTGACTGCTGTAGTTCTTAACACATCCTATGACACTGTTGTTTACATATGGGTTTTTAAAATAGATTGAGAACTTTTTAATTTATGAAGTGTGTGTAAAAGAATGTATGATCATTCATATTCCCATTTCATGAAAAAATAAATCATATTTTGGACGTAAAAATTGTTAAAGGAAAGCTTTTCTATAAATATTTTCTTTTAATAGTACTTTTAATCATTGAAATTTAGATCATTCAATTATGGAGATTTCTTCATTGAAGAGAAAATATCTCTTCAAAACTCTAAATAAGCTGAGCTTTATCAACTAAATTTATAGGAATACAGGCTTCAGAGGCATTAATTTATCTTACAATATTTTCCCTTCTAAAATTTGTCATGTTTTGTCACAGGTTTAAAGTGCAAGGCAACTATTGACATGAAAGATAATGTGGTATATGTAGTATAAGTGAACCTGATCTTTTCTCAAATATTTATTATTTTTATTTTCTTTGCTGTCAAGAAGAGTGGTAACAAATACGTATTATTTGTAAAGCCCCACAAAATTTGCATGAAAATAATTGTTGCATGAACTAGACATGCTTTCTGTGATATTAATCTGCAATATTCTGCAAGCCCCCAAAAAAATTCACATTCATTACAAGAAGCTTATTTCAGCATTTTACCTGTCAGAAACAGTGATTAATGTAGTTCAAATTATTTCATCAGCTAAATTCCCTTGAGATGTGTAAGATAAGGTGGTTCTTCAGAGGAACTTTGGACGGGAACTTATGACTGTAGTGACATGAATACATATGAAAGTACTTCATTTTTAAAATATAGAAAACAGACATGAAGAAAATGTACTTGAGAGTTTCATATCACTGAAATCATTTTTTTCAAATGAGGCACTAAGTAAGTGCATACGTCAATTTTTTTCCCAGCCTAGGCAATATGGCAATATATATAAGAACAAGTAAATATAACAAACAGTACAAGATTCATCTGGAGAAAAATAATTATACACGTGATAAAATACGAAAGAACAGAAGAAAACTCAATTGTTGATGTGGGATAAACTCATCACAGGATATCAATATATCACCAAGGTTTGCACATTTAAAACATGGGCAGGCCACAAGGAGGAGCTCTTGTGCAGGGATAGTGGCCTTTAATCTTCTATCTTCACTGTTTAATGAAAACGATAGGAATGTTAGTAATTTCAAAAAGCATCACAGCAGTATTCATTAGAGAAGAATTGTGTGAACTGCCTTTCACCTGCTGAGCCCTGTTGGAAGGAATCAGCTGTAGGAGGGAAGAAGGCATTTATAAAGGCAAAAGATCTGGAAACAGCTCTGGCCATCAGGTACTGAGAGAGAAGAGGGAGAGCACAGCAAGCACACAGCCGTTGCGAACTCGATGGAGAAATAAACACTGTAAGAGGCAGTGGCCACAAGAACCAGCCTGTGGGTGGTATTTACAACTTAACTGTACCTCCTAGCTGGGTGTATTAGTCAGGGTTCTCTAGGGCGACAGGACTAATAGGATAGATGTATGCATGAAAGGGAGTTTATTAGGAGAATTGACTCACATGATCTTAAGGTGAAGCCCCCAATACGCCATCTGCAAGCTGAGGACCCAGGAAGCCAGTCTGAGTCCCAAACTGCAAAAGCAGGGAAGCCAGCAGTGTCCCCTTCAGTGTGTGGCCGAAGACGCGAGAGCCCCTGGCAAATCACTGGTGTAATCCAAGAGTCTGAAAGCTGAAGAACTCAGAGTCCGATGTTCGAGGGCAGAAAGCACCCAGCACGGGAGAAAGATGGAGACCTGAGGACTTAGCCAGTCTGCTCCTTCTGCGTTCTCCTGCCTGCTTTTATCTTAGCCACAATGGCAGCTGCTTAGACAGCGCCCACTCAGATTGACGGTGGGTCTGTGTCTCTTAGTCCACTGACTCAAATGCTAATGTCCTTTGGCAATACCCTCAAAGACACACCCAGGAACAGTTATTTGCATCTTTCAACCCAATCAAGTTGACACACTCGTTATTAACCATCACACTGGGGAATAGCAAGCATCAGCTACCAACTATTCTGTACTCATTTAATCAAAGCTTTGCTATGCTTGGGTTGTATTACAACACGAAGAAGAAGAGGCCTATCTTTTTATCATTTTTAATACACTGGGGCAGGAGGCAGAAATACAGAGGACTCTACCAATTGACCTGATTTCCAGAGAGGGACTATGCACTACCAGGAGTGAAAAATTTGCAACATGCCACCCAGGGTACGAGGACACACACATATCTTCCTCGTTTGATGAAAAAGTGGCACAAATTAGAGGACACTGGACAATAACTTTTATGAATTAAATTCAGAGAAGAATATGTGTAAATAATAAAGTAAGAGGAGGTGCTTCTCTAAAGAGCGTGATATAAATAACTTTACTTAGAAAATATTTAAGGTCTAAATATTTTCTCATTGTTTGTCCTTGTTGGAATATTGAATACATAGACACTAAAGGAACGCTTGTGGCCAGGCTCTGTGGCTCTCGCCTGTAATCCCAGCACTTTGGGAGACTGAGGGAGATGGATCACTTGAGTCCAGGAGTTTGAGATCAGCCTGGGCAATATGGAAAACTCTGTCTCTACACACACAAAATATATATATATACATGTAAATTAGCCAGGGGTGGTGGCATGCGCCTGTGGTCTCAGCTACTCCAGAGGCTGAGGTGACAGGACTGCTTGAGCCCAAGAGGTCGTGGCTGAAGCAGTGAGCTGTGGTCACATCATTGCACTCCAGCCTGGGCAGCACAGCAAAACCCTGTCTCAAAAAAACAAAAGCAAAAACAAAAAATGCTTGTGATAAACGTGAGACACTGAGATTAAATGTAAAAGGGTGTTCCTTACACCCACCGCCTAGCTACCCAGCTCAAAATAAGAAGTTGCTGAGGCTGGGCACGGTGGCTCACGCTTGTAATCCCAGCACTTTGGGAGGCCGAGGCGGGCGGATCACGAGGTCAGGAGATCGAGACCACGGTGAAACCCCGTCTCTACTAAAAATACAAAAAATTAGCCGGGCGTGGTGGCGGCGCCTGTAGTCCCAGCTACTCGGAGAGGCTGAGGCAGGAGAATGGCGGGAACCCGGGAGGCGGAGCTTGAAGTGAGCCGAGATCGCGCCACTACACTCCAGCCTGGGTGACAGAGCGGGACTCCGTCTCAAAAAAAAATAAAAAAAAAAGAAGTTGCCGAAACCCTTAGGGTCCCTGAGGGTCCCTCAACCTGACAACTCTCTCCCCAAAAGAGATTACCATTATCCTGTATCTTGTGTGGTTTTTAATTCCTCTTTATTTTTATTAATAGTTGTACCATCATATGTGCCTCTAATATGTTGTTTAGTGTTGCATGCTTTGAACTTTATTCAGGTATACTCAAGAAGTATGTATCTTTCTGTGGTGTGCTATTTTCATTCAACATTGTGTTCCTGAGATTAATCTTGTTAACATTTACAGTTCCGGTCCCTCATTCACACTGCTGTGTAGTATTCCATTTGTAAACATGCTATGATTTGTTAACTTGCTCTCCTGCTAATCTTCAGTGCCCCGTTACCGTAGACAGAGCTGCCATGGATGCTCTTGTGTGTCCTTATGCACATGTGTCTGAGCTTCCTTGCTAGCTTTTTAGGGGTTGTGAGCATCTTAAAACATATTGTATAATTTCATATTGTTTTTTCAACCAGTGTGACAATCCATAATCTCATCTGCAGTGCATAAGGGCTGCAATATTCCCATGTTCAAATTGTCATTCATATGATCAAAAACATTGACTAATTATTTACTGCTTACTATATTAAGTAAAAATATTTGCAGTTTACGTACAAACTCATTTTTCTGGCTTATCACTGTCTGTTTGCTACTCTAAAACATAAACCTGAGTGCCAATCATGATGTGTGCCTCCCTGTCATTGCAGGAAAAATTCACAATTTTCAAGTTATACAAATACAAGTTTAATTTTTAATTTTATCTAAAATGGTATGATGTCAATCAGAATTGCCCTATCACTAGCAGAAGATAGAGCTTTGCCAAACCCCACCGTGCAAAGGAAGTGTGCATATAGGTTAAGAGATGTGAATGCAACTATTTTCTTTTTTTTTTAGCATAAAATACCTGCCCACCTAAGGGAATGCAAACAATTTACTCCACTTATCATTCTCAAAATGTTGACAATGCATTCCATAAAATGTTTTACGATGACTAAATGAGATAATATATGAAAAGCCGCTAATACAACGCTCAGTATCAAGCAGACATTCAACAAAGCTATTGTTATTCAGCAACAACGCATTGATAAATCACCAACTTTGAGGGCTACTCTAATAACGAACAGGTATAATATAACCATATTCATTAAAAATATAATTTCTCCAAAGTTGTAACTTCAATAATATTTAATATTCCAGGTAAGATAACCTTACTATATTTTAAAAGCCCAGGTGTTCTTTATCGTAATAAAAATGTAGTAATCTGCAGATGAGATTATTAGATCAGAGACTAACACACTTCTTCGTAGAAATTAACTGGGGTCAAAGAATGTACATGCTTTCCAGACATACACCATGCACACAGGCATATTGTCTCTGGTCTCAAGACTGAATTCAAGGCTAGCCTTTTGAACATCTACATCTTATTAAATTATGTTTACACTAAGTTAAAAGCATTTTAATATAATTATCGCTGAGGCTTGTCGTCACTTACAAATCCCAGAAGGATTGTGTTGCATGACAAAGCAGACCAGAGATCCAGATCCTAAGTGGTAAACAAGACTCCTTCTCACCTCCACACAGTGCTGTCAATCTGCACTGAGGGCAATCTCTGTATCACTAACATCTATTAATGTCACACACATGTTGAGGGCAGGCTAGGTCTTTTCATAGAACCAGACGGACAGAGAGAAATGGAGAATGAATATTAGCTTTAATGAATGGATGCAGAGGATCAAATATTATCCTTAAAAGAATATTTTTGGTTCTTTTCATCTCTTTCTCCCTATTTAGCTATATTTTTCATGAGGAATATTAATGCATTATTAGTCCACAAGTTCAACCTCTGTGCACTGAGAAATAGGATTAGCATGGCTTATAAAATTTATCTGGGGGGAGGTTTCAGCTATCGAGGAATTATAGGGTGTATTAATTCTTACTTATTTAGGTTACAGACGGTTAAGCCAGGAATTATGTACTTATAATTAGGTACAGAATCGATAGCGATCCCATGGTTGCTACTTATCTATCACTTCTGTTCCCAATGCATTTAAGTTGCTTGCAAATGCATACAATATAGCAATATAAAATACTTAAACTCTTTAGAAAGAACCTTTAGAAAATACAAAAAATAGGGAAGCAAGATGGTGTCAGAAACGTGGTCAGTGAACAAATGGACACTTTGACGAATCATGCACTGAGTCAGGGCAGAGCACAAATTTGACTTTGAGTTTTCTAATTAACATGCAGAAAGGAGAAAATATAACCAGTAACAAGACCGTGCATGATATATTCTAGTTATTTGGGAGAACACCAATATGAAATAAGAGAAAATATTTCCTACGGCCCCTCAAGAAGAGAAGGTTTTATGATGGCTAAAGCAGTTCAGTAAGAAGCGACTGTGTTGGGCCCAGTATGATGTGGTCCAGTTAGGCTTCTTTTTCTTTTTTCTTTTTTTTTTTTTTGAGACAGAGTCTCACTCTGTCGCCCAGGCTGGAGTGCAGTGGTGCAATCTCGGCTCACTGCAAGCTCCGCCTCCCGGGTTCACACCATTCTCCCACCTCAGCCTCCCAAGTAGCTGGGACTACAGGCGCCGCCACCACGCCTGGCTAATTTTTTGTGTTTTTAGTAGAGACGGGGTTTCACCGTGTTAGCCAGGATGGTCTCAATCTCCTCATCTCATGATCCGCCCGCCTCAGCCTCCCAAAGTGCTGGGATTACAGGGGTGAGCCACCGCACCCGGCCAGTTAGGCATTTTTGATGGTCTCACTTCATCTTGAAACAGATTTTAGATAACAATGCAGAATAGATGGCTTCGTTTCCTCCAGGCCATCTTTCATAAATATTATTTATCTTATCCACGTGTCTGAAAAGTATCCAGCTGCAGTGAATTCGTGATTATAGTCCCTGACAAGTACCGGGAAAGCTGTAATTCTATGTTTTCATTTGCAAACAAAGCATTACACTCCAAAAGTCAACAAAATTGCATGTAGCACAAACATCCTCATGTGAAAAGCAGGAGCTGGATAAAGATGGGCCTGAACAGACCGCTCAATTTCTGACTTGAAAGGTACACAAGCAGCGCTGGCAGTCAAAGTGAAGAGTTCCTCAGAAAACAATTTTGGGACTACTTTAATGCAAAGAAAAGCAGGAAATAAAGTTCAACAGCTGCATTCCATAAAGCATACTGGCAGTCATTTGTCAAAAAAAATAAATAAAAATAAAATTAAAAATAAAACTCTTCTAGTGAAAAATGGCTCAAGCCTTAGGAAGGAAGAAGGAAGAGAGAGGAAGGGAGAGGAGGAAAGAAACCAGCTCCAGCTACAGTGCTTGGTTTTGAGCAACAAAGATTCCTGAAATACTTTCCAAAATAAACCTGTGGCAAAATGCTGAACTTGGAAACAGAAATAGACAACTTGATGCACAAAATAATCAGTTCTAAAATAGTCAAAATGTACAAAAGGATACAAAGCATTTGTGGTGTTGACTGAGAAATTAACCATGTACATTTGCTAAACGTAGAAATCTGGGGACAGAGACTGAAAAATACAATGATCCCCAAGGCTATTTATTTTGGCATTACTTATTTATAAAGTAAATACATAAAATTGAAAGTCTTTCCTATAACCTGCTTCTCCAAATCTCTCGGAGTCTTTGTTTCAGGTCTAGTCTGGCCTCCCTCATTTTTGTTCTCAGTCTGCCTGGATCCTGAGGTCACTGGATTCTGTGCTCCCAGCGCGTGTCCATTCCACAGTGGAATGTGAGAAAGTAGTAAAACACAAAAATACAAATAAATAAGATTCTATGTTTGAGTCTGAGTGAGAGCAGCTAGAGGTGACTTAGATTAACTGAAAAAGGTGTAAAAGAATTTTGCTAAAATCATGCCTCAAAGAGTCTACAGTATTAATCGTGTAATACAGCACTACGCCACACGAGGGCACTATATGGTCAGCTTACTCAGATGAAAGCAAAATGTAAACGGAGTTTATAAGAACAAGATTTGATGAAAATAAAATTACATTCTCTCCCAGGTAATAAAAAAAATCAAAATTCTGGAACATTTAAAGACCCTATGTGTGGTTTGTAATAAAATGGTAATAGCTTGACTTGCTCTCATCCATTTCACCTGCAACTTGGCCGCTATCAGTTTTTCAAACAGCTTAGGAATTTTTCAACGTAAAGTCATTTACACATTCTATTTATCTCTGCCTAGGACACTCTCCGACCTCATTGTAATCTTTTAGGTCTCAGCTGAAATGCAATTTCCTCAGAGACAGCTAACCTGGACACCTTACCTAACGCAAGTCTCTCTTACGCAACATGCAACTGTATGTCAGCCCTCGGTGTATTTTAGTCATGGCACTTACCGAAAGTATTTTATTTATGCACATCGCACATTCCTATGTGAGTTTTGTCTGTTCCCTTCAATATGCTTTAAGCTCCATGAGGCTAAATACCTGTCAGTTTTGGTCACTGTCTAATCCCCAGAGCCTAGGACACTGGGGCATAATAGAAACAAAGCTATGTGTTGAATGAATGAATGAATCTCTGTGACTGTGGCTTATTTCTCCCTACAAAGTTTGACTGAGCCCCACACTCTCACAGAAATCTTTAAAATAATAACAAAAAAGTAGTGAATGTCACCATGTGTTTTCTGACCAATAAACCTGAGAGCTTGTCTGGAGGTTATATGAATTATGGAGCGTCATGATATACTCTTTATTCAACATTGCTTCTCTTCTATTTAAAAACCTGCCCTTCTTTGGAAAGGGTGAAGTGGGACAGGCTGAAGAACACAGATGTTTGAGGGAAGAATGCTTACATTCACCTACTTTGTGATAACTTTACCCTTGTTAAAACGGAAATACAGAAAAGAGGTTACGGAGGAGTTTAATGCTGCCCTTTCTTAGAACGAGAACAACACAATTCTCTTTTCTTTGTCTCCAACTTTACAGGTACTTACTGTGGCGTATAAAATGGTCACTTACAAATTAGACCAACAAAAGGGTATTAAAAGTATTTGTTTATGGGACATCGGGGTGTAAAACACACCACTCAACATCGTGATGTAACTTTACACGACAATAGGGAAGGAGATAGAAAAGACAAAATGCACGGGGTGGGGGGACAACAGCAGGGCAAAGTGATCCGAAGACAATCTCCACAGAGTTCCAAGATCATGTGG
The DNA here is from genome assembly GCF_028878055.3 of Symphalangus syndactylus. Classification (NCBI taxonomy): domain Eukaryota; kingdom Metazoa; phylum Chordata; class Mammalia; order Primates; family Hylobatidae; genus Symphalangus; species Symphalangus syndactylus. Next base: position 2,589,490 of record NC_072445.2, on the reverse strand, counting down.
ATTCCAAAAGGCCAGAGGCCATTTGCTCCTTGATATTAACTCCAGGCTTAGCGTGATACTACAATGTAATTGTGGATGAAGTAGATAAGTGCGTCTTGAAGGCTTAAACCAAAACTATGGTTGGTCATAAAGAGGTGGCCGTGTTTTTTTGTTTTGTTTTGTTTGGTTTTTGGTTGTTTTTTTTTTTGGCCGAGGAAGAATTGGTTAGGGTATAAGGTCTGCATTTCAGGCTTCCATCATCAAAGACTGACAAATTCAGGCGAGCTGGAGTGAAGGTTAGGTCTTCCCCAGCCGTGGTCTTCACAGAGTGGGGGATCAGACCAGCAGGATTAAGGGGAATTCGGTGACCTTGTTACTCATAGGTCAGTAGCTTGGGGTTGCGCTTTCTCCTTTTTTCAACCTGTAGTTGACACAGCAAAAAGGCCCAGAACTGGCGAAGGAACAAAGCAGCAAAATGTGAGGCCCAATAAAAGCTTCAGGCTCAAGAAGACCCCTGAGAAACGAAAGGGAGAGACTATTCCAGGGGACAGTAGGTGAAAAGGGGATAACTAAAAGCGCAGTGGCAAAATGTTCTTACACGTAAGGGATGTTCGTTAATGGACAAATATTCATGGCACTATGATCTGTTAGGACAAATGTAGAATCATCTGTATGCTTTAAATACCGTGTGTGTAAGATTTTAACTGTTTATTAGAAGTCCGAGAACCCCGTTTAAGGTATCTGGATATTCCCTCCCCTTCCTTTCCAAGATTCAGACACTACTAAGTGTGTAGCAGGATGAGCCACAGACAAAACCCCTCAGACGCCGAGTTGTAGAAGGAAGGGCTTTATTCAGTTGGGAGCATCAGCAAGCTACTGCCTCAAAACCCGAGCTCCCCAAGTGCACAATTTCTGTCCCTTTTAAGGGCTCACAACACTAAGGATTTCACAAGAAAGGGTCGTGATTGATTTGAGCAAGCAAGGGGTACGTGGCAGGGGCTGCATGCACCGGTGGTCAGAGTGAAACGGAACAGGGCAGGGAGTTTCACAATGTTCTTCCATACAATGCCTGAAATCTATGGGTAACATCGGGTTCTAAGTCATGAGTTGATTTTTAGCTACTAGGTTTAGGCCAGGCAGGCCCAGGCCTGGTTTTGGGTCTGGCGCTGGGCTGCCTGTCTTTGATTTCACTTCCTTGTTTTTTTCTTAAAACAGGTACTGAGTGTAAAACAGTATAAAACAATATGAGAGGGTCTCTCTCTTCCCTCAAGGGTAAAAATAAGATTGCGACAAATCTAAACTTTATGGAAGTCAAATAAAAAACACTTAAACATATGTAAATAATTGCATACATAAAATATTGCATTAAAATGCCTCCTAAGTGTCACGTAGTCTTTAAACAAATACATTTTCAATGATGGCACAGCTTTTTGGTTCCATTTCTATTTTAATCTCTGATATTCGCACATACCTGTGCACACGTGGAAACATCTATTACTGTTTCAAAAAGACAACTATTAGCAAAGTTCTTACATACACCTGCATATCATGCATTAGAATCAAGTACTTTATTCATTTCATGTCTTCAAAATTACGTTAATGTACTAATCAGGTATTCCATCCTTTCTACAGTATGGTCTTCCTAGAATAAGCTACCCAACTTTCTCAAAGGTGCAAAATGACCATATTTAAAGTTTGGATGAAATTTAATTCATCTTTAATTTGTTTCTGTCACTTTACTATGTTCTGGGGTGTTTTTTAATCTCTCTCTCTCTCGCTCTCTCTCTCCCTCTCTCACTGTCACACACACACAAACACACATGCCTGGTGCTGTCAGCTCTGAGATTTCTGATGATCAAGAGAAACAGGACATCTTTTAAACTTGAAGTACATTCATATGTCAATGAATGACAATGTGTTTGCACCATTACAGACAAAATCACAGCAGTCTTTATTTCCAAAAGCCAAAAATGTAGGGCTCAATCAACATAAAATGTCATAAGCAATAATTAAATAAATGCCAATAGAATGACCTTATAATTTTCAAACCCATGTCAGATAAAGCTATAAGAGATATCCAAATGCCAATACATATGATATTAATACCTGTGTTTTGTGGTATTAAGAACACGAAAAAATAGAAAATTCTATGAAGTTCAAAGTTCTTTAAAGTTAGATGGAAAAGGCATTCATTGGTATTCCCACGAAGTTTTACGGTTTAGTTGGAAAATACACATATGTTTCTTAAGAGCTAAAATAATGCATTCGACATACAGACAAATGACCAATGTAGGTGAGAGGGCAGAGTTCTGTGATTAGACAGGAGAATTAGAAAATCTGTTCCAAGTAACTCCAGGGAATGGGTGGTATAACTTCCTCCTTGAGGTCCGAGGGTCACCAACATAAAAGCTCTACATAAGTTTTTATTAGTAGCTCAGAAAAAAAAATAGAATCTAAAAAGATCAAAATCCTGGCAAAGGTTTCCGGTCATAATAAATCATAGTCGCGCAGGATGACATGATCTCCCACAGCATAAGATTTAGAATTAAGTGTTTGGTACTGTGAGTATCTTCAGTTACCAGATAGTCGTTGCTTTCATGATGTGTACACGTCTCCTTAGCCTCGGCAGGGTTTCCAATTAAGCATAGAAATACTTTAAAAATTTGAAATCCTAGTAAAGATAGTTTGGCATTGGAAAGGATCCAATCTGTGTTGGAAATCTACATACGTGTAATGTTTAAGAGAACTTCGCTTATGAGAGAAAGCTTCGTTTTGTTTTTTGAGAGAGAGTCTCACTCTGTCGCCCAGGCTGGAGGGCAGTGGTGGGATCTCAGCTCACTGCAACCTCCCCTCCCAGTTCAAGCAATTCTCCTGCCTCAGCCTCCTGAGTAACTGGCACTACAGATGCACCCCACCACGCCCGGCTAATTTTTGTATTTTTAGTAGAGACAAGGTTTCTCCAGGTTGGCCAGGCTGGTCTTGAACTCCTGACCTCAGGTGATCTGCCCTCCTTTGCCTTCCAAAGTGCTGGGATTACAGGCATGAGCCCCCATGCCCAGCAGAGAGTGAGTTTTAAAGGTACAATATCTAATATGCAGTTGAGTACTTGAAACAGATATTTGATTTTAAATTTCTTACTAATATAAACAATATTGGAACATTTGGCAAAGCGTTTGGATTCACCATATTGATTGTTCTTACAAAAATAAAATTATCGGGGAAATTTTGTTTGTAGATGCAGACACTAAAGAACTTAAGTGAAATAAAATATATTACATTTGGAATTCCTAGTGAATTGGAATGATGGTTTCATAATTTCAAACTTAAAATATGTAATTATTTGCTTGATTTTGACATTGTATTTTAAATTGATATTTTAGTATTTATATATTATTTTGGAACAACTAGATGCATTTTAGGGTCACTATTTTTATTAATTAGATTTATAAAAGTTATTTAGATATGCAGAAAAAATTTACTGTCCTAAATTTGAAGCACTCAAAAAATAAGTTATAAAGGTTTATAAATAAATTTAAAAATATTTGAAAATGTCTTACATTTGTAAACAAGATTAAAAAAATTCATAAGCCCTTAAAATAATTGCTGCAATTTCCCATTTTAAAAATAAAATAATCTCAGTAATGAAAGAGACCTAGAGAAGAACTAGGCTTATAAATCTATAAATTGAATAGCAAATGTTAAAAATGAGCTTTAGAAGTTTTCTCTGCACAAAAAAGAAGACAAAAGAAGTCATTAAACCCTACATTCATTTTTAATTACAAGTCGGATATTATTTAAGAGAGCAATAATATGTCCCCTTTCATGTAATGTCCAGAATTCAAAGGAACCACAGGATGTCATGTCGTTTATTCTCCGAAGTGGAATGCCATCACTTCCGCAGATAATACTGATTAATTTGAGCCAGCCTTCCACCTACATCCCCTATGCAAATAAACTTTACAAAGCCTTTCATTACATTATATACAAATATTTCTTCTCTTCATCAGTCATATTCTAATTATAGAGGCTCAACCAGGTAAGTTTAGCCTGACAAATATCTATGCTTAATATTATAGATTCACAAAGAGCTCCTTCTTCCTTATTAGTCAGATAATGTTCTTTCCTTTTACCCTATAGACAAAGGATGCGATTCATTAGGAAGTATTCCCCAACAGAGAAAATGTTTATATAAGCTTATTGATGTGTTCTTTTCAAATGCAAGGTAATTTAAATTTTCTTTAAATGGTATTTTTCTTAAGAGAGTAAAAAAAAAGGGAAACAGATGTTTTCATCACAAACACCATTTACCAACCAACCCAAAATGCATGGCCATTTATATTAAACAAGAAAACAAGTAGAACATGTGATTGCCTACATTTGTGCCGTATAAATTCATTGTCATTACTCTCAACTGAACTCCTGATGCTGCCTAAAAAAAAAGAGACCACGTTTATTTTCTCAATTCAACCCATCACCCTTCAGAATGACTATTTTAATCTTTCACCACAAACACAACCTGTATTTCCCTCTGCTGTCCTTAATCTTTGTCTCTTTCTTCCCTGAAACAAACAAAAGCCAAGACAGGAAACTGTGCTGCATCCTCCTCTAGTCAACCTAACGCCAGTCTTTCCTATGGCCGCTCCCCCACCTGTGGAGGAACATTCCAAAGTCAATGTCATTTCTTCCACCTGAAACAAATTTTACATGTGTTACCACTGTCCTGATTTTGTGTTTCCTCCTAAGCTCTTCAGGAAGATTGTCAACATTACCCATCCTAAGTCTCCCTCTCTTATTCCTCTACACGGTCCAATTCCATTGCTGCTGGCATGACTTGACCAATTTAGCTGCATTCACTACTGAAACAAAAGGGCGAATCACTACTTTGTTCCTATTGCAGACATTATTTATTGACTGTGCAAGATTACTAGACACAATCTAGCACACTCTTTTAACACACACATACACACACACATAAACACACATACACACACATACACACACACATACATACACACACATACACACACATACACACACACACACACACACATACACACACATACATAAACACACATACACACACATACATACACATACACACACACATACATACACACACATACACACACAGATACACACACACACACACATACACACACACACACATGCAGTTTTCCATGTGCTACCAGTTGTGTTCCCAGGGAAGGAGAATGTCAGATGGATACTAACAAGAAGGATGTCTTTTATGGAATTCTCTTGGGATCAATACCTAGGAAAGTAGAGAGAAGCATGGTAGGACAAGGAGAGAAAGTGGGCTGGACGCAGCTTCAGCCTATGGGGACACTGGTAAAATAACACTTCAGAGTTGTATAAAGGCCAAGTTCTAGTTGGAACGGGTAGACTGTGCCTTCATATCCGTCTATTGATCAGTCATTGGTTGCAGGCAGTTGAGACCACCCTTAAAGAGGGCTGTGATCACAGCACCCATCATACAATGTAACCTCATTCTGAGGATGTTCCTCACACCTCTATCATTCTTGCATCTTGATTGTTCCTTACCAGGTCCTACTTTTCTACTTAATTTTAAAGTGTTGAAGTTTCTCATAATTTCTTTTCCCCACTCTTCATGCAATATACACTCAATGCAATCTCACCTACTCCCATTCTTTCCTTTAATAATGATAGACTGAAGGGACCCAAATTTATATCTGTACCAGATATTTCTTCTAGCTCTACACATATATTTGCAAAACCTACTTGTAGAATTCTACTCACCATCTTCCCCCACTTCCTGTTCTTTCCCAAACAATCTTTCTTTTTTCTTGCTCCACAAACAGAAACTAGAATGATTTCTTTAAAAATACAAATGAGGTCAAGTTACCCTTCTGCTGAAACTTTTCGGTATCTTCCCAGTACCCTTCAGAAAAGGTAAGAACATTCTTAAAATGACTCTTTCAAAGCTCTGCACATTCTGATCTACGTTTCTTCCTTAAGTTCCTCTCTAGGTTAATTTTACTTATTCATACGTCCTCCTTGATCCCTGTCATTCGGTGAATCTTTCTTTATTTTTAAAGTATCTGTTTAAATGGCATTTCTTTAAAAACTCTTACTCATTGTCCAAAAGTAGTTAAGGATTTTGTTCTATAATATCACTCTATCTTTGTGTTTATTCAAATGACAAAATTATTTACTTTATTCTTTTGTTTCATATATTTTTCTTCTGTTTGACCGTGACTTTCAAGGGGGCAGGGGAACAGATTATCCTATTTTGTTTGTTTTTAGTCTATCCCCAGTGCCTAGAATAAGGCTTGATGCACAGAAAACATTTTATGTATGTATACGCTGAGAAAAGCAGTATGATTGAAGAATGCGTAAATAGTGACTGGAAAATGAACATGTGAATCCCAGCACTTTGGGAGTCCGAGGAGGGCAGATCACGAGGTCAGGAGTTTGAGACCAGCCCAGCCCACAGGTGAAACCCCGTCTCTAGTAAAAATACAAAAATTAGCCAGGCATGGTGCTGGACACCTGTAATCCCAGCTACTTGGGAGGCTGAGGCAGCAGAATCGCTTGAAGCCAGGAGGCAGAGGTTGCAGTGAGCCAAGATCGTGCCAGTGCACTCCAGCCTGGGCAACAGAGTGATACTCTGTCTAAAAAAAAAAGAAAAAAGAAAATGTACATGCATAATTTAGCATGTGTTTCTACCACTGAACACAGTGTGGGAAACATAGGAATATAAATCAGGATGATGCAGATGAGTAAATAATTCTGAATTATTTAATAGTCAGGATTTATAGCTAGGATTATTTTCAAAGGCCTATTGATATGCAATGGAGATGGATGAGCATGTACTACTTGAGGGCAGAAGAAAATCTCAATGAAAAATAGGGAGTAGAAATCTGAAGACAACAAAGAGGATGGCAAGATAATTGCTTTTCCAAAGTAATACAAATGAACACACTTAAAAACAGGCATGGGTAAGTTCACTATGGCAAAATGTCCAAATATATACTGGGAAGCAAATGGAAAGTTTTATCTTGACTTTCGAGGTGAACAGAGATCTACAGGGATAAATATTTTATAGCTGAGAAAACATGTGAAAAAGGGGAGAAATGGCTGGGCACGGTGGCTCATGCCTGTAATCCCAGCACTTTGGGAGGCCGAGGCTGGCGGATCACCTGAGGGCGGGAGTCTGAGACCAGCCTCACCAACATGGAGAAACCCCGTCTCTACTAAAAACATGAAATTAGCTGGGCATGGTGGCGCATGCCTGTAATCCCAGCTACTAGGGAAGCTGAGGCAGGAGAGTCGCTTGACCCTGGGAGGCAGAGGTTGTGGTGAGCTGAGATTGCGCCATTGAACTCCAGCCTGGGCAACAAGAATGAAACTCTATTTCAAAAAAAAAAAAAAGAAAAACAGGAGAAACTTGCCCCAAATCATTTGGTTAAAAAGTTGCATATTTAAAATGTGAACCAGCCAGGCGCGTTGGCTCACACCTGTAATACCAGCACTTTGGGAGGCCGAGGCAGGCAGATCACCTGAGGTCAGGAGTTTGAGACCAGCCTGGCCAACATGGTGAAACCCCATTTCTACTAAAAATACAAAAATTAACTGGGCGTGGTGGCGGGTGCCTGTAATCCCAGCTACTTGGGAGCCTGAGGCAGGAGAATCACTTGAACCCGGGAGGCGGTGGTTGCAGTGAGCCGGGATCGCACCACTGCACTCCACCCTGGGCAAGAGTGAGATCCTGCCTCAAAAAAAAAAGAAGTGAAACAGTTTCTTTCTAACCTCCAAATGCACAATATTCCACGACACCAACCCTACACCAAAGAAATGTGTAGAAGTTTATAAAAATGCTTATTAACTGATTTTTTTCAGCACCAGAATCAACTATCCTGACTCTAGCTTTAGAAACGTAAGTTAAAAAAAGAGGAAAATAACTTCGAAGGAAGTAATTCTTTGAAAGCCGTTAGGACAACACAATGATTTGAGGGTCTTGTGCTTTTCCATGAAAAGGTGGGGCTAAGTCTGTTGTAGAGGGTGAAGGAGACACAGGAGTTAAAAATGTGCCAACACCGTGGCCCTTGGAAATAACTTGTAAGATCAAATGAAAATCGCAATCGAGACTGTCACTTTTCGATCAGATTGTTTTCAATCGATAATGAGTGCAGGCCCGCAAATGTGTATGGGTGTTATGTGGCATATCAAGGTACATTTCTGCAGAACATACTCAGTGCAATATGGCTTGTGGGTACAACATTCCTTTATATAATTGCACTCAACTAATGTATGCCTTGGAAAGCAAGCACATCAAACATTATGTCTTAACAGACTTCTGAAAGAAAAACTGGAGTTCCTGGTGGCTCTTAAACAGTCTGCTGGTTATTTTATGGCATAGAGGAGAAAATTTACCCTGCAGAAATCTAGCCGAGCACATCCTCAGACTGATCACATTCACCTTCTCATCATGGTTCCAGTCTCAATTAAAAAAAAAAAAAACAACAAAGAATCATATTTGAGTAATCTGTTCTGAATCATACAGGGAAAGTCCATGCTGAGATAATACTTATGCATCTGTCTTAGAACATGTCTAGAATATTTACTAGGAAGACTCACTATCAAAAGGGATTTTGGCATATGTGCATTAATTCAGCAAGCCTCATTTCTTCAATACCAAACATGCGCCAGACATTGTCCTAGGAAGAGAGGATTTAGAAAAAAAAAAAATAAAGATATATTTACCGCAGTCCAGCCATAGAAAAAGATAAGTAAGTAATTAAATGCAGGAGTATACTATAGCTTCAAAGATAAAACTTATGAAGGTCTGGAAATTAGCACACATGGGATAAAACAGTCACTTCTACATAAGAGGAGGCGATTATAAAGAAGATTCACTTAAGATTCAGTATTGAGCTAAGGTTAAAGAGAGAAGTATTGTTCTTGGACCAAGTTTTCTGGGAGGTGGGAGAGTAAAAGAAGTCCGGGACCAAAGGAAGCTACAACAGAGAGCACTGAACGAGCAGCCTTGCAGGTCTGACCCAGACTGCCATCTGAGAAAATTACAGGCAGTTTGATTGGCTGGGGCACAGGCCGTGAGGTGGGGCATGATGAGTGACAGCTGGAACCAGGCAAGGCTCATAAATGTCACACTAAGGAATTTTCACTGTTTTCTACCAGCCACTGGAAGAAACTGAAGAGCTTAAAGCAAGATAATGGCACATCACAAAACACATGGATTCGAGGTGGTAAGACAAAAAGAAGTTACTGTAGCAGAAGCATCAGGAAGTAGACTTGTATTAATTTAACTGCAAAATAATTACTTCTCCTACCCCCACAACAACATTCCAACACACAGAACTAATGTGGGTTATTAATTATTTCCCACTGTTCCCTACTGAAACAACATACTTTCAACTTTATTCTTTCAGTTCTGAGCGTGCTTATCTGCAAAGATATATAACCTAGTCTCCACGTCTTATCATAGAAAATTAGTACAGGTGACTTGTCTATTTTCAAACAGGGAGAAAAATAGAAATAGATGCATTTAGTCCTTCTGAATTAACCAGCTAAGCTACTTGAGGAGGAAGAGATTATATCAAAATTGTAAACTTTTAAAACTAATTTAACATTATAACCACAAATGGATATATAAATTTTTTTCCTTCAGGGAATACTTGGGAGAAAAATTAGAATCCATGCTCCTGCCTTATTCAAAGCAAAATGATATTGGGTACAGCTGTTCATTTCAAAGGCCACTGCACATCTCCCATAAAAGCAGTGTGCTACAGTGATAAAAACTGCCCACCAATGGTCATGCCTATGCGCGTTTTCTAAGGTGTTTGCCACCCTCCTGTCAAGAGGTGAAGTCTGTTTCTTTAACTCCTGAATCTGGGTTGCCCACGTGGCTTGCTTTGATCAATGAAATGTCACAGAAGTTATGTTCTAGGACTTTTGAGCTCAGGTCTTCAGTTTCTACTTTCCCTTTCGGAACTCAGCTCCGAATAAAGAATTCCAGAATCTCCTATTAAGGAGGGTAACCACACAGAGAGACGGGAGAGTGACAGGCCACAGGCAGAAACACAATCTACATGGAAGAGACCCATGGCATTCCAGCCAACAGCAAGTACCAGGCCCCACGTGCAAATGAGGCCAATGGGTTCCACTATGTCCAGCTGAGCTGTCCCAGCCAAAACCATGTCAATCATGGACGAGTTCTCTCTTCTTCATCCTGCCCATATTGCTGTCTCATGACATCATACCCAATAAAATGGCTGTGATTTGAAGTCATTAAGCTTTGCGGTGCTTTATTACATAGCAACATATAAATAATAATGAGTAGTGAAATGCTTATTGCTAACTTTTCAGTGTAAAATTCCAGTGGCAGACCATGATGCCATGTAGAAAATATCTGGCTCAATTCGTACAAAAATGGCACAGCGTGTGGGACTCAGAGGAAACACCACGGTAGCAGGCCCTATATGCACAGCAGGACACACAGGAAGCCAGTGTCCAAGGAGCTGAAGGTGACCCTGTGGCCTTTCAATATTCACACGAAGAAGCAAAAGCAATAGCACAGCATATCCTGGTCGGTGATGTGTGTGTATGTGTATGTGTCACAGCTGCATTAGACCAGACCACGTGGTAATATTGTCTAAAGAAAGAAATAGAAAATACATAGAAAGCTCTAAACTTGTTTTTCTTTAGAAGTTATGTCCCAACCATGATAAAAGTGTTATTTTTCCTCCTTGAGGAAACAAAGAAAAATCAACGATAACATTTCTACCCATTTTTTTTTTTTTTTTTGCTGTTATATCCATTTTATGATGCTTTGCAAGTACTATTTATTCTTACTTTTACAGCCAGTCAGAATGTGTTTGGGTTTCTCTTATTTCTGTCTTTTTAAAGCTTCAACATTAAAGTTCTTTAGTACATCACACATTGCAATATTAAAAGAAAACACTATCTTGCCTAAATAAGCAGTATCGTATAATATCCAGTCGAAACTAACTTCAATGTACGTGATATGAATATTGCTTTCTGAAAACTTTACGGTCTGTTTGGACCACTCAATATGTAATTTTTAAACTAGGATGCCATAGTGTTTAAACAGTTTTCACATCAGAAATGTAAGAAGTGCTTCTCCTCAGCAAATGTAAAAGAACACACATCACAACAAACTATCTCTCAGACCACAGTGCAATCAAATTAGAACTCAGGATTAAGAAACTCACTCAAAACTGCACAACTACATGGAAACTGAACAACCTGCTCCTGAATGACTACTGGGTACATAACAAAATGAAGGCAGAAATAAAGATGTTCTTTGAAACCAATGAGAAAAAAGACACAACATACCAGAATCTCTGGGACACATTCAAAGCAGTATGTAGAGGGAAATTTATAGCACTAAATGCCCACAAGAGAAAGCAGGAAAGATCTAAAATCAACACCCTAACATGACTATTAAAAGAACAAGAGAAGCAAGAGCAAACACATCCCAAAGCTAGCAGAAGTCAGGAAATAACTAAGATCAGAGCAGAACTGAAGGAAATAGAGACACAAAACACCCTTCAAAAAAACCAATGAATCCAGGAGCTGGTTTTTTTTAAAAGATCAACAAAATTGATAGACCGCTAGCAAGACAAATAAAGAAGAAAAGAGAGAAGAATCAAATAGACGCAATAAAAAATGATAAAGGGGATATCACCACCGATCCCACAGAAATACAAACTACCATCAGAGAATACTATAAATGCCTCTATGCAAATAAATTAGAAAATCTAGAAGAAATGGATAGCTTCCTGGACACATACATCCTCCCAAGACTAAACCAGAAAGATGCTGAATCCCTGAATAGACCAACAACAGACTCTGAAATTGAGGCAATAATTAATAGCCTACCAACCAAAAAAAGGCCAGGATTCACAACTGAATTCTACTAGAGGTAAAAAGAGGAACTGGTACCATGCCTTCTGAAACTATTCCAAACAATAGTAAAACAGGGAATCCTCCCTAACTCATTTTATGAGGCCAGCTTCATCCTGATACCAAAGCCTGTCAGAGACACAACAAAAAAAGAGAATTTTAGACCAATATCCCTGATGAACATCGATGCGAAAATCCTCAATAAAATACTGGCAAACCGAATCCAGCAGCACATCAAAAAGCTTATCCACCAAGATCAAGTTGGCTTCATCCCTGGAATGCAATGCTGGTTTAACATACGCAAATCAATAAATATAATCCATCACATAAACAGAACCAAAGACAAAAACCACATGATTATCTCAATAGATTTAGAAAAGGCCCTTGACAAAATTCAACAGCGCTTCGTGCTAAAAACTCTCAATAAATTTGGTATTGATGGGACGTATCTCAAAATAATAAGAGCTATTTATGACAAACGCACAGCCAATATCTTACTGAATGTGCAAAAACTGGAAGCATTCCCTTTGAAAACTGGCACAAGACAGGGATGCCCTCTCTCACCACTCCTATTCAACATAGTGCTGGAAGTTCTGGCCAGGGCAATCAGGCAAGAGAAAGAAATAAAGAAATAAAGAGAAATAAATATTCAATTAGGAAAAGAGAAAGTCAAATTGTCCCTGTTTGCAGACGACATGATTTATATTTAGAAAACCCCATCATCTCAGCCCAAAATCTCCTTAAGCTGATAAGTAACTTCAGCAAAGTCTCAGGATACAAAATCAATGTGCAAAAATCACAAGCATTCCTATACACCAGTAACAGAGAGCTAAATCATGAGTGAACTCCCATTCACAATTGCCACAAAGAGAATAAAATACCTAAGAATCCAATTCACAAGGGATGTGAAGGACCTCTTTAAGAAGAACTACAAACCACTGCTCAATGAAATAAAAGAGGATACAAACAAATGGAAGAACATTCCATGCTCATGGATAGGAAGAATCACTATTGTGAAAATGGCCATACTCCCCAAGGTAATTTATAGATTCAATGCCATCCCCATCAAACTACCAATGACTTTCTTCACAGAATTGGAAAAAAACTACTTTAAAACTCATATGGAACCAAAAAAGAGCCTGTATTGCCAAGCCAATCCTAAGCAAAAACAACAAAGCTGGAGGAATCATGTTACCTGACTTCCAACTATACTACAAGGCTACAGTAACCAAAACAGCATGGTACTGGTACCAAAACAGATACATACACAAATGGAACAGAACAGAGGCCTCAGAAATACCACCACACATCTAAAACCATCTGATCTTTGACAAACCTGACTAAAACAAGAAATGGGGAAATGATTTCCTATTTAATAAATGGTGCTGGGAAAACTGGCTAGCCATAGGTAGAAAGCTGAAACTGGATCCCTTCCTTACACCTTATACAAAAATTAATTCAAGATGGATTAAAGACTTAAATGTTATATGTAAAACCATGACAACCCAGAAGAAAACCTATGCAAAGCCATTCAGATCATAGGCATGGGCAAGGACTTCATGACTAAAACACCAAAAGCAGTGGCAACAAAAGCCAAGATAGACAAATGGGATCTAATTAAACTAAAGAGCTTCTGCACAGCAAAAGAAACTACCATCGGAGTGAACAGGCAACCTACAGAATGGGAGGAAATTTTTGCAATCTACCCATCTGACAAAGGGCTAATATCCAGAATCAACGAAGACTTTAACAAATTTACAAGAAAAAATCGAACAGCCCCATCAAAACGTGGGCAAAGGATATGAACAGACACTTTTCAAAAGAAGACCTTTATTCAGCCAACACACACATGAAAAAAGGCTCATCATCACTGGTCATCAGAGAAATGCAAATCAAAACCACAATGAGATACCATCTCACATCAGTTAGAATGGCCATCATTAAAAAGTCAGGAAACAACAGGTGCTGGAGAGGATGTGGAGAAATAGGAAGGATTTACACTGTTGGTGGGACTGTAAAGTAGTTCAACCATTGTGGAAGACAGTGTGGTGATTCCTCAAGGATCTCGAACTAGAAATACCATTTGACCCAGCAATTCCATTACTGGGTATATACCCAAAGGATTATAAATCATGGTACTATAAAGACATGCACACATATGTTTATTGTGGCACTATTCACAATAGCAAAGACTTGCAACCAACCCAAGTGTCCATCAATGATAGATTAGATTAAGAAAATGTGGCACATATACACCATGGAATACTATGCAGCTGTAAAAAAGGATGAGTTCATGTCCTTTGTAGGGACATGGATGAAGTTGGAAACCATCATTCTGAGCAAACTATCGCAAGGACAGAAAACCAAACACTGCATGTTCTCACTCACAGGTGGGAATTGAACAATGAGAACATTTGAACACTGGGTTGGGAAAATCACACACCAGAGCCTGTCATGGGGCGGTGGGTTGGGGGAGGGATAGCATTAGGAGAAATACCTAATGTAAATGAGGAGTTAACGGGTACAGCACACCAACATGGCACATGTATACAAACCTGCACATTGTGCACATGTACCCTAGAACTTAAAGTATAATAATAATAATAAAGAAATGTAAGAAGTGCTAAATTATACATTTTCAAATATTTACGAGACATTAATATAATACCATGCTTTTTCTGAACACTTATTAAGCACAGTTAACAAAAACAAATAGAAATGATTAAGTTTTGTTAATTTTTCATGTTAACTTCCATTTTTATTTTAATTCATTTCTGGCTTGGTACCATTGGAAATTTGTTTTTAACAAACAAAACTGAATATATTAGGTCCTTGATAGAATTCTTTTCCTCCAAAGTATATCCCCATCCCCCACTTTTAGCTAAGTGTCATAATATGTTCTTTTTTTTTCAGATGCTTCTTGTTCCAGAACTGTATACACAAGTTGGATGACTAAACTGATATTTGCATAACAAGAAAAGTGGTCTTTAGACAATTTGGCAAATATGCTCATAGCATCATTGCCAGGAACTAGCCCCCAAAATAGGATCACAGCAGAGTTGGAACGCCAGTGATAGGGCTTTAATTCCAAGCACACAACCAGAGTTAGAGAACACATTCAAATAACCCAGGCCTTTTTTTATGTAGAAATTTTTAATAATCATGGCATTTTCAATGCAAATTTAAAATCTAGTCAGTAGCTTATTTTATTAAGAGACTTCATGGTTTTGACAGGTAATGATCTTTGCTAGAAAGGTCCCCCTCCTCCTCCTCCTCCTCTTCCTTCTCAGGTCTATTCTTGATTCTGAAATTCACACCACTGGAATTTTATACCACACCACAGTTAAACATTTTTTTCTGAATTTTACTATATTGCATTTTCCTGAAGATTTCTTTAATGCATGCCTTAGTTCTTTGGAGATTTTCAATGCCTGTTTAACAGCTTTCCTTATTCATTAGCAACTTCCTTTAGAATCTAACAAGTCTCTTATGATCCTGGAGTTCTGTCAATTGTAGTAATTTTTTAATGTTTTTATCACACGGTTGGGAATATTTCTGTTACTTTTTAACCTCACTTAGAAGCTTAGTATAACTACTAAAAATGTTATATAACTCTTATTAGTGTCTTCATCTTTTGTCATTATGAGTGGCCTAGCCCCTCCATAGACAATTTGAGCCTATGATTTTTCATGGAAGAGGGCCTAGTGTAGCTTCATGTCTTATTATCCTCTCTCATATTTGCTCTATCAGTATATATTTGAATATGGTTGAATTCTATAGCATGTATTTTATTGCTTTCACACGTTTTATTGTGCTTATGTTTGGATTTCTTCTCATCTGAGAAAGGATTGATTTTCTCATCTCAGTATATTTTAAATAAAATCATAGCTAAGAAAGAACATTTCATCCATCTCAAAGCTAACGTCCTTTCTTTTGTCTTGAAAAATACTACACCCACACTTTTTGCCAATAGACTAAGGCATTTAGCTGTACTAATCTATCTTATTGGCTCCTTGGCTTTGATTGATGGACTAACAAAAATAGGTTGCTTGATGTTTCCAGAAAAAGTATCTTACCCTCATCTGTCTAAAGTATTCCTAACATAGGATTGTCAGATTTAGCAAATAAAAATAGAGGATTTCTACTTATATTTCAATTTCATGTAAAAAACAAATCACTTTTTAGTATAAGAACATCTTAAATACTTACAAGCTTATCTGAAGTTCACATTTAAATGGGTGTCCTGTAAGTTACCAGGCAATCCTGTCCTAATGGAATAATATTCAAATCTCTCTTTAGCTTTTCCTCCAAATGGTGCTTAAAAATTTTCTGGGAAAATCATTACTTTTATCTCCAGAAGCAGGACACTGTTGTCAGAAAAGGATGGGTTTCATTTTCTATTATTTTCATGTACTTGATTATTTATGATATTAGAACTGGGATCTCAGGAGTGGCCATGCGCAGCAATCAATCGTGGCTGACCATTGGTTGCTCTTTAGGAAAAAGGGTCATAAGCCCCCTTTTGCTCACTTCCCTGCCCCTTGAAATTACCTTATTGATTTAAATTAAAAGCATTGCATGCCTACTCTACGATGAATATTGTGATGTCAAGAATCCCACACAAGCAGCAAGATTCTGTCCACCAGAAATGTTAAGCATATGTAAACCGGGGGCGGGCGACTGGAAGGTACCAGAATATGCTCTTTGTATTGATTTTAGTACCTGAACTTATGTGCTTTAATTGAGTTATACTTACCTATAAATTGATGCTCCCATCATTGAAAACAGCTTATGCTGTTACAGAATACATTGCGTAAGTGTATGGATTTCTTTACAGTCAACAAAAGGGTAAACGTGACATGAAGAAGAAAAAATACGCTAACTAAATGAAAATTGGGAGTCATAAAAATATTTTTATAGAACTGTAGAAATGATCTAAATCTCTTTTGGTGGGCTTTCTTTGCATCAGTACTACAAATGTTGGATTGTCCCAGCTCAGTCCTCAGACATCTCTGTAATCAGTATCTTGTCAGAGATCCCTGAAGAGGGGTTCTGGAGAGCCCTGGAAGGTTCTTGAGACCTCTCGAGGCAATCCAAAATGTCTTCCCCAAGTGACTTGGCCCATCATTTCACTCAGATATCTATATAAAGTCTCCCCTTAGACAGATCTTCTCTGACAACCCATTAGAAAATAGCAGCCTCTGTTACTTCATCACCTTCCCTACTTCACATTTTGTATAGTTCAAATAAAATAAGTTAAACCAAAATATAAATAGCACATTTGTTTATATTGGGTTTCCCACACAAGCTCAAAGAATGTAAGAACACGTACTTTTGTTTATTACTTTATCCCCAACACATTCAATAGTACATACCATATTGCATGTCTACAGAAATCGTTCATAATTTTTTTGTACAATGAATGTATTTTATCTGATAGTTTTTCTTGGCAGTGAAAATATGCTTTTTCCTTACAGATGCTCTTATTGAAAGACATTCCTCTTAAGTGAGTTTCCTCACTCCCGTAATTCAAGAAGAAAAAGTGTATATAGAGAAAAAGCATTAATAGTATTTTATAACTTATTCCTAAAAAAGAGTTGATTAAATTTTTATCATTAGTGCAGCAATGAAATTTCTTTTAAACTCTGAAAATGAGGGCACATTCAGTGCCTTATATTTTCAATGCCTTGTGTGGACCAAAAATAGATAAAAACAAGAATCAGTAGGAAAGTAATATTGTATAAGCCAATCTCTAACAGAGTCACAATAAAACAAATTAATGTTTGAAATTATCACCATTAGGTCAAATCTATGTCTTGAGCTTCAAAATACTTCATTCATTCAATGGTTAATCGGTCTCTGACTACTGCAGGCTGGGTACTGGAGAGCCAAAAGAGAAATTAATCACGGTCATCAATTTAAAAACCAAAAACTCTGTCAGCCAAGTGTATGCAACAGTTTTGCAGAATAAACACAGTGAGATTGGTTTAAGACAAAGAGAAATTTAAGTTTCCAGAATATTGGGGAGAAAGTGTCTAATAGGATGGTGGAGTTCATGTAGAGATTCTGGACTGGAAAAATGATTTGGCCACCATTAGCACAGGACTAGATGCCACTGAAGTGGCAGAGATCACTTAGAATAAATGGCAAACAAAAAAGAGGCCTTACTTCCTTCGGATTCCTGTGACTAGGAGCCAGACACTACAGAGCATGGAAAATATTTTGTAAGGTAGAGTTACCGAAGACGGCCTTTTTCTCCGAGATATGCTGACATGCTTAATGTGGGCTTTCTTTACAACAATGTGATCATTCCAACAACTACTAGTTCCACGATGTTTTTAGAGTTTACAAATGTATTACTATAGTGAGTTTTATTGTATCTGAGCCTCATGAGAGATTTACGATTATTCCTATTTTATGCAAAACTTCAGAAAGTTTAAATGAAAGGTCACAAATAGATGATTGATACCTAATCCACAGCTCTTGGATGACCTATAGCGTGAATGTTTTCAATGAAGAGAAGGCGATTTTCACCCCGTCCTTCACTTCTAGTTTTTCCTAATTGCTCTATATGACTTTATTGAAAGGTTCACTTCAAAATCAATCTCTCACCTTCTCAAGCTATCTTTCTTAATAACGATAATTGTTAGGAAGTTCCCACAGCTACCTACCACCCTCTAATTCCCAAGACCTTGTGAATGCTTCTGACTATTAATTTTGAAGGCATCCCAGAAATAGAGTTTCAGTTTGATTATAAAGAAAATAACATCTTCGATATTATTATATTTAAATATTTAGAATTATTTAAAATTAATTTTCTGCAAAAAATTCTTGGAGGGAAATGAGAACAAGAGCTTATTTAAGAAGTAGTATTTTATTTCTTTTCTACAGATCGACTTACTAACACTGTGGTTCTCCATAGAAATAAATAAAATTCACATACATTAAAAACGGTAGGGAATACTAAATATGCCAAATAACGAATTCCTTTAAGCATACATATATATATATATATACACATATATACACACACGTATACATATATATATACACACACATATATATACATATATATACACACACACATACATACATATGTATATATACACACACACATATATATATATATACTTTTATACCTGCCCAGAAAGGTAAGTTTGTCACTGCTTAGAGATTGCTGAAAGCGAAATGAAAGAGTTCCATCAAGTGGTCATATCAAGACACAGCAGTTAGTATTTCACCAATACAAAGAGGAAAACAATTTCTCTGAAATCTAGTTCAGACATACATTTCCAACCGAGCTATCAAAATTTTATGCCATGCAACATTAAAAAACACAATTAAATGCATTTTAAACATTATTACTAATTCATTTTCCAATTCATTTTTAAACTGCAAAGAAAATAGAAACTATGTAATTTTTATTTTTTGTCTTTTTCATATCGAGTACTCTCTCCATATAGTTTGCAGTGGAAAATGCGTGGTTATAATCTTAATTTGCATGTTATAGTCATCTGTTTAAATTAGCAGGTAAACCACAGGTAATACTAAACTAAGTATTTGGATTGCACCGAAAATTCAGAAACTAACTACTTGCAAATGACCTACACATCTTAAAATAGTACAAAATAAATACAAAGAAAACTCAACTCAAGGTTGTTTTAAAAAATAAGTTATAAAACATAAACATGAGTTAACTTGCTTCTTTTAACAACCTCAAGTTTTTGCCTTCCCAAATTTCATCTCCTTCATAAAGATAGACAAAACAGGCATCTTTCTTTTTAAAGTATAATTGATTTAAGGGGTCATTTTCTCGTTATTTTGGAAAAACCATCATGGCTTATTTTAATGTTATAAATGCTACTTCTAAATATATATTACAGATTAAGATTTGTTTCTTGCTTAATAAAGCAGTAGTTCATTTAAGCAATCATTGTTTAAACTTTCTGAATATAATATAATATATATATAACTAATGAGATGATGTTAAACAATAGATTTTTATATAAAACCTATGAAATATATATTATCTAGACGTAAAATTGGAAGCAATGTATTTAATGATTAAGATCATGGATTTTGGCATCAGAGAGATGTGATTTGAATCTAATCTCTTCCACTTTTCTTCTCTGTAACCTGCAGCAATGGCAAGCGTACTTTGTTTTATTGCACTTTTCTTGTAGATACTGTGTTTTTTACAAATTGAAGGTTTGTGGCCAGCCTGCCTTGAGCAATTCTATCCACACCATTTTTTCCAACAGCATGTGCTCACTTTTGGTTTCTGTGTCATATTCCAGTAATTCTCACAATATTTCAGATTTTTTCATTGTCGTTATATTACTTATGGTTATCTGTGATCAATGATCTTTTATGTCACTATTGTAATTGTGGGACACCATACACTGCACATATAAGACAGTGAACTTAATTAATATCATGTGTGTTCTCACTTCTTCAGCAACTAGCTGTTCTTCTATCTCTCTTCTTCTCCTCAAGCCTCACTATTCCCTGAGACACAACAATATTAAAATTAGACCAAGTAATAACCCTACAATGGCCTGTAAGTGTTCAAGTGAGAAGAAAAGCATCATACATCTCTCACTTTAAGTCAAAAGCTGGAAATGATTAAACTTAATGAAGAAGGCATATTGAAAGCTGAGAGAGGCTAAAAGCTAGGTCTCTTATAACAAACAGCCAACTTAGGAAGACAAAGGGAAAGTTCTGGAAGGTAATTGAAAGTGCTACTACAGTGAACAAACGAACGATAAAGAATGTAAAACAGACTTGTTGCTGATATGAAGAACGTTGTATTAGTCTGGATAGAAAATCAAACCAACTACAACAAGGCCCAAATTATCTTCAATTCTCTTCAGGCTGAGAGAAATGAAGAAGAAAAGTGAGAAGCTAGAAGAAGTTGGCTGATAATTTTTAAGGAAAGAAGCCATCCCAAAATAAAAGAAAAAGTGCAAGGTGAAGTACTAGCATGTGCTGATGTAGAAGCTTTAGCACATAATCTGGAAAATCTAGCTAACATAATAGATGAAGGTTGTTACACTAAACAAGAGATTTTCAGTGTAGATGAAACAGACTTATATTGAAAGAAGATGCTGTCTAGGACATTCATGGCTAGAAAATAAGTCAATGACTGTCTTTAAAGCTTCAGTGCACAGGGTGACACTCTTGGTAGGGGCTATTGCAGCTGGTAAATTGAAGTTGAGGCCAATACTGATTTACGATTCTTAAAATAGTAAAAATTATGCTAAATCTACTGTGCCTGTACTCTATAAATGGAGCAAAGTCTGAATGACAGCATATCTGTTAACAGTATGGTCTACTGGATATTTTTATCCCACTCTTGAGACCTACTTCTCAGAAATAAAAGAGTCCTTTCAAACTATTGCTGTTCATTGACAATGTACCAGAACACCCAAGAGTTCTGATGGAGATGAACAAGGATAGTCGTGTTTTTAAGCTCGTTAACACAACATCCATTCTGTAGCCTCTGAATCAAGGAGTAATCACAACTTTCAAGTTTTATTACATAAGAACTAAACATGGTAAGGTTATTGCTGCCATAATGGCTCCTCTGATGAATCTGGGTAAAATAAATTGAAAATCTTCAGGAAAGGATTCACCACTCTAGATGACACTAAGGACATTTGTGATTTCTGGGAGGAGCCCAAAATATCACTAATAACAGGAGTTTATAAGAAGTTGACTCCAACTCTCACAGATGACTTTGAGGGGTTTAACTCTTCAGTGGAAGTAAATGCGGATGTGGTGGAAACAGCAAGACAACTAGAATTAGAAGTGGAGCCTGAAGATGTGACTGAGTTGCTGCAGTTTCAAGATACAACTTTAATGCACTAGGAGTTGTTTCTTACAGATGAGCAAAGAAAGTTGTTCCTTGAGATAGAATCTACTCCTGGTAATGATGCTGTGAACATTCCTGAAATAACAACAAAGAATTTAGAATATTACAGAAACTTAGTTGATAAAGCAGTGGCAGAATTTGGGTTTGAAAGAAGTTCTACTGTGGGGAAAAAGCTATCAAACAGCATCACATGTTACAAAAAAAAAAGAAATCTTTCACGAAAGGAAAAGTCAACCAATGTGGCAAACTTCATTGCTACCTTGTTAGAAGAAATTGCCACAGCCACATTAACCTTAAGAAACCACCACCCTGATTGGTCAGCTGCTACCAACACTGGGACCAAACCTTTTACCTGTGAAAAATCACAACTTGATGAAGGAACAGATAATCATTAGCATTTTAGCAATAAAGTATTTGAAAATTAAAGTATGCATTGTTTTTTAAACATACTTCTATTGCACACTCAGCTGGTTACATTGTAATGTAAACATGACTTTTTTATGCATTGGAAAACCAACAAATTTGTATGACTCATTTTATTGCAGTGTTTGCTTTACTGCAGTGGTCTGGAACTGAATCTGCAATATCTCCAAGGTATGCCTGTATATCTTCACGTATAATAGGGAAGTAATTCTACTGATATAGGTATGGTAGAGCTTAGATAATGTCTCTTATATCAAGCATCTAGATTAGTAGCTGACTATCATCAAAATGAAAACACATGTTTGGGAAATAATATTTCCATTGTTCTATCTTGTTATTGATAGGTGAGAGTGGTGGTGAACTTTCACCTCAAATTGTTTGATTTAAATAGTTGAAAAAATATAAACAAGTAAGGAGACAAAAGACAAATGTATTGCTTCTATGATGGCAATGCGATCATATTTCTTCTGAGTGCTCTATGACCTTCCTCCAATCTAAGCAATATTTCCATTTCTACTAGAAGCCATAGAGAGATTCACACTGTTACCCTTCTTTCTCTCTTTTGGAAATTTGCAGTGATAATAAGCTGATTTAAAATCCTTACTTAATATCAAGAACAACTCTTCCTGTCAACATGGTAATAAAATGAACACTGAGGATGAAGAAAGAGAGAGAGAGAATGATAAAGTGCATTCAGTAAAACATAAACAAGTAAAGGATGTGGGCGCAAGGTATATAGGAATTATTAATATTTGTACTCCTCTCACATATTTTGTCATGTTTGAAATAATTCAAAAGTAAGATGTAAGTAAACCTAAAAGAAAAACGAAAACTCCCTTTAGGAAATCTAAAAGTGAATAGATTCACACTTCAACAAACTTTTGAAGATATGTCAGCAAGATGGAAAATAACCACAAAAGGAAAGCTGGAGATACAAGAAGAAATGTTGAGTGAAGAACGTGGAAAGCATGTAGATAAACCACAGAGTCTGCGTGAAATAACAAAAATATTAAATTTGGGAGTAAAGAAAGGATATAATTAAAATATGGGACAATAAGTAAGACTAAATAGCAGGTGATTTGATTTTTATAATTCTAAGGTCCCTATGTTATATAAAGAAGGAATAGAGAAAATGATTAATGTAGACTTTAAGTAAATAAATTTGTTAAAATTTCATGGTAGCTATTAAAAGAATAAAGAGGGAAATAGAATTTAAATAAAAACTTCATGTAAAGGATGCAGAAAATGTGATAAAAAGTAAAAGCGATGAAGCAAAAGAGGAATATACAAAACAAGAAATAAGATGGTAGTGAATCCAAATATAACAGCAATTCTAATAAATGTAAATTAATTAACTTACTAGTTAAAGGTTAAATTCAATAAAAGATAAGATCCAGGATTATACTATCGAAGAATCACACATGAAAATAAAAACATGGGAAAACTGATACACAAAGGATAAGAAATTAGGCAGCTTAAATATTAGTCAAAGGAAAGCTGGTGTATCTATATTAATATTATAGAGTGAAGTCTTTAAGGCACAAAGCATCACATAGAATGGAAAACATCATAAAACAATGATGATTATACACTCATTTCAACTTTGATGCCTCTAATAACTTGCCTCAAAACATATAAAGAAGTCAACAAACCCATCATACCAAGGAATACACAGTGTTCTCAGGTACGCACAGAGCTTCAGAGAAAGCCGAACCACGTGGGAAAGACATAATGCACATATCAGCCAATTCCAAGGAATTATCAGACAGATATATTTATCTAAGCACAAAGAAGTTCAAAGTCAGAAATAAACAATTTTTTTTGAAAAATTTGTAGATTTGGAAATAGGAAAGCATATTTAAAACATACAAGAAAGCAATAAAGTCTGAAAACAGATAAATTCAACAGTTAACTTATTAGGGAAAAAATAAGAAACCCAAGCAGAAGAAATGCAATTATAAAAACCAACAATAATAATGAATGAAATAGTAAATAGAGATACAGCAGATTAAAACAAAAAGATTAACAAATCCAAAGGCTAATTCTTATATACTTAATATATGTGTGTGTCTAATCTACTCTCAATATTAAACTATTAATCCTTTCTTTCCTAAATATATATCAACAATGATTGTTATATTTTTTCTATTTTTATATTTGCACAGGGAAATGTGATATTCACCATGTTTCACTTAGTGTTTTTTAACTCAGTATCATTTTTGAGGCCAATTTTGAGACCCATGTATATAGAGATACTTTATTCCCTTTAACTATTGTCCTGTAATATATAGATTAAATTTTTATCCATCTATCCCCCATTTGCTATCTACTAATAGTATTTCAAAGCACATCCCTGAATTTTCCTATGCATGTCTGTTACACGTTACCCTAAAGAGAAATCACAAGTTTTTAGAGAAGTGGCATACTCAATTTCCCTAAATGTTGGCAAATTGATTATTTAAATGGCATTTAGCAGAAAATCTAACAAAAAGCTTTTCTTCACATTAAAAAAGAAATCCTTAAATTGCTTCTTAGTTTCTATAAAAATGGAAGAGTGGAGAAGTATTCAGGGCTTTATGTTTTATTCAATTGGATCAATATCCTCCATAATCCTGTGAATCATCTTTTTAAAAAATTTATAAAACTTAAGACAATATTTTATAGTTTTGCTCCACATTATTTGATTAGAAACTTTTATTTCTAATTAGTTTGCTATGACATTGAGTGTGTGTGTGTGTGTGTGTGATTGGTATGTATATAAATTATCTACTACATGCAAGATATAAAAATATGATAAAGTGTTTGGACCTTACCCTTAGAAAACAATATCTCAATAACTGTGGTGTGGCTGAGATGATGTTCAGGTATCATCTCATATTTGCCTACATTTCTAAGTTTATTTCTACATTGCCAAGTTTGTAACTATAACATGGCCATTTCTTGTATAGGAGACAGATGCTCTTTAGGTGTGCCCATGATAAAACTAGTTTAATAAATCAGGACACATTGAAAATAAAATAAGCCTCAAGCATAAAGCAGGACCAATCCTTGAACAACGTGTATATTCAATATATACTCCATTGGCTTCAATAGTGAAAATATACTGTGAGCTGTCACAAAGTTGGTAGGCTCTGATCCCCAGCGGGTACTGTGCCTGTCCTTTGCATAACTAGAGGGATTGTTAGTCCTCTTTGCATACATCACGATTGTTAATAAAGTGGCATTTGTCAAAATGAGTAAGCACCTGTTGCCATGGAAGGTGCCATAAGCAAGATTATAAAACAAATTGTTGTAGTTGGCTAGGAACCAGGAGGAAGATGAACACCAGAAGAAAAGGCATTCTTTCCTTAATTCCTCATACCCATTTTACAATACATTGCATACAGTTGTTTATGCAGAACACAGGCTGTTTTCTTTTTTTCTGAAACCTCATGTAACCGATGGTATTTTAAATGAGCTCTAATACAAAATGCCTCACACACTGCTATCCTGTGCCTCATTTAGCCAATTATATGGGTTCCCTCTTGAAACATTTAGTCTTCATTTGTCTATTTTTCCTGTAACTTATTTTTAGGAATAGAAAAATCATGTCCTGAGAAGCACTGTCTTCTGGCACATATTTAAAATACCTAAGGGGGCTCAGGTAACATCAAGACCCTAGTAGGTGCAGACGGGTCCCCACCAATATCTCGGCATTTTATTTCAATTATTTACTATCTTTCAATATGGCCCAGAGCATGAAGACTTTGCATATACCAGTTTATTTTTTTAATTGAAAATTGAAATAATACCAATACTCATAAAAAAATCCATTCAATTCTATTCAGTAAACAGTCTTCCTCTTCATGCCAGTAGATATCTGTAACTCTTTCCCCAGGTTCCTTATTTAAAGTATCTTTACCAAAAAAAGCAGACAGGCTTCAAATAACTGTCTGACATTGGAGAATGACAATATTTTTTCTTGTGAATTAGCATCCTAGCTAGGCACTGACATGAGATATACTGACATAGCTTTCATGCCAAATCTCATTCTTGTATTGTTCATGAATAGATTCATTATTTTGGTATAAAGACTTTAAATATCAAGTTTAATTGAGCTTTGATATCACACTTCTCCAGAATTTTTTACTGAAGGGTAAAGTTGTTCCTCTAAAAAGCACAGCCTGTCCCG
Organism: Symphalangus syndactylus; assembly: GCF_028878055.3. Lineage (NCBI taxonomy): Eukaryota > Metazoa > Chordata > Mammalia > Primates > Hylobatidae > Symphalangus > Symphalangus syndactylus. The sequence continues at coordinate 2,563,118 of NC_072445.2, read as the reverse complement.
AGCAGATGCATGCCATTAAAAAAAAAAATCACATAAATGTCTTCTTTTGGTTCTATCAAAGCCTAACATATGAATCCATGTTTATTGTGGTAATGATTCAAACTAGTAAAATGGGGTATAATTTTTGTTTGTATTATAATTGCAATGGTCCTCATTTCTAGGTACCCCATACTGGCTATTCTCATGTTTTATGTGAATCACATGGTGTATTGACTAGCTCTGTGATCTTGGAAAAAATCACTAACTGCAAAACGTTCTCTCATTTTTTCTGCCAATCCCATTCTGTGAAGAGTAAAATGTAAGACTATGTGTGCAAAAATTCTAAGACACTGAGAGTCCAAAGAAAATAGAGAATAGATTTTTAAGCTTGAGAACAGAAAGCATTTGTGATTATTAAGACTGAATTCTTGTGACTTTGAGTCAGAATAGCTTGTTTTAGTTGGAAGTTACCTTCTAGATCCTTATTCTCTGATTATATGCAATTTGGAAATGTCCTACATAAAAACTGCTGCCTAACTTGTCACCTGGTTTTCTTCCAATGCATGGAAAGAACTAGAAGCCCTGCAACAAATGGATTGTGTGCACCATCTGGCCATTTTTTGTCACATACTAAATTTTAAACTAAAAATGCCTTTCTTCTTCCCATACCAGAACATAAGAAATTTGCTATCTTTTCTGGCTTGATGTATAACTTAATTTAGTTGTTAATATAAGTTGTTGATGGCTAAAATTGTGTAAAATGCAGTTATGCATAATTTTTAGCTTCAAAGTCACAAATTCTGTCACTTTATTATGGAGGAATTGCAAATATCTCTAGGGTATAAACTCAGCCTGATTTCTGGATATCTGTTTTTTTCTATTTGCAACTTCAAATATGTGTGTAACACCATTGCGAACTCTCCATTTTGTTAGGTATATTTCAAGTATATATGACAAGTTAACATATGCATATTTTATATAATTTTTACATGTAAGTGCATATGAGTTCCTCTGAACTTTGAGAAACTAAACTGTCCAGAAAGCTATGTTTTTACATGTAGCCATTTGTAATTTGGTAACCACAGGAAATGTAAATCTGAAAATAACTATAAAACAGTTAAGTATATAGTGTGATTCTTTTCCTTATCTAATATAAATTTTTAAAGCCACAGGAAAAGGAGCCGAGGACTGGACTATAACAGGTTTGGAGGCTATGGATACACAGAATGATACCAATTTATGGAAATACAGATTGATATTAGCTCGTGTTATTGAGGGCCTACTCTTTGCCTTATTTTTTATGTATGTTTGTATGTATGGCTTTATTTATGTATTTATTTATTTTTAGAGACAGGGTCTCACTCTGTGGTTCAGATTGGAGTGCAGTAGCGTGATCACAGCTCACTGCAACCTCAACCTCCCAGGCCAAAGCAATCCTTCTGCTACAGCCTCCCAAGTAGCTGAGACTACAGGCACGTGCCACTGAACCCAGCTAACTTTAAAAATACTTTGTAGAAACTGGGTCTTTCCCTGTTGCCCAGGCTGATCTTGAACTCCCGGGCTAAAGAGATCGTCCCACCTGGGACTCCCAAAGTGCGGGGATTACACGCACAAGCCACCGTGCCCAGCCGCCATTGCCTTTATACATATTACCTCATTTAAATATGCATTTTTCCAATGGAAGGAACTGGAGCTTAGATAAAGTCTATGCCTCTCAAAATAACACCACGTGGATTTTTTAAAAAATCTAAGCACTTAACTACTTATTTATTTGGCTAATGGGAAAAAAAAGCTTCCAGTCACAAACATCCCCTCTTCACAAACATCACGATCCATGATGATAGAGCAAAATCAGATATGCTAAATTTAGCCAAATATATTGCATACAGTAGGTCATCAATACATGGTTATTGAATTAATTAAAATCCAACTTGAAAAGGAAATTGACCCTGTCAAATATTTGTATATTTTATCTCATCAAATTTAGTTGTGAGCCAAAGAAAACCTATAAAAAGTATTTTGCAGGGACAGATGTATAAAATATTATCTAATTTTAATATGCTAAAGGCATAGTTATAGTTTTCCTTTAAATATCATTTTGATCTTAATGATATGACTTACTATTTTACCCTCCAAAAACAGTACACTTTATAATTATAATTGCTGGAACATGCCACTTTCTAGAATTATGAAAAATAATTCATTACACATAAAGGCTTTATTTTGGAATGAAGAAATGAATTTTGGCTGTCGTCCTAATTTGTGCCTCCCGAAAGATTGTTTTCCTACCTCTAGATAGAGATAAAATAAAATTTAATCTTTAAGCATTCACATTTCTTGTTTGGCAAGAGTTTGTATTGCTACTAATTAGCTGAAATAGAAATTAAAGAATCTCGGCTACATTGAACACCTGGGCTTTGAATGTCTAAAACTGTTTCCTCAGAAGAGAACTGGTGACGTCATTGCATCAAGTCACTGAGCTGAATTGCTGAAAGGAAGATGCATGGAAACAATATTGTACCCTCAAAATTTCCATTGAGGAGCACAATGTCTCCATATACACTATTACCAGTTTCCCTTCAGAATTTTCTCTACGTCTGCTTTTAATTATCCCAAATTCATTTATCCCCAATATTTAAGTTCCCCCTCCCTCTTCCCCTATATTTCCCTTTGAACCTATCTTTTCTGTATCCATTGCAGAGAGATCACTTCGCTGTAACTGAATACAGATCTGAATGCTTACCACTTGCAGAGTCCAATTCACAAGAGTGAGGTCTGGTAGAAAGAAAGGGATTTTACTAACCAAAACTAGTAAAGGGGATGTGGCCGGATTCCCATCCAAACCAACCACTTCAATTTTGGGGGTGAGGGTAGGGGTTTAAGTGTGCAAAAGTTGATATGGAAGGCGCGCAAGAATTGTGCTGAGTACAATGTCTGTGTGTCTTGCTCTGGTGGCTATTTTGTGTCTCAGTCCTCCTGAATCACGAGCTGGCAGCATCTCAACAATGGCGGGGTTGTTGACTAGCCAGCCACCTTGCAGTAATCTTGGGAATTTTGCAGCTGAGTCTCCAAGCTTCCTTTGTCAGACTCAAGATTAGCCCCTGCAACTTCTAAGAAGGCATATAGATGACAGCATAGAATTAGATAAATGTGAAGGGAGTATACATGGTAGGAAAGGGAGGGATATGGAGTCTATTTTATGGCTAAGAGAAAAGGCTTCTGCAGTTTTCTTCAAGGTTTTATCTTGAAACCCAAGATTAAAAAAAAAATGCATTTTGAAGTTAAACTGTCTGGTTTTTTAATGACTTATAGCTCTGGGGGTCTTCTCTTTTCTAAATATCCCCAAGCCCTAGGATGTATTTTGGGCAACATTTTGTACTAAATATGTGAGTTCAAAATGAGATATTTATTTACCTTGTACTTTATGTTGCAAATTTCCTAAAACTGCAATTTTAACAATCTACACGTTTATATTTATATGATGGTTTTGTTAATTTCATTTCAACACTTTTCTCCAACAAGTGGATTTATACAAAACTGACAATGTGAATCTTCTTCAGCATCCCCCTTCAACATCTTAATAGGAAAAAATGAATCATAATTTTAAACTACATTTCTTAATTTAAAGAAAAAAATTATGTGGACATATTCACATTCAAGGTGAGCATCCAGCAAACAGTAAATCAGGCAGGTGGTTATGTTGGGAAATGGTAGCAAAACATTTACAATTGATGCCATATGGCTTTCAGCCTAGTAGGGCCAACTAGCTGTGTTCAATGACTCTGGGGAAATTAAGCTGTTTGAAGGTCATTAATGCTAATTCTAAACCTCTGGGGCAGTGACAGGAAGTTGGCAGCAATATGCAGGGAAACCGTACTTCCAACTGAGTGGATAAGCCTCCTTCATAAGTGGACCGAGGATTGTTCTTGTTGGGCCTGTGCTCTGATTTGGAGACAAAGAACCAGGTATAACCACTATTGCTGCATATACACAGCAGGCAGTAACGTATATTCTGATCCTGCCATTGTCTTTCTGAAACTGACCAGGAGTCCTTATCATAAAGTTCAAATCCCCTTCCATTATCTTCCTGTTTGTGCTGATACCACTGTCCTCTGGACTAAGCCCCAGGCACATTAAGTTTCTAAGTTGATATTTTTAATTAAGTTTTAAAGACATATTTGGAGAATTTTTTAATGCACAAGTATACAGCAAAAGCTAAAGCTTTGCAGCAATTAAGTTCACCAATTTTCAGTAAATAACTCAAGTGAAAAAAATTAATTTATCTACTTGAAAATGGCTAATGCAGAGTCAAAGATTAAAATGTTGGAAATAAATTTTCTTCTTACACGCCAACCTTTAAGGAAAATATTATTGAACTCTTCTGGAACACAAAAACTTTGCAACCAGCATTATTATGTATCTTATCCACTTACATTAAACTAAAACTATATATGCATGAGGGAATGTTTCTTCAAATACTAACCATAAATAGAAATTAGAAAAATGTATAAAATTAGGTTGTATATTTCATTCCTAAGATTTTCTAGACTGGGTTTTCTGAAAGATGCAACACCATTCTCTGGATATTCTACAAATAAAAACACGCTACCCCAGAGCATTGGGTTCAGAATGTGCTACCCCAGAAGATGGCACCTTCGCATTTGAGAAAATCACATAGGACAAAGGTCTCTGACCTTCTCCAATCCTTCTTCTCTGAAGCAAGCTGTAAAAGAATCTGATCTTCAGCTGGGTGCCGTGGCTCACGCCTGTAATCCCAGCACTTTGGGAGGCCGAGGTGGGTGGATCACGAGGTCAGGAGATCAAGACCATCCTGGCTAACAGGGTGAAACCCCGTCTCTACTAAAAATACAAAAAATTATCCGGGTGTGGTGGCGGCGCCTGTAGTCCCAGCTACTCGGGAGGCTGAGGCAGGAAAACGGTGTGAACCCAGGAGGTGGAGCTTGCAGTGAGTCGAGATCACACCACTGCACTCCAGCCTGGGAGAGAGAGCGAGACTCTGTCTCAAAAAAATAAAAAATAAAAAGAATCTGATCTTCCTCTGAAGTATGTGATAAGAGCCTCATGTCCCTCATATCTGGAGACAAGGAATGTCAAACTGGGACACAGAAAGTAATATGAACAAACAGGCCTTGCTAAGTTCCCCCAGCTTATTACCATTAGATCATACTCCCTCTGTTCAATCATGCTTCCTCATGACTGTCTACTCCCCATCCAACCTAAGCACAAATATACATAGATTTCCCCATTTCTTTGGGTCTTCATTTCTGAAGGTCCACATGTCACATAAAATTTACATTAAATAAATGTGTATGCTTTTCTGTTGTTAAACTGTCTTTTGTTATAGGTGCTTCAGCCATGAACCTAGTGATGGATGAGAAAAAAAAATCCCTTCTACCCTACACTAACAAGGAAGGACGAGAGAGAGAATTCTAATTTCTTACCATAGGTATTCAATGTGATGAGAGGGTGGTCATTTGATGTATCAAATTAGGAATTCATTCTAAAACATGTTTGAAACTTTTGTGTTTAGGTTATTGCAGAGGAAGGGGCAAGTTTGGTGCTCCAAATTCCTGTTTTATTTGCCATCATACAAAGGATTTGAATTTGCAAGACACTTCACAAAAGTCTGATTTTTTTTTCACTTTAAATGTGGTATTGTGGTTATTGTAATGAGGTGGCATCGACACTGCTAATACTTACCCTTTGGAGTTTACCCCAAGGCTTTACCATAAGACATCATCCAGATCACTGTGCTTTCTTTTAAAAAACAAGTCTTTATTAAAAAGAAAAGCACAAATTAGACCATCACAAATAGAAATTAGTAATAGCAAGAAATGTATTTAGCAGCGATTTTTTTTTCTTTTTTTGTTTTAACAGAGTCTTGCTCTGTCTCTCAGGCTGGAGTGCAGTGGCGCGATCTCGCCTCACTGTAACCTCCACCTCCCAGGTTCAAGCAATTCTCTTGCCTCAGCCTCCCAGAGTAGTTGTAACTAGAGGTATCCACCACCACACACAGGTAATTTGCATATTTTTAGTAGAGTTGGGGTATCACCATGTTGGCCAGGCTGGTCTTGAACTCCTGACCTCAGGTGACCCGCCTACTAAAGTGCCGTGATTACAGGAGTGAGGCACTGCGCCCAGACTATTTAACATCAGTTCTAAACATTGTTGACACATTGCAGTATCTTTCTAATTTTCTCTAATATCCTTAATTAATTATATAATGTGATTTTTGAAGAATTCTTATATACATTAAGATAAAGTTCAAGAAGGCCATTAGCAAAGGATTTTAAAAAGAGTAGTTTTTTTACAAAGATTTTCCATTTTAAATAGATTTTGCTTATGAAATTAATTTCTCCATGTCTTTTAAAAATATGAAACTTGGCTTCCATTAAATATGCTCATTTTTAGTTACCCATGGGATACCCTTATTTATCTATGAAAACAGACACTTCTCATAATTTCCTGTATACTCCTAATGTCAGAGGTATGTTTACAAGTGGTATCATTTAGTTCTGGATTTCATTTCCAGCTATTTAATCTCCAGATTCATGAGAAAGCATTTTTAAGATTATCTCTGAAAAAAATACCTGCTTTTTATCTACTCAAAATATATCTACACTTAACATAAGTGCACTTTGGATAAGCAGTTATTTTTAGGCAAAACTTTTACTAAGATAAGTATATGACAACATAAATAATGGAGGATATCCATGTGTAACTAAAAGTGAAAATATTTACTTTACCTGGAAGATGTGTTTTTTTTTTTTAAAAAAAAAACCCTGAAATAATTGATTTCATGCAAAAAAAGTGCTAAAAGAAAAATGCGTAATCTCTGTATGATAAAAACGTTTTCTCGAGCTGTGCAAATGACCTTGCTGATTTTTATTTTATCTAAGAATGGTTTTAATATGCAATAATACAACTTACAGCAACATATAACAATGCATTTAATAGTAATGCACAAAAGTAACAAAGCAATGCAGATAAAAATGTTATACTGAACTCATCATTTGACATACTTCATGTATTAGAAAAATTTGCTGAATAATGTCAATTATCAAAACATGTAGCTGCTATGTAGTCCCTTAAAAACTGATATTTCCAGCATGTATATAATACACATATAAGTATATTCATGTTGCACATAGTTTTAATACTTTTTTTTTTTCTTTTGAGACGGAGTCTCGCTCTGTCACCCAGGCTGGAGTGCAGTGGCGCAATCTCGGCTCACTGCAAGCTCCGCCTCCCGGGTTCACGCCATTCTCCCGCCTCAGCCTCTCCGAGTAGCTGGGACTACAGGTGCCTGCCACCGCGCCCGGCTAATTTTTTGTATTTTTAGTAGAGACGGGGTTTCACCGCGGTCTCGATCTCCTGACCTCGTGATCCGCCCGCCTCGGCCTCCCAAAGTGCTGGGATTACAAGCGTGAGCCACCGCGCCCGGCCTAATACTTTTTATATTTTTTAAAAAAGAAATTGTATGCCTTTTGTTCAAAACCACTATAACTTACTTGACCTGTGTGTGATTTTTATTTTCCATTAAAATATTTAATTTCCAATATAGTTTGGATGCAGGATAGTCTGCATTTTAGGAAGCAAAAAAATAAATTTTAGAAAGGTAAAATATCAAAGCCAGTTTTGTAGTAATAGTGATTTCTAAAAGTTGAAATAGCAGTAGCTGTCATTAAATGAGCACCTACTATATTTCAGGCACTAAACTGGATTCTTATAGACTCTTTAATATTAATATCATACTTTATAAATGTGAAATTTTAGACTGCAAAGTACATAACTTGCTAAAAGTCACAGATGTAATAAACTATCAATCCAGAATTTGAACTTAAATCTTTTGGCTGCAGATAGGAAAACAAAAGAAGGGTAGGTAAATAGCTAGACGAATCCGTTGACTGACAGTCGTATCAGCTTCCCTTTACTGAATGCTGATCTCATCACACCAGTATAACTTTGTAAAATGTGTTTATTATTTCCATGTTCAAAGTGAGTGATTTAAGGCTAAAAATGATAAGAAATGTGTCCTTGATGGCAGCTATCACTGGAAGATCCAGAATTTAAACCAATATTTCACTATCCAGTATTACTCATTTCAAAGCACTCTGCCTTTCTGCTATCACATACAATTTCTACTTTAAGTAACAAATTCAAATATAATCGGTACAAAGTTTATTCTACCCTGAAAATGAAATGTATAATATTCAAGAACAACTTGATGATTCACATCTGAGAAAACATAGTACTCTCAAAGTGACAAATACTGAATAAATAAATATTACCTCTGTATTGGATGTCTAAAAATGCGTAAGGACAAGATACTTCAAGCTGGAAAATTAGAGTGCAACCAAAAGACAACGGAGAAACCAAACATAGCTGGTCACATATGTATTTTTGTAACGATTTTTAAGTCTGGGAGTCTTTTGTTTCCTAAGCAAACATTTATTTTGTTGTTAGCCAGAAGTTTATATCTCCCTAGATTATGTAAAATACTGAAAAAAGAAATATGAAAACTTTATTTTTGGTTGTGTCATCAAACAGTGCCTGACATATTTGAATGACTACACTTTCAAAAGCTGCCAAACTTTAATTTCTTCTGTTAGTATCTCTATATCTGCACATATTCAACATTCAAAGTAAGGAATCTTGTAGTGTGTGTAATATTGTTCAAGTATTGATCATTTTGTTGCAACTCTGGAAGCACTTTTTAGCCCCTGAAGCCTGAATTAGGGGTATCTATATAGAGAGGAAATTATTGGCTTATCAAAAGTGTGCCTAGATTCTGTAGGTCAAGTCTATCCATCATAGACTTCCTAAAAGGTGGATTAGATTTGAAGCTCTCTCAATTTATTTTGTTATGGTTTATTGGCACATTCATTTTGCACAACTGTTTATACAAACTAAATGGCTGCTCATATCTTAAGCCCCTCCATTAGTGGAGTCCAATTCACCATCTAAGATAACAAAAACATAGGAATATTCAGTTCCTACTGCTACCATTACAGAAGGCTCAAGCTGTAGAATATTTGATGCTTTCTGCTCTCAAAGTTCTGATCCAGTCCTTTCTCTTACATAACATCTGTCCATGTCCTTGCTCAGAGGGACCCAGTGCTCAAAGATCCCTTTATTGTGGTGAATGTTTAATTTCTTACTAATATTCATTCAAATGCAATACATGTATAGTTCCATTCAGTCTGTGCTGCTATAATGGAATATAAGAGACTGGGCAATTTGTAGAGATTCTTCATGGTTCTGGAAACTGGAAAATCCAAGACGCAAAGGCAAGGGTCTGGTGAGGACCTTCTTTCTGTGTCATCTCATGGTGGAAGGTGAGAGAGCAAGAGATTGAACTCCCAGCCTTAAGTTATTTTGAATCAGCATGAATCTGTTCACAAGGCTTCAGCCTTCATGACCTAAACACCTCCCATTGGGCCCCACCTCCCAACAGTGGTTCATTGGATTATGTTCCAACACATGCCTTTTGGAGGGACACAGCCAAACCATAATGATATATAACAGCATTTTCTAAGTGTTCATTTTGATGAATTTTGACAAATGTTTACAGTAGTGTAACAACCACTTCAATGGAGACATTTCATCCTAAAAATTCCCTTGTTCTATAGATTCAATTTTTATATTCTTCTGAAATTTTATGCAGAAATCTAATACCCAATATAATGGTATTGGGAGTTGGAGGCTTTGGAAGATGATTACGTCATAAGAACAGAGACTTAAAGGAGTTAGTGCTTTTTATAAGAGACCCTGGAGATATCCCGTCCTTCTACAATGTGAGGACACAAAAGAATGACAGCCAACTCTGAATCAGGAAGTGAGTCATTACCAGGCACTGAATCTGTCAGTAACGTGAATTTGAACTTCTAGTCACCAAAACTGTGAAAAATAAATTTTGGTTGTTTATAAACTACCCAGTCTATGATATTCTGTTACAGCAACCTAAAGTACTATGTTACCTAGTGCCCCTTTGAAATCAGTCCTCGCCCCCAACCTGACACCTAGCCCCTGTCTACCCCACTCAGATTTGGGTGGCTACAGTTTTGGCTATTAAATAATGTCACAAAAATTGAAGCATATACTATGTAGCCTTGATTGTTTTTTGTTGAGTTTACTTAATGCGTTGGAGATTTATTCATGCTGTTACATATGTCTATATTGTATTTTTTTATTGCAAACTAGTGTTCCATTTGATTATACCTTTACTAATACATGGGCCTCTGGATTATTTCTAGTTTAAGGCCATGCAAATAAAGTTGCTGTAAACATTAGCAAATGGGTCTCTGTATGAACATGCTTTTATTTCTCTTGGGTAAACATCCAGGAATTGATAGTTGAGTCATATGATAAATGTATATTTAAATTTAAAAGAAACTTCCCTATTGTTTTCCAAAGCAACTATACCACTGATTTTCTACATATCCTCATCAGTACTCCGTATTCTTTGATTTTATTATAGCCATCCTAGTAGCTGTATAGGGCATCTCATTGCAGTTTTAATTGCATTTTCCTAATGACTAGTGGCGTTAAGCAAATTTTCACTGCTTATTTGCCATTGGTATATACAGTGGTTCCACGTTCTCCATGAGGGATTAGTTCTAGAACCCTGATGGATGCCAAAATCCAGAAATGCTAAAATTCCAACATTGGTCCTGTATAACCTGGGAAAATTAAAACTGAGCCCTCTGCATCCTTGGGCTGCCCAATCTGGGAATACTATATTTTCTATCCATAGTTGGTTGAATCTGTGAATGTGGAGCTCGTACACATGAAAGGCCAACTGTATTTTTTGAAAGTCCAGTTTTTAGTCTCTTTCTACCAGTTATAAAAATTTCCAGTTCGCATATATGGAAACTGTTTTTATGTGGATGGCTGAGGATTCTTCTGGAAAAACATACTGTCAAGAAAAGAACATAGGGATTATAAGCCTGACTTTATAGCAAAATCTGATTTTTTAAAAAGGAATTTTTATTAAAATGTCTAAAAACATTGGGGCCCTGTTGACATCACTTGGATACCCGGCTGGTATAATCTATGACAGTATAAAGAGCCTGTCTACGTACTCTTGCATGGAATATGAGATAATGAGGACTTTGGCATGTCGGTAATTATGTCCACTGGTATTTATTTAGGCAGAATATGGGGGGCTGCCAGGATTAAGAGAGGGCATAGGGTCAAGTGTGCAACCTGAGAAGCCATAAACAGAAAAGAAAGTGTAACCTAGTAAACCGTGCAGTTCCTGCAGGTATCTGGCAGGAATGGGACACAGTGGGCCCAGCATGGTCTACCAACCCCCTGCTGAATCCTTGAAATGCCTTCTGAAAACCTCCAGGAAGAAAGGATAGAGTACTGCATGGAGAGTTGAAGGTTCTGGTTTCTCCTGGCTCTTGTTTCTGTTTACGATTTGTATCTGTAGTACTTTCCTGGGACTGCCCTAACAAAACAGCACACAGTGGGTGGCTTAATCAGAAGTGTACTGTCTCAGAGTTCTGGAGGGTAGAAGTCTAAAATCATGGTGTTGAAAAGGTGGCTCCTTCTGAGAGCCACAAGGAAAAAGCTATTCCAGAGAAGTCTCTCTCCTAATGTCTTGCAGCTTTGGGTGTTTCTTGGTGTTTTAGTCTGTTCTCCTGCTGCTCATGAAGACATACCAGAGACTGGGTTATTTGTACAGAAAAAGAGGTTTACTGAACTCAGAGTTCCATGTGCTGGGAAGGCCTCATAGTCATGGCAGAAGACGAAAGTCTCATTTCACATGGCGGCAGGCAAGAGAGAATGAGAACCAAGCAAAGAGGAGACCCCTTATCAAACCAACAGATCTTGTGAGACTCATTCATCACCACAAGAACAGTATGGGGAAAACCACACCGTGATTCAATGATCTCTCACCAGATCCCTCCCACAACACATGGCAGTTACGAAAGCTACAACCATGATTCAATTACCTCCCCCAGATCCCTCCCACAACACATAGGAGTTACGGGAGCTAAGACAGACCATATCGCTTGGCTTATCAATGGCATTCTTCCTGTGTCTTCACATCGCCTTCTCTGTATGCCTATCTTTCCCTGTGTCCACATTTCTCCTTTTTGTAACTACAGAGTCATATTGGATTGGGCCCATCCTAATGACCTCATCCTGACTTGGTCATCTGCAAAGGCTGTATTTCCATACAAGGTCACATTCACAGCTACTGGAATTACCGCCTCATTATTTGCTGAAGGTACACAATTCAACCCATAACACTGTCAGTCTAGTAATTGTGCCCTTTTAGGTAATTTCTGTTTTCCACTCATAATTTAAAATGAAAGTATCTTGAAATTATAAAAGACAATAGTGCTAAGAGAAAATTTCCATCAACCTATGATTTTAAACTCTTCAAAGTGCTAAGAGAAAATATCCATCAATCTATTATTTTAAACCTTTCTAAATTATTAAGAGTAAGATATATAAAATAAGATAATTTTCAGGACAGCCATGGTTGTTCATGCCTGTAATCTCAGCACTTTGGGAGGCTGGGGAGAGCAGACTGCTTGAGCTCAAGAGTTCAAGACCAGCCTGGACAAGATGGTGAAACTTCATTTCTACTAAAAATACAAACAATTAGCCTGGTGTGGGCGTGGTGGCAAATGCCTGTAGTCCCAGTAACCCAAGAGGCTGAGGTGGGAGACCTGCTTGAGCCCAGAAAGTCAAGGCTGCAGTGAACCATGATTGCACCACAGCACTGCAGCCTGGGTGACAGCCTGAGACCCTGCCACAGACACACACACACACACACACACATTCAAATAAATGATTGAGTTTACATACCAAAGAGCACCAAAACATATGCTTCAATGAGAAGAAAAGAGTGAGATCTAAGTGTCACTGAGTTATACAGAAACTTGAAAACACGTTGGTGTATCTAAATAATCAATAACCAAAGTAACAGCAATAATAACATTAAGGATAATGACTATTTAGCTTGGAACTTAAAAAACAATACATAATTATATTTACAAATTGCAATAATATAAAAACTGGAAGAGATGATCATATCTAAAATTTTCTATAGCCCTTAAATTGTTCAGGTAGAAGGAGATGATTGATTCAAGTTGTACTTTGCTAATGCAACCTTCTGCTTCATTAGTGCTAATGCACTTTGTTCAACATTTAATAACTAAAGAGCAATGAAAAGCGACACAGATTAAATGGAAAAGGAAATATACTAACAACACACCCCCCAAAAATATGAAATCAAGTCAATGAAAAGCAGAAAAGAAACGAAAAAAGTAAAGAAGTAAAAATAAAGTGAAATTTTATTAAAGATGCAGAAATATATCCATATGTGTCAAAATCATATTTAGTATGAATAGATTAACTTCACTATTAAAAGACAGAGAGTACAAGCTATAATGACAAAGGATTTTTAAATGCTGAGGGACATAAAATGATATGCCAAAATTTAGATTGTATAGTGACATTAATATCTCATTAAATATGCTAGAGCAAAACCTGAAATATATTCAAAAATTAACTTTGGGAGCCCGAGATGGGTGGATCACGAGGTCAGGAGATCGAGACCATCCTGGCTAACATGGTGAAATCCCGTCTCTACTAAAAATACAAAAAATTAACCAGGCATGGTGGCAGGCGCCTGTAGTCCCAGCTACTAGGGAGGCTGAGGCAGGAGAACAGGGTGAACCCGGGAGGCGGAGCTTGCAGTGAGCCGAAATCGTGCCCCTGCACTCCAGCCTGGGCGACAGAGCCAGACTCCGTCTCAAAAAAAAAAAAAAAAAAAAAAAAAAAAAAAGGCTTTCCAGTTGAAATATCTTTATAACGTAATATTGAATTCCCATGGCTAAGGAAAAATAATTTTAAAATTAATCAGGTCTAAATAAAATAAATTAAATACTGAAAGGGCAAAAAATTATCTTAAAGATTTTACTCTTCAATGCTCAGTTTTGCTGTGAACGTAAAACTGTTTTAAAATTAAAGTATGTTAAAGAGAAATAGTTATTTGGGGGACATTTAATGTTTCTTGATTAAACCTTGGAATGGTAGAGATTTTAGCTTAGAACAGGCATAAAAATTTTAACAATTGTTATTGTGAATATAATAGAATATTGTTCTGAGAACAGTAAATATTTCTTGAGAATTTCGATGTGTCCGAGGCTGGAATATTTTCACATATTGTTTAACTCTTTTGTCTTCTATACTATTTTGTCTTTAAAACAATCAGATGAGGAAAATGAGGCTCAGATAGCAACTAGCCTGACCCAAATCACACAGCTAGAAAGCAGAGGATGCAGGATTTAAACCCAGAACCTGTTTGACCATTCACTACACTCTACCACCTCCAAGGAACGTGGTGCGTATATGATACTTGAGGACATATCAACAATCACGACTAAGATTTAGTAAAACGGTGGAGAAATGAAGACAATGTTGAAAGAGAAAGAGTTCTAAGCCAACCACAATTAAAGTCTGAGTATGAAGAAGTCATGCAAAATATTTAACAATTTTGCAAATGAAGAAGATGAGGCTAAGAGAGAATTCATTGCTTGCCTTATCGGACATCACTGTCCTCAATAATTATTTTAGTTTGTGTTTTCTTTCACGTCTTGAAACTTGCATCATCCTATAATAGCCACTAGAATTTAGTACTTAATTTTTCTCTCGTTTCTGTGCATCTGTGCATGGAGAGGGATATGCCTCCTGCATGCTGACAGAAACTGACATTGTTTGAAAACACCTACTTTCATTTCCTAAATATGTGATTTCAAATATAACATAATTAAATATATAAATACTTAGGATATTTTTCTCTCTCTTAAAATTTATCTTAGCTTTGCAGGCCATAAGCTCAGAAATATGTGTTCCTTGTAAAAGCCACCATCTTGACCTCTTATTCTCCAACCATTAGCACAGTAAGTGGGCATTTAAACAGTTAACTAGCTATGAAATTGTTGGTAGAGGAGTTCTACAAAAACTGCAATGTATTAAAACCCTGTTTGGTCACAACTTTCTGAGAGAGGGAAGAAAACTTCATATGAGTTATGGTGATGGAATTTATGTTTATTATAAGAAAAAATTGCTTTAGGCCAATAAAATTCAAATTAACAAAACATTCAGAAACGAGGTTTAAAACATAAATAGCATGAAATAGGGGAGATTAGAGCTAACATTTTCCAGTAGCTAAATAAACACACGAGCTCATATAGAATTTATTGTGAAGGTTACAAGAGAAATCTAATTCAATATATTTTATGTAGATATAGAATGATTAGAATCTCTCTGGTTCTTGATAAATATAATCTAAAGAATTAGTTTAGAGATCTTTCTCCCATCTTCAGTCAGAGATTTATAAATTAATGAAATAATCTATTATCATTTCACCTTAGATGTCATAAGACTTTGGAAACAGGGGGTATTAGGGACTAATTTACAACACATAAATAGCTTGAACAGGTGGTACTTAATACCATTACAGATACTGGTCACTGGGTAGAGTTCACAGTTATGGAAGTTAATGCCAATTAGAAAAATGTTCATATCCTCGTCACTGAATAAACTTAAACTAAGTGAAAAGATACCACTTGCCAGGTTCGGTGGCTCAGGCCTGTAATCCCAGCACTTTGGGAGGCCGAGGCAGGCAGATCACAAGGTCAGGAGATCGAGACCATCCTGGCTAACAGGGTGAAACCCCGTCTCTACTAAAAATGCAAAAGAAATTAGCCGGGTGTGGTGGCGGACGCCTGTAGTCCCAGCTGCTCGGGAGGCTGAGTCAGGAGAATGGTGTGAACCCAGGAGGCGGAGCTTGCAGTGAGCCGAGATCGCACCACTGCACTCCAGCCTGGGCAACACAGCGAGACTCCATCTCAGGAAAAAGAAAAAAAGAATGGACAAACAATACAAATGCCTTTAATTCCGTTCAGACTTAAGACTTCATAGTTCTCAGAGACACCAAAGAAATTCTTTCCAAAAGTTTTTTTTGCAGAGGTATATTTAAAGGCATAATTAGATTTTTAAGAGCTTCCCAGATTGTAACAAATATAAGTAACTTCAACTAGCAAATAAATTCATAAATATAGCTAGCTGCTCAGTATTGCTGATTTGATATCATTTGATATTTTTGAAATGTACTAACATTTAATGAGGATATAACTGAGTGAATCCTGCAACAGAAATATTAACATATGTGCTAAAATGAGCTATAATGGATATATATATTTCCAATGTCATTTAGAGCAAATACTTATATTAATCAGGCTGAATTATATGATTCCTACATTGAATCTTTGAACAATTGAGTTACAGGGGCAAATAATAGATAAATAAAGAAATGACATAATTAGATCATAAATTGATTTAGTAGTCTTATATAATTTTTAAGTAGAGCCTGAAGGAAGAGTACTGATCATGAAATAGTATCCTAAGAGAATGCAGCTATTACTTAATAATACAAGGAAATCAGAAAATTTGTCAAGGATCATGCAGCATAGTGAGTAGTAATGATTTACATATATCCGAATAGATGATTTACATATATCAGAATAGATTATTTACATATATCAGAACTGATGATTTACATATATCAGAATAGATGATTCACATATATCAGAATTGATGACTTACATATATCAGAATATTCATTACTTTAGGAGGGAAAGGTAAATTATTAAGAAATATTTGTACAGTGTACACTATTAGAGAATAAAGTTATAATCAAATAATTACGAATACTTTTAAATCTTATACATCTCATGATATAGATACGGAAAGTCCTAAATTAATGGATTTATGAGGATGTCTTAGTCACTGAGGTCTATTATTAGCTAATTCTCACATTGCTATAAGGAACTAACAGAGCCAGGGTAATTTATAAATGAAAGACGTTTAATTGACTCACAGTTCCACATGTCTGGGGAGGCCTCAGGAATCTTACAATCATGGAGGAAGTCACCTCTTCACGGGGCAGCAGGACAGAGAATGAGTGCCAGGAGGGGAAATGCCATATGCTTATGAAACCATGTGAGCTCATCAGAACTCACTCACTGTCATGAGAACAGCATGAGGGAAAACACCCACACTATTCAGTTACCTCCCACTAGGTCCCTCCCATGGCATGTAGAGATTATAGGAATTAAAATTCAAGATGAGATTTAGGTGGGCAGACAAACCATATCATTCTGCCCCTGTCTTCTCCAAAATCTGATGTCCTCACGTTTCAAAACAAACCATGCCTTCCCAACACTCCCCCAAAGTCCTAACTCCTTCCAGAATTAACCTAAAAGTCCAAGTCCAAAGTCTTACCAGAGACAAAGCAGTTCCCTTCCACCTAGGAGCTTGTAACATCAAATCAAGTTAGTTGCTCCCATGATACAAAGTGGTTATAAGCATTGGGTAAATGCACCCATTCCAAAAGGGAGAAATTGGCCAAAACAAAAGGGATACAGGCCCACGCAAGTCCAAAATCCAGTGAGGTAATAATTAAATCTTAAAGCTCCAGAATAATCTCCTTCAATTCCATGTCTCACATCTAGGACACACTGATGCAAGAAGTGGGCTCCCACAGCCTTGGAAACTCTGCCCGTGAGGCTTTTCAGAGTACAACCCCTCTCCCAACTGCTTTTGTGGGCTGGCTTTCAGTATCTGCAGCTTTTCCTGGGGCACAGTGCAAGCTATCAGTGGATCTACGATTCTGGGGTCTGGAGGATTGTAGACCTCTTCTCACAGCTCCACTAGGCAGTGCGCCAGTAGGGACTCTCTGTTGGGGCTCCAACCCCACATTTCCCTTCTGCACTTCCCTAGCAGAGGTTCTCCATGAGGGCTCCACCCGTGCAGCAGACTTCTGCCTAGACGTTCTGGTGTTTCCACACATCTTCTGAAATCTAGGCAGAGGTTCCCAAACCTCAGTTTTTAACTTATGTGTACCCATGGGCCCAACATCACATGTAAGTGGCCAAGGCTTGGGGCTTGTGCCCTCTGAAGCAATGGCCTGAGCTTTATATTGGCCCATTTTAGCTACAGCTGGGATGCAGAGCACCAAGCCCTGAGACTGCACACAGCAGCAAGGTCCTGGACCCGGCCCTGGACACCATTTTTTCCTTCTAGACTTCCAGGCCTGTGATGGGAGGGGCTGCTGTGAAGACCTCTGACATTTTCCCTGGAGACATTTTCCCTACTCTCTTGGTGATTAGCATTTAGCTCCTCATTACTTATGCAAATTTCTGCAGCTGGCTTTAATTTCTCCCCAGAAAATGTTTTTCTTGTCTATCACATTGTCAGGCTGGAAATTTTCCAAACTTTTATGCTTTGTCACCTCTTGAATGCTTAGAAATTCCTTCTGCCAGATACCTGAAATCATCTCTCTCTAGTTCAAGGTTCCATAGATCTCTAGGGCAGGGACAAAATGCTACCAGTCTTTTTACTAAAGCTTTCCATTTCCCAACAAGTTCCTCATTTCCATCTGATAGCACCTCAGCCTAGACTTCATTGTCCATATTGCTATCAACATTTTGGACAAAGCCATTCAACAAGTCTCTAGGAAGTTCCAAGCTATCTCATCTCTTCCTGTCTTCTGAACACCCCAAACTGTACCAACTTCTGCCTATTACTCAGTTCCAAAGCTGCTTCCACATTTTCAGGTATCCTTATAGCATTACCCGACTCCTGGTGCCAATTTACTATATTAGTCCATTTTTACATTGCTATAAGGAAATACCTGACACTGGATAATTTGTAAAGAAAAGATGTTTCATTAACTATACATGGCTGAGGAAGCCTCAGGAAACTTACAATCATGGTGGAAGCCACTTCTTCAAAGGGTGAACAGAGAAAATGAGTGCCAGAAGGGGAAAGGCCAAATGCTTATAAAACCGTCATATCTTGTGAGAACTCACTCACTATCATGAGAACAGCATGGTGGAAAACCACCATCCTGATTCAATTACCTCCCACTGGGTCTCTCCCATGACATGGGATTATGAGAATTAAAATTCATTTGGGTTGGGCCACAGCCAAAGCATATCAATTTTTGTATAAGTGTTGAAAAAGTCTGCAGAGTGATGACAAATTTTGAAATTATAAGAATGAAATAAGGCACCTTCAAAGGTGGAGTTTGAATGAATGAAGCAAAAAGCTCATCTCAGGAAAAAGCTGCTCTGATGAAACTCCAGATTAAATTTGGCATGAACCCCTAATGTTAATTGGATCATGCTTATGAACATGTAACCTGTACAGTTCCCACAGAGCCCTATACTTAGAAGGTTCCTGCATTGGTTTTGTGCTTGGCTGTCCTTTTCTTTATATTCTTAATATATTTTTTAAAAGTGCTCTAGATATTACCACAGCTGGCCCTGTGCTTTAAAAGGAATAGAATGAAAAAAGCAACCTGTAAATAAAGTAAATAGTATTGATAAACAAAGCAGCATACACACTCCTAATGTAACTTTGGTGGAGGGGTTGGGACTGGGAGTAGTTTGAGAAAAAGAGCAAGAACATATGAGAAAGAAAAGAGCTGGTAAATCAACAGGCCACTGGAAGCCTGTGTGTTTTTGGATATCATGACCACCAGTCATTTCTTCTCATTGTCATGAGGTGGTTCAATGTATTAAGTCAAGAGGTCAGAAGTCTGCATTGCCACACCTTCTCTGCCTACCACCACTGCTTAATGACAAGAAACTCTACAGGAAGTGAAAAGGTATAGTTAACAAGAAAGCTGGTACAGTTTCCACCTAAAATTGAAGAATTGAAAAAACTGAAAGGGGCTTAGATAGTTAAGGGACTAGTCCTAGAAATTAATTTACTGCTTTATTAGTCCATTTTCTTGCTTCTAATAAAGACATACCTGAGACTGGGAAGAAAAAGAGGTTTAGTGGACTTACAGGTCCACATGGCTGGGGAGGCCTGACACTCACGGCAGAAGGAAAGCAGGAGTAAGTCATATCTTACATGCATGGCAGCAGGCAAAAAGAGAGAGCTGGCTTGTGCAGGGGAACACTTCTTTTTAAAACCATCAGATCTCATAAGACTTATTCACTATTATGAGAACAGCACAAGAAAGATCCACCCCCATGATTCAAATACTTCCCACTGGGTCCCTCCCATGACACACAGGAATTATGAAAGTTCCAACTTCAGATGAGATTTGGGTGGGGACACAGCCAAACCATACCATTCCACCCCTGGACCCTCCCAAATCTCATGTCCTCACATTTCAAAACCCATCATGCCTTCCCAACAGCCTCCAAAGTCTTAAGTCATTTCAGCATTAACCCAAAAGTCCACAGCCCAAAGTTTCATGTGAGACAAGGCAGGTCACTTTTGCCTATGAGGTTGTAAAATCAAAATCAAGCTAGTTACTTCCTAGATAAAATGGGGTACAGGTATTGTGTAAATACAACATTGGCCATAACAAAGTGGCTAAAGGCCCCATGCAGGTCCAAAATCCAGCAGGGCAGTTAAAACTTAAAGTGCCAAAAGATCTCCTTTGACTTCATGTCTCACATCCATGTCATGCTGATAGAAGAGGTGGATTAGCATGGTCTTGGGCAGCTCTGCCCCTGTGGCTTTGCAGGGTTTAGCCCATCACCTGGCTGCATTCACAGGCTGCCATTGAGTGCCTGTGGCTTTTCCAGGTGCATGGTGCAAGCTTTCAGTGGATCTATGATTCTGAGTTCTGGAGGATGGTGGCCCTCTTCTCACAGCTCCACTAGGTGGTGTCCCAGGACTCACTGTGGGGTCTCCAACTCCACATTTCCATTCTGCACTTTCCTAGCAGAGGTTCTCCCTGAGGGCCCCACCCATGCAGCGAACTTCTGCCTGGGCATACAGATGTTTCCATACATCCTCTGAAATCTAGATGGAGGTTCCCCCACCTCAACTCTTGACTTTTGTGCACCTGCAGGCTCAACACCATGTGGGAGATGCCAAGGATTGGGGGCTCCACCCTCAGAAGCAATGGGCTGAGCTTGGCCTCTGTTAGTCTTGGCTGGTGTGACTGAGATACAGGGCACCAAGTCCCTAGACTGCACACAAGAGGGGGACCCTGAGCTCCACCCATGAAACCATTTATTTCTCCTAAACCTCTGGGCCTGTGATGGGAAGGGCTACCACAAAGACCTTTCATATGCCCTAGAGACATTTTCCCCATTGTCTTGGTGATTAACATTCAGCTCCCGGTTTCTTATGCAAATTTTGTAGCTGGCTTGAATTTCTCCTCAGAAAATGGGATTTTCTTTTCTATCTCATTGACAGGCTGCAAATTTTCCAAACTTTTATGTTCTGTGTCTCTTTTAAAACTGACTTCCTTTAACAGCACCTGTCACTTCTTGAATGCTTTGCTGCTTAGAAATTTCTTCCACCAGATACTCCAAATCATTTCTCTGAAGTTCAAAGTTCCACAAATCTCTAGGATGGGGCAAAATGTCACCAGTCTCTTTGCTAAAGCATAACAAGAGTAACCTTTTTCCAGACGAGTCTAGTTCCTCATCTCCATCTCAGAACTCCCCCACCTGGATATTATTGTCTGTATCATTATCAGCATTTTAGTCAAAGCCATTCAACAAGTCTCTAGGGAGTTCCAAACTTTCCCACATTGTCCTGACTTTTGAGCCCTTCCAACCTCTGCTTCTTACCCAATTCAAAAGTAGATTCCACATTTTGGGGTATCTTTTCAGCAACACTCCACTCTACTGGTACCAACTTACTATATTAGTTTGCTTTCATGCTGCTCATGAAGACATACTTGAGACTGGGAAGAAAAAAATTTTAATAGATTTACTGTTCCACATGCCTGGGGAGGCCTCACAATCATGGTGGAAGGTAAGGAGGAGAAGATCACTTCTTACATGGATGGCAACAGGCAAAGAGAGAGCTTGTGCAGGGAACATGTGTTTTATAACCATCAGATCTTGTGAGACTTATTCACGATCAAAAGAACAGTGTGGGAAAGACCTGACCCCATAATTCAATTACCTCTCACTGGATTCCTCCCATGACACATGTGAATTGTAGGAGTTACAATTCAAAATGAAATTTGGGTGGGGACACAGCCAAACCATATCAACTGTCATCTTGTATCTTTTCCTTATTATAATTATTGTACTAGTCAAGGTTCTTTAGAGAAATTGACCAATAATAAATAGATACATACATACACACATAGATGAAGAGATTTATTATGGGACTTGGCTCACAAGGCTAGGGAGACCCACCAGTCCCACCATCTGATGTCTGAAAGGTAAGAACCAGGAAAGCAGGTACTACATATAATTCAGGCTCAGTTTCAAGGTGAAAGAACCAGGAGTGCCAATGTTTAAAGTCATCATGGATGAATTTCCAGTTAGAGCAAATTCACACATAGTCTACCTTTTTGTTCTATTTAGGACCTCAGTGGATTAGAAGATGCCTGTTCATATTTATGAGGGCAGATCTTCTTCACTCAGTTTACTGATTCAAGTACTAATCTCTTATGGAAAGACTCCCACAGACACACTCATAAATAATGTCTTACCAGCTCCCTGGGTATTCCTTAGGTGAATAAAGTTAACACAAAAAATTAAATATTTCATGAAAAAGACAAGGACTAGACAAAGAACAAAAAGATTAATGTATATTTTATTTTTAGTTTTTTTTTTTGTTTTTGTTTGTTTGTTTGTTTTGAGATGGAGTTTTGCTCTTGTTGCCCAGGCTAGAGTGCAATGTCATGATCTCCGGCTAACTACAACCTCCGCCTCCTGGGTTCAAGTGATTCTCCTGCCTCAGCCTCCCGAGCAGCTGAGATTACAGGCCACCACACCCAGCTAATTTTGTATTTTTAGTAGAGACAGGGTTTCTCCACGTTGGTCAGGGTGATCTCGAACTCCCAACCTCAGGTGATCCGCCCGCCTTGGCCTCCCAAAGTGCTGGGATTACAAGCGTGAGCCACCGCACCTGGCTATTTTTAGTTTAAAGCATAAATACAACTCTTACCTTACCTTCCAATGGTGGTAATTCTAGCTGAGTGTTTTTTTTTAAGCTCACAATTAAATTACTTATTTCCATTTTAGCAATGGACTACAAAAGGTTAGTCTATCTTTCAGTAATTTATTAGAAAAAAAATCACCATTTTGTTATTGAACCCTTGGCAACATTAAATTGAGCATTAATGCACTCCATCTCAATCTATGCTGGAGCAAAAAATAAGCCACTTTTAGAGGCCAACTCTATAAATGCGTTTCACAAAAGCCTAGTCATCCCTAAGTTTCCCCTTTATTGTTCCAGAGCCAGTCCCCAACAAATATGTGGACAAAACTCAAAGACAGGTGACCCAAAACAAATTATATCCCCTATGAAGTCTAATCTCTATAATTCTGTTAGCCCTTAAGCGGAATTTTCAGGAAATCATGTGATTGAGAGATAAACCAAAGTATTAAAAACATACCTTATAAGCTTAATTTTTAAAAGGATTTTAATTATAGTTTTTAGAAAAGTTAAAGTTTAGTAATTCTGTAATAAATACAGTTGAGATATACTTTATGCCTTGAGAATGTTAAGTATGTTTCTAGAAACATAATTGATGAGCTTATGTAACTTTTAAAAGGATTTTAACAGTGGTTTTAAGAAAAGTTACAGTTTAGAAATTCTGTAATGAATACAATTGAGATATTTTTTATACCTTGAGAAATCAATTATTAATTTGAAGAAAAAAGAGACACATGCCAATTAAAAGGAAATTCCTAGCTGTGATCAGTAACAGTGTGGCAGAAACATCGCCAAAAATAGGCCTGCAATTGCTGACATGCAAAACCGCCACCAATCACAGAATGTGTGTTACGCATCCTTATCACATACTTCTATAACTTCTCATCAGTTCGTCTGTTTTTCTGTCCGCAGCCCCTCTGATATCTCTGTGAATTTTGTAGGCCAGCTTCAAATTTTATTTTGTATTGATGTCATTCTTATATTAACATGGTTCCAGCAAAACTGAAGTGAGAACGGACAAACCTGAGAGACAAATCTTTCTTTGGTAATCTCCATACTTCTTTAACGTGTTCTTTTAAAACCTGCAACTCCTAAGAAGTTATTAACTTCTATTTTTTCTTGTTGTAAATTATAAAGTAGCTTAATATCCACCAGGCATTATTGGAAAACAGTCATTTTTGAGCTGTGTTTGAGAAGCAAGAACACTGTTGGGTTAATCAATTTTAAATGCTCCTAAAACATAGAGCCCCTTTAAGAATATTTGGCCATGCGCAATGGCTCTTGCCTGTAATCCCAGCACTTTGGGAGGCTGAGGCAGGTGGATCATGAGGTCAAGAGTTCGAGACCAGCCTGGCCAACGTGGTGAAACCTCATCTCTAGTAAATGTACAAAAATTAGCCAGGCATGGTGGCGTGCTCCTGTAGTCCCAGCTACTCGGGAGGCTGAGGCAGGAGAATTGCTTGAACCTGACGGGTGAAGGTTGCAGTGAGCCAGATCGCACCATTGCACTCCAGCCTGGTCAACAGAGCAAGACTCCATCTCAAAAACAAACAAAACAACAACAACAACAAAACGAATATTTAATAATGCAATACTTCATGGAAAAATAGAGTAGCGAAAACACATTTTTAAAATTAACATATATATTAACGTGAAGTATCTTTATAAAACAAATCCAAGAAAAATCAGTCTTACACATTTGATTTATAAAAAATCCAATATAAGATTTTAAATTTATATTAATAGTAATGTTTATAACATTTCAGTTAAAATAGAACTGACATAATAAATTATATATCATCAGATTTTAATATATAAACATCATACAAAATATATTCTCCAACCACCAGAGGATGAAGTTAGAAATCAGTAACGGAGAACTAGAAAACTTCAATTTCTGAGAATTAAAAACACTCTCTAAACAACTAATGGATCATTACAGAAATCATAAAAAGAAATTAGAAAATACTTAGAGATGAATAAAAACAAAAACAAAACAAAAATTATGGGACATAGTAAAATAAGTGCTAAGGAGAAAAGTTATAGTTAAAAAGCTTCCATTTAAACAGAATGCAGATCTTAAATCAAGAACCCATTTGTACAACTAGAAAAAGAAGAACAAAGAAAACCCAAAGGCAGCAGATGCAGAGAATTTAAAATGTAGAGAAAAATCAATGAAACCAAAAGTTGATTCTTCAAAAAAAATCAATGTGAAAAACCTTTAGCTAGATTGACTTAAAATAAAGAAGACTCAAATCACCAAAATCACAAATGAAAGTGAGAACATTATTACTTACTCTGCATGAATAAAAAGTATTATAAGGGTACTATGAAAAATTATATGTCAACAATTGCATGTACCAGATGAAACCGACAAATTCCTAAAAATATGCAACATACCAAGACTAAATCATGAAAAATAGAAAATCTGAATAGATCTATAATTAGTTAGGATTATGGATCTGTAATAAAAAATCTAGCAACAAGGAAAATTCCTGGACCTGGCAGCTTCGCTGCTGAATTATACTAAACATTTAAAGAGGAACTATAATAATGCCAGTCCTTCATAAACGTTTCCAAATACGTAAAGAGGAGGAATACTTCATGTGAGGCCAGCATTACCATACTACCAAAACCAGACAAAGAAGTTGCGAAAAAACAAAAAACAAGAAAACACAACAGACTAATATCTATTATGAACATCAACGCAAAAATCCTCCACAAAATACTAGCAAACCAAATTCAGCAGCATATTAGAATGACCAAGTGGGATTTATTCCTGGAATCTAAGCATGGTTCAACACACGAAAATTGATCAATGTAATACCCCATATTAACAGAAGGGAAAAAATAAGCATAATTGTCTCAATTATGCATTTGGTAAAATTCAACATCTTTCATATCAAAAACACTCAACGAACTAGGAACTGAAGAAAACTACCTTAACATAATAAAATCCATATATAAATATTCAATAGCCAACATCACACTCACTGTTAAAAGACTGAAAGTTTTACCTCTAAGATCAGAGACAAGACAATGACGCATACATTGCCACTTGTATTCAACGAAATACTGAAAGTCCTAACCAGTGAAATCGGGCAAGGAAAAGACATAAAAGGCACCCAAATTGGAAAGGAAGAAGTACGATTATCTGTGTTTGTACACAGCATAATACTTTAGGTATAAAACTCTAAAGATCACACACACACTCACATGCACACACACATAGTTAAAACTAAGAAACAAATTTAGGAAAGCAGTAGGATACAAAAGCAACACAAAACATTAGTTTCATTTTTACTTACTAACAATGAACAATCAGAAAAGAAAGTTTAAAAAATAATTCCATTGATTATAGCATCAAAAAGAATGAAATACTTATCAACTTAGCCAGGGATATGAAAGACTTGTAAAATGAAAACTATGGAAGACTTAAATAAACAGAAAGATATTCCATGTCCATGTGTTGGAAGACTTAATATTTTTAAGATGTTAACACTAACCAAAGCAATCTTAACATTAAATGCTATGCCTTTCAAAACTTCAGCAATTTTTATAGAAAGAAATAATCTATTCTAAAATGTATATGGAAAAACCAAGGGACACCAAATAGCCAAAACAATCTTGAAAAAGAACAAAGCTGGAGAACTCACACTTTCTGGTTTCAAAATTACAAAGCTTCAGTAATCAAAACAGGGTGCCACAGGCATAAAGACAGACTTACAGGCCAATGAAGTAAAATCGAGATCCCAGAAATAAATCTTCACATATATGGTGAAATGATTTTTGACCATGGGTCCAAAATCATTCAATGAGAGAAAGAGCAATCTTAAAAAAAAAAAAATAAAATGGTGGGATGGTGGTGGAACAACTGAAAAATCACATATAAAATAATGAAGTTGGACCCTTGTATAACACTATGTGGAAAAATTGACTCAAAATTAATCAAAGACCTAAATGTAATACAAAAAATACTATAAAACTCTGAGAAGAAATAATAGAACAAAAGCTTCACAACATCGGAGTTGGCAATAATTTCTGCAATGTGACATCAAAGGCACAGGCAAGAAAAGAAAAAAATTTAAAAATTGTAGTTGATAAACTTTTTTAAAAAACTGTATTCAAAAAATACTATCATCAGAATAAAACGGCAACCCAGAGAATGAAAAAAACAATTTGCAAATGATATTTGACAAGGGACTGAGATCCAGAGTAGATGGGGAATTTTAAAAACTCATCAACAAAATAAAACAAATAGCCTGATTCAAAAATGGGCAAAGAACTTTTCTCCAAAGAATAGAAATGGTCAATAAGTACATAAAAGGAGCCTCAACATAATTAATCATTAATCAACATAATTAATCAATTAGCAAATCAAAGCTACAATAACATAACACCTCATACCCATTATGATAGTTACTATTAAAAAAACAGAAAATAAATCTGTTGGCAAGAATGTGGGAAAATGTAACACTTGTGCACTGTTGGTGAGGATGTAAAATGATACAGCCACTGTAGAAAGCAGTATGTCAGTTCTTGTAAAGATTAAAAATATAAGTACATATAACCCAGCAACCCCAATCCAGGTATATACCCAAGAAAATTTAAAGCAAGGTCTTGAAGAGATATTTGTACACACATGTTCACAGCAATATTATTCAAAATAGCTAAAACGGAAGCAATCCAAGTGTCTGTCAGTGGATTAATGGATAAGCAAAATGTAGTGTACACAAACAAAAGAATATTATTCAGCCTTAAAAATGAATACAAGTCTGAGATATTCTACAATAGGATGAAATGGAGGTCACTATGCTAAATTAAATAAGCCAATAACAAAAGACAAATGCTGTATGATTTCATTTGTATGAGGTTCTTAGAATAGTCAAAATCACAGACAAAAACAATGGTAGTTTCCAGAGATATATATTGACTAATGGGTCGAAAGCTTCGGTTTCACAAGACTAAAGAGCTCTGGAGATGGACGGTTATGATTATTGCACAATATAAATGTACTTAGTATCACTGACCTATATATAGCCATACACCACATAATGATGCTTCTGTCAACAACAGACCACTTACAGGTCATTGTTGCCATAAGTTTGTTATGCAGCTGAAAAATTCCTATTGCCTAGTGAAACTGAAGCTATCATGTCACAGTACAATGCATCAATGCATTGCCTTTTCTATGTTTAGATACACAAATACTTAACATTGTCTTACAATTATCTGTAATATTCAGTACAGTAACATGCTTTACAGGTTTGTAACCTATGGACAGAATGTATCACTGTCTTTTAAGTGATGCATGGTCTACTTTAAAATAATTAAGATAATAAATTTCACATTAAGTGTATTTTATTTTGCAAAGTTACCATCTCTGTCTTCACTTACGGATATTGGCCAAAGTCTGAAGCAGGTGAGAGCCGTGATAATAAAATGAGTAGGAAAGTTTGTTAGGTGGGGCAGTGAGAGTTTGACAGAATTTACTGTCAAGATCCGATGCATAAGAACAGTCATTCATTATTACATGAAGAATAACAATTTTTAGAAGAGTATATGCAACATTATTCTATTTAGATAAATCTAAATAAAAATGACATATGTGTGTATATTTTATATGATTAGAATAAAGATCTCCAAGGAAACATGCAGATACTAATAGGGATTAGAAAGCTTTGGTAGAATTGATGTCCATTTAAATAAAAGAGTATTACCCTTATGTTCCAAGTGTATATCATGCTTGTAAAATAAACCAATACATTATACAAAATATGCTACTATTAAATTGAAACCAAATTCTTCTAATTATCTAAGAAAGGCAGAATTATGTAATGATCAGAAATAGATCCCTAAGCCAGATTTTCCGGGTTGGATTTTCAGGTCTTCTATCACTCACCAGTTGTGTGATTAACCACTAGTGTTAACTTCTCCATTCCTCATAAATTTCTGTCAAGAATTAAGTATGCGAATACATGTACTCATAGATATATGCATGTACACAGCATGCAGAAAAATACTGGTTTTTGTATTGTTATTATCCTATTCGGCTATTTGTGTTCATTCCAGTTAATGATCATAGTATAAAAATTTAAATTTATGCTACAAATTTATTTTAAATATTTACGCTTATATCATAGTACTGAGTATTCGAATGCTCTCAGTTCTTTTTATCAGATGCTAATCACTGGCTTATCCAGAGATCCGAATCTGTGTTACAGTCATTTTCCAAGCTTGCCTCTGAAAACTCAAACAAAGAATAAATATCACTCTGTGTTTTTTACAGTTAAAAAACAAGGGAAATAAACTACCATCATGGGCACTTTACTCTAACCATACTGGTTATTTCAAAAACTAAAGTAAAAGGCAAATCAACTTAGTGATTAGTTTAATAACTCCTTTAAAGCAGTGAGTTTTTAATTAACACAAATGTGGCTGCTCAACAATGTACTCTATTATTCTTCTAACTGTACATCTCTGAATAACACATTGACCTGTTCAGTGATATTAAGGTTTGACAGTGGCCTTTATGGGAACGTGGGCGTGTTCCAGCTTCCACTTGCAGTGGTGTGTTGTAACGATGTTTCAGTCACTTCCAGATGGGAATATTTAGGTATCCCCCTACTGGAAAGGTTTGAAGACTGCTATTATTTCTCAAGGAGCACATAGATAAACCGAATTAGTGAGCAAAGGATCAGGCAGAGTGATTGTGTCTAACCAGCTTGGCCATGCCAAAAATAAGACAAACGAAACTAATTATGAATCAGTAATTAAATGTCTGTGTTTTCCAGACTTTTGACAAGTGAGTTTTAATAGTTTTCAGATAACGTCATGCCAACTCTATGAATGTGCATAAAGGAATGAAATAAGCTGTTTAAATGCAGACTTCAAAATGTCTACCCTGTGATGACTGCAGTTGACATCAGAAACTTAGTTAGGAAAACCAGGATGTGGGTTAGTGAGACTGGCCAGGATCTCAGTGGAACAAGGAAACAGTCAATATTCAATTATTATACACAGTTTATTATTTATCCTGAAGCTGGCAATGTAAGGGGCACAATTCAGCTTTTTAGAACATAATGTGAAATGTTAAATACCATCAAATCAATTCTAATTTCAACAGGACTTCTGACTGTACAGTTAGTCTGTTACTATCTTTACCTTAAAGAGAAACATACACCACACAAGTTTATCATAACTTCACTTTAAAACTAAAGAATATTTTAAATCTATTTTGGGAGCGGTTTTACACATTTCATTGTGCCAGTCTATAATGTATACTTCCCTTTCAGAAAACGTGCTTTCAGTACACTGCCAACTAGTAAAAATTACCATCTGGTTATGTTAAAAGCAGTTCTTCCTTCTTTTTCATTTCAGCTTACCCTCAATCCACTCAGAATCAGATTCTTCACATACTTCGAAAGCTTTTGACTCAAGGTCAGAATGAAGTAAAATATTGCACTTTTCTTCTAAGGAAAAAGATCTGAGTCAAATATACTCTATCCTACTGTACACTTAAGCTTTCTTGTTAAATTAAAATTGGGATGTAAAACGTCTAGGGCAACCTCTTCCTGATTACTGATGACAAATGATTTTGTTGGACTCAACTGCATTTCTACTGCATTAGAAATGCACAGCATAGAACCTTCCTCACATCGTGGGTGCTAGTAGAATGTCCAATTTAAAATTGGAAAACATTTCCATCAAATTGCAGCTTAAATTAAGCTAATTTTATCATTTCCAGAGGAACCATTAAATACCACTTATGAAGGTCACAAGACCTGCTTTCTTTCCTAATCTTAAATGCTGAGGACTTGCATAGGTACATTAAAACGCTCTTAAGCTGATTGGATTTGCTGGCAAGGTTGAAGGGTGACTAGCAGACAACTGCCACAGTCAAGTGTCAAAAGTGTTACCAAACTTTTGCATTCATCCTAGGAAGAAGACAACAGCAGTGATTTATTAGGTAAAACATAGATGTGATTGAAATCAGAAATGGAAGACAGAATCCTGGGACTTATTTTCTTCTACTGAAAAATCGGGGCTTTAAAAATTTAAATATATTATTAAAAGAACACATTAAGCATAGCAAACAAGCCTATGGAAAGATGTTCAACATCACTGATCACCAGAGAAATGCAAACCAAAGCTACAATAGATATTATCTTACCCCAGTTAAAATGGCTTTTATCCAAAAGACAGGCAGTAACAAATGCTGAGAAGGGTGTGGAAAAAAGGAAACATTTGTACACTGTTGACGGGAATGTAAATTTGTACAACCACCCACGACGGAGAACAGTTTGGCAGTTCCTCAAAAAACTAAAAATTGAGCTACCACATGATCCAGCAATCCCACTGGTGAGTGTATACCAAAGAGAAAAAAATGAGTAAATCAAAGAGATATCTGCACTCCTTTGTTTATTGCAGCACTGTTTACAATAGCTAAGATTTGGAAGAAAGCTAAGTGTCCATCAACAGAAGAATGGATGAAGAAAATGTGGTTCATATACACAATGGAGTACTATGCAGCCATAAAAAAGAATGAGAGTCAGTTATTTGCAACAATATGGATGGAAATGGAGATCATTAGGTTACTGGAAACAAGCCAGGCACTGAAGGACAAACATTGCATGTTCTCAATTATTTGTGGGATCTAAAAATCAAAACAGTTGAATTCATGGACATAGAAAGTAGAAGGGTGGTTACCAGAGGCTGGGAAGGGTAGTGGGTTTTTGGGAGGGGGCGGAGGGTGGAGATTGTTAATAGGTACAAAAAATAGAATGAATGAGACCTACTACTTGATAGCACAATAGGGTGACTATAGTCAATAATAACTTAATTGTATATTTCAAATTCACCTAAAGAGTGTAACTGGATTGTTTGTAACTCAAAGGATAAATGCTTAGGGAATGGATACCCCATTCTCCATGATGTACATATTTCACGTTGCATGCTTGTATCAAAATATCTCAGGTACCCCATAAATATACACACCTACTATGTACCCACAAAAAATTTAAAAATAATAAAAATAAAAAAAATTTAAATATATATTACAGTCTTACAGTACTTGTGTAATATCAATACAAATATTAATATTTAATAATTAATTAAAATATTTATATAAACTGCAACCCACATCTCTCACACATAGTAGGCATTCAACATAGAGTCACATCAGTTAATTTTTGTGAATAATAATAATCAAAACCTAACATTTAATACATACTATATAATTAACACTGTCTTTCAAGATATACGAACATCCTACTTTATTCCTCACAACAAGCCTATGATGTAGATATAGAATATAGGACATAGATAATTCCTTTGTACAAATGGAAAACTTGGGAAACTGAATAGTTAAATAATTATTTCCAGCAATTAAATGGCAGAACAAGGAATAAAATATAAGGTTGTGTAATGATTTTGCCCAATTTCTTCACACTGTGAATGCTAAAGCTCTAAAATATTGCTGAAAAAACACACGGGCCCTTGTCTTCATTGATCTTGCATAATACAGAAAATGATGTTACATTATGACAAATATAATCTGTTTATTCATTTCTGATATTAAAATAGAAATGCTTGGCTAACATTTGAGCTAGTTGTAATGTTATCATATAAAAAGTATTAACCATCTTGTTTCTGTTGCACAAAATAATATTTGAATACTTCACATGGTAAAAATAGTTGCAAAAATATTTTCTACATAGAAGTGTGAATATTAATTTATTTTAACATCAATGTGTATCTTATAATACATGGTTATTATTCCCTATCTTATTAATAATGTTTGTTCCTGCACTTAACAGTGTATTCTTCAGAAAATAGTGAGAGAAGTGGTGGGGAGAAGTTACTGGCCGAGAATCAAGGAACGCCAACATAAACATCTACATGGCACTCGGACTTTTTGTCAGAGATACATGTGTCCAGTCAGATCCTCTTCGGATTTAAGTGAATAGCAATGCTTTGAGTCTTCTAAATTATCACTGTTTAGATGCCTTATGTAATTTATACCAACAATTAGGTGCAGCCCAGCTTTGTATAGTTTGACTACAGAAACTTGACATATTTCACGCGAAAATAAACTACTGCCTCTTCCACAGTCATGGATGCTGATGCATGAAAAGATTTGAGGTAACTTACTCACTTCTGTTTGCTTCACAACAGTTTTTTATAATTTCAAGAGTAAGTGTGACAATGAATACTAAGCAGAAAAAAAAGCCATATACATTTGGCTCAGACTGAAAGTCAAATTCAAACATCATCAGAAATGCTTCTATAGAAGATGAATGGAATAAGTAATTGTTGGATCAGGAACCCCTAAAGACACTGAACTGTTTTCCGTTTTCAAGCACTGACATCGTTCTGAAAGCAGAAGGCAGAGAGGGAGGCTCATGTTCCACATACTCATAAAGTTTATACATTTTAGGAGTTCAGAGAATTCATTTAATAAGAGAAATGGAAGCACTTTCTTTATGAAATCTGAAGTCCATGATGGCAAAATACTTTGCCCTGTATCACTTGGAAATGTGGAACGTGAGGACTTCAACTGGTATTACTACTCATCCAGCTAATAGTAACACGAAACACCTACTACAAATGGAAGACAAGTTTATGTAACTTGAAAAACGTCACTGATTTTTAATTTCGTATTTTATGCATATAATTTAGCATTTTCATCCTTATCCAAGGCTCCCATGGGTATTTTTTAGGAAATGGAATTTCTTGAAAAAACAGTGTGAGAAAATAAACTAAGCAACTTACATAAAATTAAATGGCATACTTCCTAAATACTGGATTAAAGGATATCAACATTATCTCTACAAAATTTATACTTTGGAAGAAATTAAGAATTTAACTAAAACAATATGTAGCTTTCAGGCTTAGAAGAAATAAAGGTTGTGTTTTACTGGTCATTATCTGAATTTCACAATGCTGAGGCTCTTAAGAAGTTTATATAGACATTGAAGGGACACAAGAAACACACAAAGCACCCAACTTATTTTGGACACCAGTAGACAAGTCATTTTAATGCATGTTATGTCCTAAATCTCCATTAACAACTCTAAAAATTATGTGCCAGAAGAGAATTTCCATGTGCTCCCGATAGGTTAGAGTGTGAAAAAAACCTGTCCTCGGAAGCACTTTTCCAACATAAACACTTACTAGATAAACTTATCCATTCTTGTGGGTTTCAACACTATCCACTGGGGCTGATCCTATTCTCTCCTGCCTATTCAAGACATTGTACAGCACTTCCCCTGCCTGTCTTGGATAAGATAATTAGTATACAATTAAATAAGCAAGTCTATTATTATCTCTCTCTGTATATGTGTGTATATTCCCTTCCTTTAAAAATGTAAGGTTCACTCATCCCTTTATCCTTCAACAGTTACTGTCCCACATATCTTTATCATGCCAACCTAGTATGATAGAGCATGTTAGTTATCACTGCCATAACTTTTTATAACATACCACCTCCAAATTTAATGGCTTAAAACAATCACTTATTATTTTTCAAATGTCTATAGATTAGTTAAGTGGTTCTGCCTATCTGAGCTGGGAGCAGTGGATCTTACACATGCATCGGTTTTCAGCTGGTGGGTCAAGTAGACATTGGTTGACATAGTTTGCCCTCAGCTGAAAGTATTCACCTGTGTTCTAATCTCTCATTCTTTAGCACACTAACCCAGGTATGATCTCACGGTGGAGGGAGAGGAGCCAGTGAGGAAGCAAAAATGCACAAGCACTTACTCCCGCTCCATCCTACATGTGCTCTGCTCCATTCCAGTGATACTCAATAACAAGATGTGAGCTTGCCAAGAAAATGGCATAGTTTTGTAGCAACACCTCACTTTAAAGAGATTACTGGTATAAATCACTGTGTCTATTTATTCTGTAAAGTCATTCACTTGGTTGGTAAAATTTTCATGAAACTTGCATGTGTCTTCACCACAACAGTGCAGTTTTACTACTGTTGAGAGTTCAGATCAATTATTAACTCTTCAGGACGGATATCAGTTAATAAGCTGAATACCAAATACTGCATATTAAAAATATATAACTACAGTAATTTTAAAATTTTCAGACAGCTTTTTACTTTTTTGTTTCAGTTCCTTTAATCAATTTTTTAAATATTTTGCTTTATTTTAAAATTGTGAAGCATTTAGAAAATATTTTGTTTTTGTAAAACATAGGTAAAATTTTGTTGAACACCATCAATTGCATATTAAATTAAAAATGAAAGATCTTGAAGTTTGAAATACTAGCTGACATAAAATATTAGTAAAATAATAACTAAACCCTATTGAATAATTTTGGCATTGTGAGTACTTTTTAAAAATTATTGACTGCTCTACAAAGCCCTGTAAAAGGAGAGCCCATTATTATATTCACTAGACTTATGAAAAAACAGAAAAACAAAGAAGTGAAATGTTTAACAAAAGCCAACCAGTTTTTAAGCGGAGGCACCATGATTCTAATTCAAGTTACTCTGAACTATAATTCTCGACACCATATTTATGACGGTAAAATTTAATATC
Organism: Symphalangus syndactylus; assembly: GCF_028878055.3. Lineage (NCBI taxonomy): Eukaryota > Metazoa > Chordata > Mammalia > Primates > Hylobatidae > Symphalangus > Symphalangus syndactylus. The sequence goes on along the minus strand of NC_072445.2, from coordinate 2,527,602 downwards.
TACAGAAAACTACTATTGCTGATTTTTTCAGATATAGCTTTACAAACTGTTTTGATGTGTAATATATCATTATTTTGAAAAATTGTGACATATTTGAACTAACGTTGTATTACTTCTTGCTAATTTAACTTCCTCTACATTATAACATCTTTCCATAGAGATGGTTTCAGGATAGTGTCTCTAAATTGACAAGTTCAATGAGAAAATGTTAAAGCTATAATAATTTACTCATTGTTTTCAAAATTGTTCATGTGGTATACAAGAATGTCTCATTGTAACCCAAAATACCACAAGTTGTAAATAGTGAAAATAATCAATAGCAGAAAATAATGTACAGTGCAATTTATCTTTGTCACTCTACCTTTTCTGGATCTTTGAGTACAAAGTATATGCTGATGTGTATGTATCAATATGGCAGTTCACGCTTTTCAAATTTCCTTATCATGAACATTGATCCATCCTAGTTAAATTGCAACTAGCATACCCCTACTCATTTATTTAGCTAAATTCATATCCTTATATTTTAAGTAAACTCAAATAGTGGCTCTAACTATTATAAAATATGGCATGTAGAAAGAGTTGCTTGTGGCAGAAAAACCTTTTTAAGCATTTTCAAAAAGGAAGAGTTTTCAACTTTATGGATTCAAAACTAAAATTATTCTCCATTGAATCAACTGAAAACCAAATATGGAGACGCAACTTTTTTATGTCTACAATTAGCTATTTGACTTTAAGTTAGATATTTCCGACAAGTAGTAGTAGGTTGAGATAATCCATTCTACCAAGCACAGACCATGAATTTTTTTTCAACTTTACTTTTCAGCTATGTGTTTGGTGTATGTTTGGACCTTTCTTGTGATCTGTGCTCTAGTCGCATCAGAACCTATCAAGTGTCTTACGTTGCCAGGCACATTTGTGAGACAGAGAAAGGCCAGGCGAGAATTCCTTTCGTTAAGTGTTTGATCTGTTAATTAGCATGTTTTCCTGAAATGGTTGCTTTTAGTCATATTGTAGAACTCTATGCACAAAAGTATTATTTTGCAATTCTTTGATACTATATGAAAGAGTGATCCAACACAACACATTATAAAGAACGGAGGGATAATTGAGAATACCTAAGCTACATAATGGGAAGCAAACACTAAGCCATTTCCTTGATAGGTAACGTAACTTTAGAGGCAACCAGCTAAAAATAAAACACACCATATAGATAATGAGTCTTTAATTATTCCATTCTATGGTATTGAGTAACCCTTTCCACAGACGTGTGGCAAAGAAACATGGTTTGTGCCATACATAAGTGGATTTCCCTCCCTTTTATTTCCTCCGAGTCTTCTTTTTGTTTCTAATTCCTCTTCCGTATATTACATCCTCCTTGTCTTACAATGCTCTGTGTCACAATGGAACTTCCTTAGATTTGGGTTTTTAATATGAATTATTGAAAATGACTATTCTTTCTTTGTGACAATGAAAAATTGATTTTTAAACTTTTATTAACATGTAATACATTTGGAGAATGTATTATACGTTAATACCCATGTAGCCAATAGTCAAATCAGATAAGAAATATTGCTAATGTCTCTGAAGTTCGTCTCTTCCACTCCAAGAGTCACAAAAAATTTCCCTCCTTTCTACTTTGTATAAGTGGAATTAAACAGTATGTATCTTCTGTGTCTAGATTTCTTCACTCAACACTGTATTTTGGAGAGTCATTTAACTACAGCCCACGGTTGTACTTCAATCTTATTGCTTAATAGTATTACACTGCATGAATGTGCAATAATTAATTTATCTCTTCTACATTTTCTGGGCATTTGAGTGATCTCCAGTGTGTGGCTATTTTGAATACTGCTAACACAAACATTTCAGTACGGTTTTTTAAACACATGTACACATTTTTATTGAGTTTCTGGGTCATGGTATATGCATAGTCACATGTAAATTTTTGGCAGAGTTTCTTTTCTTTTTTTTTTTTTTTTCTGAGACGGAGTCTCGCTCTGTCGCCCAGGCTGGAGTGCAGTGGCGCGATCTCGGCTCACTGCAAGCTCCGCCTTCCGGGTTCACGCCATTCTCCTGCCTCAGCCTCTCCGAGTAGCTGGGACTACAGGCGCCGCCACCACGCCCGGCTAATTTTTTGTATTTTTAGTAGAGACGGGGTTTCACCATGGTCTGGATATCCTGACCTCGTGATCCGCCCTCCTCGGCCTCCCAAAGTGCTGGGATTACAAGCGTGAGCCACCGCACCCAGCGGCAGAGTTTCTTTTTAATTAAGTTTTATAACTTGTGCTTCTGCTGTTCCCATTTGCATTTATATTGACACTATTCTCTCCTCTCCAATGAAAGCTCATAGGCACAAGCCAAAGACCTCTATTACCTGGCAATGGGACTTCTGCTTCATGTACACTGAGAGTTGCTATTCAATGATTTTCAGAATTTCATGGCAGTGACTGGAGTTCTATGGCCCCAAATCCTTGGGATTTGATGGGAATAGAACAGTCTCCAAATTAGGCTCAACCAATAAAAAGCCCCCTGGTCCTGTAGAAATCAGATTAATACTACTTCCTGTCTTCCATTAGTGAGTATCTCTCCCAATTATAGCCAGATGGGATTTTGCTCTTTAGTGATTTTATGCTAACAAATTACAGATCACAGATTCACACATAATCTTTGATTTAATTCTCACACACTATTTCTATATGGTCATGTTATCATCTCCTGTTCACTGAGAAGTAATCAGAGCAGGTAATTTTCTTAAGGCTTGTATCAACAACATTGTTGATTGAATGTCGTAATTGTTGATATCAAGGATCAAATTACTTGAAAAAATAAACATTGGTAACTAGTGATAGCCAAATAATGGGAAAAAAAGAGTTTATATCTAAAGTATATTTAATATATATGAATAAAGTATATATAAAGAGTATATATAAAGTATATATATATAAAGAGTACATATAAATAAAGAGTAGATGAAATTGATCTAAACAGAGGCTACCAAAATATATTAGTACATATAAATAAAGGGTAGACGAAATTGCTCTTCAAATATTCAAATATATTAGTCATTTATAAAAATTATTCATTTTTAAATAAATAATTTCATAAAGAATTTGGCCTTGCAAAATTACCTATAAAGAGGCCAACAAACTATTAAATTGGTACAAATATGTTTAAATTTGTATCTGTGGAAGACCTTATTTGCCCAATTAGCCAATATTCATGTATTGTACCCAATTACAAAATAAACCAATATATGACAGTGATAATTGTCTAGATATCTGCCAACTATTTTATATCTAGCCAATTCTAATCCCAAAGTATGTATCTTCTTCCAAATTTTAAGCATACATTATGAATCTCAAAAATAATTCCATTTTTTTCAGCCATTGTGAAAAAGATTATTATACTTGTTAACAAGTTCGTTTTACTTGTTATTATTTATATTTTGAGGACAGGTTAAAAATATGTTATAGCCCGACAAAAATAAAATAAAGCTCATCAATTTATCAAAAATACTATCTGTATAAACACACATCTCTGTATGTTTTACATGGCATCAACAAACTATTTTCCTACTGCCATCGAATAAACATAATGTGACTTAAGTCTAAAAAGTTGTGAAAGTAAATGTATCTACATATTTTAGCCTCTCAAAACTGCCTCTTATTGTGCAATATGGAAATTTACAACACACTAAACTTTTCAATAAATCTCTTGCAAAATTAAACTCAAATAATTGAAAACATTATAAATGTTTACCTAACATTAGAGAATAACTGCTAACAGTAAAATTTGAAACATTGTTTAGCCAAATTTACATTTGACGCAGTACATAGAATTACAAGACAAGCCATAATTCATAAAATTAAATTGTCTGTTAATGCCAACAATACTTTGACAAATTTTTGATAAATTTTACTTAATTAATGGATTTTAACCCCCGAAACATTCCCATGATAGCTACTTTGAAGTATAGCTACTCTCAACTGTTCAAATGCACCTATCTTTCAAAATACAGGGTGCATAATATTTCCTCCTATTATGCTGATAATTGCAACGGCAAACATAATTTCTTTTGTAACTGAGTGCCTCTGAACAAAAATTTAATACTTATCTATCTGTTTCTATGCACTGCTATGCATTTTGTGCCTACTATATTTTACATTTACCAAATGCCTGAATCTATTCTTTCTTGCATTTAAATATATTCATACATTGCTTCTTTCACCCTCTACATTTTGTATTCACCAAATGCACTATATTTAGCAATCATAATGACCTCACAATGGTCAATCCCAATGTCCCTTCAGTTTCAGCAAACTGTAAGCTGTTCGCAGTATTTGGTCCTCACCATTACCTATTGCTGTTTTCCTTCACTTTCTTCTGTAAAATAATTACCCCTTCCTTCCATATTATTCTCATGTTATATAACCACATTAGGAGGTTTTTCTCCTCCCTCATCCCTACCTTAACTACTCAGGAGCCCTATCCCACCATCTTTACTGGCTTCTTTTTTACGATTTTTTTCTAACCCTGGGTAATTAATTTTAATCTTCTGCCTTCAAATTTTCTCTTTTCTTCTACCTCTGAAATCTCGACTATTATTTTATTTTATGAGTCGGAAGCCACTCCATCTAAAACTTTATATCACCAATTCCCTCTGCTACTTAGCTCCTTTCATTTCCATGGCCTGCTGTCATTTCAGTAATCCAAAATCAAATTAACATTCTTTCTATAAAATTAGTTTCCTTTTCTTACTCTCCTGTTTTTTTCAAAATTTCTATTATTCCGGACAAAATTTTCACTGTTGCTTTCATGTAACAGCGTCTATCTATACTTTTTTTGTTGTTTTAATTTTTATATTTGGTGCGAGGTCTCACATCTCTCCCTCTTGCTCCTTCCATCACTATTCCTTGCCTTTTTAGTTTCTGGGCTTTTAGGCCTTCTGTAGGGCAATTCCTCTTTCCTGTCGCTCATAACACACACTATTGCCAGGTTAGGCTTCCTAAAAGCCTAATTCTATCTTTATACTCGGACACCAGATTCATTAATTGAATCATCAAATTCCTGGATAGTCTGGCCAAAATCAGCTGTACTAGACTCAACTAGAGATGGCAAACAAAACCATATCTGCCATCACGAATGGCCACAACTCTGCACATTGCCACCTGGACAACCCTTTACATTTTCATACTTTGCATGGATCATGTTTCAGCATTTGAATACCCTTGCTCTCAACCTTATTATTTGCTATCAACCTTACTTTACAATTAGTGTTCCATAAAGCCCAAATTACTTCCTCTAAGAAACGTCCCTGAACTTGCCTCCGTGCAACACTATTTATCACGAAGCACAAACTTACCTTCCTCTGACCCCTCACTCTTATTGAAGTGGACATCCACTTGGTTCTTTCACATGTAGCCTTATGTTGTTGTTGTTCATATACAGGACACCAAATATTAGCTAACCTACATGTTAGTATTTTTTAAAAAGAATACATCGTTGTGTTGTAAATATCTTTGGATTAGAGTATTTTTATGATTATAAACCTTACATAATTTTTATACTTTTATTTTAAAAAATTTATTGAATATTTTATTTATTGAGTAATTACAACACCAAGCACCTTCCCAACCCCTATAAAAAATTTGTCCATTTAGCCCTGATTAACGATAGGCATTACCTTATCACTATTTTAGAGATGGAAAAACTGAGGTTCTGAGAGGCTAAATTACTTGAGTTCACCACAAAGTGACAGCATCAAGGTTCATGTGAGTTAGTCCGTCTCTAGAGAGTGCTCTGTTCAACACTATGCTGCAAATCAATAATGATACTAATAATATTTATGATTATGTAATTACCAATGAATCTGCCAGTGTGAGATAATCAGCCTTATGCATTGTTTTGCTGAATTAACTTTTCATTTTTTCTGTGCATGTTTTATTTTGACAAAGTTGACAATTCCATGTATAATTTATTTCTTGATTTATGATTTCATGGTTTTATGTCTATATATTATGGCATCATGTGGCCATAAAATAAATGGTGCTGATTTGTGGGAATTTAAGTCTATCCACACACACACAATTATTTGTCAGTGCTTGATGAACTCTCTGTATCAGAGAGTGATCCACAATCAAACTTCACATTCTATAAAATGAGGTTCCTTTTCTTACTCTCCTGCTTTTACAAAATTTCTATTATTCCAGACAACATTTTGACTGTTACTTTTCCTTTATGTTCATATTCAGGTAACAGAGTCTATCTATACTTTTCGTTGTTGTAGTTTTAAGTTTTATCTTTGGTGCAAGGTCTCACATCTCTCCCTCTTGCTCTTTCCATCACTTAGTCCCTTTTGCCTTTTCAGTTCCTGGTTCTTTAGTTCTTGGCTTAGATTTCTATTCCCTTAAGATGATTGTTTAACCGTATTGTTGTGTCAATGGTCATATTTTTTAAATTCTTGATAAATTCTGCCAAACTGAGCCTAGAAAATTTGTACTAAAGCACTCTTCCAATAATGAAGATAAACCACTGTGAAGGAATCTTACAATATTTGTTCATTTGATAATTAAATTTTTGTCATTTTTATAATTTCTAGTGTTACAGAATAGATTTGTAGTTATTCATCTTATAATCCTTCTAATATGATCTACCTACCTGGCTCTGCTTTGCCTACGTAAATGACATTCTGATAATAGTTTTATTTATTTCTTGTTAACTAACCACTAATTAGTAATTGATTGCCTCGTCCTTTGACTCTATGTCTTCTTAATTCAGAAAAATGTTGTTATTTAGAATAGCTTAAATTCAAGTGAAGTACCTTCTAGTTAGAAGATTGAAAATAGATTATTTCGCAGATTATGGTTTAGATACAAAATTGTACCCTATCATTTGTTATCTTTCCATCTGCCACTAAACTTTAATAGACAGAGTGAACAAGGGATGGTCCTGCAGGAGCCACACTTAACGGGCTGCCACAGCTAGTGCCAGACGGCCTTAGAGGGACTTCGGTTGTTTGAACACAGCAGTGGTTTTCAAACTCCACTGTGCAATGGAGTCACCCAGGGGACGTGCTGCAAAAGAGACTGCTGAGATTTCCTGAGTTTCTGATTCAACAGATCTGGGGGTCCAAGAATTGACGTCTCAATGTAACACCGATGTTGTTGGATCAAAGACCACTCTTTGAGAATCAATGATCTACATGATTTGAATCCAAGAAAATTATGCCCTGAATTTCTCCAAAATCCAAGTCTCTGTCCAGGCAATCCCTAACATAATCAAATTTGGTTTCATTTATTTAGAAGTTGCTTATATAAGAGTAATAAGTCAAGCTGGTAGCACAAACATAATTTTTCTCTCAAGAGGCCATCCGTTTTCCAGAATGTGTCTTTGGTCTTTACTATTTGTTCAACATGATGCCCAGTGTCCCTGCCTCAACACTCCCTCCTTGCTTCCTTCATTGAAACAAAGTCCTCGTCAATGGCCAAAAAGTACTTTCCAGAACTTCACACTCACCTTAGAATACTTTAACTTTGCAACCCCATAACAATCAAGTATACTATTGTGTGCTATTTCACACATTTTGATTTTATTGATCATTTCTATGCATATTTCTTAACTCTCTTAAAAATGCTTGTGTCTTAATAATATTGCTTCTAAATTATGTTGCTCAAAATAGTTTTTTGATAAGCACTTTTTCAATAATCATTTACTGGACCCCCAGGAGAAGGGAAAGAAAGAACAAATAACTGACTGAACAACGTTTTCCATTTCCATGATGATGGCAAATTATCTAAAATTGGGTCTGAAATCTCACTTTTATAAACACAGAAGAGAATAATTTATTTGATTTACTTTGCAATAAGCTTCGATTTCACAACAGAAGCAATAAAAATAACAAATACTTATTTCAGGATGCTATATTTTATTATGTACTTTGGACAGGTGGGACTCTGATTATATAATGTTTTCCAATTAATGGAAGAGGCTGAAGAATATATTTCTGAATTTGTAGCAACCCTTTTTGTGAATAAGCTTCTGTAAAACTTAAGAATCTCTAAAATGTTACAAGAAAAATTTGATATATATTGGTGTATACATGCTGTATTGCCCTCTGATTTAGCCACATAGACTGAAGTTTTCCAAACTTGAGAAATTATTTTTTCAAAGTTATAGAATTTATTAGAATTTGTACTTCAAAAAACAGCTAATTTTTAAATGAATTTTTAATAATCTAGATGCTTAAAAAATTCTATGCCACCACAAAATTTCAAGGTTATGCAGCTTTCTCACAGAGTTTGGCAAAGTAGGATAAATTGAATTTTTCTGTCTTTATAGATGAAGAAAATGAGAAATCAGAGGTTACTTACTTGACCAAAGTTTTGCCACAAGGAAGAGAACTAGAATTTAGACCTAATTTTTAAGCTATTATTCTGCTTTAATCTTATTTTGTTCCAAGTTTTTGATGCCTTCATCACTCAAATATTACTGAAAAGAAACATGTCCAGGTTTTATGATGTTGTTCAGAGATCTCTGAGAGAGATGATACCTCATTATTATATTTTGATATATAACACGATGATTTTCTTTTCTTTCATGGTACAAAGAACATGATTTAACCATAAAATTCTAACAAGTGTTTTACTTTTAAAGCCTGAAATCTAAAAATGTATATTGTTCTTAGTTATTTAGTGGTCATAATCACACCTAATTGTTTATGTCCTAAACATTAGAAATATAGGGATACACAACTTTGATGAAGAATAAAAGTAAAATTTTTTTTATTCTAAGAAGATCTTTTAAATATTCTCCATTAAAAGTTTTGAATTTATTGTCAAAACTTCTCAAAGAACAAATAGGAGGATTAAAAATGTTTTGGCCAAAGATATTTAATTAGCAAGAAATAAGAGTTCAAAAATAAATTATTTATTGAGGTTAATTTCATATTCATGAGAATAGTTTCCAAAAGCATATTTCCTGAAAACATGCAACTAGATATAAGACAGGCTTTTGGTCTTTAAATGCTACAAGAATAATAAAAAGTAAAAATGGCCTTCAGTTTCATATATAAAAGGATATGTTTTCCTCTAGAATTGGCATTTCAGCTGAAGAGAATGTGTGCTTCAAACTTGGAAATAAATTATGCATTTACTTATTTGATTAAAGATTGAACAGTGAATTTAATAAAGACATTATGGTCTTGTAATGTAATATAAACTCAATCTTCTACTTACAAACAACTTTAAGACAGAATTTAGGAGGAATGTCCTTTGGAAAATTGTCTTTCCTTCCCCCACAGATGATTCAAATAAACAATATATACTGTTTGGAACATTTCATTTTATCTGGAACTAACCCTCTGTTGGCATGTCTTCTTCATCACTGAAAATGTAAGAAAGCACAGCCTCATCATGAAAATGCTGGGTATCCACGTCACACAACTTAAAAATCATAATGAGTTGCAGGTTTCATTGTCAAGAGTTACCCTGTGCTTCAAAAATGTGCTTGCTCCTTATGAAGCAATATAAACCTTGTTTTTAATCTTGCAAACTGTATATTCTATTGGATATGTCTTTTAAAGACCGAATTATGAGTGAACAATAAATGTCTTTTCTGAGAAAGGTGCATTTTCTGTTGCACTTAGACTTGAAGGTGGTGTACAAGGTACTTGGCCAAAATTGGGGCAGAGAATGGTTCCTGTGAAGAAGCAACAGTGAGAGTCTGGTTATCTACATATAAAAGAATAAAACTGGACCCTTATCTTAGACTGTACACAAAACCAACTCAAGGTGGATTAAAAGCCTACCTGTAAGACCTGCAAGTATAAAATTAACAGAAGAAAACACAGAGAAAACAACTCCTTGATATGGGCCTTGACAATGGTTTTTTGGCTATCACACCAAAAGCTCAGGCAACAAAAGCAAAAATAAACAAGTGAGACTGCATCAAAATGCAGTGCATAAAAAGCTTCTGCACAGCAAACACTCAACAAAATGAAAAGACAGCCTGCAGAATGGGAGAGAATATTTACAAACCATATGTCAGATAGGGGTTGACATGTGAAATAAAAATCTCACACAACTCAATGTCAAAAAACAATCCGACTGATAAATAGCCAAAGTATCTGAATAGACGTTATTTAAAAGACATACGAAGGGCAACAAGTGTATGAAAAGGTGCTCAACATCATTAATCAGAAAAATGTTTATCAAAACAAATATATCACTTCACAACTGTTAGGATGGTTATTATATAAAAAAGAGAGAAGTGTGATGAGGGTGTGGAAAAAGGAAACCCATGTTCACTGCTGGTGGGAATGTAAACTGATACATCCATTTTGGGAAACGGTATGAGGGTTCCTCAAAAATTTAAAATAGTTACTGTATGACTCCACAATCCCCCTGCTGGGTATACACCCAAAGGAACTGAAATCAGTGTATGAAAGATATATCTGTATTCTCATGTTTATTGCAGTATATTTCACAATAGTCAGGCTATGAATACAATTGGATAAACAAATTATGATATATAGTTATATATCATATTATAATCTTATAAACTCTGTAATAATAATATAAATATTATGTATATAGTATTCAATCTTAAAAAAAGATTAAAATTGCCATTTTTGATGATATGGATGAACCTGGATGGCATTATGCTAAGTAAAATAAAACCAGACATGGAAAGAAAAATGCTTCATGATCTCACTTCTATGTGCTATCTAAAAACAAGCCAAGTATACAGAAACAGTAGAATGGTGGTCATCAGGGATAAGGATTAAGAGGAAACGAAAAAAAGCAGATCAAAGGGTACAAACTGGCAGTCATGTAGGATGAGTAAGTTGTATCTAACCTATAGTATGATACCAATAGTTAATAATATTGTATTCTGTACTGAAAATTTTCTAAAAGTTTATTTTTCAGGTGCTCTTGCCAATCACATAAAAATAAAGCTATGAAAGGTGATGGATATGTTAATTGGCTTGATTGTAGTAATAATTTCACGGCATATATTTATGCCTTAAATATGTACCATGAAAATAAGTAAATAAACTAAAATGTAGGTTATCAAAACTTAATTTATACACTAAAAATTTCAAAACTTGAAAAAATAACTCAATGGGAGAGATTTACAATTACTTCAATCCTATTAGAGCGGCAATGACGGAAGATAAGTAGAGGAAGGAGACAACCTGATACATGTAGACTCATCAGCAAAGCCTGAGGGACAGTAATAACATCCATAGCGTTGACAGCCAAACCATCAAAAACTTTGCTGTGAATATATTATTTTTACAACATATGAAACACAAACAGAACAGCAAATCTTGATTCAGGCATCTATCGTCCTAATTAACTGCCTCTCTGATCATGTATGCATGTGTCACCTTGATCGCAACCATTTTCGAAAACAACGAAACAAAAATAAACTATTGTAATTTTAAAAAATAAATTATCACGTGAAGTTTATATTTGAAGTTATTTTTCAGGAAAACTTCTGGACACTGAAGATACTTATAGTCAATATTACCTCAAGGCAATTATGGCACCCTAACTACTGTTTTTAGTAATATCTGCTTCCAAATACTCTTAGAAATGGGCAACTTGATAAGGTGATCCCTGAAAATCTCTTCCATCTTGATTGGGTTAACTGTGTTTATTTAAAGAGGCTAAAAAGAAGGTTGGTTTCTAATGCATGGTAACTATGCATTAAAAACAAAATTATATATGAAAAATGAAATTATATATGAAATTATAATGAAAAATGCAATGTTACTCCATGCCTTCTAACATTATTCTTCCTACTTGGGTACGTTTTTGCCATCAGAACAAATTATTAGGATAAATAAATGTGTAAGGGCCATACATACCTACTAAATCTGAGTGCCATGAATTTGTTTGTAATTTTATGTTATTTTAATTATTGTAGTTATTGTAGTATGTGGTTATAACCCTTTTTGCGTTAATATACAGTAATCCTAGAGACACCTAGAATTATTTTAAAAGTTGAGTCAGTTGTCTCCAGTTATAGAAAATTGACTTACACACTTTTAGTAGTGAAGTCAAAATATCTGAACTGAGTTCACTTCTGCACAAAGGAAAACTCTGCAAGTAACTGAAATTTTCTCAGGACTGGCATATAGACAATTCTAAAAAAGTCCTGGGATATGAACTATCTCAAATTGGCAGCATATACTGGCATGTGCCTCATCCTGCTGACCGTCATTTCAGCTTGAGATACTTACAAAAAAGAGAAAAAAGATAGCTTAATAGTTCCAAGTTTAAATAGTTATATTGGTATACTCCTTAAAAGAAAAATCAGCACCTTATCGTGGAGTAAAAATTTTACTTATGATTTCTTCACTTTTCTCCCATCAACTCAACAGCCAGAAAATAAAGCATATTAATAAATACACATGCAGACACACACATTGTGGAAATCAAAGACCTGGGTCTATGTGTAGCAGTGTGTTGATAAACTATCTGTAGAGACCGGAGGTCAAATTAATTGTATATATGAAAATTATATAACTCTAGAGACTCAAGAAGATATGCAGATAAAAGTTACTACATAAGAAAATACAGATTTCTCTATTTTTCCACAACAGAAATTATAGAGTGGAATAGTGATTTTAAATGTAGCTTCTGTTATCATTTGGGGGAATAGAAAAGTGAGGGCAACAGAGATCAGAATATAGGCACTAATACTTGAATGCCTGTTATGTGTAGCTATTGTGCTTTGACAGTTTTACATAATTTTCTTATTTAACCAACACAAAACATTATGAGATTGATGTTTCTATGACTATTTTTCTGTATGAGAAAACCCAGGTTCTGACTTGACATCACTCATGCCATATTGGGTGGCTGAGGCAGGATTCAAATGCAAACGTGGCAGCACCACAGTCTATATTTTATTAATCATACAACCACTGTATCCAACTAATTATAAAGTCTGTATGGAAGCCCAGAAAAATAGGCCAGCATTAAATTGAAAACAGCATTAAAGAGAAAACTACTGATCTAAAAACATTTAGTTTTACAACTTTTAATTTACCATAATTGTGGTTGCTACTGTGACTATTTTATAGGGAAACCATGCACAAATTAATTCATGATACATTCATGTTTTTTTGCATATGTCTCTTTAAAAAAAATCGCTATTTAGGCAAAGTGCTAAAGAGAAGTTACTTCACCTTGCTGACATTGTGTCTTACAGTTTTACCCAACACATTTGAGTCATTACTTCCTTAGCTTAACAGGATTACTTAATTGCCTAGTCATGGAATGAATGATTTGGCTACTCCTACAGATGTATTAATAAAGCCTTATTGGTATAATAGTCAAGTTAAGATGAACATGCTTGTGACCTCTTGCAGAAATAATGAAGATTCTGCCATTTAAAGAGCAATAAAATGTAAAGATGTAATTACCAGCTCTTCATTATCTTATGGAATCTCAAGATAAACTCACTTTATTCAATGTCAAAAGAGCATTAAAGTCCTTTTCAAAATGCCATTTAATTGGATAGATTAAGATACTTTAATACATTAATTTCATTCCTTGTTACTGTATATTTCACGATAAGAATGCAGGGATATATATTAGAGTTCTGGGAAACTGAAACTTGTGTAACTTACCAGTTAATTCTAAAATCTATTAATCATGTGCTTTGCTTATCTTTCTTCCTTGGTAAAATAGGGATGTTCAAAGATATTTTCATGTTGTCTAAAGCATCTGTATCTCATATGAAAATATACAAAATATATAAAATATTAAGAGAAGTATGCCAAATATATACAAAATTAAAATATACAAAATATTAATTTAGCAGAAAAAAAACTGTTGCATGAAGATAAAGTACAGAATGAGTAGCTGAGTTTGAATGACCAAGAGACTCACAAAAAGATGAGTATGCACAGTTATACTAATCACAAAGGACAAAGATCCCTGTGCACGTGCACATCACACATATCTGAATAGGTCATATACAATATTGACCGCACATTTAACAATTCAATGAATGGTAACTATAGAAAAAGACAAATATGTCCAATCCTAAAGAAACAGTAATCAGTCACTAAAGTGCAAAATAGCCAGCCTATATAAACTTGTAGCAGTAGGCCTCTTCATATCCATATCTGCAACACAGAGTTAGAAATGTTTGGATTTAAACAGTAGTGAAAATATTACTACATTTCAGAAAGGTATGACCTTAACAGTATGGAGTTTGAAATTTAGAAAAATATATTTCTAACTAGGTTAAAGCTTGAGTGAAAATTTCAATTGCTTAAGATAAGCAAGAATTAGGGAGTGCTGATGAGGTAAGTATAGATGAAAAATAAATTAGCAGGCTGGTCCAAATGTAGTGGTGTTCAAAACTAATTAATCACAACCAGTTACAGATTTCTTGTTTTCTTTTCCACTCGCACTTAGCCTTAAAAATAAACAGAAAAAATAAATAAAATAAATAAATAAGTAAATTGACAGTTGGATAATAGTACGACTTCCTGAAACCACTCTTCTGGGAAACATATACCTATAATAGGAATACTTAGGAATATTTGTCATGAAAAGTTCATGCATAAATGGTGGCAAAATATAAACTTTGAGATTATGTGTACAATATAAATAAATGTAACAATATGCAACAAAATGGTGTTTTCTGTCTATTTCATGGTAAGAATGCAGGGATATATATTAGAGTTCTGGGAAATTGAAACTCATGTAACTTACCAGTTAATTCTAAAATCTATTAAATCATGTGCTTTGCTTATCTTTCTTCCTTGGTAAAATAGGGATGTTCAAAGATATTTTCATGTTGTCTAAGGCATCTGCATCTCATATACAAATATGAAAAATATATAAAATATTAACAGAATTATACCAAATATATACAAAATAATATACAAACTATTAATTTAGCAGAAAAAAACTGTCGCATGAAAATAAGGTACAGGATGGTACTTTATCTTATGGTTTTTTTGTGAACCATAGTCAGAAAAATCAAGGGATCAAAAATAATAAAACAAAATATACCCATTGCCTTAGGGAAATCGGTAAATGAGAATTATATTTTTAAGGGAACTATATAAAAGCTTTATGTAAAAACCACAACCATATTTCTTGTTCCCACACATTCCAATCAATTCATTAGATTGTTTTACACATTCTGCAAAAATATTCTAATGCAGGCAGAGAATTTGAAATGTAAAAATTATCATACTGTCTCCTATATTTAGAGCTCAGCTACGTATCTTATATGTTAAAATGCTACTTCTGTTTGACACACTCTTACACCTACTGAGGAAAAAAATTGCTTTGTGTTAACAAAGTGAATTATCTCTCTTGAGTAACATGAGTAACTTGGTCAATAGTTACTTACCGTGTGTTAGTTATGGGCTGAACTGTGCTCCCCTCTCTCCAAATTCATATGGTGAAATTCTAAAGCCTAGTATTTCTGAAAGTAACCATATTTGGATGTTTTAAATAAGAATTCAGTTAAAATGAGGCCCTCAGGGTGGGTTCCAATCCAACAAAAATGAAGTCCATATAAAATAAAATTTGGAAAGGGGTAAAAATCAGCTACATGCATGCACAGAAGTACAACTCCATGAAGCCAGACACCTACAAGCCAAGAAGAGAGGCCTAAAACAGATCCTTCCATCATGGTCCTCAGAGGAGCACTTTGACCTTGGATTTACAGCCTCTAGAACTGTGAGAAAATACATATCTGTTGTTTAAGCCACCCAGTCCGTACGTGTGTGCATGTGTTTAAGTGCCACCTTAGAAAACGGACATAATGGACTTTTTAAAGCCAGCACCCAACTATGTCAGCATCATTTTCAGATGTTTATTTTATTTTATTTTATCAAGTATTCTAATGATAATTTAAAAAAACAGTTTTGTGAGGTGGTTCACACTTTTAATCCCAGCACTTTGGGAGGCAAAGGTGGGAGGATCACTTGAGGTTGGAAGTTCAAGACCAGCCAGAGCAACATAATGAAAGCTAAGGTCTACAATTGTTTTTCTTTAATAAAAAATAAAGCTGGGTGTGGTGGCACACACCTGTAGTTCTAGCTACTTGGGGGCTGAGTTGGGAGGACTGCTTGAGCCCAGGAGATCAAGAGTACAGTGAACCATAATTGCACCACTGCACTCCACCCTGGGTGACAGAGTGAGACCCTAAATAAAAATAGACAAAAACAATTTCAAAACTTAAGACTAAAAGAAACTCAGAAAACTGTCAATTACATTTTGTTCTGATTTTTCTCTTTTATATAGTATGATGAAATGTTACATCAACTTGCCATTTTTAAAAACAAAAATCAGATGGATTTAGCTGGGCACAATACCAACTGTATTGAGAATTTCTAATGTGTTCAGATGAGAGACCTGAAGGAAAGGAGACAGATTTAGAAGGAATGATGGTTAATCAGATCAGTCATTCAAATAATCTACCTACTAGTAAAGTTAGACAAACAAACAAATGGCAACAACAACAACAAAACCCCACCCATCATCTATAGAGAAAAATCATAGTCTCCCACTTGAAATAAAACATCTGTCTGGCAGCTGAAATAAAAGGATGCATATTTTCACACAGAACAAAAGAATTATTTTTATATTTGGAAAACAAATGCTGCAGAACTATGAAAAGAAAAAAATACAGACTGTAGAGAACAAAATAAGACAAGCTTCCATCAAGACGGAAACATAAAATATACTAATTTGAAATAACAGATATACACTATATTTGGAGTCCAAGCATTTAGTGTTGACTCCAGCCCAGTTATATCAGAGGCAAAGATAACTTGAAATAACAGATATACACAATATTGAGAGTTCAAGCTTTTTAGTGTTGACTCCAGCCCAGTTATATTGGAGGCAAAGAAACAAAGATTTGCAAAGGATTCCTGAATTATCCAAAGTTAAACGCATTATATCTAACAAAGCCAGATCTAGAGCATATGATTGGTCATATACTTTCCATTGACTATGTCTAATTCCTCTTAAAGTTTTTCCCCTTTAAATATAAATCCTACGCACATTACAACTTTGGTAACATAAACAGAACAAGACACTTATTCTTTCTTTCAGCACTTTGGATGTGCTATCCCATTGTGTTCTATCATTGTTTCTGATGAAAAGTCAGGTGTTAATCACAAAGTCGTTTCCTTGTATGGATGAGTTCTTTTCCTTTTGTTTCAAGATTAACTCCCTTCACATTTTATTTAATCCAGAATTATTAGAAACTTCTCTAATTTTGAGACTCAAGGTCACTCATCAGATCACCACAAAATTTCAAAATATAAATTCTAAGTGCTTGTAAACTATCAATATACTACTTTAATGTCTTCTTTTATTAATACAAGGTCATGGTTTGGAATATTTGGGAAAGGAATATAAGTCAGAGCAAGAGCATCCTAGATTAGTGATTGCTACATATTAATCAATCAATGTTTTTGTGACAATCAAATAATAAATTACTTCTAGTATTTTTGCTGACATATTTCTTTCCCTACTTTCAAGATTCACACAGAAATATACCTTAAATAATATAGTTTGATTCTATTGAAAAAAATCTTCTTTCTCCTCAATCTATCTCAATATTTTTAATACAATACTTTCTGTTTCTATATCCATCAATAAGTTTCAATTTGATGAGATAGCATAAAAAAATCTATTTAGAAGATCAGTTTGGAAGTCAGATGTGCAAAATGTTTCTTATCTGCTCTGTTCTCTTTTCATTATATTCTCCCTGACCCAACCCCAAACATTATAAAGAATGCTAAACCCTTTATAAAGAATTTTACCAGAATCGATATTAAAATTGAGTGAGCTATTTCTTACTTAGAAGTAATTCTCAAACTTTAACCTGTAATCTCATGTATTTACAGTGGAGCATAGTATTTAGAAGAAACCTGGCTCAATTATAGGTCAATCACTCCTTAGCAATGTATCAGAGTTCGGCAAGTTACCCAACCTCTGCTAATAACAATCTATTAATCTGTAAAAATAAATATAAATATATCCACAAAGTATTCTTAAGGTTAAATGAAATAACTTATATAAAAGTAAATCACTTAGTGTAATGTTGAATATATTATATGTTCTAGCTTGAATTACTACTACTAATGAAAAACTACATTTTGAAATTTTTGAAGCTGAGATCAATAAGCAAAATAGTGCCGTTCTCCAACTTTTTCTAGGTAGTTTGCTAGAAATAAGAAAGTAAAATAGACTAGGGCCCAGTTTCTGGATTTAAGGATCAGAAATCATCTGCTGTGTTTATTATGAACCCTTTATATCCCTTAAGTTCTTCCTATAAATTTTTACAAAGAACTTACTGAATAAAGAGTTAAAACACCTGAAATTAACAAAATCTTCTCTACTATGTCTCCATTATTTCAAAAAAGAAAAGAATAATAATTTTGTCAATGATAGTTAAGTACATGTCAGTCACTAACACTATAGCAGATACCTTCATATTCCTATTTCTAATATTTCCAATACCTTCATATTTATATTTCTCATTCATATTTGAACCCAACTCTGTAATTTAGGAAGTTCTCTTTTTTCTTTTAGAAATTAAGGCATAAAGTGTCAGGTGACTTGCACAAGATTACACCACTAGTAAATTTAAAAATATAATTTACTTGCCTACTGTCTTAGTGATATAGTTTACTTGCCTACTGTTTTAGTGAATTATTGATCATGCACAATTCTTTTTGAAAACAGAAATTCATTTAGCATACCACATTTCAAGATCCATTGGTAAAAGCCATCTTATTAGCTTAATCAACAAAAATGTCTAGAAAATGTGAGCTTTTATTAACTGATAAAATATTAGAAGTTATTTATACATATATATATAAACCACCCCTATAAACTTTATAAAATTATTTGGGAAAGGAGGGAGGGGATGAAATAAAAATAAGCTTCCAACACATCCAGTCTTAAACATTAAGTTAACTTGCTATCTGTCCTGCTTCCTCATAATTGTTTATTAGGTACAGTCCCACAATCATTTATATCCTGTCACAAGATTACAGTTAAACTTAACTACTCATAGATAACAACTTGAGCATTGTGAAATGTTAAGTTTTCTCTCTGAGGTATTCCTTCAGATCCTACATACCAGTGAAACTACTGACATCAGCTCCTCCGAAGGGCTCCAGGAGAAGCTGACTCACTAAAGGGCGAAGTTTCCACATCCTGGTGATTTAATCCCCCTAACCCAAACCAGTCAGTGAGCCCATTTATCCAGCCCGTGGTCCTCTACAATCCCTTCACCCCAACCAAGTACTCTCTGGAAAGACAGATTTGAGGGTGCTCGCATCTCCTCACTCAGCTGTCCTGCAATCATTAAACTCCTTCTTTACTGCAAACTCTGTTTATCAATTTATCAGACTGTGACTGCACAGCAGTCAGAGCATACAAATACGTGAGTCCTGTATCATTTATAAATATTTAACTTTTATATATATTTAACTTCTATACACATAACTGACTATTTTGTATATTAATATTAGTAGGTAATAGTAATATTTATATTTCTTCCATAGGTAGCTTCTGGGGCATTTCTGCCTGGTAAATTTTTATTCTTTAATGACAAAGACTAAAGTAACTTTAAAATATTATTGAGAATTTTTCTTCTATTGACGGGACACTGAATTTGTAGGTAGAAATAAAAACATAGCTTTTAACTAAACTTAATTTTAAACACAATTCAAAATATAAACATAAAATTAAGAATTTCCAAAATTAAACTTAGTTTTAGAAACTCACATAAGCAAGTGTAATACTGAGGAGCAAAGAAACTGTGGTCTACAAAAAAAATTATAAGCAATTCATGAAATCTAAGGGCTAATTTGTGAAGTAAATTTGGAGGATATTTTATGCTGTAGCTCCATCCTAGAGACCGAGAGAATCGCTCTAGGAAAACCTGCTCAACTCTTTTTAACCAGAAATTCTTTCTTTCTCCAGAACTCCCTTTCAGGTAATGCCTAATAATATCTCACTGAACATGTATTAGAAATCGTAGTTTAATTTTTAATTAAATAATTCAGTGAAAGTATATTAATTGTAAAGATAAGTTTTAACACAAATGGGAATACTAGACTTACGGTGGTCATCAACCCAAAATGCTACAAAATTACATGGAATGGTTAGTTTGGCAAAAATAAATATCACACTACCACCAAAAACCTAGGTTTCAAAAAGAAATAGAAGCATTCCAAAATGTTAAAAATTTTTCATTTGTCTACTTTCTAAATGCTCTTTAAAATACTTACATCATCATAATTTTGAAGTTTAAAAGTAAAGAAATAGATCTCCTAGTTAATATACTGCCTTAAAGTTACCCTGGCTCACAAACAGAACAAATCAAAGCATGACTTGACAGCTGTCAAATTACAGGAAATTGAAGCTAAATGAAATTGGACACCTCACCTCATCTAAACTCCTTACTTTATAAGAAGGAAAAGCCTCACAAAATGTTGAGGTCATTTAACTTCAAGTCATCAGGCGAGTTAGAGATAATCTGAGAACACCACTTTTTTTCTCTTTGTTACTATTCTCTCATGAAGTTTTGCCTGAAAACAGGTCTACTAAAGATAGAAGAGTTTGTAATGAAGATGAACATATATCATTGCGTTTCTGCTTAGGGTTGTTCAATATTTTCCCATTGATAATATATAAAATCCTACCTACTTTGACCTCCTCTCCTACCATTTCCTTGCTATCTCCTAGAACTTCATTCTTGACTCCAAAGCTGCACCCTCCTGCATCAGTTTCTTTTGTTTGAAATCTTCAGCCCTTCATAAATTTCATCCACCAAACTCCTATTTATCCTTTAACTCCCTATTATTTTTTCTTGCACTGCCACATTTTCCTTCATTAGCACATATCCAATTTAAAGTTATATAGTTTGAGTTTTTGCTTGACTTTCTGTTTCTCCATTAAAGCATAAGCTCCACAAAAGCAAGTATCATGTCTGATTTAACAGGGTATATTCTATTCTTCTAAGAGTGCTGCCACGTAAGTGTCAATGAATGTTTGTGAAATAAATGAAGGACTAAAGGAGTGACTGAACAAATAAAAATAAGTTCTCTGTGTGTATTGTATGTGTGAATAAGATTTTGAGTTTGGCCAAGGCAGTTAATCACATATTAACAACTCATTAGATACATAAGGTTTATAGCAATGAGGTACAAAATTGGTTCAACACCAAATTCTAAGATGAAACAAGGTTTGTGTTCAGAAATATAGTGTCACTTTTTCTAATATCAGCTGCCCCCCAACTATCAGCATGACAAATGCAAACCATTGATATGTGTTTTTCTGGTTTTTTTTATATTGAAGATTCCACATGAATGAAAATTATTATATTTCTAATAGGAAGTCCTGTTCTAAATGACAACAAATCTGAGGGTGAACACATTTGTTTAAAAGAGAGAGATTAAAAAGATGAGATTCTGTGTGTACAGTATATAACTGAAGAGAGTTGTATCTAGCAATTTGACAAGAAAGGTGAAACAGAACATTAACCTGAGCACACAAGTTCAGCTAATGATCTGGGATGGGGAGCTGTGGGTAGAGAGGAGGACAAAGACGAAAGACAACCATTTACCCCAAGTTACTCTCCAAAGATGAGAAAAAGCCCTCTTAGTAATGTCTTTCAAAATCTAACTACTTTCAAGAACACAGCGATAAGATACAGAGAGATACCAATCAAGTTGGACAGTAACTTAAAAGTCAGATGACTTTTTAAGCATAAGTAACTTAGAACTGTAAAGTAAAAAACACTAAATGTCATTGACTTTAAAGTGGATACTGAAGCAAAAAAAAAAACCCTTGTATTAAAAACTAGACTATATGCAGTAACTTATGTAGAAAACGTAGCATAAATATTTATACAAAATTGCCCTACCATATTTTATTAAAGTATTACATTATAAATTAAGAGAAAATCATTTTAAAAATGAGTTATATTTTAGGCCTTTTTTCTCAAATTGAGTTTCATAAATTTATATGGTTATTAGCATAGGAATTTCAATAATAGGAACAAAGAAACCAAATGAAAACCTAATGTGTGTGTATGTGTCTGTGTGTGTGTATACAATTACCTGGCATTCCAACTTCAACATGTTTAAAAATATTTCAGTAAAAAATGTTAGATTTATTTTAAGGTAGTTTGTAAGAGATTTATTAGGTTTATTTGTAGGCCTTCCACACTAAGTTAAGCAACACTATCATAAAATAAATTATTTAATAATGAAACAGAAACTCAAAACTTCATATTATAATTAAATAAACTCTAAAGTATCTAGTAACTTCAACTGTATGCCCTAAAATAACATCAGGACTACAGTGTCTATCAATGTGCCCACAGAAAACGCAACAATGAAAGAAAGAAAGATATCTATTTTTTCATAAAAGATCAACACACTTTGTCCAATTTTTTTGTCCAACTGCTATCAAGTGGGCCAACGCTAATGGCAAATAAAAGAGCTGCCATTCAACATGCATTCTAGTAGTGAATATTAACTGACTACTATGTGAAGGCAGTGTTCGTTGAACAAATAAAAGAATCTTTGCCTGCGTGACGCTTATATTTTGGTCACTTTACATTTTACTGGAGGAAACGTGAAGAATAGAATACCAGCAATATTAACAACATTATCCCACTAGAACGTCTCCAGTGACTGATACTTTCAGACTCATCTCAATGACCCTATATGATCTTTATATTCCAAGGAGCATGGCAATGGATTTTAACATTTCCAGATTAAAAGGTAATGGTAAAGTAATGATAATGAACATAAAAATGACTCCCTGGAAACGACAGCAACTCATTTCAAATGGCTTTGGAATGCCATTAGGACAGCACCTTTTCCTTTGTAATGCAAAAGTCTCACAATCCAGAGAGCAGGTCTTGTGAATTTTGTGAATTTTGATGAGAGGTAAGGCATTACAGAAAGACCCAAAAGTCATGCTCCAGATCCCGGCAATATAGCTAGTAGGACAGACACAGAGTACATAGTTTTACTACTGATCACAGTGATTTAGAGATTGGAACCCATTGTTCTGTGAGATCAGGCATCATTTCAAGATAAAATTTACATTTTTAATAAATGCAAACTTTGGCTCAGCTAAACAAGGTACCTTGGGCTATATTTACTGTAGATAGATAAATTTGGCATAATTAACCCTTCTGCAGTCTAAACATACCAGGTGCCAAAAATGATGTAAAGCACTGAATATGTGAGATAAAGTATGATGAATTCTATTGACAAATACAGGCAATAGCTTCCATTTAATTGAGAAGAAACCGTATACCTAGCACAAGTCTTTTTCTGTGCATTAACTTTTCATAATACAACTATGTGAAGTCATAGCCTATTTTATATGTAAATACAAGTGTTTCCAAAGGTTAAGAAAGGGCACGGTGAGAGTGAGAAGCACAGTCTGGGTGGGCAGGACAATCTAGTTGTCTATCTGTGCTTTAAACTCCTATAAACATCATCTCCCACACCACGGCATCTAACTCAGAGTCACATTTCAATTGCCAGCAAATGGAAGCCTCATAAACCCAAAATGTGAATGGCAATGAAGTTCACAGAGCACGCTTTGAGTGCACAGAGTATCTTTGCAAACATTATCTTTTTTTTTTTATTATACTTTAAGTTTTAGGGTACATGTGCACAACGTGGAGGTTTGTTACATATGTATACATGTGCCATGTTGGTGTGCTGCACCCATTAACTCATCATTTAACATTAGGTATATCTCCTAATGCTATCCCTTCTCCTCCCCCCAAATATTATCTTTTAAGACTTTCACAATCACGCCATGAGATTATTCCCATATCAAAAAGTAGGAAATGAAAGCCTGGAAAGAAGTTATATTGACATTAAACTGCTCTCAAAACCAAGTGTACAAATGATTTTTCTTGCAAAGAAATTCATATTTTACACAAAGTTCTATTTCAAAATGAATTCTGGAATTCAATTAAACACTCATCTTGAAAACAAGAGCTTAAGTGGAAATTCCTCACTGGTATTCAAGCAAATAAATTAAATAATGATATTAAATCTACATCTATTCTCTTATGACATATTGAAAGTTTGCTATACAGCTACCACTAAGTTATACATTTCCAGTGACACTAACCATAAAATGAATCTGTTTCTATTGGTACTAGCAAAAAAACAAAACAAAACAAACAAAAAAAAAACTACATAGACAGCAAAGAGGTCAATCTACTAATTTATCTTCTAATCACTTTCCCCCCAGGAGCATTCGTCCCTCTCATTAGACAGTTGTTCTATGCTTTTTTTCATATTCTAATTGCCTCACCTGAACCAAAAAAAGAATATGGATCTAGGATCAATACCTTTTGAAAAGTCATTTATTTCATTATAATATTTTTTCATATATCTGCATTATTGCATAGAATACCTGATTGGTCTTATGCTAAGTTTTTCATGTAACATTACCTCTGCAAGATGTTAATAAGTATTCTTCCAAAAATGTTCGAAAAATCTTGGGTAAAACATATTAAGTAAGTTCCTGTTTTATAGCTTTCCAGGAGTTTAACTATCCTTGGCCAATGACAAAATTCAAAGCAGAGATACAGTACACAACTTTTGTAAAACTTACCTATTTTTTTTGTAAGACTGTAGCTTTGTTTTGTTTTGCTTTGAACTTCTTTTCTGTGATGTGACGTAAGACTGTGTGTTGAGTTAGGGGTGGGGACATACATTAACAGAGGTTTAAGGAGAAAGCAAGTTTGAGGAGAAAATGGGGAGACTAATACAAGATTTTCCTTTAAGCAGTGGGAGTTGAAGGGGTAGGTGGTTTTTGGAGAAAGAAGAGACCCATTCATGGCACAGGCTTCTTTACGTTTCTGCTCTGTGTGATACATAATGAGGATACAGACATTCACTTCCTCTATTTCCCACCCCTGGCCGGGGGTAACCCAAAGGTACCTGATAAAGACAGCCTTATAGCTGTATCAAGTATCCCTGAGTGTGTTAGGACTGGAGAGGCCTGAGGAATAAAAAACATACATGCATTAAATGGAACAAATACAGAGAAGAAGAAAACTCAGACATGGTAAATTAATTGTGTACCTTTCCTTACAACCCAGCACATCACAGGGTACATGACCTGCTTCCTTTTGACCTGCTTCCTTTATGTTGACTGCATGAACAGGGAAGGGGGTTGGGGTACACGTGGGAGATAATTGTGTTTATTATGTACCTGGTATTAATACATCTATAGAGACAATTGGAATGACTATACTGGAGAAACAGCAAGAGAAGAACTGAAAAGGCTAAAATAAATACTTGGTTCTCTAAAAAATACTATAAAAAGACTTCTCATGTCTGACAAATTACATTTTAGACTAATAGTAATAAGTGACCAAAACTAAGGTGATTTGATAAATATCATAAGGTATTTTATTGTGAAATTGATATCTATACGTATTGCTTATAAAGCTCAGTAATCTGTTCTTGAATTGAGAAATTACTGAGACAACATCAAAAGCTGTCATTTTTGTTTCTATGTTGTCGTTGTTATTGTTTGTGAGGTGAGAGCTTCTAAACTTTATGACTGTTTGAAAGGGGCCTATATAGACCTTGCCTGAATATTAAGTCATGTGAAATGATAAAAAGCTTTCTGATTTATTGGGTTAGACAAAGAAAAAATTGAGAAATGGAGCACCATTAAAATTAAAGACTTTTGTTATTCAAACTGTGCTTACAATGAAAAGAATAGCCACAGGTTGGGAGAAAATCTTTTCAAAACATATACAAACATTTTCAAAACATATCAGTTAAATTAGTGGTATTTAAAGTATACAAAGAACTCGAAAATAAGAAAGAAAACAACTCATTTAAAAAATAGGCCAAAGGTCTAAATACAGCTCTCAAATAGGGATATTGAAGTTACTAGTCATGTATCATTAGGGAACTGTAAGTCACAGCAACCGTGAGATATTATTACATGACTATTAAAATGACCAATATCCAAAAGTCTGATGATACCAAAAGCTGGCAAATGTGAGGAGAAACAGGAACTTTTACTCATTGCTGCTGAGAATGCAGAATAGTACAGCTACTTTGGCAGTCAGTTTGGCAGTTTCTTATAAACTAAATATACTCCTACCGCACAACCCAGCAATTACATTCCCTGGTATTTACTTAAAGGATTTGAAAACTTACATGCACACAAAAACCTTCTTCCCATGAATGTTACAGGAGCCTTATTCATGATCACTAAAATCGAAATGTCCTTCAGGAAGTGAATGGAAAAATAAACTGTGGTATATCCAGGCAATGGAATATTATTCTGTCAAGCTACAGAAGACACACAGGAACCTTTAAATGCATATTGCCAAGTGAAAGAAGCCAGTCTGAAAAGTCTACATACTGTATGATTCAAATACATGACCTTCTGGAGAAAGCGAAACTATGGAGACAGTAAAGAGATCAGTGGCTATTAGGGATTTGGAGGAGATTTGTGCAGTCTAAACATGTCATGTGCCAACAATGACGTAAAGATATGTGAGATAAAGTATGACGAATTCTATTGACAAACACATGCAATGGCTTCCATTTAACTGAGAAGAAACCATATACCTAGCACAAGTCTTTTTCTGTGCATTAACTTTTTGTAATACAACTATATGAAGTTATAGCCTATTTTATATATGAATAAAAGCATTTCCAAAGGTTAAGAAAGGGCACAGTGAGAGTGAGAAGCACAGTCTGGGTAGGTAGGACAATCTAGTTTTCTATCTGTGCTTTAAACTCCTATAACCATCATCTCAATCTACTAATTTATCTTCTACATAAATTAGTAGAGGAAGCGATGAACGGATGGAGCAAGGAAGAATTTTAGGAGAGTGAATCCATTATTCTGTGTGACACTGTAGTGAGGATTATTTGTCATTACACATTTGACAAAACCTATAGAATTCATAAGACAACGAGTAAACTCTAATATAAACTACATACTTTAGTCAATAATAATGTACCAATATTGACTCATCAACTATAACAAATGTACCACACTATTGCAAGATGTTAAAAATCGGGGAAACTGGGATAGAGGCTGAGGATGACGTGTGAATGCTTATTCACTTCTTTCTACAAACCTAAAATTGCTTTTAAAAAGTCGATACAAATTAAAACAAGGCAGGGTTTTCATGCAATGGAAAAAAACACACAATTTTAGTAAGTGACTGATAATTATGCTTATGCCACTTTGCTAGATTACACTTCATTAATGAATATAGTTTCATTCTTTATGTTATAAAGCAGAATAAAGTCAGATATCTAGAGAAATTGATTTTAATGATTAGAGTAAAAGCATTTTCACCTCCAGTGTCAGAATGAGTTCTTCAGAATCAGTCCATTTTATAGTTAAATCAATCATCGATTTTAAAAAAATATTGAGAAAAACATTAAATTCACTTTTTCCATCAAACTCAATGTCATGACAGCATTGTGAGTCATTTCAATCTAGGATTAAAACCTATTTCTGGACCCAGTGGACTTACTGTGATAGATTCTGAAAATGTAAGACGTTAAAGTCCAGTCTTTGATCTGCTGTCCTCTGCAGTTATCAAAAGGTCAGTTTATCCTGCTTCTTTTCTCTATTTTCATATATCTTGCACTTCAGCTTAATATTAGTATTAAGCTAAATTTCTTATTTTATTTTGATTGATAAAGGAAAACAGATTGTTTCAATACAGTTACTGAGAATAAGCAGCAAAAGGTACTTATAAAGTACACAAGAGAGCTATCAGATAAAAATTGGTTCAAAAAAAGATTTGGAAATTTTTATTGCATGAATGTTCAAACGGAAAGGAAAACTTTCTGGATTCTTTTTCCACCACACATGAGTAGCAGCACTAAAGTAGTGAATAATGTCCGTTCAATTGGTAGTTTTCATGTATTTCTGATATCAGAAATGGACTGTTAGTAACTAGTTTTAAAAGCAGAGCATTTTTGTGCATGGCATTCCCCTGAATTCCAAAGCCCAAACTTAACTTAGGCTAATTTCTCTCTGCTGGGAGCACCATTAATTTCTCATAGGTCAAATTTCATATATATGTGGCATTCTGATGATGTAAAGGAATTCACACATTATGGGCCTACAAGCCAAATTTAATCAATGGCTTGCTTCATATGGCTGAGAGCTAAAAATTGTTTTGGCATTTTGGAAGTGTTTAAAGAAGGAGAAGGAAGGGGAGAAGAAGAATGAGTAGATGAAGGAGAGACAGAGACTACATATGGCCAGCCAAGCCTGTAATATTTACTGTCTAGTTCTTTACACAAAGAACTTTTCCAATCTTGAACAAAACACACACATCTTTGTTATGCCAAAAGGACTACAATAAGTCTTCATTTAACATCATCGACAGGTGCTTGAAAACTGGTCATAGGTGTATAGATTTATGGTCAAGTGATGTTTTGATACACGCATACAGGGGGATAAATTGGGGATGGTTAATTGGTACAAAAATACAGTAAGCGAAACCGATTTTACCATAGGTTGACATCAAAAGAGTTCAGCTTCTATGGCTTTTGGTAACTAAAACGTCAACAAACTTGTAAATAAAGATCAAAACACTTCTAATAATAAATGCTGAAATAAATTTCAGCTATTCATACATTTAAGATCAATAAAAGCTAGTAAAATCATTATTTACCTACTTAATTCAGTTTAGGTTTGCAGTTGACCGCAGCCTATCCTGTCAGCTCAGGACGCAATGTGGGAACCAGCCCTGGACAGGACGCCGTCGCATTGCAGGTGCACTCACACATACCCACAGTTACTCAGACTGGGACCACATAGACACGTCAATCAACCTCACATGCACAGCCTTGGGAAGTGAGAGGAAACTGGAGCATCCAGAGAATATCCATGCAGACATGGGGAGAATACATAAGCTCTACACAGACAGTGAATCCCAATTGGAATCAATTTGTTTTTTCTCATTAACATTATAATGAAATGACATTGAATGAAACGTCGTTATTCGAAGACCTGTTGTACTCAGTTCTAAACATTTCAGAATTAAGAGATCTACACACATCCTCTTCTATATAATGGAGTGGGTCTCTTAAAATTTCCTGGCAACATATTCTTAGCCTGCCTAGGAAACACTTTAGAAGAGAACTGCAGTATAATAAATTTTCATATTCTATTTATATCTTCCTATTTCTCCCTCTACTTATTAAGGTATAGTCTTGTATATGTAATCCTTCAGTTCCTGAACAAGGTGAACATACGATCTCATGATGTGTGTTTTAATTTCTTAACTTTGTAGAGATTTGGGAATGTGAGGATGATGGCAAGGAAAGAAAGGAACTCAGCAGCTATAAAAGAAATCTGACCTTTAAATTTTATTGAGTTTGTTTGTTTTATTTTTCCTTCCTTTGCACAAATGAGAGCTTCTAGTTTTACAAAGGGTACCACCAATTTTAGGACAAAAATTTGTATTTGTGGGATAACACAAGTTGGAGACACAATGATTTAGAGATTGCATATCAATTTTATCAAATAAATGTGATAAAGTAGGTGATATGCACACACACACACACACAAACACACGTAGTGACAAAAACATTGACACAGATACCCAGATGGTACTTAATGTACTTTCAGCCTTAAATTCTTTCTCAAGGACAAGCCATTTGTTTGCAAATGATTTAGCATTCAAAAATGATTAAACACGAGAAAAAATGCATTGCACATAAAGTTCAGATTACAAATGAATTAAAGTCATACTAATATAACTATAATTTATAATGAATTCAAATAGCTTTCAGAAGGGTCATCTGTGGCATGTGAAGAGCAATCTGAATTGATTTTTCTGGAAACTGGTCACAGCTATGTTTTCTAGACTAGTGAGTGAGTGCTCATACAGCACCATGTGTGTTCAACAACACATAAAGTTGGATGACAAAATCTACTTTAGTGAGAAGGTAGCTATTTCCAGGGGCACCAACAGTAATGTCAGTTTTGAGTCTTGGGTTTGCTTTTGTTTGTTTACAAGGCAATGTAATGTTTAAGGAAAAAAAAAATTCTACCAATCCATGTTGAGTGAACATTTCAATCCATGTAAAGGCAAAAGTCAGCTTCCACCATGCCATGCAAACCTTATAGTACATGACATGTTAAATCGGTAACCTCGAAAGGGACTTCTGAGAAGCTATGAGTAAAAGGCACACACAAAATGCCTTTGAGATAAATTCACAAATGAAACGGAAAAGGATATCTGTGTACATCCAAGAAGAATAGTAATTATCAGAAAACAAGAACACTTCTAAATTGAAAGAATCCCCAAAGTAAAAGAAGACCAAAGAAAAAGATATAAAGATGAGAAATGAGATGAGGCGAAAATGGTGAGCGACGAGGAGACATACTGAGAAAAAAATTAGCTAAAGATAGTGTGTTATTATTTCAGCAAAATTAAGTATATCAATAGTGAGAAATATGACTTGAAATAGATTCAGTACCTCAAGCAGAAACATAAACAAATAACATCTGGGTTTTTCTTTTGATAACCAGTATTTTAAATACAAAAATCTAAAAATTTTATCTTTGTGTAAGAATTACACATTTATCATACCAATCAATAACAAAAAGGCGCTATAAATACTTTATGGAAATAAATGTCCTAGCAGATGTTAACCAGACATCAGTCTTCACCGGTAAGGATTAGATTTGAAGGTGTTTGCAGATAATTAAAACTTGTTTTTATAAGATAACTTAGCAGCTAAGTAGTATAATGAAAATGGGATATTCAAATTATAAGATATAAAATATTAAAGATAGAAGAACATGTTTATTTTTTCAATATAAATATTGTTACAGCTCAGAGAAACAGTATGAAATCTCAGGGCTCATGGAAGACCACATTCTAGAGATAGTGATTGACAGGTGTGGTAATTCCCCTACAGCGTGGTGCCTGTTGTCATGAAGTAGCATGTATCCTACAGGGTACTACCAGCAGGTTCAAGTAGGAAGAGCCAATAGTCCATGTGAGAAACCCCGGAAGGCTAAAGATAGAAGGAAATATTTGTGCCACATTGAAGAGCAAGTTCACCAGGTGAATTGGCATGTGGCTAGGGTACAACTTCCCATACATATATAAATAATGAAACACACAAAAAATTATCAGAAAAGTATTTTATTATTATTAGAGTCATGATTAACACTCTCCTCATCAGGAAAGTTTTATGTTTTTTTCTAGCCCTACTCTATACTTTTTAAACACAGTCTCCAATTTTGAAAATAAAAGTTTCTTATTTTTAATTCAAATCTCAATTAAAATAAAACAAAAACCGAAAATGTAGAAGTTGCTTATTTTGACCATCTATATATCATACACAACAAAAAGACTGATAAAAGTCCACTAAACACAACAGCTAGATCCGTATTCCCGTTACTGCTTAAGCCCATTCCAATAAGGATTTTGTACCAAATCTGCCCTTGCCAAGGCTACCTGGGGCCTTCATTTTATTATTTGCAATGGACAATTTTAACTTCACATCCATGTTGGCTTCCTTACATCCTAGATGCACATACAGCCAGATTTTTTCCCATCAGATGTGATTTGATCTTCCAACTTCGGAATGCCTTGATGACCTCCTCTTTATCTAAAGATCACTTTAAAAAGCCTGAAGTATTTGGCTCTTCCCTAAATCCTTGGCCAGACGTAATGTCATCCTCCCGTTGGCTTTCTTTGTCCAAACTACATTAGCCTTATCTCAGATCTTCAAACAAGTTATATTTCCTGCCTAAGATCTTTCTATGAGTGAGTGAAAGGTCTGATGAAGATAGTTCCTCTTTGCCGCCAAAGGTTTCATTGATCACGCTGATAATGAATTTACTGTTATTTTAATCTCTTACTGTTATACTCAGGCTTAAATTCTCTACCCTACACACTTGAGTTGACATAATTTTAATTTCCACTATGATGCTTCTCTCTCTTCTATCAACACTCTCTCCTCACAGGGTTTCATCCAGATCAGGAGTCAGCAACATTTTTGACAAAGAGCCAGATAGTAAATATTGCAGGCTTTGTGTTGCCAAGAGGCAAATTTATGGAACTTTCCCTGCTGAAAAATTTCCCTGTATTTTACATTTTAGACTTATAAATGCCACACGTACTTATAACTCATGAGCCATACAAAAACAGGCGGCAGACCAGATCTGGCTCATGGGCTATAATAGTTTTCCAACCCCTCACCTAGATGCATGACTTCAGGCATGATCTATAGGCTACGATGATCTCACATCTCTAGCCAAGTCAACTTGTCAGTGCCTACTTGATGTCTCCACTTGGATTCTAACTAGCGTCTTAATTTAAGATTAAAAAATGTAAAATCAATCACAAATACGCACCTACCCACACCTCTGTCACTTGCAAACTGCCTCATGTCATCAAGACTTTGCCATATCACTAAAAGTGACCATAATCCCCCATGTCCCTAAATCCAAATACCTTTATATAATTCTTGCTCAGTAAATTCAATCATCTTCAAATCAACTTCCAATCTCAGCTGATTTTCTCCAACTTTATTGCTACACTCATAATCCCAACTACCATCATCCTTCAACTGGACAGGTGCAATAGTCAGCTAAATGAACCCCCTTCCTTCACTATTGTACCCTTCCACAATAGTACACCCTCCTAAGAGCTAACCTCATCGTATCACACATCCATCATACACTTTTCAATGTAGTTAATTTATATTCACACTTTGATATAAGATCTAGATTTGGTCCCTGAGAACACTCATGTAATCTCTCTCCATGCTCTTCCTTCATGGACATTCCAGCCAAACCGGCCTTCTTTTCTTTGTAAGAAACTATCAAGCTTTCTTTTTAAATTACAGAATCTTTATATCTGCCCTTCTTTCTGCTCAGAGCACCCCAGATCTTCAAAGTACCTTCCTATTTGTCTTCACTCAACTCTCAAATGAAATATTACCTCCTCAGAGAGAAAAATGCTCTGAAATACCTACAGCCAGATCAGTGCCTTCCTCCTTGCCAGTTTTACTCAGCCATGTTATCACATGTAATCTTCTTCGTAGTAGTGTACCTTATAGCCCTTCACACCATTGCTTTGTTTAGGTATTTGTATGTCTTCGTCCTCTTTCCCTCCTCACTACAGTATAGCCAATTGTGTCTTCGCCTTCTTCACTGCTATATCCCCTACTGCCTGGTAGGCTTTCTATAAACAGCCATTTATTGACTTATTGACTACATGTATATGCTAATCCTTTTTACTAATTGTTGTTACACTATAAATTTCTCTTCTCCCTCTCTTTGCTTCCCTCTTCTCATGCCCCTTGATGCTTCCTACTCAATATTAACATGGACATCATTTTGTGTCTTCAGCATTTCTCTTTTCATTATATTATGATAGGTTAATTTTCCTAAGAAAACACTATTTTGACAAAAGCAAAGCATTAAAGTAAAGCAGCATAGGATCAATTTTTTCCTATTGAAAAGGAAACACCATCTTTCCGAGAAGACAATTCCACCAGGAAACAAAACAAACAAACACATTTCCGGTAAGTCCTAGTTCCCAAGACTTGAAGCCAGTATGTTTTTCCACTTTCAAGTATCCTTGACTGTACAGATAAAAGGTATCCACTTAGAGATATTAACTCATTACCACTGCCTAAATTTGGCTTCCAGAAACACAACTTAATATGACATCAATAGATGTGATAATAATTTGAAAGTAGCTGTATCAAAATCACCCAACAGAACAAGTTACTTTCCTAATTAGCATCTTCAGTTAAATATATAAATCTGATGAATAATAAGTTATGCATTATGCTAAATTGCATTGGCTCACTATCCTAGAATGCTTTCAAATTAATTAAAAATGAGATATTCAGTGATGAGAAATATAAAAAGATAAAAACCTATTTCAATCAGTTTAAATTAGAATTTAACATTTCTTCAATCCACTATTTTGTAGTCAATTGCAAGAGTAATAAAGCAAAATTATTGAGTCTTTAATAGTGACTGTTCAAAATTCATAATGAATTATTGAAAAGAAAACTAAGGTCCCTAGCAACTTTCCACCTCACTTCAAAGCACAGCCAAGGTCATTACAACAGGAAGTAAGACTCCACACAATTCCCACTTCTTCACCTCTATTCTGTTACTTCTGGAATCTTCTACTACTCCAAATTGTGTGTTTGCTCCAGACTCAGCAGTTCTCACCACCTTGTTCTTCCAATTACCATCTTCTCTGTGCGGCCCTTCTTGACTACCCAGTTAAAAGTTACCCTTTGAAAATTATCTGATCCCCATCCAGGATTACTTTTCACCATCTAACTTATGATACTTTGCATATTTATGTGGCTCATTGTCTGTTATCTGTCTCCCTAAGTTAGAATGCGAGCTTCATGATGGCAGAGTTTTGGTCAATTTCCTTCACTCAATAACTCCTGAACCAAAGTAAACACTTCATATGTATTTTTTGAATATACTAATATATAGTCCGAATTATCAAGGAGCTTATAAATAAATAAAGACACATCCCAGCATATAGTGCAGTTTGAGAAATATCGATAGTGTGGTATAGGAGGAGGTATGTAAACTATGAGAAGCAACAGTTAAATAAGAAGCAATCCAGAAAGACACACAGTGTGGGTGACATCTGAGTTAAAGGACAGAAGGTAAGAAGATAACCAGATGGAGAGAAGAGAGGAAGATCTTACAAACAAGCATCAGAAGTTACCATAAGAAAAGCAAGTACAAAATCATCATAAGAAAAACAATTGCATCCCAGTTATTATCACAAACATAATTAACTATGAAAACCCAGAACAGTTCATGCTTTGATAATGAGAAAGTTGATACGTAGATTAAGATGTGATATAACAATCTGCAAATCTTAGTGCTTCCTAACTTTTGAGAAAACATTTTTAGGCAAGATATGATGATTTAAGGAAGAAAAGTTGCTGATGGATGAGGCACGTCCCTTAAAGACAAACACTATGAAGACTGCGTACAGCCTTTATAATGGAAAGGTGCCAGGTTTTTTTTTCAAGTCCTTGGAATCTCAGTTGGCAACTTTGAAATTCATGTGTAATTCATGAGTTTTTTAAAAGAAATGTAATAAGTAACACAAGTGATTCTAGAGCTTGTCTTTAGGCTGAGGTAGATATTGGCATTATAAGTTGAAGTGTTAGAAAGGAACAATAAGAATTAAGAATAAGCAGTAATTTCTGCCAAGATCTGTGACACCCAGTCTCACACATAAGGCTTTTTGGAATCTCTTGGTTTCCAAGGTTCAGGCTCTCATACTTTAGTTTGTACATAAAGGACTTAAGTTATTCTTAAAGCACAGTTTTAGCACTTCACACCAGGAGATGGTTATGAGACTGATCACAGGATAATGTGAAATAGAATGTGTGCCTCCTTGTGAAGGAACCTCGTTCCTTCTGCCATTCTATTCCTACGTTTCTGGCAGGAAAGTCCTAGAAAAAAATTCATATATAGATTATCTTTAAACAATTTACATTATATTTTACTGTTATTAGCTTCTAGAATATCTTAGCTTAGGCCGGCCCTGGTGGCTCACACTTGAAATCCCAGCACTTTGGGAGGCTGAAGTGGGTGGATCACTTGAAGTCAGGAGTTTGAGACTAGCTTAGCCAACATGGTCAAACCTAGTCTCTACTAAAAATCCAAAAATTAGCCGGGTGTGGTGATGCGTACCTGTAATCCCAGATACACGGGAGGCTGAGGCAGGAGAACCATTGAGCCTGGGAGGTGGAGGCCACAGTGAGCCAAGATTGTGTCACTGCACTCCACCTGGGAAACAGAGCAAGACTCTGTCTCAGAAAAACAAAAAACAAACAAACACAGAGTATCTTAGCTTATATATTTCTCACATCTGATCCTACCACTTTACTTCTTTTTTCCTGTTTATACCAATTATTTCTATTCCTCTTTACATACAGACAGAAAGATAAGACTAAAATGTGTCATAGACAATGACATCTAGTAAATTGATGTATTCTTCATGTTTAATTCCACGACAGATTTCAAATACAACGAAAATCTCCAAATAAAATCTTAATTCTAAATTGTGTGCTTGTACAGTCTTCAAATATGTTCAAATAGAACATCAAAGCTCAATAAAAATAGTTATATCACTTGGGATGGTGTTTAAAATATTTTTTCCTAAATAAATTCAGCTTCAGAAGATGAGAAAACCTTCATTAGGAGATGTTTTTAAGAACAAATTAAGTTAAATGTGAAGGACATCATACTTTATTAGGTTGAATAGTAAGATTTATTTATTACTATTGTGAATTAATGCCATCCAAATATTGAGTGATGTAATTCAATTTAGTAAAAGAAAAAGGTCTTAATTATCAACTTCCTTCCTTATAAAAATGTAATATGCTATAACTTGCATTTTTTCCAAGGCAACGACCCTGATGATCAGAGAGGTTAAAACCTAAAAACATTTAAAATCATCTAATCTAAATTATAAAAAAGAAATCCCTTTCTTCAGAAAAAATATTTTTTTAAGGAAGCACTCAAAAACAAATCTCTACTAGTAGATATACAGCATACACATCTCTTACTATCTCCCATGCAGACTGCATAAAATCGCTTGCTGGCTACTTTTAAGAAAACAACATTCAGATGTCTGGAAAGTATCTGAAATGCATGATTAATCTACACAGATAATTTTCTCAAGAAACCAAATTTTGAAGACAAGTAATTCAAAAATCTATTGTCTTTAAAGTAAATCCGCTGGTATTCTTAAACTGCTTTAATCCTTTCTCTGTTTACCTTATAGTGTGCACCTCTCAAGCTATGGGAATGCATGTCTTCTCTAAGAATAGCTGACTTCTTTTGTAGGAAAAAGCTGTTGGAAATGACTGTTAGGATTTCAAATGTTTGGGAGTGTGTATTCATGTGGGTTTTATGTGTTGAATATTTGCATTTATAATTTTAAGATGCTTAAATCAAAAACTAAAATGACCTATGTAACATAATTCTGCCATAGGATAAATTAAATTCAATTAAATGTTCCCATACAAATTATTATCTACCACAATGTAAAAATATTTATATATCACAAAGACGTAATAAACACTGACTTCCATTATACAGCAGAGTTCAATTTCACTACTACTTAGCTTGATGATATTTTAAGGTCATGTCTCTTGGAATACACATTCAATATTCATTGCCAAATGTCACATTCAATATTCATTGCCAAATGTCTGAGCTCACCTCTCTTGAAGCAATATTCAATTATCAAATGAAAATAATTTACCAAGCAACCTCACAAAACACAAACTCTAGGTAGCATCAAGGTTTTTCAAAGTGATTATTCCTTACTGGTCGCGATCCTAAGATATTAAAACTCATAGATCACATGATCTGAGATTTTCTAATTGAAAAGCCGTAGCTGTAAACCTTTCATTCAAAGTCGGATACTACCTTCAGCTGTCAAAAGAATTATGCAATCACTTAAACTTCTGGAATGAAAGAGTAAATGAAGGGAACAATAAAAGTAACTTTGAAATGCATTGGGAAATGAATATAAGGAACAAAATGGAGGCAAAGACAGAGAGAGAGAGAGAGGGCTGTTTATCTAACCTTCCCTTCTTGAGTGGGTTTTCTCTGATATCTCTAGAGAACAATTGGATGTGTAACAATGAAATACAAAACACAAGATATTGTCTTCGTATAATTACTTGTAATGATTCCAAGATGGCATAATTTGGGAACCTGCTAAATAGGACAACAAAGTGATCTGCTTTTCCAAAATTTTGCCCCTTACATTATATATTATTTCATGGTGAAGATCAATAAAACTGAAAATTGGAATTGCCAGATATTATCAGATTTTATTTTTTGAATGCTTAAGAGTTGACTCAAAATCTGGTCATAAAAATGGAAGTTAAATTAAATTGTCCTCAAAATTTAAGTTTGCTACATTTGTAAGAACCACTTGCTTCTTCAAAATCTCAAACTTTCTCATATCGAGCAGCAAATTGAAATGAGGAATTTAAGCATGTAAATTCATCCTGGAAACCAAATTGATTAAAATTTTCTGTGTATTCATGATAATGTTTAAAATTTTTGCTACATTTAAACCCTAAGTTAGTTACAAAAACTCTAAAATTATGCTTGTTTAAAAACTTGGGCTAACTTGCTTTTGAAAACATACTGACATATTCGTTCCACTCTTCTTATAATTATTTTTTTGTCACTCCCAAACAGCACACCATTGTATATATCCCCAAAATGGCACTTCTTTGTTAAAGCCATTAAGACAGAAATATTTTTGAGCCAGATGCAATGGCTCATGCCTGTAATCTCAGTACTTTGGGAGGCCTAGGTTAGAGGACTGCTTGAGGATAGGAGTTCGTGACCTGCCTGGGCAACATAGCAAGACCCAGTCTTTACAAATGAAATGAAAATAAAATATAAAATAAACTGGCTGGACAAAGTAGTGCACACCTGTGGTCACAGCTACCAGAAGGCTGAGATGAGAGGACCATATGAACCCAGGAGTTTGGGGCTGTGAATGAGCTATGACTGCACCACTGCACTTCAGCCAGAACTATGGGTTGGTGAGTCAGAAATAAGTTCTCAGTTCTGAATATAATAACTGCTCCTGGCACTACCGAGAATGAGCTGGGTTTTCTTTTGCCTCTCTATACTCCCTCTTCCTCAGGAAATACCCCCATGGTTCTGCCCGCTGTGCTATTAATTACACCAATGCTTATTATATGTCAGTTCAGTTTTATCTAGATTCTCCCAAAGTCAGTGCTGAACTTAGTTGTTTGAAAATGTATATATTGTAATAGTTACCAAAAAGACAAAATACAGCTAGATATTTATGCTATTTGTTTTATTTCCATCGTAGGTATATTTCCTTTTAAAATTCATGAATATCTTTCTCTAAGGATTGTCTCCGTTTCCAGATGTTAAGCACTTTCTCATGCACACACCACCTAAGCAGCAAAGACACAGAGTCCACGTCAGGGAATGTCACATTCAGGATAAGCACCTATTATTCTGTAATTCAGAAGTAGGAAAATGGATGTCCTCAAGCAGATGCTTTTCTTGACAGATACAAAATTTGACAAGGATCATTGACTTACTTCCAACCCACCATTCATCCCTTTTATCTTATTTTGACCCTAAGGGTCCAAGACGGATAATGGCCCTACATTCTTATTTGGAATTCAGATTTCAGACTGCATTTCTTCTATCATTGTTTATAAGTAGTGGTTGCACACAGTTGCGATAATACTATGACATTAATCTACATTCCTCGTTAAATCGATTTTCGCCTTCCATTTTTTGAGCTTAGCTACAATTTCTCACATGGTTTCTCTAGGAAGATTCCCCAATGACTGAAACATTTAGAACATGGTCCATTCATAAATATGACATTGGGATTCCCCAACGACTGAAACATTTAGAACATGGTCCATTCATAAATATGACATTGGGATTCCCCAACGACTGAAACATTTAGAACATGGTCCATTCATAAATATGACATTGGGATTCCCCAACGACTGAAACATTTAGAACATGGTCCATTCATAAATATGACATTGGGATTCCCCAACGACTGAAACATTTAGAACATGGTCCATTCATAAACATGACATTGGGATTCCCCAACGACTGAAACATTTAGAACATGGTCCATTCATAAATATGACATTGGGATTCCCCAAAGACTGAAACATTTAGAACATGGTCCATTCATAAATAAGACATTGGGATTCCCAACGACTGAAACATTTAGAACGTGATCCATTCATAAATATGACATTGGGATTCCCCAATGACAGAAACTTTTAGAACATGATCCATTCATAAATATGACATTGGGATTCCCCAATGACTGAAACATTTTGAACATGATGTATTCATAAATATGAAGAGCTTGTGTAGAAACTATAATTTACTTATCCTATTATGCTTAAGAAATTATGTGAAATAATGTGAAAATAATCTTATAACATTTGCATGCATATTTGCTGCAAGAGTCATAATTCATTGATACTTAATCATAATCTTGGACATGGTGGGTCCCAATAACCAATATTTAATGCAAGACTGTAAACTTAATAGAGAGAAAACCTTATTTATAAATTTTCATGTGTTCTTTTCTTGACAATAAGGAGCTGTGAGATTTGTATTTTAAAAGATACTTAGTAATAAAAACTTTAATTTTTAAAACTTTTATTTTTAAATTCTGCTTAATTGCATAAAAGTTAAAAGGTAATATTTAATATTTAATGAGGCTTATTGAGCTAAATGATGATATGCAGCTTGGGTTATACTTGCAATTATAAGATTTGCTCATTATACCTAAGCAATCTCCTTCACTCAATCTAGCTACCACAAAGGAAGCAAAATTCCCTGAATCATAATATCAAAGCATTCCATTATGTTTTCTATTAAGTTGTTTTGTTCTTTGAATCATTGTCTATTTTAATTTATCCTTTTAGAAAGAAAACAAATTACTTAACTTGCATTTCCCACTAGAAGCTTCACTACAGCTAGACTTGGAATTGATTTCAGGCCATTTTTTAATAAATGATGGTCCCTAGTGAAAGATAGAATACTTGAGCCATCAATATTGAGTAAATAAAAGGGTTTGGGTAAATAAGAGAGAAGATACCTATTTTTCTCAAATATTTTAAATATCTAATAACCTATTCCTCATCTAAAACAAGCCACAATTACTGGAAATGATGGTCAGAGGAAGGTTTTAGCAACCCTGTGTAATACTACATGTCATGTTGGATCGCTATTACAGAGAAACAGTTGTCATGCTGCATTTTAGTAATTCTACACATTACCAGAGAAATAGACAACTCTTATAGCCACAGAAATCCAACGTAGCTACTGTCTACATATTCTTGTTTCAGACCTTTGGTGAAAAAAACTATTATGTGTATTGAATATATTTTACATTTGTTTTATCACAAAAAAGAAAAATGAGAATTCTATTAGATGCAAATACAAATTCTGAATGACAGGAAAGAAAAATTAAAATCAAAGCTGATCTTAATTAACAAAATGTATTATCTGCTTACATGTATATACAACTGTTCATATACAAAGGCACAGATGCATTTGTGGTTTTGAAAAAATATCTATTTCATTTCAAATCTTCATTGAACAATATTACATATGGCAAGAAAACTGATCTTTTTGAAGGATCTTTTAAAAAGTGTTAAACTTTATTAGATACTTCAAACTAGCAAAGCTCAACTTCATCATAATTATATAATAACACTGCACACTTTCAATTTTATCTGGAGAAATATACCTATCCCTTGAAATAACTCTGTAAACTTCCTGCTCACAGATTTCATTTCAAGCCTTGAAAATGCAGAAAATCAATGCCGAATATACTTGCCCCGAAAGGAAAAGAAAATTTCAGCGATGTCAGGATGTTTTATCACATAAAATACAGAATTGCAATTTGTATCTGAGCAGGCAACACACCTCCAAAAATAATACAATACTTATCACAAAATACATTCACAGATACTAGATTTGGCACAAACCACTCCATACAGCTATTGATGAAATCAGTATTGAAAGCCTTATTCCAAAATCTATGGCCCTTTTCTACGCTCCAACAGACATTTCAGGATGCCACAACCTTGCAGCTCCACTCTCTCATTAATTTCCCCTAAATACACTTGGCAGAAGAATGAGAAACGTCACATTTTTCATTTAATTTCTAAAGAACATCGCATCCTTTAAGAATAGGTTCTTGAAATTTTAAAATGTAAAACATAAAAACCCTAAAGAGACAAACATCCAAAAACATAAAAACCCTAAACACACAAACGTCCAAAAACTTTTCTTCAAAATCACGACAACTTTATATGCTACGTGTTCTTGTAAAATACCACACACACAAACTCACAGGCACACCCACCCACCCAAAACCCACACACACGCATATTTATGGCCTCGTAACACCTCACATATATATACATATCACCAACTACAACAGAGACACACGCATATATATGGCTTCATAAAACCTCACATATATATACATATTATCAATTACAACAGAGAAAAGCCAATTTCAGAAACATGGCTTCAATTTTGATGCATTTACTCACACCTAATTCTATTTCAATTTAACTAGTGCAGAGATATTACAATGCCCTGTAACAAAAACCTGACGGAAGATTGTAACAAATTGCTTAAACATCAAACCAAAGACTCAACATAATTTCATCACAAAGTGAAATTCGCATCCAACTCGCAAAGAATTAGAAAATCCTTGCACTTACCTTGGCCTTGTCCATTCCCCAGATGACCCCAAAAGACCACCGTCATCATCAACAGCCCCGGAGCCCACGTACACAGCCTTCTAGTGACACGCTCATGTCTTCTGGCCATTGCATCTTAAACTCTGCATATTCAGTGGGGTGGATGTGAAAGTACAATAAATTACATTCCTAGAGAAATACACTATGACTCAAATCCCATATCTAATATGCACTGTGCATTTCTGAATTATCCTGCCTACAAGGAGGTACATTTGAAAATCATGCTTCCCTTTAGGGTTGTCATATTGATGATTAATACGAAAGCTCATTCATTTTTAACCTTTAAGCATTCATCTGAATTACATTTTTAATATCATTTTCCAAAACAGGCCACTTAACCTATGAATGTTAAAAAGTACTCCGTATATACATATTGGAGTTCAGTCAAGCAAAAGGATGGTGTATGGACACTACTTAAGTATAACTTGATATTTAGGCAAATTGATGAATTTAACATACCATGTAATCTCTACATATATACAAAAGGACTTTTCAACACATTTATGTAAGTTTTGCATAAATACCCTTGAAAATATTCTCAAGTTTTAAGTGGTATTCTAATTATGTCAGTAATTTTAACTGAATAAAGAGATGCATCATGTGCAAAAACTAATCTTGTTTACTTAAAATTGAGAGTAAAATTAATTATAGAAGGTACAAAGCACTTGTAATTTTGATTTCAGATATATGACCCACAGGAACCTTCATATATACAAATATTATACACATATATGCAATGTATATTTGAATGTTCATTTTGAAACTGCTTTTCATACTGATACATGAAAATACTTAAATGTCCACCAAAGCAAGGTTATTTATTCATACATTTGAATGATATACAGTAGCTCAAAAGAATAAACTTGAGTTGCATGTACTAACATGGATAAGTGTCCAAAATGAATAGTGAAGCAAAATTAGCAAATTTAATAATGATAAGTTCAAAACTACACCTTTCATATGTAAACATGTGCAATCGTTAAAACTATACATTTTATGTTGCATAAATATATAATACAGTATAATAACGCATAAGAATGATAAACACCTTCAAGACCAAAGTTAGGAAATTACAAGACTACAATTTAAATGGTTACTAGGTGGAATTTTAAATCAGAGGTTACTCCTAAATCCCAATTTTTCCACAGTTGACAAAATATGGAGTTAAGAAAAATAAACTTAATGATTTCCAGAATGAACGCTTTATTCAAAATGCTACGTAATTACAATTCTCATAAACTTGCAAGGGAATCCAGTCACCCAGAAATTTTTTATGCCTTTCTCCTACATCACGAAAGGGGAAGATTTAATTACCAACTTTGCATTACTTAACGTCAGACTCACAGTATCAGAGCTAAAGAGAAATTTAAGAAACACCTAACTCAACCTCTCTATTTTAAATGACCAAATGAGTTGAGAAGGTTACAATGGCATTTCTAAGTTCATATGTAAAAACAGAATTTTGATGACAATGGCAGTTTAAGTACTAATAAACACTCCTTGAAAAGTTACTGTAATCCAGGTTATTTGACTGTGCTAAATGCCTTACATTCTTTACCCAATTCAGTTTTCACAGAAATCCTATGAACAAAGCACTTCCAAAATTTACCACTTCACAGCTAAGAAAACAAGGCTTAGAGAAATGCTACACTATCCCCTAGTCATGAGGTTAGTAGGTACCACTGTGGAGACTGAGGCAAAACAGGACGATTTCAAAGCCTATGCTCTGAACAAGTAAACACTAAGCAGGAATTTAGTTCTAGATCTCCCAGTTGTAGTCCAATAATCAGCCAAAAAATGGTGCTGACAAGAGGGGAAAGAAAGATGTCTTGTATATGGAGCCTCATGTATTTGATCCCAAATAAATCTTCAAATTGAAAATCATTAGAGCACAAGGCAATAGAATTATTAGTTTGTTTCTAAAATCATCAACCTTTCCCAAGTTGAACATACAAGTATATTTTATCATACATATACTATATGGGTGTATAACGTGTGTTTATCTAAGTATTCCTGTGGTTTATATATCTGGATTTGGAATTACAAGTGTTTTGTGGTTTATTATTTATTTATTATTATACTTTGAGTTTTGGGGTACATGTGCACAACGTGCAGGTTTGTTACATATGTATCCATGTGCCATGTTGATGTGCTGCACCCATTAACTCGTCATTTAGCATTAGGTGTATCTCCTAATGCTGTCCCTGCCCCCTCCCCCCACCCCACAACAGTCCCCAGAGTGTGATGTTCCCCTTCCTGTGTCCACGTGTTCTCATTGTCTCCCTCTGTTGCTCTGGCTGGAGTCAGTGGTGTGATCATAGCTCACTGCAGACTCCAAGTCCTAGGCTCAAGCGATACTTTTGCCTCAGCCTCTCAAGTAGCTCGGACTACAGGCACGCACCACCATCCCCGGCTAATTTTTTTACAGAG
Organism: Symphalangus syndactylus; assembly: GCF_028878055.3. Classification (NCBI taxonomy): domain Eukaryota; kingdom Metazoa; phylum Chordata; class Mammalia; order Primates; family Hylobatidae; genus Symphalangus; species Symphalangus syndactylus. Next base: position 2,482,754 of record NC_072445.2, on the reverse strand, counting down.
ATGGGTCCCACCGTGTTGCTTGACTGGTCTCAGCCTCCTTAAGTCAAGGGATCCTCCCACCTGGACTTCCGAAAGCACTGAGATTACAGGTGTCAGCCACCGTGCGTTTTTTGATTTCTTCAATTAATTTTACTTATACACTTGATTACACAAGATTAATTTTGTGTACATAATGAATCTCTTTTGAGGTTTAAGTTACTGATTAATTAGAGTACCACTTAACAAGCGTGTCATCCCAGCACTTTGGGAGGCTGAGGTGGGCGGCTCACCTGAGGTCAGGCATGAGCCACCGTGCCCGGCTTACACACATTCTTTTCACTCCTGCTTGCAGATCTCTGTTCCCTTCTAATTCCAGTGGAACCACTTTCACTTAGTATCAAAATATCCAGATCCACTCATCAAAGTGTAAATAATCCTCCAGCAAATTACCTTTGCAAATCTACTTTTATGTAATATTTCCTTAACTTCTTCTTACCTACATCCAGTAGTCATTTTACAAGGCAGAATTTTTTCTATTTTATATAGAACTGAGGCAGTATTTGAAAAAAATTTCAAAACACTCTTCAGGAAGGACTCGCATCTAAAACACCAGTTCCAATATATATTTTAGTAACATTTTAAAGGACAGATGCTTTTCAAAATGTTATTATAATTTAAAAAAATGTAACCTTCCTCTCTGAGTTCATGTTTATGGAAAACTAATATTTCATAAATGCCAAGTTACTATGATGTATTGTCTAAATGCTGCCCCTGCCATTCTATAAATGTAAAAATCATAACCTTCTAACTAACTTTGGTATTAGTCAACAACTGTGCTGATGAAAAGTAAAATCAATTCATTTAAAAAAAATTTTCCATGAAAAAAAAAAACAAGTAACTTGTAAGTAGTAGCGTAGATGAACCAAAAATAAAGTAACATTAACCAGAAAGACATGCCATGGACTTCTCTAATCTTTTTTTGGAACACACTTTTCATGCATATGAAAATAAAAATTAAATATAAAATGCCTACTTTATGTATGTACTTTTACTTGTGTCTATTGTTCTTTAAAGATTAAAATAACTCCTAAAGCCTGGATAGCTGAGCCCATTGTGCTCTTCTGCCCATAAAATAGATTGGATGTGCAGTGAAAGAGGTATAACTTAGGCTTTCAGATTAGTTATGACGATGGAAACACAATTCTATTCAATAGTGTTCATGTTGGTCTTTCAAATGTTTAAGGTCACAAGGCAAAAGAGAACAGACTTCAAGAATGTTCGTGTATTACTTCTCGTCTTACCCAATAGCTAGATTAGTTCAATTAGGCCAGTGTTTTGGAGTAAACAGCATTGTGAAATGTGTCGTGGAGTCCGGAGGCTCCACCACCTACCTCCAGGTAGTTGTTCTGTCCGGTGGAGCCTAGACTAATACCTTAGGAGATGCATGACATCTACAGGTACCAACTAGGAAGGGTAGTCTTGAATTAAATGGCTTTAGACACGTTATAAGAGCAAATCGAAGCTTCCAGGTATTAGAACCACTTCAATCACAGAGCGTCTCTGGGTTCTATCTGTGGCCAGCATCATGTCTCTGTCTGCCCTCCCCGAATGCTTTCTCTCACCATATGGATCTTCTAGATGGTTTTATTCTTCCCCAGCCAGCCAACTTGATCAACAAGCCTAGGTATATTAGGTATGTATAAAGTTGGTTCTTAAATAAAGTCCATTTCTGTATCTAGGTAAGTAATGTCTTCAGACTTACAATTTCATTGATATCTAGAAAGAGTGACTCTAGTTAGCTTCTAGTGTCAGTTTTCCTAGCAGCTTCTTTAAAAAAAAAAAATCCTCTCTGGAACAAAGCTTCCTTGCAAGTATTGCTGTTGGCAATAGTCCTGTTTACTAAAATGCTTATCCGGTGAAACTTGCGCTGTGACAGTGAGCCTGCAGGTTGATGGTCCTTTTGTTCAACTTCTCCATTGTAAAGCAACCTCTCTGATCACCCTTTTAAAACTAAAGACCAAAGAATCAAATGAGATCAGGAAGTGACCAGAGCTCACAGGTCATCAACTCCTCTTCTTAGCGTATTATAGCACACAGTCTAAGCCCGAAAAACACAGCAGAACCCATTACAGCTCTCGAGTTCCAGTTATTAACATTGATTTTTTTCAATGGAAAATTTTTATTAGAAGGTATCACAGGACTCACATTCAGTAATAACTTAGATTAGGATACATACTGGAGCCTTTGTCCTTAGAGTAGGTGCCACTGAGTCACTATTAAAAGGAGTCTTTTTGACCTTAGTAAATTCTCACAGGGCTTATCTCAGTCTAAACTGTAACTGGCCTTTACTAGTGATGTCATGTGTAATTCAAATTAATATTGTAATGTATATAAATTGTATATATAGGTATAATACATGCATGTATTTACAATTATTTATTTTATTTTATTTTTTAATAAGATAAAACTTAGAGGTTAAAATATGACTCTAGGCCATTGTGCTTTAGAATGAAGAGCACAGACATGGGTTGCAAATGTAAATTTTGGCCCAATTTAATTTCTGTGACAAATTCATTAATGTCTTCAAGGTTCAGGCTGTATGTATGAGACAAATGAAAACAGCTCTAAGATTCCTGAAAACCCTAAAGTATTAAAATTCCACTCTGCCATTAGTTCAGATAAATCATTTGCCAATTTGCCCCACAAGAACCAGGCATCTTTAAATGGTAATATAACATGCACTTCTCTCTCCCAAAGTGTGGTGCATAAACTTTCTGCTTCTGAATAACACAGGATGCCTGCTAAAATGTGCTGTCAGGGGGATTAGTAAGGAAATGTATCAAAACTTCTGCAGATGTGGCCCTGAAATACACATTGTAATAAATCCTCCAGGCCTCTCAAGTTAGGAATAACTGGTTTATAAAATTGTACTTACTTAAAAATTATAGATAAACAGATTTCACCAAAACCCAGTTTTTCTGATCTGAATGAAATAAGGCTCTATATTCAGACTGACTTTTCAGTGAAAAACAACTTAAAATAGTGACAAATCATCTATAAGTTTAAATGAATATAACTAGGAGACCTGAAAACTCAGGTTTAGCAGTCATCTTCCAACAGTTTGAGAGCCCACAGGAGCCACAGAGCCCTCATGTCTCTCCAGAGAAGCGGGGTGATTCTTCCCCCTAAACACCATGCAATTCTTCTTTTTTTTTTTTTTTTTTTTTGAGACGGAGTCTCGCTCTGTCACCCATGCTGGAGTGCAGTGGCGCAATCTCGGCTCACTGCAAGCTCCGCCTCCTGTGTTCACGCCATTCTCCTGCCTCAGCCTCTCCAAGTAGCTGGGACTACAGGCGCCCGGCTAAATTTTTGTATTTTTAGTAGAGACGGGGTTTCACCGTGGTCTCGATCTTCTGCCCTCCTGATCCGCCCGCCTCGGCCTCCCAAAGTGCAGGGATTACAAGCGAGAGCCACCACGCCTGGCCAACACCATGCAATTCTTGAAGTGAGTGAAAGCATTCCTGCTCACACTGATACCCTCTCAAGTGAACTCAAAGTTAAGCCATCTCCAGCCAGACCAGATACCCTGGCCCATATCTCATTCACTAATATATGTTAAGAAGCCTTTGTTCCTTGGAAACTACATGAAGTGAATAGGCTGTGGACTCCACTGGACCTAGTGGTCTATATTTAACCAATTCCCTTCACACATATGTATCAGATGCTCTCTTAGTTACGGAGCTGCAGTGGTGAATAAGAAAGCCACAGTCCTGTACTCCTAGGGTTTCAATTCTGAAGACGAAGACAGGCACAGAAATCCAACTGAGCAAAGAGAAGAGATTATTAAAAAATGTGTTCACATGCAAAGTGAAGCAAGGGACTGAATATACAACAAGGGTGTTGGGGCGAACATTAGATATAATCTTAATTCAGATTATATAAGATTCATACATATAATTTTTATATATAGATATATTAATTTGGGCTGGGCGTGGTGGCTTATGCCTGTAATCCCAGCATTTTGGGAGGCCAAGGCGGATGGATCACTTGAGCCCAGGAGTTTGAGACCAGTCTGATCAGCATGGCAAAACCCCATCTCTACTAAAAATAAAAAAGTTAGCCGGGTGTAGTGGTGTGCGCTTGTAGTCCCAGCTACTCAGGAGGCTGAGAAAGGAAAACTGAACCCAGGAGGCAGAGGTTTCAGTGAGCCAAGACTGTGCCACTGCACTCCAGCCTGGGTGACACAGCAAGACCCTGTCTCAAAAGAAAAAGAAAAAAAGAAATATTAATTTGGATTATACAGATTCTAACCACTTCTTTCAAGTGAGAATATTTAAGCTAAGACCTGAGAATAAAAAGAGTTAGCTTTTCATACAATACAGAAAGATTCGTCTTTTAGGAAAAACCCCCAGTGTTCAAGGACCCTAATATATGAGCAAGATCTTGGCATGTAGAAGAAACCTGTGAATTGGATGAAATGAAAAACTGAAAAGTAGGAATCTGGATGAAGTACAGAAGGGAGAAAGACTAATGTGAGACGTGGCTGAAAGAGAAGGATATGTGAAACAGTACAGGTCTTCATTAGTAATGATGAGGAACATAAATCTTAGTCCAAGTACACCAGAAAAGTGGGAGAGTTGGAAACTGAAAGACATGTTAAGAGATCACTTTGGTTTCTCTGTAGCTAACAGGGTGTCGGAGATAAGAATTCAAGTAGGTTGACTAAGGATGACCTAAGAAAATAAGCGTAGGTAAGAAAATATGTGGCTCTGGCTAGGCTGGGGACATTGGAAATCAAAAGAGGTGGAGGAAATTACAGATGTATTTGGAACCAAAATATTTTTTAAATGAATGTTGAATTGGATATTGTCAGAATATTGAGGAAGGGCCAAAAATGACTTATAAGCGTCTAGCATGGCTGGCAGTGCCACTTACTGACATGTGGGAAACCAGGACATGTTACCTCTGAATTATTCGAGTGCTATTGTCACGTAAATCATCAACTCCCAGAATAAAGGCCTGGACCAAACTCTAAGACTGGAAATTATTAGCTGTTTAGTAGTGTTTAGAGCTTAGAGAGAGCATGTGTGTGGAGAGAAAAGAAGAGCAATTAGGACAGAACCCTTAGAAACATCAACATTTAAAATTTGGGAAGAGAAACAGAAACAAATAAATTGTGGGAAAATGAAGCTCAGGGTAGTTGCAAGGGAATGCTAAAAATGAACTATGGCATTTGAGGAGGAAAACGTGGACACTGAAAGCAAGAGGGTACGGATGGATCGTGAGGGAGCAGCAGCAGCTGTGTCCTAAGGAGAGTCTCAGTGAAAATGAAGGGTTGTAGGAATGAGGACATCTGGGCCAACGAGCTGACAAGGAGTGATGTCCAGGAGGCAGAATATTTGCATCTAGATCCTGGTGGTACATACCCTTATAGAAAATGTTTCAGATTTGATGACAATAAAGTGGAGGAAAGAAAAAAAGTAATGGAAATAAAGATGTCAAAAAACGGGGAACCGAAGTTTGTACTGGTCCTTTCACGTGAAAGCTGAGCCACTAAAATGATGGCTGAACTTGCCTGAAGATGATATTGAGCAAAAGATCTAAAGCCTTCAATAAATGGCAAGAGGCCAGGTGCAGTGGATAATGCCTGTAATCCCAGCACTTTGGGGGGCTGAGGCAGGCAGATCACCTGAGGTCAGGAGTTCGAGACCAGCCTGGCCAACATGGCGAAACCCCGTCTCTACCAAAAATACAAAAATTAGCTGGGTGTGGTGGTATGCAACTGTAATCCCAGTTACTGAGGAACCTGAGGCAGGAGAATCACTTGAAACCGGGAGGAGGAGGTTGCAGTGAGCCGAGATCACACCATTACAATCCAGCATGGGTGACAGAGCAAGACTCCATCTCAAAAAAAAAAAATAAATAAGACCAGAGTGCCCAGGAGGGAGGTCTGTTGATGATGGTAATACCAAAGGGGCATGGCTGATATTTCCAAGGGGTTTGAGTTTCAAAGGAACAGTCTAATTTGCAAGGAGCGGAGAAATTAACAGTCTAGAAGTTGTAACGGGAACCAAGAACAACCACCTCGGCTTACAGCCATAGGTATGTGGAGGGTGAGAAAAAGACCTGTCTCAATTTATGAAAGCTAGAGGAAAAATTGCACTTTAGTATCAACCAACTTTTGTTTTAAGATAATTACAAACCAATATGGAACTTAGCAAGAGTCAATTTTGACAGTTTCCTGCAGCTTAGTAAATTCTGCACAAAATTAAGATTTAACACAAAAGTAGAGAAAAATTTTAATGGCATAGCACATTTCTTCACAATTCCTTAAACCAAATAATTCCCTGTTCTTCTAACTCTCACCTTACACTATCAACTAGGCTTCTTATTCAATGAACGGTTTAAGTCTACTAAGACACACACACACACACACACACACACACACACGTCTTATCCAGCTGCAGATCTCATTTTTGAAGGTACATTGAAAGTACATAGGTCATTCTATAATCATCACCTATGAAGATTGTGAGCAACTGGAACAAGTATTCTTGGAAAAGAAGTTTCCTGTGTATAAGAAAAAAAAGAGTCCAACTCGGAACTGACTTGGCTGAGTCATCATTATATGCCACTGGCAAGAAATCAAGAAGTAACTCAGGGCTGATAAACTTTGTTAAAGGAAATGGAAACAGCCTATCTGTGAGGCTTAATTCTCGATAATCTGGCCAAGATATAGCATCTGGATAAGAGTTCACTGACTCAACTAAGTTTTGTGAAGGTGAAGTACTTGTTAAAATGAAAGATCTATTTAGAGAGAAATAAGTAGACATAATATCTGCACTATGGATAGGTGTATACCTGTTTTTTGCAAAAACAGTTTGTATCTTTGAAATGCTGGTTTGCCCTGGACAGAGCTAACTTATATAGAGACCAGGCGCGGTGGTTCATGCCTGTAATCCCAGCACTTTGGGAGGCCGAGGAGGGTGGATCATGAGGTCAGGAGATCGAGACCATCCTGGCTAACACGGTGAAACCCCGTCTGTACTAAAAATGCAAAAAATAGGCCGGGCATGGTGGCGGGCACCTGTAGTCCCAGCTACTCTGGAGGCTGAGGCAGGAGAATGGTGTGAACCCGGGAGGCGGAGCTTGCAGTGAGCCGACATCGCACCACTGCACTCCAGCTGGGTGACAGAGCGAAACTCCGTCCCAAAAATATATATATATATAGTTTTTTTATATATATATGTATATATACCCAAAGGATTATAAATCATGCTGCTATAAAGACACATGCACACGTATGTTTATTGTGGCACTATTCACAATAGCAAAGACATGGAACCAACCCAAACGTCCAACGATGATAGACTGGATTAAGAAAATGTGGCTGGATACATATGTAACAAACCTGCACATTGTGCATATGTACCCTAAAACCTAAAGTATAATAAAAAAAAAAGAAAAAAAAAGAAAATGTGGCACATATACACCATGGAATACTATGCAGCCATAAAAAAGGATGAGTTCATGTCCTTTGTAGACACATGGATGAAGCTGGAAACCATAATTCTCAGCAAACTATCACAAGGACAAAAAAAAAAAAACGCTGCATGTTCTCACTCATAGGTGTGAATTGAACAATGAGAACACATGGACCCAGGAAGGGGAACATCACACTCCGGGGCCTGTCATGGGGTGGGGTGAGGGGGAGGAACAGCATTTGGAGATATACGTAATGTAAATAATGAGTTACTGGGTGCAGCACACCAACATGGCACATGTATACATATGTAACAAACCTGCACGTTGTGCACATGTGTCCTAGAAATTAAAGTATATATATATATATATATATACGTGTATATATATATATATACACGTATATATATACATATATATATATGTATATATATATGTGTATATATATATATATATACACGTATATATATATATATATATACACGTATATATATATATATAAAAAGAGAAAACCATTAAAGAAAGGCTATAATACACAGGAACACACAGACATACATACACCTGTGTGTCTATATCTTCAGTTATCACACTTTTTCTATACAGACTCCACACGAGACAAACATGTTACATTTTATGAGAAACTATAAGTGGAAAGAGGAGAATTTGTTAAATCAATATAGAATGTTCCTTGTTTAGCATAATTCTAACTGTTTCTCATTAGAGGTCTGAGTATCAATCTGTATTATATGTGGCCATGCTGGCATTTGGGAAATTCCACAAGAAACTTTTTAAATATGAATTTGGAAAAGGGAAAAGGATTTTTAAAGTGTCTTTTTTTGTTCTGCATTCTGTGTGGAACATCTATTTTGTGCTAACTGCTCGTGTTAGCTTGTGATTGCCTGTGACTATGTGGAAGATATACTTTACGTGACTATGTGAGCAATAGTCTTAAAGTTAAGAAATCTAAAATTTGGTTGGTTTAGTTGCTAATTAGGTAAATTGCCTTGTAATGGTTACTTAACCTCTCAAAGATTAATTATCTTCAGTGGTACATTGAAGGTTCCATTCATATTGATTTTAGTAGACTTATCCTGCTAAAAAGTAAATTTAACAGAAATTATTCTAGACCTCATTATTTCAGGAGACCCCACCCCAGCTTTTATTCCTAACTTCAAGAAATGCAGAGAAATTTAAAAATTCGATGTTCTCCCAATTCAACAGAATATAACTGAACTAAATCGATTTATGTATAATTCATTATTTCAACCTTTAACGCTATATCCGAGCGGTTTGTTTTCACCATAAAGTTATAGCTGTTTAGGCCAATAATTAAAGAGGACCTTGATAGAGAATGAGAAGAGAAGATGACCACCCTATTGTCTATCTTCCAGCTGTTTTCAATGCCCTGAAGTTTTATTCACACCCAAATATTAGAATCTTATCTGAGAGAGCGTACTCAAATGATGAATCATGCTAATTTCTCAAGAAAAGTGTTACAGAATAATAAATGCCTTTCTGGTCAAAGCACTGATGCTCTGGAAATAATCTTTGTCCAAATGAGGTACAGGAATTGTTAGGACTATTAAAAGTTTGTATATGATATCTGCCAGGTTCGACTGAGCTTCACTTAAAATCTACTATATTAGGGACAAGTGTAATGACTCAAATTAGTGAACTTAAGAATTGTTTTAAAATGTTTCCTGGAGACATTTCAAATATTGTTCTCTGATTTATCACTGTTACTTTTGCTGAATTCAATTTGATGCCAAGATTTATTCAGATTAATCAAATGCCATAAACTCTGATACTTAATGTTCCTTAACACCTTAAGAACCTTTAAACAGGTCAAATGTTGAAGATACGCTTTTAGTGAAACTGTACCTAAGCACATGAATGCTATTTAATATAGCTTTTCAGAAGACTAACAAAGAAAGAAGACTTAGGAAATTCGGAAACATTTTTTAAACCTTCTAGAGGGAATTAAACTACTGAAAAATAATTTCAATTGGTGAATCTAATGGCATTAATCAGAAGATAAGAAAAAAGTAACCATAAAACTTTATGGGGGTAATATTTGCTATGAGGATCAGGAAAAACAACTAATGGATATTAGGCTTAATATCTAGGTGATGAAATAAACTGTACAACCAATCCCATGGCATAAGCTTACCTCTGTAACAAACCTACACTTGTACCCTTGAAATTAAAAGTTAAAATTTAAATAAATAACGTTGTGCTATTAATTTCAACCAGAGCCTTTCCAAGGTGCAGAGAACTTTTGAGAATTTTATTTCTTGCAAAAGGAAATTTGATTCCTTGCTTAGGGCCTTCCTAGGAAAACCTCTATTCTTTGGAGAAGCATCATACTCCTACAAGATTTAAGGACCATCATATTTGTCAGACTTTTTTTCTGTTTTACTGTGAGCAGTTTACAGAACATAAAGAAAAATCAAATCCGAAGGTGCACTACACGTGTTTTATCAAAAGGAACATTTTTGTGTACTTTTAAGAAAATACGACAAATTGAGTTTTCTGACCTATTACCAAGTTAGACATCTTGAGTGAATTGAATCTGTTGTAATCCTGTTTGGTTTTCATCCCATGGCTCTGGAAAACTGATATTTATCTCCAATTATTCAACTCTGCTTCTTTCCAGTACCTCATCTATACGACTATTATAGTACTTTTCATCTGCTTCTACCACCACACTATGGCTGCATTACTTTTAACACAGTGTCCCACATGTTACCCATTTCTACCTTATATAAAGAGTAGAAATTGAATTATAATTGAGTATCCAGTTGCCTCATATTCTGGTCTTCAACTGAAATAACTCCAGCTATCTCAAAACTTCAACCCTCCCTGGAAGTATTGGACCAAATTATCCCAGATTATAGCACTCTCAGGCTAAAATTACTAATGCTTCTATAGTTTCAGAGACAGTATCAGGTTATTCAACACAACCTTCCATGCACCATCCCAGCCTCATATAATCAGAGGACACTTAGACGACTTTAATAGCCTTCAAAAGACACCCTCCTCTTTTACTTATATATATATTTATTTATCTATTTATTTAATGGAGACAGGGTCTCACTCTGTCACCCGGACTGGAGCGCAGTGGCATAATCACGGTCCACCGCAGCCTGCACCTGCCGGGCTCCGATCCTTCCACCGCAGCCTCCTGAGTGGCTGGGACCACAGGCGCCGCCACCACGTCTGCCTGGTTTTTGTATTTTTGTGGAGATGCGGTTTCACATGTTGCCCAGGCTGATCTGAGATTCCTGGGCTCAAGAGATCCACCTGTCGCGGCCTCCCAAAGTGCTGGGATTACATGAACGAGCCATTGTGCCCAGCCGGCCCTGCCCGGTTTTTAACCTTCGTACTGTTTATATAATCATCCTTCACAAAATAGAACACTTCATTACTCGATGGTTCTCATTATTCTAATATGAAGAACTATATTAAGAAAATAAATTCCCGGCCGGGCGCGGTGGCTCACGCTTGTAATCCCAGCACTTTGGGAGGCCGAGGCGGGCGGATCACGAGGTCAGGAGATCGAGACCACGGTGAAACCCCGTCTCTACTAAAAATACAGAAAATTAGCCGGTGTGGTGGCGGCGCCTGTAGTCCCAGCTACTCGGGAGGCTGAGGCAGGAGAATGGCGGGAACCCGGGAGGCAGAGCATGCAGTGAGCCGAGATCGCGCCACTGCACTCCAGCCTGGTAGACAGAGCCAGACTCCACCTCAGACAAAAAAATAAATCAATAAATTTCCAATATTTCTTAGCATATCCAATTTAAATCTATACATCACATAAAAATAAAAGCCGTCTTACTGTGTTAGTTTCTTACTGCTGTTACAGTAAATTAACATAAACTCAGAGGCTTAAAACAACACATTATTTTCTTTATACTTCTGGGAGTCAGAAGTCCAAAATGGGTCTTAGTGTGCTAAAATCAAGTTATCATCAAGTGTATATTTTGTCTGGAGATTCCAGGAGAGAATTCACCGGGTTTGAGGGGTCACATGTATCCCTGAGCTCTTGGCCTCTGCACATCTTGGACACAGCACATCACTTCAGCCTCGGCTCCAGTTTCCCCAAGCTCTTCTGCTCACTCTGGTCTCTCCGCCTTCCTGTCTGAAGGTTCTTTGTGACTACAGTGGGCCCACCTAGATAATTCAGGATAATCGCTCCAGTTTAAGGTGAGGTGATTAGCAATCTTAATTCCACCTCTAACCATAATGCTCCCATGCTGCCTAACAACACATTCAAAAGGTCATCCTGCTAAGGGTCATTATTCTACCTACACACTAAGTGACTGAGAAAAAGTAAAGTTATCTATCATGCCTTACCTATGGTGAGGAAATAATAACTTATAATGATTTATCTAAAAAAAACCTGTTTTTAAAAGCTTTGGTCCTAGTCTATTGATTAAAGTTTTGGTATATTCCAGATAAATTTCATGTCCTTGATGCTCACACATTGTGCACAGTAGATGGCCTTTTTAAAATAGTACTGCATAAAGGAATATTTAAGGTTGTCTGGACAATAGAAAAGGAACTTTAGTTGCTATGCCACAAAAGGCCGGATTTCTGCACATTACACCTCCTACCAGTGCACACATGTGCCAAACTCCTTCCTGAAAGCCTGGTTTATGTTTCCTATGTGCTTAGCAATAGTTTTACTCTCACGACTGTTTATATTAAGTCCTATTTTTTAAAGCATATCCTCATTTGTTTGTTTTCCTGAGCCTCTGAACTGGATTTCATCTGGTATGTATTGCACAGGTTTGCACACTTGATTGTACGCTACCTTAAAGCATCCTCTTGTGTTCTGGACACGGTTATTTTTCTCCATGGTAAGGTGATAAGTGACTTCTCTGAGGACTTGCCACCTTAGAATGCAGTGGTGACATCACCTGCTCAGGCTCTGTCTGCAATGTGGAATTTAGTATTTTCCAACTTCTGGTCTAACTTGAACTTCATAATTAAGCAGAGCCGCCTTTTGAGGGAACAGTAGGGTGTCTGCCCCTAAACGTCTGTGTAAATGCAGAGACACATTTGGGAACATAACTGACTTTTATGTACAGAAGCCAGATGCATTTCATGACCATGCATGCTTAGGGAAGCAAGTTCATCTCATCTATCACAATAAGCATCTGTGCCACTAAATTCCACTGCAGGATACTTTTCACACTTAGACAACAAAACATTTAAGGAAATAAAAGCTCTTTCCAATAAAAATGTGCATCAAATACTGTGTGTATGTTTAAAAAAAAACCTTCCTCTATAAGATAAGGCCACAGGAACTACTAAAAAAGCATTCTTGAAATACATTTTCTGATAGGAATCTAGGCCCTTGCCTTATATAAGATTTAAGGAAAGTGATGTGTGTGTCTTTATACTTGAAAGGCTGTTTTCAACAGCAAAGGGTATGCTTTGAGGTATCAATATAGTTTTGAGAATGCAAAAGTTTAAAAGAAATGGAATGCATATTCTCCAGGTATGAATATGCAATTGTCATTATTTTCCTACCATCTACTAGATTAGAAACAGAAGAAAAATTATGGAAATGTCTGTTTTCCCTCAATAGGAGTACCTATTTATTAAAGTTAATTAATTACTATTCTTTAAACATTTTCAAAATAGACTCATAAGTGACAACTTTCAGAGAAAACAAGGGTTTTTGGATGTAAATATTTACTTATAACATGGATAAAATAATTTTGTTAAATATTAACTCCATATTCATAATGTTCTCTATTGTTTTTGCATTTTGTTTAACAATAGAGAATCTAAGACATTTAGTGTTCATGAGATTCATACAGTTTCCTGTCAATGTACTTTGTCTTTTTTTTATTGGACTACTAATCATTTATTTATGATTTGTTGGAACTACTCATATTTTAAATATGTCAACTGAATTGCAAGCACTTGTTGCTGATTTGATATTTGCTTTTTACACATATTCATTGTATCCTCTGAAAAAGAAAAGTTTTATATTTTAACAAATTCCAATCCATAAATTTTTTTTTAAATTTTCTGTTATTGGTTAGGGCTATGTTTGGATATTTAATTTTAACCGTAATGTTGCAAGTGATATTTGTCTATGGTATTTTTTCTTTATATTTTGAAAAAGTGTATTTGACATCCACTATGGAATTAATATTTATTAATGACATATTATACCTTTGTGCAACTATAAAATACATATAGCCAATTATCTGAACACCATTTTATGAACTGTTTATCACTTATCCACTGATTTGAAACACTATCTTTATCATATATTGGATTTTAGGTTTATCGAGATTATGTAACATGAAATTATTTAATTATGAAATTATGTGAATTCAAGCATGACAGTCAGCTCTTCTTCCCCACCACTACCCTGTAAAAGGATGGATGGAATAATTGCTTCTCTATGGCTTAAGTGTATGAGAGGTATACAACATGGTCTTGATGAAGTGGGAACTACACAGAAACTGTTTTTGGTCCTGAAATGTACTCCAGCTTTACCAATTTGTTCTACACATATACCATTGAGGGTAGAAGCTGAATTTTGCTAATGATTATATTTACACTACTTAACATTGTGCCAGATACTGAGTAGATGCTTAGAAACATGTTTAATGACTTGTTTTATTGCTAGAGACCTAATTATCTGCTGTAGTGGTGCTATCTCATTCAGAATCATTTTGACCAGCCTTTCTCCATCATGAATAAAACACTTATTTACACACTTGTGTACATGCACATGTGCATAGAAACACACACACCCTTTGCAGAGACAAACTGCATCGAAAGCATGTACAAACATTATAGTATTTTTGTTGATTCTGACCTGATTCTGATTCTATTGTATACATTTTCATTCTGATCACAATAACAATAAAAATAGAAAACTATAAGTTGTGAAGCTGGAAGATGCAGAACATGAAAGATCGAATTACCAATTTTTTTTTCCTATTTTCTTTAGTTGGCTGCTGATAAAATCAGAAAAGAAATGGACACAAAAATGAAAGTATGCAATGTGTGTGCGTGTGTGTGTGTGTGTATCACATGCACTCGTTTCCATGATGTACATATGGAATTTCATAACCAGCCAAACTAAGCTTCATAAGTGAATGAGAAATAAAATCCTTTACAGACAAGCGGATGCTGACAGATTTAGTCACCATCAGACCTGCCTTCCAAGAGCTCCTAAAGGAAGCACTAAACATGGAAAGGAAAAACCAGTACCAGCCACTGCAAAAACACACCAAAATATATAAACCAATGAAACTAGGAAGAAACTGCTTCAACTAATGTGCAGAATAACCAGCTAACATCATGATGACAGGACCAAATTCACACATAACAATATTAACGGTAAATATAAATGAGCTAAATGCCCCAATTAAAAGACATACACTGGCAAATTGGATAAAGAGTCAATACCCACAGGTGTGCTGTATTCAGGAGACACATCTCACTTGCAAGGACACACATAGGCTCAAAATAAAGGGATGGAGGAATATTTACCAAGCAAATGGAAAGAAAGAAAAAAAAAGCAGGAGTTGCAATCCTAGTCTCTAATAAAACAGACTTTAAACCAACAAGGATAAAAAAGGACAAAGAAGGGCATTACATAGTAGTAAAGGGATCAATGCAACAAGAAGAGCTAAGTATCCTAAATATATATATATGCCAAATACAGGAGCACCAGGATTCATAAAACGAGTTCCTAGAGACCTACAAGGAGACTTAGACTCCCACACAATAATAGTGGGAATCTTTAACAACCCACTATCAATATTAGACAGATCAACAAGAAAGGAAATTAACAAGGATATTCAGACTTGAACTCAGCTCTGATCCAAGTGGACCTAATAGATACCTACAGAACTCTCCACCCCAAATCAACAGAATATACATTCTTCTCAGCACCACATAGCACTTATTCTATAATCAACCACATAATTGGAAGTAAAACACTCCTCAGCAAATGCAAAAGAATGAAAATCATAACAAACAATCTCTCAAACCACAGTGTAATCAAATTAGAACTCAGAATTAAGAAGCTCACTCAAAACTGCACAACTACATGGAAACTGAACAACCTGCTTATGAATGACTACTGGGTAAATAGCAAAATTAAGGCAGAAATAAATAAGTTCTTTGAAACCAATGAGAACAAAGACACAACATATCAGAATTTCTGGGATACAGTTAAAACAGTGTTTAGAGGGAAATTTACAGCATTAAATGTCCACATTAGAAAGTGGGAAAGATCTAAAATAGACACCCTAACATCACAATCAAAAGAAGCATTGGAAAACACATTAAAAACCTAGTATAAAACAAGAAATAACTAAGATCACAGCAGAACCGAATGGGAGAGAAACACAAAAAAACCTTCAAAAAAAAATCAATGAATCTAGGAGTGGGTTTTTTGAAAAGATTAACAAAATAGATAGACCGGTAGCCAGACTAACAAGGAAGAAAAGAGAGAAAGATCAAATAGACACATTAAAAAACGATAAAGGGGATATCACCACTGATCCCACAGAAATACAAACTATTATTAGAGAA
The DNA here is from genome assembly GCF_028878055.3 of Symphalangus syndactylus. Taxonomy (NCBI): domain Eukaryota; kingdom Metazoa; phylum Chordata; class Mammalia; order Primates; family Hylobatidae; genus Symphalangus; species Symphalangus syndactylus. The sequence continues at coordinate 2,466,716 of NC_072445.2, read as the reverse complement.
TACTGTAAACACCTCTACACAAATAAACTAGAAAATCTAGAAGAAATGGATTAAGTCCTGGACACATACACTCTCCCAAGACTAAAGCAGGAAGAAGTCAAATCCCTGAATAGACCAATAACAAGTTCTGAAATTGACTCAGTAATTACTAGCCTACCAACCAAAAAAAGCCCAGGACCAGATGTCTTCACAGCCGAGTTCTACCAGAGGTACAAAGAGGAGCTGGTACCATTCCTTCTGAAACTATTCTGAACAATAGAAAAAGAAAGACTCCTCCCTAACTCATTTTATGAGGCCAGCATCACTCTGATTCCAAAACCTGGCAGAGACCCAATAGAAAAAGAAAATTTCAGGCCAATATCACTGATGAACATCGATGCGAAAATCCTGAATAAAATACTGGCAAGAGAATCCAGCAGCACATCAAAAACTTATCCACCACGATCAAGTTGGCTTCATGCCTGGCATGCAAGGCTGGTTCAACATATGCAAATCAATAAACATAATCCATCACATAAACAGAACCAATGACAAAAACCACATGATTATCTCAATAGATGCAGAAAAGGCCTTCAATAAAGTTCAACACCCCTCATACTAAAAACTCTCAATAAACTAGGTATTGATGGAACATATCTCACAAAAATAAGAGCTATTTATGACAAATGCATAGCTAATATCATGCTAAATGGCCAAAAGCTGGAAGCATTACCTTTGAAAACTGGCCCAAGAGTAGGATGCCCTCTCTCCCCACTCTTATCAACATAGTATTGGAAGTTCTGGCCAGGGCAATCGAGTAAGAGAAAGAAATAAAAGCATGCAAATAGGAAGAGAGGAAATCAAATTGTCTCTGTCTGCAGATGACATGATTGTATATTTACAAAACGCCACCACCTCAGCCCAAAAATTCCTTAACCTGATAAGCAACTTTGGCAAAGTCTCAGGATATAAAATTAATGTGCAAAAATCACAATCATTCTTATATACCAATAACAGACAAGCAGAGAGCCAAATCATTAGTAAACTCCCATTCACAATTGCTATAAAGAAAACAAAATACCTAGGAATACAACCTACAAGGGATGTGAAGGACCTCTTCAAGGAAAACTACAAACCAGAGCTCAAGGAAATGACAGGACACAAACATATAGAGAAACACTCCATCCTCATGGATAGGAAGACTCAATATCATGAAAATGGCCATATTGCCCAAAGTAATTTATAGATTCAATGCTATTCCCATCAAGCTACCATTGACTTTCTTCACAGAACTAGAAAAAAACTATGTTAAATTTCATATGGAAGCAAAAAAGAGCCTGTGGAGCCAAGGCTAACCTAAGCAAAAAGAACAAAGCTGGAGGCATGACGCTGCCTGACTTCAAACTATATTACAAAGCTAAAGTAACCAAAACAGCATGGTGCTAATACCAAAACAGATATATAGACCAATGAAACAGAATAGAGGCCTCAGAAATAACACCACACATCTACAACAATCTGATCTTCAACAAACCTGACAAAAGCAAGCAATGGGGAAAGGATTCCCTATGTAATAAATGGCGCTGGGAAAACTGGGTAGCCATATGCAGAAAAGAGAAACTAGACCCCTTCATTATACCTTATAAAAGAATTAACTCAAGGTGGATTAAAAACATAAATGTAAAACCTAAAACTATAAAAACCCTAGAAGAAAACCTAGGCAATATGATTCAGGACATAGGTGTGGGCAAAGACTTCATGACTAAATCACCATCAGCACTTGAAACAACAGCCAAAATTGACAGATGGAATCTAATCAAACTAAAGAGCTTCTGCTCAGTAAAATAAACTATCACAAGAGTGAACAGGCAACCTACAAAATATGAGAAAATTTTTGCAATCTATCCATCTGACAAAGGTCTAATATCCAGAATCTAGAAGGAACTTAAACAAATTTACAAGAAAAAAAAAACAAACAACCCCATCAAAAAGTGGGCAAAGGATATGAACAGACACTCCTCAAAAGAAGATATGTATGTGGCCAATAAACATATGAAAAAAGCTCATTATCACTGTTCATTAGAGAAATGCAAATCAAAACCACAATGACATACCATCTCACACCAGTTAGAATGGTGATCATTAAAAATTCTGGAAACAGCAGATGCTGGAGAAGATGCAGAGAAATAGGAACACTTTTACACTGTTGGTGGGCTTGTAAAATAGTTCAACCATTGTGGAATACAATGTGGTGATTCCTCAAGGATATAAAACCAGAAATACCATTTGACCCAGCAATCCCATTACTGGGTATATACCAAAGGATTATACATCATTCTACTCTAAAGACACATGTACATATATGTTTATCATGGGACTATTTACAATAGCAAAGACTTGGAACCAACATAATGCCCATCAATGATAGACTGGATGAAGAAAATGTGGCACATATTCACCATGGAATACTACACAGCCATAAAAAAGGATGAGTTCACGTCCTTTGCGGGGATATGGATGAAGCTGGAAACCATCATCCTCAGCAAACTAACACAGGAACAGAAAACCAAACACTGCATGTTCTCACTCATAAGTGGGTGCTGAACAATGAGAACATGTTGACACAGGGAGAGGAACATCACACACTGGGGTCTGTAGGTGGGTGTGGGGAAAGGGGAGGGAGAGCATTAGGACAAATAGCTAATGCATGTGGAGCTTAAAACCTAGATGACGGGTTGATGGGTGCAGCAAATTACCATGGCACAAGTATACCTATGTAACAAACCTGCATGTTCAGCACATGTATCCCAGAACTTAAAGTAAAATTTTAAAAAATGAAAGTATGCAATATGTGTATGTGTGTGTATACATACATATAAAACAAGCACTCATTTTCATTATGTACATATATGCACATTATGAGTGTGAATATATGTTAAATAATATCCTATCAGTTTTGTATTTGTAACACATATATGTACATGCATATACAACAAATAGAGGTGTTTTGCATAATAATTTCATTTATATTCATTTCATCAGCTAAGAACTAAAAAGAATTTAAATCAAAATCAATTATTCATTTACAGGTGTTTTTAACCATCATCTCCCCCTTTATCTTCACTTTTATGCCTCCTTGTATTGCCATTTTGTGACTTTTTTGCCATAAATTATACATATTTGGAACAGTCACTTTAAGAAATTCAATCTTTGGATAAGATCTCTAAGATTGATTTAGTATGAATACGTGTGTGGGCACACACTTGACAAAGAAAGGTCAGTTATAAATATATGTGTACACTTATCAAAATAATTCACATAAAATCTCTGACTAAAATTATCTGTATGCTTTTTCTGTCAATAAAAGCAATATAGTATAATTCTTGGTAGTAAACCTGTTTGTTTTCATTCTGTTGCCTACCATGTGAGCTGCCATGTTGGTATAAAACATCGATCATTTGATATTTTACTACAGCAAATAATAGTGATCCCCACGAAATAATAAATAAATCAGTGAGTTTCACGGAAATAAGTTTTTGGATGGATCAGATAATTTGAAGTTGTTAGTTTATTCTCCAGCAAGGTGAAAGAAAAAAGCTGTTAGTTTGTTCTCTATCAGGTGATCGAAGATGAAAACTAAAGTTCTCAAGGCCAGTGCATAATAATGGTGCCGTATTCTGTGCATCAATCACCATTACCAAATACCTATATTGCCAAATATTTCATGTACCGCTTTAGTGGTGATTAATCAATGTGCCATGGCACTGAAACTGAAACGAGACTTTGTAGTACAAGTGATATTCAAAGGGTTTTGAAAATTTATCAGCTCTATAGATATAGATGAAAATTTATCATCATCTATCTAGAAATCCTGTTTTTATAAATGTTACCTAGCCAAATATTGGTTTTATTTACTTAATATTTAGAAAACATGAGTTTAGTAAAAATTGTTCAGATTTTCTTAATGTAGTGTGTGAAATTACTATGTAATTATACAAGAAATATGCTACACAGCTGAATACACAAATAGGTCAGCAGAGGGAGCAAAAGGTGCCTTTCCCCTATAATCCACAGCAACATCACCCGCTCTTCTCTCTACATCATCGATGTATGTTATCTAAAGTCCTGTGCAAATGCCACCTCAACACGAGTCCTCTAGCCTTGCCTTCTTATCAGAAGCAGCTCGAAAGCCCCGATAATTCTAGAACCACTGAAAAATACACACTTGTTGCAAGGATTGAAAAGCCTCATATTGCAAATTCAGAATTCACAGTACTGAAAAAATTCATAAATTTTTAAAGTTACAATACTGTGAACTATACAAAATGAATTATGCTGGGATCCGATGACTCTCTTCATTCCAGCCTATCTTATATTTTCTCATTCATTTCTCCACATAGTCACAACAACAGACTCACTATTACATTTCATTAATGGCTATTTTATAATAAATGATCTCAATAGCATTTCTGAAACCTCTGCTGTTCTGGTTTTACAGAACTCTTGAATTTTTGAATGAGTTAGTTTTTGATTGAAAAAGACCTGACTCTTATGCTTAGAAAAGCCATCATTTCTTTCTGTAAGCTTTCCGTCTTCTATAAGCTTTACATGTTCCATAAGCAAACATTCGCTGGTTTTGTGATCAAACTAGAGAGGCAAATTCAGTTAATAATAACAACGTCATTTATCATCCTCAAATCTAGTGTTATGGATAATACGATCTCCACAAGGAGACCGTTGCATGAGCGACAAGACAAAGACAATCAACAGTCTTTTACTCATACCAAGATATGTCCACACACACTTGTTTCAACAGTCAAAGTAACGCCATATGTCCCCAGTGATGTGGGTGGGCAAAAGGAACAGTTGGCCTGCTAATGAGGGCCATATGTACACGCAGCCTATCGTACCATCCTTCTTACTTATGGTTGCTGAAAACTCAGTGGAAGAGCTTGCTCTGAGGAATGGCATGGCTGGAGGAGGAGAGGCTTCCTTAACAGCAGGAAAGGACCATTTGTTGTACAACTACTGTATCTCTGAAACTGGGAGCTAAAGATACGCATGTAGGTTACTCATTCTTATTAAGAGTTACTTACGCATCCGTAGAGTTCTTTACTCCAGTTTCACCTTCTTTCACTAAATTCTTTTGCATTTATGTCCAAAGGGATTTTGGGCCCTTTTCAAAAATTACTTTTCCTAATCAATCTTGTTAATTTGATGTTCATTTACATCGGCTTCTCTTTATTTTTAGCTTGATTTCCAGAAAAATTATACTTTCTTTGACATTGTTAAATGTTACAATATTAAAAGAAATGAAAAAGACTTAAAAACTTAGAATATTTGAATGAGGGTTTCTGGAAGGCAGAGAGAACAATAAGGCAAAAGTACTTACTGCACTACTGTTCCAAAGTAAAAGAAAAACAAAGATTTTAAAAATGATTATAGCAGCTTTGTATCTCCACCAGGGTTTCCTTTGAAATTTCTACAACTGCAAACACTATTCAGCAATTTGCACTGATTATAAAATTTATTGTTTTAAGGTCAATTGTGATACTATGATCAGATAATATAATTTACTTTACTCTTAATGGCTTCATTTTGACAACTGAGGGAGCTTTCAGGAAGGACAACGCTTCCTGCACAACAACCAGTAAAGCAGGTCACATCCATTTTCAATCTAATTTTAAGAAAAATGAAGGACAAACTACTTGTGAGGCAGCAAGAATTCATTTGCATTAAATTAATTTGAACAGGGCATTTCAAGTTCTCTCTGGCAACAATGGAATAAAGGGGAAAATGAATCTATCTTATGCAATGATCCTCTTCTAGGTTACAGAAAGATTTGAAAGGCTGACATGACCATTGCTAAATTTCTTCTAGAAGTCTATGATTAGTGTCATAGATATAACTCATGAGATAAAATATTCACAAAGAATGTCTGTGAACTGCATCAATTGTGATGGAACTACTGTCTAACATCCCTTTGAAAAGTTATATTCTGCAAAGGTTAAAAAACACCAACCTTTCGATGCTTTCTTATATGGATGAGCTTTTGTCAACAAGAACTAAGCTTCACAATTAAGCACTATGGAAGATAATGTTCTAGGTTAATTTAAACCTAACTAATCCAGGACTTGGCCTTGATAAATAATGGGTTTAATTAATATTTTTGACCCTAGCAGTGCAAATACTTTTACTTATATTTTACTAAAGCTAGTTTTGACAAATCTAAGGGTATTTAATTTATCAGTATCTGTTGTCAGATGAAAACTTCCCCATCAATACCTTCTAATGGTTCAAAAATAAACTGTTACCCCCACAGATACATTGTTTTTCCATGCGTAAGCAAGTACATTAATTTCAGGGTCTCAAGGCATAAAAGTGATATTACCACTTGTGATAGGCTGCATAATAGTCCCAAAAGATGTTCTTCACCTAATCTCCCGGCCCTGGGAATGTGCTGCCTTACACAGCCAAAGGACTTGTAGATACGATTCATTTAAGGATCTGGAGACAAGGTGATTATCCCAGATCATCCACGTGAGTCCAAAGTAATCACAGGAGTCCTTAGATGAAGTGGAGAGAAGGACTCAAAGTTAAAGGAGGAGACAGCGCGGAGACAGAAACAGAAATAAAAGCAACGCACCTTGAAAATGGAGGAATGGGGAAAAGACAATGAAGACAGGTGCCACCAGAAGCAGAAAATGCAAGAGAATGGATTCTCCCCTCAGCACCTCGAGAAGGAACCCACACTGCAGACACATTGACTTAGCCTAATTAAAGTGATTTTGGACTTCTGACCTTTGAAACTGCAAGACAATAAATATGTGTTAAGTTATGTAAATGTGTCGTAATTTGTTATAGCAGCAGTAATACAACTAATACACCACTACAATAAGCAAAGGAAATAAAGTGCAATAGTGACAAACTTAAGGGTTTCCAGGAAAGAGAAACGAAGTGGTAAACTCAATCACAGGATTATATTAGTAACTGTAGTATATGTTACTTGCTTACCCTTTCAATCACATTATTGCTGTAATTATCATTATCATCCAATCAATATGATTACACCAGTATGTATAACTTAGACATGAAAATTTTTTTCTATTTCACTCTTCCCATAATTCCATGCAGCTACCCCTAAGCAACTATGTATCTGATGAAGCTAATATTTTCAGGGAAAATCTTCCATGTTAAGCAGAAAATTTACATCTAAAATTAAATTCTTTTAAGCCAGTCTGGGGACAATACCTAGAAAATTCAAACATTACTTCTCAAGAATACCACTAGCAGTGAGTTTGTGACGCTATCTTCCACCAACTGAATCAAAATTAATTTTAAATATTTTCAAAGCAATATTTTAAAAAATCGTGTACACATTTTTTCCTCTTGGTAAAAATAAACCACTTCTCAACCATCCATTATATTTATGTTAGTTACATGAAGTCCATACATGAATTATCATACCACAAATAGAAAACTATTTAAATAGAAAAATCTCACTTGGTGCTGACAGAATGACAGCATAAAACTGTTAAGCATGAGGAGAAAGTTGTTTGCAGTGTAAATATTTCCCTTTTCCTATCAAAGTGTGTCCTGTGATCTAGCGCTCTTCTCTCCACATGCTTAAGTACAGCAAAAGTTATAAAAACACTCATTCTAGTTTTCTATACTTTAACGGTTGTAGAACATCAGAAGAGAATTGGGAGATGGGAATGTTTTGTGCTTGACATTGCATTTGAGGGGAAAATAAAAACTTGGACATAATATGTGGGATGTCTCCACAGTAATACATGGGAGGGCAAGAAAAAAATGCTATCAAATTTCTACCATGCGCTGAGCCCCTTATATCAGCAAATATCCAGCCTTTCTAATGTACTAACAACCACTCTTCATAGCAGGTATTCTATTCCCAGCTTGTAGGTAAGAAACAAAGCTTCAGAAAGGGATCTTCACCAATTTCACACAGTCAATAAAAGGCAGAACTAGGGCAAATATCAATAATAAAAATAGCAATCTAATCCTAATTGGACCTGGCACTGTTCTAAGAAGAAAATCATTAACAAAGGATTTTGAGTTACCACACTCTTAGTCTCCCCGTTTTACAAAAGAAGCAACTGGGGTAAAGTGAAGCTATGCCGTTTCTTTTCAAGCTCATATACCTAACAAGATACCACTTTAATCATGGGTCTCTGATAGATCGTGTACCTCATTTCTAGCGTTTGCTGAGATTTTTCTTATTAACCCTAAGCAAGTATTTGATCCCTGGTAAGTATGCTGTAATTTTTTCACCGCTCATTCTTATCACGGTTCTTCAAGAAAAGTACAGTTCAACACATTTGTCCTATTTGGTTACAAATTTTGAAATTCAAAATATGTATCACACTAAGCTGTTAGCTCCATTTGGAATTTTAAAAAAACTAAATTTTTCACTCAGTTAAAAAAAATTGCATTGTTTACTCCCATATCTACAATATAGCTTATAAGTGTATATTTGTATTGAAAACATAATTTTCTACAACTTTTATAATATTTAAATATTATTTAAGGTTTTAATAATATTTAAATATTTAAATAATACATTTAAAAACATAGTTCAACAAGTCCGAATAATCCATCACTTACTTATGACAGAATATTTGTTCAGTATCTTCTGTTTGTTCACTCTTGTGTAATATATCCTATTTTAAGAATCAAAAACTTCTCTTAATGTCAACACTACAGCCTCTTCACAATTCCTACTTATTCCTAATTACCCTTCAGGAGCAAATAAAATGAATTTATCCCAAATTTCTTTGCTTTGAAACAACTTCAGTGAAAATGGTGGTTGTCAACCATATCTACCATTCATATATCCCATTGTTTTCTGCATTAAATTTCATCTAATACTCCTTATGCCATCAGTGTCACTACAAAGGGGGACAGGGGATGAATCTCATCATGAACAAAGGTATATACACTAGATCTTAGGATGTTCAATCATTTCCTTACTCTATTATGTCCCATCTGAACTACTCATATTAAAATGAGCAACTATATGAACATGGTACTTTTAAGAAAGGATGTTCAAAAATTAATTCATATCTTGTACAAATTTGTATCCAAGAAATCATGACCTAATAGGCATCACATATGTGAATGAAAAAATTCACTTTCAGCAATGAATGTTGATGACACTCCTTTAGCAAGAGTTGTACCGAGCTACCCACAACTCCTCAGCACTCACTATTCTCATACATGCGGTCGGACAATGTCCAAGGGTGCAGTGATTCTGTCCAGAGGCTTTTCTGGGCCGTTAGAGCTGTCTCAGCCTGTGTACAGGGTTATACAGACACTCTAGGGCATTCATGACTCTGATCACTGGAGCAGCCCTGTACTAACTGCAAATTTATGGAGGAAACTTTCAAGTCCTCTTGCCCCCCAGTTGGGGTAACTCTGTTACCTATTTCATGTGGTCTCAGTTCTCCAACAAAAATGATCTCGGCCTGCTCATCTTACTTCCATTTCACTACATGGCACAACTAGAAGTTGACTAGGTATTCTGCTTTAATGTATATGCAAAGCCCTCTTGTTCAGGAATGTTTGTAGAATAATATTTCTAAATTAGGAATACAATTGGTCTTGTTCTTTCCTGAGGGATAAAATGTCATCTCTCTTCTTCTCTCCCTCTCTCCTTTCTTCCTAACTCAGCTAACCCTCTATCTGAAAGAATTACAAAGGAAGAAATCTAGGGCATTGTTTAGCATTCTCAGGAGGATTGGAAATGTTGGAATGACAGCGAGTATCACACATACACTGCTTGAAGTATTTTGTAGGATCCAAGGGAAGAGAAAATTTTGACATTCCAGAAAATTTAAGTCATCCTTTTAATATCAGGACCAGAAAGAAACAGGTCACACGGGCAAGAGCCATAAAACTAATTATCTTGACTCTTTCCAGAATACCTGAGCTATAAATGTACAGGGAATCCTGTAATCAGATGCAAAGTTGTGTATAATATACTTAGTTCCCAAATGTAACTAGGAATTTTATGTATATAATGTGAAAAATCGTTCCAAAGTATTTGAGACTCCAAAAACTTTCCTAGCTAGCATTCAATATTCTTGCTTAACTTCTCCTTATACCCCTAACTGTATTGAGCATGCATAGACACACAAAAGCTAGGATCAACTATTACCGCTTAAGAAAGAAAAGGAGGAAAAAGGCTGTATTATAGGGATTTAGTTTTCTTCCTCAACTCTTGAAGAAGCCTATTTGTATCAACCCGTGTCAGACAACAATGTACTTATCAATAAAGTTTTATGAATGTGGTCACATATGAAATATAAGAGCATTGAGTTTCTACCTCTCCTTTTCTCATAAATCCTACATCAGATAGACATTAGCTATATCTGCCAATGTTTCCACGGAATCTTAAAGACTATTCACTGCAAAGCTGGCAGTGTAGCCTGAAAGCAAGTTATGTCTGCGTTGCAACTTCACACTAAGTGGTTTAAAAATACAACTAAATGTGGCCTGTCTTTATCTTGATTATAAGACATAAATTATCCCAAGAATATTCTTAGTAAAAATTGGGTCTCCCGGTCAAGCCACTTCTATTAAGAAGGACACAGGTCAGTTTTTAGGAGTTTAGGTGTTATTTGGAAGTTAGGAGCATCTAAATATGGAATATAACTCCATTAAATTATAGTATATTTTATATCAAAGAGAAACGACAAAAATAAGAAATGTTTTAAGTATTTTTTCGTATAGCGTGTTCATATATAATTACTTCAGTAGTCTCAATGTAGTCATGCAATTGTTTGGGTAAAGAACTAAACTTGAAGTTAAATAGCATAGGTCTGAATTCTTATGGTTTATAACATTCATATATTTTATATGTTCCAGAATAATATGTAATTTCTAAGTTTATAACATAATAATTACAGAAATCTAGGTAAAGTAATACTTCTGTGACACAGTCTCTTCATCTACAAAATGGAATATTGCTTTTCTCCTTAAATTTATATTAAAAATTGGAGAAGTAATATATGTGAAAGAACCTTACATTAAATATGCAAGTTTTATTTGTTGAATTCAAACAGTCATTAAAGAACAAAATAAAACATTACATTTGGATTAACAAAGTAGATACATATATCTCAATCTGAGAAACCTTTAAGCTCTCTTGACCATAAAATGACATTGGATCCTATAAGAGAGTTTGGTAAATATTTGAAAGATATTTCAATTTCACACCTAAATGTTGATTCTGACATTTATTTCCTAAACTTATCATTTGTATACTTACCTGCTATTAAATCCACAGGGGTCATGTCACTAACTGTATGCCCACCGATTTTATTGAGAGGTATTCAGCAAGGCCCACAAAGTAAGTATTGAATTTTTTTAAAAAACAGACCCAAAACACCTAAAAGCAAAACACTTAGTAAATTCTTATAATCATGAAGATCACAAATTAGTGCTATTAGTAAGAAAGAAACTTCTAAACCAAATAAAGTCCTAATACCTCCAACGAATTTTGTCTCTCTGATACACACACACACGATTAAAAAAAAAAATGAAGGAAATGTAAAAAAATAAATAAATGAAGGAAGTTCTGTGGGAAATGTCCATAATTTCATGCCCAGAATTTCTCTATCAATCTCTTTCCCCAAAGTTCTTCCGAGAAAATAAAGTTGCCTTTCTCTCAACGTTAACTCATCACTTTTCTCATAGCATTTTCAAAAGAAATATTTCCTGTCAGCCGGCCACTTAAACTTTGTGCTGTTAAAGAAATCCAAAAAGGTATCAATTTTGCAACAAAGGATAAAGAGGAGACGAAGTGAACCAACATGGCTTTTAAGCTAAATTGCCGTCACCTGTCACAGGTTGTCTAGCGAGCCTCAAGTTCCCTCTAATAAGCTTATGGAGGGTGCGGAGCAAAGGCACCTCAAGGTGCTCTGCGGGTTTTCCCCTGGTAAATTAGGCTGAAAGGAAAAGAGTCCCACCCCCCACCCCCAAACTTGGAGACCAGGGCTGCCCTGCCGCATTCTGTGCCCAGACCTCCTACTTCCACGACCTTCCAGTCCTTTCCTCGGCTTGGAAAATTGGGCATGAGGCAAGCAAAAGGAAGGACAGAAGGCCAAAACGGGCATCCGGGAAGCCAAATTTCTGTCTCAAAAGCTCGTCTAGAAACGCGTACATAGCGCGTGCCTTGGGGACATCTCCTAAAACCCCGTTCACTGAAGCTAATTCCTCCCGAACGCCCCCACGCCAGCTGAGGATCGCAACCGCCCTTCCGCCCCTCCAGCCTGTGCAGCCGCCCCCAAAACCTCCCGTGAATCGGGAAATGTCAAGGCAGCAGCGCTTGGGGAGCCGAGCAGCCTCGCCAGTTCCAAGTCTCTGGTTCGAGACCCCTCGCTTCGCCTCTTTGGGGAACTCACCTGGAGTCAGGTTTAGATGGCAGCCTCCACCCAGGGGACCGGGAAGCGGCCCCGGGAAGCGCCGCCGCGTCCTGTGAATAACGAGCGCAGCGCAGCGGAGCAGCTCCCCCTGGACTGGCCGCTCCCCGATTCCTCCCGCTCTGTCCGGGAACCGTCCCTCCGTTCTTTCCTCTCCCTCCCCTGCCTGCAGCCGCCGCGCTCCCTCCTCCTGCTGGCGGCGCAGGGCTGTGCTTCCGCCTCCCTCCTGCGGGCGCACGAGCTGCCCGCGCTGCTAATGAGCAGGCTCCAGGCTCCGCCCGGCCAGGGGTGCGCACACGCCCCACGCCGGAGACGAGCTCCCGGGAGCGGAGCTATGGATACGCCTGGTGCGGCCGCTGGGGAAATGAACTGGAGGAGGCATCCAGCATCTCACACTTTCTGGCCACTCAGCTTAACTAAGCCATAACCCCAGACTTCTTCCTAAATCTCCAGTAATTTACAGGTGCTGAAAAGTCAATGAGGGGTTTGAGCACAATCTGTGTTAACAGTATTGCCAGTATAGAGATGCTAATCTGGCTAGATTCTAGGGATGAAATGTTCAAGGGACGGTATATGATTCTTTCTGGTGGTTATTTTGACATATTTTGGCTATACTTACAGATCTGTAAAATAAACCAGCAATCTTCTAATCATGACAACACAGATTCCTAATTGAAGGCAGCTGATACTTATTAAATACCAGGCTCTGTTTAATAGGCTCTTCTTTCCCAGCTGATCTTTACTACAATTCTGTGAGCACTACTAGCACCCCTATTCTATATTTTAAGAATTTGGGTTTAACTTTTAAAACAAGACGGTCTTAAAACAAGACTAAGGATCATGTCCAACCTTGCAGAGATTCTAAGTTTCTGAGCCTAAATAATAACTGAAATCTGTAGCTCCCACAACCCATAGCCTGTGTATAATGTGTTGCAGCATCTTGGATGGTACTGTGTAACTGAACCAACAAAGATAATAGGACCATCAGCAAATACACACCACGAGACTAATGAATACCTAGAATCCTAGTGAGACTTGTAAATAGTCAAGCACCCTAAGTAACAATAGTTCAAGTGCATGCTAAACATGGTGATTACTTATAAAAGAACAGCAACCAGTATGAGTGAAGACAGGCAAATAATGTTCAAAATGTTCAGAATCAATGTCCAGCCACTTATGAGTTGAATTCCCCACTCTAAAAAGGAGGCCAGATGTGATGTATTCTAAGAAGTCTACAATGGGCGTGGTCTTTTCGCTACCAAAAAGGGCTTTTTAAACACTTATTTCCCATTAAGAATATGCAATAGCTAATTAATATTAAATCTGAAAATCAGTGATAATTTATTTCAACTAACCTTACATGAAAAAATCATTCCTCATTCAAGCTTTTAGAATTAGATTAAATAGCATTGAGTATCAAATTTACTTCAACCCATAGAAATAATAGACAGTTAATTAATAAAGTAAGTAATTTAATTAACTTTACTTTTGTGTCATGATGTATTTTTCCTTAGGAAAAGGATAAGACATTTTTTCCATGGTATAAAATACTAGAATATGACTTTTATATTTTTCTTCATGAAGATTAAAGAATTAATAAAATAAGTACAGACATATTGTCAACAAATCTATCCAGATCATTCATTCTCCACTCAAGAAATTATGCTAGGCAAGCTTTATTTCTCCATATGTACAAGGCAATTCAGAGGTCAAAAATTTGAAAACACTTCAATGAACATCAACCATTAATTAACTAAGAGTAGATTTTATTTATAAACAACTTTAAAAGACTATAAAAAAGGTATAACAAACTTCTACTTTATCAGTACTGCTACTCCTGTTGAACACAAAGATATATAATTATAGTTTTCTCCCTATTTAAAATATTTATTGATTCTGGCATAATAATGTCATACTCATCCCTCAATAATCAGTGTACATGGAACCAGAAATCTTTTCTTTCACCTAGTCAATTTAAGTATTTCTGTGTTTTGCATGTTAACACTCTATTTATTCTGTGTTTCTAGTGCTTATCCTCAAAATTTTTATAGTTCCGTTCACATATGAATTCTACCAATCAGCACTATATATAAATAATGCAACGTATAAAATGTGTTAAATAAATGGATGTAAGATTTATGCTAAATTTTTCACATAGTAAGTACTTCAAAACCCTTATTATTTTTCCTTAAGCTTTTATGTGCATATATTTTATCTCTCCAACTAAAGAATAAACTTCTAAATAAGAAGAGTTTTGTCTATAAATTTTACGCATTTTAATACATTATTAATCTAAAACCTTGGACTAGAGTTTGGAATTCTTTTATGTATTCATTTATTGATTCAAAAAATAGGTGTCCATGCCATTTTTTCTAAACCTTGTGCAAGATGTAGGGTATACAATGATGTCCAGACTTTAGAGTCCTTGACCTCATGGCGTTTAAAGTGCAGTAATCTACAGTAATTTTAAAATCTATTTATTATTATTTAAAACAATCAATGAATACATTCTTGTCGAAAATAACTGAAAAGTCTGTCTGAATTCCCTGGCCAAGGCCAAAACATGAAAGCAAAAGAGCTGCCTGAAAACAGTGCAAGCCACTCTCCAGAGGGTTTCTCTGTTGAAACAGCACATCGCATTATGGAAATAATGAGAAAAATTAGTAACTGTGCAAACGACAACACATATGCATCTTTGTGGTTTCTGACCTTTTAGCATCGTCGAAGCAAGACCACAAACCTTTCAACACCAGGCGTGGTATTAATCTTGCACAGAATATAATGTTTTCACATATTTTATTCTGATTTCCTACAAAGTAATTTCAATTTCTAGCTAAAGCTAATGGATTTTTCTAGTGAAAACATTGTGTACCGAATGACTTTCCAGTGAGATCCGCGTACCATGCGCCATTTTCATGTTCGTGCTCATTTCTCTGAAGTCTGTTTGCCTTTAATTCACCATAATGAAATTCCTTGTGTACTTTTATTGGCAACCATTGCATAGTGACACTTGCATCCAAATGTAATTCCATTTGAGCTTGGCAGTGTTTGCTTTTTTATCAGAAGAGGAAAGTTAGAGGGAACAAGGGGCAAAGATGTGTGTAAGAATATCTGAGGGACCATCACAGCATCATCACAAATTCAAGATTTTTTTGAAACATTAGACAAGGGACTGACAGCCATGCCCTGGGATGGCTGAAACACTTCACAACCTGCTCATGTTTATGACCAAAATCATCACCTAAAATGAATTCAATGTGTCAATATCATAATATTGTTTGTGTATAAGTAATCATGAAGCAGTTAGGGAAGGGAGTATAATCTAGTAAGAAATTGGAACAAAAAGTGTTAGACAAAATTCAAGAAGATTTAAAAGAAGAAAATTAACCTGTCTGATCTGAACAGAATTGGAAAAGCACATCAATCATAGCTCTATACATTGACCATAGACTTAAAGCATAACATAAAAATAAAGAAGGCAGATAACTCAGGAAAACATTTCTATTAAATCTACTCCGTAAAGTTTTCCCATACTTTTATTTTACTAACAGGAGCATACATTTAAATCTGACAAAATCATATATATTTTGTTGATTCAATTTGTAGCAGATAGAGGAGCATGTCCCAGTGCTATGACAGTGAGTTGTCACTATAACATACCACTGCTTTACATCTTATCCACAGGCTAAAATGTTTACCCCTAGAGTCGTGACTTTGTATATGACAGGAGATTGCTACTAAAAGTAAATATATTTGGCTGAAGGGTAGATACAACTTTAGGCCATTATATCATTCACTAAAATTTAGCTGGCATTTACATATTTACCTGCTTAGTTCATATGACAAATATGTTTGAGAGACTGCCATATACAAAAAAAAAAGATGGAACCATCTTACAAATTTAGAGATTACTTAAAGAAATGGAACTGAAGGGTTAACTGTGATGGCAAGAATGAAGAGAGCAAAACCAGAGGGTACTTCAAGGAGAACAGGCATGAGAGAGGCATTATAATTTGGAGGGTGCTATGATTTGAACCTATGTGCCCATCCAAAGTTTGTATGTTGAAACTAAAATCCCAGGACAATGACATCAAGAGATGGGGCTTTTGGTTAAGTGATTAAATGAAGAAGGATCCACCCTCATGAATGAGATAAACGTCCTCGTAAAAGATGCTTTAGAGGAATGCCGGGCTCCTCAGTCTCTTCTGCCATGTCGTTACATTGTCCGTTTTTGCCCACTTTTGTCACGTGAAGACGAAGCAAGAAGGTGCCACCTCGGGACCAACTGCCAAATCTCCACTGCCTTGATTTCGGACTTCTCAGCCCCAGAACTGTGAGAAATACCTTTCTGTTTTTTATGAATTACTCAATCTGTGGCATTTTGTTATAGCAGCATACAGACAAAAACAGGGTAAACAGCCTGGTGAGAGTGGATATTTTAGAAACTTGAGATGATTCAATGTCGCTGATTCTCCATTTTCTCATATGTAAAATGAAGGAAATAATGCTGATTACTTCATAGTTCATTGTACAAATTAAATTAACTATGTAAATAAAGCAAGCAATATAGTTCCTTTTATCTAGTATACATTGTTTAAGTGTTGTTGTCATTACATGAGGAAAACAAGAACTTCCCCAAACAGAAGGATGTGGGAACCAAAACTAAGATATAAGAAAGGACCAAAGTTCACTGTGACAATCTGGTCAAGCGCTGGTTAGGGAAGATAGCATAATGTTACGCATAGATATTATTTGAGGATAATTTTCCTCCACCCCGAACTCCTCTAGCACTTTCCCTACGTCTTTCATTGCACTTCTTCATTTGTCTCTTTAATTACGGTTATTTATATAAATCTTTTAGCTTCCTACAAAAATAAGCTTGTAGTGGGACAGATTCTTGAGGATCTATGTCAAAGCAATTTTTCTATTTCCTACAGCAAGTAACCCAGTAGTAATCACACAGAATTTGTTAAAAGAAAAAACATAGGAAGATTAATTTCCATTTTTTTCTTTGCTAATATTTAATCAGAATTATACCATTGTTAGGGAGGGAGAAATTATAAATTGAGGACATGAGTATTAACATTTAAATCTGTTATTCTGCTTTATTTTAGAGCTTGCCATGTTTTGTGATTAAAAAAAGAAACAGGACATTCTATATAGCTGTTGCAAAACGTGTGGTCTGTTGGTGAACTAGCAGCACCAGCATTACCAAGAGTTCCTTAGTTTGCAGGACTACTGAGTCAGAATTCGCATTTTGACAAAACTCCAGGTGATTCATGCTCTGCATTTAAGTTGGAGAAGCACTGTTCTATAGTTCTCCTTATGTCCTAAATGCATTGTCAGTGAAAGAAAATACTATACGTATGATAATAATAACGGTAATATTAACAAAAATGTAACTATTAGTAATTTTCTATGCTCTCCCAGATACTAAGTCCTTTATTTAATACTTGTGATATTTCTGCGAAGTTGCAATTGATATCACCCACTAAACTGATACTCAGAAATCTGAAGTAATTCTCCAAGGTCACAAAGCTAGTGAATCACAAACCAGATTTTTAAACTCTTGCTGCTTCATTCCAAAGACTAAACCGTTTCTAACTCACGGTTAATACATTTGCTTCTGCCTTCCATTTCCTAAATATGGTTTCCTTTCTATTTCATTAGCTTTACTTATACATGACTGATTTTTAACCCTCTCTAACATTTGCAGAATATGGTGTACTATGGTTAATAAGGACAATACCAAGTAATATCATGTTGAGAAAGCGTGCAGAAGTAGCATCAAAAAACAGACTTTTTCCAAAATGTTTACTAAAAACTTTCAATAAAAACAAGATTTTCTACTTAGAATTTCTACCTTGCATAACTCAAATGGAGCATGATTATTAAAATGACAAAAAGATTCCGTAATTGCCTAAGAGCTAAGAATAAGAATTGCTATATAAAAAAGCATAAATATGCCATATGAATGACATGTATAAGAATCATGGGAGTGCTATTTGGTATTTAGTATTTAGTTCCATTCTGCAGCATGATCAAAAAGAAGCATCTGTATAGTTCACTGTGCATTATAGCACAATAAATCACCTCATTAGGCTCAGATATATGTAAAGATTTACAGTCTGGGAAAGTCCACTAGATATTCTTAATCACTTCTTAGACTGTACTGTCCCCCATATTTCTCTTTTTCTATAGAAAGGTTGCACATGGAAAGGCTTTATTTGAAATCCAGCAATGAATGGAATGTCTGTGAAGCAAGAAATAGATGGAAATTGACATTTTAAAAGAAAGTTTGGCTTCTGAAGAGATACAGCTGTGACCTTGGTCTTTTTGTTGGAGAGAAGTATTCCCTAGCCTTACTGTACTATTTTTCCCAAAGCACCCTCTCTATTGTTCTCCCTTCATCTCTGGCTCGTATCATATGGCCCCTCCCTCATTCTATCTGGTGAGTTCTGAGAAAAATGCTTAAATTCTGCAGAGAAGATTGAGAACAATGCTAAATATTCCTCAGAGAAGCAAAATATTATGTTAACAGTTTATATTTTCACATGAAATTGTCTATCTCTTCTCTCTGTCTCATGTGTGTATGTGTGTATGTGTATATATATATATACATATAATATACAGTAGATATGTATATATAGAGTATAATATTCAGTATATATGTATATATAGTATAATATACCGTATATATGTATATATATACAGTGTGTGTGTGTGTGTGTGTGTATATATATATACATACATATATATATATGTATATATATACTACCATTTACCTCCCAGGCTATACGTCCTGACATCTTAAAAGTAGAAAGCCCTCACAGGCCGCGGTTGCTCATGCCTGTAATCCCAGCACTTTGAGAGGCCGAGGCGTGCAGATCACCTGAGGTCGGGAGCTCAAGACCAGCCTGACCAACATGGTGAAACCCCATCTCTACTAAAAATACAAAAAATTAGCTGGGCGTTGTGTTGCGCAGCTGTAATCCCAGCTACTCAGGAGGTGGAGGCAGGAGAATCACATGAACCCGGGAGTCGGAGGTTGTGTGAGCCGAGACCATGACATTGCACTGCAGCCTGGGCAATGAGAGCAAAACTCCATCTGAAAAATAAAGGTGGAAAGGCCTTAAAAGACTTTTGAAAATGAGATTTGTCAAATATTTATTAGAGATGAAGAAAATAAGTGCGGACCCACACGTAACTTGTCTGAGGTCACAGAAGTAGGGACCCACACGTAACTTTTCTGAGGTCACAGAGGTAGTCATGCTGCAGCAGCCTTATTGGTTTTCCTCTATGACATGCATTATTATTGTTTTTGATCATTTCAAGAGGTTTCTAGTCGATAGTGGGACAAAATTTCTAATTTGGGAACCTAATTTTCTCTGCAAATCTTCTTTACATCTCTAGCTTATTAATACACCTCAGAAGTGTTACAGGCATTAATTCGCAGGATTTTGAAGAATATTTTGAGGTATGCTGGGAAAAATCATGTCAAGTATCAATGATTAGAAACTAAACAATCAATATTAGATATTGTAAAATTATATTTAATCTTCCATATGGCATAAATAAGTTATTTTAATGTACAGTCGTTGTACTTTGTAAACTTGCATATAAAATATTTGAAAAAATAACTTTCAATATGTAAAATGTAAATATACAAAGGAAAGCATCGGAAAAAATAGATAAAAATAATCAGGCTAAGAAAACACTACAGTGTCACCCTCAGAAGACTATAGAAGGATTCTCACTCTCGAGAAACAGAGGAACTTGAACATGGAAATGACCCTCTGATGGCCATACTGATTATGGTACGTAATTTTAAAAGGCTTTTAGAGAGAAGGGAAATGTTTTATTATGCATTCAGCACAGTGTTATGGTGATGTTTCTTAACTATCAGCTATTTTTAAAATTCCTATAATCTTTCTATAGATGACAAAGTTACATAAATATGAAGGATAAGAAGGGCCCCTGCAAACCTGATAATACAATTCTCTTTTCAATGATAACGTATTTCTAAGCACGCATCTCCTAATCATATTGATGTGCATTTAGTGTTCTTTTACCTACACCTGTCAAAGTGGCTAAAGTAATCCTTCATGAGGAGATAATTTTTTTCCTTTAGGTGATTTTTTCCGCATAATACTCTAACATTTCCAATTCCATCTTTCTCGAAAAAGCTTACGTGATATACATATACAATTACTAAAACTTTGGCTTCATAAATAATTTAAATGGACTTTACTTCAAATAATATTTACTTTTAAAGTTGTAAACCTTTGAATCATCAATTAATTAGAATTATCTTTTTCTTTATAAATAAAGTTTTTTGTCCCTACATATTTATGATTTGGAAATTTTCACCTGGAAAATTTCATGTTTAGTTGGATGCCTTGTCTTTACTATAAAATTCAGTATTTCAATTTCAATATAATTTTTTGATTGATTTTAATGCAGCGAACAGAAAGGAATATCTTCAAATATAAACTACACAGAATCATTCTGTGAAACTTCTTTCTGATCTGTGCATTCAGCTAACAGAGTTAAACCGTACTTTTGATTGAGCAGTTCTGAACACTCTTTCTGTAGAAAATGCAACTGGACATTTGGAGCGCTAAGAGGGTAGTAGTGGAAAAAGGAATATATTCAAATATAAAGTACACAGAAGCATTCTGTGAAATTTCTTTCTGTTCTCTGCAACTTCTTTCTGTTCTCTGCATTCAACTAACAGAGTTGAGCCTTACTTTTGAAGGAGCAGTTCTGAAACACTCTTTGTGTACAAACTGAAATTGGGCATTCGGAGAGCTAAGAGGATAATAGTCGAAAAAGGAATATCTTCAGCTAAATACTACACAGAAGCATTCTGTGAAACTTATTTCTGATATGTGCATTCAACTAACAGAGTAAAACCATACTTTTGATTGAGCCGTTATGAACACTCTTTCTGAAGAAAATGCAAGTGGACATTCGGAGCACTAAGAAGGTAATACTGGAAAAAGGAATATATTCAAATATAAACTACACAGAAGAATTCTGTGAAACTTCTTTCTGTTCTGTGCATTCAACTAACAGAGTTGAACCTTACTTTTGATTGAGCCGTCCTGAAACACTCATTCTGTAGAAACTGCAATTGGACATTCTGAGCGCTAAGTGGCCTATATTGGGAAAAAGAATATCTCCAAATAAAAACTACTCAGAAGAATTCTGTGAAACTTATTTCTGATCTGTGCATTCAGCTAACAGTGTTAAACCATACTTTTGATTGAGCAGTTATTAAACACTGTTTCTGTAGGAAATGCAAGTGGACATTAGGATCGCTAAGATTGTAATAGTGGAAAAAGGAATATCCCCAAATAAAAACTACACAGAAGCATTCTCTGAAACTCCTTTCTGTTCTCTGCATTAAACTAACAGAGTTGAGCCTTACTTTTGAAGGAGCTGTTCTGAAACACTCTTTGTGTAGAAACTGCCAGTGGACATTCGGAACGCTAAGAGGGTAATAGTCGAAAAAGGAATATCTTCAACTAAATACTAAACAGAAGCATTCTGTGAAACTTCTTTCTGTTCTGTGCATTCAACTAAAAGAGTTGAACCTTACTTTTGATTGAGCCGTTCTGAAACACACTTTCTGTAGAAAATGCAAGTGGTGATTCGGAGCGCTAAGAGGGTAATAGTGGAAAAAGGAATATCTTCAAATATAAACTACACAGAAGCATTCTGTAAAACTTCTTTCTGTTCCTTGCATTCAACTAACAATATTGAACCTTACTTTTGATTGACCAGTTCTGAAACTCTCTTTCTGTAGATACTGCAATTGGAAATTCTGAGCGCTAAGAGTCCTATATTGGAAAAAGGAATATCTTCAAATAAAAACTACACAGAAGAATTCTGTGAAACTTCTTTCTGATCTGTGCATTCAACTAACAGAGTTAAACCATACTTTTGATTGAGCAGTTCTGAAACACTCTTTCTGTAGAAAATGCAAGTGGACGTTAGGACCGCTAATTGGCCTATAGTGAAAAAAGGAATATCTCCAAATAAAAACTACACAGGAGCATTCTCTGAAACTTCTTTCTGTTCTCTGCATTCAACTAACAGAGTTGAGCCTTACTTTTGATTCAGCAGTTCTGAAATACTCTTTCTATAGAAACTGCAAGTGGACATTCGGAGCGCTAATTGGCATAAAGTGCAAAAACAAATATCTTCAAATAAAACTTGACAGAAGCATTCTGTGAAACTTCTTTCTGTTCTGTGCATTCAACTAACAAAGTTGAACCTTACTTTTGATTGAGCAGTTCTGAAACTCTCTTTCTGAAGAAACTGCAAGTGGACATTCGGAGCGTTAAGAGGCCTATATTGGAAAAAGGAATATCTACACATAAAAACTACAAGGAAGCATTCTGTGAAAGTTCTTTCTGATCTGTGCATTCAACTAACAAAGTTAAACCATACTTTTGATGGAGCAGTTCTGAAACACTCTTTCTGTAGAAAATGCAGGTGGACATTTGAGCTCTAAGAGGCCTATAGTGGAAAAAGGAATATCTCCAAATAAATACTACACAGAAACCTTTTCTGAAACTTCTTTCTCTTCTCTGCATTCAACTAACAGAGTTTGTCTCACTTTTCATTTAGTAGTTCTGAAACACTCTTTCCGTAGAAACTGCAAGTGGACATTCGGATCGCTAAGAGGCGTATAGTGGAAAAACAAATATCTTCCAATAAATCTACACAGAAACCTTCTGTGAAACTTCTTTCTGTTCCGTGCACTCAACTAACGGATTTGAACCTAACTTTGGTTGAGCCGTTCTGAAGCACTCTTTCTGTAGAGACTGCAAGTGGACTTTCGGAGCACTAAGAGGCCTATAGTGGAAAAACGAATATCTTCAATGAAATACTACACAGAAGCATTCTGTGAAACCTCTTTCTGTTCTGTGCATTCAACTAACAGAGTTGAATCTTACTTTTGATTGAGCAGTTCTGAAACACTCTTTCTGTAGAAACTGCAATTAGACATTCTGAGCGCTAAGAGGGTAATAGTGGAAAAAGGAATATCTTCAAATATAAACTACACAGAAGCATTCTGTGAAACTTCTTTCCGTTCTGTGCATTCAACTAACAGAGTTGAACCTTACTTTTGATTGAGCAGTTCTGAAACACTCTTTCTGTAGAAACTGCAAGTGGATATTCGGAGCGCTAAGAGGCCTATATCGGTAAAAGGAATATCTTCAAATAAAAACTACACGGAAGCATTCTGTGAAACTTCATTTTGTTCTGTGCATTCAACTAACAGAGTTGAACCTTACTTTTGATTGAGCTGTTCTGAAACGCTCTTTCTGTAGAAACTGCAATTGGGCATTCAGGGCGCTAAGAGGCCTATATTGGAAAAAGGAATATCTTTTAATAAAAACTACACAGAAGCATTCTGTGAAACTTCTTTCTGATCTGTGCCTTCAACTAACAGAGTTAAACCATACATTTGCTTGAGCAGTTCTGAAACACTCTTTCTACAGGAAATGCAAGTGGACGTTCCCAGCGCTAAGAGGGTAATAGTGGAAAAAGGAATATCTTCAAATATAAACTACACAGAGGCATTCTGTGAAACTTCTTTCTGTTCTGTGCATTCAGCTTTCAGAGTTGAACCTTACTTTTGATTGAGCAGTTCTGAAACGCTCTTTCTGCAGAAACTGCAAGTGGAAATTCGGAGCGCTAAGAGACCAATAGTGGAAAAAGGAATATCTTCAATTAAACACTACACAGAAGCATTCTGTGAAGCTTCTTTCTGTTCTGTGCATTCAACTAACAGAGTTGAACCTTACCTTTGATTGAGGAGTTGTCAAACACTCTTTCTGTAGAAACTGGAAGTGGACATTTGGAGCAATATAACATGAATATATTTTCACTTTAAGCATAGGAGTATAAGAGTAAGGGAATATGCCTGCAATTCCGCAAGGTTTGATTTTATCTTACAAGTAGTTCGTTATCCAGTCAGTAAATGTTTGTTGTACTCGATCCTGTGCCAAGTGCTGGGAATTGAGGTATGGGGACATAGTTGTAGAAACTCGGCCTATTGAGATTCTATTCAAAAGGCTCTCCTCAGTATAAGTTAGTAAGCACATAAATAGACGAGATATTGACATATTATATGGTATGAAGAAAAATCAGATTGAAGATTTTTAAAAGAGGTTGAAGGTAAAGTGAGATAAGGTGGGATCAAGAAAGGCCTGTTTGAGGAAATTAATCTCTGGCCTGAAAGAGGAGAAGATGACAAGAGATTTCCAGGCAACCAGAAGAACACATGACAAGGCCTTCTAACAGGAGAATGTTCAGCGTGTATGAGTAGTAGAAGTCCATGGTGGCCGGAGCATATTAAGTGAGGGATGCATGACATGAGGTTATACACACATTTAGAGTTAGGAGGTCCGAATATGGGGTGTGAGCTTTCTTGCACAAGTATTGGGAAGCTTCTGCAAGATTTTTCTAGGGCATTGACCTGATGTTATTCCTTTCCTGTTTTCTTTTTCTTTTTCTTTTTTTGGTGATTACTTTCTTTGCTTTCTAGAGAACAGATGGTAGAAGGGGGAAGTGGAAATATGCAGACACATTAGGGATCCATCAAAATATTGAACTGAACTGATGGGTTTGGCCGTGGTTTGACCTAGAGTGGTTATTATAGAGAATGAGCAGAGTGGATGCATTAGAGAGATTTCTCAAGTTTGATATGGTTGAGCTACAGATTGGATACAGGTAGGAAGATGGTAAAGGAAGGGATGACATCAGGTATACTTCGAGTTTGGTGTTGACAAGCAGGGTGCATGGTAGAGCCGTTTATGAGAAGGCTTCAGGAGAAAAAGGAGACTTGGAAACTATTCAGAAAGGTCAGAGACTGTGTTCTGAATCTCATGGTAGAAACAGGAAGGATTCTATTGTATACAGTAACAGGAAGGAGAATGCAAATGCAACTTTTTTGACCAGCTTTACAGAGTTCAGCCAAACAAGCCATACCTAGTTCAACCTCATGTTAGAGATGAGTAAACTGAACTTCAGAACCTATAAACAACTTGCCAGAATCAAAAACGAGCCAGAAGAATATTTCGCCCATTACATGATACTTTGTTTATTTAAATAGTTATAATTATTTTAGATATTTTACTTTCTTGATTTTATTATTAAGCACAAATAACATTGTACTTAAAGTTTATCTCTATTTTTCACTTTTCTTATTTTATCATAATTTCAGGTAAAAATCAATCAAAAAATTATATTGAAATTGAAATACTGAATTTTATAGTAAAGACAAGGCATCCAACTAAACATGAAATTTTCCAGGTGAAAATTTCCAAATCATAAATATGTAGGGACAAAAAACTTTATTTATAAAGAAAAAGATAATTCTAATTAATTGATGATTCAAAGGTTTACAACTTTAAAAGTAAATATTATTTGAAGTAAAGTCCATTTAAATTATTTATGAAGCCAAAGTTTTAGTAATTGTATATGTATATCACGTAAGCTTTTTCGAGAAAGATGGAATTGGAAATGTTAGAGTATTATGCGGAAAAAATCACCTAAAGGAAAAAAATTATCTCCTCATGAAGGATTACTTTAGCCACTTTGACAGGTGTAGGTAAAAGAACACTAAATGCACATCAATATGATTAGGAGATGCGTGCTTAGAAATACGTTATCATTGAAAAGAGAATTGTATTATCAGGTTTGCAGGGGCCCTTCTTATCCTTCATATTTATGTAACTTTGTCATCTATAGAAAGATTATAGGAATTTTAAAAATAGCTGATAGTTAAGAAACATCACCATAACACTGTGCTGAATGCATAATAAAACATTTCCCTTCTCTCTAAAAGCCTTTTAAAATTACGTACCATAATCAGTATGGCCATCAGAGGGTCATTTCCATGTTCAAGTTCCTCTGTTTCTCGAGGGTGAGAATCCTTCTATAGTCTTCTGAGGGTGACACTGTAGTGTTTTCTTAGCCTGATTATTTTTATCTATTTTTTCCGATGCTTTCCTTTGTATATTTACATTTTACATATTGAAAGTTATTTTTTCAAATATTTTATATGCAAGTTTACAAAGTACAACGACTGTACATTAAAATAACTTATTTATGCCATATGGAAGATTAAATATAATTTTACAATATCTAATATTGATTGTTTAGTTTCTAATCATTGATACTTGACATGATTTTTCCCAGCATACCTCAAAATATTCTTCAAAATCCTGCGAATTAATGCCTGTAACACTTCTGAGGTGTATTAATAAGCTAGAGATGTAAAGAAGATTTGCA
Source organism: Symphalangus syndactylus (assembly GCF_028878055.3). Taxonomy (NCBI): domain Eukaryota; kingdom Metazoa; phylum Chordata; class Mammalia; order Primates; family Hylobatidae; genus Symphalangus; species Symphalangus syndactylus. The sequence goes on along the minus strand of NC_072445.2, from coordinate 2,439,981 downwards.
GAGAAAATTAGGTTCCCAAATTAGAAATTTTGTCCCACTATCGACTAGAAACCTCTTGAAATGATCAAAAACAATAATAATGCATGTCATAGAGGAAAACCAATAAGGCTGCTGCAGCATGACTACCTCTGTGACCTCAGAAAAGTTACGTGTGGGTCCCTACTTCTGTGACCTCAGACAAGTTACGTGTGGGTCCGCACTTATTTTCTTCATCTCTAATAAATATTTGACAAATCTCATTTTCAAAAGTCTTTTAAGGCCTTTCCACCTTTATTTTTCAGATGGAGTTTTGCTCTCATTGCCCAGGCTGCAGTGCAATGTCATGGTCTCGGCTCACACAACCTCCGACTCCCGGGTTCATGTGATTCTCCTGCCTCCACCTCCTGAGTAGCTGGGATTACAGCTGCGCAACACAACGCCCAGCTAATTTTTTGTATTTTTAGTAGAGATGGGGTTTCACCATGTTGGTCAGGCTGGTCTTGAGCTCCCGACCTCAGGTGATCTGCACGCCTCGGCCTCTCAAAGTGCTGGGATTACAGGCATGAGCAACCGCGGCCTGTGAGGGCTTTCTACTTTTAAGATGTCAGGACGTATAGCCTGGGAGGTAAATGGTAGTATATATATACATATATATATATGTATGTATATATATATACACACACACACACACACACACTGTATATATATACATATATACGGTATATTATACTATATATACATATATACTGAATATTATACTCTATATATACATATCTACTGTATATTATATGTATATATATATATACACATACACACATACACACATGAGACAGAGAGAAGAGATAGACAATTTCATGTGAAAATATAAACTGTTAACATAATATTTTGCTTCTCTGAGGAATATTTAGCATTGTTCTCAATCTTCTCTGCAGAATTTAAGCATTTTTCTCAGAACTCACCAGATAGAATGAGGGAGGGGCCATATGATACGAGCCAGAGATGAAGGGAGAACAATAGAGAGGGTGCTTTGGGAAAAATAGTACAGTAAGGCTAGGGAATACTTCTCTCCAACAAAAAGACCAAGGTCACAGCTGTATCTCTTCAGAAGCCAAACTTTCTTTTAAAATGTCAATTTCCATCTATTTCTTGCTTCACAGACATTCCATTCATTGCTGGATTTCAAATAAAGCCTTTCCATGTGCAACCTTTCTATAGAAAAAGAGAAATATGGGGGACAGTACAGTCTAAGAAGTGATTAAGAATATCTAGTGGACTTTCCCAGACTGTAAATCTTTACATATATCTGAGCCTAATGAGGTGATTTATTGTGCTATAATGCACAGTGAACTATACAGATGCTTCTTTTTGATCATGCTGCAGAATGGAACTAAATACTAAATACCAAATAGCACTCCCATGATTCTTATACATGTCATTCATATGGCATATTTATGCTTTTTTATATAGCAATTCTTATTCTTAGCTCTTAGGCAATTACGGAATCTTTTTGTCATTTTAATAATCATGCTCCATTTGAGTTATGCAAGGTAGAAATTCTAAGTAGAAAATCTTGTTTTTATTGAAAGTTTTTAGTAAACATTTTGGAAAAAGTCTGTTTTTTGATGCTACTTCTGCACGCTTTCTCAACATGATATTACTTGGTATTGTCCTTATTAACCATAGTACACCATATTCTGCAAATGTTAGAGAGGGTTAAAAATCAGTCATGTATAAGTAAAGCTAATGAAATAGAAAGGAAACCATATTTAGGAAATGGAAGGCAGAAGCAAATGTATTAACCGTGAGTTAGAAACGGTTTAGTCTTTGGAATGAAGCAGCAAGAGTTTAAAAATCTGGTTTGTGATTCACTAGCTTTGTGACCTTGGAGAATTACTTCAGATTTCTGAGTATCAGTTTAGTGGGTGATATCAATTGCAACTTCGCAGAAATATCACAAGTATTAAATAAAGGACTTAGTATCTGGGAGAGCATAGAAAATTACTAATAGTTACATTTTTGTTAATATTACCGTTATTATTATCATACGTATAGTATTTTCTTTCACTGACAATGCATTTAGGACATAAGGAGAACTATAGAACAGTGCTTCTCCAACTTAAATGCAGAGCATGAATCACCTGGAGTTTTGTCAAAATGCGAATTCTGACTCAGTAGTCCTGCAAACTAAGGAACTCTTGGTAATGCTGGTGCTGCTAGTTCACCAACAGACCACACGTTTTGCAACAGCTATATAGAATGTCCTGTTTCTTTTTTTAATCACAAAACATGGCAAGCTCTAAAATAAAGCAGAATAACAGATTTAAATGTTAATACTCATGTCCTCAATTTATAATTTCTCCCTCCCTAACAATGGTATAATTCTGATTAAATATTAGCAAAGAAAAAAATGGAAATTAATCTTCCTATGTTTTTTCTTTTAACAAATTCTGTGTGATTACTACTGGGTTACTTGCTGTAGGAAATAGAAAAATTGCTTTGACATAGATCCTCAAGAATCTGTCCCACTACAAGCTTATTTTTGTAGGAAGCTAAAAGATTTATATAAATAACCGTAATTAAAGAGACAAATGAAGAAGTGCAATGAAAGACGTAGGGAAAGTGCTAGAGGAGTTCGGGGTGGAGGAAAATTATCCTCAAATAATATCTATGCGTAACATTATGCTATCTTCCCTAACCAGCGCTTGACCAGATTGTCACAGTGAACTTTGGTCCTTTCTTATATCTTAGTTTTGGTTCCCACATCCTTCTGTTTGGGGAAGTTCTTGTTTTCCTCATGTAATGACAACAACACTTAAACAATGTATACTAGATAAAAGGAACTATATTGCTTGCTTTATTTACATAGTTAATTTAATTTGTACAATGAACTATGAAGTAATCAGCATTATTTCCTTCATTTTACATATGAGAAAATGGAGAATCAGCGACATTGAATCATCTCAAGTTTCTAAAATATCCACTCTCACCAGGCTGTTTACCCTGTTTTTGTCTGTATGCTGCTATAACAAAATGCCACAGATTGAGTAATTCATAAAAAACAGAAAGGTATTTCTCACAGTTCTGGGGCTGAGAAGTCCGAAATCAAGGCAGTGGAGATTTGGCAGTTGGTCCCGAGGTGGCACCTTCTTGCTTCGTCTTCACGTGACAAAAGTGGGCAAAAACGGACAATGTAACGACATGGCAGAAGAGACTGAGGAGCCCGGCATTCCTCTAAAGCATCTTTTACGAGGACGTTTATCTCATTCATGAGGGTGGATCCTTCTTCATTTAATCACTTAACCAAAAGCCCCATCTCTTGATGTCATTGTCCTGGGATTTTAGTTTCAACATACAAACTTCGGATGGGCACATAGGTTCAAATCATAGCACCCTCCAAATTATAATGCCTCTCTCATGCCTGTTCTCCTTGAAGTACCCTCTGGTTTTGCTCTCTTCATTCTTGCCATCACAGTTAACCCTTCAGTTCCATTTCTTTAAGTAATCTCTAAATTTGTAAGATGGTTCCATCTTTTTTTTTTGTATATGGCAGTCTCTCAAACATATTTGTCATATGAACTAAGCAGGTAAATATGTAAATGCCAGCTAAATTTTAGTGAATGATATAATGGCCTAAAGTTGTATCTACCCTTCAGCCAAATATATTTACTTTTAGTAGCAATCTCCTGTCATATACAAAGTCACGACTCTAGGGGTAAACATTTTAGCCTGTGGATAAGATGTAAAGCAGTGGTATGTTATAGTGACAACTCACTGTCATAGCACTGGGACATGCTCCTCTATCTGCTACAAATTGAATCAACAAAATATATATGATTTTGTCAGATTTAAATGTATGCTCCTGTTAGTAAAATAAAAGTATGGGAAAACTTTACGGAGTAGATTTAATAGAAATGTTTTCCTGAGTTATCTGCCTTCTTTATTTTTATGTTATGCTTTAAGTCTATGGTCAATGTATAGAGCTATGATTGATGTGCTTTTCCAATTCTGTTCAGATCAGACAGGTTAATTTTCTTCTTTTAAATCTTCTTGAATTTTGTCTAACACTTTTTGTTCCAATTTCTTACTAGATTATACTCCCTTCCCTAACTGCTTCATGATTACTTATACACAAACAATATTATGATATTGACACATTGAATTCATTTTAGGTGATGATTTTGGTCATAAACATGAGCAGGTTGTGAAGTGTTTCAGCCATCCCAGGGCATGGCTGTCAGTCCCTTGTCTAATGTTTCAAAAAAATCTTGAATTTGTGATGATGCTGTGATGGTCCCTCAGATATTCTTACACACATCTTTGCCCCTTGTTCCCTCTAACTTTCCTCTTCTGATAAAAAAGCAAACACTGCCAAGCTCAAATGGAATTACATTTGGATGCAAGTGTCACTATGCAATGGTTGCCAATAAAAGTACACAAGGAATTTCATTATGGTGAATTAAAGGCAAACAGACTTCAGAGAAATGAGCACGAACATGAAAATGGCGCATGGTACGCGGATCTCACTGGAAAGTCATTCGGTACACAATGTTTTCACTAGAAAAATCCATTAGCTTTAGCTAGAAATTGAAATTACTTTGTAGGAAATCAGAATAAAATATGTGAAAACATTATATTCTGTGCAAGATTAATACCACGCCTGGTGTTGAAAGGTTTGTGGTCTTGCTTCGACGATGCTAAAAGGTCAGAAACCACAAAGATGCATATGTGTTGTCGTTTGCACAGTTACTAATTTTTCTCATTATTTCCATAATGCGATGTGCTGTTTCAACAGAGAAACCCTCTGGAGAGTGGCTTGCACTGTTTTCAGGCAGCTCTTTTGCTTTCATGTTTTGGCCTTGGCCAGGGAATTCAGACAGACTTTTCAGTTATTTTCGACAAGAATGTATTCATTGATTGTTTTAAATAATAATAAATAGATTTTAAAATTACTGTAGATTACTGCACTTTAAACGCCATGAGGTCAAGGACTCTAAAGTCTGGACATCATTGTATACCCTACATCTTGCACAAGGTTTAGAAAAAATGGCATGGACACCTATTTTTTGAATCAATAAATGAATACATAAAAGAATTCCAAACTCTAGTCCAAGGTTTTAGATTAATAATGTATTAAAATGCGTAAAATTTATAGACAAAACTCTTCTTATTTAGAAGTTTATTCTTTAGTTGGAGAGATAAAATATATGCACATAAAAGCTTAAGGAAAAATAATAAGGGTTTTGAAGTACTTACTATGTGAAAAATTTAGCATAAATCTTACATCCATTTATTTAACACATTTTATACGTTGCATTATTTATATATAGTGCTGATTGGTAGAATTCATATGTGAACGGAACTATAAAAATTTTGAGGATAAGCACTAGAAACACAGAATAAATAGAGTGTTAACATGCAAAACACAGAAATACTTAAATTGACTAGGTGAAAGAAAAGATTTCTGGTTCCATGTACACTGATTATTGAGGGATGAGTATGACATTATTATGCCAGAATCAATAAATATTTTAAATAGGGAGAAAACTATAATTATATATCTTTGTGTTCAACAGGAGTAGCAGTACTGATAAAGTAGAAGTTTGTTATACCTTTTTTATAGTCTTTTAAAGTTGTTTATAAATAAAATCTACTCTTAGTTAATTAATGGTTGATGTTCATTGAAGTGTTTTCAAATTTTTGACCTCTGAATTGCCTTGTACATATGGAGAAATAAAGCTTGCCTAGCATAATTTCTTGAGTGGAGAATGAATGATCTGGATAGATTTGTTGACAATATGTCTGTACTTATTTTATTAATTCTTTAATCTTCATGAAGAAAAATATAAAAGTCATATTCTAGTATTTTATACCATGGAAAAAATGTCTTATCCTTTTCCTAAGGAAAAATACATCATGACACAAAAGTAAAGTTAATTAAATTACTTACTTTATTAATTAACTGTCTATTATTTCTATGGGTTGAAGTAAATTTGATACTCAATGCTATTTAATCTAATTCTAAAAGCTTGAATGAGGAATGATTTTTTCATGTAAGGTTAGTTGAAATAAATTATCACTGATTTTCAGATTTAATATTAATTAGCTATTGCATATTCTTAATGGGAAATAAGTGTTTAAAAAGCCCTTTTTGGTAGCGAAAAGACCACGCCCATTGTAGACTTCTTAGAATACATCACATCTGGCCTCCTTTTTAGAGTGGGGAATTCAACTCATAAGTGGCTGGACATTGATTCTGAACATTTTGAACATTATTTGCCTGTCTTCACTCATACTGGTTGCTGTTCTTTTATAAGTAATCACCATGTTTAGCATGCACTTGAACTATTGTTACTTAGGGTGCTTGACTATTTACAAGTCTCACTAGGATTCTAGGTATTCATTAGTCTCGTGGTGTGTATTTGCTGATGGTCCTATTATCTTTGTTGGTTCAGTTACACAGTACCATCCAAGATGCTGCAACACATTATACACAGGCTATGGGTTGTGGGAGCTACAGATTTCAGTTATTATTTAGGCTCAGAAACTTAGAATCTCTGCAAGGTTGGACATGATCCTTAGTCTTGTTTTAAGACCGTCTTGTTTTAAAAGTTAAACCCAAATTCTTAAAATATAGAATAGGGGTGCTAGTAGTGCTCACAGAATTGTAGTAAAGATCAGCTGGGAAAGAAGAGCCTATTAAACAGAGCCTGGTATTTAATAAGTATCAGCTGCCTTCAATTAGGAATCTGTGTTGTCATGATTAGAAGATTGCTGGTTTATTTTACAGATCTGTAAGTATAGCCAAAATATGTCAAAATAACCACCAGAAAGAATCATATACCGTCCCTTGAACATTTCATCCCTAGAATCTAGCCAGATTAGCATCTCTATACTGGCAATACTGTTAACACAGATTGTGCTCAAACCCCTCATTGACTTTTCAGCACCTGTAAATTACTGGAGATTTAGGAAGAAGTCTGGGGTTATGGCTTAGTTAAGCTGAGTGGCCAGAAAGTGTGAGATGCTGGATGCCTCCTCCAGTTCATTTCCCCAGCGGCCGCACCAGGCGTATCCATAGCTCCGCTCCCGGGAGCTCGTCTCCGGCGTGGGGCGTGTGCGCACCCCTGGCCGGGCGGAGCCTGGAGCCTGCTCATTAGCAGCGCGGGCAGCTCGTGCGCCCGCAGGAGGGAGGCGGAAGCACAGCCCTGCGCCGCCAGCAGGAGGAGGGAGCGCGGCGGCTGCAGGCAGGGGAGGGAGAGGAAAGAACGGAGGGACGGTTCCCGGACAGAGCGGGAGGAATCGGGGAGCGGCCAGTCCAGGGGGAGCTGCTCCGCTGCGCTGCGCTCGTTATTCACAGGACGCGGCGGCGCTTCCCGGGGCCGCTTCCCGGTCCCCTGGGTGGAGGCTGCCATCTAAACCTGACTCCAGGTGAGTTCCCCAAAGAGGCGAAGCGAGGGGTCTCGAACCAGAGACTTGGAACTGGCGAGGCTGCTCGGCTCCCCAAGCGCTGCTGCCTTGACATTTCCCGATTCACGGGAGGTTTTGGGGGCGGCTGCACAGGCTGGAGGGGCGGAAGGGCGGTTGCGATCCTCAGCTGGCGTGGGGGCGTTCGGGAGGAATTAGCTTCAGTGAACGGGGTTTTAGGAGATGTCCCCAAGGCACGCGCTATGTACGCGTTTCTAGACGAGCTTTTGAGACAGAAATTTGGCTTCCCGGATGCCCGTTTTGGCCTTCTGTCCTTCCTTTTGCTTGCCTCATGCCCAATTTTCCAAGCCGAGGAAAGGACTGGAAGGTCGTGGAAGTAGGAGGTCTGGGCACAGAATGCGGCAGGGCAGCCCTGGTCTCCAAGTTTGGGGGTGGGGGGTGGGACTCTTTTCCTTTCAGCCTAATTTACCAGGGGAAAACCCGCAGAGCACCTTGAGGTGCCTTTGCTCCGCACCCTCCATAAGCTTATTAGAGGGAACTTGAGGCTCGCTAGACAACCTGTGACAGGTGACGGCAATTTAGCTTAAAAGCCATGTTGGTTCACTTCGTCTCCTCTTTATCCTTTGTTGCAAAATTGATACCTTTTTGGATTTCTTTAACAGCACAAAGTTTAAGTGGCCGGCTGACAGGAAATATTTCTTTTGAAAATGCTATGAGAAAAGTGATGAGTTAACGTTGAGAGAAAGGCAACTTTATTTTCTCGGAAGAACTTTGGGGAAAGAGATTGATAGAGAAATTCTGGGCATGAAATTATGGACATTTCCCACAGAACTTCCTTCATTTATTTATTTTTTTACATTTCCTTCATTTTTTTTTTTAATCGTGTGTGTGTGTATCAGAGAGACAAAATTCGTTGGAGGTATTAGGACTTTATTTGGTTTAGAAGTTTCTTTCTTACTAATAGCACTAATTTGTGATCTTCATGATTATAAGAATTTACTAAGTGTTTTGCTTTTAGGTGTTTTGGGTCTGTTTTTTAAAAAAATTCAATACTTACTTTGTGGGCCTTGCTGAATACCTCTCAATAAAATCGGTGGGCATACAGTTAGTGACATGACCCCTGTGGATTTAATAGCAGGTAAGTATACAAATGATAAGTTTAGGAAATAAATGTCAGAATCAACATTTAGGTGTGAAATTGAAATATCTTTCAAATATTTACCAAACTCTCTTATAGGATCCAATGTCATTTTATGGTCAAGAGAGCTTAAAGGTTTCTCAGATTGAGATATATGTATCTACTTTGTTAATCCAAATGTAATGTTTTATTTTGTTCTTTAATGACTGTTTGAATTCAACAAATAAAACTTGCATATTTAATGTAAGGTTCTTTCACATATATTACTTCTCCAATTTTTAATATAAATTTAAGGAGAAAAGCAATATTCCATTTTGTAGATGAAGAGACTGTGTCACAGAAGTATTACTTTACCTAGATTTCTGTAATTATTATGTTATAAACTTAGAAATTACATATTATTCTGGAACATATAAAATATATGAATGTTATAAACCATAAGAATTCAGACCTATGCTATTTAACTTCAAGTTTAGTTCTTTACCCAAACAATTGCATGACTACATTGAGACTACTGAAGTAATTATATATGAACACGCTATACGAAAAAATACTTAAAACATTTCTTATTTTTGTCGTTTCTCTTTGATATAAAATATACTATAATTTAATGGAGTTATATTCCATATTTAGATGCTCCTAACTTCCAAATAACACCTAAACTCCTAAAAACTGACCTGTGTCCTTCTTAATAGAAGTGGCTTGACCGGGAGACCCAATTTTTACTAAGAATATTCTTGGGATAATTTATGTCTTATAATCAAGATAAAGACAGGCCACATTTAGTTGTATTTTTAAACCACTTAGTGTGAAGTTGCAACGCAGACATAACTTGCTTTCAGGCTACACTGCCAGCTTTGCAGTGAATAGTCTTTAAGATTCCGTGGAAACATTGGCAGATATAGCTAATGTCTATCTGATGTAGGATTTATGAGAAAAGGAGAGGTAGAAACTCAATGCTCTTATATTTCATATGTGACCACATTCATAAAACTTTATTGATAAGTACTTTGTTGTCTGACACGGGTTGATACAAATAGGCTTCTTCAAGAGTTGAGGAAGAAAACTAAATCCCTATAATACAGCCTTTTTCCTCCTTTTCTTTCTTAAGCGGTAATAGTTGATCCTAGCTTTTGTGTGTCTATGCATGCTCAATACAGTTAGGGGTATAAGGAGAAGTTAAGCAAGAATATTGAATGCTAGCTAGGAAAGTTTTTGGAGTCTCAAATACTTTGGAACGATTTTTCACATTATATACATAAAATTCCTAGTTACATTTGGGAACTAAGTATATTATACACAACTTTGCATCTGATTACAGGATTCCCTGTACATTTATAGCTCAGGTATTCTGGAAAGAGTCAAGATAATTAGTTTTATGGCTCTTGCCCGTGTGACCTGTTTCTTTCTGGTCCTGATATTAAAAGGATGACTTAAATTTTCTGGAATGTCAAAATTTTCTCTTCCCTTGGATCCTACAAAATACTTCAAGCAGTGTATGTGTGATACTCGCTGTCATTCCAACATTTCCAATCCTCCTGAGAATGCTAAACAATGCCCTAGATTTCTTCCTTTGTAATTCTTTCAGATAGAGGGTTAGCTGAGTTAGGAAGAAAGGAGAGAGGGAGAGAAGAAGAGAGATGACATTTTATCCCTCAGGAAAGAACAAGACCAATTGTATTCCTAATTTAGAAATATTATTCTACAAACATTCCTGAACAAGAGGGCTTTGCATATACATTAAAGCAGAATACCTAGTCAACTTCTAGTTGTGCCATGTAGTGAAATGGAAGTAAGATGAGCAGGCCGAGATCATTTTTGTTGGAGAACTGAGACCACATGAAATAGGTAACAGAGTTACCCCAACTGGGGGGCAAGAGGACTTGAAAGTTTCCTCCATAAATTTGCAGTTAGTACAGGGCTGCTCCAGTGATCAGAGTCATGAATGCCCTAGAGTGTCTGTATAACCCTGTACACAGGCTGAGACAGCTCTAACGGCCCAGAAAAGCCTCTGGACAGAATCACTGCACCCTTGGACATTGTCCGACCGCATGTATGAGAATAGTGAGTGCTGAGGAGTTGTGGGTAGCTCGGTACAACTCTTGCTAAAGGAGTGTCATCAACATTCATTGCTGAAAGTGAATTTTTTCATTCACATATGTGATGCCTATTAGGTCATGATTTCTTGGATACAAATTTGTACAAGATATGAATTAATTTTTGAACATCCTTTCTTAAAAGTACCATGTTCATATAGTTGCTCATTTTAATATGAGTAGTTCAGATGGGACATAATAGAGTAAGGAAATGATTGAACATCCTAAGATCTAGTGTATATACCTTTGTTCATGATGAGATTCATCCCCTGTCCCCCTTTGTAGTGACACTGATGGCATAAGGAGTATTAGATGAAATTTAATGCAGAAAACAATGGGATATATGAATGGTAGATATGGTTGACAACCACCATTTTCACTGAAGTTGTTTCAAAGCAAAGAAATTTGGGATAAATTCATTTTATTTGCTCCTGAAGGGTAATTAGGAATAAGTAGGAATTGTGAAGAGGCTGTAGTGTTGACATTAAGAGAAGTTTTTGATTCTTAAAATAGGATATATTACACAAGAGTGAACAAACAGAAGATACTGAACAAATATTCTGTCATAAGTAAGTGATGGATTATTCGGACTTGTTGAACTATGTTTTTAAATGTATTATTTAAATATTTAAATATTATTAAAACCTTAAATAATATTTAAATATTATAAAAGTTGTAGAAAATTATGTTTTCAATACAAATATACACTTATAAGCTATATTGTAGATATGGGAGTAAACAATGCAATTTTTTTTAACTGAGTGAAAAATTTAGTTTTTTTAAAATTCCAAATGGAGCTAACAGCTTAGTGTGATACATATTTTGAATTTCAAAATTTGTAACCAAATAGGACAAATGTGTTGAACTGTACTTTTCTTGAAGAACCGTGATAAGAATGAGCGGTGAAAAAATTACAGCATACTTACCAGGGATCAAATACTTGCTTAGGGTTAATAAGAAAAATCTCAGCAAACGCTAGAAATGAGGTACACGATCTATCAGAGACCCATGATTAAAGTGGTATCTTGTTAGGTATATGAGCTTGAAAAGAAACGGCATAGCTTCACTTTACCCCAGTTGCTTCTTTTGTAAAACGGGGAGACTAAGAGTGTGGTAACTCAAAATCCTTTGTTAATGATTTTCTTCTTAGAACAGTGCCAGGTCCAATTAGGATTAGATTGCTATTTTTATTATTGATATTTGCCCTAGTTCTGCCTTTTATTGACTGTGTGAAATTGGTGAAGATCCCTTTCTGAAGCTTTGTTTCTTACCTACAAGCTGGGAATAGAATACCTGCTATGAAGAGTGGTTGTTAGTACATTAGAAAGGCTGGATATTTGCTGATATAAGGGGCTCAGCGCATGGTAGAAATTTGATAGCATTTTTTTCTTGCCCTCCCATGTATTACTGTGGAGACATCCCACATATTATGTCCAAGTTTTTATTTTCCCCTCAAATGCAATGTCAAGCACAAAACATTCCCATCTCCCAATTCTCTTCTGATGTTCTACAACCGTTAAAGTATAGAAAACTAGAATGAGTGTTTTTATAACTTTTGCTGTACTTAAGCATGTGGAGAGAAGAGCGCTAGATCACAGGACACACTTTGATAGGAAAAGGGAAATATTTACACTGCAAACAACTTTCTCCTCATGCTTAACAGTTTTATGCTGTCATTCTGTCAGCACCAAGTGAGATTTTTCTATTTAAATAGTTTTCTATTTGTGGTATGATAATTCATGTATGGACTTCATGTAACTAACATAAATATAATGGATGGTTGAGAAGTGGTTTATTTTTACCAAGAGGAAAAAATGTGTACACGATTTTTTAAAATATTGCTTTGAAAATATTTAAAATTAATTTTGATTCAGTTGGTGGAAGATAGCGTCACAAACTCACTGCTAGTGGTATTCTTGAGAAGTAATGTTTGAATTTTCTAGGTATTGTCCCCAGACTGGCTTAAAAGAATTTAATTTTAGATGTAAATTTTCTGCTTAACATGGAAGATTTTCCCTGAAAATATTAGCTTCATCAGATACATAGTTGCTTAGGGGTAGCTGCATGGAATTATGGGAAGAGTGAAATAGAAAAAAATTTTCATGTCTAAGTTATACATACTGGTGTAATCATATTGATTGGATGATAATGATAATTACAGCAATAATGTGATTGAAAGGGTAAGCAAGTAACATATACTACAGTTACTAATATAATCCTGTGATTGAGTTTACCACTTCGTTTCTCTTTCCTGGAAACCCTTAAGTTTGTCACTATTGCACTTTATTTCCTTTGCTTATTGTAGTGGTGTATTAGTTGTATTACTGCTGCTATAACAAATTACGACACATTTACATAACTTAACACATATTTATTGTCTTGCAGTTTCAAAGGTCAGAAGTCCAAAATCACTTTAATTAGGCTAAGTCAATGTGTCTGCAGTGTGGGTTCCTTCTCGAGGTGCTGAGGGGAGAATCCATTCTCTTGCATTTTCTGCTTCTGGTGGCACCTGTCTTCATTGTCTTTTCCCCATTCCTCCATTTTCAAGGTGCGTTGCTTTTATTTCTGTTTCTGTCTCCGCGCTGTCTCCTCCTTTAACTTTGAGTCCTTCTCTCCACTTCATCTAAGGACTCCTGTGATTACTTTGGACTCACGTGGATGATCTGGGATAATCACCTTGTCTCCAGATCCTTAAATGAATCGTATCTACAAGTCCTTTGGCTGTGTAAGGCAGCACATTCCCAGGGCCGGGAGATTAGGTGAAGAACATCTTTTGGGACTATTATGCAGCCTATCACAAGTGGTAATATCACTTTTATGCCTTGAGACCCTGAAATTAATGTACTTGCTTACGCATGGAAAAACAATGTATCTGTGGGGGTAACAGTTTATTTTTGAACCATTAGAAGGTATTGATGGGGAAGTTTTCATCTGACAACAGATACTGATAAATTAAATACCCTTAGATTTGTCAAAACTAGCTTTAGTAAAATATAAGTAAAAGTATTTGCACTGCTAGGGTCAAAAATATTAATTAAACCCATTATTTATCAAGGCCAAGTCCTGGATTAGTTAGGTTTAAATTAACCTAGAACATTATCTTCCATAGTGCTTAATTGTGAAGCTTAGTTCTTGTTGACAAAAGCTCATCCATATAAGAAAGCATCGAAAGGTTGGTGTTTTTTAACCTTTGCAGAATATAACTTTTCAAAGGGATGTTAGACAGTAGTTCCATCACAATTGATGCAGTTCACAGACATTCTTTGTGAATATTTTATCTCATGAGTTATATCTATGACACTAATCATAGACTTCTAGAAGAAATTTAGCAATGGTCATGTCAGCCTTTCAAATCTTTCTGTAACCTAGAAGAGGATCATTGCATAAGATAGATTCATTTTCCCCTTTATTCCATTGTTGCCAGAGAGAACTTGAAATGCCCTGTTCAAATTAATTTAATGCAAATGAATTCTTGCTGCCTCACAAGTAGTTTGTCCTTCATTTTTCTTAAAATTAGATTGAAAATGGATGTGACCTGCTTTACTGGTTGTTGTGCAGGAAGCGTTGTCCTTCCTGAAAGCTCCCTCAGTTGTCAAAATGAAGCCATTAAGAGTAAAGTAAATTATATTATCTGATCATAGTATCACAATTGACCTTAAAACAATAAATTTTATAATCAGTGCAAATTGCTGAATAGTGTTTGCAGTTGTAGAAATTTCAAAGGAAACCCTGGTGGAGATACAAAGCTGCTATAATCATTTTTAAAATCTTTGTTTTTCTTTTACTTTGGAACAGTAGTGCAGTAAGTACTTTTGCCTTATTGTTCTCTCTGCCTTCCAGAAACCCTCATTCAAATATTCTAAGTTTTTAAGTCTTTTTCATTTCTTTTAATATTGTAACATTTAACAATGACAAAGAAAGTATAATTTTTCTGGAAATCAAGCTAAAAATAAAGAGAAGCCGATGTAAATGAACATCAAATTAACAAGATTGATTAGGAAAAGTAATTTTTGAAAAGGGCCCAAAATCCCTTTGGACATAAATGCAAAAGAATTTAGTGAAAGAAGGTGAAACTGGAGTAAAGAACTCTACGGATGCGTAAGTAACTCTTAATAAGAATGAGTAACCTACATGCGTATCTTTAGCTCCCAGTTTCAGAGATACAGTAGTTGTACAACAAATGGTCCTTTCCTGCTGTTAAGGAAGCCTCTCCTCCTCCAGCCATGCCATTCCTCAGAGCAAGCTCTTCCACTGAGTTTTCAGCAACCATAAGTAAGAAGGATGGTACGATAGGCTGCGTGTACATATGGCCCTCATTAGCAGGCCAACTGTTCCTTTTGCCCACCCACATCACTGGGGACATATGGCGTTACTTTGACTGTTGAAACAAGTGTGTGTGGACATATCTTGGTATGAGTAAAAGACTGTTGATTGTCTTTGTCTTGTCGCTCATGCAACGGTCTCCTTGTGGAGATCGTATTATCCATAACACTAGATTTGAGGATGATAAATGACGTTGTTATTATTAACTGAATTTGCCTCTCTAGTTTGATCACAAAACCAGCGAATGTTTGCT
Source organism: Symphalangus syndactylus (assembly GCF_028878055.3). Taxonomy (NCBI): domain Eukaryota; kingdom Metazoa; phylum Chordata; class Mammalia; order Primates; family Hylobatidae; genus Symphalangus; species Symphalangus syndactylus. Next base: position 2,424,767 of record NC_072445.2, on the reverse strand, counting down.
TATGGAACATGTAAAGCTTATAGAAGACGGAAAGCTTACAGAAAGAAATGATGGCTTTTCTAAGCATAAGAGTCAGGTCTTTTTCAATCAAAAACTAACTCATTCAAAAATTCAAGAGTTCTGTAAAACCAGAACAGCAGAGGTTTCAGAAATGCTATTGAGATCATTTATTATAAAATAGCCATTAATGAAATGTAATAGTGAGTCTGTTGTTGTGACTATGTGGAGAAATGAATGAGAAAATATAAGATAGGCTGGAATGAAGAGAGTCATCGGATCCCAGCATAATTCATTTTGTATAGTTCACAGTATTGTAACTTTAAAAATTTATGAATTTTTTCAGTACTGTGAATTCTGAATTTGCAATATGAGGCTTTTCAATCCTTGCAACAAGTGTGTATTTTTCAGTGGTTCTAGAATTATCGGGGCTTTCGAGCTGCTTCTGATAAGAAGGCAAGGCTAGAGGACTCGTGTTGAGGTGGCATTTGCACAGGACTTTAGATAACATACATCGATGATGTAGAGAGAAGAGCGGGTGATGTTGCTGTGGATTATAGGGGAAAGGCACCTTTTGCTCCCTCTGCTGACCTATTTGTGTATTCAGCTGTGTAGCATATTTCTTGTATAATTACATAGTAATTTCACACACTACATTAAGAAAATCTGAACAATTTTTACTAAACTCATGTTTTCTAAATATTAAGTAAATAAAACCAATATTTGGCTAGGTAACATTTATAAAAACAGGATTTCTAGATAGATGATGATAAATTTTCATCTATATCTATAGAGCTGATAAATTTTCAAAACCCTTTGAATATCACTTGTACTACAAAGTCTCGTTTCAGTTTCAGTGCCATGGCACATTGATTAATCACCACTAAAGCGGTACATGAAATATTTGGCAATATAGGTATTTGGTAATGGTGATTGATGCACAGAATACGGCACCATTATTATGCACTGGCCTTGAGAACTTTAGTTTTCATCTTCGATCACCTGATAGAGAACAAACTAACAGCTTTTTTCTTTCACCTTGCTGGAGAATAAACTAACAACTTCAAATTATCTGATCCATCCAAAAACTTATTTCCGTGAAACTCACTGATTTATTTATTATTTCGTGGGGATCACTATTATTTGCTGTAGTAAAATATCAAATGATCGATGTTTTATACCAACATGGCAGCTCACATGGTAGGCAACAGAATGAAAACAAACAGGTTTACTACCAAGAATTATACTATATTGCTTTTATTGACAGAAAAAGCATACAGATAATTTTAGTCAGAGATTTTATGTGAATTATTTTGATAAGTGTACACATATATTTATAACTGACCTTTCTTTGTCAAGTGTGTGCCCACACACGTATTCATACTAAATCAATCTTAGAGATCTTATCCAAAGATTGAATTTCTTAAAGTGACTGTTCCAAATATGTATAATTTATGGCAAAAAAGTCACAAAATGGCAATACAAGGAGGCATAAAAGTGAAGATAAAGGGGGAGATGATGGTTAAAAACACCTGTAAATGAATAATTGATTTTGATTTAAATTCTTTTTAGTTCTTAGCTGATGAAATGAATATAAATGAAATTATTATGCAAAACACCTCTATTTGTTGTATATGCATGTACATATATGTGTTACAAATACAAAACTGATAGGATATTATTTAACATATATTCACACTCATAATGTGCATATATGTACATAATGAAAATGAGTGCTTGTTTTATATGTATGTATACACACACATACACATATTGCATACTTTCATTTTTTAAAATTTTACTTTAAGTTCTGGGATACATGTGCTGAACATGCAGGTTTGTTACATAGGTATACTTGTGCCATGGTAATTTGCTGCACCCATCAACCCGTCATCTAGGTTTTAAGCTCCACATGCATTAGCTATTTGTCCTAATGCTCTCCCTCCCCTTTCCCCACACCCACCTACAGACCCCAGTGTGTGATGTTCCTCTCCCTGTGTCAACATGTTCTCATTGTTCAGCACCCACTTATGAGTGAGAACATGCAGTGTTTGGTTTTCTGTTCCTGTGTTAGTTTGCTGAGGATGATGGTTTCCAGCTTCATCCATATCCCCGCAAAGGACGTGAACTCATCCTTTTTTATGGCTGTGTAGTATTCCATGGTGAATATGTGCCACATTTTCTTCATCCAGTCTATCATTGATGGGCATTATGTTGGTTCCAAGTCTTTGCTATTGTAAATAGTCCCATGATAAACATATATGTACATGTGTCTTTAGAGTAGAATGATGTATAATCCTTTGGTATATACCCAGTAATGGGATTGCTGGGTCAAATGGTATTTCTGGTTTTATATCCTTGAGGAATCACCACATTGTATTCCACAATGGTTGAACTATTTTACAAGCCCACCAACAGTGTAAAAGTGTTCCTATTTCTCTGCATCTTCTCCAGCATCTGCTGTTTCCAGAATTTTTAATGATCACCATTCTAACTGGTGTGAGATGGTATGTCATTGTGGTTTTGATTTGCATTTCTCTAATGAACAGTGATAATGAGCTTTTTTCATATGTTTATTGGCCACATACATATCTTCTTTTGAGGAGTGTCTGTTCATATCCTTTGCCCACTTTTTGATGGGGTTGTTTGTTTTTTTTTTCTTGTAAATTTGTTTAAGTTCCTTCTAGATTCTGGATATTAGACCTTTGTCAGATGGATAGATTGCAAAAATTTTCTCATATTTTGTAGGTTGCCTGTTCACTCTTGTGATAGTTTATTTTACTGAGCAGAAGCTCTTTAGTTTGATTAGATTCCATCTGTCAATTTTGGCTGTTGTTTCAAGTGCTGATGGTGATTTAGTCATGAAGTCTTTGCCCACACCTATGTCCTGAATCATATTGCCTAGGTTTTCTTCTAGGGTTTTTATAGTTTTAGGTTTTACATTTATGTTTTTAATCCACCTTGAGTTAATTCTTTTATAAGGTATAATGAAGGGGTCTAGTTTCTCTTTTCTGCATATGGCTACCCAGTTTTCCCAGCGCCATTTATTACATAGGGAATCCTTTCCCCATTGCTTGCTTTTGTCAGGTTTGTTGAAGATCAGATTGTTGTAGATGTGTGGTGTTATTTCTGAGGCCTCTATTCTGTTTCATTGGTCTATATATCTGTTTTGGTATTAGCACCATGCTGTTTTGGTTACTTTAGCTTTGTAATATAGTTTGAAGTCAGGCAGCGTCATGCCTCCAGCTTTGTTCTTTTTGCTTAGGTTAGCCTTGGCTCCACAGGCTCTTTTTTGCTTCCATATGAAATTTAACATAGTTTTTTTCTAGTTCTGTGAAGAAAGTCAATGGTAGCTTGATGGGAATAGCATTGAATCTATAAATTACTTTGGGCAATATGGCCATTTTCATGATATTGAGTCTTCCTATCCATGAGGATGGAGTGTTTCTCTATATGTTTGTGTCCTGTCATTTCCTTGAGCTCTGGTTTGTAGTTTTCCTTGAAGAGGTCCTTCACATCCCTTGTAGGTTGTATTCCTAGGTATTTTGTTTCCTTTATAGCAATTGTGAATGGGAGTTTACTAATGATTTGGCTCTCTGCTTGTCTGTTATTGGTATATAAGAATGATTGTGATTTTTGCACATTAATTTTATATCCTGAGACTTTGCCAAAGTTGCTTATCAGGTTAAGGAATTTTTGGGCTGAGGTGGTGGCGTTTTGTAAATATACAATCATGTCATCTGCAGACAGAGACAATTTGATTTCCTCTCTTCCTATTTGCATGCTTTTATTTCTTTCTCTTACTCGATTGCCCTGGCCAGAACTTCCAATACTATGTTGATAAGAGTGGGGAGAGAGGGCATCCTACTCTTGGGCCAGTTTTCAAAGGTAATGCTTCCAGCTTTTGGCCATTTAGCATGATATTAGCTATGCATTTGTCATAAATAGCTCTTATTTTTGTGAGATATGTTCCATCAATACCTAGTTTATTGAGAGTTTTTAGTATGAGGGGTGTTGAACTTTATTGAAGGCCTTTTCTGCATCTATTGAGATAATCATGTGGTTTTTGTCATTGGTTCTGTTTATGTGATGGATTATGTTTATTGATTTGCATATGTTGAACCAGCCTTGCATGCCAGGCATGAAGCCAACTTGATCGTGGTGGATAAGTTTTTGATGTGCTGCTGGATTCTCTTGCCAGTATTTTATTCAGGATTTTCGCATCGATGTTCATCAGTGATATTGGCCTGAAATTTTCTTTTTCTATTGGGTCTCTGCCAGGTTTTGGAATCAGAGTGATGCTGGCCTCATAAAATGAGTTAGGGAGGAGTCTTTCTTTTTCTATTGTTCAGAATAGTTTCAGAAGGAATGGTACCAGCTCCTCTTTGTACCTCTGGTAGAACTCGGCTGTGAAGACATCTGGTCCTGGGCTTTTTTTGGTTGGTAGGCTAGTAATTACTGAGTCAATTTCAGAACTTGTTATTGGTCTATTCAGGGATTTGACTTCTTCCTGCTTTAGTCTTGGGAGGGTGTATGTGTCCAGGACTTTATCCATTTCTTCTAGATTTTCTAGTTTATTTGTGTAGAGGTGTTTACAGTATTCTCTAATAATAGTTTGTATTTCTGTGGGATCAGTGGTGATATCCCCTTTATCGTTTTTTAATGTGTCTATTTGATCTTTCTCTCTTTTCTTCCTTGTTAGTCTGGCTACCGGTCTATCTATTTTGTTAATCTTTTCAAAAAACCCACTCCTAGATTCATTGATTTTTTTTTGAAGGTTTTTTTGTGTTTCTCTCCCATTCGGTTCTGCTGTGATCTTAGTTATTTCTTGTTTTATACTAGGTTTTTAATGTGTTTTCCAATGCTTCTTTTGATTGTGATGTTAGGGTGTCTATTTTAGATCTTTCCCACTTTCTAATGTGGACATTTAATGCTGTAAATTTCCCTCTAAACACTGTTTTAACTGTATCCCAGAAATTCTGATATGTTGTGTCTTTGTTCTCATTGGTTTCAAAGAACTTATTTATTTCTGCCTTAATTTTGCTATTTACCCAGTAGTCATTCATAAGCAGGTTGTTCAGTTTCCATGTAGTTGTGCAGTTTTGAGTGAGCTTCTTAATTCTGAGTTCTAATTTGATTACACTGTGGTTTGAGAGATTGTTTGTTATGATTTTCATTCTTTTGCATTTGCTGAGGAGTGTTTTACTTCCAATTATGTGGTTGATTATAGAATAAGTGCTATGTGGTGCTGAGAAGAATGTATATTCTGTTGATTTGGGGTGGAGAGTTCTGTAGGTATCTATTAGGTCCACTTGGACCAGAGCTGAGTTCAAGTCTGAATATCCTTGTTAATTTCCTTTCTTGTTGATCTGTCTAATATTGATAGTGGGTTGTTAAAGTTTCCCACTATTATTGTGTGGGAGTCTAAGTCTCCTTGTAGGTCTCTAGGAACTCGTTTTATGAATCCTGGTGCTCCTGTATTTGGCATATATATATATTTAGGATACTTAGCTCTTCTTGTTGCATTGATCCCTTTACTACTATGTAATGCCCTTCTTTGTCCTTTTTTATCCTTGTTGGTTTAAAGTCTGTTTTATTAGAGACTAGGATTGCAACTCCTGCTTTTTTTTTCTTTCTTTCCATTTGCTTGGTAAATATTCCTCCATCCCTTTATTTTGAGCCTATGTGTGTCCTTGCAAGTGAGATGTGTCTCCTGAATACAGCACACCTGTGGGTATTGACTCTTTATCCAATTTGCCAGTGTATGTCTTTTAATTGGGGCATTTAGCTCATTTATATTTACCGTTAATATTGTTATGTGTGAATTTGGTCCTGTCATCATGATGTTAGCTGGTTATTCTGCACATTAGTTGAAGCAGTTTCTTCCTAGTTTCATTGGTTTATATATTTTGGTGTGTTTTTGCAGTGGCTGGTACTGGTTTTTCCTTTCCATGTTTAGTGCTTCCTTTAGGAGCTCTTGGAAGGCAGGTCTGATGGTGACTAAATCTGTCAGCATCTGCTTGTCTGTAAAGGATTTTATTTCTCATTCACTTATGAAGCTTAGTTTGGCTGGTTATGAAATTCCATATGTACATCATGGAAACGAGTGCATGTGATACACACACACACACACGCACACACATTGCATACTTTCATTTTTGTGTCCATTTCTTTTCTGATTTTATCAGCAGCCAACTAAAGAAAATAGAAAAAAATATTGGTAATTCGATCTTTCATGTTCTGCATCTTCCAGCTTCACAACTTATAGTTTTCTATTTTTATTGTTATTGTGATCAGAATGAAAATGTATACAATAGAATCAGAATCAGGTCAGAATCAACAAAAATACTATAATGTTTGTACATGCTTTCGATGCAGTTTGTCTCTGCAAAGGGTGTGTGTGTTTCTATGCACATGTGCATGTACACAAGTGTGTAAATAAGTGTTTTATTCATGATGGAGAAAGGCTGGTCAAAATGATTCTGAATGAGATAGCACCACTACAGCAGATAATTAGGTCTCTAGCAATAAAACAAGTCATTAAACATGTTTCTAAGCATCTACTGAGTATCTGGCACAATGTTAGGTAGTGTAAATATAATCATTAGCAAAATTCAGCTTCTACCCTCAATGGTATATGTGTAGAACAAATTGGTAAAGCTGGAGTACATTTCAGGACCAAAAACAGTTTCTGTGTAGTTCCCACTTCATCAAGACCATGTTGTATACCTCTCATACACTTAAGCCATAGGGAAGCAATTATTCCATCCATCCTTTTACAGGGTAGTGGTGGGGAAGAAGAGCTGACTGTCATGCTTGAATTCACATAATTTCATAATTAAATAATTTCATGTTACATAATCTCGATAAACCTAAAATCCAATATATGATAAAGATAGTGTTTCAAATCAGTGGATAAGTGATAAACAGTTCATAAAATGGTGTTCAGATAATTTTCTATATGTATTTTATAGTTGCACAAAGGTATAATATGTCATTAATAAATATTAATTCCATAGTGGATGTCAAATACACTTTTTCAAAATATAAAGAAAAAATACCATAGACAAATATCACTTGCAACATTACGGTTAAAATTAAATATCCAAACATAGCCCTAACCAATAACAGAAAATTTAAAAAAAAATTATGGATTGGAATTTGTTAAAATATAAAACTTTTCTTTTTCAGAGGATACAATGAATATGTGTAAAAAGCAAATATCAAATCAGCAACAAGTGCTTGCAATTCAGTTGACATATTTAAAATATGAGTAGTTCCAACAAATCATAAATAAATGATTAGTAGTCCAATAAAAAAAAGACAAAGTACATTGACAGGAAACTGTATGAAACTCATGAACACTAAATGTCTTAGATTCTCTATTGTTAAACAAAATGCAAAAACAATAGAGAACATTATGAATATGGAGTTAATATTTAACAAAATTATTTTATCCATGTTATAAGTAAATATTTACATCCAAAAACCCTTGTTTTCTCTGAAAGTTGTCACTTATGAGTCTATTTTGAAAATGTTTAAAGAATAGTAATTAATTAACTTTAATAAATAGGTACTCCTATTGAGGGAAAACAGACATTTCCATAATTTTTCTTCTGTTTCTAATCTAGTAGATGGTAGGAAAATAATGACAATTGCATGTTCATACCTGGAGAATATGCATTCCATTTCTTTTAAACTTTTGCATTCTCAAAACTATATTGAGACCTCAAAGCATACCCTTTGCTGTTGAAAACAGCCTTTCAAGTATAAAGACACACACATCACTTTCCTTAAATCTTATATAAGGCAAGGGCCTAGATTCCTATCAGAAAATGTATTTCAAGAATGCTTTTTTAGTAGTTCCTGTGGCCTTATCTTATAGAGGAAGGTTTTTTTTTAAACATACACACAGTATTTGATGCACATTTTTATTGGAAAGAGCTTTTATTTCCTTAAATGTTTTGTTGTCTATGTGTGAAAAGTATCCTGCAGTGGAATTCAGTGGCACAGATGCTTATTGTGATAGATGAGATGAACTTGCTTCCCTAAGCATGCATGGGCATGAAATGCATCTGGCTTCTGTACATAAAAGTCAGTTATGTTCCCAAATGTGTCTCTGCATTTACACAGACGTTTAGGGGCAGACACCCTACTGTTCCCTCAAAAGGCGGCTCTGCTTAATTATGAAGTTCAAGTTAGACCAGAAGTTGGAAAATACTAAATTCCACATTGCAGACAGAGCCTGAGCAGGTGATGTCACCACTGCATTCTAAGGTGGCAAGTCCTCAGAGAAGTAACTTATCACCTTACCATGGAGAAAAATAACCGTGTCCAGAACACAAGAGGATGCTTTAAGGTAGCGTACAATCAAGTGTGCAAACCTGTGCAATACATACCAGATGAAATCCAGTTCAGAGGCTCAGGAAAACAAACAAATGAGGATATGCTTTAAAAAATAGGACTTAATATAAACAGTCGTGAGAGTAAAACTATTGCTAAGCACATAGGAAACATAAACCAGGCTTTCAGGAAGGAGTTTGGCACATGTGTGCACTGGTAGGAGGTGTAATGTGCAGAAATCCGGCCTTTTGTGGCATAGCAACTAAAGTTCCTTTTCTATTGTCCAGACAACCTTAAATATTCCTTTATGCAGTACTATTTTAAAAAGGCCATCTACTGTGCACAATGTGTTAGCATCAAGGACATGAAATTTATCTGGAATATACCAAAACTTTAATCAATAGACTAGGACCAAAGCTTTTAAAAACAGGTTTTCGTAGATAAATCATTATAAGCTATTATTTCCTCGCCATAGGTAAGGCATGATAGATAACTTTACTTTTTCTCAGTCACTTAGTGTGTAGGTAGAATAATGACCCTTAGCAGGATGACCTTTTGAATGTGTTGTTAGGCAGCATGGAAGCATTATGGTTAGAGGTGGAATTAAGATTGCTAATCACCTCACCTTAAACTGGAGCGATTATCCTGAATTATCTAGGTGGGCCCACTGTAGTCACAAAGAACCTTCAGACAGGAAGGCGGAGAGACCAGAGTGAGCAGAAGAGCTTGGGGAAACTGGAGCCGAGGCTGAAGTGATGTGCTGTGTCCAAGATGTGCAGAGGCCAAGAGCTCAGGGATACATGTGACCCCTCAAACCTGGTGAATTCTCTCCTGGAATCTCTAGACAAAATATACACTTGATGATACCTTGATTTTAGCACACTAAGACCCATTTTGGACTTCTGACTCCCAGAAGTATAAAGAAAAAAAATGTGTTGTTTTAAGCCTCTGAGTTTATGTTAATTTACTGTAACAGCAGTAAGAAGCTAACACAGTAAGACGGCTTTTATTTTTATGTGATGTATAGAATTAAATTGGATATGCTAGGAAATATTGGAAATTTATTGATTTATTTTTTTGTCTGAGCTGGAGTCTGGCTCTGTCGCCCAGGCTGGAGTGTAGTGGCGCGATCTCGGCTCACTGCATGCTCTGCCTCCCGGGTTCCCGCCATTCTCCTGCCTCAGCCTCCCGAGTAGCTGGGACTACAGGCGCCGCCACCACGCCGGCTAATTTTCTGTATTTTTAGTAGAGACGGGGTTTCACCGTGGTCTCGATCTCCTGACCTCGTGATCCGCCCGCCTCGGCCTCCCAAAGTGCTGGGATTACAAGTGTGAGCCACCGCGCCCGGCCAGGAATTTATTTTCTTTTTTTTTTTTTTTTTTTTTTTTTTTTTTTTATTATACTTTAGGGTTTTAGGGTACATGTGCACAATGTGCAGGTTTGTTACATATGTATCCATGTGCCATGTTGATTTCCTGCACCCATTAATTCGTCATTTAGCATTAGGTGTATCTCCTGATGCTGTCCCTCCCCCCTCCCCCCACCCCACAACAGTCCCCGGAGCGTGATGTTCCCCTTCCTGTGTCCATGAGTTCTCATTGTTCAATTCCCACCTATGAGTGAGAACATGCGGTGTTTGGTTTTTTGTCCTTGTGATAGTTTACTGAGAATGATGTTTTCCAGTTTCATCCATGTCCCTACAAAGGACACGAACTCATCATTTTTTATGGCTGCATAATATTCCATGGTGTATATGTGCCACATTTTCTTAATCCAGTCTATCGTTGTTGGACATTTGGGTTGGTTCCAACTCTTTGCTATTGTGAATAGTGCCGCAATAAACATACGTGTGCATGTGTCTTTATAGCAGCATGATTTATAGTCCTTTGGGTATATACCCAGTAATGGGATGGCTGGGTCAAATGGTATTTCTAGTTCGAGATCCCTGAGGAATCGCCACACTGACTTCCACAATGGTTGAACTAGTTTACAGTCCCACCAACAGTGTAAAAGTGTTCCTATTTCTCCACATCCTCTCCAGCACCTGTTGTTTCCTGATTTTTTAATGATGGCCATTCTAACTGGTGTGAGATGGTATCTCACTGTGGTTTTGATTTGCATTTCTCTGATGGCCAGTGATGAGGAGCATTTCTTCATGTGTTTTTTGGCTGCATAAATGTCTTCTTTTGAGAAGTGTCTGTTCATGTCCTCTGCCCACTTTTTGATGGGGTTGTTTGTTTTTTTCTTGTAAATTTGTTTGAGTTCATTGTAGATTCTGGATATTAGCCCTTTGTCAGATGAGTAGGTTGCAAAAATTTTCTCCCATTGTATAGGTTCCCTGTTCACTCTGATGATAGTTTCTTTTGCTGTGCAGAAGCTCTTTAGTTTAATGAGATCCCATTTGTCGATTTTGGCTTTTGTTGCCATTGCTTTTGGTGTTTTAGACATGAAGTCCTTGCCCACGCCTATGTCCTGAATGGTATTGCCTAGGTTTTCTTGTAGGATTTTAATGGTTTTAGGTCTAACATATAAGTCTTTAATCCATCTTGAATTAATTTTTGTATAAGGTGTAAGGAAGGGATCCAGTTGCAGCTTTCTACATATGGCTAGCCAGTTTTCCCAGCACCATTTATTAAATAGGGAATCCTTTCCCCATTTCTTGATTTTGTCAGGTTTGTCAAAGATCAGATAGTTGTAGCTATGTGGCATCATTTCTGAGGGCTCTGTTCTGTTCCATTGATCTATGTCTCTGTTGTGGTACCAGTACCATGCTGTTTTGGTTACTGTAGCCTTGTAGTATAGTTTAAAGTCAGGTAGCGTGATGCCTCCAGCTTTGTTCTTTTGGCTTAGGATTGACTTGGCGATGCGGGCTCTTTTTTGGTTCCATATGAACTTTAAAGTAGTTTTTTCCAATTCTGTGAAGAAAGTCATTGGTAGCTTGATGGGGATGGCATTGAATCTATAAATTACCTTGGGCAGTATGGCCATTTTCACGATATTGATTCTTCCAACCCATGAGCATGGAATATTCTTCCATTTGTTTGTATCCTCTTTTATTTCATTGAGCAGTGGTTTGTAGTTCTCCTTGAAGAGGTCCTTCACATCCCTGGTAAGTTGGATTCCTAGGTATTTTATTCTCTTTGAAGCAATTGTGAATGGGAGTTCACTCATGATTTGGCTCTCTGTTTGTCTGTTATTGGTGTACAAGAATGCTTGTGATTTTTGTACATTAATTTTGTATCCTGAGACTTTGCTGAAGTTGCTAATCAGCTTAAGGAGATTTTGGGCTGAGACAATGGGGTTTTCTAGATATACAATCATGTCATCTGCAAACAGGGACAATTTGACTTCCTCTTTTCCTAATTGAATACCCTTTATTTCCTTCTCCTGCCTGATTGCTCTGGCCAGAACTTCCAGCACTATGTTGAATAGTAGCGGTGAGAGAGGGCATCCCTGTCTTGTGCCAGTTTTCAGAGGGAATGCTTCCAGTTTTTGCCCATTCAGTATGATATTGGCTGTGGGTTTGTTGTAGATAGCTCTTATTATTTTGAGATACGTCCCATCAATACCTAATTTATTGAGAGTTTTTAGCATGAAGGGTTGTTGAATTTTGTCAAAGGCCTTTTCTGCATCTATTGAGATAATCATGTGGTTTTTGTCTTTGGTTCTGTTTATATGCTGGATTACATTTATTGATTTGCGTATGTTGAACCAGCCTTGCATCCCAGGGATGAAGCCCACTTGATCATGGTGGATAAGCTTTTTGATGTGCTGCTGGATTCGGTTTGCCAGTATTTTATTGAGGATTTTTGCATCAATGTTCATCAAGGATATTGGTCTGAAATTCTCTTTTTTGGTTATGTCTCTGCCAGGTTTTGGTATCAGGACGATGCTGGCTTCGTAAAATGTGTTAGGGAGGATTCCCTCTTTTTCTATCGATTGGAATAGTTTCAGAAGGAATGGTACCAGTTCCTCCTTGTACCTCTGGTAGAATTCAGCTGTGAATCCATCAGGTCCTGGACTCTTTTTGGTTGGTAAGCTATTGATTATTGCCACAATTTCAGGACCTGTTATTGGTCTATTCAGAGATTCAACTTCTTCCTGGTTTAGTCTTGGGAGGGTGTATTTGTCGAGGAATTTATCCATTTCTTCCAGATTTTCTAGTTTATTTGCATAGAGGTGTTTGTAGTATTCTCTGATGGTAGATTGTATTTCTGTGGGATCGGTGGTGATATCCCCTTTTTCGTTTTTTATTGCATCTATTTGATTCTTCTCTCTTTTCTTCTTTATTAGTCTTGCTAGCGGTCCATCAATTTTGTTGATCTTTTCAAAAAACCAGCTCCTAGATTCATTAATTTTTTGAAGGGTTTTTTGTGTCTCTATTTCCTTCAGTTCTGCTCTGATTTTAGTTATTTCTAGCCTTCTGCTAGCTTTTGAATGTGTTTGCTCTTGCTTTTCTAGTTCTTTTAATTGTGATGTTAGGGTGTCAATTTTGGATCTTTCCTGCTTTCTCTTGTGGGCATTTAGTGCTATAAATTTCCCTCTACACACTGCTTTGAACGTGTCCCAGAGATTCTGGTATGTTGTGTCTTTGTTCTCGTTGGTTTCAAAGAACATCTTTATTTCTGCCTTCATTTCATTATGTACCCAATAGTCATTCAGGAGCAGGTTGTTCAGTTTCCATGTAGTTGAGCGGTTTTGACTGAGTTTCTTAATCCTGAGCTCTAGTTTGATTGCACTGTGGTCTGAGAGACAGTTTGTTATAATCTCTGTTCTTTTACATTTGCTGAGAAGAGCTTTACTTCCAACTATGTGGTCAATTTTGGAATAGGTGTGGTGTGGTGCTGAAAAAAATGTATATTCTGTTGATTTGGGGTGGAGAGTTCTGTAGATGTCTATTAGGTCCACTTTATGTAGAGCTGAGTTCAATTCCTGGATATCCTTGTTAACTTTCTGTCTCGTTGATCTGTCTAATGCTGACAGTGGGGTGTTAAAATCTCCCATTATTATTGTGTGGGAGTTTAAGTCCCTTTGTAGGTCACTGAGGACTTGCTTTATGAATCTGGGTGCTCCTGTGTTGGGTGCATATATATTTAGGATAGTTAGCTCTTCTTGTTGAATTGATCCCTTTACCATTATGTAATGGCCTTCTTTGTCTCTTTTGATCTTTGTTGGTTTAAAGTCTATTTTATCAGAGACTAGGATTGCAACCCCTGCCTTTTTTTGTTTTCCAGTTGCTTGATAGATCTTCCTCCATCCCTTTATTTTGAGTCTATGTGTGTCTCTGCACGTGAGATGGGTTTCCTGAATACAGCACACTGATGGGTCCTGACTCCTTATCCAGTTTGCCAGTCTGTGTCTTTTGATTGGAGCATTTAGCCCATTTACATTTAACGTGAATATTGTTATGTGTGAATCTGATCCTGTCATTATGATGTTAGTTGGTTATTTTGCTCGTTAGTTGCTATAGTTTCTTCCTAGCCTCGATGGTCTTTACAATTTGGCATGTTTTTGCAGTGGCTGGTACCGGTTGTTCCTTTCCATGTTTAGTGCTTCCTTCAGGAGCTCTTTTAGGGCCGGCCTGGTGGTGACAAAATCACTCAGCGTTTGCTTGTCTGTAAAGTATTTTATTTCTCCTTCACTTATGAAGCTTAGTTTGGCGGGATAGGAAATTCTGGGTTGAAAATTCTTTTCTTTAAGAATGTTGAATATCGGCCCCCACTCTCTTCTGGCTTGTAGAGTTTCTGCTGAGAGATCAGCTGTTAGTCTGATGGGCTTCCCTTTGTGGGTAACCCGACCTTTCTCTCTGGCTGCCCTTAACATTTTTTCCTTCATTTCCACTTTGGTGAATCTGACAATTATGTGTCTTGGAGTTGCCCTTCTCGAGGAGTATCTTTGTGGCGTTCTCTGTATTTCCTGAATCTGAATGCTGGCCTGCCTTGCTAGATTGGGGAAGTTCTCCTGGATAATATCTTGCAGAGTGTTTTCCAACTTGGTTCCATTCTCCCCATCATTTTCAGGTACACCAATCAGACGTAGGTTTGGTCTTTTCACATAGTCCCAAATTTCTTGGAGGCTTTGTTCATTTCTTTTTATTCTTTTTTCTCTAAACTTCCCTTCTCTCTTCATTTCATTCATTTCATCTTCAATCAGCGATACCCTTTCTTCCAGTTGATCGCATCTGCTACTGAGGCTTCTGCATTCTTCGCGTAGTTCTCGAAACTTGGCTTTCAGCTCCATCATCTCCTTGAAGCCCTTCTCTCCATTGGTTATTCTAGTTATCCATTCTTCTAATTTTTTTTCAAAGTTTTTAACTTCTTTGCTATTGTTTTGAATTTCCTCTCGTAGCTCAGAGTAGTTTGATCGTCTGAAGCCTTCTTCTCTCAACTCATCAAAGTCATCCTCCATCCAGCTTTGTTCCGTTGCTGGTGAGGAGCTGCGTTCCTTTGGAGGAGGAGAGGTGCTCTGTTTTTTAGAGTTTCCAGTTTTTTTGGTCTGTTTTTTCCCCATCTTTGTGGTTTTGTCTACTTTTTGTCTTCGATGATGGTGATGTACAGATGGGTTTTTGGTGTGGATGTCCTTTCTGTTTGTTAATTTTCCTTCTACCAGACAAGACCCTCAGCTGCAGGTCTGTTGGAGTTTACTAGAGGTCCACTCCAGACCCTGTTTGGCTGGGTGTCAGCAGCGGTGGCTGCAGAACAGCGGATTTTCGTGAGACCACAAATTCAGCTGTCTGATAGTTCCCCTGAAAGTTTTGTCTCAGAGGAGTACCCGGTTGAATGAGGTGTCAGTCTGTCCCACTGGGGGGGTGCCTCCCAGTTAGGCTGCTCAGGGGTGAGGGACCCACTTTAGGAGGCAGTCTGTCCGTTCTCAGATCTCCAGCTGCGTGCTGGGAGAACCACTACTCTCTTCAAAGCTGTCAGTCAGACAGGGATATTTAAGGCTGTGGAGGTTCTCGCTGAGTTTTTGGTTGTCTGTGCCCTGCCCCCAGAGGTGGAGCCTACAGAGGCAGGCGGGCCTCCTTGAGCTGTGGTGGGCTCCACCCAGTTCGAGCTTCCTGGTTGCTTTGTTTACCTATGCAAGCCTGGGCAATGGCGGGCGCCCCTCCCCCAGCCTCGTTGCCGCCTTGCAGCGTGATCTCAGACTGCTGTGCTAGCAATCAGCAAGACTCTGTGGGCATAGGACCCTCCGAGCCAGGTGCGGGACACAATCTCCTAGTGTGCCATTTTCCAGGCCCGTTGGAAAAGCGCAGTATTAGGACGGGACTGACCCGATATTCCAGGTGCCGTCTGTTTTCCCTTTCTTTGACTAGGAAAGGGAACTCCCTGACCCCTTGCGCTTCCCGAGTGAGGCAATGCCTCGCCCTGCTTCGGCTCGCGCACAGTGCGCTTCACCGGCTGTCCTGAACCCACTGTTAGGCACTCCCTAGTGAGATGAAACCGGTACCTCAAGCAGAAATGCAGAAATCACCCGTCTTCTGTGTCGCTGGGGCTGGGAGCTGGAGACCGGAGCTGTTCCTATTCGGCCATCTTGGCTCCACCTATTTTCTTATTATAGTTCTTCATATTAGAATAATGAGAACCATCGAGTAATGAAGTGTTCTATTTTGTGAAGGATGATTATATAAACAGTACGAAGGTTAAAAACCGGGCGGGACCGGCTGGGCACAATGGCTCGTTCATGTAATCCCAGCACTTTGGGAGGCCGGGGCAGGTGGATCTCTTGAGCCCAGGAGTCTCAGATCAGCCTGGGCAACATGTGAAACCCCATCTCCACAAAAATACAAAAACCAGGCAGACGTGGTGGCGGCGCCTGTGGTCCCAGCCACTCAGGAGGCTGCGGTGGAAGGATCGGAGCCCGGCAGGTGCAGGCTGTGGTGGACCGTGATTATGCCACTGCGCTCCAGTCTGGGTGACAGAGTAAGACCCTGTCTCCATTAAATAAATAGATAAATAAATATATATATAAGTAAAAGAGGAGGGTGTCTTTTGAAGGCTATTAAAGTCGTCTAAGTGTCCTCTGATTATATGAGGCTGGAATGGTGCATGGAATGTTGTGTTGAATAACCTGATACAGTCTCTGAAACTATAGAAGCATTAGTAATTTTAGCCTGAGAGTGCTATAATCTGGGATAATTTGGTCCAATACTTCCAGAGAGGGTTGAAGTTTTGAGATAGCTGGAGTTATTTCAGTTGAAGACCTGAATATGAGGCAACTGCATACTCAATTACAATTCAATTTCTACTCTTTATATAAGGTAGAAATGGGTAACATGTGGGACACTGTGTTAAAAGTAATGCAGCCATAGTGTAGTGGTAAAAGCAGATGAAAAGTACTATAATAGTCGTATAGATGAGGTACTGGAAAGAAGCAGAGTTGAAAAATTGGAGATAAATGTCAGTTTTCCAGAGCCATGGGATGAAAACCAAACAGGATTACAACAGATTCAATTCACTCAAGATGTCTAACTTGGTAATAGGTCAGAAAACTCAATTTGTCGTATTTTCTTAAAAGTACACAAAAATGTTCCTTTTGATAAAACACGTGTAGTGCACCTTCGGATTTGATTTTTCTTTATGTTCTGTAAACTGCTCACAGTAAAACAGAAAAAAAGTCTGACAAATATGATGGTCCTTAAATCTTGTAGGAGTATGATGCTTCTCCAAAGAATAGAGGTTTTCCTAGGAAGGCCCTAAGCAAGGAATCAAGTTTCCTTTTGCAAGAAATAAAATTCTCAAAAGTTCCCTGCACCTTGGAAAGGCTCTGGTTGAAATTAATAGCACAACGTTATTTATTTAAATTTTAACTTTTAAGTTCAGGGGTACAAGTGTAGGTTTGTTACAGAGGTAAGCTTATGCCATGGGATTGGTTGTACAGTTTATTTCATCACCCAGATATTAAGCCTAATATCCATTAGTTGTTTTTCCTGATCCTCATAGCAAATATTACCCCCATAAAGTTTTATGGTTACTTTTTTCTTATCTTCTGATTAATGCCATTAGATTCACCAATTGAAATTATTTTTCAGCAGTTTAATTCCCTCTAGAAGTTTTAAAAAATGTTTCCGAATTTCCTAAGTCTTCTTTCTTTGTTAGTCTTCTAAAAAGCTATATTCAATAGAATTCATGTGCTTAGGTACAGTTTCACTAAAAGCGTATCTTCAACATTTGATCTGTTTAAAAGTTCTTAAGGTGTTAAGGAACATTAGGTATCAGAGTTTATGGTATTTGATTAATCTGAATAAATCTTGGCATCAAATTGAATTCAGCAAAAGTAACAGTGATAAATCACAGAGCAATATTTGAAATGTCTCCAGGAAACATTTTAAAACAATTTTTAAGTTCACTAATTTGAGTCATTACACTTGGCCCTAATATGGTAGATTTTAAGTGAAGCTCAGTCGAACCTGGCAGATATCATATACAAACTTTTAATAGTCCTAACAATTCCTGTACCTCATTTGGATAAAGATTATTTCCAGAGCATCAGTGCTTTGACCAGAAAGGCATTTATTATTCTGTAACACTTTTCTTGAGAAATTAGCATGATTCATCATTTGAGTACGCTCTCTCAGATAAGATTCTAATATTTGGGTGTGAATAAAACTTCAGGGCATTGAAAACAGCTGGAAGATAGACAATAGGGTGATCATCCTCTCTTGTCATTCTCTATCAAGGTCCTCTTTAATTATTGGCCTAAACAGCTATAACTTTATGGTGAAAACAAACCGCTCGGATATAGCGTTAAAGGTTGAAATAATGAATTATACATAAATCGATTTAGTTCAGTTATATTCTGTTGAATTGGGAGAACATCGAATTTTTAAATTTCTCTGCATTTCTTGAAGTTAGGAATAAAAGCTGGGGTGGGGTCTCCTGAAATAATGAGGTCTAGAATAATTTCTGTTAAATTTACTTTTTAGTAGGATAAGTCTACTAAAATCAATATGAATGGAACCTTCAATGTACCACTGAAGATAATTAATCTTTGAGAGGTTAAGTAACCATTACAAGGTAATTTACCTAATTAGCAACTAAACCAACCAAATTTTAGATTTCTTAACTTTAAGACTATTGCTCACATAGTCACGTAAAGTATATCTTCCACATAGTCACAGGCAATCACAAGCTAACACGAGCAGTTAGCACAAAATAGATGTTCCACATAGAATGCAGAACAAAAAAAGACACTTTAAAAATCCTTTTCCCTTTTCCAAATTCATATTTAAAAAGTTTCTTGTGGAATTTCCCAAATGCCAGCATGGCCACATATAATACAGATTGATACTCAGACCTCTAATGAGAAACAGTTAGAATTATGCTAAACAAGGAACATTCTATATTGATTTAACAAATTCTCCTCTTTCCACTTATAGTTTCTCATAAAATGTAACATGTTTGTCTCGTGTGGAGTCTGTATAGAAAAAGTGTGATAACTGAAGATATAGACACACAGGTGTATGTATGTCTGTGTGTTCCTGTGTATTATAGCCTTTCTTTAATGGTTTTCTCTTTATATATATATATATATATATATATATATATATATATATATATACTTTAAGTTCTAGGACACATGTGCACAACGTGCAGGTTTGTTACATATGTATACACGTGCCATGTTGGTGTGCTGCACCCAGTAACTCATCATTTACATTAGGTATATCTCCAAATGCTGTCCCTCCCCCTCACCCCACCCCATGACAGGCCCCGGAGTGTGATGTTCCCCTTCCTGGGTCCATGTGTTCTCATTGTTCAATTCACACCTATGAGTGAGAACATGCAGCGTTTGGTTTTTTTTGTCCTTGTGATAGTTTGCTGAGAATTATGGTTTCCAGCTTCATCCATGTGTCTACAAAGGACATGAACTCATCCTTTTTTATGGCTGCATAGTATTCCATGGTGTATATGTGCCACATTTTCTTTTTTTTTTCTTTTTTTTATTATACTTTAGGTTTTGGGGTACATATGCACAATGTGCAGGTTTGTTACATATGTATCCAGCCACATTTTCTTAATCCAGTCTGTCATCGTTGGACGTTTGGGTCGGTTCCAAGTCTTTGCTATTGTGAATACTGCCACAATAAACATACGTGTGCATGTGTCTTTATAGCAGCATGACTTATAATCCTTTGGGTATATATACATATATATATAAAAAAATTATATATATATATTTTGGGGACGGAGTTTCGCTCTGTCACCCAGCTGGAGTGCAGTGGCACGATCTCGGCTCACTGCAAGCTCCGCCTCCCGGGTTCACACCATTCTCCTGCCTCAGCCTCCAGAGTAGGTGGGACTACAGGTGCCCGCCACCATGCCCGGCTAATTTTTTGCATTTTTAGTACAGACGGGGTTTCACCGTGTTAGCCAGGATGGTCTCGATCTCCTGACCTCATGATCCACCCTCCTCGGCCTCCCAAAGTGCTGGGATTACAGGCATGAACCACCGCGCCTGGTCTCTATTTAAGTTAGCTCTGTCCAGGGCAAACCAGCATTTCAAAGATACAAACTGTTTTTGCAAAAAGCAGGTATACACCTATCCATAGTGCAGACATTATGTCTACTTATTTCTCTCTAAATAGATCTTTCATTTTAACAAGTACTTCACCTTCACAAAATTTAGTTGAGTCAGTGAACTCTTATCCAGATGCTATATGTTTGCCAGATTATCAAGAATTAAGCCTCACAGATAGGCTGTTTCCATTTCCTTTAACAAAGTTTATCAGTCCTGGGTTACTTCTTGATTTCTTGCCAGTGGCATATAATGATGACTCAGACAAGTCAGTTCCCAGAGTTGGACTCTTTTTTTTCTTTTACACAGGAAGCTTCTTTTCCAAGAATACTTGTTCCAGTTGCTCACAATCTTCATAGTTGATGATTATAGAATGATCTATGTACTTTCAATGTACCTTCAAAAATGATATCTGCAGCTGGATGAGACGTGTGTGTGTGTGTGTGTGTGTGTGTGTGTGTCTTAGTAGACTTAAACCGTTCATTGAATAAGAAGCCTAGTTGATAGTGTAAGGAGAGAGTTAGAAGTACAGGGAATTATTTGGTTTAAGGAATTGTGAAGAAAGGTGCTATGCCATTAAAATTTTTCTATATTTTTGTGTTAAATCTTAATTTTGTGCAGAATTTACTAAGCTGCAGGAAACTGTCAAAATTGACTGTTGCTAAGTTCCATATTGTTTGTAAATATTTTAAAACAAAAGTTGGTTGATACCAAAGTGCAATTGTTCCTCTAGCTTTCATAAATTGAGACAGGTCTTTTTCTCACCCTCCACATACGTATGGCTGGAAGCCGAGGTGGTTGTTCTTGATTCCCGTTACAACTTCTAGACTGTTAATTTCTCCGCTCCTTGCAAATTAGACTGTTCCTTTGAAACTCAAACCCCTTGGAAATATCAGCCATGCCCCTTTGGTATTACCATCATCAACAGACCTCCCTCCTGGGCACTCTGGTCTTTTTTTTTTTTTTTTTGAGATGGAGTCTTGCTCTGTCACCCATGCTGGAGTGTAATGGTGTGATCTCGGCTCACTGCAACCTCCTCCTCCCGGTTTCAAGTGATTCTCCTGCCTCAGGTTCCTGAGTAACTGGGATTAAAGGTGCATACCACCACACCCAGCTAATTTTTGTATTTTTGGTAGAGACGGGGTTTCGCCATGTTGGCCAGGCTGGTCTCGAACTCCTGACCTCAGGTGATCTGCCTGCCTCAGCCCCCCAAAGTGCTGGGATTACAGGCATGATCCACTGCACCTGGCGTCTTGTCATTTATTTAAGGCTTTAGATCTTTTGCTCAATATCATCTTCAGGCAAGTTCAGCCATCATTTTAGTGGCTCAGGTTTCACGTGAAAGGACCAGTACAAACCTCGGTTCCCCGTTTTTTGACATCTTTATTTCCATTACTTTTTTCTTTCCTCCACTTTATTGTCATCAAATCTGAAACATTTTCTATAAGGGTATATACCACCAGGATCTAGATGCAAATATTCTGCCTCCTGGACATCACTCCTTGCCAGCTCGTTGGCCCAGATGTCCTCATTCCTACAACCCTTCATTTTCACTGAGACTCTCCTTAGGACACAGCTGCTGCTGCTCCCTCACGATCCATCCGTACTCTCTTGCTTTCAGTTTCCACGTTTTCCTCCTCAAATGCCGTAGTTCATTTTTAGCATTCCCTTGCAACTACCCTGAGCTTCATTTTCCCACAATTTATTTGTTTCTGTTTCTCTTCCCATATTTTAAATATTGATATTTCTAAGGGTTCTGTCCTAATTGCTCTTCTTTTCTCTCCACACACATACTCTCTCTAAGCTCTAAACACTACTAAACAGCTCATAATTTCCAGTCTTAGAGTTTGGCCCAGACCTTTATTCTGGGAGTTGATGATTTACATGACAATAGCACTCGAATAATTCAGAGGTAACATGTCCTGGTTTCCCACATGTCAGTAAGTGGCACTGCCAGCCATGCTAGACGCTTATAAGTCATTTTTGGCCCTTCCTCAATATTCTGACAATATCCAATTCAACATTCATCTAAAAAATATTTTGGTTCCAAATACATCTGTAATTTCCTCCACCTCTTTTGATTTCCAATGTCCCCAGCCTAGCCAGAGCCACATATTTTCTTACCTACGCTTATTTTCTTAGGTCATCCTTAGTCAACCTACTTGAATTCTTAATCTCCTACACCCTGTTAGCTACAGAGAAACCAAAGTGATCTCTTAACATGTCTTTCAGTTTCCAACTCTCCCACTTTTCTGGTGTACTTGGACTGAGATTTATGTTCCTCATCATTACTAATGAAGACCTGTACGGTTTCACATATCCTTCTCTTTCAGCCACGTCTCACATTAGTCTTTCTCCCTTCTGTACTTCATCCAGATTCCTACTTTTCAGTTTTTCATTTCATCCAATTCACAGGTTTCTTCTACATGCCAAGATCTTGCTCATATATTAGGGTCCTTGAACACTGGGGGTATTTCCTGAAAGACGAATCTTTCTGTATTGTATGAAAAGCTAACTCTTTTTATTCTCAGGTCTTATCTTAAATATTCTCACTTGAAAGAAGTGGTTAGAATCTGTATAATCCAAATTAATATTTCTTTTTTTCTTTTTCTTTTGAGACAGGGTTTTGCTGTGTCACCCAGGCTGGAGTGCAGTGGCACAATCTTGGCTCACTGAAACCTCTGCCTCCTGGGTTCAAGCAGTTTTCCTTTCTCAGCCTCCTGAGTAGCTGGGACTACAAGCGCACACCACTACACCCGGCTAACTTTTTTATTTTTAGTAGAGATGGGGTTTTGCCATGTTGATCAGACTGGTCTGAAACTCCTGGGCTCAAGTGATCCATCCGCCTTGGCCTCCCAAAATGCTGGGATTACAGGCATAAGCCACCACGCCCGGCCCAAATTAATATATCTATATATAAAAATTATATGTATGAATATTATATAATCTGAATTAAGATGATATCTAATGTTCGCCCCAACACCCTTGTTGTATATTCAGTCCCTTGCTTCACTTTGCATGTGAACACATTTTGTAATAATCTCTTCTCTTTGCTCAGTTGGGTTTCTGTGCCTGTCTTCGTCTTCAGAATTGAAACCCTAGGAGTACAGGACTCTGTCTTTCTTATTCACCACCGCAGCTCCATAACTAAGAGAGCATCTGATACACATGTGTGAAGGAAATTGGTTAAATATAGACCACTAGGACCAGTGGAGTCCACAGCCTATTCACTTCATGTAGTTTCCAAGGAACAAAGGCTTCTCAACATATATTAATGAATGAGATATGGGCCAGGGTATCTGTTCTGGCTGGAGATGGCTTAACTTTGAGTTCACTTGAGAGGGTACCAGTGTGAGCAGGAATGCTTTCACTCACTTCAAGAATTGCATGGTGTTGGTCGGGCGCAGTGGCTCTCGCTTGTAATCCCAGCACTTTGGGAGGCCGAGGCGGGCGGATCACGAGGGCAGAAGATCGAGACCACGGTGAAACCCCGTCTCTACTAAAAATGCAAAAAAAATTAGCCGGGCGTGGTGTCGGGCGCCTGTAGTCCCAGCTACTTGGAGAGGCTGAGGCAGGAGGATGGCGTGAACCCGGGAGGCGGAGCTTGCAGTGAGCCGAGATTGCGCCACTGCACTCCAGCCTGGGTGACAGAGCGAGACTCTGTCTCAAAAAAAAAAAAAAAAAAAAAAAAAAAAGAATTGCATGGTGTTTAGGGGGAAGAATCTCCCTGCTTCTCTGGAGAGACATGAGGGCTCTGTGGCTCCTCTGGGCTCTCAAACTGTTGGAAGATGACTGCTAAACCTGAGTTTTCAGGTCTCCTACATATATTCATTTAAACTTATAGATGATTTGTGACTATTTTAAGTTGTTTTTCACTGAAAAGTCAGTCTGAATATAGAGCCTTATTTCATTCAGATCAGAAAAACTGGGTTACGGTGAAATCTGTTTATCTATAATTTTTAAGTAAGTACAATTTTATAAACCAGTTATTCCTAACTTGAGAGGCCTGGAGGATTTATTATAATGTCTATTTCAGGGCCACATCTGCAGAAGTTTTGATACAACATTTCCTTACTAATACCCCTGACAGCACATTTTAGCAGGCATCCTGTGTTATTCAGAAGCAGAACGTTTATGCACCACACTTTGGGAGAGAGAAGTGCATGTTATGTTACCATTTAAAGATGCCTGGTTCTTGTGGGGCAAATTGGCAAATGATTTATCTGAACTAATGGCAGAGTGGAATTTTAATACTTTAGGGTTTTCAGGAATCTTAGAGCTGTTTTCATTGTCTCATACATAGAGCCTGAACCTTGAAGACATTAATGAATTTGTCACAGAAATTAAATGGGGTCAAAGTTTACATTTCCAACCCATGTCTGTGCTCTTCATTCTAAAGCACAATGGCCTAGAGTCATATTTTAACCTCTAAGTTTCATCTTATTAAAAAATAAAATAAAATAAATAATTGTAAATACATGCATGTATTATACCTATATATACAATTTATATACATTACAATATTAATTTGAATTACACATGACATCACTAGTAAAGGCCAGTTACAGTTTAGACTGAGATAAGCACTGTGAGAATTTACTAAGGTCAAAAAGACTCCTTTTAATAGTGACTCAGTGGCACCTACTCTAAGGACAAAGGCTCCAGTATGTATCCTAATCTAAGTTATTACTGAATGTGAGTCCTGTGATAGCTTCTAATGAAAATTTTCCATTGAAAAAAATCAATGTTAATAGCTGGAACTCGAGAGCTGTAATGGGTTCTGCTGTGTTTTTCAGGCTTAGACTGTGTGCTATAATATGCTAAGAAGAGGAGTTGATGACCTGTGAGCTCTGGTCACTTCCTGATCTCATTTGATTCTTTGGTCTTTAGTTTTAAAAGGGTGATCATAGGGGTTGCTTTATAATGGAGAAGTTGAACAAAAGGACCATCAACCTGCAGGCTCACTGGCACAGCGCAAGTTTCACCGGATAAGCATTTCAGTAAAGAGGACTATTGCCAACAGCAATACTTGCAAGGAAGCTTTGTTCCAGAGAGGATTTTTTTTTTTAAAGAAGCTGCTAGAAAAACTGACACTAGAAGCTAACTAGAGTCACTCTTTCTAGATATCAATGAAATTGTAATTCTGAAGACATTACTTACCTAGATACAGAAATGGACTTTATTTAAGAACCAACTTTATACATACCTAATATACCTAGGCTTGTTGATCAAGTTGGCTGGCTGGGGAAGAATAAAACCATCTAGAAGATCCACATGATGAGAGAAAGTATTCGGGGAGGGCAGAGAGATACTTGATGCTGTCCATAGATAGAACCCAGAGACGCTCTGTGATTGAAGTGGTTCTAATACCTGGAAGCTTCGATTTGCTCTTATAACGTGTCTAAAGCCCTTTAATTCAAGACTACCCTTCCTAGTTGGTACCTGTAGATGTAATGCATCTCCTAATGTATTACTCTAGGCTCCATCGGACAGAACAACTACCTGGAGGTAGGTGGTGGAGCCTCCGGACTCCACGACACATTTCACAATGCTATTTACTCCAAAACACTGGCCTAATTGAACTAATGTAGCTATTGGGTAAGACGAGAAGTAACACACGAACATTCTTAAAGTCTGTTCTGTTTTGCCTTGTGACCTTAAACATTTGAAAGACCAAGATGAACACTATTGAATAGAATTGTGTTTCCATCGTCATAACTAATCTGAAAGCCTAAGTTTTACCTCTTTCACTGCACATCCAAACTATTTTATGGGCAGAAGAGCACAATGGGCTCAGCTATCCAGGCTTTAGGAGTTATTTTAATCTTTAAAGAACAATAGACACAAGTAAAAGTACATACATAAAGTAGGTATTTTATATTTAATTTTTATTTTCATATGCATGAAAAGGGTGTTCCAAAAAAAGATTAGAGAAGTCCATGGCATGTCTTTCTGGTTAATGCTACTTTATTTTTTGGTTCATCTACCATACTGCTTACAAGTTACTTGATTTTTTTTCATGGAAAATTTTTTTTAAAAGAATTGATTTTACTTTTCATCAGCACAGTTGTTGACTAATACCAAAGTTAGAAGGTTATGATTTTTATATTTATAGAATGGCAGGGGCAGCATTTAGATAATACATCATAGTAACTTGGCATTTATGAAATATTAGTTTTCCATAAACATGAACTCAGAGAGGAAGGTTACATTTTTTTAAATTATAATAACATTTTGAAAAGCATCTGTCCTTTAAAATGTTACTAAAATATATATTGGAACTGGTGTTTTAGATGCCAGTCCTTCCTGAAGAGTGTTTTGAGATTTTTTTCAAATACTGCCTCAGTTCTATATAAAATAGAAAAAATTCTGCCTTGTAAAATGACTACTGGATGTAGGTAAGAAGAAGTTAAGGAAATATAACATAAAATTAGATTTGCAAAGGTAATTTACTGAAGGATTATTTACACTTTGATGAGTGGATCTGGATATTTTGATACTAAGTGAAAGTGGCTCCACTGGAATTAGAAGGGAACAGAGATCTGCAAGCAGGAGTGAAAAGAATGTGTGTAAGCCGGGCACGGTGGCTCATGCCTGACCTCAGGTGAGCCGCCCACCTCAGCCTCCCAAAGTGCTGGGATGACACGCTTGTTAAGTGGTACTCTAATTAATCAGTAGCTTAAACCTCAAAAGAGATTCATTATGTACACAAAATTAATCTTGTGTAATCAAGTGTATAAGTAAAATTAATTGAAGAAATCAAAAAACGCACGGTGGCTGACACCTGTAATCTCAGTGCTTTCGGAAGTCTAGGTGGGAGGATCCCTTGACTTAAGGAGGCTGAGACCAGTCAAGCAACACGGTGGGACCCCATCTCTGTAAAAAAATTAGCCGGGGATGGTGGTGCGTGCCTGTAGTCCGAGCTACTTGAGAGGCCGAGGCAAAAGTATCGCTTGAGCCTAGGACTTGGAGTCTGCAGTGAGCTATGATCACACCACTGACTCCAGCCAGAGCAACAGAGGGAGACAATGAGAACACGTGGACACAGGAAGGGGAACATCACACTCTGGGGACTGTTGTGGGGTGGGGGGAGGGGGCAGGGACAGCATTATGAGATACACCTAATGTTAAATGACGAGTTAATGGGTGCAGCACACCAACATGGCACATGGATACATATGTAACAAACCTGCACGTTGTGCACATGTACCCCAAAACTCAAAGTACAATAATAAATAAATAATAAATCACAAAACACTTGTAATTCCAAATCCAGATATATAAACCACAGGAATACTTAGATAAACACACGTTATACACACATATAGTATATGTATGATAAAATATACTTGTATGTTCAACTTGGGAAAGGTTGATGATTTTAGAAACAAACTAATAATTCTATTGCCTTGTGCTCTAATGATTTTCAATTTGAAGATGTATTTGGGATCAAATACATGAGGCTCCATATACAAGACATCTTTCTTTCCCCTCTTCTCAGCATCATTTTTTGGCTGATTATTGGACTACATCTGGGAGATCTAGAACTAAATTCCTGCTTAGTGTTTACTTGCTCAGAGCATAGGCTTTGAAATCGTCCTGTTTTGCCTCAGTCTCCACAGTGGTACCTACTAACCTCATGACTAGGGGATCGTGTAGCATTTCTCTAAGCCTTCTTTTCTTAGCTGTGAAGTGGTAAATTGTGGAAGTGCTTTGTTCATAGGATTTCTGTGAAAACTGAATTGGGTAAAGAATGTAAGGCATTTAGCACAGTCAAATAACCTGGATTACAGTAACTTTTCAAGGAGTGTTTATTAGTACTTAAACTGTCATTGTCATCAAAATTCTGTTTTTACATATGAACTTAGAAATGTCATTGTAACCTTCTCAACTCATTTGGTCATTTAAAATAGAAAGGTTGAGTTAGGTGTTTCTTAAATTTCTCTTTAGCTCTGATACTATGAGTCTGACGTTAAGTAATGCAAAGTTGGTAATTAAATCTTCCCCTTTCGTGATGTAGGAGAAAGGCATAAAAAATTTCTGGGTGACTAGACTCCCTTGCAAGTTTATTAGAATTGTAATTACGTAGCATTTTGAATAAAGCGTTCATTCTGGAAATCATTAAGTTTACTTTTCTTAACTCCGTATTTTGTCAACTGTGGAAAAATTGGGATTTAGGAGTAACTTCTGATTTAAAATTCCACCTACTAACCATTTAAATTGTAGTCTTGTAATTTCCTAACTTTGGTCTTGAAGGTGTTTCTCATTCTTATGCGTTCTTATACAGTACTATATATTTATGCAACATAAAATGTATAGTTTTAATTATTGCACATGTTTACATATGAAAGGTGTAGTTTTGAACTTATCATTATTAAATTTGCTAGTTTTGCTTCACTATTCATTTTGGACACTTATCCACATTAGTACATGCAACTCAAGTTTATTCTTTTGAGCTACTGTATATCATTCAAATGTATGAATAAATAACCTTGCTTTGGTGGACATTTAAGTATTTTCATGTATCAGTATGAAAAGCAGTTTCAAAATGAACATTCAAATATACATTGTCATATATGTGTATAATATTTGTATATATGAAGGTTCCTGTGGGTCATATATCTGAAATCAAAATTACAAGTGTTTTGTACCTTCTAGAATTAATTTTACTCTCAATTTTAAGTAAACAAGATTAGTTTTTGCACATGATGCATCTCTTTATTCAGTTAAAATTACTGACATAATTAGAATACCACTTAAAACTTGAGAATATTTTCAAGGGTATTTATGCAAAACTTACATAAATGTGTTGAAAAGTCCTTTTGTATATATGTAGAGATTACATGGTATGTTAAATTCATCAATTTGCCTAAATATCAAGTTATACTTAGGTAGTGTCCATACACCATGCTTTTGCTTGACTGAACTCCAATATGTATATCCGGAGTACTTTTTAACATTCATAGGTTAAGTGGCCTGTTTTGGAAAATGATATTAAAAGTGTAATTCAGATGAATGCTTAAAGATTAAAAATGAATGAGCTTTCGTATTAATCATCAATATGACAACCCTAAAGGGAAGCATGATTTTCAAATGTACCTCCTTGTAGGCAGGATAATTCAGAAATGCACAGTGCATATTAGATATGGGATTTGAGTCATAGTGTATTTCTCTAAGAATGTAATTTATTGTACTTTCACATCCACCCCACTGAATATGCAGAGTTTAAGATGCAATGGCCAGAAGACATGAGCGTGTCACTAGAAGGATGTGGACGTGGGCTCCGGGGCTGTTGATGATGACGGTGGTGTTTTGGGGTCATCTGGGGAATGGACAAGGCCAAGGTAAGTGCAAGGATTTTCTAATTCTTTGCGAGTTGGATGCGAATTTCACTTTGTGATGAAATTATGTTGAGTCTTTGGTTTGATGTTTAAGCAATTTGTTACAATCTTCCGTCAGGTTTTTGTTACAGGGCATTGTAATATCTCTGCACCAGTTAAATTGAAATAGAATTAGGTGTGAGTAAATGCACCAAAATTGAAGCCATCTTTCTGAAATTGGCTTTTCTCTGTTGTAGTTGGTGATATGTATATATATGTGAGGTATTACGAGGCCATATATATGCGGGTGTGTGGGTTTTGGGTGGGTGGGTGTGCCTGTGAGTTTGTGTGTGTGGTATTTTACAGGAACACGTAGCATATAAAGTTGTTGTGATGTTGAAGAAAAGTTTTTGGATGTTTGTCTCTTTAGGGTTTTTATGTTTTTGGATGTTTGTCTCTTTAGGGTTTTTATGTTTTACATTTTAAAATTTCAAGAACCTATTCTTAAAGGATGTGATGTTCTTTAGAAATTAAATGAAAAATGTGACGTTTCTCACTCTTCTGCCAAGTGTATTTAGGGGAAATTAATGAGAGAGTGGAGCTGCAAGGTTGTGGCATCCTGAAATGTCTGTTGGAGAGTAGAAAAGGGCCGTAGATTTTGGAATAAGGCTTTCAATACTGATTTCATCAATAGCTGTATGGAGTGGTTTGTGCCAAATCCAGTATCTGTGAATGTATTTTGTGATAAGTATTGTATTATTTTTGGAGGTGTGTTGCCTGCTCAGATACAAATTGCAATTCTGTATTTTATGTGATAAAACATCCTGACACCCCTGAAATTTTCTTTTCCTTTTGGAGCAAGTATATTCGGCATTGATTTTCTGCATTTTCAAGGCTTGAAGTGAAATCGGTGAGCAGGAAGTTTACAGAGTTATTTCAAGGGATAGGTATATTTCTCCAGATAAAATTGAAAGTGTGCAGTGTTATTATATAATTGTGATGAAGTTGAGCTTTGCTAGTTTGGAGTATCTAATAAAGTTTAACACTTTTTAAAAGATCCTTCAAAAAGAGCAGTTTTCTTGCCATATGTAATATTGTTCAATGAAGTTTTGAAATGAAATAGATATTTTTCAAAACCACAAATGCATCTGTGCCTTTGTATATGAACAGTTGTATATACATGTAAGCAGATAATACATTTTGTTAATTAAGATCAGCTTTGATTTTAATTTTTCTTTCCTGTCATTCAGAATTTGTATTTGCATCTAATAGAATTCTCATTTTTCTTTTTTGTGATAAAACTAATGTAAAATATATTCAATACACATAGTAGTTTTTTTCACCAATGGTCTAAAACAAGAATATGTAGACAGTAGCTACGTTGGATTTCTGTGGCTATAAGAGTTGTCTATTTCTCTGGTAATGTGTAGAATTACTAAAATGCAGCATGACAACTGTTTCTCTGTAATAGCGATCCAACATGACATGTAGTATTACACAAGGTTGCTAAAACCTTCCTCTGACCATCATTTCCAGTAATTGTGGCTTGTTTTAGATGAGGAATAGGTTATTAGATATATAAAATATTTGAGAAAAATAGGTATCTTCTCTCTTATTTACCCAAACCCTTTTATTTACTCAATATTGATGGCTCAAGTATTCTATCTTTCACTAGGGACCATCATTTATTCAAAAATGGCGTGAAATCAATTTCAAGTCTAGCTGTAGTGAAGCTTCTAGCGGTAAATGCAAGTTAAGTAATTTGTTTTCTTTCTAAAAGGATAAATTAAAATAGACAATGATTCAAAGAACAAAACAACTTAGCAGAAAACATAATGGAATGCTTTGATATTCTGATTGAGGGAATTTTGCTTCCTTAGTGGTAGCTAGATTGAGTGAAGGAGATTGCTTCGGTATAATGAGCAAATCTTAGCATTGCAAGTATAACCCAAGCTGCATATCATCATTTAGCTCAATAAGCCTCATTAAATATTAAATATTACCTTTTAACTTTTATGCAATGAAGCAGAATTTAAAAATAAAAGTTTTAAAAATTAAAGGTTTTATTACTAAGTATCTTTTAAAATACAAATCTCACAGCTCCTTATTGTCAAGAAAAGAACATATGAAAATTTATAAATAAGGTTTTCTCTCTATTAAGTTTACAGTCTTGCATTAAATATTGGTTATTGGGACCCACCGTGTCCAAGATTATGATTAAGTATCAATGAAGTATGACTCTTGCAGCAAATATGCATGCAAATATTATAAGATTATTTTCACATTATTTCACATAATTTCTTAAGCATAATAGGATAAATAAATTATAGTTTCTACACAAGTTCTTCATATTTATGAAAAGACCATGTTCCAAATGTTTCAGTTATTGGGGAATCCCAATGTCATATTCATGAATGGACAGTGTTCTAAGTGTTTCAGTCATTGGGGAATCCCAATATCATATTTATGAATGGACCATGTTCTAAATGTTTCAGTCATTGGGGAATCCCAGTGTCATGTTTATGAATGGACCATGTTCTAAATGTTTCAGTCATTGGGGAATCCCACTGTCGTATTTATGAATGGACCATGTTCTAAATGTTTCAGTCATTGGGGAATCCCAGTGTCGTATTTATGAATGGACCATGTTCTAAATGTTTCAGTCAATGGGGAATCCCAGTGTCATATTTATGAATGGACCATGTTCAAAATGTTTCAGTCATTGGGGAATCCCAGTGTCGTATTTATGAATGGACCATGTTCTAAATGTTTCAGTCATTGGGGAATCCCAGTGTCGTATTTATGAATGGACCATGTTCAAAATGTTTCAGTCATTGGGGAATCCCAGTGTCATGTTTATGAATGGACCATGTTCAAAATGTTTCAGTCATTGGGGAATCCCAATGACATATTTATGAATGGACCATGTTCTAAATGTTTCAGTCATTGGGGAATCTTCCTAGAGAAACCGTGTGAGAAATTGTAGCTAAGCTCAAAAACGGAAGACAAAGATCGATTTAACGCGGAATGTAGATTAATGTCATAGTATTATCGCGACTGTGTGCAACCACTACTTATAAACAATGATAGAAGAAATGCAGTCTGAAATCTGAATTCTAAATAGGAATGTAGTGCCATTATCCCTCTGGGACCCTTAGGGTCAAAATAAGAGAAAAGGGATGAATGGTGAGTTGGAAGTAAGTCAATGATCCTTGTCAATTTTTTGTATCTGTCAAGAAAAGCATCTGCTTGAGGACATCCATTTTCCTACTTCTGAGTTACAGAATAATAGGTACTTATCCTGAATGTGACATTCCCTGACGTGGACTCTGTGTCTTTGCTGCTTAGGTGGTGTGTGCATGAGAAAGTGCTTAACATCTGAAAACGGAGACAATGCTTAGAGAAAGATATATATGAATTTTAAAAGGAAATATACCTATGATGGAAATAAAACAAATGGCATAAATATCTGGCTGTATTTTGTCTTTTTGGTAACTATTTCAATATATACATTTTCAAACAACTAAGTTCAGCACTGACTTTGGGAGAATCTAGATAAAACTGAACTGACATATAATAAGCATTGGTGTAATTAATAGCACAGCGGGCAGAACCATGGGGGTATTTCCTGAGGAAGAGGGACTATAGAGAGGCAAAAGAAAACCCAGCTCATTCTGGGGAGTGCCAGGAGCAGTTATTATATTCAGAACTGAGAACTTATTTCTAAGTCACCAACCCATAGTTCTGGCTGAAGTGCAGTGGTGCAATCATAGCTCATTCACAGCCCCAAACTCCAGGGTTCATATGGTCCTCTCATCTCAGCCTTCTGGTAGCTATGACCACAGGTGTGCACTACTTTGTCCAGCCAGTTTATTTTATATTTTATTTTCATTTCATTTGTAAAGACTGGGTCTTGCTATGTTGCCCAGGCAGGTCAAAAACTCCTATCCTCAAGCAGTCCTCTAACCTAGGCTTCCCAAAGTACTGAGATTACAGGCATGAGCCATTGCATCTGGCTCAAAAATATTTCTGTCCTAATGGCTTTAACAAAGAAGTGCCGTTTTGGGGATATATACAATGGTGTGCTGCTTGGGAGTGACAAAAAAATAATTATAAGAAGAATGGAACGAATATGTCAGTATGTTTTCAAAAGCAAGTTAGCCCAAGTTTTTAAACAAGCATAATTTTAGGGTTTTTGTAACTAACTTAGGGTTTAAATGTAGCAAAAATTTTAAACATTATCATGAATACACAGAAAATTTTAATCAATTTGGTTTCCATGATGAATTTACATGCTTAAATTCCTAATTTCAATTTGCTGCTAGATATGAGAAAGTTTGAGATTTTGAAGAAGCAAGTGGTTCTTACAAATGTAGCAAACTTAAATTTTGAGGACAATTTAATTTAACTTCCATTTTTATGACCAGATTTTGGGTCAGCTGTTAAGCATTCAAAAAATAAAATCTGATAATATCTGGCAATTCCAATTTTCAGTTTTATTGATCTTCACCATGAAATAATATATAAGGTAAGGGGCAAAATTTTGGAAAAGCAGATCACTTTGTTGTCCTATTTAGCAGGTTCTCAAATTATGCCATCCTGGAATCATTACAAGTAATTATAGGAAGACAATATCTTGTGTTTGTATTTCATTGTTACCCATCCAATTGTTCTCTAGAGATATCAGAGAAAACCCACTCAAGAAGGGAAGGTTAGATAAACAGCCCTCTCTCTCTCTCTCTCTGTCTTTGCCTCTATTTGGTTCCTTATGTTCATTTCTCAGTGCATTTCAGTTACTTTTATTGTTCCCTTCATTTTCTCTTTCATTCCAGAAGTTTAAGTGATTGCATAATTCTTTTGACAGCTGAAGGTAGTATCCGACTTTGAATGAAAGCTTTACAGCTACAGCTTTTCAATTAGAAAATCTCAGATCATGTGATCTATGAGTTTTAATATCTTAGGATCGCGACCAGTAAGGAATAATCACTTTGAAAAACCTTGATGCTACCTAGAGTTTGTGTTTTGTGAGGTTGCTTGGTAAAGTATTTTCAATTGATAATTGAATATTGCTTCAAGAGAGGTGAGCTCAGACATTTGGCAATGAATATTGAATGTGTATTCCAAGAGACATGACCTTAAAATATCATCAAGCTAAGTAGTAGTGAAATTGAACTCTGCTGTATAATAGAAGTCAGTGTTTCTTACATCTTTGTGATATATAAATATTTTTACATTGTGGTAGATAATAATTTGTATGGGAACACTTAATTGAATTTAATTTATCCTATGGCAGAATTATGTTACATAGGTCATTTTAGTTTTTGATTTAAGCATCTTAAAATTATAAATGCAAATATTCAACACATAAAACCCACATGAATACACACTCCCAAACATTTGAAATCCTAACAGTCATTTCAAACAGCTTTTTCCTACAAAAGCAGTCAGCTCTTCTTAGAGATGACATGCATTCCCATAGCTTGAGAGGTGCACAATATAAGGTAAACAGAGAAAGGATTACAGCGGTTTAAGAATACCAGCGGATTTACTTTAAAGACAATAGACTTTTGAATTACTTGTCTTCAAAATTTGTTTTCTTGAGAAAAGTATCTGTGTAGATTAATCATGCATTTCAGATACTTTCCAGACATCTGAATGTTGTTTTCTTAAAAGTAGCCAGCAAGCCTTTTTATGCAGTCTGCATGGGAGATAGTAAGACATGTGTATGCTGTAAATCTACTAGTAGAGATTTGGTTTTGAGTGCTTCCTTAAAAAATTATTTTTTCTGAAGAAAGGGATTTATTTTTTATAATTTAGTTTAGATGATTTTAAATGTTTTTAGGTTATAACCTCTCTGATCATCAGGGTCTTTGCCATGGAAAAAATGCAAGTTATAGCATATTTCATTTTTATAAGGAAAGAAGTTGATAATTTAGACTTTTTTCTTTTACTAAATTGAATTACATCCCTCAATATTTAGATGGCATTAATTCACAATAGTAATAAAAAAATTTTACTATTCAACCTAATAAAGTATGATTTCCTTTATATTTAACTTAATTTGTTCTTTAAGACATCTCCTAATGAAGGTTTTCTCATCCTCTGAAGCTGAATTTATTTAGGAAAAAATATTTTAAACACCATCCCAAGTGATATAACTATTTTTATTGAGCTTTGATGTTCTATTTGAACATATTTGAAGACTGTACAAGCACTCAATTTAGAATTAAAATTTTATTTGGAGATTTTGGTTGTATTTGAAATCTGTTGTGGAATTAAACATGAAGAATACGTCAATTTACTAGATGTCATTGTCTATGACACATTTTAGTCTTATCTTTCTGCCTATATGTAAAGAGGAATTGAAATAATTGGTATAAACAGGAAAAAAGAAGTAAAGTGGTAGGATCAGATGTGAGAAATATATAAGCTAAGATACTCTTTGTTTGTTTGTTTGTTTTTTGTTTTTGTGAGACAGAGTCTTGCTCTGTTGCCCAGGCTGGAGTGCAGTGACACAATCTTGGCTCACTGCGGCCTCCACCTCCCAGGCTCAATGGTTCTCCTGCCTCAGCCTCCTGCGTAGTTGGGATTACAGGTACGCATCACCACACCCGGCTAATTTTTGGATTTTTAGTAGAGACTATGTTTGACCATGTTGGCTAGGCTAGTCTCAAACTCCTGACTTCAGGTGATCCGCCCACTTCAGCCTCCCAAAGTGCCGGGATTTCAAGTGTGAGCCACCAGGGCCAGCCTAAGCTAAGATATTCTAGAAGCTAATAATAGTAAAATATAATGTAAATTGTTTAAAATTAATCTGTATATGAAATTTTTTCTAGGAGTTTCCTGCCAGAAAAGTAGGAATAGAATGGCAGAAGGAACGAGGTTCCTTCTACAAGCAGGCACACATCCTATTTCACTTTATCCTGTGATCAGTCTCATAACCATATCCTGGTGTGAAGTGCTAAAACTGTGCTTTAAGAATAACTTAAGTCCTTTATGTACAAACTAAAGTATGAGAGCCTGAACCTTGGAAACCAAGAGATTCCAAAAAGCCTTATGTGTGAGACTGGGTGTCACAGATCTTGGCAGAAATTACTGCTTATTCTTAATTCTTATTGTTCCTTTCTAACACTTCAACTTATAATGCCAATATCTACCTCAGCCTAAAGACAAGCTCTAGAATCACTTGTGTTACTTATTACATTTCTTTTAAAAAACTCATGAATTACACATGAATTTCAAAGTTGCCAACTGAGATTCCAAGGACTTGAAAAAAAAACGTGGCACCTTTCCATTATAAAGGCTGTACGCAGTCTTCATAGTGTTTGTCTTTAAGGGACGTGCCTCATCCATCAGCAACTTTTCTTCCTTAAATCATCATATCTTGCCTAAAAATGTTTTCTCAAAAGTTAGGAAGCACTAAGATTTGCAGATTGTTATATCACATCTTAATCTACGTATCAACTTTAGCATTATCAAAGCATGAACTGTTCTGGGTTTTCATAGTTAATTATGTTTGTGGTAATAACTGGGATGCAATTGTTTTTCTTATGATGATTTTGTCCTTGCTTTTCTTATGGTAACTTCTGATGCTTCTTTGTAAGATCTTCCTCTCTCTTCTCCATCTGTTTATCTTCTTACCTTCTGTCCTTTAACTCAGATGTCACCCACACTGTGTGTCTTTCTGGATTGCTTCTTATTTAACTGTTGCTTCTCATAGTTTACATAACTCCTCCTATACCACACTATCGATATTTCTCAGACTGCATTATATGCTGGGTTGTGTCTTTATTGATTTATAAGCTCCTTGATAATTCGGACTATATATTTGTATATTCAAAAAATACTTATGAAGTGTTTACTTTGGGTCAGGAATTATTGAGTGAAGGAAATTGACCAAAACTCTGCCATCATGAAGCTCGCATTCTAACTTAGGGAGACAGATAACAGACAATGAGCCACATAAATATGCAAAGTATCGTAAGTTAGATGGTGAAAAGTAATCCTGGATGGGGATCAAATAATTTTCAAAGGGTAATTTTTAACTGGGTAGTCAAGAAAGGCCGCACAGAGAAGATGGCAATTGGAAGAACAAGGTGGTGAGAACTGCTGAGTCTGGAGCAAACACACAATTTGGAGTAGTAGAAGATTCCAGAAGTAACAGAATAGAGGCAAAGAAGTGTGAATTGTGTGGAGTCTTTTACTTCCTGTTGTAATCACCTTGGCTGTGCTTTGAAGTGAGGTGGAACGTTGGTAGGGACCTTAGTTTTCTTTTTAATAATTCATTATGAATTTTGAATGGTCACTATTAAAGACTCAATAATTTTGCTTTATTACTCTTGCAATTGACTACAAATAGTGTATTGAAGAAATGTTAAATTCTAATTTAAACTGATTGAAATAGGTTTTTATCTTTTCATATTTCTCATCACTGAATATCTCATTTTTAATTAATTTGAAAGCATTCTAAGATAGTGAGCCAATGCAATTTAGCATAATGAATAACTTATTATTCATCAGATTTAGGTATTTAACTGAAGATGCTAATTAGGAAAGTAACTTGTTCTGTTGGAAGATTTTGATAAAGCTACTTTCAAATGATTATCACATCCATTGTTGTCATATTAAGTTGTGTTTCTGGAAGCCAAATTTAGGCAGTGGTAATGAGTTAATATCTTTAAGTGGATACCTTTTATCTGTACAGTCAAGGATACTCGAAAGTGGAAAAACATACTGGCTTCAAGTCTTGGGAACTAGGACTTACCGGAAATGTGTTTGTTTGTTTTGTTTCCTGGTGGAATTGTCTTCTCGGAAAGATGCTGTTTCATTTTCAATAGGAAAAAATTGATCCTATGCTGCTTTACTTTAATGCTTTGCTTTGTCAAAATAGTGTTTTCTTAGGAAAATTAACCTATCATAATATAATGAAAAGAGAAATGCTGAAGATACAAAATGATGTCCATGTTAATATTGAGTAGGAAGCATCAAGGGGCATGAGAAGAGGGAAGCGAAGAGAGGGAGAAGAGAAATATATAGTGTAACAAAAATTAGTAAGAAGGATTAGCATATACATGTAGTCAATAAGTCAATAAATGGCTGTTTATAGAAAGCCTACCAGGCTCTAGGGGATATAGCAGTGAAGAAGGCAAAGACACAATTGGCTATACTGTAGTGAGGAGGGAAAGAGGACGAAGACATACAAATACCTAAAAAAAGCAATGGTGTGAAGGGCTATAAAGTACACTACTATGAAGAAGATTACATGTGATAACATGGCTGAGTAAAACTGTCAAGGAGGAAGGCACTGATCTGGCTGTAGGTATTTCAGAGCATTTTTCTCTCTGAGGAGGTAATATTACATTTGGGAGTTGAGTGAAGACAAAGAGGAAGGTACTTTGAAGATCTGGGGTGCTCTGAGCAGAAAGAAGGGCAGATATAAAGATTCTGTAATTTAAAAAGAGAGCTTGATAGTTTCTTACAAAGAAAAGAAGGCCGGTTTGGCTGGAATGTCCATGAAGGAAGAGCATGGAGAGAGATTACATGAGTGTTCTCAGGGACCAAATCTAGATCTTATATCAAAGTGTGAATATAAATTAACTACATTGAAAAGTGTATGATGGATGTGTGATACGATGAGGTTAGCTCTTAGGAGGGTGTACTACTGTGGAAGGGTACAATAGTGAAGGAAGGGGGTTCATTTAGCTGACTATTGCACCTGTCCAGTTGAAGGATGGTGGTAGTTGGGATTGTGAGTGTAGCAATAAAGTTGGAGAAAATCAGCTGCGATTGGAAGTTGATTTGAAGATGATTGAATTTACTGAGCAAGAATTATATCAAGCTATTTGGATTTAGGGACATGGGGGATTATGGTCACTTTTAGTGATATGGCAAAGTCTTGATGACATGAGGCAGTTTGCAAGTGACAGAGGTGTGGGTAGGTGCGTATGTGTGATTGATTTTACATTTTTTAATCTTAAATTAAGACGCTAGTTAGAATCCAAGTGGAGACATCAAGTAGGCACTGACAAGTTGACTTGGCTAGAGATGTGAGTTAGATCATCGTAGCCTATAGATCATGCCTAAAGTCATGAATCTAGGTGAGGGGTTGGAAAACTATTATAGCCCATGAGCCAGATCTGGTCTGTCACCTGTTTTTGTATGGCTCATGAGTTATAAGTACGTGTGGCATTTATAAATCTAAAATGTAAAATACAGGGAAATTTTTCAGCAGGGAAAGTTCCATAAATTTGCCTCTTGGCAACACAAAGCCTGCAATATTTACTATCTGGCTCTTTGTCAAAAATGTTGCTGACTCCTGATCTGGATGAAACCCTGTGAGGAGAGAGTGTTGATAGAAGAGAGAGAAGCATCATAGTGGAAATTAAAATTATGTCAACTGAAGTGTGTAGGGTAGAGAATTTAAGCCTGAGTATAACAGTAAGAGATTTAAATAACAGTAAATTCATTATCAGCGTGATCAATGAAACCTTTGGCGGCAAAGAGGAACTATCTTCATCAGACCTTTCACTCACTCATAGAAAGATCTTAGGCAGGAAATATAACTTGTTTGAAGATCTGAGATAAGGCTAATGTAGTTTGGACAAAGAAAGCCAATGGGAGGATGACATTACGTCTGGCCAAGGATTTAGAGAAGAGCCAAATACTTCAGGCTTTTTAAAGTGATCTTTAGATAAAGAGGAGGTCATCAAGGCATTCCGAAGTTGGAAGATCAAATCACATCTGATGGGAAAAAATCTGGCTGTATGTGCATCTAGGATGTAAGGAAGCCAACATGGATGTGAAGTTAAAATTGTCCATTGCAAATAATAAAATGAAGGCCCCAGGTAGCCTTGGCAAGGGCAGATTTGGTACAAAATCCTTATTGGAATGGGCTTAAGCAGTGACGGGAATACGGATCTAGCTGTTGTGTTTAGTGGAATTTTATCAGTCTTTTTGTTGTGTATGATATATAGATGGTCAAAATAAGGAACTTCCACATTTTCGGTTTTTGTTTTATTTTAATTGAGATTTGAATTAAAAATAAGAAACTTTTATTTTCAAAATTGGAGACTGTGTTTAAAAAGTATAGAGTAGGGCTAGAAAAAAAACATAAAACTCTCCTGATGCGGAGAGGGCTAATCATGACTCTAATAATAATAAAACACTTTTCTGATAATTTTTTGTGTGTTTCATTATTTATATATGTATGGGAAGTTGTACCCTAGCCACATGCCAATTCACCTGGTGAACTTGCTCTTCAACGTGGCACAAATATTTCCTTCTATCTTTAGCCTTCCGGGGTTTCTCACATGGACTATTGGCTCTTCCTACTTGAACCTGCTGGTAGTACCCTGTAGGACACATGCTACTTCATGAGAACAGGCACCACGCTGTAGGGGAATTACCACACCTGTCAATCACTATCTCTAGAATGTGGCCTTTCATGATCCCTGAGATTTCATACTGTTTCTCTGAGCTGTAACAATATTTATATTGAAAAAATAAACATGTTCTTCTATCTTTAATATTTTATATCTTATAATTTGAATATCCCATTTTTATTATACTACTTAGCTGCTAAGTTATGTTATAAAAACAAGTTTTAATTATCTGCAAACACCTTCAAATCTAATCCTTACCGGTGAAGACTGATGTCTGGTTAACATCTGCTAGGACATTTATTTCCATAAAGTATTTATAGCGCCTTTTTGTTATTGATTGGTATGATAAATGTGTAACTCTTACACAAAGATAAAATTTTTAGATTTTCGTATTTAAAATACTGGTTATCAAAAGAAAAACCCAGATGTTATTTGTTTATGTTTCTGCTTGAGGTACTGAATCTATTTCAAGTCATATTTCTCAGTATTGATATACTTCATTTTGCTGAAATAATAACACACTATCTTTAGCTACTTTTTTTCTCAGTATGTCTCCTTGTCACTCACCATTTTCGCCTCATCTCACTTCTCATCTTTATTTCTTTTTCTTTGGTCTTCTTTTACTTTAGGGATTCTTTCAATTTAGAAGTGTTCTTGTTTTCTGATAATTACTATTCTTCTTGGATGTACACAGATATCCTTTTCCGTTTCATTTGTGAATTTATCTCAAAGGCATTTTGTGTGTGCCTTTTACTCATAGCTTCTCAGAAGTCCCTTTCGAGGTTACCGATTTAACATTTCATGTACTATAAGGTTTGCATGGCATGGTGGCAGCTGACTTTTGCCTTTACATGGATTGAAATGTTCACTCAACATGGATTGGTAGAATTTTTTTTTTCCTTAAACATTACATTGCCTTGTAAACAAACAAAAGCCAACCCAAGACTCAAAACAGACATTAGTATTGGTGCCCCTGGAAATAGCTGCCTTCTCACTAAAGTAGATTTTGTCATCCAACTTTATGTGTTGTTGAACACACATGGTGCTGTATGAGCAGTCACTCACTAGTCTAGAAAATATTGCTGTGACCAGTTACCAGAAAAATCAATTCAGATTGCTCTTCACATGCCACAGATGACCCTTCTGAAAGCCATTTGAATTCATTATAAATTATAGTTATATTAGTATGACTTTAATTCATTTGTAATCTGAACTTTATGTGCAATGCATTTTTTCTCATGTTTAATCATTTTTGAATGCTAAATCATTTGCAAACAAATGGCTTGTCCTTGAGAAAGAATTTAAGTCTGAAAGTATATTAAGTGCCATCTGGGTATCTGTGTCAATGGTTTTGTCACTACGTGTGTGTGTGTGTGTGTGTGCGTATATCCCCTACTTTATCACATTTATTTGATAAAATTGATATGCAATCTCTAAATCATTGTGTCTCCAACTTTTGTTATCCCACAAATACAAATTTTTGTCCTAAAATTGGTGGTACCCTTTGTAAAACTGGAAGCTCCCATTTGTGCAAAGGAAGGAAAAATAAAACAAACAAATTCAATAAAAAAGTTAAAGGTCAGATTCCTTTTATAGCTGCTGAGTTCCTTTCTTTCCTTTCCATCATCCTGACATTCCCAAATCTCAACAAAGTTAAGAAGTTAAAACACACATCATGAGATGTTATGTTCACCTTGTTCAGGAACTGAAGGATTACATAGACAAGACTATACCTTAATAAGTAGAGGGAGAAATATGAAGATATAAATAGAATATGAAAATTTATTATAATGAAGTTCTATTCTAAAGTGTTTCCTAGGCAGGCTAAGAGTATGTTGCCAGGAAATGTTAAGAGACCCACTCCATTATATAGAAGAGGATGTGTGTAGATCTCTTAATTCTGAAATGTTTAGAACTGAGTACAACAGGTCTTCTAATAACAACGTTTCATTCAATGTCATTTCATTATAATGTTGATGAGAAAAAACAAATTGATTCCAATTGGGGTTCACTGTCTGTGTAGAGCTTATGTATTCTCCCCATGTTTGCATGGATATTCTCTGGATGCTCCAGTTTCCTCTCACTTCCCAAGGCTGTGCATGTGAGGTTGATTGACGTGTCTATGTGGTCCCAGTCTGAGTAACTGTGCATATGTGTGAGTGCACCTGCAATGCGACGGCGTCCTGTCCAGGGCTGGTTCCCACATTGCGTCCTGAGCTGATGGGATAGGCTGCGGTCAACTGCAAACCTAAACTGAAATAAGTAGGTAAATAATGATTTTACTAGCTTTTATTAATCTGAAATGTATGAATAGCTGAAATTTATTTCAGCATTTAATATTAGAAGTGTTTTGATCTTTATTTACAAGTTTGTTGACGTTTTAGTTACCAAAAGCCATAGAAGCTGAACTCTTTTGATGTCAACCTATGGTATAATCGGTTTCGCTTACTGTATTTTTGTACCAATTAACCATCCCCAATTTATCCCCCTGTATGCGTGTATCAAAACATCACTTGACCATAAATCTATACACCTATGGCCAGTTTTCAAGCACCTGTCGATGATGTTAAGTGAAGACTTATTGTAGTCCTTTTTTGGCATAACAAAAATGTGTGTGTTTTGTTCAAGATTGGAAAAGTTCTTTGTGTAAAGAACTAGACAGTAAATATTATAGGCTTTGCTGGCCATATGTAGTCTCTGTCTCTCCTTCATCTACTCATTCTTCTTCTCCCCTTCCTTCTCCTTCTTTAAACACTTCCAAAATGCCAAAACAATTTTTAGCTCTCAGCCATATGAAGCAAGCCATTGATTAAATTTGGCTTGTAGGCCCATAATGTGTGAATTCCTTTATATCATCAGAATGCCGCATATATATGAAATGTTATCTATGAGAAATTAATGGTGCTCCCAGCAGAGAGAAATTAGCCTAAGTTAAGTTTGGGCTTTGGAATTCAGGGGAATGCCATGCACAAAAATGCTCTGCTTTTAAAACTAGTTACTAACAGTCCATTTCTGATATCAGAAATACATGAAAACTACCAATTGAACGGACATTATTCACTACTTTAGTGCTGCTACTCATGTGTGGTGGAAAAAGAATCCAGAAAGTTTTCCTTTCCGTTTGAACATTCATGCAATAAAAATTTCCAAATCTTTTTTTGAACCAATTTTTATCTGATAGCTCTCTTGTGTACTTTATAAGTACCTTTTGCTGCTTATTCTCAGTAACTGTATTGAAACAATCTGTTTTCCTTTATCAATCAAAATAAAATAAGAAATTTAGCTTAATACTAATATTAAGCTGAAGTGCAAGATATATGAAAATAGAGAAAAGAAGCAGGATAAACTGACCTTTTGATAACTGCAGAGGACAGCAGATCAAAGACTGGACTTTAACGTCTTACATTTTCAGAATCTATCACAGTAAGTCCACTGGGTCCAGAAATAGGTTTTAATCCTAGATTGAAATGACTCACAATGCTGTCATGACATTGAGTTTGATGGAAAAAGTGAATTTAATGTTTTTCTCAATATTTTTTTAAAATCGATGATTGATTTAACTATAAAATGGACTGATTCTGAAGAACTCATTCTGACACTGGAGGTGAAAATGCTTTTACTCTAATCATTAAAATCAATTTCTCTAGATATCTGACTTTATTCTGCTTTATAACATAAAGAATGAAACTATATTCATTAATGAAGTGTAATCTAGCAAAGTGGCATAAGCATAATTATCAGTCACTTACTAAAATTGTGTGTTTTTTTCCATTGCATGAAAACCCTGCCTTGTTTTAATTTGTATCGACTTTTTAAAAGCAATTTTAGGTTTGTAGAAAGAAGTGAATAAGCATTCACACGTCATCCTCAGCCTCTATCCCAGTTTCCCCGATTTTTAACATCTTGCAATAGTGTGGTACATTTGTTATAGTTGATGAGTCAATATTGGTACATTATTATTGACTAAAGTATGTAGTTTATATTAGAGTTTACTCCTTGTCTTATGAATTCTATAGGTTTTGTCAAATGTGTAATGACAAATAATCCTCACTACAGTGTCACACAGAATAATGGATTCACTCTCCTAAAATTCTTCCTTGCTCCATCCGTTCATCGCTTCCTCTACTAATTTATGTAGAAGATAAATTA
Organism: Symphalangus syndactylus; assembly: GCF_028878055.3. NCBI lineage: Eukaryota > Metazoa > Chordata > Mammalia > Primates > Hylobatidae > Symphalangus > Symphalangus syndactylus. The sequence continues at coordinate 2,380,063 of NC_072445.2, read as the reverse complement.
GTAGATTGAGATGATGGTTATAGGAGTTTAAAGCACAGATAGAAAACTAGATTGTCCTACCTACCCAGACTGTGCTTCTCACTCTCACTGTGCCCTTTCTTAACCTTTGGAAATGCTTTTATTCATATATAAAATAGGCTATAACTTCATATAGTTGTATTACAAAAAGTTAATGCACAGAAAAAGACTTGTGCTAGGTATATGGTTTCTTCTCAGTTAAATGGAAGCCATTGCATGTGTTTGTCAATAGAATTCGTCATACTTTATCTCACATATCTTTATGTCATTGTTGGCACATGACATGTTTAGACTGCACAAATCTCCTCCAAATCCCTAATAGCCACTGATCTCTTTACTGTCTCCATAGTTTCGCTTTCTCCAGAAGGTCATGTATTTGAATCATACAGTATGTAGACTTTTCAGACTGGCTTCTTTCACTTGGCAATATGCATTTAAAGGTTCCTGTGTGTCTTCTGTAGCTTGACAGAATAATATTCCATTGCCTGGATATACCACAGTTTATTTTTCCATTCACTTCCTGAAGGACATTTCGATTTTAGTGATCATGAATAAGGCTCCTGTAACATTCATGGGAAGAAGGTTTTTGTGTGCATGTAAGTTTTCAAATCCTTTAAGTAAATACCAGGGAATGTAATTGCTGGGTTGTGCGGTAGGAGTATGTTTAGTTTTATAAGAAACTGCCAAACTGACTCCCAAAGTAGCTGTACGATTCGCATTCTCACTAGCAATGAATAAAGGTTCCTGTTTCTCCTCACATTTGCCAGCTTTTGGTATTATCAGACTTTTGGATATTGGTCATTTTAATAGTCATGTAATAATATCTCACGGTTGCTGTGACTTGCAGTTCCCTAATGATACATGACTAGTAACTTCAATATTCCTATTTGACAGCTGTATTTAGACCTTTGGCCTATTTTTTAAATGAGTTGTTTTCTTTCTTATTTTCGAGTTCTTTGTATACTTTAAATACCACTAATTTATCTGTTATGTTTTGAAAATGTTTTGAATAGGTTTTGAAAAGATTTTCTCCCAACCTGTGGCTTTTCTTTTCATTCTAAGCACAGTTTGAATAACAAAGGTCTTTAATTTTAATGATGCCCAATTTCTCAATTTTTTCTTTTTCTTACCCAATAAATCAGAAAGCTTTTTATCATTTCACATGACTTAATATTCAGGCAAGGTCTATATAGGCCCCTTTCAAACAGTCATAAAGTTTAGAAGCTCTCACCTCACAAACAATAACAACAACAACATAGAAACAAAAATGACAGCTTTTGATGTTGTCTCAGTAATTTCTCAATTCAAGAACAGATTACTGAGCTTTATAAGCAATACGTATAGATATCAATTTCACAATAAAATACCTTATGATATTTATCAAATCACCTTAGTTTTGGTCACTTATTACTATTAGACTAAAATATAATTTGTCAGACATGAGAAATCTTTTTGTAGTATTTTTTAGAGAACCAAGTATTTATTTTAGCCTTTTCAGTTCTTCTCTTGCTGTTTCTCCAGTATAGTCATTCCAATTGTCTCTATAGATGTATTAATACCAGGTACACAATAAACACAATTATCTCCCACGTGTACCCCAACCCCCTTCCCTGTTCATGCAGTCAACATAAAGGAAGCAGGTCAAAAGGAAGCAGGTCATGTACCCTGTGATGTGCTGGGCTGTAAGGAAAGGTACACAATTAATTTACCATGTCTGAGTTTTCTTCTTCTCTGTATTTGTTCCATTTAATGCATGTATGTTTTTTATTCCTCAGGCCTCTCCAGTCCTAACACACTCAGGGATACTTGATACAGCTATAAGGCTGTGTCTTTATCAGGTACCTTTGGGTTACCTCCGGCCAGGGGTGGGAAATAGAGGAAGTGAATGTCTGTATCCTCATTATGTATCACACAGAGCAGAAACATAAAGAAGCCTGTGCCATGAATGGGTCTCTTCTTTCTCCAAAAACCACCTGCCCCTTCAACTCTCACTGCTTAAAGGAAAATCTTGTATTAGTCTCCCCATTTTCTCCTCAAACTTGCTCTAGCAAAGCAGTTCTTAAACCTCTGTTAATGTATGTCCCCACCCCTAACTCAACACACAGTCTTATGTCACATCACAGAAAAGAAGTTCAAAACAAAACAAAACAAAGCCACAGTCTTATAAGAAAAATAGGTAAGTTTTACAAAAGTTGTGTACTGTATCTCTGCTTTGAATTTTGTCATTGGCCAAGGATGGTAAAACTCCTGGAAAACTATAAAACAGGAACTTACTTAATATGTTTTACTCAAGATTTTTCAAATATTTTTGGAAGGATACTTATTAACATCTTGCAGAGGTAATGTTACATGCAAAACTTAGCATAAGACCAATCAGGTATTCTATGCAATAATGCAGATATATGAAAAAATAATATAATGAAATAAATGACTTTTCAAAAGGCATTGATCCTAGATCCACATTCTTTTTTTGGTTCAGGTGAGGCAGTTAGAATGTGAAAAAAAGAAGCAGAGAACAACTGTCTTATGAGAGGGACGAATGCTCCTGGGTGGAAAGTTATTAGAAGATAAATTAGTAGATTGACCTTTTTGCCGTCTATGTAGGTTTTTTTTTTTTTTTTTTGTGCTAGTACCAATAGAAACAAATTCATTTTATTGTTTGTGTCACTGGAAATGTATAACTTAGTGGTAGCTGTATAGCAAACTTTCAATATGTAATAATAAGAGATTAGATGTAGATTTAATATCATTATTTAATTTATTTGCTTGAATACCAGTGAGGAATTTCCACTTAAGCTCTCGTTTTCAAGATGAGTGTTTAATTGAATTCCAGAATTCATTTTGAAATAGAACTTTGTGTAGAATATGAATTTCTTTGCAAGAAAAATTATTTGTACACTTGGGTTTGAGAACAGTTTAATGTCAATATAACTTCTTTCCAGGCTTTCATTTCCTACTTTTTGATATGGGAATAATCTCATGGCGTGATTGTGAAAGTCTTAAAAGATAATGTTTGGGGGGAGGGGAAGGGATAGCATTAGGAGATATACCTAATGTTAAATGATTAGTTAATGGGTGCAGCACACCAACATGGTACATGTATACATATGTAACAAACCTCCACGTTGTGCACATGTACCCTAAATCTTAAAGTATAATAAAAAAAAAGATAATGTTTGCAAAGATACTCTGTGCACTCAAAGCGTGCTCTATGAACTTCATTGCTGTTCACATTTTGGGTTTATGAGGCTTCCATTTGCTGGCAATTCAAATGTGACTCTGAGTTAGATGCCGTGGTGTGGGAGATGATGTTTATTGGAGTTTAAAGCACAGATAGACAACTAGATTGTCCTGCCCACCCAGCCTGTGCTTCTCACTCTCACCGTGCCCTTTCTTAACCTTTGGAAACACTTTTATTTACATATAAAATAGGCTATGACTTCATATAGTTGCATTGTGAAAAGTTAATGCACAGAAAAAGACTTGTGCTAGGTATACGGTTTCTTCTCAATTAAATGGAAGCTATTGCCTGTATTTGTCAATAGAATTCATCATACTTTATCTCACATATTCAGTGCTTTACATGATTTTTGGCACATGGTATGTTTAGACTGCAGAAGGGTTAATTACGCCAAATTTATCTATCTACAGTAAATATAGCCCAAGGTACCTTGTTTAGCTGAGCCAAAGTTTGCATTTATTAAAAATGTAAATTTTATCTTGAAATGATGCCTGATCTCACAGAACTATGGGTTCCAATCTCTAAATCACCGTGATCAGTAGTAAAACTATGTACTCTGTGTCTATCCTACTAGCTATATTGCCGGGATCTGGAGCATGACTTTTGGGTCTTTCTGTAATGCCTTACCTCTCATCAAAATTCACAAAATTCACAAGATCTGCTCTCTGGATTGTGAGACTTTTGCATTACAAAGAAAAAGGTGCTGTCCTAATGGCATTCCAAAGCCATTTGAAATGAGTTGCTTTCGTTTCCAGGGAGTCATTTTTATGTTGGTTATCATTACTTTACCTTTACCTTTTAATTTGGAAATGTTAAAATCCATTGCCATGCTCCTTGGAATATAAAGATCATATAGGGTCATTGAGATGAGTCTGAAAGTATCAGTCACTGGAGACCTTCTAGTGGGATAATGTTGTTAATATTGCTGATATTCTATTCTTCACATTTCCTCCAGTAAAATGTAAAGTGACCAAAATATAAGCGTCACGCAGGCAAAGATCCTTTTATTTGTTCAACGAACACTGCCTTCACATAGTTGTCAGTTAATATTCACTACTAGAATGCATTTTGAATGGCAGCTCTTTTATTTGCCATTACCGTTGGCCTACTTTATAGCAGTTGGACAAAAAAATTGGACAAAGTGTGTTGATCTTTTATGAAAAAATAGATATCTTTCTTTCTTTCATTGTTGCGTTTTCTGTGGGCAAGTTGATAGACACTGTAGTCCTGAGGGCATTTTAGGGCATGCAGTTGAAGTTACTAGATCCTTTAGAGTTTATTTAATTGTAATATGAAACTTTGAGTTTCTGTTTCATTATTAAATAATCTATTTTATGATAGTGTTACTTAACTAAGTGTGCAAGGCCTACAAATAAACCTAATAAATATCTTACAAACTACCTTAAAATAAATCTAACATTTTTTACTGAAATATTTTTAAACATGTTGAAGTTGGAATGCCAGGTAATTGTATACACACACACAGACACATAAACACACACTAGGTTTTCATTTGGTTTCTTTGTTCCTATTATTGAAATTCCTATGCTAATAACCATATCAATTTATGAAACTCATTTTGAGAAAAAAGGCCTAAAATATAACTCATTTTTAAAATGATTTTCTCTTAATTTATAATGTAATACTTTAATAAAATATGGTAGGGCAATTTTGTATAAATATTTATGCTAAGTTTTCTACATAAGTTACTGCATATAGTCTAATTTTTAATAGAAGGGTTTTTTTTTGCTTCAGTATCCACTTTAAAGTCAATGACATTTAGTGGTTTTTACTTTACAGTTCTAAGTTACTTACGCTTAGTATTGCCTAGGTTTTCTTGTAGGATTTTAATGGTTTTAGGTCTAACATATAAGTCTTTAATCCATCTTGAATTAATTTTTGTATAAGGTGTAAGGAAGGGATCCAGTTGCAGCTTTCTACATATGGCTAGCCAGTTTTCCCAGCACCATTTATTAAATAGGGAATCCTTTCCCCATTTCTTGTTTTTGTCAGGTTTGTCAAAGATCAGATAGTTGTAGCTATGCGGCATCATTTCTGAGGGCTCTGTTCTGTTCCATTGATCTATGTCTCTGTTGTGGTACCAGTACCATGCTGTTTTGGTTACTGTAGCCTTGTAGTATAGTTTAAAGTCAGGTAGTGTGATGCCTCCAGCTTTGTTCTTTTGGCTTAGGATTGACTTGGCGATGCGGGCTCTTTTTTGGTTCCATATGAACTTTAAAGTAGTTTTTTCCAATTCTGTGAAGAAAGTCATTGGTAGCTTGATGGGGATGGCATAGGCGTGGGCAAGGACTTCATGTCTAAAACACCAAAAGCAATGGCAACAAAAGCCAAAATCGACAAATGGGATCTCATTAAACTAAAGAGCTTCTGCACAGCAAAAGAAACTACCATCAGAGTGAACAGGCAACCTACAGAATGGGAGAAAATTTTTGCAACCTACTCATCTGACAAAGGGCTAATATCCAGAATCTACAATGAACTCAAACAAATTTACAAGAAAAAACAAACAACCCCATCAAAAAGTGGGCAGAGGACATGAACAGACACTTCTCAAAAGGAGACATTTATGTAGCCAAAAAACACATGAAGAAATGCTCCTCATCACTGGCCATCAGAGAAATGCAAATCAAAACCACAGTGAGATACCATCTCACACCAGTTAGAATGGCCATCATTAAAAAATCAGGAAAAACAGGTGCTGGAGAGGATGTGGAGAAATAGGAACACTTTTACACTGTTGGTGGGACTGTAAACTAGTTCAACCATTGTGGAAGTCAGTGTGGCGATTCCTCAGGGATCTAGAACTAGAAATACCATTTGACCCAGCCATCCCATTACTGGGTATATACCCAAAGGACTATAAATCATGCTGCTATAAAGACACATGCACACGTATGTTTATTGCAGCACTATTCACAATAGCAAAGAGTTGGAACCAACCCAAATGTCCAACAACGATAGACTGGATTAAGAAAATGTGGCACATATACACCATGGAATACTATGCAGCCATAAAAAATGATGAGTTCGTGTCCTTTGTAGGGACATGGATGAAACTGGAAAACATCATTCTCAGTAAACTATCGCAAGGACAAAAAACCAAACACCACATGTTCTCACTCATAGGTGGGAATTGAACAATGAGAACTCATGGACACAGGAAGGGGAACATCACGCTCCGGGGACTGTTGTGGGGTGGGGGGAGGGGGGAGGGACAGCATTAGGAGATACACCTAATGCTAAATGATGAGTTAATGGGTGCAGGAAATCAACATGGCACATGGATACATATGTAACAAACCTGCACATTGTGCACATGTACCCTAAAACCCTAAAGTATAATAATAAAAAAAAAAAGTTACTTACGCTTAAAAGGTCATCTGACTTTTAAGTTAATGTCCAACTTGATTGCTATCTCTCTGTATCTCATCGATGTGTTCTTGAAAGTAGTTAGATTTTGAAAGACATTACTAAGAGGGCTTTTTTCATCTTTGGAGCGTAACTTGGGGTAAATGGTTGTCTTTCGTCTTTATCCTCCCCTCTACCCACAACTCCCCATCCCAGATCATTAGCTGAACTTGTGTGCTCAGGTCAATGTTCTGTTTCACCTTTCTTGTCAAATTGCTAGATACAACTCTCTTCAGTTATATACTGTACAAACAGAATCTCATCTTTTTAATCTCTCTCTTTTAAACAAATGTGTTCACCCTCAGATTTGTTGTTATTTAGAACAGGACTTCCTATTAGGAATATAATAATTTTCATTCGTGTGGAATCTTCAATACAAAAAAAAACAGAAAAACACGTATCAATGGTTTGCATGTGTCATGCTGATGGTTGGGGGGCAGCTGATATTAGAAAAAGTGACACTGTATTTCTGAACACAAACCTTGTTTCATCTTAGAATTTGGTGTTGAACCAGTTTTGTACCTCATTGCTATAAACATTAATGAGTTGTTAATATGTGATTAACTGCCTTGGCCAAACTCAAAACCTTACTCACACATAAAATACACACAGAGAACTTATTTTTATTTGTTCAGTCACTCCTTTAGTCCTTCATTTATTTCACAAACATTCATTGACACTTACGTGGCAGCACTCTTAGAAGAATAGAATATACCCTGTTAAATCAGACATGATACTTGCTTTTGTGGAGCTTATGCTTTAACGGAGAAACAGAAAGTCAAGCAAAAACTCAAACTATATAACTTTAAATTGGATATGTGCTAATGAAGGAAAATGTGGCAGTGTAAGAAAAAATAATAGGGAGTTAAAGGATAAATAGGAGTTTGGTGGATGAAATTTATGAAGGGCTGAAGATTTCAAACAAAAGAAACTGATGCAGGAGGGTGCAGCTTTGGAGTCAAGAATGAAGTTCTAGGAGATAGCAAGGAAATGGTAGGAGAGGAGGTCAAAGTAGGTAGGATTTTATATATTATCAATGGGAAAATATTGAACAACCCTAAGCAGAAACGCAGTGATATATGTTCATCTTCATTACAAATTCTTCTATCTTTAGTAGACCTGTTTTCAGGCAAAATTTCATGAGAGAATAGTAACAAAGAGAAAAAAAGTGGTGTTCTCAGATTATCTCTAACTCGCCTGATGACTTGAAGTTAAATGACCTCAACATTTTGTGAGGCTTTACCTTCTTATAAAGTGAGGAGTTTAGATGAGGTGAGGTGTCCAATTTCATTTAGCTTCAATTTCCTGTAATTTGACAGCTGTCAAGTCATGCTTTGATTTGTTCTGTTTGTGAGCCAGGGTAACTTTAAGGCAGTATATTAACTAGGAGAACTATTTCTTTACTTTTAAACTTCAAAATTATGATGACGTAAGTATTTTAAAGAGCATTTAGAAAGTAGACAAATGAAAAATTTTTAACATTTTGGAATGCTTCTTTTATTTCTTTTTGAAACCTAGGTTTTTGGTGGTAGTGGTGATATTTATTTTTGCCAAACTAACTATTCCATGTAATTTTGTAGCATTTTGGGTTGATGACCACCGTAAGTCTAGTATTCCTATATGTGTTAAAATTTATCTTTACAATTAATATATTTTCACTGAATTATTTAATTAAAAATTAAACTACGATTTCTAATACATGTTCAGTGAGATATTATTAGGCATTACCTGAAAGGGATTTCTGGAGAAAGAAAGAATTTCTGGTTAAAAGCAGTTGAGCAGGTTTTCCTAGAGCGATTCTCTCTGTCTCTAGGATGGAGCTACAGCATAAAATATCCTATAAATTTACTTCACAAATTAGCCCTTAGATTTCATGAATTACTTATAATTTTTTTTGTAGACCACAGTTTCTTTGCTCTTCAGTATTACACTTGCTTATGTGAGTTTCTAAAACTAAGTTTAATTTTGGAAATTCTTAATTTTATGTTTATATTTTGAATTGTGTTTAAAATTAAGTTTAGTAAAAAGCTAGGTTTTTCTTTCTACCTACAAATTCAGTGTCCCGTCAATAGAAAAAAAAATCTCAATAATATTTTGAAGTTACTTTAGTCTTTGTCATTAAAGAATAAAAATTTACCAGGCAGAAATGCCCCAGAAGCTACCTATGGAGGAAATATTATTATTACCTACTAATATGAATATACAAAACAGTCAATTATGTGTATAGAAGTTAAATGTATATAAAAGTTAAATATTTATAAATGATACAGGACTCACGTATTTGTATGCTCTGACTGCTGTGCAGTCACAGTCTGATAAATTGATAAACAGAGTTTGCAGTAAAGAAGGAGTTTAATGATTGCAGGACAGCTGAGTGAGGAGATGCGAGCACCCTCAAATCTGTCTTTCCAGAGAGTAGTTTTTTGGGGTGAAGGGATTGTAGAGGACCACGGGCTGGATAAATGGGGTCACTGACTGGTTTGGGCTAGGGGGATTAAATCACCAGGATGTGGAAACTTCGCCCTTTAGTGAGTCAGCTTCTCCTGGAGCCCTTCGGAGGAGCTGATGTCAGTAGTTTCACTGGTATGTAGGATCTGAAAGAATACCTCAGAGAGAAAACTTAACATTTCACAATGCTCAAGTTGTTATCTATGAGTAGTGAAGTTTAACTGTAATCTTGTGACAGGATATAAATGATTGTGGGACTGTACCTAATAAACAATTATGAGGAAGCAGGACATATAGCAAGTTAACTTAATGTTTAAGGCTGGATGTGTTGGAAGCTTATTTTTATTTCATCCCCTCCCTCCTTTCCCAAATAATTTTATAAAGTTTATAGGGGTGGTTTATATATATATGTATAAATATCTTCTAATATTTTATCAGTTAATAAAAGCTCACATTTTCTAGACATTTTTGTTGATTAAGCTAATAAGATGGCTTTTACCAATGGATCTTGAAATGTGGTATGCTAAATGAATTTCTGTTTTCAAAAAGAATTGTGCATGATCAATAATTCACTAAAACAGTAGGCAAGTAAACTATATCAATAAGACAGTAGGAAAGTAAACTATATTTTTAAATTTACTAGTGGTGCAATCTTGTGCAAGTCACCTGACACTTTATGCCTTAATTTCTAAAAGAAAAAAGAGAACTTCCTGAATTACAGAGTTGGGTTCAAATATGAATGAGAAATAGAAATATGAAGGTATTGGAAATATTAGAAATAGGAATATGAAGGTATCTGCTATAGTGTTAGTGACTGACATGTACTTAACTATCATTGACAAAATTATTATTCTTTTCTTTTTTGAAATAATGGAGACATAGTAGAGAAGATTTTGTTAATTTGAGGTATTTTAACTCTTTATTCAGTAAGTTCTTTGTAAAAATTTATAGGAAGAACTGAAGGGATATAAAGGGTTCATAATAAACACAGCAGATGATTTCTGATCCTTAAATCCAGAAACTGGGCCCTAGTCTATTTTACTTTCTTATTTCTTGCAAACTACCTAGAAAAAGTTGGAGAACGGCACTATTTTGCTTATTGATCTCAGCTTCAAAAATTTCAAAATGTAGTTTTTCATTAGTAGTAGTAATTCAAGCTAGAACATATAATATATTCAATATTACACTAAGTGATTTACTTTTATATAAGTTATTTCATTTAACCTTAAGAATACTTTGTGGATATATTTATATTTATTTTTACAGATTAATAGATTGTTATTAGCAGAGGTTGGGTAACTTGCCAAACTCTGATACATTGCTAAGGAGTGACTGACCTATAATTGAGCCAGGTTTCTTCTAAATACTATGCTCCACTGTAAATACATGAGATTACAGGTTAAAGTTTGAGAATTACTTCTAAGTAAGAAATAGCTCACTCAATTTTAATATCGATTCTGGTAAAATTCTTTATAAAGGGTTTAGCATTCTTTATAATGTTTGGGGTTGGGTCAGGGAGAATATAATGAAAAGAGAACAGAGCAGATAAGAAACATTTTGCATATCTGACTTCCAAACTGATCCTCTAAATAGATTTTTTTATGCTATCTCATCAAATTGAAACTTTTTGATGGATATAGAAACAGAAAGTATTGTATTAAAAATAATGAGATAGATTGAGGAGAAAGAAGATTTTTTTCAATAGAATCAAACTATATTATTTAAGGTATATTTCTGTGTGAATCTTGAAAGTAGGGAAAGAAATATGTCAGCAAAAATACTAGAAGTAATTTATTATTTGATTGTCACAAAAACATTGATTGATTAATATGTAGCAATCACTAATCTAGGATGCTCTTGCTCTGACTTATATTCCTTTCCCAAATATTCCAAACCATGACCTTGTATTAATAAAAGAAGACATTAAAGTAGTATATTGATAGTTTACAAGCACTTAGAATTTATATTTTGAAATTTTGTGGTGATCTGATGAGTGACCTTGAGTCTCAAAATTAGAGAAGTTTCTAATAATTCTGGATTAAATAAAATGTGAAGGGAGTTAATCTTGAAACAAAAGGAAAAGAACTCATCCATACAAGGAAACGACTTTGTGATTAACACCTGACTTTTCATCAGAAACAATGATAGTCAGAACACAATGGGATAGCACATCCAAAGTGCTGAAAGAAAGAATAAGTGTCTTGTTCTGTTTATGTTACCAAAGTTGTAATGTGCGTAGGATTTATATTTAAAGGGGAAAAACTTTAAGAGGAATTAGACATAGTCAGTGGAATGTATATGACCAATAATATGTTCTAGATCTGGCTTTGTTAGATATAATGCGTTTAACTTTGGATAATTCAGGAATCCTTTGCAAATCTTTGTTTCTTTGCCTCCAATATAACTGGGCTGGAGTCAACACTAAAAAGCTTGAACTCTCAATATTGTGTATATCTGTTATTTCAAGTTATCTTTGCCTCTGATATAACTGGGCTGGAGTCAACACTAAATGCTTGGACTCCAAATATAGTGTATATCTGTTATTTCAAGTTAGTATATTTTATGTTTCCTTCTTGATGGAAGCTTGTCTTATTTTGTTCTCTACAGTCTGTATTTTTTTCTTTTCATAGTTCTGCAGCATTTGTTTTCCAAATATAAAAATAATTCTTTTGTGCTGTGTGAAAATATGCATCCTTTTATTTCAGCTGCCAGACAGATGTTTTATTTCAAGTGGGAGACTATGATTTTTCTCTATAGATGATGGGTGGGTTTTTGTTGTTGTTGTTGCCATTTGTTTGTTTGTCTAACTTTACTAGTAGGTAGATTATTTGAATGACTGATCTGATTAACCATCATTCCTTCTAAATCTGTCTCCTTTCCTTCAGGTCTCTCATCTGAACACATTAGAAATTCTCAATACAGTTGGTATTGTGCCCAGCTAAATCCATCTGATTTTTGTTTTTAAAAATGGCAAGTTGATGTAACATTTCATCATACTATATAAAATAGAAAAATCAGAACAAAATGAAATTGACGGTTTTCTGAGTTTCTTTTAGTCTTAAGTTTTGAAATTGTTTTTGTCTATTTTTATTTAGGGTCTCACTCTGTCACCCAGGGTGGAGTGCAGTGGTGCAATTATGGCTCACTGTACTCTTGATCTCCTGGGCTCAAGCAGTCCTCCCAACTCAGCCCCCAAGTAGCTAGAACTACAGGTGTGTGCCACCACACCCAGCTTTATTTTTTATTAAAGAAAAACAATTGTAGACCTTAGCTTTCATTATGTTGCTCTGGCTGGTCTTGAACTTCCAACCTCAAGTGATCCTCCCACCTTTGCCTCCCAAAGTGCTGGGATTAAAAGTGTGAACCACCTCACAAAACTGTTTTTTTAAATTATCATTAGAATACTTGATAAAATAAAATAAAATAAACATCTGAAAATGATGCTGACATAGTTGGGTGCTGGCTTTAAAAAGTCCATTATGTCCGTTTTCTAAGGTGGCACTTAAACACATGCACACACGTACGGACTGGGTGGCTTAAACAACAGATATGTATTTTCTCACAGTTCTAGAGGCTGTAAATCCAAGGTCAAAGTGCTCCTCTGAGGACCATGATGGAAGGATCTGTTTTAGGCCTCTCTTCTTGGCTTGTAGGTGTCTGGCTTCATGGAGTTGTACTTCTGTGCATGCATGTAGCTGATTTTTACCCCTTTCCAAATTTTATTTTATATGGACTTCATTTTTGTTGGATTGGAACCCACCCTGAGGGCCTCATTTTAACTGAATTCTTATTTAAAACATCCAAATATGGTTACTTTCAGAAATACTAGGCTTTAGAATTTCACCATATGAATTTGGAGAGAGGGGAGCACAGTTCAGCCCATAACTAACACACGGTAAGTAACTATTGACCAAGTTACTCATGTTACTCAAGAGAGATAATTCACTTTGTTAATACAAAGCAATTTTTTTCCTCAGTAGGTGTAAGAGTGTGTCAAACAGAAGTAGCATTTTAACATATAAGATACGTAGCTGAGCTCTAAACATAGGAGACAGTATGATAATTTTTACATTTCAAATTCTCTGCCTGCATTAGAATATTTTTGCAGAATGTGTAAAACAATCTAATGAATTGATTGGAATGTGTGGGAACAAGAAATATGGTTGTGGTTTTTACATAAAGCTTTTATATAGTTCCCTTAAAAATATAATTCCCATTTACCGATTTCCCTAAGGCAATGGGTATATTTTGTTTTATTATTTTTGATCCCTTGATTTTTCTGACTATGGTTCACAAAAAACCATAAGATAAAGTACCATCCTGTACCTTATTTTCATGCGACAGATTTTTTCTGCTAAATTAATAGTTTGTATATTATTTTGTATATATTTGGTATAATTCTGTTAATATTTTATATATTTTTCATATTTGTATATGAGATGCAGATGCCTTAGACAACATGAAAATATCTTTGAACATCCCTATTTTACCAAGGAAGAAAGATAAGCAAAGCACATGATTTAATAGATTTTAGAATTAACTGGTAAGTTACATGAGTTTCAATTTCCCAGAACTCTAATATATATCCCTGCATTCTTACCATGAAATAGACAGAAAACACCATTTTGTTGCATATTGTTGCATTTATTTATATTGTACACATAATCTCAAAGTTTATATTTTGCCACCATTTATGCATGAACTTTTCATGACAAATATTCCTAAGTATTCCTATTATAGGTATATGTTTCCCAGAATAGTGGTTTCAGGAAGTCGTACTATTATCCAACTGTCAATTTACTTATTTATTTATTTTATTTATTTTTTCTGTTTATTTTTAAGGCTAAGTGCGAGTGGAAAAGAAAACAAGAAATCTGTAACTGGTTGTGATTAATTAGTTTTGAACACCACTACATTTGGACCAGCCTGCTAATTTATTTTTCATCTATACTTACCTCATCAGCACTCCCTAATTCTTGCTTATCTTAAGCAATTGAAATTTTCACTCAAGCTTTAACCTAGTTAGAAATATATTTTTCTAAATTTCAAACTCCATACTGTTAAGGTCATACCTTTCTGAAATGTAGTAACATTTTCACTACTGTTTAAATCCAAACATTTCTAACTCTGTGTTGCAGATATGGATATGAAGAGGCCTACTGCTACAAGTTTATATAGGCTGGCTATTTTGCACTTTAGTGACTGATTACTGTTTCTTTAGGATTGGACATATTTGTCTTTTTCTATAGTTACCATTCATTGAATTGTTAAATGTGTGGTCAATAATGTATATGAGCTATTCAGATATGTGTGACGTGCACGTGCACAGGGGTCTTTGTCCTTTGTGATTAGTATAACTGTGCATACCCATCTTTTTGTGAGTCTCTTGGTCATTCAAACTCAGCTACTCATCCTGTACTTTATCTTCATGCAACATTTTTTTTTCTGCTAAATTAATATTTTGTATATTTTTATTTTGTATATATTTGGCATACTTCTGTTAATATTTTATATATTTTGTATATTTTCATATGAGATACAGATGCTTTAGACAACATGAAAATATCTTTGAACATCCTTATTTTACCAAGGAAGAAAGATAAGCAAAGCACAGGATTAATAGATTTTAGAATTAACTGGTAAGTTACACAAGTTTCAGTTTCCCAGAACTCTAATATATATCCCTGCATTCTTATCGTGAAATATACAGTAACAAGGAATGAAATTAATGTATTAAAGTATCTTAATCTATCCAATTAAATGGCATTTTGTAAAGGACTTTAATGCTCTTTTGACATTGAAATAAAGTGAGTTTATCTTGAGATTCCATAAGATAATGAAGAGCTGGTAATTACATCTTTACATTTTATTGCTCTTTAAATGGCAGAATCTTCATTATTTCTGCAAGAGGTCACAAGCATGTTCATCTTAACTTGACTATTATACCAATAAGGCTTTATTAATACATCTATAGAAGTAGCCAAATCATTCATTCCATGACTAGGCAATTAAGTAATCCTGTTAAGCTAAAGAAGTAATGACTCAAATGTGTTGGGTAAAACTGTAAGACACAATGTCAGCAAGGTGAAGTAACTTCTCTTTAGCACTTTGCCTAAATAACGATTTTTTTTAAAGAGACATATGCAAAAAAACATGAATGTATCATGAATTAATTTGTGCATGGTTTCCCTATAAAATAGTCACAGTAGCAACCACAATTATGGTAAATTAAAAGTTGTAAAACTAAATGTTTTTAGATCAGTAGTTTTCTCTTTATTGCTGTTTTCAATTTAATGCTGGCCTATTTTTCTGTGCTTCCATACAGACTTTATAATTAGTTGGATACAGTGGTTGTATGATTAATAAAATATAGACTGTGGTGCTGCCACGTTTGCATTTGAATCCTGCCTCAGCCACCCAATATGGCATGAGTGATGTCAAGTCAGAACCTGGGTTTTCTCATACAGAAAAATAGTCATAGAAACATCAATCTCATAATGTTTTGTGTTGGTTAAATAAGAAAGTTATGTAAAACTGTCAAAGCACAATAGCTACACATGACAGGCATTCAAGTATTAGTGCCTATATTCTGATCTCTGTTGCCCTCACTTTTCTATTCCCCCAAATGATAACAGAAGCTACATTTAAAATCACTATTCCACTCTATAATTTCTGTTGTGGAAAAATAGAGAAATCTGTATTTTCTTATGTAGTAACTTTTATCTGCATATCTTCTTGAGTCTCTAGAGTTAAATAATTTTCATATATACAATTAATTTGACCTCCGGTCTCTACAGATAGTTTATCAACACACTGCTACACATAGACCCAGGTCTTTGATTTCCACA
This sequence comes from Symphalangus syndactylus, assembly GCF_028878055.3. Lineage (NCBI taxonomy): Eukaryota > Metazoa > Chordata > Mammalia > Primates > Hylobatidae > Symphalangus > Symphalangus syndactylus. The sequence continues at coordinate 2,364,079 of NC_072445.2, read as the reverse complement.
GTGTGTGTGTCTGCATGTGTATTTATTAATATGCTTTATTTTCTGGCTGTTGAGTTGATGGGAGAAAAGTGAAGAAATCATAAGTAAAATTTTTACTCCACGATAAGGTGCTGATTTTTCTTTTAAGGAGTATACCAATATAACTATTTAAACTTGGAACTATTAAGCTATCTTTTTTCTCTTTTTTGTAAGTATCTCAAGCTGAAATGACGGTCAGCAGGATGAGGCACATGCCAGTATATGCTGCCAATTTGAGATAGTTCATATCCCAGGACTTTTTTAGAATTGTCTATATGCCAGTCCTGAGAAAATTTCAGTTACTTGCAGAGTTTTCCTTTGTGCAGAAGTGAACTCAGTTCAGATATTTTGACTTCACTACTAAAAGTGTGTAAGTCAATTTTCTATAACTGGAGACAACTGACTCAACTTTTAAAATAATTCTAGGTGTCTCTAGGATTACTGTATATTAACGCAAAAAGGGTTATAACCACATACTACAATAACTACAATAATTAAAATAACATAAAATTACAAACAAATTCATGGCACTTCTATTTAGTAGGTATGTATGGCCCTTTCACATTTATTTATCCTAATAATTTGTTCTGATGGCAAAAAGGTACCCAAGTAGGAAGAATAATGTTAGAAGGCATGGAGTAACCTTGCATTTTTCATTATAATTTCATATATAATTTCATTTTTCATATATAATTTTGTTTTTAATGCATAGTTACCATGCATTAAAAACCAACCTTCTTTTTAGCCTCTTTAAATAAACACAGTTAACCCAATCAAGATGGCAGAGATTTTCAGGGATCACCTTATCAAGTTGCCCATTTCTAAGAGTATTTGGAAGCAGATATTACTAAAAACAGTAGTTAGGGTGCCATAATTGCCTTGAGGTAATATTGACTATAAGTATCTTCAGTGTCCAGAAGTTTTCCTGAAAAATAACTTCAAATATAAACTTCACGTGATAATTTATTTTTTAAAATTACAATAGTTTATTTTTGTTTCGATGTTTTCGAAAATGGTTGCGATCAAGGTGACACATGAATACATGATCAGAGAGGCAGTTAATTAGGACGATAGATGCCTGAATCAAGATTTGCTGTTCTGTTTGTGTTTCATATGTTGTAAAAATAATATATTCACAGCAAAGTTTTTGATGGTTTGGCTGTCAACGCTATGGATGTTATTACTGTCCCTCAGGCTTTGCTGATGAGTCTACATGTATCAGGTTGTCTCCTTCCCCTACTTATCTTCCGTCATTGCCGCTCTAATAGGATTGAAGTAATTGTAAATCTCTCCCATTGAGTTATTTTTTCAAGTTTTGAAATTTTTAGTGTATAAATTGTTAAGTTTTGATAACCTACATTTTAGTTTATTTACTTATTTTCATGGTACATATTTAAGGCATAAATATATGCCGTGAAATTATTACTACAATCAAGCCAATTAACATATCCATCACCTTTCATAGCTTTATTTTTATGTGATTGGCAAGAGCACCTAAATAATATACTTTTAGAAAATTTTCAGTATAGAATACAATATTATTAACTATTGGTATCATACTATAGGTTAGATACAACTTACTCATCCTACATGACTGCCAGTTTGTACACTTTGATCTGTTTTTTTCCGTTTCCTCTTAATCCTTATCCCTGATGACCACCATTCTACTGTTTCTGTATACTTGGCTTGTTTTTAGATAGCACATAGAAGTGAGATCATGAAGCATTTTTCTTTCCATGTCTGGTTTTATTTTACTTAGCGTAATGCCATCCAGGTTCATCCATATCATCAAAAATGGCAATTTTAATCTTTTTTTAAGATTGAATACTATATACATAATATTTATATTATTATTACAGAGTTTATAAGATTATAATATGATATATAACTATATATCATAATTTGTTTATCCAATTGTATTCATAGCTTGACTATTGTGAAATATACTGCAATAAACATGAGAATACAGATATATCTTTCATACACTGGTTTCAGTTCCTTTGGGTGTATACCCAGCAGGGGGATTGTGGAGTCATACAGTAACTCTAGTTTAAATTTTTGAGGAACCCTCATACCGTTTCCCAAAATGGATGTATCAGTTTACATTCCCACCAGCAGTGAACATGGGTTTCCTTTTTCCACACCCTCATCACACTTCTCTCTTTTTTATATAATAACCATCCTAACAGTTGTGAAATGATATATTTGTTTTGATTAACATTTTTCTGATTAATGATGTTGAGCACCTTTTCATACACTTGTTGCCCTTCGTATGCCTTTTAAATAACGTCTATTCAGATACTTTGGGTATTTATCAGTCGGATTGTTTTTTGACATTGAGTTGTGTGAGATTTTTATTTCACATGTCAACCCCTATCTGACATATGGTTTGTAAATATTCTCTCCCATTCTGCAGGCTGTCTTTTCATTTTGTTGAGTGTTTGCTGTGCAGAAGCTTTTTATGCACTGCATTTTGATGCAGTCTCACTTCTTTATTTTTGCTTTTGTTGCCTGAGCTTTTGGTGTGATAGCCAAAAAAAAATTGTCAAGGCCCATATCAAGGAGTTGATTTCTCTGTGTTTTCTTCTGGGAATTTTATACTTGCAGGTCTTACAGGTAGGCCTTTAATCTACCTTGAGTTGGTTTTGTGTACAGTCTAAGATAAGGGTCCAGTTTTATTCTTTTATATGTAGATAACCAGACTCTCACTGTTGCTTCTTCACAGGAACCATTCTTTGCCCCAATTTTGGCCAAGTACCTTCTACACCACCTTCAAGTCTAAGTGCAACAGAAAATGCAGCTTTCTCAGAAAAAACATATATTGTTCACTCATAATTCGGTCTTTAATAGACATATCCAATAGAATATACAGTTTGCAAGATTAAAAACAAGGTTTATATTGCTTCATAAGGAGCAAGCACATTTTTGAAGCGCAGGGTAATTCTTGACAATGAAACCTGCAACTCATTATGATTTTTAAGTTGTGTGACGTGGATACCCAGCATTTTCATGATGAGGCTGTGCTTTCTTACATTTTCAGTGATGAAGAAGACATGCCAACAGAGGGTTAGTTCCAGATAAAATGAAATGCTCCAAACAGTATATATTGTTTATTTGAATCATCTGTGGGGGAAGGAAAGATAATTTTCCAAAGGACATTCCTCCTAAATTCTGTCTTAAAGTTGTTTGTAAGTAGAAGATTGAGTTTATATTACATTACAAGACCATAATGTCTTTATTAAATTCACTGTGCAATCTTTAATCAAATAAGTAAATGCATTATTTATTTCCAAGTTTGAAGCACACATTCTCTTCAGCTGAAATGCCAATTCTGGAGGAAAACATATCCAATTATATATGAAACTGAAGGCCATTTTTACTTTTTATTATTCTTGTAGCATTTAAAGACCAAAAGCCTGTATTATATCTAGTTGCATGTTTTCAGGAAATATGCTTTTGGAAACTATTCTCATGAATATGAAATTAACCTCAATAAATAATTTATTTTTGAACTCTTATTTCTTGCTAATTAAATATCTTTGGCCAAAACATTTTTAATCCTCCTATTTGCTCTTTGAGAAATTTTGACAATAAATTCAAAACTTTTAATGGAGAATATTTAAAAGGTCTTCTTAGAATAAAAAATATTTTACTTTTATTCTTCATCAAAGTTGTGTATCCCTATATTTCTAATGTTTAGGACATAAACAATTAGGTGTGATTATGACCACTAAATAACTAAGAACAATATACATTTTTAGATTTCAGGCTTTAAAAGTAAAACACTTGTTAGAATTTTATGGTTAAATCATGTTCTTTGTACCATGAAAGAAAAGAAAATCATCGTGTTATATATCAAAATAAAATAATGAGGTATCATCTCTCTCAGAGATCTCTGAACAACATCATAAAACCTGAACATGTTTCTTTTCAGTAATATTTGAGTGATGAAGGCATCAAAAACTTGGAACAAAATAAGATTAAAGCAGAATAATAGCTTAAATATTAGGTCTAAATTCTAGTTCTCTTCCTTGTGGCAAAACTTTGGTCAAGTAAGTAACCTCTGATTTCTCATTTTCTTCATCTATAAAGACAGAAAAATTCAATTTATCCTACTTTGCCAAACTCGTGAGAAAGCTGCATAACCTTGAAATTTTGTGGTAGCATAGAATTTTTTAAGCATCTAGATTATTAAAAATTCATTTAAAAATTAGCTGTTTTTTGAAGTACAAATTCTAATAAATTCTATAACTTTGAAAAAATAATTTTTCAAGTTTGGAAAACTTCAGGCTATGTGGCTAAATCAGAGGGCAATACAGCATGTATACACCAATATATATCAAATTTTTCTTGTAACATTTTAGAGATTCTTAAGTTTTACAGAAGCTTATTCACAAAAAGGGTTGCTACAAATTCAGAAATATATCCTTCAGCCTCTTCCATTAATTGGAAAACATTATATAATCAGAGTCCCACCTGTCCAAAGTACATAATAAAATATAGCATCCTGAAATAAGTATTTGTTATTTTTATTGCTTCTGTTGTGAAATCGAAGCTTATTGCAAAGTAAATCAAATAAATTATTCTCTTCTGTGTTTATAAAAGTGAGATTTCAGACCCAATTTTAGATAATTTGCCATCATCATGGAAATGGAAAACGTTGCTAAGTCAGTTATTTGTTCTTTCTTTCCCTTCTCCTGGGGGTCCAGTAAATGATTATTGAAAAAGTGCTTATCAAAAAACTATTTTGAGCAACATAATTTAGAAGCAATATTATTAAGACACAAGCATTTTTAAGAGAGTTAAGAAATATGCATAGAAATGATCAATAAAATCAAAATGTGTGAAATAGCACACAATAGTATACTTGATTGTTATGGGGGTGCAAAGTTAAAGTATTCTAAGGTGAGTGTGAAGTTCTGGAAAGTACTTTTTGGCCATTGACGAGGACTTTGTTTCAATGAAGGAAGCAAGGAGGGAGTGTTGAGGCAGGGACACTGGGCATCATGTTGAACAAGTAGTAAAGACCAAAGACAGATTCTGGAAAATGGATGGCCTCTTGAGAGAAAAATTATGTTTGTGCTACCAGCTTGACTTATTACTCTTATATAAGCAACTTCTAAATAAATGAAGCCGAATTTGATTATGTTAGGGATTGCCTGGACAGAGACTTGGGTTTTGGAGAAATTCAGGGCATAATTTTCTTGAATTCAAATCATGTAGATCATTGATTCTCAAAGAGTGATCTTTGATCCAACAACATCGGTGTTACATTGAGACGTCAATTCTTGGACCCCCAGATCTGTTGAATCAGAAACTCAGGAAATCTCAGCAGTCTCTTTTGCAGCACGTCCCCTGGGTGACTCCATTGCACAGTGGAGTTTGAAAACCACTGCTGTGGACAAACAACCGAAGTCCCTCTAAGGCCGTCTGGCACTAGCTGTTGCAGCCCGTTAAGTGTGGCTCCTGCAGGACCATCCCTTGTTCACTCTGTCTATTAAAGTTTAGTGGCAGATGGAAAGATAACGAATGATAGGGTACAATTTTGTATCTAAACCATAATCTGCGAAATAATCTATTTACAATCTTCTAACTAGAAGGTACTTCACTCGAATTTAAGCTATTCTAAATAACAACATTTTTCTGAATTAAGAAGACATAGAGTCAAAGGACGAGGCAATCAATTACTGATTAGTGGTTAGTTAACAAGAAATAAATAAAACTATTATCAGAATGTCATTTACATAAGCAAAGCATAGCCAGGTAGGTAGATCATATTAGAAGGATTATAAGATGAATAACTACACATCTATTCTGTAACACTAGAAATTATAAAAATGACAAAAATTTAATTATCAAATGAACAAATATTGTAAGATTCCTGCACAGTGGTTTATCTTCATTATTGGAAGAGTGCTTTAGTACAAACTTTCAGGGCTCAGTTTGGCAGAATTTATCAAGAATTTAAAAAATATGGCCATTGACACAATAATACGGTTAAACAATCTTCTTAAGGGAATAGAAATCTAAGCCAAGAACTAAAGAACCAGGAACTGAAAAGGCAAAAGGGACTAAGTGATGGAAAGAGCAAGAGGGAGTGATGTGAGACCTTGCACCAAAGATAAAACTTAAAACTACAACAACGAAAAGTATAGCTAGACTCTGTTACCTGAATATGAACATAAAGGAAAAGTAAAAGTCAAAATTTTGTCTGGAATAATAGAAATGTTGTAAAAACAGGAGAGTAAGAAAAGGAAACTGATTGTATAGAATGTGAAGTGTGATTGTGGATTCCTCTCTGATACAGAGTGTTCATCAAGCACTGACAAATAATTGTGTGTGTGTGGATAGACTTAAATTCCCACAAATCAGCACCATTTATTTTATGGCCACATGATGCCATAATATATAGACATAAAACCATGAAATCATAAAGCAAGAAATGAAATTATACATGGAATTGTCAACTTTGTCAAAATAAAAACATGCCTAGAAAAAATGAAAAGTTAATTCAGCAAAACAATGCATAAGGTTGATTATCTCACACTGGCAGATTCATTGGTAATTACATAATAATAAATATTATTAGTATCATTATTGATTTGCAGCATAGTGTTGAACAGAGCACTCTCTAGAGCCTGACCAACTCACATGAACCTTCATCCCGTCACTTTGTGGTGAACTCAAGTAATTTAGCCTCTCACAACCTCAGTTTTTCGATCTCTAAAATAGTGATAAGGTAATGCCTATCTTTAATCAGGGCTAAATGGATAAATTATTTATAGGGGTTGGGAAGGTGCTTGGTGTTGTAATTACTCAATAAATAAAATATCCAATAAATTTTTTAAAATAAAAGTATAAAAATTATGTAAGGTTTATAATCATAAAAATACTCGAATCCAAAGATATTTACAACACAATGATGTATTCTTTTTAAAAAATAGTAACATGTAGGTTAGCTAATATTTGGTGTCCTATATATGAACAACAACAACATAAGGCTACATGTGAAAGAACCAAGTGGATGTCCACTTCAATAAGAGTGAGGGGTCAGAGGAAGGTAAGTTTGTGCTTCGTGATAAATAGTGTTGCACGGAGGCAAGTTCAGGGACGTTTCTTAGAGGAAGTAATTTGGGCTTTATGGAAGACTAATTGTAAAGTAAAGTTGAGAGCAAGGGTATTCAAATGCTGAAATATGATCCATGCAAAGTATGAAAATGTAAAGGGTTGTCCAGGTGGCAATGTGCAGAGTTGTGGCCATTCGTGATGGCAGATATGGTTTTGTTTGCCATCTCTAGTTGAGTCTAGTACAGCTGATTTTGGCCAGACTATCCAGGAATTTGATGATCCAATTAATGAATCTGGTGTCGGAGTATAAAGATAGAATTAGGCTTTTAGGAAGACTAACGTGGCAATAGTGTGTGTTATGAGCGACAGGAAAGAGGAATTGCCCTACAGAAGGCCTAAAAGCCCAGAAACTAAAAAGGCAAGGAATAGTGATGGAAGGAGCAAGAGGGAGAGATGTGAGACCTCGCACCAAAAATAAAAATTAAAACAACAAAAAAAGTATAGATAGACTCTGTTACCTGAAAGCAACAGTGAAAATTTTGTCTGGAATAATAGAAATTTTGAAAAAACAGGAGAGTAAGAAAAGGAAACTAATTTTATAGAAAGAATGTTAATTTGATTTTGGATTACTGAAATGACAGCAGGCCATGGAAATGAAAGGAGCTAAGTAGCAGAGGGAATTGGTGATAGGAAGTTTTAGATGGAGTGGCTTCCGATTCATCAAATAAAAATAATAGTTGAGATTTCAGAGGTAGAAGAAAAGAGAAAATTTGAAGGCAGAAGATTAAAATTAATTACCCAGGGTTAGAAAAAATTCGTAAAAAAGAAGCAAGTAAAGATGGTGGGAAAGGGCTCATGAGTAGTTAAGGTAGGGATGAGGGAGGAGAAAAACCATGGTAATGTGGTTATATAACATGAGAATAATATGGAAGGAAGGGGTAATTATTTTAAAGAAGAAAGTGAAGGAAAACAGCAATAGGTAATGGTGAGGACCAAATACTGCGAACAGCTTACAGTTTGCTGAAACTGAAGGGACATTGGGATTGACCATTGTGAGGTGATTATGATTGCTAAATATAGTGCATTTGGTGAATACAAAATGTAGAGGCTGAAAGAAGCAATGTATGAAAATATTTCAACGCAAGAAAGAATAGATTCAGGCATTTGGTAAATGTAAAACATAGTAGGCACAAAATGCATAGCAGTGCATAGAAACAGATAAGTATTAATTTTTTGTTCAGAGGCACTCAGTTACAAAAGAAATTATGTTCGCTGTTGCAATTATTATCAGCATAATAGGAGGAAATATGCACCCTGTATTTTGAAAGATAGGTGCATTTGAACAGTTGAGAGTAGCTATACTTCAAAGTAGCTATCATGGGAATGTTTCGGGGGTTAAAATCATTAATTAAGTAAAATTTATCGAAAATTTGTCAAAGTATTGTTGGCATTAACAGACAATTTAATTTTATGAATTATGGCTTGTCTTGTAATTCTATGTACTACGTCAAATGTAAATTTGGCTAAACAATGTTTCGGATTTTACTGTTAGCAGTTATTCTCTAATGTTAGGTAAACATTTATAATGTTTTCAATTATTTGAGTTTAATTTTGCAAGAGATTTATTGAAAAGTTTAGTGAGTTGTAAATTTCCATATTGCACAATAAGAGGCAGTTTTGAGAGGCTAAAATATGTAGATACATTTACTTTCACAACTTTTTAGACTTAAGTCACATTATATTTATTCGATGGCAGCAGGAAAATAGTTGTTGATGCCATGTAAAACATAGAGAGATGTGTGTTTATACAGATAGTGTTTTTGATAAATTGATGAGCTTTATTTTATTTTTGTCGGGCTATAACATATTTTTAACCTGTCCTCAAAATATAAATAATAACAAGTAAAATGAACTTGTTAACAAGTATAATAATCTTTTTCACAATGGCTGAAAAAGATTGAATTATTTTTGAGGTTCATAATGTATGCTTAAAATTTGGAAGAAGATACATACTTTGGGATTAGAATTGGCTAGATATAAAATAGTTGGCAGATATCTAGACAATTATCACTGTCATATGTTGGTTTATTTTGTAATTGGGTACAATACATGAATATTGGCAAATTGGGTAAATAAGGTCTTCCACAGATACAAATTTAAACATATTTGTACAAATTTAATAGTTTGTTGGCCTCTTTATAGGTACTTTTGCAAGGCCAAATTCTTTATCAAATTATTTATATTAAAATGAATAATTTTTATAAATGACTAAGATATTCGAATATTTGAAGAGCAATTTCGTCTACCCTTTATTTATATGTACTAATATATTTTGGTAGCCTCTCTTTAGATCAATTTCATCTACTCTTTATTTATATATACTCTTTATTTATATATATATATACTTTATATATACTCTATTTATATATACTTTATATATATATATTAAATATACTTTATTTGTATATATATAAACTCTTTTTTTCCCATTATTTGGCTATCACTAGTAACCAATGTTTATTTTTTGAAGTAATATGATCCTTGATATCAACAATTATGACATTCAATCAACAATGTGGTTGATAGAAGCCTTAAGAAAATTACCTGCTCTGATTACTTCTCAGTGAACAGGAGATGCTAACATGACCATATAGAAATAGTGTGTGAGAATTAAATCAAAGATTATGTGTGAATCTGTGATCTATAATTTATTAGCATAAAATCACTAAACAGCAAAATCCCATCTGGCTATAATTGGGAGAGATACTCACTAATGGAAGACAGGAAGTAGTATTAATCTGATTTCTACAGGACCAGGGGGCTTTTTATTGGTTGAGCCTAAGTTGGGCCATAAAACTCCAGTCACTGCCATGAAATTCTGAAAATCATTGAATAGCAACTCTCAGAGTACATGAAGCAGAAGTCCCATTGCCAGGTAATAGAGGTCTTTGGCTTGTGCCTATGAGCTTTCATTGGAGAGGAGAGAATAGTGTCAATATCCATGCAAATGGGAACAGCAGAAGCACAAGTTATAAAACTTAATTAAAAAGAAACTCTGCCAAAAATTTACATGTGACTATGCATATACCATGACCCAGAAACTCAATAAAAATGTGTACATGTGTTTAAAAAACCGTACTGAAATGTTTGTGTTAGCAGTATTCAAAATAGCCACACACTGGAGATCACTCAAATGCCCAGAAAATGTAGAAGAGATAAATTAATTATTACACATTCATGCAGTGTAATACTATTAAGCAATAAGATTGAACTATAACCGTGGGCTGTAGTTAAATGACTCTCCAAAATACAGTGTTGAGTGAAGAAATCTAGACACAGAAGATACATACTGTTTAATTCCACTTATACAAAGTAGAAAGGAAGGAAATTTTTTGTGACTCTTGGAGTGGAAGAGACGAATTTCAAAGACATTAGCAATATTTCTTATCTGATTTGACTATTGGCTACATGGGTATTGACGTATGATACATTCTCCAAATGTATTACATGTTAATAAAAGTTTAAAAATCAATTTTTCATTGTCACAAAGAATGGTTATTTTCAATAATTCATATGAAAAACAAAATCTAAGGAAGTTCCATTGTGACACAGAGCATTGTAAGACAAGGACTATGTAATATACGGAAGAGGAATTAGAAACAAAAAGAAGACTCGGAGGAAATAAAAGGGAGGGAAATCCACTTATGAATGGCAGAAACCATGTTTCTTTGCCACACGTCTGTGGAAAGGGTTACTCCATACCATAGAATGGAATAATTAAAGACTCATTATCTATATGGTGTGTTTTATTTTTAGCTGGTTGCCTCAAAAGTTACGTTACCTATCAAGGAAATGGCTTAGTGTTTGCTTCCCATTATGTAGCTTAGGTATTCTCAATTATCCCTCTGTTCTTTATAATGTGTTGTGTGGATCACTCTTTCATATAGTATCAAAGAATTGCAAAATAATACTTTTGTGCATAGAGTTCTACAATATGATTAAAAGCAACCATTTCAGGAAAACATGCTAATTAACAGATCAAACACTTAACGAAAGGAATTCTCGCCTGGACTTACTCTGTCTCACAAATGTGCCTGGCAACGTAATAGACACTTGATAGGTTCTGATACGACTAGAGCACAGATCACAAGAAAGGTCCAAACATACACCAAACACATAGCTGAAAAGTAAAGTTGAAAAAAAATTCATGGTCTGTGCTTGGTAGAATGGATTATCTCAACCTACTACTACTTGTCGGAAATATCTAACTTAAAGTCAAATAGCTAATTGTAGACATAAAAAAGTTGCGTCTCCATATTTGGTTTTCAGTTGATTCAATGGAGAACAATTTTAGTTTTGAATCCATAAAGTTGAAAACTCTTCCTTTTTGAAAATGCTTAAAAAGGCTTTTCTGCCACAAGCAACTCTTTCTACATGCCATATTTTATACTAGTTAGAGCCATTATTTGAGTTTACTTAAAATATAAGGATATGAATTCAGCTAAATAAATGAGTAGGGGTATGCTAGTTGCAAGTTAACTAGGATGGATCAATGTTCATGATAAGGAAATTTGAAAAGCGTGAACTGCCATATTGATACATACACATCAGCATATACTTTGTACTCAAAGATCCAGAAAAGGTAGAGTGACAAAGATAAATTGCACTATACATTACTTTCTGCTATTGATTATTTTCACTATTTACAACTTGTGGTATTTTGGGTAACAATGAGACATTCTTGTATACCACATGAACAATTTTGAAAACAATGAGTAAATTATTATAGCTTTAACATTTTCTCATTGAACTTGTCAATTTAGAGACACTATCCTGAAACCAGCTCTATGGAAAGATGTTATAATGTAAAGGAAGTTAAATGAGCAAGAAGTAATACAACGTTAGTTCAAATATGTCCCAATTTTTCAAAATAGTGATATATTACACATCAAAACAGTTTGTAAAGCTATATCTGAAAAAATCAGCAATAGTAGTTTTCTGTAGATATTAAACTTTACCATCGTAAATATGGTGTAGAGAATTATACTTCAGAGTAACTTGAATTGGAATCATGGTGCTTCCACTTAAAAACTGGTTGGTTTTGTTAAACATTTCACTTCTTTGTTTTTCTGTTTTTTCATAAGTCTAGTGGATATAATAATGGGCTCTCTTTTTGCAGGGTTTTGTAGAGTAGTCAATAATTTTAAAAAAGTACTTACAATGCCAAAATTATTCAATAAGGTTTAGTTATTATTTTACTAATATTTTATGTTAGCTAGTATTTCAAACTTCGAGATCTTTCATTTTTAATTTAATATGCAATTGATGGTGTTCAACAAAATTTTACCTATGTTTTACAAAAACAAAATATATTTTTTTTTATTATACTTTATGTTTTAGGGTACATGTGCACAATGTGCAGATTTGTTACATATGTATCCATGTGCCATGTTGATTTCCTGCACCAACTAACTCGTCATTTAGCATTAGGTATATCTCTTAATGCTGTCCCTCCCCCCTCCCCCCACCCGACAACAGTCCCCGGAGTGTGATGTTCCCCTTCCTGTGTCCATGAGTTCTCATTGTTCAATTCCCACCTATGAGTGAGAACATGCGGTGTTTGGTTTTTTGTCCTTGTGATAGTTTACTGAGAATGATGTTTTCCAATTTCATCCATGTCCCTACAAAGGACACGAACTCATCCTTTTTTATGGTTGCATAGTATTCCACGGTGTATATGTGCCACATTTTCTTAATCCAGTCTATTGTTGTTGGACATTTGGGTTGGTTCCAACTCTTTGCTATTGTGAATAGTGCCGCAATAAACATGCGTGTGCATGTGTCTTTATAACAGAATGATTTATAGTCCTTTGGGTATATACCCAGTAATGGGATGGCTGGGTCAAATGGTATTTCTAGTTGTAGATCCCTGAGGAATCGCCACACTGACTTCCACAATGGTTGAACTAGTTTACAGTCCCACCAACAGTGTAAAAGTGTTCCTATTTCTCCACATCCTCTCCAGCACATGTTGTTTCCTGATTTTTTAATGATGGCCATTCTAACTGGTGTGAGATGGTATCTCACTGTGGTTTGGATTTGCATTTCTCTGATGGCCAGTGATGATGAGCATTTCTTCATGTGTTTTCTGGCTGCATGTATGTCTTCTTTTGAGAAGTGTCTGTTCATGTCCTTTGCCCACTTTTTGATGGGGTTGTTTGTTTTTTTCTTGTAAATTTGTTTGAGTTCATTGTAGATTCTGGATATTAGCCCTTTGTCAGATGAGTAGGTTGCAAAAATTTTCTCCCATTCTGTAGGTTGCCTGTTCACACTGATGGTAGTTTCTTTTGCTGTGCAGAAGCTCTTTAATTGGATCCCATTTGTCAATTTTGCCTTTTGTTGCCATTGCTTTTGGAGTTTTAGACACGAAGTCTTTGCCCACGCCTATGTCCTGAATGGTATTGCCTAGGTTTTCTTGTAGGATTTTAATGGTTTTAGGTCTAACATTTAAGTCTTTAATCCATCTTGAATTAATTTTTGTATAAGGTGTAAGGAAGGGATCCAGTTTCAGCTTTCTACATATGGCTAGCCAGTTTTCCCAGCACCATTTATTAAATAGGGAATCCTTTCCCCATTTCTTGTTTTTGTCAGTTTTGTCAAAGATCAGATAGTTGTAGATATGCAGCATCATTTCTGAGGGCTCTGTTCTGTTCCATTGATCTATGTCTCTGTTGTGGTACCAGTACCATGCTGTTTTGGTTACTGTAGCCTTGTAGTATAGTTTGAAGTCAGGTAGTGTGATGCCTCCAGCTTTGTTCTTTTGGCTTAGGATTGACTTGGCGATGCAGGCTCTTTTTTGGTTCCATATGAACTTTAAAGTAGTTTTTTCCAATTCTGTGAAGAAAGTCATTGGTAGCTTGCTGGGGATGGCATTGAATCTATAAATTCAGTATGGCCATTTTCACGATATTGATTCTTCCAATCCATGAGCATGGAATGTTCTTCCATTTGTTTTTATCCTCTTTTATTTCATTGAGCAGTGGTTTGTAGTTCTTGAAGAGGTCCTTCACGTCCCTTGTAAGTTGGATTCCTAGGTATTTTATTCTCTTTGAAGCAATTGTGAATGTGAGTTCACTCATGATTTGGCTCTCTGTCTGTCTGTGATTGGTGTACAAGAATGCTTGTTAATTTGTACATTGATTTTGTATCCTGAGACTTTGGTGAAGTTGCTAATCAGCTTAAGGAGATTTTGGGCTGAGACAATGGGGTTTTCTAGATATACAATCATGTCATCTGCAAACAGGGACAATTTGACTTCCTCTTTTCCTAACTGAATACCTTTTATTTCCTTCTCCTGCCTGATTGCCCTGGCCAGAACTTCCAACACTATGTTGAATAGGAGCGGTGAGAGAGGGCATCCCTGTCTTGTGCCAGTTTTCAGAGGGAATGCTTCCAGTTTTTGCCCATTCAGTATGATATTGGCTGTGGGTTTGTCATAGATAGCTCTTATTATTTTGAGATACGTCCCATCAATACCTAATTTATTGAGAGTTTTTAGCATGAAGGGTTGTTGAATTTTGTCAAAGGCCTTTTCTGCATCAATTGAGATAAACATGTGCTTTTTGTCTTTGGTTCTGTTTATATGCTGGATTACATTTATTGATTTGCGTATGTTGAACCAGCCTTGCATCCCAGGGATGAAGCCCACTTGATTATGGTGGATAAGCTTTTTGATGTGCTGCTGGATTCGGTTTGCCAGTATTTTATTGAGGATTTTTGCATCAATGTTCATCAAGGATATTGGTCTGAAATTCTCTTTTGTGGTTATGTCTCTGCCAGGCTTTGGTATCAGGACGATGCTCGCTTCATAAAATGTGTTAGGGAGGATTCCCTCTTTTTCTATCGATTGGAATAGTTTCAGAAGGAATGGTACCAGTTCCTCCTTGTACCTCTGGTAGAATTCAGCTGTGAATCGGCCGGGCGCGGTGGCTCACGCTTGTAATCCCAGCACTTTGGGAGGCCGAGGTGGGCGGATCACAAGGTCAGGAGATCGAGACCATGGTGAAACCCCGTCTCTACTAAAAAATACAAAAAATTAGCCGGGCGTGGTGGCGGGCGCCTGTAGTCCCAGCTACTCGGAGAGGCTGAGGCAGGAGAATGGCGTGAACCCGGGAGGCGGAGCTTGCAGTGAGCCGAGATTGCGCCACTGCACTCCAGCGTGGGTGAAAGAGCAAAGACTCCGTCTCAAAAAAAAAAAAAAAAAAAAAAAAAAAAAAAAAGAATTCAGCTGTGAATCCATCAGGACCTGGACTCTTTTTGGTTGGTAAGCTGTTGATTATTGCCACAATTTCAGAACCTGTTATTGGTCTATTCAGAGATTCAACTTCTTCCTGATTTAGTCTTGGGAGGGTGTATTTGTCGAGGAATTTATCCATTTCTTCTAGATTTTCTGGTTTATTTGCATAGAGGTGTTTGTAGTATTCTCTGCTGGTAGATTGTATTTCTGTGGGATCAGTGGTGATATCCCCTTTTTCATTTTTTATTGCATCTATTTGATTCTTCTCTCTTTTCTTCTTTATTAGACTTGCTAGCGGTCTATCAATTTTGTTGATCTTTTCAAATAACCAGCTCCTGGATTCATTAATTTTTTGAAGGGTTTTTTGTGTCTCTATTTCCTTCAGTTCTGCTCTGATTTTAGTTATTTCTAGCCTTCTGCTAGCTTTTGAATGTGTTTGCTCTTGCTTTTCTAGTTCTTTTAATTGTGATGTTAGGGTGTCAGTTTTGGATCTTTCCTGCTTTCTCTTGAGGGCATTTAGTGCTATAAATTTCCCTCTACACACTGCTTTGAACATGTCCCAGAGATTCTGGTATGTTGTGTCTTTGTTCTCGTTGGTTTCAAAGAACATCTTTATTTCTGCCTTCATTTCATTATGTACCCAGTACTCATTCAGGAGCAGGTTGTTCAGTTTCCATGTACTTGAGCGGTCTTGAGTGAGTTTCTTAATCCTGAGTTCTAGTTTGATTGCACTGTGGTCTGCAAGAGAGTTTGTTATAATTACTGTTCTTTTACATTTGCTGAGGAGAGCTTTACTTCCAACGATGTGGTCAATTTTGGAATAGGTGTGGTGTGGTGCTGAAAAAAATGTATATTCTGTTGATTTGGGGTGGAGAATTCTGTAGATGTCTATTAGGTCCACTTTATATAGAGCTGAGTTCAATTCCTGGATATCCTTTTTAACTTTCTGTCTCATTGATCTGTCTAATGTTGACAGTGGGGTGTTAAAATCTCCCATTATTATTGTGTGGGAGTTTAAGTCCCTTTGTAGGTCACTCAGGACTTGCTTTATGAATCTGGGTGCTCCTGTGTTGGCTGCATATATATTTAGGATAGTTAGCTCTTCTTTTTGAATTGATCCCTTTACCATTATGTAATGGCCTTCTTTGTCTCTTTTGATCTTTGTTGGTTTAAAGTCTATTTTATCAGAGACTAGGATTGCAACCCCTGCCTTTTTTTGTTTTCCATTTACTTGATAGATCTTCCTCCATCCCTTTATTTTGAGTCTATTTGTGTCTCTGCACGTGAGATGGGTTTCCTGAATATAGCACACTGATGGGTCCTGACTCCTTATCCAGTTTGCTGGTCTATGTCTTTTAACTGGAGCATTTAGCCCATTTACATTTAACGTTAATATTGTTATGTGTGAATCTGATCCTGTCATTATGATGTTAGTTGGTTACTTTGCTTGTTAGTTGCTGCAGTTTCTTCCTAGCCTTGATGGTCTTTACAATTTGGCATGTTTTTGCAGGGGCTGGTACCGGTTGTTCCTTTCCATATTTAGTACTTCCTTCAGTAGCTCTTTTAGGGCAGGCCTGGTGGTGACAAAATCACTCAGCGTTTGCTTGTCTGTAAAAGTATTTTATTTCTCCTTCACTTATGAAGCTTAGTTTGGCTGGATAGGAAATTCTGGGCTGAAAATTCTTTTCTTTAAGAATGTTGAATATTGGCCCCCAGTCTGTTCTGGCTTGTAGAGTTTCTGCTGAGAGATCAGCTGTTAGTCTGATGGGCTTCCCTTTGTGGGTAACCCGACCTTTCTCACTGGCTGCCCTTAACATTTTTTCCTTCATTTCAACTTTGGTGAATCTGACAATTATGTGTCTTGGAGTTGCTCTTCTCGAGGAGTATCTTTGTGGCATTCTCTATATTTCCTGAATCTGAATGTTGGCCTGCCTTGCTAGATTGGGGAAGTTCTCCTGGATAATATCTTGCAGAGTGTTTTCCAACTTTGTTCCATTCTCCCCATCATTTTCAGGTACACCAATCAGACGTAGGTTTGGTCTTTTCACATAGTCCCAAATTTCTTGGAGGCTTTGTTCATTTCTTTTTATTCTTTTTCCTCTAAACTTCCCTTCTCTCTTCATTTCATTCATTTCATCTTCCATCAGGGATACCCTTTCTTCCAGTTGATCGCATCTGCTACTGAGACTTCTGCAATCTTCGCGTAGTTCCCGATACTTGGCTTTCAACTCCATTAGCTCCTTTAAGCCCTTCTCTCCATTGGTTATTCTAGTTATCCAGTCTTCTAATTTTTTTTCAAAGTTTTTAACTTCTTTGCTATTGTTTTGAATTTCCTCTCGTAGCTCAGAGTAGTTTGATCGTATGAAGCCTTCTTCTCTCAACTCATCAAAGTCATCCTCCATCCAGCTTTGTTCTGTTGCTGGTGAGGAACTGTGTTCCTTTGGAGGAGGAGAGGTGCTCTGTTTTTTAGAGTTTCCAGTTTTTCTGCTCTGTTTTTTCCCCATCTTTGTGGTTTTATCTACTTTTTGTCTTGATGATGGTGATGTACAGATGGGTTTTTGGTGTGGATGTCCTTTCTGTTTGTTAGTTTTCCTTCTACCAGACGGGACCCTCAGCTGCAGGTCTGTTGGAGTTTGCTAGAGGTCCACTCCAGACCCTGTTTGGCTGGGTGTCAGCAGTGGTGGCTGCAGAACAGCGGATTTTCGTGAGACCACAAATTCAGCTGTCTGATAGTTCCTCTGGAAGTTTTGTCTCAGAGGATTACCTGGCCGAGTGAGGTGTCATTCTGTCCCTACTGGGGGGGTGCCTCCCAGTTAGGCTGCTCAGGGGTGAGGGACCCACTTTAGAAGGCAGTCTGTCCGTTCTCAGATCTCCAGCTGTGTGCTGGGAGAACCACTACTCACTTCAAAGCTGTCAGTCAGACAGGGACATTTAAGTGTGAGGAGGTTCCTGCTGACTTTTTGTTTGTCTGTGCCCTGCCCCCAGAGGTGGAGCCTACAGAGGCAGGCTGGCCTCCTTGAGCTGTGATGGGCTCCACCCAGTTCGAGCTTCCTGGCTGCTTTGTTTACCTAAGCAAGCCTGGGCAATGGCGGGCGGCCCTCCCCCAGCGTCGCTGCCGCCTTGCAGCTTGATCTCAGACTGCTGTGCTAGCAATCAGAGAGACTCCTTGGGCATAGGACCCTCCGAGCCAGGTGCGGGACACAATCTCCTAGTGTGCCATTTTCCAGGCCCGTTGGAAAAGCGCAGTATTAGGATGGGACTGACCCGATATTCCAGGTGCCATCTGTTACCCTTTTCTTTGACTAGGAAAGGGAACTCCTTGACCCCTTGTGCTTCCCCAGTGAGGCAATGCCTCGCCCTGCTTCGGCTCGCGCACAGTGCGCTTCACCGACTGTCCTGCACCCACTGTTTGGCACTCCCTAGTGAGATGAAACCGGTACCTCAAGCAGAAATGCAGAAATCACCCGTCTTCTGTGTCGCTGGGGCTGGGAGCTGGAGACCGGAGCTGTTCTTATTCGGCCATCTTGGCTCCACCCCCCAAAAACAAAATTTTTTCTAAATGCTTCACAATTTTAAAATAAAGCAAAATATTTAAAAAATTGATTAACTGAAGTGAGACAAAAAAGTAAAAAGCTGTCTGAAAATTTTAAAATTACTGTAGTTATATATATTTAATATGAAGTATTTAGTATTCAGCTTATTAACTGATATCCGTCCTTAAGAGTTAATAGTTGATCTGAACTCTCAACAGTAGTAAAACTGCACTGTTGTGGTAAAGCCACATGCAAGTTCCATGAAAATTTTACCAACCAAGTGAATAACTTTACAGAATACATAGACACAGTGATTTATACCAGTAATCTCTTTAAAGTGAGGTTTTGCTATTAAACTATGCCATTTTCTTGGCAAGCTCACATCTTGTTATTGAGTATCACTGGAATGGGGCAGAGCACATGTGGGATGAAGCGGGAGTAAGTGCTTGTGCATTTTTGCTTCCTCACTGGCTCCTCTCCCTCCACCGTGAGATCATACCTGGGTTAGTGTGCTAAAGAATGAGAGATTAGAACACAGGTGAATACTTTCAGCTGAGGGCAAACTATGTCAACCAATGTCTGCCTGACCCACCAGCTGAAAACCGATGCATGTGTAAGATCCACTGCTCCCAGCTCAGATAGGCAGAACCAGTTAACTAATCTATAGACATTTGAAAAATAATAAGTGATTGTTTTAAGCTATTAAATTTGGAGGTGGTATGTTATAAAAAGTTATGGCAGTGATAACTAACAGATGCTCTATCATACTAGGATGTCATGATAAAGATATATGGGACAGTAACTGGCGAGGGATAAAGGGATGAGTGAACCTTATATTTTTAAAGGAAGGGAATATACACACATATACAGAGAGAGATAATAATAGACTTGCTTATTTAATTGTATACTAATTATCTTATCCAAGACAGGCAGGGGAAGTGCTGTACAATGTCTTGAATAGGCAGGAGAGAAGAGGATCAGCCCCAGTGGATAGTGTTGAAACCCACAAGAATGGATGTAAGTTTATCTAGTAAGTGATTACATTGGAAAAATGGTTCCGAGGACAGGTTTTTTTCACACTCTAACCTATCGGGAGCACATGGAATTTCTCTTCTGGCACATAATTTTTAGAGTTGTTAATGGAGATTTAGGACATAACATGCATTAAAATGCCTTGTCTACTGGTGTCCAAAATAAGTTGGGTGCTTTGTGTGTTTCTTGTGTCCCTTCAATGTCTATATAAACTTCTTAAGAGCCTCAGCATTCTGAAATTCAGATAATGACCAGTAAAACACAACCTTTATTTCTTCTAAGCCTGAAAGCTACACATTGTTTTAGTTAATTCTTAATTTCTTCCAAAGTATAAATTTTGTAGAGATGTTGATATCCTTTAATCCAGTATTTAGGAAGTATGCCATTTAATTTTATGTAAGTTGCTTAGTTTATTTTTTCAGACTGTTTTTTCAAGAAATTCCATTTCCTAAAAAATACCCATGGGATCCTTGGATAAGTATGAAAATGCTAAATTATATGCATAAAATACAAAATTAAAAATCAGTGACGTTTTTCAAGTTACATAAACTTGTCTTACATTTGTAGTAGGTGTTTCGTGTTACTATTAGCTGGATGAGTAGTAATACCAGCTAAGTCCTCACGTTCCACATTTCCAAGTGATACAGGGCAAAGTATTTTGCCATCATGGACTTCAGATTTCATAAAGAAAGTGCTTCCATTTCTCTTATTAAATGAATTCTCTGAACTCCTAAAATGTATAAACTTTATGAGTATGTGGAACATGAGCCTCCCTCTCTGCCTTCTGCTTTCAGAATGATGTCAGTGCTTGAAAACGGAAAAGAGTTCAGTGTCTTTAGGGGTTCCTGATCCAACAATTACTTATTCCATTCATCTTCTATAGAAGCATTTCTGATGATGTTTGAATTTGACTTTCAGTCTGAGCCAAATGTATATGGCTTTTTTTTCTGCTTAGTATTCATTGTCACACTTACTCTTGAAATTATAAAAAACTGTTGTGAAGCAAACAGAAGTGAGTAAGTTACCTCAAATCTTTTCATGCGTCAGCATCCATGACTGTGGAAGAGGCAGCAGTTTATTTTCGCATGAAATATGTCAAGTTTCTGTAGTCAAACTATACAAAGCTGGGCTGCACCTAATTATTGGTATAAATTACATAAGGCATCTAAACTGTGATAATTTAGAAGACTCAAAGCATTTCTATTCACTTAAATCCGAAGAGGATCTGACTGGACACATGTATCTCTGACAAAAAGTCCGAGTGCCATGTAGATGTTTATGTTGGCGTTCCTTGATTCTCGGCCAGTAACTTCTCCCCACCACTTCTCTCACTATTTTCTGAAGAATACACTAAGTGCAGGAACAAACATTATTAATAAGATAGGGAATAATAAACATGTATTATAAGATACACATTGATGTTAAAATAAATTAATATTTACACTTCTATGTAGAAAATATTTTTGCAACTATTTTTACCATGTGAAGTATTCAAATAAAGTATTATTTTGTGCAACAGAAACAAGATGGTTAATACTTTTTATATGATAACATTACAACTAGCTCAAATATTAGCCAAGCATTTCTATTTTAATATCAGAAATGAATAAACAGATTATATTTGCCATAATGTAACCTCATTTTCTGTATTATGCAAGATCAATGAAGACAAGGGCCCGTGTGTTTTTTCAGCAATATTTTAGAGCGTTAGCATTCACAGTGTGAAGAAATTGGGCAAAATCATTACACAACCTTATATTTTATTCCTTGTTCTGCCATTTAATTGCTGGAACTAATTATTTAACTATTCAGTTTCCCAAGTTTTCCATTGGTACAAAGGAATTATCTATGTCCTATATTCTATATCTACATCATAGGCTTGTTGTGAGGAATAAAGTAGGATGTTCGTATATCTTGAAAGACAGTGTTAATTATATAGTATGTATTAAATGTTAGGTTTTGATTATTATTATTCACAAAAAATAACTGATGTGACTCTATGTTGAATGCCTACTATGTGTGAGAGATGTGGGTTGCAGTTTATATAAATATTTTAATTAATTATTAAATATTAATATTTGTATTGATATTACACAAGTACTGTAAACTGTAATATATATTTAAATTGTTTTTTAATTATTTTTAAATTTTTTGTGGGTCCATAGTAGGTGTGTATATTTATGGGGTACATGAGATATTTTGATACAAGCATGCAACGTGAAAGAAGTACATCATGGTGAATGGGGTATCCATTCCCTAAGCATTTATCCTTTGAGTTACAAACAATCCAGTTCCACTCTTTAGGTGAATTTGAAATATACAATTAAGTTATTATTGACTATAGTCACCCTATTGTGCTATCAAGTAGTAGGTCTCATTCATTCTATTTTTTGTACCTATTAACAATCTCCACCCTCCGCCCCCTCCCAAAAACCCACTACCCTTCCCAGCCTCTGGTAACCACCCTTCTACTTTCTATGTCCATGAATTCAACTGTTTTGATTTTTAGATCCCACAAATAATTGAGAACATGCGATGTTTGTCCTTCTGTGCCTGGCTTGTTTCCAGTAACCTAATGATCTCCATTTCCATCCATATTGTTGCAAATAACTGACTCTCATTCTTTTTTATGGCTGCATAGTAATCCATTGTGTATATGAACCACATTTTCTTCATCCATTCTTCTGTTGATGGACACTTAGCTTTCTTCCAAATCTTAGCTGTTGTAAACAGTGCTGCAATAAACAAAGGAGTGCAGATATCTCTTTGATTTACTCATTTTTTTCTCTTTGGTATACACTCACCAGTGGGATTGCTGGATCATGTGGTAGCTCAATTTTTAGTTTTTTGAGGAACTGCCAAACTGTTCTCCGTCGTGGGTGGTTGTACAAATTTACATTCCCGCCAACAGTGTACAAATGTTTCCTTTTTTCCACACCCTTCTCAGCATTTGTTACTGCCTGTCTTTTGGATAAAAGCCATTTTAACTGGGGTAAGATAATATCTATTGTAGCTTTGGTTTGCATTTCTCTGGTGATCAGTGATGTTGAACATCTTTTCATAGGCTTGTTTGCTAGTCTTAATGTGTTCTTTTAATAATATATTTAAATTTTTAAAGCCCCGATTTTTCAGTAGAAGAAAATAAGTCCCAGGATTCTGTCTTCCATTTGTGATTTCAATCACATCTTTGTTTTACCTAATAAATCACTGCTGTTGTCTTCTTCCTAGGATGAATGCAAAAGTTTGCTAACACTTTTGACACTTGACTGTGGCAGTTGTCTGCTAGTCACCCTTCAACCTTGCCAGCAAATCCAATCAGCTTAAGAGCGTTTTAATGTACCTATGCAAGTCCTCAGCATTTCAGATTAGGAAAGAAAGCAGGTCTTGTGACCTTCATAAGTGGTATTGAATGGTTCCTCTGGAAATGATAAAATTAGCTGAATTTCAGCTGCAATTTGAGGGAAATGTTTCCCAATTTTAAATTGGACACTCTACCAGCACCCACGATGGGAGGAAGGTTCTATGCTGTGCGTTTCTAATGCAGTAGAAGTGCAGTTGAGTCCACCAAAATCATTTGTCATCAGTAATCAGGACAAGGTTGCCCTAGACATTTCACATCCCAATTGTAATTTAACAAGAAAGCTTCAGTGTACAGTAGGATAGAGTGTATTTGACTCAGCTCTTTTTCCTTAGAAAAAAAGTGCAATATTTTACTTCATTCTGACCTTGAGTCAAAAGCTTTAGAAGTATGTGAAGAATCTGATTCTGAGTGGATTGAGGGTAAGCTGAAATGAAAAAGAAGGAAGAACTGCTTTTAACATAACCAGATGGTAATTTTTACTAGTTGGCAGTGTACTGAAAGCACATTTTCTGAAAGGGAAGTATACATTATAGACTGGCACAATGAAATGTGTAAAACCGTTCCCAAAATAGATTAAAAATATTCTTTAGTTTTAAAGTGAAATTATGATAAACTGGTGTGGTGTATGTTTCTCTTTAAGGTAAAGATAGTAGCAGACTAACTGTACAGTCAGAAGTCCTGTTGAAATTAGAATTGATTTGATGGTATTTAACATTTGACATTATGTTCTAAAAAGCTGAATTGTGCCCCTTACATTGCCAGCTTCAGGATAAATAATAAACTGTGTATAATAATTGAATATTGACTGTTTCCTTGTTCCACTGAGATCCTGGCCAGTCTCACTAACCCACATCCTGGTTTTCCTAACTAAGTTTCTGATGTCAACTGCAGTCATCACAGGGTAGACATTTTGAAGTCTGCATTTAAACAGCTTATTTCATTCCTTTATGCACATTCATAGAGTTGGCATGAAGTTATCTGAAAACTATTAAAACTCACTTGTCAAAAGTCTGGAAAACACAGACATTTAATTACTTATTCATAATTAGTTTCGTTTGTCTTATTTTTGGCATGGACAACCTGGTTAGACACAATCACTCTGCCTGATCCTTTGCTCACTAATTCGGTTTATCTATGTGCTCCTTGAGAAATAGTAGCAGTCTTCAAACCTTTCCAGTAGGGGGATACCTAAATATTCCCATCTGGAAGTGACTGAAACATCTTTACAACACACCACTGCAAGTGGAAGCTGGAACACGCCCACGTTTCCATAAAGGCCACTGTCAAACCTTAATATCACTGAACAGGTCAATGTGTTATTCAGAGATGTACAGTTAGAAGAATAATAGAGTACATTGTTGAGCAGCCACATTTGTATTAATTAAAAACTCACTCTTTTAAAGGAGTTATTAAACTAATCACTAAGTTGATTTGCCTTTTACTTTAGTTTTTGAAATAACCAGTATGGTTAGAGTAAAATGCCCGTGATGGTCGTTTATTTCCCTTGTTTTTTAACTGTAAAAAACACAGAGTGATATTTATTCTTTGTTTGAGTTTTCAGAGGCAAGCTTGGAAAATGACTGTAACACAGATTCGGATCTCTGGATAAACCAGTAATTAGCATCTGATAAAAAGAACTGAGAGCATTTGAATACTCAGTACTATGAGATAAGCGTAAATATTTAAAATAAATTTGTAGCATAAATTTAAATTTTTATACTATAGTCATTAACTGGAATGAACACAAATGGCCGAATAGGATAATAACAATACAAAAACCAGTATTTTTCTGCATGCTGTGTACATGCATACATCTATAAGTACAGCATACTGAATTCTTGACAGAAATTTATGAGGAATGGAGAAGTTAACGCTAATGGTTAATCACACAACTGGTGAGTGATAGAAGACCTGAAAATCCAACCCAGAAAACCTGGCTTAGGGGTCTATTTCTGATCATTACATAATTCTGCCTTTCTTAGATAATTAGAAGAATTTGTTTTCAATTTAATAGTAGCATATTTTGTATAATGTATTGGTTTATTTTACAAGCATGATATACACTTGGAACATAAGGGTAATACTCTTTTATTTAAATGGACATCAATTCTACCAAAGCTTTCTAATCCCTATTAGTATCTGCATGTTTCCTTGGAGATCTTTATTCTAATCATATAAAATATACACACATATGTCATTTTTATTTAGATTTATCTAAATAGAATAATGTTGCATATACTCTTCTAAAAATTGTTATTCTTCATGTAATAATGAATGCCCGTTCTTATGCATCGGATCTTGACAGTAAATTCTGTCAAACTCTCACTGCCCCACCTAACAAACTTTCCTACTCATTTTATTATCACGGCTCTCACCTGCTTCAGACTTTGCCCAATATCCGTAAGTGAAGACAGAGATGGTAACTTTGCAAAATAAAATACACTTAATGTGAAATTTATTATCTTAATTATTTTAAAGTAGACCATGCATCACTTAAAAGACAGTGATACATTGTGTCCATAGGTTACAAACCTGTAAAGCATGTTACTGTACTGAATATTACAGATAATTATAAGACAATCTTAAGTATTTGTGTATCTAAACATAGAAAAGGCAATGCATTGATGCATTGTACTATGACATGATAGCTTCAGTTTCACTAGGCAATAGGAATTTTTCAGCTGCATAACAAACTTATGGCAATAATGACCTGTAAGTGGTCTGTTGTTGACAGAAGCATCATTATGTGGTGTATGGCTATATATAGGTCAGTGATACTAAGTACATTTATATTGTGCAATAATCATAACCGTCCATCTCCAGAGCTCTTTAGTCTTGTGAAACCGAAGCTTTCGACCCATTAATCAATATATATCTCTGGAAACTACCATTGGTTTTGTCTGTGATTTTCACTATTCTAAGAACCTCATACAAATGAAATCATACAGCATTTGTCTTTTGTTATTGGCTTATTTAATTTAGCGTAATGACCTCCATTTCATCCTATTGTAGAATATGTCAGAATTGTATTCATTTTTAAGGCTGAATAATATTCTTTTGTTTGTGTACACTACATTTTGCTTATCCATTAATCCACTGACAAACACTTGGATTGCTTCCATTTTAGCTATTTTGAATAATATTGCTGTGAACATGTGTGTACAAATATCTCTTCAAGACCTTGCTTTAAAATCTCTTGGGTATATACCAGGATTGGGGTTGCTGGATTATATGTACTTATATTTTTAATCTTTAAAAGAACTGACATACTGCTTTCTACAGTGGCTGTATCATTTTACATCCTCACCAACAGTGCACAAGTGTTACAGTTTCCCACATTCTTGCCAACAGTTTTTATTTTCTGTTTTTTAAATAGTAACTGTCATAATGGGTATGAGGTGTTATGTTATTCTAGCTTTGATTTGCTAATTAATTATGTTGATTAATGATTAATTATGTTGAGGCTCCTTTTATGTACTTATTGAACATTTCTATTCTTTGGAGAAAAGTTCTTTGCCCATTTTTGAATCAGGCTATTTGTTTTATTTTGTTGGTGAGATTTTAAAATTCCCCATCTATTCTGGATCTCAGTCCCTTGTCAAATATCATTTGCAAATTTATTTTTCATTCTCTGGGTTGCCGTTTTATTCTGATGATAGTATTTTTTGAATACAGTTTTTTAAAAAGTTTATCAACTACAATTTTTAAATTTTTTTCTTTTGTTGCCTGTGCCTTTGATGTCACATCTCAGAAATTATTGCCAACTCCGATGTTGTGAAGCTTTTGTTCTATTATTTCTTCTCAGAGTTTTATAGTAATTTTTGTATTACATTTAGTTCTTTGATTAATTTTGAGTCAATTTTTCCACATACTGTTATACAAGGGTCCAACTTCATTATTTTATATGTGATTTTTCAGTTGTTCCGCCACCATCCTACCATTTTTTTTTTTTTTTAAGATTGTTTTTTCTCTCATTGAATGATCTTGGACCCATGGTCAAAAATCATGTCACCATATATGTGAAGATTTATTTCTGGGATCCCGATTTTACTTCATTGGCCTGTAAGTCTATCTTTATGCCTGTGGCACCCTGTTTTGATTACTGAAGCTTTGTAATAAATTTTGAAACCAGGAAGTGTGAGTTCTCCAGCTTTGTTCTTTTTTAAGATTGTTTTGGCTATTTGGTGTCCCTTGGTTTTTCCATAAACATTTTAGAATAGATTATTTCTTTCTATAAAAATTGCTGAAGTTTTGAAGGGCATAGTATTTAATGTTAAGATTGCTTTTGGTAGTGTTAACATCTTAAAAATATTAAGTCTTCCAACACATGGACATGGAATATCTTTCTGTTTAAGTCTTCCATAGTTTTCGTTTTACAAGTCTTTCATATCCCTGGCTAAGTTAATAAGTATTTAATTCTTTTTGATGCTATAATCAATGGAATTATTTTGTTAACTTTCTTTTCTGATTGTTCATTGTTAGTAAGTAAAAATGAAACTAATGTTTATGTGTTGCTTTTGTATCCTACTGCTTTCCTAAATTTGTTTCTTAGTTTTAACTATGTGTGTGTGCATGTGAGTGTGTGTGTGATCTTTAGAGTTTTATACCTAAAGTATTATGCTGTGTACAAACACAGATAATTGTACTTCTTCCTTTCCAACTTGGGTGCCTTTTATGTCTTCTCCTTGCCCGATTTCACTGGTTAGGACTTTCAGTATTTTGTTGAATACAAGTGGCAATGTATGCGTCATTATCTTGTTCCTGATCTTAGAGGTAAAACTTTCAGTCTTTTAACAGTGAGTGTGATGTTGGCTATTGAATATTTATGTATGGATTTTATTATGTTAAGGTAGTTTTCTTCAGTTCCTAGTTTGTTGAGTGTTTTTGATATGAAAGATGTTGAATTTTACCAAATGCATAATTGAGACAATTATGCTTATTTTTTCCCTTCTGTTAATATGGGGTATTACACTGATCAATTTTCGTGTGTTGAACCATGCTTAGATTCCAGGAATAAATCCCACTTGGTCATTCTAATATGCTGCTGAATTTGGTTTGCTAGTATTTTGTGGAGGATTTTTGCGTTGATGTTCATAATAGATATTAGTCTGTTGTGTTTTCTTGTTTTTTGTTTTTTGCAACATCTTTGTCTGGTGTTGGTAGTATGGTGATGCTGGCCTCACATGAAGTATTCCTCCTCTTTATGTTTTTGGAAATGTTTATGAAGGACTGGCATTATTATAGTTCTTCTTTAAATGTTTAGTATAATTCAGCAGTGAAGCTGCCAGGTCCAGGAATTTTCTTTGTTGCTAGATTTTTTATTAGAGATCCATAATCCTAACTAAGTATAGATCTATTCAGATTTTCTATTTTTCATGATTTAGTCTTGGTATGTTGCATATTTCTAGGAATTTGTCGATTTCATCTGCTACATGCAATTTTTGACATATAATTTTTCATAGTACTCTTATAATACTTTTTATTTATGCAGAGTAAGTAATAATGTTCTCATTTTCATTTGTGATTTTGGTGATTTGAGCCTTCTTTATTTTAAGTCAATCTAGCTAAAGGTTTTCACATTGATTTTTTTTGAAGAATCAACTTTTGATTTCATTGATTTTTCTCTACATTTTAAATTCTCTACATCTGCTGCCTTTGGGTTTTCTTTGTTCTTCTTTTTCTAGTTGTACAAATGGGTTCTTGATTTAAGATCTGCATTCTCTTTAAATGGAAGCTTTTTAACTATAACTTTTCTCCTTAGCACTTATTTTACTATGTCCCATAATTTTTGTTTTGTTTTTGTTTTTATTCTGTTTAAATGGAAGCTTTTATAACTATAAGTTTTCTCCTTAGCACTTATTTTACTATGTCCCATAATGTTTGTTTTGTTTTTGTTTTTATTCATCTGTATTTTTAAATTTCTTTTTATGATTTCTGTAATGATCCATTAGTTGTTTAGAGAGTGTTTTTAATTCTCAGAAATTGAAGTTTTCTAGTTCTCCGTTACTGATTTCTAACTTCATCCTCTGCTGGTTGGAGAATATATTTTCTATGATGTTTATATATTAAAATCTGATGATATATGTCAGTTCTATTTTAACTGAAATATTATAAAACATTACTATTAATATAAATTTAAAATCTTATATTGGATTTTTTATAAATCAAATGTGTAAGACTGATTTTTCTTGGATTTGTTTTATAAAGATACTTCACGTTAATATATATGTTAATTTTAAAAATGGGTTTTGGCCATTGTGGAAGTCAGTGTGGCGATTCCTCAGGGATCTAGAACTAGAAATACCATTTGACCCAGCCATCCCATTACTGGGTATATACCCAAAGGACTATAAATCATGCTGCTATAAAGACACATGCACACGTATGTTTATTGCGGCACTATTCACAATAGCAAAGAGTTGGAACCAACCCAAATGTCCAACAACGATAGACTGGATTAAGAAAATGTGGCACATATACACCATGGAATACTATGCAGCCATAAAAAATGATGAGTTCGTGTCCTTTGTAGGGACATGGATGAAACTGGAAAACATCATTCTCAGTAAACTATCGCAAGGACAAAAAACCAAACACCGCATGTTCTCACTCATAGGTGGGAATTGAACAATGAGAACTCATGGACACAGGAAGGGGAACATCACGCTCCGGGGACTGTTGTGGGGTGGGGGGAGGGGGGAGGGACAGCATTAGGAGATACACCTAATGCTAAATGACGAATTAATGGGTGCAGGAAATCAACATGGCACATGGATACATATGTAACAAACCTGCACATTGTGCACATGTACCCTAAAACCCTAAAGTATAATAAAAAAAAAAAAAAATGGGTTTTGGCTACTCTATTTTTCCATGAAGTATTGCATTATTAAATATTCGTTTTGTTGTTGTTGTTGTTGTTTTGTTTGTTTGTTTGTTTTTGAGATGGAGTCTTGCTCTGTTGACCAGGCTGGAGTGCAATGGTGCGATCTGGCTCACTGCAACCTTCGCCTCCCAGGTTCAAGCAATTCTCCTGCCTCAGCCTCCCGAGTAGCTGGGACTACAGGAGCACGCCACCATGCCTGGCTAATTTTTGTACATTTACTAGAGATGAGGTTTCACCACGTTGGCCAGGCTGGTCTCGAACTCTTGACCTCATGATCCACCTGCTTCAGCCTCCCAAAGTGCTGGGATTACAGGCAAAAGCCACTGCACGTTGCCAAATATTCTTAAAGGGGCTCTATGTTTTAGGAGCATTTAAAATTGGTTAACCCAACAAAGTGTTCTTGCTTCTCAAACACAGCTCAAAAATGACTGTTTTCCAGTAATACCTGGTGGATATTAAGCTACTTTATAATTTACAACAAGAAAAAATAGAAGTTAATAACTTCTTAGGAGTTGCAGGTTTTAAAAGAACACATTGAAGAAGTATGGAGATTACCAAAAAAAGATTTGTCTCTCAGGTTTGTCTGTTCTCACTTCAGCTTTGCTAGAACCGTGTTAATATAAGAATGATCTCAATACAAAATAAAATTTGAAGCTAGCCTACAAAATTCACAGAGATATCAGAGGGGCTGTGGACAGAGAAACAGACAAACTGATGAGAAATTGTAGAAGTATGTGCTATGGATGCGTAACACACATTCTGTGATTGGTGGCGGGTTTGCATGTCAGCAATTGCAGGCCTATTTTTGGCGATGTTTCTGCCACACTGTTACTGATCACAGCTAGGAATTTCCTTTTAATTGGCATGTGTGTTTTTTTCCTTCAAATTAATAATTGATTTCTCAAGGTATAAAAAATCCCTCAATTGTATTCATTACAGAATTTCTAAACTGTAACTTTTCTTAAAAACATTGTTAAAATCCTTTTAAAAATTAAATAAGCTTATCAATTATGTTTCTAGAAACACACTTAACATTCTCAAGGCATAAAGTATATCTCAACTGTATTTATTACAGAATTACTAAACTTTAACTTTTCTAGAAACTATAATTAAAATCCTTTTAAAAAACAAGCTTATAAGGTATGTTTTTAATACTTTGGTTTATCTCTCGATCACATGACTTCCTGAAAACTCCACTTAAGGGCTAACAGAATTACAGAGATTAGACTTCATAGGGGATATAATTTGTTTTGGGTCACTTGTCTTTGGGTTTTGTCCACACATTTGTTGGGGACTGGCTCTGGAACAATAAAGGGGAAACTTAGGGATGACTAGGCTTTTGTGAAACGCATTTATAGAGTTGGCCTCTAAAAGTGGCTTATTTTTTGCTCCAGCATAGATTGAGGTGGAGTGCATTAATGCTCAATTTAATTTTGCCAAGGGTTCAATAACAAAATGGTGTTTTTTTTTCTAATAAATTACTGAAAGATAGACTAACCTTTTGTAATCCATTGCTAAAATGGAAATAAGTAATTTAATTGTGAGCTTAAAAAATAACACTCAGCTAGAATTACCACCATTGGAAGGTTAGGTAAGAGTTGTATTTATGCTTTAAACTAAAAATAGCCAGGTGCGGTGGCTCACGCTTGTAATCCCAGCACTTTGGGAGGCCAAGGCAGGTGGATCACCTGAGGTTTGGAGTTTGAGATCACCCTGACCAACGTGGAGAAACCCCGTCTCTACTAAAAATACAAAATTAGCTGGGTGTGGTGGCCTGTAATCTCAGTTGCTCGGGAGGCTGAGGCAGGAGAATCACTTGAACCCAGTAGTCGGAGGTTGTGGTGAGCCGGAGATCATGCCATTGCACTCTAGCCTGGGCAACAAGAGCAAAATTCCATCTCAAAACAAACAAAAAAAAACTAAAAATAAAATATGCATTAATCTTTTTGTTCTTTATCTAGTCCTTATCTTTTTCATGAAATATTTAATTTTTTTGTGTTAACTTTA
Organism: Symphalangus syndactylus; assembly: GCF_028878055.3. NCBI lineage: Eukaryota > Metazoa > Chordata > Mammalia > Primates > Hylobatidae > Symphalangus > Symphalangus syndactylus. Next base: position 2,331,878 of record NC_072445.2, on the reverse strand, counting down.
TTCACCTAAGGAATACCCAGGGAGCTGGTAAGACATTATTTATGAGTGTGTCTGTGAGGATCTTTCCATAAGAGATTAGTACTTGAATCAGTAAACTGAGTGAAGAAGATCTGCCCTAATAAATGTGAACAGGCATCTTCTAATCCACTGAGGTCCTAAATAGAACAAAAAGGTAGACTACGTGTGAATTTGCTCTAACTGGGACATTCATCCATGATGACTTTAAACATTGGCACTCCTGGTTCTTTGACCTTTAAACTGAGCGTGAGTTATATATAGTACCTGCTTTCCTGTTTCCTACCTTTCAGACATCACATGGTGGGACTGGTGGGTCTCCCTAGCCTTGTGAGCCAAGTCCCATAATAAATCTCTTCATCTGTGTGTGTATGTATGTATGTATGTATGTATGTATGTATGTATCTATTTATTATTGGTCAATTTCTCTAAAGAACCCTGACTAGTACAATAATTATAATAAGGAAAAGATACAAGATGACAGTTGATATGGTTTGGCTGTGTCCCCACCCAAATCTCATTTTGAATTGTAACTCCTACAATTCACATGTGTCATGGGAGGAATCCAGTGAGAGGTAATTGAATTATGGGGTCAGGTCTTTCCCACACTGTTCTTGTGATTGTAAATAAGTCTCACAAGATCTGATGGTTATAAAACACAAGTTCCCTGCACAAGCTCTCTCTTTGCCTGTTGCCATCCATGTAAGAAGTGATCTTCTCCTCCTTACCTTCCACCATGATTGTGAGGCCTCCCCAGGCATGTGGAACAGTAAATCTATTAAAATTTTTTTCTTCCCAGTCTCAAGTATGTCTTCATGCACAGCATGAAAGCAAACTAATATAGTAAGTTGGTACCAGTAGAGTGGAGTGTTGCTGAAAATATACCCCAAAATGTGGAATCAACTTTGGAATTGGGTAACAAGCAGAGGTTGGAAAGGCTCAAAATCAGGACAATGTGGGAAAGTTTGGAACTCCCTAGAGACTTGTTGAATGGCTTTGACTAAAATGCTGATAATGATACAGACAATAATATCCAGGTGGGGGAGGTCTGAGATGGAGATGAGGAACTAGACTCGTTTGGAAAAAGGTTACTCTTGTTATGCTTTAGCAAAGAGACTGGTGACATTTTGCCCCATCCTAGAGATTTGTGGAACTTTGAACTTCAGAGAAATGATTTGGAGTATCTAGTGGAAGAAATTTCTAAGCAGCAAAGCATTCAAGAAGTGACAGGTGCTGTTAAAGGAAGTCAGTTTTAAAAGAGACACAGAACATAAAAGTTTGGAAAATTTGCAGCCTGTCAATGAGATAGAAAAGAAAATCCCATTTTCTGAGGAGAAATTCCAGCCAGCTGCAAAATTTGCATAAGAAACCGGGAGCTGAATGTTAATCACCAAGACAATGGGGAAAATGTCTCTCGGGCATATGAAAGGTCTTTGTGGTAGCCCTTCCCATCACAGGCCCAGAGGTTTAGGAGAAATAAATGGTTTCATGGGTGGAGATCAGGGTCCCCCTCTTGTGTGCAGTCTAGGGACTTGGTGCCCCATATCTCAGTCACACCAGCCATGACTAACAGAGGCCAAGCTCAGCCCATTGCTTCTGAGGGTGGAGCCCCCAAGCCTTGGCATCTCCCACATGGTGTTGAGCCTGTAGGTGCACAAAAGTCAAGAGTTGAGGTGGGGGAACCTCCATCTAGATTTCAGAGGACGTATGGAAACATCTGTATGCCCAGGCAGAAGTTTGCTGCATGGGTGGTGCCCTCAGGGAGAACCTCTGCTAGGAAAGTGCAGAAGGGAAATGTGGAGTTGGAGCCCCTGCAGAGAGTCCTGGGACACCACCTAGTGGAGCTGTGAGAAGAGGGCCACCGTCCTCCAGAACTCAGAATCATAGATCCACTGAAAGCTTGCACCATGCACCTGGAAAAGCCACAGGCACTCAATGGCAGCCTGTGAATGCAGCCAGGTGATGGGCTAAACCCTGAAAAGCCACAGGGGCAGAGCTGCCCAAGACCATGCTAATCCACCTCTTCCATCAGCATGACATGGATGTGAGACATGACGTCAAAGGAGATCTTTTTGGCACTTTAAGTTTTAACTGCCCTGCTGGATTTTGGACCTGCATGGGGCCTTTAGCCCCTTTGTTATGGCCAATGTTGTATTTACACAATACCTGTACCCCATTGTATCTAGGAAGTAACTAGCTTGATTTTGATTTTACAACCTCATAGGCAAAAGTGACCTGCCTTGTCTCACAGGAAACTTTGGACTGTGGACTTTTGGGTTAATGCTGAAATGACTTAAGACTTTGGGGGCTGTTGGGAAGGCATGATGGGTTTTGAAATGTGAGGACATGAGATTTGGGAGGGTCCAGGGGTGGAATGGTATGGTTTGGCTGTGTCCCCACCCAAATCTCATCTGAAGTTGGAACTTTCATAATTCCTGTGTGTCGTGGGAGGGACCCAGAGGGAAGTAATTGAATCATGGGGGTGGATCTTTCTTGTGCTTTTCTCATAATAGTGAATAAGTCTTATGAGATCTGATGGTTTTAAAAAGAAGTGTTCCCCTGCACAAGCCCTGTCTCTCTTTTTGCCTGCTGCCATGCATGTAAGATATGACTTACTCCTGCTTTCCTTCTGCCATGAATGTGAGGCCTCCCCAGCCATGTGGACTTGTAAGTCCATTAAACCTCTTTTTCTTCCCAGTCTCAGGTATGTCTTTATTAGAAGCAGGAAAATGGACTAATAAAGCAGTAAATTAATTTCTAGGACTAGTCCCTTAACTATCTAAGCCACTTTCAGTTTTTTTAATTCTGCAATTTTAGGTAGAAACTGTACAGATACCTACTGGCATGAAGAGGAAGACTGTTTACTGAATAGAATTGAATGGATTTTTTTATGAGTATTGGTATTATTTCAGTTTTCAATTAAAAAAATAAACTGTTACATGCAAAATCTTCATGCTGTGGGCCATATTGAAAGATAGTAAATAATTGAAATAAAATGCCGAGGTATTGGTGGCGACCCGTCTGCAGCCACTAGGGTCTTGATGTTACCTGAGCCCCCTTAGATATTTTAAATATGTGCCAGAAGACATGCTTCTCAGGACATGATTTGTCTATTCCTAAAAATAAGTTACAGGAAAAATAGACAAATGAAGACTAAATGTTTCAAGAGGGAACCCATATAATGGGTTAAATGAGGCATAGGATAGCAGTGTGTGAGGCATTTTGTATTAGAGCTCATTTAAAATACCATCGGTTACATGAGGTTTCAGAAAAAAAGAAAACAGCCTGTGTTCTACATAAACAACTGTATGCAATGAATTGTAAAATGGGTATGAGGAATTAAGGAAAGAATGCCTTTTCTTCTGGTGTTCATCTTCCTCCTGGTTCCTAGCCAACTACAACAATTTGTTTTATAATCTTGCTTATGGCACCTTCCATGGCAACACGTGCTTACTCATTTTGACAAATGTCACTTTATTAACAATCGTGATGTATGCAAAGAGGACTAACAATCCCTCTAGTTATGCAAAGGACAGGCACAGCACACGCTGGGGATCAGAGCCTACCAACTTTGTGACAGCTCACAGTATATTTTCACTATTGAAGCCAATGGAGTATATATTGAATATACACGTTGTTCAAGGATTGGTCCTGCTTTATGCTTGAGGCTTATTTTATTTTCAATGTGTCCTGATTTATTAAACTAGTTTTATCATGGGCACACCTAAAGAGCATCTGTCTCCTATACAAGAAATGGCCATGTTATAGTGACAAACTTGGCAATGTAGAAATAAACTTAGAAATGTAGGCAAATATGAGATGATACCTGAATATCATCTCAGCCACACCACAGTTATTGAGATATTGTTTTCTAAGGCTAAGGTCCAAACACTTTACCATATTTTTATATCTTGCTTGTAGTACATAATTTATATACATACCAATCACACACACACAAACACACACACACACACACACACACTCAATGTCATAGCAATCTAATTAGAAATAAAAGTTTCTAAATTTCAAATAATGTGGAGCAAAACTATAAAATATTGTCTTAACTTTTACAAATTTTTTAAAAAGATGATTCACGGAATTATGGAGGATATTGATCGAATTGAATAAAACATAAAGCCCTGAATGCTTCTCCACTCTTCCATTTTTATAGAAACTAAGAAGCAATTTAAGGATTTCTTTTTTAATGTGAAGAAAAATGTTTTGTTAGATTTTCTGCTAAATGCCATTTAAATAATCAATTTGCCAACATTTAGGGAAATTGAGTATGCCACTTCTCTAAAAAGCTTGTCATTTCTCTTTAGGGTAACGTGTAACAGAGATGCATAGGAAAATTCAGGGATGTGCTTTGAAATACTATTAGTAGATAGCAAATGGGGGATAGATGGATAAAAATTTAATCTATATATTACTGGGCAATAGTTAAAAGGAATAAAGTATCTCTCTATATACATGGGTCTCAAAATTGGCCTCAAAAATGATACTGAGTTAAAAAACACTAAGTGAAACATGGTGAATATCACATTTCCCTGTGTAAATATAAAAATAGAAAAAATATAACAATCATTGTTGATATATATTTAGGAAAGAAAGGATTAATAGTTTAATATTGAGAGTAGATTAGACACACACATGTATTAAGTATATAAGAATTAGCCTTTGGATTTGTTAATCTTTTTGTTTTAATCTGCTCTATCTCTATTTAGTATTTCATTCATTATTGTTGTTGATTTTTATAATTGCATTTCTTCTGCTTGGGTTTCTTATGTTTTCCCTAATATCTTAAGTTAACTGTTGAATTTATCTGTTTTCAGACTTTATTGCTTTCTTGTATGTTTTAAATATGCTTTCCTGTTTCCAAATCTACAAATTTTTCAAAAAAAATTGTTTTTTTCTGACTTTGAACTTTGTTGTGCTTAGAGAAGTGTATCTGTCTGATAATTCCTTGGAATTGGCTGATATGTGCATTATGTCTTCCCCACGTGGTTCGGCTTTCTCTGAAGCTCCGTGCGTACCTGAGAACACTGTGTATTCCTTGGTATGATGGGTTTGTTGACTTCTTTATATGTTTTGAGGCAAGTTATTAGAGGCATCAAAGTTGAAATGAGTGTATAATTATCATTGTTTTATGATGTTTTCCATTCTATGTGATGCTTTGTGCCTTCAAGACTTCACTCTATAATATTAATATAGATACACCAGCTTTCCTTTGACTAATATTTAAGCTGCCTAATTCCTTATCCTTTGTGTGTCAGTTTTCCCATGTTTTTATTTTCATGTGTGATTCTTCGATAGTATAATCCTGGATCTTATCTTTTATTGAATTTAACCTTTAACTAGAAAGTTAATTTATTTACATTTATTAGGATTGCTGTTATATTTGGATTCATTACCATCCTATTTCTTGTTTTGTATGTTCCTCTTTTGCTTCATCGCTTTTACTTTTTATCACTTTTTCTGCATCCTTTACATGAAGTTTTTATTTAAATTCTATTTCCCTCTTTATTCTTTTAATAGTTACCATGAAATTTTAACAGATTTTTTTACTTAAGGTCTACATTAATCATTTTCTCTATTCCTTCTTTATATAACATAGGGACCTTCGAATTATAGAAATCAAATCATCTGCTATTTAGTCTTACTTATTGTCCCATATTTTAATTATATCCTTTCTTTATTCCCAAATTTAATATTTTTGTTATTTCACACAGACTCTGGTTTATCTACATGCTTTCCACGTTTTTCACTCAACGTTTCTTCTTGTATCTCCAGCTTTCCTTTTGTGGTTATTTTCCATCTTGCTGACATCGTCAAAAGTTTGTTGAAGTGTGAATCTATTCACTTTTAGGTTTCCTAAAGGGAGTTTTAGTTTTTCTTTTAGGTTTACTTACATCTTACTTTTGAATTATTTCAAACATGACAAAATATGTGAGAGGAGTACAAATATTAATAATTCCTATATACCTTGCGCCCACATCCTTTACTTGTTTATGTTTTACTGAATGCACTTTATCATTCTCTCTCTTTCTTCATCCTCAGTGTTCATTTTATTACCATGTTGACAGGAAGAGTTGTTCTTGATATTAAGTAAGGATTTTAAATCAGCTTATTATCACTGCAAATTTCCAAAAGACAGAAAGAAGGGTAACAGTGTGAATCTCTCTATGGCTTCTAGTAGAAATGGAAATATTGCTTAGATTGGAGGAAGGTCATAGAGCACTCAGAAGAAATATAATCGTATTGCCATCATAGAAGCAATACATTTGTCTTTTGTCTCCTTATTTGTTTATATTTTTTCAACTATTTAAATCAAACAATTTGAGGTGAAAGTTCACCACCACTCTCACCTACCAATAACAAGATAGAACAATGGAAATATTATTTCCCAAACGTGTTTTCATTTTGATGATAGTCAGCTACTAATCTAGATGCTTGATATAAGAGACATTATCTAAGCTCTACCATACCTGTATCAGTAGAATTACTTCCCTATTATACGTGAAGATATACAGGCATACCTTGGAGATATTGCAGATTCAGTTCCAGACCACTGCAGTAAAGCAAACATTGCAATAAAGTGAGTCATACAAATTTGTTGGTTTTCCAATGCATAAAAAAGTCATGTTTACTTACAATATAAGCAGCTGAGTGTGCAATAGAAGTATGTCTAAAAAACAATGCACATACTTTAATTTTAAAATAGTTTATTGCTAAAATGCTAATGATTATCTGTTCTTTCATCAAGTTGTGATTTTTCACAGGTAAAGGGTTTGGTCCCAGTGTTGGTGGCAGCTGACCAATCAAGGTGGTGGTTTCCTAAGGTTAGTGTGGCTGTGGCAATTTCTTCTAACAAGGCAGCAATGAAGTTTGCCACATTGGTTGACTTTTCCTTTCGTGAAAGATTTTTTTTTTTGTAGCATGTGATGCTGTTTGATAGCTTTTTCCCCACAGTAGGACTTCTTTCAAACACAAATTCTACCACTGCTTCATCAACTAAGTTTCTGTAATATTCTAAATTCTTTGTTGTTATTTCAAGAATGTTCACAGCATCATTACCAGGAGTAGATTCTATCTCAAGGAGCGTCTTTCTTTGCTCATCTGTAAGAAACAAATCCTAATGCATTAAAATTGTATCTTGAAACTGCAGCAACTCAGTCACATTTTCAGGCTCCACTTCTAATTCTAGTTGCCTTGCTGTTTCCACCACATCCGCATTTACTTCCACTGAAGAGCTAAACCCCTCAAAGTCATCTGTGAGCATTGGACTCAACTTATTCTAAACTCCTGTTATTGTTGATATTTTGGACTCCTCCCAGTAATCACAAATGTCCTTAGTGTTATCTAGAGTGGTGAATCCTTTCCAGAAGATTTTCAATTTATTTTACCCAGATTCATCAGAGGAGTCATTATGGCAGCAATAACCTTACCATGTTTAGTTCTTATGTAATAAAACTTGAAAGTTGAAATTACTCCTTGATTCAGAGGCTACAGAATGGATGTTGTGCCAACCAGCTTAAAAACACGAATATCCTTGTTCATCTCCATCAGAACTCTTGGGTGTTCAGGTACATTGTCAATGAACAGCAATATTTTGAAAGCACTCTTTTTTTTCTGAGCAGTAGGCCTCAAGAGCAGGATAAAAATATCCAGTAGACCATAGTGTTAAAAGATATGCTGTCATTCAGACTTTGCTCCATTTATAGAGTACAGGCACAGTAGATTTAGCATAATTTTTACTATTTTCAGAATCGTAAATCAGTATTGGCCTCAACTTCAATTTACCAGCTGCAATAGCCCCTACCAAGAGTGTCACCCTGTGCATTGAAGCTTTAAAGCCAGGCATTGACTTATTTTCTAGCCATGAACGTCCTAGACCCCATCTTCTTTCAATATAAGTCTGTTTCATCTACACTGAAAATCTCTTGTTTAGTGTAACAACCTTCATCTATTATCTTAGCTACATTTTCCAGGTTATATGCTAAAGCTTCTACATCAGCACATGCTAGTACTTCACCTTGCACTTTTTCTTTTATTTTGGGATGGCTTCTTTCCTTAAAAATTATCAGCCAACTTCTTCTAGCTTCTCACTTTTCTTCTTCATTTCTCTCAGCCTGAAGAGAATTGAAGATAATTTGGGCCTTGTTGTAGTTGGTTTGCTTTTCTATCCAGACTAATAAAACGTTCTTCATATCATCAACAAGTCTGTTTTACATTCTTTATCGTTCATTTGTTCACTGTAGTAGCACTTTCAATTACCTTCCAGAACTTTCCCTTTGTGTTCCTAAGTTGGCTGTTTGTTATGAGACCTAGCTTTTAGCCTCTCTCAGCTTTCAACATGCCTTCTTCATTAAGTTTAATCATTTCCAGCTTTTGACTTAAAGTGAGAGATGTATGATGCTTTTCTTCTCACTTGAACACTTACAGGCCATTGTAGAGTTATTACTTGGTCTAATTTTAATATTGTTGTGTCTCAGGGAATAGTGAGGCTTGAGGAGAAGAAGAGAGATGGAAGAACAGCTAGTTGCTGAAGAAGTGAGAACACACATATTAATTAAGTTCACTATCTTATATGTGCAGAGTGTATGGTGTCCCACAATTACAATAGTGACATAAAAGATCATTGATCACAGATAACCATTAGTAATATAATGACAATGAAAAAATCTGAAATATTGTGAGAATTACTGGAATATGACACAGAAACTAAAAGTGAGCAAATGCTGTTGGAAAAAATGGTGTGGATAGAATTGCTCAAGGCAGGCTGGCCACTAACCTTCAATTTGTAAAAAACACAACATCTACAAGAAAAGTGCAACAAAACAAAGTACGCTTGCCATTGCTCCAGGTTACAGAGAAAAAAAGTGGAAGAGATCAGATTCAAATCAAATCTCTCTGATGCCAAAATCCATGATCTTAATCATTAAATACATTGCTTCCAATTTTATGTCTAGATAATATATATTTCATAGGTTTTATATAAAAATCTATTGTTTAACATCATCTCATTACTAATATATATATTATGTTCAGAAAGTTTAATTAAACAATGGTTGCTTAAATGAACTACTGCTTTGTTAAGCAAGAAACAAATCTTTATCTGTAATATATCTTTAGAAGTAGCATTTATAACATTAAAATAATCCATGACGATTTTTCCAAAATAATGAGAAAATGACCCCTTAAATCAATTATACTTTAAAAAGAAAGATGCCTGTTTTGTCTACCTTCATGAAGGAGGTGAAATTTGGCAAGGCAAAAACTTGAGGTTGTTAAAAGAAGCAAGTTAACTCATGTTTATGTTTTATAACTTATTTTTTAAGACAACCTTGAGTTGAGTTTTCTTTGTATTTATTTTGTACTATTTTAAGATGTATAGGTCATTTGCAAGTAGTTCGTTTCTGAATTTTCGGTGCAATCCAAATACTTAGTTTAGTATTACCTGTGGTTTACCTGCTAATTTAAAAAGGTGACTATAACATGCAAATTAAGTTTATAACCACGCATTTTCAACTGCAAACTATATGGAAAGAGTATTCGATATGAAAAAGACAAAAAATGAAAATTATATTGTTTCTATTTTCTTTGCAGTTTAAAAATGATTTGGAAAATGAATTAGTAATAATGTTTAAAATGCATTTAATTGTGTTTTTTAATGTTGCATGGCATAAAATTTTGATAACTCGGTTTGAAATGTATGTCTGAACTAGATTTCAGAGAAATTGTTTTCCTCTTTGTATTGGTGAAATACTAACTGCTATGTCTTGATATGACCACTTGATGGAACTCTTTCATTTTGCTTTCAGCAATCTCTAAGCAGTGACAAACTTACATTTGTGGGCAGGTATAAAAGTATATATATGTATGTGTGTGTGTATATATATGTATATATATGTGTGTGTGTATATATATGTATATATGTGTGTATATATGTGTATATATATATATATGTATGCTTAAAGGAATTCGTTATTTGGCATATTTAGTATTCTCTACCGTTTTTTATGTATGTCAATTTTATTTATTTCTATGCAGAACCATAGTGTTAGTAAGTCGATCTCTAGAAAAAAAAATAAAATACTACTTCTTAAATAAACTCTTGTTCTCATTTCCCTCCAAGACTTTTTGGCAGAAAATTAATTTTAAATAATTCTAAATATTTAAATATAATAATATCCGAGATATTATTTTCTTTATAATCAAACTGAAACTCTATTTCTGGGATGCCTTCAAAATTAATAGTCAGAAGCATTCACAAGGTCTTGGGAATTAGAGGGTGTTAGGTAGCTGTGGGAACTTCCTAACAATTATCCTTATTAAGAAAGATAGCTTGAGAAGGGGAGAGATTGATTTTGAAGTAAAGCTTTCAATAAAGTCATGTAGAACAATTGGGAAAAACTAGAAGTGAAGGACGGGGTGAAAATCACCTTCTCTTCATTGAAAACATTGACGCTATGGATCATCCAAGAGCTGTGGATTAGGTATCAATCATCTATTTATGACCTTTAGTTTAAACTTTCTGAAGTTTTGCATAAAATAGGAATAATCGTAAATCTCTCATGAGGCTCAGATACAATAAAACTCACTATAGTAATACATTTGTAAACTCTAAAAACATCGTGGAACTAGTAGTTGTTGGAATGATCACATTGCTGTAAAGAAAGCCCACATTAAGCATGTCAGCATATCTCGGAGAAAAAGGCCGTCTTCCGTAACTCTACCTTACAAAATATTTTCCATGCTCTGTAGTGTCTGGCTCCTAGTCACAAGAATCTCAAGGAAGTAAGGCCTCTTTTTTGTTTGCCATTTATTCTAAGTGATCTCTGCCACTTCAGTGGCATCTAGTCCTATGCTAATGGTGGCCAAATCATTTTTCCAGTCCAGAATCTCTACATGAACTCCACCATCCTATTAGACACTTTCTCCCCAATATTCTGGAAACTTAAATTTCTCTTTGTCTTAAACCAAACTCACTGTGTTTATTCTGCAAAACTGTTGCATACACTTGGCTGACAGAGTTTCTGGTTTTTTAATTGATGACCGTGATTAATTTCTCTTTTGGCTCCCCAGTACCCAGCCTACAGTAGTCAGTGACAGATTAATCATTGAATGAATGAAGTATTTTGAAGCTCAAGACATAGATTTGACCGAATGGTGATAATTTCAAACATTAATTTGTTTTATTGTGACTCTGTTAGAGATTGGCTTATACAATATTACTTTCCTACTGATTCTTGTTTTTATCTATTTTTGGTCTACACAAGGCATTGAAAATATAAGGCACTGAATGTGCCCTCATTTTCAGAGTTTAAAAGAAATTTCATTGCTGCACTAATGATAAAAATTTAATCAACTCTTTTTTAGGAATAAGTTATAAAATACTATTAATGCTTTTTCTCTATATACACTTTTCCTTCTTGAATTACTGGAGTGAGGAAACTCACTTAAGAGGAATGTCTTTCAATAAGAGCAGCTGTAAGGAAAAAGCATATTTTCACTGCCAAGAAAAACTATCAGATAAAATACATTCACTGTACAAAAAAATTATGAACGATATCTGTAAACATGCAATATGGTATGTACTATTGAATGTGTTGGGGATAAAGTAATAAACAAAAGTACATGTTCTTACATTCTTTGAGCTTGTGTGGGAAACCCAATATAAACAAATGTGCTATTTATATTTTGGTTTAACTTATTTTATTTCAGGTTGCAACGGAACTATACAAAATGTGAAGTGGGGAAGGTGATGAAGTAACCGAGGCTGCTATTTTCTAATGGGTTGTCAGAGAAGATCTGTCTAAGGGGGGACTTTATATAGATATCTGAGTGAAATGATGGGCCAAGTCATTTGGGGAAGACATTTTGGATTGCCTCGAGAGGTCTCAAGAACCTTCCAGGGCTCTCCAGAACCCCTCTTCAGGGATCTCTGACAAGATACTGATTACAGAGATGTCTGAGGACTGAGCTGGGACAATCCAACATTTGTAGTACTGATGCAAAGAAAGCCCACCAAAAGAGATTTAGATCATTTCTACAGTCCTATAAAAATATTTTTATGACTCCCAATTTTCATTTAGTTAGCGTATTTTTTCTTCTTCATGTCACCTTTACCCTTTTGTTGACTGTAAAGAAATCCATACACTTACGCAATGTATTCTGTAACAGCATAAGCTGTTTTCAATGATGGGAGCATCAATTTATAGGTAAGTATAACTCAATTAAAGCACAGAAGTTCAGGTACTAAAATCAATACAAAGAGCATATTCTGCTACCTCCCAGTCGCCCGCCCCCGGTTTACATATGCTTAACATTTCTGGTGGACAGAATCTTGCTGCTTGTTTGGGATTCTTGACATCACAATATTCATCGTAGGGTAGGCATGCAATGCTTTTAATTTAAATCAATAAGTTAATTTCAAGGGGCAGGGAAGTGAGCAAAAGGGGGCTTATGACCCTTTTTCCTAAAGAGCAACCAATGGTCAGCCACCATTGATTGCTGCGCAAGGCCACTCCTGAGATCCCAGTTCTAATATCATAAATAATCAAGTACATGAAAATAATAGAAAATGAAACCCATCCTTTTCTGACAACAGTGTCTTGCTTCTGGAGATAAAACTAATGATTTTCCCAGAAAATTTTTAAGCAACATTTGGAGGAAAAGCTAAAGAGAGATTTGAATATTATTCCTTTAGGACAGGATTGCCTGGTAACTTACAGGGCACCTATTTAAATGTGAACTTCAGATAAGCCTCTAAGTATTTAAGATGTTCTTATACTAAAAAGTTATTTGTTTTTTACATGAAATTGAAATATAACTAGAAATCCTCTATTTTTATTTGCTAAATCTGACAATCCTATGTTAGGAATGCTTTAGACAGATGAGGGTAAGATACTTTTTCTGGAAACATCAAGCAACCTATTTTTGTTAGTCCATCAATCAAAGCCAAGGAGCCAATAGGATAGATTAGTATGGCTAAATGTCTTAGGCTATTGGCAAAAAAGTGTGGGTGTAGTATTTTTCAAGACAAAATAAAAGAAAGGAAGTTAGCTTTTAGATGTATGAAATGTTCTTTCTTAGTTATGATTTTATTAAGAATATACTGAGATGAGAAAATCAATCCTTTCTCAGATGAGAAGAAATCCAAACATAAGCACAATAAAGCGTGTGAAAGCAATAAAATACATGCTATAGAATTCAACCATATTCAAATATATACTGATAGAGCAAATATGAGAGAGGATAATAATACATGAAGCTAAACTAGGCCCTCTTCCATGAAAAATCATAGGCTCAAAGTGTCTATGGAGGGGCTAGGCCACTCAGAATGACAAAAGATGAAGACACTAATAAAAGTTATATAACATTTTTAGTAGTTATATTAAGCTTCTTAGTGAGGGTAAAAAGTAACAGAAATATTCCCAACCGTGTGATAAAAACATTAAAAAAATACTATAATTGACAGAACTCCAGGATCATAAGAGACTTGTTAGATTCTAAAGGAAGTTGCTAATGAATAAGGAAAGCTGTTAAACAGGCATTGAAAATCTCCAAAGAACTAGGGCATGCATTAAAGAAATCTTCAGGAAAATGCAATATAGTAAAATTCAGAAAAAAATGTTTAACAGTGGTGTGGTATAAAATTCCAGTGGTGTGAATTTCAGAATCAAGAATAGACCTGAGAAGGAAGAGGAGGAGGAGGAGGAGGACCTTTCTACCAAAGATCATTCCCTGTCAAAACCATGAAGTCTCTTAATAAAATAAGCTACTGACTAGATTTTAAATTTGCATTGGAAATGCCATGATTATTAAAAATTTTTACATAAAAAAAGGCCTGGGTTATTTGAATGTGTTCTCTAACTCTGGTTGTGTGCTTGGAATTAAAGCCCTATCACCGGCGTTCCAACTCTGCTGCGATCCTATTTTGGGGGCCAGTTCCTGGCAATGATGCTATGAGCATATTTGCCAAATTGCCTAAAGACCACTTTTCTTGTTATGCAAATATCAGTTTAGTCATCCAACTTGTGTTTACAGTTCTGGAACAAGAAGCACCTGGAAAAAAAAGAGCATATTATGACAGTTAGCTAAAAGTGGGGGATGGGGATATTCTTTGGAGGAAAAGAATTCTATCAAGGACCTAATATATTTAATTCTGTTCGTTAAAAACAAATTTCTACTCATCTGACAAAGGGCTAATATCCAGAATCTACAATGAACTCAAACAAATTTACAAGAAAAAAACAAACAACCCCATCAAAAAGTGGGCAGAGGACATGAACAGACACTTCTCAAAAGAAGACATTTATGCAGCCAAAAAACACATGAAGAAATGCTCCTCATCACTGGCCATCAGAGAAATGCAAATCAAAACCACAGTGAGATACCATCTCACACCAGTTAGAATGGCCATCATTAAAAAATCAGGAAACAACAGGTGCTGGAGAGGATGTGGAGAAATAGGAACACTTTTACACTGTTGGTGGGACTGTAAACTAGTTCAACCATTGTGGAAGTCAGTGTGGCGATTCCTCAGGGATCTAGAACTAGAAATACCATTTGACCCAGCCATCCCATTACTGGGTATATACCCAAAGGACTATAAATCATGCTGCTATAAAGACACATGCACACGTATGTTTATTGCGGCACTATTCACAATAGCAAAGAGTTGGAACCAACCCAAATGTCCAACAACAATAGACTGGATTAAGAAAATGTGGCACATATACACCATGGAATACTATGCAGCCATAAAAAATGATGAGTTCGTGTCCTTTGTAGGGACATGGATGAAACTGGAAAACATCATTCTCAGTAAACTATCGCAAGGACAAAAAACCAAACACCGCATGTTCTCACTCATAGGTGGGAATTGAACAATGAGAACTCATGGACACAGGAAGGGGAACATCACGCTCCTGGGACTGTTGTGGGGTGGGGGGAGGGGGGAGGGACAGCATTAGGAGATACACCTAATGCTAAATGACAAATTAATGGGTGCAGGAAATCAACATGGCACATGGATACATATGTAACAAACCTGCACATTGTGCACATGTACCCTAAAACCCTAAAGTATAATAAAAAAAAAAAAATTGTTTAAATAAAAATAAATAAAATTTTAATGAGGGTAAAAAAAAAAAAAAAAAAAAAAAACAAATTTCCAATGGTTTCAAGCCAGAAATTAATTAAAATGAAAATGGGAGTTAACATGAAATATTAACAAAACTTTATAATTTCTATTTGTTTTTGTTAACTGTGCTTAATAAGTGTTCAGAAAAAACATGGCATTATATTCATGTCTCCTAAATATTTGAAAATCTGTAATTTAGCACTTCTTACATTTCTTTATTATTATACTTTAAGTTCTAGGGTACATGTGCACAATGTGCAGGTTTGTATACATGTGCCATGTTGGTGTGCTGCACCCATTAACTCCTCATTTACGTTAGGTATTTCTCCTAATGCCATCCCTCCCCCAACCCCCCACCCCATGACAGGCTCTGGTGTGTGATATTCCCAACCCAGTGTTCACATACTTTCATTGTTCAATTCCCACCTGTGAGTGAGAACATGCAGTGTTTGGTTTTCTGTCCTTGCGATAGTTTGCTCAGAATGATGGTTTCCAGCTTCATCCATGTCCCTACAAAGGACATGAACTCATCCTTTTTACAGCTGCATAGTATTCCATGGTGTATATGTGCCACATTTTCTTAATCTAATCTATCATTGATGGACACTTGGGTTGGTTGCAAGTCTTTGCTATTGTGAATAGTGCCACAATAACATATGTGTGCATGTCTTTATAGTAGCATGATTTATAATCCTTTGGGTATATACCCAGCAATGGAATTGCTGGGTCAAATGGTATTTCTAGTTTGAGATCCTTGAGGAATCACCACACTGTCTTCCACAATGGTTGAACTACTTTACAGTCCCACCAACAGTGTAAAAGCCTTCCTATTTCTCCACATCCTCTCCAACACCTGTTGTTTCCTGACTTTTTAATGATCGCCATTCTAACTGGTGTGAGATGGTTTCTCATTGTGGTTTTCATTTGCATTTCTCTGATGACCAGTGATGATGAGCCTTTTTTCATGTGTGTGTTGGCTGAATAAAGGTCTTCTTTTGAAAAGTGTCTGTTCATATCCTTTGCCCACGTTTTGATGGGGCTGTTCGATTTTTTCTTGTAAATTTGTTAAAGTCTTCGTTGATTCTGGATATTAGCCCTTTGTCAGATGGGTAGATTGCAAAAATTTCCTCCCATTCTGTAGGTTGCCTGTTCACTCTGATGGTAGTTTCTTTTGCTGTGCAGAAGCTCTTTAGTTTAATTAGATCCCATTTGTCTATCTTGGCTTTTGTTGCCACTGCTTTTGGTGTTTTAGTCATGAAGTCCTTGCCCATGCCTATGTCCTGAGTGGTATTGCCTAGGTTTTCTTCTGGGTTTTTATGGTTTTACATATAACATTTAAGTCTTTAATCCATCTTGAATTAATTTTTGTATAAGGTGTAAGGAAGGGATCCAGTTTCAGCTTTCTATATATGGCTAGCCAGTTTTCCCAGCACCATTTATTAAATAGGAAATCATTTCCCCATTTCTTGTTTTAGTCAGGTTTGTCAAAGATCAGATGGTTTTAGATGTGTGTTGGTATTTCTGAGGCCTCTGTTCTGTTACATTCATCTATGTATCTGTTTTGGTACCAGTACCATGCTATTTTGGTTACTGTAGCCTTGTAGTATAGTTGGAAGTCGGGTAGCATGATTCCTCCAGCTTTGTTGTTTTTGCTTAGGATTGGCTTGGCAATACAGGCTCTTTTTTGGTTCCATATGAACTTTAAAGTAGTTTGTTTCCAATTCTGTGAAGAAAGTCATTGGTAGCTTGATGGGGATGGCATTGAATCTATAAATTACCTTGGGGAGTATGGCCATTTTCACAATAGTGATTCTTCCTATCCATGAGCATGGAATGTTCTTCCGTTTGTTTGTATCCTCTTTTATTTCATTGAGCAGTGGTTTGTAGTTCTCCTTGAAGAGGTCCTTCACATCCCTTGTGAATTGGATTCTTAGGTATTTTATTCTCTTTGTAGCAATTGTGAATGGGAGTTCACTCATGATTTAGCTCTCTGTCTGTTACTGGTGTATAGGAATGCTTGTGATTTTTGCACATTGATTTTGTATCCTGAGACTTTGCTGAATTTATCAGCTTAAGGAGATTTTGGGCTGAGTGATGGGGTTTTCTAAATATAAATCATGTCATCTGCAAACAGGGACAATTTGACTTTCTCTTTTCCTAATTGAATATTTATTTCTCTTTATTTCTTTATTTCTTTCTCTTGCCTGATTGCCCTGGCCAGAACTTCCAGCACTATGTTGAATAGGAGTGGTGAGAGAGGGCATCCCTGTCTTGTGCCAGTTTTCAAAGGGAATGCTTCCAGTTTTTGCACATTCAGTAAGATATTGGCTGTGCGTTTGTCATAAATAGCTCTTACTATTTTGAAATACGTCCCATCAATACCAAATTTATTGAGAGTTTTTAGCACGAAGCGCTGTTGAATTTTGTCAATGGCCTTTTCTAAATCTATTGAGATAGTCATGTGGTTTTTGTCTTTGGTTCTGTTTATGTGATGGACTATATTTATTGATTTGCGTATGTTAAACCAGCATTGCATCCCAGGGATGAAGCCAACTTGATCTTGGTGGATAAGCTTTTTGATGTGCTGCTGGATTCGGTTTGCCAGTATTTTATTGAGGATTTTCGCATCGATGTTCATCAGGGATATTGGTCTAAAATTCTCTTTTTTTGTTGTGTCTCTGACAGGCTTTGGTATCAGGATGAAGCTGGCCTCATAAAATGAGTTAGGGAAGATTCCCTCTTTTCCTATTGTTTGGAATAGTTTCAGAAGGAATGGTACCACTTCCTCTTTGTACCTCTAGTAGAATTCAGCTGTGAATCCTGGCCTTTTTTTGGTTGGTAGGCTATTAATTATTGCCTCAATTTCAGAGTCCGTTGTTGGTCTATTCAGGGGTTCAGCATCTTTCTGGTTTAGTCTTGGGAGGGTGTATGTGTCCAGGAATTTATCCATTTCTTCTAGATTTTCTAATTTATTTGCATAGAGACACTTATAGTATTCTCTGATGGTAGTTTGTATTTCTGTGGGATCAGTGGTGATATCCCCTTTATCACTTTTTATTGCGTCTATTTGATTCTTCTCTCTTTTCTTCTTTATTGGTCTTGCTAGCGGTCTATCAATTTTGTTGATCTTTTAAAAGAAACCAGCTCCTGGATTCATTGGTTTTTTTGAATGGTGTTTTGTGTCTCTATTTCCTTCAGTTCTACTCTGATCTTAGTTATTTCCTGACTTCTGCTAGCTTTGGGATGTGTTTGCTCTTGCTTCTCTTGTTCTTTTAATTTTGATGTTAGGGTGTCAATTTTGGATCTTTCCTGCTTTCTCTTGTGGGCATTTAGTGCTATAAATTTCCCTCTACACACTGCTTTGAATGTGTCCCAGAGATTCTGGTATGTTGTGTCTTTGTTCTCATTGGTTTCAAAGAACATCTTTATTTCTGCCTTCATTTTGTTATTTTTCCAGTAGTCATTCAGGAGCAGGTTGTTCAGTTTCCATGTAGTTGTGCAGTTTTGAGTGAGTTTCTTAATCCTGAGTTCTAATTTGATTGCACTGTGGTCTGAGAGATAGTTTGTTGTGATTTGTGTTCTTTTACATTTGCTGAGGAGAAGCATTTCTTACATTTCCGATGTGAAAACTGTTTAAACACTATGGCATCCTAGTTTAAAAATTACATATTGAGTGGTCCAAACAGACCGTAAAGTTTTCAGAAAGCAATATTCATATCACACACATTGAAGTTAGTTTCGACTGGCTATTATAGGATACTGCTTATTTAGGCAAGATAGTGTTTTCTTTTAATATTGCAATGTGTGATGTACTAAAGAACTTTTATGTTGAAGCTTTAAAAAGACAGAAATAAGAGACACCCACACACATTCTGACTGGCTTTAAAAGTAAGAATAAGTAGTACTTCCAAAGCATCATAAAATGGATATAACAGCAAAAAAAAAAAAAAAAAAAAAAAATGCGTAGAAATGTTATCGTTGTTTTTTCTTTGTTTCCTCAAGGGGGAAAAAATAGCACTTTTATCATGGTTGGGACATAACTTCTAAAGAAAAACAAGTTTAGATCTTTCTATGTATTTTCTATTTCTTTCTTTAGACAATATTACCACGTGGTCTGGTCTAATGCAGCTGTGACACATACACACACACACATCACCGACCAGGATATGCTGTGCTATTGCTTTTGCTTCTTAGTGTGAATATTGAAAGGCCACAGGGTCACCTTCAGCTCTTTGGACACTGGCTTCCTGTGTGTCCCGCTGTGCATATAGGGCCTGCTACTGTGGTGTCTCCTCTGAGTCCCACACGCTGTGCCATTTTTGTACAAATTGAGCCAGATATTTTCTACATGGCATCATGGTCTGCCACTGGAATTTTACACTGAAAAGTTAGCAATAAGCATTTTGCTACTCATTATTATTTATATGTTGCTATGTAATAAAGCACCCCAAAGCTTAATGACTTCAAATCACAGCAATTTTATTGGGTATGATGCCATGAGACAGTAGTATGGGCAGGATGAAGAAGAGAGAACTCGTCCATGATTGACATGGTTTTGGCTGGGACAGCTCAGCTGGAGCTAGTGGAACCCATTGACCTCATTCGCACGTGGGGGCTGGTACTTGCTGTTGGCTGGAATGCCATGGGTCTCTTCCATGTAGATTGTGTTTCTGCCTGTGGCCTGTCACCCTCCCGTCTCTCTGTGTAGTTACCCTCCTTAACAGGAGATTCTGGAATTCTTTATGCGGAGCTGAGTTCCGAAAGGGAAAGTAGAAACTGAAGACCTGAGCTCAAAAGTCCTAGAACATAATTTCTGTGAAATTTCATTGATCAAAGCAAGCCACGTGGGCAACCCAGATTCAGGAGTTAAAGAAACAGACTTCACCTCTTGACAGGAGTGTGGCAAACACCTTAGAAAACGGGCATAGGCATGACCATTGGTGGGCAGTTTTTATCACTCTAGCACACTGCTTTTATGGGAGATGTGCAGTGGCCTTTGAAATGAACAGCTGTACCCAATATCATTTTGCTTTGAATAAGGCAGGAGCATGGATTTTAATTTTTCTCTAAAGTAGTTCCTGAATGAAAAAAAATATATATATCTGTTCGTTTGTGGTTATAATGTTAAATTAGTTTTAAAAGTTTAAAATTTTGATATAATCTCCTCCTCCTCAAGTAGCTTAGCTGGTTAATTCAGAAGGACTAAATGCATCTATTTCTATTATATTTTTCTCCCCGTTTGAAAATAGACAAGTCACCTGTACTAATTTTCTATGATAAGACGTGGAGACTAGGTTATGTATCTTTGCAGATAAGCACGCTCAGAACTGAAAGAACAAAGTTGAAAGTATGTTGTTTCAGTAGGGAACAGTGGGAAATAATTAATAACCCACATTAGTTCTGTATGTTGGAATGTTTTTGTGGGGTAGGAAAAGTACTTATTTTGCGGTTAAATTATACAAGTCTACTTCCTAATGCTTCTGCTACAGTAACTTCTTTTTGTCTTACCACCTCGAATCCATGTGTTTTGTGATGTGCCATTATCTTGCTTTAAGCTCTTCAGTTTCTTCCAGTGGCTGGTAGAAAACAGTGAGAATTCCTTAGTGTGACATTTATGAGCCTTGCCTGGTTCCAGCTATCACTCATCATGCCCCACCTCACGGCCTGTGCCCCAACCAATCAAACTGCCTGTAATTTTCTCAGATGGCAGTCTGGGTCAGACCTGCAAGGCTGCTCGTTCAGTGCTCTCTTTTGTAGCTTCCTTTGGTCCCGGACTTCTTTTACTCTCCCACCTCCCAGAAAACTTGGTCCAAGAACACTGCTTCTCTCTTTAACCTTAGGTCAATACTGAATCTTATGTGAATCTTCTTGATAATCGCCTCCTCTTATGTAGAAGTGACCTTTTTATCCTATGTGTGCTAATTTCCGCACCTTCGTAAGTTTTATTTTTGAAGCTATAGTATACTCCTGCATTTAATTACTTACTTACCTTTTTCTATGGCTGGACTACATGTAAATATATCTTTTTTTTTTTTTCTAAATCCTCTCTTCCTAGGACAATGTCTGGCACATGTTTGGTATTTAAGAAATGAGGCTTGCTGAATTAATGCACATATGCCAAAATCCCTTTTGATAGTGAGTCTTCCTAGTAAGTATTCTAGACATGTTCTAAGACAGATGCATAAGTATTATCTCAGCATGGATTTTCCCTGTATGATTCGGGACAGATTACTCATATATGATTCTCTGTTTTTTGTTTTGTTTTTAATTGAGACTGGAAGCATGATGAGAAGGTGAATGTGATCAGTCTGAGGATGTGCTCGGCTAGATTTCTCCAGGGTAAATTTTCTCCTCTATGCCATAAAATAACCAGCAGACTGTTTAAGAGCCTCCAGGAACTCCAGTTTTCCTTTCAGAAATCTGTTAAGACATAATGTTTGATGTGCTTGCTTTCAAAGGCATACATTAGTTGAGTGCAATTATATAAAGGAATGTTGAATCCACAAGCCATATTGCACCCAGTATGCTTTGCAGAAATGTACCTTGATATGCCACATAATTCCCATACACATTTGCAGGCCTGCACTCATTATCGATTGAAAACAATCTGATCAAAAATTGACAGTCTCGATTGCGATTTTCATTTGATCTTACAAGTTATTTCCAAGGGCCACGGTGTTGGCACATTTTTAACTCCTGTGTCTCCTTCACCCTCTACAACAGACTTAGCCCCACCTTTTCATGGAAAAGCACAAGACACTCAAATCATTGTGTTGTCCTAACGGCTTTCAAAGAATTATTTCCTTCGAAGTTATTTTCCTCTTTTTTTAACTTACGTTTCTAAAGCTAGAGTCAGGATAGTTGATTCTGGTGCTGAAAAAAAAATCAGTTAATAACCATTTTTATAAACTTCTACACATTTCTTTGGTGTAGGGTTGGTGTCGTGGAATATTGTGCATTTGGAGGTTAGAAAGAAACTGGTTTACTTTTATTTATTTATTTATTTTTGAGGCAGGATCTCACTCTATTGCCCAGGCTGGAGTGCAGTGGTGCGATCCCGGCTCACTGCAACCACCGCCTCCCGGGTTCAAGTGATTCTCCTGCCTCAGCCTCTCAAGTAGCTGGGATTACAGGCACGTGCCACCACGCCCAGTTAATTTTTGTATTTTTAGTAGAAATGGGGTTTCACCATGTTTGCCAGGCTGGTCTCAAACTCCTGACCTCAGGTGATCTGCCTGCCTCGGCCTCCCAAAGGGCTGGTATTACAGGTATGAGCCAACATGCCCAGCTGGTTCACATTTTAAATATGCAACTTTTTAACCATATGATTTGGGGCAAGTTTCTCCCGTTTTTCTTTTTTTTTGAAATGGAGTTTCACTCTTGTTGCCCAGGCTGGAGTTCAGTGACGCGATCACGGCTCACCACAACCTCTGCCTCCCAGGTTCAAGCGATTCCCCTGCCTCAGCTTCCCTAGTAGCTGGGATTACAGGCATGCACCACCATGCCCAGCTAATTTTGTGTTTTTTGTAGAGACGGGGTTTCTCCATGTTGGTCAGGCTGGTCTCACACTCCCGACGTCAGGTCATCCACCCGCCTCGGCCTCCCAAAGTGCTGGGATTACAGGCGTGAGCCACTGCGCCCGGCCATTTCTCCCCTTTTTCACATGTGTTTTCTCAGCTATAAAATATTATTTATCCCTGTAGATCTCTATTCACCTCGAAAGTCAAGATAAAACTTTCCATTTGCTTGCCAGTATATATTTGGACATTTTGCCATAGTGAACTTACCCATGCCTGTTTTTCAGTGTGTTCATTTGCATTACTTTGGAAAAGCAATTATCTTGCCATCCTCTTTGTTGCCTTCTGATTTCTACTCCATATTTTTCATTGAGATTTTCTTCTGCCCTCAGGTAGTACATGCTCATCCATCTCCATTTTATATTAATAGGCCTTTGAAAATAATCCTAGCTATAAATCCTGACTATTAAATAATTCAGAATTATTTACTCATCTGCATCATCCTGATATATATTCCTATGTTGCCCACACTGTGTTCAGTGGTAGAAACACATGCTAAATTATGCATGTACATTTCCTTTTTACTTTTTTTTTTTAGACAGAGTATCACTCTGTTGCCCAGGCTGGAGTGCACTGGCACGATCTTGGCTCACTGCAACCTCTGCCTCCTGGCTTCAAGTGATTCTGCTGCCTCAGCCTCCCAAGTAGCTGGGATTACAGGTGTCCACCACCATGCCTGGCCAAGTTTTGTATTTTTACTAGAGACGGGGTTTCACTTGTGGGCTGGGCTGGTCTCAAATTCTTGACCTCATGATCTGCCCTCCTCGGACTCCCAAAGTGCTGGGATTCGCATGTTCATTTTCCAGTCACTATTTATGCATTCTTCAATCATACTGCTTTTCTCAGCATATACATACATAAAATGTTTTCTGTGCATGAAGCCTTATTCTAGGCACTGGGGATAGAATAAAAACAAAAAAAAATAGGATAATCTGTTCCCCTGCCCCCTTGAAACTCACGGGCAAACAGAAGAAAAATATATGAAACAAAAGAATAAAGTACATAATTTTGTCATTTGAATAAACACAAAGATAGAGTGATATTATAGAACAAAATCCTTAAGTACTTTTAGACAATGAATAAGAGTTTTTAAAGAAATGCCATTTAAACAGATACTTTAAAAATAAAGAAAGATTCACCAAATGACAGGGATCAAGGAGGAAGTATGAATAAGTAAAATTAACCTAGAGAGGAACTTAAGGAAGAAACGTAGATCAGAATGTGAAGAGCTTTGAAACAGTCATTTTAAGAATGTTCTTACCTTATCTGAAGGTTACTGGGAAGATACCGAAAAGTTTCAGCAGAAGGGTAACTTGACCTCATTTGTATTTTTAAAGAAATCATTCTAGTTTCTGTTTGTGGAGCAAGAAAAAAGAAAGATTGTTTGGGAAAGAACAGGAAGTGGGGGAAGATCATGAGTAGAATTCTACAAGTAGGTTTTGCAAATATATGTCTAGAGCTAGAGGAAATATCTGGTACAGATATAAATTTGGGTCCCTTCAGTCTATCATTATTAAAGGAAAGAATGGGAGTAGGTGAGATTGCACTGAGTGTATATTGCATGAAGAGTGGGGAAAAGAAATTATGAGGAACTTCAACACTTTAAAATTAAGTAGAAAAGTAGGACCTGGTAATGAACAATCAAGATGCAAGAATGATAGAGGTGTGAGGAACATCCTCAGAATGAGGTTACATTGTATGATGGGTGCTGTGATCACAGCCCTCTTTAAGGGTGGCCTCAACTGCCTGCAACCAATGACTGATCAATAGACGGATATGAAGGCACAGTCTACCCGTTCCAACTAGAACTTGGCCTTTATACAGCTCTGAAGTGTTATTTTACCAGTGTCCCCATAGGCTGAAGCTGCATCCAGCCCACTTTCTCTCCTTGTCCTACCATGCTTCTCTCTACTTTCCTAGGTATTGATCCCAAGAGAATTCCATAAAAGACATCCTTCTTGTTAGTACCCATCAGACATTCTCCTTCCCTGGGAACACAACTGTTAGCACATGGAAAACTGCACCATTTTCTGAGAAGACTGTATTTGTTCCACTGTATTACCTTCACTCATTCGTCAAGATCAGTTAACTCCATTTATGTGGGTCTATTTCTGGGCTCTCTATTCTGTTCTATTTATCTATTTGTCTATTCTTTCACCAACACCACACTAATTTGATTACAATAGCTTTATAGTAAGTCAAAGTTTGATAGCATCACTCCTCCAATTTTATTCTTCTTCAATATTAAATTGGCAATTCTGATTCTTTTGCTTCTCTGTATAAACGTTAGAATCACTTTGTTGATATCTATAGAATAACTTGCTAAGATTATTTCGGATTGTGTTGAAACTATAGATCAAGTTTGGGAGAACTGATATCTTGACTACCTTGAGGTTTTTATACAAAAGCATGAAATATATCCTTTATTTATTTATTTATTTATTTATTTATTTATTTATTTATTTTTTGACAGGATCTCACTCTGTTACCCAGGCTGGAGTGCAGTGGCATGATCTCTCAGATTCAAGCTATTTTCCTGCCTTAGCCTGCAGAGCAGCTGGGATTATAGGCGCCTGCCACTATTCTTAGTAGAGATGGAGTTTCACCATGTCAGCCAGGCTGGTCTCGAACTCCTGACCTCAGGTGGTCTGCCTGCCTCACTCTCCCAAAGTGTTGGGATTACAAGCATGAGCCACCGCACCCAGCCTAGTTCTTTGAAATCTTTCATGAGAGTTTTGCTGTGTTCCTTACATAGATTTTGTACATATTTTGTTAGATTTATACCTAAGTATTTCATTTTGAGGGATAATAATGTAAATATTAGTGTGTTTGTAATTTCAAATTGTGTTTGTTCATTGCTAATATGTAGAAAAGCAACTGAGTTTTGTATATTAACCTTATATTCTGATACCTTTCTATAATCACTAATATTCCAGGAATTTTTCTGAGAATTCTTTTGGATTTTTTATGTCAACAATCATGTCATCTGCAAACAAGGAAAGCTCTTTTTATTCCTTTCCACTCTATATTTTAAAATTTTGTTTTCTTATTTGATTAGCTCGAACTTCCAGTACAATCTTGAGAAGAGTGGTGAATTGAATCTCCTTGCATTTTTCCTGATCTTAACGTGGAAGCTTTGAGTTTCTCACTGTTACGTATGATATTAGCTGTAGATTTAGAGCTTTTTCCAGATATGCTTTATCAACTTGAAGAAGTTCTCTGTTCCTAGTTTACTGAGAATTTATCGTGAATGGGTGTTTGATTTTGTCAAATGTTTTTTCTTCATATATTAGTATTATCATGTAATTTTTCTTCTTCAGTCTGTTGATGTGATGGGTTACATTAATTCATTTTTAAATATTTAACCAGACTTGCATGCCTAGATAAATCTAATTTGGTTGTGGTGTATAATTCTTTTTATACATGCTCAATTTAATTTGCTAATATTTTCTTGAGTATTACTGCAGCTATTTTCCTGACAGACATTGTTTTGTAGTTTGCTTTTCTTATAATATCTTTGGTTTTTCTATTAGGGTAAAGCTGGCCTCAAATAATGAGTTTGAAAGTATCTCCTTTGTTTTTGCCTTCCAAAAGAGACTGGGGAGAATTGGCATAATTTATTTTATAAATGTGTGCTAAAATTCCTCCCTGAACTCATCTGGGTCTGGTGTTTCTATTCTGGTAACTGATTAAGTCAATTTCCTTAATGGATATAAGCCTATTATAACTCTGTTTCTTTCAGTGGAAGATTTGACAGATGGTGTCTTTTAAGGAATTGGTCAATTTTATTTGGATTACCCAATTTGGAAGCACGGATTTGTTCGTAATATTCTTTTACTACCCTTTTAATGCCCATAAATCTATAGTGATGTCCTCTTTTTCATTTCCGATATTGGTAATTCGCGTGGTCTCTCTCATTCTCTCTCTCTTCCACTCCGATCTTTTCAAATAACCAGTTTTTTGTTTCACTGATTATTTGAATCCGTCTTTAGTTTCATTGATTCCTCCACTAATTTTTATTATTTCTTTTCTCTGCCTACTTTGGATTTAATTTGTTCTGTTTTTCTAGTTTCTTAATGTGGAAGGTTATATTGTTGCTTGTTCTTTCATCTTTCCTAACATGTGCATTCGATGCTATAAATTTCCCTCATGCATTGCTTTTGTTGCCTCCCACAAATTTTGATAAACTGTATTTTCTTTTAAATTCAGTTCAAAATATATTTTTACTTTCTCTTGAGATATTTTATTTGACCCATGGGTTATTTAGAAATGTGTTATTTAACCTCCAAGATTTTGAGATTTTTCCAGCTGTCTTTCTGTGATCGACCTAGTGTAATTCCAGTGTAGTCTGATAGCAGACAATGCATGGTTTCTATCTTTTTTAATTTGTTAAGGTGTGATTTTATTGTTCAGATGTAATCTATCTTGGTGAATGTTCTATGTGAGCTTGAAAGACTGTGTAATACGCTATTGTCAGATAAAGTAGTCTATATGTCAGTTACATCCAAATGATTTGGTAATGCTGTACATCCATGTCCTTACCAATTTTCTGCCTGTTGGATTTGTCCACTTACGGTGGCAGGGTATTAAGGTCTCTAATTATGAGTGGATTTATGCATTTTTCCTTGCAGTCCTATCAGTTTTTGCCTCACATGTTATAACACTCTGATGTTAGGTGCATACACATTAAGGATTTTTATGTGCTCTTGGAGTATTGACCCTTTATCATTATGTAATATTTTTCTTTATCCCTGATAACTTCCTTTGCTCTGAAGTCTGTTCTGTCTGAAATTGATATAGCTACTCCTGCTTTCTTTTGATTAGTGTTAGCATAGTGTATCTCTCACCATCCTATTTTTTACTTTTCATCTATGAGTCTTTAGATATAAGACTTTTTATAAATAACATATAATTGCTTATAGTTTCTTGATCCATTCTTACAGTCTTTGTCTATAGTGTGTTAATATCATCCATATTACTTACAATTAAAATTACTTGCCCTACAGGTTGCAATATACCTTTACATCTAATCCAAATGCACTTTGAAACAATGCTTTACTGCCTCATGGGTAGTGTGTGAACTTTATAACACAATAATCCTAATTACTCACTCCTGTCTCTTGTATCATTAGTGTCACTCATTTTATTTACACATAGCCATATATATGAACAGAAGTGTAAACAATCTAATTCATTATTGCTATTATTATTTTGAAGCAACTATTAGATAAAATAACAAAAATAAAAGGTTTATCTTCACTTATTCCTTTTCTGATTCTATTCACTTCTTTATGTAGATATGACTTTGTAACCTGTATACTTTTCCTTCTTTCTACATAACTTTTTTTTTTAACATTTCTTGCAAGGCAGGTCTACTGACCAAACATTCTCTCAATTTATGTTTGAGGGTGTCTTTCTTTCTCTTCCACTTTTGGAGGATAATTTTGCAGGGTACAGAATTCTAGCTTGGAGAGTGTTTTATTTCTACCAAGACATTAAATATTTAAACCCATTCTGTTCTTGCTTACACTGCTTCTGAAAAGAAGTCAGATATAATATTTTTCTTTGATCTTTTATAAATAGGTATTTTAAAAATCTGGCATCTTTTTAGGCTTTTTCTTTGCCTTTCCTTTTCTGAAGTTTGAGTATAATATGCCTACGTGCAGGTTTTCTGACATTTATCCTCTTTGGTGTTCTCTGAGCTTTCTGGATCTGTGGTTTGGTGTCTGTCATTAATTTGGGAGAAACTCTGTTATTATTGCTTCAAATCCTGCTTCTTTCTTTCTTCTTCTTGTATTCCCTTTATGCATAGTTTTTAGTTGTTTCCCATTTCTTGGATATTATATTCTGATTTATTTCATCATTTGTCTCTTCTCTTTTCTATTGTGGATGTTTCTGTAGTCATATTCTCCAGCTCAGAGAGGCTTTTCTCATACACGTCTAGTCTGTTAATGACGCATCAAAGGCACTCGCCATTGCTGTTAGTGTTTTTAAACTCTAACACTTCTTTTTGACTCTTTTTTATAATTTTCATCTGTTCACATTGTCTATGTGTTCTTCCAAGTTATTTACTTTTTCTATTAAATCTCATAGCATATTGATCATAGTTACTAAATAAAAAATTTCTTGTCTAATACTTCCAACTTTCTTGCCTTATCTGACTCTGATTTTGATGATTGTTCTTTGTTTTCAAATTGTGCTTATTACATTTTAGTATGCCTCGTAATATTGTGTTGAAAGGAAGACATGATGTACTGGGTAAATAGAACTGCAGCAAACAGGCCTTTAGTAGATTGCTAAGGTGTTGCAGTAGAGGAAGTTATTAGTATTTTGTTGAGCCTGTGACTTCGGACTATGAATTTCACCTGCTTCTCAGCCCCATCCACAACCTCTGCCCATTGGGTGACATAGGATGACAAGCAGTGGCTGAAGTTGGGTGATATGGTTTGGCTGTGTCCCCACCCAAATCTCATACTGAACTGTGGTTCCCATAGTCCCCACGGGTCATAGGAGGGACTTAGCGGGAGGTGATGGAATCCTGGGGGCCGTTACCTCCGTGCTGTTCTCATGGTGGTGGGTGAATTCTCCTGACATCTGGTGGTTTTATAAGCGGCTTTTCCTCCCCTTCGCTCTCACTTCTTGCTGCCACCACGTGAAGAAGGATGTGTTTGCTCCGATTCCACCATGATTGTAAGTTTCCTGAGGCTTCTGAAGCCAGGCCGTACTGTGAGTCAATTAAACACCTTTCCTTCAGAAATTACTCAGTCTCAAGTATATCCTTTTGCTGCGTGAGGACAGACTAATACACAGGATATTTTCCTTCCTTCACGTCAGTTAGGCTTTGACAATACCCCAGACGGTCAGTCCCTGATAAAATAGTTTCTCTGGAAGACAAGTCTTTAAGAACGGTTGCCCTTTTGTATTTCAAATCGGTTCATTTCTCCCTCTCCCTTGCAGAAGTTTGAGAGACTTTTATCCAATATTCACTGTGAGGACCCGGTAGAGTTCTTAGAGCTCAAATTCACAAAAGTGTGGGGGCCCTTTGTGACCTGCTCCCTTGGAGCTTTTAATTCTCAGAGTTGTCCACAGTGGGCCTCCAGCAATTCCTCAATTATGGTTCAGGTTTCCCTACTCTGGCACTGGTTCCCACAGGTGTTACTGCTGACGGGTTTCTGTGCAAGTAGGATTTGAATCTCTGTATCTGCCTGTGTGTTTCTCCGATTTCAGGGGCAACAGTTTGCTCTGTGATCTGACGTCTAGATGGATCTGAAAAGAACTGTTAGTTTTTCATTTGATAAGCTTTTAACTTGTTGTTAGAATGAAGTGGTGACTGCTAAGCTCTTTACATGCTGTAATGAAAACTGCAAGTCTCATGTATATTTTTTATTTTAAAAAATACCTGCTAGATTTACTTCCATTTAAAAGATAAAGATATGCAGTGCTTGTGATTTTTTGTTTACCTTTTTAAAAGTAGAAACAAAATCTGGGATTCCTTGATATCTGATAAATTAGCTTTTGTAAATCAGGTCAAACTTCCATAGCATTCCTATAATACTTAACTAAGGTAAGATAAGAATCAAACATTTGTTAAAGGTGTCTTTGAGAATGAATTGGTTTGTCAATGATTCTTAAGAACTTTAGAAATCCACTTAATGATATGTTTCTATATGCATATACTCAATTTTCCATGCATACATATCATATAGGTATATGTGTGTGTGTGTGTGTGTGTGTGTGTATGTAAACTGGGGGTTTGTGTTACACAAACTCTGAAGCAGATCATGGATAAGCTTTAAGCACAAGAATAGTCAGCATTTCCAAGCACACAGGTGTTACATGAGTTTTCATAAATTTTTTTTTAAAAGCCTAAATATTACCTAAGTAATGTAGTTGGGTACTAATTCAGACACATTCTGAACATTTATGTATTTCATTTTATTTTATTAATTTAATTAAGCTCGGTTTCTATATGTTTCACAAAATAAGATGTGGTCCAAGGATTGGATGAGTCCACAGAGAATACCCTAATTGCCTCTTGAGCAGCAAGGACATATTAATGTGATTTCATTCTGTAAGGTGGTAATTCTTCTGTCAGTGTATGTAGATAGAAAAGAAATGTAAACCCCATAATTTAAAAATCCATTTACAGACATGAGAAGATGGAGACAGGGCACTAGTATGGACAGACTTTTGAGGAAACCGCACGCCAGATATTATAATGGAAACCCTAATATGTAGCCAAATTCGGGTCAGGATAGGTGGAATAATATTGAGGGATTTAGAATAGGTTAGGGTTTAATTCCTGCATCTGTGCCTCAATTAACTGTGTAATTTTGAGTAAATTCCTCATCCTTTCTGTTCCTCAGCTTTCTTATGTGTAAAACAGTAGTAATAACTGCCTCATAGAATTGTGCTGAAAATTAAATGATATAATATAATGACATCATGTTCATAAAATATGTAGCACAATTAATGGCACATGATAAATGACTAATTAGGACTCTGGTGGCTGTGGAGAAGACTAAGCAACTCCACCTTAAGGAACAGCCACTTCTTACTTCATATGACTAAAAAGTCTACATGAGTCATATGAAGAGCTTACATAACTATTTTCTTTTTGTTTCTTTGTTTCTCAGATCTGCATTCTTCTACATATTTGGCTTCATACTTAAGGTTTGCTTTTATGATTACAACATGGCAGCAGCTGTTTCTCATATTCCCTCACGAAAGAGCACAAAAGTGTCTGCTTTTTTCTAGGAATTCCATTAATTCTTACATATCATTGGTTCTGCATGGATTTTTTTCCCCAACACAATATCCAGCAGTCCCAGTTCCATTAAAAACAATAGACTGAGAGCGGGTAAGTGGCCGTTTCCCAGGTGTCAGTTGGAAGAAGCTCACCAATGGATGGGTGGCTTTCCAATGCCTCCCTGATGAGCATGCAGTTGTGGTAACCGTCATGTTGCCATCATTGTTGACATTGCCATGATGGAATTTTGGTGACCAATTTAGAGGAGACAGAAAAGGGTGTGCACCTGAGAAAGTCTACAAGCTATTCAATTATTTCTGCTTTGTAACATATAGAATAAAAGGAAAGACATTCAAACGGGAAATAAGTACATAGAAGAAGCCATAGGAAGTGTAGACTTTTGGGACAGGAGGGAACATTTCAGATGCTGGTTCTATCAGGAAACTGGTGAAAGACAAAAAGTGCTCTATGAATCTAAACTCAGATGTTGACCTACATATTTCTGAAATCTAAAAGCTTAGTAAGTTTCTACACTTTAAAGTGCAAAAATCACAAACTAGTCTAGCAAAAAGTGTATTTTTTTCCTTCCCATGCTGTTGCTAAAAAACAAAACAAAAACAAAAACTTATCTAGTTCTCCTGATGAACAGTGGCCAATCTCAAAGACTCCCAGTGCAACTTCGGAATCATAGAATTTTTGTCATCCTTAACTCTCATTTTAAAAATATTATCGTTTTATTTCCTGACCTTAATATTTTTCCAAATGCTCTAAACTTTGCAGTATTTATATTCTTATGCTCACTATTCATATGACTTTTATACTTGTGTCTTCTACTGCTATCAATTTTTAATGATTTATACATCCCTACCTTAATCTCAGAGCTTTCTCCTGGGCCCCAGGCCTGCAATTCCATTCCCTTTTGACTGACAGAGAACTGATGTTTAACACCCCTGATTACTGAATTTATGATCTCCTTCCCAAAGGTGTTCATATTACATTTCATTTCGGTGAATGTCATCATAATTCATCCAATCTCCCACACTGTGAAGGAAGCACCTCCTTTTTTGATCTTTCCTCCCTCATTACATATATTCCATCACCAAATACGTTTGGTTGATTTAATTTGGAAAAGCTTCTTACGTCTGTACTCTCTACTCTATGCCCGTGGTGATCGCCTTGGGCCGGGTCTTCATGAGCTCACATTTTGAAAAAAATCATTGATTTATTCACAAAATATTTACTGAGTAGCTACTACGTCCCAGGCAACATTCTGGTCACTGAGGCTATGGCAATTATCTCAAAAGATATAAAAAATGACATACTAATGGGAAAATCATAACTAATCCTGTAATGATTTTTTCAAAGAAAAATAAAATAGGAAATAAGGAAAGAGAGTAGCAGCGACTGTTATTTAAAGGTCATTCAAATCAATCTCTGTAAAGTGGCAATATTTGAGCAGAGACTTGAAGGAGGTAAAGACAAAAGGCTTGTCACTCCCTCCACTCTTACTGGCCTCTGCTAACTTGTCACTCTCTCCTAAACAATCTTTTCCAGGGAACACAGGAGTTATTTTGTATACAGATAAGAGTCAATTATGTAGCTCTTCTATTTAAGAAACTGCCAGTTGTTTACCCTCTTAACTTTTTATGCCTTTACACACTTAGTTGTAAAAAAATCGAAAAGGAACTTTCCTCTTCTCAATCCATTAAATTTCTGCTAAACCCTTAAGGACTCATCTTAAATGTGACTTTCTCTGGTGAGTCTTCCCTAATTTCTGGTAGTAAGAGTAGTCACATCATCTCTTATACCTACTTTGTCATGGTATGCAACACAGTGGATTGAAATTTCTTACCTTTTACATCAGTCTATCTTTAGGGCGTTGATTGACATTTATTTGGGCATATGGCTCAGTGACTGAAGCTTGTAGATAGTAAATATGTTTGTTGAATGAATCAAGTAGCTTGGAGTGAAGAAAGGAGATTAACGGTTGGGGGCTCAATTACCTTTGCCAGTCACAAAAATCTGTGGCTTGATTCTATTTTCATTAGCAAAATAAAGTTAGATTTTAAATGCATGTCTACACTTCTGCATCTGAGTATTTTGCTCTTGAGGCTTTCCTTTATCTTTTCTTTCAGTTTTTCTGGTGTGTGTGTGTGTATGTGTGTGTGTATTTTCATGTGCCATTTTGTATTCTATATACAGGACAAAGGGAAATTGTACAGACTTAAAACCATGATAGTTTAGCTACTTACAGGCCTTTAAAGGACAGGTGTGGTATCCAGCTCGAGAGAAATGAGAACATCTATGAAAAGGGGACCTTAAGCTCTTATCCAGCAGCCTCAGACATGGGTTGTTTTCTGATGGCAAATTTCTCTGCAGGAGCTGAGTGAAGTGAAACATATCTAAGTGTTCAATTCACGTCTGCTTTGGTGACATAGGTGAATTTTTCATTCTCATCCAATTCTATGCCAGGTATTGAAAGATAGGGAAGTATTAAAACAAGTTATTTATTATTTTTATTATTGTTTATTGATTGCTTAACTATGTGAGGCTGAGCTAAATTTATATTATCAAATATTACCCATTTCACTATCCCTTTGTTGAGGCATAATTTTCACCATTTACAGAGAAAATCGGTTCAGATAGGTTCAGTTACATGACTATTCATACATCTATTAGGAAGTAGAGCTGGGGCAAAATTCAAGTATCTACATCAGTCTACATAAATCTACGTTTTAGAACCATAGATTGTTAATTTCCATCTAGTAAGCATCTAAGTAATGCCTGCTTAAAAATGTAGTTTGTACATGGAATAGAATATATATATACACATATATGTATGTGTATATATATGTGTATCTATATAAAATTTTGTAAAAAAATTATAAAACTAATTTTCAATGATTCTCATGAATTTTCCCTTAAAGTAACTTGAAAGTGGTTGCTAATGCCCCTGATTTCTTGCCACAAAGCCTTTAAAGAGCTGTGTTTTTAAAAGAGGAGCTATAAATTTCACTTGGTTGAATTTTTTTCCATTAACAAGCCAGTCTCTTTAGCATGAGAGAATATTTTTATAAAGGAATACTAATAGGACAAACAATTGTAAGATTGCATGTCATACTGGCAAAATCAAGGATTAAAAATAGTTTGAAGAATGCTTTAAATATGGTAATTCCAGTGCCGCAAAGAAAAAGATGATCTATTTTCTCTTCTTTGTTTGCATAAAGAGTCATATATCTTACTACATATCCTTGGCCTATTTAGATCTGTTGTAGATGGTTGAAAAAGAAATTTTAACAGATAATTTGCTCCTGAAATAAGTGAAAATGATGAAAATAAAGACTGATATCTAATTTTAAAATGCTTTCATTTATAAATGTGACAACTGAGTAGACAGTGAGCAGACATACATGATCAAAAAATTCTTTGTAAGCAACTCCTCAGATCCATTTAGGGGTTCTTTGATTAAACAGAGTGAATCTGAAACTTAACAATGGCAGAAATTAGCATCTTTTGCAGAAACGAAAAAGAATGTGTTATCCTCCTACCATCAGGGTAAAATACTGTTTTTTACAACACAATCCAGGCACCAGTTCTTCCACCTGAAATCCTGCACAAGTTGGTCTTTGGGAACAGTAGAAAAAAACATGGTTGAATTTTACTTTAGGACTGAATTATAAATGTCTTCATGGTCTCACTATGTTAGGATATTTGAAAGCAACCAGGAATAATAAGCGCTGAAGCCACAAATAGAGCCGATTTTTCTGGTGGTCAGTATGCACTGAGCCTGGGTCAGAGAGTTAGGCAGCGGTGCTTTCGTCAGCATCCTCTCCGAGGCTTCTAAGCTCGGACTAGAATTGCTGGTCTTCACTAAACCACGGCAGGCGGAGAGCCGGGTCACTACTTGGCTAGATTTAATTTCGCCTTCAACATGAGAAATCAGTGTGTCATGTTTCTACACAAAAGGGAAAAGCATTTAAATATTGTATCTATGTGAAGGCCAATTATGTTATCTCATTCTTATGCATTCCTGCTATAAAATATTTGAGGGCAACAATCAGGCATATCATTGGTTCTATTTTTCTTCTCTCACTTTCCAAATTACAAGATTTTTAGTAAAGCCAATCTTTCAGGATTTTGTAGAAATTTCTTTCTTTCTTTCTTTTCTTTCTTTCATTTTTGTTGTTGTTCATCCCTTGTTTGTAATTTCTGCCTACTTAGTCACACTTTACTTCATTTAAAATCCTAAATTTTACCTGGCACTCTGGGAGGCCAAGGCGGGCGGATTGCCTGAGCTCAGGACTTCGAGACCAGCCTGGGCAACACGGTGAAGTCCCGTCTTCACTAAAATACAAAAGAAATTAGCCGGGCGTGGCGGCATGCACCTGTAATCCCAGCTACTTGGGAGGCTGAGATGGAAGAACTGCTTGAACCTGGGAGGCGGAGGTTGCAGTGAGCCCAGATTGTGCCACTGCACTCCAGCTTGGGTGACAGAGCAAGACTCTGTCTCTACAAAAAAAAAACAAAAAAAAAAAACAAAAAAAAACTAATAATACTAAATAAATTTTCAATGTTTAATGATACATCATAATTGCACATATTTATGGGAGTACATGTGATATTTTGATACACACATACAATGTTTAATGATCACAAGAGGGTTATTGGGATATTCATCACCTCAAGCATTTATTGTTTCATTGTGTTAGGAACACTCCAACTTCACTCTTCTAGTTACTTTGAAATACGCAATAAATTATTGTTACCTGTGGTTACCTTATTGTGATAATGAACACTAGATTTTATTACTTTCATCTAATCGTATTTGTACTCATTAACCAACCCCTCTTAATACTTGTTTCTTCACTACCCTTCCCAGTTTATTATAATCATTGTTCTCCTATCTCTGTAAGATCAGTTTTTTTAGCTCCCACATATGAGTGAAAACAGGAGATACTGGTCTTTCTGTGCGTAGCTCATTTCACTTAACGTGGCGTCTTCCAGTTCCGTCCATGTGCTCAGCAGCAGTAGTCATCAGAGAAATACAAATCAAAACTACGATGAGCTGTTATCTTGTTATCTCACCCCAATTAAAATGGTTTTATCAAAAATAAAACACAGGCAACAATGAATTTTGATGAGAATGAGGAGAAAGGGGCACTTGCACACTGTTAGTAGAGATGTAAACCAGTAAAACCATGGAGGTCCCTCAAAAAACTCAACATTGAAGTTATTTTATTATGTATCATCTACTCCAATTACATATAGCAAGCTTTTTGTTTTTCTAATTTTTAAAGTATTATGTTACATTAGTTAAGATATTGAACAATTTGATTTTGTTCTTTAAAAGCTTATTACTGAGGCCAGGCATGGTGGCTCACACCTATAATCCCAGCACTTTAGGAGGCCAAGGAAGGAGGATCTCTTGCATTCAGGAGTTTGAGACCAGCCTGGGCAACATAGGGAGACTCTGTCTCTACAAAAGAATGAGAATTAGCTGGGCAAGGTGGTGTGCGTCTGTAGTCCTAGCTACTTGGGAAGATGAGCAGGAGGATTGCTTGAGCCTAGGAGGTCAAGGCTGCAGTGAACTATGATCATGCTATTGCACTCCAGCCTGGGGATGACAGGACAAGACCCTGTCATTAAAAATAAATAAGTAAATAAATACATAAATAAATACATCGCTTACTGCTAAATCCAACACTAGGACTGAGTTGTGCAAAAGTTGACTCAGATTCAGATTCTCCAAATACATCCAAATCTGTTTCTATGAAACAATGTTATAGGTTAAGTAATGGAACAACTTAAGAATTTCAACTCAGAAACATTAACAAAAAATCTGGCCTACCTCACAACCAATAACGAAAACACAGGTTGTTACGATCCTCTCGCTACCAAACTCTGTCATACGAATGTTGCATTGATTTTCCACTCTTCTAATTGCCACTAAAGGAAGATTATATTCCAGTATTGTGAAATTTTGAAAAATTAAGCAGTTCTCTGGGAAGAAGAGAGGGGGTGGAAAGCAGGATGTTAGCAGTAAATTTATATTGCAGGTTCATTCTAAGAAATGAGGCAATTACGCTCTTCTGTTTGATTTTGGTGGCAAAGGGGGAATGGTTATCAATGGAAGTTGGCAACTAGTGTTTGTCTTAGAATTGGAATAGACTCCTTTAATCAGTTCTTTGATCTTCCAACTCACTTTGCTGATTATCTCCACTTTGTTCCTACTTTTCCACTGCAACTCAGAATCTAAGGTATTTTAATGTTTAATTATCCATTTTTGTCTTTACATCTAACGTTTCTTAAAATTTTAATTTGTCATACCCACATGTGTTTCCTCCTTACCCATTTGTATATTACTTCTTTTTTTAAATAATAATAGGAAAAATATTGTTCAAGAAGAATCGTTATAATGAAAATTCATTACGATTTTATTTATTATTGTTGTTATTATTATTATTTTGAGACGGAGTCTCACTTTGTCACCCAGGCTGGAGTGCAGTGGCACGATCTCACTTCACTGCAACCTCCATCTCTGGAGTTCAAGCAATTCTCCTGCCTCAGCCTCCCAGGTACCTGGGACTACAGGTGCCCACCACCACTTATGGCTAATTTTTGTATCTTTGGTAGAGACAGGGTTTCGCCATGTTGGCCAGGCTGGTCTCGAACTCCTGACCTCAAATGATCCTCCCACTCGGCCTCCCAAAGTGCTGAGATTACAGGCATAAGCCACCTCACCCGGCCTCATTAAGATTTTAAAACATTATCAAATTTATATAAGATTTCCAAATTCCCCAATCCCTAGTTTCATGTTGTTTTGCTTTTCTACACATTATGGGAAACGTTTAAAATATAATCACTCCATTCATGGACTCAATTAATTACCGAAGTTGCCATCCACACTGCATTTATTGTGTACTACTGAAAATTATGTTTTAGGGGATAATCGACAACAACTAAAATAAAAACAAACAAAATTCACTTTGCACTACCAGGGAGTAAAATATTACAGTAGGGAAGTAGAGCCCGAATTAAACAGGAAAATACTAGGCAATACTCCAACTTCACGATAAATCCAACCTAGACGTCTGAGCTTACATAAAAGACCAAAACAACAGTTATAATTTACCAGGGATAGTTCGACAGGACAACAGTTAACGTCACCGAAGTTGTAAAAAGACAATGTATGGCATCTCTTTAATTAGAGTTTAAATCTGCTCATCTTGATGCAGTAATAAACTGAGAAATGCCAGGTTATATGCTCTTTTGGAAGACAGCAATTCTATATAACACATGTGGCCGTTTCCAGTTCAACCCCTGATTCCTGGCTCCTGCTTCTGAAACACAATGTTTCATTTTAATGAAAAATACATTACTGTGGTAAGATAGGTCATCAGCTGTTAAGTGTAATGCAATTTCTGTAACAAAATTAATTTTACAGCTTGCATAAAAGACTTTACACAGGTTAAATACTGTTAATTACTAGCTAAATTTTGTTCCTTAGAATGCATAAATGAAGCACCTCCACCCTCTATAAAAATAATATCTATAGTACAAAATGTCCATAGGATTCTTTATGATTTCCATTTTTTATATCATGCTAAAATGCCAGCCATAGCCAACTGTGAGTTAATATGGCCTTTCATTGGTCACTGAAACAGAGGATATATTTGCTGGTGTCTTAAGACTAAAACAGTTGTGCTGGTGAAAGCCCAGTGCAATTTTCTTCTGGGTTACTTATTTAGAGATAGCAATTCAGACCAAAAAAACTCTGATACATAGTTATAGATTTACGTAACCTAAGTTAACCATCCAGCAAATGGATGCAGTTGATCTCAAAGGGAGGCGCAGCAGAGTAAAGGACATTCAAACCCCATCTATAACCAACATTGGAAAAACATTTCAATGTGGGTAAAATTACAGTCACATAAAAGGACAACAGATTATCGGTCAAATGTACATGCGAGCATTAATGCAATAACCTTTTTGCTCTGTGAAAAGTTTTCGTTGAGCTATTTGCTAAAATAATATTTTAAGTAATAAAGAATTTGGAATTAGTACAGAATATGGAATTGGACAGCTCTGAATTTGAACCCAAACTTTTTCATCAATTAGTTGCTTAGAGCCAGGAAAAGTTACTGTATCTTCCTGATCCTGTTTTATTATCTGCTCTGTAAGTAAGTACAAGACAATTGCCTCACAGTGTTATTGCCATGCTTGAATATAATGATGGATAAAAATTTCTTGGCACTAAGGCGGCCTTTATAGATGTTCCTTTTCCTTCTGTTTTGCTGTTTCTATTGACTCATGGGAGCCGTTAAGGAAGAGATGTGATCAGATTTTAGATGCTCGTTTGTTTGTCTACGTTACTGGGATACTGTAGCGAATCGCTGATTTGAATGCGATACCTGGTTTAAAAAGGCACTACACGGTGTAAAATGTTACATTTAATTCAATCTAAGAAATTTTCAGTTAGTTTTGCAAATAGCACATCTATGCTTTTTGATACTTGTTATATGGAAAACAGGAACACTAGCAAAAAAAAAAAAAATAGGAAAAGTCTTCAGGGGAACATTTTTTAAAATATCCCTCATTTAACTCCAGACGGGAGGCAAAGACAGAGGAACAGCGTATAGGAACTCCTAGATGTGGAATGATGTCAGAGATTCTCCACTCTGCATTTGGTCACATTCAGGCTGTAGATATCACCAGTGTACCTTGCTTTCCTGGTAATAAGGACATAATCTTTCTTCCTCCCCTGGCCACTCTCAGCCTTGGAAGTTACTGGCTAGTGGATAGTAGATACTGGATGAGCCATCACAAGGTGGCCCTGGCACAGAAAGCCTGGGTGACACGGCTCCGCACAGCACAATTCAGACGGGCTGTGGGAAAGATCATGTGGGGAAGCAATGTCGTTTCAACAAAGAATTCAGCAGGATAAATACGACCAAACTCATGTCTCACAAATGATCACTTGTGTCTGAATGTCTTCCATTTCTGTTCGTATTCATGCCTAATGGGTTAAGTCTCATCCCCAAGTATGTTTCTAGTGAATATGAAAGACCCTATTGTCACATATTTCTTTCTTTATATGCAACTACCATCATTTCATTAACTTTTGCTTAAAGGAACATCTTTCAAAAATAATCTGACACGATACTTTACCATTTTTTGATCAATTTATTTTGTGTCTTCTTTACATATATTGTGAAGGGCCATATCTGAAAGAGAACTTTTTCATTAAAAAACTAGCATATGTGGGCTATCTGCGTTTATATTCATTTTATTGACTATTTTACTATGAACAGTCTTATATTTTACTTTATACTAATTCCTCCAGATTAATGACAAGTATTTAACCTAACACATTGATACATCTCACTTAATATTAGTTTAACTTCATTTAATTCCTTCCTTTTTACTCATCATCTTTTTCCTCATGAGAAATTAAGGAAGAAGATATGTTTGGCACCTCTGTCCATCTCTTTGCCCATTTCATACTCCTCTAAGAAGGCAAGAAATGCTAATCTGATTACACATTACCAATTAATTGGGCCACATTTACTTGTGGGCCATCTGGCTGAATATTTTTAAATCATGAACAAACCATGGTGCTCTTCTTCTCTCTTGCCCCTGCCTTAACGAAGTGAGGCATTTTCCTTGACTTATTTCCTTCTCATTGCAGCAGAGTTGAAATGTGAGATGGGGTGTAGCTTCTCCTAACCCCTGGCGTATCATCTGATGGAACTGAAGAGTGAGAAATGACCTCCACGGACCTGGAGCCTCAGCTTCATGTCTCCACCGAGATGCCACATTGGAGGCAAGCTCAACGCAATGCCTTTATTAGAAACGTTTTTAAAAGGGAACCCGTATTCACGTTTGTCAGGACACTGCTTATCTCTCTAGTTGAACCCGTATAACTTACTTTATAAGATGGTAAGATACAAAGACTCTTAATCTTCTATCTACCAGGACTCTTGACATAAATTGAAAGCTCACTTATAACAGCTCTAGCATCCCAAGTGCCTTTGACTACACTCCAATTTAACTTATTGTTCAGTTTTTATATAACTGTCTTCCTTATATTGTGCTTAATTTTCTTATTAATTTAATATTTTAAGAAGAATACTCATTCTGAGAAGTTCACAAATCAGTTAGGCTTAAGTTTTTAAATAAATGTTTTAAAAATATTAAAAGCACACGTATGAAACAATGATACTAGACTTAATTATGGAGAGCAGCCTCCCCTACAAATTTCAGCCACAACACAAGAGCAGTAAGCAGATCAGTCCACTCACCTTCCTTCCAACATTTCAAGTGACTGGGGAAAGAATAGGGACAAAATAAGATAAAACAAAATAAAGGTTTCTTGTGGAACACTGAAAAATTATTATGTGCCAAAGTGTGAGAATGCTTTATATCCATCCCATCGTTTGTCCTGGGAGGTACTTTCTATTATTGATTTCATTTGACAAATGAGGAAACAGAGGTCTGAATAGGTAGAGAAACAATTGTCAACTTTCTACTTCTTAGTATAACTTTACTGCCTCTGAGGCCTGCCTGCATTCCTGCACTGGGGTTTCATGGACATTACTCGAGACCACTGGCCCTATGTCTGTCATCTTTTATGTTTCATTTATAAACACCCTCAGCTCTTGATCTGTGAGGGTCTTAATAAATATAGTTGTATTAAATTGTTGCGCTTTAAAGAATAATATATGATATTAAGAAATAGTATTTCTGATAACAGCTTAAGCCATAATATGAAGTGTGCTGATACAAGAGGAGTTTGTAGGTCTTAAAAAAACAAAACAAAAAAACTAAGCTCTAATTTAGTACAAGTTTCTGACCTTCCTGCTAAAATTTATCTAGGAGTATATATAAAGAAAAGGCCTTACTGAATAAACTGGTAAATGCATCTCTCAAGTTTTATTTTATATTCAACATAATATGAAGTAAAAATAAAAATAAAATACAACTAAGAAATATAGCATTGGCTACTTTTTGAAACATTTCTCCACAAAATAGGGGGTAAAATATGAAAAAGTTTCAACACAATGTTTTGAATCTCTATTTCTTTATAACCTAAAGGAAATAAGAATTTGATATGCCTCAAGGAAAAAAAATCCAACGAAATTTTTTTTGCGGGGGAAAGAAAGTCTACTATCCAGCCTCAGAGATTAGATTTAAAAGCCAAAGAAAACTTTGTTAGATTATAGTGTGACAGAGCAAACCAATCTTTAAATCTACCAAGACACTTCTAGAATGCTAGAACACAGTATGTGTGAGTAAATAACAAGTGTTTTGAGAAACATCATTTTTTTATGTCCTAAACCACTGACTTACAACGTATGAAAAGATGTGGCATGACATGGATTTGAGAATATATACTGTAGAACAGCTATTAACAAGCTTTTCTTGGTACTGAAGTGTGTTCCACAAAACACTTTTTACTCTTACATAAAGAAGAGAGTGGACCAAAGTAAATTAAACTACCAGAAACAGGTGTTAGCTTGACATTAAGAACCCACAAATCAACATTTGTTTCCATTCCTGAAAATCAGCTTTCAATTAATAATAATATTATAATCATTAAAAAATATATATTTTAAAAGCATCTGTTTACTTTCCTTAACTTGTAAATCACTGCTGGTGTTTTCCAACTCTCTTAGTGAATTTAAATGACAATATCATTCCTTAATTTCTCTATGACCTGAAAAAGTCCGATTAGAAAATGAGCAAATTCTCACAATGCTGATAGAAATCAAAGTAAAAGCTTGTATTTAAGAACATCAGTCTCTACTAAAACGAGAAATACCTAAAAATACGAATATATCCAAAATGTCGCAAAGCACATAAACCAGGTTGAAATAAAAATTTGAACGGGCAATTATGTAACATAAAGCCAGATAACCCAACCAGTTCATACATTTTATACTCAGTATAGGATATTATAAATTAGATAGTTACTGATGAAATAATAGCTTTTATAGTTAACTCTGTAGTAATTAAGTAGGATGGCAAGGCAGCAAAGAGGTCAAATTAATTTCTGAGTTCTTCCATTTATCTTTAGAAATGATGGGGAAAATTCTAACTCCAGAAGTGTTTTATGGGAATCTAAAGAACAGTTTTGACAAAGAGGAGGTCTTAAGAAAGCATTTATGATTAAGCAACCTGACATAAAGAGTAACTGCAAATTATTAGAACCAGTTGATATTTATCTAAATGGATAAATCATTCATCTGAATAATTATCAACCCAGACAAACTATAGGCCTTGAAATTGCAATTATGAAAGAGAACCAACCAAATGTTAAGACCAAATTTAAAATTTTAGCAATGGTAGAAATTATGAATCATAAAATGCTACCTTTGACTCAAGAAATGCAACCCTTGGTTAGACAGCATATTAAAAACTAGATGGCTAATGAGGTATTTCTATGGTTTCTTTTTATACTTGTTTTTGTGACATTAAGACTCTCAAAGAATCACAAATTCAAATAAAGCAATAGGCCTCTTCTCTCTGAGTTTAGCTTAGACCTTCCCTTACCTAACACGTCTGAACGTGTTCTTTGTTCTTGAACAAGATTTCACCATTAAAACTCACACAGAAAGAACTTGTCAAGACTTTACTAAATAAAGTTTAGGATGTTTCTAATTTTCATTAAAAAATAGTGTATGTATTTTTAATGAGATTACATAATTTCTAAGTCAGTTATTTAAGACCCACCAAATTACAATAATTTATTTCTTTCAGGAAAAAAAAAAAAAAACTAGCCATCAGCCTGCTGT
The DNA here is from genome assembly GCF_028878055.3 of Symphalangus syndactylus. Classification (NCBI taxonomy): domain Eukaryota; kingdom Metazoa; phylum Chordata; class Mammalia; order Primates; family Hylobatidae; genus Symphalangus; species Symphalangus syndactylus. The sequence continues at coordinate 2,287,595 of NC_072445.2, read as the reverse complement.
CCGGCTTCATCAGCTCTAGACGCAAACAGGAAACTAAGGCAATATTCCATTGAGAGCTGATGGTGGTTTATACCAAGTAGTGTCTGTGCAAATTACCTCAACAGGCATTCAGTTTAAAAGTAGACTTGCAGGATTTCCTGATGGATTGAATCTGGGAAAACTAGAAATAGCAGGTAAGGATAACTTCATAGAGTTTGGTTTAAATTATCGAAGAATAAAACTGTCATTTATTGAGCTGGCCAAGTTGCGGCAGAACCAGGTTTAGGGAGAAAATCAGAGGGTCAATTTTGCAAATAATAACCTTGAGTTACTTATTAGATTTCAAGAAGTAATATCAACTAGGTGGCTCAATGTACAATTCCACAGTTCTACAGCACAATGAAGGCTGGGGATTATAAACTTGAAAATCGGCAGTATACGCATAGGAGTTAAAGCATGACACCATCTGAGATAAAAAAGAAAATGCATTTAAATAAAGTAAATAAATGCCAGAATCATCCCTTCTGTGCTGTAACTGAGAAATCAGGAAGATGGTGGTGAACGAAGGAACGCAGGAAGCAGCAGCTATAACATGGTGAATAGAACTGACAATACCGTGACCTGGAACCCAGGTGACAAACATGTTTCAAGGAGAAGTCGAAGATTACCTGTGTCAAATTTTGTGAAAAGGACTAAAAGTTGAAGAATATGGAGATCAATGTTATCCTTGGCAACAACAAATTTTGGACAGTAGAAAAGGAGAAGGCAGATTGGGGTGGAATCTTTAAAAACCAAGATGAAAGGATTTGGGTATAATGGGTGCATGGAGTTTTGCTCTGAGGGTCAGAGAAAGGAGGCAGTATCTTGAGAGATTTGTAGAATATGGAAAGGTATTTTAAAATAAGAATAATTGTAGCATGTTTGCATGTGAAGAATATTATTAATTAGCAGGAGGAGAATTGATGATGCAGAAGAAAGGGAAAAGTTGGGGGAATGATGTTCCTGCATTAGGTGAGAGGTGACAGTGTCTGGCACACAGGTAGAAGGCTTAGCATTTCCAATGAACACACTGTGAACCCTTAGGGCACCTTCTCCATGGCACCCACAGTGACAGTTTCTCGTATTAAACCAGACCATAAGGTATGGCTGGTTACAAACTCCTCAGTGGCTTTCCATCTCATTCAAAGTAAAAGCCTGAGGTGTTACGGAGGCCTACAAGGAACTATGTAATTTGGCTCCATTACCCCGCTGTCTCCTTCTGCTCTCACTGTCCTTTAGCTGACTACAGCCCAGTCAGACAGAACTCCTTACCCTCCCTCAAACACACCAGACACCTGCACGCCTCTCTACCTGCAAAGTCTGTGCTCTTAACAACTAGGCCATTCTGCATGGCTTGCCTTCTCTTTTCATTTGTGTCTTTGCTCACGTTTCACCTGCTTAATGAAGTCTTTCCTGACCTTGTAACCCTCCACCCTCCATGTGTACTTCTTCTCCTTAGCACTCACCAATACACGACATATTAAGAGTTTTAAATATTTTCTTTGATAATTGTCTTATCCCTTTAGATTTTAAGAGAACACAAATTTTTACCCGTCGTTCACTGCTATATATCCAGCAGCTAAATTACTATCTATCACATATTACATGTTCAGTAAGTTTGCCAGATAAATGAATAAAATGATATTTTAGGGCTTAACCTCAAACTTTTACTGCTTTGCATAAAAATCCTAAAACAACATTAATGTTTAAACTATATGCAATCATGTACACTAGAGGGTATTGTAGTTTTCAGTGAGATTTCTCATATGACAAGACTAGAAGGCAAAAATAAACATTGGTAACTAGAGCATTGGTGAAAGTTTACAAAATAAATACAGTTCCTACTTCGTAATTGGCAGAAACCAGGCCCTCTCGGAAACGTTTTTGATATGACACCAAGTACAGATAAATGCTACAGGATAATAATAATATAAAAAAGATTCTTTTTCTACTTAATTGTGCGGAGCCTGATATATTTATGGATCTTCAGGTAAACAATAGTTTTTTTTTTTTTAAACATTTCCAAGGCTCTGGTATCTATTGTAAAGAAAAGCAGTGAATCGCAGGAATTCTGTAAACTATTTGACTAAATTTGGCTGCCAATCTCTACCATGTTTTCCAAACATTTGTTCAGAAAGATTCCTCTTAGTCCCTGTTACTAGTATACACAATAGCTGTTATTTGCTGATTATTATGCAGATATTGTCCTCCTTTGATCTTGATATACAATAATTAATCATACAACAGATGTGAGCTGTGTTGTATTCTTTATTATCCCCATTTTTAACTGAAGGGAACTGGGGCTTAGAAAAATCAGATAACTGGCCTGTGATCACATTTCTGATTTGTGTCAAATCTGGGATTCAAACCAAAAAAGCCGACTCCAGAATTCATAGCCTGAACCACTTTGCTCAGCTATTGCCTCGGGCTTCCTGTGTCAGCCACACAACCTCAGGAACCCTACAGTCATCGAGCTGGAGACTCGTATTTGTCCATGGAAAGTGTCTTTGTTTCGAAAGAGCTAATAAAGAATTCACATTAAGGCAAAAAGACAATTGAAAAGAAATTGCTGGCTTCAAACACGCAGCCAAGAAGATAACACCCGGATTCCAAAAGATTCTGATGCATTCTAAGCTAACTTGATTGATTATATCTATCAGCTTAATTATCTTTTAATATTTATATATTATTTCTGAAATTCTTAAAACAATAAACATGAAATTTTAAAGAGAACAGAAAAGAACTTATTATAAAGTACCACTAAGATAAATGTCTGAAAACCTAATTTCTAATTTCATTTCTTTGTCAGTCTAACTGACTGCATTCCTTAACATAGGTGAGCCTGTTTTTTCACATATAAAATTGGCAGACTAAATCATATTTCTCTATTCCTTTCTTCTCTGTGGATTCTAATATCCTTAAAATAAAGTTTTCTCTTAAATTTATTCTTGCTAATTTGAAAAATGTTCAATAAACATCTCAATTTTTGCAAAGTCTTATTAGTCTTATGTCTATTGTATTATTCTTAAGAAAATGGTTCATTATAAAAAATATTTGGTTTCGTAATTTAATATTTTGTACAACTATAAAATATTATCAAATAATTAAATAAGTTTGAGTATTCATTTGCATTATCCATTCTAAGTTATAAATTGGTGTAAGACTACAGATTTGGCTGGACGCGGTGGCTCACGCTTGTAATCCCAGCACTTTGGGAGGCCGAGGCGGGCGGATCACGAGGTGAGGAGATCGAGACCACGGTGAAACCCCATCTCTACTAAAAATACAAAAAAATTAGCTGGGCGTGGTGGTGGCGCCTGTAGTCCCAGCTACTCAGAGGCTGAGGCAGGAGAATGGCGGGAACCCGGGAGGTGGAGTTTGCAGTGAGCCAAGATTGTGCCACTGCACTCCAGCGTGGGCTACAGAGCGAGACTCAGTCTCAAAAAAAAAAAAAAAAGGGAGGAGGGCAGCATAAAAAAATTCTCAGAGCAACGTCTATGGTCTGGACTCAGTGAACGGCAGCTATTTTTAGACTTCGCCCAGTAACTCAAAAGGCCCCATGCCCTCTGCCACATTACATTACGCTCATGATTAACAATGCAAAACTTTTGCATAGCTGCCAAGTATGGTGACTCATTCCCTCTTTAAAGACTATAGTTAGTGTTACCTTGCATAAACATAGGTTAAGTATTTGAGTGCCAGTTGTTTAAATGAGCTGATATGTGACAAAATGTAACCAGGCTTTTAGAATGAATGCATCTAATAAGCTTAATCAAGAACTTACAGTAATAGATTTCTAACTTATGAATAGAAAATCACTTAAATGAACTCTGATTGTTAAAAATGACATAGACAAATATTAGTATCAGTAGGCGTAATTTTCTCCTATATTAACTCCAACATATATGATTTTAACAATTTTGAAATCTCCCCCAATGTTTTCTGTGATTTCTCACCATTATCTGGGGGAAAACAGAACAAAGCTATGATTTGCTAGGGTCAAGCAACGATTCCGTTCTGACAGCCCTATAGCTAACACTGTTCATGCTTTTTGATCTGCACTTCTTTGAATACTATGCCTGTGTCTGGGAAAATTTCACCTTATAAATTCGTCTCTAAGATGAAAGCACAAACCCAATTTCCTTTGCATCTAGAACACAGGCCTATAACCCTCATATAAGCATATGTTGCTAATCCCAAGTAAGAAGAATGCCAGGTAAGATTGAGTGTTGACTTCACTTCATATCAATGAAGGAGGGAGAAACTTGGATTTGAAATTTCGCGTTTTGTGACTGACAAAACCTGGTACAATGTTTTGCTAATGTTGTAAAACTACAGTGACTCGTACACCTGTAATTGTTTGGGGATCACATTAGTGAAGTAGTCGGACAGCATATAACTCTGCTAGGATTTCTGATAAAAAATTATGTTTCAATTGAAATTTGTAAGTTAACTTTTAAAACAAATTATTTTAGACGTGCTGTTTTGATTATCTTATTAATATTTAAATTTTACTGTTGCACCCAAAAGTCAGTTATGCCTTTCAAAGATTGTTTTAAAAGTTGGCTCCATCTTTGTGGTGGGCAGAACTAGGCCATATCCCCCAAGAACGTCCGCATTCTAATCTCTGTACACCTGTGAATATGTTAGGTTACATGTCACAGGGAAAGTTAAGATTGCTAGCCAGTTGGCCTCAAAATAGGTAGATTATTTAGAGTCATCCCAGGAAGCCCAGTGACATCAGAATGGTCTCTAAAATGGGAAAGAGAAGCTGAAGAGCGAGAGTCAGAGGGAGATGTGACAATGGAAGGAAGAAAGAGAGAGAGTAGCGTTGCTGGCTTTGAGGATACTGTGGGACCACAGGAATGCGGGTGGCCCCTGCCGGATAGAAAAAGAAAGGAAATGGACCCTGTAGAACCTCCAGAAAGGAACTCAGTCATGCTGATACCTCGATTTCAGCCCACTGAGACCCTTGTTGAATTTCTAAGCTACATAATTATAAGACAATGGATTTCTGGGGTTTTAGCCACCAAGCCATTAGAGGTAATTTGTTACAGCAGCTGCACAGAACTAATACAATTAAAAAGTGTGACTTTACTTTCTCCAGGAGGGAAATTTCTGGTGCTTCCAGCTGTATATCAAAAAAGTATTTGGAAAACAGGTTCATCTAGATAAAATATGTTTTTTTTCACAAATTTCAACAGAACACGTCTCTGCTATCAAACAACTCTGTTAATAACTCCTGGTCAAATACAGAAAATACAGGCAAGCAATATTTTATATCTGTATCCACGTTTAGTTACAGAGTAAACAATGACTAAAGGTTCCTTTAAAAGTAAAAAATACATCTTACCAAAAAAAAGAAAAACCCAATCTGAATAATGACACTATGCTTAAACATAGAGAGTTCAAACAACTCAGCAGAAATGCGATGCGTTTCCTAATTATTAACTTGGTTGCTGACCATGAGATGCAGGATGCAGGTGTTCAAAGGAAGCATGCACTTTACCTGAATTTACTCAGTAAAACAATTCCAGCTTCTAAAATTGGTTTTAGGAATGATAACTTTTTTTTAAACTTTGACATGAAATTAACTTGTTGCTGAGAATTTGCACATGTGAATTCACCTTGACATTGATTTTTCGCAATCTTTATAAAGAAGAATAACATAAATAAACATGGCATTTTCCAGGTGGCTGCAAATCATACCAGGGAAAATAAAATCCTCAAATCGAGTGGAGTTTTGCAATAATCTTGTCCTTGGGGTGAAACTGTAGCAAGAACATGCTTCTAGAATTTCTAATGTTGAAACACTGACCGCTGTCCAAGGTGGAAGAACATTAAATCAAATTCCACGGTGGGAACAGGGATGATCATGAGATGGCGAAGTTTGAGATTTCTTATTCTCTGTTATTTCTCTGCCCATAACAAATCATTTTTCCAAGTTAAGAGTCACAGACAAGATCTATTAATTATCTTTCACACAGCAGTAAGAAGGAGATGTCTATTCCTGACTTGAAAAAATTCAAAAGAGTTGTAACATTGGTGTGACACCTTAAGCAAAAACCTTGGACTAGTTATTTACAGTTGTAAAGGGACCCAAATTAGCCACAGCAATCAGATTATATTTACACTTCCCATTGTTAGGGATGAAAATCCTCGGTGACAGTCACCAGCAGAAATCTCTGCCAGCCTTCAAAACGACCACCTTCTGTGGAAGCCAATGTTTTCCCGGAAGACAACAGATCTGGGGCGAAAATGTCCTGTGCTGATTAAAACAACTAACCCTAGCATAATTTTATAAACCTCAGAGAGCTGCAACAGCAGTTGGGTTTTATTATTTACTAAAAGGTAAAATATTTCTCAAGATTATGGTTACAGATATACTTAATCGTTCCTTCACCACATGGGATTATTAATACAATACCCATATTAGATTTTATTCTGTATCTGATGTACACAAAAATCAGGTCTCTGTGTGAAAATGCTTTTTAATTTACATAAGAATGAACATTCAGCATAGATGTGATTGCTAATAATTTTCCCACAGGTAGTTTTTGGTTTATAAGAGAATGGAAATGATTTATAGTTATGGTCAGTGATGATAACCAAATACTCAAATCACATTATCTTTTTTAAAAAAAAACATTTTCTAGCCGATTCTGTTGGAAATCACACCAAAATACCTTGATGTGATAATGTCTTAAAAATATATAAAAGAATTTCTCTGGTACCAAAACAGAGATATAGACCAATGGAACAGAACAGAGCCCTCAGAAATAACACCACACATCTACAACCATCTGATCTTTGACAAACCTGACAAAAACAAGAAATGGGGAAAGGATTCCCTATTTAATAAATGGTGCTGGGAAAACTGGCTAGCCATATGTAGAAAGCTGAAACTGGATCCCTTCCTTACACCTTATACAAAAACTAATTCAAGATGGATTAAAGACTTACATGTTACACCTAAAACCATAAAAACCCTAGAAGAAAACCTAGGCAATACCATTCAGCACATAGGCATGGGCAAGGACTTCATGTCTAAAACACCAAAAGCAATGGCAACAAAAGCCAAAATTGACAAATGGGATCTAATTAAACTCAAGAGCTTCTGCACAGCAAAAGAAACCACCATCAGAGTGAACAGGCAACCTACAGAATGGGAGAAAATATTCACAACCTATTCATCTGACAAAGGGCTAATATCCAGAATCTACAATGAACTCAAACAAATTTACAAGAAAAAAACAACCCCATCAAAAAGTGGGTGAAGGACATGAACAGACACTTCTCAAAATAAGACATATATGCAGCCAAAAAACACATGAAAAAATGCTCATCATCACTGGCCATCAGAGAAATGCAAATCAAAACCACAGTGAGATACCATCTCACACCAGTTAGAATGGCCATCATTAAAAAATCAGGAAACAACAGATGCTGGAGAGGATGTGGAGAAATAGGAAGACTTTTACACTGTTGGTGGGACTGTAAACTAGTTCAACCATTGTGGAAGTCAGTGTGGCCATTTCTCAGGGATCTAGAACTAGAAATACCATTTGACCCAGCCATCCCATTACTGGGCATATACCCAAAGGATTATAAATCATGCTGCTAGAAAGACATATGCACACGTATGTTTACTGAGGCACTATTCACAATAGCAAAGACTTCGAACCAACCCAAACGTCCAACAATGATAGACTGTATTAAGAAAATGTGGCACATATACACCATGGAATACTATGCAGCCATAAAAAAGGATGAGTTCATGTCCTTTGTAGGGACATGGATGAAGCTGGAAACCATCATTCTCAGTAAACTATCACAAGGACAAAAAACCAAACACCCCATGTTCTCACTCATAGGTGGGAATTGAACAATGAGAACACATGGACACAGGAAGGGGAACATCACACTCCGGGGACTGTTGTGGGGTGGGGGGAGGGACAGCATTAGGAGATATACTTAATGTTAAATGACCAGTTAATGGGTGCAGCAAAACAACACGGCACATGGATACATATGTAACAAACCTGCACGTTGTGCACATGGACCCTAAAACCTAAAGTATAATAATAATTAAAAGAAAAAGGCAAAGAAACCATCTTGCAACCAAATAACAAAAAAAGAAAAAAAAAAGAGTTTCTGCTGTTTCGACATGTGATAGTTCATGTGTAACGTTCATCAACAAGTGGAAATTGTCACTCTACCTATTTCATCAATTAGGTCGCAATGAGTTTTATAATTACCCACTAGGTGCTTCATGCAAAAGGCAGTATTACATTCATAATATGAACTTATTAGAACTTCTAAATACATTCAGTAGTAATAACTATAGTATCCGTTTTCCTTTTAAAAATGTTCTTTACAGAAAACCAAACACCGCGTGTTCTCACTCCTAAGTGGGAGTTGAACAATTAGAACACGTGGACACAGGGAGGGGACATCACACACTGGGGCCTGTCAGGGGTGGGGGTTATGGGAGGGAGAGCATTAGGAGAAATACCTAATGGAGGTGACGGGTTGATGGGTGCAGCTATCCACCATGGCACGTCTATACCTACGTAACAATCGTGCACATTCCGCACATGTGTCCCAGAAGTGATAGTTTAAAAAAAGAGAAAAAAAAGCTCTTTATAATGATTACAATTCTGAACGTTACAACACTATCCTCCTAAAATAACATTATTGGATTTCTTTTATCTACCTCACTCAGGTTCCATTTTTAATCATAACCCTTCACAAACACATGGTAAAAGCAGTGATTTACTGTACTGGATTTTTAACTACCTATCTACATTTATGCTTTGCTGTTAAATCTGTCATTCCTGACAAACACAGCTAAACAAAAACATTTGTTTATGGTATGAGATTAGGAACAAAAATCAAGAAAAATGATGTAGAACAGGGAATGATCTGATTTTTCAGACCAAAAAAACTAATTGAATTGTTACTTCAAAAAGGAAAGACAAGACAAAGGACATTTGGTGAATATTTGCAAAAAGGGAAAAAAAAAGCTGGTCGCATTGGTCAGCAGCAGTGATCTACAGCTCCGTATAATACGGTTCCAGCTCTATAAATCTTTTCTACTCCACAATACTTTCCCGAGAAAGTGATGTATCTCTAAAAAAGTTCCATCTACGTGTCACCCTGAAAGCTTACTATGTTGAGGATAATTCCAAATGCAGAAGTGTGCAGCACAACCCCTTTTTGTGACCCAAAACTGACTTATCTATCAACCATGAACATGTTTATAAAGTAAATATGGAAATATTCTAGCTTTTTAAGGAGAATGCTTGTCTCCTTTAAAGTATTTCTAACCTTCCAAAGCTTCTAAATATTAACATCTCTAAGCCTAAGAAACTTTGCTCCTCCTGAGGTACTGAGGACTATTCTTACTGAATTACTGAAGTAAAAAATGTGTCGTATAAACCCAAGGATGGAGAGTCTAAATGACTTTAAGAAACTCCTGCAATGTCGTAGGCACTGCAGGCTGTGAGTGGCACACATTTGAATAAGCCTGAATACGCCTAGTATCAGATTGAAGCACGTATAAATAAAAGGCCCTAGACGGTGAGAGATGATGGTAACTTAAAATATTACACACAAAGGAACGGAATCCAGATGCTCATGATAAAATATTTTAAGATCTCATTTTGTTTCTAACTGGTCTTTAGAAAATTTGGGGAACTCCAAAGTTAAGTAGACAGAATATTCAGGTAAATAACATAGTTTAAATACATACACATGCATACAAAACATAATTATTTTTTTTAAAAAGACCATAATTTTAGCTGTTTTGTTTTGTTTTAATGAGGGATTGAAACTGCATACTATTAACATATGCCCCAAAATTGCAATTTGCTACATCTGACATTACACTTTCCTCTATTATAGGGTAGACTTTAGCAAATCAATTTGCAGATTATAAAGTGCTACCAATCACCACTTCTGAATTCATAATCTACTGATGTATGTTTAAGATTTGTACCTCCTTAAATTGCCATAAACATCTGCAACCCTCCCATCATAAATGTTCCTCAGAATGTTACAAGACTCAAATTTAAGTCTATGCTAAGTATTCTGAAGGCAATTGCTTCAGTGTAGTGATACATGTAAGATCCTTTTTCTTTTTTTTTGTAACCTCCTCTATAAACAGGCAACAAAACCTCAGTATTTTAAAAGTGAATGGGTTTTTTTTTTCAATTTTATTTTAGAGACCCTTTTAGAACACGTAGTTAAAATTAAATACAACCAACATGATCATGCCTTTTAAAAAGTCACCATTTTATAAAGAAAATATCATGTAATTTAAAGTTTTTAAAAGCAGGGTTAGTATTAGAACTTTATTATATGGGCCAATGATTTCTGTTTAAGAATATTTTGTTTCAGTCTGAATACAGTCATCCCTTGGTACCTGTGGGGCACTGCTTCCAGAACGGACCCTCCTCAGAATCTGCAGATACTCAAGTCCTTTACATAAAATGGTGTAATATGTATATATAATCTATGCCCATCCTCCCGTATACTTTAAATTATCTACAGAGTTGTTATAATACTTAATACAATGTGAATGCTATGTAGTTGTTATACTGTATTGTTTATCATTTGTGTTATTTGTATCATTTTTTTGTTTTTCATTTTTTCAAATATTTTCAATTAGCACTTGGTTGAATCCATGGATGCAAAACCAGAGGATGTATTTTTAATCCCCAAAGTGTTGAATGAGTCGTGAGTCACAAAAACTAGTAAAATTAGTCAATCAAGTTTGTTTTTAAAAGCTGGTGGTCCAGCCGGGTGTGGTGGCGGTGCCTGTAGTCCCAGCTACTTGGGAGGCTGAAGCAGGAGAATGGCTTGAACCCAGGAGGCGGAGGTTGCAGCTAGCCGAGATGGCACCACTGCACTCCAGCCTGGCAACAGAGCGAGACTCCGTCTCAAAAAATAAAATTTAAAAAAATAAAATAAAATAAAAGCTGGTGGTCAATAGTTGATTAGATTTAAAAAATGTATATATACACCATGGAATACCACACAGTCATAAAAATAATAAAATCATGCCCTTTGCAGCAATGTGGATGGAGCTGGAGGCTATTATTCTAAGTGAACAAACCCAGAAGCAGGAACTCAAATCATTTCACATTCTCACAAGTAGGAGCTAAATAATGGGGACACATGGACATAAAGATGGAGATAACAGACACTGAAAACTCCAAAAGCGGGGAGGGCGACTGGGGAGTGAGGGTTCATAAACTGCCTATTGAGTGTAATGTTCACCGTTTGGGTGACAGGTGTACTAGAAGCACATTCCCTACCATCACGCATGGAATAGCCATGTAACAAATAATCTCTGCGTCTAAAATTAGAACATAAGATAAATACAATAAAAAGATGGTGGTGACAATTAGTAAGGTCTGCCTGATATGGTTTGGCTTTGTGTCCCCACCCAAATCTCATCTTGAATTGTAGCTCCCAGAATCCCCACAGGTTGTGGGAGGGACCCCGTGCAAGATACTGAATCATGGAGGTGGTTATTTTCCATGCTGTTCTCGTGATGTTGAATAAGTCTCATGAGAGCTGATGGTTTTATAAAGCACATGCCCTCTTCCCTGCTGCCATGTAAGATGTGACTTTGCTCCTCATTCGCCTTCAGCCATGATTGTGAAGCCTCTCCAGCAATGTAGAACTGTGAGTCCATTAAACCTCTTTCCTTCATAAATGACCCAGTCTCGGGTGTGTCTTTATTAGCAGCATGAGAACAGACTAGTACACTGCCCTTTCAAACTGATAATCAATCAACTCAAGGATATGTCCAGAGATTCCTCACCTCCCCAAACTTCAGCTTAAGGGTTTCAGGGCTGACACGGGATGTGTCAGTTTATTCAAGCTAATGCATAAGCAAGCATACCAAGAGGACAGCTAGAAAATCTCTGCTCTTCTCTCCAACTTTCCCTGATAAACAATGCCAAAAATGCGTTTCAAACTTCCATGTTTAAAATTATTTTTGAAATAATTATTATGCACCTCCACTGATAGGCTCATAGGACTTAATGTGAATAATATAATACATAATCCAAATCCTGTTGGAATTCTCAGTGTCTGTTATCTCTGTTTATGTCCATGTGTCCTTACTCTTCAGCTCCTACTTATAAGTGACAACATGCAATAGGCATGTAAACAAGAAGGCATTAAACTTGGAGGGAATAAAACTAGAAGTATTTTTGGCCGGATAGAAAAATGAAAGTCATGATAACAGTGAACAACAGGGGTATAGTTAACTTTAGTTGACGTTTCTGAATTTCCGTCTAAACTCACTCTATGACTACTACTTTTAGAAGTTGATTCCTCAAGAGAAGTGACTTGACATGTCAGTAAGTAGATTTTCCAATTATTGGAGGTAGGGCTAGGCAGGAGAGGTTTTTCCATCTGACCTAAAGAACTAAATTCAGATAAAATATTTTATACAAATTACACAATATTGTATACAATTTATACAAACATAAACTAAGACATTTCACCTCACCAAATCAGGATTCATTCATGATAGGTGTTGCCTTATGATTGCAATTACATATAAAATTTAAATATTCGAGTAAAAATATAACTCTCAATTACAAAAAGGCAGGACTTAAAACATATTTCCATAAAGACATAAAACTTAAATTTCCCTATATGTTTGTTAATGTCTTTGGTCAATTTAGTTTCAAATAGATAAATTACATTGTTATACAATGGTAATAGATATATAAAGTACAGATTGTTGACTTTATATTTAGTATGTTTGCACGATATTTTTGGGAAATAGGCAAATGTTTATTAAACTATATAAAGCTCTGAAAAGCTATTTTATGAGTACTACTGTATCTGCTAGCCCACTTAATCTACATCAACAAGAGTTCATACAAGAAGATATATCATCAGGAAGCCAGGATTTCAATCTGCCTCTTATCACAGTAATATGAAGTCAATCTACAAAATATAAAAGATGGGTGGAAGAAGTTAATGAACCCATTTATCTTCATGTATGGAAAATCTAATGCCAAAACAGCACATGATATTTTATTCACTATTTTCCCAGTGCATCCTACATTATGGAAGAGTTATTTTATAGCATCTGATAACATTTCTTTTGACTTCTATTTGTATGAAATAATAGTTTAAATATAAAGAAATGTTTTCATGTAGAATGTATTCAAATGCTAAAATATACATACATGTTATTGTCATCACGGTTGTAACAAATCTTTGCTTATTAATGAACTACCTTTAAATAATAGAACATTGTTTAGGTTTTGAAATGAAAGGAAAGGAACAGCTACAATGCAGTTTTAACCTTTTTACAACTAGAAAATAGTCTCAGACTTTAAGTGTTTTATTTAAATTTAACTCTGGAAATAACAGTGCACTTCTCAAAGCTCTGTAAGTCTCAGTAACTTTGCATTAGTTGTAAAATTTAAAGAACTAAGTCAGCAGACTTGTCCCTCAGATATTTTATTTTAAAAACAAAAACTAAATGAATCATGTACTTTAACGTAAAAAGTAAAACTGACCCTGAATAAGTTCAGTGGATTATATCGATGTCAGCATCTTTGTTACGATACTGTCCTATAGTTTGGCCTACATTACCACTGGGGGAAGCTAGGCAAGTGGCAATAAAATATCTCTGCATTATTTCTTATAACTGCCTATGGCCATGTAATTATCTCAGAATTAAAGCTTAATTCATAAAACTAGCTTCTTTCAAATAAAAATAACCAAAGGTTATATTTCTTGAGGAAAAATCCAGATTTGAACACTTTCAATGTTTAGAATTTCCCCAGTCAATTTAACATGTGATATGACCACTTAGCTATTTTGAAGGTGACAACTTTGTGTTCACTTGTCCTAAACACAGAATGAGTTTTACAAAATATCACTTACACAGAGTTTGGTCAGATTTGAAGATATGAATGTTAGATTATGAAGGGAAAATTTCAGTTTGGAACGACAAACAATAATTCCTGAGAAATCTGCTGTAAAAGACATCAACATAGTGAAGGATTACAAAGATTTCTGGTTCTTATATTTTGTTTTAGAATGCAGAAAGAGTATTTGCCAAAGTCCTTACAGAAACACTGAGAAATTTTACTTTAATCAGAAAATAAGGAGATACCCTAAGTTTTAAAAATACTTCACCCAATATGTGTATCATGCAGTTTAACAAAAAAAATCTCAGGGACAGCATCTGAAATAATTGGGGTAGGAAATTCCATAAGCAAATATTACTAATTTAGATTAACCAAGCATTTCTTTGCTAGAAATTAAACCCATTATTTTATTTCACCAATTAACTTTATTATGGAACACAAACCATCTGTGCGTGCATGCGTCAGTCCCAGCATACACATTTGATGCTAGATGATAAATGTTGCAATTTGCAGGGTAAAGTTAGTATTTGCATTACTCCGTTGTCTCTTAATTTTAAACAGAATTGGCACCTCTTCCTGGAAGACATCCTGTCCTTTCCTGTGCCATTTCAAGGGTTGTTAACTTTTTCTGACTGCTGTAGTTCTTAACACATCCTATGACACTGTTGTTTACATATGGGTTTTTAAAATAGATTGAGAACTTTTAAATTTATGAAGTGTGTGGAAAAGAATGTATGATCATTCATATTCCCATTTCATGAAAAATTAAATCATATTTTGGACGTAAAAATTGTTAAAGGAATGCTTTTCTATAAATATTTTCTTTTACTAGTACTTTTAATCATTGAAATTTAGATCATTCAATTATGGAGATTCCTTCATTGAAGAGAAAATATCTCTTCAAAACTCTAAATAAGCTGAGCTTTATCAACTAAATTTATAGGAATACAGGCTTCAGAGGTATTAATTTATCTTCCAATATTTTCCCTTCTAAAATTTCTCATGTTTTGTTACAGGTTTAAAGTGCAAGGCAACTATTGATATGAAAGATAATGTGGTATATGTAGTATAAGTGAACCTGATCTTTTCTCAAATATTTATTATTTTTATTTTCTTCGCTATCAAGAAGAGTGGTAACAAATATGTATTATTTGTAAAGACCCACAAAATTTGCATGAAAATAATTGTTGCATGAACTAGACATGCTTTCTGTGATATTAATCTGCAATATTCTGCAAGCCCCAAAAAAATATTCACACCCATTACAAGAAGCTTATTTCAGCATTTTACCTGTCAGAAACAGTGATTAATGTACTTAAAAGTAATTTTTGCAAACACTGTTATAATATAGTCCATGTGTAATATACATGTGAAAGCAAAGTCTGCAAAAAGTAGGATGTTATCCCTTCCTTGATTAGTTCAAATTATTTCATCAGCTAAATTCCTTTGAGATGTGTAAGATAAGGTGGTTCTTCAGTGGAACTTTGGACGGGAACTTATGACTGTAGTGACATGAATACATATGAAAGTACTTCATTTTTAAAATATAGAAAACGGACATGAAGAAAATGTACTTTAGAGTTTCAAATAATTGAAACCATCATTTTTTTCAAATGAGGCACTAAATAAGTGCGTAAGTCAATTTTTTTTCCAGCCTAGGCAATATGGCAATATATATAAGAACAAGTAAATATAACAAACAGTACAAGATTCATCTGGAGAAAAATAATTATACACGTGATAAAATACGAAAGAACAGAAGAAAACTCAATTGTTGATGTGGGATGAACTCATCACAGGATATCAATATATCACCAAGGTTTGCACATTTAAAACATGGGCAGGCCACAAGGAGGAGCTCTTGTGCAGGGATAGTGGCCTTTAATCTTCTATCTTCACTGTTTAATGAAAGCGATAGGAATGTTAGTAATTTCAAAAAGCATCACAGCAGTATTCATTTGAGAAGACTTGTGTGAACTGCCTTTCACCTGCTGAGCCCTGTTGGAAGGAATCAGCTGTAGGAGGGAAGAAGGCATTTATAAAGGCAAAGATCTGGAAACAGCTCTGGCCATCTGGTACTGAGAGAGAAGAGGGAGAGCACAGCAAGCCACAGCCGTTGCGAACTCGATGGAGAAATAAACACTGTAAGAGGCAGTGGCCACAAGAACCAGCCTGTGGGTGGTATTGACAACTTAACTGTACCTCCTAGCTGGGTGTATTAGTCAGGGTTCTCTAGGGCGACTGGACTAATAGGATAGATGTATGCATGAAAGGGAGTTTATTAGGAGAATTGACTCACATGATCTTAAGGTGAAGCCCCCAATACGCCATCTGCAAGCTGAGGACCCAGGAAGCCAGTCTGAGTCCCAAACTGCAAAAGTAGGGAAGCCAGCAGTGTCCCCTTCAGTGTGTGGCCGAAGACGCGAGAGCCCCTGACAAATCACTGGTGTAATCCAAGAGTCTGAAAGCTGAAGAACTCAGAGTCCGATGTTCGAGGGCAGAAAGCACCCAGCACGGGAGAAAGATGGAGACCAGAGGACTTAGCCAGTCTGGTCCTTCTGCGTTCTCCTGCCTGCTTTTATCTTAGCCACAATGGCAGCTGCTTAGACAGCGCCCACCCAGATTGAGGGTGGGTCTGTGTCTCTTAGTCCACTGAATCAAATGCTAATGTCCTTTGCCAATACCCTCAAAGACACACCCAGGAACAGTTATTTGCATCTTTCAACCCAATCAAGTTGACACTCGTTATTAACCATCACACTGGGGAATAGC
The DNA here is from genome assembly GCF_028878055.3 of Symphalangus syndactylus. Classification (NCBI taxonomy): domain Eukaryota; kingdom Metazoa; phylum Chordata; class Mammalia; order Primates; family Hylobatidae; genus Symphalangus; species Symphalangus syndactylus. The sequence continues at coordinate 2,270,892 of NC_072445.2, read as the reverse complement.
AAGCATCAGCTACCAACTATTCTGTACTCATTTAATCAAAGCTTTGCTATGCTTGGGTTGTATTACAGCACGAAGAAGAAGAGGCCTATCTTTTTATCATTTTTAAAACACTGGGGCAGGAGGCAGAAATACAGAGGACTCTACCAATTGACCTGATTTCCAGAGAGGGACTATGCACTACCAGGAGTGAAAAATTTGCAACATGCCACCCAGGGTACGAGGACACACACATATCTTCCTCATTTGATGAAAAAGTGGCACAAATTAGAGGACAGTGGACAATAACTTTTATGAATTAAATTCAGAGAAGAATATGTGTAAATAATAAAGTAAGAGGAGGTGCTTCTCTAAAGAGTGCGATATAAATAAGTTTACTTAGAAAATATTTAAGGTCTAAATATTTTCTCATTGTTTGTCCTTGTTGGAATATTGAATACATAGACACTAAAGGAACGCTTGTGGCCAGGCTCTGTGGCTCTCGCCTGTAATCCCAGCACTTTGGGAGACTGAGGGAGATGGATCACTTGAGTCCAGGAGTTTGAGATCAGCCTGGGCAATATGGCAAACTCTGTCTCTACACACACACACACACACACACACACACACACTCTATATATATATATATATATATATATATATATATATATATATATACACTTAAATTAGCCAGGGGTGGTGGCATGCCCCTGTGGTCTCAGCTACTCCAGAGGCTGAGGTGACAGGATTGCTTGAGCCCAAGAGGTCGTGGCTGTAGCAGTGAGCTGTGGTCACATCATTGCCCTCCAACCTGGGCAGCACAGCAAAACCCTGTCTCAAAAAAACAAAAGCAAAAACAAAAAATGCTTGTGATAAATGTGAGACACTGAGATTAAATGGAAAAGGGGGTTCCTTACACCCACCGCCTAGCTACCCAGCTCAAAATAAGAAGTTGCTGAGGCTGGGCACGGTGGCTCACGCTTGTAATCCCAGCACTTTGGGAGGCCGAGGCGGGCGGATCACGGGGTCAGGAGATCGAGACCATCCTGGCTAACACAGTGAAACCCCGTCTCTACTAAAAATACAAAAAATTAGCCGGGCGTGGTGGCGGCGCCTGTAGTCCCAGCTACTCAGAGAGGCTGAGGCAGGAGAATGGCGGGAACCCGGGAGGCGGAGCTTGCAGTGAGCCGAGATCGCGCCACTGCACTCCAGCCTGGGTGACAGAGAGACTCCGTCTCGAAAAAAATAAAAAAAAGACGTTGCCGAAACCCTTAGGGTCCCTGAGGGTCCCTCATCCTGACAACTCTCTCCCCCAGAGAGATTACCATTATCCTGTATCTTGTGTGGTTTTTAATTCCTCTTTATCTTTATTAATAGTTGTACCTTCATATGTGCCTCTAATATGTTGTTTAGTGTTGCGTGCTTTGAACTTTATTCAAGTATACTCAAGAAATATGTATCTTTCTGTGGTGTGCTATTTTCATTCAACATTGTGTTCCTGAGATTAATCTTGTTAACATTTACAGTTCCGGTCCCTCATTCACACTGCTGTGTAGTATTCCATTTGTAAACATGCTATGATTTGTTAACTTGCTCTCCTGCTAATCTTCAGTGCCCCGTTACCGTAGACAGAGCTGCCATGGATGCTCTTGTGTGTCCTTATGCACATGTGTCTGAGATTCCTTGCTAGCTTTTTAGGGGTTGTGAGCATCTTAAAACATATTGTATAATTTCATATTGTCTTTTCAACCAGTGTGACAATCCATAATCTCATCTGTAGTGCATAAGGGCTGCAATATTCCCACGTTCAAATTGTCATTCATATGATCAAAAACATTGATTAATTATTTACTGCTTACTATATTAAGTAAAAATATTTGCAGTTTATGTACAAACTCATTTTTCTGGCTTATCACTGTCTGTTTGCTACTCTAAAACATAAACCTGAGTGCCAATCATGAAGTGTGCCTCCCTGTCAGTGCAGGAAAAATTCACAATTTTCAAGTTATACAAATACAAGTTTAATTTTAATTTTATCTAAAATGGTATGATTTCAATCAGAATTGCCCTAACACTAGCAGAAGATAGAGCTTTGCCAAACCCCACTGTGCAAAGGAAGTGTGCATATAGGTTAAGAGATGTGAATGCAACCATTCTCTTTTTTTTTTAGCATAAAAAACCTGCCCACCTATGGGAATGCAAACAATTTACTCCACTTTTCATTCACCAAATGTTGACAATGCATTCCATAAAATGTTTTATGATGACTAAATGAGATAATATATGAAAAGCCTCTTATACAACGCTCAGTATGAAGCAGACATTCAATAAAGCTATTGTTATTCAGCAGCAACGCATTGATAAATCACCAACTTTGAGGGCTACTCTAATAACGAACAGGTATAATATAACCATATTCATTAAAAATATAATTTCTCCAAAGTTGTAACTTCAATAATATTTAATATTCCAGGTAAGATAACCTTACTATATTTTAAAAGCCCAGGTGTTCTTTATCGTAATAAAAATGTAGTAATCTGCAGATGAGATTATTAGATCAGAGACTAACACACTTCTTCGTAGAAATTAACTGGGGTCAAAGAATGTACATGCTTTCCAGACATACACCATGCACACAGGCATATTGTCTCTGGTCTCAAGACTGAATTCAAGGCTAGCCTTTTGAACATCTACATCTTATTAAATTATGTTTACACTAAGTTAAAAGCATTTTAATATAATTATCGCTGAGGCTTGTCGTCACTTACAAATCCCAGAAGGATTGTGTTGCATGACAAAGCAGACCAGAGATCCAGATCCTAAGTGGTAAGCAAGACTCCTTCTCACCTCCACATAGTGCTGTCAATCTGCACGGACGGCAATCTCTGTATCACTAACATCTATTAATGTCACACACATGTTGAGAGCAGGCTAGGTCTTTTCATAGAACCAGATGGACAGAGAGAAATGGAGAATGAATATTAGCTTTAATGAATGGATGCAGAGGATCAAATATTATCCTTAAAAGAATATTTTTGGTTCTTTTCATCTCCTTTCTCCCTATTTAGCTATATTTTTCATGAGGAATATTAATGCACTATTAGTCCACAAGTTTAACCTCTGTGCACTGAGAAATAGGATTAGCATGGCTTATAAAATTAATCTGGGGGGAGGTTTCAGCTATCGAGGAATTATAGGGTGTATTAATTCTTACTTATTTAGGTTACAGACGGTTAAGCCAGGAATTATGTACTTATAATTAGGTACAGAATCGATAGCGATCACATGGTTGTTACTTATCTATCACTTCTGTTCCAAATGCATTTAAGTTTCTTGCAAATGCATACAATATAGCAATATAAAATACTTAAACTCTTTAGAAAGAACCTTTAGAAAATACAAAAAATAGGGAAGCAAGATGGTGTCAGAAATGTGGTCAGTGAACAAATGGACACTGGCGAATCATGCACTGAGTCAGGGCAGAGCACAAATTTGACTTTGAGTTTTCTAATTAACATGCAGAAAGGAGAAAATATAACCAGTAACAAGACCATGCATGATATATTCTAGTTATTTGGGAGAACACCAATATGAAATAAGAGAAAATATTTCCTACGGCCCCTCATGAAGAGAAGGTTTTATGATGGCTAAAGCAGTTCAGTAAGAAGCGACTGTGTTGGGCCCAGTACGATGTGGTCCAGTTAGGCTTTTTTTTTTTTTTTTTTTTTTTTTGAGACAGAGTCTCACTCTGTCGCCCAGGCTGGAGTGCAGTGGTGCAATCTCGGCTCACTGCAAGCTCCGCCTCCCGGGTTCACACCATTCTCCTGCCTCAGCCTCCCAAGTAGCTGGGACTACAGGCGCCGCCACCACGCCTGGCTAACTTTTTGTGTTTTTAGTAGAGACGGGGTTTCACCGTGTTAGCCAGAATGGTCTCGATCTCCTCACCTCATGATCCGCCCGCCTCAGCCTCCCAAAGTGCTGGGATTACAGGCGTGAGCCACCGCGCCCAGCCAGTTAGGCATTTTTGGTGGTCTCACTTCATCTTGAAACAGATTTTAGATAACATGGCAGAATGGATGGCTTCGTTTCCTCCAGGCCATCTTTCATAAATATTATTTATCTTATCCACGTGTCTGAAAAGTATCCAGCTGCAGTGAATTCGTGATTATAGTCCCTGACAAGTAGCGGGAAAGCTGTAATTCTATGTTTTCATTTACAAACAAAGCTTTACACTCCGAAAGTCAACAAAATTGCATGTAGTACAAACATCCTCATGTGAAAAGCAGGAGCTGGATAAAGATGGGCCTGAACAGACCGCTCAATTTCTGACTTGAAAGGTACACAAGCAGCGCTGGCAGTCAAAGTGAAGAGTTCCTCAGAAAACAATTTTGGGACTACTTTAATGCAAAGAAAAGCAGGAAATAAAGTTCAACAGCTGCATTCCATAAAGCATACTGGCAGTCATTTGTCAAAAAAATAAATAAAAATAAAATTAAAAATAAAACTCTTCTAGTGAAAAATGGCTCAAGCCTTAGGAAGGAAGAAGGAAGAGAGAGGAAGGGAGAGGAGGAAAGAAACCAGCTCCAGCTACAGTGCTTGGTTTTGAGCAACAAAGATTCCTGAAATACTTTCCAAAATAAACGTGTGGCAAAATGCTGAACTTGGAAACAGAAATAGACAACTTGATGCACAAAATAATCAGTTCTAAAATAGTCAAAATGCACAAAAGGATACAAAGCATTTGTGGTGTTGACTGAGAAATTAACCATGTACATTTGCTAAAAGTAAAAACCTGGGGACAGAGACTGAAAAATACAATGGTCCCCAAGGCTATTTATTTTGGCATTACTTATTTATAAAGTAAATACATAAAATTGAAAGTCTTTCCTATAACCTGCTTCTCCAAATCTCTCGGAGTCTTTGTTTCAGGTCTAGTCTGGCCTCCCTAATTTTTGTTCTCAGTCTGCCTGGATCCTGAGGTCACTGGAGTCTGTGCTCCCAGCGCGTGTCCATTCCACAGTGGAATGTGAGAACGTAGTAAAACACAATACAAATAAATAAGATTCTATGTTTGAGTCTGAGTGAGAGCAGCTAGAAGTGACTTAGATTAACTGAAAAAGGTGTAAAAGAATTTTGCTAAAATCATGCCTCAAAGAGTCTACAGTATTAATCGTGTAATACAGCACTACGCCACACGAGGGCACTATATGGTCAGCTTACTCAGATGAAAGCAAAATGTAAAAGGAGTTTATAAGAACAAGATTTGATGAAAATAAAATTACATTCTCTCCCAGGTAATAAAAAAAATCAAAATTCTGGAACATTTAAAGACCCTATGTGTGGTTTGTAATAAAATGGTAATAGCTTGACTTGCTGTCATCCATTTCACCTGCAACTTGGCCCCTATCAGTTTTTCAAACAGCTTAGGAATTTTTCAACGTAAAGTCCTTTACGCATTCTATTTATCTCTGCCTAGGACACTCTCTGACCTCACTGTAATCTTTTAAGGTCCCAGCTGAAATGCAATTTCCTCAGAGACAGCTAACCTAGACACCTTACCTAACGCAAGTCTCTCTTACGCAACATGCAACTGTATGTCAGCCCTCGGTGTATTTTAGTCATGGCACTTACCGAAAGTATTTTATTTATGCACATCGCACATTCCTATGTGAGTTTTGTCTGTTCCCTTCAATATGCTTTAAGCTCCATGAGGCTAAATACCTGTCAGTTTTGGTCACTGTCTAATCCCCAGAGCCTAAGACAGTGGGGCATAATAGAAACAAAGCTACGTGTTGAATGAATGAATGAATGAATGAATGAATCTCTGTGACTGTGGCTTATTTCTCCCTACAAAGTTTGACTGAGCCCCACACTCTCACAGAAATATTTACAATAATAACAAAAAAGTAGTGAATGTCACCATGTGTTTTCTGACCAATAAACTTGAGAACTTGTCTGGAGGTTATATGAATTATGGAGCGTTCTGATATACTCTTTATTCAACATTGCTTCTCTTCTATTTAAAAACCTGCCCTTCTTTGGAAAGGGTGAAGTGGGACAGGCTGAAGAACACAGATGTTTGAGGGAAGAATGCTTACATTCACCCACTTTGTGATAACTCTACCCTTGTTAAAACGGAAATACAGAAAAGAGGTTACAGAGGAGTTTAATGCTGCCCTTTCTTAGCACAAGAACAACACAATTCTCTTTTCTTTTTCTCCAACTTTACAGGTACTTACTGTGGCGTATAAAATGGTCACTTACAAATTAGACCAACAAAAGGGTATTAAAACTATTTGTTTATGGGACATTGGGGTGTAAAACACACCACTCAACATCGTGATGTAACTTTACACAACAATAGGGAAGGAGATAGAAAAGTCAAAATGCACGGGGTGAGGTGAACCACAGCAGGTCAAAGTGATCCGAAGACAATCTTCACAGAGTTCCAAGATCATGTGGATTCCAAAAGGCCAGAGGCCATTTGATCCTTGATAATAACTCCATGCTTAGCGTGATACTAAAATGTAATTGTGGATTAAGTAGATAAGTGCGTCTTGAAGGCTTAAACCAAAACTATGGTTGGTCATAAAGAGGTGGCCGTGTTTTTTTGTTTGGTTTGGTTTGGTTTTGGGTTTTGTTTTTTTTTTTTGGCCGAGGAAGAATTGGTTAGGGTATAAGGTCTGCATTTCAGGCTTCCATCATCAAAGACTGACAAATCCAAGCGAGCTGGAGTGAAGGTTAGGTCTTCCCCAGCCACGGTCTTCACAGAGTAGAGGATCAGACCCCAGCAGGACTAAGGGGAATTCGGTGACCTTGTTACTCATAGGTCAGTAGCTTGGGGTTGCGCTTTCTCCTTTTTTCAACCCGTAGTCGACGCAGCAAAAAGGCCCAGAACTGGCGAAGGAACAAAGCAGCAAAAAGTGAGGCCCAATAAAAGCTTCAGGCTCAAGAAGACCCCTGAGAAACGAAAGGGAGAGACTATTCCAGGGGACAGTAGGTGAAAAGGGGATAACTAAAAGCACAGTGGCAAAATGTTCTTACACGTAAGGGATGTTCGTTAATGGACAAATATTCATGGCACTATGATCTGTTAGAACAAATGTAGAATCATCTGTATGCTTTAAATACCGTGTGTGTAAGATTTTAACTGTTTATTAGAAGTCCGAGAACCCCGTTTAAGATATTTGGATATTCCCTCCCCTTCCTTTCCAAGATTCAGATACTACTAAGGGTGTAGCAGGATGAGCCGCAGACAAAACCCCTCAGACGCCGAGTTGTAGAAGGAAGGGCTTTATTCAGTGGGGAGCATCAGCAAGCTACTGCCTCAAAACCCGAGCTCCCCAAGTGCACAATTTCTGTCCCTTTTAAGGGCTCACAACACTAAGCATTTCACAAGAAAGGGTCGTGATTGATTTGAGCAAGCAAGGGGTACGTGGCAGGGGCTGCATGCACCGGTGGTCAGAGTGAAATGGAACAGGGCAGAGAGTTTCACAATGTTCTTCCATACAATGCCTGAAATCTATGGGTAACATCGGGTTCTAAGTCATGAGTTGATTTTTAGCTACTAGGTTTACGCCAGGCAGGCCCAGGCCTGGTTTTGGGTCTGGCGCTGAGCTGCCTGTCTTTGATTTCACTTCCTAGTTTTTTTCTTAAAACAAGTACTGAGTATAAAACAATATAAAACAATATGAGAGGGTCTCTCTCTTCCCTCAAGGGTAAAAATAAGATTGCAACAAATCTAAACTTTATGGAAGTCAAATAAAAAACACTTAAACATATGTAAATAATTGCATACATAAAATACTGCATTAAAATGCCTCCTAAGTGTCACGTAGTCTTTAAACAAATATATTTTCAATGATGGCACAGCTTTTTGGTTCCGTTTCTATTTTAATCTCTGATATTCGCACATACCTGTGCACACCTGGAAACACCTATTACTGTTTCAAAAAGACAACTATTAACAAAGTTCTTACATACACCTGCATATCATGCATTAGAAACAAGTACTTTATTCATTTCATGTCTTCAAAATTATGTTAATATACTAATCAGGTATTCCATCCTTTCTCCAATATGATCGTCCTAGAATAAGCTACCCAACTTTCTCAAAGGTGCAAAATGACCATATTTAAAGTTTGGATGAAATTTAATTCATCTTTAATTTGTTTCTGTCACTTTACTATGTTCTGGGGTGTTTTTTAATCTCTCTCTCTCTCGCTCTCTCTCTCCCTCTCTCACTGTCACACACACACAAACACACATGCCTGGTGCTGTCAGCTCTGAGATTTCTGATGATCAAGAGAAACAGGACATCTTTTAAACTTGAAGTACATTCATATGTCAATGAATGACAACGTGTTTGCGCCATTACAGACAAAATCACAGCAGTCTTTATTTCCAAAAGCCAAAAAAGTAGGGCTCAATCAACATAAAATGTCATAAGCAATAATTAAATAAATGCCAATAGAATGACCTTATAATTTTCAAACCCATGTCAGATAAAGCTATAAGAGATATGCAAATGCCATATAACGTATGATATTAATACCTGTGTTTTGTGGTATTAAGAACATGAAAAAATAGAAAATTCTATGAAGTTCAAAGTTCTTTAAAGTTAGATGGAAAAGGCATTCATTGGTATTCCCACGAAGTTTTACGGTTTAGTTGGAAAATACACATATGTTTCTTAAGAGCTAAAATAATGCATTCGACATACAGACAAAGGACCAGTGTAGGTGGGAGGGCAGAGTTCTGTGATTAGACAGGAGAATTAGAAAATCTGTTACAAGTAACTCCAGACAATGGGTGGTATAACTTCCTCCTTGAGGTCTGAGGGTCTCCAACATAAAAGCTCTACATAAGTTTTTATTAGTAGCTCAGAAAAAAAAATCAGAATCTAAAAATATCTGTCAAAATCCTGGCAAAGATTTCCGGTCATAATAAATCATAGTCGCGCAGGATGACATGATCTCCCACAGCATAAGACTTAGAATTAAGTGTTTGGTATTGTGAGTATCTTCAGTTACCAGATAGTCGTTGCTTTCATGATGTGTACACGTCTCCTTAGCCTCGGCAGGTTTCCAATTAAGCATAGAAATACTTTAAAAATCTGAAATCCTAGTAAAGATAGTTTGGCATTGGAAAGGATCCAATCTGTGTTGGAAATCTACATACGTGTAATGTTTAAGAGAACTTCGCTTATGAGAGAAAGCTTCGTTTTGTTTTTTGAGAGAGAGTCTCACTCTGTCGCCCAGGCTGGAGGGCAGTGGTGGGATCTCAGCTCACTGCAACCTCCCCCTCCCAGTTCAAGCAATTCTCCTGCCTCAGCCTCCTGAGTAACTGGCACTACAGATGCACCCCACCACGCCGGGCTAATTTTTGTATTGTTAGTAGAGACAAGGTTTCTCCATGTTGGCCAGGCTGGGCTTGAACTCCTGACCTCAGGTGATCTGCCCTCCTTGGCCTCCCAAAGTGCTGGGATTACAGGCATGAGCCCCCATGCCCAGCAGAGAGTGAGTTTTAAAGGTACAATATCTAATGTGCAGTTGAGTACTTGAAACAGATATTTGATTTTAAATTTCTTACTAATATAAACAATATTGGAACATTTGGCAAAGCGTTTGGATTCACCATATTGATTGTTCTTACAAAAATAAAATTATCGGGGAAATTTTGTTTGTAGATGCAGACACTAAAGAACTTAAGTGAAATAAAATATATTACATTTGGAATTCTTAGTGAATTGGAATGATGGTTTCATAATTTCAAACTTAAAATATGTGATTATTCGCTTGATTTTGACATGGTATTTTAAATTGATATTTTAGTATTTATATATTATTTTGGAACAACTAGATGCATTTTAGGGTCACTATTTTTATTAATTAGATTTATAAAAGTTATTTAGATATGCAGAAAAAATTTACTGTCCTAAATTTGAAGCACTCAAAAAATAAGTTATAAAGGTTTATAAATAAATTTAAAAATATTTGAAAATGTTTTACATTTGTAACCAAGATTAAAAAAATTCATAAGCCCTTAAAATAATTGCTGCAATTTCCCATTTTAAAAATAAAATAATCTCAGTAATGAAAGAGACCTAGAGAAGAACTAGGCTTATAAATCGATAAATTGAATAGCAAATGTTAAAAATGAGCTTTAGAAGTTTTCTCTGCACAAAAAAGAAGACAAAAGAAGTCATTAAACCCTACATTCATTTTTAATTACAAGTCGGATATTATTTAAGAGAACAATAATATGTCCCCTTTCATGTAATGTCCAGAATTCAAAGGAACCACAGGATGTCCTGTCGTTTATTCTCCGAAGTGGAATGCAATCAGTTCTGCAGATAATACTGATTAATTTGAGCCAGGCTTCCACCTACATCTCCTATGCAAATAAACTTTACAAGGCCTTTCATTACATTATATACAAATATTTATTCTCTTCATCAGTCATATTCTAATTATAGAGGCTCAACAAGGTAAGTTTAGACTGACAAATATCTATGCTTATTGTTATAGATTCACAAAGAGCTCCTTCTTCCTTATTAGTCAGATAATGTTCTTTCCTTTTACCCTATAGACAAAGGATGTGATTCATTAGGAAGTATTCCCCAACAGAGAAGATATTTATGTAAGCTTATTCATGTGTTCTTTTCAAATGCAAGATAATTTAAATATTCTTTAAATGTTTTTCTTTTCTTGAGAGTAAAAAAAAGGGAAACAGATGTTTTCATCACAAACACCATTTACCAACCAACCCAAAATGCATGGCCATTTACATTAAACAAGAAAACAAGTAGAACATGTGATTGCCTACATTTGTGCCATATAAATTCATTGTCGTTACTCTCAACTGAACTCCTGATGCTGCCTAAAAAAAAGAGACCACGTTTATTTTCTCAATTCAACCCATCACCCTTCAGAATGACTATTTTAATCTTTTACCACAAACACAACTCTGTATTTCCCTCTGCTGTCCTTAATCTTTGTCTCTTTCTTCCCTGAAACAAACAAAAGCCAAGACAGGAAACTGTGCTGCATCCTCCTCTAGTCAACCTAACGCCAGTCTTTCCTATGGCCCCTCCGCCACCTGTGGAGGAACATTCCAAAGTCAATGTCATTTCTTCCACCTGAAACAAATTTTACATGTGCTACCACTGTCCTGATTTTGTGTTTCCTCCTAAGCTCTTCAGTAAGATTGTCAACATTACCCATCCTCAGTCTCCCTCTCTTATTCCTCTACACGGTCCAATTCCATTGCTGCTGGCATGACTTGACCAATTTAGCTGCATTCACTACTGAAACAAAAGGGCTAATCACTACTTTGTTCCTATTGCAGACATTATTTATTGACTGTGCAGGATTACTAGACACAATCTAGCACACTCTTTAAACACACACATACACACACATACATACACACACATACACACACACACACGCAGTTTTCCATGTGCTACCAGTTGTGTTCCCAGGGAAGGAGAATGTCAGATTGATACTAACAAGAAGGATGTCTTTTATGGAATTCTCTTGGGAGCAATATCTAGGAAAGTAGAGAGAAGCATGGTAGGACAAGGAGAGAAAGTGGGCTGGACGCAGCTTCAGCCTATGGGGACACTGGTAAAATAACACTTCAGAGTTGCATAAAGGCCAAGTTCTAGTTGGAACGGGTAGACTGTGCCTTCATATCCGTCTGTTGATCAGTCATTGGTTGCAGGCAGTTGAGGCCACCCTTAAAGAGGGCTGTGATCACAGCACCCATCATACAATGTAACCTCATTCTGAGGATGTTCCTCATACCTCTATAATTCTTGCTTCCAGATTGTTCGTTACCAGGTCTTACTTTTCTACTTATTTTTAAAGTGTTTTCCCCACACTTCTCCCCACTCTTCTTGCAATATACACTCAATGGAATCTCACCTACTCCCATTCTTTCCTTTAATAATGATAGACTGAAGGGACCCAAATTTATATCTGTACCAGATATTTCTTCTAGCTCTAGACATATATTTGCAAAACCTGCTTGTAGAATTCTACTCATGATTTTACCCCACTTCCTGTTCTTTCCCAAACAATCTTTCTTTTTTCTTGCTCCACAAACAGAAACTAGAATGATTTCTTTAAAAATACAATTGAGGTCAAGTTACCCTTCTGCTGAAACTTTTCGGTATCTTCCCAGTACCCTTCAGATAAGGTAAGAACATTCTTAAAATGACTCTTTCAAAGCTCTGCACATTCTGATCTACGTTTCTTCCTTAAGTTCCTCTGTAGGTTAATTTTACTTATTCATAGTTCCTCCTTGATCCCTGTCATTCGGTGAATCTTTCTTTATTTTTAAAGTATCTGTTTAAATGGCATTTCTTTAAAACCTCTTACTCATTGTCCAAAAGTACTTAAGGATTTTGTTCTATAATATCACTCTATCTTTGTGTTTATTCAAATGACAAAATTATGTACTTTATTCTTTTGTTTCATATATTTTTCTCCTGTTTGACTGTGAGTTTCAAGGGGGCAGGGGAATAGATTATCCTATTTTTTTTGTTTTTAGTCTATACCCAGTGCCTAGAATAAGGCTTCATGCACAGAAAACATTTTATGTATGTATATGCTGAGAAAAGCAGTATGATTGAAGAATGCATAAATAGTGACTGGAAAATGAACATGCGAATCCCAGCACTTTGGGAGTCCGAGGAGGGCAGATAACGAGGTCAAGAATTTGAGATCAGCCCAGCCCACAAATGAAACCCCGTCTCTAGTAAAAATACAAAAATTGGCCAGGCATGGTGGTGGACACCTGTAATCCCAGCTACTTGGGAGGCTGATGCAGCAGAATCGCTTGAAGCCAGGAGGCAGAGGTTGCAGTGAGCCAAGATCGTGCCAGTGCACTCCAGCCTGGGCAACAGAGTGATACTCTGTCTAAAAAAAAAAAGAAAAAAGAAAATGTACATGCATAATTTAGCATGTGTTTCTACCACTGAACACAGTGTGGGAAACATAGGAATATATATCAGGATGATGCAGATGAGCAAATAATTCTGAATTATTTAATCGGCAGGATTTACAGCTAGGATTATTTTCAAAGGCCTATTGATATACAATGGAGATGGATGAGCATGTACTACCTGAGGGCAGAAGAAAATCTCAATGAAAAATAGGGAGTAGAAATCAGAAGACAACAAAGAGGATGGCAAGATAATAGCTTTTCCAAAGTAATACAAATGAACACACTGAAAAACAGGCATGGGTAAGTTCAGTATGGCAAAATGTCCAAATATATACTGGGAAGCAAATGGAAAGTTTTATCTTGACTTTCGAGGTGAATAGAGATCTACAGGGATAAATAATATTTTATAGCTGAGAAAACACATGTGAAAAAGGGGAGAAATGGCCGGGCGCAGTGGCTCATGCCTGTAATCCCAGCACTTTGGGAGGCCAAGGCGGGCGGATCACCTGACGTCGGGAGTTTGAGACCAGCCTCACCAACATGGAGAAACCCCGTCTCTACTAAAAACATGAAATTAGCTGGGCATGGTGGCACATGCCTGTAATCCCAGCTACTAGGGAAGCTGAGGCAGGAGAATCGCTTGAACCTGGGAGGCGGAGGTTGTGGTGAGCTGAGATCGCGCCATTGAACTCCACCCTGGGCAACAAGAATGAAACTCTATTTCAAAAAAAAAAGAAAAACAGGAGAAACTTGCCCCAAATCATTTGGTTAAAAAGTAACATATTTAAAATGTGAACCAGCCAGGCGTGTTGGCTCTCACCTGTAATACCAGCACTTTGGGAGGCCGAGGCAGGCAGATCACCTGAGGTCAGGAGTTGGAGACCAGCCTGGCCAACATGGTGAAACCCCATTTCTACTAAAAATACAAAAATTAACTGGGCGTGGTGGCGGGTGCCTGTAATCCCAGCTACTTGGGAGGCTGAGGCAGGAGAATCACTTGAACCCGGGAGGCGGTGGTTGCAGTGAGCCGAGATCGCACCACTGCACTCCAGCCTGGGCAACAGAGTGAAATCCTGCCTCAAAAAAAAAAAAGTGAACCAGTTTCTTTCTAACCTCCAAATGCACAATATTCCACGACACCAACCCTACACAAAAGAAATGTGTAGAAGTTTATAAAAATCGTTATTAACTGATTTTTTTTCAGCACCAGAATCAACTATCCTGACTCTAGCTTTAGAAATGTAAGTTAAAAAAAGAGGAAAATAACTTCGAAGGAAGTAATTCTTTGAATTCCGTTAGGACAACACAAAGATTTGAGGGTCTTGTGCTTTTCCATGAAAAGGTGGGGCTAAGTCTGTTGTAGAGGGTGAAGGAGACACAGGAGTTACAAATGTGCCAACACCGTGGCCCTTGGAAATAATTTGTAAGATCAAATGAAAATCACAATCGAGACTGTCACTTTTCGGTCAGATTGTTTTCAATAGATAATGAGTGCAGGCCCGCAAATGTGTATGGGAATTATGTGGCATATCAAGGTACATTTCTGCAAAACATACTCGGTGCAATAAGGCTTGTGCATTCAAGCAGGAAACACAGCAGGACGTACAGGAAGCCAGTGTCCAAAGAGCTGAAGGTGACCCTGTGGCCTTTCAATATTCACACTAAGAAGCAAAAGCAATAGCACAGCCTATCCTGGTCGGTGATGTGTGTGTGTGTGTATGTGTCACAGCTGCATTAGACCAGACCACGTGGTAATATTGTCTAAAGAAAGAAATAGAAAATACATAGAAAGCTCTAAACTTGTTTTTCTTTAGAAGTTATGTCCCAACCATGATAAAAGTGCTATTTTTTCCCCTTGAGGAAACAAAGAATAAACAACGATAACATTTCTACCCATTTTTTTTTTTTTTTGCTGTTATATCCATTTTATGATGCTTTGGAAGGACTATTTATTCTTACTTTTAAAGCCAGTCAGAATGTGTTTGGGTTTCTCTTATTTCTGTCTTTTTAAAGCTTCAACATAAACGTTCTTTAGTACATCACACATTGCAATATTAAAAGAAAACCCTATCTTGCCTAAATAAGCAGCATCGTATAATATCCAGTCGAAAATAACTTCAATGTGTGTGATATGAATATTGCTTTCGGAAAAATTTATGGTCTGTTTGGACCACTCAATATGTAATTATTAAACTAGGATGCCATAGTGTTTAAACAGTTTTCACATCAGAAATGTAAGAAGTGCTTCTCCTCAGCAAATGTAAAAGAACACACATCACAACAAACTCTCTCTCAGACCACAGTGCAATCAAATTAGAACTCAGGATTAAGAAACTCACTCAAAACTGCACAACTACATGGAAACTGAACAACCTGCTCCTGAATGACTACTGGGTACATAACGAAATGAAGGTAGAAATAAAGATGTTCTTTGAAACCAATGAGAACAAAGACACAACATACCAGAATCTCTGGCACACATACAAAGCAGTGTGTAGAGGGAAATTTATAGCACTAAATGCCCACAAGAGAAAGCAGCAAAGATCCAAAATCGACACCCTAATATCACTATTAAAAGAACTAGAGAAGCAAGAGCAAACACATCCCAAAGCTAGCAGAAGTCAGGAAATAACTAAGATCAGAGCAGAACTGAAGGAAATAGAGACACAAAACACCTTTCAAAAAATCAATGAATCCAGGAGCTGGTTTTCTGAAAAGATCAACAAAACTGATAGACCACTAGCAAGACTAATAAAGAAGAAAAGAGAGAAGAATCAAATAGACTCAATAAAAAATGATAAAGGGGATATCACCACCGATCCCACAGAAATACAAACTACCCTCAGAGAATAATATAAATGCCTCTATGCAAATAAATTAGAAAATCTAGAAGAAATGGATAAATTCCTGGACACATACACCCTCCCAAGACTAAACCAGAAAGATGCTGAACCCCTGAATAGACCAACAACAGACTCTGAAATTGAGGCAATAATTAATAGCCTACCAACCAAAAAAAGTCCAGGATTCACAGCTGAATTCTACTAGAGGTACAAAGAGGAAGTGGTACCATTCCTTCTGAAACTATTCCAAACAATAGGAAAAGAGGGAATCCTCCCTAACTCATTTAATGAGGCCAGCTTCATCCTGATACCAAAGCCTGTCAGAGACACAACAAAAAAAGAGAATTTTAGACCAATATCCCTGATGAACATCGATGCGAAAATCCTCAATAAAATACTGGCAAACCGAATCCAGCAGCACATCAAAAAGCTTATCCACCAAGATCAAGTTGGCTTCATCCCTGGGATGCAATGCTGGTTTAACATATGCAAATCAATAGATATAATCCATCAGATAAACAGAACCAAAGACAAAAACCACATGATTATCTCAATAGATTTAGAAAAGGCCCTTGACAAAATTCAACAGCGCTTCGTGCTAAAAACTCTCAATAAATTTGGTATTGATGGGACGTATCTCAAAATAATAAGAGCTATTTATGACAAACGCACAGCCAATATCTTACTGAATATGCAAAAACTGGAAGCATTCCCTTTGAAAACTGGCACAAGACGGGGATGCCCTCTCTCACCACTCCTATTCAACATAGTGCTGGAAGTTCTGGCCAGGGCAATCAGGCAAGAGAAAGAAATAAAGAAATAAAGAGAAATAAATATTCAATTAGGAAAAGAGAAAGTCAAATTGTCCCTGTTTGCAGACGACATGATTTATATTTAGAAAACCCCATCATCTCAGCCCAAAATCTCCTTAATCTGATAAGTAACTTCAGCAAAGTCTCAGGATACAAAATCAATGTGCAAAAATCACAAGCATTCCTATACACCAGTAACAGACAGAGAGCTAAATCATGAGTGGACTCCCATTCACAATTGCTACAAAGAGAATAAAATACCTAAGAATCCAATTCACAAGGGATGTGAAGGACCTCTTCAAGGAGAACTACAAACCACTGCTCAATGAAATAAAAGAGGATACAAACAAATGGAAGAACATTCCATGCTCATGGATAGGAAGAATCACTATTGTGAAAATGGCCATACTCCCCAAGGTAATTTATAGATTCAATGCCATCCCCATCAAGCTACCAATGACTTTCTTCACAGAATTGGAAACAAACTACTTTAAAGTTCATATGGAACCAAAAAAGAGCCTGTATTGCCAAGCCAATCCTAAGCAAAAACAACAAAGCTGGAGGAATCATGCTACCCAACTTCCAACTATACTACAAGGCTACAGTAACCAAAACAGCATGGTACTGGTACCAAAACAGAAACATAGACGAATGGAATAGAACAGAGGCCTCAGAAATACCACCACACATCTAAAACCGTCTGATCTTTGACAAACCTGACTGAAACAAGAAATGGGGAAATGATTTCCTATTTAATAAATGGTGCTGGGAAAACTGGCTAGCCATAGGTAGAAAGCTGAAACTGGATCCCTTCCTTACACCTTATACAAAAATTAATTCAAGATGGATTAAAGACTTAAATGTTATATGTAAAACCATGAAAACCCAGAAGAAAACCTAGGCAATACCATTCAGGACATAGACATGGGCAAGGACTTCATGACTAAAACACCAAAAGCAGTGGCAACAAAAGCCAAGATAGACAAATGGGATCTAATTAAACTAAAGAGCTTCTGCACAGCAAAAGAAACTACCATCAGAGTGAACAGGCAACCTACAGAATGGGAGGAAATTTTTGCAATCTACTCATCTGACAAAGGGCTAATATCCAGAATCAACGAAGACTTTAACAAATTTACAAGAAAAAATCGAACAGCCCCATCAAAACATGGGCAAAGGATATGAACAGACACTTTTCAAAAGAAGACCTTTATTCAGCCAACACACACATGAAAAAAGGCTCATCATCACTGGTCATCAGAGAAATGCAAATCAAAACCACAATGAGATGCCATCTCACACCAGTTAGAATGGCGATCATTAAAAAGTCAGGAAACAGTAGGTGCTGGAGAGGATGTGGAGAAATAGGAAGGCTTTTACACTGTTGGTGGGACTGTAAAGTAGTTCAACCATTGTGGAAGACAGTGTGGTGATTCCTCAAGGATCTCAAACTAGAAATACCATTTGACCCAGCAATTCCATTACTGGGTATATACACAAAGGATTATAAATCATGCTGCTATAAAGACATGCACACATATGTTATTGTGGCACTATTCACAATAGCAAAGACTTGCAATCAACCCAAGTGTCCATCAATGATAGATTAGATTAAGAAAATGTGGCACATATACACCATGGAATACTATGCAGCTGTAAAAAGGATGAGTTCATGTCCTTTGTAGGGACATGGATGAAGCTGGAAACCATCATTCTGAGCAAACTATCGCAAGGACAGAAAACCAAACACTGCATGTTCTCACTCACAGGTGGGAATTGAACAATGAGAACATTTGAACACTGGGTTGGGAATATCACACACCACAGCCTGTCATGGGGTGGGGGGTTGGCGGAGGGATAGCATTAGGAGAAATATCTAACGTAAATGAGGAGTTAATGGGTTCAGCACACCAACATGGCACATGTATACAAACCTGCACATTGTGCACATGTACCCTAGAACTTAAAGTATAATAATAAAGAAATGTAAGAAGTGCTAAATTACAGATTTTCAAATATTTAGGAGACATTAATATAATGCCATGTTTTTTCTGAACACTTATTAATCACAGTTAACAAAAACAAATAGGAATGATAAAGTTTTGTTAATATTTCATGTTAACTCCCATTTTTATTTTAATTAATTTCTGGTTTGAAACCATTGGAAATTTGTTTTTAACGAACAGAATTAAATATATTAGGTCCTTGATAGAATTCTTTTCCTCCAAAGAATATCCCCATCCCCCACTTTTAGCTAAGTGTCATAATATGTTCTTTTTTTTCCAGATGCTTCTTGTTCCAGAACTGTATACACAAGTTGGATGACTAAACTGATATTTGCATAACAAGAAAAGTGGTCTTTAGACAATTTGGCAAATATGCTCATAGCATCATTGCCAGGAACTAGCCCCCAAAATAGGATCACAGCAGAGTTGGAACGCCAGTGATAGGGCTTTAATTCCAAGCACACAACCAGAGTTAGAGAACACATTCAAATAACCAAGGCCTTTTTTTATGTAAAAATTTTTAATCGTCATGGCATTTCCAATGCAAATTTAAAATCTAGTCAGTAGCTTATTTTATTAAGAGACTTCATGGTTTTGACAGGTAATGATCTTTGCTAGAAAGGTCCCCCTCCTACTCCTCTTCCTCTTCCTTCTCAGGTCTATTCTTGATTCTGAAATTCACACCACTGGAGTTTTATACCACACCACAGTTAAACATTTTTTTCTGAATTTTACTATATTGCATTTTCCTGAAGATTTCTTTAATGCATGCCCTAGTTCTTTGGAGATTTTCAATGCCTGTTTAACAGCTTTCCTTATTCATTAGCAACTTCCTTTAGAATCTAACAAGTCTCTTATGATCCTGGAGTTCTGTCAATTGTAGTAATTTTTTAATGTTTTTATCACACGGTTGGGAATATTTCTGTTACTTTTTAACCTCACTTAGAAGCTTAATATAACTACTAAAAATGTTATATAACTCTTATTAGTGTCTTCATCTTTTGTCATTATGAGTGGCCTAGCCCCTCCATAGACAATTTGAGCCTATGATTTTTCATGGAAGAGGGCCTAGTTTAGCTTCATGTACTATTATCCTCTCTCATATTTGCTCTATCAGTATATATTTGAATATGGTTGAATTCTATAGCATGTATTTTATTGCTTTCACACGTTTTATTGTGCTTATGTTTGGATTTCTTCTCATCTGAGAAAGGATTGATTTTCTCATCTCAGTATATTTTTAATAAAATCATAGCTAAGAAAGAACATTTCATACATCTAAAAGCTAACTTCCTTTCTTTTATTTTGTCTTGAAAAATACTACACCCACACTTTTTGCCAATAGCCTAAGACATTTAGCCATACTAATCTATCCTATTGGCTCCTTGGCTTTGATTGATGGACGAACAAAAATAGGTTGCTTGATGTTTCCAGAAAATGTATCTTACCCTAATCTGTCTAAAGTATTCCTAACATAGGATTGTCAGATTTAGCAAATATAAATAGAGGATTTCTACTTATATTTCAATTTCATGTAAAAAACAAATAACTTTTTAGTATAAGAACATCTTAAATACTTAGAGGCTTATCTGAAGTTCACATTTAAATAGGTGCCCTGTAAGTTACCAGGCAATCCTGTCCTAAAGGAATAATATTCAAATCTCTCTTTAGCTTTTCCTCCAAATGTTGCTTAAAAATTTTCTGGGAAAATCATTAGTTTTATCTCCAGAAGCAAGACACTGTTGTCAGGAAAGCATGGGTTTCACTTTCTATTATTTTCATGTACTTGATTATTTATGATATTAGAACTGGGATCTCAGGAGTGGCCTTGTGTAGCAATCAATGATGGCTGACCATTGGTTGCTCTTTAGGGAAAAGGGTCATAAGCCCCCTTTTGCTCACTTCCCTGCCCCTTGAGATTAACTTATTGATTTAAATTAAAAGCATTGCATGCCTACTCTACGATGAATATTGTGATGTCAAGAATCCCACACAAGCAGCAAGATTCTGTCCACCAGAAATGTTAAGCATATGTAAACGGGGGGCGGGCGACTGGGAGGTAGCAGAATATGCTCTTTGTATTGATTTTAGTACCTGAACTTATGTGCTTTAATTGAGTTATACTTACCTATAAATTGATGTTCCCATCATTGAAAACAGCTTATGCTGTCACAGAATACATTGCGTAAGTGTATGGATTTCTTTACAGTCAACAAAAGGGTAAAGGTGACATGAAGAAGAAAAAATACGCTAACTAAATGAAAATTAGGAATCATAAAAATATTTTTATAGAACTGTAGAAATGATCTAAATCTCTTTTGGTGGGCTTTCTTTGCATCAGTACTACAAATGTTGGATTGTCCCAGCTCAGTCCTCAGACATCTCTGTAATCAGTATCTTGTCAGAGATCCCTGAAGAGGGGTTCTGGAGAGCCCTGGAAGGTTCTTGAGACCTCTCGAGGCAATCCAAAATGTCTTCCCCAAATGACTTGGCCCATCATTTCACTCAGATATCTATATAAAGTCTCCCCTTAGACAGATCTTCTCTGACAACCCATTAGAAAATAGCAGCCTGTGTTACTTCATCACCTTCCCTACTTCACATTTTGTATAGTTCTGTTGCAACCTGAAATAAAGTAAGTTAAACCAAAATATAAATAGCACATTTGTTTATACTGGGTTTCCCACACAAGCTCAAAGAATGTAAGAACATGTACTTTTGTTTATTACTTTATCCTCAACACATTCAATAGTACATACCATATTGCATGTCTACAGAAATCGTTCATAATTCTTTTGTACAATGAATGTATTTTATCTGATAGTTTTTCTTGGCAGTGAAAATATGCTTTTTCCTTACAGCTGCTCTTATTGAAAGACATTCCTCTTAAGTGAGTTTCCTCACTCCAGTAATTGAAGAAGAAAAAGTGTATATTGAGAAAAAGCATGAATAGTATTTTATAACTTATTCCTAAAAAAGATTTGATTAAATTTTTATCATTAGTGCAGCAATGAAATTTCTTTTAAACTCTGAAAATGAGGGCACATTCAGTGCCTTATATTTTCAATGCCTTGTGTAGACCAAAAATAGATAAAAACAAGAATCACTAGGAAAGTAATATTGTATAAGCCAATCTCTAACAGAGTCACAATAAAACAAATTAATGTTTGAAATTATCACCATTCGGTCAAATCTATGTCTTGAGCTTCAAAATACTTCATTCATTCAATGGTTAATCAGTGACTGACTACTGTAGGCTGGGTACTGGGGAGCCAAAAGAGAAATTAATCACAGTCATCAATTTAAAAACCAAAAACTCTGTCAGCCAAGTGTATGCAACAGTTTTGCAGAATAAACACAGTGAGTTTGGTTTAAGCAAAGAGAAATTTAAGTTTTCAGAATATTGGGGAGAAAGTGTCTAATAGGATGGTGGAGTTCATGTAGAGATTCTGGACTGGAAAAATGATTTGGCCACCATTAGCATAGGACTGGATGCCACTGAAGTGGCAGAGATCACTTAGAATAAATGGCAAACAAAAAAGAGGCCTTACTTCCTTGAGATTCTTGTGACTAGGAGCCAGACACTACAGAGCATGGAAAATATTTTGTAAGGTAGAGTTACCGAAGACGGCCTTTTTCTCCGAGATATGCTGACATGCTTAATGTGGGCTTTCTTTACAACAATGTGATCATTCCAACAACTACTAGTTCCACGATGTTTTTAGAGTTTACAAATGTGTTACTATAGTGAGTTATATTGTATCTGAGCCTCGTGAGAGATTTACGATTATCCCTATTTTATGCAAAACTTCAGAAAGTTTAAATGAAAGGTCACAAATAGATGATTGATACCTAATCCACAGCTCTTGGATGACCTATAGCGTCAATGTTTTCAATGAAGAGAAGGTGATTTTCACCCCGTCCTTCACTTCTAGTTTTTCCTAATTGTTCTATATGACTTTATTGAAAGCTTCACTTCAAAATCAATCTCTCACCTTCTCAAGCTATCTTTCTTAATAAGGATAATTGTTAGGAAGTTCCCACAACTACCTAACACCCTCTAATTCCCAAGACCTTGTGAATGCTTCTGACTATTAATTTTGAAGGCGTCCCAGAAATAGAGTTTCAGTTTGATTATAAAGAAAATAACATTTTGGATATTATTATATTTAAATATTTAGAATTATTTAAAATTAATTTTCTGCCAAAAATTCTTGGAGGGAAATGAGAACAAGAGTTTATTTAAGAAGTAGTATTTTTTTTTCTACAGATCGACTTACTAACACTGTGGTTCTCCATAGAAATAAATAAAATTGACATACATAAAAAAGGTAGAGAATACTAAATATGCCAAATAACGAATTCCTTTAAGCATACATATATATACACATGTATACACACATATATATACATATATATAGGCACACACATATATATACATATATATATACACACACACATACATACACATGTATATATACACACACACATACATATATATACTTTTATACCTGCCCAGAAAGGTAAGTTTGTCACTGCTTAGAGAATGCTGAAAGCAAAATGAAAGAGTTCCATCAAGTGGTCATATCAAGACACAGCACTTAGTATTTCACCAATACAAAGAGGAAAACAGTTTCTGTGAAATCTAGTTCAGACATACATTTCTAACCGAGCTATCAAAATTTTATGCCATGCAACATTAAAAAACACAATTAAATGCATTTTAAACATTATTACTAATTCATTTTCCAATTCATTTTTAAACTGCAAAGAAAATAGAAACTATGTAATTTTTATTTTGTCTTTTTCATATCGAATACTCTTTCCATATAGTTTGCAGTTGAAAATGTGTGGTTATAATCTTAATTTGCATGTTATAGTCATCTGTTTAAATTAGCAGGTAAACCACAGGTAATACTAAACTAAGTATTTGGATTGCACCGAAAATTCAGCAACTAACTACTTGCAAATGACCTATACATCTTAAAATAGTACAAAATAAATACAAAGAAAACTCAACTCAAGGTTGTTTTAAAAAATAAAATAAGTTATAAAACATAAACATGAGTTAACTTGCTTCTTTTAACAACCTAAAGTTTTTGCCTTGCCAAATTTCATCTCCTTCATAAAGACAGACAAAACAGGCATCTTTCTTTTTAAAGTATAATTGATTTAAGGGGTCATTTTCTCATTATTTTGGAAAAACCATCATGGCTTATTTTAATGTTATAAATCCTACTTCTAAATATATATTACAGATTAAGATTTGTATCTTGCTTAATAAAGCAGTAGTTCATTTAAGTAACCATTGTTTAAACTTTCTGAATATTATATATATATTACTAATGAGATGATGTTAAACAATAGATTTTTTATATAAAACCTATGAAATATATATTATCTAGACATAAAATTGGAAGCAATGTATTTAAAGATTAAGATCATGGATTTTGGCATCACAGAGATTTGATTTGAATCTAATCTCTTCCACTTTTTCTCTCTGTAACCTGGAGCAATGTCAAGCGTACTTTGTTTCATTGCACTTTTCTTGTAGATGTTGTGATTTTACAAATTGAAGGTTTTGACCAGCCTGCCTTGAGCAATTCTATCCACACCATTTTTTCCAACAATATGTGCTCACTTTTGGTTTCTGGGTCACAGTTCAGTACCTCTCACAATATTTCAGATTTTTTCATTGTCATTATATTAGTTATGGTTATCTGTGATCAATGATCTTTTATGTCACTATTGTAATTGTTTGTGGGACACCATACACTCTGCACATATAAGATAGTGAACTTAATTAATATCATGTGTGTTCCCACTTCTTCAGCAACTAGCTGTTCTTCCATCTCTCTTCTTCTCCTCAAGCCTCACTATTCCCTGAGACACAACAATATTAAAATTAGGCCAAGTAATAACCCTACAATGGCCTGTAAGTGTTCAAGTGAGAAGAAAAGCATCATACATCTCTCACTTTAAGTCAAAAGCAGGAAATGATTAAACTTAATGAAGAAAGCATGTTGAAAGCTGAGAGAGGCTAAAAGCTAGGTCTCTTATAACAAACAGCCAACTTAGGAACACAAAGGAAAAGTTCTTGAAGGTAATTGAAAGTGCTACTACAGTGAACAAATGAACGATAAAGAATGTAAAACAGACTTGTTGCTGATATGAAGAACGTTTTATTAGTCTGGATAGAAAACCAAACCAACTACAACAAGGCCCAAATTATTTTCAATTATCTTCAGGCTGAGAGAAATGAAGTAGAAAAGTTGGAAGCTAGAAGAAGTTGGTTGATAATTTTTAAGGAAAGAAGCCATCCCAAAATAAAAGAAAAAGTGCAAGGTGAAGTAGTAGCATGTGCTGATGTAGAAGCTTTAGCACATAATCTGGAAAATCTAGCTAAGATAATAGATGAAGGTTGTTACACTAAACAAGAGATTTTCAGTGTATATGAAACAGACTTATATTGAAAGGAGATGCTGTCTAGGACATTCATGGCTAGAAAATAAGTCAATGCCTGGCTTTAAAGCTTCAGTGCACAGGGTGACACTCTTGGTAGGGGCTAATCCAGCTGGTAAATTGAAGTTGAAGCCAATACTGATTAACGATTCTGAAAATAGTAAAAATTGTGCTAAATCTACTGTCCCTGTACTCTATAAATGGAGCAAAGTCTGAATGACAGCATATCTGTTAACAGTATGGTCTACTGGATATTTTTATCCTGCTCTTGAGACCTACTGCTCAGAAAAAAAAGAGTCCTTTCAAAATATTGCTGTTCATTGACAATGTACCTGAACACCCAAGAGTTCTGATGGAGATGAACAAGGATATTCGTGTTTTTAAGCTCGTTAACACAACATCCATTCTGTAGCCTCTGAATCAAGGAGTAATTTCAACTTTCAAGTTTTATTACACAAGAACTAAACATAGTAAGATTATTGCTGCCATAATGACTCCCTTGATGAATCTGGGTAAAATAAATTGAAAATCTTCTGGAAAGGATTCACCACTCTAGATGACACTAAGGACATTTGTGATTCCTGGGAGGAGTCCAAAATATCAACAATAACAGGAGTTTAGAAGAAGTTGAGTCCAACTCTCACAGATGACTTTGAGGGGTTTAACTCTTCAGTGGAAGTAAATGCGGATGTGGTGGAAACAGCAAGACAACTAGGATTAGAAGTGGAGCCTGAAGATGTGACTGAGTTGCTGCAGTTTCAAGATAGAATTTTAATGCATTAGGAGTTGTTTCTTACAGATGAGCAAAGAAAGTTGTTCCATGAGATAGAATCTACTCCTGGTAATGATGCTGTGAACATTCCTGAAATAACAACAAAGAATTTAGAATATTACAGAAACTGAATTGATAAAGCAGTGGCAGAATTTGGGTTTGAAAGAAGTTCTACTGTGGGGAAAAAGTTATCAAACAGCATCACATGCTACAAAAAAAAAAAAAAATCTTTCACGAAAGGAAAAATCAACCAATGTGGCAAACTTCATTGCTGCCTTGTTAGAAGAAATTGCCACAGCCACATTAACCTTAAGAAACCACCACCCTGATTGGTCAGCTGCCACCAACACTGGGACCAAACCCTTTACCTGTGAAAAATCACAACTTGATCAAGGAACAGATAATCCTTAGCATTTTAGCAATAAAGTATTTTAAAATTAAAGTATGTGCATTGTTTTTTAGACATACTTCTATTGCACACTCAGCTGCTTATATTGTAATGTAAACATGACTTTTTTATGCATTGGAAAAGCAACAAATTTATATGACTCATTTTATTGCAATGTTTGCTTTACTGCAGTGGTCTGGAACTGAATCTGCAATATCTCCAAGGTATGCCTGTATATCTTCATGTATAATAGGGAAGTAATTCTACTGATACAGGTATGGTAGAGCTTAGATAATGTCTCTTATATCAAGCATCTAGATTAGTAGCTGACTATCATCAAAATGAAAACTCATGTTTGGGAAATAATATTTCCAGTGTTCTATCTTGTTATTGGTAGGTGAGAGTGGTGGTGCACTTTCACCTCAAATTGTTTGATTTAAATAGTTGAAAAAATATAAACAAGTAAGGAGACAAAAGACAAATGTATTGCTTCTATGATGGCAATACGATCATATTTCTTCTGAGAGTGCTCTATGACCTTCCTCCAATCTAAGCAATATTTCCATTTTTACTAGAAGCCATAGAGAGATTCACACTGTTACCCTTCTTTCTGTCTTTTGGAAATTTGCAGTGATAATAAGCTGATTTAAAATCCTTACTTAATATCAAGAACAACTCTTCCTGTCAACATGGTAATAAAATGAACACTGAGGATGAAGAAAGAGAGAGAGAGAGAGAATGATAAAGTGCATTCAGTAAAACATAAACAAGTAAAGGATGTGGGCGCAAGGTATATAGGAAGTATTAATATTTGTACTCCTCTCACATATTTTGTCATGTTTGAAATAATTCAAAAGTAAGATGTAAGTAAACCTAAAAGAAAAACTAAAACTCCCTTTAGGAAACCTAAAAGTGAATAGATTCACACTTCAACAAACTTTTGATGATATGTCAACAAGATGGAAAATAACCACAAAAGGAAAGCTGGAGATACAAGAAGAAATGTTGAGTGAAGAACGTGGAAAGCATGTAGATAAACCACAGAGTGTATGTGAAATAACAAAAATATGAAATTTGGGAAGAAAGGATATAATTAAAATATGGGACAATAAGTAAGACTAAATAGCAGGTGATTTGATTTTTATAATTCGAAGCTCCCTATGTTATATAAAGAAGGAATAGAGAAAATGATTAATGTAGACTTTAAATAAATCTGTTAAAATTTCATGGTAGCTATTAAAAGAATAAAGAGGGAAATAGAATTTAAATAAAAACTTCATGTAAAGGATGCAGAAAAAGTGATAAAAAGTAAAAGCGATGAAGCAAAATAGGAATATACATAAAAAGAAATAGGATGGTAATGAATCCAAATATAACAGCAATCCTAATAAATGTAAATAAATTAACTTTCTAGTTAAAGGTTAAATTCAATAAAAGATAAGATCCAGGATTATACTATCGAAGAATCACACATGAAAATAAAAACATGGGAAAACTTATACACAATGGATAAGAAATTAGGCAGCTTAAATATTAGTCAAAGGAAAGCTGGTGTATCTATATTAATATTATAGAGTGAAGTCTTTAAGGCACAAAGCATCACATAGAATGGAAAACATCATAAAACAATGATAATTATACACTCATTTCAACTTCGATGCCTCCAATAACTTTCCTCAAAACATATGAAGAAGTCAGCAAACCCATCATACGAAGGAATACACAGTGTTCTCAGGTACGCACGGAGCTTCAGAGAAAACCGAACCACGTGGGGAAGACATAATGCACATATCAGCCAATTCCAAGGAATTATCAGACAGATATACTTCTCTAAGCACAACGAAGTTCAAAGTCAGAAAAAAACAATTTTTTTTGAAAAATTTGTAGATTTGGAAATAGGAAAGCATATTTAAAACATACAAGAAAGCAATAAAGTCTGAAAACAGATAAATTCAACAGTTAACTTAAGATATTAGGGAAAACATAAGAAACCCAAGCAGAAGAAATGCAATTATAAAAACCAAAAATAATAATGAATGAAATAGTAAATAGAGATACAGCAGATTAAAACAAAAAATTAACAAATCCAAAGGCTAATTCTTATATACTTAATATATGTGTGTGTCTAATCTACTCTCAATATTAAACAATTAATCCTTTCTTTCCTAAATATATATCAACAATGATTGTTATATTTTTTCTATTTTTATATTTACACAGGGAAATGTGATATTCACCATGTTTCACTTAGTGTTTTTTAACTCAGTATCATTTTTGAGGCCAATTTTGAGATCCATGTATATAGAGAGATACATTATTCCCTTTAACTATTGCCCAGTAATATATAGAATAAATTTTTATCCATCTATCCCCCATTTGCTATCTACTAATAGTATTTCAAAGCACAACCCTGAATTTTCCTATGCATCTCTGTTACACGTTACCCTAAAGAGAAATGACAAGCTTTTTAGGGAAGTGGCATACTCAATTTCCCTAAATGTTGGCAAATTGATTATTTAAATGGCATTTAGCAGAAAAATCTAACAAAACATTTTTCTTCACATTAAAAAAGAAATCTTTAAATTGCTTCTTAGTTTCTATAAAAATGGAAGAGTGGAGAAGTATTCAGGGCTTTATGTTTTATTCAATTGGATCAATATCCTCCATAATTCTGTGAATCATCTTTTTAAAAAATTTGTAAAACTTAAGACAATATTTTATAGTTTTGCTCCACATTATTTGAAATTTAGAAGCTTTTATTTCTAATTAGATTGCTATGACATTGAGTGTCTGTGTGTGTGTGTGTGTGTGTGATTGGTATGTATATAAATTATCTACTACATGCAAGATATAAAAATATGATAAAGTGTTTGGACCTTACCCTTAGAAAACAATATCTCAATAACTGTGGTGTGGCTGAGATGATGTTCAGGTATCATCTCATATTTGCCTACATTTCTAAGTTTATTTCTACATTGCCAAGTTTGTCACTATAACATGGCCATTTCTTCTATAGGAGGCAGATGCTCTTTAGGTGTGCCCATCATAAAACTAGTTTAATAAATCAGGACACATTGAAAATAAAATAAGCCTCAAGCATAAAGCAGGACCAATCCTTGAACAACGTGTATATTCAATATATACTCCATTGGCTTCAATAGTGAAAATATACTGTGAGCTGTCACAAAGTTGGTAGGCTCTGATCCCCAGCGGGTACTGTGCCTGTCCTTTGCATAACTAGAGGGATTGTTAGTCCTCTTTGCATACATCACGATTGTTAATAAAGTGGCATTTGTCAAAATGAGTAAACACCTGTTGCCATGGAAGGTGCCATAAGCAAGATTATAAAACAAATTGTTGTAGTTGGCTAGGAACCAGGAGGAAGATGAACACCAGAAGAAAAGGCATTCTTTCCTTAATTCCTCATACCCGTTTTACAATACATTGCATACAGTTGTTTATGCAGAACACAGGCTGTTTTCTTTTTTTCTGAAACCTCATGTAACCGATGGTATTTTAAATGAGCTCTAATACAAAATGCCTCACACACTGCTATCCTATGCCTCATTTAACCCATTATATGGGTTCCCTCTTGAAACATTTAGTCTTCATTTGTCTATTTTTCCTGTAACTTATTTTTAGGAATAGAAAAATCATGTCCTGAGAAGCACGGTCTTCTGGCACATATTTAAAATACCTAAGGGGGCTCAGGTAACATCAAGACCCTAGTAGGTGCAGACGGGTCCCCACCAATATCTCGGCATTTTATTTCAATTATTTACTATCTTTCAATATGGCCCACAGCATGAAGATTTTGCATATAACAGTTTATTTTTTTAATTGAAAATTGAAATAATACCAATACTCATAAAAATATCCATTCAATTATATTCAGTAAACGGTCTTCCTCTTCATGCCAGTAGATATCTGTAACTCTTTCCCCAGGTTCCTTATTTAAAATATCTCTACCAAAAAAAGCAGACAGGCTTCAAATAACTGTCCGACATTGGAGAATGACAATATTTTTTCTTGTGAATTAGCATCCTAGCTAGGCACTGACATGAGATATACTGACATAGCTTTCCTGCCAAATCTCATTCTTGTATTGTTCATGAATAGATTCATTATTTTGGTATAAAGACTTTAAATATCAAGTTTAATTGAGCTTTGATATCACACTTCTTCAGAATTTTTTACTGAAGGATAAAGTTGTTCCTCTAAAAAGTACAGCCTGTCCTGAGCAGATGCATGCCATTAAAAAAAAATCACATAAATGTCTTCTTTTGGTTCTATCACAGCCTAACTTATGAATCCATGTTTATTGTGGTAATGATTCAAACTAGTAAAATGGGGTATAATTTTTGTTTGTATTATAATTGCAATGCTCCTCATTTCTAGGTACCCCATACTGGCTATTCTCATGTTTTATGTGAATCACATGGTGTATTGACTAGCTCTGTGATCTTGGAAAAAATCACTAACTGCAAAAAGTTCTCTCATTTTTTCTGCCAATCCCATTCTGTGAAGAGGAAAATGTAAGACTATGTGTGCAAAAATTCTAAGACACTGTGAGTCCAAAGAAAAT
Organism: Symphalangus syndactylus; assembly: GCF_028878055.3. Lineage (NCBI taxonomy): Eukaryota > Metazoa > Chordata > Mammalia > Primates > Hylobatidae > Symphalangus > Symphalangus syndactylus. The sequence goes on along the minus strand of NC_072445.2, from coordinate 2,240,094 downwards.
AGAGAATAGATTTTTAAGCTTGAGAACAGAAAGCATTTGTGATTATTAAGACTGAATTCTTGTGACTTTGAGTCAGAATGGCTTGTTTTAGTTGGAAGTTACCTTCTAGATCCTTATTCTCTGATTATATGCAATTTGGAAATGTCCTACATAAAAACTGCTGCCTAACTTGTCACCTGGTTTTCTTCCAATGCATGGAAAGAACTAGAAGCCCTGCAACAAATGGATTGTGTGCACCATCTGGCCATTTTGTGTCACATACTAAATTTTAAACTAAAAATGCCTTTCTTCTTCCAATACTAGAACATAAGAAATTTGCGATCTTTTCTGGCTTGCTGTATAACTTAATTTAGTTGTTAATATAAGTTGTTGATGGCTAAAATGGTGTAAAATGCAGTTATGCATAATTTTTAGCTTCAAAGTCACAAATTCTGTCACTTTATTATGGAGGAATTGCAAATATCTCTAGGGTATAAACTCAGCCTGATTTCTGGATATCTGTTTTTTTCTATTTGCAACTTCAAATATGTGTGTAACACCATTGCGAACTCTCAATTTTGTTAGGTATCTTTTAAGTATATATGAGAAGTTAACATATGCATATTTTATATAATTTTTACATGTAAGTGCATATGAGTTGCTCTGAACTTTGAGAAACTAAACTGTCCAGAAAGGTATGTTTTTACATGTAGCCATTTGTAATTTGGTAACCACAGGAAATGTAAATCTGAAAATAACTATAAAACAGTTAAGGGTAAGTATATAGTGTGATTCTTTTCCTTATCTAATATAAATTTTTAAAGCCACAGGAAAAGGAGCCAAAGACTGGACTATAACAGGTTTGGAGGCTATGGATACATAGAATGATACCAATTTATGGAAATACAGATTGATATTAGCTCATGTTATTGAGGGCCTACTCTTTGCCTTATTTTTTATGTATGTATGTATGTATGTCTTTATTTCTGTATTTATTTTTAGAGACAGGGTCTCACTCTGTGGTTCAGATTGGAGTGCAGTAGCGCGATCACAGCTCACTGCAACCTTAACCTCCCAGGCCTAAGCAATCCTTCTGCCACAGCCTCCCAAGTAGCTGGGACTACAGGCACGTGCCACTGCACCCAGCTAACTTTAAAAATATTTTGTAGAAACTGGGTCTTTCCCTGTTGCCCAGGCTGATCTTGAACTCCCGGGCTAAAGCGATCGTCCCACCTGGGCCTCCCAAATTGCGGGGATTACACGCACAAGCCACCGTGCCCAGCCGCCATTGCCTTTATACATATTACCTCATTTAAATACTCATTTTTCCAATGGAAGGAACTGGAGCTTAGATAAATTCTATACCTCTCAAAATAACACCACGTGGATTTTTTAAAAAATCTTTAAGCATTTACCTACTTATTTATTTGGCTAATGGGAAAAAAAAGCTTCCAGTCACAAACATCCCCCGTCACAAACATCACGATCCATGATGATAGAGCAAAATCAGATATGCTAAATATAGCCAAATGTATTGCATACAGTAGGTCATCAATACATGCTTATTGAATTAATTAAAATCCAACTTGAAAAGGAAATTGACCCTGTCAAATATTTGTATATTTTATCTCATCAAATTTAGTTGTGTGTGAGCCAAAGAAAACATATAAAAAGTGTTTTATTTTGCAGGGACAGATGTACAAAATATTATCTAATTTTAATATACTAAAGGCATAGTTATAGTTTTCCTTTAAACATCATTTTGACCTTAATGATGTGACTTACTATTTTACCCTCCAAAAACAGTACACTTTATAATTATAATTGCTGGAACATGCCACTTTCTAGAATTATGAAAAATAATTCGCTACACATAAAGGCTTTATTTTGGAATGAATAAATGAATTTTGGCTGTCATCCTAATTTGTGCCTCCCAAAAGATTGGTTTCCTACCTCTAGATAGAGAGAAAATAAAATTTAATCTTTAAGAATTCACATTTCTTGTTTGGCAAGAGTTTGTATTGCTACTAATTAGCTGAAATAGAAATTAAAGAATCTCGGCTACATTGAACAACTGGGCTTTGAATGTCTAAAACTGTTTCCTCAGAAGAGAACGGGTGATGTCATTGCATCAAGTCACTGGGCTGAATTGCTGAAAGGGAGATGCATGGAAGCAATATTGTATCCTCAACATTTCCATTGAGGAGCACAATGTCTCCATATACACTATTACCAGTTTCCCTTCAGAATTTTCTCTATGTCTGCTTTTAATTATCCCAAATTCATTTATCCCCAATATTTAAGTTCCCGCTCCCTCTTCCCCTATATTTCCCCTTGAACCTATCTTTTCTGTATCCATTGCAGAGAGATCACTTCGTTGTAACTGAATACAGATCTGAATGCTTACCACTTGCAGAGTCCAATTCACAAGAGTGAGGTCTGCTAGAAAGAAAGGGATTTTACTAAACAAAACTAGTAAAGGGGATGTGGCCGGATTCCCATTCAAACCAACCACTTCAATTTTGGGGGTGAGGGTAGGGGTTTAAGTGTGGAAAAATTGATAAGGAAGGCGCGCAAGAATTGTGCTGAGTACAGTGTCTGTGTGTTTGGCTCTGGTGGCTATTTTGTGTCTCAGTCCTCCTGAATCACGAGCTGGCAGCATCTCAACAATGGCGGGATTGTTGACTAGCCAGCCACCTTGCAGTAATCTTGGGAATTTTGCAGCTGAGTCTCCAAGCTTCCTTTGTCAGACTCAAGATTAGCCCCTGCAACTTCTAAGAAGGCATATAGACGACAGCATACAATTAGATAAATGTGAAGGGAGTATACATGGTAGGAAAGGGGGGGAAATGGAGTCTATTTTATGGCTAAGAGTAAAGGCTTCTACAGTTTTCTTCAAGGTTTTATCTTGAAACCCAAGATTAAGAAAAATAAAATGCATTTTGAAGTTAAACTATCTGGTTTTTTAATGATTTATAGCTCTGGGGGTCTTCTCTTTTCTAAATATCCCCAAGCCCTAGGATGGATTTTGGGCAATATTTTGTACTAAATATGTGAGTTCAAAATGAGATATTTATTTACCTTGTACTTTATGTTGCAAATTCCCTAAAACTGTAATTTTAACAATCTACACGTTTATATTTATATGATGGTTTTGTTAATTTCATTTCAACACTTTTCTCCAACAAGTGGATTTATACAAAACTGACAATGTGAATCTTCTTCAGCATCCCCCTTCAACATCTTAATAGGATAAAATGAATCATAATTTTAAACTACATTTCTTAATTTAAAGAAAAAAATTATGTGGACATAGTCACATTCAAGGTGAGCATCCAGCAAACAGTAAATCAGGCAGGTGGTTATGTTGGGAAATGGTAGCAAAACATTTACAATTGATGCCATATGGCTTTCAGCCTAGTAGGGCCAACTAGCTGTGTTCAATGACTCTGGGGAAATTAAGCTGTTTGAAGGTCATCAATGCTAATTCTAAACCTCTGGTGCAGTGACAGGAAGTTTGCAGCAATATGCAGGGAAACCATCCCTCCAACTGAGTGGATAAGACTCCCTCATAAGTGGACCGAGGATTGTTCTTGTTGGGCCTGTGCTCTGATTTGGAGACAAAGAACCAGGTATAACCACTATTGCTGCATATACACAGCAGGCAGTAACGTATATTCTGATCCTGTCATTGTCTTTCTTAAACTGACCAGGAGTCCTTATCATAAAGTTCAAATCCCCTTCCATTATCTTCCTGTTTGAGCTGATACCACTGTCCTCTGGACTAAGACCCAGGCACATTAAGTTTCTAAGTTGACATTTTTAATTGTTTTAAAGACATATTTGGAGAATTTTTTAATGCACAAGTATATGTCCAGCTCAAATAATTCCACTTTCAATGTGCTTTCCAGGGTTTTTTGAATGCCATTGAGAAATTACAGTACATATAAAGAAAATAGAAAAGAAATAGTAGGCCGGGCGCGGTGGCTCACGCTTGTAATCCCAGCACTTTGGGAGGCCGAGGCGGGCGGATCACGAGGTCAGGAGATCGAGACCACGGTGAAACCCCGTCTCTACTAAAAATACAAAAAATTAGCCGGGCGTCGTGGCGGGCGCCTGTAGTCCCAGCTACTCAGAGAGGCTGAGGCAGGAGAATGGCGTGAACCCAGGAGGCGGAGCTTGCAGTGAGCCGAGATCGCGCCACTGCACTCCAGCCTGGGCGACAGAGCGAGACTCCGTCTCAAAAAAAAAAAAAAAAAAAAAAAAAAAAAAAAAAAAAAAAGAAAAGAAATAGTAATCACTGAATCACTGATTAGCGAAAAAAAAAACAGCAAAAGATGAAGCTTTTCAGCAATTAAGTTCACGAATTTTCAGTAAATAACTCAAGTGAAAAAAATTAATTTATCTACTTGAAAATGGCTAATGCAGAGTCAAAGATTAAATTGTTGGAAATAAATTTTCTTCTTACAAGCCAACCTTTAAGGAAAATATTATTGAACTCTTCTGGAACACAAAATCTTTGCAACCAGCACTATTATGTATCTTATCCACTTACATTAAACTAAAACTATATATGCATGAGGGAATGTTTCTTCAAATATTAACCATAAATAGAAATTAGAAAAATGTATAAAATTAGGTTGTATATTTCATTCCTAAGATTTTCTAGACTGGGTTTTCTGAAAGATGCAACACCATTCTCTTGATATTCTACAAATAAAAACACGCTACCCCAGAGCATTGGGTTCAGAACGTGCTACCCCAGAAGATGGCACCTTCACATTTGAGAAAATCACAAAGGACAAAGGTCTCTGACCTTCTCCAATCCTTCTTCTCTGAAGCAAGCTGTAAAAGAATCTGATCTTCAGCTGGGTGCGGTGGCTCACGCCTGTAATCCCAGCACTTTGGGAGGCCGAGGTGGGTGGATCACGAGGTCAGGAGATCGAGACCATCCTGGCTAACACGGTGAAACCTCGTCTCTACTAAAAATACAAAAAATTATCCGGGTGTGGTGGCAGTGCCTGTAGTCCCAGCTACTCGGGAGGCTGAGGCAGGAAAACGGTGTGAACCCGGGAGGTGCAGCTTGCAGTGAGCGGAGATCACGCCACTGCCCTCCAGCCTGGGCGACAGAGGAGACACTGTCTCAAAAAAAAAAAAAAAAATCTTATCTTCCTCTGAAGTATGTGATAAGAGCCTCATGTGCCTCATATCTGGAGACAAGGAATGTCACACTGGGACACAGAAAGTAATATGAACAAACAGGCCTTGCTAAGTTCCCCCAGCTTATTACCATTAGATCATACTCCTTCTGTTCAATCATGCTTCCTCATGACTGTCTACTCCCCATCCAACCTAAGCATAAATATACATAGATTTCGCCATTTCTTTGGGTCTTCATTTCTGAAGGTCCACATGTCACATAAAATTTACATTAAATAAATATGTACGCTTTTCTGTTGTTAAACTGCCTTTTGTTATAGGTGCTTCAGCCATGAACCTAGTGATGGATGAGAAAAAAAAATCCCTTCTACCCTACACTAACAAGGAAGGACGAGAGAGAGAATTCTAATTTCTTACCATAGGTATTCAATGTGATGAGAGGGTGGTCATTTGATGTATAAAATTAGGAATTCATTCTAAAACATGTTTGAAACTTTTGTGTTTAGTTTATTGCAGAGGAAGGGGCAAGTTTGGTGCTCCAAATTCCTGTTTTATTTGCCATCATAGAAAGGATTTCAATTTGCAAGACACTTCACAAAAGTCTGATTTTTTTTTTCACTTTAAATGTGGTATTGTGGTTACTGTAATGAGGTGGCATCGACACTGCTAATACTTACCCTTTGGAGTTTACCCCAAGGCTTTACCATAAGACATCATCCAGATCACTGTGCTTTCTTTTAAAAAACAAGTCTTTATTAAAAAAGAAAAGCACAAACTAGACCATCACAAATAGAAATTAGTAATAGCCAGAAACGTATTTAGCAGCGATATTTTTTTCTTTTTTTTTTTTTTTTAACAGTCTTGCTCTGTCTCTCAGGCTGGAGTGCAGTGGCGTGATCTCGGCTCACTGTAACCTCCACCTCCCAGGTTCAAGCAATTCTCCTGCCTCAGCCTCCCAGAGTAGTTGTAACTAGAGGTATCCACCACCACACACAGGTAATTTGCATATTTTTAGTGGAGTTGGGGTATCACCATGTTGGCCAAGCTGGTCTTGAACTCCTGACCTCAGGTGACCCGCCTACAAAAGTGCTGGGATTACAGGAGTGAGGCACTGCGCCCAGACTTATTTAACATCAGTTTTAAACATTGTTGACATATTGCAGTATCTTTCTAATTTTCTCTAAAATCCTTAATTAATTATATAATGTGATTTTTGAAGAATTCTTATATACATTAAGATAAAGTTCAAGAAGGCCATTAGCAAAGGATTTTAAAAAGAGTAGTTTTTTTACAAAGATTTTCCATTTTAAACAGATTTTTCTTATGAAATAAATTTCTCCATGTCTTTTAAAAATACGAAACTTGGCTCCCATTAAATATGCTCATTTTTAGTTACCCATGGGATACCCTTACTTATCTATGATAACAGACACTTGTCATAATTTCCTGTATACTCCTAATGTCAGAGGTATGTTTACAAGTGGTATCATTTACTTCTGGATTTCATTTCCAGCTATTTAACTTCCAGATTCATGAAAAAGCATTTTTAAGATTATCTCTGAAAAAAATACCTGCTTTTTATTTACTCAAAATATATCTACACTTAACATAAGTACACTTTGGATAAGCAGTTATTTTTAGTCAAACCTTTTACTAAGATAAGTATATGACAACATAAATAATGGAGGATATCCATGTGTAGCTAAAAGTGAAAATATTTACTTTACCTGGAAGCTGTTTTTTTTTTAAAAAAAAAACCTGAAATAATTGATTTCACGCAAAAAAAAGTGCTAAAAGAAAAATGCGTAATCTCTGTATGATAAAAACATTTTCTCGAGCTGTGCAAATGACCTTGTTGATTTTTATTTTATCTAAGAATGATTTTAATATGCAATAATACAACTTACAGCAACATATAACAATGCATTTAATAGTAATGCACAAAAGTAACAAAGCAATGCAGATAAAAATGTTATACTGAACTCATCATTTGACATACTTCATGTATTAGAAAAATTTGCTGAATAATGTCAATTATCAAAACATGTAGCTGCTATGTAGTCCCTTAAAAACTGATATTTCCAGCATGTATATAATACACATATAAGTATATTCGTGTTGAACATAGTTTTAATACTTTTTATATTTTTTTAAAAAGAAATTGTATGCCTTTTGTTCAAAACCACTATAACTTACTTGACCTGTGTGTGATTTTTATTTTCCATTAAAATATTTAATTTCCAATATAGTTTGGATGCAGGACAGTCTGCATTTTAGGAAGCAAAAAAATAGATTTTAGAAAGGTAAAATATCAAAGCCAGTTTTGTAGTAATAGTGATGTCTAAAAGTTAAAATAGCAGTAGCTGTCATTAAATGAGCACCTACTATATTTCAGGCACTAAACTAGATTCTTATAGACTCTTTAATGTTAATATCATACTTTATAAGTGTGAAATTTTAGACTGCAAAGTACATAACTTGCTAAAAGTCACAGATGTAATAAACCATCAATCCAGAATTTGAACTTAAATCTTTTGGCTGCAGAGAGGAAAACAAAAGAAGGGTAGGTAAATAGCTAGATGAATCCGTTGACTGACAGTCGTATCAGCTTCCCTTTACTGAATGCTGATCTCATCACACCAGCATAACTTTGTAAAATGTGTTTATTATTTCTATGTCCAAATTGAGTGATTTAAAGCTAAAAATGATAAGAAATTGTGTCCTTGATGGCAGCTATCACTGGAAGATCCAGAATTTAAACCAATATTTCACTATCCAGTATTCCTCATTTCAAAGCACTCAGGCTTTCTGCTATCACTTACAATTTCCACTTCAAGTAACAAATTCAAATATAATCAGTACAAAGTTTATTCTACCCTGAAAATGAAATGTATAATATTCAAGAACAACTTGATGATTCAGATCTGAGAAAACATAGTACTCTCAAAGTGACAAATACTGAATAAATAAATATTACCTCTGTATTGGATGTCTAAAAATGCGTAAGGACAAGACACTTCAAGCTGGAAAAATTAGAGTGCAACCAAAAGACAGTGGAGAAACCAAACATAGCTGGTCACATATGTATTTTTGTAACGATGTTTAAGTCTGGGAGTCTTGTTTCTTAAGCGAACATTTATTTTGTTGTTAGCCAGAAGTTTATATCTCCCTAGATTATGTAAAATACTGAATAAAGAAATATGAAAACTTTATTTTTGGTTGTGTCATCAAACAATGCCTTACATATTTGAATGACTACATTTTCAAAAGCTGCCAAACTTTAATTTCTTCAGTTAGTATCTCTATATCTACACATATTCAACATTCAAAGTAAGGAATCTTGTAGTGTGTGTTATATTGTTCAAGTATTGATCATTTTGTTGCAACTCTGGAAACACTTTTTAGCCCCTGAAGCCTGAATTAGGGGTATCTATATAGAGAGGAAATTATTGGCTTATCAAAAGTGTGCCTAGATTCTGTAGGTCAAGTCTATCCATCATAGACTTCCTAAAAGGTGGATTAGATTTGAAGCTCTCCCAATTTATTTTGTTATGGTTTATTGGCACATTCATTTTGCACAACTGTTTATACAAAATAAATGGCTGCTCATATCTTAAGCCCCTCCATTAGTGGAGTCCAATTCACCATGTAAGATAACAAAAACATAGGAATCTTCAGTTCCTACTGCTACCATTACAGAAGGCTCAAGCTGTAGAATATTTGATGCTTTCTGCTCTCAAAGTTCTGATCCAATCCTTTCTCTTACATAACATCTGTCCATGTCCTTGCTCAGAGGGACCCAGTGCTCATTCAAAGATTCCTTTATTGTGGTGAAAGTTTAATTTCTTACTAATATTCATTCAAATGCAATGCATGTATAGTTCCATTCAGTCTGTGCTGCTATAATGGAATATAAGAGACTGGGCAATTTGTAGAGATTCTTCATGGTTCTGGAAACTGGAAAATCCAAGATGCAAAGGCAAGTGTCTGGTGAGGACCTTCTTTCTGTGTCATCTCATGGTGGAAGGTGAGACAGCAAGAGATTGAACTCCCAGCCTTAAGTTATTTTAAATCAGCATGAATCTGTTCACAAGGCTTCTGCCTTCATGACCTAAACACCTCCCATTGGGCCCCACCTCCCAACAGTGGTTCATTGGATTATGTTCCAACACATGCCTTTTGGAGGGACACAACCAAACGATAATTATATATAACAGCATTTTCTAAGTGTTCATTTTGATGATTTTTGACAAATGTTTACAGTAGTGTAACAACCACTTCAATGGAGACATTTCATCCTAAAAATTCCCTTCTTCTATAGATTCAATTTTTATATTCTTCTGAAATTTTATGCTGAAATCTAATACCCAATATAACGGTATTGGGAGTTGGAGGCTATGGAGGGTGATTAGGTCATAAGAACAGAGACTTAATCAAAGGAGATAGTGCTTTTTATAAGAGACCCTGGAGATATCCCGTCCTTCTACAATGTGAGGAGACCAAAGAATGACAGCCACCTCTGAATCAGGAAGTGAGTCATTACCAGGCACTGAATCTGTCAGTAACTTGAATTTGAACTTCTAGTCTCCAAAACTGTGAAAAATAAATTTTGGTTGTTTATAAACTACCCAGTCTATGATATTCTGTTACAGCAACCTAAAGTACTATGTTACCTAGTGCCCCTTAGTAATCAGTCCTCACCCCCAACCTGACACCTAGCCCCTGTCTACCCCACTCAGATTTGGGTGGCTACAGTTTTGGCTATTAAATAATGTCACAAAAATTGAATCATATACTATGTAGCCTTGATTGTTTTTTATTGAGTTTACTTAATGCGTTGGAGATTTATTCATGCTGTTACATATGTCTATATTGTATTTTTTTTTATCGCAAACTAGTGTTCCATTTGATTATACCTTTACTAATACATGGGCCTCTGGATTATTTCTAGTTTAAGGCCATGCAAATAAAGTTGCTATAAACATTAGCAAATGGGTCTCTGTATGAATATGCTTTTATTTCTCTTGGGTAAACATCCAGGAATTGATAGTTGAGTCATGTGATAAATGTATATTTAAATTTAAAAGAAACTTCCCTATTGTTTTCCAAAGCAACTATACCACTGATGTTTCTACATATCCTCATCAGTACTCCGTCTTCTGTGATTTTATTATAGCCATCCTAGTAGCTGTATAGGGCATCTCATTGCAGTTTTAATTGCGTTTTCCTAATGACTAGTGGCGTAAAGCAAATTTTCACTGCTTATTTGCCATTGGTATATACAGTGCTTCCACGTTCTCCATGAGGGAATAGTTCTAGAACCCTGATGGATGCCAAAATCCAGAAATGCTAAAATTCCAACATTGGTCCTGTATAACCTGGGAAAATTAAAACTGAGCCCTCTGCATCCTTGGGCTGCCCAATCTGGGAATACTGTATTTTCTATCCATAGTTGGTTGAACCTATGAATGTGGAGCTCGTACACATGAAAGGCCAACTGTATTTTTTGAAAGTCCAGTTTTTAGTCTGTTTCTACCAGTTATAAAAATTTCCAGTTCGCATATATGGAAACTGTTTTTATGTGGATGGCTGAGGATTCTTTTGGAAAAACATACTGTCAAGAAAAGAACATAGGGATTATAAGCATGACTTTATAGCAAAATCTGATTTTTTAAAAAGGAATTTTTATTAAAATGTCTAAAAACACTGGGGCCCTGTTGACATCACTTGGATACCCGGCTGGTATAATCTATGACAGTATAAAGAGCCTCTCTACGTATTCTTGCATGGAATATGAGATGTTGAGGACTTTGGCATGTTGGTAGTTATGTCCACTGGTATTTATTTAGGCAGAGTATGGGGGGCTGCCAGGATTAAGAGAGGGCATAGGGTCAAGTGTGCATCCTGAGAAGCCATAAACAGAAAAGAAAGTGTAACCTAGTAAACCGTGCAGTTCCTGCAGGAATCTGGCAGGAATGGGACACAGTGGGCCCAGCATGGTCTACCAACCCCCTGCTGAATCCTTGAAATGCCTTCTGAAAACCTCCAGAAAGAAAGGATAGAGTACTACATGGAGGGTTGAAGGTTCTGGTTTCTCCTGGCTCTTGTTTCTGTTTACGATTTGTAGCTGTAGTACTTTCCTGGGACTGCCCTAACAAAACAGCGCACAGTGGGTGGCTTAATCAGAAGTGTACTGTCTCAGAGTTCTGGAGGGTAGAAGTCTAAAATCATGGTGTTGAAAAGGTGGCTCTTTCTGAGAGCCAAAAGGAAAAAGCTTTCCAGAGAAGTCTCTCTCCTAATGTCTTGCAGCTTTGGGTGTTTCTTGGTGTTTTAGTCTGTTCTCCTGCTGCTCATGAAGACATACCAGAGACTGGGTAATTTATACAGAAAAAGAGGTTTACTGAACTCACAGTTCCATGTGCTGGGAAGGCCTCATAGTCATGGCAGAAGACGAAAGGCTCATTTCACATGGCGGCAGGCAAGAGAGAATGAGAACCAAGCAAAGAGGAGACCCCTTATCAAACCAACAGATCTTGTGAGACTCATTCACCACCACAAGAACAGCATGGGGAAAAAAACACCGTGATTCAATGATCTCTCACCAGGTCCCTCCCACAACACATGGGAGTTATGGAAGCTACAACCATGATTCAATTACCTCCCCCAGATCCCTCCCACAACACATGGGAGTTACGGGAGCTAAGCCAGACCATATCGCTTGGCTTATCAATGGCATTCTTCCTGTGTCTTCACATCGCCTTCTCTGTATGCCTATCTTTCCCTGTGTCCACATTTCTCCTTTTTGAAAGGACAGAGTCATATTGGATTGGACCCATCCTAATGACCTCATCCTGACTTGGTCATCTGCAAAGGCTGTATTGCCATACAGGGTCACATTCACAGCTACTGGAATTACCGCCTCATTATTTGCTGAAGGTACACAATTCAACCCATAATACTGTCAGTCTAGTAATTGTGCCCTTTTAGGTAATTTCTGTTTTCCACTCATAATTTAAAATGAAAGTATCTTGAAATTATAAAAGACAATAGTGCTAAGAGAAAATTTCCATCAACCTATGATTTTAAACTCTTCAAAGTGCTAAGAGAAAATATCCATCAATCTATTATTTTAAACCTTTCTAAATTATTAAGAGTAAGATATATAAAATAAGATAATTTTCAGGACAGCCATGGTTGTTCATGCCTATAATCTCAGCACTTTGGGAGGCTGGGGAGAGCAGACTGCTTGAGCTCAAGAGTTCAAGACCATCCTGGACAAGATGGCGAAACTTCATTTCTACTAAAAATACAAACAATTATCCTGGGGTGGGCGTGGTGGCAAATGCCTGTAGTCCCAGTTACCCAGGAGGCTGAGGTGGGAGACCTGCTTGAGCCCAGAAAGTCAAGGCTGCAGTGAACCATGATTGCACCACAGCACTGCAGCCTGGGTGAAAGCCTGAGACCCTGCCACAGACACACACACACACATTCAAATAAATGATTGAGTTTACATACCAAAGAGCACCAAAACATAAGCTTCAATGAGAAGAAAAGAGTGAGATCTAAGTGGCACTGAGTTATACAGAAACTTGAAAACACGTTGGTGTATCTAAATAATCAATAACCAAAGTAACAGCAATAATAACATTAGGGATAATGACTATTTAGCTTGGAACTTAAAAAACAATACATAATTATATTTACAAGTTGCAATAACATAAAAACTGGAAGAGATGATCATATCTAAAATTTTCTATAGCCCTTAAATTGTTCAGGTAGAAGGAGATGATTGATTCAAGTTGTACTTTGTTAATGCAACCTTGTGCTTCATTAGTGCTAATGCACTTTATTCAACATTTAATAACTAAAGAGCAATGAAAAGCGACACAGATTAAATAGAAAAGGAAATATACAAACAACACACCCCCGAAAAATATGCAATCAAGTCAATGAAAAGCAGAAAACAAACGAAAAAAGTAAAGAAGTAAAAATACAGTGAAATTTTATTAAAGATGCAGAAATATATCCATATATGTCAAAATCATATTTAGTATGAATAGATTAAGTTCACTATTAAAAGACAGAGAGTACAAGCTATAATGACAAAGGATTTTTAAACGCTGAGGGATATAAAATGATATGCCAAAATTTAGATTGTATAGTAACATTAATATCTCATTAAATATGCTAGAGCAAAATCTGAAATGTATTCAAAAATTAACTTTGGGAGCCCGAGGTGGGTGGATCACGAGGTCAGGAGATCGAGACCATCCTGGCTAACATGGTGAAATACTGTCTCTACTAAAAATACGAAAAATTAGCCAGGCATGGTGGCAGGCGCCTGTAGTCCCAGCTACTAGGGAGGCTGAGGCAGGAGAACAGGGTGAACCTGGGAGGCGGAGCTTGCAGTGAGCCGAAATCGTGCCCCTGCACTCCAGCCTGGGCGACAGAGCCAGACTCCGTCTCAAAAAAAAAAAAAAAAAAAAAAAAAAAAACGCTTTCCAGTTGAAATATCTTTATAACGTAATATTGAATTCCCATGGCTAAGGAAAAATAATTTTATAATTAATCAGGTCTAAATAAAATAAATTAAATACTGAAAGGGCAAAAAATTATCTTAAAGCTTTTACACTTCAATGCTCAGTTTTGCTGTGAACCTAAAACTGTTTTAAAATTAAAGTATGTTAAATAGAAATAATTATTTGGGGGACATTTAATGTTTCTTGATTAACCCTTGGACTTGTAGAGATTTTAGCTTAGAACAGGCATAAAAATTTTAACAATTGTTATTGTGAATAGAATAGAATATTGTTCTGAGAACAGTAAATATTTCTTGAGAATTTCGATGTGTCAGAGGCTGGAATATTTTCACATATTGTTTATCTCTTTTGTCTTATATACTATTTTGTCTTTAAAACAATCAGATGAGGAAAATGAGGCTCAGATAGCAACTAGCCTGACCCAAATCACACAGCTAGGAAGCAGAAGATGCAGGATTTAAACCCAGAACCTGTTTGACTACTCACTACACTCTACCACCTCCAAGGAACGTGGTGCGTATATGATACTTGAGGACATATCAACAATCACGACTAAGGTTTAGTAAAACGGTGGAGAAATGAAGACAATGTTGAAAGAGAAAGAGTTCTAAGCCAACCACAATTAAAGTCTGAGTATGAAGAAGTCCTGCAAAATATTTAACAATTTTACAAATGAAGAAGATGAGGCTAAGAGAGAATTCATTGCTTGCCTTATCAGACCTCACAGAAGTTACTGGCCGAGAATCAAGGAAAGCCAACATAAACATCTACATGGCACTCGGACTTTTTGTCAGAGATACATGTGTCCAGTCAGATCCTCTTCAGATTTAAGTGAATAGCAGTGCTTTGAGTCTTCTAAATTATCACTGTTTAGATGCCTTATGTAATTTATACCAATAATTAGGTGCAGCCCAGCTTTGTATAGTTTGACTACAGAAACTTGACATATTTCATGCGAAAATAAACTGCTGCCTCTTCCACAGTCATGGATGCTGACTCATGAAAAGATTTGAGGTAACTTACTCACATCTGTTTGCTTCACGACAGTTTTTTATAATTTCAAGAGTAAGTGTGATAATGAATACTAAGCAGAAAAAAAAGCCATATACATTTGGCTCAGACTGAAAGTCAAATTCAAACATCATCAGAAATGCTTCTATAGAAGATGAATGGAATAAGTAATTGTTGGATCAGGAACCCCTAAAGACACTGAACTGTTTTCCGTTTTCAAGCACTGACATCATTCTGAAAGCAGAAGGCAGAGAGGGAGGCTCATGTTCCACATACTCATAAAGTTTATACATTTTAGGAGTTCAGAGAATGCATTTAATAAGAGAAATGGAAGCACTTTCTTTATGAAATCTGAAGTCCATGATGGCAAAATACTTTGCCCTGTATCACTTGGAAATGTGGAACGTGAGGACTTTAACTGGTATTACTACTCATCCAGCTAATAGTAACACGAAACACCTACTACAAATGGAAGACAAGTTTATGTAACTTGAAAAACGTCACTGATTTTTAATTTTGTATTTTATGCATATAATTTAGCATTTTCATCCTTATCCAAGGCTCCCATGGGTATTTTTTAGGAAATGGAATTTCTTGAAAAAACAGTCTGAAAAAATAAACTAAGCAACTTACATAAAATTAAATGGCATACTTCCTAAATACTGGATTAAAGGATATCAACATCTCTACAAAATTTATACTTTGGAAGAAATTAAGAATTAACTAAAACAATGTGTAGCTTTCAGGCTTAGAAGAAATAAAGGTTGTGTTTTACTGGTCATTATCTGAATTACAGAATGCTGAGGCTCTTAAGAAGTTTATATAGATATTGAAGGGACACAAGAAACACACAAAGCACCCAAATTATTTTGGACACTAGTAGACAAGGCATTTTAACGCATGTTATGTCCTAAATCTCCATTAACAACTCTAAAAATTATGTGCCAGAAGAGAATTTCCATGTGCTCCCGATAGGTTAGAGTGTGAAAAAAAACCTGTCCTCGGAACCATTTTTCCAATGTAATCACTTACTAGATAAACTTATATCCATTCTTGTGGGGTTCAACACTATCCACTTGGGCTGATCCTATTCTCTGCTTTCTATTCAAGACATTGTACAGCACTTCCCCTGCCTGTCTTGGATAAGATAATTAGTATACAATTAAATAAGCAAGTCTATTATTATCTCTCTCTGTATATGTGTTTATATTCCCTTCCTTTAAAAATATAAGGTTCACTCATCCCTTTATCCCTAGCCAGTTACTGTCCCACATATCTTTATCATGCCATCCTAGTATGATAGAGCATCTGTTAGTTATCACTGCCATAACTTTTTATAACATACCACCTCCAAATTTAATAGCTTAAAACAATCACTTATTATTTTTCAAATGTCTATAGATTAGTTAACTGGTTCTGCCTATCTGAGCTGGGAGCAGTGGATCTTACACATGCATCGGTTTTCAGCTGGTGGGTCAGGCAGACATTGGTTGACATAGTTTGCCCTCAGCTGAAAGTATTCACCTGTGTTCTAATCTCTCATTCTTTAGCACACTAACCCAGGTATGATCTCACGGTGGAGGGAGAGGAGCCAGTGAGGAAGCAAAAATGCACAAGCACTTACTCCCGCTCCATCCCACATGTGCTCTGCCCCATTCCAGTGATACTCAATAACAAGATGTGAGCTTGTCAAGAAAATGGCATAGTTTCCTAGCAAAACCTCACTTTAAAGAGATTACTGGTATAAATCACTGTGTCTATGTATTCTGTAAAGTTATTCACTTGGTTGGTAAAATTTTCATGGAACTTGCATGTGTCTTTACCACACAGTGCAGTTTTACTACTGTTGAGAGTTCAGATCAATTATTAA
This sequence comes from Symphalangus syndactylus, assembly GCF_028878055.3. NCBI lineage: Eukaryota > Metazoa > Chordata > Mammalia > Primates > Hylobatidae > Symphalangus > Symphalangus syndactylus. The sequence goes on along the minus strand of NC_072445.2, from coordinate 2,223,534 downwards.
CTCTTAAGGACGGATATCAGTTAATAAGCTGAATACCAAATACTGCATATTATATATATATAACTACAGTAATTTTAAAATTTTCAGACAGCTTTTTACTTTTTTGTCTCACTTCCTTTAATCAATTTTTTAAATATTTTGCTTTATTTTAAAATTGTGAAGCATTTAGAAAATATTTTGTTTTTGGGGGGTGGAGCCAAGATGGCCGAATAAGAACAGCTCCGGTCTCCAGCTCCCAGCCCCAGCGACACAGAAGACGGGTGATTTCTGCATTTCTGCTTGAGGTACCGGTTTCATCTCACTAGGGAGTGCCAAACAGTGGGTGCAGGACAGTCGGTGAAGCGCACTGTGCGCGAGCCGAAGCAGGGCGAGGCATTGCCTCACTCGGGAAGTGCAAGGGGTCAAGGAGTTCCCTTTCCTAGTCAAAGAAAGGGGTAACAGATGGCACCTGGAATATCGGGTCAGTCCCATCCTAATACTGCGCTTTTCCAACGGGCCTGGAAAATGGCACACTAGGAGATTGTGTCCCGCACCTGGCTCGGAGGGTCCTATGCCCACGGAGTCTCACTGATTGCTAGCACAGCAGTCTGAGATCAAGCTGCAAGGCGGCAGCGACGCTGGGGGAGGGCCGCCTGCCATTGCCCAGGCTTGCTTAGGTAAACAAAGCAGCCAGGAAGCTCGAACTGGGTGGAGCCCACCACAGCTCAAGGAGGCCAGCCTGCCTCTGTAGGCTCCACCTCTGGGGGCAGGACACAGACAAACAAAAAGTCAGCAGGAACCTCCTCACACTTAAATGTCCCTGTCTGACTGACAGCTTTGAAGTGAGTAGTGGTTCTCCCAGCACACAGCTGGAGATCTGAGAACGGACAGACTGCCTTCTAAAGTGGGTCCCTCACCCCTGAGCAGCCTAACTGGGAGGCACCCCCCCAGTAGGGACAGAATGACACCTCACTCGGCCAGGTACTCCTCTGAGACAAAACTTCCAGAGGAACTATCAGACAGCTGAATTTGTGGTCTCACGAAAATCCGCTGTTCTGCAGCCACCACTGCTGACACCCAGCCAAACAGGGTCTGGAGTGGACCTCTAGCAAACTCCAACAGACCTGCAGCTGAGGGTCCCGTCTGGTAGAAGGAAAACTGACAAACAGAAAGGACATCCACACCAAAAACGCATCTGTACATCACCATCATCAAAGACAAAAAGTAGATAAAACCACAAAGATGGGGAAAAAACAGAGCAGAAAAACTGGAAACTCTAAAAAACAGAGCACCTCTCCTCCTCCAAAGGAACACAGTTCCTCACCAGCAACAGAACAAAGCTGGATGGAGGATGACTTTGACGAGTTGAGAGAAGAAGGCTTCAGACGATCAAACTACTCTGAGCTACGAGAGGAAATTCAAAACAATAGCAAAGAAGTTAAAAACTTTGAAAAAAAAATTAGAAGACTGGATAACTAGAATAACCAATGGAGAGAAGGGCTTAAAGGAGCTAATGGAGCTGAAAGCCAAGTATCGGGAACTACGCGAAGATTGCAGAAGTCTCAGTAGCAGATGCGATCAACTGGAAGAAAGGGTATCGCTGATGGAAGATGAAATGAATGAAATGAAGAGAGAAGGGAAGTTTAGAGAAAAAAGAATAAAAAGAAATGAACAAAGCCTCCAAGAAATTTGGGACTATGTGAAAAGACCAAACCTACGTCTGATTGGTGTACCTGAAAATGATGGGGAGAATGGAACCAAGTTGGAAAACACTCTGCAAGATATTATCCAGGAGAACTTCCCCAATCTAGCAAGGCAGGCCAACATTCAGATTCAGGAAATACAGAGAATGCCACAAAGATACTCCTTGAGAAGAGCAACTCCAAGACACATAATTGTCAGATTCACCAAAGTTGAAATGAAGGAAAAAATGTTAAGGGCAGCCAGTGAGAAAGGTCGGGTTACCCACAAAGGGAAGCCCATCAGACTAACAGCTGATCTCTCGGCAGAAACTCTACAAGCCAGAACAGAGTGGGGGCCAATATTCAACATTCTTAAAGAAAAGAATTTTCAGCCCAGAATTTCCTATCCAGCCAAACTAAGCTTCATAAGTGAAGGAGAAATAAAATACTTTACAGACAAGCAAACGCTGAGTGATTTTGTCACCACCAGGCCTGCCCTAAAAGAGCTCCTGAAGGAAGTACTAAATATGGAAAGGAACAACCGGTACCAGCCCCTGCAAAAACACGCCAAATTGTAAAGACCATCGAGGCTAGGAAGAAACTGCAGCAACTAACGAGCAAAGTAACCAACTAACATCATAATGACAGGATCAGATTCACACATAACAATATTCACGTTAAATGTAAATGGGCTAAATGCTCCAGTTAAAAGACATAGACCAGCAAACTGGATAAGGAGTCAGGACCCATCAGTGTGCTGTATTCAGGAAACCCATCTCACGTGCAGAGACACAAATAGACTCAAAATAAAGGGATGGAGGAAGATCTATCAAGTAAATGGAAAACAAAAAAAGGCAGGGGTTGCAATCCTAGTCTCTGATAAAATAGACTTTAAACCAACAAAGATCAAAAGAGACAAAGAAGGCCATTACATAATGGTAAAGGGATCAATTCAAAAAGAAGAGCTAACTATCCTAAATATATATGCAGCCAACACAGGAGCACCCAGATTTATAAAGCAAGTCCTGAGTGACCTACAAAGGGACTTAAACTCCCACACAATAATAATGGGAGATTTTAACACCCCACTGTCAATATTAGACAGATCAATGAGACAGAAAGTTAACAAGGATATCCAGGAATTGAACTCAGCTCTACATAAAGTGGACCTAATAGACATCTACAGAATTCTCCACCCCAAATCAACAGAATATACATTTTTTTCACCACCACACCACACCTATTCCAAAATTGACCACATAGTTGGAAGTAAAGCTCTCCTCAGCAAATGTAAAAGAACAGTAATTATAACAAACTCTCTCTCAGACCACAGTGCAATCAAACTAGAACTCAGGATTAAGAAATTCACTCAAGACCGCTCAAGTACATGGAAACTGAACAACCTGCTCCTGAATGACTACTGGGTACATAATGAAATGAAGGCAGAAATAAAGATGTTCTTTGAAACCAACGAGAACAAAGACACAACATACCAGAATCTCTGGGACACGTTCAAAGCAGTGTGTAGAGGCAAATTTATAGTACTAAATGCCCACAAGAGAAAGCAGGAAAGATCCAAAACTGACACCCTAACATCACAATTAAAAGAACTAGAAAAGCAAGAGCAAACACATTCAAAAGCTAGCAGAAGGCTAGAAATAACTAAAATCAGAGCAGAACTGAAGGAAATAGAGACACAAAAAACCCTTCAAAAAATTAATGAATCCAGGAGCTGGTTATTTGAAAAGATCAACAAAATTGATAGACCGCTAGCAAAACGAATAAAGAAGAAAAGAGAGAAGAATCAAATAGATGCAATAAAAAATGAAAAAGGGGATATCACCACCGAACCCACAGAAATACAATCTACCATCAGAGAATACTACAAACACCTCTATGCAAATAAACTAGAAAATCTAGAAGAAATGGATAAATTCCTCGACAAATACACCCTCCCAAGACTAAACCAGGAAGAAGTTGAATCTCTGAATAGACCAATAACAGGTTCTGAAATTGTGGCAATAATCAATAGCTTACCAACCAAAAAGAGTCCAGGTCCTGATGGATTCACAGCCGAATTCTACCAGAGGTACAAGGAGGAACTGGTACCATTCCTTCTGAAACTATTCCAATCGATAGAAAAAGAGGGAATCCTCCCTAACACATTTTATGAAGCGAGCATCGTCCTGATACCAAAGCCTGGCAGAGACATAACCACAAAAGAGAATTTCAGACCAATATCCTTGATGAACATTGATGCAAAAATCCTCAATAAAATACTGGCAAACCGAATCCAGCAGCACATCAAAAAGCTTATCCACCATAATCAAGTGGGCTTCATCCCTGGGATGCAAGGCTGGTTCAACATACACAAATCAATAAATGTAATCCAGCATATAAACAGAACCAAAGACAAAAACCACATGTTTATCTCAATAGATGCAGAAAAGGCCTTTGACAAAATTCAACAACCCTTCATGCTAAAAACTCTCAATAAATTAGGTATTGATGGGACGTATCTCAAAATAATAAGAGCTATCTACGACAAACCCACAGCCAATATCATACTGAATGGTCAAAAACTGGAAGCATTCCCTCTGAAAACTGGCACAAGACAGGGATGCCCTCTCTCACCGCTCCTATTCAACATAGTGTTGGAAGTTCTGGCCAGAGCAATCAGGCAGGAGAAGGAAATAAAGGGTATTCAGTTAGGAAAAGAGGAAGTCAAATTATCCCTGTTTGCAGATGACATGATTGTATATCTAGAAAACCCCATTGTCTCAGCCCAAAATCTCCTTAAGCTGATTAGCAACTTCAGCAAAGTCTCAGGATACAAAATCAATGTACAAAAATCACAAGCATTCTTGTACACCAATTGCAGACAGACAGAGAGCCAAATCATGAGTGAACTCCCATTCACAATTGCTTCAAAGAGAATAAAATACCTAGGAATCCAACTTACAAGGGACATGAAGGACCTCTTCTAGAACTACAAACCACTGCTCAATGAAATAAAAGAGGATACAAACAAATGGAAGAACATTCCATGCTCATGGATTGGAAGAATCAATATCGTGAAAATGGCCATACTGCCCAAAGTAATTTATAGATTCAATGGCATCCCCATCAAGCTACCAATGACTTTCTTCACAGAATTGGAAAAAACTACTTTAAAGTTCATATGGAACCAAAAAAGAGCCCGCATCGCCAAGTCAATCCTAAGCCAAAAGAACAAAGCTGGAGGCATCACGCTACCTGACTTCAAACTATACTACAAGGCTACAGTAACCAAAACAGCATGGTACTGGTACCACAACAGAGACATAGATCAATGGAACAGAACAGAGCCCTCAGAAATGATGCCGCATATCTACAACTATCTGATCTTTGACAAACCTGACAAAAACAAGAAATGGGGAAAGGATTCCCTATTTAATAAATGGTGCTGGGAAAACTGGCTAGCCATATATAGAAAGCTGAAACTGGATCCCTTCCTTATCCCTTATACAAAAATTAATTCAAGATGGATTAAAGACTTAAATGTTAGACCTAAAACCATTAAAATCCTACAAGAAAACCTAGGCAATACCATTCAGGACATAGGCGTGGGCAAGGACTTCATGTCTAAAACTCCAAAGGCAATGGCAACAAAAGCCAAAATTGATAAATGGGATCCAATTAAAGAGCTTCTGCACAGCAAAAGAAACTACCATCAGAGTGAACAGGCAACCTACAGAATGGGAGAAAATTTTTGCAACCTACTCATCTGACAAAGGGCTAATATCCAGAATCTACAATGAACTCAAACAAATTTACAAGAAAAAAACAAACAACCCCATCAAAAAGTGGGCAAAGGACATGAACAGACACTTCTCAAAAGAAGACATTCATGCAGCCAAAAAACACATGAAGAAATGCTCATCATCAATGGCCATCAGAGAAATGCAAATCAAAACCACAGTGAGATACCATCTCACACCAGTTAGAATGGCCATCATTAAAAAATCAGGAAACAACATGTGCTGGAGAGGATGTGGAGAAATAGGAACACTTTTACACTGTTGGTGGGACTGTAAACTAGTTCAACCATTGTGGAAGTCAGTGTGGCGATTCCTCAGGGATCTAGAACTAGAAATACCATTTGACCCAGCCATCCCATTACTGGGTATATACCCAAAGGACTATAAATCATGCTGCTATAAAGACACATGCACACGTATGTTTATTGCGGCACTATTCACAATAGCAAAGACTTGGAACCAACCCAAATGTCCAACAACAATAGACTGGATTAAGAAAATGTGGCACATATACACCGTGGAATACTATGCAGCCATAAAAAAGGATGAGTTCATGTCCTTTGTAGGGACATGGATGAAATTGGACAACATCATTCTCAGTAAACTATCACAAGGACAAAAAATCAAACACCGCATGTTCTCACTCATAGGTGGGAATTGAACAATGAGAACTCATGGACACAGGAAGGGGAACATCACACTCCAGGGACTGTTGTGGGGTGGGGGAAGGGGGGAGGGACAGCATTAGGAGATATACCTAATGCTAAATGACAAGTTAATGGGTTCAGGAAATCAACATGGCTCATGGATACATATGTAACAAACATGCACAGTGTGCACATGTACCCTAAAACCTAAAGTATAATAAAAAAAAAAAGAAAATATATTATTTTTGTAAAACATAGGTAAACTTTTGTTGAACACCATCAATTGCATATTAAATTAAAAATGAAAGATCTTGAAGTTTGAAATACTAGCTAAGATAAAATATTAGTAAAATAATAACTAAACCTTATTGAATAATTTTGGCATTCTAAGTACTTTTTTAAAATTATTGACTACTCTACAAAACCCTGCAAAATAGAGCCCATTATTATATTCACTAGACTTATGAAAAAACAGAAAAACAAAGAAGTGAAATGTTTAACAAAAGCCAACCAGTTTTTAAGTGGAAGCACCATGATTCCAATTCAAGTTACTCTGAACTATAATTCTCTACACCATATTTACGATGGTAAAATTTAATATCTACAGAAAACTACTATTGCTGATTTTTTCAGATATAGCTTTACAAACTGTTTTGATGTGTAATATATCACTATTTTGAAAAATTGGGACATATTTGAACTAACGTTATATTACTTCTTGCTCATTTAACTTCCTTTACATTATAACATCTTTCCATAGAGCTGGTTTCAGGATAGTGTCTCTAAATTGACAAGTTCAATGAGAAAATGTTAAAGCTATAATAATTTACTCATTGTTTTCAAAATTGTTCATGTGGTATACAAGAATGTCTCATTGTTACCCAAAATACCACAAGTTGTAAATAGTGAAAATAATCAATAGCAGAAAGTAATGTATAGTGCAATTTATCTTTGTCACTCTACCTTTTCTGGATCTTTGAGTACAAAGTATATGCTGATGTGTATGTATCAATATGGCAGTTGACGCTTTTCAAATTTCCTTATCATGAACATTGATCCATCCTAGTTAACTTGCAACTAGCATACCCCTACTCATTTATTTAGCTAAATTCATATCCTTATATTTTAAGTAAACTCAAATAATGGCTCTAACTAGTATAAAATATGGCATGTAGAAAGAGTTGCTTGTGGCAGAAAAGCCTTTTTAAGCATTTTCAAAAAGGAAGAGTTTTCAACTTTATGGATTCAAAACTAAAATTGTTCTCCATTGAATCAACTGAAAACCAAATATGGAGACGCAACTTTTTTATGTCTACAATTAGCTATTTGACTTTAAGTTAGATATTTCCGACAAGTAGTAGTAGGTTGAGATAATCCATTCTACCAAGCACAGACCATGAATTTTTTTTCAACTTTACTTTTCAGCTATGTGTTTGGTGTATGTTTGGACCTTTCTTGTGATCTGTGCTCTAGTCGTATCAGAACCTATCAAGTGTCTATTACGTTGCCAGGCACATTTGTGAGACAGAGTAAGTCCAGGCGAGAATTCCTTTCGTTAAGTGTTTGATCTGTTAATTAGCATGTTTTCCTGAATTGGTTGCTTTTAATCATATTGTAGAACTCTATGCACAAAAGTATTATTTTGCAATTCTTTGATACTATATGAAAGAGTGATCCACACAACACATTATAAAGAACAGAGGGATAATTGAGAATACCTAAGCTACATAATGGGAAGCAAACACTAAGCCATTTCCTTGATAGGTAACGTAACTTTTGAGGCAACCAGCTAAAAATAAAACACACCATATATATAATGAGTCTTTAATTATTCCATTCTATGGTATGGAGTAACCCTTTCCACAGACGTGTGGCAAAGAAACATGGTTTGTGCCATTCATAAGTGGATTTCCCTCCCTTTTATTTCCTCCGAGTCTTCTTTTTGTTTCTAATTCCTCTTCCGTATATTACATAGTCCTTGTCTTACAATGCTCTGTGTCACAATGGAACTTCCTTAGATTTTGTTTTTAATATGAATTATTGAAAATAACCATTCTTTCTTTGTGACAATGAAAAATTGATTTTTAAACTTTTATTAACATGTAATACATTTGGAGAATGTATTATACGTCAATACCCATGTAGCCAATAGTCAAATCAGATAAGAAATATTGCTAATGACTTTGAAATTCGTCTCTTCCACTCCAAGAGTCACAAAAAATTTCCTTCCTTTCTACTTTGTATAAGTGGAATTAAACAGTATGTATCTTCTGTGTCTAGATTTCTTCACTCAACACTGTATTTTGGAGAGTCATTTAACTACAGCCCACGGTTGTAGTTCAATCTTATTGCTTAATAGTATTACACTGCATGAATGTGCAATAATTAATTTATCTCTTCTACATTTTCTGGGCATTTGAGTGATCTCCAGTGTGTGGCTATTTTGAATACTGCTAACACAAACATTTCAGTACGGTTTTTTAAACACATGTACACATTTTTATTGAGTTTCTGGGTCATGGTATATGCATAGTCACATGTAAATTTTTGGCAGAGTTTCTTTTTAATTAAGTTTTATAACTTGTGCTTCTGCTGTTCCCATTTGCATGGATATTGACACTATTCTCTCCTCTCCAATGAAAGCTCATAGGCACAAGCCAAAGACCTCTATTACCTGGCAATGGGACTTCTGCTTCATGTACACTGAGAGTTGCTATTCAATGATTTTCAGAATTTCTTGGCAGTGACTGGAGTTCTATGGCCCAACTTAGGCTCAACCAATAAAAAGCCCCCTGGTCCTGTAGAAATCAGATTAATACTACTTCCTGTCTTCCATTAGTGAGTATCTCTCCCAATTATAGCCAGATGGGATTTTGCTGTTTAGTGATTTTATGCTAATAAATTATAGATCACAGATTCACACATAATCTTTGATTTAATTCTCACACACTATTTCTATATGGTCATGTTAGCATCTCCTGTTCACTGAGAAGTAATCAGAGCAGGTAATTTTCTTAAGGCTTCTATCAACCACATTGTTGATTGAATGTCATAATTGTTGATATCAAGGATCATATTACTTCAAAAAATAAACATTGGTAACTAGTGATAGCCAAATAATGGGAAAAAAAGAGTTTATATATATACAAATAAAGCATATTTAATATATATATATAAATAAAGTATATATAAATAGAGTATATATATAAATAAAGAGTATATATAAATAAAGAGTAGATGAAATTGATCTAAACAGAGGCTACCAAAATATATTAGTACATATAAATAAAGTGTAGATGAAATTGATCTAAACAGAGGCTACCAAAATATATTAGTACATATAAATAAAGGGTAGACGAAATTGCTCTTCAGATATTCAAATATCTTAGTCATTTATAAAAATTATTCATTTTTATATAAATAATTTGATAAAGAATTTGGCCTTGCAAAAGTACCTATAAAGAGGCCAACAAACTATTAAATTTGTACAAATATGTTTAAATTTGTATCTGTGGAAGACCTTATTTACCCAATTTGCCAATATTCATGTATTGTACCCAATTACAAAATAAACCAATATATGACAGTGATAATTGTCTAGATATCTGCCAACTATTTTATATCTAGCCAATTCTAATCCCAAAGTATGTATCTTCTTCCAAATTTTTAGCATACATTATGAATCTCAAAAATAATTCAATCTTTTTCAGCCATTGTGAAAAAGATTATTATACTTGTTAACAAGTTCATTTTACTTGTTATTATTTATATTTTGAGGACAGGTTAAAATATGTTATAGCCCGACAAAAATAAAATAAAGCTCATCAATTTATCAAAAACACTATCTGTATAAACACACATCTCTCTATGTTTTACATGGCATCAACAACTATTTTCCTGCTGCCATCGAATAAATATAATGTGACTTAAGTCTAAAAAGTTGTGAAAGTAAATGTATCTACATATTTTAGCCTCTCAAAACTGCCTCTTATTGTGCAATATGGAAATTTACAACTCACTAAACTTTTCAATAAATCTCTTGCAAAATTAAACTCAAATAATTGAAAACATTATAAATGTTTACCTAACATTAGAGAATAACTGCTAACAGTAAAATCTGAAACATTGTTTAGCCAAATTTACATTTGACGCAGTACATAGAATTACAAGACAAGCCATAATTCATAAAATTAAATTGTCTGTTAATGCCAACAATACTTTGACAAATTTTCGATAAATTTTACTTAATTAATGATTTTAACCCCCGAAACATTCCCATGATAGCTTCTTTGAAGTATAGCTACTCTCAACTGTTCAAATGCACCTATCTTTCAAAATACAGGGTGCATAATATTTCCTCCTATTATGCTGATAATAATTGCAACAGCGAACATAATTTCTTTTGTAACTGAGTGCCTCTGAACAAAAAATTAATACTTATCTGTTTCTATGCACTGCTATGCATTTTGTGCCTACTATATTTTACATTTACCAAATGCCTGAATCTATTCTTTCTTGCGTTGAAATATTTTCATACATTGCTTCTTTCACCCTCTCCATTTTGTATTCACCAAATGCACTATATTTAGCAATCATAATCACCTCACAATGGTCAATCCCAATGTCCCTTCAGTTTCAGCAAACTGTAAGCTGTTCGCAGTATTTGGTCCTCACCATTACCTATTGCTGTTTTCCTTCACTTTCTTCTTTAAAATAATTACCCCTTCCTTCCATATTATTCTCATGTTATATAACCACATTACCATGGTTTTTCTCCTCCCTCATCCCTACCTTAACTACTCATGAGCCCTTTCCCGCCATCTTTACTGGCTTCTTTTTTACGATTTTTTTCTAACCCTGGGTAATTAATTTTAATCTTCTGCCTTCAAATTTTCTCTTTTCTTCTACCTCTGAAATCTCAACTATTATTTTTATTTGATGAATCGGAAGCCACTCCATCTAAAACTTCCTATCACCAATTCCCTCTGCTACTTAGCTCCTTTCATTTCCATGGCCTGCTGTCATTTCAGTAATCCAAAATCAAATTAACATTCTTTCTATAAAATTAGTTTCCTTTTCTTACTCTCCTGTTTTTTCAAAATTTCTATTATTCCAGACAAAATTTTCACTGTTGCTTTCAGGTAACAGAGTCTATCTATACTTTTTTTGTTGTTTTAATTTTTATTTTTGGTGCGAGGTCTCACATCTCTCCCTCTTGCTCCTTCCATCACTATTCCTTGCCTTTTTAGTTTCTGGGCTTTTAGGCCTTCTGTAGGGCAATTCCTCTTTCCTGTCGCTAATAACACACACTATTGCCACGTTAGTCTTCCTAAAAGCCTAATTCTATCTTTATACTCCGACACCAGATTCATTAATTGGATCATCAAATTCCTGGATAGTCTGGCCAAAATCAGCAGTACTAGACTCAACTAGAGATGGCAAACAAAACCATATCTGCCATCACGAATGGCCACAAATCTGCACATTGCCACCTGGACAACCCTTTACATTTTCATACTTTGCCTGGATCATATTTCAGCATTTGAATACCCTTGCTCTCAACCTTACTTTACAATTAGTCTTCCATAAAGCCCAAATTACTTCCTCTAAGAAACGTCCCTGAACTTGCCTCCGTGCAACACTATTTATCACGAAGCACAAACTTACCTTCCTCTGACCCCTCACTCTTATTGAAGTGGACATCCACTTGGTTCTTTCACATGTAGCCTTATGTTGTTGTTGTTCATATATAGGACACCAAATATTAGCTAACCTAAATGTTAGTATTTTTTAAAAAGAATATATCGTTGTGTTGTAAATATCTTTGGATTCGAGTATTTTTATGATTATAAACCTTACATAATTTTTATACTTTTATTTTAAAAAAATTATTGGATATTTTATTTATTGAGTAATTACAACACCAAGCACCTTCCCAACCCCTATAAATAATTTATCCATTTAGCCCTGATTAAAGATAGGCATTACCTTATCACTATTTTAGAGATGGAAAAACTGAGGTTCTGAGAGGCTAAATTACTTGAGTTCACCACAAAGTGACGGGATCAAGGTTCATGTGAGTTAGTCAGGCTCTAGAGAGTGCTCTGTTCAACACTATGCTGCAAATCAATAATGATACTAATAATATTTATTATTATGTAATTACCAATGAATCTGCCAGTGTGAGATAATCAGCCTTATGCATTGTTTTGCTGAATTAACTTTTCATTTTTTCTAGGCATGTTTTTATTTTGACAAAGTTGACAATTCCATGTAGAATTTCATTTCTTGCTTTGTGATTTCATGGTTTTATGTCTATATATTATGGCATCATGTAGCCATAAAATAAATGGTGCTGATTTGTGGGAATTTAAGTCTATCCACACACACACAATTATTTGTCAGTGCTTGATGAACCCTCTGTATCAGAGAGGAATCCACAATCACACTTCACATTCTATACAGTCAGTTTCCTTTTCTTACTCTCCTGTTTTTACAAAATTTCTATTATTCCAGACAAAATTTTGACTGTTACTTTTCCTTAATGTTCATATACAGGTAATAGTGTCTATCCATAATTTTCGTTGTTGTAGTTTTAAGTTTTATCTTTGGTGCAAGGTCTCACATCTCTCCCTCTTGCTCTTTCCATCACTTAGTCCCTTTTGCCTTATCAGTTCCTGGTTCTTTAGTTCTTGGATTAGATTTCTATTCCCTTAAGGTGATTGTTTAACCGTATTATTGTGTCAATGGCCATATTTTTTAAATTCTTGATAAATTCTGCCAAACTGAGCCTAGAAAGTTTGTACTAAAGCACTCTTCCAATAATGAAGATAAACCACTGTGAAGGAATCTTACAATATTTGTTCATTTGATAATTAAATTTTTGTCATTTTTATAATTTCTAGTGTTACAGAATAGATGTGTAATTATTCATCTTATAATCCTTCTAATAGGATCTACCTACCTGGCTATGCTTTGCTTATGTAAATGACATTCTGATAATAGTTTTATTTATTTCTTGTTAACTAACCACTAATTAGTAATTGATTGCCTGGTCCTTTGACTCTATGTCTTCTTAATTCAGAAAAATGTTGTTATTTAGAATAGCTTAAATTCGAGTGAAGTACCTTCTAGTTAGAAGATTGAAAATAGATTATTTCGCGGATTATGGTTTACATACAAAATTGTACCCTATCATTTGTTATCTTTCCATCTGCCACTAAACTTTAATAGATAGAGTGAACAAGGGATGGTCCTGCAGGAGCCACACTTAACAGGCTGCCACAGCTAGTGCCAGACGGCCTTCGAGGGACTTCGGTTATTTGTCCACAGCAGTGGTTTTCAAACTCCACTGTGCAATGGAGTCACCCAGGGGACGTGCTGCAAAAGAGACTGCTGAGATTTCCTGAGTTTCTGATTCAACAGATCTGGGGGTCCAAGAATTGACGTCTCAATGTAACACCGATGTTGTTGGATCAAAGACCACTCTTTGAGAATCAATGATCTACATGATTTGAATTCAAGAAAATTAGGCCCTGAATTTCTCCAAAATCCAAGTCTCTGTCCAGGCAATCCCTAACATAATCAAATTTGGTTTCATTTATTTAGAAGTTGCTTATATAAGAGTAATAAGTCAAGCTGGTAGCACAAACATAATTTTTCTCTCAAGAGGCCATCCATTTTCCAGAATCTGTCTTTGGTCTTTACTATTTGTTCAACATGATGCCCAGTGTCCCTGCCTCAACACTCCCTTCTTGCTTCCTTCATTGAAACAAAGTCCTCGTCAATGGCCAAAAAGTACTTTCCAGAACTTCACGCTCACCTTAGAATACTTTAACTTTGCACCCCCATAACAATCAAGTATACTATTGTGTGGTATTTCACACATTTTGATTTTATTGATCATTTCTATGAATATTTCACAACTCTCTTAAAAATGCTTGTGTCTTAATAATATTTCTTCTAAATTATGTTGCTCAAAATAGTTTTTTGATAAGCACTTTTTCAATAATCATTTACTGGACCCCCAGGAGATGGGAAAGAAAGAACAAATAACTGACTTAGCAACCTTTTCCGTTTCCATGATGATGGCAAATTATCTAAAATTGGGTCTGAAATCTCACTTTTATAAGCACAGAACAGAATAATTTATTTGATTTACTTTGCAATAAGCTTCGATTTCACAACATAAGCAATAAAAGTAACAAATACTTATTTAGGATGCTATATTTTATTATGTACTTTGGACAGGTGTGACTGATTATATAATGTTTTCTAATTAATGGAAGAGGCTGAAGGATATATTTCTGAATTTGTAGCAACCCTTTTTGTGAATAAGCTTCTGTAAAACTTAAGAATCTCTAAAATGTTACAAGAAAAATTTGATATATATTGGTGTATACATGCTCTATTGCCCTCTGATTTAGCCACATAGCCTGAAGTTTTCCAAACTTGAAAAATTATTTTTTCAAAGTTATAGAATTTATTAGAATTTGTACTTCAAAAAATAGCTAATTTTTAAATGAATTTTTAATAATCTAGATGGTTAAGAAATTCTATGCTACCACAAAATTTCAAAGTTATGCAGCTTTCTCACAGAGTTTGGCAAAGTAGGATAAATTGAATTTTTCTGTCTTTATCGATGAAGACAATGAGAAATCAGAGGTTACTTACTTGACCAAAGTTTTGCCACAAGCAAGAGAACTAGAATTTAGACCTAATTTTTAAGCTATTATTCTGCTTTAATCTTATTTTGTTCCAAGTTTTTGATGCCTTCATCACTCAAATATTACTGAAAAGAAACATGTTCAGGTTTTATGATGTTGTTCAGAGATCTCTGAGAGAGATGATACCTCATTATTATATTTTGATATACAACACGATGATTTTCTTTTCTTTCATGGTACAAAGAACATGATTTAACCATAAAATTCTAACTAGTGTTTTACTTTTAAAGCCTGAAATCTAAAAATGTATATTGTTCTTAGTTATTTAGTGGTCATAATCACACCTAATTGTTTATGTCCTAAACATTAGAAATATAGGGATACACAACTTTGATGAAGAAAAAAAGTAAAATTTCTTTTTATTCTAAGAAGACCTTTTAAATATTCTCCATTAAAAGTTTTGAATTTATTGTCAAAATTTCTCAAAGAACAAATAGGAGGATTAAAAATATTTTGGCCAAAGATATTTAATTAGCAAGAAATAAGAGTTCAAAAATAAATTATTTATTGAGGTTAATTTCATATTCATGAGAATAGTTTCCAAAAGCATATTTCCTGAAAACATGCAACTAGATATAAGACAGGCTTTTGGTCTTTAAATGCTACAAGAATAATAAAAAGTAAAAATGGCCTTCAGTTTCATATATAATTGGATATGTTTTCCTCCAGAATTGGCATTTCAGCTGAAGAGAATGTGAGCTTCAAACTTGGAAATAAATAATACATTTACTTATTTGATTAAAGATTGCACAGTGAATTTAATAAAGACATTATGGTCTTGTAATGTAATATAAACTCAATCTTCTACTTACAAACAACTTTAAGACAGAATTTAGGAGGAATGTCCTTTGGAAAATTATCTTTCCTTCCCCCACAGATGATTCAAATAAACAATACATACTGTTTGGAACATTTCATTTTATCTGGAACTAACCCTCTGTTGGCATGTCTTCTTCATCACTGAAAATGTAAGAAAGCACAGCCTCATCATGAAAATGCTGGGTATCCACATCTCACACAACTTAAAAATCATAATGAGTTGCAGGTTTCATTGTCAAGAATTACCGTGTGCTTCAAAAATGTGCTTGCTTCTTATGAAGCAATATAAACCCTGTTTTTAATCTTGCGAACTGTATATTCTATTGGATATGTCTATTAAAGACCGAATTATGAGTGAACAATAAATGTCTTTCCTGAGAAGGTGCATTTTCTGTTGCACTTAGACTTGAAGGTGGTGTAGAAGGCACTTGGCCAAAATTGGGGCAAAGAATGGTTCCTGTGAAGAAGCAACAGTGAGAGTCTGGTTATCTACATATAAAAGAATAAAACTGGACCCTTATCTTAGACTGTACACAAAACCAACTCAAGGTGGATTAAAGGCCCACGTGTAAGACCTGAAAGTATAAAATTCCCAGAAGAAAACACAGAGAAAACAACTCCTTGATATGGGCCTTGACAATGGTTTTTTAGCTATCACACCAAAAGCTCAGGCAACAAAAGCAAAAATAAAGAAGTGAGACTGCATCAAAATGCAGTGCATAAAAAGCTTCTGCACAGCAAACACTCAACAAAATGAAAAGACAGCCTGCAGAATGGGAGAGAATATTTACAAACCATATGTCAGATAGGGGTTGACATGTGAAATAAAAATCTCACACAACTCAATGTCAAAAAACAATCCGACTGATAAATAGCCAAAGTATCTGAATAGACGTTATTTAAAAAACACATACGAAGGGCAACAAGTGTATGAAAAGGTGCTCAACATCATTAATCAGAAAAATGTTAATCAAAACAAATATATCATTTCACAGCTGTTAGGATGGTTGTTATATAAAAAAGAGATAAGTGTGATGAGGGTGTGGAAAAGGAAACCCATGTTCACTGCTGGTGGGAATGTAAACTGATACATCCATTTTGGGAAACGGTTTGAGGGTTCCTCAAAAATTTAAACTAGAGTTACTGTATGACTCCACAATCCCCCTGCTGGGTATACACCCAAAGGAACTGAAATCAGTCTATGAAAGATACATCTGTGTTCCCATGTTTATTGCAGTATAGTTCACAATAGCCAAGCTATGAAAACAATTGGATAAACAAATTATGATATCTAGTTATAATATATATTATAATCTTATAAACTCTGTAATAATAGTATAAATATTATGTATATAGTATTCAATCTTAAAAAAAGATTAAAATTGCCATTTTTGATGATATGGAGGAACCTGGATGGCATTATGCTAAGTAAAATAAAACCAGACATGGAAAGAAAAATGCTTCATGATCTCACTTCTATGTGCTATCTAAAAACAAGCCAAGTATACAGAAACAGTAGAATGGTGGTCATCAGGGATAAGGATTAAGAGGAAACGAAAAAAAGCAGATCAAAGGGTACAAACTGGCAGTCATGTAGGATGAGTAAGTTGTATCTAACGTATAGTATGATACCAATAGTTAATAATATTGTATTCTATACTGAAAATTTTCTAAAAGTATATTTTTTAGGTGCTCTTGCCAATCACATAAAAATAAAACTATCAAAGGTGATGGATATGTTAACTGGCTTCATTTTAGTAATAATTTCATGGCATATATATATGCCTTAAATATGTACCATGAAAATAAGTAAATAAACTAAAATGTAGGTTATCAAAACTTAACAATTTATACACTAAAAATTTCAAAACTTGAAAAAATAACTCAATGGGAGAGATTTACAATTACTTCGATACTATTAGAGCGGCAAAGACGGAAGATAAGTAGAGGAAGGAGACAACCTGATACATGTAGACTCATCAGCAAAGCCTGAGGGACAGTAATAACATCCATAGCGTTGACAGCCAAATCATCAGTAACTTTGCCGTGAATATATTATTTTTGCAACATATGAAACACAAACAGAACAGCAAATCTTGATTCAGGCATCTATCGTCCTAATTAACTGCCTCTCTGATCATGTATGCATGTGTCACCTTGATCGCAACCATTTTCGAAAACAACGAAACAAAAATAAACTATTGTAATTTAAGAAAGTAAATTATCACGTGAAGTTTATATTTGAAGTTATTTTTCAGGAAAACTTCTGGACACTGAAGATACTTACAGTCAATATTACCTCAAGGCAATTATGGCACCCTAACTACTGTTTTTAGTAATATCTGCTTCCAAATACTCTTAGAAATGGGCAACTTGATAAGGTGATCCCTGAAAATCTCTGCCATCTTGATTGTGTTAACTGTGTTTATTTAAAGAGGCTAAAAAGAAAGTTGGTTTTTAATGCATGGTAACTATGCATTAAAAACAAAATTATATATGAAAAATGAAATTATATATGAAATTATAATGAAAAATGCAAGATTACTCCATGCCTTCTAACATTATTCTTCCTACTTGGGTACGTTTTTGCCATCAGAACAAATTGTTAGGATAAATAAATGTGTAAGGGCCATACATACCTATTAAGTCTGAATGCCATGAATTTGTTTGTAATTTTATGTTATTTTAATTATTGTAGTATGTGGTTATAACCCTTTTTGTGTTAATATATAGTAATCCTAGAGACACCTAGGATTATTTTAAAAGTTGAGTCAGTTGTCTCCAGTTATAGAAAATTGACTTACACACTTTTAGTAGTGAAGTCAAAATATCTGAACTGAGTTCACTTCTGCACAAAGGAAAACTCTGCAAGTAACTGAAATTTTGTCAAGACTGGCATATAGACAATTCTAAAAAAGTCCTGGGATATGAACTATCTCAAATTGGCAGCATATACTGGCATGTGCCTCATCCTGCTGACAGTCATTTCAGCTTG
The DNA here is from genome assembly GCF_028878055.3 of Symphalangus syndactylus. Taxonomy (NCBI): domain Eukaryota; kingdom Metazoa; phylum Chordata; class Mammalia; order Primates; family Hylobatidae; genus Symphalangus; species Symphalangus syndactylus. The sequence goes on along the minus strand of NC_072445.2, from coordinate 2,204,886 downwards.
AGATACTTACAAAAAAGAGAAAAAAGATACCTTAATAGTTCCAAGTATAAATAGTTATATTGGTATACTCCTTAAAAGAAAAATCAGCACCTTATCGTGGAGTAAAAATTTTACTTATGATTTCTTCACTTTTCTCCCATCAACTCAACAGCCAGAAAATAAAGCATATTAATAAATACACATGCAGACACACACATTGTGGAAATCAAAGACCTGGGTCTATGTGTAGCAGTGTGTTGATAAACTATCTGTAGAGACCGGAGGTCAAATTAATTATATATATGAAAATTATACAACTCCAGAGACTCAAGAAGATATACAGATAAAAGTTACTACATAAGAAAACACAGATTTCTCTATTTTTCTACAACAGAAATCGTAGAGTGGAATAGTGATTTTAAATGTAGCTTCTGTTATCACTTGGGGGAATAGAAAAGTGAGGGAAACAGAGATCAGAATATAGGCACTAATACTTGAATGCCTGTTATGTGTAGCTATTGTGCTTTGACAGTTTTACATAACTTTCTTATTTAACCAACACACAACATTATGAGATTGCTGTTTCTATGACTATTTTTCTGTATGAGAAAACGCAGGTTCTGACTTGACGTCATTCATACCATATTGGGTGGCTGAGGCAGGATTCAAATGCAAACATGGCAGCACCAGTCTATATTTTATTAATCATACAACCACTGTATCCAACTAATTATAAAGTCTGTATGGAAGCCCAGAAAAATAGGCCAGCATTAAACTGAAAACAGCATTAAAGAGAAAACTGTTGATGTAAAAACATTTAGTTTTACAACTTTTAATTTACCATAATTGTGGTTGCTACTGTGACTATTTTATAGGGAAACCATGCACAAATTAATTCATGATACATTCATGTTTTTTTGCATATGTCTCTTTAAAAAAAAAGTTATTTAGGCAAAGTGATTTGGCTACTTCTATAGATGTATTAATAAAGCCTTATTTGTATAATAGTCAAGTTAAGATGAACATGTTTGTGACCTCTTGCAGAAATAATGAAGATTCTGCCATTTAAAGAGCAATAAAATGTAAAGATGTAATTACCAGCTCTTCATTATCTTATGGAATCTCAAGATAAACTCACTTTATTTCAATGTCAAAAGAGCATTAAAGTCCTTTTCAAAATACCATTTAATTAGATAGATTAAGATACTTTAATACATTAATTTCATTCCTTGTTACTGTATATTTCACGATAAGAATGCAGGGATATATATTGGAGTTCTGGGAAATTGAAATTTGTGTAACTTACCAGTTAATTCTAAAATCTATTAATCATGTGCTTTGGTTATCTTTCTTCCTTGGTAAAATAGGGATGTTCAAAGATATTTTCTTGTTGTCTAAAGCATCTGCATCTCATATGCAAGTATACAAAACATATAAAATATTAACAGAATTATGCCAAATATATACAAAATAAAAATATACAAAATATTAATTTAGCAGAAAAAAAACTGTTGCATGAAGATAAAGTACAGGATGAGTAGCTGAATTTGAATGACCAAGAGACTCACAAAAAGATGGGTATGCACAGTTATACTAATCACAAAGGACAAAGATCCCTGTGCACGTGCACGTCACACATATCTGAATAGCTCATATACAATATTGACCGCACATTTAACAATTCAATGAATGGCAACTATAGAACAAGACAAATATGTCCATTCCTAAAGAAACAGTAATCAGTCACTAAAGTGCAAAATACCCAGCCTGTATAAACTTGTAGCAGTAGCCTCTTCATATCCATATCTGCAACACAGAGTTAGAAATGTTTGGATTTAAACAGTAGTGAAAATATTACTGCATTTCAGAAAGGTATGGCCTCAACAGTATGGAGTTTGAATTTTAGAAAAATATATTTCTAACTAGGTTAAAGCTTGGGTGAAAATTTCAATTGCTTAAGATAAGCAAGAATTAGGGAGTGCTGATGAGGTAAGTATAGATGAAAAATAAATTAGCAGGCTAGTCCAAATGTAGTGGTGTTCAAAACTAATTAATCACAACCAGTTACAGATTTCTTGTTTTCTTTTCCACTCGCACTTAGCCTTAAAAATAAACAGAAAAAATAAATAAAATAAATAAGTAAATTGACAGTTGGATAATAGTACGACATCCTGAAACCACTATTCTGGGAAACATATACCTATAATGGGAATACTTAGGAATATTTGTCATGAAAAATTCATGCATAAATGGTGGCAAAATATAAACTTTGAGATTATGTTTACAATATAAATAAATGTAACAATAGGCAACAAAATGGTGTTTTCTGTATATTTCATAATAAGAATGCAGGGATATATATTAGAGTTCTGGGAAATTGAAACTCGTGTAACTTACCAGTTAATCCTAAAATCTATTAAATCATGTTCTTTGCTTATCTTTCTTCCTTGGTAAAATAGGGATGTTCAAAGATATTTTCATGTTGTCTAAGGCATCTGCATCTCATATACAAATATGCAAAATATATAAAATATTAACAGAATTATACCAAATATATACAAAATAAAAATATACAAAATATTAATTTAGCAGAAAAAAACTGTCGAATGAAAATAAGGTACAGGATGGTACTTTATCTTATGGTTTTTTTGTGAACCATAGTCAGAAAAATCAAGGGATCAAAAATAATTAAACAAAATATACCCATTACCTTAGGGAAATCGGTAAATGAGAATTATATTTTTAAAGGAACTATATAAAAGCTTTATGTAAAAACCACAACCATATTTCTTGTTCCCACACATTCCAATCAATTCATTAGATTGTTTTACACATTCTGCAAAAATATTCTAATGCAGGCAGAGAATTTGAAATGTAAAAATTATCATACTGTCTCCTATATTTACAGCTCAGCTACGTATCTTATATGTTAAAATGCTACTTCTGTGTGACACACTCTTACACCTACTGAGGAAAAAAATTGCTTTGTATTAAAAAAGTGAATTATCTCTCTTGAGTAACATGAGTAACTTGGTCAATAGTTACTTACCGTGTGTTAGTTATGGGCTGAACTGTGCTCCCCTCTCTCCAAATTCATATGGTGAAATTCTAAAGCCTAGTATTTCTGAAAGTAACCATATTTGGATGTTTTAAATAAGAATTCAGTTAAAATGAGGACCTCAGGGTGGGTTCCAATCCAACAAAAATGAAGTCCATATAAAATAAAATTTGGAAAGGGGTAAAAATCAGCTACATGCATGCACAGAAGTACAACTGCATGAAGGCAGACACCTACAAGCCAAGAAGAGAGGCCTAAAACAGATCCTTCCATCATGGTCCTCAGAGGAGCACTTTGACCTTGGATTTACAGCCCCTAGAACTGTGAGAAAATAAATATCTGTTGTTTAAGCCACCCAGTCTCTGCGTGTATGCATGTGTTTAAGTGCCACCTTAGAAAACGGACATAATGGACTTTTTAAAGCCAGCACCCAACTATGTCAGAATCATTTTCAGATGTTTATTTTATTTTATTTTATCAAGTATTCTAATGATAATTTAAAAAAACAGTTTCGTGAGTTGGTTCACACTTTTAATCCGAGCACTTTGGGAGGCAAAGGTGGGAGGATCACTTGAGGTTGGAAGTTCAAGACCAGCCAGAGCAACATAATGAAAGCTAAGGTCTACAATTGTTTTTCTTTAATAAAAAATAAAGCTGGGTGTGGTGGCACACACCTGTAGTTCTAGCTACTTGGGGGCTGAGTTGAGAGGACTGCTTGAGCCCAGGAGATCAAGAGTACAGTGAGCCATAATTGCACCACTGCACTCCACCCTGGGTGACAGAGTGAGACCCTAAATAAAAATAGACAAAAACAATTTCAAAACTTAAGACTAAAAGACACTCAAAAAACTGTCAATTACATTTTGTTCTGATTTTTCTATTTTATATAGTATGATGAAATGTTATATCAACTTGCCATTTTTAAAAACAAAAATCAGATGGATTTAGCTGGGCACAATACCAACTGTACTGAGAATTTCTAATGTGTTCGGATGAGAGACCTGAAGGAAAGGAGACAGATTTAGAAGGAATGATGGTTAATCAGATCAGTCATTCAAATAATCTACCTACTAGTAAAGTTAGACAAACAAACAAATGGCAACAACAACAACAAAACCCCACCCATCATCTATAGAGAAAAATCATAGTCTCCCACTTGAAATAACACATCTGTCTGGCAGCTTCAATAAAAGGATGCATATTTTCACACAGCACAAAAGAATTATTTTTATATTTCAAAAACAATTGCTGCAGAACTATGAAAAGAAAAAAATACAGACTGTAGAGAACAAAATAAGACAAGCTTCCATCAAGAAGGAAACATAAAATATACTAACTTGAAATAACAGATATACACTATATTTGGAGTCCAAGCTTTTAGTGTTGACTCCAGCCCAGTTATATCGGAGGCAAAGATAACTTGAAATAACAGATATACACAATATTGAGAGTTCAAGCTTTTTAGTGTTGACTCCAGCCCAGTTATATTGGAGGCAAAGAAACAAAGATTTGCAAAGGATTCCTGAATTATCCAAAGTTAAACACGTTATATCTAACCAAGCCAGATCTAGAACACATTATTGGTCATATTCTTTCCATTGACTATGTCTAATTCCCCTTAAAGTTTTTCCCCTTTAAATATAAATCCTACGCACATTACAACTTTGGTAACATAAACAGAACAAGACACTTATTCTTTCTTTCAGCACTTTGGATGTGCTATCCCATTGTGTTCTGACTATCATTGTTTCTGATGAAAAGTCAGGTGTTAATCACAAAGTCCTTTCCTTGTATGGATGAGTTCTTTTCCTTTTGTTTCAAGATTAACTCCCTCACATTTTATTTAATCCAGAATTATTAGAAACTTCTCTAATTTTGAGACTCAAAGTCACTCGTCAGATCACCAGAAAATTTCAAAATATACATTCTAAGTGCTTGTAAACTATCAATATACTACTTGAATGTCTTCTTTTATTAATACAAGGTCATGGTTTGGAATATTTGGGAAAGGAATATAAGTCAGAACAAGAGCATCCTAGATTAGTGATTGCAAGTTCAATCAATGTTTTTGTGACAATCAAATAATAAATTACTTCTAGTATTTTTGCTGACATATTTCTTTCCCTACTTTCAAGATTCACACAGAAATATACCTAAAATAATATAGTTTGATTCTCTTCAAAAAAATTTTCTTTCTCCTCAATCTTTCTCAATATTTTTAATACAATATTTTTTGTTTCTATATCCATCAAAAAGTTTCAATTTGATGAGATAGCATAAAAAAATCTATTTAGAGGATCAGTTTGGAAGTCAGATGTGCAAAATGTTTCTTATCTGCTCTGTTCTCTTTTCATTATCTTCTCCCTGACCCAACCCCAAACATTATAAAGAATGCTAAACCCTTTATAAAGAATTTTACCAGAATCGATATTAAAATTGAGTGAGCTATTTATTACTTAGAAGTAATTCTCAAACTTTAACCTGTAATCTCATATATTTACAGTGGAGCATAGTATTTAGAAGAAACCTGGCTCAATTATAGGTGAATCACTCCTTAGCAATGTATCAGAGTTCGGCAAGTTACCCAACCTCTGCTAATAACAATCTATTAATCTGTAAAAGTAAATATAAATATATCCACGAAGTATTCTTAAGGTTAAATGAAATAACTTATATAAAAGTAAATCACTTAGTGTAATGTTGAATATATTATATGTTCTAGCTTGAATTACTACTAATGAAAAACTACATTTTGAAATTTTTGAAGCTGAGATCAATAAAAAAAATAGTGCCGTTCTCCAACTTTTTCTAGGTAGTTTGCTAGAAATAAGAAAGTAAAATAGACTAGGGCCGAGTTTCTGGATTTAAGGATCAGAAATCATCTGCTGTGTTTATTATGAACCCTTTATATCCCTTCAGTTCTTCCTACAAATTTTTACAAAGAACTTACTGAATAAAGAGTTAAAACACCTCAAATTAACAAAATCTTCTCTACTATGTCTCCATTATTTCAAAAAAGAAAAGAATAATAATTTTGTCAATGATAGTTAAGTACATGTCAGTCACTAACACTATAGCAGATACCTTCATATTCCTATTTCTAATATTTCCAATACCTTCATATTTCTATTTCTCATTCATATTTGAACCCAACTCTGTAATTTAGGAAGTTCTCTTTTTTCTTTTATAAATTAAGGCATGAAGTGTCAGGTGACTTGCTCAAGATTACACCACTAGTAAATTTAAAAATATAGTTTACTTGCCTACTGTCTTAGTGATATAGTTTACTTGCCTACTGTTTTAGTGAATTATTGATCATGCACAATTCTTTTTGAAAACAGAAATTCATTTAGCATACCACATTTCAAGATCCATTGGTAAAAGCCATCTTATTAGCTTAATCAACAAAAATGTCTAGAAAATGTGAGCTTTTATTAACTGATAAAATATTAGAAGTTATTTATACATATATATATAAACCACCCCTATAATCTTTATAAAATTATTTGGGAAAGGAGGGAGGGGATGAAATAAAAATAAGCTTCCAACACATCCAGTCTTAAACATTAAGTTAACTTGCTATCTGTCCTGCTTCCTCATAATTGTTTATTAGGTACAGCCCCACAATCATTTATATCCTGTCACAAGATTATAGTTAAACTTAACTACTCATAGATAACAACTTGAGCATTGTGAAGTGTTAAGTTTTCTCTCTGAGGTATTCTTTCAGATCCTACATACCAGTAAAACTACTGACATCAGCTCCTCCGAAGGGCTCCAGGAGAAGCTGACTCACTAAAGGGCGAAGTTTCCACATCCTGGTGATTTAAACCCCCTAACCCAAACCATTCAGTGACCCCATTTATCCAGCCCGTGGCCCTCTACAATCCCTTCACCCCAACCAAGTACTCTCTGGAAAGACAGATTTGAGGGTGCTCGCATCTCCTCACTCAGCTGTCCTGCAATCATTAAACTCCTTCTTTACTGCAAACTCTGTTTATCAATTTATAAGACTGTGACTGCACAGCAGTCAGAGCATACAAACACGTGAGTCCTGTATCATTTATAAATATTTAACTTTTATATACATTTAACTTCTATACACATAATTGACTATTTTGTATATTAATATTAGTAGGTAATAATAATATTTATATTTCCTCCATAGGTAGCTTCTGGGGCATTTCTGCCTGGTAAATTTTTATTCTTTAATGACAAAGACTAAAGTAACTTCAAAATATTATTGAGAATTTTTTTTCTACTGACGGGACACTGAATTTGTAGGTAGAAATAAAAACCTAGCTTTTTACTAAACTTAATTTTAAACAAAATTCAAAATATAAACATAAAATTAAGAATTTCCAAAATTAAACTTAGTTTTAGAAACTCACATAAGCAAGTGTAATACTGAAGAGCAAAGAAACTGTGGTCTACAAAAAGAATTATAAGTAATTCATGAAATCTAAGGGCTAATTTGTGAAGTAAATTAGGAGGATATTTTATGCTGTAGCTCCATCCTAGAGACAGAGAGAATCGCTCTAGGAAAACCTGCTCAACTCCTTTTAACCAGAAATTCTTTCTTTCTCCAGAAATCCCTTTCAGGTAATGCCTAATAATATCTCACTGAACATGTATTAGAAATCGTAGTTTAATTTTTAATTAAATAATTCAGTGAAAATACATTAATTGTAAAGATAAGTTTTAACACATATAGGAATACTAGACTTACGGTGGTCATCAACCCAAAATGCTACAAAATTACATGGAATGGTTAGTTTGGCAAAAATAAATATCACCACTACCACCAAAAACCTAGGTTTCAAAAAGAAATAAAAGAAGCATTCCTAAATGTTAAAAATTTTTCATTTGTCTACTTTCTAAATGCTCTTTAAAATACTTACGTCATCATAATTTTGAAGTTTAAAAGTAAAGAAATAGTTCTCCTAGTTAATATACTGCCTTAAAGTTACTCTGGCTCACAAACAGAACAAATCAAAGCATGACTTGACAGCTGTCAAATTACAGGAAATTGAAGCTAAATGAAATTGGACACCTCACCTCATCTAAACTCCTTACTTTATAAGAAGGAAAAGCCTCACAAAATGTTGAGGTCATTTAACTTCAAGTCATCAGGTGAGTTAGAGATAATCTGAGAACACCACTTTTTTTCTCTTTGTTACTATTCTCTCATGAAATTTTGCCTGAAAACAGGTCTACTAAAGAGAGAAGAATTTGTAATGAAGATGAACATATATCATTGCGTTTCTGCTTAGGGTTGTTCAATATTTTCCCATTGATAATATATAAAATCCTACCTACTTTGACCTCCTCTCCTACCATTTCCTTGCTATTTCCTAGAACTTCATTCTTGACTCCAAAGCTGCACCCTCCTGCATCAGTTTCTTTTGTTTTAAATCTTCAGCCCTTCATAAATTTCATCCACCAAACTCCTATTTATCCTTTAACTCCCTATTATTTTTTCTTACAGTGCCACATTTTCCTTCATTAGCACATATCCAATTTAAAGTTATATAGTTTGAGGTTTTGCTTGACTTTCTGTTTCTCCATTAAAGCATAAGCTCCACAAAAGCAAGTATCATGTCTGATTTAACAGGGTATATTCTATTCTTATAAGAGTGCTGCCACGTAAGTGTCAATGAATGTTTGTGAAATAAATGAAGGACTAAAGGAGTGACTGAACAAATAAAAATAAGTTCTCTGTGTGTATTGTATGTGTGAATAAGATTTTGAGTTTGGCCAAGGCAGTTAATCACACATTAACAACTCATTAATGTTTATAGCACTGAGGTACAAAATTGGTTCAACACCACATTCTAAGATGAAACAAGGTTTGTGTTCAGAAATATAGTGTCACTTTTTCTAATATCAGCTGTCCCCCAACTATCAGCATGACACAAGCAAACCATTGATATGTGTTTTTCTGGTTTTTTTTGTATTGAAGATTCCACATGAATGAAAATTATTATATTTCTAATAGGAAGTCCTGTTCTAAATGACAGCAAATCTGAGGGTGAACACATTTGTTTAAAAGAGAGAGATTAAAAAGATGAGATTCTGTGTGTACATTATATAACTGAAGAGAGTTGTCTCTAGCAATTTGACAAGAAAGGTGAAACAGAACATTAACCTGAGCACACAAGTTCAGCTAATGATCTGGGATAGGGAGTTGCGGGTAGAGGGGAGGACAAAGACGAAAGACAACCATTTACCCCAAGTTACTCTCCAAAGATGAGAAAAAGCCCTCTTAGTAATGTCTTTCAAAATCTAACTACTTTCAAGAACACATGGATGAGATACAGAGAGATAGTAATCAAGTTGGACATTAACTTAAAAGTCAGATGACTTTTTAAGCAAAAGTAACTTAGAACTGTAAAGTAGAAAACACTAAATGTCATTGACTTTAAAGTGGATACTGAAGCAAAAAAAAAAAACCCTTCTATTAAAAACTAGACTATATGCAGTAACTTATGTAGAAAACTTAGCATAAATATTTGTACAAAATTGCCCTACCATATTTTATTAAAGTATTACATTATAAATTAAGAGAAAATCATTTTAAAAATGAGTTATATTTTAGGCCTTTTTTCTCAAAATGAGTTTCATAAATTGATATGGTTATTAGCATAGGAATTTCAATAATAGGAACAAAGAAACCAAATGAAAACCTAATGTGTGTGTGTGTGTGTGTGTGTTTTGTGTGTGTGTGTATACAATTACGTGGCATTCCAACTTCAACATGTTTAAAAATATTTCAGTAAAAAATGTTAGATTTATTTTAAGGTAGTTTGTAAGATATTTATTAGGTTTATTTGTAGGCCTTGCACACTAAGTTAAGCAACACTATCATAAAATAAATTATTTAATAACGAAACAGAAACTCAAAGCTTCATATTATAATTAAATAAACTCTAAAAGATCTAGTAACTTCAACTGTATGCCCTAAAATAACATCAGGACTACAGTGTCTATCAATGTGCCCACAGAAAACGCAACAATGAAAGAAAGAAAGATATCTATTTTTTCATAAAAGATCAACACACTTTGTCCAATTTTTTTGTCCAACTGCTATAAAGTGGACCAACGCTAATGGCAAATAAAAGAGATGCCATTCAACATGCATTCTAGTAGTGAATATTAACTGACTACTATGTGAAGGCAGTGTTCGTTGAACAAATAAAAGAATCTTTGCCTGCGTGACGCTTATATTTTGGTCACTTTACATTTTACTGGAGGAAACGTGAAGAATAGAATACCAGCAATATTAACAACATTATCCCACTAGAAGGTCTCCAGTGACTCATACTTTCAGACTCATCTCAATGACCCTATATGATCTTTATATTCCAAGGAGCATGGCAATGGATTTTAACATTTCCAAATTAAAAGGTAATGGTAAAGTAATGATAACCAACATAAAAATGACTCCCTGGAAACGAAAGCAACTCATTTCAAATGGCTTTGGAATGCCATTAGGACAGCACCTTTTTCTTTGTAATGCAAAAGTCTCACAATCCAGAGAGCAGGTCTTGTGAATTTTGTGAATTTTGATGAGAGGTAAGGCATTACAGAAAGACCCAAAAGTCATGCTCCAGATTCCGGCAATATAGCTAGTAGGACAGACACAGAGTACATAGTTTTACTACTGATCACAGTGATTTAGAGATTGGAACCCATAGTTCTGTGAGATCAGGCATCACTTCAAGATAAATTTACATTTTTAATAAATGCAAACTTTGGCTCAGCTAAACAAGGTACCTTGGGCTATATTAACTGTAGATAGATAAATTTGGCGTAATTAACCCTTGCACAGTCTAAACATACCATGTGCCAAAAATGATGTAAAGCACTGAATATGTGAGATAAAGTATGATGAATTCTATTGACAAATACAGGCAATAGCTTCCATTTAATTGAGAAGAAACCGTATACCTAGCACAATTCTTTTTCTGTGCATTAACTTTTCATAATACAACTATATGAAATATATAGTATAAAATAGTATATGAAACTATTTTATATATAAATACAGGTGTTTCCAAAGGTTAAGAAAGGGCACGGTGAGAGTGAGAAGCACAGTCTGGGTGGGCAGGACAATCTAGTTGTCTATCTGTGCTTTAAACTCCAATAAACATCATCTCCCACACCACGGCATCTAACTCAGAGTCACATTTCAATTGCCAGCAAATGGAAGCCTCATAAACCCAAAGTGTGAACGGCAATGAAGTTCATAGAGCACGCTTTGAGTGCACAGAGTATCTTTGCAAACATTATCTTTTTTTATTATACTTTAAGATTTAGGGTACATGTGCACAACGTGGAGGTTTGTTACATATGTATACATGTGCCATGTAGGTGTGCTGCACCCATTAACTCATCATTTAACATTAGGTATATCTCCTATTGCTATCCCTTCCCCTCCCCCCAAACATTATCTTTTAAGACTTTCACAATCACGCCATGAGATTATTCCCATATCAAAAAGTAGGAAATGAAAGCCTGGAAAGAAGTTATATTGACATTAAACTGCTCTCAAACCCAAGTGTACAAATGATTCTTCTTGCAAAGAAATTCATATTCTACACAAAGTTCTATTTCAAAATGAATTCTGGAATTCAATTAAACACTCATCTGGAAAACGAGAGCTTAAGTGGAAATTCCTCACTGGTATTCAAGCAAATAAATTAAATAATGATATTAAATCTACATCTAATCTCTTATTATTACATATTGAAAGTTTGCTATATAGCTACCACTAAGTTATACATTTCCAGTGACACAAACCATAAAATGAATTTGTTTCTATTGGTACTAGCAAAAAAAAAAAAAACCTGCGTAGACAGCAAAAGGGTCAATCTACTAATTTATCTTCTAATAACTTTCCACCCAGGAACATTCGTCCCTCTCATTAGACAGTTGTTCTATGCTTCTTTTTTTCACATTCTAATTGCCTCACCTGAACCAAAAAAAGATTGTGGATCTAGGATCAATACCTTTTGAAAAGTCATTTATTTCATTATATTATTTTTTCATATATCTGCATTATTGCATAGAATACCTGATTGGTCTTATGCTAAGTTTTTCATGTAACATTACCTCTGCAAGATGTTAATAAGTATCCTTCCAAAAATGTTTGAAAAATCTTGGGTAAAACATATTAAGTAAGTTCCTGTTTTATAGTTTTCCAAGAGTTTTACTATCCTTGGCCAATGACAAAATTCAAAGCAGAGATACAGTACACAACTTTTGTAAAACTTACCTATTTTTCTTATAAGACTGTGGCTTTGTTTTGTTTTGTTTTGAACTTCTTTTCTGTGATGTGACATGAGACTGTGTGTTGAGTTAGGGGTGGGGACATACATTAACAGAGGTTTAAGAACTGCTTTGCTAAAGCAAGTTTGAGGAGAAAATGGGGAGACTAATACAAGATTTTCCTTTAAGCAGTGGGAGTTGAAGGGGTAGGTGGTTTTTGGAGAAAGAAGAGACCCATTCATGGCACAGGCTTCTTTATGTTTCTGCTCTGTGTGATACTTAATGAGGATACAGACATTCACTTCCTCTATTTCCCACCCCTGGCTGGGGGTAACCCAAAGGTACCTGATAAAGACACAGTCTTATAGCTGTATCAAGTATCCCTGAGTGTGTTAGGACTGGAGAGGCCTGAGGAATAAAAAACATACATGCATTAAATGGAACAAATACAGAGAAGAAGAAAACTCAGACATGGTACATTAATTGTGTACCTTTCCTTACAACCCAGCACATCACAGGGTACATGACCTGCTTCCTTTTGACCTGCTTCCTTTATGTTCACTGCATGAACAGGGAATGGGGTTGGGGTACACGTGGGAGATAATTGTGTTTATTATGTACCTGGTATTAATACATCTATAGAGACAATTGGAATGACTATACTGGAGAAACAGCAAGAGAAGAACTGAAAAGGCTAAAACAAATACTTGGTTCTCTAAAAAATACTACAAAAAAATTTCTCATGTCTGACAAATTACATTTTAGTCTAATAGTAATAAGTGACCAAAACTAAGGTGATTTGATAAATATCATAAGGTATTTTATTGTGAAATTGATATCTATACGTATTGCTTATAAAGCTCAGTAATCTGTTCTTGAATTGAGAAATTACTGAGACAACATCGAAAGCTGTCATTCTTGTTTCTATATTGTCGTTGTTATTGTTTGTGAGATGAGAGCTTCTAAACTTTATGACTGTTTGAAAGGGGCCTATATAGACCTTGCCTGAATATTAAGTCATGTGAAATGATAAAAAGCTTTCTGATTTATTGGGTTAGACAAAGAAAAAATTGAGAAATTGAGCATCATTAAAATTAAAGACTTTTGTTATTCAAAGTGTGCTTAGAATGAAAACAAAAGCCACAGGTTGGGAGAAAATCTTTTCAAAACATATTCAAAACATTTTCAAAACATATCAGATAAATTACTGGTATTTAAAGTATACAGAGAACTCGAAAATAAGAAAGAAAACAACTCATTTAAAAAATAGTCCAAAGGTCTAAATACAGCTGTCAAATGGGGATTTTGAAGTTACTAGTCATGTATCATTAGGGAACTGCAAGTCACAGCAACCGTGAGATATTATTACATGACTATTAAAATGACCAATATACAAAAGTCTGATGATACCAAAAGCTGGCAAATGTGAGGAGAAACAGGAACTTTTATTCATTGCTGGTGAGAATGCAGAATAGTACAGCTACTTTGGCAGTCAGTTTGGCAGTTTCTTATAAAACTAAACATACCCTACCAAACAACCCAGCAATTACATTCCCGGTATTTACTTAAAGGATTTGAAAACTTACATGCACACAAAAGCCTTCTTCCCATGAATGTTACAGGAGCCTTATTCATGATCACTAAAATCGAAATGTCTTTCAGGAAGTGAATGGAAAAATAAACTGTGGTATATCCAGGCAATGGAATAGTATTCTGTCAAGCTACAGAAGACACACAGGAACCTTTAAATGCATATTGCCAAGTGAAAGAAGCCAGTCTGAAAAGTCTACATACCGTATGATTCAACTGCATGACCTTCTGGAGAAAGCAAAACTATGGAGACAGTAAAGAGATCAGTGGCTATTAGGGATTTGGAGGAGATTTATGCAGTCTAAACATGTCATGTGCCAACAATGACGTAAAGATATGTGAGATAAAGTATGACGAATTCTATTGACAAACACATGCAATGGCTTCCATTTAACTGAGAAGAAACCATATACCTAGCACAAGTCTTTTTCTGTGCATTAACCTTTTGTAATACAACTATATGAAGTTATAGCCTATTTTATATATGAATAAAAGCATTTCCAAAGGTTAAGAAAGGGCACAGTGAGAGTGAGAAGCACAGTCTGGGTAGGTAGGTCAATCTAGTTTTCTATCTGTGCTTTAAACTGCTATAACCATCAACTCAATCTACTAATTTATCTTCTACATAAATTAGTAGAGGAAACGATGAACGGATGGAGCAAGGAAGAATTTTAGGAGAGTGAATCCATTATTCTGTATGACACTGTAATGAGGATTATTTGTCATTACACATTTGACAAAACCTATAGAATTCATAAGACAAGGAGTAAACTCTAATACAAACTACATACTTTAGTCAATAATAATGTACCAATATTGACTCATCAACTATAACAAATGTACCACACTATTGCAAGATGTTAAAAATCGGGGAAATTGGGGTAGAGGCTGAGGATGACGTGTGAATGCTTATTCACTTCTTTCTACAAACCTAAAATTGCTTTTAAAGAGTCAATAAAAATTAAAACAAGGCAGGGTTTTCATGCAATGGAAAAAAACACACAACTTTAGTAAGTGACTGATAATTATGCTTATGCCACTTTGCTAGATTACACTTCATTAATAAATATAGTTTCATTCTCTATGTTATAAAGCAGAATAAAGTCAGATATCTAGAGAAATTGATTTTAATGATTAGAGTAAAAGCATTTTTACCTCCAACGTCAGAATGAGTTCTTCAGAATCAGTCCATTTTATAGTTAAATCAATCATTGATTTTAAAAAAATATTGAGAAAAACTTTAACTTCACTTTTTCCATCAAACTCAATGTCATGACAGCATTGTGAGTCATTTCAATCTAGGATTAAAACCTATTTCTGGACCCAGTGGACTTACTGTGATAGATTCTGAAAATGTAAGACGTTAAAGTCCAGTCTTTGATCTGCTGTCCTCTGCAGTTATCAAAAGGTCAGTTTATCCTGCTTCTTTTCTCTCTTTTTCATATATCTTGCACTTCAGCTTAATATTAGTATTAAGCTAAATTTCTTATTTTATTTTGATTGATAAAGGAAAACAGATTGTTTCGATACAGTTACTGAGAATAAGCAGCAAAAGGTACTTATAAAGTACACAAGAGAGCTATCAGATAAAAATGTGTTCAAAAAAAGATTTGGAAATTTTTATTGCATGAATGTTCAAATGGACAGGAAAACTTTCTGGATTCTTTTTCCACCACACATGAGTAGCAGCACTAAAGTAGTGAATAATGTCCATTCAATTGGTAGTTTTCATGTATTTCTGATATCAGAAATGGACTGTTAGTAACTAGTTTTAAAAGCAGAGCAATTTTGTGCATGGCATTCCCCTGAATTCCAAAGCCCAAACTTAACTTAGGGTAATTTCTCTCTGCTGGGAGCACCATTAATTTCTCATAGATAACATTTCATATATATGCGGCATTCTGATGATGTAAAGGAATTCACACTTTATGGGCCTACAAGCCAAATTTAATCAATGGCTTGCTTCATATGGCCGAGAGCTAAAAATTGTTTTGGCATTTTTGAAGTGTTTAAAGAAGGAGAAGGAAGGGGAGAAGAAGAATGAGTAGATGAAGGAGAGACAGAGACTACATATGGCCAGCAAAGCCTATAATATTTACTGTCTAGTTCTTTACACAAAGAACTTTTCCAATCTTGAACAAAACAGACACATTTTTGTTATGCCAAAAAAGGACTACAATAAGTCTTCACTTAACATCATCGACAGGTGCTTGAAAACTGGTCATAGGTATATATATTTATGGTCACGTGATGTTTTGATACACGCATACGGAGGGATAAATTGGGGATGGTTAATTGGTACAAAAATACAGTAAGCGAAACCCATTTTACCATAGGTTGACATCAAAAGAGTTAAGCTTCTATGGCTTTTGGTAACTAAAACGTCAACAAACTTGTAAATAAAGATCAAAACACTTCTAATATTAAATGCTGAAATAAATTTCAGCTATTCATACGTTTAAGATTAATAAAAGCTAGTAAAATCATTATTTACCTACTTATTTCAGTTTGGGGTTGCAGTTGACCGCAGCCTATCCTGTCAGCTCAGGACGCAATGTGGGAACCAGCCCTGGACAGGGCGCCGTCGCATTGCAGGTGCACTCACACATACCCACAGTTACTCAGACTGGGACCACATAGACACGTCAATCAACCTCACATGCACAGCCTTGGGAAGTGAGAGGAAACTGGAGCATCCAGAGAATATCAACGCAGACATGCGGAGAATATATAAGCTCTACACAGACAGTGAACCCCAATTGGAATCAATTTGTTTTTTCTCATCAACATTATAATGAAATGACATTGAATGAAACGTCGTTATTCAAAGACCTGTTGTACTCAGTTCTAAACATTTCAGAATTAAGGGATCTACACACATCCTCTTCTATATAATGGAGTGGGTCTCTTAAAATTTCCTGGCAACATACTCTTAGCCTGCCTAGGAAACACTTTAGAATAGAACTGCATTATAATAAATTTTCATATTCTATTTATATCTTCCTATTTCTCCCTCTACTTATTAAGGTATAGTCTTGTATATGTAATCCTTCAGTTCCTGAACAAGGTGAACATATGATCTCATGATGTGTGTTTTAATTTCTTAACTTTGTTGAGATTTGGGAATGTGAGGATGATGGAAAGGAAATAAAGGAACTCAGCAGCTATAAAAGAAATCTGACCTTTAATTTTTTTATTGAATTTGTTTCTTGTTTTATTTTTCCTTCCTTTGCACAAATGAGAACTTCTAGTTTTACAAAGGGTACCACCAATTTTAGGACAAAAATTTGTATTTGTGGTATAACACAAGTTGGAGACACAATGATTTAGAGATTGCATATCAATTTTATCAAATAAATGTGATAAAGTAGGTGATATGCACACACACACACATATGTAGTGACAAAACCATTGACACAGATACCCAGATGGCACTTAATGTACTTTCAGCCTTAAATTCTTTCTCAAGGACAAGCCATTTGTTTGCAAATGATTTAGCATTTGGCCGGGCGTGGTGGCTCACGCTTGTAATCCCAGCACTTTGGGGGGCCGAGGTGGGTGGATCACGAGGTCAGGAGATCGAGACCATGGTGAAACCCCGTCTCTACTAAAAATACAAAAAATTAGCCGGGCGTGGTGGCGGGCGCCTGTAGTCCCAGCTACTTGGAGAGGCTGAGGCAGGAGAATGGCGTGAACCCGGGAGGCGGAGCTTGCAGTGAGCCGAGATTGCGCCACTGCACTCCAGCCTGGGTGACAGAGCAAGACTCCGTCTCAAGAAAAAAAAAAAAAAAATGATTTAGCATTCAAAAATGATTAAACATGAGAAAAAATGCATTGCACATAAAGTTCAGATTACAAGTGAATTAAAGTCACACTAATATAACTATAATTTATAATGAATTCAAATGGCTTTCAGAAGGGTCATCTGTGGAAGGTGAAGAGCAATCTGAATTTATTTTTCTGGTAACTGGTCATAGCAATGTTTTCTAGACTAGTGAGTGAGTGCTCATACAGCACCATGTGTGTTCAACAACACATAAAGTTGGATGACAAAATCTACTTTAGTGAGAAGGTAGCTATTTCCAGGGGCACCAATAGTAATGTCAGTTTTGAGTCTTGGGTTTGCTTTTGTTTGTTTACAAGGCGATGAAATGTTTAAGGAAAAAAAAAATTCTACCAATCCATGTTGAGTGAACATTTCAATCCTTGTAAAGACCAAAGTCAGCTGCCACCATGCCATGCAAACCTTATAGTACATGACATGTTAAATCGGTAACCTCGAAAGGGACTTCTGAGAAGCTATGAGTAAAAGGCACACACAAAATGCCTCTGAGATGAATTCACAAATGAAATGGAAAAGGATATCTGTGTACATCCAAGAAGAATAGTAATTAACAGAAAACAAGAACACTTCTAAATTGAAAGAATCCCTAAAGTAAAAGAAGACCAAAGAAAAAGAAATAAAGATGAGAAGTGAAATGAGGCGGAAATGGTGAGCGACAAGGAGACACACTGAGAAAAAAAGTAGCTAAAGTTAGTGTGTTATTATTTCAGCAAAATTAAGTATATCAATACTGAGAAATATGACTTGAAATAGATTCAGTACCTCAAGCAGAAACATAAACAAATAACATCTGGGTTTTTCTTTTGATAACCAGTATTTTAAATACAAAAATCTAAAAATTTTATCTTTGTGTAAGAGTTACACATTTATCATACCAATCAATAACAAAAAGGCGCTATAAATACTTTATGGAAATAAATGTCCTAACAGATGTTAACCAGACATCAGTCTTCACCGGTAAGGATTAGATTTGAAGGTGTTTGCAGATAATTAAAACTTGTTTTTATAACATAACTTAGCAGCTAAGTAGTATAATGAAAATGGGATATTCAAATTATAAGATATAAAATATTAAAGATAGAAGAACATGTTTATTTTTTCAATATAAATATTGTTACAGCTCAGAGAAACAGTATGAAATCTCAGGGCTCATGAAAGGCCACATTCTAGAGATAGTGATTGACAGGTATGGTAATTCCCCTACAGCGTGGTGCCTGTTGTCATGGAGTAGCATGTCTCCTACAGGGTACTACCAGCAGGTTCAAGTAGGAAGAGCCGATAGTCCATGTGAGAAACCCCGGAAGGCTAAAGATAGAAGGAAATATTTGTGCCACGTTGAAGAGCAAGTTCACCAGGTGAATTGGCATGTGGCTAGGGTACAACTTCCCATACATATATAAATAATGAAACACACAAAAAATTATCAGAAAAGTATTTTATTATTATTAGAGTCACGATTAGCACTCTCCTCATCAGGAGAGTTTTAGGTTTTTTTCTAGCCCTACTCTATACTTTTTAAACACAGTCTCCAAGTTTCAAAATAAAAGTTTCTTATTTTTAATTTAAATCTCAATTAAAATAAAACAAAAACCGAAAATGTAGAAGTTCCTTATTTTGACCATCTATATATCATACACAACAAAAAGACTGATAAAATTCCACTAAACACAACAGCTAGATCCGTATTCCCGTTACTGCTTAAGCCCATTCCAATAAGGATTTTATACCAAATCTGCCCTTGCCAAGGCTACCTGGGGCCTTCATTTTATTATTTGCAATGGACAATTTTAACTTCACATCCATGTTGGCTTCCTTACATCCTAGATGCACATACAGCCAGATTTTTTCCCATCAGATGTGATTTGATCCTCCAACTTCGGAATGCCTTGATGACCTCCTCTTTATCTAAAGATCACTTTAAAAAGCCTGAAGTATTTGGCTCTTCCCTAAATCTTTGGCCAGATGTAATGTCATCCTCCCATTGGCTTTCTTTGTCCAAACTACATTAGCCTTATCTCAGATCTTCAAACAAGTTATATTTCCTGCCTAAGATCTTTCTATGAGTGAGTGAAAGGTGTGACGAAGATAGTTCCTCTTTGCCCCCAAAGGTTTCATTGATCACGCTGATAATGAATTTACTGTTAATCTCTTACTGTTATACTCAGGCTTAAATTCTCTACCCTACACACTTCAGTTGACATAATTTTAATTTCCACTGTGATGCTTCTCTCTCTTCTATCAACACTCTCTCCTCACAGGGTTTCATCCAGATCAGGAGTCAGTAACATTTTTGACAAAGAGCCAGATAGTAAATATTGCAGGCTTTGTGTTGCCAAGAGGCAAATTTATGGAACTTTCCCTGCTGAAAAATTTCCCTGTATTTTACATTTTAGACTTATAAATGCCACACGTACTTATAACTCATGAGCCATACAAAAATAGGTGGCAGACCAGATCTGGCTCATGGGCTATAATAGTTTTCCAACCCCTCACCTAGATTCATGACTTTAGGCATGCTCTATAGGCTACGATGATCTAACTCACATCTCTAGCCAAGTCAACTTGTCAGTGCCTACTTGATGTCTCCACTTGGATTCTAACTAGCGTCTTAATTTAAGATTAAAAAATGTAAAATCAATCACACATACGCACCTACCCACACCTCTGTCACTTGCAAACTGCCTCATGTAATCAAGACTTTGCCATATCACTAAAAGTGGCCATAATCCCCCATGTCCCTAAATCCAAATACCTTGATATAATTCTTGCTCAGTAAATTCAATCATCTTCAAATCAACTTCCAATCTCAACTGATTTTCTCCAACTTTATTGCTACACTCATAATCCCAACTACCATCATCCTTCAACTGGACAGGTGCAATAGTCAGCTAAATGAACCCCCTTCCTTCACTACTGTACCCTTCCACAATAGTACACCCTCCTAAGGGCTAACCTCATCGTATCACACATCCATCATACAATTCTCAATGTAGTTAATTTATATTCACACTTTGATATAAGATCTAGATTTGGTCCCTGAGAACACTCATGTAATCTCTCTCCATGCTCTTCCTTCATGGACATTCCAGCCAAACCGGCCTTCTTTTCTTTGTAAGAAACTATCAAGCTCTCTTTTTAAATTACAGAATCTTTATATCTGCCCTTCTTTCTGCTCAGAGCACCCCAGATCTTCAAAGTACCTTCCTCTTTGTCTTCACTCAACTCTCAAATGAAATATTACCTCCTCAGAGAGAAAAATGCTCTGAAATACCTACAGCCAGATCAGTGCCTTCCTCCTTGACAGTTTTACTCAGCCATGTTATCACATGTAATCTTCTTCGTAGTAGTGTAATTTATAGCCCTTCACACCATTGCTTTGTTTAGGTATTTGTATGTCTTCCTCCTCTTTCCCTCCTCACTACAGTATAGCCAATTGTGTCTTTGCCTTCTTCACTGCTATATCCCCTAGTGCCTGGTAGGCTTTCTATAAACAGCCATTTATTGACTTATTGACTACATGTATATGCTAATCCTTTTTACTAATTGTTGTTACACTATAAATTTCTCTTCTCTCTCTCTTCGCTTCCCTCTTCTCATGTCCCTTGATGCTTCCTACTCAATATTAACATGGACATCATTTTGTGTCTTCAGCATTTCTCTTTTCATTATATTATGATAGGTTAATTTTCCTAAGAAAACACTATTTTGACCAAAGCAAAGCATTAAAGTAAAGCAGCATAGGATCAATTTTTTCCTATTGAAAAGGAAACACCATCTTTCCGAGAAGACAATTCCACCAGGAAACAAAACAAACACACACATTTCCGGTAAGTCCTAGTTCCCAAGACTTGAAGCCAGTATGTTTTTCCACTTTCAAGTATCCTTGACTGTAGAGATAGAAGGTATCCACTTAGAGATATTAACTCATTACCACTGCCTAAATTTGGTTTCCAGAAACACAACTTAATATGACATCAATGGATGTGATAATCATTTGAAAGTAGCTTTATCAAAATCATCCAACAGAACAAGTTACTTTCCTAATTAGCATCCTCGGTTAAATACCTAAATCTGATGAATAATAAGTTATGCATTATGCTAAATTGCATTGGCTCACTATCTTAGAATGCTTTCAAACTAATTAAAAATGAGATATTCAGTGATGAGAAATATAAAAAGATAAAAACCTATTTCAATCAGTTTAAATTAGAATTTAACATTTCTTCAATACGCTCTTTTGTAGTCAATTGCAAGATTAATAAAGCAAAATTATTGAGTCTATAATAGTGACCGTTCAAAATTCATAGTGATTATTAAAAAGAAAACTAAGGTCCCTGCCAACTTTCCACCTCACTTCAAAGCATAGCCAAGGTCATTACAACAGCAAGTAAAAGACTCCACACAATTCCCACTTCTTCGCCTCTATTCTGTTACTTCTGGAATCTTCTACTGCTCCAAATTGTGTGTTTGCTCCAGACTCAGCAGTTCTCACCACCTTGTTCTTCCAATTGCCATCTTCTCTGTGCGGCCTTTCTTGACTACCCAGTTAAAAATTATCCTATCAAAATTATCTGATCCCCATCCAGGATTACTTTTCACCATCTAACTTACGATACTTTGCATATTTATGTGGCTCATTGTCTGTTATCTGTCTCCCTAAGTTAGAATGCGAGCTTCATGATGGCAGAGTTTTGGTCAATTTCCTTCACTCAATAATTCCTGACCCAAAGTAAACACTTCATAAGTATTTTTTGAATATACTAATATATAGTCCGAATTATCAAGGAACTTATAAATAAATAAAGACACAACCCAGCATATAGTGCAGCTTGAGAAATGTTGATAGTGTGGTACAGGAGGAGGTATGTAAACTATGAGAAGCAACAGTTAAATAAGAAGCAATCCAGAAAGACACACAGTGTGGGTGACATCTGAGTTAAAGGACAGAAGGTAAGAAGATAACCAGATGGAGAAAAGAGAGGAAGATCTTACAAACAAGCATCAGAAGTTACCATAAGAAAAGCAAGTACAAAATCATCAGAAGAAAAACAATTGCATCCCAGTTATTACCACAAACATAATTAACTATGAAAACCCAGAACAGTTCATGCTTTGATAATGCTAAAGTTGATACGTAGATTAAGATGTGATATAACAATCTGCAAATCTTAGTTTTCAGAAAACCTTTTTAGGCAAGATATGATGATTTAAGGAAGAAAAGTTGCTGATGGATGAGGCATGTTGTCCCTTAAAGACAAACACTATGAAGACTGCGTACAGCCTTTATAATGGAAAGGTGCCACGTTTTTTCTTTTCTAAGTCCTTGGAATCTCAGTTGGCAACTTTGAAATTCATGTGTAATTCATGAGCTTTTTAAAAGAAATGTAATAAGTAACACAAGTGATTCTAGAGCTTGTCTTTAGGCTGAGGTAGATATTGGCATTATAAATTGAAGTGCTAGAAAGGAACAATAAGAATTAAGAATAAGCAGTAATTTCTGCCAAGATCTGTGGCACCCAGTCTCACACATAAGGCTTTTTGGAATCTCTTGGTTTCCAAGGTTCAGGCTCTCATACTTTAGTTTGTACATAAAGGACTTAAGTTATTCTTAAAGCACAGTTTTAGCACTTCACACCAGGAGATGGTTATGAGACTGATCACAGGATAAAGTGAAATAGGATGTGTGCCTACTTGTAGAAGGAACCTCGTTCCTTTTGCCATTCTATTCCTACTTTTCTGGCAGGAAAGTCCTAGAAAAAATTTCATATACAGATTAATTTTAAACAATTTACATTATATTTTACTATTAATAGCTTCTAGAATATCTTAGCTTAGGCTGGCCCTGGTGGCTCACACTTGAAATCCCAGAATTTTGGGAGGCTGAAGTGGGCGGATCAACTGAAGTCAGGAGTTTGAGACTAGCCTAGCCAACATGGTCAAACCTAGTCTCTACTAAAAATCCAAAAATTAGCCGGGTGTGGTGATGCGTACCTGTAATCCCAGCTACGCAGGAGGCTGAGGCAGGAGAACCATTGAGCCTGGGAGGTGGAGGCCGCAGTGAGCCAAGATTGTGTCACTGCACTCCAGCCTGGGCAACAGAGCAAGACTCTGTCTCACAAAAACAAAAAACAAACAAACAAAAAAAGAGTATCTTAGCTTATATATTTCTCACATCTGATCCTACCACTTTACTTCTTTTTTCCTGTTTATACCAATTATTTCTATTCCTCTTTACATATAGGCAGAAAGATAAGACTAAAATGTGTCATAGACAATGACATCTAGTAAATTGACGTATTCTTCATGTTTAATTCCACAACAGATTTCAAATACAACCAAAATCTCCAAATAAAATCTTAATTCTAAATTGAGTGCTTGTACAGTCTTCAAATATGTTCAAATAGAACATCAAAGCTCAATAAAAATAGTTATATCACTTGGGATGGTGTTTAAAATATTTTTTCCTAAATAAATTCAGCTTCAGAGGATGAGAAAACCTTCGTTAGGAGATGTTTTAAAGAACAAATTAAGTTAAATGTGAAGGAAATCATACTTTATTTTGTTGAATAGTAAGATGTTTTTGTTGCTATTGTGAATTAATGCCATCCAAATATTGAGTGATGTAATTCAATTTAGTAAAAGAAAAAAGTCTAAATTATCAACTTCTTTCCTTATAAAAATGAAATATGCTATAACTTGCATTTTTTCCATGGCAATGACCCTGATGATCAGAGAGGTTAAAACCTAAAAACATTTAAAATCATCTAATCTAAATTATAAAAAAGAAATCCCTTTCTTCAGAAAAAATAATTTTTTAAGGAAGCACTCATAAACAAATCTCTACTAGTAGATATACAGCATACACATCTCTTACTATCTCCCATGCAGACTGCATAAAAAGGCGTGCTGGCTACTTTTAAGAAAACAACATTCAGATGTCTGGAAAGTATCTGAAATGCATGATTAATCTACACAGATAATTTTCTCAAGAAACCAAATTTTGAAGACAAGTAATTCAAAAGTCTATTGTCTATAAAGTAAATCCGCTGGTATACTTAAACTGCTGTAATCCTTTCTCTGTTTACCTTATAGTGTGCACCTCTCAAGCTATGGGAATGCATGTCTTCTCTAAGAAGAGCTGACTTCTTTTGTAGGAAAAAGCTGTTGGAAATGACTGTTAGGATTTCAAATGTTTGGGAGTGTGTATTCATGTGGGTTTTACGTGTTGAATATTTGCATTTGTAATTTTAAGATGCTTAAATCAAAAACTAAAATGAC
Source organism: Symphalangus syndactylus (assembly GCF_028878055.3). Lineage (NCBI taxonomy): Eukaryota > Metazoa > Chordata > Mammalia > Primates > Hylobatidae > Symphalangus > Symphalangus syndactylus. The sequence goes on along the minus strand of NC_072445.2, from coordinate 2,179,867 downwards.
CTATGCAACATAATTCTGCCATAGGATAAATTAAATTCAATTAAATGTTCCCATACAAATTATTATCTACCACAATGTAAAAATATTTATATATCACAAAGATGTAAGAAACACTGACTTCTATTATACAGCAGAGTTCAATTTCACTACTACTTAGCTTGATGATATTTTAAGGTCATGTCTCTTGGAATACACATTCAATATTCATTGCCAAACGTCTGAGCTCACCTCTCTTGAAGCAATATTCAATTATCAAAGGAAAATAATTTACCAAGCAACCTCACAAAACACAAACTCTAGGTAGCATCAAGGTTTTTCAAAGTGATTATTCCTTACTGGTCGAGATCCTAAGATATTAAAACTCATAGATCACATGATCTGAGATTTTCTAATTGAAAAGCTGTAGCTGTAAACCTTTCATTCAAAGTCGGATACTACTTTCAGCTGTCAAAAGAATTATGCAATCACTTAAACTTCTGGAATGAAAGAGAAAATGAAGGGAACAATAAAAGTAACTGAAATGCACTGAGAAATGAACATAAGGAACCAAATGGAGGCAAAGATAGAGAGAGAGAGAAAGAGGGCTGTTTATCTAACCTTCCCTTCTTGAGTGGGTTTTCTCTGATATCTCTAGAGAACAATTGGATGGGTAACAATGAAATACAAAACACAAGATACTGTCTTCGTATAATTACTTGTAATGATTCCAAGATGGCATAATTTGAGAACTTGCTAAATAGGACAACAAAGTGATCTGCTTTTCCAAAATTTTGCCCCTTAGCTTATATATTATTTCATGGTGAAGATCAATAAAACTGAAAATTGGAATTGCCAGATATTATCAGATTTTATTTTTTGAATGCTTAACAGCTGACCCAAAATCTGGTCATAAAAATGGAAGTTAAATTAAATTGTCCTCAAAATTTAAGTTTGCTACATTTGTAAGAACCACTTGCTTCTTCAAAATCTCAAACTTTCTCATATCTAGCAGCAAATTGAAATTAGGAATTTAAGCATGTAAATTCATCATGGAAACCAAATTGATTAAAATTTTCTGTGTATTCATGATAATGTTTAAAATTTTTGCTACATTTAAACCCTAAGTTAGTTACAAAAACCCTAAAATTATGCTTGTTTAAAAACTTGGGCTAACTTGCTTTTGAAAACATACTGACATATTCGTTCCATTCTTCTTATAATTATTTTTTTGTCACTCCCAAGCAGCACACCATTGTATATATCCCCAAAACGGCACTTCTTTGTTAAAGCCATTAGGACAGAAATATTTTTGAGCCAGATGCAATGGCTCATGCCTGTAATGTCAGTACTTTGGGAGGCCCAGGTTAGAGGACTGCTTGAGGATAGGAGTTTGTGACCTGCCTGGGCAACATAGCAAGACCCAGTCTTTACAAATGAAATGAAAATAAAATATAAAATAAACTGGCTGGACAAAGTAGTGCACACCTGTGGTCATAGCTACCAGGAGGCTGAGATGAGAGGACCATATGAACCCAGGAGTTTGGGGCTGAGAATGAGCTATGACTGCACCACTGCACTTCAGCCAGAACTATGGGTTGGTGAGTTAGAAATAAGTTCTCAGTTCTGAATATAATAACTGCTCCTGGCACTCCCCAGAATGAGCTGGGTTTTCTTTTGCCTCTCTATAGTCCCTCTTCCTCAGGAAATACCCCCATGGTTCTGCCCGCTGTGCTATTAATTACACCAATGCTTATTATATGTCAGTTCAGTTTTATCTAGATTCTCCCAAAGTCAGTGCTGAACTTAGTTGTTTGAAAATGTATATATTGTAATAGTTACCAAAAAGACCAAATACAGCTAGATATTTATGCTATTTGTTTTATTTCCATCGTAGGTATATTTCCTTTTAAAATTCATATATATCTTTCTCTAAGGATTGTCTCCGTTTTCAGATGTTAAGCACTTTCTCATGCGCACACCACCTAAGCAGCAAAGACAGAGTCCACGTCAGGGAATGTCACATTCAGGATAAGTACCTATTATTCTGTAACTCAGAAGTAGGAAAATGGATGTCCTCAAGCAGATGCTTTTCTTGACAGATACAAAAATTTGACAAGGATCACTGACTGACTTCCAACCCACCATTCATCACTTTTATCTTATTTTGACCCTAAGGGTCCCAGAGGGATAATGGCACTACATTCCTATTTAGAATTCAGATTTCAGATTGCATTTCTTATATCATTGTTTATAAGTAGTGGTTGCACACAGTCGCGATAATACTATGACATTAATCTACATTCCTCGTTAAATCGATTTTTGTCTTCCGTTTTTGAGCTTAGCTACAATTTCTCACACGGTTTCTCTAGGAAGATTCCTCAATGACTGAAACATTTAGAACATGGTCGATTCATAAATACGACACTGGGATTCCCCAGTGACTGAAACATTTTGAACATGGTCCATTCATAAATACGACACTGGGATTCCCCAATGACTGAAACATTTAGAACATGGTCCACTCATAAATACGACACTGGGATTCCCCAATGACTGAAACATTTAGAACATGGTCCATTCATAAATACGACACTGGGATTCCCCAATGACTGAAACTTTTAGAACATGGTCCATTCATAAATATGACATTGGGATTCCCCAATGACTGAAACATTTAGAACATGGTCCATTCATAAATATGACATTGGGATTCCCCAATGATTGAAAAATTTAGAACATGGTCTATTCATAAATATGAAGAGCTTGTGTAGAAAGTATAATTTACTTATCCTATTATGCTTAAGAAATTATGTGAAATAATGTGAAAATAATCTTAAAACATTTGCATGCATATTTGCTGCAAGAGTCATCTTTCATTGATACTTAATCATAATCATGGACATGGTGGGTCCCAATAACCAATATTTAATGCAAGACTGTAAATTTAATAGAGAGAAAACCTTATTTATAAATTTTCATGTGTTCTTTTCTTGACAATAAGGAGCTGTGAGATTTGTATTTTAAAAGATACTTAGTAATAAAGACTTTAATTTTTAAAACTTTTATTTTTAAATTCTGCTTAATTGCATAAAAGTTAAAAGGTAATATTTAATATTTAATGAGGCTTATTGAGCTAAATGATGATATGCAGCTTGGGTTATACTTGCAATTATAAGATTTGCTCATTATACCTAAGCAATCTCCTTCACTCAATCTAGCTACCACTAAGGAAGCAAAATTCCCTGAATCATAGTATCAAAGCATTCCATTATGTTTTCTATTAAGTTGTTTTGTTCTTTGAATCATTGTCTATTTTAATTTATCCTTTTAGAAAGAAAACAAATTACTTAATTTGCATTTCCCACTAGAAGCTTCACTACAGCTAGACTTGGAATTGATTTCAGGCCATTTTTTAATAAATGATGGTCCCTAGTGAAAGATAGAATACTTGAGCCATCAATATTGAGTAAATAAAAGGGTTTGGGTAAATAAGAGAGAAGATACCTATTTTTCTCAAATATTTTAAATATCTAATAACCTATTCCTCATCTAAAACAAGCCACAATTACTGGAAATGATGGTCAGAGGAAGGTATTAGCAACCCTGTGTAATACTACATGTCATGTTGGATCACTATTACAGAGAAACAGTTGTCATGCTGCATTTTAGTAATTCTACACATCACCAGAGAAATAGACAACTCTTATAGCCAAAGAAATCCAACGTAGCTACTGTCTACATATTCTTGTTTTAGACCTTTGGTGAAAAAAACTACTATGTGTATTGAATATATTTTACATTAGTTTTATGACAAAAAAGAAAAATGAGAATTCTATTAGATGCAAATACAAATTCTGAATGACAGGAAAGAAAAATTAAAATCAAAGCTGATCTTAATTAACAAAATGTATTATCTGCTTACATGTATATACAACTGTTCATATAAAGGCACAGATGCATTTGTGGTTTTGAAAAATATCTATTTCATTTCAAAACTTCATTGAACAATATTACATATGGCAAGAAAACTGCTTTTTTTGAAGGATCTTTTAAAAAGTGTTAAACTTTATTAGATACTTCAAACTAGCAAAGCTCAACTTCATCACAATTATATAATAACACTGCACACTTTCAATTTTATCTGGAGAAATATACCTATCCCTTGAAATAACTCTGTAAACTTCCTGCTCACAGATTTCATTTCAAGCCTTGAAAATGCAGGAAATCAATGCCGAATATACTTGCCCGGAAAGGAAAAGAAAATTTCAGCGATGTCAGGATGTTTTATCACATAAAATACAGAATTGCAATTTGTATCTGAGCAGGCAACACACCTCCAAAAATAATACAATACTTATCACAAAATACATTCACAGATACTAGATTTGGCACAAACCACTCCATACAGCTATTGATGAAATCAGTATTGAAAGCCTTATTACAAAATCTATGGCCTTTTTCTACGCTCCAACAGACATTTCAGGATGCCACAACCTTGCAGCTCCACTCTCTCATTAATTTCCCCTAAATACACTTGGCAGAAGAATGAGAAACGTCACATTTTTCATTTAATTTCTAAAGAACATCGCATCCTTTAAGAATAGGTTCTTGAAATTTTAAAATGTAAAACATAAAAACCCTAAAGAGACAAACATCCAAAAACATAAAAACCCTAAACAGACAAACGTCCAAAAACTTTTCTTCAAAATCACGACAACTTTATATGCTACGTGTTCTTGTAAAATACCACACACACAAACTCACAGGCACACCCACCCACCCAAAACCCACACACACGCATATTTATGGCCTCGTAACACCTCACATATATATACATACCACCAACTACAACAGAGACACACGCATATATATGGCTTCATAAAACCTCACATATATATATATATCATCAATTACAACAGAGAAAAGCCAATTTCAGAAAGATGGCTTCAATTTTGATGCATTTACTCACACCTAATTCTATTTCAATTTAACTGGTGCAGAGATATTACAATACCCTGTAACAAAAACCTGACGGAAGATTGTAAAAAATTGCTTAAACATCAAACCAAAGACTCAACATAATTTCATCACAAAGTGAAATTCGCATCCAACTCGCAAAGAATTAGAAAATCCTTGCACTTACCTTGGCCTTGTCCATTCCCCAGATGACCCCAAAAGACCACCGTCATCATCAACAGCCCCGGAGCCCACGTCCACATCCTTCTAGTGACACGCTCATGTCTTCTGGCCATTGCATCTTAAACTCTGCATATTCAGTGGGGTGGATGTGAAAGTACAATAAATTACATTCTTAGAGAAATACACTATGACTCAAATCCCATATCTAATATGCACTGTGCATTTCTGAATTATCCTGCCTACAAGGAGGTATATTTGAAAATCATGCTTCCCTTTAGGGTTGTCATATTGATGATTAATACGAAAGCTCATTCATTTTTAATCTTTAAGCATTCATCTGAATTACATTTTTAATATCATTTTCCAAAACAGGCCACTTAACCTATGAATGTTAAAAAGTACTCCGGATATACATATTGGAGTTCAGTCAAGCAAAAGCATGGTGTATGGACACTACTTAAGTATAACTTGATATTTAGGCAAATTGATGAATTTAACATACCATGTAATCTCTACATATATACAAAAGGACTTTTCAACACATTTATGTAAGTTTTGCATAAATACCCTTGAAAATATTCTCAAGTTTTAAGTGGTATTCTAATTATGTCAGTAATTTTAACTGAATAAAGAGATGCATCATGTGCAAAAACTAATCTTGTTTACTTAAAATTGAGAGTAAAATTAATTATAGAAGGTACAAAACACTTGTAATTTTGATTTCAGATATATGACCCACAGGAACCTTCATATATACAAATATTATACACATATATGCAATGTATATTTGAATGTTCATTTTGAAACTGTTTTTCATACTGATACATGAAAATACTTAAATGTCCACCAAAGCAAGGTTATTTATTCATACATTTGAATGATATACAGTAGCTCAAAAGAATAAACTTGAGTTGCATGTACTAATATGGATAAGTGTCCAAAATGAATAGTGAAGCAAAATTAGCAAATTTAATAATGATAAGTTCAAAACTACACCTTTCATATGTAAACATGTGCAATAGTTAAAACTATACATTTTATGTTGCATAAATATATAATACAGTATGATAACGCATAAGAATGATAAACACCTTCAAGACCAAAGTTAGGAAATTACAAGACTACAATTTAGATGGTTACTAGGTGGAATTTTAAATCAGAGGTTACTCCTAAATCCCAATTTTTCCACAGTTGACAAAATACGGAGTTAAGAAAAATAAACTTAATGATTTCCAGAATGAACGCTTTATTCAAAATGCTACGTAATTACAATTCTAATAAACTTGCAAGGGAATCCAGTCACCCAGAAATTTTTTATGCCTTTCTCCTACATCACGAAAGGGGAAGATTTAATTACCAACTTTGCATTACTTAACGTCAGACACATAGTATCAGAGCTAAAGAGAAATTTAAGAAACACCTAACTCAACCTCTCTATTTTAAATGACCAAATGAGTTGAGAAGGTTACAATGGCATTTCTAAGTTCATATGTAAAAACAGAATTTTGATGACAATGGCAGTTTAAGTACTAATAAACACTCCTTGAAAAGTTACTGTAATCCAGGTTATTTTACTGTGCTAAATGCCTTACATTCTTTACCCAATTCAGTTTCCACAGAAATCCTATGAACAAAGCACTTCCAAAATTTACCACTTCACAGCTAAGAAAACAAGGCTTAGAGAAATGCTACACGATCCCCTAGTCATGAGGTTAGTAGGTACCACTGTGGAGACTGAGGCAAAACAGGACGATTTCAAAGCCTATGCTCTGAACAAGTAAACACTAAGCAGGAATTTAGTTCTAGATCTCCCAGTTGTAGTCCAATAATCAGCCAAAAAATGGTGCTGAGAAGAGGGGAAAGAAAGATGTCTTGTATATGGAGCCTCATATATTTGATCCCAAATAAATCTTCAAATTGAAAATCATTAGAGCACAAGGCAATAGAATTATTAGTTTCTAAAATCATCAACCTTTCCCAAGTTGAACATACAAGTATATTTTATCATACATATACTATATGTGTGTATAACGTGTGTTTATCTAAGTATTCCTGTGGTTTATATATCTGGATTTGGAATTACAAGTGTTTTGTGGTTTATTATTTATTTATTATTATACTTTGAGTTTTGGGGTACATGTGCACAACGTGCAGGATTCTTACATATGTATCCATGTGCCATGTTGGTGTGATGCACCCATTAACTCGTCATTTAGCATTAGGTGTATCTCCTAATGCTGTCCCTGCCCCCTCCCCCCACCCCACAACAGTCCCCAGAGTCTGATGTTCCCCTTCCTGTGTCCACGTGTTCTCATTGTCTCCCTCTGTTGCTCTGGCTGGAGTCAGTGGTGTGATCATAGCTCACTGCAGACTCCAAGTCCTAGGCTCAAGCGATACTTTTGCCTCAGCCTCTCAAGTAGCTCGGACTACAGGCACGCACCACCATCCCCGGCTAATTGTTTTACAGAGATGGGGTCCCACCGTGTTGCTTGACTGGTCTCAGCCTCCTTAAGTCAAGGGATCCTCCCACCTAGACTTCCGAAAGCACTGAGATTACAGGTGTCAGCCACCTTGCGTTTTTTGATTTCTTCAATTAATTTTACTTATACACTTGATTACACAAGATTAATTTTGTGTACATAATGAATCTCTTTTGAGGTTTAAGTTACTGATTAATTAGAGTACCACTTAACAAGCGTGTCATCCCAGCACTTTGGGAGGCTGAGGTGGGCGGCTCACCTGAGGTCAGGCATGAGCCACCGTGCCCGGCTTACACACATTCTTTTCACTCCTGCTTTCAGATCTCTATTCCCTTCTAATTCCAGTGGAACCACTTTCACTTAGTATCAAAATATCCAGATCCACTCATCAAAGTGTAAATAATCCTTCAGCAAATTACCTTTGCAAATCTACTTTTATGTAATATTTCCTTAACTTCTTCTTACCTACATCCAGTAGTCATTTTACAAGGCAGAATATTTTCTATTTTATATAGAACTGAGGCAGTATTTGAAAAAAATCTCAAAACACTCTTCAGGAAGGACTGGCATCTAAAACACCAGTTCCAATATATATTTTAGTAACATTTTAAAGGACAGATGGTTTTCAAAATGTTATTATAATTTAAAAAAATGTAACCTTCCTCTCTGAGTTCATGTTTATGGAAAACTAATATTTCATAAATGCCAAGTTACTATGATGTATTGTCTAAATGCTGCCCCTGACATTCTATAAATGTAAAAATCATAACCTTCTAACTAACTTTGGTATTAGTCAACAACTGTGCTGATGAAAAGCAAAATCAATTCATTTAAAAAAAATTTTCCATGAAAAAAAAAACAAGTAACTTGTAAGTAGTAGCGTAGATGAACCAAAAAATAAAGTAACATTAACCAGAAAGACATGCCATGGATTTCTCTAATCTTTTTTTGGAACACACTTTTCATGCATATGAAAATAAAAATTAAATATAAAATGCCTACTTTATGTATGTACTTTTACTTGTGTCTATTGTTCTTTAAAGGTTAAAATAACTCCTAAAGCCTGCATAGCTGAGCCCATTGTGCTCTTCTGCCCATAAAATAGATTGGATGTGCAGTGAAAGAGGTATAACTTAGGCTTTCAGATTAGTTATGACGATGGAAACACAATTCTATTCAATAGTGTTCATGTTGGTCTTTGAAATGTTTAAGGTCACAAGGCAAAAGAGAACAGACTTTAAGAATGTTCGTGTATTACTTCTCGTCTTACCCAATAGCTAGATTAGTTCAATAAGGCCAGTGTTTTGGAGTAAACAGCATTGTGAAATGTGTCGCGGAGTCCGGAGGCTCCACCACCTACCTCCAGGTAGTTGTTCTGTCCGGTGGAGCCTAGACTAATACCTTAGGAGATGCATGACATCTACAGGTACCAACTAGGAAGGGTAGTCTTGAATTAAATGGCTTTAGACACGTTATAAGAGCAAATCGAAGCTTCCAGGTATTAGAACTACTTCAATCACAGAGCGTCTCTGGGTTCTATCTGTGGCCAGCATCATGTCTCTGTCTGCCCTCCCCGAATGCTTTCTCTCATCATGTGGATCTTCTAGATGGTTTTATTCTTCCCCAGCCAGCCAACTTGATCAACAAGCCTAGGTATATTAGGTATGTATAAAGTTGGTTCTTAAATAAAGTCCATTACTGTATCTAGGTAAGTAATGTCTTCAGACTTACAATTTCATTGATATCTATAAAGAGTGACTCTAGTTAGCTTCTAGTGTCAGTTTTCCTAGCAGCTTCTTTAAAAAAAAAAATCCTCTCTGTAACAAAGCTTCCTTGCAAGTATTGCTGTTGGCAATAGTCCTCTTTACTGAAATGCTTATCCGGTGAAACTTGCGCTGTGCCAGTGAGCCTGCAGGTTGATGGTCCTTTTGTTCAACTTCTCCATTATAAAGCAACCTCTCTGATCACCCTTTTAAAACTAAAGACCAAAGAGTCAAATGAGATCAGGAAGTGACCAGAGCTCACAGGTCATCAACTCCTCTTCTTAGCATATTATAGCACACAGTCTAAGCCCGAAAAACACAGCAGAACCCATTACAGCTCTCGAGTTCCAGTTATTAACATTGATTTTTTTCAATGGAAAATTTTCATTAGAAGCTATCACAGGACTCACATTCAGTAATAACTTAGATTAGGATACATACTGGAGCCTTTGTCCTTAGAGTAGGTACCACTGAGTCACTATTAAAAGGAGTCTTTTTGACCTTAGTAAATTCTCACAGGGCTTATCTCAGTCTAAACTGTAACTGGCCTTTACTAGTGATGTCATGTGTAATTCAAATTAATATTGTAATGTATATAAATTGTATATATAGTATAATACATGCATGTATTTACATTTATTTTATTTTATTTTTTAATAAGATGAAACTTAGAGGTTAAAATATGACTCTAGGCCATTGTGCTTTAGAATGAAGAGCACAGACATGGGTTGCAAATGTAAATTTTGGCCCAATTTAATTTCTGTGACAAATTCATTAATGTCTTCAAGGTTCAGGCTGTATGTGTGAGACAAATGAAAACAGCTCTAAGATTCCTGAAAACCCTAAAGTATTAAAATTCCACTCTGCCATTAGTTCAGATAAATCATTTGCCAATTTGCCCCACAAGAACCAGGCATCTTTAAATGGTAACATAACATGCACTTCTCTCTCCCAAAGTGTAGTGCATAAACGTTCTGCTTCTGAATAACACAGGATGCCTGCTAAAATGTGCTGTCAGGGGTATTAGTAAGGAAATGTTGTATCAAAACTTCTGCAGATGTGGCCCTGAAATACACATTGTAATAAATCCTCCAGGCCTCTCAAGTTAGGAATAACTGGTTTATAAAATTGTACTTACTTAAAAATTATAGATAAACAGATTTTACCAAAACCCAGTTTTTCTGATCTGAATGAAATAAGGCTCTATATTCAGACTGACTTTTCAGTGAAAAACAACTTAAAATAGTGACAAATCATGTATAAGTTTAAATGAATATAACTAGGAGACCTGAAAACTCAGGTTTAGCAATCATCTTCCAACAGTTTGAGAGCCCACAGGAGCCACAGAGCCCTCATGTCTCCCCAGAGAAGCGGGGTGATTCTTCCCCCTAAACACCATGCAATTCTTCTTCTTTTTTTTTTTTTTGAGACGGAGTCTCGCTCTGTCACCCAGGCTGGAGTGCAGTGGTGCAATCTCGGCTCACTGCAAGCTCCGCCTCCTGTGTTCACGCCGTTCTCCTGCCTCAGCCTCTCGAAGTAGCTGGGACTACAGGCGCCCGACACCACGACTGGCTAAATTTTTTTGTATTTTTAGTGGAGACGGGGTTTCACCGTGGTCTCGATCTTCTGCCCTCGTGATCCGCCCGCCTCGGCCTCCCAAAGTGCTGGGATTACAAGCGAGAGCCACCGCGCCCGGCCAACACCATGCAATTCTTGAAGTGAGTGAAAGCATTCCTGCTCACACTGATACCCTCTCAAGTGAACTCAAAGTTAAGCCATCTCCAGCCAGACCAGATACCCTGGCCCATATCTCATTCATTAATATATGTTGAGAAGCATTTGTTTCTTGGAAACTACATGAAGTGAATAGGCTGTGGACTCCACTGGACCTAGTGGTCTATATTTAACCAATTCCCTTCACACATATGTATCAGATGCTCTCTTAGTTACGGAGCTGCAGTGGTGAATAAGAAAGCCACAGTCCTGTACTCCTAGGGTTTCAATTCTGAAGACGAAGACAGGCACAGAAATCCAACTGAGCAAAGTGAAGAGATTATTACAAAATGTGTTCACATGCAAAGTGAAGCAAGGGACTGAATATCCAACAAGGGTGTTGGGGCGAACATTAGATATAATCTTAATTCACATTATATAAGATTCATACATATAATTTTTATATATAGATATATTAATTTGGGCCGGGCGTGGTGGCTTATGCCTGTAATGCCAGCATTTTGGGAGGCCAAGGCGGATGGATCACTTGAGTCCAGGAGTTTGAGACCAGTCTGATCAACATGGCAAAACCCCATCTCTACTAAAAATAAAAAAGTTAGCCGGGTGTAGTGGTGTGCGCTTGTAGTCCCAGCTACTCAGGAGGCTGAGAAAGGAAAACTGCTTGAACCCAGGAGGCAGAGGTTTCCGTGAGCCAAGATTGTGGCACTGCACTCCAGCCTGGGTGACACAGCAAGACCCTGTCTCAAAAGAAAAAGAAAAAAAGAAATATTAATTTGGATTATACAGACTCTAACCACTTCTTTCAAGTGAGAATATTTAAGCTAAGACCTGAGAATAAAAAGAGTTAGCTTTTCATACAATACAGAAAGATTCGTCTTATAGGAAAAACCCCCAGTGTTCAAGGACCCTAATATATGAGCAAGATCTTGGCATGTAGAAGAAACCTGTGAATTGGATGAAATGAAAAACTGAAAAGTAGGAATCTGGATGAAGTACAGAAGGGAGAAAGAGTAATGTGAGACGTGGCTGAAAGAGAAGGATATGTGAAACAGTACAGGTCTTCATTAGTAATGATGAGGAACATAAATCTTAGTCCAAGTACACCAGAAAAGTGGGAGAGTTGGAAACTGAAAGACATGTTAAGAGATCACTTTGGTTTCTCTGTAGCTAACAGGGTGTCGGAGATAAGAATTAAAGTAAGTTGACTAAGGATGACCTAAGAAAATAAGCGTAGGTAAGAAAATATGTGGCTCTGGCTAGGCTGGGGACATTGGAAATCAAAATAGGTGGAGGAAATTACAGATGTATTTGGAACCAAAATATTCTTTAAATGAATGTTGAATTGGATATTGTCAGAATATTGAGGAAGGGCCAAAAATGACTTATAAGCATCTAGCATGGCTGGCAGTGCCACTTACTATCATGTGGGAAACCAGGACATGTTACCTCTGAATTATTCGAGTGCTATTGTCACGTAAATCATCAACTCCCAGAATAAAGGTCTGGACCAAACTCTAAGACTGGAAATTATGAGCTGTTTAGTAGTGTTTAGAGCTTAGAGAGAGTATGTGTGTGGAGAGAAAAGAAGAGCAATTAGGACAGAACCCTTAGAAACATCAACATTTAAAATTTGGGAAGAGAAAGAGAAACAAATAAATTGTGGGAAAATGAAGCTCAGGGTAGTTGCAAGGGAATGCTAAAAATGAACTATGGCATTTGAGGAGGAAAACGTGGAAACTGAAAGCAAGAGAGTACGGATGGATCGTGAGGGAGCAGCAGCATCTGTGTCCTAAGGAGAGTCTCAGTGAAAATGAAGGGTTGTAGGAATGAGGACATCTGGGCCAACGAGCTGGCAAGGAGTGATGTCCAGGAGGCAGAATATTTGCATCTAGATCCTGGTGGTACATACCCTTATAGAAAATGTTTCAGATTTGATGACAATAAAGTGGAGGAAAGAAAAAAAGTAATGGAAATAAAGATGTCAAAAAACGGGGAACCGAGGTTTGTACTGGTCCTTTCACGTGAAAGCTGAGCCACTAAAATGATGGCTGAACTTGCCTGAAGATGATATTGAGCAAAAGATCTAAAGCCTTAAATAAATGGCAAGAGGCCAGGTGCAGTGGATCATGCCTGTAATCCCAGCACTTTGGGGGGCTGAGGCAGGCATATCACCTGAGGTCAGGAGTTCGAGACCAGCCTGGCCAACATGGCGAAACCCCGTCTCTACCAAAAATACAAAAATTAGCTGGGTGTGGTGGTATGCACCTGTAATCCCAGTTACTCAGGAACCTGAGGCAGGAGAATCACTTGAAACCGGGAGGAGGAGTTTGCAGTGAGCCGAGATCACACCATTACACTCCAGCATGGGTGACAGAGCAAGACTCCATCTCAAAAAAAAAAAAAATAAGACCAGAGTGCCCAGGAGGGAGGTCTGTTGATGATGGTAATACCAAAGGGGCATGGCTGATATTTCCAAGGGGTTTGAGTTTCAAAGGAACAGTCTAATTTGCAAGGAGCGGAGAAATTAACAGTCTAGAAGTTGTAACGGGAACCAAGAACAACCACCTCGGCTTCCAGCCATAGGTATGTGGAGGGTGAGAAAAAGACCTGTCTCAATTTATGAAAGCTAGAGGAAAAACTGCACTTTAGTATCAACCAACTTTTGTTTTAAGATAATTACAAACCAATATGGAACTTAGCAAGAGTCAATTTTGACAGTTTCCTGCAGCTTAGTAAATTCTGCACAAAATTAAGATTTAACACAAAAGTAGAGAAAAATTTTAATGGCATAGCACATTTCTTCACAATTCCTTAAACCAAATAATTTCCTGTTCTTCTAACTCTCACCTTACACTATCAACTAGGCTTCTTATTCAATGAAAGGTTTAAGTCTACTAAGACACACACACACACACACACACACGTCTTATCCAGCTGCAGATCTCATTTTTGAAGGTACATTGAAAGTACATAGATCATTCTATAATCATCAACTATGAAGATTGTGAGCAACTGGAACAAGTATTCTTGGAAAAGAAGTTTCCTGTGTATAAGAAAAAAAAGAGTCCAACTCTGGGAACTGACTTGGCTGAGTCATCATTATATGCCACTGGCAAGAAATCAAGAAGTAACTCAGGACTGATAAACTTTGTTAAAGGAAATGGAAACAGCCTATCTGTGAGGCTTAATTCTTGATAATCTGGCCAAGATATAGCATCTGGATAAGAGTTCACTGACTCAACTAAATTTTGTGAAGGTGAAGTACTTGTTAAAATGAAAGATCTATTTAGAGAGAAATAAGTAGACATAATGTCTGCACTATGGATAGGTGTATACCTGTTTTTTGCAAAAACAGTTTGTATCTTTGAAATGCTGGTTTGCCCTGGACAGAGCTAACTTAAATAGAGACCAGGCGCGGTGGTTCATGCCTGTAATCCCAGCACTTTGGGAGGCCGAGGAGGGTGGATCATGAGGTCAGGAGATCGAGACCATCCTGGCTAACACGGTGAAACCCCGTCTGTAGTAAAAATGCAAAAAATTAGCCGGGCATGGTGGCGGGCACCTGTAGTCCCACCTACTCTGGAGGCTGAGGCAGGAGAATGGTGTGAACCCGGGAGGCGGAGCTTGCAGTGAGCCGAGATCGTGCCACTGCACTCCAGCTGGGTGACAGAGCGAAACTCCGTCCCCAAAATATATATATATAATTTTTTTATATATATATGTATATATACCCAAAGGATTATAAGTCATGCTGCTATAAAGACACATGCACACGTATGTTTATTGTGGCACTATTCACAATAGCAAAGACTTGGAACCAACCCAAACGTCCAACGATGATAGACTGGATTAAGAAAATGTGGCTGGATACATATGTAACAAACCTGCACATTGTGCATATGTACCCTAAAACCTAAAGTATAATAAAAAAAAGAAAAAAAAAAAGAAAATGTGGCACATATACACCATGGAATACTATGCAGCCATAAAAAAGGATGAGTTCATGTCCTTTGTAGACACATGGATGAAGCTGGAAACCATAATTCTCAGCAAACTATCACAAGGACAAAAAAAACCAAACGCTGCATGTTCTCACTCATAGGTGTGAATTGAACAATGAGAACACATGGACCCAGGAAGGGGAACATCACACTCCGGGGCCTGTCATGGGGTGGGGTGAGGGGGAGGGACAGCATTTGGAGATATACCTAATGTAAATGATGAGTTACTGGGTGCAGCACACCAACATGGCACATGTATACATATGTAACAAACCTGCACGTTGTGCACATGTGTCCTAGAACTTAAAGTATATATATATATAAAGAGAAAACCATTAAAGAAAGGCTATAATACACAGGAACACACAGACATACATACACCTGTGTGTCTATATCTTCAGTTATCACACTTTTTCTATACAGACTCCACACAAGACAAACATGTTACATTTTATGAGAAACTATAAGTGGAAAGAGGAGAATTTGTGAAATCAATATAGAATGTTCCTTGTTTAGCATAATTCTAACTGTTTCTCATTAGAGGTCTGAGTATCAATCTGTATTATATGTGGCCATGCTGGCATTTGGGAAATTCCACAAGAAACTTTTTAAATATGAATTTGGAAAAGGGAAAAGGATTTTTAAAGTGTCTTTTTTTGTTCTGCATTCTATGTGGAACATCTATTTTGTGCTAACTGCTCGTGTTAGCTTGTGATTGCCTGTGACTATGTGGAAGATATACTTTACGTGACTATGTGAGCAATAGTCTTAAAGTTAAGAAGTCTAAAATTTGGTTGGTTTAGTTGCTAATTAGGTAAATTACCTTGTAATGGTTACTTAACCTCTCAAAGATTAATTATCTTCAGTGGTACATTGAAGGTTCCATTCATATTGATTTTAGTAGACTTATCCTACTAAAAAGTAAATTTAACAGAAATTATTCTAGACCTCATTATTTCAGGAGACCCCACCCCAGCTTTTATTCCTAACTTCAAGAAATGCAGAGAAATTTAAAAATTCGATGTTCTCCCAATTCAACAGAATATAACTGAACTAAATCGATTTATGTATAATTCATTATTTCAACCTTTAACGCTATATCCGAGCGGTTTGTTTTCACCATAAAGTTATAGCTGTTTAGGCCAATAATTAAAGAGGACCTTGATAGAGAATGACAAGAGAGGATGATCACCCTATTGTCTATCTTCCAGCTGTTTTCAATGCCCTGAAGTTTTATTCACACCCAAATATTAGAATCTTATCTGAGAGAGCGTACTCAAATGATGAATCATGCTAATTTCTCAAGAAAAGTGTTACAGAATAATAAATGCCTTTCTGGTCAAAGCACTGATGCTCTGGAAATAATCTTTATCCAAATGAGGTACAGGAATTGTTAGGACTATTAAAAGTTTGTATATGATATCTGCCAGGTTCGACTGAGCTTCACTTAAAATCTACCATATTAGGGCCAAGTGTAATGACTCAAATTAGTGAACTTAAAAATTGTTTTAAAATGTTTCCTGGAGACATTTCAAATATTGCTCTCTGATTTATCACTGTTACTTTTGCTGAATTCAATTTGATGCCAAGATTTATTCAGATTAATCAAATGCCATAAACTCTGATACCTAATGTTCCTTAACACCTTAAGAACTTTTAAACAGATCAAATGTTGAAGATACGCTTTTAGTGAAACTGTACCTAAGCACATGAATTCTATTGAATATAGCTTTTTAGAAGACTAACAAAGAAAGAAGACTTAGGAAATTCGGAAACATTTTTTAAACCTTCTAGAGGGAATTAAACTACTGAAAAATAATTTCAATTGGTGAATCTAATGGCATTAATCAGAAGATAAGAAAAAAGTAACCATAAAACTTTATGGGGGTAATATTTGCTATGAGGATCAGGAAAAACAACTAATGGATATTAGGCTTAATATCTGGGTGATGAAATAAACTGTACAACCAATCCCATGGCATAAGCTTACCTCTGTAACAAACCTACACTTGTACCCCTGAACTTAAAAGTTAAAATTTAAATAAATAACGTTGTGCTATTAATTTCAACCAGAGCCTTTCCAAGGTGCAGGGAACTTTTGAGAATTTTATTTCTTGCAAAAGGAAACTTGATTCCTTGCTTAGGGCCTTCCTAGGAAAACCTCTATTCTTTGGAGAAGCATCATACTCCTACAAGATTTAAGGACCATCATATTTGTCAGACTTTTTTTCTGTTTTACTGTGAGCAGTTTACAGAACATAAAGAAAAATCAAATCCGAAGGTGCACTACACGTGTTTTATCAAAAGGAACATTTTTGTGTACTTTTAAGAAAATACGACAAATTGAGTTTTCTGACCTATTACCAAGTTAGACATCTTGAGTGAATTGAATCTGTTGTAATCCGGTTTGGTTTTCATCCCATGGCTCCGGAAAACTGACATTTATCTCCAATTTTTCAAATCTGCTTCTTTCCAGTACCTCATCTATACGACTATTATAGTACTTTTCATCTGCTTTTACCACTACACTATGGCTGCATTACTTTTAACACAGTGTCCCACATGTTACCCATTTCTACCTTATATAAAGAGTAGAAATTGAATTGTAATTGAGTATGCAGTTGCCTCATATTCAGGTCTTCAACTGAAATAACTCCAGCTATCTCAAAACTTCAACCCTCTCTGGAAGTATTGGACCAAATTATCCCAGATTATAGCACTCTCAGGCTAAAATTACTAATGCTTCTATAGTTTCAGAGACTGTATCAGGTTATTCAACACAACATTCCATGCACCATTCCAGCCTCATATAATCAGAGGACACTTAGACGACTTTAGTAGCCTTCAAAAGACACCCTCCTCTTTTACTTATATATATATTTATTTATCTATTTATTTAATGGAGACAGGGTCTTACTCTGTCACCCAGACTGGAGCGCAGTGGCATAATCACGGTCCACCGCAGCCTGCACCTGCCGGGCTCCGATCCTTCCACCGCAGCCTCCTGAGTGGCTGGGACCACAGGCGCCGCCACCACGTCTGCCTGGTTTTTGTATTTTTGTGGAGATGGGGTTTCACATGTTGCCCAGGTTGATCTGAGACTCCTGGGCTCAAGAGATCCACCTGCCCCGGCCTCCCAAAGTGCTGGGATTACATGAACGAGCCATTGTGCCCAGCCGGTCCCGCCCGGTTTTTAACCTTCGTACTGTTTATATAATCATCCTTCACAAAATAGAACACTTCATTACTCGATGGTTCTCATTATTCTAATATGAAGAACTATATTAAGAAAATAAATTCCTGGCCGGGCGTGGTGGCTCACACTTGTAATCCCAGCACTTTGGGAGGCCGAGGCGGGCGGATCACAAGGTCAGGAGATCGAGACCACGGTGAAACCCCGTCTCTACTAAAAATACAGAAAATTAGCCGGCGTGGTGGCGGCGCCTGTAGTCCCAGCTACTCGGGAGGCTGAGGCAGGAGAATGGCGGGAACCCGGGAGGCAGAGCATGCAGTGAGCCGAGATCGCGCCACTGCACTCCAGCCTGGGCGACAGAGCCAGACTCCAGCTCAGACAAAAAAATAAATCAATAAATTTCCAATATTTCCTAGCATATCCAATTTAATTCTATACATCACATAAAAATAAAAGCCGTCTTACTGTGTTAGTTTCTTACTGCTGTTACAGTAAATTAACATAAACTCAGAGGCTTAAAACAACACATTTTTTTTCTTTATACTTCTGGGGGTCAGAAGTCCAAAATGGGTCTTAGTGTGCTAAAATCAAGGTATCATCAAGTGTATATTTTGTCTAGAGATTCCAGGAGAGAATTCACCAGGTTTGAGGGGTCACATGTATCCCTGAGCTCTTGGCCTCTGCACATCTTGGACACAGCACATCACTTCAGCCTCGGCTCCAGTTTCCCCAAGCTCTTCTGCTCACTCTGGTCTCTCCGCCTTCCTGTCTGAAGGTTCTTTGTGACTACAGTGGGCCCACCTAGATAATTCAGGATAATCGCTCCAGTTTAAGGTGAGGTGATTAGCAATCTTAATTCCACCTCTAACCATAATGCTTCCATGCTGCCTAACAACACATTCAAAAGGTCATCCTGCTAAGGGTCATTATTCTACCTACACACTAAGTGACTGAGAAAAAGTAAAGTTATCTATCATGCCTTACCTATGGCGAGGAAATAATAACTTATAATGATTTATCTACGAAAACCTGTTTTTAAAAGCTTTGGTCCTAGTCTATTGATTAAAGTTTTGGTATATTCCAGATAAATTTCATGTCCTTGATGCTAACACATTGTGCACAGTAGATGGCCTTTTTAAAATAGTACTGCATAAAGGAATATTTAAGGTTGTCTGGACAATAGAAAAGGAACTTTAGTTGCTATGCCACAAAAGGCCGGATTTCTGCACATTACACCTCCTACCAGTGCACACATGTGCCAAACTCCTTCCTGAAAGCCTGGTTTATGTTTCCTATGTGCTTAGCAATAGTTTTACTCTCACGACTGTTTATATTAAGTCCTATTTTTTAAAGCATATCCTCATTTGTTTGTTTTCCTGAGCCTCTGAACTGGATTTCATCTGGTATGTATTGCACAGGTTTGCACACTTGATTGTACGCTACCTTAAAGCATCCTCTTGTGTTCTGGACACGGTTATTTTTCTCCATGGTAAGGTGATAAGTTACTTCTCTGAGGACTTGCCACCTTAGAATGCAGTGGTGACATCACCTGCTCAGGCTCTGTCTGCAATGTGGAATTTAGTATTTTCCAACTTCTGGTCTAACTTGAACTTCATAATTAAGCAGAGCCGCCTTTTGAGGGAACAGTAGGGTGTCTGCCCCTAAACGTCTGTGTAAATGCAGAGACACATTTGGGAACATAACTGACTTTTATGTACAGAAGCCAGATGCATTTCATGCCCATGCATGCTTAGGGAAGCAAGTTCATCTCATCTATCACAATAAGCATCTGTGCCACTGAATTCCACTGCAGGATACTTTTCACACTTAGACAGCAAAACATTTAAGGAAATAAAAGCTCTTTCCAATAAAAATGTGCATCAAATACTGTGTGTATGTTTAAAAAAAAACCTTCCTCTATAAGATAAGGCCACAGGAACTACTAAAAAAGCATTCTTGAAATACATTTTCTGATAGGAATCTAGGCCCTTGCCTTATATAAGATTTAAGGAAAGTGATGTGTGTGTCTTTATACTTGAAAGGCTGTTTTCAACAGCAAAGGGTATGCTTTGAGGTATCAATATAGTTTTGAGAATGCAAAAGTTTAAAAGAAATGGAATGCATATTCTCCAGGTATGAACATGCAATTGTCATTATTTTCCTACCATCTACTAGATTAGAAACAGAAGAAAAATTATGGAAATGTCTGTTTTCCCTCAATAGGAGTACCTATTTATTAAAGTTAATTAATTACTATTCTTTAAACATTTTCAAAATAGACTCATAAGTGACAACTTTCAGAGAAAACAAGGGTTTTTGGATGTAAATATTTACTTATAACATGGATAAAATAATTTTGTTAAATATTAACTCCATATTCATAATGTTCTCTATTGTTTTTGCATTTTGTTTAACAATAGAGAATCTAAGACATTTAGTGTTCATGAGTTTCATACAGTTTCCTGTCAATGTACTTTGTCTTTTTTTTATTGGACTACTAATCATTTATTTATGATTTGTTGGAACTACTCATATTTTAAATATGTCAAGTGAATTGCAAGCACTTGTTGCTGATTTGATATTTGCTTTTTACACATATTCATTGTATCCTCTGAAAAAGAAAAGTTTTATATTTTAACAAATTCCAATCCATAATTTTTTTTTTAAATTTTCTGTTATTGGTTAGGGCTATGTTTGGATATTTAATTTTAACCGTAATGTTGCAAGTGATATTTGTCTATGGTATTTTTTCTTTATATTTTGAAAAAGTGTATTTGACATCCACTATGGAATTAATATTTATTAATGACATATTATACCTTTGTGCAACTATAAAATACATATAGCCAATTATCTGAACACCATTTTATGAACTGTTTATCACTTATCCACTGATTTGAAACACTATCTTTATCATATATTGGATTTTAGGTTTATCGAGATTATGTAACATGAAATTATTTAATTATGAAATTATGTGAATTCAAGCATGACAGTCAGCTCTTCTTCCCCACCACTACCCTGTAAAAGGATGGATGGAATAATTGCTTCCCTATGGCTTAAGTGTATGAGAGGTATACAACATGGTCTTGATGAAGTGGGAACTACACAGAAACTGTTTTTGGTCCTGAAATGTACTCCAGCTTTACCAATTTGTTCTACACATATACCATTGAGGGTAGAAGCTGAATTTTGCTAATGATTATATTTACACTACTTAACATTGTGCCAGATACTGAGTAGATGCTTAGAAACATGTTTAATGACTTGTTTTATTGCTAGAGACCTAATTATCTGCTGTAGTGGTGCTATCTCATTCAGAATCATTTTGACCAGCCTTTCTCCATCATGAATAAAACACTTATTTACACACTTGTGTACATGCACATGTGCATAGAAACACACACACCCTTTGCAGAGACAAACTGCATCGAAAGCATGTACAAACATTATAGTATTTTTGTTGATTCTGACCTGATTCTGATTCTATTGTATACATTTTCATTCTGATCACAATAACAATAAAAATAGAAAACTATAAGTTGTGAAGCTGGAAGATGCAGAACATGAAAGATCGAATTACCAATTTTTTTTTCTATTTTCTTTAGTTGGCTGCTGATAAAATCAGAAAAGTAATGGACACAAAAATGAAAGTATGCAATGTGTGTGCGTGTGTGTGTGTGTGTATCACATGCACTCGTTTCCATGATGTACATATGGAATTTCATAACCAGCCAAACTAAGCTTCATAAGTGAATGAGAAATAAAATCCTTTACAGACAAGCAGATGCTGACAGATTTAGTCACCATCAGACCTGCCTTCCAAGAGCTCCTAAAGGAAGCACTAAACATGGAAAGGAAAAACCAGTACCAGCCACTGCAAAAACACACCAAAATATATAAACCAATGAAACTAGGAAGAAACTGCTTCAACTAATGTGCAGAATAACCAGCTAACATCATGATGACAGGACCAAATTCACACATAACAATATTAACGGTAAATATAAATGAGCTAAATGCCCCAATTAAAAGACATACACTGGCAAATTGGATAAAGAGTCAATACCCACAGGTGTGCTGTATTCAGGAGACACATCTCACTTGCAAGGACACACATAGGCTCAAAATAAAGGGATGGAGGAATATTTACCAAGCAAATGGAAAGAAAGAAAAAAAAAGCAGGAGTTGCAATCCTAGTCTCTAATAAAACAGACTTTAAACCAACAAGGATAAAAAAGGACAAAGAAGGGCATTACATAGTAGTAAAGGGATCAATGCAACAAGAAGAGCTGAGTATCCTAAATATATATATATGCCAAATACAGGAGCACCAGGATTCATAAAACGAGTTCCTAGAGACCTACAAGGAGACTTAGACTCCCACACAATAATAGTGGGAAACTTTAACAACCCACTATCAATATTAGACAGATCAACAAGAAAGGAAATTAACAAGGATATTCAGACTTGAACTCAGCTCTGGTCCAAGTGGACCTAATAGATACCTACAGAACCCTCCACCCCAAATCAACAGAATATACATTCTTCTCAGCACCACATAGCACTTATTCTGAAATCAACCACATAATTGGAAGTAAAACACTCCTCAGCAAATGCAAAAGAATGAAAATCATAACAATCTCTCACACCACAGTGTAATCAAATTAGAACTCAGAATTAAGAAGCTCACTCAAAACTGCACAACTACATGGAAACTGAACAACCTGCTTATGAATGACTACTGGGTAAATAGCAAAATTAAGGCAGAAATAAATAAGTTCTTTGAAACCAATGAGAACAAAGACACAACATATCAGAATTTCTGGGATACAGTTAAAACAGTGTTTAGAGGGAAATTTACAGCATTAAATGTCCACATTAGAAAGTGGGAAAGATCTAAAATAGACACCCTAACATCACAATCAAAAGAAGCAATGGAAAACACATTAAAAACCTAGTATAAAACAAGAAATAACTAAGATCACAGCAGAACCGAATGGGAGAGAAACACAAAAAAACCTTCAAAAAAAAATCAATGAATCTAGGAGTGGGTTTTTTGAAAAGATTAACAAAATAGATAGACCGGTAGCCAGACTAACAAGGAAGAAAAGAGAGAAAGATCAAATAGACACATTAAAAAACGATAAAGGGTATATCACCACTGATCCCACAGAAATACAAACTATTATTAGAGAATACTGTAAACACCTCTACACAAATAAACTAGAAAATCTAGAAGAAATGGATAAAGTCCTGGACACATACACCCTCCCAAGACTAAAGCAGGAAGAAGTCAAATCCCTGAATAGACCAATAACAAGTTCTGAAATTGACTCAGTAATTACTAGCCTACCAACCAAAAAAAGCCCAGGACCAGATGTCTTCACAGCCGAGTTCTACCAGAGGTACAAAGAGGAGCTGGTACCATTCCTTCTGAAACTATTCTGAACAATAGAAAAAGAAAGACTCCTCCCTAAATCATTTTATGAGGCCAGCATCACTCTGATTCCAAAACCTGGCAGAGACCCAATAGAAAAAGAAAATTTCAGGCCAATATCACTGATGAACATCGATGCGAAAATCCTGAATAAAATACCGGCAAGAGAATCCAGCAGCACATCAAAAACTTATCCACCACGATCAAGTTGGCTTCATGCCTGGCATGCAAGGCTGGTTCAACATATGCAAATCAATAAACATAATCCATCACATAAACAGAACCAATGACAAAAACCACATGATTATCTCAATAGATGCAGAAAAGGCCTTCAATAAAATTCAACACCCCTCATACTAAAAACTCTCAATAAACTAGGTATTGATGGAACATATCTCACAAAAATAAGAGCTATTTATGACAAATGCATAGCTAATATCATGCTAAATGGCCAAAAGCTGGAAGCATTACCTTTGAAAACTGGCCCAAGAGTAGGATGCCCTCTCTCCCCACTCTTATCAAGATAGTATTGGAAGTTCTGGCCAGGGCAATCGAGTAAGAGAAAGAAATAAAAGCATGCAAATAGGAAGAGAGGAAATCAAATTGTCTCTGTCTGCAGATGACATGATTGTATATTTACAAAACGCCACCACCTCAGCCCAAAAATTCCTTAACCAGATAAGCAACTTTGGCAAAGTCTCAGGATATAAAATTAATGTGCAAAAATCACAATCATTCTTATATACCAATAACAGACAAGCAGAGAGCCAAATCATTAGTAAACTCCCATTCACAATTGCTAAAAAGAAAACAAAATACCTAGGAATACAACCTACAAGGGATGTGAAGGACCTCTTCAAAGAAAACTACAAACCAGAGCTCAAGGAAATGACAGGACACAAACATATAGAGAAACACTCCATCCTTATGGATAGGAAGACTCAATATCATGAAAATGGCCATATTGCCCAAAGTAATTTATAGATTCAATGCTATTCCCATCAAGCTACCATTGACTTTCTTCACAGAACTAGAAAAAAACTATGTTAAATTTCATATGGAAGCAAAAAAGAGCCTGTGGAGCCAAGGCTAACCTAAGCAAAAAGAACAAAGCTGGAGGCATGACGCTGCCTGACTTCAAACTATATTACAAAGCTAAAGTAACCAAAACAGCATGGTGCTAATACCAAAACAGATATATAGACCAATGAAACAGAATAGAGGCCTCAGAAATAACACCACACATCTACAACAATCTGATCTTCAACAAACCTGACAAAAGCAAGCAATGGGGAAAGGATTCCCTATGTAATAAATGGCGCTGGGAAAACTGGGTAGCCATATGCAGAAAAGAGAAACTAGACCCCTTCATTATACCTTATAAAAGAATTAACTCAAGGTGGATTAAAAACATAAATGTAAAACCTAAAACTATAAAAACCCTAGAAGAAAACCTAGGCAATATGATTCAGGACATAGGTGTGGGCAAAGACTTCATGACTAAATCACCAACAGCACTTGAAACAACAGCCAAAATTGACAGATGGAATCTAATCAAACTAAAGAGCTTCTGCTCAGTAAAATAAACTATCACAAGAGTGAACAGGCAACCTACAAAATATGAGAAAATTTTTGCAATCTATCCATCTGACAAAGGTCTAATATCCAGAATCTAGAAGGAACTTAAACAAATTTACAAGAAAAAAAAAACAAACAACCCCATCAAAAAGTGGGCAAAGGATATGAACAGACACTCCTCAAAAGAAGATATGTATGTGGCCAATAAACATATGAAAAAAGCTCATTATCACTGTTCATTAGAGAAATGCAAATCAAAACCACAATGACATACCATCTCACACCAGTTAGAATGGTGATCATTAAAAATTCTGGAAACAGATGCTGGAGAAGATGCAGAGAAATAGGAACACTTTTACACTGTTGGTGGGCTTGTAAAATAGTTCAACCATTGTGGAATACAATGTGGTGATTCCTCAAGGATATAAAACCAGAAATACCATTTGACCCAGCAATCCCATTACTGGGTATATACCAAAGGATTATACATCATTCTACTCTAAAGACACATGTACATATATGTTTATCATGGGACTATTTACAATAGCAAAGACTTGGAACCAACATAATGCCCATCAATGATAGACTGGATGAAGAAAATGTGGCACATATTCACCATGGAATACTACACAGCCATAAAAAAGGATGAGTTCACGTCCTTTGCGGGGATATGGATGAAGCTGGAAACCATCATCCTCAGCAAACTAACAAAGGAACAGAAAACCAAACACTGCATGTTCTCACTCATAAGTGGGTGCTGAACAATGAGAACATGTTGACACAGGGAGAGGAACATCACACACTGGGGTCTGTAGGTGGGTGTGGGGAAAGGGGAGGGAGAGCATTAGGACAAATAGCTAATGCATGTGGAGCTTAAAACCTAGATGACGGGTTGATGGGTGCAGCAAATTACCATGGCACAAGTATACCTATGTAACAAACCTGCATGTTCAGCACATGTATCCCAGAACTTAAAGTAAAATTTTAAAAAATGAAAGTATGCAATATGTGTATGTGTGTGTATACATACATATAAAACAAGCACTCATTTTCATTATGTACATATATGCACATTATGAGTGTGAATATATGTTAAATAATATCCTATCAGTTTTGTATTTGTAACACATATATGTACATGCATATACAACAAATAGAGGTGTTTTGCATAATAATTTCATTTATATTCATTTCATCAGCTAAGAACTAAAAAGAATTTAAATCAAAATCAATTATTCATTTACAGGTGTTTTTAACCATCATCTCCCCCTTTATCTTCACTTTTATGCCTCCTTGTATTGCCATTTTGTGACTTTTTTGCCATAAATTATACATATTTGGAACAGTCACTTTAAGAAATTCAATCTTTGGATAAGATCTCTAAGATTGATTTAGTATGAATACGTGTGTGGGCACACACTTGACAAAGAAAGGTCAGTTATAAATATATGTGTACACTTATCAAAATAATTCACATAAAATCTCTGAATAAAATTATCTGTATGCTTTTTCTGTCAATAAAAGCAATATAGTATAATTCTTGGTAGTAAACCTGTTTGTTTTCATTCTGTTGCCTACCATGTGAGCTGCCATGTTGGTATAAAACATCGATCATTTGATATTTTACTACAGCAAATAATAGTGATCCCCACGAAATAATAAATAAATCAGTGAGTTTCACGGAAATAAGTTTTTGGATGGATCAGATAATTTGAAGTTGTTAGTTTATTCTCCAGCAAGGTGAAAGAAAAAAGCTGTTAGTTTGTTCTCTATCAGGTGATCGAAGATGAAAACTAAAGTTCTCAAGGCCAGTGCATAATAACGGTGCCGTATTCTGTGCATCAATCACCATTACCAAATACCTATATTGCCAAATATTTCATGTACCGCTTTAGTGGTGATTAATCAATGTGCCATGGCACTGAAACTGAAACGAGACTTTGTAGTACAAGTGATATTCAAAGGGTTTTGAAAATTTATCAGCTCTATAGATATAGATGAAAATTTATCATCATCTATCTAGAAATCCTGTTTTTATAAATGTTACCTAGCCAAATATTGGTTTTATTTACTTAATATTTAGAAAACATGAGTTTAGTAAAAATTGTTCAGATTTTCTTAATGTAGTGTGTGAAATTACTATGTAATTATACAAGAAATATGCTACACAGCTGAATACACAAATAGGTCAGCAGAGGGAGCAAAAGGTGCCTTTCCACTATAATCCACAGCAACATCACCCGCTCTTCTCTCTACATCATCGATGTATGTTATCTAAAGTCCTGTGCAAATGCCACCTCAACACGAGTCCTCTAGCCTTGCCTTCTTATCAGAAGCAGCTCGAAAGCCCCGATAATTCTAGAACCACTGAAAAATACACACTTGTTGCAAGGATTGAAAAGCCTCATATTGCAAATTCAGAATTCACAGTACTGAAAAAATTCATAATTTTTTTAAAGCTACAATACTGTGAACTATACAAAATGAATTATGTTGGGATCCGATGACTCTCTTCATTCCAGCCTATCTTATATTTTCTCATTCATTTCTCCACATAGTCACAACAACAGACTCACTATTACATTTCATTAATGGCTATTTTATAATAAATGATCTCAATAGCATTTCTGAAACCTCTGCTGTTCTGGTTTTACAGAACTCTTGAATTTTTGAATGAGTTAGTTTTTGATTGAAAAAGACCTGACTCTTATGCTTAGAAAAGCCATCATTTCTTTCTGTAAGCTTTCCGTCTTCTATAAGCTTTACATGTTCCATAAGCAAACATTCGCTGGTTTTGTGATCAAACTAGAGAGGCAAATTCAGTTAATAATAACAACGTCATTTATCATCCTCAAATCTAGTGTTATGGATAATACGATCTCCACAAGGAGACGGTTGCACGAGCGACAAGAGAAAGACAATCAACAGTCTTTTACTCATACCAAGATATGTCCACACACACTTGTTTCAACAGTCAAAGTAACGCCATATGTCCCCAGTGATGTGGGTGGGCAAAAGGAACAGTTGGCCTGCTAATGAGGGCCATATGTACACGCAGCCTATCGTACCATCCTTCTTACTTATGGTTGCTGAAAACTCAGTGGAAGAGCTTGCTCTGAGGAATGGCATGGCTGGAGGAGGAGAGGCTTCCTTAAGAGCAGGAAAGGACCATTTGTTGTACAACTACTGTATCTCTGAAACTGGGAGCTAAAGATACGCATGTACGTTACTCATTCTTATTAAGAGTTACTTACGCATCCGTAGAGTTCTTTACTCCAGTTTCACCTTCTTTCACTAAATTCTTTTGCATTTATGTGCAAAGGGATTTTGGGCCCTTTTCAAAAATTACTTTTCCTAATCAATCTTGTTAATTTGATGTTCATTTACATCGGCTTCTCTTTATTTTTAGCTTGATTTCCAGAAAAATTATACTTTCTTTGACATTGTTAAATGTTACAATATTAAAAGAAATGAAAAAGACTTAAAAACTTAGAATATTTGAATGAGGGTTTCTGGAAGGCAGAGAGAACAATAAGGCAAAAGTACTTACTGCACTACTGTTCCAAAGTAAAAGAAAAACAAAGATTTTAAAAATGATTATAGCAGCTTTGTATCTCAACCAGGGTTTCCTTTGAAATTTCTACAACTGCAAACACTATTCAGCAATTTGCACTGATTATAAAATTTATTGTTTTAAGGTCAATTGTGATACTATGATCAGATAATATAATTTACTTTACTCTTAATGGCTTCATTTTGACAACTGAGGGAGCTTTCAGGAAGGACAACGCTTCCTGCACAACAACCAGTAAAGCAGGTCACATCCATTTTCAATCTAATTTTAAGAAAAATGAAGGACAAACTACTTGTGAGGCAGCAAGAATTCATTTGCATTAAATTAATTTGAACAGGGCATTTCAAGTTCTCTCTGGCAACAATGGAATAAAGGGGAAAATGAATCTATCTTATGCAATGATCCTCTTCTAGGTTACAGAAAGATTTGAAAGGCTGACATGACCATTGCTAAATTTCTTCTAGAAGTCTATGATTAGTGTCATAGATATAACTCATGAGATAAAATATTCACAAAGAATGTCTGTGAACTGCATCAATTGTGATGGAACTACTGTCTAACATCCCTTTGAAAAGTTATATTCTGCAAAGGTTAAAAAAACACCAACCTTTCGATGCTTTCTTATATGGATGAGCTTTTGTCAACAAGAACTAAGCTTCACAATTAAGCACTATGGAAGATAATGTTCTAGGTTAATTTAAACCTAACTAATCCAGGACTTGGCCTTGATAAATAATGGGTTTAATTAATATTTTTGACCCTAGCAGTGCAAATACTTTTACTTATATTTTACTAAAGCTAGTTTTGACAAATCTAAGGGTATTTAATTTATCAGTATCTGTTGTCAGATGAAAACTTCCCCATCAATACCTTCTAATGGTTCAAAAATAAACTGTTACCCCCACAGATACATTGTTTTTCCATGCGTAAGCAAGTACATTAATTTCAGGGTCTCAAGGCATAAAAGTGATATTACCACTTGTGATAGGCTGCATAATAGTCCCAAAAGATGTTCTTCACCTAATCTCCCGGCCCTGGGAATGTGCTGCCTTACACAGCCAAAGGACTTGTAGATACGATTCATTTAAGGATCTGGAGACAAGGTGATTATCCCAGATCATCCACGTGAGTCCAAAGTAATCACAGGAGTCCTTAGATGAAGTGGAGAGAAGGACTCAAAGTTAAAGGAGGAGACAGCGCAGAGACAGAAACAGAAATAAAAGCAACGCACCTTGAAAATGGAGGAATGGGGAAAAGACAATGAAGACAGGTGCCACCAGAAGCAGAAAATGCAAGAGAATGGATTCTCCCCTCAGCACCTCGAGAAGGAACCCACACTGCAGACACATTGACTTAGCCTAATTAAAGTGATTTTGGACTTCTGACCTTTGAAACTGCAAGACAATAAATATGTGTTAAGTTATGTAAATGTGTCGTAATTTGTTATAGCAGCAGTAATACAACTAATACACCACTACAATAAGCAAAGGAAATAAAGTGCAATAGTGACAAACTTAAGGGTTTCCAGGAAAGAGAAATGAAGTGGTAAACTCAATCACAGGATTATATTAGTAACTGTAGTATATGTTACTTGCTTACCCTTTCAATCACATTACTGCTGTAATTATCATTATCATCCAATCAATATGATTACACCAGTATGTATAACTTAGACATGAAAATTTTTTTCTATTTCACTCTTCCCATAATTCCATGCAGCTACCCCTAAGCAACTATGTATCTGATGAAGCTAATATTTTCAGGGAAAATCTTCCATGTTAAGCAGAAAATTTACATCTAAAATTAAATTCTTTTAAGGCAGTCTGGGGACAATACCTAGAAAATTCAAACATTACTTCTCAAGAATACCACTAGCAGTGAGTTTGTGACGCTATCTTCCACCAACTGAATCAAAATTAATTTTAAATATTTTCAAAGCAATATTTTAAAAAATCGTGTACACATTTTTTCCTCTTGGTAAAAATAAACCACTTCTCAACCATCCATTATATTTATGTTAGTTACATGAAGTCCATACATGAATTATCATACCACAAATAGAAAACTATTTAAATAGAAAAATCTCACTTGGTGCTGACAGAATGACAGCATAAAACTGTTAAGCATGAGGAGAAAGTTGTTTGCAGTGTAAATATTTCCCTTTTCCTATCAAAGTGTGTCCTGTGATCTAGCGCTCTTCTCTCCACATGCTTAAGTACAGCAAAAGTTATAAAAACACTCATTCTAGTTTTCTATACTTTAATGGTTGTAGAACATCAGAAGAGAATTGGGAGATGGGAATGTTTTGTGCTTGACATTGCATTTGAGGGGAAAATAAAAACTTGGACATAATATGTGGGATGTCTTCACAGTAATACATGGGAGGGCAAGCAAAAAATGCTATCAAATTTCTACCATGCGCTGAGCCCCTTATATAAACAAATATCCAGCCTTTCTAATGTACTAACAACCACTCTTCATAGCAGGTATTCTATTCCCAGCTTGTAGGTAAGAAACAAAGCTTCAGAAAGGGATCTTCACCAATTTCACACAGTCAATAAAAGGCAGAACTAGGGCAAATATCAATAATAAAAATAGCAATCTAATCCTAATTGGACCTGGCACTGTTCTAAGAAGAAAATCATTAACAAAGGATTTTGAGTTACCACACTCTTAGTCTCCCCGTTTTACAAAAGAAGCAACTGGGGTAAAGTGAAGCTATGCCGTTTCTTTTCAAGCTCATATACCTAACAAGATACCACTTTAATCATGGGTCTCTGATAGATCGTGTACCTCATTTCTAGCGTTTGCTGAGATTTTTCTTATTAACCCTAAGCAAGTATTTGATCCCTGGTAAGTATGCTGTAATTTTTTCACCGCTCATTCTTATCACGGTTCTTCAAGAAAAGTACAGTTCAACACATTTGTCCTATTTGGTTACAAATTTTGAAATTCAAAATATGTATCACACTAAGCTGTTAGCTCCATTTGGAATTTTAAAAAACTAAATTTTTCACTCAGTTAAAAAAAATTGCATTGTTTACTCCCATATCTACAATATAGCTTATAAGTGTATATTTGTATTGAAAACATAATTTTCTACAACTTTTATAATATTTAAATATTATTTAAGGTTTTAATAATATTTAAATATTTAAATAATACATTTAAAAACATAGTTCAACAAGTCCGAATAATCCATCACTTACTTATGACAGAATATTTGTTCAGTATCTTCTGTTTGTTCACTCTTGTGTAATATATCCTATTTTAAGAATCAAAAACTTCTCTTAATGTCAACACTACAGCCTCTTCACAATTCCTACTTATTCCTAATTACCCTTCAGGAGCAAATAAAATGAATTTATCCCAAATTTCTTTGCTTTGAAACAACTTCAGTGAAAATGGTGGTTGTCAACCATATCTACCATTCATATATCCCATTGTTTTCTGCATTAAATTTCATCTAATACTCCTTATGCCATCAGTGTCACTACAAAGGGGGACAGGGGATGAATCTCATCATGAACAAAGGTATATACACTAGATCTTAGGATGTTCAATCATTTCCTTACTCTATTATGTCCCATCTGAACTACTCATATTAAAATGAGCAACTATATGAACATGGTACTTTTAAGAAAGGATGTTCAAAAATTAATTCATATCTTGTACAAATTTGTATCCAAGAAATCATGACCTAATAGGCATCACATATGTGAATGAAAAAATTCACTTTCAGCAATGAATGTTGATGACACTCCTTTAGCAAGAGTTGTACCGAGCTACCCACAACTCCTCAGCACTCACTATTCTCATACATGCGGTCGGACAATGTCCAAGGGTGCAGTGATTCTGTCCAGAGGCTTTTCTGGGCCGTTAGAGCTGTCTCAGCCTGTGTACAGGGTTATACAGACACTCTAGGGCATTCATGACTCTGATCACTGGAGCAGCCCTGTACTAACTGCAAATTTATGGAGGAAACTTTCAAGTCCTCTTGCCCCCCAGTTGGGGTAACTCTGTTACCTATTTCATGTGGTCTCAGTTCTCCAACAAAAATGATCTCGGCCTAGTCATCTTACTTCCATTTCACTACATGGCATAACTAGAAGTTGACTAGGTATTCTGCTTTAATGTATATGCAAAGCCCTCTTGTTCAGGAATGTTTGTAGAATAATATTTCTAAATTAGGAATACAATTGGTCTTGTTCTTTCCTGAGGGATAAAATGTCATCTCTCTTCTTCTCTCCCTCTCTCCTTTCTTCCTAACTCAGCTAACCCTCTATCTGAAAGAATTACAAAGGAAGAAATCTAGGGCATTGTTTAGCATTCTCAGGAGGAATGGAAATGTTGGAATGACAGCGAGTATCACACATACACTGCTTGAAGTATTTTGTAGGATCCAAGGGAAGAGAAAATTTTGACATTCCAGAAAATTTAAGTCATCCTTTTAATATCAGGACCAGAAAGAAACAGGTCACACGGGCAAGAGCCATAAAACTAATTATCTTGACTCTTTCCAGAATACCTGAGCTATAAATGTACAGGGAATCCTGTAATCAGATGCAAAGTTGTGTATAATATACTTAGTTCCCAAATGTAACTAGGAATTTTATGTATATAATGTGAAAAATCGTTCCAAAGTATTTGAGACTCCAAAAACTTTCCTAGCTAGCATTCAATATTCTTGCTTAACTTCTCCTTATACCCCTAACTGTATTGAGCATGCATAGACACACAAAAGCTAGGATCAACTATTACCGCTTAAGAAAGAAAAGGAGGAAAAAGGCTGTATTATAGGGATTTAGTTTTCTTCCTCAACTCTTGAAGAAGCCTATTTGTATCAGCCCGTGTCAGACAACAAAGTACTTATCAATAAAGTTTTATGAATGTGGTCACATATGAAATATAAGAGCATTCAGTTTCTACCTCTCCTTTTCTCATAAATCCTACATCAGATAGACATTAGCTATATCTGCCAATGTTTCCACGGAATCTTAAAGACTATTCACTGCAAAGCTGGCAGTGTAGCCTGAAAGCAAGTTATGTCTGCGTTGCAACTTCACACTAAGTGGTTTAAAAATACAACTAAATGTGGCCTGTCTTTATCTTGATTATAAGACATAAATTATCCCAAGAATATTCTTAGTAAAAATTGGGTCTCCCGGTCAAGCCACTTCTATTAAGAAGGACACAGGTCAGTTTTTAGGAGTTTAGGTGTTATTTGGAAGTTAAGAGCATCTAAATATGGAATATAACTCCATTAAATTATAGTATATTTTATATCAAAGAGAAACGACAAAAATAAGAAATGTTTTAAGTATTTTTTCGTATAGCGTGTTCATATATAATTACTTCAGTAGTCTCAATGTAGTCATGCAATTGTTTGGGTAAAGAACTAAACTTGAAGTTAAATAGCATAGGTCTGAATTCTTATGGTTTATAACATTCATATATTTTATATGTTCCAGAATAATATGTAATTTCTAAGTTTATAACATAATAATTACAGAAATCTAGGTAAAGTAATACTTCTGTGACACAGTCTCTTCATCTACAAAATGGAATATTGCTTTTCTCCTTAAATTTATATTAAAAATTGGAGAAGTAATATATGTGAAAGAACCTTACATTAAATATGCAAGTTTTATTTGTTGAATTCAAACAGTCATTAAAGAACAAAATAAAACATTACATTTGGATTAACAAAGTAGATACATATATCTCAATCTGAGAAACCTTTAAGCTCTCTTGACCATAAAATGACATTGGATCCTATAAGAGAGTTTGGTAAATATTTGAAAGATATTTCAATTTCACACCTAAATGTTGATTCTGACATTTATTTCCTAAACTTATCATTTGTATACTTACCTGCTATTAAATCCACAGGGGTCATGTCACTAACTGTATGCCCACCGATTTTATTGAGAGGTATTCAGCAAGGCCCACAAAGTAAGTATTGAATTTTTTTAAAAAACAGACCCAAAACACCTAAAAGCAAAACACTTAGTAAATTCTTATAATCATGAAGATCACAAATTAGTGCTATTAGTAAGAAAGAAACTTCTAAACCAAATAAAGTCCTAATACCTCCAACGAATTTTGTCTCTCTGATACACACACACACGATTAAAAAAAAAAATGAAGGAAATGTAAAAAAATAAATAAATGAAGGAAGTTCTGTGGGAAATGTCCATAATTTCATGCCCAGAATTTCCCTATCAATCTCTTTCCCCAAAGTTCTTCCGAGAAAATAAAGTTGCCTTTCTCTCAACGTTAACTCATCACTTTTCTCATAGCATTTTCAAAAGAAATATTTCCTGTCAGCCGGCCACTTAAACTTTGTGCTGTTAAAGAAATCCAAAAAGGTATCAATTTTGCAACAAAGGATAAAGAGGAGACGAAGTGAACCAACATGGCTTTTAAGCTAAATTGCCGTCACCTGTCACAGGTTGTCTAGCGAGCCTCAAGTTCCCTCTAATAAGCTTATGGAGGGTGCGGAGCAAAGGCACCTCAAGGTGCTCTGCGGGTTTTCCCCTGGTAAATTAGGCTGAAAGGAAAAGAGTCCCACCCCCCACCCCCAAACTTGGAGACCAGGGCTGCCCTGCCGAATGCTGTGCCCAGACCTCCTACTTCCACGCCCTTCCAGTCCTTTCCTCGGCTTGGAAAATTGGGCATGAGGCAAGCAAAAGGAAGGACAGAAGGCCAAAACGGGCATCCGGGAAGCCAAATTTCTGTCTCAAAAGCTCGTCTAGAAACGCGTTCATAGCGCGTGCCTTGCGGACATCTCCTAAAACCCCGTTCACTGAAGCTAATTCCTCCCGAACGCCCCCACGCCGGCTGAGGATCGCAACCGCCCATCCGCCCCTCCAGCCTGTGCAGCCGCCCCCAAAACCTCCCGTGAATCGGGAAATGTCAAGGCAGCAGCGCTTGGGGAGCCGAGCAGCCTCGCCAGTTCCAAGTCTCTGGTTCGAGACCCCTCGCTTCGCCTCTTTGGGGAACTCACCTGGAGTCAGGTTTAGATGGCAGCCTCCACCCAGGGGACCGGGAAGCGGCCCCGGGAAGCGCCGCCGCGTCCTGTGAATAACGAGCGCAGCGCAGCGGAGCAGCTCCCCCTGGACTGGCCGCTCCCCGATTCCTCCCGCTCTGTCCGGGAACCGTCCCTCCGTTCTTTCCTCTCCCTCCCCTGCCTGCAGCCGCCGCGCTCCCTCCTCCTGCTGGCGGCTCAGGGCTGTGCTTCCGCCTCCCTCCTGCGGGCGCACGAGCTGCCCGCGCTGCTAATGAGCAGGCTCCAGGCTCCGCCCGGCCAGGGGTGCGCACACGCCCCACGCCGGAGACGAGCTCCCGGGAGCGGAGCTATGGATACGCCTGGTGCGGCCGCTGGAGAAATGAACTGGAGGAGGCATCCAGCATCTCACACTTTCTGGCCACTCAGCTTAACTAAGCCATAACCCCAGACTTCTTCCTAAATCTCCAGTAATTTACAGGTGCTGAAAAGTCAATGAGGGGTTTGAGCACAATCTGTGTTAACAGTATTGCCAGTATAGAGATGCTAATCTGGCTAGATTCTAGGGATGAAATGTTCAAGGGACGGTATATGATTCTTTCTGGTGGTTATTTTGACATATTTTGGCTATACTTACAGATCTGTAAAATAAACCAGCAATCTTCTAATCATGACAACACAGATTCCTAATTGAAGGCAGCTGATACTTATTAAATACCAGGCTCTGTTTAATAGGCTCTTCTTTCCCAGCTGATCTTTACTACAATTCTGTGAGCACTACTAGCACCCCTATTCTATATTTTAAGAATTTGGGTTTAACTTTTAAAACAAGACGGTCTTAAAACAAGACTAAGGATCATGTCCAACCTTGCAGAGATTCTAAGTTTCTGAGCCTAAATAATAACTGATATCTGCAGCTCCCACAACCCATACCCTGTGTATAATGTGTTGCAGCATCTTGGATGGTACTGTGTAACTGAACCAA
Organism: Symphalangus syndactylus; assembly: GCF_028878055.3. Taxonomy (NCBI): domain Eukaryota; kingdom Metazoa; phylum Chordata; class Mammalia; order Primates; family Hylobatidae; genus Symphalangus; species Symphalangus syndactylus. The sequence continues at coordinate 2,142,992 of NC_072445.2, read as the reverse complement.
CAAAGATAATAGGACCATCAGCAAATACACACCACGAGACTAATGAATACCTAGAATCCTAGTGAGACTTGTAAATAGTCAAGCACCCTAAGTAACAATAGTTCAAGTGCATGCTAAACATGGTGATTACTTATAAAAGAACAGCAACCAGTATGAGTGAAGACAGGCAAATAATGTTCAAAATGTTCAGAATCAATGTCCAGCCACTTATGAGTTGAATTCCCCACTCTAAAAAGGAGGCCAGATGTGATGTATTCTAAGAAGTCTACAATGGGCGTGGTCTTTTCGCTACCAAAAAGGGCTTTTTAAACACTTATTTCCCATTAAGAATATGCAATAGCTAATTAATATTAAATCTGAAAATCAGTGATAATTTATTTCAACTAACCTTACATGAAAAAATCATTCCTCATTCAAGCTTTTAGAATTAGATTAAATAGCATTGAGTATCAAATTTACTTCAACCCATAGAAATAATAGACAGTTAATTAATAAAGTAAGTAATTTAATTAACTTTACTTTTGTGTCATGATGTATTTTTCCTTAGGAAAAGGATAAGACATTTTTTCCATGGTATAAAACACTAGAATATGACTTTTATATTTTTCTTCATGAAGATTAAAGAATTAATAAAATAAGTACAGACATATTGTCAACAAATCTATCCAGATCATTCATTCTCCACTCAAGAAATTATGCTAGGCAAGCTTTATTTCTCCATATGTACAAGGCAATTCAGAGGTCAAAAATTTGAAAACACTTCAATGAACATCAACCATTAATTAACTAAGAGTAGATTTTATTTATAAACAACTTTAAAAGACTATAAAAAAGGTATAACAAACTTCTACTTTATCAGTACTGCTACTCCTGTTGAACACAAAGATATATAATTATAGTTTTCTCCCTATTTAAAATATTTATTGATTCTGGCATAATAATGTCATACTCATCCCTCAATAATCAGTGTACATGGAACCAGAAATCTTTTCTTTCACCTAGTCAATTGAAGTATTTCTGTGTTTTGCATGTTAACACTCTATTTATTCTGTGTTTCTAGTGCTTATCCTAAAAATTTTTATAGTTCCGTTCACATATGAATTCTACCAATCAGCACTATATATAAATAATGCAACGTATAAAATGTGTTAAATAAATGGATGTAAGATTTATGCTAAATTTTTCACATAGTAAGTACTTCAAAACCCTTATTATTTTTCCTTAAGCTTTTATGTGCATATATTTTATCTCTCCAATTAAAGAATAAACTTCTAAATAAGAAGAGTTTTGTCTATAAATTTTACGCATTTTAATACATTATTAATCTAAAACCTTGGACTAGAGTTTGGAATTCTTTTATGTATTCATTTATTGATTCAAAAAATAGGTGTCCATGCCATTTTTTCTAAACCTTGTGCAAGATGTAGGGTATACAATGATGTCCAGACTTTAGAGTCCTTGACCTCATGGCGTTTAAAGTGCAGTAATGTACAGTAATTTTAAAATCTATTTATTATTATTTAAAACAATAAATGAATACATTCTTGTCGAAAATAACTGAAAAGTCTGTCTGAATTCCCTGGCCAAGGCCAAAACATGAAAGCAAAAGAGCTGCCTGAAAACAGTGCAAGCCACTCTCCAGAGGGTTTCTCTGTTGAAACAGCACATCGCATTATGGAAATAATGAGAAAAATTAGTAACTGTGCAAACGACAACACATATGCATCTTTGTGGTTTCTGACCTTTTAGCATCGTCGAAGCAAGACCACAAACCTTTCAACACCAGGCGTGGTATTAATCTTGCACAGAATATAATGTTTTCACATATTTTATTCTGATTTCCTACAAAGTAATTTCAATTTCTAGCTAAAGCTAATGGATTTTTCTAGTGAAAACATTGTGTACAGAATGACTTTCCAGTGAGATCCGCGTACCATGCGCCATTTTCATGTTCGTGCTCATTTCTCTGAAGTCTGTTTGCCTTTAATTCACCATAATAAAATTCCTTGTGTACTTTTATTGGCAACCATTGCATAGTGACACTTGCATCCAAATGTAATTCCATTTGAGCTTGGCAGTGTTTGCTTTTTTATCAGAAGAGGAAAGTTAGAGGGAACAAGGGGCAAAGATGTGTGTAAGAATATCTGAGGGACCATCACAGCATCATCACAAATTCAAGATTTTTTTGAAACATTAGACAAGGGACTGACAGCCATGCCCTGGGATGGCTGAAACACTTCACAACCTGCTCATGTTTATGACCAAAATCATCACCTAAAATGAATTCAATGTGTCAATATCATAATATTGTTTGTGTATAAGTAATCATGAAGCAGTTAGGGAAGGGAGTATAATCTAGTAAGAAATTGGAACAAAAAGTGTTAGACAAAATTCAAGAAGATTTAAAAGAAGAAAATTAACCTGTCTGATCTGAACAGAATTGGAAAAGCACATCAATCATAGCTCTATACATTGACCATAGACTTAAAGCATAACATAAAAATAAAGAAGGCAGATAACTCAGGAAAACATTTCTATTAAATCTACTCCGTAAAGTTTTCCCATACTTTTATTTTACTAACAGGAGCATACATTTAAATCTGACAAAATCATATATATTTTGTTGATTCAATTTGTAGCAGATAGAGGAGCATGTCCCAGTGCTATGACAGTGAGTTGTCACTATAACATACCACTGCTTTACATCTTACCCACAGGCTAAAATGTTTACCCCTAGAGTCGTGACTTTGTATATGACAGGAGATTGCTACTAAAAGTAAATATATTTGGCTGAAGGGTAGATACAACTTTAGGCCATTATATCATTCACTAAAATTTAGCTGGCATTTACATATTTACCTGCTTAGTTCATATGACAAATATGTTTGAGAGACTGCCATATACAAAAAAAAAAGATGGAACCATCTTACAAATTTAGAGATTACTTAAAGAAATGGAACTGAAGGGTTAACTGTGATGGCAAGAATGAAGAGAGCAAAACCAGAGGGTACTTCAAGGAGAACAGGCATGAGAGAGGCATTATAATTTGGAGGGTGCTATGATTTGAACCTATGTGCCCATCCAAAGTTTGTATGTTGAAACTAAAATCCCAGGACAATGACATCAAGAGATGGGGCTTTTGGTTAAGTGATTAAGTGAAGAAGGATCCACCCTCATGAATGAGATAAACGTCCTCGTAAAAGATGCTTTAGAGGAATGCCGGGCTCCTCAGTCTCTTCTGCCATGTCGTCACATTGTCCGTTTTTGCCCACTTTTGTCACGTGAAGACGAAGCAAGAAGGTGCCACCTCGGGACCAACTGCCAAATCTCCGCTGCCTTGATTTCGGACTTCTCAGCCCCAGAACTGTGAGAAATACATTTCTGTTTTTTATGAATTACTCAATCTGTGGCATTTTGTTATAGCAGCATACAGACAAAAACAGGGTAAACAGCCTGGTGAGAGTGGATATTTTAGAAACTTGAGATGATTCAATGTCGCTGATTCTCCATTTTCTCATATGTAAAATGAAGGAAATAATGCTGATTACTTCATAGTTCATTGTACAAATTAAATTAACTATGTAAATAAAGCAAGCAATATAGTTCCTTTTATCTGGTATACATTGTTTAAGTGTTGTTGTCATTACATGAGGAAAACAAGAACTTCCCCAAACAGAAGGATGTGGGAACCAAAACTAAGATATAAGAAAGGACCAAAGTTCACTGTGACAATCTGGTCAAGCGCTGGTTAGGGAAGATAGCATAATGTTACGCATAGATATTATTTGAGGATAATTTTCCTCCACCCCGAACTCCTCTAGCACTTTCCCTACGTCTTTCATTGCACTTCTTCATTTGTCTCTTTAATTACGGTTATTTATATAAATCTTTTAGCTTCCTACAAAAATAAGCTTGTAGTGGGACAGATTCTTGAGGATCTATGTCAAAGCAATTTTTCTATTTCCTACAGCAAGTAACCCAGTAGTAATCACACAGAATTTGTTAAAAGAATAAACATAGGAAGATTAATTTCCATTTTTTTCTTTGCTAATTTTTAATCAGAATTATACCATTGTTAGGGAGGGAGAAATTATAAATTGAGGACATGAGTATTAACATTTAAATCTGTTATTCTGCTTTATTTTAGAGCTTGCCATGTTTTGTGATTAAAAAAAGAAACAGGACATTCTATATAGCTGTTGCAAAACGTGTGGTCTGTTGGTGAACTAGCAGCACCAGCATTACCAAGATTTCCTTAGTTTGCAGGGCTACTGAGTCAGAATTCGCATTTTGACAAAACTCCAGGTGATTCATGCTCTGCATTTAAGTTGGAGAAGCACTGTTCTATAGTTCTCCTTATGTCCTAAATGCATTGTCAGTGAAAGAAAATACTATACTTATGATAATAATAACGGTAATATTAACAAAAATGTAACTATTAGTAATTTTCTATGCTCTCCCAGATACTAAGTCCTTTATTTAATACTTGTGATATTTCTGCGAAGTTGCAATTGATATCACCTACTAAACTGATACTCAGAAATCTGAGGTAATTCTCCAAGGTCACAAAGCTAGTGAATCACAAACCAGATTTTTAAACTCTTGCTGCTTCATTCCAAAGACTAAACCGTTTCTAACTCACGGTTAATACATTTGCTTCTGCCTTCCATTTCCTAAATATGGTTTCCTTTCTATTTCATTAGCTTTACTTATACATGACTGATTTTTAACCCTCTCTAACATTTGCAGAATATGGTGTACTATGGTTAATAAGGACAATACCAAGTAATATCATGTTGAGAAAGCGTGCAGAAGTAGCATCAAAAAACAGACTTTTTCCAAAATGTTTACTAAAAACTTTCAATAAAAACAAGATTTTCTACTTAGAATTTCTACCTTGCATAACTCAAATGGAGCATGACTATTAAAATGACAAATAGATTCCGTAGTTGCCTAAGAGCTAAGAATAAGAATTGCTATATAAAAAAGCATAAATATGCCACATGTATAAGAATCATGGGAGTGCTATTTGGTATTTAGTATTTAGTTCCATTCTGCAGCATGATCAAAAAGAAGCATCTGTATAGTTCACTGTGCATTATAGCACAATAAATCACCTCATTAGGCTCAGATATATGTAAAGATTTACAGTCTGGGAAAGTCCACTAGATATTCTTAATCACTTCTTAGACTGTACTGTCCCCCATATTTCTCTTTTTCTATAGAAAGGTTGCACATGGAAAGGCTTTATTTGAAATCCAGCAATGAATGGAATGTCTGTGAAGCAAGAAATAGATGGAAATTGACATTTTAAAAGAAAGTTTGGCTTCTGAAGAGATACAGCTGTGACCTTGGTCTTTTTGTTGGAGAGAAGTATTCCCTAGCCTTACTGTACTATTTTTCCCAAAGCACCCTCTCTATTGTTCTCCCTTCATCTCTGGCTCGTATCATATGGCCCCTCCCTCATTCTATCTGGTGAGTTCTGAGAAAAATGCTTAAATTCTGCAGAGAAGATTGAGAACAATGCTAAATATTCCTCAGAGAAGCAAAATATTATGTTAACAGTTTATATTTTCACATGAAATTGTCTATCTCTTCTCTCTGTCTCATGTGTGTATGTGTGTATGTGTGTATGTGTATATATATATATATATAATATACAGTAGATATGTATATATAGAGTATAATATTCAGTATATATGTATATATAGTATAATATACTGTATATATGTATATATATACAGTGTGTGTGTGTGTATATATATATACATATATATATGTATATATATACTACCATTTACCTCCCAGGCTATACGTCCTGACATCTTAAAAGTAGAAAGCCCTCACAGGCCGCGGTTGCTCATGACTGTAATCCCAGCACTTTGAGAGGCCGAGGCGTGCAGATCACCTGAGGTCGGGAGTTCAAGACCAGCCTGACCAACATGGTGAAACCCCATCTCTACTAAAAATACAAAAAATTAGCTGGGCGTTGTGTTGCGCACCTGTAATCCCAGCTACTCAGGAGGTGGAGGCAGGAGAATCACATGAACCCGGGAGTCGGAGGTTGTGTGAGCCGAGACCATGACATTGCACTGCAGCCTGGGCAATGAGAGCAAAACTCCATCAGAAAAAGAAAGGTGGATAGGCCTTAAAAGACTTTTGAAAATGAGATTTGTCGAATATTTATTAGAGATGAAGAAAATAAGTGCGGACCCACACGTAACTTGTCTGAGGTCACAGAAGTAGGGACCCACACGTAACTTGTCTGAGGTCACAGAGGTAGTCATGCTGCAGCAGCCTTATTGGTTTTCCTCTATGACATGCATTATTATTGTTTTTGATCATTTCAAGAGGTTTCTAGTCGATAGTGGGACAAAATTTCTAATTTGGGAACCTAATTTTCTCTGCAAATCTTCTTTACATCTCTAGCTTATTAATACATCTCAGAAGTGTTACAGGAATTAATTCGCAGGATTTTGAAGAATATTTTGAGGTATGCTGGGAAAAATCATGTCAAGTATCAATGATTAGAAACTAAACAATCAATATTAGATATTGTAAAATTATATTTAATCTTCCATATGGCATAAATAAGTTATTTTAATGTACAGTCGTTGTACTTTGTAAACTTGCATATAAAATATTTGAAAAAATAACTTTCAATATGTAAAATGTAAATATACAAAGGAAAGCATCGGAAAAAATAGATAAAAATAATCAGGCTAAGAAAACACTACAGTGTCACCCTCAGAAGACTATAGAAGGATTCTCACCCTCGAGAAACAGAGGAACTTGAACATGGAAATGACCCTCTGCTGGCCATACTGATTATGGTACATAATTTTAAAAGGCTTTTAGAGAGAAGGGAAATGTTTTATTATGCATTCAGCACAGTGTTATGGTGATGTTTCTTAACTATCAGCTATTTTTAAAATTCCTATAATCTTTCTATAGATGACAAAGTTACATAAATATGAAGGATAAGAAGGGCCCCTGCAAACCTGATAATACAATTCTCTTTTCAATGATAACGTATATCTAAGCGCGCATCTCCTAATCATATTGATGTGCATTAAGTGTTCTTTTACCTACACCTGTCAAAGTGGCTAAAGTAATCCTTCATGAGGAGATAATTTTTTTCTTTAGGTGATTTTTTCCGCATAATACCCTAACATTTCCAATTCCATCATTCTCGAAAAAGTTTACATGATATACATATACAATTACTAAAATTTTGGCGGCATAAATAATTTAAATGGACTTTACTTCAAAGATAATATTTACTTTTAAAGTTGTAAACCTTTGAATCATCAATTAATTAGAATTATCTTTTTCTTTATAAATAAAGTTTTTTGTCCCTACATATTTATGATTTGGAAATTTTCACCTGGAAAATTTCATTTTCAGTTGGATGCCTTGTCTTTAGTATAAAATTCAGTATTTCAATTTCAATATAATTTTTTGATTGATTTTAATGCAGAGAACAGAAAGGAATATCTTCAAATATAAACTACACAGAATCATTCTGTGAAACTTCTTTCTGATCTGTGCATTCAGCTAACAGAGTTAAACCGTACATTTGATTGAGCAGTTCTGAACACTCTTTCTGTAGAAAATGCAACTGGACATTTGGAGCGCTAAGAGGGTAGTAGTGGAAAAAGGAATATATTCAAATATAAAGTACACAGAAGCATTCTGTGAAATTTCTTTCTGTTCTCTGCAACTTCTTTCTGTTCTCTGCATTCAACTAACAGAGTTGAGCCTTACTTTTGAAGGAGAAGTTCTGAAACATTCTTTGTGTAGAAACTGAAATTGGACATTCGGAGAGCTAAGAGGATAATAGTCGAAAAAGGAATATCTTCAGCTAAATACTACACAGAAGCATTCTGTGAAACTTATTTCTGATATGTGAATTCAACTAACAGAGTAAAACCATACTTTTGATTGAGCCGTTATGAACACTCTTTCTGAAGAAAATGCAAGTGGACATTCGGAGCACTAAGAAGGTAATACTGGAAAAAGGAATATATTCAAATATAAACTACACAGAAGAATTCTGTGAAACTTCTTTCTGTTCTGTGCATTCAACTAACAGAGTTGAACCTTACTTTTGATTGAGCCGTCCTGAAACACTCATTCTGTAGAAACTGCAATTGGACATTCTGAGCGCTAAGTGGCCTATATTGGGAAAAAGAATATCTCCAAATAAAAACTACTCAGAAGAATTCTGTGAAACTTATTCCTGATCTGTGCATTCAGCTAACAGAGTTAAACCACACTTTTGATTGAGCAGTTATTAAACACTGTTTCTGTAGGAAATGCAAGTGGACATTAGGAGCGCTAAGATTGTAATAGTGGAAAAAGGAATATCCCCAAATAAAAACTACACAGAAGCATTCTCTGAAACTCCTTTCTGTTCTCTGCATTAAACTAACAGAGTTGAGCCTTACTTTTGAAGGTGCTGTTCTGAAACACTCTTTGTGTAGAAACTGCCAGTGGATATGCGGAACGCTAAGAGGGTAATAGTCGAAAAAGGAATATCTTCAACTAAATACTAAACAGAAGCATTCTGTGAAACTTCTTTCTGTTCTGTGCATTCAACTAAAAGAGTTGAACCTTACTTTTGATTGAGCCGTTCTGAAACACTCTTTCTGTAGAAAATGCAAGTGGTGATTCGGAGCGCTAAGAGGGTAATAGTGGAAAAAGGAGTATCTTCAAATATAAACTACACAGAAGCATTCTGTAAAACTTCTTTCTGTTCCTTGCATTCAACTAACAATATTGAACCTTACTTTTGATTGACCAGTTCTGAAACTCTCTTTCTGTAGATACTGCAATTGGAAATTCTGAGCGCTAAGAGTCCTATATTGGAAAAAGGAATATGTTCAAATAAAAACTACACAGAAGAATTCTGTGAAACTTCTTTCTGATTTGTGCATTCAACTAACAGAGTTAAACCATACTTTTGATTGAGCAGTTCTGAACACTCTTTCTGTAGAAAATGCAAGTGGACATTCGGAGCTCTAAGAGGGTAATAGTGGAAAAAGTAATAACGTCAAATAAGAACTACAGACAGGCATTCTGTGAAACTACTTTCTGTTCTGTGCATTCAACTAACAGAGTTGAACCTTACTTTTGATTGAGCCGTCCTGAAACACTCATTCTGTAGAAACTGCAATTGGACATTCTGAGCGCTAAGTGGCCTATATTGGGAAAAAGAATATCTCCAAATAAAAACTACTCAGAAGAATTCTGTGAAACTTATTTCTGATCTGTGCATTCAGCTAACAGAGTTAAACCACACTTTTGATTGAGCAGTTATTAAACACTGTTTCTGTAGGAAATGCAAGTGGACATTAGGAGCGCTAAGATTGTAATAGTGGAAAAAGGAATATCCCCAAATAAAAACTACACAGAAGCATTCTCTGAAACTCCTTTCTGTTCTCTGCATTAAACTAACAGAGTTGAGCCTTACTTTTGAAGGTGCTGTTCTGAAACACTCTTTGTGTAGAAACTGCCAGTGGATATGCGGAACGCTAAGAGGGTAATAGTCGAAAAAGGAATATCTTCAACTAAATACTAAACAGAAGCATTCTGTGAAACTTCTTTCTGTTCTGTGCATTCAACTAAAAGAGTTGAACCTTACTTTTGATTGAGCCGTTCTGAAACACTCTTTCTGTAGAAAAGGCAAGTGGTGATTCGGAGCGCTAAGAGGGTAATAGTGGAAAAAGGAGTATCTTCAAATATAAACTACACAGAAGCATTCTGTAAAACTTCTTACTGTTCCTTGCATTCAACTAACAATATTGAACCTTACTTTTGATTGACCAGTTCTGAAACTCTCTTTCTGTAGATACTGCAATTGGAAATTCTGAGCGCTAAGAGTCCTATATTGGAAAAAGGAATATGTTCAAATAAAAACTACACAGAAGAATTCTGTGAAACTTCTTTCTGATCTGTGCATTCAACTAACAGAGTTAAACCATACTTTTGATTGAGCAGTTCTGAACACTCTTTCTGTAGAAAATGCAAGTGGACATTCGGAGCTCTAAGAGGGTAATAGTGGAAAAAGTAATATCGTCAAATAAGAACTACAGACAGGCATTCTGTGAAACTACTTTCTGTTCTGTGCATTCAAATAACAGAGTTGAACCTTACTTATGATAGAGCCATTCTGAAACACTCTTTCTGTAGAAAATTCAATTGGACAATCTGAGCGATAAGAGGCCTATATTGGGAAAAAGAATATCTTCAAATAAAAACTACACAGAAGCATTCTGTGAAACTTTTTCTGATCTGTGCATTCAGCTAACAGAGTTAAATCATACATTTGATTGATCAGTTCTGAACACTCTTTCTGTAGAAAATGCAACTGGACATTTGGAGCACTAAGAGGGTAGTAGTGCAAAAAGGAATATATTCCAATATAAACTACACAGAAGCATTCTGTGAAACTTCTTTCTGTTCTGTGCATTCAACTAACATAGTTGAACCTTACTTTTGATTGAGCCTTTCTGAAACACTCTTTCTGTAGAAACTGCAATTGGACATTCTGAGCGCTAAGAGGCCTATATTGGTAAAAAGAATATCTTCATATAAACACTACACAGCAGCATTCTGTGAAACTTCTTTCTGATCTGTGCATTCAGCTAACAGAGTTAAACCATACTTTTGATTGAGCAGTTCTGAAACACTCTTTCTGTAGAAAATGCAACTGGACATTCAGAGCGCTAAGTGGGTAATAGTGGAAAATGGAATATCTTCAAATATAAACTACACAGAAGAATTCTGTGAAACTTATTTCTGATCTGTGCATTCACCTAACAGAGTTAAACCATACTTTTGATAGAGCAGTTCTGAACACACTTTCTGTAGAAAATGCAAGTGGACATTCTGAGCTCTAAGAGGGTAACAGTGGAAAAAGGAATATTTTCAAATATAAACTACACAGAAGCAATCTGTGAAACTACATTCTGTTCTGTGCATTCAACTAACAGAGTTGAACCTTAATTTTGATTGAGCAGTTCTGAAACACTCTTTCTGTAGAAACTGTAATTGGATTTCTGAACGCTAAGAGGCCTATATTGAGAAAAATAATATCTTCAAATAAAAACTACAGAGATGCATTCTCTGAAACTTCTTTCTGTTCTGTGCATTCAGCTAACTGAATTAAACGATACATTTGATTTAGCAGTTCTGAAACACTCTTTCTGTAGAAAATGCAAGTGGACATTCGGTGTGCTAAGTTGGTAATTGTGGAAAAAGGAATATCTTCAAATAAAAACTACACAGATGCATTCTGTGAAACTTCTTTCTTATCTGTGCATTCAGCTAACAGAGTTAAACGATACTTTTGATTTAGCAGTTCTGAAACACTCTTTCTGTAGAAAATGCAAGTGGTCATTCGGTGCGCTAAGATGGTAATTGTGGAAAAAGGAATATCTTCAAATAAAAACTACAAAGAGGCATTCTCTGAAACTTGTTTCTGTTCTCTGCTTTCAACTAACAGGGTTGAGCCTTATTTTTGAAGGAGCAGTCCTGAAACACTCTTTCTGTAGAAACTGCAAGTGGACATTCGGAGCGCTAAGAGGGTAATAGTGGAAAAAGGAATATCTTCAAATAAATACTACACAGAAGCATTCTGTGAAACTACTCTCTGTTCTGTGCATTCAACTAAATGAGTTGAACCCTACTTTTGATTGAGCCATTCTGAAACACTCTTTCTGTAGAAACTGCAATTGGATATTCGGAGCGCTAAGAGGCCTATATTGGAAAAAGGACTATCTTCAAATAAAAACTACACAGAAGCATTCCGTGAAACTTCGTACTGATCTGTGCATTCAGCTTACAGAATTAAACCATACTTTTGATTGAGCAGTTCGGAAACACTCATTCTGTAGAAAATGCAAGTGGACATTCGGAGCGCTTAGAAGGTAATAGTGGAAAAAGGAACATCTTCAAATATAAACTACACAGAAGCATTCTATGAAACTTCTTTCTGTTCCGTTCACTCAACTAACAGAGTTGAACCTTACATTTGATTAAGCAGTTCAGAAACACTCTTTCTGTAGATACTGCAATTGGACATTCTGAGCGCTAAGACTCCTATATTGGAGAAAGGAATATCTTCAAATAAAAAGTACACAGAAGCATTCTGTGAAAATTCTTTCTGATCTGTGCATTCAAATAACAGAGTAAAACCATACTTTTGATTGAGCCGTTCAGAACACTCTTTCTGTAGAAAATGCAAGTGGACATTCGGAGCACTAAGAGGGTAATACTGGAAAAAGGAATATATTCAAATATAAACTACACAGAAGCATTCTGTGAAACTTCTTGCTGTTCTGTGCATTCAAGTAACAGAGTTGAACCTTACTTTTGATTGAGCCTTTCTGAAACTCTCTTTCTGTAGAAAATGCAAGTGGACATTCGGAGCGCTAAGATGGTAATAGTGGAAAAAGGAATACATTCAAATATAAACTACACAGAAGCATTCTGTGAAACTTCTTTCTGTTCTGTGCATTCAACTAACAGAGTTGAACCTTACTTTTGATTGAGCCTTCTGAAACACTCATTTTGTAGAAACGGCAATTGGACATTCTGAGCGCTAAGTGGCCTATATTGGGAAAAAGAATATCTCCAAATAAAAACTACTCAGAAGCATTCTGTGAAACTTATTTCTGATCTGTGCATTCAGCTAACAGAGTTAAACCATACTTTTGATTGAGAAGTTATGAGACACTCTTTCTGTAGAAAACGCAAGTGGACATTCGGAGCGCTAAAATTGTATTAGTGGAAAAAGGAATATCCCCAAATTAAAACTACACAGAAGCATTCTCTGAAACTCCTTTCTGTTCTCTGCATTCAACTAACAGATTTGAGCCTTACTTTGAAGGAGCTGTTCTGAAACACTCTTTGTGTAGAAACTGCCAGTGGACATTCGGAACGCTAAGAGGGTAATAGTCGAAAAAGGAATATCTATAACTAAATACTACACAGAAGCATTCTGTGAAACTTATTTCTGTTCTGTGCATTCAACTAAATGAGTTCAACCTTACTTTTGATTGAGCCGTTCTGAAACACTCTTTCTGTAGAAAATGCAAGTGGTGATTCAGAGCGCTAAGAGGGTAATAGTGGAAAAAGGAATATCTTCAAATATAAACTACACAGAAGCATTCTCTGAAACTTCTTTCTGTTCCGTGCATTCAACTAACAGTATTGAACCTTACTTTTGATTGAGCAGTTCTGAAACTCTCTTTCTGTAGATACTGCAATTGGACATTCTGAGCGCTAAGAGACCTATATTGGAAAAAGGAATATCTTCAAATAAAAACTACACAGAAGAATTCTGTGAAACTTCTTTCTGATCTGTGCATTCAACTAACAGAGTTAAACCATACTTTTGATGGAGCAGTTCTGAACACTCTTTCTGTAGAAAATGCAAGTGGACATTCCGAGCTCTAAGAGGGTAATAGTGGAAAAAGTAATATCGTCAAATATGAACTACAGAGAAGCATTCTGTGAAACTACTTTCTGTTCTGTGCATTGAAATAGCAGAGTTGAACCTTACTATTGAAAGAGCCATTCTGAAACACTCTTTCTGTAGAAACTGCAATTGGACAATCTGAGCACTAAGAGGCCTATATTGGGAAAAAGTATATCTTCAAATAAAAACTACACAGAAGCATTCTGTGCAACTTCTTTCTAATCTGTGCATTCAGCTAAGAGAGTTAAATCATACATTTGATTGAGCAGTTCTGAACACTCTTTCTGTAGAAAATGCAACTGGACATTTGGAGCGCTAAGAGGGTAGTAGTGGAAAAAGTAATATATTCAAATATAAACTACACAGAAGCATTCTGTGCAACTACTTTCTGTTCTGTGCATTCAACAAACAGGGTTGAACCTTACTTTTGATTGAGCCTTTCTGAAACACTCTTTCTGTAGAAACTGCAATTGGACATTCTGAGCGCTAAGAGGCCTATATTGGTAAAAAGAATATCTTCATATAAACATTACACCGCAGCATTCTGTGAAACTTCTTTCTGTTCTGTGCATTCAGCTAACAGAGTTAAACCATTCTTTTGACTGAGCAGTTCTGAAACACTCTTTCTGTAGAAAATGCAACTGGAGATTCAGAGCGCTAAGTGGGTAATAGTGGAAAATGGAATATCTTCAAATATAAACTACACTGAAGAATTCTGTGAAACTTCTTTCTGATCTGTGCATTCACCTAACAGGGTTAAACCACACTTATGATTGAGCAGTTCTGAACACTCCTTCTGTAGAAAATGCAACTGGACTTTTGGAGCGCTAAGAGGTTACTGGTGGAAAAAGGAATACCTTCAAATAAATACTACACAGAAGCATTCTGTGAAACTTCTTTCCGTTCTGTGAATTCAACTAAAAGAGTTGAACCCTACTTTTCATTGAGGCATTCTGAAACACTTTTTCTGTAGAAAATAAATTGGATATTCGGAGCGCTAAGAGGCCTATATTTGGGAAAGGACTATCTTCAAATAAAAACTACACAGAAACATTCTGTGAAACTTCGTACTGATCTGTGCATTCAGCTAACAGAGTTAAACCATACTTTTGATTGAGCAGTTCGGAAACACTCTTTCTGTAGAAAATGCAAGTGGACATTCGGAGAGCTTAGAAGGTAATAGTGGAAAAAGGAATATCTTCAAATATAAACTACACAGAATCATTCTCTGAAACTTCTTTCTGTTCTGTTCATTCAACTAAAAGAGTTGAACCTTACTTTTGATTGAGCCTTTCTGAAACACTCTCTCTGTAGAAACTGCAATTGGACATTCTGTGCGCTAAGAGGCCTATATTGCTAAAAAGAATAACTTCATATAAACACTACACAGCAGCATTCTGTGAAACGTCTTTCTGATCTATGCATTCAGCTAACAGAGTTAAACCATACTTTTGATTGAGCAGTTCTGAAACACTCTTTCTGTAGAAAATGCAACTGGACATTCAGAGCGCTAAGTGGGTAATAGTGGAAAATGGAATATCTTCAAATATAAACTACACAGAAAAACTCTGTGAAACTTATTTCTGATCTGTGCATTCACCTAAAGAGTTAAAACATACTTTTGATAGAGCAGTTCTGAACACACTTTCTGTAGAAAATGCAAGTGGACATTCTGAGCTCTAAGAGGGTAACAGTGGAAAAAGGAATATCTTCAAATACAAACTACACAGAAGCAATCTGTGAAACTAAATTCTGTTCTGTGCATTCAACTAAGAGATTTTTACCTTAGTTTTGATTGAGACGTTCTGAAACACTCTTTCTGTAGAAAATGCAAGTGGAGATTTGGAGCGCTAAGAGGGTAATAGTGGAAAAAGGAATGTCTTCAAATATAAACTACACTGAATCATTCTGTGAAACTTCTTTCTGATCTGTGCATTCAGCTAACAGAGTTAAACCATACTTTTGATTGAGCAGATCTGAACACTCTTTCTGTAGAAAATGCAACTGGACATTTGGAGCGCTAAGAGTGTAGTAGTGGAAAAAGGAATATATTCAAACATAAACTACACAGAAGCATTCTGTGAAACTTTTTCTGATCTGAGCATTCAGCTAACAGAGTTAAACCATACTTTTGATTGAGCAGTTTTGAAACACTCTGTCTGTAGAAAATGCAACTGGACATTCGTAGCGCTAAGTGGGTAATAGTGGAAAAAAGAATATGTTCAAATATAAACTACACAGAAGCATTGTATGAAACTCCTTTCTGTTCTGTGCATTCAAATAACAGAGTTGAACCTTACTTTTGATTGAGCCGTTCTGAAACACTTTTTCTGTAGAAACTGCAATTGGACATTCTGAGTGCTAAGAGGCCTATATTGGGAAAAATAATATCTTCAAATAAAAACTACACAGAAGCACTGTGTGAAACTTATTTCTGATATGTGCATTCAGCTAACAGATTTAAACCATACTTTTGATTGCGCAGTTCCGAACACTCTTTCTGTAGAAAATGCAAGTGGACATTCGGAGCGCTAAGAGGGTAATATTGGAAAAAGGAATATATTCACATATAAACTACACAGTAGCATTCTGTGAAACTTCTTTCTGTTCTGTGCATTCAACTAAAAGATTTGAACCTTACTTTTGATTGAGCCGTTCTGAAACACTCTTTCTGTAGAAACTGCAATTGGACATTCTAAGCGCTAAGAGGCCTACATTGGGAAAAAGAATATCTTCAAATAAAAACTACACAGATGCATTCTGTGAAACTTATTTCCGATCTGTAAATTCAGTTAACAGAGCTAAACCATATTTTTGATTGAGCAGTTATGAAACACTCTTTTTGTAGAAAATGCAAGTGGACATTCGGAGCGCTAAGATTGTAATAGAGGAAAAAGGAATATCTCCAATTAAAAACTACACAGAAGCATTCTCTGAAACCACTTTCTGTTCTCCGCATTCAACTAACAGAGCTGAGCCCTACATTTGAAGGAGCAGTTCTGAAACACTCTTTGTGTAGAAACTGCCAGTGGATATTTGGAGCGCGAAGTGGGTAATAGTCCAAAAAGGAGTATCTTCAACTAAATACTACACAGAAGCATTCTGTGAAACTTCTTTCTGTTCTGTGCATTCAACTAAGAGAGTTGAACCTTACATTTGATTGAGCCTTTCTGAAACACTCTTTCTGTAGAAACTGCAATTGGACATTCTGAGTGCTAAGAGGCTTATATTGGGAAAAATAATATCTTCAAATAAAAACTACACAGAAACATTGTTTGAAACTTATTTCTGATATGTGCATTCAGCTAACGGAGTTAAACCATACTTTTGATTGCGCAGTTCAGAACACTCTTTCTGTAGAAAATGCAAGTGGACATTCAGAGCGCTAAGAGGGTAATAGTGGAAAAAGGAATATATTCAAATATAAACTACACAGAAGCATTGTGTGAAACTTCTTTCTGTTCTGTGCATTCAACTACCAGGGTTGAACCTTACTTTTGATTGAGCCGTTCTGAAACAGTCTTTCTGTAGAAACTGCAATTGGACATTCTGAGCGCTAAGAGACCTATATTGGAAAAAGGAATATCTTCAAATAAAAACTACACAGAAGAATTCTGTGAAACTTCTTTCTGATCTGTGCATTCAACTAACAGAGTTAAACCATACTTTTGATGGAGCAGTTCTGAACACACTTTCTGTAGGAAATGCAAGTGGACATTCCGAGCTCTAAGAGGGTAATAGTGGAAAAAGTAATACCGTCAAATATGAACTACAGAGAAGCATTCTGTGAAACTAATTTCTGTTCTGTACATTGAAATAGCAGAGTTGAACCTTACTTTTGAAAGAGCCATTCTGAAACACTCTTTCTGTAGAAACTGCAATTGGACAATCTGAGCACTAAGAGGCCTATATTGGGAAAAATATATCTTCAAATAAAAACTACACAGAAGCATTCTGGGCAACTTCTTTCTAATCTGTGCATTCAGCTAAGAGAGTTAAATCGTATATTTGATTGAGCAGTTCTGAACACTCTTTCTGTAGAAAATGCAACTGGACATTTGGAGCGCTAAGAGGGTAGTAGTGGAAAAAGTAATATATTCAAATATAAACTACACAGAAGCATTCTGTGAAACTACTTTCTGTTCTGTGCATTCAACTAACAGAGTTGAACCTTACTTTTGATTGAGCCTTTCTGAAACACTCTTTCTGTAGAAACTGCAATTGGACGTTCTGAGCGCTAAGACTCCTATATTGGAGAAAGGAATATCTTCAAATAAAAAGTACACAGAAGCATTCTGTGAAAATTCTTTCTGATCTGTGCATTCAGCTAACAGAGTTAAACCATACTTTGGATTGAGCAGTTCTGAACACTCTTTCTGTAGAAAATGCAAGTGGACATTCGGAGCGCTAAGAGGGTAATACTGAAAAAGGGAATATATTCAAATATAAACTACACAGAGGCATTCTGTGAAACTCCTTTCTGTTCTCTGCATTCAACTAACAGAGTTGAGCCCTACTTTTGAAGGAGCAGTTCTGAAACACTCTTTGTTTAGAAACTGAAATTGGACATTCGGAGAGCTAAGAGGATAATAGTCGAAAAAGGAATATCTTCAACAATATACTACACGGAAGGATTCTGTGAAACTTATTTCTGATATGTGCATTCAAATAACAGAGTAAAACCATACTTTTGATTGTGCCATTCAGAACACTCTTTCTGTAGAAAATGCAACTGGACATTCAGAGCGCTAAGTGGGTAATAGTGGAAAATGGAATATCTTCAAATATAAACTACGCAGAAAAATTCTGTGAAACTTATTTCTGATCTGTGCATTGACCTAAAGAGTTAAAACATACTTTTGATAGAGCAGTTCTGAACACACTTTCTGTAGAAAATGCAAGTGGACATTCTGAGCTCTAAAAAGGGTAACAGTGGAAAAAGGAATATCTTCAAATACAAACTACACAGAAGCAATCTGTGAAACTACATTCTGTTCTGTGCATTCAACTAACAGAGTTGAACCTTACTTTTGATTGAGCCGTTCTGAAACACTCTTTCTGTAGAAACTGCAATTGGACATTCTGAGTGCTAAGAGGCCTATATTGGGAAAAATAATATCTTCAAATAAAAACTACACAGAAGCATTGTGTGAAACTTATTTCTGATATGTGCATTCAGCTAACAGAGTTAAACCATACTTTTGATTGCGCAGTTCTGAACACTCTTTCTGTAGAAAATGCAAGTGGACATTCGGAGCGCTAAGAGGGTAATAGTGGAAAAAGGAATATATTCAAATATAAACTACACAGTAGCATTCTGTGAAACTTCTCTCTGTTCTGTGCATTCAGCTAACAGAGTTGAACCTTACTTTTGATTGAGCCGTTCTGAAACACTCTTTCTGTAGAAACTGCAATTGGACATTCTAAGCGCTAAGAGGCCTACATTGGGAAAAAGAATATCTTCAAATAAAAACTACACAGATGCATTCTGTGAAACTTATTTCTGATCTGTAAATTCAGTTAACAGAGCTAAACCATATTTTTGATTGAGCAGTTATGAAACACTCTTTTTGTAGAAAATGCAAGTGGACATTCGGAGCGCTAAGATTGTAATAGAGGAAAAAGGAATATCTCCAATTAAAAACTACACAGAAGCATTCTCTGAAACCCATTTCTGTTCTGCGCATTCAACTAACAGATTTGAGCCTTACTTTTGAAGGAGCAGTTCTGAAACACTCTTTGTGTAGAAACTGCCAGTGGATATTCGGAGCGCTAAGTGGGTAATAGTCCAAAAAGGAGTATCTTCAACTAAATACTACACAGAAGCATTCTGTGAAACTTCTGTCTGTTCTGTGCATTCAACTAACAGAGTTGAACCTTACATTTGATTGAGCCGTTCTGAAACACTCTTTCTGTAGAAACTGCAATTGGACATTCTGAGCCCTAAGAGGCCTATATTGGGAAAAATAATATCTTCAAATAAAAACTACACAGAAGCATTGTTTGAAACTTATTTCTGATATGTGCATTCAGCTAACAGAGTTAAACCATACTTTTGATTGAGCACTTCAGAACACTCTTTCTGTAGAAAATGCAAGTGGACATTCGGAGCGCTAAGAGGGTAATAGTGGAAAAAGGAGTATATTCAAATATAAACTACACAGAAGCATTTAGTGAAAATTCTTTCTGTTTTGTGCATTCAACTACCAGGGTTGAACCTTACTTTTGATTGAGCCGTTCTGAAACACTCTTTCTGTAGAAACTGCAATTGGACATTCTGAGCGATAAGAGGCCTATATTGGGAAAAGAATATATACAAATAAAAACTACACAGAAGCATTCTGTGAAACTTCTTTCTGTTCTGTTCATTCAACTAATAGAGTTGAACCTTAGTTTTGATTAAGCCGTTCTGAAACACTCTTTCTGTAGAAAATGCAAGTGGGATTCAGAGCGCTAAGAGGATAATAGTGGAAAAAGGAATGTCTTCAAATATAAACTACACAGAATCATTCTGTGAAACTTCTTTCTGATCTGTGCATTCAGCTAACAGAGTTAAACCATACTTTTGATTGAGCAGATCTGAACACTCTTTCTGTAGAAAATGCAACTGGACATTTGGAGTGGTAAGAGGGTAGTCGTGGAAAAAGGAATATATTCAAATATAAACTACACAGAAGCATTCTGTGAAACTTCTTTCTGATCTGAGCATTCAGCTAACAGAGTTAAACCATACTTTTGATTGAGCAGTTTTGAAACACTCTGTCTGTAGAAAATGCAACTGGACATTCGCAGCGCTAAGTGGGTAATAGTGGAAAAAAGAATATGTTCAAATATAAACTACACAGAAGCATTGTATGAAACTTCTTTCTGTTCTGTGCATTCAACTAACAGAGTTGAACCTTACTTTTGATTGAGCCGTTCTGAAACACTCTTTCTGTAGAAACTGCAATTGGACATTCTGAGCGCTAAGAGGCCTATATTGGGAAAAATAATATCTTCAAATAAAAACTAAACAGAAGCATTGTGTGAAACTTATTTCTGATATGTGCATTCAGCTAACAGAGTTAATCCATACTTTTGATTGCGCAGTTCCGAACACTCTTTCTGTAGAAAATGCAAGTGGACATTCGGAGCGCTAAGAGGGTAATAGTGGAAAAAGTAATATATTGAAATATAAACTACACAGTAGCATTCTGTGAAACTTCTTTCTGTGCTGTGCATTCAAATAACAGAGTTGAACCTTACTTTTGATTGAGCCGTTCTGAAACACTCTTTCTGTAGAAACTGCAATTGGACATTCTAAGCACTAAGAGGCCTACATTGGGAAAAGGAATATCTTCAAATAAAAACTACACAGATTCATTCTGTGAAACTTATTTCTGATCTGTAAATTCAGTTAACAGAGCTAAATCATATTTTTGATTGAGCAGTTAAGAAACACACTTTTTGTAGAAAATGCAAGTGGACATTCATAGCGCTAAGATTGTAATATAGGAAAAAGTAATATCTCCAATTAAAAACTACACAGAAGCATTCTCTGAAACCACTTTCTGTTCTACGCATTCAACTAACAGAGTTCAGCCTTACTTTTGAAAGAGCAGTTCTGAAACACTCTTTGTGTAGAAACTGCCAGTGGATATTCGGAGCGCTAAGTGGGTAATAGTCCAAAAAGTAGTATCTTCAACTAAATACTACACAGAAGCATTCTGTGAAACTTCTGTCTGTTCTGTGCATTCAGCTAAGAGAGCTGAAACTTACATTTGATTGAGCCATTCTGAAACACTCTTTCTGTAGAAACTGCAATAGGACATTCTGAGCGCTAAGGGGCCTATATTGGGAAAAATAATATCTTCAAATAAAAACTACACAGAAGCATTGTTTGAAACTTATTTCTGATATGTGCATTCAGCTAACAGAGTTAAACCATACTTTTGATTGCGCAGTTCAGAACACTCTTTCTGTAGAAAATGCAAGTGGACTTTCGGAGCGCTAAGAGGGTAATAGTGGAAAAAGGAATATATTCAAATATAAACTACACAGAAGCATTCTGTGAAACTTCTTTCTGTTCTGGGCATTCAACTACCAGTGTTGAACCTTAGTTTTGATTGAGCCGTTCTGAAACACTCTTTCTGTAGAAAATGCAAGTGGGATTCTGAGGGCTAAGAGGGTAATAGTGGAAAAAGGAATGTCTTCAAATATAAACTACACAGAATCATTCTGTGAAACTTCTTTCTGATCTGTGCATTCAGCTAACAGAGTTAAACCATACGTTTGATTGAGCAGATCTGAACAGTCTTTCTGTAGAAAATGCAACTGGACATTTGGAGCCCTAAGAGTGTAGTCGTGGAAAAAGTAATATATTCAAATATAAACTACACAAAAGCATTCTGTGAAAGTTCTTTCTGATCTGAGCATTCAGCTAACAGAGTTAAACCATACTTTTGATTAAGCAGTTTTGAAACACTCTGTCTGTAGGAAATGCAACTGGACATTCGTAGCGCTAAGTGGGTAATAGTGGAAAAAAGAATATGTTCAAATATAAACTACACAGAAGCATTGTATGAAACTTCTTTCTGTTCTGTGCATTCAACTAACAGAGTTGAAACTTACTTTTGATTGAGCCGTTCTGAAACACTCTTTCTGTAGAAACTGCAATTGGACATTCTGACCGCTAAGAGGCCTACATGGAGAAAAATAATATCTTCAAATAAAAACTACACAGAAGCATTGTGTGAAACTTATTTCTGATATGTGCATTCAGCTAACAGAGTTAAACCATACTTTTGATTGCGCAGTTCCGAACACTCTTTCTGTAGAAAATGCAAGGGGACATTCGGAGCGCTAAGAGGGTAATAGTGGAAAAAGGAATATATTCAAATATAAACTACACAGTAGCATTCGGTGAAAATTCTTTCTGTTCTGTGCATTCAACTAACAGAGTTGAACCTTATTTTTGATTGAGCCGTTCTGAAACACTCTTTCTGTAGAAACTGCAATTGGACATTCTAAGCGCTAAGAGGCCTACATTGGGAAAAAGAATATCTTCAAATAAAAACTACACAGATTCATTCTGTGAAACTTATTTCTGATCTGTAAATTCAGTTAACAGAGATAAACCATATTTTTGATTGAGCAGTTATGAAACACTCTTTTTGTAGAAAATGCAAGTGGACATTCGTAGCGCTAAGATTGTAATAGAGGAAAAAGGAATATCTCCAATTAAAAACTACACAGAAGCATTCTCTGAAACCCCTTTCTGTTCTCCGCATTCAACTAACAGAGTTGAGCCTTACTTTTGAAGGAGCAGTTCTGAAACACTCTTTGTGTAGAAACTGCCAGTGGATATTCGGAGCGCGAAGTGGGAAATAGTCCAAAAAGGAGTATCTTCAACTAAATACTACACAGAAGCATTCTGTGAAACTTCTTTCTGTTCTGTGCATTCAACTAAGAGAGTTGAAACTTACCTTTGATTGAGCCTTTCTGAAACACTCTTTCTGTAGAAACTGCAATTGGACATTCTGAGCACTAAGAGGCCTATATTGGGAAAAATAATATCTTCAAATAAAAACTACACCGAAGCATTGTTTGAAACTTATTTCTGATATGTGCATTCAGCTAACAGAGATAAACCATACTTTTGATTGCGCAGTTCAGAACACTATTTCTGTAGAAAATGCAAGTGGACATTCGGAGCGCTAAGAGGGTAATAGTGGAAAAAGGAATATATTCAAATATAAACTACACAGAAGCATTCTGTGAAACCTCTTTCTGTTCTGTTCATTCAACTAAAAGTGTTCAACATTAGTTTTGATTGAGCCGCTCTGAAACACTCTTTCTGTAGAAAATGCAAGTGGAGATTCGGAGCGCTAAGAGGGTAATAGTGGAAAAAGGAATGTCTTCAAATATAAACTACACAGAATCATACTGTGAAACATATTTCTGATCTGTGCATTCAGCTAACAGAGTTAAACCATACTTTTGATTGAGCAGATCTGAACACTCTTTCTGTAGAAAATGCAACTGGACATTTGGAGCGCTAAGAGGGTAATAGTGGAAACAAGAATATGTTCAAATATAAACTACACAGAAGCATTGTATGAAACTACTTTCTGTTCTGTGCATTCAAATAACAGAGTTGAACCTTACTTTTGATTGAGCCGTTCTGAAACACTCTTTCTGTAGAAACTGCAATTGGACATTCTGAGCGCTAAGAGGCCTATATTGGGAAAAATAATATCTTCAAATAAAAACTACACAGAAGCATTGTGTGAAACATATTTCTGATATGTGCATTCAGCTAACAGAGTTAAACCATACTTTTGATTGCGCAGTTCCGAACACTCTTTCTGTAGAAAATGCAAGTGGACATTCGGAGCGCTAAGAGGGTAATATTGGAAAAAGGAATATATTCAAATATACACTACACAGTAGCATTCTGTGAAACTTCTTTCTGTTCTGTGCATTCAACTAACAGAGTTGAACCTTACTTTTAATTGAGCCGTTCTGAAACACTCTTTCTGTAGAAACTGCAATTGGACATTCTAAGCGCTAAGAGGCCTACATTGGGAAAAAGAATATCTTCAAATAAAAACTAAACAGATGCATTATGTGAAACTTACTTCGGATCTGTAAATTCAGTTAACAGAGCTAAACCATATTTTTGATTGTGCAGTTATGAAACACTCTTATTGTAGAAAATGCAAGTGGACATTCGGAGCGCTAAGATTGTAATAGAGGAAAAAGGAATATCTCCAATTAAAAACTACACAGAAGCATTCTCTGAAACCCCTTTCTGTTCTCCGCATTCAACTAACAGAGTTGAGCCTTACTTTTGAAGGAGCAGTTCTGAAACACTCTTTGTGTAGAAACTGACAGTGGATATTCGGAGCGCTAAGTGGGTAATAGTCCAAAAAGGAGTATCTTCAACTAAATACTACACAGAAGCATTCTGTGAAACTTCTGTCTGTTCTGTGCATTCAACTAACAGAGTTGAACCTTACATTTGATTGAGCCGTTCTGAAACACTCTTTCTGTAGAAACTGCAATTGGACATTCTGAGCGCTAAGAGGCCTAAATTGGGAAAAATAATATCTTCAAATAAAAACTACACAGAAGCATTGTTTGAAATTTATTTCTGATATGTGCATTCAGCTAACAGAGTTAAACCATACTTTTGATTGCGCAGTTCAGAACACACTTTCTGTAGAAAATGCAAGTGGACATTCGGAGCGCTAAGAGGGTAATAGTGGAAAAAGAAATACATTCAAATATAAACTACACAGAAGCATTTTGTGAAAATTTTTTCTGTTCTGTGCATTCAACTACCAGGGTTGAACCTTACTTTTGATTGAGCCGTTCTGAAACACTCTTTCTGTATAAACTGCAACTGGACATTCTGAGCGCTAAGAGGCCTATATTGGGAAAAGAATATCTACAAATAAAAACTACACAGAAGCATTCTGTGAAACTTCTTTCTGTTCTGTTCATTCAACTAATAGAGTTGAACCTTAGTTTTGATTGAGCCGTTCTGAAACACTCTTTCTGTAGAAAATGCAAGTTGGATTCAGAGCGCTAAGAGGATAATAGTGGAAAAAGGAATGTCTTCAAATATAAACTACACAGAATCATTCTGTGAAACTTCTTTCTGATCTGTGCATTCAGCTAACAGAGTTAAACCATACTTTTGATTGAGCAGATCTTAACACTCTTTCTGTAGAAAATGCAACTGGACATTTGGAGCGCTAAGAGGGTAGTCGTGGAAAAAGGAATATATTCAAATATAAACTACACAGAAGCATTCTGTGAAACTTCTTTCTGATCTGAGCATTCAGCTAACAGAGTTAAACCATACATTTGATTGAGCAGTTTTGAAACACTCTGTCTGTAGAAAATGCAACTGGACATTCGTAGCGCTAAGTGGGTAATAGTGGAAAAAAGAATATGTTCAAATATAAACTACACAGAAGCATTGTATGAAACTTCTTTCTGTTCTGTGCATTCAACTAACAGAGTTGAACCTTACTTTTGATTGAGCCGTTCTGAAACACTCTTTCTGTAGAAACTGCAATTGGACATTCTAAGCGCTAAGAGGCCTACATGGGGAAAAGAATATCTTCAAATAAAAACTACACAGATGCATTCTGTGAAACTTATTTCTGATCTATAAATTCAGTTAACAGAGCTAAATCATATTTTTGATTGAGCAGTTAAGAAACACACTTTTTGTAGAAAATGCAAGTGGACATTCGTAGCGCTAAGATTGTAATAGAGGAAAAAGGAATATCTCCAATTAAAAACTACACAGAAGCATTCTCTGAAACCACTTTCTGTTCTCCGCATTCAACTAACAGGGTTGAGCCTTACTTTTGAAAGAGCAGTTCTGAAACACTCTTTGTGTAGAAACTGCCAGTGGATATTCGGAGCGCTAAGTGGGTAATAGTCCAAAAAGGAGTATCTTCAACTAAATACTACACAGAAGCGTTCTGTGAAACTTCTGTCTGTTCTGTGCATTCAGCTAAGAGAGTTGAACCTTACATTTGATTGAGCCGTTCTGAAACACTCTTTCTGTAGAAACTGCAATTGGACATTCTGAGCGCTAAGAGGCCTATATTGGGAAAAATAATATCTTCAAATAAAAACTACACAGAAGCATTGTTTGAAACTTATTTCTGATATGTGCATTCAGCTAACAGAGTTAAACCATACTTTTGATTGCGCAGTTCAGAACACTCTTTCTGTAGAAAATGCAAGTGGACTTTCGGAGCGCTAAGAGGGTAATAGTGGAAAAAGGAATATATTCAAATATAAACTACACAGAAGCATTCTGTGAAACTTCTTTCTGTTCTGGGCATTCAAATACCAGGGTTGAACCTTACTTTTGATTGAGCCGTTCTGAAACACTCTTTCTGTAGAAACTGCAATTGGACATTCTGAGCGCTAAGAGGGTAATAGTGGAAAAAGTAATGTCTTCAAATATAAACTACACAGAATCATACTGTGAAACATCTTTCTGATCTGTGCATTCAGCTAACAGAGTTAAACCATACTTTTGATTGAGCAGATCTGAACATTCTTTCTGTAGAAAATGCAACTGGACATTTGGAGCGCTAAGAGAGTAGTAGTGGAAAAAGGAATATATTCAAATATAAACTACACAGAAGCATTCTTTGAAACTTGTTTCCGTTCTGTGCATTCAATTACCAGGGTTGAACCTTACTTTTGATTGAGCCGTTCTGAAACACTCTTTCTGTAGAAACTGCAATTGGACATTCTGAGCGCTAAGAGGCCTATATTGGGAAAAGAATATCTACAAATAAAAACTACACAGAAGCATTCTGTGAAACTTCTTTCTGTTCTGTTCGTTCAACTAATAGAGTTGAACATTAGTTTTGATTGAGCCGTTCTGAAACACTCTTTCTGTAGAAAATGCAAGTGGGATTCAGAGCGTTAAGAGGGTAATAGTGGAAAAAGGAATGTCTTCAAATATAAACTACACAGAATCATGCTGTGAAACTTCTTTCTCTTCTGTGCATTCAACTACCAGGGTTGAACCTTACTTTTGATTGAGCCGTTCTGAAACACTCTTTCTGTAGAACATTCCATTGGACATTCTGAGCGCTAAGAGGCCTATATTGGGAAAAAGAATATCTACAATAAAAACTACACAGAAGCATTCTGTGAAACTTCTTTCTTTTCTGTTCATTCAACTAAAAGATTTGAACCTTAGTTTTGATTGAGCAGTTCTGAAACACTATTTCTGTAGAAAATGCAATTGGAGATTCGGAGCGCTAAGAGGATTATAGTGGAAAATCAAATGTCTTCAAATATAAACTACACAGAATCATTCTCTGAAACTTCTTCCTGTTCTGTGCATTCAGCTAACAGAGTTAAACCATACTTTTGATTGAGCAGATCTGAACACTCTTTCTGAAGAAAATGCAACTGGACATTTGGAGCGCTAAGAGAGTAGTAGTGGAAAAAGGAATATATTCAAATATAAACTACACAGAAGCATTATGTGAAACTTCTTTCTGATCTGAGCATTCAGCTAACAGAGTTAAACCATACTTTTGATTGAGCAGTTTTGAAACACTCTGTCTGTAGAAAATGCAACTGGACATTCGTAGCGCTAAGTGGGTAATAGTGGAAAAAAGAATATGTTCAAATATAAACTACACAGAAGCATTGTATGAAACTTCTTTCTGTTCTGTGCATTCAACTAACAGAGTTGAACCTTACTTTTGATTGAGCCGTTCTGAAACAGTCTTTCTGTAGAAACTGCAATTGGACGTTCTGAGCGCTAAGAGGCCTATATTGGGAAAAATAATATCTTCAAATAAAAACTACACTGAAGCATTGTGTGAAACTTATTTCTGATATGTGCATTCAGCTAACAGAGTTAAACCATACTTTTGATTGCGCAGTTCCGAACACTCTTTCCGTAGAAAATGCAAGTGGACATTCCGAGTGCTAAGAGGGTAATAGTGGAAAAAGGAATATATTCAAATATAAAATACACAGTAGCATTCTGTGAAACATCTTTCTGATATGTTCATTCAACTAACAGAGTTGAACCTTACTTTTGATTGAGCCGTTCTGAAACACTCTTTCTGTGGAAACTGCAATTGGATATTCTAAGTGCTAAGAGGCCCACATTGGGAAAAAGAATATCTTCAAATAAAAGCTACACAGATGCATTCTCTGAAACTTATTTCTGATCTGTAAGTTCAGTTAACAGAGCTAAACCATATTTTTGATTGAGCAGTTATGAAACTCTCTTTTTGTAGAAAATGCAAGTGGACATTCGGAGCGCTAAGATTGTAATAGAGGAAAAAGGAATATCTCCAATTAAAAACTACAGAGAAGCATTCTCTGAAACAACTTTCTGTTCTCCGCATTCAACTAACAGAGTTGAGCCTTACTTTTGAAGGAGCAGTTCTGAAACACTCTTCGTGTAGAAACTGCCAGTGGATATTCAGAGCACTAAGTGGGCAATAGTCCAAAAAGGAGTATCTTCAACTAAACACTACACAGAAGCATTCTGTGAAACTTCTTTCTGTTCTGTGCATTCAACTACCAGGGTTGAACCTTACTTTTGATTGAGCCGTTCTGAAACACTCTTTCTGTAGAAACTGCAATTGGACATTCTGAGCGCTAAGAGGCCTATATTGGGAAAAAGAATATCTACAAATAAAAACTACACAGAAGCATTCTGTGAAACTTCTTTCTGATCTGAGCATTCAGCTAACAGAGTTAAACCATACTTTTGATTGAGCAGTTTTGAAACACTCTGTCTGTAGAAAATGCAACTGGACATTCGTAGCGCTAAGTGGGTAATGGTGGAAAAAAGAATATGTTCAAATATAAACTACACAGAAGCATTGTATGAAACTTCTTTCTGTTCTGTGCATTCAACTAACAGAGTTGAACCTTACTTTTGATTGAGCCTTTCTGAAACACTCTTTCTGTAGAAACTGCAATTGGACATTCTGAGCGCTAAGAGGCCTATATTGGGAAAAATAATATCTTCAAATAAAAACTACACTGAAGCATTGTGTGAAACTTATTTCTGATATGTGCATTCAGCTAACAGAGTTAAACCATACTTTTGATTGCGCAGTTCCGAACACTCTCTCCGTAGAAAATGCAAGTGGACATTCGGAGCGCTAAGAGGGTAATAGTGGAAAAAGGAATATATTCAAATATAAAATACACAGTAGCATTCTGTGAAACATCTTTCTGATATGTTCATTCAACTAACAGAGTTGAACCTTACTTTTGATTGAGCCGTTCTGAAACACTCTTTCTGTGGAAACTGCAATTGGATATTCTAAGCGCTAAGAGGCCCACATTGGGAAAAAGAATATCTTCAAATAAAAGCTACACAGATGCATTCTGTGAAACTTATTTCTGATCTGTAAGTTCAGTTAACAGAGCTAAACCATATTTTTGATTGAGCAGTTATGAAACTCTCTTTTTGTAGAAAATGCAAGTGGACATTCGGAGCGCTAAGATTGTAATAGAGGAAAAAGGAATATCTCCAATTAAAAACTACAGAGAAGCATTCTCTAAAACACCTTTCTGTTCTCCGCATTCAACTAACAGAGTTGAGCCTTACTTTTGAAGGAGCAGTTCTGAAACACTCTTCGTGTAGAGACTGCCAGTGGATATTCAGAGCACTAAGTGGGCAATAGTCCAAAAAGGAGTATCTTCAACTAAATACTACACAGAAGCATTCTGTGAAACTTCTTTCTGTTCTGTGCATTCAACTACCAGGGTTGAACCTTACTTTTGATTGAGCCGTTCTGTAACACTCTTTCTGTAGAAACTGCAATTGGACATTCTGAGCGCTAAGACGCCTATATTGGGAAAAAGAATATCTACAAATAAAAACTACACAGAAGCATTCTGTGAAACTTGTTTGTGTTCTGTTCATTCAACTAAAAGAGTTGAACCTTAGTTTTGATTGAGCCGTTCTGAAACACTCTTTCTGTAGAAAATGCAAGTGGAGATTCGGAGCGCTAAGAGGGTAATAGTGGAAAAAGGAATGTCTCCAAATATAAACTACACAGAATCATTCTGTGAAACTTCTTTCTGATCTGTGCATTCAGCTAACAGAGTTAAACCATACTTTTGATTGAGCAGATCAGAACACTCTTTCTGTAGAAAATGCAACTGGACATTTGGAGCGCTACGAGGGTAGTTGTGGAAAAAGGAATATATTCAAATACAAACTACACAGAAGCACTCTGTGAAACTTCTTTCTGATCTGAGCATTCAGCTAACAGAGTTAAACCATACATTTCATTGAGCAGTTTTGAAACACTCTGTCTGTAGAAAATGCAACTGGACATTCGTAGCGCTAAGTGGGTAAAAGTGGAAAAAAGAATATGTTCAAATATAAACTACACAGAAGCATTGTATGAAACATCTTTCTGTTCTGTGCATTCAACTAACAGAGTTGAACCTTACTTTTGATTGAGCCGTTCTGAAACGCTCTTTCTGTAGAAACTGCAATTGGACATTCTGAGCGCTAAGAGGCCTACATTGGGAAAAATAATATCTTCAAATAAAAACTACACAGAAGCATTGTGTGAAACTTATTTCTGATATGTGCATTCAGCTAACAGAGTTAAACCATACTTTTGATTGCGCAGTTCCGAACACTCTTTCTGTAGAAAATGCAAGTGGACATTCGGAGCGCTAAGAAGGTAATAGTGGAAAAAGGAATATATTCAAAAATAAACTACACAGTAGCATTCTGTGAAAATACTTTCTGTTCTGTGCATTCAACTAACAGAGTTGAACCTTATTTTTGATTGAGCCGTTCTGAAACACTCTTTCTGTAGAAACTGCAATTGGACATTCTAAGCGCTAAGAGGCCTACATTGGGAAAAAGAATATCTTCAAATAAAAACTACACAGATGCATTCTGTGAAACTTATTTCTGATCTGTAAATTCAGTTAACAGAGCTAAACCATATTTTTGATTGAGCAGTTATGAAACACGCTTTTTGTAGAAAATGCAAGTGGACATTCGGAGCGCTAAGATTGTAACAGAGGAAAAAGGAATATCTCCAATTAAAAACTACACAGAAACATTCTCTGAAATCCCTTTCTGTTCTCCGCATTCAACTAACAGAGTTGAGCCTTACTTTTGAAGGTGCAGTTCTGAAACACTCTTTGTGTAGAAACTGCCAGTGGATATTCGGAGCGCTAAGTGGGAAATAGTCCAAAAAGGAGTATCTTCAACTAAATACTACACAGAAGCATTCTGTGAAACTTATTTCTGTTCTGTGCATTCAACTAAGAGAGTTGAAACTTACCTTTGATTGAGCCTTTCTGAAACACTCTTTCTGTAGAAACTGCAATTGGACATTCTGAGCGCTAAGAGGCCTATATTGGGAAAAATAATATCTTCAAATAAAAACTACACAGAAGCATTGTTTGAAACTTATTTCTGATATGTGCATTCAGCTAACAGAGATAAACCATACTTTTGATTGCGCAGTTCAGAACACTATTTCTGTAGAAAATGCAAGTGTACATTCGGAGCGCTAAGAGGGTAATAGTGGAAAAAGGAATATATTCAAATATAAACTACACAGAAGCATTCTGTGAAACCTCTTTCTGTTCTGTTCATTCAACTAAAAGAGTTGAACATTAGTTTTGATTGAGCCGCTCTGAAACACTCTTTCTGTAGAAAATGCAAGTGGAGATTCGGAGCGCTAAGAGGGTAATAGTGGAAAAAGGAATGTCTTCAAATATAAACTACACAGAATCATACTGTGAAACATATTTCTGATCTGTGCATTCAGCTAACAGAGTTAAACCATACTTTTGATTGAGCAGATCTGAACACTCTTTCTGTAGAAAATGCAACTGGACATTTGGAGCGCTAAGAGGGTAATAGTGGAAACAAGAATATGTTCAAATATAAACTACACAGAAGCATTGTATGAAACTACTTTCTGTTCTGTGCATTCAAATAACAGAGTTGAACCTTACTTTTGATTGAGCCGTTCTGAAACACTCTTTCTGTAGAAACTGCAATTGGACATTCTGAGCGCTAAGAGGCCTATATTGGGAAAAATAATATCTTCAAATAAAAACTACACAGAAGCATTGTGTGAAACATATTTCTGATATGTGCATTCAGCTAACAGAGTTAAACCATACTTTTGATTGCGCAGTTCCGAACACTCTTTCTGTAGAAAATGCAAGTGGACATTCGGAGCGCTAAGAGGGTAATATTGGAAAAAGGAATATATTCAAATATACACTACACAGTAGCATTCTGTGAAACTTCTTTCTGTTCTGTGCATTCAACTAACAGAGTTGAACCTTACTTTTAATTGAGCCGTTCTGAAACACTCTTTCTGTAGAAACTGCAATTGGACATTCTAAGCGCTAAGAGGCCTACATTGGGAAAAAGAATATCTTCAAATAAAAACTAAACAGATGCATTATGTGAAACTTACTTCAGATCTGTAAATTCAGTTAACAGAGCTAAACCATATTTTTGATTGTGCAGTTATGAAACACTCTTTTTGTAGAAAATGCAAGTGGACATTCGGAGCGCTAAGATTGTAATAGAGGAAAAAGGAATATCTCCAATTAAAAACTACACAGAAGCATTCTCTGAAACCCCTTTCTGTTCTCCGCATTCAACTAACAGAGTTGAGCCTTACTTTTGAAGGAGCAGTTCGGAAACACTCTTTGTGTAGAAACTGACAGTGGATATTCGGAGCGCTAAGTGGGTAATAGTCCAAAAAGGAGTATCTTCAACTAAATACTACACAGAAGCATTCTGTGAAACTTCTGTCTGTTCTGTGCATTCAACTAACAGAGTTGAACCTTACATTTGATTGAGCCGTTCTGAAACACTCTTTCTGTAGAAACTGCAATTGGACATTCTGAGCGCTAAGAGGCCTAAATTGGGAAAAATAATATCTTCAAATAAAAACTACACAGAAGCATTGTTTGAAATTTATTTCTGATATGTGCATTCAGCTAACAGAGTTAAACCATACTTTTGATTGCGCAGTTCAGAACACACTTTCTGTAGAAAATGCAAGTGGACATTCGGAGCGCTAAGAGGGTAATAGTGGAAAAAGAAATACATTCAAATATAAACTACACAGAAGCATTTTGTGAAAATTTTTTCTGTTCTGTGCATTCAACTACCAGGGTTGAACCTTACTTTTGATTGAGCCGTTCTGAAACACTCTTTCTGTATAAACTGCAACTGGATATTCTGAGCGCTAAGAGGCCTATATTGGGAAAAGAATATCTACAAATAAAAACTACACAGAAGCATTCTGTGAAACTTCTTTCTGTTCTGTTCATTCAACTAATAGAGTTGAACCTTAGTTTTGATTGAGCCGTTCTGAAACACTCTTTCTGTAGAAAATGCAAGTTGGATTCAGAGCGCTAAGAGGATAATAGTGGAAAAAGGAATGTCTTCAAATATAAACTACACAGAATCATTCTGTGAAACTTCTTTCTGATCTGTGCATTCAGCTAACAGAGTTAAACCATACTTTTTATTGAGCAGATCTGAACACTCTTTCTGTAGAAAATGCAACTGGACATTTGGAGCGCTAAGAGGGTAGTCGTGGAAAAAGGAATATATTCAAATATAAACTACACAGAAGCATTCTGTGAAACTTCTTTCTGATCTGAGCATTCAGCTAACAGAGTTAAACCATACTTTTGATTGAGCAGTTTTGAAACACTCTGTCTGTAGAAAATGCAACTGGACATTCGTAGCGCTAAGTGGGTAATAGTGGAAAAAAGAATATGTTCAAATATAAACTACACAGAAGCATTGTATGAAACTTCTTTCTGTTCTGTGCATTCAACTAACAGAGTTGAACCTTACTTTTGATTGAGCTCTTCTGAAACACTCTTTCTGTAGAAACTGAAATTGGACATTCTAAGCGCTAAGAGGCCTACATTAGGAAAAAGAATATCTTCAAATAAAAACTACACAGATGCATTCTGTGAAACTTATTTCTGATCTATAAATTCAGTTAACAGAGCTAAATCATATTTTTGATTGAGCAGTTAAGAAACACACTTTTTGTAGAAAATGCAAGTGGACATTCGTAGCGCTAAGATTGTAATAGAGGAAAAAGGAATATCTCCAATTAAAAACTACACAGAAGCATTCTCTGAAACCACTTTCTGTTCTCCGCATTCAACTAACAGGGTTGAGCCTTACTTTTGAAAGAGCAGTTCTGAAACACTCTTTGTGTAGAAACTGCCAGTGGATATTCGGAGCGCTAAGTGGGTAATAGTCCAAAAAGGAGTATCTTCAACTAAATACTACACAGAAGCGTTCTGTGAAACTTCTGTCTGTTCTGTGCATTCAGCTAAGAGAGTTGAACCTTACATTTGATTGAGCCGTTCTGAAACACTCTTTCTGTAGAAACTGCAATTGGACATTCTGAGCGCTAAGAGGCCTATATTGGGAAAAATAATATCTTCAAATAAAAACTACACAGAAGCATTGTTTGAAACTTATTTCTGATATGTGCATTCAGCTAACAGAGTTAAACCATACTTTTGATTGCGCAGTTCAGAACACTCTTTCTGTAGAAAATGCAAGTGGACTTTCGGAGCGCTAAGAGGGTAATAGTGGAAAAAGGAATATATTCAAATATAAACTACACAGAAGCATTCTGTGAAACTTCTTTCTGTTCTGGGCATTCAACTACCAGGGTTGAACCTTACTTTTGATTGAGCCGTTCTGAAACACTCTTTCTGTAGAAACTGCAATTGGACATTCTGAGCGCTAAGAGGGTAATAGTGGAAAAAGTAATGTCTTCAAATATAAACTACACAGAATCATACTGTGAAACATCTTTCTGATCTGTGCATTCAGCTAACAGAGTTAAACCATACTTTTGATTGAGCAGATCTGAACATTCTTTCTGTAGAAAATGCAACTGGACATTTGGAGCGCTAAGAGAGTAGTAGTGGAAAAAGGAATATATTCAAATATAAACTACACAGAAGCATTCTTTGAAACTTGTTTCCGTTCTGTGCATTCAATTACCAGGGTTGAACCTTACTTTTGATTGAGCCGTTCTGAAACACTCTTTCTGTAGAAACTGCAATTGGACATTCTGAGCGCTAAGAGGCCTCTATTGGGAAAAAAAATATCTTCAAATAAAAACTACACAGAAGCATTGTGTGAAACTTCTTTCTGTTCTGTTCGTTCAACTAATAGAGTTGAACATTAGTTTTGATTGAGCCGTTCTGAAACACTCTTTCTGTAGAAAATGCAAGTGGGATTCAGAGCGTTAAGAGGGTAATAGTGGAAAAAGGAATGTCTTCAAATATAAACTACACAGAATCATGCTGTGAAACTTCTTTCTCTTCTGTGCATTCAACTACCAGGGTTGAACCTTACTTTTGATTGAGCCTTTCTGAAACACTCTTTCTGTAGAACCTTCAATTGGACATTCTGAGCGCTAAGAGGCCTATATTGGGAAAAAAATATCTACAAATAAAAACTACACAGAAGCATTCTGTGAAACTTCTTTCTTTTCTGTTCATTCAACTAAAGGATTTGAACCTTAGTTTTGATTGAGCAGTTCTGAAACACTCTTTCTGTAGAA
Source organism: Symphalangus syndactylus (assembly GCF_028878055.3). Taxonomy (NCBI): domain Eukaryota; kingdom Metazoa; phylum Chordata; class Mammalia; order Primates; family Hylobatidae; genus Symphalangus; species Symphalangus syndactylus. The sequence goes on along the minus strand of NC_072445.2, from coordinate 2,107,379 downwards.
AATGCAATTGGAGATTCGGAGCGCTGAGAGGATTATAGTGGAAAAACGAATGTCTTCAAATATAAACTACACAGAATCATTCTCTGAAACTTCTTCCTGTTCTGTGCATTCAGCTAACAGAGTTAAACCATACTTTTGATTGAGCAGATCTGAACACTCTTTCTGAAGAAAATGCAACTGGACATTTGGAGCGCTAAGAGAGTAGTAGTGGAAAAAGGAATATATTCAAATATAAACTACACAGAAGCATTCTGTGAAACTTCTTTCTGATCTGAGCATTCAGCTAACAGAGTTAAACCATACTTTTGATTGAGTAGTTTTGAAACACTCTGTCTGTAGAAAATGCAACTGGACATTCGTAGCGCTAAGTGGGTAATAGTGGAAAAAAGAATATGTTCAAATATAAACTACACAGAAGCATTGTATGAAACTTCTTTCTGTTCTGTGCATTCAACTAACAGAGTTGAACCTTACTTTTGATTGAGCCGTTCTGAAACAGTCTTTCTGTAGAAACTGCAATTGGACGTTCTGAGCGCTAAGAGGCCTATAATGGGAAAAATAATATCTTCAAATAAAAACTACACTGAAGCATTGTGTGAAACTTATTTCTGATATGTGCATTCAGCTAACAGAGTTAAACCATACTTTTGATTGCGCAGTTCCGAACACTCTTTCCGTAGAAAATGCAAGTGGACATTCGGAGCGCTAAGAGGGTAATAGTGGAAAAAGGAATATATTCAAATATAAACTACACAGTAGCATTCTGTGAAACATCTTTCTGATATGTTCATTCAACTAACAGAGTTGAACCTTACTTTTGATTGAGCCGTTCTGAAACACTCTTTCTGTGGAAACTGCAATTGGATATTCTAAGTGCTAAGAAGCCCACATTGGGAAAAAGAATATCTTCAAATAAAAGCTACACAGATGCATTCTGTGAAACTTATTTCTGATCTGTAAGTTCAGTTAACAGAGCTAAACCATATTTTTGATTGAGCAGTTATGAAACTCTCTTTTTGTAGAAAATGCAAGTGGACATTCGGAGCGCTAAGATTGTAATAGAGGAAAAAGGAATATCTCCAATTAAAAACTACAGAGAAGCATTCTCTGAAACACCTTTCTGTTCTCCGCATTCAACTAACAGAGTTGAGCCTTACTTTTGAAGGAGCAGTTCTGAAACACTCTTCGTGTAGACACTGCCAGTGGATATTCAGAGCACTAAGTGGGCAATAGTCCAAAAAGGAGTATCTTCAACTAAATACTACACAGAAGCATTCTGTGAAACTTCTTTCTGTTCTGTGCATTCAACTACCAGGGTTGAACCTTACTTTTGATTGAGCCGTTCTGAAACACTCTTTCTGTAGAAACTGCAATTGGACATTCTGAGCGCTAAGAGGCCTATATTGGGAAAAAGAATATCTACAAATAAAAACTACACAGAAGCATTCTGTGAAACTTCTTTCTGATCTGAGCATTCAGCTAACAGAGTTAAACCATACTTTTGATTGAGCAGTTTTGAAACACTCTGTCTGTAGAAAATGCAACTGGACATTCGTAGCGCTAAGTGGGTAATAGTGGAAAAAAGAATATGTTCAAATATAAACTACACAGAAGCATTGTATGAAACTTCTTTCTGTTCTGTGCATTCAACTAACAGAGTTGAACCTTACTTTTGATTGAGCCGTTCTGAAACAGTCTTTCTGTAGAAACTGCAATTGGACATTCTGAGCGCTAAGAGGCCTATATTGGGAAAAATAATATCTTCAAATAAAAACTACACTGAATCATTGTGTGAAACTTATTTCTGATATGTGCATTCAGCTAACAGAGTTAAACCATACTTTTGATTGCGCAGTTCCGAACACTCTTTCCGTAGAAAATGCAAGTGGACATTCGGAGCGCTAAGAGGGTAATAGTGGAAAAAGGAATATATTCAAATATAAAATACACAGTAGCATTCTGTGAAACATCTTTCTGATATGTTCATTCAACTAACAGAGTTGAACCTTACTTTTGATTGAGCCGTTCTGAAACACTCTTTCTGTGGAAACTGCAATTGGATATTCTAAGCGCTAAGAGGCCCACATTGGGAAAAAGAATATCTTCAAATAAAAGCTACACAGATGCATTCTGTGAAACTTATTTCTGATCTGTAAGTGCAGTTAACAGAGCTAAACCATATTTTTGATTGAGCAGTTATGAAACTCTCTTTTTGTAGAAAATGCAAGTGGACATTCGGAGCGCTATGATTGTAATAGAGGAAAACGGAATATCTCCAATTAAAAACTACAGAGAAGCATTCTCTAAAACACCTTTCTGTTCTCCGCATTCAGCTAACAGATTTGAGCCTTACTTTTGAAGGAGCAGTTCTGAAACACTCTTCGTGTAGAGACTGCCAGTGGATATTCAGAGCACTAAGTGGGCAATAGTCCAAAAAGGAGTATCTTCAACTAAATACTACACAGAAGCATTCTGTGAAACTTCTTTCTGTTCTGTGCATTCAACTACCAGGGTTGAACCTTACTTTTGATTGAGCCGTTCTGTAACACTCTTTCTGTAGAAACTGCAAATGGACATTCTGAGCGCTAAGAGGCCTATATTGGGAAAGGAATATCTACAAATAAAACTACACAGAAGCATTCTGTGAAACTTGTTTGTGTTCTGTTCATTCAACTAAAAGAGTTGAACCTTAGTTTTGATTGAGCCGTTCTGAAACACTCTTTCTGTAGAAAATGCAAGTGGAGATTCGGAGCGCTAAGAGGGTAATAGTGGAAAAAGGATTGTCTCCAAATATAAACTACACAGAATCATTCTGTGAAACTTCTTTCTGATCTGTGCATTCAGCTAACAGAGTTAAACCATACTTTTGATTGAGCAGATCAGAACACTCTTTCTGTAGAAAATGCAACTGGACATTTGGAGCGCTCCGAGGGTAGTTGTGGAAAAAGGAATATATTCAAATACAAACTACACAGAAGCACTCTGTGAAACTTCTTTCTGATCTGAGCATTCAGCTAACAGAGTTAAACCATACATTTCATTGAGCAGTTTTGAAACACTCTGTATGTAGGAAATGCAACTGGACATTCGTAGCGCTAAGTGGGTAATAGTGGAAAAAAATATGTTCAAATATAAACTACACTGAAGCATTGTATGAAACTTCTTTCTGTTCTGTGCATTCAACTAACAGAGTTGAACCTTAATTTTGATTGAGCCATTCTGAAACACTCCTTCTGTAGAAACTGCAATTGGACATTCTGAGCGCTAAGAGGCCTATATTGGGAAAAATAATATCTTCAAATAAAAACTACACAGAAGCATTGTGTGAAATTTATTTCTGATATGTGCATTCAGCTAACAGAGTTAAACCATACTTTTGATTGCGCAGTTGCGAACACTCTTTCCGTAGAAAAGGCAAGTGGACATTCGGAGCGCTAAGAGGGTAATAGTGGAAAAAAGAATATATTCAAATATAAAATACACAGAAGCATTCTGTGAAACTTCTTTCTGTTCTGTGCATTCAACTACCAGTGTTGAACCCTACTTTTGATTGAGCCGTTCTGAAACACTCTTTCTGGAGAAACTGCAATTGGACATTCTGAGCACTAAGAGGCCTATATTGGAAAAATAATATCTACAAATAAAAACTACACAGAAGCATTCTGTGAAACAACTTTCTGTTCTGTGCATTCAACTAAGAGAGTTGAACCTTACATTTGATTGAGCCGTTCTGAAATACTCTTTCTGTAGAAACTGCAATTGGACATTCTGAGCGCTAAGAGGCCTATATTGGGAAAAATAATATCTTCAAATAAAAAGTACACAGAAGCATTGTGTGAAACTTATTTCTGATATGTGCATTCAGCTAACAGATTTAAAAAATACTTTTGATTGCGCAGTTCCGAACTCTCTTTCTGTAGAAAATGCAAGTGGACATTCGGAGCGCTAAGAGGGTAATAGTGGAAAAAGGAATATATTCAAATATAAACTACACAGTAGCATTCTGTGAAACTTCTTTCTGTTCTGTGCATTCAACTAACAGTGTTGAACCTTACTTTTGATTGAGCCGTTCTGAAACACTCTTTCTGTAGAAAATGCAATTGGACATTCTAAGCGCTAAGAGGCCTACATTGTGAAAAAGAATATCTCCAAATAAAAGCTACACAGATGCATTCTGTGAAACTTATTTCTGATCTGTAAATTCAGTAAACAGAGCTAAACCATATTTTTGATTGAGCAGTTATGAAACCCTTTTTGTAGAAAATGCAAGTGGACATTCGGAGCGCTAAGTTTGTAATAGAGGAAAAAGTAATATCTCCAATTAAAAACTACACAGAAGCATTCTCTGAAACACCTTTCTGTTCTCAGCATTCAACTAACAGTGTTGAGCCTTACTTTGAAGGAGCAGTTCTGAAACACTCTTTGTGTAGAAACTGCCAGTGGATATTCGGAGCGCTAAGTGGGTAATAGTCCAAAAAGTAGTATCTTCAACTAAATACTACACAGAAGCCTTCTGTGAAACTTCTTTCTGTTCTGTGCATTCAACTAAGAGAGTTGTACCTTACATTTGATTGAGCCGTTCTGAAACACTCTATCTCTAGGAACTGCAATTGGACATTCTGAGCGTTAAGAGGCATATATTGGGAAAAATAATATCTTCAAATAAAAACTACACAGAATCATTGTTTGAAATTTATTTCTGATATGTGCATTCAGCTAACAGAGTTAAACCATACTTTTGATTGCGCAGTTCAGAACACACTTTCTGTAGAAAATGCAAGTGGACATTCGGAGCGCTAGGAGGGTAATAGTGGAAAAAGGAATATATTCAAATATAAACTACACAGAAGCATTCTGTGAAACTTCTTTCTGTTCTGTGCATTCAACTACGAGGGTTGAACCTTACTTTTGATTGAGCCGTTCTGAAACACTCTTTCTGTAGAAACTGCAATTGGACATTCTGAGCACTAAGAGGCCTATATTGGGAAAAAGAATATCTACAAATAAAAACTACACAGAAGCATTCTGTGAAACTTCTTTCTGTTCTGTTCATTCAACTAAAGGAGTTGAACATTAGTTTTGATTGAGCCGTTCTGAAACACACTTTCTGTAGAAAATGCAAGTGGAGATTCGGAGCGCTAAGAGGTTAATAGTGGAAAAAGGAATGTCTTCAAATATAAACTACACAGAATCATTCTGTGAAACTTCTTTCTGATCTGTGCATTCAGCTAACAGAGTTAAACCATACTTTTGATTGAGCAGATCTGAACACTCTTTCTGTAGATAATGCAACTGGACATTTGGAGCGCTAAGAGGGTAGTAGTGGAAAAAGGAATATATTCAAATATAAACTACACAGAAGCATTCTGTGAAACTTCTTTCTGATCTGAGCATTCAGCTAACAGAGTTAAACCATACCTTTGATTGAGCAGTTTTGAAACACACTGTCTGTAGAAAATGCAACTGGACATTCGTAGCGCTAAGTTGGTAATAGTGGAAAAAAGAATATGTTCAAATATAAACTACACAGAAGCATTGTATGAAACTTCTTTCTGTTCTGTGCATTCAACTAACAGAGTTGAACCTTACTTTTGATTGAGCCGTTCTGAAACCGTCTTTCTGTAGAAACTGCAATTGGACATTCTGAGCGCTAAGAGGCCTATATTGGGAAAAATTATATCTTCAAATAAAAACTACACAGAAGAATTGTGTGAAACTTATTTCTGATATGTGCATTCAGCTTACAGAGTTAAACCATACTTTTGATTGCGCAGTTCCGAACACTCTTTCCGTAGAAAAGGCAAGTGGGCATTCGGAGCGCTAAGAGGTTAATAGTGGAAAAAGGAATATATACAAATATAAACTACACGGTAGCATTCTGTGAAACTTCTTTCTGTTCTGTGCATTCATCTAACAGATTTGAACCTTACTTTTGATTGAGCCGTTCTGAAACACTCTTTCTGTAGAAACTGCAATTGGACATGCTATGCGCTAAGAGGCCTACATTGGGAAAAAGAATATCTTCAAATAAAAACTACACAGATGCATTCTGTGAAACTTATTTCTGATCTGTAAATTCAGTTAACAGAGCTAAACCATGTTTTTGATTGAGAAGTTATGAAACTCTCTTTTTGTAGAAAATGCAAGTGGACATTCGGAGCGCTAAGATTGTAATAGAGGAAAAAGAATATCTCCAATTAAAAACTACAGAGAAGCATTCTCTGAAACACCTTTGTGTTCTCCGCATTCAACTAACAGAGTTGAGCCTTACTTTTGAAGGAGCAGTTCTGAAACACTCTTTGTGTAGAAACTGCCAGTGGATATTCGGAGCGCTAAGTGGGTAATAGTCCAAAAAGGAGTATCTTCAACTAAATGCTACACAGAATCATTCTGTGAAACTTCTTTATGTTCTGTGCATTCAACTAAGAGAGTTGAACCTTACATTTGATTGAGCCGTTCTGAAACACTCTTTCTGTAGAAACTGCAATTGGACATTCTGAGCGCTAAGAGGCCTATATTGGGAAAAATAATATCTTCAAAAAAAAACTACACAGAAGCATTTTTTGAAACATATTTCTGATATGTGCATTCACCTAACAGAGTTAAACCATACTTTTGATTGCGCAGTTCAGAACACTCTTTCTGTAGAAAATGCAAGTGGACATTCGGAGCGCTAAGAGGGTAATAGTGGAAAAAGGAATATATTCAAATATAAACTACACAGAAGCATTCTGTGAAACTTCTTTCTGTTCTGTGCATTCAACTACCAGGGTTGAACCTTACTTTTGATTGAGCCGTTCTGAAACACTCTTTCTGTAGAAACTGCAATTGGACATTCTGAGCGCTAAGAGGCCTATATTGGGAAAAAGAATATCTACAAATAAAAACTACACAGAAGCATTCCGTGAAACTCCTTTCTGTTCAGTTCATTCAACTAAAAGAGTTGAACCTTAGTTTTGATTGAGCAGTTCTGAAACACTCTTTCTGTAGAAAATGCAAGTGGATATTCGGAGCGCTAAGTGGGTAATAGTGGAAAAAGGAATGTCTTCAAATATAAACTACACAGAATCATTCTATGAAACTTCTTTCTGATCTGTGCATTCAGCTAAAAGAGTTAAACCATACTTTTGATTGATCAGATCTGAACACACTTTCTGTAGAAAATGCAACTGGACAATTTGAGCGCTAAGAGCGTAGTAGAGGAAAAAGGAATATATTCAAATATAAACTACACAGAAGCATTCTGTGAAACTTCTTTCTGATCTTAGCATTCAGCTAACAGAGTTAAACCATACTTTTGATTGAGCAGTTTTGAAATACTCTGTCTGTAGAAAATGCAACTGGACATTCGTAGCGCTAAGTGGGTAATAGTGGAAAAAAGAATATGTTCAAATATAAACTACACAGAAGCATTGTATGAAACTTCTTTCTGTTCTCTGCATTCAACAAAGAGAGTTGAACCTTACTTTTGATTGAGCCGTTCTGAAACACTCTTTGTGTAGAAAATGCAATTGGACATTCTGAGCGCTAAGAGGCCTATATTGGGAAAAAGAATGTCTACAAATAAAAACTACACAGAACTATTCTGTGAAACTACTTTCTGTTCTGTTCATTCAACTAAAAGAGTTGAACCTTAGTTTTGATTGAGCCATTCTGAAACACTCTTTCTGTAGAAAATGCAAGTGGAGATTTGGAGCGCTAAGAGGGTAATAGTGGAAAAAGGAATGTCTTCAAATATAAACTACACAGAATCATTCTGTATTACTTTTTTCTGATCTGTGCTTTCAGCTAACAGAGTTAAAACATAATTTTGATTGAGCAGATCTGAACACTCTTTCTGTAGAAAATGCAACTGGACATTTGGAGCGCTAAGAGGGTAGTAGTGGAAAAAAGAATATGTTCAAATATAAACTACACAGAAGCATTGTATGAAACTTCTTTCTGTTCTGTGCATTCAACTAAGAGTGTTGAACCTTACATTTGATTGAGCCGTTCTGAAACACTCTTTCTGTAGAAACAGCAATTGGACATTCTGGGCGTTAAGAGGGCTATATTGGGAAAAATAATATCTTCAAATAAAAACTACACAGAAGCATTGTTTGAAACTTATTTCTGATATGTGCATTCAGCTAACAGAGTTAAACCATACTTTTGATTGCGAAGTTCAGAACACTCTTTCTGTAGAAAATGCAAGTGGACATTCGGAGCGCTAAGATGGTAATAGTGGAAAAAGGAATATATTCAAATATAAACTACACAGAAGCATTCTGTGAAACTTCTTTCTGTTCTGTGCATTCAACTACCACGGTTGAACCTTACTTTTGATTGAGCCGTTCTGAAACACTCTTTCTGTAGAAACTGCAATTGGACATTCTGAGCTCTAAGAGGACTATATTGGGAAAAAGAATATCTACAAATGAAAACTACACAGAAGCATTCTGTGAAACTTCTTTCTGTTCTGTTCATTCAACTAAAAGAGTTGAACCTTAGTTTTGATTGATCCGTTCTGAAACACTCTTTCTGTAGTAAATGCAAGTGGAGATTCGGAGCGCTAAGTGGGTAATAGTGGAAAAAGGAATGTCTTCAAATATAAACAACACAGAATCATTCGGTGAAACTTCTTTCTGATCTGTGCATTCAGCTAACAGAGTTAAACCATACTTTTGATTGAGCAGATCTGAACATTCTTTCTGTAGAAAATGCAACTGGACACTTGGAGCGCTAAGAGCGTAGTAGTGGAAAAAGGAATATATTCAAATATAAACTACACAGAAGCATTCTGTGAAACATCTTTCTGATCTGAGCATTCAGCTAACAGAGTTAAACCATACTTTTGATTGAGCAGTTTTGAAACAGTCTGTCTGTAGAAAATGCAACTGGACATTCGTAGCGCTAAGTGGGTAATAGTGGAAAAAAGAATATGTTCAAATATAAACTACACAGAAGCATTGTATGAAACTTCTTTCTGTTCTGTGCATTCAACTAACAGAGTTGAACCTTACTTTTGATTGAGCCTTTCTGAAACACTCTTTCTGTAGAAACTGCAATTGGACATTCTGAGCGCTAGGAGGCCTATATTGGGAAAAAGAATGTCTACAAATAAAAACTACACAGAAGAATTGTGTGAAACTACTTTCTGTTCTGTTTGTTCAACTAAAAGAGTTGAACCTCAGTTTTGATTGAGCCGTTCTGAAACACTCTTTCTGTAGAAAATGCAAGTGGAGATTCGGAGCGCTAAGAGGGTAATAGTGGAAAAAGGAATGTCTCCAAATATAAACTACACGGAATCATTCTGTGAAACTTCTTTCTGATCTGTGCATTCAGCTAACAGAGTTAAACCATACTTTTGATTGAGCAGATCTGAACACTCTTTCTGTAGAAAATGCAACTGGACATTTGGAGCGCTAAGAGAGTACTAGTGGAAAAAGGAATATATTCAAATATAAACTACACAGAAGCATTCTGTGAAACTTCTTTCTGATCTGAGCATTCAGCTAACAGAGTTAAACCATACTTTTGATTGAGCAGTTTTGAAACACTCTGTCTGTAGAAAATGCAACTGGACATTCGTAGCGCTAAGTGGGTAATAGTGGAAAAAAATATGTTCAAATATAAACTACACAGAAGCATTGTATGAAACTTCTTTCTGTTCTGTGCATTCAACTAACAGAGTTGAACCTTACTTTTGATTGAGCCTTTCTGAAACACTCTTTCTGTAGAAACTGCAATTGGACATTCTGAGCGCTAAGAGGCCTCTATTGGGAAAAATAATATCTTCAAATAAAAACTACACAGAAGCATTGTGTGAAACTTATTTCTGATATGTTCATTAAGCTAACAGAGTTAAACCATACTTTTGATTGCGCAGTTCTGAACACTCTTTCTGTAGAAAATGCAAGTGGACATTCGGAGCGGTAAGAGGGTAATAGTGGAAAAAGGAATATATTCAAATATAAACTACACAGTAGCATTCTGTGAAAATTCTTTCTGTTCTGTGCATTCAACTAACAGAGTTGAACCTTACTTTTGATTGAGCCGTTCTGAAACACTCTTTCTGTAGAAACTGCAATTGGACATGCTAAGCGCTAAGAGGCCTACATTGGGAAAAAAATATCTTCAAATAAAAACTACACAGATGCATTCTGTGAAACTTATTTCTGATCTGTAAATTCAGTTAACAGAGATAAAACATATTTTTGATTGAGCAGTTATGAAAGATTCTTTTTGTAGAAAATGCAAGTGGAGATTCGGAGCGCTAAGGGGGTAATAGTGGAAAAAGGAATGTCTTCAAATATAAACTACACAGAATCATTCGGTGAAACTTCTTTCTGATCTGTGCATTCAGCTAACAGAGTTAAACCATACTTTTGATTGAGCAGATTAGAACACTCTTTCTGTAGAAAATGCAACTGGACATTTGGAGCGCTAAGAGCGTAGTAGTGGAAAAAGGAATATATTCAAATATAAACAACACAGAAGCATTCTGTGAAACTTCTTTCTGATCTGAGCATTCAGCTAACAGAGTTAAACCATACTTTTGATTGAGCAGTTTTGAAACACTCTGTCTGTAGAAAATGCAACTGGATATTCGTAGCGCTAAGTGGGTAATAGTGGAAAAAAGAATATGTTCAAATATAAACTACACAGAAGCATTGTATGAAACTTCTTTCTGTTCTGTGCATTCAACTAACAGAGTTGAACCTTACTTTTGATTGAGCCTTTCTGAAACACTCTTTCTGTAGAAACTGCAATTGGACATTCTGAGCGCTAGGAGGCCTATATTGGGAAAAAGAATGTCTACAAATAAAAACTACACAGAAGAATTGTGTGAAACTTCTTTCTGTTCTGTTTGTTCAACTAAAAGAGTTGAACCTTAGTTTTGATTGAGCCGTTCTGAAACACTCTTTCTGTAGAAAATGCAAGTGGAGATTCGGAGCGCTAAGAGGGTAATAGTGGAAAAAGGAATGTCTCCAAATATAAACTACACGGAATCATTCTGTGAAACTTCTTTCTGATCTGTGCATTCAGCTAACAGAGTTAAACCATACTTTGATTGAGCAGTTTTGAAACACTCTGTGTGTAGAAAATGCAACTGGACATTCGTAGCGCTAAGTGGGTAATAGTGGAAAAAATAATATGTTCAAATATAAACTACACAGAAGCATTGTATGAAACTTCTTTCTTTTCTGTGCATTCAACTAACAGAGTTGAACCTTACTTTTGATTGAGCCTTTCTGAAACACTCTTTCTGTAGAAACTGCAATTGGACATTCTGAGCGCTAAGAGGCCTCTATTGGGAAAAATAATATCTTCAAATAAAAACTACACAGAAGCATTGTGTGAAACTTATTTCTGATATGTTCATTAAGCTAAAAGAGTTAAACCATACTTTTGATTGCGCAGTTCTGAACACACTTTCTGTAGAAAATGCAAGTGGACATTCGGAGCGCTAAGAGGGTAATAGTGGAAAAAGGAATATATTCAAATATAAACTACACAGTAGCATTCTGTGAAAATTCTTTCTGTTCTGTACATTCAACTAACAGAGTTGAACCTTACTTTTGATTGAGCCATTCTGAAACACTCTTTCTGTAGAAACTGCAATTGGACATGCTAAGCGCTAAGAGGCCTACATTGGGAAAAAGAATATCTTCAAATAAAAACTACACAGATGCATTCTGTGAAACTTATTTCTGATCTGTAAATTCAGTTAACAGAGATAAAACATATTTTTGATTGAGCAGTTATGAAACACTCTTTTTGTAGAAAATGCAAGTGGAGATTCGGAGCGCTAAGAGGGTAATAGTGGAAAAAGGAATGTCTTCAAATATAAACAACACAGAATCATTCGGTGAATCTTCTTTCTGATCTGTGCATTCAGCTAACAGAGTTAAACCATACTTTTGATTGAGCAGATCTGAACATTCTTTCTGTAGAAAATGCAACTGGACATTTGGAGCGCTAAGAGCGTAGTAGTGTAAAAAGGAATATATTCAAATATAAACTACACAGAAGCATTCTGTGAAACTTCTTTCTGATCTGAGCATTCAGCTAACAGAGTTAAACCATACTTTTGATTGAGCAGTTTTGAAACAGTCTGTCTGTAGAAAATGCAACTGGACATTCGTAGCGCTAAGTGGGTAATAGTGGAAAAAAGAATATGTTCAAATATAAACTACACAGAAGCATTGTATGAAACTTCTTTCTGTTCTGTGCATTCAACTAACAGAGTTGAACCTTACTTTTGATTGAGCCGTTCTGAAATACTCCTTCTGTAGAAACTGCAATTGGACATTCTGAGCGCTAGGAGGCCTATATTGGGAAAAAGAATGTCTACAAATAAAAACTACACAGAAGAATTGTGTGAAACTTCTTTCTGTTCTGTTTGTTCAACTAAATGAGTTGAACCTTAGTTTTGATTGAGCCGTTCTGAAACACTCTTTCTGTAGAAAATGCAAGTGGAGATTCGGAGCGCTAAGAGGGTAATAGTGGAAAAAGGAATGTCTCCAAATATAAACTACACAGAATCATTCTGTGAAACTTCTTTCTGATCTGTGCATTCAGCTAACAGAGTTAAACCATACTTTTGATTGAGCAGATCTGAACACTCTTTCTGTAGAAAATGCAACTGGACATTTGGAGCGCTAAGAGAGTACTAGTGGAAAAAGGAATATATTCAAATATAAACTACACAGAAGCATACTGTGAAACTTCTTTCTGATCTGAGCATTCAGCTAACAGAGTTAAACCATACTTTTGATTGAGCAGTTTTGAAACACTCTGTCTGTGGAAAATGCAACTGGACATTCGTAGCGCTAAGTGGGTAATAGTGGAAAAAAGAATATGTTCAAATATAAACTACACAGAAGCATTGTATGAAACTTCTTTCTGTTCTGTGCATTCAACTAACAGAGTTGAACCTTACTTTTGATTGAGCCTTTCTGAAACACTCTTTCTGTAGAAACTGCAATTGGACATTCTGAGCGCTAGGAGGCCTATATTGGGAAAAAGAATGTCTACAAATAAAAACTACACAGAAGCATTGTGTGAAACTTATTTCTGATATGTTCATTAAGCTAACAGAGTTAAACCATACTTTTGATTGCGCAGTTCTGAACACTCTTTCTGTAGAAAATGCAAGTGGACATTCGGAGCGCTAAGAGGGTAATAGTGGAAAAAGGAATATATTCAAATATAAACTACACAGTAGCATTCTGTGAAAATTCTTTCTGTTCTGTGCATTCAACTAACAGAGTTGAACCTTACTTTTGATTGAGCCGTTCTGAAACACTCTTTCTGTAGTAACTGCAATTGGACATGCTAAGCGCTAAGAGGCCTACATTGGGAAAAAGAATATCTTCAAATAAAAACTACACAGATGCATTCTGTGAAACTTATTTCTGATCTGTAAATTCAGTTAACAGAGATAAAACATATTTTTGATTGAGCAGTTATGAAACACTCTTTTTGTAGAAAATGCAAGTGGAGATTCGGAGCGCTAAGTGGGTAATAGTGGAAAAAGGAATGTCTTCAAATATAAACTACACAGAATCATTCGGTGAAACTTCTTTCTGATCTGTGCATTCAGCTAACAGATTTAAACCATACTTTTGATTGAGCAGATCTGAACACTCTTTCTGTAGAAAATGCAACTGGACATTTGGAGCGCTAAGAGCGTAGTAGTGGAAAAAGTAATATATTCAAATATAAACAAAACAGAAGCATTCTGTGAAACTTCTTTCTGATCTGAGCATTCAGCTAACAGAGTTAAACCATACTTTTGATTGAGCAGTTTTGAAACACTCTGTCTGTAGAAAATGCAACTGGATATTCGTAGCGCTAAGTGGGTAATAGTGGAAAAAAGAATATGTTCAAATATAAACTACACAGAAGCATTGTATGAAACTTCTTTCTGTTCTGTGCATTCAACTAACAGAGTTGAACCTTACTTTTGATTGAGCCTTTCTGAAACACTCTTTCTGTAGAAACTGCAATTGGACATTCTGAGCGCTAGGAGGCCTATATTGGGAAAAAGAATGTCTACAAATAAAAACTACAGAGAAGAATTGTGTGAAACTTCTTTCTGTTCTGTTTGTTCAACTAAAAGAGTTGAACCTTAGTTTTGATTGAGCCGTTCTGAAACACTCTTTCTGTAGAAAATGCAAGTGGAGATTCGGAGCGCTAAGAGGGTAATAGTAGAAAAAGGAATGTCTCCAAATATAAACTACACGGAATCATTCTGTGAAACTTCTTTCTGATCTGTGCATTCAGCTAACAGAGTTAAACTATACGTTTGATTGAGCAGATCTGAACACTCTTTCTGTAGAAAATGCAACTGGACATTTGGAGCGCTAAGAGAGTACTAGTGGAAAAAGGAATATATTCAAATATAAACTACACAGAAGCATTCTGTGAAACTTCTTTCTGATCTGAGCATTCAGCTAACAGTGTTAAACCATACTTTTAATTGAGCAGTTTTGAAACACTCTGTCTGTAGAAAATGCAACTGGACATTCGTAGCGCTAAGTGGGTAATAGTGGAAAAAAGAATATGTTCAAATATAAACTACACAGAAGCATTGTATGAAACTTCTTTCTGTTCTGTGCATTCAACTAACAGAGTTGAACCTTACTTTTGATTGAGCCTTTCTGAAACACTCTTTCTGTAGAAACTGCAATTGGACATTCTGAGCGCTAAGAGGCCTCTATTGGGAAAAATAATATCTTCAAATAAAAACTACACAGAAGCATTGTGTGAAACTTATTTCTGATATGTTCATTAAGCTAACAGAGTTAAACCATACTTTTGATTGCGCAGTTCTGAACACTCTTTCTGTAGAAAATGCAAGTGGACATTCGGAGCGCTAAGAGGGTAATAGTGGAAAAAGGAATATATTCAAATATAAACTACACAGTAGCATTCTGTGAAAATTCTTTCTGTTCTGTGCATTCAACTAACAGAGTTGAACCTTACTTTTGATTGAGCCGTTCTGAAACACTCTTTCTGTAGAAACTGCAATTGGACATGCTAAGCGCTAGGAGGCCTACATTGGGAAAAAGAATGTCTTCAAATAAAAACTACACAGATGCATTCTGTGAAACTTATTTCTGATCTGTAAATTCAGTTAACAGAGATAAAGCATATTTTTGATTGAGCAGTTATGAAACACTCTTTTTGTAGAAAATGCAAGTGGAGATTCGGAGCGCTAAGAGGGTAATAGTGGAAAAAGGAATGTCTTCAAATATAAACTACACAGAATCATTCGGTGAAACTTCTTTCTGATCTGTGCATTCAGCTAACAGAGTTAAACCATACTTTTGATTGAGCAGATCTGAACACTCTTTCTGTAGAAAATGCAACTGGACATTTGGAGCGCTAAGAGCGTAGTAGTGGAAAAAGGAATATATTCATATATAAACTACACAGAAGCATTGTGTGAAACTTCTTTCTGATCTGAGCATTCAGCTAACAGAGTTAAACCATACTTTTGATTGAGCAGTTTGAAACAGTCTGTCTGTAGAAAATGCAACTGGACATTCGTAGCGCTAAGTGGGTAATAGTGGAAAAAAGAATATTTTCAAATATAAACTACACAGAAGCATTGTATGAAACTTTTTTCTGTTCTGTGCATTCAACTAACAGAGTTGAACCTTACTTTTGATTGAGCCGTTCTGAAACACTCTTTCTGTAGAAACTGCAATGGGACATTCTGAGCGCTAGGAGGCCTATATTGGGAAAAAGAATGTCTACAAATAAAAACTACACAGAAGAATTGTGTGAAACTTCTTTCTGTTCTGTTTGTTCAACTAAAAGAGTTGAACCATAGTTTTGATTGAGCCGTTCTGAAACACTCTTTCTGTAGAAAATGCAAGTGGAGATTCGGAGCGCTAAGAGGGTAATAGTGGAAAAAGGAATGTCTCCAAATATAAACTACACAGAATCATTCTGTGAAACTTCTTTCTGATCTGTGCATTCAGCTAACAGGGTTAAACCATACTTTTGATTGAGCAGATCTGAACACTCTTTCTGTAGAAAATGCAAATGGACATTTGGAGCGCTAAGAGAGTACTAGTGGAAAAAGGAATATATTCAAATATAAACTACACAGAAGCATTCTGTGAAACTTCTTTCTGATCTTAGCATTCAGCTAACAGAGTTAAACCATACTTTTGATTGAGCAGTTTTGAAACACTCTGTCTGTAGAAAATGCAACTGGACATTCGTAGCGCTAAGTGGGTAATAGTGGAAAAAAGAATATGTTCAAATATAAACTACACAGAATCATTGTATGAAACTTCTTTCTGTTCTGTGCATTCAACTAACAGAGTTGAACCTTACTTTTGATTGAGCCTTTCTGAAACACTCTTTCTGTAGAAACTGCAATTGGACATTCTGAGCGCTAAGAGGCCTCTATTGGGAAAAATAATATCTTCAAATAAAAACTACACAGAAGCATTGTGTGAAACTTATTTCTGATATGTTCATTAAGCTAACAGAATTAAACCATACTTTTGATTGCGCAGTTCTGAACACTCTTTCTGTAGAAAATGCAAGTGGACATTCGGAGCGCTAAGAGGGTAATAGTGGAAAAAGGAATATATTCAAATATAAACTACACAGTAGCATTCTGTGAAAATTCTTTCTGTTCTGTGCATTCAACTAACAGAGTTGAACCTTACTTTTGATTGAGCCGTTCTGAAACACTCTTTCTGTAGAAACTGCAATTGGACATGCTAAGCGCTAAGAGGCCTACATTGGGAAAAAGAATATCTTCAAATAAAAACTACACAGATGCATTCTGTGAAACTTATTTCTGATCTGTAAATTCAGTTTACAGAGGTAAAGCATATTTTTGATTGAGCAGTTATGAAACACACTTTTTGTAGAAAATGCAAGTGGAGATTCGGAGCGCTAAGAGGGTAATAGTGGAAAAAGGAATGTCTTCAAATATAAACTACACAGAATCATTCGGTGAAACTTCTTTCTGATCTGTGCATTCAGCTAACAGAGTTAAACCATAGTTTTGATTGAGCAGATCTGAACACTCTTTCTGTAGAAAATGCAACTGGACATTTGGAGCGCTAAGAGCGTAGTAGTGGAAAAAGGAATATATTCAAATATAAACTACACAGAAGCATTCTGTGAAACTTCTTTCTGATCTGAGCATTCAGCTAACAGAGTTAAACCATACTTTTGATTGAGCAGTTTGGAAACACTCTGTCTGTAGAAAATGCAACTGGACATTCGTAGCGCTAAGTGGGTAATAGTGGAAAAAAGAATATGTTCAAATATAAACTACACAGAAGCATTGTATGAAACTTCTTTCTGTTCTGTGCATTCAACTAACAGAGTTGAACCTTACTTTTGATTGAGCCTTTCTGAAACACTCTTTCTGTAGAAACTGCAATTGGACATTCTGAGCGCTAAGAGGCCTCTATTGGGAAAAATAATATCTTCAAATAAAAACTACACAGAAGCATTGTGTGAAACTTATTTCTGATATGTTCATTAAGCTAACAGAGTTAAAGCATACTTTTGATTGCGCAGTTCTGAACACTCTTTCTGTAGAAAATGCAAGTGGACATTCGGAGCGCTAAGAGGGTAATAGTGGAAAAAGGAATATATTCAAATATAAACTACACAGTAGCATTCTGTGAAAATTCTTTCTGTTCTGTGCATTCAACTAACAGAGTTGAACCTTACTTTTGATTGAGCCGTTCTGAAACACTCTTTCTGTAGAAACTGCAATTGGACATGCTAAGCGCTAAGAGGCCTACATTGGGAAAAAGAATATCTTCAAATAAAAACTACACAGATGCATTCTGTGAAACTTATTTCTGATCTGTAAATTCAGTTAACAGAGATAAAACATATTTTTGATTGAGCAGTTATGAAACACTCTTTTTGTAGAAAATGCAAGTGGAGATTCGGAGCGCTAAGAGGGTAATAGTGGAAAAAGGAATGTCTTCAAATATAAACAACACAGAATCATTCGGTGAACCTTCTTTCTGATCTGTGCATTCAGCTAACAGAGTTAAACCATACTTTTGATTGAGCAGATCTGAACATTCTTTCTGTAGAAAATGCAACTGGACATTTTGAGCGCTAAGTGCGTAGTAGTGGAAAAAGGAATATATTCAAATATAAACTACACAGAAGCATTCTGTGAAACTTCTTTCTGATCTGAGCATTCAGCTAACAGAGTTAAACCATACTTTTGATTGAGCAGTTTTGAAACAGTCTGTCTGTAGAAAATGCAACTGGACATTCGTAGCGCTAAGTGGGTAATAGTGGAAAAAAGAATATGTTCAAATATAAACTACACAGAAGCATTGTATGAAACTTTTTTCTGTTCTGTGCATTCAACTAACAGAGTTGAACCTTACTTTTGATTGAGCCGTTCTGAAATACTCTTTCTGTAGAAACTGCAATTGGACATTCTGAGCGCTAGGAGGCCTATATTGGGAAAAAGAATGTCTACAAATAAAAACTACACAGAAGAATTGTGTGAAACTTCTTTCTGTTCTGTTTGTTCAACTAAAAGATTTGAACCTTAGTTTTGATTGAGCCGTTCTGAAACACTCTTTCTGTAGAAAATGCAAGTGGAGATTCGGAGCGCTAAGAGGGTAATAGTGGAAAAAGGAATGTCTCCCAATATAAACTACACAGAATCATTCTGTGAAACTTCTTTCTGATCTGTGCATTCAGCTAACAGAGTTAAACCATACTTTTGATTGAGCAGATCTGAACACTCTTTCTGTAGAAAATGCAACTGGACATTTGGAGCGCTAAGAGAGTACTAGTGGAAAAAGGAATATATTCAAATATAAACTACACAGAAGCATTCTGTGAAACTTCTTTCTGATCTGAGCATTCAGCTAACAGATTTAAACCATACTTTTGATTGAGCAGTTTTGAAACACTCTGTCTGTAGAAAATGCAACTGGACATTCGTAGCGCTAAGTGGGTAATAGTGGAAAAAAGAATATTTTCAAATATAAACTACACAGAAGCATTGTATGAAACTTCTTTCTGTTCTGTGCATTCAACTAACAGAGTTGAACCTTACTTTTGATTGAGCCTTTCTGAAACACTCTTTCTGTAGAAACTGCAATTGGACATTCTGAGCGCTAGGAGGCCTATATTGGGAAAAAGAATGTCTACAAATAAAAACTACACAGAAGCATTGTGTGAAACTTATTTCTGATATGTTCATTAAGCTAACAGAGTTAAACCATACTTTTGATTGCGCAGTTCTGAACACTCTTTCTGTAGAAAATGCAAGTGGACATTCGGAGCGCTAAGAGGGTAATAGTGGAAAAAGGAATATATTCAAATATAAACTACACAGTAGCATTCTGTGAAAATTCTTTCTGTTCTGTGCATTCAACTAACAGAGTTGAACCTTACTTTTGATTGAGCCGTTCTGAAACACTCTTTCTGTAGAAACTGCAATTGGACATGCTAAGCGCTAGGAGGCCTACATTGGGAAAAAGAATGTCTTCAAATAAAAACTACACAGATGCATTCTGTGAAACTTATTTCTGATCTGTAAATTCAGTTAACAGAGATAAAGCATATTTTTGATTGAGCAGTTATGAAACACTCTTTTTGTAGAAAATGCAAGTGGAGATTCGGAGCGCTAAGAGGGTAATAGTGGAAAAAGGAATGTCTTCAAATATAAACTACACAGAATCATTCGGTGAAACTTCTTTCTGATCTGTGCATTCAGCTAACAGAGTTAAACCATACTTTTGATTGAGCAGATCTGAACACTCTTTCTGTAGAAAATGCAACTGGACATTTGGAGCGCTAAGAGCGTAGTAGTGGAAAAAGGAATATATTCATAAATAAACTACACAGAAGCATTGTGTGAAACTTCTTTCTGATCTGAGCATTCAGCTAACAGAGTTAAACCATACTTTTGATTGAGCAGTTTGAAACAGTCTGTCTGTAGAAAATGCAACTGGACATTCGTAGCGCTAAGTGGGTAATAGTGGAAAAAAGAATATTTTCAAATATAAACTACACAGAAGCATTGTATGAAACTTTTTTCTGTTCTGTGCATTCAACTAACAGAGTTGAACCTTACTTTTGATTGAGCCGTTCTGAAACACTCTTTCTGTAGAAACTGCAATTGGACATTCTGAGCGCTAGGAGGCCTATATTGGGAAAAAGAATGTCTACAAATAAAAACTACACAGAAGAATTGTGTGAAACATCTTTCTGTTCTGTTTGTTCAACTAAAAGAGTTGAACCATAGTTTTGATTGAGCCGTTCTGAAACACTCTTTCTGTAGAAAATGCAAGTGGAGATTCGGAGCGCTAAGAGGGTAATAGTGGAAAAAGGAATGTCTCCAAATATAAACTACACAGAATCATTCTGTGAAACTTCTTTCTGATCTGTGCATTCAGCTAACAGGGTTAAACCATACTTTTGATTGAGCAGATCTGAACACTCTTTCTGTAGAAAATGCAAATGGACATTTGGAGCGCTAAGAGAGTACTAGTGGAAAAAGGAATATATTCAAATATAAACTACACAGAAGCATTCTGTGAAACTTCTTTCTGATCTTAGCATTCAGCTAACAGAGTTAAACCATACTTTTGATTGAGCAGTTTTGAAACACTCTGTCTGTAGAAAATGCAACTGGACATTCGTAGCGCTAACTGGGTAATAGTGGAAAAAAGAATATGTTCAAATATAAACTACACAGAATCATTGTATGAAACTTCTTTCTGTTCTGTGCATTCAACTAACAGAGTTGAACCTTACTTTTGATTGAGCCTTTCTGAAACACTCTTTCTGTAGAAACTGCAATTGGACATTCTGAGCGCTAAGAGGCCTCTATTGGGAAAAATAATATCTTCAAATAAAAACTACACAGAAGCATTGTGTGAAACTTATTTCTGATATGTTCATTAAGCTAACAGAGTTAAACCATACTTTTGATTGCGCAGTTCTGAACACACTTTCTGTAGAAAATGCAAGTGGACATTCGGAGCGCTAAGAGGGTAATAGTGGAAAAAGGAATATATTCAAATATAAACTACACAGTAGCATTCTGTGAAAATTCTTTCTGTTCTGTGCATTCAACTAACAGAGTTGAACCTTACTTTTGATTGAGCCGTTCTGAAACACTCTTTCTGTAGAAACTGCAATTGGACATGCTAAGCGCTAAGAGGCCTACATTGGGAAAAAGAATATCTTCAAATATAAACTACACAGATGCATTCTGTGAAACTTATTTCTGATCTGTAAATTCAGTTTACAGAGGTAAAGCATATTTTTGATTGAGCAGTTATGAAACACTCTTTTTGTAGAAAATGCAAGTGGAGATTCGGAGCGCTAAGAGGGTAATAGTGGAAAAAGGAATGTCTTCAAATATAAACTACACAGAATCATTCGGTGAAACTTCTTTCTGATCTGTGCATTCAGCTAACAGAGTTAAACCATAGTTTTGATTGAGCAGATCTGAACACTCTTTCTGTAGAAAATGCAACTGGACATTTGGAGCGCTAAGAGCGTAGTAGTGGAAAAAGGAATATATTCAAATATAAACTACACAGAAGCATTCTGTGAAACTTCTTTCTGATCTGAGCATTCAGCTAACAGAGTTAAACCATACTTTTGATTGAGCAGTTTGGAAACACTCTGTCTGTAGAAAATGCAACTGGACATTCGTAGCGCTAAGTGGGTAATAGTGGAAAAAAGAATATGTTCAAATATAAACTACACAGAAGCATTGTATGAAACTTCTTTCTGTTCTGTGCATTCAACTAACAGAGTTGAACCTTACTTTTGATTGAGCCTTTCTGAAACACTCTTTCTGTAGAAACTGCAATTGGACATTCTGAGCGCTAAGAGGCCTCTATTGGGAAAAATAATATCTTCAAATAAAAACTACACAGAAGCATTGTGTGAAACTTATTTCTGATATGTTCATTAAGCTAACAGAGTTAAAACATACTTTTGATTGCGCAGTTCTGAACACTCTTTCTGTAGAAAATGCAAGTGGACATTCGGAGCGCTAAGAGGGTAATAGTGGAAAAAGGAATATATTCAAATATAAACTACACAGTAGCATTCTGTGAAAATTCTTTCTGTTCTGTGCATTCAACTAACAGAGTTGAACCTTACTTTTGATTGAGCCGTTCTGAAACACTCTTTCTGTAGAAACTGCAATTGGACATGCTAAGCGCTAAGAGGCCTACATTGGGAAAAAGAATATCTTCAAATAAAAACTACACAGATGCATTCTGTGAAACTTATTTCTGATCTGTAAATTCAGTTAACAGAGATAAAACATATTTTTGATTGAGCAGTTATGAAACACTCTTTTTGTAGAAAATGCAAGTGGAGATTCGGAGCGCTAAGAGGGTAATAGTGGAAAAAGGAATGTCTCCCAATATAAACTACACAGAATCATTCTGTGAAACTTCTTTCTGATCTGTGCATTCAGCTAACAGAGTTAAACCATACTTTTGATTGAGCAGATCTGAACACTCTTTCTGTAGAAAATGCAACTGGACATTTGGAGCGCTAAGAGAGTACTAGTGGAAAAAGGAATATATTCAAATATAAACTACACAGAAGCATTCTGTGAAACTTCTTTCTGATCTGAGCATTCAGCTAACAGATTTAAACCATACTTTTGATTGAGCAGTTTTGAAACACTCTGTCTGTAGAAAATGCAACTGGACATTCGTAGCGCTAAGTGGGTAATAGTGGAAAAAAGAATATGTTCAAATATAAACTACACAGAAGCATTGTATGAAACTTCTTTCTGTTCTGTGCATTCAACTAACAGAGTTGAACCTTACTTTTGATTGAGCCTTTCTGAAACACTCTTTCTGTAGAAACTGCAATTGGACATTCTGAGCGCTAGGAGGCCTATATTGGGAAAAGGAATGTCTACAAATAAAAACTACACAGAAGCATTGTGTGAAACTTATTTCTGATATGTTCATTAAGCTAACAGAGTTAAACCATACTTTTGATTGCGCAGTTCTGAACACTCTTTCTGTAGAAAATGCAAGTGGACATTCGGAGCGCTAAGAGGGTAATAGTGGAAAAAGGAATATATTCAAATATAAACTACACAGTAGCATTCTGTGAAAATTCTTTCTGTTCTGTGCATTCAACTAACAGAGTTGAACCTTACTTTTGATTGAGCCGTTCTGAAACACTCTTTCTGTAGAAACTGCAATTGGACATGCTAAGCGCTAAGAGGCCTACATTGGGAAAAAGAATATCTTCAAATAAAAACTACACAGATGCATTCTGTGAAACTTATTTCTGATCTGTAAATTCAGTTAACAGAGATAAAACATATTTTTGATTGAGCAGTTATGAAAGATTCTTTTTGTAGAAAATGCAAGTGGAGATTCGGAGCGCTAAGAGGGTAATAGTGGAAAAAGGAATGTCTTCAAATATAAACTACACAGAATCATTCGGTGAAACTTCTTTCTGATCTGTGCATTCAGCTAACAGAGTTAAACCATACTTTTGATTGAGCAGATCAGAACACTCTTTCTGTAGAAAATGCAACTGGACATTTGGAGCCCTAAGAGCGTAGTAGTGGAAAAAGGAATATATTCAAATATAAACAAAACAGAAACATTCTGTGAAACTTCTTTCTGATCTGAGCATTCAGCTAACAGAGTTAAACCATACTTTTTATTGAGCAGTTTTGAAACACTCTGTCTGTAGGAAATGCAACTGGACATTCGTCGCGCTAAGTGGGTAATAGTGGAAAAAAGAATATGTTCAAATATAAACTACACAGAAGCATTGTATGAAACTTCTTTCTGTTCTGTGCATTCAACTAACAGAGTTGAACCTTACTTTTGATTGAGCCTTTCTGAAACACTCTTTCTGTAGAAACTGCAATTGGACATTCTGAGCGCTAGGAGGCCTCTATTGGGAAAAAGAATGTCTACAAATAAAAACTACAGAGAAGAATTGTGTGAAACTTCTTTCTGTTCTGTTTGTTCAACTAAAAGAGTTGAACCTTAGTTTTGATTGAGCCGTTCTGAAACACTCTTTCTGTAGAAAATGCAAGTGGAGATTCGGAGCGCTAAGAGGGTAATAGTAGAAAAAGGAATGTCTCCAAATATAAACTACACGGAATCATTCTGTGAAACTTCTTTCTGATCTGTGCATTCAGCTAACAGAGTTAAACTATACGTTTGATTGAGCAGATCTGAACACTCTTTCTGTAGAAAATGCAACTGGACATTTGGAGCGCTAAGAGAGTACTAGTGGAAAAAGGAATATATTCAAATATAAACTACACAGAAGCATTCTGTGAAACTTCTTTCTGATCTGAGCATTCAGCTAACAGTGTTAAACCATACTTTTAATTGAGCAGTTTTGAAACACTCTGTCTGTAGAAAATGCAACTGGACATTCGTAGCGCTAAGTGGGTAATAGTGGAAAAAAGAATATGTTCAAATATAAACTACACAGAAGCATTGTATGAAACTTCTTTCTGTTCTGTGCATTCAACTAACAGAGTTGAACCTTACTTTTGATTGAGCCTTTCTGAAACACTCTTTCTGTAGAAACTGCAATTGGACATTCTGAGTGCTAAGAGGCCTCTATTGGGAAAAATAATATCTTCAAATAAAAACTACACAGAAGCATTGTGTGAAACTTATTTCTGATATGTTCATTAAGCTAACAGAGTTAAACCATACTTTTGATTGCGCAGTTCTGAACACTCTTTCTGTAGAAAATGCAAGTGGACATTCGGAGCGCTAAGAGGGTAATAGTGGAAAAAGGAATATATTCAAATATAAACTACACAGTAGCATTCTGTGAAAATACTTTCTGTTCTGTGCATTCAACTAACAGAGTTGAACCTTACTTTTGATTGAGCCGTTCTGAAACACTCTTTCTGTAGAAACTGCAATTGGACATGCTAAGCGCTAGGAGGCCTACATTGGGAAAAAGAATGTCTTCAAATAAAAACTACACAGATGCATTCTGTGAAACTTATTTCTGATCTGTAAATTCAGTTAACAGAGATAAAGCATATTTTTGATTGAGCAGTTATGAAACACTCTTTTTGTAGAAAATGCAAGTGGAGATTCGGAGCGCTAAGAGGGTAATAGTGGAAAATGGAATGTCTTCAAATATAAACTACACAGAATCATTCGGTGAAACTTCTTTCTGATCTGTGCATTCAGCTAACAGAGTTAAACCGTACTTTTGATTGAGCAGATCTGAACACTCTTTCTGTAGAAAATGCAACTGGACATTTGGAGCGCTAAGAGCGTAGTAGTGGAAAAAGGAATATATTCATATATAAACTACACAGAAGCATTGTGTGAAACTTCTTTCTGATCTGAGCATTCAGCTAACAGAGTTAAACCATACTTTTGATTGAGCAGTTTGAAACAGTCTGTCTGTAGAAAATGCAACTGGACATTCGTAGCGCTAAGTGGGTAATAGTGGAAAAAAGAATATTTTCAAATATAAACTACACAGAAGCATTGTATGAAACTTTTTTCTGTTCTGTGCATTCAACTAACAGAGTTGAACCTTACTTTTGATTGAGCCGTTCTGAAACACTCTTTCTGTAGAAACTGCAATTGGACATTCTGAGCGCTAGGAGGCCTATATTGGGAAAAAGAATGTCTACAAATAAAAACTACACAGAAGAATTGTGTGAAACTTCTTTCTGTTCTGTTTGTTCAACTAAAAGAGTTGAACCATAGTTTTGATTGAGCCGTTCTGAAACACTCTTTCTGTAGAAAATGCAAGTGGAGATTCGGAGCGCTAAGAGGGTAATAGTGGAAAAAGGAATGTCTCCAAATATAAACTACACAGAATCATTCTGTGAAACTTCTTTCTGATCTGTGCATTCAGCTAACAGGGTTAAACCATACTTTTGATTGAGCAGATCTGAACACTCTTTCTGTAGAAAATGCAAATGGACATTTGGAGCGCTAAGAGAGTACTAGTGGAAAAAGGAATATATTCAAATATAAACTACACAGAAGCATTCTGTGAAACTTCTTTCTGATCTTAGCATTCAGCTAACAGAGTTAAACCATACTTTTGATTGAGCAGTTTTGAAACACTCTGTCTGTAGAAAATGCAACTGGACATTCGTAGCGCTAACTGGGTAATAGTGGAAAAAAGAATATGTTCAAATATAAACTACACAGAATCATTGTATGAAACTTCTTTCTGTTCTGTGCATTCAACTAACAGAGTTGAACCTTACTTTTGATTGAGCCTTTCTGAAACACTCTTTCTGTAGAAACTGCAATTGGACATTCTGAGCGCTAAGAGGCCTCTATTGGGAAAAATAATATCTTCAAATAAAAACTACACAGAAGCATTGTGTGAAACTTATTTCTGATATGTTCATTAAGCTAACAGAATTAAACCATACTTTTGATTGCGCAGTTCTGAACACTCTTTCTGTAGAAAATGCAAGTGGACATTCGGAGCGCTAAGAGGGTAATAGTGGAAAAAGGAATATATTCAAATATAAACTACACAGTAGCATTCTGTGAAAATTCTTTCTGTTCTGTGCATTCAACTAACAGAGTTGAACCTTACTTTTGATTGAGCCGTTCTGAAACACTCTTTCTGTAGAAACTGCAATTGGACATGCTAAGCGCTAAGAGGCCTACATTGGGAAAAAGAATATCTTCAAATAAAAACTACACAGATGCATTCTGTGAAACTTATTTCTGATCTGTAAATTCAGTTTACAGAGGTAAAGCATATTTTTGATTGAGCAGTTATGAAACACTCTTTTTGTAGAAAATGCAAGTGGAGATTCGGAGCGCTAAGAGGGTAATAGTGGAAGAAGGAATGTCTTCAAATATAAACTACACAGAATCATTCGGTGAAACTTCTTTCTGATCTGTGCATTCAGCTAACAGAGTTAAACCATAGTTTTGATTGAGCAGATCTGAACACTCTTTCTGTAGAAAATGCAACTGGACATTTGGAGCGCTAAGAGCGTAGTAGTGGAAAAAGGAATATATTCAAATATAAACTACACAGAAGCATTCTGTGAAACTTCTTTCTGATCTGAGCATTCAGCTAACAGAGTTAAACCATACTTTTGATTGAGCAGTTTGGAAACACTCTGTCTGTAGAAAATGCAACTGGACATTCGTAGCGCTAAGTGGGTAATAGTGGAAAAAAGAATATGTTCAAATATAAACTACACAGAAGCATTGTATGAAACTTCTTTCTGTTCTGTGCATTCAACTAACAGAGTTGAACCTTACTTTTGATTGAGCCTTTCTGAAACACTCTTTCTGTAGAAACTGCAATTGGACATTCTGAGCGCTAAGAGGCCTCTATTGGGAAAAATAATATCTTCAAATAAAAACTACACAGAAGCATTGTGTGAAACTTATTTCTGATATGTTCATTAAGCTAACAGAGTTAAAACATACTTTTGATTGCGCAGTTCTGAACACTCTTTCTGTAGAAAATGCAAGTGGACATTCGGAGCGCTAAGAGGGTAATAGTGGAAAAAGGAATATATTCAAATATAAACTACACAGTAGCATTCTGTGAAAATTCTTTCTGTTCTGTGCATTCAACTAACAGAGTTGAACCTTACTTTTGATTGAGCCGTTCTGAAACACTCTTTCTGTAGAAACTGCAATTGGACATGCTAAGCGCTAAGAGGCCTACATTGGGAAAAAGAATATCTTCAAATAAAAACTACACAGATGCATTCTGTGAAACTTATTTCTGATCTGTAAATTCAGTTAACAGAGATAAAACATATTTTTGATTGAGCAGTTATGAAACACTCTTTTTGTAGAAAATGCAAGTGGAGATTCGGAGCGCTAAGAGGGTAATAGTGGAAAAAGGAATGTCTTCAAATATAAACAACACAGAATCATTCGGTGAAACTTCTTTCTGATCTGTGCATTCAGCTAACAGAGTTAAACCATACTTTTGATTGAGCAGATCTGAACATTCTTTCTGTAGAAAATGCAACTGGACATTTTGAGCGCTAAGAGCGTAGTAGTGGAAAAAGGAATATATTCAAATATAAACTACACAGAAGCATTCTGTGAAACTTCTTTCTGATCTGAGCATTCAGCTAACAGAGTTAAACCATACTTTTGATTGAGCAGTTTTGAAACAGTCTGTCTGTAGAAAATGCAACTGGACATTCGTAGCGCTAAGTGGGTAATAGTGGAAAAAAGAATATGTTCAAATATAAACTACACAGAAGCATTGTATGAAACTTTTTTCTGTTCTGTGCATTCAACTAACAGAGTTGAACCTTACTTTTGATTGAGCCGTTCTGAAATACTCTTTCTGTAGAAACTGCAATTGGACATTCTGAGCGCTAGGAGGCCTATATTGGGAAAAAGAATGTCTACAAATAAAAACTACACAGAAGAATTGTGTGAAACTTCTTTCTGTTCTGTTTGTTCAACTAAAAGATTTGAACCTTAGTTTTGATTGAGCCGTTCTGAAACACTCTTTCTGTAGAAAATGCAAGTGGAGATTCGGAGCGCTAAGAGAGTAATAGTGGAAAAAGGAATGTCTCCCAATATAAACTACACAGAATCATTCTGTGAAACTTCTTTCTGATCTGTGCATTCAGCTAACAGAGTTAAACCATACTTTTGATTGAGCAGATCTGAACACTCTTTCTGTAGAAAATGCAACTGGACATTTGGAGCGCTAAGAGAGTAGTAGTGGAAAAAGGAATATATTCAAATATAAACTACACAGAAGCATTCTGTGAAACTTCTTTCTGATCTGAGCATTCAGCTAACAGATTTAAACCATACTTTTGATTGAGCAGTTTTGAAACACTCTGTCTGTAGAAAATGCAACTGGACATTCGTAGCGCTAAGTGGGTAATAGTGGAAAAAAGAATATGTTCAAATATAAACTACACAGAAGCATTGTATGAAACTTCTTTCTGTTCTGTGCATTCAACTAACAGAGTTGAACCTTACTTTTGATTGAGCCTTTCTGAAACACTCTTTCTGTAGAAACTGCAATTGGACATTCTGAGCGCTAGGAGGCCTATATTGGGAAAAAGAATGTCTACAAATAAAAACTACACAGAAGCATTGTGTGAAACTTATTTCTGATATGTTCATTAAGCTAACAGAGTTAAACCATACTTTTGATTGCGCAGTTCTGAACACTCTTTCTGTAGAAAACGCAAGTGGACATTCGGAGCGCTAAGAGGGTAATAGTGGAAAAAGGAATATATTCAAATATAAACTACACAGTAGCATTCTGTGAAAATTCTTTCTGTTCTGTGCATTCAACTAACAGAGTTGAACCTTACTTTTGATTGAGCCGTTCTGAAACACTCTTTCTGTAGAAACTGCAATTGGACATGCTAAGCGCTAAGAGGCCTACATTGGGAAAAAGAATATCTTCAAATAAAAACTACACAGATGCATTCTGTGAAACTTATTTCTGATCTGTAAATTCAGTTAACAGAGATAAAACATATTTTTGATTGAGCAGTTATGAAAGATTCTTTTTGTAGAAAATGCAAGTGGAGATTCGGAGCGCTAAGAGGGTAATAGTGGAAAAAGGAATGTCTTCAAATATAAACTACACAGAATCATTCGGTGAAACTTCTTTCTGATCTGTGCATTCAGCTAACAGAGTTAAACCATACTTTTGATTGAGCAGATCAGAACACTCTTTCTGTAGAAAATGCAACTGGACATTTGGAGCCCTAAGAGCGTAGTAGTGGAAAAAGGAATATATTCAAATATAAACAAAACAGAAGCATTCTGTGAAACTTCTTTCTGATCTGAGCATTCAGCTAACAGAGTTAAACCATACTTTTTATTGAGCAGTTTTGAAACACTCTGTCTGTAGAAAATGCAACTGGACATTCGTCGCGCTAAGTGGGTAATAGTGGAAAAAAGAATATGTTCAAATATAAACTACACAGAAGCATTGTATGAAACTTCTTTCTGTTCTGTGCATTCAACTAACAGAGTTGAACCTTACTTTTGATTGAGCCTTTCTGAAACACTCTTTCTGTAGAAACTGCAATTGGACATTCTGAGCGCTAGGAGGCCTATATTGGGAAAAAGAATGTCTACAAATAAAAACTACAGAGAAGAATTGTGTGAAACTTCTTTCTGTTCTGTTTGTTCAACTAAAAGAGTTGAACCTTAGTTTTGATTGAGCCGTTCTGAAACACTCTTTCTGTAGAAAATGCAAGTGGAAATTCGGAGCGCTAAGAGGGTAATAGTAGAAAAAGGAATGTCTCCAAATATAAACTACACGGAATCATTCTGTGAAACTTCTTTCTGATCTGTGCATTCAGCTAACAGAGTTAAACTATACGTTTGATTGAGCAGATCTGAACACTCTTTCTGTAGAAAATGCAACTGGACATTTGGAGCGCTAAGAGAGTACTAGTGGAAAAAGGAATATATTCAAATATAAACTACACAGAAGCATTCTGTGAAACTTCTTTCTGATCTGAGCATTCAGCTAACAGTGTTAAACCATACTTTTAATTGAGCAGTTTTGAAACACTCTGTCTGTAGAAAATGCAACTGGACATTCGTAGCGCTAAGTGGGTAATAGTGGAAAAAAGAATATGTTCAAATATAAACTACACAGAAGCATTGTATGAAACTTCTTTCTGTTCTGTGCATTCAACTAACAGAGTTGAACCTTACTTTTGATTGAGCCTTTCTGAAACACTCTTTCTGTAGAAACTGCAATTGGACATTCTGAGTGCTAAGAGGCCTCTATTGGGAAAAATAATATCTTCAAATAAAAACTACACAGAAGCATTGTGTGAAACTTATTTCTGATATGTTCATTAAGCTAACAGAGTTAAACCATACTTTTGATTGCGCAGTTCTGAACACTCTTTCTGTAGAAAATGCAAGTGGACATTCGGAGCGCTAAGAGGGTAATAGTGGAAAAAGGAATATATTCAAATATAAACTACACAGTAGCATTCTGTGAAAATCCTTTCTGTTCTGTGCATTCAACTAACAGAGTTGAACCTTACTTTTGATTGAGCCGTTCTGAAACACTCTTTCTGTAGAAACTGCATTTGGACATGCTAAGCGCTAGGAGGCCTACATTGGGAAAAAGAATGTCTTCAAATAAAAACTACACAGATGCATTCTGTGAAACTTATTTCTGATCTGTAAATTCAGTTAACAGAGATAAAGCATATTTTTGATTGAGCAGTTATGAAACACTCTTTTTGTAGAAAATGCAAGTGGAGATTCGGAGCGCTAAGAGGGTAATAGTGGAAAATGGAATGTCTTCAAATATAAACTACACAGAATCATTCGGTGAAACTTCTTTCTGATCTGTGCATTCAGCTAACAGAGTTAAACCGTACTTTTGATTGAGCAGATCTGAACACTCTTTCTGTAGAAAATGCAACTGGACATTTGGAGCGCTAAGAGCGTAGTAGTGGAAAAAGGAATATATTCATATATAAACTACACAGAAGCATTGTGTGAAACTTCTTTCTGATCTGAGCATTCAGCTAACAGAGTTAAACCATACTTTTGATTGAGCAGTTTGAAACAGTCTGTCTGTAGAAAATGCAACTGGACATTCGTAGCGCTAAGTGGGTAATAGTGGAAAAAAGAATATTTTCAAATATAAACTACACAGAAGCATTGTATGAAACTTTTTTCTGTTCTGTGCATTCAACTAACAGAGTTGAACCTTACTTTTGATTGAGCCGTTCTGAAACACTCTTTCTGTAGAAACTGCAATTGGACATTCTGAGCGCTAGGAGGCCTATATTGGGAAAAAGAATGTCTACAAATAAAAACTACACAGAAGAATTGTGTGAAACTTCTTTCTGTTCTGTTTGTTCAACTAAAAGAGTTGAACCATAGTTTTGATTGAGCCGTTCTGAAACACTCTTTCTGTAGAAAATGCAAGTGGAGATTCGGAGCGCTAAGAGGGTAATAGTGGAAAAAGGAATGTCTCCAAATATAAACTACACAGAATCATTCTGTGAAACTTCTTTCTGATCTGTGCATTCAGCTAACAGAGTTAAACCATACTTTTGATTGAGCAGATCTGAACACTCTTTCTGTAGAAAATGCAACTGGACATTTGGAGCGCTAAGAGAGTAGTAGTGGAAAAAGGAATATATTCAAATATAAACTACACAGAAGCATTCTGTGAAACTTCTTTCTGATCTGAGCATTCAGCTAACAGATTTAAACCATACTTTTGATTGAGCAGTTTTGAAACACTCTGTCTGTAGAAAATGCAACTGGACATTCGTAGCGCTAAGTGGGTAATAGTGGAAAAAAGAATATGTTCAAATATAAACTACACAGAAGCATTGTATGAAACTTCTTTCTGTTCTGTGCATTCAACTAACAGAGTTGAACCTTACTTTTGATTGAGCCTTTCTGAAACACTCTTTCTGTAGAAACTGCAATTGGACATTCTGAGCGCTAGGAGGCCTATATTGGGAAAAAGAATGTCTACAAATAAAAACTACACAGAAGCATTGTGTGAAACTTATTTCTGATATGTTCATTAAGCTAACAGAGTTAAACCATACTTTTGATTGCGCAGTTCTGAACACTCTTTCTGTAGAAAACGCAAGTGGACATTCGGAGCGCTAAGAGGGTAATAGTGGAAAAAGGAATATATTCAAATATAAACTACACAGTAGCATTCTGTGAAAATTCTTTCTGTTCTGTGCATTCAACTAACAGAGTTGAACCTTACTTTTGATTGAGCCGTTCTGAAACACTCTTTCTGTAGAAACTGCAATTGGACATGCTAAGCGCTAAGAGGCCTACATTGGGAAAAAGAATATCTTCAAATAAAAACTACACAGATGCATTCTGTGAAACTTATTTCTGATCTGTAAATTCAGTTAACAGAGATAAAACATATTTTTGATTGAGCAGTTATGAAAGATTCTTTTTGTAGAAAATGCAAGTGGAGATTCGGAGCGCTAAGGGGGTAATAGTGGAAAAAGGAATGTCTTCAAATATAAACTACACAGAATCATTCGGTGAAACTTCTTTCTGATCTGTGCATTCAGCTAACAGAGTTAAACCATACTTTTGATTGAGCAGATCAGAACACTCTTTCTGTAGAAAATGCAACTGGACATTTGGAGCCCTAAGAGCGTAGTAGTGGAAAAAGGAATATATTCAAATATAAACAAAACAGAAGCATTCTGTGAAACTTCTTTCTGATCTGAGCATTCAGCTAACAGAGTTAAACCATACTTTTTATTGAGCAGTTTTGAAACACTCTGTCTGTAGAAAATGCAACTGGACATTCGTCGCGCTAAGTGGGTAATAGTGGAAAAAAGAATATGTTCAAATATAAACTACACAGAAGCATTGTATGAAACTTCTTTCTGTTCTGTGCATTCAACTAACAGAGTTGAACCTTACTTTTGATTGAGCCTTTCTGAAACACTCTTTCTGTAGAAACTGCAATTGGACATTCTGAGCGCTAGGAGGCCTATATTGGGAAAAAGAATGTCTACAAATAAAAACTACAGAGAAGAATTGTGTGAAACTTCTTTCTGTTCTGTTTGTTCAACTAAAAGAGTTGAACCTTAGTTTTGATTGAGCCGTTCTGAAACACTCTTTCTGTAGAAAATGCAAGTGGAAATTCGGAGCGCTAAGAGGGTAATAGTAGAAAAAGGAATGTCTCCAAATATAAACTACACGGAATCATTCTGTGAAACTTCTTTCTGATCTGTGCATTCAGCTAACAGAGTTAAACTATACGTTTGATTGAGCAGATCTGAACACTCTTTCTGTAGAAAATGCAACTGGACATTTGGAGCGCTAAGAGAGTACTAGTGGAAAAAGGAATATATTCAAATATAAACTACACAGAAGCATTCTGTGAAACTTCTTTCTGATCTGAGCATTCAGCTAACAGTGTTAAACCATACTTTTAATTGAGCAGTTTTGAAACACTCTGTCTGTAGAAAATGCAACTGGACATTCGTAGCGCTAAGTGGGTAATAGTGGAAAAAAGAATATGTTCAAATATAAACTACACAGAAGCATTGTATGAAACTTCTTTCTGTTCTGTGCATTCAACTAACAGAGTTGAACCTGACTTTTGATTGAGCCTTTCTGAAACACTCTTTCTGTAGAAACTGCAATTGGACTTTCTGAGCGCTAAGAGGCCTCTATTGGGAAAAATAATATCTTCAAATAAAAACTACACAGAAGCATTGTGTGAAACTTATTTCTGATATGTTCATTAAGCTAACAGAGTTAAACCATACTTTTGATTGCGCAGTTCTGAACACTCTTTCTGTAGAAAATGCAAGTGGACATTCGGAGCGCTAAGAGGGTAATAGTGGAAAAAGGAATATATTCAAATATAAACTACACAGTAGCATTCTGTGAAAATTCTTTCTGTTCTGTGCATTCAACTAACAGAGTTGAACCTTACTTTTGATTGAGCCGTTCTGAAACACTCTTTCTGTAGAAACTGCAATTGGACATGCTAAGCGCTAGGAGGCCTACATTGGGAAAAAGAATGTCTTCAAATAAAAACTACACAGATGCATTCTGTGAAACTTATTTCTGATCTGTAAATTCAGTTAACAGAGATAAAGCATATTTTTGATTGAGCAGTTATGAAACACTCTTTTTGTAGAAAATGCAAGTGGAGATTCGGAGCGCTAAGAAGGTAATAGTGGAAAAAGGAATGTCTTCAAATATAAACTACACAGAATCATTCGGTGAAACTTCTTTCTGATCTGTGCATTCAGCTAACAGAGTTAAACCATACTTTTGATTGAGCAGATCTGAACACTCTTTCTGTAGAAAATGCAAATGGACATTTGGAGCGCTAAGAGCGTAGTAGTGGAAAAAGGAATATATTCATATATAAACTACACAGAAGCATTGTGTGAAACTTCTTTCTGATCTGAGCATTCAGCTAACAGAGTTAAACCATACTTTTGATTGAGCAGTTTGAAACAGTCTGTCTGTAGAAAATGCAACTGGACATTCGTAGCGCTAAGTGGGTAATAGTGGAAAAAAGAATATTTTCAAATATAAACTACACAGAAGCATTGTATGAAACTTTTTTCTGTTCTGTGCATTCAACTAACAGAGTTGAACCTTACTTTTGATTGAGTCGTTCTGAAACACTCTTTCTGTAGAAACTGCAATTGGACATTCTGAGCGCTAGGAGGCCTATATTGGGAAAAAGAATGTCTACAAATAAAAACTACACAGAAGAATTGTGTGAAACTTTTTTCTGTTCTGTTTGTTCAACTAAAAGAGTTGAACCATAGTTTTGATTGAGCCGTTCTGAAACACTCTTTCTGTAGAAAATGCAAGTGGAGATTCGGAGCGCTAAGAGGGTAATAGTGGAAAAAGGAATGTCTCCAAATATAAACTACACAGAATCATTCTGTGAAACTTCTTTCTGATCTGTGCATTCAGCTAACAGGGTTAAACCATACTTTTGATTGAGCAGATCTGAACACTCTTTCTGTAGAAAATGCAAATGGACATTTGGAGCGCTAAGAGAGTACTAGTGGAAAAAGGAATATATTCAAATATAAAGTACACAGAAGCATTCTGTGAAACTTCTTTCTGATCTTAGCATTCAGCTAACAGAGTTAAACCATACTTTTGATTGAGCAGTTTTGAAACACTCTGTCTGTAGAAAATGCAACTGGACATTCGTAGCGCTAAGTGGGTAATAGTGGAAAAAAGAATATGTTCAAATATAAACTACACAGAATCATTGTATGAAACTGCTTTCTGTTCTGTGCATTCAACTAACAGAGTTGAACCTTACTTTTGATTGAGCCTTTCTGAAACACTCTTTCTGTAGAAACTGCAATTGGACATTCTGAGCGCTAAGAGGCCTCTATTGGGAAAAATAATATCTTCAAATAAAAACTACACAGAAGCATTGTGTGAAACTTATTTCTGATATGTTCATTAAGCTAACAGAATGAAACCATACTTTTGATTGCGCAGTTCTGAACACTCTTTCTGTAGAAAATGCAAGTGGACATTCGGAGCGCTAAGAGGGTAATAGTGGAAAAAGGAATATATTCAAATATAAACTACACAGTAGCATTCTGTGAAAATTCTTTCTGTTCTGTGCATTCAACTAACAGAGTTGAACCTTACTTTTGATTGAGCCGTTCTGAAACACTCTTTCTGTAGAAACTGCAATTGGACATGCTAAGCGCTAAGAGGCCTACATTGGGAAAAAGAATATCTTCAAATAAAAACTACACAGATGCATTCTGTGAAACTTATTTCTGATCTGTAAATTCAGTTTACAGAGGTAAAGCATATTTTTGATTGAGCAGTTATGAAACACTCTTTTTGTAGAAAATGCAAGTGGAGATTCGGAGCGCTAAGAGGGTAATAGTGGAAAAAGGAATGTCTTCAAATATAAACTACACAGAATCATTCGGTGAAACTTCTTTCTGATCTGTGCATTCAGCTAACAGAGTTAAACCATAGTCTTGATTGAGCACATCTGA
This sequence comes from Symphalangus syndactylus, assembly GCF_028878055.3. Classification (NCBI taxonomy): domain Eukaryota; kingdom Metazoa; phylum Chordata; class Mammalia; order Primates; family Hylobatidae; genus Symphalangus; species Symphalangus syndactylus. Next base: position 2,070,883 of record NC_072445.2, on the reverse strand, counting down.
ACACTCTTTCTGTAGAAAATGCAACTGGACATTTGGAGCGCTAAGAGCGTAGTAGTGGAAAAAGGAATATATTCAAATATAAACTACACAGAAGCATTCTGTGAAACTTCTTTCTGATCTGAGCATTCAGCTAACAGAGTTAAACCATACTTTTGATTGAGCAGTTTGGAAACACTCTGTCTGTAGAAAATGCAACTGGACATTCGTAGCGCTAAGTGGGTAATAGTGGAAAAAAGAATATATTCAAATATAAACTACACAGAAGCATTGTATGAAACTTCTTTCTGTTCTGTGCATTCAACTAACAGAGTTGAACCTTACTTTTGATTGAGCCTTTCTGAAACACTCTTTCTGTAGAAACTGCAATTGGACATTCTGAGCGCTAAGAGGCCTCTATTGGGAAAAATAATATCTTCAAATAAAAACTACACAGAAGCATTGTGTGAAACTTATTTCTGATATGTTCATTAAGCTAACAGAGTTAAAACATACTTTTGATTGCGCAGTTCTGAACACTCTTTCTGTAGAAAATGCAAGTGGACATTCGGAGCGCTAAGAGGGTAATAGTGGAAAAAGGAATATATTCAAATATAAACTACACAGTAGCATTCTGTGAAAATTCTTTCTGTTCTGTGCATTCAACTAACAGAGTTGAACCTTACTTTTGATTGAGCCGTTCTGAAACACTCTTTCTGTAGAAACTGCAATTGGACATGCTAAGCGCTAAGAGGCCTACATTGGGAAAAAGAATATCTTCAAATAAAAACTACACAGATGCATTCTGTGAAACTTATTTCTGATCTGTAAATTCAGTTAACAGAGATAAAACATATTTTTGATTGAGCAGTTATGAAACACTCTTTTTGTAGAAAATGCAAGTGGAGATTCGGAGCGCTAAGAGGGTAATAGTGGAAAAAGGAATGTCTTCAAATATAAACAACACAGAATCATTCGGTGAAACTTCTTTCTGATCTGTGCATTCAGCTAACAGAGTTAAACCATACTTTTGATTGAGCAGATCTGAACATTCTTTCTGTAGAAAATGCAACTGGACATTTTGAGCGCTAAGAGCGTAGTAGTGGAAAAAGTAATATATTCAAATATAAACTACACAGAAGCATTCTGTGAAACTTCTTTCTGATCTGAGCATTCAGCTAACAGAGTTAAACCATACTTTTGATTGAGCAGTTTTGAAACAGTCTGTCTGTAGAAAATGCAACTGGACATTCGTAGCGCTAAGTGGGTAATAGTGGAAAAAAGAATATGTTCAAATATAAACTACACAGAAGCATTGTATGAAACTTCTTTCTGTTCTGTGCATTCAACTAACAGAGTTGAACCTTACTTTTGATTGAGCCTTTCTGAAACACTCTTTCTGTAGAAACTGCAATTGGACATTCTGAGCGCTAAGAGGCCTCTATTGGGAAAAATAATATCTTCAAATAAAAACTACACAGAAGCATTGTGTGAAACTTATTTCTGATATGTTCATTAAGCTAACAGAGTTAAAACATACTTTTGATTGCGCAGTTCTGAACACTCTTTCTGTAGAAAATGCAAGTGGACATTCGGAGCGCTAAGAGGGTAATAGTGGAAAAAGGAATATATTCAAATATAAACTACACAGTAGCATTCTGTGAAAATTCTTTCTGTTCTGTGCATTCAACTAACAGAGTTGAACCTTACTTTTGATTGAGCCGTTCTGAAACACTCTTTCTGTAGAAACCGCAATTGGACATGCTAAGCGCTAAGAGGCCTACATTGGGAAAAAGAATATCTTCAAATAAAAACTACACAGATGCATTCTGTGAAACTTATTTCTGATCTGTAAAGTCAGTTAACAGAGATAAAACATATTTTTGATTGAGCAGTTATGAATCACTCTTTTTGTAGAAAATGCAAGTGGAGATTCGGAGCGCTAAGAGGGTAATAGTGGAAAAAGGAATGTCTTCAAATATAAACAACACAGAATCATTCGGTGAAACTTCTTTCTGATCTGTGCATTCAGCTAACAGAGTTAAACCATACTTTTGATTGAGCAGATCTGAACATTCTTTCTGTAGAAAATGCAACTGGACATTTTGAGCGCTAAGAGCGTAGTAGTGGAAAAAGGAATATATTCAAATATAAACTACACAGAAGCATTCTGTGAAACTTCTTTCTGATCTGAGCATTCAGCTAACAGAGTTAAACCATACTTTTGATTGAGCAGTTTTGAAACAGTCTGTCTGTAGAAAATGCAACTGGACATTCGTAGCGCTAAGTGGGTAATAGTGGAAAAAAGAATATGTTCAAATATAAACTACACAGAAGCATTGTATGAAACTTCTTTCTGTTCTGTGCATTCAACTAACAGAGTTGAACCTTACTTTTGATTGAGCCGTTCTGAAATACTCTTTCTGTAGAAACTGCAATTGGACATTCTGAGCGCTAGGAGGCCTATATTGGGAAAAAGAATGTCTACAAATAAAAACTACACAGAAGAATTGTGTGAAACTTCTTTCTGTTCTGTTTGTTCAACTAAAAGATTTGAACCTTAGTTTTGATTGAGCCGTTCTGAAACACTCTTTCTGTAGAAAATGCAAGTGGAGATTCGGAGCGCTAAGAGGGTAATAGTGGAAAAAGGAATGTCTCCAAATATAAACTACACAGAATCATTCTGTGAAACTTCTTTCTGATCTGTGCATTCAGCTAACAGAGTTAAACCATACTTTTGATTGAGCAGATCTGAACACTCTTTCTGTAGAAAATGCAACTGGACATTTGGAGCGCTAAGAGAGTACTAGTGGAAAAAGGAATATATTCAAATATAAACAAAACAGAAGCATTGTGTGAAACTTCTTTCTGATCTGAGCATTCAGCTAACAGAGTTAAACCATACTTTTGATTGAGCAGTTTGAAACAGTCTGTCTGTAGAAAATGCAACTGGACATTCGTAGCGCTAAGTGGGTAATAGTGGAAAAAAGAATATTTTCAAATATAAACTACACAGAAGCATTGTATGAAACTTTTTTCTGTTCTGTGCATTCAACTAACAGTGTTGAACCTTACTTTTGATTGAGCCGTTCTGAAACACTCTTTCTGTAGAAACTGCAATTGGACATTCTGAGCGCTAGGAGGCCTATATTGGGAAAAAGAATGTCTACAAATAAAAACTACACAGAAGAATTGTGTGAAACTTCTTTCTGTTCTGTTTGTTCAACTAAAAGAGTTGAACCATAGTTTTGATTGAGCCGTTCTGAAACACTCTTTCTGTAGAAAATGCAAGTGGAGATTCGGAGCGCTAAGAGGGTAATAGTGGAAAAAGGAATGTCTCCAAATATAAACTACACAGAATCATTCTGTGAAACTTCTTTCTGATCTGTGCATTCAGCTAACAGGGTTAAACCATACTTTTGATTGAGCAGATCTGAACACTCTTTCTGTAGAAAATGCAAATGGACATTTGGAGCGCTAAGAGAGTACTAGTGGAAAAAGGAATATATTCAAATATAAACTACACAGAAGCATTCTGTGAAACTTCTTTCTGATCTTAGCATTCAGCTAACAGAGTTAAACCATACTTTTGATTGAGCAGTTTTGAAACACTCTGTCTGTAGAAAATGCAACTGGACATTCGTAGCGCTAAGTGGGTAATAGTGGAAAAAAGAATATGTTCAAATATAAACTACACAGAATCATTGTATGAAACTGCTTTCTGTTCTGTGCATTCAACTAACAGAGTTGAACCTTACTTTTGATTGAGCCTTTCTGAAACACTCTTTCTGTAGAAACTGCAATTGGACATTCTGAGCGCTAAGAGGCCTCTATTGGGAAAAATAATATCTTCAAATAAAAACTACACAGAAGCATTGTGTGAAACTTATTTCTGATATGTTCATTAAGCTAACAGAGTTAAAACATACTTTTGATTGCGCAGTTCTGAACACTCTTTCTGTAGAAAATGCAAGTGGACATTCGGAGCGCTAAGAGGGTAATAGTGGAAAAAGGAATATATTCAAATATAAACTACACAGTAGCATTCTGTGAAAATTCTTTCTGTTCTGTGCATTCAACTAACAGAGTTGAACCTTACTTTTGATTGAGCCGTTCTGAAACACTCTTTCTGTAGAAACTGCAATTGGACATGCTAAGCGCTAAGAGGCCTACATTGGGAAAAAGAATATCTTCAAATAAAAACTACACAGATGCATTCTGTGAAACTTATTTCTGATCTGTAAATTCAGTTAACAGAGATAAAACATATTTTTGATTGAGCAGTTATGAAACACTCTTTTTGTAGAAAATGGAAGTGGAGATTCGGAGCGCTAAGAGGGTAATAGTGGAAAAAGGAATGTCTTCAAATATAAACAACACAGAATCATTCGGTGAAACTTCTTTCTGATCTGTGCATTCAGCTAACAGAGTTAAACCATACTTTTGATTGAGCAGATCTGAACATTCTTTCTGTAGAAAATGCAACTGGACATTTTGAGCGCTAAGAGCGTAGTAGTGGAAAAAGGAATATATTCAAATATAAACTACACAGAAGCATTCTGTGAAACTTCTTTCTGATCTGAGCATTCAGCTAACAGAGTTAAACCATACTTTTGATTGAGCAGTTTTGAAACAGTCTGTCTGTAGAAAATGCAACTGGACATTCGTAGCGCTAAGTGGGTAATAGTGGAAAAAAGAATATGTTCAAATATAAACTACACAGAAGCATTGTATGAAACTTCTTTCTGTTCTGTGCATTCAACTAACAGAGTTGAACCTTACTTTTGATTGAGCCGTTCTGAAATACTCTTTCTGTAGAAACTGCAATTGGACATTCTGAGCGCTAGGAGGCCTATATTGGGAAAAAGAATGTCTACAAATAAAAACTACACAGAAGAATTGTGTGAAACTTCTTTCTGTTCTGTTTGTTCAACTAAAAGAGTTGAACCTTAGTTTTGATTGAGCCGTTCTGAAACACTCTTTCTGTAGAAAATGCAAGTGGAGATTCGGAGCGCTAAGAGGGTAATAGTGGAAAAAGGAATGTCTCCAAATATAAACTACACAGAATCATTCTGTGAAACTTCTTTCTGATCTGTGCATTCAGCTAACAGAGTTAAACCATACTTTTGAATGAGCAGATCTGAACACTCTTTCTGTAGAAAATGCAACTGGACATTTGGAGCGCTAAGAGAGTACTAGTGGAAAAAGGAATATATTCAAATATAAACTACACAGAAGCATTCTGTGAAACTTCTTTCTGATCTTAGCATTCAGCTAACAGAGTTAAACCATACTTTTGATTGAGCAGTTTTGAAACACTCTGTCTGTAGAAAATGCAACTGGACATTCGTAGCGCTAAGTGGGTAATAGTGGAAAAAAGAATATGTTCAAATATAAACTACACAGAATCATTGTATGAAACTGCTTTCTGTTCTGTGCATTCAACTAACAGAGTTGAACCTTACTTTTGATTGAGCCTTTCTGAAACACTCTTTCTGTAGAAACTGCAATTGGACATTCTGAGCGCTAAGAGGCCTCTATTGGGAAAAATAATATCTTCAAATAAAAACTACACAGAAGCATTGTGTGAAACTTATTTCTGATATGTTCATTAAGCTAACAGAATGAAACCATACTTTTGATTGCGCAGTTCTGAACACTCTTTCTGTAGAAAATGCAAGTGGACATTCAGAGCGCTAAGAGGGTAATAGTGGAAAAAGGAATATATTCAAATATAAACTACACAGTAGCATTCTGTGAAAATTCTTTCTGTTCTGTGCATTCAACTAACAGAGTTGAACCTTAATTTTGATTGAGCCGTTCTGAAACACTCTTTCTGTAGAAACTGCAATTGGACATGCTAAGCGCTAAGAGGCCTACATTGGGAAAAAGAATATCTTCAAATAAAAACTACACAGATGCATTCTGTGAAACTTATTTCTGATCTGTAAATTCAGTTTACAGAGGTAAAGCATATTTTTGATTGAGCAGTTATGAAACACTCTTTTTGTAGAAAATGCAAGTGGAGATTCGGAGCGCTAAGAGGGTAATAGTGGAAAAAGGAATGTCTTCAAATATAAACTACACAGAATCATTCGGTGAAACTTCTTTCTGATCTGTGCATTCAGCTAACAGAGTTAAACCATAGTTTTGATTGAGCAGATCTGAACACTCTTTCTGTAGAAAATGCAACTGGACATTTGGAGCGCTAAGAGCGTAGTAGTGGAAAAAGGAATATATCAAATATAAACTACACAGAAGCATTCTGTGAAACTTATTTCTGATCTGAGCATTCAGCTAACAGAGTTAAACCATACTTTTGATTGAGCAGTTTGGAAACACTCTGTCTGTAGAAAATGCAACTGGACATTCGTAGCGCTAAGTGGGTAATAGTGGAAAAAAGAATATGTTCAAATATAAACTACACAGAAGCATTGTATGAAACTTCTTTCTGTTCTGTGCATTCAACTAACAGAGTTGAACCTTACTTTTGATTGAGCCTTTCTGAAACACTCTTTCTGTAGAAACTGCAATTGGACATTCTGAGCGCTAAGAGGCCTCTATTGGGAAAAATAATATCTTCAAATAAAAACTACACAGAAGCATTGTGTGAAACTTATTTCTGATATGTTCATTAAGCTAACAGAGTTAAAACATACTTTTGATTGCGCAGTTCTGAACACTCTTTCTGTAGAAAATGCAAGTGGACATTCGGAGCGCTAAGAGGGTAATAGTGGAAAAAGGAATATATTCAAATATAAACTACACAGTAGCATTCTGTGAAAATTCTTTCTGTTCTGTGCATTCAACTAACAGAGTTGAACCTTACTTTTGATTGAGCCGTTCTGAAACACTCTTTCTGTAGAAACTGCAATTGGACATGCTAAGCGCTAAGAGGCCTACATTGGGAAAAAGAATATCTTCAAATAAAAACTACACAGATGCATTCTGTGAAACTTATTTCTGATCTGTAAATTCAGTTAACAGAGATAAAACATATTTTTGATTGAGCAGTTATGAAACACTCTTTTTGTAGAAAATGCAAGTGGAGATTCGGAGCGCTAAGAGGGTAATAGTGGAAAAAGGAATGTCTTCAAATATAAACAACACAGAATCATTCGGTGAAACTTCTTTCTGATCTGTGCATTCAGCTAACAGAGTTAAACCATACTTTTGATTGAGCAGATCTGAACATTCTTTCTGTAGAAAATGCAACTGGACATTTTGAGCGCTAAGAGCGTAGTAGTGGAAAAAGGAATATATTCAAATATAAACTACACAGAAGCATTCTGTGAAACTTCTTTCTGATCTGAGCATTCAGCTAACAGAGTTAAACCATACTTTTGATTGAGCAGTTTTGAAACAGTCTGTCTGTAGAAAATGCAACTGGACATTCGTAGCGCTAAGTGGGTAATAGTGGAAAAAAGAATATGTTCAAATATAAACTACACAGAAGCATTGTATGAAACTTCTTTCTGTTCTGTGCATTCAACTAACAGAGTTGAATCTTACTTTTGATTGAGCCGTTCTGAAATACTCTTTCTGTAGAAACTGCAATTGGACATTCTGAGCGCTAGGAGGCCTATATTGGGAAAAAGAATGTCTACAAATAAAAACTACACAGAAGAATTGTGTGAAACTTCTTTCTGTTCTGTTTGTTCAACTAAAAGAGTTGAACCTTAGTTTTGATTGAGCCGTTCTGAAACACTCTTTCTGTAGAAAATGCAAGTGGAGATTCGGAGCGCTAAGAGGGTAATAGTGGAAAAAGGAATGTCTCCAAATATAAACTACACAGAATCATTCTGTGAAACTTCTTTCTGATCTGTGCATTCAGCTAACAGAGTTAAACCATACTTTTGATTGAGCAGATCTGAACACTCTTTCTGTAGAAAATGCAACTGGACATTTGGAGCGCTAAGAGAGTACTAGTGGAAAAAGGAATATATTCAAATATAAACTACACAGAAGCATTCTGTGAAACTTCTTTCTGATCTGAGCATTCAGCTAACAGATTTAAACCATACTTTTGATTGAGCAGTTTTGAAACACTCTGTCTGTAGAAAATGCAACTGGACATTCGTAGCGCTAAGTGGGTAATAGTGGAAAAAAGAATATGTTCAAATATAAACTACACAGAAGCATTGTATGAAACTTCTTTCTGTTCTGTGCATTCAACTAACAGAGTTGAACCTTACTTTTGATTGAGCCGTTCTGAAATACTCTTTCTGTAGAAACTGCAATTGGACATTCTGAGCGCTAGGAGGCCTATATTGGGAAAAAGAATGTCTACAAATAAAAACTACACAGAAGAATTGTGTGAAACTTCTTTCTGTTCTGTTTGTTCAACTAAAAGAGTTGAACCTTAGTTTTGATTGAGCCGTTCTGAAACACTCTTTCTGTAGAAAATGCAAGTGGAGATTCGGAGCGCTAAGAGGGTAATAGTGGAAAAAGGAATGTCTCCAAATATAAACTACACAGAATCATTCTGTGAAACTTCTTTCTGATCTGTGCATTCAGCTAACAGAGTTAAACCATACTTTTGATTGAGCAGATCTGAACACTCTTTCTGTAGAAAATGCAACTGGACATTTGGAGCGCTAAGAGAGTACTAGTGGAAAAAGGAATATATTCAAATATAAACTACACAGAAGCATTCTGTGAAACTTCTTTCTGATCTTAGCATTCAGCTAACAGAGTTAAACCATACTTTTGATTGAGCAGTTTTGAAACACTCTGTCTGTAGAAAATGCAACTGGACATTCGTAGCGCTAAGTGGGTAATAGTGGAAAAAAGAATATGTTCAAATATAAACTACACAGAATCATTGTATGAAACTGCTTTCTGTTCTGTGCATTCAACTAACAGAGTTGAACCTTACTTTTGATTGAGCCTTTCTGAAACACTCTTTCTGTAGAAACTGCAATTGGACATTCTGAGCGCTAAGAGGCCTCTATTGGGAAAAATAATATCTTCAAATAAAAACTACACAGAAGCATTGTGTGAAACTTATTTCTGATATGTTCATTAAGCTAACAGAATGAAACCATACTTTTGATTGCGCAGTTCTGAACACTCTTTCTGTAGAAAATGCAAGTGGACATTCGGAGCGCTAAGAGGGTAATAGTGGAAAAAGGAATATATTCAAATATAAACTACACAGTAGCATTCTGTGAAAATTCTTTCTGTTCTGTGCATTCAACTAACAGAGTTGAACCTTAATTTTGATTGAGCCGTTCTGAAACACTCTTTCTGTAGAAACTGCAATTGGACATGCTAAGCGCTAAGAGGCCTACATTGGGAAAAAGAATATCTTCAAATAAAAACTACACAGATGCATTCTGTGAAACTTATTTCTGATCTGTAAATTCAGTTTACAGAGGTAAAGCATATTTTTGATTGAGCAGTTATGAAACACTCTTTTTGTAGAAAATGCAAGTGGAGATTCGGAGCGCTAAGAGGGTAATAGTGGAAAAAGGAATGTCTTCAAATATAAACTACACAGAATCATTCGGTGAAACTTCTTTCTGATCTGTGCATTCAGCTAACAGAGTTAAACCATAGTTTTGATTGAGCAGATCTGAACACTCTTTCTGTAGAAAATGCAACTGGACATTTGGAGCGCTAAGAGCGTAGTAGTGGAAAAAGGAATATATCAAATATAAACTACACAGAAGCATTCTGTGAAACTTATTTCTGATCTGAGCATTCAGCTAACAGAGTTAAACCATACTTTTGATTGAGCAGTTTGGAAACACTCTGTCTGTAGAAAATGCAACTGGACATTCGTAGCGCTAAGTGGGTAATAGTGGAAAAAAGAATATGTTCAAATATAAACTACACAGAACCATTGTATGAAACTTCTTTCTGTTCTGTGCATTCAACTAACAGAGTTGAACCTTACTTTTGATTGAGCCTTTCTGAAACACTCTTTCTGTAGAAACTGCAATTGGACATTCTGAGCGCTAAGAGGCCTCTATTGGGAAAAATAATATCTTCAAATAAAAACTACACAGAAGCATTGTGTGAAACTTATTTCTGATATGTTCATTAAGCTAACAGAGTTAAAACATACTTTTGATTGCGCAGTTCTGAACACTCTTTCTGTAGAAAATGCAAGTGGACATTCGGAGCGCTAAGAGGGTAATAGTGGAAAAAGGAATATATTCAAATATAAACTACACAGTAGCATTCTGTGAAAATTCTTTCTGTTCTGTGCATTCAACTAACAGAGTTGAACCTTACTTTTGATTGAGCCGTTCTGAAACACTCTTTCTGTAGAAACTGCAATTGGACATGCTAAGCGCTAAGAGGCCTACATTGGGAAAAAGAATATCTTCAAATAAAAACTACACAGATGCATTCTGTGAAACTTATTTCTGATCTGTAAATTCAGTTAACAGAGATAAAACATATTTTTGATTGAGCAGTTATGAAACACTCTTTTTGTAGAAAATGCAAGTGGAGATTCGGAGCGCTAAGAGGGTAATAGTGGAAAAAGGAATGTCTTCAAATATAAACAACACAGAATCATTCGGTGAAACTTCTTTCTGATCTGTGCATTCAGCTAACAGAGTTAAACCATACTTTTGATTGAGCAGATCTGAACATTCTTTCTGTAGAAAATGCAACTGGACATTTTGAGCGCTAAGAGTGTAGTAGTGGAAAAAGGAATATATTCAAATATAAACTACACAGAAGCATTCTGTGAAACTTCTTTCTGATCTGAGCATTCAGCTAACAGAGTTAAACCATACTTTTGATTGAGCAGTTTTGAAACAGTCTGTCTGTAGAAAATGCAACTGGACATTCGTAGCGCTAAGTGGGTAATAGTGGAAAAAAGAATATGTTCAAATATAAACTACACAGAAGCATTGTATGAAACTTCTTTCTGTTCTGTGCATTCAACTAACAGAGTTGAACCTTACTTTTGATTGAGCCGTTCTGAAATACTCTTTCTGTAGAAACTGCAATTGGACATTCTGAGCGCTAGGAGGCCTATATTGGGAAAAAGAATGTCTACAAATAAAAACTACACAGAAGAATTGTGTGAAACTTCTTTCTGTTCTGTTTGTTCAACTAAAAGAGTTGAACCTTAGTTTTGATTGAGCCGTTCTGAAACACTCTTTCTGTAGAAAATGCAAGTGGAGATTCGGAGCGCTAAGAGGGTAATAGTGGAAAAAGGAATGTCTCCAAATATAAACTACACAGAATCATTCTGTGAAACTTCTTTCTGATCTGTGCATTCAGCTAACAGAGTTAAACCATACTTTTGATTGAGCAGATCTGAACACTCTTTCTGTAGAAAATGCAACTGGACATTTGGAGCGCTAAGAGAGTACTAGTGGAAAAAGGAATATATTCAAATATAAACTACACAGAAGCATTCTGTGAAACTTCTTTCTGATCTTAGCATTCAGCTAACAGAGTTAAACCATACTTTTGATTGAGCAGTTTTGAAACACTCTGTCTGTAGAAAATGCAACTGGACATTCGTAGCGCTAAGTGGGTAATAGTGGAAAAAAGAATATGTTCAAATATAAACTACACAGAATCATTGTATGAAACTGCTTTCTGTTCTGTGCATTCAACTAACAGAGTTGAACCTTACTTTTGATTGAGCCTTTCTGAAACACTCTTTCTGTAGAAACTGCAATTGGACATTCTGAGCGCTAAGAGGCCTCTATTGGGAAAAAAAATATCTTCAAATAAAAACTACACAGAAGCATTGTGTGAAACTTATTTCTGATATGTTCATTAAGCTAACAGAATGAAACCATACTTTTGATTGCGCAGTTCTGAACACTCTTTCTGTAGAAAATGCAAGTGGACATTCGGAGCGCTAAGAGGGTAATAGTGGAAAAAGGAATATATTCAAATATAAACTACACAGTAGCATTCTGTGAAAATTCTTTCTGTTCTGTGCATTCAACTAACAGAGTTGAACCTTAATTTTGATTGAGCCGTTCTGAAACACTCTTTCTGTAGAAACTGCAATTGGACATGCTAAGCGCTAAGAGGCCTACATTGGGAAAAAGAATATCTTCAAATAAAAACTACACAGATGCATTCTGTGAAACTTATTTCTGATCTGTAAATTCAGTTTACAGAGGTAAAGCATATTTTTGATTGAGCAGTTATGAAACACTCTTTTTGTAGAAAATGCAAGTGGAGATTCGGAGCGCTAAGAGGGTAATAGTGGAAAAAGGAATGTCTTCAAATATAAACTACACAGAATCATTCGGTGAAACTTCTTTCTGATCTGTGCATTCAGCTAACAGAGTTAAACCATAGTTTTGATTGAGCAGATCTGAACACTCTTTCTGTAGAAAATGCAACTGGACATTTGGAGCGCTAAGAGCGTAGTAGTGGAAAAAGGAATATATCAAATATAAACTACACAGAAGCATTCTGTGAAACTTATTTCTGATCTGAGCATTCAGCTAACAGAGTTAAACCATACTTTTGATTGAGCAGTTTGGAAACACTCTGTCTGTAGAAAATGCAACTGGACATTCGTAGCGCTAAGTGGGTAATAGTGGAAAAAAGAATATGTTCAAATATAAACTACACAGAACCATTGTATGAAACTTCTTTCTGTTCTGTGCATTCAACTAACAGAGTTGAACCTTACTTTTGATTGAGCCTTTCTGAAACACTCTTTCTGTAGAAACTGCAATTGGACATTCTGAGCGCTAAGAGGCCTCTATTGGGAAAAATAATATCTTCAAATAAAAACTACACAGAAGCATTGTGTGAAACTTATTTCTGATATGTTCATTAAGCTAACAGAGTTAAAACATACTTTTGATTGCGCAGTTCTGAACACTCTTTCTGTAGAAAATGCAAGTGGACATTCGGAGCGCTAAGAGGGTAATAGTGGAAAAAGGAATATATTCAAATATAAACTACACAGTAGCATTCTGTGAAAATTCTTTCTGTTCTGTGCATTCAACTAACAGAGTTGAACCTTACTTTTGATTGAGCCGTTCTGAAACACTCTTTCTGTAGAAACTGCAATTGGACATGCTAAGCGCTAAGAGGCCTACATTGGGAAAAAGAATATCTTCAAATAAAAACTACACAGATGCATTCTGTGAAACTTATTTCTGATCTGTAAATTCAGTTAACAGAGATAAAACATATTTTTGATTGAGCAGTTATGAAACACTCTTTTTGTAGAAAATGCAAGTGGAGATTCGGAGCGCTAAGAGGGTAATAGTGGAAAAAGGAATGTCTTCAAATATAAACAACACAGAATCATTCGGTGAAACTTCTTTCTGATCTGTGCATTCAGCTAACAGAGTTAAACCATACTTTTGATTGAGCAGATCTGAACATTCTTTCTGTAGAAAATGCAACTGGACATTTTGAGCGCTAAGAGTGTAGTAGTGGAAAAAGGAATATATTCAAATATAAACTACACAGAAGCATTCTGTGAAACTTCTTTCTGATCTGAGCATTCAGCTAACAGAGTTAAACCATACTTTTGATTGAGCAGTTTTGAAACAGTCTGTCTGTAGAAAATGCAACTGGACATTCGTAGCGCTAAGTGGGTAATAGTGGAAAAAAGAATATGTTCAAATATAAACTACACAGAAGCATTGTATGAAACTTCTTTCTGTTCTGTGCATTCAACTAACAGAGTTGAACCTTACTTTTGATTGAGCCGTTCTGAAATACTCTTTCTGTAGAAACTGCAATTGGACATTCTGAGCGCTAGGAGGCCTATATTGGGAAAAAGAATGTCTACAAATAAAAACTACACAGAAGAATTGTGTGAAACTTCTTTCTGTTCTGTTTGTTCAACTAAAAGAGTTGAACCTTAGTTTTGATTGAGCCGTTCTGAAACACTCTTTCTGTAGAAAATGCAAGTGGAGATTCGGAGCGCTAAGAGGGTAATAGTGGAAAAAGGAATGTCTCCAAATATAAACTACACAGAATCATTCTGTGAAACTTCTTTCTGATCTGTGCATTCAGCTAACAGAGTTAAACCATACTTTTGATTGAGCAGATCTGAACACTCTTTCTGTAGAAAATGCAACTGGACATTTGGAGCGCTAAGAGAGTACTAGTGGAAAAAGGAATATATTCAAATATAAACTACACAGAAGCATTCTGTGAAACTTCTTTCTGATCTTAGCATTCAGCTAACAGAGTTAAACCATACTTTTGATTGAGCAGTTTTGAAACACTCTGTCTGTAGAAAATGCAACTGGACATTCGTAGCGCTAAGTGGGTAATAGTGGAAAAAAGAATATGTTCAAATATAAACTACACAGAATCATTGTATGAAACTGCTTTCTGTTCTGTGCATTCAACTAACAGAGTTGAACCTTACTTTTGATTGAGCCTTTCTGAAACACTCTTTCTGTAGAAACTGCAATTGGACATTCTGAGCGCTAAGAGGCCTCTATTGGGAAAAATAATATCTTCAAATAAAAACTACACAGAAGCATTGTGTGAAACTTATTTCTGATATGTTCATTAAGCTAACAGAATGAAACCATACTTTTGATTGCGCAGTTCTGAACACTCTTTCTGTAGAAAATGCAAGTGGACATTCGGAGCGCTAAGAGGGTAATAGTGGAAAAAGGAATATATTCAAATATAAACTACACAGTAGCATTCTGTGAAAATTCTTTCTGTTCTGTGCATTCAACTAACAGAGTTGAACCTTACTTTTGATTGAGCCGTTCTGAAACACTCTTTCTGTAGAAACTGCAATTGGACATGCTAAGCGCTAAGAGGCCTACATTGGGAAAAAGAATATCTTCAAATAAAAACTACACAGATGCATTCTGTGAAACTTATTTCTGATCTGTAAATTCAGTTTACAGAGGTAAAGCATATTTTTGATTGAGCAGTTATGAAACACTCTTTTTGTAGAAAATGCAAGTGGAGATTCGGAGCGCTAAGAGGGTAATAGTGGAAAAAGGAATGTCTTCAAATATAAACTACACAGAATCATTCGGTGAAACTTCTTTCTGATCTGTGCATTCAGCTAACAGAGTTAAACCATAGTTTTGATTGAGCAGATCTGAACACTCTTTCTGTAGAAAATGCAACTGGACATTTGGAGCGCTAAGAGCGTAGTAGTGGAAAAAGGAATATATCAAATATAAACTACACAGAAGCATTCTGTGAAACTTATTTCTGATCTGAGCATTCAGCTAACAGAGTTAAACCATACTTTTGATTGAGCAGTTTGGAAACACTCTGTCTGTAGAAAATGCAACTGGACATTCGTAGCGCTAAGTGGGTAATAGTGGAAAAAAGAATATGTTCAAATATAAACTACACAGAAGCATTGTATGAAACTTCTTTCTGTTCTGTGCATTCAACTAACAGAGTTGAACCTTACATTTGATTGAGCCTTTCTGAAACACTCTTTCTGTAGAAACTGCAATTGGACATTCTGAGCGCTAAGAGGCCTCTATTGGGAAAAATAATATCTTCAAATAAAAACTACACAGAAGCATTGTGTGAAACTTATTTCTGATATGTTCATTAAGCTAACAGAGTTAAAACATACTTTTGATTGCGCAGTTCTGAACACTCTTTCTGTAGAAAATGCAAGTGGACATTCGGAGCGCTAAGAGGGTAATAGTGGAAAAAGGAATATATTCAAATATAAACTACACAGTAGCATTCTGTGAAAATTCTTTCTGTTCTGTGCATTCAACTAACAGAGTTGAACCTTACTTTTGATTGAGCCGTTCTGAAACACTCTTTCTGTAGAAACTGCAATTGGACATGCTAAGCGCTAAGAGGCCTACATTGGGAAAAAGAATATCTTCAAATAAAAACTACACAGATGCATTCTGTGAAACTTATTTCTGATCTGTAAATTCAGTTAACAGAGATAAAACATATTTTTGATTGAGCAGTTATGAAACACTCTTTTTGTAGGAAATGCAAGTGGAGATTCGGAGCGCTAAGAGGGTAATAGTGGAAAAAGGAATGTCTTCAAATATAAACAACACAGAATCATTCGGTGAAACTTCTTTCTGATCTGTGCATTCAGCTAACAGAGTTAAACCATACTTTTGATTGAGCAGATCTGAACATTCTTTCTGTAGAAAATGCAACTGGACATTTTGAGCGCTAAGAGCGTAGTAGTGGAAAAAGGAATATATTCAAATATAAACTACACAGAAGCATTCTGTGAAACTTCTTTCTGATCTGAGCATTCAGCTAACAGAGTTAAACCATACTTTTGATTGAGCAGTTTTGAAACAGTCTGTCTGTAGAAAATGCAACTGGACATTCGTAGCGCTAAGTGGGTAATAGTGGAAAAAAGAATATGTTCAAATATAAACTACACAGAAGCATTGTATGAAACTTCTTTCTGTTCTGTGCATTCAACTAACAGAGTTGAATCTTACTTTTGATTGAGCCGTTCTGAAATACTCTTTCTGTAGAAACTGCAATTGGACATTCTGAGCGCTAGGAGGCCTATATTGGGAAAAAGAATGTCTACAAATAAAAACTACACAGAAGAATTGTGTGAAACTTCTTTCTGTTCTGTTTGTTCAACTAAAAGAGTTGAACCTTAGTTTTGATTGAGCGGTTCTGAAACACTCTTTCTGTAGAAAATGCAAGTGGAGATTCGGAGCGCTAAGAGGGTAATAGTGGAAAAAGGAATGTCTCCAAATATAAACTACACAGAATCATTCTGTGAAACTTCTTTCTGATCTGTGCATTCAGCTAACAGAGTTAAACCATACTTTTGATTGAGCAGATCTGAACACTCTTTCTGTAGAAAATGCAACTGGACATTTGGAGCGCTAAGAGAGTACTAGTGGAAAAAGGAATATATTCAAATATAAACTACACAGAAGCATTCTGTGAAACTTCTTTCTGATCTGAGCATTCAGCTAACAGATTTAAACCATACTTTTGATTGAGCAGTTTTGAAACACTCTGTCTGTAGAAAATGCAACTGGACATTCGTAGCGCTAAGTGGGTAATAGTGGAAAAAAGAATATGTTCAAATATAAACTACACAGAAGCATTGTATGAAACTTCTTTCTGTTCTGTGCATTCAACTAACCGAGTTGAACCTTACTTTTGATTGAGCCTTTCTGAAACACTCTTTCTGTAGAAACTGCAATTGGACATTCTGAGCGCTAGGAGGCCTATATTGGGAAAAAGAATGTCTACAAATAAAAACTACACAGAAGCATTGTGTGAAACTTATTTCTGATATGTTCATTAAGCTAACAGAGTTAAACCATACTTTTGATTGCGCAGTTCTGAACACTCTTTCTGTAGAAAATGCAAGTGGACATTCGGAGCGCTAAGAGGGTAATAGTGGAAAAAGGAATATATTCAAATATAAACTACACAGTAGCATTCTGTGAAAATTCTTTCTGTTCTGTGCATTCAACTAACAGAGTTGAACCTTACTTTTGATTGAGCCGTTCTGAAACACTCTTTCTGTAGAAACTGCAATTGGACATGCTAAGCGCTAAGAGGCCTACATTGGGAAAAAGAATATCTTCAAATAAAAACTACACAGATGCATTCTGTGAAACTTATTTCTGATCTGTAAATTCAGTTAACAGAGATAAAACTTATTTTTGATTGAGCAGTTATGAAAGATTCTTTTTGTAGAAAATGCAAGTGGAGATTCGGAGCGCTAAGAGGGTAATAGTGGAAAAAGGAATGTCTTCAAATATAAACTACACAGAATCATTCGGTGAAACTTCTTTCTGATCTGTGCATTCAGCTAACAGAGTTAAACCATACTTTTGATTGAGCAGATCAGAACACTCTTTCTGTAGAAAATGCAACTGGACATTTGGAGCCCTAAGAGCGTAGTAGTGGAAAAAGGAATATATTCAAATATAAACAAAACAGAAGCATTCTGTGAAACTTCTTTCTGATCTGAGCATTCAGCTAACAGAGTTAAACCATACTTTTTATTGAGCAGTTTTGAAACACTCTGTCTGTAGAAAATGCAACTGGACATTCGTCGCGCTAAGTGGGTAATAGTGGAAAAAAGAATATGTTCAAATATAAACTACACAGAAGCATTGTATGAAACTTCTTTCTGTTCTGTGCATTCAACTAACAGAGTTGAACCTTACTTTTGATTGAGCCTTTCTGAAACACTCTTTCTGTAGAAACTGCAATTGGACATTCTGAGCGCTAGGAGGCCTATATTGGGAAAAAGAATGTCTACAAATAAAAACTACAGAGAAGAATTGTGTGAAACTTCTTTCTGTTCTGTTTGTTCAACTAAAAGAGTTGAACCTTAGTTTTGATTGAGCCGTTCTGAAACACTCTTTCTGTAGAAAATGCAAGTGGAGATTCGGAGCGCTAAGAGGGTAATAGTAGAAAAAGGAATGTCTCCAAATATAAACTACACGGAATCATTCTGTGAAACTTCTTTCTGATCTGAGCATTCAGCTAACAGAGTTAAACCATACTTTTGATTGAGCAGTTTTGAAACACTCTGTCTGTAGAAAATGCAACTGGACATTCGTAGCGCTAAGTGGGTAATAATGGAAAAAACAATACGTTCAAATATAAACTACACAGAAGCATTGTATGAAACTTCTTTCTGTTCTGTGCATTCAACTAACAGAGTTGAACCTTACTTTTGATTGAGCCTTTCTGAAACACTCTTTCTGTAGAAACTGCAATTGGACATTCTGAGCGCTAAGAGGCCTATATTGGGAAAAATAATATCTTCAAATAAAAACTACACAGAAGCATTTTGTGACACTTATTTCTGATATGTTCATTAAGCTAACAGAGTTAAACCATACTTTTGATTGCGCAGTTCTGAACACTCTTTCTGTAGAAAATGCAAGTGGACATTCGGAGCGCTAAGAGGGTAATAGTGGAAAAAGGAATATATTCAAATATAAACTACACAGTAGCATTCTGTGAAAATTCTTTCTGTTCTGTGCATTCAACTAACAGAGTTGAACCTTACTTTTGATTGAGCCGTTCTGAAACACTCTTTCTGTAGAAACTGCAATTGGACATGCTAAGCGCTAAGAGGCCTACATTGGGAAAAAGAATATCTTCAAATAAAAACTACACAGATGCATTCTGTGAAACTTATTTCTGATCTGTAAATTCAGTTAACAGAGATAAAACATATTTTTGATTGAGCACTTATGAAAGATTCTTTTTGTAGAAAATGCAAGTGGAGATTCGGAGCGCTTAGAGGGTAATAGTGGAAAAAGGAATGTCTTCAAATATAAACTACACAGAATCATTCGGTGAAACTTCTTTCTGATCTGTGCATTCAGCTAACAGAGTTAAACCATACTTTTGATTGAGCAGATCAGAACACTCTTTCTGTAGAAAATGCAACTGGACATTTGGAGCGCTAAGAGCGTAGTAGTGGAAAAAGGAATATATTCAAATGTAAACAACACAGAAGCATTCTGTGAAACTTCTTTCTGATCTGAGCATTCAGCTAACAGAGTTAAACCATACTTTTGATTGAGCAGTTTTGAAACACTCTGTCAGTAGAAAATGCAACTGGACATTCGTAGCGCTAAGTGGGTAATAGTGGAAAAAGGAATATGTTCAAATATAAACAACACAGAAGCATTGTATGAAACTTCTTTCTGTTCTGTGCATTCAACTAACAGAGTTGAACCTTAATTTTGATTGAGCCCTTCTGAAACACTCTTTCTGTAGAAACTGCAATTGGACATTCTGAGCGCTAGGAGGCCTATATTGGGGAAAAAATGTCTACAAATAAAAACTACAGAGAAGAATTGTGTGAAACTTCTTTCTGTTCTGTTTGTTCAACTAAAAGAGTTGAATCTTAGTTTTGATTGAGCCGTTCTGAAACACTCTTTCTGTAGAAAATGCAAGTGGAGATTCGGAGCGCTAAGAGGGTAATAGTGGAAAAAGGAATGTCTCCAAATATAAACTACAAGGAATCATTCTGTGAAACTTCTTTCTGATCTGTGCATTCAGCTAACAGAGTTAAACTATACTTTTGATTGAGCAGATCTGAACACTCTTTCTGTAGAAAATGCAACTGGACATTTGGAGCACTAAGAGAGTACTAGTGGAAAAAGGAATATATTCAAATATAAACTACACAGAAGCATTCTGTGAAACTTCTTTCTGATCTGAGCATTCAGCTAACAGAGTTAAACCATAATTTTAATTGAGCAGTTTTGAAACACTCTGTCTGTAGAAAATGCAACTGGACATTCGTAGCGCTAAGTGGGTAATAGTGGAAAAAAGAATATGTTCAAATATAAACTACACAGAAGCATTGTATGAAACTTCTTTCTGTTCTGTGCATTCAACTAACAGAGTTGAACCTTACTTTTGATTGAGCCTTTCTGAAACACTCTTTCTGTAGAAACTGCAATTGGACATTCTGAGCGCTAAGAGGCCTCTATTGGGAAAAATAATATCTTCAAATAAAAACTACACAGAAGCATTGTGTGAAACTTATTTCTGATATGTTCATTAAGCTAACAGAGTTAAACCATACTTTTGATTGCGCAGTTCTGAACACTCTTTCTGTAGAAAATTCAAGTGGACATTCGGAGCGCTAAGAGGGTAATAGTGGAAAAAGGAATATATTCAAATATAAACTACACAGTAGCATTCTGTGAAAATTCTTTCTGTTCTGTGCATTCAACTAACAGATTTGAACCTTACTTTTGAATGAGCCGTTCTGAAACACTCTTTCTGTAGAAACTGCAATTGGACATGCTAAGCGCTAAGAGGCCTACATTGGGAAAAAGAATATCTTCAAATAAAAACTACACAGATGCATTCTGTGAAACTTATTTCTGATCTGTAAATTCAGTTAACAGAGATAAAGCATATTTTTGATTGAGCAGTTATGAAACACTCTTTTTGTAGAAAATGCAAGTGGAGATTCGGAGCGCTAAGAGGGTAATAGTGGAAAAAGGAATGTCTTCAAATATAAACTACACAGAATCATTCGGTGAAATTTCTTTCTGATCTGTGCATTCAGCTAACAGAGTTAAAACATACTTTCGATTGAGCAGATCTGAACACTCTTTCTGTAGAAAATGCAACTGGACATTTGGAGCGCTAAGAGCGTAGTAGTGGAAAAAGGAATATATTCAAATATAAACTACACAGAAGCATTGTGTGAAACTTCTTTCTGATCTGAGCATTCAGCTAACAGAGTTAAACCATACTTTTGATTGAGCAGTTTTGAAACAGTCTGTCTGTAGAAAATGCAACTGGACATTCGTAGCGCTAAGTGGGTAATAGTGGAAAAAAGAATATGTTCAAATATAAACTACACAGAAGCATTGTATGAAACTTCTTTCTGTTCTGTGCATTCAACTAACAGAGTTGAACCTTACTTTTGATTGAGCCGTTCTGAAATACTCTTTCTGTAGAAACTGCAATTGGACATTCTGAGCGCTAGGAGGCCTATATTGGGAAAAAGAATGTCTACAAATAGAAACTACACAGAAGAATTGTGTGAAACTTCTTTCTGTTCTGTTTGTTCAACTAAAAGATTTGAACATTAGTTTTGATTGAGCCGTTCTGAAACACTCTTTCTGTAGAAAATGCAAGTGGAGATTCGGAGCGCTAAGAGGGTAATAGTGGAAAAAGGAATGTCTCCAAATATAAACTACACAGAATCATTCTGTGAAACTTCTTTCTGATCTGTGCATTCAGCTAACAGAGTTAAACCATACTTTTGATTGAGCAGATCTGAACACTCTTTCTGTAGAAAATGCAACTGGACATTTGGAGCGCTAAGAGAGTACTAGTGGAAAAAGTAATATATTCAAATATAAACTACACAGAAGCATTCTGTGAAACTTCTTTCTGATCTGAGCATTCAGCTAACAGAGTTAAACCATACTTTTGACTGAGCAGTTTTGAAACACTCTGTCTGTAGAAAATGCAACTGGACATTCGTAGCGCTAAGTGGGTAATAGTGGAAAAAAGAATATGTTCAAATATAAACTACACAGAAGCATTGTATGAAACTTCTTTCTGTTCTGTGCCTTCAACTAACAGAGTTGAACCTTAGTTTTGATTGAGTCTTTCTGAAAGACTCTTTCTGTAGAAACTGCAATTGGACATTCTGAGCGCTAGGAGGCCTATATTGGGAAAAAGAATGTCTACAAATAAAAACTACACAGAAGAATTGTGTGAAACTACTTTCTGTTCTGTTTGTTCAACTAAAAGAGTTGAACCTTAGTTTTGATTGAGCCGTTCTGAAACACTCTTTCTGTAGAAAATGCAAGTGGAGATTCGGAGCGCTAAGAGGTTAATAGTGGAAAAAGGAAGGTCTCCAAATATAAACTACACAGAATTATTGTGTGAAACTTCTTTCTGATCTGTGCATTCAGCTAACAGAGTTAAACCATACTTTTGATTGAGCAGATCTGAACACTCTTTCTGTAGAAAATGGAACTGGACATTTGGAGCGCTAAGAGATTAGTAGTGGAAAAAGGAATATATTCAAATATAAACTACACAGAAGCATTCTGTGAAACTTCTTTCTGATCTGAGCATTCAGCTAACAGAGTTAAACCATACTTTTGATTGAGCAATTTTGAAACACTCTGTCTGTAGAAAATGCAACTGGACATTCGTAGCGCTAAGTGGGTAATAGTGGAAAAAAAAATACGTTCAAATATAAACTACACAGAAGCATTGTATGAAACTTCTTTCTGTTCTGTGCATTCAACTAACAGAGTTGAACCTTACTTTTGATTGAGCCTTTCTGAAACACTCTTTCTGTAGAAACTGCAATTGGACATTCTGAGCGCTAAGAGGCCTATATTGGGAAAAATAATATCTTCAAATAAAAACTACACAGAAGCATTGTGTGACACTTATTTCTGATATGTTCATTAAGCTAACAGAGTTAAACCATACTTTTGATTGCGCAGTTCTGAACACTCTTTCTGTAGAAAATGCAAGTGGACATTCGGAGCGCTAAGAGGGTAATAGTGGAAAAAGGAATATATTCAAATATAAACTACACAGTAGCATTCCGTGAAAATTCTTTCTGTTCTGTGCATTCAACTAACAGAGTTGAACCTTACTTTTGATTGAGCCGTTCTGAAACACTCTTTCTGTAGAAACTGCAATTGGACATGCTAAGCGCTAAGACGCCTACATTGGGAAAAAGAATATCTTCAAATAAAAACTACACAGATGCATTCTGTGAAACTTATTTCTGATCTGTAAATTCAGTTAACAGAGATAAAACATATTTTTGATTGAGCACTTATGAAAGATTCTTTTTGTAGAAAATGCAAGTGGAGATTCGGAGCGCTTAGAGGGTAATAGTGGAAAAAGGAATGTCTTCAAATATAAACTACACAGAATCATTCGGTGAAACTTCTTTCTGATCTGTGCATTCAGCTAACAGAGTTAAACCATACTTTTGATTGAGCAGATCAGAACACTCTTTCTGTAGAAAATGCAACTGGACATTTGGAGCGCTAAGAGCGTAGTAGTGGAAAAAGGAATATATTCAAATATAAACTACACAGAAGCATTGTGTGAAACTTCTTTCTGATCTGAGCATTCAGCTAACAGAGTTAAACCATACTTTTGATTGAGCAGTTTTGAAACAGTCTGTCTGTAGAAAATGCAACTGGACATTCGTAGCGCTAAGTGGGTAATAGTGGAAAAAAGAATATGTTCAAATATAAACTACACAGAAGCATTGTATGAAACTTTTTTCTGTTCTGTGCATTCAACTAACAGAGTTGAACCTTACTTTTGATTGAGCCGTTCTGAAACACTCTTTCTGTAGAAACTGCAATTGGACATTCTGAGCGCTAGGAGGCCTATATTGGGAAAAAGAATGTCTACAAATAAAAACTACACAGAAAAATTGTGTGAAACTTCTTTCTGTTCTGTTTGTTCAACTAAAAGATTTGAACCTTAGTTTTGATTGAGCCGTTCTGAAACACTCTTTCTGTAGAAAATGCAAGTGGAGATTCGGAGCGCTAAGAGGGTAATAGTGGAAAAAGGAATGTCTCCAAATATAAACTACACAGAATCATTCTGTGAAACTTCTTTCTGATCTGTGCATTCAGCTAACAGAGTTAAACCATACTTTTGATTGAGCAGATCTGAACACTCTTTCTGTAGAAAATGCAACTGGACATTTGGAGCGCTAAGAGAGTACTAGTGGAAAAAGCAATATATTCAAATATAAACTACACAGAAGCATTCTGTGAAACTTCTTTCTGATCTGAGCATTCAGCTGACAGAGTTAAACCATACTTTTGATTGAGCAGTTTTGAAACACTCTGTCTGTAGAAAATGCAACTGGACATTCGTAGCGCTAAGTGGGTAATAGTGGAAAAAAGAATATGTTCAAATATAAACTACACAGAAGCATTGTATGAAACTTCTTTCTGTTCTGTGCATTCAACTAACAGAGTTGAACCTTACTTTTGATTGAGCCTTTCTGAAACACTCTTTCTGTAGAAACTGCAATTGGACATTCTGAGCGCTAGGAGGCCTATATTGGGAAAAAGAATGTCTACAAATAAAAACTTCACAGAAGAATTGTGTGAAACTACTTTCTGTTCTGTTTGTTCAACTAAAAGAGTTGAACCTTAGTTTTGATTGAGCCGTTCTGAAACACTCTTTCTGTAGAAAATGCAAGTGGAGATTCGGAGCGCTAAGAGGGTAATAGTGGAAAAAGGAATGTCTCCAAATATAAACTACACAGAATTATTGTGTGAAACTTCTTTCTGATCTGTGCATTCAGCTAACAGAGTTAAACCATACTTTTGATTGAGCAGATCTGAACACTCTTTCTGTAGAAAATGCAACTGGAAATTTGGAGCGCTAAGAGAGTACTAGTGGAAAAAGGAATATATTCAAATATAAACTACACAGAAGCATTCTGTGAAACTTCTTTCTGATCTGAGCATTCAGCTAACAGAGTTAAACCATACTTTAAATTGAGCAGTTTTGAAACACTCTGTCTGTAGAAAATGCAACTGGACATTCGTAGCGCTAAGTGGGTAATAGTGGAAAAAAGAATATGTTCAAATATAAACTACACAGAAGCATTGTATGAAACTTCTTTCTGTTCTGTGCATTCAACTAACAGAGTTGAACCTTACTTTTGATTGAGCCTTTCTGAAACACTCTTTCTGTAGGAACTGCAATTGGACATTCTGAGCGCTAAGAGGCCTCTATTGGGTAAAATAATATCTTCAAATAAAAACTACACAGAAGCATTGTGTGAAACTTATTTCTGATATGTTCATTAAGCTAACAGAGTTAAACCATACTTTTGATTGCGCAGTTCTGAACACTATTTCTGTAGAAAATGCAAGTGGACATTCGGAGCGCTAGGAGGGTAATAGTGGAAAAAGGAATATATTCAAATATAAACTACACAGTAGCATTCTGTGAAAATTCTTTCTGTTCTGTGCATTCAACTAACAGAGTTGAACCTTACTTTTGATTGAGCCGTTCTGAAACACTCTTTCTGTAGAAACTGCAATTGGACATGCTAAGCGCTAAGAGGCCTACATTGGGAAAAAGAATATCTTCAAATAAAAACTACACAGATGCATTCTGTGAAACTTATTTCTGATCTGTAAATTCAGTTAACAGAGATAAAGCATATTTTTGATTGAGCAGTTATGAAACACTCTTTTTGTAGAAAATGCAAGTGGAGATTCGGAGCGATAAGAGGGTAATAGTGGAAAAAGGAATGTCTTCAAATATAAACAACACAGAATCATTCGGTGAAACTTCTTTCTGATCTGTGCATTCAGCTAACAGAGTTAAACCATACTTTTGATTGAGCAGATCTGAACATTCTTTCTGTAGAAAATGCAACTGGACATTTGGAGCGCTAAGAGCGTAGTAGTGGAAAAAGGAATATATTCAAATATAAACTACACAGAAGCATTCTGTGAAACTTCTTTCTGATCTGAGCATTCAGCTAACAGAGTTAAACCATACTTTTGATTGAGCAGTTTTGAAACAGTCTGTCTGTAGAAAATGCAACTGGACATTCGTAGCGCTAAGTGGGTAATAGTGGAAAAAAGAATATGTTCAAATATAAACTACACAGAAGCATTGTATGAAACTTCTTTCTGTTCTGTGCATTCAACTAACAGAGTTGAACCTTACTTTTGATTGAGCCGTTCTGAAATACTCTTTCTGTAGAAACTGCAATTGGACATTCTGAGCGCTAGGAGGCCTGTATTGGGAAAAAGAATGTCTACAAATAGAAACTACACAGAAGAATTGTGTGAAACTACTTTCTGTTCTGTTTGTTCAACTAAAAGATTTGAACCTTAGTTTTGATTGAGCCGTTCTGAAACACTCTTTCTGTAGAAAATGCAAGTGGAGATTCGGAGCGCTAAGAGGGTAATAGTGGAAAAAGTAATGTCTCCAAATATAAACTACACAGAATCATTCTGTGAAACTTCTTTCTGATCTGTGCATTCAGCTAACAGAGTTAAACCATACTTTTGATTGAGCAGATCTGAACACTCTTTCTGTAGAAAATGCAACTGGACATTTGGAGCGCTAAGAGAGTACTAGTGGAAAAAGTAATATATTCAAATATAAACTACACAGAAGCATTCTGTGAAACTTCTTTCTGATCTGAGCATTCAGCTAACAGAGTTAAACCATACTTTTGACTGAGCAGTTTTGAAACACTCTGTCTGTAGAAAATGCAACTGGACATTCGTAGCGCTAAGTGGGTAATAGTGGAAAAAAGAATATGTTCAAATATAAACTACACAGAAGCATTGTATGAAACTTCTTTCTGTTCTGTGCCTTCAAATAACAGAGTTGAACCTTACTTTTGATTGAGTCTTTCTGAAAGACTCTTTCTGTAGAAACTGCAATTGGACATTCTGAGCGCTAGGAGGCCTATATTGGGAAAAAGAATGTCTACAAATAAAAACTACACAGAAGAATTGTGTGAAACTACTTTCTGTTCTGTTTGTTCAACTAAAAGAGTTGAACCTTAGTTTTGATTGAGCCGTTCTGAAACACTCTTTCTGTAGAAAATGCAAGTGGAGATTCGGAGCGCTAAGAGGTTAATAGTGGAAAAAGGAAGGTCTCCAAATATAAACTACACAGAATTATTGTGTGAAACTTCTTTCTGATCTGTGCATTCAGCTAACAGAGTTAAACCATACTTTTGATTGAGCAGATCTGAACACTCTTTCTGTAGAAAATGGAACTGGACATTTGGAGCGCTAAGAGATTAGTAGTGGAAAAAGGAATATATTCAAATATAAACTACACAGAAGCATTCTGTGAAACTTCTTTCTGATCTGAGCATTCAGCTAACAGAGTTAAACCATACTTTTGATTGAGCAATTTTGAAACACTCTGTCTGTAGAAAATGCAACTGGACATTCGTAGCGCTAAGTGGGTAATAGTGGAAAAAATAATACGTTCAAATATAAACTACACAGAAGCATTGTATGAAACTTCTTTCTGTTCTGTGCATTCAACTAACAGAGTTGAACCTTACTTTTGATTGAGCCTTTCTGAAACACTCTTTCTGTAGAAACTGCAATTGGACATTCTGAGCGCTAAGAGGCCTATATTGGGAGAAATAATATCTTCAAATAAAAACTACACAGAAGCATTGTGTGACACTTATTTCTGATATGTTCATTAAGCTAACAGAGTTAAACCATACTTTTGATTGCGCAGTTCTGAACACTCTTTCTGTAGAAAATGCAAGTGGACATTCGGAGCGCTAAGAGGGTAATAGTGGAAAAAGGAATATATTCAAATATAAACTACACAGTAGCATTCTGTGAAAATTCTTTCTGTTCTGTGCATTCAACTAACAGAGTTGAACCTTACTTTTGATTGAGCCGTTCTGAAACACTCTTTCTGTAGAAACTGCAATTGGACATGCTAAGCGCTAAGAGGCCTACATTGGGAAAAAGAATATCTTCAAATAAAAACTACACAGATGCATTCTGTGAAACTTATTTCTGATCTGTAAATTCAGTTAACAGAGATAAAACATATTTTTGATTGAGCCCTTATGAAAGATTCTTTTTGTAGAAAATGCAAGTGGAGATTCGGAGCGCTTAGAGGGTAATAGTGGAAAAAGGAATGTCTTCAAATATAAACTACACAGAATCATTCGGTGAAACTTCTTTCTGATCTGTGCATTCAGCTAACAGAGTTAAACCATACTTTTGATTGAGCAGATCAGAACACTCTTTCTGTAGAAAATGCAACTGGACATTTGGAGCGCTAAGAGCGTAGTAGTGGAAAAAGGAATATATTCAAATATAAACAACACAGAAGCATTCTGTGAAACTTCTTTCTGATCTGAGCATTCAGCTAACAGAGTTAAACCATACTTTTGATTGAGCAGTTTTGAAACACTCTGTCAGTAGAAAATGCAACTGGACATTCGTAGCGCTAAGTGGGTAATAGTGGAAAAAGGAATATGTTCAAATATAAACAACACAGAAGCATTGTATGAAACTTCTTTCTGTTCTGTGCATTCAACTAACAGAGTTGAACCTTACTTTTGATTGAGCCTTTCTGAAACACTCTTTCTGTAGAAACTGCAATTGGACATTCTGAGCGCTAGGAGGCCTATATTGGGGAAAAAATGTCTACAAATAAAAACTACAGAGAAGAATTGTGTGAAACTTCTTTCTGTTCTGTTTGTTCAACTAAAAGAGTTGAACCTTAGTTTTGATTGAGCCGTTCTGAAACACTCTTTCTGTAGAAAATGCAAGTGGAGATTCGGAGCGCTAAGAGGGTAATAGTGGAAAAAGGAATGTCTCCAAATATAAACTACAAGGAATCATTCTGTGAAACTTCTTTCTGATCTGTGCATTCAGCTAACAGAGTTAAACTATACTTTTGATTGAGCAGATCTGAACACTCTTTCTGTAGAAAATACAACTGGACATTTGGAGCGCTAAGAGAGTACTAGTGGTAAAAGGAATATATTCAAATATAAACTACACAGAAGCATTCTGTGAAACTTCTTTCTGATCTGAGCATTCAGCTAACAGAGTTAAACCATACTTTTAATTGAGCAGTTTTGAAACACTCTGTCTGTAGAAAATGCAACTGGACATTCGTAGCGCTAAGTGGGTAATAGTGGAAAAAAGAATATGTTCAAATATAAACTACACAGAAGCATTGTATGAAACTTCTTTCTGTTCTGTGCATTCAACTAACAGAGTTGAACCTTACTTTTGATTGAGCCTTTCTGAAACACTCTTTCTGTAGAAACTGCATTTGGACATTCTGAGCGCTAAGAGGCCTCTATTGGGAAAAATAATATCTTCAAATAAAAACTACACAGAAGCATTGTGTGAAACTTATTTCTGATATGTTCATTAAGCTAACAGAGTTAAACCATACTTTTGATTGCGCAGTTCTGAACACTCTTTCTGTAGAAAATGCAAGTGGACATTCGGAGCGCTAAGAGGGTAATAGTGGAAAAAGGAATATATTCAAATATAAACTACACAGTAGCATTCTGTGAAATTTCTTTCTGATCTGTGCATTCAGCTAACAGAGTTAAACCATACTTTTGATTGAGCAGATCTGAACACTCTTTCTGTAGAAAATGCAACTGGACATTTGGAGCGCTAAGAGCGTAGTAGTGGAAAAAGGAATATATTCAAATATAAACTACACAGAAGCATTGTGTGAAACTTCTTTCTGATCTGAGCATTCAGCTAACAGAGTTAAACCATACTTTTGATTGAGCAGTTTTGAAACAGTCTGTCTGTAGAAAATGCAACTGGACATTCGTAGCGCTAAGTGGGTAATAGTGGAAAAAAGAATATGTTCAAATATAAACTACACAGAAGCATTGTATGAAACTTTTTTCTGTTCTGTGCATTCAACTAACAGAGTTGAACCTTACTTTTGATTGAGCCGTTCTGAAACACTCTTTCTGTAGAAACTGCAATTGGAAATTCTGAGCGCTAGGAGGCCTATATTGGGAAAAAGAATGTCTACAAATAAAAACTACACAGAAGAATTGTGTGAAACTTCTTTCTGTTCTGTTTGTTCAACTAAAAGATTTGAACCTTAGTTTTGATTGAGCCGTTCTGAAACACTCTTTCTGTAGAAAATGCAAGTGGATATTCGGAGCGCTAAGAGGGTAATAGTGGAAAAAGGAATGTCTCCAAATATAAACTACACAGAATCATTCTGTGAAACTTCTTTCTGATCTGTGCATTCAGCTAACAGAGTTAAACCATACTTTTGATTGAGCAGATCTGAACACTCTTTCTGTAGAAAATGCAACTGGACATTTGGAGCGCTAAGAGAGTACTAGTGGAAAAAGGAATATATTCAAATATAAACTACACAGAAGCATTCTGTGAAACTTCTTTCTGATCTGAGCATTCAGCTGACAGAGTTAAACCATACTTTTGATTGAGCAGTTTTGAAACACTCTGTCTGTAGAAAATGCAACTGGACATTCGTAGCGCTAAGTGGGTAAGAGTGGAAAAAAGAATATGTTCAAATATAAACTACACAGAAGCATTGTATGAAACTTCTTTCTGTTCTGTGCATTCAACTAACAGAGTTGAACCTTACTTTTTATTGAGCCTTTCTGAAACACTCTTTCTGTAGAAACTGCAATTGGACATTCTGAGCGCTAGGAGGCCTATATTGGGAAAAAGAATGTCTACAAATAAAAACTTCACAGAAGAATTGTGTGAAACTACTTTCTGTTCTCTTTGTTCAACTAAAAGAGTTGAACGTTAGTTTTGATTGAGCCGTTCTGAAACACTCTTTCTGTAGAAAATGCAAGTGGAGATTCGGAGCGCTAAGAGGGTAATAGTGGAAAAAGGAATGTCTCCAAATATAAACTACACAGAATTATTGTGTGAAACTTCTTTCTGATCTGTGCATTCAGCTAACAGAGTTAAACCATACTTTTGATTGAGCAGATCTGAACACTCTTTCTGTAGAAAATGCAACTGGACATTTGGAGCGCTAAGAGAGTACTAGTGGAAAAAGGAATATATTCAAATATAAACTACACAGAAGCATTCTGTGAAACTTCTTTCTGATCTGAGCATTCAGCTAACAGAGTTAAACCATACTTTTAATTGAGCAGTTTTGAAACACTCTGTCTGTAGAAAATGCAACTGGACATTCGTAGCGCTAAGTGGGTAATAGTGGAAAAAAGAATATGTTCAAATATAAACTACACAGAAGCATTGTATGAAACTTCTTTCTGTTCTGTGCATTCAACTAACAGAGTTGAACCTTACTTTTGATTGAGCCTTTCTGAAACACTCTTTCTGTAGAAACTGCAATTGGACATTCTGAGCGCTAAGAGGCCTCTATTGGGAAAAATAATATCTTCAAATAAAAACTACACAGAAGCATTGTGTGAAACTTATTTCTGATATGTTCATTAAGCTAACAGAGTTAAACCATACTTTTGATTGCGCAGTTCTGAACACTCTTTCTGTAGAAAATTCAAGTGGACATTCGGAGCGCTAAGAGGGTAATAGTGGAAAAAGGAATATATTCAAATATAAACTACACAGTAGCATTCTGTGAAAATACTTTCTGTTCTGTGCATTCAACTAACAGAGTTGAACCTTACTTTTGATTGAGCCGTTCTGAAACACTCTTTCTGTAGAAACTGCAATTGGACATGCTAAGCGCTAAGAGGCCTACATTGGGAAAAAGAATATCTTCAAATAAAAACTACACAGATGCATTCTGTGAAACTTATTTCTGATCTGTAAATTCAGTTAACAGAGATAAAGCATATTTTTGATTGAGCAGTTATGAAACACTCTTTTTGTAGAAAATGCAAGTGGAGATTCGGAGCGCTAAGAGGGTAATAGTGGAAAAAGGAATGTCTTCAAATATAAACTACACAGAATCATTCGGTGAAACTTCTTTCTGATCTGTGCATTCAGCTAACAGAGCTAAACCATACTTTTGATTGAGCAGATCTGAACACTCTTTCTGTAGAAAATGCAACTGGACATTTGGAGCGCTAAGAGCGTAGTAGTGGAAAAAGGAATATATTCAAATATAAACTACACAGAAACATTGTGTGAAACTTCTTTCTGATCTGAGCATTCAGCTAACAGAGTTAAACCATACTTTTGATTGAGCAGTTTTGAAACAGTCTGTCTGTAGAAAATGCAACTGGACATTCGTAGCGCTAAGTGGGTAATAGTGGAAAAAAGAATATGTTCAAATATAAACTACACAGAAGCATTGTATGAAACTTTTTTCTGTTCTGTGCATTCAACTAACAGAGTTGAACCTTACTTTTGATTGAGCCGTTCTGAAACACTCTTTCTGTAGAAACTGCAATTGGACATTCTGAGCGCTAGGAGGCCTATATTGGGAAAAAGAATGTCTACAAATAAAAACTACACAGAAGAATTGTGTGAAACTTCTTTCTGTTCTGTTTGTTCAACTAAAAGAGTTGAACCTTAGTTTTGATTGAGCCGTTCTGAAACACTCTTTCTGTAGAAAATGCAAGTGGAGATTCGGAGCGCTAAGAGGGTAATAGTGGAAAAAGGAATGTCTCCAAATATAAACTACACAGAAACATTCTGTGAAACTTCTTTCTGATCTGTGCATTCAGCTAACAGAGTTAAACCATACTTTTGATTGAGCAGATCTGAACACTCTTTCTGTAGAAAATGCAACTGGACATTTGGAGCGCTAAGAGAGTACTAGTGGAAAAAGGAATATATTCAAATATAAACTACACAGAAGCATTCTGTGAAACTTCTTTCTGATCTGAGCATTCAGCTAACAGAGTTAAACCATACTTTTGATTGAGCAGTTTTGAAACACTCTGTCTGTAGAAAATGCAACTGGACATTCGTAGCGCTAAGTGGGTAATAGTGGAAAAAAGAATATGTTCAAATATAAACTACACAGAAGCATTGTATGAAACTTCTTTCTGTTCTGTGCATTCAACTAACAGAGTTGAACCTTACTTTTGATTGAGCCTTTCTGAAACACTCTTTCTGTAGAAACTGCAATTGGACATTCTGAGCGCTAAGAGGCCTCTATTGGGAAAAATAATAACTTCAAATAAAAACTACACAGAAGCATTGTGTGAAACTTATTTCTGATATGTTCATTAAGCTAACAGAGTTAAACCATACTTTTGATTGCGCAGTTCTGAACACTCTTTCTGTAGATAATGCAAGTGGACATTCGGAGCGCTAAGAGGGTAATAGTGGAAAAAGGAATATATTCAAATATAAACTACACAGTAGCATTCTGTGAAAATTCTTTCTGTTCTGTGCATTCAACTAACAGAGTTGAACCTTACTTTTGATTGAGCCGTTCTGAAACACTCTTTCTGTAGAAACTGCAATTGGACATGCTAAGCGCTAAGAGGCCTACATTGGGAAAAAGAATATCTTCAAATAAAAACTACACAGATGCATTCTGTGAAATTTATTTCTGATCTGTAAATACAGTTAACAGAGATAAAGCATATTTTTGATTGAGCAGTTATGAAACACTCTTTTTGTAGAAAATGCAAGTGGAGATTCGGAGCGCTAAGAGGGTAATAGTGGAAAAAGGAATGTCTTCAAATATAAACTACACAGAATCATTCGGTGAAACTTCTTTCTGATCTGTGCATTCAGCTAACAGAGTTAAACCATACTTTTGATTGAGCAGATCTGAACACTCTTTCTGTAGAAAATGCAACTGGACATTTGGAGCGCTAAGAGCGTAGTAGTGGAAAAAGGAATATATTCAAATATAAACTACACAGAAGCATTCTGTGAAACTTATTTCTGATCTGATTATTCAGCTAACAGAGTTAAACCATACTTTTGATTGAGTAGTTTTGAAACACTCTGTCTGTAGAAAATGCAACTGGACATTCGTAGCGCTAAGTGGGTAATAGTGGAAAAAAGAATATGTTCAAATATAAACTACACAGAAGCATTGTATGAAACTTCTTTCTGTTCTGTGCATTCAACTAACAGAGTTGAACCTTACTTTTGATTGAGCCTTTCTGAAACACTCTTTCTTTAGAAACTGCAATTGGACATTCTGAGCACTAAGAGGCCTCTATTGGGAAAAATAATATCTTCAAATAAATACTACACAGAAGCATTGTTTGAAACTTATTTCTGATATGTTCATTAAGCTAACAGAGTTAAACCATACTTTTGATTGCGCAGTTCTGAACACTTTTTCTGTAGAAAATGCAAGTGGACATTCGGAGCGCTAAGAGGGTAATAGTGGAAAAAGGAATATATTCAAATATAAACTACACAGTAGCATTCTGTGAAAATTCTTTCTGTTCTGTGCATTCAACTAACAGAGTTGAACCTTACTTTTGATTGAGCCGTTCTGAAACACTCTTTCTGTAGAAACTGCAATTGGACATGCTAAGCGCTAAGAGGCCTACATTGGGAAAAAGAATATCTTCAAAAAAAACTACACAGATGCATTCTGTGAAACTTATTTCTGATCTGTAAATTCAGTTAACAGAGATAAAGCATATTTTTGATTGAGCAGTTATGAAACACTCTTTTTGTAGAAAATGCAAGTGGAGATTCGGAGCGCTAAGAGGGTAATAGTGGAAAAAGGAATGTCTTCAAATATAAACTACACTGAATCATTCGGTGAAACTTCTTTCTGATCTGTGCATTCAGCTAACAGAGTTAAACCATACTTTTGATTGAGCAGATCTGAACACTCTTTCTGTAGAAAATGCAACTGGACATTTGGAGCGCTAAGAGCGTAGTAGTGGAAAAAGGAATATATTCAAATATAAACTACACAGAAGCATTCTGTGAAACTTCTTTCTGATCTGATTATTCAGCTACCATAGTTAAACCATACTTTTGATTGAGCAGTTTTGAAACACTCTGTCTGTAGAAAATGCAACTGGACATTCGTAGCGCTAAGTGGGTAATAGTGGAAAAAAGAATATGTTCAAATATAAACTACACAGAAGCATTGTATGAAACTTCTTTCTGTTCTGTGCATTCAACTAACAGAGTTGAACCTTACTTTTGATTGAGCCTTTCTGAAACACTCTTTCTGTAGAAACTGCAATTGGACATTCTGAGCGCTAGGAGGCCTATATTGGGAAAAAGAATGTCTACAAATAAAAACTACACAGAAGAATTGTGTGAAACTTCTTTCTGTTCTGTTTGTTCAACTAAAAGAGTTGAACCTTAGTTTTGATTGAGCCGTTCTGAAACACACTTTCTGTAGAAAATGCAAGTGGAGATTCGGAGCGCTAAGAGGGTAATAGTGGAAAAAGGAATGTCTCCAAATATAAACTACACGGAGTCATTCTGTGAAACTTCTTTCTGATCTGTGCATTCAGCTAACAGAGTTAAACTATACTTTTGATTGAGCAGATCTGAACACTCTTTCTGTAGAAAATGCAACTGGACATTTGGAGCGCTAAGAGCGTAGTAGTGGAAAAAGGAATATATTCAAATATAAACTACACAGAAGCATTCTGTGAAACTTCTTTCTGATCTGAGCATTCAGCTAACAGAGTTAAACCATACTTTTGATTGAGCAGTTTTGAAACACTCTGTCTGTAGAAAATGCAACTGGACATTCGTAGCGCTAAGTGGGTAATAGTGGAAAAAAGAATATGTTCAAATATAAACTACACAGAAGCATTGTATGAAACTTCTTTCTGTTCTGTGCATTCAACTAACAGAGTTGAACCTTACTTTTGATTGAGCCTTTCTGAAACACTCTTTTTGTAGAAACTGCAATTGGACATTCTGAGCGCTAAGAGGCTTCTATTGGGAAAAATAATAACTTCAAATAAAAACTACACAGAAGCATTGTGTGAAACTTATTTCTGATATGTTCATTAAGCTAACAGAGTTAAACCATACTTTTGATTGCGCAGTTCTGAACACTCTTTCTGTAGAAAATGCAAGTGGACATTCGGAGCGCTAAGAGGGTAATAGTGGAAAAAGGAATATATTCAAATATAAACTACACAGTAGCATTCTGTGAAAATTCTTTCTGTTCTGTGCATTCAACTAACAGAGTTGAACCTTACTTTTGATTGAGCCGTTCTGAAACACTCTTTCTGTAGAAACTGCAATTGGACATGCTAAGCGCTAAGAGGCCTACATTGGGAAAAAGAATATCTTCAAATAAAAACTACACAGATGCATTCTGTGAAACTTATTTCTGATCAGTAAATTCAGTTAACAGAGATAAAGCATATTTTTGATTGAGCAGTTATGAAACACTGTTTTTGTAGAAAATGCAAGTGGAGATTCGGAGCGCTAAGAGTGTAATAGTGGAAAAAGGAATGTCTTCAAATATAAACTACACAGAATCATTCGGTGAAACTTCTTTCTGATCTGTGCATTCAGCTAACAGAGTTAAACCATACTTTTGATTGAGCAGATCTGAACACTCTTTCTGTAGAAAATGCAACTGGACATTTGGAGCGCTAAGAGCGTAGTAGTGGAAAAAGGAATATATTCAAATATAAACTACACAGAAGCATTCTGTGAAACTTCTTTCTGATCTGATTATTCAGCTACCATAGTTAAACCATACTTTTGATTGAGCAGTTTTGAAACACTCTGTCTGTAGAAAATGCAACTGGACATTCGTAGCGCTAAGTGGGTAATAGTGGAAAAAAGAATATGTTCAAATATAAACTACACAGAAGCATTGTATGAAACTTCTTTCTGTTCTGTGCATTCAACTAACAGAGTTGAACCTTACTTTTGATTGAGCCTTTCTGAAACACTCTTTCTGTAGAAACTGCAATTGGACATTCTGAGCGCTAGGAGGCCTATATTGGGAAAAAGAATGTCTACAAATAAAAACTACACAGAAGAATTGTGTGAAACTTCTTTCTGTTCTGTTTGTTCAACTAAAAGAGTTGAACCTTAGTTTTGATTGAGCCGTTCTGAAACACACTTTCTGTAGAAAATGCAAGTGGAGATTCGGAGCGCTAAGAGGGTAATAGTGGAAAAAGGAATGTCTCCAAATATAAACTACACGGAGTCATTCTGTGAAACTTCTTTCTGATCTGTGCATTCAGCTAACAGAGTTAAACTATACTTTTGATTGAGCAGATCTGAACACTCTTTCTGTAGAAAATGCAACTGGACATTTGGAGCGCTAAGAGCGTAGTAGTGGAAAAAGGAATATATTCAAATATAAACTACACAGAAGCATTCTGTGAAACTTCTTTCTGATCTGAGCATTCAGCTAACAGAGTTAAACCATACTTTTGATTGAGCAGTTTTGAAACACTCTGTCTGTAGAAAATGCAACTGGACATTCGTAGCGCTAAGTGGGTAATAGTGGAAAAAAGAATATGTTCAAATATAAACTACACAGAAGCATTGTATGAAACTTCTTTCTGTTCTGTGCATTCAACTAACAGAGTTGAACCTTACTTTTGATTGAGCCTTTCTGAAACACTCTTTTTGTAGAAACTGCAATTGGACATTCTGAGCGCTAAGAGGCTTCTATTGGGAAAAATAATAACTTCAAATAAAAACTACACAGAAGCATTGTGTGAAACTTATTTCTGATATGTTCATTAAGCTAACAGAGTTAAACCATACTTTTGATTGCGCAGTTCTGAACACTCTTTCTGTAGAAAATGCAAGTGGACATTCGGAGCGCTAAGAGGGTAATAGTGGAAAAAGGAATATATTCAAATATAAACTACACAGTAGCATTCTGTGAAAATTCTTTCTGTTCTGTGCATTCAACTAACAGAGTTGAACCTTACTTTTGATTGAGCCGTTCTGAAACACTCTTTCTGTAGAAACTGCAATTGGACATGCTAAGCGCTAAGAGGCCTACATTGGGAAAAAGAATATCTTCAAATAAAAACTACACAGATGCATTCTGTGAAACTTATTTCTGATCAGTAAATTCAGATAACAGAGATAAAGCATATTTTTGATTGAGCAGTTATGAAACACTGTTTTTGTAGAAAATGCAAGTGGAGATTCGGAGCGCTAAGAGTGTAATAGTGGAAAAAGGAATGTCTTCAAATATAAACTACACAGAATCATTCGGTGAAACTTCTTTCTGATCTGTGCATTCAGCTAACAGAGTTAAACCATACTTTTGATTGAGCAGATCTGAACACTCTTTCTGTAGAAAATGCAACTGGACATTTGGAGCGCTAAGAGCGTAGTAGTGGAAAAAGGAATATATTCAAATATAAACTACACAGAAGCATTCTGTGAAACTTCTTTCTGATCTGATTATTCAGCTAACAGAGTTAAACCATACTTTTGATTGAGCAGTTTTGAAACACTCTGTCTGTAGAAAATGCAACTGGACATTCGTAGCGCTAAGTGGGTAATAGTGGAAAAAAGAATATGTTCAAATATAAACTACACAGAAGCATTGTATGAAACTTCTTTCTGTTCTGTGCATTCAA
Organism: Symphalangus syndactylus; assembly: GCF_028878055.3. Lineage (NCBI taxonomy): Eukaryota > Metazoa > Chordata > Mammalia > Primates > Hylobatidae > Symphalangus > Symphalangus syndactylus. Next base: position 2,032,524 of record NC_072445.2, on the reverse strand, counting down.
CTAACAGAGTTGAACCTTACTTTTGATTGAGCCTTTCTGAAACACTCTTTCTGTAGAAACTGCAATTGGACATTCTGAGCGCTAAGAGGCCTCTATTGGGAAAAATAATATCTTCAAATAAGAACTACACAGAAGCATTGTGTGAAACTTATTTCTGATATGTTCATTAAGCTAACAGAGTTAAACCATACTTTTGATTGCGCAGTTCTGAACACTTTTTCTGTAGAAAATGCAAGTGGACATTCGGAGCGCTAAGAGGGTAATAGTGGAAAAAGGAATATATTCAAATATAAACTACACAGTAGCATTCTGTGAAAATTCTTTCTGTTCTGTGCATTCAACTAACAGAGTTGAACCTTACTTTTGATTGAGCCGTTCTGAAACACTCTTTCTGTAGAAACTGCAATTGGACATGCTAAGCGCTAAGAGGCCTACATTGGGAAAAAGAATATCTTCAAATAAAAACTACACAGATGCATTCTGTGAAACTTATTTCTGATCTGTAAATTCAGTTAACAGAGATAAAACATATTTTTGATTGAGCAGTTATGAAACACTCTGTCTGTAGAAAATGCAACTGGACATTCGTAGCGCTAAGTGGGTAATAGTGGAAAAAAGAATATGTTCAAATATAAACTACACAGAAGCATTGTATGAAACTTCTTTCTGTTCTGTGCATTCAACTAACAGAGTTGAACCTTACTTTTGATTGAGCCTTTCTGAAACACTCTTTCTGTAGAAACTGCAATTGGACATTCTGAGCGCTAGGAGGCCTATATTGGGAAAAAGAATGTCTACAAATAAAAACTACACAGAAGAATTGTGTGAAACTTCTTTCTGTTCTGTTTGTTCAACTAAAAGAGTTGAACCTTAGTTTTGATTGAGCCGTTCTGAAACACACTTTCTGTAGAAAATGCAAGTGGAGATTCGGAGTGCTAAGAGGGTAATAGTGGAAAAAGGAATGTCTCCAAATATAAACTACACGGAATCATTCTGTGAAACTTCTTTCTGATCTGTGCATTCAGCTAACAGAGTTAAACTATACTTTTGATTGAGCAGATCTGAACACTCTTTCTGTAGAAAATGCAACTGGACATTTGGAGCGCTAAGAGCGTAGTAGTGGAAAAAGGAATATATTCAAATATAAACTACACAGAAGCATTCTGTGAAACTTCTTTCTGATCTGAGCATTCAGCTAACAGAGTTAAACCATACTTTTGATTGAGCAGTTTTGAAACACTCTGTCTGTAGAAAATGCAACTGGACATTCGTAGCGCTAAGTGGGTAATAGTGGAAAAAAGAATATATTCAAATATAAACTACACAGAAGCATTGTATGAAACTTCTTTCTGTTCTGTGCATTCAACTAACAGAGTTGAACCTTACTTTTGATTGAGCCTTTCTGAAACACTCTTTCTGTAGAAACTACAATTGGACATTCTGAGCGCTAAGAGGCCTCTATTGGGAAAAATAATATCTTCAAATAAAAACTACACAGAAGCATTGTGTGAAACTTATTTCTGATATGTTCATTAAGCTAACAGAGTTAAACCATACTTTTGATTGCGCAGTTCTGAACACTTTTTCTGTAGAAAATGCAAGTGGACATTCGGAGCGCTAAGAGGGTAATAGTGGAAAAAGGAATGTCTCCAAATATAAACTACACGGAATTATTGTGTGAAACTTCTTTCTGATCTGTGCATTCAGCTAACAGAATTAAACCATACTTTTGATTGAGCAGATCTGAACACTCTTTCTGTAGAAAATGCAACTGGACATTTGGAGCGCTAAGAGAGTAGTAGTGGAAAAAGGAATATATTCAAATATAAACTACACAGAAGCATTCTGTGAAACTTCTTTCTGATCTGAGCATTCAGCTAACAGAGTTAAACCATACTTTTCATTGAGCAGTTTTGAAACACTCTGTCTGTAGAAAATGCAACTGGACATTCGTAGCGCTAAGTGGATAATAGTGGAAAAAAGAATACGTTCAAATATAAACTACACAGAAGCATTGTATGAAACTTCTTTCTGTTCTGTGCATTCAACTAACAGAGTTGAACCTTACTTTTGATTGAGCCTTTCTGAAACACTCTTTCTGTAGAAACTGCAATTGGACATTCTGAGCGCTAAGAGGCCTATATTGGGAAAAATAATATCTTCAAATAAAAACTACACAGAAGCATTGTGTGAAACTTATTTCTGATATGTTCATTAAGCTAACAGAGTTAAACCATACTTTTGATTGCGCAGTTCTGAACACTCTTTCTGTAGAAAATGCAAGTGGACATTCGGAGCGCTAAGAGGGTAATAGTGGAAAAAGGAATATATTCAAATATAAACTACACAGTAGCATTCTGTGAAAATTCTTTCTGTTCTGTGCATTCAGCTAACAGAGTTGAACCTTACTTTTGATTGAGCCGTTCTGAAACACTCTTTCTGTAGAAACTGCAATTGGACATGCTAAGCGCTAAGAGGCCTACATTGGGAAAAAGAATATCTTCAAATAAAAACTACACAGATGCATTCTGTGAAACTTATTTCTGATCTGTAAATTCAGTTAACAGAGATAAAACATATTTTTGATTGAGCACTTATGAAAGATTCTTTTTGTAGAAAATGCAAGTGGAGATTCGGAGCGCTTAGAGGGTAATAGTGGAAAAAGGAATGTCTTCAAATATAAACTACACAGAATCATTCGGTGAAACTTCTTTCTGATCTGTGCATTCAGCTAACAGAGTTAAACCATACTTTTGATTGAGCAGATCAGAACACTCTTTCTGTAGAAAATGCAACTGGACATTTGGAGCGCTAAGAGCGTAGTAGTGGAAAAAGGAATATATTCAAATATAAACAACACAGAAGCATTCTGTGAAACTTTTTTCTGATCTGAGCATTCAGCTAACAGAGTTAAACCATACTTTTGATTGAGCAGTTTTGAAACACTCTGTCTGTAGAAAATGCAACTGGACATTCGTAGCGCTAAGTGGGTAATAGTGGAAAAAAGAATATGTTCAAATATAAACTACACAGAAGCATTGTATGAAACTTCTTTCTGTTCTGTGCATTCAACTAACAGAGTTGAACCTTACTTTTGATTGAGCCTTTCTGAAACACTCTTTGTGTAGAAACTGCAATTGGACATTCTGAGCGCTAGGAGGCCTATATTGGGAAAAAGAATGTCTACAAATAAAAACTACACAGAAGAATTGTGTGAAACTTCTTTCTGTTCTGTTTGTTCAACTAAAAGAGTTGAACCTTAGTTTTGATTGAGCCGTTCTGAAACACACTTTCTGTAGAAAATGCAAGTGGAGATTCGGAGTGCTAAGAGGGTAATAGTGGAAAAAGGAATGTCTCCAAATATAAACTACACGGAATCATTCTGTGAAACTTCTTTCTGATCTGTGCATTCAGCTAACAGAGTTAAACTATACTTTTGATTGAGCAGATCTGAACACTCTTTCTGTAGAAAATGCAACTGGACATTTGGAGCGCTAAGAGCGTAGTAGTGGAAAAAGGAATATATTCAAATATAAACTACACAGAAGCATTCTGTGAAACTTCTTTCTGATCTGAGCATTCAGCTAACAGAGTTAAACCATACTTTTGATTGAGCAGTTTTGAAACACTCTGTCTGTAGAAAATGCAACTGGACATTCGTAGCGCTAAGTGGGTAATAGTGGAAAAAAGAATATATTCAAATATAAACTACACAGAAGCATTGTATGAAACTTCTTTCTGTCCTGTGCATTCAACTAACAGAGTTGAACCTTACTTTTGATTGAGCCTTTCTGAAACACTCTTTCTGTAGAAACTACAATTGGACATTCTGAGCGCTAAGAGGCCTCTATTGGGAAAAATAATATCTTCAAATAAAAACTACACAGAAGCATTGTGTGAAACTTATTTCTGATATGTTCATTAAGCTAACAGAGTTAAACCATACTTTTGATTGCGCAGTTCTGAACACTTTTTCTGTAGAAAATGCAAGTGGACATTCGGAGCGCTAAGAGGGTAATAGTGGAAAAAGGAATGTCTCCAAATATAAACTACACAGAATTATTGTGTGAAACTTCTTTCTGATCTGTGCATTCAACTAACAGAATTAAACCATACTTTTGATTGAGCAGATCTGAACACTCTTTCTGTAGAAAATGCAACTGGACATTTGGAGCGCTAAGAGAGTAGTAGTGGAAAAAGGAATATATTCAAATATAAACTACACAGAAGCATTCTGTGAAACTTCTTTCTGATCTGAGCATTCAGCTAACAGAGTTAAACCATACTTTTGATTGAGCAGTTTTGAAACACTCTGTCTGTAGAAAATGCAACTGGACATTCGTAGCGCTAAGTGGATAATAGTGGAAAAAAGAATACGTTCAAATATAAACTACACAGAAGCATTGTATGAAACTTCTTTCTGTTCTGTGCATTCAACTAACAGAGTTGAACCTTACTTTTGATTGAGCCTTTCTGAAACACTCTTTCTGTAGAAACTGCAATTGGACATTCTGAGCGCTAAGAGGCCTATATTGGGAAAAATAATATCTTCAAATAAAAACTACACAGAAGCATTGTGTGAAACTTATTTCTGATATGTTCATTAAGCTAACAGAGTTAAACCATACTTTTGATTGCGCAGTTCTGAACACTCTTTCTGTAGAAAATGCAAGTGGACATTCGGAGCGCTAAGAGGGTAATAGTGGAAAAAGGAATATATTCAAATATAAACTACACAGTAGCATTCTGTGAAAATTCTTTCTGTTCTGTGTATTCAACTAACAGAGTTGAACCTTACTTTTGATTGAGCCGTTCTGAAACACTCTTTCTGTAGAAACTGCAATTGGACATGCTAAGCGCTAAGAGGCCTACATTGGGAAAAAGAATATCTTCAAATAAAAACTACACAGATGCATTCTGTGAAACTTATTTCTGATCTGTAAATTCAGTTAACAGAGATAAAACATATTTTTGATTGAGCACTTATGAAAGATTCTTTTTGTAGAAAATGCAAGTGGAGATTCGGAGCGCTTAGAGGGTAATAGTGGAAAAAGGAATGTCTTCAAATATAAACTACACAGAATCATTCGGTGAAACTTCTTTCTGATCTGTGCATTCAGCTAACAGAGTTAAACCATACTTTTGATTGAGCAGATCAGAACACTCTTTCTGTAGAAAATGCAACTGGACATTTGGAGCGCTAAGAGCGTAGTAGTGGAAAAAGGAATATATTCAAATATAAACAACACAGAAGCATTCTGTGAAACTTTTTTCTGATCTGAGCATTCAGCTAACAGAGTTAAACCATACTTTTGATTGAGCAGTTTTGAAACACTCTGTCTGTAGAAAATGCAACTGGACATTCGTAGCGCTAAGTGGGTAATAGTGGAAAAAAGAATATGTTCAAATATAAACTACACAGAAGCATTGTATGAAACTTCTTTCTGTTCTGTGCATTCAACTAACAGAGTTGAACCTTACTTTTGATTGAGCCTTTCTGAAACACTCTTTGTGTAGAAACTGCAATTGGACATTCTGAGCGCTAGGAGGCCTATATTGGGAAAAAGAATGTCTACAAATAAAAACTACACAGAAGAATTGTGTGAAACTTCTTTCTGTTCTGTTTGTTCAACTAAAAGAGTTGAACCTTAGTTTTGATTGAGCCGTTCTGAAACACTCCTTCTGTAGAAAATGCAAGTGGAGATTCGGAGCGCTAAGAGGGTAATAGTGGAAAAAGGAATGTCTCCAAATATAAACTACACGGAATCATTCTGTGAAACTTCTTTCTGATCTGTGCATTCAGCTAGCAGATTTAAACTATAATTTGATTGAGTAGATCTGAACACTCTTTCTGTAGAAAATGCAACTGGACATTTGGAGCGCTAAGAGAGTACTAGTGGAAAAAGGAATATATTCAAATATAAACTACACAGAAGCATTCTGTGAAACTTCTTTCTGATCTGAGCATTCAGCTAACAGAGTTAAACCATACTTTTAATTGAGCAGTTTTGAAACACTCTGTCTGTAGAAAATGCAACTGGACATTCGTAGCGCTAAGTGGGTAATAGTGGAAAAAAGAATATGTTCAAATATAAACTACACAGAAGCATTGTATGAAACTTCTTTCTGTTCTGTGCATTCAACTAACAGAGTTGAACCTTACTTTTGATTGAGCCTTTCTGAAACACTCTTTCTGTAGAAACTGCAATTGGACATTCTGAGCGCTAAGAGGCCTCTATTGGGAAAAATAATATCTTCAAATAAAAACTACACAGAAGCATTGTGTGAAACTTATTTCTGATATGTTCATTAAGCTAACAGAGTTAAACCATACTTTTGATTGCGCAGTTCTGAACACTCTTTCTGTAGAAAATGCAAGTGGACATTCGGAGCGCTAAGAGGGTAATAGTGGAAAAAGGAATATATTCAAATATAAACTACACAGTAGCATTCTGTGAAAATTCTTTCTGTTCTGTGCATTCAACTAACAGAGTTGAACCTTACTTTTGATTGAGCCGTTCTGAAACACTCTTTCTGTAGAAACTGCAATTGGACATGCTAAGCGCTAAGAGGCCTACATTGGGAAAAAGAATATCTTCAAATAAAAACTACACAGATGCATTCTGTGAAACTTATTTCTGATCTGTAAATTCAGTTAACAGAGATAAAGCATATTTTTGATTGAGCAGTTATGAAACACTCTTTTTGTAGAAAATGCAAGTGGAGATTCGGAGCGCTAAGTGGGTAATAGTGGAAAAAGGAATGTCTTCAAATATAAACTACACAGAATCATTCGGTGAAATTTCTTTCTGTTCTGTGCATTCAGCTAACAGAGTTAAAACATACTTATGATTGAGCAGATCTGAACACTCTTTCTGTAGAAAATGCAACTGGACATTTGGAGCGCTAAGAGCGTAGTAGTGGAAAAAGGAATATATTCAAATATAAACTACACAGAAGCATTGTGTGAAACTTCTTTCTGATCTGAGCATTCAGCTAACAGAGTTAAACCATACTTTTGATTGAGCAGTTTTGAAACAGTCTGTCTGTAGAAAATGCAACTGGACATTCGTAGCGCTAAGTGGGTAATAGTGGAAAAAATAATATGTTCAAATATAAACTACACAGAAGCATTGTATGAAACTTTTTTCTGTTCTGTGCATTCAACTAACAGAGTTGAACCTTACTTTTGATTGAGCCGTTCTGAAACACTCTTTCTGTAGAAACTGCAATTGGACATTCTGAGCGCTAGGAGGCCTATATTGGGAAAAAGAATGTCTACAAATAAAAACTACACAGAAGAATTTTGTGAAACTTCTTTCTGTTCTGTTTGTTCAACTAAAAGAGTTGAACCTTAGTTTTGATTGAGCCGTTCTGAAACACTCCTTCTGTAGAAAATGCAAGTGGAGATTCGGAGCGCTAAGAGGGAAATAGTGGAAAAAGGAATGTCTCCAAATATAATCTACACAGAATCATTCTGTGAAACTTTTTCTGATCTGTGCATTCCGCTAACAGAGTTAAACCATACTTTTGATTGAGCAGATCTGAACACTCTTTCTGTAGAAAATGCAAGTGGACATTTGGAGCGCTAAGAGAGTACTAGTGGAAAAAGGAATATATTCAAATATAAACTACACAGAAGCATTCTGTGAAACTTCTTTCTGATCTGAGCATTCAGCTAACAGAGTTAAACCATACTTTTGATTGAGCAGTTTTGAAACACTCTGTCTGTAGAAAATGCAACTGGACATTCGTAGCGCTAAGTGGGTAATAGTGGAAAAAAGAATATGTTCAAATATAAACTACACAGAAGCATTGTATGAAACTTCTTTCTGTTCTGTGCATTCAACTAACAGAGTTGAACCTTACTTTTGATTGAGCCTTTCTGAAACACTCTTTCTGTAGAAACTGCAATTGGACATTCTGAGCGCTAGGAGGCCTATATTGGGAAAAAGAATGTCTACAAATAAAAACTACACAGAAGAATTGTGTGAAACTACTTTCTGTTCTGTTTGTTCAACTAAAAGAGTTGAACCTTAGTTTTGATTGAGCCGTTCTGAAACACTCTTTCTGTAGAAAATGCAAGTGGAGATTCGGAGCGCTAAGAGGGTAATAGTGGAAAAAGGAATGTCTCCAAATATAAACTACACAGAATTATTGTGTGAAACTTCTTTCTGATCTGTGCATTCAGCTAACAGAGTTAAACCATACTTTTGATTGAGCAGATCTGAACACTCTTTCTGTAGAAAATGCAACTGGACATTTGGAGCGCTAAGAAAGTAGTAGTGGAAAAAGGAATATATTCAAATATAAACTACACAGAAGCATTCTGTGAAACTTCTTTCTGATCTGAGCATTCAGCTAACAGAGTTAAACCATACTTTTGATTGAGCAGTTTTGAAACACTCTGTCTGTAGAAAATGCAACTGGACATTCGTAGCGCTAAGTGGGTAATAGTGGAAAAAAAATACGTTCAAATATAAACTACACAGAAGCATTGTATGAAACTTCTTTCTGTTCTGTGCATTCAACTAACAGAGTTGAACCTTACTTTTGATTGAGCCTTTCTGAAACACTCTTTCTGTAGAAACTGCAATTGGACATTCTGAGCGCTAAGAGGCCTATATTGGGAAAAATAATATCTTCAAATAAAAACTACACAGAAGCATTGTGTGAAACTTATTTCTGATATGTTCATTAAGCTAACAGAGTTAAACCATACTTTTGATTGAGCAGTTCTGAACACTCTTTCTGTAGAAAATGCAAGTGGACATTCGGAGCGCTAAGAGGGTAATAGTGGAAAAAGGAATATATTCAAATATAAACTACACAGTAGCATTCTGTGAAAATTCTTTCTGTTCTGTGCATTCAACTAACAGAGTTGAACCTTACTTTTGATTGAGCCGTTCTGAAACACTCTTTCTGTAGAAACTGCAATTGGACATGCTAAGCGCTAAGAGGCCTACATTGGGAAAAAGAATATCTTCAAATAAAAACTACACAGATGCATTCTGTGAAACTTATTTCTGATCTGTAAATTCAGTTAACAGAGATAAAACATATTTTTGATTGAGCACTTATGAAAGATTCTTTTTGTAGAAAATGCAAGTGGAGATTCGGAGCGCTTAGAGGGTAATAGTGGAAAAAGGAATGTCTTCAAATATAAACTACACAGAATCATTCGGTGAAACTTCTTTCTGATCTGTGCATTCAGCTAACAGTGTTAAACCATACTTTTGATTGAGCAGATCAGAACACTCTTTCTGTAGTAAATGCAACTGGACATTTGGAGCGCTAAGAGCGTAGTAGTGGAAAAAGAAATATATTCAAATATAAACAACACAGAAGCATTCTGTGAAACTTCTTTCTGATCTGAGCATTCAGCTAACAGAGTTAAACCATACTTTTGATTGAGCAGTTTTGAAACACTCTGTCTGTATAAAATGCAACTGGACATTCGTAGCGCTAAGTGGGTAATAGTGGAAAAAAGAATATGTTCAAATATAAACTACACAGAAGCATTGTATGAAACTTCTTTCTGTTCTGTGCATTCAACTAACAGAGTTGAACCTTACTTTTGATTGAGCCGTTCTGAAACACTCTTTCTGTAGAAACTGCAATTGGACATTCTGAGCGCTAGGAGGCCTATATTGGGAAAAAGAATGTCTACAAATAAAAACTACACAGAAGAATTGTGTGAAACTTCTTTCTGTTCTGTTTGTTCAACTAAAAGAGTTGAACCTTAGTTTTGATTGAGCCGTTCTGAAACACTCTTTCTGTAGAAAATGCAAGTGGAGATTCGGAGCGCTAAGAGGGTAATAGTGGAAAAAGGAATGTCTCCAAATATAAACTACACGGAATCATTCTGTGAAACTTCTTTCTGATCTGTGCATTCAGCTAACAGATTTAAACTATACTTTTGATTGAGTAGATCTGAACACTCTTTCTGTAGAAAATGCAACTGGACATTTGGAGCGCTAAGAGAGTACTAGTGGAAAAAGGAATATATTCAAATATAAACTACACAGAAGCATTCTGTGAAACTTCTTTCTGATCTGAGCATTCAGCTAACAGAGTTAAACCATACTTTTAATTGAGCAGTTTTGAAACACTCTGTCTGTAGAAAATGCAACTGGACATTCGTAGCGCTAAGTGGGTAATAGTGGAAAAAAGAATATATTCAAATATAAACTACACAGAAGCATTGTATGAAACTTCTTTCTGTTCTGTGCATTCAACTAACAGAGTTGAACCTTACTTTTGATTGAGCCTTTCTGAAACACTCTTTGTGTAGAAACTGCAATTGGACATTCTGAGCGCTAAGAGGCCTCTATTGGGAAAAATAATATCTTCAAATAAAAACTACACAGAAGCATTGTGTGAAACTTATTTCTGATATGTTCATTAAGCTAACAGAGTTAAACCATACTTTTGATTGCGCAGTTCTGAACACTCTTTCTGTAGAAAATGCAAGTGGACATTCGGAGCGCTAAGAGGGTAATAGTGGAAAAAGGAATATATTCAAATATAAACTACACAGTAGCATTCTGTGAAAATTCTTTCTGTTCTGTGCATTCAACTAACAGAATTGAACCTTACTTTTGATTGAGCCGTTCTGAAACACTCTTTCTGTAGAAACTGCAATTGGACATGCTAAGCGCTAAGAGGCCTACATTGGGAAAAAGAATATCTTCAAATAAAAACTACACAGATGCATTCTGTGAAACTTATTTCTGATCTGTAAATTCAGTTAACAGAGATAAAACATATTTTTGATTGAGCACTTATGAAAGATTCTTTTTGTAGAAAATGCAAGTGGAGATTCGGAGCGCTTAGAGGGTAATAGTGGAAAAAGGAATGTCTTCAAATATAAACTACACAGAATCATTCGGTGAAACTTCTTTCTGATCTGTGCATTCAGCTAACAGAGTTAAACCATACTTTTGATTGAGCAGATCAGAACACTCTTTCTGTAGAAAATGCAACTGGACATTTGGAGCGCTAAGAGCGTAGTAGTGGAAAAAGGAATATATTCAAATATAAACAACACAGAAGCATTCTGTGAAACTTTTTTCTGATCTGAGCATTCAGCTAACAGAGTTAAACCATACTTTTGATTGAGCAGTTTTGAAACACTCTGTCTGTAGAAAATGCAACTGGACATTCGTAGCGCTAAGTGGGTAATAGTGGAAAAAAGAATATGTTCAAATATAAACTACACAGAAGCATTGTATGAAACTTCTTTCTGTTCTGTGCATTCAACTAACAGAGTTGAACCTTACTTTTGATTGAGCCTTTCTGAAACACTCTTTGTGTAGAAACTGCAATTGGACATTCTGAGCGATAGGAGGCCTATATTGGGAAAAAGAATGTCTACAAATAAAAACTACACAGAAGAATTGTGTGAAACTTCTTTCTGTTCTGTTTGTTCAACTAAAATATTTGAACCTTAGTTTTGATTGAGCCGTTCTGAAACACTCTTTCTGTAGAAAATGCAAGTGGAGATTCGGAGCGCTAAGAGGGTAATAGTGGAAAAAGGAATGTCTCCAAATATAAACTACACGGAATCATTCTGTGAAACTTCTTTCTGATCTGTGCATTCAGCTAACAGATTTAAATTATACTTTTGATTGAGTAGATCTGAACACTCTTTCTGTAGAAAATGCAACTGGACATTTGGAGCGCTAAGAGAGTACTAGTGGAAAAAGGAATATATTCAAATATAAACTACACAGAAGCATTCTGTGAAACTTCTTTCTGATCTGAGCATTCAGCTAACAGAGTTAAACCATACTTTTAATTGAGCAGTTTTGAAACACTCTGTCTGTAGAAAATGCAACTGGACATTCGTAGCGCTAAGTGGGTAATAGTGGAAAAAAGAATATGTTCAAATATAAACTACACAGAAGCATTGTATGAAACTTCTTTCTGTTCTGTGCATTCAACTAACAGAGTTGAACCTTACTTTTGATTGAGCCTTTCTGAAACACTCTTTCTGTAGAAACCGCAATTGGACATTCTGAGCGCTAAGAGGCCTCTATTGGGAAAAATAATATCTTCAAATAAAAACTACACAGAAGCATTGTGTGAAACTTATTTCTGATATGTTCATTAAGCTAACAGAGTTAAACCATACTTTTGATTGCGCAGTTCTGAACACTCTTTCTGTAGAAAATGCAAGTGGACATTCGGAGCGCTAAGAGGGTAATAGTGGAAAAAGGAATATATTCAAATATAAACTACACAGTAGCATTCTGTGAAAATTCTTTCTGTTCTGTGCATTCAACTAACAGAGTTGAACCTTACTTTTGATTGAGCCGTTCTGAAACACTCTTTCTGTAGAAACTGCAATTGGACATGCTAAGCGCTAAGAGGCCTACATTGGGAAAAAGAATATCTTCAAATAAAAACTACACAGATGCATTCTGTGAAACTTATTTCTGATCTGTAAATTCAGTTAACCGAGATAAAGCATATTTTTGATTGAGCAGTTATGAAACACTCTTTTTGTAGAAAATGCAAGTGGAGATTCGGAGCGCTAAGTGGGTAATAGTGGAAAAAGGAATGTCTTCAAATATAAACTACACAGAATCATTCGGTGAAATTTCTTTCTGTTCTGTGCATTCAGCTAACAGAGTTAAAACATACTTATGATTGAGCAGATCTGAACACTCTTTCTGTAGAAAATGCAACTGGACATTTGGAGCGCTAAGAGCGTAGTAGTGGAAAAAGGAATATATTCAGATATAAACTACACAGAAGCATTCTGTGAAACTTCTTTCTGATCTGAGCATTCAGCTAACAGAGTTAAACCATACTTTTGATTGAGCAGTTTTGAAACACTCTGTCTGTAGAAAATGCAACTGGACATTCGTAGCGCTAAGTGGGTAATAGTGGAAAAAAGAATATGTTCAAATATAAACTACACAGAAGCACTGTATGAAACTTCTTTCTGTTCTGTGCATTCAACTAACAGAGTCGAACCTTACTTTTGATTGAGCCTTTCTGAAACACTCTTTCTGTAGAAACTGCAATTGGACATTCTGAGCGCTAGGAGGCCTATATTGGGAAAAAGAATGTCTACAAATAAAAACTACACAGAAGAATTGTGTGAAACTACTTTCTGTTCTGTTTGTTCAACTAAAAGAGTTGAACCTTAGTTTTGATTGAGCCGTTCTGAAACACTCTTTCTGTAGAAAATGCAAGTGGAGATTCGGAGCGCTAAGAGGGTAATAGTGGAAAAAGGAATGTCTCCAAATATAAACTACACAGAATTATTGTGTGAAGCTTCTTTCTGATCTGTGCATTCAGCTAACAGAGTTAAACCATACTTTTGATTGAGCAGATCTGAACACTCTTTCTGTAGAAAATGCAACTGGACATTTGGAGCGCTAAGAAAGTAGTAGTGGAAAAAGGAATATATTCAAATATAAACTACACAGAAGCATTCTGTGAAACTTCTTTCTGATCTGAGCATTCAGCTAACAGAGTTAAACCATACTTTTGATTGAGCAGTTTTGAAACACTCTGTCTGTAGAAAATGCAACTGGACATTCGTAGCGCTAAGTGGGTAATAGTGGAAAAAAGAATATGTTCAAATATAAACTACACAGAAGCATTGTATGTAACTTCTTTCTGTTCTGTGCGTTCAACTAACAGAGTTGAACCTTACTTTTGATTGAGCCTTTCTGAAACACTCTTTCTGTAGAAACTGCAATTGGACATTCTGAGCGCTAGGAGGCCTATATTGGGAAAAAGAATGTCTACAAATAAAAACTACACAGAAGAATTTTGTGAAACTTCTTTCTGTTCTGTTTGTTCAACTAAAAGAGTTGAACCTTAGTTTTGATTGAGCCGTTCTTAAACACTCTTTCTGTCGAAAATGCAAGTGGAGATTCGGAGCGCTAAGAGGGTAATAGTGGAAAAAGGAATGTCTCCAAATATAAACTACACGGAATCATTCTGTGAAACTTATTTCTGATCTGTGCATTCAGCTAACAGAGTTAAACCATACTTTTGATTGAGCAGATCTGAACACTCTTTCTGTAGAAAATGCAACTGGACATTTGGAGCGCTAAGAGAGTACTAGTGGAAAAAGGAATATATTCAAATATAAACTACACAGAAGCATTCTGTGAAACTTCTTTCTGATCTGAGCATTCAGCTAACAGAGTTAAACCATACATTTGATTGAGCAGTTTTGAAACACTCTGTCTGTAGAAAATGCAACTGGACATTCGTAGCGCTAAGTGGGTAATAGTGGAAAAAAGAATATGTTCAAATATAAACTACACAGAAGCATTGTATGAAACTTCTTTCTGTTCTGTGCATTCAACTAACAGAGTTGAACCTTACTTTTGATTGAGCCTTTCTGAAACACTCTTTCTGTAGAAACTGCAATTGGACATTCTGAGCGCTAAGAGGCCTCTATTGGGAAAAATAATATCTTCAAATAAAAACTACACAGAAGCATTGTGTGAAACTTATTTCTGATATGTTCATTAAGCTAACAGAGTTAAACCATACTTTTGATTGTGCAGTTCTGAACACTCTTTCTGTAGAAAATGCAAGTGGACATTCGGAGCGCTAAGAGGGTAATAGTGGAAAAAGGAATATATTCAAATATAAACTACACAGTAGCATTCTGTGAAAATTCTTTCTGTTCTGTGCATTCAACTAACAGAGTTGAACCTTACTTTTGATTGAGCCGTTCTGAAACACTCTTTCTGTAGAAACTGCAATTGGACATGCTAAGCGCTAAGAGGCCTACATTGGGAAAAAGAATATCTTCAAATAAAAACAACACAGATGCATTCTGTGAAACTTATTTCTGATCTGTAAATTCAGTTAACAGAGATAAAACATATTTTTGATTGAGCAGTTATGAAACACTCTTTTTGTAGAAAATGCAAGTGGAGATTCGGAGCGCTAAGAGGGTAATAGTGGAAAAAGGAATGTCTTCAAATATAAACAACACAGAATCATTCGGTGAAACTTCTTTCTGATCTGTGCATTCAGCTAACAGAGTTAAACCATACTTTTGATTGAGCAGATCTGAACATTCTTTCTGTAGAAAATGCAACTGGACATTTGGAGCGCTAAGAGCGTAGTAGTGGAAAAAGGAATATATTCAAATATAAAATACACAGAAGCATTCTGTGAAACTTCTTTCTCATCTGAGCATTCAGCTAACAGAGTTAAACCATACTTTTGATTGAGCAGTTTTGAAACACTCTGTCTGTAGAAAATGCAACTGGACATTCGTAGCGCTAAGGGGTAATAGTGGAAAAAAGAATATGTTCAAATATAAACTACACAGAAGCATTGTATGTAACTTCTTTCTGTTCTGTGCATTCAACTAACAGAGTTGAACCTTACTTTTGATTGAGCCTTTCTGAAACACTCTTTCTGTAGAAACTGCAATTGGACATTCTGAGCGCTAGGAGGCCTATATTGGGAAAAAGAATGTCTAGAAATAAAAACTACACAGAAGAATTTTGTGAAACTATTTTCTGTTCTGTTTGTTCAACTAAAAGAGTTGAACCTTAGTTTTGATTGAGCCGTTCTGAAACACTCTTTCTGTCGAAAATGCAAGTGGAGATTCGGAGCGCTAAGAGGGTAATAGTGGAAAAAGGAATGTCTCCAAATATAAACTACACGGAATCATTCTGTGAAACTTCTTTCTGATCTGTGCATTCAGCTAACAGAGTTAAAATATACTTTTGATTGAGCAGATCTGAACACTCTTTCTGTAGAAAATGCAACTAGACATTTGGAGCGCTAAGAGAGTACTAGTGGAAAAAGGAATATATTCAAATATAAACTACACAGAAGCATTCTGTGAAACTCCTTTCTGATCTGAGCATTCAGCTAACAGAGTTAAACCATACTATTAATTGAGCAGTTTTGAAACACTCTGTCTGTAGAAAATGCAACTGGACATTCGTAGCGCTAAGTGGGTAATAGTGGAAAAAAGAATATGTTCAAATATAAACTACACAGAAGCATTGTATGAAACTGCTTTCTGTTCTGTGCATTCAACTAACAGAGTTGAACCTTACTTTTGATTGAGCCTTTCTGAAACACTCTTTCTGTAGAAACTGCAATTGGACATTCTGAGCGCTAAGAGGCCTCTATTGGGAAAAATAATATCTTCAAATAAAAACTACACAGAATCATTGTGTGAAACTTATTTCTGATATGTTCATTAAGCTAACAGAGTTAAACCATACTTTTGATTGCGCAGTTCTGAACACTCTTTCTGTAGAAAATGCAAGTGGACATTTGGAGCGCTAAGAGGGTAATAGTGGAAAAAGGAATATATTCAAATATAAACTACACAGTAGCATTCTGTGAAAATTCTTTCTGTTCTGTGCATTCAACTAACAGAGTTGAACCTTACTTTTGATTGAGCCGTTCTGAAACACTCTTTCTGTAGAAACTGCAATTGGACATGCTAAGCGCTAAGAGGCCTACATTGGGAAAAAGAATATCTTCAAATAAAAACTACACAGATGCATTCTGTGAAACTTATTTCTGATCTGTAAATTCAGTTAACAGAGATAAAGCATATTTTTGATTGAGCAGTTATGAAACACTCTTTTTGTAGAAAATGCAAGTGGAGATTCGGAGCGCTAAGAGGGTATTAGTGGAAAAAGGAATGTCTTCAAATATAAACTACACAGAATCATTCGGTGAAACTTCTTTCTGATCTGTGCATTCAGCTAACAGAGTTAAACCATACTTTTGATTGAGCAGATCTGAACACTCTTTCTGTAGAAAATGCAACTGGACATTTGGAGCGCTAAGAGCGTAGTAGTGGAAAAAGGAATATATTCAAATATAAACTACACAGAAGCATTGTGTGAAACTTCTTTCTGATCTGAGCATTCAGCTAACAGAGTTAAACCATACTTTTGATTGAGCAGTTTTGAAACAGTCTGTCTGTAGAAAATGCAACTGGACATTCGTAGCGCTAAGTGGGTAATAGTGGAAAAAAGAATATGTTCAAATATAAACTACACAGAAGCATTGTATGAAACTTTTTTCTGTTCTGTGCATTCAACTAACAGAGTTGAACCTTACTTTTGATTGAGCCGTTCTGAAACACTCTTTCTGTAGAAACTGCAATTGGAAATTCTGAGCGCTAGGAGGCCTATATTGGGAAAAAGAATGTCTACAAATAAAAACTACACAGAAGAATTGTGTGAAACTTCTTTCTGTTCTGTTTGTTCAACTAAAAGAGTTGAACCTTAGTTTTGATTGAGCCGTTCTGAAACACTCTTTCTGTAGAAAATGCAAGTGGAGATTCGGAGCGCTAAGAGGGTAATAGTGGAAAAAGGAATGTCTCCAAATATAAACTACACAGAATCATTCTGTGAAACTTCTTTCTGATCTGTGCATTCAGCTAAAAGAGTTAAACCATACTTTTGATTGAGCAGATCTGAACACTCTTTCTGTAGAAAATGCAACTGGACATTTGGAGCGCTAAGAGAGTACTAGTGGAAAAAGGAATATATTCAAATATAAACTACACAG
Organism: Symphalangus syndactylus; assembly: GCF_028878055.3. Lineage (NCBI taxonomy): Eukaryota > Metazoa > Chordata > Mammalia > Primates > Hylobatidae > Symphalangus > Symphalangus syndactylus. The sequence goes on along the minus strand of NC_072445.2, from coordinate 2,014,986 downwards.
AAGCATTCTGTGAAACTTCTTTCTGATCTGAGCATTCAGCTAACAGAGTTAAACCATACTTTTGATTGAGCAGTTTTGAAACACTCTGTCTGTAGAAAATGCAACTGGACATTCGTAGCGCTAAGTGGGTAATAGTGGAAAAAAGAATACGTTCAAATATAAACTACACAGAAGCATTGTATGAAACTTCTTTCTGTTCTGTGCATTCAACTAACAGAGTTGAACCTTACTTTTGATTGAGCCTTTCTGAAACACTCTTTCTGTAGAAACTGCAATTGGACATTCTGAGCGCTAAGAGGCCTATATTGGGAAAAATAATATCTTCAAATAAAAACTACACAGAAGCATTTTGTGAAACTTATTTCTGATATGTTCATTAAGCTAACAGAGTTAAACCATACTTTTGATTGCGCAGTTCTGAACACTCTTTCTGTAGAAAATGCAAGTGGACATTCGGAGCGCTAAGAGGGTAATAGTGGAAAAAGGAATATATTCAAATATAAACTACACAGTAGCATTCTGTGAAAATTCTTTCTGTTCTGTGCATTCAACTAACAGAGTTGAACCTTACTTTTGATTGAGCCGTTCTGAAACTCTCTTTCTGTAGAAACTGCAATTGGACATGCTAAGCGCTAAGAGGCCTACATTGGGAAAAAGAATATCTTCAAATAAAAACTACACAGATGCATTCTGTGAAACTTATTTCTGATCTGTAAATTCAGTTAACAGAGATAAAACATATTTTTGATTGAGCAGTTATGAAACACTCTTTTTGTAGAAAATGCAAGTGGAGATTCGGAGCGCTAAGAGGGTAATAGTGGAAAAAGGAATGTCTTCAAATATAAACAACACAGAATCATTCGGTGAAACTTCTTTCTGATCTGTGCATTCAGCTAACAGAGTTAAACCATACTTTTGATTGAGCAGATCTGAACATTCTTTCTGTAGAAAATGCAACTGGACATTTTGAGCGCTAAGAGCGTAGTAGTGGAAAAAGTAATATATTCAAATATAAACTACACAGAAGCATTCTGTGAAACTTCTTTCTGATCTGAGCATTCAGCTAACAGAGTTAAACCATACTTTTGATTGAGCAGTTTTGAAACAGTCTGTCTGTAGAAAATGCAACTGGACATTCGTAGCGCTAAGTGGGTAATAGTGGAAAAAAGAATATGTTCAAATATAAACTACACAGAAGCATTGTATGAAACTTCTTTCTGTTCTGTGCATTCAACTAACAGAGTTGAACCTTACTTTTGATTGAGCCGTTCTGAAATACTCTTTCTGTAGAAACTGCAATTGGACATTCTGATCGCTAGGAGGCCTATATTGGGAAAAAGAATGTCTACAAATAAAAACTACACAGAAGAATTGTGTGAAACTTCTTTCTGTTCTGTTTGTTCAACTAAAAGATTTGAACCTTAGTTTTGATTGAGCCGTTCTGAAACACTCTTTCTGTAGAAAATGCAAGTGGAGATTCGGAGCGCTAAGAGGGTAATAGTGGAAAAAGGAATGTCTCCAAATATAAACTACACAGAATCATTCTGTGAAACTTCTTTCTGATCTGTGCATTCAGCTAACAGAGTTAAACCATACTTTTGATTGAGCAGATCTGAACACTCTTTCTGTAGAAAATGCAACTGGACATTTGGAGCGCTAAGAGAGTACTAGTGGAAAAAGGAATATATTCAAATATAAACTACACAGAAGCATTCTGTGAAACTTCTTTCTGATCTGAGCATTCAGCTAACAGATTTAAACCATACTTTTGATTGAGCAGTTTTGAAACACTCTGTCTGTAGAAAATGCAACTGGACATTCGTAGCGCTAAGTGGGTAATAGTGGAAAAAAGAATATGTTCAAATATAAACTACACAGAAGCATTGTATGAAACTTCTTTCTGTTCTGTGCATTCAACTAACAGAGTTGAACCTTACTTTTGATTGAGCCTTTCTGAAACACTCTTTCTGTAGAAACTGCAATTGGACATTCTGAGCGCTAGGAGGCCTATATTGGGAAAAAGAATGTCTACAAATAAAAACTACACAGAAGCATTGTGTGAAACTTATTTCTGATATGTTCATTAAGCTAACAGAGTTAAACCATACTTTTGATTGCGCAGTTCTGAACACTCTTTCTGTAGAAAATGCAAGTGGACATTCGGAGCGCTAAGAGGGTAATAGTGGAAAAAGGAATATATTCAAATATAAACTACACAGTAGCATTCTGTGAAAATTCTTTCTGTTCTGTGCATTCAACTAACAGAGTTGTACCTTACTTTTGATTGAGCCGTTCTGAAACACTCTTTCTGTAGAAACTGCAATTGGACATGCTAAGCGCTAAGAGGCCTACATTGGGAAAAAGAATATCTTCAAATAAAAACTACACAGATGCATTCTGTGAAACTTATTTCTGATCTGTAAATTCGGTTAACAGAGATAAAACATATTTTTGATTGAGCAGTTATGAAAGATTCTTTTTGTAGAAAATGCAAGTGGAGATTCGGAGCGCTAAGAGGGTAATAGTGGAAAAAGGAATGTCTTCAAATATAAACTACACAGAATCATTCCGTGAAACTTCTTTCTGATCTGTGCATTCAGCTAACAGAGTTAAACCATACTTTTGATTGAGCAGATCAGAACACTCTTTCTGTAGAAAATGCAACTGGACATTTGGAGCCCTAAGAGCGTAGTAGTGGAAAAAGGAATATATTCAAATATAAACAAAACAGAAGCATTCTGTGAAACTTCTTTCTGATCTGAGCATTCAGCTAACAGAGTTAAACCATACTTTTTATTGAGCAGTTTTGAAACACTCTGTCTGTAGAAAATGCAACTGGACATTCGTCGCGCTAAGTGGGTAATAGTGGAAAAAAGAATATGTTCAAATATAAACTACACAGAAGCATTGTATGAAACTTCTTTCTGTTCTGTGCATTCAACTAACAGAGTTGAACCTTACTTTTGATTGAGCCTTTCTGAAACACTCTTTCTGTAGAAACTGCAATTGGACATTCTGAGCGCTAGGAGGCCTATATTGGGAAAAAGAATGTCTACAAATAAAAACTACAGAGAAGAATTGTGTGAAACTTCTTTCTGTTCTGTTTGTTCAACTAAAAGAGTTGAACCTTAGTTTTGATTGAGCCGTTCTGAAACACTCTTTCTGTAGAAATTGCAAGTGGAAATTCGGAGCGCTAAGAGGGTAATAGTAGAAAAAGGAATGTCTCCAAATATAAACTACACGGAATCATTCTGTGAAACTTCTTTCTGATCTGTGCATTCAGCTAACAGAGTTAAACTATACGTTTGATTGAGCAGATCTGAACACTCTTTCTGTAGAAAATGCAACTGGACATTTGGAGCGCTAAGAGAGTACTAGTGGAAAAAGGAATATATTCAAATATAAACTACACAGAAGCATTCTGTGAAACTTCTTTCTGATCTGAGCATTCAGCTAACAGTGTTAAACCATACTTTTAATTGAGCAGTTTTGAAACACTCTGTCTGTAGAAAATGCAACTGGACATTCGTAGCGCTAAGTGGGTAATAGTGGAAAAAAGAATATGTTCAAATATAAACTACACAGAAGCATTGTATGAAACTTCTTTCTGTTCTGTGCATTCAACTAACAGAGTTGAACCTTACTTTTGATTGAGCCTTTCTGAAACACTCTTTCTGTAGAAACTGCAATTGGACATTCTGAGCGCTAAGAGGCCTCTATTGGGAAAAATAATATCTTCAAATAAAAACTACACAGAAGCATTGTGTGAAACTTATTTCTGATATGTTCATTAAGCTAACAGAGTTAAACCATACTTTTGATTGCGCAGTTCTGAACACTCTTTCTGTAGAAAATGCAAGTGGACATTCGAAGCGCTAAGAGGGTAATAGTGGAAAAAGGAATACATTCAAATATAAACTACACAGTAGCATTCTGTGAAAATTCTTTCTGTTCTGTGCATTCAACTAACAGAGTTGAACCTTACTTTTGATTGAGCCGTTCTGAAACACTCTTTCTGTAGAAACTGCAATTGGACATGCTAAGCGCTAGGAGGCCTACATTGGGAAAAAGAATGTCTTCAAATAAAAACTACACAGATGCATTCTGTGAAACTTATTTCTGATCTGTAAATTCAGTTAACAGAGATAAAGCATATTTTTGATTGAGCAGTTATGAAACACTCTTTTTGTAGAAAATGCAAGTGGAGATTCGGAGCGCTAAGAGGGTAATAGTGGAAAAAGGAATGTCTTCAAATATAAACTACACAGAATCATTCGGTGAAACTTCTTTCTGATCTGTGCATTCAGCTAACAGAGTTAAACCATACTTTTGATTGAGCAGATCTGAACACTCTTTCTGTAGAAAATGCAACTGGACATTTGGAGCGCTAAGAGCGTAGTAGTGGAAAAAGGAATATATTCATATATAAACTACACAGAAGCATTGTGTGAAACTTCTTTCTGATCTGAGCATTCAGCTAACAGAGTTAAACCATACTTTTGATTGAGCAGTTTGAAACAGTCTGTCTGTAGAAAATGCAACTGGACATTCGTAGCGCTAAGTGGGTAATAGTGGAAAAAAGAATATTTTCAAATATAAACTACACAGAAGCATTGTATGAAACTTTTTTCTGTTCTGTGCATTCAACTAACAGAGTTGAACCTTACTTTTGATTGAGCCGTTCTGAAACACTCTTTCTGTAGAAACTGCAATTGGACATTCTGAGCGCTAGGAGGCCTATATTGGGAAAAAGAATGTCTACAAATAAAAACTACACAGAAGAATTGTGTGAAACTTCTTTCTGTTCTGTTTGTTCAACTAAAAGAGTTGAACCATAGTTTTGATTGAGCCGTTCTGAAACACTCTTTCTGTAGAAAATGCAAGTGGAGATTCGGAGCGCTAAGAGGGTAATAGTGGAAAAAGGAATGTCTCCAAATATAAACTACACAGAATCATTCTGTGAAACTTCTTTCTGATCTGTGCATTCAGCTAACAGGGTTAAACCATACTTTTGATTGAGCAGATCTGAACACTCTTTCTGTAGAAAATGCAAATGGACATTTGGAGCGCTAAGAGAGTACTAGTGGAAAAAGGAATATATTCAAATATAAACTACACAGAAGCATTCTGTGAAACTTCTTTCTGATCTTAGCATTCAGCTAACAGAGTTAAACCATACTTTTGATTGAGCAGTTTTGAAACACTCTGTCTGTAGAAAATGCAACTGGACATTCGTAGCGCTAAGTGGGTAATAGTGGAAAAAAGAATATGTTCAAATATAAACTACACAGAATCATTGTATGAAACTGCTTTCTGTTCTGTGCATTCAACTAACAGAGTTGAACCTTACTTTTGATTGAGCCTTTCTGAAACACTCTTTCTGTAGAAACTGCAATTGGACATTCTGAGCGCTAAGAGGCCTCTATTGGGAAAAATAATATCTTCAAATAAAAACTACACAGAAGCATTGTGTGAAACTTATTTCTGATATGTTCATTAAGCTAACAGAATTAAACCATACTTTTGATTGCGCAGTTCTGAACACTCTTTCTGTAGAAAATGCAAGTGGACATTCGGAGCGCTAAGAGGGTAATAGTGGAAAAAGGAATATATTCAAATATAAACTACACAGTAGCATTCTGTGAAAATTCTTTCTGTTCTGTGCATTCAACTAACAGAGTTGAACCTTACTTTTGATTGAGCCGTTCTGAAACACTCTTTCTGTAGAAACTGCAATTGGACATGCTAAGCGCTAAGAGGCCTACATTGGGAAAAAGAATATCTTCAAATAAAAACTACACAGATGCATTCTGTGAAACTTATTTCTGATCTGTAAATTCAGTTTACAGAGGTAAAGCATATTTTTGATTGAGCAGTTATGAAACACTCTTTTTGTAGAAAATGCAAGTGGAGATTCGGAGCGCTAAGAGGGTAATAGTGGAAAAAGGAATGTCTTCAAATATAAACTACACAGAATCATTCGGTGAAACTTCTTTCTGATCTGTGCATTCAGCTAACAGAGTTAAACCATAGTTTTGATTGAGCAGATCTGAACACTCTTTCTGTAGAAAATGCAACTGGACATTTGGAGCGCTAAGAGCGTAGTAGTGGAAAAAGGAATATATTCAAATATAAACTACACAGAAGCATTCTGTGAAACTTATTTCTGATCTGAGCATTCAGCTAACAGAGTTAAACCATACTTTTGATTGAGCAGTTTGGAAACACTCTGTCTGTAGAAAATGCAACTGGACATTCGTAGCGCTAAGTGGGTAATAGTGGAAAAAAGAATATGTTCAAATATAAACTACACAGAAGCATTGTATGAAACTTCTTTCTGTTCTGTGCATTCAACTAACAGAGTTGAACCTTACTTTTGATTGAGCCTTTCTGAAACACTCTTTCTGTAGAAACTGCAATTGGACATTCTGAGCGCTAAGAGGCCTCTATTGGGAAAAATAATATCTTCAAATAAAAACTACACAGAAGCATTGTGTGAAACTTATTTCTGATATGTTCATTAAGCTAACAGAGTTAAAACATACTTTTGATTGCGCAGTTCTGAACACTCTTTCTGTAGAAAATGCAAGTGGACATTCGGAGCGCTAAGAGGGTAATAGTGGAAAAAGGAATATATTCAAATATAAACTACACAGTAGCATTCTGTGAAAATTCTTTCTGTTCTGTGCATTCAACTAACAGAGTTGAACCTTACTTTTGATTGAGCCGTTCTGAAACACTCTTTCTGTAGAAACTGCAATTGGACATGCTAAGCGCTAAGAGGCCTACATTGGGAAAAAGAATATCTTCAAATAAAAACTACACAGATGCATTCTGTGAAACTTATTTCTGATCTGTAAAGTCAGTTAACAGAGATAAAACATATTTTTGATTGAGCAGTTATGAATCACTCTTTTTGTAGAAAATGCAAGTGGAGATTCGGAGCGCTAAGAGGGTAATAGTGGAAAAAGGAATGTCTTCAAATATAAACAACACAGAATCATTCGGTGAAACTTCTTTCTGATCTGTGCATTCAGCTAACAGAGTTAAACCATACTTTTGATTGAGCAGATCTGAACATTCTTTCTGTAGAAAATGCAACTGGACATTTTGAGCGCTAAGAGCGTAGTAGTGGAAAAAGGAATATATTCAAATATAAACTACACAGAAGCATTCTGTGAAACTTCTTTCTGATCTGAGCATTCAGCTAACAGAGTTAAACCATACTTTTGATTGAGCAGTTTTGAAACAGTCTGTCTGTAGAAAATGCAACTGGACATTCGTAGCGCTAAGTGGGTAATAGTGGAAAAAAGAATATGTTCAAATATAAACTACACAGAAGCATTGTATGAAACTTCTTTCTGTTCTGTGCATTCAACTAACAGAGTTGAACCTTACTTTTGATTGAGCCGTTCTGAAATACTCTTTCTGTAGAAACTGCAATTGGACATTCTGAGCGCTAGGAGGCCTATATTGGGAAAAAGAATGTCTACAAATAAAAACTACACAGAAGAATTGTGTGAAACTTCTTTCTGTTCTGTTTGTTCAACTAAAAGATTTGAACCTTAGTTTTGATTGAGCCGTTCTGAAACACTCTTTCTGTAGAAAATGCAAGTGGAGATTCGGAGCGCTAAGAGGGTAATAGTGGAAAAAGGAATGTCTCCAAATATAAACTACACAGAATCATTCTGTGAAACTTCTTTCTGATCTGTGCATTCAGCTAACAGAGTTAAACCATACTTTTGATTGAGCAGATCTGAACACTCTTTCTGTAGAAAATGCAACTGGACATTTGGAGCGCTAAGAGAGTACTAGTGGAAAAAGGAATATATTCAAATATAAACAAAACAGAAGCATTGTGTGAAACTTCTTTCTGATCTGAGCATTCAGCTAACAGAGTTAAACCATACTTTTGATTGAGCAGTTTGAAACAGTCTGTCTGTAGAAAATGCAACTGGACATTCGTAGCGCTAAGTGGGTAATAGTGGAAAAAAGAATATTTTCAAATATAAACTACACAGAAGCATTGTATGAAACTTTTTTCTGTTCTGTGCATTCAACTAACAGTGTTGAACCTTACTTTTGATTGAGCCGTTCTGAAACACTCTTTCTGTAGAAACTGCAATTGGACATTCTGAGCGCTAGGAGGCCTATATTGGGAAAAAGAATGTCTACAAATAAAAACTACACAGAAGAATTGTGTGAAACTTCTTTCTGTTCTGTTTGTTCAACTAAAAGAGTTGAACCATAGTTTTGATTGAGCCGTTCTGAAACACTCTTTCTGTAGAAAATGCAAGTGGAGATTCGGAGCGCTAAGAGGGTAATAGTGGAAAAAGGAATGTCTCCAAATATAAACTACACAGAATCATTCTGTGAAACTTCTTTCTGATCTGTGCATTCAGCTAACAGGGTTAAACCATACTTTTGATTGAGCAGATCTGAACACTCTTTCTGTAGAAAATGCAAATGGACATTTGGAGCGCTAAGAGAGTACTAGTGGAAAAAGTAATATATTCAAATATAAACTACACAGAAGCATTCTGTGAAACTTCTTTCTGATCTTAGCATTCAGCTAACAGAGTTAAACCATACTTTTGATTGAGCAGTTTTGAAACACTCTGTCTGTAGAAAATGCAACTGGACATTCGTAGCGCTAAGTGGGTAATAGTGGAAAAAAGAATATGTTCAAATATAAACTACACAGAATCATTGTATGAAACTGCTTTCTGTTCTGTGCATTCAACTAACAGAGTTGAACCTTACTTTTGATTGAGCCTTTCTGAAACACTCTTTCTGTAGAAACTGCAATTGGACATTCTGAGCGCTAAGAGGCCTCTATTGGGAAAAATAATATCTTCAAATAAAAACTACACAGAAGCATTGTGTGAAACTTATTTCTGATATGTTCATTAAGCTAACAGAATTAAACCATACTTTTGATTGCGCAGTTCTGAACACTCTTTCTGTAGAAAATGCAAGTGGACATTCGGAGCGCTAAGAGGGTAATAGTGGAAAAAGGAATATATTCAAATATAAACTACACAGTAGCATTCTGTGAAAATTCTTTCTGTTCTGTGCATTCAACTAACAGAGTTGAACCTTACTTTTGATTGAGCCGTTCTGAAACACTCTTTCTGTAGAAACTGCAATTGGACATGCTAAGCGCTAAGAGGCCTACATTGGGAAAAAGAATATCTTCAAATAAAAACTACACAGATGCATTCTGTGAAACTTATTTCTGATCTGTAAATTCAGTTTACAGAGGTAAAGCATATTTTTGATTGAGCAGTTATGAAACACTCTTTTTGTAGAAAATGCAAGTGGAGATTCGGAGCGCTAAGAGGGTAATAGTGGAAAAAGGAATGTCTTCAAATATAAACTACACAGAATCATTCGGTGAAACTTCTTTCTGATCTGTGCATTCAGCTAACAGAGTTAAACCATAGTTTTGATTGAGCAGATCTGAACACTCTTTCTGTAGAAAATGCAACTGGACATTTGGAGCGCTAAGAGCGTAGTAGTGGAAAAAGGAATATATCAAATATAAACTACACAGAAGCATTCTGTGAAACTTATTTCTGATCTGAGCATTCAGCTAACAGAGTTAAACCATACTTTTGATTGAGCAGTTTGGAAACACTCTGTCTGTAGAAAATGCAACTGGACATTCGTAGCGCTAAGTGGGTAATAGTGGAAAAAAGAATATGTTCAAATATAAACTACACAGAAGCATTGTATGAAACTTCTTTCTGTTCTGTGCATTCAACTAACAGAGTTGAACCTTACTTTTGATTGAGCCTTTCTGAAACACTCTTTCTGTAGAAACTGCAATTGGACATTCTGAGCGCTAAGAGGCCTCTATTGGGAAAAATAATATCTTCAAATAAAAACTACACAGAAGCATTGTGTGAAACTTATTTCTGATATGTTCATTAAGCTAACAGAGTTAAAACATACTTTTGATTGCGCAGTTCTGAACACTCTTTCTGTAGAAAATGCAAGTGGACATTCGGAGCGCTAAGAGGGTAATAGTGGAAAAAGGAATATATTCAAATATAAACTACACAGTAGCATTCTGTGAAAATTCTTTCTGTTCTGTGCATTCAACTAACAGAGTTGAACCTTACTTTTGATTGAGCCGTTCTGAAACACTCTTTCTGTAGAAACTGCAATTGGACATGCTAAGCGCTAAGAGGCCTACATTGGGAAAAAGAATATCTTCAAATAAAAACTACACAGATGCATTCTGTGAAACTTATTTCTGATCTGTAAATTCAGTTAACAGAGATAAAACATATTTTTGATTGAGCAGTTATGAAACACTCTTTTTGTAGAAAATGCAAGTGGAGATTCGGAGCGCTAAGAGGGTAATAGTGGAAAAAGGAATGTCTTCAAATATAAACAACACAGAATCATTCGGTGAAACTTCTTTCTGATCTGTGCATTCAGCTAACAGAGTTAAACCATACTTTTGATTGAGCAGATCTGAACATTCTTTCTGTAGAAAATGCAACTGGACATTTTGAGCGCTAAGAGCGTAGTAGTGGAAAAAGGAATATATTCAAATATAAACTACACAGAAGCATTCTGTGAAACTTCTTTCTGATCTGAGCATTCAGCTAACAGAGTTAAACCATACTTTTGATTGAGCAGTTTTGAAACAGTCTGTCTGTAGAAAATGCAACTGGACATTCGTAGCGCTAAGTGGGTAATAGTGGAAAAAAGAATATGTTCAAATATAAACTACACAGAAGCATTGTATGAAACTTCTTTCTGTTCTGTGCATTCAACTAACAGAGTTGAATCTTACTTTTGATTGAGCCGTTCTGAAATACTCTTTCTGTAGAAACTGCAATTGGACATTCTGAGCGCTAGGAGGCCTATATTGGGAAAAAGAATGTCTACAAATAAAAACTACACAGAAGAATTGTGTGAAACTTCTTTCTGTTCTGTTTGTTCAACTAAAAGAGTTGAACCTTAGTTTTGATTGAGCCGTTCTGAAACACTCTTTCTGTAGAAAATGCAAGTGGAGATTCGGAGCGCTAAGAGGGTAATAGTGGAAAAAGGAATGTCTCCAAATATAAACTACACAGAATCATTCTGTGAAACTTCTTTCTGATCTGTGCATTCAGCTAACAGAGTTAAACCATACTTTTGATTGAGCAGATCTGAACACTCTTTCTGTAGAAAATGCAACTGGACATTTGGAGCGCTAAGAGAGTACTAGTGGAAAAAGGAATATATTCAAATATAAACTACACAGAAGCATTCTGTGAAACTTCTTTCTGATCTGAGCATTCAGCTAACAGATTTAAACCATACTTTTGATTGAGCAGTTTTGAAACACTCTGTCTGTAGAAAATGCAACTGGACATTCGTAGCGCTAAGTGGGTAATAGTGGAAAAAAGAATATGTTCAAATATAAACTACACAGAAGCATTGTATGAAACTTCTTTCTGTTCTGTGCATTCAACTAACAGAGTTGAACCTTACTTTTGATTGAGCCGTTCTGAAATACTCTTTCTGTAGAAACTGCAATTGGACATTCTGAGCGCTAGGAGGCCTATATTGGGAAAAATAATGTCTACAAATAAAAACTACACAGAAGAATTGTGTGAAACTTCTTTCTGTTCTGTTTGTTCAACTAAAAGAGTTGAACCTTAGTTTTGATTGAGCCGTTCTGAAACACTCTTTCTGTAGAAAATGCAAGTGGAGATTCGGAGCGCTAAGAGGGTAATAGTGGAAAAAGGAATGTCTCCAAATATAAACTACACAGAATCATTCTGTGAAACTTCTTTCTGATCTGTGCATTCAGCTAACAGAGTTAAACCATACTTTTGATTGAGCAGATCTGAACACTCTTTCTGTAGAAAATGCAACTGGACATTTGGAGCGCTAAGAGAGTACTAGTGGAAAAAGGAATATATTCAAATATAAACTACACAGAAGCATTCTGTGAAACTTCTTTCTGATCTTAGCATTCAGCTAACAGAGTTAAACCATACTTTTGATTGAGCAGTTTTGAAACACTCTGTCTGTAGAAAATGCAACTGGACATTCGTAGCGCTAAGTGGGTAATAGTGGAAAAAAGAATATGTTCAAATATAAACTACACAGAATCATTGTATGAAACTGCTTTCTGTTCTGTGCATTCAACTAACAGAGTTGAACCTTACTTTTGATTGAGCCTTTCTGAAACACTCTTTCTGTAGAAACTGCAATTGGACATTCTGAGCGCTAAGAGGCCTCTATTGGGAAAAATAATATCTTCAAATAAAAACTACACAGAAGCATTGTGTGAAACTTATTTCTGATATGTTCATTAAGCTAACAGAATGAAACCATACTTTTGATTGCGCAGTTCTGAACACTCTTTCTGTAGAAAATGCAAGTGGACATTCGGAGCGCTAAGAGGGTAATAGTGGAAAAAGGAATATATTCAAATATAAACTACACAGTAGCATTCTGTGAAAATTCTTTCTGTTCTGTGCATTCAACTAACAGAGTTGAACCTTACTTTTGATTGAGCCGTTCTGAAACACTCTTTCTGTAGAAACTGCAATTGGACATGCTAAGCGCTAAGAGGCCTACATTGGGAAAAAGAATATCTTCAAATAAAAACTACACAGATGCATTCTGTGAAACTTATTTCTGATCTGTAAATTCAGTTTACAGAGGTAAAGCATATTTTTGATTGAGCAGTTATGAAACACTCTTTTTGTAGAAAATGCAAGTGGAGATTCGGAGCGCTAAGAGGGTAATAGTGGAAAAAGGAATGTCTTCAAATATAAACTACACAGAATCATTCGGTGAAACTTCTTTCTGATCTGTGCATTCAGCTAACAGAGTTAAACCATAGTTTTGATTGAGCAGATCTGAACACTCTTTCTGTAGAAAATGCAACTGGACATTTGGAGCGCTAAGAGCGTAGTAGTGGAAAAAGGAATATATCAAATATAAACTACACAGAAGCATTCTGTGAAACTTATTTCTGATCTGAGCATTCAGCTAACAGAGTTAAACCATACTTTTGATTGAGCAGTTTGGAAACACTCTGTCTGTAGAAAATGCAACTGGACATTCGTAGCGCTAAGTGGGTAATAGTGGAAAAAAGAATATGTTCAAATATAAACTACACAGAAGCATTGTATGAAACTTCTTTCTGTTCTGTGCATTCAACTAACAGAGTTGAACCTTACTTTTGATTGAGCCTTTCTGAAACACTCTTTCTGTAGAAACTGCAATTGGACATTCTGAGCGCTAAGAGGCCTCTATTGGGAAAAATAATATCTTCAAATAAAAACTACACAGAAGCATTGTGTGAAACTTATTTCTGATATGTTCATTAAGCTAACAGAGTTAAAACATACTTTTGATTGCGCAGTTCTGAACACTCTTTCTGTAGAAAATGCAAGTGGACATTCGGAGCGCTAAGAGGGTAATAGTGGAAAAAGGAATATATTCAAATATAAACTACACAGTAGCATTCTGTGAAAATTCTTTCTGTTCTGTGCATTCAACTAACAGAGTTGAACCTTACTTTTGATTGAGCCGTTCTGAAACACTCTTTCTGTAGAAACTGCAATTGGACATGCTAAGCGCTAAGAGGCCTACATTGGGAAAAAGAATATCTTCAAATAAAAACTACACAGATGCATTCTGTGAAACTTATTTCTGATCTGTAAATTCAGTTAACAGAGATAAAACATATTTTTGATTGAGCAGTTATGAAACACTCTTTTTGTAGAAAATGCAAGTGGAGATTCGGAGCGCTAAGAGGGTAATAGTGGAAAAAGGAATGTCTTCAAATATAAACAACACAGAATCATTCGGTGAAACTTCTTTCTGATCTGTGCATTCAGCTAACAGAGTTAAACCATACTTTTGATTGAGCAGATCTGAACATTCTTTCTGTAGAAAATGCAACTGGACATTTTGAGCGCTAAGAGCGTAGTAGTGGAAAAAGGAATATATTCAAATATAAACTACACAGAAGCATTCTGTGAAACTTCTTTCTGATCTGAGCATTCAGCTAACAGAGTTAAACCATACTTTTGATTGAGCAGTTTTGAAACAGTCTGTCTGTAGAAAATGCAACTGGACATTCGTAGCGCTAAGTGGGTAATAGTGGAAAAAAGAATATGTTCAAATATAAACTACACAGAAGCATTGTATGAAACTTCTTTCTGTTCTGTGCATTCAACTAACAGAGTTGAACCTTACTTTTGATTGAGCCGTTCTGAAATACTCTTTCTGTAGAAACTGCAATTGGACATTCTGAGCGCTAGGAGGCCTATATTGGGAAAAAGAATGTCTACAAATAAAAACTACACAGAAGAATTGTGTGAAACTTCTTTCTGTTCTGTTTGTTCAACTAAAAGATTTGAACCTTAGTTTTGATTGAGCCGTTCTGAAACACTCTTTCTGTAGAAAATGCAAGTGGAGATTCGGAGCGCTAAGAGGGTAATAGTGGAAAAAGGAATGTCTCCAAATATAAACTACACAGAATCATTCTGTGAAACTTCTTTCTGATCTGTGCATTCAGCTAACAGAGTTAAACCATACTTTTGATTGAGCAGATCTGAACACTCTTTCTGTAGAAAATGCAACTGGACATTTGGAGCGCTAAGAGAGTACTAGTGGAAAAAGGAATATATTCAAATATAAACAAAACAGAAGCATTGTGTGAAACTTCTTTCTGATCTGAGCATTCAGCTAACAGAGTTAAACCATACTTTTGATTGAGCAGTTTGAAACAGTCTGTCTGTAGAAAATGCAACTGGACATTCGTAGCGCTAAGTGGGTAATAGTGGAAAAAAGAATATTTTCAAATATAAACTACACAGAAGCATTGTATGAAACTTTTTTCTGTTCTGTGCATTCAACTAACAGTGTTGAACCTTACTTTTGATTGAGCCGTTCTGAAACACTCTTTCTGTAGAAACTGCAATTGGACATTCTGAGCGCTAGGAGGCCTATATTGGGAAAAAGAATGTCTACAAATAAAAACTACACAGAAGAATTGTGTGAAACTTCTTTCTGTTCTGTTTGTTCAACTAAAAGAGTTGAACCATAGTTTTGATTGAGCCGTTCTGAAACACTCTTTCTGTAGAAAATGCAAGTGGAGATTCGGAGCGCTAAGAGGGTAATAGTGGAAAAAGGAATGTCTCCAAATATAAACTACACAGAATCATTCTGTGAAACTTCTTTCTGATCTGTGCATTCAGCTAACAGGGTTAAACCATACTTTTGATTGAGCAGATCTGAACACTCTTTCTGTAGAAAATGCAAATGGACATTTGGAGCGCTAAGAGAGTACTAGTGGAAAAAGTAATATATTCAAATATAAACTACACAGAAGCATTCTGTGAAACTTCTTTCTGATCTTAGCATTCAGCTAACAGAGTTAAACCATACTTTTGATTGAGCAGTTTTGAAACACTCTGTCTGTAGAAAATGCAACTGGACATTCGTAGCGCTAAGTGGGTAATAGTGGAAAAAAGAATATGTTCAAATATAAACTACACAGAATCATTGTATGAAACTGCTTTCTGTTCTGTGCATTCAACTAACAGAGTTGAACCTTACTTTTGATTGAGCCTTTCTGAAACACTCTTTCTGTAGAAACTGCAATTGGACATTCTGAGCGCTAAGAGGCCTCTATTGGGAAAAATAATATCTTCAAATAAAAACTACACAGAAGCATTGTGTGAAACTTATTTCTGATATGTTCATTAAGCTAACAGAATTAAACCATACTTTTGATTGCGCAGTTCTGAACACTCTTTCTGTAGAAAATGCAAGTGGACATTCGGAGCGCTAAGAGGGTAATAGTGGAAAAAGGAATATATTCAAATATAAACTACACAGTAGCATTCTGTGAAAATTCTTTCTGTTCTGTGCATTCAACTAACAGAGTTGAACCTTACTTTTGATTGAGCCGTTCTGAAACACTCTTTCTGTAGAAACTGCAATTGGACATGCTAAGCGCTAAGAGGCCTACATTGGGAAAAAGAATATCTTCAAATAAAAACTACACAGATGCATTCTGTGAAACTTATTTCTGATCTGTAAATTCAGTTTACAGAGGTAAAGCATATTTTTGATTGAGCAGTTATGAAACACTCTTTTTGTAGAAAATGCAAGTGGAGATTCGGAGCGCTAAGAGGGTAATAGTGGAAAAAGGAATGTCTTCAAATATAAACTACATAGAATCATTCGGTGAAACTTCTTTCTGATCTGTGCATTCAGCTAACAGAGTTAAACCATAGTTTTGATTGAGCAGATCTGAACACTCTTTCTGTAGAAAATGCAACTGGACATTTGGAGCGCTAAGAGCGTAGTAGTGGAAAAAGGAATATATCAAATATAAACTACACAGAAGCATTCTGTGAAACTTATTTCTGATCTGAGCATTCAGCTAACAGAGTTAAACCATACTTTTGATTGAGCAGTTTGGAAACACTCTGTCTGTAGAAAATGCAACTGGACATTCGTAGCGCTAAGTGGGTAATAGTGGAAAAAAGAATATGTTCAAATATAAACTACACAGAAGCATTGTATGAAACTTCTTTCTGTTCTGTGCATTCAACTAACAGAGTTGAACCTTACTTTTGATTGAGCCTTTCTGAAACACTCTTTCTGTAGAAACTGCAATTGGACATTCTGAGCGCTAAGAGGCCTCTATTGGGAAAAATAATATCTTCAAATAAAAACTACACAGAAGCATTGTGTGAAACTTATTTCTGATATGTTCATTAAGCTAACAGAGTTAAAACATACTTTTGATTGCGCAGTTCTGAACACTCTTTCTGTAGAAAATGCAAGTGGACATTCGGAGCGCTAAGAGGGTAATAGTGGAAAAAGGAATATATTCAAATATAAACTACACAGTAGCATTCTGTGAAAATTCTTTCTGTTCTGTGCATTCAACTAACAGAGTTGAACCTTACTTTTGATTGAGCCGTTCTGAAACACTCTTTCTGTAGAAACTGCAATTGGATATGCTAAGCGCTAAGAGGCCTACATTGGGAAAAAGAATATCTTCAAATAAAAACTACTCAGATGCATTCTGTGAAACTTATTTCTGATCTGTAAATTCAGTTAACAGAGATAAAACATATTTTTGATTGAGCAGTTATGAAACACTCTTTTTGTAGAAAATGCAAGTGGAGATTCGGAGCGCTAAGAGGGTAATAGTGGAAAAAGGAATGTCTTCAAATATAAACAACACAGAATCATTCGGTGAAACTTCTTTCTGATCTGTGCATTCAGCTAACAGAGTTAAACCATACTTTTGATTGAGCAGATCTGAACATTCTTTCTGTAGAAAATGCAACTGGACATTTTGAGCGCTAAGAGCGTAGTAGTGGAAAAAGGAATATATTCAAATATAAACTACACAGAAGCATTCTGTGAAACTTCTTTCTGATCTGAGCATTCAGCTAACAGAGTTAAACCATACTTTTGATTGAGCAGTTTTGAAACAGTCTGTCTGTAGAAAATGCAACTGGACATTCGTAGCGCTAAGTGGGTAATAGTGGAAAAAAGAATATGTTCAAATATAAACTACACAGAAGCATTGTATGAAACTTCTTTCTGTTCTGTGCATTCAACTAACAGAGTTGAATCTTACTTTTGATTGAGCCGTTCTGAAATACTCTTTCTGTAGAAACTGCAATTGGACATTCTGAGCGCTAGGAGGCCTATATTGGGAAAAAGAATGTCTACAAATAAAAACTACACAGAAGAATTGTGTGAAACTTCTTTCTGTTCTGTTTGTTCAACTAAAAGAGTTGAACCTTAGTTTTGATTGAGCCGTTCTGAAACACTCTTTCTGTAGAAAATGCAAGTGGAGATTCGGAGCGCTAAGAGGGTAATAGTGGAAAAAGGAATGTCTCCAAATATAAACTACACAGAATCATTCTGTGAAACTTCTTTCTGATCTGTGCATTCAGCTAACAGAGTTAAACCATACTTTTGATTGAGCAGATCTGAACACTCTTTCTGTAGAAAATGCAACTGGACATTTGGAGCGCTAAGAGAGTACTAGTGGAAAAAGGAATATATTCAAATATAAACTACACAGAAGCATTCTGTGAAACTTCTTTCTGATCTGAGCATTCAGCTAACAGATTTAAACCATACTTTTGATTGAGCAGTTTTGAAACACTCTGTCTGTAGAAAATGCAACTGGACATTCGTAGCGCTAAGTGGGTAATAGTGGAAAAAAGAATATGTTCAAATATAAACTACACAGAAGCATTGTATGAAACTTCTTTCTGTTCTGTGCATTCAACTAACAGAGTTGAACCTTACTTTTGATTGAGCCGTTCTGAAATACTCTTTCTGTAGAAACTGCAATTGGACATTCTGAGCGCTAGGAGGCCTATATTGGGAAAAAGAATGTCTACAAATAAAAACTACACAGAAGAATTGTGTGAAACTTCTTTCTGTTCTGTTTGTTCAACTAAAAGAGTTGAACCTTAGTTTTGATTGAGCCGTTCTGAAACACTCTTTCTGTAGAAAATGCAAGTGGAGATTCGGAGCGCTAAGAGGGTAATAGTGGAAAAAGGAATGTCTCCAAATATAAACTACACAGAATCATTCTGTGAAACTTCTTTCTGATCTGTGCATTCAGCTAACAGAGTTAAACCATACTTTTGATTGAGCAGATCTGAACACTCTTTCTGTAGAAAATGCAACTGGACATTTGGAGCGCTAAGAGAGTACTAGTGGAAAAAGGAATATATTCAAATATAAACTACACAGAAGCATTCTGTGAAACTTCTTTCTGATCTTAGCATTCAGCTAACAGAGTTAAACCATACTTTTGATTGAGCAGTTTTGAAACACTCTGTCTGTAGAAAATGCAACTGGACATTCGTAGCGCTAAGTGGGTAATAGTGGAAAAAAGAATATGTTCAAATATAAACTACACAGAATCATTGTATGAAACTGCTTTCTGTTCTGTGCATTCAACTAACAGAGTTGAACCTTACTTTTGATTGAGCCTTTCTGAAACACTCTTTCTGTAGAAACTGCAATTGGACATTCTGAGCGCTAAGAGGCCTCTATTGGGAAAAATAATATCTTCAAATAAAAACTACACAGAAGCATTGTGTGAAACTTATTTCTGATATGTTCATTAAGCTAACAGAATGAAACCATACTTTTGATTGCGCAGTTCTGAACACTCTTTCTGTAGAAAATGCAAGTGGACATTCGGAGCGCTAAGAGGGTAATAGTGGAAAAAGGAATATATTCAAATATAAACTACACAGTAGCATTCTGTGAAAATTCTTTCTGTTCTGTGCATTCAACTAACAGAGTTGAACCTTACTTTTGATTGAGCCGTTCTGAAACACTCTTTCTGTAGAAACTGCAATTGGACATGCTAAGCGCTAAGAGGCCTACATTGGGAAAAAGAATATCTTCAAATAAAAACTACACAGATGCATTCTGTGAAACTTATTTCTGATCTGTAAATTCAGTTTACAGAGGTAAAGCATATTTTTGATTGAGCAGTTATGAAACACTCTTTTTGTAGAAAATGCAAGTGGAGATTCGGAGCGCTAAGAGGGTAATAGTGGAAAAAGGAATGTCTTCAAATATAAACTACACAGAATCATTCGGTGAAACTTCTTTCTGATCTGTGCATTCAGCTAACAGAGTTAAACCATAGTTTTGATTGAGCAGATCTGAACACTCTTTCTGTAGAAAATGCAACTGGACATTTGGAGCGCTAAGAGCGTAGTAGTGGAAAAAGGAATATATCAAATATAAACTACACAGAAGCATTCTGTGAAACTTATTTCTGATCTGAGCATTCAGCTAACAGAGTTAAACCATACTTTTGATTGAGCAGTTTGGAAACACTCTGTCTGTAGAAAATGCAACTGGACATTCGTAGCGCTAAGTGGGTAATAGTGGAAAAAAGAATATGTTCAAATATAAACTACACAGAAGCATTGTATGAAACTTCTTTCTGTTCTGTGCATTCAACTAACAGAGTTGAACCTTACTTTTGATTGAGCCTTTCTGAAACACTCTTTCTGTAGAAACTGCAATTGGACATTCTGAGCGCTAAGAGGCCTCTATTGGGAAAAATAATATCTTCAAATAAAAACTACACAGAAGCATTGTGTGAAACTTATTTCTGATATGTTCATTAAGCTAACAGAGTTAAAACATACTTTTGATTGCGCAGTTCTGAACACTCTTTCTGTAGAAAATGCAAGTGGACATTCGGAGCGCTAAGAGGGTAATAGTGGAAAAAGGAATATATTCAAATATAAACTACACAGTAGCATTCTGTGAAAATTCTTTCTGTTCTGTGCATTCAACTAACAGAGTTGAACCTTACTTTTGATTGAGCCGTTCTGAAACACTCTTTCTGTAGAAACTGCAATTGGACATGCTAAGCGCTAAGAGGCCTACATTGGGAAAAAGAATATCTTCAAATAAAAACTACACAGATGCATTCTGTGAAACTTATTTCTGATCTGTAAATTCAGTTAACAGAGATAAAACATATTTTTGATTGAGCAGTTATGAAACACTCTTTTTGTAGAAAATGCAAGTGGAGATTCGGAGCGCTAAGAGGGTAATAGTGGAAAAAGGAATGTCTTCAAATATAAACAACACAGAATCATTCGGTGAAACTTCTTTCTGATCTGTGCATTCAGCTAACAGAGTTAAACCATACTTTTGATTGAGCAGATCTGAACATTCTTTCTGTAGAAAATGCAACTGGACATTTTGAGCGCTAAGAGCGTAGTAGTGGAAAAAGGAATATATTCAAATATAAACTACACAGAAGCATTCTGTGAAACTTCTTTCTGATCTGAGCATTCAGCTAACAGAGTTAAACCATACTTTTGATTGAGCAGTTTTGAAACAGTCTGTCTGTAGAAAATGCAACTGGACATTCGTAGCGCTAAGTGGGTAATAGTGGAAAAAAGAATATGTTCAAATATAAACTACACAGAAGCATTGTATGAAACTTCTTTCTGTTCTGTGCATTCAACTAACAGAGTTGAATCTTACTTTTGATTGAGCCGTTCTGAAATACTCTTTCTGTAGAAACTGCAATTGGACATTCTGAGCGCTAGGAGGCCTATATTGGGAAAAAGAATGTCTACAAATAAAAACTACACAGAAGAATTGTGTGAAACTTCTTTCTGTTCTGTTTGTTCAACTAAAAGAGTTGAACCTTAGTTTTGATTGAGCCGTTCTGAAACACTCTTTCTGTAGAAAATGCAAGTGGAGATTCGGAGCGCTAAGAGGGTAATAGTGGAAAAAGGAATGTCTCCATATATAAACTACACAGAATCATTCTGTGAAACTTCTTTCTGATCTGTGCATTCAGCTAACAGAGTTAAACCATACTTTTGATTGAGCAGATCTGAACACTCTTTCTGTAGAAAATGCAACTGGACATTTGGAGCGCTAAGAGAGTACTAGTGGAAAAAGGAATATATTCAAATATAAACTACACAGAAGCATTCTGTGAAACTTCTTTCTGATCTGAGCATTCAGCTAACAGATTTAAACCATACTTTTGATTGAGCAGTTTTGAAACACTCTGTCTGTAGAAAATGCAACTGGACATTCGTAGCGCTAAGTGGGTAATAGTGGAAAAAAGAATATGTTCAAATATAAACTACACAGAAGCATTGTATGAAACTTCTTTCTGTTCTGTGCATTCAACTAACCGAGTTGAACCTTACTTTTGATTGAGCCTTTCTGAAACACTCTATCTGTAGAAACTGCAATTGGACATTCTGAGCGCTAGGAGGCCTATATTGGGAAAAAGAATGTCTACAAATAAAAACTACACAGAAGCATTGTGTGAAACTTATTTCTGATATGTTCATTAAGCTAACAGAGTTAAACCATACTTTTGATTGCGCAGTTCTGAACACTCTTTCTGTAGAAAATGCAAGTGGACATTCGGAGCGCTAAGAGGGTAATAGTGGAAAAAGGAATATATTCAAATATAAACTACACAGTAGCATTCTGTGAAAATTCTTTCTGTTCTGTGCATTCAACTAACAGAGTTGAACCTTACTTTTGATTGAGCCGTTCTGAAACACTCTTTCTGTAGAAACTGCAATTGGACATGCTAAGCGCTAAGAGGCCTACATTGGGAAAAAGAATATCTTCAAATAAAAACTACACAGATGCATTCTGTGAAACTTATTTCTGATCTGTAAATTCAGTTAACAGAGATAAAACTTATTTTTGATTGAGCAGTTATGAAAGATTCTTTTTGTAGAAAATGCAAGTGGAGATTCGGAGCGCTAAGAGGGTAATAGTGGAAAAAGGAATGTCTTCAAATATAAACTACACAGAATCATTCGGTGAAACTTCTTTCTGATCTGTGCATTCAGCTAACAGAGTTAAACCATACTTTTGATTGAGCAGATCAGAACACTCTTTCTGTAGAAAATGCAACTGGACATTTGGAGCCCTAAGAGCGTAGTAGTGGAAAAAGGAATATATTCAAATATAAACAAAACAGAAGCATTCTGTGAAACTTCTTTCTGATCTGAGCATTCAGCTAACAGAGTTAAACCATACTTTTTATTGAGCAGTTTTGAAACACTCTGTCTGTAGAAAATGCAACTGGACATTCGTCGCGCTAAGTGGGTAATAGTGGAAAAAAGAATATGTTCAAATATAAACTACACAGAAGCATTGTATGAAACTTCTTTCTGTTCTGTGCATTCAACTAACAGAGTTGAACCTTACTTTTGATTGAGCCTTTCTGAAACACTCTTTCTGTAGAAACTGCAATTGGACATTCTGAGCGCTAGGAGGCCTATATTGGGAAAAAGAATGTCTACAAATAAAAACTACAGAGAAGAATTGTGTGAAACTTCTTTCTGTTCTGTTTGTTCAACTAAAAGAGTTGAACCTTAGTTTTGATTGAGCCGTTCTGAAACACTCTTTCTGTAGAAAATGCAAGTGGAGATTCGGAGCGCTAAGAGGGTAATAGTAGAAAAAGGAATGTCTCCAAATATAAACTACACGGAATCATTCTGTGAAACTTCTTTCTGATCTGAGCATTCAGCTAACAGAGTTAAACCATACTTTTGATTGAGCAGTTTTGAAACACTCTGTCTGTAGAAAATGCAACTGGACATTCGTAGCGCTAAGTGGGTAATAATGGAAAAAACAATACGTTCAAATATAAACTACACAGAAGCATTGTATGAAACTTCTTTCTGTTCTGTGCATTCAACTAACAGAGTTGAACCTTACTTTTGATTGAGCCTTTCTGAAACACTCTTTCTGTAGAAACTGCAATTGGACATTCTGAGCGCTAAGAGGCCTATATTGGGAAAAATAATATCTTCAAATAAAAACTACACAGAAGCATTTTGTGACACTTATTTCTGATATGTTCATTAAGCTAACAGAGTTAAACCATACTTTTGATTGCGCAGTTCTGAACACTCTTTCTGTAGAAAATGCAAGTGGACATTCGGAGCGCTAAGAGGGTAATAGTGGAAAAAGGAATATATTCAAATATAAACTACACAGTAGCATTCTGTGAAAATTCTTTCTGTTCTGTGCATTCAACTAACAGAGTTGAACCTTACTTTTGATTGAGCCGTTCTGAAACACTCTTTCTGTAGAAACTGCAATTGGACATGCTAAGCGCTAAGAGGCCTACATTGGGAAAAAGAATATCTTCAAATAAAAACTACACAGATGCATTCTGTGAAACTTATTTCTGATCTGTAAATTCAGTTAACAGAGATAAAACATATTTTTGATTGAGCACTTATGAAAGATTCTTTTTGTAGAAAATGCAAGTGGAGATTCGGAGCGCTTAGAGGGTAATAGTGGAAAAAGGAATGTCTTCAAATATAAACTACACAGAATCATTCGGTGAAACTTCTTTCTGATCTGTGCATTCAGCTAACAGAGTTAAACCATACTTTTGATTGAGCAGATCAGAACACTCTTTCTGTAGAAAATGCAACTGGACATTTGGAGCGCTAAGAGCGTAGTAGTGGAAAAAGGAATATATTCAAATGTAAACAACACAGAAGCATTCTGTGAAACTTCTTTCTGATCTGAGCATTCAGCTAACAGAGTTAAACCATACTTTTGATTGAGCAGTTTTGAAACACTCTGTCAGTAGAAAATGCAACTGGACATTCGTAGCGCTAAGTGGGTAATAGTGGAAAAAGGAATATGTTCAAATATAAACAACACAGAAGCATTGTATGAAACTTCTTTCTGTTCTGTGCATTCAACTAACAGAGTTGAACCTTAATTTTGATTGAGCCCTTCTGAAACACTCTTTCTGTAGAAACTGCAATTGGACATTCTGAGCGCTAGGAGGCCTATATTGGGGAAAAAATGTCTACAAATAAAAACTACAGAGAAGAATTGTGTGAAACTTCTTTCTGTTCTGTTTGTTCAACTAAAAGAGTTGAATCTTAGTTTTGATTGAGCCGTTCTGAAACACTCTTTCTGTAGAAAATGCAAGTGGAGATTCGGAGCGCTAAGAGGGTAATAGTGGAAAAAGGAATGTCTCCAAATATAAACTACAAGGAATCATTCTGTGAAACTTCTTTCTGATCTGTGCATTCAGCTAACAGAGTTAAACTATACTTTTGATTGAGCAGATCTGAACACTCTTTCTGTAGAAAATGCAACTGGACATTTGGAGCACTAAGAGAGTACTAGTGGAAAAAGGAATATATTCAAATATAAACTACACAGAAGCATTCTGTGAAACTTCTTTCTGATCTGAGCATTCAGCTAACAGAGTTAAACCATAATTTTAATTGAGCAGTTTTGAAACACTCTGTCTGTAGAAAATGCAACTGGACATTCGTAGCGCTAAGTGGGTAATAGTGGAAAAAAGAATATGTTCAAATATAAACTACACAGAAGCATTGTATGAAACTTCTTTCTGTTCTGTGCATTCAACTAACAGAGTTGAACCTTACTTTTGATTGAGCCTTTCTGAAACACTCTTTCTGTAGAAACTGCAATTGGACATTCTGAGCGCTAAGAGGCCTCTATTGGGAAAAATAATATCTTCAAATAAAAACTACACAGAAGCATTGTGTGAAACTTATTTCTGATATGTTCATTAAGCTAACAGAGTTAAACCATACTTTTGATTGCGCAGTTCTGAACACTCTTTCTGTAGAAAATTCAAGTGGACATTCGGAGCGCTAAGAGGGTAATAGTGGAAAAAGGAATATATTCAAATATAAACTACACAGTAGCATTCTGTGAAAATTCTTTCTGTTCTGTGCATTCAACTAACAGATTTGAACCTTACTTTTGATTGAGCCGTTCTGAAACACTCTTTCTGTAGAAACTGCAATTGGACATGCTAAGCGCTAAGAGGCCTACATTGGGAAAAAGAATATCTTCAAATAAAAACTACACAGATGCATTCTGTGAAACTTATTTCTGATCTGTAAATTCAGTTAACAGAGATAAAACATATTTTTGATTGAGCACTTATGAAAGATTCTTTTTGTAGAAAATGCAAGTGGAGATTCGGAGCGCTTAGAGGGTAATAGTGGAAAAAGGAATGTCTTCAAATATAAACTACACAGAATCATTCGGTGAAACTTCTTTCTGATCTGTGCATTCAGCTAACAGAGTTAAACCATACTTTTGATTGAGCAGATCAGAACACTCTTTCTGTAGAAAATGCAACTGGACATTTGGAGCGCTAAGAGCGTAGTAGTGGAAAAAGGAATATATTCAAATATAAACAACACAGAAGCATTCTGTGAAACTTTTTTCTGATCTGAGCATTCAGCTAACAGAGTTAAACCATACTTTTGATTGAGCAGTTTTGAAACACTCTGTCTGTAGAAAATGCAACTGGACATTCGTAGCGCTAAGTGGGTAATAGTGGAAAAAAGAATATGTTCAAATATAAACTACACAGAAGCATTGTATGAAACTTCTTTCTGTTCTGTGCATTCAACTAACAGAGTTGAACCTTACTTTTGATTGAGCCTTTCTGAAACACTCTTTGTGTAGAAACTGCAATTGGACATTCTGAGCGCTAGGAGGCCTATATTGGGAAAAAGAATGTCTACAAATAAAAACTACACAGAAGAATTGTGTGAAACTTCTTTCTGTTCTGTTTGTTCAACTAAAAGAGTTGAACCTTAGTTTTGATTGAGCCGTTCTGAAACACACTTTCTGTAGAAAATGCAAGTGGAGATTCGGAGTGCTAAGAGGGTAATAGTGGAAAAAGGAATGTCTCCAAATATAAACTACACGGAATCATTCTGTGAAACTTCTTTCTGATCTGTGCATTCAGCTAACAGAGTTAAACTATACTTTTGATTGAGCAGATCTGAACACTCTTTCTGTAGAAAATGCAACTGGACATTTGGAGCGCTAAGAGCGTAGTAGTGGAAAAAGGAATATATTCAAATATAAACTACACAGAAGCATTCTGTGAAACTTCTTTCTGATCTTAGCATTCAGCTAACAGAGTTAAACCATACTTTTGATTGAGCAGTTTTGAAACACTCTGTCTGTAGAAAATGCAACTGGACATTCGTAGCGCTAAGTGGGTAATAGTGGAAAAAAGAATATATTCAAATATAAACTACACAGAAGCATTGTATGAAACTTCTTTCTGTCCTGTGCATTCAACTAACAGAGTTGAACCTTACTTTTGATTGAGCCTTTCTGAAACACTCTTTCTGTAGAAACTACAATTGGACATTCTGAGCGCTAAGAGGCCTCTATTGGGAAAAATAATATCTTCAAATAAAAACTACACAGAAGCATTGTGTGAAACTTATTTCTGATATGTTCATTAAGCTAACAGAGTTAAACCATACTTTTGATTGCGCAGTTCTGAACACTTTTTCTGTAGAAAATGCAAGTGGACATTCGGAGCGCTAAGAGGGTAATAGTGGAAAAAGGAATGTCTCCAAATATAAACTACACAGAATTATTGTGTGAAACTTCTTTCTGATCTGTGCATTCAGCTAACAGAATTAAACCATACTTTTGATTGAGAAGATCTGAACACTCTTTCTGTAGAAAATGCAACTGGACATTTGGAGCGCTAAGAGAGTAGTAGTGGAAAAAGGAATATATTCAAATATAAACTACACAGAAGCATTCTGTGAAACTTCTTTCTGATCTGAGCATTCAGCTAACAGAGTTAAACCATACTTTTGATTGAGCAGTTTTGAAACACTCTGTCTGTAGAAAATGCAACTGGACATTCGTAGCGCTAAGTGGATAATAGTGGAAAAAAGAATACGTTCAAATATAAACTACACAGAAGCATTGTATGAAACTTCTTTCTGTTCTGTGCATTCAACTAACAGAGTTGAACCTTACTTTTGATTGAGCCTTTCTGAAACACTCTTTCTGTAGAAACTGCAATTGGACATTCTGAGCGCTAAGAGGCCTATATTGGGAAAAATAATATCTTCAAATAAAAACTACACAGAAGCATTGTGTGAAACTTATTTCTGATATGTTCATTAAGCTAACAGAGTTAAACCATACTTTTGATTGCGCAGTTCTGAACACTCTTTCTGTAGAAAATTCAAGTGGACATTCGGAGCGCTAAGAGGGTAATAGTGGAAAAAGGAATATATTCAAATATAAACTACACAGTAGCATTCTGTGAAAATTCTTTCTGTTCTGTGTATTCAACTAACAGAGTTGAACCTTACTTTTGATTGAGCCGTTCTGAAACACTCTTTCTGTAGAAACTGCAATTGGACATGCTAAGCGCTAAGAGGCCTACATTGGGAAAAAGAATATCTTCAAATAAAAACTACACAGATGCATTCTGTGAAACTTATTTCTGATCTGTAAATTCAGTTAACAGAGATAAAACATATTTTTGATTGAGCACTTATGAAAGATTCTTTTTGTAGAAAATGCAAGTGGAGATTCGGAGCGCTTAGAGGGTAATAGTGGAAAAAGGAATGTCTTCAAATATAAACTACACAGAATCATTCGGTGAAACTTCTTTCTGATCTGTGCATTCAGCTAACAGAGTTAAACCATACTTTTGATTGAGCAGATCAGAACACTCTTTCTGTAGAAAATGCAACTGGACATTTGGAGCGCTAAGAGCGTAGTAGTGGAAAAGGAATATATTCAAATATAAACAACACAGAAGCATTCTGTGAAACTTTTTTCTGATCTGAGCATTCAGCTAACAGAGTTAAACCATACTTTTGATTGAGCAGTTTTGAAACACTCTGTCTGTAGAAAATGCAACTGGACATTCGTAGCGCTAAGTGGGTAATAGTGGAAAAAAGAATATGTTCAAATATAAACTACACAGAAGCATTGTATGAAACTTCTTTCTGTTCTGTGCATTCAACTAACAGAGTTGAACCTTACTTTTGATTGAGCCTTTCTGAAACACTCTTTGTGTAGAAACTGCAATTGGACATTCTGAGCGCTAGGAGGCCTATATTGGGAAAAAGAATGTCTACAAATAAAAACTACACAGAAGAATTGTGTGAAACTTCTTTCTGTTCTGTTTGTTCAACTAAAAGAGTTGAACCTTAGTTTTGATTGAGCCGTTCTGAAACACTCCTTCTGTAGAAAATGCAAGTGGAGATTCGGAGCGCTAAGAGGGTAATAGTGGAAAAAGGAATGTCTCCAAATATAAACTACACGGAATCATTCTGTGAAACTTCTTTCTGATCTGTGCATTCAGCTAGCAGATTTAAACTATAATTTGATTGAGTAGATCTGAACACTCTTTCTGTAGAAAATGCAACTGGACATTTGGAGCGCTAAGAGAGTACTAGTGGAAAAAGGAATATATTCAAATATAAACTACACAGAAGCATTCTGTGAAACTTCTTTCTGATCTGAGCATTCAGCTAACAGAGTTAAACCATACTTTTAATTGAGCAGTTTTGAAACACTCTGTCTGTAGAAAATGCAACTGGACATTCGTAGCGCTAAGTGGGTAATAGTGGAAAAAAGGATATGTTCAAATATAAACTACACAGAAGCATTGTATGAAACTTCTTTCTGTTCTGTGCATTCAACTAACAGAGTTGAACCTTACTTTTGATTGAGCCTTTCTGAAACACTCTTTCTGTAGAAACTGCAATTGGACATTCTGAGCGCTAAGAGGCCTCTATTGGGAAAAATAATATCTTCAAATAAAAACTACACAGAAGCATTGTGTGAAACTTATTTCTGATATGTTCATTAAGCTAACAGAGTTAAACCATACTTTTGATTGCGCAGTTCTGAACACTCTTTCTGTAGAAAATGCAAGTGGACATTCGGAGCGCTAAGAGGGTAATAGTGGAAAAAGGAATATATTCAAATATAAACTACACAGTAGCATTCTGTGAAAATTCTTTCTGTTCTGTGCATTCAACTAACAGAGTTGAACCTTACTTTTGATTGAGCCGTTCTGAAACACTCTTTCTGTAGAAACTGCAATTGGACATGCTAAGCGCTAAGAGGCCTACATTGGGAAAAAGAATATCTTCAAATAAAAACTACACAGATGCATTCTGTGAAACTTATTTCTGATCTGTAAATTCAGTTAACAGAGATAAAGCATATTTTTGATTGAGCAGTTATGAAACACTCTTTTTGTAGAAAATGCAAGTGGAGATTCGGAGCGCTAAGTGGGTAATAGTGGAAAAAGGAATGTCTTCAAATATAAACTACACAGAATCATTCGGTGAAATTTCTTTCTGTTCTGTGCATTCAGCTAACAGAGTTAAAACATACTTATGATTGAGCAGATCTGAACACTCTTTCTGTAGAAAATGCAACTGGACATTTGGAGCGCTAAGAGCGTAGTAGTGGAAAAAGGAATATATTCAAATATAAACTACACAGAAGCATTGTGTGAAACTTCTTTCTGATCTGAGCATTCAGCTAACAGAGTTAAACCATACTTTTGATTGAGCAGTTTTGAAACAGTCTGTCTGTAGAAAATGCAACTGGACATTCGTAGCGCTAAGTGGGTAATAGTGGAAAAAATAATATGTTCAAATATAAACTACACAGAAGCATTGTATGAAACTTTTTTCTGTTCTGTGCATTCAACTAACAGAGTTGAACCTTACTTTTGATTGAGCCGTTCTGAAACACTCTTTCTGTAGAAACTGCAATTGGACATTCTGAGCGCTAGGAGGCCTATATTGGGAAAAAGAATGTCTACAAATAAAAACTACACAGAAGAATTTTGTGAAACTTCTTTCTGTTCTGTTTGTTCAACTAAAAGAGTTGAACCTTAGTTTTGATTGAGCCGTTCTGAAACACTCTTTCTGTAGAAAATGCAAGTGGAGATTCGGAGCGCTAAGAGGGAAATAGTGGAAAAAGGAATGTCTCCAAATATAATCTACACAGAATCATTCTGTGAAACTTTTTCTGATCTGTGCATTCCGCTAACAGAGTTAAACCATACTTTTGATTGAGCAGATCTGAACACTCTTTCTGTAGAAAATGCAAGTGGACATTTGGAGCGCTAAGAGAGTACTAGTGGAAAAAGGAATATATTCAAATATAAACTACACAGAAGCATTCTGTGAAACTTCTTTCTGATCTGAGCATTCAGCTGACAGAGTTAAACCATACTTTTGATTGAGCAGTTTTGAAACACTCTGTCTGTAGAAAATGCAACTGGACATTCGTAGCGCTAAGTGGGTAATAGTGGAAAAAAGAATATGTTCAAATATAAACTACACAGAAGCATTGTATGAAACTTCTTTCTGTTCTGTGCATTCAACTAACAGAGTTGAACCTTACTTTTGATTGAGCCTTTCTGAAACACTCTTTCTGTAGAAACTGCAATTGGACATTCTGAGCGCTAGGAGGCCTATATTGGGAAAAAGAATGTCTACAAATAAAAACTACACAGAAGAATTGTGTGAAACTACTTTCTGTTCTGTTTGTTCAACTAAAAGAGTTGAACCTTAGTTTTGATTGAGCCGTTCTGAAACACTCTTTCTGTAGAAAATGCAAGTGGAGATTCGGAGCGCTAAGAGGGTAATAGTGGAAAAAGGAATGTCTCCAAATATAAACTACACAGAATTATTGTGTGAAACTTCTTTCTGATCTGTGCATTCAGCTAACAGAGTTAAACCATACTTTTGATTGAGCAGATCTGAACACTCTTTCTGTAGAAAATGCAACTGGACATTTGGAGCGCTAAGAAAGTAGTAGTGGAAAAAGGAATATATTCAAATATAAACTACACAGAAGCATTCTGTGAAACTTCTTTCTGATCTGAGCATTCAGCTAACAGAGTTAAACCATACTTTTGATTGAGCAGTTTTGAAACACTCTGTCTGTAGAAAATGCAACTGGACATTCGTAGCGCTAAGTGGGTAATAGTGGAAAAAAAATACGTTCAAATATAAACTACACAGAAGCATTGTATGAAACTTCTTTCTGTTCTGTGCATTCAACTAACAGAGTTGAACCTTACTTTTGATTGAGCCTTTCTGAAACACTCTTTCTGTAGAAACTGCAATTGGACATTCTGAGCGCTAAGAGGCCTATATTGGGAAAAATAATATCTTCAAATAAAAACTACACAGAAGCATTGTGTGAAACTTATTTCTGATATGTTCATTAAGCTAACAGAGTTAAACCATACTTTTGATTGAGCAGTTCTGAACACTCTTTCTGTAGAAAATGCAAGTGGACATTCGGAGCGCTAAGAGGGTAATAGTGGAAAAAGGAATATATTCAAATATAAACTACACAGTAGCATTCTGTGAAAATTCTTTCTGTTCTGTGCATTCAACTAACAGAGTTGAACCTTACTTTTGATTGAGCCGTTCTGAAACACTCTTTCTGTAGAAACTGCAATTGGACATGCTAAGCGCTAAGAGGCCTACATTGGGAAAAAGAATATCTTCAAATAAAAACTACACAGATGCATTCTGTGAAACTTATTTCTGATCTGTAAATTCAGTTAACAGAGATAAAACATATTTTTGATTGAGCACTTATGAAAGATTCTTTTTGTAGAAAATGCAAGTGGAGATTCGGAGCGCTTAGAGGGTAATAGTGGAAAAAGGAATGTCTTCAAATATAAACTACACAGAATCATTCGGTGAAACTTCTTTCTGATCTGTGCATTCAGCTAACAGTGTTAAACCATACTTTTGATTGAGCAGATCAGAACACTCTTTCTGTAGTAAATGCAACTGGACATTTAGAGCGCTAAGAGCGTAGTAGTGGAAAAAGAAATATATTCAAATATAAACAACACAGAAGCATTCTGTGAAACTTCTTTCTGATCTGAGCATTCAGCTAACAGAGTTAAACCATACTTTTGATTGAGCAGTTTTGAAACACTCTGTCTGTATAAAATGCAACTGGACATTCGTAGCGCTAAGTGGGTAATAGTGGAAAAAAGAATATGTTCAAATATAAACTACACAGAAGCATTGTATGAAACTTCTTTCTGTTCTGTGCATTCAACTAACAGAGTTGAACCTTACTTTTGATTGAGCCGTTCTGAAACACTCTTTCTGTAGAAACTGCAATTGGACATTCTGAGCGCTAGGAGGCCTATATTGGGAAAAAGAATGTCTACAAATAAAAACTACACAGAAGAATTGTGTGAAACTTCTTTCTGTTCTGTTTGTTCAACTAAAAGAGTTGAACCTTAGTTTTGATTGAGCCGTTCTGAAACACTCTTTCTGTAGAAAATGCAAGTGGAGATTCGGAGCGCTAAGAGGGTAATAGTGGAAAAAGGAATGTCTCCAAATATAAACTACACGGAATCATTCTGTGAAACTTCTTTCTGATCTGTGCATTCAGCTAACAGATTTAAACTATACTTTTGATTGAGTAGATCTGAACACTCTTTCTGTAGAAAATGCAACTGGACATTTGGAGCGCTAAGAGAGTACTAGTGGAAAAAGGAATATATTCAAATATAAACTACACAGAAGCATTCTGTGAAACTTCTTTCTGATCTGAGCATTCAGCTAACAGAGTTAAACCATACTTTTAATTGAGCAGTTTTGAAACACTCTCTCTGTAGAAAATGCAACTGGACATTCGTAGCGCTAAGTGGGTAATAGTGGAAAAAAGAATATATTCAAATATAAACTACACAGAAGCATTGTATGAAACTTCTTTCTGTTCTGTGCATTCAACTAACAGAGTTGAACCTTACTTTTGATTGAGCCTTTCTGAAACACTCTTTCTGTAGAAACTGCAATTGGACATTCTGAGCGCTAAGAGGCCTCTATTGGGAAAAATAATATCTTCAAATAAAAACTACACAGAAGCATTGTGTGAAACTTATTTCTGATATGTTCATTAAGCTAACAGAGTTAAACCATACTTTTGATTGCGCAGTTCTGAACACTCTTTCTGTAGAAAATGCAAGTGGACATTCGGAGCGCTAAGAGGGTAATAGTGGAAAAAGGAATATATTCAAATATAAACTACACAGTAGCATTCTGTGAAAATTCTTTCTGTTCTGTGCATTCAACTAACAGAATTGAACCTTACTTTTGATTGAGCCGTTCTGAAACACTCTTTCTGTAGAAACTGCAATTGGACATGCTAAGCGCTAAGAGGCCTACATTGGGAAAAAGAATATCTTCAAATAAAAACTACACAGATGCATTCTGTGAAACTTATTTCTGATCTGTAAATTCAGTTAACAGAGATAAAACATATTTTTGATTGAGCACTTATGAAAGATTCTTTTTGTAGAAAATGCAAGTGGAGATTCGGAGCGCTTAGAGGGTAATAGTGGAAAAAGGAATGTCTTCAAATATAAACTACACAGAATCATTCGGTGAAACTTCTTTCTGATCTGTGCATTCAGCTAACAGAGTTAAACCATACTTTTGATTGAGCAGATCAGAACACTCTTTCTGTAGAAAATGCAACTGGACATTTGGAGCGCTAAGAGCGTAGTAGTGGAAAAAGGAATATATTCAAATATAAACAACACAGAAGCATTCTGTGAAACTTTTTTCTGATCTGAGCATTCAGCTAACAGAGTTAAACCATACTTTTGATTGAGCAGTTTTGAAACACTCTGTCTGTAGAAAATGCAACTGGACATTCGTAGCGCTAAGTGGGTAATAGTGGAAAAAAGAATATGTTCAAATATAAACTACACAGAAGCATTGTATGAAACTTCTTTCTGTTCTGTGCATTCAACTAACAGAGTTGAACCTTACTTTTGATTGAGCCTTTCTGAAACACTCTTTGTGTAGAAACTGCAATTGGACATTCTGAGCGATAGGAGGCCTATATTGGGAAAAAGAATGTCTACAAATAAAAACTACACAGAAGAATTGTGTGAAACTTCTTTCTGTTCTGTTTGTTCAACTAAAAGATTTGAACCTTAGTTTTGATTGAGCCGTTCTGAAACACTCTTTCTGTAGAAAATGCAAGTGGAGTTCGGAGCGCTAAGAGGGTAATAGTGGAAAAAGGAATGTCTCCAAATATAAACTACACGGAATCATTCTGTGAAACTTCTTTCTGATCTGTGCATTCAGCTAACAGATTTAAATTATACTTTTGATTGAGTAGATCTGAACACTCTTTCTGTAGAAAATGCAACTGTACATTTGGAGCGCTAAGAGAGTACTAGTGGAAAAAGGAATATATTCAAATATAAACTACACAGAAGCATTCTGTGAAACTTCTTTCTGATCTGAGCATTCAGCTAACAGAGTTAAACCATACTTTTAATTGAGCAGTTTTGAAACACTCTGTCTGTAGAAAATGCAACTGGACATTCGTAGCGCTAAGTGGGTAATAGTGGAAAAAAGAATATGTTCAAATATAAACTACACAGAAGCATTGTATGAAACTTCTTTCTGTTCTGTGCATTCAACTAACAGAGTTGAACCTTACTTTTGATTGAGCCTTTCTGAAACACTCTTTCTGTAGAAACCGCAATTGGACATTCTGAGCGCTAAGAGGCCTCTATTGGGAAAAATAATATCTTCAAATAAAAACTACACAGAAGCATTGTGTGAAACTTATTTCTGATATGTTCATTAAGCTAACAGAGTTAAACCATACTTTTGATTGCGCAGTTCTGAACACTCTTTCTGTAGAAAATGCAAGTGGACATTCGGAGCGCTAAGAGGGTAATAGTGGAAAAAGGAATATATTCAAATATAAACTACACAGTAGCATTCTGTGAAAATTCTTTCTGTTCTGTGCATTCAACTAACAGAGTTGAACCTTACTTTTGATTGAGCCGTTCTGAAACACTCTTTCTGTAGAAACTGCAATTGGACATGCTAAGCGCTAAGAGGCCTACATTGGGAAAAAGAATATCTTCAAATAAAAACTACACAGATGCATTCTGTGAAACTTATTTCTGATCTGTAAATTCAGTTAACCGAGATAAAGCATATTTTTGATTGAGCAGTTATGAAACACTCTTTTTGTAGAAAATGCAAGTGGAGATTCGGAGCGCTAAGTGGGTAATAGTGGAAAAAGGAATGTCTTCAAATATAAACTACACAGAATCATTCGGTGAAATTTCTTTCTGTTCTGTGCATTCAGCTAACAGAGTTAAAACATACTTATGATTGAGCAGATCTGAACACTCTTTCTGTAGAAAATGCAACTGGACATTTGGAGCGCTAAGAGCGTAGTAGTGGAAAAAGGAATATATTCAAATATAAACTACACAGAAGCATTGTGTGAAACTTCTTTCTGATCTGAGCATTCAGCTAACAGAGTTAAACCATACTTTTGATTGAGCAGTTTTGAAACAGTCTGTCTGTAGAAAATGCAACTGGACATTCGTAGCGCTAAGTGGGTAATAGTGGAAAAAAGAATATGTTCAAATATAAACTACACAGAAGCATTGTATGAAACTTTTTTCTGTTCTGTGCATTCAACTAACAGAGTTGAACCTTACTTTTGATTGAGCCGTTCTGAAACACTCTTTCTGTAGAAATTGCAATTGGACATTCTGAGCGCTAGGAGGCCTATATTGGGAAAAAGAATGTCTACAAATAAAAACTACACAGAAGAATTTTGTGAAACTTCTTTCTGTTCTGTTTGTTCAACTAAAAGAGTTGAACCTTAGTTTTGATTGAGCCGTTCTGAAACACTCTTTCTGTAGAAAATGCAAGTGGAGATTCGGAGCGCTAAGAGGGAAATAGTGGAAAAAGGAATGTCTCCAAATATAAACTACACAGAATCATTCTGTGAAACTTTTTCTGATCTGTGCATTCCGCTAACAGAGTTAAACCATACTTTTGATTGAGCAGATCTGAACACACTTTCTGTAGAAAATGCAACTGGACATTTGGAGCGCTAAGAGAGTACTAGTGGAAAAAGGAATATATTCAAATATAAACTACACAGAAGCATTCTGTGAAACTTCTTTCTGATCTGAGCATTCAGCTAACAGAGTTAAACCATACTTTTGATTGAGCAGTTTTGAAACACTCTGTCTGTAGAAAATGCAACTGGACATTCGTAGCGCTAAGTGGGTAATAGTGGAAAAAAGAATATGTTCAAATATAAACTACACAGAAGCACTGTATGAAACTTCTTTCTGTTCTGTGCATTCAACTAACAGAGTCGAACCTTACTTTTGATTGAGCCTTTCTGAAACACTCTTTCTGTAGAAACTGCAATTGGACATTCTGAGCGCTAGGAGGCCTATATTGGGAAAAAGAATGTCTACAAATAAAAACTACACAGAAGAATTGTGTGAAACTACTTTCTGTTCTGTTTGTTCAACTAAAAGAGTTGAACCTTAGTTTTGATTGAGCCGTTCTGAAACACTCTTTCTGTAGAAAATGCAAGTGGAGATTCGGAGCGCTAAGAGGGTAATAGTGGAAAAAGGAATGTCTCCAAATATAAACTACACAGAATTATTGTGTGAAGCTTCTTTCTGATCTGTGCATTCAGCTAACAGAGTTAAACCATACTTTTGATTGAGCAGATCTGAACACTCTTTCTGTAGAAAATGCAACTGGACATTTGGAGCGCTAAGAAAGTAGTAGTGGAAAAAGGAATATATTCAAATATAAACTACACAGAAGCATTCTGTGAAACTTCTTTCTGATCTGAGCATTCAGCTAACAGAGTTAAACCATACTTTTGATTGAGCAGTTTTGAAACACTCTGTCTGTAGAAAATGCAACTGGACATTCGTAGCGCTAAGTGGGTAATAGTGGAAAAAAAATACGTTCAAATATAAACTACACAGAAGCATTGTATGAAACTTCTTTCTGTTCTGTGCATTCAACTAACAGAGTTGAACCTTACTTTTGATTGAGCCTTTCTGAAACACTCTTTCTGTAGAAACTGCAATTGGACATTCTGAGCGCTAAGAGGCCTATATTGGGAAAAATAATATCTTCAAATAAAAACTACACAGAAGCATTGTGTGAAACTTATTTCTGATATGTTCATTAAGCAAACAGAGTTAAACCATACTTTTGATTGCGCAGTTCTGAACACTCTTTCTGTAGAAAATGCAAGTGGACATTCGGAGCGCTAAGAGGGTAATAGTGGAAAAAGGAATATATTCAAATATAAACTACACAGTAGCATTCTGTGAAAATTCTTTCTGTTCTGTGCATTCAACTAACAGAGTTGAACCTTACTTTAGATTGAGCCGTTCTGAAACACTCTTTCTGTAGAAACTGCAATTGGACATGCTAAGCGCTAAGAGGCCTACATTGGGAAAAAGAATATCTTCAAATAAAAACTACACAGATGCATTCTGTGAAACTTATTTCTGATCTGTAAATTCAGTTAACAGAGATAAAACATATTTTTGATTGAGCAGTTATGAAAGATTCTTTTTGTAGAAAATGCAAGTGGAGATTCGGAGCGCTAAGAGGGTAATAGTGGAAAAAGGAATGTCTTCAAATATAAACTACACAGAATCATTCTGTGAAACTTCTTTCTGATCTGTGCATTCAGCTAACAGAGTTAAACCATACTTTTGATTGAGCAGATCAGAACACTCTTTCTATAGAAAATGCAACTGGACATTTGGAGCGCTAAGAGCGTAGTAGTGGAAAAAGGAATATATTCAAATATAAACAACACAGAAGCATTCTGTGAAACTTATTTCTGATCTGAGCATTCAGCTAACAGAGTTAAACCATACTTTTGATTGAGCAGTTTTGAAACACTCTGTCTGTAGAAAATGCAACTGGACATTCGTAGCGCTAAGTGGGTAATAGTGGAAAAAAGAATATGTTCAAATATAAACTACACAGAAGCATTGTATGTAACTTCTTTCTGTTCTGTGCGTTCAACTAACAGAGTTGAACCTTACTTTTGATTGAGCCTTTCTGAAACACTCTTTCTGTAGAAACTGCAATTGGACATTCTGAGCGCTAGGAGGCCTATATTGGGAAAAAGAATGTCTACAAATAAAAACTACACAGAAGAATTTTGTGAAACTTCTTTCTGTTCTGTTTGTTCAACTAAAAGAGTTGAACCTTAGTTTTGATTGAGCCGTTCTGAAACACTCTTTCTGTCGAAAATGCAAGTGGAGATTCGGAGCGCTAAGAGGGTAATAGTGGAAAAAGGAATGTCTCCAAATATAAACTACACGGAATCATTCTGTGAAACTTATTTCTGATCTGTGCATTCAGCTAACAGAGTTAAACCATACTTTTGATTGAGCAGATCTGAACACTCTTTCTGTAGAAAATGCAACTGGACATTTGGAGCGCTAAGAGAGTACTAGTGGAAAAAGGAATATATTCAAATATAAACTACACAGAAGCATTCTGTGAAACTTCTTTCTGATCTGAGCATTCAGCTAACAGAGTTAAACCATACATTTGATTGAGCAGTTTTGAAACACTCTGTCTGTAGAAAATGCAACTGGACATTCGTAGCGCTAAGTGGGTAATAGTGGAAAAAAGAATATGTTCAAATATAAACTACACAGAAGCATTGTATGAAACTTCTTTCTGTTCTGTGCATTCAACTAACAGAGTTGAACCTTACTTTTGATTGAGCCTTTCTGAAACACTCTTTCTGTAGAAACTGCAATTGGACATTCTGAGCGCTAAGAGGCCTCTATTGGGAAAAATAATATCTTCAAATAAAAACTACACAGAAGCATTGTGTGAAACTTATTTCTGATATGTTCATTAAGCTAACAGAGTTAAACCATACTTTTGATTGTGCAGTTCTGAACACTCTTTCTGTAGAAAATGCAAGTGGACATTCGGAGCGCTAAGAGGGTAATAGTGGAAAAAAGGAATATATTCAAATATAAACTACACAGTAGCATTCTGTGAAAATTCTTTCTGTTCTGTGCATTCAACTAACAGAGTTGAACCTTACTTTTGATTGAGCCGTTCTGAAACACTCTTTCTGTAGAAACTGCAATTGGACATGCTAAGCGCTAAGAGGCCTACATTGGGAAAAAGAATATCTTCAAATAAAAACAACGCAGATGCATTCTGTGAAACTTATTTCTGATCTGTAAATTCAGTTAACAGAGATAAAACATATTTTTGATTGAGCAGTTATGAAACACTCTTTTTGTAGAAAATGCAAGTGGAGATTCGGAGCGCTAAGAGGGTAATAGTGGAAAAAGGAATGTCTTCAAATATAAACAACACAGAATCATTCGGTGAAACTTCTTTCTGATCTGTGCATTCAGCTAACAGAGTTAAACCATACTTTTGATTGAGCAGATCTGAACATTCTTTCTGTAGAAAATGCAACTGGACATTTGGAGCGCTAAGAGCGTAGTAGTGGAAAAAGGAATATATTCAAATATAAACTACACAGAAGCATTCTGTGAAACTTCTTTCTCATCTGAGCATTCAGCTAACAGAGTTAAACCATACTTTTGATTGAGCAGTTTTGAAACACTCTGTCTGTAGAAAATGCAACTGGACATTCGTAGCGCTAAGTGGGTAATAGTGGAAAAAAGAATATGTTCAAATATAAACTACACAGAAGCATTGTATGAAACTTCTTTCTGTTCTGTGCATTCAACTAACAGAGTTGAACCTTACTTTTGATTGAGCCTTTCTGAAACACTCTTTCTGTAGAAACTGCAATTGGACATTCTGAGCGCTAGGAGGCCTATATTGGGAAAAAGAATGTCTACAAACAAAAACTACACAGAAGAATTTTGTGAAACTTCTTTCTGTTCTGTTCGTTCAACTAAAAGAGTTGAACCTTAGTTTTGATTGAGCCGTTCTGAAACACTCTTTCTGTAGAAAATGCAACTGGAGATTCGGAGCGCTAAGAGGGTAATAGTGGAAAAAGGAATGTCTCCAAATATAAACTACACGGAATCATTCTGTGAAACTTCTTTCTGATCTGTGCATTCAGCTAACAGAGTTAAAATATACTTTTGATTCAGCAGATCTGAACACTCTTTCTGTAGAAAATGCAACTAGACATTTGGAGCGCTAAGAGAGTACCTGTGGAAAAAGGAATATATTCAAATATAAACTACACAGAAGCATTCTGTGAAACTCCTTTCTGATCTGAGCATTCAGCTAACAGAGTTAAACCATACTTTTAATTGAGCAGTTTTGAAACACTCTGTCTGTAGAAAATGCAACTGGACATTCGTAGCGCTAAGTGGGTAATAGTGGAAAAAAGAATATGTTCAAATATAAACTACACAGAAGCATTGTATGAAACTTCTTTCTGTTCTGTGCATTCAACTGACAGAGTTGAACCTTACTTTTGATTGAGCCTTTCTGAAACACTCTTTCTGTAGAAACTGCAATTGGACATTCTGAGCGTTAAGAGGCCTCTATTGGGAAAAATAATATCTTCAAATAAAAACTAAACAGAAGCATTGTGTGAAACTTATTTCTGATATGTTCATTAAGCTAACAGAGTTAAACCATACTTTTGATTGCGCAGTTCTGAACACTCTTTCTGTAGAAAATGCAAGTGGACATTCGGAGCGCTAAGAGGGTAATAGAGGAAAAAGGAATATATTCAAATATAAACTACACAGTAGCATTCTGTGAAAATTCTTTCTGTTCTGTGCATTCAACTAACAGAGTTGAACCTTACTTTTGATTGAGCCGTTCTGAAACACTCTTTCTGTAGAAACTGCAATTGGACATGCTAAGCGCTTAGAGGCCTACATTGGGAAAAAGAATATCTTCAAATAAAAACTACACAGATGCATTCTGTGAAACTTATTTCTGATCTGTAAATTCAGTTAACAGAGATAAAGAATATTTTTGATTGAGCAGTTATGAAACACTCTTTTTGTAGAAAATGCAAGTGGAGATTCGGAGCGCTAAGAGGGTAATAGTGGAAAAAGGAATGTCTTCAAATATAAACTACACAGAATTATTGTGTGAAACTTCTTTCTGATCTGTGCATTCAGCTAACAGAGTTAAACCATACTTTTGATTGAGCAGATCTGAACACTCTTTCTGTAGAAAATGCAACTGGACATTTTGAGCGCTAAGAGCGTAGTAGTGGAAAAAGGAATATATTCAAATATAAACTACACAGAAGCATTGTGTGAAACTTCTTTCTGATCTGAGCATTCAGCTAACAGAGTTAAACCATACTTTTGATTGAGCAGTTTTGAAACAGTCTGTCTGTAGAAAATGCAACTGGACATTCGTAGCGCTAAGTGGGTAATAGTGGAAAAAAGAATATGTTCAAATATAAACTACACAGAAGCATTGTATGAAACTTTTT
Source organism: Symphalangus syndactylus (assembly GCF_028878055.3). Taxonomy (NCBI): domain Eukaryota; kingdom Metazoa; phylum Chordata; class Mammalia; order Primates; family Hylobatidae; genus Symphalangus; species Symphalangus syndactylus. Next base: position 1,973,328 of record NC_072445.2, on the reverse strand, counting down.
TCTGTTCTGTGCATTCAACTAACAGAGTTGAACCTTACTTTTGATTGAGCCGTTCTGAAACACTCTTTCTGTAGAAACTGCAATTGGAAATTCTGAGCGCTAGGAGGCCTATATTGGGAAAAAGAATGTCTACAAATAAAAACTACACAGAAGAATTGTGTGAAACTTCTTTCTGTTATGTTTGTTCAACTAAAAGATTTGAACCTTAGTTTTGATTGAGCCGTTCTGAAACACTCTTTCTGTAGAAAATGCAAGTGGAGATTCGGAGCGCTAAGAGGGTAATAGTGGAAAAAGGAATGTCTCCAAATATAAACTACACAGAATCATTCTGTGAAACTTCTTTCTGATCTGTGCATTCAGCTAAAAGAGTTAAACCATACTTTTGATTGAGCAGATCTGAACACTCTTTCTGTAGAAAATGCAACTGGACATTTGGAGCGCTAAGAGAGTACTAGTGGAAAAAGGAATATATTCAAATATAAACTACACAGAAGCATTCTGTGAAACTTCTTTCTGATCTGAGCATTCAGCTAACAGAGTTAAACCATACTTTTGATTGAGCAGTTTTGAAACACTCTGTCTGTAGAAAATGCAACTGGACATTCGTAGCGCTAAGTGGGTAATAGTGGAAAAAAGAATACGTTCAAATATAAACTACACAGAAGCATTGTATGAAACTTCTTTCTGTTCTGTGCATTCAACTAACAGAGTTGAACCTTACTTTTGATTGAGCCTTTCTGAAACACTCTTTCTGTAGAAACTGCAATTGGACATTCTGAGCGCTAAGAGGCCTATATTGGGAAAAATAATATCTTCAAATAAAAACTACACAGAAGCATTTTGTGAAACTTATTTCTGATATGTTCATTAAGCTAACAGAGTTAAACCATACTTTTGATTGCGCAGTTCTGAACACTCTTTCTGTAGAAAATGCAAGTGGACATTCGGAGCGCTAAGAGGGTAATAGTGGAAAAAGGAATATATTCAAATATAAACTACACAGTAGCATTCTGTGAAAATTCTTTCTGTTCTGTGCATTCAACTAACAGAGTTGAACCTTACTTTTGATTGAGCCGTTCTGAAACTCTCTTTCTGTAGAAACTGCAATTGGACATGCTAAGCGCTAAGAGGCCTACATTGGGAAAAAGAATATCTTCAAATAAAAACTACACAGATGCATTCTGTGAAACTTATTTCTGATCTGTAAATTCAGTTAACAGAGATAAAACATATTTTTGATTGAGCAGTTATGAAACACTCTTTTTGTAGAAAATGCAAGTGGAGATTCGGAGCGCTAAGAGGGTAATAGTGGAAAAAGGAATGTCTTCAAATATAAACAACACAGAATCATTCGGTGAAACTTCTTTCTGATCTGTGCATTCAGCTAACAGAGTTAAACCATACTTTTGATTGAGCAGATCTGAACATTCTTTCTGTAGAAAATGCAACTGGACATTTGGAGCGCTAAGAGCTTAGTAGTGGAAAAAGGAATATATTCAAATATAAACTACACAGAAGCATTCTCTGAAACTTCTTTCTGATCTGAGCATTCAGCTAACAGAGTTAAACCATACTTTTGATTGAGCAGTTTTGAAACAGTCTGTCTGTAGAAAATGCAACTGGACATTCGTAGCGCTAAGTGGGTAATAGTGGAAAAAAGAATATGTTCAAATATAAAATACACAGAAGCATTGTATGAAAGTTCTTTCTGTTCTGTGCATTCAACTAACAGAGTTGAACCTTACTTTTGATTGAGCCGTTCTGAAATACTCTTTCTGTAGAAACTGCAATTGGACATTCTGAGCGCTAAGAGGCCTCTATTGGGAAAAAGAATGTCTACAAATAAAAACTACACAGAAGAATTGTGTGAAATTTCTTTCTGTTCTGTTTGTTCAACTAAAAGAGTTGAACCTTAGTTTTGATTGAGCCGTTCTGATACATTTTTCTGTAGAACATGCAAGTGGAGATTCGGAGCGCTAAGAGGGTAATAGTGGAAAAAGGAATGTCTCCAAATATAAACTACACAGAATCATTCTGTGAAACTTCTTTCTGATCTGTGCATTCAGCTAACAGAGTTAAACCATACTTTTGATTGAGCAGATCTGAACACTCTTTCTGTAGAAAATGCAACTGGACATTTGGAGCGCTAAGAGCGTAGTAGTGGAAAAAGGAATATATTCAAATATAAACTACACAGAAGCATTCTGTGAAACTTCTTTCTGATCTGAGCATTCAGCTAACAGAGTTAAACCATACTTTTGATTGAGCAGTTTTGAAACACTCTGTCTGTAGAAAATGCAACTGGACATTCGTAGCGCTAAGTGGGTAATAGTGGAAAAAAGAATATGTTCAAATATAAACTACACAGAAGCATTGTATGAAACTTCTTTCTGTTCTGTGCATTCAACTAACAGAGTTGAACCTTACTTTTGATTGAGCCGTTCTGAAACACTCTTTCTGTAGAAACTGCAATTGGACATTCTGAGCGCTAAGAGGCCTATATTGGGAAAAAGAATATCTTCAAATAAAAACTACACAGATGCATTCTGTGAAACTTATTTCTGATCTGTAAATTCAGTTAACAGAGATAAAGCATATTTTTGATTGAGCAGTTATGAAACACTCTTTTTGTAGAAAATGCAAGTGGAGATTTGGAGCGCTAAGAGGGTAATAGTGGAAAAAGGAATGTCTCCAAATATAAACTACACAGAATTATTGTGTGAAACTTCTTTCTGATCTGTGCATTCAGCTAACAGAGTTAAACCATACTTTTGATTGAGCAGATCTGAACACTCTTTCTGTAGAAAATGCAACTGGACATTTGGAGCGCTAAGAGAGTAGTAGTGGAAAAAGGAATATATTCAAATATAAACTACACAGAAGCATTCTGTGAAACTTCTTTCTGATCTGAGCATTCAGCTAACAGAGTTAAACCATACTTTTGATTGAGCAGTTTTGAAACACTCTGTCTGTAGAAAATGCAACTGGACATTCGTAGCGCTAAGTGGTTAATAGTGGAAAAAAGAATACGTTCAAATATAAACTACACAGAAGCATTGTATGAAACTTCTTTCTGTTCTGTGCATTCAACTAACAGAGTTGAACCTTACTTTTGATTGAGCCTTTCTGAAACACTCTTTCTGTAGAAACTGCAATTGGACATTCTGAGCGCTAAGAGGCCTCTATTGGGAAAAATAATATCTTCAAATAAAAACTACACAGAAGCATTGTGTGAAACTTATTTCTGATATGTTCATTAAGCTAACAGAGTTAAACCATACTTTTGATTGCGCAGTTCTGAACACTCTTTCTGTAGAAAATGCAAGTGCACATTCGGAGCGCTAAGAGGGTAATAGTGGAAAAAGGAATATATTCAAATATAAACTACACAGTAGCATTCTGTGAAAATTCTTTCTGTTCTGTGCATTCAACTAACAGAGTTGAACCTTACTTTTGATTGAGCCGTTCTGAAACACTCTTTCTGTAGAAACTGCAATTGGACATGCTAAGCGCTAAGAGGCCTACATTGGGAAAAAGAATATCTTCAAATAAAAACTACACAGATGCATTCTGTGAAACTTATTTCTGATATGTAAATTCAGTTAACAGAGGTAAAACATATTTTTGATTGAGCAGTTATGAAACACTCTTTTTGTAGAAAATGCAAGTGGAGATTCGGAGCGCTAAGTGGGTAATAGTGGAAAAAGGAATGTCTTCAAATATAAACAACACAGAATCATTCGGTGAAACTTCTTTCTGATCTGTGCATTCAGCTAACAGAGTTAAACCATACTTTTGATTGAGCAGATCTGAACATTCTTTCTGTAGAAAATGCAACTGGACATTTGGAGCGCTAAGAGCGTAGTAGTGGAAAAAGGAATATATTCAAATATAAACTACACAGAAGCATTCTGTGAAACTTCTTTCTGATCTGAGCATTCAGCTAACAGAGTTAAACCATACTTTTGATTGAGCAGTTTTGAAACACTCTGTCTGTAGAAAATGCAACTGGACATTCGTAGCGCTAAGTGGGTAATAGTAGAAAAAAGAATATGTTCAAATATAAACTACACAGAAGCATTGTATGAAAGTTCTTTCTGTTCTGTGCATTCAACTAACAGAGTTGAACCTTACTTTTGATTGAGCCGTTCTGAAATACTCTTTCTGTAGAAACTGCAATTGGACATTCTGAGCGCTAGGAGGCCTATATTGGGAAAAAGAATGTCTACAAATAAAAACTACACAGAAGAATTTTGTGAAATTTCTTTCTGTTCTGTTTGTTCAACAAAAAGAGTTGAACCTTAGTTTTGATTGAGCCGTTCTGAATCATTCTTTCTGTAGAAAATGCAAGTGGAGATTCGGAGCCCTAAGAGGGTAATAGTGGAAAATGGAATGTCTCCAAATATAAACTACACAGAATCATTCTGTGAAACTTCTTTCTGATCTGTGCATTCAGCTAACGGAGTTAAACCATACTTTTGATTGAGCAGATCTGAACACTCTTTCTGTAGAAAATGCAACTGGACATTTGGAGCGCTAAGAGAGTACTAGTGGAAAAAGTAATATATTCAAATATAAACTACACAGAAGCATTCTGTGAAACTTCTTTCTGATCTGAGCATTCAGCTAACAGAGTTAAACCATACTTTTGATTGAGCAGTTTTGAAACACTCTGTCTGTAGAAAATGCAACTGGACATTCGTAGCGCTAAGTGGGTAATAGTGGAAAAAAGAATATGTTCAAATATAAACTACACAGAAGCATTGTATGAAACTTCTTTCTGTTCTGTGCATTCAACTAACAGAGTTGAACCTTACTTTTGATTGAGCCTTTCTGAAACACTCTTTCTGTAGAAACTGCAATTGGACATTCTGAGCACTAGGAGTCCTATATTGGGAAAAAGAATGTCTACAAATAAAAACTACACAGAAGAATTGTGTGAAACTTCTTTCTGTTCTGTTTGTTCAACTAAAAGAGTTGAACCTTAGTTTTGATTGAGCCGTTCTGAAACACTCTTTCTGTAGAAAATGCAAGTGGAGATTCGGAGCGCTAAGAGGGTAATAGTGGAAAAAGGAATGTCTCCAGATATAAACTACACAGAATCATTCTGTGAAACTTCTTTCTGATCTGTGCATTCAGCTAACAGAGTTAAACCATACTTTTGATTGAGCAGATCTGAACTCTCTTTCTGTAGAAAATGCAACTGGACATTTGGAGCGCTAAGAGAGTAGTAGTGGAAAAAGGAATATATTCAAATATAAACTACACAGAAGCATTCTGTGAAACTTCTTTCTGATCTGAGCATTCAGCTAACAGATTTAAACCATACTTTTGATTGAGCAGTTTTGAAACACTCTGTCTGTAGAAAATGCAACTGGACATTCGTAGCGCCAAGTGGGTAATAGTGGAAAAAAGAATATGTTCAAATATAAACTACACAGAAGCATTGTATGAAACTTCTTTCTGTTCTGTGCATTCAACTAACAGAGTTGAACCTTACTTTTGATTGAGCCGTTCTGAAACACTCTTTCTGTAGAAACTGCAATTGGACATTCTGAGCGCTAAGAGGCCTATATTGGGAAAAAGAATATCTACAAATAAAAACTACACAGAAGAATTTTGTGAAACTTCTTTCTGTTCTGTTTGTTCAAATAAAAGAGTTGAACCTTAGTTTTGATTGAGCCGTTCTGAAACACTCTTTCTGTAGAAAATGCAAGTGGAGATTCGGAGCGCTAAGAGGGTAATAGTGGAAAAAGGAATGTCTCCAAATTTAAACTACACAGAATCATTCACTGAAACTTCTTTCTGATCTGTGCATTCAGCTAACAGAGTAAAACCATACTTTTGATTGAGCAGATCTGAACACTTTTTCTGTAGAAAATGCAACTGGACATTTGGAGCGCTAAGAGAGTAGTAGTGGAAAAAGGAATATATTCAAATATAAACTACACAGAAGCATTCTGTGAAACTTCTTTCTGATCTGAGCATTCAGCTAACAGAGTTAAACCCTACTTTTGATTGAGCAGTTTTGAAACACTCTGTCTGTAGGAAATGCAACTGGACATTCGTAGCGCCAAGTGGGTAATCGTGGAAAAAAGAATATCTTCAAATATAAACTACACAGAAGCATTGTATGAAATTTCTTTCTGTTCTGTGCATTCAACTAACAGAGTTGAACCTTACTTTTGATTGAGCCTTTCTGAAACACTCTTTCTGTAGAAACTGCAATTGGACATTCTGAGCGCTAAGAGGCCTATATTGGGAAAAATAATATCTTCAAATAAAAACTACACAGAAGCATTGTGTGAAACTTATTTCTGATATGTTCATTGAGCTAACAGAGTTAAACCATACTTTTGATTGCGCAGTTCTGAACACTCTTTCTGTAGAAAATGCAAGTGGACATTCGGAGCGCTAAGAGGGTAATAGTGGAGAAAGGAATATATTCAAATATAAACTACACAGTAGCATTCTGTGAAAATTCTTTCTCTTCTGTGCATTCAACTAAAAGAGTTGAACCTTACCTTTGATTGAGCCATTCTGAAACACTCTTTCTGTAGAAACTGCAATTGGACATGCTAAGCGCTAAGAGGCCTACATTGGGAAAAAGAATATCTTCAAATAAAAACTACACAGATGCATTCTGTGAAACTTATTTCTGATCTGTAAATTCAGTTAACAGAGATAAAACATATTTTTGATTGAGCAGTTATGAAACACTCTTTTTGTAGAAAATGCAAGTGGAGATTCGGAGCGCTAAGAGGGTAATAGTGGAAAAAGGAATGTCTTCAATTATAAACTACACAGAATCATTCGGTGAAACTTCTTTCTGATCTGTGCATTCAACTAACAGAGTTAAACCATACTTTTGATTAAGCAGATCTGAACACTCTTTCTGTAGAAAATGCAACTGGACATTTGGAGCGCTAAGAGCGTAGTAGTGGAAAAAGGAATATATTCAAATATAAACTACACAGAAGCATTCTGTGAAACTTCTTTCTGATCTGAGCATTCAGCTAACAGAGTTAAACCATACTTTTGATTGAGCAGTTTTGAAACACTCTGTCTGTAGAAAATGCAACTGGACATTCGTAGCGCTAAGTGGGTAATAGTGGAAAAAAGAATATGTTCAAATATAAACTACACAGAAGCATTGTATGAAACTTCTTTCTGTTCTGTGCATTCAACTAACAGAGTTGAACCTTACTTTTGATTGAGCCGTTCTGAAACACTCTTTCTGTAGAAACTGCAATTGGACATTCTGAGTGCTAAGAGGCCTATATTGGGAAAAAGAATGTCTACAAATAAAAACTACACAGAAGAATTGTGTGAAACTTCTTTCTGTTCTGTTTGTTCAACTAAAAGAGTTGAACCTTAGTTTTGATTGAGCCATTCTGAAACACTCGTTCTGTAGAAAATGCAAGTGGAGATTCGGAGCGCTATGAGGGTAATAGTGGAAAAAGGAATGTCTCCAAATATAAACTACACAGAATCATTGTGTGAAACTTATTTCTGATCTGTGCATTCAGCTAACAGAGTTAAACCATACTTTTGATTGAGCAGATCTGAACACTCTTTCTGTAGAAAATGCAACTGGACATTTGGAGCGCTATGAGAGTAGTAGTGGAAAAAGGAATATATTCAAATATAAACTACACAGAAGCATTCTGTGATACTTCTTTCTGATCTGAGCATTCAGCTAACAGAGTTAAACCATACTTTTGATTGAGCAGTTTTGAAACACTCTGTCTGTAGAAAATGCAACTGGACATTCGTAGCGCCAAGTGGGTAATAGTGGAAAAAAGAATATGTTCAAATATAAACTACACAGAAGCATTGTATGAAACTTCTTTCTGTTCTGTGCATTCAACTAACAGAGTTGAACCTTACTTTTGATTGAGCCGTTCTGAAACACTCTTTCTGTAGAAACTGCAATTGGACATTCTGAGCGCTAAGAGGCCTATATTGGGAAAAAGAATGTCTACAAATAAAAACTACACAGAAGAATTGTGTGAAACTTCTTTCTGTTCTGTTTGTTCAACTAAAGGAGTTGAACCTTAGTTTTGATTGAGCCGTTCTGAAACACTCTTTCTGTAGAAAATGCAAGTGGAGGTTTGGAGCGCTAAGAGGGTAATAGTGGAAAAAGGAATGTCTCCAAATATAAACTACACAGAATCATTCTGTGAAACTTCTTTCTGATCTGTGCATTCAGCTAACGGAGTTAAACCATACTTTTGATTGAGCAGATCTGAACACTCTTTCTGTAGAAAATGCAACTGGACATTTGGAGCGCTAAGAGAGTAGTAGTGTAAAAAGGAATATATTCAAATATAAACTACACAGAAGCATTCTTTGAAACTTTTTCTGATCTGAGCATTCAGCTGACAGAGTTAAACCATACCTTTGATTGAGCAGTTTTGAAACACTCTGTCTGTAGAAAATGCAACTGGACATTCGTAGCGCTAAGTGGGTAATAGTGGAAAAAAAAATATGTTCAAATATAAACTACACAGAAGCATTGTATGAAACTTCTTTCTGTTCTGTGCATTCAACTAACAGAGTTGAATCTTACTTTTGATTGAGCCTTTCTGAATCACTCTTTCTGTAGAAACTGCAATTGGACATTCTGAGCGCTAAGAGGCCTCTATTGGGAAAAATAATATCTTCAAATAAAAACTACACAGAAGCATTGTGTGAAACTTATTTCTGATATGTTCATTAAGCTAACAGAGTTAAACCATACTTTTGATTGCGCAGTTCTGAACACTCTTTCTGTAGAAAATGCAAGTGGACATTCGCAGCGCTAAGAGGGTAATAGTGGAAAAAAGAATATATTCAAATATAAACTACACAGTATCATTCTGTGAAAATTCTTTCTGTTCTGTGCATTCAACTAACAGAGTTGAACCTTACTTTTGATTGAGCCGTTCTGAAACACTCTTTCTGTAGAAACTGCAATTGGACATTCTGAGCGCTAAGAGGCCTATATTGGGAAAAAGAATGTCTACAAATAAAAACTACAAAGAAGAATTGTGTGAAACTTCTTTCTGTTCTGTTTGTTCAACTAAAGGAGTTGAACCTTAGTTTTGATTGAGCCGTTCTGAAACACTCTTTCTGTAGAAAATGCAAGTGGAGATTTGGAGCGCTAAGAGGGTAATAGTGGAAAAAGGAATGTCTCCAAATATAAACTACACAGAATCATTCTGTGAAACTTCTTTCTGATCTGTGCATTCAGCTAACAGAGTTAAACCATACTTTTGATTGAGCAGATCTGAACACTCTTTCTGTAGAAAATGCAACTGGACATTTGGAGTGCTAAGAGAGTAGTAGTGGAAAAAGGAATATATTCAAATATAAACTACACAGAAGCATTCTGTGAAACTTCTTTCTGATCTGAGCATTCAGCTGACAGAGTTAAACCATACTTTTGATTGAGCAGTTTTGAAACACTCTGTCTGTAGAAAATGCAACTGGACATTCGTAGCGCTAAGTGGGTAATAGTGGAAAAAAAAATATGTTCAAATATAAACTACACAGAAGCATTGTATGAAACTTCTTTCTGTTCTGTGCATTCAACTAACAGAGTTGAATCTTACTTTTGATTGAGCCTTTCTGAATCACTCTTTCTGTAGAAACTGCAATTGGACATTCTGAGCGCTAAGAGGGCTCTATTGGGAAAAATAATATCTTCAAATAAAAACTACACAGAAGCATTGTGTGAAACTTATTTCTGATATGTTCATTAAGCTAACAGAGTTAAACCATACTTTTGATTGCGCAGTTCTGAACACTCTTTCTGTAGAAAATACAAGTGGACATTCGCAGCGCTAAGAGGGTAATAGTGGAAAAAAGAATATATTCAAATATAAACTACACAGTAGCATTCTGTGAAAATTCTTTCTGTTCTGTGCATTCAACTAACAGAGTTGAACCTTACTTTTGATTGAGCCGTTCTGAAACACTCTTTCTGTAGAAACTGCAATTGGACATTCTGAGCGCTAAGAGGCCTATATTGGGAAAAAGAATGTCTACAAATAAAAACTAAACAGAAGAATTGTGTGAAACTTCTTTCTGTTCTGTTTGTTCAACTAAAGGAGTTGAACCTTAGTTTTGATTGAGCCGTTCTGAAACACTCTTTCTGTAGAAAATGCAAGTGGAGATTTGGAGCGCTAAGAGGGTAATAGTGGAAAAAGGAATGTCTCCAAATATAAACTACACATAATCATTCTGTGAAACTTCTTTCTGATCTGTGCATTCAGCTAACAGAGTTAAACCATACTTTTGATTGAGCAGATCTGAACACTCTTTCTGTAGAAAATGCAACTGGACATTTGGAGCGCTAAGAGAGTAGTAGTGGAAAAAGGAATATATTCAAATATAAACTACACAGAAGCATTCTGTGAAACTTCTTTCTGATCTGAGCATTCAGCTGACAGAGTTAAACCATACTTTTGATTGAGCAGTTTTGAAACACTCTGTCTGTAGAAAATGCAACTGGACATTCGTAGCGCTAAGTGGGTAACAGTGGAAAAAAAAATATGTTCAAATATAAACTACACAGAAGCATTGTATGAAACTTCTTTCTGTTCTGTGCATTCAACTAACAGAATTGAATCTTACTTTTGATTGAGCCTTTCTGAAACACTCTTTCTGTAGAAACTGCAATTGGACATTCTGAGCGCTAAGAGGCCTCTATTGGGAAAAATAATATCTTCAAATAAAAACTACACAGAAGCATTGTGTGAAACTTATTTCTGATATGTTCATTAAGCTAACAGAATTAAACCATACTTTTGATTGCGCAGTTCTGAACACTCTTTCTGTAGAAAATGCAAGTGGACATTCGCAGCGCTAAGAGGGTAATAGTGGAAAAAAGAATATATTCAAATATAAACTACACAGTAGCATTCTGTGAAAATTCTTTCTGTTCTGTGCATTCAACTAACAGAGTTGAACCTTACTTTTGATTGAGCCGTTCTGAAACACTCTTTCTGTAGAAACTGCAATTGGACATGCTAAGCGATAAGAGGGCTACATTGGGAAAAAGAATATCTTCAAATAAAAACTACACAGATGCATTCTGTGAAACTTATTTCTGATCTGTAAATTCAGTTAACAGAGATAAAACATATTTTTGATTGAGCAGTTATGAAACACTCTTTGTGTAGAAAATGCAAGTGGAGATTCGGAGCGCTAAGAGGGTAATAGTGGAAAAAGGAATGTCTTCAAATATAAACTACACAGAATCATTCGGTGAAACTTCTTTGTGATCTGTGCATTCAGCTAACAGAGTTAAACCATACTTTTGATTGAGCAGATCTGAACATTCTTTCTGTAGAAAATGCAACTGGACATTTGGAGCGCTAAGAGAGTACTAGTGGAAAAAGGAATATATTCAAATATAAACTACACAGAAGCATTCTGTGAAACTTCTTTCTGATCTGAGCATTCAGCTAACAGAGTTAAACCATACTTTTGATTGAGCAGTTTTGAAACACTCTGTCTGTAGAAAATGCAACTGGACATTCGTAGCGCTAAGTGGGTAATAGTGGAAAAAAGAATATGGTCAAATATAAACTACACAGAAGCATTGTATGAAACTTCTTTCTGTTCTGTGCATTTAACTAACAGAGTTGAACCTTACTTTTGATTGAGCCGTTCTGAAACACTCTTTCTGTAGAAACTGCAATTGGACATTCTGAGCGCTAAGAGGCCTATATTGGGAAAAAGAATGTCTACAAATAAAAACTACACAGAAGAATTGTGTGAAACTTCTTTCTGTTCTGTTTGTTCAACTAAAGGAGTTGAACCTTAGTTTTGATTGAGCCGTTCTGAAACACTCTTTCTGTAGAAAATGCAAGTGGAGATTTGGAGCGCTAAGAGGGTAATAGTGGAAAAAGGAATGTCTCCAAATATAAACTACACAGAATCATTCTGTGAAACTTCTTTCTGATCTGTGCATTCAGCTAACAGAGTTAAACCATACTTTTGATTGAGCAGATCTGAACACTCTTTCTGTAGAAAATGCAACTGGACATTTGGAGCGCTAAGAGATTAGTAGTGGAAAAAGGAATATATTCAAATATAAACTACACAGAAGCATTCTGTGAAACTTCTTTCTGATCTGAGCATTCAGCTGACAGAGTTAAACCATACTTTTGATTGAGGAGTTTTGAAACACTCTGTCTGTAGAAAATGCAACTGGACATTCGTAGCGCCAAGTGGGGAATAGTGGAAAAAAAAATATGTTCAAATATAAACTACACAGAATCATTGTATGATACTTCTTTCTGTTCTGTGCATTCAACTAACAGAGTTGAACCTTACTTTTGATTGAGCCTTTCTGAAACACTCTTTCTGTAGAAACTGCAATTGGACATTCTGAGCGCTAAGAGGCCTCTATTGGGAAAAATAATATCTTCAAATAAAAACTACACAGAAGCATTGTGTGAAACTTATTTCTGATATGTTCATTAAGCTAACAGAGTTAAACCATACTTTTGATTGCGCAGTTCTGAACACTCTTTCTGTAGAAAATGCAAGTGGACATTCGGAGCGCTAAGAGGGTAATAGTGGAAAAAGGAATATATTCAAATATAAACTACACAGTAGCATTCTGTGAAAATTCTTTCTGTTCTGTGCATTCAACTAACAGAGTTGAACCTTACTTTTGATTGAGCCGTTCTGAAACACTCTTTCTGTAGAAACTGCAATTGGACATGCTAAGCGCTAAGAGGCCTACATTGGGAAAAAGAATATCTTCAAATAAAAACTACACAGATGCATTCTGTGAAACTTATTTCTGATCTGTAAATTCAGTTAACAGAGATAAAACATATTTTTGATTGAGCAGTTATGAAACACTCTTTTTGTAGAAAATGCAAGTGGAGATTCGGAGCGCTAAGAGGGTAATAGTGGAAAAAGCAATGTCTTCAAATATAAACTACACAGAATCATTCGGTGAAACTTCTTTCTGATCTGTGCATTCAGCTAACAGAGTTAAACCATACTTTTGATTGAGCAGATCTGAACACTCTTTCTGTAGAAAATGCAACTGGACATTTGGAGCGCCAAGAGCGTAGTAGTGGAAAAAGGAATATATTCAAATATAAACTACACAGAAGCATTCTGTGAAACTTCTTTCTGATCTGAGCATTCAGCTAACAGAGTTAAACCATACTTTTGATTGAGCAGTTTTGAAACACTCTGTCTGTAGAAAATGCAACTGGACATTCGTAGCGCTAAGTGGGTAATAGTGGGAAAAAGAATATGTTCAAATATAAACTACACAGAAGCATTGTATGAAACTTCTTTCTGTTCTGTGCATTCAACTAACAGAGTTGAACCTTACTTTTGATTGAGCCGTTCTGAAACACTCTCTCTGTAGAAACTGCAATTGGACATTCTGAGCGCTAAGAGGCCTATATTGGGAAAAAGAATGTCTACAAATAAAAACTACACAGAAGAATTGTGTGAAACTTCTTTCTGTTCTGTTTGTTCAACTAAAAGAGTTGAACCTTAGTTTTGATTGAGCCGTTCTGAAACACTCTTTCTGTAGAAAATGCAAGTGGAAATTCGGAGCGCTAAGACGGTAATAGTGGAAAAAGGAATGTCTCCAAATATAAAGTACACAGAATCATTCTGTGAAACTTCTTTCTGATCTGTGCATTCAGGTAACAGAGTTAAAACATACTTTTGATTGAGCAGATCTGAACACTCTTTCTGTAGAAAATGCAACTGGACATTTGGAGCGCTAAGAGAGTAGTAGTGGAAAAAGGAATATATTCAAATATAAACTACACAGAAGCATTCTGTGAAACTTCTTTCTGATCTGAGCATTCAGCTAACAGAGTTAAACCATACTTTTGATTGAGCAGTTTTGAAACACTCTGTCTGTAGAAAATGCAACTGGACATTCGTAGCGCCAAGTGGGTAATAGTGGAAAAAAGAATATATTCAAATATAAACTACACAGAAGCATTGTATGAAATTTCTTTCTGTTCTGTGCATTCAACTAACAGAGTTGAACATTACTTTTGATTGAGCCTTTCTGAAACACTCTTTCTGTAGAAACTGCAATTGGACATTCTGAGCGCTAAGAGGCCTATATTGGGACAAATAATATCTTCAAATAAAAACTACACAGAAGCATTGTGTGAAACTCATTTCTGATATGTTCATTAAGCTAACAGAGTTAAACCATACTTTTGATTGCGCAGTTCTGAACACTCTTTCTGTAGAAAATGCAAGTGGACATTCGGAGCGCTAAGAGGGTAATAGTGGAGAAAGGAATATATTCAAATATAAACTACACAGTAGCATTCTGTGAAAATTCTTTCTGTTCTGTGCATTCAACTAACAGAGTTGAACCTTACTTTTGATTGAGCCGTTCTGAAACACTCTTTCTGTAGAAACTGCAATTGGAAATGCTAAGCGCTAAGAGGCCTACATTGGGGAAAAGAATATCTTCAAATAAAAACTACACAGATGCATTCTGTGAAACTTATTTCTTATCTGAAAATTCAGTTAACAGAGACAAAACATATTTTTGATTGAGCAGTTATGAAACACTCTTTTTGTGGAAAATGCAAGTGGAGATTCGGAGCGCTAAGACGGTAATAGTGGAAAAAGGAATGTCTTCAAATATAAACTACACAGAATCATTCGGTGAAACATCTTTCTGATCTGTGCATTCAGCTAACAGAGTTAAACCATACTTTTGATTGAGCAGATCTGAACACTCTTTCTGTAGAAAATGCAACTGGACATTTGGAGCGCTAAGAGAGTACTAGTGGAAAAAGGAATATATTCAAATATAAACTACACAGAAGCATTCTGTGAAACTTCTTTCTGATCTGAGCATTCAGCTAACAGAGTTAAACCATACTTTTGATTGAGCAGTTTTGAAACACTCTGTCTGTAGAAAATGCAACTGGACATTCGTAGCGCTAAGTGGGTAAGAGTGGAAAAAAGAATATGTTCTAATATAAACTACACAGAAGCATTGTATGAAACTTCTTTCTGTTCTGTGCATTCAACTAACAGAGTTGAACCTTACTTTTGATTGAGCCTTTCTGAAACACTCTTTCTGTAGAAACTGCAATTGGACATTCTGAGCGCTAAGAGGCCTTTATTGGGAAAAATAATATCTTCAAATAAAAACTACACAGAAGAATTGTGTGAAACTTATTTCTGATATGTTCATTAAGCTAACAGAGTTAAACCATACTTTTGATTGCGCAGTTCTGAACACTCTTTCTGTAGAAAATGCAAGTGGACATTCGGAGCGCTAATAGGGTAATAATGGAAAAAGGAATATATTCAAATATAAACTACACAGTAGCATTCTGTGAAAATTCTTTCTGTTCTGTGCATTGAACTAACAGAGTTGAACCTTACTTTTGATTGAGCCGTTCTGAAACACTCTTTCTATAGAAACTGCAATTGGACATGCTAAGCGCTAAGAGGCCTACATTGGGAAAAAGAATATCTTCAAATAAAAACTACAAAGATGCATTCTGTGAAACTTATTTCTGATCTGTAAATTCAGTTAACAGAGATCAAACATATTTTTGATTGAGCAGTTATGAAACACTCTTTTCGTAGAAAACGCAAGTGGAGATTCGGAGCGCTAAGAGGGTAATAGTGGAAAAAGGAATGTCTTCAAATATAAACTACACAGAATCGTTCGGTGAAACTTCTTTCTGATCTGTGCATTCAGCTAACAGAGTTAAACCATACTTTTGATTGAGCAGATCTGAACACTCTTTCTGTAGAAAATGCAACTGGACATTTGGAGCGCTAAGAGCGTAGTAGTGGAAAAAGGAATATATTCAAATATAAACTACACAGAAGCATTCTGTGAAACTTCTTTCTGATCTGAGCATTCAGCTAACAGAGTTAAACCATACTTTTGATTGAGCAGTTTTGAAACACTCTCTCTGTAGAAAATACAACTGGACATTCGTAGCGCTAAGTGGGTAATAGTGGAAAAAATAATATGTTCAAATATAAACTACACAGAAGCATTGTATGAAACTTCTTTCTGTTCTGTGCATTCAACTAACAGAGTTGAACCTTACTTTTGATTGAGCCGTTCTGAAACACTCTTTCTGTAGAAACTGCAATTGGACATTCTGAGCGCTAGGAGGCCTATATTGGGAAAAAGAATGTCTACAAATAAAAACTACACAGAAGAATTGTGTGAAACTTCTTTCTGTTCTGTTTGTTCAACTAAAAGAGTTGAACCTTAGTTTTGATTGAGCCGTTCTGAAACACTCTTTCTGTAGAAAATGCAAGTGGAGATTCGGAGCGCTAAGAGGGTAATAGTGGAAAAAGGAATGTCTCCAAATATAAACTACACAGAATCATTCTGTGAAACTTCTTTCTGATCTGTGCATTCAGCTAACAGTGTTAAACCATACATTTGATTGAGCAGATCTGAAGACTCTTTCTGTAGAAAATGCAACTGGACATTTGGAGCGCTAAGAGAGTAGTAGTGGAAAAAGGAATATATTCAAATATAAACTACACAGAAGCATTCTGTGAAACTTCTTTCTGATCTGAGCATTCAGCTAACAGAGTTAAACCATACTTTTGATTGAGCAGTTTTGAAACACTCTGTCTGTAGAAAATGCAACTGGACATTCGTAGCGCTAAGTGGGTAATAGTGGAAAAAAGAATATGTTCAAATATAAACTACACAGTAGCATTCTGTGAAAATTCTTTCTGTTCTGTGCATTCAACTAACAGAGTTGAACCTTACTTTTGATTGAGCCGTTCTGAAACACTCTTTCTGTAGAAACTGCAATTGGACATGCTAAGCGCTAAGAGGCCTACATTGGGAAAAAGAATATCTTCAAATAAAAACTACACAGATGCATTCTGTGGAACTTATTTCTGATCTGTAAATTCAGTTAACAGAGATAAAACATATTTTTGATTGAGCAGTTATGAAACACTCTTTTTGTAGAAAATGCAAGTGGAGATTCGGAGCGCTAAGAGGGTAATAGTGGAAAAAGGAATGTCTTCAAATATAAACTACACAGAATCATTCGGTGAAACTTCTTTCTGATCTGTGCATTCAGCTAACAGAGTTAAACCATACTTTTGATTGAGCAGATCTGAACACTCTTTCTGTAGAAAATGCAACTGGACATTTGGAGCGCTAAGAGCGTAGTAGTGGAAAAAGGAATATATTCAAATATAAACTACACAGAAGCATTCTGTGAAACTTCTTTCTGATCTGAGCATTCAGCTAACAGAGTTAAACCATACTTTTGATTGAGCAGTTTTGAAACACTCTGTCTGTAGAAAATGCAACTGGACATTCGTAGCGCTAAGTGGGTAATAGTGGAAAAAAGAATATGTTCAAATATAAACTACACAGAAGCATTGTATGAAATTTCTTTCTGTTCTGTGCATTCAACTAACAGAGTTGAACCTTACTTTTGATTGAGCCGTTCTGAAACACTCTTTCTGTAGAAACTGCAATTGGACATTCTGAGCGCTAGGAGGCCTATATTGGGAAAAAGAATGTCTACAAATAAAAACTACACAGAAGAATTGTGTGAAACTTCTTTCTGTTCTGTTTGTTCAACTAAAAGAGTTGAACCTTAGTTTAGATTGAGCCGTTCTGAGAAACTCTTTCTGTAGAAAATGCAAGTGGAGATTCGGAGCGCTAAGAGGGTAATAGTGGAAAAAGGAATGTCTCCAAATATAAACTACACAGAATCCTTCTGTGAAACTTCTTTCTGATCTGTGCATTCAGCTAACAGAGTTAAAATATACTTTTGATTGAGCAGATCTGAACACTCTTTCTGTAGAAAATGCAACTGGACATTTGGAGCGCTAAGAGAGTAGTAGTGGAAAAAGGAATATATTCAAATATAAACTACACAGAAGCATTCTGTGAAACTTCTTTCTGATCTGAGCATTCAGCTAACAGAGTTAAACCATACTTTTGATTGAGCAGTTTTGAAACACTCTGTCTGTAGAAAATGCAACTGGAAATTCGTAGCGCTAAGTGGGTAAGAGTGGAAAAAAGAATATGTTCAAATATAAACTACACAGAAGCATTGTATGAAACTTCTTTCTGTTCTGTGCATTCAACTAACAGAGTTGAACCTTACTTTTGATTGAGCCTTTCTGAAACACTCTTTCTGTAGAAACTGCAATTGGACATTCTGAGCGCTAAGAGGCCTCTATTGGGAAAAATAATATCTTCAAATAAAAACTACACAGAAGCATTGTGTGAAACTTATTTCTGATATGTTCATTAAGCTAACAGAGTTAAACCATACTTTTGATTGCGCAGTTCTGAACACTCTTTCTGTAGAAAATGCAAGTGGACATTCGGAGCGCTAAGAGGGTAATAGTGGAAAAAGGAATATATTCAAATATAAACTACACAGTAGCATTCTGTGAAAATTCTTTCTGTTCTGTGCATTGAACTAACAGAGTTGAACCTTACTTTTGATTGAGCCGTTCTGAAACACTCTTTCTGTAGAAACTGCAATTGGACATGCTAAGCGCTAAGGGGCCTACATTGGGAAAAAGAATATCTTCAAATAAAAACTACACAGATGCATTCTGTGAAACTTATTTCTGATCTGTAAATTCAGTTAACAGAGATAAAACATATTTTTGATTGAGCAGTTATGAAACACTCTTTTTGTAGAAAATGCAAGTGGAGATTCGGAGCGCTAAGAGGGTAATAGTGGAAAAAGGAATGTCTTCAAATATAAACTACACAGAATCATTCTGTGAAACTTCTTTCTGATCTGTGCATTCAGCTAACAGAGTTAAACCATAATTTGATTGAGCAGATCTGAACACTCTTTCTGTAGAAAATGCAACTGGACATTTGGAGCGCTAAGAGAGTACTAGTGGAAAAAGGAATATATTCAAATATAAACTACACAGTAGCATTCTGTGAAAATTCTTTCTGTTCTGTGCATTGAACTAACAGAGTTGAACCTTACTTTTGATTGAGCCGTTCTGAAACACTCTTTCTGTAGAAACTGCAATTGGACATGCTAAGCGCTAAGAGGCCTACATTGGGAAAAAGAATATCTTCAAATAAAAACTACACAGATGCATTCTGTGAAACTTATTTCTGATCTGTAAATTCAGTTAACAGAGATAAAACATATTTTTGATTGAGCAGTTATGAAACACTCTTTTTGTAGAAAATGCAAGTGGAGATTCGGAGCGCTAAGAGGGTAATAGTGGAAAAAGGAATGTCTTCAAATATAAACTACACAGAATCATTCTGTGAAACTTCTTTCTGATCTGTGCATTCAGCTAACAGAGTTAAACCATACTTTTGATTGAGCAGATCTGAACACTCTTTCTGTAGAAAATGCAACTGGACATTTGGAGCGCTAAGAGAGTACTAGTGGAAAAAGGAATATATTCAAATATAAACTACACAGAAGCATTCTGTGAAACTTCTTTCTGATCTGAGCATTCAGCTAACAGAGTTAAACCATACTTTTGATTGAGCAGTTTTGAAACACTCTGTCTGTAGAAAATGCAACTTGACATTCGTAGCGCTAAGTGGGTAAGAGTGGAAAAAAGAATATGTTCTAATATAAACTACACAGAAGCATTGTATGAAACTTCTTTCTGTTCTGTGCATTCAACTAACAGAGTTGAACCTTACTTTTGATTGAGCATTTCTGAAACACTCTTTCTGTAGAAACTGCAATTGGACATTCTGAGCGCTAAGAGGCCTTTATTGGGAAAAATAATATCTTCAAATAAAAACTACACAGAAGAATTGTGTGAAACTTATTTCTGATATGTTCATTAAGCTAACAGAGTTAAACCATACTTTTGATTGCGCAGTTCTGAACACTCTTTCTGTAGAAAATGCAAGTGGACATTTGGAGCGCTAATAGGGTAATAATGGAAAAAGGAATATATTCAAATATAAACTACACAGTAGCATTCTGTGAAAATTCTTTCTGTTCTGTGCATTGAACTAACAGAGTTGAACCTTACTTTTGATTGAGCCGTTCTGAAACACTCTTTCTGTAGAAACTGCAATTGGACATGCTAAGCGCTAAGAGGCCTACATTGGGAAAAAGAATATCTTCAAATAAAAACTACAAAGATGCATTCTGTGAAACTTATTTCTGATCTGTAAATTCAGTTAACAGAGATCAAACATATTTTTGATTGAGCAGTTATGAAACACTCTTTTCGTAGAAAACGCAAGTGGAGATTCGGAGCGCTAAGAGGGTAATAGTGGAAAAAGGAATGTCTTCAAATATAAACTACACAGAATCGTTCGGTGAAACTTCTTTCTGATCTGTGCATTCAGCTAACAGAGTTAAACCATACTTTTGATTGAGCAGATCTGAACACTCTTTCTGTAGAAAATGCAACTGGACATTTGGAGCGCTAAGAGCGTAGTAGTGGAAAAAGGAATATATTCAAATATAAACTACACAGAAGCATTCTGTGAAACTTCTTTCTGATCTGAGCATTCAGCTAACAGAGTTAAACCATACTTTTGATTGAGCAGTTTTGAAACACTCTCTCTGTAGAAAATACAACTGGACATTCGTAGCGCTAAGTGGGTAATAGTGGAAAAAATAATATGTTCAAATATAAACTACACAGAAGCATTGTATGAAACTTCTTTCTGTTCTGTGCATTCAACTAACAGAGTTGAACCTTACTTTTGATTGAGCCGTTCTGAAACACTCTTTCTGTAGAAACTGCAATTGGACATTCTGAGCGCTAGGAGGCCTATATTGGGAAAAAGAATGTCTACAAATAAAAACTACACAGAAGAATTGTGTGAAACTTCTTTCTGTTCTGTTTGTTCAACTAAAAGAGTTGAACCTTAGTTTTGATTGAGCCGTTCTGAAACACTCTTTCTGTAGAAAATGCAAGTGGAGATTCGGAGCGCTAAGAGGGTAATAGTGGAAAAAGGAATGTCTCCAAATATAAACTACACAGAATCATTCTGTGAAACTTCTTTCTGATCTGTGCATTCAGCTAACAGTGTTAAACCATACTTTTGATTGAGCAGATCTGAAGACTCTTTCTGTAGAAAATGCAACTGGACATTTGGAGCGCTAAGAGAGTAGTAGTGGAAAAAGGAATATATTCAAATATAAACTACACAGAAGCATTCTGTGAAACTTCTTTCTGATCTGAGCATTCAGCTAACAGAGTTAAACCATACTTTTGATTGAGCAGTTTTGAAACACTCTGTCTGTAGAAAATGCAACTGGACATTCGTAGCGCTAAGTGGGTAATAGTGGAAAAAAGAATATGTTCAAATATAAACTACACAGAAGCATTGTATGAAACTTCTTTCTGTTCTGTGCATTCAACTAACAGAGTTGAACCTTACTTTTGATTGAGCCTTTCTGAAACACTCTTTCTGTAGAAACTGCAATTGGACATTCTGAGCGCTAAGAGGCCTCTATTGGGAAAAATAATATCTTCAAATAAAAACTACACAGAAGCATTGTGTGAAACTTATTTCTGATATGTTCATTAAGCTAACAGAGTTAAACCATACTTTTGATTGCGCAGTTCTGAACACTCTTTCTGTAGAAAATGCAAGTGGACATTCGGAGCGCTAAGAGGGTAATAGTGGAAAAAGGATTATATTCAAATATAAACTACACAGTAGCATTCTGTGAAAATTCTTTCTGTTCTGTGCATTCAACTAACAGAGTTGAACCTTACTTTTGATTGAGCCGTTCTGAAACACTCTTTCTGTAGAAACTGCAATTGGACATGCTAAGCGCTAAGAGGCCTACATTGGGAAAAAGAATATCTTCAAATAAAAACTACACAGATGCATTCTGTGGAACTTATTTCTGATCTGTAAATTCAGTTAACAGAGATAAAACATATTTTTGATTGAGCAGTTATGAAACACTCTTTTTGTAGAAAATGCAAGTGGAGATTCGGAGCTCTAAGAGGGTAATAGTGGAAAAAGGAATGTCTTCAAATATAAACTACACAGAATCATTCAGTGAAACTTCTTTCTGATCTGTGCATTCAGCTAACAGAGTTAAACCATACTTTTGATTGAGCAGATCTGAACACTCTTTCTGTAGAAAATGCAACTGGACATTTGGAGCGCTAAGAGCGTAGTAGTGGAAAAAGGAATATATTCAAATATAAACTACACAGAAGCATTCTGTGAAACTTCTTTCTGATCTGAGCATTCAGCTAACAGAGTTAAACCATACTTTTGATTGAGCAGTTTTGAAACACTCTGTCTGTAGAAAATGCAACTGGACATTCGTAGCGCTAAGTGGGTAATAGTGGAGAAAAGAATATGTTCAAATATAAACTACACAGAAGCATTGTATGAAATTTCTTTCTGTTCTGTGCATTCAACTAACAGAGTTGAACCTTACTTTTGATTGAGCCGTTCTGAAACACTCTTTCTGTAGAAACTGCAATTGGACATTCTGAGCGCTAGGAGGCCTATATTGGGAAAAAGAATGTCTACAAATAAAAACTACACAGAAGAATTGTGTGAAACTTCTTTCTGTTCTGTTTGTTCAACTAAAAGAGTTGAACCTTAGTTTTGATTGAGCCGTTCTGAGAAACTCTTTCTGTAGAAAATGCAAGTGGAGATTCGGAGCGCTAAGAGGGTAATAGTGGAAAAAGGAATGTCTCCAAATATAAACTACACAGAATCCTTCTGTGAAACTTCTTTCTGATCTGTGCATTCAGCTAACAGAGTTAAAATATACTTTTGATTGAGCAGATCTGAACACTCTTTCTGTAGAAAATGCAACTGGACATTTGGAGCGCTAAGAGAGTAGTAGTGGAAAAAGGAATATATTCAAATATAAACTAAACAGAAGCATTCTGTGAAACTTCTTTCTGATCTGAGCATTCAGCTAACAGAGTTAAACCATACTTTTGATTGAGCAGTTTTGAAACACTCTGTCTGTAGAAAATGCAACTGGAAATTCGTAGCGCTAAGTGGGTAAGAGTGGAAAAAAGAATATGTTCAAATATAAACTACACAGAAGCATTGTATGAAACTTCTTTCTGTTCTGTGCATTCAACTAACAGAGTTGAACCTTACTTTTGATTGAGCCTTTCTGAAACACTCTTTCTGTAGAAACTGCAATTGGACATTCTGAGCGCTAAGAGGCCTCTATTGGGAAAAATAATATCTTCAAATAAAAACTACACAGAAGCATTGTGTGAAACTTATTTCTGATATGTTCATTAAGCTAACGGAGTTAAACCATACTTTTGATTGCGCAGTTCTGAACACTCTTTCTGTAGAAAATGCAAGTGGACATTCGGAGCGCTAAGAGGGTAATAGTGGAAAAAGGAATATATTCAAATATAAACTACACAGTAGCATTCTGTGAAAATTCTTTCTGTTCTGTGCATTGAACTAACAGAGTTGAACCTTACTTTTGATTGAGCCGTTCTGAAACACTCTTTCTGTAGAAACTGCAATTGGACATGCTAAGCGCTAAGAGGCCTACATTGGGAAAAAGAATATCTTCAAATAAAAACTACACAGATGCATTCTGTGAAACTTATTTCTGATCTGTAAATTCAGTTAACAGAGATAAAACATATTTTTGATTGAGCAGTTATGAAACACTCTTTTTGTAGAAAATGCAAGTGGAGATTCGGAGCGCTAAGAGGGTAATAGTGGAAAAAGGAATGTCTTCAAATATAAACTACACAGAATCATTCTGTGAAACTTCTTTCTGATCTGTGCATTCAGCTAACAGAGTTAAACCATACTTTTGATTGAGCAGATCTGAACACTCTTTCTGTAGAAAATGCAACTGGACATTTGGAGCGCTAAGAGAGTACTAGTGGAAAAAGGAATATATTCAAATATAAACTACACAGTAGCATTCTGTGAAAATTCTTTCTGTTCTGTGCATTCAACTAACAGAGTTGAACCTTACTTTTGATTGAGCCGTTCTGAAACACTCTTTCTGTAGAAACTGCAATTGGACATGCTAAGCGCTAAGAGGCCTACATTGGGAAAAAGAATATCTTCAAATAAAAACTACACAGATGCATTCTGTGAAACTTATTTCTGATCTGTAAATTCAGTTAACAGAGATAAAACATATTTTTGATTGAGCAGTTATGAAACACTCTTTTTGTAGAAAATGCAAGTGGAGATTCGGAGCGCTAAGAGGGTAATAGTGGAAAAAGGAATGTCTTCAAATATAAACTACACAGAATCATTCTGTGAAACTTCTTTCTGATCTGTGCATTCAGCTAACAGAGTTAAACCATACTTTTGATTGAGCAGATCTGAACACTCTTTCTGTAGAAAATGCAACTGGACATTTGGAGCGCTAAGATTGTACTAGTGGAAAAAGGAATATATTCAAATATAAACTACACAGAAGCATTCTGTGAAACTTCTTTCTGATCTGAGCATTCAGCTAACAGAGTTAAACCATACTTTTGATTGAGCAGTTTTGAAACACTCTGTCTGTAGAAAATGCAACTGGACATTCGTAGCGCTAAGTGGGTAATAGTGGAAAAAAGAATATGTTCAAATATAAACTACACAGAAGCATTGTATGAAACTTCTTTCTGTTCTGTGCATTCAACTAACAGAGTTGAACCTTACTTTTGATTGAGCCGTTCTGAAACACTCTTTCTGTAGAAACTGCAATTGGACATTCTGAGCGCTAGGAGGCCTATATTGGGAAAAAGAATGTCTACAAATAAAAACTACAGAGAAGAATTGTGTGAAACTTCTTTCTGTTCTGTTTGTTCAACTAAAAGAGTTGAACCTTAGTTTTGATTGAGCCGTTCTGAGAAACTCTTTCTGTAGAAAATGCAAGTGGAGATTCGGAGCGCTAAGAGGGTAATAGTGGAAAAAGGAATGTCTCCAAATATAAACTACACAGAATCCTTCTGTGAAACTTCTTTCTGATCTGTGCATTCAGCTAACAGAGTTAAAAAATACTTTTGATTGAGCAGATCTGAACACTCTTTCTGTAGAAAATGCAACTGGACATTTGGAGCGCTAAGAGAGTAGTAGTGGAAAAAGGAATATATTCAAATATAAACTACACAGAAGCATTCTGTGAAACTTCTTTCTGATCTGAGCATTCAGCTAACAGAGTTAAACCATACTTTTGATTGAGCAGTTTTGAAACACTCTGTCTGTAGAAAATGCAACTGGACATTCGTAGCGCTAAGTGGGTAAGAGTGGAAAAAAGAATATGTTCAAATATAAACTACACAGAAGCATTGTATGAAACTTCTTTCTGTTCTGTGCATTCAACTAACAGAGTTGAACCTTACTTTTGATTGAGCCTTTCTGAAACACTCTTTCTGTAGAAACTGCAATTGGACATTCTGAGCGCTAAGAGGCCTCTATTGGGAAAAATAATATCTTCAAATAAAAACTACACAGAAGCATTGTGTGAAACTTATTTCTGATATGTTCATTAAGCTAACAGAGTTAAACCATACTTTTGATTGCGCAGTTCTGAACACTCTTTCTGTAGAAAATGCAAGTGGACATTCGGAGCGCTAAGAGGGTAATAGTGGAAAAAGTAATATATTCAAATATAAACTACACAGTAGCATTCTGTGAAAATACTTTCTGTTCTGTGCATTCAACTAACAGAGTTGAACCTTACTTTTGATTGAGCCGTTCTGAAACACTCTTTCTGTAGAAACTGCAATTGGACATGCTAAGCGCTAAGAGGCCTACATTGGGAAAAAGAATATCTTCAAATAAAAACTACACAGATGCATTCTGTGAAACTTATCTATGATCTGTAAATTCAGTTAACAGAGATAAAACATATTTTTGATTGAGCAGTTATGAAACACTCTTTTTGTAGAAAATGCAAGTGGAGATTCGGAGTGCTAAGAGGGTAATAGTGGAAAAAGGAATGTCTTCAAATATAAACTACACAGAATCATTCTGTGAAACTTCTTTCTGATCTGTGCATTCAGCTAACAGAGTTAAACCATACTTTTGATTGAGCAGATCTGAACACTCTTTCTGTAGAAAATGCAACTGGACATTTGGAGCGCTAAGAGAGTACTAGTGGAAAAAGGAATATATTCAAATATAAACTACACAGAAGCATTCTGTGAAACTTCTTTCTGATCTGAGCATTCAGCTAACAGAGTTAAACCATACTTTTGATTGAGCAGTTTTGAAACACTCTGTCTGTAGAAAATGCAACTGGACATTCGTAGCGCTAAGTGGGTAAGAGTGGAAAAAAGAATATGTTCAAATATAAACTACACAGAAGCATTGTATGAAACTTCTTTCTGTTCTGTGCATTCAACTAACAGAGTTGAACCTTACTTTTGATTGAGCCTTTCTGAAACACTCTTTCTGTAGAAACTGCAATTGGACATTCTGAGCGCTAAGAGGCCTTTATTGGGAAAAATAATATCTTCAAATAAAAACTACACAGAAGCATTGTGTGAAACTTATTTCTGATATGTTCATTAAGCTAACAGAGTTAAACCATACTTTTGATTGCGCAGTTCTGAACACTCTTTCTGTAGAAAATGCAAGTGGACATTCGGAGCGCTAAGAGGGTAATAGTGGAAAAAGGAATATATTCAAATATAAACTACACAGTAGCATTCTGTGAAAATTCTTTCTGTTCTGTGCATTCAACTAACAGAGTTGAACCTTACTTTTGATTGAGCCGTTCTGAAACACTCTTTCTGTAGAAACTGCAATTGGACATGCTAAGCGCTAAGAGGCCTACATTGGGAAAAAGAATATCTTCAAATAAAAACTACACAGATGCATTCTGTGGAACTTATTTCTGATCTGTAAATTCAGTTAACAGAGATAAAACATATATTTGATTGAGCAGTTATGAAACACTCTTTTTGTAGAAAATGCAAGTGGAGATTCGGAGCGCTAAGAGGGTAATAGTGGAAAAAGGAATGTCTTCAAATATAAACTACACAGAATCATTCGGTGAAACTTCTTTCTGATCTGAGCATTCAGCTAACAGAGTTAAAACATACTTTTGATTGAGCAGATCTGAACACTCTTTCTGTAGAAAATGCAACTGGACATTTGGAGCGCTAAGAGCGTAGTAGTGGAAAAAGGAATATATTCAAATATAAACTACACAGAAGCATTCTGTGAAACTTCTTTCTGATCTGAGCATTCAGCTAACAGAGTTAAACCATACTTTTGATTGAGCAGTTTTGAAACACTCTGTCTGTAGAAAATGCAACTGGACATTCGTAGCGCTAAGTGGGTAATAGTGGAAAAAAGAATATGTTCAAATATAAACTACACAGAAGCATTGTATGAAACTTCTTTCTGTTCTGTGCATTCAACTAACAGAGTTGAACCTTACTTTTGATTGAGCCGTTCTGAAACACTCTTTCTGTAGAAACTGCAATTGGACATTCTGAGCGCTAGGAGGCCTATATTGGGAAAAAGAATGTCTACAAATAAAAACTACACAGAAGAATTGTGTGAAACTTCTTTCTGTTCTGTTTGTTCTACTAAAAGAGTTGAACCTTAGTTTTGATTGAGCCGTTCTGAAACACTCTTTCTGTAGAAAATGCAAGTGGAGATTCGGAGCGCTAAGAGGGTAATAGTGGAAAAAGGAATGTCTCCAAATATAAACTACACAGAATCATTCTGTGAAACTTCTTTCTGATCTGTGCATTCAGCTAACAGAGTTAAACCATACTTTTGATTGAGCAGATATGAAGACTCTTTCTGTAGAAAATGCAACTGGACATTTGGAGCGCTAAGAGAGTAGTAGTGGAAAAAGGAATATATTCAAATATAAACTACACAGAAGCATTCTGTGAAACTTCTTTCTGATCTGAGCATTCAGCTAACAGAGTTAAACCATACTTTTGATTGAGCAGTTTTGAAACACTCTGTCTGTAGAAAATGCAACTGGACATTCGTAGCGCTAAGTGGGTAATAGTGGAAAAAAGAATATGTTCAAATATAAACTACACAGAAGCATTGTATGAAACGTCTTTCTGTTCTGTGCATTCAACTAACAGAGTTGAACCTTACTTTTGATTGAGCCTTTCTGAAACACTCTTTCTGCAGAAACTGCAATTGGACATTCTGAGCGCTAAGAGGCCTCTATTGGGAAAAATAATATGTTCAAATAAAAACTACACAGAAGCATTGTGTGAAACTTATTTCTGATATGTTCATTAAGCTAACAGAGTTAAACCATACTTTTGATTGCGCAGTTCTGAACACTCTTTCTGTAGAAAATGCAAGTGGACATTCGGAGCGCTAAGAGGGTAATAGTGGAAAAAGGAATATATTCAAATATAAACTACACAGTAGCATTCTGTGAAAATTCTTTCTGTTCTGTGCATTCAACTAACAGATTTGAACCTAACTTTTGATTGAGCCGTTCTGAAACACTCTTTCTGTAGAAACTGCAATTGGACATGCTAAGCGCTAAGAGGCCTACATTGGGAAAAAGAATATCTTCAAATAAAAACTACACAGATGCATTCTGTGGAACTTATTTCTGATCTGTAAATTCAGTTAACATAGATAAAACATATTTTTGATTGAGCAGTTATGAAACACTCTTTTTGTAGAAAATGCAAGTGGAGATTCGGAGCGCTAAGAGGGTAATAGTGGAAAAAGGAATGTCTTCAAATATAAACTACACAGAATCATTCGGTGAAACTTCTTTCTGATCTGTGCATTCAGCTAACAGAGTTAAACCATACATTTGATTGAGCAGATCTGAACACTCTTTCTGTAGAAAATGCAACTGGACATTTGGAGCGCTAAGAGCGTAGTAGTGGAAAAAGGAATATATTCAAATATAAACTACACCGAAGCATTCTGTGAAACTTCTTTCTGATCTGAGCATTCAGCTAACAGAGTTAAACCATACTTTTGATTGAGCAGTTTTGAAACACTCTGTCTGTAGAAAATGCAACTGGACATTCGTAGCGCTAAGTGGGTAATAGTGGAAAAAAGAATATGTTCCAATATAAACTACACAGAAGCATTGTATGAAACTTCTTTCTGTTCTGTGCATTCAACTAACAGAGTTGAACCTTAATTTTGATTGAGCCGTTCTGAAACACTCATTCTGTAGAAACTGCAATTGGACATTCTGAGCGCTAGGAGGCCTATATTGGGAAAAAGAATGTCTACAAATAAAAACTACAGAGAAGAATTGTGTGAAACTTCTTTCTGTTCTGTTTGTTCAACTAAAAGGTTTGAACTTTAGTTTTGATTGAGCCGTTCTGAGAAACTCTTTCTGTAGAAAATGCAAGTGGAGATTCGGAGCGCTAAGAGGGTAATAGTGGAAAAAGGAATGTCTCCAAATATAAACTACAGAGAATCATTATGTGAAACTTCTTTCTGATCTGTGCATTCAGCTAACAGAGTTAAACCATACTTTTGATAGAGCAGATCTGAACACTCTTTCTGTAGAAAATGCAACTGGACATTTGGAGCGCTAAGAGAGTAGTAGTGGAAAAAGGAATATATTCAAATATAAACTACACAGAAGCATTCTGTGAAACTTCTTTCTGATCTGAGCATTCAGCTAACAGAGTTAAACCATACTTTTGATTGA
Organism: Symphalangus syndactylus; assembly: GCF_028878055.3. Taxonomy (NCBI): domain Eukaryota; kingdom Metazoa; phylum Chordata; class Mammalia; order Primates; family Hylobatidae; genus Symphalangus; species Symphalangus syndactylus. The sequence goes on along the minus strand of NC_072445.2, from coordinate 1,943,752 downwards.
GCAGTTTTGAAACACTCTGTCTGTAGGAAATGCAACTCGACATTCGTAGCGCTAAGTGGGTAAGAGTGGAAAAAAGAATATGTTCAAATATAAACTACACAGAAGCATTGTATGAAACTACTTTCTGTTCTGTGCATTCAACTAACAGAGTTGAAACTTACTTTTGATTGAGCCTTTCTGAAACACTCTTTCTGTAGAAACTGCAATTGGACATTCTGAGCGCTAAGAGCCCTCTATTGGGAAAAATAATATCTTCAAATAAAAACTACACAGAAGCATTGTGTGAAACTTATTTCTGATATGTTCATTAAGCTAACAGAGTTAAACCATACTTTTGATTGCGCAGTTCTGAACACTCTTTCTGTAGAAAATGCAAGTGGACATTCGGAGCGTTTAGAGGGTAATAGTGGAAAAAGGAATATATTCAAATATAAACTACACAGTAGCATTCTGTGAAAATTCTTTCTGTTCTGTGCATTCAACTAACAGAGTTGAACCTTACTTTTGATTGAGCCATTCTGAAACACTCTTTCTGTAGAAACTGCAATTGGACATGCTAAGCGCTAAGAGGCCTACATTGGGAAAAAGAATATCTTCAAATAAAAACTACACAGATGCATTCTGTGAAACTTATTTATGATCTGTAAATTCAGTTAACAGAGATAAAACATATTTTTGATTGAGCAGTTATGAAACACTCTTTTTGTAGAAAATGCAAGTGGAGATTCGGAGCGCTAAGAGGGTAATAGTGGAAAAAGGAATATCTTCAAATATAAACTACACAGAATCATTCTGTGAAACTTCTTTCTGATCTGTGCATTCAGCTAACAGAGTTAAACCATACTTTTGATTGAGCAGATCTGAACACTCTTTCTGTAGAAAATGCAACTGGACATTTGGAGCGCTAAGAGAGTACTAGTGGAAAAAGGAATATATTCAAATATAAACTACACAGAAGCATTCTGTGAAACTTCTTTCTGATCTGAGCATTCAGCTAACAGAGTTAAACCATACTTTTGATTGAGCAGTTTTGAAACACTCTGTCTGTAGAAAATGCAACTGGACATTCGTAGCGCTAAGTGGGTAAGAGTGGAAAAAAGAATATGTTCATATATAAACTACACAGAAGCATTGTATGAAACTTCTTTCTGTTCTGTGCATTCAACTAACAGAGTTGAACCTTACTTTTGATTGAGCCTTTCTGAAACACTCTTTCTGTAGAAACTGCAATTGGACATTCTGAGCGCTAAGAGGCCTTTATTGGGAAAAATAATATCTTCAAATAAAAACTACACAGAAGCATTGTGTGAAACTTATTTCTGATATGTTCATTAAGCTAACAGAGTTAAACCATACTTTTGATTGCGCAGTTCTGAACACTCTTTCTGTAGAAAATGCAAGTGGACATTCGGAGCGCTAAGAGGGTAATAATGGAAAAAGGAATATATTCAAATATAAACTACACAGTAGCATTCTGTGAAAATTCTTTCTGTTCTGTGCATTGAACTAACAGAGTTGAACCTTACTTTTGATTGAGCCGTTCTGAAACACTCTTTCTGTAGAAACTGCAATTGGACATGCTAAGCGCTAAGAGGCCTACATTGGGAAAAAGAATATCTTCAAATAAAAACTACACAGATGCATTCTGTGAAACTTATTTCTGATCTGTAAATTCAGTTAACAGAGATAAAACATATTTTTGATTGAGCAGTTATGAAACACTCTTTTTGTAGAAAATGCAAGTGGAGATTCGGAGCGCTAAGAGGGTAATAGTGGAAAAAGGAATGTCTTCAAATATAAACTACACAGAATCGTTCGGTGAAACTTCTTTCTGATCTGTGCATTCAGCTAACAGAGTTAAACCATACTTTTGATTGAGCAGATCTGAACACTCTTTCTGTAGAAAATGCAAATGGACATTTGGAGCGCTAAGAGCGTAGTAGTGGAAAAAGGAATATATTAAAATATAAACTACACAGAAGCATTCTGTGAAACTTCTTTCTGATCTGAGCATTCAGCTAACAGAGTTAAACCATACTTTTGATTGAGCAGTTTTGAAACACTCTCTCTGAAGAAAATACAACTGGACATTTGTAGCGCTAAGTGGGTAATAGTGGAAAAAAGAATATGTTCAAATATAAACTACACAGAAGCATTGTATGAAACTTCTTTCTGTTCTGGGCATTCAACTAACAGAGTTGAACCTTACTTTTGATTGAGCCGTTCTGAAACACTCTTTCTGTAGAAACTGCAGTTGGACATTCTGAGCGCTAGGAGGCCTATATTTTGAAAAAGAATGTCTACAAATAAAAACTACACAGAAGAATTGTGTGAAACTTCTTTCTGTTCTGTTTGTTCAACTAAAAGAGTTGAACCTTAGTTTTGATTGAGCCGTTCTGAAACACTCTTTCTGTAGAAAATGCAAGTGGAGATTCGGAGCGCTAAGTGGGTAACAGTGGAAAAAGGAATGTCTCCAAATATAAACTACACAGAATCATTCTGTGAAACTTCTTTCTGATCTGTGCATTCAGCTAACAGAGTTAAACCATACTTTTGATTGAGCAGATCTGAAGACTCTTTCTGTAGAAAATGCAACTGGACATTTGGAGCGCTAAGAGAGTAGTAGTGGAAAAAGGAATATATTCAAATATAAACTACACAGAAGCATTCTGTGAAACTTCTTTCTGATCTGAGCATTCAGCTAACAGAGTTAAACCATACTTTTGATTGAGCAGTTTTGAAACACTCTGTCTGTAGAAAATGCAACTGGACATTCGTAGCGCTAAGTGGGTAATAGTGGAAAAAAGAATATGTTCAAATATAAACTACACAGAAGCATTGTACGAAACTTCTTTCTGTTCTGTGCATTCAACTAAGAGAGTTGAACCTTACTTTTGATTGAGCCTTTCTGAAACACTCTTTCTGTAGAAACTGCAATTGGACATTCTGAGCGCCAAGAGGCCTCTATTGGGAAAAATAATATCTTCAAATAAAAACTACACAGAAGCATTGTGTGAAACTTATTTCTGATATGTTCATTAAGCTAACAGAGTTAAACCATACTTTTGATTGCGCAGTTCTGAACACTCTTTCTGTAGAAAATGCAAGTGGACATTCGGAGCGCTAAGAGGGTAATAGTGGAAAAAGGAATATATTCAAATATAAACTACACAGTAGCATTCTGTGAAAATTCTTTCTGTTCTGTGCATTCAACTAACAGAGTTGAACCTTACTTTTGATTGAGGCGTTCTGAAACACTCTTTCTGTAGAAACTGCAATTGGACATGCTAAGCGCTAAGAGGCCTACATTGGGAAAAAGAATATCTTCAAATAAAAACTACACAGATGCATTCTGTGGAACTTATTTCTGATCTGTAAATTCAGTTAACAGAGATAAAACATATTTTTGATTGAGCAGTTAAGAAACACTCTTTTTGTAGAAAATGCAAGTGGAGATTCGGAGCGCTAAGAGGGTAATAGTGGAAAAAGGAATGTCTTCAAATATAAACTACACAGAATCATTCGGTGAAACTTATTTCTGATCTGTGCATTCAGCTAACAGAGTTAAACCATACTTTTGATTGAGCAGATCTGAACACTCTTTCTGTAGAAAATGCAACTGGACATTTGGAGCGCTAAGAGCGTAGTAGTGGAAAAAGTAATATATTCAAATATAAACTACACAGAAGCATTCTGTGAAACTTCTTTCTGATCTGAGCATTCAGCTAACAGAGTTAAACCATACTTTTGTTTGAGCAGTTTTGAAACACTCTGTCTGTAGAATATGCAACAGGACATTCGTAGCGCTAAGTGGGTAATAGTGGAAAAAAGAATATGTTCAAATATAAACTACACAGAAGCATTGTATGAAACTTCTTTCTGTTCTGTGCATTCAATTAACAGAGTTGAACCTTACTTTTGATTGAGCCGTTCTGAAACACTCTTTCTGTAGAAACTGCAATTGGACATTCTGAGCGCTAGGAGGCCTATATTGGGAAAAAGAATGTCTACAAATAAAAACTACAGAGAAGAATTGTGTGAAACTTCTTTCTGTTCTGTTTGTTCAACTAAAAGAGTTGAACCTTAGTTTTGATTGAGCCGTTCTGAGAAACTCTTTCTGTAGAAAATGCAAGTGGAGATTCGGAGCGCTAAGAGGGTAATAGTGGAAAAAGGAATGTCTCCAAATATAAACTACACAGAATCATTCTGTGAAACATCTTTCTGATCTGTGCATTCAGCTAACAGAATTAAACCATACTTTTGATAGAGCAGATCTGAACACTCTTTCTGTAGAAAATGCAACTGGACATTTGGAGCGCTAAGAGAGTAGTAGTGGAAAAAGGAATATATTCAAATATAAACTACACAGAAGCATTCTGTGAAACTTCTTTCTGATCTGAGCATTCAGCTAACAGAGTTAAACCATACTTTTGATTGAGCAGTTTTGAAACACTCTGTCTGTAGAAAATGCAACTGGACATTCGTAGCGCTAAGTGGGTAAGAGTGGAAAAAAGAATATGTTCAAATATAAACTACACAGAAGCATTGTATGAAACTTCTTTCTGTTCTGTGCATTCAACTAACAGAGTTGAACCTTACTTTTGATTGAGCCTTTCTGAAACACTCTTTCTGTAGAAACTGCAATTGGACATTCTGAGCGCTAAGAGGCCTCTATTGGGAAAAATAATATCTTCAAATAAAAACTACACAGAAGCATTGTGTGAAACTTATTTCTGATATGTTCATTAAGCTAACAGAGTTAAACCATACTTTTGATTGCGCAGTTCTGAACACTCTTTCTGTAGAAAATGCAAGTGGACATTCGGAGCGCTAAGAGGGTAATAGTGGAAAAAGGAATATATTCAAATATAAACTACACAGTAGCATTCTGTGAAAATTCTTTCTGTTCTGTGCATTCAACTAACAGATTTGAACCTTACTTTTGATTGAGCCGTTCTGAAACACTCTTTCTGTAGAAACTGCAATTGGACATGCTAAGCGCTAAGAGGCCTACATTGGGAAAAAGAATATCTTCAAATAAAAACTACACAGATGCATTCTGTGGAACTTATTTCTGATCTGTAAATTCAGTTAACAGAGATAAAACATATTTTTGATTGAGCAGTTATGAAAAACTCTTTTTGTAGAAAATGCAAGTGGAGATTCGGAGCGCTAAGAGGGTAATAGTGGAAAAAGGAATGTCTTCAAATATAAACTACACAGAATCGTTCGGTGAAACTTCTTTCTGATCTGTGCATTCAGCTAACAGAGTTAAACCATACTTTTGATTGAGCAGATCTGAACACTCTTTCTGTAGAAAATGCAACTGGACATTTGGAGCGCTAAGAGCGTAGTAGTGGAAAAAGTAATATATTCAAATATAAACTACACAGAAGCATTCTGTGAAACTTCATTCTGATCTGAGCATTCAGCTAACAGAGTTAAACCATACTTTTGATTGAGCAGTTTTGAAACACTCTCTCTGTAGAAAATACAACTGGACATTCGTAGCGCTAAGTGGGTAATAGTGGAAAAAAGAATATTTTCAAATATAAACTACACAGAAGCATTGTATGAAACTTCTTTCTGTTCTGTGCATTCAACTAACAGAGTTGAACCTTACTTTTGATTGAGCCGTTCTGAAACACTCTTTCTGTAGAAACTGCAATTGGACATTCTGAGCGCTAGGAGGCCTATATTGGGAAAAAGAATGTCTACAAATAAAAACTACAGAGAAGAATAGTGTGAAACTTCTTTCTGTTCTGTTTGTTCAACTAAAAGAGTTGAACCTTAGTTTTGATTGAGCCGTTCTGAGAAACTCTTTCTGTAGAAAATGCAAGTGGAGATTAGGAGCGCTAAGTGGGTAACAGTTTAAAAAGGAATGTCTCCAAATATAAACTACACAGAATCATTCTGTGAAACTTCTTTCTGATCTGTGCATTCAGCTAACAGAGTTAAACCATACTTTTGATTGAGCAGATCTGAAGACTCTTTCTGTAGAAAATGCAACTGGACATTTGGAGCGCTAAGAGAGTAGTAGTGGAAAAAGGAATATATTCAAATATAAACTACACAGAAGCATTCTGTGAAACTTCTTTCTGATCTGAGCATTCAGCTAACAGAGTTAAACCATACTTTTGATTGAGCAGTTTTGAAACACTCTGTCTGTAGAAAATGCAACTGGACATTCGTAGCGCTAAGTGGGTAATAGTGGAAAAAAGAATATGTTCAAATATAAACTACACAGAAGCATTGTATGAAACTACTTTCTGTTCTGTGCATTCAACTAAGAGAGTTGAACCTTACTTTTGATTGAGCCTTTCTGAAACACTCTTTCTGTAGAAACTGCAATTGGACATTCTGAGCGCCAAGAGGCCTCTATTGGGAAAAATAATATCTTCAAATGAAAACTACACAGAAGCATTGTGTGAAACTTATTTCTGATATGTTCATTAAGCTAACAGAGTTAAACCATACTTTTGATTGCGCAGTTCTGAACACTCTTTCTGTAGAAAATGCAAGTGGACATTCGGAGCGCTAAGAGGGTAATAGTGGAAAAAGGAATATATTCAAATATAAACTACACAGTAGCATTCTGTGAAAATTCTTTCTGTTCTGTGCATTCAACTAACAGAGTTGAACCTTACTTTTGATTGAGGCGTTCTGAAACACTCTTTCTGTAGAAACTGCAATTGGACATGCTAAGCGCTAAGAGGCCTACATTGGGAAAAAGAATATCTTCAAATAAAAACTACACAGATGCATTCTGTGGAAATTATTTCTGATCTGTAAATTCAGTTAACAGAGATAAAACATATTTTTGATTGAGCAGTTATGAAACACTCTTTTTGTAGAAAATGCAAGTGGAGATTCGGAGCGCTAAGAGGGTAATAGTGGAAAAAGGAATGTCTTCAAATATAAACTACACAGAATCATTCGGTGAAACTTATTTCTGATCTGTGCATTCAGCTAACAGAGTTAAACCATACTTTTGATTGAGCAGATCTGAACACTCTTTCTGTAGAAAATGCAACTGGACATTTGGAGCGCTAATAGCGTAGTAGTGGAAAAAGGAATATATTCAAATATAAACTACACAGAAGCATTCTGTGAAACTTCTTTCTGATCTGAGCATTCAGCTAACAGAATTAAACCATACTTTTGTTTGAGCAGTTTTGAAACACTCTGTCTGTAGAAAATGCAACAGGACATTCGTAGCGCTAAGTGGGTAATAGTGGAAAAAAGAATATGTTCAAATATAAACTACACAGAAGCATTGTATGAAACTTCTTTCTGTTCTGTGCATTCAATTAACAGAGTTGAACCTTACTTTGATTGAGCCGTTCTGAAACACTCTTTCTGTAGAAACTGCAATTGGACATTCTGAGCGCTAGGAGGCCTATATTGGGAAAAAGAATGTCTACAAATAAAAACTACAGAGAAGAATTGTGTGAAACTTCTTTCTGTTCTGTTTGTTCAACTAAAAGAGTTGAACCTTAGTTTTGATTGAGCCGTTCTGAGAAACTCTTTCTGTAGAAAATGCAAGTGGAGATTCGGAGCGCTAAGAGGGTAATAGTGCAAAAAGGAATGTCTCCAAATATAAACTACACAGAATCATTCTGTGAAACATCTTTCTGATCTGTGCATTCAGCTAACAGAATTAAACCATACTTTTGATAGAGCAGATCTGAACACTCTTTCTGTAGAAAATGCAACTGGACATTTGGAGCGCTAAGAGAGTAGTAGTGGAAAAAGGAATATATTCAAATATAAACTACACAGAAGCATTCTGTGAAACTTCTTTCTGATCTGAGCATTCAGCTAACAGAGTTAAACCATACTTTTGATTGAGCAGTTTTGAAACACTCTGTCTGTAGAAAATGCAACTGGACATTCGTAGCGCTAAGTGGGTAAGAGTGGAAAAAAGAATATGTTCAAATATAAACTACACAGAAGCATTGTATGAAACTTCTTTCTGTTCTGTGCATTCAACTAACAGAGTTGAACCTTACTTTTGATTGAGCCTTTCTGAAACACTCTTTCTGTAGAAACTGCAATTGGACATTCTGAGCGCTAAGAGGCCTCTATTGGGAAAAATAATATCTTCAAATAAAAACTACACAGAAGCATTGTGTGAAACTTATTTCTGATATGTTCATTAAGCTAACAGAGTTAAACCATACTTTTGATTGCGCAGTTCTGAACACTCTTTCTGTAGAAAATGCAAGTGGACATTCGGAGCGCTAAGAGGGTAATAGTGGAAAAAGGAATATATTCAAATATAAACTACACAGTAGCATTCTGTGAAAATTCTTTCTGTTCTGTGCATTCAACTAACAGAGTTGAACCTTACTTTTGATTGAGGCGTTCTGAAACACTCTTTCTGTAGAAACTGCAATTGGACATGCTAAGCGCTAAGAGGCCTACATTGGGAAAAAGAATATCTTCAAATAAAAACTACACAGATGCATTCTGTGGAACTTATTTCTGATCTGTAAATTCAGTTAACAGAGATAAAACATATTTTTGATTGAGCAGTTAAGAAACACTCTTTTTGTAGAAAATGCAAGTGGAGATTCGGAGCGCTAAGAGGGTAATAGTGGAAAAAGGAATGTCTTCAAATATAAACTACACAGAATCATTCGGTGAAACTTATTTCTGATCTGTGCATTCAGCTAACAGAGTTAAACCATACTTTTGATTGAGCAGATCTGAACACTCTTTCTGTAGAAAATGCAACTGGACATTTGGAGCGCTAAGAGCGTAGTAGTGGAAAAAGGAATATATTCAAATATAAACTACACAGAAGCATTCTGTGAAACTTCTTTCTGATCTGAGCATTCAGCTAACAGAGTTAAACCATACTTTTGATTGAGCAGTTTTGAAACACTCTGTCTGTAGAAAATGCAACAGGACATTCGTAGCGCTAAGTGGGTAATAGTGGAAAAAAGAATATGTTCAAATATAAACTACACAGAAGCATTGTATGAAACTTCTTTCTGTTCTGTGCATTCAACTAACAGAGTTGAACCTTACTTTTGATTGAGCCGTTCTGAAACACTCTTTCTGTAGAAACTGCAATTGGACATTCTGAGCGCTAGGAGGCCTATATTGGGAAAAAGAATGTCTACAAATAAAAACTACAGAGAAGAATTGTGTGAAACTTCTTTCTGTTCTGTTTGTTCAACTAAAAGAGTTGAACCTTAGTTTTGATTGAGCCGTTCTGAGAAACTCTTTCTGTAGAAAATGCAAGTGGAGATTCGGAGCGCTAAGAGGGTAATAGTGGAAAACGGAATGTCTCCAAATATAAACTACACAGAATCATTCTGTGAAACTTCTTTCTGATCTGTGCATTCAGCTAACAGATTTAAACCATACTTTTGATAGAGCAGATCTGAACACTCTTTCTGTAGAAAATGCAACTGGACATTTTGAGCGCTAAGAGAGTAGTAGTGGAAAAAGGAATATATTCAAATATAAACTACACAGAAGCATTCTGTGAAACTTCTTTCTGATCTGAGCATTCAGCTAACAGAGTTAAACCATACTTTTGATTGAGCAGTTTTGAAACACTCTGTCTGTAGAAAATGCAACTGGACATTCGTAGCGCTAAGTGGGTAAGAGTGGAAAAAAGAATATGTTCAAATATAAACTACACAGAAGCATTGTATGAAACTTCTTTCTGTTCTGTGCATTCAACTAACAGAGTTGAACCTTACTTTTGATTGAGCCTTTCTGAAACACTCTTTCTGTAGAAACTGCAATTGGACATTCTGAGCGCTAAGAGGCCTCTATTGGGAAAAATAATATCTTCAAATAAAAACTACACAGAAGCATTGTGTGAAACTTATTTCTGATATGTTCATTAAGCTAACAGAGTTAAACCATACTTTTGATTGCGCAGTTCTGAACACTCTTTCTGTAGAAAATGCAAGTGGACATTCGGAGCGCTAAGAGGGTAATAGTGGAAAAAGGAATATATTCAAATATAAACTACACAGTAGCATTCTGTGAAAATTCTTTCTGTTCTGTGCATTCAACTAACAGAGTTGAACCTTACTTTTGATTGAGCCGTTCTGAAACACTCTTTCTGTAGAAACTGCAATTGGACATGCTAAGCGCTAAGAGGCCTACATTGGGAAAAAGAATATCTTCAAATAAAAACTACACAGATGCATTCTTTGGAACTTATTTCTGATCTGTAAATTCAGTTAACAGAGATAAAACATATTTTTGATTGAGCAGTTATGAAAAACTCTTTTTGTAGAAAATGCAAGTGGAGATTCGGAGCGCTAAGAGGGTAATAGTGGAAAAAGGAATGTCTTCAAATATAAACTACACAGAATCATTCTGTGAAACTTCTTTCTGATCTGTGCATTCAGCTAACAGAGTTAAAACATACTTTTGATTGAGCAGATCTGAACACACTTTCTGTAGAAAATGCAACTGGACATTTGGAGCGCTAAGAGAGTACTAGTGGAAAAAGGAATATATTCAAATATAAACTACACAGAAGCATTCTGTGAAACTTCTTTCTGATCTGAGCATTCAGCTAACAGAGTTAAACCATACTTTTGATTGAGCAGTTTTGAAACACTCTGTCTGTAGAAAATGCAACTGGACATTCGTAGGGCTAAGTGGGTAAGAGTGGAAAAAAGAATATGTTCAAATATAAACTACACAGAAGCATTGTATGAAACTTCTTTCTGTTCTGTGCATTCAACTAACAGAGTTGAACCTTACTTTTGATTGAGCCGTTCTGAAACACTCTTTCTGTAGAAACTGCAATTGGACATGCTAAGCGCTAAGAGGCCTACATTGGGAAAAAGAATATCTTCAAATAAAAACTACACAGATGCATTCTGTGGAACTTATTTCTGATCTGTAAATTCAGTTAACAGAGATAAAACATATTTTTGATTGAGCAGTTATGAAACACTCTTTTTGTAGAAAATGCAAGTGGAGATTCGGAGCGCTAAGAGGGTAATAGTGGAAAAAGGAATGTCTTCAAATATAAACTACACAGAATCATTCGGTGAAACTTCTTTCTGATCTGTGCATTCAGCTAACAGAGTTAAACCATACTTTTGATTGAGCAGATCTGAACACTCTTTCTGTAGAAAATGCAACTGGACATTTGGAGCGCTAAGAGCGTAGTAGTGGAAAAAGGAATATATTCAAATATAAACTACACAGAAGCATTCTGTGAAACTTCTTTCTGATCTGAGCATTCAGCTAACAGAGTTAAACCATACTTTTGATTGAGCAGTTTTGAAACACTCTGTCTGTAGAAAATGCAACTGGACATTCGTAGCGCTAAGTGGGTAATAGTGGAAAAAAGAATATGTTCAAATATAAACTACACAGAAGCATTGTATGAAACTTCTTTCTGTTCTGTGCATTCAACTAACAGAGTTGAACCTTACTTTTGATTGAGCCTTTCTGAAACACTCTTTCTGTAGAAACTGCAATTGGACATTCTGAGCGCTAAGAGGCCTTTATTGGGAAAAATAATATCTTCAAATAAAAACTACACAGAAGCATTGTGTGAAACTTATTTCTGATATGTTCATTAAGCTAACAGAGTTAAACCATACTTTTGATTGTGCAGTTCTGAACACTCTTTCTGTAGAAAATGCAAGTGGACATTCGGAGCGCTAAGAGGGTAATAATGGAAAAAGGAATATATTCAAATATAAACTACACAGTAGCATTCTGTGAAAATTCTTTCTGTTCTGTGCATTGAACTAACAGAGTTGAACCTTACTTTTGATTGAGCCCTTCTGAAACACTCTTTCTGTAGAAACTGCAATTGGACATGCTAAGCGCTAAGAGGCCTACATTGGGAAAAAGAATATCTTCAAATACAAACTACACAGATGCATTCTGTGAAACTTATTTCTGATCTGTAAATTCAGTTAACAGAGATAAAACATATTTTTGATTGAGCAGTTATGAAACACTCTTTTTGTAGAAAATGCAAGTGGAGATTCGGAGCGCTAAGAGGGTAATAGTGGAAAAAGGAATGTCTTCAAATATAAACTACACAGAATCGTTCGGTGAAACTTCTTTCTGATCTGTGCATTCAGCTAACAGAGTTAAACCATACTTTTGATTGAGCAGATCTGAACACTCTTTCTGTAGAAAATGCAACTGGACATTTGGAGCGCTAAGAGCGTAGTAGTGGAAAAAGGAATATATTCAAATATAAACTACACAGAAGCATTCTGTGAAACTTCTTTCTGATCTGAGCATTCAGCTAACAGAGTTAAACCATACTTTTGATTGAGCAGTTTTGAAACACTCTCTCTGTAGAAAATACAACTGGACATTCGTAGCGCTAAGTGGGTAATAGTGGAAAAAAGAATATGTTCAAATATAAACTACACAGAAGCATTGTATGAAACTTCTTTCTGTTCTGTGCATTCAACTAACAGAGTTGAACCTTACTTTTGATTGAGCCGTTCTGAAACACCCTTTCTGTAGAAACTGCAATTGGACATTCTGAGCGCTAGGAGGCCTATATTGGGAAAAAGAATGTCTACAAATAAAAACTACACAGAAGAATTGTGTGAAACTTCTTTCTGTTCTGTTTGTTCAACTAAAAGAGTTGAACCTTAGTTTTGATTGAGCCGTTCTGAAACACTCTTTCTGTAGAAAATGCAAGTGGAGATTCGGAGCGCTAAGTGGGTAACAGTGGAAAAAGGAATGTCTCCAAATATAAACTACACAGAATCATTCTGTGAAACTTCTTTCTGATCTGTGCATTCAGCTAACAGAGTTAAAACATACTTTTGATTGAGCAGATCTGAAGACTCTTTCTGTAGAAAATGCAACTGGACATTTGGAGCGCTAAGAGAGTAGTAGTGGAAAAAGGAATATATTCAAATATAATCTACACAGAAGCATTCTGTGAAACTTCTTTCTGATCTGAGCATTCAGCTAACAGAGTTAAACCATACTTTTGATTGAGCAGTTTTGAAACACTCTGTCTGTAGAAAATGCAACTGGACATTCGTAGCGCTAAGTGGGTAATAGTGGAAAAAAGAATATGTTCAAATATAAACTACACAGAAGCATTGTATGAAACTTCTTTCTGTTCTGTGCATTCAACTAACAGAGTTGAACCTTACTTTTGATTGAGCCTTTCTGAAACACTCTTTCTGTAGAAACTGCAATTGGACATTCTGAGCGCTAAGAGGCCTCTATTGGGAAAAATAATATCTTCAAATAAAAACTACACAGAAGCATTGTGTGAAACTTATTTCTGATATGTTCATTGAGCTAACAGAGTTAAACCATACTTTTGATTGCGCAGTTCTGAACACTCTTTCTGTAGAAAATGCAAGTGGACATTCGGAGCGCTAAGAGGGTAATAGTGGAAAAAGGAATATATTCAAATATAAACTACACAGTAGCATTCTGTGAAAATTCTTTCTGTTCTGTGCATTCAACTAACAGAGTTGAACCTTACTTTTGATTGAGCCGTTCTGAAACACTCTTTCTGTAGAAACTGCAATTGGACATGCTAAGCGCTAAGAGGCCTACATTGGGAAAAAGAATATCTTCAAATAAAAACTACACAGATGCATTCTGTGGAACTTATTTCTGATCTGTAAATTCAGTTAACAGAGATAAAACATATTTTTGATTGAGCAGTTATGAAAAACTCTTTTTGTAGAAAATGCAAGTGGAGATTCGGAGCGCTAAGAGGGTAATAGTGGAAAAAGGAATGTCTTCAAATATAAACTACACAGAATCATTCTGTGAAACTTCTTTCTGATCTGTGCATTCAGCTAACAGAGTTAAACCATACTTTTGATTGAGCAGATCTGAACACTCTTTCTGTAGAAAATGCAACTGGACATTTGGAGCGCTAAGAGAGTACTAGTGGAAAAAGGAATATATTCAAATATAAACTACACAGAAGCATTCTGTGAAACTTCTTTCTGATCTGAGCATTCAGCTAACAGAGTTAAACCATACTTTTGATTGAGCAGTTTTGAAACACTCTGTCTGTAGAAAATGCAACTGGACATTCGTAGCGCTAAGTGGGTAAGAGTGGAAAAAAGAATATGTTCAAATATAAACTACACAGAAGCATTGTATGAAACTTCTTTCTGTTCTGTGCATTCAACTAACAGAGTTGAACCTTACTTTTGATTGAGCCTTTCTGAAACACTCTTTCTGTAGAAACTGCAATTGGACATTCTGAGCGCTAAGAGGCCTTTATTGGGAAAAATAATATCTTCAAATAAAAACTACACAGAAGCATTGTGTGAAACTTATTTCTGATATGTTCATTAAGCTAACAGAGTTAAACCATACTTTTGATTGCGCAGTTCTGAACACTCTTTCTGTAGAAAATGCAAGTGGACATTCGGAGCGCTAAGAGGGTAATAATGGAAAAAGGAATATATTCAAATATAAACTACACAGTAGCATTCTGTGAAAATTCTTTCTGTTCTGTGCATTGAACTAACAGAGTTGAACCTTACCTTTGATTGAGCCGTTCTGAAACACTCTTTCTGTAGAAACTGCAATTGGACATGCTAAGCGCTAAGAGGCCTACATTGGGAAAAAGAATATCTTCAAATAAAAACTACACAGATGCATTCTGTGAAACTTATTTCTGATCTGTAAATTCAGTTAACAGAGATAAAACATATTTTTGATTGAGCAGTTATGAAACACTCTTTTTGTAGAAAATGCAAGTGGAGATTCGGAGCGCTAAGAGGGTAATAGTGGAAAAAGGAATGTCTTCAAATATAAACTACACAGAATCATTCGGTGAAACTTATTTCTGATCTGTGCATTCAGCTAACAGAGTTAAACCATACTTTTGATTGAGCAGATCTGAACACTCTTTCTGTAGAAAATGCAACTGGACATTTGGAGCGCTAAGAGCGTAGTAGTGGAAAAAGGAATATATTCAAATATAAACTACACAGAAGCATTCTGTGAAACTTCTTTCTGATCTGAGCATTCAGCTAACAGAGTTAAACCATACTTTTGATTGAGCAGTTTTGAAACACTCTGTCTGTAGAAAATGCAACAGGACATTCGTAGCGCTAAGTGGGTAATAGTGGAAAAAAGAATATGTTCAAATATAAACTACACAGAAGCATTGTATGAAACTTCTTTCTGTTCTGTGCATTCAACTAACAGAGTTGAACCTTACTTTTGATTGAGCCGTTCTGAAACACTCTTTCTGTAGAAACTGCAATTGGACATTCTGAGCGCTAGGAGGCCTATATTGGGAAAAAGAATGTCTACAAATAAAAACTACAGAGAAGAATTGTGTGAAACTTCTTTCTGTTCTGTTTGTTCAACTAAAAGAGTTGAACCTTAGTTTTGATTGAGCCGTTCTGAGAAACTCTTTCTGTAGAAAATGCAAGTGGAGATTCGGAGCGCTAAGAGGGTAATAGTGGAAAACGGAATGTCTCCAAATATAAACTACACAGAATCATTCTGTGAAACTTCTTTCTGATCTGTGCATTCAGCTAACAGATTTAAACCATACTTTTGATAGAGCAGATCTGAACACTCTTTCTGTAGAAAATGCAACTGGACATTTGGAGCGCTAAGAGAGTAGTAGTGGAAAAAGGAATATATTCAAATATAAACTACACAGAAGCATTCTGTGAAACTTCTTTCTGATCTGAGCATTCAGCTAACAGAGTTAAACCATACTTTTGATTGAGCAGTTTTGAAACACTCTGTCTGTAGAAAATGCAACTGGACATTCGTAGCGCTAAGTGGGTAAGAGTGGAAAAAAGAATATATTCAAATATAAACTACACAGAAGCATTGTATGAAACTTCTTTCTGTTCTGTGCATTCAACTAACAGAGTTGAACCTTACTTTTGATTGAGCCTTTCTGAAACACTCTTTCTGTAGAAACTGCAATTGGACATTCTGAGCGCTAAGAGGCCTCTATTGGGAAAAATAATATCTTCAAATAAAAACTACACAGAAGCATTGTGTGAAACTTATTTCTGATATGTTCATTAAGCTAACAGAGTTAAACCATACTTTTGATTGCGCAGTTCTGAACACTCTTTCTGTAGAAAATGCAAGTGGACATTCGGAGCGCTAAGAGGGTAATAGTGGAAAAAGGAATATATTCAAATATAAACTACACAGTAGCATTCTGTGAAAATTCTTTCTGTTCTGTGCATTCAACTAACAGAGTTGAACCTTACTTTTGATTGAGCCGTTCTGAAACACTCTTTCTGTAGAAACTGCAATTGGACATGCTAAGCGCTAAGAGGCCTACATTGGGAAAAAGAATATCTTCAAATAAAAACTACACAGATGCATTCTTTGGAACTTATTTCTGATCTGTAAATTCAGTTAACAGAGATAAAACATATTTTTGATTGAGCAGTTATGAAAAACTCTTTTTGTAGAAAATGCAAGTGGAGATTCGGAGCGCTAAGAGGGTAATAGTGGAAAAAGGAATGTCTTCAAATATAAACTACACAGAATCATTCTGTGAAACTTCTTTCTGATCTGTGCATTCAGCTAACAGAGTTAAAACATACTTTTGATTGAGCAGATCTGAACACACTTTCTGTAGAAAATGCAACTGGACATTTGGAGCGCTAAGAGAGTACTAGTGGAAAAAGGAATATATTCAAATATAAACTACACAGAAGCATTCTGTGAAACTTCTTTCTGATCTGAGCATTCAGCTAACAGAGTTAAACCATACTTTTGATTGAGCAGTTTTGAAACACTCTGTCTGTAGAAAATGCAACTGGACATTCGTAGGGCTAAGTGGGTAAGAGTGGAAAAAAGAATATGTTCAAATATAAACTACACAGAAGCATTGTATGAAACTTCTTTCTGTTCTGTGCATTCAACTAACAGAGTTGAACCTTAATTTTGATTGAGCCGTTCTGAAACACTCTTTCTGTAGAAACTGCAATTGGACATGCTAAGCGCTAAGAGGCCTACATTGGGAAAAAGAATATCTTCAAATAAAAACTACACAGATGCATTCTGTGGAACTTATTTCTGATCTGTAAATTCAGTTAACAGAGATAAAACATATTTTTGATTGAGCAGTTATGAAACACTCTTTTTGTAGAAAATGCAAGTGGAGATTCGGAGCGCTAAGAGGGTAATAGTGGAAAAAGGAATGTCTTCAAATATAAACTACACAGAATCATTCGGTGAAACTTCTTTCTGATCTGTGCATTCAGCTAACAGAGTTAAACCATACTTTTGATTGAGCAGATCTGAACACTCTTTCTGTAGAAAATGCAACTGGACATTTGGAGCGCTAAGAGCGTAGTAGTGGAAAAAGGAATATATTCAAATATAAACTACACAGAAGCATTCTGTGAAACTTCTTTCTGATCTGAGCATTCAGCTAACAGAGTTAAACCATACTTTTGATTGAGCAGTTTTGAAACACTCTGTCTGTAGAAAATGCAACTGGACATTCGTAGCGCTAAGTGGGTAATAGTGGAAAAAAGAATATGTTCAAATATAAACTACACAGAAGCATTGTATGAAACTTCTTTCTGTTCTGTGCATTCAACTAACAGAGTTGAACCTTACTTTTGATTGAGCCTTTCTGAAACACTCTTTCTGTAGAAACTGCAATTGGACATTCTGAGCGCTAAGAGGCCTTTATTGGGAAAAATAATATCTTCAAATAAAAACTACACAGAAGCATTGTGTGAAACTTATTTCTGATATGTTCATTAAGCTAACAGAGTTAAACCATACTTTTGATTGTGCAGTTCTGAACACTCTTTCTGTAGAAAATGCAAGTGGACATTCGGAGCGCTAAGAGGGTAATAATGGAAAAAGGAATATATTCAAATATAAACTACACAGTAGCATTCTGTGAAAATTCTTTCTGTTCTGTGCATTGAACTAACAGAGTTGAACCTTACTTTTGATTGAGCCCTTCTGAAACACTCTTTCTGTAGAAACTGCAATTGGACATGCTAAGCGCTAAGAGGCCTACATTGGGAAAAAGAATATCTTCAAATACAAACTACACAGATGCATTCTGTGAAACTTATTTCTGATCTGTAAATTCAGTTAACAGAGATAAAACATATTTTTGATTGAGCAGTTATGAAACACTCTTTTTGTAGAAAATGCAAGTGGAGATTCGGAGCGCTAAGAGGGTAATAGTGGAAAAAGGAATGTCTTCAAATATAAACTACACAGAATCGTTCGGTGAAACTTCTTTCTGATCTGTGCATTCAGCTAACAGAGTTAAACCATACTTTTGATTGAGCAGATCTGAACACTCTTTCTGTAGAAAATGCAACTGGACATTTGGAGCGCTAAGAGCGTAGTAGTGGAAAAAGGAATATATTCAAATATAAACTACACAGAAGCATTCTGTGAAACTTCTTTCTGATCTGAGCATTCAGCTAACAGAGTTAAACCATACTTTTGATTGAGCAGTTTTGAAACACTCTCTCTGTAGAAAATACAACTGGACATTCGTAGCGCTAAGTGGGTAATAGTGGAAAAAAGAATATGTTCAAATATAAACTACACAGAAGCATTGTATGAAACTTCTTTCTGTTCTGTGCATTCAACTAACAGAGTTGAACCTTACTTTTGATTGAGCCGTTCTGAAACACCCTTTCTGTAGAAACTGCAATTGGACATTCTGAGCGCTAGGAGGCCTATATTGGGAAAAAGAATGTCTACAAATAAAAACTACACAGAAGAATTGTGTGACACTTCTTTCTGTTCTGTTTGTTCAACTAAAAGAGTTGAACCTTAGTTTTGATTGAGCCGTTCTGAAACACTCTTTCTGTAGAAAATGCAAGTGGAGATTCGGAGCGCTAAGTGGGTAACAGTGGAAAAAGGAATGTCTCCAAATATAAACTACACAGAATCATTCTGTGAAACTTCTTTCTGATCTGTGCATTCAGCTAACAGAGTTAAAACATACTTTTGATTGAGCAGATCTGAAGACTCTTTCTGTAGAAAATGCAACTGGACATTTGGAGCGCTAAGAGAGTAGTAGTGGAAAAAGGAATATATTCAAATATAATCTACACAGAAGCATTCTGTGAAACTTCTTTCTGATCTGAGCATTCAGCTAACAGAGTTAAACCATACTTTTGATTGAGCAGTTTTGAAACACTCTGTCTGTAGAAAATGCAACTGGACATTCGTAGCGCTAAGTGGGTAATAGTGGAAAAAAGAATATGTTCAAATATAAACTACACAGAAGCATTGTATGAAACTTCTTTCTGTTCTGTGCATTCAACTAACAGAGTTGAACCTTACTTTTGATTGAGCCTTTCTGAAACACTCTTTCTGTAGAAACTGCAATTGGACATTCTGAGCGCTAAGAGGCCTCTATTGGGAAAAATAATATCTTCAAATAAAAACTACACAGAAGCATTGTGTGAAACTTATTTCTGATATGTTCATTGAGCTAACAGAGTTAAACCATACTTTTGATTGCGCAGTTCTGAACACTCTTTCTGTAGAAAATGCAAGTGGACATTCGGAGCGCTAAGAGGGTAATAGTGGAAAAAGGAATATATTCAAATATAAACTACACAGTAGCATTCTGTGAAAATTCTTTCTGTTCTGTGCATTCAACTAACAGAGTTGAACCTTACTTTTGATTGAGCCGTTCTGAAACACTCTTTCTGTAGAAACTGCAATTGGACATGCTAAGCGCTAAGAGGCCTACATTGGGAAAAAGAATATCTTCAAATAAAAACTACACAGATGCATTCTGTGGAACTTATTTCTGATCTGTAAATTCAGTTAACAGAGATAAAACATATTTTTGATTGAGCAGTTATGAAAAACTCTTTTTGTAGAAAATGCAAGTGGAGATTCGGAGCGCTAAGAGGGTAATAGTGGAAAAAGGAATGTCTTCAAATATAAACTACACAGAATCATTCTGTGAAACTTCTTTCTGATCTGTGCATTCAGCTAACAGAGTTAAACCATACTTTTGATTGAGCAGATCTGAACACTCTTTCTGTAGAAAATGCAACTGGACATTTGGAGCGCTAAGAGAGTACTAGTGGAAAAAGGAATATATTCAAATATAAACTACACAGAAGCATTCTGTGAAACTTCTTTCTGATCTGAGCATTCAGCTAACAGAGTTAAACCATACTTTTGATTGAGCAGTTTTGAAACACTCTGTCTGTAGAAAATGCAACTGGACATTCGTAGCGCTAAGTGGGTAAGAGTGGAAAAAAGAATATGTTCAAATATAAACTACACAGAAGCATTGTATGAAACTTCTTTCTGTTCTGTGCATTCAACTAACAGAGTTGAACCTTACTTTTGATTGAGCCTTTCTGAAACACTCTTTCTGTAGAAACTGCAATTGGACATTCTGAGCGCTAAGAGGCCTTTATTGGGAAAAATAATATCTTCAAATAAAAACTACACAGAAGCATTGTGTGAAACTTATTTCTGATATGTTCATTAAGCTAACAGAGTTAAACCATACTTTTGATTGCGCAGTTCTGAACACTCTTTCTGTAGAAAATGCAAGTGGACATTCGGAGCGCTAAGAGGGTAATAATGGAAAAAGGAATATATTCAAATATAAACTACACAGTAGCATTCTGTGAAAATTCTTTCTGTTCTGTGCATTGAACTAACAGAGTTGAACCTTACCTTTGATTGAGCCGTTCTGAAACACTCTTTCTGTAGAAACTGCAATTGGACATGCTAAGCGCTAAGAGGCCTACATTGGGAAAAAGAATATCTTCAAATAAAAACTACACAGATGCATTCTGTGAAACTTATTTCTGATCTGTAAATTCAGTTAACAGAGATAAAACATATTTTTGATTGAGCAGTTATGAAACACTCTTTTTGTAGAAAATGCAAGTGGAGATTCGGAGCGCTAAGAGGGTAATAGTGGAAAAAGGAATGTCTTCAAATATAAACTACACAGAATCGTTCGGTGAAACTTCTTTCTGATCTGTGCATTCAGCTAACAGAGTTAAACCATACTTTTGATTGAGCAGATCTGAACACTCTTTCTGTAGAAAATGCAACTGGACATTTGGAGCGCTAAGAGCGTAGTAGTGGAAAAAGGAATATATTCAAATATAAACTACACAGAAGCATTCTGTGAAACTTCTTTCTGATCTGAGCATTCAGCTAACAGAGTTAAACCATACTTTTGATTGAGCAGTTTTGAAACACTCTCTCTGTAGAAAATACAACTGGACATTCGTAGCGCTAAGTGGGTAATAGTGGAAAAAAGAATATGTTCAAATATAAACTACACAGAAGCATTGTATGAAACTTCTTTCTGTTCTGTGCATTCAACTAACAGAGTTGAACCTTATTTTGATTGAGCCTTTCTGAAACACTCTTTCTGTAGAAACTGCAATTGGACATTCTGAGCACTAGGAGGCCTATATTGGGAAAAAGAATGTCTACAAATAAAAACTACAGAGAAGAATTGTGTGAAACTTCTTTCTGTTCTGTTTGTTCAACTAAAAGAGTTGAACCTTAGTTTTGATTGAGCCGTTCTGAGAAACTCTTTCTGTAGAAAATGCAAGTGGAGATTCGGAGCGCTAAGAGGGTAATAGTGGAAAAAGGAATGTCTCCAAATATAAACTACACAGAATCATTCTGTGAAACTTCTTTCTGATCTGTGCATTCAGCTAACAGAGTTAAACCATACTTTTGATAGAGCAGATCTGAACACTCTTTCTGTAGAAAATGCAACTGGACATTTGGAGCGCTAAGAGAGTAGTAGTGGAAAAAGGAATATATTCAAATATAAACTACGCAGAAGCATTCTGTGAAACTTCTTTCTGATCTGAGCATTCAGCTAACAGAGTTAAACCATACTTTTGATTGAGCAGTTTTGAAACACTCTGTCTGTAGAAAATGCAACTGGACATTCGTAGCGCTAAGTGGGTAAGAGTGGAAAAAAGAATATGTTCAAATATAAACTACACAGAAGCATTGTATGAAACTCCTTTCTGTTCTGTGCATTCAACTAACAGAGTTGAACCTTACTTTTGATTGAGCCTTTCTGAAACACTCTTTCTGTAGAAACTACAATTGGACATTCTGAGCGCTAAGAGGCCTCTATTGGGAAAAATAATATCTTCAAATAAAAACTACACAGAAGCATTGTGTGAAACTTATTTCTGATATGTTCATTAAGCTAACAGAGTTGAACCATACTTTTGATTGTGCAGTTCTGAACACTCTTTCTGTAGAAAATGCAAGTGGACATTCGGAGCGCTAAGAGGGTAATAGTGGAAAAAGGAATATATTCAAATATAAACTACACAGTAGCATTCTGTGAAAATTCTTTCTGTTCTGTGCATTCAACTAACAGAGTTGAACCTTACTTTTGATTGAGCCGTTCTGAAACACTCTTTCTGTAGAAACTGCAATTGGACATGCTAAGCGCTAAGAGGCCTACATTGGGAAAAAGAATATCTTCAAATAAAAACTACACAGATGCATTCTGTGGAACTTATTTCTGATCTGTAAATTCAGTTAACAGAGATAAAACATATTTTTGATTGAGCAGTTATGAAACACTCTTTTTGTAGAAAATGCAAGTGGAGATTCGGAGCGCTAAGAGGGTAATAGTGGAAAAAGGAATGTCTTCAAATATAAACTACACAGAATCATTCGGTGAAACTTCTTTCTGATCTGTGCATTCAGCTAACAGAGTTAAACCATACTTTTGATTGAGCAGATCTGAACACTCTTTCTGTAGAAAATGCAACTGGACATTTGGAGCGCTAAGAGCGTAGTAGTGGAAAAAGGAATATATTCAAATATAAACTACACAGAAGCATTCTGTGAAACTTCTTTCTGATCTGAGCATTCAGCTAACAGAGTTAAACCATACTTTTGATTGAGCAGTTTTGAAACACTCTGTCTGTAGAAAATGCAACTGGACATTCGTAGCGCTACTTGGGAAAGAGTGGAAAAAAGAATATGTTCAAATATAAACTACACAGAAGCATTGTATGAAACTTCTTTCTGTTCTGTGCATTCAACTAACAGAGTTGAACCTTACTTTTGATTGAGCCTTTCTGAAACACTCTTTCTGTAGAAACTGCAATTGGACATTCTGAGCGCTAAGAGGCCTTTATTGGGAAAAATAATATCTTCAAATAAAAACTACACAGAAGCATTGTGTGAAACTTATTTCTGATATGTTCATTAAGCTAACAGAGTTAAACCATACTTTTGATTGTGCAGTTCTGAACACTCTTTCTGTAGAAAATGCAAGTGGACATTCGGAGCGCTAAGAGGGTAATAATGGAAAAAGGAATATATTCAAATATAAACTACACAGTAGCATTCTGTGAAAATACTTTCTGTTCTGTGCATTGAACTAACAGAGTTGAACCTTACTTTTGATTGAGCCCTTCTGAAACACTCTTTCTGTAGAAACTGCAATTGGACATGGTAAGCGCTAAGAGGCCTACATTGGGAAAAAGAATATCTTCAAATACAAACTACACAGATGCATTCTGTGAAACTTATTTCTGATCTGTAAATTCAGTTAACAGAGATAAAACATATTTTTGATTGAGCAGTTATGAAACACTCTTTTTGTAGAAAATGCAAGTGGAGATTCGGAGCGCTAAGAGGGTAATAGTGGAAAAAGGAATGTCTTCAAATATAAACTACACAGAATCGTTCGGAGAAACTTCTTTCTGATCTGTGCATTCAGCTAACAGAGTTAAACCATACTTTTGATTGAGCAGATCTGAAGACTCTTTCTGTAGAAAATGCAACTGGACATTTGGAGCGCTAAGAGCGTAGTAGTGGAAAAAGGAATATATTCAAATATAAACTACACAGAAGCATTCTGTGAAACTTCTTTCTGATCTGAGCATTCAGCTAACAGAGTTAAACCATACTTTTGATTGAGCAGTTTTGAAACACTCTCTGTAGAAAATACAACTGGACATTCGTAGCGCTAAGTGGGTAAGAGTGGAAAAAAGAATATGTTCAAATATAAACTACACAGAAGCATTGTATGAAACTTCTTTCTGTTCTGTGCATTCAACTAACAGAGTTGAACCTTACTTTTGATTGAGCCTTTCTGAAACACTCTTTCTGTAGAAACTGCAATTGGACATTCTGAGCGCTAAGAGGCCTCTATTGGGAAAAATAATATCTTCAAATAAAAACTACACAGAAGCATTGTGTGAAACTTATTTCTGATATGTTCATTAAGCTAACAGAGTTAAACCATACTTTTGATTGCGCAGTTCTGAACACTCTTTCTGTAGAAAATGCAAGTGGACATTCGGAGCGCTAAGTGGGTAATAGTGGAAAAAGGAATATATTCAAATATAAACTACACAGTAGCATTCTGTGAAAATTCTTTCTGTTCTGTGCATTCAACTAACAGAGTTGAACCTTACTTTTGATTGAGCTGTTCTGAAACACTCTTTCTGTAGAAACTGCAATTGGACATGCTAAGCGCTAAGAGGCCTACATTGGGAAAAAGAATATCTTCAAATAAAAACTACACAGATGCATTCTGTGGAACTTATTTCTGATCTGTAAATTCAGTTAACAGAGATAAAACATATTTTTGATTGAGCAGTTATGAAACACTCTTTTTGTAGAAAATGCAAGTGGAGATTCGGAGCGCTAAGAGGGTAATAGTGGAAAAAGGAATGTCTTCAAATATAAACTACACAGAATCATTCGGTGAAACTTCTTTCTGATCTGTGCATTCAGATAACAGAGTTAAACCATACTTTTGATTGAGCAGATCTGAACACTCTTTCTGTAGAAAATGCAACTGGACATTTGGAGCGCTAAGAGCGTAGTAGTGGAAAAAGGAATATATTCAAATATAAACTACACAGAAGCATTCTGTGAAACTTCTTTCTGATCTGAGCATTCAGCTAACAGAGTTAAACCATACTTTTGATTGAGCAGTTTTGAAACACTCTGTCTGTAGAAAATGCAACTGGACATTCGTAGCGCTAAGTGGGTAAGAGTGGAAAAAAGAATATGTTCAAATATAAACTACACAGAAGCATTGTATGAAACTTCTTTCTGTTCTGTGCATTCAACTAACAGAGTTGAACCTTACTTTTGATTGAGCCTTTCTGAAACACTCTTTCTGTAGAAACTGCAATTGGACATTCTGAGCGCTAAGAGGCCTTTATTGGGAAAAATAATATCTTCAAATAAAAACTACACAGAAGCATTGTGTGAAACTTATTTCTGATATGTTCATTAAGCTAACAGAGTTAAACCATACTTTTGATTGTGCAGTTCTGAACACTCTTTCTGTAGAAAATGCAAGTGGACATTCGGAGCGCTAAGAGGGTAATAATGGAAAAAGGAATATATTCAAATATAAACTACACAGTAGCATTCTGTGAAAATTCTTTCTGTTCTGTGCATTGAACTAACAGAGTTGAACCTTACTTTTGATTGAGCCCTTCTGAAACACTCTTTCTGTAGAAACTGCAATTGGACATGCTAAGCGCTAAGAGGCCTACATTGGGAAAAAGAATATCTTCAAATACAAACTACACAGATGCATTCTGTGGAACTTATTTCTGATCTGTAAATTCAGTTAACAGAGATAAAACATATTTTTGATTGAGCAGTTATGAAACACTCTTTTTGTAGAAAATGCAAGTGGAGATTCGGAGCGCTAAGAGGGTAATAGTGGAAAAAGGAATGTCTTCAAATATAAACTACACAGAATCGTTCGGTGAAACTTCTTTCTGATCTGTGCATTCAGCTAACAGAGTTAAACCATACTTTTGATTGAGCAGATCTGAACACTCTTTCTGTAGAAAATGCAACTGGACATTTGGAGCGCTAAGAGCGTAGTAGTGGAAAAAGGAATATATTCAAATATAAACTACACAGAAGCATTCTGTGAAACTTCTTTCTGATCTGAGCATTCAGCTAACAGAGTTAAACCATACTTTTGATTGAGCAGGTTTGAAACACTCTCTCTGTAGAAAATACAACTGGACATTCGTAGCGCTAAGTGGGTAATAGTGGAAAAAAGAATATGTTCAAATATAAACTACACAGAAGCATTGTATGAAACTTCTTTCTGTTCTGTGCATTCAACTAACACAGTTGAACCTTACTTTTGATTGAGCCGTTCTGAAACACTCTTTCTGTAGAAACTGCAATTGGACATTCTGAGCGCTAGGAGGCCTATATTGGGAAAAAGAATGTCTACAAATAAAAACTACACAGAAGAATTGTGTGAAACTTCTTTCTGTTCTGTTTGTTCAACTAAAAGAGTTGAACCTTAGTTTTGATTGAGCCGTTCTGAGAAACTCTTTCTGTAGAAAATGCAAGTGGAGATTCGGAGCGCTAAGAGGGTAATAGTGGAAAAAGGAATGTCTCCAAATATAAACTACACAGAATCATTCTGTGAAACTTCTTTCTGATCTGTGCATTCAGCTAACAGAGTTAAACCATACTTTTGATAGAGCAGATCTGAAGACTCTTTCTGTAGAAAATGCAACTGGACATTTGGAGCGCTAAGAGAGTAGTAGTGGAAAAAGGAATATATTCAAATATAAACTACACAGAAGCATTCTGTGAAACTTCTTTCTGATCTGAGCATTCAGCTAACAGAGTTAAACCATACTTTTGATTGAGCAGTTTTGAAACACTCTGTCTGTAGAAAATGCAACTGGACATTCGTAGCGCTAAGTGGGTAATAGTGGAAAAAAGAATATGTTCAAATATAAACTACACAGAAGCATTGTATGAAACTTCTTTCTGTTCTGTGCATTCAACTAACAGAGTTGAACCTTACTTTTGATTGAGCCTTTCTGAAACACTCTTTCTGTAGAAACTGCAATTGGACATTCTGAGCGCTAAGAGGCCTCTATTGGGATAAATAATATCTTCAAATAAAAACTACACAGAATCATTGTGTGAAACTTATTTCTGATATGTTCATTAAGCTAACAGAGTTAAACCATACTTTTGATTGCGCAGTTCTGAACACTCTTTCTGTAGAAAATGCAAGTGGACATTCGGAGCGCTAAGAGGGTAATAGTGGAAAAAGGAATATATTCAAATATAAACTACACAGTAGCATTCTGTGAAAATTCATTCTGTTCTGTGCATTCAACTAACAGAGTTGAACCTTACTTTTGATTGAGCCGTTCTGAAACACTCTTTCTGTAGAAACTGCAATTGGACATGCTAAGCGCTAAGAGGCCTACATTGGGAAAAAGAATATCTTCAAATAAAAACTACACAGATGCATTCTGTGGAACTTATTTCTGATCTGTAAATTCAGTTAACAGAGATAAAACATATTTTTGATTGAGCAGTTATGAAACACTCTTTTTGTAGAAAATGCAAGTGGAGATTCGGAGCGCTAAGAGGCTAATAGTGGAAAAAGGAATGTCTTCGTATATAAACTACAGAGAATCATTCGGTGAAACTTCTTTCTGATCTGTGCATTCAGCTAACAGAGTTAAACCATACTTTTGATTGAGCAGATCTGAACACTCTTTCTGTAGAAAATGCAACTGGACATTTGGAGCGCTAAGAGCGTAGTAGTGGAAAAAGGAATATATTCAAATATAAACTACACAGAAGCATTCTGTGAAACTTCTTTCTGATCTGAGCATTCAGCTAACAGAGTTAAACCATACTTTTGATTGAGCAGTTTTGAAACACTCTGTCTGTAGAAAATGCAACTGGACATTCGTAGCGCTAAGTTGGTAATAGTGGAAAAAAGAATATGTTCAAATATAAACTACACAGAAGCATTGTATGAAACTTCTTTCTGTTCTGTGCATTCAACTAACAGAGTTGAACCTTACTTTTGATTGAGCCATTCTGAAACACTCTTTCTGTAGAAACTGCAATTGGACATTCTGAGCGCTAGGAGGCCTATATTGGGAAAAAGAATGTCTACAAATAAAAACTACAGGGAAGAATTGTGTGAAACTTCTTTCTGTTCTGTTTGTTCAACTAAAAGAGTTGAACATTAGTTTTGATTGAGCCGTTCTGAGAAACTCTTTCTGTAGAAAATGCAAGTGGAGATTCGGAACGCTAAGAGGGTAATAGTGGAAAAAGGAATGTCTCCAAATATAAACTACACAGAATCATTCTGTGAAACTTCTTTCTGATCTGTGCATTCAGCTAACAGAGTTAAACCATACTTTTGATAGAGCAGATCTGAACACTCTCTCTGTAGAAAATGCAACTGGACATTTGGAGCGCTAAGAGAGTAGTAGTGGAAAAAGGAATATATTCAAATATAAACTACACAGAAGCATTCTGTGAAACTTCTTTCTGATCTGAGCATTCAGCTAACAGAGTTAAACCATACTTTTGATTGAGCAGTTTTGAAACACTCTGTCTGTAGAAAATGCAACTGGACATTCGTAGCGCTAAGTGGGTAAGAGTGGAAAAAAGAATATATTCAAATATAAACTACACAGAAGCATTGTATGAAACTTCTTTCTGTTCTGTGCATTCAACTAACAGAGTTGAACCTTACTTTTGATTGAGCCTTTCTGAAACACTCTTTCTGCAGAAACTGCAATTGGACTTTCTGAGCGCTAAGAGGCCTCTATTGGGAAAAATAATATCTTCAAATAAAAACTACACAGAAGCATTGTGTGAAACTTATTTCTGATATGTTCATTAAGCTAACAGAGTTAAACCATACTTTTGATTGCGCAGTTCTGAACACTCTTTCTGTAGAAAATGCAAATGGACATTCGGAGCGCTAAGAGGGTAATAGTGGAAAAAGGAATATTTTCAAATATAAACTACACAGTAGCATTCTGTGAAAATTCTTTCTGTTCTGTGCATTCAACTAACAGAGTTGAACCTTACTTTTGATTGAGCCGTTCTGAAACACTCTTTCTGTAGAAACTGCAATTGGACATGCTAAGCGCTAAGAGGCCTACATTGGGAAAAAGAATATCTTCAAATAAAAACTACGCAGATGCATTCTGTGAAACTTATTTCTGATCTGTAAATTCAGTTAACAGAGATAAAACATATTTTTGATTGAGCAGTTATGAAACACTCTTTTTGTAGAAAATGCAAGTGGAGATTCGGAGCGCTAAGAGGGTAATAGTGGAAAAAGGAATGTCTTCAAATATAAACTACACAGAATCGTTCGGTGAAACTTCTTTCTGATCTGTGCATTCAGCTAACAGAGTTAAACCATACTTTTGATTGAGCAGATCTGAACACTCTTTCTGTAGAAAATGCAACTGGACATTTGGAGCGCTAAGAGCGTAGTAGTGGAAAAAGGAATATATTCAAATATAAACTACACAGAAGCATTCTGTGAAACTTCTTTCTGATCTGAGCATTCAGCTAACAGAGTTAAACCATACTTTTGATTGAGCAGTTTTGAAACACTCTGTCTGTAGAAAATGCAACTGGACATTCGTAGCGCTAAGTGGGTAATAGTGGAAAAAATAATATGTTCAAATATAAACTACACAGAAGCATTGTATGAAACTTCTTTCTGTTCTGTGCATTCAACTAACAGAGTTGAACCTTACTTTTGATTGAGCCTTTCTGAAACACTCTTTCTGTAGAAACTGCAATTGGACATTCTGAGCACTAAGAGGCCTCTATTGGGAAAAATAATATCTTCAAATAAAAACTACACAGAAGCATTGTGTGAAACTTATTTCTGATATGTTCATTAAGCTAACAGAGTTAAACCATACTTTTGATTGCGCAGTTCTGAACACTCTTTCTGTAGAAAATGCAAGTGGACATTCGGAGCGCTAAGAGGGTAATAGTGGAAAAAGGAATATATTCAAATATAAACTACACAGTAGCATTCTGTGAAAATTCTTTCTGTTCTGTGCATTCAACTAACAGAGTTGAACCTTACTTTTGATTGAGCCGTTCTGAAACACTCTTTCTGTAGAAACTGCAATTGGACATGCTAAGCGCTAAGAGGCCTACATTGGGAAAAAGAATATCTTCAAATAAAAACTACACAGATGCATTCTGTGGAACTTATTTCTGATCTGTAAATTCAGTTAACAGAGATAAAACATATTTTTGATTGAGCAGTTATGAAACACTCTTTTTGTAGAAAATGCAAGTGGAGATTCGGAGCGCTAAGAGGGTAATAGTGGAAAAAGGAATGTCTTCAAATATAAACTACACAGAATCATTCGGTGAAACTTCTTTCTGATCTGTGCATTCAGCTAACAGAGTTAAACCATACTTTTGATTGAGCAGATCTGAACACTCTTTCTGTAGAAAATGCAACTGGACATTTGGAGCGCTAAGAGCGTAGTAGTGGAAAAAGGAATATATTCAAATATAAACTACACAGAAGCATTCTGTGAAACTTCTTTCTGATCTGAGCATTCAGCTAACAGAGTTAAACCATACTTTTGATTGAGCAGTTTTGAAACACTCTGTCTTTAGAAAATGCAACTGGACATTCGTAGCGCTAAGTGGGTAATAGTGGAAAAAAGAATATGTTCAAATATAAACTACACTGAAGCATTGTATGAAACTCCTTTCTGTTCTGTGCATTCAACTAACAGAGTTGAACCTTACTTTTGATTGAGCCGTTCTGAAACACTCTTTCTGTAGAAACTGCAATTGGACATTCTGAGCGCTAGGAGGCCTATATTGGGAAAAAGAATGTCTACAAATAAAAACTACACAGAAGAATTGTGTGAAACTTCTTTCTGTTCTGTTTGTTCAACTAAAAGAGTTGAACCTTAGTTTTGATTGAGCCGTTCTGAGAAACTCTTTCTGTAGAAAATGCAAGTGGAGATTCGGAGCGCTAAGAGGGTAATAGTGGAAAAAGGAATGTCTCCAAATATAAACTACACAGAATCATTCTGTGAAACTTCTTTCTGATCTGTGCATTCAGCTAACAGAGTTAAACCATACTTTTGATAGAGCAGATCTGAAGACTCTTTCTGTAGAAAATGCAACTGGACATTTGGAGCGCTAAGAGAGTAGTAGTGGAAAAAGGAATATATTCAAATATAAACTACACAGAAGCATTCTGTGAAACTTCTTTCTGATCTGAGCATTCAGCTAACAGAGTTAAACCATACTTTTGATTGAGCAGTTTTGAAACACTCTGTCTGTAGAAAATGCAACTGGACATTCGTAGCGCTAAGTGGGTAATAGTGGAAAAAAGAATATGTTCAAATATAAACTACACAGAAGCATTGTATGAAACTTCTTTCTGTTCTGTGCATTCAACTAACAGAGTTGAACCTTACTTTTGATTGAGCCTTTCTGAAACACTCTTTCTGTAGAAACTGCAATTGGACATTCTGAGCGCTAAGAGGCCTCTATTGGGATAAATAATATCTTCAAATAAAAACTACACAGAATCATTGTGTGAAACTTATTTCTGATATGTTCATTAAGCTAACAGAGTTAAACCATACTTTTGATTGCGCAGTTCTGAACACTCTTTCTGTAGAAAATGCAAGTGGACATTCGGAGCGCTAAGAGGGTAATAGTGGAAAAAGGAATATATTCAAATATAAACTACACAGTAGCATTCTGTGAAAATTCATTCTGTTCTGTGCATTCAACTAACAGAGTTGAACCTTACTTTTGATTGAGCCGTTCTGAAACACTCTTTCTGTAGAAACTGCAATTGGACATGCTAAGCGCTAAGAGGCCTACATTGGGAAAAAGAATATCTTCAAATAAAAACTACACAGATGCATTCTGTGGAACTTATTTCTGATCTGTAAATTCAGTTAACAGAGATAAAACATATTTTTGATTGAGCAGTTATGAAACACTCTTTTTGTAGAAAATGCAAGTGGAGATTCGGAGCGCTAAGAGGGTAATAGTGGAAAAAGGAATGTCTTCGTATATAAACTACAGAGAATCATTCGGTGAAACTTCTTTCTGATCTGTGCATTCAGCTAACAGAGTTAAACCATACTTTTGATTGAGCAGATCTGAACACTCTTTCTGTAGAAAATGCAACTGGACATTTGGAGCGCTAAGAGCGTAGTAGTGGAAAAAGGAATATATTCAAATATAAACTACACAGAAGCATTCTGTGAAACTTCTTTCTGATCTGAGCATTCAGCTAACAGAGTTAAACCATACTTTTGATTGAGCAGTTTTGAAACACTCTGTCTGTAGAAAATGCAACTGGACATTCGTAGCGCTAAGTTGGTAATAGTGGAAAAAAGAATATGTTCAAATATAAACTACACAGAAGCATTGTATGAAACTTCTTTCTGTTCTGTGCATTCAACTAACAGAGTTGAACCTTACTTTTGATTGAGCCATTCTGAAACACTCTTTCTGTAGAAACTGCAATTGGACATTCTGAGCGCTAGGAGGCCTATATTGGGAAAAAGAATGTCTACAAATAAAAACTACAGGGAAGAATTGTGTGAAACTTCTTTCTGTTCTGTTTGTTCAACTAAAAGAGTTGAACATTAGTTTTGATTGAGCCGTTCTGAGAAACTCTTTCTGTAGAAAATGCAAGTGGAGATTCGGAACGCTAAGAGGGTAATAGTGGAAAAAGGAATGTCTCCAAATATAAACTACACAGAATCATTCTGTGAAACTTCTTTCTGATCTGTGCATTCAGCTAACAGAGTTAAACCATACTTTTGATAGAGCAGATCTGAACACTCTCTCTGTAGAAAATGCAACTGGACATTTGGAGCGCTAAGAGAGTAGTAGTGGAAAAAGGAATATATTCAAATATAAACTACACAGAAGCATTCTGTGAAACTTCTTTCTGATCTGAGCATTCAGCTAACAGAGTTAAACCATACTTTTGATTGAGCAGTTTTGAAACACTCTGTCTGTAGAAAATGCAACTGGACATTCGTAGCGCTAAGTGGGTAAGAGTGGAAAAAAGAATATATTCAAATATAAACTACACAGAAGCATTGTATGAAACTTCTTTCTGTTCTGTGCATTCAACTAACAGAGTTGAACCTTACTTTTGATTGAGCCTTTCTGAAACACTCTTTCTGCAGAAACTGCAATTGGACTTTCTGAGCGCTAAGAGGCCTCTATTGGGAAAAATAATATCTTCAAATAAAAACTACACAGAAGCATTGTGTGAAACTTATTTCTGATATGTTCATTAAGCTAACAGAGTTAAACCATACTTTTGATTGCGCAGTTCTGAACACTCTTTCTGTAGAAAATGCAAATGGACATTCGGAGCGCTAAGAGGGTAATAGTGGAAAAAGGAATATTTTCAAATATAAACTACACAGTAGCATTCTGTGAAAATTCTTTCTGTTCTGTGCATTCAACTAACAGAGTTGAACCTTACTTTTGATTGAGCCATTCTGAAACACTCTTTCTGTAGAAACTGCAATTGGACATGCTAAGCGCTAAGAGGCCTACATTGGGAAAAAGAATATCTTCAAATAAAAACTACGCAGATGCATTCTGTGAAACTTATTTCTGATCTGTAAATTCAGTTAACAGAGATAAAACATATTTTTGATTGAGCAGTTATGAAACACTCTTTTTGTAGAAAATGCAAGTGGAGATTCGGAGCGCTAAGAGGGTAATAGTGGAAAAAGGAATGTCTTCAAATATAAACTACACAGAATCGTTCGGTGAAACTTCTTTCTGATCTGTGCATTCAGCTAACAGAGTTAAACCATACTTTTGATTGAGCAGATCTGAACACTCTTTCTGTAGAAAATGCAACTGGACATTTGGAGCGCTAAGAGCGTAGTAGTGGAAAAAGGAATATATTCAAATATAAACTACACAGAAGCATTCTGTGAAACTTCTTTCTGATCTGAGCATTCAGCTAACAGAGTTAAACCATACTTTTGATTGAGCAGTTTTGAAACACTCTGTCTGTAGAAAATGCAACTGGACATTCGTAGCGCTAAGTGGGTAATAGTGGAAAAAATAATATGTTCAAATATAAACTACACAGAAGCATTGTATGAAACTTCTTTCTGTTCTGTGCATTCAACTAACAGAGTTGAACCTTACTTTTGATTGAGCCTTTCTGAAACACTCTTTCTGTAGAAACTGCAATTGGACATTCTGAGCACTAAGAGGCCTCTATTGGGAAAAATAATATCTTCAAATAAAAACTACACAGAAGCATTGTGTGAAACTTATTTCTGATATGTTCATTAAGCTAACAGAGTTAAACCATACTTTTGATTGCGCAGTTCTGAACACTCTTTCTGTAGAAAATGCAAGTGGACATTCGGAGCGCTAAGAGGGTAATAGTGGAAAAAGGAATATATTCAAATATAAACTACACAGTAGCATTCTGTGAAAATTCTTTCTGTTCTGTGCATTCAACTAACAGAGTTGAACCTTACTTTTGATTGAGCCGTTCTGAAACACTCTTTCTGTAGAAACTGCAATTGGACATGCTAAGCGCTAAGAGGCCTACATTGGGAAAAAGAATATCTTCAAATAAAAACTACACAGATGCATTCTGTGGAACTTATTTCTGATCTGTAAATTCAGTTAACAGAGATAAAACATATTTTTGATTGAGCAGTTATGAAACACTCTTTTTGTAGAAAATGCAAGTGGAGATTCGGAGCGCTAAGAGGGTAATAGTGGAAAAAGGAATGTCTTCAAATATAAACTACACAGAATCATTCGGTGAAACTTCTTTCTGATCTGTGCATTCAGCTAACAGAGTTAAACCATACTTTTGATTGAGCAGATCTGAACACTCTTTCTGTAGAAAATGCAACTGGACATTTGGAGCGCTAAGAGCGTAGTAGTGGAAAAAGGAATATATTCAAATATAAACTACACAGAAGCATTCTGTGAAACTTCTTTCTGATCTGAGCATTCAGCTAACAGAGTTAAACCATACTTTTGATTGAGCAGTTTTGAAACACTCTGTCTTTAGAAAATGCAACTGGACATTCGTAGCGCTAAGTGGGTAATAGTGGAAAAAAGAATATGTTCAAATATAAACTACACTGAAGCATTGTATGAAACTCCTTTCTGTTCTGTGCATTCAACTAACAGAGTTGAACCTTACTTTTGATTGAGCCGTTCTGAAACACTCTTTCTGTAGAAACTGCAATTGGACATTCTGAGCGCTAGGAGGCCTATATTGGGAAAAAGAATGTCTACAAATAAAAACTACAGAGAAGAATTGTGTGAAACTTCTTTCTGTTCTGTTTGTTCAACTAAAAGAGTTGAACCTTAGTTTTGATTGAGCCGTTCTGAGAAACTCTTTCTGTAGAAAATGCAAGTGGAGATTCGGAGCGCTAAGAGGGTAATAGTGGAAAAATTAATGTCTCCAAATATAAACTACACAGAATCATTCTGTGAAACTTCTTTCTGATCTGTGCATTCAGCTAACAGAGTTAAACCATACTTTTGATAGAGCAGATCTGAACACTCTTTCTGTAGAAAATGCAACTGGACATTTGGAGCGCTAAGAGAGTAGTAGTGGAAAAAGTAATATATTCAAATATAAACTACACAGAAGCATTCTGTGAAACTTCTTTCTGATCTGAGCATTCAGCTAACAGAGTTAAACCATACTTTTGATTGTGCAGTTTTGAAACACTCTGTCTGTAGAAAATGCAACTGGACATTCGTAGCGCTAAGTGGGTAAGAGTGGAAAAAAGAATATATTCAAATATAAACTACACAGAAGCATTGTATGAAACTTCTTTCTGTTCTGTGCATTCAACTAACAGAGTTGAACCTTACTTTTGATTGAGCCTTTCTGAAACACTCTTTCTGTAGAAACTGCAATTGGACATTCTGAGCGCTAAGAGGCCTCTATTGGGAAAAATAATATCTTCAAATAAAAACTACACAGAAGCATTGTGTGAAACTTATTTCTGATATGTTCATTAAGCTAACAGAGTTAAACCATACTTTTGATTGCGCAGTTCTGAACACTCTTTCTGTAGAAAATGCAAATGGACATTCGGAGCGCTAAGAGGGTAATAGTGGAAAAAGGAATATATTCAAATATAAACTACACAGTAGCATTCTGTGAAAATTCTTTCTGTTCTGTGCATTCAACTAACAGAGTTGAACCTTACTTTTGATTGAGCCGTTCTGAAACACTCTTTCTGTAGAAACTGCAATTGGACATGCTAAGCGCTAAGAGGCCTACATTGGGAAAAAGAATATCTTCAAATAAAAACTACACAGATGAATTCTGTGGAACTTATTTCTGATCTGTAAATTCAGTTAACAGAGATAAAACATATTTTTGATTGAGCAGTTATGAAACACTCTTTTTGTAGAAAATGCAAGTGGAGATTCGGAGCGCTAAGAGGCTAATAGTGGAAAAAGGAATGTCTTCAAATATAAACTACACAGAATCATTCTGTGAAACTTCTTTCTGATCTCTGCATTCAGCTAACAGAGTTAAACCATACTTTTGATTGAGCAGATCTGAACACTCTTTCTGTAGAAAATGCAACTGGACATTTGGAGCGCTAAGAGAGTACTAGTGGAAAAAGGAATATATTCAAATATAAACTACACAGAAGCATTCTGTGAAACTTCTTTCTGATCTGAGCATTCAGCTAACAGAGTTAAACCATACTTTTGATTGAGCAGTTTTGAAACACTCTGTCTGTAGAAAATGCAACTGGACATTCGTAGCGCTAAGTGGGTAAGAGTGGAAAAAAGAATATGTTCAAATATAAACTACACAGAAGCATTGTATGAAACTTCTTTCTGTTCTGTGCATTCAACTAACAGAGTTGAACCTTACTTTTGATTGAGCCTTTCTGAAACACTCTTTCTGTAGAAACTGCAATTGGACATTCTGAGCGCTAAGAGGCCTTTATTGGGAAAAATAATATCTTCAAATAAAAACTACACAGAAGCATTGTGTGAAACTTATTTCTGATATGTTCATTAAGCTAACAGAGTTAAACCATACTTTTGATTGCGCAGTTCTGAACAATCTTTCTGTAGAAAATGCAAGTGGACATTCGGAGCGCTAAGAGGGTAATAATGGAAAAAGGAATATATTCAAATATAAACTACACAGTAGCATTCTGTGAAAATTCTTTCTGTTCTGTGCATTGAACTAACAGAGTTGAACCTTACTTTTGATTGAGCCGTTCTGAAACACTCTGTAGAAACTGCAATTGGACATGCTAAGCGCTAAGAGGCCTACATTGGGAAAAAGAATATCTTCAAATAAAAACTACGCAGATGCATTCTGTGAAACTTATTTCTGATCTGTAAATTCAGTTAACAGAGATAAAACATATTTTTGATTGAGCAGTTATGAAACACTCTTTTTGTAGAAAATGCAAGTGGAGATTCGGAGCGCTAAGAGGGTAATAGTGGAAAAAGGAATGTCTTCAAATATAAACTACACAGAATCGTTCGGTGAAACTTCTTTCTGATCTGTGCATTCAGCTAACAGAGTTAAACCATACTTTTGATTGAGCAGATCTGAACACTCTTTCTGTAGAAAATGCAACTGGACATTTGGAGCGCTAAGAGCGTAGTAGTGGAAAAAGGAATATATTCAAATATAAACTACACAGAAGCATTCTGTGAAACTTCTTTCTGATCTGAGCATTCAGCTAACAGAGTTAAACCATACTTTTGATTGAGCAGTTTTGAAACACTCTGTCTGTAGAAAATGCAACTGGACATTCGTAGCGCTAAGTGGGTAATAGTGGAAAAAATAATATGTTCAAATATAAACTACACAGAAGCATTGTATGAAACTTCTTTCTGTTCTGTGCATTCAACTAACAGAGTTGAACCTTACTTTTGATTGAGCCTTTCTGAAACACTCTTTCTGTAGAAACTGCAATTGGACATTCTGAGCACTAAGAGGCCTCTATTGGGAAAAATAATATCTTCAAATAAAAACTACACAGAAGCATTGTGTGAAACTTATTTCTGATATGTTCATTAAGCTAACAGAGTTAAACCATACTTTTGATTGCGCAGTTCTGAACACTCTTTCTGTAGAAAATGCAAGTGGACATTCGGAGCGCTAAGAGGGTAATAGTGGAAAAAGGAATATATTCAAATATAAACTACACAGTAGCATTCTGTGAAAATTCTTTCTGTTCTGTGCATTCAACTAACAGAGTTGAACCTTACTTTTGATTGAGCCGTTCTGAAACACTCTTTCTGTAGAAACTGCAATTGGACATGCTAAGCGCTAAGAGGCCTACATTGGGAAAAAGAATATCTTCAAATAAAAACTACACAGATGCATTCTGTGGAACTTATTTCTGATCTGTAAATTCAGTTAACAGAGATAAAACATATTTTTGATTGAGCAGTTATGAAACACTCTTTTTGTAGAAAATGCAAGTGGAGATTCGGAGCGCTAAGAGGGTAATAGTGGAAAAAGGAATGTCTTCAAATATAA
The DNA here is from genome assembly GCF_028878055.3 of Symphalangus syndactylus. Taxonomy (NCBI): domain Eukaryota; kingdom Metazoa; phylum Chordata; class Mammalia; order Primates; family Hylobatidae; genus Symphalangus; species Symphalangus syndactylus. The sequence goes on along the minus strand of NC_072445.2, from coordinate 1,905,432 downwards.
ACTACACAAAATCATTCGGTGAAACTTCTTTCTGATCTGTGCATTCAGCTAACAGAGTTAAACCATACTTTTGATTGAGCAGATCTGAACACTCTTTCTGTAGAAAATGCAACTGGACATTTGGAGCGCTAAGAGCGTAGTAGTGGAAAAAGGAATATATTCAAATATAAACTACACAGAAGCATTCTGTGAAACTTCTTTCTGATCTGAGCATTCAGCTAACAGAGTTAAACCATACTTTTGATTGAGCAGTTTTGAAACACTCTGTCTGTAGAAAATGCAACTGGACATTCGTAGCGCTAAGTGGGCAATAGTGGAAAAAAGAATATGTTCAAATATAAACTACACTGAAGCATTGTATGAAACTTCTTTCTGTTCTGTGCATTCAACTAACAGAGTTGAACCTTACTTTTGATTGAGCCGTTCTGAAACACTCTTTCTGTAGAAACTGCAATTGGACATTCTGAGCGCTAGGAGGCCTATATTGGGAAAAAGAATGTCTACAAATAAAAACTACAGAGAAGAATTGTGTGAAACTTCTTTCTGTTCTGTTTGTTCAACTAAAAGAGTTGAACCTTAGTTTTGATTGAGCCGTTCTGAGAAACTCTTTCTGTAGAAAATGCAAGTGGAGATTCGGAGCGCTAAGAGGGTAATAGTGGAAAAAGGAATGTCTCCAAATATAAACTACACAGAATCATTCTGTGAAACTTCTTTCTGATCTGTGCATTCAGCTAACAGAGTTAAACCATACTTTTGATAGAGCAGATCTGAACACTCTTTCTGTAGAAAATGCAACTGGACATTTGGAGCGCTAAGAGAGTAGTAGTGGAAAAAGGAATATATTCAAATATAAACTACACAGAAGCATTCTGTGAAACTTCTTTCTGATCTGAGCATTCAGCTAACAGAGTTAAACCATACATTTGATTGAGCAGTTTTGAAACACTCTGTCTGTAGAAAATGCAACTGGACATTCGTAGCGCTAAGTGGGTAAGAGTGGAAAAAAGTATATGTTCAAATATAAACTACACAGAAGCATTGTATGAAACTTCTTTCTGTTCTGTGCATTCAACTAACAGAGTTGAACCTTACTTTTGATTGAGCCTTTCTGAAACACTCTTTCTGTAGAAACTGCAATTGGACATTCTGAGCGCTAAGAGGCCTCTATTGGGAAAAATAATATCTTCAAATAAAAACTACACAGAAGCATTGTGTGAAACTTATTTCTGATATGTTCATTAAGCTAACAGAGTTAAACCATACTTTTGATTGCGCAGTTCTGAACACTCTTTCTGTAGAAAATGCAAGTGGACATTCGGAGCGCTAAGAGGGTAATAGTGGAAAAAGGAATATATTCAAATATAAACTACACAGTAGCATTCTATGAAAATTCTTTCTGTTCTGTGCATTCAACTAACAGAGTTGAACCTTACTTTTGATTGAGCCGTTCTGAAACACTCTTTCTGTAGAAACTGCAATTGGACATGCTAAGCGCTAAGAGGCCTACATTGGGAAAAAGAATATCTTCAAATAAAAACTACACAGATGCATTCTGTGGAACTTATTTCTGATCTGTAAATTCAGTTAACAGAGATAAAACATATTTTTGATTGAGCAGTTATGAAACACTCTTTTTGTAGAAAATGCAAGTGGAGATTCGGAGCGCTAAGAGGGTAATAGTGGAAAAAGGAATGTCTTCAAATATAAACTACACAGAATCATTCGGTGAAACTTCTTTCTGATCTGTGCATTCAGCTAACAGAGTTAAACCATACTTTTGATTGAGCAGATCTGAGCACTCTTTCTGTAGAAAATGCAATTGGACATTTGGAGCGCTAAGAGCGTAGTAGTGGAAAAAGGAATATATTCAAATATAAACTACACAGAAGCATTCTGTGAAACTTCTTTCTGATCTGAGCATTCAGCTAACAGAGTTAAACCATACTTTTGATTGAGCAGTTTTGAAACACTCTGTCTGTAGAAAATGCAACTGGACATTCGTAGCGCTAAGTGGGTAATAGTGGAAAAAAGAATATGTTCAAATATAAACTACACAGAAGCATTGTATGAAACTTCTTTCTGTTCTGTGCATTCAACTAACAGAGTTGAACCTTACTTTTGATTGAGCCGTTCTGAAACACTCTTTCTGTAGAAACTGCAATTGGACATTCTGAGCGCTAGGAGGCCTATATTGGGAAAAAGAATGTCTACAAATAAAAACTACAGAGAAGAATTGTGTGAAACTTCTTTCTGTTCTGTTTGTTCAACTAAAAGAGTTGAACCTTAGTTTTGATTGAGTCGTTCTGAGAAACTCTTTCTGTAGAAAATGCAAGTGGAGATTCGGAGCGCTAAGAGGGTAATAGTGGAAAAAGGAATGTCTCCAAATATAAACTACACAGAATCATTCTGTGAAACTTCTTTCTGATCTGTGCATTCAGCTAACAGAGTTAAACCATACTTTTGATAGAGCAGATCTGAACACTCTTTCTGTAGAAAATGCAACTGGACATTTGGAGCGCTAAGAGAGTAGTAGTGGAAAAAGGAATATATTCAAATATAAACTACACAGAAGCATTCTGTGAAACTTCTTTCTGATCTGAGCATTCAGCCAACAGAGTTAAACCATACTTTTGATTGAGCAGTTTTGAAACACTCTGTCTGTAGAAAATGCAACTGGACATTCGTAGCGCTAAGTGGGTAAGAGTGGAAAAAAGAATATGTTCAAATATAAACTACACAGAAGCATTGTATGAAACTTCTTTCTGTTCTGTGCATTCAACTAACAGAGTTGAACCTTACTTTTGATTGAGCCTTTCTGAAACACTCTTTCTGTAGAAACTGCAATTGGACATTCTGAGCGCTAAGAGGCCTCTATTGGGAAAAATAATATCTTCAAATAAAAACTACACAGAAGCATTGTGTGAAACTTATTTCTGATATGTTCATTAAGCTAACAGAGTTAAACCATACTTTTGATTGCGCAGTTCTGAACACTCTTTCTGTAGAAAATGCAAGTGGACATTCGGAGCGCTAAGAGGGTAATAGTGGAAAAAGGAATATATTCAAATATAAACTACACAGTAGCATTCTGTGAAAATTCTTTCTGTTCTGTGCATTCAACTAACAGAGTTGAACCTTACTTTTGATTGAGCCGTTCTGAAACACTCTTTCTGTAGAAACTGCAATTGGACATGCTAAGCGCTAAGAGGCCTACATTGGGAAAAAGAATATCTTCAAATAAAAACTACACAGATGCATTCTGTGGAACTTATTTCTGATCTGTAAATTCAGTTAACAGAGATAAAACATATTTTTGATTGAGCATTTATGAAACACTCTTTTTGTGGAAAATGCAAGTGGAGATTCAGAGCGCTAAGAGGGTAATAGTGGAAAAAGGAATGTCTTCAAATATAAACTACACAGAATCATTCGGTGAAACTTCTTTCTGATCTGTGCATTCAGCTAACAGAGTTAAACCATACTTTTGATTGAGCAGATCTGAACACTCTTTCTGTAGAAAATGCAATTGGACATTTGGAGCGCTAAGAGCGTAGTAGTGGAAAAAGGAATATATTCAAATATAAACTACACAGAAGCATTCTGTGAAACTTCTTTCTGATCTGAGCATTCAGCTAACAGAGTTAAACCATACTTTTGATTGAGCAGTTTTGAAACACTCTGTCTGTAGAAAATGCAACTGGACATTCGTAGCGCTAAGTGGGTAATAGTGGAAAAAAGAATATGTTCAAATATAAACTACACAGAAGCATTGTATGAAACTTCTTTCTGTTCTGTGCATTCAACTAACAGAGTTGAACCTTACTTTTGATTGAGCCGTTCTGAAACACTCTTTCTGTAGAAACTGCAATTGGACATTCTGAGCGCTAGGAGGCCTATATTGGGAAAAAGAATGTCTACAAATAAAAACTACAGAGAAGAATTGTGTGAAACTTCTTTCTGTTCTGTTTGTTCAACTAAAAGAGTTGAACCTTAGTTTTGATTGAGCCGTTCTGAGAAACTCTTTCTGTAGAAAATGCAAGTGGAGATTCGGAGCGCTAAGAGGGTAATAGTGGAAAAAGGAATGTCTCCAAATATAAACTACACAGAATCATTCTGTGAAACTTCTTTCTGATCTGTGCATTCAGCTAACAGAGTTAAACCATACTTTTGATAGAGCAGATCTGAACACTCTTTCTGTAGAAAATGCAACTGGACATTTGGAGCGCTAAGAGAGTAGTAGTGGAAAAAGGAATATATTCAAATATAAACTACACAGAAGCATTCTGTGAAACTTCTTTCTGATCTGAGCATTCAGCTAACAGAGTTAAACCATACTTTTGATTGAGCAGTTTTGAAACACTCTGTCTGTAGAAAATGCAACTGGACATTCGTAGCGCTAAGTGAGTAAGAGTGGAAAAAAGAATATGTTCAAATATAAACTACACAGAAGCATTGTATGAAACTTCTTTCTGTTCTGTGCATTCAACTAACAGAGTTGAACCTTACTTTTGATTGAGCCTTTCTGAAACACTCTTTCTGTAGAAACTGCAATTGGACATTCTGAGCGCTAAGAGGCCTCTATTGGGAAAAATAATATCTTCAAATAAAAACTACACAGAAGCATTGTGTGAAACTTATTTCTGATATGTTCATTAAGCTAACAGAGTTAAACCATACTTTTGATTGCGCAGTTCTGAACACTCTTTCTGTAGAAAATGCAAGTGGACATTCCGAGCGCTAAGAGGGTAATAGTGGAAAAAGGGATATATTCAAATATAAACTACACAGTAGCATTCTGTGAAAATTCTTTCTGTTCTGTGCATTCAACTAACAGAGTTGAACCTTACTTTTGATTGAGCCGTTCTGAAACACTCTTTCTGTAGAAACTGCAATTGGACATGCTAAGCGCTAAGAGGCCTACATTGGGAAAAAGAATATCTTCAAATAAAAACTACACAGATGCATTCTGTGAAACTTATTTATGATCTGTAAATTCAGTTAACAGAGATAAAACATATTTTTGATTGAGCAGTTATGAAACACTCTTTTTGTAGAAAATGCAAGTGGAGATTCGGAGCGCTAAGAGGGTAATAGTGGAAAAAGGAATGTCTTCAAATATAAACTACACAGAATCATTCTGTGAAACTTCTTTCTGATCTCTGCATTCAGCTAACAGAGTTAAACCATACTTTTGATTGAGCAGATCTGAACACTCTTTCTGTAGAAAATGCAACTGGACATTTGGAGCGCTAAGAGAGTACTAGTGGAAAAAGGAATATATTCAAATATAAACTACACAGAAGCATTCTGTGAAACTTCTTTCTGATCTGAGCATTCAGCTAACAGAGTTAAACCATACTTTTGATTGAGCAGTTTTGAAACACTCTGTCTGTAGAAAATGCAACTGGACATTCGTAGCGCTAAGTGGGTAAGAGTGGAAAAAAGAATATGTTCAAATATAAACTACACAGAAGCATTGTATGAAACTTCTTTCTGTTCTGTGCATTCAACTAACAGAGTTGAACCTTACTTTTGATTGAGCCTTTCTGAAACACTCTTTCTGTAGAAAGTGCAATTGGACATTCTGAGAGCTAAGAGGCCTTTATTGGGAAAAATAATATCTTCAAATAAAAACTACACAGAAGCATTGTGTGAAACTTATTTCTGATATGTTCATTAAGCTAACAGAGTTAAACCATACTTTGATTGCGCAGTTCTGAACAATCTTTCTGTAGAAAATGCAAGTGGACATTCGGAGCACTAAGAGGGTAATAATGGAAAAAGGAATATATTCAAATATAAACTACACAGTAGCATTCTGTGAAAATTCTTTCTGTTCTGTGCATTGAACTAACAGAGTTGAACCTTACTTTTGATTGAGCCGTTCTGAAACACTCTTTCTGTAGAAACTGCAATTGGACATGCTAAGCGCTAAGAGGCCTACATTGGGAAAAAGAATATCTTCAAATAAAAACTACACAGATGCATTCTGTGAAACTTATTTCTGATCTGTAAATTCAGTTAACAGAGATAAAACACATTTTTGATTGAGCAGTTATGAAACACTCTTTTTGTAGAAAATGCAAGTGGAGATTCGGAGCGCTAAGAGGGTAATAGTGGAAAAAGGAATGTCTTCAAATATAAACTACACAGAATCGTTCGGTGAAACTTCTTTATGATCTGTGCATTCAGCTAACAGAGTTAAACCATACTTTTGATTGAGCAGATCTGAACACTCTTTCTGTAGAAAATGCAACTGGACATTTGGAGCGCTAAGAGCGTAGTAGTGGAAAAAGGAATATATTCAAATATAAACTACACAGAAGCATTCTGTGAAACTTCTTTCTGATCTGAGCATTCAGCTAACAGAGTTAAACCATACTTTTGATTGAGCAGTTTTGAAACACTCTCTCTGTAGAAAATACAACTGGACATTCGTAGCGCTAAGTGGGTAATAGTGGAAAAAAGAATATGTTCAAATATAAACTACACAGAAGCATTGTATGAAACTTCTTTCTGTTCTGTGCATTCAACTAACAGAGTTGAACCTTACTTTTGATTGAGACGTTCTGAAACACTCTTTCTGTAGAAACTGCAATTGGACATTCTGAGCGCTAGGAGGCCTATATTGGGAAAAAGAATGTCTACAAATAAAAACTACACAGAAGAATTGTGTGAAACTTCTTTCTGTTCTGTTTGTTCAACTAAAAGAGTTGAACCTTAGTTTTGATTGAGCCATTCTGAAACACTCTTTCTGTAGAAAATGCAAGTGGAGATTCGGAGCGCTAAGAGGGTAATAGTGGAAAAAGGAATGTCTCCAAATATAAACTACACAGAATCATTCTGTGAAATTTCTTTCTGATCTGTGCATTCAGCTAACAGAGTTAAACCATACTTTTGATTGAGCAGATCTGAAGACTCTTTCTGTAGAAAATGCAACTGGACATTTGGAGCGCTAAGAGAGTAGTGGTGGCAAAAGGAATATATTCAAATATAAACTACACAGAAGCATTCTGTGAAACTTCTTTCTGATCTGAGCATTCAGCTAACAGAGTTAAACCATACTTTTGATTGAGCAGTTTTGAAACACTCTGTCTGTAGAAAATGCAACTGGACATTCGTAGCGCTAATTGGGTAATAGTGAAATAAAGAATATGTTCAAATATAAACTACACAGAATCATTGTATGAAACTTCTTTCTGTTCTGTGCATTCAACTAACAGAGTTGAACCTTACTTTTGATTGAGCCTTTCTGAAACACTCTTTCTGTAGAAACTGCAATTGGACATTCTGAGCGCTAAGAGGCCTCTATTGGGAAAAATAATATCTTCAAATAAAAACTACACCGAAGCATTGTGTGAAACTTATTTCTGATATGTTCATTAAGCTAACAGAGTTAAACCATACTTTTGATTGCGCAGTTCTGAACACTCTTTCTGTAGAAAATGCAAGTGGACATTCGGAGCGCTAAGAGGGTAATAGTGGAAAAAGCAATATATTCAAATATAAACTACACAGTAGCATTCTGTGAAAATTCTTTCTGTTCTGTGCATTCAACTAACAGAGTTGAACCTTACTTTTCATTGAGCCGTTCTGAAACACTCTTTCTGTAGAAACTGCAATTGGACATGCTAAGCGCTAAGAGGCCTACATTGGGAAAAAGAATATCTTCAAATAAAAACTACAGAGATGCATTCTGTGGAACTTATTTCTGATCTGTAAATTCAGTTAACAGAGATAAAACATATTTTTGATTGAGCAGTTATGAAACACTCTTTTTGTAGAAAATGCAAGTGGAGATTCGGAGCGCTAAGAGGGTAATAGTGGAAAAAGGAATGTCTTCAAATATAAACTACACAGAATCATTCGGTGAAACTTCTTTCTGATCTGTGCATTCAGCTAACAGAGTTAAACCATACTTTTGATTGAGCAGATCTGAACACTCTTTCTGTAGAAAATGCAACTGGACATTTGGAGCGCTAAGAGCGTAGTAGTGGAAAAAGGAATATATTCAAATATAAACTACACAGAAGCATTCTGTGAAACTTCTTTCTGATCTGAGCATTCAGCTAACAGAGTTAAACCATACTTTTGATTGAGCAGTTTTGAAACACTCTGTCTGTAGAAAATGCAACTGGACATTCGTAGCGCTAAGTGGGTAATAGTGGAAAAAAGAATATGTTCAAATATAAACTACACAGAAGCATTGTATGAAACTTCTTTCTGTTCTGTGCATTCAACTAACAGAGTTGAACCTTACTTTTGATTGGGCCGTTCTGAAACACTCTTTCTGTAGAAACTGCAATTGGACATTCTGAGCGCTAGGAGGCCTATATTGGGAAAAAGAATGTCTACAAATAAAAACTACAGAGAAGAATTGTGTGAAACTTCTTTCTGTTCTGTTTGTTCAACTAAAAGAGTTGCACCTTAGTTTTGATTGAGCCGTTCTGAAACACTCTTTCTGTAGAAAATGCAAGTGGAGATTCGGAGCGCTAAGAGGGTAATAGTGGAAAAAGGAATGTCTCCAAATATAAACTACACAGAATCATTCTGTGAAACTTCTTTCAGATCTGTGCATTCAGCTAACAGAGTTAAACCATACTTTTGATTGAGCAGATCTGAAGACTCTTTCTGTAGAAAATGCAACTGGACATTTGGAGCGCTAAGAGAGTAGTAGTGGAAAAAGGAATATATTCAAATATAAACTACACAGAAGCATTCTGTGAAACTTCTTTCTGATCTGAGCATTCAGCTAACAGAGTTAAACCATACTTTTGATTGAGCAGTTTTGAAACACTCTGTCTGTAGAGAATGCAACTGGACATTCGTAGCGCTAAGTGGGTAATAGTGGAAAAAAGTATATGTTCAAATATAAACTACACAGAAGCATTGTATGAAACTTCTTTCTGTTCTGTGCATTCAACTAACAGAGTTGAACCTTACTGTTGATTGAGCCTTTCTGAAACACTCTTTCTGTAGAAATTGCAATTGGACATTCTGAGCGCTAAGAGGCCTCTATTGGGAAAAATAATATCTTCAAATAAAAACTACACAGAAGCATTGTGTGAAACTTATTTCTGATATGTTCATTAAGCTAACAGAGTTAAACCATACTTTTGATTGCGCAGTTCTGAACACTCTTTCTGTAGAAAATGCAAGTGGACATTCGGAGCGCTAAGAGGGTAATAGTGGAAAATGGAATATATTCAAATATAAACTACACAGTAGCATTCTGTGAAAATTCTTTCTGTTCTGTGCATTCAACTAACAGAGTTGAACCTTACTTTTGATTGAGCCGTTCTGAAACACTCTTTCTGTAGAAACTGCAATTGGACATGCTAAGCGCTAAGAGGCCTACATTGGGAAAAAGAATATCTTCAAATAAAAACTACACAGATGCATTCTGTGGAACTTATTTCTGATCTGTAAATTCAGTTAACAGAGATAAAACATATTTTTGATTGAGCAGTTATGAAACACTCTTTTTGTAGAAAATGCAAGTGGAGATTCGGAGCGCTAAGAGGGTAATAGTGGAAAAAGGAATGTCTTCAAATATAAACTACACAGAATCATTCGGTGAAACTTCTTTCTGATCTGTGCATTCAGCTAACAGAGTTAAACCATACTTTTGATTGAGCAGATCTGAACACTCTTTCTGTAGAAAATGCAACTGGACATTTGGAGCGCTAAGAGAGTAGTAGTGGAAAAAGGAATATATTCAAATATAAACTACACAGAAGCATTCTGTGAAACTTCTTTCTGATCTGAGCATTCAGCTAACAGAGTTAAACCATACTTTTGATTGAGCAGTTTTGAAACACTCTGTCTGTAGAAAATGCAACTGGACATTCGTAGCGCTAAGTGGGTAATAGTGGAAAAAAGAATATGTTCAAATATAAACTACACAGAAGCATTGTATGAAACTTCTTTCTGTTCTGTGCATTCAACTAACAGAGTTGAACCTTACTTTTGATTGAGCCGTTCTGAAACACTCTTTCTGTAGAAACTGCAATTGGACATTCTGAGCGCTAGGAGACCTATATTGGGAAAAAGAATGTCTACAAATAAAAACTACAGAGAAAATTGTGTGAAACTTCTTTCTGTTCTATTTGTTCAACTAAAAGAGTTGAACATTAGTTTTGATTGAGCCGTTCTGAGAAACTCTTTCTGTAGAAAATGCAAGTGGAGATTCGGAGCGCTAAGAGGGTAATAGTGGAAAAAGGAATGTCTCCAAATATAAACTACACAGAATCATTCTGTGAAACTTCTTTCTGATCTGTGCATTCAGCTAACAGAGTTAAACCATACTTTTGATAGAGCAGATCTGAACACTCTTTCTGTAGAAAATGCAACTGGACATTTGGAGCGCTAAGAGAGTAGTAGTGGAAAAAGGAATATATTCAAATATAAACTACACAGAAGCATTCTGTGAAACTTCTTTCTGATCTGAGCATTCAGCTAACAGAGTTAAACCATACTTTTGATTGAGCAGTTTTGAAACACTCTGTCTGTAGAAAATGCAACTGGACATTCGTAGCGCTAAGTGGGTAAGAGTGGAAAAAAGAATATGTTCAAATATAAACTACACAGAAGCATTGTATGAAACTTCTTTCTGTTCTGTGCATTCAACTAACAGAGTTGAACCTTACTTTTGATTGAGCCTTTCTGAAACACTCTTTCAGTAGAAACTGCAATTGGACATTCTGAGCGCTAAGAGGCCTCTATTGGGAAAAATAATATCTTCAAATAAAAACTACACAGAAGCATTGTGTGAAACTTATTTCTGATATGTTCATTAAGCTAACAGAGTTAAACCATACTTTTGATTGCGCAGTTCTGAACACTCTTTCTGTAGAAAATGCAAGTGGACATTCGGAGCGCTAAGAGGGTAATAGTGGAAAAAGGAATATATTCAAATATAAACTACACAGTAGCATTCTGTGAAAATTCTTTCTGTTCTGTGCATTCAACTAACAGAGTTGAACCTTACTTTTGATTGAGCCGTTCTGAAACACTCTTTCTGTAGAAACTGCAATTGGACATGCTAAGCGCTAAGAGGCCTACATTGGGAAAAAGAATATCTTCAAATAAAAACTACACAGATGCATTCTGTGAAACTTATTTATGATCTGTAAATTCAGTTAACAGAGATAAAACATATTTTTGATTGAGCAGTTATGAAACACTCTTTTTGTAGAAAATGCAAGTGGAGATTCGGAGCGCTAAGAGGGTAATAGTGGAAAAAGGAATGTCTTCAAATATAAACTACACAGAATCATTCTGTGAAACTTCTTTCTGATCTCTGCATTCAGCTAACAGAGTTAAACCATACTTTTGATTGAGCAGATCTGAACACTCTTTCTGTAGAAAATGCAACTGGACATTTGGAGCGCTAAGAGAGTACTAGTGGAAAAAGGAATATATTCAAATATAAACTACACAGAAGCATTCTGTGAAACTTCTTTCTGATCTGAGCATTCAGCTAACAGAGTTAAACCATACTTTTGATTGAGCAGTTTTGAAACACTCTGTCTGTAGAAAATGCAACTGGACATTCGTAGCGCTAAGTGGGTAAGAGTGGAAAAAAGAATATGTTAAAATATAAACTACACAGAAGCATTGTATGAAACTTCTTTCTGTTCTGTGCATTCAACTAACAGAGTTGAACCTTACTTTTGATTGAGCCTTTCTGAAACACTCTTTCTGTAGAAACTGCAATTGGACATTCTGAGAGCTAAGAGGCCTTTATTGGGAAAAATAATATCTTCAAATAAAAACTACACAGAAGCATTGTGTGAAACTTATTTCTGATATGTTCATTAAGCTAACAAAGTTAAACCATACTTTGATTGCGCAGTTCTGAACAATCTTTCTGTAGAAAATGCAAGTGGACATTCGGAGCGCTAAGAGGGTAATAATGGAAAAAGGAATATATTCAAATATAAACTACACAGTAGCATTCTGTGAAAATTCTTTCTGTTCTGTGCATTGAACTAACAGAGTTGAACCTTACTTTTGATTGAGCCGTTCTGAAACACTCTTTCTGTAGAAACTGCAATTGGACATGCTAAGCGCTAAGAGGCCTACATTGGGAAAAAGAATATCTTCAAATAAAAACTACACAGATGCATTCTGTGAAACTTATTTCTGATCTGTAAATTCAGTTAACAGAGATAAAACATATTTTTGATTGAGCAGTTATGAAACACTCTTTTTGTAGAAAATGCAAGTGGAGATTCGGAGCGCTAAGAGGATAATAGTGGAAAAAGGAATGTCTTCAAATATAAACTACACAGAATCGTTCGGTGAAACTTCTTTCTGATCTGTGCATTCAGCTAACAGAGTTAAAACATACTTTTGATTGAGCAGATCTGAACACTCTTTCTGTAGAAAATGCAACTGGACATTTGGAGCGCTAAGAGCGTAGTAGTGGAAAAAGGAATATATTCAAATATAAACTACACAGAAGCATTCTGTGAAACTTCTTTCTGATCTGAGCATTCAGCTAACAGAGTTAAACCATACTTTTGATTGAGCAGTTTTGAAACACTCTGTCTGTAGAAAATGCAACTGGACATTCGTAGCGCTAAGTGGGTAATAGTGGAAAAAAGAATATGTTCAAATATAAACTACACAGAAGCATTGTATGAAACTTCTTTCTGTTCTGTGCATTCAACTAACAGAGTTGAACCTTACTTTTGATTGAGCCGTTCTGAAGCACTCTTTCTGTAGAAACTGCAATTGGACATTCTGAGCGCTAGGAGGCCTATATTGGGAAAAAGAATGTCTACAAATAAAAACTACACAGAAGAATTGTGTGAAACTTCTTTCTGTTCTGTTTGTTCAACTAAAAGAGTTGAACCTTAGTTTTGATTGAGCCGTTCTGAAACACTCTTTCTGTAGAAAATGCAAGTGGAGATTCGGAGCGCTAAGAGGGTAATAGTGGAAAAAGGAATGTCTCCAAATATAAACTACACAGAATCATTCTGTGAAACTTCTTTCTGATCTGTGCATTCAGCTAACAGGGTTAAACCATACTTTTGATTGAGCAGATCTGAACACTCTTTCTGCAGAAAATGCAACTGGACATTTGGAGCGCTAAGAGAGTAGTAGTGGAAAAAGGAATATATTCAAATATAAACTACACAGAAGCATTCTGTGAAACTTCTTTCTGATCTGAGCATTCAGCTAACAGAGTTAAACCATACTTTTGATTGAGCAGTTTTGAAACACTCTGTCTGTAGAAAATGCAACTGGACATTCGTAGCGCTAAGTGGGTAATAGTGGAAAAAAGGATATGTTCAAATATAAACTACACAGAAGCATTGTATGAAACTTCTTTCTGTTCTGTGCATTCAACTAACAGAGTTGAACCTTACTTTTGATTGAGCCTTTCTGAAACACTCTTTCTGTAGAAACTGCAATTGGACATTCTGAGCGCTAAGAGGCCTCTATTGGGAAAAATAATATCTTCAAATAAAAACTACACAGAAGCATTGTGTGAAACTTATTTCTGATATGTTCATTAAGCTAACAGAGTTAAACCATACTTTTGATTGCGCAGTTCTGAACACTCTTTCTGTAGAAAATGCAAGTGGACATTCGGAGCGCTAAGAGGGTAATAGTGGAAAAAGGAATATATTCAAATATAAACTACACAGTAGCATTCTGTGAAAATTCTTTCTGTTCTGTGCATTCAACTAACAGAGTTGAACCTTACTTTTGATTGAGCCGTTCTGAAACACTCTTTCTGTAGAAACTGCAATTGGACATGCTAAGCGCTAAGAGGCCTACATTGGGAAAAAGAATATCTTCAAATAAAAACTACACAGATGCATTCTGTGAAACTTATTTCTGATCTGTAAATTCAGTTAACAGAGATAAAACATATTTTTGATTGAGCAGTTATGAAACACTCTTTTTGTAGAAAATGCAAGTGGAGATTCGGAGCGCTAAGAGGGTAATAGTGGAAAAAGGAATGTCTTCAAATATAAACTACACAGAATCATTCGGTGAAACTTGTTTCTGATCTGTGCATTCAGCTAACAGAGTTAAACCATACTTTTGATTGAGCAGATCTGAACACTCTTTCTGTAGAAAATGCAACTGGACATTTGGAGCGCTAAGAGTGTAGTAGTGGAAAAAGGAATATATTCAAATATAAACTACACAGAAGCATTCTGTGAAACTTCTTTCTGATCTGAGCATTCAGCTAACAGAGTTAAACCATACTTTTGATTGAGCAGTTTTGAAACACTCTGTCGGTAGAAAATGCAACTGGACATTCGTAGCGCTAAGTGGGTAAAAGTGGAAAAAAGAATATGTTCAAATATAAACTACACAGAAGCATTGTATGAAACTTCTTTCTGTTCTGTGCATTCAACTAACAGAGTTGAACCTTACTTTTGATTGAGCCGTTCTGAAACACTCTTTCTGTAGAATCTGCAATTGGACATTCTGAGCGCTAGGAGGCCTATATTGGGAAAAAGAATGTCTACAAATAAAAACTACACAGAAGAATTGTGTGAAACTTCTTTCAGTTCTGTTTGTTCAACTAAAAGAGTTGAACCTTAGTTTTGATTGAGCCGTTCTGAAACACTCTTTCTGTAGAAAATGCAAGTGGAGATTCGGAGCGCTAAGAGGGTAATAGTGGAAAAAGGAATGTCTCCAAATATAAACTACACAGAATCATTCTGTGAAACTTCTTTCTGATCTGTGCATTCAGCTAACAGAGTTAAACCATACTTTTGATTGAGCAGATCTGAACACTCTTTCTGTAGAAAATGCAACTGGACATTTGGAGCGCTAAGAGAGTAGTAGTGGAAAAAGGAATATATTCAAATATAAACTACACAGAAGCATTCTGTGAAACTTCTTTCTGATCTGAGCATTCAGCTAACAGAGTTAAACCATACTTTTGATTGAGCAGTTTTGAAACACTCTGTCTGTAGAAAATGCAACTGGACATTCGTAGCGCTAAGTGGGTAATAGTGTAAAAAAGAATATGTTCAAATATAAACTACACAGAAGCATTGTATGAAACTTCTTTCTGTTCTGTGCATTCAACTAACAGAGTTGAACCTTACTTTTGATTGAGCCTTTCTGAAACACTCTTTGTGTAGAAACTGCAATTGGACATTCTGAGCGCTAAGAGGCGTCTATTTTGGGAAGAATAATATCTTCAAATAAAAACTACACAGAAGCATTGTGTGAAACTTATTTCTGATATGTTCATTAAGCTAACAGAGTTAAACCATACTTTTGATTGCGCAGTTCTGAACACTCTTTCTGTAGAAAATGCAAGTGGACATTCGGAGCGCTAAGAGGGTAATAGTGGAAAAAAGAGTATATTCAAATATAAACTACACAGTAGCATTCTGTGAAAATCCTTTCTGTTCTGTGCATTCAACTAACAGAGTTGAACCTTACTTTTGATTGAGCCGTTCTGAAACACTCTTTCTGTAGAAACTGCAATTGGACATGCTAAGCGCTAAGAGGCCTACATTGGGAAAAAGAATATCTTCAAATAAAAACTACACAGATGCATTCTGTGAAACTTATTTCTGATCTGTAAATTCAGTTAACAGAGATAAAACATATTTTTTATTGAGCAGTTATGAAACACTCTTTTTGTAGAAAATGCAAGTGGAGATTCGGAGCGCTAAGAGGGTAATAGTGGAAAAAGAAATGTCTTCAAATATAAACTACACAGAATCATTCGGTGAAACTTCCTTCTGATCTGTGCATTCAGCTAACAGAGTTAAACCATACTTTTGATTGAGCAGATCTGAACACTCTTTCTGTAGAAAATGCAACTGGACATTTGGAGCGCTAAGAGCGTAGTAGTTTAAAAAGGAATATATTCAAATATAAACTACACAGAAGCATTCTGTGAAACTTCTTTCTGATCTGAGCATTCAGCTAACAGAGTTAAACCATACTTTTGATTGAGCAGTTTTGAAACACTCTGTCTGTAGAAAATGCAACTGGACATTCGTAGCGCTAAGTGGGTAATAGTGGAAAAAAGAATATGTTCAAATATAAACTACACAGAAGCATTGTATGAAACTTCTTTCTGTTCTGTGCATTCAACTAACAGAGTTGAACCTTACTTTTGATTGAGCCGTTCTGAAGCACTCTTTCTGTAGAAACTGCAATTGGACATTCTGAGCGCTAGGAGGCCTATATTGGGAAAAAGAATGTCTACAAATAAAAACTACACAGAAGAATTGTGTGAAACTTCTTTCTGTTCTGTTTGTTCAACTAAAAGAGTTGAACCTTAGTTTTGATTGAGCCGTTCTGAAACACTCTTTCTGTAGAAACTGCAATTGGACATTCTGAGCGCTAGGAGGCCTATATCGGGAAAAAGAATGTCTACAAATAAAAACTACAGAGAAGAATTGTGTGAAACTTCTTTCTGTTCTGTTTGTTCAACTAAAAGAGTTGAACCTTAGTTTTGATTGAGCCGTTCTGAGAAACTCTTTCTGTAGAAAATGCAAGTGGAGATTCGGAGCGCTAAGAGGGTAATAGTGGAAAAAGGAATGTCTCCAAATATAAACTACACAGAATCATTCTGTGAAACTTCTTTCTGATCTGTGCATTCAGCTAACAGAGTTAAACCATACTTTTGATAGAGCAGATCTGAACACTCTTTCTGTAGAAAATGCAACTGGACATTTGGAGCGCTAAGAGAGTAGTAGTGGAAAAAGGAATATATTCAAATATAAACTACACAGAAGCATTCTGTGAAACTTCTTTCTGATCTGAGCATTCAGCTAAGAGTTAAACCATACTTTTGTTTGAGCAGTTTTGAAACACTCTGTCTGTAGAAAATGCAACTGGACATTCGTAGCGCTAACTGGGTAAGAGTGGAAAAAAGAATATGTTCAAATATAAACTACACAGAAGCATTGTATGAAACTACTTTCTGTTCTGTGCATTCAACTAACAGAGTTGAACCTTACTTTTGATTGAGCCTTTCTGAAACACTCTTTCTGTAGAAACTGCAATTGTACATTCTGAGCGCTAAGAGGCCTATATTGGGAAAAAGAATATCTTCAAATAAAAACTACACAGAAGCATTGTGTGAAACTTATTTCTGATATGTTCATTAACCTAACAGAGTTAAACCATACTTTTGATTGCGCAGTTCTGAACACTCTTTCTGTAGAAAATGCAAGTGGACATTCGGAGCGCTAAGAGGGTAATTGTGGAAAAAGGAATATATTCAAATATAAACTACACAGTAGCATTCTGTGAAAATTCTTTCTGTTCTGTGCATTCAACTAACAGAGTTGAACCTTACTTTTGATTGAGCCGTTCTGAAACACTCTTTCTGTAGAAACTGCAATTGGACATGCTAAGCGCTAAGAGGCCTACATTGGGAAAAAGAATATCTTCAAATAAAAACTACACAGATGCATTCTGTGAAACTTATTTCTCATCTGTAATTTCAGTTAACAGAGATAAAACATATTTTTTATTGAGCAGTTATGAAACACTCTTTTTGTAGAAAATGCAAGTGGAGATTCGGAGCGCTAAGAGCGTAATAGTGGAAAAAGTAATGCCTTCAAATATAAACTACACAGAATCATTCGGTGAAACTTCTTTCTGATCTGTGCATTCAGCTAACAGAGTTAAACCATACTTTTGATTGAGCAGATCTGAACACTCTTTCTGTAGAAAATGCAACTGGACATTTGGAGCGCTAAGAGCGTAGTAGTGGAAAAAGGAATATATTCAAATATAAACTACACAGAAGCATTCTGTGAAACTTCTTTCTGATCTGAGCATTCAGCTAACAGAGTTAAACCATACTTTTGATTGAGCAGTTTTGAAACACTCTGTCTGTAGAAAATGCAACTGGACATTCGTAGCGCTAAGTGGGTAATAGTGGAAAAAAGAATATGTTCAAATATAAACTACACAGAAGCATTGTATGAAACTTCTTTCTGTTCTGTGCATTCAACTAACAGAGTTGAACCTTACTTTTGATTAAGCCGTTCTGAAACACTCTTTCTGTAGAAACTGCAATTGGACATTCTGAGCGCTAAGAGGCCTATATTGGGAAAAAGAATGTCTTCACATAAAAACTACACAGAAGAATTGTGTGAAACTTCTTTCTCTTCTGTTTGTTCCAATAAAAGAGTTGAACCTTAGTTTTGATTGAGTCGTTCTGAAACACTCTTTCTGAAGAAAATGCAAGTGGAGTTTCGGAGCACTAAGAGGGTAATAGTGGAAAAAGGAATGTCTCCAAATATAAACTACACAGAATCATTCTGTGAAACTTCTTTCTGATCTGTGCATTCAGCTAACAGACTTAAAACATACTTTTAATTGAGCAGATCTGAACACTCTTTCTGTAGAAAATGCAACAGGACATTTGGAGCGCTAATAGGGTAGTAGTGGAAAAAGGAATATATTCAAATATAAACTACACAGAAGCATTCTGTGAAACTTCTTTCTGATCTGAGCATTCAGCTAACAGAGTTAAACCATACTTTTGATTGAGCAGTTTTGAAACACTCTGTCTGTAGAAAATGCAACTGGACATTCGTAGCGCTAAGTGGGTAATAGTGGAAAAAAGAATATGTTCAAATATAAACTACACAGAAGCATTGTATGAAACTTCTTTCTGTTCTGTGCATTCAACTAACAGAGTTGAACCTTACTTTTGATTGAGCCTTTCTGAAACACTCTTTCTGTAGAAACTGCAATTGGACATTCTGAGAGCTAAGAGGCCTCTATTGGGAAAAATAATATCTTCAAATAAAAACTACACAGAAGCATTGTGTGAAACTTATTTCTGATATGTTCATTAAGCTAACAGAGTTAAACCATACTTTTGATTGCGCAGTTCTGAACACTCTTTCTGTAGAAAATGCAAGTGGAGATTCGGAGCGCTAAGAGGGTAATAGTGGAAAAAGCAATGTCTCCAAATATAAACTACACAGAATCATTCTGTGAAACTTCTTTCTGATCTGTGCATTCAGCTAACAGAGTTAAACCATACTTTTGATTGAGCAGATCTGAACACTCTTTCTGTAGAAAATGCAACTGGACATTTGGAGCGCTAAGAGAGTAGTAGTGGAAAAAGGAATATATTCAAATATAAACTACACAGAAGCATTCTGTGAAACTTCTTTCTGATCTGAGCATTCAGCTAACAGAGTTAAACCATACTTTTGATTGAGCAGTTTTGAAACACTCTGTCTGTAGAAAATGCAACTGGACATTCGTAGAGCTAAGTGGGTAATAGTCGAGAAAAGAATATGTTCAAATATAAACTACACAGAAACATTGTATGAAATTTCTTTCTGTTCTGTGCATTCAACTAACAGAGTTGAACCTTACTTTTGATTGAGCCTTTCTGAAACACTCTTTCTGTAGAAACTGCAATTGGACATTCTGAGCGCTAAGAGGCCTCTATTGGGAAAAATAATACCTTCAAATAAAAACTACACAGAAGCATTGTGTGAAACTTATTTCTGATATGTTCATTAAGCTAACAGAGTTAAACCATACTTTCGATTGCGCAGTTCTGAACACTCTTTCTGTAGAAAATGCAAGTGGACATTCGGAGCGCTAAGAGGGTAATAGTGGAAAAAGGAATATATTCAAATATAAACTACACAGTAGCATTCTGTGAAAACTCTTACTGTTCTGTGCATTCAGCTAACAGAGTTGAACCTTACTTTTGATTGAGCCGTTCTGAAACACTCTTTCTGTAGAAACTGCAATTGGACATGCTAAGCGCTAGGAGGCCTATATTGGGAAAAAGAATGTCTACAAATAAAAACTACACAGAAGAATTGTGTGAAACTTCTTTCTGTTCTGTTTGTTCAACTAAAAGAGTTGAACCTTTGTTTTGATTGAGCCGTTCTGAAACACTCTTTCTGTAGAAAATGCAAGTGGAGATTCGGAGAGCTAAGAGGGTAATAGTGGAAAAAGGAATGTCTCCAAATATAAACTACACAGAATCATTCTGTGAAACTTGTTTCTGATCTGTGCATTCAGCTAACAGAGTTAAACCATACTTTTGATTGAGCAGATCTGAACACTCTTTCTGTAGAAAATGCAACTGGACATTTGGAGCGCTAAGATAGTACTAGTGGAAAAAGGAATATATTCAAATATAAACTACACAGAAGCATTCTGTGAAACTTCTTTCTGATCTGAGCATTCAGCTAACAGACTTAAACCATACTTTTGATTGAGCAGTTTTGAAACACTCTGTCTGTAGAAAATGCAACTGGTCATTCGTAGCGCTAAGTGGGTAAGAGTGGAAAAAATAATATGTTCAAATATAAACTACACAGAAGCATTGTATGAAACTTCTTTCTGTTCTGTGCATTCAACTAACAGAGTTGAACCTTACTTTTGATTGAGCCTTTCTGAAACACTCTTTCTGTAGAAACTGCAATTGGACATTCTGAGCGCTAAGAGGCCTTTATTGGGAAAAATAATATCTTCAAATAAAAACTACACAGAAGCATTGTGTGAAACTTATTTCTGATATGTTCATTAAGCTAACAGAGTTAAACCATACTTTGATTGCGCAGTTCTGAACACTCTTTCTGTAGAAAATGCAAGTGGACATTCGGAGCGCTAAGAGGGTAATAGTGGAAAAAGGAATATATTCAAATATAAACTACACAGTAGCATTCTGTGAAAACTCTTACTGTTCTGTGCATTCAGCTAACAGAGTTGAACCTTACTTTTGATTGAGCCGTTCTGAAACACTCTTTCTGTAGAAACTGCAATTCGACATGCTAAGGGCTAAGAGGCCTACATTGGGAAAAAGAATATCTTCAAATAAAAACTACATAGATGCATTCTGTGAAACTTATTTCTGATCTGTAAATTCAGTTAACAGAGATAAAACATATTTTTGATTGAGCAGTTATGAAACACTCTTTTTGTAGAAAATGCAAGTGGAGATTCGGAGCGCTAAGAGGGTAATAGTGGAAAAAGGAATGTCTTCAAATATAAACTACACAGAATCATTCGGTGAAACTTCTTTCTGATCTGTGCATTCAGCTAACAGAGTTAAACCATACTTTTGATTGAGCAGATCTGAACACTCTTTCTGTAGAAAATGCAACTGGACATTTGGAGCGCTTAGAGCGTAGTAGTGGAAAAAGGAATATATTCAAATATAAACTACACAGAAGCATTCTGTGAAACTTCTTTCTGATCTGAGCATTCAGCTAACAGAGTTAAACCATACTTTTGATTGAGCAGTTTTGAAACACTCTGTCTGTAGAAAATGCAACTGGACATTCGTAGCGCTAAGTGGGTAATAGTGGAAAAAAGAATATGTTCAAATATAAACTACACAGAAGCATTCTGTGAAACTTCTTGCTGTTCTGTGCATTCAACTAACAGAGTTGAACCTTACTTTTGATTGAGCCGTTCTGAAACACTCTTTCTGTAGAAACTGCAATTGGACATTCTGAGCGCTAAGAGGCCTATATTGGGAAAAAGAATGTCTACAAATAAAAACTACCCAGAATGATTGGGTGAAACTTCTTTCTGTTCTGTTTGTTCAACTAAAAGATTTGAACCTTAGTTTTGATTGAGCCGTTCTGAAACACTGTTTCTGTAGAAAATGCAAGTGGAGATTCAGAGCGCTAAGAGGGTCATAGTGGAAAAAGGAATGTCTCCAAATATAAACTACACAGAATCATTCTGTGAAACTTCTTTCTGATCTGTGCATTCAGCTAACAGGGTTAAACCATACTTTTGATTGAGCAGATCTGAACACTCTTTCTGTAGAAACTGCAATTGGACATTCTGAGCGCTAAGAGGCCTCTATTGGGAAAAATAATATCTTCAAATAAAAACTACACAGAAGCATTGTGTGAAACTTATTTCTGATATGTTCATTAAGCTAACAGAGTTAAACCATACTTTTGATTGCGCAGTTCTGAACACTCTTTCTGTAGAAAATGCGAGTGGACATTCGGAGCGCTAAGAGGGTAATAGTGGAAAAAGGAATATATTCAAATATAAACTACACAGTAGCATTCTGTGAAAACTCTTACTGTTCTGTGCATTCAGCTAACAGTGTTGAACCTTACTTTTGATTGAGCCGTTCTGAAACACTCTTTCTGTAGAAACTGCAATTGGACATGCTAAGCGCTAAGAGGCCTACATTGGGAAAAAGAATATCTTCAAATAAAAACTACACAGATGCATTCTTTGAAACTTATTTCTGATCTGTAAATTCAGTTAACAGAGATAAAACATATTTTTGATTGAGCAGTTATGAAACACTCTTTTTGTAGAAAATGCAAGTGGAGATTCGGAGCGCTAAGAGGGTAATAGTGGAAAAAGGAATGTCTTCAAATATAAACTACACAGAATCATTCGGTGAAACTTCTTTCTGATCTGTGCATTCAGCTAACAGAGTTAAACCATACTTTTGATTGAGCAGATCTGAACACTCTTTCTGTAGAAAATGCAACTGGACAGTTGGAGCGCTAAGAGCGTAGTAGTGGAAAAAGGAATATATTCAAATATAAACCACACAGAAGCATTCTGTGAAACTTTTTTCTGATCTGAGCATTCAGCTAACAGAGTTAAACCATACTTTTGATTAAGCAGTTTTGAAACACTCTGTCTGTAGAAAATGCAACTGGAAATTCGTAGCGCTAAGTGGGTAATAGTGGAAAAAAGAATATGTTCAAATATAAACTACACAGAAGCATTCTGTGAAACTTCTTGCTGTTCTATGCATTCAACTAACAGAGTTGAACCTTACCTTTGATTGAGCCGTTCTGAAACACTCTTTCTGTAGAAACTGCAATTGGACATTCTGAGCGATAAGAGGCCTATATTGGGAAAAAGAATGTCTACAAATAAAAACTACACAGAAGAATTGTGTGAAACTTCTTTCTGTTCTGTTTGTTCAACTAAAAGAGTTGAACCTTAGTTTTGATTGAGCCGTTCTGAAACACTCATTCTGTAGAAAATGCAAGTGGAGATTCGGAGCGCTAAGAGGGTAATAGTGGAAAAAGGAATGTCTCCAAATATAAACTACACAGAATCATTCTGTGAAACTTCTTTCTGATCTGTGCATTCAGCTAAAAGTGTTAAACCATACTTTTGATTCTGCAGATCTGAACACTCTTTCTGTAGAAAATGCAACTGGTCATTTGGAGCGCTAAGAGAGTAGTAGTGGAAAAAGGAATATATTCAAATATAAACTACACAGAAGCATTCTGTGAAACTTCTTTCTGATCTGAGCACTCAGCTAACAGAGTTAAACCATACTTTTGATTGAGCAGTTTTGAAACACTCTGTCTGTAGAAAATGCAACTGGACATTCGTAGCGCTAAGTGGGTAATAGTGGAAAAAAGAATATGTTCAAATATAAACTACACAGAAGCATTCTGTGAAACTTCTTGCTGTTCTGTGCATTCAACTAACAGAGTTGAACCTTACTTTTGATTGAGCCGTTCTGAAACACTCTTTCTGTAGAAACTGCAATTGGACATTCTGAGCGCTAAGAGGCCTATATTGGGAAAAAGAATGCCTACAAATAAAAACTACCCAGAAGAATTTTGTGAAACTGCTTTCTGCTCTGTTTGTTCAACTAAAAGATTTGAACCTTAGTTTTGATTGAGCCGTTCTGAAACACTCTTTCTGGAGAAAATGCAAGTGGAGATTCGGAGCGCTAAGAGGGTAATAGTGGAAAAAGGAATGTCTCCAAATATAAACTACACAGAATCATTCTGTGAAACTTCTTTCTGATCTGTGCATTCAGCTAACAGAGTTAAACCATACTTTTGATTGAGCAGATCTGAACACTCTTTCTGTAGAAAATGCAACTGGACATTTGGAGCGCTAAGAGCGTAGTAGTGGAAAAAGGAATATATTCAAATATAAACTACACAGAAGCATTCTGTGAAACTTCTTTCTGATCTGAGCATTCAGCTAACAGAGTTAAACCATACTTTTGATTGAGCAGTTTTGAAACACTCTGTCTGTAGAAAATGCAACTGGACATTCGTAGCGCTAAGTGGGTAATAGTGGAAAAAAGAATATGTTCAAATATAAACTACACAGAAGCATTCTGTGAAACTTCTTGCTGTTCTGTGCATTCAACTAACAGATTTGAACCTTACTTTTGATTGAGCCGTTCTGAAACACTCTTTCTGTAGAAACTGCAATTGGACATGCGAAGCGCTAAGAGGCCTACATTGGGAAAAATAATATCTTCAAATAAAAACTACACAGATGCATTCGTGAAACTTATTTCTGATCTGTAAATTCAGTTAACAGAGATAAAACATATTTTTGATTGAGCAGTTATGAAACACTCTTTTTGTAGAACATGCAAGTGGAGATTCGGAGCGCTAAGAGGGTAATAGTGGAAAAAGGAATGTCTTCAAATATAAACTACACAGAATCATTCGGTGAAACTTCTTTCTGATCTGTGCATTCAGCTAACAGAGTTAAACCATACTTTTGATTGAGCAGATCTGAACACTCTTTCTGTAGAAAATGCAACTGGACATTTGGAGCGCTAAGAGCGTAGTAGTGGAAAAAGGAATATATTCAAATATAAACTACACAGAAGCATTCTGTGAAACTTCTTTCTGATCTGAGCATTCAGCTAACGGAGTTAAACCATACTTTTGATTGAGCAATTTTGAAACACTCTGTCTGTAGAAAATGCAACTGGACATTCGTAGCGCTAAGTGGGTAATAGTGGAAAAAAGAATATGTTCAAATATAAACTACAAAGAAGCATTCTGTGAAACTTCTTGCTGTTCTGTGCATTCAACTAACAGAGTTGAACCTTAATTTTGATTGAGCCGTTCTGAAACACTCTTTCTGTAGAAACTGCAATTGGACATTCTGAGCGCTAAGAGGCCTATATTGGGAAAAAGAATGTCTACAAATAAAAACTACACAGAAGAATTGTGTGAAACTTCTTTCTGTTCTGTTTGTTCAACTAAAAGAGTTGAACCTTTGTTTTGATTGAGCCGTTCTGAAACACTCTTTGTGTAGAAAATGCAAGTGGACATTCGGAGCACTAAGAGGGTAATAGTGGAAAAAGGAATGTCTCCAAATATAAACTACACAGAATCATTCTGTGAAACTTCTTTCTGATCTGTGCATTCAGCTAACAGAGTTAAACCATACTTTTGATTGAGCAGATCTGAACACTCTTTCTGTAGAAAATGCAACTGGACATTTGGAGCGCTAAGAGAGTAGTAGTGGAAAAAGGAATATATTCAAATATAAACTACACAGAAGCATTCTGTGAAACTTCTTTCTGATCTGAGCATTCAGCTAACAGAGTTAAACCATACTTTTGATTGAGCAGTTTTGAAACACTCTGTCTGTAGAAAATGCAACTGGACATTCGTAGCGCTAAGTGGGTAATAGTGGAAAAAAGAATATGTTCAAATATAAACTACACAGAAGCATTCTGTGAAACTTCTTGCTGTTCTGTGCATTCAACTAACAGAGTTGAACCTTACTTTTGATTGAGCCGTTCTGAAACACTCTTTCTGTAGAAACTGCAATTGGACATTCTGAGCGCTAAGAGGCCTATATTGGGAAAAAGAATGTCTACAAATAAAAACTACCCAGAATGATTGGGTGAAACTTCTTTCTGTTCTGTTTGTTCAACTAAAAGATTTGAACCTTAGTTTTGATTGAGCCGTTCTGAAACACTGTTTCTGTAGAAAATGCAAGTGGAGATTCGGAGCGCTAAGAGGGTCATAGTGGAAAAAGGAATGTCTCCAAATATAAACTACACAGAATCATTCTGTGAAACTTCTTTCTGATCTGTGCATTCAGCTAACAGGGTTAAACCATACTTTTGATTGAGCAGATCTGAACACTCTTTCTGTAGAAACTGCAATTGGACATTCTGAGCGCTAAGAGGCCTCTATTGGGAAAAATAATATCTTCAAATAAAAACTACACAGAAGCATTGTGTGAAACTTATTTCTGATATGTTCATTAAGCTAACAGAGTTAAACCATACTTTTGATTGCGCAGTTCTGAACACTCTTTCTGTAGAAAATGCGAGTGGACATTCGGAGCGCTAAGAGGGTAATAGTGGAAAAAGGAATATATTCAAATATAAACTACACAGTAGCATTCTGTGAAAACTCTTACTGTTCTGTGCATTCAGCTAACAGTGTTGAACCTTACTTTTGATTGAGCCGTTCTGAAACACTCTTTCTGTAGAAACTGCAATTGGACATGCTAAGCGCTAAGAGGCCTACATTGGGAAAAAGAATATCTTCAAATAAAAACTACACAGATGCATTCTTTGAAACTTATTTCTGATCTGTAAATTCAGTTAACAGAGATAAAACATATTTTTGATTGAGCAGTTATGAAACACTCTTTTTGTAGAAAATGCAAGTGGAGATTCGGAGCGCTAAGAGGGTAATAGTGGAAAAAGGAATGTCTTCAAATATAAACTACACAGAATCATTCGGTGAAACTTCTTTCTGATCTGTGCATTCAGCTAACAGGGTTAAACCATACTTTTGATTGAGCAGATCTGAACACTCTTTCTGTAGAAAATGCAACTGGACAGTTGGAGCGCTAAGAGCGTAGTAGTGGAAAAAGGAATATATTCAAATATAAACCACACAGAAGCATTCTGTGAAACTTTTTTCTGATCTGAGCATTCAGCTAACAGAGTTAAACCATACTTTTGATTAAGCAGTTTTGAAACACTCTGTCTGTAGAAAATGCAACTGGAAATTCGTAGCGCTAAGTGGGTAATAGTGGAAAAAAGAATATGTTCAAATATAAACTACACAGAAGCATTCTGTGAAACTTCTTGCTGTTCTATGCATTCAACTAACAGAGTTGAACCTTACCTTTGATTGAGCCGTTCTGAAACACTCTTTCTGTAGAAACTGCAATTGGACATTCTGAGCGATAAGAGGCCTATATTGGGAAAAAGAATGTCTACAAATAAAAACTACACAGAAGAATTGTGTGAAACTTCTTTCTGTTCTGTTTGTTCAACTAAAAGAGTTGAACCTTAGTTTTGATTGAGCCGTTCTGAAACACTCATTCTGTAGAAAATGCAAGTGGAGATTCGGAGCGCTAAGAGGGTAATAGTGGAAAAAGGAATGTCTCCAAATATAAACTACACAGAATCATTCTGTGAAACTTCTTTCTGATCTGTGCATTCAGCTAAAAGTGTTAAACCATACTTTTGATTCTGCAGATCTGAACACTCTTTCTGTAGAAAATGCAACTGGTCATTTGGAGCGCTAAGAGAGTAGTAGTGGAAAAAGGAATATATTCAAATATAAACTACACAGAAGCATTCTGTGAAACTTCTTTCTGATCTGAGCACTCAGCTAACAGAGTTAAACCATACTTTTGATTGAGCAGTTTTGAAACACTCTGTCTGTAGAAAATGCAACTGGACATTCGTAGCGCTAAGTGGGTAATAGTGGAAAAAAGAATATGTTCAAATATAAACTACACAGAAGCATTCTGTGAAACTTCTTGCTGTTCTGTGCATTCAACTAACAGAGTTGAACCTTACTTTTGATTGAGCCGTTCTGAAACACTCTTTCTGTAGAAACTGCAATTGGACATTCTGAGCGCTAAGAGGCCTATATTGGGAAAAAGAATGCCTACAAATAAAAACTACCCAGAAGAATTTTGTGAAACTGCTTTCTGCTCTGTTTGTTCAACTAAAAGATTTGAACCTTAGTTTTGATTGAGCCGTTCTGAAACACTCTTTCTGGAGAAAATGCAAGTGGAGATTCGGAGCGCTAAGAGGGTAATAGTGGAAAAAGGAATGTCTCCAAATATAAACTACACAGAATCATTCTGTGAAACTTCTTTCTGATCTGTGCATTCAGCTAACAGAGTTAAACCATACTTTTGATTGAGCAGATCTGAACACTCTTTCTGTAGAAAATGCAACTGGACATTTGGAGCGCTAAGAGCGTAGTAGTGGAAAAAGGAATATATTCAAATATAAACTACACAGAAGCATTCTGTGAAACTTCTTTCTGATCTGAGCATTCAGCTAACAGAGTTAAACCATACTTTTGATTGAGCAGTTTTGAAACACTCTGTCTGTAGAAAATGCAACTGGACATTCGTAGCGCTAAGTGGGTAATAGTGGAAAAAAGAATATGTTCAAATATAAACTACACAGAAGCATTCTGTGAAACTTCTTGCTGTTCTGTGCATTCAACTAACAGATTTGAACCTTACTTTTGATTGAGCCGTTCTGAAACACTCTTTCTGTAGAAACTGCAATTGGACATGCGAAGCGCTAAGAGGCCTACATTGGGAAAAATAATATCTTCAAATAAAAACTACACAGATGCATTCGTGAAACTTATTTCTGATCTGTAAATTCAGTTAACAGAGATAAAACATATTTTTGATTGAGCAGTTATGAAACACTCTTTTTGTAGAACATGCAAGTGGAGATTCGGAGCGCTAAGAGGGTAATAGTGGAAAAAGGAATGTCTTCAAATATAAACTACACAGAATCATTCGGTGAAACTTCTTTCTGATCTGTGCATTCAGCTAACAGAGTTAAACCATACTTTTGATTGAGCAGATCTGAACACTCTTTCTGTAGAAAATGCAACTGGACATTTGGAGCGCTAAGAGCGTAGTAGTGGAAAAAGGAATATATTCAAATATAAACTACACAGAAGCATTCTGTGAAACTTCTTTCTGATCTGAGCATTCAGCTAACGGAGTTAAACCATACTTTTGATTGAGCAATTTTGAAACACTCTGTCTGTAGAAAATGCAACTGGACATTCGTAGCGCTAAGTGGGTAATAGTGGAAAAAAGAATATGTTCAAATATAAACTACAAAGAAGCATTCTGTGAAACTTCTTGCTGTTCTGTGCATTCAACTAACAGAGTTGAACCTTAATTTTGATTGAGCCGTTCTGAAACACTCTTTCTGTAGAAACTGCAATTGGACATTCTGAGCGCTAAGAGGCCTATATTGGGAAAAAGAATGTCTACAAATAAAAACTACACAGAAGAATTGTGTGAAACTTCTTTCTGTTCTGTTTGTTCAACTAAAAGAGTTGAACCTTTGTTTTGATTGAGCCGTTCTGAAACACTCTTTGTGTAGAAAATGCAAGTGGACATTCGGAGCACTAAGAGGGTAATAGTGGAAAAAGGAATGTCTCCAAATATAAACTACACAGAATCATTCTGTGAAACTTCTTTCTGATCTGTGCATTCAGCTAACAGAGTTAAACCATACTTTTGATTGAGCAGATCTGAACACTCTTTCTGTAGAAAATGCAACTGGACATTTGGAGCGCTAAGAGAGTAGTAGTGGAAAAAGGAATATATTCAAATATAAACTACACAGAAGCATTCTGTGAAACTTCTTTCTGATCTGAGCATTCAGCTAACTGAGTTAAACCATTATTTTGATTGAGAAGTTTTGAAACACTCTGTCTGTAGAAAATGCAACTGGACATTCGTAGCGCTAAGTGGGTAATATTGGAGAAAAGAATATGTTCAAATATAAACTACACAGAAGCATTGTATGAAACTTCTTTCTGTTCTGTGCATTCAACTAACAGAGTTGAACCTTACTTTTGATTGAGCCTTTCTGAAACACTCTTTCTGTAGAAACTGCAATTGGACATTCTGAGCGCTAAGAGGCCTCTATTGGGAAAAATAATATCTTCAAATAAAAACTACACAGAAGCATTGTGTGAAACTTATTTCTGATATGTTCATTAAGCTAACAGAGTTAAACGATACTTTTGATTGCGCAGTTCTGAACACTCTTTCTGTAGAAAATGCAAGTGGACATTCGGAGCGCTAAGAGGGTAATAGGGGAAAAAGGAATATATTCAAATATAAACTACACAGTAGCATTCTGTGAAAACTCTTACTGTTCTGTGCATTCAGCTAACAAAGTTGAACCTTACTTTTGATTGAGCCGTTCTGAAACACTCTTTCTGTAGAAACTGCAATTGGACATGCTAAGCGCTAAGAGGCCTACATTGGGAAAAAGAATATCTTCAAATAAAAACTACACAGATGCATTCTGTGAAACTTATTTCTGATCTGTAAATTCAGTTAACAGAGATAAAACATATTTTTGATTGAGCAGTTATGAAACACTCTTTTTGTAGAAAATGCAAGTGGAGATTCGGAGCGCTAAGAGGGTAATAGTGGAAAAAGGAATGTCTTCAAATATAAACTACACAGAATCATTCGGTGAAATTTTTTTCTGATCTGTGCATTCAGCTAACAGAGTTAAACCATACTTTTGATTGAGCAGATCTGAACACTCTTTCTGTAGAAAATGCAACTGGACATTTGGAGCGCTAAGAGCGTAGTATTGGAAAAAGGAATATATTCAAATATAAACTACACAGAAGCATTCTGTGAAACTCCTTTCTGATCTGAGCATTCAGCTAACAGAGTTAAACCATACTTTTGATTGAGCAGTTTTGAAACACTCTGTCTGTAGAAAATGCAACTGGACATTCGTAGCGCTAAGTGGGTAATAGTGGAAAAAAGAATATGTTCAAATATAAACTACACAGAAGCATTCTGTGAAACTTCTTTCTGTTCTGTGCATTCAACTAACAGAGTTGAACCTTACTTTTGATTGAGCCGTTCGGAAACACTCTTTCTGTAGAAACTGCAATTGGACATTCTGAGCGCTAAGAGGCCTATATTGGGAAAAAGAATGTCTACAAATAAAAACTACACAGAAGAATTGTGTGAAACTTCTTTCTGTTCTGTTTGTTCAACTAAAAGAGTTGAATCTTAGTTTTGATTGAGCCGTTCTGAAACACTCTTTCTGTAGAAAATGCAAGTGGAGATTCGGAGCGCTAAGAGGGTAATAGTGGAAAAAGGAATGTCTCCAAATATAAACTACACAGAATCATTCTGTGAAACTTCTTTCTGATCTGTGCATTCAGCTAGCAGAGTTAAACCATACTTTTGATTGAGCAGATCTGAACACTCTTTCTGTAGAAAATGCAACTGCACATTTGGAGCGCTAAGAGAGTAGTAGTGGAAAAAGGAATATATTCAAATATAAACTACACAGAAGCATTCTGTGAAACTTCTTTCTGATCTGAGCATTCAGCTAACAGAGTTAAACCATACTTTTGATTGAGCAGTTTTGAAACACTCTGTCTGTAGAAAATGCAACTGGACATTCGTAGTGCTAAGTGGGTAATAGTGGAGAAAAGAATATGTTCAAATATAAACTACACAGAAGCATTGTATGAAACTTCTTTCTGTTCTGTGCATTCAACTAACAGAGTTGAACCTTACTTTTGATTGAGCCTTTCTGAAACACTCTTTCTGTAGAAACTGCAATTGGACATTCTGAGCGCGAAGAGGACTATATTGGGAAAAATAATATCTTCAAATAAAAACTACACAGAAGCATTGTGTGAAACTTATTTCTGATATGTTCATTAAGCTAACAGAGTTAAACCATACTTTTGATTGCGCAGTTCTGAACACTCTTTCTGTAGAAAATGCAACTGGACATTCGGAGCAATAAGAGGGTAATATTGGAAAAAGGAATATATTCAAATATAAACTACACAGTAGCATTCTGTGAAAACTCTTTCTGTTCTGTGCATTCAGCTAACAGAGTTGAACCTTACTTTTGATTGAGCCGTTCTGAAACACTCTTTCTGTAGAAACTGCAATTGGAGATGCTAAGCGCTAAGAGGCCTACATTGGGAAAAAGAATATCTTCAAATAAAAACTACACAGATGCATTCTGTGAAACTTATTTCTGATCTGTAAATTCAGTTAACAGAGATAAAACATATTTTTGATTGAGCAGTTATGAAACACTCTTTTTGTAGAAAATGCAAGTGGAGATTCGGAGCGCTAAGAGGGTAATAGTGGAAAAAGGAATGTCTTCAAATATAAACTACACAGTATCATTCGGTGAAACTTCTTTCTGATCTGTGCATTCAGCTAACAGAGTTAAACCATAATTTTGATTGAGCAGATCTGAACACTCTTTCTGTGGAAAATGCAACTGGACATTTGGAGCGCTAAGAGCGTAGTAGTGGAAAAAGTAATATATTCAAATATAAACTACACAGAAGCATTCTGTGAAATTTCTTTCTGATCTGAGCATTCAGCTAACAGAGTTAAACCATGCTTTTGATTGAGCAGTTTTGAAACACTCTGTCTGTAGAAAATGCAACTGGACATTCGTAGCGCTAAGTGGGTAATAGTGGAAAAAAGAATATGTTCAAATATAAACTACACAGAAGCATTCTGTGAAACTTCTTGCTGTTCTGTGCATTCAACTAACAGAGTTGAACCTTACTTTTGATTGAGCCGTTCTGAAACACTCTTTCTGTAGAAACTGCAATTGGACATTCTGAGCGCTAAGAGGCCTATATTGCGAAAAAGAATGTCTACAAATAAAAACTACACAGAAGAATTGTGTGAAACTTCTTTCTGTTCTGTTTGTTCAACTAAAAGAGTTGAACCTTAGTTTTGATTGAGCCGTTCTGAAACACTCTTTCTGTAGAAAATGCAAGTGGAGATTCGGAGCGCTAAGTGGGTAATAGTGGAAAAAGGAATGTCTCCAAATATAAACTACACAGAATCATTCTGTGAAATTTCTTTCAGATCTGTGCATTCAGCTAACAGAGTTAAACCATACTTTTGATTGAGCAGATCTGAACACTCTTTCTGTAGAAAATGCAACTGGACATTTGGAGCGCTAAGAGCGTAGTAGTGGAAAAAGGAATATATTCAAATATAAACTACACAGAAGCATTCTGTGAAACTTCTTTCTGATCTGAGCATTCAGCTAACAGAGTTAAACCATGCTTTTGATTGAGCAGTTTTGAAACACTCTGTCTGTAGAAAATGCAACTGGACATTCGTAGCGCTAAGTGGGTAATAGTGGAAAAAAGAATATGTTCAAATATAAACTACACAGAAGCATTCTGTGAAACTTCTTGCTGTTCTGTGCATTCAACTAACAGAGTTGAACCTTACTTTTGATTGAGCCGTTCTGAAACACTCTTTCTGTAGAAACTGCAATTGGACATTCTGAGCGCTAAGAGGCCTATATTGCGAAAAAGAATGTCTATAAATAAAAACTACACAGAAGAATTGTGTGAAACTTCTTTCTGTTCTGTTTGTTCTACTAAAAGTGTTGAACCTTAGTTTGATTGAGCCGTTCTGAAACACTCTTTCTGTAGAAAGTGCAAGTGGAGATTCGGAGCGCTCAGAGGGTAATAGTGGAAAAAGGAATGTCTCCAAATATAAACTACACAGAATCATTCTGTGAAACTTCTTTCTGATCTGTGCATTCAGCTAACAGAGTTAAACCATACTTTTGATTGAGCAGATCTGAACACTCTTTCTGTAGAAAATGCAACTGGACATTTGGAGCGCTAAGAGAGTAGTAGTGGAAAAAGGAATATATTCAAATATAAACTACACAGAAGCATTCTGTGAAACTTCTTTCTGATCTGAGCATTCAGCTAATAGAGTTAAACCATAATTTTGATTGAGCAGTTTTGAAACACTCTGTCTGTAGAAAATGCAACTGGACATTCGTAGCGCTAAGTGGGTAATAGTGGAGAAAAGAATATGTTCCAATATAAACTACACAGAAGCATTGTATGAAACTTCTTTCTGTTCTGTGCATTCAACTAACAGAGTTGAACCTTACTTTTGATTGAGCCGTTCTGAAACACTCTTTCTGTAGAAACTGCAATTGGACATTCTGAGCGCTAAGAGGCCTCTATTGGGAAAAATAATATCTTCAAATAAAAACTACACAGAAGCATTGTGTGAAACTTATTTCTGATATGTTCATTAAGCTAACAGAGTTAAACCATACTTTTGATTGCGCAGTTCTGAACACTCTTTCTGTAGAAAATGCAAGTGGACATTCGGAGCGCTAAGAGGGTAATAGTGGAAAAAGGAATATATTCAAATATAAACTACACAGTAGCATTCTGTGAAAACTCTTACTGTTCTGTGCATTCAGATAACAGAGTTGAACCTTACTTTTGATTGAGCCGTTCTGAAATACTCTTTCTGTAGAAACTGCAATTGGACATGCTAAGCGCTAAGAGGCCTACATTGGGAAAAAGAATATCTTCAAATAAAAACTACACAGATGCATTCTGTGAAACTTATTTCTGATCTGTAAATTCAGTTAACAGAGATAAAACATATTTTTGATTGAGCAGTTATGAAACACTCTTTTTGTAGAAAATGCAAGTGGAGATTCGGAGCGCTAAGAGGATAATAGTGGAAAAAGGAATGTCTTCAAATATAAACTACACAGAATCATTCGGTGAAACTTCTTTCTGATCTGTGCATTCAGCTAACAGAGTTAAACCATAATTTTGATTGAGCAGATCTGAACACTCTTTCTGTGGAAAATGCAACTGGACATTTGGAGCGCTAAGAGCGTAGTAGTGGAAAAAGTAATATATTCAAATATAAACTACACAGAAGCATTCTGTGAAATTTCTTTCTGATCTGAGCATTCAGCTAACAGAGTTAAACCATGCTTTTGATTGAGCAGTTTTGAAACACTCTGTCTGTAGAAAATGCAACTGGACATTCGTAGCGCTAAGTGGGTAATAGTGGAAAAAAGAATATGTTCAAATATAAACTACACAGAAGCATTCTGTGAAACTTCTTGCTGTTCTGTGCATTCAACTAACAGAGTTGAACGTTACTTTTGATTGAGCCGTTCTGAAACACTCTTTCTGTAGAAACTGCAATTGGACATTCTGAGCGCTAAGAGGCCTATATTGCGAAAAAGAATGTCTACAAATAAAAACTACACAGAAGAATTGTGTGAAACTTCTTTCTGTTCTGTTTGTTCAACTAAAAGAGTTGAACCTTAGTTTTGATTGAGCCGTTCTGAAACACTCTTTCTGTAGAAAATGCAAGTGGAGATTCGGAGCGCTTAGAGGGTAATAGTGGAAAAAGGAATGTCTCCAAATATAAACTACACAGAATCATTCTGTGAAATTTCTTTCTGATCTGTGCATTCAGCTAACAGAGTTAAACCATACTTTTGATTGAGCAGATCTGAACACTCTTTCTGTAGAAAATGCAACTGGACATTTGGAGCGCTAAGAGCGTAGTAGTGGAAAAAGGAATATATTCAAATATAAACTACACAGAAGCATTCTGTGAAACTTCTTTCTGATCTGAGCATTCAGCTAACAGAGTTAAACCATGCTTTTGATTGAGCAGTTTTGAAACACTCTGTCTGTAGAAAATGCAACTGGACATTCGTAGCGCTAAGTGGGTAATAGTGGAAAAAAGAATATGTTCAAATATAAACTACACAGAAGCATTCTGTGAAACTTCTTGCTGTTCTGTGCATTCAACTAACAGAGTTGAACCTTACTTTTTATTGAGCCGTTCTGAAACACTCTTTCTGTAGAAACTGCAATTGGACATTCTGAGCGCTAAGAGGCCTATATTGCGAAAAAGAATGTCTACAAATAAAAACTACACAGAAGAATTGTGTGAAACTTCTTTCTGTTCTGTTTGTTCTACTAAAAGTGTTGAACCTTAGTTTGATTGAGCCGTTCTGAAACACTCTTTCTGTAGAAAGTGCAAGTGGAGATTCGGAGCGCTCAGAGGGTAATAGTGGAAAAAGGAATGTCTCCAAATATAAACTACACAGAATCATTCTGTGAAACTTCTTTCTGATCTGTGCATTCAGCTAACAGAGTTAAACCATACTTTTGATTGAGCAGATCTGAACACTCTTTCTGTAGAAAATGCAACTGGACATTTGGAGCGCTAAGAGAGTAGTAGTGGAAAAAGGAATATATTCAAATATAAACTACACAGAAGCATTCTGTGAAACTTCTTTCTGATCTGAGCATTCAGCTAATAGAGTTAAACCATAATTTTGATTGAGCAGTTTTGAAACACTCTGTCTGTAGAAAATGCAACTGGACATTCGTAGCGCTAACTGGGTAATAGTGGAGAAAAGAATATGTTCCAATATAAACTACACAGAAGCATTGTATGAAACTTCTTTCTGTTCTGTGCATTCAACTAACAGAGTTGAACCTTACTTTTGATTGAGCCGTTCTGAAACACTCTTTCTGTAGAAACTGCAATTGGACATTCTGAGCGCTAAGAGGCCTCTATTGGGAAAAATAATATCTTCAAATAAAAACTACACAGAAGCATTGTGTGAAACTTATTTCTGATATGTTCATTAAGCTAACAGAGTTAAACCATACTTTTGATTGCGCAGTTCTGAACACTCTTTCTGTAGAAAATGCAAGTGGACATTCGGAGCGCTAAGAGGGTAATAGTGGAAAAAGGAATATATTCAAATATAAACTACACAGTAGCATTCTGTGAAAACTCTTACTGTTCTGTGCATTCAGATAACAGAGTTGAACCTTACTTTTGATTGAGCCGTTCTGAAATACTCTTTCTGTAGAAACTGCAATTGGACATGCTAAGCGCTAAGAGGCCTACATTGGGAAAAAGAATATCTTCAAATAAAAACTACACAGATGCATTCTGTGAAACTTATTTCTGATCTGTAAATTCAGTTAACAGAGATAAAACATATTTTTGATTGAGCAGTTATGAAACACTCTTTTTGTAGAAAATGCAAGTGGAGATTCGGAGCGCTAAGAGGGTAATAGTGGAAAAAGGAATGTCTTCAAATATAAACTACACAGAATCATTCGGTGAAACTTCTTTCTGATCTGTGCATTCAGCTAACAGAGTTAAACCATAATTTTGATTGAGCAGATCTGAACACTCTTTCTGTGGAAAATGCAACTGGACATTTGGAGCGCTAAGAGCGTAGTAGTGGAAAAAGGAATATATTCAAATATAAACTACACAGAAGCATTCTGTGAAATTTCTTTCTGATCTGAGCATTCAGCTAACAGAGTTAAACCATGCTTTTGATTGAGCAGTTTTGAAACACTCTGTCTGTAGAAAATGCAACTGGACATTCGTAGCGCTAAGTGGGTAATAGTGGAAAAAAGAATATGTTCAAATATAAACTACACAGAAGCATTCTGTGAAACTTCTTGCTGTTCTGTGCATTCAACTAACAGAGTTGAACCTTACTTTTGATTGAGCCATTCTGAAACACTCTTTCTGTAGAAACTGCAATTGGACATTCTGAGCGCTAAGAGGCCTATATTGCGAAAAAGAATGTCTACAAATAAAAACTACACAGAAGAATTGTGTGAAACTTCTTTCTGTTCTGTTTGTTCAACTAAAAGAGTTGAACCTTAGTTTTGATTGAGCCGTTCTGAAACACTCTTTCTGTAGAAAATGCAAGTGGAGATTCGGAGCGCTAAGAGGGTAATAGTGGAAAAAGGAATGTCTCCAAATATAAACTACACAGAATCATTCTGTGAAATTTCTTTCTGATCTGTGCATTCAGCTAACAGAGTTAAACCATACTTTTGATTGAGCAGATCTGAACACTCTTTCTGTAGAAAATGCAACTGGACATTTGGAGCGCTAAGAGCGTAGTAGTGGAAAAAGGAATATATTCAAATATAAACTACACAGAAGCATTCTGTGAAACTTCTTTCTGATCTGAGCATTCAGCTAACAGAGTTAAACCATGCTTTTGATTGAGCAGTTTTGAAACACTCTGTCTGTAGAAAATGCAACTGGACATTCGTAGCGCTAAGTGGGTAATAGTGGAAAAAAGAATATGTTCAAATATAAACTACACAGAAGCATTCTGTGAAACTTCTTGCTGTTCTGTGCATTCAACTAACAGAGTTGAACCTTACTTTTGATTGAGCCGTTCTGAAACACTCTTTCTGTAGAAACTGCAATTGGACATTCTGAGCGCTAAGAGGCCTATATTGCGAAAAAGAATGTCTACAAATAAAAACTACACAGAAGAATTGTGTGAAACTTCTTTCTGTTCTGTTTGTTCTACTAAAAGTGTTGAACCTTAGTTTGATTGAGCCGTTCTGAAACACTCTTTCTGTAGAAAGTGCAAGTGGAGATTCGGAGCGCTCAGAGGGTAATAGTGGAAAAAGGAATGTCTCCAAATATAAACTACACAGAATCATTCTGTGAAACTTCTTTCTGATCTGTGCATTCAGCTAACAGAGTTAAACCATACTTTTGATTGAGCAGATCTGAACACTCTTTCTGTAGAAAATGCAACTGGACATTTGGAGCGCTAAGAGAGTAGTAGTGGAAAAAGGAATATATTCAAATATAAACTACACAGAAGCATTCTGTGAAACTTCTTTCTGATCTGAGCATTCAGCTAATAGAGTTAAACCATAATTTTGATTGAGCAGTTTTGAAACACTCTGTCTGTAGAAAATGCAACTGGACATTCGTAGCGCTAAGTGGGTAATAGTGGAGAAAAAAATATGTTGAAATATAAACTACACAGAAGCATTGTATGAAACTTCTTTCTGTTCTGTGCATTCAACTAACAGAGTTGAACCTTACTTTTGATTGAGCCGTTCTGAAACACTCTTTCTGTAGAAACTGCAATTGGACATTCTGAGCGCTAAGAGGCCTCTATTGGGAAAAATAATATCTTCAAATAAAAACTACACAGAAGCATTGTGTGAAACTTATTTCTGATATGTTCATTAAGCTAACAGAGTTAAACCATACTTTTGATTGCGCAGTTCTGAACACTCTTTCTGTAGAAAATGCAAGTGGACATACGGAGCGCTAAGAGGGTAATAGTGGAAAAAGGAATATATTCAAATATAAACTACACAGTAGCATTCTGTGAAAACACTTACTGTTCTGTGCATTCAGATAACAGAGTTGAACCTTACTTTTGATTGAGCCGTTCTGAAATACTCTTTCTGTAGAAACTGCAATTGGACATGCTAAGCGCTAAGAGGCCTACATTGGGAAAAAGAATATCTTCAAATAAAAACTACACAGATGCATTCTGTGAAACTTATTTCTGATCTGTAAATTCAGTTAACAGAGATAAAACATATTTTTGATTGAGCAGTTATGAAACACTCTTTTTGTAGAAAATGCAAGTGGAGATTCGGAGCGCTAAGAGGGTAATAGTGGAAAAAGGAATGTCTTCAAATATAAACTACACAGAATCATTCGGTGAAACTTCTTTCTGATCTGTGCACTCAGCTAACAGAGTTAAACCATACTTTTGATTGAGCAGATCTGAACACTCTTTCTGTAGAAAATGCAACTGGACATTTGGAGCGCTAAGAGCGTAGTAGTGGAAAAAGGAATATATTCAAATATAAACTACACAGAAGCATTCTGTGAAACTTCTTTCTGATCTGAGCATTCAGCTAACAGAGTTAAACCATGCTTTTGATTGAGCAGTTTTGAAACACTCTGTCTGTAGAAAATGCAACTGGACATTCGTAGCGCTAAGTGGGTAATAGTGGAAAAAAGAATATGTTCAAATATAAACTACACAGAAGCATTCTGTGAAACTTCTTGCTGTTCTGTGCATTCAACTAACAGAGTTGAACCTTACTTTTGATTGAGCCGTTCTGAAACACTCTTTCTGTAGAAACTGCAATTGGACATTCTGAGCGCTAAGAGGCCTATATTGGGAAAAAGAATGTCTACAAATAAAAACTACACAGAAGAATTGTGTGAAACTTCTCTCTGTTCTGTTTGTTCAACTAAAAGATTTGAACCTTAGTTTTGATTGAGCCGCTCTGAAACACTCTTTCTGTAGAAAATGCAAGTGGAGATTTGGAGCGCTAAGAGGGTAATAGTGGAAAAAGGAATGTCTCCAAATATAAACTACACAGAATCATTCTGTGAAACTTCTTTCTGATCTGTGCATTCAGCTAACAGAGTTAAACCATACTTTTGATTGAGCAGATCTGAACACTCTTTCTATAGAAAATGCAACTGGACATTTGGAGCGCTAAGAGAGTAGTAGTGGAAAAAGGAATATATTCAAATATAAACTACACAGAAGCATTCTGTGAAACTTCTTTCTGATCTGAGCATTCAGCTAATAGAGTTAAACCATAATTTTGATTGAGCAGTTTGAAACACTCTGTCTGTAGAAAATGCAACTGGACATTCGTAGCGCTAAGTGGGTAATAGTGGAGAAAAGAATATGTTCAAGTATAAACTACACAGAAGCATTGTATGAAACTTCTTTCTGTTCTGTGCATTCAACTAACAGAGTTGAACCTTACTTTTGATTGAGCCGTTCTGAAACCCTCTTTCTGTAGAAAATGCAATTGGACATTCTGAGCGCTAAGAGGCCTCTATTGGGAAAAATAATATCTTCAAATAAAAACTACACAGAAGCATTGTGTGAAACTTATTTCTGATATGTTCATTAAGCTAACAGAGTTAAACCATACTTTTGATTGCGCAGTTCTGAACACTCTTTCTGTAGAAAATGCAAGTGGACATTCGGAGCGCTAAGAGGGTAATAGTGGAAAAAGGAATATATTCAAATATAAACTACACAGTAGCATTCTGTGAAAACTCTTAGTGTTCTGTGCATTCAGCTAACAGTGTTGAACCTTACTTTTGATTGAGCCGTTCTGAAACACTCTTTCTGTAGAAACTGCAATTGGACATGCTAAGCGCTAAGAGGCCTACATTGGGAAAAAGAATATCTTCAAATAAAAACTACACAGATGCATTCTGTGAAACTTATTTCTGATCTGTAAATTCAGTTAACAGAGATAAAACATATTTTTGATTGAGCAGTTATGAAACACTCTTTTTGTAGAAAATGCAAGTGGAGATTCGGAGCGCTAAGAGGGTAATAGTGGAAAAAGGAATGTCTTCAAATATAAACTACAAAGAATCATTCGGTGAAACTTCTTTCTGATCTGTGCATTCAGCTAACAGAGTTAAACCATACTTTTGATTGAGCAGATCTGAACACTCTTTCTGTAGAAAATGCAACTGGACATTTGGAGCGCTAAGAGCGTAGTAGTGGAAAAATGAATATATTCAAATATAAACTACACAGAAACATTCTGTGAAACTTCTTTCTGTTCTGAGCATTCAGCTAACAGAGTTAAACCATACTTTTGATTGAGCAGTTTTGAAACACTCTGTCTGTAGAAAATGCAACTGGAAATTCGTAGCGCTAAGTGGGTAATAATGGAAAAAAGAATATGTTCAAATATAAACTACACAGAAGCATTGTATGAAATTTCTTTCTGTTCTGTGCATTCAACTAACAGAGTTGAACCTTACTTTTGATTGAGCCGTTCTGAAACACTCTTTCTGTAGAAACTGCAATTGGACATTCTGAGCGCTAAGAGGCCTATATTGGGAAAAAGAATGTCTACAAATAAAAACTACACAGAAGAATTGTGTGAAACTTCTTTCTGTTCTGTTTGTTCAACTAAAAGATTTGAACCTTAGTTTTGATTGAGCCGTTCTGAAACACTCTTTCTGTAGAAAATGCAAGTGGAGATTCGGAGCGCTAAGAGGGTAATAGCGGAAAAAGGAATGTCTCCAAATATAAACTACACAGAATCATTCTGTGAAACTTCTTTCTGATCTGTGCATTCAGCTAACAGAGTTAAACCATACTTTTGATTGAGCAGGTCTGAACACTCTTTCTATAGAAAATGCAACTGGACATTTGGAGCGCTAAGAGAGTAGTAGTGGAAAAAGGAATATATTCAAATATAAACTACACAGAAGCATTCTGTGAACCTTCTTTCTGATCTGAGCATTCAGCTAACAGAGTTAAACCATACTTTTGATTGAGCAGTTTTGAGACACTCTGTCTGTAGAAAATGCAACTGGACATTCGTAGCGCTAAGTGGGTAATAGTGGAAAAAAGAATATGTTCAAATATAAACTACACAGAAGCATTGTATGAAACTTCTTTCTGTTCTGTGCATTCAACTAACAGAGTTGAACCTTACTTTTGATTGAGCCTTTCTGAAACACTCTTTCTGTAGAAACTGCAATTGGACATTCTGAGCGCTAAGAGGCATCTATTGGGAAAAATAATATCTTCAAATAAAAACTACACAGAAGCATTGCGTGAAAATTATTTCTGATATGTTCATTAAGCTAACAGAGTTAAACCATACTTTTGATTGCGCAGTTCTGAACACTCTTTCTGTAGAAAATGCAAGTGGACATTCGGAGCGCTAAGAGGGTAATAGTGGAAAAAGGAATATATTCAAATATAAACTACACAGTAGCATTCTGTGAAAACTCTTACTGTTCTGTGCATTCAGCTAACAGTGTTGAACCTTACTTTTGATTGAGCCGTTCTGAAACACTCTTTCTGTAGAAACTGCAATTGGACATGCTAAGCGCTAAGAGGCCTACATTGGGAAAAAGAATATCTTCAAATAAAAACTACACAGATGCATTCTGTGAAACTTATTTCTGATCTGTAAATTCAGTTAACAGACATAAAACATATTTTTGATTGAGCAGTTATGAATCACTCTTTTTGTAGAAAATGCAAGTGGAGATTCGGAGCGCTAAGAGGGTAATTGTGGAAAAAGGAATATCTTCAAATATAAACTACACAGAATCATTCGGTGAAACTTCTTTCTGATCTGTGCATTCAGCTAACAGAGTTAAACCATACTTTTGATTGAGCAGATCTGAACACTCTTTCTGTAGAAAATGCAACTGGACATTTGGAGCGCTAAGAGCGTAGTAGTGGAAAAAGGAATATATTCAAATATAAACTACACAGAAGCATTCTGTGAAACTTCTTTCTGTTCTGAGCATTCAGCTAACAGAGTTAAACCATACTTTGATTGAGCAATTTTGAAACACTCTGTCTGTAGAAAATGCAACTGGACATTCCTAGCGCTAAGTGGGTAATAGTGGAAAAAAGAATATGTTCAAATATAAACTACACAGAAGCATTCTGTGAAACTTCTTGCTGTTCTGTGCATTCAACTAACAGAGTTGAACCTTACTTTTGATTGAGCCGTTCTGAAACACTCTTTCTGTAGAAACTGCAATTGGACATTCTGAGCGCTAAGAGGCCTATATTGGGAAAAAGAATGTCTACAAATAAAAACTACACAGAAGAATTGTGTGAAACTTCTTTCTGTTCTGTTTGTTCAACTAAAAGAGTTGA
The DNA here is from genome assembly GCF_028878055.3 of Symphalangus syndactylus. Classification (NCBI taxonomy): domain Eukaryota; kingdom Metazoa; phylum Chordata; class Mammalia; order Primates; family Hylobatidae; genus Symphalangus; species Symphalangus syndactylus. The sequence continues at coordinate 1,862,366 of NC_072445.2, read as the reverse complement.
ACCTTAGTTTTGATTGAGCAGTTCTGAAACACTCTTTCTGTAGAAAATGCAAGTGGAGATTCGGAGCGCTAAGAGGGTAATAGTGGAAAAAGGAATGTCTCCAAATATAAACTACACAGAAACATTCTGTGAAACTTCTTTCTGATCTGTGCATTCAGCTAACAGAGTTAAACCATACTTTTGATTGAGCAGATCTGAACACTCTTTCTATAGAAAATGCAACTGGACATTTGGAGCGCTAAGAGAGTAGTAGTGGAAAAAGGAATATATTCAAATATAAACTACACAGAAGCATTCTGTGAAACTTATTTCTTATCTGAGCATTCAGCTAACAGAGTTAAACCATACTTTTGATTGAGCAGTTTTGAAACACTCTGTCTGTAGAAAATGCAACTGGACATTCGTAGCGCTAAGTGGGTAATAGTGGAAAAAAGAATATGTTCAAATATAAACTACACAGAAGCATTGTATGAAACTTCTTTCTGTTCTGTGCATTCAACTAACAGAGTTGAACCTTACTTTTGATTGAGCCTTTCTGAAACACTCTTTCTGTAGAAACTGCAATTGGACATTCTGAGCGCTAAGAGGCATCTATTGGGAAAAATAATATCTTCAAATAAAAACTAAAGCGAAGCATTGTGTGAAACTTATTTCTGATATGTTCATTAAGCTAACAGAGTTAAACCATACTTTTGATTGCGCAGTTCTGAACACTCTTTCTGTAGAAAATGCAAGTGGACATTCGGAGCGCTAAGAGGGTAATAGTGGAAAAAGGAGTATATTCAAATATAAACTACGCAGTAGCATTCTGTGAAAACACTTACTGTTCTGTGCATTCCGCTAACAGTGTTGAACCTTACTTTTGATTGAGCCGTTCTGAAACACTCTTTCTGTAGAAACTGCAATTGGACATGCTAAGCGCTAAGAGGCCTACATTGGGAAAAAGAATATCTTCAAATAAAAACTACACAGATGCATTCTGTGAAACTTATTTCTGATCTGTAAATTCAGTTAACAGAGATAAAACATATTTTTGATTGAGCAGTTATGAAACACTCTTTCTGTAGAAAATGCAAGTGGAGATTCGGAGCGCTAAGAGGGTAATAGTGGAAAAAGGAATGTCTTCAAATATAAACTACATAGAATCATTCGGTGAAACTTCTTTCTGATCTGTGCATTCAGCTAACAGAGTTAAACCATACTTTTGATTGAGCAGATCTGAACACTCTTTCTGTAGAAAATGCAACTGGACATTTGGAGCGCTAAGAGCGTAGTAGTGGAAAAAGGAATATATTCAAATATAAACTACACAGAAGCATTCTGTGAAACTTCTTTCTGATCTGAGCATTCAGCTAACAGAGTTAAACCATACTTTTGATTGAGCAATTTTGAAACACTCTGTCTGTAGAAAATGTAACTGGACATTCGTAGCGCTAAGTGGGTAATAGTGGAAAAAAGAATATGTTCAAATATAAACTACACAGAAGCATTCTGTGAAACTTCTTGCTGTTCTGTGCATTCAACTAACAGAGTTGAACCTTACTTTTGATTGAGCCGTTCTGAAACACTCTTTCTGTAGAAACTGCAATTGGACATTCTGAGCGCTAAGAGGCCTATATTGGGAAAAAGAATGTCTACAAATAAAAACTACACAGAAGAATTGTGTGAAACTTCTTTCTGTTCTGTTTGTTCAACTAAAAGAGTTGAACCTTAGTTTTGATTGAGCCGTTCTGAAACACTCTTTCTGTAGAAAATGCAAGTGGAGATTCGGAGCGCTAAGAGGGTAATAGTGGAAAAAGGAATGTCTCCAAATATAAACTACACAGAATCATTCTGTGAAACTTCTTTCTGATCTGTGCATTCAGCTAACAGAGTTAAAAAATACTTTTGATTGAGCAGATCTGAACACTCTTTCTATAGAAAATGCAACTGGACATTTGGAGCGCTAAGAGAGTAGTAGTGGAAAAAGGAATATATTCAAATATAAACTACACAGAAGCATTCTGTGAAACTTATTTCTTATCTGAGCATTCAGCTAACAGAGTTAAACCATACTTTTGATTGAGCAGTTTTGAAACACTCTGTCTGTAGAAAATGCAACTGGACATTCGTAGCGCTAAGTGGGTAATAGTGGAAAAAACAATATGTTCAAATATAAACTACACAGAAGCATTGTATGAAACTTCTTTCTGTTCTGTGCATTCAACTAACAGAGTTGAACCTTACTTTTGATTGAGCCTTTCTGAAACACTCTTTCTGTAGAAACTGCAATTGGACATTCTGAGCGCTAAGAGGCCTCTATTGGGATAAATAATATCTTCAAATAAAAACTAAAGCGAAGCATTGTGTGAAACTTATTTCTGATATGTTCATTAAGCTAACAGAGTTAAACCATACTTTTGATTGCGCAGTTCTGAACACTCTTTCTGTAGAAAATGCAAGTGGACATTCGGAGCGCTAAGAGGGTAATAGTGGAAAAAGGAATATATTCAAATATAAACTACACAGTAGCATTCTGTGAAAATTCTTTCTGTTCTGTGCATTCAACTAACAGAGTTGAACCTTACTTTTGATTGAGCCATTCTGAAACACTCTTTCTGTAGAAACTGCAATTGGACATGCTAAGCGCTAAGAGGCCTACATTGGGAAAAAGAATATCTTCAAATAAAAACTACACAGATGCATTCTGTGAAACTTATTTCTGATCTGTAAATTCAGTTAACAGAGATAAAACATATTTTTGATTGAGCAGTTATGAAACACTCTTTTTGTAGAAAATGCAAGTGGAGATTCGGAGCGCTAAGAGGGTAATAGTGGAAAAAGGAATGTCTTCAAATATAAACTACACAGAATCATTCGGTGAAACTTCTTTCTGATCTGTGCATTCAGCTAACAGATTTAAACCATACTTTTGATTGAGCAGATCTGAACACTCTTTCTGTAGAAAATGCAACTGGACATTTGGAGCGCTAAGAGCGTAGTAGTGGATAAATGAATATATTCAAATATAAACTACACAGAAGCATTCTGTGAAACTTCTTTCTGTTCTGAGCATTCAGCTAAGAGAGTTAAACCATACTTTGATTGAGCAATTTTGAAACACTCTGTCTGTAGAAAATGCAACTGGACATTCGTAGCTCTAAGTGGGTAATAGTGGAAAAAAGAATATGTTCAAATATAAACTACACAGAAGCATTCTGTGAAACTTCTTGCTGTTCTGTGCATTCAACTAACAGAGTTGAACCTTACTTTTGATTGAGCCGTTCTGAAACACTCTTTCTGTAGAAACTGCAATTGGACATTCTGAGCGCTAAGAGGCCTATATTGGGAAAAAGAATGTCTACAAATAAAAACTACACAGAAGAATTGTGTGAAACTTCCTTCTGTTCTGTTTGTTCAACTAAAAGAGTTGAACCTTAGTTTTGATTGAGCCGTTCTGAAACACTCTTTCTGTAGAAAATGCAAGTGGAGATTCGGAGCGCTAAGAGGGTAATAGTGGAAAAAGGAATGTCTCCAAATATAAACTACACAGAATCATTCTGTGAAACTTCTTTCTGATCTGTGCATTCAGCTAACAGAGTTAAACCATACTTTTGATTGAGCAGATCTGAACACTCTTTCTATAGAAAATGCAACTGGACATTTGGAGCGCTAAGAGAGTAGTAGTGGAAAAAGGAATATATTCAAATATAAACTACACAGAAGCATTCTGTGAAACTTATTTCTTATCTGAGCATTCAGCTAACAGAGTTAAACCATACTTTTGATTGAGCAGTTTTGAAACACTCTGTCTGTAGAAAATGCAACTGGACATTCGTAGCGCTAAGTGGGTAATAGTGGAAAAAAGAATATGTTCAAATATAAACTACACAGAAGCATTGTATGAAACTTCTTTCTGTTCTGTGCATTCAACTAACAGAGTTGAACCTTACTTTTGATTGAGCCTTTCTGAAACACTCTTTCTGTAGAAACTGCAATTGGACATTCTGAGCGCTAAGAGGCATCTATTGGGAAAAATAATATCTTCAAATAAAAACTAAAGCGAAGCATTGTGTGAAACTTATTTCTGATATGTTCATTAAGCTAACAGAGTTAAACCATACTTTTGATTGCGCAGTTCTGAACACTCTTTCTGTAGAAAATGCAAGTGGACATTCGGAGCGCTAAGAGGGTAATAGTGGAAAAAGGAGTATATTCAAATATAAACTACACAGTAGCATTCTGTGAAAACTCTTACTGTTCTGTGCATTCCGCTAACAGTGTTGAACCTTACTTTTGATTGAGCCGTTCTGAAACACTCTTTCTGTAGAAACTGCAATTGGACATGCTAAGCGCTAAGAGGCCTACATTGGGAAAAAGAATATCTTCAAATAAAAACTACACAGATGCATTCTGTGAAACTTATTTCTGATCTGTAAATTCAGTTAACAGAGATAAAACATATTTTTGATTGAGCAGTTATGAAACACTCTTTTTGTAGAAAATGCAAGTGGAGATTCGGAGCGCTAAGAGGGTAATAGTGGAAAAAGGAATGTCTTCAAATATAAACTACATAGAATAATTCGGTGAAACTTCTTTCTGATCTGTGCATTCAGCTAACAGAGTTAAACCATACTTTTGATTGAGCAGATCTGAACACTCTTTCTGTAGAAAATGCAACTGGACATTTGGAGCGCTAAGAGCGTAGTAGTGGAAAAAGGAATATATTCAAATATAAATTACACAGAAGCATTCTGTGAAACTTCTTTCTGATCTGAGCATTCAGCTAACAGAGTTAAACCATACTTTTGATTGAGCAATTTTGAAACACTCTGTCTGTAGAAAATGCAACTGGACATTCGTAGCGCTAAGTGGGTAATAGTGGAAAAAAGAATATGTTCAAATATAAACTACACAGAAGCATTCTGTGAAACTTCTTGCTGTTCTGTGCATTCAACTAACAGAGTTGAACCTTACTTTTGATTGAGCCGTTCTGAAACACTCTTTCTGTAGAAACTGCAATTGGACATTCTGAGAGCTAAGAGGCCTATATAGGGAAAAAGAATGTCTACAAATAAAAACTACACAGAAGAATTGTGTGAAACTTCTTTCTGTTCTGTTTGTTCAACTAAAAGAGTTGAACCTTAGTTTTGATTGAGCCGTTCTGAAACACTCTTTCTGTAGAAAATGCAAGTGGAGATTCGGAGCGCTAAGAGGGTAATAGTGGAAAAAGGAATGTCTCCAAATATAAACTACACAGAATCATTCTGTGAAACTTCTTTCTGATCTGTGCATTCAGCTAACAGAGTTAAAAAATACTTTTGATTGAGCAGATCTGAACACTCTTTCTATAGAAAATGCAACTGGACATTTGGAGCGCTAAGAGAGTAGTAGTGGAAAAAGGAATATATTCAAATATAAACTACACAGAAGTATTCTGTGAAACTTATTTCTTATCTGAGCATTCAGCTAACAGAGTTAAACCATACTTTTGATTGAGCAGTTTTGAAACACTCTGTCTGTAGAAAATGCAACTGGGCATTCGTAGCGCTAAGTGGGTAATAGTGGAAAAAACAATATGTTCAAATATAAACTACACAGAAGCATTGTATGAAACTTCTTTCTGTTCTGTGCATTCAACTAACAGAGTTGAACCTTACTTTTGATTGAGCCTTTCTGAAACACGCTTTCTGTAGAAACTGCAATTGGACATTCTGAGCGCTAAGAGGCCTCTATTGGGAAAAATATTATCTTCAAATAAAAACAAAAGCGAAGCATTGTGTGAAACTTATTTCTGATATGTTCATTAAGCTAACAGAGTTAAACCATACTTTTGATTGCGCAGTTCTGAACACTCTTTCTGTAGAAAATGCAAGTGGACATTCGGAGCGCTAAGAGGGTAATAGTGGAAAAAGGAATATATTCAAATATAAACTACACAGTAGCATTCTGTGAAAATTCTTTCTGTTCTGTGCATTCAACTAACAGAGTTGAACCTTACTTTTGATTGAGCCGTTCTGAAACACTCTTTCTGTAGAAACTGCAATTGGACATGCTAAGCGCTAAGAGGCCTACATTGGGAAAAAGAATATCTTCAAATAAAAACTACACAGATGCATTCTGTGAAAATTATTTCTGATCTGTAAATTCAGTTAACAGAGATAAAACATATTTTTGATTGAGCAGTTATGAAACACTCTTTTTGTAGAAAATGCAAGTGTAGATTCGGAGCGCTAAGAGGGTAATAGTGGAAAAAGGAATGTCTTCAAGTATAAACTACACAGAATCATTCGGTGAAACTTCTTTCTGATCTGTGCATTCAGCTAACAGAGTTAAACCATACTTTTGATTGAGCAGATCTGAACACTCTTTCTGTAGAAAATGCAACTGGACATTTGGAGCGCTAAGAGCGTAGTAGTGGAAAAATGAATATATTCAAATATAAACTACACAGAAGCATTCTGTGAAACTTCTTTCTGTTCTGAGCATTCAGCTAACAGAGTTAAACCATACTTTTGATTGAGCAGTTTTGAAACACTCTGTCTGTAGAAAATGCAACTGGACATTCGTAGCGCTAAGTGGGTAATAGTGGAAAAAAGAATATGTTCAAATATAAACTACACAGAAGCATTGTATGAAATTTCTTTCTGTTCTGTGCATTCAACTAACAGAGTTGAACCTTACTTTTGATTGAGCCGTTCTGAAACACTCTTTCTGTAGAAACTGCAATTGGACATTCTGAGCGCTAAGAGGCCTATATTGGGAAAAAGAATGTCTACAAATAAAAACTACACAGAAGAATTGTGTGAAACTTCTTTCTGTTCTGTTTGTTCAACTAAAAGAGTTGTACCTTAGTTTTGATTGAGCCGTTCTGAAACACTCTTTCTGTAGAAAATGCAAGTGGAGATTCGGAGCGCTAAGAGGGTAATAGTGGAAAAAGGAATGTCTCCAAATATAAACTACACAGAATCATTCTGTGAAACTTCTTTCTGATCTGTGCATTCAGCTAACAGAGTTAAACCATACTTTTGATTGAGCAGATCTGAACACTCTTTCTGTAGAAAATGCAACTGGATATTTGGAGCGCTAAGAGAGTAGTAGTGGAAAAAGGAATATATTCAAATGTAAACTACAGAGAAGCATTCTGTGAAACTTCTTTCTGATCTGAGCATTCAGCTATCAGAGTTAAACCATACTTTTGATTGAGCAGTTTTGAAACACTCTGTCTGTAGAAAATGCAACTGGACATTCGTAGCGCTAAGTGGGTAATAGTGGAAAAAAGAATATGTTCAAATATAAACTACACAGAAGCATTGTATGAAACTTCTTTCTGTTCTGTGCATTCAACTAACAGAGTTGAACCTTACTTTTGATTGAGCCTTTCTGAAACACTCTTTCTGTAGAAACTGCAATTGGACATTCTGAGCGCTAAGAGGCCTCTATTGGGAAAAATAATATCTTCAAATAAAAACTACACAGAAGCATTGTGTGAAACTTATTTCTGATATGTTCATTAAGCTAACAGAGTTATACCATACTTTGGATTGCGCAGTTCTGAAAACTCTTTCTGTAGAAAATGCAAGTGGACATTCGGAGCGCTAAGAGGGTAATAGTGGAAAAAGGAATATATTCAAATATAAACTACACAGTAGCATTCTGTGAAAATTCTTTCTGTTCTGTGCATTCAACTAACAGAGTTGAACCTTACTTTTGATTGAGCCGTTCTGAAACACTCTTTCTGTAGAAACTGCAATTGGACATGCTAAGCGCTAAGAGGCCTACATTGGGAAAAAGAATATCTTCAAAAAAAAACTACACAGATGCATTCTGTGAAACTTATTTCTGATCTGTAAATTCAGTTAACAGAGATAAAACATATTTTTGATTGAGCAGTTATGAAACACTCTTTTTGTAGAAAATGCAAGTGGAGATTCGGAGCGCTAAGAGGGTAATAGTGGAAAAAGGAATGTCTTCAAATATAAACTACACAGAATCATTTGGTGAAACTTCTTTCTGATCTGTGCATTCAGCTACCAGAGTTAAACCATACTTTTGATTGAGCAGATCTGAACACTCTTTCTGTAGAAAATGCAACTGGACATTTGGAGCGCTAAGAGCGTAGTAGTGGAAAAAGGAATATATTCAAATATAAACTACACAGAAGCATTCTGTGAAACTTCTTTCTGATCTGAGCATTCAGCTAACAGAGTTAAACCATACTTTTGATTGAGCAGTTTTGAAACACTCTGTCTGTAGAAAATGCAACTGGACATTCGTAGCGCTAAGTGGGTAATAGTGGAAAAAAGAATATGTTCAAATATAAACTACACAGAAGCATTGTATGAAACTTCTTTCTGTTCTGTGCATTCAACTAACAGAGTTGAACCTTACTTTTGATTGAGCCGTTCTGAGACACTCTTTCTGTAGAAACTGCAATTGGACATTCTGAGCGCTAAGAGGCCTATATTGGGAAAAAGAATGTCTACAAATAAAAACTACACAGAAGAATTGTGTGAAACTTCTCTCTGTTCTGTTTGTTCAACTAAAAGAGTTGAACTTTAGTTTTGATTGAGCTGTTCTGAAACACTCTTTCTGTAGAAAATGCAAGTGGAGATTCGGAGCGCTAAGAGGGTAATAGTGAAAAAAGGAATGTCTCCAAATATAAACTACACAGAATCATTCTGTGAAACTTCTTTCTGATCTGTGCATTCAGCTAACAGAGTTAAACCATACTTTTGATTGAGCAGATCTGAACACTCTTTCTGTAGAAAAAGCAACTGGACATTTGGAGCGCTAAGAGAGTAGTAGTGGAAAAAGGAATATATTCAAATATAAACTACACAGAAGCATTCTGTGAAACTTCTTTCTGATCTGAGCATTCAGCTAACAGAGTTAAACCATACTTTTGATTGAGCAGTTTTGAAACACTCTGTCTGTAGAAAATGCAACTGGACATTCGTAGCGCTAAGTGGGTAATAGTGGAAAAAAGAATATGTTCAAATATAAACTACACAGAAGCATTCTGTGAAACTTCTTGCTGTTCTGTGCATTCAACTAACAGAGTTGAACCTTACTTTTGATTGAGCCGTTCTGAAACACTCTTTATGTGGAAACTGCAATTGGACATTCTGAGCGCTAAGAGGCCTATATTGGGAAAAAGAATGTCTACAAATAAAAACTACACAGAAGAATTTTGTGAAACTTCTTTCTGTTCTGTTTGTTCAACTAAAAGAGTTGAACCTTAGTTTTGATTGAGCCGTTCTGAAACACTCTTTCTGTAGAAAATGCAAGTGGAGATTCGGAGCGCTAAGAGGGTAATAGTGGAAAAAGGAATTTCTCCAAATATAAACTACACAGAATCATTCTGTGAAACTTCTTTCTGATCTGTGCATTCAGCTAACAGAGTTAAAAAATACTTTTGATTGAGCAGATCTGAACACTCTTTCTATAGAAAATGCAACTGGACATTTGGAGCGCTAAGAGAGTAGTAGTGGAAAAAGGAATATATTCAAATATAAACTACACAGAAGCATTCTGTGAAACTTATTTCTTATCTGAGCATTCAGCTAACAGAGTTAAACCATACTTTTGATTGAGCAGTTTTGAAACACTCTGTCTGTAGAAAATGCAACTGGACATTCGTAGCGCTAAGTGGGTAATAGTGGAAAAAACAATATGTTCAAATATAAACTACACAGAAGCATTGTATGAAACTTCTTTCTGTTCTGTGCATTCAACTAACAGAGTTGAACCTTACTTTTGATTGAGCCTTTCTGAAACACTCTTTCTGTAGAAACTGCAATTGGACATTCTGAGCGCTAAGAGGCCTATATTGGGAAAAAGAATGTCTACAAATAAAAACTACACAGAAGAATTGTGTGAAACTTCTTTCTGTTCTGTTTGTTCAACTAAAAGAGTTGAACCTTAGTTTTGATTGAGCCGTTCTGAAACACTCTTTCTGTAGAAAATGCAAGTGGAGATTCGGAGCGCTAAGAGGGTAATAGTGGAAAAAGGAATGTCTCCAAATATAAACTACACAGAATCATTCTGTGAAACTTCTTTCTGATCTGTGCATTCAGCTAACAGAGTTAAACCATACTTTTGATTGAGCAGATCTGAACACTCTTTCTATAGAAAATGCAACTGGACATTTGGAGCGCTAAGAGAGTAGTAGTGGAAAAAGGAATATATTCAAATATAAACTACACAGAAGCATTCTGTGAAACTTATTTCTTATCTGAGCATTCAGCTAACAGAGTTATACCATACTTTTGATTGAGCAGTTTTGAAACACTCTGTCTGTAGAAAATGCAACTGGACATTCGTAGCGCTAAGTGGGTAATAGTGGAAAAAAGAATATGTTCAAATATAAACTACACAGAAGCATTGTATGAAACTTCTTTCTGTTCTGTGCATTCAACTAACAGAGTTGAACCTTACTTTTGATTGAGCCTTTCTGAAACACTCTTTCTGTAGAAACTGCAATTGGACATTCTGAGCGCTAAGAGGCATCTATTGGGAAAAATAATATCTTCAAATAAAAACTAAAGCGAAGCATTGTGTGAAACTTATTTCTGATATGTTCATTAAGCTAACAGAGTTAAACCATACTTTTGATTGCGCAGTTCTGAACACTCTTTCTGTAGAAAATGCAAGTGGACATTCGGAGCGCTAAGAGGGTAATAGTGGAAAAAGGAGTATATTCAAATATAAACTACACAGTAGCATTCTGTGAAAACTCTTACTGTTCTGTGCATTCCGCTAACAGTGTTGAACCTTACTTTTGATTGAGCCGTTCTGAAACACTCTTTCTGTAGAAACTGCAATTGGACATGCTAAGCGCTAAGAGGCCTACATTGGGAAAAAGAATATCTTCAAATAAAAACTACACAGATGCATTCTGTGAAACTTATTTCTGATCTGTAAATTCAGTTAACAGAGATAAAACATATTTTTGATTGAGCAGTTATGAAACACTCTTTTTGTAGAAAATGCAAGTGGAGATTCGGAGCGCTAAGAGGGTAATAGTGGAAAAAGGAATGTCTTCAAATATAAACTACATAGAATCATTCGGTGAAACTTCTTTCTGATCTGTGCATTCAGCTAACAGAGTTAAACCATACTTTTGATTGAGCAGATCTGAACACTCTTTCTGTAGAAAATGCAACTGGACATTTGGAGCGCTAAGAGCATAGTAGTGGAAAAAGGAATATATTCAAATATAAACTACACAGAAGCATTCTGTGAAACTTCTTTCTGATCTGAGCATTCAGCTAACAGAGTTAAACCATACTTTTGATTGAGCAATTTTGAAACACTCTGTCTGTAGAAAATGCAACTGGACATTCGTAGCGCTAAGTGGGTAATAGTGGAAAAAAGAATATTTTCAAATATAAACTACACAGAAGCATTCTGTGAAACTTCTTGCTGTTCTGTGCATTCAACTAACAGAGTTGAACCTTACTTTTGATTGAGCCGTTCTGAAACACTCTTTCTGTAGAAACTGCAATTGGACATTCTGAGCGCTAAGAGGCCTATATTGGGAAAAAGAATGTCTACAAATAAAAACTACACAGAAGAATTGTGTGAAACTTCTTTCTGTTCTGTTTGTTCAACTAAAAGAGTTGAACCTTAGTTTTGATTGAGCCGTTCTGAAACACTCTTTCTGTAGAAAATGCAAGTGGAGATTCGGAGCGCTAAGAGGGTAATAGTGGAAAAAGGAATGTCTCCAAATATAAACTACACAGAATCATTCTGTGAAACTTCTTTCTGATCTGTGCATTCAGCTAACAGAGTTAAAAAATACTTTTGATTGAGCAGATCTGAACACTCTTTCTATAGAAAATGCAACTGGACATTTGGAGCGCTAAGAGAGTAGTAGTGGAAAAAGGAATATATTCAAATATAAACTACACAGAAGCATTCTGTGAAACTTATTTCTTATCTGAGCATTCAGCTAACAGAGTTAAACCATACTTTTGATTGAGCAGTTTTGAAACACTCTGTCTGTAGAAAATGCAACTGGACATTCGTAGCGCTAAGTGGGTAATAGTGGAAAAAAAAATATGTTCAAATATAAACTACACAGAAGCATTGTATGAAACTTCTTTCTGTTCTGTGCATTCAACTAACAGAGTTGAACCTTACTTTTGATTGAGCCTTTCTGAAACACTCTTTCTGTAGAAACTGCAATTGGACATTCTGAGCGCTAAGAGGCCTCTATTGGGAAAAATAATATCTTCAAATAAAAACTAAAGCGAAGCATTGTGTGAAACTTATTTCTGATATGTTCATTAAGCTAACAGAGTTAAACCATACTTTGGATTGCGCAGTTCTGAACACTCTTTCTGTAGAAAATGCAAGTGGACATTCGGAGCGCTAAGAGGGTAATAGTGGAAAAAGGAATATATTCAAATATAAACTACACAGTAGCATTCTGTGAAAATTCTTTCTGTTCTGTGCATTCAACTAACAGAGTTGAACCTTACTTTTGATTGAGCCGTTCTGAAACACTCTTTCTGTAGAAACTGCAATTGGACATGCTAAGCGCTAAGAGGCCTACATTGGGAAAAAGAATATCTTCAAATAAAAACTACACAGATGCATTCTGTGAAACTTATTTCTGATCTGTAAATTCAGTTAACAGAGATAAAACATATTTTTGATTGAGCCGTTATGAAACACTCTTTTTGTAGAAAATGCAAGTGGAGATTCGGAGCGCTAAGAAGGTAATAGTGGAAAAAGGAATGTCTTCAAATATAAACTACACAGAATCATTCGGTGAAACTTCTTTCTGATCTGAGCATTCAGCTAACAGAGTTAAACCATACTTTTGATTGAGCAGTTTTGAAACACTCTGTCTGTAGAAAATGCAACTGGACATTCGTAGCGCTAAGTGGGTAATAGTGGAAAAAAGAATATGTTCAAATATGAACTACACAGAAGCATTTTATGAAACTTCTTTCTGTTCTGTGCATTCAACTAACAGAGTTGAACCTTAATTTTGATTGAGCCGTTCTGAAACACTCTTTCTGTAGAAACTGCAATTGGACATTCTGAGAGCTAAGAGGCCTATATTGGGAAAAAGAATGTCTACAAATAAAAACTACACAGAAGAATTGTGTGAAACTTCTTTCTGTTCTGTTTGTTCAACTAAAAGAGTTGAACCTTAGTTTTGATTGAGCCATTCTGAAACACTCTTTCTGTAGAAAATGCAAGTGGAGATTCGGAGCGCTAAGAGGGTAATAGTGGAAAAAGGAGTGTCTTCAAATATAAACTACACAGAATCATTCGGTGAAACTTCTTTCTGATCTGTGCATTCAGCTAACAGAGTTAAACCATACTTTTGATTGAGCAGATCTGAACACTCTTTCTGTAGAAAATGCAACTGGACATTTGGAGCACTAAGAGCGTAGTAGTGGAAAAAGGAATATATTCAAATATAAACTACACAGAAGCATTCTGTGAAACTCCTTTCTGATCTGAGCATTCAGCTAACAGAGTTAAACCATACTTTTGATTGAGCAGTTTTGAAACACTCTGTCTGTAGAAAATGCAACTGATCATTCGTAGCGCTAAGTGGCTAATAGTGGAAAAAAGAATATGTTCAAATATGAACTACACAGAAGCATTGTATGAAACTTCTTTCTGTTCTGTGCATTCAACTAACAGAGTTGAACCTTACTATTGATTGAGCCGTTCTGAAACACTCTTTCTGTAGAAACTGCAATTGGACATTCTGAGCGCTAAGAGGCCTATATTGGGAAAAAGAATGTCTACAAATAAAAACTACACAGAAGAATTGTGTGAAACTTCTTTCTGTTCTGTTTGTTCAACTAAAAGAATTGAACCTTAGTTTTGATTGAGCCGTTCTGAAACACTCTTTCTGTAGAAAATGCAAGTGGAGATTCGGAGCGCTAAGAGGGTAATAGTGGAAATAGGAATGTCTCCAAATATAAACTACACAGAATCATTCTGTGAAACTTCTTTCTGATCTGTGCATTCAGCTAACAGAGTTAAACCATACTTTTGATTGAGCAGATCTGAACACTCTTTCTGTAGAAAATGCAACTGGACATTTGGAGCGCTAAGAGAGTAGTAGTGGAAAAAGGAATATATTCAAATATAAACTACACAGAAGCATTCTGTGAAACTTCTTTCTGATCTGAGCATTCAGCTAACAGAGTTAAACCATACTTTTGATTGAGCAGTTTTGAAACACTCTGTCTGTAGAAAATGCAACTGGACATTCGTAGCGCTAAGTGGGTAATAGTGGAAAAAAGAATATGTTCAAATATAAACTACACAGAAGAATTGTATGAAACTTCTTTCTGTTCTGTGCATTCAACTAACAGAGTTGAACCTTACTTTTGATTGAGCCTTTCTGAAACACTCTTTCTGAAGAATCTGCAATTGGACATTCTGAGCGCTAAGAGGCCTATATTGGGAAAAATAATATCTTCAAATAAAAACTACACAGAAGCATTGTGTGAAACTTATTTCTGATATGTTCATTAAGCTAACAGAGTTAAACCATACTTTGGATTGCGCAGTTCTGAACACTCTTTCTGTAGAAAATGCAAGTGGACATTCGGAGCGCTAAGAGGGTAATAGTGGAAAAAGGAATATATTCAAATATAAACTACACAGTAGCATTCTGTGAAAATTCTTTCTGTTCTGTGCATTCAACTAACAGAGTTGAACCTTACTTTTGATTGAGCCGTTCTGAAACACTCTTTCTGTAGAAACTGCAATTGGACATGCTAAGCGCTAAGAGGCCTACATTGGGAAAAAAATATCTTCAAATAAAAACTACACAGATGCATTCTGTGAAACTTATTTCTGATCTGTAAATTCAGTTAACAGAGATAAAACATATTTTTGATTGAGCAGTTATGAAACACTCTTTTTGTAGAAAATGCAAGTGGAGATTCGGAGCGCTAAGAAGGTAATAGTGGAAAAAGGAATGTCTTCAAATATAAACTACACAGAATCATTCGGTGAAACTTCTTTCTGATCTGAGCATTCAGCTAACAGAGTTAAACCATACTTTTGATTGAGCAGTTTTGAAACACTCTGTCTGTAGAAAATGCAACTGGACATTCGTAGCGCTAAGTGGGTAATAGTGGAAAAAAGAATATGTTCAAATATGAACTACACAGAAGCATTTTATGAAACTTCTTTCTGTTCTGTGCATTCAACTAACAGAGTTGAACCTTAATTTTGATTGAGCCGTTCTGAAACACTCTTTCTGTAGAAACCGCAATTGGACATTCTGAGCGCTAAGAGGCCTATATTGGGAAAAAGAATGTCTACAAATAAAAACTACACAGAAGAATTGTGTGAAACTTCTTTCTGTTCTGTTTGTTCAACTAAAAGAGTTGAACCTTAGTTTTGATTGAGCCGTTCTGAAACACTCTTTCTGTAGAAAATGCAAGTGGAGATTCGGAGCGCTAAGAGGGTAATAGTGGAAATAGGAATGTCTCCAAATATAAACTACACAGAATCATTCTGTGAAACTTCTTTCTGATCTGTGCATTCAGCTAATAGAGTTAAACCATACTTTTGATTGAGCAGATCTGAACACTCTTTCTGTAGAAAATGCAACTGGACATTTGGAGCACTAAGAGCGTAGTAGTGGAAAAAGGAATATATTCAAATATAAACTACACAGAAGCATTCTGTGAAACTCCTTTCTGATCTGAGCATTCAGCTAACAGAGTTAAACCATACTTTTGATTGAGCAGTTTTGAAACACTCTGTCTGTAGAAAATGCAACTGGTCATTCGTAGCGCTAAGTGGCTAATAGTGGAAAAAAGAATATGTTCAAATATGAACTACACAGAAGCATTGTATGAAACTTCTTTCTGTTCTGTGCATTCAACTAACAGAGTTGAACCTTACTTTTGATTGAGCCGTTCTGAAACACTCTTTCTGTAGAAACTGCAATTGGACATTCTGAGCGCTAAGAGGCCTATATTGGGAAAAAGAATGTCTACAAATAAAAACTACACAGAAGAATTGTGTGAAACTTCTTTCTGTTCTGTTTGTTCAACTAAAAGAGTTGAACCTTAGTTTTGATTGAGCCGTTCTGAAACACTCTTTCTGTAGAAAATGCAAGTGGAGATTCGGAGCGCTAAGAGGGTAATAGTGGAAAAAGGAATGTCTCCATATATAAACTACACAGAATCATTCTGTGAAACTTCTTTCTGATCTGTGCATTCAGCTAACAGAGTTAAACCATACTTTTCATTGAGCAGATCTGAACACTGTTTCTGTAGAAAATGCAACTGGACATTTGGAGCGCTAAGAGAGTAGTAGTGGAAAAAGGAATATATTCAAATATAAACTACACAGAAGCATTCTGTGAAACTTCTTTCTGATCTGAGCATTCAGCTAACAGAGTTAAACCATACTTTTGATTGAGCAGTTTTGAAACACTCTGTCTGTAGAAAATGCAACTGGACATTCGTAGCGCTAAGTGGGTAATAGTGGAAAAAAGAATATGTTCAAATATGAACTACACAGAAGCATTTTATGAAACTTCTTTCTGTTCTGTGCATTCAACTAACAGAGTTGAACCTCACTTTTGATTGAGCCGTTCTGAAACACTCTTGCTGTAGAAACTGCAATTGGACATTCTGAGCGCTAAGAGGCCTCTATTGGGAAAAAGAATGTCTACAAATAAAAACTACACAGAAGAATTGTGTGAAACTTCTTTCTGTTCTGTTTGTTCAACTAAAAGAGTTGAAACTTAGTTTTGATTGAGCCGTTCTGAAACACTCTTTCTGTAGAAAATGCAAGTGGAGATTCGGAGCGCTAAGAGGGTAATGGTGGAAAAAGGAATGTCTCCAAATATAAACTACACAGAATCATTCTGTGAAACTTCTTTCTGATCTGTGCATTCAGCTAACAGAGTTAAACCATACATTTGATTGAGCAGATCTGAACACTCTTTCTGTAGAAAATGCAACTGGACATTTGGAGCGCTAAGAGAGTAGTAGTGGAAAAAGGAATATATTCAAATATAAACTACACAGAAGCATTCTGTGAAACTTCTTTCTGATCTGAGCATTCAGCTAACAGAGTTAAACCATACTTTTGATTGAGCAGTTTTGAAACACTCTGTCTGAAGAAAATGCAACTGGACATTCGTAGCGCTAAGTGGGTAATAGTGGAAAAAAGAATATGTTCAAATATAAACTACACAGAAGCATTGTATGAAACTTCTTTCTGTTCTGTGCATTCAACTAACAGAGTTGAACCTTACTTTTGATTGAGCCTTTCTGAAACACTCTTTCTGTAGAATCTGCAATTGGACATTCTGAGCGCTAAGAGGCCTATATTGGGAAAAATAATATCTTCAAATAAAAACTACACAGAAGCATTGTGTGAAACTTATTTCTGATATGTTCATTAAGCTAACAGAGTTAAACCATACTTTTGATTGCGCAGTTCTGAACACTCTTTCTGTAGAA
This sequence comes from Symphalangus syndactylus, assembly GCF_028878055.3. Taxonomy (NCBI): domain Eukaryota; kingdom Metazoa; phylum Chordata; class Mammalia; order Primates; family Hylobatidae; genus Symphalangus; species Symphalangus syndactylus. The sequence continues at coordinate 1,844,910 of NC_072445.2, read as the reverse complement.
AATGCAAGTGGACTTTCGGAGCGCTAAGAGGGTAATAGTGGAAAAAGGAATATATTCAAATATAAACTACACAGTAGCATTCTGTGAAAATTCTTTCTGTTCTGTGCATTCAACTAACAGAGTTGAACCTTAATTTTGATTGAGCCGTTCTGAAACACTCTTTCTGTAGAAACTGCAATTGGACATGCTAAGCGCTAAGAGGCCTACATTGGGAAAAAGAATATCTTCAAATAAAAACTACACAGATGCATTCTGTGAAACTTATTTCTGATCTGTAAATTCAGTTAACAGAGATAAAACATATTTTTGATTGAGCAGTTATGAAACACTCTTTTTGTAGAAAATGCAAGTGGAGATTCGGAGCGCTAAGAGGGTAATAGTGGAAAAAGGAATGTCTTCAAATATAAACTACACAGAATCATTCGGTGAAACTTCTTTCTGATCTGTGCATTCAGCTAACAGAGTTAAACCATACTTTTGATTGAGCAGATCTGAACACTCTTTCTGTTGAAAATGCAACTGGACATTTGGAGCGCTAAGAGCGTAGCAGTGGAAAAAGGAATATATTCAAATATAAACTACACAGAAGCATTCTGTGAAACTTCTTTCTGATCTGAGCATTCAGCTAACAGAGTTAAACCATACTTTAGATTGAGCAGTTTTGAAACACTCTGTCTGTAGAAAATGCAACTGGACATTCGTAGCGCTAAGTGGGTAATAGTGGAAAAAAGAATATGTTCAAATATAAACTACACAGAAGCATTGTATGAAACTTCTTTCTGTTCTGTGCATTCAACTAACAGAGTTGAACCTTACTTTTGATTGAGCCGTTCTGAAACACTCTTTCTGTAGAAACTGCAATTGGACATTCTGAGCGCTAAGAGGCCTATATTGGGAAAAAGAATGTCTACAAATAAAAACTACACAGAAGAATTGTGTGAAACTTCTTTCTGTTCTGTTTGTTCAACTAAAAGAGTTGAACCTTAGTTTTGATTGAGCCGTTCTGAAACACTCTTTCTGTAGAAAATGCAAGTGGAGATTCGGAGCGCTAAGAGGGTAATAGTGGAAAAAGGAATGTCTCCAAATATAAACTACACAGAATCACTCTGTGAAACTTCTTTCTGATCTGTGCATTCAGCTAACAGAGTTAAACCATACTTTTGATTGAGCAGATCTGAACACTCTTTCTGTAGAAAATGCAACTGGACATTTGGAGCGCTAAGAGAGTAGTAGTGGAAAAAGGAATATATTCAAATATAAACTACACAGAAGCATTCTGTGAAACTTCTTTCTGATCTGAGCATTCAGCTAACAGAGTTAAACCATACTTTTGATTGAGCAGTTTTGAAACACTCTGTCTGTAGAAAATGCAACTGGACATTCGTAGCGCTAAGTGGGTAATAGTGGAAAAAAGAATATGTTCAAATATAAACTACACAGAAGCATTGTATGAAACTTCTTTCTGTTCTGTGCATTCAACTAACAGAGTTGAACCTTACTTTTGATTGAGCCTTTCTGAAACACTCTTTCTGTAGAAACTGCAATTGGACATTCTGAGCGCTAAGAGGCCTCTATTGGGAAAAATAATATCTTCAAATAAAAACTACACAGAAGCATTGTGTGAAACTTATTTCTGATATGTTCATTAAGCTAACAGAGTTAAACCATACTTTTGATTGCGCAGTTCTGAACACTCTTTCTGTAGAAAATGCAAGTGGACATTCGGAGCGCTAAGAGGGTAATAGTGGAAAAAGGAATATATTCAAATATAAACTACACAGTAGCATTCTGTGAAAATTCTTTCTGTTCTGTGCATTCAACTAAAAGAGTTGAACCCTACTTTTGATTGAGCCGTTCTGAAACACTCTTTCTGTAGAAACTGCAATTGGACATGCTAAGCGCTAAGAGGCCTACATTGGGAAAAAGAATATCTTCAAATAAAAACTACACAGATGCATTCTGTGAAACTTATTTCTGATCTGTAAATTCAGTTAACAGAGATAAAACATATTTTTGATTGAGCAGTTATGAAACACTCTTTTTGTAGAAAATGCAAGTGGAGATTCGGAGCGCTAAGAGGGTAATAGTGGAAAAAGGAATGTCTTCAAATATAAACTATACAGAATCATTCGGTGAAACTTCTTTCTGATCTGTGCATTCAGCTAACAGAGTTAAACCATACTTTTGATTGAGCAGATCTGAACACTCTTTCTGTAGAAAATGCAACTGGACATTTGTAGCGCTAAGATCGTAGTAGTGGAAAAAGGAATATATTCAAATATAAACTACACAGAAGCATTCTGTGAAACTTCTTTCTGATCTGAGCATTCAGCTAACAGAGTTAAACAATACTTTTGATTGAGCAGTTTTGAAACACTCTGTCTGTAGAAAATGCAACTGGACATTCGTAGCGCTAAGTGGGTAATAGTGGAAAAAAGAATATGTTCAAATATGAACTACACAGAAGCATTGTATGAAACTTCTTTCTGTTCTGTGCATTCAACTAACAGAGTTGAACCTTACTTTTGATTGAGCCTTTCTGAAACACTCTTTCTGTAGAATCTGCAATTGGACATTCTGAGCGCTAAGAGGCCTATATTGGGAAAAATAATATCTTCAAATAAAAACTACACAGAAGCATTGTGTGAAACTTATTTCTGATATGTTCATTAAGCTAACAGAGTTAAACCATACTTTTGATTGCGCAGTTCTGAACACTCTTTCTGTAGAAAATGCAAGTGGACTTTCGGAGCGCTAAGAGGGTAATAGTGGAAAAAGGAATATATTCAAATATAAACTACACAGTAGCATTCTGTGAAAATTCTTTCTGTTCTGTGCATTCAACTAACAGAGTTGAACCTTAATTTTGATTGAGCCGTTCTGAAACACTCTTTCTGTAGAAACTGCAATTGGACATGCTAAGCGCTAAGAGGCCTACATTGGGAAAAAGAATATCTTCAAATAAAAACTACACAGATGCATTCTGTGAAACTTATTTCTGATCTGTAAATTCAGTTAACAGAGATAAAACATATTTTTGATTGAGCAGTTATGAAACACTCTTTTTGTAGAAAATGCAAGTGGAGATTCGGAGCGCTAAGAGGGTAATAGTGGAAAAAGGAATGTCTTCAAATATAAACTACACAGAATCATTCGGTGAAACTTCTTTCTGATCTGTGCATTCAGCTAACAGAGTTAAACCATACTTTTGATTGAGCAGATCTGAACACTCTTTCTGTTGAAAATGCAACTGGACATTTGGAGCGCTAAGAGCGTAGCAGTGGAAAAAGGAATATATTCAAATATAAACTACAGAGAAGCATTCTGTGAAACTTCTTTCTGATCTGAGCATTCAGCTAACAGAGTTAAACCATACTTTAGATTGAGCAGTTTTGAAACACTCTGTCTGTAGAAAATGCAACTGGACATTCGTAGCGCTAAGTGGGTAATAGTGGAAAAAAGAATATGTTCAAATATAAACTACACAGAAGCATTGTATGAAACTTCTTTCTGTTCTGTGCATTCAACTAACAGAGTTGAACCTTACTTTTGATTGAGCCGTTCTGAAACACTCTTTCTGTAGAAACTGCAATTGGACATTCTGAGCGCTAAGAGGCCTATATTGGGAAAAAGAATGTCTACAAATAAAAACTACACAGAAGAATTGTGTGAAACTTCTTTCTGTTCTGTTTGTTCAACTAAAAGAGTTGAACCTTAGTTTTGATTGAGCCGTTCTGAAACACTCTTTCTGTAGAAAATGCAAGTGGAGATTCGGAGCGCTAAGAGGGTAATAGTGGAAAAAGGAATGTCTCCAAATATAAACTACACAGAATCACTCTGTGAAACTTCTTTCTGATCTGTGCATTCAGCTAACAGAGTTAAACCATACTTTTGATTGAGCAGATCTGAACACTCTTTCTGTAGAAAATGCAACTGGACATTTGGAGCGCTAAGAGAGTAGTAGTGGAAAAAGGAATATATTCAAATATAAACTACACAGAAGCATTCTGTGAAACTTCTTTCTGATCTGAGCATTCAGCTAACAGAGTTAAACCATACTTTTGATTGAGCAGTTTTGAAACACTCTGTCTGTAGAAAATGCAACTGGACATTCGTAGCGCTAAGTGGGTAATAGTGGAAAAAAGAATATGTTCAAATATAAACTACACAGAAGCATTGTATGAAACTTCTTTCTGTTCTGTGCATTCAACTAACAGAGTTGAACCTTACTTTTGATTGAGCCTTTCTGAAACACTCTTTCTGTAGAAACTGCAATTGGACATTCTGAGCGCTAAGAGGCCTCTATTGGGAAAAATAATATCTTCAAATAAAAACTACACAGAAGCATTGTGTGAAACTTATTTCTGATATGTTCATTAAGCTAACAGAGTTAAACCATACTTTTGATTGCGCAGTTCTGAACACTCTTTCTGTAGAAAATGCAAGTGGACATTCGGAGCGCTAAGAGGGTAATAGTGGAAAAAGGAATATATTCAAATATAAACTACACAGTAGCATTCTGTGAAAATTCTTTCTGTTCTGTGCATTCAACTAAAAGAGTTGAACCCTACTTTTGATTGAGCCGTTCTGAAACACTCTTTCTGTAGAAACTGCAATTGGACATGCTAAGCGCTAAGAGGCCTACATTGGGAAAAAGAATATCTTCAAATAAAAACTACACAGATGCATTCTGTGAAACTTATTTCTGATCTGTAAATTCAGTTAACAGAGATAAAACATATTTTTGATTGAGCAGTTATGAAACACTCTTTTTGTAGAAAATGCAAGTGGAGATTCGGAGCGCTAAGAGGGTAATAGTGGAAAAAGGAATGTCTTCAAATATAAACTATACAGAATCATTCGGTGAAACTTCTTTCTGATCTGTGCATTCAGCTAACAGAGTTAAACCATACTTTTGATTGAGCAGATCTGAACACTCTTTCTGTAGAAAATGCAACTGGACATTTGTAGCGCTAAGATCGTAGTAGTGGAAAAAGGAATATATTCAAATATAAACTACACAGAAGCATTCTGTGAAACTTCTTTCTGATCTGAGCATTCAGCTAACAGAGTTAAACAATACTTTTGATTGAGCAGTTTTGAAACACTCTGTCTGTAGAAAATGCAACTGGACATTCGTAGCGCTAAGTGGGTAATAGTGGAAAAAAGAATATGTTCAAATATGAACTACACAGAAGCATTGTATGAAACTTCTTTCTGTTCTGTGCATTCAACTAACAGAGTTGAACCTTACTTTTGATTGAGCCGTTCTGAAACACTCTTTCTGTAGAAACTGCAATTGGACATTCTGAGCGCTAAGAGGCCTATATTGGGAAAAAGAATGTCTACAAATAAAAACTACACAGAAGAATTGTGTGAAACTTCTTTCTGTTCTGTTTGTTCAACTAAAAGAGTTGAACCTTAGTTTTGATTGAGCCGTTCTGAAACACTCTTTCTGTAGAAAATGCAAGTGGAGATTCGGAGCGCTAAGAGGGTAATAGTGGAAAAAGGAATGTCTCCAAATATAAACTACACAGAATCATTCTGTGAAACTTCTTTCTGATCTGTGCATTCAGCTAACAGAGTTAAACCATACTTTTGATTGAGCAGATCTGAACACTCTTTCTGTAGAAAATGCAACTGGACATTTGGAGCGCTAAGAGGGTAGTAGTGGAAAAAGGAATATATTCAAATATAAACTACACAGAAGCATTATGTGAAACTTCTTTCTGATCTGAGCATTCAGCTAACAGAGTTAAACCATACTTATGATTGAGCAGTTTTGAAACACTCTGTCTGTAGAAAATGCAACTGGACATTCGTAGCGCTAAGTGGGTAATAGTGGAAAAAAGAATATGTTCAAATATAAACTACACAGAAGCATTGTATGAAACTTCTTTCTGTTCTGTGCATTCAACGAACAGAGTTGAACCTTACTTTTGATTGAGCCTTTCTGAAACACTCTTTCTTTAGAAACTGCAATTGGACATTCTGAGCGCTAAGAGGCCTATATTGGGAAAAATAATATCTTCAAATAAAAACTACACAGAAGCATTGTGTGAAACTTATTTCTGATATGTTCATTAAGCTAACAGAGTTAAACCATACTTTTGATTGCGCAGTTCTGAACACTCTTTCTGTAGAAAATGCAAGTGGACTTTCGGAGCGCTAAGAGGGTAATAGTGGAAAAAGGAATATATTCAAATATAAACTACACAGTAGCATTCTGTGAAAATACTTTCTGTTCTGTGCATTCAACTAACAGAGTTGAACCTTAATTTTGATTGAGCCGTTCTGAAACACTCTTTCTGTAGAAACTGCAATTGGACATGCTAAGCGCTAAGAGGCCTACATTGGGAAAAAGTATATCTTCAAATAAAAACTACACAGATGCATTCTGTGAAACTTATTTCTGATCTCTAAATTCAGTTAACAGAGATAAAACATATTTTTGATTGAGCAGTTATGAAACACTCTTTTTGTAGAAAATGCAAGTGGAGATTCGGAGCGCTAAGAGGGTAATAGTGGAAAAAGGAATGTCTTCAAATATAAACTACACAGAATCATTCGGTGAAACTTCTTTCTGATCTGTGCATTCAGCTAACAGAGTTAAACCATACTTTTGATTGAGCAGATCTGAACACTCTTTCTGTTGAAAATGCAACTGGACATTTGGAGCGCTAAGAGCGTAGCAGTGGAAAAAGGAATATATTCAAATATAAACTACACAGAAGCATTCTGTGAAACTTCTTTCTGATCTGAGCATTCAGCTAACAGAGTTAAACCATACTTTAGATTGAGAGTTTTGAAACACTCTGTCTGTAGAAAATGCAACTGGACATTCGTAGCGCTAAGTGGGTAATAGTGGAAAAAAGAATATGTTCAAATATAAACTACACAGAAGCATTGTATGAAACTTCTTTCTGTTCTGTGCATTCAACTAACAGAGTTGAACCTTACTTTAGATTGAGCCGTTCTGAAACACTCTTTTTGTAGAAACTGCAATTGGACATTCTGAGCGCTAAGAGGCCTATATTGGGAAAAAGAATGTCTACAAATAAAAACTACACAGAAGAATTGTGTGAAACTTCTTTCTGTTCTGTTTGTTCAACTAAAAGAGTTGAACCTTAGTTTTGATTGAGCCGTTCTGAAACACTCTTTCTGTAGAAAATGCAAGTGGAGATTCGGAGCGCTAAGAGGGTAATAGTGGAAAAAGGAATGTCTCCAAATATAAACTACACAGAATTATTGTGTGAAACTTCTTTCTGATCTGTGCATTCAGCTAACAGAGTTAAACCATACTTTTGATTGAGCAGATCTGAACACTCTTTCTGTAGAAAATGCAACTGGACATTTGGAGCGCTAAGAGAGTAGTAGTGGAAAAAGGAATATATTCAAATATAAACTACACAGAAGCATTCTGTGAAACTTCTTTCTGATCTGAGCATTCAGCTAACAGAGTTAAACCATACTTTTGATTGAGCAGTTTTGAAACACTCTGTCTGTAGAAAATGCAACTGGACATTCGTAGCGCTAAGTGGGTAATAGTGGAAAAAAGAATATGTTCAAATATGAACTACACAGAAGCATTTTATGAAACTTCTTTCTGTTCTGTGCATTCAACTAACAGAGTTGAACCTCACTTTTGATTGAGCCGTTCTGAAACACTCTTGCTGTAGAAACTGCAATTGGACATTCTGAGCGCTAAGAGGCCTCTATTGGGAAAAAGAATGTCTACAAATAAAAACTACACAGAAGAATTGTGTGAAACTTCTTTCTGTTCTGTTTGTTCAACTAAAAGAGTTGAAACTTAGTTTTGATTGAGCCGTTCTGAAACACTCTTTCTGTAGAAAATGCAAGTGGAGATTCGGAGCGCTAAGAGGGTAATGGTGGAAAAAGGAATGTCTCCAAATATAAACTACACAGAATCATTCTGTGAAACTTCTTTCTGATCTGTGCATTCAGCTAACAGAGTTAAACCATACATTTGATTGAGCAGATCTGAACACTCTTTCTGTAGAAAATGCAACTGGACATTTGGAGCGCTAAGAGAGTAGTAGTGGAAAAAGGAATATATTCAAATATAAACTACACAGAAGCATTCTGTGAAACTTCTTTCTGATCTGAGCATTCAGCTAACAGAGTTAAACCATACTTTTGATTGAGCAGTTTTGAAACACTCTGTCTGTAGAAAATGCAACTGGACATTCGTAGCGCTAAGTGGGTAATAGTGGAAAAAAGAATATGTTCAAATATAAACTACACAGAAGCATTGTATGAAACTTCTTTCTGTTCTGTGCATTCAACTAACAGAGTTGAACCTTACTTTTGATTGAGCCTTTCTGAAACACTCTTTCTGTAGAATCTGCAATTGGACATTCTGAGCGCTAAGAGGCCTATATTGGGAAAAATAATATCTTCAAATAAAAACTACACAGAAGCATTGTGTGAAACTTATTTCTGATATGTTCATTAAGCTAACAGAGTTAAACCATACTTTTGATTGCGCAGTTCTGAACACTCTTTCTGTAGAAAATGCAAGTGGACTTTCGGAGCGCTAAGAGGGTAATAGTGGAAAAAGGAATATATTCAAATATAAACTACACAGTAGCATTCTGTGAAAATTCTTTCTGTTCTGTGCATTCAACTAACAGAGTTGAACCTTAATTTTGATTGAGCCGTTCTGAAACACTCTTTCTGTAGAAACTGCAATTGGACATGCTAAGCGCTAAGAGGCCTACATTGGGAAAAAGAATATCTTCAAATAAAAACTACACAGATGCATTCTGTGAAACTTATTTCTGATCTGTAAATTCAGTTAACAGAGATAAAACATATTTTTGATTGAGCAGTTATGAAACACTCTTTTTGTAGAAAATGCAAGTGGAGATTCGGAGCGCTAAGAGGGTAATAGTGGAAAAAGGAATGTCTTCAAATATAAACTACACAGAATCATTCGGTGAAACTTCTTTCTGATCTGTGCATTCAGCTAACAGAGTTAAACCATACTTTTGATTGAGCAGATCTGAACACTCTTTCTGTTGAAAATGCAACTGGACATTTGGAGCGCTAAGAGCGTAGCAGTGGAAAAAGGAATATATTCAAATATAAACTACACAGAAGCATTCTGTGAAACTTCTTTCTGATCTGAGCATTCAGCTAACAGAGTTAAACCATACTTTAGATTGAGCAGTTTTGAAACACTCTGTCTGTAGAAAATGCAACTGGACATTCGTAGCGCTAAGTGGGTAATAGTGGAAAAAAGAATATGTTCAAATATAAACTACACAGAAGCATTGTATGAAACTTCTTTCTGTTCTGTGCATTCAACTAACAGAGTTGAACCTTACTTTTGATTGAGCCGTTCTGAAACACTCTTTCTGTAGAAACTGCAATTGGACATTCTGAGCGCTAAGAGGCCTATATTGGGAAAAAGAATGTCTACAAATAAAAACTACACAGAAGAATTGTGTGAAACTTCTTTCTGTTCTGTTTGTTCAACTAAAAGAGTTGAACCTTAGTTTTGATTGAGCCGTTCTGAAACACTCTTTCTGTAGAAAATGCAAGTGGAGATTCGGAGCGCTAAGAGGGTAATAGTGGAAAAAGGAATGTCTCCAAATATAAACTACGCAGAATCACTCTGTGAAACTTCTTTCTGATCTGTGCATTCAGCTAACAGAGTTAAACCATACTTTTGATTGAGCAGATCTGAACACTCTTTCTGTAGAAAATGCAACTGGACATTTGGAGCGCTAAGAGAGTAGTAGTGGAAAAAGGAATATATTCAAATATAAACTACACAGAAGCATTCTGTGAAACTTCTTTCTGATCTGAGCATTCAGCTAACAGAGTTAAACCATACTTTTGATTGAGCAGTTTTGAAACACTCTGTCTGTAGAAAATGCAACTGGACATTCGTAGCGCTAAGTGGGTAATAGTGGAAAAAAGAATATGTTCAAATATAAACTACACAGAAGCATTGTATGAAACTTCTTTCTGTTCTGTGCATTCAACTAACAGAGTTGAACCTTACTTTTGATTGAGCCTTTCTGAAACACTCTTTCTGTAGAAACTGCAATTGGACATTCTGAGCGCTAAGAGGCCTCTATTGGGAAAAATAATATCTTCAAATAAAAACTACACAGAAGCATTGTGTGAAACTTATTTCTGATATGTTCATTAAGCTAACAGAGTTAAACCATACTTTTGATTGCGCAGTTCTGAACACTCTGTAGAAAATGCAAGTGGACATTCGGAGCGCTAAGAGGGTAATAGTGGAAAAAGGAATATATTCAAATATAAACTACACAGTAGCATGCTGTGAAAATTCTTTCTGTTCTGTGCATTCAACTAAAAGAGTTGAACCCTACTTTTGATTGAGCCGTTCTGAAACACTCTTTCTGTAGAAACTGCAATTGGACATGCTAAGCGCTAAGAGGCCTACATTGGGAAAAAGAATATCTTCAAATAAAAATTACACAGATGCATTCTGTGAAACTTATTTCTGATCTGTAAATTCAGTTAACAGAGATAAAACATATTTTTGATTGAGCAGTTATGAAACACTCTTTTTGTAGAAAATGCAAGTGGAGATTCGGAGCGCTAAGAGGGTAATAGTGGAAAAAGGAATGTCTTCAAATATAAACTATACAGAATCATTCGGTGAAACTTCTTTCTGATCTGTGCATTCAGCTAACAGAGTTAAACCATACTTTTGATTGAGCAGATCTGAACACTCTTTCTGTAGAAAATGCAACTGGACATTTTTAGCGCTAAGATCGTAGTAGTGGAAAAAGGAATATATTCAAATATAAACTACACAGAAGCATTCTGTGAAACTTCTTTCTGATCTGAGCATTCAGCTAACAGAGTTAAACAATACTTTTGATTGAGCAGTTTTGAAACACTCTGTCTGTAGAAAATGCAACTGGACATTCGTAGCGCTAAGTGGGTAATAGTGGAAAAAAGAATATGTTCAAATATGAACTACACAGAAGCATTGTATGAAACTTCTTTCTGTTCTGTGCATTCAACTAACAGAGTTGAACCTTACTTTTGATTGAGCCTTTCTGAAACACTCTTTCTGTAGAATCTGCAATTGGACATTCTGAGCGCTAAGAGGCCTATATTGGGAAAAATAATATCTTCAAATAAAAACTACACAGAAGCATTGTGTGAAACTTATTTCTGATATGTTCATTAAGCTAACAGAGTTAAACCATACTTTTGATTGCGCAGTTCTGAACACTCTTTCTGTAGAAAATGCAAGTGGACTTTCGGAGCGCTAAGAGGGTAATAGTGGAAAAAGGAATATATTCAAATATAAACTACACAGTAGCATTCTGTGAAAATTCTTTCTGTTCTGTGCATTCAACTAACAGAGTTGAACCTTAATTTTGATTGAGCCGTTCTGAAACACTCTTTCTGTAGAAACTGCAATTGGACATGCTAAGCGCTAAGAGGCCTACATTGGGAAAAAGAATATCTTCAAATAAAAACTACACAGATGCATTCTGTGAAACTTATTTCTGATCTGTAAATTCAGTTAACAGAGATAAAACATATTTTTGATTGAGCAGTTATGAAACACTCTTTTTGTAGAAAATGCAAGTGGAGATTCGGAGCGCTAAGAGGGTAATAGTGGAAAAAGGAATGTCTTCAAATATAAACTACACAGAATCATTCGGTGAAACTTCTTTCTGATCTGTGCATTCAGCTAACAGAGTTAAACCATACTTTTGATTGAGCAGATCTGAACACTCTTTCTGTTGAAAATGCAACTGGACATTTGGAGCGCTAAGAGCGTAGCAGTGGAAAAAGGAATATATTCAAATATAAACTACAGAGAAGCATTCTGTGAAACTTCTTTCTGATCTGAGCATTCAGCTAACAGAGTTAAACCATACTTTAGATTGAGCAGTTTTGAAACACTCTGTCTGTAGAAAATGCAACTGGACATTCGTAGCGCTAAGTGGGTAATAGTGGAAAAAAGAATATGTTCAAATATAAACTACACAGAAGCATTGTATGAAACTTCTTTCTGTTCTGTGCATTCAACTAACAGAGTTGAACCTTACTTTTGATTGAGCCGTTCTGAAACACTCTTTCTGTAGAAACTGCAATTGGACATTCTGAGCGCTAAGAGGCCTATATTGGGAAAAAGAATGTCTACAAATAAAAACTACACAGAAGAATTGTGTGAAACTTCTTTCTGTTCTGTTTGTTCAACTAAAAGAGTTGAACCTTAGTTTTGATTGAGCCGTTCTGAAACACTCTTTCTGTAGAAAATGCAAGTGGAGATTCGGAGCGCTAAGAGGGTAATAGTGGAAAAAGGAATGTCTCCAAATATAAACTACACAGAATCACTCTGTGAAACTTCTTTCTGATCTGTGCATTCAGCTAACAGAGTTAAACCATACTTTTGATTGAGCAGATCTGAACACTCTTTCTGTAGAAAATGCAACTGGACATTTGGAGCGCTAAGAGAGTAGTAGTGGAAAAAGGAATATATTCAAATATAAACTACACAGAAGCATTTTGTGAAACTTCTTTCTGATCTGAGCATTCAGCTAACAGAGTTAAACCATACTTTTGATTGAGCAGTTTTGAAACAATCTGTCTGTAGAAAATGCAACTGGACATTCGTAGCGCTAAGTGGGTAATAGTGGAAAAAAGAATATGTTCAAATATAAACTACACAGAAGCATTGTATGAAACTTCTTTCTGTTCTGTGCATTCAACTAACAGAGTTGAACCTTACTTTTGATTGAGCCTTTCTGAAACACTCTTTCTGTAGAAACTGCAATTGGACATTCTGAGCGCTAAGAGGCCTCTATTGGGAAAAATAATATCTTCAAATAAAAACTACACAGAAGCATTGTGTGAAACTTATTTCTGATATGTTCATTAAGCTAACAGAGTTAAACCATACTTTTGATTGCGCAGTTCTGAACACTCTTTCTGTAGAAAATGCAAGTGGACATTCGGAGCGCTAAGAGGGTAATAGTGGAAAAAGGAATATATTCAAATATAAACTACACAGTAGCATTCTGTGAAAATTCTTTCTGTTCTGTGCATTCAACTAAAAGAGTTGAACCCTACTTTTGATTGAGCCGTTCTGAAACACTCTTTCTGTAGAAACTGCAATTGGACATGCTAAGCGCTAAGAGGCCTACATTGGGAAAAAGAATATCTTCAAATAAAAACTACACAGATGCATTCTGTGAAACTTATTTCTGATCTGTAAATTCAGTTAACAGAGATAAAACATATTTTTGATTGAGCAGTTATGAAACACTCTTTTTGTAGAAAATGCAAGTGGAGATTCGGAGCGCTAAGAGGGTAATAGTGGAAAAAGGAATGTCTTCAAATATAAACTATACAGAATCATTCGGTGAAACTTCTTTCTGATCTGTGCATTCAGCTAACAGAGTTAAACCATACTTTTGATTGAGCAGATCTGAACACTCTTTCTGTAGAAAATGCAACTGGACATTTGTAGCGCTAAGATCGTAGTAGTGGAAAAAGGAATATATTCAAATATAAACTACACAGAAGCATTCTGTGAAACTTCTTTCTGATCTGAGCATTCAGCTAACAGAGTTAAACAATACTTTTGATTGAGCAGTTTTGAAACACTCTGTCTGTAGAAAATGCAACTGGACATTCGTAGCGCTAAGTGGGTAATAGTGGAAAAAAGAATATGTTCAAATATGAACTACACAGAAGCATTGTATGAAACTTCTTTCTGTTCTGTGCATTCAACTAACAGAGTTGAACCTTACTTTTGATTGAGCCGTTCTGAAACACTCTTTCTGTAGAAACTGCAATTGGACATTCTGAGCGCTAAGAGGCCTATATTGGGAAAAAGAATGTCTACAAATAAAAACTACACAGAAGAATTGTGTGAAACTTCTTTCTGTTCTGTTTGTTCAACTAAAAGAATTGAACCTTAGTTTTGATTGAGCCGTTCTGAAACACTCTTTCTGTAGAAAATGCAAGTGGAGATTCGGAGCGCTAAGAGGGTAATAGTGGAAAAAGGAATGTCTCCAAATATAAACTACACAGAATCATTCTGTGAAACTTCTTTCTGATCTGTGCATTCAGCTAACAGAGTTAAACCATACTTTTGATTGAGCAGATCTGAACACTCTTTCTGTAGAAAATGCAACTGGACATTTGGAGCGCTAAGAGGGTAGTAGTGGAAAAAGGAATATATTCAAATATAAACTACACAGAAGCATTATGTGAAACTTCTTTCTGATCTGAGCATTCAGCTAACAGAGTTAAACCATACTTATGATTGAGCAGTTTTGAAACACTCTGTCTGTAGAAAATGCAACTGGACATTCGTAGCGCTAAGTGGGTAATAGTGGAAAAAAGAATATGTTCAAATATAAACTACACAGAAGCATTGTATGAAACTTCTTTCTGTTCTGTGCATTCAACGAACAGAGTTGAACCTTACTTTTGATTGAGCCTTTCTGAAACACTCTTTCTGTAGAAACTGCAATTGGACATTCTGAGCGCTAAGAGGCCTATATTGGGAAAAATAATATCTTCAAATAAAAACTACACAGAAGCATTGTGTGAAACTTATTTCTGATATGTTCATTAAGCTAACAGAGTTAAACCATACTTTTGATTGCGCAGTTCTGAACACTCTTTCTGTAGAAAATGCAAGTGGACTTTCGGAGCGCTAAGAGGGTAATAGTGGAAAAAGGAATATATTCAAATATAAACTACACAGTAGCATTCTGTGAAAATTCTTTCTGTTCTGTGCATTCAACTAACAGAGTTGAACCTTAATTTTGATTGAGCCGTTCTGAAACACTCTTTCTGTAGAAACTGCAATTGGACATGCTAAGCGCTAAGAGGCCTACATTGGGAAAAAGAATATCTTCAAATAAAAACTACACAGATGCATTCTGTGAAACTTATTTCTGATCTGTAAATTCAGTTAACAGAGATAAAACATATTTTTGATTGAGCAGTTATGAAACACTCTTTTTGTAGAAAATGCAAGTGGAGATTCGGAGCGCTAAGAGGGTAATAGTGGAAAAAGGAATGTCTTCAAATATAAACTACACAGAATCATTCGGTGAAACTTCTTTCTGATCTGTGCATTCAGCTAACAGAGTTAAACCATACTTTTGATTGAGCAGATCTGAACACTCTTTCTGTTGAAAATGCAACTGGACATTTGGAGCGCTAAGAGCGTAGCAGTGGAAAAAGGAATATATTCAAATATAAACTACACAGAAGCATTCTGTGAAACTTCTTTCTGATCTGAGCATTCAGCTAACAGAGTTAAACCATACTTTAGATTGAGAGTTTTGAAACACTCTGTCTGTAGAAAATGCAACTGGACATTCGTAGCGCTAAGTGGGTAATAGTGGAAAAAAGAATATGTTCAAATATAAACTACACAGAAGCATTGTATGAAACTTCTTTCTGTTCTGTGCATTCAACTAACAGAGTTGAACCTTACTTTTGATTGAGCCGTTCTGAAACACTCTTTTTGTAGAAACTGCAATTGGACATTCTGAGCGCTAAGAGGCCTATATTGGGAAAAAGAATGTCTACAAATAAAAACTACACAGAAGAATTGTGTGAAACTTCTTTCTGTTCTGTTTGTTCAACTAAAAGAGTTGAACCTTAGTTTTGATTGAGCCGTTCTGAAACACTCTTTCTGTAGAAAATGCAAGTGGAGATTCGGAGCGCTAAGAGGGTAATAGTGGAAAAAGGAATGTCTCCAAATATAAACTACACCGAATCACTCTGTGAAACTTCTTTCTGATCTGTGCATTCAGCTAACAGAGTTAAACCATACTTTTGATTGAGCAGATCTGAACACTCTTTCTGTAGAAAATGCAACTGGACATTTGGAGCGCTAAGAGAGTAGTAGTGGAAAAAGGAATATATTCAAATATAAACTACACAGAAGCATTCTGTGAAACTTCTTTCTGATCTGAGCATTCAGCTAACAGAGTTAAACCATACTTTTGATTGAGCAGTTTTGAAACACTCTGTCTGTAGAAAATGCAACTGGACATTCGTAGCGCTAAGTGGGTAATAGTGGAAAAAAGAATATGTTCAAATATAAACTACACAGAAGCATTGTATGAAACTTCTTTCTGTTCTGTGCATTCAACTAACAGAGTTGAACCTTACTTTTGATTGAGCCTTTCTGAAACACTCTTTCTGTAGAAACTGCAATTGGACATTCTGAGCGCTAAGAGGCCTCTATTGGGAAAAATAATATCTTCAAATAAAAACTACACAGAAGCATTGTGTGAAACTTATTTCTGATATGTTCATTAAGCTAACAGAGTTAAACCATACTTTTGATTGCGCAGTTCTGAACACTCTTTCTGTAGAAAATGCAAGTGGACATTCGGAGCGCTAAGAGGGTAATAGTGGAAAAAGGAATATATTCAAATATAAACTACACAGTAGCATTCTGTGAAAATTCTTTCTGTTCTGTGCATTCAACTAACAGAGTTGAACCCTACTTTTGATTGAGCCGTTCTGAAACACTCTTTCTGTAGAAACTGCAATTGGACATGCTAAGCGCTAAGAGGCCTACATTGGGAAAAAGAATATCTTCAAATAAAAACTACACAGATGCATTCTGTGAAACTTATTTCTGATCTGTAAATTCAGTTAACAGAGATAAAACATATTTTTGATTGAGCAGTTATGAAACACTCTTTTTGTAGAAAATGCAAGTGGAGATTCGGAGCGCTAAGAGGGTAATAGTGGAAAAAGGAATGTCTTCAAATATAAACTATACAGAATCATTCGGTGAAACTTCTTTCTGATCTGTGCATTCAGCTAACAGAGTTAAACCATACTTTTGATTGAGCAGATCTGAACACTCTTTCTGTAGAAAATGCAACTGGACATTTGTAGCGCTAAGATCGTAGTAGTGGAAAAAGGAATATATTCAAATATAAACTACACAGAAGCATTCTGTGAAACTTCTTTCTGATCTGAGCATTCAGCTAACAGAGTTAAACCATACTTTTGATTGAGCAGTTTTGAAACACTCTGTCTGTAGAAAATGCAACTGGACATTCGTAGCGCTAAGTGGGTAATAATGGAAAAAAGAATATGTTCAAATATGAACTACACAGAAGCATTGTATGAAACTTCTTTCTGTTCTGTGCATTCAACTAACAGAGTTGAACCTTACTTTTGATTGAGCCGTTCTGAAACACTCTTTCTGTAGAAACTGCAATTGGACATTCTGAGCGCTAAGAGGCCTATATTGGGAAAAAGAATGTCTACAAATAAAAACTACACAGAAGAATTGTGTGAAACTTCTTTCTGTTCTGTTTGTTCAACTAAAAGAGTTGAACCTTAGTTTTGATTGAGCCGTTCTGAAACACTCTTTCTGTAGAAAATGCAAGTGGAGATTCGGAGCGCTAAGAGGGTAATAGTGGAAAAAGGAATGTCTCCAAATATAAACTACACAGAATCATTCTGTGAAACTTCTTTCTGATCTGTGCATTCAGCTAACAGAGTTAAACCATACTTTTGATTGAGCAGATCTGAACACTCTTTCTGTAGAAAATGCAACTGGACATTTGGAGCGCTAAGAGGGTAGTAGTGGAAAAAGGAATATATTCAAATATAAACTACACAGAAGCATTATGTGAAACTTTTTTCTGATCTGAGCATTCAGCTAACAGAGTTAAACCATACTTATGATTGAGCAGTTTTGAAACACTCTGTCTGTAGAAAATGCAACTGGACATTCGTAGCGCTAAGTGGGTAATAGTGGAAAAAAGAATATGTTCAAATATAAACTACACAGAAGCATTGTATGAAACTTCTTTCTGTTCTGTGCATTCAACGAACAGAGTTGAACCTTACTTTTGATTGAGCCTTTCTGAAACACTCTTTCTGTAGAAACTGCAATTGGACATTCTGAGCGCTAAGAGGCCTATATTGGGAAAAATAATATCTTCAAATAAAAACTACACAGAAGCATTGTGTGAAACTTATTTCTGATATGTTCATTAAGCTAACAGAGTTAAACCATACTTTTGATTGCGCAGTTCTGAACACTCTTTCTGTAGAAAATGCAAGTGGACTTTCGGAGCGCTAAGAAGGTAATAGTGGAAAAAGGAATATATTCAAATATAAACTACACAGTAGCATTCTGTGAAAATTCTTTCTGTTCTGTGCATTCAACTAACAGAGTTGAACCTTAATTTTGATTGAGCCGTTCTGAAACACTCTTTCTGTAGAAACTGCAATTGGACATGCTAAGCGCTAAGAGGCCTACATTGGGAAAAAGAATATCTTCAAATAAAAACTACACAGATGCATTCTGTGAAACTTATTTCTGATCTGTAAATTCAGTTAACAGAGATAAAACATATTTTTGATTGAGCAGTTATGAAACACTCTTTTTGTAGAAAATGCAAGTGGAGATTCGGAGCGCTAAGAGGGTAATAGTGGAAAAAGGAATGTCTTCAAATATAAACTACACAGAATCATTCGGTGAAACTTCTTTCTGATCTGTGCATTCAGCTAATAGAGTTAAACCATACTTTTGATTGAGCAGATCTGAACACTCTTTCTGTTGAAAATGCAACTGGACATTTGGAGCGCTAAGAGCGTAGCAGTGGAAAAAGGAATATATTCAAATGTAAACTACACAGAAGCATTATGTGAAACTTCTTTCTGATCTGAGCATTCAGCTAACAGAGTTAAACCATACTTTAGATTGAGCAGTTTTGAAACACTCTGTCTGTAGAAAATGCAACTGGACATTCGTAGCGCTAAGTGGGTAATAGTGGAAAAAAGAATATGTTCAAATATAAACTACACAGAAGCATTGTATGAAACTTCTTTCTGTTCTGTGCATTCAACTAACAGAGTTGAACCTTACTTTTGATTGAGCCTTTCTGAAACACTCTTTCTGTAGAAACTGCAATTGGACATTCTGAGCGCTAAGAGGCCTATATTGGGAAAAATAATATCTTCAAATAAAACTACACAGAAGCATTGTGTGAAACTTATTTCTGATATGTTCATTAAGCTAACAGAGATAAACCATACTTTTGATTGCGCAGTTCTGAACACTCTTTCTGTAGAAAATGCAAGTGGAGATTCGGAGCGCTAAGAGGGTAATAGTGGAAAAAGGATTATATTCAAATATAAACTACACAGTAGCATTCTGTGAAAATTCTTTCTGTTCTGTGCATTCAACTAACAGATTTGAACCTTACTTTTGATTGAGCCGTTCTGAAACACTCTTTCTGTAGAAACTGCAATTGGACATGCTAAGCGCTAAGAGGCCTACATTGGGAAAAAGAATATCTTCAAATAAAAACTACACAGATGCATTCTGTGAAACTTATTTCTGATCTGTAAATTCAGTTAACAGAGATAAAACATATTTTTGATTGAGCAGTTATGAAACACTCTTTTTGTAGAAAATGCAAGTGGAGATTCGGAGCGCTAAGAGGGTAATAGTGGAAAAAGGAATGTCTTCAAATATAAACTACACAGAATCATTCGGTGAAACTTCTTTCTGATCTGTGCATTCAGCTAACAGAGTTAAACCATACTTTTGATTGAGCAGATCTGAACACTCTTTCTGTTGAAAATGCAACTGGACATTTGGAGCGCTAAGAGCTTAGTAGTGGAAAAAGGAATATATTCAAATATAAACTACACAGAAGCATTCTGTGAAACTTCTTTCTGATCTGAGCATACAGCTAACAGAGTTAAACCATACTTTTGATTGAGCAGTTTTGAAACACTCTGTCTGTAGAAAATGCAACTGGACATTCGTAGCGCTAAGTGTGTAATAGTGGAAAAAATATACGTTCAAATATAAACTACACAGAAGCATTGTATGAAACTTGTTTCTCTTCTGTGCATTCAACTAACAGAGTTGAACCTTACTTTTGATTGAGCCGTTCTGAAACACTCTTTCTGTAGAAACTGCAATTCTACATTCTGAGCGCTAAGAGGCATATATTGGGAAAAAGAGTGTCTACAAATAAAAACTACACAGAAGAATTGTGTGAAACTTCTTTCTGTTCTGTTTGTTCAACTAAAAGAGTTGAACCTTAGTTTTGATTGAGCCGTTCTGAAACACTCTTTCTGTAGAAAATGCAAGTGGAGATTCGGAGCGCTAAGAGGGTAATAGTGGAAAAAGGAATGTCTCCAAATATAAACTACACAGAATCATTCTGTGAAACTTCTTTCTGATCTGTGCATTCAGCTAACAGAGTTAAACCATAGTTTTGATTGAGCAGATCTGAACACTCTTTCTGTAGAAAACGCAACTGGACATTTGGAGCGCTAAGAGAGTAGTAGTGGAAAAAGGAATATATTCAAATATAAACTACACAGAAGCATTCTGTGAAACTACTTTCTTATCTGAGCATTCAGCTAACAGAGTTAAACCATACTTTTAATTGAGCAGTTTTGAAACACTCTGTCTGGAGAAAATGCAACTGGACATTCGTAGCGCTAACTGGGTAATAGTGGAAAAAAGAATATGTTCAAATATAAACTACACAGAAGCATTGTATGAAACTTCTTTCTGTTCTGTGCATTCAACTAACAGAGTTGAACCTTACTTTTGATTGAGCCTTTCTGAAACACTCTTTCTGTAGAAACTGCAATTGGACATTCTGAGCGCTAAGAGGCCTATATTGGGAAAAATAATATCTTCAAATAAAAACTACACAGAAGCATTGTGTGAAACTTATTTCTGATATGTTCATTAAGCTAACAGAGTTAACCATACTTTTGATTGCGCAGTTCTGAACACTCTTTCTGTAGAAAATGCAAGTGGACATTCGGAGCGCTAAGAGGGTAATAGTGGAAAAAGGAATATATTCAAATATAAACTACACAGTAGCATTCTGTGAAAACACTTTCTGTTCTGTGCATTCAGCTAACAGATTTGAACCTTACTTTTGATTGAGCCGTTCTGAAACACTCTTTCTGTAGAAACTGCAATTGGACATGCTAAGCGCTAAGAGGCCTACATTGGGAAAAAGAATATCTTCAAATAAAAACTACACAGATGCATTCTGTGAAACTTATTTCTGATCTGTAAATTCAGTTAACAGAGATAAAACATATTTTTGATTGAGCAGTTATGAAACACTCTTTTTGTAGAAAATGCAAGTGGAGATTCGGAGCGCTAAGAGGGTAATAGTGGAAAAAGGAATGTCTTCAAATATAAACTACACAGAATCATTCGGTGAAACGTCTTTCTGATCTGTGCCTTCAGCTAACCGAGTTAAACCATACTTTTGATTGAGCAGATCTGAACACTCTTTCTGTTGAAAATGCAACTGGACATTTGGAGCGCTAAGTGCGTAGTAGTGGAAAAAGGAATATATTCAAATATAAACTACACAGAAGCATTCTGTGAAACTTCTTTCTGATCTGAGCATTCAGCTAACAGAGTTAAACCATACTTTTGATTGAGCAGTTTTGAAACACTCAGTCTGTAGAAAATGCAACTGGACATTCGTAGCGCTAAGTGGGTAATAGTGGAAAAAAGAATATGTTCAAATATAAACTACACAGAAGCATTGTATGAAACTTCTTTCTGTTCTGTGCATTCAACTAACAGTGTTGAACCTTACTTTTGATTGAGCCTTTGTGAAACACTCTTTCTGTAGAAACTGCAATTGGACATTCTGAGCGCTAAGAGGCCTCTATTGGGAAAAATAATATCTTCAAATAAAAACTACACAGAAGCATTGTGTGAAACTTATTTCTGATATGTTCATTAAGCTAACAGAGTTAAACCATACTTTTGATTGCGCAGTTCTGAACACTCTTTCTGTAGAAAATGCAAGTGGACATTCGGAGCGCTAAGAGGGTAATAGTGGAAAAAGGAATATATTCAAATATAAACTACACAGTAGCATTCTGTGAAAATTCTTTCTGTTCTGTGCATTCAACTAACAGAGTTGAACCTTACTTTTGATTGAGCCGTTCTGAAACACTCTTTCTGTAGAAACTGCAATTGGACATGCTAAGCGCTAAGAGGCCTACATTGGGAAAAAGAATATCTTCAAATAAAAACTACACAGATGCATTCTGTGAAACTTATTTCTGATCTGTAAATTCAGTTAACAGAGATAAAACATATTTTTGATTGAGCAGTTATGAAACACTCTTTTTGTAGAAAATGCAAGTGGAGATTCGGAGCGCTAAGAGGGTAATAGTGGAAAAAGGAATGTCTTCAAATATAAACTACACAGAATCATTCGGTGAAACTTCTTTCTGATCTGTGCATTCAGCTAACAGAGTTAAACCATACTTTTGATTGAGCAGATCTGAACACTCTTTCTGTTGAAAATGCAACTGGACATTTGGAGCGCTAAGAGCTTAGTAGTGGAAAAAGGAATATATTCAATTATAAACTACACAGAAGCATTCTGTGAAACTTCTTTCTGATCTGAGCATACAGCTAACAGAGTTAAACCATACTTTTGATTGAGCAGTTTTGAAACACTCTGTCTGTAGAAAATGCAACTGGACATTCGTAGCGCTAAGTGTGTAATAGTGGAAAAAAGTATATGTTCAAATATAAACTACACAGAAGCATTGTATGAAACTTCTTTCTGTTCTGTGCATTCAACTAACAGAGTTGAATCTTACTTTTGATTGAGCCGTTCTGAAACACTCTTTCTGTAGAAACTGCAATTGGACATTCTGAGCGCTAAGAGGCATATATTGGGAAAAAGAGTGTCTACAAATAAAAACTACACAGAAGAATTGTGTGAAACTTCTTTCTGTTCTGTTTGTTCAACTAAAAGAGTTGAACCTTAGTTTTGATTGAGCCGTTCTGAAACACTCTTTCTGTAGAAAATGCAAGTGGAGATTCGGAGCGCTAAGAGGGTAATAGTGGAAAAAGGAATGTCTCCAAATATAAACTACACAGAATCATTCTGTGAAACTTCTTTCTGATCTGTGCATTCAGCTAACAGAGTTAAACCATAGTTTTGATTGAGCAGATCTGAACACTCTTTCTGTAGAAAATGCAACTGGACATTTGGAGCGCTAAGAGAGTAGTAGTGGAAAAAGGAATATATTCAAATATAAACTACACAGAATCATTCTGTGAAACTACTTTCTGATCTGAGCATTCAGCTAACAGAGTTAAACCATACTTTTCATTGAGCAGTTTTGAAACACTCTGTCTGTAGAAAATGCAACTTGACATTCGTAGCGCTAAGTGGGTAATAGTGGAAAAAAGAATATGTTCAAATATAAACTACACAGAAGCATTGTATGAAACTTCTTTCTGTTCTGTGCATTCAACTAACAGAGTTGAACCTTACTTTTGATTGAGCCTTTCTGAAACACTCTTTCTGTAGAAACTGCAATTGGACATTCTGAGCGCTAAGAGGCCTATATTGGGAAAAATAATATCTTCAAATAAAAACTACACAGAAGCATTGTGTGAAACTTATTTCTGATATGTTCATTAAGCTAACAGAGTTAAACCATACTTTTGATTGCGCAGTTCTGAACACTCTTTCTGTAGAAAATGCAAGTGGACATTCGGAGCGCTAAGAGGGTAATAGTGGAAAAAGGAATATATTCAAATATAAACTACACAGTAGCATTCTGTGAAAACTCTTTCTGTTCTGTGCATTCAGCTAACAGAATTGAACCTTACTTTTGATTGAGCCGTTCTGAAACACTCTTTCTGTAGAAACTGCAATTGGACATGCTAAGCGCTAAGAGGCCTACATTGGGAAAAAGAATATCTTCAAATAAAAACTACACAGATGCATTCTGTGAAACTTATTTCTGATCTGTAAATTCAGTTAACAGAGATAAAACATATTTTTGATTGAGCAGTTATGAAACACTCTTTTTGTAGAAAATGCAAGTGGAGATTCGGAGCGCTAAGAGAGTAATAGTGGAAAAAGGAATGTCTTCAAATATAAACTACACAGAATCATTCGGTGAAACTTCTTTCTGATCTGTGCATTCAGCTAACCGAGTTAAACCATACTTTTGATTGAGCAAATCTGAACACTCTTTCTGTTGAAAATGCAACTGGACATTTGGAGCGCTAAGTGCGTAGTAGTGGAAAAAGGAATATATTCAAATATAAACTACACAGAAGCATTCTGTGAAACTTCTTTCTGATCTGAGCATTCAGCTAACAGAGTTAAACCATACTTTTGATTGAGCAGTTTTGAAACACTCTGTCTGTAGAAAATGCAACTGGACATTCGTAGCGCTAAGTGGGTAATAGTGGAAAAAAGTATATGTTCAAATATAAACTACACAGAAGCATTGTATGAAACTTCTTTCTGTTCTGTGCATTCAACTAACAGAGTTGAACCTTACTTTTGATTGAGCCGTTCTGAAACACTCTTTCTGTAGAAACTGCAATTGGACATTCTGAGCGCTAAGAGGCCTATATTGGGAAAAAGAATGTCTACAAATAAAAACTACACAGAAGAATTGTGTGAAACTTCTTTCTGTTCTGTTTGTTCAACTAAAAGATTTGAACCTTAGTTTTGATTGAGCCGTTCTGAAACACTCTTTCTGTAGAAAATGCAAGTGGAGATTCGGAGCACTAAGAGGGTAATAGTGGAAAAAGGAATGTCTCCAAATATAAACTACACAGAATCATTCTTTGACACTTCTTTCTGAATTGTGCATTCAGCTAACAGAGTTAAACCATACTTTTGATTGAGCAGATCTGAACACTCTTTCTGTAGAAAATGCAACTGGACATTTGGAGCGCTAAGAGAGTAGTAGTGGAAAAAGGAATATATTCAAATATAAACTACACAGAAGCATTCTGTGAAACTTCTTTCTGATCTGAGCATTCAGCTAACAGAGTTAAACCATACTTTTGATTGAGCAGTTTTGAAACACTCTGTCTGTAGAAAATGCAACTGGACATTCGTAGCGCTAAGTGGGTAATAGTGGAAAAAAGAATATGTTCAAAATAAACTACACAGAAGCATTGTATGAAACTTCTTTCTGTTCTGTGCATTCAACTAACAGAGTTGAACCTTACTTTTGATTGAGCCTTTGTGAAACACTCTTTCTGTAGAAACTGCAATTGGACATTCTGAGCGCTAAGAGGCCTCTATTGGGAAAAATAATATCTTCAAATAAAAACTACACAGAAGCATTGTGTGAAACTTATTTCTGATATGTTCATTAAGCTAACAGAGTTAAACCATATTTTGATTGCGCAGTTCTGTACACTCTTTCTGTAGAAAATGCAAGTGTACATTCGGAGCGCTAAGAGGGTAATAGTGGAAAAAGGAATATATTCAAATATAAACTACACAGTAGCATTCTGTGAAAATTCTTTCTGTTCTGTGCATTCAACTAACAGAGTTGAAACTTACTTTTGATTGAGCCGTTCTGAAACACTCTTTCTGTAGAAACTGCAATTGGACATGCTAAGCGCTAAGAGGCCTACATTGGGAAAAAGAATATCTTCAAATAAAAACTATACAGATGCACTCTGTGAAACTTATTTCTGATCTGTAAATTCAGTTAACAGAGATAAAACATATTTTTGATTGAGCAGTTATGAAACACTCTTTTTGTAGAAAATGCAAGTGGAGATTCGGAGCGCTAAGAGGGTAATAGTGGAAAAAGGAATGTCTTCAAATATAAACTACACAGAATCATTCGGTGAAACTTATTTCTGATCTGTGCATTCAGCTAACAGAGTTAAACCATACTTTTGATTGAGCAGATCTGAACACTCTTTCTGTTGAAAATGCAACTGGACATTTGGAGCGCTAAGAGCGTAGTAGTGGAAAAAGGAATATATTCAAATATAAACTACACAGAAGCATTCTGTGAAACTTCTTTCTGATCTGAGCATTCAGCTAACAGAGTTAAACCATACTTTTGATTGAGCAGTTTTGAAACACTCTGTCTGTAGAAAATGCAACTGGACATTCGTAGCGCTAAGTGGGTAATAGTGGAAAAAAGAATATGTTCAAATATAAACTACACAGAAGCATTGTATGAAACTTCTTTCTGTTCTGTGCATTCAACTAACAGAGTTGAACCTTACTTTTGATTGAGCCTTTCTGAAACACTCTTTCTGTAGAAACTGCAATTGGACATTCTGAGCGCTAAGAGGCCTATATTGGGAAAAAGAATGTCTACAAATAAAAACTACACAGAAGAATTGTGTGAAACTTCTTTCTGTTCTGTTTGTTCAACTAAAAGATTTGAACCTTAGTTTTGATTGAGCCGTTCTGAAACACTCTTTCTGTAGAAAACGCAAGTGGAGATTCGGAGCGCTAAGAGGGTAATAGTGGAAAAAGGAATGTCTCCAAATAGAAACTACACAGAATCATTCTGTGAAACTTATTTCTGATCTGTGCATTCAGCTAACAGAGTTAAACCATACTTTTGATTGAGCAGATCTGAACCCTCTTTCTGTAGAAAATGCAACTGGACATTTGGAGCGCTAAGAGAGTAGTAGTGGAAAAAGGAATATATTCAAATATAAACTACACAGAAGCATTCTGTGAAACTTCTTTCTGATCTGAGCATTCAGCTAACAGAGTTAAACCATACTTTTGATTGAGCAGTTTTGAAACACTCTGTCTGTAGAAAATGCAACTGGACATTCGAAGCGCTAAGTGGGTAATATTGGAAAAAACAATATGTTCAAATATAAACTACACAGAAGCATTGTATGAAACTTCTTTCTGTTCTGTGCATTCAACTAACAGAGTTGAACCTTACTTTTGATTGAGCCTTTCTGAAACACTCTTTCTGTAGAAACTGCAATTGGACATTCTGAGCGCTAAGAGGCCTCTATTGGGAAAAATAATATCTTCAAATAAAAACTACACAGAAGCATTGTGTGAAACTTATTTCTGATATGTTCATTAAGCTAACAGAGTTAAACCATACTTTTGATTGCGCAGTTCTGAACACTCTTTCTGTAGAAAATGCAAGTGGACATTCGGAGCGCTAAGAGGGTAATAGTGGAAAAAGGAATATATTCAAATATAAACTACACAGTAGCATTCTGTGAAAATTCTTTCTGTTCTGTGCATTCAACTAACAGAGTTGAAACTTACTTTTGATTGAGCCGTTCTGAAACACTCTTTCTGTAGAAACTGCAATTGGACATGCTAAGCGCTAAGAGGCCTACATTGGGAAAAAGAATATCTTCAAATAAAAACTACACAGATGCACTCTGTGAAACTTATTTCTGATCTGTAAATTCAGTTAACAGAGATAAAACATATTTTTGATTGAGCAGTTCTGAAACACTCTTTCTGTAGAAAATGCAAGTGGAGATTCGCAGCGCTAAGAGGGTAATAGTGGAAAAAGGAATGTCTTCAAATATAAACTACACAGAATCATTCGGTGAAACTTCTTTCTGATCTGTGCATTCAGCTAACAGAGTTAAACCATACTTTGATTGAGCAGATCTGAACACTCTTTCTGTAGAAAATGCAACTGGACATTTGGAGCGCTAAGAGCGTAGTAGTGGAAAAAGTAATATATTCAAATATAAACTACACAGAAGCATTCTGTGAAACTTCTTTCTGATCTGAGCATTCAGCTAACAGAGTTAAACCATACTTTTGATTGAGCAGTTTTGAAACACTCTGTCTGTAGAAAATGCAACTGGACATTCGTAGCGCTAAGTGGGTAATAGTGGAAAAAAGAATATGTTCAAATATGAACTACACAGAAGCATTGTATGAAACTTCTTTCTGTTCTGTGCATTCAACTAACAGAGTTGAACCTTACATTTGATTGAGCCGTTCTGAAACACTCTTTCTGTAGAAACTGCAATTGGACATTCTGAGCGCTAAGAGGCCTATATTGGGAAAAAGAATGTCTACAAATAAAAACTACACAGAAGAATTGTGTGAAACTTCTTTCTGTTCTGTTTGTTCAACTAAAAGAGTTGAACCTTAGTTTTGATTGAGCCGTTCTGAAACACTCTTTCTGTAGAAAATGCAAGTGGAGATTCGGAGCGCTAAGAGGGTAATAGTGGAAATAGGAATGTCTCCAAATATAAACTACACAGAATCATTCCGTGAAACTTCTTTCTGATCTGTGCATTCAGCTAACAGAGTTAAACCATACTTTTGATTGAGCAGATCTGAACACTCTTTCCGTAGAAAATGCAACTGGACATTTGGAGCGCTAAGAGAGTAGTAGTGGAAAAAGGAATATATTCAAATATAAACGACACAGAAGCATTCTGTGAAACTTCTTTCTGATCTGAGCATTCAGCTAACAGAGTTAAACCATACTTTTGATTGAGCATTTTTGAAACACTCTGTCTGTAGAAAATGCAACAGGACATTCGTAGCGCTAAGTGGGTAATAGTGGAAAAAAGAATATGTTCAAATATAAACTACACAGAAGCATTGTATGAAACTCCTTTATGTTCTGTGCATTCAACTAACAGAGTTGAACCTTACTTTTGATTGAGCCGTTCTGAAACACTCTTTCTGTATAAACTGCAATTGGACATTCTGAGCGCTAAGAGACCTATATTGGGAAAAAGAATGTCTACACATAAAAACTACACAGAAGAATTGTGTGAAACTTCTTTCTGTTCTGTTTGTTCAACTAAAAGAGTTGAACCTTAGTTTTGATTGAGCCGTTCTGAAACACTCTTTCTGTAGAAAATGCAAGTGGAGATTCGGAGCGCTAAGAGGGTAATAGTGGAAAAAGGAATGTCTCCAAATATAAACTACACAGAATCATTCTGTGAAACTTCTTTCTTATCTGTGCATTCAGCTAACAGAGTTAAACCATAATTTTGATTGAGCAGATCTGAACACTCTTTCTGTAGAAAATGCAACTGGACATTTGGAGCACTAAGAGAGTAGTAGTGGAAAAAGGAATATATTCAAATATAAACTACACAGTAGCATTCTGTGAAAATTCTTTCTGTTCTGTGCATTCAACTAACAGAGTTGAACCTTACTTTTGATTGAGCCGTTCTGAAACACTCTTTCTGTAGAAACTGCAATTGGACATGCTAAGCGCTAAGAGGCCTACATTGGGAAAAAGAATATCTTCAAATAAAAACTACACAGATGCATTCTGTGAAACTTATTTCTGATCTGTAAATTCAGTTAACAGAGATAAAACATATTTTTGATTGAGCAGTTATGAAACACTCTTTTTGTAGAAAATGCAAGTGGAGATTCGGAGCGCTAAGAGGGTAATAGTGGAAAAAGGAATGTCTTCAAATATAAACTACACAGAATCATTCGGTGAAACTTCTTTCTGATCTGTGCATTCAGCTAACAGAGTTAAACCATACTTTTGATTGAGCAGATCTGAACACTCTTTCTGTTGAAAATGCAACTGGACATTTGGAGCGCTAAGAGCTTAGTAGTGGAAAAAGGAATATATTCAAATATAAACTACACAGAAGCATTCTGTGAAACTTCCTTCTGATCTGAGCATACAGCTAACAGAGTTAAACCATACTTTTGATTGAGCAGTTTTGAAACACTCTGTCTGTAGAAAATGCAACTGGACATTCGTAGCGCTAAGTGTGTAATAGTGGAAAAAATATACGTTCAAATATAAACTACACAGAAGCATTGTATGAAACTTGTTTCTCTTCTGTGCATTCAACTAACAGAGTTGAACCTTACTTTTGATTGAGCCGTTCTGAAACACTCTTTCTGTAGAAACTGCAATTGGACATTCTGAGCGCTAAGAGGCATATATTGGGAAAAAGAGTGTCTACAAATAAAAACTACACAGAAGAATTGTGTGAAACTTCTTTCTGTTCTGTTTGTTCAACTAAAAGAGTTGAACCTTAGTTTTGATTGAGCCGTTCTGAAACACTCTTTCTGTAGAAAATGCAAGTGGAGATTCGGAGCGCTAAGAGGGTAATAGTGGAAAAAGGAATGTCTCCAAATATAAACTACACAGAATCATTCTGTGAAACTTCTTTCTGATCTGTGCATTCAGCTAACAGAGTTAAACCATAGTTTTGATTGAGCAGATCTGAACACTCTTTCTGTAGAAAACGCAACTGGACATTTGGAGCGCTAAGAGAGTAGTAGTGGAAAAGGGAATATATTCAAATATAAACTACACAGAAGCATTCTGTGAAACTACTTTCTTATCTGAGCATTCAGCTAACAGAGTTAAACCATACTTTTGATTGAGCAGTTTTGAAACACTCTGTCTGGAGAAAATGCAACTGGACATTCGTAGCGCTAACTGGGTAATAGTGGAAAAAAGAATATGTTCAAATATAAACTACACAGAAGCATTGTATGAAACTTCTTTCTGTTCTGTGCATTCAACTAACAGAGTTGAACCTTACTTTTGATTGAGCCTTTCTGAAACACTCTTTCTGTAGAAACTGCAATTGGACATTCTGAGCGCTAAGAGGCCTATATTGGGAAAAATAATATCTTCAAATAAAAACTACACAGAAGCATTGTGTGAAACTTATTTCTGATATGTTCATTAAGCTAACAGAGTTAACCATACTTTTGATTGCGCAGTTCTGAACACTCTTTCTGTAGAAAATGCAAGTGGACATTCGGAGCGCTAAGAGGGTAATAGTGGAAAAAGGAATATATTCAAATATAAACTACACAGTAGCATTCTGTGAAAACACTTTCTGTTCTGTGCATTCAGCTAACAGATTTGAACCTTACTTTTGATTGAGCCGTTCTGAAACACTCTTTCTCTAGAAACTGCAATTGGACATGCTAAGCGCTAAGAGGCCTACATTGGGAAAAAGAATATCTTCAAATAAAAACTACACAGATGCATTCTGTGAAACTTATTTCTGATCTGTAAATTCAGTTAACAGAGATAAAACATATTTTTGATTGAGCAGTTATGAAACACTCTTTTTGTAGAAAATGCAAGTGGAGATTCGGAGCGCTAAGAGGGTAATAGTGGAAAAAGGAATGTCTTCAAATATAAACTACACAGAATCATTCGGTGAAACGTCTTTCTGATCTGTGCCTTCAGCTAACCGAGTTAAACCATACTTTTGATTGAGCAGATCTGAACACTCTTTCTGTTGAAAATGCAACTGGACATTTGGAGCGCTAAGTGCGTAGTAGTGGAAAAAGGAATATATTCAAATATAAACTACACAGAAGCATTCTGTGAAACTTCTTTCTGATCTGAGCATTCAGCTAACAGAGTTAAACCATACTTTTGATTGAGCAGTTTTGAAACACTCAGTCTGTAGAAAATGCAACTGGACATTCGTAGCGCTAAGTGGGTAATAGTGGAAAAAAGAATATGTTCAAATATAAACTACACAGAAGCATTGTATGAAACTTCTTTCTGTTCTGTGCATTCAACTAACAGTGTTGAACCTTACTTTTGATTGAGCCTTTGTGAAACACTCTTTCTGTAGAAACTGCAATTGGACATTCTGAGCGCTAAGAGGCCTCTATTGGGAAAAATAATATCTTCAAATAAAAACTACACAGAAGCATTGTGTGAAACTTATTTCTGATATGTTCATTAAGCTAACAGAGTTAAACCATACTTTTGATTGCGCAGTTCTGAACACTCTTTCTGTAGAAAATGCAAGTGGACATTCGGAGCGCTAAGAGGGTAATAGTGGAAAAAGGAATATATTCAAATATAAACTACACAGTAGCATTCTGTGAAAATTCTTTCTGTTCTGTGCATTCAACTAACAGAGTTGAACCTTACTTTTGATTGAGCCGTTCTGAAACACTCTTTCTGTAGAAACTGCAATTGGACATGCTAAGCGCTAAGAGGCCTACATTGGGAAAAAGAATATCTTCAAATAAAAACTACACAGATGCATTCTGTGAAACTTATTTCTGATCTGTAAATTCAGTTAACAGAGATAAAACATATTTTTGATTGAGCAGTTATGAAACACTCTTTTTGTAGAAAATGCAAGTGGAGATTCGGAGCGCTAAGAGGGTAATAGTGGAAAAATGAATGTCTTCAAATATAAACTACACAGAATCATTCGGTGAAACTTCTTTCTGATCTGTGCATTCAGCTAACAGAGTTAAACCATACTTTTGATTGAGCAGATCTGAACACTCTTTCTGTTGAAAATGCAACTGGACATTTGGAGCGCTAAGAGCTTAGTAGTGGAAAAAGGAATATATTCAAATATAAACTACACAGAAGCATTCTGTGAAACTTCTTTCTGATCTGAGCATACAGCTAACAGAGTTAAACCATACTTTTGATTGAGCAGTTTTGAAACACTCTGTCTGTAGAAAATGCAACTGGACATTCGTAGCGCTAAGTGTGTAATAGTGGAAAAAAGTATATGTTCAAATATAAACTACACAGAAGCATTGTATGAAACTTCTTTCTGTTCTGTGCATTCAACTAACAGAGTTGAATCTTACTTTTGATTGAGCCGTTCTGAAACACTCTTTCTGTAGAAACTGCAATTGGACATTCTGAGCGCTAAGAGGCCTATATTGGGAAAAAGAATGTCTACAAATAAAAACTACACAGAAGAATTGTGTGAAACTTCTTTCTGTTCTGTTTGTTCAACTAAAAGATTTGAACCTTAGTTTTGATTGAGCCGTTCTGAAACACTCTTTCTGTAGAAAATGCAAGTGGAGATTCGGAGCACTAAGAGGGTAATAGTGGAAAAAGGAATGTCTCCAAATATAAACTACACAGAATCATTCTTTGACACTTCTTTCTGAATTGTGCATTCAGCTAACAGAGTTAAACCATACTTTTGATTGAGCAGATCTGAACACTCTTTCTGTAGAAAATGCAACTGGACATTTGGAGCGCTAAGAGAGTAGTAGTGGAAAAAGGAATATATTCAAATATAAACTACACAGAAGCATTCTGTGAAACTTCTTTCTGATCTGAGCATTCAGCTAACAGAGTTAAACCATACTTTTGATTGAGCAGTTTTGAAACACTCTGTCTGTAGAAAATGCAACTGGACATTCGTAGCGCTAAGTGGGTAATAGTGGAAAAAAGAATATGTTCAAAATAAACTACACAGAAGCATTGTATGAAACTTCTTTCTGTTCTGTGCATTCAACTAACAGAGTTGAACCTTACTTTTGATTGAGCCTTTGTGAAACACTCTTTCTGTAGAAACTGCAATTGGACATTCTGAGCGCTAAGAGGCCTCTATTGGGAAAAATAATATCTTCAAATAAAAACTACACAGAAGCATTGTGTGAAACTTATTTCTGATATGTTCATTAAGCTAACAGAGTTAAACCATATTTTGATTGCGCAGTTCTGAACACTCTTTCTGTAGAAAATGCAAGTGTACATTCGGAGCGCTAAGAGGGTAATAGTGGAAAAAGGAATATATTCAAATATAAACTACACAGTAGCATTCTGTGAAAATTCTTTCTGTTCTGTGCATTCAACTAACAGAGTTGAAACTTACTTTTGATTGAGCCGTTCTGAAACACTCTTTCTGTAGAAACTGCAATTGGACATGCTAAGCGCTAAGAGGCCTACATTGGGAAAAAGAATATCTTCAAATAAAAACTATACAGATGCACTCTGTGAAACTTATTTCTGATCTGTAAATTCAGTTAACAGAGATAAAACATATTTTTGATTGAGCAGTTATGAAACACTCTTTTTGTAGAAAATGTAAGTGGAGATTCGGAGCGCTAAGAGGGTAATAGTGGAAAAAGGAATGTCTTCAAATATAAACTACACAGAATCATTCGGTGAAACTTCTTTCTGATCTGTGCATTCAGCTAACAGAGTTAAACCATACTTTTGATTGAGCAGATCTGAACACTCTTTCTGTTGAAAATGCAACTGGACATTTGGAGCGCTAAGAGCGTAGTAGTGGAAAAAGGAATATATTCAAATATAAACTACACAGAAGCATTCTGTGAAACTTCTTTCTGATCTGAGCATTCAGCTAACAGAGTTAAACCATACTTTTGATTGAGCAGTTTTGAAACACTCTGTCTGTAGAAAATGCAACTGGACATTCGTAGCGCTAAGTGGGTAATAGTGGAAAAAAGAATATGTTCAAATATAAACTACACAGAAGCATTGTATGAAACTACTTTCTGTTCTGTGCATTCAACTAACAGAGTTGAACCTTACTTTTGATTGAGCCTTTCTGAAACACTCTTTCTGTAGAAACTGCAATTGGACATTCTGAGCGCTAAGAGGCCTATATTGGGAAAAAGAATGTCTACAAATAAAAACTACACAGAAGAATTGTGTGAAACTTCTTTCTGTTCTGTTTGTTCAACTAAAAGATTTGAACCTTAGTTTTGATTGAGCCGTTCTGAAACACTCTTTCTGTAGAAAATGCAAGTGGAGATTCGGAGCGCTAAGAGGGTAATAGTGGAAAAAGGAATGTCTCCAAATAGAAACTACACAGAATCATTCTGTGAAACTTATTTCTGATCTGTGCATTCAGCTAACAGAGTTAAACCATACTTTTGATTGAGCAGATCTGAACCCTCTTTCTGTAGAAAATGCAACTGGACATTTGGAGCGCTAAGAGAGTAGTAGTGGAAAAAGGAATATATTCAAATATAAACTACACAGAAGCATTCTGTGAAACTTCTTTCTGATCTGAGCATTCAGCTAACAGAGTTAAACCATACTTTTGATTGAGCAGTTTTGAAACACTCTGTCTGTAGAAAATGCAACTGGACATTCGAAGCGCTAAGTGGGTAATATTGGAAAAAACAATATGTTCAAATATAAACTACACAGAAGCATTGTATGAAACTTCTTTCTGTTCTGTGCATTCAACTAACAGAGTTGAACCTTACTTTTGATTGAGCCTTTCTGAAACACTCTTTCTGTAGAAACTGCAATTGGACATTCTGAGCGCTAAGAGGCCTCTATTGGGAAAAATAATATCTTCAAATAAAAACTACACAGAAGCATTGTGTGAAACTTATTTCTGATATGTTCATTAAGCTAACAGAGTTAAACCATACTTTTGATTGCGCAGTTCTGAACACTCTTTCTGTAGAAAATGCAAGTGGACATTCGGAGCGCTAAGAGGGTAATAGTGGAAAAAGGAATATATTCAAATATAAACTACACAGTAGCATTCTGTGAAAATTCTTTCTGTTCTGTGCATTCAACTAACAGAGTTGAAACTTACTTTTGATTGAGCCGTTCTGAAACACTCTTTCTGTAGAAACTGCAATTGGACATGCTAAGCGCTAAGAGGCCTACATTGGGAAAAAGAATATCTTCAAATAAAAACTACACAGATGCACTCTGTGAAACTTATTTCTGATCTGTAAATTCAGTTAACAGAGATAAAACATATTTTTGATTGAGCAGTTCTGAAACACTCTTTCTGTAGAAAATGCAAGTGGAGATTCGCAGCGCTAAGAGGGTAATAGTGGAAAAAGGAATGTCTTCAAATATAAACTACACAGAATCATTCGGTGAAACTTCTTTCTGATCTGTGCATTCAGCTAACAGAGTTAAACCATACTTTGATTGAGCAGATCTGAACACTCTTTCTGTAGAAAATGCAACTGGACATTTGGAGCGCTAAGAGCGTAGTAGTGGAAAAAGTAATATATTCAAATATAAACTACACAGAAGCATTCTGTGAAACTTCTTTCTGATCTGAGCATTCAGCTAACAGAGTTAAACCATACTTTTGATTGAGCAGTTTTGAAACACTCTGTCTGTAGAAAATGCAACTGGACATTCGTAGCGCTAAGTGGGTAATAGTGGAAAAAAGAATATGTTCAAATATGAACTACACAGAAGCATTGTATGAAACTTCTTTCTGTTCTGTGCATTCAACTAACAGAGTTGAACCTTACATTTGATTGAGCCGTTCTGAAACACTCTTTCTGTAGAAACTGCAATTGGACATTCTGAGCGCTAAGAGGCCTATATTGGGAAAAAGAATGTCTACAAATAAAAACTACACAGAAGAATTGTGTGAAACTTCTTTCTGTTCTGTTTGTTCAACTAAAAGAGTTGAACCTTAGTTTTGATTGAGCCATTCTGAAACACTCTTTCTGTAGAAAATGCAAGTGGAGATTCGGAGCGCTAAGAGGGTAATAGTGGAAATAGGAATGTCTCCAAATATAAACTACACAGAATCAGTCCGTGAAACTTCTTTCTGATCTGTGCATTCAGCTAACAGAGTTAAACCATACTTTTGATTGAGCAGATCTGAACACTCTTTCCGTAGAAAATGCAACTGGACATTTGGAGCGCTAAGAGAGTAGTAGTGGAAAAAGGAATATATTCAAATATAAACGACACAGAAGCATTCTGTGAAACTTCTTTCTGATCTGAGCATTCAGCTAACAGAGTTAAACCATACTTTTGATTGAGCATTTTTGAAACACTCTGTCTGTAGAAAATGCAACAGGACATTCGTAGCGCTAAGTGGGTAATAGTGGAAAAAAGAATATGTTCAAATATAAACTACACAGAAGCATTGTATGAAACTCCTTTATGTTCTGTGCATTCAACTAACAGAGTTGAACCTTACTTTTGATTGAGCCGTTCTGAAACACTCTTTCTGTAGAAACTGCAATTGGACATTCTGAGCGCTAAGAGACCTATATTGGGAAAAAGAATGTCTACACATAAAAACTACACAGAAGAATTGTGTGAAACTTCTTTCTGTTCTGTTTGTTCAACTAAAAGAGTTGAACCTTAGTTTTGATTGAGCCGTTCTGAAACACTCTTTCTGTAGAAAATGCAAGTGGAGATTCGGAGCGCTAAGAGGGTAATAGTGGAAAAAGGAATGTCTCCAAATATAAACTACACAGAATCATTCTGTGAAACTTCTTTCTTATCTGTGCATTCAGCTAACAGAGTTAAACCATAATTTTGATTGAGCAGATCTGAACACTCTTTCTGTAGAAAATGCAACTGGACATTTGGAGCACTAAGAGAGTAGTAGTGGAAAAAGGAATATATTCAAATATAAACTACACAGTAGCATTCTGTGAAAATTCTTTCTGTTCTGTGCATTCAACTAACAGAGTTGAACCTTACTTTTGATTGAGCCGTTCTGAAACACTCTTTCTGTAGAAACTGCAATTGGACATGCTAAGCGCTAAGAGGCCTACATTGGGAAAAAGAATATCTTCAAATAAAAACTACACAGATGCATTCTGTGAAACTTATTTCTGATCTGTAAATTCAGTTAACAGAGATAAAACATATTTTTGATTGAGCAGTTATGAAACACTCTTTTTGTAGAAAATGCAAGTGGAGATTCGGAGCGCTAAGAGGGTAATAGTGGAAAAAGGAATGTCTTCAAATATAAACTACACAGAATCATTCGGTGAAACTTCTTTCTGATCTGTGCATTCAGCTAACAGAGTTAAACCATACTTTTGATTGAGCAGATCTGAACACTCTTTCTGTTGAAAATGCAACTGGACATTTGGAGCGCTAAGAGCTTAGTAGTGGAAAAAGGAATATATTCAAATATAAACTACACAGAAGCATTCTGTGAAACTTCTTTCTTATCTGAGCATACAGCTAACAGAGTTAAACCATACTTTTGATTGAGCAGTTTTGAAACACTCTGTCTGTAGAAAATGCAACTGGACATTCGTAGCGCTAAGTGTGTAATAGTGGAAAAAATATACGTTCAAATATAAACTACACAGAAGCATTGTATGAAACTTGTTTCTCTTCTGTGCATTCAACTAACAGAGTTGAACCTTACTTTTGATTGAGCCGTTCTGAAACACTCTTTCTGTAGAAACTGCAATTGGACATTCTGAGCGCTAAGAGGCATATATTGGGAAAAAGAGTGTCTACAAATAAAAACTACACAGAAGAATTGTGTGAAACTTCTTTCTGTTCTGTTTGTTCAACTAAAAGAGTTGAACCTTAGTTTTGATTGAGCCGTTCTGAAACACTCTTTCTGTAGAAAATGCAAGTGGAGATTCGGAGCGCTAAGAGGGTAATAGTGGAAAAAGGAATGTCTCCAAATATAAACTACACAGAATCATTCTGTGAAACTTCTTTCTGATCTGTGCATTCAGCTAACAGAGTTAAAACATAGTTTTGATTGAGCAGATCTGAACACTCTTTCTGTAGAAAACGCAACTGGACATTTGGAGCGCTAAGAGAGTAGTAGTGGAAAAAGGAATATATTCAAATATAAACTACACAGAAGCATTCTGTGAAACTACTTTCTTATCTGAGCATTCAGCTAACAGAGTTAAACCATACTTTTGATTGAGCAGTTTTGAAACACTCTGTCTGGAGAAAATGCAACTGGACATTCGTAGCGCTAACTGGGTA
Organism: Symphalangus syndactylus; assembly: GCF_028878055.3. NCBI lineage: Eukaryota > Metazoa > Chordata > Mammalia > Primates > Hylobatidae > Symphalangus > Symphalangus syndactylus. The sequence goes on along the minus strand of NC_072445.2, from coordinate 1,806,657 downwards.
ATAGTGGAAAAAAGAATATGTTCAAATATAAACTACACAGAAGCATTGTATGAAACTTCTTTCTGTTCTGTGCATTCAACTAACAGAGTTGAACCTTACTTTTGATTGAGCCTTTCTGAAACACTCTTTCTGTAGAAACTGCAATTGGACATTCTGAGCGCTAAGAGGCCTATATTGGGAAAAATAATATCTTCAAATAAAAACTACACAGAAGCATTGTGTGAAACTTATTTCTGATATGTTCATTAAGCTAACAGAGTTAACCATACTTTTGATTGCGCAGTTCTGAACACTCTTTCTGTAGAAAATGCAAGTGGACATTCGGAGCGCTAAGAGGGTAATAGTGGAAAAAGGAATATATTCAAATATAAACTACACAGTAGCATTCTGTGAAAACACTTTCTGTTCTGTGCATTCAGCTAACAGATTTGAACCTTACTTTTGATTGAGCCGTTCTGAAACACTCTTTCTCTAGAAACTGCAATTGGACATGCTAAGCGCTAAGAGGCCTACATTGGGAAAAAGAATATCTTCAAATAAAAACTACACAGATGCATTCTGTGAAACTTATTTCTGATCTGTAAATTCAGTTAACAGAGATAAAACATATTTTTGATTGAGCAGTTATGAAACACTCTTTTTGTAGAAAATGCAAGTGGAGATTCGGAGCGCTAAGAGGGTAATAGTGGAAAAAGGAATGTCTTCAAATATAAACTACACAGAATCATTCGGTGAAACGTCTTTCTGATCTGTGCCTTCAGCTAACCGAGTTAAACCATACTTTTGATTGAGCAGATCTGAACACTCTTTCTGTTGAAAATGCAACTGGACATTTGGAGCGCTAAGTGCGTAGTAGTGGAAAAAGGAATATATTCAAATATAAACTACACAGAAGCATTCTGTGAAACTTCTTTCTGATCTGAGCATTCAGCTAACAGAGTTAAACCATACTTTTGATTGAGCAGTTTTGAAACACTCAGTCTGTAGAAAATGCAACTGGACATTCGTAGCGCTAAGTGGGTAATAGTGGAAAAAAGAATATGTTCAAATATAAACTACACAGAAGCATTGTATGAAACTTCTTTCTGTTCTGTGCATTCAACTAACAGTGTTGAACCTTACTTTTGATTGAGCCTTTGTGAAACACTCTTTCTGTAGAAACTGCAATTGGACATTCTGAGCGCTAAGAGGCCTCTATTGGGAAAAATAATATCTTCAAATAAAAACTACACAGAAGCATTGTGTGAAACTTATTTCTGATATGTTCATTAAGCTAACAGAGTTAAACCATACTTTTGATTGCGCAGTTCTGAACACTCTTTCTGTAGAAAATGCAAGTGGACATTCGGAGCGCTAAGAGGGTAATAGTGGAAAAAGGAATATATTCAAATATAAACTACACAGTAGCATTCTGTGAAAATTCTTTCTGTTCTGTGCATTCAACTAACAGAGTTGAACCTTACTTTTGATTGAGCCGTTCTGAAACACTCTTTCTGTAGAAACTGCAATTGGACATGCTAAGCGCTAAGAGGCCTACATTGGGAAAAAGAATATCTTCAAATAAAAACTACACAGATGCATTCTGTGAAACTTATTTCTGATCTGTAAATTCAGTTAACAGAGATAAAACATATTTTTGATTGAGCAGTTATGAAACACTCTTTTTGTAGAAAATGCAAGTGGAGATTCGGAGCGCTAAGAGGGTAATAGTGGAAAAAGGAATGTCTTCAAATATAAACTACACAGAATCATTCGGTGAAACTTCTTTCTGATCTGTGCATTCAGCTAACAGAGTTAAACCATACTTTTGATTGAGCAGATCTGAACACTCTTTCTGTTGAAAATGCAACTGGACATTTGGAGCGCTAAGAGCTTAGTAGTGGAAAAAGGAATATATTCAAATATAAACTACACAGAAGCATTCTGTGAAACTTCTTTCTGATCTGAGCATACAGCTAACAGAGTTAAACCATACTTTTGATTGAGCAGTTTTGAAACACTTTGTCTGTAGAAAATGCAACTGGACATTCGTAGCGCTAAGTGTGTAATAGTGGAAAAAAGTATATGTTCAAATATAAACTACACAGAAGCATTGTATGAAACTTCTTTCTGTTCTGTGCATTCAACTAACAGAGTTGAATCTTACTTTTGATTGAGCCGTTCTGAAACACTCTTTCTGTAGAAACTGCAATTGGACATTCTGAGCGCTAAGAGGCATATATTGGGAAAAAGAGTGTCTACAAATAAAAACTACACAGAAGAATTGTGTGAAACTTCTTTCTGTTCTGTTTGTTCAACTAAAAGAGTTGAACCTTAGTTTTGATTGAGCCGTTCTGAAACACTCTTTCTGTAGAAAATGCAAGTGGAGATTCGGAGCGCTAAGAGGGTAATAGTGGAAAAAGGAATGTCTCCAAATATAAACTACACAGAATCATTCTGTGAAACTTCTTTCTGATCTGTGCATTCAGCTAACAGAGTTAAACCATAGTTTTGATTGAGCAGATCTGAACACTCTTTCTGTAGAAAATGCAACTGGACATTTGGAGCGCTAAGAGAGTAGTAGTGGAAAAAGGAATATATTCAAATATAAACTACACAGAATCATTCTGTGAAACTACTTTCTGATCTGAGCATTCAGCTAACAGAGTTAAACCATACTTTTCATTGAGCAGTTTTGAAACACTCTGTCTGTAGAAAATGCAACTTGACATTCGTAGCGCTAAGTGGGTAATAGTGGAAAAAAGAATATGTTCAAATATAAACTACACAGAAGCATTGTATGAAACTTCTTTCTGTTCTGTGCATTCAACTAACAGAGTTGAACCTTACTTTTGATTGAGCCTTTCTGAAACACTCTTTCTGTAGAAACTGCAATTGGACATTCTGAGCGCTAAGAGGCCTATATTGGGAAAAATAATATCTTCAAATAAAAACTACACAGAAGCATTGTGTGAAACTTATTTCTGATATGTTCATTAAGCTAACAGAGTTAAACCATACTTTTGATTGCGCAGTTCTGAACACTCTTTCTGTAGAAAATGCAAGTGGACATTCGGAGCGCTAAGAGGGTAATAGTGGAAAAAGGAATATATTCAAATATAAACTACACAGTAGCATTCTGTGAAAACTCTTTCTGTTCTGTGCATTCAGCTAACAGAATTGAACCTTTCTTTTGATTGAGCCGTTCTGAAACACTCTTTCTGTAGAAACTGCAATTGGACATGCTAAGCGCTAAGAGGCCTACATTGGGAAAAAGAATATCTTCAAATAAAAACTACACAGATGCATTCTGTGAAACTTATTTCTGATCTGTAAATTCAGTTAACAGAGATAAAACATATTTTTGATTGAGCAGTTATGAAACACTCTTTTTGTAGAAAATGCAAGTGGAGATTCGGAGCGCTAAGAGGGTAATAGTGGAAAAAGGAATGTCTTCAAATATAAACTACACAGAATCATTCGGTGAAACTTCTTTCTGATCTGTGCATTCAGCTAACCGAGTTAAACCATACTTTTGATTGAGCAAATCTGAACACTCTTTCTGTTGAAAATGCAACTGGACATTTGGAGCGCTAAGTGCGTAGTAGTGGAAAAAGGAATATATTCAAATATAAACTACACAGAAGCATTCTGTGAAACTTCTTTCTGATCTGAGCATTCAGCTAACAGAGTTAAACCATACTTTTGATTGAGCAGTTTTGAAACACTCTGTCTGTAGAAAATGCAACTGGACATTCGTAGCGCTAAGTGGGTAATAGTGGAAAAAAGTATATGTTCAAATATAAACTACACAGAAGCATTGTATGAAACTTCTTTCTGTTCTGTGCATTCAACTAACAGAGTTGAACCTTACTTTTGATTGAGCCGTTCTGAAACACTCTTTCTGTAGAAACTGCAATTGGACATTCTGAGCGCTAAGAGGCCTATATTGGGAAAAAGAATGTCTACAAATAAAAACTACACAGAAGAATTGTGTGAAACTTCTTTCTGTTCTGTTTGTTCAACTAAAAGTTTTGAACCTTAGTTTTGATTGAGCCGTTCTGAAACACTCTTTCTGTAGAAAATGCAAGTGGAGATTCGGAGCACTAAGAGGGTAATAGTGGAAAAAGGAATGTCTCCAAATATAAACTACACAGAATCATTCTTTGACACTTCTTTCTGAATTGTGCATTCAGCTAACAGAGTTAAACCATACTTTTGATTGAGCAGATCTGAACACTCTTTCTGTAGAAAATGCAACTGGACATTTGGAGCGCTAAGAGAGTAGTAGTGGAAAAAGGAATATATTCAAATATAAACTACACAGAAGCATTCTGTGAAACTTCTTTCTGATCTGAGCATTCAGCTAACAGAGTTAAACCATACTTTTGATTGAGCAGTTTTGAAACACTCTGTCTGTAGAAAATGCAACTGGACATTCGTAGCGCTAAGTGGGTAATAGTGGAAAAAAGAATATGTTCAAAATAAACTACACAGAAGCATTGTATGAAACTTCTTTCTGTTCTGTGCATTCAACTAACAGAGTTGAACCTTACTTTTGATTGAGCCTTTGTGAAACACTCTTTCTGTAGAAACTGCAATTGGACATTCTGAGCGCTAAGAGGCCTCTATTGGGAAAAATAATATCTTCAAATAAAAACTACACAGAAGCATTGTGTGAAACTTATTTCTGATATGTTCATTAAGCTAACAGAGTTAAACCATATTTTGATTGCGCAGTTCTGAACACTCTTTCTGTAGAAAATGCAAGTGTACATTCGGAGCGCTAAGAGGGTAATAGTGGAAAAAGGAATATATTCAAATATAAACTACACAGTAGCATTCTGTGAAAATTCTTTCTGTTCTGTGCATTCAACTAACAGAGTTGAAACTTACTTTTGATTGAGCCGTTCTGAAACACTCTTTCTGTAGAAACTGCAATTGGACATGCTAAGCGCTAAGAGGCCTACATTGGGAAAAAGAATATCTTCAAATAAAAACTATACAGATGCACTCTGTGAAACTTATTTCTGATCTGTAAATTCAGTTAACAGAGATAAAACATATTTTTGATTGAGCAGTTATGAAACACTCTTTTTGTAGAAAATGCAAGTGGAGATTCGGAGCGCTAAGAGGGTAATAGTGGAAAAAGGAATGTCTTCAAATATAAACTACACAGAATCATTCGGTGAAACTTCTTTCTGATCTGTGCATTCAGCTAACAGAGTTAAACCATACTTTTGATTGAGCAGATCTGAACACTCTTTCTGTTGAAAATGCAACTGGACATTTGGAGCGCTAAGAGCGTAGTAGTGGAAAAAGGAATATATTCAAATATAAACTACACAGAAGCATTCTGTGAAACTTCTTTCTGATCTGAGCATTCAGCTAACAGAGTTAAACCATACTTTTGATTGAGCAGTTTTGAAACACTCTGTCTGTAGAAAATGCAACTGGACATTCGTAGCGCTAAGTGGGTAATAGTGGAAAAAAGAATATGTTCAAATATAAACTACACAGAAGCATTGTATGAAACTTCTTTCTGTTCTGTGCATTCAACTAACAGAGTTGAACCTTACTTTTGATTGAGCCTTTCTGAAACACTCTTTCTGTAGAAACTGCAATTGGACATTCTGAGCGCTAAGAGGCCTATATTGGGAAAAAGAATGTCTACAAATAAAAACTACACAGAAGAATTGTGTGAAACTTCTTTCTGTTCTGTTTGTTCAACTAAAAGATTTGAACCTTAGTTTTGATTGAGCCGTTCTGAAACACTCTTTCTGTAGAAAATGCAAGTGGAGATTCGGAGCGCTAAGAGGGTAATAGTGGAAAAAGGAATGTCTCCAAATAGAAACTACACAGAATCATTCTGTGAAACTTATTTCTGATCTGTGCATTCAGCTAACAGAGTTAAACCATACTTTTGATTGAGCAGATCTGAACCCTCTTTCTGTAGAAAATGCAACTGGACATTTGGAGCGCTAAGAGAGTAGTAGTGGAAAAAGGAATATATTCAAATATAAACTACACAGAAGCATTCTGTGAAACTTCTTTCTGATCTGAGCATTCAGCTAACAGAGTTAAACCATACTTTTGATTGAGCAGTTTTGAAACACTCTGTCTGTAGAAAATGCAACTGGACATTCGAAGCGCTAAGTGGGTAATATTGGAAAAAACAATATGTTCAAATATAAACTACACAGAAGCATTGTATGAAACTTCTTTCTGTTCTGTGCATTCAACTAACAGAGTTGAACCTTACTTTTGATTGAGCCTTTCTGAAACACTCTTTCTGTAGAAACTGCAATTGGACATTCTGAGCGCTAAGAGGCCTCTATTGGGAAAAATAATATCTTCAAATAAAAACTACACAGAAGCATTGTGTGAAACTTATTTCTGATATGTTCATTAAGCTAACAGAGTTAAACCATACTTTTGATTGCGCAGTTCTGAACACTCTTTCTGTAGAAAATGCAAGTGGACATTCGGAGCGCTAAGAGGGTAATAGTGGAAAAAGGAATATATTCAAATATAAACTACACAGTAGCATTCTGTGAAAATTCTTTCTGTTCTGTGCATTCAACTAACAGAGTTGAAACTTACTTTTGATTGAGCCGTTCTGAAACACTCTTTCTGTAGAAACTGCAATTGGACATGCTAAGCGCTAAGAGGCCTACATTGGGAAAAAGAATATCTTCAAATAAAAACTACACAGATGCACTCTGTGAAACTTATTTCTGATCTGTAAATTCAGTTAACAGAGATAAAACATATTTTTGATTGAGCAGTTCTGAAACACTCTTTCTGTAGAAAATGCAAGTGGAGATTCGCAGCGCTAAGAGGGTAATAGTGGAAAAAGGAATGTCTTCAAATATAAACTACACAGAATCATTCGGTGAAACTTCTTTCTGATCTGTGCATTCAGCTAACAGAGTTAAACCATACTTTGATTGAGCAGATCTGAACACTCTTTCTGTAGAAAATGCAACTGGACATTTGGAGCGCTAAGAGCGTAGTAGTGGAAAAAGTAATATATTCAAATATAAACTACACAGAAGCATTCTGTGAAACTTCTTTCTGATCTGAGCATTCAGCTAACAGAGTTAAACCATACTTTTGATTGAGCAGTTTTGAAACACTCTGTCTGTAGAAAATGCAACTGGACATTCGTAGCGCTAAGTGGGTAATAGTGGAAAAAAGAATATGTTCAAATATGAACTACACAGAAGCATTGTATGAAACTTCTTTCTGTTCTGTGCATTCAACTAACAGAGTTGAACCTTACATTTGATTGAGCCGTTCTGAAACACTCTTTCTGTAGAAACTGCAATTGGACATTCTGAGCGCTAAGAGGCCTATATTGGGAAAAAGAATGTCTACAAATAAAAACTACACAGAAGAATTGTGTGAAACTTCTTTCTGTTCTGTTTGTTCAACTAAAAGAGTTGAACCTTAGTTTTGATTGAGCCGTTCTGAAACACTCTTTCTGTAGAAAATGCAAGTGGAGATTCGGAGCGCTAAGAGGGTAATAGTGGAAATAGGAATGTCTCCAAATATAAACTACACAGAATCATTCCGTGAAACTTCTTTCTGATCTGTGCATTCAGCTAACAGAGTTAAACCATACTTTTGATTGAGCAGATCTGAACACTCTTTCCGTAGAAAATGCAACTGGACATTTGGAGCGCTAAGAGAGTAGTAGTGGAAAAAGGAATATATTCAAATATAAACGACACAGAAGCATTCTGTGAAACTTCTTTCTGATCTGAGCATTCAGCTAACAGAGTTAAACCATACTTTTGATTGAGCATTTTTGAAACACTCTGTCTGTAGAAAATGCAACAGGACATTCGTAGCGCTAAGTGGGTAATAGTGGAAAAAAGAATATGTTCAAATATAAACTACACAGAAGCATTGTATGAAACTCCTTTATGTTCTGTGCATTCAACTAACAGAGTTGAACCTTACTTTTGATTGAGCCGTTCTGAAACACTCTTTCTGTAGAAACTGCAATTGGACATTCTGAGCGCTAAGAGACCTATATTGGGAAAAAGAATGTCTACAAATAAAAACTACACAGAAGAATTGTGTGAAACTTCTTTCTGTTCTGTTTGTTCAACTAAAAGAGTTGAACCTTAGTTTTGATTGAGCCGTTCTGAAACACTCTTTCTGTAGAAAATGCAAGTGGAGATTCGGAGCGCTAAGAGGGTAATAGTGGAAAAAGGAATGTCTCCAAATATAAACTACACAGAATCATTCTGTGAAACTTCTTTCTTATCTGTGCATTCAGCTAACAGAGTTAAACCATAATTTTGATTGAGCAGATCTGAACACTCTTTCTGTAGAAAATGCAACTGGACATTTGGAGCACTAAGAGAGTAGTAGTGGAAAAAGGAATATATTCAAATATAAACTACACAGTAGCATTCTGTGAAAATTCTTTCTGTTCTGTGCATTCAACTAACAGATTTGAACCCTACTTTTGATTGGGCCGTTCTGAAACACTCTTTCTGTAGAAACTGCAATTGGACATGCTAAGCGCTAAGAGGCCTACATTGGGAAAAAGAATATCTTCAAATAAAAACTACACAGATGCATTCTATGAAACTTATTTCTGATCTGTAAATTCAGTTAACAGAGATAAAACATATTTTTGATTGAGCAGTTATGAAACACTCTTTTTGTAGAAAATGCAAGTGGAGATTCGGAGCGCTAAGAGGGTAATAGTGGAAAAAGGAATGTCTTCAAATATAAACTACACAGAATCATTCGGTGAAACTTCTTTCTGATCTGTGCATTCAGCTAACAGAGTTAAACCATACTTTTGATTGAGCAGATCTGAACACTCTTTCTGTAGAAAATGCAACTGGACATTTGGAGCGCTAAGAGCGTAGTAGTGGAAAAAGGAATATATTCAAATATAAACTACACAGAAGCATTCTGTGAAACTTCTTTCTGATCTGAGCATTCAGCTAACAGAGTTAAACCATACTTTTGATTGAGCAGTTTTGAAACACTCTGTCTGTAGAAAATGCAACTGGACATTCGTAGCGCTAAGTGGGTAATAGTGGAAAAAAGAATATGTTCAAATATGAACTACACAGAAGCATTGTATGAAACTTCTTTCTGTTCTGTGCATTCAACTAACAGAGTTGAACCTTACTTTTGATTGAGCCGTTCTGAAACACTCTTTCTGTAGAAACTGCAATTGGACATTCTGAGCGCTAAGAGGCCTATATTGGGAAAAAGAATGTCTACAAATAAAAACTACACAGAAGAATTGTGTGAAACTTCTTTCTGTTCTGTTTGTTCAACTAAAAGAGTTGAAACTTAGTTTTGATTGAGCCGTTCTGAAACACTCTTTCTGTAGAAAATGCAAGTGGAGATTCGGAGCGCTAAGAGGGTAATAGTGGAAAAAGGAATGTCTCCAAATATAAACTACACAGAATCATTCTGTGAAACTTCTTTCTGATCTGTGCATTCAGCTAACAGAGTTAAAATATACTTTTGATTCAGCAGATCTAAACACTCTTTCTGTAGAAAATGCAACTGGACATTTGGAGCGCTAAGAGAGTAGTAGTGGAAAAAGGAATATATTCAAATATAAACTACACAGAAGCATTCTGTGAAAATTCTTTCTGATCTGAGCATTCAGCTAACAGAGTTAAACCATACTTTTGATTGAGCAGTTTTGAAACACTCTGTCTGTAGAAAATGCAACTGGACATTCGTAGCGCTAAGTGGGTAATAGTGGAAAAAAGAATATGTTCAAATATGAACTACACAGAAGCACTGTATGAAACTTCTTTCTGTTCTGTGCATTCAACTAACAGAGTTGAACCTTACTTTTGATTGAGCCTTTCTGAAACACTCTTTCTGTAGAAACTGCAATTGGACATTCTGAGCGCTAAGAGGACTATATTGGGAAAAAGAATGTCTACAAATAAAAACTACACAGAAGAATTGTGTGAGACTTCTTTCTGTTCTGTTTGTTCAACTAAAAGAGTTGAACCTTAGTTTTGATTGAGCCGTTCTGAAACACTCTTTCTGTAGAAAATGGAAGTGGAGATTCGGAGCGCTAAGAGGGTAATAGTGGAAAAAGGAATGTCTTCAAATATAAACTACACAGAATCATTCGGTGAAACTTCTTTCTGATCTGTGCATTCAGCTAACAGAGTTAAAATATACTTTTGATTCAGCAGATCTGAACACTCTTTCTGTAGAAAATGCAACTGGACATTTGGAGCGCTAAGAGAGTAGTAGTGGAAAAAGGAATATATTCAAATATAAACTACACAGAAGCATTCTGTGAAACTTCTTTCTGATCTGAGCATTCAGCTAACAGAGTTAAACCATACTTCTGATTGAGCAGTTTTGAAACACTCTGTCTGTAGAAAATGCAACTGGACATTCGTAGCGCTAAGTGGGTAATAGTGGAAAAAAGAATATTTTCAAATATAAACTACACAGAAGCATTGTATGAAACTTCTTTCTGTACTGTGCATTCAACTAACAGAGTTGAACCTTACTTTTGATTGAGCCTTTCTGAAACACTCTTTCTGTAGAAACTGCAATTGGACATTCTGAGCGCTAAGAGGCCTATATTGGGAAAAATAATATCTTCAAATAAAAACTACACAGAAGCATTGTGTGAAACTTATTTCTGATATGTTCATTAAGCTAACAGAGTTAAACCATACTTTTGATTGCGCAGTTTTGAACACTCTTTCTGTAGAAAATGCAAGTGGACATTCGGAGCGCTAAGAGGGTAATAGTGGAAAAAGGAATATATTCAAATATAAACTACACAGTAGCATTCTGTGAAAATTCTTTCTGTTCTGTGCATTCAACTAACAGAGTTGAACCTTACTTTTGATTGAGCCGTTCTGAAACACTCTTTCTGTAGAAACTGCAATTGGACATGCTAAGCGCTAAGAGGCCTACATTGGGAAAAAGAATATCTTCAAATAAAAACTACACAGATGCATTCTGTGAAACTTATTTCTGATCTGTAAATTCAGTTAACAGAGATAAAACATATTTTTGATTGAGCAGTTATGAAACACTCTTTTTGTAGATAATGCAAGTGGAGATTCGGAGCGCTAAGAGGGTAATAGTGGAAAAAGGAATGTCTTCAAATATAAACTACACAGAATCATTCGGTGAAACTTCTTTCTGATCTGTGCATTCAGCTAACAGAGTTAAACCATACTTTTGATTGAGCAGGTCTGAACACTCTTTCTGTAGAAAATGCAACTGGACATTTGGAGCGCTAAGAGCGTAGTAGTGGAAAAAGGAATATATTCAAATATAAACTACACAGAAGCATTCTGTGAAACTTCTTTCTGATCTGAGCATTCAGCTAACAGAGTTAAACCATACTTTTGATTGAGCAGTTTTGAAACACTCTGTCTGTAGAAAATGCAACTGGACATTCGTAGCGCTAAGTGGGTAATAGTGGAAAAAAGAATATGTTCAAATATGAACTACACAGAAGCATTGTATGAAACTTCTTTCTGTTCTGTGCATTCAACTAACAGAGTTGAACCTTACATTTGATTGAGCCGTTCTGAAACACTCTTTCTGTAGAAACTGCAATTGGACATTCTGAGCGCTAAGAGGCCTATATTGGGAAAAAGAATGTCTACAAATAAAAACTACACAGAAGAATTGTGTGAAACTTCTTTCTGTTCTGTTTGTTCAACTAAAAGAGTTGAACCTTAGTTTTGATTGAGCCGTTCTGAAACACTCTTTCTGTAGAAAATGCAAGTGGAGATTCGGAGCGCTAAGAGGGTAATAGTGGAAATAGGAATGTCTCCAAATATAAACTACACAGAATCATTCCGTGAAACTTCTTTCTGATCTGTGCATTCAGCTAACAGAGTTAAACCATACTTTTGATTGAGCAGATCTGAACACTCTTTCCGTAGAAAATGCAACTGGACATTTGGAGCGCTAAGAGAGTAGTAGTGGAAAAAGGAATATATTCAAATATAAACGACACAGAAGCATTCTGTGAAACTTCTTTCTGATCTGAGCATTCAGCTAACAGAGTTAAACCATACTTTTGATTGAGCATTTTTGAAACACTCTGTCTGTAGAAAATGCAACAGGACATTCGTAGCGCTAAGTGGGTAATAGTGGAAAAAAGAATATGTTCAAATATAAACTACACAGAAGCATTGTATGAAACTCCTTTATGTTCTGTGCATTCAACTAACAGAGTTGAACCTTACTTTTGATTGAGCCGTTCTGAAACACTCTTTCTGTAGAAACTGCAATTGGACATTCTGAGCGCTAAGAGACCTATATTGGGAAAAAGAATGTCTACAAATAAAAACTACACAGAAGAATTGTGTGAAACTTCTTTCTGTTCTGTTTGTTCAACTAAAAGAGTTGAACCTTAGTTTTGATTGAGCCGTTCTGAAACACTCTTTCTGTAGAAAATGCAAGTGGAGATTCGGAGCGCTAAGAGGGTAATAGTGGAAAAAGGAATGTCTCCAAATATAAACTACACAGAATCATTCTGTGAAACTTCTTTCTTATCTGTGCATTCAGCTAACAGAGTTAAACCATAATTTTGATTGAGCAGATCTGAACACTCTTTCTGTAGAAAATGCAACTGGACATTTGGAGCACTAAGAGAGTAGTAGTGGAAAAAGGAATATATTCAAATATAAACTACACAGTAGCATTCTGTGAAAATTCTTTCTGTTCTGTGCATTCAACTAACAGATTTGAACCCTACTTTTGATTGGGCCGTTCTGAAACACTCTTTCTGTAGAAACTGCAATTGGACATGCTAAGCGCTAAGAGGCCTACATTGGGAAAAAGAATATCTTCAAATAAAAACTACACAGATGCATTCTATGAAACTTATTTCTGATCTGTAAATTCAGTTAACAGAGATAAAACATATTTTTGATTGAGCAGTTATGAAACACTCTTTTTGTAGAAAATGCAAGTGGAGATTCGGAGCGCTAAGAGGGTAATAGTGGAAAAAGGAATGTCTTCAAATATAAACTACACAGAATCATTCGGTGAAACTTCTTTCTGATCTGTGCATTCAGCTAACAGAGTTAAACCATACTTTTGATTGAGCAGATCTGAACACTCTTTCTGTAGAAAATGCAACTGGACATTTGGAGCGCTAAGAGCGTAGTAGTGGAAAAAGGAATATATTCAAATATAAACTACACAGAAGCATTCTGTGAAACTTCTTTCTGATCTGAGCATTCAGCTAACAGAGTTAAACCATACTTTTGATTGAGCAGTTTTGAAACACTCTGTCTGTAGAAAATGCAACTGGACATTCGTAGCGCTAAGTGGGTAATAGTGGAAAAAAGAATATGTTCAAATATGAACTACACAGAAGCATTGTATGAAACTTCTTTCTGTTCTGTGCATTCAACTAACAGAGTTGAACCTTACTTTTGATTGAGCCGTTCTGAAACACTCTTTCTGTAGAAACTGCAATTGGACATTCTGAGCGCTAAGAGGCCTATATTGGGAAAAAGAATGTCTACAAATAAAAACTACACAGAAGAATTGTGTGAAACTTCTTTCTGTTCTGTTTGTTCAACTAAAAGAGTTGAAACTTAGTTTTGATTGAGCCGTTCTGAAACACTCTTTCTGTAGAAAATGCAAGTGGAGATTCGGAGCGCTAAGAGGGTAATAGTGGAAAAAGGAATGTCTCCAAATATAAACTACACAGAATCATTCTGTGAAACTTCTTTCTGATCTGTGCATTCAGCTAACAGAGTTAAAATATACTTTTGATTCAGCAGATCTAAACACTCTTTCTGTAGAAAATGCAACTGGACATTTGGAGCGCTAAGAGAGTAGTAGTGGAAAAAGGAATATATTCAAATATAAACTACACAGAAGCATTCTGTGAAAATTCTTTCTGATCTGAGCATTCAGCTAACAGAGTTAAACCATACTTTTGATTGAGCAGTTTTGAAACACTCTGTCTGTAGAAAATGCAACTGGACATTCGTAGCGCTAAGTGGGTAATAGTGGAAAAAAGAATATGTTCAAATATGAACTACACAGAAGCACTGTATGAAACTTCTTTCTGTTCTGTGCATTCAACTAACAGAGTTGAACCTTACTTTTGATTGAGCCTTTCTGAAACACTCTTTCTGTAGAAACTGCAATTGGACATTCTGAGCGCTAAGAGGACTATATTGGGAAAAAGAATGTCTACAAATAAAAACTACACAGAAGAATTGTGTGAGACTTCTTTCTGTTCTGTTTGTTCAACTAAAAGAGTTGAACCTTAGTTTTGATTGAGCCGTTCTGAAACACTCTTTCTGTAGAAAATGGAAGTGGAGATTCGGAGCGCTAAGAGGGTAATAGTGGAAAAAGGAATGTCTTCAAATATAAACTACACAGAATCATTCGGTGAAACTTCTTTCTGATCTGTGCATTCAGCTAACAGAGTTAAAATATACTTTTGATTCAGCAGATCTGAACACTCTTTCTGTAGAAAATGCAACTGGACATTTGGAGCGCTAAGAGAGTAGTAGTGGAAAAAGGAATATATTCAAATATAAACTACACAGAAGGATTCTGTGAAACTTCTTTCTGATCTGAGCATTCAGCTAACAGAGTTAAACCATACTTCTGATTGAGCAGTTTTGAAACACTCTGTCTGTAGAAAATGCAACTGGACATTCGTAGCGCTAAGTGGGTAATAGTGGAAAAAAGAATATTTTCAAATATAAACTACACAGAAGCATTGTATGAAACTTCTTTCTGTACTGTGCATTCAACTAACAGAGTTGAACCTTACTTTTGATTGAGCCTTTCTGAAACACTCTTTCTGTAGAAACTGCAATTGGACATTCTGAGCGCTAAGAGGCCTATATTGGGAAAAATAATATCTTCAAATAAAAACTACACAGAAGCATTGTGTGAAACTTATTTCTGATATGTTCATTAAGCTAACAGAGTTAAACCATACTTTTGATTGCGCAGTTTTGAACACTCTTTCTGTAGAAAATGCAAGTGGACATTCGGAGCGCTAAGAGGGTAATAGTGGAAAAAGGAATATATTCAAATATAAACTACACAGTAGCATTCTGTGAAAATTCTTTCTGTTCTGTGCATTCAACTAACAGAGTTGAACCTTACTTTTGATTGAGCCGTTCTGAAACACTCTTTCTGTAGAAACTGCAATTGGACATGCTAAGCGCTAAGAGGCCTACATTGGGAAAAAGAATATCTTCAAATAAAAACTACACAGATGCATTCTGTGAAACTTATTTCTGATCTGTAAATTCAGTTAACAGAGATAAAACATATTTTTGATTGAGCAGTTATGAAACACTCTTTTTGTAGATAATGCAAGTGGAGATTCGGAGCGCTAAGAGGGTAATAGTGGAAAAAGGAATGTCTTCAAATATAAACTACACAGAATCATTCGGTGAAACTTCTTTCTGATCTGTGCATTCAGCTAACAGAGTTAAACCATACTTTTGATTGAGCAGGTCTGAACACTCTTTCTGTAGAAAATGCAACTGGACATTTGGAGCGCTAAGAGCGTAGTAGTGGAAAAAGGAATATATTCAAATATAAACTACACAGAAGCATTGTGTGAAACTTCTTTCTGATCTGAGCATTCAGCTAACAGAGTTAAACCATACTTTTGATTGAGCAGTTTTGAAACACTCTGTCTGTAGAAAATGCAACTGGACATTCGTAGCGCTAAGTGGGTAATAGTGGAAAAAAGAATATGTTCAAATATAAACTACACAGAAGCATTGTATGAAACTTCTTTCTGTTCTGTGCATTCAACTAACAGAGTTGAACCTTACATTTGATTGAGCCGTTCTGAAACACTCTTTCTGTAGAAACTGCAATTGGACATTCTGAGAGCTAAGAGGTCTATATTGGGAAAAAGAATGTCTACAAATAAAAACTACACAGAAGAATTGTGTGAAACTTCTTTCTCTTCTGTTTGTTCAACTAAAAGAGTTGAAGCTTAGTTTTGATTGAGCCGTTCTGAAACACTCTTTCTGTAGAAAATGCAAGTGGAGATTCGGAGCGCTAAGAGGGTAATAGTGGAAAAAGGAATGTCTCCAAATATAAACTACACAGAATCATTCTGTGAAACTTCTTTCTGATCTGTGCATTCAGCTAACAGAGTTAAACCATACTTTTGATTGAGCAGATCTGAACACTCTTTCTGTAGAAAATGCAACTGGACATTTGGAGCGCTAAGAGAGTAGTAGTAGTGGAAAAAGGGATATATTCAAATATAAACTACACAGAAGCATTCTGTGAAACTTCTTTCTGATCTGAGCATTCAGCTAACAGAGTTAAAACATACTTTTGATTGAGCAGTTTTGAAGCACTCTGTGTGTAGAAAATGCAACTGCACATTCGTAGCGCTATGTGGGTAATAGTGGAAAAAAGAATATGTTCAAATATAAACTACACAGAAGCATTGTATGAAACTTCTTTCTGTTCTGTGCATTCAACTAACAGAGTTGAACCTTACTTTTGATTGAGCCGTTCTGAAACACTCTTTCTGTAGAAACTGCAATTGGACATTCTGAGAGCTAAGAGGCCTATATTGGGAAAAAGGATGTCTACAAATAAAAACTACACAGAAGAATTGTGTGAAACTTCTTTCTGTTCTGTTTGTTCAACTAAAAGAGTTGAACCTTAGTTTTGATTGAGCCGTTCTGAAACACTCTTTATGTAGAAAATGCAAGTGGAGATTCGGAGCGCTAAGAGGGTAATAGTGGAAAAAGGAATGTCTCCAAATATAAACTACACAGAATCATTCTGTGAAACTTCTTTCTGATATGTGCATTCAGCTAACAGAGTTAAACCATACTTTTGATTGAGCAGATCTGAACACTCTTTCTGTAGAAAATGCAACTGGACATTTGGAGCGCTAAGAGAGTAGTAGTGGAAAAAGGAATATATTCAAATATAAACTACACAGAAGCATTCTGTGAAACTTCTTTCTGATCTGAGCATTCAGCTAACACAGTTAAACCATACTTTTGATTGAGCAGTTTTGAAACACTCTGTCTGTAGAAAATGCAACTGGACATTCGTAGCGCTAAGTGGGTAATAGTGGAAAAAAGAATATGTTCAAATATAAACTACACAGAAGCATTGTATGAAACTTCTTTCTGTTCTGTGCATTCAACTAACAGAGTTGAACCTTACTTTTGATTGAGCCTTTCTGAAACACTCTTTCTGTAGAATCTGCAATTGGACATTCTGAGCGCTAAGAGGCCTATATTGGGAAAAATAATATCTTCAAATAAAAACAACACAGAAGCATTGTGTGAAACTTATTTCTGATATGTTCATTAAGCTAACAGAGTTAAACCATACTTTTGATTGCGCAGTTCTGAACACTCTTTCTGTAGAAAATGCAAGTGGACATTCGGAGCGCTAAGAGGGTAATAGTGGAAAAAGGGATATATTCAAATATAAACTACACAGTAGCATTCTGTGAAAATTCTTTCTGTTCTGTGCATTCAACTAACAGAGTTGAACCTTACTTTTTATTGAGTCGTTCTGAAACACTCTTTCTGTAGAAACTGCAATTGGACATGCTAAGCGCTAAGAGGCCTACATTGGGAAAAAGAATATCTTCAAATAAAAACTACACAGATGCATTCTGTGCAAATTATTTCTGATCTGTAAATTCAGTTAACAGAGATAAAACATATTTTTCATTGAGCAGTTATGAAACACACTTTTTGTAGAAAATGCAAGTGGAGATTCGGAGCGCTAAGTGGGTAATAGTGGAAAAAGGAATGTCTTCAAACATAAACTACACAGAATCATTCGGTGAAACTTCTTTCTGATCTGTGCATTCAGCTAACAGAGTTAAACCATACTTTTAATTGAGCAGATCTGAACACTCTTTCTGTAGAAAATGCAACTGGACATTTGGAGCGCTAAGAGCGTAGTAGTGGAAAAAGGAATATATTCAAATATAAACTACACAGAAGCATTGTGTGAAACTTCTTTCTGATCTGAGCATTCAGCTAACAGAGTTAAACCATACTTTTGATTGAGCAGTTTTGAAACACTCTGTCTGTAGAAAATGCAACTGGACATTCGTAGCGCTAAGTGGGTAATAGTGGAAAAAAAAAATATGTTCAAATATAAACTACACAGAAGCATTGTATGAAACTTCTTTCTGTTCTGTGCATTCAACTAACAGAGTTGAACCTTGCTTTTGATTGAGCCGTTCTGAAACACTCTTTCTGTAGAAACTGCAATTGGACATTCTGAGAGCTAAGAGGCCTATATTGGGAAAAAGAATGTCTACAAATAAAAACTACACAGAAGAATTGTGTGAAACTTCTTTCTGTTCTGTTTGTTCAACTAAAAGAGTTGAACCTTAGTTTTGATTGAGCCGTTCTGAAACACTCTTTATGTAGAAAATGCAAGTGGAGATTCGGAGCGCTAAGAGGGTAATAGTGGAAAAAGGAATGTCTCCAAATATAAACTACACAGAATCATTCTGTGAAACTTCTTTCTGATCTGTGCATTCAGCTAACAGAGTTAAACCATACTTTTGATTGAGCAGTTCTGAACACTCTTTCTGTAGAAAATGCAACTGGACATTTGGAGCGCTAAGAGAGTAGTAGTGGAAAAAGGAATATATTCAAATATAAACTACACAGAAGCATTCTGTGAAACTTCTTTCTGATCTGAGCATTCAGCTAACACAGTTAAACCATACTTTTGATTGAGCAGTTTTGAAACACTCTGTCTGTAGAAAATGCAACTGGACATTCGTAGCGCTAAGTGGGTAATAGTGGAAAAAAGAATATGTTCAAATATAAACTACACAGAATCATTGTATGAAACTTCTTTCTGTTCTGTGCATTCAACTAACAGAGTTGAACCTTACTTTTGATTGAGCCTTTCTGAAACACTCTTTCTGTAGAATCTGCAATTGGACATTCTGAGCGCTAAGAGGCCTATATTGGGAAAAATAATATCTTCAAATAAAAACAACACAGAAGCATTGTGTGAAACTTATTTCTGATATGTTCATTAAGCTAACAGAGTTAAACCATACTTTTGATTGCGCAGTTCTGAACACTCTTTCTGTAGAAAATGCAAGTGGACATTCGGAGCGCTAAGAGGGTAATAGTGGAAAAAGGGATATATTCAAATATAAACTACACAGTAGCATTCTGTGAAAATTCTTTCTGTTCTGTGCATTCAACTAACAGAGTTGAACCTTACTTTTTATTGAGTCGTTCTGAAACACTCTTTCTGTGGAAACTGCAATTGGACATGCTAAGCGCTAAGAGGCCTACATTGGGAAAAAGAATATCTTCAAATAAAAACTACACAGATGCATTCTGTGCAACTTATTTCTGATCTGTAAATTCAGTTAACAGAGATAAAACATATTTTTCATTGAGCAGTTATGAAACACTCTTTTTGTAGAAAATGCAAGTGGAGATTCGGAGCGCTAAGTGGGTAATAGTGGAAAAAGGAATGTCTTCAAACATAAACTACACAGAATCATTCGGTGAAACATCTTTCTGATCTGTGCATTCAGCTAACAGAGTTAAACCATACTTTTGATTGAGCAGATCTGAACACTCTTTCTGTTGAAAATGCAACTGGACATTTGGAGCGCTAAGAGCGTATTAGTGGAAAAAGGAATATATTCAAATATAAACTACACAGAAGCATTCTGTGAAACTTCTTTCTGATCTGAGCATTCAGCTAACAGAGTTAAACCATACTTTTGATTGAGCAGTTTTGAAACACTCTGTCTGTAGAAAATGCAACTGGACATTCGTAGCGCTAAGTGGGTAATAGTGGAAAAAAGAATATGTTCAAATATAAACTACACAGAAGCATTGTATGAAACTTCTTTCTGTTCTGTGCATTCAACTAACAGAGTTGAACCTTACTTTTGATTGAGCCGTTCTGAAACACTCTTTCTGTAGAAACTGCAATTGGACATTCTGAGAGCTAAGAGGCCTATATTGGGAAAAAGAATGTCTACAAATAAAAACTACACAGAAGAATTGTGTGAAACTTCTTTCTGTTCTGTTTGTTCAACTAAAAGAGTTGAACCTTAGTTTTGATTGAGCCGTTCTGAAACACTCTTTCTGTAGAAAATGCAAGTGGAGATTCGGAGCGCTAAGAGGGTAATAGTGGAAAAAGTAATGTCTCCAAATATAAACTACACAGAATCATTCTGTGAAACTTCTTTCTGATCTGTGCATTCAGCTAACAGAGTTAAACCATACTTTTGATTGAGCAGATCTGAACACTCTTTCTGTTGAAAATGCAACTGGACATTTGGAGCGCTAAGAGCGTATTAGTGGAAAAAGGAATATATTCAAATATAAACTACACAGAAGCATTCTGTGAAACTTCTTTCTGATCTGAGCATTCAGCTAACAGAGTTAAACCATACTTTTGATTGAGCAGTTTTGAAACACTCTGTCTGTAGAAAATGCAACTGGACATTCGTAGCGCTAAGTGGGTAATAGTGGAAAAAAGAATATGTTCAAATATAAACTACACAGAAGCATTGTATGAAACTTCTTTCTGTTCTATGCATTCAACTAACAGAGTTGAACCTTACTTTTGATTGAGCCGTTCTGAAACACTCTTTCTGTAGAAACTGCAATTGGACATTCTGAGAGCTAAGAGGCCTATATTGGGAAAAAGAATGTCTACAAATAAAAACTACACAGAAGAATTGTGTGAAACTTCTTTCTGTTCTGTTTGTTCAACTAAAAGAGTTGAACCTTAGTTTTGATTGAGCCGTTCTGAAACTCTCTTTCTGTAGAAAATGCAAGTGGAGATTCGGAGCGCTAAGAGGGTAATAGTGGAAAAATGAATGTCTCCAAATATAAACTACACAGAATTATTCTGTGAAACTTCTTTCTGATCTGTGCATTCAGCTAACAGAGTTAAACCATACTTTTGATTGAGCAGTTTTGAAACACTCTGTCTGTAGAAAATGAAACTGGACATTCGTAGCGCTAAGTGGGTAATAGTGGAAAAAAGAATATGTTCAAATATAAACTACACAGAAGCATTGTATGAAACTTCTTTCTGTTCTGTGCATTCAACTAACAGAGTTGAACCTTACTTTTGATTGAGCCTTTCTGAAACACTCTTTCTGTAGAATCTGCAATTGGACATTCTGAGCGCTAAGAGGCCTATATTGGGAAAAATAATATCTTCAAATAAAAACTACACAGAAGCATTGTGTGAAACTTATATCTGATATGTTCATTAAGCTAACAGAGTTAAACCATACTTTGGATTGCGCAGTTCTGAACACTCTTTCTGTAGAAAATGCAAGTGGACATTCGGAGCGCTAAGAGGGTAATAGTGGAAAAAGGGATATATTCAAATATAAACTACACAGTAGCATTCTGTGAAAATTCTTTCTGTTCTGTGCATTCAACTAACAGATTTGAACCTTACTTTTTATTGAGTCGTTCTGAAACACTCTTTCTGTAGAAACTGCAATTGGACATGCTAAGCGCTAAGAGGCCTACATTGGGAAAAAGAATATCTTCAAATAAAAACTACACAGATGCATTCTGTGAAACTTATTTCTGATCTGTAAATTCAGTTAACAGAGATAAAACATATTTTTCATTGAGCAGTTATGAAACACTCTTTTTGTAGAAAATACAAGTGGAGATTCGGAGCGCTAAGAGGGTAATAGTGGAAAAAGGAATGTCTTCAAACATAAACTACACAGAATCATTCGGTGAAACTTCTTTCTGATCTGTGCATTCAGCTAACAGAGTTAAACCATACTTTTGATTGAGCAGATCTGAACACTCTTTCTGTTGAAAATGCAACTGGACATTTGGAGCGCTAAGAGCGTATTAGTGGAAAAAGGAATATATTCAAATATAAACTACACAGAAGCATTCTGTGAAACTTCTTTCTGATCTGAGCATTCAGCTAACAGAGTTAAACCATACTTTTGATTGAGCAGTTTTGAAACACTCTGTCTGTAGAAAATGCAACTGGACATTCGTAGCGCTAAGTGGGTAATAGTGGAAAAAATAATATGTTCAAATATAAACTACACAGAAGCATTGTATGAAACTACTTTCTGTTCTGTGCATTCAACTAACAGAGTTGAACCTTACTTTTGATTGAGCCTTTCTGAAACACTCTTTCTGTAGAAACTGCAATTGGACATTCTGAGCGCTAAGAGGCCTATATTGGGAAAAATAATATCTTCAAATAAAAACTACACAGAAGCATTGTGTGAAACTTATTTCTGATATGTTCATTAAGCTAACAGAGTTAAACCATACTTTTGATTGCGCAGTTCTGAACACTCTTTCTGTAGAAAATGCAAGTGGACATTCGGAGCGCTAAGAGGGTAATAGTGGAAAAAGGAATATATTCAAATATAAACTACACAGTAGCATTCTGTGAAAATTCTTTCTGTTCTGTGCATTCAACTAACAGAGTTGAACCTTACTTTTTATTGAGTCGTTCTGAAACACTCTTTCTGTAGAAACTGCAATTGGACATGCTAAGCGCTAAGAGGCCTACATTGGGAAAAAGAATATCTTCAAATAAAAACTACACAGATGCATCCTGTGCAACTTATTTCTGATCTGTAAATTCAGTTAACAGAGATTAAACATATTTTTCATTGAGCAGTTATGAAACACTCTTTTTGTAGAAAATGCAAGTGGAGATTCGGAGCGCTAAGTGGGTAATAGTGGAAAAAGGAATGTCTTCAAACATAAACTACACAGAATCATTCGGTGAAACTTCTTTCTGATCTGTGCATTCAGCTAACAGAGTTAAACCATACTTTTGATTGAGCAGATCTGAACACTCTTTCTGTTGAAAATGCAACTGGACATTTGGAGCGCTAAGAGCGTATTAGTGGAAAAAGGAATATATTCAAATATAAACTACACAGAAGCATTCTGTGAAACTTCTTTCTGATCTGAGCATTCAGCTAACAGAGTTAAACCATACTTTTGATTGAGCAGTTTTGAAACACTCTGTCTGTAGAAAATGCAACTGGACATTCGTAGCGCTAAGTGGGTAATAGTGGAAAAAAGAATATGTTCAAATATAAACTACACAGAAGCATTGTATGAAACTCCTTTCTGTTCTGTGCATTCAACTAACAGAGTTGAACCTTACTTTTGATTGAGCCGTTCTGAAACACTCTTTCTGTAGAAACTGCAATTGGACATTCTGAGAGCTAAGAGGCCTATATTGGGAAAAAGAATGTCTACAAATAAAAACTACACAGAAGAATTGTGTGAAACTTCTTTCTGTTCTGTTTGTTCAACTAAAAGAGTTGAACCTTAGTTTTGATTGAGCCGTTCTGAAACACTCTTTCTGTAGAAAATGCAAGTGGAGATTCGGAGCGCTAAGAGGGTAATAGTGGAAAAAGTAATGTCTCCAAATATAAACTACACAGAATCATTCTGTGAAACTTCTTTCTGATCTGTGCATTCAGCTAACAGAGTTAAACCATACTTTTGATTGAGCAGATCTGAGCACTCTTTCTGTTGAAAATGCAACTGGACATTTGGAGCGCTAAGAGCGTATTAGTGGAAAGAGGAATATATTCATATACAAACTACACAGAAGCATTCTGTGAAACTTCTTTCTGATCTGAGCATTCAGCTAACAGAGTTAAACCATACTTTTGATTGAGCAGTTTTGAAACACTCTGTCTGTAGAAAATGCAACTGGACATTCGTAGCGCTAAGTGGGTAATAGTGGAAAAAAGAATATGTTCAAATATAAACTACACAGAAGCATTGTATGAAACTTCTTTCTGTTCTGTGCATTCAACTAACAGAGTTGAACCTTACTTTTGATTGAGCCGTTCTGAAACACTCTTTCTGTAGAAACTGCAATTGGACATTCTGAGAGCTAAGAGGCCTATATTGGGAAAAAGAATGTCTACAAATAAAAACTACACAGAAGAATTGTGTGAAACTTCTTTCTGTTCTGTTTGTTCAACTAAAAGAGTTGAACCTTAGTTTTGATTGAGCCGTTCTGAAACTCTCTTTCTGTAGAAAATGCAAGTGGAGATTCGGAGCGCTAAGAGGGTAATAGTGGAAAAATGAATGTCTCCAAATATAAACTACACAGAATTATTCTGTGAAACTTCTTTCTGATCTGTGCATTCAGCTAACAGAGTTAAACCATACTTTTGATTGAGCAGTTTTGAAACACTCTGTCTGTAGAAAATGAAACTGGACATTCGTAGCGCTAAGTGGGTAATAGTGGAAAAAAGAATATGTTCAAATATAAACTACACAGAAGCATTGTATGAAACTTCTTTCTGTTCTGTGCATTCAACTAACAGAGTTGAACCTTACTTTTGATTGAGCCTTTCTGAAACACTCTTTCTGTAGAATCTGCAATTGGACATTCTGAGCGCTAAGAGGCCTATATTGGGAAAAATAATATCTTCAAATAAAAACTACACAGAAGCATTGTGTGAAACTTATATCTGATATGTTCATTAAGCTAACAGAGTTAAACCATACTTTGGATTGCGCAGTTCTGAACACTCTTTCTGTAGAAAATGCAAGTGGACATTCGGAGCGCTAAGAGGGTAATAGTGGAAAAAGGGATATATTCAAATATAAACTACACAGTAGCATTCTGTGAAAATTCTTTCTGTTCTGTGCATTCAACTAACAGATTTGAACCTTACTTTTTATTGAGTCGTTCTGAAACACTCTTTCTGTAGAAACTGCAATTGGACATGCTAAGCGCTAAGAGGCCTACATTGGGAAAAAGAATATCTTCAAATAAAAACTACACAGATGCATTCTGTGAAACTTATTTCTGATCTGTAAATTCAGTTAACAGAGATAAAACATATTTTTCATTGAGCAGTTATGAAACACTCTTTTTGTAGAAAATGCAAGTGGAGATTCGGAGCGCTAAGAGGGTAATAGTGGAAAAAGGAATGTCTTCAAACATAAACTACACAGAATCATTCGGTGAAACTTCTTTCTGATCTGTGCATTCAGCTAACAGAGTTAAACCATACTTTTGATTGAGCAGATCTGAACACTCTTTCTGTTGAAAATGCAACTGGACATTTGGAGCGCTAAGAGCGTATTAGTGGAAAAAGGAATATATTCAAATATAAACTACACAGAAGCATTCTGTGAAACTTCTTTCTGATCTGAGCATTCAGCTAACAGAGTTAAACCATACTTTTGATTGAGCAGTTTTGAAACACTCTGTCTGTAGAAAATGCAACTGGACATTCGTAGCGCTAAGTGGGTAATAGTGGAAAAAATAATATGTTCAAATATAAACTACACAGAAGCATTGTATGAAACTACTTTCTGTTCTGTGCATTCAACTAACAGAGTTGAACCTTACTTTTGATTGAGCCTTTCTGAAACACTCTTTCTGTAGAAACTGCAATTGGACATTCTGAGCGCTAAGAGGCCTATATTGGGAAAAATAATATCTTCAAATAAAAACTACACAGAAGCATTGTGTGAAACTTATTTCTGATATGTTCATTAAGCTAACAGAGTTAAACCATACTTTTGATTGCGCAGTTCTGAACACTCTTTCTGTAGAAAATGCAAGTGGACATTCGGAGCGCTAAGAGGGTAATAGTGGAAAAAGGAATATATTCAAATATAAACTACACAGTAGCATTCTGTGAAAATTCTTTCTGTTCTGTGCATTCAACTAACAGAGTTGAACCTTACTTTTTATTGAGTCGTTCTGAAACACTCTTTCTGTAGAAACTGCAATTGGACATGCTAAGCGCTAAGAGGCCTACATTGGGAAAAAGAATATCTTCAAATAAAAACTACACAGATGCATTCTGTGCAACTTATTTCTGATCTGTAAATTCAGTTAACAGAGATAAAACATATTTTTCATTGAGCAGTTATGAAACACTCTTTTTGTAGAAAATGCAAGTGGAGATTCGGAGCGCTAAGTGGGTAATAGTGTAAAAAGGAATGTCTTCAAACATAAACTACACAGAATCATTCGGTGAAACTTCTTTCTTATCTGTGCATTCAGCTAACAGAGTTAAACCATACTTTTGATTGAGCAGATCTGAACACTCTTTCTGTTGAAAATGCAACTGGACATTTGGAGCGCTAAGAGCGTATTAGTGGAAAAAGGAATATATTCAAATATAAACTACACAGAAGCATTCTGTGAAACTTCTTTCTGATCTGAGCATTCAGCTAACAGAGTTAAACCATACTTTTGATGGAGCAGTTTTGAAACACTCTGTCTGTAGAAAATGCAACTGGACATTCGTAGCGCTAAGTGGGTAATAGTGGAAAAAAGAATATGTTCAAATATAAACTACACAGAATCATTGTATGAAACTTCTTTCTGTTCTGTGCATTCAACTAACAGAGTTGAACCTTACTTTTGATTGAGCCGTTCTGAAACACTCTTTCTGTAGAAACTGCAATTGGACATTCTGAGCGCTAAGAGGCCTATATTGGGAAAAAGAATGTCTACAAATAAAAACTACACAGAAGAATTGTGTGAAACTTCTTTCTGTTCTGTTTGTTCAACTAAAAGATTTGAACCTTAGTTTTGATTGAGCCGTTCTGAAACACTCTTTCTGTAGAAAATGCAAGTGGAGATTCGGAGCGCTAAGAGGGTAATAGTGGAAAAAGGAATGTCTCCAAATAGAAACTACACAGAATCATTCTGTGAAACTTATTTCTGATCTGTGCATTCAGCTAACAGAGTTAAACCATACTTTTGATTGAGCAGATCTGAACCCTCTTTCTGTAGAAAATGCAACTGGACATTTGGAGCGCTAAGAGAGTAGTAGTGGAAAAAGGAATATATTCAAATATAAACTACACAGAAGCATTCTGTGAAACTTCTTTCTGATCTGAGCATTCAGCTAACAGAGTTAAACCATACTTTTGATTGAGCAGTTTTGAAACACTCTGTCTGTAGAAAATGCAACTGGACATTCGAAGCGCTAAGTGGGTAATATTGGAAAAAACAATATGTTCAAATATAAACTACACAGAAGCATTGTATGAAACTTCTTTCTGTTCTGTGCATTCAACTAACAGAGTTGAACCTTACTTTTGATTGAGCCTTTCTGAAACACTCTTTCTGTAGAAACTGCAATTGGACATTCTGAGCGCTAAGAGGCCTCTATTGGGAAAAATAATATCTTCAAATAAAAACTACACAGAAGCATTGTGTGAAACTTATTTCTGATATGTTCATTAAGCTAACAGAGTTAAACCATACTTTTGATTGCGCAGTTCTGAACACTCTTTCTGTAGAAAATGCAAGTGGACATTCGGAGCGATAAGAGGGTAATAGTGGAAAAAGGAATATATTCAAATATAAACTACACAGTAGCATTCTGTGAAAATTCTTTCTGTTCTGTGCATTCAACTAACAGAGTTGAAACTTACTTTTGATTGAGCCGTTCTGAAACACTCTTTCTGTAGAAACTGCAATTGGACATGCTAAGCGCTAAGAGGCCTACATTGGGAAAAAGAATATCTTCAAATAAAAACTACACAGATGCACTCTGTGAAACTTATTTCTGATCTGTAAATTCAGTTAACAGAGATAAAACATATTTTTGATTGAGCAGTTCTGAAACACTCTTTCTGTAGAAAATGCAAGTGGAGATTCGCAGCGCTAAGAGGGTAATAGTGGAAAAAGGAATGTCTTCAAATATAAACTACACAGAATCATTCGGTGAAACTTCTTTCTGATCTGTGCATTCAGCTAACAGAGTTAAACCATACTTTGATTGAGCAGATCTGAACACTCTATCTGTAGAAAATGCAACTGGACATTTGGAGCGCTAAGAGCGGAGTAGTGGAAAAAGTAATATATTCAAATATAAACTACACAGAAGCATTCTGTGAAACTTCTTTCTGATCTGAGCATTCAGCTAACAGAGTTAAACCATACTTTTGATTGAGCAGTTTTGAAACACTCTGTCTGTAGAAAATGCAACTGGACATTCGTAGCGCTAAGTGGGTAATAGTGGAAAAAAGAATATGTTCAAATATGAACTACACAGAAGCATTGTATGAAACTTCTTTCTGTTCTGTGCATTCAACTAACAGAGTTGAACCTTACATTTGATTGAGCCGTTCTGAAACACTCTTTCTGTAGAAACTGCAATTGGACATTCTGAGCGCTAAGAGGCCTATATTGGGAAAAAGAATGTCTACAAATAAAAACTACACAGAAGAATTGTGTGAAACTTCTTTCTGTTCTGTTTGTTCAACTAAAAGAGTTGAACCTTAGTTTTGATTGAGCCGTTCTGAAACACTCTTTCTGTAGAAAATGCAAGTGGAGATTCGGAGCGCTAAGAGGGTAATAGTGGAAATAGGAATGTCTCCAAATATAAACTACACAGAATCATTCCGTGAAACTTCTTTCTGATCTGTGCATTCAGCTAACAGAGTTAAACCATACTTTTGATTGAGCAGATCTGAACACTCTTTCCGTAGAAAATGCAACTGGACATTTGGAGCGCTAAGAGAGTAGTAGTGGAAAAAGGAATATATTCAAATATAAACGACACAGAAGCATTCTGTGAAACTTCTTTCTGATCTGAGCATTCAGCTAACAGAGTTAAACCATACTTTTGATTGAGCATTTTTGAAACACTCTGTCTGTAGAAAATGCAACAGGACATTCGTAGCGCTAAGTGGGTAATAGTGGAAAAAAGAATATGTTCAAATATAAACTACACAGAAGCATTGTATGAAACTCCTTTATGTTCTGTGCATTCAACTAACAGAGTTGAACCTTACTTTTGATTGAGCCGTTCTGAAACACTCTTTCTGTAGAAACTGCAATTGGACATTCTGAGCGCTAAGAGACCTATATTGGGAAAAAGAATGTCTACAAATAAAAACTACACAGAAGAATTGTGTGAAACTTCTTTCTGTTCTGTTTGTTCAACTAAAAGAGTTG
Source organism: Symphalangus syndactylus (assembly GCF_028878055.3). Taxonomy (NCBI): domain Eukaryota; kingdom Metazoa; phylum Chordata; class Mammalia; order Primates; family Hylobatidae; genus Symphalangus; species Symphalangus syndactylus. The sequence continues at coordinate 1,777,716 of NC_072445.2, read as the reverse complement.
AACCTTAGTTTTGATTGAGCCGTTCTGAAACACTCTTTCTGTAGAAAATGCAAGTGGAGATTCGGAGCGCTAAGAGGGTAATAGTGGAAAAAGGAATGTCTCCAAATATAAACTACACAGAATCATTCTGTGAAACTTCTTTCTTATCTGTGCATTCAGCTAACAGAGTTAAACCATAATTTTGATTGAGCAGATCTGAACACTCTTTCTGTAGAAAATGCAACTGGACATTTGGAGCACTAAGAGAGTAGTAGTGGAAAAAGGAATATATTCAAATATAAACTACACAGTAGCATTCTGTGAAAATTCTTTCTGTTCTGTGCATTCAACTAACAGATTTGAACCCTACTTTTGATTGGGCCGTTCTGAAACACTCTTTCTGTAGAAACTGCAATTGGACATGCTAAGCGCTAAGAGGCCTACATTGGGAAAAAGAATATCTTCAAATAAAAACTACACAGATGCATTCTATGAAACTTATTTCTGATCTGTAAATTCAGTTAACAGAGATAAAACATATTTTTGATTGAGCAGTTATGAAACACTCTTTTTGTAGAAAATGCAAGTGGAGATTCGGAGCGCTAAGAGGGTAATAGTGGAAAAAGGAATGTCTTCAAATATAAACTACACAGAATCATTCGGTGAAACTTCTTTCTGATCTGTGCATTCAGCTAACAGAGTTAAACCATACTTTTGATTGAGCAGATCTGAACACTCTTTCTGTAGAAAATGCAACTGGACATTTGGAGCGCTAAGAGCGTAGTAGTGGAAAAAGGAATATATTCAAATATAAACTACACAGAAGCATTCTGTGAAACTTCTTTCTGATCTGAGCATTCAGCTAACAGAGTTAAACCATACTTTTGATTGAGCAGTTTTGAAACACTCTGTCTGTAGAAAATGCAACTGGACATTCGTAGCGCTAAGTGGGTAATAGTGGAAAAAAGAATATGTTCAAATATGAACTACACAGAAGCATTGTATGAAACTTCTTTCTGTTCTGTGCATTCAACTAACAGAGTTGAACCTTACTTTTGATTGAGCCGTTCTGAAACACTCTTTCTGTAGAAACTGCAATTGGACATTCTGAGCGCTAAGAGGCCTATATTGGGAAAAAGAATGTCTACAAATAAAAACTACACAGAAGAATTGTGTGAAACTTCTTTCTGTTCTGTTTGTTCAACTAAAAGAGTTGAAACTTAGTTTTGATTGAGCCGTTCTGAAACACTCTTTCTGTAGAAAATGCAAGTGGAGATTCGGAGCGCTAAGAGGGTAATAGTGGAAAAAGGAATGTCTCCAAATATAAACTACACAGAATCATTCTGTGAAACTTCTTTCTGATCTGTGCATTCAGCTAACAGAGTTAAAATATACTTTTGATTCAGCAGATCTAAACACTCTTTCTGTAGAAAATGCAACTGGACATTTGGAGCGCTAAGAGAGTAGTAGTGGAAAAAGGAATATATTCAAATATAAACTACACAGAAGCATTCTGTGAAAATTCTTTCTGATCTGAGCATTCAGCTAACAGAGTTAAACCATACTTTTGATTGAGCAGTTTTGAAACACTCTGTCTGTAGAAAATGCAACTGGACATTCGTAGCGCTAAGTGGGTAATAGTGGAAAAAAGAATATGTTCAAATATGAACTACACAGAAGCACTGTATGAAACTTCTTTCTGTTCTGTGCATTCAACTAACAGAGTTGAACCTTACTTTTGATTGAGCCTTTCTGAAACACTCTTTCTGTAGAAACTGCAATTGGACATTCTGAGCGCTAAGAGGACTATATTGGGAAAAAGAATGTCTACAAATAAAAACTACACAGAAGAATTGTGTGAGACTTCTTTCTGTTCTGTTTGTTCAACTAAAAGAGTTGAACCTTAGTTTTGATTGAGCCGTTCTGAAACACTCTTTCTGTAGAAAATGGAAGTGGAGATTCGGAGCGCTAAGAGGGTAATAGTGGAAAAAGGAATGTCTTCAAATATAAACTACACAGAATCATTCGGTGAAACTTCTTTCTGATCTGTGCATTCAGCTAACAGAGTTAAAATATACTTTTGATTCAGCAGATCTGAACACTCTTTCTGTAGAAAATGCAACTGGACATTTGGAGCGCTAAGAGAGTAGTAGTGGAAAAAGGAATATATTCAAATATAAACTACACAGAAGCATTCTGTGAAACTTCTTTCTGATCTGAGCATTCAGCTAACAGAGTTAAACCATACTTCTGATTGAGCAGTTTTGAAACACTCTGTCTGTAGAAAATGCAACTGGACATTCGTAGCGCTAAGTGGGTAATAGTGGAAAAAAGAATATTTTCAAATATAAACTACACAGAAGCATTGTATGAAACTTCTTTCTGTACTGTGCATTCAACTAACAGAGTTGAACCTTACTTTTGATTGAGCCTTTCTGAAACACTCTTTCTGTAGAAACTGCAATTGGACATTCTGAGCGCTAAGAGGCCTATATTGGGAAAAATAATATCTTCAAATAAAAACTACACAGAAGCATTGTGTGAAACTTATTTCTGATATGTTCATTAAGCTAACAGAGTTAAACCATACTTTTGATTGCGCAGTTTTGAACACTCTTTCTGTAGAAAATGCAAGTGGACATTCGGAGCGCTAAGAGGGTAATAGTGGAAAAAGGAATATATTCAAATATAAACTACACAGTAGCATTCTGTGAAAATTCTTTCTGTTCTGTGCATTCAACTAACAGAGTTGAACCTTACTTTTGATTGAGCCGTTCTGAAACACTCTTTCTGTAGAAACTGCAATTGGACATGCTAAGCGCTAAGAGGCCTACATTGGGAAAAAGAATATCTTCAAATAAAAACTACACAGATGCATTCTGTGAAACTTATTTCTGATCTGTAAATTCAGTTAACAGAGATAAAACATATTTTTGATTGAGCAGTTATGAAACACTCTTTTTGTAGATAATGCAAGTGGAGATTCGGAGCGCTAAGAGGGTAATAGTGGAAAAAGGAATGTCTTCAAATATAAACTACACAGAATCATTCGGTGAAACTTCTTTCTGATCTGTGCATTCAGCTAACAGAGTTAAACCATACTTTTGATTGAGCAGATCTGAACACTCTTTCTGTAGAAAATGCAACTGGACATTTGGAGCGCTAAGAGCGTAGTAGTGGAAAAAGGAATATATTCAAATATAAACTACACAGAAGCATTGTGTGAAACTTCTTTCTGATCTGAGCATTCAGCTAACAGAGTTAAACCATACTTTTGATTGAGCAGTTTTGAAACACTCTGTCTGTAGAAAATGCAACTGGACATTCGTAGCGCTAAGTGGGTAATAGTGGAAAAAAGAATATGTTCAAATATAAACTACACAGAAGCATTGTATGAAACTTCTTTCTGTTCTGTGCATTCAACTAACAGAGTTGAACCTTACATTTGATTGAGCCGTTCTGAAACACTCTTTCTGTAGAAACTGCAATTGGACATTCTGAGAGCTAAGAGGTCTATATTGGGAAAAAGAATGTCTACAAATAAAAACTACACAGAAGAATTGTGTGAAACTTCTTTCTCTTCTGTTTGTTCAACTAAAAGAGTTGAAGCTTAGTTTTGATTGAGCCGTTCTGAAACACTCTTTCTGTAGAAAATGCAAGTGGAGATTCGGAGCGCTAAGAGGGTAATAGTGGAAAAAGGAATGTCTCCAAATATAAACTACACAGAATCATTCTGTGAAACTTCTTTCTGATCTGTGCATTCAGCTAACAGAGTTAAACCATACTTTTGATTGAGCAGATCTGAACACTCTTTCTGTAGAAAATGCAACTGGACATTTGGAGCGCTAAGAGAGTAGTAGTAGTGGAAAAAGGGATATATTCAAATATAAACTACACAGAAGCATTCTGTGAAACTTCTTTCTGATCTGAGCATTCAGCTAACAGAGTTAAAACATACTTTTGATTGAGCAGTTTTGAAGCACTCTGTGTGTAGAAAATGCAACTGCACATTCGTAGCGCTATGTGGGTAATAGTGGAAAAAAGAATATGTTCAAATATAAACTACACAGAAGCATTGTATGAAACTTCTTTCTGTTCTGTGCATTCAACTAACAGAGTTGAACCTTACTTTTGATTGAGCCGTTCTGAAACACTCTTTCTGTAGAAACTGCAATTGGACATTCTGAGAGCTAAGAGGCCTATATTGGGAAAAAGGATGTCTACAAATAAAAACTACACAGAAGAATTGTGTGAAACTTCTTTCTGTTCTGTTTGTTCAACTAAAAGAGTTGAACCTTAGTTTTGATTGAGCCGTTCTGAAACACTCTTTATGTAGAAAATGCAAGTGGAGATTCGGAGCGCTAAGAGGGTAATAGTGGAAAAAGGAATGTCTCCAAATATAAACTACACAGAATCATTCTGTGAAACTTCTTTCTGATATGTGCATTCAGCTAACAGAGTTAAACCATACTTTTGATTGAGCAGATCTGAACACTCTTTCTGTAGAAAATGCAACTGGACATTTGGAGCGCTAAGAGAGTAGTAGTGGAAAAAGGAATATATTCAAATATAAACTACACAGAAGCATTCTGTGAAACTTCTTTCTGATCTGAGCATTCAGCTAACACAGTTAAACCATACTTTTGATTGAGCAGTTTTGAAACAATCTGTCTGTAGAAAATGCAACTGGACATTCGTAGCGCTAAGTGGGTAATAGTGGAAAAAAGAATATGTTCAAATATAAACTACACAGAAGCATTGTATGAAACTTCTTTCTGTTCTGTGCATTCAACTAACAGAGTTGAACCTTACTTTTGATTGAGCCTTTCTGAAACACTCTTTCTGTAGAATCTGCAATTGGACATTCTGAGCGCTAAGAGGCCTATATTGGGAAAAATAATATCTTCAAATAAAAACAACACAGAAGCATTGTGTGAAACTTATTTCTGATATGTTCATTAAGCTAACAGAGTTAAACCATACTTTTGATTGCGCAGTTCTGAACACTCTTTCTGTAGAAAATGCAAGTGGACATTCGGAGCGCTAAGAGGGTAATAGTGGAAAAAGGGATATATTCAAATATAAACTACACAGTAGCATTCTGTGAAAATTCTTTCTGTTCTGTGCATTCAACTAACAGAGTTGAACCTTACTTTTTATTGAGTCGTTCTGAAACACTCTTTCTGTAGAAACTGCAATTGGACATGCTAAGCGCTAAGAGGCCTACATTGGGAAAAAGAATATCTTCAAATAAAAACTACACAGATGCATTCTGTGCAACTTATTTCTGATCTGTAAATTCAGTTAACAGAGATAAAACATATTTTTCATTGAGCAGTTATGAAACACACTTTTTGTAGAAAATGCAAGTGGAGATTCGGAGCGCTAAGTGGGTAATAGTGGAAAAAGGAATGTCTTCAAACATAAACTACACAGAATCATTCGGTGAAACTTCTTTCTGATCTGTGCATTCAGCTAACAGAGTTAAACCATACTTTTAATTGAGCAGATCTGAACACTCTTTCTGTAGAAAATGCAACTGGACATTTGGAGCGCTAAGAGCGTAGTAGTGGAAAAAGGAATATATTCAAATATAAACTACACAGAAGCATTGTGTGAAACTTCTTTCTGATCTGAGCATTCAGCTAACAGAGTTAAACCATACTTTTGATTGAGCAGTTTTGAAACACTCTGTCTGTAGAAAATGCAACTGGACATTCGTAGCGCTAAGTGGGTAATAGTGGAAAAAAAAAATATGTTCAAATATAAACTACACAGAAGCATTGTATGAAACTTCTTTCTGTTCTGTGCATTCAACTAACAGAGTTGAACCTTGCTTTTGATTGAGCCGTTCTGAAACACTCTTTCTGTAGAAACTGCAATTGGACATTCTGAGAGCTAAGAGGCCTATATTGGGAAAAAGAATGTCTACAAATAAAAACTACACAGAAGAATTGTGTGAAACTTCTTTCTGTTCTGTTTGTTCAACTAAAAGAGTTGAACCTTAGTTTTGATTGAGCCGTTCTGAAACACTCTTTATGTAGAAAATGCAAGTGGAGATTCGGAGCGCTAAGAGGGTAATAGTGGAAAAAGGAATGTCTCCAAATATAAACTACACAGAATCATTCTGTGAAACTTCTTTCTGATCTGTGCATTCAGCTAACAGAGTTAAACCATACTTTTGATTGAGCAGTTCTGAACACTCTTTCTGTAGAAAATGCAACTGGACATTTGGAGCGCTAAGAGAGTAGTAGTGGAAAAAGGAATATATTCAAATATAAACTACACAGAAGCATTCTGTGAAACTTCTTTCTGATCTGAGCATTCAGCTAACACAGTTAAACCATACTTTTGATTGAGCAGTTTTGAAACACTCTGTCTGTAGAAAATGCAACTGGACATTCGTAGCGCTAAGTGGGTAATAGTGGAAAAAAGAATATGTTCAAATATAAACTACACAGAATCATTGTATGAAACTTCTTTCTGTTCTGTGCATTCAACTAACAGAGTTGAACCTTACTTTTGATTGAGCCTTTCTGAAACACTCTTTCTGTAGAATCTGCAATTGGACATTCTGAGCGCTAAGAGGCCTATATTGGGAAAAATAATATCTTCAAATAAAAACAACACAGAAGCATTGTGTGAAACTTATTTCTGATATGTTCATTAAGCTAACAGAGTTAAACCATACTTTTGATTGCGCAGTTCTGAACACTCTTTCTGTAGAAAATGCAAGTGGACATTCGGAGCGCTAAGAGGGTAATAGTGGAAAAAGGGATATATTCAAATATAAACTACACAGTAGCATTCTGTGAAAATTCTTTCTGTTCTGTGCATTCAACTAACAGAGTTGAACCTTACTTTTTATTGAGTCGTTCTGAAACACTCTTTCTGTGGAAACTGCAATTGGACATGCTAAGCGCTAAGAGGCCTACATTGGGAAAAAGAATATCTTCAAATAAAAACTACACAGATGCATTCTGTGCAACTTATTTCTGATCTGTAAATTCAGTTAACAGAGATAAAACATATTTTTCATTGAGCAGTTATGAAACACTCTTTTTGTAGAAAATGCAAGTGGAGATTCGGAGCGCTAAGTGGGTAATAGTGGAAAAAGGAATGTCTTCAAACATAAACTACACAGAATCATTCGGTGAAACATCTTTCTGATCTGTGCATTCAGCTAACAGAGTTAAACCATACTTTTGATTGAGCAGATCTGAACACTCTTTCTGTTGAAAATGCAACTGGACATTTGGAGCGCTAAGAGCGTATTAGTGGAAAAAGGAATATATTCAAATATAAACTACACAGAAGCATTCTGTGAAACTTCTTTCTGATCTGAGCATTCAGCTAACAGAGTTAAACCATACTTTTGATTGAGCAGTTTTGAAACACTCTGTCTGTAGAAAATGCAACTGGACATTCGTAGCGCTAAGTGGGTAATAGTGGAAAAAAGAATATGTTCAAATATAAACTACACAGAAGCATTGTATGAAACTTCTTTCTGTTCTGTGCATTCAACTAACAGAGTTGAACCTTACTTTTGATTGAGCCGTTCTGAAACACTCTTTCTGTAGAAACTGCAATTGGACATTCTGAGAGCTAAGAGGCCTATATTGGGAAAAAGAATGTCTACAAATAAAAACTACACAGAAGAATTGTGTGAAACTACTTTCTGTTCTGTTTGTTCAACTAAAAGAGTTGAACCTTAGTTTTGATTGAGCCGTTCTGAAACACTCTTTCTGTAGAAAATGCAAGTGGAGATTCGGAGCGCTAAGAGGGTAATAGTGGAAAAAGTAATGTCTCCAAATATAAACTACACAGAATCATTCTGTGAAACTTCTTTCTGATCTGTGCATTCAGCTAACAGAGTTAAACCATACTTTTGATTGAGCAGATCTGAACACTCTTTCTGTTGAAAATGCAACTGGACATTTGGAGCGCTAAGAGCGTATTAGTGGAAAAAGGAATATATTCAAATATAAACTACACAGAAGCATTCTGTGAAACTTCTTTCTGATCTGAGCATTCAGCTAACAGAGTTAAACCATACTTTTGATTGAGCAGTTTTGAAACACTCTGTCTGTAGAAAATGCAACTGGACATTCGTAGCGCTAAGTGGGTAATAGTGGAAAAAAGAATATGTTCAAATATAAACTACACAGAAGCATTGTATGAAACTTCTTTCTGTTCTATGCATTCAACTAACAGAGTTGAACCTTACTTTTGATTGAGCCGTTCTGAAACACTCTTTCTGTAGAAACTGCAATTGGACATTCTGAGAGCTAAGAGGCCTATATTGGGAAAAAGAATGTCTACAAATAAAAACTACACAGAAGAATTGTGTGAAACTTCTTTCTGTTCTGTTTGTTCAACTAAAAGAGTTGAACCTTAGTTTTGATTGAGCCGTTCTGAAACTCTCTTTCTGTAGAAAATGCAAGTGGAGATTCGGAGCGCTAAGAGGGTAATAGTGGAAAAATGAATGTCTCCAAATATAAACTACACAGAATTATTCTGTGAAACTTCTTTCTGATCTGTGCATTCAGCTAACAGAGTTAAACCATACTTTTGATTGAGCAGTTTTGAAACACTCTGTCTGTAGAAAATGAAACTGGACATTCGTAGCGCTAAGTGGGTAATAGTGGAAAAAAGAATATGTTCAAATATAAACTACACAGAAGCATTGTATGAAACTTCTTTCTGTTCTGTGCATTCAACTAACAGAGTTGAACCTTACTTTTGATTGAGCCTTTCTGAAACACTCTTTCTGTAGAATCTGCAATTGGACATTCTGAGCGCTAAGAGGCCTATATTGGGAAAAATAATATCTTCAAATAAAAACTACACAGAAGCATTGTGTGAAACTTATATCTGATATGTTCATTAAGCTAACAGAGTTAAACCATACTTTGGATTGCACAGTTCTGAACACTCTTTCTGTAGAAAATGCAAGTGGACATTCGGAGCGCTAAGAGGGTAATAGTGGAAAAAGGGATATATTCAAATATAAACTACACAGTAGCATTCTGTGAAAATTCTTTCTGTTCTGTGCATTCAACTAACAGATTTGAACCTTACTTTTTATTGAGTCGTTCTGAAACACTCTTTCTGTAGAAACTGCAATTGGACATGCTAAGCGCTAAGAGGCCTACATTGGGAAAAAGAATATCTTCAAATAAAAACTACACAGATGCATTCTGTGAAACTTATTTCTGATCTGTAAATTCAGTTAACAGAGATAAAACATATTTTTCATTGAGCAGTTATGAAACACTCTTTTTGTAGAAAATACAAGTGGAGATTCGGAGCGCTAAGAGGGTAATAGTGGAAAAAGGAATGTCTTCAAACATAAACTACACAGAATCATTCGGTGAAACTTCTTTCTGATCTGTGCATTCAGCTAACAGAGTTAAACCATACTTTTGATTGAGCAGATCTGAACACTCTTTCTGTTGAAAATGCAACTGGACATTTGGAGCGCTAAGAGCGTATTAGTGGAAAAAGGAATATATTCAAATATAAACTACACAGAAGCATTCTGTGAAACTTCTTTCTGATCTGAGCATTCAGCTAACAGAGTTAAACCATACTTTTGATTGAGCAGTTTTGAAACACTCTGTCTGTAGAAAATGCAACTGGACATTCGTAGCGCTAAGTGGGTAATAGTGGAAAAAATAATATGTTCAAATATAAACTACACAGAAGCATTGTATGAAACTACTTTCTGTTCTGTGCATTCAACTAACAGAGTTGAACCTTACTTTTGATTGAGCCTTTCTGAAACACTCTTTCTGTAGAAACTGCAATTGGACATTCTGAGCGCTAAGAGGCCTATATTGGGAAAAATAATATCTTCAAATAAAAACTACACAGAAGCATTGTGTGAAACTTATTTCTGATATGTTCATTAAGCTAACAGAGTTAAACCATACTTTTGATTGCGCAGTTCTGAACACTCTTTCTGTAGAAAATGCAAGTGGACATTCGGAGCGCTAAGAGGGTAATAGTGGAAAAAGGAATATATTCAAATATAAACTACACAGTAGCATTCTGTGAAAATTCTTTCTGTTCTGTGCATTCAACTAACAGAGTTGAACCTTACTTTTTATTGAGTCGTTCTGAAACACTCTTTCTGTAGAAACTGCAATTGGACATGCTAAGCGCTAAGAGGCCTACATTGGGAAAAAGAATATCTTCAAATAAAAACTACACAGATGCATTCTGTGCAACTTATTTCTGATCTGTAAATTCAGTTAACAGAGATTAAACATATTTTTCATTGAGCAGTTATGAAACACTCTTTTTGTAGAAAATGCAAGTGGAGATTCGGAGCGCTAAGTGGGTAATAGTGGAAAAAGGAATGTCTTCAAACATAAACTACACAGAATCATTCGGTGAAACTTCTTTCTGATCTGTGCATTCAGCTAACAGAGTTAAACCATACTTTTGATTGAGCAGATCTGAACACTCTTTCTGTTGAAAATGCAACTGGACATTTGGAGCGCTAAGAGCGTATTAGTGGAAAAAGGAATATATTCAAATATAAACTACACAGAAGCATTCTGTGAAACTTCTTTCTGATCTGAGCATTCAGCTAACAGAGTTAAACCATACTTTTGATTGAGCAGTTTTGAAACACTCTGTCTGTAGAAAATGCAACTGGACATTCGTAGCGCTAAGTGGGTAATAGTGGAAAAAAGAATATGTTCAAATATAAACTACACAGAAGCATTGTATGAAACTTCTTTCTGTTCTGTGCATTCAACTAACAGAGTTGAACCTTACTTTTGATTGAGCCGTTCTGAAACACTCTTTCTGTAGAAACTGCAATTGGACATTCTGAGAGCTAAGAGGCCTATATTGGGAAAAAGAATGTCTACAAATAAAAACTACACAGAAGAATTGTGTGAAACTTCTTTCTGTTCTGTTTGTTCAACTAAAAGAGTTGAACCTTAGTTTTGATTGAGCCGTTCTGAAACACTCTTTCTGTAGAAAATGCAAGTGGAGATTCGGAGCGCTAAGAGGGTAATAGTGGAAAAAGTAATGTCTCCAAATATAAACTACACAGAATCATTCTGTGAAACTTCTTTCTGATCTGTGCATTCAGCTAACAGAGTTAAACCATACTTTTGATTGAGCAGATCTGAACACTCTTTCTGTTGAAAATGCAACTGGACATTTGGAGCGCTAAGAGCGTATTAGTGGAAAGAGGAATATATTCATATATAAACTACACAGAAGCATTCTGTGAAACTTCTTTCTGATCTGAGCATTCAGCTAACAGAGTTAAACCATACTTTTGATTGAGCAGTTTTGAAACACTCTGTCTGTAGAAAATGCAACTGGACATTCGTAGCGCTAAGTGGGTAATAGTGGAAAAAAGAATATGTTCAAATATAAACTACACAGAAGCATTGTATGAAACTTCTTTCTGTTCTGTGCATTCAACTAACAGAGTTGAACCTTACTTTTGATTGAGCCGTTCTGAAACACTCTTTCTGTAGAAACTGCAATTGGACATTCTGAGAGCTAAGAGGCCTATATTGGGAAAAAGAATGTCTACAAATAAAAACTACACAGAAGAATTGTGTGAAACTTCTTTCTGTTCTGTTTGTTCAACTAAAAGAGTTGAACCTTAGTTTTGATTGAGCCGTTCTGAAACTCTCTTTCTGTAGAAAATGCAAGTGGAGATTCGGAGCGCTAAGAGGGTAATAGTGGAAAAATGAATGTCTCCAAATATAAACTACACAGAATTATTCTGTGAAACTTCTTTCTGATCTGTGCATTCAGCTAACAGAGTTAAACCATACTTTTGATTGAGCAGTTTTGAAACACTCTGTCTGTAGAAAATGAAACTGGACATTCGTAGCGCTAAGTGGGTAATAGTGGAAAAAAGAATATGTTCAAATATAAACTACACAGAAGCATTGTATGAAACTTCTTTCTGTTCTGTGCATTCAACTAACAGAGTTGAACCTTACTTTTGATTGAGCCTTTCTGAAACACTCTTTCTGTAGAATCTGCAATTGGACATTCTGAGCGCTAAGAGGCCTATATTGGGAAAAATAATATCTTCAAATAAAAACTACACAGAAGCATTGTGTGAAACTTATATCTTATATGTTCATTAAGCTAACAGAGTTAAACCATACTTTGGATTGCGCAGTTCTGAACACTCTTTCTGTAGAAAATGCAAGTGGACATTCGGAGCGCTAAGAGGGTAATAGTGGAAAAAGGGATATATTCAAATATAAACTACACAGTAGCATTCTGTGAAAATTCTTTCTGTTCTGTGCATTCAACTAACAGATTTGAACCTTACTTTTTATTGAGTCGTTCTGAAACACTCTTTCTGTAGAAACTGCAATTGGACATGCTAAGCGCTAAGAGGCCTACATTGGGAAAAAGAATATCTTCAAATAAAAACTACACAGATGCATTCTGTGAAACTTATTTCTGATCTGTAAATTCAGTTAACAGAGATAAAACATATTTTTCATTGAGCAGTTATGAAACACTCTTTTTGTAGAAAATGCAAGTGGAGATTCGGAGCGCTAAGAGGGTAATAGTGGAAAAAGGAATGTCTTCAAACATAAACTACACAGAATCATTCGGTGAAACTTCTTTCTGATCTGTGCATTCAGCTAACAGAGTTAAACCATACTTTTGATTGAGCAGATCTGAACACTCTTTCTGTTGAAAATGCAACTGGACATTTGGAGCGCTAAGAGCGTATTAGTGGAGAAAGGAATATATTCAAATATAAACTACACAGAAGCATTCTGTGAAACTTCTTTCTGATCTGAGCATTCAGCTAACAGAGTTAAACCATACTTTTGATTGAGCAGTTTTGAAACACTCTGTCTGTAGAAAATGCAACTGGACATTCGTAGCGCTAAGTGGGTAATAGTGGAAAAAATAATATGTTCAAATATAAACTACACAGAAGCATTGTATGAAACTACTTTCTGTTCTGTGCATTCAACTAACAGAGTTGAACCTTACTTTTGATTGAGCCTTTCTGAAACACTCTTTCTGTAGAAACTGCAATTGGACATTCTGAGCGCTAAGAGGCCTATATTGGGAAAAATAATATCTTCAAATAAAAACTACACAGAAGCATTGTGTGAAACTTATTTCTGATATGTTCATTAAGCTAACAGAGTTAAACCATACTTTTGATTGCGCAGTTCTGAACACTCTTTCTGTAGAAAATGCAAGTGGACATTCGGAGCGCTAAGAGGGTAATAGTGGAAAAAGGAATATATTCAAATATAAACTACACAGTAGCATTCTGTGAAAATTCTTTCTGTTCTGTGCATTCAACTAACAGAGTTGAACCTTACTTTTTATTGAGTCGTTCTGAAACACTCTTTCTGTAGAAACTGCAATTGGACATGCTAAGCGCTAAGAGGCCTACATTGGGAAAAAGAATATCTTCAAATAAAAACTACACAGATGCATTCTGTGCAACTTATTTCTGATCTGTAAATTCAGTTAACAGAGATAAAACATATTTTTCATTGAGCAGTTATGAAACACTCTTTTTGTAGAAAATGCAAGTGGAGATTCGGAGCGCTAAGTGGGTAATAGTGGAAAAAGGAATGTCTTCAAACATAAACTACACAGAATCATTCGGTGAAACTTCTTTCTTATCTGTGCATTCAGCTAACAGAGTTAAACCATACTTTTGATTGAGCAGATCTGAACACTCTTTCTGTTGAAAATGCAACTGGACATTTGGAGCGCTAAGAGCGTATTAGTGGAAAAAGGAATATATTCAAATATAAACTACACAGAAGCATTCTGTGAAACTTCTTTCTGATCTGAGCATTCAGCTAACAGAGTTAAACCATACTTTTGATGGAGCAGTTTTGAAACACTCTGTCTGTAGAAAATGCAACTGGACATTCGTAGCGCTAAGTGGGTAATAGTGGAAAAAAGAATATGTTCAAATATAAACTACACAGAAGCATTGTATGAAACTTCTTTCTGTTCTGTGCATTCAACTAACAGAGTTGAACCTTACTTTTGATTGAGCCGTTCTGAAACACTCTTTCTGTAGAAACTGCAATTGGACATTCTGAGAGCTAAGAGGCCTATATTGGGAAAAAGAATGTCTACAAATAAAAACTACACAGAAGAATTGTGTGAAACTTCTTTCTGTTCTGTTTGTTCAACTAAAAGAGTTGAACCTTAGTTTTGATTGAGCCGTTCTGAAACACTCTTTCTGTAGAAAATGCAAGTGGAGATTCAGAGCGCTAAGAGGGTAATAGTGGAAAAAGTAATGTCTCCAAATATAAACTACACAGAATCATTCTGTGAAACTTCTTTCTGATCTGTGCATTCAGCTAACAGAGTTAAACCATACTTTTGATTGAGCAGATCTGAACACTCTTTCTGTTGAAAATGCAACTGGACATTTGGAGCGCTAAGAGCGTATTAGTGGAAAAAGGAATATATTCAAATATAAACTACACAGAAGCATTCTGTGAAACTTCTTTCTGATCTGAGCATTCAGCTAACAGAGTTAAACCATACTTTTGATTGATCAGTTTTGAAACACTCTGTCTGTAGAAAATGCAACTGGACATTCGTAGCGCTAAGTGGGTAATAGTGGAAAAAAGAATATGTTCAAATATAAACTACACAGTAGCATTCTGTGAAAATTCTTTCTGTTCTGTGCATTCAATTAACAGATTTGAACCTTACTTTTTATTGAGTCGTTCTGAAACACTCTTTCTGTAGAAACTGCAATTGGACATGCTAAGCGCTAAGAGGCCTACATTGGGAAAAAGAATATCTTCAAATAAAAACTACACAGATGCATTCTGTGCAACTTATTTCTGATCTGTAAATTCAGTTAACAGAGATAAAACATATTTTTCATTGAGCAGTTATGAAACACTCTTTTTGTAGAAAATGCAAGTGGAGATTCGGAGCGCTAACAGGGTAATAGTGGAAAAAGGAATGTCTTCAAACATAAACTACACAGAATCATTCGGTGAAACTTCTTTCTGATCTGTGCATTCAGCTAACAGAGTTAAACCATACTTTTGATTGAGCAGATCTGAACACTCTTTCTGTTGAAAATGCAACTGGACATTTGGAGCGCTAAGAGCGTATTAGTGGAAAAAGGAATATATTCAAATATAAACTACACAGAAGCATTCTGTGAAACTTCTTTCTGATCTGAGCATTCAGCTAACAGAGTTAAACCATACTTTTGATTGAGCACTTTTGATACACTCTGTCTGTAGAAAATGCAACTGGACATTCGTAGCGCTAAGTGGGTAATAGTGGAAAAAAGAATATGTTCAAATATAAACTACACAGAAGCATTGTATGAAACTTCTTTCTGTTCTGTGCATTCAACTAACAGAGTTGAACCTTACTTTTGATTGAGCCGTTCTGAAACACTCTTTCTGTAGAAACTGCAATTGGACATTCTGAGAGCTAAGAGGCCTATATTGGGAAAAAGAATGTCTACAAATAAAAACTACACAGAAGAATTGTGTGAAACATCTTTCTGTTCTGTTTGTTCAACTAAAAGAGTTGAAACTTAGTTTTGATTGAGCCGTTCTGAAACACTCTTTCTGTAGAAAATGCAAGTGGAGATTCGGAGCGCTAAGAGGGTAATAGTGGAAAAAGTAATGTCTCCAAATATATACTACACAGAATCATTCTGTGAAACTTCTTTCTGATCTGTGCATTCAGCTAACAGAGTTAAACCATACTTTTGATTGAGCAGATCTGAACACTCTTTCTGTTGAAAATGCAACTGGACATTTGGAGCGCTAAGAGCGTATTAGTGGAAAATGGAATATATTCAAATATAAACTACACAGAAGCATTCTGTGAAACTTCTTTCTGATCTGAGCATTCAGCTAACAGAGTTAAACCATACTTTTGATTGAGCAGTTTTGAAACACTCTGTCTGTAGAAAATGCAACTGGACATTCGTAGCGCTAAGTGGGTAATAGTGGAAAAAAGAATATGTTCAAATATAAACTACACAGAAGCATTGTATGAAACTTCTTTCTGTTCTGTGCATTCAACTAACAGAGTTGAACCTTACTTTTGATTGAGCCGTTCTGAAACACTCTTTCTGTAGAAACTGCAATTGGACATTCTGAGAGCTAAGAGGCCTATATTGGGAAAAAGAATGTCTACAAATAAAAACTACACAGAAGAATTGTGTGAAACTTCTTTCTGTTCTGTTTGTTCAAATAAAAGAGTTGAACCTTAGTTTTGATTGAGCCGTTCTGAAACTCTCTTTCTGTAGAAAATGCAAGTGGAGATTCGGAGCGCTAATAGGGTAATAGTGGAAAAATGAATGTCTCCAAATATAAACTACACAGAATTATTCTGTGAAACTTCTTTCTGATCTGTGCATTCAGCTAACAGATTTAAACCATACTTTTGATTGAGCAGATCTGAACACTCTTTCTGTAGAAAATGCAACTGGACATTTGGAGCGCTAAGAGAGTAGTAGTGGAAAAAGTAATATATTCAAATATAAACTACACAGAAGCATTCTGTGAAACTTCTTTCTGATCTGAGCATTCAGCTAACAGAGTTAAACCATACTTTTGATTGAGCAGTTTTGAAACACTCTGTCTGTAGAAAATGAAACTGGACATTCGTAGTGCTAAGTGGGTAATAGTGGAAAAAAGAATATGTTCAAATATAAACTACACAGAAGCATTGTATGAAACTTCTTTCTGTTCTGTGCATTCAACTAACAGAGTTGAACCTTACTTTCGATTGAGCCTTTCTGAAACACTCTTTCTGTAGAATCTGCAATTGGACATTCTGAGCGCTAAGAGGCCTCTATTGGGAAAAATAATATCTTCAAATAAAAACTACACAGAAGCATTGTGTGAAACTTATATCTGATATGTTCATTAAGCTAACAGAGTTAAACCATACTTTGGATTGCGCAGTTCTGAACACTCTTTCTGTAGAAAATGCAAGTGGACATTCGGAGCGCTAAGAGGGTAATAGTGGAAAAAGGGATATATTCAAATATAAACTACACAGTAGCATTCTGTGAAAATTCTTTCTGTTCTGTGCATTTAACTAACAGATTTGAACCTTACTTTTTATTGAGTCGTTCTGAAACACTCTTTCTGTAGAAACTGCAATTGGACATGCTAAGCGCTAAGAGGCCTACATTGGGAAAAAGAATATCTTCAAATAAAAACTACACAGATGCATTCTGTGCAACTTATTTCTGATCTGTAAATTCAGTTAACAGAGATAAAACATATTTTTCATTGAGCAGTTATGAAACACTCTTTTTGTAGAAAATGCAAGTGGAGATTCGGAGCGCTAAGAGGGTAATAGTGGAAAAAGGAATGTCTTCAAACATAAACTACACAGAATCATTCGGTGAAACTTCTTTCTGATCTGTGCATTCAGCTAACAGAGTTAAACCATACTTTTGATTGAGCAGATCTGAACACTCTTTCTGTTGAAAATGCAACTGGACATTTGGAGCGCTAAGAGCGTATTAGTGGAAAAAGGAATATATTCAAATATAAACTACACAGAAGCATTCTGTGAAACTTCTTTCTGATCTGAGCATTCAGCTAACAGAGTTAAACCATACTTTTGATTGAGCAGTTTTGAAACACTCTGTCTGTAGAAAATGCAACTGGACATTCGTAGCGCTAAGTGGGTAATAGTGGAAAAAAGAATATGTTCAAATATAAACTACACAGAAGCATTGTATGAAACTTCTTTCTGTTCTGTGCATTCAACTAACAGAGTTGAACCTTACTTTTGATTGAGCCGTTCTGAAACACTCTTTCTGTAGAAACTGCAATTGGACATTCTGAGAGCTAAGAGGCCTATATTGGGAAAAAGAATGTCTACAAATAAAAACTACACAGAAGAATTGTGTGAAACATCTTTCTGTTCTGTTTGTTCAACTAAAAGAGTTGAAACTTAGTTTTGATTGAGCCGTTCTGAAACACTCTTTCTGTAGAAAATGCAAGTGGAGATTCGGAGCGCTAAGAGGGTAATAGTGGAAAAAGTAATGTCTCCAAATATATACTACACAGAATCATTCTGTGAAACTTCTTTCTGATCTGTGCATTCAGCTAACAGAGTTAAACCATACTTTTGATTGAGCAGATCTGAACACTCTTTCTGTTGAAAATGCAACTGGACATTTGGAGCGCTAAGAGCGTATTAGTGGAAAATGGAATATATTCAAATATAAACTACACAGAAGCATTCTGTGAAACTTCTTTCTGATCTGAGCATTCAGCTAACAGAGTTAAACCATACTTTTGATTGAGCAGTTTTGAAACACTCTGTCTGTAGAAAATGCAACTGGACATTCGTAGCGCTAAGTGGGTAATAGTGGAAAAAAGAATATGTTCAAATATAAACTACACAGAAGCATTGTATGAAACTTCTTTCTGTTCTGTGCATTCAACTAACAGAGTTGAACCTTACTTTTGATTGAGCCGTTCTGAAACACTCTTTCTGTAGAAACTGCAATTGGACATTCTGAGAGCTAAGAGGCCTATATTGGGAAAAAGAATGTCTACAAATAAAAACTACACAGAAGAATTGTGTGAAACTTCTTTCTGTTCTGTTTGTTCAAATAAAAGAGTTGAACCTTAGTTTTGATTGAGCCGTTCTGAAACTCTCTTTCTGTAGAAAATGCAAGTGGAGATTCGGAGCGCTAATAGGGTAATAGTGGAAAAATGAATGTCTCCAAATATAAACTACACAGAATTATTCTGTGAAACTTCTTTCTGATCTGTGCATTCAGCTAACAGATTTAAACCATACTTTTGATTGAGCAGATCTGAACACTCTTTCTGTAGAAAATGCAACTGGACATTTGGAGCGCTAAGAGAGTAGTAGTGGAAAAAGTAATATATTCAAATATAAACTACACAGAAGCATTCTGTGAAACTTCTTTCTGATCTGAGCATTCAGCTAACAGAGTTAAACCATACTTTTGATTGAGCAGTTTTGAAACACTCTGTCTGTAGAAAATGAAACTGGACATTCGTAGTGCTAAGTGGGTAATAGTGGAAAAAAGAATATGTTCAAATATAAACTACACAGAAGCATTGTATGAAACTTCTTTCTGTTCTGTGCATTCAACTAACAGAGTTGAACCTTACTTTCGATTGAGCCTTTCTGAAACACTCTTTCTGTAGAATCTGCAATTGGACATTCTGAGCGCTAAGAGGCCTCTATTGGGAAAAATAATATCTTCAAATAAAAACTACACAGAAGCATTGTGTGAAACTTATATCTGATATGTTCATTAAGCTAACAGAGTTAAACCATACTTTGGATTGCGCAGTTCTGAACACTCTTTCTGTAGAAAATGCAAGTGGACATTCGGAGCGCTAAGAGGGTAATAGTGGAAAAAGGGATATATTCAAATATAAACTACACAGTAGCATTCTGTGAAAATTCTTTCTGTTCTGTGCATTTAACTAACAGATTTGAACTTTACTTTTTATTGAGTCGTTCTGAAACACTCTTTCTGTAGAAACTGCAATTGGACATGCTAAGCGCTAAGAGGCCTACATTGGGAAAAAGAATATCTTCAAATAAAAACTACACAGATGCATTCTGTGCAACTTATTTCTGATCTGTAAATTCAGTTAACAGAGATAAAACATATTTTTCATTGAGCAGTTATGAAACACTCTTTTTGTAGAAAATGCAAGTGGAGATTCGGAGCGCTAAGAGGGTAATAGTGGAAAAAGGAATGTCTTCAAACATAAACTACACAGAATCATTCGGTGAAACTTCTTTCTGATCTGTGCATTCAGCTAACAGAGTTAAACCATACTTTTGATTGAGCAGATCTGAACACTCTTTCTGTTGAAAATGCAACTGGACATTTGGAGCGCTAAGAGCGTATTAGTGGAAAAAGGAATATATTCAAATATAAACTACACAGAAGCATTCTGTGAAACTTCTTTCTGATCTGAGCATTCAGCTAACAGAGTTAAACCATACTTTTGATTGAGCAGTTTTGAAACACTCTGTCTGTAGAAAATGCAACTGGACATTCGTAGCGCTAAGTGGGTAATAGTGGAAAAAAGAATATGTTCAAATATAAACTACACAGAAGCATTGTATGAAACTTCTTTCTGTTCTGTGCATTCAACTAACAGAGTTGAACCTTACTTTTGATTGAGCCGTTCTGAAACACTCTTTCTGTAGAAACTGCAATTGGACATTCTGAGAGCTAAGAGGCCTATATTGGGAAAAAGAATGTCTACAAATAAAAACTACACAGAAGAATTGTGTGAAACATCTTTCTGTTCTGTTTGTTCAACTAAAAGAGTTGAAACTTAGTTTTGATTGAGCCGTTCTGAAACACTATTTCTGTAGAAAATGCAAGTGGAGATTCGGAGCGCTAAGAGGGTAATAGTGGAAAAAGTAATGTCTCCAAATATAAACTACACAGAATCATTCTGTGAAACTTCTTTCTGATCTGTGCATTCAGCTAACAGAGTTAAACCATACTTTTGATTGAGCAGATCTGAACACTCTTTCTGTTGAAAATGCAACTGGACATTTGGAGCGCTAAGAGCGTATTAGTGGAAAATGGAATATATTCAAATATAAACTACACAGAAGCATTCTGTGAAACTTCTTTCTGATCTGAGCATTCAGCTAACAGAGTTAAACCATACTTTTGATTGAGCAGTTTTGAAACACTCTGTCTGTAGAAAATGCAACTGGACATTCGTAGCGCTAAGTGGGTAATAGTGGAAAAAAGAATATGTTCAAATATAAACTACACAGAAGCATTGTATGAAACTTCTTTCTGTTCTCTGCATTCAACTAACAGAGTTGAACCTTACTTTTGATTGAGCCGTTCTGAAACACTCTTTCTGTAGAAACTGCAATTGGACATTCTGAGAGCTAAGAGGCCTATATTGGGAAAAAGAATGTCTACAAATAAAAACTACACAGAAGAATTGTGTGAAACTTCTTTCTGTTCTGTTTGTTCAACTAAAAGAGTTGAACCTTAGTTTTGATTGAGCCGTTCTGAAACTCTCTTTCTGTAGAAAATGCAAGTGGAGATTCGTAGCGCTAATAGGGTAATAGTGGAAAAATGAATGTTTCCAAATATAAACTACACAGAATTATTCTGTGAAACTTCTTTCTGATCTGTGCATTCAGCTAACAGATTTAAACCATACTTTTGATTGAGCAGATCTGAACACTCTTTCTGTAGAAAATGCAACTGGACATTTGGAGCGCTAAGAGAGTAGTAGTGGAAAAAGTAATATATTCAAATATAAACTACACAGAAGCATTCTGTGAAACTTCTTTCTGATCTGAGCATTCAGCTAACAGAGTTAAACCATACTTTTGATTGAGCAGTTTTGAAACACTCTGTCTGTAGAAAATGAAACTGGACATTCGTAGTGCTAAGTGGGTAATAGTGGAAAAAAGAATATGTTCAAATATAAACTACACAGAAGCATTGTATGAAACTTCTTTCTGTTCTGTGCATTCAACTAACAGAGTTGAACCTTACTTTCGATTGAGCCTTTCTGAAACACTCTTTCTGTAGAATCTGCAATTGGACATTCTGAGCGCTAAGAGGCCTCTATTGGGAAAAATAATATCTTCAAATAAAAACTACACAGAAGCATTGTGTGAAACTTATATCTGATATGTTCATTAAGCTAACAGAGTTAAACCATACTTTGGATTGCGCAGTTCTGAACACTCTTTCTGTAGAAAATGCAAGTGGACATTCGGAGCGCTAAGAGGGTAATAGTGGAAAAAGGGATATATTCAAATATAAACTACACAGTAGCATTCTGTGAAAATTCTTTCTGTTCTGTGCATTTAACTAACAGATTTGAACCTTACTTTTTATTGAGTCGTTCTGAAACACTCTTTCTGTAGAAACTGCAATTGGACATGCTAAGCGCTAAGAGGCCTACATTGGGAAAAAGAATATCTTCAAATAAAAACTACACAGATGCATTCTGTGGAACTTATTTCTGATCTGTAAATTCAGTTAACAGAGATAAAACATATTTTTCATTGAGCAGTTATGAAACACTCTTTTTGTAGAAAATGCAAGTGGAGATTCGGAGCGCTAAGAGGGTAATAGTGGAAAAAGGAATGTCTTCAAACATAAAGTACACAGAATCATTCGGTGAAACTTCTTTCTGATCTGTGCATTCAGCTAACAGGGTTAAACCATACTTTTGATTGAGCAGATCTGAACACTCTTTCTGTTGAAAATGCAACTGGATATTTGGAGCGCTAAGAGCGTATTAGTGGAAAAAGGAATATATTCAAATATAAACTACACAGAAGCATTCTGTGAAACTTCTTTCTGATCTGAGCATTCAGCTAACAGAGTTAAACCATACTTTTGATTGAGCAGTTTTGAAACACTCTGTCTGTAGAAAATGCAACTGGACATTCGTAGCGCTAAGTGGGTAATAGTGGAAAAAAGAATATGTTCAAATATAAACTACACAGAAGCATTGTATGAAACTTCTTTCTGTTCTGTGCATTCAACTAACAGAGTTGAACCTTACTTTTGATTGAGCCGTTCTGAAACACTCTTTCTGTAGAAACTGCAATTGGACATTCTGAGAGCTAAGAGGCCTATATGGGGAAAAAGAATGTCTACAAATAAAAACTACACAGAAGAATTGTGTGAAACTTCTTTCTGTTCTGTTTGTTCAACTAAAAGAGTTGAACCTTAGTTTTGATTGAGCCGTTCTGAAACTCTCTTTCTGTAGAAAATGCAAGTGGAGATTCGGAGCGCTAATAGGGTAATAGTGGAAAAATGAATGTCTCCAAATATAAACTACACAGAATTATTCTGTGAAACTTCTTTCTGATCTGTGCATTCAGCTAACAGAGTTAAACCATACTTTTGATTGAGCAGATCTGAACACTCTTTCTGTAGAAAATGCAACTGGACATTTGGAGCGCTAAGAGAGTAGTAGTGGAAAAAGGAATATATTCAAATATAAACTACACAGAAGCATTCTGTGAAACTTCTTTCTGATCTGAGCATTCAGCTAACAGAGTTAAACCATACTTTTGATTGAGCAGTTTTGAAACACTCTGTCTGTAGAAAATGAAACTGGACATTCGTAGTGCTAAGTGGGTAATAGTGGAAAAAAGAATATGTTCAAATATAAACTACACAGAAGCATTGTATGAAACTTCTTTCTGTTCTGTGCATTCAACTAACAGAGTTGAACCTTACTTTCGATTGAGCCTTTCTGAAACACTCTTTCTGTAGAATCTGCAATTGGACATTCTGAGCGCTAAGAGGCCTCTATTGGGAAAAATAATATCTTCAAATAAAAACTACACAGAAGCATTGTGTGAAACTTATATCTGATATGTTCATTAAGCTAACAGAGTTAAACCATACTTTGGATTGCGCAGTTCTGAACACTCTTTCTGTAGAAAATGCAAGTGGACATTCGGAGCGCTAAGAGGGTAATAGTGGAAAAAGGGATATATTCAAATATAAACTACACAGTAGCATTCTGTGAAAATTCTTTCTGTTCTGTGCATTTAACTAACAGATTTGAACCTTACTTTTTATTGAGTCGTTCTGAAACACTCTTTCTGTAGAAACTGCAATTGGACATGCTAAGCGCTAAGAGGCCTACATTGGGAAAAAGAATATCTTCAAATAAAAACTACACAGATGCATTCTGTGCAACTTATTTCTGATCTGTAAATTCAGTTAACAGAGATAAAACATATTTTTCATTGAGCAGTTATGAAACACTCTTTTTGTAGAAAATGCAAGTGGAGATTCGGAGCGCTAAGAGGGTAATAGTGGAAAAAGGAATGTCTTCAAACATAAACTACACAGAATCATTCGGTGAAACTTCTTTCTGATCTGTGCATTCAGCTAACAGAGTTAAACCATACTTTTGATTGAGCAGATCTGAACACTCTTTCTGTTGAAAATGCAACTGGACATTTGGAGCGCTAAGAGCGTATTAGTGGAAAAAGGAATATATTCAAATATAAACTACACAGAAGCATTCTGTGAAACTTCTTTCTGATCTGAGCATTCAGCTAACAGAGTTAAACCATACTTTTGATTGAGCAGTTTTGAAACACTCTGTCTGTAGAAAATGCAACTGGACATTCGTAGCGCTAAGTGGGTAATAGTGGAAAAAAGAATATGTTCAAATATAAACTACACAGAAGCATTGTATGAAACTTCTTTCTGTTCTGTGCATTCAACTAACAGAGTTGAACCTTACTTTTGATTGAGCCGTTCTGAAACACTCTTTCTGTAGAAACTGCAATTGGACATTCTGAGAGCTAAGAGGCCTATATTGGGAAAAAGAATGTCTACAAATAAAAACTACACAGAAGAATTGTGTGAAACTTCTTTCTGTTCTGTTTGTTCAACTAAAAGAGTTGAACCTTAGTTTTGATTGAGCCGTTCTGAAACACTCTTTATGTAGGAAATGCAAGTGGAGATTCGGAGCGCTAAGAGGGTAATAGTGGAAAAAGGAATGTCTCCAAATATAAACTACACAGAATCATTCTGTGAAACTTCTTTCTGATCTGTGCATTCAGCTAACAGAGTTAAACCATACTTTTGATTGAGCAGATCTGAACACTCTTTCTGTAGAAAATGCAACTGGACATTTGGAGCGCTAAGAGAGTAGTAGTGGAAAAAGGAATATATTCAAATATAAACTACACAGAAGCATTCTGTGAAACTTCTTTCTGATCTGAGCATTCAGCTAACACAGTTAAAGCATACATTTGATTGAGCAGTTTTGAAACACTCTGTCTGTAGAAAATGCAACTGGACATTCGTAGCGCTAAGTGGGTAATAGTGGAAAAAAGAATATGTTCAAATATAAACTACACAGAAGCATTGTATGAAACTTCTTTCTGTTCTGTGCATTCAACTAACAGAGTTGAACCTTACTTTTGATTGAGCCTTTCTGAAAAACTCTTTCTGTAGAATCTGCAATTGGACATTCTGAGCGCTAAGAGGCCTGTATTGGGAAAAATAATATCTTCAAATAAAAACTACACAGAAGCATTGTGTGAAACTTATTTCTGATATGTTCATTAAGCTAACAGAGTTAAACCATACTTTTGATTGCACAGTTCTGAACACTCTTTCTGTAGAAAATGCAAGTGGACATTCGGAGCGCTAAGAGGGTAATAGTGGAAAAAGGGATATATTCAAATATAAACTACACAGTAGCATTCTGTGAAAATTCTTTCTGTTCTGTGCATTTAACTAACAGATTTGAACCTTACTTTTTATTGAGTCGTTCTGAAACACTCTTTCTGTAGAAACTGCAATTGGACATGCTAAGCGCTAAGAGGCCTACATTGGGAAAAAGAATATCTTCAAATAAAAACTACACAGATGCATTCTGTGCAACTTATTTCTGATCTGTAAATTCAGTTAACAGAGATAAAACATATTTTTCATTGAGCAGTTATGAAACACTCTTTTTGTAGAAAATGCAAGTGGAGATTCGGAGCGCTAAGAGGGTAATAGTGGAAAAAGGAATGTCTTCAAACATAAACTACACAGAATCATTCGGTGAAACTTCTTTCTGATCTGTGCATTCAGCTAACAGAGTTAAACCATACTTTTGATTGAGCAGATCTGAACACTCTTTCTGTTGAAAATGCAACTGGACATTTGGAGCG
Source organism: Symphalangus syndactylus (assembly GCF_028878055.3). Classification (NCBI taxonomy): domain Eukaryota; kingdom Metazoa; phylum Chordata; class Mammalia; order Primates; family Hylobatidae; genus Symphalangus; species Symphalangus syndactylus. Next base: position 1,752,036 of record NC_072445.2, on the reverse strand, counting down.
CTAAGAGCGTATTAGTGGAAAAAGGAATATATTCAAATATAAACTACACAGAAGCATTCTGTGAAACTTCTTTCTGATCTGAGCATTCAGCTAACAAAGTTAAACCATACTTTTGATTGAGCAGTTTTGATACACTCTGTCTGTAGAAAATGCAACTGGACATTCGTAGCGCTAAGTGGGTAATAGTGGAAAAAAGAATATGTTCAAATATAAACTACACAGAAACATTGTATGAAACTTCTTTCTGTTCTGTGCATTCAACTAACAGAGTTGAACCTGACTTTTGATTGAGCCGTTCTGAAACACTCTTTCTGTAGAAACTGCAATTGGACATTCTGAGAGCTAAGAGGCCTATATTGGGAAAAAGAATGTCTACAAATAAAAACTACACAGAAGAATTGTGTGAAACTTCTTTCTGTTCTGTTTGTTCAACTAAAAGAGTTGAAACTTAGTTTTGATTGAGCCGTTCTGAAACACTCTTTCTGTAGAAAATGCAAGTGGAGATTCGGAGCGCTAAGAGGGTAATAGTGGAAAAAGTAATGTCTCCAAATATAAACTACACAGAATCATTCTGTGAAACTTCTTTCTGATCTGTGCATTCAGCTAACAGGGTTAAACCATACTTTTGATTGAGCAGATCTGAACACTCTTTCTGTTGAAAATGCAACTGGACATTTGGAGCGCTAAGAGCGTATTAGTGGAAAAAGGAATATATTCAAATATAAACTACACAGAAGCATTCTGTGAAACTTCTTTCTGATCTGAGCATTCAGCTAACACAGTTAAACCATACTTTTGATTGAGCAGTTTTGAAACACTCTGTCTGTAGAAAATGCAACTGGACATTCGTAGCGCTAAGTGGGTAATAGTGGAAAAAAGAATATGTTCAAATATAAACTACACAGAAGCATTGTATGAAACTTCTTTCTGTTCTGTGCATTCAACTAACAGAGTTGAACCTTACTTTTGATTGAGCCGTTCTGAAACACTCTTTCTGTAGAAACTGCAATTGGACATTCTGAGAGCTAAGAGGCCTATATTGGGAAAAAGAATGTCTACAAATAAAAACTCCACACAAGAATTGTGTGAAACTTCTTTCTGTTCTGTTTGTTCAACTAAAAGAGTTGAACCTTAGTTTTGATTGAGCCGTTCTGAAACTCTCTTTCTGTAGAAAATGCAAGTGGAGATTCGGAGCGCTAAGAGGGTAATAGTGGAAAAAGGAATGTCTCCAAATATAAACTACACAGAATCATTCTGTGAAACTTCTTTCTGATCTGTGCATTCAGCTAACAGACTTAAACCATACTTTTGATTGAGCAGATCTGAACACTCTTTCTGTAGAAAATGCAACTGGACATTTGGAGCGCTAAGAGAGTAGTAGTGGAAAAAGGAATATATTCAAATATAAACTACACAGAAGCATTCTGTGAAACTTCTTTCTGATCTGAGCATTCAGCTAACAGAGTTAAACCATACTTTTGATTGAGCAGTTTAGAAACACTCTGTCTGTAGAAAATGAAACTGGACATTCGTAGCGCTAAGTGGGTAATAGTGGAAAAAAGAATATGTTCAAATATAAACTACACAGAAGCATTGTATGAAACTTCTTTCTGTTCTGTGCATTCAACTAACAGAGTTGAACCTTACTTTTGACTGAGCCTTTCTGAAACACTCTTTCTGTAGAATCTGCAATTGGACATTCTGAGCGCTAAGAGGCCTATATTGGGAAAAACAATATCTTCAAATAAAAACTACACAGAAGCATTGTGTGAAACTTATATCTGATATGTTCATTAAGCTAACAGAGTTAAACCATACTTTGGATTGCGCAGTTCTGAACACTCTTTCTGTAGAAAATGCAAGTGGACATTCGGAGCGCTAAGAGGGTAATAGTGGAAAAAGGGATATATTCAAATATAAACTACACAGTAGCATTCTGTGAAAATTCTTTCTGTTCTGTGCATTCAACTAACAGATTTGAACCTTACTTTTTATTGAGTCGTTCTGAAACACTCTTTCTGTAGAAACTGCAATTGGACATGCTAAGCGCTAAGAGGCCTACATTGGGAAAAAGAATATCTTCAAATAAAAACTACACAGATGCATTCTGTGCAACTTATTTCTGATCTGTAAATTCAGTTAACAGAGATAAAACATATTTTTCATTGAGCAGTTATGAAACACTCTTTTTGTAGAAAATGCAAGTGGAGATTCGGAGCGCTAAGAGGGTAATAGTGGAAAAAGGAATGTCTTCAAACATAAAGTACACAGAATCATTCGGTGAAACTTCTTTCTGATCTGTGCATTCAGCTAACAGAGTTAAACCATACTTTTGATTGAGCAGATCTGAACACTCTTTCTGTTGAAAATGCAACTGGACATTTGGAGCGCTAAGAGCGTATTAGTGGAAAAAGGAATATATTCAAATATAAACTACACAGAAGCATTCTGTGAAACTTCTTTCTGATCTGAGCATTCAGCTAACAGAGTTAAACCATACTTTTGATTGAGCAGTTTTGATACACTCTGTCTGTAGAAAATGCAACTGGACATTCGTAGCGCTAAGTGGGTAATAGTGGAAAAAAGAATATGTTCAAATATAAACTACACAGAAGCATTGTATGAAACTTCTTTCTGTTCTGTGCATTCAACTAACAGAGTTGAACCTTACTTTTGATTGAGCAGTTCTGAAACACTCTTTCTGTAGAAACTGCAATTGGACATTCTGAGAGCTAAGAGGCCTATATTGGGAAAAAGAATGTCTACAAATAAAAACTACACAGAAGAATTGTGTGAAACATCTTTCTGTTCTGTTTGTTCAACTAAAAGAGTTGAAACTTAGTTTTGATTGAGCCGTTCTGAAACACTCTTTCTGTAGAAAATGCAAGTGGAGATTCGGAGCGCTAAGAGGGTAATAGTGGAAAAAGTAATGTCTCCAAATATAAACTACACAGAATCATTCTGTGAAACTTCTTTCTGATCTGTGCATTCAGCTAACAGAGTTAAACCATACTTTTGATTGAGCAGATCTGAACACTCTTTCTGTTGAAAATGCAACTGGACATTTGGAGCGCTAAGAGCGTATTAGTGGAAAATGGAATATATTCAAATATAAACTACACAGAAGCATTCTGTGAAACTTCTTTCTGATCTGAGCATTCAGCTAACAGAGTTAAACCATACTTTTGATTGAGCAGTTTTGAAACACTCTGTCTGTAGAAAATGCAACTGGACATTCGTAGCGCTAAGTGGGTAATAGTGGAAAAAAGAATATGTTCAAATATAAACTACACAGAAGCATTGTATGAAACTTCTTTCTGTTCTGTGCATTCAACTAACAGAGTTGAACCTTACTTTTGATTGAGCCGTTCTGAAACACTCTTTCTGTAGAAACTGCAATTGGACATTCTGAGAGCTAAGAGGCCTATATTGGGAAAAAGAATGTCTACAAATAAAAACTACACAGAAGAATTGTGTGAAACTTCTTTCTGTTCTGTTTGTTCAACTAAAAGAGTTGAACCTTAGTTTTGATTGAGCCGTTCTGAAACTCTCTTTCTGTAGAAAATGCAAGTGGAGATTCGGAGCGCTAATAGGGTAATAGTGGAAAAATGAATGTCTCCAAATATAAACTACACAGAATTATTCTGTGAAACTTCTTTCTGATCTGTGCATTCAGCTAACAGATTTAAACCATACTTTTGATTGAGCAGATCTGAACACTCTTTCTGTAGAAAATGCAACTGGACATTTGGAGCGCTAAGAGAGTAGTAGTGGAAAAAGGAATATATTCAAATATAAACTACACAGAAGCATTCTGTGAAACTTCTTTCTGATCTGAGCATTCAGCTAACAGAGTTAAACCATACTTTTGATTGAGCAGTTTTGAAACACTCTGTCTGTAGAAAATGAAACTGGACATTCGTAGTGCTAAGTGGGTAATAGTGGAAAAAAGAATATGTTCAAATATAAACTACACAGAAGCATTGTATGAAACTTCTTTCTGTTCTGTGCATTCAACTAACAGAGTTGAACCTTACTTTCGATTGAGCCTTTCTGAAACACTCTTTCTGTAGAATCTGCAATTGGACATTCTGAGCGCTAAGAGGCCTCTATTGGGAAAAATAATATCTTCAAATAAAAACTACACAGAAGCATTGTGTGAAACTTATATCTGATATGTTCATTAAGCTAACAGAGTTAAACCATACTTTGGATTGCGCAGTTCTGAACACTCTTTCTGTAGAAAATGCAAGTGGACATTCGGAGCGCTAAGAGGGTAATAGTGGAAAAAGGGATATATTCAAATATAAACTACACAGTAGCATTCTGTGAAAATTCTTTCTGTTCTGTGCATTTAACTAACAGATTTGAACCTTACTTTTTATTGAGTCGTTCTGAAACACTCTTTCTGTAGAAACTGCAATTGGACATGCTAAGCGCTAAGAGGCCTACATTGGGAAAAAGAATATCTTCAAATAAAAACTACACAGATGCATTCTGTGCAACTTATTTCTGATCTGTAAATTCAGTTAACAGAGATAAAACATATTTTTCATTGAGCAGTTATGAAACACTCTTTTTGTAGAAAATGCAAGTGGAGATTCGGAGCGCTAAGAGGGTAATAGTGGAAAAAGGAATGTCTTCAAACATAAACTACACAGAATCATTCGGTGAAACTTCTTTCTGATCTGTGCATTCAGCTAACAGAGTTAAACCATACTTTTGATTGAGCAGATCTGAACACTCTTTCTGTTGAAAATGCAACTGGACATTTGGAGCGCTAAGAGCGTATTAGTGGAAAAAGGAATATATTCAAATATAAACTACACAGAAGCATTCTGTGAAACTTCTTTCTGATCTGAGCATTCAGCTAACAGAGTTAAACCATACTTTTGATTGAGCAGTTTTGAAACACTCTGTCTGTAGAAAATGCAACTGGACATTCGTAGCGCTAAGTGGGTAATAGTGGAAAAAAGAATATGTTCAAATATAAACTACACAGAAGCATTGTATGAAACTTCTTTCTGTTCTGTGCATTCAACTAACAGAGTTGAACCTTACTTTTGATTGAGCCGTTCTGAAACACTCTTTCTGTAGAAACTGCAATTGGACATTCTGAGAGCTAAGAGGCCTATATTGGGAAAAAGAATGTCTACAAATAAAAACTACACAGAAGAATTGTGTGAAACTTCTTTCTGTTCTGTTTGTTCAACTAAAAGAGTTGAACCTTAGTTTTGATTGAGCCGTTCTGAAACACTCTTTATGTAGGAAATGCAAGTGGAGATTCGGAGCGCTAAGAGGGTAATAGTGGAAAAAGGAATGTCTCCAAATATAAACTACACAGAATCATTCTGTGAAACTTCTTTCTGATCTGTGCATTCAGCTAACAGAATTAAACCATACTTTTGATTGAGCAGATCTGAACACTCTTTCTGTAGAAAATGCAACTGGACATTTGGAGCGCTAAGAGAGTAGTAGTGGAAAAAGGAATATATTCAAATATAAACTACACAGAAGCATTCTGTGAAACTTCTTTCTGATCTGAGCATTCAGCTAACACAGTTAAAGCATACTTTTGATTGAGCAGTTTTGAAACACTCTGTCTGTAGAAAATGCAACTGGACATTCGTAGCGCTAAGTGGGTAATAGTGGAAAAAAGAATATGTTCAAATATAAACTACACAGAAGCATTGTATGAAACTTCTTTCTGTTCTGTGCATTCAACTAACAGAGTTGAACCTTACTTTTGATTGAGCCTTTCTGAAAAACTCTTTCTGTAGAATCTGCAATTGGACATTCTGAGCGCTAAGAGGCCTGTATTGGGAAAAATAATATCTTCAAATAAAAACTACACAGAAGCATTGTGTGAAACTTATTTCTGATATGTTCATTAAGCTAACAGAGTTAAACCATACTTTTGATTGCACAGTTCTGAACACTCTTTCTGTAGAAAATGCAAGTGGACATTCGGAGCGCTAAGAGGGTAATAGTGGAAAAAGGGATATATTCAAATATAAACTACACAGTAGCATTCTGTGAAAATTCTTTCTGTTCTGTGCATTTAACTAACAGATTTGAACCTTACTTTTTATTGAGTCGTTCTGAAACACTCTTTCTGTAGAAACTGCAATTGGACATGCTAAGCGCTAAGAGGCCTACATTGGGAAAAAGAATATCTTCAAATAAAAACTACACAGATGCATTCTGTGCAACTTATTTCCGATCTGTAAATTCAGTTAACAGAGATAAAACATATTTTTCATTGAGCAGTTATGAAACACTCTTTTTGTAGAAAATGCAAGTGGAGATTCGGAGCGCTAAGAGGGTAATAGTGGAAAAAGGAATGTCTTCAAACATAAACTACACAGAATCATTCGGTGAAACTTCTTTCTGATCTGTGCATTCAGCTAACAGAGTTAAACCATACTTTTGATTGAGCAGATCTGAACACTCTTTCTGTTGAAAATGCAACTGGACATTTGGAGCGCTAAGAGCGTATTAGTGGAAAAAGGAATATATTCAAATATAAACTACACAGAAGCATTCTGTGAAACTTCTTTCTGATCTGAGCATTCAGCTAACAGAGTTAAACCATACTTTTGATTGAGCAGTTTTGATACACTCTGTCTGTAGAAAATGCAACTGGACATTCGTAGCGCTAAGTGGGTAATAGTGGAAAAAAGAATATGTTCAAATATAAACTACACAGAAGCATTGTATGAAACTTCTTTCTGTTCTGTGCATTCAACTAACAGAGTTGAACCTGACTTTTGATTGAGCCGTTCTGAAACACTCTTTCTGTAGAAACTGCAATTGGACATTCTGAGAGCTAAGAGGCCTATATTGGGAAAAAGAATGTCTACAAATAAAAACTACACAGAAGAATTGTGTGAAACTTCTTTCTGTTCTGTTTGTTCAACTAAAAGAGTTGAAACTTAGTTTTGATTGAGCCGTTCTGAAACACTCTTTCTGTAGAAAATGCAAGTGAAGATTCGGAGCGCTAAGAGGGTAATAGTGGAAAAAGTAATGTCTCCAAATATAAACTACACAGAATCATTCTGTGAAACTTCTTTCTGATCTGTGCATTCAGCTAACAGGGTTAAACCATACTTTTGATTGAGCAGATCTGAACACTCTTTCTGTTGAAAATGCAACTGGACATTTGGAGCGCTAAGAGCGTATTAGTGGAAAAAGGAATATATTCAAATATAAACTACACAGAAGCATTCTGTGAAACTTCTTTCTGATCTGAGCATTCAGCTAACAGAGTTAAACCATACTTTTGATTGAGCAGTTTTGAAACACTCTGTCTGTAGAAAATGCAACTGGACATTCGTAGCGCTAAGTGGGTAATAGTGGAAAAAAGAATATGTTCAAATATAAACTACACAGAAGCATTGTATGAAACTTCTTTCTGTTCTGTGCATTCAACTAACAGAGTTGAACCTTACTTTTGATTGAGCCGTTCTGAAACACTCTTTCTGTAGAAACTGCAATTGGACATTCTGAGAGCTAAGAGGCCTATATTGGGAAAAAGAATGTCTACAAATAAAAACTACACAGAAGAATTGTGTGAAACTTCTTTCTGTTCTGTTTGTTCAACTAAAAGAGTTGAACCTTAGTTTTGATTGAGCCGTTCTGAAACTCTCTTTCTGTAGAAAATGCAAGTGGAGATTCGGAGCGCTAAGAGGGTAATAGTGGAAAAAGGAATGTCTCCAAATATAAACTACACAGAATCATTCTGTGAAACTTCTTTCTGATCTGTGCATTCAGCTAACAGACTTAAACCATACTTTTGATTGAGCAGATCTGAACACTCTTTCTGTAGAAAATGCAACTGGACATTTGGAGCGCTAAGAGAGTAGTAGTGGAAAAAGGAATATATTCAAATATAAACTACACAGAAGCATTCTGTGAAACTTCTTTCTGATCTGAGCATTCAGCTAACAGAGTTAAACCATACTTTTGATTGAGCAGTTTTGAAACACTCTGTCTGTAGAAAATGAAACTGGACATTCGTAGTGCTAAGTGGGTAATAGTGGAAAAAAGAATATGTTCAAATATAAACTACACAGAAGCATTGTATGAAACTTCTTTCTGTTCTGTGCATTCAACTAACAGAGTTGAACCTTACTTTCGATTGAGCCTTTCTGAAACACTCTTTCTGTAGAATCTGCAATTGGACATTCTGAGCGCTAAGAGGCCTCTATTGGGAAAAATAATATCTTCAAATAAAAACTACACAGAAGCATTGTGTGAAACTTATATCTGATATGTTCATTAAGCTAACAGAGTTAAACCATACTTTGGATTGCGCAGTTCTGAACACTCTTTCTGTAGAAAATGCAAGTGGACATTCGGAGCGCTAAGAGGGTAATAGTGGAAAAAGGGATATATTCAAATATAAACTACACAGTAGCATTCTGTGAAAATTCTTTCTGTTCTGTGCATTTAACTAACAGATTTGAACCTTACTTTTTATTGAGTCGTTCTGAAACACTCTTTCTGTAGAAACTGCAATTGGACATGCTAAGCGCTAAGAGGCCTACATTGGGAAAAAGAATATCTTCAAATAAAAACTACACAGATGCATTCTGTGCAACTTATTTCTGATCTGTAAATTCAGTTAACAGAGATAAAACATATTTTTCATTGAGCAGTTATGAAACACTCTTTTTGTAGAAAATGCAAGTGGAGATTCGGAGCGCTAAGAGGGTAATAGTGGAAAAAGGAATGTCTTCAAACATAAACTACACAGAATCATTCGGTGAAACTTCTTTCTGATCTGTGCATTCAGCTAACAGAGTTAAACCATACTTTTGATTGAGCAGATCTGAACACTCTTTCTGTTGAAAATGCAACTGGACATTTGGAGCGCTAAGAGCGTATTAGTGGAAAAAGGAATATATTCAAATATAAACTACACAGAAGCATTCTGTGAAACTTCTTTCTGATCTGAGCATTCAGCTAACAGAGTTAAACCATACTTTTGATTGAGCAGTTTTGAAACACTCTGTCTGTAGAAAATGCAACTGGACATTCGTAGCGCTAAGTGGGTAATAGTGGAAAAAAGAATATGTTCAAATATAAACTACACAGAAGCATTGTATGAAACTTCTTTCTGTTCTGTGCATTCAACTAACAGAGTTGAACCTTACTTTTGATTGAGCCGTTCTGAAACACTCTTTCTGTAGAAACTGCAATTGGACATTCTGAGAGCTAAGAGGCCTATATTGGGAAAAAGAATGTCTACAAATAAAAACTACACAGAAGAATTGTGTGAAACTTCTTTCTGTTCTGTTTGTTCAACTAAAAGAGTTGAACCTTAGTTTTGATTGAGCCGTTCTGAAACACTCTTTATGTAGGAAATGCAAGTGGAGATTCGGAGCGCTAAGAGGGTAATAGTGGAAAAAGGAATGTCTCCAAATATAAACTACACAGAATCATTCTGTGAAACTTCTTTCTGATCTGTGCATTCAGCTAACAGAGTTAAACCATACTTTTGATTGAGCAGATCTGAACACTCTTTCTGTAGAAAATGCAACTGGACATTTGGAGCGCTAAGAGAGTAGTAGTGGAAAAAGGAATATATTCAAATATAAACTACACAGAAGCATTCTGTGAAACTTCTTTCTGATCTGAGCATTCAGCTAACACAGTTAAAGCATACTTTTGATTGAGCAGTTTTGAAACACTCTGTCTGTAGAAAATGCAACTGGACATTCGTAGCGCTAAGTGGGTAATAGTGGAAAAAAGAATATGTTCAAATATAAACTACACAGAAGCATTGTATGAAACTTCTTTCTGTTCTGTGCATTCAACTAACAGAGTTGAACCTTACTTTTGATTGAGCCTTTCTGAAAAACTCTTTCTGTAGAATCTGCAATTGGACATTCTGAGCGCTAAGAGGCCTGTATTGGGAAAAATAATATCTTCAAATAAAAACTACACAGAAGCATTGTGTGAAACTTATTTCTGATATGTTCATTAAGCTAACAGAGTTAAACCATACTTTTGATTGCACAGTTCTGAACACTCTTTCTGTAGAAAATGCAAGTGGACATTCGGAGCGCTAAGAGGGTAATAGTGGAAAAAGGGATATATTCAAATATAAACTACACAGTAGCATTCTGTGAAAATTCTTTCTGTTCTGTGCATTTAACTAACAGATTTGAACCTTACTTTTTATTGAGTCGTTCTGAAACACTCTTTCTGTAGAAACTGCAATTGGACATGCTAAGCGCTAAGAGGCCTACATTGGGAAAAAGAATATCTTCAAATAAAAACTACACAGATGCATTCTGTGCAACTTATTTCTGATCTGTAAATTCAGTTAACAGAGATAAAACATATTTTTCATTGAGCAGTTATGAAACACTCTTTTTGTAGAAAATGCAAGTGGAGATTCGGAGCGCTAAGAGGGTAATATTGGAAAAAGGAATGTCTTCAAACATAAACTACACAGAATCATTCGGTGAAACTTTTTTCTGATCTGTGCATTCAGCTAACAGAGTTAAACCATACTTTTGATTGAGCAGATCTGAACACTCTTTCTGTTGAAAATGCAACTGGACATTTGGAGCGCTAAGAGCGTATTAGTGGAGAAAGGAATATATTCAAATATAAACTACACAGAAGCATTCTGTGAAACTTCTTTCTGATCTGAGCATTCAGCTAACAGAGTTAAACCATACTTTTGATTGAGCAGTTTTGATACACTCTGTCTGTAGAAAATGCAACTGGACATTCGTAGCGCTAAGTGGGTAATAGTGGAAAAAAGAATATGTTCAAATATAAACTACACAGAAGCATTGTATGAAACTTATTTCTGTTCTGTGCATTCAACTAACAGAGTTGAACCTTACTTTTGATTGAGCCGTTCTGAAACACTCTTTCTGTAGAAACTGCAATTGGACATTCTGAGAGCTAAGAGGCCTATATTGGGAAAAAGAATGTCTACAAATAAAAACTACACAGAAGAATTGTGTGAAACTTCTTTCTGTTCTGTTTGTTCAACTAAAAGAGTTGAAACTTAGTTTTGATTGAGCCGTTCTGAAACACGCTTTCTGTAGAAAATGCAAGTGGAGATTCGGAGCGCTAAGAGGGTAATAGTGGAAAAAGTAATGTCTCCAAATATAAACTACACAGAATCATTCTGTGAAACTTCTTTCTGATCTGTGCATTCAGCTAACAGAGTTAAACCATACTTTTGATTGAGCAGATCTGAACACTCTTTCTGTTGAAAATGCAACTGGACATTTGAAGCACTAAGAGCGTATTAGTGGAAAAAGGAATATATTCAAATATAAACTACACAGAAGCATTCTGTGAAACTTCTTTCTGATCTGAGCATTCAGCTAACAGAGTTAAACCATACTTTTGATTGAGCAGTTTTGAAACACTCTGTCTGTAGAAAATGCAACTGGACATTCGTAGCGCTAAGTGGGTAATAGTGGAAAAAAGAATATGTTCAAATATAAACTACACAGAAGCATTGTATGAAACTTCTTTCTGTTCTGTGCATTCAACTAACAGAGTTGAACCTTACTTTTGATTGAGCCGTTCTGAAACACTCTTTCTGTAGAAACTGCAATTGGACATTCTGAGAGCTAAGAGGCCTATATTGGGAAAAAGAATGTCTACAAATAAAAACTACACAGAAGAATTGTGTGAAACATCTTTCTGTTCTGTTTGTTCAACTAAAAGAGTTGAACCTTAGTTTTGATTGAGCCGTTCTGAAACTCTCTTTCTGTAGAAAATGCAAGTGGAGATTCGGAGCGCTAAGAGGGTAATAGTGGAAAAAGGAATGTCTCCAAATATAAACTACACAGAATCATTCTGTGAAACTTCTTTCTGATCTGTGCATTCAGGTAACAGAGTTAAACCATACTTTTGATTGAGCAGATCTGAACACTCTTTCTGTAGAAAATGCAACTGGACATTTGGAGCGTTAAGAGAGTAGTAGTGGAAAAACGAATATATTCAAATATAAACTACACAGAAGCATTCTGTGAAACTTCTTTCTGATCTGAGCATTCAGCTAACAGAGTTAAACCATACTTTTGATTGAGCAGTTTTGAAACACTCTGTCTGTAGAAAATGAAACTGGACATTCGTAGCGCTAAGTGGGTAATAGTGGAAAAAAGAATATGTTCAAATATAAACTACACAGAAGCATTGTATGAAACTTCTTTCTGTTCTGTGCATTCAACTAACAGAGTTGAACCTTACTTTTGATTGAGCCTTTCTGAAAAACTCTTTCTGTAGAATCTGCAATTGGACATTCTGAGCGCTAAGAGGCCTGTATTGGGAAAAATAATATCTTCAAATAAAAACTACACAGAAGCATTGTGTGAAACTTATTTCTGATATGTTCATTAAGCTAACAGAGTTAAACCATACTTTTGATTGCACAGTTCTGAACACTCTTTCTGTAGAAAATGCAAGTGGACATTCGGAGCGCTAAGAGGGTAATAGTGGAAAAAGGGATATATTCAAATATAAACTACACAGTAGCATTCTGTGAAAATTCTTTCTGTTCTGTGCATTTAACTAACAGATTTGAACCTTACTTTTTATTGAGTCGTTCTGAAACACTCTTTCTGTAGAAACTGCAATTGGACATGCTAAGCGCTAAGAGGCCTACATTGGGAAAAAGAATATCTTCAAATAAAAACTACACAGATGCATTCTGTGCAACTTATTTCCGATCTGTAAATTCAGTTAACAGAGATAAAACATATTTTTCATTGAGCAGTTATGAAACACTCTTTTTGTAGAAAATGCAAGTGGAGATTCGGAGCGCTAAGAGGGTAATAGTGGAAAAAGGAATGTCTTCAAACATAAACTACACAGAATCATTCGGTGAAACTTCTTTCTGATCTGTGCATTCAGCTAACAGAGTTAAACCATACTTTTGATTGAGCAGATCTGAACACTCTTTCTGTTGAAAATGCAACTGGACATTTGGAGCGCTAAGAGCGTATTAGTGGAAAAAGGAATATATTCAAATATAAACTACACAGAAGCATTCTGTGAAACTTCTTTCTGATCTGAGCATTCAGCTAACAGAGTTAAACCATACTTTTGATTGAGCAGTTTTGATACACTCTGTCTGTAGAAAATGCAACTGGACATTCGTAGCGCTAAGTGGGTAATAGTGGAAAAAAGAATATGTTCAAATATAAACTACACAGAAGCATTGTATGAAACTTCTTTCTGTTCTGTGCATTCAACTAACAGAGTTGAACCTGACTTTTGATTGAGCCGTTCTGAAACACTCTTTCTGTAGAAACTGCAATTGGACATTCTGAGAGCTAAGAGGCCTATATTGGGAAAAAGAATGTCTACAAATAAAAACTACACAGAATAATTGTGTGAAACTTCTTTCTGTTCTGTTTGTTCAACTAAAAGAGTTGAAACTTAGTTTTGATTGAGCCGTTCTGAAACACTCTTTCTGTAGAAAATGCAAGTGAAGATTCGGAGCGCTAAGAGGGTAATAGTGGAAAAAGTAATGTCTCCAAATATAAACTACACAGAATCATTCTGTGAAACTTCTTTCTGATCTGTGCATTCAGCTAACAGGGTTAAACCATACTTTTGATTGAGCAGATCTGAACACTCTTTCTGTTGAAAATGCAACTGGACATTTGGAGCGCTAAGAGCGTATTAGTGGAAAAAGGAATATATTCAAATATAAACTACACAGAAGCATTCTGTGAAACTTCTTTCTGATCTGAGCATTCAGCTAACAGAGTTAAACCATACTTTTGATTGAGCAGTTTTGAAACACTCTGTCTGTAGAAAATGCAACTGGACATTCGTAGCGCTAAGTGGGTAATAGTGGAAAAAAGAATATGTTCAAATATAAACTACACAGAAGCATTGTATGAAACTTCTTTCTGTTCTGTGCATTCAACTAACAGAGTTGAACCTTACTTTTGATTGAGCCGTTCTGAAACACTCTTTCTGTAGAAACTGCAATTGGACATTCTGAGAGCTAAGAGGCCTATATTGGGAAAAAGAATGTCTACAAATAAAAACTACACAGAAGAATTGTGTGAAACTTCTTTCTGTTCTGTTTGTTCAACTAAAAGAGTTGAACCTTAGTTTTGATTGAGCCGTTCTGAAACTCTCTTTCTGTAGAAAATGCAAGTGGAGATTCGGAGCGCTAAGAGGGTAATAGTGGAAAAAGGAATGTCTCCAAATATAAACTACACAGAATCATTCTGTGAAACTTCTTTCTGATCTGTGCATTCAGCTAACAGACTTAAACCATACTTTTGATTGAGCAGATCTGAACACTCTTTCTGTAGAAAATGCAACTGGACATTTGGAGCGCTAAGAGAGTAGTAGTGGAAAAAGGAATATATTCAAATATAAACTACACAGAAGCATTCTGTGAAACTTCTTTCTGATCTGAGCATTCAGCTAACAGAGTTAAACCATACTTTTGATTGAGCAGTTTTGAAACACTCTGTCTGTAGAAAATGAAACTGGACATTCGTAGTGCTAAGTGGGTAATAGTGGAAAAAAGAATATGTTCAAATATAAACTACACAGAAGCATTGTATGAAACTTCTTTCTGTTCTGTGCATTCAACTAACAGAGTTGAACCTTACTTTCGATTGAGCCTTTCTGAAACACTCTTTCTGTAGAATCTGCAATTGGACATTCTGAGCGCTAAGAGGCCTCTATTGGGAAAAATAATATCTTCAAATAAAAACTACACAGAAGCATTGTGTGAAACTTATATCTGATATGTTCATTAAGCTAACAGAGTTAAACCATACTTTGGATTGCGCAGTTCTGAACACTCTTTCTGTAGAAAATGCAAGTGGACATTCGGAGCGCTAAGAGGGTAATAGTGGAAAAAGGGATATATTCAAATATAAACTACACAGTAGCATTCTGTGAAAATTCTTTCTGTTCTGTGCATTTAACTAACAGATTTGAACCTTACTTTTTATTGAGTCGTTCTGAAACACTCTTTCTGTAGAAACTGCAATTGGACATGCTAAGCGCTAAGAGGCCTACATTGGGAAAAAGAATATCTTCAAATAAAAACTACACAGATGCATTCTGTGCAACTTATTTCTGATCTGTAAATTCAGTTAACAGAGATAAAACATATTTTTCATTGAGCAGTTATGAAACACTCTTTTTGTAGAAAATGCAAGTGGAGATTCGGAGCGCTAAGAGGGTAATAGTGGAAAAAGGAATGTCTTCAAACATAAACTACACAGAATCATTCGGTGAAACTTCTTTCTGATCTGTGCATTCAGCTAACAGAGTTAAACCATACTTTTGATTGAGCAGATCTGAACACTCTTTCTGTTGAAAATGCAACTGGACATTTGGAGCGCTAAGAGCGTATTAGTGGAAAAAGGAATATATTCAAATATAAACTACACAGAAGCATTCTGTGAAACTTCTTTCTGATCTGAGCATTCAGCTAACAGAGTTAAACCATACTTTTGATTGAGCAGTTTTGAAACACTCTGTCTGTAGAAAATGCAACTGGACATTCGTAGCGCTAAGTGGGTAATAGTGGAAAAAAGAATATGTTCAAATATAAACTACACAGAAGCATTGTATGAAACTTCTTTCTGTTCTGTGCATTCAACTAACAGAGTTGAACCTTACTTTTGATTGAGCCGTTCTGAAACACTCTTTCTGTAGAAACTGCAATTGGACATTCTGAGAGCTAAGAGGCCTATATTGGGAAAAAGAATGTCTACAAATAAAAACTACACAGAAGAATTGTGTGAAACTTCTTTCTGTTCTGTTTGTTCAACTAAAAGAGTTGAACCTTAGTTTTGATTGAGCCGTTCTGAAACACTCTTTATGTAGGAAATGCAAGTGGAGATTCGGAGCGCTAAGAGGGTAATAGTGGAAAAAGGAATGTCTCCAAATATAAACTACACAGAATCATTCTGTGAAACTTCTTTCTGATCTGTGCATTCAGCTAACAGAGTTAAACCATACTTTTGATTGAGCAGATCTGAACACTCTTTCTGTAGAAAATGCAACTGGACATTTGGAGCGCTAAGAGAGTAGTAGTGGAAAAAGGAATATATTCAAATATAAACTACACAGAAGCATTCTGTGAAACTTCTTTCTGATCTGAGCATTCAGCTAACACAGTTAAAGCATACTTTTGATTGAGCAGTTTTGAAACACTCTGTCTGTAGAAAATGCAACTGGACATTCGTAGCGCTAAGTGGGTAATAGTGGAAAAAAGAATATGTTCAAATATAAACTACACAGAAGCATTGTATGAAACTTCTTTCTGTTCTGTGCATTCAACTAACAGAGTTGAACCTTACTTTTGATTGAGCCTTTCTGAAAAACTCTTTCTGTAGAATCTGCAATTGGACATTCTGAGCGCTAAGAGGCCTGTATTGGGAAAAATAATATCTTCAAATAAAAACTACACAGAAGCATTGTGTGAAACTTATTTCTGATATGTTCATTAAGCTAACAGAGTTAAACCATACTTTTGATTGCACAGTTCTGAACACTCTTTCTGTAGAAAATGCAAGTGGACATTCGGAGCGCTAAGAGGGTAATAGTGGAAAAAGGGATATATTCAAATATAAACTACACAGTAGCATTCTGTGAAAATTCTTTCTGTTCTGTGCATTTAACTAACAGATTTGAACCTTACTTTTTATTGAGTCGTTCTGAAACACTCTTTCTGTAGAAACTGCAATTGGACATGCTAAGCGCTAAGAGGCCTACATTGGGAAAAAGAATATCTTCAAATAAAAACTACACAGATGCATTCTGTGCAACTTATTTCTGATCTGTAAATTCAGTTAACAGAGATAAAACATATTTTTCATTGAGCAGTTATGAAACACTCTTTTTGTAGAAAATGCAAGTGGAGATTCGGAGCGCTAAGAGGGTAATATTGGAAAAAGGAATGTCTTCAAACATAAACTACACAGAATCATTCGGTGAAACTTTTTTCTGATCTGTGCATTCAGCTAACAGAGTTAAACCATACTTTTGATTGAGCAGATCTGAACACTCTTTCTGTTGAAAATGCAACTGGACATTTGGAGCGCTAAGAGCGTATTAGTGGAGAAAGGAATATATTCAAATATAAACTACACAGAAGCATTCTGTGAAACTTCTTTCTGATCTGAGCATTCAGCTAACAGAGATAAACCATACTTTTGATTGAGCAGTTTTGAAACACTCTGTCTGTAGAAAATGCAACTGGACATTCGTAGCGCTAAGTGGGTAATAGTGGAAAAAAGAATATGTTCAAATATAAACTACACAGAAGCATTGTATGAAACTTCTTTCTGTTCTGTGCATTCAACTAACAGAGTTGAACCTTACTTTTGATTGAGCCGTTCTGAAACACTCTTTCTGTAGAAACTGCAATTGGACATTCTGAGAGCTAAGAGGCCTATATTGGGAAAAAGAATGTCTACAAATAAAAACTACACAGAAGAATTGTGTGAAACTTCTTTCTGTTCTGTTTGTTCAACTAAAAGAGTTGAACCTTAGTTTTGATTGAGCCGTTCTGAAACACTCTTTATGTAGGAAATGCAAGTGGAGATTCGGAGCGCTAAGAGGGTAATAGTGGAAAAAGGAATGTCTCCAAATATAAACTACACAGAATCATTCTGTGAAACTTCTTTCTGATCTGTGCATTCAGCTAACAGAGTTAAACCATACTTTTGATTGAGCAGATCTGAACACTCTTTCTGTAGAAAATGCAACTGGACATTTGGAGCGCTAAGAGAGTAGTAGTGGAAAAAGGAATATATTCAAATATAAACTACACAGAAGCATTCTGTGAAACTTCTTTCTGATCTGAGCATTCAGCTAACACAGTTAAAGCATACTTTTGATTGAGCAGTTTTGAAACACTCTGTCTGTAGAAAATGCAACTGGACATTCGTAGCGCTAAGTGGGTAATAGTGGAAAAAAGAATATGTTCAAATATAAACTACACAGAAGCATTGTATGAAACTTCTTTCTGTTCTGTGCATTCAACTAACAGAGTTGAACCTTACTTTTGATTGAGCCTTTCTGAAAAACTCTTTCTGTAGAATCTGCAATTGGACATTCTGAGCGCTAAGAGGCCTGTATTGGGAAAAATAATATCTTCAGATAAAAACTACACAGAAGCATTGTGTGAAACTTATTTCTGATATGTTCATTAAGCTAACAGAGTTAAACCATACTTTTGATTGCACAGTTCTGAACACTCTTTCTGTAGAAAATGCAAGTGGACATTCGGAGCGCTAAGAGGGTAATAGTGGAAAAAGGGATATATTCAAATATAAACTACACAGTAGCATTCTGTGAAAATTCTTTCTGTTCTGTGCATTTAACTAACAGATTTGAACCTTACTTTTTATTGAGTCGTTCTGAAACACTCTTTCTGTAGAAACTGCAATTGGACATGCTAAGCGCTAAGAGGCCTACATTGGGAAAAAGAATATCTTCAAATAAAAACTACACAGATGCATTCTGTGCAACTTATTTCTGATCTGTAAATTCAGTTAACAGAGATAAAACATATTTTTCATTGAGCAGTTATGAAACACTCTTTTTGTAGAAAATGCAAGTGGAGATTCGGAGCGCTAAGAGGGTAATATTGGAAAAAGGAATGTCTTCAAACATAAACTACACAGAATCATTCGGTGAAACTTTTTTCTGATCTGTGCATTCAGCTAACAGAGTTAAACCATACTTTTGATTGAGCAGATCTGAACACTCTTTCTGTTGAAAATGCAACTGGACATTTGGAGCGCTAAGAGCGTATTAGTGGAGAAAGGAATATATTCAAATATAAACTACACAGAAGCATTCTGTGAAACTTCTTTCTGATCTGAGCATTCAGCTAACAGAGTTAAACCATACTTTTGATTGAGCAGTTTTGATACACTCTGTCTGTAGAAAATGCAACTGGACATTCGTAGCGCTAAGTGGGTAATAGTGGAAAAAAGAATATGTTCAAATATAAACTACACAGAAGCATTGTATGAAACTTATTTCTGTTCTGTGCATTCAACTAACAGAGTTGAACCTTACTTTTGATTGAGCCGTTCTGAAACACTCTTTCTGTAGAAACTGCAATTGGACATTCTGAGAGCTAAGAGGCCTATATTGGGAAAAAGAATGTCTACAAATAAAAACTACACAGAAGAATTGTGTGAAACTTCTTTCTGTTCTGTTTGTTCAACTAAAAGAGTTGAAACTTAGTTTTGATTGAGCCGTTCTGAAACACGCTTTCTGTAGAAAATGCAAGTGGAGATTCGGAGCGCTAAGAGGGTAATAGTGGAAAAAGTAATGTCTCCAAATATAAACTACACAGAATCATTCTGTGAAACTTCTTTCTGATCTGTGCATTCAGCTAACAGAGTTAAACCATACTTTTGATTGAGCAGATCTGAACACTCTTTCTGTTGAAAATGCAACTGGACATTTGAAGCGCTAAGAGCGTATTAGTGGAAAAAGGAATATATTCAAATATAAACTACACAGAAGCATTCTGTGAAACTTCTTTCTGATCTGAGCATTCAGCTAACAGAGTTAAACCATACTTTTGATTGAGCAGTTTTGAAACACTCTGTCTGTAGAAAATGCAACTGGACATTCGTAGCGCTAAGTGGGTAATAGTGGAAAAAAGAATATGTTCAAATATAAACTACACAGAAGCATTGTATGAAACTTCTTTCTGTTCTGTGCATTCAACTAACAGAGTTGAACCTTACTTTTGATTGAGCCGTTCTGAAACACTCTTTCTGTAGAAACTGCAATTGGACATTCTGAGAGCTAAGAGGCCTATATTGGGAAAAAGAATGTCTACAAATAAAAACTACACAGAAGAATTGTGTGAAACATCTTTCTGTTCTGTTTGTTCAACTAAAAGAGTTGAACCTTAGTTTTGATTGAGCCGTTCTGAAACTCTCTTTCTGTAGAAAATGCAAGTGGAGATTCGGAGCGCTAAGAGGGTAATAGTGGAAAAAGGAATGTCTCCAAATATAAACTACACAGAATCATTCTGTGAAACTTCTTTCTGATCTGTGCATTCAGGTAACAGAGTTAAACCATACTTTTGATTGAGCAGATCTGAACACTCTTTCTGTAGAAAATGCAACTGGACATTTGGAGCGTTAAGAGAGTAGTAGTGGAAAAACGAATATATTCAAATATAAACTACACAGAAGCATTCTGTGAAACTTCTTTCTGATCTGAGCATTCAGCTAACAGAGTTAAACCATACTTTTGATTGAGCAGTTTTGAAACACTCTGTCTGTAGAAAATGAAACTGGACATTCGTAGCGCTAAGTGGGTAATAGTGGAAAAAAGAATATGTTCAAATATAAACTACACAGAAGCATTGTATGAAACTTCTTTCTGTTCTGTGCATTCAACTAACAGAGTTGAACCTTACTTTTGAATGAGCCTTTCTGAAACACTCTTTCTGTAGAATCTGCAATTGGACATTCTGAGCGCTAAGAGGCCTATATTGGGAAAAACAATATCTTCAAATAAAAACTACACAGAAGCATTGTGTGAAACTTATATCTGATATGTTCATTAAGCTAACAGAGTTAAACCATACTTTGGATTGCGCAGTTCTGAACACTCTTTCTGTAGAAAATGCAAGTGGACATTCGGAGCGCTAAGAGGGTAATAGTGGAAAAAGGGATATATTCAAATATAAACTACACAGTAGCATTCTGTGAAAATTCTTTCTGTTCTGTGCATTCAACTAACAGATTTGAACCTTACTTTTTATTGAGTCGTTCTGAAACACTCTTTCTGTAGAAACTGCAATTGGACATGCTAAGCGCTAAGAGGCCTACATTGGGAAAAAGAATATCTTCAAATAAAAACTACACAGATGCATTCTGTACAACTTATTTCTGATCTGTAAATTCAGTTAACAGAGATAAAACATATTTTTCATTGAGCAGTTATGAAACACTCTTTTTGTAGAAAATGCAAGTGGAGATTCGGAGCGCTAAGAGGGTAATAGTGGAAAAAGGAATGTCTTCAAACATAAACTACACAGAATCATTCGGTGAAACTTCTTTCTGATCTGTGCATTCAGCTAACAGAGTTAAACCATACTTTTGATTGAGCAGATCTGAACAATCTTTCTGTTGAAAATGCAACTGGACATTTGGAGCGCTAAGAGCGTATTAGTGGAAAAAGGAATATATTCAAATATAAACTATACAGAAGCAATCTGTGAAACTTCTTTCTGATCTGAGCATTCAGCTAACAGAGTTAAACCATACTTTTGATTGAGCAGTTTTGAAACACTCTGTCTGTAGAAAATGCAACTGGACATTCGTAGCGCTAAGTGGGTAATAGTGGAAAAAAGAATATGTTCAAATATAAACTACACAGAAGCATTGTATGAAACTTCTTTCTGTTCTGTGCATTCAACTAACAGAGTTGAACCTTACTTTTGATTGAGCCGTTCTGAAACACTCTTTCTGTAGAAACTGCAATTGGACATTCTGAGAGCTAAGAGGCCTATATTGGGAAAAAGAATGTCTACAAATAAAAACTACACAGAAGAATTGTGTGAAACTTCTTTCTGTTCTGTTTGTTCAACTAAAAGAGTTGAACCTTAGTTTTGATTGAGCCGTTCTGAAACACTCTTTCTGTAGAAAATGCAAGTGGAGATTCGGAGCGCTAAGAGGGTAATAGTGGAAAAAGGAATGTCTCCAAATATAAACTACACAGAATCATTCTGTGAAACTTCTTTCTGATCTGTGCATTCAGCTAACAGAGTTAAACCATACTTTTGATTGAGCAGATCTGAACACTCTTTCTGTTGAAAATGCAACTGGACATTTGGAGCGCTAAGAGCGTATTAGTGGAAAAAGGAATATATTCAAATATAAACTACACAGAAGCATTCTGTGAAACTTCTTTCTGATCTGAGCATTCAGCTAACAGAGTTAAACCATACTTTTGATTGAGCAGTTTTGAAACACTCTGTCTGTAGAAAATGCAACTGGACATTCGTAGCGCTAAGTGGGTAATAGTGGAAAAAAGAATATGTTCAAATATAAACTACACAGAAGCATTGTATGAAACTTCTTTCTGTTCTGTGCATTCAACTAACAGAGTTGAACCTTACTTTTGATTGAGCCGTTCTGAAACACTCTTTCTGTAGAAACTGCAATTGGACATTCTGAGAGCTAAGAGGCCTATATTGGGAAAAAGAATGTCTACAAATAAAAACTACACAGAAGAATTGTGTGAAACATCTTTCTGTTCTGTTTGTTCAACTAAAAGAGTTGAACCTTAGTTTTGATTGAGCCGTTCTGAAACTCTCTTTCTGTAGAAAATGCAAGTGGAGATTCGGAGCGCTAAGAGGGTAATAGTGGAAAAAGGAATGTCTCCAAATATAAACTACACAGAATCATTCTGTGAAACTTCTTTCTGATCTGTGCATTCAGGTAACAGAGTTAAACCATACTTTTGATTGAGCAGATCTGAACACTCTTTCTGTAGAAAATGCAACTGGACATTTGGAGCGTTAAGAGAGTAGTAGTGGAAAAACGAATATATTCAAATATAAACTACACAGAAGCATTCTGTGAAACTTCTTTCTGATCTGAGCATTCAGCTAACAGAGTTAAACCATACTTTTGATTGAGCAGTTTTGAAACACTCTGTCTGTAGAAAATGAAACTGGACATTCGTAGCGCTAAGTGGGTAATAGTGGAAAAAAGAATATGTTCAAATATAAACTACACAGAAGCATTGTATGAAACTTCTTTCTGTTCTGTGCATTCAACTAACAGAGTTGAACCTTACTTTTGAATGAGCCTTTCTGAAACACTCTTTCTGTAGAATCTGCAATTGGACATTCTGAGCGCTAAGAGGCCTATATTGGGAAAAACAATATCTTCAAATAAAAACTACACAGAAGCATTGTGTGAAACTTATATCTGATATGTTCATTAAGCTAACAGAGTTAAACCATACTTTGGATTGCGCAGTTCTGAACACTCTTTCTGTAGAAAATGCAAGTGGACATTCGGAGCGCTAAGAGGGTAATAGTGGAAAAAGGGATATATTCAAATATAAACTACACAGTAGCATTCTGTGAAAATTCTTTCTGTTCTGTGCATTCAACTAACAGATTTGAACCTTACTTTTTATTGAGTCGTTCTGAAACACTCTTTCTGTAGAAACTGCAATTGGACATGCTAAGCGCTAAGAGGCCTACATTGGGAAAAAGAATATCTTCAAATAAAAACTACACAGATGCATTCTGTACAACTTATTTCTGATCTGTAAATTCAGTTAACAGAGATAAAACATATTTTTCATTGAGCAGTTATGAAACACTCTTTTTGTAGAAAATGCAAGTGGAGATTCGGAGCGCTAAGAGGGTAATAGTGGAAAAAGGAATGTCTTCAAACATAAACTACACAGAATCATTCGGTGAAACTTCTTTCTGATCTGTGCATTCAGCTAACAGAGTTAAACCATACTTTTGATTGAGCAGATCTGAACAATCTTTCTGTTGAAAATGCAACTGGACATTTGGAGCGCTAAGAGCGTATTAGTGGAAAAAGGAATATATTCAAATATAAACTATACAGAAGCAATCTGTGAAACTTCTTTCTGATCTGAGCATTCAGCTAACAGAGTTAAACCATACTTTTGATTGAGCAGTTTTGAAACACTCTGTCTGTAGAAAATGCAACTGGACATTCGTAGCGCTAAGTGGGTAATAGTGGAAAAAAGAATATGTTCAAATATAAACTACACAGAAGCATTGTATGAAACTTCTTTCTGTTCTGTGCATTCAACTAACAGAGTTGAACCTTACTTTTGATTGAGCCGTTCTGAAACACTCTTTCTGTAGAAACTGCAATTGGACATTCTGAGAGCTAAGAGGCCTATATTGGGAAAAAGAATGTCTACAAATAAAAACTACACAGAAGAATTGTGTGAAACTTCTTTCTGTTCTGTTTGTTCAACTAAAAGAGTTGAAACTTAGTTTTGATTGAGCCGTTCTGAAACACGCTTTCTGTAGAAAATGCAAGTGGAGATTCGGAGCGCTAAGAGGGTAATAGTGGAAAAAGTAATGTCTCCAAATATAAACTACACAGAATCATTCTGTGAAACTTCTTTCTGATCTGTGCATTCAGCTAACAGAGTTAAACCATACTTTTGATTGAGCAGATCTGAACACTCATTCTGTTGAAAATGCAACTGGACATTTGAAGCGCTAAGAGCGTATTAGTGGAAAAAGGAATATATTCAAATATAAACTACACAGAAGCATTCTGTGAAACTTCTTTCTGATCTGAGCATTCAGCTAACAGAGTTAAACCATACTTTTGATTGAGCAGTTTTGAAACACTCTGTCTGTAGAAAATGCAACTGGACATTCGTAGCGCTAAGTGGGTAATAGTGGAAAAAAGAATATGTTCAAATATAAACTACACAGAAGCATTGTATGAAACTTCTTTCTGTTCTGTGCATTCAACTAACAGAGTTGAACCTTACTTTTGATTGAGCCGTTCTGAAACACTCTTTCTGTAGAAACTGCAATTGGACATTCTGAGAGCTAAGAGGCCTATATTGGGAAAAAGAATGTCTACAAATAAAAACTACACAGAAGAATTGTGTGAAACATCTTTCTGTTCTGTTTGTTCAACTAAAAGAGTTGAACCTTAGTTTTGATTGAGCCGTTCTGAAACTCTCTTTCTGTAGAAAATGCAAGTGGAGATTCGGAGCGCTAAGAGGGTAATAGTGGAAAAAGGAATGTCTCCAAATATAAACTACACAGAATCATTCTGTGAAACTTCTTTCTGATCTGTGCATTCAGGTAACAGAGTTAAACCATACTTTTGATTGAGCAGATCTGAACACTCTTTCTGTAGAAAATGCAACTGGACATTTGGAGCGTTAAGAGAGTAGTAGTGGAAAAACGAATATATTCAAATATAAACTACACAGAAGCATTCTGTGAAACTTCTTTCTGATCTGAGCATTCAGCTAACAGAGTTAAACCATACTTTTGATTGAGCAGTTTTGAAACACTCTGTCTGTAGAAAATGAAACTGGACATTCGTAGCGCTAAGTGGGTAATAGTGGAAAAAAGAATATGTTCAAATATAAACTACACAGAAGCATTGTATGAAACTTCTTTCTGTTCTGTGCATTCAACTAACAGAGTTGAACCTTACTTTTGAATGAGCCTTTCTGAAACACTCTTTCTGTAGAATCTGCAATTGGACATTCTGAGCGCTAAGAGGCCTATATTGGGAAAAACAATATCTTCAAATAAAAACTACACAGAAGCATTGTGTGAAACTTATATCTGATATGTTCATTAAGCTAACAGAGTTAAACCATACTTTGGATTGCGCAGTTCTGAACACTCTTTCTGTAGAAAATGCAAGTGGACATTCGGAGCGCTAAGAGGGTAATAGTGGAAAAAGGGATATATTCAAATATAAACTACACAGTAGCATTCTGTGAAAATTCTTTCTGTTCTGTGCATTCAACTAACAGATTTGAACCTTACTTTTTATTGAGTCGTTCTGAAACACTCTTTCTGTAGAAACTGCAATTGGACATGCTAAGCGCTAAGAGGCCTACATTGGGAAAAAGAATATCTTCAAATAAAAACTACACAGATGCATTCTGTACAACTTATTTCTGATCTGTAAATTCAGTTAACAGAGATAAAACATATTTTTCATTGAGCAGTTATGAAACACTCTTTTTGTAGAAAATGCAAGTGGAGATTCGGAGCGCTAAGAGGGTAATAGTGGAAAAAGGAATGTCTTCAAACATAAACTACACAGAATCATTCGGTGAAACTTCTTTCTGATCTGTGCATTCAGCTAACAGAGTTAAACCATACTTTTGATTGAGCAGATCTGAACAATCTTTCTGTTGAAAATGCAACTGGACATTTGGAGCGCTAAGAGCGTATTAGTGGAAAAAGGAATATATTCAAATATAAACTATACAGAAGCAATCTGTGAAACTTCTTTCTGATCTGAGCATTCAGCTAACAGAGTTAAACCATACTTTTGATTGAGCAGTTTTGAAACACTCTGTCTGTAGAAAATGCAACTGGACATTCGTAGCGCTAAGTGGGTAATAGTGGAAAAAAGAATATGTTCAAATATAAACTACACAGAAGCATTGTATGAAACTTCTTTCTGTTCTGTGCATTCAACTAACAGAGTTGAACCTTACTTTTGATTGAGCCGTTCTGAAACACTCTTTCTGTAGAAACTGCAATTGGACATTCTGAGAGCTAAGAGGCCTATATTGGGAAAAAGAATGTCTACAAATAAAAACTACACAGAAGAATTGTGTGAAACTTCTTTCTGTTCTGTTTGTTCAACTAAAAGAGTTGAACCTTAGTTTTGATTGAGCCGTTCTGAAACACTCTTTCTGTAGAAAATGCAAGTGGAGATTCGGAGCGCTAAGAGGGTAATAGTGGAAAAAGGAATGTCTCCAAATATAAACTACACAGAATCATTCTGTGAAACTTCTTTCTGATCTGTGCATTCAGCTAACAGAGTTAAACCATACTTTTGATTGAGCAGATCTGAACACTCTTTCTGTTGAAAATGCAACTGGACATTTGGAGCGCTAAGAGCGTATTAGTGGAAAAAGGAATATATTCAAATATAAACTACACAGAAGCATTCTGTGAAACTTCTTTCTGATCTGAGCATTCAGCTAACAGAGTTAAACCATACTTTTGATTGAGCAGTTTTGAAACACTCTGTCTGTAGAAAATGCAACTGGACATTCGTAGCGCTAAGTGGGTAATAGTGGAAAAAAGAATATGTTCAAATATAAACTACACAGAAGCATTGTATGAAACTTCTTTCTGTTCTGTGCATTCAACTAACAGAGTTGAACCTTACTTTTGATTGAGCCGTTCTGAAACACTCTTTCTGTAGAAACTGCAATTGGACATTCTGAGAGCTAAGAGGCCTATATTGGGAAAAAGAATGTCTACAAATAAAAACTACACAGAAGAATTGTGTGAAACATCTTTCTGTTCTGTTTGTTCAACTAAAAGAGTTGAACCTTAGTTTTGATTGAGCCGTTCTGAAACTCTCTTTCTGTAGAAAATGCAAGTGGAGATTCGGAGCGCTAAGAGGGTAATAGTGGAAAAAGGAATGTCTCCAAATATAAACTACACAGAATCATTCTGTGAAACTTCTTTCTGATCTGTGCATTCAGGTAACAGAGTTAAACCATACTTTTGATTGAGCAGATCTGAACACTCTTTCTGTAGAAAATGCAACTGGACATTTGGAGCGTTAAGAGAGTAGTAGTGGAAAAACGAATATATTCAAATATAAACTACACAGAAGCATTCTGTGAAACTTCTTTCTGATCTGAGCATTCAGCTAACAGAGTTAAACCATACTTTTGATTGAGCAGTTTTGAAACACTCTGTCTGTAGAAAATGAAACTGGACATTCGTAGCGCTAAGTGGGTAATAGTGGAAAAAAGAATATGTTCAAATATAAACTACACAGAAGCATTGTATGAAACTTCTTTCTGTTCTGTGCATTCAACTAACAGAGTTGAACCTTACTTTTGAATGAGCCTTTCTGAAACACTCTTTCTGTAGAATCTGCAATTGGACATTCTGAGCGCTAAGAGGCCTATATTGGGAAAAACAATATCTTCAAATAAAAACTACACAGAAGCATTGTGTGAAACTTATATCTGATATGTTCATTAAGCTAACAGAGTTAAACCATACTTTGGATTGCGCAGTTCTGAACACTCTTTCTGTAGAAAATGCAAGTGGACATTCGGAGCGCTAAGAGGGTAATAGTGGAAAAAGGGATATATTCAAATATAAACTACACAGTAGCATTCTGTGAAAATTCTTTCTGTTCTGTGCATTCAACTAACAGATTTGAACCTTACTTTTTATTGAGTCGTTCTGAAACACTCTTTCTGTAGAAACTGCAATTGGACATGCTAAGCGCTAAGAGGCCTACATTGGGAAAAATAATATCTTCAAATAAAAACTACACAGATGCATTCTGTGCAACTTATTTCTGATCTGTAAATTCAGTTAACAGAGATAAAACATATTTTTCATTGAGCAGTTATGAAACACTCTTTTTGTAGAAAATGCAAGTGGAGATTCGGAGCGCTAAGAGGGTAATAGTGGAAAAAGGAATGTCTTCAAACATAAACTACACAGAATCATTCGGTGAAACTTCTTTCTGATCTGTGCATTCAGCTAACAGAGTTAAACCATACTTTTGATTGAGCAGATCTGAACAATCTTTCTGTTGAAAATGCAACTGGACATTTGGAGCGCTAAGAGCGTATTAGTGGAAAAAGGAATATATTCAAATATAAACTATACAGAAGCATTCTGTGAAACTTCTTTCTGATCTGAGCATTCAGCTAACAGAGTTAAACCATACTTTTGATTGAGCAGTTTTGAAACACTCTGTCTGTAGAAAATGCAACTGGACATTCGTAGCGCTAAGTGGGTAATAGTGGAAAAAAGAATATGTTCAAATATAAACTACACAGAAGCATTGTATGAAACTTCTTTCTGTTCTGTGCATTCAACTAACAGAGTTGAACCTTACTTTTGATTGAGCCGTTCTGAAACACTCTTTCTGTAGAAACTGCAATTGGACATTCTGAGAGCTAAGAGGCCTATATTGGGAAAAAGAATGTCTACAAATAAAAACTACACAGAAGAATTGTGTGAAACTTCTTTCTGTTCTGTTTGTTCAACTAAAAGAGTTGAACCTTAGTTTTGATTGAGCCGTTCTGAAACACTCTTTCTGTAGAAAATGCAAGTGGAGATTCGGAGCGCTAAGAGGGTAATAGTGGAAAAAGGAATGTCTCCAAATATAAACTACACAGAATCATTCTGTGAAACTTCTTTCTGATCTGTGCATTCAGCTAACAGAGTTAAACCATACTTTTGATTGAGCAGATCTGAACACTCTTTCTGTTGAAAATGCAACTGGACATTTGGAGCGCTAAGAGCGTATTAGTGGAAAAAGGAATATATTCAAATATAAACTACACAGAAGCATTCTGTGAAACTTCTTTCTGATCTGAGCATTCAGCTAACAGAGTTAAACCATACTTTTGATTGAGCAGTTTTGAAACACTCTGTCTGTAGAAAATGCAACTGGACATTCGTAGCGCTAAGTGGGTAATAGTGGAAAAAAGAATATGTTCAAATATAAACTACACAGAAGCATTGTATGAAACTTCTTTCTGTTCTGTGCATTCAACTAACAGAGTTGAACCTTACTTTTGATTGAGCCGTTCTGAAACACTCTTTCTGTAGAAACTGCAATTGGACATTCTGAGAGCTAAGAGGCCTATATTGGGAAAAAGAATGTCTACAAATAAAAACTACACAGAAGAATTGTGTGAAACTTCTTTCTGTTCTGTTTGTTCAACTAAAAGAGTTGAACCTTAGTTTTGATTGAGCCGTTCTGAAACACTCTTTCTGTAGAATCTGCAATTGGACATTCTGAGCGCTAAGAGGCCTATATTGGGAAAAATAATATCTTCAAATAAAAACTACACAGAAGCATTGTGTGAAACTTATATCTGATATGTTCATTAAGCTAACAGAGTTAAACCATACTTTGGATTGCGCAGTTCTGAACACTCTTTCTGTAGAAAATGCAAGTGGACATTCGGAGCGCTAAGAGGGTAATAGTGGAAAAAGGGATATATTCAAATATAAACTACACAGTAGCATTCTGTGAAAATTCTTTCTGTTCTGTGCATTCAACTAACAGAGTTGAACCTTACTTTTTATTGAGTCGTTCTGAAACACTCTTTCTGTAGAAACTGCAATTGGACATGCTAAGCGCTAAGAGGCCTACATTGGGAAAAAGAATATCTTCAAATAAAAACTACACAGATGCATTCTGTGCAACTTATTTCTGATCTGTAAATTAGTTAACAGAGATAAAACAT
Source organism: Symphalangus syndactylus (assembly GCF_028878055.3). Classification (NCBI taxonomy): domain Eukaryota; kingdom Metazoa; phylum Chordata; class Mammalia; order Primates; family Hylobatidae; genus Symphalangus; species Symphalangus syndactylus. Next base: position 1,722,054 of record NC_072445.2, on the reverse strand, counting down.
ATTTTTCATTGAGCAGTTATGAAACACTCTTTCTGTAGAAAATGCAAGTGGAGATTCGGAGCGCTAAGAGTGTAATAGTGGAAAAAGGAATGTCTCCAAATATAAACTACACAGAATCATTCGGTGAAACTTCTTTCTGATCTGTGCATTCAGCTAACAGAGTTAAACCATACTTTTGATTGAGCAGATCTGAACACTCTTTCTGTAGAAAATGCAACTGGACATTTGGAGCGCTAAGAGCGTAGTAGTGGAAAAATGAATATATTCCAATATAAACTACACAGAAGCATTCTGTGAAACTTCTTTCTGATCTGAGCATTCAGCTAACAGAGTTAAACCATACTTTTGATTGAGCAGTTTTGAAACACTCTGTCTGTAGAAAATGAAACTGGACATTCGTAGCGCTAAGTGGGTAATAGTGGAAAAAAGAACATGTTCAAATATAAACTACACAGAAGCATTGTATGAAACTTCTTTCTGTTCTGTGCATTCAACTAACAGAGTTGAACCTTACTTTTGATTGAGCCTTTCTGAAACACTCTTTCTGTAGAATCTGCAATTGGACATTCTGAGCGCTAAGAGGCCTATATTGGGAAAAATAATATCTTCAAATAAAAACTACACAGAAGCATTGTGTGAAACTTATATCTGATATGTTCATTAAGCTAACAGAGTTAAACCATACTTTGGATTGCGCAGTTCTGAACACTCTTTCTGTAGAAAATGCAAGTGGACATTCGGAGCGCTAAGAGGGTAATAGTGGAAAAAGGTATATATTCAAATATAAACTACACAGTAGCATTCTGTGAAAATTCTTTGTGTTCTGTGCATTCAACTAACAGAGTTGAACCTTACTTTTTATTGAGTCGTTCTGAAACACTCTTTCTGTAGAAACTGCAATTGGACATGCTAAGCGCTAAGAGGCCTACATTGGGAAAAAGAATATCTTCAAATAAAAACTACACAGATGCATTCTGTGCAACTTATTTCTGATCTGTAAATTCAGTTAACAGACATAAAATATATTTTTCATTGAGCAGTTATGAAACACTCTTTTTGTAGAAAATGCAAGTGGAGATTCGGAGCGCTAAGAGGGTAATAGTGGAAAAAGGAATGTCTTCAAATATCAACTACACAGAATCATTCGGTGAAACTTCTTTCTGATCTGTGCATTCAGCTAACAGAGTTAAACCATACTTTTGATTGAGCAGATCTGAACAATCTTTCTGTTGAAAATGCAACTGGACATTTGGAGCGCTAAGAGCGTATTAGTGGAAAAAGTAATATATTCAAATATAAACTACACAGAAGCATTCTGTGAAACTTCTTTCTGATCTGAGCATTCAGCTAACAGAGTTAAACCATACTTTTGATTGAGCAGTTTTGAAACACTCTGTCTGTAGAAAATGCAACTGGACATTCGTAGCGCTAAGTGGGTAATAGTGGAAAAATGAATATGTTCAAATATAAACTACACAGAAGCATTGTATGAAACTTCTTTCTGTTCTGTGCATTCAACTAACAGAGTTGAACCTTACTTTTGATTGAGCCGTTCTGAAACACTCTTTCTGTAGAAACTGCAATTGGACATTCTGAGAGCTAAGAGGCCTATATTGGGAAAAAGAATGTCTACAAATAAAAACTACACAGAAGAATTGTGTGAAACTTCTTTCTGTTCTGTTTGTTCAACTAAAAGAGTTGAACCTTAGTTTTGATTGAGCCGTTCTGAAACACTCTTTCTGTAGAAAATGCAAGTGGAGATTCGGAGCGCTAAGAGGGTAATAGTGGAAAAAGGAATGTCTCCAAATATAAACTACACAGAATCATTCTGTGAAACTCCTTTCTGATCTGTGCATTCAGCTAACAGAGTTAAACCATACTTTTGATTGAGCAGATCTGAACACTCTTTCTGTTGAAAATGCAACTGGACATTTGGAGCGCTAAGAGCGTATTAGTGGAAAAAGGAATATATTCAAATATAAACTACACAGAAGCATTCTGTGAAACTTCTTTCTGATCTGAGCATTCAGCTAACAGAGTTAAACCATACTTTTGATTGAGCAGTTTTGAAACACTCTGTCTGTAGAAAATGCAACTGGACATTCGTAGCGCTAAGTGGGTAATAGTGGAAAAAAGAATATGTTCAAATATAAACTACACAGAAGCATTGTATGAAACTTCTTTCTGTTCTGTGCATTCAACTAACAGAGTTGAACCTTACTTTTGATTGAGCCGTTCTGAAACACTCTTTCTGTAGAAACTGCAATTGGACATTCTGAGAGCTAAGAGGCCTATATTGGGAAAAAGAATGTCTACAAATAAAAACTACACAGAAGAATTGTGTGAAACTTCTTTCGGTTCTGTTTGTTCAACTAAAAGAGTTGAACCTTAGTTTTGATTGAGCCTTTCTGAAACACTCTTTCTGTAGAATCTGCAGTTGGACATTCTGAGCGCTAAGAGGCCTATATTGGGAAAAATAATATCTTCAAATAAAAACTACACAGAAGCATTGTGTGAAACTTATATCTGATATGTTCATTAAGCTAACAGAGTTAAACCATACTTTGAATTGCGCAGTTCTGAACACTCTTTCTGTAGAAAATGTAAGTGGACATTCGGAGCGCTAAGAGGGTAATAGTGGAAAAAGGGATATATTCAAATATAAACTACACAGAAGCATTCTGTGAAAATTCTTTCTGTTCTGTGCATTCAACTAACAGAGTTGAACCTTACTTTTTATTGAGTCGTTCTGAAACACTCTTTCTGTAGAAACTGCAATTGGACATGCTAAGCGCTAAGAGGCCTACATTGGGAAAAAGAATATCTTCAAATAAAAACTACACAGATGCATTCTGTGAAACTTATTTCTGATCTGTAAATTCAGTTAACAGAGATAAAACATATTTTTCATTGAGCAGTTATGAAACACTCTTTTTGTAGAAAATGCAAGTGGAGATTCGGAGCGCTAAGGGGGTAATAGTGGAAAAAGGAATGTCTTCAAACATCAACTACACAGAATCATTCGGTGAAACTTCTTTCTGATCTGTGCATTCAGCTAACAGAGTTAAACCATACTTTTGATTGAGCAGATCTGAACAATCTTTCTGTTGAAAATGCAACTGGACATTTGGAGCGCTAAGAGCGTATTAGTGGAAAAAGGAATATATTCAAATATAAACTACACAGAAGCATTCTGTGAAACATCTTTCTGATCTGAGCATTCAGCTAACAGAGTTAAACCATACTTTTGATTGAGCAGTTTTGAAACACTCTGTCTGTAGAAAATGCAACTGGACATTCGTAGCGCTAAGTGGGTAATAGTGGAAAAAAGAATATGTTCAAATATAAACTACACAGAAGCATTGTATGAAACTTCTTTCTGTTCTGTGCATTCAACTAACAGAGTTGAACCTTTCTTTTGATTGAGCCGTTCTGAAACACTCTTTCTGTAGAAACTGCAATTGGACATTCTGAGAGCTAAGAGGCCTATATTGGGAAAAAGAATGTCTACAAATAAAAACTACACAGAAGAATTGTGTGAAACTTCTTTCGGTTCTGTTTGTTCAACTAAAAGAGTTGAACCTTAGTTTTGATTGAGCCGTTCTGAAACACTCTTTCTGTAGAATCTGCAATTGGACATTCTGAGCGCTAAGAGGCCTATATTGGGAAAAATAATATCTTCAAATAAAAACTACACAGAAGCATTGTGTGAAACTTATATCTGATATGTTCATTAAGCTAACAGAGTTAAACCATACTTTGGATTGCGCAGTTCTGAACACTCTTTCTGTAGAAAATGCAAGTGGACATTCGGAGCGCTAAGAGGGTAATAGTGGAAAAAGGGATATATTCAAATATAAACTACACAGTAGCATTCTGTGAAAATTCTTTCTGTTCTGTGCATTCAACTAACAGAGTTGAACCTTACTTTTTATTGAGTCGTTCTGAAACACTCTTTCTGTAGAAACTGCAATTGGACATGCTAAGCGCTAAGAGGCCTACATTGGGAAAAAGAATATCTTCAAATAAAAACTACACAGATGCATTCTGTGCAACTTATTTCTGATCTGTAAATTAGTTAACAGAGATAAAACATATTTTTCATTGAGCAGTTATGAAACTCTCTTTCTGTAGAAAATGCAAGTGGAGATTCGGAGCGCTAAGAGGGTAATAGTGGAAAAAGGAATGTCTCCAAATATAAACTACACAGAATCATTCGGTGAAACTTCTTTCTGATCTGTGCATTCAGCTAACAGAGTTAAACCATACTTTTGATTGAGCAGATCTGAACACTCTTTCTGTAGAAAATGCAACTGGACATTTGGAGCGCTAAGAGAGTAGTATTGGAAAAAGGAATATATTCAAATATAAACTACACAGAAGCATTCTGTGAAACTTCTTTCTGATCTGAGCATTCAGCTAACAGAGTTAAACCATACTTTTGATTGAGCAGTTTTGAAACACTCTGTCTGTAGAAAATGAAACTGGACATTCGTAGCGCTAAGTGGGTAATAGTGGAAAAAAGAACATGTTCAAATATAAACTACACAGAAGCATTGTATGAAACTTCTTTCTGTTCTGTGCATTCAACTAACAGAGTTGAACCTTACTTTTGATTGAGCCTTTCTGAAACACTCTTTCTGTAGAATCTGCAATTGGACATTCTGAGCGCTAAGAGGCCTATATTGGGAAAAATAATATCTTCAAATAAAAACTACACAGAAGCATTGTGTGAAACTTATATCTGATATGTTCATTAAGCTAACAGAGTTAAACCATACTTTGGATTGCGCAGTTCTGAACACTCTTTCTGTAGAAAATGCAAGTGGACATTCGGAGCGCTAAGAGGGTAATAGTGGAAAAAGGGATATATTCAAATATAAACTACACAGTAGCATTCTGTGAAAATTCTTTGTGTTCTGTGCATTCAACTAACAGAGTTGAACCTTACTTTTTATTGAGTCGTTCTGAAACACTCTTTCTGTAGAAACTGCAATTGGACATGCTAAGCGCTAAGAGGCCTACATTGGGAAAAAGAATATCTTCAAATAAAAACTACACAGATGCATTCTGTGCAACTTATTTCTGATCTGTAAATTCAGTTAACAGAGATAAAACATATTTTTCATTGAGCAGTTATGAAACACTCTTTTTGTAGAAAATGCAAGTGGAGATTCGGAGCGCTAAGAGGGTAATAGTGGAAAAAGGAATGTCTTCAAACATCAACTACACAGAATCATTCGGTGAAACTTCTTTCTGATCTGTGCATTCAGCTAACAGAGTTAAACCATACTTTTGATTGAGCAGATCTGAACAATCTTTCTGTTGAAAATGCAACTGGACATTTGGAGCGCTAAGAGCGTATTAGTGGAAAAAGTAATATATTCAAATATAAACTACACAGAAGCATTCTGTGAAACTTCTTTCTGATCTGAGCATTCAGCTAACAGAGTTAAACCATACTTTTGATTGAGCAGTTTTGAAACACTCTGTCTGTAGAAAATGCAACTGGACATTCGTAGCGCTAATTGGGTAATAGTGGAAAAAAGAATATGTTCAAATATAAACTACACAGAAGCATTGTATGAAACTTCTTTCTGTTCTGTGCATTCAACTAACAGAGTTGAACCTTACTTTTGATTGAGCCGTTCTGAAACACTCTTTCTGTAGAAACTGCAATTGGACATTCTGAGAGCTAAGAGGCCTATATTGGGAAAAAGAATGTCTACAAATAAAAACTACACAGAAGAATTGTGTGAAACTTCTTTCTGTTCTGTTTGTTCAACTAAAAGAGTTGAACCTTAGTTTTGATTGAGCCGTTCTGAAACACTCTTTCTGTAGAAAATGCAAGTGGAGATTCGGAGCGCTAAGAGGGTAATAGTGGAAAAAGGAATGTCTCCAAATATAAACTACACAGAATCATTCTGTGAAACTTCTTTCTGATCTGTGCATTCAGCTAACAGAGTTAAACCATACATTTGATTGAGCAGATCTGAACACTCTTTCTGTAGAAAATGCAACTGGACATTTGGAGCGCTAAGAGAGTAGTATTGGAAAAAGGAATATATTCAAATATAAACTACACAGAAGCATTCTGTGAAACTTCTTTCTGATCTGAGCATTCAGCTAACAGAGTTAAACCATACTTTTGATTGAGCAGTTTTGAAACACTCTGTCTGTAGAAAATGCAACTGGACATTCGTAGCGCTAAGTGGGTAATAGTGGAAAAAAGAATATGTTCAAATATAAACTACACAGAAGCATTGTATGAAACTTCTTTCTGTTCTGTGCATTCAACTAACAGAGTTGAACCTTACTTTTGATTGAGCCTTTCTGAAACACTCTTTCTGTAGAATCTGCAATTGGACATTCTGAGCGCTAAGAGGCCTATATTGGGAAAAATAATATCTTCAAATAAAAACTACACAGAAGCATTGTGTGAAACTTATATCTGATATGTTCATTAAGCTAACAGAGTTAAACCATACTTTGAATTGCGCAGTTCTGAACACTCTTTCTGTAGAAAATGTAAGTGGACATTCGGAGCGCTAAGAGGGTAATAGTGGAAAAAGGGATATATTCAAATATAAACTACACAGAAGCATTCTGTGAAAATTCTTTCTGTTCTGTGCATTCAACTAACAGAGTTGAACCTTACTTTTTATTGAGTCGTTCTGAAACACTCTTTCTGTAGAAACTGCAATTGGACATGCTAAGCGCTAAGAGGCCTACATTGGGAAAAAGAATATCTTCAAATAAAAACTACACAGATGCATTCTGTGAAACTTATTTCTGATCTGTAAATTCAGTTAACAGAGATAAAACATATTTTTCATTGAGCAGTTATGAAACACTCTTTTTGTAGAAAATGCAAGTGGAGATTCGGAGCGCTAAGGGGGTAATAGTGGAAAAAGGAATGTCTTCAAACATCAACTACACAGAATCATTCGGGGAAACTTCTTTCTGATCTGTGCATTCAGCTAACAGAGTTAAACCATACTTTTGATTGAGCAGATCTGAACAATCTTTCTGTTGAAAATGCAACTGGACATTTGGAGCGCTAAGAGCGTATTAGTGGAAAAAGGAATATATTCAAATATAAACTACACAGAAGCATTCTGTGAAACATCTTTCTGATCTGAGCATTCAGCTAACAGAGTTAAACCATACTTTTGATTGAGCAGTTTTGAAACACTCTGTCTGTAGAAAATGCAACTGGACATTCGTAGCGCTAAGTGGGTAATAGTGGAAAAAAGAATATGTTCAAATATAAACTACACAGAAGCATTGTATGAAACTTCTTTCTGTTCTGTGCATTCAACTAACAGAGTTGAACCTTACTTTTGATTGAGCCGTTCTGAAACACTCTTTCTGTAGAAACTGCAATTGGACATTCTGAGAGCTAAGAGGCCTATATTGGGAAAAAGAATGTCTACAAATAAAAACTACACAGAAGAATTGTGTGAAACTTCTTTCTGTTCTGTTTGTTCAACTAAAAGAGTTGAACCTTAGTTTTGATTGAGCCGTTCTGAAACACTCTTTCTGTAGAAAATGCAAGTGGAGATTCGGAGCGCTAAGAGGGTAATAGTGGAAAAAGGAATGTCTCCAAATATAAACTACACAGAATCATTCTGTGAAACTTCTTTCTGATCTGTGCATTCAGCTAACAGAGTTAAACCATACATTTGATTGAGCAGATCTGAACACTCTTTCTGTAGAAAATGCAACTGGACATTTGGAGCGCTAAGAGAGTAGTATTGGAAAAAGGAATATATTCAAATATAAACTACACAGAAGCATTCTGTGAAACTTCTTTCTGATCTGAGCATTCAGCTAACAGAGTTAAACCATACTTTTGATTGAGCAGTTTTGAAACACTCTGTCTGTAGAAAATGCAACTGGACATTCGTAGCGCTAAGTGGGTAATAGTGGAAAAAAGAATATGTTCAAATATAAACTACACAGAAGCATTGTATGAAACTTCTTTCTGTTCTGTGCATTCAACTAACAGAGTTGAACCTTACTTTTGATTGAGCCTTTCTGAAACACTCTTTCTGTAGAATCTGCAATTGGACATTCTGAGCGCTAAGAGGCCTATATTGGGAAAAATAATATCTTCAAATAAAAACTACACAGAAGCATTGTGTGAAACTTATATCTGATATGTTCATTAAGCTAACAGAGTTAAACCATACTTTGAATTGCGCAGTTCTGAACACTCTTTCTGTAGAAAATGTAAGTGGACATTCGGAGCGCTAAGAGGGTAATAGTGGAAAAAGGGATATATTCAAATATAAACTACACAGAAGCATTCTGTGAAAATTCTTTCTGTTTGTGCATTCAACTAACAGAGTTGAACCTTACTTTTTATTGAGTCGTTCTGAAACACTCTTTCTGTAGAAATTGCAATTGGACATGCTAAGCGCTAAGAGGCCTACATTGGGAAAAAGAATATCTTCAAATAAAAACTACACAGATGCATTCTGTGAAACTTATTTCTGATCTGTAAATTAGTTAACAGAGATAAAACATATTTTTCATTGAGCAGTTATGAAACACTCTTTTTGTAGAAAATGCAAGTGGAGATTCGGAGCGCTAAGAGGGTAATAGTGGAAAAAGGAATGTCTTCAAACATCAACTACACAGAATCATTCGGTGAAACTTCTTTCTGATCTGTGCATTCAGCTAACAGAGTTAAACCATACTTTTGATTGAGCAGATCTGAACAATCTTTCTGTTGAAAATGCAACTGGACATTTGGAGCGCTAAGAGCGTATTAGTGGAAAAAGGAATATATTCAAATATAAACTACACAGAAGCATTCTGTGAAACTTCTTTCTGATCTGAGCATTCAGCTAACAGAGTTAAACCATACTTTTGATTGAGCAGTTTTGAAACACTCTGTCTGTAGAAAATGCAACTGAACATTCGTAGCGCTAAGTGGGTAATAGTGGAAAAAAGAATATGTTCAAATATAAACTACACAGAAGCATTGTATGAAACTACTTTCTGTTCTGTGCATTCAACTAACAGAGTTGAACCTTACTTTTGATTGAGCCGTTCTGAAACACTCTTTCTGTAGAAACTGCAATTGGACATTCTGAGAGCTAAGAGGCCTATATTGGGAAAAAGAATGTCTACAAATAAAAACTACACAGAAGAATTGTGTGAAACTTCTTTCTGTTCTGTTTGTTCAACTAAAAGAGTTGAACCTTAGTTTTGATTGAGTCGTTCTGAAACACTCTTTCTGTAGAAAATGCAAGTGGAGATTCGGAGCGCTAAGAGGGTAATAGTGGAAAAAGGAATGTCTCCAAATATAAACTACACAGAATCATTCTGTGAAACTCCTTTCTGATCTGTGCATTCAGCTAACAGAGTTAAACCATACTTTTGATTGAGCAGATCTGAACACTCTTTCTGTTGAAAATGCAACTGGACATTTGGAGCGCTAAGAGCGTATTAGTGGAAAAAGGAATATATTCAAATATAAACTACACAGAAGCATTCTGTGAAACTTCTTTCTGATTTGAGCATTCAGCTAACAGAGTTAAACCATACTTTTGATTGAGCAGTTTTGAAACACTCTGTCTGTAGAAAATGCAACTGGACATTCGTAGCGCTAAGTGGGTAATAGTGGAAAAAAGAATATGTTCAAATATAAACTACACAGAAGCATTGTATGAAACTTCTTTCTGTTCTGTGCATTCAACTAACAGAGTTGAACCTTACTTTTGATTGAACCGTTCTGAAACACTCTTTCTGTAGAAACTGCAATTGGACATTCTGAGAGCTAAGAGGCCTATATTGGGAAAAAGAATGTCTACAAATAAAAACTACACAGAAGAATTGTGTGAAACTTCTTTCTGTTCTGTTTGTTCAACTAAAAGAGTTGAACCTTAGTTTTGATTGAGCCGTTCTGAAACACTCTTTCTGTAGAAAATGCAAGTGGAGATTCGGAGCGCTAAGAGGGTAATAGTGGAAAAAGGAATGTCTCCAAATATAAACTACACAGAATCATTCTGTGAAACTTCTTTCTGATCTGTGCATTCAGCTAACAGAGTTAAACCATACATTTGATTGAGCAGATCTGAACACTCTTTCTGTAGAAAATGCAACTGGACATTTGGAGCGCTAAGAGAGTAGTATTGGAAAAAGGAATATATTCAAATATAAACTACACAGAAGCATTCTGTGAAACTTCTTTCTGATCTGAGCATTCAGCTAACAGAGTTAAACCATACTTTTGATTGAGCAGTTTTGAAACACTCTGTCTGTAGAAAATGAAACTGGACATTCGTAGCGCTAAGTGGGTAATAGTGGAAAAAAGAATATGTTCAAATATAAACTACACAGAAGCATTGTATGAAACTTCTTTCTGTTCTGTGCATTCAACTAACAGAGTTGAACCTTACTTTTGATTGAGCCTTTCTGAAACACTCTTTCTGTAGAATCTGCAATTGGACATTCTGAGCGCTAAGAGGCCTATATTGGGAAAAATAATATCTTCAAATAAAAACTACACAGAAGCATTGTGTGAAACTTATATCTGATATGTTCATTAAGCTAACAGAGTTAAACCATACTTTGGATTGCGCAGTTCTGAACACTCTTTCTGTAGAAAATGCAAGTGGACATTCGGAGCGCTAAGAGGGTAATAGTGGAAAAAGGGATATATTCAAATATAAACTACACAGTAGCATTCTGTGAAAATTCTTTCTGTTCTGTGCATTCAACTAACAGAGTTGAACCTTACTTTTTATTGAGTCGTTCTGAAACACTCTTTCTGTAGAAACTGCAATTGGACATGCTAAGCGCTAAGAGGCCTACATTGGGAAAAAGAATATCTTCAAATAAAAACTACACAGATGCATTCTGTGCAACTTATTTCTGATCTGTAAATTCAGTTAACAGAGATAAAACATATTTTTCATTGAGCAGTTATGAAACACTCTTTTTGTAGAAAATGCAAGTGGAGATTCGGAGCGCTAAGAGGGTAATAGTGGAAAAAGGAATGTCTTCAAACATAAACTACACAGAATCATTCGGTGAAACTTCTTTCTGATCTGTGCATTCAGCTAACAGAGTTAAACCATACTTTTGATTGAGCAGATCTGAACAATCTTTCTGTTGAAAATGCAACTGGACATTTGGAGCGCTAAGAGCGTATTAGTGGAAAAAGGAATATATTCAAATATAAACTACATAGAAGCATTCTGTGAAACTTCTTTCTGATCTGAGCATTCAGCTAACAGAGTTAAACCATACTTTTGATTGAGCAGTTTTGAAACACTCTGTCTGTAGAAAATGCAACTGGACATTCGTAGCGCTAAGTGGGTAATAGTGGAAAAAAGAATATGTTCAAATATAAACTACACAGATGCATTGTATGAAACATCTTTCTGTTCTGTGCATTCAACTAACAGAGTTGAACCTTACTTTTGATTGAGCCGTTCTGAAACACTCTTTCTGTAGAAACTGCAATTGGACATTCTGAGAGCTAAGAGGCCTATATTGGGAAAAAGAATGTCTACAAATAAAAACTACACAGAAGAATTGTGTGAAACTTCTTTCTGTTCTGTTTGTTCAACTAAAAGAGTTGAACCTTAGTTATGATTGAGCCGTTCTGAAACACTCTTTCTGTAGAAAATGCAAGTGGAGATTCGGAGCGCTAAGAGGGTAATAGTGGAAAAAGGAATGTCTTCAAATATAAACTACACAGAATCATTCTGTGAAACTTCTTTCTGATCTGTGCATTCAGCTAACAGAGTTAAACCATACTTTTGACTGAGCAGATCTGAACACTCTTTCTGTTGAAAATGCAACTGGACATTTGGAGCGCTAAGAGCGTATTAGTGGAAAAAGGAATATATTCAAATATAAACTACACAGAAGCATTCTGTGAAACTTCTTTCTGATCTGAGCATTCAGCTAACAGAGTTAAACCATACTTTTGATTGAGCAGTTTTGAAACACTCTGTCTGTAGAAAATGCAACTGGACATTCGTAGCGCTAAGTGGGTAATAGTGGAAAAAAGAATATGTTCAAATATAAACTACACAGAAGCATTGTATGAAACTTCTTTCTGTTCTGTGAATTCAACTAACAGAGTTGAACCTTACTTTTGATTGAGCCGTTCTGAAACACTCTTTCTGTAGAAACTGCAATTGGACATTCTGAGAGCTAAGAGGCCTATATTGGGAAAAAGAATGTCTACAAATAAAAACTAAACAGAAGAATTGTGTGAAACTTCTTTCTGTTCTGTTTGTTCAACTAAAAGAGTTGAACCTTAGTTTTGATTGAGCCGTTCTGAAACACTCTTTCTGTAGAAAATGCAAGTGGAGATTCGGAGCGCTAAGAGGGTAATAGTGGAAAAAGGAATGTCTCCAAATAAAACTACACAGAATCATTCTGTGAAACTTCTTTGTGATCTGTGCATTCAGCTAACAGAGTTAAACCATACTTTTGATTGAGCAGATCTGAACACTCTTTCTGTAGAAAATGCAACTGGACATTTGGAGCGCTAAGAGAGTAGTAGTGGAAAAAGGAATATATTCAAATATAAACTACACAGAAGCATTCTGTGAAACTTCTTTCTGATCTGAGCATTCAGCTAGCAGAGTTAAACCATACTTTTGATTGAGCAGTTTTGAAACACTCTGTCTGTAGAAAATGCAACTGGACATTCGTAGCGCTAAGTGGGTAATAGTGGAAAAAAGAATATGTTCAAATATAAACTACACAGAAGCATTGTATGAAACTTCTTTCTGTTCTGTGCATTCAACTAACAGAGTTGAACCTTACTTTTGATTGAGCCTTTCTGAAACACTCTTTCTGTAGAATCTGCAATTGGACATTCTGAGCGCTAAGAGGCCTATATTGGGAAAAATAATATCTTCAAATAAAAACTACACAGAAGCATTGTGTGAAACTTATATCTGATATGTTCATTAAGCTAACAGAGTTAAACCATACTTTGGATTGCGCAGTTCTGAACACTCTTTCTGTAGAAAATGCAAGTGGACATTCGGAGCGCTAAGAGGGTAATAGTGGAAAAAGGGATATATTCAAATATAAACTACACAGTAGCATTCTGTGAAAATTCTTTCTGTTCTGTGCATTCAACTAACAGAGTTGAACCTTACTTTTTATTGAGTCGTTCTGAAACACTCTTTCTGTAGAAACTGCAATTGGACATGCTAAGCGCTAAGAGGCCTACATTGGGAAAAAGAATATCTTCAAATAAAAACTACACAGATGCATTCTGTGCAACTTATTTCTGATCTGTAAATTCAGTTAACAGAGATAAAACATATTTTTCATTGAGCAGTTATGAAACACTCTTTTTGTAGAAAATGCAAGTGGAGATTCGGAGCGCTAAGAGGGTAATAGTGGAAAAAGGAATGTCTTCAAACATCAACTACACAGAATCATTCGGTGAAACTTCTTTCTGATCTGTGCATTCAGCTAACAGAGTTAAACCATACTTTTGATTGAGCAGATCTGAACACTCTTTCTGTAGAAAATGCAACTGGACAGTTGGAGCGCTAAGAGCGTAGTAGTGGAAAAAGGAATATATTCAAATATAAACCACACAGAAGCATTCTGTGAAACTTCTTTCTGATCTGAGCATTCAGCTAACAGAGTTAAACCATACTTTTGATTGAGCAGTTTTGAAACACTCTGTCTGTAGAAAATGCAACTGGACATTCGTAGCGCTAAGTGGGTAATAGTGGAAAAAAGAATATGTTCAAATATAAACTACACAGAAGCATTGTATGAAACTTCTTTCTGTTCTGTGCATTCAACTAACAGAGTTGAACCTTACTTTTGATTGAGCCGTTCTGAAACACTCTTTCTGTAGAAACTGCAATTGGACATTCTGAGAGCTAAGAGGCCTATATTGGGAAAAAGAATGTCTACAAATAAAAACTACACAGAAGAATTGTGTGAAACTTCTTTCTGTTCTGTTTGTTCAACTAAAAGAGTTGAACCTTAGTTTTGATTGAGCCGTTCTGAAACACTCTTTCTGTAGAAAATGCAAGTGGAGATTCGGAGCGCTAAGAGGGTAATAGTGGAAAAAGGAATGTCTCCAAATATAAACTACACAGAATCATTCTGTGAAACTTCTTTCTGATCTGTGCATTCAGCTAACAGTGTTAAACCATACTTTTGATTGAGCAGATCTGAACACTCTTTCTGTTGAAAATGCAACTGGACATTTGGAGCGCTAAGAGCGTATTGGTGGAAAAAGGAATATATTCAAATATAAACTACACAGAAGCATTCTGTGAAACTTCTTTCTGATCTGAGCATTCAGCTAACAGAGTTAAACCATACTTTTGATTGAGCAGTTTTGAAACACTCTGTCTGTAGAAAATGCAACTGGACATTCGTAGCGCTAAGTGGGTAATAGTGGAAAAAAGAATATGTTCAAATATAAACTACACAGAAGCATTGTATGAAACTTCTTTCTGTTCTGTGCATTCAACTAACAGAGTTGAACCTTACTTTTGATTGAGCCGTTCTGAAACACTCTTTCTGTAGAAACTGCAATTGGACATTCTGAGAGCTAAGAGGCCTATATTGGGAAAAAGAATGTCTACAAATAAAAACTACACAGAAGAATTGTGTGAAACTTCTTTCTGTTCTGTTTGTTCAACTAAAAGAGTTGAACCTTAGTTTTGATTGAGCCGTTCTGAAACACTCTTTCTGTAGAAACTGCAATTGGACATTCTGAGAGCTAAGAGGCCTATATTGGGAAAAAGAATGTCTACAAATAAAAACTACACAGAAGAATTGTGTGAAACTTCTTTCTGTTCTGTTTGTTCAACTAAAAGAGTTGAACCTTAGTTTTGATTGAGCCGTTCTGAAACACTCTTTCTGTAGAAAATGCAAGTGGAGATTCGGAGCGCTAAGAGGGTAATAGTGGAAAAAGGAATGTCTCCAAATATAAACTACACAGAATCATTCTGTGAAACTTCTTTCTGATCTGTGCATTCAGCTAACAGAGTTAAACCATACTTTTGATTGAGCAGATCTGAACACTCTTTCTGTTGAAAATGCAACTGGACATTTGGAGCGCTAAGAGCGTATTAGTGGAAAAAGGAATATATTCAAATATAAACTACACAGAAGCATTCTGTGAAACTTTTTTCTGATCTGAGCATTCAGCTAACAGAGTTAAACCATACTTTTGATTGAGCAGTTTTGAAACACTCTGTCTGTAGAAAATGCAACTGGACATTCGTAGCGCTAAGTGGGTAATTGTGGAAAAAAGAATATGTTCAAATATAAACTACACAGAAGCATTGTATGAAACTTCTTTCTGTTCTGTGCATTCAACTAACAGAGTTGAACCTTACTTTTGATTGAGCCGTTCTGAAACTCTCTTTCTGTGGAAACTGCAATTGGACATTCTGAGAGCTAAGAGGCCTATATTGGGAAAAAGAATGTCTACAAATAAAAACTACACAGAAGAATTGTGTGAAACTTCTTTCTGTTCTGTTTGTTCAACTAAAAGAGTTGAACCTTAGTTTTGATTGAGCCGTTCTGAAACACTCTTTCTGTAGAAAATGCAAGTGGAGATTCGGAGCGCTAAGAGGGTAATAGTGGAAAAAGGAATGTCTCCAAATATAAACTACACAGAATCATTCTGTGAAACTTCTTTCTGATCTGTGCATTCAGCTAACAGAGTTAAACCATACTTTTGATTGAGCAGATCTGAACACTCTTTCTGTAGAAAATGCAACTGGACATTTGGAGCGCTAAGAGAGTAGTAGTGGAAAAAGGAATATATTCAAATATAAACTACACAGAAGCATTCTGTGAAACTTCTTTCTGATCTGAGCATTCAGCTAACAGAGTTAAACCATACTTTTGATTGAGCAGTTTTGAAACACTCTGTCTGTAGAAAATGAAACTGGACATTCGTAGCGCTAAGTGGGTAATAGTGGAAAAAAGAATATGTTCAAATATAAACTACACAGAAGCATTGTATGAAACTTCTTTCTGTTCTGTGCATTCAACTAACAGAGTTGAACCTTACTTTGATTGAGCCGTTCTGAAACACTCGTTCTGTAGAATCTGCAATTGGACATTCTGAGCGCTAAGAGGCCTATATTGGGAAAAATAATATCTTCAAATAAAAACTACACAGAAGCATTGTGTGAAACTTATATCTGATATGTTCATTAAGCTAACAGAGTTAAACCATACTTTGGATTGCGCAGTTCTGAACACTCTTTCTGTAGAAAATGTAAGTGGACATTCGGAGCGCTAAGAGGGTAATAGTGGAAAAAGGGATATATTCAAATATAAACTACACAGAAGAATTCTGTGAAAATTCTTTCTGTTCTGTGCATTCAACTAACAGAGTTGAACCTTACTTTTTATTGAGTCGTTCTGAAACACTCTTTCTGTAGAAACTGCAATTGGACATGCTAAGCGCTAAGAGGCCTACATTGGGAAAAAGAATATCTTCAAATAAAAACTACACAGATGCATTCTGTGAAACTTATTTCTGATCTGTAAATTCAGTTAACAGAGATAAAACATATTTTTCATTGAGCAGTTATGAAACACTCTTTTTGTAGAAAATGCAAGTGGAGATTCGGAGCGCTAAGAGGGTAATAGTGGAAAAAGGAATGTCTTCAAACATCAACTACACAGAATCATTCCGTGAAACTTCTTTCTGATCTGTGCATTCAGCTAACAGAGTTAAACCATACTTTTGATTGAGCAGATCTGAACAATCTTTCTGTTGAAAATGCAACTGGACATTTGGAGCGCTAAGAGCGTATTAGTGGAAAAAGGAATATATTCAAATATAAACTACACAGAAGCATTCTGTGAAACATCTTTCTGATCTGAGCATTCAGCTAACAGAGTTAAACCATACTTTTGATTGAGCAGTTTTGAAACAGTCTGTCTGTAGAAAATGCAACTGGACATTCGTAGCGCTAAGTGGGTAATAGTGGAAAAAAGAATATGTTCAAATATAAACTACACAGAAGCATTGTATGAAACTTCTTTCTGTTCTGTGCATTCAACTAACAGAGTTGAACCTTTCTTTTGATTGAGCCGTTCTGAAACACTCTTTCTGTAGAAACTGCAATTGGACATTCTGAGAGCTAAGAGGCCTATATTGGGAAAAAGAATGTCTACAAATAAAAACTACACAGAAGAATTGTGTGAAACTTCTTTCTGTTCTGTTTGTTCAACTAAAAGAGTTGAACCTTAGTTTTGATTGAGCCGTTCTGAAACACTCTTTCTGTAGAATCTGCAATTGGACATTCTGAGCGCTAAGAGGCCTATATTGGGAAAAATAATATCTTCAAATAAAAACTACACAGAAGCATTGTGTGAAACTTATATCTGATATGTTCATTAAGCTAACAGAGTTAAACCATACTTTGGATTGCGCAGTTCTGAACACTCTTTCTGTAGAAAATGCAAGTGGACATTCGGAGCGCTAAGAGGGTAATAGTGGAAAAAGGGATATATTCAAATATAAACTACACAGTAGCATTCTGTGAAAATTCTTTCTGTTCTGTGCATTCAACTAACAGAGTTGAACGTTACTTTTTATTGAGTCGTTCTGAAACACTCTTTCTGTAGAAACTGCAATTGGACATGCTAAGCGCTAAGAGGCCTACATTGGGAAAAAGAATATCTTCAAATAAAAACTACACAGATGCATTCTGTGCAACTTATTTCTGATCTGTAAATTAGTTAACAGAGATAAAACATATTTTTCATTGAGCAGTTATGAAACACTCTTTTTGTAGAAAATGCAAGTGGAGATTCGGAGCGCTAAGAGGGTAATAGTGGAAAAAGGAATGTCTTCAAACATAAACTACACAGAATCATTCGGTGAAACTTCTTTCTGATCTGTGCATTCAGCTAACAGAGTTAAACCATACTTTTGATTGAGCAGATCTGAACACTCTTTCTGTTGAAAATGCAACTGGACATTTGGAGCGCTAAGAGCGTATTAGTGGAAAAAGGAATATATTCAAATATAAACTACACAGAAGCATTCTGTGAAACTTCTTTCTGATCTGAGCATTCAGCTAACAGAGTTAAACCATACTTTTGATTGAGCAGTTTTGAAACACTCTGTCTGTAGAAAATGCAACTGGACATTCGTAGCGCTAAGTGGGTAATAGTGGAAAAAAGAATATGTTCAAATATAAACTACACAGAAGCATTGTATGAAACTTCTTTCTGTTCTGTGCATTCAACTAACAGAGTTGAACCTTACTTTTTATTGAGCCGTTCTGAAACACTCTTTCTGTAGAAACTGCAATTGGACATTCTGAGAGCTAAGAGGCCTATATTGGGAAAAAGAATGTCTACAAATAAAAACTACACAGAAGAATTGTGTGAAACTTCTTTCTGTTCTGTTTGTTCAACTAAAAGAGTTGAACCTTAGTTTTGATTGAGCCGTTCTGAAACACTCTTTCTGTAGAAACTGCAATTGGACATTCTGAGAGCTAAGAGGCCTATATTGGGAAAAAGAATGTCTACAAATAAAAACTACACAGAAGAATTGTGTGAAACTTCTTTCTGTTCTGTTTGTTCAACTAAAAGAGTTGAACCTTAGTTTTGATTGATCCGTTCTGAAACACTCTTTCTGTAGAAAATGCAAGTGGAGATTCGGAGCGCTAAGAGGGTAATAGTGGAAAAAGGAATGTCTCCAAATATAAACTACACAGAATCATTCTGTGAAACTTCTTTCTGATCTGTGCATTCAGCTAACAGAGTTAAACCATACTTTTGATTGAGCAGATCTGAACACTCTTTCTGTTGAAAATGCAACTGGACATTTGGAGCGCTAAGAGCGTATTAGTGGAAAAAGGAATATATTCAAATATAAACTACACAGAAGCATTCTGTGAAACTTTTTTCTGATCTGAGCATTCAGCTAACAGAGTTAAACCATACTTTTGATTGAGCAGTTTTGAAACACTCTGTCTGTAGAAAATGCAACTGGACATTCGTAGCGCTAAGTGGGTAATTGTGGAAAAAAGAATATGTTCAAATATAAACTACACAGAAGCATTGTATGAAACTTCTTTCTGTTCTGTGCATTCAACTAACAGAGTTGAAGCTTACTTTTGATTGAGCCGTTCTGAAACTCTCTTTCTGTGGAAACTGCAATTGGACATTCTGAGAGCTAAGAGGCCTATATTGGGAAAAAGAATGTCTACAAATAAAAACTACACAGAAGAATTGTGTGAAACTTCTTTCTGTTCTGTTTGTTCAACTAAAAGAGTTGAACCTTAGTTTTGATTGAGCCGTTCTGAAACACTCTTTCTGTAGAAAATGCAAGTGGAGATTCGGAGCGCTAAGAGGGTAATAGTGGAAAAAGGAATGTCTCCAAATATAAACTACACAGAATCATTCTGTGAAACTTCTTTCTGATCTGTGCATTCAGCTAACAGAGTTAAACCATACTTTTGATTGAGCAGATCTGAACACTCTTTCTGTAGAAAATGCAACTGGACATTTGGAGCGCTAAGAGAGTAGTAGTGGAAAAAGGAATATATTCAAATATAAACTACACAGAAGCATTCTGTGAAACTTCTTTCTGATCTGAGCATTCAGCTAACAGAGTTAAACCATACTTTTGGTTGAGCAGTTTTGAAACACTCTGTCTGTAGAAAATGAAACTGGACATTCGTAGCGCTAAGTGGGTAATAGTGGAAAAAAGAATATGTTCAAATATAAACTACACAGAAGCATTGTATGAAACTTCTTTCTGTTCTGTGCATTCAACTAACAGAGTTGAACCTTACTTTGATTGAGCCGTTCTGAAACACTCGTTCTGTAGAATCTGCAATTGGACATTCTGAGCGCTAAGAGGCCTATATTGGGAAAAATAATATCTTCAAATAAAAACTACACAGAAGCATTGTGTGAAACTTATATCTGATATGTTCATTAAGCTAACAGAGTTAAACCATACTTTGGATTGCGCAGTTCTGAACACTCTTTCTGTAGAAAATGTAAGTGGACATTCGGAGCGCTAAGAGGGTAATAGTGGAAAAAGGGATATATTCAAATATAAACTACACAGAAGAATTCTGTGAAAATTCTTTCTGTTCTGTGCATTCAACTAACAGAGTTGAACCTTACTTTTTATTGAGTCGTTCTGAAACACTCTTTCTGTAGAAACTGCAATTGGACATGCTAAGCGCTAAGAGGCCTACATTGGGAAAAAGAATATCTTCAAATAAAAACTACACAGATGCATTCTGTGAAACTTATTTCTGATCTGTAAATTCAGTTAACAGAGATAAAACATATTTTTCATTGAGCAGTTATGAAACACTCTTTTTGTAGAAAATGCAAGTGGAGATTCGGAGCGCTAAGAGGGTAATAGTGGAAAAAGGAATGTCTTCAAACATCAACTACACAGAATCATTCCGTGAAACTTCTTTCTGATCTGTGCATTCAGCTAACAGAGTTAAACCATACTTTTGATTGAGCAGATCTGAACAATCTTTCTGTTGAAAATGCAACTGGACATTTGGAGCGCTAAGAGCGTATTAGTGGAAAAAGGAATATATTCAAATATAAACTACACAGAAGCATTCTGTGAAACATCTTTCTGATCTGAGCATTCAGCTAACAGAGTTAAACCATACTTTTGATTGAGCAGTTTTGAAACAGTCTGTCTGTAGAAAATGCAACTGGACATTCGTAGCGCTAAGTGGGTAATAGTGGAAAAAAGAATATGTTCAAATATAAACTACACAGAAGCATTGTATGAAACTTCTTTCTGTTCTGTGCATTCAACTAACAGAGTTGAACCTTTCTTTTGATTGAGCCGTTCTGAAACACTCTTTCTGTAGAAACTGCAATTGGACATTCTGAGAGCTAAGAGGCCTATATTGGGAAAAAGAATGTCTACAAATAAAAACTACACAGAAGAATTGTGTGAAACTTCTTTCTGTTCTGTTTGTTCAACTAAAAGAGTTGAACCTTAGTTTTGATTGAGCCGTTCTGAAACACTCTTTCTGTAGAATCTGCAATTGGACATTCTGAGCGCTAAGAGGCCTATATTGGGAAAAATAATATCTTCAAATAAAAACTACACAGAAGCATTGTGTGAAACTTATATCTGATATGTTCATTAAGCTAACAGAGTTAAACCATACTTTGGATTGCGCAGTTCTGAACACTCTTTCTGTAGAAAATGCAAGTGGACATTCGGAGCGCTAAGAGGGTAATAGTGGAAAAAGGGATATATTCAAATATAAACTACACAGTAGCATTCTGTGAAAATTCTTTCTGTTCTGTGCATTCAACTAACAGAGTTGAACGTTACTTTTTATTGAGTCGTTCTGAAACACTCTTTCTGTAGAAACTGCAATTGGACATGCTAAGCGCTAAGAGGCCTACATTGGGAAAAAGAATATCTTCAAATAAAAACTACACAGATGCATTCTGTGCAACTTATTTCTGATCTGTAAATTAGTTAACAGAGATAAAACATATTTTTCATTGAGCAGTTATGAAACACTCTTTTTGTAGAAAATGCAAGTGGAGATTCGGAGCGCTAAGAGGGTAATAGTGGAAAAAGGAATGTCTTCAAACATAAACTACACAGAATCATTCGGTGAAACTTCTTTCTGATCTGTGCATTCAGCTAACAGAGTTAAACCATACTTTTGATTGAGCAGATCTGAACACTCTTTCTGTTGAAAATGCAACTGGACATTTGGAGCGCTAAGAGCGTATTAGTGGAAAAAGGAATATATTCAAATATAAACTACACAGAAGCATTCTGTGAAACTTCTTTCTGATCTGAGCATTCAGCTAACAGAGTTAAACCATACTTTTGATTGAGCAGTTTTGAAACACTCTGTCTGTAGAAAATGCAACTGGACATTCGTAGCGCTAAGTGGGTAATAGTGGAAAAAAGAATATGTTCAAATATAAACTACACAGAAGCATTGTATGAAACTTCTTTCTGTTCTGTGCATTCAACTAACAGAGTTGAACCTTACTTTTTATTGAGCCGTTCTGAAACACTCTTTCTGTAGAAACTGCAATTGGACATTCTGAGAGCTAAGAGGCCTATATTGGGAAAAAGAATGTCTACAAATAAAAACTACACAGAAGAATTGTGTGAAACTTCTTTCTGTTCTGTTTGTTCAACTAAAAGAGTTGAACCTTAGTTTTGATTGAGCCGTTCTGAAACACTCTTTCTGTAGAAACTGCAATTGGACATTCTGAGAGCTAAGAGGCCTATATTGGGAAAAAGAATGTCTACAAATAAAAACTACACAGAAGAATTGTGTGAAACTTCTTTCTGTTCTGTTTGTTCAACTAAAAGAGTTGAACCTTAGTTTTGATTGAGCCGTTCTGAAACACTCTTTCTGTAGAAAATGCAAGTGGAGATTCGGAGCGCTAAGAGGGTAATAGTGGAAAAAGGAATGTCTCCAAATATAAACTACACAGAATCATTCTGTGAAACTTCTTTCTGATCTGTGCATTCAGCTAACAGAGTTAAACCATACTTTTGATTGAGCAGATCTGAACACTCTTTCTGTTGAAAATGCAACTGGACATTTGGAGCGCTAAGAGCGTATTAGTGGAAAAAGCAATATATTCAAATATAAACTACACAGAAGCATTCTGTGAAACTTCTTTCTGATCTGAGCATTCAGCTAACAGAGTTAAACCATACTTTTGATTGAGCAGTTTTGAAACACTCTGTCTGTAGAAAATGCAACTGGACATTCGTAGCGCTAAGTGGGTAATTGTGGAAAAAAGAATATGTTCAAATATAAACTACACAGAAGCATTGTATGAAACTTCTTTCTGTTCTGTGCATTCAACTAACAGAGTTGAACCTTACTTTTGATTGAGCCGTTCTGAAACACTCTTTCTGTAGAAACTGCAATTGGACATTCTGAGAGCTAAGAGGCCTATATTGGGAAAAAGAATGTCTACAAATAAAAACTACACAGAAGAATTGTGTGAAACTTCTTTCTGTTCTGTTTGTTCAACTAAAAGAGTTGAACCTAAGTTTTGATTGAGCCGTTCTGAAACACTCTTTCTGTAGAAAATGCAAGTGGAGATTCGGAGCGCTAAGAGGGTAATAGTGGAAAAAGGAATGTCTCCAAATATAAACTACACAGAATCATTCTGTGAAACTTCTTTCTGATCTGTGCATTCAGCTAACAGAGTTAAACCATACTTTTGATTGAGCAGATCTGAACACTCTTTCTGTAGAAAATGCAACTGGACATTTGGAGCGCTAAGAGAGTAGTAGTGGAAAAAGGAATATATTCAAATATAAACTACACAGAAGCATTCTGTGAAACTTCTTTCTGATCTGAGCATTCAGCTAACAGAGTTAAACCATACTTTTGATTGAGCAGTTTTGAAACACTCTGTCTGTAGAAAATGAAACTGGACATTCGTAGCGCTAAGTGGGTAATAGTGGAAAAAAGAATATGTTCAAATATAAACTACACAGAAGCATTGTATGAAACTTCTTTCTGTTCTGTGCATTCAACTAACAGAGTTGAACCTTACTTTGATTGAGCATTTCTGAAACACTCTTTCTGTAGAATCTGCAATTGGACATTCTGAGCGCTAAGAGGCCTATATTGGGAAAAATAATATCTTCAAATAAAAACTACACAGAAGCATTGTGTGAAACTTATATCTGATATGTTCATTAAGCTAACAGAGTTAAACCATACTTTGGATTGCGCAGTTCTGAACACTCTTTCTGTAGAAAATGTAAGTGGACATTCGGAGCGCTAAGAGGGTAATAGTGGAAAAAGGGATATATTCAAATATAAACTACACAGAAGCATTCTGTGAAAATTCTTTCTGTTCTGTGCATTCAACTAACAGAGTTGAACCTTACTTTTTATTGAGTCGTTCTGAAACACTCTTTCTGTAGAAACTGCAATTGGACATGCTAAGCGCTAAGAGGCCTACATTGGGAAAAAGAATATCTTCAAATAAAAACTACACAGATGCATTCTGTGAAACTTATTTCTGATCTGTAAATTCAGTTAACAGAGATAAAACATATTTTTCATTGAGCAGTTATGAAACACTCTTTTTGTAGAAAATGCAAGTGGAGATTCGGAGCGCTAAGAGGGTAATAGTGGAAAAAGGAATGTCTTCAAACATCAACTACACAGAATCATTCGGTGAAACTTCTTTCTGATCTGTGCATTCAGCTAACAGAGTTAAACCATACTTTTGATTGAGCAGATCTGAACAATCTTTCTGTTGAAAATGCAACTGGACATTTGGAGCGCTAAGAGCGTATTAGTGGAAAAAGGAATATATTCAAATATAAACTACACAGAAGCATTCTGTGAAACATCTTTCTGATCTGAGCATTCAGCTAACAGAGTTAAACCATACTTTTGATTGAGCAGTTTTGAAACACTCTGTCTGTAGAAAATGCAACTGGACATTCGTAGCGCTAAGTGGGTAATAGTGGAAAAAAGAATATGTTCAAATATAAACTACACAGAAGCATTGTATGAAACTTCTTTCTGTTCTGTGCATTCAACTAACAGAGTTGAACCTTTCTTTTGATTGAGCCGTTCTGAAACACTCTTTCTGTAGAAACTGCAATTGGACATTCTGAGAGCTAAGAGGCCTATATTGGGAAAAAGAATGTCTACAAATAAAAACTACACAGAAGAATTGTGTGAAACTTCTTTCTGTTCTGTTTGTTCAACTAAAAGAGTTGAACCTTAGTTTTGATTGAGCCGTTCTGAAACACTATGTAGAAAATGCAAGTGGAGATTCGGAGCGCTAAGAGGGTAATAGTGGAAAAAGGAATGTCTCCAAATATAAACTCCACAGAATCATTCTGTGAAACTTCTTTCTGATCTGTGCATTCAGCTAACAGAGTTAAACCATACTTTTGATTGAGCAGATCTGAACACTCTTTCTGTAGAAAATGCAACTGAACAATTGGAGCGCTAAGAGAGTAGTAGTGGAAAAAGGAATATATTCAAATATAAACTACACAGAAGCATTCTGTGAAACTTCTTTCTGATCTGAGCATTCAGCTAACAGAGTTAAACCATACTTTTGATTGGGCAGTTTTGAAACACTCTGTCTGTAGAAAATGGAACTGGACATTCGTAGCGCTAAGTGGGTAATAGTGGAAAAAAGAATATGTTCAAATATAAACTACCCAGAAGCATTGTATGAAACTTCTTTCTGTTCTGTGCATTCAAATAACAGAGTTGAACCTTACTTTTGATTGAGCCTTTCTGAAACACTCTTTCTGTAGAAACTGCAATTGGACATTCTGAGCGCTAAGAGGCCTCTATTGGGAAAAATAATATCTTCAAATAAAAACTACACAGAAGCATTGTGTGAAACTTATTTCTGATATGTTCATTAAGCTAACAGAGTTAAACCATACTTTTGATTGCGCAGTTCTGAACACTCTTTCTGTAGAAAATGCAAGTGGACATTCGGAGCGCTAAGAGGGTAATAGTGGAAAAAGGAATATATTCAAATATAAACTACACAGTAGCATTCTGTGAAAATTCTTTCTGTTCTGTGCATTCAACTAACAGAGTTGAACCTTACTTTTGATTGAGCCGTTCTGAAACACTCTTTCTGTAGAAACTGCAATTGGACATGCTAAGCGCTAAGAGGCCTACATTGGGAAAAAGAATATCTTCAAATAAAAACTACACAGATGCATTCTGTGAAACTTATTTCTGATCTATCAATTCAGTTAACAGAGATAAAACATATTTTTGATTGAGCAGTTATGAAACACTCTATTTGTAGAAAATGCAAGTGGAGATTCGGAGCGCTAACAGGGTAATAGTGGAAAAAGGAATGTCTTCAAATATAAACTACACAGAATCATTCGGTGAAACTTCTTTCTGATCTGTGCATTCAGCTAACAGAGTTAAACCATATTTTGATTGAGCAGATCTGAACACTCATTCTGTTGAAAATGCAAATGGACATTTGGAGCGCTAAGAGCGTAGTAGTGGAAAAAGTAATATATTCAAATATAAACTACACAGAAGCATTCTGTGAAACTTCTTTCTGATCTGAGCATACAGCTAACAGAGTTAAACCATACTTTTGATTGAGCAGTTTTGAAACACTCTGTCTGTAGAAAATGCAACTGGACATTCGTAGCGCTAAGTGGATAATAGTGGAAAAGAGAATATGTTCAAATATAAACTACACAGAAGCATTGTATGAAACTTCTTTCTGTTCTGTGCATTCAACTAACAGAGTTGAACCTTACTTTTGATTGAGCCGTTCTGAAACACTCTTTCTGTAGAAACTGCAATTGGACATTCTGAGCGCTAAGAGGCCTATATTGGGAAAAAGAATGTCTACAAATAAAAACTACACAGAAGAATTGTGTGAAACTTCTTTCTGTTCTGTTTGTTCAACTAAAGGAGTTGAACCTTAGTTTTGATTGAGTCGTTCTGAATCACTCTTTCTGTAGAAAATGCAAGTGGAGATTCGGAGCGCTAAGAGGGTAATAGTGGAAAAAGGAATGTCTCCAAATATAAACTACACAGAATCATTCTGTGAAACTTCTTTCTGATCTGTGCATTCAGCTAACAGAGTTAAAACATACTTTTGATTGAGCAGATCTGAACACTCTTTCTGTAGAAAATGCAACTGGACATTTGGTGCGCTAAGAGAGTAGTAGTGGAAAAAGGAATATATTCAAATATAAACTACACAGAAGCATTCTGTGAAACTTCTTTCTGATCTGAGCATTCAGCTAACAGAGTTAAACCATACTTTTGATTGAGCAGTTTTGAAACACTCTGTCTGTAGAAAATGCAACTGGACATTCGTAGCGCCAAGTGGGTAATAGTGGAGAAAAGAATATCTTCAAATATAAACTACACAGAAGCATTGAATGAAATTTCTTTCTGTTCTGTGCATTCAACTAACAGAGTTGAACCTTACTTTTGATTGAGCCTTTCTGAAACACTCTTTCTGTAGAAACTGCAATTGGACATTCTGAGCGCTAAGAGGCCTCTATTGGGAAAAATAAAATCTTCAAATAAAAACTACACAGAAGCATTGTGTGAAACTTATTTCTGATATGTTCATTAAGCTAACAGAGTTAAACCATACTTTTCATTGCGCAGTTCTGAACACTCCTTCTGTAGAAAATGCAAGTGGACATTCGGAGCGCTAAGAGGGTAATAGTGGAAAAAGGAATGTCTTCAAATATAAACTACACAGAATCATTCGGTGAAACTTCTTTATGATCTGTGCATTCAGCTAACAGACTTAAACCATACTTTTGATTGAGCAGATCTGAACACTCTTTCTGTAGAAAATGCAACTGGACATTTGGAGCGCTAAGAGCGTAGTAGTGGAAAAAGGAATATATTCAAATATAAACTACACAGAAGCATTGTATGAAACTTCTTTCTGTTATGTGCATTCAACTAACAGAGTTGAACCTTACTTTTGATTGAGCCTTTCTGAAACACTCTTTCTGTAGAAACTGCAATTGGACATTCTGAGCGCTAAGAGGCCTCTATTGGGAAAAACAATATCTTCAAATAAAAACTACACAGAAGCATTGTGTGAAACTTATTTCTGATATGTTCATTAAGCTAACAGAGTTAAACCATACTTTTGATTGCACAGTTCTGAACACTCTTTCTGTACAAAATGCAAGTGGACATTCGGAGCGCTAAGAGGGTAATAGTGGAAAAAGGAATATATTCAAATATAAACTACACAGTAGCATTCTGTGAAAATTCTTTCTGTTCTGTGCATTCAACTAACAGAGTTGAACCTTACTTTTGATTGAGCCGTTCTGAAACACTCTTTCTGTAGAAACTGCAATTGGACATGCTAAGGGCTAAGAGGCCTACATTGGGAAAAAGAATATCTTCAAATAAAAACTGCACAGATGCATTCTGTGAAACTTATTTCTGATCTGTAAATTCAGTTAACAGAGATAAAACATATTTTTGATTGAGCAGTTATGAAACACACTTTTTGTAGAAAATGCAAGTGGAGATTCGGAGCGCTAAGAGGGTAATAGTGGAAAAAGGAATGTCTTCAAATATAAACTACACAGAATCATTCGGTGAAACTTCTTTCTGATCTGTGCATTCAGCTAACAGAGTTAAATCATACTTTTGATTGAGCAGATCTGAACACTCTTTCTGTAGAAAATGCAACTGGACATTTGGAGCGCTAAGAACATAGTAGTGGAAAAAGGAATATATTCAAATATAAACTACACAGAAGCATTCTGTGAAACTTCTTTCTGATCTGAGCATTCAGCTAACAGAGTTAAACCATAATTTTGATTGAGCAGTTTTGAAACACTCTGTCTGTAGAAAATGCAACTGGACATTCGTAGCGCTAAGTGGGTAATAGTGGAAAAAAGAATATGTTCAAATATAAACTACACAGAAGCATTGTATGAAACTTCTTTCTGTTCTGTGCATTCAACTAACGGAGTTGAACCTTACTTTTGATTGAGCCGTTCTGAAACACTCTTTCTGTAGAAACTGCAATTGGACATTCTGAGCGCTAAGAGGCCTATATTGGGAAAAAGAATGTCTACAAATAAAAACTACACAGAAGAATTGTGTGAAACTTCTTTCTGTTCTGTTTGTTCAACTAAAAGAGTTGAACCTTAGATTTGATTGAGCCGTTCTGAAACACTCTTTCTGTAGAAAATGCAAGTGGAGATTCGGAGCACTAAGAGGGTAATAGTGGAAAAAGGAATGCCTCCAAATATAAACTACACAGAATCATTCTGTGAAACTTCTTTCTGATCTGTGCATTGAGCTAACAGAGTTAAACCATACTTTTGATTGAGCAGATCTGAACACTCTTTCTGTAGAAAATGCAACTGGACAATTGGAGCGCTAAGAGAGTAGTAGTGGAAAAAGGAATATATTCAAATATAAACTACACAGAGGCATTCTGTGAAACTTCTTTCTGATCTGAGCATTCAGCTAACAGAGTTAAACCATACTTTTGATTGAGCAGTTTTGAAACACTCTGTCTGTAGAAAATGCAACTGGACATTCGTAGCGCCAAGTGGGTAATAGTGGAAAAAAGAATATGTTCAAATATAAACTACACAGAAGCATTGCATGAAACTTATTTCTGTTCTGTGCATTCAACTAACAGAGTTGAACCTTACTTTTGATTGAGCCTTTCTGAAACACTCTTTCTGTAGAAACTGCAATTGGACATTCTGAGCGCTAAGAGGCCTCTATTGGGAAAAATAATATCTTCAAATAAAAACTACACAGAAGCATTGTGTGAAACTTATTTCTGATATGTTCATTAAGCTAACAGAGTTAAACCATACTTTTGATTGCGCAGTTCTGAACACTCTTTCTGTAGAAAATGAAAGTGGACATTCGGAGCGCTAAGAGGGTAATAGTGGAAAAAAGAATATATTCAAATATAAACTACACAGTAGCATTCTGTGAAAATTCTTTCTGTTCTGTGCATTCAACTAACAGAGTTGAACCTTACTTTTAATTGAGCCGTTCTGAAACACTCTTTCTGTAGAAACTGCAATTGGACATGCTAAGAGATAAGAGGCCTACATTGGGAAAAAGAATATCTTCAAATAAAAACTACACAGATGCATTCTGTGAAACTTCTTTCTGTTCTGTTTGTTCAACTAAAAGAGTTGAAACTTATTTTGATTGAGCCGTTCTGAAACACTCTTTCTGTAGAAAATGCAAGTGGAGATTCGGAGCGCTAAGAGGGTAATAGTGGAAAAAGGAATGTCTCCAAATATAAACTACACAGAATCATTCTGCGAAACTTCTTTCTGATCTGTGCATTCAGCTAACAGAGTTAAACCATACTTTTGAGTGAGCAGATCTGAACACTCTTTCTGTAGAAAATGCAACTGGACATTTGGAGCGCTAAGAGAGTAGTAGTGGAAAAAGGAATATATTCATATATAAACTACACAGAAGCATTCTGTGAAACTTCTTTCTGATCTGAGCATTCAGCTAACAGAGTTAAACCATACTTTTGATTGAGCAGTTTTGAAACACTCTGTCTGTAGAAAATGCAACTGGACATTCGTAGCGCTAAGTGGCTAAATGTGGAAAAAAGAATATGTTCAAATATAAACTACACAGAAGCATTGTATGAAATTTCTTTCTGTTCTGTGCATTCAACTAACTGAGTTGAACCTTACTTTTGATTGAGCCTTTCTGAAACAATCTTTCTGTAGAAACTGCAATTGGACATTCTGAGCGCTAAGAGGCCTCTATTGGGAAAAATAATATCTTCAAATAAAAACTACACAGAAATATTGTGTGAAACTTATTTCTGATATGTTCATTAAGGTAACAGAGTTAAACCATACTTTTGATTGCGCAGTTCTGAACACTCTTTCTGTAGAAAATGCAAGTGGACATTCGGAGCGCTAAGAGGGTAATAGTGAAGAAAGGAATATATTCAAATATAAACTACACAGTAGCATTCTGTGAAAATTCTTTCTGTTCTGTGCATTCAACTAACAGAGTTGAACCTTACTTTTGATTGAGCCGTTCTGAAACACTCTTTCTGTAGAAACTGCAATTGGACATGCTAAGCGCTAAGAGGCCTACATTGGGAAAAAGAATATCTTCAAATAAAAACTACACAGATTCATTCTGTGAAACTTATTTCTGATCTGTAAATTCAGTTAACAGAGATAAAACATATTTTTGATTGAGCAGTTATGAAACACTCTTTTTGTAGAAAATGCAAGTGGAGATTCGGAGCGCTAAGTGGGAAATAGTGGAAAAAGGAATGTCTTCAAATATAAACTACACAGAATAATTCGGTGAAACTTCTTTCTGATCTTTGCATTCAGCTAACAGAGTTAAACCATACTTTTGATTGAGCAGATCTGAACACTCTTTCTGTAGAAAATGCAACTGGACATTTGGAGCGCTAAGAGCGTAGTAGTGGAAAAAGGAATATATTTAAATATAAACTACACAGAAGCATTCTGTGAAACTTCTTTCTGATCTGAGCATTCAGCTAACAGAGTTAAACCATACTTTTGATTGAGCAGTTTTGAAACACTCTGTCTGTAGAAAATGCAACTGGACATTCGTAGCGCTAAGTGGGTAATAGTGGAAAAAAGAATATGTTCAAATATAAACTACACAGAAGCATTGTATGAAACTTCTTTCTGTTCTGTGCATTCAACTAACAGAGTTGAACCTTACTTTTGATTGAGCCGTTCTGAAACACTCTTTCTGTAGAAACTGCAATTGAACATTCTGAGCGCTAAGAGGCCTATATTGGGAAAAAGAATGTCTACAAATAAAAACTACACAGAAGAATTGTGTGAAACTTCTTTCTGTTCTGTTTGTTCAACTAAAAGAGTTGAACCTTAGTTTTGATTGAGCCGTTCTGAAACACTCTTTCTGTAGAAAATGCAAGTGGACATTCGGAGCGCTAAGAGGGTAATAGTGGAAAAAGGAATGTCTCCAAATATAAACTACACAGAATCATTCTGTGAAACTTCTTTCTGATCTGTGCATTCAGCTAACAGAGTTAAACCATACTTTTGATTGAGCAGATCTGAACACTCTTTCTGTAGAAAATGCAACTGGACATTTGGTGCGCTAAGAGAGTAGTAGTGGAAAAAGGAATATATTCAAATATAAACTACACAGAAGCATTCTGTGAAACTTCTTTCTGATCTGAGCATTCAGCTAACAGAGTTAAACCATATTTTTGATTGAGCAGTTTTGAAACACTCTGTCTGTAGAAAATGCAACTGGACATTCGTAGCGCTAAGGGGGTAATAGTGGAAAAAAGAATATGTTCAAATATAAACTACACAGAAGCATTGTATGAAACTCCTTTCTGTTCTGTGCATTCAACTAACAGAGTTGAACCTTACTTTTGATTGAGCCTTTCTGAAACACTCTTTCTGTAGAAACTGCAATTGGACATTCTGAGCGCTAAGAGGCCTCTATTGGGAAAAATAATATCTTCAAATAAAAACTACACAGAAGCATTGTTTGAAACTTATTTCTGATATGTTCATTAAGCTAACAGAGTTAAACCATACTTTTGATTGCGCAGTTCTGAACACTCTTTCTGTAGAAAATGCAAGTGGACATTCGGAGCGCTAAGAGGGTAATAGTGGAAAAAGGAATATATTCAAATATAAACTACACAGTAGCATTCTGTGAAAATTCTTTCTGTGCTGTGCATTCAACTAACAGAGTTGAACCTTACTTTTGATTGAGCCTTTCTGAAACACTCTTTCTGTAGAAACTGCAATTGTACATGCTAAGCGCTAAGAGGCCTACATTGGGAAAAAGAATATCTTCAAATAAAAACTACACAGATGCATTCTGTGAAACTTATTTCTGATCTGTAAATTCAGTTAACAGAGATAAAACATATTTTTGATTGAGCAGTTATGAAACACTCTTTTTGTAGAAAATGCAAGTGGAGATTCGGAGCGCTAAGAGGGTAATAGTGGAAAAAGGAATATATTCAAATATAAACTACACAGAAGCATTCTGTGAAACTTCTTTCTGATCTGAGCATTCAGCTAACAGAGTTAAACCATACTTTTGATTGAGCAGTTTTGAAACACTCTGTCTGTAGAAAATGCAACTGGACATTCGTAGCGCTAAGTGGGTAAGAGTTGAAAAAACAATATGTTCAAATATAAACTACACAGAAGCATTGTATCAAACTTCTTTCTGTTCTGTGCATTCAACTAACAGAGTTGAACCTTACTTTTGATTGAGCCGTTCTGAAACACTCTTTCTGTAGAAACTGCAATTGGACATTCTGAGCGTTAAGAGGCCTATATTGGGAAAAAGAATGTCTACAAATAAAAACTACACAGAAGAATTGTGTGAAACTTCTTTCTGTTCTGTTTGTTCAACTAAATGAGTTGAACCTTAGTTTTGATTGAGCCGTTCTGAAACACTCTTTCTGTAGGAAATGCAAGTGGAGATTCGGAGCGCTAAGAGGGTAATAGTGGAAAAAGGAATGTCTTCAAATATAAACTACACAGAATCATTCGGTGAAACTTCTTTCTGCTCTGTGCATTCAGCTAACAGAGTTAAACCATACTTTTGATTGAGCAGATCTGAACACTCTTTCTGTAGAAAATGCAACTGGACATTTGGAGCGCTAAGAGAGTAGTAGTGGAAAAAGGAATATATTCAAATATAAACTACACAGAAGCATTCTGTGAAACTTCTTTCTGATCTGAGCATTCAGCTAACAGAGTTAAACCATACTTTTGATTGAGCAGTTTTGAAACACTCTGTCTGTAGAAAATGCAACTGGACATTCGTAGCGCTAAGTGGGTAATAGTGGAAAAAAGAATATGTTCAAATATAAACTACACAGAAGCATTGTATGAAATTCTTTCTGTTCTGTGCATTCAACTAACAGAGTTGAACCTTACTTTTGATTGAGCCGTTCTGAAACACTGTTTCTGTAGAAACTGCAATTGGACATTCTGAGAGCTAAGAGGCCTATATTGGGAAAAAGAATGTCTAAAAATAAAAACTACACAGAAGAATTGTGTGAAACTTCTTTCTGTTCTGTTTGTTCAACTAAAAGAGTTGAACCTTAGTTTTGATTGAGTCGTTCTGAAACACTCTTTCTGTAGAAAATGCAAGTGGAGATTCGGAGCGCTAAGAGGGTAATAGTGGAAAAAGGAATGTCTCCAAATATAAACTACACAGAATCATTCTGTGAAACTTCTTTCTGATCTGTGCATTCAGCTAACAGAGTTAAACCATACTTTTGATTGAGCAGATCTGAACACTCTTTCTGTAGAAAATGCAACTGGACATTTGGAGCGCTAAGAGAGTAGTAGTGGAAAAAGGAATATATTCAAATATAAACTACACAGAAGCATTCTGTGAAACTTCTTTCTGAACTGAGCATTCAGCTAACAGAGTTAAACCATACTTTTGATTGAGCAGTTTTGAAACGCTCTGTCTGTAGAAAATGCAACTGGACATTCGTAGCGCTAAGTGGGTAATAGTGGAAAAAAGAATATGTTCAAATATAAACTACACAGAAGCATTGTATGAAACTTCTTTCTGTTCTGTGCATTCAACTAACAGAGTTGAACCTTACTTTTGATTGAGCCTTTCTGAAACACTCTTTCTGTAGAATCTGCAATTGGACATTCTGAGCGCTAAGAGGCCTATATTGGGAAAAATAATATCTTCAAATAAAAACTACACAGAAGAATTGTGTGAAACTTATTTCTGATATGTTCATTAAGCTAACAGAGTTAAACCATACTTTTGATTGCGCAGTTCTGAACACTCTTTCTGTAGAAAATGCAAGTGGACCTTCGCAGCGCTAAGAGGTTAATAGTGGAAAAAGGGATATATTCAAATATAAACTACACAGTAGCATTCTGTGAAAATTCTTTCTGTTCTGTGCATTCAACTAACAGAGTTGAACCTTACTTCTGATTGAGCCGTTCTGAAACACTCTTCTGTAGAAACTGCAATTGGACATGCTAAGCGCTAAGAGGCCTACATTGGGAAAAAGAATATCTTCAAATAAAAACTACACAGATGCATTCTGTGCAACATATTTCTGATCTGTAAATTCAGTTAACAGAGATAAAACATATTTTTCATTGAGCAGTTATGAAACACTCTTTTTGTAGAAAATGCAAGTGGAGATTCGGAGCGCTAAGAGGGTAATAGCGGAAAAAGGAATGTCTTCAAATATAAACTACACAGAATCATTCGGTGAAACTTCTTTCTGATCTGTGCATTCAGCTAACAGAGTTAAACCATACTTTTGATTGAGCAGATCTGAACACTCTTTCTGTAGAAAATGCAACTGGATATTTGGAGCGCTAAGAGCGTATTAGTGGAAAAAGGAATATATTCAAATATAAACTACACAGAAGCATTCTGTGAAACTTCTTTCTGATCTGAGCATTCAGCTAACAGAGTTAAACCATACTTTTGATTGAGCAGTTTTGAAACACTCTGTCTGTAGAAAATGCAACTGGACATTCGTAGCGCTAAGTGGGTAATAGTGGAAAAAAGAATATGTTCAAATATAAACTACACAGAAGCATTGTATGAAACTTCTTTCTGTTCTGTGCATTCAACTAACAGAGTTGAACCTTACTTTTGATTGAGCCGTTCTGAAACACTCTTTCTGTAGAAACTGCAATTGGACATTCTGAGCGCTAAGAGGCCTATATTGGGAAAAAGAATGTCTACAAATAAAAACTACACAGAAGAATTGTGTGAAACTTCTTTCTGTTCTGTTTGTTCAACTAAAAGACTTGAACCTAAGTTTTGATTGAGCCGTTCTGAAACACTCTTTCTATAGAAAATGCAAGTGGAGATTCGGAGCGCTAAGAGGGTAATAGTGGAAAAAGGAATGTCTCCAAATATAAACTACACAGAATCATTCTGTGAAACTTCTTTCTGATCTGTGCATTCAGCTAACAGAGTTAAACCATACTTTTGATTGAGCAGATCTGAACACTCTTTCTGTAGAAAATGCAACTGGACATTTTGAGCGCTAAGAGAGTAGTAGTGGAAAAAGGAATATATTCAAATATAAACTAC
Organism: Symphalangus syndactylus; assembly: GCF_028878055.3. Classification (NCBI taxonomy): domain Eukaryota; kingdom Metazoa; phylum Chordata; class Mammalia; order Primates; family Hylobatidae; genus Symphalangus; species Symphalangus syndactylus. The sequence goes on along the minus strand of NC_072445.2, from coordinate 1,686,454 downwards.
ACAGAAGCATTCTGTGAAACTTCTTTCTGATCTGAGCATTCAGCTAACAGAGTTAAACCATACTTTTGGTTGAGCAGTTTTGAAACACTCTGTCTGTAGAAAATGCAACTGGACATTCGTAGCGCTAAGTGGGTAATAGTGGAAAAAAGAATATGTTCAAATATAAACTACACAGAAGCATTGTATGAAACTTCTTTCTGTTCTGTGCATTCAACTAACAGAGTTGAACCTTACTTTTGATTGAGCCTTTCTGAAACACTCTTTCTGTAGAAACTGCAATTGGACATTCTGAGCGCTAAGAGGCCTATATTGGGAAAAATAATATCTTCAAATAAAAACTACACAGAAGCATTGTGTGAAACTTATTTCTGATATGTTCATTAAGCTAACAGAGTTAAACCATACTTTTGATTGCGCAGTTCTGAACACTCTTTCTGTAGAAAATGCAAGTGGACATTCGGAGCGCTAAGAGCGTAATAGTGGAAAAAGGAATATATTCAAATATAAACTACACAGTAGCATTCTGTGAAAATTCTTTCTGTTCTGTGCATTCAACTAACAGAGTTGAACCTTACTTTTGATTGAGCCGTTCTGAAACACTCTTTCTGTAGAAACTGCAATTGGACATGCTAAGCGCTAAGAGGCCTACATTGGGAAAAAGAATATCTTCAAATAAAAACTACACAGATGCATTCTGTGAAACTTATTTCTGATCTGTAAATTCAGTTAACAGAGATAAAACATATTTTTGATTGAGCAGTTATGAAACACTCTTTTTGTAGAAAATGCAAGTGGAGATTCGGAGCGCTAAGAGGGTAATAGTGGAAAAAGGAATGTCTTCAAATATAAACTACACAGAATCATTCGGTGAAACTTCTTTCTGATCTGTGCATTCAGCTAACAGAGTTAAACCATACTTTGATTGAGCAGATCTGAACACTCTTTCTGTTGAAAATGCAACTGGACATTTGGAGCGCTAAGAGCGTAGTAGTGGAAAAAGGAATATATTCAAATATAAACTACACAGAAGCATTCTGTGAAACTCCTTTCTGATCTGAGCATACAGCTAACAGAGTTAAACCATACTTTTGATTGAGCAGTTTTGAAACACTCTGTAGAAAATGCAACTGGACATTCGTAGCGCTAAGTGGGTAATAGTGGAAAAAAGAATATGTTCAAATATAAACTACAGAGAAACATTGTATGAAACTTCTTTCTGTTCTGTGCATTCAACTAACAGAGTTGAACCTTACTTTTGATTGAGCCGTTCTGAAACACTCTTTCTGTAGAAACTGCAATTGGACATTCTGAGCGTTAAGAGGCCTATATTGGGAAAAAGAATGTCTACAAATAAAAACTACACAGAAGAATTGTGTGAAACTTCTTTCTGTTCTGTTTGTTCAACTAAAAGAGTTGAACCTTAGTTTTGATTGAGCCGTTCTGAAACACTCTTTCTGTAGAAAATGCATGTGGAGATTCGGAGCGCTAAGAGGGTAATAGTGGAAAAAGGAATGTCTCCAAATATAAACTACACAGAATCATTCTGTGAAACTTCTTTCTGATCTGTGCATTCAGCTAACAGAGTTAAACCATACTTTTGATTGAGCAGATCTGAACACTCTTTCTGTAGAAAATGCAACTGGACATTTGGTGCGCTAAGAGAGTAGTAGTGGAAAAAGGAATATATTCAAATATAAACTACACAGAAGCATTCTGTGAAACTTCTTTCTGATCTGAGCATTCAGCTAACAGAGTTAAACCATATTTTTGATTGAGCAGTTTTGAAACACTCTGTCTGTAGAAAATGCAACTGGACATTCGTAGCGCTAAGGGGGTAATAGTGGAAAAAAGAATATGTTCAAATATAAACTACACAGAAGCATTGTATGAAACTCCTTTCTGTTCTGTGCATTCAACTAACAGAGTTGAACCTTACTTTTGATTGAGCCTTTCTGAAACACTCTTTCTGTAGAAACTGCAATTGGACATTCTGAGCGCTAAGAGGCCTCTATTGGGAAAAATAATATCTTCAAATAAAAACTACACAGAAGCATTGTTTGAAACTTATTTCTGATATGTTCATTAAGCTAACAGAGTTAAACCATACTTTTGATTGCGCAGTTCTGAACACTCTTTCTGTAGAAAATGCAAGTGGACATTCGGAGCGCTAAGAGGGTAATAGTGGAAAAAGGAATATATTCAAATATAAACTACACAGTAGCATTCTGTGAAAATTCTTTCTGTGCTGTGCATTCAACTAACAGAGTTGAACCTTACTTTTGATTGAGCCATTCTGAAACACTCTTTCTGTAGAAACTGCAATTGTACATGCTAAGCGCTAAGAGGCCTACATTGGGAAAAAGAATATCTTCAAATAAAAACTACACAGATGCATTCTGTGAAACTTATTTCTGATCTGTAAATTCAGTTAACAGAGATAAAACATATTTTTGATTGAGCAGTTATGAAACACTCTTTTTGTAGAAAATGCAAGTGGAGATTCGGAGCGCTAAGAGGGTAATAGTGGAAAAAGGAATATATTCAAATATAAACTACACAGAAGCATTCTGTGAAACTTCTTTCTGATCTGAGCATTCAGCTAACAGAGTTAAACCATACTTTTGATTGAGCAGTTTTGAAACACTCTGTCTGTAGAAAATGCAACTGGACATTCGTAGCGCTAAGTGGGTAAGAGTTGAAAAAAGAATATGTTCAAATATAAACTACACAGAAGCATTGTATCAAACTTCTTTCTGTTCTGTGCATTCAACTAACAGAGTTGAACCTTACTTTTGATTGAGCCGTTCTGAAACACTCTTTCTGTAGAAACTGCAATTGGACATTCTGAGCGTTAAGAGGCCTATATTGGGAAAAAGAATGTCTACAAATAAAAACTACACAGAAGAATTGTGTGAAACTTCTTTCTGTTCTGTTTGTTCAACTAAATGAGTTGAACCTTAGTTTTGATTGAGCCGTTCTGAAACACTCTTTCTGTAGGAAATGCAAGTGGAGATTCGGAGCGCTAAGAGGGTAATAGTGGAAAAAGGAATGTCTTCAAATATAAACTACACAGAATCATTCGGTGAAACTTCTTTCTGCTCTGTGCATTCAGCTAACAGAGTTAAACCATACTTTTGATTGAGCAGATCTGAACACTCTTTCTGTAGAAAATGCAACTGGACATTTGGAGCGCTAAGAGAGTAGTAGTGGAAAAAGGAATATATTCAAATATAAACTACACAGAAGCATTCTGTGAAACTTCTTTCTGATCTGAGCATTCAGCTAACAGAGTTAAACCATACTTTTGATTGAGCAGTTTTGAAACACTCTGTCTGTAGAAAATGCAACTGGACATTCGTAGCGCTAAGTGGGTAATAGTGGAAAAAAGAATATGTTCAAATATAAACTACACAGAAGCATTGTATGAAATTCTTTCTGTTCTGTGCATTCAACTAACAGAGTTGAACCTTACTTTTGATTGAGCCGTTCTGAAACACTGTTTCTGTAGAAACTGCAATTGGACATTCTGAGAGCTAAGAGGCCTATATTGGGAAAAAGAATGTCTAAAAATAAAAACTACACAGAAGAATTGTGTGAAACTTCTTTCTGTTCTGTTTGTTCAACTAAAAGAGTTGAACCTTAGTTTTGATTGAGTCGTTCTGAAACACTCTTTCTGTAGAAAATGCAAGTGGAGATTCGGAGCGCTAAGAGGGTAATAGTGGAAAAAGGAATGTCTCCAAATATAAACTACACAGAATCATTCTGTGAAACTTCTTTCTGATCTGTGCATTCAGCTAACAGAGTTAAACCATACTTTTGATTGAGCAGATCTGAACACTCTTTCTGTAGAAAATGCAACTGGACATTTGGAGCGCTAAGAGAGTAGTAGTGGAAAAAGGAATATATTCAAATATAAACTACACAGAAGCATTCTGTGAAACTTCTTTCTGAACTGAGCATTCAGCTAACAGAGTTAAACCATACTTTTGATTGAGCAGTTTTGAAACGCTCTGTCTGTAGAAAATGCAACTGGACATTCGTAGCGCTAAGTGGGTAATAGTGGAAAAAAGAATATGTTCAAATATAAACTACACAGAAGCATTGTATGAAACTTCTTTCTGTTCTGTGCATTCAACTAACAGAGTTGAACCTTACTTTTGATTGAGCCTTTCTGAAACACTCTTTCTGTAGAATCTGCAATTGGACATTCTGAGCGCTAAGAGGCCTATATTGGGAAAAATAATATCTTCAAATAAAAACTACACAGAAGAATTGTGTGAAACTTATTTCTGATATGTTCATTAAGCTAACAGAGTTAAACCATACTTTTGATTGCGCAGTTCTGAACACTCTTTCTGTAGAAAATGCAAGTGGACCTTCGCAGCGCTAAGAGGTTAATAGTGGAAAAAGGGATATATTCAAATATAAACTACACAGTAGCATTCTGTGAAAATTCTTTCTGTTCTGTGCATTCAACTAACAGAGTTGAACCTTACTTCTGATTGAGCCGTTCTGAAACACTCTTTCTGTAGAAACTGCAATTGGACATGCTAAGCGCTAAGAGGCCTACATTGGGAAAAAGAATATCTTCAAATAAAAACTACACAGATGCATTCTGTGCAACATATTTCTGATCTGTAAATTCAGTTAACAGAGATAAAACATATTTTTCATTGAGCAGTTATGAAACACTCTTTTTGTAGAAAATGCAAGTGGAGATTCGGAGCGCTAAGAGGGTAATAGCGGAAAAAGGAATGTCTTCAAATATAAACTACACAGAATCATTCGGTGAAACTTCTTTCTGATCTGTGCATTCAGCTAACAGAGTTAAACCATACTTTTGATTGAGCAGATCTGAACACTCTTTCTGTAGAAAATGCAACTGGATATTTGGAGCGCTAAGAGCGTATTAGTGGAAAAAGGAATATATTCAAATATAAACTACACAGAAGCATTCTGTGAAACTTCTTTCTGATCTGAGCATTCAGCTAACAGAGTTAAACCATACTTTTGATTGAGCAGTTTTGAAACACTCTGTCTGTAGAAAATGCAACTGGACATTCGTAGCGCTAAGTGGGTAATAGTGGAAAAAAGAATATGTTCAAATATAAACTACACAGAAGCATTGTATGAAACTTCTTTCTGTTCTGTGCATTCAACTAACAGAGTTGAACCTTACTTTTGATTGAGCCGTTCTGAAACACTCTTTCTGTAGAAACTGCAATTGGACATTCTGAGCGCTAAGAGGCCTATATTGGGAAAAAGAATGTCTACAAATAAAAACTACACAGAAGAATTGTGTGAAACTTCTTTCTGTTCTGTTTGTTCAACTAAAAGACTTGAACCTAAGTTTTGATTGAGCCGTTCTGAAACACTCTTTCTATAGAAAATGCAAGTGGAGATTCGGAGCGCTAAGAGGGTAATAGTGGAAAAAGGAATGTCTCCAAATATAAACTACACAGAATCATTCTGTGAAACTTCTTTCTGATCTGTGCATTCAGCTAACAGAGTTAAACCATACTTTTGATTGAGCAGATCTGAACACTCTTTCTGTAGAAAATGCAACTGGACATTTTGAGCGCTAAGAGAGTAGTAGTGGAAAAAGGAATATATTCAAATATAAACTACACAGAAGCATTCTGTGAAACTTCTTTCTGATCTGAGCATTCAGCTAACAGAGTTAAACCATACTTTTGGTTGAGCAGTTTTGAAACACTCTGTCTGTAGAAAATGCAACTGGACATTCGTAGCGCTAAGTGGGTAATAGTGGAAAAAAGAATATGTTCAAATATAAACTACACAGAAGCATTGTATGAAACTTCTTTCTGTTCTGTGCATTCAACTAACAGAGTTGAACCTTACTTTTGATTGAGCCTTTCTGAAACACTCTTTCTGTAGAAACTGCAATTGGACATTCTGAGCGCTAAGAGGCCTATATTGGGAAAAATAATATCTTCAAATAAAAACTACACAGAAGCATTGTGTGAAACTTATTTCTGATATGTTCATTAAGCTAACAGAGTTAAACCATACTTTTGATTGCGCAGTTCTGAACACTCTTTCTGTAGAAAATGCAAGTGGACATTCGGAGCGCTAAGAGCGTAATAGTGGAAAAAGGAATATATTCAAATATAAACTACACAGTAGCATTCTGTGAAAATTCTTTCTGTTCTGTGCATTCAACTAACAGAGTTGAACCTTACTTTTGATTGAGCCGTTCTGAAACACTCTTTCTGTAGAAACTGCAATTGGACATGCTAAGCGCTAAGAGGCCTACATTGGGAAAAAGAATATCTTCAAATAAAAACTACACAGATGCATTCTGTGAAACTTATTTCTGATCTGTAAATTCAGTTAACAGAGATAAAACATATTTTTGATTGAGCAGTTATGAAACACTCTTTTTGTAGAAAATGCAAGTGGAGATTCGGAGCGCTAAGAGGGTAATAGTGGAAAAAGGAATGTCTTCAAATATAAACTACACAGAATCATTCGGTGAAACTTCTTTCTGATCTGTGCATTCAGCTAACAGAGTTAAACCATACTTTGATTGAGCAGATCTGAACACTCTTTCTGTTGAAAATGCAACTGGACATTTGGAGCGCTAAGAGCGTAGTAGTGGAAAAAGGAATATATTCAAATATAAACTACACAGAAGCATTCTGTGAAACTCCTTTCTGATCTGAGCATACAGCTAACAGAGTTAAACCATACTTTTGATTGAGCAGTTTTGAAACACTCTGTAGAAAATGCAACTGGACATTCGTAGCGCTAAGTGGGTAATAGTGGAAAAAAGAATATGTTCAAATATAAACTACAGAGAAACATTGTATGAAACTTCTTTCTGTTCTGTGCATTCAACTAACAGAGTTGAACCTTACTTTTGATTGAGCCGTTCTGAAACACTCTTTCTGTAGAAACTGCAATTGGACATTCTGAGCGTTAAGAGGCCTATATTGGGAAAAAGAATGTCTACAAATAAAAACTACACAGAAGAATTGTGTGAAACTTCTTTCTGTTCTGTTTGTTCAACTAAAAGAGTTGAACCTTAGTTTTGATTGAGCCGTTCTGAAACACTCTTTCTGTAGAAAATGCAAGTGGAGATTCCGAGCGCTAAGAGGGTAATAGTGGAAAAAGGAATGTCTTCAAATATAAACTACACAGAATCATTCGGTGAAACTTCTTTCTGATCTGTGCATTCAGCTTACAGAGTTAAACCATACTTTTGATTGAGCAGATCTGAACACTCTTTCTGTAGAAAATGCAACTGGACATTTGGAGCGCTAAGAGCGTAGTAGTGGAAAAAGGAATATATTCAGATATAAACTACACAGAAGCATTCTGTGAAACTTCTTTCTGATCTGAGCATTCAGCTAACAGAATTAAACCATACTTTTGATTGAGCAGTTTTGACACACTCTGTCTGTAGAAAATGCAACTGGACATTCGTAGCGCTAAGTGGGTAATAGTGGAAAAAAGAATATGTTCAAATATAAACTACACAGAAGCATTGTATGAAATTCTTTCTGTTCTGTGCATTCAACTAACAGAGTTGAACCTTACTTTTGATTGAGCCTTTCTGAAACACTCTTTCTGTAGAAACTGCAATTGGACATTCTGAGCGCTAAGAGGCCTCTATTGGGAAAAATAATATCTTCAAATAAAAACTACACAGAAGCAATCTTTGAAACTTATTTCTGATATGTTCATTAAGCTAACAGAGTTAAACCATACTTTTGATTGCGCAGTTCTGAACACTCTTTCTGTAGAAAATGCAAGTGGACATTCGGAGCGCTAAGAGGGTAATAGTGGAAAAAGGAAAATATTCAAATATAAACTACACAGTAGCATTCTGTGAAAATTCTTTCTGTTCTGTGCATTCAACTAACAGAGTTGAACCTTACTTTTGATTGAGCCATTCTGAAACACTGTTTCTGTAGAAACTGCAATTGGACATGCTAAGCGCTAAGAGGCCTACATTGGGAAAAAGAATATCTTCAAATAAAAACTACACAGATGCATTCTGTGAAACTTATTTCTGATCTGTAAATTCAGTTAACAGAGATAAAACATATTTTTGATTGAGCAGTTATGAAACACTCTTTTTGTAGAAAATGCAAGTGGAGATTCGGAGCGCTAAGAGGGTAATAGTGGAAAAAGGAATGTCTTCAAATATAAACTACACAGAATCATTCGGTGAAACTTCTTTCTGATCTGTGCATTCAGATAACAGGGTTAAACCATACGTTTGATTGAGCAGATCTGAACACTCTTTCTGTAGAAAATGCAACTGGACATTTGGAGCGCTAAGAGTGTAGTAGTGGAAAAAGGAATATATTCAAATATAAACTACACAGAAGCATTCTGTGAAACTTCTTTCTGATCTGAGCATTCAGCTAACAGAGTTAAACCATATTTTTGATTGAGCAGTTTTGAAACACTCTGTCTGTAGAAAATGCAACTGGACATTCGTAGCGCTAAGTGGGTAATAGTGGAAAAAAGTATATGTTCCAATATAAACTACACAGAAGCATTGTATGAAACATCTTTCTGTTCTGTGCATTCAACTAACAGAGTTGAACCTTACTTTTGATTGAGCCGTTCTGAAACACTCTTTCTGTAGAAACTGCAATTGGACATTCTGAGCGATAAGAGGCATATATTGGGAAAAAGAATGTCTACAAATAAAAACTACACAGAAGAATTGTCTAAAACTTCTTTCTGTTCTGTTTGTTCAACTAAAAGACTTGAACCTAAGTTTTGATTGAGCCGTTCTGAAACACTCTTTCTATAGAAAATGCAAGTGGAGATTCGGAGCGCTAAGAGGGTAATAGTGGAAAAAGGAATGTCTCCAAATATAAACTACACAGAATCATTCGGTGAAACTTCTTTCTGATCTGTGCATTCAGCTAACAGGGTTAAACCATACTTTTGATTGAGCAGATCTGAACACTCTTTCTGTAGAAAATGCAACTGGACATTTGGAGCGCTAAGAGAGTAGTAGTGGAAAAAGGAATATATTCAAATATAAACTACACAGAAGAATTCTGTGAAACTTCTTTCTGATCTGAGCATTCAGCTAACAGAGTTAAACCATACTTTGGTTGAGCAGTTTTGAAACACTCTGTCTGTAGAAAATGCAACTGGACATTCGTAGCGCTAAGTGGGTAATAGTGGAAAAAAGAATATGTTCAAATATAAACTACACAGAAGCATTGTATGAAACTTCTTTCTGTTCTGTGCATTCAACTAACAGAGTTGAACCTTACTTTTGATTGAGCCTTTCTGAAACACTCTTTCTGTAGAAACTGCAATTGGACATTCTGAGCGCTAAGAGGCCTCTATTGGGAAAAATAATATCTTCTAATAAAAACTACACAGAAGCATTGTGTGAAACTTATTTCTGATATGTTCATTAAGCTAACAGAGTTAAACCATACTTTTGATTGCGCAGTTCTGAACACTCTTTCTGTAGAAAATGCAAGTGGACATTCGGAGCGCTAAGAGGGTCATAGTGGAAAAAGGAATATATTCAAATATAAACTACACAGTAGCATTCTGTGAAAATTCTTTCTGTTCTGTGCATTCAACTAACAGAGTTGAACCTTACTTTTGATTGAGCCGTTCTGAAACACTCTTTCTGTAGAAACTGCAATTGGACATGCTAAGCGCTAAGAGGCCTACATTGGGAAAAAGAATATCTTCAAATAAAAACTACACAGATGCATTCTGTGAAACTTATTTCTGATCTGTAAATTCAGTTAACAGAGATAAAACATATTTTTGATTGAGCAGTTATGAAACACTCTTTTTGTAGAAAATGCAAGTGGAGATTCGGAGCGCTAAGAGGGTAATAGTGGAAAAAGGAATGTCTTCAAATATAAACTACACAGAATCATTCGGTGAAACTTCTTTCTGATCTGTGCATTCAGCTAACAGAGTTAAACCATACTTTGATTGAGCAGATCTGAACACTCTTTCTGTTGAAAATGCAACTGGACATTTGGAGCGCTAAGAGCGTAGTAGTGGAAAAAGGAATATATTCAAATATAAACTACACAGAAGCATTCTGTGAAACTTCTTTCTGATCTGAGCATACAGCTAACAGAGTTAAACCATACTTTTGATTGAGCAGTTTTGAAACACTCTGTAGAAAATGCAACTGGACATTCGTAGCGCTAAGTCTGTAATAGTGGAAAAAAGAATATGTTCAAATATAAACTACACAGAAGCATTGTATGAAACTACTTTCTGTTCTGTGCATTCAACTAAAAGAGTTGAACCTTACTTTTGATTGAGCCGTTCTGAAACACTCTTTCTGTAGAAACTGCAATTGGACATTCTGAGCGTTAAGAGGCCTATATTGGGAAAAAGAATATCTACAAATAAAAACTACACAGAAGAATTGTGTGAAACATCTTTCTGTTCTGTTTGTTCAACTAAAAGAGTTGAACCTTAGTTTTGATTGAGCCGTTCTGAAACACTCTTTCTGTAGAAAATGCAAGTGGAGATTCGGAGCGCTAAGAGGGTAATAGTGGAAAAAGGAATGTCTTCAAATATAAACTACACAGAATCATTCGGTGAAACTTCTTTCTGATCTGTGCATTCAGCTAACAGAGTTAAACCATACTTTTGATTGAGCAGATCTGAACACTCTTTCTGTAGAAAATGCAACTGGACATTTGGAGCGCTAAGAGCGTAGTAGTGGAAAAAGGAATATATTCAGATATAAACTACACAGAAGCATTCTGTGAAACTTCTTTCTGATCTGAGCATTCAGCTAACAGAGTTAAACCATACTTTTTATTGAGCAGTTTTGACACACTCTGTCTGTAGAAAATGCAACTGGACATTCGTAGCGCTAAGTGGGTAATAGTGGAAAAAAGAATATGTTCAAATATAAACTACACAGAAGCATTGTATGAAATTCTTTCTGTTCTGTGCATTCAACTAACAGAGTTGAACCTTACTTTTGATTGAGCCTTTCTGAAACACTCTTTCTGTAGAAACTGCAATTGGACATTCTGAGCGCTAAGAGGCCTCTATTGGGAAAAATAATATCTTCAAATAAAAACTACACAGAAGCATTGTTTGAAACTTATTTCTGATATGTTCATTAAGCTAAAAGAGTTAAACCATACTTTTGATTGCGCAGTTCTGAACACTCTTTCTGTAGAAAATGCAAGTGGACATTCGGAGCGCTAAGAGGGTAATAGTGGAAAAAGGAATATATTCAAATATAAACTACACAGTAGCATTCTGTGAAAATCCTTTCTGTTCTGTGCATTCAACTAACAGAGTTGAACCTTACTTTTGATTGAGCCGTTCTGAAACACTCTTTCTGTAGAAACTGCAATTGGACAGGCTAAGCGCTAAGAGGCCTACATTGGGAAAAAGAATATCTTCAAATAAAAACTACACAGATGCATTCTGTGAAACTTATTTCTGATCTGTAAATTCAGTTAACAGAGATAAAACATATTTTTGATTGAGCAGTTATGAAACACTCTTTTTGTAGAAAACGCAAGTGGAGATTCGGAGCGCTAAGAGGGTAATAGTGGAAAAAGGAATGTCTTCAAATATAAACTACACAGAATCATTCGGTGAAACTTCTTTCTGATCTGTGCATTCAGCTAACAGAGTTAAACCATACTTTTGATTGAGCAGATCTGAACACTCTTTGTGTTGAAAATGCAACTGGACATTTGGAGCGCTAAGAGCGTAGTAGTGGAAAAAGGAATATATTCAAATATAAACTACACAGAAGCATTCTGTGAAACTTCTTTCTGATCTGAGCATTCAGCTAACAGAGTTAAACCATACTTTTGATTGAGCAGTTTTGAAACACTCTGTCTGTAGAAAATGCAACTGGACATTCGTAGCGCTAAGTGGGTAATAGTGGAAAAAAGAATATGTTCAAATATAAACTACACAGAAGCATTGTATGAAACTTCTTTCTGTTCTGTGCATTCAACTAACAGAGTTGAACCTTACTTTTGATTGAGCCGTTCTGAAACACTCTTTCTGTAGAAACTGCAATTGGACATTCTGAGCGCTAAGAGGCCTATATTGGGAAAAAGAATGTCTACAAATTAAAACTACACAGAAGAATTGTGTGAAACTTCTTTCTGTTCTGTTTGTTCAACTAAAAGAGTTGAACCTTAGTTTTGATTGAGCCGTTCTGAAACACTCTTTCTGTAGAAAATGCATGTGGAGATTCGGAGCGCTAAGAGGGTAGTAGTGGAAAAAGGAATATATTCAAATATAAACTACACAGAAGCATTCTGTGAAACTTCTTTCTGATCTGAGCATTCAGCTAACAGAGTTAAACCATACTTTTGATTGAGCAGTTTTGAAACACTCTGTCTGTAGAAAATGCAACTGGACATTCGTAGCACTAAGTGGGAAATAGTGGAAAATAGAATATGTTCAAATATAAACTACACAGAAGCATTGTATGAAACTTCTTTCTGTTCTGTGCATTCAACTAACAGAGTTGAACCTTACTTTTGATTGAGCCGTTCTGAAACACTCTTTCTGTAGAAACTGCATTGGACATTCTGAGCGCTAAGAGGCCTATATTGGGAAAAAGAATGTCTACAAATACAAACTACACAGAAGAATTGTGTGAAACTTCTTTCTGTTCTGATTGTTCAACTAAAAGTGTTGAACCTTAGTTTTGATTGAGCCGTTCTGAAACACTCTTTCTGTAGAAAATGCAAGTGGAGATTCGGAGCGCTAAGAGGGTAATAGTGGAAAAAAGGAATGTCTCCAAATATAAACTACACAGAATCATTCTGTGAAACTTCTTTCTGATCTGTGCATTCAGCTAACAGAGTTAAACCATACTTTTGATTGAGCAGATCTGAACACTCTTTCTGTAGAAAATGCCACTGGATCATTGGAGCGCTAAGAGAGTAGTAGTGGATAAAGGAATATATTCAAATATAAACTACACAGAAGCATTCTGTGAAACTTCTTTCTAATCTGAGCATTCAGCTAACAGAGTTAAACCATACTTTTGATTGAGCAGTTTTGAAACACTCTGTCTGTAGAAAATGCTACTGGACATTCGTATCGCCAAGTGGGTAATAGTGGAAAAAAGAATATGTTCAAATATAAACTACACAGAAGCATTGCATGAAACTTCTTTCTGTTCTGTGCATTCAACTAACAGAGTTGAACCTTACTTTTGATTGAGCCTTTCTGAAACACTCTTTCTGTAGAAACTGCAATTGGACATTCTGAGCGCTAAGAGGCCTCTATTGGGAAAAATAATATCTTCAAATAAAAACTACACAGAAGCATTGTGTGAAACTTATTTCTGATATGTTCATTAAGCTAACAGAGTTAAACCATACTTTTGATTGCGCAGTTCTGAACACTCTTTCTGTAGAAAATGCAAGTGGACATTCGGAGCGCTAAGAGGGTTATAGTGGAAAAGGGAATATATTCAAATATAAACTACACAGTAGCATTCTGTGAAAATTCTTTCTGTTCTGTGCATTCAACTAACAGAGTTGAACCTTACTTTTAATTGAGCCGTTCTGAAACACTCTTTTTGTAGAAACTGCAATTGGACATGCTAAGCGCTAAGAGGCCTACATTGGGAAAAAGAATATCTTCAAATAAAAACTACACAGATGCATTCTGTGAAACTTCTTTCTGTTCTGTTTGTTCCACTAAAAGAGTTGAACCTTATTTTGCTTGAGCCGTTCTGAAACACTCTTTCTGTAGAAAATGCAAGTGGAGATTCGGAGCGCTAAGAGGGTAATAGTGGAAAAAGGAATGTCTCCAAATATAAACTACACAGAATCATTCTGTGAAACTTCTTTCTGATCTGTGCATTCAGCTAACAGAGTTAAACCATACTTTTGATTGAGCAGATCTGAACACTCTTTCTGTAGAAAATGCAACTGGACATTTGGAGCGCTAAGAGCGTAGTAGTGGAAAAAGGAATATATTCAAATATAAACTACACAGAAGCATTCTGTGAAACTTCTTTCTGATCTGAGCATTCAGCTAACAGAGTTAAACCATACTTTTGATTGAGCAGTTTTGAAGCACTCTGTCTGTAGAAAATGCAACTGGACATTCGTAGCGCTAAGTGGGTAATAGTGGAAAATAGAATATGTTCAAATATAAACTACACAGAAGCATTGTATGAAACTTCTTTCTGTTCTGTGCATTCAACTAACAGAGTTGAACCTTACTTTTGATTGAGCCGTTCTGAAACACTCTTTCTGTAGAAACTGCAATTGGACATTCTGAGCGCTACGAGGCCTATATTGGGAAAAAGAATGTCTACAAATAAAAACTACACAGAAGAATTGTGTGAAACTTCTTTCTGTTCTGTTTGTTCAACTAAAAGAGTTGAACCTTAGTTTTGTTTGAGCCGTTCTGAAACACTCTTTCTGTAGAAAATGCAACTGGAGATTCGGAGCGCTAAGAGGGTAATAGTGGAAAAAGGAATGTCTCCAAATATAAACTACACAGAATCATTCTGTGAAACTTCTTTCTGATCTGTGCATTCAGCTAAAAGAGTTAAACCATACTTTTGATTGAGCAGATCTGAACACTATTTCTGTAGAAAATGCAACTGGACATTTGGAGCGCTAAGAGAGTAGTAGTGGAAAAAGGAATATATTCAAATATAAACTACACAGAAGCATTCTGTGAAACTTCTTTCTGATCTGAGCATTCAGCTAACAGAGTTAAACCATACTTTTGATTGAGCAGTTTTGAAACACTCTGTCTGTAGAAAATGCAACTGGACATTCGTAGCGCTAAGTGGGTAATAGTGGAAAAAAGAATATGTTCAAATATAAACTACACAGAAGCATTGTATGAAACTTCTTTCTGTTCTGTGCATTCAACTAACAGAGTTGAACCTTACTTTTGATTGAGCCTTTCTGAAACACTCTTTCTGTAGAAACTGCAATTGGACATTCTGAGCGCTAAGAGGACTCTATTGGGAAAAATAATATCTTCAAATAAAAACTACACAGAAGCATTGTGTGAAACTTATTTCTGATATGTTCATTAAGCTAACAGAGTTAAACCATACTTTTGATTGCGCAGTTCTGAACACTCTTTCTGTAGAAAATGCAAGTGGACATTCGGAGCGCTAAGAGGGTAATAGTGGAAAAAGGAATATATTCAAATATAAACTACACAGAAGCATTGTATGAAACTTCTTTCTGTTCTGTGCATTCAACTAACAGAGTTGAACCTTACTTTTGATTGAGCCGTTCTGAAACACTCTTTCTGTAGAAACTGCAATTGGACATTCTGAGCGCTAAGAGGCCTATATTGGGAAAAAGAATGTCTACAAATAAAAACTACACAGAAGAATTGTGTGAAACTTCTTTCTGTTCTGTTTGTTCAGCTAAAAGTGTTGACCCTTAGTTTTGATTGAGCCGTTCTGAAACACTCTTTCTGTAGAAAATGCAAGTGGAGATTCGGAGCGCTAAGAGGGTAATAGTGGAAAAAGGAATGTCTCCAAATAAAAACTACACAGAATCATTCTGTGAAAATTCTTTCTGATCTGTGCATTCAGCTAACAGAGTTAAACCATACTTTTGATTGAGCAGATCTGAACACTCTTTCTGTAGAAAATGCAACTGGACAGTTGGAGCGCTAAGAGTGTAGTAGTGGAAAAAGGAATATATTCAAATATAAACTACACAGAAGCATTCTGTGAAACTTCTTTCTGATCTGAGCATTCAGCTAACAGAGTTAAACCATACTTTTGATTGAGCAGTTTTGAAACACTCTGTCTGTAGAAAATGCACCTGGACATTCGTAGCGCCAAGTGGGTAATAGTGGAAAAAAGAATATGTTCAAATATAAACTACACAGAAGCATTGTATGAAACTTCTTTCTGTTCTGTGCATTCAACTAACCGAGTTGAACCTTACTTTTGATTGAGCCTTTCTGAAACACTCTTTCTGTAGAAACTGCAATTGGACATTCTGAGCGCTAAGAGGCCTCTATTGGGAAAAATAATATCTTCAAATAAAAACTACACAGAAGCATTGTGTGAAACTTATTTCTGATATGTTCATTAAGCTAACAGAGTTAAACCATACTTTTGATTGCGCAGTTCTGAACACTCTTTCTGTAGAAAATGCAAGTGGACATTCGGAGCACTAAGAGGGTAATAGTGGAAAAAGGAATATATTCAAATATAAACTACACAGTAGCATTCTGTGAAAATTCTTTCTTTTCTGTGCATTCAACTAACAGAGTTGAACCTTACTTTTAATTGAGCCGTTCTGAAACACTCTTTCTGTAGAAACTGCAATTGGACATGCTAAGCGCTAAGAGGCCTACATTGGGAAAAAGATATCTTCAAATAAAAACTACACAGATGCATTCTGTGAAACTTATTTCTGATCTGTAAATTCAGTTAACAGAGATAAAACATATTTTTGATTGAGCAGTTATGAAACACTCTTTTTGTAGAAAATGCAAGTGGAGATTCGGAGCGCTAAGATGGTAATAGTGGAAAAAGGAATGTCTTCAAATATAAACTACACAGAATCATTCGGTGAAACTTCTTTCTGATCTGTGCATTGTGCTAACAGAGTTAAACCATACTTTTGATTGAGCAGATCTGAACACTCTTTCTGTTGAAAATGCAACTGGACATTTGGAGCGCTAAGAGCGTAGTAGTGGAAATAGGAATATATTCAAATATAAACTACACAGAAGCATTCTGTGAAACTTCTTTCTGATCTGAGCATACAGCTAACAGAGTTAAACCATACTTTTGATTGAGCAGTTTTGAAACACTCTGTCTGTAGAAAATGCAACTGGACATTCGTAGCGCTAAGTGGGTAATAGTGGAAAAAAGAATATGTTCAAATATAAACTACACAGAAGCATTTTATGAAACTTCTTTCTGTTT
Source organism: Symphalangus syndactylus (assembly GCF_028878055.3). Taxonomy (NCBI): domain Eukaryota; kingdom Metazoa; phylum Chordata; class Mammalia; order Primates; family Hylobatidae; genus Symphalangus; species Symphalangus syndactylus. Next base: position 1,669,542 of record NC_072445.2, on the reverse strand, counting down.
TGTGCATTCAACTAACAGAGTTGAACCTTACTTTTGATTGAGCCGTTCTGAAACACTCTTTCTGTAGAAACTGCAATTGGACATTCTGAGCGTTAAGAGGCCTATATTGGGAAAAAGAATGTCTACAAATAAAAACTACACAGAAGAATTGTGTGAAACTTCTTTCTGTTCTGTTTGTTCAACTAAAAGAGTTGAACCTTAGTTTTGATTGAGCCGTTCTGAGACACTCTTTCTGTAGAAAATGCAAGTGGAGATTCGGAGCGCTAAGAGGGTAATAGTTTAAAAAGGAATGTCTTCAAATATAAACTACACAGAATCATTCGGTGAAACTTCTTTCGGATCTGTGCATTCAGCTAACAGAGTTAAACCATACTTTTGATTGAGCAGATCTGAACACTCTTTCTGTAGAAAATGCAACTGGACATTTGGAGCGCTAAGAGAGTAGTAGTGGAAAAAGGAATATATTCAAATATAAACTACACAGAAGCATTCTGTGAAACTTCTTTCTGATCTGAGCATTCAGCTAACAGAGTTAAACCATACTTTTGATTGAGCAGTTTTGAAACACTCTGTCTGTAGAAAATGCAACTGGACATTCGTAGCGCTAAGTGGGTAATAGTGGAAAAAAGAATATGTTCAAATATAAACTACACAGAAGCCTTGTATGAAACTTCTTTCTGTTCTGTGCATTCAACTAACAGAGTTGAACCTTACTTTTGATTGAGCCTTTCTGAAACACTCTTTCTGTAGAATCTGCAATTGGACATTCTGAGCGCTAAGAGGCCTATATTGGGAAAAATAATATCTTCAAATAAAAACTACACAGAAGCATTGTGTGAAACTTATTTCTGATATGTTCATTAAGCTAACAGAGTTAAACCATACTTTTGATTGCGCAGTTCTGAACACTCTTTCTGTAGAAAATGCAAGTGGACATTCGGAGCGCTAAGAGGGTAATAGTGGAAAAAGGGATATATTCAAATATAAACTACACAGTAGCATTCTGTGAAAATTCTTTCTGTTCTGTGCATTCAACTAACAGAGTTGAACCTTACTTCTGATTGAGCCGTTCTGAAACACTCTTTCTGTAGAAACTGCAATTGGACATTCTGAGCGTTAAGAGGCCTATATTGGGAAAAAGAATGTCTACAAATAAAAACTACACAGAAGAATTGTGTGAAACTTCTTTCTGTTCTGTTTGTTCAACTAAAAGCGTTGAACCTTAGTTTTGATTGAGCCGTTCTGAAACACTCTTTCTGTAGAAAATGCAAGTGGAGATTCGGAGCGCTAAGAGGGTAATAGTGGAAAAAGGAATGTCTTCAAATATAAACTACACAGAATCATTCTGTGAAACTTCTTTCTGATCTGTGCATTCAGCTAACAGAGTTAAACCATACTTTGAGCAGATCTGAACACTCTTTCTGTAGAAAGTGCAACTGGACATTTGGAGCGCTAAGAGAGTAGTAGTGGAAAAAGGAATATATTCAAATATAAACTACACAGAAGCATTCTGTGAAACTTCTTTCTGATCTGAGCATTCAGCTAACAGAGTTAAACCATACTTTTGATTGAGCAGTTTTGAAACACTCTGTCTGTAGAAAATGCAACTGGACATTCGTAGCGCTAAGTGGGTAATAGTGGAAAAAAGAATATGTTCAAATATAAACTACACAGAAGCATTGTATGAAACTTCTTTCTGTTCTGTGCATTCAACTAACAGAGTTGAACCTTACTTTTGATTGAGCCTTTCTGAAACACTCTTTCTGTAGAAACTGCAATTGGACATTCTGAGCGCTAAGAGGCCTCTATTGGGAAAAATAATATCTTCAAATAAAAATTACACAGAAGCATTGTGTGAAACTTATTTCTGATATGTTCATTAAGCTAACAGATTTAAACCATACTTTTGATTGCGCAGTTCTGAACACTCTTTCTGTAGAAAATGCAAGTGGACATTCGGAGCGCTAAGAGGGTAATAGTGGAAAATGGAATGTCTCCAAATATAAACTACACAGAATCATTCTGTGAAACTTCTTTCTGATCTGTGCATTCAGCTAACAGAGTTAAACCATACTTTTGATTGAGCAGATCTGAACACTCTTTCTGTAGAAAATGCAACTGGACATTTGGAGCGCTAAGAGAGTAGTAGTGGAAAAAGGAATATATTCAAATATAAACTACACAGAAGCATTCTGTGAAACTTCTTTCTGATCTGAGCATTCAGCTAACAGAGTTAAACCATACTTTTGATTGAGCAGTTTTGAAACACTCTGTCTGTAGAAAATGCAACTGGACATTCGTAGCGCTAAGTGGGTAATAGTGGAAAAAAGAATATGTTCAAATATAAACTATACAGAAGCATTGTATGAAACTTCTTTCTGTTCTGTGCATTCAACTAACAGAGTTGAACCTTACTTTTGATTGAGCCTTTCTGAAACACTCTTTCTGTAGAATCTGCAATTGGACATTCTGAGCGCTAAGAGGCCTATATTGGGAAAAAAAATATCTTCAAATAAAAACTACACAGAAGCATTGTGTGAAACTTATTTCTGATATAATCATTAAGCTAACAGAGTTAAACCATACTTTTGATTGCGCAGTTCTGAACACTCTTTCTGTAGAAAATGCAAGTGGACATTCGCAGCGCTAAGAGGGTAATAGTGGAAAAAGTGATATATCCAAATATAAACTACACAGTAGCATTCTGTGAAAATTCTTTCTGTTCTGTGCATTCAACTAACAGTGTTGAACCTTACTTCTGATTGAGCCGTTCTGAAAAACTCTTTCTGTAGAAACTGCAATTGGACATGCTAAGCGCTAAGAGGCCTACATTGGGAAAAAGAATATCTTCAAATAAAAACTACACAGATGCATTCTGTGCAAATTATTTCTGATCTGTAAATTCAGTTAACAGAGATAAAATATATTTTTGATTGAGCAGTTATGAAACACTCTTTTTGTAGAAAATGCAAGTGGAGATTCGGAGCGCTAAGAGGGTAATAGCGGAAAAAGGAATGTCTTCAAATATAAACTACACAGAATCATTCGGTGAAACTTCTTTCTGATCTGTGCATTCAGCTAACAGAGTTAAACCATACTTTTGATTGAGCAGATCTGAACACTCTTTCTGTTGAAAATACAACTGGACATTTGGAGCGCTAAGAGCGTATAAGTGGAAAAAGGAATATATACAAATATAAACTACACAGAAGCATTCTGTGAAACTACTTTCTGATCTGAGCATTCAGCTAACAGAGTTAAACCATACTTTTGATTGAGCAGTTTTGAAACACTCTGTCTGTAGAAAATGCAACTGGACATTCGTAGCGCTAAGTGGGTAATAGTGGAAAAAAGAATATGTTCAAATATAAACTACACAGAAGCATTGTATGAAACTTCTTTCTGTTCTGTGCATTCAACTAACAGAGTTGAACCTTACTTTTGATTGAGCCGCTCTGATACACTCTTTCTGTAGAAACTGCAATTGGACATTCTGAGCGCTAAGAGGCCTATATTGGGAAAAAGAATGTCTACAAATAAAAACTACACAGAAGAATTGTGTGAAACTTCTTTCTGTTCTGTTTGTTCAACTAAAAGAGTTGAACCTTAGTTTTGATTGAGCCGTTCTGAAACACTCTTTCTGTAGAAAATGCAAGTGGAGATTCGGAGCGCTAAGAGGGTAATAGTGGAAAAAGGAATGTCTCCAAATATAAACTACACAGAATCATTCTGTGAAACTTCTTTCTGATCTGTGCATTCAGCTAACAGAATTAAACCATACTTTGAGCAGATCTGAACACTCTTTCTGTAGAAAATGCAACTGGACATTTGGAGTGCTAAGAGAGTAGTAGTGGATAAAGGAATATATTCAAATATAAACTACACAGAAGCATTCTGTGAAACTTCTTTCTGATCTGAGCATTCAGCTAACAGAGTTAAACCATACTTTTGATTGAGCAGTTTTGAAACACTCTGTCTGTAGACAATGAAACTGGACATTCGTAGCGCTAAGTGGGTAATAGTGGAAAAAAGAATATGTTCAAATATAAATTACACAGAAGCATTGTATGAAACTTCTTTCTGTTCTGTGCATTCAACTAACAGAGTTGAACCTTACTTTTGATTGAGCCTTTCTGAAACACTCTTTCTGTAGAAACTGCAATTGGACATTCTGAGCGCTAAGAGGCCTATATTGGGAAAAATAATATCTTCAAATAAAAACTACACAGAAGCATTGTGTGAAACTTATTTCTGATATGTTCATTAAGCTAACAGAGTTAAACCATACTTTTGATTGCGCAGTTCTGAACACTCTTTCTGTAGAAAATGCAAGTGGACATTCTGAGCGCTAAGAGGGTAATACTGGAAAAAGGAATATATTCAAATATAAACTACAAAGTAGCATTCTGTGAAAATTCTTTCTGTTCTGTGCATTCAACTAACAGAGTTGAACCTTACTTTTGAATGAGCCGTTCTGAAACACTCTCTCTGTAGAAACTGCAATTGGACATGCTAAGCGCTAACAGGCCTACATTGGGAAAAAGAATATCTTCAAATAAAAACTACACAGATGCATTCTGTGAAACTTATTTCTGATCTGTAAATTCAGTTAACAGAGATAAAACATATTTTTGATTGAGCAGTTATGAAACACTCTTTTTGTAGAAAATGCAAGTGGAGATTCGGAGCGCTAAGAGGGTAATAGTGGAAAAAGGAATGTCTTCAAATATAAACTACACAGAATCATTCGGTGAAACTTCTTTCTGATCTGTGCATTCAGATAACAGAGTTAAACCATACTTTTGATTGAGCACATCTGAACACTCTTTCTGTTGAAAATGCACTGGACATTTGGAGCGCTAAGAGCGTAGTAGTGGAAAAAGGAATATATTCAATATAAACTACACAGAAGCATTCTGTGAAACTTCTTTCTGATCTGAGCATACAGCTAACAGAGTTAAACCATACTTTTGATTGAACAGTTTTGAAACACTCTGTCTGTAGAAAATGCAACTGGACATTCGTAGCGCTAAGTGGGTAATAGTGGAAAAAAGAATATGTTCAAATATAAACTACACAGAAGCATTGTATGAAACTTCTTTCTGTTCTGTGCATTCAACAAACAGAGTTGAACCTTACTTTTGATTGAGCCGTTCTGAAACACTCTTTCTGTAGAAACTGCAATTGGACATTCTGAGCGCTAAGAGGCCTATATTGGGAAAAAGAATGTCTACAAATAAAAACTACACAGAAGAATTGTGTGAAACTACTTTCTGTTCTGTTTGTTCAACTAAAAGAGTTGAACCTTAGTTTTGATTGAGCCGTTCTGAAACACCCTTTCTGTAGAAAATGCAAGTGGAGATTCGGAGCGCTAAGAGGGTAATAGTGGAAAAAGTAATGTCTCCAAATATAAACTACACAGAATCATTCTGTGAAACTTCTTTCTGATCTGTGCATTCAGCTAACAGGGTTAAACCATACTTTTGATTGAGCAGATCTGAACACTCTTTCTGTAGAAAATGCAACTGGACATTTGGAGCGCTAAGAGAGTAGTAGTGGAAAAAGGAATATATTCAAATATAAACTACACAGAAGCATTCTGTGAAACTTCTTTCTGATCTGAGCATTCAGCTAACAGAGTTAAACCATATTTTTGATTGAGCAGTTCTGAAACACTCTGTCTGTAGAAAATGCAACTGGACATTCGTAGCGCTAAGGGGGTAATAGTGGAAAAAAGAATATGTTCAAATATAAACTACACAGAAGCATTGTATGAAACTTCTTTCTGTTCTGTGCATTCAACTAACAGAGTTGAACCTTACTTTTGATTGAGCCTTTCTGAAACACTCTTTCTGTAGAAACTGCAATTGGACATTCTGAGCGCTAAGAGGCCTATATTGGGAAAAATAATATCTTCAAATAAAAACTACACAGAAGCATTGTTTGAAACTTATTTCTGATATGTTCATTAAGCTAACAGAGTTAAACCATAATTTTGATTGCGCAGTTCTGAACACTCTTTCTGTAGAAAATTCAAGTGGACTTTCGGAGCGCTAAGAGGGTAATAGTGGAAAAAGGAATATATTCAAATATAAACTACACAGTAGCATTCTGTGAAAATTCTTTCTGTGCTGTGCATTCAAATAACAGAGTTGAACCTTACTTTTGATTGAGCCATTCTGAAACACTCTTTCTGTAGAAACTGCAATTGGACATGCTAAGCGCTACGAGGCCTACATTGGGAAAAAGAATATCTTCAAATAAAAACTACACAGATGCATTCTGTGAAACTTATTTCTGATCTGTAAATTCAGTTAACAGAGATAAAACATATTTTTGATTGAGCAGTTATGAAACACTCTTTTTGTAGAAAATGCAAGTGGAGATTCGGAGCGCTAAGAGGGTAATAGTGGAAAAAGGAATATATTCAAATATAAACTACACAGAAGCATTCTGTGAAACTTCTTTCTGATCTGAGCATTCAGCTAACAGAGTTAAACCACACTTTTGATTGAGCAGTTTTGAAACACTCTGTCTGTAGAAAATGCAACTGGACATTCGTAGCGCTAAGTGGGTAATAGTGGAAAAAAGAATATGTTCAAATATAAACTACACAGAAGCATTGTATCAAACTTCTTTCTGTTCTGTGCATTCAACTAACAGAGTTGAACCTTAATTTTGATTGAGCCGTTCTGAAACACTCTTTCTGTAGAAACTGCAATTGGACATTCTGAGCGTTAAGAGGCCTATATTGGGAAAAAGAATGTCTACAAATAAAAACTACACAGAAGAATTGTGTGAAACTTCTTTCTGTTCTGTTTGTTCAACTAAAAGAGTTGAACCATAGTTTTGATTGAGCCGTTCTGAAACACTCTTTCTGTAGAAAATGCAAGTGGAGATTCGGAGCGCTAAGAGGGTAATAGTGGAAAAAGGAATGTCTTCAAATATAAACTACACAGAATCATTCGGTGAAACTTCTTTCTGCTCTGTGCATTCAGCTAACAGAGTTAAACCATACTTTTTATTGAGCAGATCTGAACACTCTTTCTGTAGAAAATGCAACTGGACATTTGGAGCGCTAAGAGCGTAGTAGTGGAAAAAGGAATATATTCAAATATAAACTACACAGAAGCATTCTGTGAAACTTCTTTCTGATCTGAGCATTCAGCTAACAGAGTTAAACCATACTTTTGATTGAGCAGTTTTGAAACACTCTGTCTGTAGAAAATGCAACTGGACATTCGTAGCGCTAAGTGGGTAATAGTGGAAAAAAGAATATGTTCCAATATAAACTACACAAAAGCATTGTATGAAACTTCTTTCTGTTCTGTGCATTCAACTAACAGAGTTGAACCTTACTTTTGATTGAGCCGTTCTGAAACACTCTTTCTGTAGAAACTGCAATTGGACATTCTGAGCGCTAAGAGGCTTATATTGGGAAAAATAATATCTTCAAATAAAAACTACACAGAAGCATTGTGTGAAACTTATTTCTGATATGTTCATTAAGCTAACAGAGTTAAACCATACTTTTGATTGCGCAGTTCTGAACACTCTTTCTGTAGAAAATGCAAGTGGACATTCGGAGCCCTAAGAGGGTAATAGTGGAAAAAGGAATATATTCAAATATAAACAACACAGTAGCATTCTGTGAAAATTCTTTCTGTTCTGTGCATTCAACTAACAGAGTTGAACCTTACTTTTGATTGAGCCGTTCTGAAACACTCTTTCTGTAGAAACTGCAATTGGACATGCTAAGCGCTAAGAGGCCTACATTGGGAAAAAGAATATCTTCAAATAAAAACTACACAGATGCATTCTGTGAAAATTATTTCTGATCTGTAAATTCAGATAACAGAGATAAAACATATTTTTGATTGAGCATTTATGAAACACACTTTTTGTAGAAAATGCAAGTGGAGATTCGGAGCGCTAAGAGGGTAATAGTGGAAAAAGGAATGTCTTCAAATATAAACTACACAGAATCATTCGGTGAAACTTCTTTCTGATCTGTGCATTCAGCTAACAGAGTTAAACCATACTTTGATTGAGCAGATGTGAACACTCTTTCTGTTGAAAATGCAACCGGACATTTGGAGCGCTAAGAGCGTAGTAGTGGAAAAAGTAATATATTCAAATATAAACTACACAGAAGCATTCTGTGAAACTTCTTTCTGATCTGAGCATTCAGCTAACAGAGTTAAACCATACTTTTGAGAGAGCAGTTTTGAAACACTCTGTCTGTAGAAAATGCAACTGGACATTCGTAGCGCTAAGTGGGTAATAGTGGAAAAAAGAATATGTTCAAATATAAACTACACAGAAGCATTGTATGAAACTACTTTCTGTTCTGTGCATTCAACTAACAGAGTTGAACCTTACTTTTGATTGAGCCTTTCTGAAACCCTCTTTCTGTAGAAACTGCAATTGGACATTCTGAGCGCTAAGAGGCCTCTATTGGGAAAAATAATATCTTCAAATAAAAACTACACAGAAGCATTGTGTGAAACTTGTTTCTGATATGTTCATTAAGCTAACAGAGTTAAACCATACTTTTGATTGCGCAGTTCTGAACACTCTTTCTGTAGAAACTGCAATTGGACATTCTGAGCGCTAAGAGGCCTATATTGGGAAAAAGAATGTCTACAAATAAAAACTACACAGAAGAATTGTGTGAAACTTCTTTCTGTTCTGTTTGTTCAACTAAAAGAGTTGAACCTTAGTTTTGATTGAGCCGTTCTGAAACACTCTTTCTGTAGAAAATGTAAGTGGAGATTCGGAGCGCTAAGAGGGTAATAGTGGAAAAAGGAATGTCTCCAAATATAAACTACACAGAATCATTCTGTGAAACTTCTTTCTGGTCTGTGCATTCAGCTAACAGAGTTAAACCATACTTTTGATTGAGCAGATCTGAACACTGTTTCTGTAGAAAATGCAACTGGACATTTGGAGCGCTAAGAGAGTAGTAGTGGAAAAAGGAATATATTCAAATATAAACTACACAGAAGCATTCTGTGAAACTTTTTTCTGATCTGAGCATTCAGCTAACAGAGTTAAACCATACTTTTGATTGAGCAGTTTTGAAACACTCTGTCTGTAGAAAATGCAACTGGACATTCGTAGCGCTAAGTGGGTAATAGTGGAAAAAAGAATATGTTCAAATATAAACTACACAGAAGCATTGTATGAAACTTCTTTCTGTTCTGTGCATTCAACTAACAGAGTTGAACCTTACTTTTGATTGAGCCTTTCTGAAACACTCTTTCTGTAGAAACTGCAATTGGACATTCTGAGCGCTAAGAGGCCTCTATTGGGAAAAATAATATCTTCAAATAAAAACTACACAGAAGCATTGTGTGAAACTTATTTCTGATATGTTCATTAAGCTAACAGAGTTAAACCATACTTTTGATTGCGCAGTTCTGAACACTCTGTAGAAAATGCAAGTGTACATTCGGAGCGCTAAGAAGGTAATAGTGGAAAAAGGAATATATTCAAATATAAACTACACAGTAGCATTCTGTGAAAATTCTTTCTGTTCTGTGCATTCAACTAACAGAGTTGAACCTTACTTTTGAGTGAGCCGTTCTGAAACACTCTTTCTGTAGAAACTGCAATTGGACAGGCTAAGCGCTAAGAGGCCTACATTGGGAAAAAGAATATCTTCAAATAAAAACTACACAGATGCATTCTGTGAAACTTATTTCTGATCTGTAATTTCAGTTAACAGAGATAAAACATATTTTTGATTGAGCAGTTATGAAACACTCTTTTTGTAGAAAATGCAAGTGGAGATTCGGAGCGCTAAGAGGGTAATAGTGGAAAAAGGAATGTCTTCAAATATAAACTACACAGAATCATTCGGTGAAACTTCTTTCTGATCTGTGCATTCAGCTAACAGAGTTAAACCATACTTTGATTGAGCAGATCTGACAACTCTTTCTGTTGAAAATGCAACTGGACATTTGGAGCGCTAAGAGAGTAGTAGTGGAAAAAGGAATATATTCAAATATAAACTACACAGAAGCATTCTGTGAAACTTCTTTCTGATCTGAGCATTCAGCTAACAGAGTTAAACCATACTTTTGGTTGAGCAGTTATGAAACACTCTGTCTGTAGAAAATGCAACTGGACATTCGTAGCGCTAAGTGGGTAATAGTGGAAAAAAGAATATGTTCAAATATAAACTACACAGAAGCATTGTATGAAACTTCTTTCTGTTCTGTGCATTCAACTAACAGAGTTGAACCTTACTTTTGATTGAGCCTTTCTGAAACACTCTTTCTGTAGAAACTGCAATTGGACATTCTGAGCGCTAAGAGGCTTCTATTGGGAAAAATAATATGTTCAAATAAAAACTACACAGAAGCATTGTGTGAAACTTATTTCTGATATGTTCATTAAGCTAACAGAGTTAAACCATACTTTTGATTGCGCAGTTCTGAACACACTTTCTGTAGAAAATGCAAGTGGACATTCGGAGCGCAAAGAGGGTAATAGTGGAAAAAGGAATATATTCAAATATAAACTACACAGTAGCATTCTGTGAAAATTCTTTCTGTTCTGTGCATTCAACTAACAGAGTTGAACCTTACTTTTGATTGAGCCGTTCTGAAACACTCTTTCTGTAGAAACTGCAATTGGACATGCTAAGCGCTAAGAGGCCTACATTGGGAAAAAAATATCTTCAAATAAAAACTACACAGATGCATTCTGTGAAACTTATTTCTGATCTGTAAATTCAGTTAACAGAGATAAAACATATTTTTGATTGAGCAGTTATGAAACACTCTTTTTGTAGAAAATGCAAGTGGAGATTCGGAGCGCTAAGAGGGTAATAGTGGAAAAAGGAATGTCTTCAAATATAAACTACACAGAATCATTCGGTGAAACTTCTTTCTGATCTGTGCATTCAGCTAAAAGAGTTAAACCATACTTTTGATTGAGCAGATCTGAACAATCTTTCTGTTGAAAATGCAACTGGACATTTGGAGCGCTAAGAGCGTAGTAGTGGAAAAAGGAATATATTCAACTATAAACTACACAGAAGCATTCTCTGAAACTTCTTTCTGATCTGAGCATTCAGCTAACAGAGTTAAACCATACTTTTGATTGAGCAGTTTTGAAACACTCTGTCTGTAGAAAATGCAACTGGACATTCGTAGCGCTAAGTGGGTAATAGTGGAAAAAAGAATATGTTCAAATATAAACTACACAGAAGCATTGTATGAAACTTCTTTCTCTTCTGTGCATTCAACTAACAGAGTTGAACCTTACTTTTGATTGAGCCGTTCTGAAACACTCTTTCTGTAGAAACTGCAATTGGACATTCTGAGCGCTAAGAGGCCTATATTGGGAAAAAGAATGTCTACAAATAAAAACTACACAGAAGAATTGTGTGAAACTTCTTTCTGTTCGGTTTGTTCAACTAAAAGAGTTGAACCTTAGTTTTGATTGAGCCGTTCTGTAACAGTCTTTCTGTAGAAAATGCAAGTGGAGATTCGGAGCGCTAAGAGGGTAATAGTGGAAAAAGGAATGTCTCCAAATATAAACTACACAGAATCATTCTGTGAAACTTCTTTCTGATCTGTGCATTCAGCTAACAGAGTTAAACCATACTTTTGATTGAGCAGATCTGAACACTCTTTCTGTAGAAAATGCAACTGGACATTTGGAGCGCTAAGAGAGTAGTAGTGGAAAAAGGAATATATCCAAATATAAACTACACAGAAGCATTCTGTGAAACTTCTTTCTGATCTGAGCATTCAGCTAACAGAGTTAAACCATACTTTTGGTTGAGCAGTTTTGAAACACTCTGTCTGTAGAAAATGCAACTGGACATTCGTAGCGCTAAGTGGGTAATAGTGGAAAAAAGAATATGTTCAAATATAAACTACACAGAAGCATTGTATGAAACTTCTTTCTGTTCTGTGCATTCAACTAACAGAGTTGAACCTTACTTTTGATTGAGCCTTTCTGAAACACTCTTTCTGTAGAATCTGCAATTGGACATTCTGAGCGCTAAGATTCCTATATTGGGAAAAAAAATATCTTCAAATAAAAACTACACAGAAGCATTGTGTGAAACTTATTTCTGATATAATCATTAAGCTAACAGAGTTAAACCATACTTTTGATTGCGCAGTTCTGAACACTCTTTCTGTAGAAAATGCAAGTGGACATTCTGAGCGCTAAGAGGGTAATACTGGAAAAAGGAATATATTCAAATATAAACTACAAAGTAGCATTCTGTGAAAATTCTTTCTGTTCTGTGCATTCAACTAACAGAGTTGAACATTACTTTTGAATGAGCCGTTCTGAAACACTCTCTCTGTAGAAACTGCAATTGGACAGGCTAAGCGCTAAGAGGCCTACATTGGGAAAAAGAATATCTTCAAATAAAAACTACACAGATGCATTCTGTGAAACTTATTTCTGATCTGTAAATTCAGTTAACAGAGATAAAACATATTTTTGATTGAGCAGTTATGAAACACTCTTTTTGTAGAAAATGCAAGTGGAGATTCGGAGCGCTAAGAGGGTAATAGTGGAAAAAGGAATATATTCAAATATAAACTACACAGAAGCATTCTGTGAAACTTCTTTCTGATCTGAGCATTCAGCTAACAGAGTTAAACCATACTTTTGATTGAGCAGTTTTGAAACACTCTGTCTGTAGAAAATGCAACTGGACATTCGTAGCGCTAAGTGGGTAATAGTGGAAAAAAGAATATGTTCAAATATAAACTACACAGAAGCATTGTATCAAACTTCTTTCTGTCTGTGCATTCAACTAACAGAGTTGAACCTTAATTTTGATTGAGCCGTTCTGAAACACTCTTTCTGTAGAAACTGCAATTGGACATTCTGAGCGTTAAGAGGCCTATATTGGGAAAAAGAATGTCTACAAATAAAAACTACACAGAAGAATTGTGTGAAACTTCTTTCTGTTCTGTTTGTTCAACTAAAAGAGTTGAACCTTAGTTTTGATTGAGCCGTTCTGAAACACTCTTTCTGTAGAAAATGCAAGTGGAGATTCGGAGCGCTAAGAGGGTAATAGTGGAAAAAGGAATGTCTTCAAATATAAACTACACAGAATCATTCGGTGAAACTTCTTTCTGCTCTGTGCATTCAGCTAACAGAGTTAAACCATACTTTTTATTGAGCAGATCTGAACACTCTTTCTGTAGAAAATGCAACTGGACATTTGGAGCGCTAAGAGCGTAGTAGTGGAAAAAGGAATATATTCAAATATAAACTACACAGAAGCATTCTGTGAAACTTCTTTCTGATCTGAGCATTCAGCTAACAGAGTTAAACCATAGTTTTGATTGAGCAGTTTTGAAACACTCTGTCTGTAGAAAATGCAACTGGACATTCGTAGCGCTAAGTGGGTAATAGTGGAAAAAAGAATATGTTCCAATATAAACTACACAGAAGCATTGTATGAAACTTCTTTCTGTTCTGTGCATTCAACTAACAGAGTTGAACCTTACTTTTGATTGAGCCGTTCTGAAACACTCTTTCTGTAGAAACTGCAATTGGACATTCTGAGCGCTAAGAGGCATATATTGGGAAAAAGAATGTCTACAAATAAAAACTACACAGAAGAATTGTGTGAAACTTCTTTCTGTTCTGTTTGTTCAACTAAAAGACTTGAACCTAAGTTTTGATTGAGCCGTGCTGAAACACTCTTTCTATAGGAAATGCAAGTGGAGATTCGGAGCGCTAAGAGGGTAATAGTGGAAAAAGGAATGTCTCCAAATATAAACTACACAGAATCATTCTGTGAAACTTCTTTCTGATCTGTGCATTCAGCTAACAGAGTTAAACCATACTTTTGATTGAGCACATCTGAACACTCTTTCTGTAGAAAATGCAACTGGACATTTGGAGCGCTATGAGAGTAGTAGTGGAAAAAGGAATATATTCAAATATAAACTACACAGAAGCATTCTGTGAAACTTCTTTCTGATCTGAGCATTCAGCTAACAGAGTTAAACCATACTTTTGGTTGAGCAGTTTTGAAACACTCTGACTGCAGAAAATGCAACTGGAAATTCGTAGCGCTAAGTGGGTAATAGTGGAAAAAAGAATATGTTCAAATATAAACTACACAGAAGCATTGTATGAAACTTCTTTCTGTTCTGTGCATTCAACTAACAGAGTTGAACCTTACTTTTGATTGAGCCTTTCTGAAACACTCTTTCTGTAGAAACTGCAATTGGACATTCTGAGCGCTAAGAGGCTTATATGGGGAAAAATAATATCTTCAAATAAAAACTACACAGAAGCATTGTGTGAAACTTATTTCTGATATGTTCATTAAGCTAACAGAGTTAAACCATACTTTTGATTGCGCAGTTCTGAACACTCTTTCTGTAGAAAATGCAAGTGGACATTCGGAGCCCTAAGAGGGTAATAGTGGAAAAAGGAATATATTCAAATATAAACTACACAGTAGCATTCTGTGAAAATTCTTTCTGTTCTGTGCATTCAACTAACAGAGTTGAAGCTTACTTTTGATTGAGCCGTTCTGAAACACTCTTTCTGTAGAAACTGCAATTGGACATGCTAAGCGCTAAGAGGCCTACATTGGGAAAAAGAATATCTTCAAATAAAAACTACACAGATGCATTCTGTGAAACTTATTTCTGATCTGTAAATTCAGTTAACAGAGATAAAACATATTTTTGATTGAGCATTTATGAAACACTCTTTTTGTAGAAAATGCAAGTGGAGATTCGGAGCGCTAAGAGGGTAATAGTGGAAAAAGGAATGTCTTCAAATATAAACTACACAGAATCATTCGGTGAAACTTCTTTCTCATCTGTGCATTCAGCTAACAGAGTTAAACCATACTTTGATTGAGCAGATCTGAACACTCTTTCTGTTGAAAATGCAACTGGACATTTGGAGCGCTAAGAGCGTAGTAGTGGAAAAAGTAATATATTCAAATATAAACTACACAGAAGCATTCTGTGAAACTTCTTTCTGATCTGAGCATTCAGCTAACAGAGTTAAACCATACTTTTGATAGAGCAGTTTTGAAACACTCTGTCTGTAGAAAATGCAACTGGACATTCGTAGCGCTAAGTGGGTAATAGTGGAAAAAAGAATATGTTCAAATATAAACTACACAGAAACATTGTATGAAACTTCTTTCTGTTCTGTGCATTCAACTAACAGAGTTGAAACTAACTTTTGATTGAGCCTTTCTGAAACACTCTTTCTGTAGAAACTGCAATTGGACATTCTGAGCGCTAAGAGGCCTCTATTGGGAAAAATAATATCTTCAAATAAAAACTACACAGAAGCATTGTGTGAAACTTATTTCTGATATGTTCATTAAGCTAACAGAGTTAAACCATACTTTTGATTGCGCAGTTCTGAACACTCTTTCTGTAGAAAATGCAAGTGGACATTCGGAGCGCAAAGAGGGTAATAGTGGAAAAAGGATTATATTCAAATATAAACTACACAGTAGCATTCTGTGAAAATTCTTTCTGTTCTGTGCATTCAACTAACAGAGTTGAACCTTACTTTTGATTGAGCCGTTCTGAAACACTCTTTCTGTAGAAACTGCAATTGGACATGCTAAGCGCTAAGAGGCCTACATTGGGAAAAAAATATCTTCAAATAAAAACTACACAGATGCATTCTGTGAAACTTATTTCTGATCTGTAAATTCAGTTAACAGAGATAAAACATATTTTTGATTGAGCAGTTATGAAACACTCTTTTTGTAGAAAATGCAAGTGGAGATTCGGAGCGCTAAGAGGGTAATAGTGGAAAAAGGAATGTCTTCAAATATAAACTACACAGAATCATTCGGTGAAACTTCTTTCTGATCTGTGCATTCAGCTAAAAGAGATAAACCATACTTTTGATTGAGCAGATCTGAACACTCTTTCTGTTGAAAATGCAACTGGACATTTGGAGCGCTAAGAGCGTAGTAGTGGAAAAAGGAATATATTCAACTATAAACTACACAGAAGCATTCTGTGAAACTTCTTTCTGATCTGAGCATTCAGCTAACAGAGTTAAACCATACTTTTGATTGAGCAGTTTTGAAACACTCTGTCTGTAGAAAATGCAACTGGACATTCGTAGCGCTAAGTGGGTAATAGTGGAAAAAAGAATATGTTCAAATATAAACTACACAGAAGCATTGTATGAAACTTCTTTCTCTTCTGTGCATTCAACTAACAGAGTTGAACCTTACTTTTGATTGAGCCGTTCTGAAACACTCTTTCTGTAGAAACTGCAATTGGACATTCTGAGCGCTAAGAGGCCTATATTGGGAAAAAGAATGTCTACAAATAAAAACTACACAGAAGAATTGTGTGAAACTTCTTTCTGTTCGGTTTGTTCAACTAAAAGAGTTGAACCTTAGTTTTGATTGAGCCGTTCTGTAACAGTCTTTCTGTAGAAAATGCAAGTGGACATTCGGAGCGCTAAGAGGGTAATAGTGGAAAAAGGAATGTCTCCAAATATAAACTACACAGAATCATTCTGTGAAACTTCTTTCTGATCTGTGCATTCAGCTAACAGAGTTAAACCATACTTTTGATTGAGCAGATCTGAACACTCTTTCTGTAGAAAATGCAACTGGACATTTGGAGCGCTAAGAGAGTAGTAGTGGAAAAAGGAATATATTCAAATATAAACTACACAGAAGCATTCTGTGAAACTTCTTTCTGATCTGAGCATTCAGCTAACAGAGTTAAACCATACTTTTGATTGAGCAGTTTTGAAACACTCTGTCTGTAGAAAATGCAACTGGACATTCGTAGCGCTAAGTGGGTAATAGTGGAAAAAAGAATATGTTCAAATATAAACTACACAGAAGCATTGTATGAAACTTCTTTCTGTTCTGTGCATTCAACTAACAGAGTTGAACCTTACTTTTGATTGAGCCTTTCTGAAACACTCTTTCTGTAGAAACTGCAATTGGACATTCTGAGCGCTAAGAGGCCTCTATTGGGAAAAATAATATCTTCAAATAAAAACTACACAGAAGCATTGTGTGAAACTTATTTCTGATATGTTCATTAAGCTAACAGAGTTAAACCATACTTTTGATTGCGCAGTTCTGAACACTCTTTCTGTAGAAAATGCAAGTGGAGATTCGGAGCGCTAAGAGGGTAACAGTGGAAAAATGAATGTCTTCAAATATAAACTACACAGAATCATTCGGTGAAACTTATTCCTGATCTGTGCATTCAGCTAACAGAGTTAAACCATACTTTTGATTGAGCAGATCTGAACACTCTTTCTGTAGAAAATGCAACTGGACATTTGGAGAGCTAAGAGCATAGTAGTGGAAAAAGTAATATATTCAAATATAAACTACACAGAAGCATTCTGTGAAACTTCTTTCTGATCTGAGCATTCAGCTAACAGAGTTAAACCATACTTTTGATTGAGCAGTTTTGAAATACTCTGTAGAAAATACAACTGGACATTCGTAGCGCTAAGTGGGTAACAGTGGAAAAAAGAATATGTTCAAATATAAACTACACAGAAGCATTGTATGTAACTTCTTCCTGTTCTGTGCATTCAACTAACAGAGTTGAACCTTACTTTTGATTGAGCCGTTCTGAAACACTCTTTCTGTAGAAACTGCAATTGGACATTCTGAGCGCTAAGAGGCCTATATTGGGAAAAAGAATGTCTACAAATAAAAACTACACAGAAGAATTGTGTGAAACTTCTTTCTGTTCTGTTTGTTCAACTAAAACTGTTGAACCTTAGTTTTGATTGAGCCGTTCTGAAACACTCTTTCTGTAGAAAATGCAAGTGGACATTCGGAGCGCTAAGAGGGTAATAGTGGAAAAAGGAATGTCTCCAAATATAAACTACACAGAATCATTCTGTGAAACTTCTTTCTGATCTGTGCATTCAGCTAACAGAGTTAAACCATACTTTTGATTGAGCAGATCTGAACACTCTTTCTGTAGATAATGCAACTGGACATTTGGAGCGCTAAGAGAGTAGTAGTGGAAAAAGGAATATATTCAAATATAAACTACACAGAAGCATTCTGTGAAACTTCTTTCTGATCTGAGCATTCAGCTAACAGAGTTAAACCATACTTTTGATTGAGCAGTTTTGAAACACTCTGTCTGTTAAAAATGCAACTGGACATTCGTAGCGCTAAGTGGGTAAGAGTGGAAAAAAGAATATGTTCAAATATAAACTACACAGAAGCATTGTATGAAACTTCTTTCTGTTCTGTGCATTCAACTAACAGAGTTGAACCTTACTTTTGATTGAGCCTTTCTGAAACACTCTTTCTGTAGAAACTGCAATTGGACATTCTGAGCGCTAAGAGGCCTATATTGGGAAAAATAATATCTTCAAATAAAAACTACACAGAAGCATTGTGTGAAACTTATTTCTGATATGTTCATTAAGCTAACAGAGTTAAACCATACTTTTGATTGCGCAGTTCTGAACACTCTTTCTGTAGAAAATGCAAGTGGACATTCGGAGCGCTAAGAGGGTAATAGTGGAAAAAGGAATATATTCAAATATAAACTACACAGTAGCATTCTGTGAAAATTCTTTCTGTTCTGTGCATTCAACTAACAGAGTTGAACCTTACTTTTGATTGAGCCGTTCTGAAACACTCTTTCTGTAGAAACTGCAATTGGACATGCTAAGCGCTAAGAGGCCTACATTGGGAAAAAAATATCTTCAAATAAAAACTACACAGATGCATTCTGTGAAACTTATTTCTGATCTGTAAATTCAGTTAACAGAGATAAAACATATTTTTGATTGAGCAGTTATGAAACACTCTTTTTGTAGAAAACGCAAGTGGAGATTCGGAGCGCTAAGAGGGTAATAGTGGAAAAAGGAATGTCTTCAAATATAAACTACACAGAATCATTCGGTGAAACTTCTTTCTGATCTGTGCATTCAGCTAAAAGAGTTAAACCATACTTTTGATTGAGCAGATCTGAACACTCTTTCTGTTGAAAATGCAACTGGACATTTGGAGCGCTAAGAGCGTAGTAGTGGAAAAAGGAATATATTCAAATATAAACTACACAGAAGCATTCTGTGAAACTTCTTTCTGATCTGAGCATTCAGCTAACAGAGTTAAACCATACTTTTGATTGAGCAGTTTTGAAACACTCTGTCTGTAGAAAATGCAACTGGACATTCGTAGCGCTAAGTGGGTAATAGTGGAAAAAAGAATATGTTCAAATATAAACTACACAGAAGCATTGTATGAAACTTCTTTCTCTTCTGTGCATTCAACTAACAGAGTTGAACCTTACTTTTGATTGAGCCGTTCTGAAACACTCTTTCTGTAGAAACTGCAATTGGACATTCTGAGCGCTAAGAGGCCTATATTGGGAAAAAGAATGTCTACAAATAAAAACTACACAGAAGAATTGTGTGAAACTTCTTTCTGTTCTGTTTGTTCAACTAAAAGAGTTGAACCTTAGTTTTGATTGAGCCGTTCTGTAACAGTCTTTCTGTAGAAAATGCAAGTGGAGAATCGGAGCTCTAAGAGGGTAATAGTGGAAAAAGGAATGTCTCCAAATATAAACTACACAGAATCATTCTGTGAAACTTCTTTCTGATCTGTGCATTCAGCTAACAGAGTTAAACCATACTTTTGATTGAGCAGATCTGAACACTCTTTCTGTAGAAAATGCAACTGGACATTTGGAGCGCTAAGAGAGTAGTAGTGGAAAAAGGAATATATTCAAATATAAACTACACAGAAGCATTCTGTGAAACTTCTTTCTGATCTGAGCATTCAGCTAACAGAGTTAAACCATACTTTTGATTGAGCAGTTTTGAAACACTCTGTCTGTAGAAAATGCAACTGGACATTCGTAGCGCTAAGTGGGTAATAGTGGAAAAAAGAATATGTTCAAATATAAACTACACAGAAGCATTGTATGAAACTTCTTTCTGTTCTGTGCATTCAACTAACAGAGTTGAACCTTACTTTTGATTGAGCCTTTCTGAAACACTCTTTCTGTAGAAACTGCAATTGGACATTCTGAGCGCTAAGAGGCCTCTATTGGGAAAAATAATATCTTCAAATAAAAACTACACAGAAGCATTGTATGAAACTTATTTCTGATATGTTCATTAAGCTAACAGAGTTAAACCATACTTTTGATTGCGCAGTTCTGAACAAACTTTCTGTAGAAAATGCAAGTGGAGATTCGGAGCGCTAAGAGGGTAACAGTGGAAAAATGAATGTCTTCAAATATAAACTACACAGAATCATTCGGTGAAACTTATTCCTGATCTGTGCATTCAGCTAACAGAGTTAAACCATACTTTTGATTGAGCAGATCTGAACACTCTTTCTGTAGAAAATGCAACTGGACATTTGGAGAGCTAAGAGCGTAGTAGTGGAAAAAGGAATATATTCAAATATAAACTACACAGAAGCATTCTGTGAAACTTCTTTCTGATCTGAGCATTCAGCTAACAGAGTTAAACCATACTTTTGATTGAGCAGTTTTGAAATACTCTGTAGAAAATGCAACTGGACATTCGTAGCGCTAAGTGGGTAACAGTGGAAAAAAGAATATGTTCAAATATAAACTACACAGAAGCATTGTATGTAACTTCTTCCTGTTCTGTGCATTCAACTAACAGAGTTGAACCTTACTTTTGATTGAGCCGTTCTGAAACACTCTTTCTGTAGAAACTGCAATTGGACATTCTGAGCGCTAAGAGGCCTATATTGGGAAAAAGAATGTCTACAAATAAAAACTACACAGAAGAATTGTGTGAAACTTCTTTCTGTTCTGTTTGTTCAACTAAAAGAGTTGAACCTTAGTTTTGATTGAGCCGTTCTGAAACACTCTTTCTGTAGAAAATGCAAGTGGACATTCGGAGCGCTAAGAGGGTAATAGTGGAAAAAGGAATGTCTCCAAATATAAACTACACAGAATCATTCTGTGAAACTTCTTTCTGATCTGTGCATTCAGCTAACAGAGTTAAACCATACTTTTGATTGAGCAGATCTGAACACTCTTTCTGTAGAAAATGCAACTGGACATTTGGAGCGCTAAGAGAGTAGTAGTGGAAAAAGGAATATATTCAAATATAAACTACACAGAAGCATTCTGTGAAACTTCTTTCTGATCTGAGCATTCAGCTAACAGAGTTAAACCATACTTTTGATTGAGCAGTTTTGAAACACTCTGTCTGTTAAAAATGCAACTGGACATTCGTAGCGCTAAGTGGGTAATAGTGGAAAAAAGAATATGTTCAAATATAAACTACACAGAAGCATTGTATGAAACTTCTTTCTGTTCTGTGCATTCAACTAACAGAGTTGAACCTTACTTTTGATTGAGCCTTTCTGAAACACTCTTTCTGTAGAAACTGCAATTGGACATTCTGAGCGCTAAGAGGCCTATATTGGGAAAAATAATATCTTCAAATAAAAACTACACAGAAGCATTGTGTGAAACTTATTTCTGATATGTTCATTAAGCTAACAGAGTTAAACCATACTTTTGATTGCGCAGTTCTGAACACTCTTTCTGTAGAAAATGCAAGTGGACATTCGGAGCGCTAAGAGGGTAATAGTGGAAAAAGGAATATATTCAAATATAAACTACACAGTAGCATTCTGTGAAAATTCTTTCTGTTCTGTGCATTCAACTAACAGAGTTGAACCTTACTTTTGATTGAGCCGTTCTGAAACACTCTTTCTGTAGAAACTGCAATTGGACATGCTAAGCGCTAAGAGGCCTACATTGGGAAAAAGAATATCTTCAAATAAAAACTACACAGATGCATTCTGTGAAACTTATTTCTGATCTGTAATTTCAGTTAACAGAGATAAAACATATTTTTGATTGAGCAGTTATGAAACACTCTTTTTGTAGAAAATGCAAGTGGAGATTCGGAGCGCTAAGAGCGTAATAGTGGAAAAGTAATGCCTTCAAATATAAACTACACAGAATCATTCGGTGAAACTTCTTTCTGATCTGTGCATTCAGCTAACAGAGTTAAACCATACTTTTGATTGAGCAGATCTGAACACTCTTTCTGTAGAAAATGCAACTGGACATTTGGAGCGCTAAGAGCGTAGTAGTGGAAAAAGGAATATATTCAAATATAAACTACACAGAAGCATTCTGTGAAACTTCTTTCTGATCTGAGCATTCAGCTAACAGAGTTAAACCATACTTTTGATTGAGCAGTTTTGAAACACTCTGTCTGTAGAAAATGCAACTGGAAATTCGTAGCGCTAAGTGGGTAATAGTGGAAAAAAGAATATGTTCAAATATAAACTACACAGAAGCATTGTATGAAACTTCTTTCTGTTCTGTGCATTCAACTAACAGAGTTGAACCTTACTTTTGATTGAGCCTTTCTGAAACACTCTTTCTGTAGAAACTGCAATTGGACATTCTGAGCGCTAAGAGGCCTCTATTGGGAAAAATAATATCTTCAAATAAAAACTACACAGAAGCATTGTGTGAAACTTATTTCTGATATGTTCATTAAGCTAACAGAGTTAAACCATACTTTTGATTGCGCAGTTCTGAACAAACTTTCTGTAGAAAATGCAAGTGGAGATTCGGAGCGCTAAGAGGGTAACAGTGGAAAAATGAATGTCTTCAAATATAAACTACACAGAATCATTCGGTGAAACTTATTCCTGATCTGTGCATTCAGCTAACAGAGTTAAACCATACTTTTGATTGAGCAGATCTGAACACTCTTTCTGTAGAAAATGCAACTGGACATTTGGAGAGCTAAGAGCGTAGTAGTGGAAAAAGGAATATATTCAAATATAAACTACACAGAAGCATTCTGTGAAACTTCTTTCTGATCTGAGCATTCAGCTAACAGAGTTAAACCATACTTTTGATTGAGCAGTTTTGAAATACTCTGTAGAAAATGCAACTGGACATTCGTAGCGCTAAGTGGGTAACAGTGGAAAAAAGAATATGTTCAAATATAAACTACACAGAAGCATTGTATGTAACTCCTTCCTGTTCTGTGCATTCAACTAACAGAGTTGAACCTTACTTTTGATTGAGCCGTTCTGAAACACTCTTTCTGTAGAAACTGCAATTGGACATTCTGAGCGCTAAGAGGCCTATATTGGGAAAAAGAATGTCTACAAATAAAAACTACACAGAAGAATTGTTTGAAACTTCTTTCTGTTCTGTTTGTTCAACTAAAAGAGTTGAACCTTAGTTTTGATTGAGCCGTTCTGAAACACTCTTTCTGTAGAAAATGCAAGTGGACATTCGGAGCGCTAAGAGGGTAATACTGGAAAAAGGAATGTCTCCAAATATAAACTACACAGAATCATTCTGTGAAACTTCTTTCTGATCTGTGCATTCAGCTAACAGAGTTAAACCATACTTTTGATTGAGCAGATCTGAACACTCTTTCTGTAGAAAATGCAACTGGACATTTGTAGCGCTAAGAGAGTAGTAGTGGAAAAAGGAATATATTCAAATATAAACTACACAGAAGCATTCTGTGAAACTTCTTTCTGATCTGAGCATTCAGCTAACAGAGTTAAACCATACTTTTGATTGAGCAGTTTTGAAACACTCTGTCTGTTAAAAATGCAACTGGACATTCGTAGCGCTAAGTGGGTAATAGTGGAAAAAAGAATATGTTCAAATATAAACTACACAGAAGCATTGTATGAAACTTCTTTCTGTTCTGTGCATTTAACTAACAGAGTTGAACCTTACTTTTGATTGAGCCTTTCTGAAACACTCTTTCTGTAGAAACTGCAATTGGACATTCTGAGCGCTAAGAGGCCTATATTGGGAAAAATAATATCTTCAAATAAAAACTACACAGAAGCATTGTGTGAAACTTATTTCTGATATGTTCATTAAGCTAACAGAGTTAAACCATACTTTTGATTGCGCAGTTCTGAACACTCTTTCTGTAGAAAATGCAAGTGGACATTCGAAGCGCTAAGAGGGTAATAGTGGAAAAAGGAATATATTCAAATATAAACTACACAGTAGCATTCTGTGAAAATTCTTTCTGTTCTGTGCATTCAACTAACAGAGTTGAACCTTACTTTTGATTGAGCCGTTCTGAAACACTCTTTCTGTAGAAACTGCAATTGGACATGCTAAGCGCTAAGAGGCCTACATTGGGAAAAAGAATATCTTCAAATAAAAACTACACAGATGCATTCTGTGAAACTTATTTCTGATCTGTAATTTCAGTTAACAGAGATAAAACATATTTTTGATTGAGCAGTTATGAAACACTCTTTTTGTAGAAAATGCAAGTGGAGATTCGGAGCGCTAAGAGCGTAATAGTGGAAAAGTAATGCCTTCAAATATAAACTACACAGAATCATTCGGTGAAACTTCTTTCTGATCTGTGCATTCAGCTAACAGAGTTAAAAAATACTTTTGATTGAGCAGATCTGAACACTCTTTCTGTAGAAAATGCAACTGGACATTTGGAGCGCTAAGAGCGTAGTAGTGGAAAAAGGAATATATTCAAATATAAACTACACAGAAGCATTCTGTGAAACTTCTTTCTGATCTGAGCATTCAGCTAACAGAGTTAAACCATACTTTTGATTGAGCAGTTTTGAAACACTCTGTCTGTAGAAAATGCAACTGGACATTCGTAGCGCTAAGTGGGTAATAGTGGAAAAAAGAATATGTTCAAATATAAACTACACAGAAGCATTGTATGAAACTTCTTTCTGTTCTGTGCATTCAACTAACAGAGTTGAACCTTACTTTTGATTAAGCCGTTCTGAAACACTCTTTCTGTAGAAACTGCAATTGGACATTCTGAGCGCTAAGAGGCCTATATTGGGAAAAAGAATGTCTACAAATAAAAACTACACAGAAGAATTGTGTGAAACTTCTTTCTCTTCTGTTTGTTCCAATAAAAGAGTTGAACCTTAGTTTTGATTGAGTCGTTCTGAAACACTCTTTCTGTAGAAAATGCAAGTGGAGTTTCGGAGCACTAAGAGGGTATTAGTGGAAAAAGGAATGTCTCCAAATATAAACTACACAGAATCATTCTGTGAAACTTCTTTCTGATCTGTGCATTCAGCTAACAGAGTTAAAACATACTTGTAATTGAGCAGATCTGAACACTCTTTCTGTAGAAAATGCAACTGGACATTTGGAGCGCTAAGAGGGTAGTAGTGGAAAAAGGAATATATTCAAATATAAACTACACAGAAGCATTCTGTGAAACTTCTTTCTGATCTGAGCATTCAGCTAACAGAGTTAAACCATACTTTTGATTGAGCAGTTTTGAAACACTCTGTCTGTAGAAAATGCAACTGGACATTCGTAGCGCTAAGTGGGTAATAGTGGAAAAAAGAATATGTTCAAATATAAACTACACAGAAGCATTGTATGAAACTTCTTTCTGTTCTGTGCATTCAACTAACAGAGTTGAACCTTACTTTTGATTGAGCCTTTCTGAAACACTCTTTCTGTAGAAACTGCAATTGGACATTCTGAGCGCTAAGAGGCCTATATTGGGAAAAAGAATGTCTACAAATAAAAACTACACAGAAGAATTGTGTGAAACTTCTTTCTGTTCTGTTTGTTCAACTAAAAGAGTTGAACCTTAGTTTTGATTGAGCCGTTCTGAAACACTCTTTCTGTAGAAAATGCAAGTGGAGATTCGGAGCGCTAAGAGGGTAATAGTGGAAAAAGGAATGTCTCCAAATATAAACTACACAGAATCATTCTGTGAAACATCTTTCTGATCTGAGCATTCAGCTAACAGAGTTAAACCATACTTTTGATTGAGCAGATCTGAACACTCTTTCTGTAGAAAATGCTACTGGACATTTGGAGCGCTAAGAGAGTAGTAGTGGAAAAAGGAATATATTCAAATATAAACTACACAGAAGCATTCTGTGAAACTTCTTTCTGATCTGAGCATTCAGCTAACAGAGTTAAACCATACTTTTGATTGAGCAGTTTTGAAACACTCTGTCTGTATAAAATGCAACTGGACATTCGTAGCGCTAAGTGGGTAATAGTGGAAAAAAAATATGTTCAAATATAAACTACACAGAAGCATTGTATGAAACTTCTTTCTGTTCTGTGCATTCAACTAACAGAGTTGAAACTTACTTTTGATTGAGCCTTTCTGAAACACTCATTCTGTAGAAACTGCAATTGGACATTCTGAGCGCTAAGAGGCCTCTATTGGGAAAAATAATATCTTCAAATAAAAACTACACAGAAGCATTGTGTGAAACTAATTTCTGATATGTTCATTAAGCTAACAGAGTTAAACCATACTTTTGATTGCGCAGATCTGAACACTCTTTCTGTAGAAAATGCAAGTGGACATTCGGAGCGCTAAGAGGGTAATAGTGGAAAAAGGAATATATGCAAATATAAACTACACAGTAGCATTCTGTGAAAATTCTTTCTGTTCTGTGCATTCAACTAACAGAGTTGAACCTTACTTTTGATTGAGCCGTTCTGAAACACTCTTTCTGTAGAAACTGCAATTGGACATTCTAAGCGCTAAGAGGCCTACATTGGGAAAAAGTATATCTTCAAATAAAAACTACACAGATGCATTCTGTGAAACTTATTTCTGATCTGTAAATTCAGTAAACAGAGATAAAACATATTTTTGATTGAGCAGTTATGAAACACTCTTTTTGTAGAAAATGCCTGTGGAGATTCGGAGCGCTAAGATGGTAATAGTGGAAAAAGGAATGTCTTCAAATATAAACTACACAGAATCATTCGGTGAAACTTCTTTCTGATCTGTGCATTCAGCTAACAGAGTTAAAACATACTTTTGATTGAGCAGATCTGAACACTGTTTCTGTTGAAAATGCAACTGGACATTTGGAGCGCTAAGAGCGTAGTAGTGGAAAAAGGAATATATTCAAATATAAACTACACAGAAGCATTCTGTGAAACTTCTTTCTGATCTGAGCATTCAGCTAACAGAGTTAAACCATACTTTTGATTGAGCAGTTTTGAAACACTCTGTCTGTAGAAAATGAAACTGGACATTCGTAGCGCTAAGTGGGTAATAGTGGAAAAAAGAATATGTTCAAATATAAACTACACAGAAGCATTGTATGAAACTTCTTTCTGTTCTGTGCATTCAACTAACAGAGTTGAACCTTAATTTGATTGAGCCGTTCTGAAACACTCTTTCTGTAGAAACTGCAATTGGACATTCTGAGCGCTAAGAGGCCTATATTGGGAAAAAGAATGTCTACAAATAAAAACTACACAGAAGAATTGTGTGAAACTACTTTCTGTTCTGATAGTTCAACTAAAAGAGTTGAACCTTAGTTTTGATTGAGCCGTTCTGAAACACTCTTTCTGTAGAAAATGCAAGTGGAGATTCGGAGCGCTAAGAAGGTAATAGTGGAAAAAGGAATGTCTCCAAATATAAACTACACAGAATCATTCTGTGAAACTTCTTTCTGATCTGTGCATTCAGCTAACAGAGTTAAACCATACTTTTGATTGAGCAGATCTGAACACTCTTTCTGTAGAAAATGCAACTGGACATTTGGAGGGCTAAGAGAGTAGTAGTGGAAAAAGGAATATATTCAAATATAAACTACACAGAAGCATTCTGTGAAACTTCTTTCTGATCTGAGCATTCAGCTAACAGAGTTAAACCATACTTTTGATTGAGCAGTTTTGAAACACTCTGTCTGTAGAAAATGCAACTGGACATTCTTAGCGCTAAGTGGGTAATAGTGGAAAAAAGAATATGTTCAAATATAAACTACACAGAAGCATTGTATGAAACTTATTTCTGTTCTGTGCATTCAACTAACAGAGTTGAACCTTACTTTTGACTGAGCCTTTCTGAAACACTCTTTCTGTAGAAACTGCAATTGGACATTCTGAGCGCTAAGAGGCCTATATTGGGAGAAATAATATCTTCAAATAAAAACTACACAGAATCATTGTGTGAAACTTATTTCTGATATGTTCATTAAGCTAACAGAGTTAAACCATACTTTTGATTGCGCAGTTCTGAACACTCTTTCTGTAGAAAATGCAAGTGGACATTCGGAGCGCTAAGAGGGTAAGAGTGGAAAAAGGAATGTATTCAAATATAAACTACACAGTAGCATTCTGTGAAAATTCTTTCTGTTCTGTGCATTCAACTAACAGATTTGAACCTTACTTTTGATTGAGCCGTTCTGAAACACTCTTTCTGTAGAAACTGCAATTGGACATGCTAAGCGCTAAGAGGCCTACATTGAGAAAAAGAATATCTTCAAACAAAAACTACACAGATGCATTCTGTGAAACTTATTTCTGATCTGTAAATTCAGTTAACAGAGATAAAACATATTTTTGATTGAGCAGTTATGAAACACTCTTTTTGTAGAAAATGCCTGTGGAGATTCGGAGCGCTAAGAGGGTAATAGTGGAAAAAGGAATGTCTTCAAATATAAACTACACAGAATCATTCGGTGAAACTTCTTTCTGATCTGTGCATTCAGCTAACAGAGTTAAACCATACTTTTGATTGAGCAGATCTGAACACTCTTTCTGTTGAAAATGCAACTGGACATTTGGAGCGCTAAGAGCGTAGTAGTGGAAAAAGGAATATATTCAAATATAAACTACACAGAAGCATTCTGTGAAACTTCTTTCTGATCTGAGCATACAGCTAACAGAGTTAAACAATACTTTTGATTGAGCAGTTTTGAAAAACTCTGTCTGTAGAAAATGCAACTGGACATTCGTAGCGCTAAGTGGGTAATAGTGGAAAAGAGAATATGTTCAAATATAAACTACACAGAAGCATTGTATGAAACTTCTTTCTGTTCTGTGCATTCAACTAACAGAGTTGAACCTTACTTTTGATTGAGCCGTTCTGAAACACTCTTTCTGTAGAAACTGCCATTGGACATTCTGAGCGCTAATAGGCCTATATTGGGAAAAAGAATGTCTACAAATAAAAACTACACAGTAGAATTATGTGAAACTTCTTTCTGTTCTGTTTGTTCAACTAAAAGAGTTGAACCTTAGTTTTGATTGAGCCGTTCTGAAACACTCTTTCTGTAGAAAATGCAAGTGGAGATTCGGAGCGCTAAGAGGGTAATAGTGGAAAAAGGAATGTCTCCAAATATAAACTGCACAGAATCATTCTGTGAAACTTCTTTCTGATCTGTGCATTCAGCTAACAGAGTTAAACCATACTTTTGATTGAGCAGATCTGAACACTCTTTCTGTAGAAAATGCAACTGGACATTTGGAGCGCTAAGAGAGTAGTAGTGGAAAAAGGAATATATTCAAATATAAACTACACAGAAGCATTCTGTGAAACTTCTTTCTGATCTGAGCATTCAGCTAACCGAGTTAAACCATACTTTTGATTGAGCAGTTTTGAAACACTCTGTCTGTAGAAAATGCAACTGGACATTCGTAGCGCTAAGTGGGTAATAGTGGAAAAAAGAATATGTTCAAATATAAACTACACAGAAGCATTGTATGAAACTTCTTTCTGTTCTGTGCATTCAACTAACAGAGTTGAACCTTACTTTTGATTGAGCCTTTCTGAAACACTCTTTCTGTAGAAACTGCAATTGGACATTCTGAGCGCTAAGAGGCCTATATTGGGAAAAATAATATCTTCAAATAAAAACTACACAGAAGCATTGTGTGAAACTTATTTCTGATATGTTCATTAAGCTAACAGAGTAAACCATACTTTTGATTGCGCAGTTCTGAACACTCTTTCTGTAGAAAATGCAAGTGGACATTCGGAGCGCTAAGAGGGTAATAGTGGAAAAAGTAATATATTCAAATATAAACTTCACAGTAGCATTCTGTGAAAATTCTTTCTGTTCTGTGCATTCAACTAACGGAGTTGAACCTTACTTTTGATTGAGCCGTTCTGAAACACTCTTTCTGTAGAAACTGCAATTGGACATGCTAAGCGCTAAGAGGCCTACATTGGGAAAAAAAATATCTTCAAATAAAAACTACACAAATGCATTCTGTGAAACATATTTCTGATCTGTAAATTCATTTAACAGAGATAAAACATATTTTTGATTGAGCAGTTATGAAACACTCTTTTTGTAGAAAATGCAAGTGGAGATTCGGAGCGCTAAGAGGGTAATAGTGGAAAAAGTAATGTCTTCAAATATAAACTACACAGAATCATTCGGTGAAACTTCTTTCTGATCTGTGCATTCAGCTAACAGAGTTAAACCATACTTTTGATTGAGCAGATCTGAACACTCTTTCTGTAGAAAATGCAACTGGACATTTGGAGCGCTAAGAGCGTAGTAGTGGAAAAAGGAATATATTCAAATATAAACTACACAGAAGCATTCTGTGAAACTTCTTTCTGATCTGAGCATTCAGCTAACAGAGTTAAACCATACTTTTGATTGAGCAGTTTTGAAACACTCTGTCTGTAGGAAATGCAACTGGACATTCGTAGCGCTAAGTGGGTAATAGTGGAAAAAAGAATATGTTCAAATATAAACTACACAGAAGCATTGTATGAAACTTCTTTCTGTTCTGTGCATTCAACTAACAGAGTTGAACCTTACTTTTGATTGAGCCTTTCTGAAACACTCTTTCTGTAGAAACTGCAATTGGACATTCTGAGCGCTAAGAGGCCTCTATTGGGAAAAATAATATCTTCAAATAAAAACTACACAGAAGCATTGTGTGAAACTTATTTCTGATATGTTCATTAAGCTAACAGAGTTAAACCATACTTTTGATTGCGCAGTTCTGAACACTCTTTCTGTAGAAAATGCAAGTGGACATTCGGAGCGCTAAGAGGGTAATAGTGGAAAAGGGAATATAATCAAATATAAACTACACAGTAGCATTCTGTGAAAATTCTTTCTGTTCTGTGCATTCAACTAACAGAGTTGAACCTTACTTTTGATTGAGCCGTTCTGAAACACTCTTTCTGTAGAAACTGCAATTGGACATGCTAAGCGCTAAGAGGCCTACATTGGGAAAAAGAATATCTTCAAATAAAAACTACACAGATGCATTCTGTGAAACTTATTTCTGATCTGTAAATTCAGTTAACAGAGATAAAACATATTTTTGATTGAGCAGTTATGAAACACTCTTTTTGTAGAAAATGCAAGTGGAGATTCGGAGCGCTAAGAGGGTAATAGTGGAAAAAGGAATGTCTTCAAATATAAACTACACAGAATCATTTGGTGAAACTTCTTTCTGATCTGTGCATTCAGCTAACAGAGTTAAACCATACTTTTGATTGAGCAGATCTGAACACTCTTTCTGTAGAAAATGCAACTGGACATTTGGAGCGCTAAGAGCGTAGTAGTGGAAAAAGGAATATGTTTTGATTGAGCCGTTCTGAAACACTCTTTCTGTAGAAAATGCAAGTGGAGATTCGGAGCGCTAAGAGGGTAATAGTGGAAAAAGGAATGTCTCCAAATATAAACTACACAGAATCATTCTGTGAAACTTCTTTCTGATCTGAGCATTCAGCTAACAGAGTTAAACCATACTTTTGATTGAGCAGATCTGAACACTCTTTCTGTAGAAAATGCTACTGGACATTTGGAGCGCTAAGAGAGTAGTAGTGGAAAAAGGAATATATTCAAATATAAACTACACAGAAGCATTCTGTGAAACTTCTTTCTGATCTGAGCATTCAGCTAACAGAGTTAAACCATACTTTTGATTGAGCAGTTTTGAAACACTCTGTCTGTAGAAAATGCAACTGGACATTCGTAGCGCTAAGTGGGTAATAGTGGAAAAAAGAATATGTTCAAATATAAACTACACAGAAGCATTGTATGAAACATCTTTCTGTTCTGTGCATTCAACTAACAGAGTTGAAACTTACTTTTGATTGAGCCTTTCTGAAACACTCTTTCTGTAGAAACTGCAATTGGACATTCTGAGCGCTAAGAGGCCTCTATTGGGAAAAATAATATCTTCAAATAAAAACTACACAGAAGCATTGTGTGAAACTAATTTCTGATATGTTCATTAAGCTAACAGAGTTAAACCATACTTTTGATTGCGCAGTTCTGAACACTCTTTCTGTAGAAAATGCAAGTGGACATTCGGAGCGCTAAGAGGGTAATAGTGGAAAAAGGAATATATGCAAATATAAACTACACAGTAGCATTCTGTGAAAATTCTTTCGGTTCTGTGCATTAAACTAACAGAGTTGAACCTTACTTTTGATTGAGCCGTTCTGAAACACTCTTTCTGAAGAAACTGCAATTGGACATTCTAAGCGCTAAGAGGCCTACATTGGGAAAAAGAATATATTCAAATAAAAACTACACAGATGCATTCTGTGAAACTTATTTCTGATCTGTAAATTCAGTAAACAGAGATAAAACATATTTTTGATTGAGCAGTTATGAAACACTCTTTTTGTAGAAAATGCCTGTGGAGATTCGGAGCGCTAAGATGGTAATAGTGGAAAAAGGAATGTCTTCAAATATAAACTACACAGAATCATTCGGTGAAACTTCTTTCTGATCTGTGCATTCAGCTAACAGACTTAAAACATACTTTTGATTGAGCAGATCTGAACACTGTTTCTGTTGAAAATGCAACTGGACATTTGGAGCGCTAAGAGCGTAGTAGTGGAAAAAGGAATATATTCAAATATAAACTACACAGAAGCATTCTGTGAAACTTCTTTCTGATCTGAGCATTCAGCTAACAGAGTTAAACCATACTTTTGATTGAGCAGTTTTGAAACACTCTGTCTGTAGAAAATGCAACTGGACATTCTTAGCGCTAAGTGGGTAATAGTGGAAAAAAGAATATGTTCAAATATAAACTACACAGAAGCATTGTATGAAACTTCTTTCTGTTCTGTGCATTCAACTAACAGAGTTGAACCTTAATTTGATTGAGCCGTTCTGAAACACTCTTTCTGTAGAAACTGCAATTGGACATTCTGAGCGCTAAGAGGCCTATATTGGGAAAAAGAATGTCTACAAATAAAAACTACACAGAAGAATTGTGTGAAACTACTTTCTGTTCTGATTGTTCAACTAAAAGAGTTGAACCTTAGTTTTGATTGAGCCGTTCTGAAACACTCTTTCTGTAGAAAATGCAAGTGGAGATTCGGAGCGCTAAGAAGGTAATAGTGGAAAAAGGAATGTCTCCAAATATAAACTACACAGAATCATTCTGTGAAACTTCTTTCTGATCTGTGCATTCAGCTAACAGAGTTAAACCATACTTTTGATTGAGCAGATCTGAACACTCTTTCTGTAGAAAATGCAACTGGACATTTGGAGGGCTAAGAGAGTAGTAGTGGAAAAAGGAATATATTCAAATATAAACTACACAGAAGCATTCTGTGAAACTTCTTTCTGATCTGAGCATTCAGCTAACAGAGTTAAACCATAATTTTGATTGAGCAGTTTTGAAACACTCTGTCTGTAGAAAATGCAACTGGACATTCTTAGCGCTAAGTGGGTATTAGTGGAAAAAAGAATATGTTCAAATATAAACTACACAGAAGCATTGTATGAAACTTATTTCTGTTCTGTGCATTCAACTAACAGAGTTGAACCTTACTTTTGACTGAGCCTTTCTGAAACACTCTTTCTGTAGAAACTGCAATTGGACATTCTGAGCGCTAAGAGGCCTATATTGGGAGGAATAATATCTTCAAATAAAAACTACACAGAATCATTGTGTGAAACTTATTTCTGATATGTTCATTAAGCTAACAGAGTTAAACCATACTTTTGATTGCGCAGTTCTGAACACTCTTTCTGTAGAAAATGCAAGTGGACATTCGGAGCGCTAAGAGGGTAATAGTGGAAAAAGGAATATATTCAAATATAAACTACACAGTAGCATTCTGTGAAAATTCTTTCTGTTCTGTGCATTCAACTAACAGATTTGAACCTTACTTTTGATTGAGCCGTTCTGAAACACTCTTTCTGTAGAAACTGCAATTGGACATGCTAAGCGCTAAGAGGCCTACATTGGGAAAAAGAATATCTTCAAACAAAAACTACACAGATGCATTCTGTGAAACTTATTTCTGATCTGTAAATTCAGTTAACAGAGATAAAACATATTTTTGATTGAGCAGTTATGAAACACTCTTTTTGTAGAAAATGCCTGTGGAGTTTCGGAGCGCTAAGAGGGTAATAGTGGAAAAAGGAATGTCTTCAAATATAAACTACACAGAATCATTCGGTGAAACTTCTTTCTGATCTGTGCATTCAGCTAACAGAGTTAAACCATACTTTTGATTGAGCAGATCTGAACACTCTTTCTGTTGAAAATGCAACTGGACATTTGGAGCGCTAAGAGCGTAGTAGTGGAAAAAGGAATATATTCAAATATAAACTACACAGAAGCATTCTGTGAAACTTCTTTCTGATCTGAGCATTCAGCTAACAGAGTTAAACCATACTTTTGATTGAGCAGTTTTGAAACACTCTGTCTGTAGAAAATGCAACTGGACATTCGTAGCGCTAAGTGGGTAATAGTGGAAAAAAGAATATGTTCAAATATAAACTACACAGAAGCATTGTATGAAACTTCTTTCTGTTCTGTGCATTCAACTAACAGAGTTGAACCTTAATTTGATTGAGCCGTTCTGAAACACTCTTTCTGTAGAAACTGCAATTGGACATTCTGAGCGCTAAGAGGCCTATATTGGGAAAAAGAATGTCTACAAATAAAAACTACACAGAAGAATTGTGTGAAACTACTTTCTGTTCTGATTGTTCAACTAAAAGAGTTGAACCTTAGTTTTGATTGAGCCGTTCTGAAACACTCTTTCTGTAGAAAATGCAAGTGGAGATTCGGAGCGCTAAGAGGGTAATAGTGGAAAAAGGAATGTCTCCAAATACAAACTACACAGAATCATTCTGTGAAACTTCTTTCGGATCTGTGCATTCAGCTAACAGAGTTAAACCATACTTTTGATTGAGCAGATCTGAACACTCTTTCTGTAGAAAATGCAACTGGACATTTGGAGCGCTAAGAGCGTAGTAGTGGAAAAAGGAATATATTCAAATATAAACTACACAGAAGCATTCTGTGAAACTTCTTTCTGATCTGAGCATTCAGCTAACAGAGTTAAACAATACTTTTGATTGAGCAGTTTTGAAACACTCTGTCTGTAGAAAATGCAACTGGACATTCGTAGCGCTAAGAGGGTAATAGTGGAAAAAAGAATATGTTCAAATATAAACTACACAGAAGCATTGTATGAAACTTCTTTCTGTTCTGTGCATTCAACTAACAGAGTTGAACCTTACTTTTGATTGAGCCTTTCTGAAACACTCTTTCTGTAGAAACTGCAATTGGACATTCTGAGCACTAAGAGGCCTCTATTGGGAAAAATAATATCTTCAAATAAAAAATACACAGAAGCATTGTGTGAAACTTATTTCTGATATGTTCATTAAGCTAACAGAGTTAAACCATAGTTTTGATTGCGCAGTTTTGAACACTCTTTCTGTAGAAAATGCAAGTGGACATTCGGAGCGCTAAGAGGGTAATAGTGGAAAAAGGAATATATTCAAATATAAACTACACAGTAGCATTCTGTGAAAATTCTTTCTGTTCTGTGCATTCAACTAACAGAGTTGAACCTTACTTTTGATTGAGCCGTTCTGAAACACTCTTTCTGTAGAAACTGCAATTGGACATGCTAAGCGCTAAGAGGCCTACATTGGGAAAAAGAATATCTTCAAATAAAAACTACACAGATGCATTCTGTGAAACTTATTCCTGATCTGTAAATTCAGTTAACAGAGATAAAACATATTTTTGATTGAGCAGTTATGAAACACTCTTTTTGTAGAAAATGCAAGTGGAGATTCGGAGCGCTAAGAGGGTAATAGTGGAAAAAGGAATGTCTTCAAATATAAACTACACAGAATCATTTGGTGAAACTTCTTTCTGATCTGTGCATTCAGCTAACAGAGTTAAACCATACTTTTGATTGAGCAGATCTGAACACTCTTTCTGTTGAAAATGCAACTGGACATTTGGAGCGCTAAGAGCGTAGTAGTGGAAAAAGGAATATATTCAAATATAAACTACACAGAAGCATTCTGTGAAACTTCTTTCTGATCTGAGCATTCAGCTAACAGAGTTAAACCATACCTTTGATTGAGCAGTTTTGAAACACTCTGTCTGTAGAAAATGCAACTGGACATTCGTAGCGCTAAGTGGGTAATAGTGGAAAAAAGGATATGTTCAAATAGAAACTACACAGAAGCATTGTATGAAACTTCTTTCTGTTCTGTGCATTCAACTAACAGAGTTGAACCTTACTTTTGATTGAGCCGTTCTGAAACACTCGTTCTGTAGAAACTGCAATTGGACATTCTGAGCGCTAAGAGGCCTATATTGGGAAAAAGAATGTCTACAAATAAAAACTACACAGAAGAATTGTGTGAAACTTCTTTCTGTTCTGTTTGTTCAACTAAAAGAGTTGAACCTTAGTTTTGATTGAGCCGTTCTGAAACACTCTTTCTGTAGAAAATGCAAGCGGAGATTCGGAGCGCTAAGAGGGTAATAGTGGAAAAAGGAATGTCTCCAAATATAAACTACACAGAATCATTCTGTGAAACTTCTTTCTGATCTGTGCATTCAGCTAACAGAGTTAAACCATACTTTTGATTGAGCAGATCTGAACACTCTTTCTGTAGAAAATGCAACTGGACATTCGTAGCGCTA
This sequence comes from Symphalangus syndactylus, assembly GCF_028878055.3. Taxonomy (NCBI): domain Eukaryota; kingdom Metazoa; phylum Chordata; class Mammalia; order Primates; family Hylobatidae; genus Symphalangus; species Symphalangus syndactylus. Next base: position 1,632,871 of record NC_072445.2, on the reverse strand, counting down.
AGTGGGTAATAGTGGAAAAAAGAATATGTTCAAATAGAAACTACACAGAAGCATTGTATGAAACTTCTTTCTGTTCTGTGCATTCAACTAACAGAGTTGAACCTTACTTTTGATTGAGCCGTTCTGAAACACTCTTTCTGTAGAAACTGCAATTGGACATTCTGAGCGCTAAGAGGCCTATATTGGGAAAAAGAATGTCTACAAATAAAAACTACACAGAAGAATTGTGTGAAACTTCTTTCTGTTCTGTTTGTTCAACTAAAAGAGTTGAACCTTAGTTTTGATTGAGCCGTTCTGAAACACTCTTTCTGTAGAAAATGCAAGTGGAGATTCGGAGCGCTAAGAGGTTAATAGTGGAAAAAGGAATGTCTTCAAATATAAACTACACAGAATCATTCGGTGAAACTTCTTTCAGATCTGTGCATTCAGGTAACAGAGTTAAACCATACTTTTGATTGAGCAGATCTGAACACTCTTTCTGTTGAAAATGCAACTGGACATTTGGAGCGCTAAGAGCGTAGTAGTGGAAAAAGTAATATATTCAAATATAAATTCCACAGAAGCATTCTGTGAAACTTCTTTCTGATCTGAGCATTCAGCTAACAGAGTTAAACCATACTTTTGATTGAGCAGTTTGAAACACTCTGTCTGTAGAAAATGCAACTGGACATTCGTAGCGCTAAGTGGGTAATAGTGGAAAAAAGAATATGTTCAAATATAAACTACACATAAGCATTGTATGAAACTACTTTCTGTTCTGTGCATTCAACTAACAGAGTTGAACCTTACTTTTGATTGAGCCTTTCTGAAACACTCTTTCTGTAGAAACTGCAATTGGACATTCTGAGCGCTAAGAGGCCTCTATTGGGAGAAATAATATCTTCAAATAAAACCTACACAGAAGCATTGTGTGAAACTTATTTCTGATATGTTCATTAAGCTAACAGAGTTAAACCATACTTTTGATTGCGCAGTTCTGAACACTCTTTCTGTAGAAAATGCAAGTGGACATTCGGAGCGCTAAGAGGGTAATAGTGGAAAAAGGAATATATGCAAATATAAACTACACAGTAGCATTTTGTGAAAATTCTTTCTGTTCTGTGCATTCAACTAACAGAGTTGAACCTTACTTTTGATTGAGCCGTTCTGAAACACTCTTTCTGCAGAAACTGCAATTGGACATGCTAAGCGCTAAGAGGCCTACATTGGGCAAAAGAATATCTTCAAATAAAAACTACACAGATGCATTCTGTGAAACTTATTTCTGATCTGTAAATTCAGTTAACAGAGATAAAACATATTTTTCATTGAGCAGTTATGAAACACTCTTTTTGTAGAAAATGCAAGTGGAGATTCGGAGCGCTAAGATGGTAATAGTGGAAAAAGGAATGTCTTCAAATATAAACTACACAGAATCATTTGGTGCAACTTCTTTCTGATCTGTGCATTCAGCTAACAGAGTTAAACCATACTTTTGATTGAGCAGATCTGAACACTCTTTCTGTTGAAAATGCAACTGGACATTTTGAGCGCTAAGAGCGTAGTAGTGGAAAAAGGAATATATTCAAATATAAACTACACAGAAGCATTCTGTGAAACTTCTTTCTTATCTGAGCATTCAGCTAACAGAGTTAAACCATACTTTTGATTGAGCAGTTTTGAAACACTCTGTCTGTAGAAAATGCAACTGGACATTCGTAGCGCTAAGTGGGTAATAGTGGAAAAAAGAATATGTTCAAATATAAACTACACAGAAGCATTGTATGAAACTACTTTCTGTTCTGTGCATTCAACTAACAGAGTTGAACCTTACTTTTGATTGAGCCGTTCTGAAACACTCTTTCTGTAGAAACTGCAATTGGACATTCTGAGCGCTAAGAGGCCTATATTGGGAAAAAGAATGTCTACAAATAAAAACTACACAGAAGAATTGTGTGAAACTTCTTTCTGTTCTGTTTGTTCAACTAAAAGAGTTGAACCTTAGTTTTGATTGAGCCGTTCTGAAACACTCTTTCTGTAGAAAATGCAAGTGGAGATTCGGAGCGCTAAGGGGGTAATAGTGGAAAAAGGAATATCTCCAAATATAAACTACACAGAATCATTCTGTGAAACTTCTTGCTGATCTGTGCATTCAGCTAACAGAATTAAACCATACTTTTGATTGAGCATATCTGAACACTCTTTCTGTAGAAAATGCAACTGGACATTTGGAGCGCTAAGAGAGTAGTAGAGGAAAAAGGAATATATTCAAATATAAAATACACAGAAGCATTCTGTGAAACTTCTTTCTGATCTGAGCATTCAGCTAACAGAGTTAAACCATACTTTTGATTGAGCAGTTTTGAAACACTCTGTCTGTAGAAAATGCAACTGGACATTCGTAGCGCTAAGTGGGTAATAGTGGAAAAAGAATATGTTCAAATATAAACTACACAGAAGCATTGTATGAAACTACTTTCTGTTCTGTGCATTCAACTAACAGAGTTGAACCTTACTTTTGATTGAGCCTTTCTGAAACACTCTTTCTGTAGAAACTGCAATTGGACATTCTGAGCGCTAAGAGGCCTCTATTGGGAAAAATAATATCTTCAAATAAAAACTACACAGAAGCATTGTGTGAAACTTATTTCTGATACGTTCATTAAGCTAACAGAGTTAAACCATACTTTTGATTGCGCAGTTCTGAACACTCTTTCTGTAGAAAATGCAAGTGGACATTCGGAGCGCTAAGAGGGTAATAGTGGAAAAAGGAATATATTCAAATATAAACTACACAGTAGCATTCTGTGAAAATTCTTTCTGTTCTGTGCATTCAACTAACAGAGTTGAACCTTACTTTTGATTGAGCCGTTCTGAAACACTCTTTCTGTAGAAACTGCAATTGGACATGCTAAGCGCTAAGAGGCCTACATTGGGAAAAAGAATATCTTCAAATAAAAACTACACAGATGCATTCTGTGAAACTTATTTCTGATCTGTAAATTCAGTTAACAGAGATAAAACATATTTTTGATTGACCAGTTATGAAACACTCTTTTAGTAGAAAATGCAAGTGGAGATTCGGAGCGCTAAGAGGGTAATAGTGGAAAAAGGAATGTCTTCAAATATAAACTACACAGAATCATTCGGTGAAACTTCTTTCTGATCTGTGCATTCAGCTAACAGAGTTAAACCATACTTTTGATTGAGCAGATCTGAACACTCTTTCTGTTGAAAATGCAACTGGACATTTGGAGCGCTAAGAGCATAGTAGTGGAAAAAGGAATATACTCAAATATAAACTACACAGAAGCATTCTGTGAAACTTCTTTCTGATCTGAGAATTCAGCTAACAGAGGTAAACCATACTTTTGATTGAGCAGTTTTGAAACACTCTGTCTGTAGAAAATGCAACTGGACATTCGCAGCGCTAAGTGGGTAATAGTGGAAAAAAGAATATGTTCAAATATAAACTACACAGAAGCATTGTATGAAACTTCTTTCTGTTCTGTGCATTCAACTAACAGAGTTGAACCTTACTTTTGATTGAGCCGTTCTGAAACACTCTTTCTGTAGAAACTGCAATTGGACATTCTGAGCGCTAAGAGGCCTATATTGGGAAAAAGAATGTCTACAAATAAAAACTACACAGAAGAATTGTGTGAAACATCTTTCTGTTCTGTTTGTTCAACTCAAAGAGTTGAACCTTAGTTTTGATTGAGCCGTTCTGAAACACTCTTTCTGTAGAAAATGCAAGTAGAGATTCGGAGCGCTAAGAGGGTAATATTGGAAAAAGGAATGTCTCCAAATATAAACTACACAGAATCATTCTGTGAAACTTCTTTCGGATCTGTGCATTCAGCTAACAGATTTAAACCATACTTTTGATTGAGCAGATCTGAACACTCTTTCTGTAGAAAATGCAACTGGACATTTGGAGCGCTAAGAGAGTAGTAGTGGAAAAAGGAATATATTCAAATATAAACTACACAGAAGCATTCTGTGAAACTTCTTTCTGATCTGAGCATTCAGCTAACAGAGTTAAACCATACTTTTGATTGAGCAGTTTTGAAACACTCTGTCTGTAGAAAATGCAACTGGACATTCGTAGCGCTAAGTGGGTAATAGTGGAAAAAAGAATATGTTCAAATATAAACTACACAGAAGCATTGTATGAAACTACTTTCTGTTCTGTGCATTCAACTAACAGAGTTGAACCTTACTTTTGATTGAGCCTTTCTGAAACACTCTTTCTGTAGAAACTGCAATTGGACATTCTGAGCGCTAACAGGCCTCTATTGGGAAAAATAATATCTTCAAATAAAAACTACACAGAAGCATTGTGTGAAACTTATTTCTGATATGTTCATTAAGCTAACAGAGTTAAACCATACTTTTGATTGCGCAGTTCTGAACACTCTTTCTGTAGAAAATGCAAGTGGACATTCGGAGCGCTAAGAGGGTAATAGTGGAAAAAGGAATATATTCAAATATAAACTACACAGTAGCATTCTGTGAAAATTCTTTCTGTTCTGTGCATTCAACTAACAGAGTTGAACCTTACTTTTGATTGAGCCGTTCTGAAACACTCTTTCTGTAGAAACTGCAATTGGACATGCTAAGCGCTAAGAGGCCTACATTGGGAAAAAGAATATCTTCAAATAAAAACTACACAGATGCATTCTTTGAAACTTATTTCTGATCTGTAAATTCAGTTAACAGAGATAAAACATATTTTTGATTGTGCAGTTATGAAACACTCTTTTTGTAGAAAATGCAAGTGGAGATTCGGAGTGCTAAGAGGGTAATAGTGGAAAAAGGAATGTCTTGAAATATAAACTACACAGAATCATTTGGTGAAACTTCTTTCTGATCTGTGCATTCAGCTAACAGAGTTAAACCATACTTTTGATTGAGCAGATCTGAACACTCTTTCTGTTGAAAATGCAACTGGACATTTGGAGCGCTAAGAGCGTAGTAGTGGAAAAAGTAATATATTCAAATATAAACTACACAGAAGCATTCTGTGAAACTTCTTTCTGATCTGAGTATTCAGCTAACAGAGTTAAACCATACTTTTGATTGAGCAGTTTTGAAACACTCTGTCTGTAGAAAATGCAACTGGACATTCGTAGCGCTAAGTGGGTAATAGTGGAAAAAAGAATATGTTCAAATATAAACTACACAGAAGCATTGTATGAAACTTCTTTCTGTTCTGTGCATTCAACTAACAGAGTTGAACCTTACTTTTGATTGAGCCGTTCTGAAACACTCTTTCTGTAGAAACTGCAATTGGACATTCTGAGCGCTAAGAGGCCTATATTGGGAAAAAGAATGTCTACAAATAAAAACTACACAGAAGAATTGTGTGAAACTTCTTTCTGTTCTGTTTGTTCAACTAAAAGAGTTGAACCTTAGTTTTGATTGAGCCGTTCTGAAACACTCTTTCTGTAGAAAATGCAAGTGGAGACTCGGAGCGCTAAGGGGGTAATAGTGGAAAAAGGAATGTCTCCAAATATAAACTACACAGAATCATTCTGTGAAACTTCTTGCTGATCTGTGCATTCAGCTAACAGAATTAAACCATACTTTTGATTGAGCATATCTGAACACTCTTTCTGTAGAAAATGCAACTGGACATTTGGAGCGCTAAGAGAGTAGTAGAGGAAAAAGGAATATATTCAAATATAAACTACACCGAAGGATTCTGTGAAACTTCTTTCCGATCTGAGCATTCAGTTAACAGAGTTAAACCATACTTTTGATTGAGCAGTTTTGAAACATTCTGTCTGTAGAAAATGCAACTGGACATTCGTAGCGCTAAGTGGGTAATAGTGGAAAAAAGAATATGTTCAAATATAAACTACACAGAAGCATTGTATGAAACTTCTTTCTGTTCTGTGCATTCAACTAACAGAGTTGAACCTTAGTTTTGATTGAGCCGTTCTGAAACACTCTTTCTGTAGAAACTGCAATTGGACATTCTGAGCGCTAAGAGGCCTATATTGGGAAAAAGAATGTCTACAAATAAAAACTACACAGAAGAATTGTGTGAAACTTCTTTCTGTTCTGTTTGTTCAATTAAAGAGTTGAACCTTAGTTTTGATTGAGCCGTTCTGAAACACTCTTTCTGTAGAAAATGCAAGTGGAGATTCGGAGCGCTAAGGGGGTTATAGTGGAAAATGGAATGTCTCCATATATGAACTACACAGAATCATTCTGTGAAACTTCTTTCTGATCTGTGCATTCAGCTAACAGAGTTAAAACATACTTTTGATTGAGCAGATCTGAACACTCTTTCTGTAGAGAATGCAACTGGACATTTGGAGCGCTAAGAGAGTAGTAGTGGAAAAAGGAATATATTCAAATATAAACTACACAGAAGCATTCTGTGAAACTTCTTTCTGATCTGAGCATTCAGCTAACAGAGTTAAACCATACTTTTGATTGAGCAGTTTTGAAACACTCTGTCTGTAGAAAATGCAACTGGACATTCGTAGCACTAAGTGGGTAATAGTGGAAAAAAGAATATGTTCAAATATAAACTACACAGAAGCATCGTATGAAACTTCTTTCTGATCTGTGCATTCAACTAACAGAGTTGAACCTTACTTTTGATTGAGCCTTTCTGAAACACTCTTTCTGTAGAAATTGCAATTGGACATTCTGAGCGCTAAGAGGCCTCTATTGGGAAAAATAATATCTTCAAATAAAAACTACACAGAAGCATTGTGTGAAACTTATTTCTGATATGTTCATTAAGCTAACAGAGTTAAACCATACTTTTGATTGCTCAGTTTTGAACACTCTTTCTGTAGAAAATGCAAGTGGACATTCGGAGCGCTAAGAGTTTAATAGTGGAAAAAGGAATATATTCAAATATAAACTACACAGTAGCATTCTGTGAAAATTCTTTCTGTTCTGTGCATTCAACTAACAGAGTTGAACCTTACTTTTGATTGAGCCGTTCTGAAACACTCTTTCTGCGGAAACTGCAATTGGACATGCTAAGCGCTAAGAGGCCTACATTGGGAAAAAGAATATCTTCAAATAAAAACTACACAGATGCATTCTGTGGAACATATTTCTGATCTGTAAATTCATTTAACAGAGATAAAACATATTTTTGATTGAGCAGTTATGAAACACTCTTTTTGTAGAAAATGCCAGTGGAGATTCGGAGCGCTAAGAGGGTAATAGTGGAAAAAGGAATGTCTTCAAATATAAACTACACAGAATCATTCGGTGAAACTTCTTTCTGATCTGTGCATTCAGCTAACAGAGTTAAACCATAGTTTTGATTGAGCAGATCTGAACACTCTTTCTGTAGAAAATGCAACTGGACATTTGGAGCGCTAAGAGCGCAGTAGTGGAAAAAGGAATATATTCAAATATAAACTACACAGAAGCATTCTGTGAAACTTCTTTCTGATCTGAGCATTCAGCTAACAGATTTAAACCATACTTTTGATTGAGCAGTTTTGAAACACTCTGTCTGTAGAAAATGCAACTGGACATTCGTAGCGCTAAGTGGGTAATAGTGGAAAAAAGAATATGTTCAAATATAAACTACACAGAAGCATTGTATGAAACTTCTTTCTGTTCTGTGCATTCAACTAACAGAGTTGAACCTTACTTTTGATTGAGCCGTTCTGAAACACTCTTTCTGTAGAAACTGCAATTGGACATTCTGAGCGCTAAGAGGCCTATATTGGGAAAAAGAATGTCTACAAATAAAAACTACACAGAAGAATTGTGTGAAACTTCTTTCTGTTCTGTTTGTTCAACTAAAAGAGTTGAACCTTAGTTTTGATTGAGCCGTTCTGAAACACTCTTTCTGTAGAAAATGCAAGTGGAGATTCGGAGCGCTAAGAGGGTAATAGTGGAAAAAGGAATGTCTTCAAATATAAACTACACAGAATCATTCGGTGAAACTTCTTTCAGATCTGTGCATTCAGCTAACAGAGTTAAACCATACTTTTGATTGAGCAGATCTGAACACTCTTTCTGTTGAAAATGCAACTGGACATTTGGAGCGCTAAGAGCGTAGTAGTGGAAAAAGTAATATATTCAAATATAAACTCCACAGAAGCATTCTGTGAAACTTCTTTCTGATCTGAGCATTCAGCTAACAGAGTTAAACCATACTTTTGATTGAGCAGTTTGAAACACTCTGTCTGTAGAAAATGCAACTGGACATTCGTAGCGCTAAGTGGGTAATAGTGGAAAAAAGAATATGTTCAAATATAAACTACACATAAGCATTGTATGAAACTTCTTTCTGTTCTGTGCATTCAACTAACAGAGTTGAACCTTACTTTTGATTGAGCCTTTCTGAAACACTCTTTCTGTAGAAACTGCAATTGGACATTCTGAGCGCTAAGAGGCCTCTATTGGGAAAAATAATATCTTCAAATAAAACCTACACAGAAGCATTGTGTGAAACTTATTTCTGATATGTTCATTAAGCTAACAGAGTTAAACCATACTTTTGATTGCGCAGTTCTGAACACTCTTTCTGTAGAAAATGCAAGTGGACATTCGGAGCGCTAAGAGGGTAATAGTGGAAAAAGGAATATATGCAAATATAAACTACACAGTAGCATTCTGTGAAAATTCTTTCTGTTCTGTGCATTCAACTAACAGAGTTGAACCTTACTTTTGATTGAGCCGTTCTGAAACACTCTTTCTGCAGAAACTGCAATTGGACATGCTAAGCGCTAAGAGGCCTACATTGGGAAAAAGAATATCTTCAAATAAAAACTACACAGATGCATTCTGTGAAACTTATTTCTGATCTGTAAATTCAGTTAACAGAGATAAAATATATTTTTCATTGAGCAGTTATGAAACACTCTTTTTGTAGAAAATGCAAGTGGAGATTCGGAGCGCTAAGAGGGTAATAGTGGAAAAAGGAATGTCTTCAAATATAAACTACACAGAATCATTTGGTGCAACTTCTTTCTGATCTGTGCATTCAGCTAACAGAGTTAAACCATACTTTTGATTGAGCAGATCTGAACACTCTTTCTGTTGAAAATGCAACTGGACATTTTGAGCGCTAAGAGCGTAGTAGTGGAAAAAGAAATATATTCAAATATAAACTACACAGAAACATTCTGTGAAACTTCTTTCTGATCTGAGCATTCAGCTAACAGAGTTAAACCATACTTTTGATTGAGCAGTTTTGAAACACTCTGTCTGTAGAAAATGCAACTGGACATTCGTAGCGCTAAGTGGGTAATAGTGGAAAAAAGAATATGTTCAAATATAAACTACACAGAAGCATTGTATGAAACTTCTTTCTGTTCTGTGCATTCAACTAACAGAGTTGAACCTTACTTTTGATTGAGCCATTCTGAAACACTCTTTCTGTAGAAACTGCAATTGGACATTCTGAGCGCTAAGAGGCCTATATTGGGAAAAAGAATGTCTACAAATAAAAACTACACAGAAGAATTGTGTGAAACTTCTTTCTGTTCTGTTTGTTCAACTAAAAGAGTTGAACCTTAGTTTTGATTGAGCCGTTCTGAAACACTCTTTCTGTAGAAAATGCAAGTGGAGATTCGGAGCGCTAAGGGGGTAATAGTGGAAAAAGGAATATCTCCAAATATAAACTACACAGAATCATTCTGTGAAACTTCTTGCTGATCTGTGCATTCAGCTAACAGAATTAAACCATACTTTTGATTGAGCATATCTGAACACTCTTTCTGTAGAAAATGCAACTGGACATTTGGAGCGCTAAGAGAGTAGTAGAGGAAAAAGGAATATATTCAAATATAAACTACACAGAAGCATTCTGTGAAACTTCTTTCTGATCTGAGCATTCAGCTAACAGAGTTAAACCATACTTTTGATTGAGCAGTTTTGAAACACTCTGTCTGTAGAAAATGCAACTGGACATTTTTAGCGCTAAGTGGGTAATAGTGGAAAAAGAATATGTTCAAATATAAACTACACAGAAGCATTGTATGAAACTTCTTTCTGTTCTGTGCATTCAAATAACAGAGTTGAACCTTACTTTTGATTGAGCCTTTCTGAAACACTCTTTCTGTAGAAACTGCAATTGGACATTCTGAACGCTAAGAGGCCTCTATTGGGAAAAATAATATCTTCAAATAAAAACTACACAGAAGCATTGTGTGAAACTTATTTCTGATACGTTCATTAAGCTAACAGAGTTAAACCATACTTTTGATTGCGCAGTTCTGAACACTCTTTCTGTAGAAAATGCAAGTGGACATTCGGAGCGCTAAGAGGGTAATAGTGGAAAAAGGAATATATTCAAATAAAAACTACACAGTAGCATTCTGTAAAAATTCTTTCTGTTCTGTGCATTCAACTAACAGAGTTGAACCTTACTTTTGATTGAGCCGTTCTGAAACACTCTTTCTGCGGAAACTGCAATTGGACATGCTAAGCGCTAAGAGGCCTACATTGGGAAAAAGAATATCTTCAAATAAAAACTACACAGATGCATTCTGTGGAACTTATTTCTGATCTGTAAATTCATTTAACAGAGATAAAACATATTTTTGATTGAGCAGTTATGAAACACTCTTTTTGTAGAAAATGCAAGTGGAGATTCGGAGCGCTAAGAGGGTAATAGTGGAAAAAGGAATGTCTTCAAATATAAACTACACAGAATCATTCGGTGAAACTTCTTTCTGATCTGTGCATTCAGCTAACAGAGTTAAACCATAGTTTTGATTGAGCAGATCTGAACACTCTTTCTGTAGAAAATGCAACTGGACATTTGGAGCGCTAAGAGCGCAGTAGTGGAAAAAGTAATATATTCAAATATAAACTACACAAAAGCATTCTGTGAAACTTCTTTCTGATCTGAGCTTTCAGCTAACAGATTTAAACCATACTTTTGATTGAGCAGTTTTGAAACACTCTGTCTGTAGAAAATGCAACTGGACATTCGTAGCGCTAAGTGGGTAATAGTGGAAAAAAGAATATGTTCAAATATAAACTACACAGAAGCATTGTAAGAAACTTCTTTCTGTTCTGTGCATTCAACTAACAGAGTTGAACCTTACTTTTGATTGAGCCGTTCTGAAACACTCTTTCTGTAGAAACTGCAATTGGACATTCTGAGCGCTAAGAGGCCTATATTGGGAAAAAGAATGTCTACAAATAAAAACTACACAGAAGAATTGTGTGAAACTTCTTTCTGTTCTGTTTGTTCAACTGAAAGAGTTGAACCTTAGTTTTGATTGAGCCGTTCTGAAACACTCTTTCTGTAGAAAATGCAAGTGGAGATTCGGAGCGCTAAGAGGGTAATAGTTGAAAAAGGAATGTCTTCAAATATAAACTACACAGAAGCATTCGGTGAAACTTCTTTCAGATCTGTGCATTCAGCTAACAGAGTTAAACCATACTTTTGATTGAGCAGATCTGAACACTCTTTCTGTTGAAAATGCAACTGGACATTTGGAGCGCTAAGAGCGTAGTAGTGGAAAAAGTAATATATTCAAATATAAACTCCACAGAAGCATTCTGTGAAACTTCTTTCTGATCTGAGCATGCAGCTAACAGAGTTAAACCATACTTTTGATTGAGCAGTTTTGAAACACTCTGTCTGTAGAAAATGCAACTGGACATTCGTAGCGCTAAGTGGGTAATTGTGGAAAAAAGAATATGTTCAAATATAAACTACACAGAAGCATTGTATGAAACTTCTTTCTGTTCTGTGCATTCAACTAACAGAGTTGAACCTTAGTTTTGATTGAGCCGTTCTGAAACACTCTTTCTGTAGAAACTGCAATTGGACATTCTGAGCGCTAAGAGGCCTATATTGGGAAAAAGAATGTCTACAAATAAAAACTACACAGAAGAATTGTGTGAAACTTCTTTCTGTTCTGTTTGTTCAACTCAAAGAGTTGAACCTTAGTTTTGATTGAGCCGTTCTGAAACACTCTTTCTGTAGAAAATGCAAGTGGAGATTCGGAGCGCTAAGGGGGTAATAGTGGAAAATGGAATGTCTCCAAATATGAACTACACAGAATCATTCTGTGAAACTTCTTTCTGATCTGTGCATTCAGCTAACAGAGTTAAAACATACTTTTGATTGAGCAGATCTGAACACTCTTTCTGTAGAAAATGCAACTGGACATTTGGAGCGCTAAGAGAGTAGTAGTGGAAAAAGGAATATATTCAAATATAAACTACACAGAAGCATTCTGTGAAACTTCTTTCTAATCTGAGCATTCAGCTAACAGAGTTAAACCATACTTTTGATTGAGCAGTTTTGAAACACTCTGTCTGTAGAAAATGCAACTGGACATTCGTAGCACTAAGTGGGTAATAGTGGAAAAAAGAATATGTTCAAATATAAACTACACAGAAGCATCGTATGAAACTTCTTTCTGATCTGTGCATTCAACTAACAGAGTTGAACCTTACTTTTGATTGAGCCTTTCTGAAACACTCTTTCTGTAGAAACTGCAATTGGACATTCTGAGCGCTAAGAGGCCTCTATTGGGAAAAATAATATCTTCAAATAAAAACTACACAGAAGCATTGTGTGAAACTTATTTCTGATATGTTCATTAAGCTAACAGAGTTAAACCATACTTTTGATTGCGCAGTTCTGAACACTCTTTCTGTAGAAAATGCAAGTGGACATTCGGAGCGCTAAGAGTTTAATAGTGGAAAAAGGAATATATTCAAATATAAACTACACAGTAGCATTCTGTGAAAATTCTTTCTGTTCTGTGCATTCAACTAACAGAGTTGAACCTTACTTTTGATTGAGCCGTTCTGAAACACTCTTTCTGCGGAAACTGCAATTGGACATGCTAAGCGCTAAGAGGCCTACATTGGGAAAAAGAATATCTTCAAATAAAAACTACACAGATGCATTCTGTGGAACTTATTTCTGATCTGTAAATTCATTTAACAGAGATAAAACATATTTTTGATTGAGCAGTTATGAAACACTCTTTTTGTAGAAAATGCAAGTGGAGATTCGGAGCGCTAAGAGGGTAATAGTGGAAAAAGGAATGTCTTCAAATATAAACTACACAGAATCATTCGGTGAAACTTCTTTCTGATCTGTGCATTCAGCTAACAGAGTTAAACCATAGTTTTGATTGAGCAGATCTGAACACTCTTTCTGTAGAAAATGCAACTGGACATTTGCAGCGCTAAGAGCGCAGTAGTGGAAAAAGGAATATATTCAAATATAAACTACACAAAAGCATTCTGTGAAACTTCTTTCTGATCTGAGCTTTCAGCTAACAGATTTAAACCATACTTTTGATTGAGCAGTTTTGAAACACTCTGTCTGTAGAAAATGCAACTGGACATTCGTAGCGCTAAGTGGGTAATAGTGGAAAAAAGAATATGTTCAAATATAAACTACACAGAAGCATTGTAAGAAACTTCTTTCTGTTCTGTGCATTCAACTAACAGAGTTGAACCTTACTTTTGATTGAGCCGTTCTGAAACACTCTTTCTGTAGAAACTGCAATTGGACATTCTGAGCGCTAAGAGGCCTATATTGGGAAAAAGAATGTCTACAAATAAAAACTACACAGAAGAATTGTGTGAAACTTCTTTCTGTTCTGTTTGTTCAACTGAAAGATTTGAACCTTAGTTTTGATTGAGCCGTTCTGAAACACTCTTTCTGTAGAAAATGCAAGTGGAGATTCGGAGCGCTAAGAGGGTAATAGTGGAAAAAGGAATGTCTTCAAATATAAACTACACAGAAGCATTCGGTGAAACTTCTTTCAGATCTGTGCATTCAGCTAACAGAGTTAAACCATACTTTTGATTGAGCAGATCTGAACACTCTTTCTGTTGAAAATGCAACTGGACATTTGGAGCGCTAAGAGCGTAGTAGTGGAAAAAGTAATATATTCAAATATAAACTCCACAGAAGCATTCTGTGAAACTTCTTTCTGATCTGAGCATGCAGCTAACAGAGTTAAACCATACTTTTGATTGAGCAGTTTTGAAACACTCTGTCTGTAGAAAATGCAACTGGACATTCGTAGCGCTAAGTGGGTAATAGTGGAAAAAAGAATATGTTCAAATATAAACTACACAGAAGCATTGTATGAAACTTCTTTCTGTTCTGTGCATTCAACTAACAGAGTTGAACCTTAGTTTTGATTGAGCCGTTCTGAAACACTCTTTCTGTAGAAACTGCAATTGGACATTCTGAGCGCTAAGAGGCCTATAGTGGGAAAAAGAATGTCTACAAATAAAAACTACACAGAAGAATTGTGTGAAACTTCTTTCTGTTCTGTTTGTTCAACTAAAAGAGTTGAACCTTAGTTTTGATTGAGCCGTTCTGAAACACTCTTTCTGTAGAAAATGCAAGTGGAGATTCGGAGCGCTAAGGGGGTAATAGTGGAAAATGGAATGTCTCCAAATATGAACTACACAGAATCATTCTGTGAAACTTCTTTCTGATCTGTGCATTCAGCTAACAGAGTTAAAACATACTTTTGATTGAGCAGATCTGAACACTCTTTCTGTAGAAAATGCAACTGGACATTTGGAGCGCTAAGAGAGTAGTAGTGGAAAAAGGAATATATTCAAATATAAACTACACAGAAGCATTCTGTGAAACTTCTTTCTGATCTGAGCATTCAGCTAACAGAGTTAAACCATACTTTTGATTGAGCAGTTTTGAAACACTCTGTCTGTAGAAAATGCAACTGGACATTCGTAGCACTAAGTGGGTAATAGTGGAAAAAAGAATATGTTCAAATATAAACTACACAGAAGCATCGTATGAAACTTCTTTCTGATCTGTGCATTCAACTAACAGAGTTTAACCTTACTTTTGATTGAGCCTTTCTGAAACACTCTTTCTGTAGAAACTGCAATTGGACATTCTGAGCGCTAAGAGGCCTCTATTGGGAAAAATAATATCTTCAAATAAAAACTACACAGAAGCATTGTGTGAAACTTATTTCTGATATGTTCATTAAGCTAACAGAGTTAAACCATACTTTTGATTGCGCAGTTCTGAACACTCTTTCTGTAGAAAATGCAAGTGGACATTCGGAGCGCTAAGAGTTTAATAGTGGAAAAAGGAATATATTCAAATATAAACTACACAGTAGCATTCTGTGAAAATTCTTTCTGTTCTGTGCATTCAACTAACAGAGTTGAACCTTACTTTTGATTGAGCCGTTCTGAAACACTCTTTCTGCAGAAACTGCAATTGGACATGCTAAACGCTAAGAGGCCTACATTGGGAAAAAGAATATCTTCAAATAAAAACTACACAGATGCATTCTGTGAAACTTATTTCTGATCTGTAAATTCAGTTAACAGAGATAAAACATATTTTTCATTGAGCAGTTATGAAACACTCTTTTTGTAGAAAATGCAAGTGGAGATTCGGAGCGCTAAGAGGGTAATAGTGGAAAAAGGAATGTCTTCAAATATAAACTAGACAGAATCATTCGGTGAAACTTCTTTGTGATCTGTGCATTCAGCTAACAGAGTTAAACCATACTTTTGAGTGAGCAGATCTGAACACTCTTTCTGTTGAAAATGCAACTGGACATTTGGAGCGCTAAGAGCGTAGTATTGGAAAAAGGGATATATTCAAATATAAACTACACAGAAGCATTCTGTGAAACTTCTTTCTGATCTGAGCATTCAGCTAACAGAGTTAAACCATACTTTTGATTGAGCAGTTTTGAAACACTCTGTCTGTAGAAAATGCAACTGGACATTCGTAGCGCTAAGTGGGTAATAGTGGAAAAAAGAATATGTTCAAATATAAACTACACAGAAGCATTGTATGAAACTACTTTCTGTTCTGTGCATTCAACTAACAGAGTTGAACCTTACTTTTGATTGAGCCGTTCTGAAACACACTTTCTGTAGAAACTGCAATTGGACATTCTGAGCGCTTAGAGGCCTATATTGGGAAAAAGAATGTCTACAAATAAAAACTACACAGAAGAATTGTGTGAAACATCTTTCTGTTCTGTTTGTTCAACAAAAGAGTTGAAACTTAGTTTTGATTGAGCCGTTCTGTAACAGTCTTTCTGTAGAAAATGCAAGTGGAGATTCGGAGCGCTAAGAGGGTAATAGTGGAAAAAGGAATGTCTCCAAATATAAACTACACAGAATCATTCTGTGAAACTTCTTTCTGATCTGTGCATTCAGCTAACAGAGTTAAACCATACTTTTGATTGAGCAGATCTCAACACTCTTTCTGTAGAAAATGCAAGTGGAGATTCGGAGCGCTAAGGGTGTAATAGTGGAAAAAGAAATGTCTACAAATATGAACTACACAGAATCATTCGGCGAAACTTCTTTCTGATCTGTGCATTCAGCTAACAGAGTTAAACCATACTTTTGATTGAGCAGATCTGAACACTCTTTCTGTAGAAAATGCAACTGGACATTTGGAGCGCTAAGAGAGTAGTAGTGGAAAAAGGAATATATTCAAATATAAACTACACAGAAGCATTCTGTGAAACTTCTTTCTGATCTGAGCATTCAGCTAACAGAGTTAAACCATACTTTTGATTGAGCAGTTTTGAAACACTCTGTCTGTAGAAAATGCAACTGGACATTCGTAGCGCTAAGTGGGTAATAGTGGAAAAAAGTATATGTTCAAATATAAACTACACAGAAGCATTGTATGAAACTTCTTTCTGTTCTGTGCATTCAACTAACAGAGTTGAACCTTAATTTGATTGAGCCTTTCTGAAACACTCTTTCTGTAGAAACTGCAATTGGACATTCTGTGCGCGAAGAGGCCTATATTGGGAAAAATAATATCTTCAAATAAAAACTACACAGAAGCATTGTGTGAAACTTATTTCTGATACGTTCATTAAGCTAACAGAGTTAAACCATACTTTTGATTGCGCAGTTCTGAACACTCTTTCTGTAGAAAATGCAAGTGGACATTCGGAGCGCTAAGAGGGTAATAGTGGAAAAAGGAATATATTCAAATAAAAACTACACAGTAGCATTCTGTGAAAATTCTTTCTGTTCTGTGCATTCAACTAACAGAGTTGAACCTTACTTTTGATTGAGCCGTTCTGAAACACTCTTTCTGCGGAAACTGCAATTGGACATGCTAAGCGCTAAGAGGCCTACATTGGGAAAAAGAATATCTTCAAATAAAAACTACACAGATGCATTCTGTGGAACTTATTTCTGATCTGTAAATTCATTTAACAGAGATAAAACATATTTTTGATTGAGCAGTTATGAAACACTCTTTTTGTAGAAAATGCAAGTGGAGATTCGGAGCGCTAAGAGGGTAATAGTGGAAAAAGGAATGTCTTCAAATATAAACTACACAGAATCATTCGGTGAAACTTCTTTCTGATCTGTGCATTCAGCTAACAGAGTTAAACCATAGTTTTGATTGAGCAGATCTGAACACTCTTTCTGTAGAAAATGCAACTGGACATTTGGAGCGCTAAGAGCGCAGTAGTGGAAAAAGTAATATATTCAAATATAAACTACACAAAAGCATTCTGTGAAACTTCTTTCTGATCTGAGCTTTCAGCTAACAGATTTAAACCATACTTTTGATTGAGCAGTTTTGAAACACTCTGTCTGTAGAAAATGCAACTGGACATTCGTAGCGCTAAGTGGGTAATAGTGGAAAAAAGAATATGTTCAAATATAAACTACACAGAAGCATTGTAAGAAACTTCTTTCTGTTCTGTGCATTCAACTAACAGAGTTGAACCTTACTTTTGATTGAGCCGTTCTGAAACACTCTTTCTGTAGAAACTGCAATTGGACATTCTGAGCGCTAAGAGGCCTATATTGGGAAAAAGAATGTCTACAAATAAAAACTACACAGAAGAATTGTGTGAAACTTCTTTCTGTTCTGTTTGTTCAACTGAAAGAGTTGAACCTTAGTTTTGATTGAGCCGTTCTGAAACACTCTTTCTGTAGAAAATGCAAGTGGAGATTCGGAGCGCTAAGAGGGTAATAGTTGAAAAAGGAATGTCTTCAAATATAAACTACACAGAAGCATTCGGTGAAACTTCTTTCAGATCTGTGCATTCAGCTAACAGAGTTAAACCATACTTTTGATTGAGCAGATCTGAACACTCTTTCTGTTGAAAATGCAACTGGACATTTGGAGCGCTAAGAGCGTAGTAGTGGAAAAAGTAATATATTCAAATATAAACTCCACAGAAGCATTCTGTGAAACTTCTTTCTGATCTGAGCATGCAGCTAACAGAGTTAAACCATACTTTTGATTGAGCAGTTTTGAAACACTCTGTCTGTAGAAAATGCAACTGGACATTCGTAGCGCTAAGTGGGTAATTGTGGAAAAAAGAATATGTTCAAATATAAACTACACAGAAGCATTGTATGAAACTTCTTTCTGTTCTGTGCATTCAACTAACAGAGTTGAACCTTAGTTTTGATTGAGCCGTTCTGAAACACTCTTTCTGTAGAAACTGCAATTGGACATTCTGAGCGCTAAGAGGCCTATATTGGGAAAAAGAATGTCTACAAATAAAAACTACACAGAAGAATTGTGTGAAACTTCTTTCTGTTCTGTTTGTTCAACTCAAAGAGTTGAACCTTAGTTTTGATTGAGCCGTTCTGAAACACTCTTTCTGTAGAAAATGCAAGTGGAGATTCGGAGCGCTAAGGGGGTAATAGTGGAAAATGGAATGTCTCCAAATATGAACTACACAGAATCATTCTGTGAAACTTCTTTCTGATCTGTGCATTCAGCTAACAGAGTTAAAACATACTTTTGATTGAGCAGATCTGAACACTCTTTCTGTAGAAAATGCAACTGGACATTTGGTGCGCTAAGAGAGTAGTAGTGGAAAAAGGAATATATTCAAATATAAACTACACAGAAGCATTCTGTGAAACTTCTTTCTAATCTGAGCATTCAGCTAACAGAGTTAAACCATACTTTTGATTGAGCAGTTTTGAAACACTCTGTCTGTAGAAAATGCAACTGGACATTCGTAGCACTAAGTGGGTAATAGTGGAAAAAAGAATATGTTCAAATATAAACTACACAGAAGCATCGTATGAAACTTCTTTCTGATCTGTGCATTCAACTAACAGAGTTGAACCTTACTTTTGATTGAGCCTTTCTGAAACACTCTTTCTGTAGAAACTGCAATTGGACATTCTGAGCGCTAAGAGGCCTCTATTGGGAAAAATAATATCTTCAAATAAAAACTACACAGAAGCATTGTGTGAAACTTATTTCTGATATGTTCATTAAGCTAACAGAGTTAAACCATACTTTTGATTGCGCAGTTCTGAACACTCTTTCTGTAGAAAATGCAAGTGGACATTCGGAGCGCTAAGAGTTTAATAGTGGAAAAAGGAATATATTCAAATATAAACTACACAGTAGCATTCTGTGAAAATTCTTTCTGTTCTGTGCATTCAACTAACAGAGTTGAACCTTACTTTTGATTGAGCCGTTCTGAAACACTCTTTCTGCGGAAACTGCAATTGGACATGCTAAGCGCTAAGAGGCCTACATTGGGAAAAAGAATATCTTCAAATAAAAACTACACAGATGCATTCTGTGGAACTTATTTCTGATCTGTAAATTCATTTAACAGAGATAAAACATATTTTTGATTGAGCAGTTATGAAACACTCTTTTTGTAGAAAATGCAAGTGGAGATTCGGAGCGCTAAGAGGGTAATAGTGGAAAAAGGAATGTCTTCAAATATAAACTACACAGAATCATTCGGTGAAACTTCTTTCTGATCTGTGCATTCAGCTAACAGAGTTAAACCATAGTTTTGATTGAGCAGATCTGAACACTCTTTCTGTAGAAAATGCAACTGGACATTTGGAGCGCTAAGAGCGCAGTAGTGGAAAAAGGAATATATTCAAATATAAACTACACAAAAGCATTCTGTGAAACTTCTTTCTGATCTGAGCTTTCAGCTAACAGATTTAAACCATACTTTTGATTGAGCAGTTTTGAAACACTCTGTCTGTAGAAAATGCAACTGGACATTCGTAGCGCTAAGTGGGTAATAGTGGAAAAAAGAATATGTTCAAATATAAACTACACAGAAGCATTGTAAGAAACTTCTTTCTGTTCTGTGCATTCAACTAACAGAGTTGAACCTTACTTTTGATTGAGCCGTTCTGAAACACTCTTTCTGTAGAAACTGCAATTGGACATTCTGAGCGCTAAGAGGCCTATATTGGGAAAAAGAATGTCTACAAATAAAAACTACACAGAAGAATTGTGTGAAACTTCTTTCTGTTCTGTTTGTTCAACTGAAAGATTTGAACCTTAGTTTTGATTGAGCCGTTCTGAAACACTCTTTCTGTAGAAAATGCAAGTGGAGATTCGGAGCGCTAAGAGGGTAATAGTGGAAAAAGGAATGTCTTCAAATATAAACTACACAGAAGCATTCGGTGAAACTTCTTTCAGATCTGTGCATTCAGCTAACAGAGTTAAACCATACTTTTGATTGAGCAGATCTGAACACTCTTTCTGTTGAAAATGCAACTGGACATTTGGAGCGCTAAGAGCGTAGTAGTGGAAAAAGTAATATATTCAAATATAAACTCCACAGAAGCATTCTGTGAAACTTCTTTCTGATCTGAGCATGCAGCTAACAGAGTTAAACCATACTTTTGATTGAGCAGTTTTGAAACACTCTGTCTGTAGAAAATGCAACTGGACATTCGTAGCGCTAAGTGGGTAATAGTGGAAAAAAGAATATGTTCAAATATAAACTACACAGAAGCATTGTATGAAACTTCTTTCTGTTCTGTGCATTCAACTAACAGAGTTGAACCTTAGTTTTGATTGAGCCGTTCTGAAACACTCTTTCTGTAGAAACTGCAATTGGACATTCTGAGCGCTAAGAGGCCTATAGTGGGAAAAAGAATGTCTACAAATAAAAACTACACAGAAGAATTGTGTGAAACTTCTTTCTGTTCTGTTTGTTCAACTAAAAGAGTTGAACCTTAGTTTTGATTGAGCCGTTCTGAAACACTCTTTCTGTAGAAAATGCAAGTGGAGATTCGGAGCGCTAAGGGGGTAATAGTGGAAAATGGAATGTCTCCAAATATGAACTACACAGAATCATTCTGTGAAACTTCTTTCTGATCTGTGCATTCAGCTAACAGAGTTAAAACATACTTTTGATTGAGCAGATCTGAACACTCTTTCTGTAGAAAATGCAACTGGACATTTGGAGCGCTAAGAGAGTAGTAGTGGAAAAAGGAATATATTCAAATATAAACTACACAGAAGCATTCTGTGAAACTTCTTTCTGATCTGAGCATTCAGCTAACAGAGTTAAACCATACTTTTGATTGAGCAGTTTTGAAACACTCTGTCTGTAGAAAATGCAACTGGACATTCGTAGCACTAAGTGGGTAATAGTGGAAAAAAGAATATGTTCAAATATAAACTACACAGAAGCATCGTATGAAACTTCTTTCTGATCTGTGCATTCAACTAACAGAGTTTAACCTTACTTTTGATTGAGCCTTTCTGAAACACTCTTTCTGTAGAAACTGCAATTGGACATTCTGAGCGCTAAGAGGCCTCTATTGGGAAAAATAATATCTTCAAATAAAAACTACACAGAAGCATTGTGTGAAACTTATTTCTGATATGTTCATTAAGCTAACAGAGTTAAACCATACTTTTGATTGCGCAGTTCTGAACACTCTTTCTGTAGAAAATGCAAGTGGA
Organism: Symphalangus syndactylus; assembly: GCF_028878055.3. Lineage (NCBI taxonomy): Eukaryota > Metazoa > Chordata > Mammalia > Primates > Hylobatidae > Symphalangus > Symphalangus syndactylus. The sequence goes on along the minus strand of NC_072445.2, from coordinate 1,611,213 downwards.
CATTCGGAGCGCTAAGAGTTTAATAGTGGAAAAAGGAATATATTCAAATATAAACTACACAGTAGCATTCTGTGAAAATTCTTTCTGTTCTGTGCATTCAACTAACAGAGTTGAACCTTACTTTTGATTGAGCCGTTCTGAAACACTCTTTCTGCAGAAACTGCAATTGGACATGCTAAACGCTAAGAGGCCTACATTGGGAAAAAGAATATCTTCAAATAAAAACTACACAGATGCATTCTGTGAAACTTATTTCTGATCTGTAAATTCAGTTAACAGAGATAAAACATATTTTTCATTGAGCAGTTATGAAACACTCTTTTTGTAGAAAATGCAAGTGGAGATTCGGAGCGCTAAGAGGGTAATAGTGGAAAAAGGAATGTCTTCAAATATAAACTAGACAGAATCATTCGGTGAAACTTCTTTGTGATCTGTGCATTCAGCTAACAGAGTTAAACCATACTTTTGAGTGAGCAGATCTGAACACTCTTTCTGTTGAAAATGCAACTGGACATTTGGAGCGCTAAGAGCGTAGTATTGGAAAAAGGGATATATTCAAATATAAACTACACAGAAGCATTCTGTGAAACTTCTTTCTGATCTGAGCATTCAGCTAACAGAGTTAAACCATACTTTTGATTGAGCAGTTTTGAAACACTCTGTCTGTAGAAAATGCAACTGGACATTCGTAGCGCTAAGTGGGTAATAGTGGAAAAAAGAATATGTTCAAATATAAACTACACAGAAGCATTGTATGAAACTACTTTCTGTTCTGTGCATTCAACTAACAGAGTTGAACCTTACTTTTGATTGAGCCGTTCTGAAACACACTTTCTGTAGAAACTGCAATTGGACATTCTGAGCGCTTAGAGGCCTATATTGGGAAAAAGAATGTCTACAAATAAAAACTACACAGAAGAATTGTGTGAAACATCTTTCTGTTCTGTTTGTTCAACAAAAGAGTTGAAACTTAGTTTTGATTGAGCCGTTCTGTAACAGTCTTTCTGTAGAAAATGCAAGTGGAGATTCGGAGCGCTAAGAGGGTAATAGTGGAAAAAGGAATGTCTCCAAATATAAACTACACAGAATCATTCTGTGAAACTTCTTTCTGATCTGTGCATTCAGCTAACAGAGTTAAACCATACTTTTGATTGAGCAGATCTCAACACTCTTTCTGTAGAAAATGCAAGTGGAGATTCGGAGCGCTAAGGGTGTAATAGTGGAAAAAGAAATGTCTACAAATATGAACTACACAGAATCATTCGGCGAAACTTCTTTCTGATCTGTGCATTCAGCTAACAGAGTTAAACCATACTTTTGATTGAGCAGATCTGAACACTCTTTCTGTAGAAAATGCAACTGGACATTTGGAGCGCTAAGAGAGTAGTAGTGGAAAAAGGAATATATTCAAATATAAACTACACAGAAGCATTCTGTGAAACTTCTTTCTGATCTGAGCATTCAGCTAACAGAGTTAAACCATACTTTTGATTGAGCAGTTTTGAAACACTCTGTCTGTAGAAAATGCAACTGGACATTCGTAGCGCTAAGTGGGTAATAGTGGAAAAAAGTATATGTTCAAATATAAACTACACAGAAGCATTGTATGAAACTTCTTTCTGTTCTGTGCATTCAACTAACAGAGTTGAACCTTAATTTGATTGAGCCTTTCTGAAACACTCTTTCTGTAGAAACTGCAATTGGACATTCTGTGCGCGAAGAGGCCTATATTGGGAAAAATAATATCTTCAAATAAAAACTACACAGAAGCATTGTGTGAAACTTATTTCTGATATGTTCTTTAAGCTAACAGAGTTAAACCATACTATTGATTGCGCAGTTCTGAACACTCTTTCTGTAGAAAATGCAAGTGGACATTCGGAGCGCTAAGAGGGTAATAGTGGAAAAAGGAATATATTCAAATATAAACTACACAGTAGCATTCTGTGAAAATTCTTTCTGTTCTGTGCATTCAACTAACAGAGTTGAACCTTACTTTTGATTGAGCCGTTCTGAAACACTCTTTCTGTAGAAACTGCAATTGGACATGCTAAGCGCTAAGAGGCCTACATTGGGAAAAAAATATCTTCAAATAAAAACTACACAGATGCATTCTGTGAAACTTATTTCTGATCTGTAAATTCAGTAAACAGAGATAAAACATATTTTTGATTGAGCAGTTATGAAACACTCTTTTTGTAGAAAATACAAGTGGAGATTCGGAGCGCTAAGAGGGTAATAGTGGAAAAAGGAATGTCTTCAAATATAAACTACACAGAATCATTCGGTGAAACTTCTTTCTGATCTGTGCATTCAGCTAACAGAGTTAAACCATACTTTTGATTGAGCAGATCTGAACACCCTTTCTGTTGAAAATGCATCTGGACATTTGGAGCGCTAAGAGCGTAGTAGTGGAAAAAGGAATATATTCAAATATAAACTACACAGAAGCATTCTGTGAAACTTCTTTCTGATCTGAGCATTCAGCTAACAGAGTTAAACCATACTTTTGATTGAGCAGTTTTGAAACACTCTGTCTGTAGAAAATGCAACTGGACATTCGTAGCGCTAAGTGGGTAATAGTGGAAAAAAGAATATGTTCAAATATAAACTACACAGGAGCATTCTATGAAACTTCTTTCTGTTCTGTGCTTTCAACTAACAGAATTGAACCTTACTTTTGATTGAGCCGTTCTGAAACACACTTTCTGTAGAAACTGCAATTGGACATTCTGAGCGCTAAGAGGCCTATATTGGGAAAAATAATGTCTACAAATAAAAACTACACAGAAGAATTGTGTGAAACTTCTTTCTGTACTGTTTGTTCAACTAAAAGTGTTGAACCTTAGTTTTGATTGAGCCGTTCTGTAACAGTCTTTCTGTAGAAAATGCAAGTGGAGATTCGGAGCGCTAAGGGGGTAATAGTGGAAAAAGGAATGTCTCCAAATATAAACTACACAGAATCATTCTGTGAAACTTCTTTCTGATCTGTGCATTCAGCTAACAGAGTTAAACCATACTTTTGATTGAGCAGATCTGAACACTCTTTCTGTAGAAAATGCAACTGGACATTTGGAGCGCTAAGAGAGTAGTAGTGGAAAAAGGAATATATTCAAATATAAACTACACAGAAGCATTCTGTGAAACTTCTTTCTGATCTGAGCATTCAGCTAACAGAGTTAAACCATACTTTTGATTGAGCAGTTTTGAAACACTCTGTCTGTAGAAAATGCAACTGGACATTCGTAGCGCTAAGTGGGTAATAGTGGAAAAAAGAATATGTTCAAATATAAACTACACAGAAGCATTGTATGAAACTTCTTTCTCTTCTGTGCATTCAACTAACAGAGTTGAACCTTACTTTTGATTGAGCCTTTCTGAAACACTCTTTCTGTAGAAACTGCAATTGGACATTCTGAGCGCTAAGAGGCCTCTATTGGGAAAAATAATATCTTCAAATAAAAACTACACAGAAGCATTGTGTGAAACTTATTTCTGATATGTTCATTAAGCTAACAGAGTTAAACCATACTTTTGATTGCGCAGTTCTGAACACTCTTTCTGTAGAAAATGCAAGTGGACATTCGGAGCGCTAAGAGGGTAAGAGTGGAAAAAGGAATATATTCAAATATAAACTACACAGTAGCATTCTGTGAAAATTCTTTCTGTTCTGTGCATTCAACTAACAGAGTTGAACCTTACTTTTGATTGAGCCGTTCTGAAACAGTCTTTCTGTAGAAACTGCAATTGGACATGCTAAGCGCTAAGAGGCCTACATTGGGAAAAAGAATATCTTCAAATAAAAACTACACGGATGCATTCTGTGAAACTTTTTTCTGATCTGTAAATTCAGTTAACAGAGATAAAACATATTTTTGATTGAGCAGTTATGAAACACTCTTTTTGTAGAAAATGCAAGTGGAGATTCGGAGCGCTAAGAGGGTAATAGTGGAAAAAGGAATGTCTTCAAATATAAACTACACAGAATCATTCGGTGAAACTTCTTTCTGATCTGTGTATTCAGCTAACAGAGTTAAACCATACTTTTGATTGAGCAGATCTGAACACTCTTTCTGTTGAAAATGCAACTGGACATTTGGAGCGCTAAGAGCGTAGTAGTGGAAAAAGGAATATATTCAAATATAAACTACACAGAAGCATTCTGTGAAACTTCTTTCTGATCTGAGCATTCAGCTAACAGAGTTAAACCATACTTTTGATTGAGCAGTTTTGAAACACTCTGTCTGTAGAAAATGCAACTGGACATTCGTAGCGCTAAGTGGGTAATAGTGGAAAAAAGAATATGTTCAAATATAAACTACACAGAAGCATTGTATGAAACTTCTTTCTGTTCTGTGCATTCAACTAACAGAGTTGAACCTTACTTTTGATTGAGCCGTTCTGAAACACTCTTTCTCTAGAAACTGCAATTGGACATTCTGAGCGCTAAGAGGCCTATATTGGGAAAAAGAATGTCTACAAATAAAAACTACACAGAAGAATTGTGTGAAACTTCTTTCTGTTCTGTTTGTTCAACTAAAAGAGTTGAACCTTAGTTTTGATTGAGCCGTTCTGAAACACTCTTTCTGTAGAAAATGCAAGTGGAGATTCGGAGCGCTAAGGGGGTAATAGTGGAAAAAGGAATGTCTCCAAATATGAACTACACAGAATCATTCTGTGAAACTTCTTTCTGATCTGTACATTCAGCTAACAGAGTTAAACCATACTTTTGATTGAGCAGTTTTGAAACACTCTGTCTGTAGAAAATGAAACTGGACATTCGTAGCGCTAAGTGGGTAATAGTGGAAAAAAGAATATGTTCAAATATAAACTACACAGAAGCATCGTATGAAACTTCTTTCTGTTCTGTGCATTCAACTAACAGAGTTGAACCTTACTTTTGATTGAGCCTTTCTGAAACACTCTTTCTGTAGAAACTGCAATTGGACATTCTGAGCGCTAAGAGGACTCTATTGGGAAAAATAATATCTTCAAATAAAAACTACACAGAAGCATTGTGTGAAACTTATTTCTGATATGTTCATTAAGCTAACAGAGTTAAACCATACTTTTGATTGCGCAGTTCTGAACACTCTTTCTGTAGAAAATGCAAGTGGACATTCGGAGCGCTAAGAGGGTAATAGTGGAAAAAGGAATATATTCAAATATAAACTACACAGTAGCATTCTGTGAAAATTCTTTCTGTTCTGTGCATTCAACTAACAGTGTTGAACCTTACTTTTGATTGAGCCGTTCTGAAACACTCTTTCTGTAGAAACTGCAATTGGACATTCTGAGCGCTAAGAGGCCTATATTGGGAAAAAGAATGTCTACAAATAAAAACTACACAGAAGAATTGTGTGAAACTTCTTTCTGTTCTGTTTGTTCAACTAAAAGAGTTGAACCTTTGTTTTCATTGAGCCGTTCTGAAACACTCTTTCTGTAGAAAATGCAAGTGGAGATTCGGAGCGCTAAGAGGGTAATAGTGGAAAAAGGAATGTCTCCAAATATAAACTACACAGAATCATTCTGTGAAACTTCTTTCTGATCTGTGCATTCAGCTAACAGAGTTAAACCATACTTTTGATTGAGCAGATCTGAACACTCTTTCTGTAGAAAATGCAACTGGACATTTGGAGCGCTAAGAGAGTAGTAGTGGAAAAAGGAATATATTCAAATATAAACTACACAGAAGCATTCTGTTAAACTTCTTTCTGATCTGAGCATTCAGCTAACAGAGTTAAACCATCCTTTTGATTGAGCAGTTTTGAAACACTCTGTCTGTAGAAAATGCAACTGGACATTCGTAGCGCTAAGTGGGTAATAGTGGAAAAAAGAATATGTTCAAATATAAACTACACAGAAGCATTGTATGAAACTTCTTTCTGTTCTGTGCATTCAACTAACAGAGTTGAACCTTACTTTTGATTGAGCCTTTCTGAAACACTCTTTCTGTAGAAACTGCAATTGGACATTCTGAGCGCTAAGAGGCCTCTATTGGGAAAAATAATATCTTCAAATAAAAACTACACAGAAGCATTGTGTGAAACTTATTTCTGATATGTTCATTAAGCTAAAAGAGTTAAAACATACTTTTGATTGCGCAGTTCTGAACACTCTTTCTGTAGAAAATGCAAGTGGACATTCGGAGCGCTAAGAGGGTAAGAGTGGAAAAAGTAATATATTCAAATATAAACTACACAGTAGCATTCTGTGAAAATTCTTTCTGTTCTGTGCATTCAACTAACAGAGTTGAACCTTACTTTTGATTGAGCCGTTCTGAAACACTCTTTCTGTAGAAACTGCAATTGGACATGCTAAGCGCTAAGAGGCCTACATAGGGAAAAAGAATATCTTCAAATAAAAACTACACAGATGCATTCTGTGGAACTTATTTCTGATCTGTAAATTCATTTAACAGAGATAAAACATATTTTTGATTGAGCATTTATGAAACACTCTTTTTGTAGAAAATGCAAGTGGAGATTCGGAGCGCTAAGAGGGTAATAGTGGAAAAAGGAATGTCTTCAAATATAAACTACACAGAATCATTCGGTGAAACTTCTTTCTGATCTGTGCATTCAGCTAACAGAGTTAAAGCATACTTTTGATTGAGCAGATCTGAACACTCTTTCTGTTGAAAATGCAACTGGACATTTGGAGCGCTAAGAGCGTAGTAGTGGAAAAAGGAATATATTCAAATATAAACTACACAGAAGCATTGTATGAAACTTCTTTCTGTTCTGCACATTCAACTAACAACGTTGAACCTTACTTTTGATTGAGCCGTTCTGAAACACTCTTTCTCTAGAAACTGCAATAGGATATTCTGAGCGCTAAGAGGCCTATATTGGGAAAAAGAATGTCTACAAATAAAAACTACACAGAAGAATTGTGTGAAACTTCTTTCTGTTCTGTTTGTTCAACTAAAAGAGTTGAACCTTAGTTTTGATTGAGCTGTTCTTAAACACTCTTTCTGTAGAAAATGCAAGTGGAGATTCGGAGCGCTAAGAGGGTAATAGTGGAAAAAGGAATGTCTCCAAATATAAACTACACAGAATCATTCTGTGAAACTTCTTTCTGATCTGTGCATTCAGTTAACAGAGTTAAACCATACTTTTGATTGAGCAGATCGGAACACTCTTTCTGTAGAAAATGCAACTGGTCATTTGGAGCGCTAAGAGAGTAGTAGTGGAAAAAGGAATATATTCAAATATAAACTACACAGAAGCATTCTGTGAAACTTCTTTCTGATCTGAGCATTCAGCTAACAGAGTTAAACCATACTTATGATTGAGCAGTTTTGAAACACTCTGTCTGTAGAAAATGCAACTGGACATTCGTAGCGCTAAGAGGGTAATAGTTGAAAAAGGAATATATTCAAATATAAACTACACAGTAGCATTCTGTGAAAATTCTTTCTGTTCTGTGCATTCAACTAACAGAGTTGAACCTTACTTTTGATTGAGCCGTTCTGAAACACTCTTTCTGTAGAAACTGCAATTGGACATGCTAAGCGCTAAGAGGCCTACATTGGGTAAAAGAATATCTTCAAATAAAAACTACACAGATGCATTCTGTGGAACTTATTTCTGATGTGTAAATTCATTTAACAGAGATAAAACATATTTTTGATTGAGCATTTATGAAACACTCTTTTTGTAGAAAATGCAAGTGGAGATTCGGAGCGCTAAGAGGGTAATAGTGGAAAAAGAAATGTCTTCAAATATAAACTACACAGAATCATTCGGTGAAACTTTTTTCTGATCTGTGCATTCAGCTAACAGAGTTAAACCATACTTTTGATTGAGCAGTTTTGAAACACTCTGTCTGTAGAAAATGCAACTGGACATTCGTAGCCCTAAGTGGGTAATAGTGGAAAAAAGAATATGTTCAAATATAAACTACACAGAAGCATTGTATGAAACTTCTTTCTGTTCTGTGCATTCAACTAACAGAGTTGAACCTTACTTTTGATTGAGCCTTTCTGAAACACTCTTTCTGTAGAAACTGCAATTGGACATTCTGAGCGCTAAGAGGCCTCTATTGGGAAAAATAATATCTTCAAATAAAAACTACACAGAAGCATTGTGTGAAACTTATTTCTGATATGTTCATTAAGCTAACAGAGTTAAACCATACTTTTGATTGCGCAGTTCTGAACACTCTTTCTGTAGAAAATGCAAGTGGACATTCGGAGCGCTAAGAGGGTAATAGTGGAAAAAGGAATATATTCAAATATAAACTACACAGTAGCATTCTGTGAAAATTCTTTCTGTTCTGTGCATTCAACTAACAGAGTTGAACCTTACTTTTGATTGAGCCGTTCTGAAACACTCTTTCTGCAGAAACTGCAATTGGGCATGCTAAGCGCTAAGAGGCCTACATTGGGAAAAAGAATATCTTCAAATAAAAACTACACAGATGCATTCTGTGAAACTTATTTCTGATCTGTAAATTCAGTTAACAGAGATAAAACATATTTTTGATTGAGCAGTTATGAAACACTCTTTTTGTAGAAAATGCAAGTGGAGATTCGGAGCGCTAAGAGGGTAATAGTGGAAAAAGGAATGTCTTCAAATATAAACTACACAGAATCATTCGGTGAAACTTCTTCCTGATCTGTGCATTCAGCTAACAGAGTTAAACCATACTTTTGATTGAGCAGATCTGAACACTCTTTCTGTAGAAAATGCAACTGGACATTTGGAGCGCTAAGAGCGTAGTAGTGGAAAAAGGAATATATTCAAATATAAACTACACAGAAGCATTCTGTGAAACTTCTTTCTGATCTGAGCATTCAGCTAACAGAGTTAAACCATACTTTTGATTGAGCAGTTTTGAAACACTCTGTCTGTAGAAAATGCAACTGGACATTCGTAGCGCTAAGTGGGTAATAGTGGAAAAAAGAATATGTTCAAATATAAACTACACAGAAGCATTGTATGAAAATTCTTTCTGTTCTGTGCATTCAACTAACAGAGTTGAACCTTAATTTTGATTGAGCCGTTCTGAAACACTCTTTCTGTAGAAACTGCAATTGGACATTCTGAGCGCTAAGAGGCCTATATTGGGAAAAAGAATGTCTACAAATAAAAACTACACAGAAGAATTGTGTGAAACTTCTTTCTGTTCTGTTTGTTCAACTAAAAGATTTGAACCTTAGTTTTGATTGAGCCGTTCTGAAACACTCTTTCTGTAAAAAATGCAAGTGGAGATTCGGAGCGCTAAGAGGGTAATAGTGGAAAAAGGAATGTCTCCAAATATAAACTGCACAGAATCATTCTGTGAAACTTCTTTCTGATCTGTGCATTCAGCTAACAGAGTTAAAACATACTTTTGATTGAGCAGATCTGAACACTCTTTCTGTAGAAAATGCAACTGGACATTTGGAGCGCTAAGAGAGTAGTAGTGGAAAAAGGAATATATTCAAATATAAACTACACAGAAGCATTCTGTGAAACTTCTTTCTGATCTGAGCATTCAGCTAACAGAGTTAAACCATACTTTTGATTGAGCAGTTTTGAAACACTCTGTCTGTAGAAAATGCAACTGGACATTCGTAGCGCTAAGTGGGTAATAGTGGAAAAAAGAATATGTTCAAATATAAACTACACAGAAGCATTGTATGAAACTTCTTTCTCTTCTGTGCATTCAACTAACAGAGTTGAACCTTACTTTTGATTGAGCCTTTCTGAAACACTCTTTCTGTAGAAACTGCAATTGGACATTCTGAGCGCTAAGAGGCCTCTATTGGGAAAAATAATATCTTCAAATAAAAACTACACAGAAGCATTGTGTGAAACTTATTTCTGATATGTTCATTAAGCTAACAGAGTTAAACCATACTTTTGATTGCGCAGTTCTGAACACTCTTTCTGTAGAAAATTCAAGTGGACATTCGGAGCGCTAAGAGGGTAATAGTGGAAAAAGGAATATATTCATATATAAACTACACAGTAGCATTCTGTGAAAATTCTTTCTGTTCTGTGCATTCAACTAACAGTGTTGAACCTTACTTTTGATTGAGCCGTTCTGAAACACTCTTTCTGTAGTAACTGCAATTGGACATGCTAAGCGCTAAGAGGCCTACATTGGGAAAAAGAATATCTTCAAATATAAACTACACGGATGCATTCTGTGAAACTTATTTCTGATCTGTAAATTCAGTTAACAGAGATAAAACATATTTTTGATTGAGCATTTATGAAACACTCTTTTTGTAGAAAATGCAAGTGGAGATTCGGAGCGCTAAGAGGGTAATAGTGGAAAAAGGAATGTCTTCAAATATAAACTACACAGAATCATTCGGTGAAACTTCTTTCTGATCTGTGCATTCAGCTAACAGAGTTAAAGCATACTTTTGATTGAGCAGATCTGAACACTCTTTCTGTTGAAAATGCAACTGGACATTTGGAGCGCTAAGAGCGTAGTAGTGGAAAAAGGAATATATTCAAATATAAACTACACAGAAGCATTCTGTGAAACTTCTTTCTGATCTGAGCATTCAGCTAACAGAGTTAAACCATACTTTTGATTGAGCAGTTTTGAAACACTCTGTCTGTAGAAAATGCAACTGGACATTCGTAGCGCTAAGTGGGTAATAGTGGAAAAAAGAATATGTTCAAATATAAACTACACAGAAGCATTGTATGAAACTTCTTTCTGTTCTGCGCATTCAACTAACAGAGTTGTACCTTACTTTTGATTGAGCCGTTCTGAAACACTCTTTCTCTAGAACCTGCAATAGGATATTCTGAGCGCTAAGAGGCCTATATTGGGAAAAAGAATGTCTACAAATAAAAACTACACAGAAGAATTGTGTGAAACTTCTTTCTGTTCTGTTTGTTCAACTAAAAGAGTTGAACCTTAGTTTTGATTGAGCTGTTCTTAAACACTCTTTCTGTAGAAAATGCAAGTGGAGATTCGGAGCGCTAAGAGGGTAATAGTGGAAAAAGGAATGTCTCCAAATATAAACTACACAGAATCATTCTGTGAAACTTCTTTCTGATCTGTGCATTCAGTTAACAGAGTTAAACCATACTTTTGATTGAGCAGATCTGAACACTCTTTCTGTAGAAAATGCAACTGGTCATTTGGAGCGCTAAGAGAGTAGTAGTGGAAAAAGGAATATATTCAAATATAAACTACACAGAAGCATTCTGTGAAACTTCTTTCTGATCTGAGCATTCAGCTAACAGAGTTAAACCATACTTATGATTGAGCAGTTTTGAAACACTCTGTCTGTATAAAATGCAACTGGACATTCGTAGCGCTAAGAGGGTAATAGTTGAAAAAGGAATATATTCAAATATAAACTACACAGTAGCATTCTGTGAAAATTCCTTCTGTTCTGTGCATTCAACTAACAGAGTTGAACCTTACTTTTGATTGAGCCGTTCTGAAACACTCTTTCTGTAGAAACTGCAATTGGACATGCTAAGCGCTAAGAGGCCTACATTGGGTAAAAGAATATCTTCAAATAAAAACTACACAGATGCATTCTGTGGAACTTATTTCTGATCTGTAAATTCATTTAACAGAGATAAAACATATTTTTGATTGAGCATTTATGAAACACTCTTTTTGTAGAAAATGCAAGTGGAGATTCGGAGCGCTAAGATGGTAATAGTGGAAAAAGAAATGTCTTCAAATATAAACTACACAGAAGCATTCTGTGAAACTTCTTTCTGATCTGAGCATTCAGCTAACAGAGTTAAACCATCCTTTTGATTGAGCAGTTTTGAAACACTCTGTCTGTAGAAAATGCAACTGGACATTCGTAGCGCTAAGTGGGTAATAGTGGAAAAAAGAATATGTTCAAATATAAACTACACAGAAGCATTGTATGAAACTTCTTTCTGTTCTGTGCATTCAACTAACAGAGTTGAACCTTACTTTTGATTGAGCCTTTCTGAAACACTCTTTCTGTAGAAACTGCAATTGGACATTCTGAGCGCTAAGAGGCCTCTATTGGGAAAAAAAATATCTTCAAATAAAAACTACACAGAAGCATTGTGTGAAACTTATTTCTGATATGTTCATTAAGCTAACAGAGTTAAACCATACTTTTGATTGCGCAGTTCTGAACACTCTTTCTGTAGAAAATGCAAGTGGACATTCGGAGCGCTAAGAGGGTAAGAGTGGAAAAAGGAATATATTCAAATATAAACTACACAGTAGCATTCTGTGAAAATTCTTTCTGTTCTGTGCATTCAACTAACAGAGTTGAACCTTACTTTTGATTGAGCCGTTCTGAAACACTCTTTCTGTAGAAACTGCAATTGGACATGCTAAGCGCTAAGAGGCCTACATAGGGAAAAAGAATATCTTCAAATAAAAACTACACAGATGCATTCTGTGGAACTTATTTCTGATCTGTAAATTCATTTAACAGAGATAAAACATATTTTTGATTGAGCATTTATGAAACACTCTTTTTGTAGAAAATGCAAGTGGAGATTCGGAGCGCTAAGAGGGTAATAATGGAAAAAGGAATGTCTTCAAATATAAACTACACAGAATCATTCGGTGAAACTTCTTTCTGATCTGTGCATTCAGCTAACAGAGTTAAAGCATACTTTTGATTGAGCAGATCTGAACACTCTTTCTGTTGAAAATGCAACTGGACATTTGGAGCGCTAAGAGCGTAGTAGTGGAAAAAGGAATATATTCAAATATAAACTACACAGAAGCATTGTATGAAACTTCTTTCTGTTCTGCGCATTCAACTAACAACGTTGAACCTTACTTTTGATTGAGCCGTTCTGAAACACTCTTTCTCTAGAAACTGCAATAGGATATTCTGAGCGCTAAGAGGCCTATATTGGGAAAAAGAATGTCTACAAATAAAAACTACACAGAAGAATTGTGTGAAACTTCTTTCTGTTCTGTTTGTTCAACTAAAAGAGTTGAACCTTAGTTTTGATTGAGCTGTTCTTAAACACTCTTTCTGTAGAAAATGCAAGTGGAGATTCGGAGCGCTAAGAGGGTAATAGTGGAAAAAGGAATGTCTCCAAATATAAACTACACAGAATCATTCTGTGAAACTTCTTTCTGATCTGTGCATTCAGTTAACAGAGTTAAACCATACTTTTGATTGAGCAGATCTGAACACTCTTTCTGTAGAAAATGCAACTGGTCATATGGAGCGCTAAGAGAGTAGTAGTGGAAAAAGGAATATATTCAAATATAAACTACACAGAAGCATTCTGTGAAACTTCTTTCTGATCTGAGCATTCAGCTAACAGAGTTAAACCATACTTATGATTGAGCAGTTTTGAAACACTCTGTCTGTAGAAAATGCAACTGGACATTCGTAGCGCTAAGAGGGTAATAGTTGAAAAAGGAATATATTCAAATATAAACTACACAGTAGCATTCTGTGAAAATTCTTTCTGTTCTGTGCATTCAACTAACAGAGTTGAACCTTACTTTTGATTGAGCCTTTCTGAAACACTCTTTCTGTAGAAACTGCAATTGGACATTCTGAGCGCTAAGAGGCCTCTATTGGGAAAAATAATATCTTCAAATAAAAACTACACAGAAGCATTGTGTGAAACTTATTTCTGATATGTTCATTAAGCTAACAGAGTTAAACCATACTTTTGATTGCGCAGTTCTGAACACTCTTTCTGTAGAAAATGCAAGTGGACATTCGGAGCGCTAAGAGGGTAATAGTGGAAAAAGGAATATATTCAAATATAAACTACACAGTAGCATTCTGTGAAAATTCTTTCTGTTCTGTGCATTCAACTAACAGAGTTGAACCTTACTTTTGATTGAGCCGTTCTGAAACACTCTTTCTGCAGAAACTGCAATTGGACATGCTAAGCGCTAAGAGGCCTACATTGGGAAAAAGAATATCTTCAAATAAAAACTACACAGATGCATTCTGTGAAACTTATTTCTGATCTGTAAATTCAGTTAACAGAGATAAAACATATTTTTGATTGAGCAGTTATGAAACACTCTTTTTGTAGAAAATGCAAGTGGAGATTCGGAGCGCTAAGAGGGTAATAGTGGAAAAAGGAATGTCTTCAAATATAAACTACACAGAATCATTCAGTGAAACTTCTTCCTGATCTGTGCATTCAGCTAACAGAGTTAAACCATACTTTTGATTGAGCAGATCTGAACACTCTTTCTGTAGAAAATGCAACTGGACATTTGTAGCGCTAAGAGCGTAGTAGTGGAAAAAGGAATATATTCAAATATAAACTACACAGAAGCATTCTGTGAAACTTCTTTCTGATCTGAGCATTCAGCTAACGGAGTTAAACCATACTTTTGATTGAGCAGTTTTGAAACACTCTGTCTGTAGAAAATGCAACTGGACATTCGTAGCGCTAAGTGGGTAATAGTGGAAAAAAGAATATGTTCAAATATAAACTACACAGAAGCATTGTATGAAAATTCTTTCTGTTCTGTGCATTCAACTAACAGAGTTGAACCTTAATTTTGATTGAGCCGTTCTGAAACACTCTTTCTGTAGAAACTGCAATTGGACATTCTGAGCGCTAAGAGGCCTATATTGGGAAAAAGAATGTCTACAAATAAAAACTACACAGAAGAATTGTGTGAAACTTCTTTCTGTTCTGTTTGTTCAACTAAAAGATTTGAACCTTAGTTTTGATTGAGCCGTTCTGAAACACTCTTTCTGTAGAAAATGCAAGTGGAGATTCGGAGCGCTAAGAGGGTAATAGTGGAAAAAGGAATGTCTCCAAATATAAACTGCACAGAATCATTCTGTGAAACTTCTTTCTGATCTGTGCATTCAGCTAACAGAGTTAAACCATACTTTTGATTGCGCAGTTCTGAACACTCTTTCTGTAGAAAATTCAAGTGGACATTCGGAGCGCTAAGAGGGTAATAGTGGAAAAAGGAATATATTCAAATATAAACTACACAGTAGCATTCTGTGAAAATTCTTTCTGTTCTGTGCATTCAACTAACAGAGTTGAACCTTACTTTTGATTGAGCCGTTCTGAAACACTCTTTCTGTAGTAACTGCAATTGGACATGCTAAGCGCTAAGAGGCCTACATTGGGAAAAAGAATATCTTCAAATAAAAACTACACGGATGCATTCTGTGAAACTTATTTCTGATCTGTAAATTCAGTTAACAGAGATAAAACATATTTTTGATTGAGCAGTTATGAAACACTCTTTTTGTAGAAAATGCAAGTGGAGATTCGGAGCGCTAAGAGGGTAATAGTGGAAAAAGGAATGTCTTCAAATATAAACTACACAGAATCATTCGGTGAAACTTCTTTCTGATCTGTGCATTCAGCTAACAGAGTTAAACCATACTTTTGATTGAGCAGATCTGAACACTCTTTCTGTTGAAAATGCAACTGGACATTTGGAGCGCTAAGAGCGTAGTAGTGGAAAAAGGAATATATTCAAATATAAACTACACAGAAGCATTCTGTGAAACTTCTTTCTGATCTGAGCATTCAGCTAACAGAGTTAAACCATACTTATGATTGAGCAGTTTTGAAACACTCTGTCTGTAGAAAATGCAACTGGACATTCGTAGCGCTAAGAGGATAATAGTTGAAAAAGGAATATATTCAAATATAAACTACACAGTAGCATTCTGTGAAAATTCTTTCTGTTCTGTGCATTCAACTAACAGAGTTGAACCTTACTTTTGATTGAGCCTTTCTGAAACACTCTTTCTGTAGAAACTGCAATTGGACATTCTGAGCGCTAAGAGGCCTCTATTGGGAAAAATAATATCTTCAAATAAAAACTACACAGAAGCATTGTGTGAAACTTATTTCTGATATGTTCATTAAGCTAACAGAGTTAAACCATACTTTTGATTGCGCAGTTCTGAACACTCTTTCTGTAGAAAATGCAAGTGGACATTCGGAGCGCTAAGAGGGTAATAGTGGAAAAAGGAATATATTCAAATATAAACTACACAGTAGCATTCTGTGAAAATTCTTTCTGTTCTGTGCATTCAACTAACAGAGTTGAACCTTACTTTTGATTGAGCCGTTCTGAAACACTCTTTCTGTAGTAACTGCAATTGGACATGCTAAGCGCTAAGAGGCCTACATTGGGAAAAAGAATATCTTCAAATAAAAACTACACGGATGCATTCTGTGAAACTTATTTCTGATCTGTAAATTCAGTTAACAGAGATAAAACATATTTTTGATTGAGCAGTTATGAAACACTCTTTTTGTAGAAAATGCAAGTGGAGATTCGGAGCGCTAAGAGGGTAATAGTGGAAAAAGGAATGTCTTCAAATATAAACTACACAGAATCATTCGGTGAAACTTCTTTCTGATCTGTGCATTCAGCTAACAGAGTTAAACCATAATTTTGATTGAGCAGATCTGAACACTCTTTCTGTTGAAAATGCAACTGGACATTTGGAGCGCTAAGAGCGTAGTAGTGGAAAAAGGAATATATTCAAATATAAACTACACAGAAGCATTCTGTGAAACTTCTTTCTGATCTGAGCATTCAGCTAACAGAGTTAAACCATACTTTTGATTGAGCAGTTTTGAAACACTCTGTCTGTAGAAAATGCAACTGGACATTCGTAGCGCTAAGTGGGTAATAGTGGAAAAAAGAATATGTTCAAATATAAACTACACAGAAGCATTGTATGAAACTTCTTTCTGTTCTGTGCATTCAACTAACAGAGTTGAACCTTACTTTTGATTGAGCCGTTCTGAAACACTCTTTCTGTAGAAACTGCAATTGGACATTCTGAGCGCTAAGAGGCCTATATTGGGAAAAAGTATGTCTACAAATAAAAACTACACAGAAGAATTGTGTGAAACTTCTTTCTGTTCTGTTTGTTCAACTAAAAGAGTTGAACCTTAGTTTTGATTGAGCCGTTCTGAAACACTCTTTCTGTAGAAAATGCAAGTGGAGATTCGGAGCGCTAAGGGGGTAATAGTGGAAAAAGGAATGTCTCCAAATATGAACTACACAGAATCATTCTGTGAAACTTCTTTCTGATCTGTGCATTCAGCTAACAGAGTTAAACCATACTTTTGATTGAGCAGTTTTGAAACACTCTGTCTGTAGAAAATGAAACTGGACATTCGTAGCGCTAAGTGGGTAATAGTGGAAAAAAGAATATGTTCAAATATAAACTACACAGAAGCATCGTATGAAACTACTTTCTGTTCTGTGCATTCAACTAACAGAGTTGAACCTTACTTTTGATTGAGCCTTTCTGAAACACTCTTTCTGTAGAAACTGCAATTGGACATTCTGAGCGCTAAGAGGCCTCTATTGGGAAAAATAATATCTTCAAATAAAAACTACACAGAAGCATTGTGTGAAACTTATTTCTGATATGTTCATTAAGCTAACAGAGTTAAACCATACTTTTGATTGCGCAGTTCTGAACACTCTTTCTGTAGAAAATTCAAGTGGACATTCGGAGCGCTAAGAGGGTAATAGTGGAAAAAGGAATATATTCAAATATAAACTACACAGTAGCATTCTGTGAAAATTCTTTCTGTTCTGTGCATTCAACTAACAGAGTTGAACCTTACTTTTGATTGAGCCGTTCTGAAACACTCTTTCTCTAGAAACTGCAATAGGACATTCTGAGCGCTAAGAGGCCTATATTGGGAAAAAGAATGTCTACAAATAAAAACTACACAGAAGAATTGTGTGAAACTTCTTTCTGTTCTGTTTGTTCAACTAAAAGAGTTGAACCTTAGTTTTGATTGAGCTGTTCTTAAACACTCTTTGTGTAGAAAATGCAAGTGGAGATTCGGAACGCTAAGAGGGTAATAGTGGAAAAAGGAATGTCTCCAAATATAAACTACACAGAATCATTCTGTGAAACTTCTTTCTGATCTGTGCATTCAGTTAACAGAGTTAAACCATACTTTTGATTGAGCAGATCTGAACACTCTTTCTGTAGAAAATGCAACTGGACATTTGGAGCGCTAAGAGAGTATTAGTGGAAAAAGGAATATATTCAAATATAAACTACACAGAAGCATTCTGTGAAACTTCTTTCTGATCTGAGCATTCAGCTAACAGAGTTAAACCATACTTATGATTGAGCAGTTTTGAAACACTCTGTCTGTAGAAAATGCAACTGGACATTCGTAGCGCTAAGAGGGTAATAGTTGAAAAAGGAATATATTCAAATATAAACTACACAGTAGCATTCTGTGAAAATTCTTTCTGTTCTGTGCATTCAACTAACAGAGTTGAACCTTACTTTTGATTGAGCCGTTCTGAAACACTCTTTCTGTAGAAACTGCAATTGGATATGCTAAGCGCTAAGAGGCCTACATTGGGTAAAAGAATATCTTCAAATAAAAACTACACAGATGCATTCTGTGGAACTTATTTCTGATCTGTAAATTCATTTAACAGAGATAAAACATATTTTTGATTGAGCATTTATGAAACACTCTTTTTGTAGAAAATGCAAGTGGAGATTCGGAGCGCTAAGAGGGTAATAGTGGAAAAAGGAATGTCTTCAGATATAAACTACACAGAATCATTCGGTGAAACTTCTTTCTGATCTGTGCATTCAGCTAACAGAGTTAAACCATACTTTTGATTGAGCAGTTTTGAAACACTCTGTCTGTAGAAAATGCAACTGGACTTTCGTAGCCCTAAGTGGGTAAGAGTGGAAAAAAGAATATGTTCAAATATAAACTACACAGAAGCATTGTATGAAACTTCTTTCTGTTCTGTGCATTCAACTAACAGAGTTGAACCTTACTTTTGATTGAGCCTTTCTGAAACACTCTTTCTGTAGAAACTGCAATTGGACATTCTGAGCGCTAAGAGGCCTCTATTGGGAAAAATAATATCTTCAAATAAAAACTACACAGAAGCATTGTGTGAAACTTATTTCTGATATGTTCATTAAGCTAACAGAGTTAAACCATACTTTTGATTGCGCAGTTCTGAACACTCTTTCTGTAGAAAATGCAAGTGGACATTCGGAGCGCTAAGAGGGTAATAGTGGAAAAAGGAATATATTCAAATATAAACTACACAGTAGCATTCTGTGAAAATTCTTTCTGTTCTGTGCATTCAACTAACAGAGTTGAACCTTACTTTTGATTGAGCCGTTCTGAAACACTCTTTTTGCAGAAACTGCAATTGGACATGCTAAGCGCTAAGAGGCCTACATTGGGAAAAAGAATATCTTCAAATAAAAACTACACAGATGCATTCTGTGAAACTTATTTCTGATCTGTAAATTCATTTAACAGAGATAAAACATATTTTTGATTGAGCAGTTATGAAACACTCTTTTTGTAGAAAATGCAAGTGGAGATTCGGAGCGCTAAGAGGGTAATAGTGGAAAAAGGAATGTCTTCAAATATAAACTACACAGAATCATTCGGTGAAACTTCTTTCTGATCTGTGCATTCAGCTAACAGAGTTAAACCATACTTTTGATTGAGCAGATCTGAACAATCTTTCTCTAGAAAATGCAACTGGACATTTGGAGCGCTAAGAGCGTAGTAGTGGAAAAAGGAATATATTCAAATATAAACTACACAGAAGCATTCTGTGAAACTTCTTTCTGATCTGAGCATTCAGCTAACAGAGTTAAACCATACTTTTGATTGAGCAGTTTTGAAACACTCTGTCTGTAGAAAATGCAACTGGACATTCGTAGCGCTAAGTGGGTAATAGTGGAAAAAAGAATATGTTCAAATATAAACTACACAGAAGCATTGTATGAAACTTCTTTCTGTTCTGTGCATTCAACTAACAGAGTTGAACCTTACTTTTGATTGAGCCGTTCTGAAACACTCTTTCTGTAGAAACTGCAATTGGACATTCTGAGCGCTAAGAGGCCTATATTGGGAAAAAGAATGTCTACAAATAAAAACTACACAGAAGAATTGTGTGAAACTTCTTTCTGTTCTGTTTGTTCAACTAAAAGAGTTGAAACTTAGTTTTGATTGAGCCGTTCTGAAACACTCTTTCTGTAGAAAATGCAAGTGGAGATTCGGAGCGCTAAGGGGGTAATAGTGGAAAAAGGAATGTCTCCAAATATGAACTACACAGAATCATTCTGTGAAACTTCTTTCTGATCTGTGCATTCAGCTAACAGAGTTAAACCATACTTTTGATTGAGCAGTTTTGAAACACTCTGTCTGTAGAAAATGCAACTGGACATTCGTAGCGCTAAGTGGGTGATAGTGGAAAAAAGAATATGTTCAAATATAAACTACACAGAAGCATCGTATGAAACTTCTTTCTGTTCTGTGCATTCAACTAACAGAGTTGAACCTTACTTTTGATTGAGCCTTTCTGAAACACTCTTTCTGTAGAAACTGCAATTGGACATTCTGAGCGCTAAGAGGCCTCTATTGGGAAAAATAATATCTTCAAATAAAAACTACACAGAAGCATTGTGTGAAACTTATTTCTGATATGTTCATTAAGCTAACAGAGTTAAACCATACTTTTGATTGCGCAGTTCTGAACACTCTTTCTGTAGAAAATGCAAGTGGACATTCGGAGCGCTAAGAGGGTAATAGTGGAAAAAGGAATATATTCAAATATAAACTACACAGTAGCATTCTGTGAAAATTCTTTCTGTTCTGTGCATTCAACTAACAGAGTTGAACCTTACTTTTGATTGAGCCGTTCTGAAACACTCTTTCTGCAGAAACTGCAATTGGACATGCTAAGCGCTAAGAGGCCTACATTGGGAAAAAGAATATCTTCAAATAAAAACTACACAGATGCATTCTGTGAAACTTATTTCTGATCTGTAAATTCAGTTAACAGAGATAAAACATATTTTTGATTGAGCAGTTATGAAACACTCTTTTTGTAGAAAATGCAAGTGGAGATTCGGAGCGCTAAGGGGGTAATAGTGGAAAAAGGAATGTCTTCAAATATAAACTACACAGAATCATTCGGTGAAACTTCTTTCTGATCTGTGCATTCAGCTAACAGAGTTAAACCATACTTTTGATTGAGCAGATCTGAACAATCTTTCTCTAGAAAATGCAACTGGACATTTGGAGCGCTAAGAGCGTAGTAGTGGAAAAAGGAATATATTCAAATATAAACTACACAGAAGCATTCTGTGAAACTTCTTTCTGATCTGAGCATTCAGCTAACAGAGTTAAACCATACTTTTGATTGAGCAGTTTTGAAACACTCTGTCTGTAGAAAATGCAACTGGACATTCGTAGCGCTAAGTGGGTAATAGTGGAAAAAAGAATATGTTCAAATATAAACTACACAGAAGCATTGTATGAAACTTCTTTCTGTTCTGTGCATTCAACTAACAGAGTTGAACCTTACTTTTGATTGAGCCGTTCTGAAACACTCTTTCTGTAGAAACTGCAATTGGACATTCTGAGCGCTAAGAGGCCTATATTGGGAAAAAGAATGTCTACAAATAAAAACTACACAGAAGAATTGTGTGAAACTTCTTTCTGTTCTGTTTGTTCAACTAAAAGAGTTGAAACTTAGTTTTGATTGAGCCGTTCTGAAACACTCTTTCTGTAGAAAATGCAAGTGGAGATTCGGAGCGCTAAGGGGGTAATAGTGGAAAAAGGAATGTCTCCAAATATGAACTACACAGAATCATTCTGTGAAACTTCTTTCTGATCTGTGCATTCAGCTAACAGAGTTAAACCATACTTTTGATTGAGCAGTTTTGAAACACTCTGTCTGTAGAAAATGCAACTGGACATTCGTAGCGCTAAGTGGGTAATAGTGGAAAAAAGAATATGTTCAAATATAAACTACACAGAAGCATCGTATGAAACTTCTTTCTGTTCTGTGCATTCAACTAACAGAGTTGAATCTTACTTTTGATTGAGCCTTTCTGAAACACTCTTTCTGTAGAAACTGCAATTGGACATTCTGAGCGCTAAGAGGCCTCTATTGGGAAAAATAATATCTTCAAATAAAAACTACACAGAAGCATTGTGTGAAACTTATTTCTGATATGTTCATTAAGCTAACAGAGTTAAACCATACTTTTGATTGCGCAGTTCTGAACACTCTTTCTGTAGAAAATGCAAGTGGACATTCGGAGCGCTAAGAGGGTAATAGTGGAAAAAGGAATATATTCAAATATAAACTACACAGTAGCATTCTGTGAAAATTCTTTCTGTTCTGTGCATTCAACTAACAGAGTTGAACCTTACTTTTGATTGAGCCGTTCTGAAACACTCTTTCTGTAGAAACTGCAATTGGACATGCTAAGCGCTAAGAGGCCTACATTGGGAAAAAGAATATCTTCAAATAAAAACTACACAGATGCATTCTGTGAAACTTATTTCTGATCTGTAAATTCCGTTAACAGAGATAAAACATATTTTTGATTGAGCAGTTATGAAAAACTCTTTTTGTAGAAAATGCAAGTGGAGATTCGGAGCGCTAAGAGGGTAATAGTGGAAAAAGGAATGTCTTCAAATATAAACTACACAGAATCATTCGGTGAAACTTCTTTCTGATCTGAGCATTCAGCTAACAGAGTTAAACCATACTTTTGATTGAGCAGATCTGAACACTCTTTCTGTAGAAACTGCAATAGGACATTCTGAGCGCTAAGAGGCCTATATTGGGAAAAAGAATGTCTACAAATAAAAACTACACAGAAGAATTGTGTGAAACTTCTTTCTGTTCTGTTTGTTCAACTAAAAGTGTTGAACCTTAGTTTTGATTGAGCCGTTCTTAAACACTCTTTCTGTAGAAAATGCAAGTGGAGATTCGGAGCGCTAAGAGGGTAATAGTGGAAAAAGGAATGTCTCCAAATATAAACTACACAGAATCATTCTGTGAAACTTCTTTCTGATCTGTGCATTCAGTTAACAGAGTTAAACCATACTTTTGATTGAGCAGATCTGAACACTCTTTCTGTAGAAAATGCAACTGGACATTTGGAGCGCTAAGAGAGTAGTAGTGGAAAAAGGAATATATTCAAATATAAACTACACAGAAGCATTCTGTGAAACTTCTTTCTGATCTGAGCATTCAGCTAACAGAGTTAAACCATACTTTTGATTGAGCAGTTTTGAAACACTCTGTCTGTAGAAAATGCAACTGGACTTTCGTAGCGCTAAGTGGGTAATAGTGGAAAAAAGAATATGTTCAAATATAAACTACACAGAAGCATTGTATGAAACTTCTTTCTGTTCTGTGCATTCAACTAACAGTGTTGCACCTTACTTTTGATTGAGCCGTTCTGAAACACTCTTTCTGTAGAAACTGCAATTGGACATTCTGAGCGCTAAGAGGCCTACATTGGGAAAAAGAATGTCTACAAATAAAAACTACACAGAAGAATTGTGTGAAACTTCTTTCTGTTCTGTTTGTTCAAGTAAAAGAGTTGAACCTTAGTTTTGATTGAGCCGTTCTGAAACACTCTTTCTGTAGAAAATGCAAGTGGAGATTCGGAGCGCTAATAGGGTAATAGTGGAAAAAGGAATGTCTCCAAATATAAACTACACAGAATCATTCTGTGAAACTTCTTTCTGATCTGTGCATTCAGCTAACAGAGTTAAACCATACTTTTGATTGAGCAGATCTGAACACTCTTTCTGTAGAAAATGCAACTGGACATTTGGAGCGCTAAGAGAGTAGTAGTGGAAAAAGGAATATATTCAAATATAAACTACACAGAAGCATTCTGTGAAACTTCTTTCTGATCTGAGCATTCAGCTAACAGTGTTAAACCATACTTTTGATTGAGCAGTTTTGAAACACTCTGTCTGTAGAAAATGCAACTGGACATTCGTAGCGCTAAGTGGGTAATAGTGGAAAAAAGAGTATGTTCAGATATAAACTACACAGAAGCATTGTATGAAACATCTTTCTGTTCTGTGCATTCAACTAACAGAGTTGAACCTTACTTTTGATTGAGCCTTTCTGAAACACTCTTTCTGTAGAAACTGCAATTGGACATTCTGAGCGCTAAGAGGCCTCTATTGGGAAAAATAATATCTTCAAATAAAAACTACACAGAAGCATTGTGTGAAACTTATTTCTGATATGTTCATTAAGCTAACAGAGTTAAACCATACTTTTGATTGCGCAGTTCTGAACACTCTTTCTGTAGAAAATGCAAGTGGACATTCGGAGCGCTAAGAGGGTAATAGTGGAAAAAGGAATATATTCAAATATAAACTACACAGTAGCATTCTGTGAAAATTCTTTCTGTTCTGTGCATTCAACTAACAGAGTTGAACCTTACTTTTGATTGAGCCGTTCTGAAACACTCTTTCTGTAGAAACTGCAATTGGACATGCTACGCGCTAAGAGGCCTACATTGGGAAAAAGAATATCTTCAAATAAAAACTACACAGATGCGTTCTGTGAAACTTATTTCTGATCTGTAAATTCAGTTAACAGAGATAAAACATATTTTTGATTGAGCAGTTATGAAACACTCTTTTTGTAGAAAATGCAAGTGGAGATTCGGAGCGCTAAGAGGGTAATAGTGGAAAAAGGAATGTCTTCAAATATAAACTACACAGAATCATTCGGTGAAACTTCTTTCTGATCTGTGCATTCAGCTAACAGAGTTAAACCATACTTTTGATTGAGCAGATCTGAACACTCTTTCTCTAGAAAATGTAACTGGACATTTGGAGCGCTAAGAGCGTAGTAGTGGAAAAAGGAATATATTCAAATATAAACTACACAGAAGCATTCTGTGAAACTTCTTTCTGATCTGAGCATTCAGCTAACAGAGTTAAACCATACTTTTGATTGAGCAGTTTTGAAACACTCTGTCTGTAGAAAATGCAACTGGACATTCGTAGCGCTAAGTGGGTAATAGTGGAAAAAAGAATATGTTCAAATATAAACTACACAGAAGCATTGTATGAAACTTCTTTCTCTTCTGTGCATTCAACTAACAGAGTTGAACCTTACTTTTGATTGAGCCGTTCTGAAACACTCTTTCTGTAGAAACTGCAATTGGACATTCTGAGGGCTAAGAGGCCTATATTGGGAAAAAGAATGTCTACAAATAAAAACTACACAGAAGAATTGTGTGAAACTTCTTTCTGTTCTGTTTGTTCAAGTAAAAGAGTTGAACCTTAGTTTTGATTGAGCCGTTCTGAAACACTCTTTCTGTAGAAAATGCAAGTGGAGATTCGGAGCGCTAATAGGGTAATAGTGGAAAAAGGAATGTCTCCAAATATAAACTACACAGAATCATTCTGTGAAACTTCTTTCTGATCTGTGCATTCAGCTAACAGAGTTAAACCATACTTTTGATTGAGGAGATCTGAACACTCTTTCTGTAGAAAATGCAACTGGACATTTTGAGCGCTAAGAGAGTAGTAGTGGAAAAAGGAATATATTCAAATATAAACTACACAGAAGCATTCTGTGAAACTTCTTTCTGATCTGAGCATTCAGCTAACAGTGTTAAACCATACTTTTGATTGAGCAGTTTTGAAACACTCTGTCTGTAGAAAATGCAACTGGACATTCGTAGCGCTAAGTGGGTAATAGTGGAAAAAAGAGTATGTTCAGATATAAACTACACAGAAGCATTGTATGAAACTTCTTTCTGTTCTGTGCATTCAACTAACAGAGTTGAACCTTACTTTTGATTGAGCCTTTCTGAAACACTCTTTCTGTAGAAACTGCAATTGGACATTCTGAGCGCTAAGAGGCCTCTATTGGGAAAAATAATATCTTCAAATAAAAACTACACAGAAGCATTGTGTGAAACTTATTTCTGATATGTTCATTAAGCTAACAGAGTTAAACCATACTTTTGATTGCGCAGTTCTGAACACTCTTTCTGTAGAAAATGCAAGTGGACATTCGGAGCGCTAAGAGGGTAATAGTGGAAAAAGGAATATATTCAAATATAAACTACACATTAGCATTCTGTGAAAATTCTTTCTGTTCTGTGCATTCAACTAACAGAGTTGAACCTTACTTTTGATTGAGCCGTTCTGAAACACTCTTTCTGTAGAAACTGCAATTGGACATGCTACGCGCTAAGAGGCCTACATTGGGAAAAAGAATATCTTCAAATAAAAACTACACAGATGCATTCTGTGAAACTTATTTCTGATCTGTAAATTCAGTTAACAGAGATAAAACATATTTTTGATTGAGCAGTTATGAAACACTCTTTTTGTAGAAAATGCAAGTGGAGATTCGGAGCGCTAAGAGGGTAATAGTGGAAAAAGGAATGTCTTCAAATATAAACTACACAGAATCATTCGGTGAAACTTCTTTCTGATCTGTGCATTCAGCTAACAGAGTTAAACCATACTTTTGATTGAGCAGATCTGAACACTCTTTCTGTAGAAAATGCCACTGGACATTTGGAGCGCTAAGAGCGTAGTGGTGGAAAAAGGAATATATTCAAATATAAACTACACAGAAGCATTCTGTGAAACTTCTTTCTGATCTGAGCATTCATCTAACAGAGTTAAACCATACTTTTGATTGAGCAGTTTTGAAACACTCTGTCTGTAGAAAATGAAACTGGACATTCGTAGCGCTAAGTGGCTAATAGTGGAAAAAAGAATATGTTCAAATATAAACTACACAGAAGCATTGTATGAAACTTCTTTCTGTTCTGTGCATTCAACTAACAGAGTTGAACATTACTTTTGATTGAGCCGTTCTGAAACACTCTTTCTGTAGAAACTGCAATTGGACATTCTGAGCGCTAAGAGGCCTATATTGGGAAAAAGAATGTCTACAAATAAAAACTACACAGAAGAATTTTGTGAAACTTCTTTCTGTTCTGTTTGTTCAACTGAAAGAGTTGAACCTTAGTTTTGATTGAGCCATTCTGAAACACTCTTTCTGTAGAAAATGCAAGTGGAGATTCGGAGCGCTAAGAGGTTAATAGTGGAAAAAGGAATGTCTCCAAATATAAACTACACAGAATCATTCTGTGAAACTTCTTTCTGATCTGTGCATTCAGCTAACAGAGTTAAACCATACTTTTGATTGAGCAGATCTGAACTCTCTTTCTGTAGAAAATGCAACTGGACATTTGGAGCGCTAAGAGAGTAGTAGTGGAAAAAGGAATATATTCAAATATAAACTACACAGAAGCATTCTGTGAAACTTCTTTCTGATCTGAGCATTCAGCTAACAGAGTTAAACCATACTTTTGATTGAGCAGTTTTGAAACACTCTGTCTGTAGAAAATGCAACTGGACATTCGTAGCGCTAAGTGGGTAATAGTGGAAAAAAGAATATGTTCAAATATAAACTACACAGAAGCATTGTATGAAACTTCTTTCTGTTCTGTGCATTCAACTAACAGAGTTGAACCTTACTTTTGATTGAGCCTTTCTGAAACACTCTTTCTGTAGAAACTGCAATTGGACATTCTGAGCGCTAAGAGGCCTATATTGGGAAAAACAATATCTTCAAATAAAAACTACACAGAATCATTGTGTGAAACTTATTTCTTATATGTTCATTAAGCTAACAGAGTTAAACCATACTTTTGATTGCGCAGTTCTGAACACTCTTTCTGTAGAAAATGCAAGTGGACATTCGGAGCGCAAAGAGGGTAATAGTGGAAAAAGGAATATATTCAAATATAAACTACACAGTAGCATTCTGTGAAAATTCTTTCTGTTCTGTGCATTCAACTAACAGAGTTGAACCTTACTTTTGATTGAGCCGTTCTGAAACACTCTTTCTGTAGAAACTGCAATTGGACATGCTAAGCGCTAAGAGGCCTACATTGGGAAAAAGAATATCTTCAAATAAAAACTACACAGATGCATTCTGTGAATCTTATTTCTGATCTGTAAATTCAGTTAACAGAGATAAAACATATTTTTGATTGAGCAGTTATGAAACACTCTTTTTGTAGAAAATGCAAGTAGAGATTCGGAGCGCTAAGAGGGTAATAGTGGAAAAAGGAATGTCTTCAAATATAAACTACACAGAATCATTCGGTGAAACTTCTTTCTGATCTGTGCATTCAGCTAACAGAGTTAAACCATACTTTTGATTGAGCAGATATGAACACTCTTTCTGTAGAAAATGCAACTGGACATTTGGAGCGCTAAGAGCGTAGTAGTGGAAAAAAGGAATATATTCAAATATAAACTACACAGAAGCATTCTGTGAAACTATTTTCTGATCTGAGCATTCAGCTAACAGAGTTAAACCATAATTTTGATTGAGCAGTTTTGAGACACTCTGTCTGTAGAAAATGCAACTGGACATTCGTAGCGCTAAGTGGGTAATAGTGGAAAAAAGAATATGTTCAAATATAAACTACACAGAAGCATTGTATGAAACTTCTTTCTGTTCTGGGCATTCAACTAACAGAGTTGAACCTTACTTTTGATTGAGCCGTTCTGAAACACTCTTTCTGTAGAAACTGCAATTGGACATTCTGAGCGCTAAGAGGCCTATATTGGGAAAAAGAATGTCTACAAATAAAAACTACACAGAAGAATTGTGTGAAACTTCTTTCTGTTCTGTTTGTTCAACTAAAAGAGTTGAACCTTAGTTTTGATTGAGCCGTTCTGAAATACTCTTTCTGTAGAAAATGCAAGTGGAGATTCAGAGCGCTAAGAGGGTAATAGTGGAAAAAGGAATGTCTCCAAATATAAACTACACAGAATCATTCTGTGAAACTTCTTTCTGATCTGTGCATTCAGCTAACAGAGTTAAACCATACTTTTGATTGAGCAGATCTGAACTCTCTTTCTGTAGAAAATGCAACTGGACATTTGGAGCGCTAAGAGAGTAGTAGTGGAAAAAGGAATCTATTCAAATATAAACTACACAGAAGCATTCTGTGAAACTTCTTTCTGATCTGAGCATTCAGCTAACAGAGTTAAACCATACTTTTGATTGAGCCGTTTTGAAACACTCTGTCTGTAGAAAATGCAACTGGACATTCGTAGCGCTAAGTGGGTAATTGTGGAAAAAAGAATATGTTCAAATATAAACTACACAGAAGCAGTGTATGAAACTTCTTTCTGTTCTGTGCATTCAACTAACAGAGTTGAACCTTACTTTGATTGAGCCTTTCTGAAACACTCTTTCTGTAGAAACTGCAATTGGACATTCTGAGCGCTAAGAGGCCTATATTGGGAAAAATAATATCTTCAAATAAAAACTACACAGAAGCATTGTGTGAAACTTATTTCTGATATGTTCATTAAGCTAACAGAGTTAAACCATACTTTTGATTGCGCAGTTCTGAACACTCTTTCTGTAGAAAATGCAAGTGGACATTCGGAGCGCTAAGAGGGTAATAGTGGAAAAAGGAATATATTCAAATATAAACTACACAGTAGCATTCTGTGAAAATTCTTTCTGTTCTGTGCATTCAACTAACAGAGTTGAACCTTACTTTTGATTGAGCCGTTCTGAAACACTCTTTCTGTAGAAACTGCAATTGGACATGCTAAGCGCTAAGAGGCCTACATTGGGAAAAAGAATATCTTCAAATAGAAACTACACAGATGCATTCTGTGAAACTTATTTCTGATCTGTAAATTCAGTTAACAGAGATAAAACATATTTTTGATTGAGCAGTTATGAAACACTCTTTTAGTAGAAAATGCAAGTGGAGATTCGGAGCGCTAAGAGGGTAATAGTGGAAAAAGGAATGTCTTCAAATATAATCTACACAGAATCATTCGGTGAAACTTCTTTCTGATCTGTGCATTCAGCTAACAGAGTTAAACCATACTTTGATTGAGCAGATCTGAACACTCTTTCTGTAGAAAATGCAACTGGACATTTGGAGCGCTAAGAGCGTAGTAGTGGAAAAAGGAATATATTCAAATATAAACTACACAGAAGCATTCTGTGAAACTTCTTTCTGATCTGAGCATTCAGCTAACAGAGTTAAACCATACTTTTGATTGAGCAGTTTTGAAACACTCTGTCTGTAGAAAATGCAACTGGACATTCGTAGCGCTAAGTGGGTAATAGTGGAAAAAAGAATATGTTCAAATATAAACTACACAGAAGCATTGTATGAAACTTCTTTCTCTTCTGTGCATTCAACTAACAGAGTTGAACCTTACTTTTGATTGAGCCTTTCTGAAACACTCTTTCTGTAGAAACTGCAATTGGACATTCTGAGCGCTAAGAGGCCTATATTGGGAAAAACAATATCTTCAAAAAAAACTACACAGAATCATTGTGTGAAACTTATTTCTGATATGTTCATTAAGCTAACAGAGTTAAACCATACTTTTGATTGCGCAGTTCTGAACACTCTTTCTGTAGAAAATGCAAGTGGACATTCGGAGCGCTAAGAGGGTAATAGTGGAAAAAGGAATATATTCAAATATAAACTACACAGTAGCATTCTGTGAAAATTCTTTCTGTTCTGTGCATTCAACTAACAGAGTTGAACCTTACTTTTGATTGAGCCGTTCTGAAACACTCTTTCTGTAGAAACTGCAATTGGACATGCTAAGCGCTAAGAGGCCTACATTGGGAAAAAGAATATCTTCAAATAAAAACTACACAGATGCATTCTGTGAAACTTATTTCTGATCTGTAAATTCAGTTAACAGAGATAAAACATATTTTTGATTGAGCAGTTATGAAACACTCTTTTTGTAGAAAATGCAAGTGGAGATTCGGAGCGCTAAGAGGGTAATAGTGGAAAAAGGAATGTCTTCAAATATAAACTACACAGAATCATTCGGTGAAACTTCTTTCTGATCTGTGCATTCAGCTAACAGAGTTAAACCATACTTTTGATTGAGCAGATATGAACACTCTTTCTGTAGAAAATGCAACTGGACATTTGGAGCGCTAAGAGCGTAGTAGTGGAAAAAAGGAATATATTCAAATATAAACTACACAGAAGCATTCTGTGAAACTATTTTCTGATCTGAGCATTCAGCTAACAGAGTTAAACCATAATTTTGATTGAGCAGTTTTGAGACACTCTGTCTGTAGAAAATGCAACTGGACATTCGTAGCGCTAAGTGGGTAATAGTGGAAAAAAGAATATGTTCAAATATAAACTACACAGAAGCATTGTATGAAACTTCTTTCTGTTCTGGGCATTCAACTAACAGAGTTGAACCTTACTTTTGATTGAGCCGTTCTGAAACACTCTTTCTGTAGAAACTGCAATTGGACATTCTGAGCGCTAAGAGGCCTATATTGGGAAAAAGAATGTCTACAAATAAAAACTACACAGAAGAATTGTGTGAAACTTCTTTCTGTTCTGTTTGTTCAACTAAAAGAGTTGAACCTTAGTTTTGATTGAGCCGTTCTGAAATACTCTTTCTGTAGAAAATGCAAGTGGAGATTCAGAGCGCTAAGAGGGTAATAGTGGAAAAAGGAATGTCTCCAAATATAAACTACACAGAATCATTCTGTAAAACTTCTTTCTGATCTGTGCATTCAGCTAACAGAGTTAAACCATACTTTTGATTGAGCAGATCTGAACTCTCTTTCTGTAGAAAATGCAACTGGACATTTGGAGCGCTAAGAGAGTAGTAGTGGAAAAAGGAATATATTCAAATATAAACTACACAGAAGCATTCTGTGAAACTTCTTTCTGATCTGAGCATTCAGCTAACAGAGTTAAACCATACTTTTGATTGAGCAGTTTTGAAACACTCTGTCTGTAGAAAATGCAACTGGACATTCGTAGCGCTAAGTGGGTAATTGTGGAAAAAAGAATATGTTCAAATATAAACTACACAGAAGCAGTGTATGAAAATTCTTTCTGTTCTGTGCATTCAATTAACAGAGTTGAACCTTACTTTGATTGAGCCTTTCTGAAACACTCTTTCTGTAGAAACTGCAATTGGACATTCTGAGCGCTAAGAGGCCTATATTGGGAAAAATAATATCTTCAAATAAAAACTACACAGAAGCATTGTGTGAAACTTATTTCTGATATGTTCATTAAGCTAACAGAGTTAAACCATACTTTTGATTGCGCAGTTCTGAACACACTTTCTGTAGAAAATGCAAGTGGACATTCGGAGCGCTAAGAGGGTAATAGTGGAAAAAGGAATATATTCAAATATAAACTACACAGAAGCATTGTATGAAACTTCTTTCTGTTCTGTGCATTCAACTAACAGAGTTGAACCTTACTTTTGATTGAGCCTTTCTGAAACGCTCTTTCTGTAGAAACTGCAATTGGACATTCTGAGCGCTAAGAGGCCTATATTGGGAAAAATAATATCTTCAAATAAAAACTACACAGAAGCATTGTGTGAAACTTATTTCTGATATGTTCATTAAGCTAACAGGGTTAAACCATACTTTTGATTGCGCAGTTCTGAACACTCTTTCTGTAGAAAATGCAAGTGGACATTCGGAGCGCTAAGAAGGTAATAGTGTAAAAAGGAATATATTAAAATATAAACTACACAGTAGCATTCTGTGAAAATTCTTTCTGTTCTGTGCATTCAACTAACAGAGTTGAACCTTACTTTTGATTGAGCCGTTCTGAAACACTCTTTCTGTAGAAACTGCAATTGGACATGCTAAGCGCTAAGAGGCCTACATTGGGAAAAAGAATATCTTCAAATAAAAACTACACAGATGCATTGTGAAACTTATTTCTGATCTGTAAATTCAGTTAACAGAGATAAAACATATTTTTGATTGAGCAGTTATGAAACACTCTTTTTGTAGAAAATGCAAGTGGAGATTCGGAGCGCTAAGAGGGTAATAGTGGAAAAAGGAATGTCTTCAAATATAAACTACACAGAATCATTCGGTGAAACTTCTTTCTGATCTGTGCATTCAGCTAACAGAGTTAAACCATACTTTTGATTGAGCAGATCTGAACACTCTTTCTGTAGAAAATGCAACTGGACATTTGGAGCGCTAAGAGAGTAGTAGTGGAAAAAGGAATATATTCAAATATAAACTACACAGAAGCATTCTGTGAAACTTCTATCTGATCTGAGCATTCAGCTAACAGAGTTAAACCATACTTTTGATTGAGCAGTTTTGAAACACTCTGTCTGTAGAAAATGCAACTGGACATTCGTAGCGCTAAGTGGGTAATAGTGGAAAAAAGAATATGTTCAAATATAAACTATACAGAAGCATTGTATGAAACTTCTTTCTGTTCTGTGCATTCAACTAACAGAGTTGAACCTTACTTTTGATTGAGCCTTTCTGAAACACTCTTTCTGTAGAAACTGCAATTGGACATTCTGAGCGCTAAGAGGCCTATATTGGGAAAAACAATATCTTCAAATAAAAACTACACAGAATCATTGTGTGAAACTTATTTCTGATATGTTCATTAAGCTAACAGAGTTAAACCATACTTTTGATTGCGCAGTTCTGAACACTCTTTCTGTAGAAAATGCAAGTGGACATTCGGAGCGCTAAGAGGGTAATAGTGGAAAAAGGAATATATTCAAATATAAACTACACAGTAGCATTCTGTGAAAATTCTTTCTGTTATGTGCATTCAACTAACAGAGTTGAACCTTACTTTTGATTGAGCCGTTCTGAAACACTCTTTCTGTAGAAACTGCAATTGGACATGCTAAGCGCTAAGAGGCCTACATTGGGAAAAAGAATATCTTCAAATAAAAACTACACAGATGCATTGTGTGAAACTTATTTCTGATCTGTAAATTCAGTTAACAGAGATAAAACATATTTTTGATTGAGCAGTTATGAAACACTCTTTTTGTAGAAAATGCAAGTGGAGATTCGGAGCGCTAAGAGGGTAATAGTGGAAAAAGGAATGTCTTCAAATATAAACTACACAGAATCATTTGGTGAAACTTCTTTCTGATCTGTGCATTCAGCTAACAGAGTTAAACCATACTTTTGATTGAGCAGATATGAACACTCTTTCTGTAGAAAATGCAACTGGACATTTGGAGCGCTAAGAGCGTAGTAGTGGAAAAAAGGAATATATTCAAGTATAAACTACACAGAAGCATTCTGTGAAACTTTTTTCTGATCTGAGCATTCAGCTAACAGAGTTAAACCATAATTTTGATTGAGCAGTTTTGAAACACTCTGTCTGTAGAAAATGCAACTGGACATTCGTAGCGCTAAGTGGGTACTAGTGGAAAAAAGAATATGTTCAAATATAAACTACACAGAAGCATTGTATGAAACTTCTTTCTGTTCTGGGCATTCAACTAACAGAGTTGAACCTTACTTTTGATTGAGCCGTTCTGAAACACTCTTTCTGTAGAAACTGCAATTGGACATTCTGAGCGCTAAGAGGCCTATATTGGGAAAAAGAATGTCTACAAATAAAAACTACACAGAAGAATTGTGTGAAACTTCTTTCTGTTCTGTTTGTTCAACTAAAAGAGTTGAACCTTAGTTTTGATTGGGCCGTTCTGAAATACTCTTTCTGTAGAAAATGCAAGTGGAGATTCAGAGCGCTAAGAGGGTAATAGTGGAAAAAGGAATGTCTCCAAATATAAACTACACAGAATCATTCTGTGAAACTTCTTTCTGATCTGTGCATTCAGCTAACAGAGTTAAACCATACTTTTGATTGAGCAGATCTGAACTCTCTTTCTGTAGAAAATGCAACTGGACATTTGGAGCGCTAAGAGAGTAGTAGTGGAAAAAGGAATATATTCAAATATAAACTACACAGAAGCATTCTGTGAAACTTCTTTCTGATCTGAGCATTCAGCTAACAGATTTAAACCATACTTTTGATTGAGCAGTTTTGAAACACTCTGTCTGTAGAAAATGCAACTGGACATTCGTAGCGCTAAGTGGGTAATTGTGGAAAAAAGAATATGTTCAAATATAAACTACACAGAAGCAGTGTATGAAACTTCTTTCTGTTCTGTGCATTCAACTAACAGAGTTGAACCTTACTTTTGATTGAGCCTTTCTGAAACACTCTTTCTGTAGAAACTGCAATTGGACATTCTGAGCGCTAAGAGGCCTATATTGGGAAAAATAATATCTTCAAATAAAAACTACACAGAAGCATTGTGTGAAACTTATTTCTGTTCTTTTTGTTCAACAAAAAGAGTTGAACCTTAGTTTTGATTGAGCCGTTCTGAAACACTCTTTCTGTAGAAAATGCAATGGAGATTTGGAGCGCTAAGAGGGTAATAGTGGAAAAAGGAATATATTCAAATATAAACTACACAGAAGCATTGTATGAAACTTCTTTCTGTTCTGTGCATTCAACTAACAGTGTTGAACCTTACTTTTGATTGAGCCTTTCTGAAACACTCTTTCTGTAGAAACTGCAATTGGACATCCTGAGCGCTAAGAGGCCTATATTGGGAAAAACAATATCTTCAAATAAAAACTACACAGAATCATTGTGTGAAACTTATTTCTGATATGTTCATTAAGCTAACAGAGTTAAACCATACTTTTGATTGCGCAGTTCTGAACACTCTTTCTGTAGAAAATGCAAGTGGACATTCGGAGCGCTAAGAGGGTAATAGTGGAAAAAGGAATATATTCAAATATAAACTACGCAGTAGCATTCTGTGAAAATTCTTTCTGTTCTGTGCATTCAACTAACAGAGTTGAACTTTACTTTTGATTGAGCCGTTCTGAAACACTCTTTCTGTAGAAACTGCAATTGGACATGCTAAGCGCTAAGAGGCCTACATTGGGAAAAAGAATATCTTCAAATAAAAACTACAGAGATGCATTCTGTGAAACTTATTTCTGATCTGTAAATTCAGTTAACAGAGATAAAACATATTTTTGATTGAGCAGTTATGAAACACTCTTTTTGTAGAAAATGCAAGTGGAGATTCGGAGCGCTAAGAGGGTAATAGTGGAAAAAGGAATGTCTTCAAATATAAACTACACAGAATCATTCGGTGAAACTTCTTTCTGATC
This sequence comes from Symphalangus syndactylus, assembly GCF_028878055.3. Classification (NCBI taxonomy): domain Eukaryota; kingdom Metazoa; phylum Chordata; class Mammalia; order Primates; family Hylobatidae; genus Symphalangus; species Symphalangus syndactylus. The sequence goes on along the minus strand of NC_072445.2, from coordinate 1,575,450 downwards.
TGTGCATTCAGCTAACAGAGTTAAACCATACTTTTGATTGAGCAGATATGAACACTCTTTCTGTAGAAAATGCAACTGGACATTCGTAGCGCTAAGTGGGTAATAGTGGAAAAAAGAATATGTTCAAATATAAACTACATAGAAGCATTGTATGAAACTTCTTTCTGTTCTGGGCATTCAACTAACAGAGTTGAACATTACTTTTGATTGAGCCGTTCTGAAACACTCTTTCTGTAGAAACTGCAATTGGACATTCTGAGCGCTAAGAGGCCTATAATGGGAAAAAGAATGTCTACAAATAAAAACTACACAGAAGAATTGTGTGAAACTTCTTTCTGTTCTGTTTGTTCAACTAAAAGAGTTGAACCTTAGTTTTGATTGAGCCGTTCTGAAATACTCTTTCTGTAGAAAATGCAAGTGGAGATTCAGAGCGCTAAGAGGTTAATAGTGGAAAAAGGAATATCTCCAAATATAAACTACACAGAATCACTCTGTGAAACTTCTTTCTGATCTGTGCATTCAGCTAACAGATTTAAACCATACTTTTGATTGAGCAGATCTGAACTCTCTTTCTGTAGAAAATGCAACTGGACATTTGGAGCGCTAAGAGAGTAGTAGTGGAAAAAGGAATATATTCAAATATGAACTACACAGAAGCATTCTGTGAAACTTCTTTCTGATCTGAGCATTCAGCTAACAGAGTTAAACCATACTTTTGATTGAGCAGTTTTGAAACACTCTGTCTGTAGAAAATGCAACTGGACATTCGTAGCGCTAAGTGGGTAATTGTGGAAAAAAGAATATGTTCAAATATAAACTACACAGAAGCAGTGTATGAAACTTCTTTCTGTTCTGTGCATTCAACTAACAGAGTTGAACCTTACTTTTGATTGAGCCTTTCTGAAACACTCTTTCTGTAGAAACTGCAATTGGACATTCTGAGCGCTAAGAGGCCTATATTGGGAAAAATAATATCTTCAAATAAAAACTACACAGAAGCATTGTGTGAAACTTATTTCTGATATGTTCATTAAGCTAACAGAGTTAAACCATACTTTTGATTGCGCAGTTCTGAACACTCTTTCTGTAGAAAATGCAAGTGGACATTCGGAGCGCTAAGAGGGTAATAGTGGAAAAAGGAATATATTCAAATATAAACTACACAGTAGCATTCAGTGAAAACTCTTTTTGTTCTGTGCATTCAACTAACAGAGTTGAACCTTACTTTTGATTGAGCCGTTCTGAAACACTCTTTCTGTAGAAACTGCAATTGGACATGCTAAGCGCTAAGAGGCCTACATTGGGAAAAAGAATATCTTCAAATAAAAACTACACAGATGCATTCTGTGAAACTTATTTCTGATCTGTAAATTCAGTTAACAGAGATAAAACATATTTTTGATTGAGCAGTTATGAAACACTCTTTTTGTAGAAAATGCAAGTGGAGATTCGGAGCGCTAAGAGGGTAATAGTGGAAAAAGGAATGTCTTCAAATATAAACTACACAGAATCATTCGGTGAAAATTCTTTCTGATCTGTGCATTCAGCTAACAGAGTTAAACCATACTTTTGATTGAGCAGATATGAACACTCTTTCTGTAGAAAATGCAACTGGACATTTGGAGCGCTAAGAGCGTAGTAGTGGAAAAAAGGAATATATTCAAATATAAACTACACAGAAGCATTCTGTGAAACTATTTTCTGATCTGAGCATTCAGCTAACAGAGTTAAACCATAATTTTGATTGAGCAGTTTTGAGACACTCTGTCTGTAGAAAATGCAACTGGACATTCGTAGCGCTAAGTGGGTAATAGTGGAAAAAAGAATATGTTCAAATATAAACTACACAGAAGCATTGTATGAAACTTCTTTCTGTTCTGGGCATTCAACTAACAGAGTTGAACCTTACTTTTGATTGAGCCGTTCTGAAACACTCTTTCTGTAGAAACTGCAATTGGACATTCTGAGCGCTAAGAGGCCTATATTGGGAAAAAGAATGTCTACAAATAAAAACTACACAGAAGAATTGTGTGAAACTTCTTTCTGTTCTGTTTGTTCAACTAAAAGAGTTGAACCTTAGTTTTGATTGAGCCGTTCTGAAATACTCTTTCTGTAGAAAATGCAAGTGGAGATTCAGAGCGCTAAGAGGGTAATAGTGGAAAAAGGAATGTCTCCAAATATAAACTACACAGAATCATTCTGTAAAACTTCTTTCTGATCTGTGCATTCAGCTAACAGAGTTAAACCATACTTTTGATTGAGCAGATCTGAACTCTCTTTCTGTAGAAAATGCAACTGGACATTTGGAGCGCTAAGAGAGTAGTAGTGGAAAAAGGAATATATTCAAATATAAACTACACAGAAGCATTCTGTGAAACTTCTTTCTGATCTGAGCATTCAGCTAACAGAGTTAAACCATACTTTTGATTGAGCAGTTTTGAAACACTCTGTCTGTAGAAAATGCAACTGGACATTCGTAGCGCTAAGTGGGTAATTGTGGAAAAAAGAATATGTTCAAATATAAACTACACAGAAGCAGTGTATGAAACTTCTTTCTGTTCTGTGCATTCAACTAACAGAGTTGAACCTTACTTTGATTGAGCCTTTCTGAAACACTCTTTCTGTAGAAACTGCAATTGGACATTCTGAGCGCTAAGAGGCCTATATTGGGAAAAATAATATCTTCAAATAAAAACTACACAGAAGCATTGTGTGAAACTTATTTCTGTTCTTTTTGTTCAACAAAAAGAGTTGAACCTTAGTTTTGATTGAGCCGTTCTGAAACACTCTTTCTGTAGAAAATCCAATGGAGATTCGGAGCGCTAAGAGGGTAATAGTGGAAAAAGGAATATATTCAAATATGAACTACACAGAAGCATTGTATGAAACTTCTTTCTGTTCTGTGCATTCAACTAACAGTGTTGAACCTTACTTTTGATTGAGCCTTTCTGAAACACTCTTTCTGTAGAAACTGCAATTGGACATTCTGAGCGCTAAGAGGCCTATATTGGGAAAAACAATATCTTCAAATAAAAACTACACAGAATCATTGTGTGAAACTTATTTCTGATATGTTCATTAAGCTAACAGAGTTAAACCATACTTTTGATTGCGCAGTTCTGAACACTCTTTCTGTAGAAAATGCAAGTGGACATTCGGAGCGCTAAGAGGGTAATAGTGGAAAAAGGAATATATTCAAATATAAACTACACAGTAGCATTCTGTGAAAATTCTTTCTGTTCTGTGCATTCAACTAACAGAGTTGAACTTTACTTTTGATTGAGCCGTTCTGAAACACTCTTTCTGTAGAAACTGCAATTGGACATGCTAAGCGCTAAGAGGCCTACATTGGGAAAAAGAATATCTTCAAATAAAAACTACACAGATGCATTCTGTGAAACTTATTTCTGATCTGTAAATTCAGTTAACAGAGATAAAACATATTTTTGATTGAGCAGTTATGAAACACTCTTTTTGTAGAAAATGCAAGTGGAGATTCGGAGCGCTAAGAGGGTAATAGTGGAAAAAGGAATGTCTTCAAATATAAACTACACAGAATCATTCGGTGAAACTTCTTTCTGATCTGTGCATTCAGCTAACAGAGTTAAACCATACTTTTGATTGAGCAGATATGAACACTCTTTCTGTAGAAAATGCAACTGGACATTCGTAGCGCTAAGTGGGTAATAGTGGAAAAAAGAATATGTTCAAATATAAACTACATAGAAGCATTGTATGAAACTTCTTTCTGTTCTGGGCATTCAACTAACAGAGTTGAACCTTACTTTTGATTGAGCCGTTCTGAAACACTCTTTCTGTAGAAACTGCAGTTGGACATTCTGAGCGCTAAGAGGCCTATAATGGGAAAAAGAATGTCTACAAATAAAAACTACACAGAAGAATTGTGTGAAACTTCTTTCTGTTCTGTTTGTTCAACTAAAAGAGTTGAACCTTAGTTTTGATTGAGCCGTTCTGAAATACTCTTTCTGTAGAAAATGCAAGTGGAGATTCAGAGCGCTAAGAGGTTAATAGTGGAAAAAGGAATGTCTCCAAATATAAACTACACAGAATCACTCTGTGAAACTTCTTTCTGATCTGTGCATTCAGCTAACAGAGTTAAACCATACTTTTGATTGAGCAGATCTGAACTCTCTTTCTGTAGAAAATGCAACTGGACATTTGGAGCGCTAAGAGAGTAGTAGTGGAAAAAGGAATATATTCAAATATGAACTACACAGAAGCATTCTGTGAAACTTCTTTCTGATCTGAGCATTCAGCTAACAGAGTTAAACCATACTTTTGATTGAGCAGTTTTGAAACACTCTGTCTGTAGAAAATGCAACTGGACATTCGTAGCGCTAAGTGGGTAATTGTGGAAAAAAGAATATATTCAAATATAAACTACACAGAAGCAGTGTATGAAACTTCTTTCTGTTCTGTGCATTCAACTAACAGAGTTGAACCTTACTTTTGATTGAGCCTTTCTGAAACACTCTTTCTGTAGAAATTGCAATTGGACATTCTGAGCGCTAAGAGGCCTATATTGGGAAAAATAATATCTTCAAATAAAAACTACACAGAAGCATTGTGTGAAACTTATTTCTGATATGTTCATTAAGCTAACAGAGTTAAACCATACTTTTGATTGCGCAGTTCTGAACACTCTTTCTGTAGAAAATGCAAGTGGACATTCGGAGCGCTAAGAGGGTAATAGTGGAAAAAGGAATATATTCAAATATAAACTACACAGTAGCATTCAGTGAAAACTCTTTTTGTTCTGTGCATTCAACTAACAGAGTTGAACCTTACTTTTGATTGAGCCGTTCTGAAACACTCTTTCTGTAGAAACTGCAATTGGACATGCTAAGCGCTAAGAGGCCTACATTGGGAAAAAGAATATCTTCAAATAAAAACTACACAGATGCATTCTGTGAAACTTATTTCTGATCTGTAAATTCAGTTAACAGAGATAAAACATATTTTTGATTGAGCAGTTATGAAACACTCTTTTTGTAGAAAATGCAAGTGGAGATTCGGAGCGCTAAGAGGGTAATAGTGGAAAAAGGAATGTCTTCAAATATAAACTACACAGAATCATTCGGTGAAACTTCTTTCTGATCTGTGCATTCAGCTAACAGAGTTAAACCATACTTTTGATTGAGCAGATATGAACACTCTTTCTGTAGAAAATGCAACTGGACATTTGGAGCGCTAAGAGCGTAGTAGTGGAAAAAAGGAATATATTCAAATATAAACTACACAGAAGCATTCTGTGAAACTATTTTCTGATCTGAGCATTCAGCTAACAGAGTTAAACCATAATTTTGATTGAGCAGTTTTGAGACACTCTGTCTGTAGAAAATGCAACTGGACATTCGTAGCGCTAAGTGGGTAATAGTGGAAAAAAGAATATGTTCAAATATAAACTACACAGAAGCATTGTATGAAACTTCTTTCTGTTCTGGGCATTCAACTAACAGAGTTGAACCTTACTTTTGATTGAGCCGTTCTGAAACACTCTTTCTGTAGAAACTGCAATTGGACATTCTGAGCGCTAAGAGGCCTATATTGGGAAAAAGAATGTCTACAAATAAAAACTACACAGAAGAATTGTGTGAAACTTCTTTCTGTTCTGTTTGTTCAACTAAAAGAGTTGAACCTTAGTTTTGATTGAGCCGTTCTGAAATATTCTTTCTGTAGAAAATGCAAGTGGAGATTCAGAGCGCTAAGAGGGTAATAGTGGAAAAAGGAATGTCTCCAAATATAAACTACACAGAATCATTCTGTAAAACTTCTTTCTGATCTGTGCATTCAGCTAACAGAGTTAAACCATACTTTTGATTGAGCAGATCTGAACTCTCTTTCTGTAGAAAATGCAACTGGACATTTGGAGCGCTAAGAGAGTAGTAGTGGAAAAAGGAATATATTCAAATATAAACTACACAGAAGCATTCTGTGAAACTTCTTTCTGATCTGAGCATTCAGCTAACAGAGTTAAACCATACTTTTGATTGAGCAGTTTTGAAACACTCTGTCTGTAGAAAATGCAACTGGACATTCGTAGCGCTAAGTGGGTAATTGTGGAAAAAAGAATATGTTCAAATATAAACTACACAGAAGCAGTGTATGAAACTTCTTTCTGTTCTGTGCATTCAACTAACAGAGTTGAACCTTACTTTGATTGAGCCTTTCTGAAACACTCTTTCTGTAGAAACTGCAATTGGACATTCTGAGCGCTAAGAGGCCTATATTGGGAAAAATAATATCTTCAAATAAAAACTACACAGAAGCATTGTGTGAAACTTATTTCTGATATGTTCATTAAGCTAACAGAGTTAAACCATACTTTTGATTGCGCAGTTCTGAACACTCTTTATGTAGAAAATGCAAGTGGACATTCGGAGCGCTAAGAGGGTAATAGTGGAAAAAGGAATATATTCAAATATAAACTACACAGTAGCATTCTGTGAAAATTCTTTCTGTTCTGTGCATTCAACTAACAGAGTTGAACCTTACTTTTGATTGAGCCGTTCTGAAACACTCTTTCTGTAGAAACTGCAATTGGACATGCTAAGCGCTAAGAGGCCTACATTGGGAAAAAGAATATCTTCAAATAGAAACTACACAGATGCATTCTGTGAAACTTATTTCTGATCTGTAAATTCAGTTAACAGAGATAAAACATATTTTTGATTGAGCAGTTATGAAACACTCTTTTAATAGAAAATGCAAGTGGAGATTCGGAGCGCTAAGAGGGTAATAGTGGAAAAAGGAATGTCTTCAAATATAAACTACACAGAATCATTCGGTGAAACTTCTTTCTGATCTGTGCATTCAGCTAACAGAGTTAAACCATACTTTGATTGAGCAGATCTGAACACTCTTTCTGTAGAAAATGCAACTGGACATTTGGAGCGCTAAGAGCGTAGTAGTGGAAAAAGGAATATATTCAAATATAAACTACACAGAAGCATTCTGTGAAACTTCTTTCTGATCTGAGCATTCAGCTAACAGAGTTAAACCATACTTTTGATTGAGCAGTTTTGAAACACTCTGTCTGTAGAAAATGCAACTGGACATTCGTAGCGCTAAGTGGGTAATAGTGGAAAAAAGAATATGTTCAAATATAAACTACACAGAAGCATTGTATGAAACTTCTTTCTGTTCTGTGCATTCAACTAACAGAGTTGAACCTTACTTTTGATTGAGCCTTTCTGAAACGCTCTTTCTGTAGAAACTGCAATTGGACATTCTGAGCGCTAAGAGGCCTATATTGGGAAAAATAATATCTTCAAATAAAAACTACACAGAAGCATTGTGTGAAACTTATTTCTGATATGTTCATTAAGCTAACAGGGTTAAACCTTACTTTTGATTGCGCAGTTCTGAACACTCTTTCTGTAGAGAATGCAAGTGGACATTCGGAGCGCTAAGAAGGTAATAGTGGAAAAAGGAATATATTCAAATATAAACTACACAGTAGCATTCTGTGAAAATTCTTTCTGTTCTGTGCATTCAACTAACAGAGTTGAACCTTACTTTTGATTGAGCCGTTCTGAAACACTCTTTCTGTAGAAACTGCAATTGGACATGCTAAGCGCTAAGAGGCCTACATTGGGAAAAAGAATATCTTCAAATAAAAACTACACAGATGCATTGTGAAACTTATTTCTGATCTGTAAATTCAGTTAACAGAGATAAAACATATTTTTGATTGAGCAGTTATGAAACACTCTTTTTGTAGAAAATGCAAGTGGAGATTCGGAGCGCTAAGAGGGTAATAGTGGAAAAAGGAATGTCTTCAAATATAAACTACACAGAATCATTCGGTGAAACTTCTTTCTGATCTGTGCATTCAGCTAACAGAGTTAAACCATACTTTTGATTGAGCAGATCTGAACACTCTTTCTGTAGAAAATGCAACTGGACATTTGGAGCGCTAAGAGAGTAGTAGTGGAAAAAGGAATATATTCAAATATAAACTACACAGAAGCATTCTGTGAAACTTCTTTCTGATCTGAGCATTCAGCTAACAGAGTTAAACCATACTTTTGATTGAGCAGTTTTGAAACACTCTGTCTGTAGAAAATGCAACTGGACATTCGTAGCGCTAAGTGGGTAATAGTGGAAAAAAGAATATGTTCAAATATAAACTATACAGAAGCATTGTATGAAACTTCTTTCTGTTCTGTGCATTCAACTAACAGAGTTGAACCTTACTTTTGATTGAGCCTTTCTGAAACACTCTTTCTGTAGAAACTGCAATTGGACATTCTGAGCGCTAAGAGGCCTATATTGGGAAAAACAATATCTTCAAATAAAAACTACACAGAATCACTGTGTGAAACTTATTTCTGATATGTTCATTAAGCTAACAGAGTTAAACCATACTTTTGATTGCGCAGTTCTGAACACTCTTTCTGTAGAAAATGCAAGTGGACATTCGGAGCGCTAAGAGGGTAATAGTGGAAAAAGGAATATATTCAAATATAAACTACACAGTAGCATTCTGTGAAAATTCTTTCTGTTATGTGCATTCAACTAACAGAGTTGAACCTTACTTTTGATTGAGCCGTTCTGAAACACTCTTTCTGTAGAAACTGCAATTGGACATGCTAAGCGCTAAGAGGCCTACATTGGGAAAAAGAATATCTTCAAATAAAAACTACACAGATGCATTGTGTGAAACTTATTTCTGATCTGTAAATTCAGTTAACAGAGATAAAACATATTTTTGATTGAGCAGTTATGAAACACTCTTTTTGTAGAAAATGCAAGTGGAGATTCGGAGCGCTAAGAGGGTAATAGTGGAAAAAGGAATGTCTTCAAATATAAACTACACAGAATCATTTGGTGAAACTTCTTTCTGATCTGTGCATTCAGCTAACAGAGTTAAACCATACTTTTGATTGAGCAGATCTGAACACTCTTTCTGTAGAAAATGCAACTGGACATTTGGAGCGCTAAGAGCGTAGTAGTGGAAAAAAGGAATATATTCAAATATAAACTACACAGAAGCATTCTGTGAAACTTTTTTCTGATCTGAGCATTCAGCTAACAGAGTTAAACCATAATTTTGATTGAGCAGTTTTGAAACACTCTGTCTGTAGAAAATGCAACTGGACATTCGTAGCGCTAAGTGGGTAATAGTGGAAAAAAGAATATGTTCAAATATAAACTACACAGAAGCATTGTATGAAACTTCTTTCTGTTCTGGGCATTCAACTAACAGAGTTGAACCTTACTTTTGATTGAGCCGTTCTGAAACACTCTTTCTGTAGAAACTGCAATTGGACATTCTGAGCGCTAAGAGGCCTATATTGGGAAAAAGAATGTCTACAAATAAAAACTACACAGATGAATTGTGTGAAACTTCTTTCTGTTCTGTTTGTTCAACTAAAAGAGTTGAACCTTAGTTTTGATTGAGCCGTTCTGAAATACTCTTTCTGTAGAAAATGCAAGTGGAGATTCAGAGCGCTAAGAGGGTAATAGTGGAAAAAGGAATGTCTCCAAATATAAACTACACAGAATCATTCTGTGAAACTTCTTTCTGATCTGTGCATTCAGCTAACAGAGTTAAACCATACTTTTGATTGAGCAGATCTGAACTCTCTTTCTGTAGAAAATGCAACTGGACATTTGGAGCGCTAAGAGAGTAGTAGTGGAAAAAGGAATATATTCAAATATAAGCTACACAGAAGCATTCTGTGAAACTTCTTTCTGATCTGAGCATTCAGCTAACAGATTTAAACCATACTTTTGATTGAGCAGTTTTGAAACACTCTGTCTGTAGAAAATGCAACTGGACATTCGTAGCGCTAAGTGGGTAATTGTGGAAAAAAGAATATGTACAAATATAAACTACACAGAAGCAGTGTATGAAACTTCTTTCTGTTCTGTGCATTCAACTAACAGAGTTGAACCTTACTTTTGATTGAGCCTTTCTGAAACACTCTTTCTGTAGAAACTGCAATTGGACATTCTGAGCGCTAAGAGGCCTATATTGGGAAAAATAATATCTTCAAATAAAAACTACACAGAAGCATTGTGTGAAACTTATTTCTGTTCTTTTTGTTCAACAAAAAGAGTTGAACCTTAGTTTTGATTGAGCCGTTCTGAAACATTCTTTCTGTAGAAAATGCAATGGAGATTCGGAGCGCTAAGAGGGTAATAGTGGAAAAAGGAATATATTCAAATATAAACTACACAGAAGCATTGTATGAAACTTCTTTCTGTTCTGTGCATTCAACTAACAGTGTTGAACCTTACTTTTGATTGAGCCTTTCTGAAACACTCTTTCTGTAGAAACTGCAATTGGACATTCTGAGCGCTAAGAGGCCTATATTGGGAAAAACAATATCTTCAAATAAAAACTACACAGAATCGTTGTGTGAAACTTATTTCTGATATGTTCATTAAGCTAACAGAGTTAAACCATACTTTTGATTGCGCAGTTCTGAACACTCTTTCTGTAGAAAATGCAAGTGGACATTCGGAGCGCTAAGAGGGTAATAGTGGAAAAAGGAATATATTCAAATATAAACTACACAGTAGCATTCTGTGAAAATTCTTTCTGTTCTGTGCATTCAACTAACAGAGTTGAACTTTACTTTTGATTGAGCCGTTCTGAAACACTCTTTCTGTAGAAACTGCAATTGGACATGCTAAGCGCTAAGAGGCCTACATTGGGAAAAAGAATATCTTCAAATAAAAACTACACAGATGCATTCTGTGAAACTTATTTCTGATCTGTAAATTCAGTTAACAGAGATAAAACATATTTTTGATTGAGCAGTTATGAAACACTCTTTTTGTAGAAAATGCAAGTGGAGATTCGGAGCGCTAAGAGGGTAATAGTGGAAAAAGGAATGTCTTCAAATATAAACTACACAGAATCATTCGGTGAAACTTCTTTCTGATCTGTGCATTCAGCTAACAGAGTTAAACCATACTTTTGATTGAGCAGATATGAACACTCTTTCTGTAGAAAATGCAACTGGACATTTGGAGCGCTAAGAGCGTAGTAGTGGAAAAAAGGAATATATTCAAATATAAACTACACAGAAGCATTCTGTGAAACTTTTTTCTGATCTGAGCATTCAGCTAACAGAGTTAAACCATACTTTTGATTGAGCAGTTTTGAAACACTCTGTCTGTAGAAAATGCAACTGGACATTCGTAGCGCTAAGTGGGTAATAGTGGAAAAAATAATATGTTCAAATATAAACTACACAGAAGCATTGTATCAAACTTCTTTCTGTTCTGTGCATTCAAGTAACAGAGTTGAACCTTACTTTTGATTGAGCCGTTCTGAAACACTCTTTCTGTAGAAACTGCATTTGGACATTCTGAGCGCTAAGAGGCCTATATTGGGAATAAGAATGTCTACAAATAAAAACTACACAGAAGAATTGTGTGAAACTTCTTTCTGTTCTGTTTGTTCAACTAAAAGAGTTGAACCTTAGTTTTGATTGAGCCGTTCTGAAACACTCTTTCTGTAGAAAATGCAAGTGGAGATTCGGAGCGCTAAGAGGGTAATAGTGGAAAAAGGAATGTCTCCAAATATAAACTACACAGAATCATTCGGTGAAACTTCTTTCTGATCTGTGCATTCAGCTAACAGAGTTAAACCATACTTTTGATTGAGCAGATCTGAACTCTCTTTCTGTAGAAAATGCAACTGGACATTTGGAGCGCTAAGAGAGTAGTAGTGGAAAAAGGAATATATTCAAATATAAACTACACAGAAGCATTCTGTGAAACTTCTTTCTGATCTGAGCATTCAGCTAACAGAGTTAAACCATACTTTTGATTGAGCAGTTTTGAAACACTCTGTCTGTAGAAAATGCAACTGGACATTCGTAGCGCTAAATGGGTAATTGTGGAAAAAAGAATATGTTCAAATATAAACTACACAGAAGCAGTGTATAAAACTTCTTTCTGTTCTGTGCATTCAACTAACAGAGTTGAACCTTACTTTTGATTGAGCCTTACTGAAACAGTCTTTCTGTAGAAACTGCAATTGGACATTCTGAGCGCTAAGAGGCCTATATTGGGAAAAATAATATCTTCAAATAAAAAGTACACAGAAGCATTGTGTGAAACTTATTTCTGATATGTTCATTAAGCTAACAGAGTTAAACCATACTTTTGATTGCGCAGTTCTGAACACTCTTTCTGTAGAAAATGCAAGTGGACATTCGGAGCGCTAAGAGGGTAATAGTGGAAAAAGGAATATATTCAAATATAAACTACACAGTAGCATTCTGTGAAAATTCTTTCTGTTCTGTGCATTCAACTAACAGAGTTGAACCTTACTTTTGATTGAGCCGTTCTGAAACACTCTTTCTGTAGAAACTGCAATTGGACATGCTAAGCGCTAAGAGGCCTACATTGGGAAAAAGTATGTCTTCAAATAAAAACTACACAGATGCATTCTGTGAAACTTATTTCTGATCTGTAAATTCAGTTAACAGAGATAAAACATATTTTTGATTAAGCAGTTATGAAACACTCTTTTTGTAGAAAATGCAAGTTGAGATTTGGAGCGCTAAGAGGGTAATAGTGGAAAAAGGAATGTCTTCAAATATAAACTACACAGAATCATTCGGTGAAACTTCTTTCTGATCTGTGCATTCAGCTAACAGAGTTAAACCATACTTTTGATTGAGCAGATCTGAACACTCTTTCTGTAGAAAATGCAACTGGACATTTGGAGCGCTAAGAGCGTAGTAGTGGAAAAAGGAATATATTCAAATATAAACTACACAGAAGCATTCTGTGAAACTTCTTTCTGATCTGAGCATTCAGCTAACAGAGTTAAACCATACTTTTGATTGAGCAGTTTTGAAACACTCTGTCTGTAGAAAATGCAACTGGACATTCGTAGCGCTAAGTGGGTAATAGTGGAAAAAAGAATATGTTCAAATATAAACTACACAGAAGCATTGTATGAAACTTCTTTCTGTTCTGTGCATTCAACTAACAGAGTTGAACCTTACTTTTGATTGAGCCGTTCTGAAACACTCTTTCTGTAGAAACTGCAATTGGACATTCTGAGCGCTAAGAGGCCTATATTGGGAAAAAGAATGTCTACAAATAAAAACTACACAGAAGAATTGTGTGAAACTTCTTTCTGTTCTGTTTGTTCAACTAAAAGAGTTGAACATTAGTTTTGATTGAGCCGTTCTGAAACACACTTTCTGTAGAAAATGCAAGTGGAGATTCGGAGCGCTAAGAGGGTAATAGTGGAAAAAGGTATGTCTTCAAATATAAACTACACAGAATCATTCGGTGAAACTTCTTTCTGATCTGTGCATTCAGCTAACAGAGTTAAACCATACTTTTGATTGAGCAGATCTGAACACTCTTTCTGTAGAAAATGCAACTGGACATTTGGAGCGCTAAGAGAGTAGTAGTGGAAAAAGGAATATATTCAAATATAAACTAAACAGAAGCATTCTGTGAAACTTCTTTCTGATCTGAGCATTCAGCTAACAGAGTTAAACCATACTTTTGATTGAGCAGTTTTGAAACACTCTGTCTGTAGAAAATGCAACTGGACATTCGTAGCGCTAAGTGGGTAATAGTGGAAAAAAGAATATGTTCAAATATAAACTACACAGAAGCATTGTATGAAACTTCTTTCTCTTCTGTGCATTCAACTAACAGAGTTGAACCTTACTTTTGATTGAGCCTTTCTGAAACACTCTTTCTGTAGAAAATGCAATTGGACATTCAGAGCGCTAAGAGGCCTATATTTGGAAAAATAATATCTTCAAATAAAAACTACACAGAAGCATTGTGTGAAACTTATTTCTGATATGTTCATTAAGCTAACAGAGTTAAACCATACTTTTGATTGCGCAGTTCTGAACACTCTTTCTGTAGAAAATGCAACTGGACATTTGGAGCGCTAAGAGCGTAGTAGTGGAAAAAGGAATATATTCAAATATAAACTACACAGAAGCATTCTGTGAAACTTCTTTCTGATCTGAGCATTCAGCTAACAGAGTTAAACCATACTTTTGATTGAGCAGTTTTGAAACACTCTGTCTGTAGAAAATGCAACTGGACATTCGTAGCGCTAAGTGGGTAATAGTGGAAAAAAGAATATGTTCAAATATAAACTACACAGAAGCATTGTATGAAACTTCTTTCTGTTCTGTGCATTCAACTAACAGAGTTGAACCTTACTTTTGATTGAGCCTTTCTGAAACGCTCTTTCTGTAGAAACTGCAATTGGACATTCTGAGCGCTAAGAGGCCTATATTGGGAAAAATAATATCTTCAAATAAAAACTACACAGAAGCATTGTGTGAAACTTATTTCTGATATGTTCATTAAGCTAACAGGGTTAAACCATACTTTTGATTGCGCAGTTCTGAACACTCTTTCTGTAGAGAATGCAAGTGGACATTCGGAGCGCTAAGAGGGTAATAGTGGAAAAAGGAATATATTCAAATATAAACTACACAGTAGCATTCTGTGAAAATTCTTTCTGTTCTGTGCATTCAACTAACAGAGTTGAACTTTACTTTTGATTGAGCCGTTCTGAAACACTCTTTCTGTAGAAACTGCAATTGGACATGCTAAGCGCTAAGAGGCCTACATTGGGAAAAAGAATATCTTCAAATAAAAACTACACAGATGCATTCTGTGAAACTTATTTCTGATCTGTAAATTCAGTTAACAGAGATAAAACATATTTTTGATTGAGCAGTTATGAAACACTCTTTTTGTAGAAAATGCAAGTGGAGATTCGGAGCGCTAAGAGGGTAATAGTGGAAAAAGGAATGTCTTCAAATATAAACTACACAGAATCATTCGGTGAAACTTCTTTCTGATCTGTGCATTCAGCTAACAGAGTTAAACCATACTTTTGATTGAGCAGATATGAACACTCTTTCTGTAGAAAATGCAACTGGACATTTTGAGCGCTAAGAGCGTAGTAGTGGAAAAAAGGAATATATTCAAATATAAACTACACAGAAGCATTCTGTGAAACTTTTTTCTGATCTGAGCATTCAGCTAACAGAGTTAAACCATACTTTTGATTGAGCAGTTTTGAAACACTCTGTCTGTAGAAAATGCAACTGGACATTCGTAGCGCTAAGTGGGTAATAGTGGAAAAAATAATATGTTCAAATATAAACTACACAGAAGCATTGTATCAAACTTCTTTCTGTTCTGTGCATTCAAGTAACAGAGTTGAACCTTACTTTTTATTGAGCCGTTCTGAAACACTCTTTCTGTAGAAACTGCATTTGGACATTCTGAGCGCTAAGAGGCCTATATTGGGAATAAGAATGTCTACAAATAAAAACTACACAGAAGAATTGTGTGAAACTTCTTTCTGTTCTGTTTGTTCAACTAAAAGAGTTGAACCTTAGTTTTGATTGAGCCGTTCTGAAACACTCTTTCTGTAGAAAATGCAAGTGGAGATTCGGAGCGCTAAGAGGGTAATAGTGGAAAAAGGAATGTCTCCAAATATAAACTACACAGAATCATTCGGTGAAACTTCTTTCTGATCTGTGCATTCAGCTAACAGAGTTAAACCATACTTTTGATTGAGCAGATCTGAACTCTCTTTCTGTAGAAAATGCAACTGGACATTTGGAGCGCTAAGAGAGTAGTAGTGGAAAAAGGAATATATTCAAATATAAACTACACAGAAGCATTCTGTGAAACTTCTTTCTGATCTGAGCATTCAGCTAACAGAGTTAAACCATACTTTTGATTGAGCAGTTTTGAAACACTCTGTCTGTAGAAAATGCAACTGGACATTCGTAGCGCTAAATGGGTAATTGTGGAAAAAAGAATATGTTCAAATATAAACTACACAGAAGCAGTGTATAAAACTTCTTTCTGTTCTGTGCATTCAACTAACAGAGTTGAACCTTACTTTTGATTGAGCCTTACTGAAACAGTCTTTCTGTAGAAACTGCAATTGGACATTCTGAGCGCTAAGAGGCCTATATTGGGAAAAATAATATCTTCAAATAAAAAGTACACAGAAGCATTGTGTGAAACTTATTTCTGATATGTTCATTAAGCTAACAGAGTTAAACCATACTTTTGATTGCGCAGTTCTGAACACTCTTTCTGTAGAAAATGCAAGTGGACATTCGGAGCGCTAAGAGGGTAATAGTGGAAAAAGGAATATATTCAAATATAAACTACACAGTAGCATTCTGTGAAAATTCTTTCTGTTCTGTGCATTCAACTAACAGAGTTGAACCTTACTTTTGATTGAGCCGTTCTGAAACACTCTTTCTGTAGAAACTGCAATTGGACATGCTAAGCGCTAAGAGGCCTACATTGGGAAAAAGTATGTCTTCAAATAAAAACTACACAGATGCATTCTGTGAAACTTATTTCTGATCTGTAAATTCAGTTAACAGAGATAAAACATATTTTTGATTAAGCAGTTATGAAACACTCTTTTTGTAGAAAATGCAAGTTGAGATTTGGAGCGCTAAGAGGGTAATAGTGGAAAAAGGAATGTCTTCAAATATAAACTACACAGAATCATTCGGTGAAACTTCTTTCTGATCTGTGCATTCAGCTAACAGAGTTAAACCATACTTTTGATTGAGCAGATCTGAACACTCTTTCTGTAGAAAATGCAACTGGACATTTGGAGCGCTAAGAGCGTAGTAGTGGAAAAAGGAATATATTCAAATATAAACTACACAGAAGCATTCTGTGAAACTTCTTTCTGATCTGAGCATTCAGCTAACAGAGTTAAACCATACTTTTGATTGAGCAGTTTTGAAACACTCTGTCTGTAGAAAATGCAACTGGACATTCGTAGCGCTAAGTGGGTAATAGTGGAAAAAAGAATATGTTCAAATATAAACTACACAGAAGCATTGTATGAAACTTCTTTCTGTTCTGTGCATTCAACTAACAGAGTTGAACCTTACTTTTGATTGAGCCGTTCTGAAACACTCTTTCTGTAGAAACTGCAATTGGACATTCTGAGCGCTAAGAGGCCTATATTGGGAAAAAGAATGTCTACAAATAAAAACTACACAGAAGAATTGTGTGAAACTTCTTTCTGTTCTGTTTGTTCAACTAAAAGAGTTGAACATTAGTTTTGATTGAGCCGTTCTGAAACACACTTTCTGTAGAAAATGCAAGTGGAGATTCGGAGCGCTAAGAGGGTAATAGTGGAAAAAGGTATGTCTTCAAATATAAACTACACAGAATCATTCGGTGAAACTTCTTTCTGATCTGTGCATTCAGCTAACAGAGTTAAACCATACTTTTGATTGAGCAGATCTGAACACTCTTTCTGTAGAAAATGCAACTGGACATTTGGAGCGCTAAGAGAGTAGTAGTGGAAAAAGGAATATATTCAAATATAAACTAAACAGAAGCATTCTGTGAAACTTCTTTCTGATCTGAGCATTCAGCTAACAGAGTTAAACCATACTTTTGATTGAGCAGTTTTGAAACACTCTGTCTGTAGAAAATGCAACTGGACATTCGTAGCGCTAAGTGGGTAATAGTGGAAAAAAGAATATGTTCAAATATAAACTACACAGAAGCATTGTATGAAACTTCTTTCTCTTCTGTGCATTCAACTAACAGAGTTGAACCTTACTTTTGATTGAGCCTTTCTGAAACACTCTTTCTGTAGAAAATGCAATTGGACATTCAGAGCGCTAAGAGGCCTATATTTGGAAAAATAATATCTTCAAATAAAAACTACACAGAAGCATTGTGTGAAACTTATTTCTGATATGTTCATTAAGCTAACAGAGTTAAACCATACTTTTGATTGCGCAGTTCTGAACACTCTTTCTGTAGAAAATGCAACTGGACATTTGGAGCGCTAAGAGCGTAGTAGTGGAAAAAGGAATATATTCAAATATAAACTACACAGAAGCATTCTGTGAAACTTCTTTCTGATCTGAGCATTCAGCTAACAGAGTTAAACCATACTTTTGATTGAGCAGTTTTGAAACACTCTGTCTGTAGAAAATGCAACTGGACATTCGTAGCGCTAAGTGGGTAATAGTGGAAAAAAGAATATGTTCAAATATAAACTACACAGAAGCATTGTATGAAACTTCTTTCTGTTCTGTGCATTCAACTAACAGAGTTGAACCTTACTTTTGATTGAGCCTTTCTGAAACGCTCTTTCTGTAGAAACTGCAATTGGACATTCTGAGCGCTAAGAGGCCTATATTGGGAAAAATAATATCTTCAAATAAAAACTACACAGAAGCATTGTGTGAAACTTATTTCTGATATGTTCATTAAGCTAACAGGGTTAAACCATACTTTTGATTGCGCAGTTCTGAACACTCTTTCTGTAGAGAATGCAAGTGGACATTCGGAGCGCTAAGAAGGTAATAGTGGAAAAAGGAATATATTCAAATATAAACTACACAGTAGCATTCTGTGAAAATTCTTTCTGTTCTGTGCATTCAACTAACAGAGTTGAACCTTACTTTTGATTGAGCCGTTCTGAAACACTCTTTCTGTAGAAACTGCAATTGGACATGCTAAGCGCTAAGAGGCCTACATTGGGAAAAAGAATATCTTCAAATAAAAACTACACAGATGCATTGTGAAACTTATTTCTGATCTGTAAATTCAGTTAACAGAGATAAAACATATTTTTGATTGAGCAGTTATGAAACACTCTTTTTGTAGAAAATGCAAGTGGAGATTCGGAGCGCTAAGAGGGTAATAGTGGAAAAAGGAATGTCTTCAAATATAAACTACACAGAATCATTCGGTGAAACTTCTTTCTGATCTGTGCATTCAGCTAACAGAGTTAAACCATACTTTTGATTGAGCAGATCTGAACACTCTTTCTGTAGAAAATGCAACTGGACATTTGGAGCGCTAAGAGAGTAGTAGTGGAAAAAGGAATATATTCAAATATAAACTACACAGAAGCATTCTGTGAAACTTCTTTCTGATCTGAGCATTCAGCTAACAGAGTTAAACCATACTTTTGATTGAGCAGTTTTGAAACACTCTGTCTGTAGAAAATGCAACTGGACATTCGTAGCGCTAAGTGGGTAATAGTGGAAAAAAGAATATGTTCAAATATAAACTATACAGAAGCATTGTATGAAACTTCTTTCTGTTCTGTGCATTCAACTAACAGAGTTGAACCTTACTTTTGATTGAGCCTTTCTGAAACACTCTTTCTGTAGAAACTGCAATTGGACATTCTGAGCGCTAAGAGGCCTATATTGGGAAAAACAATATCTTCAAATAAAAACTACACAGAATCACTGTGTGAAACTTATTTCTGATATGTTCATTAAGCTAACAGAGTTAAACCATACTTTTGATTGCGCAGTTCTGAACACTCTTTCTGTAGAAAATGCAAGTGGACATTCGGAGCGCTAAGAGGGTAATAGTGGAAAAAGGAATATATTCAAATATAAACTACACAGTAGCATTCTGTGAAAATTCTTTCTGTTATGTGCATTCAACTAACAGAGTTGAACCTTACTTTTGATTGAGCCGTTCTGAAACACTCTTTCTGTAGAAACTGCAATTGGACATGCTAAGCGCTAAGAGGCCTACATTGGGAAAAAGAATATCTTCAAATAAAAACTACACAGATGCATTGTGTGAAACTTATTTCTGATCTGTAAATTCAGTTAACAGAGATAAAACATATTTTTGATTGAGCAGTTATGAAACACTCTTTTTGTAGAAAATGCAAGTGGAGATTCGGAGCGCTAAGAGGGTAATAGTGGAAAAAGGAATGTCTTCAAATATAAACTACACAGAATCATTTGGTGAAACTTCTTTCTGATCTGTGCATTCAGCTAACAGAGTTAAACCATACTTTTGATTGAGCAGATCTGAACACTCTTTCTGTAGAAAATGCAACTGGACATTTGGAGCGCTAAGAGCGTAGTAGTGGAAAAAAGGAATATATTCAAATATAAACTACACAGAAGCATTCTGTGAAACTTTTTTCTGATCTGAGCATTCAGCTAACAGAGTTAAACCATAATTTTGATTGAGCAGTTTTGAAACACTCTGTCTGTAGAAAATGCAACTGGACATTCGTAGCGCTAAGTGGGTAATAGTGGAAAAAAGAATATGTTCACATATAAACTACACAGAAGCATTGTATGAAACTTCTTTCTGTTCTGGGCATTCAACTAACAGAGTTGAACCTTACTTTTGATTGAGCCGTTCTGAAACACTCTTTCTGTAGAAACTGCAATTGGACATTCTGAGCGCTAAGAGGCCTATATTGGGAAAAAGAATGTCTACAAATAAAAACTACACAGATGAATTGTGTGAAACTTCTTTCTGTTCTGTTTGTTCAACTAAAAGAGTTGAACCTTAGTTTTGATTGAGCCGTTCTGAAATACTCTTTCTGTAGAAAATGCAAGTGGAGATTCAGAGCGCTAAGAGGGTAATAGTGGAAAAAGGAATGTCTCCAAATATAAACTACACAGAATCATTCTGTGAAACTTCTTTCTGATCTGTGCATTCAGCTAACAGAGTTAAACCATACTTTTGATTGAGCAGATCTGAACTCTCTTTCTGTAGAAAATGCAACTGGACATTTGGAGCGCTAAGAGAGTAGTAGTGGAAAAAGGAATATATTCAAATATAAGCTACACAGAAGCATTCTGTGAAACTTCTTTCTGATCTGAGCATTCAGCTAACAGATTTAAACCATACTTTTGATTGAGCAGTTTTGAAACACTCTGTCTGTAGAAAATGCAACTGGACATTCGTAGCGCTAAGTGGGTAATTGTGGAAAAAAGAATATGTTCAAATATAAACTACACAGAAGCAGTGTATGAAACTTCTTTCTGTTCTGTGCATTCAACTAACAGAGTTGAACCTTACTTTTGATTGAGCCTTTCTGAAACACTCTTTCTGTAGAAACTGCAATTGGACATTCTGAGCGCTAAGAGCCTATATTGGGAAAAATAATATCTTCAAATAAAAACTACACAGAAGCATTGTGTGAAACTTATTTCTGTTCTTTTTGTTCAACAAAAAGAGTTGAACCTTAGTTTTGATTGAGCCGTTCTGAAACACTCTTTCTGTAGAAAATGCAATGGAGATTCGGAGCGCTAAGAGGGTAATAGTGGAAAAAGGAATATATTCAAATATAAACTACACAGAAGCATTGTATGAAACTTCTTTCTGTTCTGTGCATTCAACTAACAGTGTTGAACCTTACTTTTGATTGAGCCTTTCTGAAACACTCTTTCTGTAGAAACTGCAATTGGACATTCTGAGCGCTAAGAGGCCTATATTGGGAAAAACAATATCTTCAAATAAAAACTACACAGAATCGTTGTGTGAAACTTATTTCTGATATGTTCATTAAGCTAACAGATTTAAACCATACTTTTGATTGCGCAGTTCTGAACACTCTTTCTGTAGAAAATGCAAGTGGACATTCGGAGCGCTAAGAGGGTAATAGTGGAAAAAGGAATATATTCAAATATAAACTACACAGTAGCATTCTGTGAAAATTCTTTCTGTTCTGTGCATTCAACTAACAGAGTTGAACTTTACTTTTGATTGAGCCGTTCTGAAACACTCTTTCTGTAGAAACTGCAATTGGACATGCTAAGCGCTAAGAGGCCTACATTGGGAAAAAGAATATCTTCAAATAAAAACTACACAGATGCATTCTGTGAAACTTATTTCTGATCTGTAAATTCAGTTAACAGAGATAAAACATATTTTTGATTGAGCAGTTATGAAACACTCTTTTTGTAGAAAATGCAAGTGGAGATTCGGAGCGCTAAGAGGGTAATAGTGGAAAAAGGAATGTCTTCAAATATAAACTACACAGAATCATTCGGTGAAACTTCTTTCTGATCTGTGCATTCAGCTAACAGAGTTAAACCATACTTTTGATTGAGCAGATATGAACACTCTTTCTGTAGAAAATGCAACTGGACATTTGGAGCGCTAAGAGCGTAGTAGTGGAAAAAAGGAATATATTCAAATATAAACTACACAGAAGCATTCTGTGAAACTTTTTTCTGATCTGAGCATTCAGCTAACAGAGTTAAACCATACTTTTGATTGAGCAGTTTTGAAACACTCTGTCTGTAGAAAATGCAACTGGACATTCGTAGCGCTAAGTGGGTAATAGTGGAAAAAATAATATGTTCAAATATAAACTACACAGAAGCATTGTATCAAACTTCTTTCTGTTCTGTGCATTCAAGTAACAGAGTTGAACCTTACTTTTTATTGAGCCGTTCTGAAACACTCTTTCTGTAGAAACTGCAATTGGACATTCTGAGCGCTAAGAGGCCTATATTGTCAATAAGAATGTCTACAAATAAAAACTACACAGAAGAATTGTGTGAAACTTCTTTCTGTTCTGTTTGTTCAACTAAAAGAGTTGAACCTTAGTTTTGATTGAGCCGTTCTGAAACACTCTTTCTGTAGAAAATGCAAGTGGAGATTCGGAGCGCTAAGAGGGTAATAGTGGAAAAAGGAATGTCTCCAAATATAAACTACACAGAATCATTCGGTGAAACTTCTTTCTGATCTGTGCATTCAGCTAACAGAGTTAAACCATACTTTTGATTGAGCAGATCTGAACTCTCTTTCTGTAGAAAATGCAACTGGACATTTGGAGCGCTAAGAGAGTAGTAGTGGAAAAAGGAATATATTCAAATATAAACTACACAGAAGCATTCTGTGAAACTTCTTTCTGATCTGAGCATTCAGCTAACAGAGTTAAACCATACTTTTGATTGAGCAGTTTTGAAACACTCTGTCTGTAGAAAATGCAACTGGACATTCGTAGCGCTAAATGGGTAATTGTGGAAAAAAGAATATGTTCAAATATAAACTACACAGAAGCAGTGTATAAAACTTCTTTCTGTTCTGTGCATTCAACTAACAGAGTTGAACCTTACTTTTGATTGAGCCTTACTGAAACAGTCTTTCTGTAGAAACTGCAATTGGACATTCTGAGCGCTAAGAGGCCTATATTGGGAAAAATAATATCTTCAAATAAAAAGTACAGAGAAGCATTGTGTGAAACTTATTTCTGATATGTTCATTAAGCTAACAGAGTTAAACCATACTTTTGATTGCGCAGTTCTGAACACTCTTTCTGTAGAAAATGCAAGTGGACATTCGGAGCGCTAAGAGGGTAATAGTGGAAAAAGGAATATATTCAAATATAAACTACACAGTAGCATTCTGTGAAAATTCTTTCTGTTCTGTGCATTCAACTAACAGAGTTGAACCTTACTTTTGATTGAGCCGTTCTGAAACACTCTTTCTGTAGAAACTGCAATTGGACATGCTAAGCGCTAAGAGGCCTACATTGGGAAAAAGTATGTCTTCAAATAAAAACTACACAGATGCATTCTGTGAAACTTATTTCTGATCTGTAAATTCAGTTAACAGAGATAAAACATATTTTTGATTAAGCAGTTATGAAACACTCTTTTTGTAGAAAATGCAAGTTGAGATTCGGAGCGCTAAGAGGGTAATAGTGGAAAAAGGAATGTCTTCAAATATAAACTACACAGAATCATTCGGTGAAACTTCTTTCTGATCTGTGCATTCAGCTAACAGAGTTAAACCATACTTTTGATTGAGCAGATCTGAACACTCTTTCTGTAGAAAATGCAACTGGACATTTGGAGCGCTAAGAGCGTAGTAGTGGAAAAAGGAATATATTCAAATATAAACTACACAGAAGCATTCTGTGAAACTTCTTTCTGATCTGAGCATTCAGCTAACAGAGTTAAACCATACTTTTGATTGAGCAGTTTTGAAACACTCTGTCTGTAGAAAATGCAACTGGACATTCGTAGCGCTAAGTGGGTAATAGTGGAAAAAAGAATATGTTCAAATATAAACTACACAGAAGCATTGTATGAAACTTCTTTCTGTTCTGTGCATTCAACTAACAGAGTTGAACCTTACTTTTGATTGAGCCGTTCTGAAACACTCTTTCTGTAGAAACTGCAATTGGACATTCTGAGCGCTAAGAGGCCTATATTGGGAAAAAGAATGTCTACAAATAAAAACTACACAGAAGAATTGTGTGAAACTTCTTTCTGTTCTGTTTGTTCAACTAAAAGAGTTGAACATTAGTTTTGATTGAGCCGTTCTGAAACACACTTTCTGTAGAAAATGCAAGTGGAGATTCGGAGCGCTAAGAGGGTAATAGTGGAAAAAGGTATGTCTTCAAATATAAACTACACAGAATCATTCGGTGAAACTTCTTTCTGATCTGTGCATTCAGCTAACAGAGTTAAACCATACTTTTGATTGAGCAGATCTGAACACTCTTTCTGTAGAAAATGCAACTGGACATTTGGAGCGCTAAGAGAGTAGTAGTGGAAAAAGGAATATATTCAAATATAAACTAAACAGAAGCATTCTGTGAAACTTCTTTCTGATCTGAGCATTCAGCTAACAGAGTTAAACCATACTTTTGATTGAGCAGTTTTGAAACACTCTGTCTGTAGAAAATGCAACTGGACATTCGTAGCGCTAAGTGGGTAATAGTGGAAAAAAGAATATGTTCAAATATAAACTACACAGAAGCATTGTATGAAACTTCTTTCTCTTCTGTGCATTCAACTAACAGAGTTGAACCTTACTTTTGATTGAGCCTTTCTGAAACACTCTTTCTGTAGAAAATGCAATTGGACATTCAGAGCGCTAAGAGGCCTATATTTGGAAAAATAATATCTTCA
The DNA here is from genome assembly GCF_028878055.3 of Symphalangus syndactylus. Classification (NCBI taxonomy): domain Eukaryota; kingdom Metazoa; phylum Chordata; class Mammalia; order Primates; family Hylobatidae; genus Symphalangus; species Symphalangus syndactylus. Next base: position 1,550,746 of record NC_072445.2, on the reverse strand, counting down.
AATAAAAACTACACAGAAGCATTGTGTGAAACTTATTTCTGATATGTTCATTAAGCTAACAGAGTTAAACCATACTTTTGATTGCGCAGTTCTGAACACTCTTTCTGTAGAAAATGCAACTGGACATTTGGAGCGCTAAGAGCGTAGTAGTGGAAAAAGGAATATATTCAAATATAAACTACACAGAAGCATTCTATGAAACTTCTTTCTGATCTGAGCATTCAGCTAACAGAGTTAAACCATACTTTTGATTGAGCAGTTTTAAAACACTCTGTCTGTAGAAAATGCAACTGGACATTCGTAGCGCTAAGTGGGTAATAGTGGAAAAAAGAATATGTTCAAATATAAACTACACAGAAGCATTGTATGAAACGTCTTTCTGTTCTGTGCATTCAACTAACAGAGTTGAACCTTACTTTTGATTGAGCCTTTCTGAAACACTCTTTCTGTAGAAACTGCAATTGGACATTCTGAGCGCTAAGAGGCCTATATTGGGAAAAATAATATCTTCAAATAAAAACTACACAGAAGCATTGTGTGAAACTTATTTCTGATATGTTCATTTAGCTAACGGAGTTAAACCATACTTTTGATTGCGCAGTTCTGAACACTCTTTCTGTAGAAAATGCAAGTGGACATTCGGAGCGCTAAGAGGGTAATAGTGGAAAAAGGAATATATTCAAATATAAACTACACAGTAGCATTCTGTGAAAATTCTTTCTGTTCTGTGCATTCAACTAACAGAGTTGAACCTTACTTTTGACTGAGCCGTTCTGAAACACTCTTTCTGTAGAAACTGCATTTGGACATGCTAAGCGCTAAGAGGACTACATTTTGAAAAAGAATATCTTCAAATAAAAACTACACAGATGCATTCTGTGAAACTTATTTCTGATCTGTAAATTCAGTTAACAGAGATAAAACATATTTTTGATTGAGCAGTTATGAAACACTCTTTTGTAGAAAATGCAAGTGGAGATTCGGAGCGCTAAGAGGGTAATAGTGGAAAAAGGAATGTCTTCAAATATAAACTACACAGAATCATTCGGTGAAACATCTTTCTGATCTGTGCATTCAGCTAACAGAGTTAAACCATACTTTTGATTGAGCAGATCTGAACACTCTTTCTGTAGAAAATGCAACTGGACATTTGGAGCGCTAAGAGCGTAGTAGTGGAAAAAGGAATATATTCAAATATAAACTACACAGAAGCATTCTGTGAAACTTCTTTCTGATCTGAGCATTCAGCTAACAGAGTTAAACCATACTTTTGATTGAGCAGTTTTGAAACACTCTGTCTGTAGAAAATGCAACTGGACATTCGTAGCGCTAAGTGGGTAATAGTGGAAAAAAGAATATGTTCAAATATAAACTACACAGAAGCATTGTATGAAACTTCTTTCTGTTCTGTGCATTCAGCTAACAGAGTTAAACCATACTTTTGATTGAGCAGATCTGAACTCTCTTTCTGTAGAAAATGCAACTGGACATTTGGAGCGCTAAGAGAGTAGTAGTGGAAAAAGGAATATATTCAAATATAAACTACACAGAAGCATTCTGTGAAACTTCTTTCTGATCTGAGCATTCAGCTAACAGAGTTAAACCATACTTTTGATTGAGCAGTTTTGAAACACTCTGTCTGTAGAAAATGCAACTGGACATTCGTAGCGCTAAGTGGGTAATAGTGGAAAAAAGAATATGTTCAAATATAAACTACACAGAAGCATTGTATGAAACTTCTTTCTGTTCTGTGCATTCAACTAACAGAGTTGAACCTTACTTTTGATTGAGCCTTTCTGAAACACTCTTTCTGTAGAAACTGCAATTGGACATTCTGAGCGCTAAGAGGCCTATATTGCGAAAAATAATATCTTCAAATAAAAACTACACAGAAGCATTGTGTGAAACTTATTTCTGATATGTTCATTAAGCTAACAGAGTTAAACCATACTTTTGATTGCGCAGTTCTGAACACTCTTTCTGTAGAAAATGCAAGTGGACATTCGGAGCGCTAAGAGGGTAATAGTGGAAAAAGGAATATATTCAAATATAAACTACACAGTAGCATTCTGTGAAAATTCTTTCTGTTCTGTGCATTCAACTAACAGAGTTGAACCTTACTTTTGATTGAGCCGTTCTGAAACACTCTTTCTGTAGAAACTGCAATTGGACATGCTAAGCGCTAAGAGGCCTACATTGGGAAAAATAATATCTTCAAATAAAAACTACACAGATGCATTCTGTGAAACTTATTTCTGATCTGTAAATTCAGTTAACAGAGATAAAACATATTTTTGATTGAGCAGTTATGAAACAATCTTTTTGTAGAAAATGCAAGTGGAGATTCGGAGCGCTAAGAGGGTAATAGTGGAAAAAGGAATGTCTTCAAATATAAACTACACAGAATCATTCGGTGAAACTTCTTTCTGATCTGTGCATGCAGCTAACAGAGTTAAACCATACTTTTGATTGAGCAGATCTGAACACTCTTTCTGTAGAAAATGCAACTGGACATTTGGAGCGCTAAGAGCGTAGTAGTGGAAAAAGGAATATATTCAAATATAAACTACACAGAAGCATTCTGTGAAACTTCTTTCTGATCTGAGCATTCAGCTAACAGAGTTAAACCACTCTTTTGATTGAGCAGTTTTGAAACACTCTGTCTGTAGAAAATGCAACTGGACATTCGTAGCGCTAAGTGGGTAATAGTGGAAAAAAGAATATGTTCAAATATAAACTACACAGAAGCATTGTATGAAACGTCTTTCTGTTCTGTGCATTCAACTAACAGAGTTGAACCTTACTTTTGATTGAGCCTTTCTGAAACACTCTTTCTGTAGAAACTGCAATTTTACATTCTGAGCGCTAAGAGGCCTATATTGGGAAAAATAATATCTTCAAATAAAAACTACACAGAAGCATTGTGTGAAACTTATTTCTGATATGTTCATTTAGCTAACGGAGTTAAACCATACTTTTGATTGAGCAGTTTTGAAACACTCTGTCTGTAGAAAATGCAACTGGACATTCGTAGCGCTAAGTGGGTAATAGTGGAAAAAAGAATATGTTCAAATATAAACTACACAGAAGCATTGTATGAAACTTCTTTCTGTTCTGTGCATTCAACTAACAGAGTTGAACCTTACTTTTGATTGAGCCGTTCTGGAACACTCTTTCTGTAGAAACTGCAACTGGACATTCTGAGCACTAAGAGGCCTATATTGGGAAAAAGAATGTCTACAAATAAAAACTACACAGCAGAATTGTGTGAAACTCCTTTCTGTTCTGTTTGTTCAACTAAAAGAGTTGAACCTTAGTTTTGATTGAGCCGTTCTGAAACACTCTTTCTGTAGAAAATGCAAGTGGAGATTCGGAGCGCTAAGAGGGTAATAGTGGAAAAAGGAATGTCTCCAAATATAAACTACACAGAATCATTCTGTGAAACTTCTTTCTGATCTGTGCATTCAGCTAACAGAGTTAAACCATACTTTTGATTGAGCAGATCTGAACTCTCTTTCTGTAGAAAATGCAACTGGACATTTGGAGCGCTAAGAGAGTAGTAGTGGAAAAAGGAATATATTCAAATATAAACTACACAGAAGGATTCTGTGAAACTTCTTTCCGATCTGAGCATTCAGCTAACAGAGTTAAACCATACTTTTGACTGAGCAGTTTTGAAACACTCTGTCTGTAGAAAATGCAACTGGACATTCGTAGCGCTAAGTGGGTAATTGTGGAAAAAAGAATATGTTCAAATATAAACTACACAGAAGCAGTGTATAAAACTTCTTTCTGTTCTGTGCATTCAACTAACAGAGTTGAACCTTACTTTTGATTGAGCGTTTCTGAAACAGTCTTTCTGTAGAAACTGCAATTGGACATTCTGAGCGCTAAGAGGCCTATATTGGGAAAAATAATATCTTCAAATAAGAACTACACAGAAGCATTGTGTGAAACTTATTTCTGATATGTTCATTAAGCTAACAGAGTTAAACCATACTTTTGATTGCGCAGTTCTGAACACTCTTTCTGTAGAAAATGCAAGTGGACATTCGGAGCGCTAAGAGGGTAATAGTGGAAAAAGGAATATATTCAAATATAAACTACACAGTAGCATTCTGTGAAAATTCTTTCTGTTCTGTGCATTCAACTAACAGATTTGAACCTTACTTTTGATTGAGCCGTTCTGAAACACTCTTTCTGTAGAAACTGCAATTGGACATGCTAAGCGCTAAGAGGCCTACATTGGGAAAAAGTATATCTTCAAATAAAAACTACACAGATGCATTCTGTGAAACTTATTTCTGATCTGTAAATTCAGTTAACAGAGATAAAACATATTTTTGATTGAGCAGTTATGAAACACTCTTTTTGTAGAAAATGCAAGTGGAGATTCGGAGCGCTAAGAGGGTAATAGTGGAAAAAGGAATGTCTTCAAATATAAACTACACAGAATCATTCGGTGAAACTTCTTTCTGATCTGTGCATTCAGCTAACAGAGTTAAACCGTACTTTTGATTGAGCAGATCTGAACACTCTTTCTGTAGAAAATGCAACTGGACATTTGGAGCGCTAAGAGCGTAGTAGTGGAAAAAGGAATATATTCAAATATAAACTACACAGAAGCATTCTGTGAAACTTCTTTCTGATCTGAGCATTCAGCTAACAGAGTTAAACCATACTTTTGATTGAGCAGTTTTGAAACACTCTGTCTGTAGAAAATGCAACTGGACATTCGTAGCGCTAAGTGGGTAATAGTGGAAAAAAGAATATGTTCAAATATAAACTACACAGAAGCATTGTATGAAACTTCTTTCTGTTCTGTGCATTCAACTAACAGAGTTGAACCTTACTTTTGATTGAGCCGTTCTGAAACACTCTTTCTGTAGAAACTGCAATTGGACATTCTGAGCGCTAAGAGGCCTATATTGGGAAAAAGAATGTCTACAAATAAAAACTACACAGAAGAATTGTGTGAAACTTCTTTCTGTTCTGTTTGTTCAACTAAAAGAGTTGAACATTAGTTTTGATTGAGCCGTTCTGAAACACACTTTCTGTAGAAAATGCAAGTGGAGATTCGGAGCGCTAAGAGGGTAATAGTGGAAAAAGGTATGTCTTCAAATATAAACTACACAGAATCATTCGGTGAAACATCTTTCTGATCTGTGCATTCAGCTAACAGAGTTAAACCATACTTTTGATTGAGCAGATCTGAACACTCTTTCTGTAGAAAATGCAACTGGACATTTGGAGCGCTAAGAGAGTAGTAGTGGAAAAAGGAATATATTCAAATATAAACTAAACAGAAGCATTCTGTGAAACTTCTTTCTGATCTGAGCATTCAGCTAACAGAGTTAAACCATACTTTTGATTGAGCAGTTTTGAAACACTCTGTCTGTAGAAAATGCAACTGGACATTCGTAGCGCTAAGTGGGTAATAGTGGAAAAAAGAATATGTTCAAATATAAACTACACAGAAGCATTGTATGAAACTTCTTTCTCTTCTGTGCATTCAACTAACAGAGTTGAACCTTACTTTTGATTGAGCCTTTCTGAAACACTCTTTCTGTAGAAAATGCAATTGGACATTCAGAGCGCTAAGAGGCCTATATTTGGAAAAATAATATCTTCAAATAAAAACTACACAGAAGCATTGTGTGAAACTTATTTCTGATATGTTCATTAAGCTAACAGAGTTAAACCATACTTTTGATTGCGCAGTTCTGAACACTCTTTCTGTAGAAAATGCAACTGGACATTTGGAGCGCTAATAGCGTAGTAGTGGAAAAAGGAATATATTCAAATATAAACTACACAGAAGCATTCTGTGAAACTTCTTTCTGATCTGAGCATTCAGCTAACAGAGTTAAACCATACTTTTGATTGAGCAGTTTTAAAACACTCTGTCTGTAGAAAATGCAACTGGACATTCGTAGCGCTAAGTGGGTAATAGTGGAAAAAAGAATATGTTCAAATATAAACTACACAGAAGCATTGTATGAAACGCCTTTCTGTTCTGTGCATTCAACTAACAGAGTTGAACCTTACTTTTGATTGAGCCTTTCTGAAACACTCTTTCTGTAGAAACTGCAATTGGACATTCTGAGCGCTAAGAGGCCTATATTGGGAAAAATAATATCTTCAAATAAAAACTACACAGAAGCATTGTGTGAAACTTATTTCTGATATGTTCATTAAGCTAACAGAGTTAAACCATACTTTTGATTGCGCAGTTCTGAACACTCTTTCTGTAGAAAATGCAAGTGGACATTCGGAGCGCTAAGAGGGTAATAGTGGAAAAAGGAATATATTCAAATATAAACTACACAGTAGCATTCTGTGAAAATTCTTTCTGTTCTGTGCATTCAACTAACAGAGTTGAACCTTACTTTTGATTGAGCCGTTCTGAAACACTCTTTCTGTAGAAACTGCAATTGGACATGCTAAGCGCTAAGAGGCCTACATTGGGAAAAATAATATCTTCAAATAAAAACTACACAGATGCATTCTGTGAAACTTATTTCTGATCTGTAAATTCAGTTAACAGAGATAAAACATATTTTTGATTGAGCAGTTATGAAACAATCTTTTTGTAGAAAATGCAAGTGGAGATTCGGAGCGCTATGCGGGTAATAGTGGAAAAAAGAATGTCTTCAAATATAAACTACACAGAATCATTCGGTGAAACTTCTTTCTGATCTGTGCATGCAGCTAACAGAGTTAAACCATACTTTTGATTGAGCAGATCTGAACACTCTTTCTGTAGAAAATGCAACTGGACATTTGGAGCGCTAAGAGCGTAGTAGTGGAAAAAGGAATATATTCAAATATAAACTACACAGAAGCATTGTGTGAAACTTATTTCTGATATGTTCATTTAGCTAACGGAGTTAAACCATACTTTTGATTGCGCAGTTTTGAAACACTCTGTCTGTAGAAAATGCAACTGGACATTCGTAGCGCTAAGTGGGTAATAGTGGAAAAAAGAATATGTTCAAATATAAACTACACAGAAGCATTGTATGAAACTTCTTTCTGTTCTGTGCATTCAACTAACAGAGTTGAACCTTACTTTTGATTGAGCCGTTCTGGAACACTCTTTCTGTAGAAACTGCAACTGGATATTCTGAGCACTAAGAGGCCTATATTGGGAAAAAGAATGTCTACAAATAAAAACTACACAGAAGAATTGTGTGAAACTCCTTTCTGTTCTGTTTGTTCAACTAAAAGAGTTGAACCTTAGTTTTGATTGAGCCGTTCTGAAACACTCTTTCTGTAGAAAATGCAAGTGGAGATTCGGAGCGCTAAGAGGGTAATAGTGGAAAAAGGAATGTCTCCAAATATAAACTACACAGAATCATTCTGTGAAACTTCTTTCTGATCTGTGCATTCAGCTAACAGAGTTAAACCATACTTTTGATTGAGCAGATCTGAACTCTCTTTCTGTAGAAAATGCAACTGGACATTTGGAGCGCTAAGAGAGTAGTAGTGGAAAAAGGAATATATTCAAATATAAACTACACAGAAGGATTCTGTGAAACTTCTTTCTGATCTGAGCATTCAGCTAACAGAGTTAAACCATACTTTTGACTGAGCAGTTTTGAAACACTCTGTCTGTAGAAAATGCAACTGGACATTCGTAGCGCTAAGTGGGTAATTGTGGAAAAAAGAATATGTTCAAATATAAACTACACAGAAGCAGTGTATAAAACTTCTTTCTGTTCTGTGCATTCAACTAACAGAGTTGAACCTTACTTTTGATTGAGCGTTTCTGAAACAGTCTTTCTGTAGAAACTGCAATTGGACATTCTGAGCGCTAAGAGGCCTATATTGGGAAAAATAATATCTTCAAATAAAAACTACACAGAAGCATTGTGTGAAACTTATTTCTGATATGTTCATTAAGCTAACAGAGTTAAACCATACTTTTGATTGCGCAGTTCTGAACACTCTTTCTGTAGAAAATGCAAGTGGACATTCGGAGCGCTAAGAGGGTAATAGTGGAAAAAGGAATATATTCAAATATAAACTACACAGTAGCATTCTGTGAAAATTCTTTCTGTTCTGTGCATTCAACTAACAGATTTGAACCTTACTTTTGATTGAGCCGTTCTGAAACACTCTTTCTGTAGAAACTGCAATTGGACATGCTAAGCGCTAAGAGGCCTACATTGGGAAAAAGTATATCTTCAAATAAAAACTACACAGATGCATTCTGTGAAACTTATTTCTGATCTGTAAATTCAGTTAACAGAGATAAAACATATTTTTGATTGAGCAGTTATGAAACACCCTTTTGGTAGAAAATGCAAGTGGAGATTCGGAGCGCTAAGAGGGTAATAGTGGAAAAAGGAATGTCTTCAAATATAAACTACACAGAATCATTCGGTGAAACTTCTTTCTGATCTGTGCATTCAGCTAACAGAGTTAAACCATACTTTTGATTGAGCAGATCTGAACACTCTTTCTGTAGAAAATGCAACTGGACATTTGGAGCGCTAAGAGAGTAGTAGTGGAAATAGGAATATATTCAAATATAAACTACACAGAAGCGTTCTGTGAAACTTCTTTCTGATCTGAGCATTCAGCTAACAGAGTTAAACCATACTTTTGATTGAGCAGTTTTGAAACACTCTGTCTGTAGAAAATGCAACTGGACATTCGTAGCGCTAAGTGGGTAATAGTGGAAAAAAGAATATGTTCAAATATAAACTACACAGAAACATTGTATGAAAATTCTTTCTGTTCTGTGCATTCAACTAACAGAGTTGAACCTTACTTTTGATTGAGCCGTTCTGAAACACTCTTTCTGTAGAAACTGCAATTGGACATTCTGAGCGCTAAGAGGCCTATATTGGGAAAAAGAATGTCTACAAATAAAAACTACACAGAAGAATTGTGTGAAACTTCTTTCTGTTCTGTTTGTTCAACTAAAAGAGTTGAACCTTAGTTTTGATTGAGCCGTTCTGAAACACACTTTCTGTAGAAAATGCAAGTGGAGATTCGGAGCGCTAAGAGGGTAATAGTGGAAAAAGGTATGTCTTCAAATATAAACTACACAGAATCATTCGGTGAAACTTCTTTCTGATCTGTGCATTCAGCTAACAGAGTTAAACCATACTTTTGATTGAGCAGATCTGAACACTCTTTCTGTAGAAAATGCAACTGGACATTTGGAGCGCTAAGAGAGTAGTAGTGGAAAAAGGAATATATTCAAATATAAACTACACAGAAGCATTCTGTGAAACTTCTTTCTGATCTGAGCATTCAGCTAACAGAGTTAAACCATACTTTTGATTGAGCAGTTTTGAAACACTCTGTCTGTAGAAAATGCAACTGGACATTCGTTGCGCTAAATGGGTAATTGTGGAAAAAAGAATATGTTCAAATATAAACTACACAGAAGCAGTGTATAAAACTTCTTTCTGTTCTGTGCATTCAACTAACAGAGTTGAACCTTACTTTTGATTGAGCCTTTCTGAAACAGTCTTTCTGTAGAAACTGCAATTGGACATTCTGAGCGCTAAGAGGCCTATATTGGGAAAAATAATATCTTCAAATAAAAAGTACACAGAAGCATTGTGTGAAACTTATTTCTGATATGTTCATTAAGCTAACAGAGTTAAACCATACTTTTGATTGCGCAGTTCTGAACACTCTTTCTGTAGAAAATGCAAGTGGACATTCGGAGCGCTAAGAGGGTAATAGTGGAAAAAGGAATATATTCAAATATAAACTACACAGTAGCATTCTGTGAAAATTCTTTCTGTTCTGTGCATTCAACTAACAGAGTTGAACCTTACTTTTGATTGAGCCGTTCTGAAACACTCTTTCTGTAGAAACTGCAATTGGACATGCTAAGCGCTAAGAGGCCTACATTGGGAAAAAGTATGTCTTCAAATAAAAACTACACAGATGCATTCTGTGAAACTTATTTCTGATCTGTAAATTCAGTTAACAGAGATAAAACATATTTTTGATTAAGCAGTTATGAAACACTCTTTTTGTAGAAAATGCAAGTTGAGATTCGGAGCGCTAAGAGGGTAATAGTGGAAAAAGGAATGTCTTCAAATATAAACTACACAGAATCATTCGGTGAAACTTCTTTCTGATCTGTGCATTCAGCTAACAGAGTTAAACCATACTTTTGATTGAGCAGATCTGAACACTCTTTCTGTAGAAAATGCAATTGGACATTTGGAGCGCTAAGAGCGTAGTAGTGGAAAAAGGAATATATTCAAATATAAACTACACAGAAGCATTCTGTGAAACTTCTTTCTGATCTGAGCATTCAGCTAACAGAGTTAAACCATACTTTTGATTGAGCAGTTTTGAAACACTCTGTCTGTAGAAAATGCAACTGGACATTCGTAGCGCTAAGTGGGTAATAGTGGAAAAAAGAATATGTTCAAATATAAACTACACAGAAGCATTGTATGAAATTTCTTTCTGTTCTGTGCATTCAACTAACAGAGTTGAACCTTACTTTTGATTGAGCCGTTCTGAAACACTCTTTCTGTAGAAACTGCAATTGGACATTCTGAGCGCTAAGAGGCCTATATTGGGAAAAAGAATGTCTACAAATAAAAACTACACAGAAGAATTGTGTGAAACTTCTTTCTGTTCTGTTTGTTCAACTAAAAGAGTTGAACATTAGTTTTGATTGAGCCGTTCTGAAACACACTTTCTGTAGAAAATGCAAGTGGAGATTCGGAGCGCTAAGAGGGTAATAGTGGAAAAAGGTATGTCTTCAAATATAAACTACACAGAATCATTCGGTGAAACATCTTTCTGATCTGTGCATTCAGCTAACAGAGTTAAACCATACTTTTGATTGAGCAGATCTGAACACTCTTTCTGTAGAAAATGCAACTGGACATTTGGAGCGCTAAGAGAGTAGTAGTGGAAAAAGGAATATATTCAAATATAAACTACACAGAAGCATTCTGTGAAACTTCTTTCTGATCTGAGCATTCAGCTAACAGAGTTAAACCATACTTTTGATTGAGCAGTTTTGAAACACTCTGTCTGTAGAAAATGCAACTGGACATTCGTAGCGCTAAGTGGGTAATAGTGGAAAAAAGAATATGTTCAAATATAAACTACACAGAAGCATTGTATGAAACTTCTTTCTGTTCTGTGCATTCAACTAACAGAGTTGAACCTTACTTTTGATTGAGCCTTTCTGAAACACTCTTTCTGTAGAAACTGCAATTGGACATTCTGAGCGCTAAGAGGCCTATATTGGGAAAAATAATATCTTCAAATAAAAACTACACAGAAGCATTGTGTGAAACTTATTTCTGATATGTTCATTAAGCTAACAGAGTTAAACCATACTTTTGATTGCGCAGTTCTGAACACTCTTTCTGTAGAAAATGCAAGTGGACATTCGGAGCGCTAAGAGGGTAATAGTGGAAAAAGGAATATATTCAAATATAAACTACACAGTAGCATTCTGTGAAAATTCTTTCTGTTCTGTGCATTCAACTAACAGAGTTGAACCTTACTTTTGATTGAGCCGTTCTGAAACACTCTTTCTGTAGAAACTGCAATTGGACATGCTAAGCGCTAAGAGGCCTACATTGGGAAAAATAATATCTTCAAATAAAAACTACACAGATGCATTCTGTGAAACTTATTTCTGATCTGTAAATTCAGTTAACAGAGATAAAACATATTTTTGATTGAGCAGTTATGAAACAATCTTTTTGTAGAAAATGCAAGTGGAGATTCGGAGCGCTAAGCGGGTAATAGTGGAAAAAGGAATGTCTTCAAATATAAACTACACAGAATCATTCGGTGAAACTTCTTTCTGATCTGTGCATGCAGCTAACAGAGTTAAACCATACTTTTGATTGAGCAGATCTGAACACTCTTTCTGTAGAAAATGCAACTGGACATTTGGAGCGCTAAGAGCGTAGTAGTGGAAAAAGGAATATATTCAAATATAAACTACACAGAAGCATTGTGTGAAACTTATTTCTGATATGTTCATTTAGCTAACGGAGTTAAACCATACTTTTGATTGCGCAGTTTTGAAACACTCTGTCTGTAGAAAATGCAACTGGACATTCGTAGCGCTAAGTGGGTAATAGTGGAAAAAAGAATATGTTCAAATATAAACTACACAGAAGCATTGTATGAAACTTCTTTCTGTTCTGTGCATTCAACTAACAGAGTTGAACCTTACTTTTGATTGAGCCGTTCTGGAACACTCTTTCTGTAGAAACTGCAACTGGATATTCTGAGCACTAAGAGGCCTATATTGGGAAAAAGAATGTCTACAAATAAAAACTACACAGAAGAATTGTGTGAAACTCCTTTCTGTTCTGTTTGTTCAACTAAAAGAGTTGAACCTTAGTTTTGATTGAGCCGTTCTGAAACACTCTTTCTGTAGAAAATGCAAGTGGAGATTCGGAGCGCTAAGAGGGTAATAGTGGAAAAAGGAATGTCTCCAAATATAAACTACACAGAATCATTCTGTGAAACTTCTTTCTGATCTGTGCATTCAGCTAACAGAGTTAAACCATACTTTTGATTGAGCAGATCTGAACTCTCTTTCTGTAGAAAATGCAACTGGACCTTTGGAGCGCTAAGAGAGTAGTAGTGGAAAAAGGAATATATTCAAATATAAACTACACAGAAGGATTCTGTGAAACTTCTTTCTGATCTGAGCATTCAGCTAACAGAGTTAAACCATACTTTTGACTGAGCAGTTTTGAAACACTCTGTCTGTAGAAAATGCAACTGGACATTCGTAGCGCTAAGTGGGTAATTGTGGAAAAAAGAATATGTTCAAATATAAACTACACAGAAGCAGTGTATAAAACTTCTTTCTGTTCTGTGCATTCAACTAACAGAGTTGAACCTTACTTTTGATTGAGCGTTTCTGAAACAGTCTTTCTGTAGAAACTGCAATTGGACATTCTGAGCGCTAAGAGGCCTATATTGGGAAAAATAATATCTTCAAATAAAAACTACACAGAAGCATTGTGTGAAACTTATTTCTGATATGTTCATTAAGCTAACAGAGTTAAACCATACTTTTGATTGCGCAGTTCTGAACACTCTTTCTGTAGAAAATGCAAGTGGACATTCGGAGCGCTAAGAGGGTAATAGTGGAAAAAGGAATATATTCAAATATAAACTACACAGTAGCATTCTGTGAAAATTCTTTCTGTTCTGTGCATTCAACTAACAGATTTGAACCTTACTTTTGATTGAGCCGTTCTGAAACACTCTTTCTGTAGAAACTGCAATTGGACATGCTAAGCGCTAAGAGGCCTACATTGGGAAAAAGTATATCTTCAAATAAAAACTACACAGATGCATTCTGTGAAACTTATTTCTGATCTGTAAATTCAGTTAACAGAGATAAAACATATTTTTGATTGAGCAGTTATGAAACACCCTTTTGGTAGAAAATGCAAGTGGAGATTCGGAGCGCTAAGAGGGTAATAGTGGAAAAAGGAATGTCTTCAAATATAAACTACACAGAATCATTCGGTGAAACTTCTTTCTGATCTGTGCATTCAGCTAACAGAGTTAAACCATACTTTTGATTGAGCAGATCTGAACACTCTTTCTGTAGAAAGTGCAACTGGACATTTGGAGCGCTAAGAGAGTAGTAGTGGAAATAGGAATATATTCAAATATAAACTACGCAGAAGCGTTCTGTGAAACTTCTTTCTGATCTGAGCATTCAGCTAACAGAGTTAAACCATACTTTTGATTGAGCAGTTTTGAAACACTCTGTCTGTAGAAAATGCAACTGGACATTCGTAGCGCTAAGTGGGTAATAGTGGAAAAAAGAATATGTTCAAATATAAACTACACAGAAACATTGTATGAAAATTCTTTCTGTTCTGTGCATTCAACTAACAGAGTTGAACCTTACTTTTGATTGAGCCGTTCTGAAACACTCTTTCTGTAGAAACTGCAATTGGACATTCTGAGCGCTAAGAGGCCTATATTGGGAAAAAGAATGTCTACAAATAAAAACTACACAGAAGAATTGTGTGAAACTTCTTTCTGTTCTGTTTGTTCAACTAAAAGAGTTGAACCTTAGTTTTGATTGAGCCGTTCTGAAACACACTTTCTGTAGAAAATGCAAGTGGAGATTCGGAGCGCTAAGAGGGTAATAGTGGAAAAAGGTATGTCTTCAAATATAAACTACACAGAATCATTCGGTGAAACTTCTTTCTGATCTGTGCATTCAGCTAACAGAGTTAAACCATACTTTTGATTGAGCAGATCTGAACACTCTTTCTGTAGAAAATGCAACTGGACATTTGGAGCGCTAAGAGAGTAGTAGTGGAAAAAGGAATATATTCAAATATAAACTACACAGAAGCATTCTGTGAAACTTCTTTCTGATCTGAGCATTCAGCTAACAGAGTTAAACCATACTTTTGATTGAGCAGTTTTGAAACACTCTGTCTGTAGAAAATGCAACTGGACATTCGTAGCGCTAAGTGGGTAATAGTGGAAAAAAGAATATGTTCAAATATAAACTACACAGAAGCATTGTATGAAACTTCTTTCTGTTCTGTGCATTCAACTAACAGAGTTGAACCTTACCTTTGATTGAGCCTTTCTGAAACACTCTTTCTGTAGAAAATGCAATTGGACATTCAGAGCGCTAAGAGGCCTATATTGGGAAAAATAATATCTTCAAATAAAAACTACACAGAAGCATTGTGTGAAACTTATTTCTGATATGTTCATTAAGCTAACAGAGTTAAACCATACTTTTGATTGCGCAGTTCTGAACACTCTTTCTGTAGAAAATGCAAGTGGACATTCGGAGCGCTAAGAGGGTAATAGTGGAAAAAGGAATATATTCAAATATAAACTACACAGTAGCATTCAGTGAAAATTCTTTTTGTTCTGTGCATTCAACTAACAGAGTTGAACCTTACTTTTGATTGAGCCGTTCTGAAACACTCTTTCTGTAGAAACTGCAATTGGACATCCTAGCGCTAAGAGGCCTACATTGGGAAAAAGAATATCTTCAAATAAAAACTACACAGATGCATTCTGTGAAACTTATTTCTGATCTGTAAATTCAGTTAACAGAGATAAAACATATTTTTGATTGAGCAGTTATGAAACACTCTTTTTGTAGAAAATGCAAGTGGAGATTCGGAGCGCTAAGAGGGTAATATTGGAAAAAGGAATGTCTTCAAATATAAACTACACAGAATAATTCGGTGAAACTTACTTCTGATCTGTGCATTCAGCTAAGAGAGTTAAACCATACTTTTGATTGAGCAGATCTGAACACTCTTTCTGTAGAAAATGCAACTGGACATTTGGAGCGCTAAGAGCGTAGTAGTGGAAAAAGGAATATATTCAAATATAAACTACACAGAAGCATTCTGTGAAACTTTTTTCTGATCTGAGCATTCAGCTAACAGAGTTAAACCATACTTTTGATTGAGCAGTTTTGAAACACTCTGTCTGTAGAAAATGCAACTGGACATTCGTTGCGCTAAGTGGGTAATAGTGGAAAAAAGAATATGTTCAAATATAAACTACACAGAAGCATTGTATGAAACTTCTTTCTGTTCTGTGCATTCAACTAACAGAGTTGAACCTTACTTTTGATTGAGCCGTTCTGAAACACTCTTTCTGTAGAAACTGCAATTGGACATTCTGAGCGCTAAGAGGCCTATATTGGGAAAAAGAATGTCTACAAATAAAAACTACACAGAAGAATTGTGTGAAACTTCTTTCTGTTCTGTTTGTTCAACTAAAAGAGTTGAACCTTAGTTTTGATTGAGCCGTTCTGAAACACTCTTTCTGTAGAAAATGCAAGTGGAGATTCGGAGCGCTAAGAGGGTAATAGTGGAAAAAGGAATGTCTCCAAATATAAACTACACAGAATCATTCGGTGAAACTTCTTTCTGATCTGAGCATTCAGCTAACAGTGTTAAACCATACTTTTGATTGAGCAGATCTGAACTCTCTTTCTGTAGAAAATACAACTGGACATTTGGAGCGCTAAGAGAGTAGTAGTGGAAAAAGGAATATATTCAAATATAAACTACACAGAAGCATTCTGTGAAACTTCTTTCTGATCTGAGCATTCAGCTAACAGAGTTAAACCATACTTTTGATTGAGCAGTTTTGAAACACTCTGTCTGTAGAAAATGCAACTGGACATTCGTAGCGCTAAGTGGGTAATAGTGGAAAAAAGAATATGTTCAAATATAAACTACACAGAAGCATTGTATGAAACTTCTTTCTGTTCTGTGCATTCAACTAACAGAGTTGAACCTTACTTTTGATTGAGCCTTTCTGAAACACTCTTTCTGTAGAAACTGCAATTGGACATTCTGAGCGCTAAGAGGCCTATATTGGGGAAAATAATATCTTCAAATAAAAACTACACAGAAGCATTGTGTGAAACTTATTTCTGATATGTTCATTAAGCTAACAGAGTTAAACCATACTTTTGATTGCGCAGTTCTGAACACTCTTTCTGTAGAAAATGCAAGTGGACATTCGGAGCGCTAAGAGGGTAATAGTGGAAAAAGGAATATATTCAAATATAAACTACACAGTAGCATTCTGTGAAAATTCTTTCTGCTCTGTGCATTCAACTAACAGAGTTGAACCTTACTTTTGATTGAGCCGTTCTGAAACACTCTTTCTGTAGAAACTGCAATTGGACATACTAAGCGCTAAGAGGCCTACATTGGGAAAAAGAATATCTTCAAATAAAAACTACACAGATGCATTCTGTGAAACTTATTTCTGATCTGTAAATTCAGTTAACAGAGATAAAACATATTTTTGATTGAGCAGTTATGAAACACTCTTTTTGTAGAAAATGCAAGTGGAGATTCGGAGCGCTAAGAAGGTAAAATTGGAAAAAGGAATGTCTTCAAATATAAACTACACAGAATCATTCGGTGAAACTTCTTTCTCATATCTGCATTCAGCTAACAGAGTTAAACCATACTTTTGATTGAGCAGATCTGAACACTCTTTCTGTAGAAAATGCAACTGGACATTTGGAGCGCTAAGAGCGTAGTAGTGGAAAATGGAATATATTCAAATATAAACTACACAGAAGCATTCTGTGAAACTTCTTTCTGATCTGAGCATTCAGCTAACAGAGTTAAACCATACTTTTGATTGAGCAGTTTTGAAACCCTCTGTCTGTAGAAAATGCAACTGGACATTCGTAGCGCTAAGTGGGTAATAGTGGAAAAAAGAATATGTTCAAATATAAACTACACAGAAGCATTGTATGAAACTTCTTTCTGTTCTGTGCATTCAACTAACAGAGTTGAACCTTACTTTTGATTGAGCCGTTCTGAAACACTCTTTCTGTAGAAACTGCAACTGGACATTCTGAGCACTAAGAGTCCTATATTGGGAAAAAGAATGTCTACAAATAAAAACTACACAGAAGAATTGTGTGAAACTTCTTTCTGTTCTGTTTGTTCAACTAAAAGAGTTGAACCTTAGTTTTGATTGAGCCGTTCTGAAACACTCTTTCTGTAGAAAATGCAAGTGGAGATTCGGAGCGCTAAGAGGGTAATAGTGGAAAATGGAATGTCTCCAAATATAAACTACACAGAATCATTCTGTGAAACTTCTTTCTGATCTGTGCATTCAGCTAACAGAGTTAAACCATACTTTTGATTGAGCAGATCTGAACTCTCTTTCTGTAGAAAATGCAACTGGACATTTGGAGCGCTAAGAGAGTAATAGTGGAAAAAGGAATGTATTCAAATATAAACTACACAGAAGGATTCTGTGAAACTTCTTTCTGATCTGAGCATTCAGCTAACAGAGTTAAACCATACTTTTGATTGAGCAGTTTTGAAACACTCTGTCTGTAGAAAATGCAACTGGACATTCGTAGCGCTAAGTGGGTAATTGTGGAAAAAAGAATATGTTCAAATATAAACTACACAGAAGCAGTGTATAAAACTTCTTTCTTTTCTGTGCATTCAACTAACAGAGTTGAACCTTACTTTTGATTGAGCCTTTCTGAAACACTCTTTCTGTAGAAACTGCAATTGGACATTCTGAGCGCTAAGAGGCCTATATTGGGAAAAATAATATCTTCAAATA
Source organism: Symphalangus syndactylus (assembly GCF_028878055.3). Taxonomy (NCBI): domain Eukaryota; kingdom Metazoa; phylum Chordata; class Mammalia; order Primates; family Hylobatidae; genus Symphalangus; species Symphalangus syndactylus. Next base: position 1,532,650 of record NC_072445.2, on the reverse strand, counting down.
AAAACTACACAGAAGCATTGTGTGAAACTTATTTCTGATATGATCATTAAGCTAACAGAGTTAAACCATACTTTTGATTGCGCAGTTCTGAACACTCTTTCTGTAGAAAATGCAAGTGGACATTCGGAGCGCTAAGAGGGTAATAGTGGAAAAAGGAATATATTCAAATATAAACTACACAATAGCATTCTGTGAAAATTCTTTCTGTTCTGTGCATTCAACTAACAGAGTTGAACCTTACTTTTGATTGAGCCGTTCTGAAACACTCTTTCTGTAGAAACTGCAATTGGACATTCTGAGCGCTAAGAGGCCTATATTGGGAAAAAGAATGTCTACAAATAAAAACTACACAGAAGAATTGTGTGAAACTTCTTTCTGTTCTGTTTGTTCAACTAAAAGAGTTGAACCTTAGTTTTGATTGAGCCGTTCTGAAACACACTTTCTGTAGAAAATGCAAGTGGAGATTCGGAGCGCTAAGAGGGTAATAGTGGAAAAAGGTATGTCTTCAAATATAAACTACACAGAATCATTCGGTGAAACTTCTTTCTGATCTGTGCATTCAGCTAACAGAGTTAAACCATACTTTTGATTGAGCAGTTCTGAACACTCTTTCTGTAGAAAATGCAACTGGACATTTGGAGCGCTAAGAGCGTAGTAGTGGAAAAAGGAATATATTCAAATATAAACTACACAGAAGCATTCTGTGAAACTTCTTTCTGTTCTGTTTGTTCAACTAAAAGAGTTGAACCTTAGTTTTGATTGAGCCGTTCTGAAACACTCTTTCTGTAGAAAATGCAAGTGGAGATTCGGAGCTCTAAGAGGGTAATAGTGGAAAAAGGAATGTCTCCAAATATAAACTACACAGAATCATTCGGTGAAACTTCTTTCTGATCTGAGCATTCAGCTAACAGTGTTAAACCATACTTTTGATTGAGCAGATCTGAACTCTCTTTCTGTAGAAAATGCAACTGGACATTTGGAGCGCTAAGAGAGTAGTAGTGGAAAAAGGAATATATTCAAACATAAACTACACAGAAGCATTCTGTGAAACTTCTTTCTGATCTGAGCATTCAGCTAACAGAGTTAAACCATACTTTTGATTGAGCAGTTTTGAAACACTCTGTCTGTAGAAAATGCAACTGGACATTCGTAGCGCTAAGTGGGTAATAGTGGAAAAAAGAATATGTTCAAATATAAACTACACAGAAGCATTGTATGAAACTTCTTTCTGTTCTGTGCATTCAACTAACAGAGTTGAACCTTACTTTTGATTGAGCCGTTCTGAAACACTCATTCTGTAGAAACTGCAACTGGACATTCTGAGCACTAAGAGTCCTATATTGGGAAAAAGAATGTCTACAAATAAAAACTACACAGAAGAATTGTGTGAAACTGCTTTCTGTTCTGTTTGTTCAACTAAAAGAGTTGAACCTTAGTTTTGATTGAGCCGTTCTGAAACACTCTTTCTGTAGAAAATGCAAGTGGAGATTCGGAGCGCTAAGAGGGTAATAGTGGAAAAAGGAATGTCTCCAAATATAAACTACACAGAATCATTCTGTGAAACTTCTTTCTGATCTGTGCATTCAGCTAACAGAGTTAAACCATACTTTTGATTGAGCAGATCTGAACTCTCTTTCTGTAGAAAATGCAACTGGACATTTGGAGCGCTAAGAGAGTAGTAGTGGAAAAAGGAATATATTCAAATATAAACTACACAGAAGGATTCTGTGAAACTTCATTCTGATCTGAGCATTCAGCTAACAGAGTTAAACCATACTTTTGATTGAGCAGTTTTGAAACACTCTGTCTGTAGAAAATGCAACTGGACATTCGTAGCGCTAAGTGGGTAATTGTGGAAAAAAGAATATGTTCAAATATAAACTACACAGAAGCAGTGTATAAAACTTCTTTCTGTTCTGTGCATTCAACTAACAGAGTTGAACCTAACTTTTGATTGAGCCTTTCTGAAACACTCTTTCTGTAGAAACTGCAATTGGACATTCTGAGCGCTAAGAGGCCTATATTGGGAAAAATATCTTCAAATAAAAACTACAGAGAAGCATTGTGTGAAACTTATTTCTGATATGTTCATTAAGCTAACAGAGTTAAACCATACTTTGGATTGCGCAGTTATGAACACTCTTTCTGTAGAAAATGCAAGTGGACATTCGGAGCGCTAAGAGGGTAATAGTGGAAAAAGGAATATATTCAAATATAAACTACACAGTAGCATTCTGTGAAAATTCTTTCTGTTCTGTGCATTCAACTAACAGAGTTGAACCTTACTTTTGATTGAGCCGTTCTGAAACACTCTTTCTGTAGAAACTGCAATTGGACATGCTAAGCGCTAAGAGGCCTACATTGGGAAAAAGGATATCTTCAAATAAAAACTACACAGATGCATTCTGTGAAACTTATTTCTGATCTGTAAATTCAGTTAACAGAGATAAAACATATTTTTGATTGAGCAGTTATGAAACACTCTTTTTGTAGAAAATGCAAGTGGAGATTCGGAGCGCTAAGAGGGTAATAGTGGAAAAAGGAATGTCTTCAAATATAAACTACACAGAATCATTCGGTGAAACTTCTTTCTGATCTGTGCATTCAGCTAACAGAGTTAAACCATACTTTTGATTGAGCAGATCTGAACACTCTTTCTGTAGAAAATGCAACTGGACATTTGGAGCGCTAAGAGCGTAGTAGTGGAAATAGGAATATATTCAAATATAAACTACACAGAAGCATTCTGTGAAACTTCTTTCTGATCTGAGCATTCAGCTAACAGAGTTAAACCATACTTTTGATTGAGCAGTTTTGAAACACTCTGTCTGTAGAAAATGCAACTGGACATTCGTAGCGCTAAGTGGGTAATAGTGGAAAAAATAATATGTTCAAATATAAACTACACAGAAGCATTGTATGAAACTTCTTTCTGTTCTGTGCATTCAACTAACAGAGTTGAACCTTACTTTTGATTGAGCCGTTCTGAAACACTCTTTCTGTAGAAACTGCAATTGGACATTCTGAGCGCTAAGAGGCCTATATTGGGAAAAAGAATGTCTACAAATAAAAACTACACAGAAGAATTGTGTGAAACTTCTTTCTGTTCTGTTTGTTCAACTAAAAGAGTTGAACCTTAGTTTTGATTGAGCCGTTCTGAAACACACTTTCTGTAGAAAATGCAAGTGGAGATTCGGAGCGCTAAGAGGGTAATAGTGGAAAAAGGTATGTCTTCAAATATAAACTACACAGAATCATTCGGTGAAACTTCTTTCTGATCTGTGCATTCAGCTAACAGAGTTAAACCATACTTTTGATTGAGCAGATCTGAACACTCTTTCTGTAGAAAATGCAACTGGACATTTGGAGCGCTAAGAGAGTAGTAGTGGAAAAAGGAATATATTCAAATATAAACTACACAGAAGCATTCTGTGAAACTTCTTTCTGATCTGAGAATTCAGCTAACAGAGTTAAACCATACTTTTGATTGAGCAGATCTGAACTCTCTTTCTGTAGAAAATGCAACTGGACATTTGGAGCGCTAAGAGAGTAGTAGTGGAAAAAGGAATATATTCAAATATAAACTACACAGAAGGATTCAGTGAAACTTCATTCTGATCTGAGCATTCAGCTAACAGAGTTAAACCATACTTTTGATTGAGCAGTTTTGAAACACTCTGTCTGTAGAAAATGCAACTGGACATTCGTAGCGCTAAGTGGGTAATTGTGGAAAAAAGAATATGTTCAAATATAAACTACACAGAAGCAGTGTATAAAACTTCTTTCTGTTCTGTGCATTCAACTAACAGAGTTGAACCTTACTTTTGATTGAGCCTTTCTGAAACACTCTTTCTGTAGAAACTGCAATTGGACATTCTGAGCGCTAAGAGGCCTATATTGGGAAAAATAATATCTTCAAATAAAAACTACACAGAAGCATTGTGTGAAACTTATTTCTGATATGTTCATTAAGCTAACAGAGTTAAACCATACTTTGGATTGCGCAGTTATGAACACTCTTTCTGTAGAAAATGCAAGTGGACATTCGGAGCGCTAAGAGGGTAATAGTGGAAAAAGGAATATATTCAAATATAAACTACACAGTAGCATTCTGTGAAAATTCTTTCTGTTCTGTGCATTCAACTAACAGATTTGAACCTTACTTTTGATTGAGCCGTTCTGAAACACTCTTTCTGTAGAAACTGCAATTGGACATGCTAAGCGCTAAGAGGCCTACATTGGGAAAAAGTATATCTTCAAATAAAAACTACACAGATGCATTCTGTGAAACTTATTTCTGATCTGTAAATTCAGTTAACAGAGATAAAACATATTTTTGATTGAGCAGTTATGAAACACTCTTTTTGTAGAAAATGCAAGTGGAGATTCGGAGCGCTAAAAGGGTAATAGTGGAAAAAGGAATGTCTTCAAATATAAACTACACAGAATCATTCGGTGAAACTTCTTTCTGATCTGTGCATTCAGCTAACAGATTTAAACCATACTTTTGATTGAGCAGATCTGAACACTCTTTCTGTAGAAAATGCAACTGGACATTTGGAGCGCTAAGAGCGTAGTAGTGGAAATAGGAATATATTCAAATATAAACTACACAGAAGCATTCTGTGAAACTTCTTTCTGATCTGAGCATTCAGCTAACAGAGTTAAACCATACTTTTGATTGAGCAGTTTTGAAACACTCTGTCTGTAGAAAATGCAACTGGACATTCGTAGCGCTAAGTGGGTAATAGTGGAAAAAAGAATATGTTCAAATATAAACTACACAGAAGCATTGTATGAAACTTCTTTCTGTTCTGTGCATTCAACTAACAGAGTTGAACCTTACTTTTGATTGAGCCGTTCTGAAACACTCTTTCTGTAGAAACTGCAATTGGACATTCTGAGCGCTAAGAGGCCTATATTGGGAAAAAGAATGTCTACAAATAAAAACTACACAGAAGAATTGTGTGAAACTTCTTTCTGTTCTGTTTGTTCAACTAAAAGAGTTGAACCTTAGTTTTGATTGAGCCGTTCTGAAACACTCTTTCTGTAGAAAATGCAAGTGGAGATTCGGAGCGCTAAGAGGGTAATAGTGGAAAAAGGAATGTCTCCAAATATAAACTACACAGAATCATTCTGTGAAACTTCTTTCTGATCTGTGCATTCAGCTAACAGAGTTAAACCATACTTTTGATTGAGCAGATCTGAACTCTCTTTCTGTAGAAAATGCAACTGGACATTTGGAGCGCTAAGAGAGTAGTAGTGGAAAAAGGAATATATTCAAATATAAACTACACAGAAGCATTCTGTGAAACTTCTTTCTGATCTGAGCATTCAGCTAACAGAGTTAAACCATACTTTTGATTGAGCAGTTTTGAAACACTCTGTCTGTAGAAAATGCAACTGGACATTCGTAGCGCTAAGTGGGTAATAGTGGAAAAAAGAATATGTTCAAATATAAACTACACAGAAGCATAGTATGAAACTTCTTTCTGTTCTGTGCATTCAACTAACAGAGTTGAACCTTACTTTTGATTGAGCCTTTCTGAAACACTCTTTCTGTAGAAACTGCAATTGGACATTGTGAGCGCTAAGAGGACTATATTGGGAAAAATAATATCTTCAAATAAAAACTACACAGAAGCATTGTGTGAAACTTATTTCTGATATGTTCATTAAGCTAACAGAGTTAAACCATACTTTTGATTGCGCAGTTCTGAACTCTCTTTCTGTAGAAAATGCAAGTGGACATTCGGAGCGCTAAGAGGGTAATAGTGGAAAAAGGAATATATTCAAATATAAACTACACAGTAGCATTCTGTGAAAATTCTTTCTGTTCTGTGCATTCAACTAACAGAGTTGAACCTTACTTTTGATTGAGCCGTTCTGAAACACTCTTTCTGTAGAAACTGCAATTGGACATGCTAAGCGCTAAGAGGCCTACATTGGGAAAAAGAATATCTTCAAATAAAAACTACACAGATGCATTCTGTGAAACTTATTTCTGATCTGTAAATTCAGTTAACAGAGATAAAACATATTTTTGATTGAGCAGTTATGAAACACTCTTTGTGTAGAAAATGCAAGTGGAGATTCGGAGCGCTAAGAGGGTAATAGTGGAAAAAGGAATGTCTTCAAATATAAACTACACAGAATCATTCGGTGAAACTTCTTTCTGATCTGTGCATTCAGCTAACAGAGTTAAACCATACTTTTGATTGAGCAGATCTGAACACTCTTTCTGTAGAAAATGAAACTGGACATTTGGAGCGCTAAGAGCGTAGTAGTGGAAAAAGGAATATATTCAAATATAAACTACACAGAAGCATTCTGTGAAACTTCTTTCTGATCTGAGCATTCAGCTAACAGAGTTAAACCATACTTTTGATTGAGCAGTTTTGAAACACTCTGTCTGTAGAAAATGCAACTGGACATTCGTAGCGCTAAGTGGGTAATAGTGGAAAAAAGAATATGTTCAAATATAAACTACACAGAAGCATTGTATGAAACTTCTTTCTGTTCTGTGCATTCAACTAACAGAGTTGAACCTTACTTTTGATTGAGCCTTTCTGAAACACTCTTTCTGTAGAAACTGCAATTGGACATTCTGAGCACTAAGAGGCCTATATTGGGAAAAATAATATCTTCAAATAAAAACTACACAGAAGCATTGTGTGAAACTTATTTCTGATATGTTCATTAAGCTAACAGAGTTAAACCATACTTTTGATTGCGCAGTTCTGAACACTCTTTCTGTAGAAAATGCAAGTGGACATTCGGAGCGCTAAGAGGGTAATAGTGGAAAAAGGAATATATTCAAATATAAACTACACAGTAGCATTCTGTGAAAATTCTTTCTGTTCTGTGCATTCAACTAACAGAGTTGAACCTTACTTTTGATTGAGCCGTTCTGAAACACTCTTTCTGTAGAAACTGCAATTGGACATGTTAAGCGCTTAGAGGCCTACATTTTGAAAAAGAATATCTTCAAATAAAAACTACACAGATGCATTCTGTGAAACTTATTTCTGATCTGTAAATTCAGTTAACAGAGATAAAACATATTTCTGATTGAGCAGTTATGAAACACTCTTTTTGTAGAAAATGCAAGTGGAGATTCGGAGCGCTAAGAGGGTAATAGTGGAACAAGGAATGTCTTCAAATATAAACTACACAGAATCATTCGGTGAAACTTCTTTCTGATCTGTGCATTCAGCTAACAGAGTTAAACCATACTTTTGATTGAGCAGATCTGAACACTCTTTCTGTAGAAAATGCAACTGGACATTTGGAGTGCTAAGAGCGTAGTAGTGGAAAAAGGAATATATTCAAATATAAACTACACAGAAGCATTCTGTGAAACTTCTTTCTGATCTGAGCATTCAGCTAACAGAGTTAAACCATACTTTTGATTGAGCAGTTTTGAAACACTCTGTCTGTAGAAAATGCAACTGGACATTCGTTGCGCTAAGTGGGTAATAGTGGAAAAAAGAATATGTTCAAATATAAACTACACAGAAGCATTGTATGAAACTTCTTTCTGTTCTGTGCATTCAACTAACAGAGTTGAACCTTACTTTTGATTGAGCCGTTCTGAAACACTCTTTCTGTAGAAACTGCAATTGGACATTCTGAGCGCTAAGATGCCTATATTGGGAAAAAGAATGTCTACAAATAAAAACTACACAGAAGAATTGTGTGAAACTTCTTTCTGTTCTGTTTGTTCAACTAAAAGAGTTGAACCTTAGTTTTGATTGAGCCGTTCTGAAACACTCTTTCTGTAGAAAATGCAAGTGGAGATTCGGAGCGCTAAGAGGGTAATAGTGGAAAAAGGAATGTCTCCAAATATAAACTACACAGAATCATTCGGTGAAACTTCTTTCTGATCTGTGCATTCAGCTAACAGAGTTAAACCATACTTTTGATTGAGCAGATCTGAACTCTCTTTCTGTAGAAAATGCAACTGGACATTTGGAGCGCTAAGAGAGTAGTAGTGGAAAAAGGAATATATTCAAATATAAACTACACAGAAGCATTCTGTGAAACTTCTTTCTGATCTGAGCATTCAGCTAACAGAGTTAAACCATACTTTTGATTGAGCAGTTTTGAAACACTCTGTCTGTAGAAAATGCAACTGGACATTCATAGCGCTAAGTGGGTAATAGTGGAAAAAAGAATATGTTCAAATATAAACTACACAGAAGCATTGTATGAAACTTCTTTCTGTTCTGTGCATTCAACTAACAGAGTTGAACCTTACTTTTGATTGAGCCTTTCTGAAACACTCTTTCTGTAGAAACTGCAATTGGACATTGTGAGCGCTAAGAGGCCTATATTGGGAAAAATAATATCTTCAAATAAAAACTACACAGAAGCATTGTGTGAAACTTATTTCTGATATGTTCATTAAGCTAACAGAGTTAAACCATACTTTTGATTGCGCAGTTCTGAACTCTCTTTCTGTAGAAAATGCAAGTGGACATTCGGAGCGCTAAGAGGGTAATAGTGGAAAAAGGAATATATTCAAATATAAACTACACAGTAGCATTCTGTGAAAATTCTTTCTGTTCTGTGCATTCAACTAACAGAGTTGAACCTTACTTTTGATTGAGCCGTTCTGAAACACTCTTTCTGTAGAAACTGCAATTGGACATGCTAAGCGCTAAGAGGCCTACATTGGGAAAAAGAATATCTTCAAATAAAAACTACACAGATGCATTCTGTGAAACTTATTTCTGATCTGTAAATTCAGTTAACAGAGATAAAACATATTTTTGATTGAGCAGTTATGAAACACTCCTTTGTAGAAAATGCAAGTGGAGATTCGGAGCGCTAAGAGCGTAGTAGTGGAAAAAGGAATATTTTCAAATATAAACTACACAGAAGCATTCTGTGAAACTTCCTTCTGATCTGAGCATTCAGCTAACAGAGTTAAACCATACTTTTGATTGACCAGTTTTGAAACACTCTGTCTGTAGAAAATGCAACTGGACATTCGTAGCGCTAAGTGGGTAATAGTGGAAAAAACAATATGTTCAAATATAAACTACACAGAAGCATTGTATGAAACTTCTTTTGTTCTGTGCATTCAACTAACAGAGTTGAACCTTACTTTTGATTGAGCCGTTCTGAAACACTCTTTCTGTAGAAACTGCAATTGGACATTCTGAGCGCTAAGAGGCCTATATTGGGAAAAAGAATGTCTACAAATAAAAACTACACAGAAGAATTGTGTGAAACTTCTTTCTGTTCTGTTTGTTCAACTAAAAGAGTTGAACCTTAGTTTTGATTGAGCCGTTCTGAAACACTCTTTCTGTAGAAAATGCAAGTGGAGATTCGGAGCACTAAGAGGGTAATAGTGGAAAAAGGAATGTCTCCAAATATAAACTACACAGAATCATTCGGTGAAACTTCTTTCTGATCTGTGCATTCAGCTAACAGAGTTAAACCATACTTTTGATTGAGCAGATCTGAACTCTCTTTCTGTAGAAAATGCAACTGGACATTTGGAGCGCTAAGAGAGTAGTAGTGGAAAAAGGAATATATTCAAATATAAACTACACAGAAGCATTCTGTGAAACTTCTTTCTGATCTGAGCATTCAGCTAACAGAGTTTAACCATACTTTTGATTGAGCAGTTTTGAAACACTCTGTCTGTAGAAAATGCAACTGGACATTCGTAGCGCTAAGTGGTAATAGTGGAAAAAAGAATATGTTCAAATATAAACTACACAGAAGCATTGTATGAAACTTCTTTCTGTTCTGTGCATTCAACTAACAGAGTTGAACCTTACTTTTGATTGAGCCTTTCTGAAACACTCTTTCTGTAGAAACTACAATTGGACATTCTGAGCGCTAAGAGGCCTATATTGGGAAAAATAATATCTTCAAATAAAAACTACACAGAAGCATTGTGTGAAACTTATTTCTGATATGTTCATTAAGCTAACAGAGTTAAACCATACTTTTGATTGCGCAGTTCTGAACACTCTTTCTGTAGAAAATGCAAGTGGACATTCGGAGCGCAAAGAGGGTAATAGTGGAAAAAGGAATATATTCAAATATAAACTACACAGTAGCATTCTGTGAAAATTCTTTCTGTTCTGTGCATTCAACTAACAGAGTTGAACCTTACTTTTGATTGAGCCGTTCTGAAACACTCTTTCTGTAGAAACTGCAATTGGACATGCTAAGCGCTAGGAGGCCTACATTTTGAAAAAGAATATCTTCAAATAAAAACTACACAGATGCATTCTGTAAAACTTATTTCTGATCTGTAAATTCAGTTAACAGAGATAAAACATATTTTTGATTGAGCAGTTATGAAACACTCTTTTTGTAGAAAATGCAAGTGGAGATTCGGAGCGCTAAGAGGGTAATAGTGGAAAAAGGAATGTCTTCAAATATAAACTACACAGAATCATTCGGTGAAACTTCTTTCTGATCTGTGCATTCAGCTAACAGAATTAAACCATACTTTTGATTGAGCAGATCTGAACACTCTTTCTGTAGAAAATGCAACTGGACATTTGGAGCGCTAAGAGCGTTGTAGTGGAAAAAGGAATATATTCAAATATAAACTACACAGAAGCATTCTGTGAAACTTCTTTCTGATGTGAGCATTCAGCTAACAGAGTTAAACCATACTTTTGATTGAGCAGTATTGAAACACTCTGTCTGTAGAAAATGCAACTGGACATTCGTAGCGCTAAGTGGGTAATAGTGGAAAAAAGAATATGTTCAAATATAAACTACACAGAAGCATTGTATGAAACTTCTTTCTGTTCTGTGCATTCAACTAACAGAGTTGAACCTTACTTTTGATTGAGCCGTTCTGAAACACTCTTTCTGTAGAAACTGCAATTGGACATTCTGAGCGCTAAGAGGCCTATATTGGGAAAAAGAATGTCTACAAATAAAAACTACACAGAAGAATTGTGTGAAACTTCTTTCTGTTCTGTTTGTTCAACTAAAAGAGTTGAATCTTAGTTTTGATTGAGCCGTTCTGAAACACTCTTTCTGTAGAAAATGCAAGTGGAGATTCGGAGCGCTAAGAGGGTAATAGTGGAAAAAGGAATGTCTCCAAATATAAACTACACAGAATCATTCGGTGAAACTTCTTTCTGATCTGTGCATTCAGCTAACAGAATTAAACCATACTTTTGATTGAGCAGATCTGAACTCTCTTTCTGTAGAAAATGCAACTGGACATTTGGAGCGCTAAGAGAGTAGTAGTGGAAAAAGGAATATATTCAAATATAAACTACACAGAAGCATTCTGTGAAACTTCTTTCTGATCTGAGCATTCAGCTAACAGAGTTAAACCATACTTTTGATTGAGCAGTTTTGAAACACTCTGTCTGTAGAAAATGCAACTGGACATTCGTAGCGCTAAGTGGGTAATAGTGGAAAAAAGAATATGTTCAAATATAAACTACACAGAATCATTGTATGAAACTTCTTTCTGTTGTGTGCATTCAACTAACAGAGTTGAACCTTACTTTTGATTGAGCCTTTCTGAAACACTCTTTCTGTAGAAACTGCAATTAGACATTCTGAGCGCTAAGAGGCCTATATTGGGAAAAATAATATCTTCAAATAAAAACTACACAGAAGCATTGTGTGAAACTTATTTCTGATATGATCATTAAGCTAACAGAGTTAAACCATACTTTTGATTGCGCAGTTCTGAACACTCTTTCTGTAGAAAATGCAAGTGGACATTCGGAGCGCTAAGAGGGTAATAGTGGAAAAAGGAATATATTCAAATATAAACTACACAGTAGCATTCTGTGAAAATTCTTTCTGTTCTGTGCATTCAACTAACAGAGTTGAACCTTACTTTTGATTGAGCCGTTCTGAAACACTCTTTCTGTAGAAACTGCAATTGGACATGCTAAGCCCTAAGAGGCCTACATTGGGAAAAAGAATATCTTCAAAAAAAACTACACAGATGCATTCTGTGAAACTTATTTCTGATCTGTAAATTCAGTTAACAGAGATAAAACATATTTTTGATTGAGCAGTTATGAAACACTCCTTTGTAGAAAATGCAAGTGGAGATTCGGAGCGCTAAGAGCGTAGTAGTGGAAAAAGGAATATTTTCAAATATAAACTACACAGAAGCATTCTGTGAAACTTCTTTCTGATCTGAGCATGCAGCTAACAGAGTTAAACCATACTTTTGATTGAGCAGTTTTGAAACACTCTGTCTGTAGAAAATGCAACTGGACATTCGTAGCGCTAAGTGGGTAATAGTGGAAAAAAGAATATGTTCAAATATAAACTACACAGAAGCATTGTATGAAACTTCTTTCTGTTCTGTGCATTCAACTAACAGAGTTGAACCTTACTTTTGATTGAGCCGTTCTGAAACACTCTTTCTGTAGAAACTGCAATTGGACATTCTGAGCGCTAAGAGGCCTATATTGGGAAAAAGAATGTCTACAAATAAAAACTACACAGAAGAATTGTGTGAAACTTCTTTCTGTTCTGTTTGTTCAACTAAAAGAGTTGAACCTTAGTTTTGATTGAGCCGTTCTGAAACACTCTTTCTGTAGAAAATGCAAGTGGAGATTCGGAGCGCTAAGAGGGTAATAGTGGAAAAAGGAATGTCTCCAAATATAAACTACACAGAATCATTCGGTGAAACTTCTTTCTGATCTGTGCATTCAGCTAACAGAATTAAACCATACTTTTGATTGAGCAGATCTGAACTCTCTTTCTGTAGAAAATGCAACTGGACATTTGGAGCGCTAAGAGAGTAGTAGTGGAAAAAGGAATATATTCAAATATAAACTACACAGAAGCATTCTGTGAAACTTCTTTCTGATCTGAGCATTCAGCTAACAGAGTTAAACCATACTTTTGATTGAGCAGTTTTGAAACACTCTGTCTGTAGAAAATGCAACTGGACATTCGTAGCGCTAAGTGGGTGATAGTGGAAAAAAGAATATGTTCAAATATAAACTACACAGAATCATTGTATGAAACTTCTTTCTGTTGTGTGCATTCAACTAACAGAGTTGAACCTTACTTTTGATTGAGCCTTTCTGAAACACTCTTTCTGTAGAAACTGCAATTAGACATTCTGAGCGCTAAGAGGCCTATATTGGGAAAAATAATATCTTCAAATAAAAACTACACAGAAGCATTGTGTGAAACTTATTTCTGATATGTTCATTAAGCTAACAGAGTTAAACCATACTTTTGATTGCGCAGTTCTGAACACTCTTTCTGTAGAAAATGCAAGTGGACATTCGGAGCGCTAAGAGGGTAATAGTGGAAAAAGGAATATATTCAAATATAAACTACACAGTAGCATTCTGTGAAAATTCTTTCTGTTCTGTGCATTCAACTAACAGAGTTGAACCTTACTTTTGATTGAGCCGTTCTGAAACACTCTTTCTGTAGAAACTGCAATTGGACATGCTAAGCGCTAAGAGGCCTACATTGGGAAAAAGAATATCTTCAAAAAAAACTACACAGATGCATTCTGTGAAACTTATTTCTGATCTGTAAATTCAGTTAACAGAGATAAAACATATTTTTGATTGAGCAGTTATGAAACACTCCTTTGTAGAAAATGCAAGTGGAGATTCGGAGCGCTAAGAGCGTAGTAGTGGAAAAAGGAATATTTTCAAATATAAACTACACAGAAGCATTCTGTGAAACTTCTTTCTGATCTGAGCATTCAGCTAACAGAGTTAAACCATACTTTTGATTGAGCAGTTTTGAAACACTCTGTCTGTAGAAAATGCAACTGGACATTCGTAGCGCTAAGTGGGTAATAGTGGAAAAAAGAATATGTTCAAATATAAACTACACAGAAGCATTGTATGAAACTTCTTTCTGTTCTGTGCATTCAACTAACAGAGTTGAACCTTACTTTTGATTGAGCCGTTCTGAAACACTCTTTCTGTAGAAAATGCAATTGGACATTCTGAGCGCTAAGAGGCCTATATTGGGAAAAAGAATGTCTACAAATAAAAACTACACAGAAGAATTGTGTGAAACTTCTTTCTGTTCTGTTTGTTCAACTAAAAGAGTTGAACCTTAGTTTTGATTGAGCCGTTCTGAAACACTCTTTCTGTAGAAAATGCAAGTGGAGATTCGGAGCGCTAAGAGGGTAATAGTGGAAAAAGGAATGTCTCCAAATATAAACTACACAGAATCATTCGGTGAAACTTCTTTCTGATCTGTGCATTCAGCTAACAGAATTAAACCATACTTTTGATTGAGCAGATCTGAACTCTCTTTCTGTAGAAAATGCAACTGGACATTTGGAGCGCTAAGAGAGTAGTAGTGGAAAAAGGAATATATTCAAATATAAACTACACAGAAGCATTCTGTGAAACTTCTTTCTGATCTGAGCATTCAGCTAACAGAGTTAAACCATACTTTTGATTGAGCAGTTTTGAAACACTCTGTCTGTAGAAAATGCAACTGGACATTCGTAGCGCTAAGTGGGTGATAGTGGAAAAAAGAATATGTTCAAATATAAACTACACAGAATCATTGTATGAAACTTCTTTCTGTTGTGTGCATTCAACTAACAGAGTTGAACCTTACTTTTGATTGAGCCTTTCTGAAACACTCTTTCTGTAGAAACTGCAATTAGACATTCTGAGCGCTAAGAGGCCTATATTGGGAAAAATAATATCTTCAAATAAAAACTACACAGAAGCATTGTGTGAAAGTTATTTCTGATATGTTCATTAAGCTAACAGAGTTAAACCATACTTTTGATTGCGCAGTTCTGAACACTCTTTCTGTAGAAAATGCAAGTGGACATTCGGAGCGCTAAGAGGGTAATAGTGGAAAAAGGAATATATTCAAATATAAACTACACAGTAGCATTCTGTGAAAATTCTTTCTGTTCTGTGCATTCAACTAACAGAGTTGAACCTTACTTTTGATTGAGCCGTTCTGAAACACTCTTTCTGTAGAAACTGCAATTGGACATGCTAAGCGCTAAGAGGCCTACATTGGGAAAAAGAATATCTTCAAAAAAAACTACACAGATGCATTCTGTGAAACTTATTTCTGATCTGTAAATTCAGTTAACAGAGATAAAACATATTTTTGATTGAGCAGTTATGAAACACTCCTTTGTAGAAAATGCAAGTGGAGATTCGGAGCGCTAAGAGCGTAGTAGTGGAAAAAGGAATATTTTCAAATATAAACTACACAGAAGCATTCTGTGAAACTTCTTTCTGATCTGAGCATTCAGCTAACAGAGTTAAACCATACTTTTGATTGAGCAGTTTTGAAACACTCTGTCTGTAGAAAATGCAACTGGACATTCGTAGCGCTAAGTGGGTAATAGTGGAAAAAAGAATATGTTCAAATATAAACTACACAGAAGCATTGTATGAAACTTCTTTCTGTTCTGTGCATTCAACTAACAGAGTTGAACCTTACTTTTGATTGAGCCGTTCTGAAACACTCTTTCTGTAGAAACTGCAATTGGACATTCTGAGCGCTAAGAGGCCTATATTGGGAAAAAGAATGTCTACAAATAAAAACTACACAGAAGAATTGTGTGAAACTTCTTTCTGTTCTGTTTGTTCAACTAAAAGAGTTGAACCTTAGTTTTGATTGAGCCGTTCTGAAACACTCTTTCTGTAGAAAATGCAAGTGGAGATTCGGAGCGCTAAGAGGGTAATAGTGGAAAAAGGAATGTCTCCAAATATAAACTACACAGAATCATTCGGTGAAACTTCTTTCTGATCTGTGCATTCAGCTAACAGAATTAAACCATACTTTTGATTGAGCAGATCTGAACTCTCTTTCTGTAGAAAATGCAACTGGACATTTGGAGCGCTAAGAGAGTAGTAGTGGAAAAAGGAATATATTCAAATATAAACTACACAGAAGCATTCTGTGAAACTTCTTTCTGATCTGAGCATTCAGCTAACAGAGTTAAACCATACTTTTGATTGAGCAGTTTTGAAACACTCTGTCTGTAGAAAATGCAACTGGACATTCGTAGCGCTAAGTGGGTGATAGTGGAAAAAAGAATATGTTCAAATATAAACTACACAGAATCATTGTATGAAACTTCTTTCTGTTGTGTGCATTCAACTAACAGAGTTGAACCTTACTTTTGATTGAGCCTTTCTGAAACACTCTTTCTGTAGAAACTGCAATTAGACATTCTGAGCGCTAAGAGGCCTATATTGGGAAAAATAATATCTTCAAATAAAAACTACACAGAAGCATTGTGTGAAACTTATTTCTGATATGTTCATTAAGCTAACAGAGTTAAACCATACTTTTGATTGCGCAGTTCTGAACACTCTTTCTGTAGAAAATGCAAGTGGACATTCGGAGCGCTAAGAGGGTAATAGTGGAAAAAGGAATATATTCAAATATAAACTACACAGTAGCATTCTGTGAAAATTCTTTCTGTTCTGTGCATTCAACTAACAGAGTTGAACCTTACTTTTGATTGAGCCGTTCTGAAACACTCTTTCTGTAGAAACTGCAATTGGACATGCTAAGCGCTAAGAGGCCTACATTGGGAAAAAGAATATCTTCAAAAAAAACTACACAGATGCATTCTGTGAAACTTATTTCTGATCTGTAAATTCAGTTAACAGAGATAAAACATATTTTTGATTGAGCAGTTATGAAACACTCCTTTGTAGAAAATGCAAGTGGAGATTCGGAGCGCTAAGAGCGTAGTAGTGGAAAAAGGAATATTTTCAAATATAAACTACACAGAAGCATTCTGTGAAACTTCTTTCTGATCTGAGCATTCAGCTAACAGAGTTAAACCATACTTTTGATTGAGCAGTTTTGAAACACTCTGTCTGTAGAAAATGCAACTGGACATTCGTAGCGCTAAGTGGGTAATAGTGGAAAAAAGAATATGTTCAAATATAAACTACACAGAAGCATTGTATGAAACTTCTTTCTGTTCTGTGCATTCAACTAACAGAGTTGAACCTTACTTTTGATTGAGCCGTTCTGAAACACTCTTTCTGTAGAAACTGCAATTGGACATTCTGAGCGCTAAGAGGCCTATATTGGGAAAATGAATGTCTACAAATAAAAACTACACAGAAGAATTGTGTGAAACTTCTTTCTGTTCTGTTTGTTCAACTAAAAGAGTTGAACCTTAGTTTTGATTGAGCCGTTCTGAAACACTCTTTCTGTAGAAAATGCAAGTGGAGATTCGGAGCGCTAAGAGGGTAATAGTGGAAAAAGGAATGTCTCCAAATATAAACTACACAGAATCATTCGGTGAAACTTCTTTCTGATCTGTGCATTCAGCTAACAGAGTTAAACCATACTTTTGATTGAGCAGATCTGAACTCTCTTTCTGTAGAAAATGCAACTGGACATTTGGAGCGCTAAGAGAGTAGTAGTGGAAAAAGGAATATATTCAAATATAAACTACACAGAAGCATTCTGTGAAACTTCTTTCTGATCTGAGCATTCAGCTAACAGAGTTTAACCATACTTTTGATTGAGTAGTTTTGAAACACTCTGTCTGTAGAAAATGCAACTGGACATTCGTAGCGCTAAGTGGGTAATAGTGGAAAAAAGAATAAGTTCAAATATAAAATACACAGAAGCATTGTATGAAACTTCTTTCTGTTCTGTGCATTCAACTAACAGAGTTGAACCTTACTTTTGATTGAGCCTTTCTGAAACACTCTTTCTGTAGAAACTGCAATTGGACATTCTGAGCGCTAAGAGGCCTATATTGGGAAAAATAATATCTTCAAATAAAAACTACACAGAAGCATTGTGTGAAACTTATTTCTGATATGTTCATTAAGCTAACAGAGTTAAACCATACTTTTGATTGCGCAGTTCTGAACACTCTTTCTGTAGAAAATGCAAGTGGACATTCGGAGCGCTAAGAGGGTAATAGTGGAAAAAGGAATATATTCAAATATAAACTACACAGTAGCATTCTGTGAAAATTCTTTCTGTTCTGTGCATTCAACTAACAGAGTTGAACCTTACTTTTGATTGAGCCGTTCTGAAACACTCTTTCTGTAGAAAGTGCAATTGGACATGCTAAGCGCTAAGAGGCCTACATTTTGAAAAAGAATATCTTCAAATAAAAACTACACAGATGCATTCTGTGAAACTTATTTCTGATCTGTAAATTCAGTTAACAGAGATAAAACATATTTTTGATTGAGCAGTTATGAAACACTCTTTTTGTAGAAAATGCAAGTGGAGATTCGGAGCGCTAAGAGGGTAATAGTGGAAAAAGGAATGTCTTCAAATATAAACTACACAGAATCATTCGGTGAAACTTCTTTCTGATCTGTGCATTCAGCTAACAGAGTTAAACCATACTTTTGATTGAGCAGATCTGAACACTCTTTCTGTAGAAAATGCAACTGGACATTTGGAGCGCTAAGAGCGTAGTAGTGGAAAAAGTAGTATATTCAAATATAAACTACACAGAAACATTCTGTGAAACTTCTTTCTGATCTGAGCATTCAGCTAACAGAGTTAAACCATACTTTTGATTGAGCAGTTTTGAAACACTCTGTCTGTAGAAAATGCAACCGGACATTCGTAGCGCTAAGTGGGTAATAGTGGAAAAAAGAATATGTTCAAATATAAACTACACAGAAGCATTGTATGAAACTTCTTTCTGTTCTGTGCATTCAACTAACAGAGTTGAACCTTACTTTTGATTGAGCCGTTCTGAAACACTCTTTCTGTAGAAACTGCAATTGGACATTCTGAGCGCTAAGAGGCCTATATTGGGAAAAAGAATGTCTACAAATAAAAACTACACAGAAGAATTGTGTGAAACTTCTTTCTGTTCTGTTTGTTCAACTAAAAGAGTTGAACCTTAGTTTTGATTGAGCCGTTCTGAAACACTCTTTCTGTAGAAAATGCAAGTGGAGATTCGGAGCGCTAAGAGGGTAATAGTGGAAAAAGGAATGTCTCCAAATATAAACTACACAGAATCATTCGGTGAAACTTCTTTCTGATCTGTGCATTCAGCTAAGAGAGTTAAACCATACTTTTGATTGAGCAGATCTGAACTCTCTTTCTGTAGAAAATGCAACTGGACATTGGGAGCGCTAAGAGAGTAGTAGTGGAAAAAGGAATATATTCAAATATAAACTACACAGAAGCATTCTGTGAAACTTCTTTCTGATCTGAGCATTCAGCTAACAGAGTTAAACCATACTTTTGATTGAGCAGTTTTGAAACACTCTGTCTGTAGAAAATGCAACTGGACATTCGTAGCGCTAAGTGGGTAATAGTGGAAAAAAGAATATGTTCAAATATAAACTACACAGAAGCATTGTATGAAACTTCTTTCTGTTCTGTGCATTCAACTAACAGAGTTGAACCTTACTTTTGATTGAGCCTTTCTGAAACACTCTTTCTGTAGAAACTGCAATTGGACATTCTGAGCGCTAAGAGGCCTATATTGGGAAAAATAATATCTTCAAATAAAAACTACAGAGAAGCATTGTGTGAAACTTATTTCTGATATGTTCATTAAGCTAACAGAGTTAAACCATACTTTTGATTGCGCAGTTCTGAACACTCTTTCTGTAGAAAATGCAAGTGGACATTCGGAGCGCTAAGAGGGTAATAGTGGAAAAAGGAATATATTCAAATATAAACTACACAGTAGCATTCTGTGAAAATTCTTTCTGTTCTGTGCATTCAACTAACAGAGTTGAACCTTACTTTTGATTGAGCCGTTCTGAAACACTCTTTCTGTATAAACTGCAATTGGACATGCTAAGCGCTAAGAGGCCTACATTTTGAAAAAGAATATCTTCAAATAAAAACTACACAGATGCATTCTGTGAAACTTATTTCTGATCTGTAAATTCAGTTAACAGAGATAAAACATATTTTTGATTGAGCAGTTATGAAACACTCTTTTTGTAGAAAATGCAAGTGGAGATTCGGAGCGCTAAGAGGGTAATAGTGGAAAAAGGAATGTCTTCAAATATAAACTACACAGAATCATTCGGTGAAACTTCTTTCTGATCTGTGCATTCAGCTAACAGAGTTAAACCATACTTTTGATTGAGCAGATCTGAACACTCTTTCTGTAGAAAATGCAACTGGACATTTGGAGCGCTAAGAGCGTAGTAGTGGAAAAAGTAGTATATTCAAATATAAACTACACAGAAACATTCTGTGAAACTTCTTTCTGATCTGAGCATTCAGCTAACAGAGTTAAACCATACTTTTGATTGAGCAGTTTTGAAACACTCTGTCTGTAGAAAATGCAACCGGACATTCGTAGCGCTAAGTGGGTAATAGTGGAAAAAAGAATATGTTCAAATATAAACTACACAGAAGCATTGTATGAAACTTCTTTCTGTTCTGTGCATTCAACTAACAGAGTTGAACCTTACTTTTGATTGAGCCGTTCTGAAACACTCTTTCTGTAGAAACTGCAATTGGACATTCTGAGCGCTAAGAGGCCTATATTGGGAAAAAGAATGTCTACAAATAAAAACTACACAGAAGAATTGTGTGAAACTTCTTTCTGTTCTGTTTGTTCAACTAAAAGAGTTGAACCTTAGTTTTGATTGAGCCGTTCTGAAACACTCTTTCTGTAGAAAATGCAAGTGGAGATTCGGAGCGCTAAGAGGGTAATAGTGGAAAAAGGAATGTCTCCAAATATAAACTACACAGAATCATTCGGTGAAACTTCTTTCTGATCTGTGCATTCAGCTAAGAGAGTTAAACCATACTTTTGATTGAGCAGATCTGAACTCTCTTTCTGTAGAAAATGCAACTGGACATTGGGAGCGCTAAGAGAGTAGTAGTGGAAAAAGGAATATATTCAAATATAAACTACACAGAAGCATTCTGTGAAACTTCTTTCTGATCTGAGCATTCAGCTAACAGAGTTAAACCATACTTTTGATTGAGCAGTTTTGAAACACTCTGTCTGTAGAAAATGCAACTGGACATTCGTAGCGCTAAGTGGGTAATAGTGGAAAAAAGAATATGTTCAAATATAAACTACACAGAAGCATTGTATGAAACTTCTTTCTGTTCTGTGCATTCAACTAACAGAGTTGAACCTTACTTTTGATTGAGCCTTTCTGAAACACTCTTTCTGTAGAAACTGCAATTGGACATTCTGAGCGCTAAGAGGCCTATATTGGGAAAAATAATATCTTCAAATAAAAACTACAGAGAAGCATTGTGTGAAACTTATTTCTGATATGTTCATTAAGCTAACAGAGTTAAACCATACTTTTGATTGCGCAGTTCTGAACACTCTTTCTGTAGAAAATGCAAGTGGACATTCGGAGCGCTAAGAGGGTAATAGTGGAAAAAGGAATATATTCAAATATAAACTACACAGTAGCATTCTGTGAAAATTCTTTCTGTTCTGTGCATTCAACTAACAGAGTTGAACCTTACTTTTGATTGAGCCGTTCTGAAACACTCTTTCTGTATAAACTGCAATTGGACATGCTAAGCGCTAAGAGGCCTACATTTTGAAAAAGAATATCTTCAAATAAAAACTACACAGATGCATTCTGTGAAACTTATTTCTGATCTGTAAATTCAGTTAACAGAGATAAAACATATTTTTGATTGAGCAGTTATGAAACACTCTTTTTGTAGAAAATGCAAGTGGAGATTCGGAGCGCTAAGAGGGTAATAGTGGAAAAAGGAATGTCTTCAAATATAAACTACACAGAATCATTCGGTGAAACTTCTTTCTGATCTGTGCATTCAGCTAACAGAGTTAAACCATACTTTTGATTGAGCAGATCTGAACACTCTTTCTGTAGAAAATGCAACTGGACATTTGGAGCGCTAAGAGCGTAGTAGTGGAAAAAGTAATATATTCAAATATAAACTACACAGAAGCATTCTGTCAAACTTCTTTCTGATCTGAGCATTCAGCTAACAGAGTTAAACCATACTTTTGATTGAGCAGTTTTGAAACACTCTGTCTGTAGAAAATGCAACTGGACATTCGTAGCGCTAAGTGGGTAATAGTGGAAAAAAGAATATGTTCAAATATAAACTACACAGAAGCATTGTATGAAACTTCTTTCTGTTCTGTGCATTCAACTAACAGAGTTGAACCTTACTTTTGATTGAGCCGTTCTGAAACACTCTTTCTGTAGAAACTGCAATTGGACATTCTGAGCGCTAAGAGTCCTATATTGGGAAAAAGAATGTCTACAAATAAAAACTACACAGAAGAATTGTGTGAAACTTCTTTCTGTTCTGTTTGTTCAACTAAAAGAGTTGAACCTTAGTTTTGATTGAGCCGTTCTGAAACACTCTTTCTATAGAAAATGCAAGTGGAGATTCGGAGCGCTAAGAGGGTAATAGTGGAAAAAGGAATGTCTCCAAATATAAACTACACAGAATCATTCGGTGAAACTTCTTTCTGATCTGTGCATTCAGCTAACAGAATTAAAACATACTTTTGATTGAGCAGATCTGAACTCTCTTTCTGTAGAAAATGCAACTGGACATTTGGAGCGCTAAGAGAGTAGTAGTGGAAAAAGGAATATATTCAAATATAAACTACACAGAAGCATTCTGTGAAACTTCTTTCTGATCTGAGCATTCAGCTAACAGAGTTTAACCATACTTTTGATTGAGCAGTTTTGAAAAACTCTGTCTGTAGAAAATGCAACTGGACATTCGTAGCGCTAAGTGGGTAATAGTGGAAAAAAGAATAAGTTCAAATATAAAATACACAGAAGCATTGTATGAAACTTCTTTCTGTTCTGTGCATTCAACTAACAGAGTTGAACCTTACTTTTGATTGAGCCTTTCTGAAACACTCTTTCTGTAGAAACTGCAATTGGACATTCTGAGCGCTAAGAGGCCTATATTGGGAAAAATAATATCTTCAAATAAAAACTACACAGAAGCATTGTGTGAAACTTATTTCTGATATGTTCATTAAGCTAACAGAGTTAAACCATACTTTTGATTGCGCAGTTCTGAACACTCTTTCTGTAGAAAATGCAAGTGGACATTCGGAGCGCTAAGAGGGTAATAGTGGAAAAAGGAATATATTCAAATATAAACTACACAGTAGCATTCTGTGAAAATTCTTTCTGTTCTGTGCATTCAACTAACAGAGTTGAACCTTACTTTTGATTGAGCCGTTCTGAAACACTCTTTCTGTAGAAAGTGCAATTGGACATGCTAAGCGCTAAGAGGCCTACATTTTGAAAAAGAATATCTTCAAATAAAAACTACACAGATGCATTCTGTGAAACTTATTTCTGATCTGTAAATTCAGTTAACAGAGATAAAACATATTTTTGATTGAGCAGTTATGAAACACTCTTTTTGTAGAAAATGCAAGTGGAGATTCGGAGCGCTAAGAGGGTAATAGTGGAAAAAGGAATGTCTTCAAATATAAACTACACAGAATCATTCGGTGAAACTTCTTTCTGATCTGTGCATTCAGCTAACAGAGTTAAACCATACTTTTGATTGAGCAGATCTGAACACTCTTTCTGTAGAAAATGCAACTGGACATTTGGAGCGCTAAGAGCGTAGTAGTGGAAAAAGTAGTATATTCAAATATAAACTACACAGAAACATTCTGTGAAACTTCTTTCTGATCTGAGCATTCAGCTTACAGAGTTAAACCATACTTTTGATTGAGCAGTTTTGAAACACTCTGTCTGTAGAAAATGCAACCGGACATTCGTAGCGCTAAGTGGGTAATAGTGGAAAAAAGAATATGTTCAAATATAAACTACACAGAAGCATTGTATGAAACTTCTTTCTGTTCTGTGCATTCAACTAACAGAGTTGAACCTTACTTTTGATTGAGCCGTTCTGAAACACTCTTTCTGTAGAAACTGCAATTGGACATTCTGAGCGCTAAGAGGCCTATATTGGGAAAAAGAATGTCTACAAATAAAAACTACACAGAAGAATTGTGTGAAACTTCTTTCTGTTCTGTTTGTTCAACTAAAAGAGTTGAACCTTAGTTTTGATTGAGCCGTTCTGAAACACTCTTTCTGTAGAAAATGCAAGTGGAGATTCGGAGCGCTAAGAGGGTAATAGTGGAAAAAGGAATGTCTCCAAATATAAACTACACAGAATCATTCGGTGAAACTTCTTTCTGATCTGTGCATTCAGCTAACAGAGTTAAACCATACTTTTGATTGAGCAGATCTGAACTCTCTTTCTGTAGAAAATGCAACTGGACATTGGGAGCGCTAAGAGAGTAGTAGTGGAAAAAGGAATATATTCAAATATAAACTACACAGAAGCATTCTGTGAAACTTCTTTCTGATCTGAGCATTCAGCTAACAGAGTTAAACCATACTTTTGATTGAGCAGTTTTGAAACACTCTGTCTGTAGAAAATGCAACTGGACATTCGTAGCGCTAAGTGGGTAATAGTGGAAAAAAGAATATGTTCAAATATAAACTACACAGAAGCATTGTATGAAACTTCTTTCTGTTCTGTGCATTCAACTAACAGAGTTGAACCTTACTTTTGATTGAGCCTTTCTGAAACACTCTTTCTGTAGAAACTGCAGTTGGACATTCTGAGCGCTAAGAGGCCTATATTGGGAAAAATAATATCTTCAAATAAAAACTACAGAGAAGCATTGTGTGAAACTTATTTCTGATATGTTCATTAAGCTAACAGAGTTAAACCATACTTTTGATTGCGCAGTTCTGAACACTCTTTCTGTAGAAAATGCAAGTGGACATTCGGAGCGCTAAGAGGGTAATAGTGGAAAAAGGAATATATTCAAATATAAACTACACAGTAGCATTCTGTGAAAATTCTTTCTGTTCTGTGCATTCAACTAACAGAGTTGAACCTTACTTTTGATTGAGCCGTTCTGAAACACTCTTTCTGTATAAACTGCAATTGGACATGCTAAGCGCTAAGAGGCCTACATTTTGAAAAAGAATATCTTCAAATAAAAACTACACAGATGCATTCTGTGAAACTTATTTCTGATCTGTAAATTCAGTTAACAGAGATAAAACATATTTTTGATTGAGCAGTTATGAAACACTCTTTTTGTAGAAAATGCAAGTGGAGATTCGGAGCGCTAAGAGGGTAATAGTGGAAAAAGGAATGTCTTCAAATATAAACTACACAGAATCATTCGGTGAAACTTCTTTCTGATCTGTGCATTCAGCTAACAGAGTTAAACCATACTTTTGATTGAGCAGATCTGAACACTCTTTCTGTAGAAAATGCAACTGGACATTTGGAGCGCTAAGAGCGTAGTAGTGGAAAAAGTAATATATTCAAATATAAACTACACAGAAGCATTCTGTCAAACTTCTTTCTGATCTGAGCATTCAGCTAACAGAGTTAAACCATACTTTTGATTGAGCAGTTTTGAAACACTCTGTCTGTAGAAAATGCAACTGGACATTCGTAGCGCTAAGTGGGTAATAGTGGAAAAAAGAATATGTTCAAATATAAACTACACAGAAGCATTGTATGAAACTTCTTTCTGTTCTGTGCATTCAACTAACAGAGTTGAACCTTACTTTTGATTGAGCCGTTCTGAAACACTCTTTCTGTAGAAACTGCAATTGGACATTCTGAGCGCTAAGAGGCCTATATTGGGAAAAAGAATATCTACAAATAAAAACTACACAGAAGAATTGTGTGAAACTTCTTTCTGTTCTGTTTGTTCAACTAAAAGAGTTGAACCTTAGTTTTGATTGAGCCGTTCTGAAACACTCTTTCTGTAGAAAATGCAAGTGGAGATTCGGAGCGCTAAGAGGGTAATAGTGGAAAAAGGAATGTCTCCAAATATAAACTACACAGAATCATTCGGTGAAACTTCTTTCTGATCTGTGCATTCAGCTAACAGAGTTAAACCATACTTTTGATTGAGCAGATCTGAACTCTCTTTCTGTAGAAAATGCAACTGGACATTGGGAGCGCTAAGAGAGTAGTAGTGGAAAAAGGAATATATTCAAATATAAACTACACAGAAGCATTCTGTGAAACTTCTTTCTGATCTGAGCATTCAGCTAACAGAGTTAAACCATACTTTTGATTGAGCAGTTTTGAAACACTCTGTCTGTAGAAAATGCAACTGGACATTCGTAGCGCTAAGTGGGTAATAGTGGAAAAAAGAATATGTTCAAATATAAACTACACAGAAGCATTGTATGAAACTTCTTTCTGTTCTGTGCATTCAACTAACAGAGTTGAACCTTACTTTTGATTGAGCCTTTCTGAAACACTCTTTCTGTAGAAACTGCAGTTGGACATTCTGAGCGCTAAGAGGCCTATATTGGGAAAAATAATATCTTCAAATAAAAACTACAGAGAAGCATTGTGTGAAACTTATTTCTGATATGTTCATTAAGCTAACAGAGTTAAACCATACTTTTGATTGCGCAGTTCTGAACACTCTTTCTGTAGAAAATGCAAGTGGACATTCGGAGCGCTAAGAGGGTAATAGTGGAAAAAGGAATATATTCAAATATAAACTACACAGTAGCATTCTGTGAAAATTCTTTCTGTTCTGTGCATTCAACTAACAGAGTTGAACCTTACTTTTGATTGAGCCGTTCTGAAACACTCTTTCTGTATAAACTGCAATTGGACATGCTAAGCGCTAAGAGGCCTACATTTTGAAAAAGAATATCTTCAAATAAAAACTACACAGATGCATTCTGTGAAACTTATTTCTGATCTGTAAATTCAGTTAACAGAGATAAAACATATTTTTGATTGAGCAGTTATGAAACACTCTTTTTGTAGAAAATGCAAGTGGAGATTCGGAGCGCTAAGAGGGTAATAGTGGAAAAAGGAATGTCTTCAAATATAAACTACACAGAATCATTCTGTGAAACTTCTTTCTGATCTGTGCATTCAGCTAACAGAGTTAAACCATACTTTTGATTGAGCAGATCTGAACTCTCTTTCTGTAGAAAATGCAACTGGACATTTGGAGCGCTAAGAGAGTAGTAGTGGAAAAAGGAATATATTCAAATATAAACTACACAGAAGGATTCTGTGAAACTTCTTTCTGATCTGAGCATTCAGCTAACAGAGTTAAACCATACTTTTGATTGAGCAGTTTTGAAACACTCTGTCTGTAGAAAATGCAACTGGACATTCGTAGCGCTAAGTGGGTAATTGTTGAAAAAAGTATATGTTCAAATATAAACTACACAGAAGCAGTGTATGAAACTTCTTTCTGTTCTGTGCATTCAACTAACAGAGTTGAACCTTACTTTTGATTGAGCCTTTCTGAAACACTCTTTCTGTAGAAACTGCAATTGGACATTCTGAGCGCTAAGAGGCCTATATTGGGAAAAATAATATCTTCAAATAAAAACTACACAGAAGCATTGTGTGAAACTTATTTCTGATATGTTCATTAAGCTAACAGAGTTAAACCATACTTTTGATTGCGCAGTTCTGAACACTCTTTCTGTAGAAAATGCAAGTGGACATTCGGAGCGCTAAGAGGGTAATAGTGGAAAAAGGAATATATTCAAATATAAACTACACAGTAGCATTCTGTGAAAATTCTTTCTGTTCTGTGCATTCAACTAACAGAGTTGAACCTTACTTTTGATTGAGCCGTTCTGAAACACTCTTTCTGTATAAACTGCAATTGGACATGCTAAGCGCTAAGAGGCCTACATTTTGAAAAAGAATATCTTCAAATAAAAACTACACAGATGCATTCTGTGAAACTTATTTCTGATCTGTAAATTCAGTTAACAGAGATAAAACATATTTTTGATTGAGCAGTTATGAAACACTCTTTTTGTAGAAAATGCAAGTGGAGATTCGGAGCGCTAAGAGGGTAATAGTGGAAAAAGGAATGTCTTCAAATATAAACTACACAGAATCATTCGGTGAAACTTCTTTCTGATCTGTGCATTCAGCTAACAGAGTTAAACCATACTTTTGATTGAGCAGATCTGAACACTCTTTCTGTAGAAAATGCAACTGGACATTTGGAGCGCTAAGAGCGTAGTAGTGGAAAAAGGAATATATTCAAATATAAACTACACAGAAGCATTCTGTGAAACTTCTTTCTGATCTGAGCATTCAGCTAACAGAGTTAAACCATACTTTTGATTGAGCAGTTTTGAAACACTCTGTCTGTAGAAAATGCAACTGGACATCCGTAGCGCTAAGTGGGTAATAGTGGAAAAAAGAATATGTACAAATATAAACTACACAGAAGCATTGTATGAAACTTCTTTCTGTTCTGTGCATTCAACTAACAGAGTTGAACCTTACTTTTGATTGAGCCGTTCTGAAACACTCTTTCTGTAGAAACTGCAATTGGACATTCTGAGCGCTAAGAGTCCTATATTGGGAAAAAGAATGTCTACAAATAAAAACTACACAGAAGAATTGTGTGAAACTTCTTTCTGTTCTGTTTGTTCAACTAAAAGAGTTGAACCTTAGTTTTGATTGAGCCGTTCTGAAACACTCTTTCTATAGAAAATGCAAGTGGAGATTCGGAGCGCTAAGAGGGTAATAGTGGAAAAAGGTATGTCTTCAAATATAAACTACACAGAATCATTCGGTGAAACATCTTTCTGATCTGTGCATTCAGCTAACAGAGTTAAACCATACTTTTGATTGAGCAGATCTGAACACTCTTTCTGTAGAAAATGCAACTGGACATTTGGAGCGCTAAGAGAGTAGTAGTGGAAAAAGGAATATATTCAAATATAAACTAAACAGAAGCATTCTGTGAAACTTCTTTCTGATCTGAGCATTCAGCTAACAGAGTTAAACCATACTTTTGATTGAGCAGTTTTGAAACACTCTGTCTGTAGAAAATGCAACTGGACATTCGTAGCGCTAAGTGGGTAATAGTGGAAAAAAGAATATGTTCAAATATAAACTACACAGAAGCATTGTATGAAACTTCTTTCTCTTCTGTGCATTCAACTAACAGAGTTGAACCTTACTTTTGATTGAGCCTTTCTGAAACACTCTTTCTGTAGAAAATGCAATTGGACATTCAGAGCGCTAAGAGGCCTATATTTGGAAAAATAATATCTTCAAATAAAAACTACACAGAAGCATTGTGTGAAACTTATTTCTGATATGTTCATTAAGCTAACAGAGTTAAACCATACTTTTGATTGCGCAGTTCTGAACACTCTTTCTGTAGAAAATGCAACTGGACATTTGGAGCGCTAAGAGCGTAGTAGTGGAAAAAGGAATATATTCAAATATAAACTACAAAGAAGCATTCTGTGAAACTTCTTTCTGATCTGAGCATTCAGCTAACAGAGTTAAACCATACTTTTGATTGAGCAGTTTTAAAACACTCTGTCTGTAGAAAATGCAACTGGACATTCGTAGCGCTAAGTGGGTAATAGTGGAAAAAAGAATATGTTCAAATATAAACTACACAGAAGCATTGTATGAAACGTCTTTCTGTTCTGTGCATTCAACTAACAGAGTTGAACCTTACTTTTGATTGAGCCTTTCTGAAACACTCTTTCTGTAGAAACTGCAATTGGACATTCTGAGCGCTAAGAGGCCTATATTGGGAAAAATAATATCTTCAAATAAAAACTACACAGAAGCATTGTGTGAAACTTATTTCTGATATGTTCATTTAGCTAACGGAGTTAAACCATAGTTTTGATTGCGCAGTTCTGAACACTCTTTCTGTAGAAAATGCAAGTGGACATTCGGAGCGCTAAGAGGGTAATAGTGGAAAAAGGAATATATTCAAATATAAACTACACAGTAGCATTCTGTGAAAATTCTTTCTGTTCTGTGCATTCAACTAACAGAGTTGAACCTTACTTTTGACTGAGCCGTTCTGAAACACTCTTTCTGTAGAAACTGCAATTGGACATGCTAAGCGCTAAGAGGCCTACATTTTGAAAAAGAATATCTTCAAATAAAAACTACACAGATGCATTCTGTGAAACTTATTTCTGATCTGTAAATTCAGTTAACAGAGATAAAACATATTTTTGATTGAGCAGTTATGAAACACTCTTTTGTAGAAAATGCAAGTGGAGATTCGGAGCGCTAAGAGGGTAATAGTGGAAAAAGGAATGTCTTCAAATATAAACTACACAGAATCATTCGGTGAAACATCTTTCTGATCTGTGCATTCAGCTAACAGAGTTAAACCATACTTTTGATTGAGCAGATCTGAACACTCTTTCTGTAGAAAATGCAACTGGACATTTGGAGCGCTAAGAGCGTAGTAGTGGAAAAAGGAATATATTCAAATATAAACTACACAGAAGCATTCTGTGAAACTTCTTTCTGATCTGAGCATTCAGCTAACAGAGTTAAACCATACTTTTGATTGAGCAGTTTTGAAACACTCTGTCTGTAGAAAATGCAACTGGACATTCGTAGCGCTAAGTGGGTAATAGTGGAAAAAAGAATATGTTCAAATATAAACTACACAGAAGCATTGTATGAAACTTCTTTCTGTTCTGTGCATTCAACTAACAGAGTTGAACCTTACTTTTGATTGAGCCGTTCTGAAACACTCTTTCTGTAGAAACTGCAATTGGACATTCTGAGCGCTAAGAGGCCTATATTGGGAAAAAGAATGTCTACAAATAAAAACTACACAGAAGAATTGTGTGAAACTACTTTCTGTTCTGTTTGTTCAACTAAAAGAGTTGAACCTTAGTTTTGATTGAGCCGTTCTGAAAAACTCTTTCTGTAGAAAATGCAAGTGGAGATTCGGAGCGCTAAGAGGGTAATAGTGGAAAAAGGAATGTCTCCAAATATAAACTACACAGAATCATTCGGTGAAACTTCTTTCTGATCTGTGCATTCAGCTAACAGTGTTAAACCATACTTTTGATTGAGCAGATCTGAACTCTCTTTCTGTAGAAAATGCAACTGGACATTTGGAGCGCTAAGAGAGTAGTAGTGGAAAAAGGAATATATTCAAATATAAACTACACAGAAGCATTCTGTGAAACTTCTTTCTGATCTGAGCATTCAGCTAACAGAGTTAAACCATACTTTTGATTGAGCAGTTTTGAAACACTCTGTCTGTAGAAAATGCAACTGGACATTCGTAGCGCTAAGTGGGTAATAGTGGAAAAAAGAATATGTTCAAATATAAACTACACAGAAGCATTGTATGAAACTTCTTTCTGTTCTGTGCATTCAACTAACAGAGTTGAACCTTACTTTTGATTGAGCCTTTCTGAAACACTCTTTCTGTAGAAACTGCAGTTGGACATTCTGAGCGCTAAGAGGCCTATATTGGGAAAAATAATATCTTCAAATAAAAACTACAGAGAAGCATTGTGTGAAACTTATTTCTGATATGTTCATTAAGCTAACAGAGTTAAACCATACTTTTGATTGCGCAGTTCTGAACACGCTTTCTGTAGAAAATGCAAGTGGACATTCGGAGCGCTAAGAGGGTAATAGTGGAAAAAGGAATATATTCAAATATAAACTACACAGTAGCATTCTGTGAAAATTCTTTCTGTTCTGTGCATTCAACTAACAGAGTTGAACCTTACTTTTGATTGAGCCGTTCTGAAACACTCTTTCTGTATAAACTGCAATTGGACATGCTAAGCGCTAAGAGGCCTACATTTTGAAAAAGAATATCTTCAAATAAAAACTACACAGATGCATTCTGTGAAACTTATTTCTGATCTGTAAATTCAGTTAACAGAGATAAAACATATTTTTGATTGAGCAGTTATGAAACACTCTTTTTGTAGAAAATGCAAGTGGAGATTCGGAGCGCTAAGAGGGTAATAGTGGAAAAAGGAATGTCTTCAAATATAAACTACACAGAATCATTCGGTGAAACTTCTTTCTGATCTGTGCATTCAGCTAACAGAGTTAAACCATACTTTTGATTGAGCAGATCTGAACACTCTTTCTGTAGAAAATGCAACTGGACATTTGGAGCGCTAAGAGCGTAGTAGTGGAAAAAGTAATATATTCAAATATAAACTACACAGAAGCATTCTGTCAAACTTCTTTCTGATCTGAGCATTCAGCTAACAGAGTTAAACCATACTTTTGATTGAGCAGTTTTGAAACACTCTGTCTATAGAAAATGCAACTGGACATTCGTAGCGCTAAGTGGGTAATAGTGGAAAAAAGAATATGTTCAAATATAAACTACACAGAAGCATTGTATGAAACTTCTTTCTGTTCTGTGCATTCAACTAACAGAGTTGAACCTTACTTTTGATTGAGCCGTTCTGAAACACTCTTTCTGTAGAAACTGCAATTGGACATTCTGAGCGCTAAGAGTCCTATATTGGGAAAAAGAATGTCTACAAATAAAAACTACACAGAAGAATTGTGTGAAACTTCTTTCTGTTCTGTTTGTTCAACTAAAAGAGTTGAACCTTAGTTTTGATTGAGCCGTTCTGAAACACTCTTTCTATAGAAAATGCAAGTGGAGATTCGGAGCGCTAAGAGGGTAATAGTGGAAAAAGGAATGTCTCCAAATATAAACTACACAGAATCATTCGGTGAAACTTCTTTCTGATCTGTGCATTCAGCTAACAGAATTAAAACATACTTTTGATTGAGCAGATCTGAACTCTCTTTCTGTAGAAAATGCAACTGGACATTTGGAGCGCTAAGAGAGTAGTAGTGGAAAAAGGAATATATTCAAATATAAACTACACAGAAGCATTCTGTGAAACTTCTTTCTGATCTGAGCATTCAGCTAACAGAGTTTAACCATACTTTTGATTGAGCAGTTTTGAAAAACTCTGTCTGTAGAAAATGCAACTGGACATTCGTAGCGCTAAGTGGGTAATAGTGGAAAAAAGAATAAGTTCAAATATAAAATACACAGAAGCATTGTATGAAACTTCTTTCTGTTCTGTGCATTCAACTAACAGACTTGAACCTTACTTTTGATTGAGCCTTTCTGAAACACTCTTTCTGTAGAAACTGCAATTGGACATTCTGAGCGCTAAGAGGCCTATATTGGGAAAAATAATATCTTCAAATAAAAACTACACAGAAGCATTGTGTGAAACTTATTTCTGATATGTTCATTAAGCTAACAGAGTTAAACCATACTTTTGATTGCGCAGTTCTGAACACTCTTTCTGTAGAAAATGCAAGTGGACATTCGGAGCGCTAAGAGGGTAATAGTGGAAAAAGGAATATATTCAAATATAAACTACACAGTAGCATTCTGTGAAAATTCTTTCTGTTCTGTGCATTCAACTAACAGAGTTGAACCTTACTTTTGATTGAGCCGTTCTGAAACACTCTTTCTGTAGAAAGTGCAATTGGACATGCTAAGCGCTAAGAGGCCTACATTTTGAAAAAGAATATCTTCAAATAAAAACTACACAGATGCATTCTGTGAAACTTATTTCTGATCTGTAAATTCAGTTAACAGAGATAAAACATATTTTTGATTGAGCAGTTATGAAACACTCTTTTTGTAGAAAATGCAAGTGGAGATTCGGAGCGCTAAGAGGGTAATAGTGGAAAAAGGAATGTCTTCAACTATAAACTACACAGAATCATTTGGTGAAACTTCTTTCTGATCTGTGCATTCAGCTAACAGAGTTAAACCATACTTTTGATTGAGCAGATCTGAACACTCTTTCTGTAGAAAATGCAACTGGACATTTGGAGCGCTAAGAGCGTAGTAGTGGAAAAAGGAGTATATTCAAATATAAACTACACAGAAGCATTCTGTGAAACTTCTTTCTGATCTGAGCATTCAGCTAACAGAGTTAAACCATACTTTTGATTGAGCAGTTTTGAAACACTCTGTCTGTAGAAAATGCAACTGGACATTCGTAGCGCTAAGTGGGTAATAGTGGAAAAAGAATATGTTCAAATATAAACTACACAGAAGCATTGTATGAAACTTCTTTCTGTTCTGTGCATTCAACTAACAGAGTTGAACCTTACTTTTGATTGAGCCGTTCTGAAACACTCTTTCTGTAGAAACTGTAATTGGACATTCTGAGCGCTAAGAGGCCTATATTGGGAAAAAGAATGTCTACAAATAAAAACTACACAGAAGAATTGTGTGAAACTACTTTCTGTTCTGTTTGTTCAACTAAAAGAGTTGAACCTTAGTTTTGATTGAGCCGTTCTGAAAAACTCTTTCTGTAGAAAATGCAAGTGGAGATTCGGAGCGCTAAGAGGGTAATAGTGGAAAAAGGAATGTCTCCAAATATAAACTACACAGAATCATTCGGTGAAACTTCTTTCTGATCTGTGCATTCAGCTAACAGTGTTAAACCATACTTTTGATTGAGCAGATCTGAACTCTCTTTCTGTAGAAAATGCAACTGGACATTTGGAGCGCTAAGAGAGTAGTAGTGGAAAAAGGAATATATTCAAATATAAACTACACAGAAGCATTCTGTGAAACTTCTTTCTGATCTGAGCATTCAGCTAACAGAGTTAAACCATACTTTTGATTGAGCAGTTTTGAAACACTCTGTCTGTAGAAAATGCAACTGGACATTCGTAGCGCTAAGTGGGTAATAGTGGAAAAAAGAATATGTTCAAATATAAACTACACAGAAGCATTGTATGAAACTTCTTTCTGTTCTGTGCATTCAACTAACAGAGTTGAACCTTACTTTTGATTGAGCCTTTCTGAAACACTCTTTCTGTAGAAACTGCAGTTGGACATTCTGAGCGCTAAGAGGCCTATATTGGGAAAAATAATATCTTCAAATAAAAACTACAGAGAAGCATTGTGTGAAACTTATTTCTGATATGTTCATTAAGCTAACAGAGTTAAACCATACTTTTGATTGCGCAGTTCTGAACACGCTTTCTGTAGAAAATGCAAGTGGACATTCGGAGCGCTAAGAGGGTAATAGTGGAAAAAGGAATATATTCAAATATAAACTACACAGTAGCATTCTGTGAAAATTCTTTCTGTTCTGTGCATTCAACTAACAGAGTTGAACCTTACTTTTGATTGAGCCGTTCTGAAACACTCTTTCTGTAGAAACTGCAATTGGACATGCTAAGCGCTAAGAGGCCTACATTTTGAAAAAGAATATCTTCAAAAAAAAACTACACAGATGCATTCTGTGAAACTTATTTCTGATCTGTAAATTCAGTTAACAGAGATAAAACATATTTTTGATTGAGCAGTTATGAAACACTCTTTTTGTAGAAAATGCAAGTGGAGATTCGGAGCGCTAAGAGGGTAATAGTGGAAAAAGGAATGTCTTCAAATATAAACTACACAGAATCATTCGGTGAAACTTCTTTCTGATCTGTGCATTCAGCTAACAGAGTTAAACCATACTTTTGATTGAGCAGATCTGAACACTCTTTCTGTAGAAAATGCAACTGGACATTTGGAGCGCTAAGAGCGTAGTAGTGGAAAAAGTAATATATTCAAATATAAACTACACAGAAGCATTCTGTCAAACTTCTTTCTGATCTGAGCATTCAGCTAACAGAGTTAAACCATACTTTTGATTGAGCAGTTTTGAAACACTCTGTCTGTAGAAAATGCAACTGGACATTCGTAGCGCTAAGTGGGTAATAGTGGAAAAAAGAATATGTTCAAATATAAACTACACAGAAGCATTGTATGAAACTTCTTTCTGTTCTGTGCATTCAACTAACAGAGTTGAACCTTACTTTTGATTGAGCCGTTCTGAAACACTCTTTCTGTAGAAACTGCAATTGGACATTCTGAGCGCTAAGAGTCCTATATTGGGAAAAAGAATGTCTACAAATAAAAACTACACAGAAGAATTGTGTGAAACTTCTTTCTGTTCTGTTTGTTCAACTAAAAGAGTTGAACCTTAGTTTTGATTGAGCCGTTCTGAAACACTCTTTCTATAGAAAATGCAAGTGGAGATTCGGAGCGCTAAGAGGGTAATAGTGGAAAAAGGAATGTCTCCAAATATAAACTACACAGAATCATTCGGTGAAACTTCTTTCTGATCTGTGCATTCAGCTAACAGAATTAAAACATACTTTTGATTGAGCAGATCTGAACTCTCTTTCTGTAGAAAATGCAACTGGACATTTGGAGCGCTAAGAGAGTAGTAGTGGAAAAAGGAATATATTCAAATATAAACTACACAGAAGCATTCTGTGAAACTTCTTTCTGATCTGAGCATTCAGCTAACAGAGTTTAACCATACTTTTGATTGAGCAGTTTTGAAAAACTCTGTCTGTAGAAAATGCAACTGGACATTCGTAGCGCTAAGTGGGTAATAGTGGAAAAAAGAATAAGTTCAAATATAAAATACACAGAAGCATTGTATGAAACTTCTTTCTGTTCTGTGCATTCAACTAACAGAGTTGAACCTTACTTTTGATTGAGCCTTTCTGAAACACTCTTTCTGTAGAAACTGCAATTGGACATTCTGAGCGCTAAGAGGCCTATATTGGGAAAAATAATATCTTCAAATAAAAACTACACAGAAGCATTGTGTGAAACTTATTTCTGATATGTTCATTAAGCTAACAGAGTTAAACCATACTTTTGATTGCGCAGTTCTGAACACTCTTTCTGTAGAAAATGCAAGTGGACATTCGGAGCGCTAAGAGGGTAATAGTGGAAAAAGGAATATATTCAAATATAAACTACACAGTAGCATTCTGTGAAAATTCTTTCTGTTCTGTGCATTCAACTAACAGAGTTGAACCTTACTTTTGATTGAGCCATTCTGAAACACTCTTTCTGTAGAAAGTGCAATTGGACATGCTAAGCGCTAAGAGGCCTACATTTTGAAAAAGAATATCTTCAAATAAAAACTACAAAGATGCATTCTGTGAAACTTATTTCTGATCTGTAAATTCAGTTAACAGAGATAAAACATATTTTTGATTGAGCAGTTATGAAACACTCTTTTTGTAGAAAATGCAAGTGGAGATTCGGAGCGCTAAGAGGGTAATAGTGGAAAAAGGAATGTCTTCAACTATAAACTACACAGAATCATTTGGTGAAACTTCTTTCTGATCTGTGCATTCAGCTAACAGAGTTAAACCATACTTTTGATTGAGCAGATCTGAACACTCTTTCTGTAGAAAATGCAACTGGACATTTGGAGCGCTAAGAGCGTAGTAGTGGAAAAAGGAGTATATTCAAATATAAACTACACAGAAGCATTCTGTGAAACTTCTTTCTGATCTGAGCATTCAGCTAACAGAGTTAAACCATACTTTTGATTGAGCAGTTTTGAAACACTCTGTCTGTAGAAAATGCAACTGGACATTCGTAGCGCTAAGTGGGTAATAGTGGAAAAAAGAATATGTTCAAATATAAACTACACAGAAGCATTGTATGAAACTTCTTTCTGTTCTGTGCATTCAACTAACAGAGTTGAACCTTACTTTTGATTGAGCCGTTCTGAAACACTCTTTCTGTAGAAACTGCAATTGGACATTCTGAGCGCTAAGAGGCCTATATTGGGAAAAAGAATGTCTACAAATAAAAACTACACAGAAGAATTGTGTGAAACTACTTTCTGTTCTGTTTGTTCAACTAAAAGAGTTGAACCTTAGTTTTGATTGAGCCGTTCTGAAAAACTCTTTCTGTAGAAAATGCAAGTGGAGATTCGGAGCGCTAAGAGGGTAATAGTGGAAAAAGGAATGTCTCCAAATATAAACTACACAGAATCATTCGGTGAAACTTCTTTCTGATCTGTGCATTCAGCTAACAGTGTTAAACCATACTTTTGATTGAGCAGATCTGAACTCTCTTTCTGTAGAAAATGCAACTGGACATTTGGAGCGCTAATAGAGTAGTAGTGGAAAAAGGAATATATTCAAATATAAACTACACAGAAGCATTCTGTGAAACTTCTTTCTGATCTGAGCATTCAGCTAACAGAGTTAAACCATACTTTTGATTGAGCAGTTTTGAAACACTCTGTCTGTAGAAAATGCAACTGGACATTCGTAGCGCTAAGTGGGTAATAGTGGAAAAAAGAATATGTTCAAATATAAACTACACAGAAGCATTGTATGAAACTTCTTTCTGTTCTGTGCATTCAACTAACAGAGTTGAACCTTACTTTTGATTGAGCCTTTCTGAAACCCTCTTTCTGTAGAAACTGCAATTGGACATTCTGAGCGCTAAGAGGCCTATATTGGGAAAAATAATATCTTCAAATAAAAACTACAGAGAAGCATTGTGTGAAACTTATTTCTGATATGTTCATTAAGCTAACAGAGTTAAACCATACTTTTGATTGCGCAGTTCTGAACACTCTTTCTGTAGAAAATGCAAGTGGACATTCGGAGCGCTAAGAGGGTAATAGTGGAAAAAGGAATATATTCAAATATAAACTACACAGTAGCATTCTGTGAAAATTCTTTCTGTTCTGTGCATTCAACTAACAGAGTTGAACCTTACTTTTGATTGAGCCGTTCTGAAACACTCTTTCTGTAGAAACTGCAATTGGACATGCTAAGCGCTAAGAGGCCTACATTTTGAAAAAGAATATCTTCAAATAAAAACTACACAGATGCATTCTGTGAAACTTATTTCTGATCTGTAAATTCAGTTAACAGAGATAAAACATATTTTTTATTGAGCAGTTATGAAACACTCTTTTGTAGAAAATGCAAGTGGAGATTCGGAGCGCTAAGAGGGTAATAGTGGAAAAAGGAATGTCTTCAAATATAAACTACACAGAATCATTCGGTGAAACTTCTTTCTGATCTGTGCATTCAGCTAACAGAGTTAAACCATACTTTTGATTGAGCAGATCTGAACACTCTTTCTGTAGAAAATGCAACTGGACATTTGGAGCGCTAAGAGTGTAGTAGTGGAAAAAGGAATATATTCAAATATAAACTACACAGAAGCATTCTGTGAAACTTCTTTCTGATCTGAGCATTCAGCTAACAGAGTTAAACCATACTTTTGATTGAGCAGTTTTGAAACACTCTGTCTGTAGAAAATGCAACTGGACATTCGTCGCGCTAAGTGGGTAATAGTGGAAAAAAGAATATGTTCAAATATAAACTACACAGAAGCATTGTATGAAACTTCTTTCTGTTCTGTGCATTCAACTAACAGAGTTGAACCTTACTTTTGATTGAGCCGTTCTGAAACACTCTTTCTGTAGAAACTGCAATTGGACATTCTGAGCGCTAAGAGGCCTATATTTGGAAAAAGAATGTCTACAAATAAAAACTACACAGAACAATTGTGTGAAACTTCTTTCTGTTCTGTTTGTTCAACTAAAAGAGTTGAACCTTAGTTTTGCTTGAGCCGTTCTGAAACACTCTTTCTGTGGAAAATGCAAGTGGAGATTTGGAGCGCTAAGAGGGTAATAGTGGAAAAAGGAATGTCTCCAAATATAAACTACACAGAATCATTCTGTGAAACTTCTTTCTGATCTGTGCATTCAGCTAACAGAGTTAAACCATACTTTTGATTGAGCAGATCTGAACTCTCTTTCTGTAGAAAATGCAACTGGACATTTGGAGCGCTAAGAGAGTAGTAGTGGAAAAAGGAATATATTCAAATATAAACTACACAGAAGCATACTGTGAAACTTCTTTCTGATCTGAGCATTCAGCTAACAGAGTTAAACCATACTTTTGATTGAGCAGTTTTGAAACACTCTGTCTGTAGAAAATGCAACTGGACATTCGTAGCGCTAAGTGGGTAATAGTGGAAAAAAGAATATGTTCAAATATAAACTACACAGAAGCATTGTTTGAAACGTCTTTCTGTTCCGTGCATTCAACTAACAGAGTTGAACCTTACTTTTGATTGAGCCTTTCTGAAACACTCTTTCTGTAGAAACTGCAATTGGACATTCTGAGCGCTAAGAGGCCTATATTGGGAAAAATAATATCTTCAAATAAAAACTACACAGAAGCATTGTGGGAAACTTATTTCTGATATGTTCATTAAGCTAACAGAGTTAAACCATACTTTTGATTGCGCAGTTCTGAACACTCTTTCTGTAGAAAATGCAAGTGGACATTCGGAGCGCTAAGAGGGTAATAGTGGAAAAAGGAATATATTCAAATATAAACTACACAGTAGCATTCTGTGAAAATTCTTTCTGTTCTGTGCATTCAACTAACAGAGTTGAACCTTACTTTTGATTGAGCCGTTCTGAAACACTCTTTCTGTAGAAACTGCAATTGGACATGCTAAGCGCTAAGAGGCCTACATTTTGAAAAAGAATATCTTCAAATAAAAACTACACAGATGCATTCTGTGAAACTTATTTCTGATCTGTAAATTCAGTTAACAGAGATAAAACATATTTTTGATTGAGCAGTTATGAAATACTCTTTTTGTAGAAAATGCAAGTGGAGATTCGGAGCGCCTAGAGGGTAATAGTGGAAAAAGGAATGTCTTCAAATATAAACTACACAGAATCATTCGGTGAAACTTCTTTCTGATCTGTGCATTCAGCTAACAGAGTTAAACCATACTTTTGATTGAGCAGATCTGAACACTCTTTCTGTAGAAAATGCAACTGGACATTTGGAGCGCTAAGAGTGTAGTAGTGGAAAAAGGAATATATTCAAATATAAACTACACAGAAGCATTCTGTGAAACTTCTTTCTGATCTGAGCATTCAGCTAACAGAGTTAAACCATACTTTTGATTGAGCAGTTTTGAAACACTCTGTCTGTAGAAAATGCAACTGGACATTCGTCGCGCTAAGTGGGTAATAGTGGAAAAAAGAATATGTTCAAATATAAACTACACAGAAGCATTGTATGAAACTTCTTTCTGTTCTGTGCATTCAACTAACAGAGTTGAACCTTACTTTTGATTGAGCCGTTCTGAAACACTCTTTCTGTAGAAACTGCAATTGGACATTCTGAGCGCTAAGAGGCCTATATTTGGAAAAAGAATGTCTACAAATAAAAACTACACAGAACAATTGTGTGAAACTTCTTTCTGTTCTGTTTGTTCAACTAAAAGAGTTGAACCTTAGTTTTGCTTGAGCCGTTCTGAAACACTCTTTCTGTGGAAAATGCAAGTGGAGATTTGGAGCGCTAAGAGGGTAATAGTGGAAAAAGGAATGTCTCCAAATATAAACTACACAGAATCATTCTGTGAAACTTCTTTCTGATCTGTGCATTCAGCTAACAGAGTTAAACCATACTTTTGATTGAGCAGATCTGAACTCTCTTTCTGTAGAAAATGCAACTGGACATTTGGAGCGCTAAGAGAGTAGTAGTGGAAAAAGGAATATATTCAAATATAAACTACACAGAAGCATACTGTGAAACTTCTTTCTGATCTGAGCATTCAGCTAACAGAGTTAAACCATACTTTTGATTGAGCAGTTTTGAAACACTCTGTCTGTAGAAAATGCAACTGGACATTCGTAGCGCTAAGTGGGTAATAGTGGAAAAAAGAATATGTTCAAATATAAACTACACAGAAGCATTGTTTGAAACGTCTTTCTGTTCCGTGCATTCAACTAACAGAGTTGAACCTTACTTTTGATTGAGCCTTTCTGAAACACTCTTTCTGTAGAAACTGCAATTGGACATTCTGAGCGCTAAGAGGCCTATATTGGGAAAAATAATATCTTCAAATAAAAACTACACAGAAGCATTGTGGGAAACTTATTTCTGATATGTTCATTAAGCTAACAGAGTTAAACCATACTTTTGATTGCGCAGTTCTGAACACTCTTTCTGTAGAAAATGCAAGTGGACATTCGGAGCGCTAAGAGGGTAATAGTGGAAAAAGGAATATATTCAAATATAAACTACACAGTAGCATTCTGTGAAAATTCTTTCTGTTCTGTGCATTCAACTAACAGAGTTGAACCTTACTTTTGATTGAGCCG
Source organism: Symphalangus syndactylus (assembly GCF_028878055.3). Classification (NCBI taxonomy): domain Eukaryota; kingdom Metazoa; phylum Chordata; class Mammalia; order Primates; family Hylobatidae; genus Symphalangus; species Symphalangus syndactylus. The sequence continues at coordinate 1,490,930 of NC_072445.2, read as the reverse complement.
TTCTGAAACACTCTTTCTGTAGAAACTGCAATTGGACATGCTAAGCGCTAAGAGGCCTACATTTTGAAAAAGAATATCTTCAAATAAAAACTACACAGATGCATTCTGTGAAACTTATTTCTGATCTGTAAATTCAGTTAACAGAGATAAAACATATTTTTGATTGAGCAGTTATGAAATACTCTTTTTGTAGAAAATGCAAGTGGAGATTCGGAGCGCCTAGAGGGTAATAGTGGAAAAAGGAATGTCTTCAAATATAAACTACACAGAATCATTCGGTGAAACTTCTTTCTGATCTGTGCATTCAGCTAACAGAGTTAAACCATACTTTTGATTGAGCAGATCTGAACACTCTTTCTGTAGAAAATGCAACTGGACATTTGGAGCGCTAAGAGCGTAGTAGTGGAAAAAGGAATATATTCAAATATAAACTACACAGAAGCATTCTGTGAAACTTCTTTCTGATCTGAGCATTCAGCTAACAGAGTTAAACCATACTTTTGATTGAGCAGTTTTGAAACACTCTGTCTGTAGAAAATGCAACTGGACATTCGTAGCGCTAAGTGGGTAATAGTGGAAAAAAGAATATGTTCAAATATAAACTACACAGAAGCATTCTATGAAACTTCTTTCTGTTCTGTGCATTCAACTAACAGAGTTGAACCTTACTTTTGATTGAGCCGTTCTGAAACACTCTTTCTGTAGAAACTGCAATTGGACATTCTGAGCGCTAAGAGGCCTATATTGGGAAAAAGAATGTCTACAAATAAAAACTACACAGAAGAATTGTGTGAAACTTCTTTCTGTTCTGTTTGTTCAACTAAAAGAGTTGAACCTTAGTTTTGATTGAGCCGTTCTGAAACACTCTTTCTGTAGAAAATGCAAGTGGAGATTCGGAGCGCTAAGAGGGTAATAGTGGAAAAAGGAATGTCTCCAAATATAAACTACACAGAATCATTCTGTGAAACTTCTTTCTGATCTGTGCATTCAGCTAACAGAGTTAAACCATACTTTTGATTGAGCAGATCTGAACTCTCTTTCTGTAGAAAATGCAACTGGACATTTGGAGCGCTAAGAGAGTAGTAGTGGAAAAAGGAATATATTCAAATATAAACTACACAGAAGCATTCTGTGAAACTTCTTTCTGATCTGAGCATTCAGCAAACAGAGTTAAACCATACTTTTCATTGAGCAGTTTTGAAACACTCTGTCTGTAGAAAATGCAACTGGACATTCGTAGCGCTAAGTGTGTAATTGTGGAAAAAAGAATATGCTCAAATGTAAACTACACAGAAGCAGTGTATGAAACTACTTTCTGTTCTGTGCATTCAACTAACAGAGTTGAACCTTACTTTTGATTGAGCCTTTCTGAAACACTCTTTCTGTAGAAACTGCAATTGGACATTCTGAGCGCTAAGAGGCCTATATTGGGAAAAAAAATATCTTCAAATAAAAACTACACAGAAGCATTGTGTGAAACTTACTTCTGATATGTTCATTAAGCTAACAGAGTTAAACCAAACTTTTGATTGCGCAGTTCTGAACACTCTTTCTGTAGAAAATGCAAGTGGACATTCGGAGCGCTAAGAGGGTAATAGTGGAAAAAGGAATATATTCAAATTTAAACTACACAGTAGCATTCTGTGAAAATTCCTTCTGTTCTGTGCATTCAACTAACAGAGTTGAACCTTACTTTTGATTGAGCCGTTCTGAAACACTCTTTCTGTAGAAACTGCAATTGGACATGCTAAGTGCTAAGAGGCCAACATTGGGAAAAAGAATATCTTCAAATAAAAACTACACAGATGCATTCTGTGAAACTTATTTCTGATCTGTAAATTCAGTTAACAGAGATAAAACATATTATTGATTGAGCAGTTATGAAACACTCTTTTTGTAGAAAATGCAAGTGGAGATTCGGAGCGCTAAGAGGGTAATAGTGGAAAAAGGAATGTCTTCAAATATAAACTACACAGTATCATTCGGTGAAACTTCTTTCTGATCTGTGCATTCAGCTAACAGAGTTAAACCATACTTTTGATTGAGCAGATCTGAACACTCTTTCTGTAGAAAATGCAACTGGACATTTGGAGCGCTAAGAACGTAGTAGTGGAAAAAGGAATATTTTCAAATATAAACTACACAGAAGCATTCTGTGAAACTTCTTTCTGATCTGAGCATTCAGCTAACAGAGTTAAAACATACTTTTGATTGAGCAGTTTTGAAACACTCTGTCTGTAGAAAATGCAACTGGACATTCGTAGCGCTAAGTGGGTAATAGTGGAAAAAAGAATATGTTCAAATATAAACTACACAGAAGCATTGTATGAAAATTCTTTCTGTTCTGTGCATTCAACTAACAGAGTTGAACCTTAATTTTGATTGAGCCGTTCTGAAACACTCTTTCTCTAGAAACTGCAATTGGACATTCTGAGCGCTAAGAGGCCTATATTGGAAAAAGAATGTCTACAAATAAAAACTACACAGAAGAATTGTGTGAAACTTCTTTCTGTTCTGTTTGTTCAACTAAAAGAGTTGAACCTTAGTTTTGATTGAGCCGTTCTGAAACACTCTTTCTGTAGAAAATGCAAGTGGAGATTCGGAGCGCTAAGAGGGTAATAGTGGAAAAAGGAATGTCTCCAAATATAAACTACACAGAATCATTCTGTGAAACTTCTTTCTGATCTGTGCATTCAGCTAACAGAGTTAAACCATACTTTTGATTGAGCAGATCTGAACTCTCTTTCTGTAGAAAATGCAACTGGACCTTCGGAGCGCTAAGAGAGTAGTAGTGGAAAAAGTTATATATTCAAATATAAACTACACAGAAGCATTCTGTGAAACTACTTTCTGATCTGAGCATTCAGCTAACAGAGTTAAACCATACTTTTGATTGAGCAGTTTTGAAACACTCTGTCTGTAGAAAATGCTACTGGACATTCGTATCGCCAAGTGGGTAATAGTGGAAAAAAGAATATGTTCAAATATAAACTACACAGAAGCATTGCATGAAACTACTTTCTGTTCTGTGCATTCAACTAACAAAGTTGAACCTTACTTTTGATTGAGCCTTTCTGAAACACTCTTTCTGTAGAAACTGCAATTGGACATTCTGAGCGCTAAGAGGCCTCTATTGGGAAAAATAAAATCTTCAAATAAAAACTACACAGAAGCATTGTGTGAAACTTATTTCTGATATGTTCATAAAGCTAACAGAGTTAAACCATACTTTTGATTGCGCAGTTCTGAACACTCTTTCTGTAGAAAATGCAAGTGGACATTCGGAGCGCTAAGAGGGTAATAGTGGAAAAAGGAATATATTCAAATATAAACTACACAGTAGCATTCTGTGAAAATACTTTCTGTTCTGTGCATTCAACTAACAGAGTTGAACCTTACTTTTGATTGAGCCGTTCTGAAACACTCTTTCTGTAGAAACTGCAATTGGACATGCTAAGCGCTAAGAGGCCTACATTGGGAAGACGAATATCTTCAAATAAAAACTACACAGATGCATTCTGTGAAACTTATTTCTGATCTGTAAATTCAGTTAACAGAGATAAAACATATTTTTGATTGAGCAGTTATGAAACACTCTTTTTGTAGAAAATGCAAGTGGAGATTCGGAGCGCTAAGAGGGTAATAGTGGAAAAAGGAATGTCTTCAAATATAAACTACACAGAATCATTCGGTGAAACTTCTTTCTGATCTGTGCTTTCAGCTAACAGAGTTAAACCATACTTTTGATTGAGCAGATCTGAACTCTCTTTCTGTAGAAAATGCAACTGGACATTTGGAGCGCTAAGAGCGTAGTAGTGGAAAAAGGAATATATTCAAATATAAACTACACAGAAGCATTCTGTGAAACTTCTTTCTGATCTGAGCATTCAGCTAACAGAGTTAAACCATACTTTTGATTGAGCAGTTTTGAAACACTCTGTCTGTAGAAAATGCAACTGGACATTCGTAGCGCTAAGTGGGTAATAGTGGAAAAAAGAATATGTTCAAATATAAACTACACAGAAGCATTGTATGAAACTTCTTTCTGTTCTGTGCATTCAACTAACAGAGTTGAACCTTACTTTTGATTGAGCCGTTCTGAAACACTCTTTCTGTAGAAACTGCAATTGGACATTCTGAGCGCTAAGAGGCCTATATTTGGAAAAAGAATGTCTACAAATAAAAACTACACAGAACAATTGTGTGAAACTTCTTTCTGTTCTGTTTGTTCAACTAAAAGAGTTGAACCTTAGTTTTGCTTGAGCCGTTCTGAAACACTCTTTCTGTAGAAAATGCAAGTGGAGATTTGGAGCGCTAAGAGGGTAATAGTGGAAAAAGGAATGTCTCCAAATATAAACTACACAGAATCATTCTGTGAAACTTCCTTCTGATCTGTGCATTCAGCTAACAGAGTTAAACCATACTTTTGATTGAGCAGATCTGAACTCTCTTTCTGTAGAAAATGCAACTGGACATTTGGAGCGCTAAGAGAGTAGTAGTGGAAAAAGGAATATATTCAAATATAAACTACACAGAAGCATTCTGTGAAACTTCTTTCTGATCTGAGCATTCAGCTAACAGAGTTAAACCATACTTTTGATTGAGCAGTTTTGAAACACTCTGTCTGTAGAAAATGCAACTGGACATTCGTAGCGCTAAGTGGGTAATAGTGGAAAAAAGAATATGTTCAAATATAAACTACACAGAAGCATTGTTTGAAATTTCTTTCTGTTCTGTGCATTCAACTAACAGAGTTGAACCTTACTTTTTTTTTTTTTTTTTTTTTTTTTCTCACAGTGAACCTTACTTTTGATTGAGCCTTTCTGAAACACTCTTTCTGTAGAAACTGCAATTGGACATTCTGAGCGCTAAGAGGCCTATATTGGGAAAAATAATATCTTCAAATAAAAACTACACAGAAGCATTGTGGGAAACTTATTTCTGATATGTTCATTAAGCTAACAGAGTTAAACCATACTTTTGATTGCGCAGTTCTGAACACTCTTTCTGTAGAAAATGCAAGTGGACATTCGGAGCGCTAAGAGGGTAATAGTGGAAAAAGGAATATATTCAAATATAAACTACACAGTAGCATTCTGTGAAAATTCTTTCTGTTCTGTGCATTCAACTAACAGAGTTGAACCTTACTTTTGATTGAGCCGTTCTGAAACACTCTTTCTGTAGAAACTGCAATTGGACATGCTAAGCGCTAAGAGGCCTACATTTTGAAAAAGAATATCTTCAAATAAAAACTACACAGATGCATTCTGTGAAACTTATTTCTGATCTGTAAATTCAGTTAACAGAGATAAAACATATTTTTGATTGAGCAGTTATGAAATACTCTTTTTGTAGAAAATGCAAGTGGAGATTCGGAGCGCCTAGAGGGTAATAGTGGAAAAAGGAATGTCTTCAAATATAAACTACACAGAATCATTCGGTGAAACTTCTTTCTGATCTGTGCATTCAGCTAACAGAGTTAAACCATACTTTTGATTGAGCAGATCTGAACACTCTTTCTGTAGAAAATGCAACTGGACATTTGGAGCGCTAAGAGCGTAGTAGTGGAAAAAGGAATATATTCAAATATAAACTACACAGAAGCATTCTGTGAAACTTCTTTCTGATCTGAGCATTCAGCTAACAGAGTTAAACCATACTTTTGATTGAGCAGTTTTGAAACACTCTGTCTGTAGAAAATGCAACTGGACATTCGTAGCGCTAAGTGGGTAATAGTGGAAAAAAGAATATGTTCAAATATAAACTACACAGAAGCATTCTATGAAACTTCTTTCTGTTCTGTGCATTCAACTAACAGAGTTGAACCTTACTTTTGATTGAGCCGTTCTGAAACACTCTTTCTGTAGAAACTGCAATTGGACATTCTGAGCGCTAAGAGGCCTATATTGGGAAAAAGAATGTCTACAAATAAAAACTACACAGAAGAATTGTGTGAAACTTCTTTCTGTTCTGTTTGTTCAACTAAAAGAGTTGAACCTTAGTTTTGATTGAGCCGTTCTGAAACACTCTTTCTGTAGAAAATGCAAGTGGAGATTCGGAGCGCTAAGAGGGTAATAGTGGAAAAAGGAATGTCTCCAAATATAAACTACACAGAATCATTCTGTGAAACTTCTTTCTGATCTGTGCATTCAGCTAACAGAGTTAAACCATACTTTTGATTGAGCAGATCTGAACTCTCTTTCTGTAGAAAATGCAACTGGACATTTGGAGCGCTAAGAGAGTAGTAGTGGAAAAAGGAATATATTCAAATATAAACTACACAGAAGCATTCTGTGAAACTTCTTTCTGATCTGAGCATTCAGCAAACAGAGTTAAACCATACTTTTCATTGAGCAGTTTTGAAACACTCTGTCTGTAGAAAATGCAACTGGACATTCGTAGCGCTAAGTGTGTAATTGTGGAAAAAAGAATATGCTCAAATGTAAACTACACAGAAGCAGTGTATGAAACTACTTTCTGTTCTGTGCATTCAACTAACAGAGTTGAACCTTACATTTGATTGAGCCTTTCTGAAACACTCTTTCTGTAGAAACTGCAATTGGACATTCTGAGCGCTAAGAGGCCTATATTGGGAAAAAAAAATCTTCAAATAAAAACTACACAGAAGCATTGTGTGAAACTTACTTCTGATATGTTCATTAAGCTAACAGAGTTAAACCATACTTTTGATTGCGCAGTTCTGAACACTCTTTCTGTAGAAAATGCAAGTGGACATTCGGAGCGCTAAGAGGGTAATAGTGGAAAAAGGAATATATTCAAATTTAAACTACACAGTAGCATTCTGTGAAAATTCTTTCTGTTCTGTGCATTCAACTAACAGAGTTGAACCTTACTTTTGATTGAGCCGTTCTGAAACACTCTTTCTGTAGAAACTGCAATTGGACATGCTAAGTGCTAAGAGGCCAACATTGGGAAAAAGAATATCTTCAAATAAAAACTACACAGATGCATTCTGTGAAACTTATTTCTGATCTGTAAATTCAGTTAACAGAGATAAAACATATTATTGATTGAGCAGTTATGAAACACTCTTTTTGTAGAAAATGCAAGTGGAGATTCGGAGCGCTAAGAGGGTAATAGTGGAAAAAGGAATGTCTTCAAATATAAACTACACAGTATCATTCGGTGAAACTTCTTTCTGATCTGTGCATTCAGCTAACAGAGTTAAACCATACTTTTGATTGAGCAGATCTGAACACTCTTTCTGTAGAAAATGCAACTGGACATTTGGAGCGCTAAGAACGTAGTAGTGGAAAAAGGAATATTTTCAAATATAAACTACACAGAAGCATTCTGTGAAACTTCTTTCTGATCTGAGCATTCAGCTAACAGAGTTAAAACATACTTTTGATTGAGCAGTTTTGAAACACTCTGTCTGTAGAAAATGCAACTGGACATTCGTAGCGCTAAGTGGGTAATAGTGGAAAAAAGAATATGTTCAAATATAAACTACACAGAAGCATTGTATGAAACTTCTTTCTGTTCTGTGCATTCAACTAACAGAGTTGAACCTTAATTTTGATTGAGCCGTTCTGAAACACTCTTTCTCTAGAAACTGCAATTGGACATTCTGAGCGCTAAGAGGCCTATATTGGAAAAAGAATGTCTACAAATAAAAACTACACAGAAGAATTGTGTGAAACTTCTTTCTGTTCTGTTTGTTCAACTAAAAGAGTTGAACCTTAGTTTTGATTGAGCTGTTCTGAAACACTCTTTCTGTAGAAAATGCAAGTGGAGATTCGGAGCGCTAAGAGGGTAATAGTGGAAAAAGGAATGTCTCCAAATATAAACTACACAGAATCATTCTGTGAAACTTCTTTCTGATCTGTGCATTCAGCTAACAGAGTTAAACCATACTTTTGATTGAGCAGATCTGAACTCTCTTTCTGTAGAAAATGCAACTGGACCTTCAGAGCGCTAAGAGAGTAGTAGTGGAAAAAGGTATATATTCAAATATAAACTACACAGAAGCATTCTGTGAAACTACTTTCTGATCTGAGCATTCAGCTAACAGAGTTAAACCATACTTTTGATTGAGCAGTTTTGAAACACTCTGTCTGTAGAAAATGCTACTGGACATTCGTATCGCCAAGTGGGTAATAGTGGAAAAAAGAATATGTTCAAATATAATCTACACAGAAGCATTGCATGAAACTACTTTCTGTTCTGTGCATTCAACTAACAGAGTTGAACCTTACTTTTGATTGAGCCTTTCTGAAACACTCTTTCTGTAGAAACTGCAATTGGACATTCTGAGCGCTAAGAGGCCTCTATTGGGAAAAATAAAATCTTCAAATAAAAACTACACAGAAGCATTGTGTGAAACTTATTTCTGATATGTTCATTAAGCTAACAGAGTTAAACCATACTTTTGATTTCGCAGTTCTGAACACTCTTTCTGTAGAAAATGCAAGTGGACATTCGGAGCGCTAAGAGGGTAATAGTGGAAAAAGGAATATATTCAAATATAAACTACACAGTAGCATTCTGTGAAAATTCTTTCTGTTCTGTGCATTCAACTAACAGAGTTGAACCTTACTTTTGATTGAGCCGTTCTGAAACACTCTTTCTGTAGAAACTGCAATTGGACATGCTAAGCGCTAAGAGGCCTACATTGGGAAGACGAATATCTTCAAATAAAAACTACACAGATGCATTCTGTGAAACTTATTTCTGATCTGTAAATTCAGTTAACAGAGATAAAACATATTTTTGATTGAGCAGTTATGAAACACTCTTTTTGTAGAAAATGCAAGTGGAGATTCGGAGCGCTAAGAGGGTAATAGTGGAAAAAGGAATGTCTTCAAATATAAACTACACAGAATCATTCGGTGAAACTTCTTTCTGATCTGTGCTTTCAGCTAACAGAGTTAAACCATACTTTTGATTGAGCAGATCTGAACACTCTTTCTGTAGAAAATGCAACTGGACATTTGGAGCGCTAAGAGCGTAGTAGTGGAAAAAGGAATATATTCAAATATAAACTACACAGAAGCATTCTGTGAAACTTCTTTCTGATCTGAGCATTCAGCTAACAGAGTTAAACCATACTTTTGATTGAGCAGTTTTGAAACACTCTGTCTGTAGAAAATGCAACTGGACATTCGTAGCGCTAAGTGGGTAATAGTGGAAAAAAGAATATGTTCAAATATAAACTACACAGAAGCATTGTATGAAACTACTTTCTGTTCTGTGCATTCAACTAACAGAGTTGAACCTTACTTTTGATTGAGCCGTTCTGAAACACTCTTTCTGTAGAAACTGCAATTGGACATTCTGAGCGCTAAGAGGCCTATATTGGGAAAAAGAATGTCTACAAATAAAAACTACACAGAAGAATTGTGTGAAACTTCTTTCTGTTCTGTTTGTTCAACTAAAAGAGTTGAACCTTAGTTTTGATTGAGCCGTTCTGAAACACACTTTCTGTAGAAAATGCAAGTGGAGATTCGGAGCGCTAATTGGGTAATAGTGGAAAAAGGAATGTCTCCAAATATAAACTACACAGAATCATTCTGTGAAACTTCTTTCTGATCTGTGCATTCAGCTAAGAGAGTTAAACCATACTTTTGATTGAGCAGATCAGAACACTCTTTCTGTAGAAAATGCAACTGGACATTTGGAGCGCTAAGAGAGTAGTAGTGGAAAAAGGAATATATTCAAATATAAACTACACAGAAGCATTCTGTGAAACTTCTTTCTGATCTGAGCATTCAGCTAACAGAGTTAAACCATACTTTTGATTGAGCAGTTATGAAACACTCTGTCTGTAGAAAATGCAACTGGACATTCGTAGCGCTAAGTGGGTAATAGTGGAAAAAAGAATATGTTCAAATATAAACTACACAGAAGCATTGTATGAAACTTCTTTCTGTTCTGTGCATTCAACTAACAGAGTTGAACCTTAATTTTGATTGAGCCTTTCTGAAACACTCTTTCTGTAGAAACTGCAATTGGACATTCTGAGCGCTAAGAGGCCTCTATTGGGAAAAATAATATCTTCAAATAAAAACTACACAGAAGCATTGTGTGAAACTTATTTCTGATATGTTCATTAAGCTAACAGAGTTAAACCATACTTTTGATTGCGCAGTTCTGAACACTCTTTCTGTAGAAAATGCAAGTGGAAATTCGGAGCGCTAAGAGGGTAATAGTGGAAAAAGGAATATATTCAAATATAAACTACACAGTAGCATTCTGTGAAAATTCTTTCTGTTCTGTGCATTCAACTAACAGAGTTGAACCTTACTTTTGATTGAGCCGTTCTGAAACACTCTTTCTGTAGAAACTGCAATTGGACATGCTAAGCGCTAAGAGGCCTACATTGGGAAAAAGAATATCTTCAAATAAAAACTACACAGATGCATTCTGTGAAACTTATTTCTGATCTGTAAATTCAGTTAACAGAGATAAAACATATTTTTGATTGAGCAGTTATGAAGCACTCTTTTTGTAGAAAATCCAAGTGGAGATTCGGAGCGCTAAGAGGGTAATAGTGGAAAAAGGAATGTCTTCAAATATAACCTACACAGAATCATTCGGTGAAACTTCTTTCTGATCTGTGCATTCAGCTAACAGAGTTAAACCATACTTTTGATTGAGCAGATCTGAACACTCTTTCTGTAGAAAATGCAACTGGACATTTGGAGCGCTAAGAGCGTAGTAGTGGAAAAAGTAATATATTCAAATATAAACTACACAGAAGCATTCTGTGAAACTTCTTTCTGATCTGAGCATTCAGCTAACAGAGTTGAACCATACTTTTGATTGAGCAGTTTTGAAACACTCTGTCTGTAGAAAATGCAACTGGACATTCGTAGCGCTAAGTGGGTAATAGTGGAAAAAAGAATATGTTCAAATATAAACTACACAGAAGCATTGTATGAAACTTCTTTCTGTTCTGTGCATTCAACTAACAGAGTTGAACCTTACTTTTGATTGAGCCGTTCTGAAACACTCTTTCTGTAGAAACTGCAATTGGACATTCTGAGCGCTAAGAGGCCTATATTGGGAAAAAGAATGTCTACAAATAAAAACTACACAGAAGAATTGTGTGAAACTTCTTTCTGTTCTGTTTGTTCTACTAAAAGGGTTGAACCTTAGTTTTTATTGAGCCGTTCTGAAACACTCTTTCTGTAGAAAATGCAAGTGGAGATTCGGAGCGCTAAGAGGGTAATAGTGGAAAAAGGAATGTCTCCAAATATAAACTACACAGAATCATTCTGTGAAACTTCTTTCTGATCTGTGCATTCAGCTAACACAGTTAAACCATACTTTTGATTGAGCAGATCTGAACACTCTTTCTGTAGAAAATGCAACTGGACATTTGGAGCGCTAAGAGAGTAGTATTGGAAAAAGGAATATATTCAAATATAAACTACACAGAAGCATTCTGTGAAACTTCTTTCTGATCTGAGCATTCAGCTAACAGAGTTAACCCATACTTTTGATTGAGCAGTTTTGAAACACTCTGTCTGTAGAAAATGCAACTGGACATTCGTAGCGCTAAGTGGGTAATAGTGGAAAAAAGAATATGTTCAAATATAAACTACACAGAAGCATTGTATGAAACTTCTTTCTGTTCTGTGCATTCAACTAACAGAGTTGAACCTTACTTTTGATTGAGCCGTTCTGAAACACTCTTTCTGTAGAAACTGCAATTGGACATGCTAAGCGCTAAGAGGCCTACATTGGGAAAAAGAATATCTTCAAATAAAAACTACACAGATGCATTCTGTGAAACTTATTTCTGATCTGTAAATTCAGTTAACAGAGATAAAACATATTTTTGATTGAGCAGTTATGAAACACTCTTTTTGTAGAAAATGCAAGTGGAGATTCGGAGCGCTAAGAGGGTAATAGTGGAAAAAGGAATGTCTTAAAATATAAACTACACAGAATCATTCGGTGAAACTTCTTTCTGATCTGTGCATTCAGCTAACAGAGTTAAACCATACTTTTGATTGAGCAGATCTGAACACTCTTTCTGTAGAAAATGCAACTGGACATTTGGAGCGCTAAGAGAGTAGTAGTGGAAAAAGGAATATATTCAAATATAAACTACACAGAAGCATTCTGTGAAACTTCTTTCTGATCTGAGCATTCAGCTAACAGAGTTAAACCATACTTTTGATTGAGCAGTTTTGAAACACTCTGTCTGTAGAAAATGCAACTGGACATTCGTAGCGCTAATTGGGTAATAGTGGAAAAAAGAATATGTTCAAATATAAACTACACAGAAGCATTGTATGAAACTTCTTTCTGTTCTGTGCATTGAACTAACAGAGTTGAACCTTACTTTTGATTGAGCCGTTCTGAAACACTCTTTCTGTAGAAACTGCAATTGGACATTCTGAGCGCTAAGAGGCCTATATTGGGAAAAAGAATGTCTACACATAAAAACTACACAGAAGAATTGTGTGAAACTTCTTTCAGTTCTGTTTGTTCAACTAAAAGAGTTGAAACTTAGTTTTGATTGAGCCGTTCTGAAACACACTTTCTGTAGAAAATGCAAGTGGAGATTCGGAGCGCTAAGAGGGTAATAGTGGAAAAAGGAATGTCTCCAAATATAAACTACACAGAATCATTCTGTGAAACTTCTTTCTGATCTGTGCATTCAGCTAACAGAGTTAAACCATACTTTTGATTGAGCAGATCTGAACACTCTTTCTGTAGAAAATGCAACTGGACATTTGGAGCGCTAAGAGAGTAGTAGTGGAAAAAGGAATATATTCAAATATAAACTACACAGAAGCATTCTGTGAAACTTCTTTCTGATCTGAGCATTCAGCTAACAGAGTTAAACCATACATTTGTTTGAGCAGTTTTGAAACACTCTGTCTGTAGAAAATGCAACTGGACATTCGTAGCGCTAAGTGGGTAATAGTGGAAAATAGAATATGTTCAAATATAAACTACACAGAAGCATTGTATGAAACTTCTTCCTGTTCTGTGCATTCAACTAACAGAGTTGAACCTTACTTTTGATTGAGCCTTTCTGAAACACTCTTTCTGTAGAAACTGCAATTGGACATTCTGAGCGCTAAGAGGGCTCTATTGGGAAAAATAATATCTTCAAATAAAAACTACACAGAAGCATTGTGTGAAACTTATTTCTGATATGTTCATTAAGCTAACAGAGTTAAACCATACTTTTGATTGCGCAGTTCTGAACACTCTTTCTGTAGAAAATGCAAGTGGACATTTGGAGCGCTAAGAGGGTAATAGTGGAAAAAGGAATATATTCAAATATAAACTACACAGTAGCATTCTGTGAAAATTCTTTCTGTTCTGTGCATTCAACTAACAGAGTTGAACCTTACTTTTGATTGAGCCGTTCTGAAACACTCTTTCTGTAGAAACTGCAATTGGACATGCTAAGCGCTAAGAGGCCTACATTGGGAAAAAGAATATCTTCAAATAAAAACTACACAGATGCATTCTGTGAAACTTATTTCTGATCTGTAAATTCAGTTAACAGAGATAAAACATATTTTTGATTGAGCAGTTATGAAACACTCTTTTTGTAGAAAATGCAAGTGGAGATTCGGAGCGCTAAGAGGGTAATAGTGGAAAAAGGAATGTCTTCAAATATAAACTACACAGAATCATTCGGTGAAACTTCTTTCTGATCTGTGCATTCAGCTAACAGAGTTAAACCATACTTTTGATTGAGCAGATCTGAACACTCTTTCTGTAGAAAATGCAACTGGACATTTGGAGCGCTAAGAGCGTAGTAGTGGATAAAGGAATATATTCAAATATAAACTACACAGAAGCATTCTGTGAAACTTCTTTCTGATCTGAGCATTCAGCTAACAGAGTTAAACCATACTTTTGATTGAGCAGTTTTGAAACACTCTGTCTGTAGAAAATGCAACTGGACATTCGTAGCGCTAAGTGGGTAATAGTGGAAAAAAGAATATGTTCAAATATAAACTACACAGAAGCATTGTATGAAACTTCTTTCTGTTCTGTGCATTCAACTAACAGAGTTGAACCTTACTTTTGATTGAGCCGTTCTGAAACACTCTTTCTGTAGAAACTGCAATTGGACATTCTGAGCGCTAAGAGGCCTATATTGGGAAAAAGAATGTCTACAAATAAAAACTACACAGAAGAATTGTGTGAAACTTCTTTCTATTCTGTTTGTTCAACTAAAAGAGTTGAACCTTAGTTTTGATTGAGCCGTTCTGAAACACACTTTCTGTAGAAAATGCAAGTGGAGATTCGGAGCGCTAAGAGGGTAATAATGGAAAAAGGAATGTCTCCAAATATAAACTACACAGAATCATTCTGTGAAACTTCTTTCTGATCTGTGCATTCAGCTAACAGAGTTAAACCATACTTTTGATTGAGCAGATCTGAACACTCTTTCTGTAGAAAATGCAACTGGATATTTGGAGCGCTAAGAGAGTAGTAGTGGAAAAAGGAATATATTCAAATATAAACTACACAGAAGCATTCTGTGAAACTTCTTTCTGATCTGAGCATTCAGCTAACAGAGTTAAACCATACATTTGTTTGAGCAGTTTTGAAACACTCTGTCTGTAGAAAATGCAACTGGACATTCGTAGCGCTAAGTGGGTAATAGTGGAAAATAGAATATGTTCAAATATAAACTACACAGAAGCATTGTATGAAACTTCTTTCTGTTCTGTTCATTCAACTAACAGAGTTGAACCTTACTTTTGATTGAGCCGATCTGAAACACTCTTTCTGTAGAAACTGCAATTGGACATTCTGAGCGCTAAGAGGCCTATATTGGGAAAAATAATATCTTCAAATAAAAAATACACAGAAGCATTGTGTGAAACTTATTTCTGATATGTTCATTAAGCTAACAGAGTTAAACCATACTTTTGATTGCGCAGTTCTGAACACTCTTTCTGTAGAAAATGCAAGTGGACATTCGGAGCGCTAAGAGGGTAATAGTGGAAAAAGGAATATATTCAAATATAAACTACACAGTAGCATTCTGTGAAAATTCTTTCTGTTCTGTGCATTCAACTAACAGAGTTGAACCTTACTTTTGATTGAGCCGTTCTGAAACACTCTTTCTGTAGAAACTGCAATTGGACATGCTAAGCGCTAAGAGGCCTACATTGGGAAAAAGAATATCTTCAAATAAAAACTACACAGATGCATTCTGTGAAACTTATTTCTGATCTGTAAATTCAGTTAACAGAGATAAAACATATTTTAGATTGAGCAGTTATGAAACACTCTTTTTGTAGAAAATGCAAGTGGAGATTCGGAGCGCTAAGAGGGTAATAGTGGAAAAAGGAATGTCTTCAAATATAAACTACACAGAATCATTCGGTGAAATTTCTTTCTGATCTCTGCATTCAGCTAACAGAGTTAAACCATACTTTTGATTGAGCAGATCTGAACACTCTTTCTGTAGAAAATGCAACTGGACATTTCGAGCGCTAAGAGCGTAGTAGTGGGAAAAGGAATATATTCAAATATAAACTACACAGAAGCATTCTGTGAAACTTCTTTCTGATCTGAGCATTCAGCTAACAGAGTTAAACCATACTTTTGATTGAGCAGTTTTGAAACACTCTGTCTGTAGAAAATGCAACTGGACATTCGTAGCGCTAAGTGGGTAATAGTGGAAAAAAGAATATGTTCAAATATAAACTACACAGAAGCATTGTATGAAACTTCTTTCTGTTCTGTGCATTCAACTAACAGAGTTGAACCTTACTTTTGATTGAGCCGTTCTGAAACACTCTTTCTGTAGAAACTGCAATTGGACATTCTGAGCGCTAAGAGGCCTATATTGGGAAAAAGAATGTCTACAAATAAAAACTACACAGAAGAATTGTGTGAAACTTCTTTCTGTTCTGTTTGTTCAACTAAAAGAGTTGAACCTTAGTTTTGATGGAGCCGTTCTGAAACACTCTTTCTGTAGAAAATGCAAGTGGAGATTCGGAGCGCTAAGAGGGTAATAGTGGAAAAAGGAATGTCTCCAAATATAAACTACACAGAATCATTCTGTGAAACTTCTTTCTGATCTGTGCATTCAGCTAACAGAGTTAAACCATACTTTTGATTGAGCAGATCTGAACACTCTTTCTGTAGAATATGCAAATGGACAATTGGAGCGCTAAGAGAGTAGTAGTGGAAAAAGGAATATATTCAAATATAAACTACACAGAAGCATTCTGTGAAACTTCTTTCTGATCTGAGCATTCAGCTAACAGAGTTAAACCATACTTTTGATTGAGCAGTTTTGAAACACTCTGTCTGTAGAAAATGCAACTGGACATTCGCAGCGCTAAGTGGGTAATAGTGGAAAAAAGAATATGTTCAAATATAAACTACACAGAAGCATTGTATGAAACTTCTTTCTGTTCTGTGCTTTCAACTAACAGAGTTGAACCTTCCTTTTGATTGAGCCTTTCTGAAACACTCTTTCTGTAGAAACTGCAATTGGACATTCTGAGCGCTAAGAGGCCTCTATTGGGAAAAATAAAATCTTCAAATAAAAACTACACAGAAGCATTGTGTGAAACTTATTTCTGATATGTTCATTAAGCTAACAGAGTTAAACCATACTTTTGATTGCGCAGTTCTGAACACTCTTTCTGTAGAAAATGCAAGTGGACATTCGGAGCGCTAAGAGGGTAATAGTGGAAAAAGGAATATATTCAAATATAAACTACACAGTAGCATTCTGTGAAAATTCTTTCTGTTCTGTGCATTCAACTAACAGAGTTGAACCTTACTTTTGATTGAGCCGTTCTGAAACACTCTTTCTGTAGAAACTGCAATTGGACATGCTAAGCGCTAAGAGGCCTACATTGGGAAAAAGAATATCTTCAAATAAAAACTACACAGATGCATTCTGTGAAACTTATTTCTGATCTGTAAATTCAGTTAACAGAGATAAAACATATTTTAGATTGAGCAGTTATGAAACACTCTTTTTGTAGGAAATGCAAGTGGAGATTCGGAGCGCTAAGAGGGTAATAGTGGAAAAAGGAATGTCTTCAAATATAAACTACACAGAATCATTCGGTGAAATTTCTTTCTGATCTGTGCATTCAGCTAACAGAGTTAAACCATACTTTTGATTGAGCAGATCTGAACACTCTTTCTGTAGAAAATGCAACTGGACATTTCGAGCGCTAAGAGCGTAGTAGTGGGAAAAGGAATATATTCAAATATAAACTACACAGAAGCATTCTGTGAAACTTCTTTCTGATCTGAGCATTCAGCTAACAGAGTTAAACCATACTTTTGATTGAGCAGTTTTGAAACACTCTGTCTGTAGAAAATGCAACTGGACATTCGTAGCGCTAAGTGTTTAATAGTGGAAAAAAGAATATGTTCAAATATAAACTACACAGAAGCATTGTATGAAACTTCTTTCTGTTCTGTGCATTCAACTAACAGAGTTGAACCTTACTTTTGATTGAGCCGTTCTGAAACACTCTTTCTGTAGAAACTGCAATTGGACATTCTGAGCGCTAAGAGGCCTATATTGGGAAAAAGAATGTCTACAAATAAAAACTACACAGAAGAATTGTGTGAAACTTCTTTCTGTTCTGTTTGTTCAACTAAAAGAGTTGAACCTTAGTTTTGATGGAGCCGTTCTGAAACACTCTTTCTGTAGAAAATGCAAGTGGAGATTCGGAGCGCTAAGAGGGTAATAGTGGAAAAAGGAATGTCTCCAAATATAAACTACACAGAATCATTCTGTGAAACTTCTTTCTGATCTGTGCATTCAGCTAACAGAGTTAAACCATACTTTTGATTGAGCAGTTTTGAAACACTCTGTCTGTAGAAAATGCAACTGGACATTCGCAGCGCTAAGTGGGTAATAGTGGAAAAAAGAATATGTTCAAATATAAACTACACAGAAGAATTGTATGAAACTTCTTTCTGTTCTGTGCTTTCAACTAACAGAGTTGAACCTTACTTTTGATTGAGCCTTTCTGAAACACTCTTTCTGTAGAAACTGCAATTGGACATTCTGAGCGCTAAGAGGCCTCTATTGGGAAAAATAAAATCTTCAAATAAAAACTACACAGAAGCATTGTGTGAAACTTATTTCTGATATGTTCATTAAGCTAACAGAGTTAAACCATACTTTTGATTGCGCAGTTCTGAACACTCTTTCTGTAGAAAATGCAAGTGGACATTCGGAGCGCTAAGAGGGTAATAGTGGAAAAAGGAATATATTCAAATATAAACTACACAGTAGCATTCTGTGAAAATTCTTTCTGTTCTGTGCATTCAACTAACAGAGTTGAACCTTACTTTTGATTGAGCCGTTCTGAAACACTCTTTCTGTAGAAACTGCAATTGGACATGCTAAGCGCTAAGAGGCCTACATTGGGAAAAAGAATATCTTCAAATAAAAACTACACAGATGCATTCTGTGAAACTTATTTCTGATCTGTAAATTCAGTTAACAGAGATAAAACATATTTTTGATTGAGCAGTTATGAAACACTCTTTTTGTAGAAAATGCAAGTGGAGATTCGGAGCGCTAAGAGGGTAATAGTGGAAAAAGGAATGTCTTCAAATATAAACTACACAGAATCATTCGGTGAAACTTCTTTCTGATCTGTGCATTCAGCTAACAGAGTTAAACCATACTTTTGATTGAGCAGATCTGAACACTCTTTCTGTAGAAAATGCAACTGGACATTTCGAGCGCTAAGAGCGTAGTAGTGGAAAAAGGAATATATTCAAATATAAACTACACAGAAGCATTCTGTGAAACTTCTTTCTGATCTGAGCATTCAGCTAACAGAGTTAAACCATACTTTTGATTGAGTAGTTTTGAAACACTCTGTCTGTAGAAAATGCAACCGGACATTCGTAGCGCTAAGTGGGTAATAGTGGAAAAAAGAATATGTTCAAATATGAACTACACAGAAGCATTGTATGAAACTTCTTTCTGTTCTGTGCATTCAACTAACAGAGTTGAACCTTACTTTTGATTGAGCCGTTCTGAAACACTCTTTCTGTAGAAACTGCAATTGGACATTCTGAGCGCTAAGAGGCCTATATTGGGAAAAAGAATGTCTACAAATAAAAACTACACAGAAGAATTGTGTGAAACTTCTTTCTGTTCTGTTTGTTCAACTAAAAGAGTTGAACCTTAGTTTTGATGGAGCCGTTCTGAAACACTCTTTCTGTAGAAAATGCAAGTGGAGATTCGGAGCGCTAAGAGAGTAATAGTGGAAAAAGGAATGTCTCCAAATATAAACTACACAGAATCTTTCTGTGAAACTTCTTTCTGATCTGTGCATTCAGCTAACAGAGTTAAACCATACTTTTGATTGAGCAGATCTGAACACTCTTTCTGTAGAAAATGCAACTGGACATTTGGAGCGCTAAGAGAGTAGTAGTGGAAAAAGGAATATATTCAAATATAAACTACACAGAAGCATTCTGTGAAACTTCTTTCTGATCTGAGCATTCAGCTAACAGAGTTAAACCATACTTTTGATTGAGCAGTTTTGAAACACTCTGTCTGTAGAAAATGCAACTGGACATTCGCAGCGCTAAGTGGGTAATAGTGGAAAAAAGAATATGTTCAAATATAAACTACACAGAAGCATTGTATGAAACTTCTTTCTGTTCTGTGCTTTCAACTAACAGAGATGAACCTTAATTTTGATTGAGCCTTTCTGAAACACTCTTTCTGTAGACACTGCAGTTGGACATTCTGAGCGCTAAGAGGCCTCTATTGGGAAAAATAAAATCTTCAAATAAAAACTACACAGAAGCATTGTGTGAAACTTATTTCTGATATGTTCATTAAGCTAACAGAGTTAAACCATACTTTTGATTGCGCAGTTCTGAACACTCTTTCTGTAGAAAATGCAAGTGGACATTCGGAGCGCTAAGAGGGTAATAGTGGAAAAAGGAATATATTCAAATATAAACTACACAGTAGCATTCTGTGAAAATTCTTTCTGTTCTGTGCATTCAACTAACAGAGTTGAACCTTACTTTTGATTGAGCCGTTCTGAAACACTCTTTCTGTAGAAACTGCAATTGGACATGCTAAGCGCTAAGAGGCCTACATTGGGAAAAAGAATATCTTCAAATAAAAACTACACAGATGCATTCTGTGATACTTATTTCTGATCTCTAAATTCAGTTAACAGAGATAAAACATATTTTTGATTGAGCAGTTATGAAACACTCTTTTTGTAGAAAATGCAAGTGGAGATTCGGAGCGCTAAGAGGGTAATAGTGGAAAAAGGAATGTCTTCAAATATAAACAACACAGAATCATTCGGTGAAACTTCTTTCTGATCTGTGCATTCAGCTAACAGAGTTAAACCATACTTTTGATTGAGCAGATCTGAACACTCTTTCTGTAGAAAATGCAACTGGACATTTCGAGCGCTAAGAGCGTAGTAGTGGAAAAAGGAATATATTCAAATATAAACTACACAGAAGCATTCTGTGAAACTTTTTTCTGATCTGAGCATTCAGCTAACAGAGTTAAACCATACTTTTGATTGAGCAGTTTTGAAACACTCTGTCTGTAGAAAATGCAACTGGACATTCGTAGCGCTAAGTAGGTAATAGTGGAAAAAAGAATATGTTCAAATATAAACTACACAGAAGCATTGTATGAAACTTCTTTCTGTTCTGTGCATTCAACTAACAGAGTTGAACCTTACTTTTCATTGAGCCTTTCTGAAACACTCTTTCTGTAGAAACTGCAATTGGACATTCTGAGCGCTAAGAGGCCTCTATTGGGAAAAATAATATCTTCAAATAAAAACTACACAGAAGCATTGTGTGAAACTTATTTCTGATATGTTCATTAAGCTAACAGAGTTAAACCATACTTTTGATTGCGCAGTTCTGAACACTCTTTCTGTACAAAATGCAAGTGGACATTCGGAGCGCTAAGAGGGTAATAGTGGAAAAAGGAATATATTCAAATATAAACTACACAGTAGCATTCTGTGAAAATTCTTTCTGTTCTGTGCATTCAACTAACAGAGTTGAACCTTACTTTTGATTGAGCCGTTCTGAAACACTCTTTCTGTAGAAACTGCAATTGGACATGCTAAGCGCTAAGAGGCCTACATTGGGAAAAAGAATGTCTACAAATAAAAACTACACAGAAGAATTGTGTGAAACTTCTTTCTGTTCTGTTTGTTCAACTAAAAGAGTTGAACCTTAGTTTTGATTGAGCCGTTCTGAAACACTCTTTCTGTATAAAATGCAAGTGGAGATTCGGAGCGCTAAGAGGGTAATAGTGGAAAAAGGAATGTCTCCAAATATAAACTACACAGAATCATTCTGTGAAACTTCTTTCTGATCTGTGCATTCAGCTAACAGAGTTAAACCATACTTTTGAATGAGCAGATCTGAACTCTCTTTCTGTAGAAAATGCAACTGGACATTTGGAGCGCTAAGAGAGTAGTAGTGGAAAAAGGAATGTATTCAAATATAAACTACACAGAAGCATTCTGTGAAACTTCTTTCTGATCTGAGCATTCAGCTAACAGAGTTAAACCATACTTTTGATTGAGCAGTTTTGAAACACTCTGTCTGTAGAAAATGCAACTGGACATTCGTAGCGCTAAGTGGGTAATAGTGGAAAAAAGAGTATGTTCAAATATAAACTACACAGAAGCATTGTATGAAACTTCTTTCTGTTCTGTGCATTCAACTAACAGAGTTGAACCTTACTTTTGATTGAGCCTTTCTGAAACCCTCTTTCTGTGGAAACTGCAATTGGACATTCTGAGCGCTAAGAGGCCTCTATTGGGAAAAATAATATCTTCAAATAAAAACTACACAGAAGCATTGTGTGAAACTTATTTCTGATATATTCATTAAGCTAACAGAGTTAAACCATACTTTTGATTGCGCAGTTCTGAACACTCTTTCTGTAGAAAATGCAAGTGGACTTTCGGAGCGCTAAGAGGGTAATAGTGGAAAAAGGAATGTCTCCAAATATAAACTACACAGAATCATTCTGTGAAACTTCTTTCTGATCTGTGCATTCAGCTAACAGAGTTAAACCATACTTTTGATTGAGCAGATCTGAACACTCTTTCTGTAGAAAATGCAACTGGACATTTGGAGCGCTAAGAGAGTAGTAGTGGAAAAAGGAATATATTCAAATATAAACTACACAGAAGCATTCTGTGAAACTTCTTTCTGATCTGAGCATTCAGCTAACAGAGTTAAACCATACTTTTGATTGAGTAGTTTTGAAACACTCTGTCTGTAGAAAATGCAACCGGACATTCGTAGCGCTAAGTGGGTAATAGTGGAAAAAAGAATATGTTCAAATATGAACTACACAGAAGCATTGTATGAAACTTCTTTCTGTTCTGTGCATTCAACTAACAGAGTTGAACCTTACTTTTGATTGAGCCGTTCTGAAACACTCTTTCTGTAGAAACTGCAATTGGACATTCTGAGCGCTAAGAGGCCTATATTGGGAAAAAGAATGTCTACAAATAAAAACTACACAGAAGAATTTTGTGAAACTTCTTTCTGTTCTGTTTGTTCAACTAAAAGAGTTGAACCTTAGTTTTGATGGAGCCGTTCTGAAACACTCTTTCTGTAGAAAATGCAAGTGGAGATTCGGAGCGCTAAGAGAGTAATAGTGGAAAAAGGAATGTCTCCAAATATAAACTACACAGAATCTTTCTGTGAAACTTCTTTCTGATCTGTGCATTCAGCTAACAGAGTTAAACCATACTTTTGATTGAGCAGATCTGAACACTCTTTCTGTAGAAAATGCAACTGGACATTTGGAGCGCTAAGAGAGTAGTAGTGGAAAAAGGAATATATTCAAATATAAACTACACAGAAGCATTCTGTGAAACTTCTTTCTGATCTGAGCATTCAGCTAACAGAGTTAAACCATACTTTTGATTGAGCAGTTTTGAAACACTCTGTCTGTAGAAAATGCAACTGGAC
Source organism: Symphalangus syndactylus (assembly GCF_028878055.3). Taxonomy (NCBI): domain Eukaryota; kingdom Metazoa; phylum Chordata; class Mammalia; order Primates; family Hylobatidae; genus Symphalangus; species Symphalangus syndactylus. Next base: position 1,467,980 of record NC_072445.2, on the reverse strand, counting down.
ATTCGCAGCGCTAAGTGGGTAATAGTGGAAAAAAGAATATGTTCAAATATAAACTACACAGAAGCATTGTATGAAACTTCTTTCTGTTCTGTGCTTTCAACTAACAGAGATGAACCTTAATTTTGATTGAGCCTTTCTGAAACACTCTTTCTGTAGACACTGCAGTTGGACATTCTGAGCGCTAAGAGGCCTCTATTGGGAAAAATAAAATCTTCAAATAAAAACTACACAGAAGCATTGTGTGAAACTTATTTCTGATATGTTCATTAAGCTAACAGAGTTAAACCATACTTTTGATTGCGCAGTTCTGAACACTCTTTCTGTAGAAAATGCAAGTGGACATTCGGAGCGCTAAGAGGGTAATAGTGGAAAAAGGAATATATTCAAATATAAACTACACAGTAGCATTCTGTGAAAATTCTTTCTGTTCTGTGCATTCAACTAACAGAGTTGAACCTTACTTTTGATTGAGCCGTTCTGAAACACTCTTTCTGTAGAAACTGCAATTGGACATGCTAAGCGCTAAGAGGCCTACATTGGGAAAAAGAATATCTTCAAATAAAAACTACACAGATGCATTCTGTGATACTTATTTCTGATCTCTAAATTCAGTTAACAGAGATAAAACATATTTTTGATTGAGCAGTTATGAAACACTCTTTTTGTAGAAAATGCAAGTGGAGATTCGGAGCGCTAAGAGGGTAATAGTGGAAAAAGGAATGTCTTCAAATATAAACAACACAGAATCATTCGGTGAAACTTCTTTCTGATCTGTGCATTCAGCTAACAGAGTTAAACCATACTTTTGATTGAGCAGATCTGAACACTCTTTCTGTAGAAAATGCAACTGGACATTTCGAGCGCTAAGAGCGTAGTAGTGGAAAAAGGAATATATTCAAATATAAACTACACAGAAGCATTCTGTGAAACTTTTTTCTGATCTGAGCATTCAGCTAACAGAGTTAAACCATACTTTTGATTGAGCAGTTTTGAAACACTCTGTCTGTAGAAAATGCAACTGGACATTCGTAGCGCTAAGTAGGTAATAGTGGAAAAAAGAATATGTTCAAATATAAACTACACAGAAGCATTGTATGAAACTTCTTTCTGTTCTGTGCATTCAACTAACAGAGTTGAACCTTACTTTTCATTGAGCCTTTCTGAAACACTCTTTCTGTAGAAACTGCAATTGGACATTCTGAGCGCTAAGAGGCCTCTATTGGGAAAAATAATATCTTCAAATAAAAACTACACAGAAGCATTGTGTGAAACTTATTTCTGATATGTTCATTAAGCTAACAGAGTTAAACCATACTTTTGATTGCGCAGTTCTGAACACTCTTTCTGTACAAAATGCAAGTGGACATTCGGAGCGCTAAGAGGGTAATAGTGGAAAAAGGAATATATTCAAATATAAACTACACAGTAGCATTCTGTGAAAATTCTTTCTGTTCTGTGCATTCAACTAACAGAGTTGAACCTTACTTTTGATTGAGCCGTTCTGAAACACTCTTTCTGTAGAAACTGCAATTGGACATGCTAAGCGCTAAGAGGCCTACATTGGGAAAAAGAATGTCTACAAATAAAAACTACACAGAAGAATTGTGTGAAACATCTTTCTGTTCTGTTTGTTCAACTAAAAGAGTTGAACCTTAGTTTTGATTGAGCCGTTCTGAAACACTCTTTCTGTATAAAATGCAAGTGGAGATTCGGAGCGCTAAGAGGGTAATAGTGGAAAAAGGAATGTCTCCAAATATAAACTACACAGAATCATTCTGTGAAACTTCTTTCTGATCTGTGCATTCAGCTAACAGAGTTAAACCATACTTTTGAATGAGCAGATCTGAACTCTCTTTCTGTAGAAAATGCAACTGGACATTTGGAGCGCTAAGAGAGTAGTAGTGGAAAAAGGAATGTATTCAAATATAAACTACACAGAAGCATTCTGTGAAACTTCTTTCTGATCTGAGCATTCAGCTAACAGAGTTAAACCATACTTTTGATTGAGCAGTTTTGAAACACTCTGTCTGTAGAAAATGCAACTGGACATTCGTAGCGCTAAGTGGGTAATAGTGGAAAAAAGAATATGTTCAAATATAAACTACACAGAAGCATTGTATGAAACTTCTTTCTGTTCTGTGCATTCAACTAACAGAGTTGAACCTTACTTTTGATTGAGCCTTTCTGAAACCCTCTTTCTGTGGAAACTGCAATTGGACATTCTGAGCGCTAAGAGGCCTCTATTGGGAAAAATAATATCTTCAAATAAAAACTACACAGAAGCATTGTGTGAAACTTATTTCTGATATATTCATTAAGCTAACAGAGTTAAACCATACTTTTGATTGCGCAGTTCTGAACACTCTTTCTGTAGAAAATGCAAGTGGACATTCGGAGCGCTAAGAGGGTAATAGTGGAAAAAGGAATGTCTCCAAATATAAACTACACAGAATCATTCTGTGAAACTTCTTTCTGATCTGTGCATTCAGCTAACAGAGTTAAACCATACTTTTGATTGAGCAGATCTGAACACTCTTTCTGTAGAAAATGCAACTGGACATTTGGAGCGCTAAGAGAGTAGTAGTGGAAAAAGGAATATATTCAAATATAAACTACACAGAAGCATTCTGTGAAACTTCTTTCTGATCTGAGCATTCAGCTAACAGAGTTAAACCATACTTTTGATTGAGCAGTTTTGAAACACTCTGTCTGTAGAAAATGCAACTGGACATTCGTAGCGCTAAGTGGGTAATAGTGGAAAAAAGAATATGTTCAAATATAAACTACACAGAAGCATTGTATGAAACTTCTTTCTGTTCTGTGCATTCAACTAACAGAGTTGAACCTTACTTTTGATTGAGCCTTTCTGAAACACTCTTTCTGTAGAAACTGCAATTGGACATTCTGAGCGCCAAGAGGCCTCTATTGGGAAAAATAATATCTTCAAATAAAAACTACACAGAAGCATTGTGTGAAACTTATTTCTGATATGTTCATTAAGCTAACAGAGTTAAACCATACTTTTGATTGCGCAGTTCTGAACACTCTTTCTGTAGAAAATGCAAGTGGACATTCGGAGCGCTAAGAGGGTAATAGTGGAAAAAGGAATATATTCAAATATAAACTACACAGTAGCATTCTGTGAAAATTCTTTCTGTTCTGTGCATTCAACTAACAGAGTTGAACCTTACTTTTGATTGAGCCGTTCTGAAACACTCTTTCTATAGAAACTGCAATTGGACATGCTAAGGGCTAAGAGGCCTACATTGGGAAAAAGAATATCTTCAAATAAAAACTACACAGATGCATTCTGTGAAACTTATTTCTGATCTGTAAATTCAGTTAACAGAGATAAAACATATTTTTGATTGAGCAGTTATGAAGCACTCTTTTTGTAGAAAATGCAAGTGGAGATTCGGAGCGCTAAGAGGGTAATAGTGGAAAAAGGAATGTCTTCAAATATAACCTACACAGAATCATTCGGTGAAACTTCTTTCTGATCTGTGCATTCAGCTAACAGAGTTAAACCATACTTTTGATTGAGCAGATCTGAACACTCTTTCTGCAGAAAATGCAACTGGACATTTGGAGCGCTAAGAGCGTAGTAGTGGAAAAAGGAATATATTCAAATATAAACTACACAGAAGCATTCTGTGAAACTTCTTTCTGATCTGAGCATTCAGCTAACAGAGTTGAACCATACTTTTGATTGAGCAGTTTTGAAACACTCTGTCTGTAGAAAATGCAACTGGACATTCGTAGCGCTAAGTGGGTAATAGTGGAAAAAAGAATATGTTCAAATATAAACTACACAGAAGCATTGTATGAAACTTCTTTCTGTTCTGTGCATTCAACTAACAGAGTTGAACCTTACTTTTGATTGAGCCGTTCTGAAACACTCTTTCTGTAGAAACTGCAATTGGACATTCTGAGCGCTAAGAGGCCTATATTGGGAAAAAGAATGTCTACAAATAAAAACTACACAGAAGAATTGTGTGAAACTTCTTTCTGTTCTGTTTGTTCAACTAAAAGAGTTGAACCTTAGTTTTTATTGAGCCGTTCTGAAACACACTTTCTGTAGAAAATGCAAGTGGAGATTCGGAGCGCTAAGAGGGTAATAGTGGAAAAAGGAATGTCTCCAAATATAAACTACACAGAATCATTCTGTGAAACTTCTTTCTGATCTGTGCATTCAGCTAACAGAGTTAAACCATACTTTTGATTGAGCAGATCTGAACACTCTTTCTGTAGAAAATGCAACTGGACATTTGGAGCGCTAAGAGAGTAGTAGTGGAAAAAGGGATATATTCAAATATAAACTACACAGAAGCATTCTGTGAAACTTCTTTCTGATCTGAGCATTCAGCTAACAGAGTTAAACCATACTTTTGATTGAGCAGTTTTGAAACACTCTGTCTGTAGAAAATGCAACTGGACATTCGTAGCGCTAAGTGGGTAATAGTGGAAAAAAGAATATGTTCAAATATAAACTACACAGAAGCATTGTATGAAACTTCTTTCTGTTCTGTGCATTCAACTAACAGAGTTGAACCTTACTTTTGATTGAGCCTTTCTGAAACACTCTTTCTGTAGAAACTGCAATTGGACATTCTGAGCGCTAAGAGGCCTCTATTGGGAAAAATAAAATCTTCAAATAAAAACTACACAGAAGCATTGTGTGAAACTTATTTCTGATATGTTCATTAAGCTAACAGAGTTAAACCATACTTTTGATTGCGCAGTTCTGAACACTCTTTCTGTAGAAAATGCAAGTGGACATTCGGAGCGCTAAGAGGGTAATAGTGGAAAAAGGAATATATTCAAATATAAACTACACAGTAGCATTCTGTGAAAATACTTTCTGTTCTGTGCATTCAACTAACAGAGTTGAACCTTGCTTTTGATTGAGCCGTTCTGAAACACTCTTTCTGTAGAAACTGCAATTGGACATGCTAAGCGCTAAGAGGCCCACATTGGGAAAAAGAATATCTTCAAATAAAAACTACACAGATGCATTCTGTGAAACTTATTTCTGATCTGTAAATTCAGTTAACAGAGATAAAACATATTTTTGATTGAGCAGTTATGAAACACTCTTTTTGTAGAAAATGCAAGTGGAGATTCGGAGCGCTAAGAGGGTAATAGTGGAAAAAGGAATGTCTTCAAATATAAACTACACAGAATCATTCGGTGAAACTTCTTTCTGATCTGTGCATTCAGCTAACAGAGTTAAACCATACTTTTGATTGAGCAGATCTGAACTCTCTTTCTGTAGAAAATGCAACTGGACATTTGGAGCGCTAAGAGCGTAGTAGTGGAAAAAGGAATATATTCAAATATAAACTACACAGAAGCATTCTGTGAAACTTCTTTCTGATCTGAGCATTCAGCTAACAGAGTTAAACCATACTTTTGATTGAGCAGTTTTGAAACACTCTGTCTGTAGAAAATGCAACTGGACATTCGTAGCGCTAAGTGGGTAATAGTGGAAAAAAGAATATGTTCAAATATAAACTACACAGAAGCATTGTATGAAACTTCTTTCTGTTCTGTGCATTCAACTAACAGAGTTGAACCTTACTTTTGATTGAGCCGTTCTGAAACACTCTTTCTGTAGAAACTGCAATTGGACATTCTGAGCGCTAAGAAGCCTATATTGGGAAAAAGAATGTCTACAAATAAAAACTACACAGAAGTATTGTGTGAAACTTCTTTCTGTTCTGTTTGTTCAATTAAAAGAGTTGAAACATAGTTTTGATTGAGCCGTTCTGAAACACACTTTCTGTAGAAACTGCAATTGGACATTCTGAGCGCTAAGAGGCCTCTATTGGGAAAAATAATATCTTCAAATAAAAACTACACAGAAGCATTGTGGGAAACTTATTTCTGATATATTCATTAAGCTAACAGAGTTAAACCATACTTTTGATTGCGCAGTTCTGAACACTCTTTCTGTAGAAAATGCAAGTGGACATTCGGAGCGCTAAGAGGGTAATAGTGGAAAAAGGAATGTCTCCAAATATAAACTACACAGAATCATTCTGTGAAACTTCTTTCTGATCTGTGCATTCAGCTAACAGTGTTAAACCATACTTTTGATTGAGCAGATCTGAACACTCTTTCTGTAGAAAATGCAACTGGACATTTGGAGCGCTAAGAGAGTAGTAGTGGAAAAAGGAATATATTCAAATATAAACTACACAGAAGCATTCTGTGAAACTTCTTTCTGATCTGAGCATTCAGCTAACAGAGTTAAACCATACTTTTGATTGAGCAGTTTTGAAACACTCTGTCTGTAGAAAATGCAACTGGACATTCGCAGCGCTAAGTGGGTAATAGTGGAAAAAAGAATATGTTCAAATATAAACTACACAGAAGCATTGTATGAAACTTCTTTCTGTTCTGTACATTCAACTAACAGAGTTGAACCTTACTTTTGATTGAGCCTTTCTGAAACACTCTTTCTGTAGAAACTGCAATTGGACATTCTGAGCGCTAAGAGGCCTCTATTGGGAAAAATAATATCTTCAAATAAAAACTACACAGAAGCATTGTGTGAAACTTATTTCTGATATGTTCATTAAGCTAACAGAGTTAAACCATATTTTTGATTGCGCAGTTCTGAACACTCTTTCTGTAGAAAATGCAAGTGGACATTCGGAGCGCTAAGAGGGTAATAGTGGAAAAAGGAATATATTCAAATATAAACTACACAGTAGCATTCTGTGAAAATTCTTTCTGTTCTGTGCATTCAACTAACAGAGTTGAACCTTACTTTTGATTGAGCCGTTCTGAAACACTCTTTCTGTAGAAACTCCAATTGGACATGCTAAGCGCTAAGAGGCCTACATTGGGAAAAAGAATATCTTCAAATAAAAACTACACAGATGCATTCTGTGAAACTTATTCCTGATCTGTAAATTCAGTTAACAGAGATAAAACATATTTTTGATTGAGCAGTTATGAAACACTCTTTTTGTAGAAAATGCAAGTGGAGATTCGGAGCGCTAAGAGGGTAATAGTGGAAAAAGGAATGTCTTCAAATATAAACTACACAGAATCATTCGGTGAAATTTCTTTCTGATCTGTGCATTCAGCTAACAGAGTTAAACCATACTTTTGATTGAGCAGATCTGAACACACTTTCTGTAGAAAATGCAACTGGACATTTCGAGCGCTAAGAGCGTAGTAGTGGGAAAAGGAATATATTCAAATATAAACTACACAGAAGCATTCTGTGAAACTTCTTTCTGATCTGAGCATTCAGCTAACAGAGTTAAACCATACTTTTGATTGAGCAGTTTTGAAACACTCTGTCTGTAGAAAATGCAACTGGACATTCGTAGCGCTAAGTGGGTAATAGTGGAAAAAAGAATATGTTCAAATATAAACTACACAGAAGCATTGTATGAAATTTCTTTCTGTTCTGTGCATTCAACTAACAGAGTTGAACCTTACTTTTGATTGAGCCGTTCTGAAACACTCTTTCTGTAGAAACTGCAATTGGACATTCTGAGCGCTAAGAGGCCCATATTGGGAAAAAGAATGTCTACAAATAAAAACTACACAGAAGAATTGTGTGAAACTTCTTTCTGTTCTGTTTGTTCAACTAAAAGAGTTGAACCTTAGTTTTGATGGAGCCGTTCTGAAACACTCTTTCTGTAGAAAATGCAAGTGGAGATTCGGAGCGCTAAGAGGGTAATAGTGGAAAAAGGAATGTCTCCAAATATAAACTACACAGAATCATTCTGTGAAACTTCTTTCTGATCTGTGCATTCAGCTAACAGAGTTAAACCATACTTTTGATTGAGCAGATCTGAACACTCTTTCTGTAGAAAATGCAAATGGACAATTGGAGCGCTAAGAGAGTAGTAGTGGAAAAAGGAATATATTCAAATATAAACTACACAGAAGCATTCTGTGAAACTTCTTTCTGATCTGAGCATTCAGCTAACAGAGTTAAACCATACTTTTGATTGAGCAGTTTTGAAACACTCTGTCTGTAGAAAATGCAACTGGACATTCGCAGCGCTAAGTGGGTTATAGTGGAAAAAAGAATATGTTCAAATATAAACTACACAGAAGCATTGTATGAAACTTCTTTCTGTTCTGTGCTTTCAACTAACAGAGTTGAACCTTACTTTTGATTGAGCCTTTCTGAAACACTCTTTCTGTAGAAACTGCAATTGGACATTCTGAGCGCTAAGAGGCCTCTATTGGGAAAAATAAAATCTTCAAATAAAAACTACACAGAAGCATTGTGTGAAACTTATTTCTGATATGTTCATTAAGCTAACAGAGTTAAACCATACTTTTGATTGCGCAGTTCTGAACACTCTTTCTGTAGAAAATGCAAGTGGACATTCGGAGTGCTAAGAGGGTAATAGTGGAAAAAGGAATATATTCAAATATAAACTACACAGTAGCATTCTGTGAAAATTCTTTCTGTTCTGTGCATTCAACTAACAGAGTTGAACCTTACTTTTGATTGAGCCGTTCTGAAACACTCTTTCTGTAGAAACTGCAATTGGACATGCTAAGCGCTAAGAGGCCTACATTTTGAAAAAGAATATCTTCAAATAAAAACTACACAGATGCATTCTGTGAAACTTATTTCTGATCTGTAAATTCAGTTAACAGAGATAAAACATATTTTTGATTGAGCAGTTATGAAACACTCTTTTTGTAGAAAATGCAAGTGGAGATTCGGAGCGCTAAGAGGGTAATAGTGGAAAAAGGAATGTCTTCAAATATAAACTACACAGAATCATTCGGTGAAATTTCTTTCTGATCTGTGCATTCAGCTAACAGAGTTAAACCATACTTTTGATTGAGCAGATCTGAACACTCTTTCTGTAGAAAATGCAACTGGACATTTCGAGCGCTAAGAGCGTAGTAGTGGGAAAAGGAATATATTCAAATATAAACTACACAGAAGCATTCTGTGAAACTTCTTTCTGATCTGAGCATTCAGCTAACAGAGTTAAACCATACTTTTGATTGAGCAGTTTTGAAACACTCTGTCTGTAGAAAATGCAACTGGACATTCGTAGCGCTAAGTGGGTAATAGTGGAAAAAAGAATATGTTCAAATATAAACTACACAGAAGCATTGTATGAAACTTCTTTCTGTTCTGTGCATTCAACTAACAGAGTTGAACCTTACTTTTGATTGAGCCGTTCTGAAACACTCTTTCTGTAGAAACTGCAATTGGACATTCTGAGCGCTAAGAGGCCTATATTGGGAAAAAGAATGTCTACAAATAAAAACTACACAGAAGAATTGTGTGAAACTTCTTTCTGTTCTGTTTGTTCAACTAAAAGAGTTGAACCTTAGTTTTGATGGAGCCGTTCTGAAACACTCTTTCTGTAGAAAATGCAAGTGGAGATTCGGAGCGCTAAGAGGTTAATAGTGGAAAAAGGAATGTCTCCAAATATAAACTACACAGAATCATTCTGTGAAACTTCTTTCTGATCTGTGCATTCAGCTAACAGAGTTAAACCATACTTTTGATTGAGCAGATCTGAACACTCTTTCTGTAGAAAATGCAAATGGACAATTGGAGCGCTAAGAGAGTAGTAGTGGAAAAAGGAATATATTCAAATATAAACTACACAGAAGCATTCTGTGAAACTTCTTTCTGATCTGAGCATTCAGCTAACAGAGTTAAACCATACTTTTGATTGAGCAGTTTTGAAACACTCTGTCTGTAGAAAATGCAACTGGACATTCGCAGCGCTAAGTGGGTAATAGTGGAAAAAAGTATATGTTCAAATATAAACTACACAGAAGCATTGTATGAAACTTCTTTCTGTTCTGTGCTTTCAACTAACAGAGTTGAACCTTACTTTTGATTGAGCCTTTCTGAAACACTCTTTCTGTAGAAACTGCAATTGGACATTCTGAGCACTAAGAGGCCTCTATTGGGAAAAATAAAATCTTCAAATAAAAACTACACAGAAGCATTGTGTGAAACTTATTTCTGATATGTTCATTAAGCTAACAGAGTTAAACCATACTTTTGATTGCGCAGTTCTGAACACTCTTTCTGTAGAAAATGCAAGTGGACATTCGGAGCGCTAAGAGGGTAATAGTGGAAAAAGGAATATATTCAAATATAAACTACACAGTAGCATTCTGTGAAAATTCTTTCTGTTCTGTGCATTCAACTAACAGAGTTGAACCTTACTTTTGATTGAGCCGTTCTGAAACACTCTTTCTGTAGAAACTGCAATTGGACATGCTAAGCGCTAAGAGGCCTACATTGGGAAAAAGAATATCTTCAAATAAAAACTACACAGATGCATTCTGTGAAACTTATTTCTGATCTGTAAATTCAGTTAACAGAGATAAAACATATTTTTGATTGAGCAGTTATGAAACACTCTTTTTGTAGAAAATGCAAGTGGAGATTCGGAGCGCTAAGAGGGTAATAGTGGAAAAAGGAATGTCTTCAAATATAAACTACACAGAATCATTCGGTGAAACTTCTTTCTGATCTGTGCATTCAGCTAACAGAGTTAAACCATACATTTGATTGAGCAGATCTGAACACTCTTTCTGTAGAAAATGCAACTGGACATTTCGAGCGCTAAGAGCGTAGTAGTGGAAAAAGGAATATATTCAAATATAAACTACACAGAAGCATTCTGTGAAACTTCTTTCTGATCTGAGCATTCAGCTAACAGAGTTAAACCATACTTTTGATTGAGTAGTTTTGAAACACTCTGTCTGTAGAAAATGCAACCGGACATTCGTAGCGCTAAGTGGGTAATAGTGGAAAAAAGAATATGTTCAAATATGAACTACACAGAAGCATTGTATGAAACTTCTTTGTGTTCTGTGCATTCAACTAACAGACTTGAACCTTACTTTTGATTGAGCCGTTCTGAAACACTCTTTCTGTAGAAACTGCAATTGGACATTCTGAGCGCTAAGAGGCCTATATTGGGAAAAAGAATGTCTACAAATAAAAACTACACAGAAGAATTGTGTGAAACTTCTTTCTGTTCTGTTTGTTCAACTAAAAGAGTTGAACCTTAGTTTTGATGGAGCCGTTCTGAAACACTCTTTCTGTAGAAAATGCAAGTGCAGATTCGGAGCGCTAAGAGAGTAATAGTGGAAAAAGGAATGTCTCCAAATATAAACTACACAGAATCTTTCTGTGAAACTTCTTTCTGATCTGTGCATTCAGCTAACAGAGTTAAACCATACTTTTGATTGAGCAGATCTGAACACTCTTTCTGTAGAAAATGCAACTGGACATTTGGAGCGCTAAGAGAGTAGTAGTGGAAAAAGGAATATATTCACATATAAACTACACAGAAGCATTCTGTGAAACTTCTTTCTGATCTGAGCATTCAGCTAACAGAGTTAAACCATACTTTTGATTGAGCAGTTTTGAAACACTCTGTCTGTAGAAAATGCAACTGGACATTCGCAGCGCTAAGTGGGTAATAGTGGAAAAAAGAATATGTTCAAATATAAACTACACAGAAGCATTGTATGAAACTTCTTTCTGTTCTGTGCTTTCAACTAACAGAGTTGAACCTTAATTTTGATTGAGCCTTTCTGAAACACTCTTTCTGTAGACACTGCAGTTGGACATTCTGAGCGCTAAGAGGCCTCTATTGGGAAAAATAAAATCTTCAAATAAAAACTACACAGAAGCATTGTGTGAAACTTATTTCTGATATGTTCATTAAGCTAACAGAGTTAAACCATACTTTTGATTGCGCAGTTCTGAACACTCTTTCTGTAGAAAATGCAAGTGGACATTCGGAGCGCTAATAGGGTAATAGTGGAAAAAGGAATATATTCAAATATAAACTACACAGTAGCATTCTGTGAAAATTCTTTCTGTTCTGTGCATTCAACTAACAGAGTTGAACCTTACTTTTGATTGAGCCGTTCTGAAACACTCTTTCTGTAGAAACTGCAATTGGACATGCTAAGCGCTAAGAGGCCTACATTGGGAAAAAGAATATCTTCAAATAAAAACTACACAGATGTATTCTGTGATACTTATTTCTGATCTGTAAATTCAGTTAACAGAGATAAAACATATTTTTGATTGAGCAGTTATGAAACACTCTTTTTGTAGAAAATGCAAGTGGAGATTCGGAGCGCTAAGAGGGTAATAGTGGAAAAAGGAATGTCTTTAAATATAAACAACACAGAAACATTCGGTGAAACTTCTTTCTGATCTGTGCATTCAGCTAACAGAGTTAAACCATACTTTTGATTGAGCAGATCTGAACACTCTTTCTGTAGAAAATGCAACTGGACATTTCGAGCGCTAAGAGCGTAGTAGTGGAAAAAGGAATATATTCAAATATAAACTACACAGAAGCATTCTGTGAAACTTTTTCTGATCTGAGCATTCAGCTAACAGAGTTAAACCATACTTTTGATTGAGCAGTTTTGAAACACTCTGTCTGTAGAAAATGCAACTGGACATTCGTAGCGCTAAGTGGGTAATAGTGGAAAAAAGAATATGTTCAAATATAAACTACACAGAAGCATTGTATGAAACTTCTTTCTGTTCTGTGCATTCAACTAACAGAGTTGAACCTTACTTTTGATTGAGCCTTTCTGAAACACTCTTTCTGTAGAAACTGCAATTGGACATTCTGAGCGCTAAGAGGCCTCTATTGGGAAAAATAATATCTTCAAATAAGAACTACACAGAAGCATTGTGTGAAACTTATTTCTGATATGTTCATTAAGCTAACAGATTTAAACCATACTTTTGATTGCGCAGTTCTGAACACTCTTTCTGTACAAAATGCAAGTGGACATTCGGAGCGCTAAGAGGGTAATAGTGGAAAAAGGAATATATTCAAATATAAACTACACAGTAGCATTCTGTGAAAATTCTTTCTGTTCTGTGCATTCAACTAACAGAGTTTAACCTTACTTTTGATTGAGCCGTTCTGAAACACTCTTTCTGTAGAAACTGCAATTGGACATGCTAAGCGCTAAGAGGCCTACATTGGGAAAAAGAATGTCTACAAATAAAAACTACACAGAAGAATTGTGTGAAACTTCTTTCTGTTCTGTTTGTTCAACTAAAAGAGTTGAACCTTAGTTTTGATTGAGCCGTTCTGAAACACTCTTTCTGTATAAAATGCAAGTGGAGATTCGGAGCGCTAAGAGGGTAATAGTGGAAAAAGGAATGTCTCCAAATATAAACTACACAGAATCATTCTGTGAAACTTCTTTCTGATCTGTGCATTCAGCTAACAGAATTAAACCATACTTTTGAATGAGCAGATCTGAACTCTCTTTCTGTAGAAAATGCAACTGGACATTTGGAGCGCTAAGAGAGTAGTAGTGGAAAAAGGAATGTATTCAAATATAAACTACACAGAAGCATTCTGTGAAACTTCTTTCTGATCTGAGCATTCAGCTAACAGAGTTAAACCATACTTTTGATTGAGCAGTTTTGAAACACTCTGTCTGTAGAAAATGCAACTGGACATTCGTAGCGCTAAGTGGGTAATAGTGGAAAAAAGAATATGTTCAAATATAAACTACACAGAAGCATTGTATGAAACTTCTTTCTGTTCTGTGCATTCAACTAACAGAGTTGAACCTTACTTTTGATTGAGCCTTTCTGAAACCCTCTTTCTGTGGAAACTGCAATTGGACATTCTGAGCGCTAACAGGCCTCTATTGGGAAAAATAATATCTTCAAATAAAAACTACACAGAAGCATTGTGTGAAACTTATTTCTGATATATTCATTAAGCTAACAGAGTTAAACCATACTTTTGATTGCGCAGTTCTGAACACTCTTTCTGTAGAAAATGCAAGTGGACATTCGGAGCGCTAAGAGGGTAATAGTGGAAAAAGGAATGTCTCCAAATATAAACTACACAGAATCATTCTGTGAAACTTCTTTCTGATCTGTGCATTCAGCTAACGGTGTTAAACCATACTTTTGATTGAGCAGATCTGAACACTCTTTCTGTAGAAAATGCAACTGGACATTTGGAGCGCTAAGAGAGTAGTAGTGGAAAAAGGAATATATTCAAATATAAACTACACAGAAGCATTCTGTGAAACTTCTTTCTGATCTGAGCATTCAGCTAACAGAGTTAAACCATACTTTTGATTGAGCAGTTTTGAAACACTCTGTCTGTAGAAAATGCAACTGGACATTCGCAGCGCTAAGTGGGTAATAGTGGAAAAAAGAATATGTTCAAATATAAACTACACAGAAGCATTGTATGAAACTTCTTTCTGTTCTGTGCTTTCAACTAACAGAGTTGAACCTTACTTTTGATTGAGCCTTTCTGAAACACTCTTTCTGTAGAAACTGCAATTGGACATTCTGAGCACTAAGAGGCCTCTATTGGGAAAAATAAAATCTTCAAATAAAAACTACACAGAAGCATTGTGTGAAACTTATTTCTGATATGTTCATTAAGCTAACAGAGTTAAACCATACTTTTGATTGCGCAGTTCTGAACACTCTTTCTGTATAAAATGCAAGTGGACATTCGGAGCGCTAAGAGGGTAATAGTGGAAAAAGGAATATATTCAAATATAAACTACACAGTAGCATTCTGTGAAAATTCTTTCTGTTCTGTGCATTCAACTAACAGAGTTGAACCTTACTTTTGATTGAGCCGTTCTGAAACACTCTTTCTGTAGAAACTGCAATTGGACATGCTAAGCGCTAAGAGGCCTACATTGGGAAAAAGAATATCTTCAAATAAAAACTACACAGATGCATTCTGTGAAACTTATTTCTGATCTGTAAATTCAGTTAACAGAGATAAAACATATTTTTGATTGAGCAGTTATGAAACACTCTTTTTGTAGAAAATGCAAGTGGAGATTCGGAGCGCTAAGAGGGTAATAGTGGAAAAAGGAATGTCTTCAAATATAAACTACACAGAATCATTCGGTGAAACTTCTTTCTGATCTGTGCATTCAGCTAACAGAGTTAAACCATACATTTGATTGAGCAGATCTGAACACTCTTTCTGTAGAAAATGCAACTGGACATTTCGAGCGCTAAGAGCGTAGTAGTGGAAAAAGGAATATATTCAAATATAAACTACACAGAAGCATTCTGTGAAACTTCTTTCTGATCTGAGCATTCAGCTAACAGAGTTAAACCATACTTTTGATTGAGTAGTTTTGAAACACTCTGTCTGTAGAAAATGCAACCGGACATTCGTAGCGCTAAGTGGGTAATAGTGGAAAAAAGAATATGTTCAAATATGAACTACACAGAAGCATTGTATGAAACTTCTTTGTGTTCTGTGCATTCAACTAACAGACTTGAACCTTACTTTTGATTGAGCCGTTCTGAAACACTCTTTCTGTAGAAACTGCAATTGGACATTCTGAGCGCTAAGAGGCCTATATTGGGAAAAAGAATGTCTACAAATAAAAACTACACAGAAGAATTGTGTGAAACTTCTTTCTGTTCTGTTTGTTCAACTAAAAGAGTTGAACCTTAGTTTTGATGGAGCCGTTCTGAAACACTCTTTCTGTAGAAAATGCAAGTGCAGATTCGGAGCGCTAAGAGAGTAATAGTGGAAAAAGGAATGTCTCCAAATATAAACTACACAGAATCTTTCTGTGAAACTTCTTTCTGATCTGTGCATTCAGCTAACAGAGTTAAACCATACTTTTGATTGAGCAGATCTGAACACTCTTTCTGTAGAAAATGCAACTGGACATTTGGAGCGCTAAGAGAGTAGTAGTGGAAAAAGGAATATATTCAAATATAAACTACACATAAGCATTCTGTGAAACTTCTTTCTGATCTGAGCATTCAGCTAACAGAGTTAAACCATACTTTTGATTGAGCAGTTTTGAAACACTCTGTCTGTAGAAAATGCAACTGGACATTCGCAGCGCTAAGTGGGTAATAGTGGAAAAAAGAATATGTTCAAATATAAACTACACAGAAGCATTGTATGAAACTTCTTTCTGTTCTGTGCTTTCAACTAACAGAGTTGAACCTTAATTTTGATTGAGCCTTTCTGAAACACTCTTTCTGTAGACACTGCAGTTGGACATTCTGAGCGCTAAGAGGCCTCTATTGGGAAAAATAAAATCTTCAAATAAAAACTACACAGAAGCATTGTGTGAAACTTATTTCTGATATGTTCATTAAGCTAACAGAGTTAAACCATACTTTTGATTGCGCAGTTCTGAACACTCTTTCTGTAGAAAATGCAAGTGGACATTCGGAGCGCTAAGAGGGTAATAGTGGAAAAAGGAATATATTCAAATATAAACTACACAGTAGCATTCTGTGAAAATTCTTTCTGTTCTGTGCATTCAACTAACAGAGTTGAACCTTACTTTTGATTGAGCCGTTCTGAAACACTCTTTCTGTAGAAACTGCAATTGGACATGCTAAGCGCTAAGAGGCCTACATTTTGAAAAAGAATATCTTCAAATAAAAACTACACAGATGCATTCTGTGAAACTTATTTCTGATCTGTAAATTCAGTTAACAGAGATAAAACATATTTTTGATTGAGCAGTTATGAAACACTCTTTTTGTAGAAAATGCAAGTGGAGATTCGGAGCGCTAAGAGGGTAATAGTGGAAAAAGGAATGTCTTCAAATATAAACTACACAGAATCATTCGGTGAAATTTCTTTCTGATCTGTGCATTCAGCTAACAGAGTTAAACCATACTTTTGATTGAGCAGATCTGAACACTCTTTCTGTAGAAAATGCAACTGGACATTTCGAGCGCTAAGAGCGTAGTAGTGGGAAAAGGAATATATTCAAATATAAACTACACAGAAGCATTCTGTGAAACTTCTTTCTGATCTGAGCATTCAGCTAACAGAGTTAAACCATACTTTTGATTGAGCAGTTTTGAAACACTCTGTCTGTAGAAAATGCAACTGGACATTCGTAGCGCTAAGTGGGTAATAGTGGAAAAAAGAATATGTTCAAATATAAACTACACAGAAGCATTGTATGAAACTTCTTTCTGTTCTGTGCATTCAACTAACAGAGTTGAACCTTACTTTTGATTGAGCCGTTCTGAAACACTCTTTCTGTAGAAACTGCAATTGGACATTCTGAGCGCTAAGAGGCCTATATTGGGAAAAAGAATGTCTACAAATAAAAACTACACAGAAGAATTGTGTGAAACTTCTTTCTGTTCTGTTTGTTCAACTAAAAGAGTTGAACCTTAGTTTTGATGGAGCCGTTCTGAAACACTCTTTCTGTAGAAAATGCAAGTGGAGATTCGGAGCGCTAAGAGGTTAATAGTGGAAAAAGGAATGTCTCCAAATATAAACTACACAGAATCATTCTGTGAAACTTCTTTCTGATCTGTGCATTCAGCTAACAGAGTTAAACCATACTTTTGATTGAGCAGATCTGAACACTCTTTCTGTAGAAAATGCAAATGGACAATTGGAGCGCTAAGAGAGTAGTAGTGGAAAAAGGAATATATTCAAATATAAACTACACAGAAGCATTCTGTGAAACTTCTTTCTGATCTGAGCATTCAGCTAACAGAGTTAAACCATACTTTTGATTGAGCAGTTTTGAAACACTCTGTCTGTAGAAAATGCAACTGGACATTCGCAGCGCTAAGTGGGTAATAGTGGAAAAAAGTATATGTTCAAATATAAACTACACAGAAGCATTGTATGAAACTTCTTTCTGTTCTGTGCTTTCAACTAACAGAGTTGAACCTTACTTTTGATTGAGCCTTTCTGAAACACTCTTTCTGTAGAAACTGCAATTGGACATTCTGAGCACTAAGAGGCCTCTATTGGGAAAAATAAAATCTTCAAATAAAAACTACACAGAAGCATTGTGTGAAACTTATTTCTGATATGTTCATTAAGCTAACAGAGTTAAACCATACTTTTGATTGCGCAGTTCTGAACACTCTTTCTGTAGAAAATGCAAGTGGACATTCGGAGCGCTAAGAGGGTAATAGTGGAAAAAGGAATATATTCAAATATAAACTACACAGTAGCATTCTGTGAAAATTCTTTCTGTTCTGTGCATTCAACTAACAGAGTTGAACCTTACTTTTGATTGAGCCGTTCTGAAACACTCTTTCTGTAGAAACTGCAATTGGACATGCTAAGCGCTAAGAGGCCTACATTGGGAAAAAGAATATCTTCAAATAAAAACTACACAGATGCATTCTGTGAAACTTATTTCTGATCTGTAAATTCAGTTAACAGAGATAAAACATATTTTTGATTGAGCAGTTATGAAACACTCTTTTTGTAGAAAATGCAAGTGGAGATTCGGAGCGCTAAGAGGGTAATAGTGGAAAAAGGAATGTCTTCAAATATAAACTACACAGAATCATTCGGTGAAACTTCTTTCTGATCTGTGCATTCAGCTAACAGAGTTAAACCATACATTTGATTGAGCAGATCTGAACACTCTTTCTGTAGAAAATGCAACTGGACATTTCGAGCGCTAAGAGCGTAGTAGTGGAAAAAGGAATATATTCAAATATAAACTACACAGAAGCATTCTGTGAAACTTCTTTCTGATCTGAGCATTCAGCTAACAGAGTTAAACCATACTTTTGATTGAGTAGTTTTGAAACACTCTGTCTGTAGAAAATGCAACCGGACATTCGTAGCGCTAAGTGGGTAAGAGTGGAAAAAAGAATATGTTCAAATATGAACTACACAGAAGCATTGTATGAAACTTCTTTGTGTTCTGTGCATTCAACTAACAGACTTGAACCTTACTTTTGATTGAGCCGTTCTGAAACACTCTTTCTGTAGAAACTGCAATTGGACATTCTGAGCGCTAAGAGGCCTATATTGGGAAAAAGAATGTCTACAAATAAAAACTACACAGAAGAATTGTGTGAAACTTCTTTCTGTTCTGTTTGTTCAACTAAAAGAGTTGAACCTTAGTTTTGATGGAGCCGTTCTGAAACACTCTTTCTGTAGAAAATGCAAGTGCAGATTCGGAGCGCTAAGAGAGTAATAGTGGAAAAAGGAATGTCTCCAAATATAAACTACACAGAATCTTTCTGTGAAACTTCTTTCTGATCTGTGCATTCAGCTAACAGAGTTAAACCATACTTTTGATTGAGCAGATCTGAACACTCTTTCTGTAGAAAATGCAACTGGACATTTGGAGCGCTAAGAGAGTAGTAGTGGAAAAAGGAATATATTCACATATAAACTACACAGAAGCATTCTGTGAAACTTCTTTCTGATCTGAGCATTCAGCTAACAGAGTTAAACCATACTTTTGATTGAGCAGTTTTGAAACACTCTGTCTGTAGAAAATGCAACTGGACATTCGCAGCGCTAAGTGGGTAATAGTGGAAAAAAGAATATGTTCAAATATAAACTACACAGAAGCATTGTATGAAACTTCTTTCTGTTCTGTGCTTTCAACTAACAGAGTTGAACCTTAATTTTGATTGAGCCTTTCTGAAACACTCTTTCTGTAGACACTGCAGTTGGACATTCTGAGCGCTAAGAGGCCTCTATTGGGAAAAATAAAATCTTCAAATAAAAACTACACAGAAGCATTGTGTGAAACTTATTTCTGATATGTTCATTAAGCTAACAGAGTTAAACCATACTTTTGATTGCGCAGTTCTGAACACTCTTTCTGTAGAAAATGCAAGTGGACATTCGGAGCGCTAATAGGGTAATAGTGGAAAAAGGAATATATTCAAATATAAACTACACAGTAGCATTCTGTGAAAATTCTTTCTGTTCTGTGCATTCAACTAACAGAGTTGAACCTTACTTTTGATTGAGCCGTTCTGAAACACTCTTTCTGTAGAAAATGCAATTGGACATGCTAAGCGCTAAGAGGCCTACATTGGGAAAAAGAATATCTTCAAATAAAAACTACACAGATGTATTCTGTGATACTTATTTCTGATCTGTAAATTCAGTTAACAGAGATAAAACATATTTTTGATTGAGCAGTTATGAAACACTCTTTTTGTAGAAAATGCAAGTGGAGATTCGGAGCGCTAAGAGGGTAATAGTGGAAAAAGGAATGTCTTCAAATATAAACAACACAGAAACATTCGGTGAAACTTCTTTCTGATCTGTGCATTCAGCTAACAGAGTTAAACCATACTTTTGATTGAGCAGATCTGAACACTCTTTCTGTAGAAAATGCAACTGGAGATTTCGAGCGCTAAGAGCGTAGTAGTGGAAAAAGGAATATATTCAAATATAAACTACACAGAAGCATTCTGTGAAACTTTTTCTGATCTGAGCATTCAGCTAACAGAGTTAAACCATACTTTTGATTGAGCAGTTTTGAAACACTCTGTCTGTAGAAAATGCAACTGGACATTCGTAGCGCTAAGTGGGTAATAGTGGAAAAAAGAATATGTTCAAATATAAACTACACAGAAGCATTGTATGAAACTTCTTTCTGTTCTGTGCATTCAACTAACAGAGTTGAACCTTACTTTTGATTGAGCCTTTCTGAAACACTCTTTCTGTAGAAACTGCAATTGGACATTCTGAGCGCTAAGAGGCCTCTATTGGGAAAAATAATATCTTCAAATAAGAACTACACAGAAGCATTGTGTGAAACTTATTTCTAATATGTTCATTAAGCTAACAGATTTAAACCATACTTTTGATTGCGCAGTTCTGAACACTCTTTCTGTACAAAATGCAAGTGGACATTCGGAGCGCTAAGAGGGTAATAGTGGAAAAAGGAATATATTCAAATATAAACTACACAGTAGCATTCTGTGAAAATTCTTTCTGTTCTGTGCATTCAACTAACAGAGTTGAACCTTACTTTTGATTGAGCCGTTCTGAAACACTCTTTCTGTAGAAACTGCAATTGGACATGCTAAGCGCTAAGAGGCCTACATTGGGAAAAAGAATGTCTACAAATAAAAACTACACAGAAGAATTGTGTGAAACTTCTTTCTGTTCTGTTTGTTCAACTAAAAGAGTTGAAACTTAGTTTTGATTGAGCCGTTCTGAAACACTCTTTCTGTATAAAATGCAAGTGGAGATTCGGAGCGCTAAGAGGGTAATAGTGGAAAAAGGAATGTCTCCAAATATAAACTACACAGAATCATTCTGTGAAACTTCTTTCTGATCTGTGCATTCAGCTAACAGAATTAAACCATACTTTTGAATGAGCAGATCTGAACTCTCTTTCTGTAGAAAATGCAACTGGACATTTGGAGCGCTAAGAGAGTAGTAGTGGAAAAAGGAATGTATTCAAATATAAACTACACAGAAGCATTCTGTGAAACTTCTTTCTGATCTGAGCATTCAGCTAACAGAGTTAAACCATACTTTTGATTGAGCAGTTTTGAAACACTCTGTCTGTAGAAAATGCAACTGGACATTCGTAGCGCTAAGTGGGTAATAGTGGAAAAAAGAATATGTTCAAATATAAACTACACAGAAGCATTGTATGAAACTTCTTTCTGTTCTGTGCATTCAACTAACAGAGTTGAACCTTACTTTTGATTGAGCCTTTCTGAAACCCTCTTTCTGTGGAAACTGCAATTGGACATTCTGAGCGCTAACAGGCCTCTATTGGGAAAAATAATATCTTCAAATAAAAACTACACAGAAGCATTGTGTGAAACTTATTTCTGATATATTCATTAAGCTAACAGAGTTAAACCATACTTTTGATTGCGCAGTTCTGAACACTCTTTCTGTAGAAAATGCAAGTGG
The DNA here is from genome assembly GCF_028878055.3 of Symphalangus syndactylus. NCBI lineage: Eukaryota > Metazoa > Chordata > Mammalia > Primates > Hylobatidae > Symphalangus > Symphalangus syndactylus. The sequence goes on along the minus strand of NC_072445.2, from coordinate 1,446,309 downwards.
ACATTCGGAGCGCTAAGAGGGTAATAGTGGAAAAAGGAATGTCTCCAAATATAAACTACACAGAATCATTCTGTGAAACTTCTTTCTGATCTGTGCATTCAGCTAACGGTGTTAAACCATACTTTTGATTGAGCAGATCTGAACACTCTTTCTGTAGAAAATGCAACTGGACATTTGGAGCGCTAAGAGAGTAGTAGTGGAAAAAGGAATATATTCAAATATAAACTACACAGAAGCATTCTGTGAAACTTCTTTCTGATCTGAGCATTCAGCTAACAGATTTAAACCATACTTTTGATTGAGCAGTTTTGAAACACTCTGTCTGTAGAAAATGCAACTGGACATTCGCAGCGCTAAGTGGGTAATAGTGGAAAAAAGAATATGTTCAAATATAAACTACACAGAAGCATTGTATGAAACTTCTTTCTGTTCTGTGCTTTCAACTAACAGAGTTGAACCTTACTTTTGATTGAGCCTTTCTGAAACACTCTTTCTGTAGAAACTGCAATTGGACATTCTGAGCACTAAGAGGCCTCTATTGGGAAAAATAAAATCTTCAAATAAAAACTACACAGAAGCATTGTGTGAAACTTATTTCTGATATGTTCATTAAGCTAACAGAGTTAAACCATACTTTTGATTGCGCAGTTCTGAACACTCTTTCTGTATAAAATGCAAGTGGACATTCGGAGCGCTAAGAGGGTAATAGTGGAAAAAGGAATATATTCAAATATAAACTACACAGTAGCATTCTGTGAAAATTCTTTCTGTTCTGTGCATTCAACTAACAGAGTTGAACCTTACTTTTGATTGAGCCGTTCTGAAACACTCTTTCTGTAGAAACTGCAATTGGACATGCTAAGCGCTAAGAGGCCTACATTGGGAAAAAGAATATCTTCAAATAAAAACTACACAGATGCATTCTGTGAAACTTATTTCTGATCTGTAAATTCAGTTAACAGAGATAAAACATATTTTTGATTGAGCAGTTATGAAACACTCTTTTTGTAGAAAATGCAAGTGGAGATTCGGAGCGCTAAGAGGGTAATAGTGGAAAAAGGAATGTCTTCAAATATAAACTACACAGAATCATTCGGTGAAACTTCTTTCTGATCTGTGCATTCAGGTAACAGAGTTAAACCATACATTTGATTGAGCAGATCTGAACACTCTTTCTGTAGAAAATGCAACTGGACATTTCGAGCGCTAAGAGCGTAGTAGTGGAAAAAGGAATATATTCAAATATAAACTACACAGAAGCATTCTGTGAAACTTCTTTCTGATCTGAGCATTCAGCTAACAGAGTTAAACCATACTTTTGATTGAGTAGTTTTGAAACACTCTGTCTGTAGAAAATGCAACCGGACATTCGTAGCGCTAAGTGGGTAATAGTGGAAAAAAGAATATGTTCAAATATGAACTACACAGAAGCATTGTATGAAACTTCTTTGTGTTCTGTGCATTCAACTAACAGACTTGAACCTTACTTTTGATTGAGCCGTTCTGAAACACTCTTTCTGTAGAAACTGCAATTGGACATTCTGAGCGCTAAGAGGCCTATATTGGGAAAAAGAATGTCTACAAATAAAAACTACACAGAAGAATTGTGTGAAACTTCTTTCTGTTCTGTTTGTTCAACTAAAAGAGTTGAACCTTAGTTTTGATGGAGCCGTTCTGAAACACTCTTTCTGTAGAAAATGCAAGTGCAGATTCGGAGCGCTAAGAGAGTAATAGTGGAAAAAGGAATGTCTCCAAATATAAACTACACAGAATCTTTCTGTGAAACTTCTTTCTGATCTGTGCATTCAGCTAACAGAGTTAAACCATACTTTTGATTGAGCAGATCTGAACACTCTTTCTGTAGAAAATGCAACTGGACATTTGGAGCGCTAAGAGAGTAGTAGTGGAAAAAGGAATATATTCAAATATAAACTACACATAAGCATTCTGTGAAACTTCTTTCTGATCTGAGCATTCAGCTAACAGAGTTAAACCACACTTTTGATTGAGCAGTTTTGAAACACTCTGTCTGTAGAAAATGCAACTGGACATTCGCAGCGCTAAGTGGGTAATAGTGGAAAAAAGAATATGTTCAAATATAAACTACACAGAAGCATTGTATGAAACTTCTTTCTGTTCTGTGCTTTCAACTAACAGAGTTGAACCTTAATTTTGATTGAGCCTTTCTGAAACACTCTTTCTGTAGACACTGCAGTTGGACATTCTGAGCGCTAAGAGGCCTCTATTGGGAAAAATAAAATCTTCAAATAAAAACTACACAGAAGCATTGTGTGAAACTTATTTCTGATATGTTCATTAAGCTAACAGAGTTAAACCATACTTTTGATTGCGCAGTTCTGAACACTCTTTCTGTAGAAAATGCAAGTGGACATTCGGAGCGCTAAGAGGGTAATAGTGGAAAAAGGAATATATTCAAATATAAACTACACAGTAGCATTCTGTGAAAATTCTTTCTGTTCTGTGCATTCAACTAACAGAGTTGAACCTTACTTTTGATTGAGCCGTTCTGAAACACTCTTTCTGTAGAAACTGCAATTGGACATGCTAAGCGCTAAGAGGCCTACATTGGGAAAAAGAATATCTTCAAATAAAAACTACACAGATGTATTCTGTGATACTTATTTCTGATCTGTAAATTCAGTTAACAGAGATAAAACATATTTTTGATTGAGCAGTTATGAAACACTCTTTTTGTAGAAAATGCAAGTGGAGATTCGGAGCGCTAAGAGGGTAATAGTGGAAAAAGGAATGTCTTCAAATATAAACAACACAGAAACATTCGGTGAAACTTCTTTCTGATCTGTGCATTCAGCTAACAGAGTTAAACCATACTTTTGATTGAGCAGATCTGAACACTCTTTCTGTAGAAAATGCAACTGGACATTTCGAGCGCTAAGAGCGTAGTAGTGGAAAAAGGAATATATTCAAATATAAACTACACAGAAGCATTCTGTGAAACTTTTTCTGATCTGAGCATTCAGCTAACAGAGTTAAACCATACTTTTGATTGAGCAGTTTTGAAACACTCTGTCTGTAGAAAATGCAACTGGACATTCGTAGCGCTAAGTGGGTAATAGTGGAAAAAAGAATATGTTCAAATATAAACTACACAGAAGCATTGTATGAAACTTCTTTCTGTTCTGTGCATTCAACTAACAGAGTTGAACCTTACTTTTGATTGAGCCTTTCTGAAACACTCTTTCTGTAGAAACTGCAATTGGACATTCTGAGCGCTAAGAGGCCTCTATTGGGAAAAATAATATCTTCAAATAAGAACTACACAGAAGCATTGTGTGAAACTTATTTCTGATATGTTCATTAAGCTAACAGAGTTAAACCATACTTTTGATTGCGCAGTTCTGAACACTCTTTCTGTACAAAATGCAAGTGGACATTCGGAGCGCTAAGAGGGTAATAGTGGAAAAAGGAATATATTCAAATATAAACTACACAGTAGCATTCTGTGAAAATTCTTTCTGTTCTGTGCATTCAACTAACAGAGTTGAAACTTACTTTTGATTGAGCCGTTCTGAAACACTCTTTCTGTAGAAACTGCAATTGGACATGCTAAGCGCTAAGAGGCCTACATTGGGAAAAAGAATGTCTACAAATAAAAACTACACAGAAGAATTGTGTGAAACTTCTTTCTGTTCTGTTTGTTCAACTAAAAGAGTTGAACCTTAGTTTTGATTGAGCCGTTCTGAAACACTCTTTCTGTATAAAATGCAAGTGGAGATTCGGAGCGCTAAGAGGGTAATAGTGGAAAAAGGAATGTCTCCAAATATAAACTACACAGAATCATTCTGTGAAACTTCTTTCTGATCTGTGCATTCAGCTAACAGAATTAAACCATACTTTTGAATGAGCAGATCTGAACTCTCTTTCTGTAGAAAATGCAAATGGACATTTGGAGCGCTAAGAGAGTAGTAGTGGAAAAAGGAATGTATTCAAATATAAACTACACAGAAGCATTCTGTGAAACTTCTTTCTGATCTGAGCATTCAGCTAACAGAGTTAAACCATACTTTTGATTGAGCAGTTTTGAAACACTCTGTCTGTAGAAAATGCAACTGGACATTCGTAGCGCTAAGTGGGTAATAGTGGAAAAAAGAATATGTTCAAATATAAACTACACAGAAGCATTGTATGAAACTTCTTTCTGTTCTGTGCATTCAACTAACAGAGTTGAACCTTACTTTTGATTGAGCCTTTCTGAAACCCTCTTTCTGTGGAAACTGCAATTGGACATTCTGAGCGCTAACAGGCCTCTATTGGGAAAAATAATATCTTCAAATAAAAACTACACAGAAGCATTGTGTGAAACTTATTTCTGATATATTCATTAAGCTAACAGAGTTAAACCATACTTTTGATTGCGCAGTTCTGAACACTCTTTCTGTAGAAAATGCAAGTGGACATTCGGAGCGCTAAGAGGGTAATAGTGGAAAAAGGAATGTCTCCAAATATAAACTACACAGAATCATTCTGTGAAACTTCTTTCTGATCTGTGCATTCAGCTAACAGTGTTAAACCATACTTTTGATTGAGCAGATCTGAACACTCTTTCTGTAGAAAATGCAACTGGACATTTGGAGCGCTAAGAGAGTAATAGTGGAAAAAGGAATATATTCAAATATAAACTACACAGAAGCATTCTGTGAAACTTCTTTCTGATCTGAGCATTCAGCTAACAGAGTTAAACCATACTTTTGATTGAGCAGTTTTGAAACACTCTGTCTGTAGAAAATGCAACTGGACATTCGTAGCGCTAAGTGGGTAATAGTGGAAAAAAGAATATGTTCAAATATAAACTACACAGAAGCATTGTATGAAACTTCTTTCTGTTCTGTGCATTCAACTAACAGAGTTGAACCTTACTTTTGATTGAGCCTTTCTGAAACACTCTTTCTGTAGAAACTGCAATTGGACATTCTGAGCGCCAAGAGGCCTCTATTGGGAAAAATAATATCTTCAAATAAAAACTACACAGAAGCATTGTGTGAAACTTATTTCTGATATGTTCATTAAGCTAACAGAGTTAAACCATACTTTTGATTGCGCAGTTCTGAACACTCTTTCTGTAGAAAATGCAAGTGGACATTCGGAGCGCTAAGAGGGTAATAGTGGAAAAAGGAATATATTAAAATATAAACTACACAGTAGCATTCTGTGAAAATTCTTTCTGTTCTGTGCATTCAACTAACAGAGTTGAACCTTACTTTGGATTGAGCCGTTCTGAAACACTCTTTCTGTAGAAACTACAATTGGACATGCTAAGGGCTAAGAGGCCTACATTGGGAAAAAGAATATCTTCAAATAAAAACTACACAGATGCATTCTGTGAAACTTATTTCTGATCTGTAAATTCAGTTAACAGAGACAAAATATATTTTTGATTGAGCAGTTATGAAACACTCTTTTTGTAGAAAATGCAAGTGGAGATTCGGAGCGCTAAGAGGGTAATAGTGGAAAAAGGAATGTCTTCAAATATAAACTACACAGAATCATTCGGTGAAACTTCTTTCTGATCTGTGCATTCAGCTAACAGAGTTAAACCATACTTTTGATTGAGCAGATCTGAACACTCTTTCTGTAGAAAATGCAACTGGACATTTGGAGCGCTAAGAGCGTAGTAGTGGAAAAAGGAATATATTCAAATATAAACTACACAGAAGCATTCTGTGAAACTTCTTTCTGATCTGAGCATTCAGCTAACAGAGTTAAACCATGCTTTTGATTGAGCAGTTTTGAAACACTCTGTCTGTAGAAAATGCAACTGGACATTCGTAGCGCTAAGTGGGTAATAGTGGAAAAAAGAATATGTTCAAATATAAACTACACAGAAGCATTGTATGAAACTTCTTTCTGTTCTGTGCATTCAACTAACAGAGTTGAACCTTACTTTTGATTGAGCCGTTCTGAAACACTCTTTCTGTAGAAACTGCAATTGGACATTCTGAGCGCTAAGAGGCCTATATTGGGAAAAAGAATGTCTACAAATAAAAACTACACAGAAGAATTGTGTGAAACATCTTTCTGTTCTGTTTGTTCAACTAAAAGAGTTGAACCTTAGTTTTGATTGAGCCGTTCTGAAACACTCTTTCTGTAGAAAATGCAAGTGGAGATTCGGAGCCCTAAGAGGGTAATAGTGGAAAAAGGAATGTCTCCAAATATAAACTACACAGAATCATTCTGTGAAACTTCTTTCTGATCTGTGCATTCAGCTAACAGAGTTAAACCATACTTTTGATTGAGCAGATCTGAACTCTCTTTCTGTAGAAAATGCAACTGGACATTTGGAGCGCTAAGAGATTAGTAGTGGAAAAAGGAATATATTCAAATATAAACTACACAGAAGCATTCTGTGAAACTTCTTTCTGATCTGAGCATTCAGCTAACAGAGTTAAACCATACTTTTGATTGAGCAGTTTTGAAACACTCTGTCTGTAGAAAATGCAACTGGACATTCGTAGCGCTAAGTGGGTAATAGTGGAAAAAAGAATATGTTCAAATATAAACTACACAGAAGCATTGTATGAAACTTCTTTCTGTTCTGTGCATTCAACTAACAGAGTTGAACCTTACTTTTGATTGAGCCGATCTGAAACACTCTTTCTGTAGAAACTGCAATTGGACATTCTGAGCGCTAAGAGGACTATATTGGGAAAAAGAATGTCTACAAATAAAAACTACACAGAAGAATTGTGTGAAACTTCTTTCTGTTCTGTTTGTTCAACTAAAAGAGTTGAACCTTAGTTTTGATTGAGCCGTTCTGAAACACTCTTTCTGTATAAAATGCAAGTGGAGATTCGGAGCGCTAAGAGGGTAATAGTGGAAAAAGGAATGTCTCCAAATATAAACTACACAGAATCATTCTGTGAAACTTCTTTCTGATCTGTGCATTCAGCTAACAGAGTTAAACCATACTTTTGAATGAGCAGATCTGAACTCTCTTTCTGTAGAAAATGCAACTGGACATTTGGAGCGCTAAGAGAGTAGTAGTGGAAAAAGAATATATTCAAATATAAACTACACAGAAGCATTCTGTGAAACTTCTTTCTGATCTGAGCATTGAGCTAACAGAGTTAAACCATACTTTTGATTGAGCAGTTTTGAAACACTCTGTCTGTAGAAAATGCAACTGGACATTCGCAGCGCTAAGTGGGTAATAGTGGAAAAAAGAATATGTTCAAATATAAACTACACAGAAGCATTGTATGAAACTTCTTTCTGTTCTGTGCATTCAACTAACAGAGTTGAACCTTACTTTTGATTGAGCCTTTCTGAAACACTCTTTCTGTGGAAACTGCAATTGGACATTCTGAGCGCTAAGAGGCCTCTATTGGGAAAAATAATATCTTCAAATAAGAACTACACAGAAGCATTGTGTGAAACTTATTTCTGATATGTTCATTAAGCTAACAGAGTTAAACCATACTTTTGATTGCGCAGTTCTGAACACTCTTTCTGTAGAAAATGCAAGTGGACATTCGGAGCGCTAAGAGGGTAATAGTGGAAAAAGGAATGTCTCCAAATATAAACTACACAGAATCATTCTGTGAAACTTCTTTCTGATCTGTGCATTCAGCTAACAGTGTTAAACCATACTTTTGATTGAGCAGATCTGAACACTCTTTCTGTAGAAAATGCAACTGGACATTTGGAGCGCTAAGAGAGTAATAGTGGAAAAAGGAATATATTCAAATATAAACTACACAGAAGCATTCTGTGAAACTTCTTTCTGATCTGAGCATTCAGCTAACAGAGTTAAACCATACTTTTGATTGAGCAGTTTTGAAACACTCTGTCTGTAGAAAATGCAACTGGACATTCGTAGCGCTAAGTGGGTAATAGTGGAAAAAAGAATATGTTCAAATATAAACTACACAGAAGCATTGTATGAAACTTCTTTCTGTTCTGTGCATTCAACTAACAGAGTTGAACCTTACTTTTGATTGAGCCTTTCTGAAACACTCTTTCTGTAGAAACTGCAATTGGACATTCTGAGCGCCAAGAGGCCTCTATTGGGAAAAATAATATCTTCAAATAAAAACTACACAGAAGCATTGTGTGAAACTTATTTCTGATATGTTCATTAAGCTAACAGAGTTAAACCATACTTTTGATTGCGCAGTTCTGAACACTCTTTCTGTAGAAAATGCAAGTGGACATTCGGAGCGCTAAGAGGGTAATAGTGGAAAAAGGAATATATTAAAATATAAACTACACAGTAGCATTCTGTGAAAATTCTTTCTGTTCTGTGCATTCAACTAACAGAGTTGAACCTTACTTTGGATTGAGCCGTTCTGAAACACTCTTTCTGTAGAAACTACAATTGGACATGCTAAGGGCTAAGAGGCCTACATTGGGAAAAAGAATATCTTCAAATAAAAACTACACAGATGCATTCTGTGAAACTTATTTCTGATCTGTAAATTCAGTTAACAGAGACAAAATATATTTTTGATTGAGCAGTTATGAAACACTCTTTTTGTAGAAAATGCAAGTGGAGATTCGGAGCGCTAAGAGGGTAATAGTGGAAAAAGGAATGTCTTCAAATATAAACTACACAGAATCATTCGGTGAAACTTCTTTCTGATCTGTGCATTCAGCTAACAGAGTTAAACCATACTTTTGATTGAGCAGATCTGAACACTCTTTCTGTAGAAAATGCAACTGGACATTTGGAGCGCTAAGAGCGTAGTAGTGGAAAAAGGAATATATTCAAATATAAACTACACAGAAGCATTCTGTGAAACTTCTTTCTGATCTGAGCATTCAGCTAACAGAGTTAAACCATGCTTTTGATTGAGCAGTTTTGAAACACTCTGTCTGTAGAAAATGCAACTGGACATTCGTAGCGCTAAGTGGGTAATAGTGGAAAAAAGTATATGTTCAAATATAAACTACACAGAAGCATTGTATGAAACTTCTTTCTGTTCTGTGCATTCAACTAACAGAGTTGAACCTTACTTTTGATTGAGCCGTTCTGAAACACTCTTTCTGTAGAAACTGCAATTGGACATTCTGAGCGCTAAGAGGCCTATATTGGGAAAAAGAATGTCTACAAATAAAAACTACACAGAAGAATTGTGTGAAACATCTTTCTGTTCTGTTTGTTCAACTAAAAGAATTGAACCTTAGTTTTGATTGAGCCGTTCTGAAACACTCTTTCTGTAGAAAATGCAAGTGGAGATTCGGAGCCCTAAGAGGGTAATAGTGGAAAAAGGAATGTCTCCAAATATAAACTACACAGAATCATTCTGTGAAACTTCTTTCTGATCTGTGCATTCAGCTAACAGAGTTAAACCATACTTTTGATTGAGCAGATCTGAACTCTCTTTCTGTAGAAAATGCAACTGGACATTTGGAGCGCTAAGAAAGTAGTAGTGGAAAAAGGAATATATTCAAATATAAACTACACAGAAGCATTCTGTGAAACTTCTTTCTGATCTGAGCATTCAGCTAACAGAGTTAAACCATACTTTTGATTGAGCAGTTTTGAAACACTCTGTCTGTAGAAAATGCAACTGGACATTCGTAGCGCTAAGTGGGTAATAGTGGAAAAAAGAATATGTTCAAATATAAACTACACAGAAGCATTGTATGAAACTTCTTTCTGTTCTGTGCATTCAACTAACAGAGTTGAACCTTACTTTTGATTGAGCCGATCTGAAACACTCTTTCTGTAGAAACTGCAATTGGACATTCTGAGCGCTAAGAGGCCTATATTGGGAAAAAGAATGTCTACAAATAAAAACTACACAGAAGAATTGTGTGAAACTTCTTTCTGTTCTGTTTGTTCAACTAAAAGAGTTGAACCTTAGTTTTGATTGAGCCGTTCTGAAACACTCTTTCTGTATAAAATGCAAGTGGAGATTCGGAGCGCTAAGAGGGTAATAGTGGAAAAAGGAATGTCTCCAAATATAAACTACACAGAATCATTCTGTGAAACTTCTTTCTGATCTGTGCATTCAGCTAACAGAGTTAAACCATACTTTTGAATGAGCAGATCTGAACTCTCTTTCTGTAGAAAATGCAACTGGACATTTGGAGCGCTAAGAGAGTAGTAGTGGAAAAAGAATATATTCAAATATAAACTACACAGAAGCATTCTGTGAAACTTCTTTCTGATCTGAGCATTGAGCTAACAGAGTTAAACCATACTTTTGATTGAGCAGTTTTGAAACACTCTGTCTGTAGAAAATGCAACTGGACATTCGTAGCGCTAAGTGGGTAATAGTGGAAAAAAGAATATGTTCAAATATAAACTACACAGAAGCATTGTATGAAACTTCTTTCTGTTCTGTGCATTCAACTAACAGAGTTGAACCTTACTTTTGATTGAGCCTTTCTGAAACACTCTTTCTGTGGAAACTGCAATTGGACATTCTGAGCGCTAAGAGGCCTCTATTGGGAAAAATAATATCTTCAAATAAGAACTACACAGAAGCATTGTGTGAAACTTATTTCTGATATGTTCATTAAGCTAACAGAGTTAAACCATACTTTTGATTGCGCAGTTCTGAACACTCTTTCTGTAGAAAATGCAAGTGGACATTCGGAGCGCTAAGAGGGTAATAGTGGAAAAAGGAATGTCTCCAAATATAAACTACACAGAATCATTCTGTGAAACTTCTTTCTGATCTGTGCATTCAGCTAACAGAGTTAAACCATACTTTTTATTGAGCAGATCTGAACACTCTTTCTGTAGAAAATGCAACTGGACATTTGGATCGCTAAGAGAGTAGTAGTGGAAAAAGGAATATATTCAAATATAAACTACACAGAAGCATTCTGTGAAACTTCTTTCTGATCTGAGCATTCAGCTAACAGAGTTAAACCATACTTTTGATTGAGCAGTTTTGAAACACTCTGTCTGTAGAAAATGCAACTGGACATTCGTAGCGCTAAGTGGGTAATAGTGGAAAAAAGAATATGTTCAAATATAAACTACACAGAAGCATTGTATGAAACTTCTTTCTGTTCTGTGCATTCAACTAACAGAGTTGAACCTTACTTTTGATTGAGCCTTTCTGAAACACTCTTTCTGTAGAAACTGCAATTGGACATTCTGAGCGCTAAGAGGCCTCTATTGGGAAAAATAATATCTTCAAATAAAAACTACACAGAAGCATTGTGTGAAACTTATTTCTGATATGTTCATTAAGCTAACAGAGTTAAACCATACTTTTGATTGCGCAGTTCTGAACACTCTTTCTGTAGAAAATGCAAGTGGACATTCGCAGCGCTAAGAGGGTAATAGTGGAAAAAGGAATATATTCAAATATAAACTACACAGTAGCATTCTGTGAAAATTCTTTCTGTTCTGTGCATTCAACTAACAGAGTTGAACCTTACTTTTGATTAAGCCGTTCTGAAACACTCTTTCTGTAGAAACTGCAATTGGACATGCTAAGCGCTAAGAGGCCTACATTGGGAAAAAGAATATCTTCAAATAAAAACTATACAGATGCATTCTGTGAAACTTATTTCTGATCTGTAAATTCAGTTAACAGAGATAAAACATATTTTTGATTGAGCAGTTATGAAACACTCTTTTTGTAGAAAATGCAAGTGGAGATTCGGAGCGCTAAGATGGTAATAGTGGAAAAAGGAATGTCTTCAAATATAAACTACACAGAATCATTCGGTGAAACTTCTTTCTGATCTGTGCATTCAGCTAACAGAGTTAAACCATACTTTTGATTGAGCAGATCTGAACACACTTTCTCTAGAAAATGCAACTGGACATTTGGAGCGCTAAGATCATAGTAGTGGAAAAAGAAATATATTCAAATATAAACTACACAGAAGCATTCTGTGAAACTTCTTTCTGATCTGAGCATTCCGCTAACAGAGTTAAACCATACTTTTGATTGAGCAGTTTTGAAACACTCTGTCTGTAGAAAATGCAACTGGACATTCGTAGCGCTAAGTGGGTAATAGTGGAAAAAAGAATATGTTCAAATATAAACTACACAGAAGCATTGTATGAAACTTCTTTCTGTTCTGTGCATTCAACTAACAGAGTTGAACCTTACTTTTGATTGAGCCTTTCTGAAACCCTCTTTCTGTGGAAACTGCAATTGGACATTCTGAGCGCTAACAGGCCTCTATTGGGAAAAATAATATCTTCAAATAAAAACTACACAGAAGCATTGTGTGAAACTTATTTCTGATATATTCATTAATCTAACAGAGTTAAACCATACTTTTGATTGCGCAGTTCTGAACACTCTTTCTGTAGAAAATGCAAGTGGACATTCGGAGCGATAAGAGGGTAATAGTGGAAAAAGGAATGTCTCCAAATATAAACTACACAGAATCATTCTTTGAAACTTCTTTCTGATCTGTGCATTCAGCTAACAGAGTTAAACCATACTTTTGATTGAGCAGATCTGAACACTCTTTCTGTAGAAAATGCAACTGGACATTTGGAGCGCTAAGAGAGTAGTAGTGGAAAAAGGAATATATTCAAATATAAACTACACAGAAGCATTCTGTGAAACTTCTTTCTGATCTGAGCATTCAGCTAACAGAGTTAAACCATACTTTTGATTGAGCAATTTTGAAACACTCTGTCTGTAGAAAATGCAACTGGACATTCGTAGCGCTAAGTGGGTAATAGTGGAAAAAAGAATATGTTCAAATATAAACTACACAGAAGCATTGTATGAAACTTCTTTCTGTTCTGTGCATTCAACTAACAGAGTTGAACCTTACTTTTGATTGAGCCTTTCTGAAACACTCTTTCTGTAGAAACTGCAATTGGACATTCTGAGCGCCAAGAGGCCTCTATTGGGAAAAATAATATCTTCAAATAAAAACTACACAGAAGCATTGTGTGAAACTTATTTCTGATATGTTCATTAAGCTAACAGAGTTAAACCATACTTTTGATTGCGCAGTTCTGAACACTCTTTCTGTAGAAAATGCAAGTGGACATTCGGAGCGCTAAGAGGGTAATAGTGGAAAAAGGAATATATTCAAATATAAACTACACAGTAGCATTCTGTGAAAATTCTTTCTGTTCTGTGCATTCAACTAACAGAGTTGAACCTTACTTTTGATTGAGCCGTTCTGAAACACTCTTTCTGTAGAAACTGCAATTGGACATGCTAAGGGCTAAGAGGCCTACATTGGGAAAAAGAATATCTTCAAATAAAAACTACACAGATGCATTCTGTGAAACTTATTTCTGATCTGTAAATTCAGTTAACAGAGATAAATCATATTTTTGATTGAGCACTTATGAAACACTCTTTTTGTAGAAAATGCAAGTGGAGATTCGGAGCGCTAAGAGGGTAATAGTGGAAAAAGGAATGTCTTCAAATATAAACTACACAGAATCATTCGGTGAAACTTCTTTCTGATCTGTGCATTCAGCTAACAGAGTTAAACCATACTTTTGATTGAGCAGATCTGAACACTCTTTCTGTAGAAAATGCAACTGGACATTTGGAGCGCTAAGAGCGTAGTAGTGGAAAAAGTAATATATTCAAATATAAACTACAAAGAAGCATTCTGTGAAACTTCTTTCTGATCTGAGCATTCAGCTAACAGAGTTAAACCATACTTTTGATTGAGCAGTTTGAAACACTCTGTCTGTAGAAAATGCAACTGGACATTCGTAGCGCTAAGTGGGTAATAGTGGAAAAAAGAATATGTTCAAATATAAACTACACAGAAGCATTGTATGAAACTTCTTTCTGTTCTGTGCATTCAACTAACAGAGTTGAACCTTATTTTGATTGAGCCTTTCTGAAACACTCTTTCTGTAGAAACTGCAATTGGACATTCTGAGCGCCAAGAGGCCTCTATTGGGAAAAATAATATCTTCAAATAAAAACTACACAGAAGCATTGTGTGAAACTTATTTCTGATATGTTCATTAAGCTAACAGAGTTAAACCATACTTTTGATTGCGTAGTTCTGAACACTCTTTCTGTAGAAAATGCAAGTGGACATTCGGAGCGCTAAGAGGGTAATAGTGGAAAAAGGAATATATTCAAATATAAACTACACAGTAGCATTCTGTGAAAATTCTTTCTGTTCTGTGCATTCAACTAACAGAGTTGAACCTTACTTTGGATTGAGCCGTTCTGAAACACTCTTTCTGTAGAAACTACAATTGGACATGCTAGGGGTTAAGAGGCCTACATTGGGAAAAAGAATATCTTCAAATAAAAACTACACAGATGCATTCTGTGAAACTTATTTCTGATCTGTAAATTCAGTTAACAGAGATAAAACATATTTTTGATTGAGCAGTTATGAAACACTCTTTTTGTAGAAAATGCAAGTGGAGATTAGGAGCGCTAAGAGGGTAATAGTGGAAAAAGGAATGTCTTCAAATATAAACTACACAGAATCATTCGGTGAAACTTCTTTCTGATCTGTGCATTCAGCTAACAGAATTAAACCATACTTTTGATTGAGCAGATCTGAACACTCTTTCTGTAGAAAATGCAACTGGACATTTGGAGCGCTAAGAGCGTAGTAGTGGAAAAAGGAATATATTCAAATATAAACTACACAGAAGCATTCTGTGAAACTTCTTTCTGATCTGAGCATTCAGCTAACAGAGTTAAACCATGCTTTTGATTGAGCAGTTTTGAAACACTCTGTCTGTAGAAAATGCAACTGGACATTCGTAGCGCTAAGTGGGTAATAGTGGAAAAAAGAATATGTTCAAATATAAACTACACAGAAGCATTGTATGAAACTTCTTTCTGTTCTGTGCATTCAACTAACAGAGTTGAACCTTACTTTTGATTGAGCCGTTCTGAAACACTCTTTCTGTAGAAACTGCAATTGGACATTCTGAGCGCTAAGAGGCCTATATTGGGAAAAAGAATGTCTACAAATAAAAACTACACAGAAGAATTGTGTGAAACATCTTTCTGTTCTGTTTGTTCAACTAAAAGAGTTGAACCTTAGTTTTGATTGAGCCGTTCTGAAACACTCTTTCTGTAGAAAATGCAAGTGGAGATTCGGAGCGCTAAGAGGGTAATAGTGGAAAAAGGAATGTCTCCAAATATAAACTACACAGAATCATTCTGTGAAACTTCTTTCTGATCTGTGCATTCAGCTAACAGAGTTAAACCATACTTTTGATTGAGCAGATCTGAACTCTCTTTCTGTAGAAAATGCAACTGGACATTTGGAGCGCTAAGAGAGTAGTAGTGGAAAAAGGAATATATTCAAATATAAACTACACAGAAGCATTCTGTGAAACTTCTTTCTGATCTGAGCATTCAGCTAACAGAGTTAAACCATACTTTTGATTGAGCAGTTTTGAAACACTCTGTCTGTAGAAAATGCAACTGGACATTCGTAGCGCTAAGTGGGTAATAGTGGAAAAAAGAATATGTTCAAATATAAACTACACAGAAGCATTGTATGAAACTTCTTTCTGTTCTGTGCATTCAACTAACAGAGTTGAACCTTACTTTTGATTGAGCCGATCTGAAACACTCTTTCTGTAGAAACTGCAATTGGACATTCTGAGCGCTAAGAGGCCTATATTGGGAAAAAGAATGTCTACAAATAAAAACTACACAGAAGAATTGTGTGAAACTTCTTTCTGTTCTGTTTGTTCAACTAAAAGAGTTGAACCTTAGTTTTGATTGAGCCGTTCTGAAACACTCTTTCTGTATAAAATGCAAGTGGAGATTCGGAGCGCTAAGAGGGTAATAGTGGAAAAAGGAATGTCTCCAAATATAAACTACACAGAATCATTCTGTGAAACTTCTTTCTGATCTGTGCATTCAGCTAACAGAGTTAAACCATACTTTTGAATGAGCAGATCTGAACTCTCTTTCTGTAGAAAATGCAACTGGACATTTGGAGCGCTAAGAGAG
The DNA here is from genome assembly GCF_028878055.3 of Symphalangus syndactylus. Taxonomy (NCBI): domain Eukaryota; kingdom Metazoa; phylum Chordata; class Mammalia; order Primates; family Hylobatidae; genus Symphalangus; species Symphalangus syndactylus. The sequence continues at coordinate 1,430,422 of NC_072445.2, read as the reverse complement.
TAGTAGTGGAAAAACAATATATTCAAATATAAACTACACAGAAGCATTCTGTGAAACTTCTTTCTGATCTGAGCATTGAGCTAACAGAGTTAAACCATACTTTTGATTGAGCAGTTTTGAAACACTCTGTCTGTAGAAAATGCAACTGGACATTCGTAGCGCTAAGTGGGTAATAGTGGAAAAAAGAATATGTTCAAATATAAACTACACAGAAGCATTGTATGAAACTTCTTTCTGTTCTGTGCATTCAACTAACAGAGTTGAACCTTACTTTTGATTGAGCCTTTCTGAAACACTCTTTCTGTGGAAACTGCAATTGGACATTCTGAGCGCTAAGAGGCCTCTATTGGGAAAAATAATATCTTCAAATAAGAACTACACAGAAGCATTGTGTGAAACTTATTTCTGATATGTTCATTAAGCTAACAGAGTTAAACCATACTTTTGATTGCGCAGTTCTGAACACTCTTTCTGTAGAAAATGCAAGTGGACATTCGGAGTGCTAAGAGGGTAATAGTGGAAAAAGGAATGTCTCCAAATATAAACTACACAGAATCATTCTGTGAAACTTCTTTCTGATCTGTGCATTCAGCTAACAGAGTTAAACCATACTTTTGATTGAGCAGATCTGAACACTCTTTCTGTAGAAAATGCAACTGGACATTTGGATCGCTAAGAGAGTAGTAGTGGAAAAAGGAATATATTCAAATATAAACTACACAGAAGCATTCTGTGAAACTTCTTTCTGATCTGAGCATTCAGCTAACAGAGTTAAACCATACTTTTGATTGAGCAGTTTTGAAACACTCTGTCTGTAGAAAATGCAACTGGACATTCGTAGCGCTAAGTGGGTAATAGTGGAAAAAAGAATATGTTCAAATATAAACTACACAGAAGCATTGTATGAAACTTCTTTCTGTTCTGTGCATTCAACTAACAGAGTTGAACCTTACTTTGATTGAGCCTTTCTGAAACACTCTTTCTGTAGAAACTGCAATTGGACATTCTGAGCGCTAAGAGGCCTCTATTGGGAAAAATAATATCTTCAAATAAAAACTACACAGAAGCATTGTGTGAAACTTATTTCTGATATGTTCATTAAGCTAACAGAGTTAAACCATACTTTTGATTGCGCAGTTCTGAACACTCTTTCTGTACAAAATGCAAGTGGACATTCGGAGCGCTAAGAGGGTAATAGTGGAAAAAGGAATATATTCAAATATAAACTACACAGTAGCATTCTGTGAAAATTCTTTCTGTTCTGTGCATTCAACTAACAGAGTTGAACCTTACTTTTGATTGAGCCGTTCTGAAACACTCTTTCTGTAGAAACTGCAATTGGACATGCTAAGCGCTAAGAGGCCTACATTGGGAAAAAGAATATCTTCAAATAAAAACTATACAGATGCATTCTGTGAAACTTATTTCTGATCTGTAAATTCAGTTAACAGAGATAAAACATATTTTTGATTGAGCAGTTATGAAACACTCTTTTTGTAGAAAATGCAAGTGGAGATTCGGAGCGCTAAGGTGGTAATAGTGGAAAAAGGAATGTCTTCAAATATAAACTACACAGAATCATTCGGTGAAACTTCTTTCTGATCTGTGCATTCAGCTAACAGAGTTAAACCATACTTTTGATTAAGCAGATCTGAACACACTTTCTCTAGAAAATGCAACTGGACATTTGGAGCGCTAAGATCATAGTAGTGGAAAAAGAAATATATTCAAATATAAACTACACAGAAGCATTCTGTGAAACTTCTTTCTGATCTGAGCATTCAGCTAACAGACTTAAACCATACTTTTGATTGAGCAGTTTTGAAACACTCTGTCTGTAGAAAATGCAACTGGACATTCGTAGCGCTAAGTAGGTAATAGTGGAAAAAAGAATATGTTCAAATATAAACTACACAGAAGCATTGTATGAAACTTCTTTCTGTTCTGTGCATTCAACTAACAGAGTTGAACCTTACTTTTGATTGAGCCTTTCTGAAACACTCTTTCTGTAGAAACTGCAATTGGACATTCTGAGCGCTAAGAGGCCTACATTGGGAAAAAGAATGTCTACAAATAAAAACTACACAGAAGAATTGTGTGAAACTTCTTTCTGTTCTGTTTGTTCAACTAAAAGAGTTGAACCTTAGTTTTGATTGAGCCGTTCTGAAACACTCTTTCTGTATAAAATGCAAGTGGAGATTCGGAGCGCTAAGAGGGTAATAGTGGAAAAAGGAATGTCTCCAAATATAAACTACACAGAATCATTCTGTGAAACTTCTTTCTGATCTGTGCATTCAGCTAACAGAGTTAAACCATACTTTTGAATGAGCAGATCTGAACTCTCTTTCTGTAGAAAATGCAACTGGACATTTGGAGCACTAAGAGAGTAGTAGTGGAAAAAGGAATATATTCAAATATAAACTACACAGAAGCATTCTGTGAAACTTCTTTCTGATCTGTGCATTCAGCTAACAGAGTTAAACCATACTTTTGATTGAGCAGATCTGAACACTCTTTCTGTAGAAAATGCAACTGGACATTTGGAGCGCTAAGAGCGTAGTAGTGGAAAAAGGAATATATTCAAATATAAACTACACAGAAGCATTCTGTGAAACTTCTTTCTGATCTGAGCATTCAGCTAACAGAGTTAAACCATACTTTTGATTGAGCAGTTTGAAACACTCTGTCTGTAGAAAATGCAACTGGACATTCGTAGCGCTAAGTGGGTAATAGTGGAAAAAAGAATATGTTCAAATATAAACTACACAGAAGCATTGTATGAAACTTCTTTCTGTTCTGTGCATTCAACTAACAGAGTTGAACCTTACTTTTGATTGAGCCGATCTGAAACACTCTTTCTGTAGAAACTGCAATTGGACATTCTGAGCGCTAAGAGGCCTATATTGGGAAAAAGAATGTCTACAAATAAAAACTACACAGAAGAATTGTGTGAAACTTCTTTCTGTTCTGTTTGTTCAACTAAAAGAGTTGAACCTTAGTTTTGATTGAGCCGTTCTGAAACACTCTTTCTGTATAAAATGCAAGTGGAGATTCGGAGCGCTAAGAGGGTAATAGTGGAAAAAGGAATGTCTCCAAATATAAACTACACAGAATCATTCTGTGAAACTTCTTTCTGATCTGTGCATTCAGCTAACACAGTTAAACCATACTTTTGAATGAGCAGATCTGAACTCTCTTTCTGTAGAAAATGCAACTGGACATTTGGAGCGCTAAGAGAGTAGTAGTGGAAAAAGAATATATTCAAATATAAACTACACAGAAGCATTCTGTGAAACTTCTTTCTGATCTGAGCATTGAGCTAACAGAGTTAAACCATACTTTTGATTGAGCAGTTTTGAAACACTCTGTCTGTAGAAAATGCAACTGGACATTCGTAGCGCTAAGTGGGTAATAGTGGAAAAAAGAATATGTTCAAATATAAACTACACAGAAGCATTGTATGAAACTTCTTTCTGTTCTGTGCATTCAACTAACAGAGTTGAACCTTACTTTTGATTGAGCCTTTCTGAAACCCTCTTTCTGTGGAAACTGCAATTGGACATTCTGAGCGCTAAGAGGCCTCTATTGGGAAAAATAATATCTTCAAATAAAAACTACACAGAAGCATTGTGTGAAACTTATTTCTGATATGTTCATTAAGCTAACAGAGTTAAACCATACTTTTGATTGCGCAGTTCTGAACACTCTTTCTGTAGAAAATGCAAGTGGACATTCGGAGCGCTAAGAGGGTAATAGTGGAAAAAGGAATATATTCAAATATAAACTACACAGTAGCATTCTGTGAAAATTCTTTCTGTTCTGTGCATTCAACTAACAGAGTTGAACCTTACTTTTGATTGAGCCGTTCTGAAACACTCTTTCTGTAGAAACTGCAATTGGACATGCTAAGGGCTAAGAGGCCTACATTGGGAAAAAGAATATCTTCAAATAAAAACTACACAGATGCATTCTGTGAAACTTATTTCTGATCTGTAAATTCAGTTAACAGAGATAAAACATATTTTTGATTGAGCAGTTATGAAACACTCTTTTTGTAGAAAATGCAAGTGGAGATTCGGAGCGCTAAGAGGGTAAAAGTGGAAAAAGGAATGTCTTCAAATATAAACTACACAGAATCATTCGGTGAAACTTCTTTCTGATCTGTGCATTCAGCTAACAGAGTTAAACCATACTTTTGATTGAGCAGATCTGAACACTCTTTCTGTAGAAAATGCAACTGGACATTTGGAGCGCTAAGAGCGTAGTAGTGGAAAAAGGAATATATTCAAATATAAACTACACAGAAGCATTCTGTGAAACTTCTTTCTGATCTGAGCATTCAGCTAACAGAGTTAAACCATACTTTTGATTGAGCAGTTTGAAACACTCTGTCTGTAGAAAATGCAACTGGACATTCGTAGCGCTAAGTGGGTAATAGTGGAAAAAAGAATATGTTCAAATATAAACTATACAGAAGCATTGTATGAAACTTCTTTCTGTTCTGTGCATTCAACTAACAGAGTTGAACCTTACTTTTGATTGAGCCTTTCTGAAACACTCTTTCTGTAGAAACTGCAATTGGACATTCTGAGCGCCAAGAGGCCTCTATTGGGAAAAATAATATCTTCAAATAAAAACTACACAGAAGGATTGTGTGAAACTTATTTCTGATATGTTCATTAAGCTAACAGAGTTAAACCATACTTTTGATTGCGTAGTTCTGAACACTCTTTCTGTAGAAAATGCAAGTGGACATTCGGAGCGCTAAGAGGGTAATAGTGGAAAAAGGAATATATTCAAATATAAACTACACAGTAGCATTCTGTGAAAATTCTTTCTGTTCTGTGCATTCAACTAACAGAGTTGAACCTTACTTTGGATTGAGCCGTTCTGAAACACTCTTTCTGTAGAAACTACAACTGGACATGCTAAGGGCTAAGAGGCCTACATTGGGAAAAAGAATATCTTCAAATAAAAACTACACAGATGCATTCTGTGAAACTTATTTCTGATCTGTAAATTCAGTTAACAGAGATAAAACATATTTTTGATTGAGCAGTTATGAAACACTCTTTTTGTAGAAAATGCAAGTGGAGATTAGGAGCGCTAAGAGGGTAATAGTGGAAAAAGGAATGTCTTCAAATATAAACTACACAGAATCATTCGGTGAAACTTTTTCTGATCTGTGCATTCAGCTAACAGAGTTAAACCATACTTTTGATTGAGCAGATCTGAACACTCTTTCTGTAGAAAATGCAACTGGACATTTGGAGCGCTAAGAGCGTAGTAGTGGAAAAAGGAATATATTCAAATATAAACTACACAGAAGCATTCTGTGAAACTTCTTTCTGATCTGAGCATTCAGCTAACAGAGTTAAACCATGCTTTTGATTGAGCAGTTTTGAAACACTCTGTCTGTAGAAAATGCAACTGGACATTCGTAGCGCTAAGTGGGTAATAGTGGAAAAAAGAATATGTTCAAATATAAACTACACAGAAGCATTGTATGAAACTTCTTTCTGTTCTGTGCATTCAACTAACAGAGTTGAACCTTACTTTTGATTGAGCCGTTCTGAAACACTCTTTCTGTAGAAACTGCAATTGGACATTCTGAGCGCTAAGAGGCCTATATTGGGAAAAAGAATGTCTACAAATAAAAACTACACAGAAGAATTGTGTGAAATATCTTTCTGTTCTGTTTGTTCAACTAAAAGAGTTGAACCTTAGTTTTGATTGAGCCGTTCTGAAACACTCTTTCTGTAGAAAATGCAAGTGGAGATTCGGAGCGCTAAGAGGGTAATAGTGGAAAAAGGAATGTCTCCAAATATAAACTACACAGAATCATTCTGTGAAACTTCTTTCGGATCTGTGCATTCAGCTAACAGAGTTAAACCATACTTTTGATTGAGCAGATCTGAACTCTCTTTCTGTAGAAAATGCAACTGGACATTTGGAGCGCTAAGAGCGTAGTAGTGGAAAAAGGAATATATTCAAATATAAACTACACAGAAGCATTCTGTGAAACTTCTTTCTGATCTGAGCATTCAGCTAACAGAGTTAAACCATACTTTTGATTGAGCAGTTTTGAAACACTCTGTCTGTAGAAAATGCAACTGGACATTCGTAGCGCTAAGTGGGTAATAGTGGAAAAAAGAATATGTTCAAATATAAACTACACAGAATCATTGTATGAAACTTCTTTCTGTTCTGTGCATTCAACTAACAGAGTTGAACCTTACTTTTGATTGAGCCGATCTGAAACACTCTTTCTGTAGAAACTGCAATTGGACATTCTGAGCGCTAAGAGGCCTATATTGGGAAAAAGAATGTCTACAAATAAAAACTACACAGAAGAATTGTGTGAAACTTCTTTCTGTTCTGTTTGTTCAACTAAAAGAGTTGAACGTTAGTTTTGATTGAGCCGTTCTGAAACACTCTTTCTGTATAAAATGCAAGTGGAGATTCGGAGCGCTAAGAGGGTAATGGTGGAAAAAGGAATGTCTCCAAATATAAACTACACAGAATCATTCTGTGAAACTTCTTTCTGATCTGTGCATTCAGCTAACAGAGTTAAACCATACTTTTGAATGAGCAGATCTGAACTCTCTTTCTGTAGAAAATGCAACTGGACATTTGGAGCGCTAAGAGAGTAGTAGTGGAAAAAGGAATATATTCAAATATAAACTACACAGAAGCATTCTGTGAAACTTCTTTCTGATCTGAGCATTGAGCTAACAGAGTTAAACCATACTTTTGATTGAGCAGTTTTGAAACACTCTGTCTGTAGAAAATGCAACTGGACATTCGTAGCGCTAAGTGGGTAATAGTGGAAAAAAGAATATGTTCAAATATAAACTACACAGAAGCATTGTATGAAACTTCTTTCTGTTCTGTGCATTCAACTAACAGAGTTGAACCTTACTTTTGATTGAGCCTTTCTGAAACCCTCTTTCTGTGGAAACTGCAATTGGACATTCTGAGCGCTAAGAGGCCTCTATTGGGAAAAATAATATCTTCAAATAAGAACTACACAGAAGCATTGTGTGAAACTTATTTCTGATATGTTCATTAAGCTAACAGAGTTAAACCATACTTTTGATTGCGCAGTTCTGAACACTCTTTCTGTAGAAAATGCAAGTGGACATTCGGAGCGCTAAGAGGGTAATAGTGGAAAAAGGAATGTCTCCAAATATAAACTACACAGAATCATTCTGTGAAACTTCTTTCTGATCTGTGCATTCAGCTAACAGAGTTAAACCATACTTTTGATTGAGCAGATCTGAACACTCTTTCTGTAGAAAATGCAACTGGACATTTGGATCGCTAAGAGAGTAGTAGTGGAAAAAGGAATATATTCAAATATAAACTACACAGAAGCATTCTGTGAAACTTCTTTCTGATATGAGCATTCAGCTAACAGAGTTAAACCATACTTTTGATTGAGCAGTTTTGAAACACTCTGTCTGTAGAAAATGCAACTGGACATTCGTAGCGCTAAGTGGGTAATAGTGGAAAAAAGAATATGTTCAAATATAAACTACACAGAAGCATTGTATGAAACTTCTTTCTGTTCTGTGCATTCAACTAACAGAGTTGAACCTTACTTTTGATTGAGCCTTTCTGAAACACTCTTTCTGTAGAAACTGCAATTGGACATTCTGAGCGATAAGAGGCCTCTATTGGGAAAAATAATATCTTCAAATAAAAACTACACAGAAGCATTGTGTGAAACTTATTTCTGATATGTTCATTAAGCTAACAGAGTTAAACCATACTTTTGATTGCGCAGTTCTGAACACTCTTTCTGTACAAAACGCAAGTGGACATTCGGAGCGCTAAGAGGGTAATAGTGGAAAAAGGAATATATTCAAATGTAAACTACACAGTAGCATTCTGTGAAAATTCTTTCTGTTCTGTGCATTCAACTAACAGAGTTGAACCTTACTTTTGATTGAGCCGTTCTGAAACACTCTTTCTGTAGAAACTGCAATTGGACATGCTAAGCGCTAAGAGGCCTACATTGGGAAAAAGAATATCTTCAAATAAAAACTATACAGATGCATTCTGTGAAACTTATTTCTGATCTGTAAATTCAGTTAACAGAGATAAAACATATTTTTGATTGAGCAGTTATGAAACACTCTTTTTGTAGAAAATGCAAGTGGAGATTCGGAGCGCTAAGGTTGTAATAGTGGAAAAAGGAATGTCTTCAAATATAAACTACACAGAATCATTCGGTGAAACTTCTTTCTGATCTGTGCATTCAGCTAACAGAGTTAAACCATACTTTTGATTAAGCAGATCTGAACACACTTTCTCTAGAAAATGCAACTGGACATTTCGAGCGCTAAGATCATAGTAGTGGAAAAAGAAATATATTCAAATATAAACTACACAGAAGCATTCTGTGAAACTTTTTCTGATCTGAGCATTCAGCTAACAGACTTAAACCATACTTTTGATTGAGCAGTTTTGAAACACTCTGTCTGTAGAAAATGCAACTGGACATTCGTAGCGCTAAGTGGGTAATAGTGGAAAAAACAATATGTTCAAATATAAACTACACAGAAGCATTGTATGAAACTTCTTTCTGTTCTGTGCATTCAACTAACAGAGTTGAACCTTACTTTTGATTGAGCCGATCTGAAACACTCTTTCTGTAGAAACTGCAATTGGACATTCTGAGCGCTAAGAGGCCTACATTGGGAAAAAGAATGTCTACAAATAAAAACTACACAGAAGAATTGTGTGAAACATCTTTCTGTTCTGTTTGTTCAACTAAAAGAGTTGAACCTTAGTTTTGATTGAGCCGTTCTGAAACACTCTTTCTGTATAAAATGCAAGTGGAGATTCGGAGCGCTAAGAGGGTAATAGTGGAAAAAGGAATGTCTCCAAATATAAACTACACAGAATCATTCTGTGAAACTTCTTTCTGATCTGTGCATTCAGCTAACAGAGTTAAAACATACTTTTGAATGAGCAGATCTGAACTCTCTTCCTGTAGAAAATGCAACTGGACATTTGGAGCACTAAGAGAGTAGTAGTGGAAAAAGGAATATATTCAAATATAAACTACACAGAAGCATTCTGTGAAACTTCTTTCTGATCTGTGCATTCAGCTAACAGAGTTAAACCATACTTTTGATTGAGCAGATCTGAACACTCTTTCTGTAGAAAATGCAACTGGACATTTGGAGCGCTAAGAGCGTAGTAGTGGAAAAAGGAATATATTCAAATATAAACTACACAGAAGCATTCTGTGAAACTTCTTTCTGATCTGAGCATTCAGCTAACAGAGTTAAACCATACTTTTGATTGAGCAGTTTGAAACACTCTGTCTGTAGAAAATGCAACTGGACATTCGTAGCGCTAAGTGGGTAATAGTGGAAAAAAGAATATGTTCAAATATAAACTACACAGAAGCATTGTATGAAACTTCTTTCTGTTCTGTGCATTCAACTAACAGAGTTGAACCTTACTTTTGATTGAGCCTTTCTGAAACCCTCTTTCTGTGGAAACTGCAATTGGACATTCTGAGCGCTAAGAGGCCTCTATTGGGAAAAATAATATCTTCAAATAAGAACTACACAGAAGCATTGTGTGAAACTTATTTCTGATATGTTCATTAAGCTAACAGAGTTAAACCATACTTTTGATTGCGCAGTTCTGAACACTCTTTCTGTAGAAAATGCAAGTGGACATTCGGAGCGCTAAGAGGGTAATAGTGGAAAAAGGAATGTCTCCAAATATAAACTACACAGAATCATTCTGTGAAACTTCTTTCTGATCTGTGCATTCAGCTAACAGAGTTAAACCATACTTTTGATTGAGCAGATCTGAACACTCTTTCTGTAGAAAATGCAACTGGACATTTGGATCGCTAAGAGAGTAGTAGTGGAAAAAGGAATATATTCAAATATAAACTACACAGAAGCATTCTGTGAAACTTCTTTCTGATATGAGCATTCAGCTAACAGAGTTAAACCATACTTTTGATTGAGCAGTTTTGAAACACTCTGTCTGTAGAAAATGCAACTGGACATTCGTAGCGCTAAGTGGGTAATAGTGGAAAAAAGAATATGTTCAAATATAAACTACACAGAAGCATTGTATGAAACTTCTTTCTGTTCTGTGCATTCAACTAACAGAGTTGAACCTTACTTTTGATTGAGCCTTTCTGAAACACTCTTTCTGTAGAAACTGCAATTGGACATTCTGAGCGATAAGAGGCCTCTATTGGGAAAAATAATATCTTCAAATAAAAACTACACAGAAGCATTGTGTGAAACTTATTTCTGATATGTTCATTAAGCTAACAGAGTTAAACCATACTTTTGATTGCGCAGTTCTGAACACTCTTTCTGTACAAAACGCAAGTGGACATTCGGAGCGCTAAGAGGGTAATAGTGGAAAAAGGAATATATTCAAATGTAAACTACACAGTAGCATTCTGTGAAAATTCTTTCTGTTCTGTGCATTCAACTAACAGAGTTGAACCTTACTTTTGATTGAGCCGTTCTGAAACACTCTTTCTGTAGAAACTGCAATTGGACATGCTAAGCGCTAAGAGGCCTACATTGGGAAAAAGAATATCTTCAAATAAAAACTATACAGATGCATTCTGTGAAACTTATTTCTGATCTGTAAATTCAGTTAACAGAGATAAAACATATTTTTGATTGAGCAGTTATGAAACACTCTTTTTGTAGAAAATGCAAGTGGAGATTCGGAGCGCTAAGGTTGTAATAGTGGAAAAAGGAATGTCTTCAAATATAAACTACACAGAATCATTCGGTGAAACTTCTTTCTGATCTGTGCATTCAGCTAACAGAGTTAAACCATACTTTTGATTAAGCAGATCTGAACACACTTTCTCTAGAAAATGCAACTGGACATTTCGAGCGCTAAGATCATAGTAGTGGAAAAAGAAATATATTCAAATATAAACTACACAGAAGCATTCTGTGAAACTTTTTCTGATCTGAGCATTCAGCTAACAGACTTAAACCATACTTTTGATTGAGCAGTTTTGAAACACTCTGTCTGTAGAAAATGCAACTGGACATTCGTAGCGCTAAGTGGGTAATAGTGGAAAAAACAATATGTTCAAATATAAACTACACAGAAGCATTGTATGAAACTTCTTTCTGTTCTGTGCATTCAACTAACAGAGTTGAACCTTACTTTTGATTGAGCCGATCTGAAACACTCTTTCTGTAGAAACTGCAATTGGACATTCTGAGCGCTAAGAGGCCTACATTGGGAAAAAGAATGTCTACAAATAAAAACTACACAGAAGAATTGTGTGAAACATCTTTCTGTTCTGTTTGTTCAACTAAAAGAGTTGAACCTTAGTTTTGATTGAGCCGTTCTGAAACACTCTTTCTGTATAAAATGCAAGTGGAGATTCGGAGCGCTAAGAGGGTAATAGTGGAAAAAGGAATGTCTCCAAATATAAACTACACAGAATCATTCTGTGAAACTTCTTTCTGATCTGTGCATTCAGCTAACAGAGTTAAAACATACTTTTGAATGAGCAGATCTGAACTCTCTTCCTGTAGAAAATGCAACTGGACATTTGGAGCACTAAGAGAGTAGTAGTGGAAAAAGGAATATATTCAAATATAAACTACACAGAAGCATTCTGTGAAACTTCTTTCTGATCTGTGCATTCAGCTAACAGAGTTAAACCATACTTTTGATTGAGCAGATCTGAACACTCTTTCTGTAGAAAATGCAACTGGACATTTGGAGCGCTAAGAGCGTAGTAGTGGAAAAAGGAATATATTCAAATATAAACTACACAGAAGCATTCTGTGAAACTTCTTTCTGATCTGAGCATTCAGCTAACAGAGTTAAACCATACTTTTGATTGAGCAGTTTGAAACACTCTGTCTGTAGAAAATGCAACTGGACATTCGTAGCGCTAAGTGGGTAATAGTGGAAAAAAGAATATGTTCAAATATAAACTACACAGAAGCATTGTATGAAACTTCTTTCTGTTCTGTGCATTCAACTAACAGAGTTGAACCTTACTTTTGATTGAGCCTTTCTGAAACACTCTTTCTGTAGAAACTGCAATTGGACATTCTGATCGCCAAGAGGCCTCTATTGGGAAAAATATTATCTTCAAATAAAAACTACACAGAAGCATTGTGTGAAACTTATTTCTGATATGTTCATTAAGCTAACAGAGTTAAACCATACTTTTGATTGCGTAGTTCTGAACACTCTTTCTGTAGAAAATGCAAGTGGACATTCGGAGCGCTAAGAGGGTAATAGTGGAAAAAGGAATATATTCAAATATAAACTACACAGTAGCATTCTGTGAAAATTCTTTCTGTTCTGTGCATTCAACTAACAGAATTGAACCTTACTTTGGATTGAGCCGTTCTGAAACACCCTTTCTGTAGAAACTACAATTGGACATGCTAAGGGCTAAGAGGCCTACATTGGGAAAAAGAATATCTTCAAATAAAAACTACACAGATGCATTCTGTGAAACTTATTTCTGATCTGTAAATTCAGTTAACAGAGATAAAACATATTTTTGATTGAGCAGTTATGAAACACTCTTTTTGTAGAAAATGCAAGTGGAGATTCGGAGCGCTAAGAGGGTAATAGTGGAAAAAGGAATGTCTTCAAATATAAACTACACAGAATCATTCGGTGAAACTTCTTTCTGATCTGTGCATTCAGCTAACAGAGTTAAACCATACTTTTGATTGAGCAGATCTGAACACTCTTTCTGTAGAAAATGCAACTGGACATTTGGAGCGCTAAGAGCGTAGTAGTGGAAAAAGGAATATATTCAAATATAAACTACACAGAAGCATTCTGTGAAACTTCTTTCTGATCTGAGCATTCAGCTAACAGAGTTAAACCATGCTTTTGATTGAGCAGTTTTGAAACACTCTGTCTGTAGAAAATGCAACTGGACATTCGTAGCGCTAAGTGGGTAATAGTGGAAAAAAGAATATGTTCAAATATAAACTACACAGAAGCATTGTATGAAACTTCTTTCTGTTCTGTGCATTCAACTAACAGAGTTGAACCTTACTTTTGATTGAGGCGTTCTGAAACACTCTTTCTGTAGAAACTGCAATTGGACATTCTGAGCGCTGAGAGGCCTATATTGGGAAAAAGAATGTCTACAAATAAAAACTACACAGAAGAATTGTGTGAAACATCTTTCTGTTCTGTTTGTTCAACTAAAAGAGTTGAACCTTAGTTTTGATTGAGCCGTTCTGAAACACTCTTTCTGTAGAAAATGCAAGTGGAGATTCGGAGCGCTAAGAGGGTAATAGTGGAAAAAGGAATGTCTCCAAATATAAACTACACAGAATCATTCTGTGAAACTTCTTTCTGATCTGTGCATTCAGCTAACAGAGTTAAACCATACTTTTGATTGAGCAGATCTGAACTCTCTTTCTGTAGAAAATGCAACTGGACATTTGTAGCGCTAAGAGAGTAGTAGTGGAAAAAGGAATATATTCAAATATAAACTACACAGAAGCATTCTGTGAAACTTCTTTCTGATCTGAGCATTCAGCTAACAGAGTTAAACCATACTTTTGATTGAGCAGTTTTGAAACACTCTGTCTGTAGAAAATGCAACTGGACATTCGTAGCGCTAAGTGGGTAATAGTGGAAAAAAGAATATGTTCAAATATAAACTACACAGAAGCATTGTATGAAACTACTTTCCGTTCTGTGCATTCAACTAACAGAGTTGAACCTTACTTTTGATTGAGCCGATCTGAAACCCTCTTTCTGTAGAAACTGCAATTGGACATTCTGAGCGCTAAGAGGCCTATATTGGGAAAAATAATATCTTCAAATAAAAACTACACAGAAGCATTGTGTGAAACTTATTTCTGATATGTTCATTAAGCTAACAGAGTTAAACCATACTTTTGATTGCGCAGTTCTGAACACTCTTTCTGTACAAAATTCAAGTGGACATTCGGAGCGCTAAGAGGGTAATAGTGGAAAAAGGAATATATTCAAATATAAACTACACAGTAGCATTCTGTGAAAATTCTTTCTGTTCTGTGCATTCAACTAACAGAGTTGAACCTTACTTTTGATTGAGCCGTTCTGAAACACTCTTTCTGTAGGGACTGCAATTGGACATGCTAAGCGCTAAGAGGCCTACATTGGGAAAAAGAATATCTTCAAATAAAAACTATACAGATGCATTCTGTGAAACTTATTTCTGATCTGTAAATTCAGTTAACAGAGATAAAACATATTTTTGATTGAGCAGTTATGAAACACTCTTTTTGTAGAAAATGCAAGTGTAGATTCGGAGCGCTAAGATGGTAATAGTGGAAAAAGGAATGTCTTCAAATATAAACTACACAGAATCATTCGGTGAAACTTCTTTCTGATCTGTGCATTCAGCTAACAGAGTTAAACCATACTTTTGATTGAGCAGATCTGAACACTCTTTCTCTAGAAAATGCAACTGGACATTTGGAGCGCTAAGATCATAGTAGTGGAAAAAGAAATATATTCAAATATAAACTACACAGAAGCATTCTGTGAAACCTCTTTCTGATCTGAGCATTCAGCTAACAGACTTAAACCATACTTTTGATTGAGCAGTTTTGAAACACTCTGTCTGTAGAAAATGCAACTGGACATTCGTAGCGCTAAGTGGGTAATAGTGGAAAAAAGAATATGTTCAAATATAAACTACACAGAAGCATTGTATGAAACTTCTTTCTGTTCTGTGCATTCAACTAACAGAGTTGAACCTTACTTTTGATTGAGCCGATCTGAAACACTCTTTCTGTAGAAACTGCAATTGGACATTCTGAGCGCTAAGAGGCCTACATTGGGAAAAAGAATGTCTACAAATAAAAACTACACAGAAGAATTGTGTGAAACTTCTTTCTGTTCTGTTTGTTCAACTAAAAGAGTTGAACCTTAGTTTTGATTGAGCCGTTCTGAAACACTCTTTCTGTATAAAATGCAAGTGGAGATTCGGAGCGCTAAGAGGGTAATAGTGGAAAAAGGAATGTCTCCAAATATAAACTACACAGAATCATTCTGTGAAACTTCTTTCTGATCTGTGCATTCAGCTAACAGAGTTAAACCATACTTTTGAATGAGCAGATCTGAACTCTCTTTCTGTAGAAAATGCAACTGGACATTTGGAGCACTAAGAGAGTATTAGTGGAAAAAGGAATATATTCAAATATAAACTACACAGAAGCATTCTGTGAAACTTCTTTCTGATCTGAGCATTCAGCTAACAGAGTTAAACCATACTTTTGATTGAGCAGTTTTGAAACACTCTGTCTGTAGAAAATGCAACTGGACATTCGTAGCGCTAAGTGGGTAATAGTGGAAAAAAGAATATGTTCAAATATAAACTACACAGAAGCATTGTATGAAACTTCTTTCTGTTCTGTGCATTCAACTAACAGAGTTGAACCTTACTTTTGATTGAGCCTTTCTGAAACACTCTTTCTGTAGAAACTGCAATTGGACATTCTGAGCGCCAAGAGGCCTCTATTGGGAAAAATAATATCTTCAAATAAAAACTACACAGAAGCATTGTGTGAAACTTATTTCTGATATGTTCATTAAGCTAACAGAGTTAAACCATACTTTTGATTGCGTAGTTCTGAACACTCTTTCTGTAGAAAATGCAAGTGGACATTCGGAGCGCTAAGAGGGTAATAGTGGAAAAAGGAATATATTCAAATATAAACTACACAGTAGCATTCTGTGAAAATTCTTTCTGTTCTGTGCATTCAACTAACAGAGTTGAACCTTACTTTTGATTGAGCCGTTCTGAAACACTCTTTCTGTAGAAACTACAATTGGACATGCTAAGGGCTAAGAGGCCTACATTGGGAAAAAGAATATCTTCAAATAAAAACTACACAGATGCATTCTGTGAAACTTATTTCTGATCTGTAAATTCAGTTAACAGAGATAAAACATATTTTTGATTGAGCAGTTATGAAACACTCTTTTTGTAGAAAATGCAAGTGGAGATTAGGAGCGCTAAGAGGGTAATAGTGGAAAAAGGAATGTCTTCAAATATAAACTACACAGAATCATTCGGTGAAACTTCTTTCTGATCTGTGCATTCAGCTAACAGAGTTAAACCATACTTTTGATTGAGCAGATCTGAACACTCTTTCTGTAGAAAATGCAACTGGACATTTGGAGCGCTAAGAGCGTAGTAGTGGAAAAAGGAATATATTCAAATATAAACTACACAGAAGCATTCTGTGAAACTTCTTTCTGATCTGAGCATTCAGCTAACAGAGTTAAACCATGCTTTTGATTGAGCAGTTTTGAAACACTCTGTCTGTAGAAAATGCAACTGGACATCCGTAGCGCTAAGTGGGTAATAGTGGAAAAAAGAATATGTTCAAATATAAACTACACAGAAGCATTGTATGAAACTTCTTTCTGTTCTGTGCATTCAACTAACAGAGTTGAACCTTACTTTTGATTGAGCCGTTCTGAAACACTCTTTCTGTAGAAACTGCAATTGGACATTCTGAGCGCTAAGAGGCCTATATTGGGAAAAAGAATGTCTACAAATAAAAACTACACAGAAGAATTGTGTGAAACATCTTTCTGTTCTGTTTGTTCAACTAAAAGAGTTGAACCTTAGTTTTGATTGAGCCGTTCTGAAACACTCTTTCTGTAGAAAATGCAAGTGGAGATTCGGAGCGCTAAGAGGGTAATAGTGGAAAAAGGAATGTCTCCAAATATAAACTAAACAGAATCATTCTGTGAAACTTCTTTCTGATCTGTGCATTCAGCTAACAGAGTTAAACCATACTTTTGATTGAGCAGATCTGAACTCTCTTTCTGTAGAAAATGCAACTGGACATTTGGAGCGCTAAGAGAGTAGTAGTGGAAAAAGGAATATATTCAAATATAAACTACACAGAAGCATTCTGTGAAACTTCTTTCTGATCTGAGCATTCAGCTAACAGAGTTAAACCATACATTTGATTGAACAGTTTTGAAACACTCTGTCTGTAGAAAATGCAACTGGACATTCGTAGCGCTAAGTGGGTAATAGTGGAAAAAAGAATATGTTCAAATATAAACTACACAGAAGCATTGTATGAAACTTCTTTCTGTTCTGTGCATTCAACTAACAGAGTTGAACCTTACTTTTGATTGAGCCGATCTGAAACACTCTTTCTGTAGAAACTGCAATTGGACATTCTGAGCGCTAAGAGGCCTATATTGGGAAAAAGAATGTCTACAAATAAAAACTACACAGAAGAATTGTATGAAACTTCTTTCTGTTCTGTTTGTTCAACTAAAAGAGTTGAACCTTAGTTTTGATTGAGCCGTTCTGAAACACTCTTTCTGTGTAAAATGCAAGTGGAGATTCGGAGCGCTAAGAGGGTAATAGTGGAAAAAGGAATGTCTCCAAATATAAACTACACAGAATCATTCTGTGAAACTTATTTCTGATCTGTGCATTCAGCTAACAGAGTTAAACCATACTTTTGAATGAGCAGATCTGAACTCTCTTTCTGTAGAAAATGCAACTGGACATTTGGAGCGCTAAGAGAGTAGTAGTGGAAAAAGAATATATTCAAATATAAACTACACAGAAGCATTCTGTGAAACTTCTTTCTGATCTGAGCATTGAGCTAACAGAGTTAAACCATACTTTTGATTGAGCAGTTTTGAAACACTCTGTCTGTAGAAAATGCAACTGGACATTCGTAGCGCTAAGTGGGTAATAGTGGAAAAAAGAATATGTTCAAATATAAACTACACAGAAGCATTGTATGAAACTTCTTTCTGTTCTGTGCATTCAACTAACAGAGTTGAACCTTACTTTTGATTGAGCCTTTCTGAAACACTCTTTCTGTGGAAACTGCAATTGGACATTCTGAGCGCTAAGAGGCCTCTATTGGGAAAAATAATATCTTCAAATAAGAACTACACAGAAGCATTGTGTGAAACTTATTTCTGATATGTTCATTAAGCTAACAGAGTTAAACCATACTTTTGATTGCGCAGTTCTGAACACTCTTTCTGTAGAAAATGCAAGTGGACATTCGGAGCGCTAAGAGGGTAATAGTGGAAAAAGGAATGTCTCCAAATATAAACTACACAGAATCATTCTGTGAAACTTCTTTCTGATCTGTGCATTCAGCTAACAGAGTTAAACCATACTTTTGATTGAGCAGATCTGAACACCCTTTCTGTAGAAAATGCAACTGGACATTTGGATCGCTAAGAGAGTAGTAGTGGAAAAAGGAATATATTCAAATATAAACTACACAGAAGCATTCTGTGAAACTTCATTCTGATCTGAGCATTCAGCTAACAGAGTTAAACCATACTTTTGATTGAGCAGTTTTGAAACACTCTGTCTGTAGAAAATGCAACTGGACATTCGTAGCGCTAAGTGGGTAATAGTGGAAAAAAGAATATGTTCAAATATAAACTACACAGAAGCATTGTATGAAACTTCTTTCTGTTCTGTGCATTCAACTAACAGAGTTGAACCTTACTTTTGATTGAGCCTTTCTGAAACACTCTTTCTGTAGAAACTGCAATTGGACATTCTGAGCGCCAAGAGGCCTCTATTGGGAAAAATAATATCTTCAAATAAAAACTACACAGAAGCATTGTGTGAAACTTATTTCTGATATGTTCATTAAGCTAACAGAGTTAAACCATACTTTTGATTGCGTAGTTCTGAACACTCTTTCTGTAGAAAATGCAAGTGGACATTCGGAGCGCTAAGAGGGTAATAGTGGAAAAAGGAATATATTCAAATATAAACTACACAGTAGCATTCTGTGAAAATTCTTTCTGTTCTGTGCATTCAACTAACAGAGTTGAACCTTACTTTGGATTGAGCCGTTCTGAAACACTCTTTCTGTAGAAACTACAATTGGACATGCTAAGGGCTAAGAGGCCTACATTGGGAAAAAGAATATCTTCAAATAAAAACTACACAGATGCATTCTGTGAAACTTATTTCTGATCTGTAAATTCAGTTAACAGAGATAAAACATATTTTTGATTGAGCAGTTATGAAACACTCTTTTTGTAGAAAATGCAAGTGGAGATTAGGAGCGCTAAGAGGGTAATAGTGGAAAAAGGAATGTCTTCAAATATAAACTACACAGAATCATTCGGTGAAACTTCTTTCTGATCTGTGCATTCAGCTAACAGAGTTAAACCATACTTTTGATTGAGCAGATCTGAACACTCTTTCTGTAGAAAATGCAACTGGACATTTGGAGCGCTAAGAGCGTAGTAGTGGAAAAAGGAATATATTCAAATATAAACTACACAGAAGCATTCTGTGAAACTTCTTTCTGATCTGAGCATTCAGCTAACAGAGTTAAACCATGCTTTTGATTGAGCAGTTTTGAAACACTCTGTCTGTAGAAAATGCAACTGGACATTCGTAGCGCTAAGAGGGTAATAGTGGAAAAAAGAATATGTTCAAATATAAACTACACAGAAGCATTGTATGAAACTTCTTTCTGTTCTGTGCATTCAACTAACAGAGTTGAACCTTACTTTTGATTGAGCCGTTCTGAAACACTCTTTCTGTAGAAACTGCAATTGGACATTCTGAGCGCTAAGAGGCCTATATTGGGAAAAAGAATGTCTACAAATAAAAACTACACAGAAGAATTGTGTGAAACATCTTTCTGTTCTGTTTGTTCAACTAAAAGAGTTGAACCTTAGTTTTGATTGAGCCGTTCTGAAACACTCTTTCTGTAGAAAATGCAAGTGGAGATTCGGAGCGCTAAGAGGGTAATAGTGGAAAAAGGAATGTCTCCAAATATAAACTACACAGAATCATTCTGTGAAACTTCTTTCTGATCTGTGCATTCAGCTAACAGAGTTAAACCATACTTTTGATTGAGCAGATCTGAACTCTCTTTCTGTAGATAATGCAACTGGACATTTGGAGCGCTAAGAGAGTAGTAGTGGAAAAAGGAATATATTCAAATATAAACTACACAGAAGCATTCTGTGAAACTTCTTTCTGATCTGAGCATTCAGCTAACAGAGTTAAACCATACTTTTGATTGAGCAGTTTTGAAACACTCTGTCTGTAGAAAATGCAACTGGACATTCGTAGCGCTAAGTGGGTAATAGTGGAAAAAAGAATATGTTCAAATATAAACTACACAGAAGCATTGTATGAAACTTCTTTCTGTTCTGTGCATTCAACTAACAGAGTTGAACCTTACTTTTGATTGAGCCGATCTGAAACACTCTTTCTGTAGAAACTGCAATTGGACATTCTGAGCGCTAAGAGGCCTATATTGGGAAAAAGAATGTCTACAAATAAAAACTACACAGAAGAATTGTGTGAAACTTCTTTCTGTTCTGTTTGTTCAACTAAAAGAGTTGAACCTTAGTTTTGATTGAGCCGTTCTGAAACACTCTTTCTGTATAAAATGCAAGTGGAGATTCGGAGCGCTAAGAGGGTAATAGTCGAAAAAGGAATGTCTCCAAATATAAACTACACAGAATCATTCTGTGAAACTTATTTCTGATCTGTGCATTCAGCTAACAGAGTTAAACCATACTTTTGAATGAGCAGATCTGAACTCTCTTTCTGTAGAAAATGCAACTGGACATTTGGAGCGCTAAGAGAGTAGTAGTGGAAAAAGAATATATTCAAATATAAACTACACAGAAGCATTCTGTGAAACTTCTTTCTGATCTGAGCATTGAGCTAACAGAGTTAAACCATACTTTTGATTGAGCAGTTTTGAAACACTCTGTCTGTAGAAAATGCAACTGGACATTCGTAGCGCTAAGTGGGTAATAGTGGAAAAAAGAATATGTTCAAATATAAACTACACAGAAGCATTGTATGAAACTTCTTTCTGTTCTGTGCATTCAACTAACAGAGTAGAACCTTACTTTTGATTGAGCCTTTCTGAAACACTCTTTCTGTGGAAACTGCAATTGGACATTCTGAGCGCTAAGAGGCCTCTATTGGGAAAAATAATATCTTCAAATAAGAACTACACAGAAGCATTGTGTGAAACTTATTTCTGATATGTTCATTAAGCTAACAGAGTTAAACCATACTTTTGATTGCGCAGTTCTGAACACTCTTTCTGTAGAAAATGCAAGTGGACATTCGGAGCGCTAAGAGGGTAATAGTGGAAAAAGGAATGTCTCCAAATATAAACTACACAGAATCATTCTGTGAAACTTCTTTCTGATCTGTGCATTCAGCTAACAGAGTTAAACCATACTTTTGATTGAGCAGATCTGAACACCCTTTCTGTAGAAAATGCAACTGGACATTTGGATCGCTAAGAGAGTAGTAGTGGAAAAAGGAATATATTCAAATATAAACTACACAGAAGCATTCTGTGAAACTTCATTCTGATCTGAGCATTCAGCTAACAGAGTTAAACCATACTTTTGATTGAGCAGTTTTGAAACACTCTGTCTGTAGAAAATGCAACTGGACATTCGTAGCGCTAAGTGGGTAATAGTGGAAAAAAGAATATGTTCAAATATAAACTACACAGAAGCATTGTATGAAACTTCTTTCTGTTCTGTGCATTCAACTAACAGAGTTGAACCTTACTTTTGATTGAGCCTTTCTGAAACACTCTTTCTGTAGAAACTGCAATTGGACATTCTGAGCGCCAAGAGGCCTCTATTGGGAAAAATAATATCTTCAAATAAAAACTACACAGAAGCATTGTGTGAAACTTATTTCTGATATGTTCATTAAGCTAACAGAGTTAAACCATACTTTTGATTGCGTAGTTCTGAACACTCTTTCTGTAGAAAATGCAAGTGGACATTCGGAGCGCTAAGAGGGTAATAGTGGAAAAAGGAATATATTCAAATATAAACTACACAGTAGCATTCTGTGAAAATTCTTTCTGATCTGTGCATTCAACTAACAGAGTTGAACCTTACTTTGGATTGAGCCGTTCTGAAACACTCTTTCTGTAGAAACTACAATTGGACATGCTAAGGGCTAAGAGGCCTACATTGGGAAAAAGAATATCTTCAAATAAAAACTACACAGATGCATTCTGTGAAACTTATTTCTGATCTGTAAATTCAGTTAACAGAGATAAAACATATTTTTGATTGAGCAGTTATGAAACACTCTTTTTGTAGAAAATGCAAGTGGAGATTAGGAGCGCTAAGAGGGTAATAGTGGAAAAAGGAATGTCTTCAAATATAAACTACACAGAATCATTCGGTGAAACTTCTTTCTGATCTGTGCATTCAGCTAACAGAGTTAAACCATACTTTTGATTGAGCAGATCTGAACACTCTTTCTGTAGAAAATGCAACTGGACATTTGGAGCGCTAAGAGCGTAGTAGTGGAAAAAGGAATATATTCAAATATAAACTACACAGAAGCATTCTGTGAAACTTCTTTCTGATCTGAGCATTCAGCTAACAGAGTTAAACCATGCTTTTGATTGAGCAGTTTTGAAACACTCTGTCTGTAGAAAATGCAACTGGACATTCGTAGCGCTAAGTGGGTAATAGTGGAAAAAAGAATATGTTCAAATATAAACTACACAGAAGCATTGTATGAAACTTCTTTCTGTTCTGTGCATTCAACTAACAGAGTTGAACCTTACTTTTGATTGAGCCGTTCTGAAACACTCTTTCTGTAGAAACTGCAATTGGACATTCTGAGCGCTAAGAGGCCTATAATGGGAAAAAGAATGTCTACAAATAAAAACTACACAGAAGAATTGTGTGAAACATCTTTCTGTTCTGTTTGTTCAACTAAAAGAGTTGAACCTTAGTTTTGATTGAGCCGTTCTGAAACACTCTTTCTGTAGAAAATGCAAGTGGAGATTCGGAGCGCTAAGAGGGTAATAGTGGAAAAAGGAATGTCTCCAAATATAAACTACACAGAATCATTCTGTGAAACTTCTTTCTGATCTGTGCATTCAGCTAACAGAGTTAAACCATACTTTTGATTGAGCAGATCTGAACTCTCTTTCTGTAGATAATGCAACTGGACATTTGGAGCGCTAAGAGAGTAGTAGTGGAAAAAGGAATATATTCAAATATAAACTACACAGAAGCATTCTGTGAAACTTCTTTCTGATCTGAGCATTCAGCTAACAGAGTTAAACCATACTTTTGATTGAGCAGTTTTGAAACACTCTGTCTGTAGAAAATGCAACTGGACATTCGTAGCGCTAAGTGGGTAATAGTGGAAAAAAGAATATGTTCAAATATAAACTACACAGAAGCATTGTATGAAACTACTTTCCGTTCTGTGCATTCAACTAACAGAGTTGAACCTTACTTTTGATTGAGCCGATCTGAAACCCTCTTTCTGTAGAAACTGCAATTGGACATTCTGAGCGCTAAGAGGCCTATATTGGGAAAAATAATATCTTCAAATAAAAACTACACAGAAGCATTGTGTGAAACTTATTTCTGATATGTTCATTAAGCTAACAGAGTTAAACCATACTTTTGATTGCGCAGTTCTGAACACTCTTTCTGTACAAAATTCAAGTGGACATTCGGAGCGCTAAGAGGGTAATAGTGGAAAAAGGAATATATTCAAATATAAACTACACAGTAGCATTCTGTGAAAATTCTTTCTGTTCTGTGCATTCAACTAACAGAGTTGAACCTTACTTTTGATTGAGCCGTTCTGAAACACTCTTTCTGTAGGGACTGCAATTGGACATGCTAAGCGCTAAGAGGCCTACATTGGGAAAAAGAATATCTTCAAATAAAAACTATACAGATGCATTCTGTGAAACTTATTTCTGATCTGTAAATTCAGTTAACAGAGATAAAACATATTTTTGATTGAGCAGTTATGAAACACTCTTTTTGTAGAAAATGCAAGTGTAGATTCGGAGCGCTACGATGGTAATAGTGGAAAAAGGAATGTCTTCAAATATAAACTACACAGAATCATTCGGTGAAACTTCTTTCTGATCTGTGCATTCAGCTAACAGAGTTAAACCATACTTTTGATTGAGCAGATCTGAACACTCTTTCTCTAGAAAATGCAACTGGACATTTGGAGCGCTAAGATCATAGTAGTGGAAAAAGAAATATATTCAAATATAAACTACACAGAAGCATTCTGTGAAACCTCTTTCTGATCTGAGCATTCAGCTAACAGACTTAAACCATACTTTTGATTGAGCAGTTTTGAAACACTCTGTCTGTAGAAAATGCAACTGGACATTCGTAGCGCTAAGTGGGTAATAGTGGAAAAAAGAATATGTTCAAATATAAACTACACAGAAGCATTGTATGAAACTTCTTTCTGTTCTGTGCATTCAACTAACAGAGTTGAACCTTACTTTTGATTGAGCCGATCTGAAACACTCTTTCTGTAGAAACTGCAATTGGACATTCTGAGCGCTAAGAGGCCTACATTGGGAAAAAGAATGTCTACAAATAAAAACTACACAGAAGAATTGTGTGAAACTTCTTTCTGTTCTGTTTGTTCAACTAAAAGAGTTGAACCTTAGTTTTGATTGAGCCGTTCTGAAACACTCTTTCTGTATAAAATGCAAGTGGAGATTCGGAGCGCTAAGAGGGTAATAGTGGAAAAAGGAATGTCTCCAAATATAAACTACACAGAATCATTCTGTGAAACTTCTTTCTGATCTGTGCATTCAGCTAACAGAGTTAAACCATACTTTTGAATGAGCAGATCTGAACTCTCTTTCTGTAGAAAATGCAACTGGACATTTGGAGCACTAAGAGAGTATTAGTGGAAAAAGGAATATATTCAAATATAAACTACACAGAAGCATTCTGTGAAACTTCTTTCTGATCTGAGCATTCAGCTAACAGAGTTAAACCATACTTTTGATTGAGCAGTTTTGAAACACTCTGTCTGTAGAAAATGCAACTGGACATTCGTAGCGCTAAGTGGGTAATAGTGGAAAAAAGAATATGTTCAAATATAAACTACACAGAAGCATTGTATGAAACTTCTTTCTGTTCTGTGCATTCAACTAACAGAGTTGAACCTTACTTTTGATTGAGCCTTTCTGAAACACTCTTTCTGTAGAAACTGCAATTGGACATTCTGAGCGCCAAGAGGCCTCTATTGGGAAAAATAATATCTTCAAATAAAAACTACACAGAAGCATTGTGTGAAACTTATTTCTGATATGTTCATTAAGCTAACAGAGTTAAACCATACTTTTGATTGCGTAGTTCTGAACACTCTTTCTGTAGAAAATGCAAGTGGACATTCGGAGCGCTAAGAGGGTAATAGTGGAAAAAGGAATATATTCAAATATAAACTACACAGTAGCATTCTGTGAAAATTCTTTCTGTTCTGTGCATTCAACTAACAGAGTTGAACCTTACTTTTGATTGAGCCGTTCTGAAACACTCTTTCTGTAGAAACTACAATTGGACATGCTAAGGGCTAAGAGGCCTACATTGGGAAAAAGAATATCTTCAAATAAAAACTACACAGATGCATTCTGTGAAACTTATTTCTGATCTGTAAATTCAGTTAACAGAGATAAAACATATTTTTGATTGAGCAGTTATGAAACACTCTTTTTGTAGAAAATGCAAGTGGAGATTAGGAGCGCTAAGAGGGTAATAGTGGAAAAAGGAATGTCTTCAAATATAAACTACACAGAATCATTCGGTGAAACTTCTTTCTGATCTGTGCATTCAGCTAACAGAGTTAAACCATACTTTTGATTGAGCAGATCTGAACACTCTTTCTGTAGAAAATGCAACTGGACATTTGGAGCGCTAAGAGCGTAGTAGTGGAAAAAGGAATATATTCAAATATAAACTACACAGAAGCATTCTGTGAAACTTCTTTCTGATCTGAGCATTCAGCTAACAGAGTTAAACCATGCTTTTGATTGAGCAGTTTTGAAACACTCTGTCTGTAGAAAATGCAACTGGACATCCGTAGCGCTAAGTGGGTAATAGTGGAAAAAAGAATATGTTCAAATATAAACTACACAGAAGCATTGTATGAAACTTCTTTCTGTTCTGTGCATTCAACTAACAGAGTTGAACCTTACTTTTGATTGAGCCTTTCTGAAACACTCTTTCTGTGGAAACTGCAATTGGACATTCTGAGCGCTAAGAGGCCTCTATTGGGAAAAATAATATCTTCAAATAAGAACTACACAGAAGCATTGTGTGAAACTTATTTCTGATATGTTCATTAAGCTAACAGAGTTAAACCATACTTTTGATTGCGCAGTTCTGAACACTCTTTCTGTAGAAAATGCAAGTGGACATTCGGAGCGCTAAGAGGGTAATAGTGGAAAAAGGAATGTCTCCAAATATAAACTACACAGAATCATTCTGTGAAACTTCTTTCTGATCTGTGCATTCAGCTAACAGAGTTAAACCATACTTTTGATTGAGCAGATCTGAACACCCTTTCTGTAGAAAATGCAACTGGACATTTGGATCGCTAAGAGAGTAGTAGTGGAAAAAGGAATATATTCAAATATAAACTACACAGAAGCATTCTGTGAAACTTCATTCTGATCTGAGCATTCAGCTAACAGAGTTAAACCATACTTTTGATTGAGCAGTTTTGAAACACTCTGTCTGTAGAAAATGCAACTGGACATTCGTAGCGCTAAGTGGGTAATAGTGGAAAAAAGAATATGTTCAAATATAAACTACACAGAAGCATTGTATGAAACTTCTTTCTGTTCTGTGCATTCAACTAACAGAGTTGAACCTTACTTTTGATTGAGCCTTTCTGAAACACTCTTTCTGTAGAAACTGCAATTGGACATTCTGAGCGCCAAGAGGCCTCTATTGGGAAAAATAATATCTTCAAATAAAAACTACACAGAAGCATTGTGTGAAACTTATTTCTGATATGTTCATTAAGCTAACAGAGTTAAACCATACTTTTGATTGCGTAGTTCTGAACACTCTTTCTGTAGAAAATGCAAGTGGACATTCGGAGCGCTAAGAGGGTAATAGTGGAAAAAGGAATATATTCAAATATAAACTACACAGTAGCATTCTGTGAAAATTCTTTCTGTTCTGTGCATTCAACTAACAGAGTTGAACCTTACTTTGGATTGAGCCGTTCTGAAACACTCTTTCTGTAGAAACTACAATTGGACATGCTAAGGGCTAAGAGGCCTACATTGGGAAAAAGAATATCTTCAAATAAAAACTACACAGATGCATTCTGTGAAACTTATTTCTGATCTGTAAATTCAGTTAACAGAGATAAAACATATTTTTGATTGAGCAGTTATGAAACACTCTTTTTGTAGAAAATGCAAGTGGAGATTAGGAGCGCTAAGAGGGTAATAGTGGAAAAAGGAATGTCTTCAAATATAAACTACACAGAATCATTCGGTGAAACTTCTTTCTGATCTGTGCATTCAGCTAACAGAGTTAAACCATACTTTTGATTGAGCAGATCTGAACACTCTTTCTGTAGAAAATGCAACTGGACATTTGGAGCGCTAAGAGCGTAGTAGTGGAAAAAGGAATATATTCAAATATAAACTACACAGAAGCATTCTGTGAAACTTCTTTCTGATCTGAGCATTCAGCTAACAGAGTTAAACCATGCTTTTGATTGAGCAGTTTTGAAACACTCTGTCTGTAGAAAATGCAACTGGACATTCGTAGCGCTAAGAGGGTAATAGTGGAAAAAAGAATATGTTCAAATATAAACTACACAGAAGCATTGTATGAAACTTCTTTCTGTTCTGTGCATTCAACTAACAGAGTTGAACCTTACTTTTGATTGAGCCGTTCTGAAACACTCTTTCTGTAGAAACTGCAATTGGACATTCTGAGCGCTAAGAGGCCTATATTGGGAAAAAGAATGTCTACAAATAAAAACTACACAGAAGAATTGTATGAAACTTCTTTCTGTTCTGTTTGTTCAACTAAAAGAGTTGAACCTTAGTTTTGATTGAGCCGTTCTGAAACACTCTTTCTGTGTAAAATGCAAGTGGAGATTCGGAGCGCTAAGAGGGTAATAGTGGAAAAAGGAATGTCTCCAAATATAAACTACACAGAATCATTCTGTGAAACTTATTTCTGATCTGTGCATTCAGCTAACAGAGTTAAACCATACTTTTGAATGAGCAGATCTGAACTCTCTTTCTGTAGAAAATGCAACTGGACATTTGGAGCGCTAAGAGAGTAGTAGTGGAAAAAGAATATATTCAAATATAAACTACACAGAAGCATTCTGTGAAACTTCTTTCTGATCTGAGCATTGAGCTAACAGAGTTAAACCATACTTTTGATTGAGCAGTTTTGAAACACTCTGTCTGTAGAAAATGCAACTGGACATTCGTAGCGCTAAGTGGGTAATAGTGGAAAAAAGAATATGTTCAAATATAAACTACACAGAAGCATTGTATGAAACTTCTTTCTGTTCTGTGCATTCAACTAACAGAGTTGAACCTTACATTTGATTGAGCCTTTCTGAAACACTCTTTCTGTGGAAACTGCAATTGGACATTCTGAGCGCTAAGAGGCCTCTATTGGGAAAAATAATATCTTCAAATAAGAACTACACAGAAGCATTGTGTGAAACTTATTTCTGATATGTTCATTAAGCTAACAGAGTTAAACCATACTTTTGATTGCGCAGTTCTGAACACTCTTTCTGTAGAAAATGCAAGTGGACATTCGGAGCGCTAAGAGGGTAATAGTGGAAAAAGGAATGTCTCCAAATATAAACTACACAGAATCATTCTGTGAAACTTCTTTCTGATCTGTGCATTCAGCTAACAGAGTTAAACCATACTTTTGATTGAGCAGATCTGAACACCCTTTCTGTAGAAAATGCAACTGGACATTTGGATCGCTAAGAGAGTAGTAGTGGAAAAAGGAATATATTCAAATATAAACTACACAGAAGCATTCTGTGAAACTTCATTCTGATCTGAGCATTCAGCTAACAGAGTTAAACCATACTTTTGATTGAGCAGTTTTGAAACACTCTGTCTGTAGAAAATGCAACTGGACATTCGTAGCGCTAAGTGGGTAATAGTGGAAAAAAGAATATGTTCAAATATAAACTACACAGAAGCATTGTATGAAACTTCTTTCTGTTCTGTGCATTCAACTAACAGAGTTGAACCTTACTTTTGATTGAGCCTTTCTGAAACACTCTTTCTGTAGAAACTGCAATTGGACATTCTGAGCGCCAAGAGGCCTCTATTGGGAAAAATAATATCTTCAAATAAAAACTACACAGAAGCATTGTGTGAAACTTATTTCTGATATGTTCATTAAGCTAACAGAGTTAAACCATACTTTTGATTGCGTAGTTCTGAACACTCTTTCTGTAGAAAATGCAAGTGGACATTCGGAGCGCTAAGAGGGTAATAGTGGAAAAAGGAATATATTCAAATATAAACTACACAGTAGCATTCTGTGAAAATTCTTTCTGTTCTGTGCATTCAACTAACAGAGTTGAACCTTACTTTGGATTGAGCCGTTCTGAAACACTCTTTCTGTAGAAACTACAATTGGACATGCTAAGGGCTAAGAGGCCTACATTGGGAAAAAGAATATCTTCAAATAAAAACTACACAGATGCATTCTGTGAAACTTATTTCTGATCTGTAAATTCAGTTAACAGAGATAAAACATATTTTTGATTGAGCAGTTATGAAACACTCTTTTTGTAGAAAATGCAAGTGGAGATTAGGAGCGCTAAGAGGGTAATAGTGGAAAAAGGAATGTCTTCAAATATAAACTACACAGAATCATTCGGTGAAACTTCTTTCTGATCTGTGCATTCAGCTAACAGAGTTAAACCATACTTTTGATTGAGCAGATCTGAACACTCTTTCTGTAGAAAATGCAACTGGACATTTGGAGCGCTAAGAGCGTAGTAGTGGAAAAAGGAATATATTCAAATATAAACTACACAGAAGCATTCTGTGAAACTTCTTTCTGATCTGAGCATTCAGCTAACAGAGTTAAACCATGCTTTTGATTGAGCAGTTTTGAAACACTCTGTCTGTAGAAAATGCAACTGGACATTCGTAGCGCTAAGAGGGTAATAGTGGAAAAAAGAATATGTTCAAATATAAACTACACAGAAGCATTGTATGAAACTTCTTTCTGTTCTGTGCATTCAACTAACAGAGTTGAACCTTACTTTTGATTGAGCCGTTCTGAAACACTCTTTCTGTAGAAACTGCAATTGGACATTCTGAGCGCTAAGAGGCCTATATTGGGAAAAAGAATGTCTACAAATAAAAACTACACAGAAGAATTGTGTGAAACATCTTTCTGTTCTGTTTGTTCAACTAAAAGAGTTGAACCTTAGTTTTGATTGAGCCGTTCTGAAACACTCTTTCTGTAGAAAATGCAAGTGGAGATTCGGAGCGCTAAGAGGGTAATAGTGGAAAAAGGAATGTCTCCAAATATAAACTACACAGAATCATTCTGTGAAACTTCTTTCTGATCTGTGCATTCAGCTAACAGAGTTAAACCATACTTTTGATTGAGCAGATCTGAACTCTCTTTCTGTAGATAATGCAACTGGACATTTGGAGCGCTAAGAGAGTAGTAGTGGAAAAAGGAATATATTCAAATATAAACTACACAGAAGCATTCTGTGAAACTTCTTTCTGATCTGAGCATTCAGCTAACAGAGTTAAACCATACTTTTGATTGAGCAGTTTTGAAACACTCTGTCTGTAGAAAATGCAACTGGACATTCGTAGCGCTAAGTGGGTAATAGTGGAAAAAAGAATATGTTCAAATATAAACTACACAGAAGCATTGTATGAAACTTCTTTCTGTTCTGTGCATTCAACTAACAGAGTTGAACCTTACTTTTGATTGAGCCGATCTGAAACACTCTTTCTGTAGAAACTGCAATTGGACATTCTGAGCGCTAAGAGGCCTATATTGGGAAAAAGAATGTCTACAAATAAAAACTACACAGAAGAATTGTGTGAAACTTCTTTCTGTTCTGTTTGTTCAACTAAAAGAGTTGAACCTTAGTTTTGATTGAGCCGTTCTGAAACACTCTTTCTGTATAAAATGCAAGTGGAGATTCGGAGCGCTAAGAGGGTAATAGTGGAAAAAGGAATGTCTCCAAATATAAACTACACAGAATCATTCTGTGAAACTTATTTCTGATCTGTGCATTCAGCTAACAGAGTTAAACCATACTTTTGAATGAGCAGATCTGAACTCTCTTTCTGTAGAAAATGCAACTGGACATTTGGAGCGCTAAGAGAGTAGTAGTGGAAAAAGAATATATTCAAATATAAACTACACAGAAGCATTCTGTGAAACTTCTTTCTGATCTGAGCATTGAGCTAACAGAGTTAAACCATACTTTTGATTGAGCAGTTTTGAAACACTCTGTCTGTAGAAAATGCAACTGGACATTCGTAGCGCTAAGTGGGTAATAGTGGAAAAAAGAATATGTTCAAATATAAACTACACAGAAGCATTGTATGAAACTTCTTTCTGTTCTGTGCATTCAACTAACAGAGTAGAACCTTACTTTTGATTGAGCCTTTCTGAAACACTCTTTCTGTGGAAACTGCAATTGGACATTCTGAGCGCTAAGAGGCCTCTATTGGGAAAAATAATATCTTCAAATAAGAACTACACAGAAGCATTGTGTGAAACTTATTTCTGATATGTTCATTAAGCTAACAGAGTTAAACCATACTTTTGATTGCGCAGTTCTGAACACTCTTTCTGTAGAAAATGCAAGTGGACATTCGGAGCGCTAAGAGGGTAATAGTGGAAAAAGGAATGTCTCCAAATATAAACTACACAGAATCATTCTGTGAAACTTCTTTCTGATCTGTGCATTCAGCTAACAGAGTTAAACCATACTTTTGATTGAGCAGATCTGAACACCCTTTCTGTAGAAAATGCAACTGGACATTTGGATCGCTAAGAGAGTAGTAGTGGAAAAAGGAATATATTCAAATATAAACTACACAGAAGCATTCTGTGAAACTTCATTCTGATCTGAGCATTCAGCTAACAGAGTTAAACCATACTTTTGATTGAGCAGTTTTGAAACACTCTGTCTGTAGAAAATGCAACTGGACATTCGTAGCGCTAAGTGGGTAATAGTGGAAAAAAGAATATGTTCAAATATAAACTACACAGAAGCATTGTATGAAACTTCTTTCTGTTCTGTGCATTCAACTAACAGAGTTGAACCTTACTTTTGATTGAGCCTTTCTGAAACACTCTTTCTGTAGAAACTGCAATTGGACATTCTGAGCGCCAAGAGGCCTCTATTGGGAAAAATAATATCTTCAAATAAAAACTACACAGAAGCATTGTGTGAAACTTATTTCTGATATGTTCATTAAGCTAACAGAGTTAAACCATACTTTTGATTGCGTAGTTCTGAACACTCTTTCTGTAGAAAATGCAAGTGGACATTCGGAGCGCTAAGAGGGTAATAGTGGAAAAAGGAATATATTCAAATATAAACTACACAGTAGCATTCTGTGAAAATTCTTTCTGTTCTGTGCATTCAACTAACAGAGTTGAACCTTACTTTGGATTGAGCCGTTCTGAAACACTCTTTCTGTAGAAACTACAATTGGACATGCTAAGGGCTAAGAGGCCTACATTGGGAAAAAGAATATCTTCAAATAAAAACTACACAGATGCATTCTGTGAAACTTATTTCTGATCTGTAAATTCAGTTAACAGAGATAAAACATATTTTTGATTGAGCAGTTATGAAACACTCTTTTTGTAGAAAATGCAAGTGGAGATTAGGAGCGCTAAGAGGGTAATAGTGGAAAAAGGAATGTCTTCAAATATAAACTACACAGAATCATTCGGTGAAACTTCTTTCTGATCTGTGCATTCAGCTAACAGAGTTAAACCATACTTTTGATTGAGCAGATCTGAACACTCTTTCTGTAGAAAATGCAACTGGACATTTGGAGCGCTAAGAGCGTAGTAGTGGAAAAAGGAATATATTCAAATATAAACTACACAGAAGCATTCTGTGAAACTTCTTTCTGATCTGAGCATTCAGCTAACAGAGTTAAACCATGCTTTTGATTGAGCAGTTTTGAAACACTCTGTCTGTAGAAAATGCAACTGGACATTCGTAGCGCTAAGTGGGTAATAGTGGAAAAAAGAATATGTTCAAATATAAACTACACAGAAGCATTGTATGAAACTTCTTTCTGTTCTGTGCATTCAACTAACAGAGTTGAACCTTACTTTTGATTGAGCCGTTCTGAAACACTCTTTCTGTAGAAACTGCAATTGGACATTCTGAGCGCTAAGAGGCCTATAATGGGAAAAAGAATGTCTACAAATAAAAACTACACAGAAGAATTGTGTGAAACATCTTTCTGTTCTGTTTGTTCAACTAAAAGAGTTGAACCTTAGTTTTGATTGAGCCGTTCTGAAACACTCTTTCTGTAGAAAATGCAAGTGGAGATTCGGAGCGCTAAGAGGGTAATAGTGGAAAAAGGAATGTCTCCAAATATAAACTACACAGAATCATTCTGTGAAACTTCTTTCTGATCTGTGCATTCAGCTAACAGAGTTAAACCATACTTTTGATTGAGCAGATCTGAACTCTCTTTCTGTAGATAATGCAACTGGACATTTGGAGCGCTAAGAGAGTAGTAGTGGAAAAAGGAATATATTCAAATATAAACTACACAGAAGCATTCTGTGAAACTTCTTTCTGATCTGAGCATTCAGCTAACAGAGTTAAACCATACTTTTGATTGAGCAGTTTTGAAACACTCTGTCTGTAGAAAATGCAACTGGACATTCGTAGCGCTAAGTGGGTAATAGTGGAAAAAAGAATATGTTCAAATATAAACTACACAGAAGCATTGTATGAAACTTCTTTCTGTTCTGTGCATTCAACTAACAGAGTTGAACCTTACTTTTGATTGAGCCGATCTGAAACACTCTTTCTGTAGAAACTGCAATTGGACATTCTGAGCGCTAAGAGGCCTATATTGGGAAAAAGAATGTCTACAAATAAAAACTACACAGAAGAATTGTGTGAAACTTCTTTCTGTTCTGTTTGTTCAACTAAAAGAGTTGAACCTTAGTTTTGATTGAGCCGTTCTGAAACACTCTTTCTGTATAAAATGCAAGTGGAGATTCGGAGCGCTAAGAGGGTAATAGTGGAAAAAGGAATGTCTCCAAATATAAACTACACAGAATCATTCTGTGAAACTTCTTTCTGATCTGTGCATTCAGCTAACAGAGTTAAACCATACTTTTGAATGAGCAGATCTGAACTCTCTTTCTGTAGAAAATGCAACTGGACATTTGGAGCGCTAAGAGAGTAGTAGTGGAAAAAGAATATATTCAAATATAAACTACACAGAAGCATTCTGTGAAACTTCTTTCTGATCTGAGCATTGAGCTAACAGAGTTAAACCATACTTTTGATTGAGCAGTTTTGAAACACTCTGTCTGTAGAAAATGCAACTGGACATTCGTAGCGCTAAGTGGGTAATAGTGGAAAAAAGAATATGTTCAAATATAAACTACACAGAAGCATTGTATGAAACTTCTTTCTGTTCTGTGCATTCAACTAACAGAGTTGAACCTTACTTTTGATTGAGCCTTTCTGAAACACTCTTTCTGTGGAAACTGCAATTGGACATTCTGAGCGCTAAGAGGCCTCTATTGGGAAAAATAATATCTTCAAATAAGAACTACACAGAAGCATTGTGTGAAACTTATTTCTGATATGTTCATTAAGCTAACAGAGTTAAACCATACTTTTGATTGCACAGTTCTGAACACTCTTTCTGTAGAAAATGCAAGTGGACATTCGGAGCGCTAAGAGGGTAATAGTGGAAAAAGGAATGTCTCCAAATATAAACTACACAGAATCATTCTGTGAAACTTCTTTCTGATCTGTGCATTCAGCTAACAGGGTTAAACCATACTTTTGATTGAGCAGATCTGAACACCCTTTCTGTAGAAAATGCAACTGGACATTTGGATCGCTAAGAGAGTAGTAGTGGAAAAAGGAATATATTCAAATATAAACTACACAGAAGCATTCTGTGAAACTTCTTTCTGATCTGAGCATTCAGCTAACAGAGTTAAACCATACTTTTGATTGAGCAGTTTTGAAACACTCTGTCTGTAGAAAATGCAACTGGACATTCGTAGCGCTAAGTGGGTAATAGTGGAAAAAAGAATATGTTCAAATATAAACTACACAGAAGCATTGTATGAAACTTCTTTCTGTTCTGTGCATTCAACTAACAGAGTTGAACCTTACTTTTGATTGAGCCTTTCTGAAACACTCTTTCTGTAGAAACTGCAATTGGACATTCTGAGCGCCAAGAGGCCTCTATTGGGAAAAATAATATCTTCAAATAAAAACTACACAGAAGCATTGTGTGAAACTTATTTCTGATATGTTCATTAAGCTAACAGAGTTAAACCATACTTTTGATTGCGTAGTTCTGAACACTCTTTCTGTAGAAAATGCAAGTGGACATTCGGAGCGCTAAGAGGGTAATAGTGGAAAAAGGAATATATTCAAATATAAACTACACAGTAGCATTCTGTGAAAATTCTTTCTGTTCTGTGCATTCAACTAACAGAGTTGAACCTTACTTTGGATTGAGCCGTTCTGAAACACTCTTTCTGTAGAAACTACAATTGGACATGCTAAGGGCTAAGAGGCCTACATTGGGAAAAAGAATATCTTCAAATAAAAACTACACAGATGCATTCTGTGAAACTTATTTCTGATCTGTAAATTCAGTTAACAGAGATAAAACATATTTTTGATTGAGCAGTTATGAAACACTCTTTTTGTAGAAAATGCAAGTGGAGATTAGGAGCGCTAAGAGGGTAATAGTGGAAAAAGGAATGTCTTCAAATATAAACTACACAGAATCATTCGGTGAAACTTCTTTCTGATCTGTGCATTCAGCTAACAGAGTTAAACCATACTTTTGATTGAGCAGATCTGAACACTCTTTCTGTAGAAAATGCAACTGGACATTTGGAGCGCTAAGAGCGTAGTAGTGGAAAAAGGAATATATTCAAATATAAACTACACAGAAGCATTCTGTGAAACTTCTTTCTGATCTGAGCATTCAGCTAACAGAGTTAAACCATGCTTTTGATTGAGCAGTTTTGAAACACTCTGTCTGTAGAAAATGCAACTGGACATTCGTAGCGCTAAGTGGGTAATAGTGGAAAAAAGAATATGTTCAAATATAAACTACACAGAAGCATTGTATGAAACTTCTTTCTGTTCTGTGCATTCAACTAACAGAGTTGAACCTTACTTTTGATTGAGCCTTTCTGAAACACTCTTTCTGTAGAAACTGCAATTGGACATTCTGAGCGCCAAGAGGCCTCTATTGGGAAAAATAATATCTTCAAATAAAAACTACACAGAAGCATTGTGTGAAACTTATTTCTGATATGTTCATTAAGCTAACAGAGTTAAACCATACTTTTGATTGCGTAGTTCTGAACACTCTTTCTGTAGAAAATGCAAGTGGACATTCGGAGCGCTAAGAGGGTAATAGTGGAAAAAGGAATATATTCAAATATAAACTACACAGTAGCATTCTGTGAAAATTCTTTCTGTTCTGTGCATTCAACAAACAGAGTTGAACCTTACTTTGGATTGAGCCGTTCTGAAACACTCTTTCTGTAGAAACTACAATTGGACATGCTAAGGGCTAAGAGGCCTACATTGGGAAAAAGAATATCTTCAAATAAAAACTACACAGATGCATTCTGTGAAACTTATTTCTGATCTGTAAATTCAGTTAACAGAGATAAAACATATTTTTGATTGAGCAGTTATGAAACACTCTTTTTGTAGAAAATGCAAGTGGAGATTAGGAGCGCTAAGAGGGTAATAGTGGAAAAAGGAATGTCTTCAAATATAAACTACACAGAATCATTCGGTGAAACTTCTTTCTGATCTGTGCATTCAGCTAACAGAGTTAAACCATACTTTTGATTGAGCAGATCTGAACACTCTTTCTGTAGAAAATGCAACTGGACATTTGGAGCGCTAAGAGCGTAGTAGTGGAAAAAGGAATATATTCAAATATAAACTACACAGAAGCATTCTGTGAAACTTCTTTCTGATCTGAGCATTCAGCTAACAGAGTTAAACCATGCTTTTGATTGAGCAGTTTTGAAACACTCTGTCTGTAGAAAATGCAACTGGACATTCGTAGCGCTAAGTGGGTAATAGTGGAAAAAAGAATATGTTCAAATATAAACTACACAGAAGCATTGTATGAAACTTCTTTCTGTTCTGTGCATTCAACTAACAGAGTTGAACCTTACTTTTGATTGAGCCGTTCTGAAACACTCTTTCTGTAGAAACTGCAATTGGACATTCTGAGCGCTAAGAGGCCTATAATGGGAAAAAGAATGTCTACAAATAAAAACTACACAGAAGAATTGTGTGAAACATCTTTCTGTTCTGTTTGTTCAACTAAAAGAGTTGAACCTTAGTTTTGATTGAGCCGTTCTGAAACACTCTTTCTGTAGAAAATGCAAGTGGAGATTCGGAGCGCTAAGAGGGTAATAGTGGAAAAAGGAATGTCTCCAAATATAAACTACACAGAATCATTCTGTGAAACTTCTTTCTGATCTGTGCATTCAGCTAACAGAGTTAAACCATACTTTTGATTGAGCAGATCTGAACACTCTTTCTGTAGAAAATGCAACTGGACATTTGGAGCGCTAAGAGCGTAGTAGTGGAAAAAGGAATATATTCAAATATAAACTACACAGAAGCATTCTGTGAAACTTCTTTCTGATCTGAGCATTCAGCTAACAGAGTTAAACCATGCTTTTGATTGAGCAGTTTTGAAACACTCTGTCTGTAGAAAATGCAACTGGACATTCGTAGCGCTAAGTGGGTAATAGTGGAAAAAAGAATATGTTCAAATATAAACTACACAGAAGCATTGTATGAAACTTCTTTCTGTTCTGTGCATTCAACTAACAGAGTTGAACCTTACTTTTGATTGAGCCGTTCTGAAACACTCTTTCTGTAGAAACTGCAATTGGACATTCTGAGCGCTAAGAGGCCTATAATGGGAAAAAGAATGTCTACAAATAAAAACTACACAGAAGAATTGTGTGAAACATCTTTCTGTTCTGTTTGTTCAACTAAAAGAGTTGAACCTTAGTTTTGATTGAGCCGTTCTGAAACACTCTTTCTGTAGAAAATGCAAGTGGAGATTCGGAGCGCTAAGAGGGTAATAGTGGAAAAAGGAATGTCTCCAAATATAAACTACACAGAATCATTCTGTGAAACTTCTTTCTGATCTGTGCATTCAGCTAACAGAGTTAAACCATACTTTTGATTGAGCAGATCTGAACTCTCTTTCTGTAGATAATGCAACTGGACATTTGGAGCGCTAAGAGAGTAGTAGTGGAAAAAGGAATATATTCAAATATAAACTACACAGAAGCATTCTGTGAAACTTCTTTCTGATCTGAGCATTCAGCTAACAGAGTTAAACCATACTTTTGATTGAGCAGTTTTGAAACACTCTGTCTGTAGAAAATGCAACTGGACATTCGTAGCGCTAAGTGGGTAATAGTGGAAAAAAGAATATGTTCAAATATAAACTACACAGAAGCATTGTATGAAACTTCTTTCTGTTCTGTGCATTCAACTAACAGAGTTGAACCTTACTTTTGATTGAGCCGATCTGAAACACTCTTTCTGTAGAAACTGCAATTGGACATTCTGAGCGCTAAGAGGCCTATATTGGGAAAAAGAATGTCTACAAATAAAAACTACACAGAAGAATTGTGTGAAACTTCTTTCTGTTCTGTTTGTTCAACTAAAAGAGTTGAACCTTAGTTTTGATTGAGCCGTTCTGAAACACTCTTTCTGTATAAAATGCAAGTGGAGATTCGGAGCGCTAAGAGGGTAATAGTGGAAAAAGGAATGTCTCCAAATATAAACTACACAGAATCATTCTGTGAAACTTCTTTCTGATCTGTGCATTCAGCTAACAGAGTTAAACCATACTTTTGAATGAGCAGATCTGAACTCTCTTTCTGTAGAAAATGCAACTGGACATTTGGAGCGCTAAGAGAGTAGTAGTGGAAAAAGAATATATTCAAATATAAACTACACAGAAGCATTCTGTGAAACTTCTTTCTGATCTGAGCATTGAGCTAACAGAGTTAAACCATACTTTTGATTGAGCAGTTTTGAAACACTCTGTCTGTAGAAAATGCAACTGGACATTCGTAGCGCTAAGTGGGTAATAGTGGAAAAAAGAATATGTTCAAATATAAACTACACAGAAGCATTGTATGAAACTTCTTTCTGTTCTGTGCATTCAACTAACAGAGTTGAACCTTACTTTTGATTGAGCCTTTCTGAAACACTCTTTCTGTGGAAACTGCAATTGGACATTCTGAGCGCTAAGAGGCCTCTATTGGGAAAAATAATATCTTCAAATAAGAACTACACAGAAGCATTGTGTGAAACTTATTTCTGATATGTTCATTAAGCTAACAGAGTTAAACCATACTTTTGATTGCGCAGTTCTGAACACTCTTTCTGTAGAAAATGCAAGTGGACATTCGGAGCGCTAAGAGGGTAATAGTGGAAAAAGGAATGTCTCCAAATATAAACTACACAGAATCATTCTGTGAAACTTCTTTCTGATCTGTGCATTCAGCTAACAGGGTTAAACCATACTTTTGATTGAGCAGATCTGAACACCCTTTCTGTAGAAAATGCAACTGGACATTTGGATCGCTAAGAGAGTAGTAGTGGAAAAAGGAATATATTCAAATATAAACTACACAGAAGCATTCTGTGAAACTTCTTTCTGATCTGAGCATTCAGCTAACAGAGTTAAACCATACTTTTGATTGAGCAGTTTTGAAACACTCTGTCTGTAGAAAATGCAACTGGACATTCGTAGCGCTAAGTGGGTAATAGTGGAAAAAAGAATATGTTCAAATATAAACTACACAGAAGCATTGTATGAAACTTCTTTCTGTTCTGTGCATTCAACTAACAGAGTTGAACCTTACTTTTGATTGAGCCTTTCTGAAACACTCTTTCTGTAGAAACTGCAATTGGACATTCTGAGCGCCAAGAGGCCTCTATTGGGAAAAATAATATCTTCAAATAAAAACTACACAGAAGCATTGTGTGAAACTTATTTCTGATATGTTCATTAAGCTAACAGAGTTAAACCATACTTTTGATTGCGTAGTTCTGAACACTCTTTCTGTAGAAAATGCAAGTGGACATTCGGAGCGCTAAGAGGGTAATAGTGGAAAAAGGAATATATTCAAATATAAACTACACAGTAGCATTCTGTGAAAATTCTTTCTGTTCTGTGCATTCAACTAACAGAGTTGAACCTTACTTTGGATTGAGCCGTTCTGAAACACTCTTTCTGTAGAAACTACAATTGGACATGCTAAGGGCTAAGAGGCCTACATTGGGAAAAAGAATATCTTCAAATAAAAACTACACAGATGCATTCTGTGAAACTTATTTCTGATCTGTAAATTCAGTTAACAGAGATAAAACATA
This sequence comes from Symphalangus syndactylus, assembly GCF_028878055.3. NCBI lineage: Eukaryota > Metazoa > Chordata > Mammalia > Primates > Hylobatidae > Symphalangus > Symphalangus syndactylus. The sequence goes on along the minus strand of NC_072445.2, from coordinate 1,389,891 downwards.
TTTTTGATTGAGCAGTTATGAAACACTCTTTTTGTAGAAAATGCAAGTGGAGATTAGGAGCGCTAAGAGGGTAATAGTGGAAAAAGGAATGTCTTCAAATATAAACTACACAGAATCATTCGGTGAAACTTCTTTCTGATCTGTGCATTCAGCTAACAGAGTTAAACCATACTTTTGATTGAGCAGATCTGAACACTCTTTCTGTAGAAAATGCAACTGGACATTTGGAGCGCTAAGAGCGTAGTAGTGGAAAAAGGAATATATTCAAATATAAACTACACAGAAGCATTCTGTGAAACTTCTTTCTGATCTGAGCATTCAGCTAACAGAGTTAAACCATGCTTTTGATTGAGCAGTTTTGAAACACTCTGTCTGTAGAAAATGCAACTGGACATTCGTAGCGCTAAGTGGGTAATAGTGGAAAAAAGAATATGTTCAAATATAAACTACACAGAAGCATTGTATGAAACTTCTTTCTGTTCTGTGCATTCAACTAACAGAGTTGAACCTTACTTTTGATTGAGCCGTTCTGAAACACTCTTTCTGTAGAAACTGCAATTGGACATTCTGAGCGCTAAGAGGCCTATAATGGGAAAAAGAATGTCTACAAATAAAAACTACACAGAAGAATTGTGTGAAACATCTTTCTGTTCTGTTTGTTCAACTAAAAGAGTTGAACCTTAGTTTTGATTGAGCCGTTCTGAAACACTCTTTCTGTAGAAAATGCAAGTGGAGATTCGGAGCGCTAAGAGGGTAATAGTGGAAAAAGGAATGTCTCCAAATATAAACTACACAGAATCATTCTGTGAAACTTCTTTCTGATCTGTGCATTCAGCTAACAGAGTTAAACCATACTTTTGATTGAGCAGATCTGAACACTCTTTCTGTAGAAAATGCAACTGGACATTTGGAGCGCTAAGAGCGTAGTAGTGGAAAAAGGAATATATTCAAATATAAACTACACAGAAGCATTCTGTGAAACTTCTTTCTGATCTGAGCATTCAGCTAACAGAGTTAAACCATGCTTTTGATTGAGCAGTTTTGAAACACTCTGTCTGTAGAAAATGCAACTGGACATTCGTAGCGCTAAGTGGGTAATAGTGGAAAAAAGAATATGTTCAAATATAAACTACACAGAAGCATTGTATGAAACTTCTTTCTGTTCTGTGCATTCAACTAACAGAGTTGAACCTTACTTTTGATTGAGCCGTTCTGAAACACTCTTTCTGTAGAAACTGCAATTGGACATTCTGAGCGCTAAGAGGCCTATAATGGGAAAAAGAATGTCTACAAATAAAAACTACACAGAAGAATTGTGTGAAACATCTTTCTGTTCTGTTTGTTCAACTAAAAGAGTTGAACCTTAGTTTTGATTGAGCCGTTCTGAAACACTCTTTCTGTAGAAAATGCAAGTGGAGATTCGGAGCGCTAAGAGGGTAATAGTGGAAAAAGGAATGTCTCCAAATATAAACTACACAGAATCATTCTGTGAAACTTCTTTCTGATCTGTGCATTCAGCTAACAGAGTTAAACCATACTTTTGATTGAGCAGATCTGAACTCTCTTTCTGTAGATAATGCAACTGGACATTTGGAGCGCTAAGAGAGTAGTAGTGGAAAAAGGAATATATTCAAATATAAACTACACAGAAGCATTCTGTGAAACTTCTTTCTGATCTGAGCATTCAGCTAACAGAGTTAAACCATACTTTTGATTGAGCAGTTTTGAAACACTCTGTCTGTAGAAAATGCAACTGGACATTCGTAGCGCTAAGTGGGTAATAGTGGAAAAAAGAATATGTTCAAATATAAACTACACAGAAGCATTGTATGAAACTTCTTTCTGTTCTGTGCATTCAACTAACAGAGTTGAACCTTACTTTTGATTGAGCCGATCTGAAACACTCTTTCTGTAGAAACTGCAATTGGACATTCTGAGCGCTAAGAGGCCTATATTGGGAAAAAGAATGTCTACAAATAAAAACTACACAGAAGAATTGTGTGAAACTTCTTTCTGTTCTGTTTGTTCAACTAAAAGAGTTGAACCTTAGTTTTGATTGAGCCGTTCTGAAACACTCTTTCTGTATAAAATGCAAGTGGAGATTCGGAGCGCTAAGAGGGTAATAGTGGAAAAAGGAATGTCTCCAAATATAAACTACACAGAATCATTCTGTGAAACTTCTTTCTGATCTGTGCATTCAGCTAACAGAGTTAAACCATACTTTTGAATGAGCAGATCTGAACTCTCTTTCTGTAGAAAATGCAACTGGACATTTGGAGCGCTAAGAGAGTAGTAGTGGAAAAAGAATATATTCAAATATAAACTACACAGAAGCATTCTGTGAAACTTCTTTCTGATCTGAGCATTGAGCTAACAGAGTTAAACCATACTTTTGATTGAGCAGTTTTGAAACACTCTGTCTGTAGAAAATGCAACTGGACATTCGTAGCGCTAAGTGGGTAATAGTGGAAAAAAGAATATGTTCAAATATAAACTACACAGAAGCATTGTATGAAACTTCTTTCTGTTCTGTGCATTCAACTAACAGAGTTGAACCTTACTTTTGATTGAGCCTTTCTGAAACACTCTTTCTGTGGAAACTGCAATTGGACATTCTGAGCGCTAAGAGGCCTCTATTGGGAAAAATAATATCTTCAAATAAGAACTACACAGAAGCATTGTGTGAAACTTATTTCTGATATGTTCATTAAGCTAACAGAGTTAAACCATACTTTTGATTGCGCAGTTCTGAACACTCTTTCTGTAGAAAATGCAAGTGGACATTCGGAGCGCTAAGAGGGTAATAGTGGAAAAAGGAATGTCTCCAAATATAAACTACACAGAATCATTCTGTGAAACTTCTTTCTGATCTGTGCATTCAGCTAACAGGGTTAAACCATACTTTTGATTGAGCAGATCTGAACACCCTTTCTGTAGAAAATGCAACTGGACATTTGGATCGCTAAGAGAGTAGTAGTGGAAAAAGGAATATATTCAAATATAAACTACACAGAAGCATTCTGTGAAACTTCTTTCTGATCTGAGCATTCAGCTAACAGAGTTAAACCATACTTTTGATTGAGCAGTTTTGAAACACTCTGTCTGTAGAAAATGCAACTGGACATTCGTAGCGCTAAGTGGGTAATAGTGGAAAAAAGAATATGTTCAAATATAAACTACACAGAAGCATTGTATGAAACTTCTTTCTGTTCTGTGCATTCAACTAACAGAGTTGAACCTTACTTTTGATTGAGCCTTTCTGAAACACTCTTTCTGTAGAAACTGCAATTGGACATTCTGAGCGCCAAGAGGCCTCTATTGGGAAAAATAATATCTTCAAATAAAAACTACACAGAAGCATTGTGTGAAACTTATTTCTGATATGTTCATTAAGCTAACAGAGTTAAACCATACTTTTGATTGCGTAGTTCTGAACACTCTTTCTGTAGAAAATGCAAGTGGACATTCGGAGCGCTAAGAGGGTAATAGTGGAAAAAGGAATATATTCAAATATAAACTACACAGTAGCATTCTGTGAAAATTCTTTCTGTTCTGTGCATTCAACTAACAGAGTTGAACCTTACTTTGGATTGAGCCGTTCTGAAACACTCTTTCTGTAGAAACTACAATTGGACATGCTAAGGGCTAAGAGGCCTACATTGGGAAAAAGAATATCTTCAAATAAAAACTACACAGATGCATTCTGTGAAACTTATTTCTGATCTGTAAATTCAGTTAACAGAGATAAAACATATTTTTGATTGAGCAGTTATGAAACACTCTTTTTGTAGAAAATGCAAGTGGAGATTAGGAGCGCTAAGAGGGTAATAGTGGAAAAAGGAATGTCTTCAAATATAAACTACACAGAATCATTCGGTGAAACTTCTTTCTGATCTGTGCATTCAGCTAACAGAGTTAAACCATACTTTTGATTGAGCAGATCTGAACACTCTTTCTGTAGAAAATGCAACTGGACATTTGGAGCGCTAAGAGCGTAGTAGTGGAAAAAGGAATATATTCAAATATAAACTACACAGAAGCATTCTGTGAAACTTCTTTCTGATCTGAGCATTCAGCTAACAGAGTTAAACCATGCTTTTGATTGAGCAGTTTTGAAACACTCTGTCTGTAGAAAATGCAACTGGACATTCGTAGCGCTAAGTGGGTAATAGTGGAAAAAAGAATATGTTCAAATATAAACTACACAGAAGCATTGTATGAAACTTCTTTCTGTTCTGTGCATTCAACTAACAGAGTTGAACCTTACTTTTGATTGAGCCTTTCTGAAACACTCTTTCTGTAGAAACTGCAATTGGACATTCTGAGCGCCAAGAGGCCTCTATTGGGAAAAATAATATCTTCAAATAAAAACTACACAGAAGCATTGTGTGAAACTTATTTCTGATATGTTCATTAAGCTAACAGAGTTAAACCATACTTTTGATTGCGTAGTTCTGAACACTCTTTCTGTAGAAAATGCAAGTGGACATTCGGAGCGCTAAGAGGGTAATAGTGGAAAAAGGAATGTCTCCAAATATAAACTACACAGAATCATTCTGTGAAACTTCTTTCTGATCTGTGCATTCAGCTAACAGAGTTAAACCATACTTTTGATTGAGCAGATCTGAACACTCTTTCTGTAGAAAATGCAACTGGACATTTGGAGCGCTAAGAGCGTAGTAGTGGAAAAAGGAATATATTCAAATATAAACTACACAGAAGCATTCTGTGAAACTTCTTTCTGATCTGAGCATTCAGCTAACAGAGTTAAACCATGCTTTTGATTGAGCAGTTTTGAAACACTCTGTCTGTAGAAAATGCAACTGGACATTCGTAGCGCTAAGTGGGTAATAGTGGAAAAAAGAATATGTTCAAATATAAACTACACAGAAGCATTGTATGAAACTTCTTTCTGTTCTGTGCATTCAACTAACAGAGTTGAACCTTACTTTTGATTGAGCCGTTCTGAAACACTCTTTCTGTAGAAACTGCAATTGGACATTCTGAGCGCTAAGAGGCCTATAATGGGAAAAAGAATGTCTACAAATAAAAACTACACAGAAGAATTGTGTGAAACATCTTTCTGTTCTGTTTGTTCAACTAAAAGAGTTGAACCTTAGTTTTGATTGAGCCGTTCTGAAACACTCTTTCTGTAGAAAATGCAAGTGGAGATTCGGAGCGCTAAGAGGGTAATAGTGGAAAAAGGAATGTCTCCAAATATAAACTACACAGAATCATTCTGTGAAACTTCTTTCTGATCTGTGCATTCAGCTAACAGAGTTAAACCATACTTTTGATTGAGCAGATCTGAACTCTCTTTCTGTAGATAATGCAACTGGACATTTGGAGCGCTAAGAGAGTAGTAGTGGAAAAAGGAATATATTCAAATATAAACTACACAGAAGCATTCTGTGAAACTTCTTTCTGATCTGAGCATTCAGCTAACAGAGTTAAACCATACTTTTGATTGAGCAGTTTTGAAACACTCTGTCTGTAGAAAATGCAACTGGACATTCGTAGCGCTAAGTGGGTAATAGTGGAAAAAAGAATATGTTCAAATATAAACTACACAGAAGCATTGTATGAAACTTCTTTCTGTTCTGTGCATTCAACTAACAGAGTTGAACCTTACTTTTGATTGAGCCGATCTGAAACACTCTTTCTGTAGAAACTGCAATTGGACATTCTGAGCGCTAAGAGGCCTATATTGGGAAAAAGAATGTCTACAAATAAAAACTACACAGAAGAATTGTGTGAAACTTCTTTCTGTTCTGTTTGTTCAACTAAAAGAGTTGAACCTTAGTTTTGATTGAGCCGTTCTGAAACACTCTTTCTGTATAAAATGCAAGTGGAGATTCGGAGCGCTAAGAGGGTAATAGTGGAAAAAGGAATGTCTCCAAATATAAACTACACAGAATCATTCTGTGAAACTTCTTTCTGATCTGTGCATTCAGCTAACAGAGTTAAACCATACTTTTGAATGAGCAGATCTGAACTCTCTTTCTGTAGAAAATGCAACTGGACATTTGGAGCGCTAAGAGAGTAGTAGTGGAAAAAGAATATATTCAAATATAAACTACACAGAAGCATTCTGTGAAACTTCTTTCTGATCTGAGCATTGAGCTAACAGAGTTAAACCATACTTTTGATTGAGCAGTTTTGAAACACTCTGTCTGTAGAAAATGCAACTGGACATTCGTAGCGCTAAGTGGGTAATAGTGGAAAAAAGAATATGTTCAAATATAAACTACACAGAAGCATTGTATGAAACTTCTTTCTGTTCTGTGCATTCAACTAACAGAGTTGAACCTTACTTTTGATTGAGCCTTTCTGAAACACTCTTTCTGTGGAAACTGCAATTGGACATTCTGAGCGCTAAGAGGCCTCTATTGGGAAAAATAATATCTTCAAATAAGAACTACACAGAAGCATTGTGTGAAACTTATTTCTGATATGTTCATTAAGCTAACAGAGTTAAACCATACTTTTGATTGCGCAGTTCTGAACACTCTTTCTGTAGAAAATGCAAGTGGACATTCGGAGCGCTAAGAGGGTAATAGTGGAAAAAGGAATGTCTCCAAATATAAACTACACAGAATCATTCTGTGAAACTTCTTTCTGATCTGTGCATTCAGCTAACAGGGTTAAACCATACTTTTGATTGAGCAGATCTGAACACCCTTTCTGTAGAAAATGCAACTGGACATTTGGATCGCTAAGAGAGTAGTAGTGGAAAAAGGAATATATTCAAATATAAACTACACAGAAGCATTCTGTGAAACTTCTTTCTGATCTGAGCATTCAGCTAACAGAGTTAAACCATACTTTTGATTGAGCAGTTTTGAAACACTCTGTCTGTAGAAAATGCAACTGGACATTCGTAGCGCTAAGTGGGTAATAGTGGAAAAAAGAATATGTTCAAATATAAACTACACAGAAGCATTGTATGAAACTTCTTTCTGTTCTGTGCATTCAACTAACAGAGTTGAACCTTACTTTTGATTGAGCCTTTCTGAAACACTCTTTCTGTAGAAACTGCAATTGGACATTCTGAGCGCCAAGAGGCCTCTATTGGGAAAAATAATATCTTCAAATAAAAACTACACAGAAGCATTGTGTGAAACTTATTTCTGATATGTTCATTAAGCTAACAGAGTTAAACCATACTTTTGATTGCGTAGTTCTGAACACTCTTTCTGTAGAAAATGCAAGTGGACATTCGGAGCGCTAAGAGGGTAATAGTGGAAAAAGGAATATATTCAAATATAAACTACACAGTAGCATTCTGTGAAAATTCTTTCTGTTCTGTGCATTCAACTAACAGAGTTGAACCTTACTTTGGATTGAGCCGTTCTGAAACACTCTTTCTGTAGAAACTACAATTGGACATGCTAAGGGCTAAGAGGCCTACATTGGGAAAAAGAATATCTTCAAATAAAAACTACACAGATGCATTCTGTGAAACTTATTTCTGATCTGTAAATTCAGTTAACAGAGATAAAACATATTTTTGATTGAGCAGTTATGAAACACTCTTTTTGTAGAAAATGCAAGTGGAGATTAGGAGCGCTAAGAGGGTAATAGTGGAAAAAGGAATGTCTTCAAATATAAACTACACAGAATCATTCGGTGAAACTTCTTTCTGATCTGTGCATTCAGCTAACAGAGTTAAACCATACTTTTGATTGAGCAGATCTGAACACTCTTTCTGTAGAAAATGCAACTGGACATTTGGAGCGCTAAGAGCGTAGTAGTGGAAAAAGGAATATATTCAAATATAAACTACACAGAAGCATTCTGTGAAACTTCTTTCTGATCTGAGCATTCAGCTAACAGAGTTAAACCATGCTTTTGATTGAGCAGTTTTGAAACACTCTGTCTGTAGAAAATGCAACTGGACATTCGTAGCGCTAAGTGGGTAATAGTGGAAAAAAGAATATGTTCAAATATAAACTACACAGAAGCATTGTATGAAACTTCTTTCTGTTCTGTGCATTCAACTAACAGAGTTGAACCTTACTTTTGATTGAGCCTTTCTGAAACACTCTTTCTGTAGAAACTGCAATTGGACATTCTGAGCGCCAAGAGGCCTCTATTGGGAAAAATAATATCTTCAAATAAAAACTACACAGAAGCATTGTGTGAAACTTATTTCTGATATGTTCATTAAGCTAACAGAGTTAAACCATACTTTTGATTGCGTAGTTCTGAACACTCTTTCTGTAGAAAATGCAAGTGGACATTCGGAGCGCTAAGAGGGTAATAGTGGAAAAAGGAATATATTCAAATATAAACTACACAGTAGCATTCTGTGAAAATTCTTTCTGTTCTGTGCATTCAACTAACAGAGTTGAACCTTACTTTGGATTGAGCCGTTCTGAAACACTCTTTCTGTAGAAACTACAATTGGACATGCTAAGGGCTAAGAGGCCTACATTGGGAAAAAGAATATCTTCAAATAAAAACTACACAGATGCATTCTGTGAAACTTATTTCTGATCTGTAAATTCAGTTAACAGAGATAAAACATATTTTTGATTGAGCAGTTATGAAACACTCTTTTTGTAGAAAATGCAAGTGGAGATTAGGAGCGCTAAGAGGGTAATAGTGGAAAAAGGAATGTCTTCAAATATAAACTACACAGAATCATTCGGTGAAACTTCTTTCTGATCTGTGCATTCAGCTAACAGAGTTAAACCATACTTTTGATTGAGCAGATCTGAACACTCTTTCTGTAGAAAATGCAACTGGACATTTGGAGCGCTAAGAGCGTAGTAGTGGAAAAAGGAATATATTCAAATATAAACTACACAGAAGCATTCTGTGAAACTTCTTTCTGATCTGAGCATTCAGCTAACAGAGTTAAACCATGCTTTTGATTGAGCAGTTTTGAAACACTCTGTCTGTAGAAAATGCAACTGGACATTCGTAGCGCTAAGTGGGTAATAGTGGAAAAAAGAATATGTTCAAATATAAACTACACAGAAGCATTGTATGAAACTTCTTTCTGTTCTGTGCATTCAACTAACAGAGTTGAACCTTACTTTTGATTGAGCCGTTCTGAAACACTCTTTCTGTAGAAACTGCAATTGGACATTCTGAGCGCTAAGAGGCCTATAATGGGAAAAAGAATGTCTACAAATAAAAACTACACAGAAGAATTGTGTGAAACATCTTTCTGTTCTGTTTGTTCAACTAAAAGAGTTGAACCTTAGTTTTGATTGAGCCGTTCTGAAACACTCTTTCTGTAGAAAATGCAAGTGGAGATTCGGAGCGCTAAGAGGGTAATAGTGGAAAAAGGAATGTCTCCAAATATAAACTACACAGAATTATTCTGTGAAACTTCTTTCTGATCTGTGCATTCAGCTAACAGAGTTAAACCATACTTTTGATTGAGCAGATCTGAACTCTCTTTCTGTAGATAATGCAACTGGACATTTGGAGCGCTAAGAGAGTAGTAGTGGAAAAAGGAATATATTCAAATATAAACTACACAGAAGCATTCTGTGAAACTTCTTTCTGATCCGAGCATTCAGCTAACAGAGTTAAACCATACTTTTGATTGAGCAGTTTTGAAACACTCTGTCTGTAGAAAATGCAACTGGACATTCGTAGCGCTAAGTGGGTAATAGTGGAAAAAAGAATATGTTCAAATATAAACTACACAGAAGCATTGTATGAAACTTCTTTCTGTTCTGTGCATTCAACTAACAGAGTTGAACCTTACTTTTGATTGAGCCGATCTGAAACACTCTTTCTGTAGAAACTGCAATTGGACATTCTGAGCGCTAAGAGGCCTATATTGGGAAAAAGAATGTCTACAAATAAAAACTACACAGAAGAATTGTGTGAAACTTCTTTCTGTTCTGTTTGTTCAACTAAAAGAGTTGAACCTTAGTTTTGATTGAGCCGTTCTGAAACACTCTTTCTGTATAAAATGCAAGTGGAGATTCGGAGCGCTAAGAGGGTAATAGTGGAAAAAGGAATGTCTCCAAATATAAACTACACAGAATCATTCTGTGAAACTTCTTTCTGATCTGTGCATTCAGCTAACAGAGTTAAACCATACTTTTGAATGAGCAGATCTGAACTCTCTTTCTGTAGAAAATGCAACTGGACATTTGGAGCGCTAAGAGAGTAGTAGTGGAAAAAGAATATATTCAAATATAAACTACACAGAAGCATTCTGTGAAACTTCTTTCTGATCTGAGCATTGAGCTAACAGAGTTAAACCATACTTTTGATTGAGCAGTTTTGAAACACTCTGTCTGTAGAAAATGCAACTGGACATTCGTAGCGCTAAGTGGGTAATAGTGGAAAAAAGAATATGTTCAAATATAAACTACACAGAAGCATTGTATGAAACTTCTTTCTGTTCTGTGCATTCAACTAACAGAGTTGAACCTTACTTTTGATTGAGCCTTTCTGAAACACTCTTTCTGTGGAAACTGCAATTGGACATTCTGAGCGCTAAGAGGCCTCTATTGGGAAAAATAATATCTTCAAATAAGAACTACACAGAAGCATTGTGTGAAACTTATTTCTGATATGTTCATTAAGCTAACAGAGTTAAACCATACTTTTGATTGCGCAGTTCTGAACACTCTTTCTGTAGAAAATGCAAGTGGACATTCGGAGCGCTAAGAGGGTAATAGTGGAAAAAGGAATGTCTCCAAATATAAACTACACAGAATCATTCTGTGAAACTTCTTTCTGATCTGTGCATTCAGCTAACAGGGTTAAACCATACTTTTGATTGAGCAGATCTGAACACCCTTTCTGTAGAAAATGCAACTGGACATTTGGATCGCTAAGAGAGTAGTAGTGGAAAAAGGAATATATTCAAATATAAACTACACAGAAGCATTCTGTGAAACTTCTTTCTGATCTGAGCATTCAGCTAACAGAGTTAAACCATACTTTTGATTGAGCAGTTTTGAAACACTCTGTCTGTAGAAAATGCAACTGGACATTCGTAGCGCTAAGTGGGTAATAGTGGAAAAAAGAATATGTTCAAATATAAACTACACAGAAGCATTGTATGAAACTTCTTTCTGTTCTGTGCATTCAACTAACAGAGTTGAACCTTACATTTGATTGAGCCTTTCTGAAACACTCTTTCTGTAGAAACTGCAATTGGACATTCTGAGCGCCAAGAGGCCTCTATTGGGAAAAATAATATCTTCAAATAAAAACTACACAGAAGCATTGTGTGAAACTTATTTCTGATATGTTCATTAAGCTAACAGAGTTAAACCATACTTTTGATTGCGCAGTTCTGAACACTCTTTCTGTACAAAATGCAAGTGGACATTCGGAGCGCTAAGAGGGTAATAGTGGAAAAAGGAATATATTCAAATATAAACTACACAGTAGCATTCTGTGAAAATTCTTTCTGTTCTGTGCATTCAACTAACAGAGTTGAACCTTACTTTTGATTGAGCCGTTCTGAAACACTCTTTCTGTAGAAACTGCAATTGGACATGCTAAGCGCTAAGAGGCCTACATTGGGAAAAAGAATATCTTCAAATAAAAACTATACAGATGCATTCTGTGAAACTTATTTCTGATCTGTAAATTCAGTTAACAGAGATAAAACATATTTTTGATTGAGCAGTTATGAAACACTCTTTTTGTAGAAAATGCAAGTGGAGATTCGGAGCGCTAAGATGGTAATAGTGGAAAAAGGAATGTCTTCAAATATAAACTACACAGAATCATTCGGTGAAACTTCTTTCTGATCTGTGCATTCAGCTAACAGAGTTAAACCATACTTTTGATTAAGCAGATCTGAACACACTTTCTCTAGAAAATGCAACTGGACATTTGGAGCGCTAAGATCATAGTAGTGGAAAAAGAAATATATTCAAATATAAACTACACAGAAGCATTCTGTGAAACTTCTTTCTGATCTGAGCATTCAGCTAACAGAGTTAAACCATACTTTTGATTGAGCAGTTTTGGAACACTCTGTCTGTAGAAAATGCAACTGGACATTCGTAGCGCTAAGTGGGTAATAGTGGAAAAAAGAATATGTTCAAATATAAACTACACAGAAGCATTGTATGAAACTTCTTTCTGTTCTGTGCATTCAACTAACAGAGTTGAACCTTACTTTTGATTGAGCCGATCTGAAACACTCTTTCTGTAGAAACTGCAATTGGACATTCTGAGCGCTAAGAGGCCTATATTGGGAAAAAGAATGTCTACAAATAAAAACTACACAGAAGAATTGTGTGAAACTTCTTTCTGTTCTGTTTGTTCAACTAAAAGAGTTGAACCTTAGTTTTGATTGAGCCGTTCTGAAACACTTTTTCTGTATAAAATGCAAGTGGAGATTCGGAGCGCTAAGAGGGTAATAGTGGAAAAAGGAATGTCTCCAAATATAAACTACACAGAATCATTCTGTGAAACTTCTTTCTGATCTGTGCATTCAGCTAACAGAGTTAAACCATACTTTTGAATGAGCAGATCTGAACTCTCTTTCTGTAGAAAATGCAACTGGACATTTGGAGCGCTAAGAGAGTAGTAGTGGAAAAAGAATATATTCAAATATAAACTACACAGAAGCATTCTGTGAAACTTCTTTCTGATCTGAGCATTGAGCTAACAGAGTTAAACCATACTTTTGATTGAGCAGTTTTGAAACACTCTGTCTGTAGAAAATGCAACTGGACATTCGTAGCGCTAAGTGGGTAATAGTGGAAAAAAGAATATGTTCAAATATAAACTACACAGAAGCATTGTATGAAACTTCTTTCTGTTCTGTGCATTCAACTAACAGAGTTGAACCTTACTTTTGATTGAGCCTTTCTGAAACACTCTTTCTGTGGAAACTGCAATTGGACATTCTGAGCCCTAAGAGGCCTCTATTGGGAAAAATAATATCTTCAAATAAGAACTACACAGAAGCATTGTGTGAAACTTATTTCTGATATGTTCATTAAGCTAACAGAGTTAAACCATACTTTTGATTGCGCAGTTCTGAACACTCTTTCTGTAGAAAATGCAAGTGGACATTCGGAGCGCTAAGAGGGTAATAGTGGAAAAAGGAATGTCTCCAAATATAAACTACACAGAATCATTCTGTGAAACTTCTTTCTGATCTGTGCATTCAGCTAACAGAGTTAAACCATACTTTTGATTGAGCAGATCTGAACACTCTTTCTGTAGAAAATGCAACTGGACATTTGGATCGCTAAGAGAGTAGTAGTGGAAAAAGGAATATATTCAAATATAAACTACACAGAAGCATTCTGTGAAACTTCTTTCTGATCTGAGCATTCAGCTAACAGAGTTAAACCATACTTTTGATTGAGCAGTTTTGAAACACTCTGTCTGTAGAAAATGCAACTGGACATTCGTAGCGCTAAGTGGGTAATAGTGGAAAAAAGAATATGTTCAAATATAAACTACACAGAAGCATTGTATGAAACTTCTTTCTGTTCTGTGCATTCAACTAACAGAGTTGAACCTTACTTTTGATTGAGCCTTTCTGAAACACTCTTTCTGTAGAAACTGCAATTGGACATTCTGAGCGCTAAGAGGCCTCTATTGGGAAAAATAATATCTTCAAATAAAAACTACACAGAAGCATTGTGTGAAACTTATTTCTGATATGTTCATTAAGCTAACAGAGTTAAACCATACTTTTGATTGCGCAGTTCTGAACACTCTTTCTGTACAAAATGCAAGTGGACATTCGGAGCGCTAAGAGGGTAATAGTGGAAAAAGGAATATATTCAAATATAAACTACACAGTAGCATTCTGTGAAAATTCTTTCTGTTCTGTGCATTCAACTAACAGAGTTGAACCTTACTTTTGATTGAGCCGTTCTGAAACACTCTTTCTGTAGAAACTGCAATTGGACATGCTAAGCGCTAAGAGGCCTACATTGGGAAAAAGAATATCTTCAAATAAAAACTATACAGATGCATTCTGTGAAACTTATTTCTGATCTGTAAATTCAGTTAACAGAGATAAAACATATTTTTGATTGAGCAGTTATGAAACACTCTTTTTGTAGAAAATGCAAGTGGAGATTCGGAGCGCTAAGATGGTAATAGTGGAAAAAGGAATGTCTTCAAATATAAACTACACAGAATCATTCGGTGAAACTTCTTTCTGATCTGTGCATTCAGCTAACAGAGTTAAACCATACTTTTGATTGAGCAGATCTGAACACACTTTCTCTAGAAAATGCAACTGGACATTTGGAGCGCTAAGAGAGTAGTAGTGGAAAAAGAAATATATTCAAATATAAACTACACAGAAGCATTCTGTGAAACTTCTTTCTGATCTGAGCATTCAGCTAACAGAGTTAAACCATACTTTTGATTGAGCAGTTTGAAACACTCTGTCTGTAGAAAATGCAACTTGACATTCGTAGCGCTAAGTGGGTAATAGTGGAAAAAAGAATATGTTCAAATATAAACTACACAGAAGCATTGTATGAAACTTCTTTCTGTTCTGTGCATTCAACTAACAGAGTTGAACCTTACTTTTGATTGAGCCTTTCTGAAACACTCTTTCTGTAGAAACTGCAATTGGACATTCTGAGCGCCAAGAGGCCTCTATTGGGAAAAATAATATCTTCAAATTAAAACTACACAGAAGCATTGTGTGAAACTTATTTCTGATATGTTCATTAAGCTAACAGAGTTAAACCATACTTTTGATTGCGTAGTTCTGAACACTCTTTCTGTAGAAAATGCAAGTGGACATTCGGAGCGCTAAGAGGGTAATAGTGGAAAAAGGAATATATTCAAATATAAACTACACAGTAGCATTCTGTGAAAATTCTTTCTGTTCTGTGCATTCAACTAACAGAGTTGAACCTTACTTTGGATTGAGCCGTTCTGAAACACTCTTTCTGTAGAAACTACAATTGGACATGCTAAGGGCTAAGAGGCCTACATTGGGAAAAAGAATATCTTCAAATAAAAACTACACAGATGCATTCTGTGAAACTTATTTCTGATCTGTAAATTCAGTTAACAGAGATAAAACATATTTTTGATTGAGCAGTTATGAAACACTCTTTTTGTAGAAAATGCAAGTGGAGATTAGGAGCGCTAAGAGGGTAATAGTGGAAAAAGGAATGTCTTCAAATATAAACTACACAGAATCATTCGGTGAAACTTCTTTCTGATCTGTGCATTCAGCTAACAGAGTTAAACCATACTTTTGATTGAGCAGATCTGAACACTCTTTCTGTAGAAAATGCAACTGGACATTTGGAGCGCTAAGAGCGTAGTAGTGGAAAAAGGAATATATTCAAATATAAACTACACAGAAGCATTCTGTGAAACTTCTTTCTGATCTGAGCATTCAGCTAACAGAGTTAAACCATGCTTTTGATTGAGCAGTTTTGAAACACTCTGTCTGTAGAAAATGCAACTGGACATTCGTAGCGCTAAGTGGGTAATAGTGGAAAAAAGAATATGTTCAAATAAAAACTACACAGAAGCATTGTATGAAACTTCTTTCTGTTCTGTGCATTCAACTAACAGAGTTGAACCTTACTTTTGATTGAGCCGTTCTGAAACACTCTTTCTGTAGAAACTGCAATTGGACATTCTGAGCGCTAAGAGGCCTATATTGGGAAAAAGAATGTCTACAAATAAAAACTACACAGAAGAATTGTGTGAAACATCTTTCTGTTCTGTTTGTTCAACTAAAAGAGTTGAACCTTAGTTTTGATTGAGCCGTTCTTAAACACTCTTTCTGTAGAAAATGCAAGTGGAGATTCGGAGCGCTAAGAGGGTAATAGTGGAAAAAGGAATGTCTCCAAATATAAACTACACAGAATCATTCTGTGAAACTTCTTTCTGATCTGTGCATTCAGCTAACAGAGTTAAACCATACTTTTGATTGAGCAGATCTGAACTCTCTTTCTGTAGAAAATGCAACTGGACATTTGGAGCGCTAAGAGAGTAGTAGTGGAAAAAGAATATATTCAAATATAAACTACACAGAAGCATTCTGTGAAACTTCTTTCTGATCTGAGCATTGAGCTAACAGAGTTAAACCATACTTTTGATTGAGCAGTTTTGAAACACTCTGTCTGTAGAAAATGCAACTGGACATTCGTAGCGCTAAGTGGGTAATAGTGGAAAAAAGAATATGTTCAAATATAAACTACACAGAAGCATTGTATGAAACTTCTTTCTGTTCTGTGCATTCAACTAACAGAGTTGAACCTTACTTTTGATTGAGCCTTTCTGAAACACTCTTTCTGTGGAAACTGCAATTGGACATTCTGAGCCCTAAGAGGCCTCTATTGGGAAAAATAATATCTTCAAATAAGAACTACACAGAAGCATTGTGTGAAACTTATTTCTGATATGTTCATTAAGCTAACAGAGTTAAACCATACTTTTGATTGCGCAGTTCTGAACACTCTTTCTGTAGAAAATGCAAGTGGACATTCGGAGCGCTAAGAGGGTAATAGTGGAAAAAGGAATGTCTCCAAATATAAACTACACAGAATCATTCTGTGAAACTTCTTTCTGATCTGTGCATTCAGCTAACAGAGTTAAACCATACTTTTGATTGAGCAGATCTGAACACTCTTTCTGTAGAAAATGCAACTGGACATTTGGATCGCTAAGAGAGTAGTAGTGGAAAAAGGAATATATTCAAATATAAACTACACAGAAGCATTCTGTGAAACTTCTTTCTGATCTGAGCATTCAGCTAACAGAGTTAAACCATACTTTTGATTGAGCAGTTTTGAAACACTCTGTCTGTAGAAAATGCAACTGGACATTCGTAGCGCTAAGTGGGTAATAGTGGAAAAAAGAATATGTTCAAATATAAACTACACAGAAGCATTGTATGAAACTTCTTTCTGTTCTGTGCATTCAACTAACAGAGTTGAACCTTACTTTTGATTGAGCCTTTCTGAAACACTCTTTCTGTAGAAACTGCAATTGGACATTCTGAGCGCTAAGAGGCCTCTATTGGGAAAAATAATATCTTCAAATAAAAACTACACAGAAGCATTGTGTGAAACTTATTTCTGATATGTTCATTAAGCTAACAGAGTTAAACCATACTTTTGATTGCGCAGTTCTGAACACTCTTTCTGTACAAAATGCAAGTGGACATTCGGAGCGCTAAGAGGGTAATAGTGGAAAAAGGAATATATTCAAATATAAACTACACAGTAGCATTCTGTGAAAATTCTTTCTGTTCTGTGCATTCAACTAACAGAGTTGAACCTTACTTTTGATTGAGCCGTTCTGAAACACTCTTTCTGTAGAAACTGCAATTGGACATGCTAAGCGCTAAGAGGCCCACATTGGGAAAAAGAATATCTTCAAATAAAAACTATACAGATGCATTCTGTGAAACTTATTTCTGATCTGTAAATTCAGTTAACAGAGATAAAACATATTTTTGATTGAGCAGTTATGAAACACTCTTTTTGTAGAAAATGCAAGTGGAGATTCGGAGCGCTAAGATGGTAATAGTGGAAAAAGGAATGTCTTCAAATATAAACTACACAGAATCATTCGGTGAAACTTCTTTCTGATCTGTGCATTCAGCTAACAGAGTTAAACCATACTTTTGATTGAGCAGATCTGAACACACTTTCTCTAGAAAATGCAACTGGACATTTGGAGCGCTAAGAGAGTAGTAGTGGAAAAAGAAATATATTCAAATATAAACTACACAGAAGCATTCTGTGAAACTTCTTTCTGATCTGAGCATTCAGCTAACAGAGTTAAACCATACTTTTGATTGAGCAGTTTTGAAACACTCTGTCTGTAGAAAATGCAACTGGACATTCGTAGCGCTAAGTGGGTAATAGTGGAAAAAAGAATATGTTCAAATATAAACTACACAGAAGCATTGTATGAAACTTCTTTCTGTTCTGTGCATTCAACTAACAGAGTTGAACCTTACTTTTGATTGAGCCGTTCTGAAACACTCTTTCTGTAGAAACTGCAATTGGACATTCTGAGCGCTAAGAGGCCTATATTGGGAAAAAGAATGTCTACAAATAAAAACTACACAGAAGAATTGTGTGAAACATCTTTCTGTTCTGTTTGTTCAACTAAAAGAGTTGAACCTTAGTTTTGATTGAGCCGTTCTGAAACACTCTTTCTGTAGAAAATGCAAGTGGAGATTCGGAGCGCTAAGAGGGTAATAGTGGAAAAAGGAATGTCTCCAAATATAAACTACACAGAATCATTCTGTGAAACTTCTTTCTGATCTGTGCATTCAGCTAACAGAGTTAAACCATACTTTTGATTGAGCAGATCTGAACTCTCTTTCTGTAGAAAATGCAACTGGACATTTGGAGCGCTAAGAGAGTAGTAGTGGAAAAAGAATATATTCAAATATAAACTACACAGAAGCATTCTGTGAAACTTCTTTCTGATCTGAGCATTGAGCTAACAGAGTTAAACCATACTTTTGATTGAGCAGTTTTGAAACACTCTGTCTGTAGAAAATGCAACTGGACATTCGTAGCGCTAAGTGGGTAATAGTGGAAAAAAGAATATGTTCAAATATAAACTACACAGAAGCATTGTATGAAACTTCTTTCTGTTCTGTGCATTCAACTAACAGAGTTGAACCTTACTTTTGATTGAGCCTTTCTGAAACACTCTTTCTGTGGAAACTGCAATTGGACATTCTGAGCCCTAAGAGGCCTCTATTGGGAAAAATAATATCTTCAAATAAGAACTACACAGAAGCATTGTGTGAAACTTATTTCTGATATGTTCATTAAGCTAACAGAGTTAAACCATACTTTTGATTGCGCAGTTCTGAACACTCTTTCTGTAGAAAATGCAAGTGGACATTCGGAGCGCTAAGAGGGTAATAGTGGAAAAAGGAATGTCTCCAAATATAAACTACACAGAATCATTCTGTGAAACTTCTTTCTGATCTGTGCATTCAGCTAACAGAGTTAAACCATACTTTTGATTGAGCAGATCTGAACACTCTTTCTGTAGAAAATGCAACTGGACATTTGGAGCGCTAAGAGAGTAGTAGTGGAAAAAGGAATATATTCAAATATAAACTACAGAGAAGCATTCTGTGAAACTTCTTTCTGATCTGAGCATTCAGCTAACAGAGTTAAACCATACTTTTGATTGAGCAGTTTTGAAACACTCTGTCTGTAGAAAATGCAACTGGACATTCGTAGCGCTAAGTGGGTAATAGTGGAAAAAAGAATATGTTCAAATATAAACTACACAGAAGCATTGTATGAAACTTCTTTCTGTTCTGTGCATTCAACTAACAGAGTTGAACCTTACTTTTGATTGAGCCTTTCTGAAACACTCTTTCTGTAGAAACTGCAATTGGACATTCTGAGCGCCAAGAGGCCTCTATTGGGAAAAATAATATCTTCAAATAAAAACTACACAGAAGCATTGTGTGAAACTTATTTCTGATATGTTCATTAAGCTAACAGAGTTAAACCATACTTTTGATTGCGCAGTTCTGAACACTCTTTCTGTAGAAAATGCAAGTGGACATTCGGAGCGCTAAGAGGGTAATAGTGGAAAAAGGAATATATTCAAATATAAACTACACAGTAGCATTCTGTGAAAATTCTTTCTGTTCTGTGCATTCGACTAACAGAGTTGAACCTTACTTTTGATTGAGCCGTTCTGAAACACTCTTTCTGTAGAAACTGCAATTGGACATGCTAAGGGCTAAGAGGCCTACATTGGGAAAAAGAATATCTTCAAATAAAAACTACACAGATGCATTCTGTGAAACTTATTTCTGATCTGTAAATTCAGTTAACAGGCATAAAACATATTTTTGATTGAGCAGTTATGAAACACTCTTTTTGTAGAAAATGCAAGTGGAGATTCGGAGCGCTAAGAGGGTAATAGTGGAAAAAGGAATGTCTTCAAATATAAACTACACAGAATCATTCGGTGAAACTTCTTTCTGATCTGTGCATTCAGCTAACAGAGTTAAACCATACTTTTGATTGAGCAGATCTGAACACTCTTTCTGTAGAAAATGCAACTGGACATTTGGAGCGCTAAGAGCGTAGTAGTGGAAAAAGGAATATATTCAAATATAAACTACACAGAAGCATTCTGTGAAACTTCTTTCTGAACTGAGCATTCAGCTAACAGAGTTAAACCATACTTTTGATTGAGCAGTTTGAAACACTCTGTCTGTAGAAAATGCAACTTGACATTCGTAGCGCTAAGTGGGTAATAGTGGAAAAAAGAATATGTTCAAATATAAACTACACAGAAGCATTGTATGAAACTTCTTTCTGTTCTGTGCATTCAACTAACAGAGTTGAACCTTACTTTTGATTGAGCCGTTCTGAAACACTCTTTCTGTAGAAACTGCAATTGGACATTCTGAGCGCTAAGAGGCCTATATTGGGAAAAAGAATGTCTACAAATAAAAACTACACAGAAGAATTGTGTGAAACATCTTTCTGTTCTGTTTGTTCAACTAAAAGAGTTGAACCTTAGTTTTGATTGAGCCGTTCTGAAACACTCTTTCTGTAGAAAATGCAAGTGGAGATTCGGAGCGCTAAGAGGGTAATAGTGGAAAAAGGAATGTCTCCAAATATAAACTACACAGAATCATTCTGTGAAACTTCTTTCTGATCTGTGCATTCAGCTAACAGAGTTAAACCATACTTTTGATTGAGCAGATCTGAACTCTCTTTCTGTAGAAAATGCAACTGGACATTTGGAGCGCTAAGAGAGTAGTAGTGGAAAAAGGAATATATTCAAATATAAACTACACAGAAGCATTCTGTGAAACTTCTTTCTGATCTGAGCATTCAGCTAACAGAGTTAAACCATACTTTTGATTGAGCAGTTTTGAAACACTCTGTCTGTAGAAAATGCAACTGGACATTCGTAGCGCTA
This sequence comes from Symphalangus syndactylus, assembly GCF_028878055.3. Taxonomy (NCBI): domain Eukaryota; kingdom Metazoa; phylum Chordata; class Mammalia; order Primates; family Hylobatidae; genus Symphalangus; species Symphalangus syndactylus. The sequence goes on along the minus strand of NC_072445.2, from coordinate 1,369,014 downwards.
AGTGGGTAATAGTGGAAAAAAGAATGTGTTCAAATATAAACTACACAGAAGCATTGTATGAAACTTCTTTCTGTTCTGTGCATTCAACTAACAGAGTTGAACCTTACTTTTGATTGAGCCGATCTGAAACACTCTTTCTGTAGAAACTGCAATTGGACATTCTGAGCGCTAAGAGGCCTATATTGGGAAAAAGAATGTCTACAAATAAAAACTACACAGAAGAATTGTGTGAAACTTCTTTCTGTTCTGTTTGTTCAACTAAAAGAGTTGAACCTTAGTTTTGCTTGAGCCGTTCTGAAACACTCTTTCTGTATAAAATGCAAGTGGAGATTCGGAGCGCTAAGAGGGTAATAGTGGAAAAAGGAATGTCTCCAAATATAAACTACACCGAATCATTCTGTGAAACTTCTTTCTGATCTGTGCATTCAGCTAACAGAGTTAAACCATACTTTTGAATGAGCAGATCTGAACTCTCTTTCTGTAGAAAATGCAACTGGACATTTGGAGCGCTAAGAGAGTAGTAGTGGAAAAAGGAATATATTCAAATATAAACTACACAGAAGCATTCTGTGAAACTTCTTTCTGATCTGAGCATTGAGCTAACAGAGTTAAACCATACTTTTGATTGAGCAGTTTTGAAACACTCTGTCTGTAGAAAATGCAACTGGACATTCGTAGCGCTAAGTGGGTAATAGTGGAAAAAAGAATATGTTCAAATATAAACTACACAGAAGCATTGTATGAAACTTCTTTCTGTTCTGTGCATTCAACTAACAGAGTTGAACCTTACTTTGATTGAGCCTTTCTGAAACACTCTTTCTGTGGAAACTGCAATTGGACATTCTGAGCGCTAAGAGGCCTCTATTGGGAAAAATAATATCTTCAAATAAGAACTACACAGAAGCATTGTGTGAAACTTATTTCTGATATGTTCATTAAGCTAACAGAGTTAAACCATACTTTTGATTGCGCAGTTCTGAACACTCTTTCTGTAGAAAATGCAAGTGGACATTCGGAGCGCTAAGAGGGTAATAGTGGAAAAAGGAATGTCTCCAAATATAAACTACACAGAATCATTCTGTGAAACTTCTTTCTGATCTGTGCATTCAGCTAACAGAGTTAAACCATACTTTTGATTGAGCAGATCTGAACACTCTTTCTGTAGAAAATGCAACTGGACATTTGGATCGCTAAGAGAGTAGTAGTGGAAAAAGGAATATATTCAAATATAAACTACACAGAAGCATTCTGTGAAACTTCTTTCTGATCTGAGCATTCAGCTAACAGAGTTAAACCATACTTTTGATTGAGCAGTTTTGAAACACTCTGTCTGTAGAAAATGCAACTGGACATTCGTAGCGCTAAGTGGGTAATAGTGGAAAAAAGAATATGTTCAAATATAAACTACACAGAAGCATTGTATGAAACTTCTTTCTGTTCTGTGCATTCAACTAACAGAGTTGAACCTTACTTTTGATTGAGCCTTTCTGAAACACACTTTCTGTAGAAACTGCAATTGGACATTCTGAGCGCTAAGAGGCCTCTATTGGGAAAAATAATATCTTCAAATAAAAACTACACAGAAGCATTGTGTGAAACTTATTTCTGATATGTTCATTAAGCTAACAGAGTTAAACCATACTTTTGATTGCGCAGTTCTGAACACTCTTTCTGTACAAAATGCAAGTGGACATTCGGAGCGCTAAGAGGGTAATAGTGGAAAAAGGAATATATTCAAATATAAACTACACAGTAGCATTCTGTGAAAATTCTTTCTGTTCTGTGCATTCAACTAACAGAGTTGAACCTTACTTTTGATTGAGCCGTTCTGAAACACTCTTTCTGTAGAAACTGCAATTGGACATGCTAAGCGCTAAGAGGCCTACATTGGGAAAAAGAATATCTTCAAATAAAAACTATACAGATGCATTCTGTGAAACTTATTTCTGATCTGTAAATTCAGTTAACAGAGATAAAACATATTTTTGATTGAGCAGTTATGAAACACTCTTTTTGTAGAAAATGCAAGTGGAGATTCGGAGCGCTAAGATGGTAATAGTGGAAAAAGGAATGTCTTCAAATATAAACTACACAGAATCATTCGGTGAAACTTCTTTCTGATCTGTGCATTCAGCTAACAGAGTTAAACCATACTTTTGATTGAGCAGATCTGAACACACTTTCTCTAGAAAATGCAACTGGACATTTGGAGCGCTAAGATCATAGTAGTGGAAAAAGAAATATATTCAAATATAAACTACACAGAAGCATTCTGTGAAACTTCTTTCTGATCTGAGCATTCAGCTAACAGACTTAAACCATACTTTTGATTGAGCAGTTTTGAAACACTCTGTCTGTAGAAAATGCAACTGGACATTCGTAGCGCTAAGTGGGTAATAGTGGAAAAAAGAATATGTTCAAATATAAACTACACAGAAGCATTGTATGAAACTTCTTTCTGTTCTGTGCATTCAACTAACAGAGTTGAACCTTACTTTTGATTGAGCCGATCTGAAACACTCTTTCTGTAGAAACTGCAATTGGACATTCTGAGCGCTAAGAGGCCTACATTGGGAAAAAGAATGTCTACAAATAAAAACTACACAGAAGAATTGTGTGAAACTTCTTTCTGTTCTGTTTGTTCAACTAAAAGAGTTGAACCTTAGTTTTGATTGAGCCGTTCTGAAACACTTTTTCTGTATAAAATGCAAGTGGAGATTCGGAGCGCTAAGAGGGTAATAGTGGAAAAAGGAATGTCTCCAAATATAAACTACACAGAATCATTCTGTGAAACTTCTTTCTGATCTGTGCATTCAGCTAACAGAGTTAAACCATACTTTTGAATGAGCAGATCTGAACTCTCTTTCTGTAGAAAATGCAACTGAACATTTGGAGCGCTAAGAGAGTAGTAGTGGAAAAAGGAATGTATTCAAATATAAACTACACAGAAGCATTCTGTGAAACTTCTTTCTGATCTGAGCATTCAGCTAACAGAGTTAAACCATACTTTTGATTGAGCAGTTTTGAAACACTCTGTCTGTAGAAAATGCAACTGGACATTCGTAGCGCTAAGTGGGTAATAGTGGAAAAAAGAATATGTTCAAATATAAACTACACAGAAGCATTGTATGAAACTGCTTTCTGTTCTGTGCATTCAACTAACAGAGTTGAACCTTACTTTTGATTGAGCCTTTCTGAAACCCTCTTTCTGTGGAAACTGCAATTGGACATTCTGAGCGCTAAGAGGCCTCTATTGGGAAAAATAATATCTTCAAATAAAAACTACACAGAAGCATTGTGTGAAACTTATTTCTGATATATTCATTAAGCTAACAGAGTTAAACCATACTTTTGATTGCGCAGTTCTGAACACTCTTTCTGTAGAAAATGCAAGTGGACATTCGGAGCGCTAAGAGGGTAATAGTGGAAAAAGGAATGTCTCCAAATATAAACTACACAGAATCATTCTGTGAAACTTCTTTCTGATCTGTGCATTCAGCTAACAGAGTTAAACCATACTTTTGATTGAGCAGATCTGAACACTCTTTCTGTAGAAAATGCAACTGGACATTTGGAGCGCTAAGAGAGTAGTAGTGGAAAAAGAAATATATTCAAATATAAACTACACAGAAGCATTCTGTGAAACTTCTTTCTGATCTGAGCATTCAGCTAACAGAGTTAAACCATACTTTTGATTGAGCAGTTTTGAAACACTCTGTCTGTAGAAAATGCAACTGGACATTCGTAGCGCTAAGTGGGTAATAGTGGAAAAAAGAATATGTTCAAATATAAACTACACAGAAGCATTGTATGAAACTCCTTTCTCTTCTGTGCATTCAACTAACAGAGTTGAACCTTACTTTTGATTGAGCCTTTCTGAAACACTCTTTCTGTAGAAACTGCAATTGGACATTCTGAGCGCCAAGAGGCCTCTATTGGGAAAAATAATATCTTCAAATAAAAACTACACAGAAGCATTGTGTGAAACTTATTTCTGATATGTTCATTAAGCTAACAGAGTTAAACCATACTTTTGATTGCGCAGTTCTGAACACTCTTTCTGTAGAAAATGCAAGTGGACATTCGGAGCGCTAAGAGGGTAATAGTGGAAAAAGGAATATATTCAAATATAAACTACACAGTAGCATTCTGTGAAAATTCTTTCTGTTCTGTGCATTCAACTAACAGAGTTGAACCTTACTTTTGATTGAGCCGTTCTGAAACACTCTTTCTGTAGAAACTGCAATTGGACATGCTAAGGGCTAAGAGGCCTACATTGGGAAAAAGAATATCTTCAAATAAAAACTACACAGATGCATTCTGTGAAACTTATTTCTGATCTGTAAATTCAGTTAACAGAGATAAAACATATTTTTGATTGAGCACTTATGAAACACTCTTTTTGTAGAAAATGCAAGTGGAGATTCGGAGCGCTAAGAGGGTAATAGTGGAAAAAGGAATGTCTTCAAATATAAACTACACAGAATCATTCGGTGAAACTTCTTTCTGATCTGTGCATTCAGCTAACAGAGTTAAACCATACTTTTGATTGAGCAGATCTGAACACTCTTTCTGTAGAAAATGCAACTGGACATTTGGAGCGCTAAGAGCGTAGTAGTGGAAAAAGGAATATATTCAAATATAAACTACACAGAAGCATTCTGTGAAACTTCTTTCTGATCTGAGCGTTCAGCTAACAGAGTTAAACCATACTTTTGATTGAGCAGTTTGAAACACTCTGTCTGTAGAAAATGCAACTGGACATTCGTAGCGCTAAGTGGGTAATAGTGGAAAAAAGAATATGTTCAAATATAAACTACACAGAAGCATTGTATGAAACTTCTTTCTGTTCTGTGCATTCAACTAACAGAGTTGAACCTTACTTTTGATTGAGCCTTTCTGAAACACTCTTTCTGTAGAAACTGCAATTGGACATTCTGAGCGCCAAGAGGCCTCTATTGGGAAAAATAATATCTTCAAATAAAAACTACACAGAAGCATTGTGTGAAACTTATTTCTGATATGTTCATTAAGCTAACAGAGTTAAACCATACTTTTGATTGCGTAGTTCTGAACACTCTTTCTGTAGAAAATGCAAGTGGACATTCGGAGCGCTAAGAGGGTAATAGTGGAAAAAGGAATATATTCAAATATAAACTACACAGTAGCATTCTGTGAAAATTCTTTCTGTTCTGTGCATTCAACTAACAGAGTTGAACCTTACTTTGGATTGAGCCGTTCTGAAACACCCTTTCTGTAGAACCTACAATTGGACATGCTAAGGGCTAAGAGGCCTACATTGGGAAAAAGAATATCTTCAAATAAAAACTACACAGATGCATTCTGTGAAACTTATTTCTGATCTGTAAATTCAGTTAACAGAGATAAAACATATTTTTGATTGAGCAGTTATGAAACACTCTTTTTGTAGAAAATTCAGGTGGAGATTAGGAGCGCTAAGAGGGTAATAGTGGAAAAAGGAATGTCTTCAAATATAAACTACACAGAATCATTCGGTGAAACTTCTTTCTGATCTGTGCATTCAGCTAACAGAGTTAAACCATACTTTTGATTGAGCAGATCTGAACACTCTTTCTGTAGAAAATGCAACTGGACATTTGGAGCGCTAAGAGAGTAGTAGTGGAAAAAGGAATATATTCAAATATAAACTACACAGAAGCATTCTGTGAAACTTCTTTCTGATCTGAGCATTCAGCTAACAGAGTTAAACCATGCTTTTGATTGAGCAGTTTTGAAACACTCTGTCTGTAGAAAATGCAACTGGACATTCGTAGCGCTAAGTGGGTAATAGTGGAAAAAAGAATATGTTCAAATATAAACTACACAGAAGCATTGTATGAAACTACTTTCTGTTCTGTGCATTCAACTAACAGAGTTGAACCTTACTTTTGATTGAGCCGTTCTGAAACACTCTTTCTGTAGAAACTGCAATTGGACATTCTGAGCGCTAAGAGGCCTATATTGGGAAAAAGAATGTCTACAAATAAAAACTACACAGAAGAATTGTGTGAAACATCTTTCTGTTCTGTTTGTTCAACTAAAAGAGTTGAACCTTAGTTTTGATTGAGCCGTTCTGAAACACTCTTTCTGTAGAAAATGCAAGTGGAGATTCGGAGCGCTAAGAGGGTTATAGTGGAAAAAGGAATGTCTCCAAATATAAACTACACAGAATCATTCTGTGAAACTTCTTTCTGATCTGTGCATTCAGCTAACAGAGTTAAACAATACTTTTGATTGAGCAGATCTGAACTCTCTTTCTGTAGAAAATGCAACTGGACATTTGGAGCGCTAAGACAGTAGTAGTGGAAAAAGGAATATATTCAAATATAAACTACACAGAAGCATTCTGTGAAACTTCTTTCTGATCTGAGCATTCAGCTAACAGAGTTAAACCATACTTTTGATTGAGCAGTTTTGAAACACTCTGTCTGTAGAAAATGCAACTGGACATTCGTAGCGCTAAGTGGGTAATAGTGGAAAAAAGAATATGTTCAAATATAAACTACACAGAAGCATTGTATGAAACTTCTTTCTGTTCTGTGCATTCAACTAACAGAGTTGAACCTTACTTTTGATTGAGCCGATCTGAAACACTCTTTCTGTAGAAACTGCAATTGGACATTCTGAGCGCTAAGAGGCCTATATTGGGAAAAAGAATGTCTACAAATAAAAACTACACAGAAGAATTGTGTGAAACTTCTTTCTGTTCTGTTTGTTCAACTAAAAGAGTTGAACCTTAGTTTTGATTGAGCCGTTCTGAAACACTCTTTCTGTATAAAATGCAAGTGGAGATTCGGAGCGCTAAGAGGGTAATAGTGGAAAAAGGAATGTCTCCAAATATAAACTACACAGAATCATTCTGTGAAACTTCTTTCTGATCTGTGCATTCAGCTAACAGAGTTAAACCATACTTTTGAATGAGCAGATCTGAACTCTCTTTCTGTAGAAAATGCAACTGGACATTTGGAGCGCTAAGAGAGTAGTAGTGGAAAAAGGAATATATTCAAATATAAACTACACAGAAGCATTCTGTGAAACTTCTTTCTGATCTGAGCATTGAGCTAACAGAGTTAAACCATACTTTTGATTGAGCAGTTTTGAAACACTCTGTCTGTAGAAAATGCAACTGGACATTCGTAGCGCTAAGTGGGTAATAGTGGAAAAAAGAATATGTTCAAATATAAACTACACAGAAGCATTGTATGAAACTTCTTTCTGTTCTGTGCATTCAACTAACAGATTTGAACCTTACTTTTGATTGAGCCTTTCTGAAACACTCTTTCTGTGGAAACTGCAATTGGACATTCTGAGCGCTAAGAGGCCTCTATTGGGAAAAATAATATCTTCAAATAAGAACTACACAGAAGCATTGTGTGAAACTTATTTCTGATATGTTCATTAAGCTAACAGAGTTAAACCATACTTTTGATTGCGCAGTTCTGAACACTCTTTCTGTAGAAAATGCAAGTGGACATTCGGAGCGCTAAGAGGGTAATAGTGGAAAAAGGAATGTCTCCAAATATAAACTACACAGAATCATTCTGTGAAACTTCTTTCTGATCTGTGCATTCAGCTAACAGAGTTAAACCATACTTTTGATTGAGCAGATCTGAACACTCTTTCTGTAGAAAATGCAACTGGACATTTGGAGCGCTAAGAGAGTAGTAGTGGAAAAAGGAATATATTCAAATATAAACTACACAGAAGCATTCTGTGAAACTTCTTTCTGATTTGAGCATTCAGCTAACAGAGTTAAACCATACTTTTGATTGAGCAGTTTTGAAACACTCTGTCTGTAGAAAATGCAACTGGACATTCGTAGCGCTAAGTGGGTAATAGTGGAAAAAAGAATATGTTCAAATATAAACTACACAGAAGCATTGTATGAAACTTCTTTCTGTTCTGTGCATTCAACTAACAGAGTTGAACCTTACTTTTGATTGAGCCTTTCTGAAACACTCTTTCTGTAGAAACTGCAATTGGACATTCTGAGCGCTAAGAGGCCTCTATTGGGAAAAATAATATCTTCAAATAAAAACTACACAGAAGCATTGTGTGAAACTTATTTCTGATATGTTCATTAAGCTAACAGAGTTAAACCATACTTTTGATTGCGCAGTTCTGAACACTCTTTCTGTACAAAATGCAAGTGGACATTCGGAGCGCTAAGAGGGTAATAGTGGAAAAAGGAATATATTCAAATATAAACTACACAGTAGCATTCTGTGAAAATTCTTTCTGTTCTGTGCATTCAACTAACAGAGTTGAACCTTACTTTTTATTGAGCCGTTCTGAAACACTCTTTCTGTAGGGACTGCAATTGGACATGCTAAGCGCTAAGAGGCCTACATTGGGAAAAAGAATATCTTCAAATAAAAACTATACAGATGCATTCTGTGAAACTTATTTCTGATCTGTAAATTCAGTTAACAGAGATAAAACATATTTTTGATTGAGCAGTTATGAAACACTCTTTTTGTAGTAAATGCAAGTGGAGATTCGGAGCGCTAAGATGGTAATAGTGGAAAAAGGAATGTCTTCAAATATAAACTACACAGAATCATTCGGTGAAACTTCTTTCTGATCTGTGCATTCAGCTAACAGAGTTAAACCATACTTTTGATTGAGCAGATCTGAACACACTTTCTCTAGAAAATGCAACTGGACATTTGGAGCGCTAAGATCATAGTAGTGGAAAAAGAAATATATTCAAATATAAACTACACAGAAGCATTCTGTGAAACTTCTTTCTGATCTGAGCATTCAGCTAACAGACTTAAACCATACTTTTGATTGAGCAGTTTTGAAACACTCTGTCTGTAGAAAATGCAACTGGACATTCGTAGCGCTAAGTGGGTAATAGTGGAAAAAAGAATATGTTCAAATATAAACTACACAGAAGCATTGTATGAAACTTCTTTCTGTTCTGTGCATTCAACTAACAGAGTTGAACCTTACTTTTGATTGAGCCGATCTGAAACACTCTTTCTGTAGAAACTGCAATTGGACATTCTGAGCGCTAAGAGGCCTACATTGGGAAAAAGAATGTCTACAAATAAAAACTACACAGAAGAATTGTGTGAAACTTCTTTCTGTTCTGTTTGTTCAACTAAAAGAGTTGAACCTTAGTTTTGATTGAGCCGTTCTGAAACACTCTTTCTGTATAAAATGCAAGTGGAGATTCGGAGCGCTAAGAGGGTAATAGTGGAAAAAGGAATGTCTCCAAATATAAACTACACAGAATCATTCTGTGAAACTTCTTTCTGATCTGTGCATTCAGCTAACAGAGTTAAACCATACTTTTGAATGAGCAGATCTGAACTCTCTTTCTGTAGAAAATGCAACTGGACATTTGGAGCACTAAGAGAGTAGTAGTGGAAAAAGGAATATATTCAAATATAAACTACACAGAAGCATTCTGTGAAACTTCTTTCTGATCTGAGCATTCAGCTAACAGAGTTAAACCATACTTTTGATTGAGCAGTTTTGAAACACTCTGTCTGTAGAAAATGCAACTGGACATTCGTAGCGCTAAGTGGGTAATAGTGGAAAAAAGAATATGTTCAAATATAAACTACACAGAAGCATTGTATGAAACTTCTTTCTGTTCTGTGCATTCAACTAACAGAGTTGAACCTTACTTTTGATTGAGCCTTTCTGAAACCCTCTTTCTGTGGAAACTGCAATTGGACATTCTGAGCGCTAAGAGGCCTCTATTGGGAAAAATAATATCTTCAAATAAAAACTACACAGAAGCATTGTGTGAAACTTATTTCTGATATATTCATTAAGCTAACAGAGTTAAACCATACTTTTGATTGCGCAGTTCTGAACACTCTTTCTGTAGAAAATGCAAGTGGACATTCGGAGCGCTAAGAGAGTAATAGTGGAAAAAGGAATGTCTCCAAATATAAACTACACAGAATCATTCTGTGAAACTTCTTTCTGATCTGTGCATTCAGCTAACAGAGTTAAAACATACTTTTGATTGAGCAGATCTGAACACTCTTTCTGTAGAAAACGCAACTGGACATTTGGAGCGCTAAGAGAGTAGTAGTGGAAAAAGGAATATATTCAAATATAAACTACACAGAAGCATTCTGTGAAACTTCTTTCTGATCTGAGCATTCAGCTAACAGAGTTAAACCATACTTTTGATTGAGCAGTTTTGAAACACTCTGTCTGTAGAAAATGCAACTGGACATTCGTAGCGCTAAGTGGGTAATAGAGGAAAAAGGAATATATTCAAATATAAACTACACAGAAGCATTGTATGAAACTTCTTTCTGTTCTGTGCATTCAACTAACAGAGTTGAACCTTACTTTTGATTGAGCCTTTCTGAAACACTCTTTCTGTAGAAACTGCAATTGGACATTCTGAGCGCCAAGAGGCCTCTATTGGGAAAAATAATATCTTCAAATAAAAACTACACAGAAGCATTGTGTGAAACTTATTTCTGATATGTTCATTAAGCTAACAGAGTTAAACCATACTTTTGATTGCGCAGTTCTGAACACTCTTTCTGTAGAAAATGCAAGTGGACATTCGGAGCGCTAAGAGGGTAATAGTGGAAAAAGGAATATATTCAAATATAAACTACACAGTAGCATTCTGTGAAAATTCTTTCTGTTCTGTGCATTCAACTAACAGAGTTGAACCTTACTTTTGATTGAGCCGTTCTGAAACACTCTTTCTGTAGAAACTGCAATTGGACATGCTAAGGGCTAAGAGGCCTACATTGGGAAAAAGAATATCTTCAAATAAAAACTACACAGATGCATTCTGTGAAACTTATTTCTGATCTGTAAATTCAGTTAACAGATATAAAACATATTTTTGATTGAGCAGTTATGAAACACTCTTTTTGTAGAAAATGCAAGTGGAGATTCGGAGCGCTAAGAGGGTAATAGTGGAAAAAGGAATGTCTTCAAATATAAACTACACAGAATCATTCGGTGAAACTTCTTTCTGATCTGTGCATTCAGCTAACAGAGTTAAACCATACTTTTGATTGAGCAGATCTGAACACTCTTTCTGTAGAAAATGCAACTGGACATTTGGAGCGCTAAGAGCGTAGTAGTGGAAAAAGGAATATATTCAAATATAAACTACACAGAAGCATTCTGTGAAACTTCTTTCTGATCTGAGCATTCAGCTAACAGAGTTAAACCATACTTTTGATTGAGCAGTTTTGAAACACTCTGTCTGTAGAAAATGCAACTGGACATTCGTAGCGCTAAGTGGGTAATAGTGGAAAAAAGAATATGTTCAAATATAAACTACACAGAAGCATTGTATGAAACTTCTTTCTGTTCTGTGCATTCAACTAACAGAGTTGAACCTTACTTTTGATTGAGCCTTTCTGAAACACTCTTTCTGTAGAAACTGCAATTGGACATTCTGAGCGCCAAGAGGCATCTATTGGGAAAAATAATATCTTCAAATAAAAACTACACAGAAGCATTGTGTGAAACTTATTTCTGATATGTTCATTAAGCTAACAGAGTTAAACCATACTTTTGATTGCGCAGTTCTGAACACTCTTTCTGTAGAAAATGCAAGTGGACATTCGGAGCGCTAAGAGGGTAATAGTGGAAAAAGGAATATATTCAAATATAAACTACACAGTAGCATTCTGTGAAAATTCTTTCTGTTCTGTGCATTCAACTAACAGAGTTGAACCTTACTTTGGATTGAGCCGTTCTGAAACACTCTTTCTGTAGAAACTACAATTGGACATGCTAAGGGCTAAGAGGCCTACATTGGGAAAAAGAATATCTTCAAATAAAAACTACACAGATGCATTCTGTGAAACTTATTTCTGATCTGTAAATTCAGTTAACAGGGATAAAACATATTTTTGATTGAGCAGTTATGAAACACTCTTTTTGTAGAAAATGCAAGTGGAGATTAGGAGCGCTAAGAGGGTAATAGTGGAAAAAGAATGTCTTCAAATATAAACTACACAGAATCATTCGGTGAAACTTCTTTCTGATCTGTGCATTCAGCTAACAGAGTTAAACCATACTTTTGATTGAGCAGATCTGAACACTCTTTCTGTAGAAAATGCAACTGGACATTTGGAGCGCTAAGAGCGTAGTAGTGGAAAAAGGAATATATTCAAATATAAACTACACAGAAGCATTCTGTGAAACTTCTTTCTGATCTGAGCATTCAGCTAACAGAGTTAAACCATACTTTTGATTGAGCAGTTTTGAAACACTCTGTCTGTAGAAAATGCAACTGGACATTCGTAGCGCTAAGTGGGTAATAGTGGAAAAAAGAATATGTTCAAATATAAACTACACAGAAGCATTGTATGAAACTTCTTTCTGTTCCGTGCATTCAACTAACAGAGTTGAACCTTACTTTTGATTGAGCCTTTCTGAAACACTCTTTCTGTAGAAACTGCAATTGGACATTCTGAGCGCTAAGAGGCCTTTATTGGGAAAAAAAATATCTTCAAATAAAAACTACACAGAAGCATTCTGTGAAACTTCTTTCTGATCTGAGCATTCAGCTAACAGAGTTAAACCATGCTTTTGATTGAGCAGTTTTGAAACACTCTGTCTGTAGAAAATGCAACTGGACATTCGTAGCGCTAAGTGGGTAATAGTGGAAAAAAGAATATGTTCAAATATAAACTACACAGAAGCATTGTATGAAACTTCTTTCTGTTCTGTGCATTCAACTAACAGAGTTGAACCTTACTTTTGATTGAGCCGTTCTGAAACACTCTTTCTGTAGAAACTGCAATTGGACATTCTGAGCGCTAAGAGGCCTATATTGGGAAAAAGAATGTCTACAAATAAAAACTACACAGAAGAATTGTGTGAAACATCTTTCTGTTCTGTTTGTTCAACTAAAAGAGTTGAACCTTAGTTTTGATTGAGCCGTTCTGAAACACTCTTTCTGTAGAAAATGCAAGTGGAGATTGGGAGCGCTAAGAGGGTAATAGTGGAAAAAGGAATGTCTCCAAATATAAACTACACAGAATCATTCTGTGAAACTTCTTTCTGATCTGTGCATTCAGCTAACAGAGTTAAACCATACTTTTGATTGAGCAGATCTGAACTCTCTTTCTGTAGAAAATGCAACTGGACATTTGGAGCGCTAAGAGAGTAGTAGTGGAAAAAGGAATATATTCAAATATAAACTACACAGAAGCATTCTGTGAAACTTCTTTCTGATCTGAGCATTCAGCTAACAGAGTTAAACCATACTTTTGATTGAGCAGTTTTGAAACACTCTGTCTGTAGAAAATGCAACTGGACATTCGTAGCGCTAAGTGGGTAATAGTGGAAAAAAGAATATGTTCAAATATAAACTACACAGAAGCATTGTATGAAACTTCTTTCTGTTCTGTGCATTCAACTAACAGAGTTGAACCTTACTTTTGATTGAGCCTTTCTGAAACACTCTTTCTGTGGAAACTGCAATTGGACATTCTGAGCGCTAAGAGGCCTCTATTGGGAAAAATAATATCTTCAAATAAGAACTACACAGAAGCATTGTGTGAAACTTATTTCTGATATGTTCATTAAGCTAACAGAGTTAAACCATACTTTTGATTGCGCAGTTCTGAACACTCTTTCTGTAGAAAATGCAAGTGGACATTCGGAGCGCTAAGAGGGTAATAGTGGAAAAAGGAATGTCTCCAAATATAAACTACACAGAATCATTCTGTGAAACTTCTTTCTGATCTGTGCATTCAGCTAACAGAGTTAAACCATACTTTTGATTGAGCAGATCTGAACACTCTTTCTGTAGAAAATGCAACTGGACATTTGGAGCGCTAAGAGAGTAGTAGTGGAAAAAGGAATATATTCAAATATAAACTACACAGAAGCATTCTGTGAAACTTCTTTCTGATCTGAGAATTCAGCTAACAGAGTTAAACCATACTTTTGATTGAGCAGTTTTGAAACACTCTGTCTGTAGAAAATGCAACTGGACATTCGTAGCGCTAAGTGGGTAATAGTGGAAAAAAGAATATGTTCAAATATAAACTACACAGAAGCATTGTATGAAACTTCTTTCTGTTCTGTGCATTCAACTAACAGAGTTGAACCTTACTTTTGATTGAGCCTTTCTGAAACACTCTTTCTGTAGAAACTGCAATTGGACATTCTGAGCGCTAAGAGGCCTCTATTGGGAAAAATAATATCTTCAAATAAAAACTACACAGAAGCATTGTGTGAAACTTATTTCTGATATGTTCATTAAGCTAACAGAGTTAAACCATACTTTTGATTGCGCAGTTCTGAACACTCTTTCTGTACAAAATGCAAGTGGACATTCGGAGCGCTAAGAGGGTAATAGTGGAAAAAGGAATATATTCAAATATAAACTACACAGTAGCATTCTGTGAAAATTCTTTCTGTTCTGTGCATTCAACTAACAGAGTTGAACCTTACTTTTGATTGAGCCGTTCTGAAACACTCTTTCTGTAGGGACTGCAATTGGACATGCTAAGCGCTAAGAGGCCTACATTGGGAAAAAGAATATCTTCAAATAAAAACTATACAGATGCATTCTGTGAAACTTATTTCTGATCTGTAAATTCAGTTAACAGAGATAAAACATATTTTTGATTGAGCAGTTATGAAACACTCTTTTTGTAGAAAATGCAAGTGGAGATTCGGAGCGCTAAGAGGGTAATAGTGGAAAAAGAATGTCTTCAAATATAAACTACACAGAATCATTCGGTGAAACTTCTTTCTGATCTGTGCATTCAGCTAACAGAGTTAAACCATACTTTTGATTGAGCAGATCTGAACACTCTTTCTGTAGAAAATGCAACTGGACATTTGGAGCGCTAAGAGCGTAGTAGTGGAAAAAGGAATATATTCAAATATAAACTACACAGAAGCATTCTGTGAAACTTCTTTCTGATCTGAGCATTCAGCTAACAGAGTTAAACCATACTTTTGATTGAGCAGTTTTGAAACACTCTGTCTGTAGAAAATGCAACTGGACATTCGTAGCGCTAAGTGGGTAATAGTGGAAAAAAGAATATGTTCAAATATAAACTACACAGAAGCATTGTATGAAACTTCTTTCTGTTCTGTGCATTCAACTAACAGAGTTGAACCTTACTTTTGATTGAGCCTTTCTGAAACACTCTTTCTGTAGAAACTGCAATTGGACATTCTGAGCGCTAGGAGGCCTCTATTGGGAAAAATAAAATCTTCAATTAAAAACTACACAGAAGCATTGTGTGAAACTTATTTCTGATATGTTCATTAAGCTAACAGAGTTAAACCATACTTTTGATTGCGCAGTTCTGAACACTCTTTCTGTAGAAAATGCAAGTGGACATTCGGAGCGCTTAGAGGGTAATAGTGGAAAAAGGAATATATTCAAATATAAACTACAAAGTAGCATTCTGTGAAAATTCTTTCTGTTCTGTGCATTCAACTAACAGAGTTGAACCTTACTTTTGATTGAGCCGTTCTGAAACACTCTTTCTGTAGAAACTGCAATTGGACATGCTAAGGGCTAAGAGGCCTACATTGGGAAAAAGAATATCTTCAAATAAAAACTACACAGATGCATTCTGTGAAACTTATTTCTGATCTGTAAATTCAGTTAACAGAGATAAAACATATTTTTGATTGAGCAGTTATGAAACACTCTTTTTGTAGAAAATGCAAGTGGAGATTCGGAGCGCTAAGAGGGTAATAGTGGAAAAAGAATGTCTTCAAATATAAACTACACAGAATCATTCGGTGAAACTTCTTTCTGATCTGTGCATTCAGCTAACAGAGTTAAACCATACTTTTGATTGAGCAGATCTGAACACTCTTTCTGTAGAAAATGCAACTGGACATTTGGAGCGCTAAGAGCGTAGTAGTGGAAAAAGGAATATATTCAAATATAAACTACACAGAAGCATTCTGTGAAACTTCTTTCTGATCTGAGCATTCAGCTAACAGAGTTAAACCATACTTTTGATTGAGCAGTTTTGAAACACTCTGTCTGTAGAAAATGCAACTGGACATTCGTAGCGCTAAGTGGGTAATAGTGGAAAAAAGAATATGTTCAAATATAAACTACACAGAAGCATTGTATGAAACTTCTTTCTGTTCTGTGCATTCAACTAACAGAGTTGAACCTTACTTTTGATTGAGCCTTTCTGAAACACTCTTTCTGTAGAAACTGCAATTGGACATTCTGAGCGCCAAGAGGCCTCTATTGGGAAAAATAATATCTTCAAATAAAAACTACACAGAAGCATTGTGTGAAACTTATTTCTGATATGTTCATTAAGCTAACAGAGTTAAACCATACTTTTGATTGCGCAGATCTGAACACTCTTTCTGTAGAAAATGCAAGTGGACATTCGGAGCGCTAAGAGGGTAATAGTGGAAAAAGGAATATATTCAAATATAAACTACACAGTAGCATTCTGTGAAAATTCTTTCTGTTCTGTGCATTCAACTAACAGAGTTGAACCTTACTTTGGATTGAGCCGTTCTGAAACACTCTTTCTTTAGAAACTACAATTGGACATGCTAAGGGCTAAGAGGCATACATTGGGAAAAAGAATATCTTCAAATAAAAACTACACAGATGCATTCTGTGAAACTTATTTCTGATCTGTAAATTCAGTTAACAGAGATAAAACATATTTTTGATTGAGCAGTTATGAAACACTCTTTTTGTAGAAAATGCAAGTGGAGATTCGGAGCGCTAAGAGGGTAATAGTGGAAAAAGAATGTCTTCAAATATAAACTACACAGAATCATTCGGTGAAACTTCTTTCTGATCTGTGCATTCAGCTAACAGAGTTAAACCATACTTTTGATTGAGCAGATCTGAACACTCTTTCTGTAGAAAATGCAACTGGACATTTGGAGCGCTAAGAGCGTAGTAGTGGAAAAAGGAATATATTCAAATATAAACTACACAGAAGCATTCTGTGAAACTTCTTTCTGATCTGAGCATTCAGCTAACAGAGTTAAACCATGCTTTTGATTGAGCAGTTTTGAAACACTCTGTCTGTAGAAAAGGCAACTGGACATTCGTAGCGCTAAGTGGGTAATAGTGGAAAAAAGAATATGTTCAAATATAAACTACACAGAAGCATTGTATGAAACTTCTTTCTGTTCTGTGCATTCAACTAACAGAGTTGAACCTTACTTTTGATTGAGCCGTTCTGAAACACTCTTTCTGTAGAAACTGCAATTGGACATTCTGAGCGCTAAGAGGCCTATATTGGGAAAAAGAATGTCTACAAATAAAAACTACACAGAAGAATTGTGTGAAACATCTTTCTGTTCTGTTTCTTCAACTAAAAGAGTTGAACCTTAGTTTTGATTGAGCCGTTCTGAAACACTCTTTCTGTAGAAAATGCAAGTGGAGTTTCGGAGCGCTAAGAGGGTAATAGTGGAAAAAGGAATGTCTCCAAATATAAACTACACAGAATCATTCTGTGAAACTTCTTTCTGATCTGTGCATTCAGCTAACAGAGTTAAACCATACTTTTGATTGAGCAGATCTGAACACTCTTTCTGTAGAAAATGCAACTGGACATTTGGAGCGCTAAGAGAGTAGTAGTGGAAAAAGGAATATATTCAAATATAAACTACACAGAAGCATTCTGTGAAACTTCTTTCTGATCTGAGCATTAAGCTAACAGAGTTAAACCATACTTTTGATTGAGCAGTTTTGAAACACTCTGTCTGTAGAAAATGCAACTGGACATTCGTAGCGCTAAGTGGGTAATAGTGGAAAAAAGAATATGTTCAAATATAAACTACACAGAAGCATTGTATGAAACTTCTTTCTGTTCTGTGCATTCAACTAACAGAGTTGAACCTTACTTTTGATTGAGCCTTTCTGAAACACTCTTTCTGTAGAAACTGCAATTGGACATTCTGAGCGCTAGGAGGCCTCTATTGGGAAAAATAAAATCTTCAATTAAAAACTACACAGAAGCATTGTGTGAAACTTATTTCTGATATGTTCATTAAGCTAACAGAGTTAAACCATACTTTTGATTGCGCAGTTCTGAACACTCTTTCTGTAGAAAATGCAAGTGGACATTCGGAGCGCTAAGAGGGTAATAGTGGAAAAAGGAATATATTCAAATATAAACTACAAAGTAGCATTCTGTGAAAATTCTTTCTGTTCTGTGCATTCAACTAACAGAGTTGAACCTTACTTTTGATTGAGCCGTTCTGAAACACTCTTTCTGTAGAAACTGCAATTGGACATGCTAAGGGCTAAGAGGCCTACATTGGGAAAAAGAATATCTTCAAATAAAAACTACACAGATGCATTCTGTGAAACTTATTTCTGATCTGTAAATTCAGTTAACAGAGATAAAACATATTTTTGATTGAGCAGTTATGAAACACTCTTTTTGTAGAAAATGCAAGTGGAGATTCGGAGCGCTAAGAGGGTAATAGTGGAAAAAGAATGTCTTCAAATATAAACTACACAGAATCATTCGGTGAAACTTCTTTCTGATCTGTGCATTCAGCTAACAGAGTTAAACCATACTTTTGATTGAGCAGATCTGAACACTCTTTCTGTAGAAAATGCAACTGGACATTTGGAGCGCTAAGAGCGTAGTAGTGGAAAAAGGAATATATTCAAATATAAACTACACAGAAGCATTCTGTGAAACTTCTTTCTGATCTGAGCATTCAGCTAACAGAGTTAAACCATACTTTTGATTGAGCAGTTTTGAAACACTCTGTCTGTAGAAAATGCAACTGGACATTCGTAGCGCTAAGTGGGTAATAGTGGAAAAAAGAATATGTTCAAATATAAACTACACAGAAGCATTGTATGAAACTTCTTTCTGTTCTGTGCATTCAACTAACAGAGTTGAACCTTACTTTTGATTGAGCCTTTCTGAAACACTCTTTCTGTAGAAACTGCAATTGGACATTCTGAGCGCTAGGAGGCCTCTATTGGGAAAAATAAAATCTTCAATTAAAAACTACACAGAAGCATTGTGTGAAACTTATTTCTGATATGTTCATTAAGCTAACAGAGTTAAACCATACTTTTGATTGCGCAGTTCTGAACACTCTTTCTGTAGAAAATGCAAGTGGACATTCGGAGCGCTTAGAGGGTAATAGTGGAAAAAGGAATATATTCAAATATAAACTACAAAGTAGCATTCTGTGAAAATTCTTTCTGTTCTGTGCATTCAACTAACAGAGTTGAACCTTACTTTTGATTGAGCCGTTCTGAAACACTCTTTCTGTAGAAACTGCAATTGGACATGCTAAGGGCTAAGAGGCCTACATTGGGAAAAAGAATATCTTCAAATAAAAACTACACAGATGCATTCTGTGAAACTTATTTCTGATCTGTAAATTCAGTTAACAGAGATAAAACATATTTTTGATTGAGCAGTTATGAAACACTCTTTTTGTAGAAAATGCAAGTGGAGATTCGGAGCGCTAAGAGGGTAATAGTGGAAAAAGAATGTCTTCAAATATAAACTACACAGAATCATTCGGTGAAACTTCTTTCTGATCTGTGCATTCAGCTAACAGAGTTAAACCATACTTTTGATTGAGCAGATCTGAACACTCTTTCTGTAGAAAATGCAACTGGACATTTGGAGCGCTAAGAGCGTAGTAGTGGAAAAAGGAATATATTCAAATATAAACTACACAGAAGCATTCTGTGAAACTTCTTTCTGATCTGAGCATTCAGCTAACAGAGTTAAACCATACTTTTGATTGAGCAGTTTTGAAACACTCTGTCTGTAGAAAATGCAACTGGACATTCGTAGCGCTAAGTGGGTAATAGTGGAAAAAAGAATATGTTCAAATATAAACTACACAGAAGCATTGTATGAAACTTCTTTCTGTTCTGTGCATTCAACTAACAGAGTTGAACCTTACTTTTGATTGAGCCTTTCTGAAACACTCTTTCTGTAGAAACTGCAATTGGACATTCTGAGCGCCAAGAGGCCTCTATTGGGAAAAATAATATCTTCAAATAAAAACTACACAGAAGCATTGTGTGAAACTTATTTCTGATATGTTCATTAAGCTAACAGAGTTAAACCATACTTTTGATTGCGCAGTTCTGAACACTCTTTCTGTAGAAAATGCAAGTGGACATTCGGAGCGCTAAGAGGGTAATAGTGGAAAAAGGAATATATTCAAATATAAACTACACAGTAGCATTCTGTGAAAATTCTTTCTGTTCTGTGCATTCAACTAACAGAGTTGAACCTTACTTTGGATTGAGCCGTTCTGAAACACTCTTTCTTTAGAAACTACAATTGGACATGCTAAGGGCTAAGAGGCCTACATTGGGAAAAAGAATATCTTCAAATAAAAACTACACAGATGCATTCTGTGAAACTTATTTCTGATCTGTAAATTCAGTTAACAGAGATAAAACATATTTTTGATTGAGCAGTTATGAAA
The DNA here is from genome assembly GCF_028878055.3 of Symphalangus syndactylus. Lineage (NCBI taxonomy): Eukaryota > Metazoa > Chordata > Mammalia > Primates > Hylobatidae > Symphalangus > Symphalangus syndactylus. The sequence continues at coordinate 1,348,584 of NC_072445.2, read as the reverse complement.
CACTCTTTTTGTAGAAAATGCAAGTGGAGATTCGGAGCGCTAAGAGGGTAATAGTGGAAAAAGAATGTCTTCAAATATAAACTACACAGAATCATTCGGTGAAACTTCTTTCTGATCTGTGCATTCAGCTAACAGAGTTAAACCATACTTTTGATTGAGCAGATCTGAACACTCTTTCTGTAGAAAATGCAACTGGACATTTGGAGCGCTAAGAGCGTAGTAGTGGAAAAAGGAATATATTCAAATATAAACTACACAGAAGCATTCTGTGAAACTTCTTTCTGATCTGAGCATTCAGCTAACAGAGTTAAACCATGCTTTTGATTGAGCAGTTTTGAAACACTCTGTCTGTAGAAAAGGCAACTGGACATTCGTAGCGCTAAGTGGGTAATAGTGGAAAAAAGAATATGTTCAAATATAAACTACACAGAAGCATTGTATGAAACTTCTTTCTGTTCTGTGCATTCAACTAACAGAGTTGAACCTTACTTTTGATTGAGCCGTTCTGAAACACTCTTTCTGTAGAAACTGCAATTGGACATTCTGAGCGCTAAGAGGCCTATATTGGGAAAAAGAATGTCTACAAATAAAAACTACACAGAAGAATTGTGTGAAACATCTTTCTGTTCTGTTTCTTCAACTAAAAGAGTTGAACCTTAGTTTTGATTGAGCCGTTCTGAAACACTCTTTCTGTAGAAAATGCAAGTGGAGTTTCGGAGCGCTAAGAGGGTAATAGTGGAAAAAGGAATGTCTCCAAATATAAACTACACAGAATCATTCTGTGAAACTTCTTTCTGATCTGTGCATTCAGCTAACAGAGTTAAACCATACTTTTGATTGAGCAGATCTGAACACTCTTTCTGTAGAAAATGCAACTGGACATTTGGAGCGCTAAGAGAGTAGTAGTGGAAAAAGGAATATATTCAAATATAAACTACACAGAAGCATTCTGTGAAACTTCTTTCTGATCTGAGCATTAAGCTAACAGAGTTAAACCATACTTTTGATTGAGCAGTTTTGAAACACTCTGTCTGTAGAAAATGCAACTGGACATTCGTAGCGCTAAGTGGGTAATAGTGGAAAAAAGAATATGTTCAAATATAAACTACACAGAAGCATTGTATGAAACTTCTTTCTGTTCTGTGCATTCAACTAACAGAGTTGAACCTTACTTTTGATTGAGCCTTTCTGAAACACTCTTTCTGTAGAAACTGCAATTGGACATTCTGAGCGCTAGGAGGCCTCTATTGGGAAAAATAAAATCTTCAATTAAAAACTACACAGAAGCATTGTGTGAAACTTATTTCTGATATGTTCATTAAGCTAACAGAGTTAAACCATACTTTTGATTGCGCAGTTCTGAACACTCTTTCTGTAGAAAATGCAAGTGGACATTCGGAGCGCTAAGAGGGTAATAGTGGAAAAAGGAATATATTCAAATATAAACTACAAAGTAGCATTCTGTGAAAATCCTTTCTGTTCTGTGCATTCAACTAACAGAGTTGAACCTTACTTTTGATTGAGCCGTTCTGAAACACTCTTTCTGTAGAAACTGCAATTGGACATGCTAAGGGCTAAGAGGCCTACATTGGGAAAAAGAATATCTTCAAATAAAAACTACACAGATGCATTCTGTGAAACTTATTTCTGATCTGTAAATTCAGTTAACAGAGATAAAACATATTTTTGATTGAGCAGTTATGAAACACTCTTTTTGTAGAAAATGCAAGTGGAGATTCGGAGCGCTAAGAGGGTAATAGTGGAAAAAGAATGTCTTCAAATATAAACTACACAGAATCATTCGGTGAAACTTCTTTCTGATCTGTGCATTCAGCTAACAGAGTTAAACCATACTTTTGATTGAGCAGATCTGAACACTCTTTCTGTAGAAAATGCAACTGGACATTTGGAGCGCTAAGAGCGTAGTAGTGGAAAAAGGAATATATTCAAATATAAACTACACAGAAGCCTTCTGTGAAACTTCTTTCTGATCTGAGCATTCAGCTAACAGAGTTAAACCATACTTTTGATTGAGCAGTTTTGAAACACTCTGTCTGTAGAAAATGCAACTGGACATTCGTAGCGCTAAGTGGGTAATAGTGGAAAAAAGAATATGTTCAAATATAAACTACACAGAAGCATTGTATGAAACTTCTTTCTGTTCTGTGCATTCAACTAACAGAGTTGAACCTTACTTTTGATTGAGCCTTTCTGAAACACTCTTTCTGTAGAAACTGCAATTGGACATTCTGAGCGCCAAGAGGCCTCTATTGGGAAAAATAATATCTTCAAATAAAAACTACACAGAAGCATTGTGTGAAACTTATTTCTGATATGTTCATTAAGCTAACAGAGTTAAACCATACTTTTGATTGCGCAGTTCTGAACACTCTTTCTGTAGAAAATGCAAGTGGACATTCGGAGCGCTAAGAGGGTAATAGTGGAAAAAGGAATATATTCAAATATAAACTACACAGTAGCATTCTGTGAAAATTCTTTCTGTTCTGTGCATTCAACTAACAGAGTTGAACCTTACTTTGGATTGAGCCGTTCTGAAACACTCTTTCTGTAGAAACTACAATTGGACATGCTAAGGGCTAAGAGGCCTACATTGGGAAAAAGAATATCTTCAAATAAAAACTACACAGATGCATTCTGTGAAACTTATTTCTGATCTGTAAATTCAGTTAACAGAGATAAAACATATTTTTGATTGAGCAGTTATGAAACACTCTTTTTGTAGAAAATGCAAGTGGAGATTCGGAGCGCTAAGAGGGTAATAGTGGAAAAAGAATGTCTTCAAATATAAACTACACAGAATCATTCGGTGAAACTTCTTTCTGATCTGTGCATTCAGCTAACAGAGTTAAACCATACTTTTGATTGAGCAGATCTGAACACTCTTTCTGTAGAAAATGCAACTGGACATTTGGAGCGCTAAGAGCGTAGTAGTGGAAAAAGGAATATATTCAAATATAAACTACACAGAAGCATTCTGTGAAACTTCTTTCTGATCTGAGCATTCAGCTAACAGAGTTAAACCATGCTTTTGATTGAGCAGTTTTGAAACACTCTGTCTGTAGAAAATGCAACTGGACATTCGTAGCGCTAAGTGGGTAATAGTGGAAAAAAGAATATGTTCAAATATAAACTACACAGAAGCATTGTATGAAACTTCTTTCTGTTCTGTGCATTCAACTAACAGAGTTGAACCTTACTTTTGATTGAGCCGTTCTGAAACACTCTTTCTGTAGAAACTGCAATTGGACATTCTGAGCGCTAAGAGGCCTATATTGGGAAAAAGAATGTCTACAAATAAAAACTACACAGAAGAATTGTGTGAAACATCTTTCTGTTCTGTTTCTTCAACTAAAAGAGTTGAACCTTAGTTTTGATTGAGCCGTTCTGAAACACTCTTTCTGTAGAAAATGCAAGTGGAGTTTCGGAGCGCTAAGAGGGTAATAGTGGAAAAAGGAATGTCTCCAAATATAAACTACACAGAATCATTCTGTGAAACTTCTTTCTGATCTGTGCATTCAGCTAACAGAGTTAAACCATACTTTTGATTGAGCAGATCTGAACACTCTTTCTGTAGAAAATGCAACTGGACATTTGGAGCGCTAAGAGAGTAGTAGTGGAAAAAGGAATATATTCAAATATAAACTACACAGAAGCATTCTGTGAAACTTCTTTCTGATCTGAGCATTAAGCTAACAGAGTTAAACCATACTTTTGATTGAGCAGTTTTGAAACACTCTGTCTGTAGAAAATGCAACTGGACATTCGTAGCGCTAAGTGGGTAATAGTGGAAAAAAGAATATGTTCAAATATAAACTACACAGAAGCATTGTATGAAACTTCTTTCTGTTCTGTGCATTCAACTAACAGAGTTGAACCTTACTTTTGATTGAGCCTTTCTGAAACACTCTTTCTGTAGAAACTGCAATTGGACATTCTGAGCGCTAGGAGGCCTCTATTGGGAAAAATAAAATCTTCAATTAAAAACTACACAGAAGCATTGTGTGAAACTTATTTCTGATATGTTCATTAAGCTAACAGAGTTAAACCATACTTTTGATTGCGCAGTTCTGAACACTCTTTCTGTAGAAAATGCAAGTGGACATTCGGAGCGCTAAGAGGGTAATAGTGGAAAAAGGAATATATTCAAATATAAACTACAAAGTAGCATTCTGTGAAAATTCTTTCTGTTCTGTGCATTCAACTAACAGAGTTGAACCTTACTTTTGATTGAGCCGTTCTGAAACACTCTTTCTGTAGAAACTGCAATTGGACATGCTAAGGGCTAAGAGGCCTACATTGGGAAAAAGAATATCTTCAAATAAAAACTACACAGATGCATTCTGTGAAACTTATTTCTGATCTGTAAATTCAGTTAACAGAGATAAAACATATTTTTGATTGAGCAGTTATGAAACACTCTTTTTGTAGAAAATGCAAGTGGAGATTCGGAGCGCTAAGAGGGTAATAGTGGAAAAAGAATGTCTTCAAATATAAACTACACAGAATCATTCGGTGAAACTTCTTTCTGATCTGTGCATTCAGCTAACAGAGTTAAACCATACTTTTGATTGAGCAGATCTGAACACTCTTTCTGTAGAAAATGCAACTGGACATTTGGAGCGCTAAGAGCGTAGTAGTGGAAAAAGGAATATATTCAAATATAAACTACACAGAAGCATTCTGTGAAACTTCTTTCTGATCTGAGCATTCAGCTAACAGAGTTAAACCATACTTTTGATTGAGCAGTTTTGAAACACTCTGTCTGTAGAAAATGCAACTGGACATTCGTAGCGCTAAGTGGGTAATAGTGGAAAAAAGAATATGTTCAAATATAAACTACACAGAAGCATTGTATGAAACTTCTTTCTGTTCTGTGCATTCAACTAACAGAGTTGAACCTTACTTTTGATTGAGCCTTTCTGAAACACTCTTTCTGTAGAAACTGCAATTGGACATTCTGAGCGCCAAGAGGCCTCTATTGGGAAAAATAATATCTTCAAATAAAAACTACACAGAAGCATTGTGTGAAACTTATTTCTGATATGTTCATTAAGCTAACAGAGTTAAACCATACTTTTGATTGCGCAGTTCTGAACACTCTTTCTGTAGAAAATGCAAGTGGACATTCGGAGCGCTAAGAGGGTAATAGTGGAAAAAGGAATATATTCAAATATAAACTACACAGTAGCATTCTGTGAAAATTCTTTCTGTTCTGTGCATTCAACTAACAGAGTTGAACCTTACTTTGGATTGAGCCGTTCTGAAACACTCTTTCTGTAGAAACTACAATTGGACATGCTAAGGGCTAAGAGGCCTACATTGGGAAAAAGAATATCTACAAATAAAAACTACACAGATGCATTCTGTGAAACTTATTTCTGATCTGTAAATTCAGTTAACAGAGATAAAACATATTTTTGATTGAGCAGTTATGAAACACTCTTTTTGTAGAAAATGCAAGTGGAGATTCGGAGCGCTAAGAGGGTAATAGTGGAAAAAGAATGTCTTCAAATATAAACTACACAGAATCATTCGGTGAAACTTCTTTCTGATCTGTGCATTCAGCTAACAGAGTTAAACCATACTTTTGATTGAGCAGATCTGAACACTCTTTCTGTAGAAAATGCAACTGGACATTTGGAGCGCTAAGAGCGTAGTAGTGGAAAAAGGAATATATTCAAATATAAACTACACAGAAGCATTCTGTGAAACTTCTTTCTGATCTGAGCATTCAGCTAACAGAGTTAAACCATGCTTTTGATTGAGCAGTTTTGAAACACTCTGTCTGTAGAAAATGCAACTGGACATTCGTAGCGCTAAGTGGGTAATAGTGGAAAAAAGAATATGTTCAAATATAAACTACACAGAAGCATTGTATGAAACTTCTTTCTGTTCTGTGCATTCAACTAACAGAGTTGAACCTTACTTTTGATTGAGCCGTTCTGAAACACTCTTTCTGTAGAAACTGCAATTGGACATTCTGAGCGCTAAGAGGCCTATATTGGGAAAAAGAATGTCTACAAATAAAAACTACACAGAAGAATTGTGTGAAACATCTTTCTGTTCTGTTTCTTCAACTAAAAGAGTTGAACCTTAGTTTTGATTGAGCCGTTCTGAAACACTCTTTCTGTAGAAAATGCAAGTGGAGTTTCGGAGCGCTAAGAGGGTAATAGTGGAAAAAGGAATGTCTCCAAATATAAACTACACAGAATCATTCTGTGAAACTTCTTTCTGATCTGTGCATTCAGCTAACAGGGTTAAACCATACTTTTGATTGAGCAGATCTGAACACTCTTTCTGTAGAAAATGCAACTGGACATTTGGAGCGCTAAGAGAGTAGTAGTGGAAAAAGGAATATATTCAAATATAAACTACACAGAAGCATTCTGTGAAACCTCTTTCTGATCTGAGCATTAAGCTAACAGAGTTAAACCATACTTTTGATTGAGCAGTTTTGAAACACTCTGTCTGTAGAAAATGCAACTGGACATTCGTAGCACTAAGTGGGTAATAGTGGAAAAAAGAATATGTTCAAATATAAACTACACAGAAGCATTGTATGAAACTTCTTTCTGTTCTGTGCATTCAACTGAGTTGAACCTTACTTTTGATTGAGCCTTTCTGAAACACTCTTTCTGTAGAAACTGCAATTGGACATTCTGAGCGCTAGGAGGCCTCTATTGGGAAAAATAAAATCTTCAATTAAAAACTACACAGAAGCATTGTGTGAAACTTATTTCTGATATGTTCATTAATCTAACAGAGTTAAACCATACTTTTGATTGCGCAGTTCTGAACACTCTTTCTGTAGAAAATGCAAGTGGACATTCGGAGCGCTAAGAGGGTAATAGTGGAAAAAGGAATATATTCAAATATAAACTACAAAGTAGCATTCTGTGAAAATTCTTTCTGTTCTGTGCATTCAACTAACAGAGTTGAACCTTACTTTTGATTGAGCCGTTCTGAAACACTCTTTCTGTAGAAACTGCAATTGGACATGCTAAGGGCTAAGAGGCCTACATTGGGAAAAAGAATATCTTCAAATAAAAACTACACAGATGCATTCTGTGAAACTTATTTCTGATCTGTAAATTCAGTTAACAGAGATAAAACATATTTTTGATTGAGCAGTTATGAAACACTCTTTTTGTAGAAAATGCAAGTGGAGATTCGGAGCGCTAAGAGGGTAATAGTGGAAAAAGAATGTCTTCAAATATAAACTACACAGAATCATTCGGTGAAACTTCTTTCTGATCTGTGCATTCAGCTAACAGAGTTAAACCATACTTTTGATTGAGCAGATCTGAACACTCTTTCTGTAGAAAATGCAACTGGACATTTGGAGCGCTAAGAGCGTAGTAGTGGAAAAAGGAATATATTCAAATATAAACTACACAGAAGCATTCTGTGAAACTTCTTTCTGATCTGAGCATTCAGCTAACAGAGTTAAACCATGCTTTTGATTGAGCAGTTTTGAAACACTCTGTCTGTAGAAAATGCAACTGGACATTCGTAGCGCTAAGTGGGTAATAGTGGAAAAAAGAATATGTTCAAATATAAACTACACAGAAGCATTGTATGAAACTTCTTTCTGTTCTGTGCATTCAACTAACAGAGTTGAACCTTACTTTTGATTGAGCCGTTCTGAAACACTCTTTCTGTAGAAACTGCAATTGGACATTCTGAGCGCTAAGAGGCCTATATTGGGAAAAAGAATGTCTACAAATAAAAACTACACAGAAGAATTGTGTGAAACATCTTTCTGTTCTGTTTGTTCAACTAAAAGAGTTGAACCTTAGTTTTGATTGAGCCGTTCTGAAACACTCTTTCTGTAGAAAATGCAAGTGGAGTTTCGGAGCGCTAAGAGGGTAATAGTGGAAAAAGGAATGTCTCCAAATATAAACTACACAGAATCATTCTGTGAAACTTCTTTCTGATCTGTGCATTCAGCTAACAGAGTTAAACCATACTTTTGATTGAGCAGATCTGAACACTCTTTCTGTAGAAAATGCAACTGGACATTTGGAGCGCTAAGAGAGTAGTAGTGGAAAAAGGAATATATTCAAATATAAACTACACAGAAGCATTCTGTGAAACTTCTTTCTGATCTGAGCATTCAGCTAACAGAGTTAAACCATACTTTTGATTGAGCAGTTTTGAAACACTCTGTCTGTAGAAAATGCAACTGGACATTCGTAGCGCTAAGTGGGTAATAGTGGAAAAAAGAATATGTTCAAATATAAACTACACAGAAGCATTGTATGAAACTTCTTTCTGTTCTGTGCATTCAACTAACAGAGTTGAACCTTACTTTTGATTGAGCCTTTCTGAAACACTCTTTCTGTAGAAACTGCAATTGGACATTCTGAGCGCTAGGAGGCCTCTATTGGGAAAAATAAAATCTTCAATTAAAAACTACACAGAAGCATTGTGTGAAACTTATTTCTGATATGTTCATTAAGCTAACAGAGTTAAACCATACTTTTGATTGCGCAGTTCTGAACACTCTTTCTGTAGAAAATGCAAGTGGACATTCGGAGCGCTAAGAGGGTAATAGTGGAAAAAGGAATATATTCAAATATAAACTACAAAGTAGCATTCTGTGAAAATTCTTTCTGTTCTGTGCATTCAACTAACAGAGTTGAACCTTACTTTTGATTGAGCCGTTCTGAAACACTCTTTCTGTAGAAACTGCAATTGGACATGCTAAGGGCTAAGAGGCCTACATTGGGAAAAAGATTATCTTCAAATAAAAACTACACAGATGCATTCTGTGAAACTTATTTCTGATCTGTAAATTCAGTTAACAGAGATAAAACATATTTTTGATTGAGCAGTTATGAAACACTCTTTTTGTAGAAAATGCAAGTGGAGATTCGGAGTGCTAAGAGGGTAAGAGTGGAAAAAGGAATGTCTTCAAATATAAACTACACAGAATCATTCGGTGAAACTTCTTTCTAATCTGTGCATTCAGCTAACAGAGTTAAACCATACTTTTGATTGAGCAGATCTGAACACTCTTTCTGTAGAAAATGCAACTGGACATTTGGAGCGCTAAGAGCGTAGTAGTGGAAAAAGGAATATATTCAAATATAAACTACACAGAAGCATTCTGTGAAACTTCTTTCTGATCTGAGCATTCAGCTAACAGAGTTAAACCATATTTTTGATTGAGCAGTTTTGAAACACTCTGTCTGTAGAAAATGCAACTGGACATTCGTAGCGCTAAGTGGGTAATAGTGGAAAAAAGAATATGTTCAAATATAAACTACACAGAAGCATTGTATGAAACTTCTTTCTGTTCTGTGCATTCAACTAACAGAGTTGAACCTTACTTTTGATTGAGCCGTTCTGAAACACTCTTTCTGTAGAAACTGCAATTGGACATTCTGAGCGCTAAGAGGCCTATATTGGGAAAAAGAATGTCTACAAATAAAAACTACACAGAAGAATTGTGTGAAACATCTTTCTGTTCTGTTTGTTCAACTAAAAGAGTTGAACCTTAGTTTTGATTGAGCCGTTCTGAAACACTCTTTCTGTAGAAAATGCAAGTGGAGTTTCGGAGCGCTAAGAGGGTAATAGTGGAAAAAGGAATGTCTCCAAATATAAACTACACAGAATCATTCTGTGAAACTTCTTTCTGATCTGTGCATTCAGCTAACAGAGTTAAACCATACTTTTGATTGAGCAGATCTGAACACTCTTTCTGTAGAAAATGCAACTGGACATTTGGAGCGCTAAGAGAGTAGTAGTGGAAAAAGGAATATATTCAAATATAAACTACACAGAAGCATTCTGTGAAACTTCTTTCTGATCTGAGCGTTCAGCTAACAGAGTTAAACCATACTTTTGATTGAGCAGTTTTGAAACACTCTGTCTGTAGAAAATGCAACTGGACATTCGTAGCGCTAAGTGGGTAATAGTGGAAAAAAGAATATGTTCAAATATAAACTACACAGAAGCATTGTATGAAACTTCTTTCTGTTCTGTGCATTCAACTAACAGAGTTGAACCTTACTTTTGATTGAGCCTTTCTGAAACACTCTTTCTGTAGAAACTGCAATTGGACATTCTGAGCGCTAAGAGGCCTCTATTGGGAAAAACAAAATCTTCAAATAAAAACTACACAGAAGCATTGTGTGAAACTTATTTCTGATATGTTCATTAAGCTAACAGAGTTAAACCATACTTTTGATTGCGCAGTTCTGAACACTCTTTCTGTAGAAAATGCAAGTGGACATTCGGAGCGCTAAGAGGGTAATAGTGGAAAAAGGAATATATTCAAATATAAACTACACAGTAGCATTCTGTGAAAGTTCTTTCTGTTCTGTGTATTCAACTAACAGAGTTGAACCTTACTTTTGATTGAGCCGTTCTGAAACACTCTTTCTGTAGAAACTGCAATTGGACATGCTAAGCACTAAGAGGCCTACATTGGGAAAAAGAATATCTTCAAATAAAAACTACACAGATGCATTCTGTGAAACTAATTTCTGATCTGTAAATTCAGTTAACAGAGATAAAACATATTTTTGATTGAGCAGTTATGAAACACTCTTTTTGTAGAAAATGCAAGTGGAGATTCGGAGCGCTAAGAGGGTCATAGTGGAAAAAGGAATGTCTTCAAATATAAACTACACAGAATCATTCGGTGAAACTTCTTTCTGATCTGTGCATTCAGCTAACAGAGTTAAACCATACTTTTGATTGAGCAGATCTGAACACTCTTTCTGTAGAAAATGCAACTGGACATTTCGAGCGCTAAGAACGTAATAGTGGAAAAAGGAATATATTCAAATATAAACTACACAGAAGCATTCTGTGAAACTTCTTTCTGATCTGAGCATTCAGCTAACAGAGTTAAACCATACTTTTGATTGAGCAGTTTTGAAACACTCTGTCTGTAGAAAATGCAACTGGACATTCGTAGCGGTAAGTGGGTAATAGTGGAAAAAAGAATATGTTCAAATATGAACTACACAGAAGCATTGTATGAAACTTCTTTGTGTTCTGTGCATTCAACTAACAGAGTTGAACCTTACTTTTTATTGAGCCGTTCTGAAACACTCTTTCTGTAGAAACTGCAATTGGACATTCTGAGCGCTAAAGGCCTATATTGGGAAAAAGAATGTCTACAAATAAAAACTACACAGAAGAATTGTGTGAAACTTCTTTCTGTTCTGTTTGTTCAACTAAAAGAGTTGAAGCTTAGTTTTGATTGAGCCGTTCTGAAACACTCTTTCTGTAGAAAATGCAAGTGGAGATTCGGAGCGCTAAGAGGGTAATAGTGGAAAAAGGAATGTCTCCAAATATAAACTACACAGAATCATTCTGTGAAACTTCTTTCTGATCTGTGCATTCAGCTAACAGAGTTAAACCATACTTTTGATTGAGCAGATCTGAACTCTCTTTCTGTAGAAATGCAACTGGACATATGGAGCGCTAAGAGAGTAGTAGTGGAAAAAGGAATATATTCAAATATAAACTACACAGAAGCATTCTGTGAAACTTCTTTCTGATCTGAGCATTCAGCTAACAGAGTTAAACCATACATTTGATTGAGCAGTTTTGAAACACTCTGTCTGTAGAAAATGCAACTGGACATTCGTAGCGCTAAGTGGGTAATAGTGGAAAAAAGAATATGTTCAAATATAAACTACACAGAAGCATTGTATGAAACTTCTTTCTGTTCTGTGCATTCAACTAACAGAGTTGAACCTTACATTTGATTGAGCCTTTCTGAAACACTCTTTCTGTAGAAACTGCAATTGGACATTCTGAGCGCTAAGAGGCCTCTATTGGGAAAAATAAAATCTTCAAATAAAAACTACACAGAAGCATTGTGTGAAACTTATTTCTGATATGTTCATTAAGCTAACAGAGATAAACCATACTTTTGATTGCGCAGTTCTGAACACTCTTTCTGTAGAAAATGCAAGTGGACATTCGGAGCGCTAAGAGGGTAATAGTGGAAAAAGGAATATATTCAAATATAAACTACAAAGTAGCATTCTGTGAAAATTCTTTCAGTTCTGTGCATTCAACTAACAGAGTTGAACCTTACTTTTGATTGAGCCGTTCTGAAACACTCTTTCTGTAGAAACTGCAATTGGACATGCTAAGGGCTAAGAGGCCTACATTGGGAAAAAGAATATCTTCAAATAAAAACTACACAGATGCATTCTGTGAAACTTATTTCTGATCTGTAAATTCAGTTAACAGAGATAAAACATATTTTTGATTGAGCAGTTATGAAACACTCTTTTTGTAGAAAATGCAAGTGGAGATTCGGAGCGCTAAGAGGGTAATAGTGGAAAAAGGAATGTCTTCAAATATAAACTACACAGAATCATTCGGTGAAACTTCTTTCTGATCTGTGCATTCAGCTAACAGAGTTAAACCATACTTTTGATTGAGCAGATCTGAACACTCTTTCTGTAGAAAATGCAACTGGACATTTGGAGCGCTAAGAGCGTAGTAGTGGAAAAAGGAATATATTCAAATATAAACTACACAGAAGCATTCTGTGAAACTTCTTTCTGATCTGAGCATTCAGCTAACAGAGTTAAACCATAATTTTGATTGAGCAGTTTTGAAACACTCTGTCTGTAGAAAATGCAACTGGACATTCGTAGCGCTAAGTGGGTAATAGTGGAAAAAAGAATATGTTCAAATATAAACTACACAGAAGCATTGTATGAAACTTCTTTCTGTTCTGTGCATTCAACTAACAGAGTTGAACCTTACTTTTGATTGAGCCGTTCTGAAACACTCTTTCTGTAGAAACTGCAATTGGACATTCTGAGCGCTAAGAGGCCTATATTGGGAAAAAGAATGTCTACAAATAAAAACTACACAGAAGAATTGTGTGAAACATCTTTCTGTTCTGTTTGTTCAACTAAAAGAGTTGAACCTTAGTTTTGATTGAGCCGTTCTGAAACACTCTTTCTGTAGAAAATGCAAGTGGAGTTTCGGAGCGCTAAGAGGGTAATAGTGGAAAAAGGAATGTCTCCAAATATAAACTACACAGAATCATTCTGTGAAACTTCTTTCTGATCTGTGCATTCAGCTAACAGAGTTAAACCATACTTTTGATTGAGCAGATCTGAACACTCTTTCTGTAGAAAATGCAACTGGACATTTGGAGCGCTAAGAGAGTAGTAGTGGAAAAAGGAATATATTCAAATATAAACTACACAGAAGCATTCTGTGAAACTTCTTTCTGATCTGAGCATTCAGCTAACAGAGTTAAACCATACTTTTGATTGAGCAGTTTTGAAACACTCTGTCTGTAGAAAATGCAACTGGACATTCGTAGCGCTAAGTGGGTAATAGTGGAAAAAAGAATATGTTCAAATATAAACTACACAGAAGCATTGTATGAAACTTCTTTCTGTTCTGTGCATTCAACTGACAGAGTTGAACCTTACTTTTGATTGAGCCTTTCTGAAACACTCTTTCTGTAGAAACTGCAATTGGACATTCTGAGCGCTAAGAGGCCTCTATTGGGAAAAATAAAATCTTCAAATAAAAACTACACAGAAGCATTGTGTGAAACTTATTTCTGATATGTTCATTAAGCTAACAGAGTTAAACCATACTTTTGATTGCGCAGTTCTGAACACTCTCTCTGTAGAAAATGCAAGTGGACATTCGGAGCGCTAAGAGGGTAATAGTGGAAAAAGGAATATATTCAAATATAAACTACACTGTAGCATTCTGTGAAAGTTCTTTCTGTTCTGTGTATTCATCTAACAGAGTTGAACCTTACTTTTGATTGAGCCGTTCTGAAACACTCTTTCTGTAGAAACTGCAATTGGACATGCTAAGCACTAAGAGGCCTACATTGGGAAAAAGAATATCTTCAAATAAAAACTACACAGATGCATTCTGTGAAAATAATTTCTGATCTGTAAATTCAGTTAACAGAGATAAAACATATTTTTGATTGAGCAGTTATGAAACACTCTTTTTGTAGAAAATGCAAGTGGAGATTCGGAGCGCTAAGAGGGTAATAGTGGAAAAAGGAATGTCTTCAAATATAAACTACACAGAATCATTCGGTGAAACTTCTTTCTGATCTGTGCATTCAGCTAACAGAGTTAAACCATACTTTTGATTGAGCAGATCTGAACACTCTTTCTGTAGAAAATGCAACTGGACATTTGGAGCGCTAAGAGCGTAGTAGTGGAAAAAGGAATATATTCAAATATAAACTACACAGAAGCATTCTGTGAAACTTCTTTCTGATCTGAGCATTCAGCTAACAGAGTTAAACCATACTTTTGATTGAGCAGTTTTGAAACACTCTGTCTGTAGAAAATGCAACTGGACATTCGTAGCGCTAAGTGGGTAATAGTGGAAAAAAGAATATGTTCAAATATGAACTACACAGAAGCATTGTATGAAACTTCTTTGTGTTCTGTGCATTCAACTAACAGAGTTGAACCTTACTTTTTATTGAGCCGTTCTGAAACACTCTTTCTGTAGAAACTGCAATTGGACATTCTGAGCGCTAAAGGCCTATATTGGGAAAAAGAATGTCTACAAATAAAAACTACACAGAAGAATTGTGTGAAACTTCTTTCTGTTCTGTTTGTTCAACTAAAAGAGTTGAACCTTAGTTTTGATTGAGCCGTTCTGAAACACTCTTTCTGTAGAAAATGCAAGTGGAGATTCGGAGCGCTAAGAGGGTAATAGTGGAAAAAGGAATGTCTCCAAATATAAACTACACAGAATCATTCTGTGAAACTTCTTTCTGATCTGTGCATTCAGCTAACAGAGTTAAACCATACTTTTGATTGAGCAGATCTGAACTCCCTTTCTGTAGAAATGCAACTGGACATATGGAGCGCTAAGAGAGTAGTAGTGGAAAAAGGAATATATTCAAATATAAACTACACAGAAGCATTCTGTGAAACTTCTTTCTGATCTGAGCATTCAGCTAACAGAGTTAAACCATACATTTGATTGAGCAGTTTTGAAACACTCTGTCTGTAGAAAATGCAACTGGACATTCGTAGCGCTAAGTGGGTAATAGTGGAAAAAAGAATATGTTCAAATATAAACTACACAGAAGCATTGTATGAAACTTCTTTCTGTTCTGTGCATTCAACTAACAGAGTTGAACCTTACATTTGATTGAGCCTTTCTGAAACACTCTTTCTGTAGAAACTGCAATTGGACATTCTGAGCGCTAAGAGGCCTCTATTGGGAAAAATAAAATCTTCAAATAAAAACTACACAGAAGCATTGTGTGAAACTTATTTCTGATATGTTCATTAAGCTAACAGAGATAAACCATACTTTTGATTGCGCAGTTCTGAACACTCTTTCTGTAGAAAATGCAAGTGGACATTCGGAGCGCTAAGAGGGTAATAGTGGAAAAAGGAATATATTCAAATATAAACTACAAAGTAGCATTCTGTGAAAATTCTTTCTGTTCTGTGCATTCAACTAACAGAGTTGAACCTTACTTTTGATTGAGCCGTTCTGAAACACTCTTTCTGTAGAAACTGCAATTGGACATGCTAAGGGCTAAGAGGCCTACATTGGGAAAAAGAATATCTTCAAATAAAAACTACACAGATGCATTCTGTGAAACTTATTTCTGATCTGTAAATTCAGTTAACAGAGATAAAACATATTTTTGATTGAGCAGTTATGAAACACTCTTTTTGTAGAAAATGCAAGTGGAGATTCGGAGCGCTAAGAGGGTAATAGTGGAAAAAGGAATGTCTTCAAATATAAACTACACAGAATCATTCGGTGAAACTTCTTTCTGATCTGTGCATTCAGCTAACAGAGTTAAACCATACTTTTGATTGAGCAGATCTGAACACTCTTTCTGTAGAAAATGCAACTGGACATTTGGAGCGCTAAGAGCGTAGTAGTGGAAAAAGGAATATATTCAAATATAAACTACACAGAAGCATTCTGTGAAACTTCTTTCTGATCTGAGCATTCAGCTAACAGAGTTAAACCATAATTTTGATTGAGCAGTTTTGAAACACTCTGTCTGTAGAAAATGCAACTGGACATTCGTAGCGCTAAGTGGGTAATAGTGGAAAAAAGAATATGTTCAAATATAAACTACACAGAAGCATTGTATGAAACTTCTTTCTGTTCTGTGCATTCAACTAACAGAGTTGAACCTTACTTTTGATTGAGCCGTTCTGAAACACTCTTTCTGTAGAAACTGCAATTGGACATTCTGAGCGCTAAGAGGCCTATATTGGGAAAAAGAATGTCTACAAATAAAAACTACACAGAAGAATTGTGTGAAACATCTTTCTGTTCTGTTTGTTCAACTAAAAGAGTTGAACCTTAGTTTTGATTGAGCCGTTCTGAAACACTCTTTCTGTAGAAAATGCAAGTGGAGTTTCGGAGCGCTAAGAGGGTAATAGTGGAAAAAGGAATGTCTCCAAATATAAACTACACAGAATCATTCTGTGAAACTTCTTTCTGATCTGTGCATTCAGCTAACAGAGTTAAACCATACTTTTGATTGAGCAGATCTGAACACTCTTTCTGTAGAAAATGCAACTGGACATTTGGAGCGCTAAGAGAGTAGTAGTGGAAAAAGGAATATATTCAAATATAAACTACACAGAAGCATTCTGTGAAACTTCTTTCTGATCTGAGCATTCAGCTAACAGAGTTAAACCATACTTTTGATTGAGCAGTTTTGAAACACTCTGTCTGTAGAAAATGCAACTGGACATTCGTAGCGCTAAGTGGGTAATAGTGGAAAAAAGAATATGTTCAAATATAAACTACACAGAAGCATTGTATGAAACTTCTTTCTGTTCTGTGCATTCAACTGACAGAGTTGAACCTTACTTTTGATTGAGCCTTTCTGAAACACTCTTTCTGTAGAAACTGCAATTGGACATTCTGAGCGCTAAGAGGCCTCTATTGGGAAAAATAAAATCTTCAAATAAAAACTACACAGAAGCATTGTGTGAAACTTATTTCTGATATGTTCATTAAGCTAACAGAGTTAAACCATACTTTTGATTGCGCAGTTCTGAACACTCTCTCTGTAGAAAATGCAAGTGGACATTCGGAGCGCTAAGAGGGTAATAGTGGAAAAAGGAATATATTCAAATATAAACTACACTGTAGCATTCTGTGAAAGTTCTTTCTGTTCTGTGTATTCATCTAACAGAGTTGAACCTTACTTTTGATTGAGCCGTTCTGAAACACTCTTTCTGTAGAAACTGCAATTGGACATGCTAAGCACTAAGAGGCCTACATTGGGAAAAAGAATATCTTCAAATAAAAACTACACAGATGCATTCTGTGAAACTAATTTCTGATCTGTAAATTCAGTTAACAGAGATAAAACATATTTTTGATTGAGCAGTTATGAAACACTCTTTTTGTAGAAAATGCAAGTGGAGATTCGGAGCGCTAAGAGGGTAATAGTGGAAAAAGGAATGTCTTCAAATATAAACTACACAGAATCATTCGGTGAAACTTCTTTCTGATCTGTGCATTCAGCTAACAGAGTTAAACCATACTTTTGATTGAGCAGATCTGAACACTCTTTCTGTAGAAAATGCAACTGGACATTTGGAGCGCTAAGAGCGTAGTAGTGGAAAAAGGAATATATTCAAATATAAACTACACAGAAGCATTCTGTGAAACTTCTTTCTGATCTGAGCATTCAGCTAACAGAGTTAAACCATACTTTTGATTGAGCAGTTTTGAAACACTCTGTCTGTAGAAAATGCAACTGGACATTCGTAGCGCTAAGTGGGTAATAGTGGAAAAAAGAATATGTTCAAATATGAACTACACAGAAGCATTGTATGAAACTTCTTTGTGTTCTGTGCATTCAACTAACAGAGTTGAACCTTACTTTTTATTGAGCCGTTCTGAAACACTCTTTCTGTAGAAACTGCAATTGGACATTCTGAGCGCTAAAGGCCTATATTGGGAAAAAGAATGTCTACAAATAAAAACTACACAGAAGAATTGTGTGAAACTTCTTTCTGTTCTGTTTGTTCAACTAAAAGAGTTGAACCTTAGTTTTGATTGAGCCGTTCTGAAACACTCTTTCTGTAGAAAATGCAAGTGGAGATTCGGAGCGCTAAGAGGGTAATAGTGGAAAAAGGAATGTCTCCAAATATAAACTACACAGAATCATTCTGTGAAACTTCTTTCTGATCTGTGCATTCAGCTAACAGAGTTAAACCATACTTTTGATTGAGCAGATCTGAACTCCCTTTCTGTAGAAATGCAACTGGACATATGGAGCGCTAAGAGAGTAGTAGTGGAAAAAGGAATATATTCAAATATAAACTACACAGAAGCATTCTGTGAAACTTCTTTCTGATCTGAGCATTCAGCTAACAGAGTTAAACCATACATTTGATTGAGCAGTTTTGAAACACTCTGTCTGTAGAAAATGCAACTGGACATTCGTAGCGCTAAGTGGGTAATAGTGGAAAAAAGAATATGTTCAAATATAAACTACACAGAAGCATTGTATGAAACTTCTTTCTGTTCTGTGCATTCAACTAACAGAGTTGAACCTTACTTTTGATTGAGCCTTTCTGAAACACTCTTTCTGTAGAAACTGCAATTGGACATTCTGAGCGCTAAGAGGCCTCTATTGGGAAAAATAAAATCTTCAAATAAAAACTACACAGAAGCATTGTGTGAAACTTATTTCTGATATGTTCATTAAGCTAACAGAGATAAACCATACTTTTGATTGCGCAGTTCTGAACACTCTTTCTGTAGAAAATGCAAGTGGACATTCGGAGCGCTAAGAGGGTAATAGTGGAAAAAGGAATATATTCAAATATAAACTACAAAGTAGCATTCTGTGAAAATTCTTTCTGTTCTGTGCATTCAACTAACAGAGTTGAACCTTACTTTTGATTGAGCCGTTCTGAAACACTCTTTCTGTAGAAACTGCAATTGGACATGCTAAGGGCTAAGAGGCCTACATTGGGAAAAAGAATATCTTCAAATAAAAACTACACAGATGCATTCTGTGAAACTTATTTCTGATCTGTAAATTCAGTTAACAGAGATAAAACATATTTTTGATTGAGCAGTTATGAAACACTCTTTTTGTAGAAAATGCAAGTGGAGATTCGGAGCGCTAAGAGGGTAATAGTGGAAAAAGGAATGTCTTCAAATATAAACTACACAGAATCATTCGGTGAAACTTCTTTCTGATCTGTGCATTCAGCTAACAGAGTTAAACCATACTTTTGATTGAGCAGATCTGAACACTCTTTCTGTAGAAAATGCAACTGGACATTTGGAGCGCTAAGAGCGTAGTAGTGGAAAAAGGAATATATTCAAATATAAACTACACAGAAGCATTCTGTGAAACTTCTTTCTGATCTGAGCATTCAGCTAACAGAGTTAAACCATAATTTTGATTGAGCAGTTTTGAAACACTCTGTCTGTAGAAAATGCAACTGGACATTCGTAGCGCTAAGTGGGTAATAGTGGAAAAAAGAATATGTTCAAATATAAACTACACAGAAGCATTGTATGAAACTTCTTTCTGTTCTGTGCATTCAACTAACAGAGTTGAACCTTACTTTTGATTGAGCCGTTCTGAAACACTCTTTCTGTAGAAACTGCAATTGGACATTCTGAGCGCTAAGAGGCCTATATTGGGAAAAAGAATGTCTACAAATAAAAACTACACAGAAGAATTGTGTGAAACATCTTTCTGTTCTGTTTGTTCAACTAAAAGAGTTGAACCTTAGTTTTGATTGAGCCGTTCTGAAACACTCTTTCTGTAGAAAATGCAAGTGGAGTTTCGGAGCGCTAAGAGGGTAATAGTGGAAAAAGGAATGTCTCCAAATATAAACTACACAGAATCATTCTGTGAAACTTCTTTCTGATCTGTGCATTCAGCTAACAGAGTTAAACCATACTTTTGATTGAGCAGATCTGAACACTCTTTCTGTAGAAAATGCAACTGGACATTTGGAGCGCTAAGAGAGTAGTAGTGGAAAAAGGAATATATTCAAATATAAACTACACAGAAGCATTCTGTGAAACTTCTTTCTGATCTGAGCATTCAGCTAACAGAGTTAAACCATACTTTTGATTGAGCAGTTTTTAAACACTCTGTCTGTAGAAAATGCAACTGGACATTCGTAGCGCTAAGTGGGTAATAGTGGAAAAAAGAATATGTTCAAATATAAACTACACAGAAGCATTGTATGAAACTTCTTTCTGTTCTGTGCATTCAACTGACAGAGTTGAACCTTACTTTTGATTGAGCCTTTCTGAAACACTCTTTCTGTAGAAACTGCAATTGGACATTCTGAGCGCTAAGAGGCCTCTATTGGGAAAAATAAAATCTTCAAATAAAAACTACACAGAAGCATTGTGTGAAACTTATTTCTGATATGTTCATTAAGCTAACAGAGTTAAACCATACTTTTGATTGCGCAGTTCTGAACACTCTCTCTGTAGAAAATGCAAGTGGACATTCGGAGCGCTAAGAGGGTAATAGTGGAAAAAGGAATATATTCAAATATAAACTACACTGTAGCATTCTGTGAAAGTTCTTTCTGTTCTGTGTATTCATCTAACAGAGTTGAACCTTACTTTTGATTGAGCCGTTCTGAAACACTCTTTCTGTAGAAACTGCAATTGGACATGCTAAGCACTAAGAGGCCTACATTGGGAAAAAGAATATCTTCAAATAAAAACTACACAGATGCATTCTGTGAAACTAATTTCTGATCTGTAAATTCAGTTAACAGAGATAAAACATATTTTTGATTGAGCAGTTATGAAACACTCTTTTTGTAGAAAATGCAAGTGGAGATTCGGAGCGCTAAGAGGGTAATAGTGGAAAAAGGAATGTCTTCAAATATAAACTACACAGAATCATTCGGTGAAACTTCTTTCTGATCTGTGCATTCAGCTAACAGAGTTAAACCATACTTTTGATTGAGCAGATCTGAACACTCTTTCTGTAGAAAATGCAACTGGACATTTGGAGCGCTAAGAGCGTAGTAGTGGAAAAAGGAATATATTCAAATATAAACTACACAGAAGCATTCTGTGAAACTTCTTTCTGATCTGAGCATTCAGCTAACAGAGTTAAACCATACTTTTGATTGAGCAGTTTTGAAACACTCTGTCTGTAGAAAATGCAACTGGACATTCGTAGCGCTAAGTGGGTAATAGTGGAAAAAAGAATATGTTCAAATATGAACTACACAGAAGCATTGTATGAAACTTCTTTGTGTTCTGTGCATTCAACTAACAGAGTTGAACCTTACTTTTTATTGAGCCGTTCTGAAACACTCTTTCTGTAGAAACTGCAATTGGACATTCTGAGCGCTAAAGGCCTATATTGGGAAAAAGAATGTCTACAAATAAAAACTACACAGAAGAATTGTGTGAAACTTCTTTCTGTTCTGTTTGTTCAACTAAAAGAGTTGAACCTTAGTTTTGATTGAGCCGTTCTGAAACACTCTTTCTGTAGAAAATGCAAGTGGAGATTCGGAGCGCTAAGAGGGTAATAGTGGAAAAAGGAATGTCTCCAAATATAAACTACACAGAATCATTCGGTGAAACTTCTTTCTGATCTGTGCATTCAGCTAACAGAGTTAAACCATACTTTTGATTGAGCAGATCTGAACTCCCTTTCTGTAGAAATGCAACTGGACATATGGAGCGCTAAGAGAGTAGTAGTGGAAAAAGGAATATATTCAAATATAAACTACACAGAAGCATTCTGTGAAACTTCTTTCTGATCTGAGCATTCAGCTAACAGAGTTAAACCATACATTTGATTGAGCAGTTTTGAAACACTCTGTCTGTAGAAAATGCAACTGGACATTCGTAGCGCTAAGTGGGTAATAGTGGAAAAAAGAATATGTTCAAATATAAACTACACAGAAGCATTGTATGAAACTTCTTTCTGTTCTGTGCATTCAACTAACAGAGTTGAACCTTACTTTTGATTGAGCCTTTCTGAAACACTCTTTCTGTAGAAACTGCAATTGGACATTCTGAGCGCTAAGAGGCCTCTATTGGGAAAAATAAAATCTTCAAATAAAAACTACACAGAAGCATTGTGTGAAACTTATTTCTGATATGTTCATTAAGCTAACAGAGATAAACCATACTTTTGATTGCGCAGTTCTGAACACTCTTTCTGTAGAAAATGCAAGTGGACATTCGGAGCGCTAAGAGGGTAATAGTGGAAAAAGGAATATATTCAAATATAAACTACAAAGTAGCATTCTGTGAAAATTCTTTCTGTTCTGTGCATTCAACTAACAGAGTTGAACCTTACTTTTGATTGAGCCGTTCTGAAACACTCTTTCTGTAGAAACTGCAATTGGACATGCTAAGGGCTAAGAGGCCTACATTGGGAAAAAGAATATCTTCAAATAAAAACTACACAGATGCATTCTGTGAAACTTATTTCTGATCTGTAAATTCAGTTAACAGAGATAAAACATATTTTTGATTGAGCAGTTATGAAACACTCTTTTTGTAGAAAATGCAAGTGGAGATTCGGAGCGCTAAGAGGGTAATAGTGGAAAAAGGAATGTCTTCAAATATAAACTACACAGAATCATTCGGTGAAACTTCTTTCTGATCTGTGCATTCAGCTAACAGAGTTAAACCATACTTTTGATTGAGCAGATCTGAACACTCTTTCTGTAGAAAATGCAACTGGACATTTGGAGCGCTAAGAGCGTAGTAGTGGAAAAAGGAATATATTCAAATATAAACTACACAGAAGCATTCTGTGAAACTTCTTTCTGATCTGAGCATTCAGCTAACAGAGTTAAACCATAATTTTGATTGAGCAGTTTTGAAACACTCTGTCTGTAGAAAATGCAACTGGACATTCGTAGCGCTAAGTGGGTAATAGTGGAAAAAAGAATATGTTCAAATACAAACTACACAGAAGCATTGTATGAAACTTCTTTCTGTTCTGTGCATTCAACTAACAGAGTTGAACCTTACTTTTGATTGAGCCGTTCTGAAACACTCTTTCTGTAGAAACTGCAATTGGACATTCTGAGCGCTAAGAGGCCTATATTGGGAAAAAGAATGTCTACAAATAAAAACTACACAGAAGAATTGTGTGAAACATCTTTCTGTTCTGTTTGTTCAACTAAAAGAGTTGAACCTTAGTTTTGATTGAGCCGTTCTGAAACACTCTTTCTGTAGAAAATGCAAGTGGAGTTTCGGAGCGCTAAGAGGGTAATAGTGGAAAAAGGAATGTCTCCAAATATAAACTACACAGAATCATTCTGTGAAACTTCTTTCTGATCTGTGCATTCAGCTAACAGAGTTAAACCATACTTTTGATTGAGCAGATCTGAACACTCTTTCTGTAGAAAATGCAACTGGACATTTGGAGCGCTAAGAGAGTAGTAGTGGAAAAAGGAATATATTCAAATATAAACTACACAGAAGCATTCTGTGAAACTTCTTTCTGATCTGAGCATTCAGCTAACAGAGTTAAACCATACTTTTGATTGAGCAGTTTTGAAACACTCTGTCTGTAGAAAATGCAACTGGACATTCGTAGCGCTAAGTGGGTAATAGTGGAAAAAAGAATATGTTCAAATATAAACTACACAGAAGCATTGTATGAAACTTCTTTCTGTTCTGTGCATTCAACTGACAGAGTTGAACCTTACTTTTGATTGAGCCTTTCTGAAACACTCTTTCTGTAGAAACTGCAATTGGACATTCTGAGCGCTAAGAGGCCTCTATTGGGAAAAATAAAATCTTCAAATAAAAACTACACAGAAGCATTGTGTGAAACTTATTTCTGATATGTTCATTAAGCTAACAGAGTTAAACCATACTTTTGATTGCGCAGTTCTGAACACTCTCTCTGTAGAAAATGCAAGTGGACATTCGGAGCGCTAAGAGGGTAATAGTGGAAAAAGGAATATATTCAAATATAAACTACACTGTAGCATTCTGTGAAAGTTCTTTATGTTCTGTGTATTCATCTAACAGATTTGAACCTTACTTTTGATTGAGCCGTTCTGAAACACTCTTTCTGTAGAAACTGCAATTGGACATGCTAAGCACTAAGAGGCCTACATTGGGAAAAAGAATATCTTCAAATAAAAACTACACAGATGCATTCTGTGAAACTAATTTCTGATCTGTAAATTCAGTTAACAGAGATAAAACATATTTTTGATTGAGCAGTTATGAAACACTCTTTTTGTAGAAAATGCAAGTGGAGATTCGGAGCGCTAAGAGGGTAATAGTGGAAAAAGGAATGTCTTCAAATATAAACTACACAGAATCATTCGGTGAAACTTCTTTCTGATCTGTGCATTCAGCTAACAGAGTTAAACCATACTTTTGAATGAGCAGATCTGAACACTCTTTCTGTAGAAAATGCAACTGGACATTTGGAGCGCTAAGAGCGTAGTAGTGGAAAAAGGAATATATTCAAATATAAACTACACAGAAGCATTCTGTGAAACTTCTTTCTGATCTGAGCATTCAGCTAACAGAGTTAAACCATACTTTTGATTGAGCAGTTTTGAAACACTCTGTCTGTAGAAAATGCAACTGGACATTCGTAGCGCTAAGTGGGTAATAGTGGAAAAAAGAATATGTTCAAATATGAACTACACAGAAGCATTGTATGAAACTTCTTTGTGTTCTGTGCATTCAACTAACAGAGTTGAACCTTACTTTTTATTGAGCCGTTCTGAAACACTCTTTCTGTAGAAACTGCAATTGGATATTCTGAGCGCTAAAGGCCTATATTGGGAAAAAGAATGTCTACAAATAAAAACTACACAGAAGAATTGTGTGAAACTTCTTTCTGTTCTGTTTGTTCAACTAAAAGAGTTGAACCTTAGTTTTGATTGAGCCGTTCTGAAACACTCTTTCTGTAGAAAATGCAAGTGGAGATTCGGAGCGCTAAGAGGGTAATAGTGGAAAAAGGAATGTCTCCAAATATAAACTACACAGAATCATTCTGTGAAACTTCTTTCTGATCTGTGCATTCAGCTAACAGAGTTAAACCATACTTTTGATTGAGCAGATCTGAACTCCCTTTCTGTAGAAATGCAACTGGACATATGGAGCGCTAAGAGAGTAGTAGTGGAAAAAGGAATATATTCAAATATAAACTACACAGAAGCATTCTGTGAAACTTCTTTCTGATCTGAGCATTCAGCTAACAGAGTTAAACCATACATTTGATTGAGCAGTTTTGAAACACTCTGTCTGTAGAAAATGCAACTGGACATTCGTAGCGCTAAGTGGGTAATAGTGGAAAAAAGAATATGTTCAAATATAAACTACACAGAAGCATTGTATGAAACTTCTTTCTGTTCTGTGCATTCAACTAACAGAGTTGAACCTTACTTTTGATTGAGCCTTTCTGAAACACTCTTTCTGTAGAAACTGCAATTGGACATTCTGAGCGCTAAGAGGCCTCTATTGGGAAAAATAAAATCTTCAAATAAAAACTACACAGAAGCATTGTGTGAAACTTATTTCTGATATGTTCATTAAGCTAACAGAGATAAACCATACTTTTGATTGCGCAGTTCTGAACACTCTTTCTGTAGAAAATGCAAGTGGACATTCGGAGCGCTAAGAGGGTAATAGTGGAAAAAGGAATATATTCAAATATAAACTACAAAGTAGCATTCTGTGAAAATTCTTTCTGTTCTGTGCATTCAACTAACAGAGTTGAACCTTACTTTTGATTGAGCCGTTCTGAAACACTCTTTCTGTAGAAACTGCAATTGGACATGCTAAGGGCTAAGAGGCCTACATTGGGAAAAAGAATATCTTCAAATAAAAACTACACAGATGCATTCTGTGAAACTTATTTCTGATCTGTAAATTCAGTTAACAGAGATAAAACATATTTTTGATTGAGCAGTTATGAAACACTCTTTTTGTAGAAAATGCAAGTGGAGATTCGGAGCGCTAAGAGGGTAATAGTGGAAAAAGGAATGTCTTCAAATATAAACTACACAGAATCATTCGGTGAAACTTCTTTCTGATCTGTGCATTCAGCTAACAGAGTTAAACCATACTTTTGATTGAGCAGATCTGAACACTCTTTCTGTAGAAAATGCAACTGGACATTTGGAGCGCTAAGAGCGTAGTAGTGGAAAAAGGAATATATTCAAATATAAACTACACAGAAGCATTCTGTGAAACTTCTTTCTGATCTGAGCATTCAGCTAACAGAGTTAAACCATAATTTTGATTAATTTTGATTGAGCAGTTTTGAAACACTCTGTCTGTAGAAAATGCAACTGGACATTCGTAGCGCTAAGTGGGTAATAGTGGAAAAAAGAATATGTTCAAATATAAACTACACAGAAGCATTGTATGAAACTTCTTTCTGTTCTGTGCATTCAACTAACAGAGTTGAACCTTACTTTTGATTGAGCCGTTCTGAAACACTCTTTCTGTAGAAACTGCAATTGGACATTCTGAGCGCTAAGAGGCCTATATTGGGAAAAAGAATGTCTACAAATAAAAACTACACAGAAGAATTGTGTGAAACATCTTTCTGTTCTGTTTGTTCAACTAAAAGAGTTGAACCTTAGTTTTGATTGAGCCGTTCTGAAACACTCTTTCTGTAGAAAATGCAAGTGGAGTTTCGGAGCGCTAAGAGGGTAATAGTGGAAAAAGGAATGTCTTCAAATATAAACTACACAGAATCATTCTGTGAAACTTCTTTCTGATCTGTGCATTCAGCTAACAGAGTTAAACCATACTTTTGATTGAGCAGATCTGAACACTCTTTCTGTAGAAAATGCAACTGGACATTTGGAGCGCTAAGAGAGTAGTAGTGGAAAAAGGAATATATTCAAATATAAACTACACAGAAACATTCTGTGAAACTTCTTTCTGATCTGAGCATTCAGCTAACAGAGTTAAACCATACTTTTGATTGAGCAGTTTTGAAACACTCTGTCTGTAGAAAATGCAACTGGACATTCGTAGCGCTAAGTGGGTAATAGTGGAAAAAAGAATATGTTCAAATATAAACTACACAGAAGCATTGTATGAAACTTCTTTCTGTTCTGTGCATTCAACTAACAGAGTTGAACCTTACTTTTGATTGAGCCTTTCTGAAACACTCTTTCTGTAGAAAATGCAATTGGACATTCTGAGCGCTAAGAGGCCTCTATTGGGAAAAATAAAATCTTCAAATAAAAACTACACAGAAGCATTGTGTGAAACTTATTTCTGATATGTTCATTAAGCTAACAGAGTTAAACCATACTTTTGATTGCGCAGTTCTGAACACTCTCTCTGTAGAAAATGCAAGTGGACATTCGGAGCGCTAAGAGGGTAATAGTGGAAAAAGGAATATATTCAAATATAAACTACACAGTAGCATTCTGTGAAAGTTCTTTCTGTTCTGTGTATTCAACTAACAGAGTTGAACCTTACTTTTGATTGAGCCGTTCTGAAACACTCTTTCTGTAGAAACTGCAATTGGACATGCTAAGCACTAAGAGGCCTACATTGGGAAAAAGAATATCTTCAAATAAAAACTACACAGATGCATTCTGTGAAACTAATTTCTGATCTGTAAATTCAGTTAACAGAGATAAAACATATTTTTGATTGAGCAGTTATGAAACACTCTTTTTGTAGAAAATGCAAGTGGAGATTCGGAGCGCTAAGAGGGTAATAGTGGAAAAAGGAATGTCTTCAAATATAAACTACACAGAATCATTCGGTGAAACTTCTTTCTGATCTGTGCATTCAGCTAACAGAGTTAAACCATACTTTTGATTGAGCAGATCTGAACACTCTTTCTGTAGAAAATGCAACTGGACATTTCGAGCGCTAAGAACGTAGTAGTGGAAAAAGCAATATATTCTAATATAAACTACACAGAAGCATTCTGTGAAACTTCTTTCTGATCTGAGCATTCAGCTAACAGAGTTAAACCATACTTTTGATTGAGCAGTTTTGAAACACTCTGTCTGTAGAAAATGCAACTGGACATTCGTAGCGCTAAGTGGGTAATTGTGGAAAAAAGAATATGTTCAAATATGAACTACACAGAAGCATTGTATGAAACTTCTTTGTGTTCTGTGCATTCAACTAACAGAGTTGAACCTTACTTTTTATTGAGCCGTTCTGAAACACTCTTTCTGTGGAAACTGCAATTGGACATTCTGAGCGCTAAAGGCCTATATTGGGAAAAAGAATGTCTACAAATAAAAACTACACAGAAGAATTGTGTGAAACGTCTTTCTGTTCTGTTTGTTCAACTAAAAGAGTTGAACCTTAGTTTTGATTGAGCCGTTCTGAAACACTCTTTCTGTAGAAAATGCAAGTGGAGATTCGGAGCGCTAAGAGGGTAATAGTGGAAAAAGGAATGTCTCCAAATATAAACTACACAGAATCATTCTGTGAAACTTCTTTCTGATCTGTGCATTCAGCTAACAGAGTTAAACCATACTTTTGATTGAGCAGATCTGAACTCTCTTTCTGTAGAAATGCAACTGGACATATGGAGCGCTAAGAGAGTAGTAGTGGAAAAAGGAATATATTCAAATATAAACTACACAGAAGCATTCTGTGAAACTTCTTTCTGATCTGAGCATTCAGCTAACAGAGTTAAACCATACATTTGATTGAGCAGTTTTGAAACACTCTGTCTGTAGAAAATGCAACTGGACATTCGTAGCGCTAAGTGGGTAATAGTGGAAAAAAGAATATGTTCAAATATAAACTACACAGAAGCATTGTATGAAACTTCTTTCTGTTCTGTGCATTCAACTAACAGAGTTGAACCTTACTTTTGATTGAGCCTTTCTGAAACACTCTTTCTGTAGAAACTGCAATTGGACATTCTGAGCGCTAAGAGGCCTCTATTGGGAAAAATATAATCTTCAAATAAAAACTACACAGAAGCATTGTGTGAAACTTATTTCTGATATGTTCATTAAGCTAACAGAGATAAACCATACTTTTGAATGCGCAGTTCTGAACACTCTTTCTGTAGAAAATGCAAGTGGACATTCGGAGCGCTAAGAGGGTAATAGTGGAAAAAGGAATATATTCAAATATAAACTACAAAGTAGCATTCTGTGAAAATTCTTTCTGTTCTGTGCATTCAACTAACAGAGTTGAACCTTACTTTTGATTGAGCCGTTCTGAAACACTCTTTCTGTAGGAACTGCAATTGGACATGCTAAGGGCTAAGAGGCCTACATTGGGAAAAAGAATATATTCAAATAAAAACTACACAGATGCATTCTGTGAAACTTATTTCTGATCTGTAAATTCAGTTAACAGAGATAAAACATATTTTTGATTGAGCAGTTATGAAACACTCTTTTTGTAGAAAATGCAAGTGGAGATTCGGAGCGCTAAGAAGGTAATAGTGGAAAAAGGAATGTCTTCAAATATAAACTACACAGAATCATTCGGTGAAACTTCTTTCTGATCTGTGCATTCAGCTAACAGAGTTAAACCATACTTTTGATTGAGCAGATCTGAACACTCTTTCTGTAGAAAATGCAACTGGACATTTGGAGCGCTAAGAGCGTAGTAGTGGAAAAAGGAATATATTCAAATATAAACTACACAGAAGCATTCTGTGAAACTTCTTTCTGATCTGAGCATTCAGCTAACAGAGTTAAACCATACTTTTGATTGAGCAGTTTTGAAACACTCTGTCTGTAGAAAATGCAACTGGACATTCGTAGCGCTAAGTGGGTAATAGTGGAAAAAAGAATATGTTCAAATATAAACTACACAGAAGCATTGTATGAAACTTCTTTCTGTTCTGTGCATTCAACTAACAGAGTTGAACCTTACTTTTGATTGAGCCGTTCTGAAACACTCTTTCTGTAGAAACTGCAATTGGACATTCTGAGCGCTAAGAGGCCTATATTGGGAAAAAGAATGTCTACAAATAAAAACTACACAGAAGAATTGTGTGAAACATCTTTCTGTTCTGTTTGTTCAACTAAAAGAGTTGAACCTTAGTTTTGATTGAGCCGTTCTGAAACACTCTTTCTGTAGAAAATGCAAGTGGAGTTTCGGAGCGCTAAGAGGGTAATAGTGGAAAAAGGAATGTCTCCATATATAAACTACACAGAATCATTCTGTGAAACTTCTTTCTGATCTGTGCATTCAGCTAACAGAGTTAAACCATACTTTTGATTGAGCAGATCTGAACACTCTTTCTGTAGAAAATGCAACTGGACATTTGGGGCGCTAAGAGAGTAGTAGTGGAAAAAGGAATATATTCAAATATAAACTACACAGAAGCATTCTGTGAAACTTCTTTCTGATCTGAGCATTCAGCTAACAGAGTTAAACCATACTTTTGATTGAGCAGTTTTGAAACACTCTGTCTGTAGGAAATGCAACTGGACATTCGTAGCGCTAAGTGGGTAATAGTGGAAAAAAGAATATGTTCAAATATAAACTACACAGAAGCATTGTATGAAACTTCTTTCTGTTCTGTGCGTTCAACTAACAGAGTTGAACCTTACTTTTGATTGAGCCTTTCTGAAACACTCTTTCTGTAGAAACTGCAATTGGACATTCTGAGCGCTAAGAGGCCTCTATTGGGAAAAATAAAGTCTTCAAATAAAAACTACACAGAAGCATTGTGTGAAACTTATTTCTGATATGTTCATTAAGTTAACAGAGTTAAACCATACTTTTGATTGCGCAGTTCTGAACACTCTTTCTGTAGAAAATGCAAGTGGACATTCGGAGCGCTAAGAGGGTAATAGTGGAAAAAGGAATATATTCAAATATAAACTACACAGTAGCATTCTGTGAAAGTTCTTTCTGTTCTGTGTATTCAACTAACAGAGTTGAACCTTACTTTTGATTGAGCCGTTCTGAAACACTCTGTCTGTAGAAACTGCAATTGGACATGCTAAGCACTAAGAGGCCTACATTGGGAAAAAGAATATCTTCAAATAAAAACTACACAGATGCATTCTGTGAAACTAATTTCTGATCTGTAAATTCAGTTAACAGAGATAAAACATATTTTTGATTGAGCAGTTATGAAACACTCTTTTTGTAGAAAATGCAAGCGGAGATTCGGAGCGCTAAGAGGGTAATAGTGGAAAAAGGAATGTCTTCAAATATAAACTACACAGAATCATTCGGTGAAACTTCTTTCTGATCTGTGCATTCAGCTAACAGAGTTAAACCATACATTTGATTGAGCAGTTTTGAAACACTCTGTCTGTAGAAAATGCAACTGGACATTCGTAGCGCTAAGTGGGTAATAGTGGAAAAAAGAATATGTTCAAATATAAACTACACAGAAGCATTGTATGAAACTTCTTTCTGTTCTGTGCATTCAACTAACAGAGTTGAACCTTACTTTTGATTGAGCCTTTCTGAAACACTCTTTCTGTAGAAACTGCAATTGGACATTCTGAGCGCTAAGAGGCCTCTATTGGGAAAAATAAAATCTTCAAATAAAAACTACACAGAAGCATTGTGTGAAACTTATTTCTGATATGTTCATTAAGCTAACAGAGATAAACCATACTTTTGATTGCGCAGTTCTGAACACTCTTTCTGTAGAAAATGCAAGTGGACATTCGGAGCGCTAAGAGGGTAATAGTGGAAAAAGGAATATATTCAAATATAAACTACAAAGTAGCATTCTGTGAAAATTCTTTCTGTTCTGTGCATTCAACTAACAGAGTTGAACCTTACTTTTGATTGAGCCGTTCTGAAACACTCTTTCTGTAGAAACTGCAATTGGACATGCTAAGGGCTAAGAGGCCTACATTGGGAAAAAGAATATCTTCAAATAAAAACTACACAGATGCATTCTGTGAAACTTATTTCTGATCTGTAAATTCAGTTAACAGAGATAAAACATATTTTTGATTGAGCAGTTATGAAACACTCTTTTTGTAGAAAATGCAAGTGGAGATTCGGAGCGCTAAGAGGGTAATAGTGGAAAAAGGAATGTCTTCAAATATAAACTACACAGAATCATTCGGTGAAACTTCTTTCTGATCTGTGCATTCAGCTAACAGAGTTAAACCATACTTTTGATTGAGCAGATCTGAACACTCTTTCTGTAGAAAATGCAACTGGACATTTGGAGCGCTAAGAGCGTAGTAGTGGAAAAAGGAATATATTCAAATATAAACTACACAGAAGCATTCTGTGAAACTTCTTTCTGATCTGAGCATTCAGCTAACAGAGTTAAACCATAATTTTGATTAATTTTGATTGAGCAGTTTTGAAACACTCTGTCTGTAGAAAATGCAACTGGACATTCGTAGCGCTAAGTGGGTAATAGTGGAAAAAAGAATATGTTCAAATATAAACTACACAGAAGCATTGTATGAAACTTCTTTCTGTTCTGTGCATTCAACTAACAGAGTTGAACCTTACTTTTGATTGAGCCGTTCTGAAACACTCTTTCTGTAGAAACTGCAATTGGACATTCTGAGCGCTAAGAGGCCTATATTGGGAAAAAGAATGTCTACAAATAAAAACTACACAGAAGAATTGTGTGAAACATCTTTCTGTTCTGTTTGTTCAACTAAAAGAGTTGAACCTTAGTTTTGATTGAGCCGTTCTGAAACACTCTTTCTGTAGAAAATGCAAGTGGAGTTTCGGAGCGCTAAGAGGGTAATAGTGGAAAAAGGAATGTCTCCAAATATAAACTACACAGAATCATTCTGTGAAACTTCTTTCTGATCTGTGCATTCAGCTAACAGAGTTAAACCATACTTTTGATTGAGCAGATCTGAACACTCTTTCTGTAGAAAATGCAACTGGACATTTGGAGCGCTAAGAGAGTAGTAGTGGAAAAAGGAATATATTCAAATATAAACTACACAGAAGCATTCTGTGAAACTTCTTTCTGATCTGAGCATTCAGCTAACAGAGTTAAACCATACTTTTGATTGAGCAGTTTTGAAACACTCTGTCTGTAGAAAATGCAACTGGACATTCGTAGCGCTAAGTGGGTAATAGTGGAAAAAAGAATATGTTCAAATATAAACTACACAGAAGCATTGTATGAAACTTCTTTCTGTTCTGTGCATTCAACTAACAGAGTTGAACCTTACTTTTGATTGAGCCTTTCTGAAACACTCTTTCTGTAGAAACTGCAATTGGACATTCTGAGCGCTAAGAGGCCTCTATTGGGAAAAATAAAATCTTCAAATAAAAACTACACAGAAGCATTGTGTGAAACTTATTTCTGATATGTTCATTAAGCTAACAGAGTTAAACCATACTTTTGATTGCGTAGTTCTGAACACTCTCTCTGTAGAAAATGCAAGTGGACATTCGGAGCGCTAAGAGGGTAATAGTGGAAAAAGGAATATATTCAAATATAAACTACACAGTAGCATTCTGTGAAAGTTCTTTCTGTTCTGTGTATTCAACTAACAGAGTTGAACCTTACTTTTGATTGAGCCGTTCTGAAACACTCTTTCTGTAGAAACTGCAATTGGACATGCTAAGCACTAAGAGGCCTACATTGGGAAAAAGAATATCTTCAAATAAAAACTACACAGATGCATTCTGTGAAACTAATTTCTGATCTGTAAATTCAGTTAACAGAGATAAAACATATTTTTGATTGAGCAGTTATGAAACACTCTTTTTGTAGAAAATGCAAGTGGAGATTCGGAGCGCTAAGAGGGTAATAGTGGAAAAAGGAATGTCTTCAAATATAAACTACACAGAATCATTCGGTGAAACTTCTTTCTGATCTGTGCATTCAGCTAACAGAGTTAAACCATACTTTTGATTGAGCAGATCTGAACACTCTTTCTGTAGAAAATGCAACTGGACATTTCGAGCGCTAAGAACGTAGTAGTGGAAAAAGCAATATATTCTAATATAAACTACACAGAAGCATTCTGTGAAACTTCTTTCTGATCTGAGCATTCAGCTAACAGAGTTAAACCATACTTTTGATTGAGCAGTTTTGAAACACTCTGTCTGTAGAAAATGCAACTGGACATTCGTAGCGCTAAGTGGGTAATTGTGGAAAAACGAATATGTTCAAATATGAACTACACAGAAGCATTGTATGAAACTTCTTTGTGTTCTGTGCATTCAACTAACAGAGTTGAACCTTACTTTTTATTGAGCCGTTCTGAAACACTCTTTCTGTAGAAACTGCAATTGGACATTCTGAGCGCTAAAGGCCTATATTGGGAAAAAGAATGTCTACAAATAAAAACTACACAGAAGATTTGTGTGAAACTTCTTTCTGTTCTGTTTGTTCAACTAAAAGAGTTGAACCTTAGTTTTGATTGAGCCGTTCTGAAACACTCTTTCTGTAGAAAATGCAAGTGGAGATTCGGAGCGCTAAGAGGGTAATAGTGGAAAAAGGAATGTCTCCAAATATAAACTACACAGAATCATTCTGTGAATATTCTTTCTGATCTGTGCATTCAGCTAACAGAGTTAAACCATACTTTTGATTGAGCAGATCTGAACTCCCTTTCTGTAGAAATGCAACTGGACATATGGAGCGCTAAGAGAGTAGTAGTGGAAAAAGGAATATATTCAAATATAAACTACACAGAAGCATTCTGTGAAACTTCTTTCTGATCTGAGCATTCAGCTAACAGAGTTAAACCATACATTTGATTGAGCAGTTTTGAAACACTCTGTCTGTAGAAAATGCAACTGGACATTCATAGCGCTAAGTGGGTAATAGTGGAAAAAAGAATATGTTCAAATATAAACTACACAGAAGCATTGTATGAAACTTCTTTCTGTTCTGTGCATTCAACTAACAGAGTTGAACCTTACTTTTGATTGAGCCTTTCTGAAACACTCTTTCTGTAGAAACTGCAATTGGACATTCTGAGCGCTAAGAGGCCTCTATTGGGAAAAATAAAATCTTCAAATAAAAACTACACAGAAGCATTGTGTGAAACTTATTTCTGATATGTTCATTAAGCTAACAGAGATAAACCATACTTTTGATTGCGCAGTTCTGAACACTCTTTCTGTAGAAAATGCAAGTGGACATTCGGAGCGCTAAGAGGGTAATAGTGGAAAAAGGAATATATTCAAATATAAACTACAAAGTAGCATTCTGTGAAAATTCTTTCTGTTCTGTGCATTCAACTAACAGAGTTGAACCTTACTTTTGATTGAGCCGTTCTGAAACACTCTTTCTGTAGAAACTGCAATTGGACATGCTAAGGGCTAAGAGGCCTACATTGGGAAAAAGAATATCTTCAAATAAAAACTACACAGATGCATTCTGTGAAACTTATTTCTGATCTGTAAATTCAGTTAACAGAGATAAAACATATTTTTGATTGAGCAGTTATGAAACACTCTTTTTGTAGAAAATGCAAGTGGAGATTCGGAGCGCTAAGAGGGTAATAGTGGAAAAAGGAATGTCTTCAAATATAAACTACACAGAATCATTCGGTGAAACTTCTTTCTGATCTGTGCATTCAGCTAACAGAGTTAAACCATACTTTTGATTGAGCAGATCTGAACACTCTCTCTGTAGAAAATGCAACTGGACATTTGGAGCGCTAAGAGCGTAGTAGTGGAAAAAGGAATATATTCAAATATAAACTACACAGAAGCATTCTGTGAAACTTCTTTCTGATCTGAGCATTCAGCTAACAGAGTTAAACCATACTTTTGATTGAGCAGTTTTGAAACACTCTGTCTGTAGAAAATGCAACTGGACATTCGTAGCGCTAAGTGGGTAATAGTGGAAAAAAGAATATGTTCAAATATAAACTACACAGAAGCATTGTATGAAACTTCTTTCTGTTCTGTGCATTCAACTAACAGAGTTGAACCTTACTTTTGATTGAGCCGTTCTGAAACTCTCTTTCTGTAGAAACTGCAATTGGACATTCTGAGCGCTAAGAGGCCTATATTGGGAAAAAGAATGTCTACAAATAAAAACTACACAGAAGAATTGTGTGAAACATCTTTCTGTTCTGTTTGTTCAACTAAAAGAGTTGAACCTTAGTTTTGATTGAGCCGTTCTGAAACACTCTTTCTGTAGAAAATGCAAGTGGAGTTTCGGAGCGCTAAGAGGGTAATAGTGGAAAAAGGAATGTCTCCAAATATAAACTACACAGAATCATTCTGTGAAACTTCTTTCTGATCTGTGCATTCAGCTAACAGAGTTAAACCATACTTTTGATTGAGCAGATCTGAACACTCTTTCTGTAGAAAATGCAACTGGACATTTGGAGCGCTAAGAGAGTATTAGTGGAAAAAGGAATATATTCAAATATAAACTACACAGAAGCATTCTGTGAAACTTCTTTCTGATCTGAGCATTCAGCTAACAGAGTTAAACCATACTTTTGATTGAGCAGTTTTGAAACACTCTGTCTGTAGAAAATGCAACTGGACATTCGTAGCGCTAAGTGGGTAATAGTGGAAAAAAGAATATGTTCAAATATAAACTACACAGAAGCATTGTATGAAACTTCTTTCTGTTCTGTGCATTCAACTAACAGAGTTGAACCTTACTTTTGATTGAGCCTTTCTGAAACACTCTTTCTGTAGAAACTGCAATTGGACATTCTGAGCGCTAAGAGGCCTCTATTGGGAAAAATAAAATCTTCAAATAAAAACTACACAGAAGCATTGTGTGAAACTTATTTCTGATATGTTCATTAAGCTAACAGAGTTAAACCATACTTTTGATTGCGCAGTTCTGAACACTCTCTCTGTAGAAAATGCAAGTGGACATTCGGAGCGCTAAGAGGGTAATAGTGGAAAAAGGAATATATTCAAATATAAACTACACAGTAGCATTCTGTGAAAGTTCTTTCTGTTCTGTGTATTCAACTAACAGAGTTGAACCTTACTTTTGATTGAGCCGTTCTGAAACACTCTTTCTGTAGAAACTGCAATTGGACATGCTAAGCACTAAGAGGCCTACATTGGGAAAAAGAATATCTTCAAATAAAAACTACACAGATGCATTCTGTGAAACTAATTTCTGATCTGTAAATTCAGTTAACAGAGATAAAACATATTTTTGATTGAGCAGTTATGAAACACTCTTTTTGTAGAAAATGCAAGTGGAGATTCGGAGCGCTAAGAGGGTAATAGTGGAAAAAGGAATGTCTTCAAATATAAACTACACAGAATCATTCGGTGAAACTTCTTTCTGATCTGTGCATTCAGCTAACAGAGTTAAACCATACTTTTGATTGAGCAGATCTGAACACTCTTTCTGTAGAAAATGCAACTGGACATTTCGAGCGCTAAGAACGTAGTAGTGGAAAAAGCAATATATTCTAATATAAACTACACAGAAGCATTCTGTGAAACTTCTTTCTGATCTGAGCATTCAGCTAACAGAGTTAAACCATACTTTTGATTGAGCAGTTTTGAAACACTCTGTCTGTAGAAAATGCAACTGGACATTCGTAGCGCTAAGTGGGTAATTGTGGAAAAAAGAATATGTTCAAATATGAACTACACAGAAGCATTGTATGAAACTTCTTTGTGTTCTGTGCATTCAACTAACAGAGTTGAACCTTACTTTTTATTGAGCCGTTCTGAAACACTCTTTCTGTGGAAACTGCAATTGGACATTCTGAGCGCTAAAGGCCTATATTGGGAAAAAGAATGTCTACAAATAAAAACTACACAGAAGAATTGTGTGAAACGTCTTTCTGTTCTGTTTGTTCAACTAAAAGAGTTGAACCTTAGTTTTGATTGAGCCGTTCTGAAACACTCTTTCTGTAGAAAATGCAAGTGGAGATTCGGAGCGCTAAGAGGGTAATAGTGGAAAAAGGAATGTCTCCAAATATAAACTACACAGAATCATTCTGTGAAACTTCTTTCTGATCTGTGCATTCAGCTAACAGAGTTAAACAATACTTTTGATTGAGCAGATCTGAACTCTCTTTCTGTAGAAATGCAACTGGACATATGGAGCGCTAAGAGAGTAGTAGTGGAAAAAGGAATATATTCAAATATAAACTACACAGAAGCATTCTGTGAAACTTCTTTCTGATCTGAGCATTCAGCTAACAGAGTTAAACCATACATTTGATTGAGCAGTTTTGAAACACTCTGTCTGTAGAAAATGCAACTGGACATTCGTAGCGCTAAGTGGGTAATAGTGGAAAAAAGAATATGTTCAAATATAAACTACACAGAAGCATTGTATGAAACTTCTTTCTGTTCTGTGCATTCAACTAACAGAGTTGAACCTTACTTTTGATTGAGCCTTTCTGAAACACTCTTTCTGTAGAAACTGCAATTGGACATTCTGAGCGCTAAGAGGCCTCTATTGGGAAAAATATAATCTTCAAATAAAAACTACACAGAAGCATTGTGTGAAACTTATTTCTGATATGTTCATTAAGCTAACAGAGATAAACCATACTTTTGAATGCGCAGTTCTGAACACTCTTTCTGTAGAAAATGCAAGTGGACATTCGGAGCGCTAAGAGGGTAATAGTGGAAAAAGGAATATATTCAAATATAAACTACAAAGTAGCATTCTGTGAAAATTCTTTCTGTTCTGTGCATTCAACTAACAGAGTTGAACCTTACTTTTGATTGAGCCGTTCTGAAACACTCTTTCTGTAGGAACTGCAATTGGACATGCTAAGGGCTAAGAGGCCTACATTGGGAAAAAGAATATATTCAAATAAAAACTACACAGATGCATTCTGTGAAACTTATTTCTGATCTGTAAATTCAGTTAACAGAGATAAAACATATTTTTGATTGAGCAGTTATGAAACACTCTTTTTGTAGAAAATGCAAGTGGAGATTCGGAGCGCTAAGAAGGTAATAGTGGAAAAAGGAATGTCTTCAAATATAAACTACACAGAATCATTCGGTGAAACTT
This sequence comes from Symphalangus syndactylus, assembly GCF_028878055.3. Lineage (NCBI taxonomy): Eukaryota > Metazoa > Chordata > Mammalia > Primates > Hylobatidae > Symphalangus > Symphalangus syndactylus. Next base: position 1,309,733 of record NC_072445.2, on the reverse strand, counting down.
CTTTCTGATCTGTGCATTCAGCTAACAGAGTTAAACCATACTTTTGATTGAGCAGATCTGAACACTCTTTCTGTAGAAAATGCAACTGGACATTTGGAGCGCTAAGAGCGTAGTAGTGGAAAAAGGAATATATTCAAATATAAACTACACAGAAGCATTCTGTGAAACTTCTTTCTGATCTGAGCATTCAGCTAACAGAGTTAAACCATACTTTTGATTGAGCAGTTTTGAAACACTCTGTCTGTAGAAAATGCAACTGGACATTCGTAGCGCTAAGTGGGTAATAGTGGAAAAAAGAATATGTTCAAATATAAACTACACAGAAGCATTGTATGAAACTTCTTTCTGTTCTGTGCATTCAACTAACAGAGTTGAACCTTACTTTTGATTGAGCCGTTCTGAAACACTCTTTCTGTAGAAACTGCAATTGGACATTCTGAGCGCTAAGAGGCCTATATTGGGAAAAAGAATGTCTACAAATAAAAACTACACAGAAGAATTGTGTGAAACATCTTTCTGTTCTGTTTGTTCAACTAAAAGAGTTGAACCTTAGTTTTGATTGAGCCGTTCTGAAACACTCTTTCTGTAGAAAATGCAAGTGGAGTTTCGGAGCGCTAAGAGGGTAATAGTGGAAAAAGGAATGTCTCCAAATATAAACTACACAGAATCATTCTGTGAAACTTCTTTCTGATCTGTGCATTCAGCTAACAGAGTTAAACCATACTTTTGATTGAGCAGATCTGAACACTCTTTCTGTAGAAAATGCAACTGGACATTTGGGGCGCTAAGAGAGTAGTAGTGGAAAAAGGAATATATTCAAATATAAACTACACAGAAGCATTCTGTGAAACTTCTTTCTGATCTGAGCATTCAGCTAACAGAGTTAAACCATACTTTTGATTGAGCAGTTTTGAAACACTCTGTCTGTAGGAAATGCAACTGGACATTCGTAGCGCTAAGTGGGTAATAGTGGAAAAAAGAATATGTTCAAATATAAACTACACAGAAGCATTGTATGAAACTTCTTTCTGTTCTGTGCGTTCAACTAACAGAGTTGAACCTTACTTTTGATTGAGCCTTTCTGAAACACTCTTTCTGTAGAAACTGCAATTGGACATTCTGAGCGCTAAGAGGCCTCTATTGGGAAAAATAAAGTCTTCAAATAAAAACTACACAGAAGCATTGTGTGAAACTTATTTCTGATATGTTCATTAAGTTAACAGAGTTAAACCATACTTTTGATTGCGCAGTTCTGAACACTCTTTCTGTAGAAAATGCAAGTGGACATTCGGAGCGCTAAGAGGGTAATAGTGGAAAAAGGAATATATTCAAATATAAACTACACAGTAGCATTCTGTGAAAGTTCTTTCTGTTCTGTGTATTCAACTAACAGAGTTGAACCTTACTTTTGATTGAGCCGTTCTGAAACACTCTGTCTGTAGAAACTGCAATTGGACATGCTAAGCACTAAGAGGCCTACATTGGGAAAAAGAATATCTTCAAATAAAAACTACACAGATGCATTCTGTGAAACTAATTTCTGATCTGTAAATTCAGTTAACAGAGATAAAACATATTTTTGATTGAGCAGTTATGAAACACTCTTTTTGTAGAAAATGCAAGTGGAGATTCGGAGCGCTAAGAGGGTAATAGTGGAAAAAGGAATGTCTTCAAATATAAACTACACAGAATCATTCGGTGAAACTTCTTTCTGATCTGTGCATTCAGCTAACAGAGTTAAACCATACTTTTGATTGAGCAGATCTGAACACTCTTTCTGTAGAAAATGCAACTGGACATTTCGAGCGCTAAGAACGTAGTAGTGGAAAAAGGAATATATTCAAATATAAACTACACAGAAGCATTCTGTGAAACTTCTTTCTGATCTGAGCATTCAGCTAACAGAGTTAAACCATACTTTTGATTGAGCAGTTTTGAAACACTCTGTCTGTAGAAAATGCAACTGGACATTCGTAGCGCTAAGTGGGTAATAGTGGAAAAAAGAATATGTTCAAATATGAACTACACAGAAGCATTGTATGAAACTTCTTTGTTTTCTGTGCATTCAACTAACAGAGTTGAAGCTTACTTTTTATTGAGCCGTTCTGAAACACTCTTTCTGTAGAAACTGCAATTGGACATTCTGAGCGCTAAAGGCCTATATTGGGAAAAAGAATGTCTACAAATAAAAACTACACAGAAGAATTGTGTGAAACTTCTTTCTGTTCTGTTTGTTCAACTAAAAGAGTTGAACATTAGTTTTGATTGAGCCGTTCTGAAACACTCTTTCTGTAGAAAATGCAAGTGGAGATTCGGAGCGCTAAGAGGGTAATAGTGGAAAAAGGAATGTCTCCAAATATAAACTACACAGAATCATTCTGTGAAACTTCTTTCTGATCTGTGCATTCAGCTAACAGAGTTAAACCATACTTTTGATTGAGCAGATCTGAACTCTCTTTCTGTAGAAATGCAACTGGACATATGGAGCGCTAAGAGAGTAGTAGTGGAAAAAGGAATATATTCAAATATAAACTACACAGAAGCATTCTGTGAAACTTCTTTCTGATCTGAGCATTCAGCTAACAGAGTTAAACCATACATTTGATTGAGCAGTTTTGAAACACTCTGTCTGTAGAAAATGCAACTGGACATTCGTAGCGCTAAGTGGGTAATAGTGGAAAAAAGAATATGTTCAAATATAAACTACACAGAAGCATTGTATGAAACTTCTTTCTGTTCTGTGCATTCAACTAACAGAGTTGAACCTTACTTTTGATTGAGCCTTTCTGAAACACTCTTTCTGTAGAAACTGCAATTGGACATTCTGAGCGCCAAGAGGCCTCTATTGGGAAAAATAATATCTTCAAATAAAAACTACACAGAAGCATTGTGTGAAACTTATTTCTGATATGTTCATTAAGCTAACAGAGATAAACCATACTTTTGATTGCGCAGTTCTGAACACTCTTTCTGTAGAAAATGCAAGTGGACATTCGGAGCGCTAAGAGGGTAATAGTGGAAAAAGGAATATATTCAAATATAAACTACACAGTAGCATTCTGTGAAAATTCTTTCTGTTCTGTGCATTCAACTAACAGAGTTGAACCTTACTTTTGATTGAGCCGTTCTGAAACACTGTTTCTGCAGAAACTGCAATTGGACATGCTAAGCGCTAAGAGGCCTACATTGGGAAAAAGAATATCTTCAAATAAAAACTACACAGATGCATTCTGTGAAACTTATTTCTGATCTGTAAATGCAGTTAACAGAGATAAAACATATTTTTGATTGAGCAGTTATGAAACACTCTTTTTGTAGAAAATGCAAGTGGAGATTCGGAGCGCTAAGAGGGTAATAGTGGAAAAAGGAATGTCTTCAAATATAAACTACACAGAATCATTCGGTGAAACTTCTTTCTTATCTGTGCATTCAGCTAACAGAGTTAAACCATACTTTTGATTGAGCAGATCTGAACACTCTTTCTGTAGAAAATGCAACTGGACATTTGGAGCGCTAAGAGCGTAGTAGTGGAAAAAGGAATATATTCAAATATAAACTACACAGAAGCATTCTGTGAAACTTCTTTCTGATCTGAGCATTCAGCTAACAGAGTTAAACAATACTTTTGATTGAGCAGTTTTGAAACACTCTGTCTGTAGAAAATGCAACTGGACATTCGTAGCGCTAAGTGGGTAATAGTGGAAAAAAGAATATGTTCAAATATAAACTACACAGAAGCATTGTATGAAACTTCTTTCTGTTCTGTGCATTCAACTAACAGAGTTGAACCTTACTTTTGATTGAGCCGATCTGAAACACTCTTTCTGTAGAAACTGCAATTGGACATTCTGAGCGCTAAGAGGCCTATATTGGGAAAAAGAATGTCTACAAATAAAAACTACACAGAAGAATTGTGTGAAACTTCTTTCTGTTCTGTTTGTTCAACTAAAAGAGTTGAACCTTAGTTTTGATTGAGCCGTTCTGAAACACTCTTTCTGTAGAAAATGCAAGTGGAGATTCGGAGCGCTAAGAGGGTAATAGTGGAAAAAGGAATGTCTCCAAATATAAACTACACAGAATCATTCTGTGAAACTTCTTTCTGATCTGTGCATTCAGCTAACAGAGTTAAACCATACTTTTGATTGAGCAGATCTGAACTCTCTTTCTGTATAAAATGCAACTGGACATTTGGAGCGCTAAGAGAGTAGTAGTGGAAAAAGGAATATATTCAAATATAAACTACACAGAAGCATTCTGTGAAACTTCTTTCTGATCTGAGCATTCAGCTAACAGAGTTAAACCATACTTTTGATTGAGCAGTTTTGAAACACTCTGTCTGTAGAAAATGCAACTGGACATTCGTAGCGCTAAGTGGGTAATAGTGGAAAAAAGAATATGTTCAAATATAAACTACACAGAAGCATTGTATGAAACTTCTTTCTGTTCTGTGCATTCAACTAACAGAGTTGAAACTTACTTTTTATTGAGCCTTTCTGAAACACTCTTTCTGTAGAAACTGCAATTGGACATTCTGAGCGCTAAGAGGCCTATATTGGGAAAAATAATTTCTTCAAATAAAAACTACACAGAAGCATTGTGTGAAACTTATTTCTGATATGTTCATTAAGCTAACAGAGTTAAACCATACTTTTGATTGCGCAGTTCTGAACACTCTTTCTGTAGAAAATGCAAGTGTACATTCGGAGCGCTAAGAGGGTAATAGTGGAAAAAGGAATATATTCAAATATAAACTACACAGTAGCATTCTGTGAAAATTCTTTCTGTTCTGTGCATTCAACTAACAGAGTTGAACCTTACTTTTGATTGAGCCGTTCTGAAACACTCTTTCTGTAGAAACTGCAATTGGACATGCTAAGCGCTAAGAGGCCTACATTGGGAAAAAGAATATCTTCAAATAAAAACTACACAGATGCATTCTGTGAAACTTATTTCTGATCTGTAAATTCAGTTAACAGAGATAAAACATATTTTTGATTGAGCAGTTATGAAACACTCTTTTTGTAGAAAATGCAAGTGGAGATTCGGAGCGCTAAGAGGGTAATAGTGGAAAAAGGAATGTCTTCAAATATAAACTACACAGAATCATTCGGTGAAACTTCTTTCTGATCTGTGCATTCAGCTAACAGAGTTAAACCATACTTTTGATTGAGCAGATCTGAACACTCTTTCTGTAGAAAATGCAACTGGACATTTGGAGCGCTAAGAGCGTAGTAGTGGAAAAAGGAATATATTCAAATATAAACTACACAGAAGCATTCTGTGAAACTTCTTTCTGTTCTGAGCATTCAGCTAACAGAGTTAAACCATACTTTTGATTGAGCAGTTTTGAAACACTCTGTCTGTAGAAAATGCAACTGGACATTCGTAGCGCTAAGTGGGTAATAGTGGAAAAAAGAATATGTTCAAATATAAACTACACAGAAGCATTGTATGAAACTTCTTTCTGTTCTGTGCATTCAAATAACAGAGTTGAACCTTACTTTTGATTGAGCCTTTCTGAAACACTCTTTCTGTAGAAACTGCAATTGGACATTCTGAGCGCTAAGAGGCCTCTATTGGGAAAAATAAAATCTTCAAATAAAAACTACACAGAAGCATTGTGTGAAACTTATTTCTGATATGTTCATTAAGCTAACAGAGTTAAACCATACTTTTGATTGCGCAGTTCTGAACACTCTTTCTGTAGAAAATGCAAGTGGACATTCGGAGCGCTAAGAGGGTAATAGTGGAAAAAGGAATATATTCAAATATAAACTACACAGTAGCATTCTGTGAAAATTCTTTCTGTTCTGTGCATTCAACTAACAGAGTTGAACCTTACTTTTGATTGAGCCGTTCTGAAACACTCTTTCTGTAGAAACTGCAATTGGACATGCTAAGCGCTAAGAGGCCTACATTGGGAAAAAGAATATCTTCAAATAAAAACTACACAGATGCATTCTGTGAAACTTATTTCTGATCTGTAAATTCAGTTAACAGAGATAAAACATATTTTTGATTGAGCAGTTATGAAACACTCTTTTTGTAGAAAATGCAAGTGGAGATTCGGAGCGCTAAGAGGGTAATAGTGGAAAAAGGAATGTCTTCAAATATAAACTACACAGAATCATTCGGTGAAACTTCTTTCTGATCTGTGCATTCAGCTAACAGAGTTAAACCATACTTTTGATTGAGCAGATCTGAACACTCTTTCTGTAGAAAATGCAACTGGACATTTGGAGCGCTAAGAGCGTAGTAGTGGAAAAAGGAATATATTCAAATATAAACTACACAGAAGCATTCTGTGAAACTTCTTTCTGATCTGAGCATTCAGCTAACAGAGTTAAACCATACTTTTGATTGAGCAGTTTTGAAACACTCTGTCTGTAGAAAATGCAACTGGACATTCGTAGCGCTAAGTGGGTAATAGTGGAAAAAAGAATATATTCAAATATAAACTACACAGAAACATTGTATGAAACTTCTTTGTGTTCTGTGCATTCAACTAACAGAGTTGAACCTTACTTTTGATTGAGCCGTTCTGAAACACTCTTTCTGTAGAAACTGCAATTGGATATTCTGAGCTCTAAGAGGCCTATATTGGGAAAAAGAATGTCTACAAATAAAAACTACACAGAAGAATTGTGTGAAACTTCTTTCTGTTCTGTTTGTTCAACTAAAAGAGTTGAACCTTAGTTTTGATTGAGCCGTTCTGAAACACACTTTCTGTAGAAAATGCAAGTGGAGATTCGGAGCGCTAAGAGGGTAATAGTGGAAAATGAATGTCTCCAAATATAAACTACACAAAAGTGTCAATCTACTAATTTATCTTCTAATAACTTTCCACCCAGGAGCATTCGTCCCTCTCATTAGACAGTTGTTCTATGCTTCTTTTTTTCACATTCTAATTGCCTCACCTGAACCAAAAAAAGAATGTGGATCTAGGATCAATACCTTTTGAAAATTCATTTATTTCATTATATTATTTTTTCATATATCTGCATTATTGCATAGAATACCTGATTGGTCTTATGCTAAGTTTTTCATGTAACATTACCTCTGCAAGATGTTAATAAGTATCCTTCCAAAAATGTTTGAAAAATCTTGGGTAAAACATATTACGTAAGTTCCTGTTTTATAGTTTTCCAAGAGTTTTACTATCCTTGGCCAATGACAAAATTCAAAGCAGAGATACAGTACACAACTTTTGTAAAACTTACCTATTTTTCTTATAAGACTGTGGCTTTGTTTTGTTTTGTTTTGAACTTCTTTTCTGTGATGTGACATGAGACTGTGTGTTGAGTTAGGGGTGGGGACATACATTAACAGAGGTTTAGGAACTGCTTTGCTAAAGCAAATTTGAGGAGAAAATGGGGAGACTAATACAAGATTTCTCTTTAAACAGTGGGAGTTGAAGGGGTAGGTGGTTTTTGGAGAAAGAAGAGACCCATTCATGGCACAGGCTTCTTTATGTTTCTGCTCTGTGTGATACTTAATGAGGATACAGACATTCACTTCCTCTATTTCCCACCCCTGGCCGGGGGTAACCCAAAGGTACCTGATAAAGACACAGCCTTATAGCTGTATCAAGTATCCCTGAGTGTGTTAGGACTGGAGAGGCCTAAGGAATAAAAAACATACATGCATTAAATGGAACAAATACAGAGAAGAAGAAAACTCAGACATGGTACATTAATTGTGTACCTTTCCTTACAACCCAGCACATCACAGGGTACATGACCTGCTTCCTTTTGACCTGCTTCCTTTATGTTCACTGCATGAACAGGGAAGGGGGTTGGGGTACACGTGGGAGATAATTGTGTTTACTATGTACCTGGTATTAATACATCTATAGAGACAATTGGAATGACTATACTGGAGAAACAGCAAGAGAAGAACTGAAAAGGCTAAAACAAATACTTGGTTCTCTAAAAAATACTCCAAAGGATTTCTCATGTCTGACAAATTACATTTTAGTCTAATAGTAATAAGTGACCAAAACTAAGGTGATTTGATAAATATCATAAGGTATTTTATTGTGAAATTGATATCTATACGTATTGCTTATAAAGCTCAGTAATCTGTTCTTGAATTGAGAAATTACTGAGACAACATCAAAAGCTGTCATTTTTGTTTCTATGTTGTCGTTGTTATTGTTTGTGAGGTCAGAGCTTCTAAACTTTATGACTGTTTGAAAGGGGCCTATATAGACCTTGCCTGAATATTAAGTCATGTGAAATGATAAAAAGCTTTCTGATTTATTGGGTTAGACAAAGAAAAAATTGAGAAATTGAGCATCATTAAAATTAAAGACTTTTGTTATTAAAACTGTGCTTAGAATGAAAACAAAAGCCACAGGTTGGGAGAAAATTTTTTCAAAACACATTCAAAACATTTTCAAAACATATCAGATAAATTACTGGTATTTAAAGTATACAGAGAACTCGAAAATAAGAAAGAAAACAACTCATTTAAAAAATAGTCCAAAGGTCTAAATACAGCTGTCAAATGGGGATTTTGAAGTTACTAGTCATGTATCATTAGGGAACTGCAAGTCACAGCAACCGTGAGATATTATTACATGACTATTAAAATGACCAATATCCAAAAGTCTGATGATACCAAAAGCTGGCAAATGTGAGGAGAAACAGGAACTTTTATTCATTGCTTGTGAGAATGCAGAATAGTACAGCTACTTTGGCAGTCAGTTTGGCAGTTTCTTATAAAACTAAACATACTCCTACCACACAACCCAGCAATTACATTCCCGGTATTTACTTAAAGGATTTGAAAACTTACATGCACACAAAAGCCTTCTTCCCATGAATGTTACAGGAGCCTTATTCATGATCACTAAAATCGAAATGTCCTTCAGGAAGTGAATGGAAAAATAAACTGTGGTATATCCAGGCAATGGAATAGTATTCTGTCAAGCTACAGAAGACACACAGGAACCTTTAAATGCATATTGCCAAGTGAAAGAAGCCAGTCTGAAAAGTCTACATACCGTATGATTCAACTACATGACCTTCTGGAGAAAGCAAAACTATGGAGACAGTAAAGAGATCAGTGACTATTAGGGATTTGGAGGAGATTTGTGCAGTCTAAACATGTCATGTGCCAACAATGACGTAAAGATATGTGAGATAAAGTATGACGAATTCTATTGACAAACACACGCAATGGCTTCCATTTAACTGAGAAGAAACCATATACCTAGCACAAGTCTTTTTCTGTGCATTAACTTTTTGTAATACAACTATATGAAGTTATAGCCTATTTTATATATGAATAAAAGCATTTCCAAAGGTTAAGAAAGGGCACAGTGAGAGTGAGAAGCACAGTCTGGGTAGGCAGGTCAATCTAGTTTTCTATCTGTGCTTTAAACTGCTATAACCATCAACTCAATCTACTAATTTATCTTCTACATAAATTAGTAGAGGAAACGATGAACGGATGGAGCAAGGAAGAATTTTAGGAGAGTGAATCCATTATTCTGTATGACACTGTAATGAGGATTATTTGTCATTACACATTTGACAAAACCTACAGAATTCATAAGACAAGGAGTAAACTCTAATACAAACTACATACTTTAGTCAATAGTAATGTACCAATATTGACTCATCAACTATAACAAATGTACCACACTATTGCAAGATGTTAAAAATCGGGGAAATTGGGGTAGAGGCTGAGGATGACGTGTGAATGCTTATTCACTTCTTTCTACAAACCTAAAATTGCTTTTAAAGAGTCAATAAAAATTAAAACAAGGCAGGGTTTTCATGCAATGGAAAAAAACACACAACTTTAGTAAGTGACTCATAATTATGCTTATGCCACTTTGCTAGATTACACTTCATTAATAAATATAGTTTCATTCTTTATGTTATAAAGCAGAATAAAGTCAGATATCTAGAGAAATTGATTTTAATGATTAGAGTAAAAGCATTTTCACCTCCAACGTCAGAATGAGTTCTTCAGAATCAGTCCATTTTATAGTTAAATCAATCATTGATTTTAAAAAAATATTGAGAAAAACTTTAACTTCACTTTTTCCATCAAAGTCAATGTCATGACAGCATTGTCATTTCAATCTAGGATTAAAACCTATTTCTGGACCCAGTGGACTTACTGTGATAGATTCTGAAAATGTCAGACGTTAAAGTCCAGTCTTTGATCTGCTGTCCTCTGCAGTTATCAAAAGGTCAGTTTATCCTGCTTCTTTTCTCTCTTTTTCATATATCTTGCACTTCAGCTTAATATTAGTATTAAGCTAAATTTCTTATTTTATTTTGATTGATAAAGGAAAACAGATTGTTTCAATACAGTTACTGAGAATAAGCAGCAAAACGTACTTATAAAGTACACAAGAGAGCTATAAGATAAAAAATTTGTTCAAAAAAAGATTTGGAAATTTTTATTGCATGAATGTTCAAATGGAAAGGAAAACTTTCTGGATTCTTTTTCCACCACACAGGAGTAGCAGCACTAAAGTAGTGAATAATGTCCGTTCAATTGGTAGTTTTCATGTATTTCTGATATCAGAAATGGACTGTTAGTAACTAGTTTTAAAAGCAGAGCATTTTTGTGCATGGCATTCCCCTGAATTCCAAAGCCCAAACTTAACTTAGGCTAATTTCTCTCTGCTGGGAGCCCCATTAATTTCTCATAGATAACATTTCATATATATGCGGCATTCTGATGATGTAAAGGAATTCACACCTTATGGGCCTACAAGCCAAATTTAATCAATGGCTTGCTTCATATGGCTGAGAGCTAAAAATTGTTTTGGCATTTTGGAAGTGTTTAAAGAAGGAGAAGGAAGGGGAGAAGAAGAATGAGTAGATGAAGGAGAGACAGAGACTACATATGGCCAGCAAAGCCTATAATATTTACTGTCTAGTTCTTTACACAAAGAACTTTTCCAATCTTGAACAAAACACACACATTTTCGTTATGCCAAAAAAGGACTACAATAAGTCTTCACTTAACATCATTGACAGGTGCTTGAAAACTGGTCATAGGTATATATATTTATGGTCACGTGATGTTTTGATACACGCATACGGAGGGATAAATTGGGGATGGTTAATTGGTACAAAAATACAGTCAGCGAAACCCATTTTACCATAGGTTGACATCAAAAGAGTTAAGCTTCTATGGCTTTTGGTAACTAAAACGTCAACAAACTTGTAAATAAAGATCAAAACACTTCTAATATTAAATGCTGAAATAAATTTCAGCTATTCATACGTTTAAGATTAATAAAAGCTAGTAAAATCATTATTTACCTACTTATTTCAGTTTAGGGTTGCAGTTGACCGCAGCCTATCCTGTCAGCTCAGGACGCAATGTGGGAACCAGCCCTGGACAGGGTGCCGTCGCATTGCAGGTGCACTCACACATACCCACAGTTACTCAGACTGGGACCACATAGACACGTCAATCAACCTCACATGCACAGCCTTGGGAAGTGAGAGGAAACTGGAGCATCCAGAGAATATCAATGCAGACATGGGGAGAATACATAAGCTCTACACAGACAGTGAACCCCAATTGGAATCAATTTGTTTTTTCTCATCAACATCATAATGAAATGACATTGAATGAAACGTCGTTATTCAAAGACCTGTTGTACTCAGTTCTAAACATTTCAGAATTAAGAGATCTACACACATCCTCTTCTATATAATGGAGTGGGTCTCTTAAAATTTCCTGGCAACATACTCTTAGCCTGCCTAGGAAACACTTTAGAATACAACTGCATTATAATAAATTTTCATATTCTATTCATATCTTCATATTTCTCCCTCTACTTATTAAGGTATAGTCTTGTATATGTAATCCTTCAGTTCCTGAACAAGGTGAACATATGATCTCATGATGTGTGTTTTAATTTCTTAACTTTGTTGAGATTTGGGAATGTGAGGATGATGGAAAGGAAAGAAAGGAATTCAGCAGCTATAAAAGAAATCTGACCTTTAATTTTTTTATTGAATTTGTTTCTTGTTTTATTTTTCCTTCCTTTGCACAAATGAGAACTTCTAGTTTTACAAAGGGTACCATCAACTTTAGGACAAAAATTTGTATTTGTGGCATAACACAAGTTGGAGACACAATGATTTAGAGATTGCATATCAATTTTATCAAATAAATGTGATAAAGTAGGTGATATGCACACACACACACACATTTGTAGTGACAAAACCATTGACACAGATACCCAGATGGCACTTAATGTACTTTCAGCCTTAAATTCTTTCTCAAGGACAAGCCATTTGTTTGCAAATGATTTAGCATTCAAAAATGATTAAACACGGGAAAAAATGCATTGCACATAAAGTTCAGATTACAAGTGAATTAAAGTCACACTAATATAACTATAATTTATAATGAATTCAAATGGCTTTCAGAAGGGTCATCTGTGGAAGGTGAAGAGCAATCTGAATTTATTTTTCTGGTAACTGGTCACAGCAATGTTTTCTAGACTAGTGAGTGAGTGCTCATACAGCACCATGTGTGTTCAACAACACATAAAGTTGGATGACAAAATCTACTTTAGTGAGAAGGTAGCTATTTCCAGGGGCACCAATAGCAATGTCAGTTTTGAGTCTTGGGTTTGCTTTTGTTTGTTTACAAGGCGATGAAATGTTTAAGGAAAAAATAAATTCTACCAATCCATGTTGAGTGAACATTTCAATCCTTGTAAAGACCAAAGTCAGCTGCCACCATGCCATGCAAACCTTATAGTACATGACATGTTAAATCGGTAACCTCGAAAGGGACTTCTGAGAAGCTATGAGTAAAAGGCACATACAGAATGCCTCTGAGATGAATTCACAAATGAAATGGAAAAGGATAACTGTGTACATCCAAGAAGAATAGTAATTAACAGAAAACAAGAACACTTCTAAATTGAAAGAATCCCTAAAGTAAAAGAAGACCAAAGAAAAAGAAATAAAGATGAGAAGTGAAATGAGGCGGAAATGGTGAGCGACAAGGAGATACACTGAGAAAAAAAGTAGCTAAAGTTAGTGTGTTATTATTTCAGCAAAATTAAGTATATCAATACTGAGAAATATGACTTGAAATAGATTCAGTACCTCAAGCAGAAACATAAACAAATAACATCTGGGTTTTTCTTTTGATAACCAGTATTTTAAATACAAAAATCTAAAAATTTTGTCTTTGTGTAAGAGTTACACATTTATCATACCAATCAATAACAAAAAGGCGCTATAAATACTGTATGGAAATAAATGTCCTAACAGATGTTAACCAGACATCAGTCTTCACCGGTAAGGATTAGATTTGAAGGTGTTTGCAGAGAATTAAAACTTGTTTTTATAACATAACTTAGCAGCTAAGTAGTATAATGAAAATGGGATATTCAAATTATAAGATATAAAATATTAAAGATAGAAGAACATGTTTATTTTTTCAATATAAATATTGTTACAGCTCAGAGAAACAGTATGAAATCTCAGGGCTCATGAAAGGCCACATTCTAGAGATAGTGATTGACAGGTATGGTAATTCCCCTACAGCGTGGTGCCTGTTGTCATGGAGTAGCATGTCTCCTACAGGGTACTACCAGCAGGTTCATGTAGGAAGAGCCAATAGTCCATGTGAGAAACCCCGGAAGGCTAAAGATAGAAGGAAATATTTGTGCCACGTTGAAGAGCAAGTTCACCAGGTGAATTGGCATGTGGCTAGGGTACAACTTCCCATACATATATAAATAATGAAACACACAAAAAATTATCAGAAAAGTATTTTATTATTATTAGAGTCACGATTAGCACTCTCCTCATCAGGAGAGTTTTAGGTTTTTTTCTTGCCCTACTCTATACTTTTTAAACACAGTCTCCAAGTTTCAAAATAAAAGTTTCTTATTTTTAATTCAAATCTCAATTAAAATAAAACAAAAACCGAAAATGTAGAAGTTCCTTATTTTGACCATCTATATATCATACACAACAAAAAGACTGATAAAATTCCACTAAACACAACAGCTAGATCCGTATTCCCGTTACTGCTTAAGCCCATTCCAATAAGGATTTTATACCAAATCTGCCCTTGCCAAGGCTACCTGGGGCCTTCATTTTATTATTTGCAATGGACAATTTTAACTTCACATCCATGTTGGCTTCCTTACATCCTAGATGCACATACAGCCAGATTTTTTCCATCAGATGTGATTTGATCCTCCAAATTCGGAATGCCTTGATGACCTCCTCTTTATCTAAAGATCACTTTAAAAAGCCTGAAGTATTTGGCTCTTCCCTAAATCTTTGGCCAGATGTAATGTCATCCTCCCATTGGCTTTCTTTGTCCAAACTACATTAGCCTTATCTCAGATCTTCAAACAAGTTATATTTCCTGCCTAAGATCTTTCTATGAGTGAGTGAAAGGTGTGACGAAGATAGTTCCTCTTTGCCCCCAAAGGTTTCATTGATCACGCTGATAATGAATTTACTGTTATTTTAATCTCTTACTGTTATACTCAGGCTTAAATTCTCTACCCTACACACTTCAGTTGACATAATTTTAATTTCCACTGTGATGCTTCTCTCTCTTCTGTCAACACTCTCTCCTCACAGGGTTTCATCCAGATCAGGAGTCAGTAACATTTTTGACAAAGAGCCAGATAGTAAATATTGCAGGCTTTGTGTTGCCAAGAGGCAAATTTATGGAACTTTCCCTGCTGAAAAATTTCCCTGTATTTTACATTTTAGACTTATAAATGCCACACGTACTTATAACTCATGAGCCATACAAAAATAGGTGGCAGACCACATCTGGCTCATGGGCTATAATAGTTTTCCAACCCCTCACCTAGATTCATGACTTTAGGCATGCTCTATAGGCTACGATGATCTAACTCACATCTCTAGCCAAGTCAACTTGTCAGTGCCTACTTGATGTCTCCACTTGGATTCTAACTAGCGTCTTAATTTAAGATTAAAAAATGTAAAATCAATCACACATACGCACCTACCCACACCTCTGTCACTTGCAAACTGCCTCATGTCATCAAGACTTTGCCATATCACTAAAAGTGACCATAATCCCCCATGTCCCTAAATCCAAATACCTTGATATAATTCTTGCTCAGTAAATTCAACCATCTTCAAGTCAACTTCCAATCTCAACTGATTTTCTCCAACTTTATTGCTACACTCATAATCCCAACTACCATCATCCTTCAACTGGACAGGTGCAATAGTCAGCTAAATGAACCCCCTTCCTTCACTAGTGTACCCTTCCACAATAGTACACCCTCCTAAGAGCTAACCTCATCGTATCACACATCCATCATACACTTTTCAATGTAGTTAATTTATATTCACATTTTGATATAAGATCTAGATTTGGTCCCTGAGAACACTCATGTAATCTCTCTCCATGCTCTTCCTTCATGGACATTCCAGCCAAACCGGCCTTCTTTTCTTTGTAAGAAACTATCAAGCTCTCTTTTTAAATTACAGAATCTTTATATCTGCCCTTCTTTCTGCTCAGAGCACCCCAGATCTTCAAAGTACCTTCCTCTTTGTCTTCACTCAACTCTCAAATGAAATATTACCTCCTCAGAGAGAAAAATGCTCTGAAATACCTACAGCCAGATCAGTGCCTTCCTCCTTGACAGTTTTACTCAGCCATGTTATCACATGTAATCTTCTTCGTAGTAGTGTACTTTATAGCCCTTCACACCATTGCTTTTTTTAGGTATTTGTATGTCTTCCTCCTCTTTCCCTCCTCACTACAGTATAGCCAATTGTGTCTTTGCCTTCTTCACTGCTATATCCCCTAGTGCCTGGTAGGCTTTCTATAAACAGCCATTTATTGACTTATTGACTACATGTATATGCTAATCCTTTTTACTAATTGTTGTTACACTATAAATTTCTCTTCTCCCTCTCTTCGCTTCCCTCTTCTCATGTCCCTTGATGCTTCCTACTCAATATTAACATGGACATCATTTTGTGTCTTCAGCATTTCTCTTTTCATTATATTATGATAGGTTAATTTTCCTAAGAAAACACTATTTTGACAAAAGCAAAGCATTAAAGTAAAGCAGCATAGGATCAATTTTTTCCTATTGAAAAGGAAACACCATCTTTCCGAGAAGACAATTCCACCAGGAAACAAAACAAACACACACATTTCCGGTAAGTCCTAGTTCCCAAGACTTGAAGCCAGTATGTTTTTCCACTTTCAAGTATCCTTGACTGTAGAGATAAAAGGTATCCACTTAGAGATATTAACTCATTACCACTGCCTAAATTTGGTTTCCAGAAACACAACTTAATATGACATCAATGGATGTGATAATCATTTGAAAGTAGCTTTATCAAAATCATCCAACAGAACAAGTTACTTTCCTAATTAGCATCCTCGGCTAAATACCTAAATCTGATGAATAATAAGTTATGCATTATGCTAAATTGCATTGGCTCACTATCTTAGAATGCTTTCAAACTAATTAAAAATGAGATATTCAGTGATGAGAAACATAAAAAGATAAAAACCTATTTCAATCAGTTTAAATTAGAATTTAACATTTCTTCAATACGCTCTTTTGTAGTCAATTGCAAGAGTAATAAAGCAAAATTATTGAGTCTATAATAGTGACCGTTCAAAATTCATAGTGAATTATTAAAAAGAAAACTAAGGTCCCTGCCAACTTTCCACCTCACTTCAAAGCATAGCCAAGGTCATTACAACAGCAAGTAAAAGACTCCACACAATTCCCACTTCTTCGCCTCTATACTGTTACTTCTGGAATCTTCTACTGCTCCAAATTGTGTGTTTGCTCCAGACTCAGCAGTTCTCACCACCTTGTTCTTCCAATTGCCATCTTCTCTGTGCGGCCTTTCTTGACTACCCAGTTAAAAATTATCCTATCAAAATTATCTGATCCCCATCCAGGATTACTTTTCACCATCTAACTTACGATACTTTGCATATTTATGTGGCTCATTGTCTGTTATCTGTCTCCCTAAGTTAGAATGCGAGCTTCATGATGGCAGAGTTTTGGTCAATTTCCTTCACTCAATAATTCCTGACCCAAAGTAAACACTTCATAAGTATTTTTTGAATATACTAATATATAGTCCGAATTATCAAGGAACTTATAAATAAATAAAGACACAACCCAGCATATAGTGCAGCTTGAGAAATGTTGATAGTGTGGTACAGGAGGAGGTATGTAAACTATGAGAAGCAACAGTTAAATAAGAAGCAATCCAGAAAGACACACAGTGTGGGTGACATCTGAGTTAAAGGACAGAAGGTAAGAAGATAACCAGATGGAGAAAAGAGAGGAAGATCTTACAAACAAGCATCAGAAGTTACCATAAGAAAAGCAAGTACAAAATCATCAGAAGAAAAACAATTGCATCCCAGTTATTACCACAAACATAATTAACTATGAAAACCCAGAACAGTTCATGCTTTGATAATGCTAAAGTTGATACGTAGATTAAGATGTGATATAACAATCTGCAAATCTTAGTTTTCAGAAAACCTTTTTAGGCAAGATATGATGATTTAAGGAAGAAAAGTTGCTGATGGATGAGGCATGTTGTCCCTTAAAGACAAACACTATGAAGACTGCGTACAGCCTTTATAATGGAAAGGTGCCACGTTTTTTCTTTTCTAAGTCCTTGGAATCTCAGTTGGCAACTTTGAAATTCATGTGTAATTCATGAGCTTTTTAAAAGAAATGTAATAAGTAACACAAGTGATTCTAGAGCTTGTCTTTAGGCTGAGGTAGATATTGGCATTATAAATTGAAGTGCTAGAAAGGAACAATAAGAATTAAGAATAAGCAGTAATTTCTGCCAAGATCTGTGGCACCCAGTCTCACACATAAGGCTTTTTGGAATCTCTTGGTTTCCAAGGTTCAGGCTCTCATACTTTAGTTTGTACATAAAGGACTTAAGTTATTCTTAAAGCACAGTTTTAGCACTTCACACCAGGAGATGGTTATGAGACTGATCACAGGATAAAGTGAAATAGGATGTGTGCCTACTTGTAGAAGGAACCTCGTTCCTTTTGCCATTCTATTCCTACTTTTCTGGCAGGAAAGTCCTAGAAAAAATTTCATATACAGATTAATTTTAAACAATTTACATTATATTTTACTATTAATAGCTTCTAGAATATCTTAGCTTAGGCTGGCCCTGGTGGCTCACACTTGAAATCCCAGAATTTTGGGAGGCTGAAGTGGGCAGATCAACTGAAGTCAGGAGTTTGAGACTAGCCTAGCCAACATGGTCAAACCTAGTCTCTACTAAAAATCCAAAAATTAGCCGGGTGTGGTGATGCGTACCTGTAATCCCAGCTACACAGGAGGCTGAGGCAGGAGAACCATTGAGCCTGGGAGGTGGAGGCCGCAGTGAGCCAAGATTGTGTCACTGCACTCCAGCCTGGGCAACAGAGCAAGACTCTGTCTCACAAAAACAAAAAACAAACAAACAAAAAAAGAGTATCTTAGCTTATATATTTCTCACATCTGATCCTACCACTTTACTTCTTTTTTCCTGTTTATACCAATTATTTCTATTCCTCTTTACATATAGGCAGAAAGATAAGACTAAAATGTGTCATAGACAATGACATCTAGTAAATTGACGTATTCTTCATGTTTAATTCCACAACAGATTTCAAATACAACCAAAATCTCCAAATAAAATCTTAATTCTAAATTGAGTGCTTGTACAGTCTTCAAATATGTTCAAATAGAACATCAAAGCTCAATAAAAATAGTTATATCACTTGGGATGGTGTTTAAAATATTTTTTCCTAAATAAATTCAGCTTCAGAGGATGAGAAAACCTTCGTTAGGAGATGTTTTAAAGAACAAATTAAGTTAAATGTGAAGGAAATCATACTTTATTTTGTTGAATAGTAAGATTTTTTTGTTGCTATTGTGAATTAATGCCATCCAAATATTGAGTGATGTAATTCAATTTAGTAAAAGAAAAAAGTCTAAATTATCAACTTCTTTCCTTATAAAAATGAAATATGCTATAACTTGCATTTTTTCCATGGCAATGACCCTGATGATCAGAGAGGTTAAAACCTAAAAACATTTAAAATCATCTAATCTAAATTATAAAAAAGAAATCCCTTTCTTCAGAAAAAATAATTTTTTAAGGAAGCACTCATAAACAAATCTCTACTAGTAGATATACAGCATACACATCTCTTACTATCTCCCATGCAGACTGCATAAAAAGGCGTGCTGGCTACTTTTAAGAAAACAACATTCAGATGTCTGGAAAGTATCTGAAATGCATGATTAATCTACACAGATAATTTTCTCAAGAAACCAAATTTTGAAGACAAGTAATTCAAAAGTCTATTGTCTATAAAGTAAATCCGCTGGTATACTTAAACTGCTGTAATCCTTTCTCTGTTTACCTTATAGTGTGCACCTCTCAAGCTATGGGAATGCATGTCTTTTCTAAGAAGAGCTGACTTCTTTTGTAGGAAAAAGCTGTTGGAAATGACTGTTAGGATTTCAAATGTTTGGGAGTGTGTATTCATGTGGGTTTTACGTGTTGAATATTTGCATTTGTAATTTTAAGATGCTTAAATCAAAAACTAAAATGACCTATGCAACATAATTCTGCCATAGGATAAATTAAATTCAATTAAATGTTCCCATACAAATTATTATCTACCACAATGTAAAAATATTTATATATCACAAAGATGTAAGAAACACTGACTTCTATTATACAGCAGAGTTCAATTTCACTACTACTTAGCTTGATGATATTTTAAGGTCATGTCTCTTGGAATACACATTCAATATTCATTGCCAAACGTCTGAGCTCACCTCTCTTGAAGCAATATTCAATTATCAAAGGAAAATAATTTACCAAGCAACCTCACAAAACACAAACTCTAGGTAGCATCAAGGTTTTTCAAAGAGATTATTCCTTACTGGTCGAGATCCTAAGATATTAAAACTCATAGATCACATGATCTGAGATTTTCTAATTGAAAAGCTGTAGCTGTAAACCTTTCATTCAAAGTCGGATACTACTTTCAGCTGTCAAAAGAATTATGCAATCACTTAAACTTCTGGAATGAAAGAGAAAATGAAGGGAACAATAAAAGTAACTGAAATGCACTGAGAAATGAACATAAGGAACCAAATGGAGGCAAAGACAGAGAGAGAGAGAGAGAGGGCTGTTTATCTAACCTTCCCTTCTTGAGTGGGTTTTCTCTGATATCTCTAGAGAACAATTGGATGTGTAACAATGAAATACAAAACACAAGATACTGTCTTCGTATAATTACTTGTAATGATTCCAAGATGGCATAATTTGAGAACTTGCTAAATAGGACAACAAAGTGATCTACTTTTCCAAAATTTTGCCCCTTACCTTATATATTATTTCATGGTGAAGATCAATAAAACTGAAAATTGGAATTGCCAGATATTATCAGATTTTATTTTTTGAATGCTTAACAGCTGACCCAAAATCTGGTCATAAAAATGGAAGTTAAATTAAATTGTCCTCAAAATTTAAGTTTGCTACATTTGTAAGAACCACTTGCTTCTTCAAAATCTCAAACTTTCTCATATCTAGCAGCAAATTGAAATTAGGAATTTAAGCATGTAAATTCATCATGGAAACCAAATTGATTAAAATTTTCTGTGTATTCATGATAATGTTTAAAATTTTTGCTACATTTAAACCCTAAGTTAGTTACAAAAACCCTAAAATTATGCTTGTTTAAAAACTTGGGCTAACTTGCTTTTGAAAACATACTGACATATTCGTTCCATTCTTCTTATAATTATTTTTTTGTCACTCCCAAGCAGCACACCATTGTATATATCCCCAAAACGGCACTTCTTTGTTAAAGCCATTAGGACAGAAATATTTTTGAGCCAGATGCAATGGCTCATGCCTGTAATGTCAGTACTTTGGGAGGCCTAGGTTAGAGGACTGCTTGAGGATAGGAGTTTGTGACCTGCCTGGGCAACATAGCAAGACCCAGTCTTTACAAATGAAATGAAAATAAAATATAAAATAAACTGGCTGGACAAAGTAGTGCACACCTGTGGTCATAGCTACCAGGAGGCTGAGATGAGAGGACCATATGAACCCAGGAGTTTGGGGCTGAGAATGAGCTATGACTGCACCACTGCACTTCAGCCAGAACTATGGGTTGGTGAGTTAGAAATAAGTTCTCAGTTCTGAATATAATAACTGCTCCTGGCACTCCCCAGAATGAGCTGGGTTTTCTTTTGCCTCTCTATAGTCCCTCTTCCTCAGGAAATACCCCCATGGTTCTGCCCGCTGTGCTATTAATTACACCAATGCTTATTATATGTCAGTTCAGTTTTATCTAGATTCTCCCAAAGTCAGTGCTGAACTTAGTTGTTTGAAAATGTATATATTGTAATAGTTACCAAAAAGACCAAATACAGCTAGATATTTATGCTATTTGTTTTATTTCCATCGTAGGTATATTTCCTTTTAAAATTCATATATATCTTTCTCTAAGGATTGTCTCCGTTTTCAGATGTTAAGCACTTTCTCATGCACACACCACCTAAGCAGCAAAGACAGAGTCCACGTCAGGGAATGTCACATTCAGGATAAGTACCTATTATTCTGTAACTCAGAAGTAGGAAAATGGATGTCCTCAAGCAGATGCTTTTCTTGACAGATACAAAAATTTGACAAGGATCACTGACTGACTTCCAACCCACCATTCATCACTTTTATCTTATTTTGACCCTAAGGGTCCCAGAGGGATAATGGCACTACATTCCTATTTAGAATTCAGATTTCAGATTGCATTTCTTATATCATTGTTTATAAGTAGTGGTTGCACACAGTCGCGATAATACTATGACATTAATCTACATTCCTCGTTAAATCGATTTTTGTCTTCCGTTTTTGAGCTTAGCTACAATTTCTCACACGGTTTCTCTAGGAAGATTCCTCAATGACTGAAACATTTAGAACATGGTCGATTCATAAATACGACACTGGGATTCCCCAGTGACTGAAACATTTTGAACATGGTCCATTCATAAATACGACACTGGGATTCCCCAATGACTGAAACATTTAGAACATGGTCCACTCATAAATACGACACTGGGATTCCCCAATGACTGAAACATTTAGAACATGGTCCATTCATAAATACGACACTGGGATTCCCCAATGACTGAAACTTTTAGAACATGGTCCATTCATAAATATGACATTGGGATTCCCCAATGACTGAAACATTTAGAACATGGTCCATTCATAAATATGACATTGGGATTCCCCAATGATTGAAAAATTTAGAACATGGTCTATTCATAAATATGAAGAGCTTGTGTAGAAAGTATAATTTACTTATCCTATTATGCTTAAGAAATTATGTGAAATAATGTGAAAATAATCTTAAAACATTTGCATGCATATTTGCTGCAAGAGTCATCTTTCATTGATACTTAATCATAATCATGGACATGGTGGGTCCCAATAACCAATATTTAATGCAAGACTGTAAATTTAATAGAGAGAAAACCTTATTTATAAATTTTCATGTGTTCTTTTCTTGACAATAAGGAGCTGTGAGATTTGTATTTTAAAAGATACTTAGTAATAAAAACTTTAATTTTTAAAACTTTTATTTTTAAATTCTGCTTAATTGCATAAAAGTTAAAAGGTAATATTTAATATTTAATGAGGCTTATTGAGCTAAATGATGATATGCAGCTTGGGTTATACTTGCAATTATAAGATTTGCTCATTATACCTAAGCAATCTCCTTCACTCAATCTAGCTACCACTAAGGAAGCAAAATTCCCTGAATCATAGTATCAAAGCATTCCATTATGTTTTCTATTAAGTTGTTTTGTTCTTTGAATCATTGTCTATTTTAATTTATCCTTTTAGAAAGAAAACAAATTACTTAATTTGCATTTCCCACTAGAAGCTTCACTACAGCTAGACTTGGAATTGATTTCAGGCCATTTTTTAATAAATGATGGTCCCTAGTGAAAGATAGAATACTTGAGCCATCAATATTGAGTAAATAAAAGGGTTTGGGTAAATAAGAGAGAAGATACCTATTTTTCTCAAATATTTTAAATATCTAATAACCTATTCCTCATCTAAAACAAGCCACAATTACTGGAAATGATGGTCAGAGGAAGGTATTAGCAACCCTGTGTAATACTACATGTCATGTTGGATCACTATTACAGAGAAACAGTTGTCATGCTGCATTTTAGTAATTCTACACATCACCAGAGAAATAGACAACTCTTATAGCCAAAGAAATCCAACGTAGCTACTGTCTACATATTCTTGTTTTAGACCTTTGGTGAAAAAAACTACTATGTGTATTGAATATATTTTACATTAGTTTTATGACAAAAAAGAAAAATGAGAATTCTATTAGATGCAAATACAAATTCTGAATGACAGGAAAGAAAAATTAAAATCAAAGCTGATCTTAATTAACAAAATGTATTATCTGCTTACATGTATATACAACTGTTCATATAAAGGCACAGATGCATTTGTGGTTTTGAAAAATATCTATTTCATTTCAAAACTTCATTGAACAATATTACATATGGCAAGAAAACTGCTTTTTTTGAAGGATCTTTTAAAAAGTGTTAAACTTTATTAGATACTTCAAACTAGCAAAGCTCAACTTCATCACAATTATATAATAACACTGCACACTTTCAATTTTATCTGGAGAAATATACCTATCCCTTGAAATAACTCTGTAAACTTCCTGCTCACAGATTTCATTTCAAGCCTTGAAAATGCAGGAAATCAATGCCGAATATACTTGCCCGGAAAGGAAAAGAAAATTTCAGCGATGTCAGGATGTTTTATCACATAAAATACAGAATTGCAATTTGTATCTGAGCAGGCAACACACCTCCAAAAATAATACAATACTTATCACAAAATACATTCACAGATACTAGATTTGGCACAAACCACTCCATACAGCTATTGATGAAATCAGTATTGAAAGCCTTATTACAAAATCTATGGCCTTTTTCTACGCTCCAACAGACATTTCAGGATGCCACAACCTTGCAGCTCCACTCTCTCATTAATTTCCCCTAAATACACTTGGCAGAAGAATGAGAAACGTCACATTTTTCATTTAATTTCTAAAGAACATCGCATCCTTTAAGAATAGGTTCTTGAAATTTTAAAATGTAAAACATAAAAACCCTAAAGAGACAAACATCCAAAAACATAAAAACCCTAAACAGACAAACGTCCAAAAACTTTTCTTCAAAATCACGACAACTTTATATGCTACGTGTTCTTGTAAAATACCACACACACAAACTCACAGGCACACCCACCCACCCAAAACCCACACACACGCATATTTATGGCCTCGTAACACCTCACATATATATACATACCACCAACTACAACAGAGACACACGCATATATATGGCTTCATAAAACCTCACATATATATACATATCATCAATTACAACAGAGAAAAGCCAATTTCAGAAAGATGGCTTCAATTTTGATGCATTTACTCACACCTAATTCTATTTCAATTTAACTGGTGCAGAGATATTACAATACCCTGTAACAAAAACCTGACGGAAGATTGTAAAAAATTGCTTAAACATCAAACCAAAGACTCAACATAATTTCATCACAAAGTGAAATTCGCATCCAACTCGCAAAGAATTAGAAAATCCTTGCACTTACCTTGGCCTTGTCCATTCCCCAGATGACCCCAAAAGACCACCGTCATCATCAACAGCCCCGGAGCCCACGTCCACATCCTTCTAGTGACACGCTCATGTCTTCTGGCCATTGCATCTTAAACTCTGCATATTCAGTGGGGTGGATGTGAAAGTACAATAAATTACATTCTTAGAGAAATACACTATGACTCAAATCCCATATCTAATATGCACTGTGCATTTCTGAATTATCCTGCCTACAAGGAGGTATATTTGAAAATCATGCTTCCCTTTAGGGTTGTCATATTGATGATTAATACGAAAGCTCATTCATTTTTAATCTTTAAGCATTCATCTGAATTACATTTTTAATATCATTTTCCAAAACAGGCCACTTAACCTATGAATGTTAAAAAGTACTCCGGATATACATATTGGAGTTCAGTCAAGCAAAAGCATGGTGTATGGACACTACTTAAGTATAACTTGATATTTAGGCAAATTGATGAATTTAACATACCATGTAATCTCTACATATATACAAAAGGACTTTTCAACACATTTATGTAAGTTTTGCATAAATACCCTTGAAAATATTCTCAAGTTTTAAGTGGTATTCTAATTATGTCAGTAATTTTAACTGAATAAAGAGATGCATCATGTGCAAAAACTAATCTTGTTTACTTAAAATTGAGAGTAAAATTAATTATAGAAGGTACAAAACACTTGTAATTTTGATTTCAGATATATGACCCACAGGAACCTTCATATATACAAATATTATACACATATATGCAATGTATATTTGAATGTTCATTTTGAAACTGTTTTTCATACTGATACATGAAAATACTTAAATGTCCACCAAAGCAAGGTTATTTATTCATACATTTGAATGATATACAGTAGCTCAAAAGAATAAACTTGAGTTGCATGTACTAATATGGATAAGTGTCCAAAATGAATAGTGAAGCAAAATTAGCAAATTTAATAATGATAAGTTCAAAACTACACCTTTCATATGTAAACATGTGCAATAGTTAAAACTATACATTTTATGTTGCATAAATATATAATACAGTATGATAACGCATAAGAATGATAAACACCTTCAAGACCAAAGTTAGGAAATTACAAGACTACAATTTAGATGGTTACTAGGTGGAATTTTAAATCAGAGGTTACTCCTAAATCCCAATTTTTCCACAGTTGACAAAATACGGAGTTAAGAAAAATAAACTTAATGATTTCCAGAATGAACGCTTTATTCAAAATGCTACGTAATTACAATTCTAATAAACTTGCAAGGGAATCCAGTCACCCAGAAATTTTTTATGCCTTTCTCCTACATCACGAAAGGGGAAGATTTAATTACCAACTTTGCATTACTTAACGTCAGACACATAGTATCAGAGCTAAAGAGAAATTTAAGAAACACCTAACTCAACCTCTCTATTTTAAATGACCAAATGAGTTGAGAAGGTTACAATGGCATTTCTAAGTTCATATGTAAAAACAGAATTTTGATGACAATGGCAGTTTAAGTACTAATAAACACTCCTTGAAAAGTTACTGTAATCCAGGTTATTTTACTGTGCTAAATGCCTTACATTCTTTACCCAATTCAGTTTCCACAGAAATCCTATGAACAAAGCACTTCCAAAATTTACCACTTCACAGCTAAGAAAACAAGGCTTAGAGAAATGCTACACGATCCCCTAGTCATGAGGTTAGTAGGTACCACTGTGGAGACTGAGGCAAAACAGGACGATTTCAAAGCCTATGCTCTGAACAAGTAAACACTAAGCAGGAATTTAGTTCTAGATCTCCCAGTTGTAGTCCAATAATCAGCCAAAAAATGGTGCTGAGAAGAGGGGAAAGAAAGATGTCTTGTATATGGAGCCTCATATATTTGATCCCAAATAAATCTTCAAATTGAAAATCATTAGAGCACAAGGCAATAGAATTATTAGTTTCTAAAATCATCAACCTTTCCCAAGTTGAACATACAAGTATATTTTATCATACATATACTATATGTGTGTATAACGTGTGTTTATCTAAGTATTCCTGTGGTTTATATATCTGGATTTGGAATTACAAGTGTTTTGTGGTTTATTATTTATTTATTATTATACTTTGAGTTTTGGGGTACATGTGCACAACGTGCAGGATTCTTACATATGTATCCATGTGCCATGTTGGTGTGATGCACCCATTAACTCGTCATTTAGCATTAGGTGTATCTCCTAATGCTGTCCCTGCCCCCTCCCCCCACCCCACAACAGTCCCCAGAGTGTGATGTTCCCCTTCCTGTGTCCACGTGTTCTCATTGTCTCCCTCTGTTGCTCTGGCTGGAGTCAGTGGTGTGATCATAGCTCACTGCAGACTCCAAGTCCTAGGCTCAAGTGATACTTTTGCCTCAGCCTCTCAAGTAGCTCGGACTACAGGCACGCACCACCATCCCCGGCTAATTGTTTTACAGAGATGGGGTCCCACCGTGTTGCTTGACTGGTCTCAGCCTCCTTAAGTCAAGGGATCCTCCCACCTAGACTTCCGAAAGCACTGAGATTACAGGTGTCAGCCACCTTGCGTTTTTTGATTTCTTCAATTAATTTTACTTATACACTTGATTACACAAGATTAATTTTGTGTACATAATGAATCTCTTTTGAGGTTTAAGTTACTGATTAATTAGAGTACCACTTAACAAGCGTGTCATCCCAGCACTTTGGGAGGCTGAGGTGGGCGGCTCACCTGAGGTCAGGCATGAGCCACCGTGCCCAGCTTACACACATTCTTTTCACTCCTGCTTTCAGATCTCTATTCCCTTCTAATTCCAGTGGAACCACTTTCACTTAGTATCAAAATATCCAGATCCACTCATCAAAGTGTAAATAATCCTTCAGCAAATTACCTTTGCAAATCTACTTTTATGTAATATTTCCTTAACTTCTTCTTACCTACATCCAGTAGTCATTTTACAAGGCAGAATATTTTCTATTTTATATAGAACTGAGGCAGTATTTGAAAAAAATCTCAAAACACTCTTCAGGAAGGACTGGCATCTAAAACACCAGTTCCAATATATATTTTAGTAACATTTTAAAGGACAGATGGTTTTCAAAATGTTATTATAATTTAAAAAAATGTAACCTTCCTCTCTGAGTTCATGTTTATGGAAAACTAATATTTCATAAATGCCAAGTTACTATGATGTATTGTCTAAATGCTGCCCCTGACATTCTATAAATGTAAAAATCATAACCTTCTAACTAACTTTGGTATTAGTCAACAACTGTGCTGATGAAAAGCAAAATCAATTCATTTAAAAAAAATTTTCCATGAAAAAAAAAACAAGTAACTTGTAAGTAGTAGCGTAGATGAACCAAAAAATAAAGTAACATTAACCAGAAAGACATGCCATGGATTTCTCTAATCTTTTTTTGGAACACACTTTTCATGCATATGAAAATAAAAATTAAATATAAAATGCCTACTTTATGTATGTACTTTTACTTGTGTCTATTGTTCTTTAAAGGTTAAAATAACTCCTAAAGCCTGCATAGCTGAGCCCATTGTGCTCTTCTGCCCATAAAATAGATTGGATGTGCAGTGAAAGAGGTATAACTTAGGCTTTCAGATTAGTTATGACGATGGAAACACAATTCTATTCAATAGTGTTCATGTTGGTCTTTGAAATGTTTAAGGTCACAAGGCAAAAGAGAACAGACTTTAAGAATGTTCGTGTATTACTTCTCGTCTTACCCAATAGCTAGATTAGTTCAATAAGGCCAGTGTTTTGGAGTAAACAGCATTGTGAAATGTGTCGCGGAGTCCGGAGGCTCCACCACCTACCTCCAGGTAGTTGTTCTGTCCGGTGGAGCCTAGACTAATACCTTAGGAGATGCATTACATCTACAGGTACCAACTAGGAAGGGTAGTCTTGAATTAAATGGCTTTAGACACGTTATAAGAGCAAATCGAAGCTTCCAGGTATTAGAACTACTTCAATCACAGAGCGTCTCTGGGTTCTATCTGTGGCCAGCATCATGTCTCTGTCTGCCCTCCCCGAATGCTTTCTCTCATCATGTGGATCTTCTAGATGGTTTTATTCTTCCCCAGCCAGCCAACTTGATCAACAAGCCTAGGTATATTAGGTATGTATAAAGTTGGTTCTTAAATAAAGTCCATTACTGTATCTAGGTAAGTAATGTCTTCAGACTTACAATTTCATTGATATCTATAAAGAGTGACTCTAGTTAGCTTCTAGTGTCAGTTTTCCTAGCAGCTTCTTAAAAAAAAAAATCCTCTCTGTAACAAAGCTTCCTTGCAAGTATTGCTGTTGGCAATAGTCCTCTTTACTGAAATGCTTATCTGGTGAAACTTGCGCTGTGCCAGTGAGCCTGCAGGTTGATGGTCCTTTTGTTCAACTTCTCCATTATAAAGCAACCTCTCTGATCACCCTTTTAAAACTAAAGACCAAAGAGTCAAATGAGATCAGGAAGTGACCAGAGCTCACAGGTCATCAACTCCTCTTCTTAGCATATTATAGCACACAGTCTAAGCCCGAAAAACACAGCAGAACCCATTACAGCTCTCGAGTTCCAGTTATTAACATTGATTTTTTTCAATGGAAAATTTTCATTAGAAGCTATCACAGGACTCACATTCAGTAATAACTTAGATTAGGATACATACTGGAGCCTTTGTCCTTAGAGTAGGTACCACTGAGTCACTATTAAAAGGAGTCTTTTTGACCTTAGTAAATTCTCACAGGGCTTATCTCAGTCTAAACTGTAACTGGCCTTTACTAGTGATGTCATGTGTAATTCAAATTAATATTGTAATGTATATAAATTGTATATATAGTATAATACATGCATGTATTTACATTTATTTTATTTTATTTTTTAATAAGATGAAACTTAGAGGTTAAAATATGACTCTAGGCCATTGTGCTTTAGAATGAAGAGCACAGACATGGGTTGCAAATGTAAATTTTGGCCCAATTTAATTTCTGTGACAAATTCATTAATGTCTTCAAGGTTCAGGCTGTATGTGTGAGACAAATGAAAACAGCTCTAAGATTCCTGAAAACCCTAAAGTATTAAAATTCCACTCTGCCATTAGTTCAGATAAATCATTTGCCAATTTGCCCCACAAGAACCAGGCATCTTTAAATGGTAACATAACATGCACTTCTCTCTCCCAAAGTGTAGTGCATAAACGTTCTGCTTCTGAATAACACAGGATGCCTGCTAAAATGTGCTGTCAGGGGTATTAGTAAGGAAATGTTGTATCAAAACTTCTGCAGATGTGGCCCTGAAATACACATTGTAATAAATCCTCCAGGCCTCTCAAGTTAGGAATAACTGGTTTATAAAATTGTACTTACTTAAAAATTATAGATAAACAGATTTTACCAAAACCCAGTTTTTCTGATCTGAATGAAATAAGGCTCTATATTCAGACTGACTTTTCAGTGAAAAACAACTTAAAATAGTGACAAATCATGTATAAGTTTAAATGAATATAACTAGGAGACCTGAAAACTCAGGTTTAGCAATCATCTTCCAACAGTTTGAGAGCCCACAGGAGCCACAGAGCCCTCATGTCTCCCCAGAGAAGCGGGGTGATTCTTCCCCCTAAACACCATGCAATTCTTCTTCTTTTTTTTTTTTTTTGAGACGGAGTCTCGCTCTGTCACCCAGGCTGGAGTGCAGTGGTGCAATCTCGGCCCACTGCAAGCTCCGCCTCCTGTGTTCACGCCGTTCTCCTGCCTCAGCCTCTCGAAGTAGCTGGGACTACAGGCGCCCGACACCACGACTGGCTAAATTTTTTTGTATTTTTAGTGGAGACGGGGTTTCACCGTGGTCTCGATCTTCTGCCCTCGTGATCCGCCCGCCTCGGCCTCCCAAAGTGCTGGGATTACAAGCGAGAGCCACCGCGCCCGGCCAACACCATGCAATTCTTGAAGTGAGTGAAAGCATTCCTGCTCACACTGATACCCTCTCAAGTGAACTCAAAGTTAAGCCATCTCCAGCCAGACCAGATACCCTGGCCCATATCTCATTCATTAATATATGTTGAGAAGCATTTGTTTCTTGGAAACTACATGAAGTGAATAGGCTGTGGACTCCACTGGACCTAGTGGTCTATATTTAACCAATTCCCTTCACACATATGTATCAGATGCTCTCTTAGTTACGGAGCTGCAGTGGTGAATAAGAAAGCCACAGTCCTGTACTCCTAGGGTTTCAATTCTGAAGACGAAGACAGGCACAGAAATCCAACTGAGCAAAGTGAAGAGATTATTACAAAATGTGTTCACATGCAAAGTGAAGCAAGGGACTGAATATCCAACAAGGGTGTTGGGGCGAACATTAGATATAATCTTAATTCACATTATATAAGATTCATACATATAATTTTTATATATAGATATATTAATTTGGGCCGGGCGTGGTGGCTTATGCCTGTAATGCCAGCATTTTGGGAGGCCAAGGCGGATGGATCACTTGAGTCCAGGAGTTTGAGACCAGTCTGATCAACATGGCAAAACCCCATCTCTACTAAAAATAAAAAAGTTAGCCGGGTGTAGTGGTGTGCGCTTGTAGTCCCAGCTACTCAGGAGGCTGAGAAAGGAAAACTGCTTGAACCCAGGAGGCAGAGGTTTCCGTGAGCCAAGATTGTGGCACTGCACTCCAGCCTGGGTGACACAGCAAGACCCTGTCTCAAAAGAAAAAGAAAAAAAGAAATATTAATTTGGATTATACAGACTCTAACCACTTCTTTCAAGTGAGAATATTTAAGCTAAGACCTGAGAATAAAAAGAGTTAGCTTTTCATACAATACAGAAAGATTCGTCTTATAGGAAAAACCCCCAGTGTTCAAGGACCCTAATATATGAGCAAGATCTTGGCATGTAGAAGAAACCTGTGAATTGGATGAAATGAAAAACTGAAAAGTAGGAATCTGGATGAAGTACAGAAGGGAGAAAGAGTAATGTGAGACGTGGCTGAAAGAGAAGGATATGTGAAACAGTACAGGTCTTCATTAGTAATGATGAGGAACATAAATCTTAGTCCAAGTACACCAGAAAAGTGGGAGAGTTGGAAACTGAAAGACATGTTAAGAGATCACTTTGGTTTCTCTGTAGCTAACAGGGTGTCGGAGATAAGAATTAAAGTAAGTTGACTAAGGATGACCTAAGAAAATAAGCGTAGGTAAGAAAATATGTGGCTCTGGCTAGGCTGGGGACATTGGAAATCAAAATAGGTGGAGGAAATTACAGATGTATCTGGAACCAAAATATTCTTTAAATGAATGTTGAATTGGATATTGTCAGAATATTGAGGAAGGGCCAAAAATGACTTATAAGCATCTAGCATGGCTGGCAGTGCCACTTACTATCATGTGGGAAACCAGGACATGTTACCTCTGAATTATTCGAGTGCTATTGTCACGTAAATCATCAACTCCCAGAATAAAGGTCTGGACCAAACTCTAAGACTGGAAATTATGAGCTGTTTAGTAGTGTTTAGAGCTTAGAGAGAGTATGTGTGTGGAGAGAAAAGAAGAGCAATTAGGACAGAACCCTTAGAAACATCAACATTTAAAATTTGGGAAGAGAAAGAGAAACAAATAAATTGTGGGAAAATGAAGCTCAGGGTAGTTGCAAGGGAATGCTAAAAATGAACTATGGCATTTGAGGAGGAAAACGTGGAAACTGAAAGCAAGAGAGTACGGATGGATCGTGAGGGAGCAGCAGCATCTGTGTCCTAAGGAGAGTCTCAGTGAAAATGAAGGGTTGTAGGAATGAGGACATCTGGGCCAACGAGCTGGCAAGGAGTGATGTCCAGGAGGCAGAATATTTGCATCTAGATCCTGGTGGTACATACCCTTATAGAAAATGTTTCAGATTTGATGACAATAAAGTGGAGGAAAGAAAAAAAGTAATGGAAATAAAGATGTCAAAAAACGGGGAACCGAGGTTTGTACTGGTCCTTTCACGTGAAAGCTGAGCCACTAAAATGATGGCTGAACTTGCCTGAAGATGATATTGAGCAAAAGATCTAAAGCCTTAAATAAATGGCAAGAGGCCAGGTGCAGTGGATCATGCCTGTAATCCCAGCACTTTGGGGGGCTGAGGCAGGCATATCACCTGAGGTCAGGAGTTCGAGACCAGCCTGGCCAACATGGCGAAACCCCGTCTCTACCAAAAATACAAAAATTAGCTGGGTGTGGTGGTATGCACCTGTAATCCCAGTTACTCAGGAACCTGAGGCAGGAGAATCACTTGAAACCGGGAGGAGGAGTTTGCAGTGAGCCGAGATCACACCATTACACTCCAGCATGGGTGACAGAGCAAGACTCCATCTCAAAAAAAAAAAAAAATAAGACCAGAGTGCCCAGGAGGGAGGTCTGTTGATGATGGTAATACCAAAGGGGCATGGCTGATATTTCCAAGGGGTTTGAGTTTCAAAGGAACAGTCTAATTTGCAAGGAGCGGAGAAATTAACAGTCTAGAAGTTGTAACGGGAACCAAGAACAACCACCTCGGCTTCCAGCCATAGGTATGTGGAGGGTGAGAAAAAGACCTGTCTCAATTTATGAAAGCTAGAGGAAAAACTGCACTTTAGTATCAACCAACTTTTGTTTTAAGATAATTACAAACCAATATGGAACTTAGCAAGAGTCAATTTTGACAGTTTCCTGCAGCTTAGTAAATTCTGCACAAAATTAAGATTTAACACAAAAGTAGAGAAAAATTTTAATGGCATAGCACATTTCTTCACAATTCCTTAAACCAAATAATTCCCTGTTCTTCTAACTCTCACCTTACACTATCAACTAGGCTTCTTATTCAATGAAAGGTTTAAGTCTACTAAGACACACACACACACACACACACACACGTCTTATCCAGCTGCAGATCTCATTTTTGAAGGTACATTGAAAGTACATAGATCATTCTATAATCATCAACTATGAAGATTGTGAGCAACTGGAACAAGTATTCTTGGAAAAGAAGTTTCCTGTGTATAAGAAAAAAAAGAGTCCAACTCTGGGAACTGACTTGGCTGAGTCATCATTATATGCCACTGGCAAGAAATCAAGAAGTAACTCAGGACTGATAAACTTTGTTAAAGGAAATGGAAACAGCCTATCTGTGAGGCTTAATTCTTGATAATCTGGCCAAGATATAGCATCTGGATAAGAGTTCACTGACTCAACTAAATTTTGTGAAGGTGAAGTACTTGTTAAAATGAAAGATCTATTTAGAGAGAAATAAGTAGACATAATGTCTGCACTATGGATAGGTGTATACCTGTTTTTTGCAAAAACAGTTTGTATCTTTGAAATGCTGGTTTGCCCTGGACAGAGCTAACTTAAATAGAGACCAGGCGCGGTGGTTCATGCCTGTAATCCCAGCACTTTGGGAGGCCGAGGAGGGTGGATCATGAGGTCAGGAGATCGAGACCATCCTGGCTAACACGGTGAAACCCCGTCTGTAGTAAAAATGCAAAAAATTAGCCGGGCATGGTGGCGGGCACCTGTAGTCCCACCTACTCTGGAGGCTGAGGCAGGAGAATGGTGTGAACCCGGGAGGCGGAGCTTGCAGTGAGCCGAGATCGCGCCACTGCACTCCAGCTGGGTGACAGAGCGAAACTCCGTCCCCAAAATATATATATATAGTTTTTATATATATATATGTATATATACCCAAAGGATTATAAGTCATGCTGCTATAAAGACACATGCACACGTATGTTTATTGTGGCACTATTCACAATAGCAAAGACTTGGAACCAACCCAAACGTCCAACGATGATAGACTGGATTAAGAAAATGTGGCTGGATACATATGTAACAAACCTGCACATTGTGCATATGTACCCTAAAACCTAAAGTATAATAAAAAAAAGAAAAAAAAAAAGAAAATGTGGCACATATACACCATGGAATACTATGCAGCCATAAAAAAGGATGAGTTCATGTCCTTTGTAGACACATGGATGAAGCTGGAAACCATAATTCTCAGCAAACTATCACAAGGACAAAAAAAACCAAACGCTGCATGTTCTCACTCATAGGTGTGAATTGAACAATGAGAACACATGGACCCAGGAAGGGGAACATCACACTCCGGGGCCTGTCATGGGGTGGGGTGAGGGGGAGGGACAGCATTTGGAGATATACCTAATGTAAATGATGAGTTACTGGGTGCAGCACACCAACATGGCACATGTATACATATGTAACAAACCTGCACGTTGTGCACATGTGTCCTAGAACTTAAAGTATATATATATATAAAGAGAAAACCATTAAAGAAAGGCTATAATACACAGGAACACACAGACATACATACACCTGTGTGTCTATATCTTCAGTTATCACACTTTTTCTATACAGACTCCACACAAGACAAACATGTTACATTTTATGAGAAACTATAAGTGGAAAGAGGAGAATTTGTGAAATCAATATAGAATGTTCCTTGTTTAGCATAATTCTAATTGTTTCTCATTAGAGGTCTGAGTATCAATCTGTATTATATGTGGCCATGCTGGCATTTGGGAAATTCCACAAGAAACTTTTTAAATATGAATTTGGAAAAGGGAAAAGGATTTTTAAAGTGTCTTTTTTTGTTCTGCATTCTATGTGGAACATCTATTTTGTGCTAACTGCTCGTGTTAGCTTGTGATTGCCTGTGACTATGTGGAAGATATACTTTACGTGACTATGTGAGCAATAGTCTTAAAGTTAAGAAATCTAAAATTTGGTTGGTTTAGTTGCTAATTAGGTAAATTACCTTGTAATGGTTACTTAACCTCTCAAAGATTAATTATCTTCAGTGGTACATTGAAGGTTCCATTCATATTGATTTTAGTAGACTTATCCTACTAAAAAGTAAATTTAACAGAAATTATTCTAGACCTCATTATTTCAGGAGACCCCACCCCAGCTTTTATTCCTAACTTCAAGAAATGCAGAGAAATTTAAAAATTCGATGTTCTCCCAATTCAACAGAATATAACTGAACTAAATCGATTTATGTATAATTCATTATTTCAACCTTTAACGCTATATCCGAGCGGTTTGTTTTCACCATAAAGTTATAGCTGTTTAGGCCAATAATTAAAGAGGACCTTGATAGAGAATGACAAGAGAGGATGATCACCCTATTGTCTATCTTCCAGCTGTTTTCAATGCCCTGAAGTTTTATTCACACCCAAATATTAGAATCTTATCTGAGAGAGCGTACTCAAATGATGAATCATGCTAATTTCTCAAGAAAAGTGTTACAGAATAATAAATGCCTTTCTGGTCAAAGCACTGATGCTCTGGAAATAATCTTTATCCAAATGAGGTACAGGAATTGTTAGGACTATTAAAAGTTTGTATATGATATCTGCCAGGTTCGACTGAGCTTCACTTAAAATCTACCATATTAGGGCCAAGTGTAATGACTCAAATTAGTGAACTTAAAAATTGTTTTAAAATGTTTCCTGGAGACATTTCAAATATTGCTCTCTGATTTATCACTGTTACTTTTGCTGAATTCAATTTGATGCCAAGATTTATTCAGATTAATCAAATGCCATAAACTCTGATACCTAATGTTCCTTAACACCTTAAGAACTTTTAAACAGATCAAATGTTGAAGATACGCTTTTAGTGAAACTGTACCTAAGCACATGAATTCTATTGAATATAGCTTTTTAGAAGA
This sequence comes from Symphalangus syndactylus, assembly GCF_028878055.3. Lineage (NCBI taxonomy): Eukaryota > Metazoa > Chordata > Mammalia > Primates > Hylobatidae > Symphalangus > Symphalangus syndactylus. The sequence continues at coordinate 1,273,266 of NC_072445.2, read as the reverse complement.
CTAACAAAGAAAGAAGACTTAGGAAATTCGGAAACATTTTTTAAACCTTCTAGAGGGAATTAAACTACTGAAAAATAATTTCAATTGGTGAATCTAATGGCATTAATCAGAAGATAAGAAAAAAGTAACCATAAAACTTTATGGGGGTCATATTTGCTATGAGGATCAGGAAAAACAACTAATGGATATTAGGCTTAATATCTGGGTGATGAAATAAACTGTACAACCAATCCCATGGCATAAGCTTACCTCTGTAACAAACCTACACTTGTACCCCTGAACTTAAAAGTTAAAATTTAAATAAATAACGTTGTGCTATTAATTTCAACCAGAGCCTTTCCAAGGTGCAGGGAACTTTTGAGAATTTTATTTCTTGCAAAAGGAAACTTGATTCCTTGCTTAGGGCCTTCCTAGGAAAACCTCTATTCTTTGGAGAAGCATCATACTCCTACAAGATTTAAGGACCATCATATTTGTCAGACTTTTTTTCTGTTTTACTGTGAGCAGTTTACAGAACATAAAGAAAAATCAAATCCGAAGGTGCACTACACGTGTTTTATCAAAAGGAACATTTTTGTGTACTTTTAAGAAAATACGACAAATTGAGTTTTCTGACCTATTACCAAGTTAGACATCTTGAGTGAATTGAATCTGTTGTAATCCGGTTTGGTTTTCATCCCATGGCTCCGGAAAACTGACATTTATCTCCAATTTTTCAAATCTGCTTCTTTCCAGTACCTCATCTATACGACTATTATAGTACTTTTCATCTGCTTTTACCACTACACTATGGCTGCATTACTTTTAACACAGTGTCCCACATGTTACCCATTTCTACCTTATATAAAGAGTAGAAATTGAATTGTAATTGAGTATGCAGTTGCCTCATATTCAGGTCTTCAACTGAAATAACTCCAGCTATCTCAAAACTTCAACCCTCTCTGGAAGTATTGGACCAAATTATCCCAGATTATAGCACTCTCAGGCTAAAATTACTAATGCTTCTATAGTTTCAGAGACTGTATCAGGTTATTCAACACAACATTCCATGCACCATTCCAGCCTCATATAATCAGAGGACACTTAGACGACTTTAATAGCCTTCAAAAGACACCCTCCTCTTTTACTTATATATATATTTATTTATCTATTTATTTAATGGAGACAGGGTCTTACTCTGTCACCCAGACTGGAGCGCAGTGGCATAATCACGGTCCACCGCAGCCTGCACCTGCCGGGCTCCGATCCTTCCACCGCAGCCTCCTGAGTGGCTGGGACCACAGGCGCCGCCACCACGTCTGCCTGGTTTTTGTATTTTTGTGGAGATGGGGTTTCACATGTTGCCCAGGTTGATCTGAGACTCCTGGGCTCAAGAGATCCACCTGCCCCGGCCTCCCAAAGTGCTGGGATTACATGAACGAGCCATTGTGCCCAGCCGGTCCCGCCCGGTTTTTAACCTTCGTACTGTTTATATAATCATCCTTCACAAAATAGAACACTTCATTACTCGATGGTTCTCATTATTCTAATATGAAGAACTATATTAAGAAAATAAATTCCTGGCCGGGCGCGGTGGCTCACACTTGTAATCCCAGCACTTTGGGAGGCCGAGGCGGGCGGATCACAAGGTCAGGAGATCGAGACCACGGTGAAACCCCGTCTCTACTAAAAATACAGAAAATTAGCCGGCGTGGTGGCGGCGCCTGTAGTCCCAGCAACTCGGGAGGCTGAGGCAGGAGAATGGCGGGAACCCGGGAGGCAGAGCATGCAGTGAGCCGAGATCGCGCCACTGCACTCCAGCCTGGGCGACAGAGCCAGACTCCAGCTCAGACAAAAAAATAAATCAATAAATTTCCAATATTTCCTAGCATATCCAATTTAATTCTATACATCACATAAAAATAAAAGCCGTCTTACTGTGTTAGTTTCTTACTGCTGTTACAGTAAATTAACATAAACTCAGAGGCTTAAAACAACACATTTTTTTTCTTTATACTTCTGGGGGTCAGAAGTCCAAAATGGGTCTTAGTGTGCTAAAATCAAGGTATCATCAAGTGTATATTTTGTCTAGAGATTCCAGGAGAGAATTCACCAGGTTTGAGGGGTCACATGTATCCCTGAGCTCTTGGCCTCTGCACATCTTGGACACAGCACATCACTTCAGCCTCGGCTCCAGTTTCCCCAAGCTCTTCTGCTCACTCTGGTCTCTCCGCCTTCCTGTCTGAAGGTTCTTTGTGACTACAGTGGGCCCACCTAGATAATTCAGGATAATCGCTCCAGTTTAAGGTGAGGTGATTAGCAATCTTAATTCCACCTCTAACCATAATGCTTCCATGCTGCCTAACAACACATTCAAAAGGTCATCCTGCTAAGGGTCATTATTCTACCTACACACTAAGTGACTGAGAAAAAGTAAAGTTATCTATCATGCCTTACCTATGGCGAGGAAATAATAACTTATAATGATTTATCTACGAAAACCTGTTTTTAAAAGCTTTGGTCCTAGTCTATTGATTAAAGTTTTGGTATATTCCAGATAAATTTCATGTCCTTGATGCTAACACATTGTGCACAGTAGATGGCCTTTTTAAAATAGTACTGCATAAAGGAATATTTAAGGTTGTCTGGACAATAGAAAAGGAACTTTAGTTGCTATGCCACAAAAGGCCGGATTTCTGCACATTACACCTCCTACCAGTGCACACATGTGCCAAACTCCTTCCTGAAAGCCTGGTTTATGTTTCCTATGTGCTTAGCAATAGTTTTACTCTCACGACTGTTTATATTAAGTCCTATTTTTTAAAGCATATCCTCATTTGTTTGTTTTCCTGAGCCTCTGAACTGGATTTCATCTGGTATGTATTGCACAGGTTTGCACACTTGATTGTACGCTACCTTAAAGCATCCTTTTGTGTTCTGGACACGATTATTTTTCTCCATGGTAAGGTGATAAGTTACTTCTCTGAGGACTTGCCACCTTAGAATGCAGTGGTGACATCACCTGCTCAGGCTCTGTCTGCAATGTGGAATTTAGTATTTTCCAACTTCTGGTCTAACTTGAACTTCATAATTAAGCAGAGCCGCCTTTTGAGGGAACAGTAGGGTGTCTGCCCCTAAACGTCTGTGTAAATGCAGAGACACATTTGGGAACATAACTGACTTTTATGTACAGAAGCCAGATGCATTTCATGCCCATGCATGCTTAGGGAAGCAAGTTCATCTCATCTATCACAATAAGCATCTGTGCCACTGAATTCCACTGCAGGATACTTTTCACACTTAGACAACAAAACATTTAAGGAAATAAAAGCTCTTTCCAATAAAAATGTGCATCAAATACTGTGTGTATGTTTAAAAAAAAACCTTCCTCTATAAGATAAGGCCAGAGGAACTACTAAAAAAGCATTCTTGAAATACATTTTCTGATAGGAATCTAGGCCCTTGCCTTATATAAGATTTAAGGAAAGTGATGTGTGTGTCTTTATACTTGAAAGGCTGTTTTCAACAGCAAAGGGTATGCTTTGAGGTATCAATATAGTTTTGAGAATGCAAAAGTTTAAAAGAAATGGAATGCATATTCTCCAGGTATGAACATGCAATTGTCATTATTTTCCTACCATCTACTAGATTAGAAACAGAAGAAAAATTATGGAAATGTCTGTTTTCCCTCAATAGGAGTACCTATTTATTAAAGTTAATTAATTACTATTCTTTAAACATTTTCAAAATAGACTCATAAGTGACAACTTTCAGAGAAAACAAGGGTTTTTGGATGTAAATATTTACTTATAACATGGATAAAATAATTTTGTTAAATATTAACTCCATATTCATAATGTTCTCTATTGTTTTTGCATTTTGTTTAACAATAGAGAATCTAAGACATTTAGTGTTCATGAGTTTCATACAGTTTCCTGTCAATGTACTTTGTCTTTTTTTTATTGGACTACTAATCATTTATTTATGATTTGTTGGAACTACTCATATTTTAAATATGTCAAGTGAATTGCAAGCACTTGTTGCTGATTTGATATTTGCTTTTTACACATATTCATTGTATCCTCTGAAAAAGAAAAGTTTTATATTTTAACAAATTCCAATCCATAATTTTTTTTTAAAATTTTCTGTTATTGGTTAGGGCTATGTTTGGATATTTAATTTTAACCGTAATGTTGCAAGTGATATTTGTCTATGGTATTTTTTCTTTATATTTTGAAAAAGTGTATTTGACATCCACTATGGAATTAATATTTATTAATGACATATTATACCTTTGTGCAACTATAAAATACATATAGCCAATTATCTGAACACCATTTTATGAACTGTTTATCACTTATCCACTGATTTGAAACACTATCTTTATCATATATTGGATTTTAGGTTTATCGAGATTATGTAACATGAAATTATTTAATTATGAAATTATGTGAATTCAAGCATGACAGTCAGCTCTTCTTCCCCACCACTACCCTGTAAAAGGATGGATGGAATAATTGCTTCCCTATGGCTTAAGTGTATGAGAGGTATACAACATGGTCTTGATGAAGTGGGAACTACACAGAAACTGTTTTTGGTCCTGAAATGTACTCCAGCTTTACCAATTTGTTCTACACATATACCATTGAGGGTAGAAGCTGAATTTTGCTAATGATTATATTTACACTACTTAACATTGTGCCAGATACTGAGTAGATGCTTAGAAACATGTTTAATGACTTGTTTTATTGCTAGAGACCTAATTATCTGCTGTAGTGGTGCTATCTCATTCAGAATCATTTTGACCAGCCTTTCTCCATCATGAATAAAACACTTATTTACACACTTGTGTACATGCACATGTGCATAGAAACACACACACCCTTTGCAGAGACAAACTGCATCGAAAGCATGTACAAACATTATAGTATTTTTGTTGATTCTGACCTGATTCTGATTCTATTGTATACATTTTCATTCTGATCACAATAACAATAAAAATAGAAAACTATAAGTTGTGAAGCTGGAAGATGCAGAACATGAAAGATCGAATTACCAATTTTTTTTTCTATTTTCTTTAGTTGGCTGCTGATAAAATCAGAAAAGTAATGGACACAAAAATGAAAGTATGCAATGTGTGTGCGTGTGTGTGTGTGTGTATCACATGCACTCGTTTCCATGATGTACATATGGAATTTCATAACCAGCCAAACTAAGCTTCATAAGTGAATGAGAAATAAAATCCTTTACAGACAAGCAGATGCTGACAGATTTAGTCACCATCAGACCTGCCTTCCAAGAGCTCCTAAAGGAAGCACTAAACATGGAAAGGAAAAACCAGTACCAGCCACTGCAAAAACACACCAAAATATATAAACCAATGAAACTAGGAAGAAACTGCTTCAACTAATGTGCAGAATAACCAGCTAACATCATGATGACAGGACCAAATTCACACATAACAATATTAACGGTAAATATAAATGAGCTAAATGCCCCAATTAAAAGACATACACTGGCAAATTGGATAAAGAGTCAATACCCACAGGTGTGCTGTATTCAGGAGACACATCTCACTTGCAAGGACACACATAGGCTCAAAATAAAGGGATGGAGGAATATTTACCAAGCAAATGGAAAGAAAGAAAAAAAAGCAGGAGTTGCAATCCTAGTCCCTAATAAAACAGACTTTAAACCAACAAGGATAAAAAAGGACAAAGAAGGGCATTACATAGTAGTAAAGGGATCAATGCAACAAGAAGAGCTGAGTATCCTAAATATATATATATGCCAAATACAGGAGCACCAGGATTCATAAAACGAGTTCCTAGAGACCTACAAGGAGACTTAGACTCCCACACAATAATAGTGGGAAACTTTAACAACCCACTATCAATATTAGACAGATCAACAAGAAAGGAAATTAACAAGGATATTCAGACTTGAACTCAGCTCTGGTCCAAGTGGACCTAATAGATACCTACAGAACCCTCCACCCCAAATCAACAGAATATACATTCTTCTCAGCACCACATAGCACTTATTCTGAAATCAACCACATAATTGGAAGTAAAACACTCCTCAGCAAATGCAAAAGAATGAAAATCATAACAAACAATCTCTCACACCACAGTGTAATCAAATTAGAACTCAGAATTAAGAAGCTCACTCAAAACTGCACAACTACATGGAAACTGAACAACCTGCTTATGAATGACTACTGGGTAAATAGCAAAATTAAGGCAGAAATAAATAAGTTCTTTGAAACCAATGAGAACAAAGACACAACATATCAGAATTTCTGGGATACAGTTAAAACAGTGTTTAGAGGGAAATTTACAGCATTAAATGTCCACATTAGAAAGTGGGAAAGATCTAAAATAGACACCCTAACATCACAATCAAAAGAAGCAATGGAAAACACATTAAAAACCTAGTATAAAACAAGAAATAACTAAGATCACAGCAGAACCGAATGGGAGAGAAACACAAAAAAACCTTCAAAAAAAAATCAATGAATCTAGGAGTGGGTTTTTTGAAAAGATTAACAAAATAGATAGACCGGTAGCCAGACTAACAAGGAAGAAAAGAGAGAAAGATCAAATAGACACATTAAAAAACGATAAAGGGGATATCACCACTGATCCCACAGAAATACAAACTATTATTAGAGAATACTGTAAACACCTCTACACAAATAAACTAGAAAATCTAGAAGAAATGGATAAAGTCCTGGACACATACACCCTCCCAAGACTAAAGCAGGAAGAAGTCAAATCCCTGAATAGACCAATAACAAGTTCTGAAATTGACTCAGTAATTAGTAGCCTACCAACCAAAAAAAGCCCAGGACCAGATGTCTTCACAGCCGAGTTCTACCAGAGGTACAAAGAGGAGCTGGTACCATTCCTTCTGAAACTATTCTGAACAATAGAAAAAGAAAGACTCCTCCCTAAATCATTTTATGAGGCCAGCATCACTCTGATTCCAAAACCTGGCAGAGACCCAATAGAAAAAGAAAATTTCAGGCCAATATCACTGATGAACATCGATGCGAAAATCCTGAATAAAATACCGGCAAGAGAATCCAGCAGCACATCAAAAACTTATCCACCACGATCAAGTTGGCTTCATGCCTGGCATGCAAGGCTGGTTCAACATATGCAAATCAATAAACATAATCCATCACATAAACAGAACCAATGACAAAAACCACATGATTATCTCAATAGATGCAGAAAAGGCCTTCAATAAAATTCAACACCCCTCATACTAAAAACTCTCAATAAACTAGGTATTGATGGAACATATCTCACAAAAATAAGAGCTATTTATGACAAATGCATAGCTAATATCATGCTAAATGGCCAAAAGCTGGAAGCATTACCTTTGAAAACTGGCCCAAGAGTAGGATGCCCTCTCTCCCCACTCTTATCAACATAGTATTGGAAGTTCTGGCCAGCGCAATCGAGTAAGAGAAAGAAATAAAAGCATGCAAATAGGAAGAGAGGAAATCAAATTGTCTCTGTCTGCAGATGACATGATTGTATATTTACAAAACGCCACCACCTCAGCCCAAAAATTCCTTAACCTGATAAGCAACTTTGGCAAAGTCTCAGGATATAAAATTAATGTGCAAAAATCACAATCATTCTTATATACCAATAACAGACAAGCAGAGAGCCAAATCATTAGTAAACTCCCATTCACAATTGCTATAAAGAAAACAAAATACCTAGGAATACAACCTACAAGGGATGTGAAGGACCTCTTCAAAGAAAACTACAAACCAGAGCTCAAGGAAATGACAGGACACAAACATATAGAGAAACACTCCATCCTTATGGATAGGAAGACTCAATATCATGAAAATGGCCATATTGCCCAAAGTAATTTATAGATTCAATGCTATTCCCATCAAGCTACCATTGACTTTCTTCACAGAACTAGAAAAAAACTATGTTAAATTTCATATGGAAGCAAAAAAGAGCCTGTGGAGCCAAGGCTAACCTAAGCAAAAAGAACAAAGCTGGAGGCATGATGCTGCCTGACTTCAAACTATATTACAAAGCTAAAGTAACCAAAACAGCATGGTGCTAATACCAAAACAGATATATAGACCAATGAAACAGAATAGAGGCCTCAGAAATAACACCACACATCTACAACAATCTGATCTTCAACAAACCTGACAAAAGCAAGCAATGAGGAAAGGATTCCCTATGTAATAAATGGCGCTGGGAAAACTGGGTAGCCATATGCAGAAAAGAGAAACTAGACCCCTTCATTATACCTTATAAAAGAATTAACTCAAGGTGGATTAAAAACATAAATGTAAAACCTAAAACTATAAAAACCCTAGAAGAAAACCTAGGCAATATGATTCAGGACATAGGTGTGGGCAAAGACTTCATGACTAAATCACCAACAGCACTTGAAACAACAGCCAAAATTGACAGATGGAATCTAATCAAACTAAAGAGCTTCTGCTCAGTAAAATAAACTATCACAAGAGTGAACAGGCAACCTACAAAATATGAGAAAATTTTTGCAATCTATCCATCTGACAAAGGTCTAATATCCAGAATCTAGAAGGAACTTAAACAAATTTACAAGAAAAAAAAAACAACCCCATCAAAAAGTGGGCAAAGGATATGAACAGACACTCCTCAAAAGAAGATATGTATGTGGCCAATAAACATATGAAAAAAGCTCATTATCACTGTTCATTAGAGAAATGCAAATCAAAACCACAATGACATACCATCTCACACCAGTTAGAATGGTGATCATTAAAAATTCTGGAAACAGATGCTGGAGAAGATGCAGAGAAATAGGAACACTTTTACACTGTTGGTGGGCTTGTAAAATAGTTCAACCATTGTGGAATACAATGTGGTGATTCCTCAAGGATATAAAACCAGAAATACCATTTGACCCAGCAATCCCATTACTGGGTATATACCAAAGGATTATACATCATTCTACTCTAAAGACACATGTACATATATGTTTATCATGGGACTATTTACAATAGCAAAGACTTGGAACCAACATAATGCCCATCAATGATAGACTGGATGAAGAAAATGTGGCACATATTCACCATGGAATACTACACAGCCATAAAAAAGGATGAGTTCACGTCCTTTGCGGGGATATGGATGAAGCTGGAAACCATCATCCTCAGCAAACTAACACAGGAACAGAAAACCAAACACTGCATGTTCTCACTCATAAGTGGGTGCTGAACAATGAGAACATGTTGACACAGGGAGAGGAACATCACACACTGGGGTCTGTAGGTGGGTGTGGGGAAAGGGGAGGGAGAGCATTAGGACAAATAGCTAATGCATGTGGAGCTTAAAACCTAGATGACGGGTTGATGGGTGCAGCAAATTACCATGGCACAAGTATACCTATGTAACAAACCTGCATGTTCAGCACATGTATCCCAGAACTTAAAGTAAAATTTTAAAAAATGAAAGTATGCAATATGTGTATGTGTGTGTATACATACATATAAAACAAGCACTCATTTTCATTATGTACATATATGCACATTATGAGTGTGAATATATGTTAAATAATATCCTATCAGTTTTGTATTTGTAACACATATATGTACATGCATATACAACAAATAGAGGTGTTTTGCATAATAATTTCATTTATATTCATTTCATCAGCTAAGAACTAAAAAGAATTTAAATCAAAATCAATTATTCATTTACAGGTGTTTTTAACCATCATCTCCCCCTTTATCTTCACTTTTATGCCTCCTTGTATTGCCATTTTGTGACTTTTTTGCCATAAATTATACATATTTGGAACAGTCACTTTAAGAAATTCAATCTTTGGATAAGATCTCTAAGATTGATTTAGTATGAATACGTGTGTGGGCACACACTTGACAAAGAAAGGTCAGTTATAAATATATGTGTACACTTATCAAAATAATTCACATAAAATCTCTGAATAAAATTATCTGTATGCTTTCTCTGTCAATAAAAGCAATATAGTATAATTCTTGGTAGTAAACCTGTTTGTTTTCATTCTGTTGCCTACCATGTGAGCTGCCATGTTGGTATAAAACATCGATCATTTGATATTTTACTACAGCAAATAATAGTGATCCCCACGAAATAATAAATAAATCAGTGAGTTTCACGGAAATAAGTTTTTGGATGGATCAGATAATTTGAAGTTGTTAGTTTATTCTCCAGCAAGGTGAAAGAAAAAAGCTGTTAGTTTGTTCTCTATCAGGCGATCGAAGATGAAAACTAAAGTTCTCAAGGCCAGTGCATAATAACGGTGCCGTATTCTGTGCATCAATCACCATTACCAAATACCTATATTGCCAAATATTTCATGTACCGCTTTAGTGGTGATTAATCAATGTGCCATGGCACTGAAACTGAAACGAGACTTTGTAGTACAAGTGATATTCAAAGGGTTTTGAAAATTTATCAGCTCTATAGATATAGATGAAAATTTATCATCATCTATCTAGAAATCCTGTTTTTATAAATGTTACCTAGCCAAATATTGGTTTTATTTACTTAATATTTAGAAAACATGAGTTTAGTAAAAATTGTTCAGATTTTCTTAATGTAGTGTGTGAAATTACTATGTAATTATACAAGAAATATGCTACACAGCTGAATACACAAATAGGTCAGCAGAGGGAGCAAAAGGTGCCTTTCCACTATAATCCACAGCAACATCACCCGCTCTTCTCTCTACATCATCGATGTATGTTATCTAAAGTCCTGTGCAAATGCCACCTCAACACGAGTCCTCTAGCCTTGCCTTCTTATCAGAAGCAGCTCGAAAGCCCCGATAATTCTAGAACCACTGAAAAATACACACTTGTTGCAAGGATTGAAAAGCCTCATATTGCAAATTCAGAATTCACAGTACTGAAAAAATTCATAATTTTTTTAAAGCTACAATACTGTGAACTATACAAAATGAATTATGTTGGGATCCGATGACTCTCTTCATTCCAGCCTATCTTATATTTTCTCATTCATTTCTCCACATAGTCACAACAACAGACTCACTATTACATTTCATTAATGGCTATTTTATAATAAATGATCTCAATAGCATTTCTGAAACCTCTGCTGTTCTGGTTTTACAGAACTCTTGAATTTTTGAATGAGTTAGTTTTTGATTGAAAAAGACCTGACTCTTATGCTTAGAAAAGCCATCATTTCTTTCTGTAAGCTTTCCGTCTTCTATAAGCTTTACATGTTCCATAAGCAAACATTCGCTGGTTTTGTGATCAAACTAGAGAGGCAAATTCAGTTAATAATAACAACGTCATTTATCATCCTCAAATCTAGTGTTATGGATAATACGATCTCCACAAGGAGACGGTTGCACGAGCGACAAGAGAAAGACAATCAACAGTCTTTTACTCATACCAAGATATGTCCACACACACTTGTTTCAACAGTCAAAGTAACGCCATATGTCCCCAGTGATGTGGGTGGGCAAAAGGAACAGTTGGCCTGCTAATGAGGGCCATATGTACACGCAGCCTATCGTACCATCCTTCTTACTTATGGTTGCTGAAAACTCAGTGGAAGAGCTTGCTCTGAGGAATGGCATGGCTGGAGGAGGAGAGGCTTCCTTAAGAGCAGGAAAGGACCATTTGTTGTACAACTACTGTATCTCTGAAACTGGGAGCTAAAGATACGCATGTACGTTACTCATTCTTATTAAGAGTTACTTACGCATCCGTAGAGTTCTTTACTCCAGTTTCACCTTCTTTCACTAAATTCTTTTGCATTTATGTGCAAAGGGATTTTGGGCCCTTTTCAAAAATTACTTTTCCTAATCAATCTTGTTAATTTGATGTTCATTTACATCGGCTTCTCTTTATTTTTAGCTTGATTTCCAGAAAAATTATACTTTCTTTGACATTGTTAAATGTTACAATATTAAAAGAAATGAAAAAGACTTAAAAACTTAGAATATTTGAATGAGGGTTTCTGGAAGGCAGAGAGAACAATAAGGCAAAAGTACTTACTGCACTACTGTTCCAAAGTAAAAGAAAAACAAAGATTTTAAAAATGATTATAGCAGCTTTGTATCTCAACCAGGGTTTCCTTTGAAATTTCTACAACTGCAAACACTATTCAGCAATTTGCACTGATTATAAAATTTATTGTTTTAAGGTCAATTGTGATACTATGATCAGATAATATAATTTACTTTACTCTTAATGGCTTCATTTTGACAACTGAGGGAGCTTTCAGGAAGGACAACGCTTCCTGCACAACAACCAGTAAAGCAGGTCACATCCATTTTCAATCTAATTTTAAGAAAAATGAAGGACAAACTACTTGTGAGGCAGCAAGAATTCATTTGCATTAAATTAATTTGAACAGGGCATTTCAAGTTCTCTCTGGCAACAATGGAATAAAGGGGAAAATGAATCTATCTTATGCAATGATCCTCTTCTAGGTTACAGAAAGATTTGAAAGGCTGACATGACCATTGCTAAATTTCTTCTAGAAGTCTATGATTAGTGTCATAGATATAACTCATGAGATAAAATATTCACAAAGAATGTCTGTGAACTGCATCAATTGTGATGGAACTACTGTCTAACATCCCTTTGAAAAGTTATATTCTGCAAAGGTTAAAAAAACACCAACCTTTCGATGCTTTCTTATATGGATGAGCTTTTGTCAACAAGAACTAAGCTTCACAATTAAGCACTATGGAAGATAATGTTCTAGGTTAATTTAAACCTAACTAATCCAGGACTTGGCCTTGATAAATAATGGGTTTAATTAATATTTTTGACCCTAGCAGTGCAAATACTTTTACTTATATTTTACTAAAGCTAGTTTTGACAAATCTAAGGGTATTTAATTTATCAGTATCTGTTGTCAGATGAAAACTTCCCCATCAATACCTTCTAATGGTTCAAAAATAAACTGTTACCCCCACAGATACATTGTTTTTCCATGCGTAAGCAAGTACATTAATTTCAGGGTCTCAAGGCATAAAAGTGATATTACCACTTGTGATAGGCTGCATAATAGTCCCAAAAGATGTTCTTCACCTAATCTCCCGGCCCTGGGAATGTGCTGCCTTACACAGCCAAAGGACTTGTAGATACGATTCATTTAAGGATCTGGAGACAAGGTGATTATCCCAGATCATCCACGTGAGTCCAAAGTAATCACAGGAGTCCTTAGATGAAGTGGAGAGAAGGACTCAAAGTTAAAGGAGGAGACAGCGCGGAGACAGAAACAGAAATAAAAGCAACGCACCTTGAAAATGGAGGAATGGGGAAAAGACAATGAAGACAGGTGCCACCAGAAGCAGAAAATGCAAGAGAATGGATTCTCCCCTCAGCACCTCCAGAAGGAACCCACACTGCAGACACATTGACTTAGCCTAATTAAAGTGATTTTGGACTTCTGACCTTTGAAACTGCAAGACAATAAATATGTGTTAAGTTATGTAAATGTGTCGTAATTTGTTATAGCAGCAGTAATACAACTAATACACCACTACAATAAGCAAAGGAAATAAAGTGCAATAGTGACAAACTTAAGGGTTTCCAGGAAAGAGAAACGAAGTGGTAAACTCAATCACAGGATTATATGCGTAACTGTAGTATATGTTACTTGCTTACCCTTTCAATCACATTATTGCTGTAATTATCATTATCATCCAATCAATATGATTACACCAGTATGTATAACTTAGACATGAAAATTTTTTTCTATTTCACTCTTCCCATAATTCCATGCAGCTACCCCTAAGCAACTATGTATCTGATGAAGCTAATATTTTCAGGGAAAATCTTCCATGTTAAGCAGAAAATTTACATCTAAAATTAAATTCTTTTAAGGCAGTCTGGGGACAATACCTAGAAAATTCAAACATTACTTCTCAAGAATACCACTAGCAGTGAGTTTGTGACGCTATCTTCCACCAACTGAATCAAAATTAATTTTAAATATTTTCAAAGCAATATTTTAAAAAATCGTGTACACATTTTTTCCTCTTGGTAAAAATAAACCACTTCTCAACCATCCATTATATTTATGTTAGTTACATGAAGTCCATACATGAATTATCATACCACAAATAGAAAACTATTTAAATAGAAAAATCTCACTTGGTGCTGACAGAATGACAGCATAAAACTGTTAAGCATGAGGAGAAAGTTGTTTGCAGTGTAAATATTTCCCTTTTCCTATCAAAGTGTGTCCTGTGATCTAGCGCTCTTCTCTCCACATGCTTAAGTACAGCAAAAGTTATAAAAACACTCATTCTAGTTTTCTATACTTTAATGGTTGTAGAACATCAGAAGAGAATTGGGAGATGGGAATGTTTTGTGCTTGACATTGCATTTGAGGGGAAAATAAAAACTTGGACATAATATGTGGGATGTCTCCACAGTAATACATGGGAGGGCAAGCAAAAAATGCTATCAAATTTCTACCATGCGCTGAGCCCCTTATATAAACAAATATCCAGCCTTTCTAATGTACTAACAACCACTCTTCATAGCAGGTATTCTATTCCCAGCTTGTAGGTAAGAAACAAAGCTTCAGAAAGGGATCTTCACCAATGTCACACAGTCAATAAAAGGCAGAACTAGGGCAAATATCAATAATAAAAATAGCAATCTAATCCTAATTGGACCTGGCACTGTTCTAAGAAGAAAATCATTAACAAAGGATTTTGAGTTACCACACTCTTAGTCTCCCCGTTTTACAAAAGAAGCAACTGGGGTAAAGTGAAGCTATGCCGTTTCTTTTCAAGCTCATATACCTAACAAGATACCACTTTAATCATGGGTCTCTGATAGATCGTGTACCTCATTTCTAGCGTTTGCTGAGATTTTTCTTATTAACCCTAAGCAAGTATTTGATCCCTGGTAAGTATGCTGTAATTTTTTCACCGCTCATTCTTATCACGGTTCTTCAAGAAAAGTACAGTTCAACACATTTGTCCTATTTGGTTACAAATTTTGAAATTCAAAATATGTATCACACTAAGCTGTTAGCTCCATTTGGAATTTTAAAAAACTAAATTTTTCACTCAGTTAAAAAAAATTGCATTGTTTACTCCCATATCTACAATATAGCTTATAAGTGTATATTTGTATTGAAAACATAATTTTCTACAACTTTTATAATATTTAAATATTATTTAAGGTTTTAATAATATTTAAATATTTAAATAATACATTTAAAAACATAGTTCAACAAGTCCGAATAATCCATCACTTACTTATGACAGAATATTTGTTCAGTATCTTCTGTTTGTTCACTCTTGTGTAATATATCCTATTTTAAGAATCAAAAACTTCTCTTAATGTCAACACTACAGCCTCTTCACAATTCCTACTTATTCCTAATTACCCTTCAGGAGCAAATAAAATGAATTTATCCCAAATTTCTTTGCTTTGAAACAACTTCAGTGAAAATGGTGGTTGTCAACCATATCTACCATTCATATATCCCATTGTTTTCTGCATTAAATTTCATCTAATACTCCTTATGCCATCAGTGTCACTACAAAGGGGGACAGGGGATGAATCTCATCATGAACAAAGGTATATACACTAGATCTTAGGATGTTCAATCATTTCCTTACTCTATTATGTCCCATCTGAACTACTCATATTAAAATGAGCAACTATATGAACATGGTACTTTTAAGAAAGGATGTTCAAAAATTAATTCATATCTTGTACAAATTGGTATCCAAGAAATCATGACCTAATAGGCATCACATATGTGAATGAAAAAATTCACTTTCAGCAATGAATGTTGATGACACTCCTTTAGCAAGAGTTGTACCGAGCTACCCACAACTCCTCAGCACTCACTATTCTCATACATGCGGTCGGACAATGTCCAAGGGTGCAGTGATTCTGTCCAGAGGCTTTTCTGGGCCGTTAGAGCTGTCTCAGCCTGTGTACAGGGTTATACAGACACTCTAGGGCATTCATGACTCTGATCACTGGAGCAGCCCTGTACTAACTGCAAATTTATGGAGGAAACTTTCAAGTCCTCTTGCCCCCCAGTTGGGGTAACTCTGTTACCTATTTCATGTGGTCTCAGTTCTCCAACAAAAATGATCTCGGCCTGCTCATCTTACTTCCATTTCACTACATGGCATAACTAGAAGTTGACTAGGTATTCTGCTTTAATGTATATGCAAAGCCCTCTTGTTCAGGAATGTTTGTAGAATAATATTTCTAAATTAGGAATACAATTGGTCTTGTTCTTTCCTGAGGGATAAAATGTCATCTCTCTTCTTCTCTCCCTCTCTCCTTTCTTCCTAACTCAGCTAACCCTCTATCTGAAAGAATTACAAAGGAAGAAATCTAGGGCATTGTTTAGCATTCTCAGGAGGATTGGAAATGTTGGAATGACAGCGAGTATCACACATACACTGCTTGAAGTATTTTGTAGGATCCAAGGGAAGAGAAAATTTTGACATTCCAGAAAATTTAAGTCATCCTTTTAATATCAGGACCAGAAAGAAACAGGTCACACGGGCAAGAGCCATAAAACTAATTATCTTGACTCTTTCCAGAATACCTGAGCTATAAATGTACAGGGAATCCTGTAATCAGATGCAAAGTTGTGTATAATATACTTAGTTCCCAAATGTAACTAGGAATTTTATGTATATAATGTGAAAAATCGTTCCAAAGTATTTGAGACTCCAAAAACTTTCCTAGCTAGCATTCAATATTCTTGCTTAACTTCTCCTTATACCCCTAACTGTATTGAGCATGCATAGACACACAAACGCTAGGATCAACTATTACCGCTTAAGAAAGAAAAGGAGGAAAAAGGCTGTATTATAGGGATTTAGTTTTCTTCCTCAACTCTTGAAGAAGCCTATTTGTATCAGCCCGTGTCAGACAACAAAGTACTTATCAATAAAGTTTTATGAATGTGGTCACATATGAAATATAAGAGCATTCAGTTTCTACCTCTCCTTTTCTCATAAATCCTACATCAGATAGACATTAGCTATATCTGCCAATGTTTCCACGGAATCTTAAAGACTATTCACTGCAAAGCTGGCAGTGTAGCCTGAAAGCAAGTTATGTCTGCGTTGCAACTTCACACTAAGTGGTTTAAAAATACAACTAAATGTGGCCTGTCTTTATCTTGATTATAAGACATAAATTATCCCAAGAATATTCTTAGTAAAAATTGGGTCTCCCAGTCAAGCCACTTCTATTAAGAAGGACACAGGTCAGTTTTTAGGAGTTTAGGTGTTATTTGGAAGTTAGGAGCATCTAAATATGGAATATAACTCCATTAAATTATAGTATATTTTATATCAAAGAGAAACGACAAAAATAAGAAATGTTTTAAGTATTTTTTCGTATAGCGTGTTCATATATAATTACTTCAGTAGTCTCAATGTAGTCATGCAATTGTTTGGGTAAAGAACTAAACTTGAAGTTAAATAGCATAGGTCTGAATTCTTATGGTTTATAACATTCATATATTTTATATGTTCCAGAATAATATGTAATTTCTAAGTTTATAACATAATAATTACAGAAATCTAGGTAAAGTAATACTTCTGTGACACAGTCTCTTCATCTACAAAATGGAATATTGCTTTTCTCCTTAAATTTATATTAAAAATTGGAGAAGTAATATATGTGAAAGAACCTTACATTAAATATGCAAGTTTTATTTGTTGAATTCAAACAGTCATTAAAGAACAAAATAAAACATTACATTTGGATTAACAAAGTAGATACATATATCTCAATCTGAGAAACCTTTAAGCTCTCTTGACCATAAAATGACATTGGATCCTATAAGAGAGTTTGGTAAATATTTGAAAGATATTTCAATTTCACACCTAAATGTTGATTCTGACATTTATTTCCTAAACTTATCATTTGTATACTTACCTGCTATTAAATCCACAGGGGTCATGTCACTAACTGTATGCCCACCGATTTTATTGAGAGGTATTCAGCAAGGCCCACAAAGTAAGTATTGAATTTTTTTAAAAAACAGACCCAAAACACCTAAAAGCAAAACACTTAGTAAATTCTTATAATCATGAAGATCACAAATTAGTGCTATTAGTAAGAAAGAAACTTCTAAACCAAATAAAGTCCTAATACCTCCAACGAATTTTGTCTCTCTGATACACACACACACGATTAAAAAAAAAAATGAAGGAAATGTAAAAAAATAAATAAATGAAGGAAGTTCTGTGGGAAATGTCCATAATTTCATGCCCAGAATTTCCCTATCAATCTCTTTCCCCAAAGTTCTTCCGAGAAAATAAAGTTGCCTTTCTCTCAACGTTAACTCATCACTTTTCTCATAGCATTTTCAAAAGAAATATTTCCTGTCAGCCGGCCACTTAAACTTTGTGCTGTTAAAGAAATCCAAAAAGGTATCAATTTTGCAACAAAGGATAAAGAGGAGACGAAGTGAACCAACATGGCTTTTAAGCTAAATTGCCGTCACCTGTCACAGGTTGTCTAGCGAGCCTCAAGTTCCCTCTAATAAGCTTATGGAGGGTGCGGAGCAAAGGCACCTCAAGGTGCTCTGCGGGTTTTCCCCTGGTAAATTAGGCTGAAAGGAAAAGAGTCCCACCCCCTACCCCCAAACTTGGAGACCAGGGCTGCCCTGCCGAATGCTGTGCCCAGACCTCCTACTTCCACGCCCTTCCAGTCCTTTCCTCGGCTTGGAAAATTGGGCATGAGGCAAGCAAAAGGAAGGACAGAAGGCCAAAACGGGCATCCGGGAAGCCAAATTTCTGTCTCAAAAGCTCGTCTAGAAACGCGTACATAGCGCGTGCCTTGCGGACATCTCCTAAAACCCCGTTCACTGAAGCTAATTCCTCCCGAACGCCCCCACGCCGGCTGAGGATCGCAACCGCCCATCCGCCCCTCCAGCCTGTGCAGCCGCCCCCAAAACCTCCCGTGAATCGGGAAATGTCAAGGCAGCGGCGCTTGGGGAGCCGAGCAGCCTCGCCAGTTCCAAGTCTCTGGTTCGAGACCCCTCGCTTCGCCTCTTTGGGGAACTCACCTGGAGTCAGGTTTAGATGGCAGCCTCCACCCAGGGGACCGGGAAGCGGCCCCGGGAAGCGCCGCCGCGTCCTGTGAATAACGAGCGCAGCGCAGCGGAGCAGCTCCCCCTGGACTGGCCGCTCCCCGATTCCTCCCGCTCTGTCCGGGAACCGTCCCTCCGTTCTTTCCTCTCCCTCCCCTGCCTGCAGCCGCCGCGCTCCCTCCTCCTGCTGGCGGCTCAGGGCTGTGCTTCCGCCTCCCTCCTGCGGGCGCACGAGCTGCCCGCGCTGCTAATGAGCAGGCTCCAGGCTCCGCCCGGCCAGGGGTGCGCACACGCCCCACGCCGGAGACGAGCTCCCGGGAGCGGAGCTATGGATACGCCTGGTGCGGCCGCTGGAGAAATGAACTGGAGGAGGCATCCAGCATCTCACACTTTCTGGCCACTCAGCTTAACTAAGCCATAACCCCAGACTTCTTCCTAAATCTCCAGTAATTTACAGGTGCTGAAAAGTCAATGAGGGGTTTGAGCACAATCTGTGTTAACAGTATTGCCAGTATAGAGATGCTAATCTGGCTAGATTCTAGGGATGAAATGTTCAAGGGACGGTATATGATTCTTTCTGGTGGTTATTTTGACATATTTTGGCTATACTTACAGATCTGTAAAATAAACCAGCAATCTTCTAATCATGACAACACAGATTCCTAATTGAAGGCAGCTGATACTTATTAAATACCAGGCTCTGTTTAATAGGCTCTTCTTTCCCAGCTGATCTTTACTACAATTCTGTGAGCACTACTAGCACCCCTATTCTATATTTTAAGAATTTGGGTTTAACTTTTAAAACAAGACGGTCTTAAAACAAGACTAAGGATCATGTCCAACCTTGCAGAGATTCTAAGTTTCTGAGCCTAAATAATAACTGATATCTGTAGCTCCCACAACCCATACCCTGTGTATAATGTGTTGCAGCATCTTGGATGGTACTGTGTAACTGAACCAACAAAGATAATAGGACCATCAGCAAATACACACCACGAGACTAATGAATACCTAGAATCCTAGTGAGACTTGTAAATAGTCAAGCACCCTAAGTAACAATAGTTCAAGTGCATGCTAAACATGGTGATTACTTATAAAAGAACAGCAACCAGTATGAGTGAAGAGAGGCAAATAATGTTCAAAATGTTCAGAATCAATGTCCAGCCACTTATGAGTTGAATTCCCCACTCTAAAAAGGAGGCCAGATGTGATGTATTCTAAGAAGTCTACAATGGGCGTGGTCTTTTCGCAACCAAAAAGGGCTTTTTAAACACTTATATCCCATTAAGAATATGCAATAGCTAATTAATATTAAATCTGAAAATCAGTGATAATTTATTTCAACTAACCTTACATGAAAAAATCATTACTCATTCAAGCTTTTAGAATTAGATTAAATAGCATTGAGTATCAAATTTACTTCAACCCATAGAAATAATAGACAGTTAATTAATAAAGTAAGTAATTTAATTAACTTTACTTTTGTGTCATGATGTATTTTTCCTTAGGAAAATGATAAGACATTTTTTCCATGGTATAAAACACTAGAATATGACTTTTATATTTTTCTTCATGAAGATTAAAGAATTAATAAAATAAGTACAGACATATTGTCAACAAATCTATCCAGATCATTCATTCTCCACTCAAGAAATTATGCTAGGCAAGCTTTATTTCTCCATATGTACAAGGCAATTCAGAGGTCAAAAATTTGAAAACACTTCAATGAACATCAACCATTAATTAACTAAGAGTAGATTTTATTTATAAACAACTTTAAAAGACTATAAAAAAGGTATAACAAACTTCTACTTTATCAGTACTGCTACTCCTGTTGAACAAAAAGATATATAATTATAGTTTTCTCCCTATTTAAAATATTTATTGATTCTGGCATAATAATGTCATACTCATCCCTCAATAATCAGTGTACATGGAACCAGAAATCTTTTCTTTCACCTAGTCAATTGAAGTATTTCTGTGTTTTGCATGTTAACACTCTATTTATTCTGTGTTTCTAGTGCTTATCCTCAAAATTTTTATAGTTCCGTTCACATATGAATTCTACCAATCAGCACTATATATAAATAATGCAACGTATAAAATGTGTTAAATCAATGGATGTAAGATTTATGCTAAATTTTTCACATAGTAAGTACTTCAAAACCCTTATTATTTTTCCTTAAGCTTTTATGTGCATATATTTTATCTCTCCAATTAAAGAATAAACTTCTAAATAAGAAGAGTTTTGTCTATAAATTTTACGCATTTTAATACATTATTAATCTAAAACCTTGGACTAGAGTTTGGAATTCTTTTATGTATTCATTTATTGATTCAAAAAATAGGTGTCCATGCCATTTTTTCTAAACCTTGTGCAAGATGTAGGGTATACAATGATGTCCAGACTTTAGAGTCCTTGACCTCATGGCGTTTAAAGTGCAGTAATGTACAGTAATTTTAAAATCTATTTATTATTATTTAAAACAATAAATGAATACATTCTTGTCGAAAATAACTGAAAAGTCTGTCTGAATTCCCTGGCCAAGGCCAAAACATGAAAGCAAAAGAGCTGCCTGAAAACAGTGCAAGCCACTCTCCAGAGGGTTTCTCTGTTGAAACAGCACATCGCATTATGGAAATAATGAGAAAAATTAGTAACTGTGCAAACGACAACACATATGCATCTTTGTGGTTTCTGACCTTTTAGCATCGTCGAAGCAAGACCACAAACCTTTCAACACCAGGCGTGGTATTAATCTTGCACAGAATATAATGTTTTCACATATTTTATTCTGATTTCCTACAAAGTAATTTCAATTTCTAGCTAAAGCTAATGGATTTTTCTAGTGAAAACATTGTGTACAGAATGACTTTCCAGTGAGATCCGCGTACCATGCGCCATTTTCATGTTCGTGCTCATTTCTCTGAAGTCTGTTTGCCTTTAATTCACCATAATAAAATTCCTTGTGTACTTTTATTGGCAACCATTGCATAGTGACACTTGCATCCAAATGTAATTCCATTTGAGCTTGGCAGTGTTTGCTTTTTTATCAGAAGAGGAAAGTTAGAGGGAACAAGGGGCAAAGATGTGTGTAAGAATATCTGAGGGACCATCACAGCATCATCACAAATTCAAGATTTTTTTGAAACATTAGACAAGGGACTGACAGCCATGCCCTGGGATGGCTGAAACACTTCACAACCTGCTCATGTTTATGACCAAAATCATCACCTAAAATGAATTCAATGTGTCAATATCATAATATTGTTTGTGTATAAGTAATCATGAAGCAGTTAGGGAAGGGAGTATAATCTAGTAAGAAATTGGAACAAAAAGTGTTAGACAAAATTCAAGAAGATTTAAAAGAAGAAAATTAACCTGTCTGATCTGAACAGAATTGGAAAAGCACATCAATCATAGCTCTATACATTGACCATAGACTTAAAGCATAACATAAAAATAAAGAAGGCAGATAACTCAGGAAAACATTTCTATTAAATCTACTCCGTAAAGTTTTCCCATACTTTTATTTTACTAACAGGAGCATACATTTAAATCTGACAAAATCATATATATTTTGTTGATTCAATTTGTAGCAGATAGAGGAGCATGTCCCAGTGCTATGACAGTGAGTTGTCACTATAACATACCACTGCTTTACATCTTACCCACAGGCTAAAATGTTTACCCCTAGAGTCGTGACTTTGTATATGACAGGAGATTGCTACTAAAAGTAAATATATTTGGCTGAAGGGTAGATACAACTTTAGGCCATTATATCATTCACTAAAATTTAGCTGGCATTTACATATTTACCTGCTTAGTTCATATGACAAATATGTTTGAGAGACTGCCATATACAAAAAAAAAAGATGGAACCATCTTACAAATTTAGAGATTACTTAAAGAAATGGAACTGAAGGGTTAACTGTGATGGCAAGAATGAAGAGAGCAAAACCAGAGGGTACTTCAAGGAGAACAGGCATGAGAGAGGCATTATAATTTGGAGGGTGCTATGATTTGAACCTATGTGCCCATCCAAAGTTTGTATGTTGAAACTAAAATCCCAGGACAATGACATCAAGAGATGGGGCTTTTGGTTAAGTGATTAAGTGAAGAAGGATCCACCCTCATGAATGAGATAAACGTCCTCGTAAAAGATGCTTTAGAGGAATGCCGGGCTCCTCAGTCTCTTCTGCCATGTCGTCACATTGTCCGTTTTTGCCCACTTTTGTCACGTGAAGACGAAGCAAGAAGGTGCCACCTCGGGACCAACTGCCAAATCTCCGCTGCCTTGATTTCGGACTTCTCAGCCCCAGAACTGTGAGAAATACATTTCTGTTTTTTATGAATTACTCAATCTGTGGCATTTTGTTATAGCAGCATACAGACAAAAACAGGGTAAACAGCCTGGTGAGAGTGGATATTTTAGAAACTTGAGATGATTCAATGTCGCTGATTCTCCATTTTCTCATATGTAAAATGAAGGAAATAATGCTGATTACTTCATAGTTCATTGTACAAATTAAATTAACTATGTAAATAAAGCAAGCAATATAGTTCCTTTTATCTGGTATACATTGTTTAAGTGTTGTTGTCATTACATGAGGAAAACAAGAACTTCCCCAAACAGAAGGATGTGGGAACCAAAACTAAGATATAAGAAAGGACCAAAGTTCACTGTGACAATCTGGTCAAGCGCTGGTTAGGGAAGATAGCATAATGTTACGCATAGATATTATTTGAGGATAATTTTCCTCCACCCCGAACTCCTCTAGCACTTTCCCTACGTCTTTCATTGCACTTCTTCATTTGTCTCTTTAATTACGGTTATTTATATAAATCTTTTAGCTTCCTACAAAAATAAGCTTGTAGTGGGACAGATTCTTGAGGATCTATGTCAAAGCAATTTTTCTATTTCCTACAGCAAGTAACCCAGTAGTAATCACACAGAATTTGTTAAAAGAATAAACATAGGAAGATTAATTTCCATTTTTTTCTTTGCTAATTTTTAATCAGAATTATACCATTGTTAGGGAGGGAGAAATTATAAATTGAGGACATGAGTATTAACATTTAAATCTGTTATTCTGCTTTATTTTAGAGCTTGCCATGTTTTGTGATTAAAAAAAGAAACAGGACATTCTATATAGCTGTTGCAAAACGTGTGGTCTGTTGGTGAACTAGCAGCACCAGCATTACCAAGATTTCCTTAGTTTGCAGGGCTACTGAGTCAGAATTCGCATTTTGACAAAACTCCAGGTGATTCATGCTCTGCATTTAAGTTGGAGAAGCACTGTTCTATAGTTCTCCTTATGTCCTAAATGCATTGTCAGTGAAAGAAAATACTATACGTATGATAATAATAACGGTAATATTAACAAAAATGTAACTATTAGTAATTTTCTATGCTCTCCCAGATACTAAGTCCTTTATTTAATACTTGTGATATTTCTGCGAAGTTGCAATTGATATCACCTACTAAACTGATACTCAGAAATCTGAGGTAATTCTCCAAGGTCACAAAGCTAGTGAATCACAAACCAGATTTTTAAACTCTTGCTGCTTCATTCCAAAGACTAAACCGTTTCTAACTCACGGTTAATACATTTGCTTCTGCCTTCCATTTCCTAAATATGGTTTCCTTTCTATTTCATTAGCTTTACTTATACATGACTGATTTTTAACCCTCTCTAACATTTGCAGAATATGGTGTACTATGGTTAATAAGGACAATACCAAGTAATATCATGTTGAGAAAGCGTGCAGAAGTAGCATCAAAAAACAGACTTTTTCCAAAATGTTTACTAAAAACTTTCAATAAAAACAAGATTTTCTACTTAGAATTTCTACCTTGCATAACTCAAATGGAGCATGACTATTAAAATGACAAATAGATTCCGTAGTTGCCTAAGAGCTAAGAATAAGAATTGCTATATAAAAAAGCATAAATATGCCATATGAATGACATGTATAAGAATCATGGGAGTGCTATTTGGTATTTAGTATTTAGTTCCATTCTGCAGCATGATCAAAAAGAAGCATCTGTATAGTTCACTGTGCATTATAGCACAATAAATCACCTCATTAGGCTCAGATATATGTAAAGATTTACAGTCTGGGAAAGTCCACTAGATATTCTTAATCACTTCTTAGACTGTACTGTCCCCCATATTTCTCTTTTTCTATAGAAAGGTTGCACATGGAAAGGCTTTATTTGAAATCCAGCAATGAATGGAATGTCTGTGAAGCAAGAAATAGATGGAAATTGACATTTTAAAAGAAAGTTTGGCTTCTGAAGAGATACAGCTGTGACCTTGGTCTTTTTGTTGGAGAGAAGTATTCCCTAGCCTTACTGTACTATTTTTCCCAAAGCACCCTCTCTATTGTTCTCCCTTCATCTCTGGCTCGTATCATATGGCCCCTCCCTCATTCTATCTGGTGAGTTCTGAGAAAAATGCTTAAATTCTGCAGAGAATATTGAGAACAATGCTAAATATTCCTCAGAGAAGCAAAATATTATGTTAACAGTTTATATTTTCACATGAAATTGTCTATCTCTTCTCTCTGTCTCATGTGTGTATGTGTGTATGTGTGTATGTGTATATATACATATATATAATATACAGTAGATATGTATATATAGAGTATAATATTCAGTATATATGTATATATAGTATAATATACCGTATATATGTATATATATACAGTGTGTGTGTGTGCATATATATATACATATATATATGTATATATATACTACCATTTACCTCCCAGGCTATACGTCCTGACATCTTAAAAGTAGAAAGCCCTCACAGGCCGCGGTTGCTCATGACTGTAATCCCAGCACTTTGAGAGGCCGAGGCGTGCAGATCACCTGAGGTCGGGAGTTCAAGACCAGCCTGACCAACATGGTGAAACCCCATCTCTACTAAAAATACAAAAAATTAGCTGGGCGTTGTGTTGCGCACCTGTAATCCCAGCTACTCAGGAGGTGGAGGCAGGAGAATCACATGAACCCGGGAGTCGGAGGTTGTGTGAGCCGAGACCATGACATTGCACTGCAGCCTGGGCAATGAGAGCAAAACTCCATCAGAAAAAGAAAGGTGGATAGGCCTTAAAAGACTTTTGAAAATGAGATTTGTCGAATATTTATTAGAGATGAAGAAAATAAGTGCGGACCCACACGTAACTTGTCTGAGGTCACAGAAGTAGGGACCCACACGTAACTTGTCTGAGGTCACAGAGGTAGTCATGCTGCAGCAGCCTTATTGGTTTTCCTCTATGACATGCATTATTATTGTTTTTGATCATTTCAAGAGGTTTCTAGTCGATAGTGGGACAAAATTTCTAATTTGGGAACCTAATTTTCTCTGCAAATCTTCTTTACATCTCTAGCTTATTAATACACCTCAGAAGTGTTACAGGAATTAATTCGCAGGATTTTGAAGAATATTTTGAGGTATGCTGGGAAAAATCATGTCAAGTATCAATGATTAGAAACTAAACAATCAATATTAGATATTGTAAAATTATATTTAATCTTCCATATGGCATAAATAAGTTATTTTAATGTACAGTCGTTGTACTTTGTAAACTTGCATATAAAATATTTGAAAAAATAACTTTCAATATGTAAAATGTAAATATACAAAGGAAAGCATCGGAAAAAATAGATAAAAATAATCAGGCTAAGAAAACACTACAGTGTCACCCTCAGAAGACTATAGAAGGATTCTCACCCTCGAGAAACAGAGGAACTTGAACATGGAAATGACCCTCTGCTGGCCATACTGATTATGGTACATAATTTTAAAAGGCTTTTAGAGAGAAGGGAAATGTTTTATTATGCATTCAGCACAGTGTTATGGTGATGTTTCTTAACTATCAGCTATTTTTAAAATTCCTATAATCTTTCTATAGATGACAAAGTTACATAAATATGAAGGATAAGAAGGGCCCCTGCAAACCTGATAATACAATTCTCTTTTCAATGATAACGTATATCTAAGCGCGCATCTCCTAATCATATTGATGTGCATTAAGTGTTCTTTTACCTACACCTGTCAAAGTGGCTAAAGTAATCCTTCATGAGGAGATAATTTTTTTCTTTAGGTGATTTTTTCCGCATAATACCCTAACATTTCCAATTCCATCATTCTCGAAAAAGTTTACATGATATACATATATAATTACTAAAATTTTGGCAGCATAAATAATTTAAATGGACTTTACTTCAAAGATAATATTTACTTTTAAAGTTGTAAACCTTTGAATCATCAATTAATTAGAATTATCTTTTTCTTTATAAATAAAGTTTTTTGTCCCTGCATATTTATGATTTGGAAATTTTCACCTGGAAAATTTCATTTTCAGTTGGATGCCTTGTCTTTAGTATAAAATTCAGTATTTCAATTTCAATATAATTTTTTCATTGATTTTAATGCAGAGAACAGAAAGGAATATCTTCAAATATAAACTACACAGAATCATTCTGTGAAACTTCTTTCTGATCTGTGCATTCAGCTAACAGAGTTAAACCGTACATTTGATTGAGCAGTTCTGAACACTCTTTCTGTAGAAAATGCAACTGGACATTTGGAGCGCTAAGAGGGTAGTAGTGGAAAAAGGAATATATTCAAATATAAAGTACACAGAAGCATTCTGTGAAATTTCTTTCTGTTCTCTGCAACTTCTTTCTGTTCTCTGCATTCAACTAACAGAGTTGAGCCTTACTTTTGAAGGAGCAGGTCTGAAACACTCTTTGTGTAGAAACTGAAATTGGACATTCGGAGAGCTAAGAGGATAATAGTCGAAAAAGGAATATCTTCAGCTAAATACTACACAGAAGCATTCTGTGAAACTTATTTCTGATATGTGAATTCAACTAACAGAGTAAAACCATACTTTTGATTGAGCCGTTATGAACACTCTTTCTGAAGAAAATGCAAGTGGACATTCGGAGCACTAAGAAGGTAATACTGGAAAAAGGAATATATTCAAATATAAACTACACAGAAGAATTCTGTGAAACTTCTTTCTGTTCTGTGCATTCAACTAACAGAGTTGAACCTTACTTTTGATTGAGCCGTCCTGAAACACTCATTCTGTAGAAACTGCAATTGGACATTCTGAGCGCTAAGTGGCCTATATTGGGAAAAAGAATATCTCCAAATAAAAACTACTCAGAAGAATTCTGTGAAACTTATTTCTGATCTGTGCATTCAGCTAACAGAGTTAAACCACACTTTTGATTGAGCAGTTATTAAACACTGTTTCTGTAGGAAATGCAAGTGGACATTAGGAGCGCTAAGATTGTAATAGTGGAAAAAGGAATATCCCCAAATAAAAACTACACAGAAGCATTCTCTGAAACTCCTTTCTGTTCTCTGCATTAAACTAACAGAGTTGAGCCTTACTTTTGAAGGTGCTGTTCTGAAACACTCTTTGTGTAGAAACTGCCAGTGGATATGCGGAACGCTAAGAGGGTAATAGTCGAAAAAGGAATATCTTCAACTAAATACTAAACAGAAGCATTCTGTGAAACTTCTTTCTGTTCTGTGCATTCAACTAAAAGAGTTGAACCTTACTTTTGATTGAGCCGTTCTGAAACACTCTTTCTGTAGAAAATGCAAGTGGTGATTCGGAGCGCTAAGAGGGTAATAGTGGAAAAAGGAGTATCTTCAAATATAAACTACACAGAAGCATTCTGTAAAACTTCTTTCTCTTCCTTGCATTCAACTAACAATATTGAACCTTACTTTTGATTGACCAGTTCTGAAACTCTCTTTCTGTAGATACTGCAATTGGAAATTCTGAGCGCTAAGAGTCCTGTATTGGAAAAAGGAATATGTTCAAATAAAAACTACACAGAAGAATTCTGTGAAACTTCTTTCTGATCTGTGCATTCAACTAACAGAGTTAAACCATACTTTTGATTGAGCAGTTCTGAACACTCTTTCTGTAGAAAATGCAAGTGGACATTCGGAGCTCTAAGAGGGTAATAGTGGAAAAAGTAATATCGTCAAATAAGAACTACAGACAGGCATTCTGTGAAACTACTTTCTGTTCTGTGCATTCAACTAACAGAGTTGAACCTTACTTTTGATTGAGCCGTCCTGAAACACTCATTCTGTAGAAACTGCAATTGGACATTCTGAGCGCTAAGTGGCCTATATTGGGAAAAAGAATATCTCCAAATAAAAACTACTCAGAAGAATTCTGTGAAACTTATTTCTGATCTGTGCATTCAGCTAACAGAGTTAAACCACACTTTTGATTGAGCAGTTATTAAACACTGTTTCTGTAGGAAATGCAAGTGGACATTAGGAGCGCTAAGATTGTAATAGTGGAAAAAGGAATATCCCCAAATAAAAACTACAAAGAAGCATTCTCTGAAACTCCTTTCTGTTCTCTGCATTAAACTAACAGAGTTGAGCCTTACTTTTGAAGGTGCTGTTCTGAAACACTCTTTGTGTAGAAACTGCCAGTGGATATGCGGAACGCTAAGAGGGTAATAGTCGAAAAAGGAATATCTTCAACTAAATACTAAACAGAAGCATTCTGTGAAACTTCTTTCTGTTCTGTGCATTCAACTAAAAGAGTTGAACCTTACTTTTGATTGAGCCGTTCTGAAACACTCTTTCTGTAGAAAATGCAAGTGGTGATTCGGAGCGCTAAGAGGGTAATAGTGGAAAAAGGAGTATCTTCAAATATAAACTACACAGAAGCATTCTGTAAAACTTCTTTCTCTTCCTTGCATTCAACTAACAATATTGAACCTTACTTTTGATTGACCAGTTCTGAAACTCTCTTTCTGTAGATACTGCAATTGGAAATTCTGAGCGCTAAGAGTCCTATATTGGAAAAAGGAATATGTTCAAATAAAAACTACACAGAAGAATTCTGTGAAACTTCTTTCTGATCTGTGCATTCAACTAACAGAGTTAAACCATACTTTTGATTGAGCAGTTCTGAACACTCTTTCTGTAGAAAATGCAAGTGGACATTCGGAGCTCTAAGAGGGTAATAGTGGAAAAAGTAATATCGTCAAATAAGAACTACAGACAGGCATTCTGTGAAACTACTTTCTGTTCTGTGCATTCAAATAACAGAGTTGAACCTTACTTTTGATTGAGCCATTCTGAAACACTCTTTCTGTAGAAACTGCAATTGGACATTCTGAGCGCTAAGTGGCCTATATTGGGAAAAAGAATATCTTCAAATAAAAACTACACAGAAGCATTCTGTGAAACTTTTTCTGATCTGTGCATTCAGCTAACAGAGTTAAATCATACATTTGATTGATCAGTTCTGAACACTCTTTCTGTAGAAAATGCAACTGGACATTTGGAGCGCTAAGAGGGTAGTAGTGCAAAAAGGAATATATTCCAATATAAACTACACAGAAGCATTCTGTGAAACTTCTTTCTGTTCTGTGCATTCAACTAACATAGTTGAACCTTACTTTTTATTGAGCCTTTCTGAAACACTCTTTCTGTAGAAACTGCAATTGGCCATTCTGAGCGCTAAGAGGCCTATATTGGTAAAAAGAATATCTTCATATAAACACTACACAGCAGCATTCTGTGAAACTTCTTTCTGATCTGTGCATTCAGCTAACAGAGTTAAACCATACTTTTGATTGAGCAGTTCTGAAACACTCTTTCTGTAGAAAATGCAACTGGACATTCAGAGCACTAAGTGGGTAATAGTGGAAAATGGAATATCTTCAAATATAAACTACACAGAAGAATTCTGTGAAACTTATTTCTGATCTGTGCATTCACCTAACAGAGTTAAACCATACTTTTGATAGAGCAGTTCTGAACACACTTTCTGTAGAAAATGCAAGTGGACATTCGGAGATCTAAGAGGGTAACAGTGGAAAAAGGAATATCTTCAAATATAAACTACACAGAAGCAATCTGTGAAACTACATTCTGTTCTGTGCATTCAACTAACAGAGTTGAACCTTAATTTTGATTGAGCAGTTCTGAAACCCTCTTTCTGTAGAAACTGTAATTGGATTTCTGAACGCTAAGAGGCCTATATTGAGAAAAATAATATCTTCAAATAAAAACTACAGAGATGCATTCTCTGAAACTTCTTTCTGTTCTGTGCATTCAGCTAACAGAATTAAACGATACATTTGATTAAGCAGTTCTGAAACACTCTTTCTGTAGAAAATGCAAGTGGACATTCGGTGTGCTAAGTTGGTAATTGTGGAAAAAGGAATATCTTCAAATAAAAACTACACAGAGGCATTCTCTGAAACTTCTTTCTGTTCTCTGCATTCAACTAACAGAGTTGAGCCTTATTTTTGAAGGAGCAGCCCTGAAACACACTTTCTGTAGAAACTGCAAGTGGACATTCCGAGCGCTACTAGGGTAATAGTGGAAAAAGGAATACCTTCAAATAAATACTACACAGAAGCAATCTGTGAAACTACTTTCTGTTCTGTGAATTCAACTAAAAGTGTTGAACCCTACTTTTCATTTTGCCGTTCTGAAACACTCTTTCTGTAGAAACTGCAATTGGATATTTGGAGCGCTAAGAGGCCTATATTTGAAAAAGGACTATCTTCAAATAAAAACTACACAGAAGCATTCTGTGAAACTTCGTACTGATATGTGCATTCAGCTAACAGAGATACACCAACTTTTGATTGAGCAGTTCTGAACACTCTTTTTGTAGAAAATGCAGGTGGACATTCGGAGCGCTAAGAGGGTAATACTGAAAAAAGGAATATATTCAAATATAAACTACACAGAAGCATTCTGTGAAGCTTCTTTCTGTTCTCTGCATTCAACTTACAGTGTTGAGCATTACTTTTGAAGGAGCAGTTCTGAAAAACACTTTGTGTAGAAACTGCCAGTGGACATTCGGAGCGCTAAGAGGGTAATATTCGAAAAAGGAATATCTTCAACTAAATACTACACAGAAGCCTTCTCTGAAACTTATTTCTGATATGTGCATATAACTAACAGAGTGAAACCATATTTTTGATTGAGCCGTTCTGAACACTCTTTATGTAGAAAATGCAAGTGGACATTCGGAGCGCTAAGAGGGTAATAGTGCAAAAAGGAATATATTCAAATATAAACTACTCAGAAGCATTCTGTGAAACTTCTTTTTGTTCTGTGCATTCAACTAACAGAGTTGAACCTTACTTTTGATTCAGCCGTTCTGAAACACTCTTTCTGTAGAAACTGCAATTTAACATACTGAGCGCTATGATGCCTATATTGGGATAAAGAATATCTTCAAATAAAAACTACACAGATGCATTCTGTGAAACTTCTTTCTTATCTGTGCATTCAGCTAACAGAGTTAAACGATACTTTTGATTTAGCAGTTCTGAAACACTCTTTCTGTAGAAAATGCAAGTGGTCATTCGGTGCGCTAAGATGGTAATTGTGGAAAAAGGAATATCTTCAAATAAAAACTACAAAGAGGCATTCTCTGAAACTTGTTTCTGTTCTCTGCTTTCAACTAACAGGGTTGAGCCTTATTTTTGAAGGAGCAGTCCTGAAACACTCTTTCTGTAGAAACTGCAAGTGGACATTCGGAGCGCTAAGAGGGTAATAGTGGAAAAAGGAATATCTTCAAATAAATACTACACAGAAGCATTCTGTGAAACTACTCTCTGTTCTGTGCATTCAACTAAATGAGTTGAAGCCTACTTTTGATTGAGAAATTCTGAAACACTCTTTCTGTAGAAACTGCAAATGGATATTCGGAGCGCTAAGAGGCCTATATTGGAAAAAGGACTATCTTCAAATAAAAACTACACAGAAGCATTCCGTGAAACTTCGTACTGATCTGTGCATTCAGCTAACAGAATTAAACCATACTTTTGATTGAGCAGTTCGGAAACACTCATTCTGTAGAAAATGCAAGTGGACATTCGGAGCGCTTAGAAGGTAATAGTGGAAAAAGGAACATCTTCAAATATAAACTACACAGAAGCATTCTATGAAACTTCTTTCTGTTCCGTTCATTCAACAAACAGAGTTGAACCTTACATTTGATTAAGCAGTTCAGAAACACTCTTTCTGTAGATACTGCAATTGGACATTCTGAGCGCTAAGACTCCTATATTGGAGAAAGGAATATCTTCAAATGAAAAGTACACAGAAGCATTCTGTGAAAATTCTTTCTGATCTGTGCATTCAGCTAACAGAGTTAAACCATACTTTGGATTGAGCAGTTCTGAACACTCTTTCTGTAGAAAATGCAAGTGGACATTCAGAGCGCTAAGAGGGTAATACTGAAAAAGGGAATATATTCAAATATAAACTACACAGAGGCATTCTGTGAAACTCCTTTCTGTTCTCTGCATTCAACTAACAGAGTTGAGCCCTACTTTTGAAGGAGCAGTTCTGAAACACTCTTTGTTTAGAAACTGAAATTGGACATTCGGAGAGCTAAGAGGATAATAGTCGAAAAAGGAATATCTTCAACAAAATACTACACGGAAGGATTCTGTGAAACTTATTTCTGATATGTGCATTCAAATAACAGAGTAAAACCATACTTTTGATTGAGTCGTTCAGAACACACTTTCTGTAGAAAATGCAAGTGGACATTCGGAGCACTAAGAGGGTAATACTGGAAAAAGGAATATATTCAAATATAAACTACACAGAAGCATTCTGTGAAACTTCTTGCTGTTCTGTGCATTCAAGTAACAGAGTTGAACCTTACTTTTGATTGAGCCTTTCTGAAACTCCCTTTCTGTAGAAAATGCAAGTGGACATTCGGAGCGCTAAGATGGTAATAGTGGAAAAAGGAATACATTCAAATATAAACTACACAGAAGCATTCTGTGAAACTTCTTTCTGTTCTGTGCATTCAACTAACAGAGTTGAACCTTACTTTTGATTGAGCCTTCTGAAACACTCATTTTGTAGAAACGGCAATTGGACATTCTGAGCGCTAAGTGGCCTATATTGGGAAAAAGAATATCTCCAAATAAAAACTACTCAGAAGCATTCTGTGAAACTTATTTCTGATCTGTGCATTCAGCTAACAGAGTTAAACCATACTTTTGATTGAGAAGTTATGAGACACTCTTTCTGTAGAAAACGCAAGTGGACATTCGGAGTGCTAAAATTGTATTAGTGGAAAAAGGAATATCCCCAAATTAAAACTACACAGAAGCATTCTCTGAAACTCCTTTCTGTTCTCTGCATTCAACTAACAGATTTGAGCCTTACTTTGAAGGAGCTGTTCTGAAACACTCTTTGTGTAGAAACTGCCAGTGGACATTCGGAACGCTAAGAGGGTAAAAGTCGAAAAAGGAATATCTATAACTAAATACTACACAGAAGCATTCTGTGAAACTTCTTTCTGTTCTGTGCAATCAACTAAACGAGTTCAACCTTACTTTTGATTGAGCCGTTCTGAAACACTCTTTCTGTAGAAAATGCAAGTGGTGATTCAGAGCGCTAAGAGGGTAATAGTGGAAAAAGGAATATCTTCAAATAAAAACTACACAGAAGCATTCTCTGAAACTTCTTTCTGTTCCGTGCATTCAACTAACAGTATTGAACCTTACTTTTGATTGAGCAGTTCTGAAACTCTCTTTCTGTAGATACTGCAATTGGACATTCTGAGCGCTAAGAGACCTATATTGGAAAAAGGAATATCTTCAAATAAAAACTACACAGAAGAATTCTGTGAAACTTCTTTCTGTTCTGTGCATTCAACTAACAGAGTTAAACCATACTTTTGATGGAGCAGTTCTGAACACTCTTTCTGTAGAAAATGCAAGTGGACATTCCGAGCTCTAAGAGGGTAATAGTGGAAAAAGTAATATCGTCAAATATGAACTACAGAGAAGCATTCTGTGAAACTACTTTCTGTTCTGTGCATTGAAATAGCAGAGTTGAACCTTACTATTGAAAGAGCCATTCTGAAACACTCTTTCTGTAGAAACTGCAATTGGACAATCTGAGCACTAAGAGGCCTATATTGGGAAAAAGTATATCTTCAAATAAAAACTACACAGAAGCATTCTGTGCAACTTCTTTCTAATCTGTGCATTCAGCTAAGAGAGTTAAATCATACATTTGATTGAGCAGTTCTGAACACTCTTTCTGTAGAAAATGCAACTGAACATTTGGAGCGCTAAGAGGGTAGTAGTGGAAAAAGTAATATATTCAAATATAAAATACACAGAAGCATTCTGTGAAACTACTTTCTGTTCTGTGCATTCAACTAACAGGGTTGAACCTTACTTTTGATTGAGCCTTTCTGAAACTCTCTTTCTGTAGAAATTGCAATTGGATATTCTGAGCGCTAAGAGGCCTATATTGGTAAAAAGAATATCTTCATATAAACATTACACCGCAGCATTCTGTGAAACTTCTTTCTGTTCTGTGCATTCAGCTAACAGAGTTAAACCATTCTTTTGACTGAGCAGTTCTGAAACACTCTTTCTGTAGAAAATGCAACTGGAGATTCAGAGCGCTAAGTGGGTAATAGTGGAAAATGGAATATCTTCAAATATAAACTAAACTGAAGAATTCTGTGAAACTTCTTTCTGATCTGTGCATTCACCTAACAGGGTTAAACCACACTTATGATTGAGCAGTTCTGAACACTCCTTCTGTAGAAAATGCAACTGGACATTTGGAGCGCTAAGAGGGTACTGGTGGAAAAAGGAATACCTTCAAATAAATACTACACAGAAGCATTCTGTGAAACTTCTTTCCATTCTGTGAATTCAACTAAAAGAGTTGAACCCTACTTTTCATTGAGGCGTTCTGAAACACTTTTTCTGTAGAAACTGAAATTGGATATTCGGAGCGCTAAGAGGCCTATATTTGGGAAAGGACTATCTTCAAATAAAAACTACACAGAAACATTCTGTGAAACTTCGTACTGATCTGTGCATTCAGCTAAAAGAGTTAAACCATACTTTTGATTGAGCAGTTCGGAAACACTCTTTCTGTAGAAAATGCAAGTGGACATTCGGAGAGCTTAGAAGGTAATAGTGGAAAAAGGAATATCTTCAAATATAAACTACACAGAATCATTCTCTGAAACTTCTTTCTGTTCTGTTCATTCAACTAAAAGAGTTGAACCTTACTTTTGATTGAGCCTTTCTGAAACACTCTCTCTGTAGAAACTGCAATTGGACATTCTGTGCGCTAAGAGGCCTATATTGGTAAAAAGAATAACTTCATATAAACACTACACAGCAGCATTCTGTGAAACTTCTTTCTGATCTGTGCATTCAGCTAACAGAGTTAAACCATACTTTTGATTGAGCAGTTCTGAAACACTCTTTCTGTAGAAAATGCAACTGGACATTCAGAGCGCTAAGTGGGTAATAGTGGAAAATGGAATATCTTCAAATATAAACTACACAGAAAAATTCTGTGAAACTTATTTCTGATCTGTGCATTCACCTAAAGAGTTAAAACATACTTTTGATAGAGCAGTTCTGAACACACTTTCTGTAGAAAATGCAAGTGGACATTCTGAGCTCTAAGAGGGTAACAGTGGAAAAAGGAATATCTTCAAATACAAACTACACAGAAGCAATCTGTGAAACTACATTCTGTTCTGTGCATTCAACTAAGAGATTTGAACCTTAGTATTGATTGAGACGTTCTGAAACACTCTTTCTGTAGAAAATGCAAGTGGAGATTTGGAGCGCTAAGAGGGTAATAGTGGAAAAAGGAATGTCTTCAAATATAAACTACACTGAATCATTCTGTGAAACTTATTTCTGATCTGTGCATTCAGCTAACAGAGTTAAACCATACTTTTGATTTAGCAGATCCTAACACTCTTTCTGTAGAAAATGCAACTGGACATTTGGAGCGCTAAGAGGGTAGTAGTGGAAAAAGGAATATATTCAAATATAAACTACACAGAAGCATTCTGTGAAACTTTTTCTGATCTGAGCATTCAGCTAACAGAGTTAAACCATACTTTTGATTGAGCAGTTTTGAAACACTCTGTCTGTAGAAAATGCAACTGGACATTCGTAGCGCTAAGTGGGTAATAGTGGAAAAAAGAATATGTTCAAATGTAAACTACACAGAAGCATTGTATGAAACTTCTTTCTGTTCTGTGCATTCAACTAACAGAGTTGAACCTTACTTTTGATTGAGCCGTTCTGAAACACTCTTTCTGTAGAAAGTGCAATTGGACATTCTGAGTGCTAAGAGGCCTATATTGGGAAAAATAATATCTTCAAATAAAAACTACACAGAAGCATTGTGTGAAACTTATTTCTGATATGTGCATTCAGCTAACAGAGTTAAACCATACTTTTGATTGCGCAGTTCCGAACACTCTTTCTGTAGAAAATGCAAGTGGACATTCGGAGCCCTACGAGGGTAATAGTGGAAAAAGGAATATATTCAAATATAAACTACACAGTAGCATTCTGTGAAACTTCTTTCTGTTCTGTGCAATCAGCTAACAGAGTTGAACCTTACTTTTGATTGAGCCGTTCTGAAACACTCTTTCTGTAGAAACTGCAATTGGACATTCTAAGCGCTAAGAGGCCTATATTGGGAAAAAGAATATCTTCAAATAAAAACTACACAGATGCATTCTGTGAAACTTATTTCTGATCTGTAAATTCAGTTAACAGAGCTAAACCATATTTTTGATTGAGCAGTTATGAAACACTCTTTTTGTAGAAAATGCAAGTGGACATTCGGAGCGCTAAGATTGTAATAGAGGAAAAAGGAATATCTCCAATTAAAAACTACACAGAAGCATTCTCTGAAACCCCTTTCTGTTCTCCGCATTCAACTAACAGAGTTGAGCCTTACTTTTGAAGGAGCAGTTCTGAAACACTCTTTGTGTAGAAACTGCCAGTGGATATTCGGAGCGCTAAGTGGGTAACAGTCCAAAAAGGAGTATCTTCAACTAAATACTACACAGAAGCATTCTGTGAAACTTCTTTCTGTTCTGTGCCTTCAACTAAGAAAGTTGAACCTTACATTTGATTGAGCCGTTCTGAAACACTCTTGCTGTAGAAACTGCAATTGGACATTCTGAGCGCTAAGAGGCCTATATTGGGAAAATAATATCTTCACATAAAAACTACACAGAAGCATTGTTTGAAACTTATGTCAGATATATGCATTCAGCTAACAGAGTTAAACCATACTTTTGATTGCGCAGTTCAGAACACTCTTTCTGTAGAAAATGCAAGTGGACATTCGGAGCGCTAAGAGGGTAATAGTGGAAAAAGGAATATATTCAAATATAAACTACACAGAAGCATTCTGTGAAACTTCTTTCTGTTCTGTGCATTCAACTACCAGGGTTGAACCTTACTTTTGATTGAGCCGTTCTGAAACACTCTTTCTGTAGAAACTGCAATTGGACATTCTGAGCGCTAAGAGGCCTATATTGGGAAAAAGAATATCTACAAATAAAAACTACACAGAAGCATTCTGTGAAACTTCTTTAAGTTCTGTTCATTCAACTAAAAGAGTTGAACATTAGTTTTGATTGAGCCGTTCTGAAACACTCTTTTTGTAGAAAATGCAAGTGGAGATTCGGAGCGCTAAGAGGGTAATAGAGGAAAAAGGAATGTCTTCAAATATAAACTACACAGAATCATTCTGTGAAACTTCTTTCTGATCTGTGCATTCAGCTAACAGTGTTAAACCATACTTTTGATTGAGCAGATCTGAACACTCTTTCTGTAGAAAATGCAACTGGACATTTGGAGCGCTAAGAGGGTAGTCATGGAAAAAGGAATATATTCAAATATAAACAACACAGAAGCATTCTGTGAAACTTCTTTCTGATCTGAGCATTCAGCTAACAGAGTTAAACCATACTTTTGATTGAGCAGTTTTGAAACACTCTGTCTGTAGAAAATGCAACTGGACATTCGTAGCGCTAAGTGGGTAATAGTGGAAACAAGAATATGTTCAAATATAAACTACACAGAAGCATTGTATGAAACTTCTTTCTGTTCTGTGCATTCAAATAACAGAGTTGAACCTTACTTTTGATTGAGCCGTTCTGAAACACTCCTTCTGTAGAAACTGCAATTGGACATTCTGAGCGCTAAGAGGCCTATATTGGGAAAAATAATAACTTCAAATAAAAACTACACAGAAGCATTGTGTGAAACATATTTCTGATATGTGCATTCAGCTAACAGAGTTAAACCATACTTTTGATTGCGCAGTTCCGAACACTCTTTCTGTAGAAAATGCAAGTGGACATTCGGAGCGCTACGAGATTAATAGTGGAAAAAGGAATATATTCAAATATAAACTACACAGTAGCATTCTGTGAAACTTCTTTCTGTTCTGTGCATTCAACTAACAGAGTTGAACCTTACTTTTGATTGAGCCGTTCTGAAACACTCTTTCTGTAGAAACTGCAATTGGACATTCTAAGCGCTATGAGGCCTACATTGGGAAAAAGAATATCTTCAAATAAAAACTACACAGATGCATTCTGTGAAACTTATTTCTGATATGTGCATTCAGCTAACAGAGTTAAACCATACTTTTGATTGCGCAGTTCAGAACACACTTTCTGTAGAAAATGCAAGTGGACATTCGGAGCGCTAAGAGGGTAATAGTGGAAAAAGAAATATATTCAAATATAAACTACACAGAAGCATTTTGTGAAAATTTTTTCTGTTCTGTGCATTCAACTACCAGGGTTGAACCTTACTTTTGATTGAGCCGTTCTGAAACACTCTTTCTGTAGAAACTGCAATTGGACATTTTGAGCGCTAAGAGGCCTATATTGGGAAAAAGAATATCGACAAATTAAAACTAAACTGAAGCATTCTGTGAAACTTCTTTCTGTTCTGTGCATTCAACTAAGAGAGTTGAACCTTACATTTGATTGAGCCGTTCTGAAACACTCTTTCTGTAGAAACTGCAATTGGACATTCTGAGCACTAAGAGGTCTATATTGGGAAAAATAATATCTTCAAATAAAAACTACACAGAAGCATTGTTTGAAACTTATTTCTGATATGTGCATTCAGCTAACAGAGATAAACCATACTTTTGACTGCGCAGTTCAGAACACTCTTTCTGTAGAAAATGCAACTGGACATTCAGAGCGCTAAGTGGGTAATAGTGGAAAATGGAATATCTTCAAATATAAACTACACAGAAAAATTCTGTGAAACTTATTTCTGATCTGTGCATTCACCTAAAGAGTTAAAACATACTTTTGATAGAGCAGTTCTGAACACACTTTCTGTAGAAAATGCAAGTGGACATTCTGAGCTCTAAGAGGGTAACAGTGGAAAAAGGAATATCTTCAAATACAAACTACACAGAAGCAATCTGTGAAACTACATTCTGTTCTGTGCATTCAACTAAGAGATTTGAACCTTAGTATTGATTGAGACGTTCTGAAACACTCTTTCTGTAGAAAATGCAAGTGGAGATTTGGAGCGCTAAGAGGGTAATAGTGGAAAAAGGAATGTCTTCAAATATAAACTACACTGAATCATTCTGTGAAACTTATTTCTGATCTGTGCATTCAGCTAACAGAGTTAAACCATACTTTTGATTTAGCAGATCCTAACACTCTTTCTGTAGAAAATGCAACTGGACATTTGGAGCGCTAAGAGGGTAGTAGTGGAAAAAGGAATATATTCAAATATAAACTACACAGAAGCATTCTGTGAAACTTTTTCTGATCTGAGCATTCAGCTAACAGAGTTAAACCATACTTTTGATTGAGCAGTTTTGAAACACTCTGTCTGTAGAAAATGCAACTGGACATTCGTAGCGCTAAGTGGGTAATAGTGGAAAAAAGAATATGTTCAAATGTAAACTACACAGAAGCATTGTATGAAACTTCTTTCTGTTCTGTGCATTCAACTAACAGAGTTGAACCTTACTTTTGATTGAGCCGTTCTGAAACACTCTTTCTGTAGAAAGTGCAATTGGACATTCTGAGTGCTAAGAGGCCTATATTGGGAAAAATAATATCTTCAAATAAAAACTACACAGAAGCATTGTGTGAAACTTATTTCTGATATGTGCATTCAGCTAACAGAGTTAAACCATACTTTTGATTGCGCAGTTCCGAACACTCTTTCTGTAGAAAATGCAAGTGGACATTCGGAGCCCTACGAGGGTAATAGTGGAAAAAGGAATATATTCAAATATAAACTACACAGTAGCATTCTGTGAAACTTCTTTCTGTTCTGTGCAATCAGCTAACAGAGTTGAACCTTACTTTTGATTGAGCCGTTCTGAAACACTCTTTCTGTAGAAACTGCAATTGGACATTCTAAGCGCTAAGAGGCCTATATTGG
This sequence comes from Symphalangus syndactylus, assembly GCF_028878055.3. Taxonomy (NCBI): domain Eukaryota; kingdom Metazoa; phylum Chordata; class Mammalia; order Primates; family Hylobatidae; genus Symphalangus; species Symphalangus syndactylus. The sequence continues at coordinate 1,231,898 of NC_072445.2, read as the reverse complement.
GAGAAAGAATATCTTCAAATAAAAACTACACAGATGCATTCTGTGAAACTTATTTCTGATCTGTAAATTCAGTTAACAGAGCTAAACCATATTTTTGATTGAGCAGTTATGAAACACGCTTTTTGTAGAAAATGCAAGTGGACATTCGGAGCGCTAAGATTGTAATAGAGGAAAAAGGAATATCTCCAATTAAAAACTACACAGAAGCATTCTCTGAAACCCCTTTCTGTTCTCCGCATTCAACTAACAGAGTTGAGCCTTACTTTTGAAGGAGCAGTTCTGAAACACTCTTTGTGTAGAAACTGCCAGTGGATATTCGGAGCGCTAAGTGGGTAACAGTCCAAAAAGGAGTATCTTCAACTAAATACTACACAGAAGCATTCTGTGAAACTTCTTTCTGTTCTGTGCCTTCAACTAAGAAAGTTGAACCTTACATTTGATTGAGCCGTTCTGAAACACTCTTGCTGTAGAAACTGCAATTGGACATTCTGAGCGCTAAGAGGCCTATATTGGGAAAATAATATCTTCACATAAAAACTACACAGAAGCATTGTTTGAAACTTATGTCTGATATATGCATTCAGCTAACAGAGTTAAACCATACTTTTGATTGCGCAGTTCAGAACACTCTTTCTGTAGAAAATGCAAGTGGACATTCGGAGCGCTAAGAGGGTAATAGTGGAAAAAGGAATATATTCAAATATAAACTACACAGAAGCATTCTGTGAAACTTCTTTCTGTTCTGTGCATTCAACTACCAGGGTTGAACCTTACTTTTGATTGAGCCGTTCTGAAACACTCTTTCTGTAGAAACTGCAATTGGACATTCTGAGCGCTAAGAGGCCTATATTGGGAAAAAGAATATCTACAAATAAAAACTACACAGAAGCATTCTGTGAAACTTCTTCAAGTTCTGTTCATTCAACTAAAAGAGTTGAACATTAGTTTTGATTGAGCCGTTCTGAAACACTCTTTTTGTAGAAAATGCAAGTGGAGATTCGGAGCGCTAAGAGGGTAATAGAGGAAAAAGGAATGTCTTCAAATATAAACTACACAGAATCATTCTGTGAAACTTCTTTCTGATCTGTGCATTCAGCTAACAGTGTTAAACAATACTTTTGATTGAGCAGATCTGAACACTCTTTCTGTAGAAAATGCAACTGGACATTTGGAGCGCTAAGAGGGTAGTCATGGAAAAAGGAATATATTCAAATATAAACAACACAGAAGCATTCTGTGAAACTTCTTTCTGATCTGAGCATTCAGCTAACAGAGTTAAACCATACTTTTGATTGAGCAGTTTTGAAACACTCTGTCTGTAGAAAATGCAACTGGACATTCGTAGCGCTAAGTGGGTAATAGTGGAAACAAGAATATGTTCAAATATAAACTACACAGAAGCATTGTATGAAACTTCTTTCTGTTCTGTGCATTCAAATAACAGAGTTGAACCTTACTTTTGATTGAGCCGTTCTGAAACACTCCTTCTGTAGAAACTGCAATTGGACATTCTGAGCGCTAAGAGGCCTATATTTGGAAAAATAATAACTTCAAATAAAAACTACACAGAAGCATTGTGTGAAACATATTTCTGATATGTGCATTCAGCTAACAGAGTTAAACCATACTTTTGATTGCGCAGTTCCGAACACTCTTTCTGTAGAAAATGCAAGTGGACATTCGGAGCGCTACGAGATTAATAGTGGAAAAAGGAATATATTCAAATATAAACTACACAGTAGCATTCTGTGAAACTTCTTTCTGTTCTGTGCATTCAACTAACAGAGTTGAACCTTACTTTTGATTGAGCCGTTCTGAAACACTCTTTCTGTAGAAACTGCAATTGGACATTCTAAGCGCTATGAGGCCTACATTGGGAAAAAGAATATCTTCAAATAAAAACTACACAGATGCATTCTGTGAAACTTATTTCTGATATGTGCATTCAGCTAACAGAGTTAAACCATACTTTTGATTGCGCAGTTCAGAACACACTTTCTGTAGAAAATGCAAGTGGACATTCGGAGCGCTAAGAGGGTAATAGTGGAAAAAGAAATATATTCAAATATAAACTACACAGAAGCATTTTGTGAAAATTTTTTCTGTTCTGTGCATTCAACTACCAGGGTTGAACCTTACTTTTGATTGAGCCGTTCTGAAACACTCTTTCTGTAGAAACTGCAATTGGACATTTTGAGCGCTAAGAGGCCTATATTGGGAAAAAGAATATCGACAAATTAAAACTAAACTGAAGCATTCTGTGAAACTTCTTTCTGTTCTGTGCATTCAACTAAGAGAGTTGAACCTTACATTTGATTGAGCCGTTCTGAAACACTCTTTCTGTAGAAACTGCAATTGGACATTCTGAGCACTAAGAGGTCTATATTGGGAAAAATAATATCTTCAAATAAAAACTACACAGAAGCATTGTTTGAAACTTATTTCTGATATGTGCATTCAGCTAACAGAGATAAACCATACTTTTGATTGCGCAGTTCAGAACACTCTTTCTGTAGAAAATGCAAGTGGACATTCGGAGCGCTAAGAGGGTAATAGTGGAAAAAGGAATATATTCAAATATAAACTACACAGAAGCATTCTGTGAAACCTCTTTCTGTTCTGTTCATTCAACTAAAAGAGTTGAACATTAGTTTTGTTTGAGCCGCTCTGAAACACTCTTTCTGTAGAAAATGCAAGTGGAGATTCTGAGCGCTAAGAGGGTAATAGTGGAAAAAGGAATGTCTTCAAATATAAACTACACAGAATCATAATGTGAAACATATTTCTGATCTGTGCATTCAGCTAACAGAGTTAAACCATACTTTTGATTGAGCAGATCTGAACACTCTTTCTGTAGAAAATGCAACTGGACATTTGGAGCGCTAAGAGGGTAGTCATGGAAAAAGGAATATATTCAAATATAAACAACACAGAAGCATTCTGTGAAACTTCTTTCTGATCTGAGCATTCAGCTAACAGAGTTAAACCATACTTTTCATTGAGCAGTTTTGAAACACTCTGTCTGTAGAAAATGCAACTGGACATTCGTAGCGCTAAGTGGGTAATAGTGGAAACAAGAATATGTTCAAATATAAACTACACAGAAGCATTGTATGAAACTTCTTTCTGTTCTGTGCATTCAAATAACAGAGGTGAACCTTACTTTTGATTGAGCCGTTCTGAAATACTCCTTCTGTAGAAACTGCAATTGGACATTCTGAGCGCTAAGAGGCCTATATTGGGAAAAATAATAACTTCAAATAAAAACTACACAGAAGCATTGTGTGAAACATATTTCTGATATGTGCATTCAGCTAACAGAGTTAAACCATACTTTTGATTGCGCAGTTCCGAACACTCTTTCTGTAGAAAATGGAAGTGGACATTCGGAGCGCTAAGAGGGTAATAGTGGAAAAAGGAATATATTCAAATATAAACTACACAGTAGCATTCTGTGAAACTTCTTTCTGTTCTGTGCATTCAACTAACAGAGTTGAACCTTACTTTTGATTGAGCCGTTCTGAAACACTCTTTCTGTAGAAACTGCAATTGGACATTCTAAGCTCTAAGAGGCCTACATTGGGAAAAAGAATATCTTCAAATAAAAACTACACAGATGCATTCTGTGAAACTTATTTCTGATCTGTAAATTCAGTTAACAGAGCTAAACCATATTTTTGATTGAGCAGTTATGAAACACTCTTTTTGTAGAAAATGCAAGTGGACATTGGTAGCGCTAATATTGTAATAGAGGAAAAAGGAATATCTCCAATTAAAAACTACACAGAAGCATTCTCTGAAACCCCTTTCTGTTCTCCGCATTCAACTAACAGAGTTGAGCCTTACTTTTGAAGGAGCAGTTCTGAAACACTCTTTGTGTAGAAACTGCCAGTGGATATTCGGAGCGGTAAGTGGGAAATAGTCCAAAAAGGAGTATCTTCAACTAAATACTACACAGAAGCATTCTGTGAAACATCTTTCTGTTCTGTGCATTCAACTAAGAGAGTTGAAACTTACATTTGATTGAGCCGTTCTGAAACACTCTTTCTGTAGAAACTGCAATTGGACATTCTGAGCGCTAAGAGGTCTATATCGGGAAAAATAATATCTTCAAATAAAAATTACACAGAAGCATTGTTTGAAACTTATTTCTAATATGTGCATTCAGCTAACAGAGATAAACCATACTTTTGATTGCGCAGTTCAGAACACTCTTTCTGTAGAAAATGCAAGTGGACATTCGGAGCGCTAAGAGGGTAATAGTGGAAAAAGGAATATATTCAAATATAAACTACACAGAATCATTCTGTAAAACTTCTTTCTGTTCTGTGCATTCAACTAACAGAGTTGAACCTTACTTTTGATTGAGCCGTTCTGAAACACTCTTTCTGTAGAAACTGCAATTGGACATTCTAAGCGCTAAGAGGCCTACATTGGGAAAAAGAATATCTTCAAATAAAAACTAAACAGATGCATTATGTGAAACTTATTTCTGATCTGTAAATTCAGTTAACAGAGCTAAACCATATTTTTGATTGTGCAGTTATGAAACACTCTTTTTGTAGAAAATGCAAGTGGACATTCGGAGCGCTAAGATTGTAATAGAAGAAAAAGGAATATCTCCAATTAAAAACTACACAGAAGCATTCTCTGAAACCCCTTTCTGTTCTCCGCATTCAACTAACAGAGTTGAGCCTTACTTTTGAAGGAGCAGTTCTGAAACACTCTTTGTGTAGAAACTGCCAGTGGATATTCGGAGCGCTAAGTGGGTAATAGTCCAAAAAGGAGTATCTTCAACTAAATACTACACAGAAGCATTCTGTGAAACTTCTGTCTGTTCTGTGCATTCAACTAACAGAGTTGAACCTTACATTTGATTGAGCCGTTCTGAAACACTCTTTCTGTAGAAACTGCAATTGAACATTCTGAGCGCTAAGAGGCCTAAATTGGGAAAAATAATATCTTCAAATAAAAACTACACAGAAGCATTGTTTGAAACTTATTTCTGATATGTGCATTCAGCTAACAGAGTTAAACCATACTTTTGATTGCGCAGTTCAGAACACACTTTCTGTACAAAATGCAAGTGGGCATTCGGAGCGCTAAGAGGGTAATAGTGGAAAAAGAAATATATTCAAATATAAACTACACAGAAGCATTTTGTGAAAATTTTTTCTGTTCTGTGCATTCAACTACCAGGGTTGAACTTTACTTTTGATTGAGCCGTTCTGAAACACTCTTTCTGTAGAAACTGCAATTGGACATTTTGAGCGCTAAGAGGCCTATATTGGGAAAAAGAATATCGACAAATTAAAACTACACTGAAGCATTCTGTGGAACTTCTTTCTGTTCTGTTCATTCAACTAAAAGAGTTGAACCTTAGTTTTGATTGAGCCGTTCTGAAACACTCTTTCTGTAGAAAATGCAAGTGGAGATTCGGAGCGCTAAGAGGGTAATAGTGGAAAAAGGAATGTCTTCAAATATAAACTACACAGAATCATTCTGTGAGACTTCTTTCATATCTGTGCATTCAGCTAACAGAGTTAAACCATACTTTTGATTGAGCAGTTTTGAAACACTCTGTCTGTAGAAAATGCAACTGGACATTCGTAGCGCTAAGTGGGTAATAGTGGAAAAAAGAATATGTTCAAATATAAACTACACAGAAGCATTGTATGAAACTTCTTTCTGTTCTGTGCATTCAACTAACAGAGTTGAACCTTACTTTTGATTGAGCCTTTCTGAAACACTCTTTCTGTAGAAACTGCAATTGGACATTCTGAGCGCTAAGAGGCCTCTATTGGGAAAAATAATATCTTCAAATAAAAACTACACAGAAGCATTGTGTGAAACTTATTTCTGATATGTTCATTAAGCTAACAGAGTTAAACCATACTTTTGATTGCGCAGTTCTGAACACTCTTTCTGTAGAAAATGCAAGTGGACATTCGGAGCGCTAAGAGGGTAATAGTGGAAAAAGGAATATATTCAAATATAAACTACACAGTAGCATTCTGTGAAAATTCTTTCTGTTCTGTGCATTCAACTAACAGAGTTGAACCTTACTTTTGATTGAGCCGTTCTGAAACACTCTTTCTGTAGAAACTGCAATTGGACATGCTAAGCGCTAAGAGGCCTACATTGGGAAAAAGAATATATTCAAATAAAAACTACACAGATGCATTCTGTGAAACTTATTTCTGATCTATAAATTCAGTTAACAGAGATAAAATATATTTTTGATTGAGCAGTTATGAAACACTCTTTTTGTAGAAAATGCAAGTGGAGATTCGGAGCGCTAAGATGGTAATAGTGGAAAAAGGAATGTCTTCAAATATAAATTACACAGAATCATTCGGTGAAACTTCTTTCAGATCTGTGAATTCAGCTAACAGAGTTAAACCATACTTTTGATTGAGCAGATCTGAACACTCTTTCTGTTGAAAATGCAACTGGACATTTGGAGCGCTAAGAGCGTAGTAGTGGAAAAATGAATATATTCAAATATAAACTACACAGAAGCATTCTGTGAAACTTCTTTCTGATCTGAGCATACAGCTAACAGAGTTAAACCATACTTATGATTGAGCAGTTTTGAAACACTCTGTCTGTAGAAAATGCAACTGGACATTCGTAGCGCTAAGTGGGTAATAGAGGAAAAGAGAATATGTTCAAATATAAACTACACAGAAGCATTGTATGAAACTTCTTTCTGTTCTGTGCATTCAACTAACAGAGTTGAACCTTACTTTTGATTGAGCCGTTCTGAAACACTCTTTCGGTAGAAACTGCAATTGGACATTCTGAGCGCTAAGAGGCCTATATTGGGAAAAAGAATATCTACAAATTAAAACTACACAGAAGCATTCTGTGAAACTTCTTTCTGTTCTGTTCATTAAACTAAAAGAGTTGAACCTTAGTTTTGATTGAGCCGTTCTGAAACATTCTTTCTGTAGAAAATGCAAGTAGAGATTCGGAGCGCTAAGAGGGTAATAGTGGAAAAAAGAATGTCTTCAAATATAAACTACACAGAATCATTCTGTGAGACTGCTTTCTGATCTGTGCATTCAGATAACAGAGTTAAACCATACTTTTGATTGAGCAGATCTGAACACTCTTTCTGTAGAAAATGCAACTGGACATTTGGAGCGCTAAGAGGGTAGTCGTGGAAAAAGGAATATATTCACATATAAACTACACAGAATCATTCTGTGAAACTTCTTTCTGATCTGAGCATTCATCTAACAGAGTTAAACCATACTTTTGATTGAGCAGTTTTGAAACACTCTGTCTGTAGAAAATGCAACTGGACATTCGTAGCGCTAAGTGGGTAATAGTGGAAAAAAGAATATGTTCAAATATAAACTACACAGAAGCATTGTATGAAACTTCTTTCTGTTCTGTGCATTCAACTAACAGAGTTGAACCTTACTTTTGATTGAGCCGTTCTGAAACACTCTTTCTGTAGAAACTGCAATTGGACATTCTGAGCGCTAAGAGGCCTATGTTGGGAAAAATAATATCTTCAAATAAAAACTACACAGAAGCATTGTGTGAAACTTATTTCTGATATGTGCATTCAGCTAACAGAGTTAAACCATACTTTTGATTGCGCAGTTCCGAACACTCTTTCTGTAGAAAATGCAAGTGGACATTCAGAGCGCTAAGAGGGTAATAGTGGAAAAAGGAATATATTCAAATATAAACTACACAGTAGCATTCTGTGAAACTTCTTTCTGTTCTGTGCATTCAACTAACAGATTTGAACCTTACTTTTGATTGAGCCGTTCTGAAACACTCTTTCTGTAGAAACTGCAATTGGACATTCTAAGCGCTAAGAGGCCTACTTTGGGAAAAAGAATATCTTCAAATAAAAACTACACAGATGCATTCTGTGAAACTTATTTCTGATCTGTAAATTCAGTTAACAGAGCTAAACCATATTGTTGATTGAACAGTTATGAAACACTCTTTTTGTAGAAAATTCAAGTGGACTTTCGGAGCGCTAAGATTGTAATAGAGGAAAAAGGAATATCTCCAATTAAAAACTACACAGAAGCATTCTCTGAATCCCCTTTCTGTTCTCCGCATTCAACTAACAGAGTTGAGCCTTACTTTTGAAGGAGCAGTTCTGAAACACTCTTTGTGTAGAAACTACCAGTGGATATTCGGAGCGCTAAGTGGGTAATAGTCCCAAAAGGAGTAACTTCAACTAAATACTACACAGAAGCATTCTGTGAAACTTCTTTCTGTTCTGTGCATTCAACTAAGAGAGTTGAACCTTACATTTGATTGAGCCGTTCTGAAACACTCTTTCTGTAGAAACTGCAATTGGACATTCTGAGCGCTAAGAGGCCTATATTGGGAAAAATAATATCTTCAAATAAAAACTACACAGAAGAATTGTTTGAAACTTATTTCTGATATGTGCATTCAGCTAACAGAGTTAAACCATACTTTTGATTGCGCAGTTCAGAACACTCTTTCTGTAGAAAATGCAAGTGGACATTCGGAGCGCTAAGAGGGTAATAGTGGAAAAAGGAATATATTCAAATATAAACTACACAGAAGCATTCTGTGAAACTTCTTTCTGTTCTGTGCATTCAACTACCAGGGTTGAACCTTACTTTTGATTGAGCTGTTCTGAAACACTCTTTCGGTAGAAACTGCAATTGGACATTCTGAGCGCTAAGAGGCCTATATTGGGAAAAAGAATATCTACAAATTAAAACTACACAGAAGCATTCTGTGAAACTTCTTTCTGTTCTGTTCATTCAACTAAAAGAGTTGAACCTTAGTTTTGATTGAGCCGTTCTGAAACATTCTTTCTGTAGAAAATGCAAGTAGAGATTCGGAGCGCTAAGAGGGTAATAGTGGAAAAAAGAATGTCTTCAAATATAAACTACACAGAATCATTCTGTGAGACTGCTTTCTGATCTGTGCATTCAGATAACAGAGTTAAACCATACTTTTGATTGAGCAGATCTGAACACTCTTTCTGTAGAAAATGCAACTGGACATTTGGAGCGCTAAGAGGGTAGTCGTGGAAAAAGGAATATATTCACATATAAACTACACAGAATCATTCTGTGAAACTTCTTTCTGATCTGAGCATTCATCTAACAGAGTTAAACCATACATTTGATTGAGCAGTTTTGAAACACTCTGTCTGTAGAAAATGCAACTGGACATTCGTAGCGCTAAGTGGGTAATAGTGGAAAAAAGAATATGTTCAAATATAAACTACACAGAAGCATTGTATGAAACTTCTTTCTGTTCTGTGCATTCAACTAACAGAGTTGAACCTTACTTTTGATTGAGCCGTTCTGAAACACTCTTTCTGTAGAAACTGCAATTGGACATTCTGAGCGCTAAGAGGCCTATGTTGGGAAAAATAATATCTTCAAATAAAAACTACACAGAAGCATTGTGTGAAACTTATTTCTGATATGTGCATTCAGCTAACAGAGTTAAACCATACTTTTGATTGCGCAGTTCCGAACACTCTTTCTGTAGAAAATGCAAGTGGACATTCAGAGCGCTAAGAGGGTAATAGTGGAAAAAGGAATATATTCAAATATAAACTACACAGTAGCATTCTGTGAAACTTCTTTCTGTTCTGTGCATTCAACTAACAGATTTGAACCTTACTTTTGATTGAGCCGTTCTGAAACACTCTTTCTGTAGAAACTGCAATTGGACATTCTAAGCGCTAAGAGGCCTACTTTGGGAAAAAGAATATCTTCAAATAAAAACTACACAGATGCATTCTGTGAAACTTATTTCTGATCTGTAAATTCAGTTAACAGAGCTAAACCATATTGTTGATTGAACAGTTATGAAACACTCTTTTTGTAGAAAATTCAAGTGGACTTTCGGAGCGCTAAGATTGTAATAGAGGAAAAAGGAATATCTCCAATTAAAAACTACACAGAAGCATTCTCTGAATCCCCTTTCTGTTCTCCGCATTCAACTAACAGTGTTGAGCCTTACTTTTGAAGGAGCAGTTCTGAAACACTCTTTGTGTAGAAACTACCAGTGGATATTCGGAGCGCTAAGTAGGTAATAGTCCCAAAAGGAGTAACTTCAACTAAATACTACACAGAAGTATTCTGTGAAACTTCTTTCTGTTCTGTGCATTCAACTAAGAGAGTTGAACCTTACATTTGATTGAGCCGTTCTGAAACACTCTTTCTGTAGAAACTGCAATTGGACATTCTGAGCGCTAAGAGGCCTATATTGGGAAAAATAATATCTTCAAATAAAAACTACACAGAAGAATTGTTTGAAACTTATTTCTGATATGTGCATTCAGCTAACAGAGTTAAACCACACTTTTGATTGCGCAGTTCAGAACACTCTTTCTGTAGAAAATGCAAGTGGACATTCGGAGCGCTAAGAGGGTAATAGTGGAAAAAGGAATATATTCAAATATAAACTACACAGAAGCATTCTGTGAAACTTCTTTCTGTTCTGTGCATTCAACTACCAGGGTTGAACCTTACTTTTGATTGAGCTGTTCTGAAACACTCTTTCGGTAGGAACTGCAATTGGACATTCTGAGCGCTAAGAGGCCTATATTGGGAAAAAGAATATCTACAAATTAAAACTACACAGAAGCATTCTGTGAAACTTCTTTCTGTTCTGTTCATTCAACTAAAAGAGTTGAACCTTAGTTTTGATTGAGCCGTTCTGAAACATTCTTTCTGTAGAAAATGCAAGTAGAGATTCGGAGCGCTAAGAGGGTAATAGTGGAAAAAAGAATGTCTTCAAATATAAACTACACAGAATCATTCTGTGAGACTTCTTTCTGATCTGTGCATTCAGATAACAGAGTTAAACCATACTTTTGATTGAGCAGATCTGAACACTCTTTCTGTAGAAAATGCAACTGGACATTTGGAGCGCTAAGAGGGTAGTCGTGGAAAAAGGAATATATTCACATATAAACTACACAGAATCATTCTGTGAAACTTCTTTCTGATCTGAGCATTCAGCTAACAGAGTTAAACCATACTTTTGATTGAGCAGTTTTGAAACACTCTGTCTGTAGAAAATGCAACTGGACATTCGTAGCGCTAAGTGGGTAATAGTGGAAAAAAAATATGTTCAAATATAAACTACACAGAAGCATTGTATGAAACTTCTTTCTGTTCTGTGCATTCAACTAACAGAGTTGAACCTTACTTTTGATTGAGGCGTTCTGAAACACTCTTTCTGTAGAAACTGCAATTGGACATTCTGAGAGCTAAGAGGCCTATGTTGGGAAAAATAATATCTTCAAATAAAAACTACACAGAAGCATTGTGTGAAATTTATTTCTGATATGTGCATTCAGCTAACAGAGTTAAACCATACTTTTGATTGCGCAGTTCCGAACACTCTTTCTGTAGAAAATGCAAGTGGACATTCAGAGCGCTAAGAGGGTAATAGTGGAAAAAGGAATATATTCAAATATAAACTACACAGTAGCATTCTGTGAAACTTCTTTCTGTTCTGTGCATTCAACTAACAGATTTGAACCTTACTTTTGATTGAGCCGTTCTGAAACACTCTTTCTGTAGAAACTGCAATTGGACATTCTAAGCGCTAAGAGGCCTACTTTGGGAAAAAGAATATCTTCAAATAAAAACTACACAGATGCATTCTGTGAAACTTATTTCTGATCTGTAAATTCAGTTAACAGAGCTAAACCATATTTTTGATTGAGCAGCTATGAAACACTCTTTTTGTAGAAAATTCATGTGGACTTTCGGAGCGCTAAGATTGTAATAGAGGAAAAAGGAATATCTCCAATTAAAAACTACACAGAAGCATTCTCTGAGTCCCCTTTCTGTTCTCCACATTCAACTAACAGAATTGAGCCTTACTTTTGAAGGAGCAGTTCTGAAACTCTCTTTGTGTAGAAACTACCATTGGATATTCGGAGCGCTAAGTGGGTAATAGTCCAAAAAGGAGTATCTTCAACTAAATACTACACAGAAGCATTCTGTGAAACTTCTTTCTGTTCTGTGCATTCAACTAAGAGAGTTGAACCTTACATTTGATTGAGCCGTTCTGAAACACTCTTTCTGTAGAAACTGCAATTGGACATTCTGAGCGCTAAGAGGCCTATATTGGGAAAAATAATATCTTCAAATAAAAACTACACAGAAGCATTGTGTGAAACTTTTTTTTGATATGTGCATTCAGCTAACAGAGTTAAACCATACTCTTGATTGCGCAGTTCCAAACACTCTTTCTGTAGAACATGCAAGTGCACATTCGGAGCGCTAAGAGTGTAATAGTGGAAAAAGGAATATATTCAAATATAAACTACACAGTAGCATTCTGTGAAACTTCTTTCTGTTCTGTGCATTCAACTAACAGATTTGAACCTTACTTTTGATTGAGCCTTTCTGAAAAACTCTTTCTGTAGAAACTGCAATTGGACATTCGAAGCGCAAAGAGTCCTACATTGGGAAAAATAATATTTTCAAATAAAAGCTACACAGATGCATTCTGTGAAACTTATTTCTGATCTGTAAATTCAGTTAACAGAGCTAAACCATATTTTTGATTGAGCAGTTATGAAACACTCTTTTTGTAGAAAATGCAAGTGGACATTCGGAGCGCTAAGATTTTAATAGAGGAAAAAGGAATATCTCCAATTAAAAACTACACAGATGCATTCTCTGAAACCCCTTTCTGTTCTCCGCATTCAACTAACAGAGTTGAGCCTTACTTTTGAAGGAGCAGTTCTGAAACTCTCTTTGTGTAGAAACTGCCAGTGGTTATTCGGAGCGCCAAGTGGGTAATTGTCCAAAAAGGAGTATCTTCAACTAAATACTACACAGAAGCATTCTGTGAAAGTTCTTTCTGTTCTGTGCATTCAACTAATAGAGTTGAACCTTACATTTGATTGAGCCGTTCTGAAACACTCTATATGTAGAAACTGCAATTGGACATTCTGAGCGTTAAGATGCCTATATTGGGAAAAATAATATCTTCAAATAAAAACTACACAGAAGAATTGTTTGAAACTTATTTCTGATATGTGCATTCAGCTAACAGAGTTAAACCACACTTTTGATTGCGCAGTTCAGAACACCCTTTCTGTAGAAAATGCAAGTGTACATTCGGAACGCTAAGTGGGTAATAGTGGAAAAAAGTATATGTTCAAATATAAAATACACAGAAGCATTGTATGAAACTTCTTTCTGTTCTGTGCATTCAACTAACAGAGTTGAAACTTACTTTCATTGAGCCGTTCTGAAACAGTCCTTCTGTAGAAACTGCAATTGGACATTCTGAGCGCTAAGAGGCCTATATTGGGAAAAATAATATCTTCAAATAAAAACTACACAGAAGCATTGTGTGAAACTTATTTCTGATATGTGCATTCAGCTAACAGAGTTAAACCATACTTTTGATTGCGCAGTTCTAAACACTCTTTCTGTAGAAAAGCCAAGTGGACATTCGGAGCGCTAAGAGGGTAATAGTGGAAAAAGGAATATATTCAAAAATAAACTACACAGTAGCATTCTGTGAAACTTCTTTCTGTTCTGTGCATTCAACTACCAGGGTTGAACCTTACTTTTGATTGAGCCGTTCTGAAACACTCTTTCTGTAGAAACTGTAATTGGACATTCTGAGCGCTAAGAGGACTATATTGGGAAAAAGAATATCTACAAATAAAAACTACACAGAAGCATTCTGTGAAACTTCTTTCTTTTCTGTTCATTCAACTAAAAGATTTGAACCTTAGTTTTCATTGAGCAGTTCTGAAACACTCTTTCTGTAGAAAATGCAATTGGATATTCGGAGCGCTAAGAGGATAATAGTGGAAAAACGAATGTCTTCAAATATAAACTACACAGAATCATTCTCTGAAACTTCTTCCTGTTCTGTGCATTCAGCTAACAGAGTTAAACCATACTTTTGATTGAGCAGATCTGAACACTCTTTCTGAAGAAAATGCAACTGGACATTTGGAGCGCTAAGAGAGTAGTAGTGGAAAAAGGAATATATTCAAATATAAACTACACAGAAGCATTCTGTGAAACTTCTTTCTGATCTGAGCATTCAGCTAACAGAGTTAAACCATACTTTTGATTGAGCAGTTTTGAAACACTCTGTCTGTAGAAAATGAAACTGGACATTCGTAGCGCTAAGTGGGTAATAGTGGAAAAAAGAATATGTTCAAATATAAACTACACAGAAGAATTGTGTGAAACTTCTTTCTGTTCTGTGCATTCAACTAACAGAGTTGAACCTTACATTTGATTGAGCCGTTCTGAAACAGTCTTTCTGTAGAAACTGCAATTGGACATTCTGAGCGCTAAGAGGCCCATATTGGGAAAAATAATATCTTCAAATAAAAACTACACTGAAGCATTGTGTGAAACTTATTTCTGATATGTGCATTCAGCTAACAGAGTTAAACCATACTTTTGATTGCGCAGTTCCGAACACTGTTTCCGTAGTAAATGCAAGTGCACATTCGGAGCTCTAAGAGGGTAATAGTGGAAAAAGGAATATATTCAAATATAAAATACACAGTAGCATTCTGTGAAACATCTTTCTGATCTGTGCATTCAACTAACAGAGTTGAACCTTACTTTTGATTGAGCCGTTCTGAAACACTCTTTCTGTGGAAACTGCAAGTGGATATTCTAAGCGCTAAGAGGCCCACATTGGGAAAAAGAATATCTTCAAATAAAAGCTACACAGATGCATTCTGTGAAACTTATTTCTGATCTGTAAGTTCAGTTAACAGAGCTAAACCATATTTTTTTTATTGAGCAGTTATGAAACTCTCTTTTTGTAGAAAATGCAAGTGGACATTCGGAGCGCTAAGATTGTAATAGAGGAAAAAGGAATACCTCCAATTAAAAACTACAGAGAAGCATTCTCTGAAACACCTTTCTGTTCTCCGCATTCAACTAACAGAGTTGAGCCTTACTTTTGAAGGAGCACTTCTGAAACACTCTTTGTGTAGAAACTGCCAGTGGATATTCAGAGCACTAAGTGGGCAATAGTCCAAAAAGGAGTATCTTCAACTAAATACTACACAGAAGCATTCTGTGAAATTTCTTGCTGTTCTGTGCATTCAACTACCAGGGTTGAACCTTACTTTTGATTGAGCCGTTCTGAAACACTCTTTCTGTAGAAACTGCAATTGGACATTCTGAGCGCTAAGAGGCCTATATTGGGAAAAAGAATATCTACAAATAAAAACTACACAGAAGCATTCTGTGAAACTTGTTTCTGTTCTGTTCATTCAACTAAAAGAGTTGAACCTTAGTTTTCATTGAGCCGTTCTGAAACACTCTTTCTGTAGAAAATGCAAGTGGAGATTCGGAGCGCTAAGAGGGTAATAGTGGAAAAAGGAATGTCTCCAAATATAAACTACACAGAATCATTCTGTGAAAGTTGTTTCTGATCTGTGCATTCAGCTAACAGAGTTAAACCATACTTTTGATTGAGCAGATCTGAACACTCTTTCTGTAGAAAATGCAACTGGACATTTGGAGCGCTCAGAGGGTAGTTGTGGAAAAAGGAATATATTCAAATACAAACTACACAGAAGCACTCTGTGAAACTTCTTTCTGATCTGAGCATTCAGCTAACAGAGTTAAACCATACTTTTCATTGAGCAGTTTTGAAACACTCTGTCTGTAGAAAATGCAACTGGACATTCGTAGCGCTAAGTGGGTAATAGTGGAAAAAAGAATATGTTCAAATATAAACTACACAGAAGCATTGTATGAAACATCTTTCTGTTCTGTGCATTCAACAAACAGAGTTGAACCTTACTTTTGTTTGAGCCGTTCTGAAACGCTCTTTATGTAGAAACTGCAATTGGACATTCTGAGCGCTAAGAGGCCTACATTGGGAAAAATATTATCTTCAAATAAAAACTACACAGAAGCATTGTGTGAAAATTATTTCTGATATGTGCATTCAGCTAACAGAGTTAAACCATACTTTTGATTGAGCAGATCCGAACACTCTTTCTGTAGAAAATGCAAGTGGACATTCGGAGCGCTAAGAAGGTAATAGTGGAAAATGGAATACATTCAAAAATAAACTACACAGTAGCATTCTGTGAAAATACTTTCTGTTCTGTGCATTCAACTAACAGAGTTGAACCTTACTTTTGATTGAGCCGTTCTGAAACACTCTTTCTGTAGAAACTGCAATTGGACATTCTAAGCGCTAAGAGGCCTACATTGGGAAAAAGAATATCTTCAAATAAAAACTACACAGATGCATTCTGTGAAACTTATTTCTGATCTGTAAATTCAGTTAACAGAGCTAAACCATATTTTTGATTGAGCAGTTATGAAACACGCTTTTTGTAGAAAATGCAAGTGGACATTCGGAGCGCTAAGATTGTAATAGAGGAAAAAGGAATATCTCCAATTAAAAACTACACAGAAGCATTCTCTGAAACCACTTTCTGTTCTCCGCATTCAACTAACAGAGTTGAGCCTTACTTTTGAAGGTGCAGTTTTGAAACCCTCTTTGTGTAGAAACTGCCAGTGGATATTCGGATTGCTAAGTGGATAATAGTCCAAAAAGCAGTATCTTCAACTAAATACTACACAGAAGCATTTTGTGAAACTTCTTTCTGTTCTGTGCATTCAACTACCAGGGTTGAAACTTACTTTTGATTGAGCCGTTCTGAAACACTCTTTGTGTAGAAACTGCAATTGGACATTCTGAGCGCTAAGAGGCCTATATTGGGAAAAAGAATATCTACAAATAAAAACTACACAGAAGCATTCTGTGAAACTCCTTTCTGTTCTGTTCATTCAACTAAAAGAGTTGAACCTTAGTTTTGACTGAGCCGTTCTGAAACACTCTTTCTGTAGAAAATGCAAGTGGAGATTCGGAGCGCTAAGAGGGTAATAGTGGAAAAAGGAATGTCTTCAAATATAAACTACACAGAATCATTCTGTGAAACTTCTTTCTGATCTGTGCATTCAACTAACAGAGTTAAACCATACTTTTGATTGAGCAGATCTGAACACTCTTTCTGTAGAAAATGAAACTGGATATTTGGAGCACTAAGAGGATAGTAGTGGAAAAAGGAATATATTCAAATACAAACTACACAGAAGCATTCTGTGAAACTTCTTTCTGATCTGAGCATTCAGCTAACAGAGATAAACGATACTTTTGATAGAGCAGATTTGAAACACTCTGTCTGTAGAAAATGCAACCGGACATTCTTAGCGCTAAGTGGGTAATAGTGGAAAAAAATATGTTCAAATATAAACTACACAGAAGCATTGTATGAAACTTCTTTCTGTTCTGTGCATTCAACTAACAGAGTTGAGCCTTACTTTTGATTGAGCCTTTCTGAAACACTCTTTCTTTAGAAACTGCAATTGGACATTCTGAGCGCTAAGAGACCTATATTGGGAAAAATAATATCTTCAAAAAAAAACTACACAGAAGCATTGTGTGAAACTTATTTCTGATATGTGCATTCAGCTAACAGAGTTAAACCATACTTTTGATTGCGCAGTTGCGAACACTCTTTCCGTAGAAAATGCCAGTGGACATTCGGAGCGCTAATAGGGTAATAGTGGAAAAAAGAATATATTCAAATATAAATTACCCAGAAGCATTCTGTGAAACTTCTTTCTGTTCTGTGCATTCAACTACCAGGGTTGAACCCTACTTTTGATTGAGCCGTTCTGAAACACTCTTTCTGGAGAAACTGCAATTGGACATTCTGAGCACTAAGAGGCCTATATTGGGAAAAAGAATATCTACAAATAAAAACTGCACAAAAGCATTCTGTGAAACTTCTTTCTGTTCTGTGCATTCAACTAAGAGAGTTGAACCTTACATTTGATTGAGCCGTTCTGAAATACTCTTTCTGTAGAAACTGCAATTGGACATTCTGAGCGCTAAGAGGCCTATATTGGGAAAAATAATATCTTCAAATAAAAAGTACACAGAAGCATTGTGTGAAACTTATTTCTGATATGTGCATTCAGCTAACAGAGTTAAACCATACTTTTGATTGCGCAGTTCCGAACACTCTTTCTGTAGAACATGCAAGTGGACATTCGGAGCGCTAAGAGGGTAATAGTGGAAAAAGGAATATATTCAAATATAAACTACAGAGTAGCATTCTGTGAAACTTCTTTCTGTTCTGTGCATTCAACTAACAGTGTTGAACCTTACTTTTGATTGAGCCGTTCTGATACACTTTTTCTGTAGAAAATGCAATTGGACATTCTAAGCGCTAAGAGGCCTACATTGTGAAAAAGAATATCTCCAAATAAAAGCTACACAGATGCATTCTGTGAAACTTATTTCTGATCTGTAAATTCAGTTAACAGAGCTAAACCATATTTTTGCTTGAGCAGTTATGAAACACTTTTTGTAGAAAATGCAAGTGGACATTCGGAGCGCTAAGATTGTAATAGAGGAAAAAGTAATATCTCCAATTAAAAACTACACAGAAGCATTCTCTGAAACACCTTTCTGTTCTCCGCATTCAACTAACAGAGTTGAGCCTTACTTTTGAAGGTGCAGTTCTGAAACACTCTTTGTGTAGAAACTGCCAGTGGATATTCGGATTGCTAAGTGGATAATAGTCCAAAAAGGAGTATCTTCAACTAAATACTACAGAGAAGCATTTTGTGAAACTTCTTTCTGTTCTGTGCATTCAACTACCAGGGTTGAAACATACTTTTGATTGAGCCGTTCTGAAACACTCTTTGTGTAGAAACTGCAATTGGACATTCTGAGCGCTAAGAGGCCTATATTGGGAAAAAGAATATCTACAAATAAAAACTACACAGAAGCATTCTGTGAAACTCCTTTCTGTTCTGTTCATTCAACTAAAAGAGTTGAACCTTAGTTTTGACTGAGCCGTTCTGAAACACTCTTTCTGTAGAAAATGCAAGTGGAGATTCGGAGCGCTAAGAGGGTAATAGTGGAAAAAGGAATGTCTTCAAATATAAACTACACAGAATCATTCTGTGAAACTTCTTTCTGATCTGTGCATTCAACTAACAGAGTTAAACCATACTTTTGATTGAGCAGATCTGAACACTCTTTCTGTAGAAAATGCAACTGGACATTTGGAGCGCTAAGAGGATAGTAGTGGAAAAAGGAATATATTCAAATACAAACTACACAGAAGCATTCTGTGAAACTTCTTTCTGATCTGAGCATTCAGCTAACAGAGATAAACGATACTTTTGGTAGAGCAGATTTGAAACACTCTGTCTGTAGAAAATGCAACTGGACATTCTTAGCGCTAAGTGGGTAATAGTGGAAAAAAATATGTTCAAATATAAACTACACAGAAGCATTGTATGAAACTTCTTTCTGTTCTGTGCATTCAACTAACAGAGTTGAACCTTACTTTTGATTGAGCCTTTCTGAAACACTCTTTCTGTAGAAACTGCAATTGGACATTCTGAGCGCTAAGAGACCTATATTGGGAAAAATAATATCTTCAAAAAAAAACTACACAGAAGCATTGTGTGAAACTTATTTCTGATATGTGCATTCAGCTAACAGAGTTAAACCATACTTTTGATTGCGCAGTTGCGAACACTCTTTCCGTAGAAAAGGCCAGTGGACATTCGGAGCGCTAATAGGGTAATAGTGGAAAAAAGAATATATTCAAATATAAATTACCCAGAAGCATTCTGTGAAACTTCTTTCTGTTCTGTGCATTCAACTACCAGGGTTGAACCCTACTTTTGATTGAGCCGTTCTGAAACACTCTTTCTGGAGAAACTGCAATTGGACATTCTGAGCACTAAGAGGCCTATATTGGGAAAAAGAATATCTACAAATAAAAACTGCACAGAAGCATTCTGTGAAACTTCTTTCTGTTCTGTGCATTCAACTAAGAGAGTTGAACCTTACATTTGATTGAGCCGTTCTGAAATACTCTTTCTGTAGAAACTGCAATTGGACATTCTGAGCGCTAAGAGGCCTATATTGGGAAAAATAATATCTTCAAATAAAAAGTACACAGAAGCATTGTGTGAAACTTATTTCTGATATGTGCATTCAGCTAACAGAGTTAAACCATACTTTTGATTGCGCAGTTCCGAACACTCTTTCTGTAGAAAATGCAAGTGGACATTCGGAGCGCTAAGAGGGTAATAGTGGAAAAAGGAATATATTCAAATATAAACTACAGAGTAGCATTCTGTGAAACTTCTTTCTGTTCTGTGCATTCAACTAACAGTGTTGAACCTTACTTTTGATTGAGCCGTTCTGATACACTTTTTCTGTAGAAAATGCAATTGGACATTCTAAGCGCTAAGAGGCCTACATTGTGAAAAAGAATATCTCCAAATAAAAGCTACACAGATGCATTCTGTGAAACTTATTTCTGATCTGTAAATTCAGTTAACAGAGCTAAACCATATTTTTGCTTGAGCAGTTATGAAACACTTTTTGTAGAAAATGCAAGTGGACATTCGGAGCGCTAAGATTGTAATAGAGGAAAAAGTAATATCTCCAATTAAAAACTACACAGAAGCATTCTCTGAAACACCTTTCTGTTCTCCGCATTCAACTAACAGAGTTGAGCCTTACTTTTGAAGGTGCAGTTCTGAAACACTCTTTGTGTAGAAACTGCCAGTGGATATTCGGATTGCTAAGTGGATAATAGTCCAAAAAGGAGTATCTTCAACTAAATACTACAGAGAAGCATTTTGTGAAACTTCTTTCTGTTCTGTGCATTCAACTACCAGGGTTGAAACTTACTTTTGATTGAGCCGTTCTGAAACACTCTTTGTGTAGAAACTGCAATTGGACATTCTGAGCGCTAAGAGGCCTATATTGGGAAAAAGAATATCTACAAATAAAAACTACACAGAAGCATTCTGTGAAACTCCTTTCTGTTCTCTTCATTCAACTAAAAGAGTTGAACCTTAGTTTTGACTGAGCCGTTCTGAAACACTCTTTCTGTAGAAAATGCAAGTGGAGATTCGGAGCGCTAAGAGGTTAATAGTGGAGAAAGGAATGTCTTCAAATATAAACTACACAGAATCATTCTGTGAAACTTCTTTCTGATCTCTGCATTCAGCTAACAGAGTTAAACCATACTTTTGATTGAGCAGATCTGAACACTCTTTCTGTAGAAAATGCAACTGGACATTTGGAGCGCTAAGAGGATAGTAGTGGAAAAAGGAATATATTCAAATACAAACTACACAGAAGCATTCTGTGAAACTTCTTTCTGATCTGAGCATTCAGCTAACAGAGATAAACGATACTTTTGGTAGAGCAGATTTGAAACACTCTGTCTGTAGAAAATGCAACTGGACATTCTTAGCGCTAAGTGGGTAATAGTGGAAAAAAATATGTTCAAATATAAACTACACAGAAGCATTGTATGAAACTTCTTTCTGTTCTGTGCATTCAACTAACAGAGTTGAACCTTACTTTTGATTGAGCCTTTCTGAAACACTCTTTCTGTAGAAACTGCAATTGGACATTCTGAGCGCTAAGAGACCTATATTGGGAAAAATAATATCTTCAAAAAAAAACTACACAGAAGCATTGTGTGAAACTTATTTCTGATATGTGCATTCAGCTAACAGAGTTAAACCATACTTTTGATTGCGCAGTTGCGAACACTCTTTCCGTAGAAAAGGCCAGTGGACATTCGGAGCGCTAATAGGGTAATAGTGGAAAAAAGAATATATTCAAATATAAATTACCCAGAAGCATTCTGTGAAACTTCTTTCTGTTCTGTGCATTCAACTACCAGGGTTGAACCCTACTTTTGATTGAGCCGTTCTGAAACACTCTTTCTGGAGAAACTGCAATTGGACATTCTGAGCACTAAGAGGCCTATATTGGGAAAAAGAATATCTACAAATAAAAACTGCACAGAAGCATTCTGTGAAACTTCTTTCTGTTCTGTGCATTCAACTAAGAGAGTTGAACCTTACATTTGATTGAGCCGTTCTGAAATACTCTTTCTGTAGAAACTGCAATTGGACATTCTGAGCGCTAAGAGGCCTATATTGGGAAAAATAATATCTTCAAATAAAAAGTACACAGAAGCATTGTGTGAAACTTATTTCTGATATGTGCATTCAGCTAACAGAGTTAAACCATACTTTTGATTGCGCAGTTCCGAACACTCTTTCTGTAGAAAATGCAAGTGGACATTCGGAGCGCTAAGAGGGTAATAGTGGAAAAAGGAATATATTCAAATATAAACTACAGAGTAGCATTCTGTGAAACTTCTTTCTGTTCTGTGCATTCAACTAACAGTGTTGAACCTTACTTTTGATTGAGCCGTTCTGATACACTTTTTCTGTAGAAAATGCAATTGGACATTCTAAGCGCTAAGAGGCCTACATTGTGAAAAAGAATATCTCCAAATAAAAGCTACACAGATGCATTCTGTGAAACTTATTTCTGATCTGTAAATTCAGTTAACAGAGCTAAACCATATTTTTGCTTGAGCAGTTATGAAACACTTTTTGTAGAAAATGCAAGTGGACATTCGGAGCGCTAAGATTGTAATAGAGGAAAAAGTAATATCTCCAATTAAAAACTACACAGAAGCATTCTCTGAAACACCTTTCTGTTCTCCGCATTCAACTAACAGAGTTGAGCCTTACTTTTGAAGGTGCAGTTCTGAAACACTCTTTGTGTAGAAACTGCCAGTGGATATTCGGATTGCTAAGTGGATAATAGTCCAAAAAGGAGTATCTTCAACTAAATACTACAGAGAAGCATTTTGTGAAACTTCTTTCTGTTCTGTGCATTCAACTACCAGGGTTGAAACTTACTTTTGATTGAGCCGTTCTGAAACACTCTTTGTGTAGAAACTGCAATTGGACATTCTGAGCGCTAAGAGGCCTATATTGGGAAAAAGAATATCTACAAATAAAAACTACACAGAAGCATTCTGTGAAACTCCTTTCTGTTCTCTTCATTCAACTAAAAGAGTTGAACCTTAGTTTTGACTGAGCCGTTCTGAAACACTCTTTCTGTAGAAAATGCAAGTGGAGATTCGGAGCGCTAAGAGGTTAATAGTGGAGAAAGGAATGTCTTCAAATATAAACTACACAGAATCATTCTGTGAAACTTCTTTCTGATCTCTGCATTCAGCTAACAGAGTAAAACCATACTTTTCATTGAGCAGATCTGAACACACTTTCTGTAGATAACGCAACTGGACATTTGGAGCGCTAAGAGGGTAGTAGTGGAAAAAGGAATATATTCAAATATAAACTACACAGAAGCATTCTGTGAAACTTCTTTCTGATCTGAGCATTCAGCTAACAGAGTTAAACCATACTTTTCATTGAGCAGTTTTGAAACACTCTGTCTGTAGAAAATGCAACTGGACATTCGTAGCGCTAAGTGGGTAATAGTGGAAAAAAGAATATGTTCAAATATAAACTACACAGAAGCATTGTATGAAACTTCTTTCTGTTCTGTGCATTCAACTAACAGAGTTGAACCTTACTTTTGATTGAGCCTTTCTGAAACACTCTTTCTGTAGAAACTGCAATTGGACATTCTGAGAGCTAAGAGGCCTATATTGAGAAAAATAATATCTTCAAATAAAAACTACACAGAAGCATTGTGTGAAACTTATTTCTGATATGTGCATTCAGCTAACAGAGTTAAACCATATTTTTGATTGGGCAGTTCCGAACACTCTTTCTGTAGAAAATGCAACTGGACATTCGGAGCGCTAAGAGGGTAATAGTGGAAAAAGGAATATATTCAAATATACACTACACAGAAGCATTCTGTGAAACTTCTTTCTGTTCTGTGCATTCAACTACCAGGGTTGAACCTTACTTTAGATTGAGCCCTTCTGAAACACTCTTTCTGTAGAAATTGCAATTGGACATTCTGAGCTCTTAGAGGAATATATTGGGAAAAAGAATATCTACAAATGAAACCTACACAGAAGCATTCTGTGAAACTTCTTTCTGTTCTGTTCATTCAACTAAAAGAGTTGAACCTTAGTTTTGATTGAGCCGTTCTGAAACACACTTTCTGTAGTAAATGCAAGTGGAGATTCGGAGCGCTAAGAAGGTAATAGTGGAAAAACGAATGTCTTCAAATATAAACTACACAGAATCACCCTCTGAAACTTCTTTCTGATCTGTGCATTCAGCAAACAGAATTAAACCATACTTTTGATTGAGCAGATCTGAACACTCTTTCTGTAGAAAATGCAACTGGACATTTGGAGCCTAAGAGCGTAGTAGTGGAAAAAGGAATATATTCAAATATAAACTACACAGAAGCATTCTGTGAAACTTCTTTCTCATCTGAGCATTCAGCTAACAGAGTTAAACCATACTTTTGATTGAGCAGTTTTGAAACACTCTGTCTGTAGAAAATGCAACTGGACATTCGTAGCGCTAACTGGGTAATAGTGGAAAAAAGAATATGTTCAAATATAAACTACACAGAAGCATTGTATGAAACTTCTTTCTCTTCTGTGCATTCAACTAACAGAGTTGAACCTTACTTTTGATTGAGCCGTTCTGAAACCGTCTTTCTGTAGAAACTGCAATTGGACATTCTGAGCGCTAAGAGTCCTATATTGGGAAAAATAATATCTTCAAATAAAAACTACACAGAAGAATTGTGTGAAACTTATTTCTGATATGTGCATTCAGCTTACAGAGTTAAACCATACTTTTGATTGCGCAGTTCCGAACACTCTTTCCGTAGAAAAGGCAAGTGGACATTCGGAGCGCTAAGAGGGCAATAGTGGAAAAAGGAATATATTCAAATATAAACTACACGGTAGCATTCTGTGAAACTTCTTTCTGTTCTGTGCATTCAACTAACAGAGTTGAACCTTACTTTTGATTGAGCCGTTCTGAAACACTCTTTCTGTAGAAACTGCAATTGGACATTCTGAGCGCTAAGAGGCCTATATTGGGAAAAAGAATATCTACAAATAAAAACTACACAGAAGCATTCTGTGAAACTTCTTTCTGTTCAGTTCATTCAACTAAAAGAGTTGAACCTTAGTTTTGAATGAGCCGTTCGGAAACACTCTTTCTGTAGAAAATGCAAGTGGAGATTCGGAGCGCTAAGTGGGTAATAGTGGAAAAAGGAATGTCTTCAAATATAAACTACACAGAATCATTCTATGAAACTTCTTTCTGATCTGTGCATTCAGCTAACAGAGTTAAACCATACTTTTGATTGATCAGATCTGAACACTCTTTCTGTAGAAAATGCAACTGGACAATTGGAGCGCTAAGAGCGTAGTAGTGGAAAAAGGAATATATTCAAATATAAACTACACAGAAGCATTCTGTGAAACTTCTTTCTGATCTTAGCATTCAGCTAACAGAGTTAAACCATACTTTTGATTGAGCAGTTTTGAAACACTCTGTCTGTAGAAAATGCAACTGGACATTCGTATCGCTAAGTGGGTAATAGTGGAAAAAAGAATATGTTCAAATATAAACCACACAGAAGCATTGTATGAAACTTCTTTCTGTTCTCTGCATTCAACTAACAGAGTTGAACCTTACTTTTGATTGATCCGTTCTGAAACACTCTTTCTGTAGAAAATGCAATTGGACATTCTGAGCGCTAAGAGGCCTATATTGGGAAAAAGAATGTCTACAAATAAAAACTACACAGAACTATTCTGTGAAACTACTTTCTGTTCTGTTCATTCAACTAAAAGAGTTGAACCTTAGTTTTGATTGAGCCATTCTGAAACACTCTTTCTGTAGAAAATGCAAGTGGAGATTTGGAGCGCTAAGAGGGTAATAGTGGAAAAAGGAATGTCTTCAAATATAGACTACACAGAATCATTCTGTGGAACTTCTTTCTGATCTGTGCATTCAGCTAACAGAGTTAAACCATACTTTTTATTGAGCAGATCTGAAGACTCTTTCTGTAGAAAATGCAACTGGACATTTGGAGCGCTAAGAGGGTAGTAGTGGAAAAAAGAATATGTTCAAATATAAACTACACAGAAGCATTGTATGAAACTTCTTTCTGTTCTGTGCATTCAACTAAGAGTGTTGAACCTTACATTTGATTGAGCCGTTCTGAAACACTCTTTCTGTAGAAACAGCAATTGAACATTCTGAGCGTTAAGAGACCTATATTGGGAAAAATAATATCTTCAAATAAAAACTACACAGAAGCATTGTTTGAAACTTATTTCTGATATGTGCATTCAGCTAACAGATTTAAACCATACTTTTGATTGCGAAGTTCAGAACACTCTTTCTGTAGAAAATGCAAGTGGACATTCGGAGCGCTAAGAGGGTAATAGTGGAAAAAGGAATATATTCAAATATAAACTACACAGAAGCATTCTGTGAAACTTCTTTCTGTTCTGTGCATTCAACTACCAGGTTTGAACCTTACTTTTGATTGAGCCATTCTGAAACACTCTTTCTGTAGAAACTGCAATTGGACATTCTGAGCTCTAAGAGGACTATATTGGGAAAAAGAATATCTACAAATGAAAACTACGCAGAAGCATTCTGTGAAACTTATTTCTCTTCTGTTCATTCAACTAAAAGAGTTGAACCTTAGTTTTGATTGATCCGTTCTGAAACACTCTTTCTGTAGTAAATGCAAGTGGAGATTCGGAGCGCTAAGAA
The DNA here is from genome assembly GCF_028878055.3 of Symphalangus syndactylus. Taxonomy (NCBI): domain Eukaryota; kingdom Metazoa; phylum Chordata; class Mammalia; order Primates; family Hylobatidae; genus Symphalangus; species Symphalangus syndactylus. The sequence goes on along the minus strand of NC_072445.2, from coordinate 1,205,289 downwards.
GTTTATAGTGGAAAAACGAATGTCTTCAAATATAAACTACACAGAATCATCCTCTGAAAGTTCTTTCTGATCTGTGCATTCAGCTAACAGTGTTAAACCATACTTTTGATTGAGCAGATCTGAACACTCTTTCTGTAGAACATGCAAGTGGACTTTCGGAGCGCTAAGAGTGTAGTAGTGGAAAAAGGAATATATTCAAATATAAACTACACAGTAGTATTCTGTGAAACTTCTTTCTGTTCTGTGCATTCAACTAACAGAGTTGAACCTTACTTTTGATTGAGCCGTTCTGAAACACTCTTTCTGTAGAAACTGCAATTGGACATTCTAAGCGCTAAGAGGCCTACATTGGGGAAAAGAATATCTTCAAATAAAAACTACGCAGATGCATTCTGTGAAACTTATTTCTGATCTGTAAATTCAGTTAACAGACCTAAACCATATTTTTGATTGAGCAGTTATGAAACACTCTTTTTGTAGAAAATGCAAGTGGACATTCGGAGCGCTAAGATTGTAATAGAGGAAAAAGGAATATCTAAAATTAAAAACTACACAGAAGCATTCTCTGAAACACCTTTCTGTTCTCCGCATTCAACTAACAGAGTTGAGCCTTACTTTTGAAGGAGCAGTTCTGAAACATACTTTGTGTAGTAACTGCCAGTGGATATTCGGAGCGCTAAGTGGGTAATAGTCCAAAAAGGAGTATCTTCAACTAAATACTACACAGAAGCATTCTGTGAAACTCCTTTGTGTTCTGTGCATTCAACTAAGAGAGTTGAAACTTACATTTGATTGAGCCGTTCTAAAACACTCTTTCTGTAGAAACTGAAATTGGACATTCTGAGCGCTAAGAGTCCTATATTGGGAAAAATAATATCTTCAAATAAAAACTACACAGAAGAATTGTGTGAAACTTATTTCTGATATGTGCATTTAGCTTACAGAGTTAAACCATACTTTTGATTGCGCAGTTCTGAACACTCTTTCCGTAGAAAAGGCAAGTGGACATTCGGAGCGCTAAGAGGGCAATAGTGGAAAAAGGAATATATACAAATATAAACTACACGGTAGCATTCTGTGAAACTTGTTTCTGTTCTGTGCATTCAACTAACAGACTTGAACCTTACTTTTGATTGAGCCGTTCTGAAACACTCTTTCTGTAGAAACTGCAATTGGACATTCTGAGCGCTAAGAGGCCTATATTGGGAAAAAGAATGTCTACAAATAAAAACTACACAGAAGAAATGTGTGAAACTTCTTTCTGTTCTGTTTGTTCAACTAAAAGAGTTGAACCTTAGTTTTGAATGAGCCGTTCTGAGAAACTCTTTCTGTAGAAAATGCAAGTGGAGATTCGGAGCGCTAAGAGGGTAATAGTGGAAATAGGAATGTCTCCAAATATAAACTACACAGAATCATTCTGTGAAACTTCTTTCTGATCTGTGCATTCAGCTAACAGAGTTAAACCATACTTTTGATAGAGCAGATCTGAACACTCTTTCTGTAGAAAATGCAACTGGACATTTGGAGCGCTAAGAGAGTAGTAGTGGAAAAAGGAATATATTCAAATATAAACTACACAGAAGCATTCTGTGAAACTTCTTTCTGATCTGAGCATTCAGCTAACAGAGTTAAACCATACTTTTGATTGAGCAGTTTTCAAACACTCTGTCTGTAGAAAATGCAACTGGACATTCGTAGCGCTAAGTGGGTAAAAGTGGAAAAAAGAATATTTTCAAATATAAACTACAAAGAAGCATTGTATGAAACTTCTTTCTGTTCTGTGCATTCAACTACAAGAGTTGAACCTTACTTTTGATAGAGCCTTTCTGAAACACTCTTTCTGTAGAAACTGCAATTGGACATTCTGAGCGCTAAGAGGCCTCTATTGGGAAAAATAATATCTTCAAATAAAAACTACACAGAAGCATTGTGTGAAACTTATTTCTGATATGTTCATTAAGCTAACAGAGTTAAACCATACTTTTGATTGCGCAGTTCTGAACACTCTTTCTGTAGAAAATGCAAGTGGACATTCGGAGCGCTAAGAGGGTAATAGTGGAAAAAGGAATATATTCAAATATAAACTACACAGTAGCATTCTGTGAAAATTCTTTCTGTTCTGTGCATTCAACTAACAGAGTTGAACCATACTTTTGATTGAGCCGTTCTGAAACACTCTTTCTGTAGAAACTGCAATTGGACATGCTAAGCGCTAAGAGGCCTACATTGGGAAAAAGAATATCTTCAAATAAAAACTACACAGATGCATTCTGTGAAACTTATTTCTGATCTGTAAATTCAGTTAACAGAGATAAAACATATTTTTGATTGAGCAGTTATGAAACACTCTTTTTGTAGAAAATGCAAGTGGAGATTCGGAGCGCTAAGTGGGTAATAGTGGAAAAAGGAATGTCTTCAAATATAAACTACACAGAATCATTCGGTGAAACTTCTTTCTGATCTGTGCATTCAGCTAACAGAGTTAAACCATACTTTTGATTGAGCAGATCTGAACACTCTTTCTGTAGAAAATGCAACTGGACATTTGGAGCGCTAAGAGCGTAGTAGTGGAAAAAGGAATATATTCAAATATAAACTACACAGAAGCATTCTGTGAAACTTCTTTCTGAACTGAGTATTCCGCTAACAGACTTAAACCATACTTTTGATTGAGCAGTTTTGAAACACTCTGTCTGTAGAAAATGCAACTGGACATTCGTAGCGCTAAGTGGGTAATAGTGGAAAAAAGAATATGTTCAAATATAAACTACACAGAAGCATTGTATGAAACTACTTTCTGTTCTGTGCATTCAACTAACAGGGTTGAACCTTACTTTTGTTTGAGCCGTTCTGAAACACTCTTTCTGTAGAAACTGCAATTCTACATTCTGAGCGCTAGGAGGCCTATATTGGGAAAAAGAATGTCTACAAATAAAAACTACACAGAAGAATTGTGTGAAACTTCTTTCTGTTCTGTTTGTTCAACTAAAAGATTTGAACCTTAGTTTTGATTGAGCCGTTCTGAAACACTCTTTCTGTAGAAAATGCAAGTGGAGATTCAGAGCGCTAAGAGGGTAATAGTGGAAAAAGTAATGTCTCCAAATATAAACTACACAGAATCATTCTGTGAAACTTCTTTCTGATCTGTGCATTCAGCTAGCAGAGTTAAACCATACTTTTGATTGAGCAGATTAGAAGACTCTTTCTGTAGAAAATGCAACCGGACATTTGGAGCGCTAAGAGAGTAGTAGTGGAAAAAGGAATATATTCAAATAAAAACTACACAGATGCATTCTGTGAAACTTATTTCTGATCTGTAAATTCAGTTAACAGAGATAAAGCATATTTTTGATTGAGCAGTTATGAAACACTCTTTTTGTATAAAATGCAAGTGGAGATTCGGAGCACTAAGAGGGTAATACTGGAAAAAGGAATGTCTTCAAATATAAACTACACAGAATCATTCGGTGAAACTTCTTTCTGATCTGTGCATTCAGCTAACAGAGTTAAACCATACTTTTGATTGAGCAGATCTGAACACTCTTTCTGTAGAAAATGCAAATGGACATTTGGAGCGCTAAGAGAGTAGTAGTGGAAAAAGGAATATATTCAAATATAAACTACACAGAAGCATTCTGTGAAACTTCTTTCTGATCTGAGCATTCAGCCAACAGAGTTAAACCATACTTTCGATTGAGCAGTTTTGAAACACTCTGTCTGTAGAAAATGCAACTGGACATTCGTAGCGCTAAGTGGGTAATAGTGGAAAAGAATATGTTCAAATATAAACTACACAGAAGCATTGTATGAAACTTCTTTCTGTTCTGTGCATTCAACTAACAGAGTTGAACCTTACTTTTGATTGAGCCTTTCTGAAACACTCTTTCTGTAGAAACTGCAATTGGACATTCTGAGCGCTAAGAGGCCTCTATTGGGAAAAATAATATCTTCAAATAAAAACTACACAGAAGCATTGTGTGAAACTTATTTCTGATATGTTCATTAAGCTAACAGAGTTAAACCATACTTTTGATTGCGCATTTCTGAACACTCTTTCTGTAGAAAATGCAAGTGGACATTCGGAGCGCTAAGAGGGTAATAGTGGAAAAAGGAATATATTCAAATATAAACTACACAGTAGCATTTTGTAAAAATTCTTTTTGTTCTGTGCATTCAACTAACAGAGTTGAACCTTACTTTTGATTGAGCCTTTCTGAAACACTCTTTCTGTAGAAACTGCAATTGGACATGCTAAGCGCTAGGAGGCCTACATTGGGAAAAAGAATATCTTCAAATAAAAACTACACAGATGCATTCTGTGAAACTTATTTCTGATCTGTAAATTCAGTTAACAGAGATAAAGCATATTTTGGATTGAGCAGTTATGAAACACTCTTTTTGTAGAAAATGCAAGTGGAGATTCGGAGCGCTAAGAGGGTAATAGTGGAAAAAGGAATGTCTTCAAATATAAACTACACAGAATCATTCGGTGAAACTTCTTTCTGATCTGTGCATTCAGCTAAAAGAGTTAAACCATACTTTTGATTGAGCAAATCTGAACACTCTTTCTGTAGAAAATGCAACTGGACATTTGGAGCGCTAAGAGCGTAGTAGTGGAAAAAGGAATATATTCAAATATAAACTACACAGAAGCATTCTGTGAAACTTCTTTCTGATCTGAGCATTCAGCTAACAGAGTTAAACCATACTTTTGATTGAGCAGTTTTGAAACACTCTGTCTGTAGAAAATGCAACTGGACATTCGTAGCGCTAAGTGGTTAATAGTGGAAAAAAGAATATGTTCAAATATAAACTACACAGAAGCATTGTATGAAACTTCATTCTGTTCTGTGCATTCAACTAACAGAGTTGAACCTTACTTTTGATTGAGCCGTTCTGAAACACTCTTTCTGTAGAAACTGCAATTGGACATTTTGAGCGCTAGGAGGCCTATATTGGGAAAAAGAATGTCTACAAATAAAAACTACACAGAAGAATTGTGTGAAACTTCTTTCTGTTCTGCTTGTTCAACTAAAAGAGTTGAACCTTAGTTTTGATTGAGCCGTTCTGAAACACTCTTTCTGTAGAAAATGCAAGTGGAGATTCGGAGCGCTAAGATGGTAATAGTGGAAAAAGAATGTCTCCAAATATAAACTACACAGAATCATTCTGTGAAACTTCTTTCTGATCTGTGCATTCAGCTAACAGAGTTAAACCATACTTTTGATTGGGCCGATCTGAAGACTCTTTCTGTAGAAAATGAAACTGGACATTTGGAGCGCTAAGAGAGTAGTAGTGGAAAAAGGAATATATTCAAATATAAACTACACAGAAGCATTCTGTGAAACTTCTTTCTGATCTGAGCATTCAGCTAACAGAGTTAAACCATACTTTTGATTGAGCAGTTTTAAAACACTCTGTCTGTAGAAAATGCAACTGGACATTCGTAGCGCTAAGTGGGTAATAGTGGAAAAAAGAATATGTTCAAATATAAACTACACAGAAGCATTGTATGAAACTTCTTTCTGTTCTGTGCATTCAACTAACAGAGTTGAAACTTACTTTTGATTGAGCCTTTCTGAAACACTCTTTCTGTAGAAACTGCAATTGGACATTCTGAGCGCTAAGAGGCCTATATTGGGAAAAATAATATCTTCAAATAAAAACTACACAGAAGCATTGTGTGAAACTTATTTCTGATATGTTCATTAAGCTAACAGAGTTAAACCATACTTTTGATTGCGCAGTTCTGAACACTGTTTCTGTAGAAAATGCAAGTGGACATTCGGAACGCTAAGAGGGTAATAGTGGAAAAAGGAATATATTCAAATATAAACTACACAGTAGCATTCTGTGAAAATTCTTTCTGTTCTGTGCATTCAACTAACAGAGTTGAACCTTACTTTTGATTCAGCCGTTCTGAAACACCCTTTCTGTAGAAACTGCAATTGGACATGCTAAGCGCTAAGAGGCCTACAATGGGAAAAAGAATATCTTCAAATAAAAACTACACAGATGCATTCTGTGAAACTTATTTCTGATCTGTAAATTCAGTTAACAGAGATAAAACATATTTTTGATTGAGCAGTTATGAAACACTCTTTTTGTAGAAAATGCAAGTGGAGATTCGGAGCGCTAAGAGGGTTATAGTGGAAAAAGGAATGTCTTCAAATATAAACTACACAGAATCATTCGGTGAAACTTCTTTCTGATCTGTGCATTCAGCTACCAGAGTTAAACCATACTTTTGATTGAGCAGATCTGAACACTCTTTCTGTAGAAAATGCAACTGGACATTTGGAGCGCTAAGAGCGTAGTAGTGGAAAAAGAAATATATTCAAATATAAACTACACAGAAGCATTGTATGAAACTACTTTCTGTTCTGTGCATTCAACTAACAGAGTTGAACCTTACTTTTGATTGAGCCGTTCTGAAACACTCTTTCTGTAGAAACTGCAATTGGACATTCTGAGCGCTAGGAGGCCTATATTGGGAAAAAGAATGTCTACAAATAAAAACTACAGAGAAGAATTGTGTGAAACTTCTTTCTGTTCTGTTTGTTCAAATAAAAGAGTTGAACCTTAGTTTTGATTGAGCCGTTCTGAGAAACTCTTTCTGTAGAAAATGCAAGTGGAGATTCGGAGCGCTAAGAGGGTAATAGTGGAAAAAGGAATGTCTCCAAATATAAACTACACAGAATAATTCTGTGAAACTTCTTTCTGATCTGTGCATTCAGCTAACAGAGTTAAACCATTCTTTTGATTGAGCAGATCTGAACACTCTTTCTGTAGAAAATGCAACTGGACATTTGGAGCGCTAAGAGAGTAGTAGTGGAAAAAGGAATATATTCAAATATAAACTACACAGAAGCATTCGGTGAAACTTCTTTCTGATCTGAGCATTCAGCTAACAGAGTTAAACCATACTTTTGATTGAGCAGTTTTGAAACACTCTGTCTGTAGAAAATGCAACTGGACATTCGTCGCGCTAAGTGGGTAATAGTGGAAAAAAGAATATGTTCAAATATAAACTACACAGAAGCATTGTATGAAACTTCTTTCTGTTCTGTGCATTCAACTAACAGAGTTGAACCTTACTTTTGATTGAGCCGTTCTGAAACACTCTTTCTGTAGAAACTGCAATTGGACATTTTGAGCGCTAAGAGGCCTATATTGGGAAAAAGAATGTCTACAAATAAAAACTACACAGAAGAATTGTGTGAAACTTCTTTCTGTTCTGTTTGTTCAACTAAAAGAGTTGAACCCTAGTTTTGATTGAGCCGTTCTGAAACACTCTTTCTGTAGAAAATGCAAGTGGAGAATCGGAGCGCTAAGAGGGTAATAGTGGAAAAAGAATGTCTCCAAATATAAACTACACAGAATCATTCTGTGAAACTTCTTTCTGATCTGTGCATTCAGCTAACAGAGTTAAACCATACTTTTGATTGAGCGGATCTGAAGACTCTTTCTGTAGAAAATGCAACTGGACATTTGGAGCGCTAAGAGAGTAGTAGTGGAAAAAGTAATATATTCAAATATAAACTACACAGAAGCATTCTGTGAAACTTCTTTCTGATCTGAGCATTCAGCTAACAGAGTTAAACCATACTTTTGATTGAGCCGTTTTGAAACACTCTGTCTGTAGAAAATGCAACTGGACATTCGTAGCGCTAAGTGGGTAATAGTGGAAAAAAGAATATGTTCAAATATAAACTACACAGAAGCATTGTATGAAACTTCTTTCTGTTCTGTGCATTCAACTAACAGAGTTGAACCTTACTTTTGATTGAGCCTTTCTGAAACACTCTTTCTGTAGAAACAGCAATTGGACATTCTGAGCACTAAGAGGCCTCTATTGGGAAAAATAATATCTTCAAATAAAAACTACACAGAAGCATTGTGTGAAACTTATTTCTGATATGTTCATTAAGCTAACAGAGTTAAACCATACTTTTGATTGCGCAGTTCTGAACACTCTTTCTGTAGAAAATGCAAGTGGACATTCGGAGCGCTAAGAGGGTAATAGTGGAAAAAGGAATATATTCAAATATAAACTACACAGTAGCATTCTGTGAAAATTCTTTCTGTTCTGTGCATTCAACTAACAGAGTTGAACCTTACTTTTGATTGAGCCGTTCTGAAACACTCTTTCTGTAGAAACTGCAATTGGACATGCTAAGCGCTAGGAGGCCTACATTGGGAAAAAGAGTATCTTCAAATAAAAACTACACAGATGCATTCTGTGAAACTTATTTCTGATCTGTAAATTCAGTTAACAGAGGTAAAGCATATTTTGGATTGAGCAGTTATGAAACACTCTTTTTGTAGAAAATGCAAGTGGAGATTCGGAGCGCTAAGAGGGTAATAGTGGAAAAAGGAATGTCTTCAAATATAAACTACACAGAATCATTCGGTGAAACTTCTTTCTGATCTGTGCATTCAGCTAACAGAGTTAAACCATACTTTTGATTGAGCAGATCTGAACACTCTTTCTGTAGAAAATGCAAATGGACATTTGGAGCGCTAAGAGCGTAGTAGTGGAAAAAGGAATATATTCAAATATAAACTACACAGAAGCATTCTGTGAAACATCTCTCTGCTCTGAGCATTCAGCTAACAGAGTTAAACCATACTTTTGATTGAGCAGTTTTGAAACACTCTGTCTGTAGAAAATGCAACTGGACATTCGTAGCGCTAAGTGGGTAATAGTGGAAAAAAGAATATGTTCAAATATAAACTACACAGAAGCATTGTATGAAACTTCTTTCTGTTCTGTGCATTCAACTAACAGTGTTGAACCTTACTTTTGATTGAGCCGTTCTGAAACACTCTTTCTGTAGAAACTGCAATTGGACATTTTGAGCGCTAGGAGGCCTATATTGGGAAAAAGAATGTCTACAAATAAAAACTACACAGAAGAATTGTGTGAAACTTCTTTCTGTTCTGTTTGTTCAACTAAAAGAGTTGAACCTTAGTTTTGATTGAGCCGTTCTGAAACACACTTTCTGTAGAAAATGCAAGTTGAGATTCGGATCGCTAAGAGGGTAATAGTGGAAAAAGAATGTCTCCAAATATAAACTACACAGAATCATTCTGTGAAACTTCTTTCTGATCTGTGCATTCAGCTAACAGAGTTAAACCATACTTTTGATTGAGCAGATCTGAAGACTCTTTCTGTAGAAAATGCAACTGGACATTTGGAGGGCTAAGAGAGTAGTAGTGAAAAAAGGAATATATTCAAATATAAACTACACAGAAGCATTCTGTGAAACTTCTTTCTGATCTGAGCATTCAGCTAACAGAGTTAAACCATACTTTTGATTGAGCAGTTTTGAAACACTCTGTCTGTAGAAAATGCAACTGGACATTCGTAGCGCTAAGTGGGTAATAGTGGAAAAAAGAATATGTTCAAATATAAACTACACAGAAGCATTGTATGAAACTTCTTTCTGTTCTGTGCATTCAACTAACAGAGTTGAACCTTACTTTTGATTGAGCCGTTCTGAAACACTCTTTCTGTAGAAACTGCAATTGGACATTCTGAGCGCTAGGAGGCCTATATTGGGAAAAAGAATGTCTACAAATAAAAACTACACAGAAGAAATGTGTGAAACTTCTTTCTGTTCTGTTTGTTCAACTAAAAGAGTTGAACCTTAGTTTTGAATGAGCCGTTCTGAGAAACTCTTTCTGTAGAAAATGCAAGTGGAGATTCGGAGCGCTAAGAGGGTAATAGTGGAAATAGGAATGTCTCCAAATATAAACTACACAGAATCATTCTGTGCAACTTATTTCTGATCTGTGCATTCAGCTGACAGAGTTAAACCATACTTTTGATAGAGCAGATCTGAACACTCTTTCTGTAGAAAATGCAACTGGACATTTGGAGCGCTAAGAGAGTAGTAGTGGAAAAAGGAATATATTCAAATATAAACTACACAGAAGCATTCTGTGAAACTTCTTTCTGATCTGAGCATTCAGCTAACAGAGTTAAACCATACTTTTGATTGAGCAGTTTTGAAACACTCTGTCTGTAGAAAATGCAACTGGACATTCGTAGCGCTAAGTGGGTAAAAGTGGAAAAAAGAATATTTTCAAATATAAACTACAAAGAAGCATTGTATGAAACTTCTTTCTGTTCTGTGCATTCAACTACAAGAGTTGAACCTTACTTTTGATTGAGCCTTTCTGAAACACTCTTTCTGTAGAAACTGCAATTGGACATTCTGAGCGCTAAGAGGCCTCTATTGGGAAAAATAATATCTTCAAATAAAAACTACACAGAAGCATTGTGTGAAACTTATTCCTGATATGTTCATTAAGCTAACAGAGTTAAACCATACTTTTGATTGCGCAGTTCTGAACACTCTTTCTGTAGAAAATGCAAGTGGACATTCGGAGCGCTAAGAGGGTAATAGTGGAAAAAGGAATATATTCAAATATAGACTACACAGTAGCATTCTGTGAAAATTCTTTCTGTTCTGTGCATTCAACTAACAGAGTTGAACCATACTTTTGATTGAGCCGTTCTGAAACACTCTTTCTGTAGAAACTGCAATTGGACATGCTAAGCGCTAAGAGGCCTACATTGGGAAAAAGAATATCTTCAAATAAAAACTACACAGATGCATTCTGTGAAACTTATTTCTGATCTGTAAATTCAGTTAACAGAGATAAAACATATTTTTGATTGAGCAGTTATGAAACACTCTTTTTGTAGAAAATGCAAGTGGAGATTCGGAGCGCTAAGAGGGTAATAGTGGAAAAAGGAATGTCTTCAAATATAAACTACACAGAATCATTCGGTGAAACTTCTTTCTGATCTGTGCATTCAGCTAACAGAGTTAAACCATACTTTTGATTGAGCAGATCTGAACACTCTTTCTGTAGAAAATGCAACTGGACATTTGGAGCGCTAAGAGCGTAGTAGTGGAAAAAGGAATATATTCAAATATAAACTACACAGAAGCATTCTGTGAAACTTCTTTCTGAACTGAGTATTCCGCTAACAGACTTAAACCATACTTTTGATTGAGCAGTTTTGAAACACTCTGTCTGTAGAAAATGCAACTGGACATTCGTAGCGCTAAGTGGGTAATAGTGGAAAAAAGAATATGTTCAAATATAAACTACACAGAAGCATTGTATGAAACTACTTTCTGTTCTGTGCATTCAACTAACAGGGTTGAACCTTACTTTTGATTGAGCCGTTCTGAAACACTCTTTCTGTAGAAACTGCAATTCTACATTCTGAGCGCTAGGAGGCCTATATTGGGAAAAAGAATGTCTACAAATAAAAACTACACAGAAGAATTGTGTGAAACTTCTTTCTGTTCTGTTTGTTCAACTAAAAGATTTGAACCTTAGTTTTGATTGAGCCGTTCTGAAACACTCTTTCTGTAGAAAATGCAAGTGGAGATTCGGAGCGCTAAGAGGGTAATAGTGGAAAAAGTAATGTCTCCAAATATAAACTACACAGAATCATTCTGTGAAACTTCTTTCTGATCTGTGCATTCAGCTAGCAGATTTAAACCATACTTTTGATTGAGCAGATTAGAAGACTCTTTCTGTAGAAAATGCAACTGGACATTTGGAGCGCTAAGAGAGTAGTAGTGGAAAAAGGAATATATTCAAATAAAAACTACACAGATGCATTCTGTGAAACTTATTTCTGATCTGTAAATTCAGTTAACAGAGATAAAGCATATTTTTGATTGAGCAGTTATGAAACACTCTTTTTGTATAAAATGCAAGTGGAGATTCGGAGTACTAAGAGGGTAATACTGGAAAAAGGAATGTCTTCAAATATAAACTACACAGAATCATTCGGTGAAACTTCTTTCTGATCTGTGCATTCAGCTAACAGAGTTAAACCATACTTTTGATTGAGCAGATCTGAACACTCTTTCTGTAGAAAATGCAAATGGACATTTGGAGCGCTAAGAGAGTAGTAGTGGAAAAAGGAATATATTCAAATATAAACTACACAGAAGCATTCTGTGAAACTTCTTTCTGATCTGAGCATTCAGCCAACAGAGTTAAACCATACTTTCGATTGAGCAGTTTTGAAACACTCTGTCTGTAGAAAATGCAACTGGACATTCGTAGCGCTAAGTGGGTAATAGTGGAAAAGAATATGTTCAAATATAAACTACACAGAAACATTGTATGAAACTTCTTTCTGTTCTGTGCATTCAACTAACAGAGTTGAACCTTACTTTTGATTGAGCCTTTCTGAAACACTCTTTCTGTAGAAACTGCAATTGGACATTCTGAGCGCTAAGAGGCCTCTATTGGGAAAAATAATATCTTCAAATAAAAACTACACAGAAGCATTGTGTGAAACTTATTTCTGATATGTTCATTAAGCTAACAGAGTTAAACCATACTTTTGATTGCGCAGTTCTGAACACTCTTTCTGTAGAAAATGCAAGTGGACATTCGGAGCGCTAAGAGGGTAATAGTGGAAAAAGGAATATATTCAAATATAAACTACACAGTAGCATTTTGTAAAAATTCTTTTTGTTCTGTGCATTCAACTAACAGAGTTGAACCTTACTTTTGATTGAGCCTTTCTGAAACACTCTTTCTGTAGAAACTGCAATTGGACATGCTAAGCGCTAGGAGGCCTACATTGGGAAAAAGAATATCTTCAAATAAAAACTACACAGATGCATTCTGTGAAACTTATTTCTGATCTGTAAATTCAGTTAACAGAGATAAAGCATATTTTGGATTGAGCAGTTATGAAACACTCTTTTTGTAGAAAATGCAAGTGGAGATTCGGAGCGCTAAGAGGGTAATAGTGGAAAAAGGAATGTCTTCAAATATAAACTACACAGAATCATTCGGTGAAACTTCTTTCTGATCTGTGCATTCAGCTAAAAGAGTTAAACCATACTTTTGATTGAGCAAATCTGAACACTCTTTCTGTAGAAAATGCAACTGGACATTTGGAGCGCTAAGAGCGTAGTAGTGGAAAAAGGAATATATTCAAATATAAACTACACAGAAGCATTCTGTGAAACTTCTTTCTGATCTGAGCATTCAGCTAACAGAGTTAAACCATACTTTTGATTGAGCAGTTTTGAAACACTCTGTCTGTAGAAAATGCAACTGGACATTCGTAGCGCTAAGTGGTTAATAGTGGAAAAAAGAATATGTTCAAATATAAACTACACAGAAGCATTGTATGAAACTTCTTTCTGTTCTGTGCATTCAACTAACAGAGTTGAACCTTACTTTTGATTGAGCCGTTCTGAAACACTCTTTCTGTAGAAACTGCAATTGGACATTTTGAGCGCTAGGAGGCCTATATTGGGAAAAAGAATGTCTACAAATAAAAACTACACAGAAGAATTGTGTGAAACTTCTTTCTGTTCTGCTTGTTCAACTAAAAGAGTTGAACCTTAGTTTTGATTGAGCCGTTCTGAAACACTCTTTCTGTAGAAAATGCAAGTGGAGATTCGGAGCGCTAAGATGGTAATAGTGGAAAAAGAATGTCTCCAAATATAAACTACACATAATCATTCTGTGAAACTTCTTTCTGATCTGTGCATTCAGCTAACAGAGTTAAACCATACTTTTGATTGGGCCGATCTGAAGACTCTTTCTGTAGAAAATGAAACTGGACATTTGGAGCGCTAAGAGAGTAGTAGTGGAAAAATGAATATATTCAAATATAAACTACACAGAAGCATTCTGTGAAACTTCTTTCTGATCTGAGCATTCAGCTAACAGAGTTAAACCATACTTTTGATTGAGCAGTTTTAAAACACTCTGTCTGTAGAAAATGCAACTGGACATTCGTAGCGCTAAGTGGGTAATAGTGGAAAAAAGAATATGTTCAAATATAAACTACACAGAAGCATTGTATGAAACTTCTTTCTGTTCTGTGCATTCAACTAACAGAGTTGAAACTTACTTTTGATTGAGCCTTTCTGAAACACTCTTTCTGTAGAAACTGCAATTGGACATTCTGAGCGCTAAGAGGCCTATATTGGGAAAAATAATATCTTCAAATAAAAACTACACAGAAGCATTGTGTGAAACTTATTTCTGATATGTTCATTAAGCTAACAGAGTTAAACCATACTTTTGATTGCGCAGTTCTGAACACTGTTTCTGTAGAAAATGCAAGTGGACATTCGGAACGCTAAGAGGGTAATAGTGGAAAAAGGAATATATTCAAATATAAACTACACAGTAGCATTCTGTGAAAATTCTTTCTGTTCTGTGCATTCAACTAACAGAGTTGAACCTTACTTTTGATTCAGCCGTTCTGAAACACCCTTTCTGTAGAAACTGCAATTGGACATGCTAAGCGCTAAGAGGCCTACAATGGGAAAAAGAATATCTTCAAATAAAAACTACACAGATGCATTCTGTGAAACTTATTTCTGATCTGTAAATTCAGTTAACAGAGATAAAACATATTTTTGATTGAGCAGTTATGAAACACTCTTTTTGTAGAAAATGCAAGTGGAGATTCTGAGCGCTAAGAGGGTAATAGTGGAAAAAGGAATGTCTTCAAATATAAACTACACAGAATCATTCGGTGAAACTTCTTTCTGATCTGTGCATTCAGCTAACAGAGTTAAACCATACTTTTGATTGAGCAGATCTGAACACTCTTTCTGTAGAAAATGCAACTGGACATTTGGAGCGCTAAGAGCGTAGTAGTGGAAAAAGGAATGTATTCAAATATAAACTACACAGAAGCATTCTGTGAAACTACTTTCTGATCTGAACATTCAGGTAACAGAGTTAAACCATACTTTTGATTGAGCAGTTTTGAAACACTCTGTCTGTAGAAAATGCAACTGGACATTCGTAGCGCTAAGTGGGTAATAGTGGAAAAAAGAATATGTTCAAATATAAACTACACAGAAGCATTGTATGAAACATCTTTCTGTTCTGTGCATTCAACTAACAGAGTTGAACCTTACTTTTGATTGAGCCGTTCTGAAACACTCTTTCTGTAGAAACTGCAATTGGACATTCTGAGCGCTAGGAGGCCTATATTGGGAAAAAGAATGTCTACAAATAAAAACTACACAGAAGAAATGTGTGAAACTTCTTTCTGTTCTGTTTGTTCAACTAAAAGAGTTGAACCTTAGTTTTGAATGAGCCGTTCTGAGAAACTCTTTCTGTAGAAAATGCAAGTGGAGATTCGGAGCGCTAAGAGGGTAATAGTGGAAATAGGAATGTCTCCAAATATAAACTACACAGAATCATTCTGTGCAACTTATTTCTGATCTGTGCATTCAGCTAACAGAGTTAAACCATACTTTTGATAGAGCAGATCTGAACACTCTTTCTGTAGAAAATGCAACTGGACATTTGGAGCGCTAAGAGAGTAGTAGTGGAAAAAGGAATATATTCAAATATAAACTACACAGAAGCATTCTGTGAAACTTCTTTCTGATCTGAGCATTCAGCTAACAGAGTTAAACCATACTTTTGATTGAGCAGTTTTGAAACACTCTGTCTGTAGAAAATGCAACTGGACATTCGTAGCGCTAAGTGGGTAAAAGTGGAAAAAAGAATATTTTCAAATATAAACTACAAAGAAGCATTGTATGAAACTTCTTTCTGTTCTGTGCATTCAACTACAAGAGTTGAACCTTACTTTTGATTGAGCCTTTCTGAAACACTCTTTCTGTAGAAACTGCAATTGGACATTCTGAGCGCTAAGAGGCCTCTATTGGGAAAAATAATATCTTCAAATAAAAACTACACAGAAGCATTGTGTGAAACTTATTCCTGATATGTTCATTAAGCTAACAGAGTTAAACCATACTTTTGATTGCGCAGTTCTGAACACTCTTTCTGTAGAAAATGCAAGTGGACATTCGGAGCGCTAAGAGGGTAATAGTGGAAAAAGGAATATATTCAAATATAGACTACACAGTAGCATTCTGTGAAAATTCTTTCTGTTCTGTGCATTCAACTAACAGAGTTGAACCATACTTTTGATTGAGCCGTTCTGAAACACTCTTTCTGTAGAAACTGCAATTGGACATGCTAAGCGCTAAGAGGCCTACATTGGGAAAAAGAATATCTTCAAATAAAAACTACACAGATGCATTCTGTGAAACTTATTTCTGATCTGTAAATTCAGTTAACAGAGATAAAACATATTTTTGATTGAGCAGTTATGAAACACTCTTTTTGTAGAAAATGCAAGTGGAGATTCGGAGCGCTAAGAGGGTAATAGTGGAAAAAGGAATGTCTTCAAATATAAACTACACAGAATCATTCGGTGAAACTTCTTTCTGATCTGTGCATTCAGCTAACAGAGTTAAACCATACTTTTGATTGAGCAGATCTGAACACTCTTTCTGTAGAAAATGCAACTGGACATTTGGAGCGCTAAGAGCGTAGTAGTGGAAAAAGGAATATATTCAAATATAAACTACACAGAAGCATTCTGTGAAACTTCTTTCTGAACTGAGTATTCCGCTAACAGACTTAAACCATACTTTTGATTGAGCAGTTTTGAAACACTCTGTCTGTAGAAAATGCAACTGGACATTCGTAGCGCTAAGTGGGTAATAGTGGAAAAAAGAATATGTTCAAATATAAACTACACAGAAGCATTGTATGAAACTACTTTCTGTTCTGTGCATTCAACTAACAGGGTTGAACCTTACTTTTGATTGAGCCGTTCTGAAACACTCTTTCTGTAGAAACTGCAATTCTACATTCTGAGCGCTAGGAGGCCTATATTGGGAAAAAGAATGTCTACAAATAAAAACTACACAGAAGAATTGTGTGAAACTTCTTTCTGTTCTGTTTGTTCAACTAAAAGATTTGAACCTTAGTTTTGATTGAGCCGTTCTGAAACACTCTTTCTGTAGAAAATGCAAGTGGAGATTCGGAGCGCTAAGAGGGTAATAGTGGAAAAAGTAATGTCTCCAAATATAAACTACACAGAATCATTCTGTGAAACTTCTTTCTGATCTGTGCATTCAGCTAGCAGAGTTAAACCATACTTTTGATTGAGCAGATTAGAAGACTCTTTCTGTAGAAAATGCAACTGGACATTTGGAGCGCTAAGAGAGTAGTAGTGGAAAAAGGAATATATTCAAATAAAAACTACACAGATGCATTCTGTGAAACTTATTTCTGATCTGTAAATTCAGTTAACAGAGATAAAGCATATTTTTGATTGAGCAGTTATGAAACACTCTTTTTGTATAAAATGCAAGTGGAGATTCGGAGCACTAAGAGGGTAATACTGGAAAAAGGAATGTCTTCAAATATAAACTACAAAGAATCATTCGGTGAAACTTCTTTCTGATCTGTGCATTCAGCTAACAGAGTTAAACCATACTTTTGATTGAGCAGATCTGAACACTCTTTCTGTAGAAAATGCAAATGGACATTTGGAGCGCTAAGAGAGTAGTAGTGGAAAAAGGAATATATTCAAATATAAACTACACAGAAGCATTCTGTGAAACTTCTTTCTGATCTGAGCATTCAGCCAACAGAGTTAAACCATACTTTCGATTGAGCAGTTTTGAAACACTCTGTCTGTAGAAAATGCAACTGGACATTCGTAGCGCTAAGTGGGTAATAGTGGAAAAGAATATGTTCAAATATAAACTACACAGAAACATTGTATGAAACTTCTTTCTGTTCTGTGCATTCAACTAACAGAGTTGAACCTTACTTTTGATTGAGCCTTTCTGAAACACTCTTTCTGTAGAAACTGCAATTGGACATTCTGAGCGCTAAGAGGCCTCTATTGGGAAAAATAATATCTTCAAATAAAAACTACACAGAAGCATTGTGTGAAACTTATTTCTGATATGTTCATTAAGCTAACAGAGTTAAACCATACTTTTGATTGCGCAGTTCTGAACACTCTTTCTGTAGAAAATGCAAGTGGACATTCGGAGCGCTAAGAGGGTAATAGTGGAAAAAGGAATATATTCAAATATAAACTACACAGTAGCATTTTGTAAAAATTCTTTTTGTTCTGTGCATTCAACTAACAGAGTTGAACCTTACTTTTGATTGAGCCTTTCTGAAACACTCTTTCTGTAGAAACTGCAATTGGACATGCTAAGCGCTAGGA
The DNA here is from genome assembly GCF_028878055.3 of Symphalangus syndactylus. Classification (NCBI taxonomy): domain Eukaryota; kingdom Metazoa; phylum Chordata; class Mammalia; order Primates; family Hylobatidae; genus Symphalangus; species Symphalangus syndactylus. Next base: position 1,187,207 of record NC_072445.2, on the reverse strand, counting down.
GGCCTACATTGGGAAAAAGAATATCTTCAAATAAAAACTACACAGATGCATTCTGTGAAACTTATTTCTGATCTGTAAATTCAGTTAACAGAGATAAAGCATATTTTGGATTGAGCAGTTATGAAACACTCTTTTTGTAGAAAATGCAAGTGGAGATTCGGAGCGCTAAGAGGGTAATAGTGGAAAAAGGAATGTCTTCAAATATAAACTACACAGAATCATTCGGTGAAACTTCTTTCTGATCTGTGCATTCAGCTAAAAGAGTTAAACCATACTTTTGATTGAGCAAATCTGAACACTCTTTCTGTAGAAAATGCAACTGGACATTTGGAGCGCTAAGAGCGTAGTAGTGGAAAAAGGAATATATTCAAATATAAACTACACAGAAGCATTCTGTGAAACTTCTTTCTGATCTGAGCATTCAGCTAACAGAGTTAAACCATACTTTTGATTGAGCAGTTTTGAAACACTCTGTCTGTAGAAAATGCAACTGGACATTCGTAGCGCTAAGTGGTTAATAGTGGAAAAAAGAATATGTTCAAATATAAACTACACAGAAGCATTGTATGAAACTTCTTTCTGTTCTGTGCATTCAACTAACAGAGTTGAACCTTACTTTTGATTGAGCCGTTCTGAAACACTCTTTCTGTAGAAACTGCAATTGGACATTTTGAGCGCTAGGAGGCCTATATTGGGAAAAAGAATGTCTACAAATAAAAACTACACAGAAGAATTGTGTGAAACTTCTTTCTGTTCTGCTTGTTCAACTAAAAGAGTTGAACCTTAGTTTTGATTGAGCCGTTCTGAAACACTCTTTCTGTAGAAAATGCAAGTGGAGATTCGGAGCGCTAAGATGGTAATAGTGGAAAAAGAATGTCTCCAAATATAAACTACACATAATCATTCTGTGAAACTTCTTTCTGATCTGTGCATTCAGCTAACAGAGTTAAACCATACTTTTGATTGGGCCGATCTGAAGACTCTTTCTGTAGAAAATGAAACTGGACATTTGGAGCGCTAAGAGAGTAGTAGTGGAAAAAGGAATATATTCAAATATAAACTACACAGAAGCATTCTGTGAAACTTCTTTCTGATCTGAGCATTCAGCTAACAGAGTTAAACCATACTTTTGATTGAGCAGTTTTAAAACACTCTGTCTGTAGAAAATGCAACTGGACATTCGTAGCGCTAAGTGGGTAATAGTGGAAAAAAGAATATGTTCAAATATAAACTACACAGAAGCATTGTATGAAACTTCTTTCTGTTCTGTGCATTCAACTAACAGAGTTGAAACTTACTTTTGATTGAGCCTTTCTGAAACACTCTTTCTGTAGAAACTGCAATTGGACATTCTGAGCGCTAAGAGGCCTATATTGGGAAAAATAATATCTTCAAATAAAAACTACACAGAAGCATTGTGTGAAACTTATTTCTGATATGTTCATTAAGCTAACAGAGTTAAACCATACTTTTGATTGCGCAGTTCTGAACACTGTTTCTGTAGAAAATGCAAGTGGACATTCGGAACGCTAAGAGGGTAATAGTGGAAAAAGGAATATATTCAAATATAAACTACACAGTAGCATTCTGTGAAAATTCTTTCTGTTCTGTGCATTCAACTAACAGAGTTGAACCTTACTTTTGATTCAGCCGTTCTGAAACACCCTTTCTGTAGAAACTGCAATTGGACATGCTAAGCGCTAAGAGGCCTACAATGGGAAAAAGAATATCTTCAAATAAAAACTACACAGATGCATTCTGTGAAACTTATTTCTGATCTGTAAATTCAGTTAACAGAGATAAAACATATTTTTGATTGAGCAGTTATGAAACACTCTTTTTGTAGAAAATGCAAGTGGAGATTCTGAGCGCTAAGAGGGTAATAGTGGAAAAAGGAATGTCTTCAAATATAAACTACACAGAATCATTCGGTGAAACTTCTTTCTGATCTGTGCATTCAGCTAACAGAGTTAAACCATACTTTTGATTGAGCAGATCTGAACACTCTTTCTGTAGAAAATGCAACTGGACATTTGGAGCGCTAAGAGCGTAGTAGTGGAAAAAGGAATGTATTCAAATATAAACTACACAGAAGCATTCTGTGAAACTACTTTCTGATCTGAACATTCAGGTAACAGAGTTAAACCATACTTTTGATTGAGCAGTTTTGAAACACTCTGTCTGTAGAAAATGCAACTGGACATTCGTAGCGCTAAGTGGGTAATAGTGGAAAAAAGAATATGTTCAAATATAAACTACACAGAAGCATTGTATGAAACATCTTTCTGTTCTGTGCATTCAACTAACAGAGTTGAACCTTACTTTAGATTGAGCCGTTCTGAAACACTCTTTCTGTAGAAACTGCAATTGGACATTCTGAGCGCTAGGAGGCCTATATTGGGAAAAAGAATGTCTACAATAAAAACTACAGAGAAGAATTGTGTGAAACTTCTTTCTGTTCTGTTTGTTCAACTAAAAGATTTGAACCTTAGTTTTGATTGAGCCGTTCTGAAACACTCTTTCTGTAGAAAATGCAAGTGGAGATTCGGAGCGCTAAGAGGGTCATAGTGGAAAAAGGAATGTCTCCAAATATAAACTACACAGAATTATTCTGTGAAACTTCTTTCTGATCTGTGCATTTAGCTAACAGAGTTAAAACATACATTTGATTGAGCAGATCTGAACACTCTTTCTGTAGAAAATACAACTGGACATTTGGAGCGCTAAGAGAGTAGTAGTGGAAAACGGAATATATTCAAATATAAACTACACAGAAGCATTCTGTGAAACTTCTTTCTGATCTGAGCATTCAGCTAACAGAGTTAAACCATACTTTTGATTGAGCAGTTTTGAAACACTCTGTCTGTAGAAAATGCAACTGGACATTCGTAGCGCTAAGTGGGTAATAGTGGAAAAAAGAATACGTTCAAATATAAACTACACAGAAGCATTGTATGAAACTTCTTTCTGTTCTGTGCATTCAACTAACAGAGTTGAACCTTACTTTTGATTGAGCCTTTCTGAAACACTCTTTCTGTAGAAACTGCAATTGGACATTCTGAGCGCTAAGAGGCCTATATTGGGAAATATAATATCTTGAAATAAAAACTACACAGAAACATTGTTTGAAACTTATTTCTGATATGTTCATTAAGCTAACAGAGTTAAACCATACTTTTGATTGCACAGTTCTGAACACTCTTTCTGTAGAAAATGCAAGTGGACATTCCGAGCGCTAAGAGGGTAATAGTGGAAAAAGGAATATATTCAAATATAAACTACACAGTAGCATTCTGTGAAAATTCTTTCTGTTCTGTGCATTCAACTAACAGAGTTAAATCTTACTTTTGATTGAGCCGTTCTGAAACACTCTTTCTGTAGAAACTGCAATTGGACATGCTAAGCGCTAAGAGGCCTACATTGGGAAAAAGAATATCTTCAAATAAAAACTACACAGATGCATTCTGTGAAACATATTTCTGATCTGTAAATTCAGTTAACAGAGATAAAACATATTTTTGATTGAGCAGTTATGAAACACTCTTTTTGTAGAAAATGAAAGTGGAGATTCGGAGCGCTAAGAGGGTTATAGTGGAAAAAGGAATGTCTTCAAATATAAACTACACAGAATCATTCGGTGAAACATCTTTCTGATCTGTGCATTCAGCTACCAGAGTTAAACCATACTTTTGATTGAGCAGATCTGAACACTCTTTCTGTAGAAAATGCAACTGGACATTTGGAGCGCTAAGAGCGTAGTAGTGGAAAAAGAAATATATTCAAATATAAACTACACAGAAGCATTGTATGAAACTACTTTCTGTTCTGTGCATTCAACTAACAGAGTTGAACCTTACTTTTGATTGAGCCGTTCTGAAACACTCTTTCTGTAGAAACTGCAATTGGACATTCAGAGCGCTAGGAGGCCTATATTGGGAAAAAGAATGTCTACAAATAAAAACTACAGAGAAGAATTGTGTGAAACTTCTTTCTGTTCTGTTTGTTCAACTAAAAGAGTTGAACCTTAGTTTTGATTGAGCCGTTCTGAGAAACTCTTTCTGTAGAAAATGCAAGTGGAGATTCGGAGCGCTAAGAGGGTAATAGTGGAAAAAGGAATGTCTCCAAATATAAACTACACAGAATAATTCTGTGAAACTTCTTTCTGATCTGTGCATTCAGCTAACAGAGTTAAACCATTCTTTTGATTGAGCAGATCTGAACACTCTTTCTGTAGAAAATGCAACTGGACATTTGGAGCGCTAAGAGAGTAGTAGTGGAAAAAGGAATATATTCAAATATAAACTACACAGAAGCATTCGGTGAAACTTCTTTCTGATCTGAGCATTCAGCTAACAGAGTTAAACCATACTTTTGATTGAGCAGTTTTGAAACACTCTGTCTGTAGAAAATGCAACTGGACATTCGTAGCGCTAAGTGGGTAATAGTGGAAAAAAGAATATGTTCAAATATAAACTACACAGAAGCATTGTATGAAACTTCTTTCTGTTCTGTGCATTCAACTAACAGAGTTGAACCTTACTGTTGATTGAGCCGTTCTGAAACACTCTTTCTGTAGAAACTGCAATTGGACATTTTGAGCGCTAAGAGGCCTATATTGGGAAAAAGAATGTCTACAAATAAAAACTACACAGAAGAATTGTGTGAAACTTCTTTCTGTTCTGTTTGTTCAACTAAAAGAGTTGAACCCTAGTTTTGATTGAGCCGTTCTGAAACACTCTTTCTGTAGAAAATGCAAGTGGAGAATCGGAGCGCTAAGAGGGTAATAGTGGAAAAAGAATGTCTCCAAATATAAACTACACAGAATCATTCTGTGAAACTTCTTTCTGATCTGTGCATTCAGCTAACAGAGTTGAACCTTACTTTTGATTGAGCCTTTCTGAAACACTCTTTCTGTAGAAACAGCAATTGGACATTCTGAGCACTAAGAGGCCTCTATTGGGAAAAATAATATCTTCAAATAAAAACTACACAGAAGCATTGTGTGAAACTTATTTCTGATATATTCATTAAGCTAACAGAGTTAAACCATACTTTTGATTGCGCAGTTCTGAACACTCTTTCTGTAGAAAATGCAAGTGGACATTCGGAGCGCTAAGAGGGTAATAGTGGAAAAAGGAATATATTCAAATATAAACTACACAGTAGCATTCTGTGAAAATTCTTTCTGTTCTGTGCATTCAACTAACAGAGTTGAACCTTACTTTTGATTGAGCCGTTCTGAAACACTCTTTCTGTAGAAACTGCAATTGGACATGCTAAGCGCTAGGAGGCCTACATTGGGAAAAAGAGTATCTTCAAATAAAAACTACACAGATGCATTCTGTGAAACATATTTCTGATCTGTAAATTCAGTTAACAGAGGTAAAGCATATTTTGGATTGAGCAGTTATGAAACACTCTTTTTGTAGAAAATGCAAGTGGAGATTCGGAGCGCTAAGAGGGTAATAGTGGAAAAAGGAATGTCTTCAAATATAAACTACACAGAATCATTCGGTGAAACTTCTTTCTGATCTGTGCATTCAGCTAACAGAGTTAAACCATACTTTTGATTGAGCAGATCTGAACACTCTTTCTGTAGAAAATGCAAATGGACATTTGGAGCGCTAAGAGCGTAGTAGTGGAAAAAGGAATATATTCAAATATAAACTACACAGAAGCATTCTGTGAAACATCTCTCTGCTCTGAGCATTCAGCTAACAGAGTTAAACCATACTTTTGATTGAGCAGTTTTGAAACACTCTGTCTGTAGAAAATGCAACTGGACATTCGTAGCGCTAAGTGGGTAATAGTGGAAAAAAGAATATGTTCAAATATAAACTACACAGAAGCATTGTATGAAACTTCTTTCTGTTCTGTGCATTCAACTAACAGTGTTGAACCTTACTTTTGATTGAGCCGTTCTGAAACCCTCTTTCTGTAGAAACTGCAATTGGACATTTTGAGCGCTAGGAGGCCTATATTGGGAAAAAGAATGTCTACAAATAAAAACTACACAGATGAATTGTGTGAAACTCCTTTCTGTTCTGTTTGTTCAACTAAAAGAGTTGAACCTTAGTTTTGATTGAGCCGTTCTGAAACACACTTTCTGTAGAAAATGCAAGTTGAGATTCGGATCGCTAAGAGGGTAATAGTGGAAAAAGAATGTCTCCAAATATAAACTACACAGAATCATTCTGTGAAACTTCTTTCTGATCTGTGCATTCAGCTAACAGAGTTAAACCATACTTTTGATTGAGCAGATCTGAAGACTCTTTCTGTAGAAAATGCAACTGGACATTTGGAGCGCTAAGAGAGTAGTAGTGGAAAAAGGAATATATTCAAATATAAACTACACAGAAGCATTCTGTGAAACTTCTTTCTGATCTGAGCATTCAGCTAACAGAGTTAAACCATACTTTTGATTGAGCAGTTTTGAAACACTCTGTCTGTAGAAAATGCAACTGGACATTCGTAGCGCTAAGTGGGTAATAGTGGAAAAAAGAATATGTTCAAATATAAACTACACAGAAGCATTGTATGAAACTTCTTTCTGTTCTGTGCATTCAACTAACAGAGTTGAACCTTACTTTTGATTGAGCCTTTCTGAAACACTCTTTCTGTAGGAACTGCAATTGGACATTCTGAGCGCTAAGAGGCCTATATTGGGAAAAATAATATCTTCAAATAAAAACTACACAGAAGCATTGTGTGAAACTTATTTCTGATATGTTCATTAAGCTAACAGAGTTAAACCATACTTTTGATTGCGCAGTTCTGAACACTCTTTCTGTAGAAAATGCAAGTGGACATTCGGAGCGCTAAGAGGGTAATAGTGGAAAAAGGAATATATTCAAATGTAAACTGCACAGTAGCATTCTGTGAAAATCCTTTCAGTTCTGTGCATTCAACTAACAGAGTTGAACCTTACTTTTGATTCAGCCGTTCTGAAACACCCTTTCTGTAGAAACTGCAATTGGTCATGCTAAGCGCTAAGAGGCCTACATTGGGAAAAAGAATATCTTCAAATAAAAACTACACAGATGCATTCTGTGAAACTTATTTCTGATCTGTAAATTCAGTTAACAGAGATAAAACATATTTTTGATTGAGCAGTTATGAAACACTCTTTTTGTAGAAAATGCAAGTGGAGATTCGGAGCGCTAAGAGGGTAATAGTGGAAAAAGGAATGTCTTCAAATATAAACTACACAGAATCATTCGGTGAAACTTCTTTCTGATCTGTGCATTCAGCTAACAGAGTTAAAACATACTTTTGATTGAGCAGATCTGAACACTCTTTCTGTAGAAAATGCAACTGGACATTTGGAGCGCTAAGAGCGTAGTAGTGGAAAAAGGAATATATTCAAATATAAACTACACAGAAGCATTCTGTGAAACTTCTTTCTGATCTGAGCATTCAGGTAACAGAGTTAAACCATACTTTTGATTGAGCAGTTTTGAAACACTCTGTCTGTAGAAAATGCAACTGGACATTCGTAGCGCTAAGTGGGTAATAGTGGAAAAAAGAATATGTTCAAATATAAACTACACAGAAGCATTGTATGAAACTTCTTTCTGTTCTGTGCATTCAACTAACAGAGTTGAACCTTACTTTTGATTGAGCCGTTCTGAAACACTCTTTCTGTAGAAACTGCAATTGGACATTCTGAGCGCTAGGAGGCCTATATTGGGAAAAAGAATGTCTACAAAAAAAAACTACAGAGAAGAATTGTGTGAAACTTCTTTCTGTTCTGTTTGTTCAACTAAAAGATTTGAACCTTAGTTTTGATTGAGCCGTTCTGAAACACTCTTTCTGTAGAAAATGCAAGTGGAGATTCGGAGCGCTAAGAGGGTAATAGTGGAAAAAGGAATGTCTCCAAATAAAAACTACACAGATTTATTCTGTGAAACTTCTTTCTGATCTGTGCATTCAGCTAACAGAGTTAAAACATACCTTTGATTGAGCAGATCTGGACACTCTTTCTGTAGAAAATGCAACTGGACATTTGGAGCGCTAAGAGAGTAGTAGTGGAAAAAGGAATACATTCAAATATAAACTACACAGAAGCATTCTGTGAAACTTCTTTCTGATCTGAGCATTCAGCTAACAGAGTTAAACCATACTTTTGATTGAGCAGTTTTGAAACACTCTGTCTGTAGAAAATGCAACTGGACATTCGTAGCGCTAAGTGGGTAATAGTGGAAAAAAGAATATGTTCAAATATAAACTACACAGAAGCATTGTATGAAACTTCTTTCTGTTCTGTGCATTCAACTAACAGAGTTGAACCTTACTTTTGATTGAGCCTTTCTGAAACACTCTTTCTGTAGAAACTGCAATTGGACATTCTGAGCGCTAAGAGGCCTCTATTGGGAAAAATAATATCTTCAAATAAAAACTACACAGAAGCATTGTGTGAAACTTATTTCTGATATGTTCATTAAGCTAACAGAGTTAAACCATACTTTTGATTGCGCAGTTCTGAACACTCTTTCTGTAGAAAATGCAAGTGGGCATTCGGAGCGCTAAGAGGGTAATAGTGGAAAAAGGAATATATTCAAATATAAACTACACAGTAGCATTCTGTGAAAATTCTTTCTGTTCTGTGCATTCAACTAACAGAGTTGAACCTTACTTTTGATTGAGCCGTTCTGAAACACTCTTTCTGTAGAAACTGCAATTGGACATGCTAAGCGCTAGGAGGCCTACATTGGGAAAAAGAGTATCTTCAAATAAAAACTACACAGATGCATTCTGTGAAACTTATTTCTGATCTGTAAATTCAGTTAACAGAGGTAAAGCATATTTTGGATTGAGCAGTTATGAAACACTCTTTTTGTAGAAAATGCAAGTGGAGATTCGGAGCGCTAAGAGGGTAATAGTGGAAAAAGGAATGTCTTCAAATATAAACTACACAGAATCATTCCGTGAAACTTCTTTCTGATCTGTGCATTCAGCTAACAGAGTTAAACCATACTTTTGATTGAGCAGATCTGAACACTCTTTCTGTAGAAAATGCAACTGGACATTTGGAGCGCTAAGAGCGTAGTAGTGGAAAAAGGAATATATTCAAATATAAACTACACAGAAGCATTCTGTGAAACTTCTCTCTGCTCTGAGCATTCAGCTAACAGAGTTAAACCATACTTTTGATTGAGCAGTTTTGAAACACTCTGTCTGTAGAAAATGCAACTGGACATTCGTAGCGCTAAGTGGGTAATAGTGGAAAAAAGAATATGTTCAAATATAAACTACACAGAAGCATTGTATGAAACTTCTTTCTGTTCTGTGCATTCAACTGACAGAGTTGAACCTTACTTTTGATTGAGCCGTTCTGAAACACTCTTTCTGTAGAAACTGCAATTGGACATTTTGAGCGCTAGGAGGCCTATATTGGGAAAAAGAATGTCTACAAATAAAAACTACACAGAAGAATTGTGTGAAACTTCTTTCTGTTCTGTTTGTTCAACTAAAAGAGTTGAACCTTAGTTTTGATTGAGCCGTTCTGAAACACTCTTTCTGTAGAAAATGCAAGTGGAGATTCGGAGCGCTAAGAGGGTAATAGTGGAAAAAGAATGTCTCCAAATATAAACTACACAGAATCATTCTGTGAAACTTCTTTCTGATCTGTGCATTCAGCTAACAGAGTTAAACCATACTTTTGATTGAGCAGATCTGAAGACTCTTTCTGTAGAAAATGCAACTGGACATTTTGAGCGCTAAGAGAGTAGTAGTGGAAAAAGGAATATATTCAAATATAAACTACACAGAAGCATTCTGTGAAACTTCTTTCTGATCTGAGCATTCAGCTAACAGAGTTAAACCATACTTTTGATTGAGCAGTTTTGAAACACTCTGTCTGTAGAAAATGCAACTGGACATTCGTAGCGCTAAGTGGGTAATAGTGGAAAAAAGAATATGTTCAAATATAAACTACACAGAAGCATTGTATGAAACTTCTTTCTGTTCTGTGCATTCAACTAACAGAGTTGAACCTTACTTTTGATTGAGCCTTTCTGAAACACTCTTTCTGTAGAAACTGCAATTGGTCATTCTGAGCGCTAAGAGGCCTATATTGGGAAAAATAATATCTTCAAATAAAAACTACACAGAAACATTGTGTGAAACTTATTTCTGATATGTTCATTAAGCTAACAGAGTTAAACCATACTTTTGATTGCGCAGTTCTGAACACTCTTTCTGTAGAAAATGCAAGTGGACATTCGGAGCGATGAGGGTAATAGTGGAAAAAGGAATACATTCAAATATAAACTACACAGTAGCATTCTGTGAAAATTCTTTCTGTTCTGTGCATTCAACTAACAGAGTTGAACCTTACTTTTGATTCAGCCGTTCTGAAACACTCTTTCTGTAGAAACTGCAATTGGACATGCTAAGCGCTAAGAGGCCTACATTGGGAAAAAGAATATCTTCAAATAAAAACTACACAGATGCATTCTGTGAAACTTATTTCTGATCTGTAAATTCAGTTAACAGAGATAAAACATATTTTTGATTGAGCAGTTATGAAACACTCTTTTTGTAGAAAATGCAAGTGGAGATTCGGAGCGCTAAGGGGGTAATAGTGGAAAAAGGAATGTCTTCAAATATAAACTACACAGAATCATTCGGTGAAACTTCTTTCTGATCTGTGCATTCAGCTAACAGAGTTAAACCATACTTTTGATTGAGCAGATCTGAACACTCTTTCTGTAGAAAATGCAACTGGACATTTGGAGCGCTAAGAGAGTAGTAGTGGAAAAAGGAATATATTCAAATATAAACTACACAGAAGCATTCTGTGAAACTTCTTTCTGATCTGAGCATTCAGCTAACAGAGTTAAACCATACTTTTGATTGAGCAGTTTTGAAACACTCTGTCTGTACAAAATGCAACTGGACATTCGTAGCGCTAAGTGGGTAATAGTGGAAAAAAGAATATGTTCAAATATAAACTACACAGAAGCATTGTATGAAACTTCTTTCTGTTCTGTGCATTCAACTAACAGAGTTGAACCTGACTTTTGATTGAGCCTTTCTGAAACACTCTTTCTGTAGAAACTGCAATTGGACATTCTGAGCGCTAAGAGGCCTCTATTGGGAAAAATAATATCTTCAAATAAAAACTACACAGAAGCATTGTGTGAAACTTATTTCTGATATGTTCATTAAGCTAACAGATTTAAACCATACTTTTGATTGCGCAGTTCTGAACACTCTTTCTGTAGAAAATGCAAGTGGACATTCGGAGCGCTAAGAGGGTAATAGTGGAAAAAGGAATATATTCAAATATAAACTACACAGTAGCATTCTGTGAAAATTCTTTCTGTTCTGTGCATTCAACTAACAGAGTTGAACCTTACTTTTGATTCAGCCGTTCTGAAACACCCTTTCTGTAGAAACTGCAATTGGACATGCTAAGCGCTAAGAGGCCTACATTGGGAAAAAGAATATCTTCAAATAAAAACTACACAGATGCATTCTGTGAAACTTATTTCTGATCTGTAAATTCAGTTAACAGAGATAAAACATATTTTTGATTGAGCAGTTATGAAACACTCTTTTTGTAGAAAATGCAAGTGGAGATTCGGAGCGCTAAGAGGGTAATAGTGGAAAAAGGAATGTCTTCAAATATAAACTACACAGAATCATTCGGTGAAACTTCTTTCTGATCTGTGCATTCAGCTAACAGAGTTAAACCATACTTTTGATTGAGCAGATCTGAACACTCTTTCTGTAGAAAATGCAACTGGACATTTGGAGCGCTAAGAGCGTAGTAGTGGAAAAAGGAATATATTCAAATATAAACTACACAGAAGCATTCTGTGAAACTTCTCTCTGCTCTGAGCATTCAGCTAACAGAGTTAAACCATACTTTTGATTGAGCAGTTTTGAAACACTCTGTCTGTAGAAAATGCAACTGGACATTCGTAGCGCTAAGTGGGTAATAGTGGAAAAAAGAATATGTTCAAATATAAACTACACAGAAGCATTGTATGAAACTTCTTTCTGTTCTGTGCATTCAACTGACAGAGTTGAACCTTACTTTTGATTGAGCCGTTCTGAAACACTCTTTCTGTAGAAACTGCAATTGGACATTTTGAGCGCTAGGAGGCCTATATTGGGAAAAAGAATGTCTACAAATAAAAACTACACAGAAGAATTGTGTGAAACTTCTTTCTGTTCTGTTTGTTCAACTAAAAGAGTTGAACCTTAGTTTTGATTGTGCCGTTCTGAAACACTCTTTCTGTAGAAAATGCAAGTGGGGATTCGGAGCGCTAAGAGGGTAATAGTGGAAAAAGAATGTCTCCAAATATAAACTACACAGAATCATTCTGTGAAACTTCTTTCTGATCTGTGCATTCAGCTAACAGAGTTAAACCATACTTTTGATTGAGCAGATCTGAAGACTCTTTCTGTAGAAAATGCAACTGGACATTTGGAGCGCTAAGAGAGTAGTAGTGGAAAAAGGAATATATTCAAATATAAACTACACAGAAGCATTCTGTGAAACTTCTTTCTGATCTGAGCATTCAGCTAACAGAGTTAAACCATACTTTTGATTGAGCAGTTTTGAAACACTCTGTCTGTAGAAAATGCAACTGGACATTCGTAGCGCTAAGTGGGTAATAGTGGAAAAAAGAATATGTTCAAATATAAACTACACAGAAGCATTGTATGAAACTTCTTTCTGTTCTGTGCATTCAACTAACAGAGTTGAACCTTACTTTTGATTGAGCCTTTCTGAAACACTCTTTCTGTAGAAACTGCAATTGGACATTCTGAGCGCTAAGAGGCCTATATTGGGAAAAATAATATCTTCAAATAAAAACTACACAGAAACATTGTGTGAAACTTATTTCTGATATGTTCATTAAGCTAACAGAGTTAAACCATACTTTTGATTGCGCAGTTCTGAACACTCTTTCTGTAGAAAATGCAAGTGGACATTCGGAGCGATGAGGGTAATAGTGGAAAAAGGAATACATTCAAATATAAACTACACAGTAGCATTCTGTGAAAATTCTTTCTGTTCTGTGCATTCAACTAACAGAGTTGAACCTTACTTTTGATTCAGCCGTTCTGAAACACTCTTTCTGTAGAAACTGCAATTGGACATGCTAAGCGCTAAGAGGCCTACATTGGGAAAAAGAATATCTTCAAATAAAAACTACACAGATGCATTCTGTGAAACTTATTTCTGATCTGTAAATTCAGTTAACAGAGATAAAACATATTTTTGATTGAGCAGTTATGAAACACTCTTTTTGTAGAAAATGCAAGTGGAGATTCGGAGCGCTAAGGGGGTAATAGTGGAAAAAGGAATGTCTTCAAATATAAACTACACAGAATCATTCGGTGAAACTTCTTTCTGATCTGTGCATTCAGCTAACAGAGTTAAACCATACTTTTGATTGAGCAGATCTGAACACTCTTTCTGTAGAAAATGCAACTGGACATTTGGAGCGCTAAGAGAGTAGTAGTGGAAAAAGGAATATATTCAAATATAAACTACACAGAAGCATTCTGTGAAACTTCTTTCTGATCTGAGCATTCAGCTAACAGAGTTAAACCATACTTTTGATTGAGCAGTTTTGAAACACTCTGTCTGTACAAAATGCAACTGGACATTCGTAGCGCTAAGTGGGTAATAGTGGAAAAAAGAATATGTTCAAATATAAACTACACAGAAGCATTGTATGAAACTTCTTTCTGTTCTGTGCATTCAACTAACAGAGTTGAACCTGACTTTTGATTGAGCCTTTCTGAAACACTCTTTCTGTAGAAACTGCAATTGGACATTCTGAGCGCTAAGAGGCCTCTATTGGGAAAAATAATATCTTCAAATAAAAACTACACAGAAGCATTGTGTGAAACTTATTTCTGATATGTTCATTAAGCTAACAGATTTAAACCATACTTTTGATTGCGCAGTTCTGAACACTCTTTCTGTAGAAAATGCAAGTGGACATTCGGAGCGCTAAGAGGGTAATAGTGGAAAAAGGAATATATTCAAATATAAACTACACAGTAGCATTCTGTGAAAATTCTTTCTGTTCTGTGCATTCAACTAACAGAGTTGAACCTTACTTTTGATTCAGCCGTTCTGAAACACCCTTTCTGTAGAAACTGCAATTGGACATGCTAAGCGCTAAGAGGCCTACATTGGGAAAAAGAATATCTTCAAATAAAAACTACACAGATGCATTCTGTGAAACTTATTTCTGATCTGTAAATTCAGTTAACAGAGATAAAACATATTTTTGATTGAGCAGTTATGAAACACTCTTTTTGTAGAAAATGCAAGTGGAGATTCGGAGCGCTAAGAGGGTAATAGTGGAAAAAGGAATGTCTTCAAATATAAACTACACAGAATCATTCGGTGAAACTTCTTTCTGATCTGTGCATTCAGCTAACAGAGTTAAACCATACTTTTGATTGAGCAGATCTGAACACTCTTTCTGTAGAAAATGCAACTGGACATTTGGAGCGCTAAGAGCGTAGTAGTGGAAAAAGGAATATATTCAAATATAAACTACACAGAAGCATTCTGTGAAACTTCTCTCTGCTCTGAGCATTCAGCTAACAGAGTTAAACCATACTTTTGATTGAGCAGTTTTGAAACACTCTGTCTGTAGAAAATGCAACTGGACATTCGTAGCGCTAAGTGGGTAATAGTGGAAAAAAGAATATGTTCAAATATAAACTACACAGAAGCATTGTATGAAACTTCTTTCTGTTCTGTGCATTCAACTGACAGAGTTGAACCTTACTTTTGATTGAGCCGTTCTGAAACACTCTTTCTGTAGAAACTGCAATTGGACATTTTGAGCGCTAGGAGGCCTATATTGGGAAAAAGAATGTCTACAAATAAAAACTACACAGAAGAATTGTGTGAAACTTCTTTCTGTTCTGTTTGTTCAACTAAAAGAGTTGAACCTTAGTTTTGATTGAGCCGTTCTGAAACACTCTTTCTGTAGAAAATGCAAGTGGAGATTCGGAGCGCTAAGAGGGTAATAGTGGAAAAAGAATGTCTCCAAATATAAACTACACAGAATCATTCTGTGAAACTTCTTTCTGATCTGTGCATTCAGCTAACAGAGTTAAACCATACTTTTGATTGAGCAGATCTGAAGACTCTTTCTGTAGAAAATGCAACTGGACATTTGGAGCGCTAAGAGAGTAGTAGTGGAAAAAGGAATATATTCAAATATAAACTACACAGAAGCATTCTGTGAAACTTCTTTCTGATCTGAGCATTCAGCTAACAGAGTTAAACCATACTTTTGATTGAGCAGTTTTGAAACACTCTGTCTGTAGAAAATGCAACTGGACATTCGTAGCGCTAAGTGGGTAATAGTGGAAAAAAGAATATGTTCAAATATAAACTACACAGAAGCATTGTATGAAACTTCTTTCTGTTCTGTGCATTCAACTAACAGAGTTGAACCTTACTTTTGATTGAGCCTTTCTGAAACACTCTTTCTGTAGAAACTGCAATTGGACATTCTGAGCGCTAAGAGGCCTATATTGGGAAAAATAATATCTTCAAATAAAAACTACACAGAAACATTGTGTGAAACTTATTTCTGATATGTTCATTAAGCTAACAGAGTTAAACCATACTTTTGATTGCGCAGTTCTGAACACTCTTTCTGTAGAAAATGCAAGTGGACATTCGGAGCGATGAGGGTAATAGTGGAAAAAGGAATACATTCAAATATAAACTACACAGTAGCATTCTGTGAAAATTCTTTCTGTTCTGTGCATTCAACTAACAGAGTTGAACCTTACTTTTGATTCAGCCGTTCTGAAACACTCTTTCTGTAGAAACTGCAATTGGACATGCTAAGCGCTAAGAGGCCTACATTGGGAAAAAGAATATCTTCAAATAAAAACTACACAGATGCATTCTGTGAAACTTATTTCTGATCTGTAAATTCAGTTAACAGAGATAAAACATATTTTTGATTGAGCAGTTATGAAACACTCTTTTTGTAGAAAATGCAAGTGGAGATTCGGAGCGCTAAGGGGGTAATAGTGGAAAAAGGAATGTCTTCAAATATAAACTACACAGAATCATTCGGTGAAACTTCTTTCTGATCTGTGCATTCAGCTAACAGAGTTAAACCATACTTTTGATTGAGCAGATCTGAACACTCTTTCTGTAGAAAATGCAACTGGACATTTGGAGCGCTAAGAGAGTAGTAGTGGAAAAAGGAATATATTCAAATATAAACTACACAGAAGCATTCTGTGAAACTTCTTTCTGATCTGAGCATTCAGCTAACAGAGTTAAACCATACTTTTGATTGAGCAGTTTTGAAACACTCTGTCTGTACAAAATGCAACTGGACATTCGTAGCGCTAAGTGGGTAATAGTGGAAAAAAGAATATGTTCAAATATAAACTACACAGAAGCATTGTATGAAACTTCTTTCTGTTCTGTGCATTCAACTAACAGAGTTGAACCTGACTTTTGATTGAGCCTTTCTGAAACACTCTTTCTGTAGAAACTGCAATTGGACATTCTGAGCGCTAAGAGGCCTCTATTGGGAAAAATAATATCTTCAAATAAAAACTACACAGAAGCATTGTGTGAAACTTATTTCTGATATGTTCATTAAGCTAACAGATTTAAACCATACTTTTGATTGCGCAGTTCTGAACACTCTTTCTGTAGAAAATGCAAGTGGACATTCGGAGCGCTAAGAGGGTAATAGTGGAAAAAGGAATATATTCAAATATAAACTACACAGTAGCATTCTGTGAAAATTCTTTCTGTTCTGTGCATTCAACTAACAGAGTTGAACCTTACTTTTGATTCAGCCGTTCTGAAACACCCTTTCTGTAGAAACTGCAATTGGACATGCTAAGCGCTAAGAGGCCTACATTGGGAAAAAGAATATCTTCAAATAAAAACTACACAGATGCATTCTGTGAAACTTATTTCTGATCTGTAAATTCAGTTAACAGAGATAAAACATATTTTTGATTGAGCAGTTATGAAACACTCTTTTTGTAGAAAATGCAAGTGGAGATTCGGAGCGCTAAGAGGGTAATAGTGGAAAAAGGAATGTCTTCAAATATAAACTACACAGAATCATTCGGTGAAACTTCTTTCTGATCTGTGCATTCAGCTAACAGAGTTAAACCATACTTTTGATTGAGCAGATCTGAACACTCTTTCTGTAGAAAATGCAACTGGACATTTGGAGCGCTAAGAGCGTAGTAGTGGAAAAAGGAATATATTCAAATATAAACTACACAGAAGCATTCTGTGAAACTTCTTTCTGATCTGAGCATTCAGGTAACAGAGTTAAACCATACTTTTGATTGAGCAGTTTTGAAACACTCTGTCTGTAGAAAATGCAACTGGACATTCGTAGCGCTAAGTGGGTAATAGTGGAAAAAAGAATATGTTCAAATATAAACTACACAGAAGCATTGTATGAAACTTCTTTCTGTTCTGTGCATTCAACTAACAGAGTTGAACCTTACTTTTGATTGAGCCGTTCTGAAACACTCTTTCTGTAGAAACTGCAATTGGACATTCTGAGCGCTAGGAGGCCTATATTGGGAAAAAGAATGTCTACAAATAAAAACTACAGAGAAGAATTGTGTGAAACTTCTTTCTGTTCTGTTTGTTCAATTAAAAGATTTGAACCTTAGTTTTGATTGAGCCGTTCTGAAACACTCTTTCTGTAGAAAATGCAAGTGGAGATTCGGAGCGCTAAGAGGGTCATAGTGGAAAAAGGAATGTCTCCAAATATAAACTACACAGAATTATTCTGTGAAACTTCTTTCTGATCTGTGCATTCAGCTAACAGAGTTAAAACATACTTTTGATTGAGCAGATCTGAACACTCTTTCTGTAGAAAATGCAACTGGACATTTGGAGCGCTAAGAGAGTAGTAGTGGAAAAAGGAATATATTCAAATATAAACTACACAGAAGCATTCTGTGAAAATTCTTTCTGATCTGAGCATTCAGCTAACAGAGTTAAACCATACTTTTGATTGAGCAGTTTTGAAACACTCTGTCTGTAGAAAATGCAACTGGACATTCGTAGCGCTAAGTGGGTAATAGTGGAAAAAAGAATACGTTCAAATATAAACTACACAGAAGCATTGTATGAAACTACTTTCTGTTCTGTGCATTCAACTAACAGAGTTGAACCTTACTTTTGATTGAGCCTTTCTGAAACACTCTTTCTGTAGAAACTGCAATTGGACATTCTGAGCGCTAAGAGGCCTATATTGGGAAAAATAATATCTTCAAATAAAAACTACACAGAAGCATTGTTTGAAACTTATTTCTGATATGTTCATTAAGCTAACAGAGTTAAACCATACTTTTGATTGCACAGTTCTGAACACTCTTTCTGTAGAAAATGCAAGTGGACATTCGGAGCGCTAAGAGGGTAATAGTTTAAAAAGGAATATATTCAAATATAAACGACACAGTAGCATTCTGTGAAAATACTTTCTGTTCTGTGCATTCAACTAACAGAGTTAAACCTTACTTTTGATTGAGCCGTTCTGAAACACTCTTTCTGTAGAAACTGCAATTGGACATGCTAAGCGCTAAGAGGCCTACATTGGGAAAAAAAAATATCTTCAAATAAAAACTACACAGATGCATTCTGTGAAACTTATTTCTGATCTGTAAATTCAGTTAACAGAGATAAAACATATTTTTGATTGAGCAGTTATGAAACACTCTTTTTGTAGAAAATGCAAGTGGAGATTCGGAGCGCTAAGAGGGTAATAGTGGAAAAAGGAATGTCTTCAAATATAAACTACACAGAATCCTTCGGTGAAACTTCCTTCTGATCTGTGCATTCAGCTAACAGAGTTAAACCATACTTTTGATTGAGCAGATCTGAACACTCTTTCTGTAGAAAATGCAACTGGACATTTGGAGCGCTAAGAGCGTAGTAGTGTAAAAAGGAATATATTCAAATATAAACTACACAGAAGCATTCTGTGAAACTTCTTTCTGATCTGAGCATTCAGCTAACAGAGTTAAACCATACTTTTGATTGAGCAGTTTTGAAACACTCTGTCTGTAGAAAATACAACTGGACATTCGTAGCGCTAAGTGGGTAATAGTGGAAAAAAGAATATATTCAAATATAAACCACACAGAAGCATTGTATGAAACTACTTTCTGTTCTGTGCATTCAACTAACAGAGTTGAACCTTACTTTTGATTGAGCCGTTCTGAAACACTCTTTCTGTAGAAACTGCAATTGGACATTCTGAGCGCTAGGAGGCCTATATTGGGAAAAAGAATATCTACAAATAAAAACTACAGAGAAGAATTGTGTGAAACTTCTTTCTGTTCTGTTTGTTCAACTAAAAGAGTTGAACCTTAGTTTTGATTGAGCCGTTATGAGAAACTCTTTCTGTAGAAAATGCAAGTGGAGATTCGGAGCGCTAAGAGGGTAATAGTGGAAAAAGGAATGTCTCCATATATAAACTACACAGAATCATTCTGTGAAAGTTCTTTCTGATCTGTGCATTCAGCTAACAGAGTTAAACCATACTTTTGATTGAGCAGATCTGAACACTCTTTCTGTAGAAAATGCAACTGGACATTTGGAGCGATAAGAGAGTAGTAGTGGAAAAAGGAATATATTCAAATATAAACTACACAGAAGCATTCTGTGAAACTTCTTTCTGATCTGAGCATTCAGCTAACAGAGTTAAACCATACTTTTGATTGAGCAGTTTTGAAACACTCTGTCTGTAGAAAATGCAACTGGACATTCGTAGCGCTAAGTGGGTAATAGTGGAAAAAAGAATATGTTCAAATATAAACTACACAGAAGCATTGTATGAAACTACTTTCTGTTCTGTGCATTCAACTAACAGAGTTGAACCTTACTTTTGATTGAGCCGTTCTGAAACACTTTTCTGTAGAAACTGCAATTGGACATTTTGAGTGCTAAGAGGCCTATATTGGGAAAAAGAATGTCTACAAATAAAAACTACACAGAAGAATTGTGTGAAACTTCTTTCTGTTCTGTTTGTTCAACTAAAAGTGTTGAACCTTAGTTTTGATTGAGCTGTTCTGAAACACTCTTTCTGTAGAAAATGCAAGTGGAGATTCGGAGCGCTAAGAGGGTAATAGTGGAAAAAGAATGTCTCCAAATATAAACTACACAGAATCATTCTGTGAAACTTCTTTCTGATCTGTGCATTCAGCTAACAGAGTTAAACCATACTTTTGATTGAGCGGATCTGAAGACTCTTTCTGTAGAAAATGCAACTGGACATTTGGAGCGCTAAGAGAGTAGTAGTGGAAAAAGGAATATATTCAAATATAAACTACACAGAAGCATTCTGTGAAACTTCTTTCTGATCTGAGCATTCAGCTAACAGAGTTAAACCATACTTTTGATTGAGCAGTTTTGAAACACTCTGTCTGTAGAAAATGCAACTGGACATTCGTAGCGCTAAGTGGGTAATAGTGGAAAAAAGAATATGTTCAAATATAAACTACACAGAAGCATTGTATGAAACTTCTTTCTGTTCTGTGCATTCAACTAACAGAGTTGAACCTTACTTTTGATTGAGCCTTTCTGAAACACTCTTTCTGTAGAAACTGCAATTGGACATTCTGAGTGCTAAGAGGCCTCTATTGGGAAAAATAATATCTTCAAATAAAAACTACACAGAAGCATTGTGTGAAACTTATTTCTGATATGTTCATTAAGCTAACAGAGTTAAACCATACTTTTGATTGCGCATTTCTGAACACTCTTTCTGTAGAAAATGCAAGTGGACATTCGGAGCGCTAAGAGGGTAATAGTGGAAAAAGGAATATATTCAAATATAAACTACACAGTAGCATTCTGTGAAAATTCTTTCTGTTCTGTGCATTCAACTAACAGAGTTGAACTTTACTTTTGATTGAGCCGTTCTGAAACACTCTTTCTGTAGAAACTGCAATTGGACATGCTAAGCGCTAGGAGGCCTACATTGGGACAAAGAATATCTTCAAATAAAAACTACACAGATTCATTCTGTGAAACTTATTTCTGATCTGTAAATTCAGTTAACAGAGATAAAACATATTTTTGATTGAGCAGTTATGAAACACTCTTTTTGTAGAAAATGCAAGTGGAGATTCGGAGCGCTAAGAGGGTAATAGTGGAAAAAGGAATGTCTTCAAATATAAACTACACAGAATCATTCGGTGAAAATTCTTTCTGATCTGTGCATTCAGCTAACAGAGTTAAACCATACTTTTGATTGAGCGGATCTGAAGACTCTTTCTGTAGAAAATGCAACTGGACATTTGGAGCGCTAAGAGAGTAGTAGTGGAAAAAGGAATATATTCAAATATAAACTACACAGAAGCATTCTGTGAAACTTCTTTCTGATCTGAGCATTCAGCTAACAGAGTTAAACCATACTTTATATTGAGCAGTTTTGAAACACTCTGTCTGTAGAAAATGCAACTGGACATTCGTAGCGCTAAGTGGGTAATAGTGGAAAAAAGAATATGTTCAAATATAAACTACACAGAAGCATTGTATGAAACTATTTTCTGTTCTGTGCATTCAACTAACAGAGTTGAACCTTACTTTTGATTGAGCCGTTCTGAAACACTCTTTCTGTAGAAACTGCAATTGGAAATTTTGAGTGCTAAGAGGCCTATATTGGGAAAATGAATGTCTACAAATAAAAACTACACGGAAGAATTGTGTGAAACTTCTTTCTGTTCTGTTTGTTCAACTAAAAGTGTTGAACCTTAGTTTTGATTGAGCTGTTCTGAAACACTCTTTCTGTAGAAAATGCAAGTGGAGATTCGGAGCGCTAAGAGGGTAATAGTGGAAAAAGAATGTCTCCAAATATACACTACACAGAATCATTCTGTGAAAATTCTTTCTGATCTGTGCATTCAGCTAACAGAGTTAAACCATACTTTTGATTGAGCGGATCTGAAGACTCTTTCTGTAGAAAATGCAACTGGACATTTGGAGCGCTAAGAGAGTAGTAGTGGAAAAAGTAATATATTCAAATATAAACTACACAGAAGCATTCTGTGAAACTTCTTTCTGATCTGAGCATTCAGCTAACAGAGTTAAACCATACTTTTGATTGAGCAGTTTTGAAACACTCTGTCTGTAGAAAATGCAACTGGACATTCCTGGCGCTAAGTGGGTAATAGTGGAAAAAAGAATATGTTCAAATATAAACTACACAGAAGCATTGTATGAAACTTCTTTCTGTTCTGTGCATTCAACTAACAGAGTTGAACCTTACTTTTGATTGAGCCTTTCTGAAACACTCTTTCTGTAGAAACTGCAATTGGACATTCTGAGTGCTAAGAGGCCTCTATTGGGAAAAATAATATCTTCAAATAAAAACTACACAGAAGCATTGTGTGAAACTTATTTCTGATATGTTCATTAAGCTAACAGAGTTAAACCATACTTTTGATTGCGCATTTCTGAACACTCTTTCTGTAGAAAATGCAAGTGGACATTCGGAGCGCTAAGAGGGTAATAGTGGAAAAAGGAATATATTCAAATATAAACTACACAGTAGCATTCTGTGAAAATTCTTTCTGTTCTGTGCATTCAACTAACAGAGTTGAACTTTACTTTTGATTGAGCCGTTCTGAAACACTCTTTCTGTAGAAACTGCAATTGGACATGCTAAGCGCTAGGAGGCCTACATTGGGACAAAGAATATCTTTAAATAAAAACTACACAGATTCATTCTGTGAAACTTATTTCTGATCTGTAAATTCAGTTAACAGAGATAAAACATATTTTTGATTGAGCAGTTATGAAACACTCTTTTTGTAGAAAATGCAAGTGGAGATTCGGAGCGCTAAGAGGGTAATAGTGGAAAAAGGAATGTCTTCAAATATAAACTACACAGAATCATTCGGTGAAACTTCTTTCTGATCTGTGCATTCAGCTAACAGAGTTAAACCATACTTTTGATTGAGCAGATCTGAACACTCTTTCTGTAGAAAATGCAACTGGACATTTGGAGCGCTAAGAGCGTATTAGTGTAAAAAGGAATATATTCAAATATAAACTACACAGAAGCATTCTGTGAAACTTCTTTCTGATCTGAGCATTCAGCTAACAGAGTTAAACCATACTTTTGATTGAGCAGTTTTGAAACACTCTGTCTGTAGAAAATACAACTGGACATTCGTAGCGCTAAGTGGGTAATAGTGGAAAAAAGAATATGTTCAAATATAAACCACACAGAAGCATTGTATGAAACTACTTTCTGTTCTGTGCATTCAACTAACAGAGTTGAACCTTACTTTTGATTGAGCCGTTTTGAAACACTCTTTCTGTAGAAACTGCAATTGGACATTCTGAGCGCTAGGAGGCCTATATTGGGAAAAAGAATATCTACAAATAAAAACTACAGAGAAGAATTGTGTGAAACTTCTTTCTGTTCTGTTTGTTCAACTAAAAGAGTTGAACCTTAGTTTTGATTGAGCCGTTATGAGAAACTCTTTCTGTAGAAAATGCAAGTGGAGATTCGGAGCGCTAAGAGGGTAATAGTGGAAAAAGGAATGTCTCCAAATATAAACTACACAGAATCATTCTGTGAAACTTCTTTCTGATCTGTGCATTCAGCTAACAGAGTTAAACCATACTTTTGATTGAGCAGATCTGAACACTCTTTCTGTAGAAAATGCAACTGGACATTTGGAGTGCTAAGAGAGTAGTAGTGGAAAAAGGAATATATTCAAATATAAACTACACAGAAGCATTCTGTGAAACTTCTTTCTGATCTGAGCATTCAGCTAACAGAGTTAAACCATACTTTTGATTGAGCAGTTTTGAAACACTCTGTCTGTAGAAAATGCAACTGGACATTCGTAGCGCTAAGTGGGTAATAGTGGAAAAAAGAATATGTTCAAATATAAACTACACAGAAGCATTGTATGAAACTACTTTCTGTTCTGTGCATTCAACTAACAGAGTTGAACCTTACTTTTGATTGAGCCGTTCTGAAACACTCTTTCTGTAGAAACTGCAATTGGACATTTTGAGTGCTAAGAAGCCTATAATGGGAAAAAGAATGTCTACAAATAAAAACTACACAGAAGAATTGTGTGAAACTTCTTTCTGTTCTGTTTGTTCAACTAAAAGTGTTGAACCTTAGTTTTGATTGAGCCGTTCTGAAACACCCTTTCTGTAGAAAATGCAAGTGGAGATTCGGAGCGCTAAGAGGGTAATAGTGGAAAAAGAATGTCTCCAAATATAAACTACACAGAATCATTCTGTGAAAATTCTTTCTGATCTGTGCATTCAGCTAACAGAGTTAAACCATACTTTTGATTGAGCGGATCTGAAGACTCTTTCTGTAGAAAATGCAACTGGACATTTGGAGCGCTAAGAGAGTAGTAGTGGAAAAAGGAATATATTCAAATATAAACTACACAGAAGCATTCTGTGAAACTTCTTTCTGATCTGAGCATTCAGCTAACAGAGTTAAACCATACTTTTGATTGAGCAGTTTTGAAACACTCTGTCTGTAGAAAATGCAACTGGACATTCCTAGCGCTAAGTGGGTAATAGTGGAAAAAAGAATATGTTCAAATATAAACTACACAGAAGCATTGTATGAAACTTCTTTCTGTTCTGTGCATTCAACTAACAGAGTTGAACCTTACTTTTGATTGAGCCTTTCTGAAACACTCTTTCTGTAGAAACTGCAATTGGACATTCTGAGCGCTAAGAGGCCTCTATTGGGAAAAATAATATCTTCAAATAAAAACTACACAGAAGCATTGTGTGAAACTTGTTCCTGATATGTTCATTAAGTTAACAGAGTTAAACCATACTTTTGATTGCGCATTTCTGAACACTCTTTCTGTAGAAAATGCAAGTGGACATTCGGAGCGCTAAGAGGGTAATAGTGGAAAAAGGAATATATTCAAATATAAACTACACAGTAGCATTCTGTGAAAATTCTTTCTGTTCTGTGCATTCAACTAACAGAGTTGAACTTTACTTTTGATTGAGCCGTTCTGAAACACTCTTTCTGTAGAAACTGCAATTGGACATGCTAAGCGCTAGGAGGACTATATTGGGACAAAGAATATCTTCAAATAAAAACTACACAGATGCATTCTGTGAAACTTATTTCTGATCTGTAAATTCAGTTAACAGAGATAAAACATATTTTTGATTGAGCAGTTATGAAACACTCTTTTTGTAGAAAATGCAAGTGGAGATTCGGAGCGCTAAGAAGGTAATAGTGGAAAAAGGAATGTCTTCAAATATAAACTACACAGAATCATTCGGTGAAACTTCTTTCTGATCTGTGCATTCAGCTAACAGAGTTAAACCATACTTTTGATTGAGCAGATCTGAACACTCTTTCTGTAGAAAATGCAACTGGACATTTGGAGCGCTAAGAGCGTAGTAGTGTAAAAAGGAATATATTCAAATATAAACTACACAGAAGCATTCTGTGAAACTTCTTTCTGATCTGAGCATTCAGCTAACAGAGTTAAACCACACTTTTGATTGAGCAGTTTTGAAACACTCTGTCTGTAGAAAATACAACTGGACATTCGTAGCGCTAAGTGGGTAATAGTGGAAAAAAGAATATGTTCAAATATAAACCACACAGAAGCATTGTATGAAACTACTTTCTGTTCTGTGCATTCAACTAACAGAGTTGAACCTTACTTTTGATTGAGCCGTTCTGAAACACTCTTTCTGTAGAAACTGCAATTGGACATTCTGAGCGCTAGGAGGCCTATATTGGGAAAAAGAATATCTACAAATAAAAACTACAGAGAAGAATTGTGTGAAACTTCTTTCTGTTCTGTTTGTTCAACTAAAAGAGTTGAACCTTAGTTTTGATTGAGCCGTTATGAGAAACTCTTTCTGTAGAAAATGCAAGTGGAGATTCGGAGCGCTAAGAGGGTAATAGTGGAAAAAGGAATGTCTCCAAATATAAACTACACAGAATCATTCTGTGAAACTTCTTTCTGATCTGTGCATTCAGCTAACAGAGTTAAACCATACTTTTGATTGAGCAGATCTGAACACTCTTTCTGTAGAAAATGCAACTGGACATTTGGAGTGCTAAGAGAGTAGTAGTGGAAAAAGGAATATATTCAAATATAAACTACACAGAAGCATTCTGTGAAACTTCTTTCTGATCTGAGCATTCAGCTAACAGAGTTAAACCATACTTTTGATTGAGCAGTTTTGAAACACTCTGTCTGTAGAAAATGCAACTGGACATTCGTAGCGCTAAGTGGGTAATAGTGGAAAAAAGAATATGTTCAAATATAAACTACACAGAAGCATTGTATGAAACTACTTTCTGTTCTGTGCATTCAACTAACAGAGTTGAATCTTACTTTTGATTGAGCCGTTCTGAAACACTCTTTCTGTAGAAACTGCAATTGGACATTTTGAGTGCTAAGAGGCCTATATTGGGAAAAAGAATGTCTACAAATAAAAACTACACAGAAGAATTGTGTGAAACTTCTTTCTGTTCTGTTTGTTCAACTAAAAGTGTTGAACCTTAGTTTTGATTGAGCCGTTCTGAAACACTCTTTCTGTAGAAAATGCAAGTGGAGATTCGGAGCGCTAAGAGGGTAATAGTGGAAAAAGAATGTCTCCAAATATAAACTACACAGAATCATTCTGTGAAAATTCTTTCTGATCTGTGTATTCAGCTAACAGAGTTAAACCATACTTTTGATTGAGCGGATCTGAAGACTCTTTCTGTAGAAAATGCAACTGGACATTTGGAGCGCTAAGAGAGTAGTAGTGGAAAAAGGAATATATTCATATATAAACTACACAGAAGCATTCTGTGAAACTTCTTTCTGATCTGAGCATTCAGCTAACAGAGTTAAACCATACTTTTGATTGAGCAGTTTTGAAACACTCTGTCTGTAGAAAATGCAACTGGACATTCGTAGCGCTAAGTGGGTAATAGTGGAAAAAAGAATATGTTCAAATATAAACTACACAGAAGCATTGTATGAAACTTCTTTCTGTTCTGTGCATTCAACTAACAGAGTTGAACCTTACTTTTGATTGAGCCTTTCTGAAACACTCTTTCTGTAGAAACTGCAATTGGACATTCTGAGTGCTAAGAGGCCTCTATTGGGAAAAATAATATCTTCAAATAAAAACTACACAGAAGCATTGTGTGAAACTTATTTCTGATATGTTCATTAAGCTAACAGAGTTAAACCATACTTTTGATTGCGCATTTCTGAACACTCTTTCTGTAGAAAATGCAAGTGGACATTCGGAGCGCTAAGAGGGTAATAGTGGAAAAAGGAATATATTCAAATATAAACTACACAGTAGCATTCTGTGAAAATTCTTTCTGTTCTGTGCATTCAACTAACAGAGTTGAACTTTACTTTTGATTGAGCCGTTCTGAAACACTCTTTCTGTAGAAACTGCAATTGGACATGCTAAGCGCTAGGAGGCCTACATTGGGACAAAGAATATCTTCAAATATAAACTACACAGATGCATTCTGTGAAACTTATTTCTGATCTGTAAATTCAGTTAACAGAGATAAAACATATTTTTGATTGAGCAGTTATGAAACACTCTTTTTGTAGAAAATGCAAGTGGAGATTCGGAGCGCTAAGAGGGTAATAGTGGAAAAAGGAATCTCTTCAAATATAAACTACACAGAATCATTCGGTGAAACTTCTTTCTGATCTGTGCATTCAGCTAACAGAGTTAAACCATACTTTTGATTGAGCAGATCTGAACACTCTTTCTGTAGAAAATGCAACTGGACATTTGGAGCGCTAAGAGCGTATTAGTGTAAAAAGGAATATATTCAAATATAAACTACACAGAAGCATTCTGTGAAACTTCTTTCTGATCTGAGCATTCAGCTAACAGAGTTAAACCATACTTTTGATTGAGCAGTTTTGAAACACTCTGTCTGTAGAAAATACAACTGGACATTCGTAGCGCTAAGTGGGTAATAGTGGAAAAAGGAATATGTTCAAATATAAACCACACAGAAGCATTGTATGAAACTACTTTCTGTTCTGTGCATTCAACTAACAGAGTTGAACCTTACTTTTGATTGAGCCGTTCTGAAACACCCTTTCTGTAGAAACTGCAATTGGACATTCTGAGCGCTAGGAGGCCTATATTGGGAAAAAGAATATCTACAAATAAAAACTACAGAGAAGAATTGTGTGAAACTTCTTTCTGTTCTGTTTGTTCAACTAAAAGAGTTGAACCTTAGTTTTGATTGAGCCGTTATGAGAAACTCTTTCTGTAGAAAATGCAAGTGGAGATTCGGAGCGCTAAGAGGGTAATAGTGGAAAAAGGAATGTCTCCAAATATAAACTACACAGAATCATTCTGTGAAACTTCTTTCTGATCTGTGCATTCAGCTAACAGAGTTAAACCATACTTTTGATTGAGCAGATCTGAACACTCTTTCTGTAGAAAATGCAACTGGACATTTGGAGTGCTAAGAGAGTAGTAGTGGAAAAAGGAATATATTCAAATATAAACTACACAGAAGCATTCTGTGAAACTTCTTTCTGATCTGAGCATTCAGCTAACAGAGTTAAACCATACTTTTGATTGAGCAGTTTTGAAACACTCTGTCTGTAGAAAATGCAACTGGACATTCGTAGCGCTAAGTGGGTAATAGTGGAAAAAAGAATATGTTCAAATATAAACTACACAGAAGCATTGTATGAAACTACTTTCTGTTCTGTGCATTCAACTAACAGAGTTGAACCTTAATTTGATTGAGCCGTTCTGAAACACTCTTTCTGTAGAAACTGCAATTGGACATTTTGAGTGCTAAGAGGCCTATAATGGGAAAAAGAATGTCTACAAATAAAAACTACACAGAAGAATTGTGTGAAACTTCTTTCTGTTCTGTTTGTTCAACTAAAAGTGTTGAACCTTAGTTTTGATTGAGCCGTTCTGAAACACTCTTTCTGTAGAAAATGCAAGTGGAGATTCGGAGCGCTAAGAGGGTAATAGTGGAAAAAGAATGTCTCCAAATATAAACTACACAGAATCATTCTGTGAAAATTCTTTCTGATCTGTGCATTCAGCTAACAGAGTTAAACCATACTTTTGATTGAGCGGATCTGAAGACTCTTTCTGTAGAAAATGCAACTGGACATTTGGAGCGCTAAGAGAGTAGTAGTGGAAAAAGGAATATATTCAAATATAAACTACACAGAAGCATTCTGTGAAACTTCTTTCTGATCTGAGCATTCAGCTAACAGAGTTAAACCATACTTTTGATTGAGCAGTTTTGAAACACTCTGTCTGTAGAAAATGCAACTGGACATTCGTAGCGCTAAGTGGGTAATAGTGGAAAAAAGAATATGTTCAAATATAAACTACACAGAAGCATTGTATGAAACTTCTTTCTGTTCTGTGCATTCAACTAACAGAGTTGAACCTTACTTTTGATTGAGCCTTTCTGAAACACTCTTTCTGTAGAAACTGCAATTGGACATTCTGAGTGCTAAGAGGCCTCTATTGGGAAAAATAATATCTTCAAATAAAAACTACACAGAAGCATTGTGTGAAACTTATTTCTGATATGTTCATTAAGCTAACAGAGTTAAAGCATACTTTTGATTGCGCATTTCTGAACACTCTTTCTGTAGAAAATGCAAGTGGACATTCGGAGCGCTAAGAGGGTAATAGTGGAAAAAGGAATATATTCAAATATAAACTACACAGTAGCATTCTGTGAAAATTCTTTCTGTTCTGTGCATTCAACTAACAGAGTTGAACTTTACTTTTGATTGAGCCGTTCTGAAACACTCTTTCTGTAGAAACTGCAATTGGACATGCTAAGCGCTAGGAGGCCTACATTGGGACAAAGAATATCTTCAAATATAAACTACACAGATGCATTCTGTGAAACTTATTTCTGATCTGTAAATTCAGTTAACAGAGATAAAACATATTTTTGATTGAGCAGTTATGAAACACTCTTTTTGTAGAAAATGCAAGTGGAGATTCGGAGCGCTAAGAGGGTAATAGTGGAAAAAGGAATCTCTTCAAATATAAACTACACAGAATCATTCGGTGAAACTTCTTTCTGATCTGTGCATTCAGCTAACAGAGTTAAACCATACTTTTGATTGAGCAGATCTGAACACTCTTTCTGTAGAAAATGCAACTGGACATTTGGAGCGCTAAGAGCGTATTAGTGTAAAAAGATATATATTCAAATATAAACTACACAGAAGCATTCTGTGAAACTTCTTTCTGATCTGAGCATTCAGCTAACAGAGTTAAACCATACTTTTGATTGAGCAGTTTTGAAACACTCTGTCTGTAGAAAATACAACTGGACATTCGTAGCGCTAAGTGGGTAATAGTGGAAAAAGGAATATGTTCAAATATAAACCACACAGAAGCATTGTATGAAACTACTTTCTGTTCTGTGCATTCAACTAACAGAGTTGAACCTTACTTTTGATTGAGCCGTTCTGAAACACCCTTTCTGTAGAAACTGCAATTGGACATTCTGAGCGCTAGGAGGCCTATATTGGGAAAAAGAATATCTACAAATAAAAACTACAGAGAAGAATTGTGTGAAACTTCTTTCTGTTCTGTTTGTTCAACTAAAAGAGTTGAACCTTAGTTTTGATTGAGCCGTTATGAGAAACTCTTTCTGTAGAAAATGCAAGTGGAGATTCGGAGCGCTAAGAGGGTAATAGTGGAAAAAGGAATGTCTCCAAATATAAACTACACAGAATCATTCTGTGAAACTTCTTTCTGATCTGTGCATTCAGCTAACAGAGTTAAACCATACTTTTGATTGAGCAGATCTGAACACTCTTTCTGTAGAAAATGCAACTGGACATTTGGAGTGCTAAGAGAGTAGTAGTGGAAAAAGGAATATATTCAAATATAAACTACACAGAAGCATTCTGTGAAACTTCTTTCTGATCTGAGCATTCAGCTAACAGAGTTAAACCATACTTTTGATTGAGCAGTTTTGAAACACTCTGTCTGTAGAAAATGCAACTGGACATTCGTAGCGCTAAGTGGGTAATAGTGGAAAAAAGAATATGTTCAAATATAAACTACACAGAAGCATTGTATGAAACTACTTTCTGTTCTGTGCATTCAACTAACAGAGTTGAACCTTACTTTTGATTGAGCCGTTCTGAAACACTCTTTCTGTAGAAACTGCAATTGGACATTTTGAGTGCTAAGAGGCCTATAATGGGAAAAAGAATGTCTACAAATAAAAACTACACAGAAGAATTGTGTGAAACTTCTTTCTGTTCTGTTTGTTCAACTAAAAGTGTTGAACCTTAGTTTTGATTGAGCCGTTCTGAAACACTCTTTCTGTAGAAAATGCAAGTGGAGATTCGGAGCGCTAAGAGGGTAATAGTGGAAAAAGAATGTCTCCAAATATAAACTACACAGAATCATTCTGTGAAAATTCTTTCTGATCTGTGCATTCAGCTAACAGAGTTAAACCATACTTTTGATTGAGCGGATCTGAAGACTCTTTCTGTAGAAAATGCAACTGGACATTTGGAGCGCTAAGAGAGTAGTAGTGGAAAAAGGAATATATTCAAATATAAACTACACAGAAGCATTCTGTGAAACTTCTTTCTGATCTGAGCATTCAGCTAACAGAGTTAAACCATACTTTTGATTGAGCAGTTTTGAAACACTCTGTCTGTAGAAAATGCAACTGGACATTCCTAGCGCTAAGTGGGTAATAGTGGAAAAAAGAATATGTTCAAATATAAACTACACAGAAGCATTGTATGAAACTTCTTTCTGTTCTGTGCATTCAACTAACAGAGTTGAACCTTACTTTTGATTGAGCCTTTCTGAAACACTCTTTCTGTAGAAACTGCAATTGGACATTCTGAGCGCTAAGAGGCCTCTATTGGGAAAAATAATATCTTCAAATAAAAACTACACAGAAGCATTGTGTGAAACTTATTCCTGATATGTTCATTAAGCTAACAGAGTTAAACCATACTTTTGATTGCGCATTTCTGAACACTCTTTCTGTAGAAAATGCAAGTGGACATTCGGAGCGCTAAGAGGGTAATAGTGGAAAAAGGAATATATTCAAATATAAACTACACAGTAGCATTCTGTGAAAATTCTTTCTGTTCTGTGCATTCAACTAACAGAGTTGAACTTTACTTTTGATTGAGCCGTTCTGAAACACTCTTTCTGTAGAAACTGCAATTGGACATGCTAAGCGCTAGGAGGACTATATTGGGACAAAGAATATCTTCAAATAAAAACTACACAGATGCATTCTGTGAAACTTATTTCTGATCTGTAAATTCAGTTAACAGAGATAAAACATATTTTTGATTGAGCAGTTATGAAACACTCTTTTTGTAGAAAATGCAAGTGGAGATTCGGAGCGCTAAGAGGGTAATAGTGGAATAAGGAATGTCTTCAAATATAAACTACACAGAATCATTCGGTGAAACTTCTTTCTGATCTGTGCATTCAGCTAACAGAGTTAAACCATACTTTTGATTGAGCAGATCTGAACACTCTTTCTGTAGAAAATGCAACTGGACATTTGGAGCGCTAAGAGCGTAGTAGTGTAAAAAGGAATATATTCAAATATAAACTACACAGAAGCATTCTGTGAAACTTCTTTCTGATCTGAGCATTCAGCTAACAGAGTTAAACCACACTTTTGATTGAGCAGTTTTGAAACACTCTGTCTGTAGAAAATACAACTGGACATTCGTAGCGCTAAGTGGGTAATAGTGGAAAAAAGAATATGTTCAAATATAAACCACACAGAAGCATTGTATGAAACTACTTTCTGTTCTGTGCATTCAACTAACAGAGTTGAACCTTACTTTTGATTGAGCCGTTCTGAAACACTCTTTCTGTAGAAACTGCAATTGGACATTCTGAGCGCTAGGAGGCCTATATTGGGAAAAAGAATATCTACAAATAAAAACTACAGAGAAGAATTGTGTGAAACTTCTTTCTGTTCTGTTTGTTCAACTAAAAGAGTTGAACCTTAGTTTTGATTGAGCCGTTATGAGAAACTCTTTCTGTAGAAAATGCAAGTGGAGATTCGGAGCGCTAAGAGGGTAATAGTGGAAAAAGGAATGTCTCCAAATATAAACTACACAGAATCATTCTGTGAAACTTCTTTCTGATCTGTGCATTCAGCTAACAGAGTTAAACCATACTTTTGATTGAGCAGATCTGAACACTCTTTCTGTAGAAAATGCTACTGGACATTTGGAGCGCTAAGAGAGTAGTAGTGGAAAAAGGAATATATTCAAATATAAACTACACAGAAGCATTCTGTGAAACTTCTTTCTGATCTGAGCATTCAGCTAACAGAGTTAAACCATACTTTTGATTGAGCAGTTTTGAAACACTCTGTCTGTAGAAAATGCAACTGGTCATTCGTAGCGCTAAGTGGGTAATAGTGGAAAAAAGAATATGTTCAAATATAAACTACACAGAAGCATTGTATGAAACTACTTTCTGTTCTGTGCATTCAACTAACAGAGTTGAACCTTACTTTTGATTGAGCCGTTCTGAAACACTCTTTCTGTAGAAACTGCAATTGGACATTTTGAGCGCTAAGAGGCCTATATTGGGAAAAAGAATGTCTACAAATAAAAACTACACAGAAGAATTGTGTGAAACTTCTTTCTGTTCTGTTTGTTCAACTAAAAGTGTTGAACCTTAGTTTTGATTGAGCCGTTCTGAAACACTCTTTCTGTAGAAAATGCAAGTGGATATTCGGAGCGCTAAGAGGGTAATAGTGGAAAAAGAATGTCTCCCAATATAAACTACACAGAATCATTCTGTGAAAATTCTTTCTGATCTGTGCATTCAGCTAACAGAGTTAAACCATACTTTTGATTGAGCGGATCTGAAGACTCTTTCTGTAGAAAATGCAACTGGACATTTGGAGCGCTAAGAGAGTAGTAGTGGAAAAAGGAATATATTCAAATATAAACTACACAGAAGCATTCTGTGAAACTTCTTTCTGATCTGAGCATTCAGCTAACAGAGTTAAACCATACTTTTGATTGAGCAGTTTTGAAACACTCTGTCTGTAGAAAATGCAGCTGGACATTCGTAGCGCTAAGTGGGTAATAGTGGAAAAAATAATATGTTCAAATATAAACTACACAGAAGCATTGTATGAAACTTCTTTCTGTTCTGTGCATTCAACTAACAGAGTTGAACCTTACTTTTGATTGAGCCTTTCTGAAACACTCTTTCTGTAGAAACTGCAATTGGACATTCTGAGCGCTAAGAGGCCTCTATTGGGAAAAATAATATCTTCAAATAAAAACTACACAGAAGCATTGTGTGAAACTTATTCCTGATATGTTCATTAAGCTAACAGAGTTAAACCATACTTTTGATTGCGCATTTCTGAACACTCTTTCTGTAGAAAATGCAAGTGGACATTCGGAGCGCTAAGAGGGTAATAGTGGAAAAAGGAATATATTCAAATATAAACTACACAGTAGCATTCTGTGAAAATTCTTTCTGTTCTGTGCATTCAACTAACAGAGTTGAACTTTACTTTTGATTGAGCCGTTCTGAAACACTCTTTCTGTAGAAACTGCAATTGGACATGCTAAGCGCTAGGAGGCCTATATTGGGACAAAGAATATCTTCAAATAAAAACTACACAGATGCATTCTGTGAAACTTATTTCTGATCTGTAAATTCAGTTAACAGAGATAAAATATATTTTTGATTGAGCAGTTATGAAACACTCTTTTTGTAGAAAATGCAAGTGGAGATTCGGAGCGCTAAGAGGGTAATAGTGGAAAAAGGAATGTCTTCAAATATAAACTACACAGAATCATTCGGTGAAACTTCTTTCTGATCTGTGCATTCAGCTAACAGAGTTAAACCATACTTTTGATTGAGCAGATCTGAACACACTTTCTGTAGAAAATGCAACTGGACATTTGGAGCGCTAAGAGCGTAGTAGTGTAAAAAGGAATATATTCAAATATAAACTACACAGAAGCATTCTGTGAAACTTCTTTCTGATCTGAGCATTCAGCTAACAGAGTTAAACCATACTTTTGATTGAGCAGTTTTGAAACACTCTGTCTGTAGAAAATACAACTGGACATTCGTAGCGCTAAGTGGGTAATAGTGGAAAAAAGAATATGTTCAAATATAAACCACACAGAAGCATTGTATGAAACTACTTTCTGTTCTGTGCATTCAACTAACAGAGTTGAACCTTACTTTTGATTGAGCCGTTCTGAAACACTCTTTCTGTAGAAACTGCAATTGGACATTCTGAGCGCTAGGAGGCCTATTTTGGGAAAAAGAATATCTACAAATAAAAACTACAGAGAAGAATTGTGTGAAACTTCTTTCTGTTCTGTTTGTTCAACTAAAAGAGTTGAACCTTAGTTTTGATTGAGCCGTTATGAGAAAATCTTTCTGTAGAAAATGCAAGTGGAGATTCGGAGCGCTAAGAAGGTAATAGTGGAAAAAGGAATGTCTCCAAATATAAACTACACAGAATCATTCTGTGAAACTTCTTTCTGATCTGTGCATTCAGCTAACAGAGTTAAACCATACTTTTGATTGAGCAGATCTGAACACTCTTTCTGTAGAAAATGCAACTGGACATTTGGAGCGCTAAGAGAGTAGCAGTGGAAAAAGGAATATATTCAAATATAAACTACACAGAAGCATTCTGTGAAACTTCTTTCTGATCTGAGCATTCAGCTAACAGAGTTAAACCATACTTTTGATTGAGCAGTTTTGAAACACTCTGTCTGTAGAAAATGCAACTGGACATTCGTAGCGCTAAGTGGGTAATAGTGGAAAAAAGAATATGTTCAAATATAAACTACACAGAAGCATTGTATGAAACTACTTTCTGTTCTGTGCATTCAACTAATAGAGTTGAACCTTACTTTTGATTGAGCCGTTCTGAAACACTCTTTCTGTAGAAACTGCAATTGGACATTTTGAGTGCTAAGAGGCCTATATTGGGAAAAAGAATGTCTACAAATAAAAACTACACAGAAGAATTGTGTGAAACTTCTTTCTGTTCTGTTTGTTCAACTAAAAGTGTTGAACCTTAGTTTTGATTGAGCCGTTCTGAAACACTCTTTCTGTAGAAAATGCAAGTGGAGATTCGGAGCGCTAAGAGGGTAATAGTGGAAAAAGAATGTCTCCAAATATAAACTACACAGAATCATTCTGTGAAAATTCTTTCTGATCTGTGCATTCAGCTAACAGAGTTAAACCATACTTTTGATTGAGCGGATCTGAAGACTCTTTCTGTAGAAAATGCAACTGGACATTTGGAGCGCTAAGAGAGTAGTAGTGGAAAAAGGAATATATTCAAATATAAACTACACAGAAGCATTCTGTGAAACTTCTTTCTGATCTGAGCATTCAGCTAACAGAGTTAAACCATACTTTTGATTGAGCAGTTTTGAAACACTCTGTCTGTAGAAAATGCAACTGGACATTCGTAGCGCTAAGTGGGTAATAGTGGAAAAAAGAATATGTTCATATATAAACTACACAGAAGCATTGTATGAAACTTCTTTCTGTTCTGTGCATTCAACTAACAGAGTTGAACCTTACTTTTGATTGAGCCTTTCTGAAACACTCTTTCTGTAGAAACTGCAATTGGACATTCTGAGCGCTAAGAGGCCTCTATTGGGAAAAATAATATCTTCAAATAAAAACTACACAGAAGCATTGTGTGAAACTTATTCCTGATATGTTCATTAAGCTAACAGAGTTAAACCATACTTTTGATTGCGCATTTCTGAACACTCTTTCTGTAGAAAATGCAAGTGGACATTCGGAGCGCTAAGAGGGTAATAGTGGAAAAAGGAATATATTCAAATATAAACTACACAGTTGCATTCTGTGAAAATTCTTTCTGTTCTGTGCATTCAACTAACAGAGTTGAACTTTACTTTTGATTGAGCCGTTCTGAAACACTCTTTCTGTAGAAACTGCAATTGGACATCCTAAGCGCTAGGAGGCCTATATTGGGACAAAGAATATCTTCAAATAAAAACTACACAGATGCATTCTGTGAAACTTATTTCTGATCTCTAAATTCAGTTAACAGAGATAAAACATATTTTTGATTGAGCAGTTATGAAACACTCTTTTTGTAGAAAATGCAAGTGGAGATTCGGAGCGCTAAGAGGGTAATAGTGGAAAAAGGAATGTCTTCAAATATAAACTACACAGAATCATTCGGTGAAACTTCTTTCTGATCTGTGCATTCAGCTAACAGAGTTAAACCATACTTTTGATTGAGCAGATCTGAACACTCTTTCTGTAGAAAATGCAACTGGACATTTGGAGCGCTAAGAGCGTAGTAGTGTAAAAAGGAATATAT
The DNA here is from genome assembly GCF_028878055.3 of Symphalangus syndactylus. Classification (NCBI taxonomy): domain Eukaryota; kingdom Metazoa; phylum Chordata; class Mammalia; order Primates; family Hylobatidae; genus Symphalangus; species Symphalangus syndactylus. The sequence goes on along the minus strand of NC_072445.2, from coordinate 1,149,819 downwards.
TCAAATATAAACTACACAGAAGCATTCTGTGAAACTTCTTTCTGATCTGAGCATTCAGCTAACAGAGTTAAACCATACTTTTGATTGAGCAGTTTTGAAACACTCTGTCTGTAGAAAATACAACTGGACATTCGTAGCGCTAAGTGGGTAATAGTGGAAAAAAGAATATGTTCAAATATAAATCACACAGAAGCATTGTATGAAACTACTTTCTGTTCTGTGCATTCAACTAACAGACTTGAACCTTTCTTTTGATTGAGCCGTTCTGAAACACTCTTTCTGTAGAAAATGCAATTGGACATTCTGAGCGCTAGGAGGCCTATATTGGGAAAAAGAATATCTACAAATAAAAATTACAGAGAAGAATTGTGTGAAACTTCTTTCTGTTCTGTTTGTTCAACTAAAAGAGTTGAACCTTAGTTTTGATTGAGCCGTTATGAGAAACTCTTTCTGTAGAAAATGCAAGTGGAGATTCGGAGCGCTAAGAGGGTAATAGTGGAAAAAGGAATGTCTCCAAATATAAACTACACAGAATCATTCTGTGAAACTTCTTTCTGATCTGTGCATTCAGCTAACAGAGTTAAACCATACTTTTGATTGAGCAGATCTGAACACTCTTTCTGTAGAAAATGCAACTGGACATTTGGAGCGCTAAGAGAGTAGTAGTGGAAAAAGGAATATATTCAAATATAAACTACACAGAAGCATTCTGTGAAACTTCTTTCTGATCTGAGCATTCAGCTAACAGAGTTAAACCATACTTTTGATTGAGCAGTTTTGAAACACTCTGTCTGTAGAAAATGCAACTGGACATTCGTAGCGCTAAGTGGGTAATAGTGGAAAAAAGAATATGTTCAAATATAAACTACACAGAAGCATTGTATGAAACTTCTTTCTGTTCTGTGCATTCAACTAACAGAGTTGAACCTTACTTTTGATTGAGCCGTTCTGAAACACTCTTTCTGTAGAAACTGCAATTGGACATTTTGAGTGCTAAGAGGCCTATATTGGGAAAAAGAATGTCTACAAATAAAAACTACACAGAAGAATTGTGTGAAACTTCTTTCTGTTCTGTTTGTTCAACTAAAAGTGTTGAACCTTAGTTTTGATTGAGCCGTTCTGAAACACTCTTTCTGTAGAAAATGCAAGTGGAGATTCGGAGCGCTAAGAGGGTAATAGTGGAAAAAGAATGTCTCCAAATATAAACTACACAGAATCATTCTGTGAAAATTCTTTCTGATCTGTGCATTCAGCTAACAGAGTTAAACCATACTTTTGATTGAGCGGATCTGAAGACTCTTTCTGTAGAAAATGCAACTGGACATTTGGAGCGCTAAGAGAGTAGTAGTGGAAAAAGGAATATATTCAAATATAAACTACACAGAAGCATTCTGTGAAACTTCTTTCTGATCTGAGCATTCAGCTAACAGAGTTAAACCATAATTTTGATTGAGCAGTTTTGAAACACTCTGTCTGTAGAAAATGCAACTGGACATTCGTAGCGCTAAGTGGGTAATAGTGGAAAAAAGAATATGTTCAAATATAAACTACACAGAAACATTGTATGAAACTTCTTTCTGTTCTGTGCATTCAACTAACAGAGTTGAACCTTACTTTGATTGAGCCTTTCTGAAACACTCTTTCTGTAGAAACTGCAATTGGACATTCTGAGCGCTAAGAGGCCTCTATTGGGAAAAATAATATCTTCAAATAAAAACTACACAGAAGCATTGTGTGAAACTTATTTCTGATATGTTCATTAAGCTAACAGAGTTAAACCATACTTTTGATTGCGCATTTCTGAACACTCTTTCTGTAGAAAATGCAAGTGGACATTCGGAGCGCTAAGAGGGTAATAGTGGAAAAAGGAATATATTCAAATATAAACTACACAGTAGCATTCTGTGAAAATTCTTTCTGTTCTGTGCATTCAACTAACAGAGTTGAACTTTACTTTTGATTGAGCCGTTCTGAAACACTCTTTCTGTAGAAACTGCAATTGGACATGCTAAGCGCTAGGAGGCCTACATTGGGACAAAGAATATCTTCAAATAAAAACTACACAGATGCATTCTGTGAAACTTATTTCTGATCTGTAAATTCAGTTAACAGAGATAAAACATATTTTTGATTGAGCAGTTATGAAACACTCTTTTTGTAGAAACTGCAATTGGACATGCTAAGCGCTAGGAGGCCTATATTGGGACAAAGAATATCTTCAAATAAAAACTACACAGATGCATTCTGTGAAACTTATTTCTGATCTGTAAATTCAGTTAACAGAGATAAAATATATTTTTGATTGAGCAGTTATGAAACACTCTTTTTGTAGAAAATGCAAGTGGAGATTCTGAGCGCTAAGAGGGTAATAGTGGAAAAAGGAATGTCTTCAAATATAAACTACACAGAATCATTCGGTGAAACTTCTTTCTGATCTGTGCATTCAGCTAACAGAGTTAAACCATACTTTTGATTGAGCAGATCTGAACACTCTTTCTGTAGAAAATGCAACTGGACATTTGGAGCGCTAAGAGCGTAGTAGTGTAAAAAGGAATATATTCAAATATAAACTACACAGAAGCATTCTGTGAAACTTCTTTCTGATCTGAGCATTCAGCTAACAGAGTTAAACCATACTTTTGATTGAGCAGTTTTGAAACACTCTGTCTGTAGAAAATACAACTGGACATTCGTAGCGCTAAGTGGGTAATAGTGGAAAAAAGAATATGTTCAAATATAAACCACACAGAAGCATTGTATGAAACTACTTTCTGTTCTGTGCATTCAACTAACAGAGTTGAACCTTACTTTTGATTGAGCCGTTCTGAAACACTCTTTCTGTAGAAACTGCAATTGGACATTCTGAGCGCTAGGAGGCCTATATTGGGAAAAAGAATATCTACAAATAAAAACTACAGAGAAGAATTGTGTGAAACTTCTTTCTGTTCTGTTTGTTCAACTAAAAGAGTTGAACCTTAGTTTTGATTGAGCCGTTTTGAGAAAATCTTTCTGTAGAAAATGCAAGTGGAGATTCGGAGCGCTAAGAGGGTAATAGTGGAAAAAGGAATGTCTCCAAATATAAACTACACAGAATCATTCTGTGAAACTTCTTTCTGATCTGTGCATTCAGCTAACAGAGTTAAACCATACTTTTGATTGAGCAGATCTGAACACTCTTTCTGTAGAAAATGCAACTGGACATTTGGAGCGCTAAGAGAGTAGCAGTGGAAAAAGGAATATATTCAAATATAAACTACACAGAAGCATTCTGTGAAACTTCTTTCTGATCTGAGCATTCAGCTAACAGAGTTAAACCATACTTTTGATTGAGCAGTTTTGAAACACTCTGTCTGTAGAAAATGCAACTGGACATTCGTAGCGCTAAGTGGGTAATAGTGGAAAAAAGAATATGTTCAAATATAAACTACACAGAAGCATTGTATGAAACTACTTTCTGTTCTGTGCATTCAACTAACAGAGTTGAACCTTACTTTTGATTGAGCCGTTCTGAAACACTCTTTCTGTAGAAACTGCAATTGGACATTTTGAGTGCTAAGAGGCCTATATTGGGAAAAAGAATGTCTACAAATAAAAACTACACAGAAGAATTGTGTGAAACTTCTTTCTGTTCTGTTTGTTCAACTAAAAGTGTTGAACCTTAGTTTTGATTGAGCCGTTCTGAAACACTCTTTCTGTAGAAAATGCAAGTGGAGATTCGGAGCGCTAAGAGGGTAATAGTGGAAAAAGAATGTCTCCAAATATAAACTACACAGAATCATTCTGTGAAAATTCTTTCTGATCTGTGCATTCAGCTAACAGAGTTAAACCATACTTTTGATTGAGCGGATCTGAAGACTCTTTCTGTAGAAAATGCAACTGGACATTTGGAGCGCTAAGAGAGTAGTAGTGGAAAAAGGAATATATTCAAATATAAACTACACAGAAGCATTCTGTGAAACTTCTTTCTGATCTGAGCATTCAGCTAACAGATTTAAACCATACGTTTGATTGAGCAGTTTTGAAACACTCTGTCTGTAGAAAATGCAACTGGACATTCGTAGCGCTAAGTGGGTAATAGTGGAAAAAAGAATATGTTCATATATAAACTACACAGAAGCATTGTATGAAACTTCTTTCTGTTCTGTGCATTCAACTAACAGAGTTGAACCTTACTTTTGATTGAGCCTTTCTGAAACACTCTTTCTGTAGAAACTGCAATTGGACATTCTGAGCGCTAAGAGGCCTCTATTGGGAAAAATAATATCTTCAAATAAAAACTACACAGAAGCATTGTGTGAAACTTATTCCTGATATGTTCATTAAGCTAACAGAGTTAAACCATACTTTTGATTGCGCATTTCTGAACACTCTTTCTGTAGAAAATGCAAGTGGACATTCGGAGCGCTAAGAGGGTAATAGTGGAAAAAGGAATATATTCAAATATAAACTACACAGTAGCATTCTGTGAAAATTCTTTCTGTTCTGTGCATTCAACTAACAGAGTTGAACTTTACTTTTGATTGAGCCGTTCTGAAACACTCTTTCTGTAGAAACTGCAATTGGACATCCTAAGCGCTAGGAGGCCTATATTGGGACAAAGAATATCTTCAAATAAAAACTACACAGATGCATTCTGTGAAACTTATTTCTGATCTCTAAATTCAGTTAACAGAGATAAAACATATTTTTGATTGAGCAGTTATGAAACACTCTTTTTGTAGAAAATGCAAGTGGAGATTCGGAGCGCTAAGAGGGTAATAGTGGAAAAAGGAATGTCTTCAAATATAAACTACACAGAATCATTCGGTGAAACTTCTTTCTGATCTGTGCATTCAGCTAACAGAGTTAAACCATACTTTTGATTGAGCAGATCTGAACACTCTTTCTGTAGAAAATGCAACTGGACATTTGGAGCGCTAAGAGCGTAGTAGTGTAAAAAGGAATATATTCAAATATAAACTACACAGAAGCATTCTGTGAAACTTCTTTCTGATCTGAGCATTCAGCTAACAGAGTTAAACCATACTTTTGATTGAGCAGTTTTGAAACACTCTGTCTGTAGAAAATACAACTGGACATTCGTAGCGCTAAGTGGGTAATAGTGGAAAAAAGAATATGTTCAAATATAAATCACACAGAAGCATTGTATGAAACTACTTTCTGTTCTGTGCATTCAACTAACAGAGTTGAACCTTTCTTTTGATTGAGCCGTTCTGAAACACTCTTTCTGTAGAAACTGCAATTGGACATTCTGAGCGCTAGGAGGCCTATATTGGGAAAAAGAATATCTACAAATAAAAATTACAGAGAAGAATTGTGTGAAACTTCTTTCTGTTCTGTTTGTTCAACTAAAAGAGTTGAACCTTAGTTTTGATTGAGCCGTTATGAGAAACTCTTTCTGTAGAAAATGCAAGTGGAGATTCGGAGCGCTAAGAGGGTAATAGTGGAAAAATGAATGTCTCCAAATATAAACTACACAGAATCATTCTGTGAAACTTCTTTCTGATCTGTGCATTCAGCTAACAGAGTTAAACCATACTTTTGATTGAGCAGATCTGAACACTCTTTCTGTAGAAAATGCAACTGGACATTTGGAGCGCTAAGAGAGTAGTAGTGGAAAAAGGAATATATTCAAATATAAACTACACAGAAGCATTCTGTGAAACTTCTTTCTGATCTGAGCATTCAGCTAACAGAGTTAAACCATACTTTTGATTGAGCAGTTTTGAAACACTCTGTCTGTAGAAAATGCAACTGGACATTCGTAGCGCTAAGTGGGTAATAGTGGAAAAAAGAATATGTTCAAATATAAACTACACAGAAGCATTGTATGAAACTTCTTTCTGTTCTGTGCATTCAACTAACAGAGTTGAACCTTACTTTTGATTGAGCCGTTCTGAAACACTCTTTCTGTAGAAACTGCAATTGGACATTTTGAGTGCTAAGAGGCCTATATTGGGAAAAAGAATGTCTACAAATAAAAACTACACAGAAGAATTGTGTGAAACTTCTTTCTGTTCTGTTTGTTCAACTAAAAGTGTTGAACCTTAGTTTTGATTGAGCCGTTCTGAAACACTCTTTCTGTAGAAAATGCAAGTGGAGATTCGGAGCGCTAAGAGGGTAATAGTGGAAAAAGAATGTCTCCAAATATAAACTACACAGAATCATTCTGTGAAAATTCTTTCTGATCTGTGCATTCAGCTAACAGAGTTAAACCATACTTTTGATTGAGCGGATCTGAAGACTCTTTCTGTAGAAAATGCAACTGGACATTTGGAGCGCTAAGAGAGTAGTAGTGGAAAAAGGAATATATTCAAATATAAACTACACAGAAGCATTCTGTGAAACTTCTTTCTGATCTGAGCATTCAGCTAACAGAGTTAAACCATAATTTTGATTGAGCAGTTTTGAAACACTCTGTCTGTAGAAAATGCAACTGGACATTCGTAGCGCTAAGTGGGTAATAGTGGAATAAAGAATATGTTCAAATATAAACTACACAGAAGCATTGTATGAAACTTCTTTCTGTTCTGTGCATTCAACTAACAGAGTTGAACCTTACTTTTGATTGAGCCTTTCTGAAACACTCTTTCTGTAGAAACTGCAATTGGACATTCTGAGCGCTAAGAGGCCTATATTGGGAAAAATAATATCTTCAAATAAAAACTACACAGAAGCATTGTGTGAAACTTATTTTTGATATGTTCATTAAGCTAACAGTGTTAAACCATACTTTTGATTGCGCATTTCTGAACACTCTTTCTGTAGAAAATGCAAGTGGACATTCGGAGCGCTAAGAGGGTAATAGTGGAAAAAGGAATATATTCAAATATAAACTACACAGTAGCATTCTGTGAAAATTCTTTCTGTTCTGTGCATTCAACTAACAGAGTTGAACTTTACTTTTGATTGAGCCGTTCTGAAACACTCTTTCTGTAGAAAATGCAATTGGACATGCTAAGCGCTAGGAGGCCTACATTGGGACAAAGAATATCTTCAAATAAAAACTACACAGATGCATTCTGTGAAACTTATTTCTGATCTGTAAATTCAGTTAACAGAGATAAAATATATTTTTGATTGAGCAGTTATGAAACACTCTTTTTGTAGAAAATGCAAGTGGAGATTCGGAGCGCTAAGAGGGTAATAGTGGAAAAAGGAATGTCTTCAAATATAAACTACACAGAATCATTCGGTGAAACTTCTTTCTGATCTGTGCATTCAGCTAACAGAGTTAAACCATACTTTTGATTGAGCAGATCTGAACACTCTTTCTGTAGAAAATGCAACTGGACATTTGGAGCGCTAAGAGCGTAGTAGTGTAAAAAGAAATATATTCAAATATAAACTACACAGAAGCATTCTGTGAAACTTCTTTCTGATCTGAGCATTCAGCTAACAGAGTTAAACCATACTTTTGATTGAGCAGTTTTGAAACACTCTGTCTGTAGAAAATACAACTGGACATTCGTAGCGCTAAGTGGGTAATAGTGGAAAAAAGAATATGTTCAAATATAAACCACACAGAAGCATTGTATGAAACTACTTTCTGTTCTGTGCATTCAACTAACAGAGTTGAACCTTACTTTTGATTGAGCCGTTCTGAAACACTCTTTCTGTAGAAACTGCAATTGGACATTCTGAGCGCTAGGAGGCCTATATTGGGAAAAAGAATATCTACAAATAAAAACTACAGAGAAGAATTGTGTGAAACTCCTTTCTGTTCTGTTTGTTCAACTAAAAGAGTTGAACCTTAGTTTTGATTGAGCCGTTATGAGAAAATCTTTCTGTAGAAAATGCAAGTGGAGATTCGGAGCGCTAAGAGGGTAATAGTGGAAAAAGGAATGTCTCCAAATATAAACTACACAGAATCATTCTGTGAAACTTCTTTCTGATCTGTGCATTCAGCTAACAGAGTTAAACCATACTTTTGATTGAGCAGATCTGAACACTCTTTCTGTAGAAAATGCAACTGGACATTTGGAGCGCTAAGAGAGTAGCAGTGGAAAAAGGAATATATTCAAATATAAACTACACAGAAGCATTCTGTGAAACTTCTTTCTGATCTGAGCATTCAGCTAACAGAGTTAAACCATACTTTTGATTGAGCAGTTTTGAAACACTCTGTCTGTAGAAAATGCAACTGGACATTCGTAGCGCTAAGTGGGTAATAGTGGAAAAAAGAATATGTTCAAATATAAACTACACAGAAGCATTGTATGAAACTACTTTCTGTTCTGTGCATTCAACTAACAGAGTTGAACCTTACTTTTGATTGAGCCGTTCTGAAACACTCTTTCTGTAGAAACTGCAATTGGACATTTTGAGTGCTAAGAGGCCTATATTGGGAAAAAGAATGTCTACAAATAAAAACTACACAGAAGAATTGTGTGAAACTTCTTTCTGTTCTGTTTGTTCAACTAAAAGTGTTGAACATTAGTTTTGATTGAGCCGTTCTGAAACACTCTTTCTGTAGAAAATGCAAGTGGAGATTCGGAGCGCTAAGAGGGTAATAGTGGAAAAAGAATGTCTCCAAATATAAACTACACAGAATCATTCTGTGAAAATTCTTTCTGATCTGTGCATTCAGCTAACAGAGTTAAACCATACTTTTGATTGAGCGGATCTGAAGACTCTTTCTGTAGAAAATGCAACTGGACATTTGGAGCGCTAAGAGAGTAGTAGTGGAAAAAGGAATATATTCAAATATAAACTACACAGAAGCATTCTGTGAAACTTCTTTCTGATCTGAGCATTCAGCTAACAGAGTTAAACCATACTTTTGATTGAGCAGTTTTGAAACACTCTGTCTGTAGAAAATGCAACTGGACATTCGTAGCGCTAAGTGGGTAATAGTGGAAAAAAGAATATGTTCATATATAAACTACACAGAAGCATTGTATGAAACTTCTTTCTGTTCTGTGCATTCAACTAACAGAGTTGAACCTTACTTTTGATTGAGCCTTTCTGAAACACTCTTTCTGTAGAAACTGCAATTGGACATTCTGAGCGCTAAGAGGCCTCTATTGGGAAAAATAATATCTTCAAATAAAAACTACACAGAAGCATTGTGTGAAACTTATTCCTGATATGTTTATTAAGCTAACAGAGTTAAACCATACTTTTGATTGCGCATTTCTGAACACTCTTTCTGTAGAAAATGCAAGTGGACATTCGGAGCGCTAAGAGGGTAATAGTGGAAAAAGGAATATATTCAAATATAAACTACACAGTAGCATTCTGTGAAAATTCTTTCTGTTCTGTGCATTCAACTAACAGAGTTGAACTTTACTTTTGATTGAGCCGTTCTGAAACACTCTTTCTGTAGAAACTGCAATTGGACATCCTAAGCGCTAGGAGGCCTATATTGGGACAAAGAATATCTTCAAATAAAAACTACACAGATGCATTCTGTGAAACTTATTTCTGATCTCTAAATTCAGTTAACAGAGATAAAACATATTTTTGATTGAGCAGTTATGAAACACTCTTTTTGTAGAAAATGCAAGTGGAGATTCGGAGCGCTAAGAGGGTAATAGTGGAAAAAGGAATGTCTTCAAATATAAACTACACAGAATCATTCGGTGAAACTTCTTTCTGATCTGTGCATTCAGCTAACAGAGTTAAACCATACTTTTGATTGAGCAGATCTGAACACTCTTTCTGTAGAAAATGCAACTGGACATTTGGAGCGCTAAGAGCGTAGTAGTGTAAAAAGGAATATATTCAAATATAAACTACACAGAAGCATTCTGTGAAACTTCTTTCTGATCTGAGCATTCAGCTAACAGAGTTAAACCATACTTTTGATTGAGCAGTTTTGAAACACTCTGTCTGTAGAAAATACAACTGGACATTCGTAGCGCTAAGTGGGTAATAGTGGAAAAAAGAATATGTTCAAATATAAATCACACAGAAGCATTGTATGAAACTACTTTCTGTTCTGTGCATTCAACTAACAGAGTTGAACCTTTCTTTTGATTGAGCCGTTCTGAAACACTCTTTCTGTAGAAACTGCAATTGGACATTCTGAGCGCTAGGAGGCCTATATTGGGAAAAAGAATATCTACAAATAAAAATTACAGAGAAGAATTGTGTGAAACTTCTTTCTGTTCTGTTTGTTCAACTAAAAGAGTTGAACCTTAGTTTTGATTGAGCCGTTATGAGAAACTCTTTCTGTAGAAAATGCAAGTGGAGATTCGGAGCGCTAAGAGGGTAATAGTGGAAAAAGGAATGTCTCCAAATATAAACTACACAGAATCATTCTGTGAAACTTCTTTCTGATCTGTGCATTCAGCTAACAGAGTTAAACCATACTTTTGATTGAGCAGATCTGAACACTCTTTCTGTAGAAAATGCAACTGGACATTTGGAGCGCTAAGAGAGTAGTAGTGGAAAAAGGAATATATTCAAATATAAACTACACAGAAGCATTCTGTGAAACTTCTTTCTGATCTGAGCATTCAGCTAACAGAGTTAAACCATACTTTTGATTGAGCAGTTTTGAAACACTCTGTCTGTAGAAAATGCAACTGGACATTCGTAGCGCTAAGTGGGTAATAGTGGAAAAAAGAATATGTTCAAATATAAACTACACAGAAGCATTGTATGAAACTTCTTTCTGTTCTGTGCATTCAACTAACAGAGTTGAACCTTACTTTTGATTGAGCCGTTCTGAAACACTCTTTCTGTAGAAACTGCAATTGGACATTTTGAGTGCTAAGAGGCCTATATTGGGAAAAAGAATGTCTACAAATAAAAACTACACAGAAGAATTGTGTGAAACTTCTTTCTGTTCTGTTTGTTCAACTAAAAGTGTTGAACCTTAGTTTTGATTGAGCCGTTCTGAAACACTCTTTCTGTAGAAAATGCAAGTGGAGATTCGGAGCGCTAAGAGGGTAATAGTGGAAAAAGAATGTCTCCAAATATAAACTACACAGAATCATTCTGTGAAAATTCTTTCTGATCTGTGCATTCAGCTAACAGAGTTAAACCATACTTTTGATTGAGCGGATCTGAACTCTCTTTCTGTAGAAAATGCAACTGGACATTTGGAGCGCTAAGAGAGTAGTAGTGGAAAAAGGAATATATTCAAATATAAACTACACAGAAGCATTCTGTGAAACTTCTTTCTGATCTGAGCATTCAGCTAACAGAGTTAAACCATAATTTTGATTGAGCAGTTTTGAAACACTCTGTCTGTAGAAAATGCAACTGGACATTCGTAGCGCTAAGTGGGTAATAGTGGAATAAAGAATATGTTCAAATATAAACTACACAGAAGCATTGTATGAAACTTCTTTCTGTTCTGTGCATTCAACTAACAGAGTTGAACCTTACTTTTGATTGAGCCTTTCTGAAACACTCTTTCTGTAGAAACTGCAATTGGACATTCTGAGCGCTAAGAGGCCTATATTGGGAAAAATAATATCTTCAAATAAAAACTACACAGAAGCATTGTGTGAAACTTATTTTTGATATGTTCATTAAGCTAACAGTGTTAAACCATACTTTTGATTGCGCATTTCTGAACACTCTTTCTGTAGAAAATGCAAGTGGACATTCGGAGCGCTAAGAGGGTAATAGTGGAAAAAGGAATATATTCAAATATAAACTACACAGTAGCATTCTGTGAAAATTCTTTCTGTTCTGTGCATTCAACTAACAGAGTTGAACTTTACTTTTGATTGAGCCGTTCTGAAACACTCTTTCTGTAGAAAATGCAATTGGACATGCTAAGCGCTAGGAGGCCTACATTGAGAAAAAGAATATCTTCAAATAAAAACTACACAGATGCATTCTGTGAAACTTATTTCTGATCTGTAAATTCAGTTAACAGAGATAAAACATATTTTTGATTGAGCAGTTATGAAACACTCTTTTTGTAGAAAATGCAAGTGGAGATTCGGAGCGCTAAGTGGGTAATAGTGGAAAAAGGAATGTCTTCAAATATAAACTACACAGAATCATTCGGTGAAACTTCTTTCCGATCTGTGCATTCAGCTAACAGAGTTAAATCATACTTTTGATTGAGCAGATCTGAACACTCTTTCTGTAGAAAATGCAACTGGACATTTGGAGCGCTAAGAGCGTAGTAGTGGAAAAAGGAATATATTCAAATATAAACTACACAGAAGCATTCTGTGAAACTTCTTTCTGATCTGAGCATTCAGCTAACAGAGTTAAACCATACTTTTGATTGAGCAGTTTTGAAACACTCTGTCTGTAGGAAATACAACTGGACATTCTTAGCGCTAAGTGGGTAATAGTGGAAAAAAGAATATGTTCAAATATAAACCACACAGAAGCATTGTATGAAACTACTTTCTGTTCTGTGCATTCAACTAACAGAGTTGAACCTTACTTTTGATTGAGCCGTTCTGAAACACTCTTTCTGTATAAACTGCAATTGGACATTCTGAGCGCTAGGAGGCCTATATTGGGAAAAAGAATGTCTACAAATAAAAACTACAGAGAAGAATTGTGTGAAACTTCTTTCTGTTCTGTTTGTTCAACTAAAAGAGTTGAACCTTAGTTTTGATTGAGCCGTTCTGAGAAACTCTTTCTGTAGAAAATGCAAGTGGAGATTCGAAGCGCTAAGAGGGTAATAGTGGAAAAAGGAATGTCTCCAAATATAAACTACACAGAATCATTCTGTGAAACTTCTTTCTGATCTGTGCATTCAGCTAACAGAGTTAAACCATACTTTTGATTGAGCAGATCTGAACACTCTTTCTGTAGAAAATGCAACTGGACATTTGGAGCGCTAAGAGAGTAGTAGTTGAAAAAGGAATATATTCAAATATAAACTGCACAGAAGCATTCTGTGAAACTTCTTTCTGATCTGAGCATTCAGCTAACAGAGTTAAACCATTCTTTTGATTGAGCAGTTTTGAAACACTCTGTCTGTAGAAAATGCAACTGGACATTCGTAGCGCTAAGTGGGTAATAGTGGAAAAAAGAGTATGTTCAAATATAAACTACACAGAAGCATTGTATGAAACTTCTTTCTGTTCTGTGCATTCAACTAACAGAGTTGAACCTTACTTTTGATTGAGCCGTTCTGAAACACTCTTTCTGTAGAAACTGCAATTGGACATTTTGAGCGCTAAGAGGCCTATATTGGGAAAAAGAATGTCTACAAATAAAAACTACACAGAAGAATTGTGTGAAACTTCTTTCTGTTCTGTTTGTTCAACTAAAAGAGTTGAACCTTAGTTTTGATTGAGCCGTTCTGAAACACTCTTTCTGTAGAAAATGCAAGTGGAGATTCGGAGCGCTAAGAGGGTAATAGTGGAAAAAGAATGTCTCCAAATATAAACTACACAGAATCATTCTGTGAAACTTCTTTCTGATCTGTGCATTCAGCTAACAGAGTTAAACCATACTTTTGATTGAGCGGATCTGAAGACTCTTTCTGTAGAAAATGCAACTGGACATTTGGAGCGCTAAGAGAGTAGTAGTGGAAAAAGGAATATATTCAAATATAAACTACACAGAAGCATTCTGTGAAACTTCTTTCTGATCTGAGCATTCAGCTAACAGAGTTAAACCATACTTTTGATTGAGCAGTTTTGAAACACTCTGTCTGTAGAAAATGCAACTGGACATTCGTAGCGCTAAGTGGGTAATAGTGGAAAAAAGAATATGTTCAAATATAAACTACACAGAAGCATTGTATGAAACTTCTTTCTGTTCTGTGCATTCAACTAACAGAGTTGAACCTTACTTTTGATTGAGCCGTTCTGAAACACTCTTTCTGTAGAAACTGCAATTGGACATTTTGAGCGCTAAGAGGCCTATATTGGGAAAAAGAATGTCTACAAATAAAAACTACACAGAAGAATTGTGTGAAACTTCTTTCTGTTCTGTTTGTTCAACTAAAAGAGTTGAACCTTAGTTTTGATTGAGCCGTTCTGAAACACTCTTTCTGTAGAAAATGCAAGTGGAGATTCGGAGCGCTAAGAGGGTAATAGTGGAAAAAGAATGTCTCCAAATATAAACTACACAGAATCATTCTGTGAAAATTCTTTCTGATCTGTGCATTCAGCTAACAGAGTTAAAACATACTTTTGATTGAGCGGATCTGAAGACTCTTTCTGTAGAAAATGCAACTGGACATTTGGAGCGCTAAGAGAGTAGTAGTGGAAAAAGGAATATATTCAAATATAAACTACACAGAAGCATTCTGTGAAACTTCTTTCTGATCTGAGCATTCAGCTAACAGAGTTAAACCATACTTTTGATTGAGCAGTTTTGAAACACTCTGTCTGTAGAAAATGCAACTGGACATTCGTAGCGCTAAGTGGGTAATAGTGGAAAAAAGAATATGTTCAAATATAAACTACACAGAAGCATTGTATGAAACTTCTTTCTGTTCTGTGCATTCAACTAACAGAGTTGAACCTTACTTTGATTGAGCCTTTCTGAAACACTCTTTCTGTAGAAACTGCAATTGGACATTCTGAGCGCTAAGAGGCCTCTATTGGGAAAAATAATATCTTCAAATAAAAACTACACAGAAGCATTGTGTGAAACTTATTTCTGATATGTTCATTAAGCTAACAGAGTTAAACCATACTTTTGATTGCGCATTTCTGAACACTCTTTCTGTAGAAAATGCAAGTGGACATTCGGAGCGCTAAGAGGGTAATAGTGGAAAAAGGAATATATTCAAATATAAACTACACAGTAGCATTCTGTGAAAATTCTTTCTGTTCTGTGCATTCAACTAACAGAGTTGAACTTTACTTTTGATTGAGCCGTTCTGAAACACTCTTTCTGTAGAAACTGCAATTGGACATGCTAAGCGCTAGGAGGCCTACATTGGGACAAAGAATATCTTCAAATAAAAACTACACAGATGCATTCTGTGAAACTTATTTCTGATCTGTAAATTCAGTTAACAGAGATAAAACATATTTTTGATTGAGCAGTTATGAAACACTCTTTTTGTAGAAACTGCAATTGGACATGCTAAGCGCTAGGAGGCCTACATTGGGACAAAGAATATCTTCAAATAAAAACTACACAGATGCATTCTGTGAAACTTATTTCTGATCTGTAAATTCAGTTAACAGAGATAAAATATATTTTTGATTGAGCAGTTATGAAACACTCTTTTTGTAGAAAATGCAAGTGGAGATTCGGAGCGCTAAGAGGGTAATAGTGGAAAAAGGAATGTCTTCAAATATAAACTACACAGAATCATTCGGTGAAACTTCTTTCTGATCTGTGCATTCAGCTAACAGAGTTAAACCATACTTTTGATTGAGCAGATCTGAACACTCTTTCTGTAGAAAATGCAACTGGACATTTGGAGCGCTAAGAGCGTAGTAGTGTAAAAAGGAATATATTCAAATATAAACTACACAGAAGCATTCTGTGAAACTTCTTTCTGATCTGAGCATTCAGCTAACAGAGTTAAACCATACTTTTGATTGAGCAGTTTTGAAACACTCTGTCTGTAGAAAATACAACTGGACATTCGTAGCGCTAAGTGGGTAATAGTGGAAAAAAGAATATGTTCAAATATAAACCACACAGAAGCATTGTATGAAACTACTTTCTGTTCTGTGCATTCAACTAACAGAGTTGAACCTTACTTTTGATTGAGCCGTTCTGAAACACTCTTTCTGTAGAAACTGCAATTGGACATTCTGAGCGCTAGGAGGCCTATATTGGGAAAAAGAATATCTACAAATAAAAACTACAGAGAAGAATTGTGTGAAACTTCTTTCTGTTCTGTTTGTTCAACTAAAAGAGTTGAACCTTTGTTTTGATTGAGCCGTTATGAGAAAATCTTTCTGTAGAAAATGCAAGTGGAGATTCGGAGCGCTAAGAGGGTAATAGTGGAAAAAGGAATGTCTCCAAATATAAACTACACAGAATCATTCTGTGAAACTTCTTTCTGATCTGTGCATTCAGCTAACAGAGTTAAACCATACTTTTGATTGAGCAGATCTGAACACTCTTTCTGTAGAAAATGCAACTGGACATTTGGAGCGCTAAGAGATTAGCAGTGGAAAAAGGAATATATTCAAATATAAACTACACAGAAGCATTCTGTGAAACTTCTTTCTGATCTGAGCATTCAGCTAACAGAGTTAAACCATACTTTTGATTGAGCAGTTTTGAAACACTCTGTCTGTAGAAAATGCAACTGGACATTCGTAGCGCTAAGTGGGTAATAGTGGAAAAAAGAATATGTTCAAATATAAACTACACAGAAGCATTGTATGAAACTACTTTCTGTTCTGTGCATTCAACTAACAGAGTTGAACCTTACTTTTGATTGAGCCGTTCTGAAACACTCTTTCTGTACAAACTGCAATTGGACATTTTGAGTGCTAAGAGGCCTATATTGGGAAAAAGAATGTCTACAAATAAAAACTACACAGAAGAATTGTGTGAAACTTCTTTCTGTTCTGTTTGTTCAACTAAAAGTGTTGAACCTTAGTTTTGATTGAGCCGTTCTGAAACACTCTTTCTGTAGAAAATGCAAGTGGAGATTCGGAGCGCTAAGAGGGTAATAGTGGAAAAAGAATGTCTCCAAATATAAACTACACAGAATCATTCTGTGAAAATTCTTTCTGATCTGTGCATTCAGCTAACAGTGTTAAACCATACTTTTGATTGAGCGGATCTGAAGACTCTTTCTGTAGAAAATGCAACTGGACATTTGGAGCGCTAAGAGAGTAGTAGTGGAAAAAGGAATATATTCAAATATAAACTACACAGAAGCATTCTGTTAAACTTCTTTCTGATCTGAGCATTCAGCTAACAGAGTTAAACCATACTTTTGATTGAGCAGTTTTGAAACACTCTGTCTGTAGAAAATGCAACTGGACATTCGTAGCGCTAAGTGGGTAATAGTGGAAAAAAGAATATGTTCATATATAAACTACACAGAAGCATTGTATGAAACTTCTTTCTGTTCTGTGCATTCAACTAACAGAGTTGAACCTTACTTTTGATTGAGCCTTTCTGAAACACTCTTTCTGTAGAAACTGCAATTGGACATTCTGAGCGCTAAGAGGCCTCTATTGGGAAAAATAATATCTTCAAATAAAAACTACACAGAAGCATTGTGTGAAACTTATTCCTGATATGTTCATTAAGCTAACAGAGTTAAACCATACTTTTGATTGCGCATTTCTGAACACTCTTTCTGTAGAAAATGCAAGTGGACATTCGGAGCGCTAAGAGGGTAATAGTGGAAAAAGGAATATATTCAAATATAAACTACACAGTAGCATTCTGTGAAAATTCTTTCTGTTCTGTGCATTCAACTAACAGAGTTGAACTTTACTTTTGATTGAGCCGTTCTGAAACACTCTTTCTGTAGAAACTGCAATTGGACATCCTAAGCGCTAGGAGGCCTATATTGGGACAAAGAATATCTTCAAATAAAAACTACACAGATGCATTCTGTGAAACTTATTTCTGATCTCTAAATTCAGTTAACAGAGATAAAACATATTTTTGATTGAGCAGTTATGAAACACTCTTTTTGTAGAAAATGCAAGTGGAGATTCGGAGCGCTAAGAGGGTAATAGTGGAAAAAGGAATGTCTTCAAATATAAACTACACAGAATCATTCGGTGAAACTTCTTTCTGATCTGTGCATTCAGCTAACAGAGTTAAACCATACTTTTGATTGAGCAGATCTGAACACTCTTTCTGTAGAAAATGCAACTGGACATTTGGAGCGCTAAGAGCGTAGTAGTGTAAAAAGGAATATATTCAAATATAAACTACACAGAAGCATTCTGTGAAACTTCTTTCTGATCTGATTATTCAGCTAACAGAGTTAAACCATACTTTTGATTGAGCAGTTTTGAAACACTCTGTCTGTAGAAAATACAACTGGACATTCGTAGCGCTAAGTGGGTAATAGTGGAAAAAAGAATATGTTCAAATATAAATCACACAGAAGCATTGTATGAAACTACTTTCTGTTCTGTGCATTCAACTAACAGAGTTGAACCTTTCTTTTGATTGAGCCGTTCTGAAACACTCTTTCTGTAGAAACTGCAATTGGACATTCTGAGCGCTAGGAGGCCTATATTGGGAAAAAGAATATCTACAAATAAAAATTACAGAGAAGAATTGTGTGAAACTTCTTTCTGTTCTGTTTGTTCAACTAAAAGAGTTGAACCTTAGTTTTGATTGAGCCGTTATGAGAAACTCTTTCTGTAGAAAATGCAAGTGGAGATTCGGAGCGCTAAGAGGGTAATAGTGGAAAAAGGAATGTCTCCAAATATAAACTACACAGAATCATTCTGTGAAACTTCTTTCTGATCTGTGCATTCAGCTAACAGATTTAAACCATACTTTTGATTGAGCAGATCTGAACACTCTTTCTGTAGAAAATGCAACTGGACATTTGGAGCGCTAAGAGAGTAGTAGTGGAAAAAGGAATATATTCAAATATAAACTACACAGAAGCATTCTGTGAAACTTCTTTCTGATCTGAGCATTCAGCTAACAGAGTTAAACCATACTTTTGATTGAGCAGTTTTGAAACACTCTGTCTGTAGAAAATGCAACTGGACATTCGTAGCGCTAAGTGGGTAATAGTGGAAAAAAGAATATGTTCAAATATAAACTACACAGAAGCATTGTATGAAACTTCTTTCTGTTCTGTGCATTCAACTAACAGAGTTGAACCTTACTTTTGATTGAGCCGTTCTGAAACACTCTTTCTGTAGAAACTGCAATTGGACATTTTGAGTGCTAAGAGGCCTATATTGGGAAAAAGAATGTCTACAAATAAAAACTACACAGAAGAATTGTGTGAAACTTCTTTCTGTTCTGTTTGTTCAACTAAAAGTGTTGAACCTTAGTTTTGATTGAGCCGTTCTGAAACACTCTTTCTGTAGAAAATGCAAGTGGAGATTCGGAGCGCTAAGAGGGTAATAGTGGAAAAAGAATGTCTCCAAATATAAACTACACAGAATCATTCTGTGAAAATTCTTTCTGATCTGTGCATTCAGCTAACAGAGTTAAACCATACTTTTGATTGAGCGGATCTGAAGACTCTTTCTGTAGAAAATGCAACTGGACATTTGGAGCGCTAAGAGAGTAGTAGTGGAAAAAGGAATATATTCAAATATAAACTACACAGAAGCATTCTGTGAAACTTCTTTCTGATCTGAGCATTCAGCTAACAGAGTTAAACCATAATTTTGATTGAGCAGTTTTGAAACACTCTGTCTGTAGAAAATGCAACTGGACATTCGTAGCGCTAAGTGGGTAATAGTGGAATAAAGAATATGTTCAAATATAAACTACACAGAAGCATTGTATGAAACTTCTTTCTGTTCTGTGCATTCAACTAACAGAGTTGAACCTTACTTTTGATTGAGCCTTTCTGAAACACTCTTTCTGTAGAAACTGCAATTGGACATTCTGAGCGCTAAGAGGCCTCTATTGGGAAAAATAATATCTTCAAATAAAAACTACACAGAAGCATTGTGTGAAACTTATTTTTGATATGTTCATTAAGCTAACAGTGTTAAACCATACTTTTGATTGCGCATTTCTGAACACTCTTTCTGTAGAAAATGCAAGTGGATATTCGGAGCGCTAAGAGGGTAATAGTGGAAAAAGGAATATATTCAAATATAAACTACACAGTAGCATTCTGTGAAAATTCTTTCTGTTCTGTGCATTCAACTAACAGAGTTGAACTTTACTTTTGATTGAGCCGTTCTGAAACACTCTTTCTGTAGAAAATGCAATTGGACATGCTAAGCGCTAGGAGGCCTACATTGGGACAAAGAATATCTTCAAATAAAAACTACACAGATGCATTCTGTGAAACTTATTTCTGATCTGTAAATTCAGTTAACAGAGATAAAACATATTTTTGATTGAGCAGTTATGAAACACTCTTTTTGTAGAAAATGCAAGTGGAGATTCGGAGCGCTAAGTGGGTAATAGTGGAAAAAAGAATGTCTTCAAATATAAACTACACAGAATCATTCGGTGAAACTTCTTTCTGATCTGTGCATTCAGCTAACAGAGTTAAATCATACTTTTGATTGAGCAGATCTGAACACTCTTTCTGTAGAAAATGCAACTGGACATTTGGAGCGCTAAGAGCGTAGTAGTGGAAAAAGGAATATATTCAAATATAAACTACACAGAAGCATTCTGTGAAACTTCTTTCTGATCTGAGCATTCAGCTAACAGAGTTAAACCATACTTTTGATTGAGCAGTTTTGAAACACTCTGTCTGTAGGAAATACAACTGGACATTCTTAGCGCTAAGTGGGTAATAGTGGAAAAAAGAATATGTTCAAATATAAACCACACAGAAGCATTGTATGAAACTACTTTCTGTTCTGTGCATTCAACTAACAGAGTTGAACCTTACTTTTGATTGAGCCGTTCTGAAACACTCTTTCTGTATAAACTGCAATTGGACATTCTGAGCGCTAGGAGGCCTATATTGGGAAAAAGAATGTCTACAAATAAAAACTACAGAGAAGAATTGTGTGAAACTTCTTTCTGTTCTGTTTGTTCAACTAAAAGAGTTGAACCTTAGTTTTGATTGAGCCGTTCTGAGAAACTCTTTCTGTAGAAAATGCAAGTGGAGATTCGAAGCGCTAAGAGGGTAATAGTGGAAAAAGGAATGTCTCCAAATATAAACTACACAGAATCATTCTGTGAAACTTCTTTCTGATCTGTGCATTCAGCTAACAGAGTTAAACCATACTTTTGATTGAGCAGATCTGAACACTCTTTCTGTAGAAAATGCAACTGGACATTTGGCGCGCTAAGAGAGTAGTAGTTGAAAAAGGAATATATTCAAATATAAACTGCACAGAAGCATTCTGTGAAACTTCTTTCTGATCTGAGCATTCAGCTAACAGAGTTAAACCATTCTTTTGATTGAGCAGTTTTGAAACACTCTGTCTGTAGAAAATGCAACTGGACATTCGTAGCGCTAAGTCGGTAATAGTGGAAAAAAGAGTATGTTCAAATATAAACTACACAGAAGCATTGTATGAAACTTCTTTCTGTTCTGTGCATTCAACTAACAGAGTTGAACCTTACTTTTGATTGAGCCGTTCTGAAACACTCTTTCTGTAGAAACTGCAATTGGACATTTTGAGCGCTAAGAGGCCTATATTGGGAAAAAGAATGTCTACAAATAAAAACTACACAGAAGAATTGTGTGAAACTTCTTTCTGTTCTGTTTGTTCAACTAAAAGAGTTGAACCTTAGTTTTGATTGAGCCGTTCTGAAACACTCTTTCTGTAGAAAATGCAAGTGGAGATTCGGAGCGCTAAGAGGGTAATAGTGGAAAAAGAATGTCTCCAAATATAAACTACACAGAATCATTCTGTGAAACTTCTTTCTGATCTGTGCATTCAGCTAACAGAGTTAAAACATACTTTTGATTGAGCGGATCTGAAGACTCTTTCTGTAGAAAATGCAACTGGACATTTGGAGCGCTAAGAGAGTAGTAGTGGAAAAAGGAATATATTCAAATATAAACTACACAGAAGCATTCTGTGAAACTTCTTTCTGATCTGAGCATTCAGCTAACAGAGTTAAACCATACTTTTGATTGAGCAGTTTTGAAACACTCTGTCTGTAGAAAATGCAACTGGACATTCGTAGCGCTAAGTGGGTAATAGTGGAAAAAAGAATATGTTCAAATATAAACTACACAGAAGCATTGTATGAAACTTCTTTCTGTTCTGTGCATTCAACTAACAGAGTTGAACCTTACTTTTGATTGAGCCGTTCTGAAACACTCTTTCTGTAGAAACTGCAATTGGACATTTTGAGCGCTAAGAGGCCTATATTGGGAAAAAGAATGTCTACAAATAAAAACTACACAGAAGAATTGTGTGAAACTTCTTTCTGTTCTGTTTGTTCAACTAAAAGAGTTGAACCTTAGTTTTGATTGAGCCGTTATGAGAAACTCTTTCTGTAGAAAATGCAAGTGGAGATTCGGAGCGCTAAGAGGGTAATAGTGGAAAAAGGAATGTCTCCAAATATAAACTACACAGAATCATTCTGTGAAACTTCTTTCTGATCTGTGCATTCAGCTAACAGAGTTAAACCATACTTTTGATTGAGCAGATCTGAACACTCTTTCTGTAGAAAATGCAACTGGACATTTGGAGTGCTAAGAGAGTAGTAGTGGAAAAAGGAATATATTCAAATATAAACTACACAGAAGCATTCTGTGAAACTTCTTTCTGATCTGAGCATTCAGCTAACAGAGTTAAACCATACTTTTGATTGAGCAGTTTTGAAACACTCTGTCTGTAGAAAATGCAACTGGACATTCGTAGCGCTAAGTGGGTAATAGTGGAAAAAAGAATATGTTCAAATATAAACTACACAGAAGCATTGTATGAAACTACTTTCTGTTCTGTGCATTCAACTAACAGAGTTGAACCTTACTTTTGATTGAGCCGTTCTGAAACACTCTTTCTGTAGAAACTGCAATTGGACATTTTGAGTGCTAAGAGGCCTATAATGGGAAAAAGAATGTCTACAAATAAAAACTACACAGAAGAATTGTGTGAAACTTCTTTCTGTTCTGTTTGTTCAACTAAAAGTGTTGAACCTTAGTTTTGATTGAGCCGTTCTGAAACACTCTTTCTGTAGAAAATGCAAGTGGAGATTCGGAGCGCTAAGAGGGTAATAGTGGAAAAAGAATGTCTCCAAATATAAACTACACAGAATCATTCTGTGAAAATTCTTTCTGATCTGTGCATTCAGCTAACAGAGTTAAACCATACTTTTGATTGAGCGGATCTGAAGACTCTTTCTGTAGAAAATGCAACTGGACATTTGGAGCGCTAAGAGAGTAGTAGTGGAAAAAGAAATATATTCAAATATAAACTACACAGAAGCATTCTGTGAAACTTCTTTCTGATCTGAGCATTCAGCTAACAGAGTTAAACCATACTTTTGATTGAGCAGTTTTGAAACACTCTGTCTGTAGAAAATGCAACTGGACATTCGTAGCGCTAAGTGGGTAATAGTGGAAAAAAGAATATGTTCAAATATAAACTACACAGAAGCATTGTATGAAACTTCTTTCTGTTCTGTGCATTCAACTAACAGAGTTGAACCTTACTTTTGATTGAGCCTTTCTGAAACACTCTTTCTGTAGAAACTGCAATTGGACATTCTGAGCGCTAAGAGGCCCCTATTGGGAAAAATAATATCTTCAAATTAAAACTACACAGAAGCATTGTGTGAAACTTATTCCTGATATGTTCATTAAGCTAACAGAGTTAAACCATACTTTTGATTGCGCATTTCTGAACACTCTTTCTGTAGAAAATGCAAGTGGACATTCGGAGCGCTAAGAGGGTAATAGTGGAAAAAGGAATATATTCAAATATAAACTACACAGTAGCATTCTGTGAAAATTCTTTCTGTTCTGTGCATTCAACTAACAGAGTTGAACTTTACTTTTGATTGAGCCGTTCTGAAACACTCTTTCTGTAGAAACTGCAATTGGACATGCTAAGCGCTAGGAGGCCTATATTGGGACAAAGAATATCTTCAAATAAAAACTACACAGATGCATTCTGTGAAACTTATTTCTGATCTGTAAATTCAGTTAACAGAGATAAAACATATTTTTGATTGAGCAGTTATGAAACACTCTTTTTGTAGAAAATGCAAGTGGAGATTCGGAGCGCTAAGAGGGTAATAGTGGAAAAAGGAATGTCTTCAAATATAAACTACACAGAAGCATTCTGTGAAACTTCTTTCTGATCTGAGCATTCAGCTAACAGAGTTAAACCATACTTTTGATTGAGCAGTTTTGAAACACTCTGTCTGTAGAAAATACAACTGGACATTCGTAGCGCTAAGTGGGTAATAGTGGAAAAAAGAATATGTTCAAATATAAACCACACAGAAGCATTGTATGAAACTACTTTCTGTTCTGTGCATTCAACTAACAGAGTTGAACCTTACTTTTGATTGAGCCGTTCTGAAACACTCTTTCTGTAGAAACTGCAATTGGACATTCTGAGCGCTAGGAGGCCTATATTGGGAAAAAGTATATCTACAAATAAAAACTACAGAGAAGAATTGTGTGAAACTTCTTTCTCTTCTGTTTGTTCAACTAAAAGAGTTGAACCTTAGTTTTGATTGAGCCGTTATGAGAAACTCTTTCTGTAGAAAATGCAAGTGGAGATTCGGAGCGCTAAGAGGGTAATAGTGGAAAAAGGAATGTCTCCAAATATAAACTACACAGAATCATTCTGTGAAACTTCTTTCTGATCTGTGCATTCAGCTAACAGAGTTAAACCATACTTTTGATTGAGCAGATCTGAACACTCTTTCTGTAGAAAATGCAACTGGACATTTGGAGCGCTAAGAGAGTAGTAGTGGAAAAAGGAATATATTCAAATATAAACTACACAGAAGCATTCTGTGAAACTTCTTTCTGATCTGGGCATTCAGCTAACAGAGTTAAACCATACTTTTGATTGAGCAGTTTTGAAACACTCTGTCTGTAGAAAATGCAACTGGACATTCGTAGCGCTAAGTGGGTAATAGTGGAAAAAAGAATATGTTCAAATATAAACTACACAGAAGCATTGTATGAAACTACTTTCTGTTCTGTGCATTCAACTAACAGAGTTGAACCTTACTTTTGATTGAGCCGTTCTGAAACACTCTTTCTGTAGAAACTGCAATTGGACATTTTGAGTGCTAAGAGGCCTATATTGGGAAAAAGAATGTCTACAAATAAAAACTACACAGAAGAATTGTGTGAAACTTCTTTCTGTTCTGTTTGTTCAACTAAAAGTGTTGAACCTTAGTTTTGATTGAGCCGTTGTGAAACACTCTTTCTGTAGAAAATGCAAGTGGGGATTCGGAGCGCTAAGAGGGTAATAGTGGAAAAAGAATGTCTCCAAATATAAACTACACAGAATCATTCTGTGAAAATTCTTTCTGATCTGTGCATTCAGCTAACAGAGTTAAACCATACTTTTGATTGAGCGGAT
This sequence comes from Symphalangus syndactylus, assembly GCF_028878055.3. Taxonomy (NCBI): domain Eukaryota; kingdom Metazoa; phylum Chordata; class Mammalia; order Primates; family Hylobatidae; genus Symphalangus; species Symphalangus syndactylus. The sequence goes on along the minus strand of NC_072445.2, from coordinate 1,124,812 downwards.
CTGAAGACTCTTTCTGTAGAAAATGCAACTGGACATTTGGAGCGCTAAGAGAGTAGTAGTGGAAAAAGGAATATATTCAAATATAAACTACACAGAAGCATTCTGTGAAACTTCTTTCTGATCTGAGCATTCAGCTAACAGAGTTAAACCATACTTTTGATTGAGCAGTTTTGAAACACTCTGTCTGTAGAAAATGCAACTGGACATTCGTAGCGCTAAGTGGGTAATAGTGGAAAAAAGAATATGTTCAAATATAAACTACACAGAAGCATTGTATGAAACTTCTTTCTGTTCTGTGCATTCAACTAACAGAGTTGAACCTTACTTTTGATTGAGCCTTTCTGAAACACTCTTTCTGTAGAAACTGCAATTGGACATTCTGAGTGCTAAGAGGCCTATATTGGGAAAAATAATATCTTCAAATAAAAACTACACAGAAGCATTGTGTGAAACTTATTTTTGATATGTTCATTAAGCTAACAGTGTTAAACCATACTTTTGATTGCGCATTTCTGAACACTCTTTCTGTAGAAAATGCAAGTGGACATTCGGAGCGCTAAGAGGGTAATAGTGGAAAAAGGAATATATTCAAATATAAACTACACAGTAGCATTCTGTGAAAATTCTTTCTGTTCTGTGCATTCAACTAACAGAGTTGAACTTTACTTTTGATTGAGCCGTTCTGAAACACTCTTTCTGTAGAAAATGCAATTGGACATGCTAAGCGCTAGGAGGCCTACATTGGGACAAAGAATATCTTCAAATAAAAACTACACAGATGCATTCTGTGAAACTTATTTCTGATCTGTAAATTCAGTTAACAGAGATAAAACATATTTTTGATTGAGCAGTTATGAAACACTCTTTTTGTAGAAAATGCAAGTGGAGATTCGGAGCGCTAAGTGGGTAATAGTGGAAAAAGGAATGTCTTCAAATATAAACTACACAGAATCATTCGGTGAAACTTCTTTCTGATCTGTGCATTCAGCTAACAGAGTTAAACCATACTTTTGATTGAGCAGATCTGAACACTCTTTCTGTAGAAAATGCAACTGGACATTTGGAGCGCTAAGAGCGTAGTAGTGGAAAAAGGAATATATTCAAATATAAACTACACAGAAGCATTCTGTGAAACTTCTTTCTGATCTGAGCATTCAGCTAACAGAGTTAAACCATACTTTTGATTGAGCAGTTTTGAAACACTCTGTCTGTAGAAAATACAACTGGACATTCGTAGCGCTAAGTGGGTAATAGTGGAAAAAAGAATATGTTCAAATATAAACCACACAGAAGCATTGTATGAAACTACTTTCTGTTCTATGCATTCAACTAACAGAGTTGAACCTTACTTTTGATTGAGCCGTTCTGAAACACTCTTTCTGTAGAAACTGCAATTGGACATTCTGAGCGCTAGGAGGCCTATATTGGGAAAAAGAATGTCTACAAATAAAAACTACAGAGAAGAATTGTGTGAAACTTCTTTCGGTTCTGTTTGTTCAACTAAAAGAGTTGAACCTTAGTTTTGATTGAGCCGTTCTGAGAAACTCTTTCTGTAGAAAATGCAAGTGGAGATTCGGAGCGCTAAGAGGGTAATAGTGGAAAAAGGAATGTCTCCAAATATAAACTACACAGAATCATTCTGTGAAACTTCTTTCTGATCTGTGCATTCAGCTAACAGAGTTAAATCATACTTTTGATTGAGCAGATCTGAACACTCTTTCTGTAGAAAATGCAACTGGACATTTGGAGCACTAAGAGAGTAGTAGTGGAAAAAGGAATATATTCAAATATAAACTGCACAGAAGCATTCTGTGAAACTTCTTTCTGATCTGAGCATTCAGCTAACAGATTTAAACCATACTTTTGATTGAGCAGTTTTGAAACACTCTGTCTGTAGAAAATGCAACTGGACATTCGTAGCGCTAAGTGGGTAATAGTGGAAAAAAGAGTATGTTCAAATATAAACTACACAGAAGCATTGTATGAAACTTCTTTCTGTTCTGTGCATTCAACCAACAGAGTTGAACCTTACTTTTGATTGAGCCGTTCTGAAACACTCTTTCTGTAAAAACTGCAATTGGACATTTTGAGGGCTAAGAGGCCTATATTGGGAAAAAGAATGTCTACAAATAAAAACTACACAGAAGAATTGTGTGAAACTTCTTTCTGTTCTGTTTGTTCAACTAAAAGAGTTGAACCTTAGTTTTGATTGAGCCGTTCTGAAACACTCTTTCTGTAGAAAATGCAAGTGGAGATTCGGAGCGCTAAGAGGGTAATAGTGGAAAAAGAATGTCTGCAAATATAAACTACACAGAATCATTCTGTGAAACTTCTTTCTGATCTGTGCATTCAGCTAACAGAGTTAAACCATACTTTTGATTGAGCGGATCTGAAGACTCTTTCTGTAGAAAATGCAACTGGACATTTGGAGCGCTAAGAGAGTAGTAGTGGAAAAAGGAATATATTCAAATATAAACTACACAGAAGCATTCTGTGAAACTTCTTTCTGATCTGAGCATTCAGCTAACAGAGTTAAACCATAATTTTGATTGAGCAGTTTTGAAACACTCTGTCTGTAGAAAATGCAACTGGACATTCGTAGCGCTAAGTGGGTAATAGTGGAAAAAAGAATATGTTCAAATATAAACTACACAGAAGCATTGTATGAAACTTCTTTCTGTTCTGTGGATTCAACTAACAGAGTTGAACCTTACTTTTGATTGAGCCTTTCTGAAAAACTCTTTCTGTAGAAACTGCAATTGGACATTCTGAGCGCTAAGAGGCCTATATTGGGAAAAATAATATCTTCAAATAAAAACTACACAGAAGCATTGTGTGAAACTTATTTTTGATATGTTCATTAAGCTAACAGTGTTAAACCATACTTTTGATTGCGCATTTCTGAACACTCTTTCTGTAGAAAATGCAAGTGGACATTCGGAGCGCTAAGAGGGTAATAGTGGAAAAAGGAATATATTCAAATATAAACTACACAGTAGCATTCTGTGAAAATTCTTTCTGTTCTGTGCATTCAACTAACAGAGTTGAACTTTACTTTTGATTGAGCCGTTCTGAAACACTCTTTCTGTAGAAAATGCAATTGGACATGCTAAGCGCTAGGAGGCCTACATTGGGACAAAGAATATCTTCAAATAAAAACTACACAGATGCATTCTGTGAAACTTATTTCTGATCTGTAAATTCAGTTAACAGAGATAAAACATATTTTTGATTGAGCAGTTATGAAACACTCTTTTTGTAGAAAATGCAAGTGGAGATTCGGAGCGCTAAGTGGGTAATAGTGGAAAAAGGAATGTCTTCAAATATAAACTACACAGAATCATTCGGTGAAACTTCTTTCTGATCTGTGCATTCAGCTAACAGAGTTAAACCATACTTTTGATTGAGCAGATCTGAACACTCTTTCTGTAGAAAATGCAACTGGACATTTGGAGCGCTAAGAGCATAGTAGTGGAAAAAGGAATATATTCAAATATAAACTACACAGAAGCATTCTGTGAAACTTCTTTCTGATCTGAGCATTCAGCTAACAGAGTTAAACCATACTTTTGATTGAGCAGTTTTGAAACACTCTGTCTGTAGAAAATACAACTGGACATTCGTAGCGCTAAGTGGGTAATAGTGGAAAAAAGAATATGTTCAAATATAAACCACACAGAAGCATTGTATGAAACTACTTTCTGTTCTATGCATTCAACTAACAGAGTTGAACCTTACTTTTGATTGAGCCGTTCTGAAACACTCTTTCTGTAGAAACTGCAATTGGACATTCTGAGCGCTAGGAGGCCTATATTGGGAAAAAGAATGTCTACAAATAAAAACTACAGAGAAGAATTGTGTGAAACTTCTTTCGGTTCTGTTTGTTCAACTAAAAGAGTTGAACCTTAGTTTTGATTGAGCCGTTCTGAGAAACTCTATCTGTAGAAAATGCAAGTGGAGATTCGGAGCGCTAAGAGGGTAATAGTGGAAAAAGGAATGTCTCCAAATATAAACTACACAGAATCATTCTGTGAAACTTCTTTCTGATCTGTGCATTCAGCTAACAGAGTTAAACCATACTTTTGATTGAGCAGATCTGAACACTCTTTCTGTAGAAAATGCAACTGGACATTTGGAGCACTAAGAGAGTAGTAGTGGAAAAAGGAATATATTCAAATATAAACTGCACAGAAGCATTCTGTGAAACTTCTTTCTGATCTGAGCATTCAGCTAACAGAGTTAAACCATACTTTTGATTGAGCAGTTTTGAAACACTCTGTCTGTAGAAAATGCAACTGGACATTCGTAGCGCTAAGTGGGTAATAGTGGAAAAAAGAGTATGTTCAAATATAAACTACACAGAAGCATTGTATGAAACTTCTTTCTGTTCTGTGCATTCAACTAACAGAGTTGAACCTTACTTTTGATTGAGCCGTTCTGAAACACTCTTTCTGTAGAAACTGCAATTGGACATTTTGAGCGCTAAGAGGCCTATATTGGGAAAAAGAATGTCTACAAATAAAAACTACACAGAAGAATTGTGTGAAACTTCTTTCTGTTCTGTTTGTTCAACTAAAAGAGTTGAACCTTAGTTTTGATTGAGCCGTTCTGAAACACTCTTTCTGTAGAAAATGCAAGTGGAGATTCGGAGCGCTAAGAGGGTAATAGTGGAAAAAGAATGTCTGAAAATATAAACTACACAGAATCATTCTGTGAAACTTCTTTCTGATCTGTGCATTCAGCTAACAGAGTTAAACCATACTTTTGATTGAGCGGATCTGAAGACTCTTTCTGTAGAAAATGCAACTGGACATTTGGAGCGCTAAGAGAGTAGTAGTGGAAAAAGGAATATATTCAAATATAAAGTACACAGAAGCATTCTGTGAAACTTCTTTCTGATCTGAGCATTCAGCTAACAGAGTTAAACCATACTTTTGATTGAGCAGTTTTGAAACACTCTGTCTGTAGAAAATGCAACTGGACATTCGTAGCGCTAAGTGGGTAATAGTGGAAAAAAGAATATGTTCAAATATAAACTACACAGAAGCATTGTATGAAACTTCTTTCTGTTCTGTGCATTCAACTAACAGAGTTGAACCTTACTTTTGATTGAGCCTTTCTGAAACACTCTTTCTGTAGAAACTGCAATTGGACATTCTGAGCGCTAAGAGGCCTCTATTGGGAAAAATAATATCTTCAAATAAAAACTACACAGAAGCATTGTGTGAAACTTATTTCTGATATGTTCATTAAGCTAACAGAGTTAAACCATACTTTTGATTGCGCATTTCTGAACACTCTTTCTGTAGAAAATGCAAGTGGACATTCGGAGCGCTAAGAGGGTAATAGTGGAAAAAGGAATATATTCAAATATAAACTACACAGTAGCATTCTGTGAAAATTCTTTCTGTTCTGTGCATTCAACTAACAGAGTTGAACCTTACTTTTTATTGAGCCGTTCTGAAACACTCTTTCTGTAGAAACTGCAATTGGACATGCTAAGGGCTAGGAGGCCTACATTGGGAAAAAGAATATCTTCAAATAAAAACTACACAGATGCATTCTGTGAAACTTATTTCTGATCTGTAAATTCAGTTAACAGAGATAAAACATATTTTTGATTGAGCAGTTATGAAACACACTTTTTGTAGAAAATGCAAGTGGAGATTCGGAGCGCTAAGAGGGTAATAGTGGAAAAAGAAATGTCTTCAAATATAAACTACACAGAATCATTCGTTGAAACTTCTTTCTGATCTGTGAATTCAGCTAACAGAGTTAAACCATACTTTTGATTGAGCAGATCTGAACACTCTTTCTGTAGAAAATGCAACTGGACATTTGGAGCGCTAAGAGCGTAGTAGTGGAAAAAGGAATATATTCAAATATAAACTACACAGAAGCATTCTGTGAAACTTCTTTCTGATCTGAGCATTCAGCTAACAGAGTTAAACCATACTTTTGATTGAGCAGTTTTGAAACACTCTGTCTGTAGAAAATACAACTGGACATTCGTAGCGCTAAGTGGGTAATAGTGGAAAAAAGAATATGTTCAAATATAAACCACACAGAAGCATTGTATGAAACTACTTTCTGTTCTGTGCATTCAACTAACAGAGTTGAACCTTACTTTTGATTGAGCCGTTCTGAAACACTCTTTCTGTAGAAACTGCAGTTGGACATTCTGAGCGCTAGGAGGCCTATATTGGGAAAAAGAATGTCTACAAATAAAAACTACACAGAAGAATTGTGTGAAACTTCTTTCTTTTCTGTTTGTTCAACTAAAAGAGTTGAACCTTAGTTTTGATTGAGCCGTTCTGAGAAACTCTTTCTGTAGAAAATGCAAGTGGAGATTCGGAGCGCTAAGAGGGTAATAGTGGAAAAAGGAATGTCTCCAAATATAAACTACACAGAATCATTCTGTGAAACTTCTTTCTGATCTGAGCATTCAGCTAACAGAGTTAAACCATACTTTTGATTGAGCAGTTTTGAAACACTCTGTCTGTAGAAAATGCAACTGGACATTCGTAGCGCTAAGTGGGTAATAGTGGAAAAAAGAATACGTTCAAATATAAACTACACAGAAGCATTGTATGAAACTCCTTTCTGTTCTGTTCATTCAACTAACAGAGTTGAACCTTACTTTTGATTGAGCCTTTCTGAAACACTCTTTCTGTAGAAACTGCAATTGGACATTCTGAGCGCTAAGAGGCCTATATTGGGAAAAATAATATCTTCAAATAAAAACTACACAGAAGCATTGTTTGAAACTTATTTCTGATATGTTCATTAAGCTAACAGAGTTAAACCATACTTTTGATTGCACAGTTCTGAACACTCTTTCTGTAGAAAATGCAAGTGGACATTCGGAGCGCTAAGAGGGTAATAGTGGAAAAAGGAATATATTCAAATATAAACTACACAGTAGCATTCTGTGAAAATTCTTTCTGTTCTGTGCATTCAACTAACAGAGTTAAACCTTACTTTTGATTGAGCCGTTCTGAAACACTCTTTCTGTAGAAACTGCAATTGGACATTTTGAGTGCTAAGAGGCCTATATTGGGAAAAAGAATGTCTACAAATAAAAACTACACAGAAGAATTGTGTGAAACTTCTTTCTGTTCTGTTTGTTCAACTAAAAGAGTTGAACCTTAGTTTTGATTGAGCCGTTCTGAAACACTCTTTCTGTAGAAAATGCAAGTGGAGATTCGGAGCGCTAAGAGGGTAATAGTGGAAAAAGAATGTCTCCAAATATAAACTACACAGAATCATTCTGTGAAACTTCTTTCTGATCTGTGCATTCAGCTAACAGAGTTAAAACATACTTTTGATTGAGCGGATCTGAAGACTCTTTCTGAAGAAAATGCAACTGGACATTTGGAGCGCTAAGAGAGTAGTAGTGGAAAAAGGAATATATTCAATTATAAACTACACAGAAGCATTCTGTGAAACTTCTTTCTGATCTGAGCATTCAGCTAACAGAGTTAAACCATACTTTTGATTGAGCAGTTTTGAAACACTCTGTCTGTAGAAAATGCAACTGGACATTCGTAGCGCTAAGTGGGTAATAGTGGAAAAAAGAATATATTCAAATATAAACTACACAGAAACATTGTATGAAACTTCTTTCTGTTCTGTGCATTCAACTAACAGAGTTGAACCTTACTTTTGATTGAGCCTTTCTGAAACACTCTTTCTGTAGAAACTGCAATTGGACATTCTGAGCACTAAGAGGCCTCTATTGGGAAAAATAATATCTTCAAATAAAAACTACACAGAAGCATTGTGTGAAACTTATTTCTGATATGTTCATTAAGCTAACAGAGTTAAACCATACTTTTGATTGCGCAGTTCTGAACCCTCTTTCTGTAGAAAATGCAAGTGGACATTCGGAGCGCTAAGAGGGTAATAGTGGAAAAAGGAATATATTCAAATATAAACTACACAGTAGCATTCTGTGAAAATTCTTTCTGTTCTGTGCATTCAACTAACAGAGTTGAACCTTACTTTTGATTGAGCCGTTCTGAAACACTCTTTCTGTAGAAACTGCAATTGGACATGCTAAGGGCTAGGAGGCCTACATTGGGAAAAAGAATATCTTCAAATAAAAACTACACAGATGCATTCTGTGAAACTTATTTCTGATCTGTAAATTCAGTTAACAGAGATAAAACATATTTTTGATTGAGCAGTTATGAAACACACTTTTTGTAGAAAATGCAAGTGGAGATTCGGAGCGCTAAGAGGGTAATAGTGGAAAAAGAAATGTCTTCAAATATAAACTACACAGAATCATTCGGTGAAACTTTTTTCTGATCTGTGAATTCAGCTAACAGAGTTAAACCATACTTTTGATTGAGCAGATCTGAACACTCTTTCTGTAGAAAATGCAACTGGACATTTGGAGCGCTAAGAGCGTAGTAGTGGAAAAAGGAATATATTCAAATATAAACTACACAGAAGCATTCTGTGAAACTTCTTTCTGATCTGAGCATTCAGCTAACAGAGTTAAACCATACTTTTGATTGAGCAGTTTTGAAACACTCTGTCTGTAGAAAATACAACTGGACATTCGTAGCGCTAAGTGGGTAATAGTGGAAAAAGAATATGTTCAAATATAAACCACACAGAAGCATTGAATGAAACTACTTTCTGTTCTGTGCATTCAACTAACAGAGTTGAACCTTACTTTTGATTGAGCCGTTCTGAAACACTCTTTCTGTAGAAACTGCAATTGGACATTCTGAGCGCTAGGAGGCCTATATTGGGAAAAAGAATGTCTACAAATAAAAACTACAGAGAAGAATTGTGTGAAACTTCTTTCTTTTCTGTTTATTCAACTAAAAGAGTTGAACCTTAGTTTTGATTGAGCCGTTCTGAGAAACTCTTTCTGTAGAAAATGCAAGTGGAGATTCGGAGCGCTAAGAGGGTAATAGTGGAAAAAGGAATGTCTCCAAATATAAACTACACAGAATCATTCTGTGAAACTTCTTTCTGATCTGAGCATTCAGCTAACAGAGTTAAACCATACTTTTGATTGAGCAGTTTTGAAACACTCTGTCTGTAGTAAATGCAACTGGACATTCGTAGCGCTAAGTGGGTAATAGTGGAAAAAAGAATACGTTCAAATATAAACTACACAGAAGCATTGTATGAAACTTCTTTCTGTTCTGTGCATTCAAATAACAGAGTTGAACCTTACTTTTGATTGAGCCGTTCTGAAACACTCTTTCTGTAGAAACTGCAATTGGACATTTTGAGCGCTAAGAGGCCTATATTGGGAAAAAGAATGTCTACAAATAAAAACTACACAGAAGAATTGTGTGAAACTTATTTCTGATATGTTCATTAAGCTAACAGAATTAAACCATACTTTTGATTGCGCAGTTCTGAACACTCTTTCTGTAGAAAATGCAAGTGGACATTCGGAGCGCTAAGAGGTTAATAGTGGAAAAAGGAATATATTCAAATATAAACTACACAGTAGCATTCTGTGAAAATTCTTTCTGTTCTGTGCATTCAACTAACAGAGTTGAACCTTACTTTTGATTGAGCCGTTCTGAAACACTCTTTCTGTAGAAACTGCAATTGGACATGCTAAGCGCTAGGAGGCCTACATTGGGAAAAAGAATATCTTCAAATAAAAACTACACAGATGCATTCTGTGAAACTTATTTCTGATCTGTAAATTCAGTTAACAGAGGTAAAGCATATTTTGGATTGAGCAGTTATGAAACACTCTTTTTGTAGAAAATGCAAGTGGAGATTCGGAGCGCTAAGAGGGTAATAGTGGAAAAAGGAATGTCTTCAAATATAAACTACACAGAATCATTCGGTGAAACTTCTTTCTGATCTGTGCATTCAGCTAACAGAGTTAAACCATACTTTTGATTGAGCAGATCTGAACACTCTTTCTGTAGAAAATGCAACTGGACATTTGGAGCGCTAAGAGCGTAGTAGTGGAAAAAGGAATATATTCAAATATAAACTACACAGAAGCATTCTGTGAAACTTCTTTCTGCTCTGAGCATTCAGCTAACAGACTTAAACCATACTTTTGATTGAGCAGTTTTGAAACACTCTGTCTGTAGAAAATGCAACTGGACATTCGTAGCGCTAAGTGGGTAATAGTGGAAAATATAATATGTTCAAATATAAACTACACAGAAGCATTGTATGAAACTTCTTTCTGTTCTGTGCATTCAACTAACAGAGTTGAACCTTACTTTTGATTGAGCCGTTCTGAAACACTCTTTCTGTAGAAACTGCAATTGGACATTCTGAGCGCTAAGAGGCCTCTATTGGGAAAAATAATATCTTCAAATAAGAACTACACAGAAGCATTGTGTGAAACTTATTTCTGATATGTTCATTAAGCTAACAGAGTTAAACCATACTTTTGATTGCGCAGTTCTGAACACTCTTTCTGTAGAAAATGCAAGTGGACATTCGGAGCGCTAAGAGGGTAATAGTGGAAAAAGGAATATATTCAAATATAAACTACACAGTAGCATTCTGTGAAAATTCTTTCTGTTCTGTGCATTCAACTAACAGAGTTGAACCTTACTTTTGATTGAGCCGTTCTGAAACACTCTTTCTGTAGAAACTGCAATTGGAAATGCTAAGCTCTAAGAGGCCTACATTGGGAAAAAGAATATCTTCAAATAAAAACTACACAGATGCATTCTGTGAAACTTATTTCTGATCTGTAAATTCAGTTAACAGAGGTAAAGCATATTTTAGATTGAGCAGTTATGAAACACTCTTTTTGTAGAAAATGCAAGTGGAGATTCGGAGCGCTAAGAGGGTAATAGTGGAAAAAGGAATGTCTTCAAATATAAACTACACAGAATCATTCGGTGAAACATCTTTCTGATCTGTGCATTCAGCTAACAGAGTTAAACCATACTTTTGATTGAGCAGATCTGAAGACTCTTTCTGTAGAAAATGCAACTGGACATTTGGAGCGCTAAGAGAGTAGTAGTGGAAAAAGGAATATATTCAAATATAAACTACACAGAAGCATTCTGTGAAACTTTTTTCTGATCTGAGCATTCAGCTAACAGAGTTAAACCATACATTTGATTGAGCAGTTTTGAAACACTCTGTCTGTAGAAAATGCAACTGGACATTCGTAGCGCTAAGTGGGTAATAGTGGAAAAAAGAATATGTTCAAATATAAACTACACAGAAGCATTGTATGAAACTTCTTTCTGTTCTGTGCATTCAACTAACAGAGTTGAACCTTACATTTGATTGAGCCGTTCTGAAACACTCTTTCTGTAGAAACTGCAATTGGACATGCTAAGCGCTAAGAGGCCTACATTGGGAAAAAGAATATCTTCAAATAAAAACTACACAGAAGAATTGTGTGAAACTTATTTCTGTTCTGTTTGTTCAACTAAAAGAGTTGAACCTTAGTTTTGATTGAGCCGTTCTGAAACACTCTTTCTGTAGAAAATGCAAGTGGAGATTCGGAGCGCTAAGAGGGTAATAGTGGAAAAAGAATGTCTCCAAATATAAACTACACAGAATCATTCTGTGAAACATCTTTCTGATCTGTGCATTCAGCTAACAGAGTTAAACCATACTTTTGATTGAGCAGATCTGAAGACTCTTTCTGTAGAAAATGCAACTGGACATTTGGAGCGCTAAGAGACTAGTAGTGGAAAAAGGAATATATTCAAATATAAACTACATAGAAGCATTCTGTGAAACTTCTTTCTGATCTGAGCATTCAGCTAACAGAGTTAAACCATACTTTTGATTGAGCAGTTTTGAAACACTCTGTCTGTAGAAACTGCAACTGGACATTTGTAGCGCTAAGTGGGTAATAGTGGAAAAATGAATATGTTCAAATATAAACTATACAGAAGCATTGTATGAAACTTCTTTCTGTTCTGTGCATTCAACTAACAGAGTTGAACCTTACTTTTGATTGAGCCTTTCTTAAACACTCTTTCTGTAGAAACTGCAATTGGACATTCTGAGCGCTAAGAGGCCTCTATTGGGAAAAATAATATCTTCAAATAAAAACTACACAGAAGCATTGTGTGAAACTTATTTCTGATATGTTCATTAAGCTAACAGAGTTAAACCATACTTTTGATTGCGCAGTTCTGAACACTCTTTCTGTAGAAAATACAAGTGGACATTCGGAGCGCTAAGAGGGTAATAGTGGAAAAAGGAATATATTCAAATATAAACTACACAGTAGCATTCTGTGAAAATTCTTTCTGTTCTGTGCATTCAACTAACAGAGTTGAACCTTACTTTTGATTGAGCCGTTCTGAAACACTCTTTCTGTAGAAACTGCAATTGGACATGCTAAGGGCTAGGAGGCCTACATTGGGAAAAATAATATCTTCAAATAAAAACTACACAGATGCATTCTGTGAAACTTATTTCTGATCTGTAAATTCAGTTAACAGAGATAAAACATATTTTTGATTGAGCAGTTATGAAACACTCTTTTTGTAGAAAATGCAAGTGGAGATTCGGAGCGCTAAGAGGGTAATAGTGGAAAAAGAAATGTCTTCAAATATAAACTACACAGAATCATTCGGTGAAACTTCTTTCTGATCTGTGAATTCAGCTAACAGAGTTAAACCATACTTTTGATTGAGCAGATCTGAACACTCTTTCTGTAGAAAATGCAACTGGACATTTGGAGCGCTAAGAGCGTAGTAGTGGAAAAAGGAATATATTCAAATATAAACTACACAGAAGCATTCTGTGAAACTTCTTTCTGATCTGAGCATTCAGCTAACAGAGTTAAACCATACTTTTGATTGAGCAGTTTTGAAACACTCTGTCTGTAGAAAATACAACTGGACATTCGTAGCGCTAAGTGGGTAATAGTGGAAAAAAGAATATGTTCAAATATAAACCACACAGAAGCATTGTATGAAACTACTTTCTGTTCTGTGCATTCAACTAACAGAGTTGAACCTTACTTTTGATTGAGCCGCTCTGAAACACTCTTTCTGTAAATACTGCAATTGGACATTCTGAGCGCTAGGAGGCCTATATTGGGAAAAAGAATGTCTACAAATAAAAACTATAGAGAAGAATTGTGTGAAACTTCTTTCTTTTCTGTTTGTTCAACTAAAAGAGTTGAACCTTAGTTTTGATTGAGCCGTTCTGAGAAACTCTTTCTGTAGAAAATGCAAGTGGAGATTCGGAGCACTAAGAGGGTAATAGTAGAAAAAGGAATGTCTCCAAATATAAACTACACAGAATCATTCTGTGAAACTTCTTTCTGATCTGTGCATTCAGCTAACAGAGTTAAACCATACTTTTGATTGAGCAGATCTGAACACTCTTTCTGTAGAAAATGCAACTGGACATTTGGAGCGCTAAGAGAGTAGTAGTGGAAAAAGAAATATATTCAAATATAAACTACACAGAAGCATTCTGTGAAACTTCTTTCTGATCTGAGCATTCAGCTAACAGAGTTAAACCATACTTTTGATTGAGCAGTTTTGAAACACACTGTCTGTAGAAAATGCAACTGGACATTCGTAGCGCTAAGTGGGTAATAGTGGAAAAAAGAATATGTTCAAATATAAACTACACAGAAGCATTGTATGAAACTTCTTTCTGTTCTGTGCATTCAACTAACAGAGTTGAACCTTACTTTTGATTGAGCCGTTCTGAAACACTCTTTCTGTAGAAACTGCAATTGGACATTTTGAGCGCTAAGAGGCCTATATTGGGAAAAAGAATGTCTACAAATAAAAACTACACAGAAGAATTGTGTGAAACCTATTTCTGATATGTTCATTAAGCTAACAGAGTTAAACCATACTTTTGATTGCGCAGTTCTGAACACTCTTTCTGTAGAAAATGCAAGTGGACATTCGGAGCGCTAAGAGGGTAATAGTGGAAAAAGGAATATATTCAAATATAAACTACACAGTAGCATTCTGTGAAAATTCTTTCTGTTCTGTGCATTCAACTAACAGAGTTGAACCTTACTTTTGATTGAGCCGTTCTGAAACACTCTTTCTGTAGAAACTGCAATTGGAAATGCTAAGCTCTAAGAGGCCTACATTGGGAAAAAGAATATCTTCAAATAAAAACTACACAGATGCATTCTGTGAAACTTATTTCTGATCTGTAAATTCAGTTAACAGAGGTAAAGCATATTTTAGATTGAGCAGTTATGAAACACTCTTTTTGTAGAAAATGCAAGTGGAGATTCGGAGCGCTAAGAGGGTAATAGTGGAAAAAGGAATGTCTTCAAATATAAACTACACAGAATCATTCGGTGAAACATCTTTCTGATCTGTGCATTCAGCTAACAGAGTTAAACCATACTTTTGATTGAGCAGATCTGAAGACTCTTTCTGTAGAAAATGCAACTGGACATTTGGAGCGCTAAGAGAGTAGTAGTGGAAAAAGGAATATATTCAAATATAAACTACACAGAAGCATTCTGTGAAACTTTTTTCTGATCTGAGCATTCAGCTAACAGAGTTAAACCATACATTTGATTGAGCAGTTTTGAAACACTCTGTCTGTAGAAAATGCAACTGGACATTCGTAGCGCTAAGTGGGTAATAGTGGAAAAAAGAATATGTTCAAATATAAACTACACAGAAGCATTGTATGAAACTTCTTTCTGTTCTGTGCATTCAACTAACAGAGTTGAACCTTACATTTGATTGAGCCGTTCTGAAACACTCTTTCTGTAGAAACTGCAATTGGACATGCTAAGCGCTAAGAGGCCTACATTGGGAAAAAGAATATCTTCAAATAAAAACTACACAGAAGAATTGTGTGAAACTTATTTCTGTTCTGTTTGTTCAACTAAAAGAGTTGAACCTTAGTTTTGATTGAGCCGTTCTGAAACACTCTTTCTGTAGAAAATGCAAGTGGAGATTCGGAGCGCTAAGAGGGTTATAGTGGAAAAAGAATGTCTCCAAATATAAACTACACAGAATCATTCTGTGAAACATCTTTCTGATCTGTGCATTCAGCTAACAGAGTTAAACCATACTTTTGATTGAGCAGATCTGAAGACTCTTTCTGTAGAAAATGCAACTGGACATTTGGAGCGCTAAGAGACTAGTAGTGGAAAAAGGAATATATTCAAATATAAACTACATAGAAGCATTCTGTGAAACTTCTTTCTGATCTGAGCATTCAGCTAACAGAGTTAAACCATACTTTTGATTGAGCAGTTTTGAAACACTCTGTCTGTAGAAACTGCAACTGGACATTTGTAGCGCTAAGTGGGTAATAGTGGAAAAATGAATATGTTCAAATATAAACTATACAGAAGCATTGTATGAAACTTCTTTCTGTTCTGTGCATTCAACTAACAGAGTTGAACCTTACTTTTGATTGAGCCTTTCTTAAACACTCTTTCTGTAGAAACTGCAATTGGACATTCTGAGCGCTAAGAGGCCTCTATTGGGAAAAATAATATCTTCAAATAAAAACTACACAGAAGCATTGTGTGAAACTTATTTCTGATATGTTCATTAAGCTAACAGAGTTAAACCATACTTTTGATTGCGCAGTTCTGAACACTCTTTCTGTAGAAAATGCAAGTGGACATTCGGAGCGCTAAGAGGGTAATAGTGGAAAAAGGAATATATTCAAATATAAACTACACAGTAGCATTCTGTGAAAATTCTTTCTGTTCTGTGCATTCAACTAACAGAGTTGAACCTTACTTTTGATTGAGCCGTTCTGAAACACTCTTTCTGTAGAAACTGCAATTGGACATGCTAAGGGCTAGGAGGCCTACATTGGGAAAAATAATATCTTCAAATAAAAACTACACAGATGCATTCTGTGAAACTTATTTCTGATCTGTAAATTCAGTTAACAGAGATAAAACATATTTTTGATTGAGCAGTTATGAAACACTCTTTTTGTAGAAAATGCAAGTGGAGATTCGGAGCGCTAAGAGGGTAATAGTGGAAAAAGAAATGTCTTCAAATATAAACTACACAGAATCATTCGGTGAAACTTCTTTCTGATCTGTGAATTCAGCTAACAGAGTTAAACCATACTTTTGATTGAGCAGATCTGAACACTCTTTCTGTAGAAAATGCAACTGGACATTTGGAGCGCTAAGAGCGTAGTAGTGGAAAAAGGAATATATTCAAATATAAACTACACAGAAGCATTCTGTGAAACTTCTTTCTGATCTGAGCATTCAGCTAACAGAGTTAAACCATACTTTTGATTGAGCAGTTTTGAAACACTCTGTCTGTAGAAAATACAACTGGACATTCGTAGCGCTAAGTGGGTAATAGTGGAAAAAAGAATATGTTCAAATATAAACCACACAGAAGCATTGTATGAAACTACTTTCTGTTCTGTGCATTCAACTAACAGAGTTGAACCTTACTTTTGATTGAGCCGTTCTGAAACACTCTTTCTGTAAATACTGCAATTGGACATTCTGAGCGCTAGGAGGCCTATATTGGGAAAAAGAATGTCTACAAATAAAAACTATAGAGAAGAATTGTGTGAAACTTCTTTCTTTTCTGTTTGTTCAACTAAAAGAGTTGAACCTTAGTTTTGATTGAGCCGTTCTGAGAAACTCTTTCTGTAGAAAATGCAAGTGGAGATTCGGAGCACTAAGAGGGTAATAGTAGAAAAAGGAATGTCTCCAAATATAAACTACACAGAATCATTCTGTGAAACTTCTTTCTGATCTGTGCATTCAGCTAACAGAGTTAAACCATACTTTTGATTGAGCAGATCTGAACACTCTTTCTGTAGAAAATGCAACTGGACATTTGGAGCGCTAAGAGAGTAGTAGTGGAAAAAGAAATATATTCAAATATAAACTACACAGAAGCATTCTGTGAAACTTCTTTCTGATCTGAGCATTCAGCTAACAGAGTTAAACCATACTTTTGATTGAGCAGTTTTGAAACACACTGTCTGTAGAAAATGCAACTGGACATTCGTAGCGCTAAGTGGGTAATAGTGGAAAAAAGAATATGTTCAAATATAAACTACACAGAAGCATTGTATGAAACTTCTTTCTGTTCTGTGCATTCAACTAACAGAGTTGAACCTTACTTTTGATTGAGCCGTTCTGAAACACTCTTTCTGTAGAAACTGCAATTGGACATTTTGAGCGCTAAGAGGCCTATATTGGGAAAAAGAATGTCTACAAATAAAAACTACACAGAAGAATTGTGTGAAACCTATTTCTGATATGTTCATTAAGCTAACAGAGTTAAACCATACTTTTGATTGCGCAGTTCTGAACACTCTTTCTGTAGAAAATGCAAGTGGACATTCGGAGCGCTAAGAGGGTAATAGTGGAAAAAGGAATGTATTCAAATATAAACTACACAGTAGCATTCTGTGAAAATTCTTTCTGTTCTGTGCATTCAACTAACAGAGTTGAACCTTACTTTTGATTGAGCCGTTCTGAAACACTCTTTCTTTAGAAACTGCAATTGGACATGCTAAGCGCTAGGAGGCCTACATTGGGAAAAAGAATATCTTCAAATAAAAACTACACAGATGCATTCTGTGAAACTTATTTCTGATCTGTAAATTCAGTTAACAGAGGTAAAGCATATTTTGGATTGAGCAGTTATGAAACACTCTTTTTGTAGAAAATGCAAGTGGAGATTCGGAGCGCTAAGAGGGTAATAGTGGAAAAAGGAATGTCTTCAAATATAAACTACACAGAATCATCCGGTGAAACTTCTTCCTGATCTGTGCATTCAGCTAACAGAGTTAAACCATACTTTTGATTGAGCAGATCTGAACACTCTTTCTGTAGAAAATGCAACTGGACATTTGGAGCGCTAAGAGCGTAGTAGTGGAAAAAGGAATATATTCAAATATAAACTACACAGAAGCATTCTGTGAAACTTCTTTCTGCTCTGAGCATTCAGCTAACAGAGTTAAACCATACTTTTGATTGAGCAGTTTTGAAACACTCTGTCTGTAGAAAATGCAACTGGACATTCGTAGCGCTAAGTGGGTAATAGTGGAAAAAAGAATATGTTCAAATATAAACTACACAGAAGCATTGTATGAAACTTCTTTCTGTTCTGTGCATTCAACTAACAGAGTTGAACCTTACTTTTGATTGAGCCGTTCTGAAACACTCTTTCTGTAGAAACTGAAATTGGACATTTTGAGCGCTAGGAGGCCTATATTGGGAAAAAGAATGTCTACAAATAAAAACTACACAGAAGAATTCTGTGAAACTTCTTTCTGTTCTGTTTGTTCAACTAAAAGAGTTGAACCTTAGTTTTGATTGAGCCGTTCTGAAACACTCTTTCTGTAGAAAATGCAAGTGGAGATTTGGAGCGCTAAGAGGGTAATAGTGGAAAAAGAATGTCTCCAAATATAAACTACACAGAATCATTATGTGAAACTTCTTTCTGATCTGTGCATTCAGCTAACAGAGTTAAACCATACTTTTGATTGAGCAGATCTGAAGACTCTTTCTGTAGAAAATGCAACTGGACATTTGGAGCGCTAAGAGAGTAGTAGTGGAAAAAGGAATACTTTCTGATCTGAGCATTCAGCTAACAGAGTTAAACCATACTTTTGATTGAGCAGTTTTGAAACACTCTGTCTGTAGAAAATGCAACTGGACATTCGTAGCGCTAAGTGGGTAATAGTGGAAAAAAGAATATGTTCAAATATAAACTACACAGAAGCATTGTATGAAACTTCTTTCTGTTCTGTGCATTCAACTAACAGAGTTGAACCTTACTTTTGATTGAGCCGTTCTGAAACACTCTTTCTGTAGAAACTGCAATTGGACATTTTGAGCGCTAGGAGGCCTATATTGGGAAAAAGAATGTCTACAAATAAAAACTACACAGAAGAATTGTGTGAAACTTCTTTCTGTTCTGCTTGTTCAACTAAAAGAGTTGAACCTTAGTTTTGATTGAGCCGTTCTGAAACACTCTTTCTGTAGAAACTGCAATTGGACATGCTAAGGGCTAGGAGGCCTACATTGGGAAAAAGAATATCTTCAAATAAAAACTACACAGATGCATTCTGTGAAACTTATTTCTGATCTGTAAATTCAGTTAACAGAGATAAAACATATTTTTGATTGAGCAGTTATGAAACACTCTTTTTGTAGAAAATGCAAGTGGAGATTCGGAGCGCTAAGAGGGTAATAGTGGAAAAAGAAATGTCTTCAAATATAAACTACACAGAATCATTCGGTGAAACTTCTTTCTGATCTGTGAATTCAGCTAACAGAGTTAAACCATACTTTTGATTGAGCAGATCTGAACACTCTTTCTGTAGAAAATGCAACTGGACATTTGGAGCGCTAAGAGCGTAGTAGTGGAAAAAGGAATATATTCAAATATAAACTACACAGAAGCATTCTGTGAAACTTCTTTCTGATCTGAGCATTCAGCTAACAGAGTTAAACCATACTTTTGATTGAGCAGTTTTGAAACACTCTGTCTGTAGAAAATACAACTGGACATTCGTAGCGCTAAGTGGGTAATAGTGGAAAAAAGAATATGTTCAAATATAAACTACACAGAAGCATTGTATGAAACTTCTTTCTGTTCTGTGCATTCAACTAACAGAGTTGAACCTTACTTTTGATTGAGCCGTTCCGAAACACTCTTTCTGTAGAAACTGAAATTGGACATTTTGAGCGCTAGGAGGCCTATATTGGGAAAAAGAATGTCTACAAATAAAAACTACACAGAAGAATTGTGTGAAACTTCTTTCTGTTCTGTTTGTTCAACTAAAAGAGTTGAACCTTAGTTTTGATTGAGCCGTTCTGAAACACTCTTTCTGTAGAAAATGCAAGTGGAGATTCGGAGCGCTAAGAGGGTAATAGTGGAAAAAGAATGTCTCCAAATATAAACTACACAGAATCATTCTGTGAAACTTCTTTCTGATCTGTGCATTCAGCTAACAGAGTTAAACCATACTTTTGATTGAGCAGATCTGAAGACTCTTTCTGTAGAAAATGCAACTGGACATTTGGAGCGCTAAGAGAGTAGTAGTGGAAAAAGGAATACTTTCTGATCTGAGCATTCAGCTAACAGAGTTAAACCATACTTTTGATTGAGTAGTTTTGAAACATTCTGTCTGTAGAAAATGCAACTGGACATTCGTAGCGCTAAGTGGGTAATAGTGGAAAAAAGAATATGTTCAAATATAAACTACACAGAAGCATTGTATGAAACTTCTTTGTGTTCTGTGCATTCAACTAACAGAGTTGAACCTTACTTTTGATTGAGCCGTTCTGAAACACTCTTTCTGTAGAAACTGCAATTGGACATTTTGAGCGCTAGGAGGCCTATATTGGGAAAAAGAACGTCTACAAATAAAAACTACACAGAAGAATTGTGTGAAACTTCTTTCTGTTCTGCTTGTTCAACTAAAAGAGTTGAACCTTAGTTTTGATTGAGCCGTTCTGAAACACTCTTTCTGTAGAAACTGCAATTGGACATGCTAAGGGCTAGGAGGCCTACATTGGGAAAAAGAATATCTTCAAATAAAAACTACACAGATGCATTCTGTGAAACTTATTTCTGATCTGTAAATTCAGTTAACAGAGATAAAACATATTTTTGATTGAGCAGTTATGAAACACTCTTTTTGTAGAAAATGCAAGTGGAGATTCGGAGCGCTAAGAAGGTAATAGTGGAAAAAGAAATGTCTTCAAATATAAACTACACAGAATCATTCGGTGAAACTTCTTTCTGATCTGTGAATTCAGCTAACAGAGTTAAACCATACTTTTGATTGAGCAGATCTGAACACTCTTTCTGTAGAAAATGCAACTGGACATTTGGAGCGCTAAGAGCGTAGTAGTGGAAAAAGGAATATATTCCAATATAAACTACACAGAAGCATTCTGTGAAACTTCTTTCTGATCTGAGCATTCAGCTAACAGAGTTAAACCATACTTTTGATTGAGCAGTTTTGAAACACTCTGTCTGTAGAAAATACAACTGGACATTCGTAGCGCTAAGTGGGTAATAGTGGAAAAAAGAATATGTTCAAATATAAACCACACAGAAGCATTGTATGAAACTAGTTTCTGTTCTGTGCATTCAACTAACAGAGTTGAACCTTACTTTTGATTGAGCCGTTCTGAAACACTCTTTCTGTAAAAACTGCAATTGGACATTCTGAGCGCTAGGAGGCCTATATTGGGAAAAAGAATGTCTACAAATAAAAACTACAGAGAAGAATTGTGTGAAACTTCTTTCTTTTCTGTTTGTTCAACTAAAAGAGTTGAACTTTAGTTTTGATTGAGCCGTTCTGAGAAACTCTTTCTGTAGAAAATGCAAGTGGAGATTTGGAGCGCTAAGAGTGTAATAGTGGAAAAAGGAATGTCTCCAAATATAAACTACACAGAATCATTCTGTGAAACTTCTTTCTGATCTGTGCATTCAGCTAACAGAGTTAAACCATACTTTTGATTGAGCAGATCTGAACACTCTTTCTGTAGAAAATGCAACTGGACATTTGGAGCGCTAAGAGAGTAGTAGTGGAAAAAGGAATATATTCAAATATAAACTACACAGAAGCATTCTGTGAAACTTCTTTCTGATCTGAGCATTCAGCTAACAGAGTTAAACCATACTTTTGATTGAGCAGTTTTGAAACACTCTGTCTGTAGAAAATGCAACTGGACATTCGTAGCGCTAAGTGGGTAATAGTGGAAAAAAGAATATGTTCAAATGTAAACTACACAGAAGCATTGTATGAAACTTCTTTCTGTTCTGTGCATTCAACTAACAGAGTTGAACCTTACTTTTGATTGAGCCGTTCTGAAACACTCTTTCTGTAGAAACTGCAATTGGACATTTTGAGCGCTAAGAGGCCTATATTGGGAAAAAGAATGTCTACAAATAAAAACTACACAGAAGAATTGTGTGAAACTTATTTCTGATATGTTCATTAAGCTAACAGAGTTAAACCATACTTTTGATTGCGCAGTTCTGAACACTCTTTCTGTAGAAAATGCAAGTGGACATTCCGAGCGCTAAGAGGTTAATAGTGGAAAAAGGAATATATTCAAATATAAACTACACAGTAGCATTCTGTGAAAATTCTTTCTGTTCTGTGCATTCAACTAACAGAGTTGAACCTTACTTTTGATTGAGCCGTTCTGAAACACTCTTTCTGTAGAAACTGCAATTGGACATGCTAAGCGCTAGGAGGCCTACATTGGGAAAAAGAATATCTTCAAATAAAAACTACACAGATGCATTCTGTGAAACTTATTTCTGATCTGTAAATTCAGTTAACAGAGGTAAAGCATATTTTGGATTGAGCAGTTATGAAACACTCTTTTTGTAGAAAATGCAAGTGGAGATTCGGAGCACTAAGAGGGTAATAGTGGAAAAAGGAATGTCTTCAAATATAAACTACACAGAATCATTCGGTGAAACTTCTTTCTGATCTGTGCATTCAGCTAACAGAGTTAAACCATACTTTTGATTGAGCAGATCTGAACACTCTTTCTGTAGAAAATGCAACTGGACATTTGGAGCGCTAAGAGCGTAGTAGTGGAAAAAGGAATATATTCAAATATAAACTACACAGAAGCATTCTGTGAAACTTCTTTCTGCTCTGAGCATTCAGCTAACAGACTTAAACCATACTTTTGATTGAGCAGTTTTGAAACACTGTGTCTGTAGAAAATGCAACTGGACATTCGTAGCGCTAAGTGGGTAATAGTGGAAAATATAATATGTTCAAATATAAACTACACAGAAGCATTGTATGAAACTTCTTTCTGTTCTGTGCATTCAACTAACAGAGTTGAACCTTACTTTTGATTGAGCCGTTCTGAAACACTCTTTCTGTAGAAACTGCAATTGGACATTCTGAGCGCTAAGAGGCCTCTATTGGGAAAAATAATATCTTCAAATAAAAACTACACAGAAGCATTGTGTGAAACTTATTTCTGATATGTTCATTAAGCTAACAGAGTTAAACCATACTTTTGATTGCGCAGTTCTGAACACTCTTTCTGTAGAAATGCAAGTGGACATTCGGAGCGCTAAGAGGGTAATAGTGGAAAAAGGAATATATTCAAATATAAACTACACATTAGCATTCTGTGAAAATTCTTTCTGTTCTGTGCATTCAACTAACATAGTTGAACCTTACTTTTGATTGAGCCGTTCTGAAACACTCTTTCTGTAGAAACTGCAATTGGACATGCTAAGCTCTAAGAGGCCTACATTGGGAAAAAGAATATCTTCAAATAAAAACTACACAGATGCATTCTGTGAAACTTATTTCTGATCTGTAAATTCAGTTAACAGAGATAAAGCATATTTTAGATTGAGCAGTTATGAAACACTCTTTTTGTAGAAAATGCAAGTGGAGATTCGGAGCGCTAAGAGGGTAATAGTGGAAAAAGGAATGTCTTCAAATATAAACTACACAGAATCATTCGGTGAAACATCTTTCTGATCTGTGCATTCAGCTAACAGAGTTAAACCATACTTTTGATTGAGCAGATCTGAACACTCTTTCTGTAGAAAATGCAACTGGACATTTGGAGCGCTAAGAGAGTAGTAGTGGAAAAAGGAATATATTCAAATATAAACTACACAGAAGCATTCTGTGAAACTTTTTTCTGATCTGAGCATTCAGCTAACAGAGTTAAACCATACTTATGATTGAGCAGTTTTGAAACACTCTGTCTGTAGAAAATGCAACTGGACATTCGTAGCGCTAATTGGGTAATAGTGGAAAAAAGAATATGTTCAAATATAAACTACACAGAAGCATTGTATGAAACTTCTTTCTGTTCTGTGCATTCAACTAACAGAGTTGAACCTTACATTTGATTGAGCCGTTCTGAAACACTCTTTCTGTAGAAACTGCAATTGGACATGCTAAGCGCTAAGAGGCCTACATTGGGAAAAAGAATATCTTCAAATAAAAACTACACAGAAGAATTGTGTGAAACTTATTTCTGTTCTGTTTGTTCAACTAAAAGAGTTGAACCTTAGTTTTGATTGAGCCGTTCTGAAACACTCTTTCTGTAGAAAATGCAAGTGGAGATTCGGAGCGCTAAGAGGGTAATAGTGGAAAAAGAATGTCTCCAAATATAAACTACACAGAATCATTCTGTGAAACATCTTTCTGATCTGTGCATTCAGCTAACAGAGTTAAACCATACTTTTGATTGAGCAGATCTGAAGACTCTTTCTGTAGAAAATGCAACTGGACATTTGGAGCGCTAAGAGAGTAGTAGTGGAAAAAGGAATATATTCAAATATAAACTACACAGAAGCATTCTGTGAAACTTCTTTCTGATCTGAGCATTCAGCTAACAGAGTTAAACCATACTTTTGATTGAGCAGTTTTGAAACACTCTGTCTGTAGAAACTGCAACTGGACATTTGTAGCGCTAAGTGGGTAATAGTGGAAAAATGAATATGTTCAAATATAAACTATACAGAAGCATTGTATGAAACTTCTTTCTGTTCTGTGCATTCAACTAACAGAGTTGAACCTTACTTTTGATTGAGCCTTTCTTAAACACTCTTTCTGTAGAAACTGCAATTGGACATTCTGAGCGCTAAGAGGCCTCTATTGGGAAAAATAATATCTTCAAATAAAAACTACACAGAAGCATTGTGTGAAACTTATTTCTGATATGTTCATTAAGCTAACAGAGTTAAACCATACTTTTGATTGCGCAGTTCTGAACACTCTTTCTGTAGAAAATGCAAGTGGACATTCGGAGTGCTAAGAGGGTAATAGTGGAAAAAGGATTATATTCAAATATAAACTACACAGTAGCATTCTGTGAAAATTCTTTCTGTTCTGTGCATTCAACTAACAGAGTTGAACCTTACTTTTGATTCAGCCGTTCTGAAACACCCTTTCTGTAGAAACTGCAATTGGACATGCTAAGCGCTAAGAGGCCTACATTGGGAAAAAGAATATCTTCAAATAAAAACTACACAGATGCATTCTGTGAAACTTATTTCTGATCTGTAAATTCAGTTAACAGAGATA
Organism: Symphalangus syndactylus; assembly: GCF_028878055.3. Classification (NCBI taxonomy): domain Eukaryota; kingdom Metazoa; phylum Chordata; class Mammalia; order Primates; family Hylobatidae; genus Symphalangus; species Symphalangus syndactylus. Next base: position 1,099,831 of record NC_072445.2, on the reverse strand, counting down.
AAACATATTTTTGATTGAGTAGTTATGAAACACTCTTTTTGTAGAAAATGCAAGTGGAGATTCGGAGCGCTAAGAGGGTAATAGTGGAAAAAGGAATGTCTTCAAATATAAACTACACAGAATCATTCGGTGAAACTTCTTTCTGATCTGTGCATTCAGCTAACAGAGTTAAACCATACTTTTGATTGAGCAGATCTGAACACTCTTTCTGTAGAAAATGCAACTGGACATTTGGAGCGCTAAGAGCGTAGTAGTGGAAAAAGGAATATATTCAAATATAAATTACACAGAAGCATTCTGTGAAACTTCTTTCTGATCTGAGCATTCAGCTAACAGAGTTAAACCATACTTTTGATTGAGCAGTTTTGAAACACTCTGTCTGTAGGAAATGCAACTGGACATTCATAGCGCTAAGTGGGTAATAGTGGAAAAAAGAATATGTTCAAATATAAACTACACAGAAGCATTGTATGAAACTTCTTTCTGTTCTGTGCATTCAACTAACAGAGATGAACCTTACTTTTGATTGAGCCGTTCTGAAACACTCTTTCTGTAGAAACTGCAATTTGACATTCTGAGAGCTAAGAGGCCTATATTGGGAAAAAGAATGTCTACAAATAAAAACTACACAGAAGAATTGTGTGAAACTTATTTCTGTTCTGTTTGTTCAACTAAAAGAGTTGAACCTTAGTTTTGATTGAGCCGTTCTGAAACACTCTTTCTGTAGAAAATGCAAGTGGAGACTCGGAGCGCTAAGAGGGTAATAGTGGAAAAAGAATGTCTCCAAATATAAACTACACAGAATCATTCTGTGAAACATCTTTCTGATCTGTGCATTCAGCTAACAGAGTTAAACCATACTTTTGATTGAGCAGATCTGAAGACTCTTTCTGTAGAAAATGCAACTGGACATTTGGAGCGCTAAGAGAGTAGTAGTGGAAAAAGGAATATATTCAAATATAAACTACACAGAAGCATTCTGTGAAACTTCTTTCTGATCTGAGCATTCAGCTAACAGAGTTAAACCATACTTTTGATTGAGCAGTTTTGAAACACTCTGTCTGTAGAAAATGCAACTGGACATTCGTAGCGCTAAGTGGGTAATAGTGGAAAAAAGAATATGTTCAAATGTAAACTACACAGAAGCATTGTATGAAACTTCTTTCTGTTCTGTGCATTCAACTAACAGAGTTGAACCTTACTTTTGATTGAGCCGTTCTGAAACACTCTTTCTGTAGAAACTGCAATTGGACATTTTGAGCGCTAAGAGGCCTATATTGGGAAAAAGAATGTCTACAAATAAAAACTACACAGAAGAATTGTGTGAAACTTATTTCTGATATGTTCATTAAGCTAACAGAGTTAAACCATACTTTTGATTGCGCAGTTCTGAACACTCTTTCTGTAGAAAATGCAAGTGGACATTCGGAGCGCTAAGAGGTTAATAGTGGAAAAAGGAATATATTCAAATATAAACTACACAGTAGCATTCTGTGAAAATTCTTTCTGTTCTGTGCATTCAACTAACAGAGTTGAACCTTACTTTTGATTGAGCCGTTCTGAAACACTCTTTCTGTAGAAACTGCAATTGGACATGCTAAGCGCTAGGAGGCCTACATTGGGAAAAAGAATATCTTCAAATAAAAACTACACAGATGCATTCTGTGAAACTTATTTCTGATCTGTAAATTCAGTTAACAGAGGTAAAGCATATTTTGGATTGAGCAGTTATGAAAAACTCTTTTTGTAGAAAATGCAAGTGGAGATTCGGAGCGCTAAGAGGGTAATAGTGGAAAAAGGAATGTCTTCAAATATAAACTACACAGAATCATTCGGTGAAACTTCTTTCTGATCTGTGCATTCAGCTAACAGAGTTAAACCATACTTTTGATTGAGCAGATCTGAACACTCTTTCTGTAGAAAATGCAACTGGACATTTGGAGCGCTAAGAGCGTAGTAGTGGAAAAAGGAATATATTCAAATATAAACTACACAGAAGCATTCTGTGAAACTTCTTTCTGATCTGAGCATTCAGCTAACAGACTTAAACCATACTTTTGATTGAGCAGTTTTGAAACACTCTGTCTGTAGAAAATGCAACTGGACATTCGTAGCGCTAAGTGGGTAATAGTGGAAAATATAATATGTTCAAATATAAACTACACAGAAGCATTGTATGAAACTTCTTTCTGTTCTGTGCATTCAACTAACAGAGTTGAACCTTACTTTTGATTGAGCCGTTCTGAAACACTCTTTCTGTAGAAACTGCAATTGGACATTCTGAGCGCTAAGAGGCCTCTATTGGGAAAAATAATATCTTCAAATAAAAACTACACAGAAGCATTGTGTGAAACTTATTTCTGATATGTTCATTAAGCTAACAGAGTTAAACCATACTTTTGATTGCGCAGTTCTGAACACTCTTTCTGTAGAAAATGCAAGTGGACATTCGGAGCGCTAAGAGGGTAATAGTGGAAAAAGGAATATATTCAAATATAAACTACACAGTAGCATTCTGTGAAAATTCTTTCTGTTCTGTGCATTCAACTAACATAGTTGAACCTTACTTTTGATTGAGCCGTTCTGAAACACTCTTTCTGTAGAAACTGCAATTGGACATGCTAAGCTCTAAGAGGCCTACATTGGGAAAAAGAATATCTTCAAATAAAAACTACACAGATGCATTCTGTGAAACTTATTTCTGATCTGTAAATTCAGTTAACAGAGATAAAGCATATTTTAGATTGAGCAGTTATGAAACACTCTTTTTGTAGAAAATGCAAGTGGAGATTCGGAGCGCTAAGAGGGTAATAGTGGAAAAAGGAATGTCTTCAAATATAAACTACACAGAATCATTCGGTGAAACATCTTTCTGATCTGTGCATTCAGCTAACAGAGTTAAACCATACTTTTGATTGAGCAGATCTGAAGACTCTTTCTGTAGAAAATGCAAGTGGACATTTGGAGCGCTAAGAGAGTAGTAGTGGAAAAAGGAATATATTCAAATATAAACCACACAGAAGCATTCTGTGAAACTTTTTTCTGATCTGAGCATTCAGCTAACAGAGTTAAACCATACTTTTGATTGAGCAGTTTTGAAACACTCTGTCTGTAGAAAATGCAACTGGACATTCGTAGCGCTAAGTGGGTAATAGTGGAAAAAAGAATATGTTCAAATATAAACTACACAGAAGCATTGTATGAAACTTCTTTCTGTTCTGTGCATTCAACTAACAGAGTTGAACCTTACATTTGATTGAGCCGTTCTGAAACACTCTTTCTGTAGAAACTGCAATTGGACATGCTAAGCGCTAAGAGGCCTACATTGGGAAAAAGAATATCTTCAAATAAAAACTACACAGAAGAATTGTGTGAAACTTATTTCTGTTCTGTTTGTTCAACTAAAAGAGTTGAACCTTAGTTTTGATTGAGCCGTTCTGAAACACTCTTTCTGTAGAAAATGCAAGTGGAGATTCGGAGCGCTAAGAGGGTAATAGTGGAAAAAGGAATGTCTCCAAATATAAACTACACAGAATCATTCTGTGAAACATCTTTCTGATCTGTGCATTCAGCTAACAGAGTTAAACCATACTTTTGATTGAGCAGATCTGAAGACTCTTTCTGTAGAAAATGCAACTGGACATTTGGAGCGCTAAGAGAGTAGTAGTGGAAAAAGGAATATATTCAAATATAAACTACACAGAAGCATTCTGTGAAACTTCTTTCTGATCTGAGCATTCAGCTAACAGAGTTAAACCATACTTTTGATTGAGCAGTTTTGAAACACTCTGTCTGTAGAAACTGCAACTGGACATTTGTAGCGCTAAGTGGGTAATAGTGGAAAAATGAATATGTTCAAATATAAACTATACAGAAGCATTGTATGAAACTTCTTTCTGTTCTGTGCATTCAACTAACAGAGTTGAACCTTACTTTTGATTGAGCCTTTCTTAAACACTCTTTCTGTAGAAACTGCAATTGGACATTCTGAGCGCTAAGAGGCCTCTATTGGGAAAAATAATATCTTCAAATAAAAACTACACAGAAGCATTGTGTGAAACTTATTTCTGATATGTTAATTAAGCTAACAGAGTTAAACCATACTTTTGATTGCGCAGTTCTGAACACTCTTTCTGTAGAAAATGCAAGTGGACATTCGGAGTGCTAAGAGGGTAATAGTGGAAAAAGGATTATATTCAAATATAAACTACACAGTAGCATTCTGTGAAAATTCTTTCTGTTCTGTGCATTCAACTAACAGAGTTGAACCTTACTTTTGATTCAGCCGTTCTGAAACACCCTTTCTGTAGCAACTGCAATTGGACATGCTAAGCGCTAAGAGGCCTACATTGGGAAAAAGAATATCTTCAAATAAAAACTACACAGATGCATTCTGTGAAACTTATTTCTGATCTGTAAATTCAGTTAACAGAGATAAAACATATTTTTGATTGAGTAGTTATGAAACACTCTTTTTGTAGAAAATGCAAGTGGAGATTCGGAGCGCTAAGAGGGTAATAGTGGAAAAAGGAATGTCTTCAAATATAAACTACACAGAATCATTCGGTGAAACTTCTTTCTGATCTGTGCATTCAGCTAACAGAGTTAAACCATACTTTTGATTGAGCAGATCTGAACACTCTTTCTGTAGAAAATGCAACTGGACATTTGGAGCGCTAAGAGCGTAGTAGTGGAAAAAGGAATATATTCAAATATAAATTACACAGAAGCATTCTGTGAAACTTCTTTCTGATCTGAGCATTCAGCTAACAGAGTTAAACCATACTTTTGATTGAGCAGTTTTGAAACACTCTGTCTGTAGGAAATGCAACTGGACATTCATAGCGCTAAGTGGGAAATAGTGGAAAAAAGAATATGTTCAAATATAAACTACACAGAAGCATTGTATGAAACTTCTTTCTGTTCTGTGCATTCAACTAACAGAGATGAACCTTACTTTTGATTGAGCCGTTCTGAAACACTCTTTCTGTAGAAACTGCAATTTGACATTCTGAGAGCTAAGAGGCCTATATTGGGAAAAAGAATGTCTACAAATAAAAACTACACAGAAGAATTGTGTGAAACTTATTTCTGTTCTGTTTGTTCAACTAAAAGAGTTGAACCTTAGTTTTGATTGAGCCGTTCTGAAACACTCTTTCTGTAGAAAATGCAAGTGGAGACTCGGAGCGCTAAGAGGGTAATAGTGGAAAAAGAATGTCTCCAAATATAAACTACACAGAATCATTCTGTGAAACATCTTTCTGATCTGTGCATTCAGCTAACAGAGTTAAACCATACTTTTGATTGAGCAGATCTGAAGACTCTTTCTGTAGAAAATGCAACTGGACATTTGGAGCGCTAAGAGAGTAGTAGTGGAAAAAGGAATATATTCAAATATAAACTACACAGAAGCATTCTGTGAAACTTCTTTCTGATCTGAGCATTCAGCTAACAGAGTTAAGCCATACTTTTGATTGAGCAGTTTTGAAACACTCTGTCTGTAGAAACTGCAACTGGACATTTGTAGCGCTAAGTGGGTAATAGTGGAAAAATGAATATGTTCAAATATAAACTATACAGAAGCATTGTATGAAACTTCTTTCTGTTCTGTGCATTCAACTAACAGAGTTGAACCTTACTTTTGATTGAGCCTTTCTGAAACACTCTTTCTGTAGAAACTGCAATTGGACATTCTGAGCGCTAAGAGGCCTCTATTGGGAAAAATAATATCTTCAAATAAAAACTACACAGAAGCATTGTGTGAAACTTATTTCTGATATGTTCATTAAGCTAACAGAGTTAAACCATACTTTTGATTGCGCAGTTCTGAACACCCTTTCTGTAGAAAATGCAAGTGGACATTCGGAGTGCTAAGAGGGTAATAGTGGAAAAAGGAATATATGCAAATATAAACTACACAGTAGCATTCTGTGAAAATTCTTTCTGTTCTGTGCATTCAACTAACAGAGTTGAACCTTACTTTTGATTGAGCCGTTCTGAAACACTCTTTCTGTAGAAACTGCAATTGGACATGCTAAGCGCTAAGAGGCCTACATTGGGAAAAAGAATATCTTCAAATAAAAACTACACAGATGCATTCTGTGAAACTTATTTCTGATCTGTAAATTCAGTTAACAGAGATAAAACATATTTTTGATTGAGTAGTTATGAAACACTCTTTTTGTAGAAAATGCAAGTGGAGATTCGGAGCGCTAAGAGGGTAATAGTGGAAAAAGGAATGTCTTCAAATATAAACTACACAGAATCATTCGGTGAAACTTCTTTCTGATCTGTGCATTCAGCTAACAGAGTTAAACCATAGTTTTGATTGAGCAGATCTGAACACTCTTTCTGTAGAAAATGCAACTGGACATTTGGAGCGCTAAGAGCGTAGTAGTGGAAAAAGGAATATATTCAAATATAAATTACACAGAAGCATTCTGTGAAACTTCTTTCTGATCTGAGCATTCAGCTAACAGAGTTAAACCATACTTTTGATTGAGCAGTTTTGAAACACTCTGTCTGTAGAAAATGCAACTGGACATTCGTAGCGCTAAGTGGGTAATAGTGGAAAAAAGAATATGTTCAAATATAAACTACACAGAAGCATTGTATGAAACTTCTTTCTGTTCTGTGCATTCAACTAACAGATTTGAACCTTACTTTTGATTGAGCCGTTCTGAAACACTCTTTCTGAAGAAACTGCAATTTGACATTCTGAGAGCTAAGAGGCCTATATTGGGAAAAAGAATGTCTACAAATAAAAATTACACAGAAGAATTGTGTGAAACTTCCTTCTGTTCTGTTTGTTCAACAAAAAGAGTTGAACCTTAGTTTTGATTGAGCCGTTCTGAAACACTCTTTCTGTAGAAAATGCAAGTGGAGATTCAGAGCGCTAAGAGGGTAATAGTGGAAAAGGGAATGTCTCCAAATATAAACTACACAGAATCATTCTGTGAAACTTCTTTCTGATCTGTGCATTCAGCTAACAGAGTTAAACCATACTTTTGATTGAGCAGATCTGAAGACTCTTTCTGTAGAAAATGCAACTGGACATTTTGAGCGCTAAGAGAGTAGTAGTGGAAAAAGGAATATATTCAAATATAAACTACACAGAAGCATTCTGTGAAACTTCTTTCTGATCTGAGCATTCAGCTAACAGAGTTAAACCATACTTTTGATTGAGCAGTTTTGAAACACTCTGTCTGTAGAAAATGCAACTGGACATTCGTAGCGCTAAGTGGGTAATAATGGAAAAAAGAATATGTTCAAATATAAACTACACAGAAGCATTGTATGAAACATCTTTCTGTTCTGTGCATTCAACTAACAGAGTTGAACCTTACTTTTGATTGAGTCTTTCTGAAACACTCTTTCTGTAGAAACTGCAATTGGACATTCTGAGCGCTAAGAGGCCTATATTGGGAAAAATAATATCTTCAAATAAAAACTACACAGAAGCATTGTGTGAAACTTATTTCTGATATGTTCATTAAGCTAACAGTGTTAAACCATACTTTTGATTGCGCAGTTCTGAACACTCTTTCTGTAGAAAATGCAAGTGGACATTCGGAGCGCTAAGAGGGTAATAGTGGAAAAAGGAATATATTCAAATATAAACTACACAGTAGCATTCTGTGAAAACTCTTACTGTTCTGTGCATTCAGCTAACAGAGTTGAACCTTACTTTTGATTGAGCCGTTCTGAAACACTCTTTCTGTAGAAACTGCAATTCGACATGCTAAGCTCTAAGAAGCCTACATTGGGAAAAAGAATATCTTCAAATTAAAACTACACAGATGCATTCTGTGAAACTTATTTCTGATCTGTAAATTCAGTTAACAGAGATAAAACATATTTTTGATTGAGCAGTTATGAAACACTCTTTTTGTAGAAAATGCAAGTGGAGATTCGGAGCGCTAAGAGGGTCATAGTGGAAAAAGGAATGTCTTCAAATATAAACTACACGGAATCATTCGGTGAAACTTCTTTCTGATGTGTGCATTCAGCTAACAGAGTTAAACCATACTTTTGATTGAGCAGATCTGAACACTCTTTCTGTAGAAAATGCAACTGGACATTTGGAGCGCTAAGAGCGTAGTAGTGGAAAAAGGAATATATTCAAATATAAACTACACAGAAGCATTCTGTGAAACTTCTTTCTGATCTGAGCATTCAGCTAACAGATTTAAACCATACATTTCATTGAGCAGTTTTGAAACACTCTGTCTGAAGAAAATGCAACTGGACATTCGTAGCGCTAAGTGGGTAATAGTGGAAAAAAGAATATGTTCAAATATAAACTACACAGAAGCATTGTATGAAACTTCTTTCTGTTCTGTGCATTCAACTAACAGAGTTGAACCTTATTTTGATTGAGCCGTTCTGAAACACTCTTTCTGTAGAAACAGCAATTGGACATTCTGAGCGCTAAGAGGCCTATATTGGGAAAAAGAATGTCTATAAATAAAAACTACACAGAAGAATTGTGTGAAACTTCTTTCTGTTATGTTTGTTCAACTAAAAGAGTTGAACCTTAGTTTTGATTGAGCCGTTCTGAAACACTCTTTCTGTAGAAAATGCAAGTGGAGATTCGGAGCGCTAAGAGGGTAATAGTGGAAAAAGGAATGTCTCCAAATATAAACTACACAGAATAATTCTGTGAAACTTCTTTCTGATCTGAGCATTCAGCTAACAGATTTAAACCATACTTTTGATTGAGCAGATCTGAACACTCTTTCTGTAGAAAATGCAACTGGACATTTGGAGCGCTAAGAGCGTAGTAGTGGAAAAAGGAATATATTCAAATATAAACTACACAGAAGCATTCTGTGAAACTTCTTTCTGATCTGAGCATTCAGCTAACAGAGTTAAACCGTACTTTTGATTGAGCAGTTTGGAAACACTCTGTCTGTAGAAAATGCAACTGGACATTCGTAGCGCTAAGTGGGTAATAGTGGAAAAAAGAATATGTTCAAATATAAACTACACAGAAGCATTCTATGAAACTTCTGTCTGTTCTGTGCATTCAACTAACAGAGTTGAACCTTACTTTTGATTGAGCCGTTCTGAAACACTCTTTCTGTAGAAACTGCAATTGGACATTCTGAGCGCTAAGAGGCCTATATAGGGAAAAATAATGTCTACAAATAAAAACTACACAGAAGAATTGTGTGAAACTTCTTTCTGTTCTGTTTTTTCAACTAAAAGAGTTGAACCTTAGTTTTGATTGAGCCGTTCTGAAACACTCTTTCTGTAGAAAATGCAAGTGGAGATTCGGAGCGCTAAGAGGGTAATAGTGGAAAAAGGAACGTCTCCAAATATAAACTACACAGAATCATTCTGTGAAACTTCTTTCTGATCTGTGCATTCAGCTAACAGAGTTAAACCATACTTTTGATTGAGCAGATCTGAACACTCTTTCTGTAGAAAATGCAACTGGACATTTGGAGCGCTAAGAGAGTAGTAGTGGAAAAAGGAATATATTCAAATATAAACTACACAGAAGCATTCTGTGAAACTTCTTTCGGATCTGAGCATTCAGCTAACAGAGTTAAACCATACTTTTGATTGAGCAGTTTTGAAACACTCTGTCTGTAGAAAATGCAACTGGACATTCGTAGCGCTAAGTGGGTAATAGTGGAAAAAAGAATATGTTCAAATATAAACTACACAGAAGCATTGTATGAAACTTCTTTCTGTTCTGTGCATTCAACTAACAGAGTTGAACCTTACATTTGACTGAGCCTTTCTGAAACACTCTTTCTGTAGAAACTGCAATTGGACATTCTGAGCGCTAAGAGGCCTATATTGGGAAAAATAATATCTTCAAATAAAAACTACACAGAAGCATTGTGTGAAACTTATTTCTGATATGTTCATTAAGCTAACAGAGTTAAACCATACTTTTGATTGCGCAGTTCTGAACACTCTTTCTGTAGAAAATGCAAGTGGACATTTGGAGCGCTAAGAGGGTAATAGTGGAAAAAGGAATATATTCAAATATAAACTACACAGTAGCATCCTGTGAAAATTCTTTCTGTTCTGTGCATTCAACTAACAGAGTTGAACCTTACTTTTGATTGAGCCGTTCTGAAACACTCTTTCTGTAGAAACTGCAATTGGACATGCTAAGCGCTAAGAGGCCTACATTGGGAAAAAAATATCTTCAAATAAAAACTACACAGATGCATTCTGTGAAACTTATTTTTGATCTGTAAATTCAGTTAACAGAGATAAAACATATTTTTGATTGAGTAGTTATGAAACACTCTTTTTGTAGAAAATGCAAGTGGAGATTCGGAGCGCTAAAAGGGTAATAGTGGAAAAAGGAATGTCTTCAAATATAAACTACACAGAATCATTCGGTGAAACTTCTTTCTGATCTGTGCATTCAGCTAACAGAGTTAAACCATACTTTTGATTGAGCAGATCTGAACACTCTTTCTGTAGAAAATGCAACTGGACATTTGGAGCGCTAAGAGCGTAGTAGTGGAAAAAGGAATATATTCAAATATAAACTACACAGAAGCATTCTGTGAAACTTCTTTCTCATCTGAGCATTCAGCTAACAGAGTTAAACCATACTTTTGATTGAGCAGTTTTGAAACACTCTGTCTGTAGAAAATGCAACTGTACATTCGTAGCGCTAAGTGGGTAATAGTGGAAAAAAGAATATGTTCAAATATAAACTACACAGAATCATTGTATGAAACTTCTTTCTGTTCTGTGCATTCCACTAACAGAGTTGAACCTTACTTTTGATTGAGCCGTTCTGAAACACTCTTTCTGTAGAAACTGCAATTGGACATTCTGAGCGCTAAGAGGCCTATATTGGGAAAAAGAATGTCTACAAATAAAAACTACACAGAAGAATTGTGTGAAACTTCTTTCTGTTCTGTTTGTTCAACTAAAAGAGTTGAACCTTAGTTTTGATTGTGCCGTTCTGAAACACTCTTTCTGTAGAAAATGCAAGTGGAGATTCGGAGCGCTAAGAGGGTAATAGTGGAAAAAGGAATGTCTCCAAATATAAACTACACAGAATCATTCTGTGAAACTTCTTTCTGATCTGTGCATTCAGCTAACAGAGTTAAACCATACTTTTGATTGAGCAGATCTGAACACTCTTTCTGTAGAAAATGCAACTGGACATTTGGAGCGCTAAGAGAGTAGTAGTGGAAAAAGGAATATATTCAAATATAAACTACACAGAAGCATTCTGTGAAACTTCTTTCTGATCTGAGCATTCAGCTAACAGAGTTAAACCATACTTTTGATTGAGCAGTTTTGAAACACTCTGTCTGTAGAAAACGCAACTGGACATTCGTAGCGCTAAGTGGGTAATAGTGGAAAAAAGAATATGTTCAAATATAAACTACACAGAAGCATTGTATGAAACTTCTTTCTGTTCTGTGCATTCAAATAACAGAGTTGAACCTTACATTTGACTGAGCCTTTCTGAAACACTCTTTCTGTAGAAACTGCAATTGGACATTCTGAGCGCTAAGAGGCCTATATTGGGAAAAATAATATCTTCAAATAAAAACTACACAGAAGCATTGTGTGAAACTTATTTCTGATATGTTCATTAAGCTAACAGAGTTAAACCATACTTTTGATTGCGCAGTTCTGAACACTCTTTCTGTAGAAAATGCAAGTGGACATTTGGAGCGCTAAGAGGGTAATAGTGGAAAAAGGAATATATTCAAATATAAACTACACAGTAGCATCCTGTGAAAATTCTTTCTGTTCTGTGCATTCAACTAACAGAGTTGAACCTTACTTTTGATTGAGCCGTTCTGAAACACTCTTTCTGTAGAAACTGCAATTGGACATGCTAAGCGCTAAGAGGCCTACATTGGGAAAAAAATATCTTCAAATAAAAACTACACAGATGCATTCTGTGAAACTTATTTTTGATCTGTAAATTCAGTTAACAGAGATAAAACATATTTTTGATTGAGTAGTTATGAAACACTCTTTTTGTAGAAAATGCAAGTGGAGATTCGGAGCGCTAAGAGGGTAATAGTGGAAAAAGGAATGTCTTCAAATATAAACTACACAGAATCATTCGGTGAAACTTCTTTCTGATCTGTGCATTCAGCTAACAGAGTTAAACCATACTTTTGATTGAGCAGATCTGAACACTCTTTCTGTAGAAAATGCAACTGGACATTTGGAGCGCTAAGAGCGTAGTAGTGGAAAAAGGAATATATTCAAATATAAACTACACAGAAGCATTCTGTGAAACTTCTTTCTCATCTGAGCATTCAGCTAACAGAGTTAAACCATACTATTGAGTGAGCAGTTTTGAAACACTCTGTCTGTAGAAAATGCAACTGTACATTCGTAGCGCTAAGTGGGTAATAGTGGAAAAAAGAATATGTTCAAATATAAACTACACAGAATCATTGTATGAAACTTCTTTCTGTTCTGTGCATTCCACTAACAGAGTTGAACCTTACTTTTGATTGAGCCGTTCTGAAACACTCTTTCTGTAGAAACTGCAATTGGACATTCTGAGCGCTAAGAGGCCTATATTGGGAAAAAGAATGTCTACAAATAAAAACTACACAGAAGAATTGTGTGAAACTTCTTTCTGTTCTGTTTGTTCAACTAAAAGAGTTGAACCTTAGTTTTGATTGTGCCGTTCTGAAACACTCTTTCTGTAGAAAATGCAAGTGGAGATTCGGAGCGCTAAGAGGGTAATAGTGGAAAAAGGAATGTCTCCAAATATAAACTACACAGAATCATTCTGTGAAACTTCTTTCTGATCTGTGCATTCAGCTAACAGAGTTAAACCATACTTTTGATTGAGCAGATCTGAACACTCTTTCTGTAGAAAATGCAACTGGACATTTGGAGCGCTAAGAGAGTAGTAGTGGAAAAAGGAATATATTCAAATATAAACTACACAGAAGCATTCTGTGAAACTTCTTTCTGATCTGAGCATTCCGCTAACAGAGTTAAACCATACTTTTGATTGAGCAGTTTTGAAACACTCTGTCTGTAGAAAATGCAACTGGACATTCGTAGCGCTAAGTGGGTAATAGTGGAAAAAAGAATATGTTCAAATATAAACTACACAGAAGCATTGTATGAAACTTCTTTCTGTTCTGTGCATTCAACTAACAGAGTTGAACCTTACATTTGATTGAGCCTTTCTGAAACACTCTTTCTGTAGAAACTGCAATTGGACATTCTGAGCGCTAAGAGGCCTCTATTGGGAAAAATAATATCTTCAAATAAAAACTACACAGTAGCATTGTGTGAAACTTATTTCTGATATGTTCATTAAGCTAACAAAGTTAAACCATACTTTTGATTGCACAGATCTGAACACTCTTTCTGTAGAAAATGCAAGTGGACATTCGGAGCGTAAGAGGGTAATAGTGGAAAAAGGAATGTATTCACATATAAACTACAAAGTAGCATTCTGTGAAAATTCTTTCTGTTGTGTGCATTCAACTAACAGAGTTGAACCTTACTTTTGATTGAGCCGTTCTGAAACACTCTTTCTGTAGAAACTGCAATTGGACATGCTAAGCGCTAAGAGGCCTACATTGGGAAAAAGAATATCTTCAAATAAAAAATACACAGATGCATTCTGTGAAACTTATTTCTGATCTGTAAATTCAGTTAACAGAGATAAATCATATTTTTGATTGAGCAGTTATGAAACACTCTTTTTGTAGAAAATGCAAGTGGAGATTCGGAGCGCTAAGTGGGTAATAGTGGAAAAACGAATGTCTTCAAATATAAACTACCCGGAATCATTCGGTGAAACTTCTTTCTGATCTGTGCATTCAGCTAACAGAGTTAATCCATACTTTTGATTGAGCAGATCTGAAGACTCTTTCTGTAGAAAATGCAACTGGACATTTGGAGCGCTAAGAGAGTAGTAGTGGAAAAAGGAATATATTCAAATATAAACTACACAGAAGCATTCTGTGAAACTTCTTTCTGATCTGAGCATTCAGCTAACAGAGTTAAACCATACTTTTGATTGAGCAGTTTTGAAACACTCTGTCTGTAGAAACTGCAACTGGACATTTGTAGCGCTAAGTGGGTAATAGTGGAAAAATGAATATGTTCAAATATAAACTATACAGAAGCATTGTATGAAACTTCTTTCTGTTCTGTGCATTCAACTAACAGAGTTGAACCTTACTTTTGATTGAGCCTTTCTGAAACACTCTTTCTGTAGAAACTGCAATTGGACATTCTGAGCGCTAAGAGGCCTCTATTGGGAAAAATAATATCTTCAAATAAAAACTACACAGATGCATTGTGTGAAACTTATTTCTGATATGTTCATTAAGCTAACAGAGTTAAACCATACTTTTGATTGTGCAGTTCTGAACACTCTTTCTGTAGAAAATGCAAGTGGACATTCGGAGTGCTAAGAGGGTAATAGTGGAAAAAGGAATATATGCAAATATAAACTACACAGTAGCATTCTGTGAAAATTCTTTCTGTTCTGTGCATTCAACTAACAGAGTTGAACCTTACTTTTGATTGAGCCGTTCTGAAACACTCTTTCTGTAGAAACTGCAATTGGACATGCTAAGCGCTAAGAGGCCTACATTGGGAAAAAGAATATCTTCAAATAAAAACTACATAGATGCATTCTGTGAAACTTATTTCTGATCTGTAAATTCAGTTAACAGAGATAAAACATATTTTTGATTGAGTAGTTATGAAACACTCTTTTTGTAGAAAATGCAAGTGGAGATTCGGAGCGCTAAGAGGGTAATAGTGGAAAAAGGAATGTCTTCAAATATAAACTACACAGAATCATTCGGTGAAACTTCTTTCTGATCTGTGCATTCAGCTAACAGAGTTAAACCATACTTTTGATTGAGCAGATCTGAACACTCTTTCTGTAGAAAATGCAACTGGACATTTGGAGCGCTAAGAGCGTAGTAGTGGAAAAAGTAATATATTCAAATATAAATTACACAGAAGCATTCTGTGAAACTTCTTTCTGATCTGAGCATTCAGCTAACAGAGTTAAACCATACTTTTGATTGAGCAGTTTTGAAACACTCTGTCTGTAGAAAATGCAACTGGACATTCGTAGCGCTAAGTGGGTAATAGTGGAAAAAAGAATATGTTCAAATATAAACTACACAGAAGCATTGTATGAAACTTCTTTCTGTTCTGTGCATTCAACTAACAGAGTTGAACCTTACTTTTGATTGAGCCGTTCTGAAACACTCTTTCTGAAGAAACTGCAATTTGACCTTCTGAGATCTAAGAGGCCTATATTGGGAAAAAGAATGTCTACAAATAAAAATTACACAGAAGAATTGTGTGAAACTTCCTTCTGTTCTGTTTGTTCAACTAAAAGAGTTGAAGCTTAGTTTTGATTGAGCCGTTCTGAAACACTCTTTCTGTAGAAAATGCAAGTGGAGATTCGGAGCGCTAAGAGGGTAATAGTGGAAAAGGGAATGTCTCCAAATATAAACTACACAGAATCATTCTGTGAAACTTCTTTCTGATCTGTGCATTCAGCTAACAGAGTTAAACCATACTTTTGATTGAGCAGATCTGAAGACTCTTTCTGTAGAAAATGCAACTGGACATTATGAGCGCTAAGAGAGTAGTAGTGGAAAAAGGAATATATTCAAATATAAACTACACAGAAGCATTCTGTGAAACTTCTTTCTGATCTGAGCATTCAGCTAACAGAGTTAAACCATACTTTTGATTGAGCAGTTTTGAAACACTCTGTCTGTAGAAAATGCAACTGGACATTCGTAGCGCTAAGTGGGTAATAGTGGAAAAAAGAATATGTTCAAATATAAACTACACAGAAGCATTGTATGAAACAACTTTCTGTTCTGTGCATTCAACTAACAGAGTTGAACCTTACTTTTGATTGAGTCTTTCTGAAACACTCTTTCTGTAGAAACTGCAATTGGACATTCTGAGCGCTAAGAGGCCTATATTGGGAAAAATAATATCTTCAAATAAAAACTACACAGAAGCATTGTGTGAAACTTATTTCTGATATGTTCATTAAGCTAACAGAGTTAAACCATACTTTTGATTGCGCAGTTCTGAACACTCTTTCTGTAGAAAATGCAAGTGGACATTCGGAGCGCTAAGAGGGTAATAGTGGAAAAAGGAATATATTCAAATATAAACTACACAGTAGCATTCTGTGAAAATTCTTTCTGTTCTGTGCATTCAACTAACAGAGTTGAACCTTACTTTTGATTGAGCCGTTCTGAAACACTCTTTCTGTAGAAACTGCAATTGGACATGCTAAGCTCTAAGAGGCCTACATTGGGAAAAAGAATATCTTCAAATTAAAACTACACAGATGCATTCTGTGAAACTTATTTCTGATCTGTAAATTCAGTTAACAGAGATAAAACATATTTTTGATTGAGCAGTTATGAAACACTCTTTTTGTAGAAAATGCAAGTGGAGATTCGGAGCGCTAAGAGGGTCATAGTGGAAAAAGGAATGTCTTCAAATATAAACTACACGGAATCATTCGGTGAAACTTCTTTCTGATGTGTGCATTCAGCTAACAGAGTTAAACCATACTTTTGATTGAGCAGATCTGAACACTCTTTCTGTAGAAAATGCAACTGGACATTTGGAGCGCTAAGAGCGTAGTAGTGGAAAAAGGAATATATTCAAATATAAACTAACAGAAGCATTCTGTGAAACTTCTTTCTGATCTGAGCATTCAGCTAACAGATTTAAACCATACATTTCATTGAGCAGTTTTGAAACACTCTGTCTGTAGAAAATGCAACTGGACATTCGTAGCGCTAAGTGGGTAATAGTGGAAAAAAGAATATGTTCAAATATAAACTACACAGAAGCATTGTATGAAACTTCTTTCTGTTCTGTGCATTCAACTAACAGAGTTGAACCTTACATTTGATTGAGCCGTTCTGAAACACTCTTTCTGTAGAAACTGCAATTGGACATTCTGAGCGCTAAGAGGCCTATATTGGGAAAAAGAATGTCTACAAATAAAAACTACACAGAAGAATTGTGTGAAACTTCTTTCTGTTCTGTTTGTTCAACTAAAAGAGTTGAACCTTAGTTTTGATTGAGCCGTTCTGAAACACTCTTTCTGTAGAAAATGCAAGTGGAGATTCGGAGCGCTAAGAGGGTAATAGTGGAAAAAGGAATGTCTCCAAATATAAACTACACAGAATCATTCTGTGAAACTTCTTTCTGATCTGTGCATTCAGCTAACAGAGTTAAACCATACTTTTGATTGAGCAGATCTGAAGACTCTTTCTGTAGAAAATGCAACTGGACATTTGGAGCGCTAAGAGAGTAGTAGTGGAAAAAGGAATATATTCAAATATAAACTACACAGAAGCATTCTGTGAAACTTCTTTCTGATCTGAGCATTCAGCTAACAGAGTTAAACCATACTTTTGATTGAGCAGTTTTGAAACACTCTGTCTGTAGAAAATGCAACTGGACATTCGTAGCGCTAAGTGGGTAATAGTGGAAAAAAGAATATGTTCAAATATAAACTACACAGAAGCATTGTATGAAACTTCTTTCTGTTCTGTGCATTCAAATAACAGAGTTGAACCTTACATTTGACTGAGCCTTTCTGAAACACTCTTTCTGTAGAAACTGCAATTGGACATTCTGAGCGCTAAGAGGCCTATATTGGGAAAAATAATATCTTCAAATAAAAACTACACAGAAGCATTGTGTGAAACTTATTTCTGATATGTTCATTAAGCTAACAGAGTTAAACCATACTTTTGATTGCGCAGTTCTGAACACTCTTTCTGTAGAAAATGCAAGTGGACATTTGGAGCGCTAAGAGGGTAATAGTGGAAAAAGGAATATATTCAAATATAAACTACACAGTAGCATCCTGTGAAAATACTTTCTGTTCTGTGCATTCAACTAACCGAGTTGAACCTTACTTTTGATTGAGCCGTTCTGAAACACTCTTTCTGTAGAAACTGCAATTGGACATGCTAAGCGCTAAGAGGCCTACATTGGGAAAAAAATATCTTCAAATAAAAACTACACAGATGCATTCTGTGAAACTTATTTTTGATCTGTAAATTCAGTTAACAGAGATAAAACATATTTTTGATTGAGTAGTTATGAAACACTCTTTTTGTAGAAAATGCAAGTGGAGATTCGGAGCGCTAAGAGGGTAATAGTGGAAAAAGGAATGTCTTCAAATATAAACTACACAGAATCATTCGGTGAAACTTCTTTCTGATCTGTGCATTCAGCTAACAGAGTTAAACCATACTTTTGATTGAGCAGATCTGAACACTCTTTCTGTAGAAAATGCAACTGGACATTTGGAGCGCTAAGAGCGTAGTAGTGGAAAAAGGAATATATTCAAATATAAACTACACAGAAGCATTCTGTGAAACTTCTTTCTCATCTGAGCATTCAGCTAACAGAGTTAAACCATACTTTTGATTGAGCAGTTTTGAAACACTCTGTCTGTAGAAAATGCAACTGGACATTCGTAGCGCTAAATGGGTAATAGTGGAAAAAAGAATATGTTCAAATATAAACTACACAGAATCATTGTATGAAACTTCTTTCTGTTCTGTGCATTCCACTAACAGAGTTGAACCTTACTTTTGATTGAGCCGTTCTGAAACACTCTTTCTGTAGAAACTGCAATTGGACATTCTGAGCGCTAAGAGGCCTATATTGGGAAAAAGAATGTCTACAAATAAAAACTACACAGAAGAATTGTGTGAAACTTCTTTCTGTTCTGTTTGTTCAACTAAAAGAGTTGAACCTTAGTTTTGATTGAGCCGTTCTGAAACACTCTTTCTGTAGAAAATGCAAGTGGAGATTCGGAGCGCTAAGAGGGTAATAGTGGAAAAAGGAATGTCTCCAAATATAAACTACACAGAATCATTCTGTGAAACTTCTTTCTGATCTGTGCATTCAGCTAACAGAGTTAAACCATACTTTTGATTGAGCAGATCTGAACACTCTTTCTGTAGAAAATGCAACTGGACATTTGGAGCGCTAAGAGAGTAGTAGTGGAAAAAGGAATATATTCAAATATAAACTACACAGAAGCATTCTGTGAAACTTCTTTCTGATCTGAGCATTCCGCTAACAGAGTTAAACCATACTTTTGATTGAGCAGTTTTGAAACACTCTGTCTGTAGAAAATGCAACTGGACATTCGTAGCGCTAAGTGGGTAATAGTGGAAAAAAGAATATGTTCAAATATAAACTACACAGAAGCATTGTATGAAACTTCTTTCTGTTCTGTGCATTCAACTAACAGAGTTGAACCTTACATTTGATTGAGCCTTTCTGAAACACTCTTTCTGTAGAAACTGCAATTGGACATTCTGAGCGCTAAGAGGCCTCTATTGGGAAAAATAATATCTTCAAATAAAAACTACACAGTAGCATTGTGTGAAACTTATTTCTGATATATTCATTAAGCTAACAGAGTTAAACCATACTTTTGATTGCACAGATCTGAACACTCTTTCTGTAGAAAATGCAAGTGGACATTCGGAGCGCTAAGAGGTTAATAGTGGAAAAAGGAATATATTCACATATAAACTACAAAGTAGCATTCTGTGAAAATTCTTTCTGTTCTGTGCATTCAACTAACAGAGTTGAACCTTACTTTGGATTGAGCCGTTCTGAAACACTCTTTCTGTAGAAACTGCAATTGGACATGCTAAGCGCTAAGAGGCCTACATTGGGAAAAAGAATATCTTCAAATAAAAACTACACAGATGCATTCTGTGAAACTTATTTCTGATCTGTAAATTCAGTTAACAGAGATAAAACATATTTTTGATTGAGCAGTTATGAAACACTCTTTTTGTAGAAAATGCAAGTGGAGATTCGGAGCGCTAAGTGGGTAATAGTGGAAAAAGGAATGTCTTCAAATATAAACTACCCGGAATCATTCGGTGAAACTTCTTTCTGATCTGTGCATTCAGCTAACAGAGTTAAACCATACTTTTGATTGAGCAGATCTGAACACTCTTTCTGTAGAAAATGCAACTGGACATTTGGAGCGCTAAGAGCGTAGTAGTGGAAAAAGGAATATATTCAAATATAAACTACACAGAAGCATTCTGTGAAACTTCTTTCTGATCTGAGCATTCAGCAAACAGAGTTAAACCGTACTTTTGATTGAGCAGTTTTGAAACACTCTGTCTGTAGAAAATGCAACTGGACATTCGTAGCGCTAAGTGGGTAATAGTGGAAAAAAGAATATGTTCAAATATAAACTACACAGAATCATTGTATGAAACTTCTTTCTGTTCTGTGCATTCAACTAACAGAGTTGAACCTTACTTTTGATTGAGCCGTTCTGAAACACTCTTTCTGTAGAAACTGTAATTGGACATTCTGAGCGCTAAGAGGCCTATATTGGGAAAAAGAATGTCTACAAATAAAAACTACACAGAAGAATTGTGTGAAACTTCTTTCTGTTCTGTTTGTTCAACTAAAGGAATTGAACTTTAGTTTTGATTGTGCCGTTCTGAAACACTCTTTCTGTAGAAAATGCAAGTGGAGATTCGGAGCGCTAAGAGGGTAATAGTGGAAAAAGGAATGTCTTCAAATATAAACTACACAGAATCATTCGGTGAAACTTCTTTCTGATCTGTGCATTCAGCTAACAGAGTTAAACCATACTTTTGATTGAGCAGATCTGAAGACTCTTTCTGTAGAAAATGCAACTGGACATTATGAGTGCTAAGAGAGTAGTAGTGGAAAAAGGAATATATTCAAATATAAACTACACAGAAGCATTCTGTGAAACTTCTTTCTGATCTGAGCATTCAGCTAACAGAGTTAAACCATACTTTTGATTGAGCAGTTTTGAAACACTCTGTCTGTAGAAAATGCAACTGGACATTCGTAGCGCTAAGTGGGTAATAGTGGAAAAAAGAATATGTTCAAATATAAACTACACAGAAGCATTGTATGAAACATCTTTCTGTTCTGTGCATTCAAATAACAGAGTTGAACCTTACTTTTGATTGAGTCTTTCTGAAACACTCTTTCTGTAGAAACTGCAATTGGACATTCTGAGCGCTAAGAGGCCTATATTGGGAAAAATAATATCTTCAAATAAAAACTACACAGAAGCATTGTGTGAAACTTATTTCTGATATGTTCTTTAAGCTAACAGAGTTAAACCATACTTTTGATTGCGCAGTTCTGAACACTCTTTCTGTAGAAAATGCAAGTGGACATTCGGAGCGCTAAGAGGGTAATAGTGGAAAAAGGAATATATTCAAATATAAACTACACAGTAGCATTCTGTGAAAATTCTTTCTGTTCTGTGCATTCAACTAACAGAGTTGAACCTTACTTTTGATTGAGCCGTTCTGAAACACTCTTTCTGTAGAAACTGCAATTGGACATGCTAAGCTCTAAGAGGCCTACATTGGGAAAAAGAATATCTTCAAATTAAAACTACACAGTTGCATTCTGTGAAACTTATTTCTGATCTGTAAATTCAGTTAACAGAGATAAAACATATTTTTGATTGAGCAGTTATGAAACACTCTTTTTGTAGAAAATGCAAGTGGAGATTCGGAGCGCTAAGAGGGTCATAGTGGAAAAAGGAATGTCTTCAAATATAAACTACACGGAATCATTCGGTGAAACTTCTTTCTGATGTGTGCATTCAGCTAACAGAGTTAAACCATACTTTTGATTGAGCAGATCTGAACACTCTTTCTGTAGAAAATGCAACTGGACATTTGGAGCGCTAAGAGCGTAGTAGTGGAAAAAGGAATATATTCAAATATAAACTACACAGAAGCATTCTGTGAAACTTCTTTCTGATCTGAGCATTCAGCTAACAGATTTAAACCATACATTTCATTGAGCAGTTTTGAAACACTCTGTCTGTAGAAAATGCAACTGGACATTCGTAGCGCTAAGTGGGTAATAGTGGAAAAAAGAATATGTTCAAATATAAACTACACAGAAGCATTGTATGAAACTTCTTTCTGTTCTGTGCATTCAACTAACAGAGTTGAACCTTATTTTGATTGAGCCGTTCTGAAACACTCTTTCTGTAGAAACAGCAATTGGACATTCTGAGCGCTAAGAGGCCTATATTGGGAAAAAGAATGTCTATAAATAAAAACTACACAGAAGAATTGTGTGCAACTTCTTTCTGTTCTGTTTGTTCAACTAAAAGAGTTGAACCTTAGTTTTGATTGAGCCGTTCTGAAACACTCTTTCTGTAGAAAATGCAAGTGGAGATTCGGAGCGCTAAGAGGGTAATAGTGGAAAAAGGAATGTCTCCAAATATAAACTACACAGAATAATTCTGTGAAACTTCTTTCTGATCTGAGCATTCAGCTAACAGATTTAAACCATACTTTTGATTGAGCAGATCTGAACACTCTTTCTGTAGAAAATGCAACTGGACATTTGGAGCGCTAAGAGCGTAGTAGTGGAAAAAGGAATATATTCAAATATAAACTACACAGAAGCATTCTGTGAAACTTCTTTCTGATCTGAGCATTCAGCTAACAGAGTTAAACCGTACTTTTGATTGAGCAGTTTGGAAACACTCTGTCTGTAGAAAATGCAACTGGACATTCGTAGCGCTAAGTGGGTAATAGTGGAAAAAAGAATATGTTCAAATATAAACTACACAGAAGCATTCTATGAAACTTCTGTCTGTTCTGTGCATTCAACTAACAGAGTTGAACCTTACTTTTGATTGAGCCGTTCTGAAACACTCTTTCTGTAGAAACTGCAATTGGACATTCTGAGCGCTAAGAGGCCTATATTGGGAAAAAGAATGTCTACAAATAAAAACTACACAGAAGAATTGTTTGAAACTTCTTTCTGTTCTGTTTGTTCAACTAAAAGAGTTGAACCTTAGTTTTGATTGAGCCGTTCTGAAACACTCTTTCTGTAGAAAATGCAAGTGGAGATTCGGAGCGCTAAGAGGGTAATAGTGGAAAAAGGAATGTCTCCAAATATAAACTACACAGAATCATTCTGTGAAACTTCTTTCTGATCTGTGCATTCAGCTAACAGAGTTAAACCATACTTTTGATTGAGCAGATCTGAAGACTCTTTCTGTAGAAAATGCAACTGGACATTTGGAGCGCTAAGAGAGTAGTAGTGGAAAAAGGAATATATTCAAATATAAACTACACAGAAGCATTCTGTGAAACTTCTTTCTGATCTGAGCATTCAGCTAACAGAGTTAAACCATACTTTTGATTGAGCAGTTTTGAAACACTCTGTCTGTAGAAAATGCAACTGGACATTCGTAGCGCTAAGTGGGTAATAGTGGAAAAAAGAATATGTTCAAATATAAACTACACAGAAGCATTGTATGAAACTTCTTTCTGTTCTGTGCATTCAACTAACAGAGTTGAACCTTACTTTTGATTGAGTCTTTCTGAAACACTCTTTCTGTAGAAACTGCAATTGGACATTCTGAGCGCTAAGAGGCCTATATTGGGAAAAATAATATCTTCAAATAAAAACTACACAGAAGCATTGTGTGAAACTTATTTCTGATATGTTCATTAAGCTAACAGAGTTAAACCATACTTTTGATTGCGCAGTTCTGAACACTCTTTCTGTAGAAAATGCAAGTGGACATTCGGAGCGCTAAGAGGGTAATAGTGGAAAAAGGAATATATTCAAATATAAACTACACAGTAGCATTCTGTGAAAATTCTTTCTGTTCTGTGCATTCAACTAACAGAGTTGAACCTTACTTTTGATTGAGCCGTTCTGAAACACTCTTTCTGTAGAAACTGCAATTGGACATGCTAAGCTCTAAGAGGCCTACATTGGGAAAAAGAATATCTTCAAATTAAAACTACACAGATGCATTCTGTGAAACTTATTTCTGATCTGTAAATTCAGTTAACAGAGATAAAACATATTTTTGATTGAGCAGTTATGAAACACTCTTTTTGTAGAAAATGCAAGTGGAGATTCGGAGCGCTAAGAGGGTCATAGTGGAAAAAGGAAAGTCTTCAAATATAAACTACACGGAATCATTCGGTGAAACTTCTTTCTGATGTGTGCATTCAGCTAACAGAGTTAAACCATACTTTTGATTGAGCAGATCTGAACACTCTTTCTGTAGAAAATGCAACTGGACATTTGGAGCGCTAAGAGCGTAGTAGTGGAAAAAGGAATATATTCAAATATAAACTACACAGAAGCATTCTGTGAAACTTCTTTCTGATCTGAGCATTCAGCTAACAGATTTAAACCATACATTTCATTGAGCAGTTTTGAAACACTCTGTCTGTAGAAAATGCAACTGGACATTCGTAGCGCTAAGTGGGTAATAGTGGAAAAAAGAATATGTTCAAATATAAACTACACAGAAGCATTGTATGAAACTTCTTTCTGTTCTGTGCATTCAACTAACAGAGTTGAACCTTATTTTGATTGAGCCGTTCTGAAATACTCTTTCTGTAGAAACAGCAATTGGACATTCTGAGCGCTAAGAGGCCTATAATGGGAAAAAGAATGTCTATAAATAAAAACTACACAGAAGAATTGTGTGAAACTTCTTTCTGTTCTGTTTGTTCAACTAAAAGAGTTGAACCTTAGTTTTGATTGAGCCGTTCTGAAACACTCTTTCTGTAGAAAATGCAAGTGGAGATTCGGAGCGCTAAGAGGGTAATAGTGGAAAAAGGAATGTCTCCAAATATAAACTACACAGAATAATTCTGTGAAACTTCTTTCTGATCTGAGCATTCAGCTAACAGATTTAAACCATACTTTTGATTGAGCAGATCTGAACACTCTTTCTGTAGAAAATGCAACTGGACATTTGGAGCGCTAAGAGCGTAGTAGTGGAAAAAGGAATATATTCAAATATAAACTACACAGAAGCATTCTGTGAAACTTCTTTCTGATCTGAGCATTCAGCTAACAGATTTAAACCGTACTTTTGATTGAGCAGTTTGGAAACACTCTGTCTGTAGAAAATGCAACTGGACATTCGTAGCGCTAAGTGGGTAATAGTGGAAAAAAGAATATGTTCAAATATAAACTACACAGAAGCATTCTATGAAACTTCTGTCTGTTCTGTGCATTCAACTAACAGTGTTGAACCTTACTTTTGATTGAGCCGTTCTGAAACACTCTTTCTGTAGAAACTGCAATTGGACATTCTGAGCGCTAAGAGGCCTATATTGGGAAAAAGAATGTCTACAAATAAAAACTACACAGAAGAATTGTGTGAAACTTCTTTCTGTTCTGTTTGTTCAACTAAAAGAGTTGAACCTTAGTTTTGATTGAGCCGTTCTGAAACACTCTTTCTGTAGAAAATGTAAGTGGAGATTCGGAGCGCTAAGAGGGTAATAGTGGAAAAAGGAATGTCTCCAAATATAAACTACACAGAATCATTCTGTGAAACTACTTTCTGATCTGTGCATTCAGCTAACAGATTTAAACCATACTTTTGATTGAGCAGATCTGAAGACTCTTTCTGTAGAAAATTCAACTGGACATTTGGAGCGCTAAGAGAGTAGTAGTGGAAAAAGGAATATATTCAAATATAAACTACACAGAAGCATTCTGTGAAACTTCTTTCTGATCTGAGCATTCAGCTAACAGAGTTAAACCATACTTTTGATTGAGCAGTTTTGAAACACTCTGTCTGTAGAAAATGCAACTGGACATTCGTAGCGCTAAGTGGGTAATAGTGGAAAAAAGAATATGTTCAAATATAAACTACACAGAATCATTGTATGAAACTTCTTTCTGTTCTGTGCATTCAACTAACAGAGTTGAACCTTACATTTGACTGAGCCTTTCTGAAACACTCTTTCTGTAGAAACTGCAATTGGACATTCTGAGCGCTAAGAGGCCTATATTGGGAAAAATAATATCTTCAAATAAAAACTACACAGAAGCATTGTGTGAAACTTATTTCTGATATGTTCATTAAGCTAACAGAGTTAAACCATACTTTTGATTGCGCAGTTCTGAACACTCTTTCTGTAGAAAATGCAAGTGGACATTTGGAGCGCTAAGAGGGTAATAGTGGAAAAAGGAATATATTCAAATATAAACTACACAGTAGCATCCTGTGAAAATACTTTCTGTTCTGTGCATTCAACTAACAGAGTTGAACCTTACTTTTGATTGAGCCGTTCTGAAACACTCTTTCTGTAGAAACTGCAATTGGACATGCTAAGCGCTAAGAGGCCTACATTGGGAAAAAAATATCTTCAAATAAAAACTACACAGATGCATTCTGTGAAACTTATTTTTGATCTGTAAATTCAGTTAACAGAGATAAAACATATTTTTGATTGAGTAGTTATGAAACACTCTTTTTGTAGAAAATGCAAGTGGAGATTCGGAGCGCTAAGAGGGTAATAGTGGAAAAAGGAATGTCTTCAAATATAAACTACACAGAATCATTCGGTGAAACTTCTTTCTGATGTGTGCATTCAGCTAACAGAGTTAAACCATACTTTTGATTGAGCAGATCTGAACACTCTTTCTGTAGAAAATGCAACTGGACATTTGGAGCGCTAAGAGCGTAGTAGTGGAAAAAGGAATATATTCAAATATAAACTACACAGAAGCATTCTGTGAAACTTCTTTCTCATCTGAGCATTCAGCTAACAGAGTTAAACCATACTTTTGATTGAGCAGTTTTGAAACACTCTGTCTGTAGAAAATGCAACTGGACATTCGTAGCGCTAAGTGGGTAATAGTGGAAAAAAGAATATGTTCAAATATAAACTACACAGAAGCATTGTATGAAACTTCTTTCTGTTCTGTGCATTCCACTAACAGAGTTGAACCTTACTTTTGATTGAGCCGTTCTGAAACACTCTTTCTGTAGAAACTGCAATTGGACATTCTGAGGGCTAAGAGGCCTATATTGGGCAAAAGAATGTCTACAAATAAAAACTACACAGAAGAATTGTGTGAAACTTCTTTCTGTTCTGTTTGTTCAACTAAAAGAGTTGAACTTTAGTTTTGATTGAGCCGTTCTGAAACACTCTTTCTGTAGAAAATGCAAGTGGAGATTCGGAACGCTAAGAGGGTAATAGTGGAAAAAGGAATGTCTCCAAATATAAACTACACAGAATCATTCTGTGAAACTTCTTTCTGATCTGTGCATTCAGCTAACAGAGTTAAACCATACTTTTGATTGTGCAGATCTGAACACTCTTTCTGTAGAAAATGCAACTGGACATTTGGAGCGCTAAGAGAGTAGTAGTGGAAAAAGGAATATATTCAAATATAAACTACACAGAAGCATTCTGTGAAACTTCTTTCTGATCTGAGCATTCAGCTAACAGAGTTAAACCATACTTTTGATTGAGCAGTTTTGAAACACTCTGTCTGTAGAAAATGCAACTGGACATTCGTAGCGCTAAGTGGGTAATAGTGGAAAAAAGAATATGTTCAAATATAAACTACACAGAAGCATTGTATGAAACATCTTTCTGTTCTGTGCATTCAAATAACAGAGTTGAACCTTACTTTTGATTGAGTCTTTCTGAAACACTCTTTCTGTAGAAACTGTAATTGGACATTCTGAGCGCTAAGAGGCCTATATTGGGAAAAATAATATCTTCAAATAAAAACTACACAGAAGCATTGTGTGAAACTTATTTCTGATATGTTCATTAAGCTAACAGAGTTAAACCATACTTTTGATTGCGCAGTTCTGAACACTCTTTCTGTAGAAAATGCAAGTGGACATTCGGAGCGCTAAGAGGGTAATAGTGGAAAAAGGAATATATTGAAATATAAACTACACAGTAGCATTCTGTGAAAATTCTTTCTGTTCTGTGCATTCAACTAACAGAGTTGAACCTTACTTTTGATTGAGCCGTTCTGAAACACTCTTTCTGTAGAAACTGCAATTGGACATGCTAAGCTCTAAGAGGCCTACATTGGGAAAAAGAATATCTTCAAATTAAAACTACAAAGATGCATTCTGTGAAACTTATTTCTGATCTGTAAATTCAGTTAACAGAGATAAAACATATTTTTGATTGAGCAGTTATGAAACACTCTTTTTGTAGAAAATGCAAGTGGAGATTCGGAGCGCTAAGAGGGTCATAGTGGAAAAAGGAATGTCTTCAAATATAAACTACACGGAATCATTCGGTGAAACTTCTTTCTGAAGTGTGCATTCAGCTAACAGAGTTAAACCATACTTTTGATTGAGCAGATCTGAACACTCTTTCTGTAGAAAATGCAACTGGACATTTGGAGCGCTAAGAGCGTAGTAGTGGAAAAAGGAATATATTCAAATATAAACTACACAGAAGCATTCTGTGAAACTTCTTTCTGATCTGAGCATTCAGCTAACAGATTTAAACCATACATTTCATTGAGCAGTTTTGAAACACTCTGTCTGTAGAAAATGCAACTGGACATTCGTAGCGCTAAGTGGGTAATAGTGGAAAAAAGAATATGTTCAAATATAAACTACACAGAAGCATTGTATGAAACTTCTTTCTGTTCTGTGCATTCAACTAACAGAGTTGAACCTTATTTTGATTGAGCCGTTCTGAAACACTCTTTCTGTAGAAACAGCAATTGGACATTCTGAGCGCTAAGAGGCCTATATTGGGAAAAAGAATGTCTATAAATAAAAACTACACAGAAGAATTGTGTGAAACTTCTTTCTGTTCTGTTTGTTCAACTAAAAGAGTTGAACCTTAGTTTTGATTGAGCCGTTCTGAAACACTCTTTCTGTAGAAAATGCAAGTGGAGATTCGGAGCGCTAAGAGGGTAATAGTGGAAAAAGGAATGTCTCCAAATATAAACTACACAGAATAATTCTGTGAAATTTCTTTCTGATCTGAGCATTCAGCTAACAGATTTAAACCATACTTTTGATTGAGCAGATCTGAACACTCTTTCTGTAGAAAATGCAACTGGACATTTGGAGCGCTAAGAGCGTAGTAGTGGAAAAAGGAATATATTCAAATATAAACTACACAGAAGCATTCTGTGAAACTTCTTTCTGATCTGAGCATTCAGCTAACAGAGTTAAACCGTACTTTTGATTGAGCAGTTTGGAAACACTCTGTCTGTAGAAAATGCAACTGGACATTCGTAGCGCTAAGTGGGTAATAGTGGAAAAAAGAATATGTTCAAATATAAACTACACTGAAGCATTCTATGAAACTTCTGTCTGTTCTGTGCATTCAACTAACAGAGTTGAACCTTACTTTTGATTGAGCCGTTCTGAAACACTCTTTCTGTAGAAACTGCAATTGGACATTCTGAGCGCTAAGAGGCCTATATTGGGAAAAAGAATGTCTACAAATAAAAACTACACAGAAGAATTGTGTGAAACTTCTTTCTGTTCTGTTTGTTCAACTAAAAGAGTTGAACCTTAGTTTTGATTGAGCCGTTCTGAAACACTCTTTCTGTAGAAAATGCAAGTGGAGATTCGGAGCGCTAAGAGGGTAATAGTGGAAAAAGGAATGTCTCCAAATATAAACTACACAGAATCATTCTGTGAAACTTCTTTCTGATCTGTGCATTCAGCTAACAGAGTTAAACCATACTTTTGATTGAGCAGATCTGAAGACTCTTTCTGTAGAAAATGCAACTGGACATTTGGAGCGCTAAGAGAGTAGTAGTGGAAAAAGGAATATATTCAAATATAAACTACACAGAAGCATTCTGTGAAACTTCTTTCTGATCTGAGCATTCAGCTAACAGAGTTAAACCATACTTTTGATTGAGCAGTTTTGAAACACTCTGTCTGTAGAAAATGCAACTGGACATTCGTAGCGCTAAGTGGGTAATAGTGGAAAAAAGAATATGTTCAAATATAAACTACACAGAAGCATTGTATGAAACTTCTTTCTGTTCTGTGCATTCAACTAACAGAGTTGAACCTTACATTTGACTGAGCCTTTCTGAAACACTCTTTCTGTAGAAACTGCAATTGGACATTCTGAGCGCTAAGAGGCCTATATTGGGAAAAATAATATCTTCAAATAAAAACTACACAGAAGCATTGTGTGAAACTTATTTCTGATATGTTCATTAAGCTAACAGAGTTAAACCATACTTTTGATTGCGCAGTTCTGAACACTCTTTCTGTAGAAAATGCAAGTGGACATTTGGAGCGCTAAGAGGGTAATAGTGGAAAAAGGAATATATTCAAATATAAACTACACAGTAGCATCCTGTGAAAATACTTTCTGTTCTGTGCATTCAACTAACAGAGTTGAACCTTACTTTTGATTGAGCCGTTCTGAAACACTCTTTCTGTAGAAACTGCAATTGGACATGCTAAGCGCTAAGAGGCCTACATTGGGAAAAAAATATCTTCAAATAAAAACTACACAGATGCATTCTGTGAAACTTATTTTTGATCTGTAAATTCAGTTAACAGAGATAAAACATATTTTTGATTGAGTAGTTATGAAACACTCTTTTTGTAGAAAATGCAAGTGGAGATTCGGAGCGCTAAGAGGGTAATAGTGGAAAAAGGAATGTCTTCAAATATAAACTACACAGAATCATTCGGTGAAACTTCTTTCTGATCTGTGCATTCAGCTAACAGAGTTAAACCATACTTTTGATTGAGCAGATCTGAACACTCTTTCTGTAGAAAATGCAACTGGACATTTGGAGCGCTAAGAGCGTAGTAGTGGAAAAAGGAATATATTCAAATATAAACTACACAGAAGCATTCTGTGAAACTTCTTTCTCATCTGAGCATTCAGCTAACAGAGTTAAACCATACTTTTGATTGAGCAGTTTTGAAACACTCTGTCTGTAGAAAATGCAACTGGACATTCGTAGCGCTAAGTGGGTAATAGTGGAAAAAAGAATATGTTCAAATATAAACTACACAGAATCATTGTATGAAACTTCTTTCTGTTCTGTGCATTCCACTAACAGAGTTGAACCTTACTTTTGATTGAGCCGTTCTGAAACACTCTTTCTGTAGAAACTGCAATTGGACATTCTGAGCGCTAAGAGGCCTATATTGGGAAAAAGAATGTCTACAAATAAAAACTACACAGAAGAATTGTGTGAAACTTCTTTCTGTTCTGTTTGTTCAACTAAAAGAGTTGAACCTTAGTTTTGATTGAGCCGTTCTGAAACACTCTTTCTGTAGAAAATGCAAGTGGAGATTCGGAGCGCTAAGAGGGTAATAGTGGAAAAAGGAATGTCTCCAAATATAAACTACACAGAATCATTCTGTGAAACTTCTTTCTGATCTGTGCATTCAGCTAACAGAGTTAAACCATACTTTTGATTGAGCAGATCTGAACACTCTTTCTGTAGAAAATGCAACTGGACATTTGGAGCGCTAAGAGAGTAGTAGTGGAAAAAGGAATATATTCAAATATAAACTACACAGAAGCATTCTGTGAAACTTCTTTCTGATCTGAGCATTCCGCTAACAGAGTTAAACCATACTTTTGATTGAGCAGTTTTGAAACACTCTGTCTGTAGAAAATGCAACTGGACATTCGTAGCGCTAAGTGGGTAATTGTGGAAAAAACAATATGTTCAAATATAAACTACACAGAAGCATTGTATGAAACTTCTTTCTGTTCTGTGCATTCAACTAACAGAGTTGAACCTTACATTTGATTGAGCCTTTCTGAAACACTCTTTCTGTAGAAAGTGCAATTGGACATTCTGAGCGCTAAGAGGCCTCTATTGGGAAAAATAATATCTTCAAATAAAAACTACACAGTAGCATTGTGTGAAACTTATTTCTGATATGTTCATTAAGCTAACAGAGTTAAACCATACTTTTGATTGCACAGATCTGAACACTCTTTCTGTAGAAAATGCAAGTGGACATTCGGAGCGCTAAGAGGGTAATAGTGGAAAAAGGAATATATTCACATATAAACTACAAAGTAGCATTCTGTGAAAATTCTTTCTGTTCTGTGCATTCAACTAACAGAGTTGAACCTTACTTTTGATTGAGCCGTTCTGAAACACTCTTTCTGTAGAAACTGCAATTGGACATGCTAAGCGCTAAGAGGCCTACATTGGGAAAAAGAATATCTTCAAATAAAAACTACACAGATGCATTCTGTGAAACTTATTTCTGATCTGTAAATTCAGTTAACAGAGATAAAACATATTTTTGATTGAGCAGTTATGAAACACTCTTTTTGTAGAAAATGCAAGTGGAGATTCGGAGCGCTAAGTGGTTAATAGTGGAAAAAGGAATGTCTTCAAATATAAACTACCCGGAATCATTCGGTGAAACTTCTTTCTGATCTGTGCATTCAGCTAACAGAGTTAAACCATACTTTTGATTGAGCAGATCTGAACACTCTTTCTGTAGAAAATGCAACTGGACATTTGGAGCGCTAAGAGCGTAGTAGTGGAAAAAGGAATATATTCAAATATAAATTACACAGAAGCATTCTGTGAAACTTCTTTCTGATCTGAGCATTCAGCTAACAGAGTTAAACCATACTTTTGATTGAGCAGTTTTGAAACACTCTGTCTGTAGAAAATGCAACTGGACATTCGTAGCGCTAAGTGGGTAATAGTGGAAAAAAGAATATGTTCAAATATAAACTACACAGAAGCATTGTATGAAACTTCTTTCTGTTCTGTGCATTCAACTAACAGAGTTGAACCTTACTTTTGATTGAGCCGTTCTGAAACACTCTTTCTGAAGAAACTGCAATTTGACATTCTGAGAGCTAAGAGGCCTATATTGGGAAAAAGAATGTCTACAAATAAAAATTACACAGAAGAATTGTGTGAAACTTCCTTCTGTTCTGTTTGTTCAACTAAAAGAGTTGAACCTTAGTTTTGATTGAGCCGTTCTGAAACACTCTTTCTGTAGAAAATGCAAGTGGAGATTCGGAGCGCTAAGAGGGTAATAGTGGAAAAGGGAATGTCTCCAAATATAAACTACACAGAATCATTTTGTGAAACTTCTTTCTGATCTGTGCATTCAGCTAACAGAGTTAAACCATACTTTTGATTGAGCAGATCTGAAGACTCTTTCTGTAGAAAATGCAACTGGACATTATGAGCGCTAAGAGAGTAGTAGTGGAAAAAGGAATATATTCAAATATAAACTACACAGAAGCATTCTGTGAAACTTCTTTCTGATCTGAGCATTCAGCTAACAGAGTTAAACCATACTTTTGATTGAGCAGTTTTGAAACACTCTGTCTGTAGAAAATGCAACTGGACATTCGTAGCGCTAAGTGGGTAATAGTGGAAAAAAGAATATGTTCAAATATAAACTACACAGAAGCATTGTATGAAACATCTTTCTGTTCTGTGCATTCAAATAACAGAGTTGAACCTTACTTTTGATTGAGTCTTTCTGAAACACTCTTTCTGTAGAAACTGCAATTGGACATTCTGAGCGCTAAGAGGCCTATATTGGGAAAAATAATATCTTCAAATAAAAACTACACAGAAGCATTGTGTGAAACTTATTTCTGATATGTTCATTAAGCTAACAGAGTTAAACCATACTTTTGATTGCGCAGTTCTGAACACTCTTTCTGTAGAAAATGCAAGTGGACATTCGGAGCGCTAAGAGGGTAATAGTGGAAAAAGGAATATATTGAAATATAAACTACACAGTAGCATTCTGTGAAAATTCTTTCTGTTCTGTGCATTCAACTAACAGAGTTGAACCTTACTTTTGATTGAGCCGTTCTGAAACACTCTTTCTGTAGAAAATGCAACTGGACATTTGGAGCGCTAAGAGCGTAGTAGTGGAAAAAGTAATATATTCAAATATAAACTACACAGAAGCATTCTGTGAAACTTCTTTCTGATCTGAGCATTCAGCTAACAGAGTTAAACCGTACTTTTGATTGAGCAGTTTGGAAACACTCTGTCTGTAGAAAATGCAACTGGACATTCGTAGCGCTAAGTGGGTAATAGTGGAAAAAAGAATATGTTCAAATATAAACTACACTGAAGCATTCTATGAAACTTCTGTCTGTTCTGTGCATTCAACTAACAGAGTTGAACCTTACTTTTGATTGAGCCGTTCTGAAACTCTCTTTCTGTAGAAACTGCAATTGGACATTCTGAGCGCTAAGAGGCCTATATTGGGAAAAAGAATGTCTACAAATAAAAACTACACAGAAGAATTGTGTGAAACTTCTTTCTGTTCTGTTTGTTCAACTAAAAAGTTGAACCTTAGTTTTGATTGAGCCGTTCTGAAACACTCTTTCTGTAGAAAATGCAAGTGGAGATTCGGAGCGCTAAGAGGGTAATAGTGGAAAAAGGAATGTCTCCAAATATAAACTACACAGAATCATTCTGTGAAACTTCTTTCTGATCTGTGCATTCAGCTAACAGAGTTAAACCATACTTTTGATTGAGCAGATCTGAAGACTCTTTCTGTAGAAAATGCAACTGGACATTTGGAGCGCTAAGAGAGTAGTAGTGGAAAAAGGAATATATTCAAATATAAACTACACAGAAGCATTCTGTGAAACTTCTTTCTGATCTGAGCATTCAGCTAACAGAGTTAAACCATACTTTTGATTGAGCAGTTTTGAAACACTCTGTCTGTAGAAAATGCAACTGGACATTCGTAGCGCTAAGTGGGTAATAGTGGAAAAAAGAATATGTTCAAATATAAACTACACAGAAGCATTGTATGAAACTTCTTTCTGTTCTGTGCATTCAACTAACAGAGTTGAACCTTACATTTGACTGAGCCTTTCTGAAACACTCTTTCTGTAGAAACTGCAATTGGACATTCTGAGCGCTAAGAGGCCTATATTGGGAAAAATAATATCTTCAAATAAAAACTACACAGAAGCATTGTGTGAAACTTATTTCTGATATGTTCATTAAGCTAACAGAGTTAAACCATACTTTTGATTGCGCAGTTCTGAACACTCTTTCTGTAGAAAATGCAAGTGGACATTTGGAGCGCTAAGAGGGTAATAGTGGAAAAAGGAATATATTCAAATATAAACTACACAGTAGCATCCTGTGAAAATACTTTCTGTTCTGTGCATTCAACTAACAGAGTTGAACCTTACTTTTGATTGAGCCGTTCTGAAACACTCTTTCTGTAGAAACTGCAATTGGACATGCTAAGCGCTAAGAGGCCTACATTGGGAAAAAAATATCTTCAAATAAAAACTACACAGATGCATTCTGTGAAACTTATTTTTGATCTGTAAATTCAGTTAACAGAGATAAAACATATTTTTGATTGAGTAGTTATGAAACACTCTTTTTGTAGAAAATGCAAGTGGAGATTCGGAGCGCTAAGAGGGTAATAGTGGAAAAAGGAATGTCTTCAAATATAAACTACACAGAATCATTCGGTGAAACTTCTTTCTGATCTGTGCATTCAGCTAACAGAGTTAAACCATACTTTTGATTGAGCAGATCTGAACACTCTTTCTGTAGAAAATGCAACTGGACATTTGGAGCGCTAAGAGCGTAGTAGTGGAAAAAGGAATATATTCAAATATAAACTACACAGAAGCATTCTGTGAAACTTCTTTCTCATCTGAGCATTCAGCTAACAGAGTTAAACCATACTTTTGATTGAGCAGTTTTGAAACACTCTGTCTGTAGAAAATGCAACTGGACATTCGTAGCGCTAAGTGGGTAATAGTGGAAAAAAGAATATGTTCAAATATAAACTACACAGAATCATTGTATGAAACTTCTTTCTGTTCTGTGCATTCCACTAACAGAGTTGAACCTTACTTTTGATTGAGCCGTTCTGAAACACTCTTTCTGTAGAAACTGCAATTGGACATTCTGAGCGCTAAGAGGCCTATATTGGGAAAAAGAATGTCTACAAATAAAAACTACACAGAAGAATTGTGTGAAACTTCTTTCTGTTCTGTTTGTTCAACTAAAAGAGTTGAACCTTAGTTTTGATTGAGCCGTTCTGAAACACTCTTTCTGTAGAAAATGCAAGTGGAGATTCGGAGCGCTAAGAGGGTAATAGTGGAAAAAGGAATGTCTCCAAATATAAACTACACAGAATCATTCTGTGAAACTTCTTTCTGATCTGTGCATTCAGCTAACAGAGTTAAACCATACTTTTGATTGAGCAGATCTGAACACTCTTTCTGTAGAAAATGCAACTGGACATTTGGAGCGCTAAGAGAGTAGTAGTGGAAAAAGGAATATATTCAAATATAAACTACACAGAAGCATTCTGTGAAACTTCTTTCTGATCTGAGCATTCCGCTAACAGAGTTAAACCATACTTTTGATTGAGCAGTTTTGAAACACTCTGTCTGTAGAAAATGCAACTGGACATTCGTAGCGCTAAGTGGGTAATAGTGGAAAAAAGAATATGTTCAAATATAAACTACACAGAAGCATTGTATGAAACTTCTTTCTGTTCTGTGCATTCAACTAACAGAGTTGAACCTTACATTTGATTGAGCCTTTCTGAAACACTCTTTCTGTAGAAAGTGCAATTGGACATTCTGAGCGCTAAGAGGCCTCTATTGGGAAAAATAATATCTTCAAATAAAAACTACACAGTAGCATTGTGTGAAACTTATTTCTGATATGTTCATTAAGCTAACAGAGTTAAACCATACTTTTGATTGCACAGATCTGAACACTCTTTCTGTAGAAAATGCAAGTGGACATTCGGAGCGCTAAGAGGGTAATAGTGGAAAAAGGAATATATTCACATATAAACTACAAAGTAGCATTCTGTGAAAATTCTTTCTGTTCTGTGCATTCAACTAACAGAGTTGAACCTTACTTTTGATTGAGCCGTTCTGAAACACTCTTTCTGTAGAAACTGCAATTGGACATGCTAAGCGCTAAGAGGCCTACATTGGGAAAAAGAATATCTTCAAATAAAAACTACACAGATGCATTCTGTGAAACTTATTTCTGATCTGTAAATTCAGTTAACAGAGATAAAACATATTTTTGATTGAGCAGTTATGAAACACTCTTTTTGTAGAAAATGCAAGTGGAGATTCGGAGCGCTAAGTGGTTAATAGTGGAAAAAGGAATGTCTTCAAATATAAACTACCCGGAATCATTCGGTGAAACTTCTTTCTGATCTGTGCATTCAGCTAACAGAGTTAAACCATACTTTTGATTGAGCAGATCTGAACACTCTTTCTGTAGAAAATGCAACTGGACATTTGGAGCGCTAAGAGCGTAGTAGTGGAAAAAGGAATATATACAAATATAAACTACACAGAAGCATTCTGTGAAACTTCTTTCTGATCTGAGCATTCAGCAAACAGAGTTAAACCGTACTTTTGATTGAGCAGTTTTGAAACACTCTGTCTGTAGAAAATGCAACTGGACATTCGTAGCGCTAAGTGGGTAATAGTGGAAAAAAGAATATGTTCAAATATAAACTACACAGAAGCATTGTATGAAACTTCTTTCTGTTCTGTGCATTCAACTAACAGAGTTGAACCTTACTTTTGATTGAGCCGTTCTGAAACACTCTTTCTGTAGAAACTGTAATTGGACATTCTGAGCGCTAAGAGGCCTATATTGGGAAAAAGAATGTCTACAAATAAAAACTACACAGAAGAATTGTGTGAAACTTCTTTCTGTTCTGTTTGTTCAACTAAAGGAGTTGAACTTTAGTTTTGATTGTGCCGTTCTGAGACACTCTTTCTGTAGAAAATGCAAGTGGAGATTCGGAGCGCTAAGAGGGTAATAGTGGAAAAAGGAATGTCTCCAAATATAAACTACACAGAATCATTCTGTGAAACTTCTTTCTGATCTGTGCATTCAGCTAACAGAGTTAAACCATACTTTTGATTGAGCAGATCTGAACACTCTTTCTGTAGAAAATGCAACTGGACATTTGGAGCGCTAAGAGAGTAGTAGTGGAAAAAGGAATATATTCAAATATAAACTACACAGAAGCATTCTGTGAAACTTCTTTCTGATCTGAGCATTCCGCTAACAGAGTTAAACCATACTTTTGATTGAGCAGTTTTGAAACACTCTGTCTGTAGAAAATGCAACTGGACATTCGTAGCGCTAAGTGGGTAATAGTGGAAAAAAGAATATGTTCAAATATAAACTACACAGAAGCATTGTATGAAACTTCTTTCTGTTCTGTGCATTCAACTAACAGAGTTGAACCTTA
This sequence comes from Symphalangus syndactylus, assembly GCF_028878055.3. Taxonomy (NCBI): domain Eukaryota; kingdom Metazoa; phylum Chordata; class Mammalia; order Primates; family Hylobatidae; genus Symphalangus; species Symphalangus syndactylus. The sequence continues at coordinate 1,061,772 of NC_072445.2, read as the reverse complement.
CATTTGATTGAGCCTTTCTGAAACCCTCTTTCTGTAGAAAGTGCAATTGGACATTCTGAGCGCTAAGAGGCCTCTATTGGGAAAAATAATATCTTCAAATAAAAACTACACAGTAGCATTGTGTGAAACTTATTTCTGATATGTTCATTAAGCTAACAGAGTTAAACCATACTTTTGATTGCACAGATCTGAACACTCTTTCTGTAGAAAATGCAAGTGGACATTCGGAGCGCTAAGAGGGTAATAGTGGAAAAAGGAATATATTCACATATAAACTACAAAGTAGCATTCTGTGAAAATTCTTTCTGTTCTGTGCATTCAACTAACAGAGTTGAACCTTACTTTTGATTGAGCCGTTCTGAAACACTCTTTCTGTAGAAACTGCAATTGGACATGCTAAGCGCTAAGAGGCCTACATTGGGAAAAAGAATATCTTCAAATAAAAACTACACAGATGCATTCTGTGAAACTTATTTCTGATCTGTAAATTCAGTTAACAGAGATAAAACATATTTTTGATTGAGCAGTTATGAAACACTCTTTTTGTAGAAAATGCAAGTGGAGATTCGGAGCGCTAAGTGGTTAATAGTGGAAAAAGGAATGTCTTCAAATATAAACTACCCGGAATCATTCGGTGAAACTTCTTTCTGATCTGTGCATTCAGCTAACAGAGTTAAACCATACTTTTGATTGAGCAGATCTGAACACTCTTTCTGTAGAAAATGCAACTGGACATTTGGAGCGCTAAGAGCGTAGTAGTGGAAAAAGGAATATATTCAAATATAAACTACACAGAAGCATTCTGTGAAACTTCTTTCTGATCTGAGCATTCAGCAAACAGAGTTAAACCGTACTTTTGATTGAGCAGTTTTGAAACACTCTGTCTGTAGAAAATGCAACTGGACATTCGTAGCGCTAAGTGGGTAATAGTGGAAAAAAGAATATGTTCAAATATAAACTACACAGAAGCATTGTATGAAACTTCTTTCTGTTCTGTGCATTCAACTAACAGAGTTGAACCTTACTTTTGATTGAGCCGTTCTGAAACACTCTTTCTGTAGAAACTGTAATTGGACATTCTGAGCGCTAAGAGGCCTATATTGGGAAAAAGAATGTCTACAAATAAAAACTACACAGAAGAATTGTGTGAAACTTCTTTCTGTTCTGTTTGTTCAACTAAAGGAGTTGAACTTTAGTTTTGATTGTGCCGTTCTGAGACACTCTTTCTGTAGAAAATGCAAGTGGAGATTCGGAGCGCTAAGAGGGTAATAGTGGAAAAAGGAATGTCTTCAAATATAAACTACACAGAATCATTCGGTGAAACTTCTTTCTGATCTGTGCATTCAGCTATCAGTGTTAAACCATAATTTTGATTGAGCAGATCTGAACACTCTTTGTGTAGAAAATGCAACTGGACATTTGGAGCGCTAAGAGCGTAGTAGTGGAAAAAGGAATATATTCAAATATAAACTACACAGAAGCATTCTGTGAAACTTCTTTCTGATCTGAGCATTCAGCTAACAGAGTTAAACCATACTTTTGATTGAGCAGTTTTGAAACACTCTGTCTGTAGAAACTGCAACTGGACATTTGTAGCGCTAAGTGGGTAATAGTGGAAAAATGAATATGTTCAAATATAAACTATACAGAAGCATTGTATGAAACTTCTTTCTGTTCTGTGCATTCAACTAACAGAGTTGAACCTTACTTTTGATTGAGCCTTTCTGAAACACTCTTTCTGTAGAAACTGCAATTGGACATTCTGAGCGCTAAGAGGCCTCTATTGGGAAAAATAATATCTTCAAATAAAAACTACACAGAAGCATTGTGTGAAACTTATTTCTGATATGTTCATTAAGCTAACAGAGTTAAACCATACTTTTGATTGCGCAGTTCTGAACACTCTTTCTGTAGAAAATGCAAGTGGACATTCGGAGTGCTAAGAGGGTAATAGTGGAAAAAGGAATATATGCAAATATAAACTACACAGTAGCATTCTGTGAAAATTCTTTCTGTTCTGTGCATTCAACTAACAGAGTTGAACCTTACTTTTGATTGAGCCGTTCTGAAACACTCTTTCTGTAGAAACTGCAATTGGACATGCTAAGCGCTAAGAGGCCTACATTGGGAAAAAGAATATCTTCAAATAAAAACTACACAGATGCATTCTGTGAAACTTATTTCTGATCTGTAAATTCAGTTAACAGAGATAAAACATATTTTTGATTGAGTAGTTATGAAACACTCTTTTTGTAGAAAATGCAAGTGGAGATTCGGAGCGCTAAGAGGGTAATAGTGGAAAAAGGAATGTCTTCAAATATAAACTACACAGAATCATTCGGTGAAACTTCTTTCTGATCTGTGCATTCAGCTAACAGAGTTAAACCATACTTTTGATTGAGCAGATCTGAACACTCTTTCTGTAGAAAATGCAACTGGACATTTGGAGCGCTAAGAGCGTAGTAGTGGAAAAAGGAATATATTCAAATATAAATTACACAGAAGCATTCTGTGAAACTTCTTTCTGATCTGAGCATTCAGCTAACAGAGTTAAACCATACTTTTGATTGAGCAGTTTTGAAACACTCTGTCTGTAGAAAATGCAACTGGACATTCGTAGCGCTAAGTGGGTAATAGTGGAAAAAAGAATATGTTCAAATATAAACTACACAGAAGCATTGTATGAAACTTCTTTCTGTTCTGTGCATTCAACTAACAGAGTTGAACCTTACATTTGATTGAGCCTTTCTGAAACCCTCTTTCTGTAGAAAGTGCAATTGGACATTCTGAGCGCTAAGAGGCCTCTATTGGGAAAAATAATATCTTCAAATAAAAACTACACAGTAGCATTGTGTGAAACTTATTTCTGATATGTTCATTAAGCTAACAGAGTTAAACCATACTTTTGATTGCACAGATCTGAACACTCTTTCTGTAGAAAATGCAAGTGGACATTCGGAGCGCTAAGAGGGTAATAGTGGAAAAAGGAATATATTCACATATAAACTACAAAGTAGCATTCTGTGAAAATTCTTTCTGTTCTGTGCATTCAACTAACAGAGTTGAACCTTACTTTTGATTGAGCCGTTCTGAAACACTCTTTCTGTAGAAACTGCAATTGGACATGCTAAGCGCTAAGAGGCCTACATTGGGAAAAAGAATATCTTCAAATAAAAACTACACAGATGCATTCTGTGAAACTTATTTCTGATCTGTAAATTCAGTTAACAGAGATAAAACATATTTTTGATTGAGCAGTTATGAAACACTCTTTTTGTAGAAAATGCAAGTGGAGATTCGGAGCGCTAAGTGGTTAATAGTGGAAAAAGGAATGTCTTCAAATATAAACTACCCGGAATCATTCGGTGAAACTTCTTTCTGATCTGTGCATTCAGCTAACAGAGTTAAACCATACTTTTGATTGAGCAGATCTGAACACTCTTTCTGTAGAAAATGCAACTGGACATTTGGAGCGCTAAGAGCGTAGTAGTGGAAAAAGGAATATATTCAAATATAAACTACACAGAAGCATTCTGTGAAACTTCTTTCTGATCTGAGCATTCAGCAAACAGAGTTAAACCGTACTTTTGATTGAGCAGTTTTGAAACACTCTGTCTGTAGAAAATGCAACTGGACATTCGTAGCGCTAAGTGGGTAATAGTGGAAAAAAGAATATGTTCAAATATAAACTACACAGAAGCATTGTATGAAACTTCTTTCTGTTCTGTGCATTCAACTAACAGAGTTGAACCTTACTTTTGATTGAGCCGTTCTGAAACACTCTTTCTGTAGAAACTGTAATTGGACATTCTGAGCGCTAAGAGGCCTATATTGGGAAAAAGAATGTCTACAAATAAAAACTACACAGAAGAATTGTGTGAAACTTCTTTCTGTTCTGTTTGTTCAACTAAAGGAGTTGAACTTTAGTTTTGATTGTGCCGTTCTGAGACACTCTTTCTGTAGAAAATGCAAGTGGAGATTCGGAGCGCTAAGAGGGTAATAGTGGAAAAAGGAATGTCTTCAAATATAAACTACACAGAATCATTCGGTGAAACTTCTTTCTGATCTGTGCATTCAGCTATCAGTGTTAAACCATAATTTTGATTGAGCAGATCTGAACACTCTTTGTGTAGAAAATGCAACTGGACATTTGGAGCGCTAAGAGCGTAGTAGTGGAAAAAGGAATATATTCAAATATAAACTACACAGAAGCATTCTGTGAAACTTCTTTCTGATCTGAGCATTCAGCTAACAGAGTTAAACCATACTTTTGATTGAGCAGTTTTGAAACACTCTGTCTGTAGAAACTGCAACTGGACATTTGTAGCGCTAAGTGGGTAATAGTGGAAAAATGAATATGTTCAAATATAAACTATACAGAAGCATTGTATGAAACTTCTTTCTGTTCTGTGCATTCAACTAACAGAGTTGAACCTTACTTTTGATTGAGCCTTTCTGAAACACTCTTTCTGTAGAAACTGCAATTGGACATTCTGAGCGCTAAGAGGCCTCTATTGGGAAAAATAATATCTTCAAATAAAAACTACACAGAAGCATTGTGTGAAACTTATTTCTGATATGTTCATTAAGCTAACAGAGTTAAACCATACTTTTGATTGCGCAGTTCTGAACACTCTTTCTGTAGAAAATGCAAGTGGACATTCGGAGTGCTAAGAGGGTAATAGTGGAAAAAGGAATATATGCAAATATAAACTACACAGTAGCATTCTGTGAAAATTCTTTCTGTTCTGTGCATTCAACTAACAGAGTTGAACCTTACTTTTGATTGAGCCGTTCTGAAACACTCTTTCTGTAGAAACTGCAATTGGACATGCTAAGCGCTAAGAGGCCTACATTGGGAAAAAGAATATCTTCAAATAAAAACTACACAGATGCATTCTGTGAAACTTATTTCTGATCTGTAAATTCAGTTAACAGAGATAAAACATATTTTTGATTGAGTAGTTATGAAACACTCTTTTTGTAGAAAATGCAAGTGGAGATTCGGAGCGCTAAGAGGGTAATAGTGGAAAAAGGAATGTCTTCAAATATAAACTACACAGAATCATTCGGTGAAACTTCTTTCTGATCTGTGCATTCAGCTAACAGAGTTAAACCATACTTTTGATTGAGCAGATCTGAACACTCTTTCTGTAGAAAATGCAACTGGACATTTGGAGCGCTAAGAGCGTAGTAGTGGAAAAAGGAATATATTCAAATATAAATTACACAGAAGCATTCTGTGAAACTTCTTTCTGATCTGAGCATTCAGCTAACAGAGTTAAACCATACTTTTGATTGAGCAGTTTTGAAACACTCTGTCTGTAGAAAATGCAACTGGACATTCGTAGCGCTAAGTGGGTAATAGTGGAAAAAAGAATATGTTCAAATATAAACTACACAGAAGCATTGTATGAAACTTCTTTCTGTTCTGTGCATTCAACTAACAGAGTTGAACCTTACTTTTGATTGAGCCGTTCTGAAACACTCTTTCTGAAGAAACTGCAATTTGACATTCTGAGATCTAAGAGGCCTATATTGGGAAAAAGAATGTCTACAAATAAAAATTACACAGAAGAATTGTGTGAAACTTCCTTCTGTTCTGTTTGTTCAACTAAAAGAGTTGAAGCTTAGTTTTGATTGAGCCGTTCTGAAACACTCTTTCTGTAGAAAATGCAAGTGGAGATTCGGAGCGCTAAGAGGGTAATAGTGGAAAAGGGAATGTCTCCAAATATAAACTACACAGAATCATTCTGTGAAACTTCTTTCTGATCTGTGCATTCAGCTAACAGAGTTAAACCATACTTTTGATTGAGCAGATCTGAAGACTCTTTCTGTAGAAAATGCAACTGGACATTATGAGCGCTAAGAGAGTAGTAGTGGAAAAAGGAATATATTCAAATATAAACTACACAGAAGCATTCTGTGAAACTTCTTTCTGATCTGAGCATTCAGCTAACAGAGTTAAACCATACTTTTGATTGAGCAGTTTTGAAACACTCTGTCTGTAGAAAATGCAACTGGACATTCGTAGCGCTAAGTGGGTAATAGTGGAAAAAAGAATATGTTCAAATATAAACTACACAGAAGCATTGTATGAAACATCTTTCTGTTCTGTGCATTCAACTAACAGAGTTGAACCTTACTTTTGATTGAGTCTTTCTGAAACACTCTTTCTGTAGAAACTGCAATTGGACATTCTGAGCGCTAAGAGGCCTCTATTGGGAAAAATAATATCTTCAAATAAAAACTACACAGAAGCATTGTGTGAAACTTATTTCTGATATGTTCATTAAGCTAACAGAGTTAAACCATACTTTTGATTGCGCAGTTCTGAACATTCTTTCTGTAGAAAATGCAAGTGGACATTCGGAGCGCTAAGAGGGTAATAGTGGAAAAAGGAATATATTCAAATATAAACTACACAGTAGCATTCTGTGAAAATTCTTTCTGTTCTTTGCATTCAACTAACAGAGTTGAACCTTACTTTTGATTGAGCCGTTCTGAAACACTCTTTCTGTAGAAACTGCAATTGGACATGCTAAGCTCTAAGAGGCCTACATTGGGAAAAAGAATATCTTCAAATTAAAACTACACAGATGCATTCTGTGAAACTTATTTCTGATCTGTAAATTCAGTTAACAGAGATAAAACATATTTTTGATTGAGCAGTTATGAAACACTCTTTTTGTAGAAAATGCAAGTGGAGATTCGGAGCGCTAAGAGGGTCATAGTGGAAAAAGGAATGTCTTCAAATATAAACTACACGGAATCATTCGGTGAAACTTCTTTCTGATGTGTGCATTCAGCTAACAGAGTTAAACCATACTTTTGATTGAGCAGATCTGAACACTCTTTCTGTAGAAAATGCAACTGGACATTTGGAGCGCTAAGAGCGTAGTAGTGGAAAAAGGAATATATTCAAATATAAACTACACAGAAGCATTCTGTGAAACTTCTTTCTGATCTGAGCATTCAGCTAACAGATTTAAACCATACATTTCATTGAGCAGTTTTGAAACACTCTGTCTGTAGAAAATGCAACTGGACATTCGTAGCGCTAAGTGGGTAATAGTGGAAAAAAGAATATGTTCAAATATAAACTACACAGAAGCATTGTATGAAACTTCTTTCTGTTCTGTGCATTCAACTAACAGAGTTGAACCTTATTTTGATTGAGCCGTTCTGAAAAACTCTTTCTGTAGAAACAGCAATTGGACATTCTGAGCGCTAAGAGGCCTATATTGGGAAAAAGAATGTCTATAAATAAAAACTACACAGAAGAATTGTGTGAAACTTCTTTCTGTTCTGTTTGTTCAACTAAAAGAGTTGAACCTTAGTTTTGATTGAGCCGTTCTGAAACACCCTTTCTGTAGAAAATGCAAGTGGAGATTCGGAGCGCTAAGAGGGTAATAGTGGAAAAAGGAATGTCTCCAAATATAAACTACACAGAATAATTCTGTGAAACTTCTTTCTGATCTGAGCATTCAGCTAACAGATTTAAACCATACTTTTGATTGAGCAGATCTGAACACTCTTTCTGTAGAAAATGCAACTGGACATTTGGAGCGCTAAGAGCGTAGTAGTGGAAAAAGGAATATATTCAAATATAAACTACACAGAAGCATTCTGTGAAACTTCTTTCTGATCTGGGCATTCAGCTAACAGAGTTAAACCGTACTTTTGATTGAGCAGTTTGGAAACACTCTGTCTGTAGAAAATGCAACTGGACATTCGTAGCGCTAAGTGGGTAATAGTGGAAAAAAGAATATGTTCAAATATAAACTACACAGAAGCATTCTATGAAACTTCTGTCTGTTCTGTGCATTCAACTAACAGAGTTGAACCTTACTTTTGATTGAGCCGTTCTGAAACACTCTTTCTGTAGAAACTGCAATTGGACATTCTGAGCGCTAAGAGGCCTATATTGGGAAAAAGAATGTCTACAAATAAAAACTACACAGAAGAATTGTGTGAAACTTCTTTCTGTTCTGTTTGTTCAACTAAAAGAGTTGAACCTTAGTTTTGATTGAGCCGTTCTGAAACACTCTTTCTGTAGAAAATGCAAGTGGAGATTCGGAGCGCTAAGAGGGTAATAGTGGAAAAAGGAATGTCTCCAAATATAAACTACACAGAATCATTCTGTGAAACTTCTTTCTGATCTGTGCATTCAGCTAACAGAGTTAAACCATACTTTTGATTGAGCAGATCTGAAGACTCTTTCTGTAGAAAATGCAACTGGACATTTGGAGCGCTAAGAGAGTAGTAGTGGAAAAAGGAATATATTCAAATATAAACTACACAGAAGCATTCTGTGAAACTTCTTTCTGATCTGAGCATTCAGCTAACAGAGTTAAACCATACTTTTGATTGAGCAGTTTTGAAACACTCTGTCTGTAGAAAATGCAACTGGACATTCGTAGCGCTAAGTGGGTAATAGTGGAAAAAAGAATATGTTCAAATATAAACTACACAGAAGCATTGTATGAAACTTCTTTCTGTTCTGTGCATTCAACTAACAGAGTTGAACCTTACATTTGACTGAGCCTTTCTGAAACACTCTTTCTGTAGAAACTGCAATTGGACATTCTGAGCGCTAAGAGGCCTATATTGGGAAAAATAATATCTTCAAATAAAAACTACACAGAAGCATTGTGTGAAACTTATTTCTGATATGTTCATTAAGCTAACAGAGTTAAACCATACTTTTGATTGCACAGATCTGAACACTCTTTCTGTAGAAAATGCAAGTGGACATTCGGAGCGCTAAGAGGGTAATAGTGGAAAAAGGAATATATTCACATATAAACTACAAAGTAGCATTCTGTGAAAATTCTTTCTGTTCTGTGCATTCAACTAACAGAGTTGAACCTTACTTTTGATTGAGCCGTTCTGAAACACTCTTTCTGTAGAAACTGCAATTGGACATGCTAAGCGCTAAGAGGCCTACATTGGGAAAAAGAATATCTTCAAATAAAAACTACACAGATGCATTCTGTGAAACTTATTTCTGATCTGTAAATTCAGTTAACAGAGATAAAACATATTTTTGATTGAGCAGTTATGAAACACTCTTTTTGTAGAAAATGCAAGTGGAGATTCGGAGCGCTAAGTGGGTAATAGTGGAAAAAGGAATGTCTTCAAATATAAACTACCCGGAATCATTCGGTGAAACTACTTTGTGATCTGTGCATTCAGCTAACAGAGTTAAACCATACTTTTGATTGAGCAGATCTGAACACTCTTTCTGTAGAAAATGCAACTGGACATTTGGAGCGCTAAGAGCGTAGTAGTGGAAAAAGGAATATATTCAAATATAAACTACACAGAAGCATTCTGTGAAACTTCTTTCTGATCTGAGCATTCAGCAAACAGAGTTAAACCGTACTTTTGATTGAGCAGTTTTGAAACACTCTGTCTGTAGAAAATGCAACTGGACATTCGTAGCGCTAAGTGGGTAATAGTGGAAAAAAGAATATGTTCAAATATAAACTACACAGAAGCATTGTATGAAACTTCTTTCTGTTCTGTGCATTCAACTAACAGAGTTGAACCTTACTTTTGATTGAGCCGTTCTGAAACACTCTTTCTGTAGAAACTGTAATTGGACATTCTGAGCGCTAAGAGGCCTATATTGGGAAAAAGAATGTCTACAAATAAAAACTACACAGAAGAATTGTGTGAAACTTCTTTCTGTTCTGTTTGTTCAACTAAAGGAGTTGAACTTTAGTTTTGATTGTGCCGTTCTGAAACACTCTTTCTGTAGAAAATGCAAGTGGAGATTCGGAGCGCTAAGAGGGTAATAGTGGAAAAAGGAATGTCTTCAAATATAAACTACACAGAATCATTCGGTGAAACTTCTTTCTGATCTGTGCATTCAGCTAACAGTGTTAAACCATACTTTTGATTGAGCAGATCTGAACACTCTTTGTGTAGAAAATGCAACTGGACATTTGGAGCGCTAAGAGCGTAGTAGTGGAAAAAGGAATATATTCAAATATAAACTACACAGAAGCATTCTGTGAAACTTCTTTCTGATCTGAGCATTCAGCTAACAGAGTTAAACCATACTTTTGATTGAGCAGTTTTGAAACACTCTGTCTGTAGAAAATGCAACTGGACATTCGTAGCGCTAAGTGGGTAATAGTGGAAAAAAGAATATGTTCAAATATAAACTACACAGAAGCATTGTATGAAACTTCTTTCTGTTCTGTGCATTCAAATAACAGAGTTGAACCTTACTTTTGATTGAGCCGTTCTGAAACACTCTTTCTGTAGAAACTGCAATTGGACATTCTGAGCGCTAAGAGGCCTATATTGGGAAAAAGAATGTCTACAAATAAAAACTACACAGAAGAATTGTGTGAAACTACTTTCTGTTCTGTTTGTTCAACTAAAAGAGTTGAACCTTAGTTTTGATTGAGCCGTTCTGAAACACTCTTTCTGTAGAAAATGCAAGTGGAGATTCGGAGCGCTAAGAGGGTAATAGTGGAAAAAGGAATGTCTCCAAATATAAACTACACAGAATCATTCTGTGAAACTTCTTTCTGATCTGTGCATTCAGCTAACAGAGTTAAACCATACTTTTGATTGAGCAGATCTGAAGACTCTTTCTGTAGAAAATGCAACTGGACATTTGGAGCGCTAAGAGAGTAGTAGTGGAAAAAGGAATATATTCAAATATAAACTACACAGAAGCATTCTGTGAAACTTCTTTCTGATCTGAGCATTCAGCTAACAGAGTTAAACCATACTTTTGATTGAGCAGTTTTGAAACACTCTGTCTGTAGAAAATGCAACTGGACATTCGTAGCGCTAAGTGGGTAATAGTGGAAAAAAGAATATGTTCAAATATAAACTACACAGAAGCATTGTATGAAACTTCTTTCTGTTCTGTGCATTCAACTAACAGAGTTGAACCTTACATTTGACTGAGCCTTTCTGAAACACTCTTTCTGTAGAAACTGCAATTGGACATTCTGAGCGCTAAGAGGCCTATATTGGGAAAAATAATATCTTCAAATAAAAACTACACAGAAGCATTGTGTGAAACTTATTTCTGATATGTTCATTAAGCTAACAGAGTTAAACCATACTTTTGATTGCGCAGTTCTGAACACTCTTTCTGTAGAAAATGCAAGTGGACATTTGGAGCGCTAAGAGGGTAATAGTGGAAAAAGGAATATATTCAAATATAAACTACACAGTAGCATTCTGTGAAAATTCTTTCTGTTCTGTGCATTCAACTAACAGAGTTGAACCTTACTTCTGATTGAGGCGTTCTGAAACACTCTTTCTGTAGAAACTGCAATTGGACATGCTAAGCGCTAAGAGGCCTACATTGGGAAAAAGAATATCTTCAAATAAACACTACACAGATGCATTCTGTGAAACTTATTTCTGATCTGTAAATTCAGTTATCAGAGATAAAACATATTTTTGATTGAGCAGTTATGAAACACTCTTTTTGTAGAAAATGCAAGTGGAGATTCGGAGCGCTAAGAGGGTAATAGTGGAAAAAGGAATGTCTTCAAATATAAACTACACAGAATCATTCGGTGAAACTTCTTTCTGATCTGTGCATTCAGCTAACAGAGTTAAACCATACTTTTGATTGAGCAGATCTGAACACTCTTTCTGTAGAAAATGCAACTGGACATTTGGAGCGCTAAGAGCGTAGTAGTGGAAAAAGGAATATATTCAAATATAAACTACACAGAAGCATTCTGTGAAACTTCTTTCTGATCTGAGCATTCAGCTAACAGATTTAAACCATACATTTCATTGAGCAGTTTTGAAACACTCTGTCTGTAGAAACTGCAATTGGACATGCTAAGCGCTAAGAGGCCTACATTGGGAAAAAAATATCTTCAAATAAAAACTACACAGATGCATTCTGTGAAACTTATTTTTGATCTGTAAATTCAGTTAACAGAGATAAAACATATTTTTGATTGTGTAGTTATGAAACACTCTTTTTGTAGAAAATGCAAGTGGAGATTCGGAGCGCTAAGAGGGTAATAGTGGAAAAAGGAATGTCTTCAAATATAAACTACACAGAATCATTCGGTGAAACTTCTTTCTGATCTGTGCATTCAGCTAACAGAGTTAAACCATACTTTTGATTGAGCAGATCTGAACACTCTTTCTGTAGAAAATGCAACTGGACATTTGGAGCGCTAAGAGCGTAGTAGTGGAAAAAGGAATATATTCAAATATAAACTACACAGAAGCATTCTGTGAAACTTCTTTCTCATCTGAGCATTCAGCTAACAGATTTAAACCATACTTTTGATTGAGCAGTTTTGAAACACTCTGTCTGTAGAAAATGCAACTGGACATTCGTAGCGCTAAGTGGGTAATAGTGGAAAAAAGAATATGTTCAAATATAAACTACACAGAATCATTGTATGAAACTTCTTTCTGTTCTGTGCATTCCACTAACAGAGTTGAACCTTACTTTTGATTGAGCCGTTCTGAAACACTCTTTCTGTAGAAACTGCAATTGGACATTCTGAGCGCTAAGAGGCCTATATTGGGAAAAAGAATGTCTACAAATAAAAACTACACAGAAGAATTGTGTGAAACTTCTTTCTGTTCTGTTTGTTCAACTAAAAGAGTTGAACCTTAGTTTTGATTGAGCCGTTCTGAAACACTCTTTCTGTAGAAAATGCAAGTGGAGATTCGGAGCGCTAAGAGGGTAATAGTGGAAAAAGGAATGTCTCCAAATATAAACTACACAGAATCATTCTGTGAAACTTCTTTCTGATCTGTGCATTCAGCTAACAGAGTTAAACCATACTTTTGATTGAGCAGATCTGAACACTCTTTCTGTAGAAAATGCAACTGGACATTTGGAGCGCTAAGAGAGTAGTAGTGGAAAAAGGAATATATTCAAATATAAACTACACAGAAGCATTCTGTGAAACTTCTTTCTGATCTGAGCATTCCGCTAACAGAGTTAAACCATACTTTTGATTGAGCAGTTTTGAAACACTCTGTCTGTAGAAAATGCAACTGGACATTCGTAGCGCTAAGTGGGTAATAGTGGAAAAAAGAATATGTTCAAATATAAACTACACAGAAGCATTGTATGAAACTTCTTTCTGTTCTGTGCATTCAACTAACAGAGTTGAACCTTACATTTGATTGAGCCTTTCTGAAACACTCTTTCTGTAGAAAGTGCAATTGGACATTCTGAGCGCTAAGAGGCCTCTATTGGGAAAAATAATATCTTCAAATAAAAACTACACAGTAGCATTGTGTGAAACTTATTTCTGATATGTTCATTAAGCTAACAGAGTTAAACCATACTTTTGATTGCACAGATCTGAACACTCTTTCTGTAGAAAATGCAAGTGGACATTCGGAGCGCTAAGAGGGTAATAGTGGAAAAAGGAATATATTCACATATAAACTACAAAGTAGCATTCTGTGAAAATTCTTTCTGTTCTGTGCATTCAACTAACAGAGTTGAACCTTACTTTTGATTGAGCCGTTCTGAAACACTCTTTCTGTAGAAACTGCAATTGCACATGCTAAGCGCTAAGAGGCCTATATTGGGAAAAAGAATATCTTCAAATAAAAACTACACAGATGCATTCTGTGAAACTTATTTCTGATCTGTAAATTCAGTTAACAGAGATAAAACATATTTTTGATTGAGCAGTTATGAAACACTCTTTTTGTAGAAAATGCAAGTGGAGATTCGGAGCGCTAAGTGGTTAATAGTGGAAAAAGGAATGTCTTCAAATATAAACTACCCGGAATCATTCGGTGAAACTTCTTTCTGATCTGTGCATTCAGCTAACAGAGTTAAACCATACTTTTGATTGAGCAGATCTGAACACTCTTTCTGTAGAAAATGCAACTGGACATTTGGAGCGCTAAGAGCGTAGTAGTGGAAAAAGGAATATATTCAAATATAAACTACACAGAAGCATTCTGTGAAACTTCTTTCTGATCTGAGCATTCAGCAAACAGAGTTAAACCGTACTTTTGATTGAGCAGTTTTGAAACACTCTGTCTGTAGAAAATGCAACTGGACATTCGTAGCGCTAAGTGGGTAATAGTGGAAAAAAGAATATGTTCAAATATAAACTACACAGAAGCATTGTATGAAACTTCTTTCTGTTCTGTGCATTCAACTAACAGAGTTGAACCTTACTTTTGATTGAGCCGTTCTGAAACACTCTTTCTGTAGAAACTGTAATTGGACATTCTGAGCGCTAAGAGGCCTATATTGGGAAAAAGAATGTCTACAAATAAAAACTACACAGAAGAATTGTGTGAAACTTCTTTCTGTTCTGTTTGTTCAACTAAAGGATTTGAACTTTAGTTTTGATTGTGCCGTTCTGAAACACTCTTTCTGTAGAAAATGCAAGTGGAGATTCGGAGCGCTAAGAGGGTAATAGTGGAAAAAGGAATGTCTTCAAATATAAACTACACAGAATCATTCGGTGAAACTTCTTTCTGATCTGTGCATTCAGCTAACAGTGTTAAACCATACTTTTGATTGAGCAGATCTGAACACTCTTTGTGTAGAAAATGCAACTGGACATTTGGAGCGCTAAGAGCGTAGTAGTGGAAAAAGGAATATATTCAAATATAAACTACACAGAAGCATTCTGTGAAACTTGTTTCTGATCTGAGCATTCAGCTAACAGAGTTAAACCATACTTTTGATTGAGCAGTTTTGAAACACTCTGTCTGTAGAAAATGCAACTGGACATTCGTAGCGCTAAGTGGGTAATAGTGGAAAAAAGAATATGTTCAAATATAAACTACACAGAAGCATTGTATGAAACTTCTTTCTGTTCTGTGCATTCCACTAACAGAGTTGAACCTTACTTTTGATTGAGCCGTTCTGAAACACTCTTTCTGTAGAAACTGCAATTGGACATTCTGAGGGCTAAGAGGCCTATATTGGGCAAAAGAATGTCTACAAATAAAAACTACACAGAAGAATTGTGTGAAACTTCTTTCTGTTCTGTTTGTTCAACTAAAAGAGTTGAACTTTAGTTTTGATTGAGCCGTTCTGAAACACTCTTTCTGTAGAAAATGCAAGTGGAGATTCGGAACGCTAAGAGGGTAATAGTGGAAAAAGGAATGTCTCCAAATATAAACTACACAGAATCATTCTGTGAAACTTCTTTCTGATCTGTGCATTCAGCTAACAGAGTTAAACCATACTTTTGATTGTGCAGATCTGAACACTCTTTATGTAGAAAATGCAACTGGACATTTGGAGCGCTAAGAGAGTAGTAGTGGAAAAAGGAATATATTCAAATATAAACTACACATAAGCATTCTGTGAAACTTCTTTCTGATCTGAGCATTCAGCTAACAGAGTTAAACCATACTTTTGATTGAGCAGTTTTGAAACACTCTGTCTGTAGAAAATGCAACTGGACATTCGTAGCGCCAAGTGGGTAATAGTGGAAAAAAGAATATGTTCAAATATAAACTACACAGAAGCATTGTATGAAATTTCTTTCTGTTCTGTGCATTCAACTAACAGAGTTGAACCTTAGTTTTGATTGAGCCTTTCTGAAACACTCTTTCTGTAGAAACTGCAATTGGACATTCTGAGCGCTAAGAGGCCTATATTGGGAAAAATAATATCTTCAAATAAAAACTACACAGAAGCATTGTGTGAAACTTATTTCTGATATGTTCATTAAGCTAACAGAGTTAAACCATACTTTTGATTGCGCAGTTCTGAACACTCTTTCTGTAGAAAATGCAAGTGGACATTAGGAGCGCTAAGAGGTTAATAGTGGAGAAAGGAATATATTCAAATATAAACTACACAGTAGCATTCTGTGAAAATTCTTTCTGTTCTGTGCATTCAACTAACAGAGTTGAACCTTACTTCTGATTGAGCCGTTCTGAAACACTCTTTCTGTAGAAACTGCAATTGGACATGCTAAGCGCTAAGAGGCCTACATTGGGAAAAAGAATATCTTCAAATAAACACTACACAGATGCATTCTGTGAAACTTATTTCTGATCTGTAAATTCAGTTATCAGAGATAAAACATATTTTTGATTGAGCAGTTATGAAACACTCTTTTTGTAGAAAATGCAAGTGGAGATTCGGAGCGCTAAGAGGGTAATAGTGGAAAAAGGAATGTCTTCAAATATAAACTACACAGAATCATTCTGTGAAACTTCTTTCTGATCTGTGCATTCAGCTAACAGAGTTAAACCATACTTTTGATTGAGCAGATCTGAACACTCTTTCTGTAGAAAATGCAACTGGACATTTGGAGCGCTAAGAGCGTAGTAGTGGAAAAAGGAATATATTCAAATATAAATTACACAGAATCATTCTGTGAAACTTCTTTCTGATCTGAGCATTCAGCTAACAGAGTTAAACCATACTTTTGATTGAGCAGTTTTGAAACACTCTGTCTGTAGAAAATGCAACTGGACATTCGTAGCGCTAAGTGGGTAATAGTGGAAAAAAGAATATGTTCAAATATAAACTACACAGAAGCATTGTATGAAACTTCTTTCTGTTCTGTGCATTCAACTAACAGAGTTGAACCTTACTTTTGATTGAGCCGTTCTGAAACACTCTTTCTGAAGAAACTTCAATTTGACATTCTGAGAGCTAAGGGGCCTATATTGGGAAAAAGAATGTCTACAAATAAAAATTACACAGAAGAATTGTGTGAAACTTCCTTCTGTTCTGTTTGTTCAACTAAAAGAGTTGAACCTTAGTTTTGATTGAGCCGTTCTGAAACACTCTTTCTGTAGAAAATGCAAGTGGAGTTTCGGAGCGCTAAGAGGGTAATAGTGGAAAAGGGAATGTCTCCAAATATAAACTACACAGAATCATTTTGTGAAACTTCTTTCTGATCTGTGCATTCAGCTAACAGAGTTAAACCATACTTTTGATTGAGCAGATCTGAAGACTCTTTCTGTAGAAAATGCAACTGGACATTATGAGCACTAAGAGAGTAGTAGTGGAAAAAGGAATATATTCAAATATAAACTACACAGAAGCATTCTGTGAAACTTCTTTCTGATCTGAGCATTCAGCTAACAGAGTTAAACCATACTTTTGATTGAGCAGTTTTGAAACACTCTGTCTGTAGAAAATGCAACTGGACATTCGTAGCGCTAAGTGGGTAATAGTGGAAAAAAGAATATGTTCAAATATAAACTACACAGAAGCATTGTATGAAACATCTTTCTGTTCTGTGCATTCAAATAACAGAGTTGAACCTTACTTTTGATTGAGTCTTTCTGAAACACTCTTTCTGTAGAAACTGCAATGGGACATTCTGAGCGCTAAGAGGCCTATATTGGGAAAAATAATATCTTCAAATAAAAACTACACAGAAGCATTGTGTGAAACTTATTTCTGATATGTTCATTAAGCTAACAGAGTTAAACCATACTTTTGATTGCGCAGTTCTGAACACTCTTTCTGTAGAAAATGCAAGTGGACATTCGGAGCGCTAAGAGGGTAATAGTGGAAAAAGGAATATATTCAAATATAAACTACACAGTAGCATTCTGTGAAAATTCTTTCTGTTCTGTGCATTCAACTAACAGAGTTGAACCTTACTTTTGATTGAGCCGTTCTGAAACACTCTTTCTGTAGAAACTGCAATTGGACATGCTAAGCTCTAAGAGGCCTACATTGGGAAAAAGAATATCTTCAAATTAAAACTACACAGATGCATTCTGTGAAACTTATTTCTGATCTGTAAATTCAGTTAACAGAGATAAAACATATTTTTGATTGAGCAGTTATGAAACACTCTTTTTGTAGAAAATGCAAGTGGAGATTCGGAGCGCTAAGAGGGTCATAGTGGAAAAAGGAATGTCTTCAAATATAAACTACACGGAATCATTCGGTGAAACTTCTTTCTGATGTGTGCATTCAGCTAACAGAGTTAAACCATACATTTGATTGAGCAGATCTGAACACTCTTTCTGTAGAAAATGCAACTGGACATTTGGAGCGCTAAGAGCGTAGTAGTGGAAAAAGGAATATATTCAAATATAAACTACACAGAAGCATTCTGTGAAACTTCTTTCTGATCTGAGCATTCAGCTAACAGATTTAAACCATACATTTCACTGAGCAGTTTTGAAACACTCTGTCTGTAGAAAATGCAACTGGACATTCGTAGCGCTAAGTGGGTAATAGTGGAAAAAAGAATATGTTCAAATATAAACTACACAGAAGCATTGTATGAAACTTCTTTCTGTTCTGTGCATTCAACTAACAGAGTTGAACCTTATTTTGATTGAGCCGTTCTGAAACACTCTTTCTGTAGAAACAGCAATTGGACATTCTGAGCGCTAAGAGGCCTATATTGGGAAAAAGAATGTCTATAAATAAAAACTACACAGAAGAATTGTGTGAAACTTCTTTCTGTTCTGTTTGTTCAACTAAAAGAGTTGAACCTTAGTTTTGATTGAGCCGTTCTGAAACACTCTTTCTGTAGAAAATGCAAGTGGAGATTCGGAGCGCTAAGAGGGTAATAGTGGAATAAGGAATGTCTCCAAATATAAACTACACAGAATAATTCTGTGAAACTTCTTTCTGATCTGAGCATTCAGCTAACAGATTTAAACCATACTTTTGATTGAGCAGATCTGAACACTCTTTCTGTAGAAAATGCAACTGGACATTTGGAGCGCTAAGAGCGTAGTAGTGGAAAAAGGAATATATTCAAATATAAACTACACAGAAGCATTCTGTGAAACTTCTTTCTGATCTGAGCATTCAGCTAACAGAGTTAAACCGTACTTTTGATTGAGCAGTTTGGAAACACTCTGTCTGTAGAAAATGCAACTGGACATTCGTAGCGCTAAGTGGGTAATAGTGGAAAAAAGAATATGTTCAAATATAAACTACACAGAAGCATTCTATGAAACTTCTGTCTGTTCTGTGCATTCAACTAACAGAGTTGAACCTTACTTTTGATTGAGCCGTTCTGAAACACTCTTTCTGTAGAAACTGCAATTGGACATTCTGAGCGCTAAGAGGCCTATATTGGGAAAAAGAATGTCTACAAATAAAAACTACACAGAAGAATTGTGTGAAACTTCTTTCTGTTCTGTTTGTTCAACTAAAAGAGTTGAACCTTAGTTTTGATTGAGCCGTTCTGAAACACTCTTTCTGTAGAAAATGCAAGTGGAGATTCGGAGCGCTAAGAGGGTAATAGTGGAAAAAGGAATGTCTCCAAATATAAACTACACAGAATCATTCTGTGAAACTTCTTTCTGATCTGTGCATTCAGCTAACAGAGTTAAACCATACTTTTGATTGAGCAGATCTGAAGACTCTTTCTGTAGAAAATGCAACTGGACATTTGGAGCGCTAAGAGAATAGTAGTGGAAAAAGGAATATATTCAAATATAAACTACACAGAAGCATTCTGTGAAACTTCTTTCTGATCTGAGCATTCAGCTAACAGAGTTAAACCATACTTTTGATTGAGCAGTTTTGAAACACTCTGTCTGTAGATAATGCAACTGGACATTCGTAGCGCTAAGTGGGTAATAGTGGAAAAAAGAATATGTTCAAATATAAACTACACAGAAGCATTGTATGAAACTTCTTTCTGTTCTGTGCATTCAACTAACAGAGTTGAACCTTACATTTGACTGAGCCTTTCTGAAACACTCTTTCTGTAGAAACTGCAATTGGACATTCTGAGCGCTAAGAGGCCTATATTGGGAAAAATAATATCTTCAAATAAAAACTACACAGAAGCATTGTGTGAAACTTATTTCTGATATGTTCATTAAGCTAACAGAGTTAAACCATACTTTTGATTGCACAGTTCTGAACACTCTTTCTGTAGAAAATGCAAGTGGACATTTGGAGCGCTAAGAGGGTAATAGTGGAAAAAGGAATATATTCAAATATAAACTACACAGTAGCATCCTGTGAAAATACTTTCTGTTCTGTGCATTCAACTAACAGAGTTGAACCTTACTTTTGATTGAGCCGTTCTGAAACACTCTTTCTGTAGAAACTGCAATTGGACATGCTAAGCGCTAAGAGGCCTACATTGGGAAAAAAATATCTTCAAATAAAAACTACACAGATGCATTCTGTGAAACTTATTTTTGATCTGTAAATTCAGTTAACAGAGATAAAACATATTTTTGATTGAGTAGTTATGAAACACTCTTTTTGTAGAAAATGCAAGTGGAGATTCGGAGCGCTAAGAGGGTAATAGTGGAAAAAGGAATGTCTTCAAATATAAACTACACAGAATCATTCGGTGAAACTTCTTTCTGATCTGTGCATTCAGCTAACAGAGTTAAACCATACTTTTGATTGAGCAGATCTGAACACTCTTTCTGTAGAAAATGCAACTGGACATTTGGAGCGCTAAGAGCGTAGTAGTGGAAAAAGGAATATATTCAAATATAAACTACACAGAAGCATTCTGTGAAACTTCTTTCTCATCTGAGCATTCAGCTAACAGAGTTAAACCATACTTTTGATTGAGCAGTTTTGAAACACTCTGTCTGTAGAAAATGCAACTGGACATTCGTAGCGCTAAGTGGGTAATAGTGGAAAAAAGAATATGTTCAAATATAAACTACACAGAATCATTGTATGAAACTTCTTTCTGTTCTGTGCATTCCACTAACAGAGTTGAACCTTACTTTTGATTGAGCCGTTCTGAAACACTCTTTCTGTAGAAACTGCAATTGGACATTCTGAGCGCTAAGAGGCCTATATTGGGAAAAAGAATGTCTACAAATAAAAACTACACAGAAGAATTGTGTGAAACTTCTTTCTGTTCTGTTTGTTCAACTAAAAGAGTTGAACCTTAGTTTTGATTGAGCCGTTCTGAAACACTCTTTCTGTAGAAAATGCAAGTGGAGATTCGGAGCGCTAAGAGGGTAATAGTGGAAAAAGGAATGTCTCCAAATATAAACTACACAGAATCATTCTGTGAAACTTCTTTCTGATCTGTGCATTCAGCTAACAGAGTTAAACCATACTTTTGATTGAGCAGATCTGAACACTCTTTCTGTAGAAAATGCAACTGGACATTTGGAGCGCTAAGAGAGTAGTAGTGGAAAAAGGAATATATTCAAATATAAAATACACAGAAGCATTCTGTGAAACTTCTTTCTGATCTGAGCATTCCGCTAACAGAGTTAAACCATACTTTTGATTGAGCAGTTTTGAAACACTCTGTCTGTAGAAAATGCAACTGGACATTCGTAGCGCTAAGTGGGTAATAGTGGAAAAAAGAATATGTTCAAATATAAACTACACAGAAACATTGTATGAAACTTCTTTCTGTTCTGTGCATTCAACTAACAGAGTTGAACCTTACATTTGATTGAGCCTTTCTGAAACACTCTTTCTGTAGAAAGTGCAATTGGACATTCTGAGCGCTAAGAGGCCTCTATTGGGAAAAATAATATCTTCAAATAAAAACTACACAGTAGCATTGTGTGAAACTTATTTCTGATATGTTCATTAAGCTAACAGAGTTAAACCATACTTTTGATTGCACAGATCTGAACACTCTTTCTGTAGAAAATGCAAGTGGACATTCGGAGCGCTAAGAGGGTAATAGTGGAAAAAGGAATATATTCACATATAAACTACAAAGTAGCATTCTGTGAAAATTCTTTCTGTTCTGTGCATTCAACTAACAGAGTTGAACCTTACTTTTGATTGAGCCGTTCTGAAACACTCTTTCTGTAGAAACTGCAATTGGACATGCTAAGCGCTAAGAGGCCTACATTGGGAAAAAGAATATCTTCAAATAAAAACTACACAGATGCATTCTGTGAAACTTATTTCTGATCTGTAAATTCAGTTAACAGAGATAAAACATATTTTTGATTGAGCAGTTATGAAACACTCTTTTTGTAGAAAATGCAAGTGGAGATTCGGAGCGCTAAGTGGTTAATAGTGGAAAAAGGAATGTCTTCAAATATAAACTACCCGGAATCATTCGGTGAAACTTCTTTCTGATCTGTGCATTCAGCTAACAGAGTTAAACCATACTTTTGATTGAGCAGATCTGAACACTCTTTCTGTAGAAAATGCAACTGGACATTTGGAGCGCTAAGAGCGTAGTAGTGGAAAAAGGAATATATTCAAATATAAACTACACAGAAGCATTCTGTGAAACTTCTTTCTGATATGAGCATTCAGCAAACAGAGTTAAACCGTACTTTTGATTGAGCAGTTTTGAAACACTCTGTCTGTAGAAAATGCAACTGGACATTCGTAGCGCTAAGTGGGTAATAGTGGAAAAAAGAATATGTTCAAATATAAACTACACAGAAGCATTGTATGAAACTTCTTTCTGTTCTGTGCATTCAACTAACAGAGTTGAACCTTACTTTTGATTGAGCCGTTCTGAAACACTCTTTCTGTAGAAACTGTAATTGGACATTCTGAGCGCTAAGAGGCCTATATTGGGAAAAAGAATGTCTACAAATAAAAACTACACAGAAGAATTGTGTGAAACTTCTTTCTGTTCTGTTTGTTCAACTAAAGGAGTTGAACTTTAGTTTTGATTGTGCCGTTCTGAAACACTCTTTCTGTAGAAAATGCAAGTGGAGATTCGGAGCGCTAAGAGGGTAATAGTGGAAAAAGGAATGTCTTCAAATATAAACTACACAGAATCATTCGGTGAAACTTCTTTCTGATCTGTGCATTCAGCTAACAGAGTTAAACCATACTTTTGATTGAGCAGATCTGAACACTCTTTGTGTAGAAAATGCAACTGGACAATTGGAGCGCTAAGAGCGTAGTAGTGGAAAAAGGAATATATTCAAATATAAACTACACAGAAGCATTCTGTGAAACTTCTTTCTGATCTGAGCATTCAGCTAACAGAGTTAAACCATACTTTTGATTGAGCAGTTTTGAAACACTCTGTCTGTAGAAAATGCAACTGGACATTCGTAGCGCTAAGTGGGTAATAGTGGAAAAAAGAATATGTTCAAATATAAACTACACAGAAGCATTGTATGAAACTTCTTTCTGTTCTGTGCATTCCACTAACAGAGTTGAACCTTACTTTTGATTGAGCCGTTCTGAAACACTCTTTCTGTAGAAACTGCAATTGGACATTCTGAGGGCTAAGAGGCCTATATTGGGCAAAAGAATGTCTACAAATAAAAACTACACAGAAGAATTGTGTGAAACTTCTTTCTGTTCTGTTTGTTCAACTAAAAGAGTTGAACTTTAGTTTTGATTGAGCCGTTCTGAAACACTCTTTCTGTAGAAAATGCAAGTGGAGATTCGGAACGCTAAGAGGGTAATAGTGGAAAAAGGAATGTCTCCAAATATAAACTACACAGAATCATTCTGTGAAACTTCTTTCTGATCTGTGCATTCAGCTAACAGAGTTAAACCATACTTTTGATTGAGCAGATCTGAACACTCTTTCTGTAGAAAATGCAACTGGACATTTGGAGCGCTAAGAGAGTAGTAGTGGAAAAAGGAATATATTCAAATATAAACTACACAGAAGCATTCTGTGAAACTTCTTCCTGATCTGAGCATTCAGCTAACAGTGTTAAACCATACTTTTGATTGAGCAGTTTTGAAACACTCTGTCTGTAGAAAATGCAACTGGACTTTCGTAGCGCTAAGTGGGTAATAGTGGAAAAAAGAATATGTTCAAATATAAACTACACAGAAGCATTGTATGAAATTACTTTCTGTTCTGTGCATTCAACTAACAGAGTTGAACCTTAGATTTGATTGAGCCTTTCTGAAACACTCTTTCTGTAGAAACTGCAATTGGACATTCTGAGCGCTAAGAGGCCTATATTGGGAAAAATAATATCTTCAAATAAAAACTACACAGAAGCATTGTGTGAAACTTATTTCTGATATGTTCATTAAGCTAACAGAGTTAAACCATACTTTTGATTGCGCAGTTCTGAACACTCTTTCTGTAGAAAATGCAAGTGGACATTAGGAGCGCTAAGAGGTTAATAGTGGAGAAAGGAATATATTCAAATATAAACTACACAGTAGCATTCTGTGAAAATGCTTTCTGTTCTGTGCATTCAACTAACAGAGTTGAACCTTACTTCTGATTGAGCCGTTCTGAAACACTCTTTCTGTAGAAACTGCAATTGGACATGCTAAGCGCTAAGAGGCCTACATTGGGAAAAAGAATATCTTCAAATAAACACTACACAGATGCATTCTGTGAAACTTATTTCTGATCTGTAAATTCAGTTATCAGAGATAAAACATATTTTTGATTGAGCAGTTATGAAACACTCTTTTTGTAGAAAATGCAAGTGGAGATTCGGAGCGCTAAGATGGTAATAGTGGAAAAAGGAATGTCTTCAAATATAAACTACACAGAATCATTGGGTGAAACTTCTTTCTGATCTGTGCATTCAGCTAACAGAGTTAAACCATACTTTTGATTGAGCAGATCTGAACACTCTTTCTGTAGAAAATGCAACTGGACATTTGGAGCGCTAAGAGCGTAGTAGTGGAAAAAGGAATATAATCAAATATTAACTACACAGAAGCATTCTGTGAAACATCTTTCTGATCTGAGCATTCAGCTAACAGAGTTAAACCATACTTTTGATTGAGCAGTTTTGAAACACTCTGTCTGTAGAAAATGCAACTGGACATTCGTAGCGCTAAGTGGGTAATAGTTCAAAAAAAGAATATGTTCAAATATGAACTACACAGAAGCATTGTATGAAACTTCTTTCTGTTCTGTGCATTCAACTAACAGAGTTGAACCTTACTTTTGATTGAGCCTTTCTGAAACACTCTTCCTGTGGAAACTGCAATTGGACCTTCTGAGCGCTAAGAGGCCTCTATTGGGAAAAATAATATCTTCAAATAAAAACTACACAGAAGCATTGTGTGAAACTTATTTCTGATATGTTCATTAAGCTAACAGAGTTAAACCATACTTTTGATTGTGCAGTTCTGAACACTCTTTCTGTAGAAAATGCAAGTGGACATTCGGAGCGCTAAGAGGGTAATAGTGGAAAAAGGAACATATTCAAATATGAACTACACAGTAGCATTCTGTGAAAATTCTTTCTCTTCTGTGCATTCAACTAACAGAGTTGAACCTTACTTTTAATTGAGCCGTTCTGAAACACTCTTTCTGTAGAAACTGCAATTGGACATGCTAAGCGCTAAGAGGCCTACATTGGGAAAAATAATATCTTCAAATAAAAACTACACAGATGCATTCTGTGAAACTTATTTCTGATCTGTAAATTCAGTTAACAGAGATAAAACATATTTTTGATTGAGCAGTTATGAAACACTCTTTTTGTAGAAATTGCAAGTGGAGATTCGGAGCGATAAGAGGGTAATAGTGGAAAAAGGAATGTCTTCAAATATAAAGTACACAGAATCATTCGGTGAAACTTCTTTCTGATCTGTGCATTCAGCTAACAGAGTTAAACCATACTTTTGATTGAGCAGATCTGAACACTCTTTGAGTAGAAAATGCAACTGGACATTTGGAGCGCTAAGAGCGTAGTAGCGGAAAAAGAATATATTCAAATATTAACTACACAGAAGCATTCTGTGAAACTTCTTTCTGATCTGAGCATTCAGCTAACAGAGTTAAACCATACTTTTGATTGAGCAGTTTTGAAACACTCTGTCTGTAGAAAATGCAACTGGACATTCGTAGCGCTAAGTGGGTAATAGTGGAAAAAATAATATGTTCAAATATAAACTACACAGAAGCATTGTATGAAACTTCTTTCTGTTCTGTGCATTCAACTAACAGAGTTGAACCTTACTTTTGATTGTGCCGTTCTGAAACACTCTTTCTGTAGAAACTGCAATTGGACATTCTGAGCGCTAAGAGGCCTATATTGGGAAAAAGAATGTCTACAAATAAAAACTACACAGAAGAATTGTGTGAAACTTCTTTCTGTTCTGTTTGTTCAACTAAAAGAGTTGAACCTTAGTTTTGATTGAGCCGTTCTGAAACACTCTTTCTGTAGAAAATGCAAGTGGAGATTCGGAGCGCTAAGAGGGTAATAGTGGAAAAAGGAATGTCTACAAATATAAACTACACAGAATCATTCTGTGAAACTTCTTTCTGATCTGTGCATTCAGCTAACAGAGTTAAACCATACTTTTGATTGAGCAGATCTGAACACTCTTTGAGTAGAAAATGCAACTGGACATTTGGAGCGCTAAGAGCGTAGTAGCGGAAAAAGGAATATATTCAAATATTAACTACACAGAAGCATTCTGTGAAACTTCTTTCTGATCTGAGCATTCAGCTAACAGAGTTAAACAATACTTTTGATTGAGCAGTTTTGAAACACTCTGTCTGTAGAAAATGCAACTGGACATTCGTAGCGCTAAGTGGGTAATAGTGGAAAAAATAATATGTTCAAATATAAACTACACAGAAGCATTGTATGAAACTTCTTTCTGTTCTGTGCATTCAACTAACAGAGTTGAACCTTACTTTTCATTGTGCCGTTCTGAAACACTATTTCTGTAGAAA
Organism: Symphalangus syndactylus; assembly: GCF_028878055.3. Taxonomy (NCBI): domain Eukaryota; kingdom Metazoa; phylum Chordata; class Mammalia; order Primates; family Hylobatidae; genus Symphalangus; species Symphalangus syndactylus. Next base: position 1,035,277 of record NC_072445.2, on the reverse strand, counting down.
CTGCAATTGGACATTATGAGCGCTAAGAGGCCTATATTGGGAAAAAGAATGTCTACAAATAAAAACTACACAGAAGAATTGTGTGAAACTTCTTTCTGTTCTGTTTGTTCAACTAAAAGAGTTGAACCTTAGTTTTGATTGAGCCGTTCTGAAACACTCTTTCTGTAGAAAATGCAAGTGGAGATTCGGAGCGCTAAGAGGGTAATAGTGGAAAAAGGAATGTCTACAAATATAAACTACACAGAATCATTCTGTGAAACTTCTTTCTGATCTGTGCATTCAGCTAACAGAGTTAAACCATACTTTTGATTGAGCAGTTTTGAAACACTCTGTCTGTAGAAAATGCAACTGGACATTCGTAGCGCTAAGTGGGTAATAGTTCAAAAAAAGAATATGTTCAAATATAAACTACACAGAAGCATTGTATGAAACTCCTTTCTGTTCTGTGCATTCAACTAACAGAGTTAAACCTTACTTTTGATTGAGCCTTTCTGAAACACTCTTCCTGTGGAAACTGCAATTGGACATTCTGAGCGCTAAGAGGCCTCTATTGGGAAAAATAATATCTTCAAATAAAAACTACACAGAAGCATTGTGTGAAACTTATTTCTGATATGTTCATTAAGCTAACAGAGTTAAACCATACTTTTGATTGTGCAGTTCTGAACACTCTTTCTGTAGAAAATGCAAGTGGACATTCGGAGCCCTAAGAGGGTAATAGTGGAAAAAGGAATGTCTACAAATATAAACTACACAGAATCATTCTGTGAAACTTCTTTCTGATCTGTGCATTCAGCTAACAGAGTTAAACCATACTTTTGATTGAGCAGATCTGAAGACTCTTTCTGTAGAAAATGCAACTGGACATTTGGAGCGCTAAGAGAGTAGTAGTGGAAAAAGGAATATATTCAAATATAAACTACACAGAAGCATTCTGTGAAACTTCTTTCTGATCTGAGCATTCAGCTAACAGAGTTAAACCATACTTTTGATTGAGCAGTTTTGAAACACTCTGTCTGTAGAAAATGCAACTGGACATTCGTAGCGCTAAGTGGGTAATAGTGGAAAAAAGAATATGTTCAAATATAAACTACACAGAAGCATTGTATGAAACTTCTTTCTGTTCTGTGCATTCAACTAACAGAGTTGAACCTTACATTTGACTGAGCCTTTCTGAAACACTCTTTCTGTAGAAACTGCAGTTGGACATTCTGAGCGCTAAGAGGCCTATATTGGGAAAAATAATATCTTCAAATAAAAACTACACAGAAGCATTGTGTGAAACTTATTTCTGATATGTTCATTAAGCTAACAGAGTTAAACCATACTTTTGATTGCGCAGTTCTGAACACTCTTTCTGTAGAAAATGCAAGTGGACATTTGGAGCGCTAAGAGGGTAATAGTGGAAAAAGGAATATATTCAAATATAAACTACACAGTAGCATCCTGTGAAAATTCTTTCTGTTCTGTGCATTCAACTAACAGAGTTGAACCTTACTTTTGATTGAGCCGTTCTGAAACACTCTTTCTGTAGAAACTGCAATTGGACATGCTAAGCGCTAAGAGGCCTACATTGGGAAAAAAATATCTTCAAATAAAAACTACACAGATGCATTCTGTGAAACTTATTTTTGATCTGTAAATTCAGTTAACAGAGATAAAACATATTTTTGATTGAGTAGTTATGAAACACTCTTTTTGTAGAAAATGCAAGTGGAGATTCGGAGCGCTAAGAGGGTAATAGTGGAAAAAGGAATGTCTTCAAATATAAACTACACAGAATCATTCGGTGAAACTTCTTTCTGATCTGTGCATTCAGCTAACAGAGTTAAACCATACTTTTGATTGAGCAGATCTGAACACTCTTTCTGTAGAAAATGCAACTGGACATTTGGAGCGCTAAGAGCGTAGTAGTGGAAAAAGGAATATATTCAAATATAAACTACACAGAAGCATTCTGTGAAACTTCTTACTCATCTGAGCATTCAGCTAACAGAGTTAAACCATACTTTTGATTGAGCAGTTTTGAAACACTCTGTCTGTAGAAAATGCAACTGGACATTCGTAGCGCTAAGTAGGTAATAGTGGAAAAAAGAATATGTTCAAATATAAACTACCCAGAATCATTGTATGAAACTTCTTTCTGTTCTGTGCATTCCACTAACAGAGTTGAACCTTACATTTGATTGAGCCGTTCTGAAACACTCTTTCTGTAGAAACTGTAATTGGACATTCTGAGCGCTAAGAGGCCTATATTGGGAAAAAGAATGTCTACAAATAAAAACTACACAGAAGAATTGTGTGAAACTTCTTTCTGTTCTGTTTGTTCAACTAAAGGAGTTGAACTTTAGTTTTGATTGTGCCGTTCTGAAACACTCTTTCTGTAGAAAATGCAAGTGGAGATTCGGAGCGCTAAGAGGGTAATAGTGGAAAAAGGAATGTCTTCAAATATAAACTACACAGAATCATTCGGTGAAACTTCTTTCTGATCTGTGCATTCAGCTAACAGAGTTAAACCATACTTTTGATTGAGCAGATCTGAACACTCTTTGTGTAGAAAATGCAACTGGATATTTGGAGCGCTAAGAGCGTAGTAGTGGAAAAAGGAATATATTCAAATATAAACTACACAGAAGCATTCTGTGAAACTTCTTTCTGATCTGAGCATTCAGCTAACAGAGTTAAACCATACCTTTGATTGAGCAGTTTTGAAACACTCTGTCTGTAGAAAATGCAACTGGACATTCGTAGCGCTAAGTGGGTAATAGTGGAAAAAAGAATATGTTCAAATATAAACTACACAGAAGCATTGTATGAAACTTCTTTCTGTTCTGTGCATTCCACTAACAGAGTTGAACCTTACTTTTGATTGAGCCGTTCTGAAACACTCTTTCTGTAGAAACTGCAATTGGACATTCTGAGCGCTAAGAGGCCTATATTGGGCAAAAGAATGTCTACAAATAAAAACTACACAGAAGAATTGTGTGAAACTTCTTTCTGTTCTGTTTGTTCAACTAAAAGAGTTGAACTTTAGTTTTGATTGAGCCGTTCTGAAACACTCTTTCTGTAGAAAATGCAAGTGGAGATTCGGAACGCTAAGAGGGTAATAGTGGAAAAAGGAATGTCTCCAAATATAAACTACACAGAATCATTCTGTGAAACTTCTTTCTGATCTGTGCATTCAGCTAACAGAGTTAAACCATACTTTTGATTGAGCAGATCTGAACACTCTTTCTGTAGAAAATGCAACTGGACATTTGGAGCGCTAAGAGAGTAGTAGTGGAAAAAGGAATATATTCAAATATAAACTACACAGAAGCATTCTGTGAAACTTCTTTCTGATCTGAGCATTCAGCTAACAGAGTTAAACCATACTTTTGATTGAGCAGTTTTGAAACACTCTGTCTGTAGAAAATGCAACTGGACATTCGTAGCGCCAAGTGGGTAATAGTGGAAAAAAGAATATGTTCAAATATAAACTACACAGAAGCATTGTATGAAATTTCTTTCTGTTCTGTGCATTCAACTAACAGAGTTGAACCTTAGTTTTGATTGAGCCTTTCTGAAACACTCTTTCTGTAGAAACTGCAATTGGACATTCTGAGCGCTAAGAGGCCTATATTGGGAAAAATAATATCTTCAAATAAAAACTACACAGAAGCATTGTGTGAAACTTATTTCTGATATGTTCATTAAGCTAACAGAGTTAAACCATACTATTGATTGCGCAGTTCTGAACACTCTTTCTGTAGAAAATGCAAGTGGACATTAGGAGCGCTAAGAGGTTAATAGTGGAGAAAGGAATATATTCAAATATAAACTACACAGTAGCATTCTGTGAAAATTCTTTCTGTTCTGTGCATTCAACTAACAGAGTTGAACCTTACTTCTGATTGAGCCGTTCTGAAACACTCTTTCTGTAGAAACTGCAATTGGACATGCTAAGCGCTAAGAGGCCTACATTGGGAAAAAGAATATCTTCAAATAAACACTACACAGATGCATTGTGTGAAACTTATTTCTGATCTGTAAATTCAGTTATCAGAGATAAAACATATTTTGGATTGAGCAGTTAGGAAACACTCTTTTTGTAGAAAATGCAAGTGGAGATTCGGAGCGCTAAGAGGGTAATAGTGGAAAAAGGAATGTCTTCAAATATAAACTACACAGAATCAATCGGTGAAACTTCTTTCTGATCTGTGCATTCAGCTAACAGAGTTAAACCATACTTTTGATTGAGCAGATCTGAACACTCTTTCTGTAGAAAATGCAACTGGACATTTGGAGCGCTAAGAGCGTAGTAGTGGAAAAAGGAATATATTCAAATATTAACTACACAGAAGCATTCTGTGAAACTTCTTTCTGATCTGAGCATTCAGCTAACAGAGTTAAACCATACTTTTGATTGAGCAGTTTTGAAACACTCTGTCTGTAGAAAATGCAACTGGACATTCGTAGCGCTAAGTGGGTAATAGTTCAAAAAAAGAATATGTTCAAATATAAACTACACAGAAGCATTGTATGAAACTTCTTTCTGTTCTGTGCATTCAACTAACAGAGTTGAACCTTACTTTTGATTGAGCCTTTCTGAAACACTCTTCCTGTGGAAACTGCAATTGGACATTCTGAGCGCTAAGAGGCCTCTATTGGGAAAAATAATATCTTCAAATAAAAACTACACAGAAGCATTGTGTGAAACTTATTTCTGATATGTTCATTAAGCTAACAGAGTTAAACCATACTTTTGATTGTGCAGTTCTGAACACTCTTTCTGTAGAAAATGCAAGTGGACATTCGGAGCGCTAAGAGGGTAATAGTGGAAAAAGGAACATATTCAAATATGAACTACACAGTAGCATTCTGTGAAAATTCATTCTCTTCTGTGCATTCAACTAACAGAGTTGAACCTTACTTTTAATTGAGCCGTTCTGAAACACTCTTTCTGTAGAAACTGCAATTGGACATGCTAAGCGCTAAGAGGCCTACATTGGGAAAAATAATATCTTCAAATAAAAACTACACAGATGCATTCTGTGAAACTTATTTCTGATCTGTAAATTCAGTTAACACAGATAAAACATATTTTTGATTGAGCAGTTATGAAACACTCTTTTTGTAGAAATTGCAAGTGGAGATTCGGAGCGATAAGAGGGTAATAGTGGAAAAAGCAATGTCTTCAAATATAAACTACACAGAATCATTCGGTGAAACTTCTTTCTGATCTGTGCATTCAGCTAACAGAGTTAAACCATACTTTTGATTGAGCAGATCTGAACACTCTTTGTGTAGAAAATGCAACTGGACATTTGGAGCGCTAAGAGCGTAGTAGCGGAAAAAGGAATATATTCAAATATTAACTACACAGAAGCATTCTGTGAAACTTCTTTCTGATCTGAGCATTCAGCTAACAGAGTTAAACCATACTTTTGATTGAGCAGTTTTGAAACACTCTGTCTGTAGAAAATGCAACTGGACATTCGTAGCGCTAAGTGGGTAATAGTGGAAAAAAGAATATGTTCAAATATAAACTACACAGAAGCATTGTATGAAACTTCTTTCTGTTCTGTGCATTCAACTAACAGAGTTGAACCTTACTTTTGATTGAGCCGTTCTGAAACTCTCTTTCTGTAGAAACTGCAATTGGACATTCTGAGCGCTAAGAGGCCTATATTGGGAAAAAGAATGTCTACAAATAAAAACTACACAGAAGAATTGTGTGAAACTTGTTTCTGTTCTGTTTGTTCAACTAAAAGATTTGAACCTTAGTTTTGATTGAGCCGTTCTGAAACACTCTTTCTGTAGAAAATGCAAGTGGAGATTCGGAGCGCTAAGAGGGTAATAGTGGAAAAAGGAATGTCTACAAATATAAACTACACAGAATCATTCTGTGAAACTTCTTTCTGATCTGTGCATTCAGCTAACAGAGTTAAACCATACTTTTGATTGAGCAGTTTTGAAACACTCTGTCTGTAGAAAATGCAACTGGACATTCGTAGCGCTAAGTGGGTAATAGTTCAAAAAAAGAATATGTTCAAATATAAACTACACAGAAGCATTGTATGAAACTTCTTTCTGTTCTGTGCATTCAACTAACAGAGTTGAACCTTACTTTTGATTGAGCCTTTCTGAAACACTCTTCCTGTGGAAAGTGCAATTGGACATTCTGAGCGCTAAGAGGCCTCTATTGGGAAAAATAATATCTTCAAATAAAAACTACACAGAAGCATTGTGTGAAACTTATTTCTGATATGTTCATTAAGCTAACAGAGTTAAACCATACTTTTGATTGTGCAGTTCTGAACACTCTTTCTGTAGAAAATGCAAGTGGACATTCGGAGCCGTAAGAGGGTAATAGTGGAAAAAGGAACATATTCAAATATGAACTACACAGTAGGATTCTGTGAAAATTCTTTCTGTTCTGTGCATTCAACTAACAGAGTTGAACCTTACTTTTAATTGAGCCGTTCTGAAACACTCTTTCTGTAGAAACTGCAATTGGACATGCTAAGCGCTAAGAGGCCTACATTGGGAAAAATAATATCTTCAAATAAAAACTACACAGATGCATTCTGTGAAACTTATTTCTGATCTGTAAATTCAGTTAACAGAGATAAAATATATTTTTGATTGAGCAGTTATGAAACACTCTTTTTGTAGAAATTGCAAGTGGAGATTCGGAGCGATAAGAGGGTAATAGTGGAAAAAGGAATGTCTTCAAATATAAAGTACACAGAATCACTCGGTGAAACATCTTTCTGATCTGTGCATTCAGCTAACAGCGTTAAACCATACTTTTGATTGAGCAGATCTGAACACTCTTTGTGTAGAAAATGCAACTGGACATTTGGAGCGCTAAGAGCGTAGTAGCGGAAAAAGGAATATATTCAAATATTAACTACACAGAAGCATTCTGTGAAACTTCTTTCTGATCTGAGCATTCAGCTAACAGAGTTAAACCATACTTTTGATTGAGCAGTTTTGAAACACTCTGTCTGTAGAAAATGCAACTGGACATTCGTAGCGCTAAGTGGGTAATAGTGGAAAAAAGAATATGTTCAAATATAAACTACACAGAAGCATTGTATGAAACTTCTTTCTGTTCTGTGCATTCAACTAACAGAGTTGAACCTTACTTTTGATTGAGCCGTTCTGAAACACTCTTTCTGTAGAAACTGCAATTGGACATTCTGAGCGCTAAGAGGCCTATATTGGGAAAAAGAATGTCTACAAATAAAAACTACACAGAAGAATTGTGTGAAACTTCTTTCTGTTCTGTTTGTTCAACTAAAAGAGTTGAACCTTAGTTTTGATTGAGCCGTTCTGAAACACTCTTTCTGTAGAAAATGCAAGTGGAGATTCGGAGCGCTAAGAGGGTAATAGTGGAAAAAGGAATGTCTCCAAATATAAACTACACAGAATCATTCTGTGAAACTTCTTTCTGATCTGTGCATTCAGCTAACAGAGTTAAACCATACTTTTAATTGAGCAGATCTGAACACTCTTTCTGTAGAAAATGCAACTGGACATTTGGAGCGCTAAGAGAGTAGTAGTGGAAAAAGGAATATATTCAAATATAAACTACACAGAAGCATTCTGTGAAACTTCTTTCTGATCTGAGCATTCAGCTAACAGAGTTAAACCATACTTTTGATTGAGCAGTTTTGAAACACTCTGTCTGTAGAAAATGCAACTGGACATTCGTAGCGCCAAGTGGGTAATAGTGGAAAAAAGAATATGTTCAAATATAAACTACACAGAAGCATTGTTTGAAATTTCTTTCTGTTCTGTGCATTCAACTAACAGAGTTGAACCTTAGTTTTGATTGAGCCTTTCTGAAACACTCTTTCTGTAGAAACTGCAATTGGACATTCTGAGCGCTAAGAGGCCTATATTGGGAAAAATAATAGATTCAAATGAAAACTACACAGAAGCATTGTGTGAAACTTATTTCTGATATGTTCATTAAGCTAACAGAGTTAAACCATACTTTTGATTGCGCAGTTCTGAACACTCTTTCTGTAGAAAATGCAGGTGGACATTCGTAGCGCTAAGAGGGTAATAATGGAGAAAGGAATATATTCAAATATAAACTACACAGTAGCATTCTGTGAAAATTCTTTCTGTTCTGTGCATTCAACTAACAGAGTTGAACCTTACTTTTGATTGAGCCGTTCTGAAACACTCTTTCTGTAGAAACTGCAATTGGACATGCTAAGCGCTTAGAGGCCTACATTGGGAAAAAGAATATCTTCAAATAAAAACTACACAGATGCATTCTGTGAAACTTATTTCTGATCTGTAAATTCAGTTAACAGAGATAAAACATATTTTTGATTGAGCTGTTATGAAACACTCTTTTTGTAGAAAATGCAAGTGGAGATTCGGAGCGCTAAGAGGGTAATAGTGGAAAAAGGAATGTCTTAAAATATAAACTACACAGAATCATTCGGTGAAACTTCTTTTTGATCTGTGCATTCAGCTAACAGAGTTAAACCATACTTTTAATTGAGCAGATCCGAACACTCTTTCTGTAGAAAATGCAACTGGACATTTGGAGCGCTAAGAGCGTAGTAGTGGAAAAAGGAATATATTCAAATATAAACTACACAGAAGCATTCTGTGAAACTTCTTTCTGATCTGAACATTCAGCTAACAGAGTTCAACCATACTTTTGATTGAGCAGTTTTGAAACACTCTGTCTGTAGAAAATGCAACTGGACATTCGTAGCGCTAAGTGGGTAATAGTGGAGAAAAGAATATGTTCAAATATAAATTACACAGAATCATTGTATGAAACTTCTTTCTGTTCTGTGCATTCAACTAACAGAGTTGAACCTTACTTTTGATTGAGCCGTTCTGAAACACTCTTTCTGTAGAAACTGCAATTGGACATTCTGAGCGCTAAGAGGCCTATATTGGGAAAAAGAATGTCTATAAATAAAAACTACACAGAAGAATTGTGTGAAACAACTTTCTGTTCTGTTTGTTCAACTAAAAGAGTTGAACCTTAGTTTTGATTGAGCCGTTCTGAAACACTCTTTCTGTAGAAAATATAAGTGGAGATTCGGAGCGCTAAGAGGGTAATAGTGGAAAAGGGAATGTCTCCAAATATAAACTACACAGAATCATTCTGTGAAACTTCTTTCTGATCTGTGCATTCAGCTAACAGAGTTAAACCATACTTTTGATTCAGCAGATCTGAACACTCTTTCTGTAGAAAATGCAACTGGACATTTGGAGCGCTAAGAGAGTAGTAGTGGAAAAAGGAATATATTCAAATATAAACTACACAGAAGCATTCTGTGAAACTTCTTTCTGATCTGAGCATTCAGCTAACAGAGTTAAACCATACTTTTGATTGAGCAGTTTTGAAACACTCTGTAGAAAATGCAACTGGACATTCGTAGCGCTAAGTGGGTAATAGTGGAAAAAAGAATATTTTCAAATATAAACTACACAGAAGCATTGTATGAAATTTCTTTCTGTTCTGTGCATTCAACTAACAGAGATGAACCTTACTTTTGATTGAGCCTTTCTGAAACACTCTTTCTTTAGAAACTGCAATTGGACATTCTGAGCGCTAAGAGGCCTCTATTGGGAAAAATAATATCTTCAAATAAAAACTACACAGAAGCATTGTGTGAAACTTATTTCTGATATGTTCATTAAGCTAACAGAGTTAAACCATACTTTTGATTGCGCAGTTCTGAACACTCTTTCTGTAGAAAATGCAGGTGGACATTCGTAGCGCTAAGAGGGTAATAATGGAGAAAGGAATATATTCAAATATAAACTACACAGTAGCATTCTGTGAAAATTCTTTCTGTTCTGTGCATTCAACTAACAGAGTTGAACCTTACTTTTGATTGAGCCGTTCTGAAACACTCTTTCTGTAGAAACTGCAATTGGACATGCTAAGCGCTTAGAGGCCTACATTGGGAAAAAGAATATCTTCAAATAAAAACTACACAGATGCATTCTGTGAAACTTATTTCTGATCTGTAAATTCAGTTAACAGAGATAAAACATATTTTTGATTGAGCTGTTATGAAACACTCTTTTTGTAGAAAATGCAAGTGGAGATTCGGAGCGCTAAGAGGGTAATAGTGGAAAAAGGAATGTCTTAAAATATAAACTACACAGAATCATTCGGTGAAACTTCTTTTTGATCTGTGCATTCAGCTAACAGAGTTAAACCATACTTTTAATTGAGCAGATCCGAACACTCTTTCTGTAGAAAATGCAACTGGACATTTGGAGCGCTAAGAGCGTAGTAGTGGAAAAAGGAATATATTCAAATATAAACTACACAGAAGCATTCTGTGAAACTTCTTTCTGATCTGAACATTCAGCTAACAGAGTTCAACCATACTTTTGATTGAGCAGTTTTGAAACACTCTGTCTGTAGAAAATGCAACTGGACATTCGTAGCGCTAAGTGGGTAATAGTGGAAAAAAGAATATGTTCAAATATAAATTACACAGAAGCATTGTATGAAACTTCTTTCTGTTCTGTGCATTCAACTAACAGAGTTGAACCTTACTTTTGATTGAGCCGTTCTGAAACACTCTTTCTGTAGAAACTGCAATTGGACATTCTGAGCGCTAAGAGGCCTATATTGGGAAAAAGAATGTCTATAAATAAAAACTACACAGAAGAATTGTGTGAAACAACTTTCTGTTCTGTTTGTTCAACTAAAAGAGTTGAACCTTAGTTTTGATTGAGCCGTTCTGAAACACTCTTTCTGTAGAAAATATAAGTGGAGATTCGGAGCGCTAAGAGGGTAATAGTGGAAAAAGGAATGTCTCCAAATATAAACTACACAGAATCATTCTGTGAAACTTCTTTCTGATCTGTGCATTCAGCTAACAGAGTTAAACCATACTTTTGATTCAGCAGATCTGAACACTCTTTCTGTAGAAAATGCAACTGGACATTTGGAGCGCTAAGAGAGTAGTAGTGGAAAAAGGAATATATTCAAATATAAACTACACAGAAGCATTCTGTGAAACTTCTTTCTGATCTGAGCATTCAGCTAACAGAGTTAAACCATACTTTTGATTGAGCAGTTTTGAAACACTCTGTAGAAAATGCAACTGGACATTCGTAGCGCTAAGTGGGTAATAGTGGAAAAAAGAATATTTTCAAATATAAACTACACAGAAGCATTGTATGAAATTTCTTTCTGTTCTGTGCATTCAACTAACAGAGATGAACCTTACTTTTGATTGAGCCTTTCTGAAACACTCTTTCTTTAGAAACTGCAATTGGACATTCTGAGCGCTAAGAGGCCTCTATTGGGAAAAATAATATCTTCAAATAAAAACTACACAGAAGCATTGTGTGAAACTTATTTCTGATATGTTCATTAAGCTAACAGAGTTAAACCATACTTTTGATTGCGCAGTTCTGAACACTCTTTCTGTAGAAAATGCAGGTGGACATTCGTAGCGCTAAGAGGGTAATAATGGAGAAAGGAATATATTCAAATATAAACTACACAGTAGCATTCTGTGAAAATTCTTTCTGTTCTGTGCATTCAACTAACAGAGTTGAACCTTACTTTTGATTGAGCCGTTCTGAAACACTCTTTCTGTAGAAACTGCAATTGGACATGCTAAGCGCTTAGAGGCCTACATTGGGAAAAAGAATATCTTCAAATAAAAACTACACAGATGCATTCTGTGAAACTTATTTCTGATCTGTAAATTCAGTTAACAGAGATAAAACATATTTTTGATTGAGCTGTTATGAAACACTCTTTTTGTAGAAAATGCAAGTGGAGATTCGGAGCGCTAAGAGGGTAATAGTGGAAAAAGGAATGTCTTAAAATATAAACTACACAGAATCATTCGGTGAAACTTCTTTTTGATCTGTGCATTCAGCTAACAGAGTTAAACCATACTTTTAATTGAGCAGATCCGAACACTCTTTCTGTAGAAAATGCAACTGGACATTTGGAGCGCTAAGAGCGTAGTAGTGGAAAAAGGAATATATTCAAATATAAACTACACAGAAGCATTCTGTGAAACTTCTTTCTGATCTGAACATTCAGCTAACAGAGTTCAACCATACTTTTGATTGAGCAGTTTTGAAACACTCTGTCTGTAGAAAATGCAACTGGACATTCGTAGCGCTAAGTGGGTAATAGTGGAAAAAAGAATATGTTCAAATATAAATTACACAGAAGCATTGTATGAAACTTCTTTCTGTTCTGTGCATTCAACTAACAGATTTGAACCTTACTTTTGATTGAGCCGTTCTGAAACACTCTTTCTGTAGAAACTGCAATTGGACATTCTGAGCGCTAAGAGGCCTATATTGGGAAAAAGAATGTCTATAAATAAAAACTACACAGAAGAATTGTGTGAAACAACTTTCTGTTCTGTTTGTTCAACTAAAAGAGTTGAACCTTAGTTTTGATTGAGCCGTTCTGAAACACTCTTTCTGTAGAAAATATAAGTGGAGATTCGGAGCGCTAAGAGGGTAATAGTGGAAAAAGGAATGTCTCCAAATATAAACTACACAGAATCATTCTGTGAAACTTCTTTCTGATCTGTGCATTCAGCTAACAGAGTTAAACCATACTTTTGATTCAGCAGATCTGAACACTCTTTCTGTAGAAAATGCAACTGGACATTTGGAGCGCTAAGAGAGTAGTAGTGGAAAAAGGAATATATTCAAATATAAACTACACAGAAGCATTCTGTGAAACTTCTTTCTGATCTGAGCATTCAGCTAACAGAGTTAAACCATACTTTTGATTGAGCAGTTTTGAAACACTCTGTAGAAAATGCAACTGGACATTCGTAGCGCTAAGTGGGTAATAGTGGAAAAAAGAATATTTTCAAATATAAACTACACAGAAGCATTGTATGAAATTTCTTTCTGTTCTGTGCATTCAACTAACAGAGATGAACCTTACTTTTGATTGAGCCTTTCTGAAACACTCTTTCTTTAGAAACTGCAATTGGACATTCTGAGCGCTAAGAGGCCTCTATTGGGAAAAATAATATCTTCAAATAAAAACTACACAGAAGCATTGTGTGAAACTTATTTCTGATATGTTCATTAAGCTAACAGAGTTAAACCATACTTTTGATTGCGCAGTTCTGAACACTCTTTCTGTAGAAAATCAAGTGGACATTCGGAGCGCTAAGAGGGTAATAGTGGGGAAAGGAATATATTCAAATATAAACTACACAGTAGCATTCTGTGAAAATCCTTTCTGTTCTCTGCATTCAACTAACAGAGTTGAACCTTACTTTTGATTGAGCCGTTCTGAAACACTCTTTCTGTAGAAACTGCAATTGGACATGCTAAGCGCTAAGAGGCCTACATTGGGAAAAAGAATATCTTCAAATAAAAACTACACAGGTGCATTCTGTGAAACTTATTTCTGATCTGTAAATTCAGTTAACAGAGATAAAAACATATTTTTGATTGAGCAGTTATGAAACACTCTTTTTGTAGAAAATGCAAGTGGAGATTCGGAGCGCTAAGAGGGTAATAGTGGAAAAAGAATGTCTTCAAATATAAACTACACAGAATCATTCGGTGAAACTTCTTTCTGATCTGTGCATTCAGCTAACAGAGTTAAACCATACTTTTGATTGAGCAGATCTGAACACTCTTTCTGTAGAAAATGCAACTGGACATTTGGAGCGCTAAGAGAGTAGTAGTGGAAAAAGGAATATATTCAAATATAAACTACACAGAAGCATTCTGTGAAACTTCTTTCTGATCTGAGCATTCAGCTAACAGAGTTAAACCATACTTTTGATTGAGCAGTTTTGAAACACTCTGTCTGTAGAAAATGCAACTGGACATTCGTAGCACCAAGTGCGTAATAGTGGAAAAAAGAATATCTTCAAATATAAACTACACAGAAGCATTGTATGAAATTTCTTTCTGTTATGTGCATTCAACTAACAGAGTTGAACCTTACTTTTGATTGAGCCGTTCTGAAACACTCTTTCTGTAGAAACTGCAATTGGACATTCTGAGCGCTAAGAGGCCTATATTGGGAAAAACAATGTCTACAAATAAAAACTACACAGAAGGATTGTGTGAAACTTCTTTCTGTTCTGTTTGTTCAACTAAAAGAGTTGAACCTTAGTTTTGATTGAGCCGTTATGAAACACTCTTTTTGTAGAAAATGCAAGTGGAGATTCGGAGCGCTAAGAGGGTAATAGTGGAAAAAGGAATGTCTTCAAATATAAACTACACAGAATCATTCGGTGAAACTTCTTTCTGATCTGTGCATTCAGCTAACAGAGTTAAACCATACTTTTGATTGAGCAGATCTGAACACTCTTTCTGTAGAAAATGCAACTGGACATTTGGAGCGCTAAGAGCGTAGTAGTGGAAAAAGGAATATATTCAAATATAAACTACACAGAAGCATTCTGTGAAACTTCTTTCTGATCTGAGCATTCAGCTAACAGAGTTAAACCATACTTTTGATTGAGCAGTTTTGAAACACTCTGTCTGTAGAAAATGCAACTGGACATTCGTAGCGCTAAGTGGGTAATAGTGGAAAAAAGAATATGTTCAAATATAAACTACACAGAAGCATTGTATGAAACTACTTTCTGTTCTGTGCATTCAACTAACAGAGTTGAACCTTACTTTTGATTGAGCCGTTCTGAAACACTCTTTCTGTAGAAACTGCAATTGGACATTCTCAGCGCTAAGAGGCCTATATTGGGAAAAAGAATGTCTACAAATAAAAACTACACAGAAGAATTGTGTGAAACTTCTTTCTGTTCTGTTTGTTCATCTAAAAGAGTTGAACCTTAGTTTTGATTGAGCCGTTCTGAAACACACTTTCTGTAGAAAATGCAAGTGGAGATTCGGAGCGCTAAGAGGGTAATAGTGGAAAAAGGAATGTCTCCAAATATAAACTACACAGAATCATTCTGTGAAACTTCTTTCTGATCTGTGCATTCAGCTAACAGAGTTAAACCATACTTTTGATTGAGCAGATCTGAACACTCTTTCTGTAGAAAATGCAACTGGACATTTGGAGCGCTAAGAGAGTAGTAGTGGAAAAAGGAATATATTCAAATATAAACTACACAGAAGCATTCTGTGAAACTTCTTTCTGATCTGAGCATTCAGCTAACAGAGTTAAACCATACTTTTGATTGAGCAGTTTGGAAACACTCTGTAGAAAATGCAACTGGACATTGATAGCGCTAAGTGGGTAATAGTGGAAAAAAGAATATTTTCAAATATAAACTACACAGAAGCATTGTATGAAATTACTTTCTGTTCTGTGCATTCAACTAACAGAGATGAACCTTACTTTTGATTGAGCCTTTCTGAAACACTCTTTCTGTAGAAACTGCAATTGGACATTCTGAGCGCTAAGAGGCCTCTATTGGGAAAAATAATATCTTCAAATAAAAACTACACAGAAGCATTGTGTGAAACTTATTTCTGATATGTTCATTAAGCTAACAGAGTTAAACCATACTTTTGATTGCGCAGTTCTGAACACTCTTTCTGTAGAAAATGCAAGTGGACATTCGGAGCGCTAAGAGGGTAATAGTGGAGAAAGGAATATATTCAAATATAAACTACACAGTAGCATTCTGTGAAAATCCTTTCTGTTCTCTGCATTCAACTAACAGAGTTGAACGTTACTTTTGATTCAGCCGTTCTGAAACACTCTTTCTGTAGAAACTGCAATTGGACATGCTAAGCGCTAAGAGGCCTACATTGGGAAAAAGAATATCTTCAAATAAAAACTACACAGATGCATTCTGTGAAACTTATTTCTGATCTGTAAATTCAGTTAACAGAGATAAAACATATTTTTGATTGAGCAGTTATGAAACACTCTTTTTGTAGAAAATGCAAGTGGATATTCGGAGCGCTAAGAGGGTAATAGTGGAAAAAGGAATGTCTTCAAATATAAACTACACAGAATCATTCGGTGAAACTTCTTTCTGATCTGTGCATTCAGCTAACAGAGTTAAACCATACTTTTGATTGAGCAGATCTGAACACTCTTTCTGTAGAAAATGCAACTGGACATTTGGAGCGCTAAGAGAGTAGTAGTGGAAAAAGGAATATATTCAAATATAAACTACACAGAAGCATTCTGTGAAACTTCTTTCTGATCTGAGCATTCAGCTAACAGAGTTAAACCATACTTTTGATTGAGCAGTTTTGAAACACTCTGTCTGTAGAAAATGCAACTGGACATTCGTAGCACCAAGTGGGTAATAGTGGAAAAAAGAATATCTTCAAATATAAACTACACAGAAGCATTGTATGAAATTTCTTTCTGTTCTGTGCATTCAACTAACAGAGTTGAACCTTACTTTTGATTGAGCCGTTCTGAAACACTCTTTCTGTAGAAACTGCAATTGGACATTCTGAGCGCTAAGAGGCCTATATTGGGAAAAACAATGTCTACAAATAAAAACTACACAGAAGGATTGTGTGAAACTTCTTTCTGTTCTGTTTGTTCAACTAAAAGAGTTGAACCTTAGTTTTGATTGAGCCGTTATGAAACACTCTTTTTGTAGAAAATGCAAGTGGAGATTCGGAGCGCTAAGAGGGTAATAGTGGAAAAAGGAATGTCTTCAAATATAAACTACACAGAATCATTCGGTGAAACTTCTTTCTGATCTGTGCATTCAGCTAACAGAGTTAAACCATACTTTTGATTGAGCAGATCTGAACACACTTTCTGTAGAAAATGCAACTGGACATTTGGAGCGCTAAGAGCGTAGTAGTGGAAAAAGGAATATATTCAAATATAAACTACACAGAAGCATTCTGTGAAACTTCTTTCTGATCTGAGCATTCAGCTAACAGAGTTAAACCATACTTTTGATTGAGCAGTTTTGAAACACTCTGTCTGTAGAAAATGCAACTGGACATTCGTAGCGCTAAGTGGGTAATAGTGGAAAAAAGAATATGTTCAAATATAAACTACACAGAAGCATTGTATGAAACTTCTTTCTGTTCTGTGCATTCAACTAACAGAGTTGAACCTTACTTTTGATTGAGCCGTTCTGAAACACTCTTTCTGTAGAAACTGCAATTGGACATTCTCAGCGCTAAGAGGCCTATATTGGGAAAAAGAATGTCTACAAATAAAAACTACACAGAAGAATTGTGTGAAACTTCTTTCTGTTCTGTTTGTTCATCTAAAAGAGTTGAACCTTAGTTTTGATTGAGCCGTTCTGAAACACTCTTTCTGTAGAAAATGGAAGTGGAGGTTCGGAGCGCTAAGAGGGTAATAGTGGAAAAAGGAATGTCTCCAAATATCAACTACACAGAATCATTCTGTGAAACTTCTTTCTGATCTGTGCATTCAGCTAACAGAGTTAAACCATACTTTTGATTGAGCAGATCTGAACACTCTTTCTGTAGAAAATGCAACTGGACATTTGGAGCGCTAAGAGAGTAGTAGTGGAAAAAGGAATATATTCAAATATAAACTACACAGAAGCATTCTGTGAAACTTCTTTCTGATCTGAGCATTCAGCTAACAGAGTTAAACCATACTTTTGATTGAGCAGTTTTGAAACACTCTGTCTGTAGAAAATGCAACTGGACATTCGTAGCGCCAAGTGGGTAATAGTGGAAAAAAGAATATGTTCAAATATAAACTACACAGAAGCATTGTTTGAAATTTCTTTCTGTTCTGTGCATTCAACTAACAGAGTTGAACCTTAGTTTTGATTGAGCCTTTCTGAAACTCTCTTTCTGTAGAAACTGCAATTGGACATTCTGAGCGCTAAGAGGCCTATATTGGGAAAAATAATATCTTCAAATAAAAACTACACAGAAGCATTGTGTGAAACTTATTTCTGATATGTTCATTAAGCTAACAGAGTTAAACCATACTTTTGATTGCGCATTTCTGAACACTCTTTCTGTAGAAAATGCAAGTGGACATTCGTAGCGCTAAGAGGGTAATAATGGAGAAAGGAATATATTCAAATATAAACTACACAGTAGCATTCTGTGAAAATTCTTTCTGTTCTGTGCATTCAACTAACAGAGTTGAACCTTACTTTTGATTGAGCCGTTCTGAAACACTCTTTCTGTAGAAACTGCAATTGGACATGCTAAGCGCTAAGAGGCCTACATTGGGAAAAAGAATATCTTCAAATAAAAACTACACAGATGCATTCTGTGAAACTTATTTCTGATCTGTAAATTCAGTTAACAGAGATAAAACATATTTTTGATTGAGCAGTTATGAAACACTCTTTTTGTAGAAAATGCAAGTGGAGATTCGCAGCGCTAAGAGGGTAATAGTGGAAAAAGGAATATCTTCAAATATAAACTACACAGAATCATTCGGTGAAACTTCTTTCTGATCTGTGCATTCAGCTAACAGAGTTAAACCATACTTTTGATTGAGCAGATCTGAACACTCTTTCTGTAGAAAATGCAACTGGACATTTGGAGCGCTAAGAGCGTAGTAGTGGAAAAAGGAATATATTCAAATATAAACTACACAGAAGCATTCTGTGAATCTTATTTCTGATCTGAGCATTCAGCTAACAGAGTTAAACCATACTTTTGATTGAGCAGTTTTGAAACACTCTGTCTGTAGAAAATGCAACTGGACATTCGTAGCGCTAAGTGGGTAATAGTGGAAAAAAGAATATGTTCAAATATAAACTACACAGAAGCATTGTATGAAACTACTTTCTGTTCTGTGCATTCAACTAACAGAGTTGAACCTTACTTTTGATTGAGCCGTTCTGAAACACTCTTTCTGTAGAAACTGCAATTGGACATTCTGAGCGCTAAGAGGCCTATATTGGGAAAAAAAATGTCTACAAATAAAAACTACACAGAAGGATTGTGTGAAACTTCTTTCTGTTCTGTTTGTTCAACTAAAAGGGTTGAAGCTTAGTTTTGATTGAGCCGTTCTGAAACACTCTTTCTGTAGAAAATGCAAGTGGAGATTCGGAGCGCTAAGAGGGTAATAGTGGAAAAAGGAATGTCTCCAAATATAAACTACACAGAATCATTCTGTGAAACTTCTTTCTGATCTGTGCATTCAGCTAACAGAGTTAAACCATACTTTTGATTGAGCAGATCTGAACACTCTTTCTGTAGAAAATGCAACTGGACATTTGGAGCGCTAAGAGAGTAGTAGTGGAAAAAGGAATATATTCAAATATAAACTACACAGAAGCATTCTGTGAAACTTCTTTCTGATCTGAGCATTCAGCTAAAAGAGTTAAACCATACTTTTGATTGAGCAGTTTTGAAACACTCTGTCTGTAGAAAATGCAACTGGACATTCGTAGCGCTAAGTGGGTAATAGTGGAAAAAAGAATATGTTCAAATATAAACTACACAGAAGCATTGTATGAAACTTCTTTCTGTTCTGTGCATTCAACTAATAGAGTTGATCCTCACTTTTGATTGAGCCTTTCTGAAACACTCTTTCTGTAGAAACTGCAATTGGACATTCTGAGCGCTAAGAGGCCTCTATTGGGAAAAATAATATCTTCAAATAAAAACTACACAGAAGCATTGTGTGATACTTATTTCTGATATGTTCATTAAGCTAACAGAGTTAAACCATACTTTTGATTGCGCAGTTCTGAACACTCTTTCTGTAGAAAATGCAAGTGGACATTCGGAGCGCTAAGAGGGTATTAGTGGAAAAAGGAATATATTCAAATATAAACTACACAGTAGCATTCTGTGAAAATTCTTTCTGTTCTGTGCATTCAACTAACAGAGTTGAACCTTACTTTTGATTGAGCCGTTCTGAAACACTCTTTCTGTAGAAACTGCAATTGGACATCCTAAGCGCTAAGAGGCCTACATTGGGAAAAAGAATATCTTCAAATAAAAACTACACAGATGCATTCTGTGAAACTTATTTCTGATCTGTAAATTCAGTTAACAGAGATAAAACATATTTTTGATTGAGCAGTTATGAAACATTCTTTTTGTAGAAATTGCAAGTGGAGATTCGGAGCGATAAGAGGGTAATAGTGGAAAAAGGAATGTCTTCAAATATAAAGTACACAGAATCATTCGGTGAAACATCTTTCTGATCTGTGCATTCAGCTAACAGAGTTAAAACATACTTTTGATTGAGCAGATCTGAACACTCTTTCTGTAGAAAATGCAACTGGACATTTGGAGCGCTAAGAGCGTAGTAGCGGAAAAAGGAATATATTCAAATATTAACTACACAGAAGCATTCTGTGAAACTTCTTTCTGATCTGAGCATTCAGCTAACAGAGTTAAACCATACTTTTGATTGAGCAGTTTTGAAACACTCTGTCTG
Source organism: Symphalangus syndactylus (assembly GCF_028878055.3). Classification (NCBI taxonomy): domain Eukaryota; kingdom Metazoa; phylum Chordata; class Mammalia; order Primates; family Hylobatidae; genus Symphalangus; species Symphalangus syndactylus. The sequence continues at coordinate 1,014,984 of NC_072445.2, read as the reverse complement.
TAGAAAATGCAACTGGACATTCGTAGCGCTAAGTGGGTAATAGTGGAAAAAAGAATATGTTCAAATATAAACTACACAGAAGCATTGTATGAAACTTTTTTCTGTTCTGTGCATTCAACTAACAGAGTTGAACCTTACTTTTGATTGAGCCGTTCTGAAACACTCTTTCTGTAGAAACTGCAATTTGACATTCTGAGAGCTAAGAGGCCTATATTGGGAAAAAGAATGTCTACAAATAAAAATTACACAGAAGAATTGTGTGAAACTTCCTTCTGTTCTGTTTGTTCAACTAAAAGAGTTGAACCTTAGTTTTGATTGAGCCGTTCTGAAACACTCTTTCTGTAGAAAATGCAAGTGGAGATTCGGAGCGCTAAGAGGGTAATAGTGGAAAAGGGAATGTCTCCAAATATAAACTACACAGAATCATTCTGTGAAACTTCTTTCTGATCTGTGCATTCAGCTAACAGAGTTAAACCATACTTTTGATTGAGCAGATCTGAAGACTCTTTCTGTAGAAAATGCAACTGGACATTTTGAGCGCTAAGAGAGTAGTAGTGGAAAAAGGAATATATTCAAATATAAACTACACAGAAGCATTCTGTGAAACTTCTTTCTGATCTGAGCATTCAGCTAACAGAGTTAAACCATACTTTTGATTGAGCAGTTTTGAAACACTCTGTCTGTAGAAAATGCAACTGGACATTCGTAGCGCTAAGTGGGTAATAGTGGAAAAAAGAATATGTTCAAATATAAACTACACAGAAGCATTGTATGAAACATCTTTCTGTTCTGTGCATTCAACTAACAGAGTTGAACCTTACTTTTGATTGAGTCTTTCTGAAACACTCTTTCTGTAGAAACTGCAATTGGACATTCTGAGCGCTAAGAGGCCTATATTGGGAAAAATAATATCTTCAAATAAATACTACACAGAAGCATTGTGTGAAACTTATTTCTGATATGTTCATTAAGCTAACAGAGTTAAACCATACTTTTGATTGCGCAGTTCTGAACACTCTTTCTGTAGAAAATGCAAGTGGACATTCGGAGCGCTAAGAGGGTAATAGTGGAAAAAGGAATATATTCAAATATAAACTACACAGTAGCATTCTGTGAAAATTCTTTCTGTTCTGTGCATTCAACTAACAGAGTTGAACCTTACTTTTGATTGAGCCGTTCTGAAACACTCTTTCTGTAGAAACTGCAATTGGACATGCTAAGCTCTAAGAGGCCTACATTGGGAAAAATAATATCTTCAAATAAAAACTACACAGATGCATTCTGTGAAACTTATTTCTGATCTGTAAATTCAGTTAACAGAGATAAAACATATTTTTGATTGAGCAGTTATGAAACACTCTTTTTGTAGAAAATGCAAGTGGAGATTCGGAGCGCTAAGAGGGTCATAGTGGAAAAAGGAATGTCTTCAAATATAAACTACACAGAATCATTCGGTGAAACTTCTTTCTGATGTGTGCATTCAGCTAACAGAGTTAAAACATACTTTTGATTGAGCAGATCTGAACACTCTTTCTGTAGAAAATGCAACTGGACATTTGGAGCGCTAAGAGCGTAGTAGTGGAAAAAGGAATATATTCAAATATAAACTACACAGAAGCATTCTGTGAAACTTCTTTCTGCTCTGAGCATTCAGCTAACAGATTTAAACCATACATTTCATTGAGCAGTTTTGAAACACTCTGTCTGTAGAAAATGCAACTGGACATTCGTAGCGCTAAGTGGGTAATAGTGGAAAAAAGAATATGTTCAAATATAAACTACACAGAAGCATTGTATGAAACTTCTTTCTGTTCTGTGCATTCAACTAACAGAGTTGAACCTTACTTTTGATTGAGCCGTTCTGAAACACTCTTTCTGTAGAAACTGCAATTGGACATTCTCAGCGCTAAGAGGCCTATATTGGGAAAAAGAATGTCTACAAATAAAAACTACACAGAAGAATTTTGTGAAACTTCTTTCTGTTCTGTTTGTTCATCTAAAAGAGTTGAACCTTAGTTTTGATTGAGCCGTTCTGAAACACTCTTTCTGTAGAAAATGCAAGTGGAGATTCGGAGCGCTAAGAGGGTAATAGTGGAAAAAGGAATGTCTCCAAATATAAACTACACAGAATCATTCTGTGAAACTTCTTTCTGATCTGTGCATTCAGCTAACAGAGTTAAACCATACTTTTGATTGAGCAGATCTGAACATTCTTTCTGTAGAAAATGCAACTGGACTTTTGGAGCGCTAAGAGAGTAGTAGTGGAAAAAGGAATATATTCAAATATAAACTACACAGAAGCATTCTGTGAAACTTCTTTCTGATCTGAGCATTCAGCTAACAGAGTTAAACCATACTTTTGATTGAGCAGTTTTGAAACACTCTGTAGAAAATGCAACTGGACATTCGTAGCGCTAAGTGGGTAATAGTGGAAAAAAGAATATTTTCAAATATAAACTACACAGAAGCATTGTATGAAATTTCTTTCTGTTCTGTGCATTCAACTAACAGAGATGAACCTTACTTTTGATTGAGCCTTTCTGAAACACTCTTTCTGTAGAAACTGCAATTGGACATTCTGAGCGCTAAGAGGCCACTATTGGGAAAAATAATATCTTCAAATAAAAACTACACAGAAGCATTGTGTGAAACTTATTTCTGATATGTTCATTAAGCTAACAGAGTTAAACCATATTTTGATTGCGCAGTTCTGAACACTCTTTCTGTAGAAAATGCAAGTGGACATTCGGAGCGCTATGAGGGTAATAATGGAGAAAGGAATATATTCAAATATAAACTACACAGTAGCATTCTGTGAAAATTCTTTCTGTTCTGTGCATTCAACTAACAGAGTTGAACCTTACTTTTGATTGAGCCGTTCTGAAACACTCTTTCTGTAGAAACTGCAATTGGACATGCTAAGCGCTTAGAGGCCTACATTGGGAAAAAGAATATCTTCAAATAAAAACTACACAGATGCATTCTGTGAAACTTATTTCTGATCCGTAAATTCAGTTAACAGAGATAAAACATATTTTTGATTGAGTAGTTATGAAACACTCTTTTTGTAGAAAATGCAAGTGGAGATTCGGAGCGCTAAGAGGGTAATAGTGGAAAAAGGAATGTCTTCAAATATAAACTACACAGAATCATTCGGTGAAACTTCTTTCTGATCTGTGCATTCAGCTAACAGAGTTAAACCATACTTTTGATTGAGCAGATCTGAACACTCTTTCTGTAGAAAATGCAACTGGACATTTGGAGCGCTAAGAGCGTAGTAGTGGAAAAAGGAATATATTCAAATATAAATTACACAGAAGCATTCTGTGAAAATTCTTTCTGATCTGAGCATTCAGCTAACAGAGTTAAACCATACTTTTGATTGAGCAGTTTTGAAACACTCTGTCTGTAGAAAATGCAACTGGACATTCGTAGCGCTAAGTGGGTAATAGTGGAAAAAAGAATATGTTCAAATATAAACTACACAGAAGCATTGTATGAAACTTTTTTCTGTTCTGTGCATTCAACTAACTGAGTTGAACCTTACTTTTGATTGAGCCGTTCTGAAACACTCTTTCTGTAGAAACTGCAATTTGACATTCTGAGAGCTAAGAGGCCTATATTGGGAAAAAGAATGTCTACAAATAAAAATTACACAGAAGAATTGTGTGAAACTTCCTTCTGTTCTGTTTGTTCAACTAAAAGAGTTGAACCTTAGTTTTGATTGAGCCGTTCTGAAACACTCTTTCTGTAGAAAATGCAAGTGGAGATTCGGAGCGCTAAGAGGGTAATAGTGGAAAAGGGAATGTCTCCAAATATAAACTACACAGAATCATTCTGTGAAACTTCTTTCTGATCTGTGCATTCAGCTAACAGAGTTAAACCATACTTTTGATTGAGCAGATCTGAAGACTCTTTCTGTAGAAAATGCAACTGGACATTTTGAGCGCTAAGAGAGTAGTAGTGGAAAAAGGAATATATTCAAATATAAACTACACAGAAGCATTCTGTGAAACTTCTTTCTGATCTGAGCATTCAGCTAACAGAGTTAAACCATACTTTTGATTGAGCAGTTTTGAAACACTCTGTCTGTAGAAAATGCAACTGGACATTCGTAGCGCTAAGTGGGTAATAGTGGAAAAAAGAATATGTTCAAATATAAACTACACAGAAACATTGTATGAAACATCTTTCTGTTCTGTGCATTCAACTAACAGAGTTGAACCTTACTTTTGATTGAGTCTTTCTGAAACACTCTTTCTGTAGAAACTGCAATTGGACATTCTGAGCGCTAAGAGGCCTATATTGGGAAAAATAATATCTTCAAATAAAAACTACACAGAAGCATTGTGTGAAACTTATTTCTGATATGTTCATTAAGCTAACAGAGTTAAACCATACTTTTGATTGCGCAGTTCTGAACACTCTTTCTGTAGAAAATGCAAGTGGACATTCGGAGCGCTAAGAGGGTAATAGTGGAAAAAGGAATATATTCAAATATAAACTACACAGTAGCATTCTGTGAAAATTCTTTCTGTTCTGTGCATTCAACTAACAGAGTTGAACCTTACTTTTGATTGAGCCGTTCTGAAACACTCTTTCTGTAGAAACTGCAATTGGACATGCTAAGCTCTAAGAGGCCTACATTGGGAAAAATAATATCTTCAAATAAAAACTACACAGATGCATTCTGTGAAACTTATTTCTGATCTGTAAATTCAGTTAACAGAGATAAAACATATTTTTGATTGAGCAGTTATGAAACACTCTTTTTGTAGAAAATGCAAGTGGAGATTCGGAGCGCTAAGAGGGTCATAGTGGAAAAAGGAATGTCTTCAAATATAAACTACACAGAATCATTCGGTGAAACTTCTTTCTGATGTGTGCATTCAGCTAACAGAGTTAAACCATACTTTTGATTGAGCAGATCTGAACACTCTTTCTGTAGAAAATGCAACTGGACATTTGGAGCGCTAAGAGAGAAGTAGTGGAAAAAGGAATATTTTCAAATATAAACTACACAGAAGCATTCTGTGAAACTTCTTTCTGATCTGAGCATTCAGCTAACAGAGTTAAACCATACTTTTGATTGAGCAGTTTTGAAACACTCTGTCTGTAGAAAATGCAACTGGACATTCGTAGCGCCAAGTGGGTAATAGTGGAAAACAGAATATGTTCAAATATAAACTACACAGACGCATTGTTTGAAATTTCTTTCTGTTCTGTGCATTCAACTAACAGAGTTGAACCTTAGTTTTGATTGAGCCTTTCTGAAACACTCTTTCTGTAGAAACTGCAATTGGACATTCTGAGCGCTAAGAGGCCTCTATTGGGAAAAATAATATCTTCAAATAAAAACTACACAGAAGCATTGTGTGAAACTTATTTCTGATATGTTCATTAAGCTAACAGAGTTAAACCATACTTTTGATTGCGCAGTTCTGAACACTCTTTCTGTAGAAAATGCAAGTGGACATTCGTAGCGCTAAGAGGGTAATAATGGAGAAAGGAATATATTCAAATATAAACTACACAGTAGCATTCTGTGAAAATTCTTTCTGTTCTGTGCATTCAACTAACAGAGTTGAACCTTACTTTTGATTGAGCCGTTCTGAAACACTCTTTCTGTAGAAACTGCAATTGGACATGCTAAGCGCTAAGAGGCCTACATTGGGAAAAAGAATATCTTCAAATAAAAACTACACAGATGCATTCTGTGAAACTTATTTCTGATCTGTAAATTCAGTTAACAGAGATAAAACATATTTTTGATTGAGCAGTTATGAAACACTCTTTTTGTAGAAAATGCAAGTGGAGATTCGGAGCGCTAAGAGGGTAATAGTGGAAAAAGGAATGTCTTCAAATATAAACTACACAGAATCATTCGGTGAAACTTCTTTCTGATCTGTGCATTCAGCTAACAGAGTTAAACCATACTTTTGATTGAGCAGATCTGAACACTCTTTCTGTAGAAAATGCAACTGGACATTTGGAGCGCTAAGAGCGTAGTAGTGGAAAAAGGAATATATTCAAATATAAACTACACAGAAGCATTCTGTGAATCTTATTTCTGATCTGAGCATTCAGCTAACAGAGTTAAACCATACTTTTGATTGAGCAGTTTTGAAACACTCTGTCTGTAGAAAATGCAACTGGACATTCGTAGCGCTAAGTGGGTAATAGTGGAAAAAAGAATATGTTCAAATATAAACTACACAGAAGCATTGTATGAAACTTCTTTCTGTTCTGTGCATTCAACTAACAGAGTTGAACCTTACTTTTGATTGAGCCGTTCTGAAACACTCTTTCTGTAGAAACTGCAATTGGACATTCTCAGCGCTAAGAGGCCTATATTGGGAAAAAGAATGTCTACAAATAAAAACTACACAGAAGAATTTTGTGAAACTTCTTTCTGTTCTGTTTGTTCATCTAAAAGAGTTGAACCTTAGTTTTGATTGAGCCGTTCTGAAACACTCTTTCTGTAGAAAATGCAAGTGGAGATTCGGAGCGCTAAGAGGGTAATAGTGGAAAAAGGAATGTCTCCAAATATAAACTACACAGAATCATTCTGTGAAACTTCTTTCTGATCTGTGCATTCAGCTAACAGAGTTAAACCATACTTTTCATTGAGCAGATCTGAACACTCTTTCTGTAGAAAATGCAACTGGACTTTTGGAGCGCTAAGAGAGTAGTAGTGGAAAAAGGAATATATTCAAATATAAACTACACAGAAGCATTCTGTGAAACTTCTTTCTGATCTGAGCATTCAGCTAACAGAGTTAAACCATACTTTTGATTGAGCAGTTTTGAAACACTCTGTAGAAAATGCAACTGGACATTCGTAGCGCTAAGTGGGTAATAGTGGAAAAAAGAATATTTTCAAATATAAACTACACAGAAGCATTGTATGAAATTTCTTTCTGTTCTGTGCATTCAACTAACAGAGATGAACCTTACTTTTGATTGAGCCTTTCTGAAACACTCTTTCTGTAGAAACTGCAATTGGACATTCTGAGCGCTAAGAGGCCTCTATTGGGAAAAATAATATCTTCAAATAAAAACTACACAGAAGCATTGTGTGAAACTTATTTCTGATATGTTCATTAAGCTAACAGAGTTAAACCATATTTTGATTGCGCAGTTCTGAACACTCTTTCTGTAGAAAATGCAAGTGGACATTCGGAGCGCTATGAGGGTAATAGTGGAGAAAGGAATATATTCAAATATAAACTACACAGTAGCATTCTGTGAAAATCCTTTCTGTTCTCTGCATTCAACTAACAGAGTTGAACGTTACTTTTGATTGAGCCGTTCTGAAACACTCTTTCTGTAGAAACTGTAATTGGACATGCTAAGCGCTAAGAGGCCTACATTGGGAAAAAGAATATCTTCAAATAAAAACTACACAGATGCATTCTGTGAAACTTATTTCTGATCTGTAAATTCAGTTAACAGAGATAAAACATATTTTTGATTGAGCAGTTATGAAACACTCTTTTTGTAGAAAATGCAAGTGGAGATTCGGAGCGCTAAGAGGGTAATAGTGGAAAAAGGAATGTCTTCAAATATAAACTACACAGAATCATTCGGTGAAACTTCTTTCTGATCTGTGCATTCAGCTAACACAGTTAAACCATACTTTTGATTGAGCAGATCTGAACACTCTTTCTGTAGAAAATGCAACTGGACATTTGGAGCGCTAAGAGAGTAGTAGTGGAAAAAGGAATATATTCAAATATAAACTACACAGAAGCATTCTGTGAAACTTCTTTCTGATCTGAGCATTCAGCTAACAGAGTTAAACCATACTTTTGATTGAGCAGTTTTGAAACACTCTGTCTGTAGAAAATGCAACTGGACATTCGTAGCACCAAGTGGGTAATAGTGGAAAAAAGAATATCTTCAAATATAAACTACACAGAAGCATTGTATGAAATTTCTTTCTGTTCTGTGCATTCAACTAACAGAGTTGAACCTTACTTTTGATTGAGCCGTTCTGAAACACTCTTTCTGTAGAAACTGCAATTGGACATTCTCAGCGCTAAGAGGCCTATATTGGGAAAAACAATGTCTACAAATAAAAACTACACAGAAGGATTGTGTGAAACTTCTTTCTGTTCTGTTTGTTCAACTAAAAGAGTTGAACCTTATTTTTGATTGAGCCGTTATGAAACACTCTTTTTGTAGAAAATGCAAGTGGAGATTCGGAGCGCTAAGAGGGTAATAGTGGAAAAAGGAATGTCTTCAAATATAAACTACACAGAATCATTCGGTGAAACTTCTTTCTGATCTGTGCATTCAGCTAACAGAGTTAAACCATACTTTTGATTGAGCAGATCTGAACACTCTTTCTGTAGAAAATGCAACTGGACATTTGGAGCGCTAAGAGAGTAGTAGTGGAAAAAGGAATATATTCAAATATAAACTACACAGAAGCATTCTGTGAAACTTCTTTCTGATCTGAGCTTTCAGCTAAAAGAGTTAAACCATACTTTTGATTCAGCAGTTTTGAAACACTCTGTCTGTAGAAAATGCAACTGGACATTCGTAGCGCTAAGTGGGTAATAGTGGAAAAAAGAATATGTTCAAATATAAACTACACAGAAGCATTGTATGAAACTTCTTTCTGTTCTGTGCATTCAACTAACAGAGTTGATCCTCACTTTTGATTGAGCCTTTCTGAAACACTCTTTCTGTAGAAACTGCAATTGGACATTCTGAGCGCTAAGAGGCCTCTATTGGGAAAAATAATATCTTCAAATAAAAACTACACGGAAGCATTGTGTGAAACTTATTTCTGATATGTTCATTAAGCTAACAGAGTTAAACCATACTTTTGATTGCGCAGTTCTGAACACTCTTTCTGTAGAAAATGCAAGTGGACATTCGGAGCGCTAAGAGGGTATTAGTGGAAAAAGGAATATATTCAAATATAAACTACACAGTAGCATTCTGTGAAAATTCTTTCTGTTCTGTGCATTCAACTAACAGAGTTGAACCTTACTTTTGATTGAGCCGTTCTGAAACACTCTTTCTGTAGAAACTGCAATTGGACATGCTAAGCGCTAAGAGGCCTACATTGGGAAAAAGAATATCTTCAAATAAAAACTACACAGATGCATTCTGTGAAACTTATTTCTGATCTGTAAATTCAGTTAACAGAGATAAAACATATTTTTGATTGAGCAGTTATGAAACACTCTTTTTGTAGAAAATGCAAGTGGATATTCGGAGCGCTAAGAGGGTAATAGTGGAAAAAGGAATGTCTTCAAATATAAACTACACAGAATCATTCGGTGAAAATTCTTTCTGATCTGTGCATTCAGCTAACAGAGTTAAACCATACTTTTGATTGAGCAGATCTGAACACTCTTTCTGTAGAAAATGCAACTGGACATTTGGAGCGCTAAGAGCGTAGTAGTGGAAAAAGGAATATATTCAAATATAAACTACACAGAAGCATTCTGTGAAACTTCTTTCTGATCTGAGCATTCAGCTAACAGAGTTAAACCATACTTTTGATTGAGCAGTTTTGAAACACTCTGTCTGTAGAAAATGCAACTGGACATTCGTAGCGCTAAGTGGGTAATAGTGGAAAAAAGAATATGTTCAAATATAAACTACACAGAAGCATTGTATGAAACTTCTTTCTGTTCTGTGCATTCAACTAACAGAGTTGAACCTTACTTTTGATTGAGCCGTTCTGAAACACTCTTTCTGTAGAAACTGCAATTGGACATTCTGAGCGCTAACAGGCCTATATTGGGAAAAAGAATGTCTACAAATAAAAACTACACAGAAGAATTGTGTGAAACTTCTTTCTGTTCTGTTTGTTCAACTAAAAGAGTTGAACCTTAGTTTTGATTGAGCCGTTCTGAAACACTGTTTCTGTAGAAAATGCAAGTGGAGATTCGGAGCGATAAGAGGGTAATAGTGGAAAAAGGAATGTCTCCAAATATAAACTACACAGAATCATTCTGTGAAACTTCTTTCTGATCTGTGCATTCAGCTAACAGTGTTAAAACATACTTTTGATTGAGCAGTTTTGAAACACTCTGTCTGTAGAAAATGCAACTGGACATTCGTAGCGCCAAGTGGGTAATAGTGGAAAAAAGAATATGTTCAAATATAAACTACACAGAAGCATTGTTTGAAATTTCTTTCTTTTCTGTGCATTCAACTAACAGAGTTGAACCTTAGTTTTGATTGAGCCTTTCTGAAACACTCTTTCTGTAGAAACTGCAATTGGACATTCTGAGCGCTAAGAGGCCTATATTGGGAAAAATAATATCTTCAAATAAAAACTACACAGAAGCATTGTGTGAAACTTATTTCTGATATGTTCATTAAGCTAACAGAGTTAAACCATACTTTTGATTGCGCAGTTCTGAACACTCTTTCTGTAGAAAATGCAAGTGGACATTCGTAGCGCTAAGAGGGTAATAGTGGAGAAAGGAATATATTCAAATATAAACTACACAGTAGCATTCTGTGAAAATTCTTTCTGTTCTGTGCATTCAACTAACAGAGTTGAACCTTACTTTTGATTGAGCCGTTCTGAAACACTCTTTCTGTAGAAACTGCAAATGGACATTCTGAGCACTAAGAGGCCTATATTGGGAAAAAGAATGTCTACAAATAAAAACTACACAGAAGAATTGTGTGAAACTTCTTTCTGTTCTCTTTGTTCAACTAAAAGAGTTGAACCTTAGTTTTGATTGAGCCGTTCTGAAACACTCTTTCTGTTGAAAATGCAAGGGAAGATTCGGAGCGCTAAGAGGGTAATAGTGGAAAAAGGAATGTCTCCAAATATAAACTACACAGAATCATTCTGTGAAACTTCTTTCTGATCTGTGCGTTCAGCTAACAGAGTTAAACCGTACTTTTGATTGAGCAGATCTGAACACTCTTTCTGTAGAAAATGCAACTGGACATTTGGAGCGCTAAGAGAGTAGTAGTGGAAAAAGGAATATATTCAAATATAAACTACACAGAAGCATTCTGTGAAACTTCTTTCTGATCTGAGCATTCAGCTAACAGAGTTAAACCATACTTTTGATTGAGCAGTTTTGAAACACTCTGTCTGTAGAAAATGCAACTGGACATTCGTAGCGCCAAGTGGGTAATAGTGGAAAAAAGAATATGTTCAAATATAAACTACACAGAAGCATTGTTTGAAATTACTTTCTTTTCTGTGCATTCAACTAACAGAGTTGAACCTTAGTTTTGATTGAGCCTTTCTGAAACACTCTTTCTGTAGAAACTGTAATTGGACATTCTGAGCGCTAAGAGGCCTATATTGGGAAAAATAATATCTTCAAATAAAAACTACACAGAAGCATTGTGTGAAACTTATTTCTGATATGTTCATTAAGCTAACAGAGTTAAACCATACTTTTGATTGCGCAGTTCTGAACACTCTTTCTGTAGAAAATGCAAGTGGACATTCGTAGCGCTAAGAGGGTAATAGTGGAGAAAGGAATATATTCAAATATAAACTACACAGTAGCATTCTGTGAAAATTCTTTCTGTTCTGTGCATTCAACTAACAGAGTTGAACCTTACTTTTGATTGAGCCGTTCTGAAACACTCTTTCTGTAGAAACTGCAATTGGACATGCTAAGCGCTAAGAGGCCTACATTGGGAAAAAGAATATCTTCAAATAAAAACTACACAGATGCATTCTGTGAAACTTATTTCTGATCTGTAAATTCAGTTAACAGAGATAAAACATATTTTTGATTGAGCAGTTATGAAACACTCTTTTTGTAGAAAATGCAAGTGGAGATTCGGAGCGCTAAGAGGGTAATAGTGGAAAAAGGAATGTCTTCAAATATAAACTACACAGAATCATTCGGTGAAACTTCTTTCTGATCTGTGCATTCAGCTAACAGAGTTAAACCATACTTTTGATTGAGCAGATCTGAACACTCTTTCTGTAGAAAATGCAACTGGACATTTGGAGCGCTAAGAGCGTAGTAGTGGAAAAAGGAATATATTCAAATATTAACTACACAGAAGCATTCTGTGAAATTTCTTTCTGATCTGAGCATTCAGCTAACAGAGTTAAACCATACTTTTGATTGAGCAGTTTTGAAACACTCTGTCTGTAGAAAATGCAACTGGACATTCGTAGCGCTTAGTGGGTAATAGTGGAAAAAAGAATATGTTCAAATATAAATTACACAGAAGCATTGTATGAAACTTCTTTCTGTTCTGTGCATTCAACTAACAGAGTTGAACCTTACTTTTGATTGAGCCGTTCTGAAACACTCTTTCTGTAGAAACTGCAATTGGACATTCTGAGCGCTAAGAGGCCTATATTGGGAAAAAGAATGTCTACAAATAAAAACTACACAGAAGAATTGTGTGAAACTTCTTTCTGTTCTGTTTGTTCAACTAAAAGAGTTGAACCTTAGTTTTGATTGAGCCGTTCTGAAACACTCTTTCTGTAGAAAATGCAAGTGGAGTTTCTGAGCGCTAAGAGGGTAATAGTGGAAAAAGGAATGTCTCCAAATATAAACTACACAGAATCATTCTGTGAAACTTCTTTCTGATCTGTGCGTTCAGCTAACAGAGTTAAACCATACTTTTGATTGAGCAGATCTGAACACTCTTTCTGTAGAAAATGCAACTGGACATTTGGAGCGCTAAGAGAGTAGTAGTGGAAAAAGGAATATATTCAAATATAAACTACACAGAAGCATTCTGTGAAACTTCTTTCTGATCTGAGCATTCAGCTAACAGAGTTAAACCATACTTTTGATTGAGCAGTTTTGAAACACTCTGTCTGTAGAAAATGCAACTGGACATTCGTAGCGCCAAGTGGGTAATAGTGGAAAAAAGAATATGTTCAAATATAAACTACACAGAAGCATTGTTTGAAATTTCTTTCTTTTCTGTGCATTCAACTAACAGAGTTGAACCTTAGTTTTGATTGAGCCTTTCGGAAACACTCTTTCTGTAGAAACTGCAATTGGACATTCTGAGCGCTAAGAGGCCTATATTGGGAAAAATAATATCTTCAAATAAAAACTACACAGAAGCATTGTGTGAAACTTATTTCTGATATGTTCATTAAGCTAACAGAGTTAAACCATACTTTTGATTGCGCAGTTCTGAACACTCTTTCTGTAGAAAATGCAAGTGGACATTCGTAGCGCTAAGAGGGTAATAGTGGAGAAAGGAATATATTCAAATATAAACTACACAGTAGCATTCTGTGAAAATTCTTTCTGTTCTGTGCATTCAACTAACAGAGTTGAACCTTAATTTTGATTGAGCCGTTCTGAAACACTCTTTCTGTAGAAACTGCAATTGGACATGCTAAGCGCTAAGAGGCCTACATTGGGAAAAAGAATATCTTCAAATAAAAACTACACAGATGCATTCTGTGAAACTTATTTCTGATCTGTAAATTCAGATAACAGAGATAAAACATATTTTTGATTGAGCCGTTATGAAACACTCTTTTTGTAGAAAATGCAAGTGGAGATTCGGAGCGCTAAGAGGGTAATTGTGGAAAAAGGAATGTCTTCAAATATAAACTACACAGAATCATTCGGTGAAACTTCTTTCTGATCTGTGCATTCAGCTAACAGAGTTAAACCATACTTTTGATTGAGCAGATCTGAACACTCTTTCTGTAGAAAATGCAACTGGACATTTGGAGCGCTAAGAGCGTAGTAGTGGAAAAAGGAATATATTCAAATATTAACTACACAGAAGCATTCTGTGAAACTTCTTTCTGATCTGAGCATTCAGCTAACAGAGTTAAACCATACTTTTGATTGAGCAGTTTTGAAACACTCTGTCTGTAGAAAATGCAACTGGACATTCGTAGCGCTAAGTGGGTAATAGTGGAAAAAAGAATATGTTCAAATATAAATTACACAGAAGCATTGTATGAAACTTCTTTCTGTTCTGTGCATTCAACTAACAGAGTTGAACCTTACTTTTGATTGAGCCGTTCTGAAACACTCTTTCTGTAGAAACTGCAATTGGACATTCTGAGCGCTAAGAGGCCTATATTGGGAAAAAGAATGTCTACAAATAAAAACTACACAGAAAAATTGTGTGAAACTTCTTTCTGTTCTGTTTGTTCAACTAAAAGAGTTGAACCTTAGTTTTGATTGAGCCGTTCTGAAACACTCTTTCTGTAGAAAATGCAAGTGGAGATTCGGAGCGCTAAGAGGGTAATAGTGGAAAAAGGAATGTCTCCAAATATAAACTACACAGAATCATTCTGTGAAACTTCTTTCTGATCTGTGCGTTCAGCTAACAGAGTTAAACCATACTTTTGATTGAGCAGATCTGAACACTCTTTCTGTAGAAAATGCAACTGGACATTTGGAGCGCTAAGAGAGTAGTAGTGGAAAAAGGAATATATTCAAATATAAACTACACAGAAGCATTCTGTGAAACTTCTTTCTGATCTGAGCATTCAGCTAACAGAGTTAAACCATACTTTTCATTGAGCAGTTTTGAAACACTCTGTCTGTAGAAAATGCAACTGGACATTCGTAGCGCCAAGTGGGTAATAGTGGAAAAAAGAATATGTTCAAATATAAACTACACAGAAGCATTGTTTGAAATTTCTTTCTTTTCTGTGCATTCAACTAACAGAGTTGAACCTTAGTTTTGATTGAGCCTTTCTGAAACACTCTTTCTGTAGAAACTGCAATTGGACATTCTGAGCGCTAAGAGGCCTCTATTGGGAAAAATAATATCTTCAAATAAAAACTACACAGAAGCATTGTGTGAAACTTATTTCTGATATGTTCATTAAGCTAACAGAGTTAAACCATACTTTTGATTCCGCAGTTCTGAACACTCTTTCTGTAGAAAATGCAAGTGGACATTCGTAGCGCTAAGAGGGTAATAGTGGAGAAAGGAATATATTCAAATATAAACTACACAGTAGCATTCTGTGAAAATTCTTTCTGTTCTGTGCATTCAACTAATAGAGTTGAACCTTACTTTTGATTGAGCCGTTCTGAAACACTCTTTCTGTAGAAACTGCAATTGGACATGCTAAGCGCTAAGAGGCCTACATTGGGAAAAAGAATATCTTCAAATAAAAACTACACAGATGCATTCTGTGAAACTTACTTATGATCTGTAAATTCAGTTAACAGAGATAAAATATATTTTTGATTGGGCAGTTATGAAACACTCTTTTTGTAGAAAATGCAAGTGGAGATTCGGAGCGCTAAGAGGGTAATAGAGGAAAAAGGAATGTCTTCAAATATAAACTACACAGAATCATTCGGTGAAACATCTTTCTGATCTGTGCATTCAGCTAACAGAGTTAAACCATACTTTTGATTGAGCAGATCTGAACACTCTTTCTGTAGAAAATGCAACTGGACATTTGGAGCGCTAAGAGCGTAGTAGTGGAAAAAGGAATATATTCAAATATAAACTACCCAGAAGCATTCTGTGAAACTTCTTTCTGATCTGAGCATTCAGCTAACAGAGTTAAACCATACTTTTGATTGAGCAGTTTTGAAACACTCTGTCTGTAGAAAATGCAACTGGACATTCGTAGCGCTAAGTGGGTAATAGTGGAAAAAAGAATATGTTCAAATATAAACTACACAGAAGCATTGTATGAAACTTCTTTCTGTTCTGTGCATTCAACTAAAAGAGTTGAACCTTAGTTTTGATTGAGCCGTTCTGAAACACTCTTTCTGTAGAAAATGCAAGTGGAGATTCGGAGCGCTAAGAGGGTAATAGTGGAAAAAGGAATGTCTCCAAATATAAACTACACAGAATCATTCTGTGAAACTTCTTTCTGATCTGTGCATTCAGCTAACAGAGTTAAACCATACTTTTGATTGAGCAGATCTGAACACTCTTTCTGTAGAAAATGCAACTGGTCATTTGGAGCGCTAAGAGAGTAGTAGTGGAAAAAGGAATATATTCAAATATAAACTACACAGAAGCATTCTGTGAAACTTCTTTCTGATCTGAGCATTCAGCTAACAGAGTTAAACCATACTTTTGATTGAGCAGTTTTGAAACACTCTGCCTGTAGAAAATGCAACTGGACATTCGTAGCGCTAAGTGGGTAATAGTGGAAAAAAGAATATGTTCAAATATAAACTACACAGAAGCATTGTATGAAACTTCTTTCTGTTCTGTGCATTCAACTAACAGAGTTGAACCTTACTTTTGATTGAGCCGTTCTGAAACACTCTTTCTGTAGAAACTGCAATTGGACATTCTGAGCGCTAACAGGCCTATATTGGGAAAAAGAATGTCTACAAATAAAAACTACACAGAAGAATTGTGTGAAACTTCTTTCTGTTTTGTTTGTTCAACTAAAAGAGTTGAAACTTAGTTTTGATTGAGCCGTTCTGAAACA
Source organism: Symphalangus syndactylus (assembly GCF_028878055.3). Lineage (NCBI taxonomy): Eukaryota > Metazoa > Chordata > Mammalia > Primates > Hylobatidae > Symphalangus > Symphalangus syndactylus. The sequence continues at coordinate 998,615 of NC_072445.2, read as the reverse complement.
CTCTTTCTGTAGAAAATGCAAGTGGAGATTCGGAGCGCTAAGAGGGTAATAGTGGAAAAAGGAATGTCTCCAAATATAAACTACACAGAATCATTCTGTGAAACTTCTTTCTGATCTGTGCATTCAGCTAACAGTGTTAAAACATACTTTTGATTGAGCAGTTTTGAAACACTCTGTCTGTAGAAAATGCAACTGGACATTCGTAGCGCTAAGTGGGTAATAGTGGAAAAAAGAATATGTTCAAATATAAAATACACAGAAGCATTGTATGAAACTTCTTTCTGTTCTGTGCATTCAACTAACAGAGTTGAACCTTACTTTTGATTGAGCCTTTCTGAAACACTCTTTCTGTGGAGACTGCAATTGGACATTCTGAGCGCTAAGAGGCCTCTATTGGGAAAAATAATATCTTCAAATAAAAACTACACAGAAGCATTGTGTGAAACTTATTTCTGATATGTTCATTAAGCTAACAGAGTTAAACCATACTTTTGAATGTGCAGTTCTGAACACTCTTTCTTTAGAAAATGCAAGTGGACATTCGGAGCGCTAAGAGGGTAATAGTGGAAAAAGTAATATATTCAAATATGAACTACACAGTAGCATTCTGTGAAAATTCTTTCTGTTCTGTGCATTCAACTAACAGAGTTGAAACTTACTTTTAATTGAGCCGTTCTGAAACACTCTTTCTGAGAAACTGCAATTGGACATGCTAAGCGCTAAGAGGCCTACATTGGGAAAAAGAATATCTTCAAATAAAAACTACACAGATGCATTCTGTGAAACTTAATTCTGATCTGTAAATTCAGTTAACAGAGATAAAACATATTTTTGATTGAGCAGTTATGAAACACTCTTTTTGTAGAAAATGCAAGTGGAGATTCGGAGCGCTAAGAGGGTAATAGTGGAAAAAGGAATGTCTTCAAATATAAACTACACAGAATCATTCGGTGAAACTTCTTTCTGATCTGTGCATTCAGCTAACAGAGTTAAACCATACTTTTGATTGAGCAGATCTGAACACTCTTTGTGTAGAAAATGCAACTGGACATTTGGAGCGCTAAGAGCGTAGTAGTGGAAAAAGGAATATATTCAAATATTAACTACACAGAAGCATTCTGTGAAACTTCTTTCTGATCTGAGCATTCAGCTAACAGAGTTAAACCATACTTTTGATTGAGCAGTTTTGAAACCCTCTGTCTGTAGAAAATGCAACTGGATATTCGTAGCGCTAAGTGGGTAATAGTGGAAAAAACAATATGTTCAAATATAAACTACACAGAAGCATTGTATGAAACTTCTTTCTGTTCTGTGCATTCAACTAACAGAGTTGAACCTTACTTTTGATTGAGCCGTTCTGAAACACTCTTTCTGTAGAAACTGCAATTGGACATTCTGAGCGCTAAGAGGCCTATATTGGGAAAAAGAATGTCTACAAATAAAAACTACACAGAAGAATTGTGTGAAACTTCTTTCTGTTCTGTTTGTTCAACTAAAAGAGTTGAACCTTAGTTTTGATTGAGCCGTTCTGAAACACTCTTTCTGTAGAAAATGCAAGTGGAGATTCGGAGCGCTAAGAGGGTAATAGTGGAAAAAGGAATGTCTCCAAATATAAACTACACAGAATCATTCTGTGAAACTTCTTTCTGATCTGTGCATTCAGCTAACAGAGTTAAACCATACTTTTGATTGAGCAGATCTGAACACTCTTTCTGTAGAAAATGCAACTGGACATTTGGAGCGCTAACAGAATAGTAGTGGAAAAAGGAATATATTCAAATATAAACTACACAGAAGCATTCTGTGAAACTTCTTTCTGATCTGAGCATTCAGCTAACAGAGTTAAACCATACTTTTGATTGAGCAGTTTTGAAACACTCTGTCTGTAGAAAATGCAACTGGACATTCGTAGCGCCAAGTGGGTAATAGTGGAAAAAAGAATATGTTCAAATATAAACTACACAGAAGCATTGTTTGAAATTTCTTTCTTTTCTGTGCATTCAACTAACAGAGTTGAACCTTAGTTTTGATTGAGCCTTTCTGAAACACTCTTTCTGTAGAAACTGCAATTGGACATTCTGAGCGCTAAGAGGCCTATATTGGGAAAAATAATATCTTCATATAAAAACTACACAGAAGCATTGTGTGAAACTTATTTCTGATATGTTCATTAAGCTAACAGAGTTAAACCATACTTTTGATTGCTCAGTTCTGAACACTCTTTCTGTAGAAAATGCAAGTGGACATTCGTAGCGCTAAGAGGGTAATAGTGGAGAAAGGAATATATTCAAATATAAACTACACAGTAGCATTCTGTGAAAATTCTTTCTGTTCTGTGCATTCAACTAACAGAGTTGAACCTTACTTTTGATTGAGCCGTTCTGAAACACTCTTTCTGTAGAAACTGCAATTGGACATACTAAGCGCTAAGAGGCCTACATTGGGAAAAAGAATATCTTCAAATAAAAACTACACAGATGCATTCTGTGAAACTTATTTCTGATCTGTAAATTCAGTTAACAGAGATAAAACATATTTTTGATTGAGCAGTTATGAAACACTCTTTTTGTAGAAAATGCAAGTGGAGATTCGGAGCGCTAAGAGGGTAATAGTGGAAAAAGGAATGTCTTCAAATATAAACTACACAGAATCATTCGGTGAAACTTACTTCTGATCTGTGCATTCAGCTAACAGAGTTAAACCATACTTTTGATTGAGCAGATCTGAACACTCTTTGTGTAGAAAATGCAACTGGACATTTGGAGCGCTAAGAGCGTAGTAGTGGAAAAAGGAATATATTCAAATATTAACTACACAGAAGCATTCTGTGAAACTTCTTTCTGATCTGAGCATTCAGCTAACAGAGTTAAACCATACTTTTGATTGAGCAGTTTTGAAACCCTCTGTCTGTAGAAAATGCAACTGGATATTCGTAGCGCTAAGTGGGTAATAGTGGAAAAAAGAATATGTTCAAATATAAACTACACAGAAGCATTGTATGAAACTTCTTTCTGTTCTGTGCATTCAACTAACAGAGTTGAACCTTACTTTTGATTGAGCCGTTCTGAAACACTCTTTCTGTAGAAACTGCAATTGGACATTCTGAGCGCTAAGAGGCCTATATTGGGAAAAAGAATGTCTACAAATAAAAACTACACAGAAGAATTGTGTGAAACTTCTTTCTGTTCTGTTTGTTCAACTAAAAGAGTTGAACCTTAGTTTTGATTGAGCCGTTCTGAAACACTCTTTCTGTAGAAAATGCAAGTGGAGATTCGGAGCGCTAAGAGGGTAATAGTGGAAAAAGGAATGTCTCCAAATATAAACTACACAGAATCATTCTGTGAAACTTCTTTCTGATCTGTGCATTCAGCTAACAGAGTTAAACCATACTTTTGATTGAGCAGATCTGAACACTCTTTCTGTAGAAAATGCAACTGGACATTTGGAGCGCTAACAGAATAGTAGTGGAAAAAGGAATATATTCAAATATAAACTACACAGAAGCATTCTGTGAAACTTCTTTCTGATCTGAGCATTCAGCTAACAGAGTTAAACCATACTTTTGATTGAGCAGTTTTGAAACACTCTGTCTGTAGAAAATGCAACTGGACATTCGTAGCGCCAAGTGGGTAATAGTGGAAAAAAGAATATGTTCAAATATAAACTACACAGAAGCATTGTTTGAAATTTCTTTCTTTTCTGTGCATTCAACTAACAGAGTTGAACCTTAGTTTTGATTGAGCCTTTCTGAAACACTCTTTCTGTAGAAACTGCAATTGGACATTCTGAGCGCTAAGAGGCCTATATTGGGAAAAATAATATCTTCATATAAAAACTACACAGAAGCATTTTGTGAAACTTATTTCTGATATGTTCATTAAGCAAACAGAGTTAAACCATACTTTTGATTGCTCAGTTCTGAACACTCTTTCTGTAGAAAATGCAAGTGGACATTCGTAGCGCTAAGAGGGTAATAGTGGAGAAAGGAATATATTCAAATATAAACTACACAGTAGCATTCTGTGAAAATTCTTTCTGTTCTGTGCATTCAACTAACAGAGTTGAACCTTACTTTTGATTGAGCCGTTCTGAAACACTCTTTCTGTAGAAACTGCAATTGGACATACTAAGCGCTAAGAGGCCTACATTGGGAAAAAGAATATCTTCAAATAAAAACTACACAGATGCATTCTGTGAAACTTATTTCTGATCTGTAAATTCAGTTAACAGAGATAAAACATATTTTTGATTGAGCAGTTATGAAACACTCTTTTTGTAGAAAATGCAAGTGGAGATTCGGAGCGCTAAGAGGGTAATAGTGGAAAAAGGAATGTCTTCAAATATAAACTACACAGAATCATTCGGTGAAACTTCCTTCTGATCTGTGCATTCAGCTAACAGAGTTAAACCATACTTTTGATTGAGCAGATCTGAACACTCTTTCTGTAGAAAATGCAACTGGACATTTGGAGCGCTAAGAGCGTAGTAGTGGAAAAAGGAATATATTCAAATATTAACTACACAGAAGCATTCTGTGAAACTTCTTTCTGATCTGAGCATTCAGCTAACAGAGTTAAACCATACTTTTGATTGAGCAGTTTTGAAACACTCTGTCTGTAGAAATTGCAACTGGACATTCATAGCGCTAAGTGGGTAATAGTGGAAAAAAGAATATGTTCAAATATAAACTACACAGAAGCATTGTATGAAACTTCTTTCTGTTCTGTGCATTCAACTAACAGAGTTGAACCTTACTTTTGATTGAGCCCTTCTGAAACACTCTTTCTGTAGAAACTGCAATTGGACATTCTGAGCACTAAGAGGCCTATATTGGGAAAAAGAATGTCTACAAATAAAAACTACACAGAAGAATTGTGTGAAACTTCTTTCTGTTCTGTTTGTTCAACTAAAAGAGTTGAACCTTAGTTTTGATTGAGCCGTTCTGAAACACTCTTTCTGTAGAAAATGCAAGTGGAGATTCGGAGCGCTAAGAGGGTAATAGTGGAAAAAGGAATGTCTCCAAATATAAACTACACAGAATCATTCTGTGAAACTTCTTTCTGATCTGTGCGTTGAGCTAACAGAGTTAAACCATACTTTTGATTGAGCAGATCTGAACACTCTTTCTGTAGAAAATGCAACTGGACATTTGGAGCGCTAAGAGAGTAGTAGTGGAAAAAGGAATATATTCAAATATAAACTACACAGAAGCATTCTGTGAAACTTCTTTCTGATCTGAGCATTCAGCTAACAGAGTTAAACCATACTTTTGATTGAGCAGTTTTGAAACACTCTGTCTGTAGAAAATGCAACTGGACATTCGTAGCGCCAAGTGGGTAATAGTGGAAAAAAGAATATGTTCAAATATAAACTACACAGAAGCATTGTTTGAAATTTCTTTCTTTTCTGTGCATTCAACTAACAGAGTTGAACCTTAATTTTGATTGAGCCTTTCTGAAACACTTTTTCGGTAGAAACTTCAATTGGACATTCTGAGCGCTAAGAGGCCTATATTGGGAAAAATAATATCTTCAAATAAAAACTACACAGAAGCATTGTGTGAAACTTATTTCTGATATGTTCATTAAGCTAACAGAGTTAAACCATACTTTTGAATGTGCAGTTCTGAACACTCTTTCTTTAGAAAATGCAAGTGGACATTCGGAGCGCTAAGAGGGTAATAGTGGAAAAAGTAATATATTCAAATATGAACTACACAGTAGCATTCTGTGAAAATTCTTTCTGTTCTGTGCATTCAACTAACAGAGTTGAAACTTACTTTTAATTGAGCCGTTCTGAAACACTCTTTCTGAGAAACTGCAATTGGACATGCTAAGTGCTAAGAGGCCTACATTGGGAAAAAGAATATCTTCAAATAAAAACTACACAGATGCATTCTGTGAAACTTAATTCTGATCTGTAAATTCAGTTAAGAGAGATAAAACATATTTTTGATTGAGCAGTTATGAAACACTCTTTTTGTAGAAAATGCAAGTGGAGATTCGGAGCGCTAAGAGGGTAATAGTGGAAAAAGGAATGTCTTCAAATATAAACTACACAGAATCATTCGGTGAAACTTCTTTCTGTTCTGTGCATTCAGCTAACAGAGTTAAACCATACTTTTGATTGAGCAGATCTGAACACTCTTTGTGTAGAAAATGCAACTGGACATTTGGAGCGCTAAGAGCGTAGTAGTGGAAAAAGGAATATATTCAAATATTAACTACACAGAAGCATTCTGTGAAACTTCTTTCTGATCTGAGCATTCAGCTAACAGAGTTAAACCATACTTTTGATTGAGCAGTTTTGAAACCCTCTGTCTGTAGAAAATGCAACTGGATATTCGTAGCGCTAAGTGGGTAATAGTGGAAAAAACAATATGTTCAAATATAAACTACACAGAAGCATTGTATGAAACTTCTTTCTGTTCTGTGCATTCAACTAACAGAGTTGAACCTTACTTTTGATTGAGCCGTTCTGAAACACTCTTTCTGTAGAAACTGCAATTGGACATTCTGAGCGCTAAGAGGCCTATATTGGGAAAAAGAATGTCTACAAATAAAAACTACACAGAAGAATTGTGTGAAACTTCTTTCTGTTCTGTTTGTTCAACTAAAAGAGTTGAACCTTAGTTTTGATTGAGCCGTTCTGAAACACTCTTTCTGTAGAAAATGCAAGTGGAGATTCGGAGCGCTAAGAGGGTAATAGTGGAAAAAGGAATGTCTCCAAATATAAACTACACAGAATCATTCTGTGAAACTTCTTTCTGATCTGTGCATTCAGCTAACAGAGTTAAACCATACTTTTGATTGAGCAGATCTGAACACTCTTTCTGTAGAAAATGCAACTGGACATTTGGAGCGCTAACAGAATAGTAGTGGAAAAAGGAATATATTCAAATATAAACTACACAGAAGCATTCTGTGAAACTTCTTTCTGATCTGAGCATTCAGCTAACAGAGTTAAACCATACTTTTGATTGAGCAGTTTTGAAACACTCTGTCTGTAGAAAATGCAACTGGACATTCGTAGCGCCAAGTGGGTAATAGTGGAAAAAAGAATATGTTCAAATATAAACTACACAGAAGCATTGTTTGAAATTTCTTTCTTTTCTGTGCATTCAACTAACAGAGTTGAACCTTAGTTTTGATTGAGCCTTTCTGAAACACTCTTTCTGTAGAAACTGCAATTGGACATTCTGAGCGCTAAGAGGCCTATATTGGGAAAAATAATATCTTCATATAAAAACTACACAGAAGCATTTTGTGAAACTTATTTCTGATATGTTCATTAAGCAAACAGAGTTAAACCATACTTTTGATTGCTCAGTTCTGAACACTCTTTCTGTAGAAAATGCAAGTGGACATTCGTAGCGCTAAGAGGGTAATAGTGGAGAAAGGAATATATTCAAATATAAACTACACAGTAGCATTCTGTGAAAATTCTTTCTGTTCTGTGCATTCAACTAACAGAGTTGAACCTTACTTTTGATTGAGCCGTTCTGAAACACTCTTTCTGTAGAAACTGCAATTGGACATACTAAGCGCTAAGAGGCCTACATTGGGAAAAAGAATATCTTCAAATAAAAACTACACAGATGCATTCTGTGAAACTTATTTCTGATCTGTAAATTCAGTTAACAGAGATAAAACATATTTTTGATTGAGCAGTTATGAAACACTCTTTTTGTAGAAAATGCAAGTGGAGATTCGGAGCGCTAAGAGGGTAATAGTGGAAAAAGGAATGTCTTCAAATATAAACTACACAGAATCATTCGGTGAAACTTCCTTCTGATCTGTGCATTCAGCTAACAGAGTTAAACCATACTTTTGATTGAGCAGATCTGAACACTCTTTCTGTAGAAAATGCAACTGGACATTTGGAGCGCTAAGAGCGTAGTAGTGGAAAAAGGAATATATTCAAATATTAACTACACAGAAGCATTCTGTGAAACTTCTTTCTGATCTGAGCATTCAGCTAACAGAGTTAAACCATACTTTTGATTGAGCAGTTTTGAAACACTCTGTCTGTAGAAAATGCAACTGGACATTCATAGCGCTAAGTGGGTAATAGTGGAAAAAAGAATATGTTCAAATATAAACTACACAGAAGCATTGTATGAAACTTCTTTCTGTTCTGTGCATTCAACTAACAGAGTTGAACCTTACTTTTGATTGAGCCCTTCTGAAACACTCTTTCTGTAGAAACTGCAATTGGACATTCTGAGCACTAAGAGGCCTATATTGGGAAAAAGAATGTCTACAAATAAAAACTACACAGAAGAATTGTGTGAAACTTCTTTCTGTTCTGTTTGTTCAACTAAAAGAGTTGAACCTTAGTTTTGATTGAGCCGTTCTGAAACACTCTTTCTGTAGAAAATGCAAGTGGAGATTCGGAGCGCTAAGAGGGTAATAGTGGAAAAAGGAATGTCTCCAAATATAAACTACACAGAATCATTCTGTGAAACTTCTTTCTGATCTGTGCGTTGAGCTAACAGAGTTAAACCATACTTTTGATTGAGCAGATCTGAACACTCTTTCTGTAGAAAATGCAACTGGACATTTGGAGCGCTAAGAGAGTAGTAGTGGAAAAAGGAATATATTCAAATATAAACTACACAGAAGCATTCTGTGAAACTTCTTTCTGATCTGAGCATTCAGCTAACAGAGTTAAACCATACTTTTGATTGAGCAGTTTTGAAACACTCTGTCTGTAGAAAATGCAACTGGACATTCGTAGCGCCAAGTGGGTAATAGTGGAAAAAAGAATATGTTCAAATATAAACTACACAGAAGCATTGTTTGAAATTTCTTTCTTTTCTGTGCATTCAACTAACAGAGTTGAACCTTAATTTTGATTGAGCCTTTCTGAAACACTTTTTCGGTAGAAACTTCAATTGGACATTCTGAGCGCTAAGAGGCCTATATTGGGAAAAATAATATCTTCAAATAAAAACTACACAGAAGCATTGTGTGAAACTTATTTCTGATATGTTCATTAAGCTAACAGAGTTAAACCATACTTTTGATTGCGCAGTTCTGAACACTCTTTCTGTAGAAAATGCAAGTGGACATTCGTAGCGCTAAGAGGGTAATAGTGGAGAAAGGAATATATTCAAATATAAACTACACAGTAGCATTCTGTGAAAATTCTTTCTGTTCTGTGCATTCAACTAACAGAGTTGAACCTTACTTTTGATTGAGCCGTTCTGAAACACTCTTTCTGTAGAAACTGCAATTGGACATGCTAAGCGCTAAGAGGCCTACATTGGGAAAAAGAATATCTTCAAATAAAAACTACACAGATGCATTCTGTGAAACTTATTTCTGATCTGTAAATTCAGTTAACAGAGATAAAACATATTTTTGATTGAGCAGTTATGAAACACTCTTTTTGTAGAAAATGCAAGTGGAGATTCGGAGCGCTAAGAGGGTAATAGTGGAAAAAGGAATGTCTTCAAATATAAACTACACAGAATCATTCGGTGAAACTTCTTTCTGATCTGTGCATTCAGCTAACAGAGTTAAACCATACTTTTGATTGAGCAGATCTGAACACTCTTTCTGTAGAAAATGCAACTGGACATTTGGAGCGCTAAGAGCGTAGTAGTGGAAAAAGGAATATATTCAAATATTAACTACACAGAAGCATTCTATTAAACTTCTTTCTTATCTGAGCATTCAGCTAACAGAGTTAAACCATACTTTTGATTGAGCAGTTTTCAAACACTCTGTCTGTAGAAAATGCAACTGGACATTCGTAGCGCTAAGTGGGTAATAGTGGAAAAAAGAATATGTTCAAATATAAATTACACAGAAGCATTGTATGAAACTTCTTTCTGTTCTGTGCATTCAACTAACAGAGTTGAACCTTACTTTTGATTGAGCAGTTCTGAAACACTCTTTCTGTAGAAACTGCAATTGGACATTCTGAGCGCTAAGAGGCCTATATTGGGAAAAAGAATGTCTACAAATAAAAACTACACAGAAGAATTGTGTGAAACTTCTTTCTGTTCTCTTTGTTCAACTAAAAGAGTTGAACCTTAGTTTTGATTGAGCCGTTCTGAAACACTCTTTCTGTAGAAAATGCAAGTGGAGATTCGGAGCGCTAAGAGGGTAATAGTGGAAAAAGGAATGTCTCCAAATATAAACTACACAGAATCATTCTGTGAAACTTCTTTCTGATCTGTGCGTTGAGCTAACAGAGTTAAACCATACTTTTGATTGAGCAGATCTGAACACTCTTTCTGTAGAAAATGCAACTGGACATTTGGAGCGCTAAGAGAGTAGTAGTGGAAAAAGGAATATATTCAAATATAAACTACACAGAAGCATTCTGTGAAACTTCTTTCTGATCTGAGCATTCAGCTAACAGAGTTAAACCATACTTTTGATTGAGCAGTTTTGAAACACTCTGTCTGTAGAAAATGCAACTGGACATTCGTAGCGCCAAGTGGGTAATAGTGGAAAAAAGAATATGTTCAAATATAAACTACACAGAAGCATTGTTTGAAATTTCTTTCTTTTCTGTGCATTCAACTAACAGAGTTGAACCTTAATTTTGATTGAGCCTTTCTGAAACACTTTTTCGGTAGAAACTTCAATTGGACATTCTGAGCGCTAAGAGGCCTATATTGGGAAAAATAATATCTTCAAATAAAAACTACACAGAAGCATTGTGTGAAACTTATTTCTGATATGTTCATTAAGCTAACAGAGTTAAACCATACTTTTGATTGCGCAGTTCTGAACACTCTTTCTGTAGAAAATGCAAGTGGACATTCGTAGCGCTAAGAGGGTAATAGTGGAGAAAGGAATATATTCAAATATAAACTACACAGTAGCATTCTGTGAAAATTCTTTCTGTTCTGTGCATTCAACTAACAGAGTTGAACCTTACTTTTGATTGAGCCGTTCTGAAACACTCTTTCTGTAGAAACTGCAATTGGACATGCTAAGCGCTAAGAGGCCTGCATTGGGAAAAAGAATATCTTCAAATAAAAACTACACAGATGCATTCTGTGAAACTTATTTCTGATCTGTAAATTCAGTTAACAGAGATAAAACATATTTTTGATTGAGCAGTTATGAAACACTCTTTTTGTAGAAAATGCAAGTGGAGATTCGGAGCGCTAAGAGGGTAATAGTGGAAAAAGGAATGTCTTCAAATATAAACTACACAGAATCATTCGGTGAAACTTCTTTCTGATCTGTGCATTCAGCTAACAGAGTTAAACCATACTTTTGATTGAGCAGATCTGAACACTCTTTCTGTAGAAAATGCAACTGGACATTTGGAGCGCTAAGAGCGTAGTAGTGGAAAAAGGAATATATTCAAATATTAACTACACAGAAGCATTCTATTAAACTTCTTTCTTATCTGAGCATTCAGCTAACAGAGTTAAACCATACTTTTGATTGAGCAGTTTTCAAACACTCTGTCTGTAGAAAATGCAACTGGACATTCGTAGCGCTAAGTGGGTAATAGTGGAAAAAAGAATATGTTCAAATATAAATTACACAGAAGCATTGTATGAAACTTCTTTCTGTTCTGTGCATTCAACTAACAGAGTTGAACCTTACTATTGATTGAGCCGTTCTGAAACACTCTTTCTGTAGAAACTGCAATTGGACATTCTGAGCGCTAAGAGGCCTATATTGGGAAAAAGAATGTCTAGAAATAAAAACTACACAGAAGAATTGTGTGAAACTTCTTTCTGTTCTGTTTGTTCAACTAAAAGAGTTGAACCTTAGTTTTGATTGAGCCGTTCTGAAACACTCTTTCTGTAGAAAATGCAAGTGGAGATTCGGAGCGCTAAGAGGGTAATAGTGGAAAATGGAATGTCTCCAAATATAAACTACACAGAATCATTCTGTGAAACTTCTTTCTGATCTGTGCATTCAGCTAACAGAGTTAAACCATACTTTTGATTGAGCAGATCTGAACACTCTTTCTGTAGAAAATGCAACTGGACATTTGGAGCGCTAAGAGAGTAGTAGTGGAAAAAGGAATATATTCAAATATAAACTATACAGAAGAATTCTGTGAAACTTCTTTCTGATCTGAGCATTCAGCTAACAGAGTTAAACCATACTTTTGATTGAGCAGTTTTGAAACACTCTGTCTGTAGAAAATGCAACTGTACATTCGTAGCGCCAAGCGGGTAATAGTGGAAAAAAGAATATGTTCAAATATAAACTACACAGAAGCATTGTATGAAACTTCTTTCTGTTCTGGGCATTCAACTAACAGAGTTGGACCTTACTTTTGATTGAGCCTTTCTGAAACACTCTTTCTGTAGAAACTGCAATTGGACATTCTGAGCGCTAAGAGGCCTCTATTGGGAAAAATAATATCTTCAAATAAAAACTACACAGAAGCATTGTGTGAAACTTATTTCTGATATGTTCATTAAGCTAACAGAGTTAAACCATACTTTTGATTGCGCAGTTCTGAACACTCTTTCTGTAGAAAATGCAACTGGACAATTGGAGCGCTAAGAGAGTAGTAGTGGAAAAAGGAATATATTCATATATAAACTACACAGAAGCATTCTGTGAAACTTCTTTCTGATCTGAGCATTCAGCTAACAGAGTTAAACCATACTTTTGATTGAGCAGTTTTGAAACACTCTGTCTGTAGAAAATGCAACTGGACATTCGTAGCGCCAAGTGGGTAATAGTGGAAAAAAGAATACGTTCAAATATAAACTACACAGAAGCATTGTATGAAATTTCTTTCTGTTCTGTGCATTCAACTAACAGAGTTGTACCTTACATTTGATTGAGCCTTTCTGAAACACTCTTTCTGTAGAAACTGCAATTGGACATTCTGAGCGCTAAGAGGCCTATATTGGGAAAAATAATATCTTCAAATAAAAACTACACAGAAGCATTGTCTGAAACTTATTTCTGATATGTTCATTAAGCTAACAGAGTTAAACCATACTTTTGATTGCGCAGTTCTGAACACTCTTTCTGTAGAAAATGCAAGTGGACATTCGTAGCGCAAAGAGGATAATAGTGGAGAAAGGAATATATTCAAATATAAACTACACAGTAGCATTCTGTGAAAATACTTTCTGTTCTGTGCATTCAACTAACAGAGTTGAACCTTACTTTTGATTGAGCCGTTCTGAAACACTCTTTCTGTAGAAACTGCAATTGGACATGCTAAGCGCTAAGAGGCCTACATTGGGAAAAAGAATATCTTCAAATAAAAACTACACAGATGCATTCTGTGAAACTTATTTCTGATCTGTAAATTCAGTTAACAGAGATAAAACATATTTTTGATTGAGCAGTTATGAAACACTCTTTCTGTAGAAAATGCAAGTGGAGATTCGGAGCGCTAAGAGGGTAATAGTGGAAAAAGGAATGTCTCCAAATATAAACTACACAGAATCATTCTGTGAAACTTCTTTCTGATCTGTGCATTCAGCTAACAGAGTTAAACCATACTTTTGATTGTGCAGATCTGAACACTCTTTCTGTAGAAAATGCAACTGGACATTTGGAGCGCTAAGAGCGTAGTAGTGGAAAAAGGAGTATAGTCAAATATAAACTACACAGAAGCATTCTGTGAAACTTCTTTCTGATCTGAGCATTCAGCTAACAGAGTTAAACCATACTTTTGATTGAGCAGTTTTGAAACACTCTGTCTGTAGAAAATGCCACTGGACATTCGTAGCGCTAAGTGGGTAATAGTGGAAAAAAGAATATATTCAAATATAAACTACACAGAAACATTGTATGAAACTTCTTTCTGTTCTGTGCATTCAACTAACAGAGTTGAACCTCACTTTTGATTGAGCCATTCTGAAACACTCTTTCTGTAGAAACTGCAATTGGACATTCTGAGCGCTAAGAGGCCTATATTGGGAAAAAGAATGTCTACAAATAAAAACTACACAGAAGAATTGTGTGAAACTTTTTTCTGTTCTGTTTGTTCAACTAAAAGAGTTGAACCTTAGTTTTGATTGAGCCGTTCTGAAACACTCTTTCTGTAGAAAATGCAAGTGGAGATTCGGAGCACTAAGAGGGTAATTGTGGAAAAAGGAATGTCTCCAAATATAAACTACACAGAATCATTCTGTGAAACTTCTTTCTGATCTGTGCATTCAGCTAACAGTGTTAAACCATACTTTTGATTGAGCAGATCTGAACACTCTTTCTGTAGAAAATGCAACTGGACATTTGGAGCGCTAACAGAGTAGTAGTGGAAAAAGGAATATATTCAAATATAAACTACACAGAAGCATTCTGTGAAACTTCTTTCTGATCTGAGCATTCAGCTAACAGAGTTAAACCATACTTTTGATTGAGCAGTTTTGAAACACTCTGTCTGTAGAAAATGCAACTGGACATTCGTAGCGCCAAGTGGGTAATAGTGGAAAAAAGAATATGTTCAAATATAAACTACACAGAAGCATTGTATGAAACTTCTTTCTGTTCTGTGCATTCAACTAACAGAGTTGAACCTTACTTTTGATTGAGCCTTTCTGAAACACTCTTTCTGTAGAAACTGCAATTGGACATTCTGAGCGCTAAGAGGCCTCTATTGGGAAAAATAATATCTTCAAATAAAAACTACACAGAAGCATTGTGTGAAACTTATTTCTGATATGTTCATTAAGCTAACAGAGTTAAACCATACTTTTGATTGCGCAGTTCTGAACACTCTTTCTGTAGAAAATGCAACTGGACATTTGGAGCGCTAAGAGAGTAGTAGTGGAAAAAGGAATATATTCATATATAAACTACACAGAAGCATTCTGTGAAACTTCTTTCTGATCTGAGCATTCAGCTAACAGAGTTAAACCATACTTTTGATTGAGCAGTTTTGAAACACTCTGTCTGTAGAAAATGCAACTGGACATTCGTAGCGCCAAGTGGGTAATAGTGGAAAAAAGAATATGTTCAAATATAAACTACACAGAAGCATTGTATGAAACTTCTTTCTGTTCTGTGCATTCAACTAACAGAGTTGAACCTTAGTTTTGATTGAGCCTTTCTGAAACACTCTTTCTGTAGAAACTGCAATTGGACATTCTGAGCGCTAAGAGGCCTATATTGGGAAAAATAATATCTTCATATAAAAACTACACAGAAGCATTGTGTGAAACTTATTCTGATATGTTCATTAAGCTAACAGAGTTAAACCATACTTTTGATTGCTCAGTTCTGAACACTCTTTCTGTAGAAAATGCAAGTGGACATTCGTAGCGCTAAGAGGGTAATAGTGGAGAAAGGAATATATTCAAATATAAACTACACAGTAGCATTCTGTGAAAATTCTTTCTGTTCTGTGCATTCAACTAACAGAGTTGAACCTTACTTTTGATTGAGCCGTTCTGAAACACTCTTTCTGTAGAAACTGCAATTGGACATACTAAGCGCTAAGAGGCCTACATTGGGAAAAAGAATATCTTCAAATAAAAACTACACAGATGCATTCTGTGAAACTTATTTCTGATCTGTAAATTCAGTTAACAGAGATAAAACATATTTTTGATTGAGCAGTTATGAAACACTCTTTTTGTAGAAAATGCAAGTGGAGATTCGGAGCGCTAAGGGGGTAATAGTGGAAAAAGGAATGTCTTCAAATATAAACTACACAGAATCATTCGGTGAAACTTCCTTCTGATCTGTGCATTCAGCTAACAGAGTTAAACCATACTTTTGATTGAGCAGATCTGAACACTCTTTCTGTAGAAAATGCAACTGGACATTTGGAGCGCTAAGAGCGTAGTAGTGGAAAAAGGAATATATTCAAATATTAACTACACAGAAGCATTCTGTGAAACTTCTTTCTGATCTGAGCATTCAGCTAACAGAGTTAAACCATACTTTTGATTGAGCAGTTTTGAAACACTCTGTCTGTAGAAAATGCAACTGGACATTCATAGCGCTAAGTGGGTAATAGTGGAAAAAAGAATATGTTCAAATATAAACTACACAGAAGCATTGTATGAAACTTCTTTCTGTTCTGTGCATTCAACTAACAGAGTTGAACCTTACTTTTGATTGAGCCGTTCTGAAACACTCTTTCTGTAGAAACTGCAATTGGACATTCTGAGCACTAAGAGGCCTATATTGGGAAAAAGAATGTCTACAAATAAAAACTACACAGAAGAATTGTGTGAAACTTCTTTCTGTTCTCTTTGTTCAACTAAAAGAGTTGAACCTTAGTTTTGATTGAGCCGTTCTGAAACACTCTTTCTGTAGAAAATGCAAGTGGAGATTCGGAGCGCTAAGAGGGTAATAGTGGAAAAAGGAATGTCTCCAAATATAAACTACACAGAATCATTCTGTGAAACTTCTTTCTGATCTGTGCGTTGAGCTAACAGAGTTAAACCATACTTTTGATTGAGCAGATCTGAACACTCTTTCTGTAGAAAATGCAACTGGACATTTGGAGCGCTAAGAGAGTAGTAGTGGAAAAAGGAATATATTCAAATATAAACTACACAGAAGCATTCTGTGAAACTTCTTTCTGATCTGAGCATTCAGCTAACAGAGTTAAACCATACTTTTGATTGAGCAGTTTTGAAACACTCTGTCTGTAGAAAATGCAACTGGACATTCGTAGCGCCAAGTGGGTAATAGTGGAAAAAAGAATATGTTCAAATATAAACTACACAGAAGCATTGTTTGAAATTTCTTTCTTTTCTGTGCATTCAACTAACAGAGTTGAACCTTAATTTTGATTGAGCCTTTCTGAAACACTTTTTCGGTAGAAACTTCAATTGGACATTCTGAGCGCTAAGAGGCCTATATTGGGAAAAATAATATCTTCAAATAAAAACTACACAGAAGCATTGTGTGAAACTTATTTCTGATATGTTCATTAAGCTAACAGAGTTAAACCATACTTTTGATTGCGCAGTTCTGAACACTCTTTCTGTAGAAAATGCAAGTGGACATTCGTAGCGCTAAGAGGGTAATAGTGGAGAAAGGAATATATTCAAATATAAACTACACAGTAGCATTCTGTGAAAATTCTTTCTGTTCTGTGCATTCAACTAACAGAGTTGAACCTTACTTTTGATTGAGCCGTTCTGAAACACTCTTTCTGTAGAAACTGCAATTGGACATGCTAAGCGCTAAGAGGCCTACATTGGGAAAAAGAATATCTTCAAATAAAAACTACACAGATGCATTCTGTGAAACTTATTTCTGATCTGTAAATTCAGTTAACAGAGATAAAACATATTTTTGATTGAGCAGTTATGAAACACTCTTTTTGTAGAAAATGCAAGTGGAGATTCGGAGCGCTAAGAGGGTAATAGTGGAAAAAGGAATGTCTTCAAATATAAACTACACAGAATCATTCGGTGAAACTTCTTTCTGATCTGTGCATTCAGCTAACAGAGTTAAACCATACTTTTGATTGAGCAGATCTGAACACTCTTTCTGTAGAAAATGCAACTGGACATTTGGAGCGCTAAGAGCGTAGTAGTGGAAAAAGGAATATATTCAAATATTAACTACACAGAAGCATTCTATTAAACTTCTTTCTTATCTGAGCATTCAGCTAACAGAGTTAAACCATACTTTTGATTGAGCAGTTTTCAAACACTCTGTCTGTAGAAAATGCAACTGGACATTCGTAGCGCTAAGTGGGTAATAGTGGAAAAAAGAATATGTTCAAATATAAATTACACAGAAGCATTGTATGAAACTTCTTTCTGTTCTGTGCATTCAACTAACAGAGTTGAACCTTACTATTGATTGAGCCGTTCTGAAACACTCTTTCTGTAGAAACTGCAATTGGACATTCTGAGCGCTAAGAGGCCTATATTGGGAAAAAGAATGTCTAGAAATAAAAACTACACAGAAGAATTGTGTGAAACTTCTTTCTGTTCTGTTTGTTCAACTAAAAGAGTTGAACCTTAGTTTTGATTGAGCCGTTCTGAAACACTCTTTCTGTAGAAAATGCAAGTGGAGATTCGGAGCGCTAAGAGGGTAATAGTGGAAAATGGAATGTCTCCAAATATAAACTACACAGAATCATTCTGTGAAACTTCTTTCTGATCTGTGCATTCAGCTAACAGAGTTAAACCATACTTTTGATTGAGCAGATCTGAACACTCTTTCTGTAGAAAATGCAACTGGACATTTGGAGCGCTAAGAGAGTAGTAGTGGAAAAAGGAATATATTCAAATATAAACTATACAGAAGCATTCTGTGAAACTTCTTTCTGATCTGAGCATTCAGCTAACAGAGTTAAACCATACTTTTGATTGAGCAGTTTTGAAACACTCTGTCTGTAGAAAATGCAACTGTACATTCGTAGCGCCAAGCGGGTAATAGTGGAAAAAAGAATATGTTCAAATATAAACTACACAGAAGCATTGTATGAAACTACTTTCTGTTCTGGGCATTCAACTAACAGAGTTGGACCTTACTTTTGATTGAGCCTTTCTGAAACACTCTTTCTGTAGAAACTGCAATTGGACATTCTGAGCGCTAAGAGGCCTCTATTGGGAAAAATAATATCTTCAAATAAAAACTACACAGAAGCATTGTGTGAAACTTATTTCTGATATGTTCATTAAGCTAACAGAGTTAAACCATACTTTTGATTGCGCAGTTCTGAACACTCTTTCTGCAGAAAATGCAACTGGACAATTGGAGCGCTAAGAGAGTAGTAGTGGAAAAAGGAATATATTCATATATAAACTACACAGAAGCATTCTGTGAAACTTCTTTCTGATCTGAGCATTCAGCTAACAGAGTTAAACCATACTTTTGATTGAGCAGTTTTGAAACACTCTGTCTGTAGAAAATGCAACTGGACATTCGTAGCGCCAAGTGGGTAATAGTGGAAAAAAGAATACGTTCAAATATAAACTACACAGAAGCATTGTATGAAATTTCTTTCTGTTCTGTGCATTCAACTAACAGAGTTGTACCTTACATTTGATTGAGCCTTTCTGAAACACTCTTTCTGTAGAAACTGCAATTGGACATTCTGAGCGCTAAGAGGCCTATATTGGGAAAAATAATATCTTCAAATAAAAACTACACAGAAGCATTGTCTGAAACTTATTTCTGATATGTTCATTAAGCTAACAGAGTTAAACCATACTTTTGATTGCGCAGTTCTGAACACTCTTTCTGTAGAAAATGCAAGTGGACATTCGTAGCGCAAAGAGGATAATAGTGGAGAAAGGAATATATTCAAATATAAACTACACAGTAGCATTCTGTGAAAATACTTTCTGTTCTGTGCATTCAACTAACAGAGTTGAACCTTACTTTTGATTGAGCCGTTCTGAAACACTCTTTCTGTAGAAACTGCAATTGGACATGCTAAGCGCTAAGAGGCCTACATTGGGAAAAAGAATATCTTCAAATAAAAACTACACAGATGCATTCTGTGAAACTTATTTCTGATCTGTAAATTCAGTTAACAGAGATAAAACATATTTTTGATTGAGCAGTTATGAAACACTCTTTCTGTAGAAAATGCAAGTGGAGATTCGGAGCGCTAAGAGGGTAATAGTGGAAAAAGGAATGTCTCCAAATATAAACTACACAGAATCATTCTGTGAAACTTCTTTCTGATCTGTGCATTCAGCTAACAGAGTTAAACCATACTTTTGATTGTGCAGATCTGAACACTCTTTCTGTAGAAAATGCAACTGGACATTTGGAGCGCTAAGAGCGTAGTAGTGGAAAAAGGAGTATAGTCAAATATAAACTACACAGAAGCATTCTGTGAAACTTCTTTCTGATCTGAGCATTCAGCTAACAGAGTTAAACCATACTTTTGATTGAGCAGTTTTGAAACACTCTGTCTGTAGAAAATGCCACTGGACATTCGTAGCGCTAAGTGGGTAATAGTGGAAAAAAGAATATATTCAAATATAAACTACAAAGAAACATTGTATGAAACTTCTTTCTGTTCTGTGCATTCAACTAACAGAGTTGAACCTCACTTTTGATTGAGCCATTCTGAAACACTCTTTCTGTAGAAACTGCAATTGGACATTCTGAGCGCTAAGAGGCCTATATTGGGAAAAAGAATGTCTACAAATAAAAACTACACAGAAGAATTGTGTGAAACTTTTTTCTGTTCTGTTTGTTCAACTAAAAGAGTTGAACCTTAGTTTTGATTGAGCCGTTCTGAAACACTCTTTCTGTAGAAAATGCAAGTGGAGATTCGGAGCACTAAGAGGGTAATTGTGGAAAAAGGAATGTCTCCAAATATAAACTACACAGAATCATTCTGTGAAACTTCTTTCTGATCTGTGCATTCAGCTAACAGTGTTAAACCATACTTTTGATTGAGCAGATCTGAACACTCTTTCTGTAGAAAATGCAACTGGACATTTGGAGCGCTAACAGAGTAGTAGTGGAAAAAGGAATATATTCAAATATAAACTACACAGAAGCATTCTGTGAAACTTCTTTCTGATCTGAGCATTCAGCTAACAGAGTTAAACCATACTTTTGATTGAGCAGTTTTGAAACACTCTGTCTGTAGAAAATGCAACTGGACATTCGTAGCGCCAAGTGGGTAATAGTGGAAAAAAGAATATGTTCAAATATAAACTACACAGAAGCATTGTATGAAACTTCTTTCTGTTCTGTGCATTCAACTAACAGAGTTGAACCTTACTTTTGATTGAGCCTTTCTGAAACACTCTTTCTGTAGAAACTGCAATTGGACATTCTGAGCGCTAAGAGGCCTCTATTGGGAAAAATAATATCTTCAAATAAAAACTACACAGAAGCATTGTGTGAAACTTATTTCTGATATGTTCATTAAGCTAACAGAGTTAAACCATACTTTTGATTGCGCAGTTCTGAACACTCTTTCTGTAGAAAATGCAACTGGACATTTGGAGCGCTAAGAGAGTAGTAGTGGAAAAAGGAATATATTCATATATAAACTACACAGAAGCATTCTGTGAAACTTCTTTCTGATCTGAGCATTCAGCTAACAGAGTTAAACCATACTTTTGATTGAGCAGTTTTGAAACACTCTGTCTGTAGAAAATGCAACTGGACATTCGTAGCGCCAAGTGGGTAATAGTGGAAAAAAGAATATGTTCAAATATAAACTACACAGAAGCATTGTATGAAATTTCTTTCTGTTCTGTGCATTCAACTAACAGAGTTGAACCTTACTTTTGATTGAGCCTTTCTGAAACACTCTTTCTGTAGAAACTGCAATTGGACATTCTGAGCGCTAAGAGGCCTATATTGGGAAAAATAATATCTTCAAATAAAAACTACACAGAAGCATTGTGTGAAACTTATTTCTGATATGTTCATTAAGCTAACAGAGTTAAACCATACTTTTGATTGCGCAGTTCTGAACACTCTTTCTGTAGAAAATGCAAGTGGACATTCGTAGCGCTAAGAGGGTAATAGTGGAGAAAGGAATATATTCAAATATAAACTACACAGTAGCATTCTGTGAAAATTCTTTCTGTTCTGTGCATTCAACTAACAGAGTTGAACCTTACTTTTGATTGAGCCGTTCTGAAACACTCTTTCTGTAGAAACTGCAATTGGACATGCTAAGCGCTAAGAGGCCTACATTGGGAAAAAGAATATCTTCAAATAAAAACTACACAGATGCATTCTGTGAAACTTATTTCTGATCTGTAAATTCAGTTAACAGAGATAAAACATATTTTTGATTGAGCAGTTATGAAACACTCTTTCTGTAGAAAATGCAAGTTTAGATTCGGAGCGATAAGTGGGTAATAGTGGAAAAAGGAATGTCTCCAAATATAAACTACACAGAATCATTCTGTGAAACTTCTTTCTGATCTGTGCATTCAGCTAACAGAGTTAAACCATACTTTTGATTGAGCAGATCTGAACACTCTTTCTGTAGAAAATGCAACTGGACATTTGGAGCGCTAAGAGCGTAGTAGTGGAAAAAGGAATATATTCAAATATAAACTACACAGAAGCATTCTGTGAAACTTCTTTCTGATCTGAGCATTCAGCTAACAGAGTTAAACCATACTTTTGATTGAGCAGTTTTGAAACACTCTGTCTGTATAAAATGCCACTGGACATTCGTAGCGCTAAGTGGGTAATAGTGGAAAAAAGAATATGTTCAAATATAAACTACACAGAAGCATTGTATGAAACTTCTTTCTGTTCTGTGCATTCAACTAACAGAGTTGAACCTTACTTTTGATTGAGCCGTTCTGAAACACTCTTTCTGTAGAAACTGCAATTGGACATTCTGAGCGCTAAGAGGCCTATATTGGGAAAAAGAATGTCTACAAATAAAAACTACACAGAAGAATTGTGTGAAACTTCTTTCTGTTCTGTTTGTTCAACTAATAGAGTTGAACTTTAGTTTTGATTGAGCCGTTCTGAAACACTCTTTCTGTAGAAAATGCAAGTGGAGATTCGGAGCGCTAAGAGGGTAATAGTGGAAAAAGGAATGTCTACAAATATAAACTACACAGAATCATTCTTTGAAACTTCTTTCTGATCTGTGCATTCAGCTAACAGATTTAAACCATACTTTTGATTGAGCGGTTCTGAACACTCTTTCTGTAGAAAATGCAACTGGACATTTGGAGCGCTAAGAGAGTAGTAGTGGAAAAAGGAATATATTCAAATATAAACTACACAGAAGCATTCTGTGAAACTTCTTTCTGATCTGAGCATTCAGCTAACAGAGTTAAACCATACTTTTGATTGAGCAGTTTTGAAACACTCTGTCTGTAGAAAATGCAACTGGACATTCGTAGCGCCAAGTGGGTAATAGTGGAAAAAAGAATATGTTCAAATATAAACTACACAGAAGCATTGTTTGAAATTTCTTTCTTTTCTGTGCATTCAACTAACAGAGTTGAACCTTAGTTTTGATTGAGCCTTTCTGAAACACTCTTTCTGTAGAAACTGCAATTGGACATTCTGAGCGCTAAGAGGCCTATAATGGGAAAAATAATATCTTCAAATAAAAACTACACAGAAGCATTGTGTGAAACTTATTTCTGATATGTTCATTAAGCTAACAGAGTTAAACCATACTTTTGATTGCGCAGTTCTGAACACTCTTTCTGTAGGAAATGCAAGTGGACATTCGTAGCGCTAAGAGGGTAATAGTGGAGAAAGGAATATATTCAAATATAAACTACACAGTAGCATTCTGTGAAAATTCTTTCTGTTCTGTGCATTCAACTAACAGAGTTGAACCTTACTTTTGATTGAGCCGTTCTGAAACACTCTTTCTGTAGAAACTGCAATTGGACATGCTAAGCGCTAAGAGGCCTACATTGGGAAAAAGAATATCTTCAAATAAAAACTACACAGATGCATTCTGTGAAACTTATTTCTGATCTGTAAATTCAGTTAACAGAGATAAAACATATTTTTGATTGAGCAGTTATGAAACACTCTTTTTGTAGAAAATGCAAGTGGAGATTCGGAGCGCTAAGAGGGTAATAGTGGAAAAAGGAATGTCTTCAAATATAAACTACACAGAATCATTCTGTGAAACTTCTTTCTGATCTGTGCATTCAGCTAACAGAGTTAAACCATACTTTTGATTGAGCAGATCTGAACACTCTTTCTGTAGAAAATGCAACTGGACATTTGGAGCGCTAAGAGCGTAGTAGTGGAAAAAGGAATATATTCAAATATAAACTACACAGAAGCATTCTGTGAAACTTCTTTCTGATCTGAGCATTCAGCTAACAGAGTTAAACCATAATTTTGATTGAGCAGTTTTGAAACACTCTGTCTGTAGAAAATGCAACTGGACATTCGTAGCGCTAAGTGGGTAATAGTGGAAAAAAGAATATATTCAAATATAAACTACACAGAAGCATTGTATGAAACTTCTTTCTGTTCTGTGCATTCAACTAACAGAGTTGAACCTTACTTTTGATTGAGCCGTTCTGAAACACTCTTTCTGTAGAAACTGCAATTGGACATTCTGAGCGCTAAGAGGCCTATATTGGGAAAAAGAATGTCTACAAATAAAAACTACACAGAAGAATTTTGTGAAACTTCTTTCTGTTCTGTTTGTTCAACTAAAAGAGTTGAACCTTAGTTTTGATTGAGCCGTTCTGAAACACACTTTCTGTAGAAAATGCAAGTGGAGATTCGGTGCGCTAAGAGGGTAATAGTGGAAAAAGGAATGTCTCCAAATATAAACTACACAGAATCATTCTGTGAAACTTCTTTCTGATCTGTGCATTCAGCTAACAGTGTTAAACCATACTTTTGATTGAGCAGATCTGAACACTCTTTCTGTAGAAAATGCAACTGGACATTTGGAGCGCTAAGAGAGTAGTAGTGGAAAAAGGAATATATTCAAATATAAACTACACAGAAGCATTCTGTGAAACTTCTTTCTGATCTGAGCATTCAGCTAACAGAGTTAAACCATACTTTTGATTGAGCAGTTTTGAAACACTCTGTCTGTAGAAAATGCAACTGGACATTCGTAGCGCCAAGTGGGTAATAGTGGAAAAAAGAATATGTTCAAATATAAACTACACAGAAGCATTGTATGAAACTTCTTTCTGTTCTGTGCATTCAACTAACAGAGTTGAACCTTACTTTTGATTGAGCCTTTCTGAAACACTCTTTCTGTAGAAACTGCAATTGGACATTCTGAGCGCTAAGAGGCCTCTATTGGGAAAAATAATATCTTCAAATAAAAACTACACAGAAGCATTGTGTGAAACTTATTTCTGATATGTTCATTAAGCTAACAGAGTTAAACCATACTTTTGATTGCGCAGTTCTGAACACTCTTTCTGTAGAAAATGCAACTGGACATTTGGAGCGCTAAGAGAGTAGTAGTGGAAAAAGGAATATATTCATATATAAACTACACAGAAGCATTCTGTGAAACTTCTTTCTGATCTGAGCATTCAGCTAACAGAGTTAAACCATACTTTTGATTGAGCAGTTTTGAAACACTCTGTCTGTAGAAAATGCAACTGGACATTCGTAGCGCCAAGTGGGTAATAGTGGAAAAAAGAATATGTTCAAATATAAACTACACAGAAGCATTGTATGAAATTTCTTTCTGTTCTGTGCATTCAACTAACAGAGTTGAACCTTACTTTTGATTGAGCCTTTCTGAAACACTCTTTCTGTAGAAACTGCAATTTGACATTCTGAGCGCTAAGAGGCCTATATTGGGAAAAATAATATCTTCAAATAAAAACTACACAGAAGCATTGTGTGAAACTTATTTCTGATATGTTCATTAAGCTAACAGAGTTAAACCATACTTTTGATTGCGCAGTTCTGAACACTCTTTCTGTAGAAAATGCAAGTGGACATTCGTAGCGCAAAGAGGGTAATAGTGGAGAAAGGAATATATTCAAATATAAACTACACAGTAGCATTCTGTGAAAATACTTTCTGTTCTGTGCATTCAACTAACAGAGTTGAACCTTACTTTTGATTGAGCCATTCTGAAACACTCTTTCTGTAGAAACTGCAATTGGACATGCTAAGCGCTAAGAGGCCTACATTGGGAAAAAGAATATCTTCAAATAAATACTACACAGATGCATTCTGTGAAACTTATTTCTGATCTGTAAATTCAGTTAACAGAGATAAAACATATTTTTGATTGAGCAGTTATGAAACACCCTTTCTGTAGAAAATGCAAGTGGAGATTCGGAGCGCTAAGAGGGTAATAGTGGAAAAAGGAATGTCTCCAAATATAAACTACACAGAATCATTCTGTGAAACTTCTTTCTGATCTGTGCATTCAGCTAACAGAGTTAAACCATACTTTTGATTGAGCAGATCTGAACACTCTCTCTGTAGAAAATGCAACTGGACATTTGGAGCGCTAAGAGCGTAGTAGTGGAAAAAGGAATATATTCAAATATAAACTACACAGAAGCATTCTGTGAAACTTCTTTCTGATCTGAGCATTCAGCTAACAGAGTTAAACCATACTTTTGATTGAGCAGTTTTGAAACACTCTGTCTGTATAAAATGCCACTGGACATTCGTAGCGCTAAGTCGGTAATAGTGGAAAAATGAATATATTCAAATATAAACTACACAGAAGCATTGTATGAAACTTCTTTCTGTTCTGTGCATTCAACTAACAGAGTTGAACCTTACTTTTGAGTGAGCCGTTCTGAAACACTCTTTCTGTAGAAACTGCAATTGGACATTCTGAGCGCTAAGAGGCCTATATTGGGAAAAAGAATGTCTACAAATAAAAACTACACAGAAGAATTTTGTGAAACTACTTTCTGTTCTGTTTGTTCAACTAAAAGAGTTGAACCTTAGTTTTGATTGAGCCGTTCTGAAACACTCTTTCTGTAGAAAATGCAAGTGGAGATTCGGAGCGCTAAGAGGGTAATAGTGGAAAAAGGAATGTCTCCAAATATAAACTACACAGAATCATTCTGTGAAACTTCTTTCTGATCTGTGCATTCAGCTAACAGAGTTAAACCATACTTTTGATTGAGCAGATCTGAACACTCTTTCTGTAGAAAATGCAACTGGACATTTGGAGCGCTAAGAGCGTAGTAGTGGAAAAAGGAATATATTCATATATAAACTACACAGAAGCATTCTGTGAAACTTCTTTCTGATCTGAGCATTCAGCTAACAGAGTTAAACCATACTTTTGATTGAGCAGTTTTGAAACACTCTGTCTGTAGAAAATGCAACTGGACATTCGTAGCGCCAAGTGGGTAATAGTGGAAAAAAGAATATGTTCAACTATAAACTACACAGAAGCATTGTATGAAACTTCTTTCTGTTCTGGGCATTCAACTAACAGAGTTGAACCTTACTTTTGATTGAGCCTTTCTGAAACACTCTTTCTGTAGAAACTGCAATTGGACATTCTGAGCGCTAAGAGGCCTCTATTGGGAAAAATAATATCTTCAAATAAAAACTACACAGAAGCATTGTGTGAAACTTATTTCTGATATGTTCATTAAGCTAACAGAGTTAAACCATACTTTTGATTGCGCAGTTCTGAACACTCTTTCTGTAGAAAATGCAACTGGACATTTGGAGCGCTAAGAGAGTAGTAGTGGAAAAAGGAATATATTCATATATAAACTACACAGAAGCATTCTGTGAAACTTCTTTCTGATCTGAGCATTCAGCTAACAGAGTTAAACCATACTTTTGATTGAGCAGTTTTGAAACACTCTGTCTGTAGAAAATGCAACTGGACATTCGTAGCGCCAAGTGGGTAATAGTGGAAAAAAGAATATTTTCAAATATAAACTACACAGAAGCATTGTATGAAATTTCTTTCTGTTCTGTGCATTCAACTAACAGAGTTGAACCTTACTTTTGATTGAGCCTTTCTGAAACACTCTTTCTGTAGAAACTGCAATTGGACATTCTGAGCGCTAAGAGGCCTATATTGGGAAAAATAATATCTTCAAATAAAAACTACACAGAAGCATTGTGTGAAACTTATTTCTGATATGTTCATTAAGCTAACAGAGTTAAACCATACTTTTGATTGCGCAGTTCTGAACACTCTTTCTGTAGAAAATGCAAGTGGACATTCATAGCGCAAAGAGGGTAATAGTGGAGAAAGGAATATATTCAAATATAAACTACACAGTAGCATTCTGTGAAAATTCTTTCTGTTCTGTGCATTCAACTAACAGAGTTGAACCTTACTTTTGATTGAGCCGTTCTGACACACTCTTTCTGTAGAAACTGCAATTGGACATGCTAAGCGCTAAGAGGCCTACATTGGGAAAAAGAATATCTTCAAATAAAAACTACACAGAGGCATTCTGTGAAACTTATTTCTGATCTGTAAATTCAGTTAACAGAGATAAAACATATTTTTGATTGAGCAGTTATGAAACACTCTTTCTGTAGAAAATGCAAGTGGAGATTCGGAGCGCTAAGAGGGTAATAGTGGAAAAAGTAATGTCTCCAAATATAAACTACACAGAATCATTCTGTGAAACTTCTTTCTGATCTGTGCATTCAGCTAACAGTGTTAAACCATACTTTTGATTGAGCAGATCTGAACACTCTTTCTGTAGAAAATGCAACTGGACATTTGGAGCGCTAAGAGCGTAGTAGTGGAAAAAGGAATATATTCAAATATAAACTACACAGAAGCATTCTGTGAAACTTCTTTCTGATCTGAGCATTCAGCTAACAGAGTTAAACCATACTTTTGATTGAGCAGTTTTGAAACACTCTGTCTGTATAAAATGCCACTGGACATTCGTAGCGCTAAGTGGGTAATAGTGGAAAAAAGAATATATTCAAATATAAACTACACAGAAGCATTGTATGAAACTTCTTTCTGTTCTGTGCATTCAACTAACAGAGTTGAACCTTACTTTTGATTGAGCCGTTCTGAAACACTCTTTCTGTAGAAACTGCAATTGGACATTCTGAGCGCTAAGAGGCCTATATTGGGAAAAAGAATGTCTACAAATAAAAACTACACAGAAGAATTCTGTGAAACTTCTTTCTGTTCTGTTTGTTCAACTAAAAGAGTTGAACCTTAGTTTTGATTGAGCCGTTCTGAAACACACTTTCTGTAGAAAATGCAAGTGGAGATTCGGTGCGCTAAGAGGGTAATAGTGGAAAAAGGAATGTCTCCAAATATAAACTACACAGAATCATTCTGTGAAACTTCTTTCTGATCTGTGCATTCAGCTAACAGTGTTAAACCATACTTTTGATTGAGCAGATCTGAACACTCTTTCTGTAGAAAATGCAACTGGACATTTGGAGCGCTAACAGAGTAGTAGTGGAAAAAGGAATATATTCAAATATAAACTACACAGAAGCATTCTGTGAAACTTCTTTCTGATCTGAGCATTCAGCTAACAGAGTTAAACCATACTTTTGATTGAGCAGTTTTGAAACACTCTGTCTGTAGAAAATGCAACTGGACATTCGTAGCGCCAAGTGGGTAATAGTGGAAAAAAGAATATGTTCAAATATAAACTACACAGAAGCATTGTATGAAACTTCTTTCTGTTCTGTGCATTCAACTAACAGAGTTGAACCTTACATTTGATTGAGCCTTTCTGAAACACTCTTTCTGTAGAAACTGCAATTGGACATTCTGAGCGCTAAGAGGCCTCTATTGGGAAAAATAATATCTTCAAATAAAAACTACACAGAAGCATTGTGTGAAACTTATTTCTGATATGTTCATTAAGCTAAAAGAGTTAAACCATACTTTTGATTGCGCAGTTCTGAACACTCTTTCTGTAGAAAATGCAACTGGACATTTGGAGCGCTAAGAGAGTAGTAGTGGAAAAAGGAATATATTCATATATAAACTACACAGAAGCATTCTGTGAAACTTCTTTCTGATCTGAGCATTCAGCTAACAGAGTTAAACCATACTTTTGATTGAGCAGTTTTGAAACACTCTGTCTGTAGAAAATGCAACTGGACATTCGTAGCGCCAAGTGGGTAATAGTGGAAAAAAGAATATGTTCAAATATAAACTACACAGAAGCATTGTATGAAATTTCTTTCTGTTCTGTGCATTCAACTAACAGAGTTGAACCTTACTTTTGATTGAGCCTTTCTGAAACACTCTTTCTGTAGAAACTGCAATTTGACATTCTGAGCGCTAAGAGGCCTATATTGGGAAAAATAATATCTTCAAATAAAAACTACACAGAAGCATTGTGTGAAACTTATTTCTGATATGTTCATTAAGCTAACAGAGTTAAACCATACTTTTGATTGCGCAGTTCTGAACACTCTTTCTGTAGAAAATGCAAGTGGACATTCTTAGCGCAAAGAGGGTAATAGTGGAGAAAGGAATATATTCAAATATAAACTACACAGTAGCATTCTGTGAAAATACTTTCTGTTCTGTGCATTCAACTAACAGAGTTGAACCTTACTTTTGATTGAGCCATTCTGAAACACTCTTTCTGTAGAAACTGCAATTGGACATGCTAAGCGCTAAGAGGCCTACATTGGGAAAAAGAATATCTTCAAATAAATACTACACAGATGCATTCTGTGAAACTTATTTCTGATCTGTAAATTCAGTTAACAGAGATAAAACATATTTTTGATTGAGCAGTTATGAAACACCCTTTCTGTAGAAAATGCAAGTGGAGATTCGGAGCGCTAAGTGGGTAATAGTGGAAAAAGGAATGTCTCCAAATATAAACTACACAGAATCATTCTGTGAAACTTCTTTCTGATCTGTGCATTCAGCTAACAGAGTTAAACCATACTTTTGATTGAGCAGATCTGAACACTCTTTCTGTAGAAAATGCAACTGGACATTTGGAGCGCTAAGAGCGTAGTAGTGGAAAAAGGAATATATTCAAATATAAACTACACAGAAGCATTCTGTGAAACTTCTTTCTGATCTGAGCATTCAGCTAACAGAGTTAAACCATACTTTTGATTGAGCAGTTTTGAAACACTCTGTCTGTATAAAATGCCACTGGACATTCGTAGCGCTAAGTGGGTAATAGTGGAAAAAAGAATATATTCAAATATAAACTACACAGAAGCATTGTATGAAACTTCTTTCTGTTCTGTGCATTCAACTAACAGAGTTGAACCTTACTTTTGATTGAGCCGTTCTGAAACACTCTTTCTGTAGAAACTGCAATTGGACATTCTGAGCGCTAAGAGGCCTATATTGGGAAAAAGAATGTCTACAAATAAAAACTACACAGAAGAATTTTGTGAAACTTCTTTCTGTTCTGTTTGTTCAACTAAAAGAGTTGAACCTTAGTTTTGATTGAGCCGTTCTGAAACACACTTTCTGTAGAAAATGCAAGTGGAGATTTGGTGCGCTAAGAGGGTAATAGTGGAAAAAGGAATGTCTCCAAATATAAACTACACAGAATCATTCTGTGAAACTTCTTTCTGATCTGTGCATTCAGCTAACAGTGTTAAACCATACTTTTGATTGAGCAGATCTGAACACTCTTTCTGTAGAAAATGGAACTGGACATTTGGAGCGCTAACAGAGTAGTAGTGGAAAAAGGAATATATTCAAATATAAACTACACAGAAGCATTCTGTGAAACTTCTTTCTGATCTGAGCATTCAGCTAACAGAGTTAAACCATACTTTTGATTGAGCAGTTTTGAAACACTCTGTCTGTAGAAAATGCAACTGGACATTCGTAGCGCCAAGTGGGTAATAGTGGAAAAAAGAATATGTTCAAATATAAACTACACAGAAGCATTGTATGAAACTTCTTTCTGTTCTGTGCATTCAACTAACAGAGTTGAACCTTACTTTTGATTGAGCCTTTCTGATACACTCTTTCTGTAGAAACTGCAATTGGACATTCTGAGCGCTAAGAGGCCTCTATTGGGAAAAATAATATCTTCAAATAAAAACTACACAGAAGCATTGTGTGAAACTTATTTCTGATATGTTCATTAAGCTAACAGAGTTAAACCATACTTTTGATTGCGCAGTTCTGAACACTCTTTCTGTAGAAAATGCAACTGGACATTTGGAGCGCTAAGAGAGTAGTAGTGGAAAAAGGAATATATTCATATATAAACTACACAGAAGCATTCTGTGAAACTTCTTTCTGATCTGAGCATTCAGCTAACAGAGTTAAACCATACTTTTGATTGAGCAGTTTTGAAACACTCTGTCTGTAGAAAATGCAACTGGACATTCGTAGCGCCAAGTGGGTAATAGTGGAAAAAAGAATATGTTCAAATATAAACTACACAGAAGCATTGTATGAAATTTCTTTCTGTTCTGTGCATTCAACTAACAGAGTTGAACCTTAATTTTGATTGAGCCTTTCTGAAACACTCTTTCTGTAGAAACTGCAATTTGACATTCTGAGCGCTAAGAGGCCTATATTGGGAAAAATAATATCTTCAAATAAAAACTACACAGAAGCATTGTGTGAAACTTATTTCTGATATGTTCATTAAGCTAACAGAGTTAAACCATACTTTTGATTGCACAGTTCTGAACACTCTTTCTGTAGAAAATGCAAGTGGACATTCGTAGCGCAAAGAGGGTAATAGTGGAGAAAGGAATATATTCAAATATAAACTACACAGTAGCATTCTGTGAAAATACTTTCTGTTCTGTGCATTCAACTAACAGAGTTGAACCTTACTTTTGATTGAGCCATTCTGAAACACTCTTTCTGTAGAAACTGCAATTGGACATGCTAAGCGCTAAGAGGCCTACATTGGGAAAAAGAATATCTTCAAATAAAAACTACACAGATGCATTCTGTGAAACTTATTTCTGATCTGTAAATTCAGTTAACAGAGATAAAACATATTTTTGATTGAGCAGTTATGAAACACCCTTTCTGTAGAAAATGCAAGTGGAGATTCGGAGCGCTAAGAGGGTAATAGTGGAAAAAGGAATGTCTCCAAATATAAACTACACAGAATCATTCTGTGAAACTTCTTTCTGATCTGTCCATTCAGCTAACAGAGTTAAACCATACTTTTGATTGAGCAGATCTGAACACTCTTTCTGTAGAAAATGCAACTGGACATTTGGAGCACTAAGAGCGTAGTAGTGGAAAAAGGAATATATTCAAATATAAACTACACAGAAGCATTCTGTGAAACTTCTTTCTGATCTGAGCATTCAGCTAACAGAGTTAAACCATATTTTTGATTGAGCAGTTTTGAAACACTCTGTCTGTATAAAATGCCACTGGACATTCGTAGCGCTAAGTGGGTAATAGTGGAAAAATGAATATATTCAAATATAAACTACACAGAAGCATTGTATGAAACTTCTTTCTGTTCTGTGCATTCAACTAACAGAGTTGAACCTTCCTTTTGATTGAGCCGTTCTGAAACACTCTTTCTGTAGAAACTGCAATTGGACATTCTGAGCGCTAAGAGGCCTATATTGGGAAAAAGAATGTCTACAAATAAAAACTACACAGAAGAATTTTGTGAAACTACTTTCTGTTCTGTTTGTTCAACTAAAAGAGTTGAACCTTAGTTTTGATTGAGCCGTTCTGAAACACTCTTTCTGTAGAAAATGCAAGTGGAGATTCGGAGCGCTAAGAGGGTAATAGTGGAAAAAGGAATGTCTCCAAATATAAACTACACAGAATCATTCTGTGAAACTTCTTTCTGATCTGTGCATTCAGCTAACAGTGTTAAACCATACTTTTGATTGAGCAGATCTGAACACTCTTTCTGTAGAAAATGCAACTGGACATTTGGAGCGCTAACAGAGTAGTAGTGGAAAAAGGAATATATTCAAATATAAACTACACAGAAGCATTCTGTGAAACTTCTTTCTGATCTGAGCATTCAGCTAACAGAGTTAAACCATACTTTTGATTGAGCAGTTTTGAAACACTCTGTCTGTAGAAAATGCAACTGGACATTCGTAGCGCCAAGTGGGTAATAGTGGAAAAAAGAATATGTTCAAATATAAACTACACAGAAGCATTGTATGAAACTTCTTTCTGTTCTGTGCATTCAACTAACAGAGTTGAACCTTACTTTTGATTGAGCCTTTCTGAAACACTCTTTCTGTAGAAACTGCAATTGGACATTCTGAGCGCTAAGAGGCCTCTATTGGGAAAAATAATATCTTCAAATAAAAACTACACAGAAGCATTGTGTGAAACTTATTTCTGATATGTTCATTAAGCTAACAGAGTTAAACCATACTTTTGATTGCGCAGTTCTGAACACTCTTTCTGTAGAAAATGCAACTGGACATTTGGAGCGCTAAGAGAGTAGTAGTGGAAAAAGGAATATATTCATATATAAAATACACAGAAGCATTCTGTGAAACTTCTTTCTGATCTGAGCATTCAGCTAAGAGAGTTAAACCATACTTTTGATTGAGCAGTTTTGAAACACTCTGTCTGTAGAAAATGCAACTGGACATTCGTAGCGCCAAGTGGGTAATAGTGGAAAAAAGAATATGTTCAAATATAAACTACACAGAAGCATTGTATGAAATTTCTTTCTGTTCTGTGCATTCAACTAACAGAGTTGAACCTTACTTTTGATTGAGCCTTTCTGAAACACTCTTTCTGTAGAAACTGCAATTGGACATTCTGAGCGCTAAGAGGCCTATATTGGGAAAAATAATATCTTCAAATTAAAACTACACAGAAGCATTTTGTGAAACTTATTTCTGATATGTTCATTAAGCTAACAGAGTTAAACCATACTTTTGATTGCGCAGTTCTGAACACTCTTTCTGTAGAAAATGCAAGTGGACATTCGTAGCGCTAAGAGGGTAATAGTGGAGAAAGGAATATATTCAAATATAAACTACACAGTAGCATTCTGTGAAAATTCTTTCTGTTCTGTGCATTCAACTAACAGAGTTGAACCTTACTTTTGATTGAGCCGTTCTGAAACACTCTTTCTGTAGAAACTGCAATTGGACATGCTAAGCGCTAAGAGGCCTACATTGGGAAAAAGAATATCTTCAAATAAAAACTACACAGATGCATTCTGTGAAACTTATTTCTGATCTGTAAATTCAGTTAACAGAGATAAAACATATTTTTGATTGAGCAGTTATGAGACACTCTTTCTGTAGAAAATGCAAGTGGAGATTCTGAGCGATAAGAGGGTAATAGTGGAAAAAGGAATGTCTCCAAATATAAACTACACAGAATCATTCTGTGAAACTTCTTTCTGATCTGTGCATTCAGCTAACAGTGTTAAACCATACTTTTGATTGAGCAGATCTGAACACTCTTTCTGTAGAAAATGCAACTGGACATTTGGAGCGCTAAGAGAGTAGTAGTGGAAAAAGGAATATATTCAAATATAAACTACACAGAAGCATTCTGTGAAACTTCTTTCTGATCTGAGCATTCAGCTAACAGAGTTAAACCATACTTTTGATAGAGCAGTTTTGAAACACTCTGTCTGTAGAAAATGCAACTGGACATTCGTAGCGCTAAGTGGGTAATAGTGGAAAAAAGAATATGTTTAAATATAAACTACACAGAAGCATTGTATGAAACTTCTTTCTG
This sequence comes from Symphalangus syndactylus, assembly GCF_028878055.3. Lineage (NCBI taxonomy): Eukaryota > Metazoa > Chordata > Mammalia > Primates > Hylobatidae > Symphalangus > Symphalangus syndactylus. Next base: position 963,683 of record NC_072445.2, on the reverse strand, counting down.
TTCTGTGCATTCAACTAACAGAGTTGAACCTTACTTTTGATTGAGCCTTTCTGAAACACTGTTTCTGTAGAAACTGCAATTGGACATTCTGAGCGCGAAGAGGCATCTATTGGGAAAAATAATATCTTCAAATAAAAACTACACAGAAGCATTGTGTGAAACTTATTTCTGATATGTTCATTAAGCTAACAGAGTTAAACCATACTTTTGATTGCGCAGTTCTGAACACTCTTTCTGTAGAAAATGCAAGTGGACATTCGGAGCGCTAAGAGGGTAATTGTGGAAAAAGGAATATATTCAAATATAAACTACACAGTAGCATTCTGTGAAAATTCTTTCTGTTCTGTGAATTCAACTAACAGAGTTGAACCTTACTTTTGATTGAGCCGTTCTGAAACACTCTTTCTGTAGAAACTGCAATTGGACATGCTAAGCGCTAAGAGGCCTACATTGGGAAAAAGAATATCTTCAAATAAAAACTACACAGATGCATTCTGTCAAACTTATTTCTGATCTGTAAATTCAGTTAACAGAGATAAAACATATTTTTGATTGAGCAGTTATGAAACACTCTTTTTGTAGAAAATGCAAGTGGAGATTCGGAGCGCTAAGTGGTTAATAGTGGAAAAAGGAACGTCTTCAAATATAAACTACACAGAATCATTCGGTGAAACTTCTTTCTGATCTGTGCATTCAGCTAACAGATTTAAACCATACTTTTGATTGAGCAGATGTGAACACTCTTTCTGTAGAAAATGCAACTGGACATTTGGAGCGCTAAGAGCGTAGTAGTGGAAAAAGTAATATATTCAAATATAAACTACACAGAAGCATTCTGTGAAACATCTTTCTGATCTGAGCATTCAGCTAACAGAGTTAAACCATACTTTTGATTGAGCAGTTTTGAAACACTCTGTCTGTAGAAAATGCAACTAGACATTCGTAGCGCTAAGTGGGTAATAGTGGAAAAAAGAATATGTTCAAATATAAACTACACAGAAGCATTGTATGAAACTTCTTTCTGTTCTGTGCATTCAACTAACAGAGTTGAACCTTACTTTTGATTGAGCCGTTCTGAAACACTCTTTCTGTAGAAACTGCAATTGGACATTCTGAGCGCTAAGAGGCCTATATTGGGAAAAAGAATGTCTACAAATAAAAACTACACAGAAGAATTGTGTGAAACTTCTTTCTGTTCTGTTTGTTCAACTAATAGAGTTGAACCTTAGTTTTGATTGAGCCGTTCTGAAACACTCTTTCTGTAGAAAATGCAAGTGGAGATTCGGAGCGCTAAGAGGGTAATAGTGGAAAAAGTAATGTCTCCAAATATAAACTACACAGAATCATTCTGTGAAACTTCTTTCTGATCTGTGCATTCAGCTAACAGAGTTAAACCATACTTTTGATTGAGCGGATCTGAACACTCTTTCTGTAGAAAATGCAACTGGACATTTGGAGCGCTAAGAGAGTAGTAGTGGAAAAAGGAATATATTCAAATATAAACTACACAGAAGCATTCTGTGAAACTTCTTTCTGATCTGAGCATTCAGCTAACAGAGTTAAACCATACTTTTGATTGAGCAGTTTTGAAACACTCTGTCTGTAGAAAATGCAACTGGACATTCGTAGCGCTATGTGGGTAATAGTGGAAAAAAGAATATGTTCAAATATAAACTACACAGAACCATTGTATGAAACTTCTTTCTGTTCTGTGCATTCAACTAACAGAGTTGAACCTTACTTTTGATTGAGCCTTTCTGAAACACTCTTTCTGTAGAAACTGCAATTGGACATTCTGAGCGCTAAGAGGCCTCTATTGGGAAAAATAATATCTTCAAATAAAAACTACACAGAAGCATTGTGTGAAACTTATTTCTGATATGTTCATTAAGCTAACAGAGTTAAACCATACTTTTGATTGCGCAGTTCTGAACACTCTTTCTGTAGAAAATGCAAGTGGACATTCGGAGCGCTAAGAGGGTAATATTGGAAAAAGGAATATATTCAAATATAAACTACACAGTAGCATTCTGTGAAAATTCTTTCTGTTCTGTGCATTCAACTAACAGAGTTGAACCTTACTTTTGATTGAGCCGTTCTGAAACACTCTTTCTGTAGAAACTGCAATTGGACATGCTAAGCGCTAAGAGGCCTACATTGGGAAAAATAATATCTTCAAATAAAAACTACACAGATGCATTCTGTGAAACTTATTTCTGATCTGTAAATTCAGTTAACAGAGATAAAACATATTTTTGATTGAGCAGTTATGAAACACTCTTTTTGTAGAAAATGCAAGTGGAGATTCGGAGCGCTAAGAGGGTAATAGTGGAAAAAGGAATGTCTTCAAATATAAACTACACAGAATCATTCGGTGAAACTTCTTTCTGATCTGTGCATTCAGCTAACAGAGTTAAACCATACTTTTGATTGAGCAGATCTGAACACTCTTTCTGTAGAAAATGCAACTGGACATTTGGAGCGCTAAGAGCGTAGTAGTGGAAATAGGAATATATTCAAATATAAACTACACAGAAGCATTCTGTGAAACTTCTTTCTGATCTGAGCATTCAGCTAACAGAGTTAAACCATACTTTTGATTGAGCAGTTTTGAAACACTCTGTCTGTAGAAAATGCAACTGGACATTCGTAGCGCTAAGTGGGTAATAGTGGAAAAAAGAATATGTTCAAATATAAACTACACAGAAGCATTGTATGAAACTTCTTTCTGTTCTGTGCATTCAACTAACAGAGTTGAACCTTACTTTTGATTGAGCCGTTCTGAAACACTCTTTCTGTAGAAACTGCAATTGGACATTCTGAGCGCTAAGAGGCCTATATTGGGAAAAAGAATGTCTACAAATAAAAACTACACAGAAGAATTGTGTGAAACTTCTTTCTGTTCTGTTTGTTCAACTAAAAGATTTGAACCTTAGTTTTGATTGAGCCGTTCTGAAACAATCTTTCTGTAGAAAATGCAAGTGGAGATTCGGAGCGCTAAGAGGGTAATAGTGGAAAAAGGAATGTCTCCAAACATAAACTACACAGAATCATTCTGTGAAACTTCTTTCTGATCTGTGCATTCAGCTAACAGAGTTAAACCATACTTTTGATGGAGCAGATCTGAACACTCTTTCTGTAGAAAATGCAACTGGACATTTGGAGCGCTAAGAGAGTAGTAGTGGAAAAAGGAATATATTCAAATATAAACTACACAGAAGCATTCCGTGAAACTTCATTCTGATCTGAGCATTCAGCTAACAGAGTTAAACCATACTTTTGATTGAGCAGTTTTGAAACACTCTGTCTGTAGAAAATGCAACTGGACATTCGTAGCGCTAAGTGGGTAATAGTGGAAAAAAGAATATGTTCAAATATAAACTACACAGAAGCATTGTATGAAACTTCTTTCTGTTCTGTGCATTCAACTAACAGAGTTGAACCTTACTTTTGATTGAGCCTTTCTGAAACACTCTTTCTGTAGAAACTGCAATTGGACATTCTGAGCGCTAAGAGGCCTCTATTGGGAAAAATAATATCTTCAAATAAAAACTACACAGAAGCATTGTGTGAAACTTATTTCTGATATGTTCATTAAGCTAACAGAGTTAAACCATACTTTTGATTGCGCAGTTCTGAACACTCTTTCTGTAGAAAATGCAAGTGGACATTCGTAGCGCAAAGAGGGTAATAGTGGAGAAAGGAATATATTCAAATATAAACTACACAGTAGCATTCTGTGAAAATACTTTCTGTTCTGTGCATTCAACTAACAGAGTTGAAACTTACTTTTGATTGAGCCATTCTGAAACACTCTTTCTGTAGAAACTGCAATTGGACATGCTAAGCGCTAAGAGGCCTACACTGGGAAAAAGAATATCTTCAAATAAAAACTACACAGATTCATTCTGTGAAACTTATTTCTGATCTGTAAATTCAGTTAACAGAGATAAAACATATTTTTGATTGAGCAGTTATGAAACACTCTTTTTGTAGAAAATGCAAGTGGAGATTCGGAGCACTAAGTGGGTAATAGTGGAAAATGGAATGTCTTCAAATATAAACTACACAGAATCATTCGGTGAAACTTCTTTCTGATCTGTGCATTCAGCTAACAGAGTTAAACCATACTTTTGATTGAGCAGATCTGAACACTCTTTCTGTAGAAAATGCAACTGGACATTTGGAGCGCTAAGAGCGTAGTAGTGGAAAAAGGAATATATTCAAATATAAACTACACAGAAGCATTCTGTGAAACTTCTTTCTGATCTGAGCATTCAGCTAACAGAGTTAAACCATACTTTTGATTGAGCAGTTTTGAAACACTCTCTCGGTAGAAAATGCAACTGGACATTCGTAGCGCTAAATGGGTAATAGTGGAAAAAAGAATATGTTCAAATATGAACTACACAGAAGCATTGTATGAAACTTCTTTCTGTTCTGTGCATTCAAATAACAGAGTTGAACCTTACTTTTGATTGAGCCGTTCTGAAACACTCTTTCTGTAGAAACTGCAATTGGACATTCTGAGCGCTAAGAGGCCTATATTGGGAAAAAGAATGTCTACAAATAAAAACTACACAGAAGAATTGCGTGAAACTTCTTTCTGTTCTGTTTGTTCAACTAAAATAGTTGAACCTTAGTTTTGATTGAGCCGTTCTGAAACACTCTTTCTGTAGAAAATGCAAGTGGAGATTCGGAGCGCTAAGAGGGTAATAGTGGAAAAAGGAATGTCTCCAAATATAAACTACACAGAATCATTCTGTGAAACTTCTTTCTGATCTGTGCATTCAGCTAACAGAGTTAAACCATACTTTTGATTGAGCAGATCTGAACACTCTTTCTGTAGAAAATGCAACTGGACATTTGGAGCACTAAGAGAGTAGTAGTGGAAAAATGAATATATTCAAATATAAACTACACAGAAGCATTCTGTGAAACTTCTTTCTGATCTGAGCATTCAGCTAACAGAGTTAAACCATACTATGGACTGCGCAGTTCTGAACACTCTTTCTATAGAAAATGCAAGTGGACATTCGGAGCGCTAAGAGGGTAATAGTGGAAAAAGGAATATATTCAAATATAAACTACACAGTAGCATTCTGTGAAAATACTTTCTGTTCTGTGCATTCAACTAACAGAGTTGAACCTTACTTTTGATTGAGCCGTTCTGAAACACTCTTTCTGTAGAAACTGCAATTGGACATGCTAAGTGCTAAGAGGCCTACATTGGGAAAAAGAATATCTTCAAATAAAAACTACACAGATGCATTCTGAGAAACTTATTTCTGATCTGTAAATTCAGTTAACAGAGATAAAACATATTTTTGATTGAGCAGTTATGAAACACTCTTTTTGTAGAAAATGCAAGTGGAGATTCGGAGCGCTAAGAGAGTAATAGTGGAAAAAGGAATGTCTTCAAATATAAACTACACAGAATCATTCGGTGAAACTTCTTTCTGATCTGTGCATTCAGCTAACAGAGTTAAGCCATACTTTTGATTGAGCAGATCTGAACACTCTTTCTGTAGAAAATGCAACTGGACATTTGGAGCGCTAAGAGCGTAGTAGTGGAAAAAGGAATATATTCAAATATAAACTACACAGAAGCATTCTGTGAAACTTCTTTCTGATCTGAGCATTCAGCTAACAGAGTTAAACCATACTTTTGATTGAGCAGTTTTGAGACACTCTGTCTGTAGAAAATGCAACTGGACATTCGTAGCGCTAAGTGGGTAATAGTGGAAAAAAGAATATGTTCAAATATGAACTACACAGAAGCATTGTATGAAACTTCTTTCTGTTCTGTGCATTCAACTAACAGAGTTGAACCTTACTTTTGATTGAGCCGTTCTGAAACACTCTTTCTGTAGAAACTGCAATTGGACATTCTGAGCGCTAAGAGGCCTATATTGGGAAAAAGAATGTCTACAAATAAAAACTACACAGAAGAATTGTGTGAAACTTCTTTCTGTTCTGTTTGTTCAACTAAAAGAGTTGAACCTTAGTTTTGATTGAGCCGTTCTGAAACACTCTTTCTGTAGAAAATGCAAGTGGAGATTCGGAGCGCTAAGAGGGTAATAGTGGAAAAAGTAATGTCTCCAAATATAAACTACACAGAATCATTCTGTGAAACTTCTTTCTGATCTGTGCATTCAGCTAACAGAGTTAAACCATACTTTTGATTGAGCAGATCTGAACACTCTTTCTGTAGAAAATGCAACTGGACATTTGGAGGGCTAAGAGAGTAGTAGTGGAAAAAGGAATATATTCAAATATAAACTACACAGAAGCATTCTGTGAAACTTCTTTCTGATCTGAGCATTCAGCTAACAGAGTTAAACCATACTTTTGATTGAGCAGTTTTGAAACACTCTGTCTGTAGAAAATGCAACTGGACATTCGTAGCGCTAAGTGGGTAATAGTGGAAAAAAGAATATGTTCAAATATAAACTACACAGAAGCATTGTATGAAACTTCTTTCTGTTCTGTGCATTCAACTAACAGAGTTGAGCCTTAATTTTGATTGAGCCTTTCTGAAACACTCTTTCTGCAGAAACTGCAATTGGACATTCTGAGCGCTAAGAGGCCTTTATTGGGAAAAATAATATCTTCAAATAAAAACTACACAGAAGCATTGTGTGAAACTTATTTCTGATATGTTCATTAAGCTAACAGAGTTAAACCATACTTTTGATTGCGCAGTTCTGAACACTCTTTCTGTAGAAAACGCAAGTGGACATTCGGAGCGCTAAAATGGTAATAGTGGAAAAAGGAATATATTCAAATATAAACTACACAGTAGCATTCTGTGAAAATTCTTTCTGTTCTGTGCATTCAACTAACAGAGTTGAACCTTACTTTTGATTGAGCCGTTCTGAAACACTCTTTCTGTAGAAACTGCAATTGGACATTCTGAGCGCTAAGAGGCCTATATTGGGAAAAAGAATGTCTACAAATAAAAACTACACAGAAGAATTGCGTGAAACTTCTTTCTGTTCTGTTTGTTCAACTAAAAGAGTTGAACCTTAGTTTTGATTGAGCCGTTCTGAAACACTCTTTCTGTAGAAAATGCAAGTGGAGATTCGGAGCGCTAAGAGGGTAATAGAGGAAAAAGGAATGTCTCCAAATATAAACTACACAGAATCATTCTGTGAAACTTCTTTCTGATCTGTGCATTCAGCTAACAGAGTTAAACCATACTTTTGATTGAGCAGATCTGAACACTCTTTCTGTAGAAAATGCAACTGGACATTTGGAGCACAAGAGAGTAATAGTGGAAAAATGAATATATTCAAATATAAACTACACAGAAGCATTCTGTGAAACTTCTTTCTGATCTGAGCATTCAGCTAACAGAGTTAAACCATACTATGGATTGCGCAGTTCTGAACACTCTTTCTATAGAAAATGCAAGTGGACATTCTGAGCGCTAAGAGGGTAATAGTGGAAAAAGGAATATATTCAAATATAAACTACACAGTAGCATTCTGTGAAAATTCTTTCTGTTCTGTGCATTCAACTAACAGAGTTGAACCTTACTTTTGATTGAGCCGTTCTGAAACACTCTTTCTGTAGAAACTGCAATTGGACATGCTAAGCGCTAAGAGGCCTACATTGGGAAAAAGAATATCTTCAAATAAAAACTACACAGATGCATTCTGTGAAACATATTTCTGATCTGTAAATTCAGTTAACAGAGATAAAACATATTTTTGATTGAGCAGTTATGAAACACTCTTTTTGTAGAAAATGCAAGTGGACATTCGGAGCGCTAAGAGGGTAATAGTGGAAAAAGGAATGTCTTCAAATATAAACTACACAGAATCATTCGGTGAAACTTCTTTCTGATCTGTGCATTCAGCTAACAGAGTTAAACCATACTTTTGATTGAGCAGATCTGAACACTCTTTCTGTAGAAAATGCAACTGGACATTTGGAGCGCTAAGAGCGTAGTAGTGGAAAAAGGAATATATTCAAATATAAACTACACAGAAGCATTCTGTGAAACTTCTTTCTGATCTGAGCATTCAGCTAACAGAGTTAAACCATACTTTTGATTGAGCAGTTTTGAAACACTCTGTCTGTAGAAAATGAAACTGGACATTCGTAGCGCTAAGTGGGTAATAGTGGAAAAAAGAATATGTTCAAATATAAACTACACAGAAGTATTGTATGAAACTTCTTTCTGTTCTGTGCATTCAACTAACAGAGTTGAACCTTACTTTTGATTGAGCCGTTCTGAAACACTCTTTCTGTAGAAACTGCAATTGGACATTCTGAGCGCTAAGAGGCCTATATTGGGAAAAAGAATGTCTACAAATAAAAACTACACAGAAGAATTGTGTGAAACTTTTTTCTGTTCTGTTTGTTCAACTAAAAGAGTTGAACCTTAGTTTTGATTGAGCCGTTCTGAAACACTCTTTCTGTAGAAAATGCAAGTGGAGATTCGGAGCGCTAAGAGGGTAATAGTGGAAAAAGGAATGTCTCCAAATATAAACTACACAGAATCATTCTGTGAAACATCTTTCTGATCTGTGCATTCAGCTAACAGAGTTAAACCATACTTTTGATTGAGCAGATCTGAACACTCTTTCTGTAGAAAATGCAACTGGACATTTGGAGCGCTAAGAGAGTAGTAGTGGAAAAAGGAATATATTCAAATATAAACTACACAGAAGCATTCCGTGAAACTTCATTCTGATCTGAGCATTCAGCTAACAGAGTTAAACCATAATTTTGATTGAGCCGTTTTGAAACACTCTGTCTGTAGAAAATGCAACTGGACATTCGTAGCGCTAAGTGGGTAATAGTGGAAAAAAGAATATGTTCAAATATAAACTACACAGAAGCATTGTATGAAACTTCTTTCTGTTCTGTGCATTCAACTAACAGAGTTGAACCTTACTTTTGATTGAGCCTTTCTGAAACACTCTTTCTGTAGAAACTGCAATTGGACATTCTGAGCGCTAAGAGGCCTCTATTGGGAAAAATAATATCTTCAAATAAAAACTACACAGAAGCATTGTGTGAAACTTATTTCTGATATGTTCATTAAGCTAACAGAGTTAAACCATACTTTTGATTGCGCAGTTCTGAACACTCTTTCTGTAGAAAATGCAAGTGGACATTCGGAGCGCTAAGAGGGTAATAGTGGAAAAAGGAATATATTCAAATATAAATTACACAGTAGCATTCTGTGAAAATTCTTTCTGTTCTGTGCATTCAACTAACAGAGTTGAACCTTACTTTTGATTGAGCCGTTCTGAAACACTCTTTCTGTAGAAACTGCAATTGGACATGCTAAGAGCTAAGAGGCCTACATTGGGAAAAAGAATATCTTCAAATAAAAACTACACAGATGCATTCTGTGAAACTTATTTCTGATCTGTAAATTCAGTTAACAGAGATAAAATATATTTTTGATTGAGCAGTTATGAAACACTCTTTTTGTAGAAAATGCAAGTGGAGATTCGGAGCGCTAAGAGGGTAATAGTGGAAAAAGGAATGTCTTCAAATATAAACTACACAGAATCATTCGGTGAAACTTCTTTCTGATCTGTGCATTCAGCTAACAGAGTTAAACCATACTTTTGATTGAGCAGATCTGAACACTTTTTCTGTAGAAAATGCAACTGGACATTTGGAGCGCTAAGAGCGTAGTAGTGGAAAAGCAATATATTCAAATATAAACTACACAGAAGCATTCTGTGAAACTTCTTTCTGATCTGAGCATTCAGCTAACAGAGTTAAACCATACTTTTGACTGAGCAGTTTTGAAAAACTCTGTCTGTAGAAAATGCAACTGGACATTCGTAGCGCTAAGTGGGTAATAGTGGAAAAAGAATATGTTCAAATATAAACTACACAGAAGCATTGTATGAAACTTCTTTCTGTTCTGTGCATTCAACTAACAGAGTTGAACCTTACTTTTGATTGAGCCATTCTGAAACACTCTTTCTGTAGAAACTGCAATTGGACATTCTGAGCGCTAAGAGGCCTATATTTTGAAAAAGAATGTCTACAAATAAAAACTACACAGAAGAATTGTGTGAAACTTCTTTCTGTTCTGTTTGTTCAACTAAAAGAGTTGAACCTTAGTTTTGATTGAGCCGTTCTGAAACACTCTTTCTGTAGAAAATGCAAGTGGAGATTCGGAGCGCTAAGAGGGTATTAGGGGAAAAAGGAATGTCTCCAAATATAAACTACACAGAATCATTCTGTGAAACTTCTTTCTGATCTGTGCATTCAGCTAACACAGTTAAACCATACTTTTGATTGAGCAGATCTGAACACTCTTTCTGTAGAAAATGCAACTGGACATTTGGAGCGCTAAGAGAGTAGTAGTGGAAAAAGGAATATATTCAAATATAAACTACACAGAAGCATTCTGTGAAACTTCTTTGTGATCTGAGCATTCAGCTAACAGAGTTAAACCATACTTTTGATTGAGCAGTTTTGAAACACTCTGTCTGTAGAAAATGCAACTGGACATTCATAGCGCTAAGTGGGTAATAGTGGAATAAAGAATATGTTCAAATATAAACTACACAGAAGCATTGTATGAAACTTCTTTCTGTTCTGTGCATTCAACTAACAGAGTTGAACCTTACTTTTGATTGAGCCTTTCTGAAACACTCTTTCTGTAGAAACTGCAATTGGACATTCTGAGCGCTAAGAGGCCTCTATTGGGAAAAATAATATCTTCAAATAAAAACTACACAGAAGCATTGTGTGAAACTTATTTCTGATATGTTCATTAAGCTAACAGAGTTAAACCATAATTTTGATTGCGCAGTTCTGAACACTCTTTCTGTAGAAAATGCAAGTGGACATTCGGAGCGCTAAGAGGGTAATAGTGGAAAAAGGAATATATTCAAATATAAACTACACAGTAGCATTCTGTGAAAATTCTTTCTGTTCTGTGCATTCAACTAACAGAGTTGAACCTTACTTTTGATTGAGCCGTTCTGAAACACTCTTTCTGTAGAAACTGCAATTGGACATGCTAAGCGCTAAGAGGCCTACATTGGGAAAAAGAATATCTTCAAATAAAAACTACACAGATGCATTCTGTGAAACTTATTTCTGATCTGTAAATTCAGTTAACAGAGATAAAACATATTTTTGATTGAGCAGTTATGAAACACTCTTTTTGTAGAAAATGCAAGTGGAGATTCGGAGCGCTAAGAGGGTAATAGTGGAAAAAGGAATGTCTTCAAATATAAACTACACAGAATCATTCGGTGAAACTTCTTTCTGATCTGTGCATTCAGCTAACAGAGTTAAACCATACTTTTGATTGAGCAGATCTGATCACTCTTTCTGTAGAAAATGCAACTGGACATTTGGAGCGCTAAGCGCGTAGTAGTGGAAAAAGGAATATATTCAAATATAAACTACACAGAATCATTCTGTGAAACTTCTTTCTGATCTGAGCATTCAGCTAACAGAGTTAAACCATACTTTTGATTGAGCAGTTTTGAAAAACTCTGTCTGTAGAAAATGCAACTGGACATTCGTCGCGCTAAGTGGGTAATAGTGGAAAAAGAATATGTTCAAATATAAACTACACAGAAGCATTGTATGAAACTTCTTTCTGTTCTGTGCATTCAACTAACAGAGTTGAACCTTACTTTTGATTGAGCCGTTCTGAAACACTCTTTCTGTAGAAACTGCAATTGGACATTCTGAGCGCTAAGAGGCCTATATTGGGAAAAAGAATGTCTACAAATAAAAACTACACAGAAGAATTGTGTGAAACTTCTTTCTGTTCTGTTTGTTCAACTAAAAGAGTTGAACCTTAGTTTTGATTGAGCCGTTCTGAAACACTCTTTCTGTAGAAAATGCAAGTGGAGATTCGGAGCGCTAAGAGGGTAATAGGGGAAAAAGTAATGTCTCCAAATATAAACTACACAGAATCATTCTGTGAAACTTCTTTCTGATCTGTGCATTCAGCTAACACAGTTAAACCATACTTTTGATTGAGCAGATCTGAACACTCTTTCTGTAGAAAATGCAACTGGACATTTGGAGCGCTAAGAGAGTAGTAGTTGAAAAAGGAATATATTCAAATATAAACTACACAGAAGCATTCTGTGAAACTTCTTTCTGATCTGAGCATTCAGCTAACAGAGTTAAACCATACTTTTGATTGAGCAGTTTTGAAACACTCTGTCTGTAGAAAATGCAACTGGACATTCATAGCGCTAAGTGGGTAATAGTGGAATAAAGAATATGTTCAAATATAAACTACACAGAAGCATTGTATGAAACTTCTTTCTGTTCTGTGCATTCAACTAACAGAGTTGAACCTTACTTTTGATTGAGCCTTTCTGAAACACTCTTTCTGTAGAAACTGCAATTGGACATTCTGAGCGCTAAGAGGCCTCTATTGGGAAAAATAATATCTTCAAATAAAAACTACACAGAAGCATTGTGTGAAACTTATTTCTGATATGTTCATTAAGCTAACAGAGTTAAACCATACTTTTGATTGCGCAGTTCTGAACACTCTTTCTGTAGAAAATGCAAGTGGACATTCGGAGCGCTAAGAGGGTAATAGTGGAAAAAGGAATATATTCAAATATAAACTACACAGTAGCATTCTGTGAAAATTCTTTCTGTTCTGTGCATTCAACTAACAGAGTTGAACCTTACTTTTGATTGAGCCGTTCTGAAACACTCTTTCTGTAGAAACTGCAATTGGACATTCTAAGCGCTAAGAGGCCTACATTGGGAAAAAGAATATCTTCAAATAAAAACTACACAGATGCATTCTGTGAAACTTATTTCTGATCTGTAAATTCAGTTAACAGAGATAAAACATATTTTTGATTGAGCAGTTATGAAACACTCTTTTTGTAGAAAATGCAAGTGGAGATTCGGAGCGCTAAGAGGGTAATAGTGGAAAAAGGAATGTCTTCAAATATAAACTACACAGAATCATTCGGTGAAACTTCTTTCTGATCTGTGCATTCAGCTAACAGAGTTAAACCATACTTTTGATTGAGCAGATCTGATCACTCTTTCTGTAGAAAATGCAACTGGACATTTGGAGCGCTAAGAGCGTAGTAGTGGAAAAAGGAATATATTCAAATATAAACTACACAGAAGCATTCTGTGAAACTTCTTTCTGATCTGAGCATTCAGCTAACAGAGTTAAACCATACTTTTGATTGAGCAGTTTTGAAAAACTCTGTCTGTAGAAAATGCAACTGGACATTCGTAGCGCTAAGTGGGTAATAGTGGAAAAAGAATATGTTCAAATATAAACTACACAGAAGCATTGTATGAAACTTCTTTCTGTTCTGTGCATTCAACTAACAGAGTTGAACCTTACTTTTGATTGAGCCGTTCTGAAACACTCTTTCTGTAGAAACTGCAATTGGACATTCTGAGCGCTAAGAGGCCTATATTGGGAAAAAGAATGTCTACAAATAAAAACTACACAGAAGAATTGTGTGAAACTTCTTTCTGTTCTGTTTGTTCAACTAAAAGAGTTGAACCTTAGTTTTGATTGAGCCGTTCTGAAACACTCTTTCTGTAGAAAATGCAAGTGGAGATTCGGAGCGCTAAGAGGGTAATAGGGGAAAAAGTAATGTCTCCAAATATAAACTACACAGAATCATTCTGTGAAACTTCTTTCTGATCTGTGCATTCAGCTAACACAGTTAAACCATACTTTTGATTGAGCAGATCTGAACACTCTTTCTGTAGAAAATGCAACTGGACATTTGGAGCGCTAAGAGAGTAGTAGTGGAAAAAGGAATATATTCAAATATAAACTACACAGAAGCATTCTGTGAAACTTCATTCTGATCTGAGCATTCAGCTAACAGAGTTAAACCATACTTTTGATTGAGCAGTTTTGAAACACTCTGTCTGTAGAAAATGCAACTGGACATTCATAGCGCTAAGTGGGTAATAGTGGAATAAAGAATATGTTCAAATATAAACTACACAGAAGCATTGTATGAAACTTCTTTCTGTTCTGTGCATTCAACTAACAGAGTTGAACCTTACTTTTGATTGAGCCTTTCTGAAACACTCTTTCTGTAGAAACTGCAATTGGACATTCTGAGCGCTAAGAGGCCTCTATTGGGAAAAATAATATCTTCAAATAAAAACTACACAGAAGCATTGTGTGAAACTTATTTCTGATATGTTCATTAAGCTAACAGAGTTAAACCATAATTTTGATTGCGCAGTTCTGAACACTCTTTCTGTAGAAAATGCAAGTGGACATTCGGAGCGCTAAGAGGGTAATAGTGGAAAAAGGAATATATTCAAATATAAACTACACAGTAGCATTCTGTGAAAATTCTTTCTGTTCTGTGCATTCAACTAACAGAGTTGAACCTTACTTTTGATTGAGCCGTTCTGAAACACTCTTTCTGTAGAAACTGCAATTGGACATGCTAAGCGCTAAGAGGCTTACATTGGGAAAAAGAATATCTTCAAATAAAAACTACACAGATGCATTCTGTGAAACTTATTTCTGATCTGTAAATTCAGTTAACAGATATAAAACATATTTTTGATTGAGCAGTTATGAAACACTCTTTTTGTAGAAAATGCAAGTGGAGATTCGGAGCGCTAAGAGGGTAATAGTGGAAAAAGGAATGTCTTCAAATATAAACTACACAGAATCATTCGGTGAAACTTCTTTCTGATCTGTGCATTCAGCTAACAGAGTTAAACCATACTTTTGATTGAGCAGATCTGATCACTCTTTCTGTAGAAAATGCAACTGGACATTTGGAGCGCTAAGAGCGTAGTAGTGGAAAAAGGAATATATTCAAATATAAACTACACAGAAGCATTCTGTGAAACTTCTTTCTGATCTGAGCATTCAGCTAACAGAGTTAAACCATACTTTTGATTGAGCAGTTTTGAAATACTCTGTCTGTAGAAAATGCAACTGGACATTCGTAGCGCTAAGTGGGTAATAGTGGAAAAAGAATATGTTCAAATATAAACTACACAGAAGCATTGTATGAAACTTCTTTCTGTTCTGTGCATTCAACTAACAGAGTTGAACCTTACTTTTGATTGAGCCGTTCTGAAACACTCTTTCTGTAGAAACTGCAATTGGACATTCTGAGCGCTAAGAGGCCTATATTGGGAAAAAGAATGTCTACAAATAAAAACTACACAGAAGAATTGTGTGAAACTTCTTTCTGTTCTGTTTGTTCAACTAAAAGAGTTGAACCTTAGTTTTGATTGAGCCGTTCTGAAACACTCTTTCTGTAGAAAATGCAAGTGGAGATTCGGCGCGCTAAGAGGGTAATAGGGGAAAAAGGAATGTCTCCAAATATAAACTACACAGAATCATTCTGTGAAACTTCTTTCTGATCTGTGCATTCAGCTAACACAGTTAAACCATACTTTTGATTGAGCAGATCTGAACACTCTTTCTGTAGAAAATGCAACTGGACATTTGGAGCGCTAAGAGAGTAGTAGTGGAAAAAGGAATATATTCAAATATAAACTACACAGAAGCATTCTGTGAAACTTTTTTCTGATCTGAGCATTCAGCTAACAGAGTTAAACCATACTTTTGATTGAGCAGTTTTGAAACTCTCTGTCTGTAGAAAATGCAACTGGACATTCATAGCGCTAAGTGGGTAATAGTGGAATAAAGAATATGTTCAAATATAAACTACACAGAAGCATTGTATGAAACTTCTTTCTGTTCTGTGCATTCAACTAACAGAGTTGAACCTTACTTTTGATTGAGCCTTTCTGAAACACTCTTTCTGTAGAAACTGCAATTGGACATTCTGAGCGCTAAGAGGCCTCTATTGGGAAAAATAATATCTTCAAATAAAAACTACACAGAAGCATTGTGTGAAACTTATTTCTGATATGTTCATTAAGCTAACAGAGTTAAACCATAATTTTGATTGCGCAGTTCTGAACACTCTTTCTGTAGAAAATGCAAGTGGACATTCGGAGCGCTAAGAGGGTAATAGTGGAAAAAGGAATATATTCAAATATAAACTACACAGTAGCATTCTGTGAAAATTCTTTCTGTTCTGTGCATTCAACTAACAGAGTTGAACCTTACTTTTGATTGAGCCGTTCTGAAACACTCTTTCTGTAGAAACTGCAATTGGACATGCTAAGCGCTAAGAGGCCTACATTGGGAAAAAGAATATCTTCAAATAAAAACTACACAGATGCATTCTGTGAAACTTATTTCTGATCTGTAAATTCAGTTAACAGAGATAAAATATATTTTTGATTGAGCAGTTATGAAACACTCTTTTTGTAGAAAATGCAAGTGCAGATTCGGAGCGCTAAGAGGGTAATAGTGGAAAAAGGAATGTCTTCAAATATAAACTACACAGAATCATTCGGTGAAACTTCTTTCTGATCTGTGCATTCAGCTAACAGAGTTAAACCATACTTTTGATTGAGCAGATCTGATCACTCTTTCTGTAGAAAATGCAACTGGACATTTGGAGCGCTAAGAGCGTAGTAGTGGAAAAAGGAATATATTCAAATATAAACTACACAGAAGCATTCTGTGAAACTTCTTTCTGATCTGAGCATTCAGCTAACAGAGTTAAACCATACTTTTGATTGAGCAGTTTTGAAACACTCTGTCTGTAGAAAATGCAACTGGACATTCGTAGCGCTAAGTGGGTACTAGTGGAAAAAAGAATATGTTCAAATATAAACTACACAGAAGCATTGTATGAAACTTCTTTCTGTTCTGTGCATTCAACTAACAGAGTTGAACCTTACTTTTGAGTGAGCCGTTCTGAAACACTCTTTCTGTAGAAACTGCAATTGGACATTCTGAGCGCTAAGAGGCCTATATTGGGAAAAAGAATGTCTACAAATAAAAACTACATAGAAGAATTGTGTGAAACTCCTTTCTGTTCTGTTTGTTCAACTAAAAAAGTTGAACCTTAGTTTTGATTGAGCCGTTCTGAAACACTCTTTCTGTAGAAAATGCAAGTGGAGATTCGGAGCGCTAAGTGGGTAATAGTGGAAAAAGGAATGTCTCCAAATATAAACTACACAGAATCATTCTGTGAAACTTCTTTCTGATCTGTGCATTCAGCTAACAGAGTTAAACCATACTTTTGATTGAGCAGATTTGAACACTCTTTCTGTAGAAAATGCAACTGGACATTTGGAGCGCTAAGAGAGTATTAGTGGAAAAAGGAATATATTCAAATATAATCTACACAGAAGCATTCTGTGAAACTTCTTTCTGATCTGAGCATTCAGCTAACAGAGTTAAACCATACTTTTGATTGAGCAGTTTTGAAACACTCTGTCTGTAGAAAATGCAACTGGACATTCGTAGCGCTAAGTGGGTAATAGTGGAAAAAAGAATATGTTCAAATATAAACTACACAGAAGCATTGTATGAAACTTCTTTCTGTTCTGTGCATTCAACTAACAGAGTTGAACCTTACTTTTGATTGAGCCTTTCTGAAACACTCTTTCTGTAGAAACTGCAATTGGACATTCTGAGCGCTAAGAGGCCTCTATTGGGAAAAATAATATCTTCAAATAAAAACTACACAGAAGCATTGTGTGAAACTTATTTCTGATATGTTCTTTAAGCTAACAGAGTTAAACCATACTTTTGATTGCGCAGTTCTGAACACTCTTTCTGTAGAAAATGCAAGTGGACATTCGGAGCGCTAAGAGGGTAATAGTGGAAAAAGGAACATATTCAAATATAAACTACACAGTAGCATTCTGTGAAAATTCTTTCTGTTCTGTGCATTCAACTAACAGAGTTGAACCTTACTTTTGATTGAGCCTTTCTGAAACACTCTTTCTGTAGAAACTGCAATTGGACATGCTAAGCGCTAAGAGGCCTCTATTGGGAAAAATAATATCTTCAAATAAAAACTACACAGAAGCATTGTGTGAAACTTATTTCTGATATGTTCATTAAGCTAACAGAGTTAAACCATACTTTTGATTGCGCAGTTCTGAACACTCTTTCTGTAGAAAATGCAAGTGGACATTCGGAGCGCTAAGAGGGTAATAGTGGAAAAAGGAATATATTCAAATATAAACTACACAGTAGCATTCTGTGAAAATTCTTTCTGTTCTGTGCATTCAACTAACAGAGTTGAACCTTACTTTTGATTGAGCCGTTCTGAAACACTCTTTCTGTAGAAACTGCAATTGGACATGCTAAGAGCTAAGAGGCCTACATTGGGAAAAAGAATATCTTCAAATAAAAACTACACAGATGCATTCTGTGAAACTTATTTCTGATCTGTAAATTCAGTTAACAGAGATAAAACATATTTTTGATTGAGCAGTTATGAAACACTCTTTTTGTAGAAAATGCAAGTGGAGATTCGGAGCGCTAAGAGGGTAATAGTGGAAAAAGGAATGTCTTCAAATATAAACTACACAGAATCATTCGGTGAAACTTCTTTCTGATCTGTGCATTCAGCTAACAGAGTTAAACCATACTTTTGATTGAGCAGATCTGAACACTCTTTCTGTAGAAAATGCAACTGGACATTTGGAGCGCTAAGAGCGTAGTAGTGGAAAAAGGAATATATTCAAATATAAACTACACAGAAGCATTCTGTGAAACTTCTTTCTGATCTGAGCATTCAGCTAACAGAGTTAAACCATACTTTTGATTGAGCAGTTTTGAAAAACTCTGTCTGTAGAAAATGCAACTGGACATTCGTAGCGCTAAGTGGGTAATAGTGGAAAAAGAATATGTTCAAATATAAACTACACAGAAGCATTGTATGAAACTTCTTTCTGTTCTGTGCATTCAACTAACAGAGTTGAACCTTACTTTTGATTGAGCCATTCTGAAACACTCTTTCTGTAGAAACTGCAATTGGACATTCTGAGCGCTAAGAGGCCTATATTTTGAAAAAGAATGTCTACAAATAAAAACTACACAGAAGAATTGTGTGAAACTTCTTTCTGTTCTGTTTGTTCAACTAAAAGAGTTGAACCTTAGTTTTGATTGAGCCGTTCTGAAACACTCTTTCTGTAGAAAATGCAAGTGGAGATTCGGAGCGCTAAGAGGGTATTAGGGGAAAAAGGAATGTCTCCAAATATAAACTACACAGAATCATTCTGTGAAACTTCTTTCTGATCTGTGCATTCAGCTAACACAGTTAAACCATACTTTTGATTGAGCAGATCTGAACACTCTTTCTGTAGAAAATGCAACTGGACATTTGGAGCGCTAAGAGAGTAGTAGTGGAAAAAGGAATATATTCAAATATAAACTACACAGAAGCATTCTGTGAAACTTCTTTCTGATCTGAGCATTCAGCTAACAGAGTTAAACCATACTTTTGATTGAGCAGTTTTGAAACACTCTGTCTGTAGAAAATGCAACTGGACATTCATAGCGCTAAGTGGGTAATAGTGGAATAAAGAATATGTTCAAATATAAACTACACAGAAGCATTGTATGAAACTTCTTTCTGTTCTGTGCATTCAACTAACAGAGTTGAACCTTACTTTTGATTGAGCCTTTCTGAAACACTCTTTCTGTAGAAACTGCAATTGGACATTCTGAGCGCTAAGAGGCCTCTATTGGGAAAAATAATATCTTCAAATAAAAACTACACAGAAGCATTGTGTGAAACTTATTTCTGATATGTTCATTAAGCTAACAGAGTTAAACCATACTTTTGATTGCGCAGTTCTGAACACTCTTTCTGTAGAAAATGCAAGTGGACATTCGGAGCGCTAAGAGGGTAATAGTGGAAAAAGGAATATATTCAAATATAAACTACACAGTAGCATTCTGTGAAAATTCTTTCTGTTCTGTGCATTCAACTAACAGAGTTGAACCTTACTTTTGATTGAGCCGTTCTGACACACTCTTTCTGTAGAAACTGCAATTGGACATTCTAAGCGCTAAGAGGCCTACATTGGGAAAAAGAATATCTTCAAATAAAAACTACACAGATGCATTCTGTGAAACTTATTTCTGATCTGTAAATTCAGTTAACAGAGATAAAACATATTTTTGATTGAGCAGTTATGAAACACTCTTTTTGTAGAAAATGCAAGTGGAGATTCGGAGCGCTAAGAGGGTAATAGTGGAAAAAGGAATGTCTTCAAATATAAACTACACAGAATCATTCGGTGAAACTTCTTTCTGATCTGTGCATTCAGCTAACAGAGTTAAACCATACTTTTGATTGAGCAGATCTGATCACTCTTTCTGTAGAAAATGCAACTGGACATTTGGAGCGCTAAGAGCGTAGTAGTGGAAAAAGGAATATATTCAAATATAAACTACACAGAAGCATTCTGTGAAACTTCTTTCTGATCTGAGCATTCAGCTAACAGAGTTAAACCATACTTTTGATTGAGCAGTTTTGAAAAACTCTGTCTGTAGAAAATGCAACTGGACATTCGTAGCGCTAAGTGGGTAATAGTGGAAAAAGAATATGTTCAAATATAAACTACACAGAAGCATTGTATGAAACTTCTTTCTGTTCTGTGCATTCAACTAACAGAGTTGAACCTTACTTTTGATTGAGCCGTTCTGAAACACTCTTTCTGTAGAAACTGCAATTGGACATTCTGAGCACTAAGAGGTCTATATTGCTAAAAAGAATGTCTACAAATAAAAACTACACAGAAGAATTGTGTGAAACTTCTTTCTGTTCTGTTTGTTCAACTAAAAGAGTTGAACCTTAGTTTTGATTGAGCCGTTCTGAAACACTCTTTCTGTAGAAAATGCAAGTGGAGATTCGGAGCGCTAAGAGGGTAATAGGGGAAAAAGGAATGTCTCCAAATATAAACTACACAGAATCATTCTGTGAAACTTCTTTCTGATCTGTGCATTCAGCTAACACAGTTAAACCATACTTTTGATTGAGCAGATCTGAACACTCTTTCTGTAGAAAATGCAACTGGACATTTGGAGCGCTAAGAGAGTAGTAGTGGAAAAAGGAATATATTCAAATATAAACTACACAGAAGCATTCTGTGAAACTTCTTTCTGATCTGAGCATTCAGCTAACAGAGTTAAACCATACTTTTGATTGAGCAGTTTTGAAACACTCTGTCTGTAGAAAATGCAACTGGACATTCATAGCGCTAAGTGGGTAATAGTGGAATAAAGAATATGTTCAAATATAAACTACACAGAAGCATTGTATGAAACTTCTTTCTGTTCTGTGCATTCAACTAACAGAGTTGAACCTTACTTTTGATTGAGCCTTTCTGAAACACTCTTTCTGTAGAAACTGCAATTGGACATTCTGAGCGCTAAGAGGCCTCTATTGGGAAAAATAATATCTTCAAATAAAAACTACACAGAAGCATTGTGTGAAACTTATTTCTGATATGTTCATTAAGCTAACAGAGTTAAACCATAATTTTGATTGCGCAGTTCTGAACACTCTTTCTGTAGAAAATGCAAGTGGACATTCGGAGCGCTAAGAGGGTAATAGTGGAAAAAGGAATATATTCAAATATAAACTACACAGTAGCATTCTGTGAAAATTCTTTCTGTTCTGTGCATTCAACTAACAGAGTTGAACCTTACTTTTGATTGAGCCGTTCTGAAACACTCTTTCTGTAGAAACTGCAATTGGACATGCTAAGCGCTAAGAGGCCTACATTGGGAAAAAGAATATCTTCAAATAAAAACTACACAGATGCATTCTGTGAAACTTATTTCTGATCTGTAAATTCAGTTAACAGAGATAAAATATATTTTTAATTGAGCAGTTATGAAACACTCTTTTTGTAGAAAATGCAAGTGGAGATTCGGAGCGCTAAGAGGGTAATAGTGGAAAAAGGAATGTCTTCAAATATAAACTACACAGAATCATTCGGTGAAACTTCTTTCTGATCTGTGCATTCAGCTAACAGAGTTAAACCATACTTTTGATTGAGCAGATCTGATCACTCTTTCTGTAGAAAATGCAACTGGACATTTGGAGCGCTAAGAGCGTAGTAGTGGAAAAAGGAATATATTCAAATATAAACTACACAGAAGCATTCTGTGAAACTTCTTTCTGATCTGAGCATTCAGCTAAAAGAGTTAAACCATACTTTTGATTGAGCAGTTTTGAAAAACTCTGTCTGTAGAAAATGCAACTGGACATTCGTAGCGCTAAGTGGGTAATAGTGGAAAAAGAATATGTTCAAATATAAACTACACAGAAGCATTGTATGAAACTTCTTTCTGTTCTGTGCATTCAACTAACAGAGTTGAACCTTACTTTTGATTGAGCCGTTCTGAAACACTCTTTCTGTAGAAACTGCAATTGGACATTCTGAGCGCTAAGAGGCCTATATTGGGAAAAAGAATGTCTACAAATAAAAACTACACAGAAGAATTGTGTGAAACTTCTTTCTGTTCTGTTTGTTCAACTAAAAGAGTTGAACCTTAGTTTTGATTGAGCCGTTCTGAAACACTCTTTCTGTAGAAAATGCAAGTGGAGATTCGGAGCGCTAAGAGGGTAATAGGGGAAAAAGGAATGTCTCCAAATATAAACTACACAGAATCATTCTGTGAAACTTCTTTCTGATCTGTGCATTCAGCTAACACAGTTAAACCATACTTTTGATTGAGCAGATCTGAACACTCTTTCTGTAGAAAATGCAACTGGACATTTGGAGCGCTAAGAGAGTAGTAGTGGAAAAAGGAATATATTCAAATATAAACTACACAGAAGCATTCTGTGAAACTTCTTTCTGATCTGAGCATTCAGCTAACAGAGTTAAACCATACTTTTGATTGAGCAGTTTTGAAACACTCTGTCTGTAGAAAATGCAACTGGACATTCATAGCGCTAAGTGGGTAATAGTGGAATAAAGAATATGTTCAAATATAAACTACACAGAAGCATTGTATGAAACTTCTTTCTGTTCTGTGCATTCAACTAACAGAGTTGAACCTTACTTTTGATTGAGCCTTTCTGAAACACTCTTTCTGTAGAAACTGCAATTGGACATTCTGAGCGCTAAGAGGCCTCTATTGGGAAAAATAATATCTTCAAATAAAAACTACACAGAAGCATTGTGTGAAACTTATTTCTGATATGTTCTTTAAGCTAACAGAGTTAAACCATACTTTTGATTGCGCAGTTCTGAACACTCTTTCTGTAGAAAATGCAAGTGGA
The DNA here is from genome assembly GCF_028878055.3 of Symphalangus syndactylus. Taxonomy (NCBI): domain Eukaryota; kingdom Metazoa; phylum Chordata; class Mammalia; order Primates; family Hylobatidae; genus Symphalangus; species Symphalangus syndactylus. Next base: position 940,566 of record NC_072445.2, on the reverse strand, counting down.
CATTCGGAGCGCTAAGAGGGTAATAGTGGAAAAAGGAACATATTCAAATATAAACTACACAGTAGCATTCTGTGAAAATTCTTTCTGTTCTGTGCATTCAACTAACAGAGTTGAACCTTACTTTTGATTGAGCCGTTCTGAAACACTCTTTCTGTAGAAAGTGCAATTGGACATTCTAAGCGCTAAGAGGCCTACATTGGGAAAAAGAATATCTTCAAATAAAAACTACACAGATGCATTCTGTGAAACTTATTTCTGATCTGTAAATTCAGTTAACAGAGATAAAACATATTTTTGATTGAGCAGTTATGAAACACTCTTTTTGTAGAAAATGCAAGTGGAGATTCGGAGCGCTAAGAGGGTAATAGTGGAAAAAGGAATGTCTTCAAATATAAACTACACAGAATCATTCGGTGAAACTTCTTTCTGATCTGTGCATTCAGCTAACAGAGTTAAACCATACTTTTGATTGAGCAGATCTGATCACTCTTTCTGTAGAAAATGCAACTGGACATTTGGAGCGCTAAGAGCGTAGTAGTGGAAAAAGGAATATATTCAAATATAAACTACACAGAAGCATTCTGTGAAACTTCTTTCTGATCTGAGCATTCAGCTAACAGAGTTAAACCATACTTTTGATTGAGCAGTTTTGAAAAACTCTGTCTGTAGAAAATGCAACTGGACATTCGTAGCGCTAAGTGGGTAATAGTGGAAAAAGACTATGTTCAAATATAAACTACACAGAAGCATTGTATGAAACTTCTTTCTGTTCTGTGCATTCAACTAACAGAGTTGAACCTTACTTTTGATTGAGCCGTTCTGAAACACTCTTTCTGTAGAAACTGCAATTGGACATTCTGAGCACTAAGAGGTCTATATTGCTAAAAAGAATGTCTACAAATAAAAACTACACAGAAGAATTGTGTGAAACTTCTTTCTGTTCTGTTTGTTCAACTAAAAGTGTTGAACCTTAGTTTTGATTGAGCCGTTCTGAAACACTCTTTCTGTAGAAAATGCAAGTGGAGATTCGGAGCGCTAAGAGGGTAATAGGGGAAAAAGGAATGTCTCCAAATATAAACTACACAGAATAATTCTGTGAAACTTCTTTCTGATCTGTGCATTCAGCTAACACAGTTAAACCATACTTTTGATTGAGCAGATCTGAACACTCTTTCTGTAGAAAATGCAACTGGACATTTGGAGCGCTAAGAGAGTAGTAGTGGAAAAAGGAATATATTCAAATATAAACTACACAGAAGCATTCTGTGAAACTTCTTTCTGATCTGAGCATTCAGCTAACAGAGTTAAACCATACTTTTGATTGAGCAGTTTTGAAACACTCTGTCTGTAGAAAATGCAACTGGACATTCATAGCGCTAAGTGGGTAATAGTGGAATAAAGAATATGTTCAAATATAAACTACACAGAAGCATTGTATGAAACTTCTTTCTGTTCTGTGCATTCAACTAACAGAGTTGAACCTTACTTTTGATTGAGCCTTTCTGAAACACTCTTTCAGTAGAAACTGCAATTGGACATTCTGAGCGCTAAGAGGCCTCTATTGGGAAAAATAACATCTTCAAATAAAAACTACACAGAAGCATTGTGTGAAACTTATTTCTGATATGTTCATTAAGCTAACAGAGTTAAACCATAATTTTGATTGCGCAGTTCTGAACACTCTTTCTGTAGAAAATGCAAGTGGACATTCGGAGCGCTAAGAGGGTAATAGTGGAAAAAGGAATATATTCAAATATAAACTACACAGTAGCATTCTGTGAAAATTCTTTCTGTTCTGTGCATTCAACTAACAGAGTTGAAACTTACTTTTGATTGAGCCGTTCTGAAACACTCTTTCTGTAGAAACTGCAATTGGACATGCTAAGCGCTAAGAGGCCTACATTGGGAAAAAGAATATCTTCAAACAAAAACTACACAGATGCATTCTGTGAAACTTATTTCTGATCTGTAAATTCAGTTAACAGAGATAAAACATATTTTTGATTGAGCAGTTATGAAACACTCTTTTTGTAGAAAATGCAAGTGGAGATTCGGAGCGCTAAGAGGGTAATAGTGGAAAAAGGAATGTCTTCAAATATAAACTACACAGAATCATTCGGTGAAACTTCTTTCTGATCTGTGCATTCAGCTAACAGAGTTAAACCATACTTTTGATTGAGCAGATCTGATCACTCTTTCTGTAGAAAATGCAACTGGACATTTGGAGCGCTAAGAGCGTAGTAGTGGAAAAAGGAATATATTCAAATATAAACTACACAGAAGCATTCTGTGAAACTTCTTTCTGATCTGAGCATTCAGCTAAAAGAGTTAAACCATACTTTTGATTGAGCAGTTTTGAAAAACTCTGTCTGTAGAAAATGCAACTGGACATTCGTAGCGCTAAGTGGGTAATAGTGGAAAAAGAATATGTTCAAATATAAACTACACAGAAGCATTGTATGAAACTTCTTTCTGTTCTGTGCATTCAACTAACAGAGTTGAACCTTACTTTTGATTGAGCCGTTCTGAAACACTCTTTCTGTAGAAACTGCAATTGGACATTCTGAGCGCTAAGAGGCCTATATTGGGAAAAAGAATGTCTACAAATAAAAACTACACAGAAGAATTGTGTGAAACTTCTTTCTGTTCTGTTTGTTCAACTAAAAGAGTTGAACCTTAGTTTTGATTGAGCCGTTCTGAAACACTCTTTCTGTAGAAAATGCAAGTGGAGATTCGGAGCGCTAAGAGGGTAATAGGGGAAAAAGGAATGTCTCCAAATATAAACTACACAGAATCATTCTGTGAAACTTCTTTCTGATCTGTGCATTCAGCTAACACAGTTAAACCATACTTTTGATTGAGCAGATCTGAACACTCTTTCTGTAGAAAATGCAACTGGACATTTGGAGCGCTAACAGAGTAGTAGTGGAAAAAGGAATATATTCAAATATAAACTACACAGAAGCATTCTGTGAAACTTCTTTCTGATCTGAGCATTCAGCTAACAGAGTTAAACCATACTTTTGATTGAGCAGTTTTGAAACACTCTGTCTGTAGAAAATGCAACTGGACATTCATAGCGCTAAGTGGGTAATAGTGGAATAAAGAATATGTTCAAATATAAACTACACAGAAGCATTGTATGAAACTTCTTTCTGTTCTGTGCATTCAACTAACAGAGTTGAACCTTACTTTTGATTGAGCCTTTCTGAAACACTCTTTCTGTAGAAACTGCAATTGGACATTCTGAGCGCTAAGAGGCCTCTATTGGGAAAAATAATATCTTCAAATAAAAACTACACAGAAGCATTGTGTGAAACTTATTTCTGATATGTTCATTAAGCTAACAGAGTTAAACCATAATTTTGATTGCGCAGTTCTGAACACTTTTTCTGTAGAAAATGCAAGTGGACATTCGGAGCGCTAAGAGGGTAATAGTGGAAAAAGGAATATATTCAAATATAAACTACACAGTAGCATTCTGTGAAAATTCTTTCTGTTCTGTGCATTCAACTAACAGAGTTGAACCTTACTTTTGATTGAGCCGTTCTGAAACACTCTTTCTGTAGAAACTGCAATTGGACATGCTAAGCGCTAAGAGGCCTACATTGGGAAAAAGAATATCTTCAAATAAAAACTACACAGATGCATTCTGTGAAACTTATTTCTGATCTGTAAATTCAGTTAACAGAGATAAAATATATTTTTGATTGAGCAGTTATGAAACACTCTTTTTGTAGAAAATGCAAGTGGAGATTCGGAGCGCTAAGAGGGTAATAGTGGAAAAAGGAATGTCTTCAAATATAAACTACACAGAATCATTCGGTGAAACTTCTTTCTGATCTGTGCATTCAGCTAACAGAGTTAAACCATACTTTTGATTGAGCAGATCTGATCACTCTTTCTGTAGAAAATGCAACTGGACATTTGGAGCGCTAAGAGCGTAGTAGTGGAAAAAGGAATATATTCAAATATAAACTACACAGAAGCATTCTGTGAAACTTCTTTCTGATCTGAGCATTCAGCTAACAGAGTTAAACCATACTTTTGATTGAGCAGTTTTGAAACACTCTGTCTGTAGAAAATGCAACTGGACATTCGTAGCGCTAAGTGGGTACTAGTGGAAAAAAGAATATGTTCAAATATAAACTACACAGAAGCATTGTATGAAACTACTTTCTGTTCTGTGCATTCAACTAACAGAGTTGAACCTTACTTTTGAGTGAGCCGTTCTGAAACACTCTTTCTGTAGAAACTGCAATTGGACATTCTGAGCGCTAAGAGGCCTATATTGGGAAAAAGAATGTCTACAAATAAAAACTACATAGAAGAATTGTGTGAAACTCCTTTCTGTTCTGTTTGTTCAACTAAAAGAGTTGAACTTTAGTTTTGATTGAGCCGTTCTGAAACACTCTTTCTGTAGAAAATGCAAGTGGAGATTCGGAGCGCTAAGTGGGTAATAGTGGAAAAAGGAATGTCTCCAAATATAAACTACACAGAATCATTCTGTGAAACTTCTTTCTGATCTCTGCATTCAGCTAACAGATTTAAACCATACTTTTGATTGAGCAGATCTGAACACTCTTTCTGTAGAAAATGCAACTGGACATTTGGAGCGCTAAGAGAGTAGTAGTGGAAAAAGGAATATATTCAAATATAATCTACACAGAAGCATTCTGTGAAACTTCTTTCTGATCTGAGCATTCAGCTAACAGAGTTAAACCATACTTTTGATTGAGCAGTTTTGAAACACTCTGTCTGTAGAAACTGCAATTGGACATGCTAAGCGCTAAGAGGACTCTATTGGGAAAAATAATATCTTCAAATAAAAACTACACAGAAGCATTGTGTGAAACTTATTTCTGATATGTTCATTAAGCTAACAGAGTTAAACCATACTTTTGATTGCGCAGTTATGAACACTCTTTCTGTAGAAAATGCAAGTGGACATTCGGAGCGCTAAGAGGGTAATAGTGGAAAAAGGAATATATTCAAATATAAACTACACAGTATCATACTGTGAAAATTCTTTCTGTTCTGTGCATTCAACTAACAGAGTTGAACCTTACTTTTGATTGAGCCGTTCTGAAACACTCTTTCTGTAGAAACTGCAATTGGACATGCTAAGAGCTAAGAGGCCTACATTGGGAAAAAGAATATCTTCAAATAAAAACTACACAGATGCATTCTGTGAAACTTATTTCTGATCTGTAAATTCAGTTAACAGAGATAAAACATATTTTTGATTGAGCAGTTATGAAACACTCTTTTTGTAGAAAATGCAAGTGGAGATTCGGAGCGCTAAGAGGGTAATAGTGGAAAAAGGAATGTCTTCAAATATAAACTACACAGAATCATTCGGTGAAACTTCTTTCTGATCTGTGCATTCAGCTAACAGAGTTAAACCATACTTTTGATTGAGCAGATCTGAACACTCTTTCTGTAGAAAATGCAACTGGACATTTGGAGCGCTAAGAGCGTAGTAGTGGAAATAGGAATATATTCAAATATAAACTACACAGAAGCATTCTGTGAAACTTCTTTCTGATCTGAGCATTCAGCTAACAGAGTTAAACCATACTTTTGATTGAGCAGTTTTGAAAAACTCTGTCTGTAGAAAATGCAACTGGACATTCGTAGCACTAAGTGGGTAATAGTGGAAAAAGAATATGTTCAAATATAAACTACACAGAAGCATTGTATGAAACTTCTTTCTGTTCTGTGCATTCAACTCACAGAGTTGAACCTTAATTTTGATTGAGCCATTCTGAAACACTCTTTCTGTAGAAACTGCAATTGGACATTCTGAGCGCTAAGAGGCCTATATTTTGAAAAAGAATGTCTACAAATAAAAACTACACAGAAGAATTGTGTGAAACTTCTTTCTGTTCTGTTTGTTCAACTAAAAGAGTTGAACCTTAGTTTTGATTGAGCCGTTCTGAAACACTCTTTCAGTAGAAAATGCAAGTGGAGATTCGGAGCGCTAAGAGGGTATTAGGGGAAAAAGGAATGTCTCCAAATATAAACTACACAGAATCATTCTGTGAAACTTCTTTCTGATCTGTGCATTCAGCTAACACAGTTAAACCATACTTTTGATTGAGCAGATCTGAACACTCTTTCTGTAGAAAATGCAACTGGACATTTGGAGCGCTAAGAGAGTAGTAGTGGAAAAAGGAATATTTTCAAATATAAACTACACAGAAGCATTCTGTGAAACTTCTTTCTGATCTGAGCATTCAGCTAACAGAGTTAAACCATACTTTTGATTGAGCAGTTTTGAAACACTCTGTCTGTAGAAAATGCAACTGGACATTCATAGCGCTAAGTGGGTAATAGTGGAATAAAGAATATGTTCAAATATAAACTACACAGAAGCATTGTATGAAACTTCTTTCTGTTCTGTGCATTCAACTAACAGAGTTGAACCTTACTTTTTATTGAGCCTTTCTGAAACACTCTTTCTGTAGAAACTGCAATTGGACATTCTGAGCGCTAAGAGGCCTCTCTTGGGAAAAATAATATCTTCAAATAAAAACTACACAGAAGCATTGTGTGAAACTTATTTCTGATATGTTCATTAAGCTAACAGAGTTAAACCATACTTTTGATTGCGCAGTTCTGAACACTGTTTCTGTAGAAAATGCAAGTGGTCATTCGGAGCGCTAAGAGGGTAATAGTGGAAAAAGGAATATATTCAAATATAAACTACACAGTAGCATTCTGTGAAAATTCTTTCTGTTCTGTGCATTCAACTAACAGAGTTGAACCTTACTTTTGATTGAGCCGTTCTGAAACACTCTTTCTGCAGAAACTGCAATTGGACATGCTAAGCGCTAAGAGGCCTACATTGGGAAAAAGAATATCTTCAAATAAAAACTACACAGATGCATTCTGTGAAACTTATTTCTGATCTGTAAATTCAGTTAACAGAGATAAAACATATTTTTGATTGAGCAGTTATGAAACACTCTTTTTGTAGAAAACGCAAGTGGAGATTCGGAGCGCTAAGAGGGTAATAGTGGAAAAAGGAATGTCTTCAAATATGAACTACACAGAATCATTCGGTGAAACTTCTTTCTGATCTGTGCATTCAGCTAACAGAGTTAAACCATACTTTTGATTGAGCAGATCTGATCACTCTTTCTGTAGAAAATGCAACTGGACATTTGGAGCGCTAAGAGCGTAGTAGTGGAAAAAGGAATATATTCAAATATAAACTACACAGAAGCATTCTGTGAAACTTCTTTCTGATCTGAGCATTCAGCTAACAGAGTTAAACCATACTTTTGATTGAGCAGTTTTGAAACACTCTGTCTGTAGAAAATGAAACTGGACATTCATAGCGCTAAGTGGGTAATAGTGGAATAAAGAATATGTTCAAATATAAACTACACAGAAGCATTGTATGAAACTTCTTTCTGTTCTGTGCATTCAACTAACAGAGTTGAACCTTACTTTTGATTGAGCCTTTCTGAAACACTCTTTCTGTAGAAACTGCAATTGGACATTCTGAGCGCTAAGAGGCCTCTATTGGGTAAAATAATATCTTCAAATAAAAACTACACACAAGCATTGTGTGAAACTTATTTCTGATATGTTCATTAAGCTAACAGAGTTAAACCATACTTTTGATTGCGCAGTTCTGAACACTCTTTCTGTAGAAAATGCAAGTGGTCATTCGGAGCGCTAAGAGGGTAATAGTGGAAAAAGGAATATATTCAAATATAAACTACACAGTAGCATTCTGTGAAAATTCTTTCTGTTCTGTGCATTCAACTAACAGAGTTGAACCTTACTTTTGATTGAGCCGTTCTGAAACACTCTTTCTGTAGAAACTGCAATTGGACATGCTAAGCGCTAAGAGGCCTACAGTGGGAAAAAGAATATCTTCAAATAAAAACTACACAGATGCATTCTGTGAAACTTATTTCTGATCTGTAAATTCAGTTAACAGAGATAAAACATATTTTTGATTGAGCAGTTATGAAACACTCTTTTTGTAGAAAATGCAAGTGGAGATTCGGAGCGCTAAGATGGTAATAGTGGAAAAAGGAATGTCTTCAAATATAAACTACACAGAATCATTCGGTGAAACTTCTTTCTGATCTGTGCATTCAGCTAACAGAGTTAAACCATACTTTTGATTGAGCAGATCTGATCACTCTTTCTGTAGAAAATGCAACTGGACATTTGGAGCGCTAAGAGCGTAGTAGTGGAAAAAGGAATATATTCAAATATAAACTACACAGAAGCATTCTGTGAAACTTCTTTCTGATCTGAGCATTCAGCTAACAGAGTTAAACCATACTTTTGATTGAGCAGTTTTGAAACACTCTGTCTGTAGAAAATGCAACTGGACATTCGTAGCGCTAAGTAGGTAATAGTGGAAAAAAGAATATGTTCAAATATAAACTACACAGAAGCATTGTATGAAACTTCTTTCTGTTCTGTGCATTCAACTAACAGAGTTGAAACTTACTTTTGATTGAGCCTTTCTGAAACACTCTTTCTGTAGAAACTGCAATTGGACATTCTGAGCGCTAAGAGGCCTCTATTGGGAAAAATAATATCTTCAAATAAAAACTACACAGAAGCATTGTGTGAAACTTATTTCTGATATGTTCTTTAAGCTAACAGAGTTAAACCATACTTTTGATTGCGCAGTTCTGAACACTCTTTCTGTAGAAAATGCAAGTGGACATTCGGAGCGCTAAGAGGGTAATAGTGGAAAAAGGAATATATTCAAATATAAACTACACAGTAGCATTCTGTGAAAATTCTTTCTGTTCTGTGCATTCAACTAACAGAGTTGAACCTTACTTTTGATTGAGCCGTTCTGAAACACTCTTTCTGTAGAAACTGCAATTGGACATGCTAAGCGCTAAGAGGCCTCTATTGGGAAAAATAATATCTTCAAATAAAAACTACACAGAAGCATTGTGTGAAACTTATTTCTGATATGTTCATTAAGCTAACAGAGTTAAACCATACTTTTGATTGCGCAGTTCTGAACACTCTTTCTGTAGAAAATGCAAGTAGACATTCGGAGCGCTAAGAGGGTAATAGTGGAAAAAGGAATATATTCAAATATAAACTACACAGTAGCATTCTGTGAAAATTCTTTCTGTTCTGTGCATTCAACTAACAGAGTTGAACCTTACTTTTGATTGAGCCGTTCTGAAACACTCTTTCTGTAGAAACTGCAATTGGACATGCTAAGCGCTAAGAGGCCTACATTGGGAAAAAGAATATCTTCAAATAAAAACTACACAGATGCATTCTGTGAAACTTATTTCTGATCTGTAAATTCAGTTAACAGAGATAAAACATATTTTTGATTGAGCAGTTATGAAACACTCTTTTTGTAGAAAATGCAAGTGGAGATTCGGAGCGCTAAGAGGGTAATAGTGGAAAAAGGAATGTCTTCAAATATAAACTACACAGAATAATTCGGTGAAACTTCTTTCTGATCTGTGCATTCAGCTAACAGAGTTAAACCATACTTTTGATTGAGCAGATCTGATCACTCTTTCTGTAGAAAATGCAACTGGACATTTGGAGCGCTAAGAGCGTAGTAGTGGAAAAAGGAATATATTCAAATATAAACTACACAGAAGCATTCTGTGAAACTTCTTTCTGATCTGAGCATTCAGCTAACAGAGTTAAACCATACTTTTGATTGAGCAGTTTTGAAAAACTCTGTCTGTAGAAAATGCAACTGGACATTCGTAGCGCTAAGTGGGTAATAGTGGAAAAAGAATATGTTCAAATATAAACTACACAGAAGCATTGTATGAAACTTCTTTCTGTTCTGTGCATTCAACTAACAGAGTTGAACCTTACTTTTGATTGAGCCGTTCTGAAACACTCTTTCTGTAGAAACTGCAATTGGACATTCTGAGCGCTAAGAGGCCTATATTGGGAAAAAGAATGTCTACAAATAAAAACTACACAGAAGAATTGTGTGAAACTTCTTTCTGTTCTGTTTGTTCAACTAAAAGAGTTGAACCTTAGTTTTGATTGAGCCGTTCTGAAACACTCTTTCTGTAGAAAATGCAAGTGGAGATTCGGAGCGCTAAGAGGGTAATAGGGGAAAAAGGAATGTCTCCAAATATAAACTACACAGAATCATTCTGTGAAACTTCTTTCTGATCTGTGCATTCAGCTAACACAGTTAAACCATACTTTTGATTGAGCAGATCTGAACACTCTTTCTGTAGAAAATGCAACTGGACATTTGGAGCGCTAAGAGAGTAGTAGTGGAAAAAGGAATATATTCAAATATAAACTACACAGAAGCATTCTGTGAAACTTCTTTCTGATCTGAGCATTCAGCTAACAGAGTTAAACCATACTTTTGATTCAGCAGTTTTGAAACACTCTGTCTGTAGAAAATGCAACTGGACATTCATAGCGCTAAGTGGGTAATAGTGGAATAAAGAATATGTTCAAATATAAACTACACAGAAGCATTGTATGAAACTTCTTTCTGTTCTGTGCATTCAACTAACAGAGTTGAACCTTACTTTTGATTGAGCCTTTCTGAAACACTCTTTCTGTAGAAACTGCAATTGGACATTCTGAGCGCTAAGAGGCCTCTATTGGGAAAAAAAATATCTTCAAATAAAAACTACACAGAAGCATTTTGTGAAACTTATTTCTGATATGTTCATTAAGCTAACAGAGTTAAACCATACATTTGATTGCGCAGTTCTGAACACTCTTTCTGTAGAAAATGCAAGTGGACATTCGGAGCGCTAAGAGGGTAATAGTGGAAAAAGGAATATATTCAAATATAAACTACACAGTAGCATTCTGTGAAAATTCTTTCTGTTCTGTGCATTCAACTAACAGAGTTGAACCTTACTTTTGATTGAGCCGTTCTGAAACACTCTTTCTGTAGAAACTGCAATTGGACATGCTAAGCGCTAAGAGGCCTACATTGGGAAAAAGAATATCTTCAAATAAAAACTACACAGATGCATTCTGTGAAACATATTTCTGATCTGTAAATTCAGTTAACAGAGATAAAATATATTTTTGATTGAGCAGTTATGAAACACTCTTTTTGTAGAAAATGCAAGTGGAGATTCGGAGCGCTAAGAGGGTAATAGTGGAAAAAGGAATGTCTTCAAATATAAACTACACAGAATCATTCGGTGAAACTTCTTTCTGATCTGTGCATTCAGCTAACAGAGTTAAACCATACTTTTGATTGAGCAGATTTGATCACTCTTTCTGTAGAAAATGCAACTGGACATTTGGAGCGCTAAGAGCGTAGTAGTGGAAAAAGGAATATATTCAAATATAAACTACACAGAAGCATTCTGTGAAACTTCTTTCTGATCTGAGCATTCAGCTAACAGAGTTAAACCATACTTTTGATTGAGCAGTTTTGAAACACTCTGTCTGTAGAAAATGCAACTGGACATTTGTAGCGCTAAGTGGGTACTAGTGGAAAAAAGAATATGTTCAAATATAAACTACACAGAAGCATTGTATGAAACTTCTTTCTGTTCTGTGCATTCAACTAACAGAGTTGAACCTTACTTTTGAGTGAGCCGTTCTGAAACACTCTTTCTGTAGAAACTGCAATTGGACATTCTGAGCGCTAAGAGGCCTATATTGGGAAAAAGAATGTCTACAAATAAAAACTACATAGAAGAATTGTGTGAATCTCCTTTCTGTTCTGTTTGTTCAACTAAAAGAGTTGAACCTTAGTTTTGATTGAGCCGTTCTGAAACACTCTTTCTGTAGAAAATGCAAGTGGAGATTCGGAGCGCTAAGTGGGTAATAGTGGAAAAAGGAATGTCTCCAAATATAAACTACACAGAATCATTCTGTGAAACTTATTTCTGATCCGTGCATTCAGCTAACAGAGTTAAACCATACTTTTGATTGAGCAGATCTGAACACTCTTTCTGTAGAAAATGCAACTGGACATTTGGAGCGCTAAGAGAGTAGTAGTGGAAAAAGGAATATATTCAAATATAATCTACACAGAAGCATTCTGTGAAACTTCTTTCTGATCTGAGCATTCAGCTAACAGAGTTAAACCATACTTTTGATTGAGCAGTTTTGAAACACTCTGTCTGTAGAAAATGCAACTGGACATTCGTAGCGCTAAGTGGGTAATAGTGGAAAAAAGAATATGTTCAAATATAAACTACACAGAATCATTGTATGAAACTTCTTTCTGTTCTGTGCATTCAACTAACAGAGTTGAACCTTACTTTTGATTGAGCCTTTCTGAAACACTCTTTCTGTAGAAACTGCAATTGGACATTCTGAGCGCTAAGAGGCTTCTATTGGGAAAAATAATATCTTCAAATAAAAACTACAAAGAAGCATTGTGTGAAACTTATTTCTGATATGTTCTTTAAGCTAACAGAGTTAAACCATACTTTTGATTGCGCAGTTCTGAACACTCTTTCTGTAGAAAATGCAAGTGTACATTCGGAGCGCTAAGAGGGTAATAGTGGAAAAAGGAATATATTCAAATATAAACTACACAGTAGCATTCTGTGAAAATTCTTTCTGTTCTGTGCATTCAACTAACAGAGTTGAACCTTACTTTTGATTGAGCCGTTCTGAAACACTCTTTCTGTAGAAACTGCAATTGGACATGCTAAGCGCTAAGAGGCCTACATTGGGAAAAAGAATATCTTCAAATAAAAACTACACAGATGCATTCTGTGAAACTTTTTTCTGATCTGTAAATTCAGTTAACAGAGATAAAACATATTTTTGATTGAGCAGTTATGAAACACTCTTTTTGAAGAAAATGCAAGTGGAGATTCGGAGCGCTAAGAGGGTAATAGTGGAAAAAGGAATGTCTTCAAATATAAACTACACAGAATCATTCGGTGAAACTTCTTTCTGATCTGTGCATTCAGCTAACAGAATTAAACCATACTTTTGATTGAGCAGATCTGAAAACTCTTTCTGTAGAAAATGCAACTGGACATTTGGAGCGCTAAGAGTGTAGTAGTGGAAAAAGGAATATATTCAAATATAAACTACACAGAAGCATTCTGTGAAACTTCTTTCTGATCTGAGCATTCAGCTAACAGAGTTAAACCATACTTTTGATTGAGCAGTTTTGTAACACTCTGTCTGTAGAAAATGCAACTGGACATTCGTAGCGCTAAGTGGGTAATAGTGGAAAAAAGAATATGTTCAAATATAAACTACACAGAAGCATTGTATGAAACTTCTTTCTGTTCTGTGCATTCAACTAACAGAGTTGAACCTTACGTTTGATTCAGCCGTTCTGAATCACTCTTTCTGTAGAAACTGCAATTGGACATTCTGAGCGCTAAGAGGCCTATATTGGGAAAAAGAATGTCTACAAATAAAAACTACACAGAAGCATTGTGTGAAACTTCTTTCCCTTCTGTTTGTTCAACTAAAAGAGTTGAACCTTAGTTTTGATTACGCAGTTCTGAACAATCTTTCTGTAGAAAATGCAAGTGGACATTCGGAGCGCTAAGAGGGTAATAGTGGAAAAAGGAATATATTCAATTATAAACTACACAGTAGCATTCTGTGAAAATTCTTCCTGTTCTGTGCATTCAACTAACAGAGTTGAACCTTACTTTTGATTGAGCCGTTCTGAAACACTCTTTCTGTAGAAACTGCAATTGGACATGCTAAGCGCTAAGAGGCCTACATTGGGAAAAAGAATATCTTCAAATAAAAACTACACAGATGCATTCTGTGAAACTTATTTCTGATCTGTAAATTCAGTTAACAGAGATAAAACATATTTTTGATTGAGCAGTTATGAAACACTCTTTTTGTAGAAAATGCAAGTGGAGATTCGGAGCGCTAAGAGGGTAATAGTGGAAAAAGGAATGTCTTCAAATATAAACTACACAGAATCATTTGGTGAAACTTCTTTCTGATCTGTGCATTCAGCTAACAGAGTTAAACCATACTTTTGATTGAGCAGATCTGAACACTCTTTCTGTAGAAAATGCAACTGGACATTTGGAGCGCTAAGAGCGTAGTAGTGGAAAAAGGAATATATTCAAATATAAACTACACAGAAGCATTCTGTGAAACTTCTTTCTGATCTGAGCATTCAGCTAACATAGTTAAACCATACATTTGATTGAGCAGTTTTGAAACACTCTGTCTGTAGAAAATGCAACTGGACATTCGTAGCGCTAAGTGGGTAATAGTGGAAAAAAGAATATGTTCAAATATAAACTACACAGAAGCATTGTATGAAACTTCTTTCTGTTCTGTGCATTCAACTAACAGAGTTGAACCTTACTTTTGATTGAGCCGTTCTGAAACACTCTTTCTGTAGAAAATGCAATTGGACATTCTGAGCGCTAAGAGGCCTATATTTGGAAAAAGAATGTCTACAAATAAAAACTACACAGAAGAATTGTGTGAAACTTCTTTCTGTTCTGTTTGTTCAACTAAAAGAGTTGAACCTTAGTTTTGATTGAGCCGTTCTGAAACACTCTTTCTGTAGAAAATGCAAGTGGAGATTCGGAGCGCTAAGAGAGTAATAGTGGAAAAAGGAATGTCTCCAAATATAAACTACACAGAATCATTCTGTGAAACTTCTTTCTGATCTGTGCATTCAGCTAACAGAGTTAAACCATACTTTTGATTGAGCAGATCTGAACACTCTTTCTGTAGAAAATGCAACTGGACATTTGGAGCGCTAAGAGAGTAGTAGTGGAAAAAGGAATATATTCAAATATAAACTACACAGAAGCATTCTGTGAAACTTCTTTCTGATCTGAGCATTCAGCTAACAGAGTTAAACCATACTTTTGATTGAGCAGTTTTGAAACACTCTGTCTGTAGAAAATGCAACTGGACATTCGTAGCGCTAAGTGGGTAAGAGTGGAAAAAAGAATATGTTCAAATATAAACTACACAGAAGCGTTGTATGAAACTTCTTTCTGTTCTGTGCATTCAACTAACAGAGTTGAACCTTACTTTTGATTGAGCCTTTCTGAAACACTCTTTCTGTAGAAACTGCATTTGGACATTCTGAGCGCTAAGAGGCCTATATTGGGAAAAAGAATGTCTACAAATAAAAACTACACAGAAGCATTGTGTGAAACTTCTTTCTGTTCTGTTTGTTCAACTAAAAGAGTTGAACCTTAGTTTTGATTGCGCAGTTCTGAACACTCTTTCTGTAGAAAATGCAAGTGGACATTCGGAGCGCTAAGAGGGTAATAGTGGAAAAAGGAATATATTCAAATATAAACTACACAGTAGCATTCTGTGAAAATTCTTTCTGTTCTGTGCATTCAACTAACAGAGTTGAACCTTACTTTTGATTGAGCCGTTCTGAAACACTCTTTCTGTAGAAACTGCAATTGGACATGCTAAGCGCTAAGAGGCCTACATTGGGAAAAAGAATATCTTCAAATAAAAACTACACAGATGCATTCTGTGAAACTTATTTCTGATCTGTAAATTCAGTTAACTGAGATAAAACATAGTTTTGATTGAGCAGTTATGAAACACTCTTTTTGTAGAAAATGCAAGTGGAGATTCGGAGCGCTAAGAGGGTAATAGTGGAAAAAGGAATGTCTTCAAATATAAACTACACAGAATCATTCGGTGAAACTTCTTTCTGATCTGTGCATTCAGCTAACAGAGTTAAACCATATTTTTGATTGAGCAGACCTGAACACTCTTTCTGTAGAAAATGCAACTGGACATTTGGAGCGCTAAGAGCGTAGTAGTGGAAAAAGGAATATATTCAAATATAAACTACACAGAAGCATTCTGTGAAACATCTTTCTGATCTGAGCATTCAGCTAACAGAGTTAAACCATACTTTTGATTGAGCAGTTTTGAAAAACTCTGTCTGTAGAAAATGCAACTGGACATTCGTAGCGCTAAGTGGGTAATAGTGGAAAAAGAATATGTTCAAATATAAACTACACAGAAGCATCGTATGAAACTTCTTTCTGTTCTGTGCATTCAACTAACAGATTTGAACCTTACTTTTGATTGAGCCATTCTGAAACACTCTTTCTGTAGAAACTGCAATTGGACATTCTGAGCGCTAAGAGGCCTATATTTTGAAAAAGAATGTCTACAAATAAAAACTACACAGAAGAATTGTGTGAAACTTCTTTCTGTTCTGTTTGTTCAACTAAAAGAGTTGAACCTTAGTTTTGATTGAGCCGTTCTGAAACACTCTTTCTGTAGAAAATGCAAGTGGAGATTCGGAGCGCTAAGAGGGTATTAGGGGAAAAAGGAATGTCTCCAAATATAAACTACACAGAATCATTCTGTGAAACTTCTTTCTGATCTGTGCATTCAGCTAACACAGTTAAACCATACTTTTGATTGAGCAGATCTGAACACTCTTTCTGTAGAAAATGCAACTGGACATTTGGAGCGCTAAGAGAGTAGTAGTGGAAAAAGGAATATATTCAAATATAAACTACACAGAAGCATTCTGTGAAACTTCTTTCTGATCTGAGCATTCAGCTAACAGAGTTAAACCATACTTTTGATTGAGCAGTTTTGAAACACTCTGTCTGTAGAAAATGCAACTGGACATTCATAGCGCTAAGTGGGTAATAGTGGAATAAAGAATATGTTCAAATATAAACTACACAGAAGCATTGTATGAAACTTCTTTCTGTTCTGTGCATTCAACTAACAGAGTTGAACCTTACTTTTGATTGAGCCTTTCTGAAACACTCTTTCTGTAGAAACTGCAATTGGACATTCTGAGCGCTAAGAGGCCTCTATTGGGAAAAATAATATCTTCAAATAAAAACTACACAGAAGCATTTTGTGAAACTTATTTCTGATATGTTCATTAAGCTAACAGAGTTAAACCATACTTTTGATTGCGCAGTTCTGAACACTCTTTCTGTAGAAAATGCAAGTGGACATTCGGAGCGCTAAGAGGGTAATAGTGGAAAAAGGAATATATTCAAATATAAACTACACAGTAGCATTCTGTGAAAATTCTTTCTGTTCTGTGCATTCAACTAACAGAGTTGAACCTTACTTTTGATTGTGCCGTTCTGAAACACTCTTTCTGTAGAAACTGCAATTGGACATGCTAAGCGCTAAGAGGCCTACATTGGGAAAAAGAATATCTTCAAATAAAAACTACACAGATGCATTCTGTGAAACATATTTCTGATCTGTAAATTCAGTTAACAGAGATAAAATATATTTTTGATTGAGCAGTTATGAAACACTCTTTTTGTAGAAAATGCAAGTGGAGATTCGGAGCGCTAAGAGGGTAATAGTGGAAAAAGGAATGTCTTCAAATATAAACTACACAGAATCATTCGGTGAAACTTCTTTCTGATCTGTGCATTCAGCTAACAGAGTTAAACCATACTTTTGATTGAGCAGATTTGATCACTCTTTCTGTAGAAAATGCAACTGGACATTTGGAGCGCTAAGAGCGTAGTAGTGGAAAAAGGAATATATTCAAATATAAACTACACAGAAGCATTCTGTGAAACTTCTTTCTGATCTGAGCATTCAGCTAACAGAGTTAAACCATACTTTTGATTGAGCAGTTTTGAAACACTCTGTCTGTAGAAAATGCAACTGGACATTCGTAGCGCTAAGTGGGTACTAGTGGAAAAAAGAATATGTTCAAATATAAACTACACAGAAGCATTGTATGAAACTTCTTTCTGTTCTGTGCATTCAACTAACAGAGTTGAACCTTACTTTTGAGTGAGCCGTTCTGAAACACTCTTTCTGTAGAAATTGCAATTGGACATTCTGAGCGCTAAGAGGCCTATATTGGGAAAAAGAATGTCTACAAATAAAAACTACATAGAAGAATTGTGTGAATCTCCTTTCTGTTCTGTTTGTTCAACTAAAAGAGTTGAACCTTAGTTTTGATTGAGCCGTTCTGAAACACTCTTTCTGTAGAAAATGCAAGTGGAGATTCGGAGCGCTAAGTGGGTAATAGTGGAAAAAGGAATGTCTCCAAATATAAACTACACAGAATCATTCTGTGAAACTTCTTTCTGATCTGTGCATTCAGCTAACAGAGTTAAACCATACTTTTGATTGAGCAGATCTGAACACTCTTTCTGTAGAAAATGCAACTGGACATTTGGAGCGCTAAGAGAGTAGTAGTGGAAAAAGGAATATATTCAAATATAATCTACACAGAAGCATTCTGTGAAACTTCTTTCTGATCTGAGCATTCAGCTAACAGAGTTAAACCATACTTTTGATTGAGCAGTTTTGAAACACTCTGTCTGTAGAAAATGCAACTGGACATTCGTAGCGCTAAGTGGGTAATAGTGGAAAAAAGAATATGTTCAAATATAAACTATACAGAATCATTGTATGAAACTTCTTTCTGTTCTGTGCATTCAACTAACAGAGTTGAACCTTACTTTTGATTGAGCCTTTCTGAAACACTCTTTCTGTAGAAACTGCAATTGGACATTCTGAGCGCTAAGAGGCTTCTATTGGGAAAAATAATATCTTCAAATAAAAACTACAAAGAAGCATTGTGTGAAACTTATTTCTGATATGTTCTTTAAGCTAACAGAGTTAAACCATACTTTTGATTGCGCAGTTCTGAACACTCTTTCTGTAGAAAATGCAAGTGTACATTCGGAGCGCTAAGAGGGTAATAGTGGAAAAAGGAATATATTCAAATATAAACTACACAGTAGCATTCTGTGAAAATTCTTTCTGTTCTGTGCATTCAACTAACAGAGTTGAACCTTACTTTTGATTGAGCCGTTCTGAAACACTCTTTCTGTAGAAACTGCAATTGGACATGCTAAGCGCTAAGAGGCCTACATTGGGAAAAAGAATATCTTCAAATAAAAACTACACAGATGCATTCTGTGAAACTTATTTCTGATCTGTAAATTCAGTTAACAGAGATAAAACATATTTTTGATTGAGCAGTTATGAAACACTCTTTTTGAAGAAAATGCAAGTGGAGATTCGGAGCGCTAAGAGAGTAATAGTGGAAAAAGGAATGTCTTAAAATATAAACTACACAGAATCATTCGGTGAAACTTCTTTCTGATCTGTGCATTCAGCTAACAGAATTAATCCATACTTCTGATTGAGCAGATCTGAAAACTCTTTCTGTAGAAAATGCAACTGGACATTTGGAGCGCTAAGAGTGTAGTAGTGGAAAAAGGAATATATTCAAATATAAACTACACAGAAGCATTCTGTGAAACTTCTTTCTGATCTGAGCATTCAGCTAACAGAGTTAAACCATACTTTTGATTGAGCAGTTTTGAAACACTCTGTAGAAAATGCAACTGGACATTCATAGCGCTAAGTGGGTAATAGTGGAATAAAGAATATGTTCAAATATAAACTACACAGAAGCATTGTATGAAACTTCTTTCTGTTCTGTGCATTCAACTAACAGAGTTGAACCTTACTTTTGATTGAGCCTTTCTGAAACACTCTTTCTGTAGAAACTGCAATTGGACATTCTGAGCGCTAAGAGGCCTCTATTGGGAAAAATAATATCTTCAAATAAAAACTACACAGAAGCATTTTGTGAAACTTATTTCTGATATGTTCATTAAGCTAACAGAGTTAAACCATACTTTTGATTGCGCAGTTCTGAACACTCTTTCTGTAGAAAATGCAAGTGGACATTCGGAGCGCTAAGAGGGTAATAGTGGAAAAAGGAATATATTCAAATATAAACTACACAGTAGCATTCTGTGAAAATTCTTTCTGTTCTGTGCATTCAACTAACAGAGTTGAACCTTACTTTTGATTGAGCCGTTCTGAAACACTCTTTCTGTAGAAACTGCAATTGGACATGCTAAGCGCTAAGAGGCCTACATTGGGAAAAAGAATATCTTCAAATAAAAACTACACAGATGCATTCTGTGAAACATATTTCTGATCTGTAAATTCAGTTAACAGAGATAAAATATATTTTTGATTGAGCAGTTATGAAACACTCTTTTTGTAGAAAATGCAAGTGGAGATTCGGAGCGCTAAGAGGGTAATAGTGGAAAAAGGAATGTCTTCAAATATAAACTACACAGAATCATTCGGTGAAACTTCTTTCTGATCTGTGCATTCAGCTAACAGAGTTAAACCATACTTTTGATTGAGCAGATTTGATCACTCTTTCTGTAGAAAATGCAACTGGACATTTGGAGCGCTAAGAGCGTAGTAGTGGAAAAAGGAATATATTCAAATATAAACTACACAGAAGCATTCTGTGAAACTTCTTTCTGATCTGAGCATTCAGCTAACAGAGTTAAACCATACTTTTGATTGAGCAGTTTTGAAACACTCTGTCTGTAGAAAATGCAACTGGACATTCGTAGCGCTAAGTGGGTACTAGTGGAAAAAAGAATATGTTCAAATATAAACTACACAGAAGCATTGTATGAAACTTCTTTCTGTTCTGTGCATTCAACTAACAGAGTTGAACCTTACTTTTGAGTGAGCCGTTCTGAAACACTCTTTCTGTAGAAACTGCAATTGGACATTCTGAGCGCTAAGAGGCCTATATTGGGAAAAAGAATGTCTACAAATAAAAACTACATAGAAGAATTGTGTGAATCTCCTTTCTGTTCTGTTTGTTCAACTAAAAGAGTTGAACCTTAGTTTTGATTGAGCCGTTCTGAAACACTCTTTCTGTAGAAAATGCAAGTGGAGATTCGGAGCGCTAAGTGGGTAATAGTGGAAAAAGGAATGTCTCCAAATATAAACTACACAGAATCATTCTGTGAAACTTCTTTCTGATCTGTGCATTCAGCTAACAGAGTTAAACCATACTTTTGATTGAGCAGATCTGAACACTCTTTCTGTAGAAAATGCAACTGGACATTTGGAGTGCTAAGAGAGTAGTAGTGGAAAAAGGAATATATTCAAATATAATCTACACAGAAGCATTCTGTGAAACTTCTTTCTGATCTGAGCATTCAGCTAACAGAGTTAAACCATACTTTTGATTGAGCAGTTTTGAAACACTCTGTCTGTAGAAAATGCAACTGGACATTCGTAGCGCTAAGTGGGTAATAGTGGAAAAAAGAATATGTTCAAATATAAACTACACAGAATCATTGTATGAAACTTCTTTCTGTTCTGTGCATTCAACTAACAGAGTTGAACCTTACTTTTGATTGAGCCTTTCTGAAACACTCTTTCTGTAGAAACTGCAATTGGACATTCTGAGCGCTAAGAGGCTTCTATTGGGAAAAATAATATCTTCAAATAAAAACTACAAAGAAGCATTGTGTGAAACTTATTTCTGATATGTTCTTTAAGCTAACAGAGTTAAACCATACTTTTGATTGCGCAGTTCTGAACACTCTTTCTGTAGAAAATGCAAGTGTACATTCGGAGCGCTAAGAGGGTAATAGTGGAAAAAGGAATATATTCAAATATAAACTACACAGTAGCATTCTGTGAAAATTCTTTCTGTTCTGTGCATTCAACTAACAGAGTTGAACCTTACTTTTGATTGAGCCGTTCTGAAACACTCTTTCTGTAGAAACTGCAATTGGACATGCTAAGCGCTAAGAGGCCTACATTGGGAAAAAGAATATCTTCAAATAAAAACTACACAGATGCATTCTGTGAAACTTATTTCTGATCTGTAAATTCAGTTAACAGAGATAAAACATATTTTTGATTGAGCAGTTATGAAACACTCTTTTTGAAGAAAATGCAAGTGGAGATTCGGAGCGCTAAGAGGGTAATAGTGGAAAAAGGAATGTCTTCAAATATAAACTACACAGAATCATTCGGTGAAACTTCTTTCTGATCTGTGCATTCAGCTAACAGAATTAAACCATACTTTTGATTGAGCAGATCTGAAAACTCTTTCTGTAGAAAATGCAACTGGACATTTGGAGCGCTAAGAGTGTAGTAGTGGAAAAAGGAATATATTCAAATATAAACTACACAGAAGCATTCTGTGAAACTTCTTTCTGATCTGAGCATTCAGCTAACAGAGTTAAACCATACTTTTGATTGAGCAGTTTTGTAACACTCTGTCTGTAGAAAATGCAACTGGACATTCGTAGCGCTAAGTGGGTAATAGTGGAAAAAAGAATATGTTCAAATATAAACTACACAGAAGCATTGTATGAAACTTCTTTCTGTTCTGTGCATTCAACTAACAGAGTTGAACCTTACGTTTGATTCAGCCGTTCTGAATCACTCTTTCTGTAGAAACTGCAATTGGACATTCTGAGCGCTAAGAGGCCTATATTGGGAAAAAGAATGTCTACAAATAAAAACTACACAGAAGCATTGTGTGAAACTTCTTTCCCTTCTGTTTGTTCAACTAAAAGAGTTGAACCTTAGTTTTGATTACGCAGTTCTGAACAATCTTTCTGTAGAAAATGCAAGTGGACATTCGGAGCGCTAAGAGGGTAATAGTGGAAAAAGGAATATATTCAATTATAAACTACACAGTAGCATTCTGTGAAAATTCTTCCTGTTCTGTGCATTCAACTAACAGAGTTGTACCTTACTTTTGATTGAGCCGTTCTGAAACACTCTTTCTGTAGAAACTGCAATTGGACATGCTAAGCGCTAAGAGGCCTACATTGGGAAAAAGAATATCTTCAAATAAAAACTACACAGATGCATTCTGTGAAACTTATTTCTGATCTGTAAATTCAGTTAACAGAGATAAAACATATTTTTGATTGAGCAGTTATGAAACACTCTTTTTGTAGAAAATGCAAGTGGAGATTCGGAGCGCTAAGAGGGTAATAGTGGAAAAAGGAATGTCTTCAAATATAAACTACACAGAATCATTTGGTGAAACTTCTTTCTGATCTGTGCATTCAGCTAACAGAGTTAAACCATACTTTTGATTGAGCAGATCTGAACACTCTTTCTGTAGAAAATGCAACTGGACATTTGGAGCGCTAAGAGCGTAGTAGTGGAAAAAGGAATATATTCAAATATAAACTACACAGAAGCATTCTGTGAAACTTCTTTCTGATCTGAGCATTCAGCTAACATAGTTAAACCATACATTTGATTGAGCAGTTTTGAAACACTCTGTCTGTAGAAAATGCAACTGGACATTCGTAGCGCTAAGTGGGTAATAGTGGAAAAAAGAATATGTTCAAATATAAACTACACAGAAGCATTGTATGAAACTTCTTTCTGTTCTGTGCATTCAACTAACAGAGTTGAACCTTACTTTTGATTGAGCCGTTCTGAAACACTCTTTCTGTAGAAAATGCAATTGGACATTCTGAGCGCTAAGAGGCCTATATTTGGAAAAAGAATGTCTACAAATAAAAACTACACAGAAGAATTGTGTGAAACTTCTTTCTGTTCTGTTTGTTCAACTAAAAGAGTTGAACCTTAGTTTTGATTGAGCCGTTCTGAAACACTCTTTCTGTAGAAAATGCAAGTGGAGATTCGGAGCGCTAAGAGGGTAATAGTGGAAAAAGGAATGTCTCCAAATATAAACTACACAGAATCATTCTGTGAAACTTCTTTCTGATCTGTGCATTCAGCTAACAGAGTTAAACCATACTTTTGATTGAGCAGATCTGAACACTCTTTCTGTAGAAAATGCAACTGGACATTTGGAGCGCTAAGAGAGTAGTAGTGGAAAAAGGAATATATTCAAATATAAACTACACAGAAGCATTCTGTGAAACTTCTTTCTGATCTGAGCATTCAGCTAACAGAGTTAAACCATACTTTTGATTGAGCAGTTTTGAAACACTCTGTCTGTAGAAAATGCAACTGGACATTCGTAGCGCTAAGTGGGTAAGAGTGGAAAAAAGAATATGTTCAAATATAAACTACACAGAAGCGTTGTATGAAACTTCTTTCTGTTCTGTGCATTCAACTAACAGAGTTGAACCTTACTTTTGATTGAGCCTTTCTGAAACACTCTTTCTGTAGAAACTGCATTTGGACATTCTGAGCGCTAAGAGGCCTATATTGGGAAAAAGAATGTCTACAAATAAAAACTACACAGAAGCATTGTGTGAAACTTCTTTCTGTTCTGTTTGTTCAACTAAAAGAGTTGAACCTTAGTTTTGATTGCGCAGTTCTGAACACTCTTTCTGTAGAAAATGCAAGTGGACATTCGGAGCGCTAAGAGGGTAATAGTGGAAAAAGGAATATATTCAAATATAAACTACACAGTAGCATTCTGTGAAAATTCTTTCTGTTCTGTGCATTCAACTAACAGAGTTGAACCTTACTTTTGATTGAGCCGTTCTGAAACACTCTTTCTGTAGAAACTGCAATTGGACATGCTAAGCGCTAAGAGGCCTACATTGGGAAAAAGAATATCTTCAAATAAAAACTACACAGATGCATTCTGTGAAACTTATTTCTGATCTGTAAATTCAGTTAACAGAGATAAAACATAGTTTTGATTGAGCAGTTATGAAACACTCTTTTTGTAGAAAATGCAAGTGGAGATTCGGAGCGCTAAGAGGGTAATAGTGGAAAAAGGAATGTCTTCAAATATAAACTACACAGAATCATTCGGTGAAACTTCTTTCTGATCTGTGCATTCAGCTAACAGAGTTAAACCATATTTTTGATTGAGCAGACCTGAACACTCTTTCTGTAGAAAATGCAACTGGACATTTGGAGCGCTAAGAGCGTAGTAGTGGAAAAAGGAATATATTCAAATATAAACTACACAGAAGCATTCTGTGAAACATCTTTCTGATCTGAGCATTCAGCTAACAGAGTTAAACCATACTTTTGATTGAGCAGTTTTGAAAAACTCTGTCTGTAGAAAATGCAACTGGACATTCGTAGCGCTAAGTGGGTAATAGTGGAAAAAGAATATGTTCAAATATAAACTACACAGAAGCATTGTATGAAACTTCTTTCTGTTCTGTGCATTCAACTAACAGATTTGAACCTTACTTTTGATTGAGCCATTCTGAAACACTCTTTCTGTAGAAACTGCAATTGGACATTCTGAGCGCTAAGAGGCCTATATTTTGAAAAAGAATGTCTACAAATAAAAACTACACAGAAGAATTGTGTGAAACTTCTTTCTGTTCTGTTTGTTCAACTAAAAGAGTTGAACCTTAGTTTTGATTGAGCCGTTCTGAAACACTCTTTCTGTAGAAAATGCAAGTGGAGATTCGGAGCGCTAAGAGGGTATTAGGGGAAAAAGGAATGTCTCCAAATATAAACTACACAGAATCATTCTGTGAAACTTCTTTCTGATCTGTGCATTCAGCTAACACAGTTAAACCATACTTTTGATTGAGCAGATCTGAACACTCTTTCTGTAGAAAATGCAACTGGACATTTGGAGCGCTAAGAGAGTAGTAGTGGAAAAAGGAATATATTCAAATATAAACTACACAGAAGCATTCTGTGAAACTACTTTCTGATCTGAGCATTCAGCTAACAGAGTTAAACCATACTTTTGATTGAGCAGTTTTGAAACACTCTGTCTGTAGAAAATGCAACTGGACATTCATAGCGCTAAGTGGGTAGTAGTGGAATAAAGAATATGTTCAAATATAAACTACACAGAAGCATTGTATGAAACTTCTTTCTGTTCTGTGCATTCAACTAACAGAGTTGAACCTTACTTTTGATTGAGCCTTTCTGAAACACTCTTTCTGTAGAAACTGCAATTGGACATTCTGAGCGCTAAGAGGCCTCTATTGGGAAAAATAATATCTTCAAATAAAAACTACACAGAAGCATTGTGTGAAACTTATTTCTGATATGTTCATTAAGCTAACAGAGTTAAACCATACTTTTGATTGCGCAGTTCTGAACACTCTTTCTGTAGAAAATGCAAGTGGACATTCGGAGCGCTAAGAGGGTAATAGTGGAAAAAGGAATATATTCAAATATAAACTACACAGTAGCATTCTGTGAAAATTCTTTCTGTTCTGTGCATTCAACTAACAGAGTTGAACCTTACTTTTGATTGAGCCGTTCTGAAACACTCTTTCTGTAGAAACTGCAATTGGACATGCTAAGCGCTAAGAGGCCTACATTGGGAAAAAGAATATCTTCAAATAAAAACTAAACAGATGCATTCTGTGAAACTTATTTCTGATCTGTAAATTCAGTTAACAGAGATAAAACATATTTTTGATTGAGCAGTTATGAAACACTCTTTTTGTAGAAAATGCAAGTGGAGATTCGGAGCGCTAAGAGGGTAATAGTGGAAAAAGGAATGTCTTCAAATATAAACTACACAGAATCATTCGGTGAAACTTCTTTCTGATCTGTGCATTCAGCTAACAGAGTTAAACCATACTTTTGATTGAGCAGATCTGATCACTCTTTCTGTAGAAAATGCAACTGGACATTTGGAGCGCTAAGAGCATAGTAGTGGAAAAAGGAATATATTCAAATATAAACTACACAGAAGCATTCGGTGAAACTTCTTTCTGATCTGAGCATTCAGCTAACAGAGTTAAACCATACTTTTGATTGAGCAGATCTGAACACTCTTTCTGTAGAAAATGCAACTGGACATTTGGAGCGCTAAGAGCGTAGTAGTGGAAATAGGAATATATTCAAATATAAACTACACAGAAGCATTCTGTGAAACTTCTTTCTGATCTGTGCATTCAGCTAACAGAGTTAAACCATACTTTTGATTGAGCAGATCTGAACACTCTTTCTGTAGAAAATGCAACTGGACATTTGGAGCGCTAAGAGAGTGGTAGTGGAAAAAGGAATATATTCAATTATAAACTACACAGAAGCATTCTGTGAAACTTCTTTCTGATCTGAGCATTCAGCTAACAGAGTTAAACCATACTTTTGATTGAGCAGTTTTGAAACACTCTGTCTGTAGTAAATGCAACTGGACATTCGTAGCGCTAAGTGGGTAATAGTGGAAAAAAGAATATGTTCAAATATAAACTACACAGAAGCATTGTATGAAACTTCTTTCTGTTCTGTGCATTCAACTAACAGAGTTGAACCTTACTTTTGATTGAGCCTTTCTGAAACACTCTTTCTGTAGAAACTGCAATTGGACATTCTGAGCGCTAAGAGGCCTCTATTGGGAAAAATAATATCTTCAAATAAAAACTACACAGAAGCATTGTGTGAAACTTATTTCTGATATGTTCATTAAGCTAACAGAGTTAAACCATACTTTTGATTGCGCAGTTCTGAACACTCTTTCTGTAGAAAATTCAAGTGGACATTCGGAGCGCTAAGAGGGTAATAGTGGAAAAAGGAATATATTCAAATATAAACTACACAGTAGCATTCTGTGAAAATTCTTTCTGTTCTGTGCATTCAACTAACAGATTTGAACCTTACTTTTGATTGAGCCGTTCTGAAACACTCTTTCTGTAGAAACTGCAATTGGACATGCTAAGCGCTAAGAGTCCTACATTGGGAAAAAGAATATCTTCAAATAAAAACTACACAGATGCATTCTGTGAAACTTATTTCTGATCTGTAAATTCAGTTAACAGAGATAAAACATATTTTTGATTGAGCAGTTATGAAACACACTTTTTGAAGAAAATGCAAGTGGAGATTCGGAGCGCTAAGAGGGTAATAGTGGAAAAAGGAATGTCTTCAAATATAAACTACACAGAATCATTCGGTGAAACTTCTTTCTGATCTGTGCATTCAGCTAACAGAATTAAACCATACTTTTGATTGAGCAGATCTGAAAACTCTTTCTGTAGAAAATGCAACTGGACATTTGGAGCGCTAAGAGTGTAGTAGTGGAAAAAGGAATATATTCAAATATAAACTACACAGAAGCATTCTGTGAAACTTCTTTCTGATCTGAGCATTCAGCTAACAGAGTTAAACCATACTTTTGATTGAGCAGTTTTGTAACACTCTGTCTGTAGAAAATGGAACTGGACATTCGTAGCGCTAAGTGGGTAATAGTGGAAAAAAGAATATGTTCAAATATAAACTACACAGAAGCATTGTATGAAACTTCTTTCTGTTCTGTGCATTCAACTAACAGAGTTGAACCTTACGTTTGATTCAGCCGTTCTGAATCACTCTTTCTGTAGAAACTGCAATTGGACATTCTGAGCGCTAAGAGGCCTATATTGGGAAAAAGAATGTCTACAAATAAAAACTACACAGAAGCATTGTGTGAAAATTCTTTCCCTTCTGTTTGTTCAACTAAAAGAGTTGAACCTTAGTTTTGATTGCGCAGTTCTGAACAATCTTTCTGTAGAAAATGCAAGTGGACATTCGGAGCGCTAAGAGGGTAATAGTGGAAAAAGGAATATATTCAATTATAAACTATACAGTAGCATTCTGTGAAAATTCTTCCTGTTCTGTGCATTCAACTAACAGAGTTGAACCTTACTTTTGATTGAGCCGTTCTGAAACACTCTTTCTGTAGAAACTGCAATTGGACATGCTAAGCGCTAAGAGGCCTACATTGGGAAAAAGAATATCTTCAAATAAAAACTACACAGATGCATTCTGTGAAACTTATTTCTGATCTGTAAATTCAGTTAACAGAGATAAAACATATTTTTGATTGAGCAGTTATGAAACATTCTTTTTGTAGAAAATGCAAGTGGAGATTCGGAGCGCTAAGAGGGTAATAGTGGAAAAAGGAATGTCTTCAAATATAAACTACACAGAATCATTTGGTGAAACTTCTTTCTGATCTGTGCATTCAGCTAACAGAGTTAAACCATACTTTTGATTGAGCAGATCTGAACACTCTTTCTGTAGAAAATGCAACTGGACATTTGGAGCGCTAAGAGCGTAGTAGTGGAAAAAGGAATATATTCAAATATAAACTACACAGAAGCATTCTGTGAAACTTCTTTCTGATCTGAGCATTCAGCTAACATAGTTAAACCATACATTTGATTGAGCAGTTTTGAAACACTCTGTCTGTAGAAAATGCAACTGGACATTCGTAGCGCTAAGTGGGTAATAGTGGAAAAAAGAATATGTTCAAATATAAACTACACAGAAGCATTGTATGAAACTTCTTTCTGTTCTGTGCATTCAACTAACAGAGTTGAACCTTACTTTTGATTGAGCCGTTCTGAAACACTCTTTCTGTAGAAAATGCAATTGGACATTCTGAGCGCTAAGAGGCCTATATTTGGAAAAAGAATGTCTACAAATAAAAACTACACAGAAGAATTGTGTGAAACTTCTTTCTGTTCTGTTTGTTCAACTAAAAGAGTTGAACCTTAGTTTTGATTGAGCCGTTCTGAAACACTCTTTCTGTAGAAAATGCAAGTGGAGATTCGGAGCGCTAAGAGGGTAATAGTGGAAAAAGGAATGTCTCCAAATATAAACTACACAGAATCATTCTGTGAAACTTCTTTCTGATCTGTGCATTCAGCTAACAGAGTTAAACCATACTTTTGATTGAGCAGATCTGAACACTCTTTCTGTAGAAAATGCAACTGGACATTTGGAGCGCTAAGAGAGTAGTAGTGGAAAAAGGAATATATTCAAATATAAACTACACAGAAGCATTCTGTGAAACTTCTTTCTGATCTGAGCATTCAGCTAACAGAGTTAAACCATACTTTTGATTGAGCAGTTTTGAAACACTCTGTCTGTAGAAAATGCAACTGGACATTCGTAGCGCTAAGTGGGTAAGAGTGGAAAAAAGAATATGTTCAAATATAAACTACACAGAAGCGTTGTATGAAACTTCTTTCTGTTCTGTGCATTCAACTAACAGAGTTGAACCTTACTTTTGATTGAGCCTTTCTGAAACACTCTTTCTGTAGAAACTGCATTTGGACATTCTGAGCGCTAAGAGGCCTATATTGGGAAAAAGAATGTCTACAAATAAAAACTACACAGAAGCATTGTGTGAAACTTCTTTCTGTTCTGTTTGTTCAACTAAAAGAGTTGAACCTTAGTTTTGATTGCGCAGTTCTGAACACTCTTTCTGTAGAAAATGCAAGTGGACATTCGGAGCGCTAAGAGGGTAATAGTGGAAAAAGGAATATATTCAAATATAAACTACACAGTAGCATTCTGTGAAAATTCTTTCTGTTCTGTGCATTCAACTAACAGAGTTGAACCTTACTTTTGATTGAGCCTTTCTGAAACACTCTTTCTGTAGAAACTGCAATTGGACATGCTAAGCGCTAAGAGTCCTACATTGGGAAAAAGAATATCTTCAAATAAAAACTACACAGATGCATTCTGTGAAACTTACTTCTGATCTGTAAATTCAGTTAACAGAGATAAAACATATTTTTGATTGAGCAGTTATGAAACACTCTTTTTGAAGAAAATGCAAGTGGAGATTCGGAGCGCTAAGAGGGTAATAGTGGAAAAAGGAATGTCTTCAAATATAAACTACACAGAATCATTCGGTGAAACTTCTTTCTGATCTGTGCATTCAGCTAACAGAATTAAACCATACTTTTGATTGAGCAGATCTGAAAACTCTTTCTGTAGAAAATGCAACTGGACATTTGGAGCGCTAAGAGTGTAGTAGTGGAAAAAGGAATATATTCAAATATAAACTACACAGAAGCATTCTGTGAAACTTCTTTCTGATCTGAGCATTCAGCTAACAGAGTTAAACCATACTTTTGATTGAGCAGTTTTGTAACACTCTGTCTGTAGAAAATGGAACTGGACATTCGTAGCGCTAAGTGGGTAATAGTGGAAAAAAGAATATGTTCAAATATAAACTACACAGAAGCATTGTATGAAACTTCTTTCTGTTCTGTGCATTCAACTAACAGAGTTGAACCTTACGTTTGATTCAGCCGTTCTGAATCACTCTTTCTGTAGAAACTGCAATTGGACATTCTGAGCGCTAAGAGGCCTATATTGGGAAAAAGAATGTCTACAAATAAAAACTACACAGAAGCATTGTGTGAAAATTCTTTCCCTTCTGTTTGTTCAACTAAAAGAGTTGAACCTTAGTTTTGATTGCGCAGTTCTGAACAATCTTTCTGTAGAAAATGCAAGTGGACATTCGGAGCGCTAAGAGGGTAATAGTGGAAAAAGGAATATATTCAATTATAAACTATACAGTAGCATTCTGTGAAAATTCTTCCTGTTCTGTGCATTCAACTAACAGAGTTGAACCTTACTTTTGATTGAGCCGTTCTGAAACACTCTTTCTGTAGAAACTGCAATTGGACATGCTAAGCGCTAAGAGGCCTACATTGGGAAAAAGAATATCTTCAAATAAAAACTACACAGATGCATTCTGTGAAACTTATTTCTGATCTGTAAATTCAGTTAACAGAGATAAAACATATTTTTGATTGAGCAGTTATGAAACATTCTTTTTGTAGAAAATGCAAGTGGAGATTCGGAGCGCTAAGAGGGTAATAGTGGAAAAAGGAATGTCTTCAAATATAAACTACACAGAATCATTTGGTGAAACTTCTTTCTGATCTGTGCATTCAGCTAACAGAGTTAAACCATACTTTTGATTGAGCAGATCTGAACACTCTTTCTGTAGAAAATGCAACTGGACATTTGGAGCGCTAAGAGCGTAGTAGTGGAAAAAGGAATATATTCAAATATAAACTACACAGAAGCATTCTGTGAAACTTCTTTCTGATCTGAGCATTCAGCTAACATAGTTAAACCATACATTTGATTGAGCAGTTTTGAAACACTCTGTCTGTAGAAAATGCAACTGGACATTCGTAGCGCTAAGTGGGTAATAGTGGAAAAAAGAATATGTTCAAATATAAACTACACAGAAGCATTGTATGAAACTTCTTTCTGTTCTGTGCATTCAACTAACAGAGTTGAACCTTACTTTTGATTGAGCCGTTCTGAAACACTCTTTCTGTAGAAAATGCAATTGGACATTCTGAGCGCTAAGAGGCCTATATTTGGAAAAAGAATGTCTACAAATAAAAACTACACAGAAGAATTGTGTGAAACTTCTTTCTGTTCTGTTTGTTCAACTAAAAGAGTTGAACCTTAGTTTTGATTGAGCCGTTCTGAAACACTCTTTCTGTAGAAAATGCAAGTGGAGATTCGGAGCGCTAAGAGGGTAATAGTGGAAAAAGGAATGTCTCCAAATATAAACTACACAGAATCATTCTGTGAAACTTCTTTCTGATCTGTGCATTCAGCTAACAGAGTTAAACCATACTTTTGATTGAGCAGATCTGAACACTCTTTCTGTAGAAAATGCAACTGGACATTTGGAGCGCTAAGAGAGTAGTAGTTGAAAAAGGAATATATTCAAATATAAACTACACAGAAGCATTCTGTGAAACTTCTTTCTGATCTGAGCATTCAGCTAACAGAGTTAAACCATACTTTTGATTGAGCAGTTTTGAAACACTCTGTCTGTAGAAAATGCAACTGGACATTCGTAGCGCTAAGTGGGTAAGAGTGGAAAAAAGAATATGTTCAAATATAAACTACACAGAAGCGTTGTATGAAACTTCTTTCTGTTCTGTGCATTCAACTAACAGAGTTGAACCTTACTTTTGATTGAGCCTTTCTGAAACACTCTTTCTGTAGAAACTGCATTTGGACATTCTGAGCGCTAAGAGGCCTATATTGGGAAAAAGAATGTCTACAAATAAAAACTACACAGAAGCATTGTGTGAAACTTCTTTCTGTTCTGTTTGTTCAACTAAAAGAGTTGAACCTTAGTTTTGATTGCGCAGTTCTGAACACTCTTTCTGTAGAAAATGCAAGTGGACATTCGGAGCGCTAAGAGGGTAATAGTGGAAAAAGGAATATATTCAAATATAAACTACACAGTAGCATTCTGTGAAAATTCTTTCTGTTCTGTGCATTCAACTAACAGAGTTGAACCTTACTTTTGATTGAGCCTTTCTGAAACACTCTTTCTGTAGAAACTGCAATTGGACATGCTAAGCGCTAAGAGGCCTACATTGGGAAAAAGAATATCTTCAAATAAAAACTACACAGATGCATTCTGTGAAACTTACTTCTGATCTGTAAATTCAGTTAACAGAGATAAAACATAGTTTTGATTGAGCAGTTATGAAACACTCTTTTTGTAGAAAATGCAAGTGGAGATTCGGAGCGCTAAGAGGGTAATAGTGGAAAAAGGAATGCCTTCAAATATAAACTACACAGAATCATTCGGTGAAACTTCTTTCTGATCTGTGCATTCAGCTAACAGAGTTAAACCATATTTTTGATTGAGCAGACCTGAACACTCTTTCTGTAGAAAATGCAACTGGACATTTGGAGCGCTAAGAGCGTAGTAGTGGAAAAAGGAATATATTCAAATATAAACTACACAGAAGCATTCTGTGAAACATCTTTCTGATCTGAGCATTCAGCTAACAGAGTTAAACCATACTTTTGATTGAGCAGTTTTGAAAAACTCTGTCTGTAGAAAATGCAACTGGACATTCGTAGCGCTAAGTGGGTAATAGTGGAAAAAGAATATGTTCAAATATAAACTACACAGAAGCATTGTATGAAACTTCTTTCTGTTCTGTGCATTCAACTAACAGATTTGAACCTTACTTTTGATTGAGCCATTCTGAAACACTCTTTCTGTAGAAACTGCAATTGGACATTCTGAGCGCTAAGAGGCCTATATTTTGAAAAAGAATGTCTACAAATAAAAACTACACAGAAGAATTGTGTGAAACTTCTTTCTGTTCTGTTTGTTCAACTAAAAGAGTTGAACCTTAGTTTTGATTGAGCCGTTCTGAAACACTCTTTCTGTAGAAAATGCAAGTGGAGATTCGGAGCGCTAAGAGGGTATTAGGGGAAAAAGGAATGTCTCCAAATATAAACTACACAGAATCATTCTCTGAAACTTCTTTCTGATCTGTGCATTCAGCTAACACAGTTAAACCATACTTTTGATTGAGCAGATCTGAACACTCTTTCTGTAGAAAATGCAACTGGACATTTGGAGCGCTAATAGAGTAGTAGTGGAAAAAGGAATATATTCAAATATAAACTACACAGAAGCATTCTGTGAAACTTCTTTCTGATCTGAGCATTCAGCTAACAGAGTTAAACCATACTTTTGATTGAGCAGTTTTGAAACACTCTGTCTGTAGAAAATGCAACTGGACATTCATAGCGCTAAGTGGGTAATAGTGGAATAAAGAATATGTTCAAATATAAACTACACAGAAGTATTGTATGAAACTTCTTTCTGTTCTGTGCATTCAACTAACAGAGTTGAACCTTACTTTTGATTGAGCCTTTCTGAAACACTCTTTCTGTAGAAACTGCAATTGGACATTCTGAGCGCTAAGAGGCCTCTATTGGGAAAAATAATATCTTCAAATAAAAACTACACAGAAGCATTGTGTGAAACTTATTTCTGATATGTTCATTAAGCTAACAGAGTTAAACCATACTTTTGATTGCGCAGTTCTGAACACTCTTTCTGTAGAAAATGCAAGTGGACATTCGGAGCGCTAAGAGGGTAATAGTGGAAAAAGGAATATATTCAAATATAAACTACACAGTAGCATTCTGTGAAAATTCTTTCTGTTCTGTGCATTCAACTAACAGAGTTGAACCTTACTTTTGATTGAGCCGTTCTGAAACACTCTTTCTGTAGAAACTGCAATTGGACATGCTAAGCGCTAAGAGGCCTACATTGGGAAAAAGAATATCTTCAAATAAAAACTACACAGATGCATTCTGTGAAACTTATTTCTGATCTGTAAATTCAGTTAACAGAGATAAAACATATTTTTGATTGAGCAGTTATGAAACACTCTTTTTGTAGAAAATGCAAGTGGAGATTCGGAGCGCTAAGAGGGTAATAGTGGAAAAAGGAATGTCTTCAAATATAAACTACACAGAATCATTCGGTGAAACTTCTTTCTGATCTGTGCATTCAGCTAACAGAGTTAAACCGTACTTTTGATTGAGCAGATCTGATCACTCTTTCTGTAGAAAATGCAACTGGACATTTGGAGCGCTAAGAGCGTAGTAGTGGAAAAAGGAATATATTCAAATATAAACTACACAGAAGCATTCTGTGAAACTTCTTTCTGATCTGAGCATTCAATAACAGAGTTAAACCATACTTTTGATTGAGCAGTTTTGAAACACTCTGTCTGTAGAAAATGCAACTGGACATTCATAGCGCTAAGTGGGTAATAGTGGAATAAAGAATATGTTCAAATATAAACTACACAGAAGCATTGTATGAAACTTCTTTCTGTTCTGTGCATTCAACTAACAGAGTTGAACCTTACTTTTGATTGAGCCTTTCTGAAACACTCTTTCTGTAGAAACTGCAATTGGACATTCTGAGCGCTAAGAGGCCTCTATTGGGAAAAATAATATCTTCAAATAAAAACTACACAGAAGCATTGTGTGAAACTTATTTCTGATATGTTCATTAAGCTAACAGAGTTAAACCATACTTTTGATTGCGCAGTTCTGAACACTCTTTCTGTAGAAAATGCAAGTGGACATTCGGAGCGCTAAGAGGGTAATAGTGGAAAAAGGAATATATTCAAATATAAACTACACAGTAGCATTCTGTGAAAATTCTTTCTGTTCTGTGCATTCAACTAACAGAGTTGAACCTTACTTTTGATTGAGCCGTTCTGAAACACTCTTTCTGTAGAAACTGCAATTGGACATGCTAAGCGCTAAGAGGCCTACATTGGGAAAAAGAATATCTTCAAATAAAAACTACACAGATGCATTCTGTGAAACTTATTTCTGATCTGTAAATTCAGTTAACAGAGATAAAACATATTTTTGATTGAGCAGTTATGAAACACTCTTTTTGTAGAAAATGCAAGTGGAGATTCGGAGCGCTAAGAGGGTAATAGTGGAAAAAGGAATGTCTTCAAATATAAACTACACAGAATCATTCGGTGAAACTTCTTTCTGATCTGTGCATTCAGCTAACAGAGTTAAACCATACTTTTGATTGAGCAGATCTGATCACTCTTTCTGTAGAAAATGCAACTGGACATTTGGAGCGCTAAGAGCGTAGTAGTGGAAAAAGGAATATATTCAAATATAAACTACACAGAAGCATTCTGTGAAACTTCTTTCTGATCTGAGCATTCAGCTAACAGAGTTAAACCATACTTTTGATTGAGCAGTTTTGAAAAACTCTGTCTGTAGAAAATGCAACTGGACATTCGTAGCGCTAAGTGGGTAATAGTGGAAAAAGAATATGTTCAAATATAAACTACACAGAAGCATTGTATGAAACTTCTTTCTGTTCTGTGCATTCAACTAACAGAGTTGAACCTTACTTTTGATTGAGCCGTTCTGAAACACTCTTTCTGTAGAAACTGCAATTGGACATTCTGAGCACTAAGAGGCCTATATTGCTAAAAAGAATGTCTACAAATAAAAACTACACAGAAGAATTGTGTGAAACTTCTTTCTGTTCTGTTTGTTCAACTAAAAGAGTTGAACCTTAGTTTTGATTGAGCCGTTCTGAAACACTCTTTCTGTGGAAAATGCAAGTGGAGATTCGGAGCGCTAAGAGGGTAATAGGGGAAAAAGAAATGTCTCCAAATATAAACTACACAGAATCATTCTGTGAAACTTCTTTCTGATCTGTGCATTCAGCTAACACAGTTAAACCATACTTTTGATTGAGCAGATCTGAACACTCTTTCTGTAGAAAATGCAACTGGACATTTGGAGCGCTAAGAGAGTAGTAGTGGAAAAAGGAATATATTCAAATATAAACTACACAGAAGCATTCTGTGAAACTTTTTTCTGATCTGAGCATTCAGCTAACAGAGTTAAACCATACTTTGATTGAGCAGTTTTGAAACACTCTGTCTGTAGAAAATGCAACTGGACATTCATAGCGCTAAGTGGGTAATAGTGGAATAAAGAATATGTTCAAATATAAATTACACAGAACCATTGTATGAAACTTCTTTCTGTTCTGTGCATTCAACTAACAGAGTTGAACCTTACTTTTGATTGAGCCTTTCTGAAACACTCTTTCTGTAGAAACTGCAATTGGACATTCTGAGCGCTAAGAGGCCTCTATTGGGAAAAATAATATCTTCAAATTAAAACTACACAGAAGCATTGTGTGAAACTTATTTCTGATATGTTCATTAAGCTAACAGAGTTAAACCATAATTTTGATGGCGCAGTTCTGAACACTCTTTCTGTAGAAAATGCAAGTGGACATTCGGAGCGCTAAGAGGGTAATAGTGGAAAAAGGAATATATTCAAATATAAACTACACAGTAGCATTCTGTGAAAATTCTTTCTGTTCTGTGCATTCAACTAACAGAGTTGAACCTTACTTTTGATTGAGCCGTTCTGAAACACTCTTTCTGTAGAAACTGCAATTGGACATGCTAAGCGCTAAGAGGCCTACATTGGGAAAAAGAATATCTTCAAATAAAAACTACACAGATGCATTCTGTGAAACTTATTTCTGATCTGTAAATTCAGTTAACAGAGATAAAACATATTTTTGATTGAGCAGTTATGAAACACTCTTTTTGTAGAAAATGCAAGTGGAGATTCGGAGCGCTAAGAGGGTAATAGTGGAAAAAGGAATGTCTTCAAATATAAACTACACAGAATCATTCGGTGAAACTTCTTTCTGATCTGTGCATTCAGCTAACAGAGTTAAACCATACTTTTGATTGAGCAGATCTGATCACTCTTTCTGTAGAAAATGCAACTGGACATTTGGAGCGCTAAGAGCGTAGTAGTGGAAAAAGGAATATATTCAAATATAAACTACACAGAAGCATTGTGTGAAACTTCTTTCTGATCTGAGCATTCAGCTAACAGAGTTAAACCATACTTTTGATTGAGCAGTTTTGAAAAACTCTGTCTGTAGAAAATGCAACTGGACATTCGTAGCGCTAAGTGGGTAATAGTGGAAAAAGAATATGTTCAAATATAAACTACACAGAAGCATTGTATGAAACTTCTTTCTGTTCTGTTCATTCAACTAACAGAGTTGAACCTTACTTTTGATTGAGCCGTTCTGAAACACTCTTTCTGTAGAAACTGCAATTGGACATTCTGAGCGCTAAGAGGCCTATATTGGGAAAAAGAATGTCTACAAATAAAAACTACACAGAAGAATTGTGTGAAACTTCTTTCTGTTCTGTTTGTTCAACTAAAAGAGTTGAACCTTAGTTTTGATTGAGCCGTTCTGAAACACTCTTTCTGTAGAAAATGCAAGTGGAGATTCGGAGCGCTAAGAGGGTAATAGGGGAAAAAGGAATGTCTCCAAATATAAACTACACAGAATCATTCTGTGAAACTTCTTTCTGATCTGTGCATTCATCTAACACAGTTAAACCATACTTTAGATTGAGCAGATCTGAACACTCTTTCTGTAGAAAATGCAACTGGACATTTGGAGCGCTAAGAGAGTAGTAGTGGAAAAAGGAATATATTCAAATATAAACTACACAGAAGCATTCTGTGAAACTTCTTTCTGATCTGAGCATTCAGCTAACAGAGTTAAACCATACTTTTGATTGAGCAGTTTTGAAACACTCTGTCTGTAGAAAATGCAACTGGACATTCATAGCGCTAAGTGGGTAATAGTGGAATAATGAATATGTTCAAATATAAACTACACAGAAGCATTGTATGAAACTTCTTTCTGTTCTGTGCATTCAACTAACAGAGTTGAACCTTACTTTTCATTGAGCCTTTCTGAAACACTCTTTCTGTAGAAACTGCAATTGGACATTCTGAGCGCTAAGAGACCTCTATTGGGAAAAATAATATCTTCAAATAAAAACTACACAGAAGCATTTTGTGAAACTTATTTCTGATATGTTCATTAAGCTAACAGAGTTAAACCATACTTTTGATTGCGCAGTTCTGAACACTCTTTCTGTAGGAAATGCAAGTGGACATTCGGAGCGCTAAGAGGGTAATAGTGGAAAAAGGAATATATTCAAATATAAACTACACAGTAGCATTCTGTGAAAATTCTTTCTGTTCTGTGCATTCAACTAACAGAATTGAACCTTACTTTTGATTGAGCCGTTCTGAAACACTCTTTCTGTAGAAACTGCAATTGGACATGCTAAGCGCTAAGAGGCCTACATTGGGAAAAAGAATATCTTCAAATAAAAACTACACAGATGCATTCTGTGAAACTTATTTCTGATCTGTAAATTCAGTTAACAGAGATAAAATATATTTTTGATTGAGCAGTTATGAAACACTCTTTTTGTAGAAAATGCAAGTGGAGATTCGGAGCGCTAAGAGGGTAATAGTGGAAAAAGGAATGTCTTCAAATATAAACTACACAGAATCATTCGGTGAAACTTCTTTCTGATCTGTGCATTCAGCTAACAGAGTTAAACCATACTTTTGATTGAGCAGATCTGATCACTCTTTCTGTAGAAAATGCAACTGGACATTTGGAGCGCTAAGAGCGTAGTAGTGGAAAAAGGAATATATTCAAATATAAACTACACAGAAGCATTCTGTGAAACTTCTTTCTGATCTGAGCATTCAGCTAACAGAGTTAAACCATACTTTTGATTGAGCAGTTTTGAAACACTCTGTCTGTAGAAAATGCAACTGGACATTCGTAGCGCTAAGTGGGTACTAGTGGAAAAAAGAATATGTTCAAATATAAACTACACAGAAGCATTGTATGAAACTTCTTTCTGTTCTGTGCATTCAACTAACAGAGTTGAACCTTACTTTTGAGTGAGCCGTTCTGAAACACTCTTTCTGTAGAAACTACAATTGGACATTCTGAGCGCTAAGAGGCCTATATTGGAAAAAGAATGTCTACAAATAAAAACTACATAGAAGAATTGTGTGAAACTCCTTTCTGTTCTGTTTGTTCAACTAAAAGAGTTGAACCTTAGATTTGATTGAGCCGTTCTGAAACACTCTTTCTGTAGAAAATGCAAGTGGAGATTCGGAGCGCTAAGTGGGTAATAGTGGAAAAAGGAATGTCTCCAAATATAAACTACACAGAATCATTCTGTGAAACTTCTTTCTGATCTGTGCATTCAGCTAACAGAGTTAAACCATACTTTTGATTGAGCAGATCTGAACACTCTTTCTGTAGAAAATGCAACTGGACATTTGGAGCGCTAAGAGAGTAGTAGTGGAAAAAGGAATATATTCAAATATAATCTACACAGAAGCATTCTGTGAAACTTCTTTCTGATCTGAGCATTCAGCTAACAGAGTTAAACCATACTTTTGATTGAGCAGTTTTGAAACACTCTGTCTGTAGAAAATGCAACTGGACATTCGTAGCGCTAAGTGGGTAATAGTGGAAAAAAGAATATGTTCAAATATAAACTACACAGAAGCATTGTATGAAACTTCTTTCTGTTCTGTGCATTCAACTAACAGAGTTGAACCTTACTTTTGATTGAGCCTTTCTGAAACACTCTTTCTGTAGAAACTGCAATTGGACATTCTGAGCGCTAAGAGGCCTCTATTGGGAAAAATAATATCTTCAAATAAAAACTACACAGAAGCATTGTGTGAAACTTATTTCTGATATGTTCTTTAAGCTAACAGAGTTAAACCATACTTTTGATTGCGCAGTTCTGAACACTCTTTCTGTAGAAAATGCAAGTGGACATTCGGAGCGCTAAGAGGGTAATAGTGGAAAAAGGAATATATTCAAATATAAACTACACAGTAGCATTCTGTGAAAATTCTTTCTGTTCTGTGCATTCAACTAACAGAGTTGAACCTTACTTTTGATTGAGCCGTTCTGAAACACTCTTTCTGTAGAAACTGCAATTGGACATGCTAAGCGCTAAGAGGCCTACATTGGGAAAAAGAATATCTTCAAATAAAAACTACACAGATGCATTCTGTGAAACTTATTTCTGATCTGTAAATTCAGTTAACAGAGATAAAACATATTTTTGATTGAGCAGTTATGAAACACTCTTTTTGTAGAAAATGCAAGTGGAGATTCAGAGCGCTAAGAGGGTAATAGTGGAAAAAGGGATGTCTTCAAATATAAACTACACAGAATCATTCGGTGAAACTTCTTTCTGATCTGTGCATTCAGCTAACAGAGTTAAACCATACTTTTGATTGAGCAGATCTGATCACACTTTCTGTAGAAAATGCAACTGGACATTTGGAGCGCTAAGAGCGTAGTAGTGGAAAAAGGAATATATTCAAATATAAACTACACAGAAGCATTCTGTGAAACTTCTTTCTGATCTGAGCATTCAGCTAACAGATTTAAACCATACTTTTGATTGAGCAGTTTTGAAACACTCTGTCTGTAGGAAATGCAACTGGACATTCGTAGCGCTAAGTGGGTAATAGTGGAAAAAAGAATATGTTCAAATATAAACTACACAGAAGCATTGTATGAAACTTCTTTCTGTTCTGTGCATTCAACTAACAGAGTTGAACCTTACTTTTGATTGAGCCGTTCTGAAACACTCCTTCTGTAGAAACTGCAATTGGACATTCTGAGCGCTAAGAGGCCTATATTGGGAAAAAGAATGTCTACAAATAAAAACTAAACAGAAGAATTGTGTGAAACTTCTTTCTGTTCTGTTTGTTCAACTAAAAGAGTTGAACCTTAGTTTTGATTGAGCCGTTCTGAAACACTCTTTCTGTAGAAAATGCAAGTGGAGATTCGGAGCGCTAAGAGGGTAATAGTGGAAAAAGGAATGTCTCCAAATATAAACTACACAGAATCATTCTGTGAAACTTCTTTCTGATCTGTGCATTCAGCTAACAGAGTTAAACCATACTTTTGATTGAGCAGATCTGAACACTCTTTCTGTAGAAAATGCAACTGGACATTTGGAGCGCTAAGAGAGTAGTAGTGGTAAAAGGAATATATTCAAATAATCTACAAAGAAGCATTCTGGGAAACTTCTTTCTGATCTGAGCATTCTGCTAACAGAGTTAAACCATACTTTTGATTGAGCAGTTTTGAAACACTCTGTCTGTAGAAAATGCAACTGGACATTCGTAGCGCTAAGTGGGTAATAGTGGAAAAAAGAATATGTTCAAATATAAACTACACAGAAGCATTGTATGAAACTTCTTTCTGTTCTGTGCATTCAACTAACAGAGTTGAACCTTACTTTTGATTGAGCCTTTCTGTAACACTCTTTCTGTAGAAACTGCAATTGGACATTCTGAGCGCTAAGAGGGCTCTATTGGGAAAAATAATATCTTCAAATAAAACTACACAGAAGCATTGTGTGAAACTTATTTCTGATATGTTCATTAAGCTAACAGAGTTAAACCATACTATTGATTGCGCAGTTCTGAACACTCTTTCTGTAGAAAATGCAAGTGGACATTCGGAGCGCTAAGAGGGTAATAGTGGAAAAAGGAATATATTCAAATATAAACTACACAGTAGCATTCTGTGAAAATTCTTTCTGTTCTGTGCATTCAACTAACAGAGTTGAACCTTACTTTTGATTGAGCCGTTCTGAAACACTCTTTCTGTAGAAACTGCAATTGGACATGCTAAGCGCTAAGAGGCCTACATTAGGAAAAAGAATATCTTCAAATAAAAACTACACAGATGCATTCTGTGAAACTTATTTCTGATCTGTAAATTCAGTTAACAGAGATAAAACATATTTTTGATTGAGCAGTTATGAAACACTCTTTTTGTAGAAAATGCAAGTGGAGATTCGGAGCGTTAAGTGGGTAAGAGTGGAAAAAGGAATGTCTTCAAATATAAACTACACAGAATCATTCGGTGAAACTTCTTTCTGATCTGTGCATTCAGCTAACAGAGTTAAACCATACTTTTGATTGAGCAGATCTGAACACTCTTTCTGTTGAAAATGC
This sequence comes from Symphalangus syndactylus, assembly GCF_028878055.3. NCBI lineage: Eukaryota > Metazoa > Chordata > Mammalia > Primates > Hylobatidae > Symphalangus > Symphalangus syndactylus. Next base: position 897,921 of record NC_072445.2, on the reverse strand, counting down.
AACTGGACATTTGGAGCGCTAAGAGCGTAGTAGTGGAAAAAGGAATATACTCAAATATAAACTACACAGAAGCATTCTGTGAAACTTCTTTCTGATCTGAGCATACAGCTAACAGAGTTAAACCATACTTTTGATTGAGCAGTTTGGAAACACTCTGTCTGTAGAAAATGCAACTGGACATTCGTAGCGCTAAGTGGGTAATAGTGGAAAAAAGAATATGTTCAAATATAAACTACACAGAAGCATTGTATGAAACTTCTTTCTGTTCTGTGCATTCAACTAACAGAGTTGAACCTTACTTTTGATTGAGCCGTTCTGAAACACTCTTTCTGTAGAAACTGCAATTGGACATTCTGAGCGCTAAGAGGCCTATATTGGGAAAAAGAATGTCTACAAATAAAAACTACACAGAAGAATTGTGTGAAACTTCTTTCTGTTCTGTTTGTTCAACTAAAAGAGTTGAACCTTAGTTTTGATTGAGCCGTTCTGAAACACTCTTTCTGTAGAAAATGCAAGTGGAGATTTGGAGCGCTAAGATGGTAATAGTGGAAAAAGGATTGTCTCCAAATATAAACTACACAGAATCATTCTGTGAAACTTCTTTCTGATCTGTGCATTCAGCTAACAGAGTTAAACCATACTTTTGATTGAGCAGATCTGAACACTCTTTCTGTAGAAAATGCAACTGGACATTTGGAGCGCTAAGAGAGTAGTAGTGGAAAAAGGAATATATTCAAATATAAACTACACAGAAGCATTCTGTGAAACTTCTTCCTGATCTGTGCATTCAGCTAACAGAGTTAAACCATACTTTTGATTGAGCAGTTTTGAAACACTCTGTCTGTAGAAAATGCAACTGGACATTCGTAGCGCTAAGTGGGTAATAGTGGAAAAAAGAATATGTTCAAATATAAACTACACAGAAGCATTGTATGAAACTTCTTTCTGTTCTGTGCATTCAACTAACAGAGTTGAACCTTACTTTTGATTGAGCCGTTCTGAAACACTCTTTCTGTAGAAATTGCAATTGGACATTCTGAGCGCTAAGAGGCCTATATTGGGAAAAAGAATGTCTACAAATAAAAACTACACAGAAGAATTTTGTGAAACTTCTTTCTGTTCTGTTTGTTCAACTAAAAGATTTGAACCTTAGTTTTGATTGAGCCGTTCTGAAACACTCTTTCTGTAGAAAATGCAAGTGGAGATTCGGAGCGCTAAGAGGGTAATAGTGGAAAAAGGAATGTCTCCAAATATAAACTACACAGAATCATTCTGTGAAACTTCTTTCTGATCTGTGCATTCAGCTAACAGAGTTAAACCATACTTTTGATTGAGCAGATCTGAACACTCTTTCTGTAGAAAATGCAACTGGACATTTGGAGCGCTAAGAGAGTAGTAGTGGAAAAAGGAACATATTCAAATACAAACTACACAGAAGCATTCTGTGAAACTTCTTTCTGATCTGAGCATTCAGCTAACAGAGTTAAACCATACTTTTGATTGAGCAGTTTTGAAACACTCTGTCTGTAGAAAATGCAACTGGACTTTCGTAGCGCTAAGTGGGTAATAGTGGAAAAAAGAATATGTTCAAATATAAACTACACAGAAGCATTGTATGAAACTTATTTCTGTTCTGTGCATTCAACTAACAGAGTTGAACCTTACTTTTGATTCAGCCTTTCTGAAACACTCTTTCTGTAGAAACTGCAATTGGACATTCTGAGCGCTAAGAGGCCTATATTGGGAAAAATAATATCTTCAAATAAAAACTACACAGAAGCATTGTGTGAAACTTATTTCTGATATGTTCATTAAGCTAACAGAGTTAAACCATACTTTTGATTGCGCAGTTCTGAACACTCTTTCTGTAGAAAATGCAAGTGGACATTCGGAGCGCTAAGAGGGTAATAGTGGAAAAAGGAATATATTCAAATATAAACTACACAGTAGCATTCTGTGAAAATTCTTTCTGTTCTGTGCATTCAACTAACAGAGTTGAACCTTACTTTTGATTGAGCCGTTCTGAAACACTCTTTCTGTAGAAACTGCAATTGGATATGCTAAGCGCTAAGAGGCCTACATTGGGAAAAATAATATCTTCAAATAAAAACTACACAGATGCATTTGTTAAACTTATTTCTGATTTGTAAATTCAGTTAACAGAGATAAAACATATTTTTGATTGAGCAGTAATGAAACACTCTTTTTGTAGAAAATGCAAGTGGAGATTCGGAGCGCTGAGAGGGTAATAGTGGAAAAAGGAATGTCTTCAAATATAAACTACACAGAATCATTCGGTGAAACTTCTTTCTGATCTGTGCATTCAGCTAACAGAGTTAAACCATACTTTTGATTGAGCAGATCTGAACACTCTTTCTGTTGAAAATGCAACTGGACATTTGGAGCGCTAAGAGCGTAGTAGTGGAAAAATGTATATATTAAAATATAAACTACACAGAAGCATTCTGTGAAACTTATTTCTGATCTGAGCATACAGCTAACAGAGTTAAACCATACTTTTGATTGAGCAGTTTTGAAACACTCTGTCTGTAGAAAATGCAACTGGACATTCGTAGCGCTAAGTGGGTAATAGTGGAAAAAAGAATACGTTGAAATATAAACTACACAGAAGCATTGTATGAAACTTCTTTCTGTTCTGTGCATTCAACTAACAGAGTTGAACCTTACTTTTGATTGATCTGTTCTGAAACACTCTTTCTGTAGAAATTGCAATTGGACATTCTGGGCGCTAAGAGGCCTATATTGGGAAAAAGAATGTCTACAAATAAAAACTACACAGAAGAATTGTGTGAAACTTCTTTCTGTTCTGTTTGTTCAACTAAAAGAGTTGAACCTTAGTTTTGATTGAGCCGTTCTGAAACACTCTTTCTGTAGAAAATGCAAGTGGAGATTCGGAGCGCTAAGAGGGTAATAGTGGTAAAAGGAATGTCTCCAAATATAAACTACACAGAATCATTCTGTGAAACTTCTTTCTGATCTGTGCATTCAGCTAACAGTGTTAAACCATACTTTTGATTGAGCAGATCTCAACACACTTTCTGTAGAAAATGCAACTGGACATTTGGAGTGCTAAGAGAGTAGTAGTGGAAAAAGGAATATATTCAAATATAAACTACACAGAAGCATTCTGTGAAACTTCTTTCTGATCTGAGCATTCAGCTAACAGAGTTAAACCATACTTTTGATTGAGCAGTTTTGAAACACTCTGTCTGTAGAAAATGCAACTGGACATTCGTAGCGCTAAGTGGGTAATAGTGGAAAAAAGAATATATTCAAATATAAACTACACAGAAGCATTGTATGAAACTTCTTTCTGTTCTGTGCATTCAACTAACAGAGTTGAACCTTACTTTTGATTGAGCCTTTCTGAAACACTCTTTCTGTAGAAACTGCAATTGGACATTCTGAGCGCTAAGAGGCCTCTATTGGGAAAAATAATATCTTCAAATAAAAACTACACAGAAGCATTTTGTGAAACTTATTTCTGATATTTTCATTAAGCTAACAGGGTTAAACCATAATTTTGATTGCGCAGTTCTGAACACTCTTTCTGTAGAAAATGCAAGTGGACATTCGGAGCGATAAGAGGGTAATAGTGGAAAAAGGAATATATTCAAATATAAACTACACAGTAGCATTCTGTGAAAATTCTTTCTGTTCTGTGCATTCAACTAACAGAGTTGAACCTTACTTTTGATTGAGCCGTTCTGAAACACTCTTTCTGTAGAAACTGCAATTGGACATGCTAAGCGCTAAGAGGCCTACATTGGGAAAAAGAATATCTTCAAATAAAAACTACACAGATGCATTTGTGAAACTTATTTCTGATTTGTAAATTCAGTTAACAGAGATAAAACATATTTTTGATTGAGCAGTTATGAAACACTCTTTTTGTAGAAAATGCAAGTGGAGATTTGGAGCGCTAAGGGGGTAATAGTGGAAAAAGGAATGTCTTCAAATATAAACTACACAGAATCACTCGGTGAAACTTCTTTCTGATCTGTGCATTCAGCTAACAGAGTTAAACCATACTTTTGATTGAGCAGATCTGAACACTCTTTCTGTTGAAAATGCAACTGGACATTTGGAGCGCTAAGAGCGTAGTAGTGGAAAAAGGAATATATTCAAATATAAACTACACAGAAGCATTCTGTGAAACTTCTTTCTGATCTGAGCATACAGCTAACAGAGTTAAACCATACTTTTGATTGAGCAGTTTTGAAACACTCTGTCTGTAGAAAATGCAACTGGATATTCGTAGCGCTAAGTGGGTAATAGTGGAAAAAAGAATATGTTCAAATATAAACTACACAGAAGCATTGTATGAAACTTCTTTCTGTTCTGTGCATTCAACTAACAGAGTTGAACCTTACTTTTGATTGAGCCGTTCTGAAACACTCTTTCTGTAGAAACTGCAATTGGACATTCTGAGCGCTAAGAGGCCTATATTGGGAAAAAGAATGTCTACAAATAAAAACTACACAGAAGAATTGTGTGAAACTTCTTTCTGTTCTGTTTGTTCAACTAAAAGTGTTGAACCTTAGTTTTGATTGAGCCGTTCTGAAACACTCTTTCTGAAGAAAATGCAAGTGGAGATTCGGAGCGCTAAGAGGGTAATAGTGGAAAAAGGAATGTCTCCAAATATAAACTACACAGAATCATTCTGTGAAACTTCTTTCAGATCTGTGCATTCAGCTAACAGAGTTAAACCATACTTTTGATTGAGCAGGTCTGAACACTCTTTCTGTAGAAAATGCAACTGGACATTTGGAGCGCTAAGAGAGTAGTAGTGGAAAAAGGAATATATTCAAATATAAACTACACAGAAGCATTCTGTGAAACTTCTTTCTGATCTGAGCATTCAGCTAACAGAGTTAAACCATACTTTTGATTGAGCAGTTTTGAAACACTCTATCTGTTGAAAATGCAACCGGACATTCGTAGCGCTAAGTGGGTAATAGTGGAAAAAAGAATATGTTCAAATATAAACTACACAGAAGCATTGTATGAAACTTCTTTCTGTTCTGTGCATTCAACTAACAGAGTTGAACCTTACTTTTGATTGAGCCGTTCTGAAACACTCTTTCTGTAGAAACTGCAATTGGACATGCTAAGCGCTAAGAGGCCTACATTGGGAAAAAGAATATCTTCAAATAAAAACTACACAGATGCATTCTGTGAAACTTATTTCTGATCTGTAAATTCAGTTAACAGAGATAAAACATATATTTGATTGAGCAGTTATGAAACACTCTTTTTGTAGAAAATGCAAGTGGAGATTCGGAGCGCTAAGTGGGTAAGAGTGGAAAAAGGAATGTCTTCAAATATAAACTACACAGAATCATTCGGTGAAACTTCTTTCTGATCTGTGCATTCAGCTAACAGAGTTAAACCATACTTTTGATTGAGCAGATCTGAACACTCTTTCTGTTGAAAATGCAACTGGACATTTGGAGCGCTAAGAGCGTAGTAGTGGAAAAAGGAATATACTCAAATATAACCTACACAGAAGCATTCTGTGAAACTTCTTTCTGATCTGAGCATACAGCTAACAGAGTTAAACGATACTTTTGATTGAGCAGTTTGGAAACACTCTGTCTGTAGAAAATGCAACTGGACATTCGTAGCGCTAAGTGGGTAATAGTGGAAAAAAGAATATTTTCAAATATAAACTACACAGAAGCATTGTATGAAACTTCTTTCTGTTCTGTGCATTCAACTAACAGAGTTGAACCTTACTTTTGATTGAGCCTTTCTGAAACACTCTTTCTGTAGAAACTGCAATTGGACATTCTGAGCGCTAAGAGGCCTATATTGGGAAAAAGAATGTCTACAAATAAAAACTACACAGAAGAATTGTGTGAAACTTCTTTCTGTTCTGTTTGTTCAAGTAAAAGAGTTGAACCTTAGTTTTGATTGAGCCGTTCTGAAACACTCTTTCTGTAGAAAATGCAAGTGGAGATTCGGAGCGCTAAGAGGGTAATAGTGGAAAAAGGAATGTCTCCAAATATAAACTACACAGAATCATTCTGTGAAACTTCTTTCTGATCTGTGCATTCAGCTAACAGAGTTAAACCATACTTTTGATTGAGCAGATCTGAACACTCTTTCTGTAGAAAATGCAACTGGACATTTGGAGCGCTAAGAGAGTAGTAGTGGAAAAAGGAATATATTCAAATATAAACTACACAGAAGCATTCTGTGAAACTTCTTTCTGATCTGAGCATTCAGCTAACAGAGTTAAACCATACTTTTGATTGAGCAGTTTTGAAACACTCTGTCTGTAGAAAATGCAACTGGACATTCGTAGCGCTAAGTGGGTAATAGTGGAAAAAAGAATATGTTCAAATATAAACTACACAGAAGCATTGTATGAAACTTCTTTCTGTTCTGTGCATTCAACTAACAGAGTTGAACCTTACTTTTGATTGAGCCTTTCTGAAACACTCTTTCTGTAGAAACTGCAATTGGACATTCTGAGCGCTAAGAGGCCTCTATTGGGAAAAATAATATCTTCAAATAAAAACTACACAGAAGCATTGTGTGAAACTTATTTCTGATATGTTCATTAAGCTAACAGAGTTAAACCATACTTTTGATTGCACAGTTCTGAACACTCTTTCTGTAGAAAATGCAAGTGGACATTCGGAGCGCTAAGAGGGTAATAGTGGAAAAAGGAATATATTCAAATATAAACTACACAGTAGCATTCTGTGAAAATTCTTTCTGTTCTGTGCATTCAACTAACAGAGTTGAACCTTACTTTTGATTGAGCCGTTCTGAAACACTCTTTCTGTAGAAACTGCAATTGGACATGCTAAGCGCTAAGAGGCCTACATTGGGAAAAAGAATATCTTCAAATAAAAACTACACAGATGCATTCTGTGAAACTTATTTCTGATCTGTAAATTCAGTTAACAGAGATAAAACATATTTTTGATTGAGCAGTTATGAAACACTCTTTTTGTAGAAAATGCAAGTGGAGATTCGGAGCGTTAAGTGGGTAAGAGTGGAAAAAGGAATGTCTTCAAATATAAACTACACAGAATCATTCGGTGAAACTTCTTTCTGATCTGTGCATTCAGCTAACAGAGTTAAACCATACTTTTGATTGAGCAGATCTGAACACTCTTTCTGTTGAAAATGCAACTGGACATTTGGAGCGCTAAGAGCGTAGTAGTGGAAAAAGGAATATACTCAAATATAAACTACACAGAAGCATTCTGTGAAACTTCTTTCTGATCTGAGCATACAGCTAACAGAGTTAAACCATAGTTTTGATTGAGCAGTTTGGAAACACTCTGTCTGTAGAAAATGCAACTGGACATTCGTAGCGCTAAGTGGGTAATAGTGGAAAAAAGAATATGTTCAAATATAAACTACACAGAAGCATTGTATGAAACTTCTTTCTGTTCTGTGCATTCAACTAACAGAGTTGAACCTTACTTTTGATTGAGCCGTTCTGAAACACTCTTTCTGTAGAAACTGCAATTGGACATTCTGAGCGCTAAGAGGCCTATATTGGGAAAAAGAATGTCTACAAATAAAAACTACACAGAAGAATTGTGTGAAACTTCTTTCTGTTCTGTTTGTTCAACTAAAAGAGTTGAACCTTAGTTTTGATTGAGCCGTTCTGAAACACTCTTTCTGTAGAAAATGCAAGTGGAGATTTGGAGCGCTAAGATGGTAATAGTGGAAAAAGGAGTGTCTCCAAATATAAACTACACAGAATCATTCTGTGAAACTTCTTTCTGATCTGTGCATTCAGCTAACAGAGTTAAACCATACTTTTGATTGAGCAGATCTGAACACTCTTTCTGTAGAAAATGCAACTGGACATTTGGAGCGCTAAGAGAGTAGTAGTGGAAAAAGGAATATATTCAAATATAAACTACACAGAAGCATTCTGTGAAACTTCTTCCTGATCTGTGCATTCAGCTAACAGAGTTAAACCATACTTTTGATTGAGCAGTTTTGAAACACTCTGTCTGTAGAAAATGCAACTGGACATTCGTAGCGCTAAGTGGGTAATAGTGGAAAAAAGAATATGTTCAAATATAAACTACACAGAAGCATTGTATGAAACTTCTTTCTGTTCTGTGCATTCAACTAACAGAGTTGAACCTTACTTTTGATTGAGCCGTTCTGAAACACTCTTTCTGTAGAAATTGCAATTGGACATTCTGAGCGCTAAGAGGCCTATATTGGGAAAAAGAATGTCTACAAATAAAAACTACACAGAAGAATTTTGTGAAACTTCTTTCTGTTCTGTTTGTTCAACTAAAAGATTTGAACCTTAGTTTTGATTGAGCCGTTCTGAAACACTCTTTCTGTAGAAAATGCAAGTGGAGATTCGGAGCGCTAAGAGGGTAATAGTGGAAAAAGGAATGTCTCCAAATATAAACTACACAGAATCATTCTGTGAAACTTCTTTCTGATCTGTGCATTCAGCTAACAGAGTTAAACCATACTTTTGATTGAGCAGATCTGAACACTCTTTCTGTAGAAAATGCAACTGGACATTTGGAGCGCTAAGAGAGTAGTAGTGGAAAAAGGAACATATTCAAATACAAACTACACAGAAGCATTCTGTGAAACTTCTTTCTGATCTGAGCATTCAGCTAACAGAGTTAAACCATACTTTTGATTGAGCAGTTTTGAAACACTCTGTCTGTAGAAAATGCAACTGGACTTTCGTAGCGCTAAGTGGGTAATAGTGGAAAAAAGAATATGTTCAAATATAAACTACACAGAAGCATTGTATGAAACTTATTTCTGTTCTGTGCATTCAACTAACAGAGTTGAACCTTACTTTTGATTCAGCCTTTCTGAAACACTCTTTCTGTAGAAACTGCAATTGGACATTCTGAGCGCTAAGAGGCCTATATTGGGAAAAATAATATCTTCAAATAAAAACTACACAGAAGCATTGTGTGAAACTTATTTCTGATATGTTCATTAAGCTAACAGAGTTAAACCATACTTTTGATTGCGCAGTTCTGAACATTCTTTCTGTAGAAAATGCAAGTGGACATTCGGAGCGCTAAGAGGGTAATAGTGGAAAAAGGAATATATTCAAATATAAACTACACAGTAGCATTCTGTGAAAATTCTTTCTGTTCTGTGCATTCAACTAACAGAGTTGAACCTTACTTTTGATTGAGCCGTTCTGAAACACTCTTTCTGTAGAAACTGCAATTGGATATGCTAAGCGCTAAGAGGCCTACATTGGGAAAAATAATATCTTCAAATAAAAACTACACAGATGCATTTGTGAAACTTATTTCTGATTTGTAAATTCAGTTAACAGAGATAAAACATATTTTTGATTGAGCAGTTATGAAACACTCTTTTTGTAGAAAATGCAAGTGGAGATTTGGAGCGCTAAGGGGGTAATAGTGGAAAAAGGAATGTCTTCAAATATAAACTACACAGAATCACTCGGTGAAACTTCTTTCTGATCTGTGCATTCAGCTAACAGAGTTAAACCATACTTTTGATTGAGCAGATCTGAACACTCTTTCTGTTGAAAATGCAACTGGACATTTGGAGCGCTAAGAGCGTAGTAGTGGAAAAAGGAATATATTCAAATATAAACTACACAGAAGCATTCTGTGAAACTTCTTTCTGATCTGAGCATACAGCTAACAGAGTTAAACCATACTTTTGATTGAGCAGTTTTGAAACACTCTGTCTGTAGAAAATGCAACTGGATATTCGTAGCGCTAAGTGGGTAATAGTGGAAAAAAGAATATGTTCAAATATAAACTACACAGAAGCATTGTATGAAACTTCTTTCTGTTCTGTGCATTCAACTAACAGAGTTGAACCTTACTTTTGATTGAGCCGTTCTGAAACACTCTTTCTGTAGAAACTGCAATTGGACATTCTGAGCGCTAAGAGGCCTATATTGGGAAAAAGAATGTCTACAAATAAAAACTACACAGAAGAATTGTGTGAAACTTCTTTCTGTTCTGTTTGTTCAACTAAAAGTGTTGAACCTTAGTTTTGATTGAGCCGTTCTGAAACACTCTTTCTGAAGAAAATGCAAGTGGAGATTCGGAGCGCTAAGAGGGTAATAGTGGAAAAAGGAATGTCTCCAAATATAAACTACACAGAATCATTCTGTGAAACTTCTTTCAGATCTGTGCATTCAGCTAACAGAGTTAAACCATACTTTTGATTGAGCAGGTCTGAACACTCTTTCTGTAGAAAATGCAACTGGACATTTGGAGCGCTAAGAGAGTAGTAGTGGAAAAAGGAATATATTCAAATATAAACTACACAGAAGCATTCTGTGAAACTTCTTTCTGATCTGAGCATTCAGCTAACAGAGTTAAACCATACTTTTGATTGAGCAGTTTTGAAACACTCTATCTGTTGAAAATGCAACCGGACATTCGTAGCGCTAAGTGGGTAATAGTGGAAAAAAGAATATGTTCAAATATAAACTACACAGAAGCATTGTATGAAACTTCTTTCTGTTCTGTGCATTCAACTAACAGAGTTGAACCTTACTTTTGATTGAGCCTTTCTGAAACACTCTTTCTGTAGAAACTGCAATTGGACATTCTGAGCGCTAAGAGGCCTTTATTGGGAAAAATAATATCTTCAAATAAAAACTACACAGAAGCATTGTGTGAAACTTATTTCTGATATGTTCGTTAAGCTAACAGAGTTATACCATACTTTTGATTGCGCAGTTCTGAACACTCTTTCTGTAGAAAATGCAAGTGGACATTCGGAGCGCTAAGAGGGTAATAGTGGAAAAAGGAATATATTCAAATATAAACTACACAGTAGCATTCTGTGAAACTTCTTTCTGTTCTGTGCATTCAACTAACAGATTTGAACCTTACTTTTGATTGAGCCGTTCTGAAACACTCTTTCTGTAGAAACTGACATTGGACATGCTAAGCGCTAAGAGGCCTACATTGGGAAAAAGAATATCTTCAAATAAAAACTACACAGATGCATTCTGTGAAACTTATTTCTGATCTGTAAATTCAGTTAACAGAGATAAAACATATTTTTGATTGAGCAGTTATGAAACACTCTTTTTGTAGAAAATGCAAGTGGAGATTCGGAGCGCTAAGAGGGTAATAGTGGAAAAAGGAATGTCTTCAAATATAAACTACACAGAATCATTCGGTGAAACTTCTTTCTGATCTGTGCATTCAGCTAACAGAGTTAAACCATACTTTTGATTGAGCAGATCTGAACACTCTTTCTGTAGAAAATGCAACTGGACATTTGGAGCGCTAAGAGCGTAGTAGTGGAAAAAGGAATATATTCAAATATAAACTACACAGAAGCATTCTGTGAAACTTCTTTCTGATCTGAGCATTCAGCTAACAGAGTTAAACCATACTTTTGATTGAGCAGTTTTGAAACACTCTGTCTGTAGAAAATGCAACTGGACATTCGTAGCGCTAAGTGGGTAATAGTGGAAAAAAGAATATGTTCAAATATAAACTACACAGAAGCATTGTATGAAACTTCTTTCTGTTCTGTGCATTCAACTAACAGAGTTGAACCTTACTTTTGATTGAGCCGTTCTGAAACACTCTTTCTGTAGAAACTGCAATTGGACATTCTGAGCGCTAGGAGACCTATATTGGGAAAAAGAATGTCTACAAATAAAAACTACACAGAAGAATTGTGTGAAACTTCTTTCTGTTCTGTTTGTTCAACTAACAGAGTTGAACCTTAGTTTTGATTGAGCCGTTCTGAAACACTCTTTCTGTAGAAAATGCAAGTGGAGATTCGGAGCGCTAAGAGGGTAATAGTGGAAAAAGGAAAGTCTCCAAATATAAACTACACAGAATCATTCTGTGAAACTTCTTTCTGATCTGTGCATTCAGCTAACAGATTTAAGCCATACTTTTGATTGAGCAGATCTGAACACTCTTTCTGTAGAAAATGCAACTGCACATTTGGAGCGCTAAGAGAGTAGTAGTGGAAAAAGGAATATATTCAAATATAAACTACACAGAAGCATTCTGTGAAACTTCTTTCTGATCGGAGCATTCAGCTAACAGAGTTAAACCACACTTTTGATTGAGCAGTTTTGAAACACACTGTCTGTAGAAAATGCAACTGGACATTCGTAGCGTTAAGTGGGTAATAGTGGAAAAAAGAATATGTTCAAATATAAACTACACAGAAGCATTGTATGAAACTTCTTTCTGTTCTGTGCATTCAACTAACAGAGTTGAACCTTACTTTTGATTGAGCCTTTCTGAAACACTCTTTCTGTAGAAACTGCAATTGGACATGCTGAGCGCTAAGAGGCCTCTATTGGGAAAAATAATATCTTCAAATAAAAACTACACAGAAGCATTGTGTGAAACTTATTTCTGATATGTTCATTAAGCTAACAGAGTTAAACCATACTTTGGATTGCGCAGTTCTGAACACTCTTTCTGTATAAAATGCAAGTGGACATTCGGAGCGCTAAGAGGGTAATGGTGGAAAAAGGAATATATTCAAATATAAACTACACAGTAGCATTCTGTGAAACTTCTTTCTGTTCTGTGCATTCAACTAACAGATTTGAACCTTACTTTTGATTGAGCCGTTCTGAAACACTCTTTCTGTAGAAACTGCAATTGGACATGCTAAGCGCTAAGAGGCCTACATTGGGAAAAAGAATATCTTCAAATAAAAACTACACAGATTCATTCTGTGAAACTTATTTCTGATCTGTAAATTCAGTTAACAGAGATAAAACATATTTCTGATTGAGCAGTTATGAAACACACTTTTTGTAGAAAATGCAAGTGGAGAATCGGAGCGCTAAGAGGGTAATAGTGGAAAAAGTAATGTCTTCAAATATACACTACACAGAATCATTCGGTGAAACTTCTTTCTGTTCTGTGCATTCAGCTAACAGAATTAAAACATACTTTTGATTGAGCAGATCTGAACACTCTTTCTGTAGAAAATGCAACTGCACATTTGGAGCGCTAAGAGCGTAGTAGTGGAAAAAGGATTATATTCAAATATAAACTACACAGAAGCATTCTGTGAAACTTCTTTCTGATATGAGCATTCAGCTAACAGAGTTAAACCATACTTTTGATTGAGCAGTTTTGAAACACTCTGTCTGCAGAAAATGCAACTGGACATTCGTAGCGCTAAGTGGGTAACAGTGGAAAAAAGAATATGTTCAAATATAAACTACACAGAAGCATTGTATGAAACTTCTTTCTGTTCTGTGCATTCAACTAACAGAGTTGAACCTTACTTTTGATTGAGCCGTTCTCAAACACTCTTTCTGTAGAAACTGCAATTGGACATTCTGAGCGCAAAGAGGCCTATATTGGGAAAAAGAATGTCTACAAATAAAAACTACACAGAAGAATTGTGTGAAACTTCTTTCTGTTCTGTTTGTTCAACTAAAAGAGTTGAACCTTAGTTTTGATTGAGCCGTTCTGAAACACTCTTTCTGAAGAAAATGCAAGTGGAGATTCGGAGCGCTAAGAGGGTAATAGTGGAAAAAGGAATGTCTCCAAATATAAACTACACAGAATCATTCTGTGAAACTTCTTTCAGATCTGTGCATTCAGCTAACAGAGTTAAACCATACTTTTGATTGAGCAGATCTGAACACTCTTTCTGTAGAAAATGCAACTGGACATTTGGAGCGCTAAGAGAGTAGCAGTGGAAAAAGGAATATATTCAAATATAAACTACACAGAAGCATTCTGTGAAACTTCTTTCTCATCTGAGCATTCAGCTAACAGAGTTAAACCATACTTTTGATTGAGCAGTTTTGAAACACTCTATCTGTTGAAAATGCAACTGTACATTCGTAGCGCTAAGTGGGTAATAGTGGAAAAAAGAATATGTTCAAATATAAACTACACAGAAGCATTGTATGAAACTTCTTTCTGTTCTGTGCATTCAACTAACAGAGTTGAACCTTACTTTTGATTGAGCCTTTCTGAAACACTCTTTCTGTAGAAACTGCAATTGGACATTCTGAGCGCTAAGAGGCCTATATTGGGAAAAATAATATCTTCAAATAAAAACTACACAGAAGCATTGTGTGAAACTTATTTCTGATATGTTCATTAAGCTAACAGAGTTAAACCATACTTTGGATTGCGCAGTCCTGAACACTCTTTCTGTAGAAAATGCAAGTGGACATTCGGAGCGCTAAGAGGGTAATGGTGGAAAAAGGAATATATTCAAATATAAACTACACAGTAGCATTCTGTGAAACTTCTTTCTGTTCTGTGCATTCAACTAACAGAGTTGAACCTTACTTTTGATTGAGCCGTTCTGAAACACTCTTTCTGTAGAAACTGCAATTGGACATGCTAAGCGCTAAGAGGCCTACATTGGGAAAAAGAATATCTTCAAATAAAAACTACACAGATGCATTCTGTGAAACTTATTTCTGATCTGTAAATTCAGTTAACAGAGATAAAACATATTTTTGATTGAGCAGTTATGAAACACTCTATTTGAAGAAAATGCAAGTGGAGTATCGGAGCGCTAAGGGGGTAATAGTGGAAAAAGGAATGTCTTCAAATATAAACTACACAGAATCATTCGGTGAAACTTCTTTCTGTTCTGTGCATTCAGCTAACAGAGTTAAATCATACTTTTGATTGAGCAGATCTGAACACTCTTTCTGTAGAAAATGCAACTGCACATTTGGAGCGCTAAGAGCGTAGTAGTGGAAAAAGGAATATATTCAAATATAAACTACACAGAAGCATTCTGTGAAACTTCTTTCTGATATGAGCATTCAGCTAACAGAGTTAAACCATACTTTTGATTGAGCAGTTTTGAAACACTCTGTCTGCAGAAAATGCAACTGGACATTCGTAGCGCTAAGTGGGTAACAGTGGAAAAAAGAATATGTTCAAATATAAACTACACAGAAGCATTGTATGAAACTTCTTTCTGTTCTGTGCATTCAACTAACAGAGTTGAACCTTACTTTTGATTGAGCCGTTCTCAAACACTCTTTCGGTAGAAACTGCAATTGGACATTCTGAGCGCAAAGAGGCCTATATTGGGAAAAAGAATGTCTAAAAATAAAAACTACACAGAAGAATTGTGTGAAACTTCTTTCTGTTCTGTTTGTTCAACTAAAAGAGTTGAACCTTAGTTTTGATTGAGCCGTTCTGAAACACTCTTTCTGAAGAAAATGCAAGTGGAGATTCGGAGCGCTAAGAGGGTAATAGTGGAAAAAGGAATGTCTCCAAATATAAACTACACAGAATCATTCTGTGAAACTTCTTTCAGATCTGTGCATTCAGCTAACAGTGTTAAACCATACTTTTGATTGAGCAGATCTGAAAACTCTTTCTGTAGAAAATGCAACTGGACATTTGGAGCGCTAAGAGAGTAGTAGTGGAAAAAGGAATATATTCAAATATAAACTACACAGAAGCATTCTGTGAAACTTCTTTCTGATCTGAGCATTCAGCTAACAGAGTTAAACCATACTTTTGATTGAGCAGTTTTGAAACACTCTGTCTGTTGAAAATGCAACTGGACATTCGTAGTGCTAAGTGGGTAATAGTGGAAAAAAGAATATGTTCAAATATAAACTACACAGAAGCATTGTATGAAACTTCTTTCTGTTCTGTGCATTCAACTAACAGAGTTGAACCTTACTTTTGATTGAGCCTTTCTGAAACACTCTTTCTGCAGAAACTGCAATTGGACATTCTGAGCGCTAGGAGACCTATATTGGGAAAAAGAATGTCTACAAATAAAAACTACACAGAAGAATTGTGTGAAACTTCTTTCTGTTCTGTTTGTTCAACTAAAAGAGTTGAACCTTAGTTTTGATTGAGCCGTTCTGAAACACTCTTTCTGTAGAAAATGCAAGTGGGGATTCGGAGCGCTAAGAGGGTAATAGTGGAAAAAGGAATGTCTCCAAATATAAACTACACAGAATCATTCTGTGAAACTTCTTTCTGATCTGTGCATTCAGCTAACAGATTTAAACCATACTTTTGATTGAGCAGATCTGAACACTCTGTAGAAAATGCAACTGCACATTTGGAGCGCTAAGAGAGTAGTAGTGGAAAAAGGAATATATTCAAATATAAACTACACAGAAGCATTCTGTGAAACTTCTTTCTGATCTGAGCATTCAGCTAACAGAGTTAAACCATACTTTTGATTGAGCAGTTTTGAAACACTCTGTCTGTAGAAAATGCAACTGGACATTCGTAGCGTTAAGTGGGTAATAGTGGAAAAAAGAATATGTTCAAATATAAACTACACAGAAGCATTGTATGAAACTTCTTTCTGTTCTGTTCATTCAACTAACAGAGTTGAACCTTACTTTTGATTGAGCCTTTCTGAAACACACTTTCTGTAGAAACTGCAATTGGACATTCTGAGCGCTAAGAGGCCTCTATTGGGAAAAATAATATCTTCAAATAAAAACTACACAGAAGCATTGTGTGAAACTGATTTCTGATATGTTCATTAAGCTAACAGAGTTAAACCATACTTTGGATTGCGCAGTTCTGAACACTCTTTCTGTAGAAAATGCAAGTGGACATTCGGAGCGCTAAGAGGGTAATGGTGGAAAAAGGAATATATTCAAATATAAACTACACAGTAGCATTCTGTGAAACTTCTTTCTGTTCTGTGCATTCAACTAACAGAGTTGAACCTTACTTTTGATTGAGCCGTTCTGAAACACTCTTTCTGTAGAAACTGCAATTGGACATGCTAAGCGCTAAGAGGCCTACATTGGGAAAAAGAATATCTTCAAATATAAACTACACAGATGCATTCTGTGAAACTTATTTCTGATCTGTAAATTCAGTTAACAGAGATAAAACATATTTTTGATTGAGCAGTTATGAAACACTCTTTTTGTAGAAAATGCAAGTGGAGATTCGGAGCGCTAAGAGGGTAATAGTGGAAAAAGGAATGTCTTCAAATATAAACTACACAGAATCATTCGGTGAAACTTCTTTCTGATCTGTGCATTCAGCTAACAGAATTAAACCATACTTTTGATTGAGCAGATCTGAACACTCTTTCTGTAGAAAATGCAACTGGACATTTGGAGCGCTAAGAGCGTAGTAGTGGAAAAAGGAATATATTCAAATGTAAACTACACAGAAGCATTCTGTGAAACTTCTTTCTGATCTGAGCATTCAGCTAACAGAGTTAAACCATACTTTTGATTGAGCAGTTTTGAAACACTCTGTCTGTAGGAAATGCAACTGGACATTCGTAGCGCTAAGTGGGTAATAGTGGAAAAAAGAATATGTTCAAATATAAACTACACAGAAGCATTGTATGAAACTACTTTCTGTTCTGTGCATTCAACTAACAGAGTTGAACCTTACTTTTGATTGAGCCGTTCTGAAACACTCTTTCTGTAGAAACTGCAATTGGACATTCTGAGCGCTAGAAGGCCTATATTGGGAAAAAGAATGTCTACAAATAAAAACTACACAGAAGAATTGTGTGAAACTTCTTTCTGTTCTGTTTGTTCAACTAAAAGAGTTGAACCTTAGTTTTGATTGAGCCGTTCTGAAACACTCTTTCTGTAGAATATGCAAGAGGAGATTCGGAGCGCTAAGAGGGTAATAGTGGAAAAAGGAATGTCTCCAAATATAAACTACACAGAATCATTCTGTGAAACTTCTTTCTGATCTGTGCATTCAGCTAACAGAGTTAAAACATACTTTTGATTGAGCAGATCGGAACACTCTTTCTGTAGAAAATGCAACTGGACATTTGGAGCGCTAAGAGAGTACTAGTGGAAAAAGAATATATTCAAATATAAACTACACAGAAGCATTCTGTGAAACTTCTTTCTGATCTGAGCATTCAGCTAACAGAGTTAAACCATACTTTTGATTGAGGAGATTTGAAACACTCTGTCTGTAGGAAATGCAACTGGACATTCGTAGCGCTAAGTGGGTAATAGTGGAAAAAAGAATATGTTCAAATATAAACTACACAGAAGCATTGTATGAAACATCTTTCTGTTCTATGCATTCAACTAACAGAGTTGAACCTTACTTTTGATTGAGCCTTTCTGAAACACTCTTTCTGTAGAAACTGCAATTGGACATTCTGAGCCCTAAGAGGCCTATATTGGGAAAAATAATAACTTCAAATAAAAACTACACAGAAGCATTGTGTGATACTCATTTCTGATATGTTCATTAAGCTAACAGAGTTAAAGCATACTTTTGATTGCGCAGTTCTGAACACTCTTTCTGTAGAAAATGCAAGTGGACATTCGGAGCGCTAAGAGGGTAATAGTGGAAAAAGTAATATATTCAAATATAAACTACACAGTAGCATTCTGTGAAAATTCTTTCTGTTCTGTGCATTCAACTAACAGAGTTGAACCTTACTTTTGATTGAGCCGTTCTGAAACACTCTTTCTGTAGAAACTGCAATTGGACATGCTAAGCGCTAAGAGGCCTACATTGGGAAAAA
Organism: Symphalangus syndactylus; assembly: GCF_028878055.3. Taxonomy (NCBI): domain Eukaryota; kingdom Metazoa; phylum Chordata; class Mammalia; order Primates; family Hylobatidae; genus Symphalangus; species Symphalangus syndactylus. Next base: position 879,450 of record NC_072445.2, on the reverse strand, counting down.
GATTATCTTCAAATAAAAACTACACAGAAGAATTGTGTGAAACTTTTTCTGTTCTGTTTGTCCAACTAAATGAGTTGAACCTTAGTTTTGATTGAGCCGTTCTGAAACACTCTTTCTGTAGAAAATGCAAGTGGAGATTCGGAGCGCTAAGAGGTTAATAGTGGAAAAAGGAATGTCTCCAAATATAATCTACACAGAATCATTCTGTGAAACTTCTTTCTGATCTGTGCATTCAGCTAACAGAGTTAAACCATACTTTTGATTGAGCAGATCTGAACACTCTTTCTGTAGAAAATGCAACTGGACATTTGGAGCGATAAGAGAGTACTAGTGGAAAAAGGAATATATTCAAATATAAACTACACAGAAGCATTCTGTGAAACTTCTTTCTAATCTGAGCATTCAGCTAACAGAGTTAAACCATACTTTTGATTGAGCAGTTTTGAAACACTCTGTCTGTAGGAAATGCAACTTGACATTCGTAGCGCTACGTGGGTAATAGTGGAAAAAAGAATATGTTCAAATATAAACTACACAAAAGCATTGTATGAAACTTCTTTCTGTTCTGTGCATTCAACTAACAGAGTTGAACCTTACTTTTGATTGAGCCTTTCTGAAACTCTCTTTCCGTAGAAACTGCAATTTTACATTCTGAGCGCTAAGAGGCCTCTATTGGGAAAAATAATATCTTCAAATAAAAACTACACAGAAGCATTGTGTGAAACTTATTTCTGATATGTTCATTAAGCTAACAGAGTTAAAGCATACTTTTGATTGCGCAGTTCTGAACACTCTTTCTGTAGAAAATGCAAGTGGACATTCGGAGCGCTAAGAGGGTAATAGTGGAAAAAGGAATATATTCAAATATAAACTACACAGTAGTATTTTGTGAAAATTCTTTCTGTTCTGTGCATTCAACTAACAGAGTTGAACCTTACTTTTGATTGAGCCGTTCTGAAACACTCTTTCTGTAGAAACTGCAATTGGACATGCTAAGCGCTAAGAGGCCTACATTGGGAAAAAGAATACTTCAAATAAAAACTACACAGAAGAATTGTGTGAAACTTCTTTCTGTTCGGTTTGTTCAACTAAATGTGTTGAACCTTAGTTTTGATTGAGCCGTTCTGAAACACTCTTTCTGTAGAAAATGCAAGTGGAGATTCGGAGCGCTAAGAGGGTAATAGTGGAAAAAGGAATGTCTCCAAATATAAACTACACAGATTCATTCTGTGAAACTTCTTTCTGATCTGTGCATTCAGCTAACAGACTTAAACCATACTTTTGATTGAGCAGATCTGAACACTCTTTCTGTAGAAAATGCAACTGGACATTTGGAGCGCTAAGAGAGTACTAGTGGAAAAAGGAATATATTCAAATATAAATTACACAGAAGCATTCTGTGAAACTTCTTTCTGATCTGAGCATTCACCTAACAGAGTTAAACCATACTTTTGATTGAGCAGTTTTGAAACACTCTGTCTGTAGAAAATGCAACTTGACATTCGTAGCGCTAAGTGGGTAAAAGTGGAAAAAAGAATATGTTCAAATATAAACTACACAGAAGCATTGTATGAAACTTCTTTCTGTTCTGTGCATTCAACTAACAGAATTGAACAATACTTATGATTGAGCCGTTCTGAAACACTCTTTCTGTAGAAACTGCAATTGGACATTCTGAGCGCTAGGAGGCCTATATTGGGAAAAAGAATGTCTACAAATAAAAACTACAGAGAAGAATTGTGTGAAACTTCTTTCTGTTCTGTTTGTTCAACTAAAAGAGTTGAACCTTAGTTTTGATTGAGCCGTTCTGAAACACTCTTTCTGTAGAAACTGCAATTGGACATTCTGAGCGCTAAGAGGCCTATATTGGGAAAAAGAAGGTCTACAAATAAAAACTACACAGAAGAATTGTGTGAAACGTCTTTCTGTTCTGTTTGTTCAACTAAAGGGTTGAACCTTAGTTTTGATTGAGCCGTTCTGAAACACTCTTTCTGTAGAAAATGCAAGTGGAGATTCGGAGCGCTAAGAGGGTAATAGTGGAAAAAGGAATGTCTCCAAATATAAACTACACAGAATCATTCTGTGAAACTTCTTTCTGATCTGTGCATTCAGCTAACAGAGTTAAACCATACTTTTGATACAGCAGATCTGAACACTCTTTCTGTAGAAAATGCAACTGGACATTTGGAGCGCTAAGAGAGTAGTAGTGGAAAAAGGAATATATTCAAATATAAACTACAAAGAAGCATTCTGTGAAACTTCTTTCTGATCTGAGCATTCAGCTAACAGAGTTAAACCATACTTTTGATTGAGCAGTTTTGAAACACTCTGTCTGTAGAAAATGCAACTGGACATTCGTAGCGCTAAGTGGGTAATAGTGGAAAAAAGGATATGTTCAAATATAAACTACACAGAAGCATTCTGTGAAACTTCTTTCTGTTCTGTGCATTCAACTAACAGAGTTGAACCTTACTTTTGATTGAGCCTTTCTGAAACACACTTTCTGTAGAAACTGCAATTGGACATTCTGAGCGCTAAGAGGCCTATATTGGGAAAAAGAATGTCTACAAATAAAAACTACACAGAAGAATTGTGTGAAACGTCTTTCTGTTCTGTTTGTTCAACTAAAAGAGTTGAACCTTAGTTTTGATTGAGCCGTTCTGAAACACTCTTTCTGTAGAAAATGCAAGTGGAGATTCGGAGCGCTAAGAGGGTAATAGTGGAGAAAGGAATGTCTCCAAATATAAACTACACAGAATCATTCTGTGAAACTTCTTTCTGATCTGTGCATTCAGCTAACAGAGTTAAACCATACTTTTGATTCAGCAGATCTGAACACTCTTTCTGTAGAAAATGCAACTGGACATTTGGAGTGCTAAGAGAGTAGTAGTGGAAAAAGGAATATATTCAAATATAAACTACACAGAAGCATTCTGTGAAACTTCTTTCTGATCTGAGCATTCAGCTAACAGAGTTAAACCATACTTTTGATTGAGCAGTTTTGAAACACTCTGTCTGTAGAAAATGCAACTGGACATTCGTAGCGCTAAGTGGGTAATAGTGGAGAAAAGAATATGTTCAAATATAAACTACACAGAAGCATTGTATGAAACTTCTTTCTGTTCTGTGCATTCAACTAACAGAGTTGAACTTTACATTTGATTGAGCCTTTCTGAAACACTCTTTCTGTAGAAACTGCAATTGGACATTCTGAGCGCTAAGAGGAATCTATTGGGAAAAATAATATCTTCAAATAAAAACTACACAGAAGCATTGTGTGAAACTTATTTCTGATATGTTCATTAAGCTAACAGAGTTAAACCATACTTTTGATTGCGCAGTTCTGAACACTCTTTCTGTAGAAAATGCAAGTGGACTTTCGGAGCGCTAAGAGGGTAATAGTGGAAAAAGGAATATATTCAAATATAAACTACACAGTAGCATTCTATGAAAACTCTTACTGTTCTGTGCATTCAGCTAACAGAGTTGAACCTTACTTTTGATTGAGCCGTTCTGTAACACTCTTTCTGTAGAAACTGCAATTGGACATGCTAAGCGCTAAGAGGCCTACATTGGGAAAAAGAATATCTTCAAATAAAAACTACACAGATGCATTCTGTGAAACTTATTTCTGATCTGTAAATTCAGTTAACAGAGATAAAACATATTTTTGATTGAGCAGTTATGAATCACTCTTTTTGTAGAAAATGCAAGTGGAGATTCGGAGCGCTAAGAGGGTAATAGTGGAAAAAGTAATGTCTTCAAATATAAACTACACAGAATCATTCGGTGAAACTTCTTTCTGATCTGTGCATTCAGCTAACAGAGTTAAACCATACTTTTGATTGAGCAGATCTGAACACTCTTTCTGTAGAAAATGCAACTGGACATTTGGAGCGCTAAGAGCGTAGTAGTGGAAAAAGGAATATATTCAAATATAAACTACACAGAAGCATTCTGTGAAACTTCTTTCTGATCTGAGCATTCAGCTAACAGAGTTAAACCATACTTTTGATTGAGCAGTTTTGAAACACTCTGTCTGTAGAAAATGCAACTGGACATTCGTAGCGCTAAGTGGGTAATAGTGGAAAAAAGAATATGTTCAAATATAAACTACACAGAAGCATTCTGTGAAACTTCTTTCTGTTCTGTGCATTCAACTAACAGAGTTGAACCTTACTTTTGATTGAGCCGTTCTGAAACACTCTTTCTGTAGAAACTGCAATTGGACATTCTGAGCGCTAAGAGGCCTATATTGGGAAAAAGAATGTCTACAAATAAAAACTACACAGAAGAATTGTGTTAAACTTCTTTCTGTTCTGTTTGTTCAACTAAAAGAGTTGAACCTTAGTTTTGATTGAGCCATTCTGAAACACTCTTTCTGTAGAAAATGCAAGTGGAGATTCGGAGCGCTAAGAGGGTAATAGTGGAGAAAGGAATGTCTCCAAATATAAACTACACAGAATCATTCTGTGAAACTTCTTTCTGATCTGTGCATTCAGCTAACAGAGTTAAACCATACTTTTGATTGAGCAGATCTGAACACTCTTTCTGTTGAAAATGCAACTTGACATTTGGAGCGCTAAGAGCGTAGTAGTGGATAAAGGAATATATTCAAATATAAACTACACAGAAGCATTCTGTGAAACTTCTTTCTGATCTGAGCATTCAGCTAACAGAGTTAAACCATACTTTTGATTGAGCAGTTTTGAAACACTCTGTCTGTAGAAAATGCAACTGGACATTCGTAGCGCTAAGTGGGTAATAGTGAAGAAAAGAATATGTTCAAATATAAACTACACAGAAGCATTGTATGAAACTTCTTTCTGTACTGTGCATTCAACTAACAGAGTTGAACCTTACTTTGATTGAGCCTTTCTGAAACACTCTTTCTGTAGAAACTGCAATTGGACATTCTGAGCGCTAAGAGCCCTCTATTGGGAAAAATAATATCTTCAAATAAAAACTACACAGAAGCATTGTGTGAAACTTATTTCTGATATGTTCATTAAGCTAACAGAGTTAAACCATACTTTTGATTGCGCAGTTCTGAACACTCTTTCTGTAGAAAATGCAAGTGGACTTTCGGAGCGCTAAGAGGGTAATAGTGGAAAAAGGAATATATTCAAATATAAACTACACAGTAGCATTCTGTGAAAACTCTTACTGTTCTGTGCATTCAGCTAACAGAGTTGAACCTTACTTTTGATTGAGCCGTTCTGTAACACTCTTTCTGTAGAAACTGCAATTGGACATGCTAAGCGCTAAGAGGCCTACATTGGGAAAAAGAATATCTTCAAATAAAAACTACACAGATGCATTCTGTGAAACTTATTTCTGATCTGTAAAATCAGTTAACAGAGATAAAACATATTTTTGATTGAGCAGTTATGAAACACTCTTTTTGTAGAAAATGCAAGTGGAGATTCGGAGCGCTAAGAGGGTAATAGTGGAGAAAGGAATGTCTCCAAATATAAACTACACAGAATCATTCTGTGAAACTTCTTTCTGATCTGTGCATTCAGCTAACAGAGTTAAACCATACTTTTGATTGAGCAGATCTGAACACTCTTTCTGTTGAAAATGCAACATGACATTTGGAGCGCTAAGAGCGTAGTAGTGGATAAAGGAATATATTCAAATATAAACTACACAGAAGCATTCTGTGAAACTTCTTTCTGATCTGAGCATTCAGCTAACAGAGTTAAACCATACTTTTGATTGAGCAGTTTTGAAACACTCTGCCTGTAGAAAATGCAACTGGACATTCGTAGCGCTAAGTGGGTAATAGTGGAAAAAAGAATATGTTCAAATATAAACTACACAGAAGCATTGTATGAAACTTCTTTCTGTTCTGTGCATTCAACTAACAGAGTTGAACCTTACTTTTGAATTAGCCTTTCTGAAACACTCTTTCTGTAGAAACTGCAATTGGACATTCTGAGCGCTAAGAGGCCTCTATTGGGAAAAATAATATCTTCAAATAAAAACTACACAGAAGCATTGTGTGAAACTTATTTCTGATATGTTCATTAAGCTAACAGAGTTAAAGCATACTTTTGATTGCGCAGTTCTGAACACTCTTTCTGTAGAAAATGCAAGTGGACATTCGGAGCGCTAAGAGGGTAATAGTGGAAAAAGGAATATATTCAAATATAAACTACACAGTAGCATTCTGTGAAAATTCTTTCTGTTCTGTGCATTCAACTAACAGAGTTGAACCTTACTTTTGATTGAGCCGTTCTGAAACACTCTTTCTGTAGAAACTGCAATTGGACATGCTAAGCGCTAAGAGGCCTACATTGGGAAAAAGAATATCTTCAAATAAAAACTACACAGATGCATTCTGTGAAACTTATTTCTGATCTGTAAATTCAGTTAACAGAGATAAAACATATTTTTGATTGAGCAGTTATGAAACACTCTTTTTGTAGAAAATGCAAGTGGAGATTCGGAGCGCTAAGGGGGTAATAGTGGAAAAAGGAATGTCTTCAAATATAAACTACACAGAATCATTCGGTGAAACTTCTTTCTGATCTGTGCATTCAGCTAACAGAGTTAAACCATACTTTTGATTGAGCAGATCTGAACACTCTTTCTGTAGAAAATGCAACTGGACATTTGGAGTGCTAAGAGCGTAGTAGTGGAAAAAGGAATATATTCAAATATAAACTACACAGAAGCATTCTGTGAAACTTCTTTCTGATCTGAGCATTCAGCTAACAGAGTTAAAACATACTTTTGATTGAGCAGTTTTGAAACACTCTGTCTGTAGAAAATGCAACGGGACATTAGTAGCGCTAAGTGGGTAATAGTGGAAAAAAGAATATGTTCAAATATAAACTACACAGAAGCATTGTATGAAACTTCTTTCTGTTCTGTGCATTCAACTAAAAGAGTTGAACCTTACTTTTGATTGAGCCGTTCTGAAACACTCTTTCTGTAGAAACTGCAATTGGACATTCTGAGCGCTAAGAGGCCTATATTGGGAAAAAGAATGTATACAAATAAAAACTACACAGAAGAATTGTGTGAAATTTCTTTCTGTTCTGTTTGTTCAACTAAAAGAGTTGAACCTTAGTTTTGATTGAGGCGTTCTGAAACACTCTTTCTGTAGAAAATGAAAGTGGAGATTCGGAGCGCTAAGAGGGTAATAGTGGAAAAAGGAATGTCTCCAAATATAAACTACACAGAATCATTCTGTGAAACATCTTTCTGATCTGTGCATTCAGCTAACAGTGTTAAACCATACTTTTGATTGAGCAGATCTGAACACTCTTTCTGTAGGAAATGCAACTGGACATTTGGAGCACTAAGAGAGTAGTAGTGGAAAAAGGAATATATTCAAATATAAACTACACAGAAGCATTCTGTGAAACTTCTTTCTGATCTGAGCATTCAGCTAACAGAGTTAAACCATACTTTTGATTGAGCAGTTTTGAAACACTCTGTCTGTAGAAAATGCAACTGGACATTCGTAGCGCTAAGTGGGTAATAGTGGAAAAAAGAATATGTTCAAATATAAATTACACAGTAGCATTCTGTGAAAATCTTTCTGTTCTGTGCATTCAACTAACAGAGTTGAACCTTACTTTTGATTGAGCCTTTCTGAAACACTCTTTCTGTAGAAACTGCAATTGGACATTCTGAGCGCTAAGAGGCCTATATTGGGAAAAATAATAACTTCAAATAAAAACCTCACAGAAGCATTGTGTGAAACTTATTTCTGATATGTTCATTAAGCTAACAGAGTTAAACCATATTTTTGATTGCGCAGTTCTGAACACTTTTCTGTAGAAAATGCAAGTGGACATTCGGAGCGCTAAGAGGGTATAGTGGAAAAAGGAATATATTCAAATAAAAACTACACAGTAGCATTCTGTGAAAATTCTTTCTGTTCTGTGCATTCAACTAACAGAGTTGAACATTACTTTTGATTCACCCGTTCTGAAACACTCTTTCTGTAGAAACTGCAATTGGACATGCTAAGCGCTAAGAGGCCTACATTGGGAAAAAGAATATCTTCAAATAAAAACTACACCGATGCATTCTGTGAAACTTATTTCTGATCTGTAAATTCAGTTAACAGAGATAAAACATATTTTTGATTGAGCAGTTATGAAACACTCTTTTTGTAGAAAATGCAAGTGGAGATTCGGAGCGCTAAGAGGGTAATAGTGGAAAAAGGAATGTCTTCAAATATAAACTACACGGAATCATTCGGTGAAACTTCTTTCTGATCTGTGCATTCAGCTAACAGAGTTAAACCATACTTTTGATTGAGCAGATCTGAACACTCTTTCTGTAGAAAATGCAACTGGACATTTGGAGCGCTAAGAGCGTAGTAGTGGAAAAAGGAATATATTCAAATATAAACTACACAGAAGCATTCTGTGAAACTTCTTTCTGATCTGAGCATTCAGCTAACAGAGTTAAACCATACTTTTGATTGAGCAGTTTTGAAACACTCTGTCTGTAGAAAATGCAACTGGACATTCGTAGCGCTAAGTGTGTAATAGTGGAAAAAAGAATATGTTCAAATATAAACTACACAGAAGCATTCTGTGAAACTTCTTTCTGTTCTGTGCATTCAACTAACAGAGTTGAACCTTACTTTTGATTGAGCCGTTTTTAAACACTCTTTCTGTAGAAACTGCAATTGGACATTCTGAGCGCTAAGAGGCCTATATTGGGAAAAAGAATGTCTACAAATAAAAACTACACAGAAGAATTGTGTGAAACTTCTTTCTGTTCTGTTTGTTCAACTAAAAGAGTTGAACCTTAGTTTTGATTGAGCCGTTCTGAAACACTCTTTCTGTAGAAAATGCAAGTGGAGATTCGGAGCGCTAAGAGGGTAATAGTGGAAAAAGGAATGTCTCCAAATATAAACTACACAGAATCATTCTGTGAAACTTCTTTCTGATCTGTGCATTCAGCTAACAGAGTTAAACCATACTTTAGATTGAGCAGATGTGAACACTCTTTCTGTAGAAAATGCAACTGGACATTTGGAGCGCTAAGAGAGTAGTAGTGGAAAAAGGAATATATTCAAATATAAACTACACAGAAGCATTCTGTGAAACTTCTTTCTGATCTGAGCATTCAGTTAACAGAGTTAAACCATACTTTTGATTGAGCAGTTTTGAAACACTCTGTCTGTAGAAAATGCAACTGGACATTCGTAGCGCTAAGTGGGTAATAGTGAAGAAAAGAATATGTTCAAATATAAACTACACAGAAGCATTGTATGAAACTTCTTTCTGTTCTGTGCATTCAACTAACAGAGTTGAACCTTACTTTGATTGAGCCTTTCTGAAACACTCTTTCTCTAGAAACTGCAATTGGACATTCTGAGCGCTAAGAGCCCTCTATTGGGAAAAATAATATCTTCAAATAAAAACTACACAGAAGCATTGTGTGAAACTTCTTTCTGATCTGTGCATTCAGCTAACAGAGTTAAACCATACTTTTGATTGAGCAGATCTGAACACTCTTTCTGTAGAAAATGCAACTGGACATTTGGAGCGCTAAGAGCGTAGTAGTGGAAAAAGGAATATATTCAAATATAAACTACACAGAAGCATTCTGTGAAACTTCTTTCTGATCTGAGCATTCAGCTAACAGAGTTAAACCATACTTTTGATTGAGCAGTTTTGAAACACTCTGTCTGTAGAAAATGCAACTGGACATTCGTAGCGCTAAGTGGGTAATAGTGGAAAAAAGAATATGTTCAAATATAAACTACACAGAAGCATTCTGTGAAACTACTTTCCGTTCTGTGCATTCAACTAACAGAGTTGAACCTTACTTTTGATTGAGCCGTTCTGAAACACTCTTTCTGTAGAAACTGCAAATGGACATTCTGAGCGCTAAGAGGCCTATATTGGGAAAAAGAATGTCTACAAATAAAAACTACACAGAAGAATTGTGTGAAACTTCTTTCTGTTCTGTTTGTTCAACTAAAAGAGTTGAACCTTAGTTTTGATTGAGCCGTTCTGAAACACTCTTTCTGTAGAAACTGCAATTGGACATTCTGAGCGCTAAGAGGCCTATATTGGGAAAAAGAATGTCTACAAATAAAAACTACACAGAAGAATTGTGTGAAACGTCTTTCTGTTCTGTTTGTTCAACTAAAAGAGTTGAACCTTAGTTTTGATTGAGCCGTTCTGAAACACTCTTTCTGTAGAAAATGCAAGTGGAGATTCGGAGCGCTAAGAGGGTAATAGTGGAAAAAGGAATGTCTCCAAATATAAACTACACAGAATCATTCTGTGAAACTTCTTTCTGATCTGTGCATTCAGCTAACAGAGTTAAACCATACTTTTGATTCAGCAGATCTGAACACTCTTTCTGTAGAAAATGCAACTGGACATTTGGAGCGCTAAGAGAGTAGTAGTGGAAAAAGGAATATATTCAAATATAAACTACAAAGAAGCATTCTGTGAAACTTCTTTCTGATCTGAGCATTCAGCTAACAGAGTTAAACCATACTTTTGATTGAGCAGTTTTGAAACACTCTGTCTGTAGAAAATGCAACTGGACATTCGTAGCGCTAAGTGGGTAATAGTGGAAAAAAGAATATGTTCAAATATAAACTACACAGAAGCATTCTGTGAAACTTCTTTCTGTTCTGTGCATTCAACTAACAGAGTTGAACCTTACTTTTGATTGAGCCTTTCTGAAACACTCTTTCTGTAGAAACTGCAATTGGACATTCTGAGCGCTAAGAGGCCTATATTGGGAAAAAGAATGTCTACAAATAAAAACTACACAGAAGAATTGTGTGAAACGTCTTTCTGTTCTGTTTGTTCAACTAAAAGAGTTGAACCTTAGTTTTGATTGAGCCGTTCTGAAACACTCTTTCTGTAGAAAATGCAAGTGGAGATTCGGAGCGCTAAGAGGGTAATAGTGGAGAAAGGAATGTCTCCAAATATAAACTACACAGAATCATTCTGTGAAACTTCTTTCTGATCTGTGCATTCAGCTAACAGAGTTAAACCATACTTTTGATTCAGCAGGTCTGAACACTCTTTCTGTAGAAAATGCAACTGGACATTTGGAGCGCTAAGAGAGTAGTAGTGGAAAAAGGAATATATTCAAATATAAACTACACAGAAGCATTCTGTGAAACTTCTTTCTGATCTGAGCATTCAGCTAACAGAGTTAAACCATACTTTTGATTGAGCAGTTTTGAAACACTCTGTCTGTAGAAAATGCAACTGGACATTCGTAGCGCTAAGTGGGTAATAGTGGAAAAAAGAATATGTTCAAATATAAACTACACAGTAGCATTCTGTGAAAATCTTTCTGTTCTGTGCATTCAACTAACAGAGTTGAACCTTACTTTTGATTGAGCCTTTCTGAAACACTCTTTCTGTAGAAACTGCAATTGGACATTCTGAGCGCTAAGAGGCCTATATTGGGAAAAATAATAACTTCAAATAAAAACTACACAGAAGCATTGTGTGAAACTTATTTCTGATATGTTCATTAAGCTAACAGAGTTAAACCATATTTTTGATTGCGCAGTTCTGAACACTTTTCTGTAGAAAATGCAAGTGGACATTCGGAGCGCTAAGAGGGTATAGTGGAAAAAGGAATATATTCAAATAAAAACTACACAGTAGCATTCTGTGAAAATTCTTTCTGTTCTGTGCATTCAACTAACAGAGTTGAACATTACTTTTGATTCACCCGTTCTGAAACACTCTTTCTGTAGAAACTGCAATTGGACATGCTAAGCGCTAAGAGGCCTACATTGGGAAAAAGAATATCTTCAAATAAAAACTACACCGATGCATTCTGTGAAACTTATTTCTGATCTGTAAATTCAGTTAACAGAGATAAAACATATTTTTGATTGAGCAGTTATGAAACACTCTTTTTGTAGAAAATGCAAGTGGAGATTCGGAGCGCTAAGAGGGTAATAGTGGAAAAAGGAATGTCTTCAAATATAAACTACACGGAATCATTCGGTGAAACTTCTTTCTGATCTGTGCATTCAGCTAACAGAGTTAAACCATACTTTTGATTGAGCAGATCTGAACACTCTTTCTGTAGAAAATGCAACTGGACATTTGGAGCGCTAAGAGCGTAGTAGTGGAAAAAGGAATATATTCAAATATAAACTACACAGAAGCATTCTGTGAAACTTCTTTCTGATCTGAGCATTCAGCTAACAGAGTTAAACCATACTTTTGATTGAGCAGTTTTGAAACACTCTGTCTGTAGAAAATGCAACTGGACATTCGTAGCGCTAAGTGTGTAATAGTGGAAAAAAGAATATGTTCAAATATAAACTACACAGAAGCATTCTGTGAAACTTCTTTCTGTTCTGTGCATTCAACTAACAGAGTTGAACCTTACTTTTGATTGAGCCGTTTTTAAACACTCTTTCTGTAGAAACTGCAATTGGACATTCTGAGCGCTAAGAGGCCTATATTGGGAAAAAGAATGTCTACAAATAAAAACTACACAGAAGAATTGTGTGAAACTTCTTTCTGTTCTGTTTGTTCAACTAAAAGAGTTGAACCTTAGTTTTGATTGACCGTTCTGAAACACTCTTTCTGTAGAAAATGCAAGTGGAGATTCGGAGCGCTAAGAGGGTAATAGTGGAAAAAGGAATGTCTCCAAATATAAACTACACAGAATCATTCTGTGAAACTTCTTTCTGATCTGTGCATTCAGCTAACAGAGTTAAACCATACTTTAGATTGAGCAGATGTGAACACTCTTTCTGTAGAAAATGCAACTGGACATTTGGAGCGCTAAGAGAGTAGTAGTGGAAAAAGGAATATATTCAAATATAAACTACACAGAAGCATTCTGTGAAACTTCTTTCTGATCTGAGCATTCAGCTAACAGAGTTAAACCATACTTTTGATTGAGCAGTTTTGAAACACTCTGTCTGTAGAAAATGCAACTGGACATTCGTAGCGCTAAGTGGGTAATAGTGAAGAAAAGAATATGTTCAAATATAAACTACACAGAAGCATTGTATGAAACTTCTTTCTGTTCTGTGCATTCAACTAACAGAGTTGAACCTTGCTTTGATTGAGCCTTTCTGAAACACTCTTTCTCTAGAAACTGCAATTGGACATTCTGAGCGCTAAGAGCCCTCTATTGGTAAAAATAATATCTTCAAATAAAAACTACACAGAAGCATTGTGTGAAACTTCTTTCTGATCTGTGCATTCAGCTAACAGAGTTAAACCATACTTTTGATTGAGCAGATCTGAACACTCTTTCTGTAGAAAATGCAACTGGACATTTGGAGCGCTAAGAGCGTAGTAGTGGAAAAAGGAATATATTCAAATATAAACTACACAGAAGCATTCTGTGAAACTTCTTTCTGATCTGAGCATTCAGCTAACAGAGTTAAACCATACTTTTGATTGAGCAGTTTTGAAACACTCTGTCTGTAGAAAATGCAACTGGACATTCGTAGCGCTAAGTGGGTAATAGTGGAAAAAAGAATATGTTCAAATATAAACTACACAGAAGCATTCTGTGAAACTACTTTCCGTTCTGTGCATTCAACTAACAGAGTTGAACCTTACTTTTGATTGAGCCGTTCTGAAACACTCTTTCTGTAGAAACTGCAAATGGACATTCTGAGCGCTAAGAGGCCTATATTGGGAAAAAGAATGTCTACAAATAAAAACTACACAGAAGAATTGTGTGAAACTTCTTTCTGTTCTGTTTGTTCAACTAAAAGAGTTGAACCTTAGTATTGATTGAGCCGTTCTGAAACACTCTTTCTGTAGAAACTGCAATTGGACATTCTGAGAGCTAAGAGGCCTATATTGGGAAAAAGAATGTCTACAAATAAAAACTACACAGAAGAATTGTGTGAAACGTCTTTCTGTTCTGTTTGTTCAACTAAAAGAGTTGAACCTTAGTTTTGATTGAGCCGTTCTGAAACACTCTTTCTGTAGAAAATGCAAGTGGAAATTCAGAGTGCTAAGAGGGTAATAGTGGAAAAAGGAATGTCTTCAAATATAAACTACACAGAATCATTCGGTGAAACTTCTTTCTGATCTGTGCATTCAGCTAACAGAGTTAAACCATACTTTTGATTGAGCAGATCTGAACACTCTTTCTGTAGAAAATGCAACTGGACATTTGGAGCGCTAAGAGCGTAGTAGTGGAAAAAGGAATATATTCAAATATAAACTACACAGAAGCATTCTGTGAAACTTCTTTCTGATCTGAGCATTCAGCTAACAGAGTTAAACCATACTTTTGATTGAGCAGTTTTGAAACACTCTGTCTGTAGAAAATGCAAGTGGACATTCGGAGCGCTAAGAGGGTATAGTGGAAAAAGGAATATATTCAAATAAAAACTACACATTAGCATTCTGTGAAAATTCTTTCTATTCTGTGCATTCAACTAACAGAGTTGAACATTACTTTTGATTCACCCGTTCTGAAACACTCTTTCTGTAGAAACTGCAATTGGACATGCTAAGCGCTAAGAGGCCTACATTGGGAAAAAGAATATCTTCAAATAAAAACTACACCGATGCATTCTGTGAAACTTATTTCTGATCTGTAAATTCAGTTAACAGAGATAAAACATATTTTTGATTGAGCAGTTATGAAACACTCTTTTTGTAGAAAATGCAAGTGGAGATTCGGAGCGCTAAGAGGGTAATAGTGGAAAAAGGAATGTCTTCAAATATAAACTACACAGAATCATTCGGTGAAACTTCTTTCTGATCTGTGCATTCAGCTAACAGAGTTAAACCATACTTTTGATTGAGCAGATCTGAACACTCTTTCTGTAGAAAATGCAACTGGACATTTGGAGCGCTAAGAGCGTAGTAGTGGAAAAAGGAATATATTCAAATATAAACTACACAGAAGCATTCTGTGAAACTTCTTTCTGATCTGAGCATTCAGCTAACAGAGTTAAACCATACTTTTGATTGAGCAGTTTTGAAACACTCTGTCTGTAGAAAATGCAACTGGACATTCGTAGCGCTAAGTGGGTAATAGTGGAAAAAAGAATATGTTCAAATATAAACTACACAGAAGCATTCTGTGAAACTTCTTTCTGTTCTGTGCATTCAACTAACAGAGTTGAACCTTACTTTTGATTGAGCCGTTCTGAAACACTCTTTCTGTAGAAACTGCAATTGGACATTCTGAGCGCTAAGAGGCCTATATTGGGAAAAAGAATGTCTACAAATAAAAACTACACAGAAGAATTGTGTGAAACTTCTTTCTGTTCTCTTTGTTCAACTAAAAGAGTTGAACCTTAGTTTTGATTGAGCCGTTCTGAAACACTCTTTCTGTAGAAAATGCAAGTGGAGATTCGGAGCGCTAAGAGGGTAATAGTGGAGAAAGGAATGTCTCCAAATATAAACTACACAGAATCATTCTGTGAAAATTCTTTCTGATCTGTGCATTCAGCTAACAGAGTTAAACCATACTTTTGATTGAGCAGATCTGAACACTCTTTCTGTTGAAAATGCAACTGGACATTTGGAGCGCTAAGAGCGTAGTAGTGGATAAAGGAATATATTCAAATATAAACTACACAGATGCATTCTGTGAAACTTCTTTCTGATCTGAGCATTCAGCTAACAGAGTTAAACCATACTTTTGATTGAGCAGTTTTGAAACACTCTGCCTGTAGAAAATGCAACTGGACATTCGTAGCGCTAAGTGGGTAATAGTGGAAAAAAGAATATGTTCAAATATAAACTACACAGAAGTATTGTATGAAACTTCTTTCTGTTCTGTGCATTCAACTAACAGAGTTGAACCTTACTTTTGATTGAGCCTTTCTGAAACACTCTTTATGTAGAAACTGCAATTGGACATTCTGAGCGCTAAGAGGACTCTATTGGGAAAAATAATATCTTCAAATAAAAACTACACAGAAGCATTGTGTGAAACTTATTTCTGATATGTTCATTAAGCTAACAGAGTTAAAGCATACTTTTGATTGCGCAGTTCTGAACACTCTTTCTGTAGAAAATGCAAGTGGACATTCGGAGCGCTAAGAGGGTAATAGTGGAAAAAGGAATATATTCAAATATAAACTACACAGTAGCATTCTGTGAAAATTCTTTCTGTTCTGTGCATTCAACTAACAGAGTTGAACCTTACTTTTGATTGAGCCGTTCTGAAACACTCTTTCTGTAGAAACTGCAATTGGACATGCTAAGCGCTAAGAGGCCTACATTGGGAAAAATAATATCTTCAAATAAAAACTACACAGATGCATTCTGTGAAACTTATTTCTGATCTGTAAATTCAGTTAACAGAGATAAAACATATTTTTGATTGAGCAGTTATGAAACACTCTTTTTGTAGAAAATGCAAGTGGAGATTCGGAGCGCTAAGGGGGTAATAGTGGAAAAAGGAATGTCTTCAAATATAAACTACACAGAATCATTCGGTGAAACTTCTTTCTGATCTGTGCATTCAGCTAACAGAGTTAAACCATACTTTTGATTGAGCAGATCTGAACACTCTTTCTGTAGAAAATGCAACTGGACATTTGGAGTGCTAAGAGCGTAGTAGTGGAAAAAGGAATATATTCAAATATAAACTACACAGAAGCATTCTGTGAAACTTTTTTCTGATCTGAGCATTCAGCTAACAGAGTTAAAACATACTTTTGATTGAGCAGTTTTGAAACACTCTGTCTGTAGAAAATGCAACGGGACATTAGTAGCGCTAAGTGGGTAATAGTGGAAAAAAGAATATGTTCAAATATAAACTACACAGAAGCATTGTATGAAACTTCTTTCTTTTCTGTGCATTCAACTAACAGAGTTGAACCTTACTTTTGATTGAGCCGTTCTGAAACACTCTTTCTGTAGAAACTGCAATTGGACATTCTGAGCGCTAGGAGGCCTATATTGGGAAAAAGAATGTATACAAATAAAAACTACACAGAAGAATTGTGTGAAACTTCTTTCTGTTCTGTTTGTTCAACTAAAAGAGTTGAACCTTAGTTTTGATTGAGGCGTTCTGAAACACTCTTTCTGTAGAAAATGCAAGTGGAGATTCGGAGCGCTAAGAGGGTAATAGTGGAAAAAGGAATGTCTCCAAATATAAACTACACAGAATCATTCTGTGAAACTTCTTTCTGATCTGTGCATTCAGCTAACAGAGTTAAACCATACTTTAGATTGAGCAGATCTGAACACTCTTTCTGTAGGAAATGCAACTGGACATTTGGAGCGCTAAGAGAGTAGTAGTGGAAAAAGGAATATATTCAAATATAAACTACACAGAAGCATTCTGTGAAACTTCTTTCTGATCTGAGCATTCAGCTAACAGAGTTAAACCATACTTTTGATTGAGCAGTTTTGAAACACTCTGTCTGTAGAAAATGCAAGTGGACATTCGGAGCGCTAAGAGGGTATAGTGGAAAAAGGAATATATTCAAATAAAAACTACACATTAGCATTCTGTGAAAATTCTTTCTATTCTGTGCATTCAACTAACAGAGTTGAACATTACTTTTGATTCACCCGTTCTGAAACACTCTTTCTGTAGAAACTGCAATTGGACATGCTAAGCGCTAAGAGGCCTACATTGGGAAAAAGAATATCTTCAAATAAAAACTACACCGATGCATTCTGTGAAACTTATTTCTGATCTGTAAATTCAGTTAACAGAGATAAAACATATTTTTGATTGAGCAGTTATGAAACACTCTTTTTGTAGAAAATGCAAGTGGAGATTCGGAGCGCTAAGAGGGTAATAGTGGAAAAAGGAATGTCTTCAAATATAAACTACACAGAATCATTCGGTGAAACTTCTTTCTGATCTGTGCATTCAGCTAACAGAGTTAAACCATACTTTTGATTGAGCAGATCTGAACACTCTTTCTGTAGAAAATGCAACTGGACATTTGGAGCGCTAAGAGCGTAGTAGTGGAAAAAGGAATATATTCAAATATAAACTACACAGAAGCATTCTGTGAAACTTCTTTCTGATCTGAGCATTCAGCTAACAGAGTTAAACCATACTTTTGATTGAGCAGTTTTGAAACACTCTGTCTGTAGAAAATGCAACTGGACATTCGTAGCGCTAAGTGGGTAATAGTGGAAAAAAGAATATGTTCAAATATAAACTACACAGAAGCATTCTGTGAAACTTCTTTCTGTTCTGTGCATTCAACTAACAGAGTTGAACCTTACTTTTGATTGAGCCGTTCTGAAACACTCTTTCTGTAGAAACTGCAATTGGACATTCTGAGCGCTAAGAGGCCTATATTGGGAAAAAGAATGTCTACAAATAAAAACTACACAGAAGAATTGTGTGAAACTTCTTTCTGTTCTCTTTGTTCAACTAAAAGAGTTGAACCTTAGTTTTGATTGAGCCGTTCTGAAACACTCTTTCTGTAGAAAATGCAAGTGGAGATTCGGAGCGCTAAGAGGGTAATAGTGGAGAAAGGAATGTCTCCAAATATAAACTACACAGAATCATTCTGTGAAAATTCTTTCTGATCTGTGCATTCAGCTAACAGAGTTAAACCATACTTTTGATTGAGCAGATCTGAACACTCTTTCTGTTGAAAATGCAACTGGACATTTGGAGCGCTAAGAGCGTAGTAGTGGATAAAGGAATATATTCAAATATAAACTACACAGATGCATTCTGTGAAACTTCTTTCTGATCTGAGCATTCAGCTAACAGAGTTAAACCATACTTTTGATTGAGCAGTTTTGAAACACTCTGCCTGTAGAAAATGCAACTGGACATTCGTAGCGCTAAGTGGGTAATAGTGGAAAAAAGAATATGTTCAAATATAAACTACACAGAAGTATTGTATGAAACTTCTTTCTGTTCTGTGCATTCAACTAACAGAGTTGAACCTTACTTTTGATTGAGCCTTTCTGAAACACTCTTTATGTAGAAACTGCAATTGGACATTCTGAGCGCTAAGAGGACTCTATTGGGAAAAATAATATCTTCAAATAAAAACTACACAGAAGCATTGTGTGAAACTTATTTCTGATATGTTCATTAAGCTAACAGAGTTAAAGCATACTTTTGATTGCGCAGTTCTGAACACTCTTTCTGTAGAAAATGCAAGTGGACATTCGGAGCGCTAAGAGGGTAATAGTGGAAAAAGGAATATATTCAAATATAAACTACACAGTAGCATTCTGTGAAAATTCTTTCTGTTCTGTGCATTCAACTAACAGAGTTGAACCTTACTTTTGATTGAGCCGTTCTGAAACACTCTTTCTGTAGAAACTGCAATTGGACATGCTAAGCGCTAAGAGGCCTACATTGGGAAAAATAATATCTTCAAATAAAAACTACACAGATGCATTCTGTGAAACTTATTTCTGATCTGTAAATTCAGTTAACAGAGATAAAACATATTTTTGATTGAGCAGTTATGAAACACTCTTTTTGTAGAAAATGCAAGTGGAGATTCGGAGCGCTAAGGGGGTAATAGTGGAAAAAGGAATGTCTTCAAATATAAACTACACAGAATCATTCGGTGAAACTTCTTTCTGATCTGTGCATTCAGCTAACAGAGTTAAACCATACTTTTGATTGAGCAGATCTGAACACTCTTTCTGTAGAAAATGCAACTGGACATTTGGAGTGCTAAGAGCGTAGTAGTGGAAAAAGGAATATATTCAAATATAAACTACACAGAAGCATTCTGTGAAACTTTTTTCTGATCTGAGCATTCAGCTAACAGAGTTAAAACATACTTTTGATTGAGCAGTTTTGAAACACTCTGTCTGTAGAAAATGCAACGGGACATTAGTAGCGCTAAGTGGGTAATAGTGGAAAAAAGAATATGTTCAAATATAAACTACACAGAAGCATTGTATGAAACTTCTTTCTTTTCTGTGCATTCAACTAACAGAGTTGAACCTTACTTTTGATTGAGCCGTTCTGAAACACTCTTTCTGTAGAAACTGCAATTGGACATTCTGAGCGCTAGGAGGCCTATATTGGGAAAAAGAATGTATACAAATAAAAACTACACAGAAGAATTGTGTGAAACTTCTTTCTGTTCTGTTTGTTCAACTAAAAGAGTTGAACCTTAGTTTTGATTGAGGCGTTCTGAAACACTCTTTCTGTAGAAAATGCAAGTGGAGATTCGGAGCGCTAAGAGGGTAATAGTGGAAAAAGGAATGTCTCCAAATATAAACTACACAGAATCATTCTGTGAAACTTCTTTCTGATCTGTGCATTCAGCTAACAGAGTTAAACCATACTTTAGATTGAGCAGATCTGAACACTCTTTCTGTAGGAAATGCAACTGGACATTTGGAGCGCTAAGAGAGTAGTAGTGGAAAAAGGAATATATTCAAATATAAACTACACAGAAGCATTCTGTGAAACTTCTTTCTGATCTGAGCATTCAGCTAACAGAGTTAAACCATACTTTTGATTGAGCAGTTTTAAAACACTCTGTCTGTAGAAAATGCAACTGGACATTCGTAGCGCTAAGTGGGTAATAGTGGAAAAAAGAATATGTTCAAATATAAACTACACAGTAGCATTCTGTGAAAATCTTTCTGTTCTATGCATTCAACTAACAGAGTTGAACCTTACTTTTGATTGAGCCTTTCTGAAACACTCTTTCTGTAGAAACTGCAATTGGACATTCTGAGCGCTAAGAGGCCTATATTGGGAAAAATAATAACTTCAAATAAAAACTACACAGAAGCATTGTGTGAAACTTATTTCTGATATGTTCATTAAGCTAACAGAGTTAAACCATATTTTTGATTGCGCAGTTCTGAACACTTTTCTGTAGAAAATGCAAGTGGACATTCGGAGCGCTAAGAGGGTATAGTGGAAAAAGGAATATATTCAAATAAAAACTACACAGTAGCATTCTGTGAAAATTCTTTCTGTTCTGTGCATTCAACTAACAGAGTTGAACATTACTTTTGATTCACCCGTTCTGAAACACTCTTTCTGTAGAAACTGCAATTGGACATGCTAAGCGCTAAGAGGCCTACATTGGGAAAAAGAATATCTTCAAATAAAAACTACACCGATGCATTCTGTGAAACTTATTTCTGATCTGTAAATTCAGTTAACAGAGATAAAACATATTTTTGATTGAGCAGTTATGAAACACTCTTTTTGTAGAAAATGCAAGTGGAGATTCGGAGCGCTAAGAGGGTAATAGTGGAAAAAGGAATGTCTTCAAATATAAACTACACGGAATCATTCGGTGAAACTTCTTTCTGATCTGTGCATTCAGCTAACAGAGTTAAACCATACTTTTGATTGAGCAGATCTGAACACTCTTTCTGTAGAAAATGCAACTGGACATTTGGAGCGCTAAGAGCGTAGTAGTGGAAAAAGGAATATATTCAAATATAAACTACACAGAAGCATTCTGTGAAACTTCTTTCTGATCTGAGCATTCAGCTAACAGAGTTAAACCATACTTTTGATTGAGCAGTTTTGAAACACTCTGTCTGTAGAAAATGCAACTGGACATTCGTAGCGCTAAGTGGGTAATAGTGGAAAAAAGAATATGTTCAAATATAAACTACACAGAAGCATTCTGTGAAACTTCTTTCTGTTCTGTGCATTCAACTAACAGAGTTGAACCTTACTTTTGATTGAGCCGTTCTGAAACACTCTTTATGTAGAAACTGCAATTGGACATTCTGAGCGCTAAGAGGCCTCTATTGGGAAAAATAATATCTTCAAATAAAAACTACACAGAAGCATTGTGTGAAACTTATTTCTGATATGTTCATTAAGCTAACAGAGTTAAAGCATACTTTTGATTGCGCAGTTCTGAACACTCTTTCTGTAGAAAATGCAAGTGGACATTCGGAGCGCTAAGAGGGTAATAGTGGAAAAAGGAATATATTCAAATATAAACTACACAGTAGCATTCTGTGAAAATTCTTTCTGTTCTGTGCATTCAACTAACAGAGTTGAACCTTACTTTTGATTGAGCCGTTCTGAAACACTCTTTCTGTAGAAACTGCAATTGGACATGCTAAGCGCTAAGAGGCCTACATTGGGAAAAATAATATCTTCAAATAAAAACTACACAGATGCATTCTGTGAAACTTATTTCTGATCTGTAAATTCAGTTAACAGAGATAAAACATATTTTTGATTGAGCAGTTATGAAACACTCTTTTTGTAGAAAATGCAAGTGGAGATTCGGAGCGCTAAGGGGGTAATAGTGGAAAAAGGAATGTCTTCAAATATAAACTACACAGAATCATTCGGTGAAACTTCTTTCTGATCTGTGCATTCAGCTAACAGAGTTAAACCATACTTTTGATTGAGCAGATCTGAACACTCTTTCTGTAGAAAATGCAACTGGACATTTGGAGTGCTAAGAGCGTAGTAGTGGAAAAAGGAATATATTCAAATATAAACTACACAGAAGCATTCTGTGAAACTTTTTTCTGATCTGAGCATTCAGCTAACAGAGTTAAAACATACTTTTGATTGAGCAGTTTTGAAACACTCTGTCTGTAGAAAATGCAACGGGACATTAGTAGCGCTAAGTGGGTAATAGTGGAAAAAAGAATATGTTCAAATATAAACTACACAGAAGCATTGTATGAAACTTCTTTCTTTTCTGTGCATTCAACTAACAGAGTTGAACCTTACTTTTGATTGAGCCGTTCTGAAACACTCTTTCTGTAGAAACTGCAATTGGACATTCTGAGCGCTAGGAGGCCTATATTGGGAAAAAGAATGTATAAAAATAAAAACTACACAGAAGAATTGTGTGAAACTTATTTCTGTTCTGTTTGTTCAACTAAAAGAGTTGAACCTTAGTTTTGATTGAGGCGTTCTGAAACACTCTTTCTGTAGAAAATGCAAGTGGAGATTCGGAGCGCTAAGAGGGTAATAGTGGAAAAAGGAATGTCTCCAAATATAAACTACACAGAATCATTCTGTGAAACTTCTTTCTGATCTGTGCATTCAGCTAACAGAGTTAAACCATACTTTAGATTGAGCAGATCTGAACACTCTTTCTGTAGGAAATGCAACTGGACATTTGGAGTGCTAAGAGCGTAGTAGTGGAAAAAGGAATATATTCAAATATAAACTACACAGAAGCATTCTGTGAATCTTCTTTCTGATCTGAGCATTCAGCTAACAGAGTTAAAACATACTTTTGATTGAGCAGTTTTGAAACACTCTGTCTGTAGAAAATGCAACGGGACATTTGTAGCGCTAAGTGGGTAATAGTGGAAAAAAGAATATGTTCAAATATAAACTACACAGAAGCATTGTATGAAACTTCTTTCTGTTCTGTGCATTCAACTAAAAGAGTTGAACCTTACTTTTGATTGAGCCGTTCTGAAACACTCTTTCTGTAGAAACTGCAATTGGACATTCTGAGCGCTAGGAGGCCTATATTGGGAAAAAGAATGTATACAAATAAAAACTACACAGAAGAATTGTGTGAAATTTCTTTCTGTTCTGTTTGTTCAACTAAAAGAGTTGAACCTTAGTTTTGATTGAGGCGTTCTGAAACATTCTTTCTTTAGAAAATGCAAGTGGAGATTCGGAGCGCTAAGAGGGTAATAGTGGAAAAAGGAATGTCTCCAAATATAAACTACACAGAATCATTCTGTGAAACTTCTTTCTGATCTGTGCATTCAGCTAACAGAGTTAAACCATACTTTTGATTGAGCAGATCTGAACACTCTTTCTGTAGGAAATGCAACTGGACATTTGGAGCGCTAAGAGAGTAGTAGTGGAAAAAGGAATATATTCAAATATAAACTACACAGAAGCATTCTGTGAAACTTCTTTCTGATATGAGCATTCAGCTAACAGAGTTAAACCATACTTTTGATTGAGCAGTTTTGAAACACTCTGTCTGTAGAAAATGCAACTGGACATTCGTAGCGCTAAGTGGGTAATAGTGGAAAAAAGAATATGTTCAAATATAAACTACACAGTAGCATTCTGTGAAAATCTTTCTGTTCTGTGCATTCAACTAACAGAGTTGAACCTTACTTTTGATTGAGCCTTTCTGAAACACTCTTTCTGTAGAAACTGCAATTGGACATTCTGAGCGCTAAGAGGCCTATATTGGGAAAAATAATAACTTCAAATAAAAACTACACAGAAGCATTGTGTGAAACTTATTTCTGATATGTTCATTAAGCTAACAGAGTTAAACCATATTTTTGATTGCGCAGTTCTGAACACTTTTCTGTAGAAAATGCAAGTGGACATTCGGAGCGCTAAGAGGGTATAGTGGAAAAAGGAATATATTCAAATAAAAACTACACATTAGCATTCTGTGAAAACTCTTACTGTTCTGTGCATTCATCTAACAGAGTTGAACCTTACTTTTGATTGAGCCGTTCTGTAACACTCTTTCTGTAGAAACTGCAATTGGACATGCTAAGCGCTAAGAGGCCTACATTGGGAAAAAGAATATCTTCAAATAAAAACTACACAGATGCATTCTGTGAAACTTATTTCTGATCTGTAAATTCAGTTAACAGAGATAAAACATATTTTTGATTGAGCAGTTATGAAACACTCTTTTTGTAGAAAATGCAAGTGGAGATTCGGAGCGCTAAGAGGGTAATAGTGGAAAAAGGAATGTCTTCAAATATAAACTACACAGAATCATTCGGTGAAACTTCTTTCTGATCTGTGCATTCAGCTAACAGAGTTAAACCATACTTTTGATTGAGCAGATCTGAACACTCTTTCTGTAGAAAATGCAACTGGACATTTGGAGCGCTAAGAGCGTATTAGTGGAAAAAGGAATATATTCAAATATAAACTACACAGAAGCATTCTGTGAAACTACTTTCTGATCTGAGCATTCAGCTAACAGAGTTAAACCATACTTTTGATTGAGCAGTTTTGAAACACTCTGTCTGTAGAAAATGCAACTGGACATTCGTAGCGCTAAGTCGGTAATAGTGGAAAAAAGAATATGTTCCAATATAAACTACACAGAAGCATTCTGTGAAACTTCTTTCTGTTCTGTGCATTCAACTAACAGAGTTGAACCTTATTTTTGATTGAGCCGTTCTGAAACACTCTTTCTGTAGAAACTGCAATTGGACATTCTGAGCGCTAAGAGGCCTATATTGGGAAAAAGAATGTCTACAAATAAAAACTACACAGAAGAATTGTGTGAAACTTCTTTCTGTTCTGTTTGTTCAACTAAAAGAGTTGAACCTTAGTTTTGATTGAGCCGTTCTGAAACACTCTTTCTGTAGAAACTGCAATTGGACATTCTGAGCGCTAAGAGGCCTATATTGGGAAAAAGAATGTCTACAAATAAAAACTACACAGAAGAATTGTGTGAAACTTCTTTCTGTTCTGTTTGTTCAACTAAAAGAGTTGAACCTTAGTTTTGATTGAGCCGTTCTGAAACACTCTTTCTGTAGAAAATGCAAGTGGAAATTCAGAGCGCTAAGAGGGTAATAGTGGAAAAAGGAATGTCTTCAAATATAAACTACACAGAATCATTCGGTGAAACTTCTTTCTGATCTGTGCATTCAGCTAACAGAGTTAAACCATACTTTTGATTGAGCAGATCTGAACACTCTTTCTGTAGAAAATGCAACTGGACATTTGGAGCGCTAAGAGCGTAGTAGTGGAAAAAGGAATATATTCAAATATAAACTACACAGAAGCATTCTGTGAAACTTCTTTCTGATCTGAGCATTCAGCTAACAGAGTTAAACCATACTTTTGATTGAGCAGTTTTGAAACACTCTGTCTGTAGAAAATGCAAGTGGACATTCGGAGCGCTAAGAGGGTATAGTGGAAAAAGGAATATATTCAAATAAAAACTACACATTAGCATTCTGTGAAAATTCTTTCTATTCTGTGCATTCAACTAACAGAGTTGAACATTACTTTTGATTCACCCGTTCTGAAACACTCTTTCTGTAGAAACTGCAATTGGACATGCTAAGCGCTAAGAGGCCTACATTGGGAAAAAGAATATCTTCAAATAAAAACTACACCGATGCATTCTGTGAAACTTATTTCTGATCTGTAAATTCAGTTAACAGAGATAAAACATATTTTTGATTGAGCAGTTATGAAACACTCTTTTTGTAGAAAATGCAAGTGGAGATTCGGAGCGCTAAGAGGGTAATAGTGGAAAAAGGAATGTCTTCAAATATAAACTACACGGAATCATTCGGTGAAACTTCTTTCTGATCTGTGCATTCAGCTAACAGAGTTAAACCATACTTTTGATTGAGCAGATCTGAACACTCTTTCTGTAGAAAATGCAACTGGACATTTGGAGCGCTAAGAGCGTAGTAGTGGAAAAAGGAATATATTCAAATATAAACTACACAGAAGCATTCTGTGAAACTTCTTTCTGATCTGAGCATTCAGCTAACAGAGTTAAACCATACTTTTGATTGAGCAGTTTTGAAACACTCTGTCTGTAGAAAATGCAACTGGACATTCGTAGCGCTAAGTGGGTAATAGTGGAAAAAAGAATATGTTCAAATATAAACTACACAGAAGCATTCTGTGAAACTTCTTTCTGTTCTGTGCATTCAACTAACAGAGTTGAACCTTACTTTTGATTGAGCCGTTCTGAAACACTCTTTCTGTAGAAACTGCAATTGGACATTCTGAGCGCTAAGAGGCCTATATTGGGAAAAAGAATGTCTACAAATAAAAACTACACAGAAGAATTGTGTGAAACTTCTTTCTGTTCTCTTTGTTCAACTAAAAGAGTTGAACCTTAGTTTTGATTGAGCCGTTCTGAAACACTCTTTCTGTAGAAAATGCAAGTGGAGATTCGGAGCGCTAAGAGGGTAATAGTGGAGAAAGGAATGTCTCCAAATATAAACTACACAGAATCATTCTGTGAAAATTCTTTCTGATCTGTGCATTCAGCTAACAGAGTTAAACCATACTTTTGATTGAGCAGATCTGAACACTCTTTCTGTTGAAAATGCAACTGGACATTTGGAGCGCTAAGAGCGTAGTAGTGGATAAAGGAATATATTCAAATATAAACTACACAGATGCATTCTGTGAAACTTCTTTCTGATCTGAGCATTCAGCTAACAGAGTTAAACCATACTTTTGATTGAGCAGTTTTGAAACACTCTGCCTGTAGAAAATGCAACTGGACATTCATAACGCTAAGTGGGTAATAGTGGAAAAAAGAATATGTTCAAATATAAACTACACAGAAGTATTGTATGAAACTTCTTTCTGTTCTGTGCATTCAACTAACAGAGTTGAACCTTACTTTTGATTGAGCCTTTCTGAAACACTCTTTATGTAGAAACTGCAATTGGACATTCTGAGCGCTAAGAGGCCTCTATTGGGAAAAATAATATCTTCAAATAAAAACTACACAGAAGCATTGTGTGAAACTTATTTCTGATATGTTCATTAAGCTAACAGAGTTAAAGCATACTTTTGATTGCGCAGTTCTGAACACTCTTTCTGTAGAAAATGCAAGTGGACATTCGGAGCGCTAAGAGGGTAATAGTGGAAAAAGGAATATATTCAAATATAAACTACACAGTAGCATTCTGTGAAAATTCTTTCTGTTCTGTGCATTCAACTAACAGAGTTGAACCTTACTTTTGATTGAGCCGTTCTGAAACACTCTTTCTGTAGAAACTGCAATTGGACATGCTAAGCGCTAAGAGGCCTACATTGGGAAAAATAATATCTTCAAATAAAAACTACACAGATGCATTCTGTGAAACTTATTTTTGATCTGTAAATTCAGTTAACAGAGATAAAACATATTTTTGATTGAGCAGTTATGAAACACTATTTTGTAGAAAATGCAAGTGGAGATTCGGAGCGCTAAGGGGGTAATAGTGGAAAAAGGAATGTCTTCAAATATAAACTACACAGAATCATTCGGTGAAACTTCTTTCTGATCTGTGCATTCAGCTAACAGAGTTAAACCATACTTTTGATTGAGCAGATCTGAACACTCTTTCTGTAGAAAATGCAACTGGACATTTGGAGTGCTAAGAGCGTAGTAGTGGAAAAAGGAATATATTCAAATATAAACTACACAGAAGCATTCTGTGAAACTTTTTTCTGATCTGAGCATTCAGCTAACAGAGTTAAAACATACTTTTGATTGAGCAGTTTTGAAACACTCTGTCTGTAGAAAATGCAACGGGACATTAGTAGCGCTAAGTGGGTAATAGTGGAAAAAAGAATATGTTCAAATATAAACTACACAGAAGCATTGTATGAAACTTCTTTCTTTTCTGTGCATTCAACTAACAGAGTTGAACCTTACTTTTGATTGAGCCGTTCTGAAACACTCTTTCTGTAGAAACTGCAATTGGACATTCTGAGCGCTAGGAGGCCTATATTGGGAAAAAGAATGTATACAAATAAAAACTACACAGAAGAATTGTGTGAAACTTCTTTCTGTTCTGTTTGTTCAACTAAAAGAGTTGAACCTTAGTTTTGATTGAGGCGTTCTGAAACACTCTTTCTGTAGAAAATGCAAGTGGAGATTCGGAGCGCTAAGAGGGTAATAGTGGAAAAAGGAATGTCTCCAAATATAAACTACACAGAATCATTCTGTGAAACTTCTTTCTGATCTGTGCATTCAGCTAACAGAGTTAAACCATACTTTAGATTGAGCAGATCTGAACACTCTTTCTGTAGGAAATGCAACTGGACATTTGGAGCGCTAAGAGAGTAGTAGTGGAAAAAGGAATATATTCAAATATAAACTACACAGAAGCATTCTGTGAAACTTCTTTCTGATCTGAGCATTCAGCTAACAGAGTTAAACCATACTTTTGATTGAGCAGTTTTAAAACACTCTGTCTGTAGAAAATGCAACTGGACATTCGTAGCGCTAAGTGGGTAATAGTGGAAAAAAGAATATGTTCAAATATAAACTACACAGTAGCATTCTGTGAAAATCTTTCTGTTCTATGCATTCAACTAACAGAGTTGAACCTTACTTTTGATTGAGCCTTTCTGAAACACTCTTTCTGTAGAAACTGCAATTGGACATTCTGAGCGCTAAGAGGCCTATATTGGGAAAAATAATAACTTCAAATAAAAACTACACAGAAGCATTGTGTGAAACTTATTTCTGATATGTTCATTAAGCTAACAGAGTTAAACCATATTTTTGATTGCGCAGTTCTGAACACTTTTCTGTAGAAAATGCAAGTGGACATTCGGAGCGCTAAGAGGGTATAGTGGAAAAAGGAATATATTCAAATAAAAACTACACAGTAGCATTCTGTGAAAATTCTTTCTGTTCTGTGCATTCAACTAACAGAGTTGAACATTACTTTTGATTCACCCGTTCTGAAACACTCTTTCTGTAGAAACTGCAATTGGACATGCTAAGCGCTAAGAGGCCTACATTGGGAAAAAGAATATCTTCAAATAAAAACTACACCGATGCATTCTGTGAAACTTATTTCTGATCTGTAAATTCAGTTAACAGAGATAAAACATATTTTTGATTGAGCAGTTATGAAACACTCTTTTTGTAGAAAATGCAAGTGGAGATTCGGAGCGCTAAGAGGGTAATAGTGGAAAAAGGAATGTCTTCAAATATAAACTACACGGAATCATTCGGTGAAACTTCTTTCTGATCTGTGCATTCAGCTAACAGAGTTAAACCATACTTTTGATTGAGCAGATCTGAACACTCTTTCTGTAGAAAATGCAACTGGACATTTGGAGCGCTAAGAGCGTAGTAGTGGAAAAAGGAATATATTCAAATATAAACTACACAGAAGCATTCTGTGAAACTTCTTTCTGATCTGAGCATTCAGCTAACAGAGTTAAACCATACTTTTGATTGAGCAGTTTTGAAACACTCTGTCTGTAGAAAATGCAACTGGACATTCGTAGCGCTAAGTGGGTAATAGTGGAAAAAAGAATATGTTCAAATATAAACTACACAGAAGCATTCTGTGAAACTTCTTTCTGTTCTGTGCATTCAACTAACAGAGTTGAACCTTACTTTTGATTGAGCCGTTCTGAAACACTCTTTATGTAGAAACTGCAATTGGACATTCTGAGCGCTAAGAGGCCTCTATTGGGAAAAATAATATCTTCAAATAAAAACTACACAGAAGCATTGTGTGAAACTTATTTCTGATATGTTCATTAAGCTAACAGAGTTAAAGCATACTTTTGATTGCGCAGTTCTGAACACTCTTTCTGTAGAAAATGCAAGTGGACATTCGGAGCGCTAAGAGGGTAATAGTGGAAAAAGGAATATATTCAAATATAAACTACACAGTAGCATTCTGTGAAAATTCTTTCTGTTCTGTGCATTCAACTAACAGAGTTGAACCTTACTTTTGATTGAGCCGTTCTGAAACACTCTTTCTGTAGAAACTGCAATTGGACATGCTAAGCGCTAAGAGGCCTACATTGGGAAAAATAATATCTTCAAATAAAAACTACACAGATGCATTCTGTGAAACTTATTTCTGATCTGTAAATTCAGTTAACAGAGATAAAACATATTTTTGATTGAGCAGTTATGAAACACTCTTTTTGTAGAAAATGCAAGTGGAGATTCGGAGCGCTAAGGGGGTAATAGTGGAAAAAGGAATGTCTTCAAATATAAACTACACAGAATCATTCGGTGAAACTTCTTTCTGATCTGTGCATTCAGCTAACAGAGTTAAACCATACTTTTGATTGAGCAGATCTGAACACTCTTTCTGTAGAAAATGCAACTGGACATTTGGAGTGCTAAGAGCGTAGTAGTGGAAAAAGGAATATATTCAAATATAAACTACACAGAAGCATTCTGTGAAACTTTTTTCTGATCTGAGCATTCAGCTAACAGAGTTAAAACATACTTTTGATTGAGCAGTTTTGAAACACTCTGTCTGTAGAAAATGCAACGGGACATTAGTAGCGCTAAGTGGGTAATAGTGGAAAAAAGAATATGTTCAAATATAAACTACACAGAAGCATTGTATGAAACTTCTTTCTTTTCTGTGCATTCAACTAACAGAGTTGAACCTTACTTTTGATTGAGCCGTTCTGAAACACTCTTTCTGTAGAAACTGCAATTGGACATTCTGAGCGCTAGGAGGCCTATATTGGGAAAAAGAATGTATACAAATAAAAACTACACAGAAGAATTGTGTGAAACTTCTTTCTGTTCTGTTTGTTCAACTAAAAGAGTTGAACCTTAGTTTTGATTGAGGCGTTCTGAAACACTCTTTCTGTAGAAAATGCAAGTGGAGATTCGGAGCGCTAAGAGGGTAATAGTGGAAAAAGGAATGTCTCCAAATATAAACTACACAGAATCATTCTGTGAAACTTCTTTCTGATCTGTGCATTCAGCTAACAGAGTTAAACCATACTTTAGATTGAGCAGATCTGAACACTCTTTCTGTAGGAAATGCAACTGGACATTTGGAGCGCTAAGAGAGTAGTAGTGGAAAAAGGAATATATTCAAATATAAACTACACAGAAGCATTCTGTGAAACTTCTTTCTGATCTGAGCATTCAGCTAACAGAGTTAAACCATACTTTTGATTGAGCAGTTTTAAAACACTCTGTCTGTAGAAAATGCAACTGGACATTCGTAGCGCTAAGTGGGTAATAGTGGAAAAAAGAATATGTTCAAATATAAACTACACAGTAGCATTCTGTGAAAATCTTTCTGTTCTATGCATTCAACTAACAGAGTTGAACCTTACTTTTGATTGAGCCTTTCTGAAACACTCTTTCTTTAGAAACTGCAATTGGACATTCTGAGCGCTAAGAGGCCTATATTGGGAAAAATAATAACTTCAAATAAAAACTACACAGAAGCATTGTGTGAAACTTATTTCTGATATGTTCATTAAGCTAACAGAGTTAAACCCTATTTTTGATTGCGCAGTTCTGAACACTTTTCTGTAGAAAATGCAAGTGGACATTCGGAGCGCTAAGAGGGTATAGTGGAAAAAGGAATATATTCAAATAAAAACTACACAGTAGCATTCTGTGAAAATTCTTTCTGTTCTGTGCATTCAACTAACAGAGTTGAACATTACTTTTGATTCACCCGTTCTGAAACACTCTTTCTGTAGAAACTGCAATTGGACATGCTAAGCGCTAAGAGGCCTACATTGGGAAAAAGAATATCTTCAAATAAAAACTACACCGATGCATTCTGTGAAACTTATTTCTGATCTGTAAATTCAGTTAACAGAGATAAAACATATTTTTGATTGAGCAGTTATGAAACACTCTTTTTGTAGAAAATGCAAGTGGAGATTCGGAGCGCTAAGAGGGTAATAGTGGAAAAAGGAATGTCTTCAAATATAAACTACACGGAATCATTCGGTGAAACTTCTTTCTGATCTGTGCATTCAGCTAACAGAGTTAAACCATACTTTTGATTGAGCAGATCTGAACACTCTTTCTGTAGAAAATGCAACTGGACATTTGGAGCGCTAAGAGCGTAGTAGTGGAAAAAGGAATATATTCAAATATAAACTACACAGAAGCATTCTGTGAAACTTCTTTCTGATCTGAGCATTCAGCTAACAGAATTAAACCATACTTTTGATTGAGCAGTTTTGAAACACTCTGTCTGTAGAAAATGCAACTGGACATTCGTAGCGCTAAGTGGGTAATAGTGGAAAAAAGAATATGTTCAAATATAAACTACACAGAAGCATTCTGTGAAACTTCTTTCTGTTCTGTGCATTCAACTAACAGAGTTGAACCTTACTTTTGATTGAGCCGTTCTGAAACACTCTTTCTCTAGAAACTGCAATAGGACATTCTGAGCGCTAAGAGGCCTATATTGGGAAAAAGAATGTCTACATATAAAAACTACACAGAAGAATTGTGTGAAACTTCTTTCTGTTCTGTTTGTTCAACTAAAAGATTTGAACCTTAGTTTTGATTGAGCCGTTCTGAAACACTCTTTCTGTAGAAAATGCAAGTGGAGATTCGGAGCGCTAAGAGGGTAATAGTGGAAAAAGGAATGTCTCCAAATATAAACTACACAGAATCATTCTGTGAAACTTCTTTCTGATCTGTGCATTCAGCTAACAGAGTTAAACCATACTTTAGATTGAGCAGATGTGAACACTCTTTCTGTAGAAAATGCAACTGGACATTTGGAGCGCTAAGAGAGTAGTAGTGGAAAAAGGAATATATTCAAATATAAACTACACAGAAGCATTCTGTGAAACTTCTTTCTGATCTGA
This sequence comes from Symphalangus syndactylus, assembly GCF_028878055.3. Lineage (NCBI taxonomy): Eukaryota > Metazoa > Chordata > Mammalia > Primates > Hylobatidae > Symphalangus > Symphalangus syndactylus. Next base: position 846,303 of record NC_072445.2, on the reverse strand, counting down.
GCATTCAGCTAACAGAGTTAAACCATACTTTTGATTGAGCAGTTTTGAAACACTCTGTCTGTAGAAAATGCAACTGGACATTCGTAGCGCTAAGTGGGTAATAGTGGAGAAAAGAATATGTTCAAATATAAACTACACAGAATCATTGTATGAAACTTCTTTCTGTTCTGTGCATTCAACTAACAGAGTTGAACCTTACTTTTGATTGAGCCTTTCTGAAACACTCTTTCTGTAGAAACTGCAATTGGACATTCTGAGCGCTAAGAGGCCTCTATTGGGAAAAATAATATCTTCGAATAAAAACTACACAGAAGCATTGTGTGAAACTTATTTCTGATATGTTCATTAAGCTAACAGAATAAAACCATACTTTTCATTGCGCAGTTCTGAACACTCTTTCTGTAGAAAATGCAAGTGGACATTCGGAGCGCTAAGAGGGTAATAGTGGAAAAAGGAATATATTCAAATATAAACTACACAGTAGCATTCTGTGAAAACTCTTTCTGTTCTGTGCATTCAGCTAACAGAGTTGAACCTTACTTTTGATTGAGCCGTTCTGAAACACTCTTTCTGTAGAAACTGCAATTGGACATGCTAAGCGCTAAGAGGCCTACATTGGGAAAAAGAATATCTTCAAATAAAAACTACACAGATGCATTCTGTGAAACTTATTTCTGATCTGTAAATTCAGTTAACAGAGATAAAACATATTTTTGATTGAGCAGTTATGAAACACTCTTTTTGTAGAAAATGCAAGTGGAGATTCGGAGCGCTAAGAGGGTAATAGTGGAAAAAGGAATGTCTTCAAATATAAACTACACAGAATCATTCGGTGAAACTTCTTTCTGATATGTGCATTCAGCTAACAGAGTTAAACCATACTTTTGATTGAGCAGATCTGAACACTCTTTCTGTAGAAAATGCAACTGGACATTTGGAGCGCTAAGAGCGTAGTAGTGGAAAAAGGAATATATTCAAATATAAACTACACAGAAGCATTCTGTGAAACTTCTTTCTGATCTGAGCATTCAGCTAACAGAGTTAAACCATACTTTTGATTGAGCAGTTTTGAAACACTCTGTCTGTAGAAAATGCAACTGGACATTCGTAGCGCTAAGTGGGTAATAGTGGAAAAAAAAATATGTTCAAATATAAACTACACAGAAGCATTCTGTGAAACTTCTTTCTGTTCTGTGCATTCAACTAACAGAGTTGAACCTTATTTTTGATTGAGCCGTTCTGAAACACTCTTTCTGTAGAAACTGCAATTGGACATTCTGAGCGCTATGAGGCCTATATTGGGAAAAAGAATGTCTACAAATAAAAACTACACAGAAGAATTGTGTGAAACTTCTTTCTGTTCTGTTTGTTCAACTAAAAGAGTTGAACCTTAGTTTTGATTGAGCCGTTCTGAAACACTCTTTCTGTAGAAACTGCAATTGGACATTCTGAGCGCTAAGAGGCCTATATTGGGAAAAAGAATGTCTACAAATAAAAACTACACAGAAGAATTGTGTGAAACGTCTTTCTGTTCTGTTTGTTCAACTAAAAGAGTTGAACCTTAGTTTTGATTGAGCCGTTCTGAAACACTCTTTCTGTAGAAAATGCAAGTGGAGATTCGGAGCGCTAAGAGGGTAATAGTGGAAAAAGGAATGTCTCCAAATATAAACTACACAGAATCATTCTGTGAAACTTCTTTCTGATCTGTGCATTCAGCTAACAGAGTTAAACCATACTTTTGATTCAGCAGATCTGAACACTCTTTCTGTAGAAAATGCAACTGGATATTTGGAGCGCTAAGAGAGTAGTAGTGGAAAAAGGAATATATTCAAATATAAACTACACAGAAGCATTCTGTGAAACTTCTTTCTGATCTGAGCATTCAGCTAACAGAGTTAAACCATACTTTTGATTGAGCAGTTTTGAAACACTCTGTCTGTAGAAAATGCAACTGGACATTCGTAGCGCTAAGTGGGTAATAGTGGAGAAAAGAATATGTTCAAATATAAACTACACAGAAGCATTGTATGAAACTTCTTTCTGTTCTGTGCATTCAACTAACAGAGTTGAACCTTACATTTGATTGAGCCTTTCTGAAACACTCTTTCTGTAGAAACTGCAATTGGACATTCTGAGCGCTAAGAGGCCTCTATTGGGAAAAATAATATCTTCAAATAAAAACTATACAGAAGCATTGTGTGAAACTTATTTCTGATATGTTCATTAAGCTAACAGAGTTAAACCATACTTTTGATTGCGCAGTTCTGAACACTCTTTCTGCAGAAAATGCAAGTGGACTTTCGGAGCGCTAAGAGGGTAATAGTGGAAAAAGGAATATATTCAAATATAAACTACACAGTAGCATTCTGTGAAAACCCTTACTGTTCTGTGCATTCAGCTAACAGAGTTGAACCTTACTTTTGATTGAGCCATTCTGTAACACTCTTTCTGTAGAAACTGCAATTGGACATGCTAAGCGCTAAGAGGCCTACATTGGGAAAAAGAATATCTTCAAATAAAAACTACACAGATGCATTCTGTGAAACTTATTTCTGATCTGTAAATTCAGTTATCAGAGATAAAACATATTTTTGATTGAGCAGTTATGAAACACTCTTTTTGTAGAAAATGCAAGTGGAGATTCGGAGCGCTAAGAGGGTAATAGTGGAAAAAGGAATGTCTTCAAATATAAACTACACAGTATCATTCGGTGAAACTTCTTACTGATCTGTGCATTCAGCTAACAGAGTTAAACCATACTTTTGATAGAGCAGATCTGAACACTCTTTCTGTAGAAAATGCAACTGGACATTTGGAGCGCTAAGAGCGTATTAGTGGAAAAAGGAATTTATTCAAATATAAACTACACAGAAGCATTCTGTGAAACTACTTTCTGATCTGAGCATTCAGCTAACAGAGTTAAACCATACTTTTGATTGAGCAGTTTTGAAACACTCTGTCTGTAGAAAATGCAACTGGACATTCGTAGCGCTAAGTGGGTAATAGTGGAAAAAACAATATGTTCCAATATAAACTACACAGAAGCATTCTGTGAAACTTCTTTCTGTTCTGTGCATTCAACTAACAGAGTTGAACCTTATTTTTGATTGAGCCGTTCTGAAACACTCTTTCTGTAGAAACTGCAATTGGACATTCTGAGCGCTAAGAGGCCTATATTGGGAAAAAGAATGTCTACAAATAAAAACTACACAGAAGAATTGTGTGAAACTTCTTTCTGTTCTGTTTGTTCAACTAAAAGAGTTGAACCTTAGTTTTGATTGAGCCGTTCTGAAACACTCTTTCTGTAGAAACTGCAATTGGACATTCTGAGCGCTAAGAGGCCTATATTGGGAAAAAGAATGTCTACAAATAAAAACTACACAGAAGAATTGTGTGAAACTTCTTTCTGTTCTGTTTGTTCAACTAAAAGAGTTGAACCTTAGTTTTGATTGAGCCGTTCTGAAACACTCTTTCTGTAGAAAATGCAAGTGGACATTCGGAGCGCTAAGAGGGTAATAGTGGAAAAAGGAATGTCTCCAAATATAAACTACACAGAATCATTCTGTGAAACTTCTTTCTGATCTGTGCATTCAGCTAACAGAGTTAAACCATACTTTTGATTCAGCAGATCTGAACACTCTTTCTGTAGAAAATGCAACTGGACATTTGGAGCGCTAAGAGAATAGTAGTGGAAAAAGGAATATATTCAAATATAAACTACACAGAAGCATTCTGTGAAACTTCTTTCTGATCTGAGCATTCAGCTAACAGAGTTAAACCATACTTTTGATTGAGCAGTTTTGAAACACTCTGTCTGTAGAAAATGCAACTGGACATTCGTAGCGCTAAGAGGGTAATAGTGGAGAAAAGAATATGTTCAAATATAAACTACACAGAAGCATTGTATGAAACTTCTTTCTGTTCTGTGCATTCAACTAACAGAGTTGAACCTTACTTTTGATTGAGCCTTTCTGAAACACTCTTTCTGTAGAAACTGCAATTGGACATTCTGAGCGCTAAGAGGCCTCTATTGGGAAAAATAATATCTTCAAATAAAAACTACACAGAAGCATTGTGTGAAACTTATTTCTGATATGTTCATTAAGCTGACAGAGTTAAACCATACTTTTGATTGCGCAGTTCTGAACACTCTTTCTGTAGAAAATGCAAGTGGACATTCGGAGCGCTAAGAGGGTAATAGTGGAAAAAGGAATATATTCAAATATAAACTACACAGTAGCATTCTGTGAAAACTCTTACTGTTCTGTGCATTCAGCTAACAGAGTTGAACCTTACTTTTGATTGAGCCGTTCTGAAACACTCTTTCTGTAGAAACTGCAATTGGACATGCTAAGCGCTAAGAGGCCTACATTGGGAAAAAGAATATCTTCAAATAAAAACTACACAGATGCATTCTGTGAAACTTATTTCTGATCTGTAAATTCAGTTAACAGAGATAAAACATATTTTTGATTGGGCAGTTATGAAACACTCTTTTTGTAGAAAATGCAAGTGGAGATTCGGAGCGCTAAGAGGGTAATAGTGGAAAAAGGAATGTCTTCAAATATAAACTACACAGAATCATTCGGTGAAACTTCTTTCTGATCTGTGCATTCAGCTAACAGAGTTAAACCATACTTTTGATTGAGCAGATCTGAACACTCTTTCTGTAGAAAATGCAACTGGACATTTGGAGCGCTAAGAGCGTAGTAGTGGAAAAAGGAATATATTCAAATATAAACTACACAGAAGCATTCTGTGAAACTTCTTTCTGATCTGAGCATTCAGCTAACAGAGTTAAACCATACTTTTGATTGAGCAGTTTTGAAACACTCTGTCTGTAGAAAATGCAACTGGACATTCGTAGCGCTAAGTGGGTAATAGTGGAAAAAACAATATGTTCAAATATAAACTACAGAGAAGCATTCTGTGAAACTTCTTTCTGTTCTGTGCATTCAACTAACAGAGTTGAACCTTACTTTTGATTGAGCCGTTCTGAAACACTCTTTCTGTAGAAACTGCAATTGGACATTCTGAGCGCTAAGAGGCCTATATTGGGAAAAAGAATGTCTACAAATAAAAACTACACAGAAGAATTGTGTTAAACTTCTTTCTGTTCTGTTTGTTCAACTAAAAGAGTTGAATCTTAGTTTTGATTGAGCCATTCTGAAACACTCTTTCTGTAGAAAATGCAAGTGGAGATTCGGAGCGCTAAGAGGGTAATAGTGGAGAAAGGAATGTCTCCAAATATAAACTACACAGAATCATTCTGTGAAACTTCTTTCTGATCTGTGCATTCAGCTAACAGAGTTAAACCATACTTTTGATTCAGCAGATCTGAACACTCTTTCTGTAGAAAATGCAACTGGACATTTGGAGCGCTAAGAGAGTAGTAGTGGAAAAAGTAATATATTCAAATATAAACTACACAGAAGCATTCTGTGAAACTTCTTTCTGATCTGAGCATTCAGCTAACAGAGTTAAACCATACTTTTGATTGAGCAGTTTTGAAACACTCTGTCTGTAGAAAATGCAACTGGACATTCGTAGCGCTAAGTGGGTATTAGTGGAAAAAAGAATATGTTCAAATATAAACTACACAGAACCATTCTGTGAAACTTCTTTCTGTTCTGTGCATTCAACTAACAGAGTTGAACCTTACTTTTGATTGAGCCGTTCTGAAACACTCTTTCTGTAGAAACTGCAATTGGACATTCTGAGCGCTAAGAGGCCTATATTGGGAAAAAGAATGTCTACAAATAAAAACTACACAGAAGAATTGTGTTAAACTTCTTTCTGTTCTGTTTGTTCAACTAAAAGAGTTGAACCTTAGTTTTGATTGAGCCATTCTGAAACACTTTTTCTGTAGAAAATGCAAGTGGAGATTCGGAGCGCTAAGAGGGTAATAGTGGAGAAAGGAATGTCTCCAAATATAAACTACACAGAATCATTCTGTGAAACTTCTTTCTGATCTGTGCATTCAGCTAACAGAGTTAAAACATACTTTTGATTCAGCAGATCTGAACACTCTTTCTGTAGAAAATGCAACTGGACATTTGGAGCGCTAAGAGAGTAGTAGTGGAAAAAGTAATATATTCAAATATAAACTACACAGAAGCATTCTGTGAAACTTCTTTCTGATCTGAGCATTCAGCTAACAGAGTTAAACCATACTTTTGATTGAGCAGTTTTGAAACACTCTGTCTGTAGAAAATGCAACTGGACATTCGTAGCGCTAAGTGGGTAATAGTGGAGAAAAGAATATGTTCAAATATAAACTACACAGAAGCATTGTATGAAACTTCTTTCTGTTCTGTGCATTCAACTAACAGAGTTGAACCTTACTTTTGATTGAGCCTTTCTGAAACACTCTTTCTGTAGAAACTGCAATTGGACATTCTGAGCGCTAAGAGGCCTCTATTGGGAAAAATAATATCTTCAAATGAAAACTACACAGAAGCATTGTGTGAAACTTATTTCTGATATGTTCATTAAGCTAACAGATTTAAACCATACTTTTGATTGCGCAGTTCTGAACACTCTTTCTGTAGAAAATGCAAGTGGACTTTCGGAGCGCTAAGAGGGTAATAGTGGAAAAAGGAATATATTCAAATATAAACTACACAGTAGCATTCTGTGAAAACCCTTACTGTTCTGTGCATTCAGCTAACAGAGTTGAACCTTACTTTTGATTGAGCCGTTCTGAAACACTCTTTCTGTAGAAACTGCAATTGGACATGCTAAGCGCTAAGAGGCCTACATTGGGAAAAAGAATATCTTCAAATAAAAACTACACAGATGCATTCTGTGAAACTTATTTCTGATCTGTAAATTCAGTTAACAGAGATAAAACATATTTTTGATTGAGCAGTTATGAAACACTCTTTTTGTAGAAAATGCAAGTGGAGATTCGGAGGGCTAAGAGGGTAATAGTGGAAAAAGGAATGTCTTCAAATATAAACTACACAGAATCATTCGGTGAAACTTCTTTCTGATCTGTGCATTCAGCTAACAGAGTTAAACCATAGTTTTGATTGAGCAGATCTGAACACTCTTTCTGTAGAAAATGCAACTGGACATTTGGAGCGCTAAGAGCGTAGTAGTGGAAAAAGGAATATATTCAAATATAAACTACACAGAAGCATTCTGTGAAACTTCTTTCTGATCTGAGCATTCAGCTAACAGAGTTAAACCATACTTTTGATTGAGCAGTTTTGAAACACTCTGTCTGTAGAAAATGCAACTGGACATTCGTAGCGCTAAGTGGGTAATAGTGGAAAAAAGAATATGTTCCAATATAAACTACACAGAAGCATTCTGTGAAACTTCTTTCTGTTCTGTGCATTCAACTAACAGAGTTGAACCTTATTTTTGATTGAGCCGTTCTGAAACACTCTTTCTGTAGAAACTGCAATTGGACATTCTGAGCGCTAAGAGGCCTATATTGGGAAAAAGAATGTCTACAAATAAAAACTACACAGAAGAATTGTGTGAAACTTCTTTCTGTTCTGTTTGTTCAACTAAAAGAGTTGAACCTTAGTTTTGATTGAGCCGTTCTGAAACACTCTTTCTGTAGAAACTGCAATTGGACATTCTGAGCGCTAAGAGGCCTATATTGGGAAAAAGAATGTCTACAAATAAAAACTACACAGAAGAATTGTGTGAAACGTCTTTCTGTTCTGTTTGTTCAACTAAAAGAGTTGAACCTTAGTTTTGATTGAGCCGTTCTGAAACACTCTTTCTGTAGAAAATGCAAGTGGAGATTCGGAGCGCTAAGAGGGTAATAGTGGAAAAAGGAATGTCTCCAAATATAAACTACACAGAATCATTCTGTGAAACTTCTTTCTGATATGTGCATTCAGCTAACAGAGTTAAACCATACTTTTGATTCAGCAGATCTGAACACTCTTTCTGTAGAAAATGCAACTGGACATTTGGAGCGCTAAGAGAGTAGTAGTGGAAAAAGGAATATATTCAAATATAAGCTACACAGAAGCATTCTGTGAAACTTCTTTCTGATCTGAGCATTCAGCTAACAGAGTTAAACCATACTTTTGATTGAGCAGTTTTGAAACACTCTGTCTGTAGAAAATGCAACTGGACATTCGTAGCGCTAAGTGGGTAATAGTGGAGAAAAGAATATGTTCAAATATAAACTACACAGAAGCATTGTATGAAACTTCTTTCTGTTCTGTGCATTCAACTAACAGAGTTGAACCTTACTTTTGATTGAGCCTTTCTGAAACACTCTTTCTGTAGAAACTGCAGTTGGACATTCTGAGCGCTAAGAGGCCTCTATTGGGAAAAATAATATCTTCAAATAAAAACTACACAGAAGCATTGTGTGAAACTTATTTCTGATATGTTCATTAAGCTGACAGAGTTAAACCATACTTTTGATTGCGCAGTTCTGAACACTCTTTCTGTAGGAAATGCAAGTGGACATTCGGAGCGCTAAGAGGGTAATAGTGGAAAAAGGAATATATTCAAATATAAACTACACAGTAGCATTCTGTGAAAACTCTTACTGTTCTGTGCATTCAGCTAACAGAGTTGAACCTTACTTTTGATTGAGCCGTTCTGAAACACTCTTTCTGTAGAAACTGCAATTGGACATGCTAAGCGCTAAGAGGCCTACATTGGGAAAAAGAATATCTTCAAATAAAAACTACACAGATGCATTCTGTGAAACTTATTTCTGATCTGTAAATTCAGTTAACAGAGATAAAACATATTTTTGATTGAGCAGTTATGAAACACTCTTTTTGTAGAAAATGCAAGTGGAGATTCGGAGCGCTAAGAGGGTAATAGTGGAAAAAGGAATGTCTTCAAATATAAACTACACAGAATCATTCGGTGAAACTTCTTTCTGATCTGTGCATTCAGCTAACAGAGTTAAACCATACTTTTGATTGAGCAGATCTGAACACTCTTTCTGTAGAAAATGCAACTGGACATTTGGAGCGCTAAGAGCTTAGTAGTGGAAAAAGGAATATATTCAAATATAAACTACACAGAAGCATTCTGTGGAACTTCTTTCTGATCTGAGCATTCAGCTAACAGAGTTAAACCATACTTTTGATTGAGCAGTTTTGAAACACTCTGTCTGTAGAAAATGCAACTGGACATTCGTAGCGCTAAGTGGGTAATAGTGGAAAAAAGAATATGTTCAAATATAAACTACACAGAAGCATTCTGTGAAACTTCTTTCTGTTCTGTGCATTCAACTAACAGAGTTGAACCTTACTTTTGATTGAGCCGTTCTGAAACACTCTTTCTGTAGAAACTGCAATTGGACATTCTGAGCGCTAAGAGGCCTATATTGGGAAAAAGAATGTCTACAAATAAAAACTACACAGAAGAATTGTGTTAAAATTCTTTCTGTTCTGTTTGTTCAACTAAAAGAGTTGAACCTTAGTTTTGATTGAGCCATTCTGAAACACTCTTTCTGTAGAAAATGCAAGTGGAGATTCGGAGTGCTAAGAGGGTAATAGTGGAGAAAGGAATGTCTCCAAATATAAACTACACAGAATCATTCTGTGAAACTTCTTTCTGATCTGTGCATTCAGCTAACAGAGTTAAACCATACTTTTGATTCAGTAGATCTGAACACTCTTTCTGTAGAAAATGCAACTGGACATTTGGAGCGCTAAGAGAGTAGTAGTGGAAAAAGGAATATATTCAAATATAAACTACACAGAAGCATTCTGTGAAACTTCTTTCTGATCTGAGCATTCAGCTAACAGAGTTAAACCATACTTTTGATTGAGCAGTTTTGAAACACTCTGTCTGTAGAAAATGCAACTGGACATTCGTAGCGCTAAGTGGGTAATAGTGGAGAAAAGAATATGTTCAAATATAAACTACACAGAAGCATTGTATGAAACTTCTTTCTGTTCTGTGCATTCAACTAACAGGGTTGAACCTTACTTTTGATTGAGCCTTTCTGAAACACTCTTTCTGTAGAAACTGCAATTGGACATTCTGAGCGCTAAGAGGCCTCTATTGGGAAAAATAATATCTTCAAATGAAAACTACACAGAGGCATTGTGTGAAACTTATTTCTGATATGTTCATTAAGCTAACAGATTTAAACCATACTTTTGATTGCGCAGTTCTGAACACTCTTTCTGTAGAAAATGCAAGTGGACTTTCCGAGCGCTAAGAGGGTAATAGTGGAAAAAGGAATATATTCAAATATAAACTACACAGTAGCATTCTGTGAAAACTCTTACTGTTCTGTGCATTCAGCTAACAGAGTTGAACCTTACTTTTGATTGAGCCGTTCTGAAACACTCTTTCTGTAGAAACTGCAATTGGACATGCTAAGCGCTAAGAGGCCTACATTGGGAAAAAGAATATCTTCAAATAAAAACTACACAGATGCATTCTGTGAAACTTATTTCTGATCTGTAAATTCAGTTAACAGAGATAAAACATATTTTTGATTGAGCAGTTATGAAACACTCTTTTTGTAGAAAATGCAAGTGGAGATTCGGAGCGCTAAGAGGGTAATAGTGGAAAAAGGAATGTCTTCAAATATAAACTACACAGAATCATTCGGTGAAACTTCTTTCTGATCTGTGCATTCAGCTAACAGAGTTAAACCATACTTTTGATTGAGCAGATCTGAACACTCTTTCTGTAGAAAATGCAACTGGACATTTGGAGCGCTAAGAGCGTAGTAGTGGAAAAAGGAATATATTCAAATATAAACTACACAGAAGCATTCTGTGGAACTTCTTTCTGATCTGAGCATTCAGCTAACAGAGTTAAACCATACTTTTGATTGAGCAGTTTTGAAACACTCTGTCTGTAGAAAATGCAACTGGACATTCGTAGCGCTAAGTGGGTAATAGTGGAAAAAACAATATGTTCAAATATAAACTACAGAGAAGCATTCTGTGAAACTTCTTTCTGTTCTGTGCATTCAACTAACAGAGTTGAACCTTACTTTTGATTGAGCCGTTCTGAAACACTCTTTCTGTAGAAACTGCAATTGGACATTCTGAGCGCTAAGAGGCCTATATTGGGAAAAAAATGTCTACAAATAAAAACTACACAGAAAAATTGTGTTAAACTTCTTTCTGTTCTGTTTGTTCAACTAAAAGAGTTGAATCTTAGTTTTGATTGAGCCATTCTGAAACACTCTTTCTGTAGAAAATGCAAGTGGAGATTCGGAGCGCTAAGAGGGTAATAGTGGAGAAAGGAATGTCTCCAAATATAAACTACACAGAATCATTCTGTGAAACTTCTTTCTGATCTGTGCATTCAGCTAACAGAGTTAAACCATACTTTTGATTCAGCAGATCTGAACACTCTTTCTGTAGAAAATGCAACTGGACATTTGGAGCGCTAAGAGAGTAGTAGTGGAAAAAGTAATATATTCAAATATAAACTACACAGAAGCATTCTGTGAAACTTCTTTCTGATCTGAGCATTCAGCTAACAGAGTTAAACCATACTTTTGATTGAGCAGTTTTGAAACACTCTGTCTGTAGAAAATGCAACTGGACATTCGTAGCGCTAAGTGGGTATTAGTGGAAAAAAGAATATGTTCAAATATAAACTACACAGAACCATTCTGTGAAACTTCTTTCTGTTCTGTGCATTCAACTAACAGAGTTGAACCTTACTTTTGATTGAGCCGTTCTGAAACACTCTTTCTGTAGAAACTGCAATTGGACATTCTGAGCGCTAAGAGGCCTATATTGGGAAAAAGAATGTCTACAAATAAAAACTACACAGAATAATTGTGTGAAACTTCTTTCTGTTCTGTTTGTTCAACTAAAAGAGTTGAACCTTAGTTTTGATTGAGCCGTTCTGAAACACTCTTTCTGTAGAAACTGCAATTGGACATTCTGAGCGCTAAGAGGCCTATATTGGGAAAAAGAATGTCTACAAATAAAAACTACACAGAAGAATTGTGTGAAACGTCTTTCTGTTCTGTTTGTTCAACTAAAAGAGTTGAACCTTAGTTTTGATTGAGCCGTTCTGAAACACTCTTTCTGTAGAAAATGCAAGTGGAGATTCGGAGCGCTAAGAGGGTAATAGTGGAAAAAGGAATGTCTCCAAATATAAACTACACAGAATCATTCTGTGAAACTTCTTTCTGATCTGTGCATTCAGCTAACAGAGTTAAACCATACTTTTGATTCAGCAGATCTGAACACTCTTTCTGTAGAAAATGCAACTGGACATTTGGAGCGCTAAGAGAGTAGTAGTGGAAAAAGGAATATATTCAAATATAAACTACACAGAAGCATTCTGTGAAACTTCTTTCTGATCTGAGCATTCAGCTAACAGAGTTAAACCATACTTTTGATTGAGCAGTTTTGAAACACTCTGTCTGTAGAAAATGCAACTGGACATTCGTAGCGCTAAGTGGGTAATAGTGGAGAAAAGAATATGTTCAAATATAAACTACACAGAAGCATTGTATGAAACTTCTTTCTGTTCTGTGCATTCAACTAACAGGGTTGAACCTTACTTTTGATTGAGCCTTTCTGAAACACTCTTTCTGTAGAAACTGCAATTGGACATTCTGAGCGCTAAGAGGCCTCTATTGGGAAAAATAATATCTTCAAATGAAAACTACACAGAAGCATTGTGTGAAACTTATTTCTGATATGTTCATTAAGCTAACAGATTTAAACCATACTTTTGATTGCGCAGTTCTGAACACTCTTTCTGTAGAAAATGCAAGTGGACTTTCGGAGCGCTAAGAGGGTAATAGTGGAAAAAGGAATATATTCAAATATAAACTACACAGTAGCATTCTGTGAAAACTCTTACTGTTCTGTGCATTCAGCTAACAGAGTTGAACCTTACTTTTGATTGAGCCGTTCTGAAACACTCTTTCTGTAGAAACTGCAATTGGACATGCTAAGCGCTAAGAGGCCTACATTGGGAAAAAGAATATCTTCAAATAAAAACTACACAGATGCATTCTGTGAAACTTATTTCTGATCTGTAAATTCAGTTAACAGAGATAAAACATATTTTTGATCGAGCAGTTATGAAACACTCTTTTTGTAGAAAATGCAAGTGGAGATTCGGAGGGCTAAGAGGGTAATAGTGGAAAAAGGAATGTCTTCAAATATAAACTACACAGAATCATTCGGTGAAACTTCTTTCTGATCTGTGCATTCAGCTAACAGAGTTAAACCATAGTTTTGATTGAGCAGATCTGAACACTCTTTCTGTAGAAAATGCAACTGGACATTTGGAGCGCTAAGAGCGTAGTAGTGGAAAAAGGAATATATTCAAATATAAACTACACAGAAGCATTCTGTGAAACTTCTTTCTGATCTGAGCATTCAGCTAACAGAGTTAAACCATACTTTTGATTGAGCAGTTTTGAAACACTCTGTCTGTAGAAAATGCAACTGGACATTCGTAGCGCTAAGTGGGTAATAGTGGAAAAAAGAATATGTTCAAATATAAACTACACAGAACCATTCTGTGAAACTTCTTTCTGTTCTGTGCATTCAACTAACAGAGTTGAACCTTATTTTTGATTGAGCCGTTCTGAAACACTCTTTCTGTAGAAACTGCAATTGGACATTCTGAGCGCTAAGAGGCCTATATTGGGAAAAAGAATGTCTACAAATAAAAACTACACAGAATAATTGTGTGAAACTTCTTTCTGTTCTGTTTGTTCAACTAAAAGAGTTGAACCTTAGTTTTGATTGAGCCGTTCTGAAACAATCTTTCTGTAGAAACTGCAATTGGACATTCTGAGCGCTAAGAGGCCTATATTGGGAAAAAGAATGTCTACAAATAAAAACTACACAGAAGAATTGTGTGAAACGTCTTTCTGTTCTGTTTGTTCAACTAAAATAGTTGAACCTTAGTTTTGATTGAGCCGTTCTGAAACACTCCTTCTGTAGAAAATGCAAGTGGAGATTCGGAGCGCTAAGAGGGTAATAGTGGAAAAAGGAATGTCTCCAAATATAAACTACACAGAATCATTCTGTGAAACTTCTTTCTGATCTGTGCATTCAGCTAACAGAGTTAAACCATACTTTTGATTCAGCAGATCTGAACACTCTTTCTGTAGAAAATGCAACTGGACATTTGGAGCGCTAAGAGCGTAGTAGTGGAAAAAGGAATATATTCAAATATAAACTACACAGAAGCATTCTGTGAAACTTCTTTCTGATCTGAGCATTCAGCTAACAGAGTTAAACCATACTTTTGATTGAGCAGTTTTGAAACACTCTGTCTGTAGAAAATGCAACTGGACATTCGTAGCGCTAAGTGGGTAATAGTGGAGAAAAGAATATGTTCAAATATAAACTACACAGAAGCATTGTATGAAACTTCTTTCTGTCCTGTGCATTCAACTAACAGAGTTGAACCTTACTTTTGATTGAGCCTTTCTGAAACACTCTTTCTGTAGAAACTGCAATTGGACATTCTGAGCGCTAAGAGGCCTCTATTGGGAAAAATAATATCTTCAAATAAAAACTACACAGAAGCATTGTGTGAAACTTATTTCTGATATGTTCATTAAGCTGACAGAGTTAAACCATACTTTTGATTGCGCAGTTCTGAACACTCTTTCTGTAGAAAATGCAAGTTTACATTCGGAGCGCTAAGAGGGTAATAGTGGAAAAAGGAATGTCTTCAAATATAAACTACACAGAATCATTCGGTGAAACTTCTTTCTGATCTGTGCATTCAGCTAACAGAGTTAAACCATACTTTTGATTGAGCAGATCTGAACACTCTTTCTGTAGAAAATGCAACTGGACATTTGGAGCGCTAAGAGCGTAGTAGTGGAAAAAGGAATATATTCAAATATAAACTACACAGAAGCATTCTGTGAAACTTCTTTCTGATCTGAGCATTCAGCTAACAGAGTTAAACCATACTTTTGATTGAGCAGTTTTGAAACACTCTGTCTGTAGAAAATGCAACTGGACATTCGTAGCGCTAAGTGGGTAATAGTGGAAAAAAGAATATGTTCAAATATAAACTACACAGAAGCATTCTGTGAAACTTCTTTCTGTTCTGTGCATTCAACTAACAGAGTTGAACCTTACTTTTGATTGAGCCGTTCTGAAACACTCTTTCTGTAGAAACTGCAATTGGACATTCTGAGCGCTAAGAGGCCTATATTGGGAAAAAGAATGTCTACAAATAAAAACTACACAGAAGAATTGTGTTAAACTTCTTTCTGTTCTGTTTGTTCAACTAAAAGAGTTGAACCTTAGTTTTGATTGAGCCATTCTGAAACACTCTTTCTGTAGAAAATGCAAGTGGAGATTCGGAGCGCTAAGAGGGTAATAGTGGAGAAAGGAATGTCTCCAAATATAAACTACACAGAATCATTCTGTGAAACTTCTTTCTGATCTGTGCATTCAGCTAACAGAGTTAAACCATACTTTTGATTCAGCAGATCTGAACACTCTTTCTGTAGAAAATGCAACTGGACATTTGGAGCGCTAAGAGAGTAGTAGTGGAAAAAGGAATATATTCAAATATAAACTACACAGAAGCATTCTGTGAAACTTCTTTCTGATCTGAGCATTCAGCTAACAGAGTTAAACCATACTTTTGATTGAGCAGTTTTGAAACACTCTGTCTGTAGAAAATGCAACTGGACATTCGTAGCGCTAAGTGGGTAATAGTGGAGAAAAGAATATGTTCAAATATAAACTACACAGAAGCATTGTATGAAACTTCTTTCTGTTCTGTGCATTCAACTAACAGGGTTGAACCTTACTTTTGATTGAGCCTTTCTGAAACACTCTTTCTGTAGAAACTGCAATTGGACATTCTGATCGCTAAGAGGCCTCTATTGGGAAAAATAATATCTTCAAATGAAAACTACACAGAAGCATTGTGTGAAACTTATTTCTGATATGTTCATCAAGCTAACAGATTTAAACCATACTTTTGATTGCGCAGTTCTGAACACTCTTTCTGTAGAAAATGCAAGTGGACTTTCGGAGCGCTAAGAGGGTAATAGTGGAAAAAGGAATATATTCAAATATAAACTACACAGTAGCATTCTGTGAAAATTCTTACTGTTCTGTGCATTCAGCTAACAGAGTTGAACCTTACTTTTGATTGAGCCGTTCTGAAACACTCTTTCTGTAGAAACTGCAATTGGACATGCTAAGCGCTAAGAGGCCTACATTGGGAAAAAGAATATCTTCAAATAAAAACTACACAGATGCATTCTGTGAAACTTATTTCTGATCTGTAAATTCAGTTAACAGAGATAAAACATATTTTTGATTGAGCAGTTATGAAACACTCTTTTTGTAGAAAATGCAAGTGGAGATTCGGAGGGCTAAGAGGGTAATAGTGGAAAAAGGAATGTCTTCAAATATAAACTACACAGAATCATTCGGTGAAACTTCTTTCTGATCTGTGCATTCAGCTAACAGAATTAAACCATAGTTTTGATTGAGCAGATCTGAACACTCTTTCTGTAGAAAATGCAACTGGACATTTGGAGCGCTAAGAGCGTAGTAGTGGAAAAAGGAATATATTCAAATATAAACTACACAGAAGCATTCTGTGAAACTTCTTTCTGATCTGAGCATTCAGCTAACAGAGTTAAACCATACTTTTGATTGAGCAGTTTTGAAACACTCTGTCTGTAGAAAATGCAACTGGACATTCGTAGCGCTAAGTGGGTAATAGTGGAAAAAAGAATATGTTCAAATATAAACTACACAGAAGCATTCTGTGAAACTTCTTTCTGTTCTGTGCATTCAACTAACAGAGTTGAACCTTATTTTTGATTGAGCCGTTCTGAAACACTCTTTCTGTAGAAACTGCAATTGGACATTCTGAGCGCTAAGAGGCCTATATTGGGAAAAAGAATGTCTACAAATAAAAACTACACAGAAGAATTGTGTGAAACTTCTTTCTGTTCTGTTTGTTCAACTAAAAGAGTTGAACCTTAGTTTTGATTGAGCCGTTCTGAAACACTCTTTCTGTAGAAACTGCAATTGGACATTCTGAGCGCTAAGAGGCCTATATTGGGAAAAAGAATATCTACAAATAAAAACTACACAGAAGAATTGTGTGAAACGTCTTTCTGTTCTGTTTGTTCAACTAAAAGAGTTGAACCTTAGTTTTGATTGAGCCGTTCTGAAACACTCTTTCTGTAGAAAATGCAAGTGGAGATTCGGAGCGCTAAGAGGGTAATAGTGGAAAAAGGAATGTCTCCAAATATAAACTACACAGAATCATTCTGTGAAACTTCTTTCTGATCTGTGCATTCAGCTAACAGAGTTAAACCATACTTTTGATTCAGCAGATCTGAACACTCTTTCTGTAGAAAATGCAACTGGACATTTGGAGCGCTAAGAGTGTAGTAGTGGAAAAAGGAATATATTCAAATATAAACTACACAGAAGCATTCTGTGAAACTTCTTTCTGATCTGAGCATTCAGCTAACAGAGTTAAACCATACTTTTGATTGAGCAGTTTTGAAACACTCTGTCTGTAGAAAATGCAACTGGACATTCGTAGCGCTAAGTGGGTAATAGTGGAGAAAAGAATATGTTCAAATATAAACTACACAGAAGCATTGTATGAAACTTCTTTCTGTTCTGTGCATTCAACTAACAGAGTTGAACCTTACTTTTGATTGAGCCTTTCTGAAACACTCTTTCTGTAGAAACTGCAATTGGACATTCTGAGCGCTAAGAGGCCTCTATTGGGAAAAATAATATCTTCAAATAAAAACTACACAGAAGCATTGTGTGAAACTTATTTCTGATATGTTCATTAAGCTGACAGAGTTAAACCATACTTTTGATTGCGCAGTTCTGAACACTTTTTCTGTAGAAAATGCAAGTGGACATTCGGAGCGCTAAGAGGGTAATAGTGGAAAAAGGAATATATTCAAATATAAACTACACAGTAGCATTCTGTGAAAACTCTTACTGTTCTGTGCATTCAGCTAACAGAGTTGAACCTTACTTTTGATTGAGCCGTTCTGAAACACTCTTTCTGTAGAAACTGCAATTGGACATGCTAAGCGCTAAGAGGCCTACATTGGGAAAAAGAATATCTTCAAATAAAAACTACACAGATGCATTCTGTGAAACTTATTTCTGATCTGTAAATTCAGTTAACAGAGATAAAACATATTTTTGATTGAGCAGTTATGAAACACTCTTTTTGTAGAAAATGCAAGTGGAGATTCGGAACGCTAAGAGGGTAATAGTGGAAAAAGTAATGTCTTCAAATATAAACTACACAGAATCATTCGGTGAAACTTCTTTCTGATCTGTGCATTCAGCTAACAGAGTTAAACCATACTTTTGATTGAGCAGATCTGAACACTCTTTCTGTAGAAAATGCAACTGGACATTTGGAGCGCTAAGAGCGTAGTAGTGGAAAAAGGAATATATTCAAATATAAACTACACAGAAGCATTCTGTGAAACTTCTTTCTGATCTGAGCATTCAGCTAACAGAGTTAAACCATACTTTTGATTGAGCAGTTTTGAAACACTCTGTCTGTAGAAAATGCAACTGGACATTCGTAGCGCTAAGTGGGTAATAGTGGAAAAAAGAATATGTTCAAATATAAACTACACAGAAGCATTCTGTGAAACTTCTTTCTGTTCTGTGCATTCAACTAACAGAGTTGAACCTTACTTTTGATTGAGCCGTTCTGAAACACTCTTTCTGTAGAAACTGCAATTGGACATTCTGAGCGCTAAGAGGCCTATATTGGGAAAAAGAATGTCTACAAATAAAAACTACACAGAAGAATTGTGTTAAACTTCTTTCTGTTCTGTTTGTTCAACTAAAAGAGTTGAACCTTAGTTTTGATTGAGCCGTTCTGAAACACTCTTTCTGTAGAAAATGCAAGTGGAGATTCGGAGCGCTAAGAGGGTAATAGTGGAGAAAGGAATGTCTCTAAATATAAACTACACAGAATCATTCTGTGAAACTTCTTTCTGATCTGTGCATTCAGCTAACAGAGTTAAACCATACTTTTGATTCAGCAGATCTGAACACTCTTTCTGTAGAAAATGCAACTGGACATTTGGAGCGCTAAGAGAGTAGTAGTGGAAAAAGGAATATATTCAAATATAAACTACACAGAAGCATTCTGTGAAACTTCTTTCTGATCTGAGCATTCAGCTAACAGAGTTAAACCATACTTTTGATTGAGCAGTTTTGAAACACTCTGTCTGTAGAAAATGCAACTGGACATTCGTAGCGCTAAGTGGGTAATAGTGGAAAAAAGAATATGTTCAAATATAAACTACACAGAAGCATTCTGTGAAACTTCTTTCTGTTCTGTGCATTCAACTAACAGAGTTGAACCTTACTTTTGATTGAGCCGTTCTGAAACACTCTTTCTGTAGAAACTGCAATTGGACATTCTGAGCGCTAAGAGGCCTATATTGGGAAAAAGAATGTCTACAAATAAAAACTACACAGAAGAATTGTGTTAAACTTCTTTCTGTTCTGTTTGTTCAACTAAAAGAGTTGAACCTTAGTTTTGATTGAGCCATTCTGAAACACTCTTTCTGTAGAAAATGCAAGTGGAGATTCGGAGCGCTAAGAGGGTAATAGTGGAGAAAGGAATGTCTCCAAATATAAACTACACAGAATCATTCTGTGAAACTTCTTTCTGATCTGTGCATTCAGCTAACAGAGTTAAACCATACTTTTGATTCAGCAGATCTGAACACTCTTTCTGTAGAAAATGCAACTGGACATTTGGAGCGCTAAGAGAGTAGTAGTGGAAAAAGGAATATATTCAAATATAAACTACACAGAAGCATTCTGTGAAACTTCTTTCTGATCTGAGCATTCAGCTAACAGAGTTAAACCATACTTTTGATTGAGCAGTTTTGAAACACTCTGTCTGTAGAAAATGCAACTGGACATTCGTAGCGCTAAGTGGGTAATAGTGGAGAAAAGAATATGTTCAAATATAAACTACACAGAAGCATTGTATGAAACTTCTTTCTGTTCTGTGCATTCAACTAACAGGGTTGAACCTTACTTTTGATTGAGCCTTTCTGAAACACTCTTTCTGTAGAAACTGCAATTGGACATTCTGAGCGCTAAGAGGCCTCTATTGGGAAAAATAATATCTTCAAATGAAAACTACACAGAAGCATTGTGTGAAACTTATTTCTGATATGTTCATTAAGCTAACAGATTTAAACCATACTTTTGATTGCGCAGTTCTGAACACTCTTTCTGTAGAAAATGCAAGTGGACTTTCGGAGCGCTAAGAGGGTAATAGTGGAAAAAGGAATATATTCAAATATAAACTACACAGTAGCATTCTGTGAAAACTCTTACTGTTCTGTGCATTCAGCTAACAGAGTTGAACCTTACTTTTGATTGAGCCGTTCTGAAACACTCTTTCTGTAGAAACTGCAATTGGACATGCTAAGCGCTAAGAGGCCTACATTGGGAAAAAGAATATCTTCAAATAAAAACTACACAGATGCATTCTGTGAAACTTATTTCTGATCTGTAAATTCAGTTAACAGAGATAAAACATATTTTTGATTGAGCAGTTATGAAACACTCTTTTTGTAGAAAATGCAAGTGGAGATTCGGAGGGCTAAGAGGGTAATAGTGGAAAAAGGAATGTCTTCAAATATAAACTACACAGAATCATTCGGTGAAACTTCTTTCTGATCTGTGCATTCAGCTAACAGAGTTAAACCATAGTTTTGATTGAGCAGATCTGAACACTCTTTCTGTAGAAAATGCAACTGGACATTTGGAGCGCTAAGAGCGTAGTAGTGGAAAAAGGAATATATTCAAATATAAACTACACAGAAGCATTCTGTGAAACTTCTTTCTGATCTGAGCATTCAGCTAACAGAGTTAAACCATACTTTTGATTGAGCAGTTTTGAAACACTCTGTCTGTAGAAATTGCAACTGGACATTCGTAGCGCTAAGTGGGTAATAGTGGAAAAAAGAATATGTTCAAATATAAACTACACAGAAGCATTCTGTGAAACTTCTTTCTGTTCTGTGCATTCAACTAACAGAGTTGAACCTTATTTTTGATTGAGCCGTTCTGAAACACTCTTTCTGTAGAAACTGCAATTGGACATTCTGAGCGCTAAGAGGCCTATATTGGGAAAAAGAATGTCTACAAATAAAAACTACACAGAAGAATTGTGTGAAACTTCTTTCTGTTCTGTTTGTTCAACTAAAAGAGTTGAACCTTAGTTTTGATTGAGCCGTTCTGAAACACTCTTTCTGTAGAAACTGCAATTGGACATTCTGAGCGCTAAGAGGCCTATATTGGGAAAAAGAATGTCTACAAATAAAAACTACACAGAAGAATTGTGTGAAACGTCTTTCTGTTCTGTTTGTTCAACTAAAAGAGTTGAACCTTAGTTTTGATTGAGCCGTTCTGAAACACTCTTTCTGTAGAAAATGCAAGTGGAGATTCGGAGCGCTAAGAGGGTAATAGTGGAAAAAGGAATGTCTCCAAATATAAACTACACAGAATCATTCTGTGAAACTTCTTTCTGATCTGTGCATTCAGCTAACAGAGTTAAACCATACTTTTGATTCAGCAGATCTGAACACTCTTTCTGTAGAAAATGCAACTGGACATTTGGAGCGCTAAGAGTGTAGTAGTGGAAAAAGGAATATATTCAAATATAAACTACACAGAAGCATTCTGTGAAACTTCTTTCTGATCTGAGCATTCAGCTAACAGAGTTAAACCATACTTTTGATTGAGCAGTTTTGAAACACTCTGTCTGTAGAAAATGCAACTGGACATTCGTAGCGCTAAGTGGGTAATAGTGGAGAAAAGAATATGTTCAAATATAAACTACACAGAAGCATTGTATGAAACTTCTTTCTGTTCTGTGCATTCAACTAACAGAGTTGAACCTTACTTTTGATTGAGCCTTTCTGAAACACTCTTTCTGTAGAAACTGCAATTGGACATTCTGAGCGCTAAGAGGCCTCTATTGGGAAAAATAATATCTTCAAATAAAAACTACACAGAAGCATTGTGTGAAACTTATTTCTGATATGTTCATTAAGCTGACAGAGTTAAACCATACTTTTGATTGCGCAGTTCTGAACACTTTTTCTGTAGAAAATGCAAGTGGACATTCGGAGCGCTAAGAGGGTAATAGTGGAAAAAGGAATATATTCAAATATAAACTACACAGTAGCATTCTGTGAAAACTCTTACTGTTCTGTGCATTCAGCTAACAGAGTTGAACCTTACTTTTGATTGAGCCGTTCTGAAACACTCTTTCTGTAGAAACTGCAATTGGACATGCTAAGCGCTAAGAGGCCTACATTGGGAAAAAGAATATCTTCAAATAAAAACTACACAGATGCATTCTGTGAAACTTATTTCTGATCTGTAAATTCAGTTAACAGAGATAAAACATATTTTTGATTGAGCAGTTATGAAACACTCTTTTTGTAGAAAATGCAAGTGGAGATTCGGAACGCTAAGAGGGTAATAGTGGAAAAAGTAATGTCTTCAAATATAAACTACACAGAATCATTCGGTGAAACTTCTTTCTGATCTGTGCATTCAGCTAACAGAGTTAAACCATACTTTTGATTGAGCAGATCTGAACACTCTTTCTGTAGAAAATGCAACTGGACATTTGGAGCGCTAAGAGCGTAGTAGTGGAAAAAGGAATATATTCAAATATAAACTACACAGAAGCATTCTGTGAAACTTCTTTCTGATCTGAGCATTCAGCTAACAGAGTTAAACCATACTTTTGATTGAGCAGTTTTGAAACACTCTGTCTGTAGAAAATGCAACTGGACATTCGTAGCGCTAAGTGGGTAATAGTGGAAAAAAGAATATGTTCAAATATAAACTACACAGAAGCATTCTGTGAAACTTCTTTCTGTTCTGTGCATTCAACTAACAGAGTTGAACCTTACTTTTGATTGAGCCGTTCTGAAACACTCTTTCTGTAGAAACTGCAATTGGACATTCTGAGCGCTAAGAGGCCTATATTGGGAAAAAGAATGTCTACAAATAAAAACTACACAGAAGAATTGTGTTAAACTTCTTTCTGTTCTGTTTGTTCAACTAAAAGAGTTGAACCTTAGTTTTGATTGAGCCGTTCTGAAACACTCTTTCTGTAGAAAATGCAAGTGGAGATTCGGAGCGCTAAGAGGGTAATAGTGGAGAAAGGAATGTCTCTAAATATAAACTACACAGAATCATTCTGTGAAACTTCTTTCTGATCTGTGCATTCAGCTAACAGAGTTAAACCATACTTTTGATTCAGCAGATCTGAACACTCTTTCTGTAGAAAATGCAACTGGACATTTGGAGCGCTAAGAGAGTAGTAGTGGAAAAAGGAATATATTCAAATATAAACTACACAGAAGCATTCTGTGAAACTTCTTTCTGATCTGAGCATTCAGCTAACAGAGTTAAACCATACTTTTGATTGAGCAGTTTTGAAACACTCTGTCTGTAGAAAATGCAACTGGACATTCGTAGCGCTAAGTGGGTAATAGTGGAAAAAAGAATATGTTCAAATATAAACTACACAGAAGCATTCTGTGAAACTTCTTTCTGTTCTGTGCATTCAACTAACAGAGTTGAACCTTACTTTTGATTGAGCCGTTCTGAAACACTCTTTCTGTAGAAACTGCAATTGGACATTCTGAGCGCTAAGAGGCCTATATTGGGAAAAAGAATGTCTACAAATAAAAACTACACAGAAGAATTGTGTTAAACTTCTTTCTGTTCTGTTTGTTCAACTAAAAGAGTTGAACCTTAGTTTTGATTGAGCCATTCTGAAACACTCTTTCTGTAGAAAATGCAAGTGGAGATTCGGAGCGCTAAGAGGGTAATAGTGGAGAAAGGAATGTCTCCAAATATAAACTACACAGAATCATTCTGTGAAACTTCTTTCTGATCTGTGCATTCAGCTAACAGAGTTAAACCATACTTTTGATTCAGCAGATCTGAACACTCTTTCTGTAGAAAATGCAACTGGATATTTGGAGCGCTAAGAGAGTAGTAGTGGAAAAAGGAATATATTCAAATATAAACTACACAGAAGCATTCTGTGAAACTTCTTTCTGATCTGAGCATTCAGCTAACAGAGTTAAACCATACTTTTGATTGAGCAGTTTTGAAACACTCTGTCTGTAGAAAATGCAACTGGACATTCGTAGCGCTAAGTGGGTAATAGTGGAGAAAAGAATATGTTCAAATATAAACTACACAGAAGCATTGTATGAAACTTCTTTCTGTTCTGTGCATTCAACTAACAGGGTTGAACCTTACTTTTGATTGAGCCTTTCTGAAACACTCTTTCTGTAGAAACTGCAATTGGACATTCTGAGCGCTAAGAGGACTCTATTGGGAAAAATAATATCTTCAAATGAAAACTACACAGAAGCATTGTGTGAAACTTATTTCTGATATGTTCATTAAGCTAACAGATTTAAAAAATACTTTTGATTGCGCAGTTCTGAACACTCTTTCTGTAGAAAATGCAAGTGGACTTTCGGAGCGCTAAGAGGGTAATAGTGGAAAAAGGAATATATTCAAATATAAACTACACAGTAGCATTCTGTGAAAACTCTTACTGTTCTGTGCATTCAGCTAACAGAGTTGAACCTTACTTTTGATTGAGCCGTTCTGAAACACTCTTTCTGTAGAAACTGCAATTGGACATGCTAAGCGCTAAGAGGCCTACATTGGGAAAAAGAATATCTTCAAATAAAAACTACACAGATGCATTCTGTGAAACTTATTTCTGATCTGTAAATTCAGTTAACAGAGATAAAACATATTTTTGATTGAGCAGTTATGAAACACTCTTTTTGTAGAAAATGCAAGTGGAGATTCGGAGCGCTAAGGGGGTAATAGTGGAAAAAGGAATGTCTTCAAATATAAACTACACAGAATCATTCGGTGAAACTTCTTTCTGATCTGTGCATTCAGCTAACAGAGTTAAACCATAGTTTTGATTGAGCAGATCTGAACACTCTTTCTGTAGAAAATGCAACTGGACATTTGGAGCGCTAAGAGCGTAGTAGTGGAAAAAGGAATATATTCAAGTATAAACTACACAGAAGCATTCTGTGAAACTTCTTTCTGATCTGAGCATTCAGCTAACAGAGTTAAACCATACTTTTGATTGAGCAGTTTTGAAACACTCTGTCTGTAGAAAATGCAACTGGACATTCGTAGCGCTAAGTGGGTAATAGTGGAAAAAAGAATATGTTCAAATATAAACTACACAGAAGCATTCTGTGAAACTTCTTTCTGTTCTGTGCATTCAACTAACAGAGTTGAACCTTATTTTTGATTGAGCCGTTCTGAAACACTCTTTCTGTAGAAACTGCAATTGGACATTCTGAGCGCTAAGAGGCCTATATTGGGAAAAAGAATGTCTACAAATAAAAACTACACAGAAGAATTGTGTGAAACTTCTTTCTGTTCTGTTTGTTCAACTAAAAGAGTTGAACCTTAGTTTTGATTGAGCCGTTCTGAAACACTCTTTCTGTAGAAACTGCAATTGGACATTCTGAGCGCTAAGAGGCCTATATTGGGAAAAAGAATGTCTACAAATAAAAACTACACAGAAGAATTGTGTGAAACGTCTTTCTGTTCTGTTTGTTCAACTAAAAGAGTTGAACCTTAGTTTTGATTGAGCCGTTCTGAAACACTCTTTCTGTAGAAAATGCAAGTGGAGATTCGGAGCGCTAAGAGGGTAATAGTGGAAAAAGGAATGTCTCCAAATATAAACTACACAGAATCATTCTGTGAAACTTCTTTCTGATCTGTGCATTCAGCTAACAGAGTTAAACCATACTTTTGATTCAGCAGATCTGAACACTCTTTCTGTAGAAAATGCAACTGGACATTTGGAGCGCTAAGAGAGTAGTAGTGGAAAAAGGAATATATTCAAATATAAACTACACAGAAGCATTCTGTGAAACTTCTTTCTGATCTGAGCATTCAGCTAACAGAGTTAAACCATACTTTTGATTGAGCAGTTTTGAAACACTCTGTCTGTAGAAAATGCAACTGGACATTCGTAGCGCTAAGTGGGTAATAGTGGAAAAAAGAATATGTTCAAATATAAACTACACAGAAGCATTCTGTGAAACTTCTTTCTGTTCTGTGCATTCAACTAACAGAGTTGAACCTTACTTTTGATTGAGCCGTTCTGAAACACTCTTTCTGTAGAAACTGCAATTGGACATTCTGAGCGCTAAGAGGCCTATATTGGGAAAAAGAATGTCTACAAATAAAAACTACACAGAAGAATTGTGTTAAACTTCTTTCTGTTCTGTTTGTTCAACTAAAAGAGTTGAACCTTAGTTTTGATTGAGCCATTCTGAAACACTCTTTCTGTAGAAAATGCAAGTGGAGATTCGGAGCGCTAAGAGGGTAATAGTGGAGAAAGGAATGTCTCCAAATATAAACTACACAGAATCATTCTGTGAAACTTCTTTCTGATCTGTGCATTCAGCTAACAGAGTTAAACCATACTTTTGATTCAGCAGATCTGAACACTCTTTCTGTAGAAAATGCAACTGGACATTTGGAGCGCTAAGAGAGTAGTAGTGGAAAAAGGAATATATTCAAATATAAACTACACAGAAGCATTCTGTGAAACTTCTTTCTGATCTGAGCATTCAGCTAACAGAGTTAAACCATACTTTTGATTGAGCAGTTTTGAAACACTCTGTCTGTAGAAAATGCAACTGGACATTCGTAGCGCTAAGTGGGTAATAGTGGAGAAAAGAATATGTTCAAATATAAACTACACAGAAGCATTGTATGAAACTTCTTTCTGTTCTGTGCATTCAACTAACAGGGTTGAACCTTACTTTTGATTGAGCCTTTCTGAAACACTCTTTCTGTAGAAACTGCAATTGGACATTCTGAGCGCTAAGAGGCCTCTATTGGGAAAAATAATATCTTCAAATGAAAACTACACAGAAGCATTGTGTGAAACTTATTTCTGATATGTTCATTAAGCTAACAGATTTAAACCATACTTTTGATTGCGCAGTTCTGAACACTCTTTCTGTAGAAAATGCAAGTGGACTTTCGGAGCGCTAAGAGGGTAATAGTGGAAAAAGGAATATATTCAAATATAAACTACACAGTAGCATTCTGTGAAAACTCTTACTGTTCTGTGCATTCAGCTAACAGAGTTGAACCTTACTTTTGATTGAGCCGTTCTGAAACACTCTTTCTGTAGAAACTGCAATTGGACATGCTAAGCGCTAAGAGGCCTACATTGGGAAAAAGAATATCTTCAAATAAAAACTACACAGATGCATTCTGTGAAACTTATTTCTGATCTGTAATTTCAGTTAACAGAGATAAAACATATTTTTGATTGAGCAGTTATGAAACACTCTTTTTGTAGAAAATGCAAGTGGAGATTCGGAGGGCTAAGAGGGTAATAGTGGAAAAAGGAATGTCTTCAAATATAAACTACACAGAATCATTCGGTGAAACTTCTTTCTGATCTGTGCATTCAGCTAACAGAGTTAAACCATAGTTTTGATTGAGCAGATCTGAACACTCTTTCTGTAGAAAATGCAACTGGACATTTGGAGCGCTAAGAGCGTAGTAGTGGAAAAAGGAATATATTCAAATATAAACTACACAGAAGCATTCTGTGAAACTTCTTTCTGATCTGAGCATTCAGCTAACAGAGTTAAACCGTACTTTTGATTGAGCAGTTTTGAAACACTCTGTCTGTAGAAATTGCAACTGGACATTCGTAGCGCTAAGTGGGTAATAGTGGAAAAAAAATATGTTCAAATATAAACTACACAGAAGCATTCTGTGAAACTTCTTTCTGTTCTGTGCATTCAACTAACAGAGTTGAACCTTATTTTTGATTGAGCCGTTCTGAAACACTCTTTCTGTAGAAACTGCAATTGGACATTCTGAGCGCTAAGAGGCCTATATTGGGAAAAAGAATGTCTACAAATAAAAACTACACAGAAGAATTGTGTGAAACTTCTTTCTGTTCTGTTTGTTCAACTAAAAGAGTTGAACCTTAGTTTTGATTGAGCCGTTCTGAAACACTCTTTCTGTAGAAACTGCAATTGGACATTCTGAGCGCTAAGAGGCCTATATTGGGAAAAAGAATGTCTACAAATAAAAACTACACAGAAGAATTGTGTGAAACGTCTTTCTGTTCTGTTTGTTCAACTAAAAGAGTTGAACCTTAGTTTTGATTGAGCCGTTCTGAAACACTCTTTCTGTAGAAAATGCAAGTGGAGATTCGGAGCGCTAAGAGGGTAATAGTGGAAAAAGGAATGTCTCCAAATATAAACTACACAGAATCATTCTGTGAAACTTCTTTCTGATCTGTGCATTCAGCTAACAGAGTTAAACCATACTTTTGATTCAGCAGATCTGAACACTCTTTCTGTAGAAAATGCAACTGGACATTTGGAGCGCTAAGAGTGTAGTAGTGGAAAAAGGAATATATTCAAATATAAACTACACAGAAGCATTCTGTGAAACTTCTTTCTGATCTGAGCATTCAGCTAACAGAGTTAAACCATACTTTTGATTGAGCAGTTTTGAAACACTCTGTCTGTAGAAAATGCAACTGGACATTCGTAGCGCTAAGTGGGTAATAGTGGAGAAAAGAATATGTTCAAATATAAACTACACAGAAGCATTGTATGAAACTTCTTTCTGTTCTGTGCATTCAACTAACAGAGTTGAACCTTACTTTTGATTGAGCCTTTCTGAAACACTCTTTCTGTAGAAACTGCAATTGGACATTCTGAGCGCTAAGAGGCCTCTATTGGGAAAAATAATATCTTCAAATAAAAACTACACAGAAGCATTGTGTGAAACTTATTTCTGATATGTTCATTAAGCTGACAGAGTTAAACCATACTTTTGATTGCGCAGTTCTGAACACTTTTTCTGTAGAAAATGCAAGTGGACATTCGGAGCGCTAAGAGGGTAATAGTGGAAAAAGGAATATATTCAAATATAAACTACACAGTAGCATTCTGTGAAAACTCTTACTGTTCTGTGCATTCAGCTAACAGAGTTGAACCTTACTTTTGATTGAGCCGTTCTGAAACACTCTTTCTGTAGAAACTGCAATTGGACATGCTAAGCGCTAAGAGGCCTACATTGGGAAAAAGAATATCTTCAAATAAAAACTACACAGATGCATTCTGTGAAACTTATTTCTGATCTGTAAATTCAGTTAACAGAGATAAAACATATTTTTGATTGAGCAGTTATGAAACACTCTTTTTGTAGAAAATGCAAGTGGAGATTCGGAACGCTAAGAGGGTAATAGTGGAAAAAGTAATGTCTTCAAATATAAACTACACAGAATCATTCGGTGAAACTTCTTTCTGATCTGTGCATTCAGCTAACAGAGTTAAACCATACTTTTGATTGAGCAGATCTGAACACTCTTTCTGTAGAAAATGCAACTGGACATTTGGAGCGCTAAGAGCGTAGTAGTGGAAAAAGGAATATATTCAAATATAAACTACACAGAAGCATTCTGTGAAACTTCTTTCTGATCTGAGCATTCAGCTAACAGAGTTAAACCATACTTTTGATTGAGCAGTTTTGAAACACTCTGTCTGTAGAAAATGCAACTGGACATTCGTAGCGCTAAGTGGGTAATAGTGGAAAAAAGAATATGTTCAAATATAAACTACACAGAAGCATTCTGTGAAACTTCTTTCTGTTCTGTGCATTCAACTAACAGAGTTGAACCTTACTTTTGATTGAGCCGTTCTGAAACACTCTTTCTGTAGAAACTGCAATTGGACATTCTGAGCGCTAAGAGGCCTATATTGGGAAAAAGAATGTCTACAAATAAAAACTACACAGAAGAATTGTGTTAAACTTCTTTCTGTTCTGTTTGTTCAACTAAAAGAGTTGAACCTTAGTTTTGATTGAGCCGTTCTGAAACACTCTTTCTGTAGAAAATGCAAGTGGAGATTCGGAGCGCTAAGAGGGTAATAGTGGAGAAAGGAATGTCTCTAAATATAAACTACACAGAATCATTCTGTGAAACTTCTTTCTGATCTGTGCATTCAGCTAACAGAGTTAAACCATACTTTTGATTCAGCAGATCTGAACACTCTTTCTGTAGAAAATGCAACTGGACATTTGGAGCGCTAAGAAAGTAGTAGTGGAAAAAGGAATATATTCAAATATAAACTACACAGAAGCATTCTGTGAAACTTCTTTCTGATCTGAGCATTCAGCTAACAGAGTTAAACCATACTTTTGATTGAGCAGTTTTGAAACACTCTGTCTGTAGAAAATGCAACTGGACATTCGTAGCGCTAAGTGGGTAATAGTGGAAAAAAGAATATGTTCAAATATAAACTACACAGAAGCATTCTGTGAAACTTCTTTCTGTTCTGTGCATTCAACTAACAGAGTTGAACCTTACTTTTGATTGAGCCGTTCTGAAACACTCTTTCTGTAGAAACTGCAATTGGACATTCTGAGCGCTAAGAGGCCTATATTGGGAAAAAGAATGTCTACAAATAAAAACTACACAGAAGAATTGTGTTAAACTTCTTTCTGTTCTGTTTGTTCAACTAAAAGAGTTGAACCTTAGTTTTGATTGAGCCATTCTGAAACACTCTTTCTGTAGAAAATGCAAGTGGAGATTCGGAGCGCTAAGAGGGTAATAGTGGAGAAAGGAATGTCTCCAAATATAAACTACACAGAATCATTCTGTGAAACTTCTTTCTGATCTGTGCATTCAGCTAACAGAGTTAAACCATACTTTTGATTCAGCAGATCTGAACACTCTTTCTGTAGAAAATGCAACTGGATATTTGGAGCGCTAAGAGAGTAGTAGTGGAAAAAGGAATATATTCAAATATAAACTACACAGAAGCATTCTGTGAAACTTCTTTCTGATCTGAGCATTCAGCTAACAGAGTTAAACCATACTTTTGATTGAGCAGTTTTGAAACACTCTGTCTGTAGAAAATGCAACTGGACATTCGTAGCGCTAAGTGGGTAATAGTGGAGAAAAGAATATGTTCAAATATAAACTACACAGAAGCATTGTATGAAACTTCTTTCTGTTCTGTGCATTCAACTAACAGGGTTGAACCTTACTTTTGATTGAGCCTTTCTGAAACACTCTTTCTGTAGAAACTGCAATTGGACATTCTGAGCGCTAAGAGGACTCTATTGGGAAAAATAATATCTTCAAATGAAAACTACACAGAAGCATTGTGTGAAACTTATTTCTGATATGTTCATTAAGCTAACAGATTTAAAAAATACTTTTGATTGCGCAGTTCTGAACACTCTTTCTGTAGAAAATGCAAGTGGACTTTCGGAGCGCTAAGAGGGTAATAGTGGAAAAAGGAATATATTCAAATATAAACTACACAGTAGCATTCTGTGAAAACTCTTACTGTTCTGTGCATTCAGCTAACAGAGTTGAACCTTACTTTTGATTGAGCCGTTCTGAAACACTCTTTCTGTAGAAACTGCAATTGGACATGCTAAGCGCTAAGAGGCCTACATTGGGAAAAAGAATATCTTCAAATAAAAACTACACAGATGCATTCTGTGAAACTTATTTCTGATCTGTAAATTCAGTTAACAGAGATAAAACATATTTTTGATTGAGCAGTTATGAAACACTCTTTTTGTAGAAAATGCAAGTGGAGATTCGGAGCGCTAAGGGGGTAATAGTGGAAAAAGGAATGTCTTCAAATATAAACTACACAGAATCATTCGGTGAAACTTCTTTCTGATCTGTGCATTCAGCTAACAGAGTTAAACCATAGTTTTGATTGAGCAGATCTGAACACTCTTTCTGTAGAAAATGCAACTGGACATTTGGAGCGCTAAGAGCGTAGTAGTGGAAAAAGGAATATATTCAAATATAAACTACACAGAAGCATTCTGTGAAACTTCTTTCTGATCTGAGCATTCAGCTAACAGAGTTAAACCATACTTTTGATTGAGCAGTTTTGAAACACTCTGTCTGTAGAAAATGCAACTGGACATTCGTAGCGCTAAGTGGGTAATAGTGGAAAAAAGAATATGTTCAAATATAAACTACACAGAAGCATTCTGTGAAACTTCTTTCTGTTCTGTGCATTCAACTAACAGAGTTGAACCTTATTTTTGATTGAGCCGTTCTGAAACACTCTTTCTGTAGAAACTGCAATTGGACATTCTGAGCGCTAAGAGGCCTATATTGGGAAAAAGAATGTCTACAAATAAAAACTACACAGAAGAATTGTGTGAAACTTCTTTCTGTTCTGTTTGTTCAACTAAAAGAGTTGAACCTTAGTTTTGATTGAGCCGTTCTGAAACACTCTTTCTGTAGAAACTGCAATTGGACATTCTGAGCGCTAAGAGGCCTATATTGGGAAAAAGAATGTCTACAAATAAAAACTACACAGAAGAATTGTGTGAAACGTCTTTCTGTTCTGTTTGTTCAACTAAAAGAGTTGAACCTTAGTTTTGATTGAGCCGTTCTGAAACACTCTTTCTGTAGAAAATGCAAGTGGAGATTCGGAGCGCTAAGAGGGTAATAGTGGAAAAAGGAATGTCTCCAAATATAAACTACACAGAATCATTCTGTGAAACTTCTTTCTGATCTGTGCATTCAGCTAACAGAGTTAAACCATACTTTTGATTCAGCAGATCTGAACACTCTTTCTGTAGAAAATGCAACTGGACATTTGGAGCGCTAAGAGTGTAGTAGTGGAAAAAGGAATATATTCAAATATAAACTACACAGAAGCATTCTGTGAAACATCTTTCTGATCTGAGCATTCAGCTAACAGAGTTAAACCATACTTTTGATTGAGCAGTTTTGAAACACTCTGTCTGTAGAAAATGCAACTGGACATTCGTAGCGCTAAGTGGGTAATAGTGGAGAAAAGAATATGTTCAAATATAAACTACACAGAAGCATTGTATGAAACTTCTTTCTGTTCTGTGCATTCAACTAACAGAGTTGAACCTTACTTTTGATTGAGCCTTTCTGAAACACTCTTTCTGTAGAAACTGCAATTGGACATTCTGAGCGCTAAGAGGCCTCTATTGGGAAAAATAATATCTTCAAATAAAAACTACACAGAAGCATTGTGTGAAACTTATTTCTGATATGTTCATTAAGCTGACAGAGTTAAACCATACTTTTGATTGCGCAGTTCTGAACACTTTTTCTGTAGAAAATGCAAGTGGACATTCGGAGCGCTAAGAGGGTAATAGTGGAAAAAGGAATATATTCAAATATAAACTACACAGTAGCATTCTGTGAAAACTCTTACTGTTCTGTGCATTCAGCTAACAGAGTTGAACCTTACTTTTGATTGAGCCGTTCTGAAACACTCTTTCTGTAGAAACTGCAATTGGACATGCTAAGCGCTAAGAGGCCTACATTGGGAAAAAGAATATCTTCAAATAAAAACTACACAGATGCATTCTGTGAAACTTATTTCTGATCTGTAAATTCAGTTAACAGAGATAAAACATATTTTTGATTGAGCAGTTATGAAACACTCTTTTTGTAGAAAATGCAAGTGGAGATTCGGAACGCTAAGAGGGTAATAGTGGAAAAAGTAATGTCTTCAAATATAAACTACACAGAATCATTCGGTGAAACTTCTTTCTGATCTGTACATTCAGCTAACAGAGTTAAACCATACTTTTGATTGAGCAGATCTGAACACTCTTTCTGTAGAAAATGCAACTGGACATTTGGAGCGCTAAGAGCGTAGTAGTGGAAAAAGGAATATATTCAAATATAAACTACACAGAAGCATTCTGTGAAACTTCTTTCTGATCTGAGCATTCAGCTAACAGAGTTAAACCATACTTTTGATTGAGCAGTTTTGAAACACTCTGTCTGTAGAAAATGCAACTGGACATTCGTAGCGCTAAGTGGGTAATAGTGGAAAAAAGAATATGTTCAAATATAAACTACACAGAAGCATTCTGTGAAACTTCTTTCTGTTCTGTGCATTCAACTAACAGAGTTGAACCTTACTTTTGATTGAGCCGTTCTGAAACACTCTTTCTGTAGAAACTGCAATTGGACATTCTGAGCGCTAAGAGGCCTATATTGGGAAAAAGAATGTCTACAAATAAAAACTACACAGAAGAATTGTGTTAAACTTCTTTCTGTTCTGTTTGTTCAACTAAAAGAGTTGAACCTTAGTTTTGATTGAGCCGTTCTGAAACACTCTTTCTGTAGAAAATGCAAGTGGAGATTCGGAGCGCTAAGAGGGTAATAGTGGAGAAAGGAATGTCTCCAAATATAAACTACACAGAATCATTCTGTGAAACTTCTTTCTGATCTGTGCATTCAGCTAACAGAGTTAAACCATACTTTTGATTCAGCAGATCTGAACACTCTTTCTGTAGAAAATGCAACTGGATATTTGGAGCGCTAAGAGAGTAGTAGTGGAAAAAGGAATATATTCAAATATAAACTACACAGAAGCATTCTGTGAAACTTCTTTCTGATCTGAGCATTCAGCTAACAGAGTTAAACCATACTTTTGATTGAGCAGTTTTGAAACACTCTGTCTGTAGAAAATGCAACTGGACATTCGTAGCGCTAAGTGGGTAATAGTGGAAAAAAGAATATGTTCAAATATAAACTACACAGAAGCATTCTGTGAAACTTCTTTCTGTTCTGTGCATTCAACTAACAGAGTTGAACCTTACTTTTGATTGAGCCGTTCTGAAACACTCTTTCTGTAGAAACTGCAATTGGACATTCTGAGCGCTAAGAGGCCTATATTGGGAAAAAGAATGTCTACAAATAAAAACTACACAGAAGAATTGTGTTAAACTTCTTTCTGTTCTGTTTGTTCAACTAAAAGAGTTGAACCTTAGTTTTGATTGAGCCATTCTGAAACACTCTTTCTGTAGAAAATGCAAGTGGAGATTCGGAGCGCTAAGAGGGTAATAGTGGAGAAAGGAATGTCTCCAAATATAAACTACACAGAATCATTCTGTGAAACTTCTTTCTGATCTGTGCATTCAGCTAACAGAGTTAAACCATACTTTTGATTCAGCAGATCTGAACACTCTTTCTGTAGAAAATGCAACTGGACATTTGGAGCGCTAAGAGAGTAGTAGTGGAAAAAGGAATATATTCAAATATAAACTACACAGAAGCATTCTGTGAAACTTCTTTCTGATCTGAGCATTCAGCTAACAGAGTTAAACCATACTTTTGATTGAGCAGTTTTGAAACACTCTGTCTGTAGAAAATGCAACTGGACATTCGTAGCGCTAAGTGGGTAATAGTGGAGAAAAGAATATGTTCAAATATAAACTACACAGAAGCATTGTATGAAACTTCTTTCTGTTCTGTGCATTCAACTAACAGGGTTGAACCTTACTTTTGATTGAGCCTTTCTGAAACACTCTTTCTGTAGAAACTGCAATTGGACATTCTGAGCGCTAAGAGGCCTCTATTGGGAAAAATAATATCTTCAAATGAAAACTACACAGAAGCATTGTGTGAAACTTATTTCTGATATGTTCATTAAGCTAACAGATTTAAACCATACTTTTGATTGCGCAGTTCTGAACACTCTTTCTGTAGAAAATGCAAGTGGACTTTCGGAGCGCTAAGAGGGTAATAGTGGAAAAAGGAATATATTCAAATATAAACTACACAGTAGCATTCTGTGAAAACTCTTACTGTTCTGTGCATTCAGCTAACAGAGTTGAACCTTACTTTTGATTGAGCCGTTCTGAAACACTCTTTCTGTAGAAACTGCAATTGGACATGCTAAGCGCTAAGAGGCCTACATTGGGAAAAAGAATATCTTCAAATAAAAACTACACAGATGCATTCTGTGAAACTTATTTCTGATCTGTAAATTCAGTTAACAGAGATAAAACATATTTTTGATTGAGCAGTTATGAAACACTCTTTTTGTAGAAAATGCAAGTGGAGATTCGGAGGGCTAAGAGGGTAATAGTGGAAAAAGGAATGTCTTCAAATATAAACTACACAGAATCATTCGGTGAAACTTCTTTCTGATCTGTGCATTCAGCTAACAGAGTTAAACCATAGTTTTGATTGAGCAGATCTGAACACTCTTTCTGTAGAAAATGCAACTGGACATTTGGAGCGCTAAGAGCGTAGTAGTGGAAAAAGGAATATATTCAAATATAAACTACACAGAAGCATTCTGTGAAACTTCTTTCTGATCTGAGCATTCAGCTAACAGAGTTAAACCATACTTTTGATTGAGCAGTTTTGAAACACTCTGTCTGTAGAAATTGCAACTGGACATTCGTAGCGCTAAGTGGGTAATAGTGGAAAAAAGAATATGTTCAAATATAAACTACACAGAAGCATTCTGTGAAACTTCTTTCTGTTCTGTGCATTCAACTAACAGAGTTGAACCTTATTTTTGATTGAGCCGTTCTGAAACACTCTTTCTGTAGAAACTGCAATTGGACATTCTGAGCGCTAAGAGGCCTATATTGGGAAAAAGAATGTCTACAAATAAAAACTACACAGAAGAATTGTGTGAAACTTCTTTCTGTTCTGTTTGTTCAACTAAAAGAGTTGAACCTTAGTTTTGATTGAGCCGTTCTGAAACACTCTTTCTGTAGAAACTGCAATTGGACATTCTGAGCGCTAAGAGGCCTATATTGGGAAAAAGAATGTCTACAAATAAAAACTACACAGAAGAATTGTGTGAAACGTCTTTCTGTTCTGTTTGTTCAACTAAAAGAGTTGAACCTTAGTTTTGATTGAGCCGTTCTGAAACACTCTTTCTGTAGAAAATGCAAGTGGAGATTCGGAGCGCTAAGAGGGTAATAGTGGAAAAAGGAATGTCTCCAAATATAAACTACACAGAATCATTCTGTGAAACTTCTTTCTGATCTGTGCATTCAGCTAACAGAGTTAAACCATACTTTTGATTCAGCAGATCTGAACACTCTTTCTGTAGAAAATGCAACTGGACATTTGGAGCGCTAAGAGTGTAGTAGTGGAAAAAGGAATATATTCAAATATAAACTACACAGAAGCATTCTGTGAAACTTCTTTCTGATCTGAGCATTCAGCTAACAGAGTTAAACCATACTTTTGATTGAGCAGTTTTGAAACACTCTGTCTGTAGAAAATGCAACTGGACATTCGTAGCGCTAAGTGGGTAATAGTGGAGAAAAGAATATGTTCAAATATAAACTACACAGAAGCATTGTATGAAACTTCTTTCTGTTCTGTGCATTCAACTAACAGAGTTGAACCTTACTTTTGATTGAGCCTTTCTGAAACACTCTTTCTGTAGAAACTGCAATTGGACATTCTGAGCGCTAAGAGGCCTCTATTGGGAAAAATAATATCTTCAAATAAAAACTACACAGAAGCATTGTGTGAAACTTATTTCTGATATGTTCATTAAGCTGACAGAGTTAAACCATACTTTTGATTGCGCAGTTCTGAACACTTTTTCTGTAGAAAATGCAAGTGGACATTCGGAGCGCTAAGAGGGTAATAGTGGAAAAAGGAATATATTCAAATATAAACTACACAGTAGCATTCTGTGAAAACTCTTACTGTTCTGTGCATTCAGCTAACAGAGTTGAACCTTACTTTTGATTGAGCCGTTCTGAAACACTCTTTCTGTAGAAACTGCAATTGGACATGCTAAGCGCTAAGAGGCCTACATTGGGAAAAAGAATATCTTCAAATAAAAACTACACAGATGCATTCTGTGAAACTTATTTCTGATCTGTAAATTCAGTTAACAGAGATAAAACATATTTTTGATTGAGCAGTTATGAAACACTCTTTTTGTAGAAAATGCAAGTGGAGATTCGGAACGCTAAGAGGGTAATAGTGGAAAAAGTAATGTCTTCAAATATAAACTACACAGAATCATTCGGTGAAACTTCTTTCTGATCTGTGCATTCAGCTAACAGAGTTAAACCATACTTTTGATTGAGCAGATCTGAACACTCTTTCTGTAGAAAATGCAACTGGACATTTGGAGCGCTAAGAGCGTAGTAGTGGAAAAAGGAATATATTCAAATATAAACTACACAGAAGCATTCTGTGAAACTTCTTTCTGATCTGAGCATTCAGCTAACAGAGTTAAACCATACTTTTGATTGAGCAGTTTTGAAACACTCTGTCTGTAGAAAATGCAACTGGACATTCGTAGCGCTAAGTGGGTAATAGTGGAAAAAAGAATATGTTCAAATATAAACTACACAGAAGCATTCTGTGAAACTTCTTTCTGTTCTGTGCATTCAACTAACAGAGTTGAACCTTACTTTTGATTGAGCCGTTCTGAAACACTCTTTCTGTAGAAACTGCAATTGGACATGCTGAGCGCTAAGAGGCCTATATTGGGAAAAAGAATGTCTACAAATAAAAACTACACAGAAGAATTGTGTTAAACTTCTTTCTGTTCTGTTTGTTCAACTAAAAGAGTTGAACCTTAGTTTTGATTGAGCCGTTCTGAAACACTCTTTCTGTAGAAAATGCAAGTGGAGATTCGGAGCGCTAAGAGGGTAATAGTGGAGAAAGGAATGTCTCTAAATATAAACTACACAGAATCATTCTGTGAAACTTCTTTCTGATCTGTGCATTCAGCTAACAGAGTTAAACCATACTTTTGATTCAGCAGATCTGAACACTCTTTCTGTAGAAAATGCAACTGGACATTTGGAGCGCTAAGAGAGTAGTAGTGGAAAAAGGAATATATTCAAATATAAACTACACAGAAGCATTCTGTGAAACTTCTTTCTGATCTGAGCATTCAGCTAACAGAGTTAAACCATACTTTTGATTGAGCAGTTTTGAAACACTCTGTCTGTAGAAAATGCAACTGGACATTCGTAGCGCTAAGTGGGTAATAGTGGAAAAAAGAATATGTTCAAATATAAACTACACAGAAGCATTCTGTGAAACTTCTTTCTGTTCTGTGCATTCAACTAACAGAGTTGAACCTTACTTTTGATTGAGCCGTTCTGAAACACTCTTTCTGTAGAAACTGCAATTGGACATTCTGAGCGCTAAGAGGCCTATATTGGGAAAAAGAATGTCTACAAATAAAAACTACACAGAAGAATTGTGTTAAACTTCTTTCTGTTCTGTTTGTTCAACTAAAAGAGTTGAACCTTAGTTTTGATTGAGCCATTCTGAAACACTCTTTCTGTAGAAAATGCAAGTGGAGATTCGGAGCGCTAAGAGGGTAATAGTGGAGAAAGGAATGTCTCCAAATATAAACTACACAGAATCATTCTGTGAAACTTCTTTCTGATCTGTGCATTCAGCTAACAGAGTTAAACCATACTTTTGATTCAGCAGATCTGAACACTCTTTCTGTAGAAAATGCAACTGGACATTTGGAGCGCTAAGAGAGTAGTAGTGGAAAAAGGAATATATTCAAATATAAACTACACAGAAGCATTCTGTGAAACTTCTTTCTGATCTGAGCATTCAGCTAACAGAGTTAAACCATACTTTTGATTGAGCAGTTTTGAAACACTCTGTCTGTAGAAAATGCAACTGGACATTCGTAGCGCTAAGTGGGTAATAATGGAGAAAAGAATATGTTCAAATATAAACTACACAGAAGCATTGTATGAAACTTCTTTCTGTTCTGTGCATTCAACTAACAGGGTTGAACCTTACTTTTGATTGAGCCTTTCTGAAACACTCTTTCTGTAGAAACTGCAATTGGACATT
Source organism: Symphalangus syndactylus (assembly GCF_028878055.3). Classification (NCBI taxonomy): domain Eukaryota; kingdom Metazoa; phylum Chordata; class Mammalia; order Primates; family Hylobatidae; genus Symphalangus; species Symphalangus syndactylus. The sequence goes on along the minus strand of NC_072445.2, from coordinate 806,616 downwards.
CTGAGCGCTAAGAGGCCTCTATTGGGAAAAATAATATCTTCAAATGAAAACTACACAGAAGCATTGTGTGAAACTTATTTCTGATATGTTCATTAAGCTAACAGATTTAAACCATACTTTTGATTGCGCAGTTCTGAACACTCTTTCTGTAGAAAATGCAAGTGGACTTTCGGAGCGCTAAGAGGGTAATAGTGGAAAAAGGAATATATTCAAATATAAACTACACAGTAGCATTCTGTGAAAACTCTTACTGTTCTGTGCATTCAGCTAACAGAGTTGAACCTTACTTTTGATTGAGCCGTTCTGAAACACTCTTTCTGTAGAAACTGCAATTGGACATGCTAAGCGCTAAGAGGCCTACATTGGGAAAAAGAATATCTTCAAATAAAAACTACACAGATGCATTCTGTGAAACTTATTTCTGATCTGTAAATTCAGTTAACAGAGATAAAACATATTTTTGATTGAGCAGTTATGAAACACTCTTTTTGTAGAAAATGCAAGTGGAGATTCGGAGGGCTAAGAGGGTAATAGTGGAAAAAGGAATGTCTTCAAATATAAACTACACAGAATCATTCGGTGAAACTTCTTTCTGATCTGTGCATTCAGCTAACAGAGTTAAACCATAGTTTTGATTGAGCAGATCTGAACACTCTTTCTGTAGAAAATGCAACTGGACATTTGGAGCGCTAAGAGCGTAGTAGTGGAAAAAGGAATATATTCAAATATAAACTACACAGAAGCATTCTGTGAAACTTCTTTCTGATCTGAGCATTCAGCTAACAGAGTTAAACCATACTTTTGATTGAGCAGTTTTGAAACACTCTGTCTGTAGAAAATGCAACTGGACATTCGTAGCGCTAAGTGGGTAATAGTGGAAAAAAGAATATGTTCAAATATAAACTACACAGAAGCATTCTGTGAAACTTCTTTCTGTTCTGTGCATTCAACTAACAGAGTTGAACCTTATTTTTGATTGAGCCGTTCTGAAACACTCTTTCTGTAGAAACTGCAATTGGACATTCTGAGCGCTAAGAGGCCTATATTGGGAAAAAGAATGTCTACAAATAAAAACTACACAGAAGAATTGTGTGAAACTTCTTTCTGTTCTGTTTGTTCAACTAAAAGAGTTGAACCTTAGTTTTGATTGAGCCGTTCTGAAACACTCTTTCTGTAGAAACTGCAATTGGACATTCTGAGCGCTAAGAGGCCTATATTGGGAAAAAGAATGTCTACAAATAAAAACTACACAGAAGAATTGTGTGAAACGTCTTTCTGTTCTGTTTGTTCAACTAAAAGAGTTGAACCTTAGTTTTGATTGAGCCGTTCTGAAACACTCTTTCTGTAGAAAATGCAAGTGGAGATTCGGAGCGCTAAGAGGGTAATAGTGGAAAAAGGAATGTCTCCAAATATAAACTACACAGAATCATTCTGTGAAACTTCTTTCTGATCTGTGCATTCAGCTAACAGAGTTAAACCATACTTTTGATTCAGCAGATCTGAACACTCTTTCTGTAGAAAATGCAACTGGACATTTGGAGCGCTAAGAGTGTAGTAGTGGAAAAAGGAATATATTCAAATATAAACTACACAGAAGCATTCTGTGAAACTTCTTTCTGATCTGAGCATTCAGCTAACAGAGTTAAACCATACTTTTGATTGAGCAGTTTTGAAACACTCTGTCTGTAGAAAATGCAACTGGACATTCGTAGCGCTAAGTGGGTAATAGTGGAGAAAAGAATATGTTCAAATATAAACTACACAGAAGCATTGTATGAAACTTCTTTCTGTTCTGTGCATTCAACTAACAGAGTTGAACCTTACTTTTGATTGAGCCTTTCTGAAACACTCTTTCTGTAGAAACTGCAATTGGACATTCTGAGCGCTAAGAGGCCTCTATTGGGAAAAATAATATCTTCAAATAAAAACTACACAGAAGCATTGTGTGAAACTTATTTCTGATATGTTCATTAAGCTGACAGAGTTAAACCATACTTTTGATTGCGCAGTTCTGAACACTTTTTCTGTAGAAAATGCAAGTGGACATTCGGAGCGCTAAGAGGGTAATAGTGGAAAAAGGAATATATTCAAATATAAACTACACAGTAGCATTCTGTGAAAACTCTTACTGTTCTGTGCATTCAGCTAACAGAGTTGAACCTTACTTTTGATTGAGCCGTTCTGAAACACTCTTTCTGTAGAAACTGCAATTGGACATGCTAAGCGCTAAGAGGCCTACATTGGGAAAAAGAATATCTTCAAATAAAAACTACACAGATGCATTCTGTGAAACTTATTTCTGATCTGTAAATTCAGTTAACAGAGATAAAACATATTTTTGATTGAGCAGTTATGAAACACTCTTTTTGTAGAAAATGCAAGTGGAGATTCGGAGCGCTAAGAGGGTAATAGTGGAAAAAGGAATGTCTTCAAATATAAACTACACAGAATCATTCGGTGAAACTTCTTTCTGATCTGTGCATTCAGCTAACAGAGTTAAACCATACTTTTGATTGAGCAGATCTGAACACTCTTTCTGTAGAAAATGCAACTGGACATTTGGAGCGCTAAGAGCGTAGTAGTGGAAAAAGGAATATATTCAAATATAAACTACACAGAAGCATTCTGTGAAACTTCTTTCTGATCTGAGCATTCAGCTAACAGAGTTAAACCATACTTTTGATTGAGCAGTTTTGAAACACTCTGTCTGTAGAAAATGCAACTGGACATTCGTAGCGCTAAGTGGGTAATAGTGGAAAAAAGAATATGTTCAAATATAAACTACACAGAAGCATTCTGTGAAACTTCTTTCTGTTCTGTGCATTCAACTAACAGAGTTGAACCTTACTTTTGATTGAGCCGTTCTGAAACACTCTTTCTGTAGAAACTGCAATTGGACATTCTGAGCGCTAAGAGGCCTATATTGGGAAAAAGAATGTCTACAAATAAAAACTACACAGAAGAATTGTGTTAAACTTCTTTCTGTTCTGTTTGTTCAACTAAAAGAGTTGAACCTTAGTTTTGATTGAGCCGTTCTGAAACACTCTTTCTGTAGAAAATGCAAGTGGAGATTCGGAGCGCTAAGAGGGTAATAGTGGAGAAAGGAATGTCTCTAAATATAAACTACACAGAATCATTCTGTGAAACTTCTTTCTGATCTGTGCATTCAGCTAACAGAGTTAAACCATACTTTTGATTCAGCAGATCTGAACACTCTTTCTGTAGAAAATGCAACTGGACATTTGGAGCGCTAAGAGAGTAGTAGTGGAAAAAGGAATATATTCAAATATAAACTACACAGAAGCATTCTGTGAAACTTCTTTCTGATCTGAGCATTCAGCTAACAGAGTTAAACCATACTTTTGATTGAGCAGTTTTGAAACACTCTGTCTGTAGAAAATGCAACTGGACATTCGTAGCGCTAAGTGGGTAATAGTGGAAAAAAGAATATGTTCAAATATAAACTACACAGAAGCATTCTGTGAAACTTCTTTCTGTTCTGTGCATTCAACTAACAGAGTTGAACCTTACTTTTGATTGAGCCGTTCTGAAACACTCTTTCTGTAGAAACTGCAATTGGACATTCTGAGCGCTAAGAGGCCTATATTGGGAAAAAGAATGTCTACAAATAAAAACTACACAGAAGAATTGTGTTAAACTTCTTTCTGTTCTGTTTGTTCAACTAAAAGAGTTGAACCTTAGTTTTGATTGAGCCATTCTGAAACACTCTTTCTGTAGAAAATGCAAGTGGAGATTCGGAGCGCTAAGAGGGTAATAGTGGAGAAAGAATGTCTCCAAATATAAACTACACAGAATCATTCTGTGAAACTTCTTTCTGATCTGTGCATTCAGCTAACAGAGTTAAACCATACTTTTGATTCAGCAGATCTGAACACTCTTTCTGTAGAAAATGCAACTGGACATTTGGAGCGCTAAGAGAGTAGTAGTGGAAAAAGGAATATATTCAAATATAAACTACACAGAAGCATTCTGTGAAACTTCTTTCTGATCTGAGCATTCAGCTAACAGAGTTAAACCATACTTTTGATTGAGCAGTTTTGAAACACTCTGTCTGTAGAAAATGCAACTGGACATTCGTAGCGCTAAGTGGGTAATAGTGGAGAAAAGAATATGTTCAAATATAAACTACACAGAAGCATTGTATGAAACTTCTTTCTGTTCTGTGCATTCAACTAACAGGGTTGAACCTTACTTTTGATTGAGCCTTTCTGAAACACTCTTTCTGTAGAAACTGCAATTGGACATTCTGAGCGCTAAGAGGCCTATATTGGGAAAAAGAATGTCTACAAATAAAAACTACACAGAAGAATTGTGTGAAACTTCTTTCTGTTCTGTTTGTTCAAATAAAAGAGTTGAACCTTAGTTTTGATTGAGCCGTTCTGAAACACTCTTTCTGTAGAAACTGCAATTGGACATTCTGAGCGCTAAGAGGCCTATATTGGGAAAAAGAATGTCTACAAATAAAAACTACACAGAAGAATTGTGTGAAACGTCTTTCTGTTCTGTTTGTTCAACTAAAAGAGTTGAACCTTAGTTTTGATTGAGCCGTTCTGAAACACTCTTTCTGTAGAAAATGCAAGTGGAGATTCGGAGCGCTAAGAGGGTAATAGTGGAAAAAGGAATGTCTCCAAATATAAACTACACAGAATCATTCTGTGAAACTTCTTTCTGATCTGTGCATTCAGCTAACAGAGTTAAACCATACTTTTGATTCAGCAGATCTGAACACTCTTTCTGTAGAAAATGCAACTGGACATTTGGAGCGCTAAGAGTGTAGTAGTGGAAAAAGGAATATATTCAAATATAAACTACACAGAAGCATTCTGTGAAACTTCTTTCTGATCTGAGCATTCAGCTAACAGAGTTAAACCATACTTTTGATTGAGCAGTTTTGAAACACTCTGTCTGTAGAAAATGCAACTGGACATTCGTAGCGCTAAGTGGGTAATAGTGGAGAAAAGAATATGTACAAATATAAACTACACAGAAGCATTGTATGAAACTTCTTTCTGTTCTGTGCATTCAACTAACAGAGTTGAACCTTACTTTTGATTGAGCCTTTCTGAAACACTCTTTCTGTAGAAACTGCAATTGGACATTCTGAGCGCTAAGAGGCCTCTATTGGGAAAAATAATATCTTCAAATAAAAACTACACAGAAGCATTGTGTGAAACTTATTTCTGATATGTTCATTAAGCTGACAGAGTTAAACCATACTTTTGATTGCGCAGTTCTGAACACTTTTTCTGTAGAAAATGCAAGTGGACATTCGGAGCGCTAAGAGGGTAATAGTGGAAAAAGGAATATATTCAAATATAAACTACACAGTAGCATTCTGTGAAAACTCTTACTGTTCTGTGCATTCAGCTAACAGAGTTGAACCTTACTTTTGATTGAGCCGTTCTGAAACACTCTTTCTGTAGAAACTGCAATTGGACATGCTAAGCGCTAAGAGGCCTACATTGGGAAAAAGAATATCTTCAAATAAAAACTACACAGATGCATTCTGTGAAACTTATTTCTGATCTGTAAATTCAGTTAACAGAGATAAAACATATTTTTGATTGAGCAGTTATGAAACACTCTTTTTGTAGAAAATGCAAGTGGAGATTCGGAGCGCTAAGAGGGTAATAGTGGAAAAAGGAATGTCTTCAAATATAAACTACACAGAATCATTCGGTGAAACATCTTTCTGATCTGTGCATTCAGCTAACAGAGTTAAACCATACTTTTGATTGAGCAGATCTGAACACTCTTTCTGTAGAAAATGCAACTGGACATTTGGAGCGCTAAGAGCGTAGTAGTGGAAAAAGGAATATATTCAAATATAAACTACACAGAAGCATTCTGTGAAACTTCTTTCTGATCTGAGCATTCAGCTAACAGAGTTAAACCATACTTTTGATTGAGCAGTTTTGAAACACTCTGTCTGTAGAAAATGCAACTGGACATTCGTAGCGCTAAGTGGGTAATAGTGGAAAAAAGAATATGTTCAAATATAAACTACACAGAAGCATTCTGTGAAACTTCTTTCTGTTCTGTGCATTCAACTAACAGAGTTGAACCTTACTTTTGATTGAGCCGTTCTGAAACACTCTTTCTGTAGAAACTGCAATTGGACATTCTGAGCGCTAAGAGGCCTATATTGGGAAAAAGAATGTCTACAAATAAAAACTACACAGAAGAATTGTGTTAAACTTCTTTCTGTTCTGTTTGTTCAACTAAAAGAGTTGAACCTTAGTTTTGATTGAGCCGTTCTGAAACACTCTTTCTGTAGAAAATGCAAGTGGAGATTCGGAGCGCTAAGAGGGTAATAGTGGAGAAAGGAATGTCTCTAAATATAAACTACACAGAATCATTCTGTGAAACTTCTTTCTGATCTGTGCATTCAGCTAACAGAGTTAAACCATACTTTTGATTCAGCAGATCTGAACACTCTTTCTGTAGAAAATGCAACTGGACATTTGGAGCGCTAAGAGAGTAGTAGTGGAAAATGGAATATATTCAAATATAAACTACACAGAAGCATTCTGTGAAACTTCTTTCTGATCTGAGCATTCAGCTAACAGAGTTAAACCATACTTTTGATTGAGCAGTTTTGAAACACTCTGTCTGTAGAAAATGCAACTGGACATTCGTAGCGCTAAGTGGGTAATAGTGGAAAAAAGAATATGTTCAAATATAAACTACACAGAAGCATTCTGTGAAACTTCTTTCTGTTCTGTGCATTCAACTAACAGAGTTGAACCTTACTTTTGATTGAGCCGTTCTGAAACACTCTTTCTGTAGAAACTGCAATTGGACATTCTGAGCGCTAAGAGGCCTATATTGGGAAAAAGAATGTCTACAAAGAAAAACTACACAGAAGAATTGTGTTAAACTTCTTTCTGTTCTGTTTGTTCAACTAAAAGAGTTGAACCTTAGTTTTGATTGAGCCATTCTGAAACACTCTTTCTGTAGAAAATGCAAGTGGAGATTCGGAGCGCTAAGAGGGTAATAGTGGAGAAAGTAATGTCTCCAAATATAAACTACACAGAATCATTCTGTGAAACTTCTTTCTGATCTGTGCATTCAGCTAACAGAGTTAAACCATACTTTTGATTCAGCAGATCTGAACACTCTTTCTGTAGAAAATGCAACTGGACATTTGGAGCGCTAAGAGAGTAGTAGTGGAAAAAGGAATATATTCAAATATAAACTACACAGAAGCATTCTGTGAAACTTCTTTCTGATCTGAGCATTCAGCTAACAGAGTTAAACCATACTTTTGATTGAGCAGTTTTGAAACACTCTGTCTGTAGAAAATGCAACTGGACATTCGTAGCGCTAAGTGGGTAATAGTGGAGAAAAGAATATGTTCAAATATAAACTACACAGAAGCATTGTATGAAACTTCTTTCTGTTCTGTGCATTCAACTAACAGTGTTGAACCTTACTTTTGATTGAGCCTTTCTGAAACACTCTTTCTGTAGAAACTGCAATTGGACATTCTGAGCGCTAAGAGGCCTCTATTGGGAAAAATAATATCTTCAAATGAAAACTACACAGAAGCATTGTGTGAAACTTATTTCTGATATGTTCATTAAGCTAACAGATTTAAACCATACTTTTGATTGCGCAGTTCTGAACACTCTTTCTGTAGAAAATGCAAGTGGACTTTCGGAGCGCTAAGAGGGTAATAGTGGAAAAAGGAATATATTCAAATATAAACTACACAGTAGCATTCTGTGAAAACTCTTACTGTTCTGTGCATTCAGCTAACAGAGTTGAACCTTACTTTTGATTGAGCCGTTCTGAAACACTCTTTCTGTAGAAACTGCAATTGGACATGCTAAGCGCTAAGAGGCCTACATTGGGAAAAAGAATATCTTCAAATAAAAACTACACAGATGCATTCTGTGAAACTTATTTCTGATCTGTAAATTCAGTTAACAGAGATAAAACATATTTTTGATTGAGCAGTTATGAAACACTCTTTTTGTAGAAAATGCAAGTGGAGATTCGGAGGGCTAAGAGGGTAATAGTGGAAAAAGGAATGTCTTCAAATATAAACTACACAGAATCATTCGGTGAAACTTCTTTCTGATCTGTGCATTCAGCTAACAGAGTTAAACCATAGTTTTGATTGAGCAGATCTGAACACTCTTTCTGTAGAAAATGCAACTGGACATTTGGAGCGCTAAGAGCGTAGTAGTGGAAAAAGGAATATATTCAAATATAAACTACACAGAAGCATTCTGTGAAACTTCTTTCTGATCTGAGCATTCAGCTAACAGAGTTAAACCATACTTTTGATTGAGCAGTTTTGAAACACTCTGTCTGTAGAAAATGCAACTGGACATTCGTAGCGCTAAGTGGGTAATAGTGGAAAAAAGAATATGTTCAAATATAAACTACACAGAAGCATTCTGTGAAACTTCTTTCTGTTCTGTGCATTCAACTAACAGAGTTGAACCTTATTTTTGATTGAGCCGTTCTGAAACACTCTTTCTGTAGAAACTGCAATTGGACATTCTGAGCGCTAAGAGGCCTATATTGGGAAAAAGAATGTCTACAAATAAAAACTACACAGAAGAATTGTGTGAAACTTCTTTCTGTTCTGTTTGTTCAACTAAAAGAGTTGAACCTTAGTTTTGATTGAGCCGTTCTGAAACACTCTTTCTGTAGAAACTGCAATTGGACATTCTGAGCGCTAAGAGGCCTATATTGGGAAAAAGAATGTCTACAAATAAAAACTACACAGAAGAATTGTGTTAAACTTCTTTCTGTTCTGTTTGTTCAACTAAAAGAGTTGAACCTTAGTTTTGATTGAGCCATTCTGAAACACTCTTTCTGTAGAAAATGCAAGTGGAGATTCGGAGCGCTAAGAGGGTAATAGTGGAGAAAGGAATGTCTCCAAATATAAACTACACAGAATCATTCTGTGAAACTTCTTTCTGATCTGTGCATTCAGCTAACAGAGTTAAACCATACTTTTGATTCAGCAGATCTGAACACTCTTTCTGTAGAAAATGCAACTGGACATTTGGAGCGCTAAGAGAGTAGTAGTGGAAAAAGGAATATATTCAAATATAAACTACACAGAAGCATTCTGTGAAACTTCTTTCTGATCTGAGCATTCAGCTAACAGAGTTAAACCATACTTTTGATTGAGCAGTTTTGAAACACTCTGTCTGTAGAAAATGCAACTGGACATTCGTAGCGCTAAGTGGGTAATAGTGGAGAAAAGAATATGTTCAAATATAAACTACACAGAAGCATTGTATGAAACTTCTTTCTGTTCTGTGCATTCAACTAACCGGGTTGAACCTTACTTTTGATTGAGCCTTTCTGAAACACTCTTTCTGTAGAAACTGCAATTGGACATTCTGAGCGCTAAGAGGCCTCTATTGGGAAAAATAATATCTTCAAATGAAAACTACACAGAAGCATTGTGTGAAACTTATTTCTGATATGTTCATTAAGCTAACAGATTTAAACCATACTTTTGATTGCGCAGTTCTGAACACTCTTTCTGTAGAAAATGCAAGTGGACTTTCGGAGCGCTAAGAGGGTAATAGTGGAAAAAGGAATATATTCAAATATAAACTACACAGTAGCATTCTGTGAAAACTCTTACTGTTCTGTGCATTCAGCTAACAGAGTTGAACCTTACTTTTGATTGAGCCGTTCTGAAACACTCTTTCTGTAGAAACTGCAATTGGACATGCTAAGCGCTAAGAGGCCTACATTGGGAAAAAGAATATCTTCAAATAAAAACTACACAGATGCATTCTGTGAAACTTATTTCTGATCTGTAAATTCAGTTAACAGAGATAAAACATATTTTTGATTGAGCAGTTATGAAACACTCTTTTTGTAGAAAATGCAAGTGGAGATTCGGAGGGCTAAGAGGGTAATAGTGGAAAAAGGAATGTCTTCAAATATAAACTACACAGAATCATTCGGTGAAACTTCTTTCTGATCTGTGCATTCAGCTAACAGAGTTAAACCATAGTTTTGATTGAGCAGATCTGAACACTCTTTCTGTAGAAAATGCAACTGGACATTTGGAGCGCTAAGAGCGTAGTAGTGGAAAAAGGAATATATTCAAATATAAACTACACAGAAGCATTCTGTGAAACTTCTTTCTGATCTGAGCATTCAGCTAACAGAGTTAAACCATAATTTTGATTGAGCAGTTTTGAAACACTCTGTCTGTAGAAAATGCAACTGGACATTCGTAGCGCTAAGTGGGTAATAGTGGAAAAAAGAATATGTTCAAATATAAACTACACAGAAGCATTCTGTGAAACTTCTTTCTGTTCTGTGCATTCAACTAACAGAGTTGAACCTTATTTTTGATTGAGCCGTTCTGAAACACTCTTTCTGTAGAAACTGCAATTGGACATTCTGAGCGCTAAGAGGCCTATATTGGGAAAAAGAATGTCTACAAATAAAAACTACACAGAAGAATTGTGTGAAACTTCTTTCTGTTCTGTTTGTTCAACTAAAAGAGTTGAACCTTAGTTTTGATTGAGCCGTTCTGAAACACTCTTTCTGTAGAAACTGCAATTGGACATTCTGAGCGCTAAGAGGCCTATATTGGGAAAAAGAATGTCTACAAATAAAAACTACACAGAAGAATTGTGTGAAACGTCTTTCTGTTCTGTTTGTTCAACTAAAAGAGTTGAACCTTAGTTTTGATTGAGCCGTTCTGAAACACTCTTTCTGTAGAAAATGCAAGTGGAGATTCGGAGCGCTAAGAGGGTAATAGTGGAAAAAGGAATGTCTCCAAATATAAACTACACAGAATCATTCTGTGAAACTTCTTTCTGATCTGTGCATTCAGCTAACAGAGTTAAACCATACTTTTGATTCAGCAGATCTGAACACTCTTTCTGTAGAAAATGCAACTGGACATTTGGAGCGCTAAGAGTGTAGTAGTGGAAAAAGGAATATATTCAAATATAAACTACACAGAAGCATTCTGTGAAACTTCTTTCTGATCTGAGCATTCAGCTAACAGAGTTAAACCATACTTTTGATTGAGCAGTTTTGAAACACTCTGTCTGTAGAAAATGCAACTGGACATTCGTAGCGCTAAGTGGGTAATAGTGGAGAAAAGAATATGTTCAAATATAAACTACACAGAAGCATTGTATGAAACTTCTTTCTGTTCTGTGCATTCAACTAACAGAGTTGAACCTTACTTTTGATTGAGCCTTTCTGAAACACTCTTTCTGTAGAAACTGCAATTGGACATTCTGAGCGCTAAGAGGCCTCTATTGGGAAAAATAATATCTTCAAATAAAAACTACACAGAAGCATTGTGTGAAACTTATTTCTGATATGTTCATTAAGCTGACAGAGTTAAACCATACTTTTGATTGCGCAGTTCTGAACACTTTTTCTGTAGAAAATGCAAGTGGACATTCGGAGCGCTAAGAGGGTAATAGTGGAAAAAGGAATATATTCAAATATAAACTACACAGTAGCATTCTGTGAAAACTCTTACTGTTCTGTGCATTCAGCTAACAGAGTTGAACCTTACTTTTGATTGAGCCGTTCTGAAACACTCTTTCTGTAGAAACTGCAATTGGACATGCTAAGCGCTAAGAAGCCTACATTGGGAAAAAGAATATCTTCAAATAAAAACTACACAGATGCATTCTGTGAAACTTATTTCTGATCTGTAAATTCAGTTAACAGAGATAAAACATATTTTTGATTGAGCAGTTATGAAACACTCTTTTTGTAGAAAATGCAAGTGGAGATTCGGAGCGCTAAGAGGGTAATAGTGGAAAAAGGAATGTCTTCAAATATAAACTACACAGAATCATTCGGTGAAACTTCTTTCTGATCTGTGCATTCAGCTAACAGAGTTAAACCATACTTTTGATTGAGCAGTTTTGAAACACTCTGTCTGTAGAAAATGCAACTGGACATTCGTAGCGCTAAGTGGGTAATAGTGGAGAAAAGAATATGTTCAAATATAAACTACACAGAAGCATTGTATGAAACTTCTTTCTGTTCTGTGCATTCAACTAACCGGGTTGAACCTTACTTTTGATTGAGCCTTTCTGAAACACTCTTTCTGTAGAAACTGCAATTGGACATTCTGAGCGCTAAGAGGCCTCTATTGGGAAAAATAATATCTTCAAATGAAAACTACACAGAAGCATTGTGTGAAACTTATTTCTGATATGTTCATTAAGCTAACAGATTTAAACCATACTTTTGATTGCGCAGTTCTGAACACTCTTTCTGTAGAAAATGCAAGTGGACTTTCGGAGCGCTAAGAGGGTAATAGTGGAAAAAGGAATATATTCAAATATAAACTACACAGTAGCATTCTGTGAAAACTCTTACTGTTCTGTGCATTCAGCTAACAGAGTTGAACCTTACTTTTGATTGAGCCGTTCTGAAACACTCTTTCTGTAGAAACTGCAATTGGACATGCTAAGCGCTAAGAGGCCTACATTGGGAAAAAGAATATCTTCAAATAAAAACTACACAGATGCATTCTGTGAAACTTATTTCTGATCTGTAAATTCAGTTAACAGAGATAAAACATATTTTTGATTGAGCAGTTATGAAACACTCTTTTTGTAGAAAATGCAAGTGGAGATTCGGAGGGCTAAGAGGGTAATAGTGGAAAAAGGAATGTCTTCAAATATAAACTACACAGAATCATTCGGTGAAACTTCTTTCTGATCTGTGCATTCAGCTAACAGAGTTAAACCATAGTTTTGATTGAGCAGATCTGAACACTCTTTCTGTAGAAAATGCAACTGGACATTTGGAGCGCTAAGAGCGTAGTAGTGGAAAAAGGAATATATTCAAATATAAACTACACAGAAGCATTCTGTGAAACTTCTTTCTGATCTGAGCATTCAGCTAACAGAGTTAAACCATAATTTTGATTGAGCAGTTTTGAAACACTCTGTCTGTAGAAAATGCAACTGGACATTCGTAGCGCTAAGTGGGTAATAGTGGAAAAAAGAATATGTTCAAATATAAACTACACAGAAGCATTCTGTGAAACTTCTTTCTGTTCTGTGCATTCAACTAACAGAGTTGAACCTTATTTTTGATTGAGCCGTTCTGAAACACTCTTTCTGTAGAAACTGCAATTGGACATTCTGAGCGCTAAGAGGCCTATATTGGGAAAAAGAATGTCTACAAATAAAAACTACACAGAAGAATTGTGTGAAACTTCTTTCTGTTCTGTTTGTTCAACTAAAAGAGTTGAACCTTAGTTTTGATTGAGCCGTTCTGAAACACTCTTTCTGTAGAAACTGCAATTGGACATTCTGAGCGCTAAGAGGCCTATATTGGGAAAAAGAATGTCTACAAATAAAAACTACACAGAAGAATTGTGTGAAACGTCTTTCTGTTCTGTTTGTTCAACTAAAAGAGTTGAACCTTAGTTTTGATTGAGCCGTTCTGAAACACTCTTTCTGTAGAAAATGCAAGTGGAGATTCGGAGCGCTAAGAGGGTAATAGTGGAAAAAGGAATGTCTCCAAATATAAACTACACAGAATCATTCTGTGAAACTTCTTTCTGATCTGTGCATTCAGCTAACAGAGTTAAACCATACTTTTGATTCAGCAGATCTGAACACTCTTTCTGTAGAAAATGCAACTGGACATTTGGAGCGCTAAGAGTGTAGTAGTGGAAAAAGGAATATATTCAAATATAAACTACACAGAAGCATTCTGTGAAACTTCTTTCTGATCTGAGCATTCAGCTAACAGAGTTAAACCATACTTTTGATTGAGCAGTTTTGAAACACTCTGTCTGTAGAAAATGCAACTGGACATTCGTAGCGCTAAGTGGGTAATAGTGGAGAAAAGAATATGTTCAAATATAAACTACACAGAAGCATTGTATGAAACTTCTTTCTGTTCTGTGCATTCAACTAACAGAGTTGAACCTTACTTTTGATTGAGCCTTTCTGAAACACTCTTTCTGTAGAAACTGCAATTGGACATTCTGAGCGCTAAGAGGCCTCTATTGGGAAAAATAATATCTTCAAATAAAAACTACACAGAAGCATTGTGTGAAACTTATTTCTGATATGTTCATTAAGCTGACAGAGTTAAACCATACTTTTGATTGCGCAGTTCTGAACACTTTTTCTGTAGAAAATGCAAGTGGACATTCGGAGCGCTAAGAGGGTAATAGTGGAAAAAGGAATATATTCAAATATAAACTACACAGTAGCATTCTGTGAAAACTCTTACTGTTCTGTGCATTCAGCTAACAGAGTTGAACCTTACTTTTGATTGAGCCGTTCTGAAACACTCTTTCTGTAGAAACTGCAATTGGACATGCTAAGCGCTAAGAAGCCTACATTGGGAAAAAGAATATCTTCAAATAAAAACTACACAGATGCATTCTGTGAAACTTATTTCTGATCTGTAAATTCAGTTAACAGAGATAAAACATATTTTTGATTGAGCAGTTATGAAACACTCTTTTTGTAGAAAATGCAAGTGGAGATTCGGAGCGCTAAGAGGGTAATAGTGGAAAAAGGAATGTCTTCAAATATAAACTACACAGAATCATTCGGTGAAACTTCTTTCTGATCTGTGCATTCAGCTAACAGAGTTAAACCATACTTTTGATTGAGCAGATCTGAACACTCTTTCTGTAGAAAATGCAACTGGACATTTGGAGCGCTAAGAGCGTAGTAGTGGAAAAAGGAATATATTCAAATATAAACTACACAGAAGCATTCTGTGAAACTTCTTTCTGATCTGAGCATTCAGCTAACAGAGTTAAACCATACTTTTGATTGAGCAGTTTTGAAACACTCTGTCTGTAGAAAATGCAACTGGATATTCGTAGCGCTAAGTGGGTAAGAGTGGAAAAAAGAATATGTTCAAATATAAACTACACAGAAGCATTCTGTGAAACTTCTTTCTGTTCTGTGCATTCAACTAACAGAGTTGAACCTTACTTTTGATTGAGCCGTTCTGAAACACTCTTTCTGTAGAAACTGCAATTGGACATTCTGAGCGCTAAGAGGCCTATATTGGGAAAAAGAATGTCTACAAATAAAAACTACACAGAAGAATTGTGTTAAACTTCTTTCTGTTCTGTTTGTTCAACTAAAAGAGTTGAACCTTAGTTTTGATTGAGCCGTTCTGAAACACTCTTTCTGTAGAAAATGCAAGTGGAGATTCGGAGCGCTAAGAGGGTAATAGTGGAGAAAGGAATGTCTCTAAATATAAACTACACAGAATCATTCTGTGAAACTTCTTTCTGATCTGTGCATTCAGCTAACAGAGTTAAACCATACTTTTGATTCAGCAGATCTGAACACTCTTTCTGTAGAAAATGCAACTGGACATTTGGAGCGCTAAGAGAGTAGTAGTGGAAAATGGAATATATTCAAATATAAACTACACAGAAGCATTCTGTGAAACTTCTTTCTGATCTGAGCATTCAGCTAACAGAGTTAAACCATACTTTTGATTGAGCAGTTTTGAAACACTCTGTCTGTAGAAAATGCAACTGGACATTCGTAGCGCTAAGTGGGTAATAGTGGAGAAAAGAATATGTTCAAATATAAACTACACAGAAGCATTGTATGAAACTTCTTTCTGTTCTGTGCATTCAACTAACAGGGTTGAACCTTACTTTTGATTGAGCCTTTCTGAAACACTCTTTCTGTAGAAACTGCAATTGGACATTCTGAGCGCTAAGAGGCCTCTATTGGGAAAAATAATATCTTCAAATGAAAACTACACAGAAGCATTGTGTGAAACTTATTTCTGATATGTTCATTAAGCTAACAGATTTAAACCATACTTTTGATTGCGCAGTTGTGAACACTCTTTCTGTAGAAAATGCAAGTGGACTTTCGGAGCGCTAAGAGGGTAATAGTGGAAAAAGGAATATATTCAAATATAAACTACACAGTAGCATTCTGTGAAAACTCTTACTGTTCTGTGCATTCAGCTAACAGAGTTGAACCTTACTTTTGATTGAGCCGTTCTGAAACACTCTTTCTGTAGAAACTGCAATTGGACATGCTAAGCGCTAAGAGGCCTACATTGGGAAAAAGAATATCTTCAAATAAAAACTACACAGATGCATTCTGTGAAACTTATTTCTGATCTGTAAATTCAGTTAACAGAGATAAAACATATTTTTGATTGAGCAGTTATGAAACACTCTTTTTGTAGAAAATGCAAGTGGAGATTCGGAGGGCTAAGAGGGTAATAGTGGAAAAAGGAATGTCTTCAAATATAAACTACACAGAATCATTCGGTGAAACTTCTTTCTGATCTGTGCATTCAGCTAACAGAGTTAAACCATAGTTTTGATTGAGCAGATCTGAACACTCTTTCTGTAGAAAATGCAACTGGACATTTGGAGCGCTAAGAGCGTAGTAGTGGAAAAAGGAATATATTCAAATATAAACTACACAGAAGCATTCTGTGAAACTTCTTTCTGATCTGAGCATTCAGCTAACAGAGTTAAACCATACTTTTGATTGAGCAGTTTTGAAACACTCTGTCTGTAGAAAATGCAACTGGACATTCGTAGCGCTAAGTGGGTAATAGTGGAAAAAAGAATATGTTCAAATATAAACTACACAGAAGCATTCTGTGAAACTTCTTTCTGTTCTGTGCATTCAACTAACAGAGTTGAACCTTATTTTTGATTGAGCCGTTCTGAAACACTCTTTCTGTAGAAACTGCAATTGGACATTCTGAGCGCTAAGAGGCCTATATTGGGAAAAAGAATGTCTACAAATAAAAACTACACAGAAGAATTGTGTGAAACTTCTTTCTGTTCTGTTTGTTCAACTAAAAGAGTTGAACCTTAGTTTTGATTGAGCCGTTCTGAAACACTCTTTCTGTAGAAACTGCAATTGGACATTCTGAGCGCTAAGAGGCCTATATTGGGAAAAAGAATGTCTACAAATAAAAACTACACAGAAGAATTGTGTGAAACGTCTTTCTGTTCTGTTTGTTCAACTAAAAGAGTTGAACCTTAGTTTTGATTGAGCCGTTCTGAAACACTCTTTCTGTAGAAAATGCAAGTGGAGATTCGGAGCGCTAAGAGGGTAATAGTGGAAAAAGGAATGTCTCCAAATATAAACTACACAGAATCATTCTGTGAAACTTCTTTCTGATCTGTGCATTCAGCTAACAGAGTTAAACCATACTTTTGATTCAGCAGATCTGAACACTCTTTCTGTAGAAAATGCAACTGGACATTTGGAGCGCTAAGAGTGTAGTAGTGGAAAAAGGAATATATTCAAATATAAACTACACAGAAGCATTCTGTGAAACTTCTTTCTGATCTGAGCATTCAGCTAACAGAGTTAAACCATACTTTTGATTGAGCAGTTTTGAAACACTCTGTCTGTAGAAAATGCAACTGGACATTCGTAGCGCTAAGTGGGTAATAGTGGAGAAAAGAATATGTTCAAATATAAACTACACAGAAGCATTGTATGAAACTTCTTTCTGTTCTGTGCATTCAACTAACAGTGTTGAACCTTACTTTTGATTGAGCCTTTCTGAAACACTCTTTCTGTAGAAACTGCAATTGGACATTCTGAGCGCTAAGAGGCCTCTATTGGGAAAAATAATATCTTCAAATGAAAACTACACAGAAGCATTGTGTGAAACTTATTTCTGATATGTTCATTAAGCTAACAGATTTAAACCATACTTTTGATTGCGCAGTTCTGAACACTCTTTCTGTAGAAAATGCAAGTGGACTTTCGGAGCGCTAAGAGGGTAATAGTGGAAAAAGGAATATATTCAAATATAAACTACACAGTTGCATTCTGTGAAAACTCTTACTGTTCTGTGCATTCAGCTAACAGAGTTGAACCTTACTTTTGATTGAGCCGTTCTGAAACACTCTTTCTGTAGAAACTGCAATTGGACATGCTAAGCGCTAAGAGGCCTACATTGGGAAAAAGAATATCTTCAAATAAAAACTACACAGATGCATTCTGTGAAACTTATTTCTGATCTGTAAATTCAGTTAACAGAGATAAAACATATTTTTGATTGAGCAGTTATGAAACACTCTTTTTGTAGAAAATGCAAGTGGAGATTCGGAGGGCTAAGAGGGTAATAGTGGAAAAAGGAATGTCTTCAAATATAAACTACACAGAATCATTCGGTGAAACTTCTTTCTGATCTGTGCATTCAGCTAACAGAGTTAAACCATAGTTTTGATTGAGCAGATCTGAACACTCTTTCTGTAGAAAATGCAACTGGACATTTGGAGCGCTAAGAGCGTAGTAGTGGAAAAAGGAATATATTCAAATATAAACTACACAGAAGCATTCTGTGAAACTTCTTTCTGATCTGAGCATTCAGCTAACAGAGTTAAACCATACTTTTGATTGAGCAGTTTTGAAACACTCTGT
Organism: Symphalangus syndactylus; assembly: GCF_028878055.3. Taxonomy (NCBI): domain Eukaryota; kingdom Metazoa; phylum Chordata; class Mammalia; order Primates; family Hylobatidae; genus Symphalangus; species Symphalangus syndactylus. The sequence goes on along the minus strand of NC_072445.2, from coordinate 788,203 downwards.
CTGTAGAAAATGCAACTGGACATTCGTAGCGCTAAGTGGGTAATAGTGGAAAAAAGAATATGTTCAAATATAAACTACACAGAAGCATTCTGTGAAACTTCTTTCTGTTCTGTGCATTCAACTAACAGAGTTGAACCTTATTTTTGATTGAGCCGTTCTGAAACACTCTTTCTGTAGAAACTGCAATTGGACATTCTGAGCGCTAAGAGGCCTATATTGGGAAAAAGAATGTCTACAAATAAAAACTACACAGAAGAATTGTGTGAAACTTCTTTCTGTTCTGTTTGTTCAACTAAAAGAGTTGAACCTTAGTTTTGATTGAGCCGTTCTGAAACACTCTTTCTGTAGAAACTGCAATTGGACATTCTGAGCGCTAAGAGGCCTATATTGGGAAAAAGAATGTCTACAAATAAAAACTACACAGAAGAATTGTGTGAAACGTCTTTCTGTTCTGTTTGTTCAACTAAAAGAGTTGAACCTTAGTTTTGATTGAGCCGTTCTGAAACACTCTTTCTGTAGAAAATGCAAGTGGAGATTCGGAGCGCTAAGAGGGTAATAGTGGAAAAAGGAATGTCTCCAAATATAAACTACACAGAATCATTCTGTGAAACTTCTTTCTGATCTGTGCATTCAGCTAACAGAGTTAAACCATACTTTTGATTCAGCAGATCTGAACACTCTTTCTGTAGAAAATGCAACTGGACATTTGGAGCGCTAAGAGTGTAGTAGTGGAAAAAGGAATATATTCAAATATAAACTACACAGAAGCATTCTGTGAAACTTCTTTCTGATCTGAGCATTCAGCTAACAGAGTTAAACCATACTTTTGATTGAGCAGTTTTGAAACACTCTGTCTGTAGAAAATGCAACTGGACATTCGTAGCGCTAAGTGGGTAATAGTGGAGAAAAGAATATGTTCAAATATAAACTACACAGAAGCATTGTATGAAACTTCTTTCTGTTCTGTGCATTCAACTAACAGAGTTGAACCTTACTTTTGATTGAGCCTTTCTGAAACACTCTTTCTGTAGAAACTGCAATTGGACATTCTGAGCGCTAAGAGGCCTCTATTGGGAAAAATAATATCTTCAAATAAAAACTACACAGAAGCATTGTGTGAAACTTATTTCTGATATGTTCATTAAGCTGACAGAGTTAAACCATACTTTTGATTGCGCAGTTCTGAACACTTTTTCTGTAGAAAATGCAAGTAGACATTCGGAGCGCTAAGAGGGTAATAGTGGAAAAAGGAATATATTCAAATATAAACTACACAGTAGCATTCTGTGAAAACTCTTACTGTTCTGTGCATTCAGCTAACAGAGTTGAACCTTACTTTTGATTGAGCCGTTCTGAAACACTCTTTCTGTAGAAACTGCAATTGGACATGCTAAGCGCTAAGAGGCCTACATTGGGAAAAAGAATATCTTCAAATAAAAACTACACAGATGCATTCTGTGAAATTTATTTCTGATCTGTAAATTCAGTTAACAGAGATAAAACATATTTTTGATTGAGCAGTTATGAAACACTCTTTTTGTAGAAAATGCAAGTGGAGATTCGGAGCGCTAAGAGGGTAATAGTGGAAAAAGGAATGTCTTCAAATATAAACTACACAGAATCATTCGGTGAAACTTCTTTCTGATCTGTGCATTCAGCTAACAGAGTTAAACCATACTTTTGATTGAGCAGATCTGAACACTCTTTCTGTAGAAAATGCAACTGGACATTTGGAGCGCTAAGAGCGTAGTAGTGGAAAAAGGAATATATTCAAATATAAACTACACAGAAGCATTCTGTGAAACTTCTTTCTGATCTGAGCATTCAGCTAACAGAGTTAAACCATACTTTTGATTGAGCAGTTTTGAAACACTCTGTCTGTAGAAAATGCAACTGGACATTCGTAGCGCTAAGTGGGTAATAGTGGAAAAAAGAATATGTTCAAATATAAACTACACAGAAGCATTCTGTGAAACTTCTTTCTGTTCTGTGCATTCAACTAACAGAGTTGAACCTTACTTTTGATTGAGCCGTTCTGAAACACTCTTTCTGTAGAAACTGCAATTGGACATTCTGAGCGCTAAGAGGCCTATATTGGGAAAAAGAATGTCTACAAATAAAAACTACACAGAAGAATTGTGTTAAACTTCTTTCTGTTCTGTTTGTTCAACTAAAAGAGTTGAACCTTAGTTTTGATTGAGCCGTTCTGAAACACTCTTTCTGTAGAAACTGCAATTGGACATTCTGAGCGCTAAGAGGCCTATATTGGGAAAAAGAATGTCTACAAATAAAAACTACACAGAAGAATTGTGTGAAACGTCTTTCTGTTCTGTTTGTTCAACTAAAAGAGTTGAACCTTAGTTTTGATTGAGCCGTTCTGAAACACTCTTTCTGTAGAAAATGCAAGTGGAGATTCGGAGCGCTAAGAGGGTAATAGTGGAAAAAGGAATGTCTCCAAATATAAACTACACAGAATCATTCTGTGAAACTTCTTTCTGATCTGTGCATTCAGCTAACAGAGTTAAACCATACTTTTGATTCAGCAGATCTGAACACTCTTTCTGTAGAAAATGCAACTGGACATTTGGAGCGCTAAGAGTGTAGTAGTGGAAAAAGGAATATATTCAAATATAAACTACACAGAAGCATTCTGTGAAACTTCTTTCTGATCTGAGCATTCAGCTAACAGAGTTAAACCATACTTTTGATTGAGCAGTTTTGAAACACTCTGTCTGTAGAAAATGCAACTGGACATTCGTAGCGCTAAGTGGGTAATAGTGGAGAAAAGAATATGTTCAAATATAAACTACACAGAAGCATTGTATGAAACTTCTTTCTGTTCTGTGCATTCAACTAACAGAGTTGAACCTTACTTTTGATTGAGCCTTTCTGAAACACTCTTTCTGTAGAAACTGCAATTGGACATTCTGAGCGCTAAGAGGCCTCTATTGGGAAAAATAATATCTTCAAATAAAAACTACACAGAAGCATTGTGTGAAACTTATTTCTGATATGTTCATTAAGCTGACAGAGTTAAACCATACTTTTGATTGCGCAGTTCTGAACACTTTTTCTGTAGAAAATGCAAGTAGACATTCGGAGCGCTAAGAGGGTAATAGTGGAAAAAGGAATATATTCAAATATAAACTACACAGTAGCATTCTGTGAAAACTCTTACTGTTCTGTGCATTCAGCTAACAGAGTTGAACCTTACTTTTGATTGAGCCGTTCTGAAACACTCTTTCTGTAGAAACTGCAATTGGACATGCTAAGCGCTAAGAGGCCTACATTGGGAAAAAGAATATCTTCAAATAAAAACTACACAGATGCATTCTGTGAAACTTATTTCTGATCTGTAAATTCAGTTAACAGAGATAAAACATATTTTTGATTGAGCAGTTATGAAACACTCTTTTTGTAGAAAATGCAAGTGGAGATTCGGAGCGCTAAGAGGGTAATAGTGGAAAAAGGAATGTCTTCAAATATAAACTACACAGAATCATTCGGTGAAACTTCTTTCTGATCTGTGCATTCAGCTAACAGAGTTAAACCATACTTTTGATTGAGCAGATCTGAACACTCTTTCTGTAGAAAATGCAACTGGACATTTGGAGCGCTAAGAGCGTAGTAGTGGAAAAAGGAATATATTCAAATATAAACTACACAGAAGCATTCTGTGAAACTTCTTTCTGATCTGAGCATTCAGCTAACAGAGTTAAACCATACTTTTGATTGAGCAGTTTTGAAACACTCTGTCTGTAGAAAATGCAACTGGACATTCGTAGCGCTAAGTGGGTAATAGTGGAAAAAAGAATATGTTCAAATATAAACTACACAGAAGCATTCTGTGAAACTTCTTTCTGTTCTGTGCATTCAACTAACAGAGTTGAACCTTACTTTTGATTGAGCCGTTCTGAAACACTCTTTCTGTAGAAACTGCAATTGGACATTCTGAGCGCTAAGAGGCCTATATTGGGAAAAAGAATGTCTACAAATAAAAACTACACAGAAGAATTGTGTTAAACTTCTTTCTGTTCTGTTTGTTCAACTAAAAGAGTTGAACCTTAGTTTTGATTGAGCCATTCTGAAACACTCTTTCTGTAGAAAATGCAAGTGGAGATTCGGAGCGCTAAGAGGGTAATAGTGGAGAAAGGAATGTCTCCAAATATAAACTACACAGAATCATTCTGTGAAACTTCTTTCTGATCTGTGCATTCAGCTAACAGAGTTAAACCATACTTTTGATTCAGCAGATCTGAACACTCTTTCTGTAGAAAATGCAACTGGACATTTGGAGCGCTAAGAGAGTAGTAGTGGAAAAAGGAATATATTCAAATATAAACTACACAGAAGCATTCTGTGAAACTTCTTTCTGATCTGAGCATTCAGCTAACAGAGTTAAACCATACTTTTGATTGAGCAGTTTTGAAACACTCTGTCTGTAGAAAATGCAACTGGACATTCGTAGCGCTAAGTGGGTAATAGTGGAGAAAAGAATATGTTCAAATATAAACTACACAGAAGCATTGTATGAAACTTCTTTCTGTTCTGTGCATTCAACTAACAGGGTTGAACCTTACTTTTGATTGAGCCTTTCTGAAACACTCTTTCTGTAGAAACTGCAATTGGACATTCTGAGCGCTAAGAGGCCTCTATTGGGAAAAATAATATCTTCAAATGAAAACTACACAGAAGCATTGTGTGAAACTTATTTCTGATATGTTCATTAAGCTAACAGATTTAAACCATACTTTTGATTGCGCAGTTGTGAACACTCTTTCTGTAGAAAATGCAAGTGGACTTTCGGAGCGCTAAGAGGGTAATAGTGGAAAAAGGAATATATTCAAATATAAACTACACAGTAGCATTCTGTGAAAACTCTTACTGTTCTGTGCATTCAGCTAACAGAGTTGAACCTTACTTTTGATTGAGCCGTTCTGAAACACTCTTTCTGTAGAAACTGCAATTGGACATGCTAAGCGCTAAGAGGCCTACATTGGGAAAAAGAATATCTTCAAATAAAAACTACACAGATGCATTCTGTGAAACTTATTTCTGATCTGTAAATTCAGTTAACAGAGATAAAACATATTTTTGATTGAGCAGTTATGAAACACTCTTTTTGTAGAAAATGCAAGTGGAGATTCGGAGGGCTAAGAGGGTAATAGTGGAAAAAGGAATGTCTTCAAATATAAACTACACAGAATCATTCGGTGAAACTTCTTTCTGATCTGTGCATTCAGCTAACAGAGTTAAACCATAGTTTTGATTGAGCAGATCTGAACACTCTTTCTGTAGAAAATGCAACTGGACATTTGGAGCGCTAAGAGCGTAGTAGTGGAAAAAGGAATATATTCAAATATAAACTACACAGAAGCATTCTGTGAAACTTCTTTCTGATCTGAGCATTCAGCTAACAGAGTTAAACCATACTTTTGATTGAGCAGTTTTGAAACACTCTGTCTGTAGAAAATGCAACTGGACATTCGTAGCGCTAAGTGGGTAATAGTGGAAAAAAGAATATGTTCAAATATAAACTACACAGAAGCATTCTGTGAAACTTCTTTCTGTTCTGTGCATTCAACTAACAGAGTTGAACCTTATTTTTGATTGAGCCGTTCTGAAACACTCTTTCTGTAGAAACTGCAATTGGACATTCTGAGCGCTAAGAGGCCTATATTGGGAAAAAGAATGTCTACAAATAAAAACTACACAGAAGAATTGTGTGAAACTTCTTTCTGTTCTGTTTGTTCAACTAAAAGAGTTGAACCTTAGTTTTGATTGAGCCGTTCTGAAACACTCTTTCTGTAGAAACTGCAATTGGACATTCTGAGCGCTAAGAGGCCTATATTGGGAAAAAGAATGTCTACAAATAAAAACTACACAGAAGAATTGTGTGAAACGTCTTTCTGTTCTGTTTGTTCAACTAAAAGAGTTGAACCTTAGTTTTGATTGAGCCGTTCTGAAACACTCTTTCTGTAGAAAATGCAAGTGGAGATTCGGAGCGCTAAGAGGGTAATAGTGGAAAAAGGAATGTCTCCAAATATAAACTACACAGAATCATTCTGTGAATCTTCTTTCTGATCTGTGCATTCAGCTAACAGAGTTAAACCATACTTTTGATTCAGCAGATCTGAACACTCTTTCTGTAGAAAATGCAACTGGACATTTGGAGCGCTAAGAGAGTAGTAGTGGAAAAAGGAATATATTCAAATATAAACTACACAGAAGCATTCTGTGAAACTTCTTTCTGATCTGAGCATTCAGCTAACAGAGTTAAACCATACTTTTGATTGAGCAGTTTTGAAACACTCTGTCTGTAGAAAATGCAACTGGACATTCGTAGCGCTAAGTGGGTAATAGTGGAGAAAAGAATATGTTCAAATATAAACTACACAGAAGCATTGTATGAAACTTCTTTCTGTTCTGTGCATTCAACTAACAGGGTTGAACCTTACTTTTGATTGAGCCTTTCTGAAACACACTTTCTGTAGAAACTGCAATTGGACATTCTGAGCGCTAAGAGGCCTCTATTGGGAAAAATAATATCTTCAAATGAAAACTACACAGAAGCATTGTGTGAAACTTATTTCTGATATGTTCATTAAGCTAACAGATTTAAACCATACTTTTGATTGCGCAGTTGTGAACACTCTTTCTGTAGAAAATGCAAGTGGACTTTCGGAGCGCTAAGAGGGTAATAGTGGAAAAAGGAATATATTCAAATATAAACTACACAGTAGCATTCTGTGAAAACCCTTACTGTTCTGTGCATTCAGCTAACAGAGTTGAACCTTACTTTTGATTGAGCCGTTCTGAAACACTCTTTCTGTAGAAACTGCAATTGGACATGCTAAGCGCTAAGAGGCCTACATTGGGAAAAAGAATATCTTCAAATAAAAACTACACAGATGCATTCTGTGAAACTTATTTCTGATCTGTAAATTCAGTTAACAGAGATAAAACATATTTTTGATTGAGCAGTTATGAAACACTCTTTTTGTAGAAAATGCAAGTGGAGATTCGGAGGGCTAAGAGGGTAATAGTGGAAAAAGGAATGTCTTCAAATATAAACTACACAGAATCATTCGGTGAAACTTCTTTCTGATCTGTGCATTCAGCTAACAGAGTTAAACCATAGTTTTGATTGAGCAGATCTGAACACTCTTTCTGTAGAAAATGCAACTGGACATTTGGAGCGCTAAGAGCGTAGTAGTGGAAAAAGGAATATATTCAAATATAAACTACACAGAAGCATTCTGTGAAACTTCTTTCTGATCTGAGCATTCAGCTAACAGAGTTAAACCATACTTTTGATTGAGCAGTTTTGAAACACTCTGTCTGTAGAAAATGCAACTGGACATTCGTAGCGCTAAGTGGGTAATAGTGGAAAAAAGAATATGTTCAAATATAAACTACACAGAAGCATTCTGTGAAACTTCTTTCTGTTCTGTGCATTCAACTAACAGAGTTGAACCTTATTTTTGATTGAGCCGTTCTGAAACACTCTTTCTGTAGAAACTGCAATTGGACATTCTGAGCGCTAAGAGGCCTATATTGGGAAAAAGAATGTCTACAAATAAAAACTACACAGAAGAATTGTGTGAAACTTCTTTCTGTTCTGTTTGTTCAACTAAAAGAGTTGAACCTTAGTTTTGATTGAGCCGTTCTGAAACACTCTTTCTGTAGAAACTGCAATTGGACATTCTGAGCGCTAAGAGGCCTATATTGGGAAAAAGAATGTCTACAAATAAAAACTACACAGAAGAATTGTGTGAAACGTCTTTCTGTTCTGTTTGTTCAACTAAAAGAGTTGAACCTTAGTTTTGATTGAGCCGTTCTGAAACACTCTTTCTGTAGAAAATGCAAGTGGAGATTCGGAGCGCTAAGAGGGTAATAGTGGAAAAAGGAATGTCTCCAAATATAAACTACACAGAATCATTCTGTGAAACTTCTTTCTGATCTGTGCATTCAGCTAACAGAGTTAAACCATACTTTTGATTGAGCAGATCTGAACACTCTTTCTGTAGAAAATGCAACTGGACATTTGGAGCGCTAAGAGTGTAGTAGTGGAAAAAGGAATATATTCAAATATAAACTACACAGAAGCATTCTGTGAAACTTCTTTCTGATCTGAGCATTCAGCTAACAGAGTTAAACCATACTTTTGATTGAGCAGTTTTGAAACACTCTGTCTGTAGAAAATGCAACTGGACATTCGTAGCGCTAAGTGGGTAATAGTGGAGAAAAGAATATGTTCAAATATAAACTACACAGAAGCATTGTATGAAACTTCTTTCTGTTCTGTGCATTCAACTAACAGGGTTGAACCTTACTTTTGATTGAGCCTTTCTGAAACACTCTTTCTGTAGAAACTGCAATTGGACATTCTGAGCGCTAAGAGGCCTCTATTGGGAAAAATAATATCTTCAAATGAAAACTACACAGAAGCATTGTGTGAAACTTATTTCTGATATGTTCATTAAGCTAACAGATTTAAACCATACTTTTGATTGCGCAGTTCTGAACACTCTTTCTGTAGAAAATGCAAGTGGACTTTCGGAGCGCTAAGAGGGTAATAGTGGAAAAAGGAATATATTCAAATATAAACTACACAGTAGCATTCTGTGAAAACTCTTACTGTTCTGTGCATTCAGCTAACAGAGTTGAACCTTACTTTTGATTGAGCCGTTCTGAAACACTCTTTCTGTAGAAACTGCAATTGGACATGCTAAGCGCTAAGAGGCCTACATTGGGAAAAAGAATATCTTCAAATAAAAACTACACAGATGCATTCTGTGAAACTTATTTCTGATCTGTAAATTCAGTTAACAGAGATAAAACATATTTTTGATTGAGCAGTTATGAAACACTCTTTTTGTAGAAAATGCAAGTGGAGATTCGGAGGGCTAAGAGGGTAATAGTGGAAAAAGGAATGTCTTCAAATATAAACTACACAGAATCATTCGGTGAAACTTCTTTCTGATCTGTGCATTCAGCTAACAGAGTTAAACCATAGTTTTGATTGAGCAGATCTGAACACTCTTTCTGTAGAAAATGCAACTGGACATTTGGAGCGCTAAGAGCGTAGTAGTGGAAAAAGGAATATATTCAAATATAAACTACACAGAAGCATTCTGTGAAACTTCTTTCTGATCTGAGCATTCAGCTAACAGAGTTAAACCATACTTTTGATTGAGCAGTTTTGAAACACTCTGACTGTAGAAAATGCAACTGGACATTCGTAGCGCTAAGTGGGTAATAGTGGAAAAAAGAATATGTTCAAATATAAACTACACAGAAGCATTCTGTGAAACTTCTTTCTGTTCTGTGCATTCAACTAACAGAGTTGAACCTTATTTTTGATTGAGCCGTTCTGAAACACTCTTTCTGTAGAAACTGCAATTGGACATTCTGAGCGCTAAGAGGCCTATATTGGGAAAAAGAAAGTCTACAAATAAAAACTACACAGAATAATTGTGTGAAACTTCTTTCTGTTCTGTTTGTTCAACTAAAAGAGTTGAACCTTAGTTTTGATTGAGCCGTTCTGAAACACTCTTTCTGTACAAACTGCAATTGGACATTCTGAGCGCTAAGAGGCCTATATTGGGAAAAAGAATGTCTACAAATAAAAACTACACAGAAGAATTGTGTGAAACGTCTTTCTGTTCTGTTTGTTCAACTAAAAGAGTTGAACCTTAGTTTTGATTGAGCCGTTCTGAAACACTCTTTCTGTAGAAAATGCAAGTGGAGATTCGGAGCGCTAAGAGGGTAATAGTGGAAAAAGGAATGTCTCCAAACATAAACTACACAGAATCATTCTGTGAAACTTCTTTCTGATCTGTGCATTCAGCTAACAGAGTTAAACCATACTTTTGTTTCAGCAGATCTGAACACTCTTTCTGTACAAAATGCAACTGAACATTTGGAGCGCTAAGAGAGTAGTAGTGGAAAAAGGAATATATTCAAATATAAACTACACAGAAGCATTCTGTGAAACTTCTTTCTGATCTGAGCATTCAGCTAACAGAGTTAAACCATACTTTTGATTGAGCAGTTTTGAAACACTCTGTCTGTAGAAAATGCAACTGGACATTCGTAGCGCTAAGTGGGTAATAGTGGAGAAAAGAATATGTTCAAATATAAACTACACAGAAGCATTGTATGAAACTTCTTTCTGTTCTGTGCATTCAACTAACAGGGTTGAACCTTACTTTTGATTGGGCCTTTCTGAAACACTCTTTCTGTAGAAACTGCAATTGGACATTCTGAGCGCTAAGAGGCCTCTATTGGGAAAAATAATATCTTCAAATGAAAACTACACAGAAGCATTGTGTGAAACTTATTTCTGATATGTTCATTAAGCTAACAGATTTAAACCATACTTTTGATTGCGCAGTTCTGAACACTCTTTCTGTAGAAAATGCAAGTGGACTTTCGGAGCGCTAAGAGGGTAATAGTGGAAAAAGGAATATATTCAAATATAAACTACACAGTAGCATTCTGTGAAAACTCTTACTGTTCTGTGCATTCAGCTAACAGAGTTGAACCTTACTTTTGATTGAGCCGTTCTGAAACACTCTTTCTGTAGAAACTGCAATTGGACATGCTAAGCGCTAAGAGGCCTACATTGGGAAAAAGAATATCTTCAAATAAAAACTACACAGATGCATTCTGTGAAACTTATTTCTGATCTGTAAATTCAGTTAACAGAGATAAAACATATTTTTGATTGAGCAGTTATGAAACACTCTTTTTGTAGAAAATGCAAGTGGAGATTCGGAGGGCTAAGAGGGTAATAGTGGAAAAAGGAATGTCTTCAAATATAAACTACACAGAATCATTCGGTGAAACTTCTTTCTGATCTGTGCATTCAGCTAACAGAGTTAAACCATAGTTTTGATTGAGCAGATCTGAACACTCTTTCTGTAGAAAATGCAACTGGACATTTGGAGCGCTAAGAGCGTAGTAGTGGAAAAAGGAATATATTCAAATATAAACTACACAGAAGCATTCTGTGAAACTTCTTTCTGATCTGAGCATTCAGCTAACAGAGTTAAACCATACTTTTGATTGAGCAGTTTTGAAACACTCTGTCTGTAGAAAATGCAACTGGACATTCGTAGCGCTAAGTGGGTAATAGTGGAAAAAAGAATATGTTCAAATATAAACTACACAGAAGCATTCTGTGAAACTTCTTTCTGTTCTGTGCATTCAACTAACAGAGTTGAACCTTATTTTTGATTGAGCCGTTCTGAAACACTCTTTCTGTAGAAACTGCAATTGGACATTCTGAGCGCTAAGAGGCCTATATTGGGAAAAAGAATGTCTACAAATAAAAACTACACAGAATAATTGTGTGAAACTTCTTTCTGTTCTGTTTGTTCAACTAAAAGAGTTGAACCTTAGTTTTGATTGAGCCGTTCTGAAACAATCTTTCTGTAGAAACTGCAATTGGACATTCTGAGCGCTAAGAGGCCTATATTGGGAAAAAGAATGTCTACAAATAAAAACTACACAGAAGAATTGTGTGAAACGTCTTTCTGTTCTGTTTGTTCAACTAAAAGAGTTGAACCTTAGTTTTGATTGAGCCGTTCTGAAACACTCTTTCTGTAGAAAATGCAAGTGGAGATTCGGAGCGCTAAGAGGGTAATAGTGGAAAAAGGAATGTCTCCAAATATAAACTACACAGAATCATTCTGTGAAACTTCTTTCTGATCTGTGCATTCAGCTAACAGAGTTAAACCATACTTTTGATTCAGCAGATCTGAACACTCTTTCTGTAGAAAATGCAACTGGACATTTGGAGCGCTAAGAGAGTAGTAGTGGAAAAAGGAATATATTCAAATATAAACTACACAGAAGCATTCTGTGAAACTTCTTTCTGATCTGAGCATTCAGCTAACAGAGTTAAACCATACTTTTGATTGAGCAGTTTTGAAACACTCTGTCTGTAGAAAATGCAACTGGACATTCGTAGCGCTAAGTGGGTAATAGTGGAGAAAAGAATATGTTCAAATATAAACTACACAGAAGCATTGTATGAAACTTCTTTCTGTTCTGTGCATTCAACTAACAGAGTTGAACCTTACTTTTGATTGAGCCTTTCTGAAACACTCTTTCTGTAGAAACTGCAATTGGACATTCTGAGCGCTAAGAGGCCTCTATTGGGAAAAATAATATCTTCAAATAAAAACTACACAGAAGCATTGTGTGAAACTTATTTCTGATATGTTCATTAAGCTGACAGAGTTAAACCATACTTTTGATTGCGCAGTTCTGAACACTCTTTCTGTAGAAAATGCAAGTGGACATTCGGAGCGCTAAGAGGGTAATAGTGGAAAAAGGAATATATTCAAATATAAACTACACAGTAGCATTCTGTGAAAACTCTTACTGTTCTGTGCATTCAGCTAACAGAGTTGAACCTTACTTTTGATTCAGCCGTTCTGAAACACTCTTTCTGTAGAAACTGCAATTGGACATGCTAAGCGCTAAGAGGCCTACATTGGGAAAAAGAATATCTTCAAATAAAAACTACACAGATGCATTCTGTGAAACTTATTTCTGATCTGTAAATTCAGTTAACAGAGATAAAACATATTTTTGATTGAGCAGTTATGAAACACTCTTTTTGTAGAAAATGCAAGTGGAGATTCGGAGCGCTAAGAGGGTAATAGTGGAAAAAGGAATGTCTTCAAATATAAACTACACAGAATCATTCGGTGAAACTTCTTTCTGATCTGTGCATTCAGCTAACAGAGTTAAACCATACTTTTGATTGAGCAGATCTGAACACTCTTTCTGTAGAAAATGCAACTGGACATTTGGAGCGCTAAGAGCGTAGTAGTGGAAAAAGGAATATATTCAAATATAAACTACACAGAAGCATTCTGTGAAACTTCTTTCTGATCTGAGCATTCAGCTAACAGAGTTAAACCATACTTTTGATTGAGCAGTTTTGAAACACTCTGTCTGTAGAAAATGCAACTGGACATTCGTAGCGCTAAGTGGGTAATAGTGGAAAAAAGAATATGTTCAAATATAAACTACACAGAAGCATTCTGTGAAACTTCTTTCTGTTCTGTGCATTCAACTAACAGAGTTGAACCTTACTTTTGATTGAGCCGTTCTGAAACACTCTTTCTGTAGAAACTGCAATTGGACATTCTGAGCGCTAAGAGGCCTATATTGGGAAAAAGAATGTCTACAAATAAAAACTACACAGAAGAATTGTGTTAAACTTCTTTCTGTTCTGTTTGTTCAACTAAAAGAGTTGAACCTTAGTTTTGATTGAGCCATTCTGAAACACTCTTTCTGTAGAAAATGCAAGTGGAGATTCGGAGCGCTAAGAGGGTAATAGTGGAGAAAGGAATGTCTCCAAATATAAACTACACAGAATCATTCTGTGAAACTTCTTTCTGATCTGTGCATTCAGCTAACAGAGTTAAACCATACTTTTGATTCAGCAGATCTGAACACTCTTTCTGTAGAAAATGCAACTGGACATTTGGAGCGCTAAGAGAGTAGTAGTGGAAAAAGGAATATATTCAAATATAAACTACACAGAAGCATTCTGTGAAACTTCTTTCTGATCTGAGCATTCAGCTAACAGAGTTAAACCATACTTTTGATTGAGCAGTTTTGAAACACTCTGTCTGTAGAAAATGCAACTGGACATTCGTAGCGCTAAGTGGGTAATAGTGGAGAAAAGAATATGTTCAAATATAAACTACACAGAAGCATTGTATGAAACTTCTTTCTGTTCTGTGCATTCAACTAACAGGGTTGAACCTTACTTTTGATTGAGCCTTTCTGAAACACTCTTTCTGTAGAAACTGCAATTGGACATTCTGAGCGCTAAGAGGCCTCTATTGGGAAAAATAATATCTTCAAATGAAAACTACACAGAAGCATTGTGTGAAACTTATTTCTGATATGTTCATTAAGCTAACAGATTTAAACCATACTTTTGATTGCGCAGTTCTGAACACTCTTTCTGTAGAAAATGCAAGTGGACTTTCGGAGCGCTAAGAGGGTAATAGTGGAAAAAGGAATATATTCAAATATAAACTACACAGTAGCATTCTGTGAAAACTCTTACTGTTCTGTGCATTCAGCTAACAGAGTTGAACCTTACTTTTGATTGAGCCGTTCTGAAACACTCTTTCTGTAGAAACTGCAATTGGACATGCTAAGCGCTAAGAGGCCTACATTGGGAAAAAGAATATCTTCAAATAAAAACTACACAGATGCATTCTGTGAAACTTATTTCTGATCTGTAAATTCAGTTAACAGAGATAAAACATATTTTTGATTGAGCAGTTATGAAACACTCTTTTTGTAGAAAATGCAAGTGGAGATTCGGAGGGCTAAAAGGGTAATAGTGGAAAAAGGAATGTCTTCAAATATAAACTACACAGAATCATTCGGTGAAACTTCTTTCTGATCTGTGCATTCAGCTAACAGAGTTAAACCATAGTTTTGATTGAGCAGATCTGAACACTCTTTCTGTAGAAAATGCAACTGGACATTTGGAGCGCTAAGAGCGTAGTAGTGGAAAAAGGAATATATTCAAATATAAACTACACAGAAGCATTCTGTGAAACTTCTTTCTGATCTGAGCATTCAGCTAACAGAGTTAAACCATACTTTTGATTGAGCAGTTTTGAAACACTCTGTCTGTAGAAAATGCAACTGGACATTCGTAGCGCTAAGTGGGTAATAGTGGAAAAAAGAATATGTTCAAATATAAACTACACAGAAGCATTCTGTGAAACTTCTTTCTGTTCTGTGCATTCAACTAACAGAGTTGAAACTTATTTTTGATTGAGCCGTTCTGAAACACTCTTTCTGTAGAAACTGCAATTGGACATTCTGAGCGCTAAGAGGCCTATATTGGGAAAAAGAATGTCTACAAATAAAAACTACACAGAAGAATTGTGTGAAACTTCTTTCTGTTCTGTTTGTTCAACTAAAAGAGTTGAACCTTAGTTTTGATTGAGCCGTTCTGAAACACTCTTTCTGTAGAAACTGCAATTGGACATTCTGAGCGCTAAGAGGCCTATATTGGGAAAAAGAATGTCTACAAATAAAAACTACACAGAAGAATTGTGTGAAACGTCTTTCTGTTCTGTTTGTTCAACTAAAAGAGTTGAACCTTAGTTTTGATTGAGCCGTTCTGAAACACTCTTTCTGTAGAAAATGCAAGTGGAGATTCGGAGCGCTAAGAGGGTAATAGTGGAAAAAGGAATGTCTCCAAATATAAACTACACAGAATCATTCTGTGAAACTTCTTTCTGATCTGTGCATTCAGCTAACAGAGTTAAACCATACTTTTGATTCAGCAGATCTGAACACTCTTTCTGTAGAAAATGCAACTGGACATTTGGAGCGCTAAGAGTGTAGTAGTGGAAAAAGGAATATATTCAAATATAAACTACACAGAAGCATTCTGTGAAACTTCTTTCTGATCTGAGCATTCAGCTAACAGAGTTAAACCATACTTTTGATTGAGCAGTTTTGAAACACTCTGTCTGTAGAAAATGCAACTGGACATTCGTAGCGCTAAGTGGGTAATAGTGGAGAAAAGAATATGTTCAAATATAAACTACACAGAAGCATTGTATGAAACTTCTTTCTGTTCTGTGCATTCAACTAACAGGGTTGAACCTTACTTTTGATTGAGCCTTTCTGAAACACTCTTTCTGTAGAAACTGCAATTGGACATTCTGAGCGCTAAGAGGCCTCTATTGGGAAAAATAATATCTTCAAATGAAAACTACACAGAAGCATTGTGTGAAACTTATTTCTGATATGTTCATTAAGCTAACAGATTTAAACCATACTTTTGATTGCGCAGTTCTGAACACTCTTTCTGTAGAAAATGCAAGTGGACTTTCGGAGCGCTAAGAGGGTAATAGTGGAAAAAGGAATATATTCAAATATAAACTACACAGTAGCATTCTGTGAAAACTCTTACTGTTCTGTGCATTCAGCTAACAGAGTTGAACCTTACTTTTGATTCAGCCGTTCTGAAACACTCTTTCTGTAGAAACTGCAATTGGACATGCTAAGCGCTAAGAGGCCTACATTGGGAAAAAGAATATCTTCAAATAAAAACTACACAGATGCATTCTGTGAAACTTATTTCTGATCTGTAAATTCAGTTAACAGAGATAAAACATATTTTTGATTGAGCAGTTATGAAACACTCTTTTTGTAGAAAATGCAAGTGGAGATTCGGAGGGCTAAGAGGGTAATAGTGGAAAAAGGAATGTCTTCAAATATAAACTACACAGAATCATTCGGTGAAACTTCTTTCTGATCTGTGCATTCAGCTAACAGAGTTAAACCATAGTTTTGATTGAGCAGATCTGAACACTCTTTCTGTAGAAAATGCAACTGGACATTTGGAGCGCTAAGAGCGTAGTAGTGGAAAAAGGAATATATTCAAATATAAACTACACAGAAGCATTCTGTGAAACTTCTTTCTGATCTGAGCATTCAGCTAACAGAGTTAAACCATACTTTTGATTGAGCAGTTTTGAAACACTCTGACTGTAGAAAATGCAACTGGACATTCGTAGCGCTAAGTGGGTAATAGTGGAAAAAAGAATATGTTCAAATATAAACTACACAGAAGCATTCTGTGAAACTTCTTTCTGTTCTGTGCATTCAACTAACAGAGTTGAACCTTATTTTTGATTGAGCCGTTCTGAAACACTCTTTCTGTAGAAACTGCAATTGGACATTCTGAGCGCTAAGAGGCCTATATTGGGAAAAAGAAAGTCTACAAATAAAAACTACACAGAAGAATTGTGTGAAACTTCTTTCTGTTCTGTTTGTTCAACTAAAAGAGTTGAACCTTAGTTTTGATTGAGCCGTTCTGAAACACTCTTTCTGTACAAACTGCAATTGGACATTCTGAGCGCTAAGAGGCCTATATTGGGAAAAAGAATGTCTACAAATAAAAACTACACAGAAGAATTGTGTGAAACGTCTTTCTGTTCTGTTTGTTCAACTAAAAGAGTTGAACCTTAGTTTTGATTGAGCCGTTCTGAAACACTCTTTCTGTAGAAAATGCAAGTGGAGATTCGGAGCGCTAAGAGGGTAATAGTGGAAAAAGGAATGTCTCCAAACATAAACTACACAGAATCATTCTGTGAAACTTCTTTCTGATCTGTGCATTCAGCTAACAGAGTTAAACCATACTTTTGATTCAGCAGATCTGAACACTCTTTCTGTAGAAAATGCAACTGAACATTTGGAGCGCTAAGAGAGTAGTAGTGGAAAAAGGAATATATTCAAATATAAACTACACAGAAGCATTCTGTGAAACTTCTTTCTGATCTGAGCATTCAGCTAACAGAGTTAAACCATACTTTTGATTGAGCAGTTTTGAAACACTCTGTCTGTAGAAAATGCAACTGGACATTCGTAGCGCTAAGTGGGTAATAGTGGAGAAAAGAATATGTTCAAATATAAACTACACAGAAGCATTGTATGAAACTTCTTTCTGTTCTGTGCATTCAACTAACAGGGTTGAACCTTACTTTTGATTGAGCCTTTCTGAAACACTCTTTCTGTAGAAACTGCAATTGGACATTCTGAGCGCTAAGAGGCCTCTATTGGGAAAAATAATATCTTCAAATGAAAACTACACAGAAGCATTGTGTGAAACTTATTTCTGATATGTTCATTAAGCTAACAGATTTAAACCATACTTTTGATTGCGCAGTTCTGAACACTCTTTCTGTAGAAAATGCAAGTGGACTTTCGGAGCGCTAAGAGGGTAATAGTGGAAAAAGGAATATATTCAAATATAAACTACACAGTAGCATTCTGTGAAAACTCTTACTGTTCTGTGCATTCAGCTAACAGAGTTGAACCTTACTTTTGATTGAGCCGTTCTGAAACACTCTTTCTGTAGAAACTGCAATTGGACATGCTAAGCGCTAAGAGGCCTACATTGGGAAAAAGAATATCTTCAAATAAAAACTACACAGATGCATTCTGTGAAACTTATTTCTGATCTGTAAATTCAGTTAACAGAGATAAAACATATTTTTGATTGAGCAGTTATGAAACACTCTTTTTGTAGAAAATGCAAGTGGAGATTCGGAGGGCTAAGAGGGTAATAGTGGAAAAAGGAATGTCTTCAAATATAAACTACACAGAATCATTCGGTGAAACTTCTTTCTGATCTGTGCATTCAGCTAACAGAGTTAAACCATAGTTTTGATTGAGCAGATCTGAACACTCTTTCTGTAGAAAATGCAACTGGACATTTGGAGCGCTAAGAGCGTAGTAGTGGAAAAAGGAATATATTCAAATATAAACTACACAGAAGCATTCTGTGAAACTTCTTTCTGATCTGAGCATTCAGCTAACAGAGTTAAACCATACTTTTGATTGAGCAGTTTTGAAACACTCTGTCTGTAGAAAATGCAACTGGACATTCGTAGCGCTAAGTGGGTAATAGTGGAAAAAAGAATATGTTCAAATATAAACTACACAGAAGCATTCTGTGAAACTTCTTTCTGTTCTGTGCATTCAACTAACAGAGTTGAACCTTATTTTTGATTGAGCCGTTCTGAAACACTCTTTCTGTAGAAACTGCAATTGGACATTCTGAGCGCTAAGAGGCCTATATTGGGAAAAAGAATGTCTACAAATAAAAACTACACAGAATAATTGTGTGAAACTTCTTTCTGTTCTGTTTGTTCAACTAAAAGAGTTGAACCTTAGTTTTGATTGAGCCGTTCTGAAACAATCTTTCTGTAGAAACTGCAATTGGACATTCTGAGCGCTAAGAGGCCTATATTGGGAAAAAGAATGTCTACAAATAAAAACTACACAGAAGAATTGTGTGAAACGTCTTTCTGTTCTGTTTGTTCAACTAAAAGAGTTGAACCTTAGTTTTGATTGAGCCGTTCTGAAACACTCTTTCTGTAGAAAATGCAAGTGGAGATTCGGAGCGCTAAGAGGGTAATAGTGGAAAAAGGAATGTCTCCAAATATAAACTACACAGAATCATTCTGTGAAACTTCTTTCTGATCTGTGCATTCAGCTAACAGAGTTAAACCATACTTTTGATTCAGCAGATCTGAACACTCTTTCTGTAGAAAATGCAACTGGACATTTGGAGCGCTAAGAGAGTAGTAGTGGAAAAAGGAATATATTCAAATATAAACTACACAGAAGCATTCTGTGAAACTTCTTTCTGATCTGAGCATTCAGCTAACAGAGTTAAACCATACTTTTGATTGAGCAGTTTTGAAACACTCTGTCTGTAGAAAATGCAACTGGACATTCGTAGCGCTAAGTGGGTAATAGTGGAGAAAAGAATATGTTCAAATATAAACTACACAGAAGCATTGTATGAAACTTCTTTCTGTTCTGTGCATTCAACTAACAGAGTTGAACCTTACTTTTGATTGAGCCTTTCTGAAACACTCTTTCTGTAGAAACTGCAATTGGACATTCTGAGCGCTAAGAGGCCTCTATTGGGAAAAATAATATCTTCAAATAAAAACTACACAGAAGCATTGTGTGAAACTTATTTCTGATATGTTCATTAAGCTGACAGAGTTAAACCATACTTTTGATTGCGCAGTTCTGAACACTCTTTCTGTAGAAAATGCAAGTGGACATTCGGAGCGCTAAGAGGGTAATAGTGGAAAAAGGAATATATTCAAATATAAACTACACAGTAGCATTCTGTGAAAACTCTTACTGTTCTGTGCATTCAGCTAACAGAGTTGAACCTTACTTTTGATTCAGCCGTTCTGAAACACTCTTTCTGTAGAAACTGCAATTGGACATGCTAAGCGCTAAGAGGCCTACATTGGGAAAAAGAATATCTTCAAATAAAAACTACACAGATGCATTCTGTGAAACTTATTTCTGATCTGTAAATTCAGTTAACAGAGATAAAACATATTTTTGATTGAGCAGTTATGAAACACTCTTTTTGTAGAAAATGCAAGTGGAGATTCGGAGCGCTAAGAGGGTAATAGTGGAAAAAGGAATGTCTTCAAATATAAACTACACAGAATCATTCGGTGAAACTTCTTTCTGATCTGTGCATTCAGCTAACAGAGTTAAACCATACTTTTGATTGAGCAGATCTGAACACTCTTTCTGTAGAAAATGCAACTGGACATTTGGAGCGCTAAGAGCGTAGTAGTGGAAAAAGAAATATATTCAAATATAAACTACACAGAAGCATTCTGTGAAACTTCTTTCTGATCTGAGCATTCAGCTAACAGAGTTAAACCATACTTTTGATTGAGCAGTTTTGAAACACTCTGTCTGTAGAAAATGCAACTGGACATTCGTAGCGCTAAGTGGGTAATAGTGGAAAAAAGAATATGTTCAAATATAAACTACACAGAAGCATTCTGTGAAACTTCTTTCTGTTCTGTGCATTCAACTAACAGAGTTGAACCTTACTTTTGATTGAGCCGTTCTGAAACACTCTTTCTGTAGAAACTGCAATTGGACATTCTGAGCGCTAAGAGGCCTATATTGGGAAAAAGAATGTCTACAAATAAAAACTACACAGAAGAATTGTGTTAAACTTCTTTCTGTTCTGTTTGTTCAACTAAAAGAGTTGAACCTTAGTTTTGATTGAGCCATTCTGAAACACTCTTTCTGTAGAAAATGCAAGTGGAGATTCGGAGCGCTAAGAGGGTAATAGTGGAGAAAGGAATGTCTCCAAATATAAACTACACAGAATCATTCTGTGAAACTTCTTTCTGATCTGTGCATTCAGCTAACAGAGTTAAACCATACTTTTGATTCAGCAGATCTGAACACTCTTTCTGTAGAAAATGCAACTGGACATTTGGAGCGCTAAGAGAGTAGTAGTGGAAAAAGGAATATACTCAAATATAAACTACACAGAAGCATTCTGTGAAACTTCTTTCTGATCTGAGCATTCAGCTAACAGAGTTAAACCATACTTTTGATTGAGCAGTTTTGAAACACTCTGTCTGTAGAAAATGCAACTGGACATTCGTAGCGCTAAGTGGGTAATAGTGGAGAAAAGAATATGTTCAAATATAAACTACACAGAAGCATTGTATGAAACTTCTTTCTGTTCTGTGCATTCAACTAACAGGGTTGAACCTTACTTTTGATTGAGCCTTTCTGAAACACTCTTTCTGTAGAAACTGCAATTGGACATTCTGAGCGCTAAGAGGCCTCTATTGGGAAAAATAATATCTTCAAATGAAAACTACACAGAAGCATTGTGTGAAACTTATTTCTGATATGTTCATTAAGCTAACAGATTTAAACCATACTTTTGATTGCGCAGTTCTGAACACTCTTTCTGTAGAAAATGCAAGTGGACTTTCGGAGCGCTAAGAGGGTAATAGTGGAAAAAGGAATATATTCAAATATAAACTACACAGTAGCATTCTGTGAAAACTCTTACTGTTCTGTGCATTCAGCTAACAGAGTTGAACCTTACTTTTGATTGAGCCGTTCTGAAACACTCTTTCTGTAGAAACTGCAATTGGACATGCTAAGCGCTAAGAGGCCTACATTGGGAAAAAGAATATCTTCAAATAAAAACTACACAGATGCATTCTGTGAAACTTATTTCTGATCTGTAAATTCAGTTAACAGAGATAAAACATATTTTTGATTGAGCAGTTATGAAACACTCTTTTTGTAGAAAATGCAAGTGGAGATTCGGAGGGCTAAGAGGGTAATAGTGGAAAAAGGAATGTCTTCAAATATAAACTACACAGAATCATTCGGTGAAACTTCTTTCTGATCTGTGCATTCAGCTAACAGAGTTAAACCATAGTTTTGATTGAGCAGATCTGAACACTCTTTCTGTAGAAAATGCAACTGGACATTTGGAGCGCTAAGAGCGTAGTAGTGGAAAAAGGAATATATTCAAATATAAACTACACAGAAGCATTCTGTGAAACTTCTTTCTGATCTGAGCATTCAGCTAACAGAGTTAAACCATACTTTTGATTGAGCAGTTTTGAAACACTCTGTCTGTAGAAAATGCAACTGGACATTCGTAGCGCTAAGTGGGTAATAGTGGAAAAAAGAATATGTTCAAATATAAACTACACAGAAGCATTCTGTGAAACTTCTTTCTGTTCTGTGCATTCAACTAACAGAGTTGAACCTTATTTTTGATTGAGCCGTTCTGAAACACTCTTTCTGTAGAAACTGCAATTGGACATTCTGAGCGCTAAGAGGCCTATATTGGGAAAAAGAATGTCTACAAATAAAAACTACACAGAAGAATTGTGTGAAACTTCTTTCTGTTCTGTTTGTTCAACTAAAAGAGTTGAACCTTAGTTTTGATTGAGCCGTTCTGAAACACTCTTTCTGTAGAAACTGCAATTGGACATTCTGAGCGCTAAGAGGCCTATATTGGGAAAAAGAATGTCTACAAATAAAAACTACACAGAAGAATTGTGTGAAACGTCTTTCTGTTCTGTTTGTTCAACTAAAAGAGTTGAACCTTAGTTTTGATTGAGCCGTTCTGAAACACTCTTTCTGTAGAAAATGCAAGTGGAGATTCGGAGCGCTAAGAGGGTAATAGTGGAAAAAGGAATGTCTCCAAATATAAACTACACAGAATCATTCTGTGAAACTTCTTTCTGATCTGTGCATTCAGCTAACAGAGTTAAACCATACTTTTGATTCAGCAGATCTGAACACTCTTTCTGTAGAAAATGCAACTGGACATTTGGAGCGCTAAGAGTGTAGTAGTGGAAAAAGGAATATATTCAAATATAAACTACACAGAAGCATTCTGTGAAACTTCTTTCTGATCTGAGCATTCAGCTAACAGAGTTAAACCATACTTTTGATTGAGCAGTTTTGAAACACTCTGTCTGTAGAAAATGCAACTGGACATTCGTAGCGCTAAGTGGGTAATAGTGGAGAAAAGAATATGTTCAAATATAAACTACACAGAAGCATTGTATGAAACTTCTTTCTGTTCTGTGCATTCAACTAACAGGGTTGAACCTTACTTTTGATTGAGCCTTTCTGAAACCCTCTTTCTGTAGAAACTGCAATTGGACATTCTGAGCGCTAAGAGGCCTCTATTGGGAAAAATAATATCTTCAAATGAAAACTACACAGAAGCATTGTGTGAAACTTATTTCTGATATGTTCATTAAGCTAACAGATTTAAACCATACTTTTGATTGCGCAGTTCTGAACACTCTTTCTGTAGAAAATGCAAGTGGACTTTCGGAGCGCTAAGAGGGTAATAGTGGAAAAAGGAATATATTCAAATATAAACTACACAGTAGCATTCTGTGAAAACTCTTACTGTTCTGTGCATTCAGCTAACAGAGTTGAACCTTACTTTTGATTGAGCCGTTCTGAAACACTCTTTCTGTAGAAACTGCAATTGGACATGCTAAGCGCTAAGAGGCCTACATTGGGAAAAAGAATATCTTCAAATAAAAACTACACAGATGCATTCTGTGAAACTTATTTCTGATCTGTAAATTCAGTTAACAGAGATAAAACATATTTTTGATTGAGCAGTTATGAAACACTCTTTTTGTAGAAAATGCAAGTGGAGATTCGGAGGGCTAAGAGGGTAATAGTGGAAAAAGGAATGTCTTCAAATATAAACTACACAGAATCATTCGGTGAAACTTCTTTCTGATCTGTGCATTCAGCTAACAGAGTTAAACCATAGTTTTGATTGAGCAGATCTGAACACTCTTTCTGTAGAAAATGCAACTGGACATTTGGAGCGCTAAGAGCGTAGTAGTGGAAAAAGGAATATATTCAAATATAAACTACACAGAAGCATTCTGTGAAACTTCTTTCTGATCTGAGCATTCAGCTAACAGAGTTAAACCATACTTTTGATTGAGCAGTTTTGAAACACTCTGACTGTAGAAAATGCAACTGGACATTCGTAGCGCTAAGTGGGTAATAGTGGAAAAAAGAATATGTTCAAATATAAACTACACAGAAGCATTCTGTGAAACTTCTTTCTGTTCTGTGCATTCAACTAACAGAGTTGAACCTTATTTTTGATTGAGCCGTTCTGAAACACTCTTTCTGTAGAAACTGCAATTGGACATTCTGAGCGCTAAGAGGCCTATATTGGGAAAAAGAAAGTCTACAAATAAAAACTACACAGAATAATTGTGTGAAACTTCTTTCTGTTCTGTTTGTTCAACTAAAAGAGTTGAACCTTAGTTTTGATTGAGCCGTTCTGAAACACTCTTTCTGTACAAACTGCAATTGGACATTCTGAGCGCTAAGAGGCCTATATTGGGAAAAAGAATGTCTACAAATAAAAACTACACAGAAGAATTGTGTGAAACGTCTTTCTGTTCTGTTTGTTCAACTAAAAGAGTTGAACCTTAGTTTTGATTGAGCCGTTCTGAAACACTCTTTCTGTAGAAAATGCAAGTGGAGATTCGGAGCGCTAAGAGGGTAATAGTGGAAAAAGGAATGTCTCCAAACATAAACTACACAGAATCATTCTGTGAAACTTCTTTCTGATCTGTGCATTCAGCTAACAGAGTTAAACCATACTTTTGATTCAGCAGATCTGAACACTCTTTCTGTAGAAAATGCAACTGAACATTTGGAGCGCTAAGAGAGTAGTAGTGGAAAAAGGAATATATTCAAATATAAACTACACAGAAGCATTCTGTGAAACTTCTTTCTGATCTGAGCATTCAGCTAACAGAGTTAAACCATACTTTTGATTGAGCAGTTTTGAAACACTCTGTCTGTAGAAAATGCAACTGGACATTCGTAGCGCTAAGTGGGTAATAGTGGAGAAAAGAATATGTTCAAATATAAACTACACAGAAGCATTGTATGAAACTTCTTTCTGTTCTGTGCATTCAACTAACAGGGTTGAACCTTACTTTTGATTGAGCCTTTCTGAAACACTCTTTCTGTAGAAACTGCAATTGGACATTCTGAGCGCTAAGAGGCCTCTATTGGGAAAAATAATATCTTCAAATGAAAACTACACAGAAGCATTGTGTGAAACTTATTTCTGATATGTTCATTAAGCTAACAGATTTAAACCATACTTTTGATTGCGCAGTTCTGAACACTCTTTCTGTAGAAAATGCAAGTGGACTTTCGGAGCGCTAAGAGGGTAATAGTGGAAAAAGGAATATATTCAAATATAAACTACACAGTAGCATTCTGTGAAAACTCTTACTGTTCTGTGCATTCAGCTAACAGAGTTGAACCTTACTTTTGATTGAGCCGTTCTGAAACACTCTTTCTGTAGAAACTGCAATTGGACATGCTAAGCGCTAAGAGGCCTACATTGGGAAAAAGAATATCTTCAAATAAAAACTACACAGATGCATTCTGTGAAACTTATTTCTGATCTGTAAATTCAGTTAACAGAGATAAAACATATTTTTGATTGAGCAGTTATGAAACACTCTTTTTGTAGAAAATGCAAGTGGAGATTCGGAGGGCTAAGAGGGTAATAGTGGAAAAAGGAATGTCTTCAAATATAAACTACACAGAATCATTCGGTGAAACTTCTTTCTGATCTGTGCATTCAGCTAACAGAGTTAAACCATAGTTTTGATTGAGCAGATCTGAACACTCTTTCTGTAGAAAATGCAACTGGACATTTGGAGCGCTAAGAGCGTAGTAGTGGAAAAAGGAATATATTCAAATATAAACTACACAGAAGCATTCTGTGAAACTTCTTTCTGATCTGAGCATTCAGCTAACAGAGTTAAACCATACTTTTGATTGAGCAGTTTTGAAACACTCTGTCTGTAGAAAATGCAACTGGACATTCGTAGCGCTAAGTGGGTAATAGTGGAAAAAAGAATATGTTCAAATATAAACTACACAGAAGCATTCTGTGAAACTTCTTTCTGTTCTGTGCATTCAACTAACAGAGTTGAACCTTATTTTTGATTGAGCCGTTCTGAAACACTCTTTCTGTAGAAACTGCAATTGGACATTCTGAGCGCTAAGAGGCCTATATTGGGAAAAAGAATGTCTACAAATAAAAACTACACAGAATAATTGTGTGAAACTTCTTTCTGTTCTGTTTGTTCAACTAAAAGAGTTGAACCTTAGTTTTGATTGAGCCGTTCTGAAACAATCTTTCTGTAGAAACTGCAATTGGACATTCTGAGCGCTAAGAGGCCTATATTGGGAAAAAGAATGTCTACAAATAAAAACTACACAGAAGAATTGTGTGAAACGTCTTTCTGTTCTGTTTGTTCAACTAAAAGAGTTGAACCTTAGTTTTGATTGAGCCGTTCTGAAACACTCTTTCTGTAGAAAATGCAAGTGGAGATTCGGAGCGCTAAGAGGGTAATAGTGGAAAAAGGAATGTCTCCAAATATAAACTACACAGAATCATTCTGTGAAACTTCTTTCTGATCTGTGCATTCAGCTAACAGAGTTAAACCATACTTTTGATTCAGCAGATCTGAACACTCTTTCTGTAGAAAATGCAACTGGACATTTGGAGCGCTAAGAGAGTAGTAGTGGAAAAAGGAATATATTCAAATATAAACTACACAGAAGCATTCTGTGAAACTTCTTTCTGATCTGAGCATTCAGCTAACAGAGTTAAACCATACTTTTGATTGAGCAGTTTTGAAACACTCTGTCTGTAGAAAATGCAACTGGACATTCGTAGCGCTAAGTGGGTAATAGTGGAGAAAAGAATATGTTCAAATATAAACTACACAGAAGCATTGTATGAAACTTCTTTCTGTTCTGTGCATTCAACTAACAGAGTTGAACCTTACTTTTGATTGAGCCTTTCTGAAACACTCTTTCTGTAGAAACTGCAATTGGACATTCTGAGCGCTAAGAGGCCTCTATTGGGAAAAATAATATCTTCAAATAAAAACTACACAGAAGCATTGTGTGAAACTTATTTCTGATATGTTCATTAAGCTGACAGAGTTAAACCATACTTTTGATTGCGCAGTTCTGAACACTCTTTCTGTAGAAAATGCAAGTGGACATTCGGAGCGCTAAGAGGGTAATAGTGGAAAAAGGAATATATTCAAATATAAACTACACAGTAGCATTCTGTGAAAACTCTTACTGTTCTGTGCATTCAGCTAACAGAGTTGAACCTTACTTTTGATTCAGCCGTTCTGAAACACTCTTTCTGTAGAAACTGCAATTGGACATGCTAAGCGCTAAGAGGCCTACATTGGGAAAAAGAATATCTTCAAATAAAAACTACACAGATGCATTCTGTGAAACTTATTTCTGATCTGTAAATTCAGTTAACAGAGATAAAACATATTTTTGATTGAGCAGTTATGAAACACTCTTTTTGTAGAAAATGCAAGTGGAGATTCGGAGCGCTAAGAGGGTAATAGTGGAAAAAGGAATGTCTTCAAATATAAACTACACAGAATCATTCGGTGAAACTTCTTTCTGATCTGTGCATTCAGCTAACAGAGTTAAACCATACTTTTGATTGAGCAGATCTGAACACTCTTTCTGTAGAAAATGCAACTGGACATTTGGAGCGCTAAGAGCGTAGTAGTGGAAAAAGGAATATATTCAAATATAAACTACACAGAAGCATTCTGTGAAACTTCTTTCTGATCTGAGCATTCAGCTAACAGAGTTAAACCATACTTTTGATTGAGCAGTTTTGAAACACTCTGTCTGTAGAAAATGCAACTGGACATTCGTAGCGCTAAGTGGGTAATAGTGGAAAAAAGAATATGTTCAAATATAAACTACACAGAAGCATTCTGTGAAACTTCTTTCTGTTCTGTGCATTCAACTAACAGAGTTGAACCTTACTTTTGATTGAGCCGTTCTGAAACACTCTTTCTGTAGAAACTGCAATTGGACATTCTGAGCGCTAAGAGGCCTATATTGGGAAAAAGAATGTCTACAAATAAAAACTACACAGAAGAATTGTGTTAAACTTCTTTCTGTTCTGTTTGTTCAACTAAAAGAGTTGAACCTTAGTTTTGATTGAGCCATTCTGAAACACTCTTTCTGTAGAAAATGCAAGTGGAGATTCGGAGCGCTAAGAGGGTAATAGTGGAGAAAGGAATGTCTCCAAATATAAACTACACAGAATCATTCTGTGAAACTTCTTTCTGATCTGTGCATTCAGCTAACAGAGTTAAACCATACTTTTGATTCAGCAGATCTGAACACTCTTTCTGTAGAAAATGCAACTGGACATTTGGAGCGCTAAGAGAGTAGTAGTGGAAAAAGGAATATATTCAAATATAAACTACACAGAAGCATTCTGTGAAACTTCTTTCTGATCTGAGCATTCAGCTAACAGAGTTAAACCATACTTTTGATTGAGCAGTTTTGAAACACTCTGTCTGTAGAAAATGCAACTGGACATTCGTAGCGCTAAGTGGGTAATAGTGGAGAAAAGAATATGTTCAAATATAAACTACACAGAAGCATTGTATGAAACTTCTTTCTGTTCTGTGCATTCAACTAACAGGGTTGAACCTTACTTTTGATTGAGCCTTTCTGAAACACTCTTTCTGTAGAAACTGCAATTGGACATTCTGAGCGCTAAGAGGCCTCTATTGGGAAAAATAATATCTTCAAATGAAAACTACACAGAAGCATTGTGTGAAACTTATTTCTGATATGTTCATTAAGCTAACAGATTTAAACCATACTTTTGATTGCGCAGTTCTGAACACTCTTTCTGTAGAAAATGCAAGTGGACTTTCGGAGCGCTAAGAGGGTAATAGTGGAAAAAGGAATATATTCAAATATAAACTACACAGTAGCATTCTGTGAAAACTCTTACTGTTCTGTGCATTCAGCTAACAGAGTTGAACCTTACTTTTGATTGAGCCGTTCTGAAACACTCTTTCTGTAGAAACTGCAATTGGACATGCTAAGCGCTAAGAGGCCTACATTGGGAAAAAGAATATCTTCAAATAAAAACTACACAGATGCATTCTGTGAAACTTATTTCTGATCTGTAAATTCAGTTAACAGAGATAAAACATATTTTTGATTGAGCAGTTATGAAACACTCTTTTTGTAGAAAATGCAAGTGGAGATTCGGAGGGCTAAGAGGGTAATAGTGGAAAAAGGAATGTCTTCAAATATAAACTACACAGAATCATTCGGTGAAACTTCTTTCTGATCTGTGCATTCAACTAACAGAGTTGAACCTTACATTTGATTGAGCCTTTCTGAAACACTCTTTCTGTAGAAACTGCAATTGGACATTGTGAGCGCTAAGAGGCCTCTATTGGGGAAAATAATATCTTCAAATAAAAACTACACAGAAGCATTGTGTGAAACTTATTTCAGATATGTTCATTAAGCTGACAGAGTTAAACCATACTTTTGATTGCGCAGTTCTGAACACTCTTTCGGTAGAAAATGCAAGTGGACATTCGGAGCGCTAAGAGGGTAATAGTGGAAAAAGGAATATATTCAAATATAAACTACACAGTAGCATTCTGTGAAAACTCTTACTGTTCTGTGCATTCAGCTAACAGAGTTGAACCTTACTTTTGATTGAGCCGTTCTGAAACCCTCTTTCTGTAGAAACTGCAATTGGACATGCTAAGCGCTAAGAGGCCTACATTGGGAAAAAGAATATCTTCAAATAAAAACTACACAGATGCATTCTGTGAAACTTATTTCTGATCTGTAAATTCAGTTAACAGAGATAAAATATATTTTTGATTGAGCAGTTATGAAACACTCTTTTTGTAGAAAATGCAAGTGGAGTTTCGGAGGGCTAAGAGGGTAATAGTGGAAAAAGGAATGTCTTCAAATATAAACTACACAGAATCATTCGGTGAAACTTCTTTCTGATCTGTGCATTCAGCTAACAGAGTTAAACCATAGTTTTGATTGAGCAGATCTGAACACTCTTTCTGTAGAAAATGCAACTGGACATTTGGAGCGCTAAGAGCGTAGTAGTGGAAAAAGGAATATATTCAAATATAAACTACACAGAAGCATTCTGTGAAACTTCTTTCTGATCTGAGCATTCAGCTAACAGAGTTAAACCATACTTTTGATTGAGCAGTTTTGAAACACTCTGTCTGTAGAAAATGCAACTGGACATTCGTAGCGCTAAGTGGGTAATAGTGGAAAAAAGAATATGTTCAAATATAAACTACACAGAAGCATTCTGTGAAACTTCTTTCTGTTCTGTGCATTCAACTAACAGAGTTGAACCTTATTTTTGATTGAGCCGTTCTGAAACACTCTTTCTGTAGAAACTGCAATTGGACATTCTGAGCGCTAAGAGGCCTATATTGGGAAAAAGAATGTCTACAAATAAAAACTACACAGAATAATTGTGTGAAACTTCTTTCTGTTCTGTTTTTTCAACTAAAAGAGTTGAACCTTAGTTTTGATTGAGCCGTTCTGAAACACTCTTTCTGTAGAAACTGCAATTGGACATTCTGAGCGCTAAGAGGCCTATATTGGGAAAAAGAATGTCTACAAATAAAAACTACACAGAAGAATTGTGTGAAACGTCTTTCTGTTCTGTTTGTTCAACTAAAAGAGTTGAACCTTAGTTTTGATTGAGCCGTTCTGAAACACTCTTTCTGTAGAAAATGCAAGTGGAGATTCGGAGCGCTAAGAGGGTAATAGTGGAAAAAGGAATGTCTCCAAATATAAACTACACAGAATCATTCTGTGAAACTTCTTTCTGATCTGTGCATTCAGCTAACAGAGTTAAACCATACTTTTGATTCAGCAGATCTGAACACTCTTTCTGTAGAAAATGCAACTGGACATTTGGAGCGCTAAGAGAGTAGTAGTGGAAAAAGAAATATATTCAAATATAAACTACACAGAAGCATTCTGTGAAACTTCTTTCTGATCTGAGCATTCAGCTAACAGAGTTAAACCATACTTTTGATTGAGCAGTTTTGAAACACTCTGTCTGTAGAAAATGCAACTGGACATTCGTAGCGCTAAGTGGGTAATAGTGGAGAAAAGAATATGTTCAAATATAAACTACACAGAAGCATTGTATGAAACTTCTTTCTGTTCTGTGCATTCAACTAACAGGGTTGAACCTTACTTTTGATTGAGCCTTTCTGAAACACTCTTTCTGTAGAAACTGCAATTGGACATTCTGAGCGCTAAGAGGCCTCTATTGGGAAAAATAATATCTTCAAATGAAAACTACACAGAAGCATTGTGTGAAACTTATTTCTGATATGTTCATTAAGCTAACAGATTTAAACCATACTTTTGATTGCGCAGTTCTGAACACTCTTTCTGTAGAAAATGCAAGTGGACTTTCGGAGCGCTAAGAGGGTAATAGTGGAAAAAGGAATATATTCAAATATAAACTACACAGTAGCATTCTGTGAAAACTCTTACTGTTCTGTGCATTCAGCTAACAGAGTTGAACCTTACTTTTGATTGAGCCGTTCTGAAACACTCTTTCTGTAGAAACTGCAATTGGACATGCTAAGCGCTAAGAGGCCTACATTGGGAAAAAGAATATCTTCAAATAAAAACTACACAGATGCATTCTGTGAAACTTATTTCTGATCTGTAAATTCAGTTAACAGAGATAAAACATATTTTTGATTGAGCAGTTATGAAACACTCTTTTTGTAGAAAATGCAAGTGGAGATTCGGAGGGCTAAGAGGGTAATAGTGGAAAAAGAAATGTCTTCAAATATAAACTACACAGAATCATTCGGTGAAACTTCTTTCTGATCTGTGCATTCAGCTAACAGAGTTAAACCATAGTTTTGATTGAGCAGATCTGAACAATCTTTCTGTAGAAAATGCAACTGGACATTTGGAGCGCTAAGAGCGTAGTAGTGGAAAAAGGAATATATTCAAATATAAACTACACAGAAGCATTCTGTGAAACTTCTTTCTGATCTGAGCATTCAGCTAACAGAGTTAAACCATACTTTTGATTGAGCAGTTTTGAAACACTCTGACTGTAGAAAATGCAACTGGACATTCGTAGCGCTAAGTGGGTAATAGTGGAAAAAAGAATATGTTCAAATATAAACTACACAGAAGCATTCTGTGAAACTTCTTTCTGTTCTGTGCATTCAACTAACAGAGTTGAACCTTATTTTTGATTGAGCCGTTCTGAAACACTCTTTCTGTAGAAACTGCAATTGGACATTCTGAGCGCTAAGAGGCCTATATTGGGAAAAAGAAAGTCTACAAATAAAAACTACACAGAATAATTGTGTGAAACTTCTTTCTGTTCTGTTTGTTCAACTAAAAGAGTTGAACCTTAGTTTTGATTGAGCCGTTCTGAAACACTCTTTCTGTAGAAACTGCAATTGGACATTCTGAGCGCTAAGAGGCCTATATTGGGAAAAAGAATGTCTACAAATAAAAACTACACAGAAGAATTGTGTGAAACGTCTTTCTGTTCTGTTTGTTCAACTAAAAGAGTTGAACCTTAGTTTTGATTGAGCCGTTCTGAAACACTCTTTCTGTAGAAAATGCAAGTGGAGATTCGGAGCGCTAAGAGGGTAATAGTGGAAAAAGGAATGTCTCCAAACATAAACTACACAGAATCATTCTGTGAAACTTCTTTCTGATCTGTGCATTCAGCTAACAGAGTTAAACCATACTTTTGATTCAGCAGATCTGAACACTCTTTCTGTAGAAAATGCAACTGGACATTTGGAGCGCTAAGAGAGTAGTAGTGGAAAAAGGAATATATTCAAATATAAACTACACAGAAGCATTCTGTGAAACTTCT
The DNA here is from genome assembly GCF_028878055.3 of Symphalangus syndactylus. NCBI lineage: Eukaryota > Metazoa > Chordata > Mammalia > Primates > Hylobatidae > Symphalangus > Symphalangus syndactylus. The sequence goes on along the minus strand of NC_072445.2, from coordinate 755,493 downwards.
TTCTGATCTGAGCATTCAGCTAACAGAGTTAAACCATACTTTTGATTGAGCAGTTTTGAAACACTCTGTCTGTAGAAAATGCAACTGGACATTCGTAGCGCTAAGTGGGTAATAGTGGAGAAAAAAATATGTTCAAATATAAACTACACAGAAGCATTGTATGAAACTTCTTTCTGTTCTGTGCATTCAACTAACAGGGTTGAACCTTACTTTTGATTGAGCCTTTCTGAAACACTCTTTCTGTAGAAACTGCAATTGGACATTCTGAGCGCTAAGAGGCCTCTATTGGGAAAAATAATATCTTCAAATGAAAACTACACAGAAGCATTGTGTGAAACTTATTTCTGATATGTTCATTAAGCTAACAGATTTAAACCATACTTTTGATTGCGCAGTTCTGAACACTCTTTCTGTAGAAAATGCAAGTGGACTTTCGGAGCACTAAGAGGGTAATAGTGGAAAAAGGAATATATTCAAATATAAACTACACAGTAGCATTCTGTGAAAACTCTTACTGTTCTGTGCATTCAGCTAACAGAGTTGAACCTTACTTTTGATTGAGCCGTTCTGAAACACTCTTTCTGTAGAAACTGCAATTGGACATGCTAAGCGCTAAGAGGCCTACATTGGGAAAAAGAATATCTTCAAATAAAAACTACACAGATGCATTCTGTGAAACTTATTTCTGATCTGTAAATTCAGTTAACAGAGATAAAACATATTTTTGATTGAGCAGTTATGAAACACTCTTTTTGTAGAAAATGCAAGTGGAGATTCGGAGGGCTAAGAGGGTAATAGTGGAAAAAGGAATGTCTTCAAATATAAACTACACAGAATCATTCGGTGAAACTTCTTTCTGATCTGTGCATTCAGCTAACAGAGTTAAACCATAGTTTTGATTGAGCAGATCTGAACACTCTTTCTGTAGAAAATGCAACTGGACATTTGGAGCGCTAAGAGCGTAGTAGTGGAAAAAGGAATATATTCAAATATAAACTACACAGAAGCATTCTGTGAAACTTCTTTCTGATCTGAGCATTCAGCTAACAGAGTTAAACCATACTTTTGATTGAGCAGTTTTGAAACACTCTGTCTGTAGAAAATGCAACTGGACATTCGTAGCGCTAAGTGGGTAATAGTGGAAAAAAGAATATGTTCAAATATAAACTACACAGAAGCATTCTGTGAAACTTCTTTCTGTTCTGTGCATTCAACTAACAGAGTTGAACCTTATTTTTGATTGAGCCGTTCTGAAACACTCTTTCTGTAGAAACTGCAATTGGACATTCTGAGCGCTAAGAGGCCTATATTGGGAAAAAGAATGTCTACAAATAAAAACTACACAGAATAATTGTGTGAAACTTCTTTCTGTTCTGTTTGTTCAACTAAAAGAGTTGAACCTTAGTTTTGATTGAGCCGTTCTGAAACAATCTTTCTGTAGAAACTGCAATTGGACATTCTGAGCGCTAAGAGGCCTATATTGGGAAAAAGAATGTCTACAAATAAAAACTACACAGAAGAATTGTGTGAAACGTCTTTCTGTTCTGTTTGTTCAACTAAAAGAGTTGAACCTTAGTTTTGATTGAGCCGTTCTGAAACACTCTTTCTGTAGAAAATGCAAGTGGAGATTCGGAGCGCTAAGAGGGTAATAGTGGAAAAAGGAATGTCTCCAAATATAAACTACACAGAATCATTCTGTGAAACTTCTTTCTGATCTGTGCATTCAGCTAACAGAGTTAAACCATACTTTTGATTCAGCAGATCTGAACACTCTTTCTGTAGAAAATGCAACTGGACATTTGGAGCGCTAAGAGAGTAGTAGTGGAAAAAGGAATATATTCAAATATAAACTACACAGAAGCATTCTGTGAAACTTCTTTCTGATCTGAGCATTCAGCTAACAGAGTTAAACCATACTTTTGATTGAGCAGTTTTGAAACACTCTGTCTGTAGAAAATGCAACTGGACATTCGTAGCGCTAAGTGGGTAATAGTGGAGAAAAGAATATGTTCAAATATAAACTACACAGAAGCATTGTATGAAACTTCTTTCTGTTCTGTGCATTCAACTAACAGAGTTGAACCTTACTTTTGATTGAGCCTTTCTGAAACACTCTTTCTGTAGAAACTGCAATTGGACATTCTGAGCGCTAAGAGGCCTCTATTGGGAAAAATAATATCTTCAAATAAAAACTACACAGAAGCATTGTGTGAAACTTATTTCTGATATGTTCATTAAGCTAACAGATTTAAACCATACTTTTGATTGCGCAGTTCTGAACACTCTTTCTGTAGAAAATGCAAGTGGACTTTCGGAGCGCTAAGAGGGTAATAGTGGAAAAAGGAATATATTCAAATATAAACTACACAGTAGCATTCTGTGAAAACTCTTACTGTTCTGTGCATTCAGCTAACAGAGTTGAACCTTACTTTAGATTGAGCCGTTCTGAAACACTCTTTCTGTAGAAACTGCAATTGGACATGCTAAGCGCTAAGAGGCCTACATTGGGAAAAAGAATATCTTCAAATAAAAACTACACAGATGCATTCTGTGAAACTTATTTCTGATCTGTAAATTCAGTTAACAGAGATAAAACATATTTTTGATTGAGCAGTTATGAAACACTCTTTTTGTAGAAAATGCAAGTGGAGATTCGGAGGGCTAAGAGGGTAATAGTGGAAAAAGGAATGTCTTCAAATATAAACTACACAGAATCATTCGGTGAAACTTCTTTCTGATCTGTGCATTCAACTAACAGAGTTGAACCTTACATTTGATTGAGCCTTTCTGAAACACTCTTTCTGTAGAAACTGCAATTGGACATTGTGAGCGCTAAGAGGCCTCTATTGGGGAAAATAATATCTTCAAATAAAAACTACACAGAAGCATTGTGTGAAACTTATTTCAGATATGTTCATTAAGCTGACAGAGTTAAACCATACTTTTGATTGCGCAGTTCTGAACACTCTTTCGGTAGAAAATGCAAGTGGACATTCGGAGCGCTAAGAGGGTAATAGTGGAAAAAGGAATATATTCAAATATAAACTACACAGTAGCATTCTGTGAAAACTCTTACTGTTCTGTGCATTCAGCTAACAGAGTTGAACCTTACTTTTGATTGAGCCGTTCTGAAACACTCTTTCTGTAGAAACTGCAATTGGACATGCTAAGCGCTAAGAGGCCTACATTGGGAAAAAGAATATCTTCAAATAAAAACTACACAGATGCATTCTGTGAAACTTATTTCTGATCTGTAAATTCAGTTAACAGAGATAAAATATATTTTTGATTGAGCAGTTATGAAACACTCTTTTTGTAGAAAATGCAAGTGGAGTTTCGGAGGGCTAAGAGGGTAATAGTGGAAAAAGGAATGTCTTCAAATATAAACTACACAGAATCATTCGGTGAAACTTCTTTCTGATCTGTGCATTCAGCTAACAGAGTTAAACCATAGTTTTGATTGAGCAGATCTGAACACTCTTTCTGTAGAAAATGCAACTGGACATTTGGAGCGCTAAGAGCGTAGTAGTGGAAAAAGGAATATATTCAAATATAAACTACACAGAAGCATTCTGTGAAACTTCTTTCTGATCTGAGCATTCAGCTAACAGAGTTAAACCATACTTTTGATTGAGCAGTTTTGAAACACTCTGTCTGTAGAAAATGCAACTGGACATTCGTAGCGCTAAGTGGGTAATAGTGGAAAAAAGAATATGTTCAAATATAAACTACACAGAAGCATTCTGTGAAACTTCTTTCTGTTCTGTGCATTCAACTAACAGAGTTGAACCTTATTTTTGATTGAGCCGTTCTGAAACACTCTTTCTGTAGAAACTGCAATTGGACATTCTGAGCGCTAAGAGGCCTATATTGGGAAAAAGAATGTCTACAAATAAAAACTACACAGAATAATTGTGTGAAACTTCTTTCTGTTCTGTTTTTTCAACTAAAAGAGTTGAACCTTAGTTTTGATTGAGCCGTTCTGAAACACTCTTTCTGTAGAAACTGCAATTGGACATTCTGAGCGCTAAGAGGCCTATATTGGGAAAAAGAATGTCTACAAATAAAAACTACACAGAAGAATTGTGTGAAACGTCTTTCTGTTCTGTTTGTTCAACTAAAAGAGTTGAACCTTAGTTTTGATTGAGCCGTTCTGAAACACTCTTTCTGTAGAAAATGCAAGTGGAGATTCGGAGCGCTAAGAGGGTAATAGTGGAAAAAGGAATGTCTCCAAATATAAACTACACAGAATCATTCTGTGAAACTTCTTTCTGATCTGTGCATTCAGCTAACAGAGTTAAACCATACTTTTGATTCAGCAGATCTGAACACTCTTTCTGTAGAAAATGCAACTGGACATTTGGAGCGCTAAGAGAGTAGTAGTGGAAAAAGAAATATATTCAAATATAAACTACACAGAAGCATTCTGTGAAACTTCTTTCTGATCTGAGCATTCAGCTAACAGAGTTAAACCATACTTTTGATTGAGCAGTTTTGAAACACTCTGTCTGTAGAAAATGCAACTGGACATTCGTAGCGCTAAGTGGGTAATAGTGGAGAAAAGAATATGTTCAAATATAAACTACACAGAAGCATTGTATGAAACTTCTTTCTGTTCTGTGCATTCAACTAACAGGGTTGAACCTTACTTTTGATTGAGCCTTTCTGAAACACTCTTTCTGTAGAAACTGCAATTGGACATTCTGAGCGCTAAGAGGCCTCTATTGGGAAAAATAATATCTTCAAATGAAAACTACACAGAAGCATTGTGTGAAACTTATTTCTGATATGTTCATTAAGCTAACAGATTTAAACCATACTTTTGATTGCGCAGTTCTGAACACTCTTTCTGTAGAAAATGCAAGTGGACTTTCGGAGCGCTAAGAGGGTAATAGTGGAAAAAGGAATATATTCAAATATAAACTACACAGTAGCATTCTGTGAAAACTCTTACTGTTCTGTGCATTCAGCTAACAGAGTTGAACCTTACTTTTGATTGAGCCGTTCTGAAACACTCTTTCTGTAGAAACTGCAATTGGACATGCTAAGCGCTAAGAGGCCTACATTGGGAAAAAGAATATCTTCAAATAAAAACTACACAGATGCATTCTGTGAAACTTATTTCTGATCTGTAAATTCAGTTAACAGAGATAAAACATATTTTTGATTGAGCAGTTATGAAACACTCTTTTTGTAGAAAATGCAAGTGGAGATTCGGAGGGCTAAGAGGGTAATAGTGGAAAAAGAAATGTCTTCAAATATAAACTACACAGAATCATTCGGTGAAACTTCTTTCTGATCTGTGCATTCAGCTAACAGAGTTAAACCATAGTTTTGATTGAGCAGATCTGAACAATCTTTCTGTAGAAAATGCAACTGGACATTTGGAGCGCTAAGAGCGTAGTAGTGGAAAAAGGAATATATTCAAATATAAACTACACAGAAGCATTCTGTGAAACTTCTTTCTGATCTGAGCATTCAGCTAACAGAGTTAAACCATACTTTTGATTGAGCAGTTTTGAAACACTCTGACTGTAGAAAATGCAACTGGACATTCGTAGCGCTAAGTGGGTAATAGTGGAAAAAAGAATATGTTCAAATATAAACTACACAGAAGCATTCTGTGAAACTTCTTTCTGTTCTGTGCATTCAACTAACAGAGTTGAACCTTATTTTTGATTGAGCCGTTCTGAAACACTCTTTCTGTAGAAACTGCAATTGGACATTCTGAGCGCTAAGAGGCCTATATTGGGAAAAAGAAAGTCTACAAATAAAAACTACACAGAATAATTGTGTGAAACTTCTTTCTGTTCTGTTTGTTCAACTAAAAGAGTTGAACCTTAGTTTTGATTGAGCCGTTCTGAAACACTCTTTCTGTAGAAACTGCAATTGGACATTCTGAGCGCTAAGAGGCCTATATTGGGAAAAAGAATGTCTACAAATAAAAACTACACAGAAGAATTGTGTGAAACGTCTTTCTGTTCTGTTTGTTCAACTAAAAGAGTTGAACCTTAGTTTTGATTGAGCCGTTCTGAAACACTCTTTCTGTAGAAAATGCAAGTGGAGATTCGGAGCGCTAAGAGGGTAATAGTGGAAAAAGGAATGTCTCCAAACATAAACTACACAGAATCATTCTGTGAAACTTCTTTCTGATCTGTGCATTCAGCTAACAGAGTTAAACCATACTTTTGATTCAGCAGATCTGAACACTCTTTCTGTAGAAAATGCAACTGGACATTTGGAGCGCTAAGAGAGTAGTAGTGGAAAAAGGAATATATTCAAATATAAACTACACAGAAGCATTCTGTGAAACTTCTTTCTGATCTGAGCATTCAGCTAACAGAGTTAAACCATACTTTTGATTGAGCAGTTTTGAAACACTCTGTCTGTAGAAAATGCAACTGGACATTCGTAGCGCTAAGTGGGTAATAGTGGAGAAAAAAATATGTTCAAATATAAACTACACAGAAGCATTGTATGAAACTTCTTTCTGTTCTGTGCATTCAACTAACAGGGTTGAACCTTACTTTTGATTGAGCCTTTCTGAAACACTCTTTCTGTAGAAACTGCAATTGGACATTCTGAGCGCTAAGAGGCCTCTATTGGGAAAAATAATATCTTCAAATGAAAACTACACAGAAGCATTGTGTGAAACTTATTTCTGATATGTTCATTAAGCTAACAGATTTAAACCATACTTTTGATTGCGCAGTTCTGAACACTCTTTCTGTAGAAAATGCAAGTGGACTTTCGGAGCGCTAAGAGGGTAATAGTGGAAAAAGGAATATATTCAAATATAAACTACACAGTAGCATTCTGTGAAAACTCTTACTGTTCTGTGCATTCAGCTAACAGAGTTGAACCTTACTTTTGATTGAGCCGTTCTGAAACACTCTTTCTGTAGAAACTGCAATTGGACATGCTAAGCGCTAAGAGGCCTACATTGGGAAAAAGAATATCTTCAAATAAAAACTACACAGATGCATTCTGTGAAACTTATTTCTGATCTGTAAATTCAGTTAACAGAGATAAAACATATTTTTGATTGAGCAGTTATGAAACACTCTTTTTGTAGAAAATGCAAGTGGAGATTCGGAGGGCTAAGAGGGTAATAGTGGAAAAAGGAATGTCTTCAAATATAAACTACACAGAATCATTCGGTGAAACTTCTTTCTGATCTGTGCATTCAGCTAACAGAGTTAAACCATAGTTTTGATTGAGCAGATCTGAACACTCTTTCTGTAGAAAATGCAACTGGACATTTGGAGCGCTAAGAGCGTAGTAGTGGAAAAAGGAATATATTCAAATATAAACTACACAGAAGCATTCTGTGAAACTTCTTTCTGATCTGAGCATTCAGCTAACAGAGTTAAACCATACTTTTGATTGAGCAGTTTTGAAACACTCTGTCTGTAGAAAATGCAACTGGACATTCGTAGCGCTAAGTGGGTAATAGTGGAAAAAAGAATATGTTCAAATATAAACTACACAGAAGCATTCTGTGAAACTTCTTTCTGTTCTGTGCATTCAACTAACAGAGTTGAACCTTATTTTTGATTGAGCCGTTCTGAAACACTCTTTCTGTAGAAACTGCAATTGGACATTCTGAGCGCTAAGAGGCCTATATTGGGAAAAAGAATGTCTACAAATAAAAACTACACAGAATAATTGTGTGAAACTTCTTTCTGTTCTGTTTGTTCAACTAAAAGAGTTGAACCTTAGTTTTGATTGAGCCGTTCTGAAACAATCTTTCTGTAGAAACTGCAATTGGACATTCTGAGCGCTAAGAGGCCTATATTGGGAAAAAGAATGTCTACAAATAAAAACTACACAGAAGAATTGTGTGAAACGTCTTTCTGTTCTGTTTGTTCAACTAAAAGAGTTGAACCTTAGTTTTGATTGAGCCGTTCTGAAACACTCTTTCTGTAGAAAATGCAAGTGGAGATTCGGAGCGCTAAGAGGGTAATAGTGGAAAAAGGAATGTCTCCAAATATAAACTACATAGAATCATTCTGTGAAACTTCTTTCTGATCTGTGCATTCAGCTAACAGAGTTAAACCATACTTTTGATTCAGCAGATCTGAACACTCTTTCTGTAGAAAATGCAACTGGACATTTGGAGCGCTAAGAGAGTAGTAGTGGAAAAAGGAATATATTCAAATATAAACTACACAGAAGCATTCTGTGAAACTTCTTTCTGATCTGAGCATTCAGCTAACAGAGTTAAACCATACTTTTGATTGAGCAGTTTTGAAACACTCTGTCTGTAGAAAATGCAACTGGACATTCGTAGCGCTAAGTGGGTAATAGTGGAGAAAAGAATATGTTCAAATATAAACTACACAGAAGCATTGTATGAAACTTCTTTCTGTTCTGTGCATTCAACTAACAGAGTTGAACCTTACTTTTGATTGAGCCTTTCTGAAACACTCTTTCTGTAGAAACTGCAATTGGACATTCTGAGCGCTAAGAGGCCTCTATTGGGAAAAATAATATCTTCAAATAAAAACTACACAGAAGCATTGTGTGAAACTTATTTCTGATATGTTCATTAACCTGACAGAGTTAAACCATACTTTTGATTGCGCAGTTCTGAACACTCTTTCTGTAGAAAATGCAAGTGGACATTCGGAGCGCTAAGAGGGTAATAGTGGAAAAAGGAATATATTCAAATATAAACTACACAGTAGCATTCTGTGAAAACTCTTACTGTTCTGTGCATTCAGCTAACAGAGTTGAACCTTACTTTTGATTCAGCCGTTCTGAAACACTCTTTCTGTAGAAACTGCAATTGGACATGCTAAGCGCTAAGAGGCCTACATTGGGAAAAAGAATATCTTCAAATAAAAACTACACAGATGCATTCTGTGAAACTTATTTCTGATCTGTAAATTCAGTTAACAGAGATAAAACATATTTTTGATTGAGCAGTTATGAAACACTCTTTTTGTAGAAAATGCAAGTGGAGATTCGGAGCGCTAAGAGGGTAATAGTGGAAAATGGAATGTCTTCAAATATAAACTACACAGAATCATTCGGTGAAACTTCTTTCTGATCTGTGCATTCAGCTAACAGAGTTAAACCATACTTTTGATTGAGCAGATCTGAACACTCTTTCTGTAGAAAATGCAACTGGACATTTGGAGCGCTAAGAGCGTAGTAGTGGAAAAAGGAATATATTCAAATATAAACTACACAGAAGCATTCTGTGAAACTTCTTTCTGATCTGAGCATTCAGCTAACAGAGTTAAACCATACTTTTGATTGAGCAGTTTTGAAACACTCTGTCTGTAGAAAATGCAACTGGACATTCGTAGCGCTAAGTGGGTAATAGTGGAAAAAAGAATATGTTCAAATATAAACTACACAGAAGCATTCTGTGAAACTTCTTTCTGTTCTGTGCATTCAACTAACAGAGTTGAACCTTACTTTTGATTGAGCCGTTCTGAAACACTCTTTCTGTAGAAACTGCAATTGGACATTCTGAGCGCTAAGAGGCCTATATTGGGAAAAAGAATGTCTACAAATAAAAACTACACAGAAGAATTGTGTTAAACTTCTTTCTGTTCTGTTTGTTCAACTAAAAGAGTTGAACCTTAGTTTTGATTGAGCCATTCTGAAACACTCTTTCTGTAGAAAATGCAAGTGGAGATTCGGAGCGCTAAGAGGGTAATAGTGGAGAAAGGAATGTCTCCAAATATAAACTACACAGAATCATTCTGTGAAACTTCTTTCTGATCTGTGCATTCAGCTAACAGAGTTAAACCATACTTTTGATTCAGCAGATCTGAACACTCTTTCTGTAGAAAATGCAACTGGACATTTGGAGCGCTAAGAGAGTAGTAGTGGAAAAAGGAATATATTCAAATATAAACTACACAGAAGCATTCTGTGAAACTTCTTTCTGATCTGAGCATTCAGCTAACAGAGTTAAACCATACTTTTGATTGAGCAGTTTTGAAACACTCTGTCTGTAGAAAATGCAACTGGACATTCGTAGCGCTAAGTGGGTAATAGTGGAGAAAAGAATATGTTCAAATATAAACTACACAGAAGCATTGTATGAAACTTCTTTCTGTTCTGTGCATTCAACTAACAGGGTTGAACCTTACTTTTGATTGAGCCTTTCTGAAACACTCTTTCTGTAGAAACTGCAATTGGACATTCTGAGCGCTAAGAGGCCTCTATTGGGAAAAATAATATCTTCAAATGAAAACTACACAGAAGCATTGTGTGAAACTTATTTCTGATATGTTCATTAAGCTAACAGATTTAAACCATACTTTTGATTGCGCAGTTCTGAACACTCTTTCTGTAGAAAATGCAAGTGGACTTTCGGAGCGCTAAGAGGGTAATAGTGGAAAAAGGAATATATTCAAATATAAACTACACAGTAGCATTCTGTGAAAACTCTTACTGTTCTGTGCATTCAGCTAACAGAGTTGAACCTTACTTTTGATTGAGCCGTTCTGAAACACTCTTTCTGTAGAAACTGCAATTGGACATGCTAAGCGCTAAGAGGCCTACATTGGGAAAAAGAATATCTTCAAATAAAAACTACACAGATGCATTCTGTGAAACTTATTTCTGATCTGTAAATTCAGTTAACAGAGATAAAACATATTTTTGATTGAGCAGTTATGAAACACTCTTTTTGTAGAAAATGCAAGTGGAGATTCGGAGGGCTAAGAGGGTAATAGTGGAAAAAGGAATGTCTTCAAATATAAACTACACAGAATCATTCGGTGAAACTTCTTTCTGATCTGTGCATTCAGCTAACAGAGTTAAACCATAGTTTTGATTGAGCAGATCTGAACACTCTTTCTGTAGAAAATGCAACTGGACATTTGGAGCGCTAAGAGCGTAGTAGTGGAAAAAGGAATATATTCAAATATAAACTACACAGAAGCATTCTGTGAAACTTCTTTCTGATCTGAGCATTCAGCTAACAGAGTTAAACCATACTTTTGATTGAGCAGTTTTGAAACACTCTGTCTGTAGAAAATGCAACTGGACATTCGTAGCGCTAAGTGGGTAATAGTGGAAAAAAGAATATGTTCAAATATAAACTACACAGAAGCATTCTGTGAAACTTCTTTCTGTTCTGTGCATTCAACTAACAGAGTTGAACCTTATTTTGATTGAGCCGTTCTGAAACACTCTTTCTGTAGAAACTGCAATTGGACATTCTGAGCGCTAAGAGGCCTATATTGGGAAAAAGAATGTCTACAAATAAAAACTACACAGAAGAATTGTGTGAAACTTCTTTCTGTTCTGTTTGTTCAACTAAAAGAGTTGAACCTTAGTTTTGATTGAGCCGTTCTGAAACACTCTTTCTGTAGAAACTGCAATTGGACATTCTGAGCGCTAAGAGGCCTATATTGGGAAAAAGAATGTCTACAAATAAAAACTACACAGAAGAATTGTGTGAAACGTCTTTCTGTTCTGTTTGTTCAACTAAAAGAGTTGAACCTTAGTTTTGATTGAGCCGTTCTGAAACACTCTTTCTGTAGAAAATGCAAGTGGAGATTCGGAGCGCTAAGAGGGTAATAGTGGAAAAAGGAATGTCTCCAAATATAAACTACACAGAATCATTCTGTGAAACTTCTTTCTGATCTGTGCATTCAGCTAACAGAGTTAAACCATACTTTTGATTCAGCAGATCTGAACACTCTTTCTGTAGAAAATGCAACTGGACATTTGGAGCGCTAAGAGTGTAGTAGTGGAAAAAGGAATATATTCAAATATAAACTACACAGAAGCATTCTGTGAAACTTCTTTCTGATCTGAGCATTCAGCTAACAGAGTTAAACCATACTTTTGATTGAGCAGTTTTGAAACACTCTGTCTGTAGAAAATGCAACTGGACATTCGTAGCGCTAAGTGGGTAATAGTGGAGAAAAGAATATGTTCAAATATAAACTACACAGAAGCATTGTATGAAACTTCTTTCTGTTCTGTGCATTCAACTAACAGAGTTGAACCTTACTTTTGATTGAGCCTTTCTGAAACACTCTTTCTGTAGAAACTGCAATTGGACATTCTGAGCGCTAAGAGGCCTCTATTGGGAAAAATAATATCTTCAAATAAAAACTACACAGAAGCATTGTGTGAAACTTATTTCTGATATGTTCATTAAGCTGACAGAGTTAAACCATACTTTTGATTGCGCAGTTCTGAACACTTTTTCTGTAGAAAATGCAAGTGGACATTCGGAGCGCTAAGAGGGTAATAGTGGAAAAAGGAATATATTCAAATATAAACTACACAGTAGCATTCTGTGAAAACTCTTACTGTTCTGTGCATTCAGCTAACAGAGTTGAACCTTACTTTTGATTGAGCCGTTCTGAAACACTCTTTCTGTAGAAACTGCAATTGGACATGCTAAGCGCTAAGAGGCCTACATTGGGAAAAAGAATATCTTCAAATAAAAACTACACAGATGCATTCTGTGAAACTTATTTCTGATCTGTAAATTCAGTTAACAGAGATAAAACATATTTTTGATTGAGCAGTTATGAAACACTCTTTTTGAAAAATGCAAGTGGAGATTCGGAGCGCTAAGGGGGTAATAGTGGAAAAAGGAATGTCTTCAAATATAAACTACACAGAATCATTCGGTGAAACTTCTTTCTGATCTGTGCATTCAGCTAACAGAGTTAAACCATACTTTTGATTGAGCAGATCTGAACACTCTTTCTGTAGAAAATGCAACTGGACATTTGGAGCGCTAAGAGCGTAGTAGTGGAAAAAGGAATATATTCAAATATAAACTACACAGAAGCATTCTGTGAAACTTCTTTCTGATCTGAGCATTCAGCTAACAGAGTTAAACCATACTTTTGATTGAGCAGTTTTGAAACACTCTGTCTGTAGAAAATGCAACTGGACATTCGTAGCGCTAAGTGGGTAATAGTGGAAAAAAGAATATGTTCAAATATAAACTACACAGAAGCATTCTGTGAAACTTCTTTCTGTTCTGTGCATTCAACTAACAGAGTTGAACCTTACTTTTGATTGAGCCGTTCTGAAACACTCTTTCTGTAGAAACTGCAATTGGACATTCTGAGCGCTAAGAGGCCTATATTGGGAAAAAGAATGTCTACAAATAAAAACTACACAGAAGAATTGTGTTAAACTTCTTTCTGTTCTGTTTGTTCAACTAAAAGAGTTGAACCTTAGTTTTGATTGAGCCGTTCTGAAACACTCTTTCTGTAGAAAATGCAAGTGGAGATTCGGAGCGCTAAGAGGGTAATAGTGGAGAAAGGAATGTCTCTAAATATAAACTACACAGAATCATTCTGTGAAACTTCTTTCTGATCTGTGCATTCAGCTAACAGAGTTAAACCATACTTTTGATTCAGCAGATCTGAACACTCTTTCTGTAGAAAATGCAACTGGACATTTGGAGCGCTAAGAGAGTAGTAGTGGAAAAAGGAATATATTCAAATATAAACTACACAGAAGCATTCTGTGAAACTTCTTTCTGATCTGAGCATTCAGCTAACAGAGTTAAACCATACTTTTGATTGAGCAGTTTTGAAACACTCTGTCTGTAGAAAATGCAACTGGACATTCGTAGCGCTAAGTGGGTAATAGTGGAGAAAAGAATATGTTCAAATATAAACTACACAGAAGCATTGTATGAAACTTCTTTCTGTTCTGTGCATTCAAATAACAGAGTTGAACCTTACTTTTGATTGAGCCTTTCTGAAACACTCTTTCTGTAGAAACTGCAATTGGACATTCTGAGCGCTAAGAGGCCTCTATTGGGAAAAATAATATCTTAAAATGAAAACTACACAGAAGCATTGTGTGAAACTTATTTCTGATATGTTCATTAAGCTAACAGATTTAAACCATACTTTTGATTGCGCAGTTCTGAACACTCTTTCTGTAGAAAATGCAAGTGGACTTTCGGAGCGCTAAGAGGGTAATAGTGGAAAAAGGAATATATTCAAATATAAACTACACAGTAGCATTCTGTGAAAATTCTTACTGTTCTGTGCATTCAGCTAACAGAGTTGAACCTTACTTTTGATTGAGCCGTTCTGAAACACTCTTTCTGTAGAAACTGCAATTGGACATGCTAAGCGCTAAGAGGCCTACATTGGGAAAAAGAATATCTTCAAATAAAAACTACACAGATGCATTCTGTGAAACTTATTTCTGATCTGTAAATTCAGTTAACAGAGATAAAACATATTTTTGATTGAGCAGTTATGAAACACTCTTTTTGTAGAAAATGCAAGTGGAGATTCGGAGGGCTAAGAGGGTAATAGTGGAAAAAGGAATGTCTTCAAATATAAACTACACAGAATCATTCGGTGAAACTTCTTTCTGATCTGTGCATTCAGCTAAAAGAGTTAAACCATACTTTTGATTGAGCAGATCTGAACACTCTTTCTGTAGAAAATGCAACTGGACATTTGGAGCGCTAAGAGCGTAGTAGTGGAAAAAGGAATATATTCAAATATAAACTACACAGAAGCATTCTGTGAAACTTCTTTCTGATCTGAGCATTCAGCTAACAGAGATAAACCATACTTTTGATTGAGCAGTTTTGAAACACTCTGTCTGTAGAAAATGCAACTGGACATTCGTAGCGCTAAGTGGGTAATAGTGGAAAAAAGAATATGTTCAAATATAAACTACACAGAAGCATTCTGTGAAACTTCTTTCTGTTCTGTGCATTCAACTAACAGAGTTGAACCTTATTTTTGATTGAGCCGTTCTGAAACACTCTTTCTGTAGAAACTGCAATTGGACATTCTGAGCGCTAAGAGGCCTATATTGGGAAAAAGTATGTCTACAAATAAAAACTACACAGAAGAATTGTGTGAAACGTCTTTCTGTTCTGTTTGTTCAACTAAAAGAGTTGAACCTTAGTTTTGATTGAGCCGTTCTGAAACACTCTTTCTGTAGAAAATGCAAGTGGAGATTCGGAGCGCTAAGAGGGTAATAGTGGAAAAAGGAATGTCTCCAAATATAAACTACACAGAATCATTCTGTGAAACTTCTTTCTGATCTGTGCATTCAGCTAACAGAATTAAACCATACTTTTGATTCAGCAGATCTGAACACTCTTTCTGTAGAAAATGCAACTGGACATTTGGAGCGCTAAGAGAGTAGTAGTGGAAAAAGGAATATATTCAAATATAAACTACACAGAAGCATTCTGTGAAACTTCTTTCTGATCTGAGCATTCAGCTAACAGAGTTAAACCATACTTTTGATTGAGCAGTTTTGAAACACTCTGTCTGTAGAAAATGCAACTGGACATTCGTAGCGCTAAGTGGGTAATAGTGGAGAAAAGAATATGTTCAAATATAAACTACACAGAAGCATTGTATGAAACTTCTTTCTGTTCTGTGCATTCAACTAACAGAGTTGAACCTTACTTTTGATTGAGCCTTTCTGAAACACTCTTTCTGTAGAAACTGCAATTGGACATTCTGAGCGCTAAGAGGCCTCTATTGGGGAAAATAATATCTTCAAATAAAAACTACACAGAAGCATTGTGTGAAACTTATTTCAGATATGTTCATTAAGCTGACAGAGTTAAACCATACTTTTGATTGCGCAGTTCTGAACACTCTTTCGGTAGAAAATGCAAGTGGACATTCGGAGCGCTAAGAGGGTAATAGTGGAAAAAGGAATATATTCAAATATAAACTACACAGTAGCATTCTGTGAAAACTCTTACTGTTCTGTGCATTCAGCTAACAGAGTTGAACCTTACTTTTGATTGAGCCGTTCTGAAACACTCTTTCTGTAGAAACTGCAATTGGACATGCTAAGCGCTAAGAGGCCTACATTGGGAAAAAGAATATCTTCAAATAAAAACTACACAGATGCATTCTGTGAAACTTATTTCTGATCTGTAAATTCAGTTAACAGAGATAAAACATATTTTTGATTGAGCAGTTATGAAACACTCTTTTTGTAGAAAATGCAAGTGGAGATTCGGAGCGCTAAGAGGGTAATAGTGGAAAAAGGAATGTCTTCAAATATAAACTACACAGAATCATTCGGTGAAACTTCTTTCTGATCTGTGCATTCAGCTAACAGAGTTAAACCATACTTTTGATTGAGCAGATCTGAACACTCTTTCTGTAGAAAATGCAACTGGACATTTGGAGCGCTAAGAGCGTAGTAGTGGAAAAAGGAATATATTCAAATATAAACTACACAGAAGCATTCTGTGAAACTTCTTTCTGATCTGAGCATTCAGCTAACAGAGTTAAACCATACTTTTGATTGAGCAGTTTTGAAACACTCTGTCTGTAGAAAATGCAACTGGACATTCGTAGCGCTAAGTGGGTAATAGTGGAAAAAAGAATATGTTCAAATATAAACTACACAGAAGCATTCTGTGAAACTTCTTTCTGTTCTGTGCATTCAACTAACAGAGTTGAACCTTACTTTTGATTGAGCCGTTCTGAAACACTCTTTCTGTAGAAACTGCAATTGGACATTCTGAGCGCTAAGAGGCCTATATTGGGAAAAAGAATTTCTACAAATAAAAACTACACAGAAGAATTGTGTTAAACTTCTTTCTGTTCTGTTTGTTCAACTAAAAGAGTTGAACCTTAGTTTTGATTGAGCCATTCTGAAACACTCTTTCTGTAGAAAATGCAAGTGGAGATTCGGAGCGCTAAGAGGGTAATAGTGGAGAAAGGAATGTCTCCAAATATAAACTACACAGAATCATTCTGTGAAACTTCTTTCTGATCTGTGCATTCAGCTAACAGAGTTAAACCATACTTTTGATTCAGCAGATCTGAACACTCTTTCTGTAGAAAATGCAACTGGACATTTGGAGCGCTAAGAGAGTAGTAGTGGAAAAAGGAATATATTCAAATATAAACTACACAGAAGCATTCTGTGAAACTTCTTTCTGATCTGAGCATTCAGCTAACAGAGTTAAACCATACTTTTGATTGAGCAGTTTTGAAACACTCTGTCTGTAGAAAATGCAACTGGACATTCGTAGCGCTAAGAGGGTAATAGTGGAGAAAAGAATATGTTCAAATATAAACTACACAGAAGCATTGTATGAAACTACTTTCTGTTCTGTGCATTCAACTAACAGAGTTGAACCTTACTTTTGATTGAGCCTTTCTGAAACACTCTTTCTGTAGAAACTGCAATTGGACATTCTGAGCGCTAAGAGGCCTCTATTGGGAAAAATAATATCTTCAAATGAAAACTACACAGAAGCATTGTGTGAAACTTATTTCTGATATGTTCATTAAGCTAACAGATTTAAACCATACTTTTGATTGCGCAGTTCTGAACACTCTTTCTGTAGAAAATGCAAGTGGACTTTCGGAGCGCTAAGAGGCTAATAGTGGAAAAAGGAATATATTCAAATATAAACTACACAGTAGCATTCTGTGAAAACTCTTACTGTTCTGTGCATTCAGCTAACAGAGTTGAACCTTACTTTTGATTGAGCCGTTCTGAAACACTCTTTCTGTAGAAACTGCAATTGGACATGCTAAGCGCTAAGAGACCTACATTGGGAAAAAGAATATCTTCAAATAAAAACTACACAGATGCATTCTGTGAAACTTATTTCTGATCTGTAAATTCAGTTAACAGAGATAAAACTTATTTTTGATTGAGCAGTTATGAAACACTCTTTTTGTAGAAAATGCAAGTGGAGATTCGGAGGGCTAAGAGGGTAATAGTGGAAAAAGGAATGTCTTCAAATATAAACTACACAGAATCATTCGGTGAAACTTCTTTCTGATCTGTGCATTCAGCTAACAGAGTTAAACCATACTTTTGATTGAGCAGATCTGAACACTCTTTCTGTAGAAAATGCAACTGGACATTTGGAGTGCTAAGAGCGTAGTAGTGGAAAAAGGAATATATTCAAATATAAACTACACAGAAGCATTCTGTGAAACTTCTTTCTGATCTGAGCATTCAGCTAACAGAGTTAAACCATACTTTTCATTGAGCAGTTTTGAAACACTCTGTCTGTAGGAAATGCAACTGGACATTCGTAGCGCTAAGTGGGTAATAGTGGAAAAAAGAATATGTTCAAATATAAACTACACAGAAGCATTCTGTGAAACTTCTTTCTGTTCTGTGCATTCAACTAACAGAGTTGAACCTTATTTTTGATTGAGCCGTTCTGAAACACTCTTTCTGTAGAAACTGCAATTGGACATTCTGAGCGCTAAGAGGCCTATATTGGGAAAAAGAATGTCTACAAATAAAAACTACACAGAAGAATTGTGTGAAACTTCTTTCTGTTCTGTTAGTTCAACTAAAAGAGTTGAACCTTAGTTTTGATTGAGCCGTTCTGAAACACTCTTTCTGTAGAAACTGCAATTGGACATTCTGAGCGCTAAGAGGCCTATATTGGGAAAACGAATGTCTACAAATAAAAACTACACAGAAGAATTGTGTGAAACGTCTTTCTGTTCTGTTTGTTCAACTAAAAGAGTTGAACCTTAGTTTTGATTGAGCCGTTCTGAAACACTCTTTCTGTAGAAAATGCAAGTGGAGATTCGGAGCGCTAAGAGGGTAATAGTGGAAAAAGGAATGTCTCCAAATATAAACTACACAGAATCATTCTGTGAAACTTCTTTCTGATCTGTGCATTCAGCTAACAGAGTTAAACCATACTTTTGATTCAGCAGATCTGAACACTCTTTCTGTAGAAAATGCAACTGGACATTTGGAGCGCTAAGAGAGTAGTAGTGGAAAAAGGAATATATTCAAATATAAACTACACAGAAGCATTCTGTGAAACTTCTTTCTGATCTGAGCATTCAGCTAACAGAGTTAAACCATACTTTTGATTGAGCAGTTTTGAAACACTCTGTCTGTAGAAAATGCAACTGGACATT
The DNA here is from genome assembly GCF_028878055.3 of Symphalangus syndactylus. Taxonomy (NCBI): domain Eukaryota; kingdom Metazoa; phylum Chordata; class Mammalia; order Primates; family Hylobatidae; genus Symphalangus; species Symphalangus syndactylus. Next base: position 736,624 of record NC_072445.2, on the reverse strand, counting down.
CGTAGCGCTAAGTGGGTAATAGTGGAGAAAAGAATATGTTCAAATATAAACTACACAGAAGCATTGTATGAAACTTCTTTCTGTTCTGTGCATTCAACTAACAGAGTTGAACCTTACTTTTGATTGAGCCTTTCTGAAACACTCTTTCTGTAGAAACTGCAATTGGACATTCTGAGCGCTAAGAGGCCTCTATTGGGAAAAATAACATCTTCAAATAAAAACTACACAGAAGCATTGTGTGAAACTTATTTCTGATATGTTCATTAAGCTGACAGAGTTAAACCATACTTTTGATTGCGCAGTTCTGAACACTCTTTCTGTAGAAAATGCAAGTGGACATTCGGAGCGCTAAGAGGGTAATAGTGGAAAAAGGAATATATTCAAATATAAACTACACAGTAGCATTCTGTGAAAACTCTTACTGTTCTGTGCATTCAGCTAACAGAGTTGAACCTTACTTTTGATTGAGCCGTTCTGAAACACTCTTTCTGTAGAAACTGCAATTGGACATGCTAAGCGCTAAGAGGCCTACATTGGGAAAAAGAATATCTTCAAATAAAAACTACACAGATGCATTCTGTGAAACTTATTTCTGATCTGTAAATTCAGTTAACAGAGATAAAACATATTTTTGATTGAGCAGTTATGAAACACTCTTTTTGTAGAAAATGCAAGTGGAGATTCGGAGCGCTAAGAGGGTAATAGTGGAAAAAGGAATGTCTTCAAATATAAACTACACAGAATCATTCGGTGAAACTTCTTTCTGATCTGTGCATTCAGCTAACAGAGTTAAACCATACTTTTGATTGAGCAGATCTGAACACTCTTTCTGTAGAAAATGCAACTGGACATTTGGAGCGCTAAGAGCGTAGTAGTGGAAAAAGGAATATATTCAAATATAAACTACACAGAAGCATTCTGTGAAACTTCTTTCTGATCTGAGCATTCAGCTAACAGAGTTAAACCATACTTTTGATTGAGCAGTTTTGAAACACTCTGTCTGTAGAAAATGCAACTGGACATTCGTAGCGCTAAGTGGGTAATAGTGGAAAAAAGAATATGTTCAAATATAAACTACACAGAAGCATTCTGTGAAACTTCTTTCTGTTCTGTGCATTCAACTAACAGAGTTGAACCTTACTTTTGATTGAGCCGTTCTGAAACACTCTTTCTGTAGAAACTGCAATTGGACATTCTGAGCGCTAAGAGGCCTATATTGGGAAAAAGAATGTCTACAAATAAAAACTACACAGAAGAATTGTGTTAAACTTCTTTCTGTTCTGTTTGTTCAACTAAAAGAGTTGAACCTTAGTTTTGATTGAGCCATTCTGAAACACTCTTTCTGTAGAAAATGCAAGTGGAGATTCGGAGCGCTAAGAGGGTAATAGTGGAGAAAGGAATGTCTCCAAATATAAACTACACAGAATCATTCTGTGAAACTTCTTTCTGATCTGTGCATTCAGCTAACAGAGTTAAACCATACTTTTGATTCAGCAGATCTGAACACTCTTTCTGTAGAAAATGCAACTGGACATTTGGAGCGCTAAGAGAGTAGTAGTGGAAAAAGGAATATATTCAAATATAAACTACACAGAAGCATTCTGTGAAACTTCTTTCTGATCTGAGCATTCAGCTAACAGAGTTAAACCATACTTTTGATTGAGCAGTTTTGAAACACTCTGTCTGTAGAAAATGCAACTGGACATTCGTAGCGCTAAGTGGGTAATAGTGGAGAAAAGAATATGTTCAAATATAAACTACACAGAAGCATTGTATGAAACTTCTTTCTGTTCTGTGCATTCAACTAACAGAGTTGAACCTTACTTTTGATTGAGCCTTTCTGAAACACTCTTTCTGTAGAAACTGCAATTGGACATTCTGAGCGCTAAGAGGCCTCTATTGGGAAAAATAATATCTTCAAATGAAAACTACACAGAAGCATTGTGTGAAACTTATTTCTGATATGTTCATTAAGCTAACAGATTTAAACCATACTTTTGATTGCGCAGTTCTGAACACTCTTTCTGTAGAAAATGCAAGTGGACTTTCGGAGCGCTAAGAGGGTAATAGTGGAAAAAGGAATATATTCAAATATAAACTACACAGTAGCATTCTGTGAAAACTCTTACTGTTCTGTGCATTCAGCTAACAGAGTTGAACCTTACTTTTGATTGAGCCGTTCTGAAACACTCTTTCTGTAGAAACTGCAATTGGACATGCTAAGCGCTAAGAGGCCTACATTGGGAAAAAGAATATCTTCAAATAAAAACTACACAGATGCATTCTGTGAAACTTATTTCTGATCTGTAAATTCAGTTAACAGAGATAAAACATATTTTTGATTGAGCAGTTATGAAACACTCTTTTTGTAGAAAATGCAAGTGGAGATTCGGAGGGCTAAGAGGGTAATAGTGGAAAAAGGAATGTCTTCAAATATAAACTACACAGAATCATTCGGTGAAACTTCTTTCTGATCTGTGCATTCAGCTAACAGAGTTAAACCATACTTTTGATTGAGCAGATCTGAACACTCTTTCTGTAGAAAATGCAACTGGACATTTGGAGCGCTAAGAGCGTAGTAGTGGAAAAAGGGATATATTCAAATATAAACTACACAGAAGCATTCTGTGAAACTTCTTTCTGATCTGAGCATTCAGCTAACAGAGTTAAACCATACTTTTGATTGAGCAGTTTTGAAACACTCTGTCTGTAGAAAATGCAACTGGACATTCGTAGCGCTAAGTGGGTAATAGTGGAAAAAAGAATATGTTCAAATATAAACTACACAGAAGCATTCTGTGAAACTTCTTTCTGTTCTGTGCATTCAACTAACAGAGTTGAACCTTATTTTTGATTGAGCCGTTCTGAAACACTCTTTCTGTAGAAACTGCAATTGGACATTCTGAGCGCTAAGAGGCCTATATTGGGAAAAAGAATGTCTACAAATAAAAACTACACAGAAGAATTGTGTGAAACTTCTTTCTGTTCTGTTTGTTCAACTAAAAGAGTTGAACCTTAGTTTTGATTGAGCCGTTCTGAAACACTCTTTCTGTAGAAACTGCAATTGGACATTCTGAGCGCTAAGAGGCCTATATTGGGAAAAAGAATGTCTACAAATAAAAACTACACAGAAGAATTGTGTGAAACGTCTTTCTGTTCTGTTTGTTCAACTAAAAGAGTTGAACCTTAGTTTTGATTGAGCCGTTCTGAAACACTCTTTCTGTAGAAAATGCAAGTGGAGATTCGGAGTGCTAAGAGGGTAATAGTGGAAAAAGGAATGTCTCCAAATATAAACTACACAGAATCATTCTGTGAAACTTCTTTCTGATCTGTGCATTCAGCTAACAGAGTTAAACCATACTTTTGATTGAGCAGATCTGAACACTCTTTCTGTAGAAAATGCAACTGGACATTTGGAGCGCTAAGAGAGTAGTAGTGGAAAAAGGAATATATTCAAATATAAACTACACAGAAGCATTCTGTGAAACTTCTTTCTGATCTGAGCATTCAGCTAACAGAGTTAAACCATACTTTTGATTGAGCAGTTTTGAAACACTCTGTCTGTAGAAAATGCAACTGGACATTCGTAGCGCTAAGTGGGTAATAGTGGAGAAAAGAATATGTTCAAATATAAACTACACAGAAGCATTGTATGAAACTTCTTTCTGTTCTGTGCATTCAACTAACAGAGTTGAACCTTACTTTTGATTGAGCCTTTCTGAAACACTCTTTCTGTAGAAACTGCAATTGGACATTCTGAGCGCTAAGAGGCCTCTATTGGGAAAAATAATATCTTCAAATAAAAACTACACAGAAGCATTGTGTGAAACTTATTTCTGATATGTTCATTAAGCTGACAGAGTTAAACCATACTTTTGATTGCGCAGTTCTGAACACTCTTTCTGTAGAAAATGCAAGTGGACATTCGGAGCGCTAAGAGGGTAATAGTGGAAAAAGGAATATATTCAAATATAAACTACACAGTAGCATTCTGTGAAAACTCTTACTGTTCTGTGCATTCAGCTAACAGAGTTGAACCTTACTTTTGATTGAGCCGTTCTGAAACACTCTTTCTGTAGAAACTGCAATTGGACATGCTAAGCGCTAAGAGGCCTACATTGGGAAAAAGAATATCTTCAAATAAAAACTACACAGATGCATTCTGTGAAACTTATTTCTGATCTGTAAATTCAGTTAACAGAGATAAAACATATTTTTGATTGAGCAGTTATGAAACACTCTTTTTGTAGAAAATGCAAGTGGAGATTCGGAGCGCTAAGAGGGTAATAGTGGAAAAAGGAATGTCTTCAAATATAAACTACACAGAATCATTCGGTGAAACTTCTTTCTGATCTGTGCATTCAGCTAACAGAGTTAAACCATACTTTTGATTGAGCAGATCTGAACACTCTTTCTGTAGAAAATGCAACTGGACATTTGGAGCGCTAAGAGCGTAGTAGTGGAAAAAGGAATATATTCAAATATAAACTACACAGAAGCATTCTGTGAAACTTCTTTCTGATCTGAGCATTCAGCTAACAGAGTTAAACCATACTTTTGATTGAGCAGTTTTGAAACACTCTGTCTGTAGAAAATGCAACTGGACATTCGTAGCGCTAAGTGGGTAATAGTGGAAAAAAGAATATGTTCAAATATAAACTACACAGAAGCATTCTGTGAAACTTCTTTCTGTTCTGTGCATTCAACTAACAGAGTTGAACCTTACTTTTGATTGAGCCGTTCTGAAACACTCTTTCTGTAGAAACTGCAATTGGACATTCTGAGCGCTAAGAGGCCTATATTGGGAAAAAGAATGTCTACAAATAAAAACTACACAGAAGAATTGTGTTAAACTTCTTTCTGTTCTGTTTGTTCAACTAAAAGAGTTGAACCTTAGTTTTGATTGAGCCGTTCTGAAACACTCTTTCTGTAGAAAATGCAAGTGGAGATTCGGAGCGCTAAGAGGGTAATAGTGGAGAAAGGAATGTCTCTAAATATAAACTACACAGAATCATTCTGTGAAACTTCTTTCTGATCTGTGCATTCAGCTAACAGAGTTAAACCATACTTTTGATTCAGCAGATCTGAACACTCTTTCTGTAGAAAATGCAACTGGACATTTGGAGCGCTAAGAGAGTAGTAGTGGAAAAAGGAATATATTCAAATATAAACTACACAGAAGCATTCTGTGAAACTTCTTTCTGATCTGAGCATTCAGCTAACAGAGTTAAACCATACTTTTGATTGAGCAGTTTTGAAACACTCTGTCTGTAGAAAATGCAACTGGACATTCGTAGCGCTAAGTGGGTAATAGTGGAGAAAAGAATATGTTCAAATATAAACTACACAGAAGCATTGTATGAAACTTCTTTCTGTTCTGTGCATTCAAATAACAGTGTTGAACCTTACTTTTGATTGAGCCTTTCTGAAACACTCTTTCTGTAGAAACTGCAATTGGACATTCTGAGCGCTAAGAGGCCTCTATTGGGAAAAATAATATCTTCAAATGAAAACTACACAGAAGCATTGTGTGAAACTTATTTCTGATATGTTCATTAAGCTAACAGATTTAAACCATACTTTTGATTGCGCAGTTCTGAACACTCTTTCTGTAGAAAATGCAAGTGGACTTTCGGAGCGCTAAGAGGGTAATAGTGGAAAAAGGAATATATTCATATATAAACTACACAGTAGCATTCTGTGAAAATTCTTACTGTTCTGTGCATTCAGCTAACAGACTTGAACCTTACTTTTGATTGAGCCGTTCTGAAACACTCTTTCTGTAGAAACTGCAATTGGACATGCTAAGCGCTAAGAGGCCTACATTGGGAAAAAGAATATCTTCAAATAAAAACTACACAGATGCATTCTGTGAAACTTATTTCTGATCTGTAAATTCAGTTAACAGAGATAAAATATATTTTTGATTGAGCAGTTATGAAACACTCTTTTTGTAGAAAATGCAAGTGGAGATTCGGAGGGCTAAGAGGGTAATAGTGGAAAAAGGAATGTCTTCAAATATAAACTACACAGAATCATTCGGTGAAACTTCTTTCTGATCTGTGCATTCAGCTAAAAGAGTTAAACCATACTTTTGATTGAGCAGATCTGAACACTCTTTCTGTAGAAAATGCAACTGGACATTTGGAGCGCTAAGAGCGTAGTAGTGGAAAAAGGAATATATTCAAATATAAACTACACAGAAGCATTCTGTGAAACTTCTTTCTGATCTGAGCATTCAGCTAACAGAGATAAACCATACTTTTGATTGAGCAGTTTTGAAACACTCTGTCTGTAGAAAATGCAACTGGACATTCGTAGCGCTAAGTGGGTAATAGTGGAAAAAAGAATATGTTCAAATATAAACTACACAGAAGCATTCTGTGAAACTTCTTTCTGTTCTGTGCATTCAACTAACAGAGTTGAACCTTATTTTTGATTGAGCCGTTCTGAAACACTCTTTCTGTAGAAACTGCAATTGGACATTCTGAGCGCTAAGAGGCCTATATTGGGAAAAAGAATGTCTACAAATAAAAACTACACAGAAGAATTGTGTGAAACGTCTTTCTGTTCTGTTTGTTCAACTAAAAGAGTTGAACCTTAGTTTTGATTGAGCCGTTCTGAAACACTCTTTCTGTAGAAAATGCAAGTGGAGATTCGGAGCGCTAAGAGGGTAATAGTGGAAAAAGGAATGTCTCCAAATATAAACTACACAGAATCATTCTGTGAAACTTCTTTCTGATCTGTGCATTCAGCTAACAGAGTTAAACCATACTTTTGATTCAGCAGATCTGAACACTCTTTCTGTAGAAAATGCAACTGGACATTTGGAGCGCTAAGAGAGTAGTAGTGGAAAAAGGAATATATTCAAATATAAACTACACAGAAGCATTCTGTGAAACTTCTTTCTGATCTGAGCATTCAGCTAACAGAGTTAAACCATACTTTTGATTGAGCAGTTTTGAAACACTCTGTCTGTAGAAAATGCAACTGGACATTCGTAGCGCTAAGTGGGTAATAGTGGAGAAAAGAATATGTTCAAATATAAACTACACAGAAGCATTGTATGAAACTTCTTTCTGTTCTGTGCATTCAACTAACAGAGTTGAACCTTACTTTTGATTGAGCCTTTCTGAAACACTCTTTCTGTAGAAACTGCAATTGGACATTCTGAGCGCTAAGAGGCCTCTATTGGGAAAAATAATATCTTCAAATGAAAACTACACAGAAGCATTGTGTGAAACTTATTTCTGATATGTTCATTAAGCTAACAGATTTAAACCATACTTTTGATTGCGCAGTTCTGAACACTCTTTCTGTAGAAAATGCAAGTGGACTTTCGGAGCGCTAAGACGGTAATAGTGGGAAAAGGAATATATTCAAATATAAACTACACAGTAGCATTCTGTGAAAACTCTTACTGTTCTGTGCATTCAGCTAACAGAGTTGAACCTTACTTTTGATTGAGCCGTTCTGAAACACTCTTTCTGTAGAAACTGCAATTGGACATGCTAAGCGCTAAGAGGCCTACATTGGGAAAAAGAATATCTTCAAATAAAAACTACACAGATGCATTCTGTGAAACTTATTTCTGATCTGTAAATTCAGTTAACAGAGATAAAACATATTTTTGATTGAGCAGTTATGAAACACTCTTTTTGTAGAAAATGCAAGTGGAGATTCGGAGGGCTAAGAGGGTAATAGTGGAAAAAGGAATGTCTTCAAATATAAACTACACAGAATCATTCGGTGAAACTTCTTTCTGATCTGTGCATTCAGCTAACAGAGTTAAACCATACTTTTGATTGAGCAGATCTGAACACTCTTTCTGTAGAAAATGCAACTGGACATTTGGAGCGCTAAGAGCGTAGTAGTGGAAAAAGGAATATATTCAAATATAAACTACACAGAAGCATTCTGTGAAACTTCTTTCTGATCTGAGCATTCAGCTAACAGAGTTAAACCATACTTTTGATTGAGCAGTTTTGAAACACTCTGACTGTAGAAAATGCAACTGGACATTCGTAGCGCTAAGTGGGTAATAGTGGAAAAAAGAATATGTTCAAATATAAACTACACAGAAGCATTCTGTGAAACTTATTTCTGTTCTGTGCATTCAACTAACAGAGTTGAACCTTATTTTTGATTGAGCCGTTCTGAAACACTCTTTCTGTAGAAACTGCAATTGGACATTCTGAGCGCTAAGAGGCCTATATTGGGAAAAAGAAAGTCTACAAATAAAAACTACACAGAATAATTGTGTGAAACTTCTTTCTGTTCTGTTTGTTCAACTAAAAGAGTTGAACCTTAGTTTTGATTGAGCCGTTCTGAAACACTCTTTCTGTAGAAACTGCAATTGGACATTCTGAGCGCTAAGAGGCCTATATTGGGAAAAAGAATGTCTACAAATAAAAACTACACAGAAGAATTGTGTGAAACGTCTTTCTGTTCTGTTTGTTCAACTAAAAGAGTTGAACCTTAGTTTTGATTGAGCCGTTCTGAAACACTCTTTCTGTAGAAAATGCAAGTGGAGATTCGGAGCGCTAAGAGGGTAATAGTGGAAAAAGGAATGTCTCCAAACATAAACTACACAGAATCATTCTGTGAAACTTCTTTCTGATCTGTGCATTCAGCTAACAGAGTTAAACCATACTTTTGATTCAGCAGATCTGAACACTCTTTCTGTAGAAAATGCAACTGAACATTTGGAGCGCTAAGAGAGTAGTAGTGGAAAAAGGAATATATTCAAATATAAACTACACAGAAGCATTCTGTGAAACTTCTTTCTGATCTGAGCATTCAGCTAACAGAGTTAAACCATACTTTTGATTGAGCAGTTTTGAAACACTCTGTCTGTAGAAAATGCAACTGGACATTCGTAGCGCTAAGTGGGTAATAGTGGAGAAAAGAATATGTTCAAATATAAACTACACAGAAGCATTGTATGAAACTTCTTTCTGTTCTGTGCATTCAACTAACAGAGTTGAACCTTACTTTTGATTGAGCCTTTCTGAAACACTCTTTCTGTAGAAACTGCAATTGGACATTCTGAGCGCTAAGAGGCCTCTATTGGGAAAAATAATATCTTCAAATGAAAACTACACAGAAGCATTGTGTGAAACTTATTTCTGATATGTTCATTAAGCTAACAGATTTAAACCATACTTTTGATTGCGCAGTTCTGAACACTCTTTCTGTAGAAAATGCAAGTGGACTTTCGGAGCGCTAAGACGGTAATAGTGGGAAAAGGAATATATTCAAATATAAACTACACAGTAGCATTCTGTGAAAACTCTTACTGTTCTGTGCATTCAGCTAACAGAGTTGAACCTTACTTTTGATTGAGCCGTTCTGAAACACTCTTTCTGTAGAAACTGCAATTGGACATGCTAAGCGCTAAGAGGCCTACATTGGGAAAAAGAATATCTTCAAATAAAAACTACACAGATGCATTCTGTGAAACTTATTTCTGATCTGTAAATTCAGTTAACAGAGATAAAACATATTTTTGATTGAGCAGTTATGAAACACTCTTTTTGTAGAAAATGCAAGTGGAGATTCGGAGGGCTAAGAGGGTAATAGTGGAAAAAGGAATGTCTTCAAATATAAACTACACAGAATCATTCGGTGAAACTTCTTTCTGATCTGTGCATTCAGCTAACAGAGTTAAACCATACTTTTGATTGAGCAGATCTGAACACTCTTTCTGTAGAAAATGCAACTGGACATTTGGAGCGCTAAGAGCGTAGTAGTGGAAAAAGGAATATATTCAAATATAAACTACACAGAAGCATTCTGTGAAACTTCTTTCTGATCTGAGCATTCAGCTAACAGAGTTAAACCATACTTTTGATTGAGCAGTTTTGAAACACTCTGACTGTAGAAAATGCAACTGGACATTCGTAGCGCTAAGTGGGTAATAGTGGAAAAAAGAATATGTTCAAATATAAACTACACAGAAGCATTCTGTGAAACTTCTTTCTGTTCTGTGCATTCAACTAACAGAGTTGAACCTTATTTTTGATTGAGCCGTTCTGAAACACTCTTTCTGTAGAAACTGCAATTGGACATTCTGAGCGCTAAGAGGCCTATATTGGGAAAAAGAAAGTCTACAAATAAAAACTACACAGAATAATTGTGTGAAACTTCTTTCTGTTCTGTTTGTTCAACTAAAAGAGTTGAACCTTAGTTTTGATTGAGCCGTTCTGAAACACTCTTTCTGTAGAAACTGCAATTGGACATTCTGAGCGCTAAGAGGCCTATATTGGGAAAAAGAATGTCTACAAATAAAAACTACACAGAAGAATTGTGTGAAACGTCTTTCTGTTCTGTTTGTTCAACTAAAAGAGTTGAACCTTAGTTTTGATTGAGCCGTTCTGAAACACTCTTTCTGTAGAAAATGCAAGTGGAGATTCGGAGCGCTAAGAGGGTAATAGTGGAAAAAGGAATGTCTCCAAACATAAACTACACAGAATCATTCTGTGAAACTTCTTTCTGATCTGTGCATTCAGCTAACAGAGTTAAACCATACTTTTGATTCAGCAGATCTGAACACTCTTTCTGTAGAAAATGCAACTGAACATTTGGAGCGCTAAGAGAGTAGTAGTGGAAAAAGGAATATATTCAAATATAAACTACACAGAAGCATTCTGTGAAACTTCTTTCTGATCTGAGCATTCAGCTAACAGAGTTAAACCATACTTTTGATTGAGCAGTTTTGAAACACTCTGTCTGTAGAAAATGCAACTGGACATTCGTAGCGCTAAGTGGGTAATAGTGGAGAAAAGAATATGTTCAAATATAAACTACACAGAAGCATTGTATGAAACTTCTTTCTGTTCTGTGCATTCAACTAACAGGGTTGAACCTTACTTTTGATTGAGCCTTTCTGAAACACTCTTTCTGTAGAAACTGCAATTGGACATTCTGAGCGCTAAGAGGCCTCTATTGGGAAAAATAATATCTTCAAATGAAAACTACACAGAAGCATTGTGTGAAACTTATTTCTGATATGTTCATTAAGCTAACAGATTTAAACCATACTTTTGATTGCGCAGTTCTGAACACTCTTTCTGTAGAAAATGCAAGTGGACTTTCGGAGCGCTAAGAGGGTAATAGTGGAAAAAGGAATATATTCAAATATAAACTACACAGTAGCATTCTGTGAAAACTCTTACTGTTCTGTGCATTCAGCTAACAGAGTTGAACCTTACTTTTGATTGAGCCGTTCTGAAACACTCTTTCTGTAGAAACTGCAATTGGACATGCTAAGCGCTAAGAGGCCTACATTGGGAAAAAGAATATCTTCAAATAAAAACTACACAGATGCATTCTGTGAAACTTATTTCTGATCTGTAAATTCAGTTAACAGAGATAAAACATATTTTTGATTGAGCAGTTATGAAACACTCTTTTTGTAGAAAATGCAAGTGGAGATTCGGAGGGCTAAGAGGGTAATAGTGGAAAAAGGAATGTCTTCAAATATAAACTACACAGAATCATTCGGTGAAACTTCTTTCTGATCTGTGCATTCAGCTAACAGAGTTAAACCATAGTTTTGATTGAGCAGATCTGAACACTCTTTCTGTAGAAAATGCAACTGGACATTTGGAGCGCTAAGAGCGTAGTAGTGGAAAAAGGAATATATTCAAATATAAACTACACAGAAGCATTCTGTGAAACTTCTTTCTGATCTGAGCATTCAGCTAACAGAGTTAAACCATACTTTTGATTGAGCAGTTTTGAAACACTCTGTCTGTAGAAAATGCAACTGGACATTCGTAGCGCTAAGTGGGTAATAGTGGAAAAAAGAATATGTTCAAATATAAACTACACAGAAGCATTCTGTGAAACTTCTTTCTGTTCTGTGCATTCAACTAACAGAGTTGAACCTTATTTTTGATTGAGCCGTTCTGAAACACTCTTTCTGTAGAAACTGCAATTGGACATTCTGAGCGCTAAGAGGCCTATATTGGGAAAAAGAATGTCTACAAATAAAAACTACACAGAATAATTGTGTGAAACTTCTTTCTGTTCTGTTTGTTCAACTAAAAGAGTTGAACCTTAGTTTTGATTGAGCCGTTCTGAAACAATCTTTCTGTAGAAACTGCAATTGGACATTCTGAGCGCTAAGAGGCCTATATTGGGAAAAAGAATGTCTACAAATAAAAACTACACAGAAGAATTGTGTGAAACGTCTTTCTGTTCTGTTTGTTCAACTAAAATATTTGAACCTTAGTTTTGATTGAGCCGTTCTGAAACACTCTTTCTGTAGAAAATGCAAGTGGAGATTCGGAGCGCTAAGAGGGTAATAGTGGAAAAAGGAATGTCTCCAAATATAAACTACACAGAATCATTCTGTGAAACTTCTTTCTGATCTGTGCATTCAGCTAACAGAGTTAAACCATACTTTTGATTCAGCAGATCTGAACACTCTTTCTGTAGAAAATGCAACTGGACATTTGGAGCGCTAAGAGAGTAGTAGTGGAAAAAGGAATATATTCAAATATAAACTACACAGAAGCATTCTGTGAAACTTCTTTCTGATCTGAGCATTCAGCTAACAGAGTTAAACCATACTTTTGATTGAGCAGTTTTGAAACACTCTGTCTGTAGAAAATGCAACTGGACATTCGTAGCGCTAAGTGGGTAATAGTGGAGAAAAGAATATGTTCAAATATAAACTACACAGAAGCATTGTATGAAACTTCTTTCTGTTCTGTGCATTCAACTAACAGAGTTGAACCTTACTTTTGATTGAGCCTTTCTGAAACACTCTTTCTGTAGAAACTGCAATTGGACATTCTGAGCGCTAAGAGGCCTCTATTGGGAAAAATAATATCTTCAAATAAAAACTACACAGAAGCATTGTGTGAAACTTATTTCTGATATGTTCATTAAGCTGACAGAGTTAAACCATACTTTTGATTGCGCAGTTCTGAACACTCTTTCTGTAGAAAATGCAAGTGGACATTCGGAGCGCTAAGAGGGTAATAGTGGAAAAAGGAATATATTCAAATATAAACTACACAGTAGCATTCTGTGAAAACACTTACTGTTCTGTGCATTCAGCTAACAGAGTTGAACCTTACTTTTGATTCAGCCGTTCTGAAACACTCTTTCTGTAGAAACTGCAATTGGACATGCTAAGCGCTAAGAGGCCTACATTGGGAAAAAGAATATCTTCAAATAAAAACTACACAGATGCATTCTGTGAAACTTATTTCTGATCTGTAAATTCAGTTAACAGAGATAAAACATATTTTTGATTGAGCAGTTATGAAACACTCTTTTTGTAGAAAATGCAAGTGGAGATTCGGAGCGCTAAGAGGGTAATAGTGGAAAAAGGAATGTCTTCAAATATAAACTACACAGAATCATTCGGTGAAACTTCTTTCTGATCTGTGCATTCAGCTAACAGAGTTAAACCATACTTTTGATTGAGCAGATCTGAACACTCTTTCTGTAGAAAATGCAACTGGACATTTGGAGCGCTAAGAGCGTAGTAGTGGAAAAAGGAATATATTCAAATATAAACTACACAGAAGCATTCTGTGAAACTTCTTTCTGATCTGAGCATTCAGCTAACAGAGTTAAACCATACTTTTGATTGAGCAGTTTTGAAAAACTCTGTCTGTAGAAAATGCAACTGGACATTCGTAGCGCTAAGTGGGTAATAGTGGAAAAAAGAATATGTTCAAATATAAACTACACAGAAGCATTCTGTGAAACTTCTTTCTGTTCTGTGCATTCAACTAACAGAGTTGAACCTTACTTTTGATTGAGCCGTTCTGAAACACTCTTTCTGTAGAAACTGCAATTGGACATTCTGAGCGCTAAGAGGCCTATATTGGGAAAAAGAATGTCTACAAATAAAAACTACACAGAAGAATTGTGTTAAACTTCTTTCTGTTCTGTTTGTTCAACTAAAAGAGTTGAACCTTAGTTTTGATTGAGCCATTCTGAAACACTCTTTCTGTAGAAAATGCAAGTGGAGATTCGGAGCGCTAAGAGGGTAATAGTGGAGAAAGGAATGTCTCCAAATATAAACTACACAGAACCATTCTGTGAAACTTCTTTCTGATCTGTGCATTCAGCTAACAGAGTTAAACCATACTTTTGATTCAGCAGATCTGAACACTCTTTCTGTAGAAAATGCAACTGGACATTTGGAGCGCTAAGAGAGTAGTAGTGGAAAAAGGAATATATTCAAATATAAACTACACAGAAGCATTCTGTGAAACTTCTTTCTGATCTGAGCATTCAGCTAACAGAGTTAAACCATACTTTTGATTGAGCAGTTTTGAAACACTCTGTCTGTAGAAAATGCAACTGGACATTCGTAGCGCTCAGTGGGTAATAGTGGAGAAAAGAATATGTTCAAATATAAACTACACAGAAGCATTGTATGAAACTTCTTTCTGTTCTGTGCATTCAACTAACAGGGTTGAACCTTACTTTTGATTGAGCCTTTCTGAAACACTCTTTCTGTAGAAACTGCAATTGGACATTCTGAGCGCTAAGAGGCCTCTATTGGGAAAAATAATATCTTCAAATGAAAACTACACAGAAGCATTGTGTGAAACTTATTTCTGATATGTTCATTAAGCTAACAGATTTAAACCATACTTTTGATTGCGCAGTTCTGAACACTCTTTCTGTAGAAAATGCAAGTGGACTTTCGGAGCGCTAAGAGGGTAATAGTGGAAAAAGGAATATATTCAAATATAAACTACACAGTAGCATTCTGTGAAAACTCTTACTGTTCTGTGCATTCAGCTAACAGAGTTGAACCTTACTTTTGATTGAGCCGTTCTGAAACACTCTTTCTGTAGAAACTGCAATTGGACATGCTAAGCGCTAAGAGGCCTACATTGGGAAAAAGAATATCTTCAAATAAAAACTACACAGATGCATTCTGTGAAACTTATTTCTGATCTGTAAATTCAGTTAACAGAGATAAAACATATTTTTGATTGAGCAGTTATGAAACACTCTTTTTGTAGAAAATGCAAGTGGAGATTCGGAGGGCTAAGAGGGTAATAGTGGAAAAAGGAATGTCTTCAAATATAAACTACACAGAATCATTCGGTGAAACTTCTTTCTGATCTGTGCATTCAGCTAACAGAGTTAAACCATAGTTTTGATTGAGCAGATCTGAACACTCTTTCTGTAGAAAATGCAACTGGACATTTGGAGCGCTAAGAGCGTAGTAGTGGAAAAAGGAATATATTCAAATATAAACTACACAGAAGCATTCTGTGAAACTTCTTTCTGATCTGAGCATTCAGCTAACAGAGTTAAACCATACTTTTGATTGAGCAGTTTTGAAACACTCTGTCTGTAGAAAATGCAACTGGACATTCGTAGCGCTAAGTGGGTAATAGTGGAAAAAAGAATATGTTCAAATATAAACTACACAGAAGCATTCTGTGAAACTTCTTTCTGTTCTGTGCATTCAACTAACAGAGTTGAACCTTATTTTGATTGAGCCGTTCTGAAACACTCTTTCTGTAGAAACTGCAATTGGACATTCTGAGCGCTAAGAGGCCTATATTGGGAAAAAGAATGTCTACAAATAAAAACTACACAGAAGAATTGTGTGAAACTTCTTTCTGTTCTGTTTGTTCAACTAAAAGAGTTGAACCTTAGTTTTGATTGAGCCGTTCTGAAACACTCTTTCTGTAGAAACTGCAATTGGACATTCTGAGCGCTAAGAGGCCTATATTGGGAAAAAGAATGTCTACAAATAAAAACTACACAGAAGAATTGTGTGAAACGTCTTTCTGTTCTGTTTGTTCAACTAAAAGAGTTGAACCTTAGTTTTGATTGAGCCGTTCTGAAACACTCTTTCTGTAGAAAATGCAAGTGGAGATTCGGAGCGCTAAGAGGGTAATAGTGGAAAAAGGAATGTCTCCAAATATAAACTACACAGAATCATTCTGTGAAACTTCTTTCTGATCTGTGCATTCAGCTAACAGAGTTAAACCATACTTTTGATTCAGCAGATCTGAACACTCTTTCTGTAGAAAATGCAACTGGACATTTGGAGCGCTAAGAGTGTAGTAGTGGAAAAAGGAATATATTCAAATATAAACTACACAGAAGCATTCTGTGAAACTTCTTTCTGATCTGAGCATTCAGCTAACAGAGTTAAACCATACTTTTGATTGAGCAGTTTTGAAACACTCTGTCTGTAGAAAATGCAACTGGACATTCGTAGCGCTAAGTGGGTAATAGTGGAGAAAAGAATATGTTCAAATATAAACTACACAGAAGCATTGTATGAAACTTCTTTCTGTTCTGTGCATTCAACTAACAGAGTTGAACCTTACTTTTGATTGAGCCTTTCTGAAACACTCTTTCTGTAGAAACTGCAATTGGACATTCTGAGCGCTAAGAGGCCTCTATTGGGAAAAATAATATCTTCAAATAAAAACTACACAGAAGCATTGTGTGAAACTTATTTCTGATATGTTCATTAAGCTGACAGAGTTAAACCATACTTTTGATTGCGCAGTTCTGAACACTTTTTCTGTAGAAAATGCAAGTGGACATTCGGAGCGCTAAGAGGGTAATAGTGGAAAAAGGAATATATTCAAATATAAACTACACAGTAGCATTCTGTGAAAACTCTTACTGTTCTGTGCATTCAGCTAACAGAGTTGAACCTTACTTTTGATTGAGCCGTTCTGAAACACTCTTTCTGTAGAAACTGCAATTGGACATGCTAAGCGCTAAGAGGCCTACATTGGGAAAAAGAATATCTTCAAATAAAAACTACACAGATGCATTCTGTGAAACTTATTTCTGATCTGTAAATTCAGTTAACAGAGATAAAACATATTTTTGATTGAGCAGTTATGAAACACTCTTTTTGTAGAAAATGCAAGTGGAGATTCGGAGCGCTAAGAGGGTAATAGTGGAAAAAGGAATGTCTTCAAATATAAACTACACAGAATCATTCGGTGAAACTTCTTTCTGATCTGTGCATTCAGCTAACAGAGTTAAACCATACTTTTGATTGAGCAGATCTGAACACTCTTTCTGTAGAAAATGCAACTGGACATTTGGAGCGCTAAGAGCGTAGTAGTGGAAAAAGGAATATATTCAAATATAAACTACACAGAAGCATTCTGTGAAACTTCTTTCTGATCTGAGCATTCAGCTAACAGAGTTAAACCATACTTTTGATTGAGCAGTTTTGAAACACTCTGTCTGTAGAAAATGCAACTGGACATTCGTAGCGCTAAGTGGGTAATAGTGGAAAAAAGAATATGTTCAAATATAAACTACACAGAAGCATTCTGTGAAACTTCTTTCTGTTCTGTGCATTCAACTAACAGAGTTGAACCTTACTTTTGATTGAGCCGTTCTGAAACACTCTTTCTGTAGAAACTGCAATTGGACATTCTGAGCGCTAAGAGGCCTATATTGGGAAAAAGAATGTCTACAAATAAAAACTACACAGAAGAATTGTGTTAAACTTCTTTCTGTTCTGTTTGTTCAACTAAAAGAGTTGAACCTTAGTTTTGATTGAGCCGTTCTGAAACACTCTTTCTGTAGAAAATGCAAGTGGAGATTCGGAGCGCTAAGAGGGTAATAGTGGAGAAAGGAATGTCTCTAAATATAAACTACACAGAATCATTCTGTGAAACTTCTTTCTGATCTGTGCATTCAGCTAACAGAGTTAAACCATACTTTTGATTCAGCAGATCTGAACACTCTTTCTGTAGAAAATGCAACTGGACATTTGGAGCGCTAAGAGAGTAGTAGTGGAAAAAGGAATATATTCAAATATAAACTACACAGAAGCATTCTGTGAAACTTCTTTCTGATCTGAGCATTCAGCTAACAGAGTTAAACCATACTTTTGATTGAGCAGTTTTGAAACACTCTGTCTGTAGAAAATGCAACTGGACATTCGTAGCGCTAAGTGGGTAATAGTGGAGAAAAGAATATGTTCAAATATAAACTACACAGAAGCATTGTATGAAACTTCTTTCTGTTCTGTGCATTCAAATAACAGAGTTGAACCTTACTTTTGATTGAGCCTTTCTGAAACACTCTTTCTGTAGAAACTGCAATTGGACATTCTGAGCGCTAAGAGGCCTCTATTGGGAAAAATAATATCTTCAAATGAAAACTACACAGAAGCATTGTGTGAAACTTATTTCTGATATGTTCATTAAGCTAACAGATTTAAACCATACTTTTGATTGCGCAGTTCTGAACACTCTTTCTGTAGAAAATGCAAGTGGACTTTCGGAGCGCTAAGAGGGTAATAGTGGAAAAAGGAATATATTCAAATATAAACTACACAGTAGCATTCTGTGAAAATTCTTACTGTTCTGTGCATTCAGCTAACAGAGTTGAACCTTACTTTTGATTGAGCCGTTCTGAAACACTCTTTCTGTAGAAACTGCAATTGGACATGCTAAGCGCTAAGAGGCCTACATTGGGAAAAAGAATATCTTCAAATAAAAACTACACAGATGCATTCTGTGAAACTTATTTCTGATCTGTAAATTCAGTTAACAGAGATAAAACATATTTTTGATTGAGCAGTTATGAAACACTCTTTTTGTAGAAAATGCAAGTGGAGATTCGGAGGGCTAAGAGGGTAATAGTGGAAAAAGGAATGTCTTCAAATATAAACTACACAGAATCATTCGGTGAAACTTCTTTCTGATCTGTGCATTCAGCTAAAAGAGTTAAACCATACTTTTGATTGAGCAGATCTGAACACTCTTTCTGTAGAAAATGCAACTGGACATTTGGAGCGCTAAGAGCGTAGTAGTGGAAAAAGGAATATATTCAAATATAAACTACACAGAAGCATTCTGTGAAACTTCTTTCTGATCTGAGCATTCAGCTAACAGAGATAAACCATACTTTTGATTGAGCAGTTTTGAAACACTCTGTCTGTAGAAAATGCAACTGGACATTCGTAGCGCTAAGTGGGTAATAGTGGAAAAAAGAATATGTTCAAATATAAACTACACAGAAGCATTCTGTGAAACTTCTTTCTGTTCTGTGCATTCAACTAACAGAGTTGAACCTTATTTTTGATTGAGCCGTTCTGAAACACTCTTTCTGTAGAAACTGCAATTGGACATTCTGAGCGCTAAGAGGCCTATATTGGGAAAAAGTATGTCTACAAATAAAAACTACACAGAAGAATTGTGTGAAACGTCTTTCTGTTCTGTTTGTTCAACTAAAAGAGTTGAACCTTAGTTTTGATTGAGCCGTTCTGAAACACTCTTTCTGTAGAAAATGCAAGTGGAGATTCGGAGCGCTAAGAGGGTAATAGTGGAAAAAGGAATGTCTCCAAATATAAACTACACAGAATCATTCTGTGAAACTTCTTTCTGATCTGTGCATTCAGCTAACAGAGTTAAACCATACTTTTGATTCAGCAGATCTGAACACTCTTTCTGTAGAAAATGCAACTGGACATTTGGAGCGCTAAGAGAGTAGTAGTGGAAAAAGGAATATATTCAAATATAAACTACACAGAAGCATTCTGTGAAACTTCTTTCTGATCTGAGCATTCAGCTAACAGAGTTAAACCATACTTTTGATTGAGCAGTTTTGAAACACTCTGTCTGTAGAAAATGCAACTGGACATTCGTAGCGCTAAGTGGGTAATAGTGGAGAAAAGAATATGTTCAAATATAAACTACACAGAAGCATTGTATGAAACTTCTTTCTGTTCTGTGCATTCAACTAACAGAGTTGAACCTTACTTTTGATTGAGCCTTTCTGAAACACTCTTTCTGTAGAAACTGCAATTGGACATTCTGAGCGCTAAGAGGCCTCTATTGGGGAAAATAATATCTTCAAATAAAAACTACACAGAAGCATTGTGTGAAACTTATTTCAGATATGTTCATTAAGCTGACAGAGTTAAACCATACTTTTGATTGCGCAGTTCTGAACACTCTTTCGGTAGAAAATGCAAGTGGACATTCGGAGCGCTAAGAGGGTAATAGTGGAAAAAGGAATATATTCAAATATAAACTACACAGTAGCATTCTGTGAAAACTCTTACTGTTCTGTGCATTCAGCTAACAGAGTTGAACCTTACTTTTGATTGAGCCGTTCTGAAACACTCTTTCTGTAGAAACTGCAATTGGACATGCTAAGCGCTAAGAGGCCTACATTGGGAAAAAGAATATCTTCAAATAAAAACTACACAGATGCATTCTGTGAAACTTATTTCTGATCTGTAAATTCAGTTAACAGAGATAAAACATATTTTTGATTGAGCAGTTATGAAACACTCTTTTTGTAGAAAATGCAAGTGGAGATTCGGAGGGCTAAGAGGGTAATAGTGGAAAAAGGAATGTCTTCAAATATAAACTACACAGAATCATTCGGTGAAACTTCTTTCTGATCTGTGCATTCAGCTAACAGAGTTAAACCATACTTTTGATTGAGCAGATCTGAACACTCTTTCTGTAGAAAATGCAACTGGACATTTGGAGCGCTAAGAGCGTAGTAGTGGAAAAAGGAATATATTCAAATATAAACTACACAGAAGCATTCTGTGAAACTTCTTTCTGATCTGAGCATTCAGCTAACAGAGTTAAACCATACTTTTGATTGAGCAGTTTTGAAACACTCTGTCTGTAGAAAATGCAACTGGACATTCGTAGCGCTAAGTGGGTAATAGTGGAAAAAAGAATATGTTCAAATATAAACTACACAGAAGCATTCTGTGAAACTTCTTTCTGTTCTGTGCATTCAACTAACAGAGTTGAACCTTATTTTTGATTGAGCCGTTCTGAAACACTCTTTCTGTAGAAACTGCAATTGGACATTCTGAGCGCTAAGAGGCCTATATTGGGAAAAAGAATGTCTACAAATAAAAACTACACAGAAGAATTGTGTGAAACTTCTTTCTGTTCTGTTTGTTCAATTAAAAGAGTTGAACCTTAGTTTTGATTGAGCCGTTCTGAAACACTCTTTCTGTAGAAACTGCAATTGGACATTCTGAGCGCTAAGAGGCCTATATTGGGAAAAAGAATGTCTACAAATAAAAACTACACAGAAGAATTGTGTGAAACGTCTTTCTGTTCTGTTTGTTCAACTAAAAGAGTTGAACCTTAGTTTTGATTGAGCCGTTCTGAAACACTCTTTCTGTAGAAAATGCAAGTGGAGATTCGGAGCGCTAAGAGGGTAATAGTGGAAAAAGGAATGTCTCCAAATATAAACTACACAGAATCATTCTGTGAAACTTCTTTCTGATCTGTGCATTCAGCTAACAGAGTTAAACCATACTTTTGATTCAGCAGATCTGAACACTCTTTCTGTAGAAAATGCAACTGGACATTTGGAGCGCTAAGAGAGTAGTAGTGGAAAAAGGAATATATTCAAATATAAACTACACAGAAGCATTCTGTGAAACTTCTTTCTGATCTGAGCATTCAGCTAACAGAGTTAAACCATACTTTTGATTGAGCAGTTTTGAAACACTCTGTCTGTAGAAAATGCAACTGGACATTCGTAGCGCTAAGTGGGTAATAGTGGAGAAAAGAATATGTTCAAATATAAACTACACAGAAGCATTGTATGAAACTTCTTTCTGTTCTGTGCATTCAACTAACAGAGTTGAACCTTACTTTTGATTGAGCCTTTCTGAAACACTCTTTCTGTAGAAACTGCAATTGGACATTCTGAGCGCTAAGAGGCCTCTATTGGGAAAAATAATATCTTCAAATAAAAACTACACAGAAGCATTGTGTGAAACTTATTTCTGATATGTTCATTAAGCTGACAGAGTTAAACCATACTTTTGATTGCGCAGTTCTGAACACTCTTTCTGTAGAAAATGCAAGTGGACATTCGGAGCGCTAAGAGGGTAATAGTGGAAAAAGGAATATATTCAAATATAAACTACACAGTAGCATTCTGTGAAAACTCTTACTGTTCTGTGCATTCAGCTAACAGAGTTGAACCTTACTTTTGATTGAGCCGTTCTGAAACACTCTTTCTGTAGAAACTGCAATTGGACATGCTAAGCGCTAAGAGGGCTACATTGGGAAAAAGAATATCTTCAAATAAAAACTACACAGATGCATTCTGTGAAACTTATTTCTGATCTGTAAATTCAGTTAACAGAGATAAAACATATTTTTGATTGAGCAGTTATGAAACACTCTTTTTGTAGAAAATGCAAGTGGAGATTCGGAGCGCTAAGAGGGTAATAGTGGAAAAAGGAATGTCTTCAAATATAAACTACACAGAATCATTCGGTGAAACTTCTTTCTGATCTGTGCATTCAGCTAACAGAGTTAAACCATACTTTTGATTGAGCAGATCTGAACACTCTTTCTGTAGAAAATGCAACTGGACATTTGGAGCGCTAAGAGCGTAGTAGTGGAAAAAGGAATATATTCAAATATAAACTACACAGAAGCATTCTGTGAAACTTCTTTCTGATCTGAGCATTCAGCTAACAGAGTTAAACCATACTTTTGATTGAGCAGTTTTGAAACACTCTGTCTGTAGAAAATGCAACTGGACATTCGTAGCGCTAAGTGGGTAATAGTGGAAAAAAGAATATGTTCAAATATAAACTACACAGAAGCATTCTGTGAAACTTCTTTCTGTTCTGTGCATTCAACTAACAGAGTTGAACCTTACTTTTGATTGAGCCGTTCTGAAACACTCTTTCTGTAGAAACTGCAATTGGACATTCTGAGCGCTAAGAGGCCTATATTGGGAAAAAGAATTTCTACAAATAAAAACTACACAGAAGAATTGTGTTAAACTTCTTTCTGTTCTGTTTGTTCAACTAAAAGAGTTGAACCTTAGTTTTGATTGAGCCATTCTGAAACACTCTTTCTGTAGAAAATGCAAGTGGAGATTCGGAGCGCTAAGAGGGTAATAGTGGAGAAAGGAATGTCTCCAAATATAAACTACACAGAATCATTCTGTGAAACTTCTTTCTGATCTGTGCATTCAGCTAACAGAGTTAAACCATACTTTTGATTCAGCAGATCTGAACACTCTTTCTGTAGAAAATGCAACTGGACATTTGGAGCGCTAAGAGAGTAGTAGTGGAAAAAGGAATATATTCAAATATAAACTACACAGAAGCATTCTGTGAAACTTCTTTCTGATCTGAGCATTCAGCTAACAGAGTTAAACCATACTTTTGATTGAGCAGTTTTGAAACACTCTGTCTGTAGAAAATGCAACTGGACATTCGTAGCGCTAAGTGGGTAATAGTGGAGAAAAGAATATGTTCAAATATAAACTACACAGAAGCATTGTATGAAACTTCTTTCTGTTCTGTGCATTCAACTAACAGAGTTGAACCTTACTTTTGATTGAGCCTTTCTGAAACACTCTTTCTGTAGAAACTGCAATTGTACATTCTGAGCGCTAAGAGGCCTCTATTGGGAAAAATAATATCTTCAAATGAAAACTACACAGAAGCATTGTGTGAAACTTATTTCTGATATGTTCATTAAGCTAACAGATTTAAACCATACTTTTGATTGCGCAGTTCTGAACACTCTTTCTGTAGAAAATGCAAGTGGACTTTCGGAGCGCTAAGAGGCTAATAGTGGAAAAAGGAATATATTCAAATATAAACTACACAGTAGCATTCTGTGAAAACTCTTACTGTTCTGTGCATTCAGCTAACAGAGTTGAACCTTACTTTTGATTGAGCCGTTCTGAAACACTCTTTCTGTAGAAACTGCAATTGGACATGCTAAGCGCTAAGAGGCCTACATTGGGAAAAAGAATATCTTCAAATAAAAACTACACAGATGCATTCTGTGAAACTTATTTCTGATCTGTAAATTCAGTTAACAGAGATAAAACTTATTTTTGATTGAGCAGTTATGAAACACTCTTTTTGTAGAAAATGCAAGTGGAGATTCGGAGGGCTAAGAGGGTAATAGTGGAAAAAGGAATGTCTTCAAATATAAACTACACAGAATCATTCGGTGAAACTTCTTTCTGATCTGTGCATTCAGCTAACACAGTTAAACCATACTTTTGATTGAGCAGATCTGAACACTCTTTCTGTAGAAAATGCAACTGGACATTTGGAGTGCTAAGAGCGTAGTAGTGGAAAAAGGAATATATTCAAATATAAACTACACAGAAGCATTCTGTGAAACTTCTTTCTGATCTGAGCATTCAGCTAAGAGAGTTAAACCATACTTTTCATTGAGCAGTTTTGAAACACTCTGTCTGTAGGAAATGCAACTGGACATTCGTAGCGCTAAGTGGGTAATAGTGGAAAAAAGAATATGTTCAAATATAAACTACACAGAAGCATTCTGTGAAACTTCTTTCTGTTCTGTGCATTCAACTAACAGAGTTGAACCTTATTTTTGATTGAGCCGTTCTGAAACACTCTTTCTGTAGAAACTGCAATGGGACATTCTGAGCGCTAAGAGGCGTATATTGGGAAAAAGAATGTCTACAAATAAAAACTACACAGAAGAATTGTGTGAAACTTCTTTCTGTTCTGTTAGTTCAACTAAAAGAGTTGAACCTTAGTTTTGATTGAGCCGTTCTGAAACACTCTTTCTGTAGAAACTGCAATTGGACATTCTGAGCGCTAAGAGGCCTATATTGGGAAAAAGAATGTCTACAAATAAAAACTACACAGAAGAATTGTGTGAAACGTCTTTCTGTTCTGTTTGTTCAACTAAAAGAGTTGAACCTTAGTTTTGATTGAGCCGTTCTGAAACACTCTTTCTGTAGAAAATGCAAGTGGAGATTCGGAGCGCTAAGAGGGTAATAGTGGAAAAAGGAATGTCTCCAAATATAAACTACACAGAATCATTCTGTGAAACTTCTTTCTGATCTGTGCATTCAGCTAACAGAGTTAAACCATACTTTTGATTCAGCAGATCTGAACACTCTTTCTGTAGAAAATGCAACTGGACATTTGGAGCGCTAAGAGAGTAGTAGTGGAAAAAGGAATATATTCAAATATAAACTACACAGAAGCATTCTGTGAAACTTCTTTCTGATCTGAGCATTCAGCTAACAGAGTTAAACCATACTTTTGATTGAGCAGTTTTGAAACACTCTGTCTGTAGAAAATGCAACTGGACATTCGTAGCGCTAAGTGGGTAATAGTGGAGAAAAGAATATGTTCAAATATAAACTACACAGAAGCATTGTATGAAACTTCTTTCTGTTCTGTGCATTCAACTAACAGAGTTGAACCTTACTTTTGATTGAGCCTTTCTGAAACACTCTTTCTGTAGAAACTGCAATTGGACATTCTGAGCGCTAAGAGGCCTCTATTGGGAAAAATAACATCTTCAAATAAAAACTACACAGAAGCATTGTGTGAAACTTATTTCTGATATGTTCATTAAGCTGACAGAGTTAAACCATACTTTTGATTGCGCAGTTCTGAACACTCTTTCTGTAGAAAATGCAAGTGGACATTCGGAGCGCTAAGAGGGTAATAGTGGAAAAAGGAATATATTCAAATATAAACTACACAGTAGCATTCTGTGAAAACTCTTACTGTTCTGTGCATTCAGCTAACAGAGTTGAACCTTACTTTTGATTGAGCCGTTCTGAAACACTCTTTCTGTAGAAACTGCAATTGGACATGCTAAGCGCTAAGAGGCCTACATTGGGAAAAAGAATATCTTCAAATAAAAACTACACAGATGCATTCTGTGAAACTTATTTCTGATCTGTAAATTCAGTTAACAGAGATAAAACATATTTTTGATTGAGCAGTTATGAAACACTCTTTTTGTAGAAAATGCAAGTGGAGATTCGGAGCGCTAAGAGGGTAATAGTGGAAAAAGGAATGTCTTCAAATATAAACTACACAGAATCATTCGGTGAAACTTCTTTCTGATCTCTGCATTCGGCTAACAGAGTTAAACCATACTTTTGATTGAGCAGATCTGAACACTCTTTCTGTAGAAAATGCAAGTGGACATTTGGAGCGCTAAGAGCGTAGTAGTGGAAAAATTAATATATTCAAATATAAACTACACAGAAGCATTCTGTGAAACTTCTTTCTGATCTGAGCATTCAGCTAACAGAGTTAAACCATACTTTTGATTGAGCAGTTTTGAAACACTCTGTCTGTAGAAAATGCAACTGGACATTCGTAGCGCTAAGTGGGTAATAGTGGAAAAAAGAATATGTTCAAATATAAACTACACAGAAGCATTCTGTGAAACTTCTTTCTGTTCTGTGCATTCAACTAACAGAGTTGAACCTTACTTTTGATTGAGCCGTTCTGAAACACTCTTTCTGTAGAAACTGCAATTGGACATTCTGAGCGCTAAGAGGCCTATATTGGGAAAAAGAATGTCTACAAATAAAAACTACACAGAAGAATTGTGTTAAACTTCTTTCTGTTCTGTTTGTTCAACTAAAAGAGTTGAACCTTAGTTTTGATTGAGCCATTCTGAAACACTCTTTCTGTAGAAAATGCAAGTGGAGATTCGGAGCGCTAAGAGGGTAATAGTGGAGAAAGGAATGTCTCCAAATATAAACTACACAGAATCATTCTGTGAAACTTCTTTCTGATCTGTGCATTCAGCTAACAGAGTTAAACCATACTTTTGATTCAGCAGATCTGAACACTCTTTCTGTAGAAAATGCAACTGGACATTTGGAGCGCTAAGAGAGTAGTAGTGGAAAAAGGAATATATTCAAATATAAACTACACAGAAGCATTCTGTGAAACTTCTTTCTGATCTGAGCATTCAGCTAACAGAGTTAAACCATACTTTTGATTGAGCAGTTTTGAAACACTCTGTCTGTAGAAAATGCAACTGGACATTCGTAGCGCTAAGTGGGTAATAGTGGAGAAAAGAATATGTTCAAATATAAACTACACAGAAGCATTGTATGAAACTTCTTTCTGTTCTGTGCATTCAACTAACAGAGTTGAACCTTACTTTTGATTGAGCCTTTCTGAAACACTCTTTCTGTAGAAACTGCAATTGGACATTCTGAGCGCTAAGAGGCCTCTATTGGGAAAAATAATATCTTCAAATGAAAACTACACAGAAGCATTGTGTGAAACTTATTTCTGATATGTTCATTAAGCTAACAGATTTAAACCATACTTTTGATTGCGCAGTTCTGAACACTCTTTCTGTAGAAAATGCAAGTGGACTTTCGGAGCGCTAAGAGGGTAATAGTGGAAAAAGGAATATATTCAAATATAAACTACACAGTAGCATTCTGTGAAAACTCTTACTGTTCTGTGCATTCAGCTAACAGAGTTGAACCTTACTTTTGATTGAGCCGTTCTGAAACACTCTTTCTGTAGAAACTGCAATTGGACATGCTAAGCGCTAAGAGGCCTACATTGGGAAAAAGAATATCTTCAAATAAAAACTACACAGATGCATTCTGTGAAACTTATTTCTGATCTGTAAATTCAGTTAACAGAGATAAAACATATTTTTGATTGAGCAGTTATGAAACACTCTTTTTGTAGAAAATGCAAGTGGAGATTCGGAGGGCTAAGAGGGTAATAGTGGAAAAAGGAATGTCTTCAAATATAAACTACACAGAATCATTCGGTGAAACTTCTTTCTGATCTGTGCATTCAGCTAACAGAGTTAAACCATACTTTTGATTGAGCAGATCTGAACACTCTTTCTGTAGAAAATGCAACTGGACATTTGGAGCGCTAAGAGCGTAGTAGTGGAAAAAGTGATATATTCAAATATAAACTACACAGAAGCATTCTGTGAAACTTCTTTCTGATCTGAGCATTCAGCTAACAGATTTAAACCATACTTTTGATTGAGCAGTTTTGAAACACTCTGTCTGTAGAAAATGCAACTGGACATTCGTAGCGCTAAGTGGGTAATAGTGGAAAAAAGAATATGTTCAAATATAAACTACACAGAAGCATTCTGTGAAACTTCTTTCTGTTCTGTGCATTCAACTAACAGAGTTGAACCTTATTTTTGATTGAGCCGTTCTGAAACACTCTTTCTGTAGAAACTGCAATTGGACATTCTGAGCGCTAAGAGGCCTATATTGGGAAAAAGAATGTCTACAAATAAAAACTACACAGAAGAATTGTGTGAAACTTCTTTCTGTTCTGTTTGTTCAACTAAAAGAGTTGAACCTTAGTTTTGATTGAGCCGTTCTGAAACACTCTTTCTGTAGAAACTGCAATTGGACATTCTGAGCGCTAAGAGGCCTATATTGGGAAAAAGAATGTCTACAAATAAAAACTACACAGAAGAATTGTGTGAAACGTCTTTCTGTTCTGTTTGTTCAACTAAAAGAGTTGAACCTTAGTTTTGATTGAGCCGTTCTGAAACACTCTTTCTGTAGAAAATGCAAGTGGAGATTCGGAGCGCTAAGAGGGTAATAGTGGAAAAAGGAATGTCTCCAAATATAAACTACACAGAATCATTCTGTGAAACTTCTTTCTGATCTGTGCATTCAGCTAACAGAGTTAAACCATACTTTTGATTGAGCAGATCTGAACACTCTTTCTGTAGAAAATGCAACTGGACATTTGGAGCGCTAAGAGAGTAGTAGTGGAAAAAGGAATATATTCAAATATAAACTACACAGAAGCATTCTGTGAAACTTCTTTCTGATCTGAGCATTCAGCTAACAGAGTTAAACCATACTTTTGATTGAGCAGTTTTGAAACACTCTGTCTGTAGAAAATGCAACTGGACATTCGTAGCGCTAAGTGGGTAATAGTGGAGAAAAGAATATGTTCAAATATAAACTACACAGAAGCATTGTATGAAACTTCTTTCTGTTCTGTGCATTCAACTAACAGAGTTGAACCTTACTTTTGATTGAGCCTTTCTGAAACACTCTTTCTGTAGAAACTGCAATTGGACATTCTGAGCGCTAAGAGGCCTCTATTGGGAAAAATAATATCTTCAAATAAAAACTACACAGAAGCATTGTGTGAAACTTATTTCTGATATGTTCATTAAGCTGACAGAGTTAAACCATACTTTTGATTGCGCAGTTCTGAACACTCTTTCTGTAGAAAATGCAAGTGGACATTCGGAGCGCTAAGAGGGTAATAGTGGAAAAAGGAATATATTCAAATATAAACTACACAGTAGCATTCTGTGAAAACTCTTACTGTTCTGTGCATTCAGCTAACAGAGTTGAACCTTACTTTTGATTGAGCCGTTCTGAAACACTCTTTCTGTAGAAACTGCAATTGGACATGCTAAGCGCTAAGAGGCCTACATTGGGAAAAAGAATATCTTCAAATAAAAACTACACAGATGCATTCTGTGAAACTTATTTCTGATCTGTAAATTCAGTTAACAGAGATAAAACATATTTTTGATTGAGCAGTTATGAAACACTCTTTTTGTAGAAAATGCAAGTGGAGATTCGGAGGGCTAAGTGGGTAATAGTGGAAAAAGGAATGTCTTCAAATATAAACTACACAGAATCATTCGGTGAAACTTCTTTCTGATCTGTGCATTCAGCTAACAGAGTTAAACCATAGTTTTGATTGAGCAGATCTGAACACTCTTTCTGTAGAAAATGCAACTGGACATTTGGAGCGCTAAGAGCGTAGTAGTGGAAAAAGGAATATATTCAAATATAAACTACACAGAAGCATTCTGTGAAACTTCTTTCTGATCTGAGCATTCAGCTAACAGAGTTAAACCATACTTTTGATTGAGCAGTTTTGAAACACTCTGTCTGTAGAAAATGCAACTGGACATTCGTAGCGCTAAGTGGGTAATAGTGGAAAAAAGAATATGTTCAAATATAAACTACACAGAAGCATTCTGTGAAACTTCTTTCTGTTCTGTGCATTCAACTAACAGAGTTGAACCTTATTTTTGATTGAGCCGTTCTGAAACACTCTTTCTGTAGAAACTGCAATTGGACATTCTGAGCGCTAAGAGGCCTATATTGGGAAAAAGAATGTCTACAAATAAAAACTACACAGAATAATTGTGTGAAACTTCTTTCTGTTCTGTTTGTTCAACTAAAAGAGTTGAACCTTAGTTTTGATTGAGCCGTTCTGAAACAATCTTTCTGTAGAAACTGCAATTGGACATTCTGAGCGCTAAGAGGCCTATATTGGGAAAAAGAATGTCTACAAATAAAAACTACACAGAAGAATTGTGTGAAACGTCTTTCTGTTCTGTTTGTTCAACTAAAATATTTGAACCTTAGTTTTGATTGAGCCGTTCTGAAACACTCTTTCTGTAGAAAATGCAAGTGGAGATTCGGAGCGCTAAGAGGGTAATAGTGGAAAAAGTAATGTCTCCAAATATAAACTACACAGAATCATTCTGTGAAACTTCTTTCTGATCTGTGCATTCAGCTAACAGAGTTAAAACATACTTTTGATTCAGCAGATCTGAACACTCTTTCTGTAGAAAATGCAACTGGACATTTGGAGCGCTAAGAGAGTAGTAGTGGAAAAAGGAATATATTCAAATATAAACTACACAGAAGCATTCTGTGAAACTTCTTTCTGATCTGAGCATTCAGCTAACAGAGTTAAACCATACTTTTGATTGAGCAGTTTTGAAACACTCTGTCTGTAGAAAATGCAACTGGACATTCGTAGCGCTAAGTGGGTAATAGTGGAGAAAAGAATATGTTCAAATATAAACTACACAGAAGCATTGTATGAAACTTCTTTCTGTTCTGTGCATTCAACTAACAGAGTTGAACCTTACTTTTGATTGAGCCTTTCTGAAACACTCTTTCTGTAGAAACTGCAATTGGACATTCTGAGCGCTAAGAGGCCTCTATTGGGAAAAATAATATCTTCAAATAAAAACTACACAGAAGCATTGTGTGAAACTTATTTCTGATATGTTCATTAAGCTGACAGAGTTAAACCATACTTTTGATTGCGCAGTTCTGAACACTCTTTCTGTAGAAAATGCAAGTGGACATTCGGAGCGCTAAGAGGGTAATAGTGGAAAAAGCAATATATTCAAATATAAACTACACAGTAGCATTCTGTGAAAACACTTACTGTTCTGTGCATTCAGCTAACAGAGTTGAACCTTACTTTTGATTCAGCCGTTCTGAAACACTCTTTCTGTAGAAACTGCAATTGGACATGCTAAGCGCTAAGAGGCCTACATTGGGAAAAAGAATATCTTCAAATAAAAACTACACAGATGCATTCTGTGAAACTTATTTCTGATCTGTAAATTCAGTTAACAGAGATAAAACATATTTTTGATTGAGCAGTTATGAAACACTCTTTTTGTAGAAAATGCAAGTGGAGATTCGGAGCGCTAAGAGGGTAATAGTGGAAAAAGGAATGTCTTCAAATATAAACTACACAGAATCATTCGGTGAAACTTCTTTCTGATCTGTGCATTCAGCTAACAGAGTTAAACCATACTTTTGATTGAGCAGATCTGAACACTCTTTCTGTAGAAAATGCAACTGGACATTTGGAGCGCTAAGAGCGTAGTAGTGGAAAAAGGAATATATTCAAATATAAACTACACAGAAGCATTCTGTGAAACTTCTTTCTGATCTGAGCATTCAGCTAACAGAGTTAAACCATACTTTTGATTGAGCAGTTTTGAAACACTCTGTCTGTAGAAAATGCAACTGGACATTCGTAGCGCTAAGTGGGTAATAGTGGAAAAAAGAATATGTTCAAATATAAACTACACAGAAGCATTCTGTGAAACTTCTTTCTGTTCTGTGCATTCAACTAACAGAGTTGAACCTTACTTTTGATTGAGCCGTTCTGAAACACTCTTTCTGTAGAAACTGCAATTGGACATTCTGAGCGCTAAGAGGCCTATATTGGGAAAAAGAATGTCTACAAATAAAAACTACACAGAAGAATTGTGTTAAACTTCTTTCTGTTCTGTTTGTTCAACTAAAAGAGTTGAACCTTAGTTTTGATTGAGCCATTCTGAAACACTCTTTCTGTAGAAAATGCAAGTGGAGATTCGGAGCGCTAAGAGGGTAATAGTGGAGAGAGGAATGTCTCCAAATATAAACTACACAGAACCATTCTGTGAAACTTCTTTCTGATCTGTGCATTCAGCTAACAGAGTTAAACCATACTTTTGATTCAGCAGATCTGAACACTCTTTCTGTAGAAAATGCAACTGGACATTTGGAGCGCTAAGAGAGTAGTAGTGGAAAAAGGAATATATTCAAATATAAACTACACAGAAGCATTCTGTGAAACTTCTTTCTGATCTGAGCATTCAGCTAACAGAGTTAAACCATACTTTTGATTGAGCAGTTTTGAAACACTCTGTCTGTAGAAAATGCAACTGGACATTCGTAGCGCTCAGTGGGTAATAGTGGAGAAAAGAATATGTTCAAATATAAACTACACAGAAGCATTGTATGAAACTTCTTTCTGTTCTGTGCATTCAACTAACAGGGTTGAACCTTACTTTTGATTGAGCCTTTCTGAAACACTCTTTCTGTAGAAACTGCAATTGGACATTCTGAGCGCTAAGAGGCCTCTATTGGGAAAAATAATATCTTCAAATGAAAACTACACAGAAGCATTGTGTGAAACTTATTTCTGATATGTTCATTAAGCTAACAGATTTAAACCATACTTTTGATTGCGCAGTTCTGAACACTCTTTCTGTAGAAAATGCAAGTGGACTTTCGGAGCGCTAAGAGGGTAATAGTGGAAAAAGGAATATATTCAAATATAAACTACACAGTAGCATTCTGTGAAAACTCTTACTGTTCTGTGCATTCAGCTAACAGAGTTGAACCTTACTTTTGATTGAGCCGTTCTGAAACACTCTTTCTGTAGAAACTGCAATTGGACATGCTAAGCGCTAAGAGGCCTACATTGGGAAAAAGAATATCTTCAAATAAAAACTACACAGATGCATTCTGTGAAACTTATTTCTGATCTGTAAATTCAGTTAACAGAGATAAAACATATTTTTGATTGAGCAGTTATGAAACACTCTTTTTGTAGAAAATGCAAGTGGAGATTCGGAGGGCTAAGAGGGTAATAGTGTAAAAAGGAATGTCTTCAAATATAAACTACACAGAATCATTCGGTGAAACTTCTTTCTGATCTGTGCATTCAGCTAACAGAGTTAAACCATAGTTTTGATTGAGCAGATCTGAACACTCTTTCTGTAGAAAATGCAACTGGACATTTGGAGCGCTAAGAGCGTAGTAGTGGAAAAAGGAATATATTCAAATATAAACTACACAGAAGCATTCTGTGAAACTTCTTTCTGATCTGAGCATTCAGCTAACAGAGTTAAACCATACTTTTGATTGAGCAGTTTTGAAACACTCTGTCTGTAGAAAATGCAACTGGACATTCGTAGCGCTAAGTGGGTAATAGTGGAAAAAAGAATATGTTCAAATATAAACTACACAGAAGCATTCTGTGAAACTTCTTTCTGTTCTGTGCATTCAACTAACAGAGTTGAACCTTATTTTGATTGAGCCGTTCTGAAACACTCTTTCTGTAGAAAGTGCAATTGGACATTCTGAGCGCTAAGAGGCCTATATTGGGAAAAAGAATGTCTACAAATAAAAACTACACAGAAGAATTGTGTGAAACTTCTTTCTGTTCTGTTTGTTCAACTAAAAGAGTTGAACCTTAGTTTTGATTGAGCCGTTCTGAAACACTCTTTCTGTAGAAACTGCAATTGGACATTCTGAGCGCTAAGAGGCCTATATTGGGAAAAAGAATGTCTACAAATAAAAACTACACAGAAGAATTGTGTGAAACGTCTTTCTGTTCTGTTTGTTCAACTAAAAGAGTTGAACCTTAGTTTTGATTGAGCCGTTCTGAAACACTCTTTCTGTAGAAAATGCAAGTGGAGATTCGGAGCGCTAAGAGGGTAATAGTGGAAAAAGGAATGTCTCCAAATATAAACTACACAGAATCATTCTGTGAAACTTCTTTCTGATCTGTGCATTCAGCTAACAGAGTTAAACCATACTTTTGATTCAGCAGATCTGAACACTCTTTCTGTAGAAAATGCAACTGGACATTTGGAGCGCTAAGAGTGTAGTAGTGGAAAAAGGAATATATTCAAATATAAACTACACAGAAGCATTCTGTGAAACTTCTTTCTGATCTGAGCATTCAGCTAACAGAGTTAAACCATACTTTTGATTGAGCAGTTTTGAAACACTCTGTCTGTAGAAAATGCAACTGGACATTCGTAGCGCTAAGTGGGTAATAGTGGAGAAAAGAATATGTTCAAATATAAACTACACAGAAGCATTGTATGAAACTTCTTTCTGTTCTGTGCATTCAACTAACAGAGTTGAACCTTACTTTTGATTGAGCCTTTCTGAAACACTCTTTCTGTAGAAACTGCAATTGGACATTCTGAGCGCTAAGAGGCCTCTATTGGGAAAAATAATATCTTCAAATAAAAACTACACAGAAGCATTGTGTGAAACTTATTTCTGATATGTTCATTAAGCTGACAGAGTTAAACCATACTTTTGATTGCGCAGTTCTGAACACTTTTTCTGTAGAAAATGCAAGTGGACATTCGGAGCGCTAAGAGGGTAATAGTGGAAAAAGGAATATATTCAAATATAAACTACACAGTAGCATTCTGTGAAAACTCTTACTGTTCTGTGCATTCAGCTAACAGAGTTGAACCTTACTTTTGATTGAGCCGTTCTGAAACACTCTTTCTGTAGAAACTGCAATTGGACATGCTAAGCGCTAAGAGGCCTACATTGGGAAAAAGAATATCTTCAAATAAAAACTACACAGATGCATTCTGTGAAACTTATTTCTGATCTGTAAATTCAGTTAACAGAGATAAAACATATTTTTGATTGAGCAGTTATGAAACACTCTTTTTGTAGAAAATGCAAGTGGAGATTCGGAGCGCTAAGAGGGTAATAGTGGAAAAAGGAATGTCTTCAAATATAAACTACACAGAATCATTCGGTGAAACTTCTTTCTGATCTGTGCATTCAGCTAACAGAGTTAAACCATACTTTTGATTGAGCAGATCTGAACACTCTTTCTGTAGAAAATGCAACTGGACATTTGGAGCGCTAAGAGCGTAGTAGTGGAAAAAGGAATATATTCAAATATAAACTACACAGAAGCATTCTGTGAAACTTCTTTCTGATCTGAGCATTCAGCTAACAGAGTTAAACCATACTTTTGATTGAGCAGTTTTGAAACACTCTGTCTGTAGAAAATGCAACTGGACATTCGTAGCGCTAAGTGGGTAATAGTGGAAAAAAGAATATGTTCAAATATAAACTACACAGAAGCATTCTGTGAAACTTCTTTCTGTTCTGTGCATTCAACTAACAGAGTTGAACCTTACTTTTGATTGAGCCGTTCTGAAACACTCTTTCTGTAGAAACTGCAATTGGACATTCTGAGCGCTAAGAGGCCTATATTGGGAAAAAGAATGTCTACAAATAAAAACTACACAGAAGAATTGTGCTAAACTTCTTTCTGTTCTGTTTGTTCAACTAAAAGAGTTGAACCTTAGTTTTGATTGAGCCGTTCTGAAACACTCTTTCTGTAGAAAATGCAAGTGGAGATTCGGAGCGCTAAGAGGGTAATAGTGGAGAAAGGAATGTCTCTAAATATAAACTACACAGAATCATTCTGTGAAACTTCTTTCTGATCTGTGCATTCAGCTAACAGAGTTAAACCATACTTTTGATTCAGCAGATCTGAACACTCTTTCTGTAGAAAATGCAACTGGACATTTGGAGCGCTAAGAGAGTAGTAGTGGAAAAAGGAATATATTCAAATATAAACTACACAGAAGCATTCTGTGAAACTTCTTTCTGATCTGAGCATTCAGCTAACAGAGTTAAACCATACTTTTGATTGAGCAGTTTTGAAACACTCTGTCTGTAGAAAATGCAACTGGACATTCGTAGCGCTAAGTGGGTAATAGTGGAGAAAAGAATATGTTCAAATATAAACTACACAGAAGCATTGTATGAAACTTCTTTCTGTTCTGTGCATTCAAATAACAGAGTTGAACCTTACTTTTGATTGAGCCTTTCTGAAACACTCTTTCTGTAGAAACTGCAATTGGACATTCTGAGCGCTAAGAGGCCTCTATTGGGAAAAATAATATCTTCAAATGAAAACTACACAGAAGCATTGTGTGAAACTTATTTCTGATATGTTCATTAAGCTAACAGATTTAAACCATACTTTTGATTGCGCAGTTCTGAACACTCTTTCTGTAGAAAATGCAAGTGGACTTTCGGAGCGCTAAGAGGGTAATAGTGGAAAAAGGAATATATTCAAATATAAACTACACAGTAGCATTCTGTGAAAATTCTTACTGTTCTGTGCATTCAGCTAACAGAGTTGAACCTTACTTTTGATTGAGCCGTTCTGAAACACTCTTTCTGTAGAAACTGCAATTGGACATGCTAAGCGCTAAGAGGCCTACATTGGGAAAAAGAATATCTTCAAATAAAAACTACACAGATGCATTCTGTGAAACTTATTTCTGATCTGTAAATTCAGTTAACAGAGATAAAACATATTTTTGATTGAGCAGTTATGAAACACTCTTTTTGTAGAAAATGCAAGTGGAGATTCGGAGGGCTAAGAGGGTAATAGTGGAAAAAGGAATGTCTTCAAATATAAACTACACAGAATCATTCGGTGAAACTTCTTTCTGATCTGTGCATTCAGCTAAAAGAGTTAAACCATACTTTTGATTGAGCAGATCTGAACACTCTTTCTGTAGAAAATGCAACTGGACATTTGGAGCGCTAAGAGCGTAGTAGTGGAAAAAGGAATATATTCAAATATAAACTACACAGAAGCATTCTGTGAAACTTCTTTCTGATCTGAGCATTCAGCTAACAGAGATAAACCATACTTTTGATTGAGCAGTTTTGAAACACTCTGTCTGTAGAAAATGCAACTGGACATTCGTAGCGCTAAGTGGGTAATAGTGGAAAAAAGAATATGTTCAAATATAAACTACACAGAAGCATTCTGTGAAACTTCTTTCTGTTCTGTGCATTCAACTAACAGAGTTGAACCTTATTTTTGATTGAGCCGTTCTGAAACACTCTTTCTGTAGAAACTGCAATTGGCCATTCTGAGCGCTAAGAGGCCTATATTGGGAAAAAGTATGTCTACAAATAAAAACTACACAGAAGAATTGTGTGAAACGTCTTTCTGTTCTGTTTGTTCAACTAAAAGATTTGAACCTTAGTTTTGATTGAGCCGTTCTGAAACACTCTTTCTGTAGAAAATGCAAGTGGAGATTCGGAGCGCTAAGAGGGTAATAGTGGAAAAAGTAATGTCTCCAAATATAAACTACACAGAATCATTCTGTGAAACTTCTTTCTGATCTGTGCATTCAGCTAACAGAGTTAAACCATACTTTTGATTCAGCAGATCTGAACACTCTTTCTGTAGAAAATGCAACTGGACATTTGGAGCGCTAAGAGGGTAGTAGTGGAAAAAGGAATATATTCAAATATAAACTACACAGAAGCATTCTGTGAAACTTCTTTCTGATCTGAGCATTCAGCTAACAGAGTTAAACCATACTTTTGATTGAGCAGTTTTGAAACACTCTGTCTGTAGAAAATGCAACTGGACATTCGTAGCGCTAAGTGGGTAATAGTGGAGAAAAGAATATGTTCAAATATAAACTACACAGAAGCATTGTATGAAACTTCTTTCTGTTCTGTGCATTCAACTAACAGAGTTGAACCTTACTTTTGATTGAGCCTTTCTGAAACACTCTTTCTGTAGAAACTGCAATTGGACATTCTGAGCGCTAAGAGGCCTCTATTGGGGAAAATAATATCTTCAAATAAAAACTACACAGAAGCATTGTGTGAAACTTATTTCAGATATGTTCATTAAGCTGACAGAGTTAAACCATACTTTTGATTGCGCAGTTCTGAACACTCTTTCGGTAGAAAATGCAAGTGGACATTCGGAGCGCTAAGAGGGTAATAGTGGAAAAAGGAATATATTCAAATATAAACTACACAGTAGCATTCTGTGAAAACTCTTACTGTTCTGTGCATTCAGCTAACAGAGTTGAACCTTACTTTTGATTGAGCCGTTCTGAAACACTCTTTCTGTAGAAACTGCAATTGGACATGCTAAGCGCTAAGAGGCCTACATTGGGAAAAAGAATATCTTCAAATAAAAACTACACAGATGCATTCTGTGAAACTTATTTCTGATCTGTAAATTCAGTTAACAGAGATAAAACATATTTTTGATTGAGCAGTTATGAAACACTCTTTTTGTAGAAAATGCAAGTGGAGATTCGGAGGGCTAAGAGGGTAATAGTGGAAAAAGGAATGTCTTCAAATATAAACTACACAGAATCATTCGGTGAAACTTCTTTCTGATCTGTGCATTCAGCTAACAGAGTTAAACCATACTTTTGATTGAGCAGATCTGAACACTCTTTCTGTAGAAAATGCAACTGGACATTTGGAGCGCTAAGAGCGTAGTAGTGGAAAAAGGAATATATTCAAATATAAACTACACAGAAGCATTCTGTGAAACTTCTTTCTGATCTGAGCATTCAGCTAACAGAGTTAAACCATACTTTTGATTGAGCAGTTTTGAAACACTCTGTCTGTAGAAAATGCAACTGGACATTCGTAGCGCTAAGTGGGTAATAGTGGAAAAAAGAATATGTTCAAATATAAACTACACAGAAGCATTCTGTGAAACTTCTTTCTGTTCTGTGCATTCAACTAACAGAGTTGAACCTTATTTTTGATTGAGCCGTTCTGAAACACTCTTTCTGTAGAAACTGCAATTGGACATTCTGAGCGCTAAGAGGCCTATATTGGGAAAAAGAATGTCTACAAATAAAAACTACACAGAAGAATTGTGTGAAACTTCTTTCTGTTCTGTTTGTTCAATTAAAAGAGTTGAACCTTAGTTTTGATTGAGCCGTTCTGAAACACTCTTTCTGTAGAAACTGCAATTGGACATTCTGAGCGCTAAGAGGCCTATATTGGGAAAAAGAATGTCTACAAATAAAAACTACACAGAAGAATTGTGTGAAACGTCTTTCTGTTCTGTTTGTTCAACTAAAAGAGTTGAACCTTAGTTTTGATTGAGCCGTTCTGAAACACTCTTTCTGTAGAAAATGCAAGTGGAGATTCGGAGCGCTAAGAGGGTAATAGTGGAAAAAGGAATGTCTCCAAATATAAACTACACAGAATCATTCTGTGAAACTTCTTTCTGATCTGTGCATTCAGCTAACAGAGTTAAACCATACTTTTGATTCAGCAGATCTGAACACTCTTTCTGTAGAAAATGCAACTGGACATTTGGAGCGCTAAAAGAGTAGTAGTGGAAAAAGGAATATATTCAAATATAAACTACACAGAAGCATTCTGTGAAACTTCTTTCTGATCTGAGCATTCAGCTAACAGAGTTAAACCATACTTTTGATTGAGCAGTTTTGAAACACTCTGTCTGTAGAAAATGCAACTGGACATTCGTAGCGCTAAGTGGGTAATAGTGGAGAAAAGAATATGTTCAAATATAAACTACACAGAAGCATTGTATGAAACTTCTTTCTGTTCTGTGCATTCAACTAACAGAGTTGAACCTTACTTTTGATTGAGCCTTTCTGAAACACTCTTTCTGTAGAAACTGCAATTGGACATTCTGAGCGCTAAGAGGCCTCTATTGGGAAAAATAATATCTTCAAATAAAAACTACACAGAAGCATTGTGTGAAACTTATTTCTGATATGTTCATTAAGCTGACAGAGTTAAACCATACTTTTGATTGCGCAGTTCTGAACACTCTTTCTGTAGAAAATGCAAGTGGACATTCGGAGCGCTAAGAGGGTAATAGTGGAAAAAGGAATATATTCAAATATAAACTACACAGTAGCATTCTGTGAAAACTCTTACTGTTCTGTGCATTCAGCTAACAGAGTTGAACCTTACTTTTGATTGAGCCGTTCTGAAACACTCTTTCTGTAGAAACTGCAATTGGACATGCTAAGCGCTAAGAGGCCTACATTGGGAAAAAGAATATCTTCAAATAAAAACTACACAGATGCATTCTGTGAAACTTATTTCTGATCTGTAAATTCAGTTAACAGAGATAAAACATATTTTTGATTGAGCAGTTATGAAACACTCTTTTTGTAGAAAATGCAAGTGGAGATTCGGAGCGCTAAGAGGGTAATAGTGGAAAAAGGAATGTCTTCAAATATAAACTACACAGAATCATTCGGTGAAACTTCTTTCTGATCTGTGCATTCAGCTAACAGAGTTAAACCATACTTTTGATTGAGCAGATCTGAACACTCTTTCTGTAGAAAATGCAACTGGACATTTGGAGCGCTAAGAGCGTAGTAGTGGAAAAAGGAATATATTCAAATATAAACTACACAGAAGCATTCTGTGAAACTTCTTTCTGATCTGAGCATTCAGCTAACAGAGTTAAACCATACTTTTGATTGAGCAGTTTTGAAACACTCTGTCTGTAGAAAATGCAACTGGACATTCGTAGCGCTAAGTGGGTAATAGTGGAAAAAAGAATATGTTCAAATATAAACTACACAGAAGCATTCTGTGAAACTTCTTTCTGTTCTGTGCATTCAACTAACAGAGTTGAACCTTACTTTTGATTGAGCCGTTCTGAAACACTCTTTCTGTAGAAACTGCAATTGGACATTCTGAGCGCTAAGAGGCCTATATTGGGAAAAAGAATTTCTACAAATAAAAACTACACAGAAGAATTGTGTTAAACTTCTTTCTGTTCTGTTTGTTCAACTAAAAGAGTTGAACCTTAGTTTTGATTGAGCCATTCTGAAACACTCTTTCTGTAGAAAATGCAAGTGGAGATTCGGAGCGCTAAGAGGGTAATAGTGGAGAAAGGAATGTCTCCAAATATAAACTACACAGAATCATTCTGTGAAACTTCTTTCTGATCTGTGCATTCAGCTAACAGAGTTAAACCATACTTTTGATTCAGCAGATCTGAACACTCTTTCTGTAGAAAATGCAACTGGACATTTGGAGCGCTAAGAGAGTAGTAGTGGAAAAAGGAATATATTCAAATATAAACTACACAGAAGCATTCTGTGAAACTTCTTTCTGATCTGAGCATTCAGCTAACAGAGTTAAACCATACTTTTGATTGAGCAGTTTTGAAACACTCTGTCTGTAGAAAATGCAACTGGACATTCGTAGCGCTAAGTGGGTAATAGTGGAGAAAAGAATATGTTCAAATATAAACTACACAGAAGCATTGTATGAAACTTCTTTCTGTTCTGTGCATTCAACTAACAGAGTTGAACCTTACTTTTGATTGAGCCTTTCTGAAACACTCTTTCTGTAGAAACTGCAATCGGACATTCTGAGCGCTAAGAGGCCTCTATTGGGAAAAATAATATCTTCAAATGAAAACTACACAGAAGCATTGTGTGAAACTTATTTCTGATATGTTCATTAAGCTAACAGATTTAAACCATACTTTTGATTGCGCAGTTCTGAACACTCTTTCTGTAGAAAATGCAAGTGGACTTTCGGAGCGCTAAGAGGCTAATAGTGGAAAAAGGAATATATTCAAATATAAACTACACAGTAGCATTCTGTGAAAACTCTTACTGTTCTGTGCATTCAGCTAACAGAGTTGAACCTTACTTTTGATTGAGCCGTTCTGAAACACTCTTTCTGTAGAAACTGCAATTGGACATGCTAAGCGCTAAGAGGCCTACATTGGGAAAAAGAATATCTTCAAATAAAAACTACACAGATGCATTCTGTGAAACTTATTTCTGATCTGTAAATTCAGTTAACAGAGATAAAACTTATTTTTGATTGAGCAGTTATGAAACACTCTTTTTGTAGAAAATGCAAGTGGAGATTCGGAGGGCTAAGAGGGTAATAGTGGAAAAAGGAATGTCTTCAAATATAAACTACACAGAATCATTCGGTGAAACTTCTTTCTGATCTGTGCATTCAGCTAACAGAGTTAAACCATACTTTTGATTGAGCAGATCTGAACACTCTTTCTGTAGAAAATGCAACTGGACATTTGGAGTGCTAAGAGCGTAGTAGTGGAAAAAGGAATATATTCAAATATAAACTACACAGAAGCATTCTGTGAAACTTCTTTCTGATCTGAGCATTCAGCTAAGAGAGTTAAACCATACTTTTCATTGAGCAGTTTTGAAACACTCTGTCTGTAGGAAATGCAACTGGACATTCGTAGCGCTAAGTGGGTAATAGTGGAAAAAAGAATATGTTCAAATATAAACTACACAGAAGCATTCTGTGAAACTTCTTTCTGTTCTGTGCATTCAACTAACAGAGTTGAACCTTATTTTTGATTGAGCCGTTCTGAAACACTCTTTCTGTAGAAACTGCAATGGGACATTCTGAGCGCTAAGAGGCGTATATTGGGAAAAAGAATGTCTACAAATAAAAACTACACAGAAGAATTGTGTGAAACTTCTTTCTGTTCTGTTAGTTCAACTAAAAGAGTTGAACCTTAGTTTTGATTGAGCCGTTCTGAAACACTCTTTCTGTAGAAACTGCAATTGGACATTCTGAGCGCTAAGAGGCCTATATTGGGAAAAAGAATGTCTACAAATAAAAACTACACAGAAGAATTGTGTGAAACGTCTTTCTGTTCTGTTTGTTCAACTAAAAGAGTTGAACCTTAGTTTTGATTGAGCCGTTCTGAAACACTCTTTCTGTAGAAAATGCAAGTGGAGATTCGGAGCGCTAAGAGGGTAATAGTGGAAAAAGGAATGTCTCCAAATATAAACTACACAGAATCATTCTGTGAAACTTCTTTCTGATCTGTGCATTCAGCTAACAGAGTTAAACCATACTTTTGATTCAGCAGATCTGAACACTCTTTCTGTAGAAAATGCAACTGGACATTTGGAGCGCTAAGAGAGTAGTAGTGGAAAAAGGAATATATTCAAATATAAACTACACAGAAGCATTCTGTGAAACTTCTTTCTGATCTGAGCATTCAGCTAACAGAGTTAAACCATACTTTTGATTGAGCAGTTTTGAAACACTCTGTCTGTAGAAAATGCAACTGGACATTCGTAGCGCTAAGTGGGTAATAGTGGAGAAAAGAATATGTTCAAATATAAACTACACAGAAGCATTGTATGAAACTTCTTTCTGTTCTGTGCATTCAACTAACAGAGTTGAACCTTACTTTTGATTGAGCCTTTCTGAAACACTCTTTCTGTAGAAACTGCAATTGGACATTCTGAGCGCTAAGAGGCCTCTATTGGGAAAAATAACATCTTCAAATAAAAACTACACAGAAGCATTGTGTGAAACTTATTTCTGATATGTTCATTAAGCTGACAGAGTTAAACCATACTTTTGATTGCGCAGTTCTGAACACTCTTTCTGTAGAAAATGCAAGTGGACATTCGGAGCGCTAAGAGGGTAATAGTGGAAAAAGGAATATATTCAAATATAAACTACACAGTAGCATTCTGTGAAAACTCTTACTGTTCTGTGCATTCAGCTAACAGAGTTGAACCTTACTTTTGATTGAGCCGTTCTGAAACACTCTTTCTGTAGAAACTGCAATTGGACATGCTAAGCGCTAAGAGGCCTACATTGGGAAAAAGAATATCTTCAAATAAAAACTACACAGATGCATTCTGTGAAACTTATTTCTGATCTGTAAATTCAGTTAACAGAGATAAAACAT
Source organism: Symphalangus syndactylus (assembly GCF_028878055.3). Lineage (NCBI taxonomy): Eukaryota > Metazoa > Chordata > Mammalia > Primates > Hylobatidae > Symphalangus > Symphalangus syndactylus. The sequence goes on along the minus strand of NC_072445.2, from coordinate 692,979 downwards.
ATTTTTGATTGAGCAGTTATGAAACACTCTTTTTGTAGAAAATGCAAGTGGAGATTCGGAGCGCTAAGAGGGTAATAGTGGAAAAAGGAATGTCTTCAAATATAAACTACACAGAATCATTCGGTGAAACTTCTTTCTGATCTCTGCATTCAGCTAACAGAGTTAAACCATACTTTTGATTGAGCAGATCTGAACACTCTTTCTGTAGAAAATGCAACTGGACATTTGGAGCGCTAAGAGCGTAGTAGTGGAAAAAGGAATATATTCAAATATAAACTACACAGAAGCATTCTGTGAAACTTCTTTCTGATCTGAGCATTCAGCTAACAGAGTTAAACCATACTTTTGATTGAGCAGTTTTGAAACACTCTGTCTGTAGAAAATGCAACTGGACATTCGTAGCGCTAAGTGGGTAATAGTGGAAAAAAGAATATGTTCAAATATAAACTACACAGAAGCATTCTGTGAAACTTCTTTCTGTTCTGTGCATTCAACTAACAGAGTTGAACCTTACTTTTGATTGAGCCGTTCTGAAACACTCTTTCTGTAGAAACTGCAATTGGACATTCTGAGCGCTAAGAGGCCTATATTGGGAAAAAGAATGTCTACAAATAAAAACTACACAGAAGAATTGTGTTAAACTTCTTTCTGTTCTGTTTGTTCAACTAAAAGAGTTGAACCTTAGTTTTGATTGAGCCATTCTGAAACACTCTTTCTGTAGAAAATGCAAGTGGAGATTCGGAGCGCTAAGAGGGTAATAGTGGAGAAAGGAATGTCTCCAAATATAAACTACACAGAATCATTCTGTGAAACTTCTTTCTGATCTGTGCATTCAGCTAACAGAGTTAAACCATACTTTTGATTCAGCAGATCTGAACACTCTTTCTGTAGAAAATGCAACTGGACATTTGGAGCGCTAAGAGAGTAGTAGTGGAAAAAGGAATATATTCAAATATAAACTACACAGAAGCATTCTGTGAAACTTCTTTCTGATCTGAGCATTCAGCTAACAGAGTTAAACCATACTTTTGATTGAGCAGTTTTGAAACACTCTGTCTGTAGAAAATGCAACTGGACATTCGTAGCGCTAAGTGGGTAATAGTGGAGAAAAGAATATGTTCAAATATAAACTACACAGAAGCATTGTATGAAACTTCTTTCTGTTCTGTGCATTCAACTAACAGAGTTGAACCTTACTTTTGATTGAGCCTTTCTGAAACACTCTTTCTGTAGAAACTGCAATTGGACATTCTGAGCGCTAAGAGGCCTCTATTGGGAAAAATAATATCTTCAAATGAAAACTACACAGAAGCATTGTGTGAAACTTATTTCTGATATGTTCATTAAGCTAACAGATTTAAACCATACTTTTGATTGCGCAGTTCTGAACACTCTTTCTGTAGAAAATGCAAGTGGACTTTCGGAGCGCTAAGAGGGTAATAGTGGAAAAAGGAATATATTCAAATATAAACTACACAGTAGCATTCTGTGAAAACTCTTACTGTTCTGTGCATTCAGCTAACAGAGTTGAACCTTACTTTTGATTGAGCCGTTCTGAAACACTCTTTCTGTAGAAACTGCAATTGGACATGCTAAGCGCTAAGAGGCCTACATTGGGAAAAAGAATATCTTCAAATAAAAACTACACAGATGCATTCTGTGAAACTTATTTCTGATCTGTAAATTCAGTTAACAGAGATAAAACATATTTTTGATTGAGCAGTTATGAAACACTCTTTTTGTAGAAAATGCAAGTGGAGATTCGGAGGGCTAAGAGGGTAATAGTGGAAAAAGGAATGTCTTCAAATATAAACTACACAGAATCATTCGGTGAAACTTCTTTCTGATCTGTGCATTCAGCTAACAGAGTTAAACCATACTTTTGATTGAGCAGATCTGAACACTCTTTCTGTAGAAAATGCAACTGGACATTTGGAGCGCTAAGAGCGTAGTAGTGGAAAAAGGGATATATTCAAATATAAACTACACAGAAGCATTCTGTGAAACTTCTTTCTGATCTGAGCATTCAGCTAACAGAGTTAAACCATACTTTTGATTGAGCAGTTTTGAAACACTCTGTCTGTAGAAAATGCAACTGGACATTCGTAGCGCTAAGTGGGTAATAGTGGAAAAAAGAATATGTTCAAATATAAACTACACAGAAGCATTCTGTGAAACTTCTTTCTGTTCTGTGCATTCAACTAACAGAGTTGAACCTTATTTTTGATTGAGCCGTTCTGAAACACTCTTTCTGTAGAAACTGCAATTGGACATTCTGAGCGCTAAGAGGCCTATATTGGGAAAAAGAATGTCTACAAATAAAAACTACACAGAAGAATTGTGTGAAACTTCTTTCTGTTCTGTTTGTTCAACTAAAAGAGTTGAACCTTAGTTTTGATTGAGCCGTTCTGAAACACTCTTTCTGTAGAAACTGCAATTGGACATTCTGAGCGCTAAGAGGCCTATATTGGGAAAAAGAATGTCTACAAATAAAAACTACACAGAAGAATTGTGTGAAACGTCTTTCTGTTCTGTTTGTTCAACTAAAAGAGTTGAACCTTAGTTTTGATTGAGCCGTTCTGAAACACTCTTTCTGTAGAAAATGCAAGTGGAGATTCGGAGCGCTAAGAGGGTAATAGTGGAAAAAGGAATGTCTCCAAATATAAACTACACAGAATCATTCTGTGAAACTTCTTTCTGATCTGTGCATTCAGCTAACAGAGTTAAACCATACTTTTGATTGAGCAGATCTGAACACTCTTTCTGTAGAAAATGCAACTGGACATTTGGAGCGCTAAGAGAGTAGTAGTGGAAAAAGGAATATATTCAAATATAAACTACACAGAAGCATTCTGTGAAACTTCTTTCTGATCTGAGCATTCAGCTAACAGAGTTAAACCATACTTTTGATTGAGCAGTTTTGAAACACTCTGTCTGTAGAAAATGCAACTGGACATTCGTAGCGCTAAGTGGGTAATAGTGGAGAAAAGAATATGTTCAAATATAAACTACACAGAAGCATTGTATGAAACTTCTTTCTGTTCTGTGCATTCAACTAACAGAGTTGAACCTTACTTTTGATTGAGCCTTTCTGAAACACTCTTTCTGTAGAAACTGCAATTGGACATTCTGAGCGCTAAGAGGCCTCTATTGGGAAAAATAATATCTTCAAATAAAAACTACACAGAAGCATTGTGTGAAACTTATTTCTGATATGTTCATTAAGCTGACAGAGTTAAACCATACTTTTGATTGCGCAGTTCTGAACACTCTTTCTGTAGAAAATGCAAGTGGACATTCGGAGCGCTAAGAGGGTAATAGTGGAAAAAGGAATATATTCAAATATAAACTACACAGTAGCATTCTGTGAAAACTCTTACTGTTCTGTGCATTCAGCTAACAGAGTTGAACCTTACTTTTGATTGAGCCGTTCTGAAACACTCTTTCTGTAGAAACTGCAATTGGACATGCTAAGCGCTAAGAGGCCTACATTGGGAAAAAGAATATCTTCAAATAAAAACTACACAGATGCATTCTGTGAAACTTATTTCTGATCTGTAAATTCAGTTAACAGAGATAAAACATATTTTTGATTGAGCAGTTATGAAACACTCTTTTTGTAGAAAATGCAAGTGGAGATTCGGAGCGCTAAGAGGGTAATAGTGGAAAAAGGAATGTCTTCAAATATAAACTACACAGAATCATTCGGTGAAACTTCTTTCTGATCTGTGCATTCAGCTAACAGAGTTAAACCATACTTTTGATTGAGCAGATCTGAACACTCTTTCTGTAGAAAATGCAACTGGACATTTGGAGCGCTAAGAGCGTAGTAGTGGAAAAAGGAATATATTCAAATATAAACTACACAGAAGCATTCTGTGAAACTTCTTTCTGATCTGAGCATTCAGCTAACAGAGTTAAACCATACTTTTGATTGAGCAGTTTTGAAACACTCTGTCTGTAGAAAATGCAACTGGACATTCGTAGCGCTAAGTGGGTAATAGTGGAAAAAAGAATATGTTCAAATATAAACTACACAGAAGCATTCTGTGAAACTTCTTTCTGTTCTGTGCATTCAACTAACAGAGTTGAACCTTACTTTTGATTGAGCCGTTCTGAAACACTCTTTCTGTAGAAACTGCAATTGGACATTCTGAGCGCTAAGAGGCCTATATTGGGAAAAAGAATGTCTACAAATAAAAACTACACAGAAGAATTGTGTTAAACTTCTTTCTGTTCTGTTTGTTCAACTAAAAGAGTTGAACCTTAGTTTTGATTGAGCCGTTCTGAAACACTCTTTCTGTAGAAAATGCAAGTGGAGATTCGGAGCGCTAAGAGGGTAATAGTGGAGAAAGGAATGTCTCTAAATATAAACTACACAGAATCATTCTGTGAAACTTCTTTCTGATCTGTGCATTCAGCTAACAGAGTTAAACCATACTTTTGATTCAGCAGATCTGAACACTCTTTCTGTAGAAAATGCAACTGGACATTTGGAGCGCTAAGAGAGTAGTAGTGGAAAAAGGAATATATTCAAATATAAACTACACAGAAGCATTCTGTGAAACTTCTTTCTGATCTGAGCATTCAGCTAACAGAGTTAAACCATACTTTTGATTGAGCAGTTTTGAAACACTCTGTCTGTAGAAAATGCAACTGGACATTCGTAGCGCTAAGTGGGTAATAGTGGAGAAAAGAATATGTTCAAATATAAACTACACAGAAGCATTGTATGAAACTTCTTTCTGTTCTGTGCATTCAAATAACAGTGTTGAACCTTACTTTTGATTGAGCCTTTCTGAAACACTCTTTCTGTAGAAACTGCAATTGGACATTCTGAGCGCTAAGAGGCCTCTATTGGGAAAAATAATATCTTCAAATGAAAACTACACAGAAGCATTGTGTGAAACTTATTTCTGATATGTTCATTAAGCTAACAGATTTAAACCATACTTTTGATTGCGCAGTTCTGAACACTCTTTCTGTAGAAAATGCAAGTGGACTTTCGGAGCGCTAAGAGGGTAATAGTGGAAAAAGGAATATATTCATATATAAACTACACAGTAGCATTCTGTGAAAATTCTTACTGTTCTGTGCATTCAGCTAACAGAGTTGAACCTTACTTTTGATTGAGCCGTTCTGAAACACTCTTTCTGTAGAAACTGCAATTGGACATGCTAAGCGCTAAGAGGCCTACATTGGGAAAAAGAATATCTTCAAATAAAAACTACACAGATGCATTCTGTGAAACTTATTTCTGATCTGTAAATTCAGTTAACAGAGATAAAACATATTTTTGATTGAGCAGTTATGAAACACTCTTTTTGTAGAAAATGCAAGTGGAGATTCGGAGGGCTAAGAGGGTAATAGTGGAAAAAGGAATGTCTTCAAATATAAACTACACAGAATCATTCGGTGAAACTTCTTTCTGATCTGTGCATTCAGCTAAAAGAGTTAAACCATACTTTTGATTGAGCAGATCTGAACACTCTTTCTGTACAAAATGCAACTGGACATTTGGAGCGCTAAGAGCGTAGTAGTGGAAAAAGGAATATATTCAAATATAAACTACACAGAAGCATTCTGTGAAACTTCTTTCTGATCTGAGCATTCAGCTAACAGAGATAAACCATACTTTTGATTGAGCAGTTTTGAAACACTCTGTCTGTAGAAAATGCAACTGGACATTCGTAGCGCTAAGTGGGTAATAGTGGAAAAAAGAATATGTTCAAATATAAAATACACAGAAGCATTCTGTGAAACTTCTTTCTGTTCTGTGCATTCAACTAACAGAGTTGAACCTTATTTTTGATTGAGCCGTTCTGAAACACTCTTTCTGTAGAAACTGCAATTGGACATTCTGAGCTCTAAGAGGCCTATATTGGGAAAAAGAATGTCTACAAATAAAAACTACACAGAAGAATTGTGTGAAACTTCTTTCTGTTCTGTTTGTTCAACTAAAAGAGTTGAACCTTAGTTTTGATTGAGCCGTTCTGAAACACTCTTTCTGTAGAAACTGCAATTGGACATTCTGAGCGCTAAGAGGCCTATATTGGGAAAAAGAATGTCTACAAATAAAAACTACACAGAAGAATTGTGTGAAACGTCTTTCTGTTCTGTTTGTTCAACTAAAAGAGTTGAACCTTAGTTTTGATTGAGCCGTTCTGAAACACTCTTTCTGTAGAAAATGCAAGTGGAGATTCGGAGCGCTAAGAGGGTAATAGTGGAAAAAGGAATGTCTCCAAATATAAACTACACAGAATCATTCTGTGAAACTTCTTTCTGATCTGTGCATTCAGCTAACAGAGTTAAACCATACTTTTGATTCAGCAGATCTGAACACTCTTTCTGTAGAAAATGCAACTGGACATTTGGAGCGCTAAGAGAGTAGTAGTGGAAAAAGGAATATATTCAAATATAAACTACACAGAAGCATTCTGTGAAACTTCTTTCTGATCTGAGCATTCAGCTAACAGAGTTAAACCATACTTTTGATTGAGCAGTTTTGAAACACTCTGTCTGTAGAAAATGCAACTGGACATTCGTAGCGCTAAGTGGGTAATAGTGGAGAAAAGAATATGTTCAAATATAAACTACACAGAAGCATTGTATGAAACTTCTTTCTGTTCTGTGCATTCAACTAACAGAGTTGAACCTTACTTTTGATTGAGCCTTTCTGAAACACTCTTTCTGTAGAAACTGCAATTGGACATTCTGAGCGCTAAGAGGCCTCTATTGGGAAAAATAATATCTTCAAATAAAAACTACACAGAAGCATTGTGTGAAACTTATTTCTGATATGTTCATTAAGCTGACAGAGTTAAACCATACTTTTGATTGCGCAGTTCTGAACACTCTTTCTGTAGAAAATGCAAGTGGACATTCGGAGCGCTAAGAGGGTAATAGTGGAAAAAGGAATATATTCAAATATAAACTACACAGTAGCATTCTGTGAAAACTCTTACTGTTCTGTGCATTCAGCTAACAGAGTTGAACCTTACTTTTGATTGAGCCGTTCTGAAACACTCTTTCTGTAGAAACTGCAATTGGACATGCTAAGCGCTAAGAGGCCTACATTGGGAAAAAGAATATCTTCAAATAAAAACTACACAGATGCATTCTGTGAAACTTATTTCTGATCTGTAAATTCAGTTAACAGAGATAAAACATATTTTTGATTGAGCAGTTATGAAACACTCTTTTTGTAGAAAATGCAAGTGGAGATTCGGAGCGCTAAGAGGGTAATAGTGGAAAAAGGAATGTCTTCAAATATAAACTACACAGAATCATTCGGTGAAACTTCTTTCTGATCTGTGCATTCAGCTAACAGAGTTAAACCATACTTTTGATTGAGCAGATCTGAACACTCTTTCTGTAGAAAATGCAACTGGACATTTGGAGCGCTAAGAGCGTAGTAGTGGAAAAAGGAATATATTCAAATATAAACTACACAGAAGCATTCTGTGAAACTTCTTTCTGATCTGAGCATTCAGCTAACAGAGTTAAACCATACTTTTGATTGAGCAGTTTTGAAACACTCTGTCTGTAGAAAATGCAACTGGACATTCGTAGCGCTAAGTGGGTAATAGTGGAAAAAAGAATATTTTCAAATATAAACTACACAGAAGCATTCTGTGAAACTTCTTTCTGTTCTGTGCATTCAACTAACAGAGTTGAACCTTACTTTTGATTGAGCCGTTCTGAAACACTCTTTCTGTAGAAACTGCAATTGGACATTCTGAGCGCTAAGAGGCCTATATTGGGAAAAAGAATGTCTACAAATAAAAACTACACAGAAGAATTGTGTTAAACTTCTTTCTGTTCTGTTTGTTCAACTAAAAGAGTTGAACCTTAGTTTTGATTGAGCCGTTCTGAAACACTCTTTCTGTAGAAAATGCAAGTGGAGATTCGGAGCGCTAAGAGGGTAATAGTGGAGAAAGGAATGTCTCTAAATATAAACTACACAGAATCATTCTGTGAAACTTCTTTCTGATCTGTGCATTCAGCTAACAGAGTTAAACCATACTTTTGATTCAGCAGATCTGAACACTCTTTCTGTAGAAAATGCAACTGGACATTTGGAGCGCTAAGAGAGTAGTAGTTGAAAAAGGAATATATTCAAATATAAACTACACAGAAGCATTCTGTGAAACTTCTTTCTGATCTGAGCATTCAGCTAACAGAGTTAAACCATACTTTTGATTGAGCAGTTTTGAAACACTCTGTCTGTAGAAAATGCAACTGGACATTCGTAGCGCTAAGTGGGTAATAGTGGAGAAAAGAATATGTTCAAATATAAACTACACAGAAGCATTGTATGAAACTTCTTTCTGTTCTGTGCATTCAAATAACAGTGTTGAACCTTACTTTTGATTGAGCCTTTCTGAAACACTCTTTCTGTAGAAACTGCAATTGGACATTCTGAGCGCTAAGAGGCCTCTATTGGGAAAAATAATATCTTCAAATGAAAACTACACAGAAGCATTGTGTGAAACTTATTTCTGATATGTTCATTAAGCTAACAGATTTAAACCATACTTTTGATTGCGCAGTTCTGAACACTCTTTCTGTAGAAAATGCAAGTGGACTTTCGGAGCGCTAAGAGGGTAATAGTGGAAAAAGGAATATATTCATATATAAACTACACAGTAGCATTCTGTGAAAATTCTTACTGTTCTGTGCATTCAGCTAACAGAGTTGAACCTTACTTTTGATTGAGCCGTTCTGAAACACTCTTTCTGTAGAAACTGCAATTGGACATGCTAAGCGCTAAGAGGCCTACATTGGGAAAAAGAATATCTTCAAATAAAAACTACACAGATGCATTCTGTGAAACTTATTTCTGATCTGTAAATTCAGTTAACAGAGATAAAACATATTTTTGATTGAGCAGTTATGAAACACTCTTTTTGTAGAAAATGCAAGTGGAGATTCGGAGGGCTAAGAGGGTAATAGTGGAAAAAGGAATGTCTTCAAATATAAACTACACAGAATCATTCGGTGAAACTTCTTTCTGATCTGTGCATTCAGCTAAAAGAGTTAAACCATACTTTTGATTGAGCAGATCTGAACACTCTTTCTGTAGAAAATGCAACTGGACATTTGGAGCGCTAAGAGCGTAGTAGTGGAAAAAGGAATATATTCAAATATAAACTACACAGAAGCATTCTGTGAAACTTCTTTCTGATCTGAGCATTCAGCTAACAGAGATAAACCATACTTTTGATTGAGCAGTTTTGAAACACTCTGTCTGTAGAAAATGCAACTGGACATTCGTAGCGCTAAGTGGGTAATAGTGGAAAAAAGAATATGTTCAAATATAAACTACACAGAAGCATTCTGTGAAACTTCTTTCTGTTCTGTGCATTCAACTAACAGAGTTGAACCTTATTTTTGATTGAGCCGTTCTGAAACACTCTTTCTGTAGAAACTGCAATTGGACATTCTGAGCGCTAAGAGGCCTATATTGGGAAAAAGAATGTCTACAAATAAAAACTACACAGAAGAATTGTGTGAAACGTCTTTCTGTTCTGTTTGTTCAACTAAAAGAGTTGAACCTTAGTTTTGATTGAGCCGTTCTGAAACACTCTTTCTGTAGAAAATGCAAGTGGAGATTCGGAGCGCTAAGAGGGTAATAGTGGAAAAAGGAATGTCTCCAAATATAAACTACACAGAATCATTCTGTGAAACTTCTTTCTGATCTGTGCATTCAGCTAACAGAGTTAAACCATACTTTTGATTCAGCAGATCTGAACACTCTTTCTGTAGAAAATGCAACTGGACATTTGGAGCGCTAAGAGAGTAGTAGTGGAAAAAGGAATATATTCAAATATAAACTACACAGAAGCATTCTGTGAAACTTCTTTCTGATCTGAGCATTCAGCTAACAGAGTTAAACCATACTTTTGATTGAGCAGTTTTGAAACACTCTGTCTGTAGAAAATGCAACTGGACATTCGTAGCGCTAAGTGGGTAATAGTGGAGAAAAGAATATGTTCAAATATGAACTACACAGAAGCATTGTATGAAACTTCTTTCTGTTCTGTGCATTCAACTAACAGAGTTGAACCTTACTTTTGATTGAGCCTTTCTGAAACACTCTTTCTGTAGAAACTGCAATTGGACATTCTGAGCGCTAAGAGGCCTCTATTGGGAAAAATAATATCTTCAAATGAAAACTACACAGAAGCATTGTGTGAAACTTCTTTCTGATATGTTCATTAAGCTAACAGATTTAAACCATACTTTTGATTGCGCAGTTCTGAACACTCTTTCTGTAGAAAATGCAAGTGGACTTTCGGAGCGCTAAGACGGTAATAGTGGGAAAAGGAATATATTCAAATATAAACTACACAGTAGCATTCTGTGAAAACTCTTACTGTTCTGTGCATTCAGCTAACAGAGTTGAACCTTACTTTTGATTGAGCCGTTCTGAAACACTCTTTCTGTAGAAACTGCAATTGGACATGCTAAGCGCTAAGAGGCCTACATTGGGAAAAAGAATATCTTCAAATAAAAACTACACAGATGCATTCTGTGAAACTTATTTCTGATCTGTAAATACAGTTAACAGAGATAAAACATATTTTTGATTGAGCAGTTATGAAACACTCTTTTTGTAGAAAATGCAAGTGGAGATTCGGAGGGCTAAGAGGGTAATAGTGGAAAAAGGAATGTCTTCAAATATAAACTACACAGAATCATTCGGTGAAACTTCTTTCTGATCTGTGCATTCAGCTAACAGAGTTAAACCATACTTTTGATTGAGCAGATCTGAACACTCTTTCTGTAGAAAATGCAACTGGACATTTGGAGCGCTAAGAGCGTAGTAGTGGAAAAAGGAATATATTCAAATATAAACTACACAGAAGCATTCTGTGAAACTTCTTTCTGATCTGAGCATTCAGCTAACAGAGTTAAACCATACTTTTGATTGAGCAGTTTTGAAACACTCTGTCTGTAGAAAATGCAACTGGACATTCGTAGCGCTAAGTGGGTAATAGTGGAAAAAAGAATATGTTCAAATATAAACTACACAGAAGCATTCTGTGAAACTTCTTTCTGTTCTGTGCATTCAACTAACAGAGTTGAACCTTATTTTTGATTGAGCCGTTCTGAAACACTCTTTCTGTAGAAACTGCAATTGGACATTCTGAGCGCTAAGAGGACTATATTGGGAAAAAGAATGTCTACAAATAAAAACTACACAGAAGAATTGTGTGAAACTTCTTTCTGTTCTGTTTGTTCAACTAAAAGAGTTGAACCTTAGTTTTGATTGAGCCGTTCTGAAACACTCTTTCTGTAGAAACTGCAATTGGACATTCTGAGCGCTAAGAGGCCTATATTGGGAAAAAGAATGTCTACAAATAAAAACTACACAGAAGAATTGTGTGAAACGTCTTTCTGTTCTGTTTGTTCAACTAAAAGAGTTGAACCTTAGTTTTGATTGAGCCGTTCTGAAACACTCTTTCTGTAGAAAATGCAAGTGGAGATTCGGAGCGCTAAGAGGGTAATAGTGGAAAAAGGAATGTCTCCAAATATAAACTACACAGAATCATTCTGTGAAACTTCTTTCTGATCTGTGCATTCAGCTAACAGAGTTAAACCATACTTTTGATTCAGCAGATCTGAACACTCTTTCTGTAGAAAATGCAACTGGACATTTGGAGCGCTAAGAGAGTAGTAGTGGAAAAAGGAATATATTCAAATATAAACTACACAGAAGCATTCTGTGAAACTTCTTTCTGATCTGAGCATTCAGCTAACAGAGTTAAACCATACTTTTGATTGAGCAGTTTTGAAACACTCTGTCTGTAGAAAATGCAACTGGACATTCGTAGCGCTAAGTGGGTAATAGTGGAGAAAAGAATATGTTCAAATATAAACTACACAGAAGCATTGTATGAAACTTCTTTCTGTTCTGTGCATTCAACTAACAGAGTTGAACCTTACTTTTGATTGAGCCTTTCTGAAACACTCTTTCTGTAGAAACTGCAATTGGACATTCTGAGCGCTAAGAGGCCTCTATTGGGAAAAATAATATCTTCAAATAAAAACTACACAGAAGCATTGTGTGAAACTTATTTCTGATATGTTCATTAAGCTGACAGAGTTAAACCATACTTTTGATTGCGCAGTTCTGAACACTCTTTCTGTAGAAAATGCAAGTGGACATTCGGAGCGCTAAGAGGGTAATAGTGGAAAAAGGAATATATTCAAATATAAACTACACAGTAGCATTCTGTGAAAACTCTTACTGTTCTGTGCATTCAGCTAACAGAGTTGAACCTTACTTTTGATTGAGCCGTTCTGAAACACTCTTTCTGTAGAAACTGCAATTGGACATGCTAAGCGCTAAGAGGCCTACATTGGGAAAAAGAATATCTTCAAATAAAAACTACACAGATGCATTCTGTGAAACTTATTTCTGATCTGTAAATTCAGTTAACAGAGATAAAACATATTTTTGATTGAGCAGTTATGAAACACTCTTTTTGTAGAAAATGCAAGTGGAGATTCGGAGCGCTAAGAGGGTAATAGTGGAAAAAGGAATGTCTTCAAATATAAACTACACAGAATCATTCGGTGAAACTTCTTTCTGATCTGTGCATTCAGCTAACAGAGTTAAACCATACTTTTGATTGAGCAGATCTGAACACTCTTTCTGTAGAAAATGCAACTGGACATTTGGAGCGCTAAGAGCGTAGTAGTGGAAAAAGGAATATATTCAAATATAAACTACACAGAAGCATTCTGTGAAACTTCTTTCTGATCTGAGCATTCAGCTAACAGAGTTAAACCATACTTTTGATTGAGCAGTTTTGAAACACTCTGTCTGTAGAAAATGCAACTGGACATTCGTAGCGCTAAGTGGGTAATAGTGGAAAAAAGAATATTTTCAAATATAAACTACACAGAAGCATTCTGTGAAACTTCTTTCTGTTCTGTGCATTCAACTAACAGAGTTGAACCTTACTTTTGATTGAGCCGTTCTGAAACACTCTTTCTGTAGAAACTGCAATTGGACATTCTGAGCGCTAAGAGGCCTATATTGGGAAAAAGAATGTCTACAAATAAAAACTACACAGAAGAATTGTGTTAAACTTCTTTCTGTTCTGTTTGTTCAACTAAAAGAGTTGAACCTTAGTTTTGATTGAGCCGTTCTGAAACACTCTTTCTGTAGAAAATGCAAGTGGAGATTCGGAGCGCTAAGAGGGTAATAGTGGAGAAAGGAATGTCTCTAAATATAAACTACACAGAATCATTCTGTGAAACTTCTTTCTGATCTGTGCATTCAGCTAACAGAGTTAAACCATACTTTTGATTCAGCAGATCTGAACACTCTTTCTGTAGAAAATGCAACTGGACATTTGGAGCGCTAAGAGAGTAGTAGTTGAAAAAGGAATATATTCAAATATAAACTACACAGAAGCATTCTGTGAAACTTCTTTCTGATCTGAGCATTCAGCTAACAGAGTTAAACCATACTTTTGATTGAGCAGTTTTGAAACACTCTGTCTGTAGAAAATGCAACTGGACATTCGTAGCGCTAAGTGGGTAATAGTGGAGAAAAGAATATGTTCAAATATAAACTACACAGAAGCATTGTATGAAACTTCTTTCTGTTCTGTGCATTCAAATAACAGTGTTGAACCTTACTTTTGATTGAGCCTTTCTGAAACACTCTTTCTGTAGAAACTGCAATTGGACATTCTGAGCGCTAAGAGGCCTCTATTGGGAAAAATAATATCTTCAAATGAAAACTACACAGAAGCATTGTGTGAAACTTATTTCTGATATGTTCATTAAGCTAACAGATTTAAACCATACTTTTGATTGCGCAGTTCTGAACACTCTTTCTGTAGAAAATGCAAGTGGACTTTCGGAGCGCTAAGAGGGTAATAGTGGAAAAAGGAATATATTCATATATAAACTACACAGTAGCATTCTGTGAAAATTCTTACTGTTCTGTGCATTCAGCTAACAGAGTTGAACCTTACTTTTGATTGAGCCGTTCTGAAACACTCTTTCTGTAGAAACTGCAATTGGACATGCTAAGCGCTAAGAGGCCTACATTGGGAAAAAGAATATCTTCAAATAAAAACTACACAGATGCATTCTGTGAAACTTATTTCTGATCTGTAAATTCAGTTAACAGAGATAAAACATATTTTTGATTGAGCAGTTATGAAACACTCTTTTTGTAGAAAATGCAAGTGGAGATTCGGAGGGCTAAGAGGGTAATAGTGGAAAAAGGAATGTCTTCAAATATAAACTACACAGAATCATTCGGTGAAACTTCTTTCTGATCTGTGCATTCAGCTAAAAGAGTTAAACCATACTTTTGATTGAGCAGATCTGAACACTCTTTCTGTAGAAAATGCAACTGGACATTTGGAGCGCTAAGAGCGTAGTAGTGGAAAAAGGAATATATTCAAATATAAACTACACAGAAGCATTCTGTGAAACTTCTTTCTGATCTGAGCATTCAGCTAACAGAGATAAACCATACTTTTGATTGAGCAGTTTTGAAACACTCTGTCTGTAGAAAATGCAACTGGACATTCGTAGCGCTAAGTGGGTAATAGTGGAAAAAAGAATATGTTCAAATATAAACTACACAGAAGCATTCTGTGAAACTTCTTTCTGTTCTGTGCATTCAACTAACAGAGTTGAACCTTATTTTTGATTGAGCCGTTCTGAAACACTCTTTCTGTAGAAACTGCAATTGGACATTCTGAGCGCTAAGAGGCCTATATTGGGAAAAAGAATGTCTACAAATAAAAACTACACAGAAGAATTGTGTGAAACGTCTTTCTGTTCTGTTTGTTCAACTAAAAGAGTTGAACCTTAGTTTTGATTGAGCCGTTCTGAAACACTCTTTCTGTAGAAAATGCAAGTGGAGATTCGGAGCGCTAAGAGGGTAATAGTGGAAAAAGGAATGTCTCCAAATATAAACTACACAGAATCATTCTGTGAAACTTCTTTCTGATCTGTGCATTCAGCTAACAGAGTTAAACCATACTTTTGATTCAGCAGATCTGAACACTCTTTCTGTAGAAAATGCAACTGGACATTTGGAGCGCTAAGAGAGTAGTAGTGGAAAAAGGAATATATTCAAATATAAACTACACAGAAGCATTCTGTGAAACTTCTTTCTGATCTGAGCATTCAGCTAACAGAGTTAAACCATACTTTTGATTGAGCAGTTTTGAAACACTCTGTCTGTAGAAAATGCAACTGGACATTCGTAGCGCTAAGTGGGTAATAGTGGAGAAAAGAATATGTTCAAATATGAACTACACAGAAGCATTGTATGAAACTTCTTTCTGTTCTGTGCATTCAACTAACAGAGTTGAACCTTACTTTTGATTGAGCCTTTCTGAAACACTCTTTCTGTAGAAACTGCAATTGGACATTCTGAGCGCTAAGAGGCCTCTATTGGGAAAAATAATATCTTCAAATGAAAACTACACAGAAGCATTGTGTGAAACTTCTTTCTGATATGTTCATTAAGCTAACAGATTTAAACCATACTTTTGATTGCGCAGTTCTGAACACTCTTTCTGTAGAAAATGCAAGTGGACTTTCGGAGCGCTAAGACGGTAATAGTGGGAAAAGGAATATATTCAAATATAAACTACACAGTAGCATTCTGTGAAAACTCTTACTGTTCTGTGCATTCAGCTAACAGAGTTGAACCTTACTTTTGATTGAGCCGTTCTGAAACACTCTTTCTGTAGAAACTGCAATTGGACATGCTAAGCGCTAAGAGGCCTACATTGGGAAAAAGAATATCTTCAAATAAAAACTACACAGATGCATTCTGTGAAACTTATTTCTGATCTGTAAATACAGTTAACAGAGATAAAACATATTTTTGATTGAGCAGTTATGAAACACTCTTTTTGTAGAAAATGCAAGTGGAGATTCGGAGGGCTAAGAGGGTAATAGTGGAAAAAGGAATGTCTTCAAATATAAACTACACAGAATCATTCGGTGAAACTTCTTTCTGATCTGTGCATTCAGCTAACAGAGTTAAACCATACTTTTGATTGAGCAGATCTGAACACTCTTTCTGTAGAAAATGCAACTGGACATTTGGAGCGCTAAGAGCGTAGTAGTGGAAAAAGGAATATATTCAAATATAAACTACACAGAAGCATTCTGTGAAACTTCTTTCTGATCTGAGCATTCAGCTAACAGAGTTAAACCATACTTTTGATTGAGCAGTTTTGAAACACTCTGTCTGTAGAAAATGCAACTGGACATTCGTAGCGCTAAGTGGGTAATAGTGGAAAAAAGAATATGTTCAAATATAAACTACACAGAAGCATTCTGTGAAACTTCTTTCTGTTCTGTGCATTCAACTAACAGAGTTGAACCTTATTTTTGATTGAGCCGTTCTGAAACACTCTTTCTGTAGAAACTGCAATTGGACATTCTGAGCGCTAAGAGGACTATATTGGGAAAAAGAATGTCTACAAATAAAAACTACACAGAAGAATTGTGTGAAACTTCTTTCTGTTCTGTTTGTTCAACTAAAAGAGTTGAACCTTAGTTTTGATTGAGCCGTTCTGAAACACTCTTTCTGTAGAAACTGCAATTGGACATTCTGAGCGCTAAGAGGTCTATATTGGGAAAAAGAATGTCTACAAATAAAAACTACACAGAAGAATTGTGTGAAACGTCTTTCTGTTCTGTTTGTTCAACTAAAAGAGTTGAACCTTAGTTTTGATTGAGCCGTTCTGAAACACTCTTTCTGTAGAAAATGCAAGTGGAGATTCGGAGCGCTAAGAGGGTAATAGTGGAAAAAGGAATGTCTCCAAATATAAACTACACAGAATCATTCTGTGAAACTTCTTTCTGATCTGTGCATTCAGCTAACAGAGTTAAACCATACTTTTGATTCAGCAGATCTGAACACTCTTTCTGTAGAAAATGCAACTGGACATTTGGAGCGCTAAGAGAGTAGTAGTGGAAAAAGGAATATATTCAAATATAAACTACACAGAAGCATTCTGTGAAACTTCTTTCTGATCTGAGCATTCAGCTAACAGAGTTAAACCATACTTTTGATTGAGCAGTTTTGAAACACTCTGTCTGTAGAAAATGCAACTGGACATTCGTAGCGCTAAGTGGGTAATAGTGGAGAAAAGAATATGTTCAAATATAAACTACACAGAAGCATTGTATGAAACTTCTTTCTGTTCTGTGCATTCAACTAACAGAGTTGAACCTTACTTTTGATTGAGCCTTTCTGAAACACTCTTTCTGTAGAAACTGCAATTGGACATTCTGAGCGCTAAGAGGCCTCTATTGGGAAAAATAATATCTTCAAATAAAAACTACACAGAAGCATTGTGTGAAACTTATTTCTGATATGTTCATTAAGCTGACAGAGTTAAACCATACTTTTGATTGCGCAGTTCTGAACACTCTTTCTGTAGAAAATGCAAGTGGACATTCGGAGCGCTAAGAGGGTAATAGTGGAAAAAGGAATATATTCAAATATAAACTACACAGTAGCATTCTGTGAAAACTCTTACTGTTCTGTGCATTCAGCTAACAGAGTTGAACCTTACTTTTGATTGAGCCGTTCTGAAACACTCTTTCTGTAGAAACTGCAATTGGACATGCTAAGCGCTAAGAGGCCTACATTGGGAAAAAGAATATCTTCAAATAAAAAATACACAGATGCATTCTGTGAAACTTATTTCTGATCTGTAAATTCAGTTAACAGAGATAAAACATATTTTTGATTGAGCAGTTATGAAACACTCTTTTTGTAGAAAATGCAAGTGGAGATTCGGAGCGCTAAGAGGGTAATAGTGGAAAAAGGAATGTCTTCAAATATAAACTACACAGAATCATTCGGTGAAACTTCTTTCTGATCTGTGCATTCAGCTAACAGAGTTAAACCATACTTTTGATTGAGCAGATCTGAACACTCTTTCTGTAGAAAATGCAACTGGACATTTGGAGCGCTAAGAGCGTAGTAGTGGAAAAAGGAATATATTCAAATATAAACTACACAGAAGCATTCTGTGAAACTTCTTTCTGATCTGAGCATTCAGCTAACAGAGTTAAACCATACTTTTGATTGAGCAGTTTTGAAACACTCTGTCTGTAGAAAATGCAACTGGACATTCGTAGCGCTAAGTGGGTAATAGTGGAAAAAAGAATATGTTCAAATATAAACTACACAGAAGCATTCTGTGAAACTTCTTTCTGTTCTGTGCATTCAACTAACAGAGTTGAACCTTACTTTTGATTGAGCCGTTCTGAAACACTCTTTCTGTAGAAACTGCAATTGGACATTCTGAGCGCTAAGAGGCCTATATTGGGAAAAAGAATGTCTACAAATAAAAACTACACAGAAGAATTGTGTTAAACTTCTTTCTGTTCTGTTTGTTCAACTAAAAGAGTTGAACCTTAGTTTTGATTGAGCCGTTCTGAAACACTCTTTCTGTAGAAAATGCAAGTGGAGATTCGGAGCGCTAAGAGGGTAATAGTGGAGAAAGGAATGTCTCTAAATATAAACTACACAGAATCATTCTGTGAAACTTCTTTCTGATCTGTGCATTCAGCTAACAGAGTTAAACCATACTTTTGATTCAGCAGATCTGAACACTCTTTCTGTAGAAAATGCAACTGGACATTTGGAGCGCTAAGAGAGTAGTAGTGGAAAAAGGAATATATTCAAATATAAACTACACAGAAGCATTCTGTGAAACTTCTTTCTGACCTGAGCATTCAGCTAACAGAGTTAAACCATACTTTTGATTGAGCAGTTTTGAAACACTCTGTCTGTAGAAAATGCAACTGGACATTCGTAGCGCTAAGTGGGTAATAGTGGAGAAAAGAATATGTTCAAATATAAACTACACAGAAGCATTGTATGAAACTTCTTTCTGTTCTGTGCATTCAAATAACAGTGTTGAACCTTACTTTTGATTGAGCCTTTCTGAAACACTCTTTCTGTAGAAACTGCAATTGGACATTCTGAGCGCTAAGAGGCCTCTATTGGGAAAAATAATATCTTCAAATGAAAACTACACAGAAGCATTGTGTGAAACTTATTTCTGATATGTTCATTAAGCTAACAGATTTAAACCATACTTTTGATTGCGCAGTTCTGAACACTCTTTCTGTAGAAAATGCAAGTGGACTTTCGGAGCGCTAAGAGGGTAATAGTGGAAAAAGGAATATATTCATATATAAACTACACAGTAGCATTCTGTGAAAATTCTTACTCTTCTGTGCATTCAGCTAACAGAGTTGAACCTTACTTTTGATTGAGCCGTTCTGAAACACTCTTTCTGTAGAAACTGCAATTGGACATGCTAAGCGCTAAGAGGCCTACATTGGGAAAAAGAATATCTTCAAATAAAAACTACACAGATGCATTCTGTGAAACTTATTTCTGATCTGTAAATTCAGTTAACAGAGATAAAACATATTTTTGATTGAGCAGTTATGAAACACTCTTTTTGTAGAAAATGCAAGTGGAGATTCGGAGGGCTAAGAGGGTAATAGTGGAAAAAGGAATGTCTTCAAATATAAACTACACAGAATCATTCGGTGAAACTTCTTTCTGATCTGTGCATTCAGCTAAAAGAGTTAAACCATACTTTTGATTGAGCAGATCTGAACACTCTTTCTGTAGAAAATGCAACTGGACATTTGGAGCGCTAAGAGCGTAGTAGTGGAAAAAGGAATATATTCAAATATAAACTACACAGAAGCATTCTGTGAAACTTCTTTCTGATCTGAGCATTCAGCTAACAGAGATAAACCATACTTTTGATTGAGCAGTTTTGAAACACTCTGTCTGTAGAAAATGCAACTGGACATTCGTAGCGCTAAGTGGGTAATAGTGGAAAAAAGAATATGTTCAAATATAAACTACACAGAAGCATTCTGTGAAACTTCTTTCTGTTCTGTGCATTCAACTAACAGAGTTGAACCATATTTTTGATTGAGCCGTTCTGAAACACTCTTTCTGTAGAAACTGCAATTGGACATTCTGAGCGCTAAGAGGCCTATATTGGGAAAAAGAATGTCTACAAATAAAAACTACACAGAAGAATTGTGTGAAACGTCTTTCTGTTCTGTTTGTTCAACTAAAAGAGTTGAACCTTAGTTTTGATTGAGCCGTTCTGAAACACTCTTTCTGTAGAAAATGCAAGTGGAGATTCGGAGCGCTAAGAGGGTAATAGTGGAAAAAGGAATGTCTCCAAATATAAACTACACAGAATCATTCTGTGAAACTTCTTTCTGATCTGTGCATTCAGCTAACAGAGTTAAACCATACTTTTGATTCAGCAGATCTGAACACTCTTTCTGTAGAAAATGCAACTGGACATTTGGAGCGCTAAGAGAGTAGTAGTGGAAAAAGGAATATATTCAAATATAAACTACACAGAAGCATTCTGTGAAACTTCTTTCTGATCTGAGCATTCAGCTAACAGAGTTAAACCATACTTTTGATTGAGCAGTTTTGAAACACTCTGTCTGTAGAAAATGCAACTGGACATTCGTAGCGCTAAGTGGGTAATAGTGGAGAAAAGAATATGTTCAAATATAAACTACACAGAAGCATTGTATGAAACTTCTTTCTGTTCTGTGCATTCAACTAACAGAGTTGAACCTTACTTTTGATTGAGCCTTTCTGAAACACTCTTTCTGTAGAAACTGCAATTGGACATTCTGAGCGCTAAGAGGCCTCTATTGGGAAAAATAATATCTTCAAATGAAAACTACACAGAAGCATTGTGTGAAACTTATTTCTGATATGTTCATTAAGCTAACAGATTTAAACCATACTTTTGATTGCGCAGTTCTGAACACTCTTTCTGTAGAAAATGCAAGTGGACTTTCGGAGCGCTAAGACGGTAATAGTGGGAAAAGGAATATATTCAAATATAAACTACACAGTAGCATTCTGTGAAAACTCTTACTGTTCTGTGCATTCAGCTAACAGAGTTGAACCTTACTTTTGATTGAGCCGTTCTGAAACACTCTTTCTGTAGAAACTGCAATTGGACATGCTAAGCGCTAAGAGGCCTACATTGGGAAAAAGAATATCTTCAAATAAAAACTACACAGATGCATTCTGTGAAACTTATTTCTGATCTGTAAATTCAGTTAACAGAGATAAAACATATTTTTGATTGAGCAGTTATGAAACACTCTTTTTGTAGAAAATGCAAGTGGAGATTCGGAGGGCTAAGAGGGTAATAGTGGAAAAAGGAATGTCTTCAAATATAAACTACACAGAATCATTCGGTGAAACTTCTTTCTGATCTGTGCATTCAGCTAACAGAGTTAAACCATACTTTTGATTGAGCAGATCTGAACACTCTTTCTGTAGAAAATGCAACTGGACATTTGGAGCGCTAAGAGCGTAGTAGTGGAAAAAGGAATATATTCAAATATAAACTACACAGAAGCATTCTGTGAAACTTCTTTCTGATCTGAGCATTCAGCTAACAGAGTTAAACCATACTTTTGATTGAGCAGTTTTGAAACACTCTGTCTGTAGAAAATGCAACTGGACATTCGTAGCGCTAAGTGGGTAATAGTGGAAAAAAGAATATGTTCAAATATAAACTACACAGAAGCATTCTGTGAAACTTCTTTCTGTTCTGTGCATTCAACTAACAGAGTTGAACCTTATTTTTGATTGAGCCGTTCTGAAACACTCTTTCTGTAGAAACTGCAATTGGACATTCTGAGCGCTAAGAGGACTATATTGGGAAAAAGAATGTCTACAAATAAAAACTACACAGAAGAATTGTGTGAAACTTCTTTCTGTTCTGTTTGTTCAACTAAAAGAGTTGAACCTTAGTTTTGATTGAGCCGTTCTGAAACACTCTTTCTGTAGAAACTGCAATTGGACATTCTGAGCGCTAAGAGGCCTATATTGGGAAAAAGAATGTCTACAAATAAAAACTACACAGAAGAATTGTGTGAAACGTCTTTCTGTTCTGTTTGTTCAACTAAAAGAGTTGAACCTTAGTTTTGATTGAGCCGTTCTGAAACACTCTTTCTGTAGAAAATGCAAGTGGAGATTCGGAGCGCTAAGAGGGTAATAGTGGAAAAAGGAATGTCTCCAAATATAAACTACACAGAATCATTCTGTGAAACTTCTTTCTGATCTGTGCATTCAGCTAACAGAGTTAAACCATACTTTTGATTCAGCAGATCTGAACACTCTTTCTGTAGAAAATGCAACTGGACATTTGGAGCGCTAAGAGAGTAGTAGTGGAAAAAGGAATATATTCAAATATAAACTACACAGAAGCATTCTGTGAAACTTCTTTCTGATCTGAGCATTCAGCTAACAGAGTTAAACCATACTTTTGATTGAGCAGTTTTGAAACACTCTGTCTGTAGAAAATGCAACTGGACATTCGTAGCGCTAAGTGGGTAATAGTGGAGAAAAGAATATGTTCAAATATAAACTACACAGAAGCATTGTATGAAACTTCTTTCTGTTCTGTGCATTCAACTAACAGAGTTGAACCTTACTTTTGATTGAGCCTTTCTGAAACACTCTTTCTGTAGAAACTGCAATTGGACATTCTGAGCGCTAAGAGGCCTCTATTGGGAAAAATAATATCTTCAAATAAAAACTACACAGAAGCATTGTGTGAAACTTATTTCTGATATGTTCATTAAGCTGACAGAGTTAAACCATACTTTTGATTGCGCAGTTCTGAACACTCTTTCTGTAGAAAATGCAAGTGGACATTCGGAGCGCTAAGAGGGTAATAGTGGAAAAAGGAATATATTCAAATATAAACTACACAGTAGCATTCTGTGAAAACTCTTACTGTTCTGTGCATTCAGCTAACAGAGTTGAACCTTACCTTTGATTGAGCCGTTCTGAAACACTCTTTCTGTAGAAACTGCAATTGGACATGCTAAGCGCTAAGAGGCCTACATTGGGAAAAAGAATATCTTCAAATAAAAACTACACAGATGCATTCTGTGAAACTTATTTCTGATCTGTAAATTCAGTTAACAGAGATAAAACATATTTTTGATTGAGCAGTTATGAAACACTCTTTTTGTAGAAAATGCAAGTGGAGATTCGGAGCGCTAAGAGGGTAATAGTGGAAAAAGGAATGTCTTCAAATATAAACTACACAGAATCATTCGGTGAAACTTCTTTCTGATCTGTGCATTCAGCTAACAGAGTTAAACCATACTTTTGATTGAGCAGATCTGAACACTCTTTCTGTAGAAAATGCAACTGGACATTTGGAGCGCTAAGAGCGTAGTAGTGGAAAAAGGAATATATTCAAATATAAACTACACAGAAGCATTCTGTGAAACTTCTTTCTGATCTGAGCATTCAGCTAACAGAGTTAAACCATACTTTTGATTGAGCAGTTTTGAAACACTCTGTCTGTAGAAAATGCAACTGGACATTCGTAGCGCTAAGTGGGTAATAGTGGAAAAAAGAATATGTTCAAATATAAACTACACAGAAGCATTCTGTGAAACTTCTTTCTGTTCTGTGCATTCAACTAACCGAGTTGAACCTTACTTTTGATTGAGCCGTTCTGAAACACTCTTTCTGTAGAAACTGCAATTGGACATTCTGAGCGCTAAGAGGCCTATATTGGGAAAAAGAATGTCTACAAATAAAAACTACACAGAAGAATTGTGTTAAACTTCTTTCTGTTCTGTTTGTTCAACTAAAAGAGTTGAACCTTAGTTTTGATTGAGCCATTCTGAAACACTCTTTCTGTAGAAAATGCAATTGGAGATTCGGAGCGCTAAGAGGGTAATAGTGGAGAAAGGAATGTCTCCAAATATAAACTACACAGAATCATTCTGTGAAACTTCTTTCTGATCTGTGCATTCAGCTAACAGAGTTAAACCATACTTTTGATTCAGCAGAACTGAACACTCTTTCTGTAGAAAATGCAACTGGACATTTGGAGCGCTAAGAGAGTAGTAGTGGAAAAAGGAATATATTCAAATATAAACTACACAGAAGCATTCTGTGAAACTTCTTTCTGATCTGAGCATTCAGCTAACAGAGTTAAACCATACTTTTGATTGAGCAGTTTTGAAACACTCTGTCTGTAGAAAATGCAACTGGACATTCGTAGCGCTAAGTGGGTAATAGTGGAGAAAAGAATATGTTCAAATATAAACTACACAGAAGCATTTTATGAAACTTCTTTCTGTTCTGTGCATTCAACTAACAGAGTTGAACCTTACTTTTGATTGAGCCTTTCTGAAACACTCTTTCTGTAGAAACTGCAATTGGACATTCTGAGCGCTAAGAGGCCTCTATTGGGAAAAATAATATCTTCAAATGAAAACTACACAGAAGCATTGTGTGAAATTTATTTCTGATATGTTCATTAAGCTAACAGATTTAAACCATACTTTTGATTGCGCAGTTCTGAACACTCTTTCTGTAGAAAATGCAAGTGGACTTTCGGAGCGCTAAGAGGGTAATAGTGGAAAAAGGAATATATTCAAATATAAACTACACAGTAGCATTCTGTGAAAACTCTTACTGTTCTGTGCATTCAGCTAACAGAGTTGAACCTTACTTTTGATTGAGCCGTTCTGAAACACTCTTTCTGTAGAAACTGCAATTGGACATGCTAAGCGCTAAGAGGCCTACATTGGGAAAAAGAATATCTTCAAATAAAAACTACACAGATGCATTCTGTGAAACTTATTTCTGATCTGTAAATTCAGTTAACAGAGATAAAACATATTTTTGATTGAGCAGTTATGAAACACTCTTTTTGTAGAAAATGCAAGTGGAGATTCGGAGGGCTAAGAGGGTAATAGTGGAAAAAGGAATGTCTTCAAATATAAACTACACAGAATCATTCGGTGAAACTTCTTTCTGATCTGTGCATTCAGCTAACAGAGTTAAACCATACTTTTGATTGAGCAGATCTGAACACTCTTTCTGTAGAAAATGCAACTGGACATTTGGAGCGCTAAGAGCGTAGTAGTGGAAAAAGGAATATATTCAAATATAAACTACACAGAAGCATTCTGTGAAACTTCTTTCTGATCTGAGCATTCAGCTAACAGAGTTAAACCATACTTTTGATTGAGCAGTTTTGAAACACTCTGTCTGTAGAAAATGCAACTGGACATTCGTAGCGCTAAGTGGGTAATAGTGGAAAAAAGAATATGTTCAAATATAAACTACACAGAAGCATTCTGTGAAACTTCTTTCTGTTCTGTGCATTCAACTAACAGAGTTGAACCTTATTTTTGATTGAGCCGTTCTGAAACACTCTTTCTGTAGAAACTGCAATTGGACATTCTGAGCGCTAAGAGGCCTATATTGGGAAAAAGAATGTCTACAAATAAAAACTACACAGAAGAATTGTGTGAAACTTCTTTCTGTTCTGTTTGTTCAACTAATAGAGTTGAACCTTAGTTTTGATTGAGCCGTTCTGAAACACTCTTTCTGTAGAAACTGCAATTGGACATTCTGAGCGCTAAGAGGCCTATATTGGGAAAAAGAATGTCTACAAATAAAAACTACACAGAAGAATTGTGTGAAACGTCTTTCTGTTCTGTTTGTTCAACTAAAAGGGTTGAACCTTAGTTTTGATTGAGCCGTTCTGAAACACTCTTTCTGTAGAAAATGCAAGTGGAGATTCGGAGCGCTAAGAGGGTAATAGTGGAAAAAGGAATGTCTCCAAATATAAACTACACAGAATCATTCTGTGAAACTTCTTTCTGATCTGTGCATTCAGCTAACAGAGTTAAACCATACTTTTGATTCAGCAGATCTGAACACTCTTTCTGTAGAAAATGCAACTGGACATTTGGAGCGCTAAGAGAGTAGTAGTGGAAAAAGGAATATATTCAAATATAAACTACACAGAAGCATTCTGTGAAACTTCTTTCTGATCTGAGCATTCAGCTAACAGAGTTAAACCATACTTTTGATTGAGCAGTTTTGAAACACTCTGTCTGTAGAAAATGCAACTGGACATTCGTAGCGCTAAGTGGGTAATAGTGGAGAAAAGAATATGTTCAAATATAAACTACACAGAAGCATTGTATGAAACTTCTTTCTGTTCTGTGCATTCAACTAACAGAGTTGAACCTTACTTTTGATTGAGCCTTTCTGAAACACTCTTTCTGTAGAAACTGCAATTGGACATTCTGAGCGCTAAGAGGCCTCTATTGGGAAAAATAATATCTTCAAATAAAAACTACACAGAAGCATTGTGTGAAACTTCTTTCTGATATGTTCATTAAGCTGACAGAGTTAAACCATACTTTTGATTGCGCAGTTCTGAACACTCTTTCTGTAGAAAATGAAAGTGGACATTCGGAGCGCTAAGAGGGTAATAGTGGAAAAAGGAATATATTCAAATATAAACTACACAGTAGCATTCTGTGAAAACTCTTACTGTTCTGTGCATTCAGCTAACAGAGTTGAACCTTACTTTTGATTGAGCCGTTCTGAAACACTCTTTCTGTAGAAACTGCAATTGGACATGCTAAGCGCTAAGAGGCCTACATTGGGAAAAAGAATATCTTCAAATAAAAACTACACAGATGCATTCTGTGAAACTTATTTCTGATCTGTAAATTCAGTTAACAGAGATAAAACATATTTTTGATTGAGCAGTTATGAAACACTCTTTTTGTAGAAAATGCAAGTGGAGATTCGGAGCGCTAAGAGGGTAATAGTGGAAAAAGGAATGTCTTCAAATATAAACTACACAGAATCATTCGGTGAAACTTCTTTCTGATCTGTGCATTCAGCTAACAGAGTTAAACCATACTTTGGATTGAGCAGATCTGAACACTCTTTCTGTAGAAAATGCAACTGGACATTTGGAGCGCTAAGAGCGTAGTAGTGGAAAAAGGAATATATTCAAATATAAACTACACAGAAGCATTCTGTGAAACTTCTTTCTGATCTGAGCATTCAGCTAACAGAGTTAAACCATACTTTTGATTGAGCAGTTTTGAAACACTCTGTCTGTAGAAAATGCAACTGGACATTCGTAGCGCTAAGTGGGTAATAGTGGAAAAAAGAATATGTTCAAATATAAACTACACAGAAGCATTCTGTGAAACTTCTTTCTGTTCTGTGCATTCAACTAACAGAGTTGAACCTTACTTTTGATTGAGCCGTTCTGAAACACTCTTTCTGTAGAAACTGCAATTGGACATTCTGAGCGCTAAGAGGCCTATATTGGGAAAAAGAATGTCTACAAATAAAAACTACACAGAAGAATTGTGTGAAACTTCTTTCTGTTCTGTTTGTTCAACTAAAAGAGTTGAACCTTAGTTTTGATTGAGCCGTTCTGAAACACTCTTTCTGTAGAAACTGCAATTGGACATTCTGAGCGCTAAGAGGCCTATATTGGGAAAAAGAATGTCTACAAATAAAAACTACACAGAAGAATTGTGTGAAACGTCTTTCTGTTCTGTTTGTTCAACTAAAAGAGTTGAACCTTAGTTTTGATTGAGCCGTTCTGAAACACTCTTTCTGTAGAAAATGCAAGTGGAGATTCGGAGCGCTAAGAGGGTAATAGTGGAAAAAGGAATGTCTCCAAATATAAACTACACAGAATCATTCTGTGAAACTTCTTTCTGATCTGTGCATTCAGCTAACAGAGTTAAACCATACTTTTGATTCAGCAGATCTGAACACTCTTTCTGTAGAAAATGCAACTGGACATTTGGAGCGCTAAGAGAGTAGTAGTGGAAAAAGGAATATATTCAAATATAAACTACACAGAAGCATTCTGTGAAACTTCTTTCTGATCTGAGCATTCAGCTAACAGAGTTAAACCATACTTTTGATTGAGCAGTTTTGAAACACTCTGTCTGTAGAAAATGCAACTGGACATTCGTAGCGCTAAGTGGGTAATAGTGGAGAAAAGAATATGTTCAAATATAAACTACACAGAAGCATTGTATGAAACTTCTTTCTGTTCTGTGCATTCAACTAACAGAGTTGAACCTTACTTTTGATTGAGCCTTTCTGAAACACTCTTTCTGTAGAAACTGCAATTGGACATTCTGAGCGCTAAGAGGCCTCTATTGGGAAAAATAATATCTTCAAATAAAAACTACACCGAAGCATTGTGTGAAACTTATTTCTGATATGTTCATTAAGCTGACAGAGTTAAACCATACTTTTGATTGCGCAGTTCTGAACACTCTTTCTGTAGAAAATGCAAGTGGACATTCGGAGCGCTAAGAGGGTAATAGTGGAAAAAGGAATATATTCAAATATAAACTACACAGTAGCATTCTGTGAAAACTCTTACTGTTCTGTGCATTCAGCTAACAGAGTTGAACCTTACTTTTGATTGAGCCGTTCTGAAACACTCTTTCTGTAGAAACTGCAATTGGACATGCTAAGCGCTAAGAGGCCTACATTGGGAAAAAAAATATCTTCAAATAAAAACTACACAGATGCATTCTGTGAAACTTATTTCTGATCTGTAAATTCAGTTAACAGAGATAAAACATATTTTTGATTGAGCAGTTATGAAACACTCTTTTTGTAGAAAATGCAAGTGGAGATTCGGAGCGCTAAGAGGGTAATAGTGGAAAAAGGAATGTCTTCAAATATAAACTACACAGAATCATTCGGTGAAACTTCTTTCTGATCTGTGCATTCAGCTAACAGAGTTAAACCATACTTTTGATTGAGCAGATCTGAACACTCTTTCTGTAGAAAATGCAACTGGACATTTGGAGCGCTAAGAGCGTAGTAGTGGAAAAAGGAATATATTCAAATATAAACTACACAGAAGCATTCTGTGAAACTTCTTTCTGATCTGAGCATTCAGCTAACAGAGTTAAACCATACTTTTGATTGAGCAGTTTTGAAACACTCTGTCTGTAGAAAATGCAACTGGACATTCGTAGCGCTAAGTGGGTAATAGTGGAAAAAAGAATATGTTCAAATATAAACGACACAGAAGCATTGTTTGAAACTTCTTTCTGTTCTGTGCATTCAACTAACAGAGTTGAACCTTACTTTTGATTGAGCCGTTCTGAAACACTCTTTCTGTAGAAACTGCAATTGGACATTCTGAGCGCTAAGAGGCCTATATTGGGAAAAAGAATGTCTACAAATAAAAACTACACAGAAGAATTGTGTTAAACTTCTTTCTGTTCTGTTTGTTCAACTAAAAGAGTTGAACCTTAGTTTTGATTGAGCCATTCTGAAACACTCTTTCTGTAGAAAATGCAAGTGGAGATTCGGAGCGCTAAGAGGGTAATAGTGGAGAAAGGAATGTCTCCAAATATAAACTACACAGAATCATTCTGTGAAACTTCTTTCTGATCTGTGCATTCAGCTAACAGAGTTAAACCATACTTTTGATTCAGCAGATCTGAACACTCTTTCTGTAGAAAATGCAACTGGACATTTGGAGCGCTAAGAGAGTAGTAGTGGAAAAAGGAATATATTCAAATAAAAACTACACAGAAGCATTCTGTGAAACTTCTTTCTGATCTGAGCATTCAGCTAACAGAGTTAAACCATACTTTTGATTGAGCAGTTTTGAAACACTCTGTCTGTAGAAAATGCAACTGGACATTCGTAGCGCTAAGTGGGTAATAGTGGAGAAAAGAATATGTTCAAATATAAACTACACAGAAGCATTGTATGAAACTTCTTTCTGTTCTGTGCATTCAACTAACAGAGTTGAACCTTACTTTTGATTGAGCCTTTCTGAAACACTCTTTCTGTAGAAACTGCAATTGGACATTCTGAGCGCTAAGAGGCCTCTATTGGGGAAAATAATATCTTCAAATAAAAACTACACAGAAGCATTGTGTGAAACTTATTTCAGATATGTTCATTAAGCTGACAGAGTTAAACCATACTTTTGATTGCGCAGTTCTGAACACTCTTTCGGTAGAAAATGCAAGTGGACATTCGGAGCGCTAAGAGGGTAATAGTGGAAAAAGGAATGTATTCAAATATAAACTACACAGTAGCATTCTGTGAAAACTCTTACTGTTCTGTGCATTCAGCTAACAGAGTTGAACCTTACTTTTGATTGAGCCGTTCTGAAACACTCTTTCTGTAGAAACTGCAATTGGACATGCTAAGCGCTAAGAGGCCTACATTGGGAAAAAGAATATCTTCAAATAAAAACTACACAGATGCATTCTGTGAAACTTATTTCTGATCTGTAAATTCAGTTAACAGAGATAAAACATATTTTTGATTGAGCAGTTATGAAACACTCTTTTTGTAGAAAATGCAAGTGGAGATTCGGAGGGCTAAGAGGGTAATAGTGGAAAAAGGAATGTCTTCAAATATAAACTACACAGAATCATTCGGTGAAACTTCTTTCTGATCTGTGCATTCAGCTAAAAGAGTTAAACCATACTTTTGATTGAGCAGATCTGAACACTCTTTCTGTAGAAAATGCAACTGGACATTTGGAGCGCTAAGAGCGTAGTAGTGGAAAAAGGAATATATTCAAATATAAACTACACAGAAGCATTCTGTGAAACTTCTTTCTGATCTGAGCATTCAGCTAACAGAGTTAAACCATACTTTTGATTGAGCAGTTTTGAAACACTCTGTCTGTAGAAAATGCAACTGGACATTCGTAGCGCTAAGTGGGTAATAGTGGAAAAAAGAATATGTTCAAATATAAACTACACAGAAGCATTCTGTGAAACTTCTTTCTGTTCTGTGCATTCAACTAACAGAGTTGAACCTTATTTTTGATTGAGCCGTTCTGAAACACTCTTTCTGTAGAAACTGCAATTGGACATTCTGAGCGCTAAGAGGCCTATATTGGGAAAAAGAATGTCTACAAATAAAAACTACACAGAAGAATTGTGTGAAACTTCTTTCTGTTCTGTTTGTTCAACTAAAAGAGTTGAACCTTAGTTTTGATTGAGCCGTTCTGAAACACTCTTTCTGTAGAAACTGCAATTGGACATTCTGAACGCTAAGAGGCCTATATTGGGAAAAAGAATGTCTACAAATAAAAACTACACAGAAGAATTGTGTGAAACGTCTTTCTGTTCTGTTTGTTCAACTAAAAGAGTTGAACCTTAGTTTTGATTGAGCCGTTCTGAAACACTCTTTCTGTAGAAAATGCAAGTGGAGATTCGGAGCGCTAAGAGGGTAATAGTGGAAAAAGGAATGTCTCCAAATATAAACTACACAGAATCATTCTGTGAAACTTCTTTCTGATCTGTGCATTCAGCTAACAGAGTTAAACCATACTTTTGATTCAGCAGATCTGAACACTCTTTCTGTAGAAAATGCAACTGGACATTTGGAGCGCTAAGAGAGTAGTAGTGGAAAAAGGAATATATTCAAATAAAAACTACACAGAAGCATTCTGTGAAACTTCTTTCTGATCTGAGCATTCAGCTAACAGAGTTAAACCATACTTTTGATTGAGCAGTTTTGAAACACTCTGTCTGTAGAAAATGCAACTGGACATTCGTAGCGCTAAGTGGGTAATAGTGGAGAAAAGAATATGTTCAAATATAAACTACACAGAAGCATTGTATGAAACTTCTTTCTGTTCTGTGCATTCAACTAACAGAGTTGAACCTTACATTTGATTGAGCCTTTCTGAAACACTCTTTCTGTAGAAACTGCAATTGGACATTCTGAGCGCTAAGAGGCCTCTATTGGGGAAAATAATATCTTCAAATAAAAACTACACAGAAGCATTGTGTGAAACTTATTTCAGATATGTTCATTAAGCTGACAGAGTTAAACCATACTTTTGATTGCGCAGTTCTGAACACTCTTTCGGTAGAAAATGCAAGTGGACATTCGGAGCGCTAAGAGGGTAATAGTGGAAAAAGGAATGTATTCAAATATAAACTACACAGTAGCATTCTGTGAAAACTCTTACTGTTCTGTGCATTCAGCTAACAGAGTTGAACCTTACTTTTGATTGAGCCGTTCTGAAACACTCTTTCTGTAGAAACTGCAATTGGACATGCTAAGCGCTAAGAGGCCTACATTGGGAAAAAGAATATCTTCAAATAAAAACTACACAGATGCATTCTGTGAAACTTATTTCTGATCTGTAAATTCAGTTAACAGAGATAAAACATATTTTTGATTGAGCAGTTATGAAACACTCTTTTTGTAGAAAATGCAAGTGGAGATTCGGAGGGCTAAGAGGGTAATAGTGGAAAAAGGAATGTCTTCAAATATAAACTACACAGAATCATTCGGTGAAACTTCTTTCTGATCTGTGCATTCAGCTAAAAGAGTTGAACCATACTTTTGATTGAGCAGATCTGAACACTCTTTCTGTAGAAAATGCAACTGGACATTTGGAGCGCTAAGAGCGTAGTAGTGGAAAAAGGAATATATTCAAATATAAACTACACAGAAGCATTCTGTGAAACTTCTTTCTGATCTGAGCATTCAGCTAACAGAGTTAAACCATACTTTTGATTGAGCAGTTTTGAAACACTCTGTCTGTAGAAAATGCAACTGGACATTCGTAGCGCTAAGTGGGTAATAGTGGAAAAAAGAATATGTTCAAATATAAACTACACAGAAGCATTCTGTGAAACTTCTTTCTGTTCTGTGCATTCAACTAACAGAGTTGAACCTTATTTTTGATTGAGCCGTTCTGAAACACTCTTTCTGTAGAAACTGCAATTGGACATTCTGAGCGCTAAGAGGCCTATATTGGGAAAAAGAATGTCTACAAATAAAAACTACACAGAAGAATTGTGTGAAACTTCTTTCTGTTCTGTTTGTTCAACTAAAAGAGTTGAACCTTAGTTTTGATTGAGCCGTTCTGAAACACTCTTTCTGTAGAAACTGCAATTGGACATTCTGAGCGCTAAGAGGCCTATATTGGGAAAAAGAATGTCTACAAATAAAAACTACACAGAAGAATTGTGTGAAACGTCTTTCTGTTCTGTTTGTTCAACTAAAAGAGTTGAACCTTAGTTTTGATTGAGCCGTTCTGAAACACTCTTTCTGTAGAAAATGCAAGTGGAGATTCGGAGCGCTAAGAGGGTAATAGTGGAAAAAGGAATGTCTCCAAATATAAACTACACAGAATCATTCTGTGAAACTTCTTTCTGATCTGTGCATTCAGCTAACAGAGTTAAACCATACTTTTGATTCAGCAGATCTGAACACTCTTTCTGTAGGAAATGCAACTGGACATTTGGAGCGCTAAGAGAGTAGTAGTGGAAAAAGGAATATATTCAAATATAAACTACACAGAAGCATTCTGTGAAACTTCTTTCTGATCTGAGCATTCAGCTAACAGAGTTAAACCATACGTTTGATTGAGCAGTTTTGAAACACTCTGTCTGTAGAAAATGCAACTGGACATTCGTAGCGCTAAGTGGGTAATAGTGGAGAAAAGAATATGTTCAAATATAAACTACACAGAAGCATTGTATGAAACTTCTTTCTGTTCTGTGCATTCAACTAACAGAGTTGAACCTTACTTTTGATTGAGCCTTTCTGAAACACTCTTTCTGTAGAAACTGCAATTGGACATTCTGAGCGCTAAGAGGCCTCTATTGGGAAAAATAATATCTTCAAATAAAAACTACACAGAAGCATTGTGTGAAACTTATTTCTGATATGTTCATTAAGCTGACAGAGTTAAACCATACTTTTGATTGCGCAGTTCTGAACACTCTTTCTGTAGAAAATGCAAGTGGACATTCGGAGCGCTAAGAGGGTAATAGTGGAAAAAGGAATATATTCAAATATAAACTACACAGTAGCATTCTGTGAAAACTCTTACTGTTCTGTGCATTCAGCTAACAGAGTTGAACCTTACTTTTGATTGAGCCGTTCTGAAACACTCTTTCTGTAGAAACTGCAATTGGACATGCTAAGCGCTAAGAGGCCTACATTGGGAAAAAGAATATCTTCAAATAAAAACTACACAGATGCATTCTGTGAAACTTATTTCTGATCTGTAAATTCAGTTAACAGAGATAAAACATATTTTTGATTGAGCAGTTATGAAACACTCTTTTTGTAGAAAATGCAAGTGGAGATTCGGAGCGCTAAGAGGGTAATAGTGGAAAAAGGAATGTCTTCAAATATAAACTACACAGAATCATTCGGTGAAACTTCTTTCTGATCTGTGCATTCAGCTAACAGAGTTAAACCATACTTTTGATTGAGCAGATCTGAACACTCTTTCTGTAGAAAATGCAACTGGACATTTGGAGCGCTAAGAGCGTAGTAGTGGAAAAAGGAATATATTCAAATATAAACTACACAGAAGCATTCTGTGAAACTTCTTTCTGATCTGAGCATTCAGCTAACAGAGTTAAACCATACTTTTGATTGAGCAGTTTTGAAACACTCTGTCTGTAGAAAATGCAACTGGACATTCGTAGCGCTAAGTGGGTAATAGTGGAAAAAAGAATATGTTCAAATATAAACGACACAGAAGCATTGTTTGAAACTTCTTTCTGTTCTGTGCATTCAACTAACAGAGTTGAACCTTACTTTTGATTGAGCCGTTCTGAAACACTCTTTCTGTAGAAACTGCAATTGGACATTCTGAGCGCTAAGAGGCCTATATTGGGAAAAAGAATGTCTACAAATAAAAACTACACAGAAGAATTGTGTTAAACTTCTTTCTGTTCTGTTTGTTCAACTAAAAGAGTTGAACCTTAGTTTTGATTGAGCCATTCTGAAACACTCTTTCTGTAGAAAATGCAAGTGGAGATTCGGAGCGCTAAGAGGGTAATAGTGGAGAAAGGAATGTCTCCAAATATAAACTACACAGAATCATTCTGTGAAACTTCTTTCTGATCTGTGCATTCAGCTAACAGAGTTAAACCATACTTTTGATTCAGCAGATCTGAACACTCTTTCTGTAGAAAATGCAACTGGACATTTGGAGCGCTAAGAGAGTAGTAGTGGAAAAAGGAATATATTCAAATAAAAACTACACAGAAGCATTCTGTGAAACTTCTTTCTGATCTGAGCATTCAGCTAACAGAGTTAAACCATACTTTTGATTGAGCAGTTTTGAAACATTCTGTTTGTAGAAAATGCAACTGGACATTCGTAGCGCTAAGTGGGTAATAGTGGAGAAAAGAATATGTTCAAATATAAACTACACAGAAGCATTGTATGAAACTTCTTTCTGTTCTGTGCATTCAACTAACAGAGTTGAACCTTACTTTTGATTGAGCCTTTCTGAAACACTCTTTCTGTAGAAACTGCAATTGGACATTCTGAGCGCTAAGAGGCCTCTATTGGGAAAAATAATATCTTCAAATGAAAACTACACAGAAGCATTGTGTGAAACTTATTTCTGATATGTTCATTAAGCTAACAGATTTAAACCATACTTTTGATTGCGCAGTTCTGAACACTCTTTCTGTAGAAAATGCACGTGGACTTTCGGAGCGCTAAGAGGGTAATAGTGGAAAAAGGAATATATTCAAATATAAACTACACAGTAGCATTCTGTGAAAACACTTACTGTTATGTGCATTCAGCTAACAGAGTTGAACCTTACTTTTGATTGAGCCGTTCTGAAACACTCTTTCTGTAGAAACTGCAATTGGACATGCTAAGCGCTAAGAGGCCTACATTGGGAAAAAGAATATCTTCAAATAAAAACTACACAGATGCATTCTGTGAAACTTATTTCTGATCTGTAAATTCAGTTAACAGAGATAAAACATATTTTTGATTGAGCAGTTATGAAACACTCTTTCTGTAGAAAATGCAAGTGGAGATTCGGAGCGCTAAGAGGTTAATAGTGGAAAAAGGAATGTCTCCAAATATAAACTACACAGAATCATTCTGTGAAACTTCTTTCTGATCTGTGCATTCAGCTAACAGAGTTAAACCATACTTTTGATTGAGCAGATCTGAACACTCTTTCTGTAGAAAATGCAACTGGACATTTGGAGCGCTAAGAGAATAGTAGTGGAAAAAGGAATGTATTCAAATATAAACTACACAGAAGCATTCTGTGAAACTTCTTTCTGATCTGAGCATTCAGCTAACAGAGTTAAACCATACTTTTGATTGAGCAGTTTTGAAACACTCTGTCTGTAGAAAATGCAACTGGACATTCGTAGCGCTAAGTGGGTAATAGTGGAAAAAAGAATATGTTCAAATATAAACTACACAGAAGCATTGTATGAAACTTCTTTCTGTTCTGTGCATTCAACTAACAGAGTTGAACCTTACTTTTGATTGAGCCTTTCTGAAACACTCTTTCTGTAGAAACTGCAATTGGACATTCTGAGCTCTAAGAGGCCTCTATTCGGAAAAATAATATCTTCAAATAAAAACTACACAGAAGCATTGTGTGAAACTTATTTCTGATATGTTCATTAAGCTAACAGAGTTAAACCATACTTTTGATTGCGCAGTTCTGAACACTCTTTCTGTAGAAAATGCAAGTGGACATTCGGAGCGCTAAGAGGGTAATAGTGGAAAAAGGAATATATTCAAATATAAACTACACAGTAGCATTCTGTGAAAATTCTTTCTGTTCTGTGCATTCAACAAACAGAGTTGAACCTTACTTTTGATTGAGCCGTTCTGAAACACTCTTTCTGTAGAAACTGCAATTGGACATTCTGAGCGCTAAGAGGCCTATATTGGGAAAAAGAATGTCTACAAATAAAAACTACACAGAAGAATTGTGTGAAACTTCTTTCTGTTCTGTTTGTTCAACTAAAAGAGTTGAACCTTAGTTTTGATTGAGCCGTTCTGAAACACTCTTTCTGTAGAAACTGCAATTGGACATTCTGAGCGCTAAGAGGCCTATATTGGGAAAAAGAATGTCTACAAATAAAAACTACACAGAAGAATTGAGTGAAACGTCTTTCTGTTCTGTTTGTTCAACTAAAAGAGTTGAACCTTAGTTTTGATTGAGCCGTTCTGAAACACTCTTTCTGTAGAAAATGCAAGTGGAGATTCGGAGCGCTAAGAGGGTAATAGTGGAAAAAGGAATGTCTCCAAATATAAACTACACAGAATCATTCTGTGAAACTTCTTTCTGATCTGTGCATTCAGCTAACAGAGTTAAACCATACTTTTGATTCAGCAGATCTGAACACTCTTTCTGTAGAAAATGCAACTGGACATTTGGAGCGCTAAGAGAGTAGTAGTGGAAAAAGGAATATATTCAAATATAAACTACACAGAAGCATTCTGTGAAACTTCTTTCTGATCTGAGCATTCAGCTAACAGAGTTAAACCATACTTTTGATT
This sequence comes from Symphalangus syndactylus, assembly GCF_028878055.3. Lineage (NCBI taxonomy): Eukaryota > Metazoa > Chordata > Mammalia > Primates > Hylobatidae > Symphalangus > Symphalangus syndactylus. The sequence continues at coordinate 655,754 of NC_072445.2, read as the reverse complement.
GAGCAGTTTTGAAACACTCTGTCTGTAGAAAATGCAACTGGACATTCGTAGCGCTAAGTGGGTAATAGTGGAGAAAACAATATGTTCAAATATAAACTACACAGAAGCATTGTATGAAACTTCTTTCTGTTCTGTGCATTCAACTAACAGAGTTGAACCTTACTTTTGATTGAGCCTTTCTGAAACACTCTTTCTGTAGAAACTGCAATTGGACATTCTGAGCGCTAATAGGCCTCTATTGGGAAAAATAATATCTTCAAATAAAAACTACACAGAAGCATTGTGTGAAACTTATTTCTGATATGTTCATTAAGCTGACAGAGTTAAACCATACTTTTGATTGCGCAGTTCTGAACACTCTTTCTGTAGAAAATGCAAGTGGACATTCGGAGCGCTAAGAGGGTAATAGTGGAAAAAGGGAATATATTCAAATATAAACTACACAGTAGCATTCTGTGAAAACTCTTACTGTTCTGTGCATTCAGCTAACAGAGTTGAACCTTACTTTTGATTGAGCCGTTCTGAAACACTCTTTCTGTAGAAACTGCAATTGGACATGCTAAGCGCTAAGAGGACTACATTGGGAAAAAGAATATCTTCAAATAAAAACTACACAGATGCATTCTGTGAAACTTATTTCTGATCTGTAAATTCAGTTAACAGAGATAAAACATATTTTTGATTGAGCAGTTATGAAACACTCTTTTTGTAGAAAATGCAAGTGGAGATTCGGAGCGCTAAGAGGGTAATAGTGGAAAAAGGAATGTCTTCAAATATAAACTACACAGAATCATTCGGTGAAACTTCTTTCTGATCTGTGCATTCAGCTAACAGAGTTAAACCATACTTTTGATTGAGCAGATCTGAACACTCTTTCTGTAGAAAATGCAACTGGACATTTGGAGCGCTAAGAGCGTAGTAGTGGAAAAAGGAATATATTCAAATATAAACTACACAGAAGCATTCTGTGAAACTTCTTTCTGATCTGAGCATTCAGCTAACAGAGTTAAACCATACTTTTGATTGAGCAGTTTTGAAACACTCTGTCTGTAGAAAATGCAACTGGACATTCGTAGCGCTAAGTGGGTAATAGTGGAAAAAAGAATATGTTCAAATATAAACGACACAGAAGCATTGTTTGAAACTTCTTTCTGTTCTGTGCATTCAACTAACAGAGTTGAACCTTACTTTTGATTGAGCCGTTCTGAAACACTCTTTCTGTAGAAACTGCAATTGGACATTCTGAGCGCTAAGAGGCCTATATTGGGAAAAAGAATGTCTACAAATAAAAACTACACAGAAGAATTGTGTTAAACTTCTTTCTGTTCTGTTTGTTCAACTAAAAGAGTTGAACCTTAGTTTTGATTGAGCCATTCTGAAACACTCTTTCTGTAGAAAATGCAAGTGGAGATTCGGAGCGCTAAGAGGGTAATAGTGGAGAAAGGAATGTCTCCAAATATAAACTACACAGAATCATTCTGTGAAACTTCTTTCTGATCTGTGCATTCAGCTAACAGAGTTAAACCATACTTTTGATTCAGCAGATCTGAACACTCTTTCTGTAGAAAATGCAACTGGACATTTGGAGCGCTAAGAGAGTAGTAGTGGAAAAAGGAATATATTCAAATAAAAACTACACAGAAGCATTCTGTGAAACTTCTTTCTGATCTGAGCATTCAGCTAACAGAGTTAAACCATACTTTTGATTGAGCAGTTTTGAAACACTCTGTCTGTAGAAAATGCAACTGGACATTCGTAGCGCTAAGTGGGTAATAGTGGAGAAAAGAATATGTTCAAATATAAACTACACAGAAGCATTGTATGAAACTTCTTTCTGTTCTGTGCATTCAACTAACAGAGTTGAACCTTAATTTTGATTGAGCCTTTCTGAAACACTCTTTCTGTAGAAACTGCAATTGGACATTCTGAGCGCTAAGAGGCCTCTATTGGGAAAAATAATATCTTCAAATGAAAACTACACAGAAGCATTGTGTGAAACTTATTTCTGATATGTTCATTAAGCTAACAGATTTAAACCATACTTTTGATTGCGCAGTTCTGAACACTCTTTCTGTAGAAAATGCAAGTGGACTTTCGGAGCGCTAAGAGGGTAATAGTGGAAAAAGGAATATATTCAAATATAAACTACACAGTAGCATTCTGTGAAAACACTTACTGTTCTGTGCATTCAGCTAACAGAGTTGAACCTTACTTTTGATTGAGCCGTTCTGAAACACTCTTTCTGTAGAAACTGCAATTGGACATGCTAAGCGCTAAGAGGCCTACATTGGGAAAAAGAATATCTTCAAATAAAAACTACACAGATGCATTCTGTGAAACTTATTTCTGATCTGTAAATTCAGTTAACAGAGATAAAACATATTTTTGATTGAGCAGTTATGAAACACTCTTTTTGTAGAAAATGCAAGTGGAGATTCGGAGCGCTAAGAGGGTAATAGTGGAAAAAGGAATGTCTTCAAATATAAACTACACGGAATGATTCGGTGAAACTTCTTTCTGATCTGTGCATTCAGCTAACAGAGTTAAACCATACTTTTGATTGAGCAGATCTGAACACTCTTTCTGAAGAAAATGCAACTGGACATTTGGAGCGCTAAGAGCGTAGTAGTGGAAAAAGGAATATATTCAAATATAAACTACACAGAAGCATTCTGTGAAACTTCTTTCTGATCTGAGCATTCAGCTAACAGAGTTAAACCATACTTTTGATTGAGCAGTTTTGAAACACTCTGTCTGTAGAAAATGCAACTGGACATTCGTAGCGCTAAGTGGGTAATAGTGGAAAAAAGAATATGTTCAAATATAAACTACACAGAAGCATTCTGTGAAACTTCTTTCTGTTCTGTGCTTTCAACTAACAGAGTTGAACCTTATTTTTGATTGAGCCGTTCTGAAACACTCTTTCTGTAGAAACTGCAATTGGACATTCTGAGCGCTAAGAGGCCTATATTGGGAAAAAGAATGTCTACAAATAAAAACTACACAGAAGAATTGTGTGAAACTTCTTTCTGTTCTGTTTGTTCAACTAAAAGAGTTGAACCTTAGTTTTGATTGAGCCGTTCTGAAACACTCTTTCTGTAGAAACTGCAATTGGACATTCTGAGCGCTAAGAGGCCTATATTGGGAAAAAGAATGTCTACAAATAAAAACTACACAGAAGAATTGTGTGAAACGTCTTTCTGTTCTGTTTGTTCAACTAAAAGAGTTGAACCTTAGTTTTGATTGAGCCGTTCTGAAACACTCTTTCTGTAGAAAATGCAAGTGGAGATTCGGAGCGCTAAGAGGGGAATAGTGGAAAAAGGAATGTCTCCAAATATAAACTACACAGAATCATTCTGTGAAACTTCTTTCTGATCTGTGCATTCAGCTAACAGTGTTAAACCATACTTTTGATTCAGCAGATCTGAACACTCTTTCTGTAGAAAATGCAACTGGACATTTGGAGCGCTAAGAGAGTAGTAGTGGAAAAAGGAATATATTCAAATATAAACTACACAGAAGCATTCTGTGAAACTTCTTTCTGATCTGAGCATTCAGCTAACAGAGTTAAACCATACTTTTGATTGAGCAGTTTTGAAACACTCTGTCTGTAGAAAATGCAACTGGACATTCGTAGCGCTAAGTGGGTAATAGTGGAGAAAAGAATATGTTCAAATATAAACTACACAGAAGCATTGTATGAAACTTCTTTCTGTTCTGTGCATTCAACTAACAGAGTTGAACCTTACTTTTGATTGAGCCTTTCTGAAACACTCTTTCTGTAGAAACTGCAATTGGACATTCTGAGCGCTAAGAGGCCTCTATTGGGAAAAATAATATCTTCAAATAAAAACTACACAGAAGCATTGTGTGAAACTTATTTCTGATATGTTCATTAAGCTGACAGAGTTAAACCATACTTTTGATTGTGCAGTTCTGAACACTCTTTCTGTAGAAAATGCAAGTGGACATTCGGAGCGCTAAGAGGGTAATAGTGGAAAAAGGAATATATTCAAATATAAACTACACAGTAGCATTCTGTGAAAACTCTTACTGTTCTGTGCATTCAGCTAACAGAGTTGAACCTTACTTTTGATTGAGCCGTTCTGAAACACTCTTTCTGTAGAAACTGCAATTGGACATGCTAAGCGCTAAGAGGCCTACATTGGGAAAAAGAATATCTTCAAATAAAAACTACACAGATGCATTCTGTGAAACTTATTTCTGATCTGTAAATTCAGTTAACAGAGATAAAACATATTTTTGATTGAGCAGTTATGAAACACTCTTTTTGTAGAAAATGCAAGTGGAGATTCGGAGCGCTAAGAGGGTAATAGTGGAAAAAGGAATGTCTTCAAATATAAACTACACAGAATCATTCGGTGAAACTTCTTTCTGATCTGTGCATTCAGCTAACAGAGTTAAACCATACTTTTGATTGAGCAGATCTGAACACTCTTTCTGTAGAAAATGCAACTGGACATTTGGAGCGCTAAGAGCGTAGTAGTGGAAAAAGGAATATATTCAAATATAAACTACACAGAAGCATTCTGTGAAACTTCTTTCTGATCTGAGCATTCAGCTAACAGAGTTAAACCATACTTTTGATTGAGCAGTTTTGAAACACTCTGTCTGTAGAAAATGCAACTGGACATTCGTAGCGCTAAGTGGGTAATAGTGGAAAAAAGAATATGTTCAAATATAAACTACACAGAAGCATTCTGTGAAACTTCTTTCTGTTCTGTGCATTCAACTAACAGAGTTGAACCTTACTTTTGATTGAGCCGTTCTGAAACACTCTTTCTGTAGAAACTGCAATTGGACATTCTGAGCGCTAAGAGACCTATATTGGGAAAAGGAATGTCTACAAATAAAAACTACACAGAAGAATTGTGTTAAACTTCTTTCTGTTCTGTTTGTTCAACTAAAAGAGTTGAACCTTAGTTTTGATTGAGCCATTCTGAAACACTCTTTCTGTAGAAAATGCAAGTGGAGATTCGGAGCGCTAAGAGGGTAATAGTGGAGAAAGGAATGTCTCCAAATATAAACTACACAGAATCATTCTGTGAAACTTCTTTCTGATCTGTGCATTCAGCTAACAGAGTTAAACCATACTTTTGATTCAGCAGATCTGAACACTCTTTCTGTAGAAAATGCAACTGGACATTTGGAGCGCTAAGAGAGTAGTAGTGGAAAAAGGAATATATTCAAATATAAACTACACAGAAGCATTCCGTGAAACTTCTTTCTGATCTGAGCATTCAGCTAACAGAGTTAAACCATACTTTTGATTGAGCAGTTTTGAAACACTCTGTCTGTAGAAAATGCAACTGGACATTCGTAGCGCTAAGTGGGTAATATTGGAGAAAAGAATATGTTCAAATATAAACTACACAGAAGCATTGTATGAAACTTCTTTCTGTTCTGTGCATTCAACTAACAGAGTTGAACCTTACTTTTGATTGAGCCTTTCTGAAACACTCTTTCTGTAGAAACTGCAATTGGACATTCTGAGCGCTAAGAGGCCTCTATTGGGAAAAATAATATCTTCAAATAAAAACTACACAGAAGCATTGTGTGAAACTTATTTCTGATATGTTCATTAAGCTAACAGAGTTAAACCATACTTTTGATTGCGCAGTTCTGAACACTCTTTCTGTAGAAAATACAAGTGGACTTTCCGAGCGCTAAGAGGGTAATAGTGGAAAAAGGAATATATTCAAATATAAACTACACAGTAGCATTCTGTGAAAACTCTTACTGTTCTGTGCATTCAGATAACAGAGTTGAACCTTACTTTTGATTGAGCCGTTCTGAAACACTCTTTCTGTAAAACTGCAATTGGACATGCTAAGCGCTAAGAGGCCTACATTGGGAAAAAGAATATCTTCAAATAAAAACTACACAGATGCATTCTGTGAAACTTATTTCTGATCTGTAAATTCAGTTAACAGAGATAAAACATATTTTTGATTGAGCAGTTATGAAACACTCTTTTTGTAGAAAATGCAAGTGGAGATTCGGAGCGCTAAGAGGGTAATAGTGGAAAAAGGAATGTCTTCAAATATAAACTACACAGAATCATTCGGTGAAAATTCTTTCTGATCTGTGCATTCAGCTAACAGAGTTAAACCATACTTTTGATTGAGCAGATCTGAACACTCTTTCTGTAGAAAATGCAACTGGACATTTGGAGCGCTAAGAGCGTAGTAGTGGAAAAAGGAATATATTCAAATATAAACTACACAGAAGCATTCTGTGAAACTTCTTTCTGATCTGAGCATTCAGCTAACAGAGTTAAACCATACTTTTGATTGAGCAGTTTTGAAACACTCTGTCTGTAGAAAATGCAACTGGACATTCGTAGCGCTAAGTGGGTAATAGTGGAAAAAAGAATATGTTCAAATATAAACTACACAGAAGCATTCTGTGAAACTTCTTGCTGTTCTGTGCATTCAACTAACAGAGTTGAACCTTACTTTTGATTGAGCCGTTCTGAAACACTCTTTCTGTAGAAACTGCAATTGGACATTCTGAGCGCTAAGAGGCCTATATTTTGAAAAAGAATGTCTACAAATAAAAACTACACAGAAGAATTGTGTGAAACTTCTTTCTGTTCTGTTTGTTCAACTAAAAGAGTTGAACCTTAGTTTTGATTGAGGCGTTCTGAAACACTCTTTCTGTAGAAAATGCAAGTGGAGATTCGGAGCGCTAAGAGGGTAATAGTGGAAAAAGGAATGTCTCCAAATATAAACTACACAGAATCATTCTGTGAAACTTCTTTCTGATCTGTGCATTCAGCTAACAGAGTTAAACCATACTTTTGATTGAGCAGATCTGAACACTCTTTCTGTAGGAAATGCAACTGGACATTTGGAGCGCTAAGAGAGTAGTAGTGGAAAAAGGAATATATTCAAATATAAACTACACAGAAGCATTCTGTGAAACTTCTTTCTGATCTGAGCATTCAGCTAACAGAGTTAAACCATACTTTTGATTGAGCAGTTTTGAAACACTCTGTCTGTAGAAAATGCAACTGGACATTCGTAGCGCTAAGTGGGTAATAGTGGAAAAAAGAATATGTTCAAATATAAACTACACAGTAGCATTCTGTGAAAATCTTTCTGTTCTGTGCATTCAACTAACAGATTTGAACCTTACTTTTGATTGAGCCTTTCTGAAACACTCTTTCTGTAGAAACTGCAATTGGACATTCTGAGCGCTAAGAGGCCTATATTGGGAAAAATAATAAATTCAAATAAAAACTACACAGAAGCATTGTGTGAAACTTATTTCTGATATGTTCATTAAGCTAACAGAGTTAAACCATATTTTTGATTGCGCAGTTCTGAACACTTTTCTGTAGAAAATGCAAGTGGACATTCGGAGCGCTAAGAGGGTATAGTGGAAAAAGGAATATATTCAAATAAAAACTACACAGTAGCATTCTGTGAAAATTCTTTCTGTTCTGTGCATTCAACTAACAGAGTTGAACATTACTTTTGATTCACCCGTTCTGAAACACTCTTTCTGTAGAAACTGCAATTGGACATGCTAAGCGCTAAGAGGCCTACATTGGGAAAAAGAATATCTTCAAATAAAAACTACACCGATGCATTCTGTGAAACTTATTTCTGATCTGTAAATTCAGTTAACAGAGATAAAACATATTTTTGATTGAGCAGTTATGAAAAACTCTTTTTGTAGAAAATGCAAGTGGAGATTCGGAGCGCTAAGAGGGTAATAGTGGAAAAAGGAATGTCTTCAAATATAAACTACACGGAATCATTCAGTGAAACTTCTTTCTGATCTGTGCATTCAGCTAACAGAGTTAAACCATACTTTTGATTGAGCAGATCTGAACACTCTTTCTGTAGAAAATGCAACTGGACATTTGGAGCGCTAAGAGCGTAGTAGTGGAAAAAGGAATATATTCAAATATAAACTACACAGAAGCATTCTGTGAAACTTCTTTCTGATCTGAGCATTCAGCTAACAGAGTTAAACCATACTTTTGATTGAGCAGTTTTGAAACACTCTGTCTGTAGAAAATGCAACTGGACATTCGTAGCGCTAAGTGGGTAATAGTGGAAAAAAGAATATGTTCAAATATAAACTACACAGAAGCATTCTGTGAAACTTCTTTCTGTTCTGTGCATTCAACTAACAGAGTTGAACCTTACTTTTGATTGAGCCGTTCTGAAACACTCTTTCTGTAGAAACTGCAATTGGACATTCTGAGCGCTAAGAGGCCTATATTGGGAAAAAGAATGTCTACAAATAAAAACTACACAGAAGAATTTTGTGAAACTTCTTTCTGTTCTGTTTGTTCAACTAAAAGAGTTGAAACTTAGTTTTGATTGAGCCGTTCTGAAACACTCTTTCTGTAGAAAATGCAAGTGGAGATTCGGAGCGCTAAGAGGGTAATAGTGGAAAAAGGAATGTCTCCAAATATAAACTACACAGAATCATTCTGTGAAACTTCTTTCTGATCTGTGCATTCAGCTAACAGAGTTAAACCATACTTTAGATTGAGCAGATCTGAACACTCTTTCTGTAGAAAATGCAACTGGACATTTGGAGCGCTAAGAGAGTAGTAGTGGAAAAAGGAATATATTCAAATATAAACTACACAGAAGCATTCTGTGAAACTTCTTTCTGATCTGAGCATTCAGCTAACAGAGTTAAACCATACTTTTGATTGAGCAGTTTTGAAACACTCTGTCTGTAGAAAATGCAACTGGACATTCGTAGCGCTAAGTGGGTAATATTGGAGAAAAGAATATGTTCAAATATAAACTACACAGAAGCATTGTATGAAACTTCTTTCTGTTCTGTGCATTCAACTAACAGAGTTGAACCTTACTTTTGATTGAGCCTTTCTGAAACACTCTTTCTGTAGAAACTGCAATTGGACATTCTGAGCGCTAAGAGGCCTCTATTGGGAAAAATAATATCTTCAAATAAAAACTACACAGAAGCATTGTGTGAAACTTATTTCTGATATGTTCATTAAGCTAACAGAGTTAAACCATATTTTTGATTGCGCAGTTCTGAACACTTTTCTGTGGAAAATGCAAGTGGACATTCGGAGCGCTAAGAGGGTATAGTGGAAAAAGGAATATATTCAAATAAAAACTACACAGTAGCATTCTGTGAAAATTCTTTCTGTTCTGTGCATTCAACTAACAGAGTTGAACATTACTTTTGATTCACCCGTTCTGAAACACTCTTTCTGTAGAAACTGCAATTGGACATGCTAAGCGCTAAGAGGCCTACATTGGGAAAAAGAATATCTTCAAATAAAAACTACACCGATGCATTCTGTGAAACTTATTTCTGATCTGTAAATTCAGTTAACAGAGATAAAACATATTTTTGATTGAGCAGTTATGAAACACTCTTTTTGTAGAAAATGCAAGTGGAGATTCGGAGCGCTAAGAGGGTAATAGTGGAAAAAGGAATGTCTTCAAATATAAACTACACGGAATGATTCGGTGAAACTTCTTTCTGATCTGTGCATTCAGCTAACAGAGTTAAACCATACTTTTGATTGAGCAGATCTGAACACTCTTTCTGTAGAAAATGCAACTGGACATTTGGAGCGCTAAGAGCGTAGTAGTGGAAAAAGGAATATATTCAAATATAAACTACACAGAAGCATTCTGTGAAACTTCTTTCTGATCTGAGCATTCAGCTAACAGAGTTAAACCATACTTTTGATTGAGCAGTTTTGAAACACTCTGTCTGTAGAAAATGCAACTGGACATTCGTAGCGCTAAGTGGGTAATAGTGGAAAAAAGAATATGTTCAAATATAAACTACACAGAAGCATTCTGTGAAACTTCTTTCTGTTCTGTGCATTCAACTAACAGAGTTGAACCTTATTTTTGATTGAGCCGTTCTGAAACACTCTTTCTGTAGAAACTGCAATTGGACATTCTGAGCGCTAAGAGGCCTATATTGGGAAAAAGAATGTCTACAAATAAAAACTACACAGAAGAATTGTGTGAAACTTCTTTCTGTTCTGTTTGTTCAACTAAAAGAGTTGAACCTTAGTTTTGATTGAGCCGTTCTGAAACACTCTTTCTGTAGAAACTGCAATTGGACATTCTGAGCGCTAAGAGGCCTATATTGGGAAAAAGAATGTCTACAAATAAAAACTACACAGAAGAATTGTGTGAAACGTCTTTCTGTTCTGTTTGTTCAACTAAAAGAGTTGAACCTTAGTTTTGATTGAGCCGTTCTGAAACACTCTTTCTGTAGAAAATGCAAGTGGAGATTCGGAGCGCTAAGAGGGTAATAGTGGAAAAAGGAATGTCTCCAAATATAAACTACACAGAATCATTCTGTGAAACTTCTTTCTGATCTGTGCATTCAGCTAACAGAGTTAAACCATACTTTTGATTCAGCAGATCTGAACACTCTTTCTTTAGAAAATGCAACTGGACATTTGGAGCGCTAAGAGAGTAGTAGTGGAAAAAGGAATATATTCAAATATAAACTACACAGAAGCATTCTGTGAAACTTCTTTCTGATCTGAGCATTCAGCTAACAGAGTTAAACCATACTTTTGATAGAGCAGTTTTGAAACACTCTGTCTGTAGAAAATGCAACTGGACATTCGTAGCGCTAAGTGGGTAATAGTGGAGAAAAGAATATGTTCAAATATAAACTACACAGAAGCATTGTATGAAACTTCTTTCTGTTCTGTGCATTCAACTAACAGAGTTGAACCTTACTTTTGATTGAGCCTTTCTGAAACACTCTTTCTGTAGAAACTGCAATTGGACATTCTGAGCGCTAAGAGGCCTCTATTGGGAAAAATAATATCTTCAAATAAAAACTACACAGAAGCATTGTGTGAAACTTATTTCTGATATGTTCATTAAGCTGACAGAGTTAAACCATACTTTTGATTGTGCAGTTCTGAACACTCTTTCTGTAGAAAATGCAAGTGGACATTCGGAGCGCTAAGAGGGTAATAGTGGAAAAAGGAATATATTCAAATATAAACTACACAGTAGCATTCTGTGAAAACTCTTACTGTTCTGTGCATTCAGCTAACAGAGTTGAACCTTACTTTTGATTGAGCCGTTCTGAAACACTCTTTCTGTAGAAACTGCAATTGGACATGCTAAGCGCTAAGAGGCCTACATTGGGAAAAAGAATATCTTCAAATAAAAACTACACAGATGCATTCTGTGAAACTTATTTCTGATCTGTAAATTCAGTTAACAGAGATAAAACATATTTTTGATTGAGCAGTTATGAAACACTCTTTTTGTAGAAAATGCAAGGGGAGATTCGGAGCGCTAAGAGGGTAATAGTGGAAAAAGGAATGTCTTCAAATATAAACTACACAGAATCATTCGGTGAAACTTCTTTCTGATCTGTGCATCAGCTAACAGAGTTAAACCATACTTTTCATTGAGCAGATCTGAACACTCTTTCTGTAGAAAATGCAACTGGACATTTGGAGCGCTAAGAGAGTAGTAGTGGAAAAAGGAATATATTCAAATATAAACTACACAGAAGCATTCTGTGAAACTTCTTTCTGATCTGAGCATTCAGCTAACAGAGTTAAACCATACTTTTGATTGAGCAGTTTTGAAACACTCTGTCTGTAGAAAATGCAACTGGACATTCGTAGCGCTAAGTGGGTAATATTGGAGAAAAGAATATGTTCAAATATAAACTACACAGAAGCATTGTATGAAACTTCTTTCTGTTCTGTGCATTCAACTAACAGAGTTGAACCTTACTTTTGATTGAGCCTTTCTGAAACACTCTTTCTGTAGAAACTGCAATTGGACATTCTGAGCGCTAAGAGGCCTCTATTGGGAAAAATAATATCTTCAAATAAAAACTACACAGAAGCATTGTGTGAAACTTATTTCTGATATGTTCATTAAGCTAACAGAGTTAAACCATATTTTTGATTGCGCAGTTCTGAACACTTTTCTGTGGAAAATGCAAGTGGACATTCGGAGCGCTAAGAGGGTATAGTGGAAAAAGGAATATATTCAAATAAAAACTACACAGTAGCATTCTGTGAAAATTCTTTCTGTTCTGTGCATTCAACTAACAGAGTTGAACATTACTTTTGATTCACCCGTTCTGAAACACTCTTTCTGTAGAAACTGCAATTGGACATGCTAAGCGCTAAGAGGCCTACATTGGGAAAAAGAATATCTTCAAATAAAAACTACACCGATGCATTCTGTGAAACTTATTTCTGATCTGTAAATTCAGTTAACAGAGATAAAACATATTTTTGATTGAGCAGTTATGAAACACTCTTTTTGTAGAAAATGCAAGTGGAGATTCGGAGCGCTAAGAGGGTAATAGTGGAAAAAGGAATGTCTTCAAATATAAACTACACGGAATGATTCGGTGAAACTTCTTTCTGATCTGTGCATTCAGCTAACAGAGTTAAACCATACTTTTGATTGAGCAGATCTGAACACTCTTTCTGTAGAAAATGCAACTGGACATTTGGAGCGCTAAGAGCGTAGTAGTGGAAAAAGGAATATATTCAAATATAAACTACACAGAAGCATTCTGTGAAACTTCTTTCTGATCTGAGCATTCAGCTAACAGAGTTAAACCATACTTTTGATTGAGCAGTTTTGAAACACTCTGTCTGTAGAAAATGCAACTGGACATTCGTAGCGCTAAGTGGGTAATAGTGGAAAAAAGAATATGTTCAAATATAAACTACACAGAAGCATTCTGTGAAACTTCTTTCTGTTCTGTGCATTCAACTAACAGAGTTGAACCTTATTTTTGATTGAGCCGTTCTGAAACACTCTTTCTGTAGAAACTGCAATTGGACATTCTGAGCGCTAAGAGGCCTATATTGGGAAAAAGAATGTCTACAAATAAAAACTACACAGAAGAATTGTGTGAAACTTCTTTCTGTTCTGTTTGTTCAACTAAAAGAGTTGAACCTTAGTTTTGATTGAGCCGTTCTGAAACACTCTTTCTGTAGAAACTGCAATTGGACATTCTGAGCGCTAAGAGGCCTATATTGGGAAAAAGAATGTCTACAAATAAAAACTACACAGAAGAATTGTGTGAAACGTCTTTCTGTTCTGTTTGTTCAACTAAAAGAGTTGAACCTTAGTTTTGATTGAGCCGTTCTGAAACACTCTTTCTGTAGAAAATGCAAGTGGAGATTCGGAGCGCTAAGAGGGTAATAGTCGAAAAAGGAATGTCTCCAAATATAAACTACACAGAATCATTCTGTGAAACTTCTTTCTGATCTGTGCATTCAGCTAACAGAGTTAAACCATACTTTTATTCAGCAGATCTGAACACTCTTTCTTTAGAAAATGCAACTGGACATTTGGAGCGCTAAGAGAGTAGTAGTGGAAAAAGGAATATATTCAAATATAAACTACACAGAAGCATTCTGTGAAACTTCTTTCTGATCTGAGCATTCAGCTAACAGAGTTAAACCATACTTTTGATTGAGCAGTTTTGAAACACTCTGTCTGTAGAAAATGCAACTGGACATTCGTAGCGCTAAGTGGGTAATAGTGGAGAAAAGAATATGTTCAAATATAAACTACACAGAAGCATTGTATGAAACTTCTTTCTGTTCTGTGCATTCAACTAACAGAGTTGAACCTTACTTTTGATTGAGCCTTTCTGAAACACTCTTTCTGTAGAAACTGCAATTGGACATTCTGAGCGCTAAGAGGCCTCTATTGGGAAAAATAATATCTTCAAATAAAAACTACACAGAAGCATTGTGTGAAACTTATTTCTGATATGTTCATTAAGCTGACAGAGTTAAACCATACTTTTGATTGTGCAGTTCTGAACACTCTTTCTGTAGAAAATGCAAGTGGACATTCGGAGCGCTAAGAGGGTAATAGTGGAAAAAGGAATATATTCAAATATAAACTACACAGTAGCATTCTGTGAAAACTCTTACTGTTCTGTGCATTCAGCTAACAGAGTTGAACCTTACTTTTGATTGAGCCGTTCTGAAACACTCTTTCTGTAGAAACTGCAATTGGACATGCTAAGCGCTAAGAGGCCTACATTGGGAAAAAGAATATCTTCAAATAAAAACTACACAGATGCATTCTGTGAAACTTATTTCTGATCTGTAAATTCAGTTAACAGAGATAAAACATATTTTTGATTGAGCAGTTATGAAACACTCTTTTTGTAGAAAATGCAAGTGGAGATTCGGAGCGCTAAGAGGGTAATAGTGGAAAAAGGAATGTCTTCAAATATAAACTACACAGAATCATTCGGTGAAACTTCTTTCTGATCTGTGCATTCAGCTAACAGAGTTAAACCATACTTTTCATTGAGCAGATCTGAACACTCTTTCTGTAGAAAATGCAACTGGACATTTGGAGCGCTAAGAGCGTAGTAGTGGAAAAAGGAATATATTCAAATATAAACTACACAGAAGCATTCTGTGAAACTTCTTTCTGATCTGAGCATTCAGCTAACAGAGTTAAACCATACTTTTGATTGAGCAGTTTTGAAACACTCTGTCTGTAGAAAATGCAACTGGACATTCGTAGCGCTAAGTGGGTAATAGTGGAAAAAAGAATATGTTCAAATATAAACTACACAGAAGCATTCTGTGAAACTTCTTTCTGTTCTGTGCATTCAACTAACAGAGTTGAACCTTACTTTTGATTGAGCCGTTCTGAAACACTCTTTCTGTAGAAACTGCAATTGGACATTCTGAGCGCTAAGAGACCTATATTGGGAAAAAGAATGTCTACAAATAAAAACTACACAGAAGAATTGTGTTAAACTTCTTTCTGTTCTGTTTGTTCAACTAAAAGAGTTGAACCTTAGTTTTGATTGAGCCATTCTGAAACACTCTTTCTGTAGAAAATGCAAGTGGAGATTCGGAGCGCTAAGAGGGTAATAGTGGAGAAAGGAATGTCTCCAAATATAAACTACACAGAATCATTCTGTGAAACTTCTTTCTGATCTGTGCATTCAGCTAACAGAGTTAAACCATACTTTTGATTCAGCAGATCTGAACACTCTTTCTGTAGAAAATGCAACTGGACATTTGGAGCGCTAAGAGAGTAGTAGTGGAAAAAGGAATATATTCAAATATAAACTACACAGAAGCATTCCGTGAAACTTCTTTCTGATCTGAGCATTCAGCTAACAGAGTTAAACCATACTTTTGATTGAGCAGTTTTGAAACACTCTGTCTGTAGAAAATGCAACTGGACATTCGTAGCGCTAAGTGGGTAATATTGGAGAAAAGAATATGTTCAAATATAAACTACACAGAAGCATTGTATGAAACTTCTTTCTGTTCTGTGCATTCAACTAACAGAGTTGAACCTTACTTTTGATTGAGCCTTTCTGAAACACTCTTTCTGTAGAAACTGCAATTGGACATTCTGAGCGCTAAGAGGCCTCTATTGGGAAAAATAATATCTTCAAATAAAAACTACACAGAAGCATTGTGTGAAACTTATTTCTGATATGTTCATTAAGCTAACAGAGTTAAACCATACTTTTGATTGCGCAGTTCTGAACACTCTTTCTGTAGAAAATGCAAGTGGACTTTCGGAGCGCTAAGAGGGTAATAGTGGAAAAAGGAATATATTCAAATATAAACTACACAGTAGCATTCTGTGAAAACTCTTACTGTTCTGTGCATTCAGATAACAGAGTTGAACCTTACTTTTGATTGAGCCGTTCTGAAACACTCTTTCTGTAAAACTGCAATTGGACATGCTAAGCGCTAAGAGGCCTACATTGGGAAAAAGAATATCTTCAAATAAAAACTACACAGATGCATTCTGTGAAACTTATTTCTGATCTGTAAATTCAGTTAACAGAGATAAAACATATTTTTGATTGAGCAGTTATGAAACACTCTTTTTGTAGAAAATGCAAGTGGAGATTCGGAGCGCTAAGAGGGTAATAGTGGAAAAAGGAATGTCTTCAAATATAAACTACACAGAATCATTCGGTGAAACTTCTTTCTGATCTGTGCATTCAGCTAACAGAGTTAAACCATACTTTTGATTGAGCAGATCTGAACACTCTTTCTGTAGAAAATGCAACTGGACATTTGGAGCGCTAAGAGCGTAGTACTGGAAAAAGGAATATATTCAAATATAAACTACACAGAAGCATTCTGTGAAACTTCTTTCTGATCTGAGCATTCAGCTAACAGAGTTAAACCATACTTTTGATTGAGCCGTTTTGAAACACTCTGTCTGTAGAAAATGCAACTGGACATTCGTAGCGCTAAGTGGGTAATAGTGGAAAAAAGAATATGTTCAAATATAAACTACACAGAAGCATTCTGTGAAACTTCTTGCTGTTCTGTGCATTCAACTAACAGAGTTGAACCTTACTTTTGATTGAGCCGTTCTGAAACACTCTTTCTGTAGAAACTGCAATTGGACATTCTGAGCGCTAAGAGGCCTCTATTGGGAAAAAGAATGTCTACAAATAAAAACTACACAGAAGAATTGTGTGAAACTTCTTTCTGTTCTGTTTGTTCAACTAAAAGAGTTGAACCTTAGTTTTGATTGAGGCGTTCTGAAACACTCTTTCTGTAGAAAATGCAAGTGGAGATTCGGAGCGCTAAGAGGGTAATAGTGGAAAAAGGAATGTCTCCAAATATAAACTACACAGAATCATTCTGTGAAACTTCTTTCTGATCTGTGCATTCAGCTAACAGAGTTAAACCATACTTTTGATTGAGCAGATCTGAACACTCTTTCTGTAGGAAATGCAACTGGACATTTGGAGCGCTATGAGAGTAGTAGTGGAAAAAGGAATATATTCAAATATAAACTACACAGAAGCATTCTGTGAAACTTCTTTCTGATCTGAGCATTCAGCTAACAGAGTTAAACCATACTTTTGATTGAGCAGTTTTGAAACACTCTGTCTGTAGAAAATGCAACTGGACATTCGTAGCGCTAAGTGGGTAATAGTGGAAAAAAGAATATGTTCAAATATAAACTACACAGTAGCATTCTGTGAAAATCTTTCTGTTCTGTGCATTCAACTAACAGAGTTGAACCTTACTTTTGATTGAGCCTTTCTGAAACACTCTTTCTGTAGAAACTGCAATTGGACATTCTGAGCGCTAAGAGGCCTATATTGGGAAAAATAATAACTTCAAATAAAAACTACACAGAAGCATTGTGTGAAACTTATTTCTGATATGTTCATTAAGCTAACAGAGTTAAACCATATTTTTGATTGCGCAGTTCTGAACACTTTTCTGTAGAAAATGCAAGTGGACATTCGGAGCGCTAAGAGGGTATAGTGGAAAAAGGAATATATTCAAATAAAAACTACACAGTAGCATTCTGTGAAAATTCTTTCTGTTCTGTGCATTCAACTAACAGAGTTGAACATTACTTTTGATTCACCCGTTCTGAAACACTCTTTCTGTAGAAACTGCAATTGGACATGCTAAGCGCTAAGAGGCCTACATTGGGAAAAAGAATATCTTCAAATAAAAACTACACCGATGCATTCTGTGAAACTTATTTCTGATCTGTAAATTCAGTTAACAGAGATAAAACATATTTTTGATTGAGCAGTTATGAAACACTCTTTTTGGAGAAAATGCAAGTGGAGATTCGGAGCGCTAAGAGGGTAATAGTGGAAAAAGGAATGTCTTCAAATATAAACTACACGGAATCATTCGGTGAAACTTCTTTCTGATCTGAGCATTCAGCTAACAGAGTTAAACCATACTTTTGATTGAGCAGTTTTGAAACACTCTGTCTGTAGAAAATGCAACTGGACATTCGTAGCGCTAAGTGGGTAATAGTGGAGAAAAGAATATGTTCAAATATAAACTACACAGAATCATTGTATGAAACTTCTTTCTGTTCTGTGCATTCAACTAACAGAGTTGAACCTTACTTTTGATTGAGCCTTTCTGAAACACTCTTTCGGTAGAAACTGCAATTGGACATTCTGAGCGCTAAGAGGCCTCTATTGGGAAAAATAATATCTTCAAATAAAAACTACACAGAAGCATTGTGTGAAACTTATTTCTGATATGTTCATTAAGCTAACAGAATAAAACCATACTTTTGATTGCGCAGTTCTGAACACTCTTTCTGTAGAAAATGCAAGTGGACATTCGGAGCGCTAAGAGGGTAATAGTGGAAAAAGGAATATATTCAAATATAAACTACACAGTAGCATTCTGTGAAAACTCTTACTGTTCTGTGCATTCAGCTAACAGAGTTGAACCTTACTTTTGATTGAGCCGTTCTGAAACACTCTTTCTGTAGAAACTGCAATTGGACATGCTAAGCGCTAAGAGGCCTACATTGGGAAAAAGAATATCTTCAAATAAAAACTACACAGATGCATTCTGTGAAACTTATTTCTGATCTGTAAATTCAGTTAACAGAGATAAAACATATTTTTGATTGAGCAGTTATGAAACACTCTTTTTGTAGAAAATGCAAGTGGAGATTCGGAACGCTAAGAGGGTAATAGTGGAAAAAGGAATGTCTTCAAATATAAACTACACAGAATCATTCGGTGAAACTTCTTTCTGATCTGTGCATTCAGCTAACAGAGTTAAACCATACTTTTGATTGAGCAGATCTGAACACTCTTTCTGTAGAAAATTCAACTGGACATTTGGAGCGCTAAGAGCGTAGTAGTGGAAAAAGGAATATATTCAAATATAAACTACACAGAAGCATTCTGTGAAACTTCTTTCTGATCTGAGCATTCAGCTAACAGAGTTAAACCATACTTTTGATTGAGCAGTTTTGAAACACTCTGTCTGTAGAAAATGCAACTGGACATTCGTAGCGCTAAGTGGGTAATAGTGGAAAAAAGAATATGTTCAAATATAAACTACACAGAAGCATTCTGTGAAACTTCTTGCTGTTCTGTGCATTCAACTAACAGAGTTGAACCTTACTTTTGATTGAGCCGTTCTGAAACACTCTTTCTGTAGAAACTGCAATTGGACATTCTGAGCGCTAAGAGGCCTATATTGGGAAAAAGAATGTCTACAAATAAAAACTACACAGAAGAATTGTGTGAAACTTCTTTCTGTTCTGTTTGTTCAACTAAAAGAGTTGAACCTTAGTTTTGATTGAGGCGTTCTGAAACACTCTTTCTGTAGAAAATGCAAGTGGAGATTCGGAGCGCTAAGAGGGTAATAGTGGAAAAAGGAATGTCTCCAAATATAAACGACACAGAATCATTCTGTGAAACTTCTTTCTGATCTGTGCATTCAGCTAACAGAGTTAAACCATACTTTTGATTGAGCAGATCTGAACACTCTTTCTGTAGGAAATGCAACTGGACATTTGGAGCGCTAAGAGAGTAGTAGTGGAAAAAGGAATATATTCAAATATAAACTACACAGAAGCATTCTGTGAAACTTCTTTCTGATCTGAGCATTCAGCTAACAGAGTTAAACCATACTTTTGATTGAGCAGTTTTGAAACACTCTGTCTGTAGAAAATGCAACTGGACATTCGTAGCGCTAAGTGGGTAATAGTGGAAAAAAGAATATGTTCAAATATAAACTACACAGTAGCATTCTGTGAAAATCTTTCTGTTCTGTGCATTCAACTAACAGAGTTGAACCTTACTTTTGATTGAGCCTTTCTGAAACACTCTTTCTGTAGAAACTGCAATTGGACATTCTGAGCGCTAAGAGGCCTATATTGGGAAAAATAATAACTTCAAATAAAAACTACACAGAAGCATTGTGTGAAACTTATTTCTGATATGTTCATTAAGCTAACAGAGTTAAACCATATTTTTGATTGCGCAGTTCTGAACACTTTTCTGTAGAAAATGCAAGTGGACATTCGGAGCGCTAAGAGGGTATAGTGGAAAAAGGAATATATTCAAATAAAAACTACACAGTAGCATTCTGTGAAAATTCTTTCTGTTCTGTGCATTCAACTAACAGAGTTGAACATTACTTTTGATTCACCCGTTCTGAAACACTCTTTCTGTAGAAACTGCAATTGGACATGCTAAGCGCTAAGAGGCCTACATTGGGAAAAAGAATATCTTCAAATAAAAACTACACAGATGCATTCTGTGAAACTTATTTCTGATCTGTAAATTCAGTTAACAGAGATAAAACATATTTTTGATTGAGCAGTTATGAAACACTCTTTTTGTAGAAAATGCAAGTGGAGATTCGGAGCGCTAAGAGGGTAATAGTGGAAAAAGGAATGTCTTCAAATATAAACTACACGGAATCATTCGGTGAAACTTCTTTCTGATCTGTGCATTCAGCTAACAGAGTTAAACCATACTTTTGATTGAGCAGATCTGAACACTCTTTCTGTAGAAAATGCAACTGGACATTTGGAGCGCTAAGAGCGTAGTAGTGGAAAAAGGAATATATTCAAATATAAACTACACAGAAGCATTCTGTGAAACTTCTTTCTGATCTGAGCATTCAGCTAACAGAGTTAAACCATACTTTTGATTGAGCAGTTTTGAAACACTCTGTCTGTAGAAAATGCAACTGGACATTCGTAGCGCTAAGTGGGTAATAGTGGAAAAAAGAATATGTTCAAATATAAACTACACAGAAGCATTCTGTGAAACTTCTTTCTGTTCTGTGCATTCAACTAACAGAGTTGAACCTTATTTTTGATTGAGCCGTTCTGAAACACTCTTTCTGTAGAAACTGCAATTGGACATTCTGAGCGCTAAGAGGCCTATATTGGGAAAAAGAATGTCTACAAATAAAAACTACACCGAAGAATTGTGTGAAACTTCTTTCTGTTCTGTTTGTTCAACTAAAAGAGTTGAACCTTAGTTTTGATTGAGCCGTTCTGAAACACTCTTTCTGTAGAAACTGCAATTGGACATTCTGAGCGCTAAGAGGCCTATATTGGGAAAAAGAATGTCTACAAATAAAAACTACACAGAAGAATTGTGTGAAACGTCTTTCTGTTCTGTTTGTTCAACTAAAAGAGTTGAACCTTAGTTTTGATTGAGCCGTTCTGAAACACTCTTTCTGTAGAAAATGCAAGTGGAGATTCGGAGCGCTAAGAGGGTAATAGTGGAAAAAGGAATGTCTCCAAATATAAACTACACAGAATCATTCTGTGAAACTTCTTTCTGATCTGTGCATTCAGCTAACAGAGTTAAACCATACTTTTGATTCAGCAGATCTGAACACTCTTTCTGTAGAAAATGCAACTGGACATTTGGAGCGCTAAGAGAGTAGTAGTGGAAAAAGGAATATATTCAAATATAAACTACACAGAAGCATTCTGTGAAACTTCTTTCTGATCTGAGCATTCAGCTAACAGAGTTAAACCATACTTTTGATTGAGCAGTTTTGAAACACTCTGTCTGTAGAAAATGCAACTGGACATTCGTAGCGCTAAGTGGGTAATAGTGGAAAAAAGAATATGTTCAAATATAAACTACACAGTAGCATTCTGTGAAAATCTTTCTGTTCTGTGCATTCAACTAACAGATTTGAACCTTACTTTTGATTGAGCCTTTCTGAAACACTCTTTCTGTAGAAACTGCAATTGGACATTCTGAGCGCTAAGAGGCCTATATTGGGAAAAATAATAACTTCAAATAAAAACTACACAGAAGCATTGTGTGAAACTTATTTCTGATATGTTCATTAAGCTAACAGAGTTAAACCATATTTTTGATTGCGCAGTTCTGAACACTTTTCTGTAGAAAATGCAAGTGGACATTCGGAGCGCTAAGAGGGTATAGTGGAAAAAGGAATATATTCAAATAAAAACTACACAGTAGCATTCTGTGAAAATTCTTTCTGTTCTGTGCATTCAACTAACAGAGTTGAACATTACTTTTGATTCACCCGTTCTGAAACACTCTTTCTGTAGAAACTGCAATTGGACATGCTAAGCGCTAAGAGGCCTACATTGGGAAAAAGAATATCTTCAAATAAAAACTACACAGATGCATTCTGTGAAACTTATTTCTGATCTGTAAATTCAGTTAACAGAGATAAAACATATTTTTGATTGAGCAGTTATGAAACACTCTTTTTGTAGAAAATGCAAGTGGAGATTCGGAGCGCTAAGAGGGTAATAGTGGAAAAAGGAATGTCTTCAAATATAAACTACACGGAATCATTCGGTGAAACTTCTTTCTGATCTGTGCATTCAGCTAACGGAGTTAAACCATACTTTTGATTGAGCAGATCTGAACACTCTTTCTGTAGAAAATGCAACTGGACATTTGGAGCGCTAAGAGCGTAGTAGTGGAAAAAGGAATATATTCAAATATAAACTACACAGAAGCATTCTGTGAAACTTCTTTCTGATCTGAGCATTCAGCTAACAGAGTTAAACCATACTTTTGATTGAGCAGTTTTGAAACACTCTGTCTGTAGAAAATGCAACTGGACATTCGTAGCGCTAAGTGGGTAATAGTGGAAAAAATAATATGTTCAAATATAAACTACACAGAAGCATTCTGTGAAACTTCTTTCTGTTCTGTGCATTCAACTAACAGAGTTGAACCTTACTTTTGATTGAGCCGTTCTGAAACACTCTTTCTGTAGAAACTGCAATTGGACATTCTGAGCGCTAAGAGGCCTATATTGGGAAAAAGAATGTCTACAAATAAAAACTACACAGAAGAATTTTGTGAAACTTCTTTCTGTTCTGTTTGTTCAACTAAAAGAGTTGAAACTTAGTTTTGATTGAGCCATTCTGAAACACTCTTTCTGTAGAAAATGCAAGTGGAGATTCGGAGCGCTAAGAGGGTAATAGTGGAAAAAGGAATGTCTCCAAATATAAACTACACAGAATCATTCTGTGAAACTTCTTTCTGATCTGTGCATTCAGCTAACAGAGTTAAACCATACTTTAGATTGAGCAGATCTGAACACTCTTTCTGTAGAAAATGCAACTGGACATTTGGAGCGCTAAGAGAGTAGTAGTGGAAAAAGGAATATATTCAAATATAAACTACACAGAAGCATTCTGTGAAACTTCTTTCTGATCTGAGCATTCAGCTAACAGAGTTAAACCATACTTTTGATTGAGCAGTTTTGAAACACTCTGTCTGTAGAAAATGCAACTGGACATTCGTAGCGCTAAGTGGGTAAAGGTGGAGAAAAGAATATGTTCAAATATAAACTACACAGAATCATTGTATGAAACTTCTTTCTGTTCTGTGCATTCAACTAACAGAGTTGAACCTTACTTTTGATTGAGCCTTTCTGAAACACTCTTTCGGTAGAAACTGCAGTTGGACATTCTGAGCGCTAAGAGGCCTCTATTGGGAAAAATAATATCTTCAAATAAAAACGACACAGAAGCATTGTGTGAAACTTATTTCTGATATGTTCATTAAGCTAACAGAGTTAAACCATACTTTTGATTGCGCAGTTCTGAACACTCTTTCTGTAGAAAATGCAAGTGGACTTTCGGAGCGCTAAGAGGGTAATAGTGGAAAAAGGAATATATTCAAATATAAACTACACAGTAGCATTCTGTGAAAACTCTTACTGTTCTGTGCATTCAGATAACAGAGTTGAACCTTACTTTTGATTGAGCCGTTCTGAAACACTCTTTCTGTAAAACTGCAATTGGACATGCTAAGCGCTAAGAGGCCTACATTGGGAAAAAGAATATCTTCAAATAAAAACTACACAGATGCATTCTGTGAAACTTATTTCTGATCTGTAAATTCAGTTAACAGAGATAAAACATATTTTTGATTGAGCAGTTATGAAACACTCTTTTTGTAGAAAATGCAAGTGGAGATTCGGAGCGCTAAGAGGGTAATAGTGGAAAAAGGAATGTCTTCAAATATAAACTACACAGAATCATTCGGTGAAACTTCTTTCTGATCTGTGCATTCAGCTAACAGAGTTAAACCATACTTTTGATTGAGCAGATCTGAACACTCTTTCTGTAGAAAATGCAACTGGACATTTGGAGCGCTAAGAGCGTAGTACTGGAAAAAGGAATATATTCAAATATAAACTACACAGAAGCATTCTGTGAAACTTCTTTCTGATCTGAGCATTCAGCTAACAGAGTTAAACCATACTTTTGATTGAGCCGTTTTGAAACACTCTGTCTGTAGAAAATGCAACTGGACATTCGTAGCGCTAAGTGGGTAATAGTGGAAAAAAGAATATGTTCAAATATAAACTACACAGAAGCATTCTGTGAAACTTCTTGCTGTTCTGTGCATTCAACTAACAGAGTTGAACCTTACTTTTGATTGAGCCGTTCTGAAACACTCTTTCTGTAGAAACTGCAATTGGACATTCTGAGCGCTAAGAGGCCTCTATTGGGAAAAAGAATGTCTACAAATAAAAACTACACAGAAGAATTGTGTGAAACTTCTTTCTGTTCTGTTTGTTCAACTAAAAGAGTTGAACCTTAGTTTTGATTGAGGCGTTCTGAAACACTCTTTCTGTAGAAAATGCAAGTGGAGATTCGGAGCGCTAAGAGGGTAATAGTGGAAAAAGGAATGTCTCCAAATATAAACTACACAGAATCATTCTGTGAAACTTCTTTCTGATCTGTGCATTCAGCTAACAGAGTTAAACCATACTTTTGATTGAGCAGATCTGAACACTCTTTCTGTAGGAAATGCAACTGGACATTTGGAGCGCTATGAGAGTAGTAGTGGAAAAAGGAATATATTCAAATATAAACTACACAGAAGCATTCTGTGAAACTTCTTTCTGATCTGAGCATTCAGCTAACAGAGTTAAACCATACTTTTGATTGAGCAGTTTTGAAACACTCTGTCTGTAGAAAATGCAACTGGACATTCGTAGCGCTAAGTGGGTAATAGTGGAAAAAAGAATATGTTCAAATATAAACTACACAGTAGCATTCTGTGAAAATCTTTCTGTTCTGTGCATTCAACTAACAGAGTTGAACCTTACTTTTGATTGAGCCTTTCTGAAACACTCTTTCTGTAGAAACTGCAATTGGACATTCTGAGCGCTAAGAGGCCTATATTGGGAAAAATAATAACTTCAAATAAAAACTACACAGAAGCATTGTGTGAAACTTATTTCTGATATGTTCATTAAGCTAACAGAGTTAAACCATATTTTTGATTGCGCAGTTCTGAACACTTTTCTGTAGAAAATGCAAGTGGACATTCGGAGCGCTAAGAGGGTATAGTGGAAAAAGGAATATATTCAAATAAAAACTACACAGTAGCATTCTGTGAAAATTCTTTCTGTTCTGTGCATTCAACTAACAGAGTTGAACATTACTTTTGATTCACCCGTTCTGAAACACTCTTTCTGTAGAAACTGCAATTGGACATGCTAAGCGCTAAGAGGCCTACATTGGGAAAAAGAATATCTTCAAATAAAAACTACACCGATGCATTCTGTGAAACTTATTTCTGATCTGTAAATTCAGTTAACAGAGATAAAACATATTTTTGATTGAGCAGTTATGAAACACTCTTTTTGTAGAAAATGCAAGTGGAGATTCGGAGCGCTAAGAGGGTAATAGTGGAAAAAGGAATGTCTTCAAATATAAACTACACGGAATCATTCGGTGAAACTTCTTTCTGATCTGAGCATTCAGCTAACAGAGTTAAACCATACTTTTGATTGAGCAGTTTTGAAACACTCTGTCTGTAGAAAATGCAACTGGACATTCGTAGCGCTAAGTGGGTAATAGTGGAGAAAAGAATATGTTCAAATATAAACTACACAGAATCATTGTATGAAACTTCTTTCTGTTCTGTGCATTCAACTAACAGAGTTGAACCTTACTTTTGATTGAGCCTTTCTGAAACACTCTTTCGGTAGAAACTGCAATTGGACATTCTGAGCGCTAAGAGGCCTCTATTGGGAAAAATAATATCTTCAAATAAAAACTACACAGAAGCATTGTGTGAAACTTATTTCTGATATGTTCATTAAGCTAACAGAATAAAACCATACTTTTGATTGCGCAGTTCTGAACACTCTTTCTGTAGAAAATGCAAGTGGACATTCGGAGCGCTAAGAGGGTAATAGTGGAAAAAGGAATATATTCAAATATAAACTACACAGTAGCATTCTGTGAAAACTCTTACTGTTCTGTGCATTCAGCTAACAGAGTTGAACCTTACTTTTGATTGAGCCGTTCTGAAACACTCTTTCTGTAGAAACTGCAATTGGACATGCTAAGCGCTAAGAGGCCTACATTGGGAAAAAGAATATCTTCAAATAAAAACTACACAGATGCATTCTGTGAAACTTATTTCTGATCTGTAAATTCAGTTAACAGAGATAAAACATATTTTTGATTGAGCAGTTATGAAACACTCTTTTTGTAGAAAATGCAAGTGGAGATTCGGAACGCTAAGAGGGTAATAGTGGAAAAAGGAATGTCTTCAAATATAAACTACACAGAATCATTCGGTGAAACTTCTTTCTGATCTGTGCATTCAGCTAACAGAGTTAAACCATACTTTTGATTGAGCAGATCTGAACACTCTTTCTGTAGAAAATTCAACTGGACATTTGGAGCGCTAAGAGCGTAGTAGTGGAAAAAGGAATATATTCAAATATAAACTACACAGAAGCATTCTGTGAAACTTCTTTCTGATCTGAGCATTCAGCTAACAGAGTTAAACCATACTTTTGATTGAGCAGTTTTGAAACACTCTGTCTGTAGAAAATGCAACTGGACATTCGTAGCGCTAAGTGGGTAATAGTGGAAAAAAGAATATGTTCAAATATAAACTACACAGAAGCATTCTGTGAAACTTCTTGCTGTTCTGTGCATTCAACTAACAGAGTTGAACCTTACTTTTGATTGAGCCGTTCTGAAACACTCTTTCTGTAGAAACTGCAATTGGACATTCTGAGCGCTAAGAGGCCTATATTGGGAAAAAGAATGTCTACAAATAAAAACTACACAGAAGAATTGTGTGAAACTTCTTTCTGTTCTGTTTGTTCAACTAAAAGAGTTGAACCTTAGTTTTGATTGAGGCGTTCTGAAACACTCTTTCTGTAGAAAATGCAAGTGGAGATTCGGAGCGCTAAGAGGGTAATAGTGGAAAAAGGAATGTCTCCAAATATAAACTACACAGAATCATTCTGTGAAACTTCTTTCTGATCTGTGCATTCAGCTAACAGAGTTAAACCATACTTTTGATTGAGCAGATCTGAACACTCTTTCTGTAGGAAATGCAACTGGACATTTGGAGCGCTAAGAGAGTAGTAGTGGAAAAAGGAATATATTCAAATATAAACTACACAGAAGCATTCTGTGAAACTTCTTTCTGATCTGAGCATTCAGCTAACAGAGTTAAACCATACTTTTGATTGAGCAGTTTTGAAACACTCTGTCTGTAGAAAATGCAACTGGACATTCGTAGCGCTAAGTGGGTAATAGTGGAAAAAAGAATATGTTCAAATATAAACTACACAGTAGCATTCTGTGAAAATCTTTCTGTTCTGTGCATTCAACTAACAGAGTTGAACCTTACTTTTGATTGAGCCTTTCTGAAACACTCTTTCTGTAGAAACTGCAATTGGACATTCTGAGCGCTAAGAGGCCTATATTGGGAAAAATAATAACTTCAAATAAAAACTACACAGAAGCATTGTGTGAAACTTATTTCTGATATGTTCATTAAGCTAACAGAGTTAAACCATATTTTTGATTGCGCAGTTCTGAACACTTTTCTGTAGAAAATGCAAGTGGACATTCGGAGCGCTAAGAGGGTATAGTGGAAAAAGGAATATATTCCAATAAAAACTACACAGTAGCATTCTGTGAAAATTCTTTCTGTTCTGTGCATTCAACTAACAGAGTTGAACATTACTTTTGATTCACCCGTTCTGAAACACTCTTTCTGTAGAAACTGCAATTGGACATGCTAAGCGCTAAGAGGCCTACATTGGGAAAAAGAATATCTTCAAATAAAAACTACACAGATGCATTCTGTGAAACTTATTTCTGATCTGTAAATTCAGTTAACAGAGATAAAACATATTTTTGATTGAGCAGTTATGAAACACTCTTTTTGTAGAAAATGCAAGTGGAGATTCGGAGCGCTAAGAGGGTAATAGTGGAAAAAGGAATGTCTTCAAATATAAACTACACGGAATCATTCGGTGAAACTTCTTTCTGATCTGTGCATTCAGCTAACAGAGTTAAACCATACTTTTGATTGAGCAGATCTGAACACTCTTTCTGTAGAAAATGCAACTGGACATTTGGAGCGCTAAGAGCGTAGTAGTGGAAAAAGGAATATATTCAAATATAAACTACACAGAAGCATTCTGTGAAACTTCTTTCTGATCTGAGCATTCAGCTAACAGAGTTAAACCATACTTTTGATTGAGCAGTTTTGAAACACTCTGTCTGTAGAAAATGCAACTGGACATTCATAGCGCTAAGTGGGTAATAGTGGAAAAAAGAATATGTTCAAATATAAACTACACAGAAGCATTCTGTGAAACTTCTTTCTGTTCTGTGCATTCAACTAACAGAGTTGAACCTTATTTTTGATTGAGCCGTTCTGAAACACTCTTTCTGTAGAAACTGCAATTGGACATTCTGAGCGCTAAGAGGCCTATATTGGGAAAAAGAATGTCTACAAATAAAAACTACACCGAAGAATTGTGTGAAACTTCTTTCTGTTCTGTTTGTTCAACTAAAAGAGTTGAACCTTAGTTTTGATTGAGCCGTTCTGAAACACTCTTTCTGTAGAAACTGCAATTGGACATTCTGAGCGCTAAGAGGCCTATATTGGGAAAAAGAATGTCTACAAATAAAAACTACACAGAAGAATTGTGTGAAACGTCTTTCTGTTCTGTTTGTTCAACTAAAAGAGTTGAACCTTAGTTTTGATTGAGCCGTTCTGAAACACTCTTTCTGTAGAAAATGCAAGTGGAGATTCGGAGCGCTAAGAGGGTAATAGTGGAAAAAGGAATGTCTCCAAATATAAACTACACAGAATCATTCTGTGAAACTTCTTTCTGATCTGTGCATTCAGCTAACAGAGTTAAACCATACTTTTGATTCAGCAGATCTGAACACTCTTTCTGTAGAAAATGCAACTGGACATTTGGAGCGCTAAGAGAGTAGTAGTGGAAAAAGGAATATATTCAAATATAAACTACACAGAAGCATTCTGTGAAACTTCTTTCTGATCTGAGCATTCAGCTAACAGAGTTAAACCATACTTTTGATTGAGCAGTTTTGAAACACTCTGTCTGTAGAAAATGCAACTGGACATTCGTAGCGCTAAGTGGGTAATAGTGGAAAAAAGAATATGTTCAAATATAAACTACACAGTAGCATTCTGTGAAAATCTTTCTGTTCTGTGCATTCAACTAACAGATTTGAACCTTACTTTTGATTGAGCCTTTCTGAAACACTCTTTCTGTAGAAACTGCAATTGGACATTCTGAGCGCTAAGAGGCCTATATTGGGAAAAATAATAACTTCAAATAAAAACTACACAGAAGCATTGTGTGAAACTTATTTCTGATATGTTCATTAAGCTAACAGAGTTAAACCATATTTTTGATTGCGCAGTTCTGAACACTTTTCTGTAGAAAATGCAAGTGGACATTCGGAGCGCTAAGAGGGTATAGTGGAAAAAGGAATATATTCAAATAAAAACTACACAGTAGCATTCTGTGAAAATTCTTTCTGTTCTGTGCATTCAACTAACAGAGTTGAACATTACTTTTGATTCACCCGTTCTGAAACACTCTTTCTGTAGAAACTGCAATTGGACATGCTAAGCGCTAAGAGGCCTACATTGGGAAAAAGAATATCTTCAAATAAAAACTACACCGATGCATTCTGTGAAACTTATTTCTGATCTGTAAATTCAGTTAACAGAGATAAAACATATTTTTGATTGAGCAGTTATGAAACACTCTTTTTGTAGAAAATGCAAGTGGAGATTCGGAGCGCTAAGAGGGTAATAGTGGAAAAAGGAATGTCTTCAAATATAAACTACACGGAATCATTCGGTGAAACTTCTTTCTGATCTGTGCATTCAGCTAACGGAGTTAAACCATACTTTTGATTGAGCAGATCTGAACACTCTTTCTGTAGAAAATGCAACTGGACATTTGGAGCGCTAAGAGCGTAGTAGTGGAAAAAGGAATATATTCAAATATAAACTACACAGAAGCATTCTGTGAAACTTCTTTCTGATCTGAGCATTCAGCTAACAGAGTTAAACCATACTTTTGATTGAGCAGTTTTGAAACACTCTGTCTGTAGAAAATGCAACTGGACATTCGTAGCGCTAAGTGGGTAATAGTGGAAAAAAGAATATGTTCAAATATAAACTACACAGAAGCATTCTGTGAAACTTCTTTCTGTTCTGTGCATTCAACTAACAGAGTTGAACCTTACTTTTGATTGAGCCGTTCTGAAACACTCTTTCTGTAGAAACTGCAATTGGACATTCTGAGCGCTAAGAGGCCTATATTGGGAAAAAGAATGTCTACAAATAAAAACTACACAGAAGAATTTTGTGAAACTTCTTTCTGTTCTGTTTGTTCAACTAAAAGAGTTGAAACTTAGTTTTGATTGAGCCATTCTGAAACACTCTTTCTGTAGAAAATGCAAGTGGAGATTCGGAGCGCTAAGAGGGTAATAGTGGAAAAAGGAATGTCTCCAAATATAAACTACACAGAATCATTCTGTGAAACTTCTTTCTGATCTGTGCATTCAGCTAACAGAGTTAAACCATACTTTAGATTGAGCAGATCTGAACACTCTTTCTGTAGAAAATGCAACTGGACATTTGGAGCGCTAAGAGAGTAGTAGTGGAAAAAGGAATATATTCAAATATAAACTACACAGAAGCATTCTGTGAAACTTCTTTCTGATCTGAGCATTCAGCTAACAGAGTTAAACCATACTTTTGATTGAGCAGTTTTGAAACACTCTGTCTGTAGAAAATGCAACTGGACATTCGTAGCGCTAAGTGGGTAATAGTGGAGAAAAGAATATGTTCAAATATAAACTACACAGAATCATTGTATGAAACTTCTTTCTGTTCTGTGCATTCAACTAACAGAGTTGAACCTTACTTTTGATTGAGCCTTTCTGAAACACTCTTTCGGTAGAAACTGCAGTTGGACATTCTGAGCGCTAAGAGGCCTCTATTGGGAAAAATAATATCTTCAAATAAAAACTACACAGAAGCATTGTGTGAAACTTATTTCTGATATGTTCATTAAGCTAACAGAATAAAACCATACTTTTGATTGCGCAGTTCTGAACACTCTTTCTGTAGAAAATGCAAGTGGACATTCGGAGCGCTAAGAGGGTAATAGTGGAAAAAGGAATATATTCAAATATAAACTACACAGTAGCATTCTGTGAAAACTCTTACTGTTCTGTGCATTCAGCTAACAGAGTTGAACCTTACTTTTGATTGAGCCGTTCTGAAACACTCTTTCTGTAGAAACTGCAATTGGACATGCTAAGCGCTAAGAGGCCTACATTGGGAAAAAGAATATCTTCAAATAAAAACTACACAGATGCATTCTGTGAAACTTATTTCTGATCTGTAAATTCAGTTAACAGAGATAAAACATATTTTTGATTGAGCAGTTATGAAACACTCTTTTTGTAGAAAATGCAAGTGGAGATTCGGAACGCTAAGAGGGTAATAGTGGAAAAAGGAATGTCTTCAAATATAAACTACACAGAATCATTCGGTGAAACTTCTTTCTGATCTGTGCATTCAGCTAACAGAGTTAAACCATACTTTTGATTGAGCAGATCTGAACACTCTTTCTGTAGAAAATGCAACTGGACATTTGGAGCGCTAAGAGCGTAGTAGTGGAAAAAGGAATATATTCAAATATAAACTACACAGAAGCATTCTGTGAAACTTCTTTCTGATCTGAGCATTCAGCTAACAGAGTTAAACCATACTTTTGATTGAGCAGTTTTGAAACACTCTGTCTGTAGAAAATGCAACTGGACATTCGTAGCGCTAAGTGGGTAATAGTGGAAAAAAGAATATGTTCAAATATAAACTACACAGAAGCATTCTGTGAAACTTCTTGCTGTTCTGTGCATTCAACTAACAGAGTTGAACCTTACTTATGATTGAGCCGTTCTGAAACACTCTTTCTGTAGAAACTGCAATTGGACATTCTGAGCGCTAAGAGGCCTATATTGGGAAAAAGAATGTCTACAAATAAAAACTACACAGAAGAATTGTGTGAAACTTCTTTCTGTTCTGTTTGTTCAACTAAAAGAGTTGAACCTTAGTTTTGATTGAGGCGTTCTGAAACACTCTTTCTGTAGAAAATGCAAGTGGAGATTCGGAGCGCTAAGAGGGTAATAGTGGAAAAAGGAATGTCTCCAAATATAAACTACACAGAATCATTCTGTGAAACTTCTTTCTGATCTGTGCATTCAGCTAACAGAGTTAAACCATACTTTTGATTGAGCAGATCTGAACACTCTTTCTGTAGGAAATGCAACTGGACATTTGGAGCGCTAAGAGAGTAGTAGTGGAAAAAGGAATATATTCAAATATAAACTACACAGAAGCATTCTGTGAAACTTCTTTCTGATCTGAGCATTCAGCTAACAGAGTTAAACCATACTTTTGATTGAGCAGTTTTGAAACACTCTGTCTGTAGAAAATGCAACTGGACATTCGTAGCGCTAAGTGGGTAATAGTGGAAAAAAGAATATGTTCAAATATAAACTACACAGTAGCATTCTGTGAAAATCTTTCTGTTCTGTGCATTCAACTAACAGAGTTGAACCTTACTTTTGATTGAGCCTTTCTGAAACACTCTTTCTGTAGAAACTGCAATTGGACATTCTGAGCGCTAAGAGGCCTATATTGGGAAAAATAATAACTTCAAATAAAAACTACACAGAAGCATTGTGTGAAACTTATTTCTGATATGTTCATTAAGCTAACAGAGTTAAACCATATTTTTGATTGCGCAGTTCTGAACACTTTTCTGTAGAAAATGCAAGTGGACATTCGGAGCGCTAAGAGGGTATAGTGGAAAAAGGAATATATTCAAATAAAAACTACACAGTAGCATTCTGTGAAAATTCTTTCTGTTCTGTGCATTCAACTAACAGAGTTGAACATTACTTTTGATTCACCCGTTCTGAAACACTCTTTCTGTAGAAACTGCAATTGGACATGCTAAGCGCTAAGAGGCCTACATTGGGAAAAAGAATATCTTCAAATAAAAACTACACCGATGCATTCTGTGAAACTTATTTCTGATCTGTAAATTCAGTTAACAGAGATAAAACATATTTTTGATTGAGCAGTTATGAAACACTCTTTTTGTAGAAAATGCAAGTGGAGATTCGGAGCGCTAAGAGGGTAATAGTGGAAAAAGGAATGTCTTCAAATATAAACTACACGGAATCATTCGGTGAAACTTCTTTCTGATCTGAGCATTCAGCTAACAGAGTTAAACCATACTTTTGATTGAGCAGTTTTGAAACACTCTGTCTGTAGAAAATGCAACTGGACATTCGTAGCGCTAAGTGGGTAATAGTGGAGAAAAGAATATGTTCAAATATAAACTACACAGAATCATTGTATGAAACTTCTTTCTGTTCTGTGCATTCAACTAACAGAGTTGAACCTTACTTTTGATTGAGCCTTTCTGAAACACTCTTTCGGTAGAAACTGCAATTGGACATTCTGAGCGCTAAGAGGCCTCTATTGGGAAAAATAATATCTTCAAATAAAAACTACACAGAAGCATTGTGTGAAACTTATTTCTGATATGTTCATTAAGCTAACAGAATAAAACCATACTTTTGATTGCGCAGTTCTGAACACTCTTTCTGTAGAAAATGCAAGTGGACATTCGGAGCGCTAAGAGGGTAATAGTGGAAAAAGGAATATATTCAAATATAAACTACACAGTAGCATTCTGTGAAAACTCTTACTGTTCTGTGCATTCAGCTAACAGAGTTGAACCTTACTTTTGATTGAGCCGTTCTGAAACACTCTTTCTGTAGAAACTGCAATTGGACATGCTAAGCGCTAAGAGGCCTACATTGGGAAAAAGAATATCTTCAAATAAAAACTACACAGATGCATTCTGTGAAACTTATTTCTGATCTGTAAATTCAGTTAACAGAGATAAAACATATTTTTGATTGAGCAGTTATGAAACACTCTTTTTGTAGAAAATGCAAGTGGAGATTCGGAACGCTAAGAGGGTAATAGTGGAAAAAGGAATGTCTTCAAATATAAACTACACAGAATCATTCGGTGAAACTTCTTTCTGATCTGTGCATTCAGCTAACAGAGTTAAACCATACTTTTGATTGAGCAGATCTGAACACTCTTTCTGTAGAAAATGCAACTGGACATTTGGAGCGCTAAGAGCGTAGTAGTGGAAAAAGGAATATATTCAAATATAAACTACACAGAAGCATTCTGTGAAACTTCTTTCTGATCTGAGCATTCAGCTAACAGAGTTAAACCATACTTTTGATTGAGCAGTTTTGAAACACTCTGTCTGTAGAAAATGCAACTGGACATTCGTAGCGCTAAGTGGGTAATAGTGGAAAAAAGAATATGTTCAAATATAAACTACACAGTAGCATTCTGTGAAAATCTTTCTGTTCTGTGCATTCAACTAACAGAGTTGAACCTTACTTTTGATTGAGCCTTTCTGAAACACTCTTTCTGTAGAAACTGCAATTGGACATTCTGAGCGCTAAGAGGCCTCTATTGGGAAAAATAATATCTTCAAATAAAAACTACACAGAAGCATTGTGTGAAACTTATTTCTGATATGTTCATTAAGCTAACAGAATAAAACCATACTTTTGATTGCGCAGTTCTGAACACTCTTTCTGTAGAAAATGCAAGTGGACATTCGGAGCGCTAAGAGGGTAATAGTGGAAAAAGGAATATATTCAAATATAAACTACACAGTAGCATTCTGTGAAAACTCTTACTGTTCTGTGCATTCAGCTAACAGAGTTGAACCTTACTTTTGATTGAGCCGTTCTGAAACACTCTTTCTGTAGAAACTGCAATTGGACATGCTAAGCGCTAAGAGGCCTACATTGGGAAAAAGAATATATTCAAATAAAAACTACACAGATGCATTCTGTGAAACTTATTTCTGATCTGTAAATTCAGTTAACAGAGATAAAACATATTTTTGATTGAGCAGTTATGAAACACTCTTTTTGTAGAAAATGCAAGTGGAGATTCGGAACGCTAAGAGGGTAATAGTGGAAAAAGGAATGTCTTCAAATATAAACTACACAGAATCATTCGGTGAAACTTCTTTCTGATATGTGCATTCAGCTAACAGAGTTAAACCATACTTTTGATTGAGCAGATCTGAACACTCTTTCTGTAGAAAATGCAACTGGACATTTGGAGCGCTAAGAGCGTAGTAGTGGAAAAAGGAATATATTCAAATATAAACTACACAGAAGCATTCTGTGAAACTTCTTTCTGATCTGAGCATTCAGCTAACAGAGTTAAACCATACTTTTGATTGAGCAGTTTTGAAACACTCTGTCTGTAGAAAATGCAACTGGACATTCGTAGCGCTAAGTGGGTAATAGTGGAAAAAAGAATATGTTCAAATATAAACTACACAGAAGCATTCTGTGAAACTTCTTGCTGTTCTGTGCATTCAACTAACAGAGTTGAACCTTACTTTTGATTGAGCCGTTCTGAAACACTCTTTCTGTAGAAACTGCAATTGGACATTCTGAGCGCTAAGAGGCCTATATTGGGAAAAAGAATGTCTACAAATAAAAACTACACAGAAGAATTGTGTGAAACTTCTTTCTGTTCTGTTTGTTCAACTAAAAGAGTTGAACCTTAGTTTTGATTGAGGCGTTCTGAAACACTCTTTCTGTAGAAAATGCAAGTGGAGATTCGGAGCGCTAAGAGGGTAATAGTGGAAAAAGGAATGTCTCCAAATATAAACTACACAGAATCATTCTGTGAAACTTCTTTCTGATCTGTGCATTCAGCTAACAGAGTTAAACCATACTTTTGATTGAGCAGATCTGAACACTCTTTCTGTAGGAAATGCAACTGGACATTTGGAGCGCTAAGAGAGTAGTAGTGGAAAAAGGAATATATTCAAATATAAACTACACAGAAGCATTCTGTGAAACTTCTTTCTGATCTGAGCATTCAGCTAACAGAGTTAAACCATACTTTTGATTGAGCAGTTTTGAAACACTCTGTCTGTAGAAAATGCAACTGGACATTCGTAGCGCTAAGTGGGTAATAGTGGAAAAAAGAATATGTTCAAATATAAACTACACAGTAGCATTCTGTGAAAATCTTTCTGTTCTGTGCATTCAACTAACAGAGTTGAACCTTACTTTTGATTGAGCCTTTCTGAAACACTCTTTCTGTAGAAACTGCAATTGGACATTCTGAGCGCTAAGAGGCCTATATTGGGGAAAATAATAACTTCAAATAAAAACTACACAGAAGCATTGTGTGAAACTTATTTCTGATATGTTCATTAAGCTAACAGAGTTAAACCATATTTTTGATTGCGCAGTTCTGAACACTTTTCTGTAGAAAATGCAAGTGGACATTCGGAGCGCTAAGAGGGTATAGTGGAAAAAGGAATATATTCAAATAAAAACTACACAGTAGCATTCTGTGAAAATTCTTTCTGTTCTGTGCATTCAACTAACAGAGTTGAACATTACTTTTGATTCACCCGTTCTGAAACACTCTTTCTGTAGAAACTGCAATTGGACATGCTAAGCGCTAAGAGGCCTACATTGGGAAAAAGAATATCTTCAAATATAAACTACACAGATGCATTCTGTGAAACTTATTTCTGATCTGTAAATTCAGTTAACAGAGATAAAACATATTTTTGATTGAGCAGTTATGAAACACTCTTTTTGTAGAAAATGCAAGTGGAAATTCGGAGCGCTAAGAGGGTAATAGTGGAAAAAGGAATGTCTTCAAATATAAACTACACGGAATCATTCGGTGAAACTTCTTTCTGATCTGTGCATTCAGCTAACAGAGTTAAACCATACTTTTGATGGAGCAGATCTGAACACTCTTTCTGTAGAAAATGCAACTGGACATTTGGAGCGCTAAGAGCGTAGTAGTGGAAAAAGGAATATATTCAAATATAAACTACACAGAAGCATTCTGTGAAACTTCTTTCTGATCTGATCATACAGCTAACAGAGTTAAACCATACTTTTGATTGAGCAGTTTTGAAACACTCTGTCTGTAGAAAATGCAACTGGACATTCGTAGCGCTAAGTGGGTAATAGTGGAAAAAAGAATATTTTCAAATATAAACTACACAGAAGCATTCTGTGAAACTTCTTTCTGTTCTGTGCATTCAACTAACAGAGTTGAACCTTACTTTTGATTGAGCCGTTCTGAAACACTCTTTCTGTAGAAACTGCAATTGGACATTCTGAGCGCTAAGAGGCCTATATTGGGAAAAAGAATGTCTACAAATAAAAACTACACAGAAGAATTTTGTGAAACTTCTTTCTGTTCTGTTTGTTCAACTAAAAGAGTTGAACCTTAGTTTTGATTGAGCCGTTCTGAAACACTCTTTCTGTAGAAAATGCAAGTGGAGATTCGGAGCGCTAAGAGGGTAATAGTGGAAAAAGGAATGTCTCCAAATATAAACTACACAGAATCATTCTGTGAAACTTCTTTCTGATCTGTGCATTCAGCTAACAGAGTTAAACCATACTTTAGATTGAGCAGATCTGAACACTCTTTCTGTAGAAAATGCAACTGGACATTTGGAGCGCTAAGAGAGTAGTAGTGGAAAAAGGAATATATTCAAATATAAACTACACAGAAGCATTCTGTGAAACTTCTTTCTGATCTGAGCATTCAGCTAACAGAGTTAAACCATACTTTTGATTGAGCAGTTTTGAAACACTCTGTCTGTAGAAAATGCAACTGGACATTCGTAGCGCTAAGTGGGTAATAGTGGAAAAAAGAATATGTTCAAATATAAACTACACAGAAGCATTGTATGAAACTTCTTTCTGTTCTGTGCATTCAACTAACAGAGTTGAACCTTACTTTTGATTGAGCCTTTCTGAAACACTCTTTCTGTAGAAACTGCAATTGGACATTCTGAGCGCTAAGAGGGCTATATTGGGAAAAATAATATCTTCAAATAAAAACTACACAGAAGCATTGTCTGAAACTTATTTCTGATATGTTCATTAAGCTGACAGAGTTAAACCGTACTTTTGATTGCGCAGTTCTGAACACTCTTTCTGTAGAAAATGCAAGTGGACATTCGGAGCGCTAAGAGGGTAACAGTGGAAAAAGGAATATATTCAAATATAAACTACACAGTAGCATTCTGTGAAAACTCTTACTGTTCTGTGCATTCAGCTAACAGAGTTGAACCTTACTTTTGATTGAGCCGTTCTGAAACACTCTTTCTGTAGAAACTGCAATTGGACATGCTAAGCGCTAAGAGGCCTACATTGGGAAAAAGAATATCTTCAAATAAAAACTACACAGATGCATTCTGTGAAACTTATTTCTGATCTGTAAATTCAGTTAACAGAGATAAAACATATTTTTGATTGAGCAGTTATGAAACACTCTTTTTGTAGAAAATGCAAGTGGAGATTCGGAGCGCTAAGAGGGTAATAGTGGAAAAAGGAATGTCTTCAAATATAAACTACACAGAATCATTCGGTGAAACTTCTTTCTGATCTGTGCATTCAGCTAACAGAGTTAAACCATACTTTTGATTGAGCAGATCTGAACACTCTTTCTGTAGGAAATGCAACTGGACATTTGGAGCGCTAAGAGCGTAGTAGTGGAAAAAGGAATATATTCAAATATAAACTACACAGAAGCATTCTGTGAAACTTCTTTCTGATCTGAGCATTCAGCTAACAGAGTTAAACCATACTTTTGATTGAGCAGTTTTGAAACACTCTGTCTGTAGAAAATGCAACTGGACATTCGTAGCGCTAAGTGGGTAATAGTGGAAAAAAGAATATGTTCAAATATAAACTACACAGAAGCATTCTGTGAAACTTCTTTCTGTTCTGTGCATTCAACTAACCGAGTTGAACCTTACTTTTGATTGAGCCGTTCTGAAACACTCTTTCTGTAGAAACTGCAATTGGACATTCTGAGCGCTAAGAGGCCTATATTGGGAAAAAGAATGTCTACAAATAAAAACTACACAGAAGAATTGTGTTAAACTTCTTTCTGTTCTGTTTGTTCAACTAAAAGAGTTGAACCTTAGTTTTGATTGAGCCATTCTGAAACACTCTTTCTGTAGAAAATGCAAGTGGAGATTCGGAGCGCTAAGAGGGTAATAGTGGAGAAAGGAATGTCTCCAAATATAAACTACACAGAATCATTCTGTGAAACTTCTTTCTGATCTGTGCATTCAGCTAACAGAGTTAAACCATACTTTTGATTCAGCAGAACTGAACACTCTTTCTGTAGAAAATGCAACTGGACATTTGTAGCGCTAAGAGAGTAGTAGTGGAAAAAGGAATATATTCAAATATAAACTACACAGAAGCATTCTGTGAAACTTCTTTCTGATCTGAGCATTCAGCTAACAGAGTTAAACCGTACTTTTGATTGAGCAGTTTTGAAACACTCTGTCTGTAGAAAATGCAACTGGACATTCGTAGCGCTAAGTGGGTAATAGTGGAGAAAAGAATATGTTCAAATATAAACTACACAGAAGCATTGTATGAAACTTCTTTCTGTTCTGTGCATTCAACTAACAGAGTTGAACCTTACTTTTGATTGAGCCTTTCTGAAACACTCTTTCTGTAGAAACTGCAATTGGACATTCTGAGCGCTAAGAGGCCTCTATTGGGAAAAATAATATCTTCAAATAAAAACTACACAGAAGCATTGTGTGAAACTTATTTCTGATATATTCATTAAGCTAACAGATTTAAACCATACTTTTGATTGCGCAGTTCTGAACACTCTTTCTGCAGAAAATGCAAGTGGACTATCGGAGCGCTAAGAGGGTAATAGTGGAAAAAGGAATATATTCAAATATAAACTACACAGTAGCATTCTGTGAAAACTCTTACTGTTCTGTGCATTCAGCTAACAGAGTTGAACCTTACTTTTGATTGAGCCGTTCTGAAACACTCTTTCTGTAGAAACTGCAATTGGACATGCTAAGCGCTAAGAGGCCTACATTGGGAAAAAGAATATCTTCAAATAAAAACTACACAGATGCATTCTGTGAAACTTATTTCTGATCTGTAAATTCAGTTAACAGAGATAAAACATATTTTTGATTGAGCAGTTATGAAACACACTTTTTGTAGAAAATGCAAGTGGAGATTCGGAGGGCTAAGAGGGTAATAGTGGAAAAAGGAATGTCTTCAAATATAAACTAAACAGAATCATTCGGTGAAACTTCTTTCTGATCTGTGCATTCAGCTAACAGAGTTAAACCATACTTTTGATTGAGCAGATCTGAACACTCTTTCTGTAGAAAATGCAACTGGACATTTGGAGCGCTAAGAGCGTAGTAGTGGAAAAAGGAATATATTCAAATATAAACTACACAGAAGCATTCTGTGAAACTTCTTTGTGATCTGAGCATTCAGCTAACAGAGTTAAACCATACTTTTGATTGAGCAGTTTTGAAACACTCTGTCTGTAGAAAATGCAACTGGACATTCATAGCGCTAAGTGGGTAATAGTGGAAAAAAGAATATGTTCAAATATAAACTACACAGAAGCATTCTGTGAAACTTCTTTCTGTTCTGTGCATTCAACTAACAGAGTTGAACCTTACTTTTGATTGAGCCGTTCTGAAACACTCTTTCTGTAGAAACTGCAATTGGACATTCTGAGCGCTAAGAGGCCTATATTGGGAAAAAGAATGTCTACAAAAAAAACCACACAGAAGAATTGTGTGAAACTTCTTTCTGTTCTGTTTGTTCAACTAAAAGAGTTGAACCTTAGTTTTGATTGAGCCGTTCTGAAACACTCTTTCTGTAGAAACTGCAATTGGACATTCTGAGCGCTAAGAGGCCTATATTGGGAAAAAGAATGTCTACAAATAAAAACTACACAGAAGAATTGTGTGAAACGTCTTTCTGTTCTGTTTGTTCAACTAAAAGAGTTGAACCTTAGTTTTGATTGAGCCGTTCTGAAACACTCTTTCTGTAGAAAATGCAAGTGGAGATTCGGAGCGCTAAGAGGGTAATAGTGGAAAAAGGAATGTCTTCAAATATAAACTACACAGAATCATTCGGTGAAACTTCTTTCTGATCTGTGCATTCAGCTAACAGAGTTAAACCATACTTTTGATAGAGCAGATCTGAACACTCTTTCTGTAGAAAATGCAACTGGACAGTTGGAGCGCTAAGAGCGTATTAGTGGAAAAAGGAATATATTCAAATATAAACTACACAGAAGCATTCTGTGAAACTTCTTTCTGATCTGAGCATTCAGCTAACAGAGTTAAACCATACTTTTGATTGAGCAGTTTTGAAACACTCTGTCTGTAGAAAATGCAACTGGACATTCGTAGCGCTAAGTGGGTAATAGTGGAAAAACAATATGTTCCAATATAAACTACACAGAAGCATTCTGTGAAACTTCTTTCTGTTCTGTGCATTCAACTAACAGAGTTGAACCTTATTTTTGAATGAGCCGTTCTGAAACACTCTTTCTGTAGAAACTGCAATTGGACATTCTGAGCGCTAAGAGGCCTATATTGGGAAAAAGAATGTCTACAAATAAAAACTACACAGAAGAATTGTGTGAAACTTCTTTCTGTTCTGTTTGTTCAACTAAAAGAGTTGAACCTTAGTTTTGATTGAGCCGTTCTGAAACACTCTTTCTGTAGAAACTGCAATTGGACATTCTGAGCGCTAAGAGGCCTATATTGGGAAAAAGAATGTCTACAAATAAAAACTACACAGAAGAATTGTGTGAAACTTCTTTCTGTTCTGTTTGTTCAACTAAAAGGGTTGAACCTTACTTTTGATTGAGCCGTTCTGAAACACTCTTTCTGTAAAACTGCAATTGGACATGCTAAGCGCTAAGAGGCCTACATTGGGAATAAGAATATCTTCAAATAAAAACTACACAGATGCATTCTGTGAAACTTATTTCTGATCTGTAAATTCAGATAACAGAGATAAAACATATTTTTGATTGAGCAGTTATGAAACACTCTTTTTGTAGAAAATGCAAGTGGAGATTCGGAGCGCTAAGAGGGTAATAGTGGAAAAAGGAATGTCTTCAAATATAAACTACACAGAATCATTCGGTGAAACTTCTTTCTGATCTGTGCATTCAGCTAACAGAGTTAAACCATACTTTTGATTTAGCAGATCTGAACACTCTTTCTGTAGAAAATGCAACTGGACATTTGGAGCGCTAAGAGAGTAGTAGTGGAAAAAGGAATATATTCTAATATAAACTACACAGAAGCATTCTGTGAAACTTCTTTCTGATCTGAGCATTCAGCTAACAGAGTTAAGCCATACTTTTGATTGAGCAGTTTTGAAACACTCTGTCTGTAGAAAATGCAACTGGACATTCGTAGCGCTAAGTGGGTAATAGTGGAAAAAAGAATATGTTCAAATATAAACTACACAGAAGCATTCTGTGAAAGTTCTTTCTGTTCTGTGCATTCAACTAACAGAGTTGAACCTTACTTTTGATTGAGCCGTTCTGAAACACTCTTTCTGTAGAAACTGCAATTGGACATTCTGAGCGCTAAGAGGCCTATATTGGGAAAAAGAATGTCTACAAATAAAAACTACACAGAAGAATTGTGTGAAACTTCTTTCTGTTCTGTTTGTTCAACTAAAAGAGTTGAACCTTAGTTTTGATTGAGCCGTTCTGAAACACTCTTTCTGTAGAAAAGCAAGTGGTGATTCGGAGCGCTAATTGGGTAATAGTGGAAAAAGGAATGTCTCCAAATATAAACTACACAGAATCATTCTGTGAAACTTCTTTCTGATCTGTGCATTCAGCTAACAGAGTTAAACCATACTTTTGATTGAGCAGATCTGAACACTCTTTCTGTAGAAAATGCAACTGGACATTTGGAGCGCTAAGAGCGTAGTAGTGGAAAAAGGAATATATTCAAATATAAACTACACAGAAGCATTCTGTGAAACTTCTTTCTGATCTGAGCATTCAGCTAACAGAGTTAAACCATACTTTTGATTGAGCAGTTTTGAAACACTCTGTCTGTAGAAAATGCAACTGGACATTCGTAGCGCTAAGTGGGTAATAGTGGAGAAAAGAATATGTTCAAATATAAACTACACAGAAGCATTGTATGAAACTTCTTTCTGTTCTGTGCATTCAACTAACAGAGTTGAACCTTACTTTTGATTGAGCCTTTCTGAAACTCTCTTTCTGTAGAAACTGCAA
Source organism: Symphalangus syndactylus (assembly GCF_028878055.3). Classification (NCBI taxonomy): domain Eukaryota; kingdom Metazoa; phylum Chordata; class Mammalia; order Primates; family Hylobatidae; genus Symphalangus; species Symphalangus syndactylus. The sequence goes on along the minus strand of NC_072445.2, from coordinate 612,395 downwards.
TTGGACATTCTGAGCGCTAAGGAGCCTCTATTGGGAAAAAAAATATCTTCAAATAAAAACTACACAGAAGCATTGTGTGAAACTTATTTCTGATATGTTCATTAAGCTAACAGAGTTAAACCATACTTTTGATTGCGCAGTTCTGAACACTCTTTCTGTAGAAAATGCAAGTGGACATTCGGAGCGCTAAGAGGGTAATAGTGGAAAAAGGAATATATTCAAATATAAACTACACAGTAGCATTCTGTGAAAACTCTTACTGTTCTGTGCATTCAGATAACAGAGTTGAACCTTACTTTTGATTGAGCCGTTCTGAAACACTCTTTCTGTAGAAACTGCAATTGGACATGCTAAGCGCTAAGAGGCCTACATTGGGAAAAAGAATATCTTCAAATAAAAACTACACAGATGCATTCTGTGAAACTTATTTCTGATCTGTAAATTCAGTTAACGGAGATAAAACATATTTTTTATTGAGCAGTTATGAAACACTCTTTTTGTAGAAAATGCAAGTGGAGATTCGGAGCTCTAAGAGGGTAATAATGGAAAAAGGAATGTCTTCAAATATAAACTACACAGAATCATTCGGTGAAACTTCTTTCTGATCTGTGCATTCAGCTAACAGAGTTAAACCATACTTTTGATTGAGCAGATCTGAACACTCTTTCTGTAGAAAATGCAACTGGACATTTGGAGCACTAATAGTGTAGTAGTGGAAAAAGGAATATATTCAAATATAAACTACACAGAAGCATTCTGTGAAACTTCTTTCTGATCTGAGCATTCAGCTAACAGAGTTAAACCATACTTTTGATTGAGCAGTTTTGAAACACTCTGTCTGTAGAAAATGCAACTGGACATTCGTAGCGCTAAGTGGGTAATAGTGGAAAAAAGAATATGTTCAAATATAAACTACACAGAAGCATTCTGTGAAACTTCTTTCTGTTCTGTGCATTCAACTAACAGAGTTGAACCTTATTTTTGATTGAGCCGTTCTGAAACACTCTTTCTGTAGAAACTGCAATTGGACATTCTGAGCGCTAAGAGGCCTATATTGGGAAAAAGAATGTCTACAAATAAAAACTACACAGAAGAATTGTGTGAAACTTCTTTCTGTTCTGTTTGTTCAACTAAAAGAGTTGAACCTTAGTTTTGATTGAGCCGTTCTGAAACACTCTTTCTGTAGAAACTGCAATTGGACATTCTGAGCGCTAAGAGGCCTATATTGGGAAAAAGAATGTCTACAAATAAAAACTACACAGAAGAATTGTGTGAAACGTCTTTCTGTTCTGTTTGTTCAACTAAAAGAGTTGAACCTTAGTTTTGATTGAGCCATTCTGAAACACTCTTTCTGTAGAAAATGCAAGTGGAGTTTCGGAGCGCTAAGAGGGTAATAGTGGAAAAAGGAATGTCTCCAAATATAAACTACACAGAATCATTCTGTGAAACTTCTTTCTGATCTGTGCATTCAGCTAACAGAGTTAAACCATACTTTTGATTCAGCAGATCTGAACACTCTTTCTGTAGAAAATGCAACTGGACATTTGGAGCGCTAAGAGAGTAGTAGTGGAAAAAGGAATATATTCAAATATAAACTACACAGAAGCATTCTGTGAAACTTCTTTCTGATCTGAGCATTCAGCTAACAGAGTTAAACCATACTTTTGATTGAGCAGTTTTGAAACACTCTGTCTGTAGAAAATGCAACTGGACATTCGTAGCGCTAAGTGGGTAATAGTGGAAAAAAGAATATGTTCAAATATAAACTACACAGAAGCATTGTATGAAACTTCTTTCTGTTCTGTGCATTCAACTAACAGAGTTGAACCTTACTTTTGATTGAGCCTTTCTGAAACACTCTTTCTGTAGAAACTGCAATTGGATATTCTGAGCGCTAAGAGGCCTCTATTGGGAAAAATAATATCTTCAAATAAAAACTACACAGAAGAATTGTGTGAAACTTATTTCTGATATGTTCATTAAGCTAACAGAGTTAAACCATACTTTTGATTGCGCAGTTCTGAACACTCTTTCTGTAGAAAATGCAAGTGGACATTCCGAGCGCTAAGAGGGTAATAGTGGAAAAAGGAATATATTCAAATATAAACTACACAGTAGCATTCTGTGAAAACTCTTTCTGTTCTGTGCATTCAGCTAACAGAGTTGAACCTTACTTTTGATTGAGCCGTTCTGAAACACTCTTTCTGTAGAAACTGCAATTGGACATGCTAAGCGCTAAGAGGCCTACATTGGGAAAAAGAATATCTTCAAATAAAAACTACACAGATGCATTCTCTGAAACTTTTTTCTGATCTGTAAATTCAGTTAACAGAGATAAAACATATTTTTGATTGAGCAGTTATGAAACACTCTTTTTGTAGAAAATGCAAGTGGAGATTCGGAGCGCTAAGAGGGTAATAGTGGAAAAAGGAATGTCTTCAAATATAAACTACACAGAATCATTCGGTGAAACTTCTTTCTGATCTGTGCATTCAGCTAACAGAGTTAAACCATACTTTTGATTGAGCAGATCTGAACACTCTTTCTGTAGAAAATGCAACTGGACATTTGGAGCGCTAAGAGCGTAGTAGTGGAAAAAGGAATATATTCAAATATAAACTACACAGAAGCATTCTGTGAAACTTATTTCTGATCTGAGCATTCAGCTAACAGAGTTAAACCATACTTTTGATTGAGCAGTTTTGAAACACTCTGTCTGTAGAAAATGCAACTGGACATTCGTAGCGCTAAGTGGGTAATAGTGGAAAAAAAATATGTTCAAATATAAACTACACAGAAGCATTCTGTGAAAGTTCTTTCTGTTCTGTGCATTCAACTAACAGAGTTGAACCTTACTTTTGATTGAGCCGTTCTGAAACACTCTTTCTGTAGAAACTGCAATTGGACATTCTGAGCGCTAAGAGGCCTATATTGGGAAAAAGAATGTCTACAAATAAAAACTACACAGAAGAATTGTGTGAAACTTCTTTCTGTTCTGTTTGTTCAACTAAAAGAGTTGAACCTTAGTTTTGCTTGAGCCGTTCTGAAACACTGTTTCTGTAGAAAATGCAAGTGGAGATTCGGAGCGCTAAGAGGGTAATAGTGGAAAAAGGAATGTCTCCAAATATAAACTACACAGAATCATTCTGTGAAACTTCTTTCTGATCTGTGCATTCAGCTAACAGAGTTAAACCGTACTTTTGATTCAGCAGATCTGTACACTCTTTCTGTATAAAATGCAACTGGACATTTTGAGTGCTAAGAGAGTAGTAGTGGAAAAAGGAATATATTCAAATATAAACTACACAGAAGCATTCTGTGAAACTTCTTTCTGATCTGAGCATTCAGCTAACAGAGTTAAACCATACTTTTGATTGAGCAGTTTTGAAACACTCTGTCTGTAGAAAATGCACCTGGACATTCGTAGCGCTAAGTGGGTAATAGTGGAGAAAATAATATGTTCAAATATAAACTACACAGAAGCATTGTATGAAACTTCTTTCTGTTCTGTGCATTCAAATAACAGAGTTGAACCTTACTTTTGATTGAGCCTTTCTGAAACACTCTTTCTGTAGAAACTGCAATTGGACATTCTGAGCGCTAAGAAGCCTCTATTGGGAAAAATAATATCTTCAAATAAAAACTACACAGAAGCATTGTGTGAAACTTATTTCTGATATGTTCATTAAGCTAACAGAGTTAAACCATACTTTTGATTGCGCAGTTCTGAACACTCTTTCTTTAGAAAATGCAAGTGGACATTCGGAGCGCTAAGAGGGTAATAGTGGAAAAAGGAAAATATTCAAATATAAACTACACAGTAGCATTGTGTGAAAACTCTTACTGTTCTGTGCATTCAGCTAACAGAGTTGAACCTTACTTTTGATTGAGCCTTTCTGAAACACTCTTTCTGTAGAAACTGCAATTGGACATTCTGAGCGCTAAGAGGCCTCTATTGGGAAAAATAATATCTTCAAATAAAAACTACACAGAAGCATTGTGTGAAACTTATTTCTGATATGTTCATTAAGCTAACAGAGTTAAACCATACTTTTGATTGCGCAGTTCTGAACACTCTTTCTGTAGAAAATGCAAGTGGACATTCGGAGCGCTAAGAGGGTAATAGTGGAAAAAGGAATATATTCAAATATAAACTACACAGTAGCATTCTGTGAAAACTCTTACTGTTCTGTGCATTCAGCTAACAGAATTGAACCTTACTTTTGATTGAGCCGTTCTGAAACACTCTTTCTGTAGAAACTGCAATTGGACATTCTAAGCGCTAAGAGGCCTACATTGGGAAAAAGAATATCTTCAAATAAAAACTACACAGATGCATTCTGTGAAACTTATTTCTGATCTGTAAATTCAGTTAACGGAGATAAAACATATTTTTGATTGAGCAGTTATGAAACACTCTTTTTGTAGAAAATGCAAGTGGAGATTCGGAGCTCTAAGAGGGTAATAATGGAAAAAGGAATGTCTTCAAATATAAACTACACAGAATCATTCGGTGAAACTTCTTTCTGATCTGTGCATTCAGCTAACAGAGTTAAACCATACTTTTGATTGAGCAGATCTGAACAATCTTTCTGTAGAAAATGCAACTGGACATTTCGAGCACTAAGAGCGTAGTAGTGGAAAAAGGAATATATTCAAATATAAACTACACAGAAGCATTCTGTGAAACTTCTTTCTTATCTGAGCATTCAGCTAACACAGTTAAACCATACTTTTGATTGAGCAGTTTTGAAACACTCTGTCTGTAGAAAATGCAACTGGACATTCGTAGCGCTAAGTGGGTAATAGTGGAAAAAAGAATATGTTCAAATATAAACTACACAGAAGCATTCTGTGAAACTTCTTTCTGTTCTGTGCATTCAACTAACAGAGTTGAACCTTACTTTTGATTGAGCCGTTCTGAAACACTCTTTCTGTAGAAACTGCAATTGGACATTCTGAACGCTAAGAGGCCTATATTGGGAAAAAGAATGTCTACAAATAAAAACTACACAGAAGAATTGTGTGAAACTTTTTTCTGTTCTGTTTGTTCAACTAAAAGAGTTGAACCTTAGTTTTGATTGAGCCGTTCTGAAACACTCTTTCTGTAGAAAATGCAAGTGGAGATTCGGAGCGCTAAGAGGGTAATAGTGGAAAAAGGAATGTCTCCAAATATAAACTACACAGAATCATTCTATGAAACATCTTTCTGATCTGTGCATTCAGCTAACAGAGTTAAACCATACTTTTGATTCAGCAGATCTGAACACTCTTTCTGTAGAAAATGCAACTGGACTTTTGGAGCGCTAAGAGAGTAGTAGTGGAAAAAGGAATATATTCAAATATAAACTACACAGAAGCATTCTGTGAAACTTCTTTCTGATCTGAGCATTCAGCTAACAGAGCTAAACCATACTTTTGATTGAGCAGATTTGAAACACTCTGTCTGTAGAAAATGCAACTGGACATTCGTAGTGCTAAGTGGGTAATAGTGGAGAAAAGAATATGTTCAAATATAAACTACACAGAAGCATTGTATGAAACTTCTTTCTGTTCTGTGCATTCAACTAACAGAGTTGAACCTTACTTTTGATTGAGCCTTTCTGAAACACTCTTTCTGTAGAAACTGCAATTGGACACTCTGAGCGCTAAGAGGCCTCTATTGGGAAAAATAATATCTTCAAATAAAAACTACACAGAAACATTGTGTGAAACTTATTTCTGATATGTTCATTAAGCTAACAGAGTTAAACCATACTTTTGATTGCGCAGTTCTGAACACTCTTTCTGTAGAAAATGCAAGTGGACATTCGGAGCGCTAAGAGGGTAATATTGGAAAAAGGAATATATTCAAATATAAACTACACAGTAGCATTCTGTGAAAACTCTTACTGTTCTGTGCATTCAGCTAACAGAGTTGAACCTCACTTTTGATTGAGCCGTTCTGAAACACTCTTTCTGTAGAAACTGCAATTGGACATGCTAAGCGCTAAGAGGCCTACATTGGGAAAAAGAATATCTTCAAATAAAAACTACACAGATGCATTCTGTGAAACTTATTTCTGATCTGTAAATTCAGTTAACAGAGATAAAACATATTTTTGATTGAGCAGTTATGAAACACTGTTTTTGTAGAAAATGCAAGTGGAGATTCGGAGCACTAAGAGGGTAATAGTGGAAAAAGGAATGTCTTCAAATATAAACTACACAGAATCATTCGGTGAAACTTCTTTCTGATCTGTGCATTCAGCTAACAGAGTTAAACCATACTTTTGATTGAGCAGATCTGAACACTCTTTCTGTAGAAAATGCAACTGGACATTTGGAGCGCTAAGAGCGTATTAGTGGAAAAAGGAATATATTCAAATATAAACTACACAGAAGCATTCTGTGAAACTTCTTTCTGATCTGAGCATTCAGCTAACAGAGTTAAACCATACTTTTGATTGAGCAGTTTTGAAACACTCTGTCTGTAGAAAATGCAACTGGACATTCGTAGCGCTAAGTGGGTAATAGTGGAAAAAAGAATATGTTCAAATATAAACTACACAGAAGCATTCTGTGAAACTTCTTGCTGTTCTGTGCATTCAACTAACAGAGTTGAACCTTACTTTTGATTGAGCCGCTCTGAAACACTCTTTCTGTAGAAACTGCAATTGGACATTCTGAGCGCTAAGAGGCCTATATTGGGAAAAAGAATGTCTACAAATAAAAACTACACAGAAGAATTGTGTGAAACTTTTTTCTGTTCTGTTTGTTCAACTAAAAGATTTGAACCTTAGTTTTGATTGAGCCGTTCTGAAACACTCTTTCTGTAGAAAATGCAAGTGGAGATTCGGAGCGCTAAGAGGGTAATAGTGGAAAAAGGAATGTCTCCAAATATAAACTACACAGAATCATTCTGTGAAACTTCTTTCTGATCGGTGCATTCAGCTAACAGAGTTAAACCATACTTCTGATTCAGCAGATCTGAACACTCTTTCTGTAGAAAATGCAACTGGACTTTTGGAGCGCTAAGAGAGTAGTAGTGGAAAAAGGAATATATTCAAATATAAACTACACAGAAGCATTCTGTGAAACTTCTTTCTGATCTGAGCATTCAGCTAACAGAGCTAAACCATACTTTTGATTGAGCAGATTTGAAACACTCTGTCTGTAGAAAATGCAACTGGACATTCGTAGTGCTAAGTGGGTAATAGGGGAGAAAAGAATATGTTCAAATATAAACTACACAGAAGCATTGTATGAAACTTCTTTCTGTTCTGTGCATTCAACTAACAGAGTTGAACCTTACTTTTGATTGAGCCTTTCTGAAACACTCTTTCTGTAGAAACTGCAATTGGACACTCTGAGCGCTAAGAGGCCTCAATTGGGAAAAATAATATCTTCAAATAAAAACTACACAGAAGCATTGTGTGAAACTTATTTCTGATATGTTCATTAAGCTAACAGAGTTAAACCATACTTTTGATTGCGCAGTTCTGAACACTCTTTCTGTAGAAAATGCAAGTGGACATTCGGAGCGCTAAGAGGGTAATAGTGGAAAAAGGAATATATTCAAATATAAACTACACAGTAGCATTCTGTGAAAACTCTTACTGTTCTGTGCATTCAGCTAACAGAGTTGAACCTCACTTTTGATTGAGTCGTTCTGAAACACTCTTTCTGTAGAAACTGCAATTGGACATGCTAAGCGCTAAGAGGCCTACATTGGGAAAAAGAATATCTTCAAATAAAAACTACACAGATGCATTCTGTGAAACTTATTTCTGATCTGTAAATTCAGTTAACAGAGATAAAACATATTTTTGATTGAGCAGTTATGAAACACTGTTTTTGTAGAAAATGCAAGTGGAGATTCGGAGCACTAAGAGGGTAATAGTGGAAAAAGGAATGTCTTCAAATATAAACTACACAGAATCATTCGGTGAAACTTCTTTCTGATCTGTGCATTCAGCTAACAGAGTTAAACCATACTTTTGATTGAGCAGATCTGAGCACTCTTTCTGTAGAAAATGCAACTGGACATTTGGAGCGCTAAGAGCGTATTAGTGGAAAAAGGAATATATTCAAATATAAACTACACAGAAGCATTCTGTGAAACTTCTTTCTGATCTGAGCATTCAGCTAACAGAGTTAAACCATACTTTTGATTGAGCAGTTTTGAAACACTCTGTCTGTAGAAAATGCAACTGGACATTCGTAGCGCTAAGTGGGTAATAGTGGAAAAAAGAATATGTTCAAATATAAACTACACAGAAGCATTCTGTGAAACTTCTTGCTGTTCTGTGCATTCAACTAACAGAGTTGAACCTTACTTTTGATTGAGCCGTTCTGAAACACTCTTTCTGTAGAAACTGCAATTGGACATTCTGAGCGCTAAGAGGCCTATATTGGGAAAAAGAATGTCTACAAATAAAAACTACACAGAAGAATTGTGTGAAACTTCTTTCTGTTCTGTTTGTTCAACTAAAAGAGTTGAACTTTAGTTTTGATTGAGCCGTTCTGAAACACTCTTTCTGTAGAAAATGCAAGTGGAGATTCGGAGCGCTAAGAGGGTAATAGTGGAAAAAGGAATGTCTCCAAATATAAACTACACAGAATCATTCTGTGAAACTTCTTTCTGATCTGTGCATTCAGCTAACAGAGTTAAACCATACTTTTGATTCAGCAGATCTGAACACTCTTTCTGTAGATAATGCAACTGGACATTTGGAGCGCTAAGAGAGTAGTAGTGGAAAAAGGAATATATTCAAATATAAACTACACAGAAGCATTCTGTGAAACTTCTTTCTGATCTGAGCATTCAGCTAACAGAGTTAAACCATACTTTTGATTGAGCAGTTTTGAAACACTCTGTCTGTAGAAAATGCAACTGGACATTCGTAGCGCTAAGTGGGTAATAGTGGAGAAAAGAATATGTTCAAATATAAACTACACAGAAGCATTGTATGAAACTTCTTTCTATTCTGTGCATTCAACTAACAGAGTTGAACCTTACTTTTGATTGAGCCTTTCTGAAACACTCTTTCTGTAGAAAATGCAATTGGACATTCTGAGCGCGAAGAGGCCTCTATTGGGAAAAATAATAACTTCAAATAAAAACTACACTGAAGCATTGTGTGAAACTTATTTCTGATACGTTCATTAAGCTAACAGAGTTAAACCATACTTTTGATTGCGCAGTTCTGAACACTCTTTCTGTAGAAAATGCAAGTGGACATTCGGAGCGCTAAGAGGGTAATAGTGGAAAAAGGAATATATTCAAATATAAACTACACAGTAGCATTCTGTGAAAACTCTTTCTGTTCTGTGCATTCAGCTAACAGAGTTGAACCTTACTTTTGATTGAGCCGTTCTGAAACACTCTTTCTGTAGAAACTGCAATTGGACATGCTAAGCGCTAAGAGGCCTACATTGGGAAAAAGAATATCTTCAAATAAAAACTACACAGATGCATTCTGTGAAACTTATTTCTGATCTATAAATTCAGTTAACAGAGATAAAACATATTTTTGATTGAGCAGTTATGAAACACTCTTTTTGTAGAAAATGCAAGTGGAGATTCGGAGCGCTAAGAGGGTAATAGTGGAAAAAGGAATGTCTTCAAATATAAACTACACAGAATCATTCGGTGAAACTTCTTTCTGATCTGTGCATTCAGCTAACAGAGTTAAACCATACTTTTGATTGAGCAGATCTGAACACTCTTTCTGTAGAAAATGCAACTGGACATTTGGAGCGCTAAGAGCGTAGTAGTGCAAAAAGGAATATATTGAAATATAAACTACACAGAAGCATTCTGTGAAACTTCTTTCTGATCTGAGCATTCAGCTAACAGAGTTAAACCATACTTTTGATTGAGCAGTTTTGAAACACTCTGTCTGTAGAAAATGCAACTGGACATTCGTAGCGCTAAGTGGGTAATAGTGGAAAAAAGAATATGTTCAAATATAAACTACACAGAAGCATTCTGTGAAACTTCTTGCTGTTCTGTGCATTCAACTAACAGAGTTGAACCTTACTTTTGATTGAGCCGTTCTGAAACACTCTTTCTGTAGAAACTGCAATTGGACATTCTGAGCGCTAAGAGGCCTATATTGGGAAAAAGAATGTCTACAAATAAAAACTACACAGAAGAATTGTGTGAAACTTCTTTCTGTTCTGTTTGTTCAACTAAAAGAGTTGAACCTTAGTTTTGATTGAGCCGTTCTGAAACACTCTTTCTGTAGAAAATGCAAGTGGAGATTCGGAGCGCTAAGAGGGTAATAGTGGAAAAAGGAATGTCTCCAAATATAAACTACACAGAATAATTCTGTGAAACTTCTTTCTGATCTGTGCATTCAGCTAACAGAGTTAAACCATACTTTTGATTGAGAAGATCTGAACACTCTTTCTGTAGAAAATGCAACTGGACATTTGGAGCGCTAAGAGATTAGTAGTGGAAAAAGGAATATATTCAAATATAAACTACACAGAAGCATTCTGTGAAACTTCTTTCTGATCTGAGCATTCAGCTAACAGAGTTAAACCATACTTTTGATTGAGCAGTTTTGAAACACTCTGTCTGTAGAAAATGCAACTGGACATTCGTAGCGCTAAGTGGGTAATAGTGGAAAAAAGAATATGTTCAAATATAAACTACACAGAAGCATTGTATGAAACTTCTTTCTGTTCTGTGCATTCAACTAACAGAGTTGAACCTTACTTTTGATTGAGCCTTTCTGAAACACTCTTTCTGTAGAAACTGCAATTGGACATTCTGAGCGCTAAGAGGCCTCTATTGGGAAAAATAATATCTTCAAATAAAAACTACACAGAAGCATTGTGTGAAACTTATTTCTGATATGTTCATTAAGCTAACAGAGTTAAACCATACTTTTGATTGCGCAGTTCTGAACACTTTCTGTAGAAAATGCAAGTGGACATTCGGAGCGCTAAGAGGGTAATAGTGGAAAAAGGAATATATTCAAATATAAACTACACAGTAGCATTCTGTGAAAACACTTTCTGTTCTGTGCATGCAGCTAACAGAGTTGATCCTTACTTTTGATTGAGCCGTTCTGAAACACTCTTTCTGTAGAAACTGCAATTGGACATGCTAAGCGCTAAGAGGCCTACATTGGGAAAATGAATATCTTCAAATAAAAACTACACAGATGCATTCTGTGAAACTTATTTCTGATCTGTAAATTCAGTTAACAGAGATAAAACATATTTTTGATTGAGCAGTTATGAAACACTCTTTTTGTAGAAAATGCAAGTGGAGATTCGGAGCGCTAAGGGGGTAATAGTGGAAAAAGGAATGTCTTCAAATATAAACTACACAGAATCATTCGGTGAAACTTCTTTCAGATCTGTGCATTCAGCTAACAGAGTTAAACCATACATTTGATTGAGCAGATCTGAACACTCTTTCTGTAGAAAATGCAACTGGACATTTGGAGCGCTAAGAGCGTAGTAGTGCAAAAAGGAATATATACAAATATAAACTACACAGAAGCATTCTGTGAAACTTCTTTCTGATCTGAGCATTCAGCTAACAGAGTTAAACCATACTTTTGATTGAGCAGTTTTGAAACACTCTGTCTGTAGAATATGCAACTGGACATTCGTAGCGCTAAGTGGGTAATAGTGGAAAAAAGAATATGTTCAAATATAAACTACACAGAAGCATTCTGTGAAATTTCTTGCTGTTCTGTGCATTCAACTAACAGAGTTGAACCTTACTTTTGATTGAGCCGTTCTGAAACACTATTTCTGTAGAAACTGCAATTGGACATTCTGAGCGCTAAGAGGCCTCTATTGGGAAAAATAATATCTTCAAATAAAAACTACACAGAAGCATTGTGTGAAACTTATTTCTGATATGTTCATTAAGCTAACAGAGTTAAACCATACTTTTGATTGCGCAGTTCTGAACACTCTTTCTGTAGAAAATGCAAGTGGACATTCGGAGCGCTAAGAGGGTAATAGTGGAAAAAGGAATATATTCAAATATAAACTACACAGTAGCATTCTGTGAAAACACTTTCTGTTCTGTGCATGCAGCTAACAGAGTTGATCCTTACTTTTGATTGAGCCGTTCTGAAACACTCTTTCTGTAGAAACTGCAATTGGACATGCTAAGCGCTAAGAGGCCTACATTGGGAAAAAGAATATCTTCAAATAAAAACTACACAGATGCATTCTGTGAAACTTATTTCTGATCTGTAAATTCAGTTAACAGAGATAAAACATATTTTTGATTGAGCAGTTATGAAACACTCTTTTTGTAGAAAATGCAAGTGGAGATTCGGAGCACTAAGAGGGTAATAGTGGAAAAAGGAATGTCTTCAAATATAAACTACACAGAACCATTCGGTGAAACTTCTTTCTGATCTGTGCATTCAGCTAACAGAGTTAAACCATACTTTTGATTGAGCAGATCTGAACACTCTTTCTGTAGAAAATGCAACTGGACATTTGGAGCGCTAAGAGCGTATTAGTGGAAAAAGGAATATATTCAAATATAAACTACACAGAAGCATTCTGTGAAACTTCTTTCTGATCTGAGCATTCAGCTAACAGAGTTAAACCATACTTTTGATTGAGCAGTTTTGAAACACTCTGTCTGTAGAAAATGCAACTGGACATTCGTAGCGCTAAGTGGGTAATAGTGGAAAAAAGAATATGTTCAAATATAAACTCCACAGAAGCATTCTGTGAAATTTCTTGCTGTTCTGTGCATTCAACTAACAGAGTTGAACCTTACTTTTGATTGAGCCGTTCTGAAACACTCTTTCTGTAGAAACTGCAATTGGACATTCTGAGCGCTAAGAGGCCTATATTGGGAAAAAGAATGTCTACAAATAAAAACTACACAGAAGAATTGTGTGAAACTTCTTTCTGTTCTGTTTGTTCAACTAAAAGAGTTGAACCTTAGTTTTGATTGAGCCGTTCTGAAACACTCTTTCTGTAGAAAATGCAAGTGGAGATTCGGAGCGCTAAGAGGGTAATAGTGGAAAAAGGAATGTCTCCAAATATAAACTACACAGAATCATTCTGTGAAACTTGTTTCTGATCTGTGCATTCAGCTAACAGAGTTAAACCATACTTTTGATTGAGAAGATCTGAACACTCTTTCTGTAGAAAATGCAACTGGACATTTGGAGCGCTAAGAGAGTAGTAGTGGAAAAAGGAATATATTCAAATATAAACTACACAGAAGCATTCTGTGAAACTTCTTTCTGATCTGAGCATTCAGCTAACAGAGTTAAACCATACTTTTGATTGAGCAGTTTTGAAACACTCTGTCTGTAGAAAATGCAACTGGACATTCGTAGCGCTAAGTGGGTAATAGTGGAAAAAAAATATGTTCAAATATAAACTACACAGAAGCATTGTATGAAACTTCTTTCTGTTCTGTGCATTCAACTAACAGAGTTGAACCTTACTTTTGATTGAGCCCTTCTGAAACACTCTTTCTGTAGAAACTGCAATTGGACATTCTGAGCGCTAAGAGGCCTCTATTGGGAAAAATAATATCTTCAAATAAAAACTACACAGAAGCATTGTGTGAAACTTATTTCTGATATGTTCATTAAGCTAACAGAGTTAAACCATACTTTTGATTGCGCAGTTCTGAACACTCTTTCTGTAGAAAATGCAAGTGGACATTCGGAGCGCTAAGAGGGTAATAGTGGAAAAAGGAATATATTCAAATATAAACTACACAGTAGCATTCTGTGAAAACACTTTCTGTTCTGTGCATGCAGCTAACAGAGTTGATCCTTACTTTTGATTGAGCCGTTCTGAAACACTCTTTCTGTAGAAACTGCAATTGGACATGCTAAGCGCTAAGAGGCCTACATTGGGAAAAAGAATATCTTCAAATAAAAACTACACAGATGCATTCTGTGAAACTTATTTCTGATCTGTAAATTCAGTTAACAGAGATAAAACATATTTTTGATTGAGCAGTTATGAAACACTCTTTTTGTAGAAAATGCAAGTGGAGATTCGGAGCGCTAAGAGGGTAATTGTGGAAAAAGGAATGTCTTCAAATATAAACTACACAGAATCATTCGGTGAAACTTCTTTCTGATCTGTGCATTCAGCTAACAGAGTTAAACCATACTTTTGATTGAGCAGATCTGAACACTCTTTCTGTAGAAAATGCAACTGGACATTTGGAGCGCTAAGAGCGTAGTAGTGGAAAAAGGAATATATTCAAATATAAACTACACAGAAGCATTCTGTGAAACTTATTTCTGATCTGAGCATTCAGCTAACAGAGTTAAACCATACTTTTGATTGAGCAGTTTTGAAACACTCTGTCTGTAGAAAATGCAACTGGACATTCGTAGCGCTAAGTGGGTAATAGTGGAAAAAAGAATATGTTCAAATATAAACTACACAGAAGCATTCTGTGATACTACTTTCTGTTCTGTGCATTCAACTAACAGAGTTGAACCTTACTTTTGATTGAGCCGTTCTGAAACACTCTTTCTGTAGAAACTGCAATTGGACATTCTGAGCGCTAAGAGGCCTATATTGGGAAAAAGAATGTCTACAAATAAAAACTACACAGAAGAATTGTGTGAAACTACTTTCTGTTCTGTTTGTTCAACTAAAAGAGTTGAACCTTAGTTTTGAATGAGCCGTTCTGAAACACTCTTTCTGTAGAAAATGCAAGTGGAAATTCGGAGCGCTAAGAGGGTAATAGTGGAAAAAGGAATGTCTACAAATATAAACTACACAGAATCATTCTGTGAAACTTCTTTCTGATCTGTGCATTCAGCTAACAGAGTTAAACCATACTTTTGATTCAGCAGATCTGAACACTCTTTCTGTAGAAAATGCAACTGGACATTTGGAGCGCTAAGAGAGTAGTAGTGGAAAAAGGAATATATTCAAATATAAACTACACAGAAGCATTCTGTGAATCTTCTTTCTGATCTGAGCATTCAGCTAACAGAGTTAAACCATACTTTTGAGTGAGCAGTTTTGAAACACTCTGTTTGTAGAAAATGCAACTGGACATTCGTAGCGCTAAGTGGGTAATAGTGGAGAAAAGAATATGTTCAAATATAAACTACACAGAAGCATTGTATGAAACTTCTTTCTGTTCTGTGCATTCAACTAACAGAGTTGAACCTTACTTTTGATTGAGCCTTTCTGAAACACTCTTTCTGTAGAAACTGCAATTGGACATTCTGAGCGCTAAGAGGCCTCTATTGGGAAAAATAATATCTTCAAATAAAAACTACACAGAAGCATTGTGTGAAACTTATTTCTGATATGTTCATTAAGCTAACAGAGTTAAACCATACTTTTGATTGCGCAGTTCTGAACACTCTTTCTGTAGAAAATGCAAGTGGACATTCGAAGCGCTAAGAGGGTAATAGTGGAAAAATGAATATATTCAAATATAAACTACACAGTAGCATTCTGTGAAAACTCTTTGTGTTCTGTGCATGCAGCTAACAGAGTTGAACCTTACTTTTGATTGAGCCGTTCTTAAACACTCTTTCTGTAGAAACTGCAATTGGACATGCTAAGCGCTAAGAGGCCTACATTGGGAAAAAGAATATCTTCAAATAAAAACTACACAGATGCATTCTGTGAAACTTATTTCTGATCTGTAAATTCAGTTAACAGAGATAAAACATATTTTTGATTGAGCAGTTATGAAACACTCTTTTTGTAGAAAATGCAAGTGGAGATTCGGAGCGCTAAGAGGGTAATAGTGGAAAAAGGAATGTCTTCAAATATAAACTACACAGAATCATTCGGTGAAACTTCTTTCTGATCTGTGCATTCAGCTAACAGAGTTAAACCATACTTTTGATTGAGCAGATCTGAACTCTCTTTCTCTAGAAAATGCAACTGGACATTTGGAGCGCTAAGAGCGTAGTAGTGGAAAAAGGAATATATTAAAATATAAACTACACAGAAGCATTCTGTGAAACTTCTTTCTGATCTGAGCATTCAGCTAACAGAGTTAAACCATACTTTTGATTGAGCAGTTTTGAAACACTCTGTCTGTAGAAAATGCAACTGGACATTCGTAGCGCTAAGTGGGTAATAGTGAAAAAAAGAATATGTTCATATATAAACTACACAGAAGCATTCTGTGAAACTTCTTTCTGTTCTGTGCATTCAACTAACAGAGTTGAACCTTACTTTTGATTGAGCCTTTCTGAAACACTCTTTCTGTAGAAACTGCAATTGGACATTCTGAGCGCTAAGAGGCCTATATTGGGAAAAAGAATGTCTACAAATAAAAACTACACAGAAGAATTGTGTGAAACTTCTTTCTGTTCTGTTTGATCAACTAAAAGAGTTGAACTTTAGTTTTGATTGAGCCGTTCTGAAACACTCTTTCTGTAGAAAATGCAAGTGGAGATTCGGAGCGCTAAGAGGGTAATAGTGGAAAAAGGAATGTCTCCAAATATAAACTACACAGAATCATTCTGTGAAACTTCTTTCTGATCTGTGCATTCAGCTAACAGAGTTAAACCATACTTTTGATTGAGCAGATCTGAAGACTCTTTCTGTAGAAAATGCAACTGGACATTTGGAGCGCTAAGAGAGTAGTAGTGGAAAAAGGAATATATTCAAATATAAACTACACAGAAGCATTCTGTGAAACTTCTTTCTGATCTGAGCATTCAGCTAACAGAGTTAAACCATACTTTTGATTGAGCAGTTTTGAAACACTCTGTCTGTAGAAAATGCAACTGGACATTCGTAGCGCTAAGTGGGTAATAGTGCAAAAAAGAATATGTTCATATATAAACTACACAGAAGCATTCTGTGAAACTTCTTTCTGTTCTGTGCATTCAACTAACAGAGTTGAACCTTACTTTTGATTGAGCCTTTCTGAAACACTCTTTCTGTAGAAACTGCAATTGGACATTCTGAGCGCTAAGAGGCCTCTATTGGGAAAAATAATATCTTCAAATAAAAACTACACAGAAGCATTGTGTGAAACTTATTTCTCATATGTTCATTAAGCTAACAGAGTTAAACCATACTTTTGATTGCACAGTTCTGAACACTCTTTCTGTAGAAAATGCAAGTGGACATTCGGAGCGCTAAGAGGGTAATAGTGGAAAAAGTAATATATTCAAATATAAACTACACAGTAGCATTCTGTGAAAATTCTTTCTGTTCTGTGCATTCAACTAACAGATTTGAACCTTACTTTTGATTGAGCCGTTCTGAAACACTCTTTCTGCAGAAACTTCAATTGGACATGCTAAGCGCTAAGAGGCCTACATTGGGAAAAAGAATATCTTCAAATAAAAACTACACAGATGCATTCTGTGAAACTTATTTCTGATCTGTAAATTCAGTTAACAGAGATAAAACATATTTTTGATTGAGCAGTTATGAAACACTCTTTTTGTAGAAAATGCAAGTGGAGATTCGGAGCGCTAAGAGGGTAATAGTGGAAAAAGGAATATCTTCAAATATAAACTACACAGAATCATTCGGAGAAACTTCTTTCTGATCTGTGCATTCAGCTAACAGAGTTAAACCATATTTTTGATTGAGCAGATCTGAACACTCTTTCTGTAGAAAATGCAACTGGACATTTGGAGCGCTAAGCGCGTAGTAGTGGAAAAAGGAATATATTCAAATATAAACTACACAGAAGCATTCTGTGAAACTTCTTTCTCATCTGAGCATTCAGCTAACAGAGTTAAACCATACTTTTGATTGAGCAGTTTTGAAACACTCTGTCTGTAGAAAATGCAACTGGACATTCATAGCGCTAAGTGGGTAATAGTGGAAAAAAAAATATGTTCAAATATAAACTACACAAAAGCATTGTATGAAACTTCTTTCTGTTCTGTGCATTCAACTAACAGAGTTGAACCTTACTTTTGATTGAGCCTTTCTGAAACACTCTTTCTGTAGAAACTGCAATTGGACATTCTGAGCGCTAAGAAGCCTCTATTGGGAAAAATAATATCTTCAAATAAAAACTACACAGAAGCATTGTGTGAAACATATTTCTGATATGTTCATTAAGCTAAGAGAGTTAAACCATACTTTTGATTGCGCAGTTCTGAACACTCTTTCTGTAGAAAATGCAAGTGGACATTCGGAGCGCTAAGAGGGTAATAGTGGAAAAAGGAATATATTCAAATATAAACTACACAGTAGCATTCTGTGAAAATTCTTTCTGTTCTGTGCATTCAACTAACAGAGTTGAACCTTACTTTTGATTGAGCCGTTCTGAAACACTCTTTCTGTAGAAACTGCAATTGGACATGCTAAGCGCTAAGAGGCCTACATTGGGAAAAAGAATATCTTCAAATAAAAACTACACAGATGCATTCTGTGAAACTTATTTCTGATCTGTAAATTCAGTTAACAGAGATAAAACATATTTTTCATTGAGCAGTTATGAAACACTCTTTTTGTAGAAAATGCAAGTGGAGATTCGGAGCGCTAAGAGGGTAATAGTGGAAAAAGGAATGTCTTCAAATATAAACTACACAGAATCATTTGGTGAAACATCTTTCTGATCTGTGCATTCAGCTAACAGAGTTAAACCATACTTTTGATTGAGCAGATCTGAACACTCTTTCTGTAGAAAATTCAACTGGACATTTGGAGCGCTAAGAGCGTAGTAGTGGAAAAAGGAATATATTCAAATATAAACTACACAGAAGCATTCTGTGAAACTTCTTTCTGATCTGAGCATTCAGCTAACAGAGTTAAACCATACTTTTGATTCAGCAGTTTTGAAACACTCTGGCTGTAGAAAATGCAACTGGACGTTCGTAGCGCTAAGTGGGTAATAGTGGAAAAAAGAATATGTTCAAATATAAACTACACAGAAGCATTGTATGAAACTTCTTTCTGTTCTGTGCATTCAACTAACAGAGTTGAACCTTACTTTTGATTGAGCCTTTCTGAAACACTCTTTCTGTAGAAACTGCAATTGGACATTCTGAGCGCTAAGAGGCCTCTATTGGGAAAAATAATATCTTCAAATAAAAACTACACAGAAGCATTGTGTGAAACTTATTTCTGATATGTTCATTAAGCTAAAAGAGTTAAACCATACCTTTGATTGCGCAGTTCTGAACACTCTTTCTGTAGAAAATGCAAGTGGACATTCGAAGCGCTAAGAGGGTAATAGTGGAAAAATGAATATATTCAAATATAAACTACACAGTAGCATTCTGTGAAAACTCTTTGTGTTCTGTGCATGCAGCTAACAGAGTTGAACCTTACTTTTGATTGAGCCGTTCTTAAACACTCTTTCTGTAGAAACTGCAATTGGACATGCTAAGCGCTAAGAGGCCTACATTGGGAAAAAGAATATCTTCAAATAAAAACTACACAGATGCATTCTGTGAAACTTATTTCTGATCTGTAAATTCAGTTAACAGAGATAAAACATATTTTTGATTGAGCAGTTATGAAACACTCTTTTTGTAGAAAATGCAAGTGGAGATTCGGAGCGCTAAGAGGGTAATAGTGGAAAAAGGAATGTCTTCAAATATAAACTACACAGAATCATTCGGTGAAACTTCTTTCTGATCTGTGCATTCAGCTAACAGAGTTAAACCATACTTTTGATTGAGCAGATCTGAACACTCTTTCTCTAGAAAATGCAACTGGACATTTGGAGCGCTAAGAGCGTAGTAGTGGAAAAAGGAATATATTAAAATATAAACTACACAGAAGCATTCTGTGAAACTTCTTTCTGATCTGAGCATTCAGCTAACAGAGTTAAACCATACTTTTGATTGAGCAGTTTTGAAACACTCTGTCTGTAGAAAATGCAATTGGACATTCGTAGCGCTAAGTGGGTAATAGTGAAAAAAAGAATATGTTCATATATAAACTACACAGAAGCATTCTGTGAAACTTCTTTCTGTTCTGTGCATTCAACTAACAGAGTTGAACCTTACTTTTGATTGAGCCTTTCTGAAACACTCTTTCTGTAGAAACTGCAATTGGACATTCTGAGCGCTAAGAGGCCTATATTGGGAAAAAGAATGTCTACAAATAAAAACTACACAGAAGAATTGTGTGAAACTTCTTTCTGTTCTGTTTGTTCAACTAAAAGAGTTGAACTTTAGTTTTGATTGAGCCGTTCTGAAACACTCTTTCTGTAGAAAATGCAAGTGGAGATTCGGAGCGCTAAGAGGGTAATAGTGGAAAAAGGAATGTCTCCAAATATAAACTACACAGAATCATTCTGTGAAACTTCTTTCTGATCTGTGCATTCAGCTAACAGAGTTAAACCATACTTTTGATTGAGCAGATCTGAAGACTCTTTCTGTAGAAAATGCAACTGGACATTTGGAGCGCTAAGAGAGTAGTAGTGGAAAAAGGAATATATTCAAATATAAACTACACAGAAGCATTCTGTGAAACTTCTTTCTGATCTGAGCATTCAGCTAACAGAGTTAAACCATACTTTTGATTGAGCAGTTTTGAAACACTCTGTCTGTAGAAAATGCAACTGGACATTCGTAGCGCTAAGTGGGTAATAGTGCAAAAAAGAATATGTTCATATATAACCTACACAGAAGCATTCTGTGAAACTTCTTTCTGTTCTGTGCATTCAACTAACAGAGTTGAACCTTACTTTTGATTGAGCCTTTCTGAAACACTCTTTCTGTAGAAACTGCAATTGGACATTCTGAGCGCTAAGAGGCCTCTATTGGGAAAAATAATATCTTCAAATAAAAACTACACAGAAGCATTGTGTGAAACTTATTTCTCATATGTTCATTAAGCTAACAGAGTTAAACCATACTTTTGATTGCACAGTTCTGAACACTCTTTCTGTAGAAAATGCAAGTGGACATTCGGAGCGCTAAGAGGGTAATAGTGGAAAAAGGAATATATTCAAATATAAACTACACAGTAGCATTCTGTGAAAATTCTTTCTGTTCTGTGCATTCAACTAACAGAGTTGAACCTTACTTTTGATTGAGCCGTTCTGAAACACTCTTTCTGCAGAAACTTCAATTGGACATGCTAAGCGCTAAGAGGCCTACATTGGGAAAAAGAATGTCTACAAATAAAAACTACACAGAAGAATTGTGTGAAACTTCTTTCTGTTCTGTTTGATCAACTAAAAGAGTTGAACTTTAGTTTTGATTGAGCCGTTCTGAAACACTCTTTCTGTAGAAAATGCAAGTGGAGATTCGGAGCGCTAAGAGGGTAATAGTGGAAAAAGGAATGTCTCCAAATATAAACTACACAGAATCATTCTGTGAAACTTCTTTCTGATCTGTGCATTCAGCTAACAGAGTTAAACCATACTTTTGATTGAGCAGATCTGAAGACTCTTTCTGTAGAAAATGCAACTGGACATTTGGAGCGCTAAGAGAGTAGTAGTGGAAAAAGGAATATATTCAAATATAAACTACACAGAAGCATTCTGTGAAACTTCTTTCTGATCTGAGCATTCAGCTAACAGAGTTAAACCATACTTTTGATTGAGCAGTTTTGAAACACTCTGTCTGTAGAAAATGCAACTGGACATTCGTAGCGCTAAGTGGGTAATAGTGCAAAAAAGAATATGTTCATATATAAACTACACAGAAGCATTCTGTGAAACTTCTTTCTGTTCTGTGCATTCAACTAACAGAGTTGAACCTTACTTTTGATTGAGCCTTTCTGAAACACTCTTTCTGTAGAAACTGCAATTGGACATTCTGAGCGCTAAGAGGCCTCTATTGGGAAAAATAATATCTTCAAATAAAAACTACACAGAAGCATTGTGTGAAACTTATTTCTCATATGTTCATTAAGCTAACAGAGTTAAACCATACTTTTGATTGCACAGTTCTGAACACTCTTTCTGTAGAAAATGCAAGTGGACATTCGGAGCGCTAAGAGGGTAATAGTGGAAAAAGTAATATATTCAAATATAAACTACACAGTAGCATTCTGTGAAAATTCTTTCTGTTCTGTGCATTCAACTAACAGATTTGAACCTTACTTTTGATTGAGCCGTTCTGAAACACTCTTTCTGCAGAAACTTCAATTGGACATGCTAAGCGCTAAGAGGCCTACATTGGGAAAAAGAATATCTTCAAATAAAAACTACACAGATGCATTCTGTGAAACTTATTTCTGATCTGTAAATTCAGTTAACAGAGATAAAACATATTTTTGATTGAGCAGTTATGAAACACTCTTTTTGTAGAAAATGCAAGTGGAGATTCGGAGCGCTAAGAGGGTAATAGTGGAAAAAGGAATATCTTCAAATATAAACTACACAGAATCATTCGGAGAAACTTCTTTCTGATCTGTGCATTCAGCTAACAGAGTTAAACCATATTTTTGATTGAGCAGATCTGAACACTCTTTCTGTAGAAAATGCAACTGGACATTTGGAGCGCTAAGCGCGTAGTAGTGGAAAAAGGAATATATTCAAATATAAACTACACAGAAGCATTCTGTGAAACTTCTTTCTCATCTGAGCATTCAGCTAACAGAGTTAAACCATACTTTTGATTGAGCAGTTTTGAAACACTCTGTCTGTAGAAAATGCAACTGGACATTCATAGCGCTAAGTGGGTAATAGTGGAAAAAAAAATATGTTCAAATATAAACTACACAAAAGCATTGTATGAAACTTCTTTCTGTTCTGTGCATTCAACTAACAGAGTTGAACCTTACTTTTGATTGAGCCTTTCTGAAACACTCTTTCTGTAGAAACTGCAATTGGACATTCTGAGCGCTAAGAAGCCTCTATTGGGAAAAATAATATCTTCAAATAAAAACTACACAGAAGCATTGTGTGAAACATATTTCTGATATGTTCATTAAGCTAAGAGAGTTAAACCATACTTTTGATTGCGCAGTTCTGAACACTCTTTCTGTAGAAAATGCAAGTGGACATTCGGAGCGCTAAGAGGGTAATAGTGGAAAAAGGAATATATTCAAATATAAACTACACAGTAGCATTCTGTGAAAATTCTTTCTGTTCTGTGCATTCAACTAACAGAGTTGAACCTTACTTTTGATTGAGCCGTTCTGAAACACTCTTTCTGTAGAAACTGCAATTGGACATGCTAAGCGCTAAGAGGCCTACATTGGGAAAAAGAATATCTTCAAATAAAAACTACACAGATGCATTCTGTGAAACTTATTTCTGATCTGTAAATTCAGTTAACAGAGATAAAACATATTTTTCATTGAGCAGTTATGAAACACTCTTTTTGTAGAAAATGCAAGTGGAGATTCGGAGCGCTAAGAGGGTAATAGTGGAAAAAGGAATGTCTTCAAATATAAACTACACAGAATCATTTGGTGAAACATCTTTCTGATCTGTGCATTCAGCTAACAGAGTTAAACCATACTTTTGATTGAGCAGATCTGAACACTCTTTCTGTAGAAAATTCAACTGGACATTTGGAGCGCTAAGAGCGTAGTAGTGGAAAAAGGAATATATTCAAATATAAACTACACAGAAGCATTCTGTGAAACTTCTTTCTGATCTGAGCATTCAGCTAACAGAGTTAAACCATACTTTTGATTCAGCAGTTTTGAAACACTCTGGCTGTAGAAAATGCAACTGGACGTTCGTAGCGCTAAGTGGGTAATAGTGGAAAAAAGAATATGTTCAAATATAAACTACACAGAAGCATTGTATGAAACTTCTTTCTGTTCTGTGCATTCAACTAACAGAGTTGAACCTTACTTTTGATTGAGCCTTTCTGAAACACTCTTTCTGTAGAAACTGCAATTGGACATTCTGAGCGCTAAGAGGCCTCTATTGGGAAAAATAATATCTTCAAATAAAAACTACACAGAAGCATTGTGTGAAACTTATTTCTGATATGTTCATTAAGCTAAAAGAGTTAAACCATACCTTTGATTGCGCAGTTCTGAACACTCTTTCTGTAGAAAATGCAAGTGGACATTCGAAGCGCTAAGAGGGTAATAGTGGAAAAATGAATATATTCAAATATAAACTACACAGTAGCATTCTGTGAAAACTCTTTGTGTTCTGTGCATGCAGCTAACAGAGTTGAACCTTACTTTTGATTGAGCCGTTCTTAAACACTCTTTCTGTAGAAACTGCAATTGGACATGCTAAGCGCTAAGAGGCCTACATTGGGAAAAAGAATATCTTCAAATAAAAACTACACAGATGCATTCTGTGAAACTTATTTCTGATCTGTAAATTCAGTTAACAGAGATAAAACATATTTTTGATTGAGCAGTTATGAAACACTCTTTTTGTAGAAAATGCAAGTGGAGATTCGGAGCGCTAAGAGGGTAATAGTGGAAAAAGGAATGTCTTCAAATATAAACTACACAGAATCATTCGGTGAAACTTCTTTCTGATCTGTGCATTCAGCTAACAGAGTTAAACCATACTTTTGATTGAGCAGATCTGAACACTCTTTCTCTAGAAAATGCAACTGGACATTTGGAGCGCTAAGAGCGTAGTAGTGGAAAAAGGAATATATTAAAATATAAACTACACAGAAGCATTCTGTGAAACTTCTTTCTGATCTGAGCATTCAGCTAACAGAGTTAAACCATACTTTTGATTGAGCAGTTTTGAAACACTCTGTCTGTAGAAAATGCAATTGGACATTCGTAGCGCTAAGTGGGTAATAGTGAAAAAAAGAATATGTTCATATATAAACTACACAGAAGCATTCTGTGAAACTTCTTTCTGTTCTGTGCATTCAACTAACAGAGTTGAACCTTACTTTTGATTGAGCCTTTCTGAAACACTCTTTCTGTAGAAACTGCAATTGGACATTCTGAGCGCTAAGAGGCCTATATTGGGAAAAAGAATGTCTACAAATAAAAACTACACAGAAGAATTGTGTGAAACTTCTTTCTGTTCTGTTTGATCAACTAAAAGAGTTGAACTTTAGTTTTGATTGAGCCGTTCTGAAACACTCTTTCTGTAGAAAATGCAAGTGGAGATTCGGAGCGCTAAGAGGGTAATAGTGGAAAAAGGAATGTCTCCAAATATAAACTACACAGAATCATTCTGTGAAACTTCTTTCTGATCTGTGCATTCAGCTAACAGAGTTAAACCATACTTTTGATTGAGCAGATCTGAAGACTCTTTCTGTAGAAAATGCAACTGGACATTTGGAGCGCTAAGAGAGTAGTAGTGGAAAAAGGAATATATTCAAATATAAACTACACAGAAGCATTCTGTGAAACTTCTTTCTGATCTGAGCATTCAGCTAACAGAGTTAAACCATACTTTTGATTGAGCAGTTTTGAAACACTCTGTCTGTAGAAAATGCAACTGGACATTCGTAGCGCTAAGTGGGTAATAGTGCAAAAAAGAATATGTTCATATATAACCTACACAGAAGCATTCTGTGAAACTTCTTTCTGTTCTGTGCATTCAACTAACAGAGTTGAACCTTACTTTTGATTGAGCCTTTCTGAAACACTCTTTCTGTAGAAACTGCAATTGGACATTCTGAGCGCTAAGAGGCCTCTATTGGGAAAAATAATATCTTCAAATAAAAACTACACAGAAGCATTGTGTGAAACTTATTTCTCATATGTTCATTAAGCTAACAGAGTTAAACCATACTTTTGATTGCACAGTTCTGAACACTCTTTCTGTAGAAAATGCAAGTGGACATTCGGAGCGCTAAGAGGGTAATAGTGGAAAAAGGAATATATTCAAATATAAACTACACAGTAGCATTCTGTGAAAATTCTTTCTGTTCTGTGCATTCAACTAACAGAGTTGAACCTTACTTTTGATTGAGCCGTTCTGAAACACTCTTTCTGCAGAAACTTCAATTGGACATGCTAAGCGCTAAGAGGCCTACATTGGGAAAAAGAATATCTTCAAATAAAAACTACACAGATGCATTCTGTGAAACATATTTCTGATCTGTAAATTCAGTTAACAGAGATAAAACATATTTTTGATTGAGCAGTTATGAAACACTCTTTTTGTAGAAAATGCAAGTGGAGATTCGGAGCGCTAAGAGGGTAATAGTGGAAAAAGGAATATCTTCAAATATAAACTACACAGAATCATTCGGAGAAACTTCTTTCTGATCTGTGCATTCAGCTAACAGAGTTAAACCATATTTTTGATTGAGCAGATCTGAACACTCTTTCTGTAGAAAATGCAACTGGACATTTGGAGCGCTAAGAGCGTAGTAGTGGAAAAAGGAATATATTCAAATATAAACTACACAGAAGCATTCTGTGAAACTTCTTTCTCATCTGAGCATTCAGCTAACAGAGTTAAACCATACTTTTGATTGAGCAGTTTTGAAACACTCTGTCTGTAGAAAATGCAACTGGACATTCGTAGCGCTAAGTGGGTAATAGTGGAAAAAAGAATATGTTCAAATATAAACTACACAAAAGCATTGTATGAAACTTCTTTCTGTTCTGTGCATTCAACTAACAGAGTTGAACCTTACTTTTGATTGAGCCTTTCTGAAACACTCTTTCTGTAGAAACTGCAATTGGACATTCTGAGCGCTAAGAGGCCTCTATTGGGAAAAATAATATCTTCAAATAAAAACTACACAGAAGCATTGTGTGAAACATATTTCTGATATGTTCATTAAGCTAAGAGAGTTAAACCATACTTTTGATTGCGCAGTTCTGAACACTCTTTCTGTAGAAAATGCAAGTGGGCATTCGGAGCGCTAAGAGGGTAATAGTGGAAAAAGGAATATATTCAAATATAAACTACACAGTAGCATTCTGTGAAAATTCTTTCTGTTCTGTGCATTCAACTAACAGAGTTGAACCTTACTTTTGATTGAGCCGTTCTGAAACACTCTTTCTGTAGAAACTGCAATTGGACATGCTAAGCGCTAAGAGGCCTACATTGGGAAAAAGAATATCTTCAAATAAAAACTACACAGATGCATTCTGTGAAACTTATTTCTGATCTGTAAATTCAGTTAACAGAGATAAAACATATTTTTCATTGAGCAGTTATGAAACACTCTTTTTGTAGAAAATGCAAGTGGAGATTCGGAGCGCTAAGAGGGTAATAGTGGAAAAAGGAATGTCTTCAAATATAAACTACACAGAATCATTTGGTGAAACATTTTTCTGATCTGTGCATTCAGCTAACAGAGTTAAACCATACTTTTGATTGAGCAGATCTGAACACTCTTTCTGTAGAAAATTCAACTGGACATTTGGAGCGCTAAGAGCGTAGTAGTGGAAAAAGGAATATATTCAAATATAAACTACACAGAAGCATTCTGTGAAACTTCTTTCTGATCTGAGCATTCAGCTAACAGAGTTAAACCATACTTTTGATTCAGCAGTTTTGAAACACTCTGGCTGTAGAAAATGCAACTGGACGTTCGTAGCGCTAAGTGGGTAATAGTGGAAAAAAGAATATGTTCAAATATAAACTACACAGAAGCATTGTATGAAACTTCTTTCTGTTCTGTGCATTCAACTAACAGAGTTGAACCTTATTTTTGATTGAGCCGTTCTGAAACACTCTTTCTGTAGAAACTGCAATTGGACATTCTGAGCGCTAAGAGGCCTATATTGGGAAAAAGAATGTCTACAAATAAAAACTACACAGAAGAATTGTGTGAAACTTCTTTCCGTTCTGTTTGTTCAACTAAAAGAGTTGAACTTTAGTTTTGATTGAGCCGTTCTGAAACACTCTTTCTGTAGAAAATGCAATTGGAGATTCGGAGCGCTAAGAGGGTAATAGTGGAAAAAGGAATGTCTCCAAATATAAACTACACAGAATCATTCTGTGAAACTTCTTTCTGATCTGTGCATTCAGCTAACAGAGTTAAACCATACTTTTGATTTAGCAGATCTGAACACTCTTTCTGTAGAAAATGCAACTGGACATTTGGAGCGCTAAGAGAGTAGTAGTGGAAAAAGGAATATATTCAAATATAAACTACACAGAAGCATTCTGTGAAACTTCTTTCTGATCTGAGCATTCAGCTAACAGAGTTAAACCATACTTTTGATTGAGCAGTTTTGAAACACTCTGTCTGTAGATAATGCAACTGGACATTCGTAGCGCTAAGTGGGTAATAGTGGAAAAAAGAATATATTCAAATATAAACTACACAGAAGCATTGTATGAAACTTCTTTCTGTTCTGTGCATTCAACTAACAGAGTTGAACCTTACTTTTGATTGAGCCTTTCTGAAACACTCTTTCTGTAGAAACTGCAATTGGACATTCTGAGCGCTAAGAGGCCTCTATTGGGAAAAATAATATCTTCAAATAAAAACTACACAGAAGCATTGCGTGAAACTTATTTCTGATATGTTCATTAAGCTAACAGAGTTAAACCATACTTTTGATTGCACAGTTCTGAACACTCTTTCTGTAGAAAATGCAAGTGGACATTCGGAGCGCTAAGAGGGTAATAGTGGAAAAAGGAATATATTCAAATATAAACTACACAGTAGCATTCTGTGAAAATTCTTTCTGTTCTGTGCATTCAACTAACACAGTTGAACCTTACTTTTGATTGAGCCGTTCTGAAACACTCTTTCTGTAGAAACTGCAATTGGACATGCTAAGCGCTAAGAGGCCTACATTGGGAAAAAGAATATCTTCAAATAAAAACTACACAGAAGAATTGTGTGAAACTTCTTTCTGTTCTGTTTGTTCAACTAAAAGGGTTGAACCTTAGTTTTGATTGAGCCGTTCTGAAACACTCTTTCTGTAGAAAATGCAAGTGGAGATTCGGAGCGCTAAGAGGGTAATAGTGGAAAAAGGAATGTCTTCAAATATAAACTACACAGACTCACTCGGTGAAATTTCTTTCTGATCTGTGCATTCAGCTAACAGAGTTAAACCATACTTTTGATTGAGCAGATCTGAACACTCTTTCTGTAGAAAATGCAACTGGACATTTGGAGCGCTAAGAGCGTAGTAGTGGAAAAAGGAATATATTCAAATATAAACTACACAGATGCATTCTGTGAAACTTATTTCTGATCTGTAAATTCAGTTAACAGAGATAAAACATATTTTTGATTGAGCAGTTATGAAACACTCTTTTTGTAGAAAATGCAAGTGGAGATTCGGAGCGCTAAGAGGGTAATAGTGGAAAAAGGAATGTCTTCAAATATAAACTACACAGACTCACTCGGTGAAATTTCTTTCTGATCTGTGCATTCAGCTAACAGAGTTAAACCATACTTTTGATTGAGCAGATCTGAACACTCTTTCTGTAGAAAATGCAACTGGACATTTGGAGCGCTAAGAGCGTAGTAGTGGAAAAAGGAATATATTCAAATATAAACTACACAGAAGCATTCTGTGAAACTTCTTTCTGATCTGAGAATTCAGCTAACAGAGTTAAACCATACTATTCATTGAGCAGTTTTGAAACACTCTGTCTGTAGAAAATGCAACTGGACATTCGTAGCGCTAAGTGGGTAATAGTGGAAAAAAGTATATGTTCAAATATAAACTACACAGAAGCATTGTATGAAACTTCTTTCTGTTCTGTGCATTCAACTAACAGAGTTGAACCTTATTTTTGATTGAGCCGTTCTGAAACACTCTTTCTGTAGAAACTGCAATTGGACATTCTGAGCGCTAAGAGGCCTATATTGGGAAAAAGAATGTCTACAAATAGAAACTACACAGAAGAATTGTGTGAAACTTCTTTCTGTTCTGTTTGTTCAACTAAAAGAGTTGAACTTTAGTTTTGATTGAGCCGTTCTGAAACACTCTTTCTGTAGAAAATGCAAGTGGAGATTCGGAGCGCTAAGAGGGTAATAGTGGAAAAAGGAATGTCTCCAAATATAAACTACACAGAATCATTCTGTGAAACTTCTTTCTGATCTGTGCATTCAGCTAACAGAGTTAAACCATAATTTTGATTTAGCAGATCTGAACACTCTTTCTGTAGAAAATGCAATTGGACATTTGGAGCGCTAAGAGAGTAGTAGTGGAAAAAGGAATATATTCAAATATAAACTACACAGAAGCATTCTGTGAAACTTCTTTCTTATCTGAGCATTCAGCTAACAGAGTTAAACCATACTTTTGATTGAGCAGTTTTGAAACACTCTGTCTGTAGAAAATGCAACTGGACATTCGTAGCGCTAAGTGGGTAATAGTGGAAAAAAGAATATATTCAAATATAAACTACACAGAATCACTGTATGAAACTTCTTTCTGTTCTGTGCATTCAACTAACAGAGTTGAACCTTACTTTTGATTGAGCCTTTCTGAAACACTCTTTCTGTAGAAACTGCAATTGGACATTCTGAGCGCTAAGAGGCCTCTATTGGGAAAAATAATATCTTCAAATAAAAACTACACAGAAGCATTGTGTAAAACTTATTTCTCATATGTTCATTAAGCTAACAGAGTTAAACCATACTTTTGATTGCACAGTTCTGAACACTCTTTCTGTAGAAAATGCAAGTGAACATTCGGAGCGCTAAGAGGGTAATATTGGAAAAAGGAATATATTCAAATATAAACTACACAGTAGCATTCTGTGAAAATTCTTTCTGTTCTGTGCATTCAACTAACAGAGTTGAACCTTACTTTTGATTGAGCCGTTCTGAAACACTCTTTCTGCAGAAACTGCAATTGGACATGCTAAGCGCTAAGAGGCCTACATTGGGAAAAAGAATATCTTCAAATAAAAATTACACAGATGCATTCTGTGAAACTTATTTCTGATCTGTAAATTCAGTTAACAGAGATAAAACATATTTTTGATTGAGCAGTTATGAAACACTCTTTTTGTAGAAAATGCAAGTGGAGATTCGGAGCGCTAAGAGGGTAATAGTGGAAAAAGGAATATCTTCAAATATAAACTACACAGAATCATTCGGAGAAACTTCTTTCTGATCTGTGCATTCAGCTAACAGAGTTAAACCATATTTTTTATTGAGCAGATCTGAACACTCTTTCTGTAGAAAATGCAACTGGACATTTGGAGCGCTAAGAGAGTACTAGTGGAAAAAGGAATATATTCAAATATAAACTACACAGAAGCATTCTGTGAAACTTCTTTCTGATCTGAGCATTCAGCTAACAGAGTTAAACCATACTTTTGATTGAGCAGTTTTGAAACACTCTGTCTGTAGAAAATGCAACTGGACATTCGTAGCGCTAAGTGGGTAATAGTGGAAAAAAGAATATATTCAAATATAAACTACACAGAAGCACTGTATGAAACTTCTTTCTGTTCTGTGCATTCAACTAACACAGTTGAACCTTACTTTTGATTGAGCCTTTCTGAAACACTCTTTCTGTAGAAACTGCAACTGGACATTCTGAGCGCTAAGAGGCCTCTATTGGGAAAAATAATATCTTCAAATAAAAACTACACAGAAGCATTGTGTGAAACTTATTTCTCATATGTTCATTAAGCTAACAGAGTTAAACCATACTTTTGATTGCACAGTTCTGAACACTCTTTCTGTAGAAAATGCAAGTGGACATTCGGAGCGCTAAGAGGGTAATAGTGGAAAAAGGAATATATCCAAATATAAACTACACAGTAGCATTCTGTGAAAATTCTTTCTGTTCTGTGCATTCAACTAACAGAGTTGAACCTTACTTTTGATTGAGCCGTTCTGAAACACTCTTTCTGCAGAAACTGCAATTGGACATGCTAAGCGCTAAGAGGCCTACATTGGGAAAAAGAATATCTTCAAATAAAAACTACACAGATGCATTCTGTGAAACTTATTTCTGATCTGTAAATTCAGTTAACAGAGATAAAACATATTTTTGATTGAGCAGTTATGAAACACTCTTTTTGTAGAAAATGCAAGTGGAGATTCCGAGCGCTAAGAGGGTAATAGTGGAAAAAGGAATATCTTCAAATATAAACTACACAGAATCATTCGGAGAAACTTCTTTCTGATCTGTGCATTCAGCTAACAGAGTTAAACCATATTTTTGATTGAGCAGATCTGAACACTCTTTCTGTAGAAAATGCAACTGGACATTTGGAGCGCTAAGAGCGTAGTAGTGGAAAAAGGAATATATGCAAATATAAACTACACAGAAGCATTCTGTGAAACTTCTTTCTGATCTGAGCATTCAGCTAACAGAGTTAAACCATACTTTTGATTGAGCAGTTTTGAAACACTCTGTCTGTAGAAAATGCAACTGGACATTCGTAGCGCTAAGTGGGTAATAGTGGAAAAAAGAATATGTTCAAATATAAACTACACAGAAGCATTGTATGAAACTTCTTTCTGTTCTGTGCATTCAACTAACAGAGTTGAACCTTACTTTTGATTGAGCCTTTCTGAAACACTCTTTCTGTAGAAACTGCAATTGGACATTCTGAGCGCTAAGAGGCCTCTATTGGGAAAAATAATATCTTCAAATAAAAACTACACAGAAGCATTGTGTGAAACATATTTCTGATATGTTCATTAAGCTAAGAGAGTTAAACCATACTTTTGATTGCGCAGTTCTGAACACTCTTTCTGTAGAAAATGCAAGTGGACATTCGGAGCGCTAAGAGGGTAATAGTGGAAAAAGGAATATATTCAAATATAAACTACACAGTAGCATTCTGTGAAAATTCTTTCTGTTCTGTGCATTCAACTAACAGAGTTGAACCTTACTTTTGATTGAGCCGTTCTGAAACACTCTTTCTGTAGAAACTGCAATTGGACATGCTAAGCGCTAAGAGGCCTACATTGGGAAAAAGAATATCTTCAAATAAAAACTACACAGATGCATTCTGTGAAACTTATTTCTGATCTGTAAATTCAGTTAACAGAGATAAAACATATTTTTCATTGAGCAGTTATGAAACACTCTTTTTGTAGAAAATACAAGTGGAGATTCGGAGCGCTAAGAGGGTAATAGTGGAAAAAGGAATGTCTTCAAATATAAATTACACAGAATCATTTGGTGAAACATCTTTCTGATCTGTGCATTCAGCTAACAGAGTTAAACCATAGTTTTGATTGAGCAGATCTGAACACTCTTTCTGTAGAAAATGCAACTGGACATTTGGAGCGCTAAGAGCGTAGTAGTGGAAAAAGGAATATATTCAAATATAAACTACACAGAAGCATTCTGTGAAACTTCTTTCTGATCTGAGCATTCAGCTAACAGAGTTAAACCATACTTTTGATTCAGCAGTTTTGAAACACTCTGTCTGTAGAAAATGCAACTGGACGTTCGTAGCGCTAAGTGGGTAATAGTGGAAAAAAGAATATGTTCAAATATAAACTACACAGAAGCATTGTATGAAACTTCTTTCTGTTCTGTGCATTCAACTAACAGAGTTGAACCTTATTTTTGATTGAGCCGTTCTGAAACACTCTTTCTGTAGAAACTGCAATTGGACATTCTGAGCGCTAAGAGGCCTATATTGGGAAAAAGAATGTCTACAAATAAAAACTACACAGAAGAATTGTGTGAAACTTCTTTCTGTTCTGTTTGTTCAACTAAAAGAGTTGAACTTTAGTTTTGATTGAGCCGTTCTGAAACACTCTTTCTGTAGAAAATGCAATTGGAGATTCGGAGCGCTAAGAGGGTAATAGTGGAAAAAGGAATGTCTCCAAATATAAACTACACAGAATCATTCTGTGAAACTTCTTTCTGATCTGTGCATTCAGCTAACAGAGTTAAACCATACTTTTGATTTAGCAGATCTGAAGACTCTTTCTGTAGAAAATGCAACTGGACATTTGGAGCGCTAAGAGAGTAGTAGTGGAAAAAGGAATATATTCAAATATAAACTACACAGAAGCATTCTGTGAAACTTCTTTCTGATCTGAGCATTCAGCTAACAGAGTTAAACCATACTTTTGATTGAGCAGTTTTGAAACACTCTGTCTGTAGAAAATGCAACTGGACATTCGTAGCGCTAAGTGGGTAATAGTGGAAAAAAGAATATATTCAAATATAAACTACACAGAAGCATTGTATGAAACTTCTTTCTGTTCTGTGCATTCAACTAACAGAGTTGAACCTTACTTTTGATTGAGCCTTTCTGAAACACTCTTTCTGTAGAAACTGCAATTGGACATTCTGAGCGCTAAGAGGCCTCTATTGGGAAAAATAATATCTTCAAATAAAAACTACACAGAAGCATTGTGTGAAACTTATTTCTGATATGTTCATTAAGCTAACAGAGTTAAACCATACTTTTGATTGCACAGTTCTGAACACTCTTTCTGTAGAAAATGCAAGTGGACATTCGGAGCGATAAGAGGGTAATAGTGGAAAAACTAATATATTCAAATATAAACTACACAGTAGCATTCTGTGAAAATTCTTTCTGTTCTGTGCATTCAACTAACACAGTTGAACCTTACTTTTGATTGAGCCGTTCTGAAACACTCTTTCTGTAGAAACTGCAATTGGACATGCTAAGCGCTAAGAGGCCTACATTGGGAAAAAGAATATCTTCAAATAAAAACTACACAGAAGAATTGTGTGAAACTTCTTTCTGTTCTGTTTGTTCAACTAAAAGGGTTGAACCTTAGTTTTGATTGAGCCGTTCTGAAACACTCTTTCTGTAGAAAATGCAAGTGGAGATTCGGAGCGCTAAGAGGGTAATAGTGGAAAAAGGAATGTCTTCAAATATAAACTACACAGACTCACTCGGTGAAATTTCTTTCTGCTCTGTGCATTCAGCTAACAGAGTTAAACCATACTTTTGATTGAGCAGATCTGAACACTCTTTCTGTAGAAAATGCAACTGGACATTTGGAGCGCTAAGAGCGTAGTAGTGGAAAAAGGAATATATTCAAATATAAACTACACAGATGCATTCTGTGAAACTTATTTCTGATCTGTAAATTCAGTTAACAGAGATAAAACATATTTTTGATTGAGCAGTTATGAAACACTCTTTTTGTAGAAAATGCAAGTGGAGATTCGGAGCGCTAAGAGGGTAATAGTGGAAAAAGTAATGTCTTCAAATATAAACTACACAGACTCACTCGGTGAAATTTCTTTCTGATCTGTGCATTCAGCTAACAGAGTTAAACCATACTTTTGATTGAGCAGATCTGAACACTCTTTCTGTAGAAAATGCAACTGGACATTTGGAGCGC
Source organism: Symphalangus syndactylus (assembly GCF_028878055.3). Taxonomy (NCBI): domain Eukaryota; kingdom Metazoa; phylum Chordata; class Mammalia; order Primates; family Hylobatidae; genus Symphalangus; species Symphalangus syndactylus. The sequence goes on along the minus strand of NC_072445.2, from coordinate 577,392 downwards.
TAAGAGCGTAGTAGTGGAAAAAGGAATATATTCAAATATAAACTACACAGAAGCATTCTGTGAAACTTCTTTCTGATCTGAGAATTCAGCTAACAGAGTTAAACCATACTATTCATTGAGCAGTTTTGAAACACTCTGTCTGTAGAAAATGCAACTGGACATTCGTAGCGCTAAGTGGGTAATAGTGGAAAAAAGAATATGTTCAAATATAAACTACACAGAAGCATTGTATGAAACTTCTTTCTGTTCTGTGCATTCAACTAACAGAGTTGAACCTTATTTTTGATTGAGCCGTTCTGAAACACTCTTTCTGTAGAAACTGCAATTGGACATTCTGAGCGCTAAGAGGCCTATATTGGGAAAAAGAATGTCTACAAATAGAAACTACACAGAAGAATTGTGTGAAACTTCTTTCTGTTCTGTTTGTTCAACTAAAAGGGTTGAACTTTAGTTTTGATTGAGCCGTTCTGAAACACTCTTTCTGTAGAAAATGCAAGTGGAGATTCGGAGCGCTAAGAGGGTAATAGTGGAAAAAGGAATGTCTCCAAATATAAACTACACAGAATCATTCTGTGAAACTTCTTTCTGATCTGTGCATTCAGCTAACAGAGTTAAACCATACTTTTGATTTAGCAGATCTGAACACTCTTTCTGTAGAAAATGCAACTGGACATTTGGAGCGCTAAGCGAGTAGTAGTGGAAAAAGGAATATATTCAAATATAAACTACACAGAAGCATTCTGTGAAACTTCTTTCTGATCTGAGCATTCAGCTAACAGAGTTAAACCATACTTTTGATTGAGCAGTTTTGAAACACTCTGTCTGTAGAAAATGCAACTGGACATTCGTAGCGCTAAGTGGGTAATAGTGGAAAAAAGAATATATTCAAATATAAACTACACAGAAGCACTGTATGAAACTTCTTTCTGTTCTGTGCATTCAACTAACAGAGTTGAACCTTACTTTTGATTGAGCCTTTCTGAAACACTCTTTCTGTAGAAACTGCAATTGGACATTCTGAGCGCTAAGAGGCCTCTATTGGGAAAAATAATATCTTCAAATAAAAACTACACAGAAGCATTGTGTAAAACTTATTTCTCATATGTTCATTAAGATAACAGAGTTAAACCATACTTTTGATTGCACGGTTCTGAACACTCTTTCTGTAGAAAATGCAAGTGGACATTCGGAGCGCTAAGAGGGTAATAGTGGAAAAAGGAATATATTCAAATATAAACTACACAGTAGCATTCTGTGAAAATTCTTTCTGTTCTGTGCATTCAACTAACAGAGTTGAACCTTACTTTTGATTGAGCCGTTCTGAAACACTCTTTCTGCAGAAACTGCAATTGGACATGCTAAGCGCTAAGAGGCCTACATTGGGAAAAAGAATATCTTCAAATAAAAATTACACAGATGCATTCTGTGAAACTTATTTCTGATCTGTAAATTCAGTTAACAGAGATAAAACATATTTTTGATTGAGCAGTTATGAAACACTCTTTTTGTAGAAAATGCAAGTGGAGATTCGGAGCGCTAAGAGGGTAATAGTGGAAAAAGGAATATCTTCAAATATAAACTACACAGAATCATTCGGAGAAACTTCTTTCTGATCTGTGCATTCAGCTAACAGAGTTAAACCATATTTTTGATTGAGCAGATCTGAACACTCTTTCTGTAGAAAATGCAACTGGACATTTGGAGCGCTAAGAGCGTAGTAGTGGAAAAAGGAATATATTCAAATATAAACTACACAGAAGCATTCTGTGAAACTTCTTTCTGATCTGAGCATTCAGCTAACAGAGTTAAACCATACTTTTGATTGAGCAGTTTTGAAACACTCTGTCTGTAGAAAATGCAACTGGACATTCGTAGCGCTAAGTGGGTAATAGTGGAAAAAAGAATATGTTCAAATATAAACTACACAGAAGCATTGTATGAAACTTCTTTCTGTTCTGTGCATTCAACTAACAGAGTTGAACCTTACTTTTGATTGAGCCTTTCTGAAACACTCTTTCTGTAGAAACTGCAATTGGACATTCTGAGCGCTAAGAGGCCTCTATTGGGAAAAATAATATCTTCAAATAAAAACTACACAGAAGCATTGTGTGAAACATATTTCTGATATGTTCATTAAGCTAAGAGAGTTAAACCATACTTTTGATTGCGCAGTTCTGAACACTCTTTCTGTAGAAAATGCAAGTGGACATTCGGAGCGCTAAGAGGGTAATAGTGGAAAAAGGAATATATTCAAATATAAACTACACAGTAGCATTCTGTGAAAATTCTTTCTGTTCTGTGCATTCAACTAACAGAGTTGAACCTTACTTTTGATTGAGCCGTTCTGAAACACTCTTTCTGTAGAAACTGCAATTGGACATGCTAAGCGCTAAGAGGCCTACATTGGGAAAAAGAATATCTTCAAATAAAAACTACACAGATGCATTCTGTGAAACTTATTTCTGATCTGTAAATTCAGTTAACAGAGATAAAACATATTTTTCATTGAGCAGTTATGAAACACTCTTTTTGTAGAAAATACAAGTGGAGATTCGGAGCGCTAAGAGGGTAATAGTGGAAAAAGGAATGTCTTCAAATATAAACTACACAGAATCATTTGGTGAAACATCTTTCTGATCTGTGCATTCAGCTAACAGAGTTAAACCATAGTTTTGATTGAGCAGATCTGAACACTCTTTCTGTAGAAAATGCAACTGGACATTTGGAGCGCTAAGAGCGTAGTAGTGGAAAAAGGAATATATTCAAATATAAACTACACAGAAGCATTCTGTGAAACTTCTTTCTGATCTGAGCATTCAGCTAACAGAGTTAAACCATACTTTTGATTCAGCAGTTTTGAAACACTCTGTCTGTAGAAAATGCAACTGGACGTTCGTAGCGCTAAGTGGGTAATAGTGGAAAAAAGAATATGTTCAAATATAAACTACACAGAAGCATTGTATGAAACTTCTTTCTGTTCTGTGCATTCAACTAACAGAGTTGAACCTTATTTTTGATTGAGCCGTTCTGAAACACTCTTTCTGTAGAAACTGCAATTGGACATTCTGAGCGCTAAGAGGCCTATATTGGGAAAAAGAATGTCTACAAATAAAAACTACACAGAAGAATTGTGTGAAACTTCTTTCTGTTCTGTTTGTTCAACTAAAAGAGTTGAACTTTAGTTTTGATTGAGCCGTTCTGAAACACTCTTTCTGTAGAAAATGCAATTGGAGATTCGGAGCGCTAAGAGGGTAATAGTGGAAAAAGGAATGTCTCCAAATATAAACTACACAGAATCATTCTGTGAAACTTCTTTCTGATCTGTGCATTCAGCTAACAGAGTTAAACCATACTTTTGATTTAGCAGATCTGAAGACTCTTTCTGTAGAAAATGCAACTGGACATTTGGAGCGCTAAGAGAGTAGTAGTGGAAAAAGGAATATATTCAAATATAAACTACACAGAAGCATTCTGTGAAACTTCTTTCTGATCTGAGCATTCAGCTAACAGAGTTAAACCATACTTTTGATTGAGCAGTTTTGAAACACTCTGTCTGTAGAAAATGCAACTGGACATTCGTAGCGCTAAGTGGGTAATAGTGGAAAAAAGAATATATTCAAATATAAACTACACAGAAGCATTGTATGAAACTTCTTTCTGTTCTGTGCATTCAACTAACAGAGTTGAACCTTACTTTTGATTGAGCCTTTCTGAAACACTCTTTCTGTAGAAACTGCAATTGGACATTCTGAGCGCTAAGAGGCCTCTATTGGGAAAAATAATATCTTCAAATAAAAACTACACAGAAGCATTGTGTGAAACTTATTTCTGATATGTTCATTAAGCTAACAGAGTTAAACCATACTTTTGATTGCACAGTTCTGAACACTCTTTCTGTAGAAAATGCAAGTGGACATTCGGAGCGATAAGAGGGTAATAGTGGAAAAACTAATATATTCAAATATAAACTACACAGTAGCATTCTGTGAAAATTCTTTCTGTTCTGTGCATTCAACTAACACAGTTGAACCTTACTTTTGATTGAGCCGTTCTGAAACACTCTTTCTGTAGAAACTGCAATTGGACATGCTAAGCGCTAAGAGGCCTACATTGGGAAAAAGAATATCTTCAAATAAAAACTACACAGAAGAATTGTGTGAAACTTCTTTCTGTTCTGTTTGTTCAACTAAAAGGGTTGAACCTTAGTTTTGATTGAGCCGTTCTGAAACACTCTTTCTGTAGAAAATGCAAGTGGAGATTCGGAGCGCTAAGAGGGTAATAGTGGAAAAAGGAATGTCTTCAAATATAAACTACACAGACTCACTCGGTGAAATTTCTTTCTGCTCTGTGCATTCAGCTAACAGAGTTAAACCATACTTTTGATTGAGCAGATCTGAACACTCTTTCTGTAGAAAATGCAACTGGACATTTGGAGCGCTAAGAGCGTAGTAGTGGAAAAAGGAATATATTCAAATATAAACTACACAGATGCATTCTGTGAAACTTATTTCTGATCTGTAAATTCAGTTAACAGAGATAAAACATATTTTTGATTGAGCAGTTATGAAACACTCTTTTTGTAGAAAATGCAAGTGGAGATTCGGAGCGCTAAGAGGGTAATAGTGGAAAAAGTAATGTCTTCAAATATAAACTACACAGACTCCCTCGGTGAAATTTCTTTCTGATCTGTGCATTCAGCTAACAGAGTTAAACCATACTTTTGATTGAGCAGATCTGAACACTCTTTCTGTAGAAAATGCAACTGGACATTTGGAGCGCTAAGAGCGTAGTAGTGGAAAAAGGAATATATTCAAATATAAACTACACAGAAGCATTCTGTGAAACTTCTTTCTGATCTGAGAATTCAGCTAACAGAGTTAAACCATACTATTCATTGAGCAGTTTTGAAACACTCTGTCTGTAGAAAATGCAACTGGACATTCGTAGCGCTAAGTGGGTAATAGTGGAAAAAAGAATATGTTCAAATATAAACTACACAGAAGCATTGTATGAAACTTCTTTCTGTTCTGTGCATTCAACTAACAGAGTTGAACCTTATTTTTGATTGAGCCGTTCTGAAACACTCTTTCTGTAGAAACTGCAATTGGACATTCTGAGCGCTAAGAGGCCTATATTGGGAAAAAGAATGTCTACAAATAGAAACTACACAGAAGAATTGTGTGAAACTTCTTTCTGTTCTGTTTGTTCAACTAAAAGAGTTGAACTTTAGTTTTGATTGAGCCGTTCTGAAACACTCTTTCTGTAGAAAATGCAAGTGGAGATTCGGAGCGCTAAGAGGGTAATAGTGGAAAAAGGAATGTCTCCAAATATAAACTACACAGAATCATTCTGTGAAACTTCTTTCTGATCTGTGCATTCAGCTAACAGAGTTAAACCATACTTTTGATTTAGCAGATCTGAACACTCTTTCTGTAGAAAATGCAACTGGACATTTGGAGCGCTAAGCGAGTAGTAGTGGAAAAAGGAATATATTCAAATATAAACTACACAGAAGCATTCTGTGAAACTTCTTTCTGATCTGAGCATTCAGCTAACAGAGTTAAACCATACTTTTGATTGAGCAGTTTTGAAACACTCTGTCTGTAGAAAATGCAACTGGACATTCGTAGCGCTAAGTGGGTAATAGTGGAAAAAAGAATATATTCAAATATAAACTACACAGAAGCACTGTATGAAACTTCTTTCTGTTCTGTGCATTCAACTAACAGAGTTGAACCTTACTTTTGATTGAGCCTTTCTGAAACACTCTTTCTGTAGAAACTGCAATTGGACATTCTGAGCGCTAAGAGGCCTCTATTGGGAAAAATAATATCTTCAAATAAAAACTACACAGAAGCATTGTGTAAAACTTATTTCTCATATGTTCATTAAGCTAACAGAGTTAAACCATACTTTTGATTGCACGGTTCTGAACACTCTTTCTGTAGAAAATGCAAGTGGACATTCGGAGCGCTAAGAGGGTAATAGTGGAAAAAGGAATATATTCAAATATAAACTACACAGTAGCATTCTGTGAAAATTCTTTCTGTTCTGTGCATTCAACTAACAGAGTTGAACCTTACTTTTGATTGAGCCGTTCTGAAACACTCTTTCTGCAGAAACTGCAATTGGACATGCTAAGCGCTAAGAGGCCTACATTGGGAAAAAGAATATCTTCAAATAAAAATTACACAGATGCATTCTGTGAAACTTATTTCTGATCTGTAAATTCAGTTAACAGAGATAAAACATATTTTTGATTGAGCAGTTATGAAACACTCTTTTTGTAGAAAATGCAAGTGGAGATTCGGAGCGCTAAGAGGGTAATAGTGGAAAAAGGAATATCTTCAAATATAAACTACACAGAATCATTCGGAGAAACTTCTTTCTGATCTGTGCATTCAGCTAACAGAGTTAAACCATATTTTTGATTGAGCAGATCTGAACACTCTTTCTGTAGAAAATGCAACTGGACATTTGGAGCGCTAAGAGCGTAGTAGTGGAAAAAGGAATATATTCAAATATAAACTACACAGAAGCATTCTGTGAAACTTCTTTCTGATCTGAGCATTCAGCTAACAGAGTTAAACCATACTTTTGATTGAGCAGTTTTGAAACACTCTGTCTGTAGAAAATGCAACTGGACATTCGTAGCGCTAAGTGGGTAATAGTGGAAAAAAGAATATGTTCAAATATAAACTACACAGAAGCATTGTATGAAACTTCTTTCTGTTCTGTGCATTCAACTAACAGAGTTGAACCTTACTTTTGATTGAGCCTTTCTGAAACACTCTTTCTGTAGAAACTGCAATTGGACATTCTGAGCGCTAAGAGGCCTCTATTGGGAAAAATAATATCTTCAAATAAAAACTACACAGAAGCATTGTGTGAAACATATTTCTGATATGTTCCTTAAGCTAAGAGAGTTAAACCATACTTTTGATTGCGCAGTTCTGAACACTCTTTCTGTAGAAAATGCAAGTGGACATTCGGAGCGCTAAGAGGGTAATAGTGGAAAAAGGAATATATTCAAATATAAACTACACAGTAGCATTCTGTGAAAATTCTTTCTGTTCTGTGCATTCAACTAACAGAGTTGAACCTTACTTTTGATTGAGCCGTTCTGAAACACTCTTTCTGTAGAAACTGCAATTGGACATGCTAAGCGCTAAGAGGCCTACATTGGGAAAAAGAATATCTTCAAATAAAAACTACACAGATGCATTCTGTGAAACTTATTTCTGATCTGTAAATTCAGTTAACAGAGATAAAACATATTTTTCATTGAGCAGTTATGAAACACTCTTTTTGTAGAAAATGCAAGTGGAGATTCGGAGCGCTAAGAGGGTAATAGTGGAAAAAGGAATGTCTTCAAATATAAACTACACAGAATCATTTGGTGAAACATCTTTCTGATCTGTGCATTCAGCTAACAGAGTTAAACCATACTTTTGATTGAGCAGATCTGAACACTCTTTCTGTAGAAAATGCAACTGGACATTTGGAGCGCTAAGAGCGTAGTAGTGGAAAAAGGAATATATTCAAATATAAACTACACAGAAGCATTCTGTGAAACTTCTTTCTGATCTGAGCATTCAGCTAACAGAGTTAAGCCATACTTTTGATTCAGCAGTTTTGAAACACTCTGTCTGTAGAAAATGCAACTGGACGTTCGTAGCGCTAAGTGGGTAATAGTGGAAAAAAGAATATGTTCAAATATAAACTACACAGAAGCATTGTATGAAACTTCTTTCTGTTCTGTGCATTCAACTAACAGAGTTGAACCTTATTTTTGATTGAGCCGTTCTGAAACACTCTTTCTGTAGAAACTGCAATTGGACATTCTGAGCGCTAAGAAGCCTATATTGGGAAAAAGAATGTCTACAAATAAAAACTACACAGAAGAATTGTGTGAAACTTCTTTCTGTTCTGTTTGTTCAACTAAAAGAGTTGAACTTTAGTTTTGATTGAGCCGTTCTGAAACACTCTTTCTGTAGAAAATGCAATTGGAGATTCGGAGCGCTAAGAGGGTAATAGTGGAAAAAGGAATGTCTCCAAATATAAACTACACAGAATCATTCTGTGAAACTTCTTTCTGATCTGTGCATTCAGCTAACAGAGTTAAACCATACTTTTGATTTAGCAGATCTGAACACTCTTTCTGTAGAAAATGCTACTGGACATTTGGAGCGCTAAGAGAGTAGTAGTGGAAAAAGGAATATATTCAAATATAAACTACACAGAAGCATTCTGTGAAACTTCTTTCTGATCTGAGCATTCAGCTAACAGAGTTAAACCATACTTTTGATTGAGCAGTTTTGAAACACTCTGTATGTAGAAAATGCAACTGGACATTCGTAGCGCTAAGTGGGTAATAGTGGAAAAAAGAATATATTCAAATATAAACTACACAGAAGCATTGTATGAAACTTCTTTCTGTTCTGTGCATTCAACTAACAGATTTGAACCTTACTTTTGATTGAGCCTTTCTGAAACACTCTTTCTGTAGAAACTGCAATTGGACATTCTGAGCGCTAAGAGGCCTCTATTGGGAAAAATAATATCTTCAAATAAAAACTACACAGAAGCATTGTGTGAAACTTATTTCTCATATGTTCATTAAGCTAACAGAGTTAAACCATACTTTTGATTGCACAGTTCTGAACACTCTTTCTGTAGAAAATGCAAGTGGACATTCGGAGCGCTAAGAGGGTAATAGTGGAAAAAGGAATATATTCAAATATAAACTACACAGTAGCATTCTGTGAAAATTCTTTCTGTTCTGTGCATTCAACTAACACAGTTGAACCTTACTTTTGATTGAGCCGGTCTGAAACACTCTTTCTGTAGAAACTGCAATTGGACATGCTAAGCGCTAAGAGGCCTACATTGGGAAAAAGAATATCTTCAAATAAAAACTACACAGAAGAATTGTGTGAAACTTCTTTCTGTTCTGTTTGTTCAACTAAAAGGGTTGAACCTTAGTTTTGATTGAGCAGTTCTGAAACACTCTTTCTGTAGAGAATGCAAGTGGAGATTCGGAGCGCTAAGAGGGTAATAGTGGAAAAAGGAATGTCTTCAAATATAAACTACACAGACTCACTCGGTGAAATTTCTTTCTGATCTGTGCATTCAGCTAACAGAGTTAAACCATACTTTTGATTGAGCAGATCTGAACACTCTTTCTGTAGAAAATGCAACTGGACATTTGGAGCGCTAAGAGCGTAGTAGTGGAAAAAGGAATATATTCAAATATAAACTACACAGATGCATTCTGTGAAACTTATTTCTGATCTGTAAATTCAGTTAACAGAGATAAAACATATTTTTGATTGAGCAGTTATGAAAAACTCTTTTTGTAGAAAATGCAAGTGGAGATTCGGAGCGCTAAGAGGGTAATAGTGGAAAAAGGAATGTCTTCAAATATAAACTACACAGAATCATTCGGTGAAACTTCTTTCTGATCTGTGCATTCAGCTAACAGAGTTAAACCATACTTTTGATTGAGCAGATCTGAACACTCTTTCTGTAGAAAATGCAACTGGACATTCGTAGCGCTAAGTGGGTAATAGTGGAAAAAAGAATATGTTCAAATATGAACTACACAGAAGCATTGTATGAAACTTCTTTCTGTTCTGTGCATTCAACTAACAGAGTTGAACCTTACTTTTGATTGAGCCGTTCTGAAACACTCTTTTTGTAGAAAATGCAAGTGGAGATTCGGAGCGCTAAGAGGGTAATAGTGGAAAAAGTAATGTCTTCAAATATAAACTACACAGACTCACTCGGTGAAATTTCTTTCTGATCTGTGCATTCAGCTAACAGAGTTAAACCATACTTTTGATTGAGCAGATCTGAACACTCTTTCTGTAGAAAATGCAACTGGACATTTGGAGCGCTAAGAGCGTAGTAGTGGAAAAAGGAATATATTCAAATATAAACTACACAGAAGCATTCTGTGAAACTTCTTTCTGATCTGAGAATTCAGCTAACAGAGTTAAACCATACTATTCATTGAGCAGTTTTGAAACACTCTGTCTGTAGAAAATGCAACTGGACATTCGTAGCGCTAAGTGGGTAATAGTGGAAAAAAGAATATGTTCAAATATAAACTACACAGAAGCATTGTATGAAACTTCTTTCTGTTCTGTGCATTCAACTAACAGAGTTGAACCTTATTTTTGATTGAGCCGTTCTGAAACACTCTTTCTGTAGAAACTGCAATTGGACATTCTGAGCGCTAAGAGGCCTATATTGGGAAAAAGAATGTCTACAAATAGAAACTACACAGAAGAATTGTGTGAAACTTCTTTCTGTTCTGTTTGTTCAACTAAAAGAGTTGAACTTTAGTTTTGATTGAGCCGTTCTGAAACACTCTTTCTGTAGAAAATGCAAGTGGAGATTCGGAGCGCTAAGAGGGTAATAGTGGAAAAAGGAATGTCTCCAAATATAAACTACACAGAATCATTCTGTGAAACTTCTTTCTGATCTGTGCATTCAGCTAACAGAGTTAAACCATACTTTTGATTTAGCAGATCTGAACACTCTTTCTGTAGAAAATGCAACTGGACATTTGGAGCGCTAAGCGAGTAGTAGTGGAAAAAGGAATATATTCAAATATAAACTACACAGAAGCATTCTGTGAAACTTCTTTCTGATCTGAGCATTCAGCTAACAGAGTTAAACCATACTTTTGATTGAGCAGTTTTGAAACACTCTGTCTGTAGAAAATGCAACTGGACATTCGTAGCGCTAAGTGGGTAATAGTGGAAAAAAGAATATGTTCAAATATAAACTACACAGAAGCATTGTATGAAACTTCTTTCTGTTCTGTGCATTCAACTAACAGAGTTGAACCTTACTTTTGATTGAGCCTTTCTGAAACACTCTTTCTGTAGAAACTGCAACTGGACATTCTGAGCGCTAAGAGGCCTCTATTGGGAAAAATAATATCTTCAAATAAAAACTACACAGAAGCATTGTGTGAAACTTATTTCTCATATGTTCATTAAGCTAACAGAGTTAAACCATACTTTTGATTGCACAGTTCTGAACACTCTTTCTGTAGAAAATGCAAGTGGACATTCGGAGCGCTAAGAGGGTAATAGTGGAAAAAGGAATATATCCAAATATAAACTACACAGTAGCATTCTGTGAAAATTCTTTCTGTTCTGTGCATTCAACTAACAGTGTTGAACCTTACTTTTGATTGAGCCGTTCTGAAACACTCTTTCTGCAGAAACTGCAATTGGACATGCTAAGCGCTAAGAGGCCTACATTGGGAAAAAGAATATCTTCAAATAAAAACTACACAGATGCATTCTGTGAAACTTATTTCTGATCTGTAAATTCAGTTAACAGAGATAAAACATATTTTTGATTGAGCAGTTATGAAACACTCTTTTTGTAGAAAATGCAAGTGGAGATTCCGAGCGCTAAGAGGGTAATAGTGGAAAAAGGAATATCTTCAAATATAAACTACACAGAATCATTCGGAGAAACTTCTTTCTGATCTGTGCATTCAGCTAACAGAGTTAAACCATATTTTTGATTGAGCAGATCTGAACACTCTTTCTGTAGAAAATGCAACTGGACATTTGGAGCGCTAAGAGCGTAGTAGTGGAAAAAGGAATATATTCAAATATAAACTACACAGAAGCATTCTGTGAAACTTCTTTCTGATCTGAGCATTCAGCTAACAGAGTTAAACCATACTTTTGATTGAGCAGTTTTGAAACACTCTGTCTGTAGAAAATGCAACTGGACATTCGTAGCGCTAAGTGGGTAATAGTGGAAAAAAGAATATGTTCAAATATAAACTACACAGAAGCATTGTATGAAACTTCTTTCTGTTCTGTGCATTCAACTAACAGAGTTGAACCTTACTTTTGATTGAGCCTTTCTGAAACACTCTTTCTGTAGAAACTGCAATTGGACATTCTGAGCGCTAAGAGGCCTCTATTGGGAAAAATAATATCTTCAAATAAAAACTACACAGAAGCATTGTGTGAAACATATTTCTGATATGTTCATTAAGCTAAGAGAGTTAAACCATACTTTTGATTGCGCAGTTCTGAACACTCTTTCTGTAGAAAATGCAAGTGGACATTCGGAGCGCTAAGAGGGTAATAGTGGAAAAAGGAATATATTCAAATATAAACTACACAGTAGCATTCTGTGAAAATTCTTTCTGTTCTGTGCATTCAACTAACAGAGTTGAACCTTACTTTTGATTGAGCCTTTCTGAAACACTCTTTCTGTAGAAACTGCAATTGGACATGCTAAGCGCTAAGAGGCCTACATTGGGAAAAAGAATATCTTCAAATAAAAACTACACAGATGCATTCTGTGAAACTTATTTCTGATCTGTAAATTCAGTTAACAGAGATAAAACATATTTTTCATTGAGCAGTTATGAAACACTCTTTTTGTAGAAAATACAAGTGGAGATTCGGAGCGCTAAGAGGGTAATAGTGGAAAAAGGAATGTCTTCAAATATAAACTACACAGAATCATTTGGTGAAACATCTTTCTGATCTGTGCATTCAGCTAACAGAGTTAAACCATAGTTTTGATTGAGCAGATCTGAACACTCTTTCTGTAGAAAATGCAACTGGACATTTGGAGCGCTAAGAGCGTAGTAGTGGAAAAAGGAATATATTCAAATATAAACTACACAGAAGCATTCTGTGAAACTTCTTTCTGATCTGAGCATTCAGCTAACAGAGTTAAACCATACTTTTGATTCAGCAGTTTTGAAACACTCTGTCTGTAGAAAATGCAACTGGACGTTCGTAGCGCTAAGTGGGTAATAGTGGAAAAAAGAATATGTTCAAATATAAACTACACAGAAGCATTGTATGAAACTTCTTTCTGTTCTGTGCATTCAACTAACAGAGTTGAACCTTATTTTTGATTGAGCCGTTCTGAAACACTCTTTCTGTAGAAACTGCAATTGGACATTCTGAGCGCTAAGAGGCCTATATTGGGAAAAAGAATGTCTACAAATAAAAACTACACAGAAGAATTGTGTGAAACTTCTTTCTGTTCTGTTTGTTCAACTAAAAGAGTTGAACTTTAGTTTTGATTGAGCCGTTCTGAAACACTCTTTCTGTAGAAAATGCAATTGGAGATTCGGAGCGCTAAGAGGGTAATAGTGGAAAAAGGAATGTCTCCAAATATAAACTACACAGAATCATTCTGTGAAACTTCTTTCTGATCTGTGCATTCAGCTAACAGAGTTAAACCATACTTTTGATTTAGCAGATCTGAAGACTCTTTCTGTAGAAAATGCAACTGGACATTTGGAGCGCTAAGAGAGTAGTAGTGGAAAAAGGAATATATTCAAATATAAACTACACAGAAGCATTCTGTGAAACTTCTTTCTGATCTGAGCATTCAGCTAACAGAGTTAAACCATACTTTTGATTGAGCAGTTTTGAAACACTCTGTCTGTAGAAAATGCAACTGGACATTCGTAGCGCTAAGTGGGTAATAGTGGAAAAAAGAATATATTCAAATATAAACTACACAGAAGCATTGTATGAAACTTCTTTCTGTTCTGTGCATTCAACTAACAGAGTTGAACCTTACTTTTGATTGAGCCTTTCTGAAACACTCTTTCTGTAGAAACTGCAATTGGACATTCTGAGCGCTAAGAGGCCTCTATTGGGAAAAATAATATCTTCAAATAAAAACTACACAGAAGCATTGTGTGAAACTTATTTCTGATATGTTCATTAAGCTAACAGAGTTAAACCATACTTTTGATTGCACAGTTCTGAACACTCTTTCTGTAGAAAATGCAAGTGGACATTCGGAGCGATAAGAGGGTAATAGTGGAAAAACTAATATATTCAAATATAAACTACACAGTAGCATTCTGTGAAAATTCTTTCTGTTCTGTGCATTCAACTAACACAGTTGAACCTTACTTTTGATTGAGCCGTTCTGAAACACTCTTTCTGTAGAAACTGCAATTGGACATGCTAAGCGCTAAGAGGCCTACATTGGGAAAAAGAATATCTTCAAATAAAAACTACACAGAAGAATTGTGTGAAACTTCTTTCTGTTCTGTTTGTTCAACTAAAAGGGTTGAACCTTAGTTTTGATTGAGCCGTTCTGAAACACTCTTTCTGTAGAAAATGCAAGTGGAGATTCGGAGCGCTAAGAGGGTAATAGTGGAAAAAGGAATGTCTTCAAATATAAACTACACAGACTCACTCGGTGAAATTTCTTTCTGCTCTGTGCATTCAGCTAACAGAGTTAAACCATACTTTTGATTGAGCAGATCTGAACACTCTTTCTGTAGAAAATGCAACTGGACATTTGGAGCGCTAAGAGCGTAGTAGTGGAAAAAGGAATATATTCAAATATAAAATACACAGATGCATTCTGTGAAACTTATTTCTGATCTGTAAATTCAGTTAACAGAGATAAAACATATTTTTGATTGAGCAGTTATGAAACACTCTTTTTGTAGAAAATGCAAGTGGAGATTCGGAGCGCTAAGAGGGTAATAGTGGAAAAAGTAATGTCTTCAAATATAAACTACACAGACTCACTCGGTGAAATTTCTTTCTGATCTGTGCATTCAGCTAACAGAGTTAAACCATACTTTTGATTGAGCAGATCTGAACACTCTTTCTGTAGAAAATGCAACTGGACATTTGGAGCGCTAAGAGCGTAGTAGTGGAAAAAGGAATATATTCAAATATAAACTACACAGAAGCATTCTGTGAAACTTCTTTCTGATCTGAGAATTCAGCTAACAGAGTTAAACCATACTATTCATTGAGCAGTTTTGAAACACTCTGTCTGTAGAAAATGCAACTGGACCTTCGTAGCGCTAAGTGGGTAATAGTGGAAAAAAGAATATGTTCAAATATAAACTACACAGAAGCATTGTATGAAACTTCTTTCTGTTCTGTGCATTCAACTAACAGAGTTGAACCTTATTTTTGATTGAGCCGTTCTGAAACACTCTTTCTGTAGAAACTGCAATTGGACATTCTGAGCGCTAAGAGGCCTATATTGGGAAAAAGAATGTCTACAAATAGAAACTACACAGAAGAATTGTGTGAAACTTCTTTCTGTTCTGTTTGTTCAACTAAAAGAGTTGAACTTTAGTTTTGATTGAGCCGTTCTGAAACACTCTTTCTGTAGAAAATGCAAGTGGAGATTCGGAGCGCTAAGAGGGTAATAGTGGAAAAAGGAATGTCTCCAAATATAAACTACACAGAATCATTCTGTGAAACTTCTTTCTGATCTGTGCATTCAGCTAACAGAGTTAAACCATACTTTTGATTTAGCAGATCTGAACACTCTTTCTGTAGAAAATGCAACTGGACATTTGGAGCGCTAAGCGAGTAGTAGTGGAAAAAGGAATATATTCAAATATAAACTACACAGAAGCATTCTGTGAAACTTCTTTCTGATCTGAGCATTCAGCTAACAGAGTTAAACCATACTTTTGATTGAGCAGTTTTGAAACACTCTGTCTGTAGAAAATGCAACTGGACATTCGTAGCGCTAAGTGGGTAATAGTGGAAAAAAGAATATATTCAAATATAAACTACACAGAAGCACTGTATGAAACTTCTTTCTGTTCTGTGCATTCAACTAACAGAGTTGAACCTTACTTTTGATTGAGCCTTTCTGAAACACTCTTTCTGTAGAAACTGCAATTGGACATTCTGAGCGCTAAGAGGCCTCTATTGGGAAAAATAATATCTTCAAATAAAAACTACACAGAAGCATTGTGTAAAACTTATTTCTCATATGTTCATTAAGCTAACAGAGTTAAACCATACTTTTGATTGCACAGTTCTGAACACTCTTTCTGTAGAAAATGCAAGTGGACATTCGGAGCGCTAAGAGGGTAATAGTGGAAAAAGGAATATATTCAAATATAAACTACACAGTAGCATTCTGTGAAAATTCTTTCTGTTCTGTGCATTCAACTAACAGAGTTGAACCTTACTTTTGATTGAGCCGTTCTGAAACACTCTTTCTGCAGAAACTGCAATTGGACATGCTAAGCGCTAAGAGGCCTACATTGGGAAAAAGAATATCTTCAAATAAAAATTACACAGATGCATTCTGTGAAACTTATTTCTGATCTGTAAATTCAGTTAACAGAGATAAAACATATTTTTGATTGAGCAGTTATGAAACACTCTTTTTGTAGAAAATGCAAGTGGAGATTCGGAGCGCTAAGAGGGTAATAGTGGAAAAAGGAATATCTTCAAATATAAACTACACAGAATCATTCGGAGAAACTTCTTTCTGATCTGTGCATTCAGCTAACAGAGTTAAACCATATTTTTGATTGAGCAGATCTGAACACTCTTTCTGTAGAAAATGCAACTGGACATTTGGAGCGCTAAGAGCGTAGTAGTGGAAAAAGGAATATATTCAAATATAAACTACACAGAAGCATTCTGTGAAACTTCTTTCTGATCTGAGCATTCAGCTAACAGAGTTAAACCATACTTTTGATTGAGCAGTTTTGAAACACTCTGTCTGTAGAAAATGCAACTGGACATTCGTAGCGCTAAGTGGGTAATAGTGGAAAAAAGAATATGTTCAAATATAAACTACACAGAAGCATTGTATGAAACTTCTTTCTGTTCTGTGCATTCAACTAACAGAGTTGAACCTTACTTTTGATTGAGCCTTTCTGAAACACTCTTTCTGTAGAAACTGCAATTGGACATTCTGAGCGCTAAGAGGCCTCTATTGGGAAAAATAATATCTTCAAATAAAAACTACACAGAAGCATTGTGTGAAACATATTTCTGATATGTTCCTTAAGCTAAGAGAGTTAAACCATACTTTTGATTGCGCAGTTCTGAACACTCTTTCTGTAGAAAATGCAAGTGGACATTCGGAGCGCTAAGAGGGTAATAGTGGAAAAAGGAATATATTCAAATATAAACTACACAGTAGCATTCTGTGAAAATTCTTTCTGTTCTGTGCATTCAACTAACAGAGTTGAACCTTACTTTTGATTGAGCCGTTCTGAAACACTCTTTCTGTAGAAACTGCAATTGGACATGCTAAGCGCTAAGAGGCCTACATTGGGAAAAAGAATATCTTCAAATAAAAACTACACAGATGCATTCTGTGAAACTTATTTCTGATCTGTAAATTCAGTTAACAGAGATAAAACATATTTTTCATTGAGCAGTTATGAAACACTCTTTTTGTAGAAAATGCAAGTGGAGATTCGGAGCGCTAAGAGGGTAATAGTGGAAAAAGGAATGTCTTCAAATATAAACTACACAGAATCATTTGGTGAAACATCTTTCTGATCTGTGCATTCAGCTAACAGAGTTAAACCATACTTTTGATTGAGCAGATCTGAACACTCTTTCTGTAGAAAATGCAACTGGACATTTGGAGCGCTAAGAGCGTAGTAGTGGAAAAAGGAATATATTCAAATATAAACTACACAGAAGCATTCTGTGAAACTTCTTTCTGATCTGAGCATTCAGCTAACAGAGTTAAGCCATACTTTTGATTCAGCAGTTTTGAAACACTCTGTCTGTAGAAAATGCAACTGGACGTTCGTAGCGCTAAGTGGGTAATAGTGGAAAAAAGAATATGTTCAAATATAAACTACACAGAAGCATTGTATGAAACTTCTTTCTGTTCTGTGCATTCAACTAACAGAGTTGAACCTTATTTTTGATTGAGCCGTTCTGAAACACTCTTTCTGTAGAAACTGCAATTGGACATTCTGAGCGCTAAGAGGCCTATATTGGGAAAAAGAATGTCTACAAATAAAAACTACACAGAAGAATTGTGTGAAACTTCTTTCTGTTCTGTTTGTTCAACTAAAAGAGTTGAACTTTAGTTTTGATTGAGCCGTTCTGAAACACTCTTTCTGTAGAAAATGCAATTGGAGATTCGGAGCGCTAAGAGGGTAATAGTGGAAAAAGGAATGTCTCCAAATATAAACTACACAGAATCATTCTGTGAAACTTCTTTCTGATCTGTGCATTCAGCTAACAGAGTTAAACCATACTTTTGATTTAGCAGATCTGAACACTCTTTCTGTAGAAAATGCAACTGGACATTTGGAGCGCTAAGAGAGTAGTAGTGGAAAAAGGAATATATTCAAATATAAACTACACAGAAGCATTCTGTGAAACTTCTTTCTGATCTGAGCATTCAGCTAACAGAGTTAAACCATACTTTTGATTGAGCAGTTTTGAAACACTCTGTCTGTAGAAAATGCAACTGGACATTCGTAGCGCTAAGTGGGTAATAGTGGAAAAAAGAATATATTCAAATATAAACTACACAGAAGCATTGTATGAAACTTCTTTCTGTTCTGTGCATTCAACTAACAGATTTGAACCTTACTTTTGATTGAGCCTTTCTGAAACACTCTTTCTGTAGAAACTGCAATTGGACATTCTGAGCGCTAAGAGGCCTCTATTGGGAAAAATAATATCTTCAAATAAAAACTACACAGAAGCATTGTGTGAAACTTATTTCTCATATGTTCATTAAGCTAACAGAGTTAAACCATACTTTTGATTGCACAGTTCTGAACACTCTTTCTGTAGAAAATGCAAGTGGACATTCGGAGCGCTAAGAGGGTAATAGTGGAAAAAGGAATATATTCAAATATAAACTACACAGTAGCATTCTGTGAAAATTCTTTCTGTTCTGTGCATTCAACTAACACAGTTGAACCTTACTTTTGATTGAGCCGGTCTGAAACACTCTTTCTGTAGAAACTGCAATTGGACATGCTAAGCGCTAAGAGGCCTACATTGGGAAAAAGAATATCTTCAAATAAAAACTACACAGAAGAATTGTGTGAAACTTCTTTCTGTTCTGTTTGTTCAACTAAAAGGGTTGAACCTTAGTTTTGATTGAGCCGTTCTGAAACACTCTTTCTGTAGAAAATGCAAGTGGAGATTCGGAGCGCTAAGAGGGTAATAGTGGAAAAAGGAATGTCTTCAAATATAAACTACACAGACTCACTCGGTGAAATTTCTTTCTGATCTGTGCATTCAGCTAACAGAGTTAAACCATACTTTTGATTGAGCAGATCTGAACACTCTTTCTGTAGAAAATGCAACTGGACATTTGGAGCGCTAAGAGCGTAGTAGTGGAAAAAGGAATATATTCAAATATAAACTACACAGATGCATTCTGTGAAACTTATTTCTGATCTGTAAATTCAGTTAACAGAGATAAAACATATTTTTGATTGAGCAGTTATGAAAAACTCTTTTTGTAGAAAATGCAAGTGGAGATTCGGAGCGCTAAGAGGGTAATAGTGGAAAAAGGAATGTCTTCAAATATAAACTACACAGAATCATTCGGTGAAACTTCTTTCTGATCTGTGCATTCAGCTAACAGAGTTAAACCATACTTTTGATTGAGCAGATCTGAACACTCTTTCTGTAGAAAATGCAACTGGACATTCGTAGCGCTAAGTGGGTAATAGTGGAAAAAAGAATATGTTCAAATATGAACTACACAGAAGCATTGTATGAAACTTCTTTCTGTTCTGTGCATTCAACTAACAGAGTTGAACCTTACTTTTGATTGAGCCGTTCTGAAACACTCTTTTTGTAGAAAATGCAAGTGGAGATTCGGAGCGCTAAGAGGGTAATAGTGGAAAAAGTAATGTCTTCAAATATAAACTACACAGACTCACTCGGTGAAATTTCTTTCTGATCTGTGCATTCAGCTAACAGAGTTAAACCATACTTTTGATTGAGCAGATCTGAACACTCTTTCTGTAGAAAATGCAACTGGACATTTGGAGCGCTAAGAGCGTAGTAGTGGAAAAAGGAATATATTCAAATATAAACTACACAGAAGCATTCTGTGAAACTTCTTTCTGATCTGAGAATTCAGCTAACAGAGTTAAACCATACTATTCATTGAGCAGTTTTGAAACACTCTGTCTGTAGAAAATGCCACTGGACATTCGTAGCGCTAAGTGGGTAATAGTGGAAAAAAGAATATGTTCAAATATAAACTACACAGAAGCATTGTATGAAACTTCTTTCTGTTCTGTGCATTCAACTAACAGAGTTGAACCTTATTTTTGATTGAGCCGTTCTGAAACACTCTTTCTGTAGAAACTGCAATTGGACATTCTGAGCGCTAAGAGGCCTATATTGGGAAAAAGAATGTCTACAAATAGAAACTACACAGAAGAATTGTGTGAAACTTCTTTCTGTTCTGTTTGTTCAACTAAAAGAGTTGAACTTTAGTTTTGATTGAGCCGTTCTGAAACACTCTTTCTGTAGAAAATGCAAGTGGAGATTCGGAGCGCTAAGAGGGTAATAGTGGAAAAAGGAATGTCTCCAAATATAAACTACACAGAATCATTCTGTGAAACTTCTTTCTGATCTGTGCATTCAGCTAACAGAGTTAAACCATACTTTTGATTTAGCAGATCTGAACACTCTTTCTGTAGAAAATGCAACTGGACATTTGGAGCGCTAAGCGAGTAGTAGTGGAAAAAGGAATATATTCAAATATAAACTACACAGAAGCATTCTGTGAAACTTCTTTCTGATCTGAGCATTCAGCTAACAGAGTTAAACCATACTTTTGATTGAGCAGTTTTGAAACACTCTGTCTGTAGAAAATGCAACTGGACATTCGTAGCGCTAAGTGGGTAATAGTGGAAAAAAGAATATATTCAAATATAAACTACACAGAAGCACTGTATGAAACTTCTTTCTGTTCTGTGCATTCAACTAACAGAGTTGAACCTTACTTTTGATTGAGCCTTTCTGAAACACTCTTTCTGTAGAAACTGCAATTGGACATTCTGAGCGCTAAGAGGCCTCTATTGGGAAAAATAATATCTTCAAATAAAAACTACACAGAAGCATTGTGTAAAACTTATTTCTCATATGTTCATTAAGCTAACAGAGTTAAACCATACTTTTGATTGCACAGTTCTGAACACTCTTTCTGTAGAAAATGCAAGTGGACATTCGGAGCGCTAAGAGGGTAATAGTGGAAAAAGGAATATATTCAAATATAAACTACACAGTAGCATTCTGTGAAAATTCTTTCTGTTCTGTGCATTCAACTAACAGAGTTGAACCTTACTTTTGATTGAGCCGTTCTGAAACACTCTTTCTGCAGAAACTGCAATTGGACATGCTAAGCGCTAAGAGGCCTACATTGGGAAAAAGAATATCTTCAAATAAAAATTACACAGATGCATTCTGTGAAACTTATTTCTGATCTGTAAATTCAGTTAACAGAGATAAAACATATTTTTGATTGAGCAGTTATGAAACACTCTTTTTGTAGAAAATGCAAGTGGAGATTCGGAGCGCTAAGAGGGTAATAGTGGAAAAAGGAATATCTTCAAATATAAACTACACAGAATCATTCGGAGAAACTTCTTTCTGATCTGTGCATTCAGCTAACAGAGTTAAACCATATTTTTGATTGAGCAGATCTGAACACTCTTTCTGTAGAAAATGCAACTGGACATTTGGAGCGCTAAGAGCGTAGTAGTGGAAAAAGGAATATATTCAAATATAAACTACACAGAAGCATTCTGTGAAACTTCTTTCTGATCTGAGCATTCAGCTAACAGAGTTAAACCATACTTTTGATTGAGCAGTTTTGAAACACTCTGTCTGTAGAAAATGCAACTGGACATTCGTAGCGCTAAGTGGGTAATAGTGGAAAAAAGAATATGTTCAAATATAAACTACACAGAAGCATTGTATGAAACTTCTTTCTGTTCTGTGCATTCAACTAACAGAGTTGAACCTTACTTTTGATTGAGCCTTTCTGAAACACTCTTTCTGTAGAAACTGCAATTGGACATTCTGAGCGCTAAGAGGCCTCTATTGGGAAAAATAATATCTTCAAATAAAAACTACACAGAAGCATTGTGTGAAACATATTTCTGATATGTTCCTTAAGCTAAGAGAGTTAAACCATACTTTTGATTGCGCAGTTCTGAACACTCTTTCTGTAGAAAATTCAAGTGGACATTCGGAGCGCTAAGAGGGTAATAGTGGAAAAAGGAATATATTCAAATATAAACTACACAGTAGCATTCTGTGAAAATTCTTTCTGTTCTGTGCATTCAACTAACAGAGTTGAACCTTACTTTTGATTGAGCCGTTCTGAAACACTCTTTCTGTAGAAACTGCAATTGGACATGCTAAGCGCTAAGAGGCCTACATTGGGAAAAAGAATATCTTCAAATAAAAACTACACAGATGCATTCTGTGAAACTTATTTCTGATCTGTAAATTCAGTTAACAGAGATAAAACATATTTTTCATTGAGCAGTTATGAAACACTCTTTTTGTAGAAAATGCAAGTGGAGATTCGGAGCGCTAAGAGGGTAATAGTGGAAAAAGGAATGTCTTCAAATATAAACTACACAGAATCATTTGGTGAAACATCTTTCTGATCTGTGCATTCAGCTAACAGAGTTAAACCATACTTTTGATTGAGCAGATCTGAACACTCTTTCTGTAGAAAATGCAACTGGACATTTGGAGCGCTAAGAGCGTAGTAGTGGAAAAAGGAATATATTCAAATATAAACTACACAGAAGCATTCTGTGAAACTTCTTTCTGATCTGAGCATTCAGCTAACAGAGTTAAGCCATACTTTTGATTCAGCAGTTTTGAAACACTCTGTCTGTAGAAAATGCAACTGGACGTTCGTAGCGCTAAGTGGGTAATAGTGGAAAAAAGAATATGTTCAAATATAAACTACACAGAAGCATTGTATGAAACTTCTTTCTGTTCTGTGCATTCAACTAACAGAGTTGAACCTTATTTTTGATTGAGCCGTTCTGAAACACTCTTTCTGTAGAAACTGCAATTGGACATTCTGAGCGCTAAGAGGCCTATATTGGGAAAAAGAATGTCTACAAATAAAAACTACACAGAAGAATTGTGTGAAACTTCTTTCTGTTCTGTTTGTTCAACTAAAAGAGTTGAACTTTAGTTTTGATTGAGCCGTTCTGAAACACTCTTTCTGTAGAAAATGCAATTGGAGATTCGGAGCGCTAAGAGGGTAATAGTGGAAAAAGGAATGTCTCCAAATATAAACTACACAGAATCATTCTGTGAAACTTCTTTCTGATCTGTGCATTCAGCTAACAGAGTTAAACCATACTTTTGATTTAGCAGATCTGAACACTCTTTCTGTAGAAAATGCAACTGGACATTTGGAGCGCTAAGAGAGTAGTAGTGGAAAAAGGAATATATTCAAATATAAACTACACAGAAGCATTCTGTGAAACTTCTTTCTGATCTGAGCATTCAGCTAACAGAGTTAAACCATACTTTTGATTGAGCAGTTTTGAAACACTCTGTCTGTAGAAAATGCAACTGGACATTCGTAGCGCTAAGTGGGTAATAGTGGAAAAAAGAATATATTCAAATATAAACTACACAGAAGCATTGTATGAAACTTCTTTCTGTTCTGTGCATTCAACTAACAGATTTGAACCTTACTTTTGATTGAGCCTTTCTGAAACACTCTTTCTGTAGAAACTGCAATTGGACATTCTGAGCGCTAAGAGGCCTCTATTGGGAAAAATAATATCTTCAAATAAAAACTACACAGAAGCATTGTGTGAAACTTATTTCTCATATGTTCATTAAGCTAACAGAGTTAAACCATACTTTTGATTGCACAGTTCTCAACACTCTTTCTGTAGAAAATGCAAGTGGACATTCGGAGCGCTAAGAGGGTAATAGTGGAAAAAGGAATATATTCAAATATAAACTACACAGTAGCATTCTGTGAAAATTCTTTCTGTTCTGTGCATTCAACTAACACAGTTGAACCTTACTTTTGATTGAGCCGGTCTGAAACACTCTTTCTGTAGAAACTGCAATTGGACATGCTAAGCGCTAAGAGGCCTACATTGGGAAAAAGAATATCTTCAAATAAAAACTACACAGAAGAATTGTGTGAAACTTCTTTCTGTTCTGTTTGTTCAACTAAAAGGGTTGAACCTTAGTTTTGATTGAGCCGTTCTGAAACACTCTTTCTGTAGAAAATGCAAGTGGAGATTCGGAGCGCTAAGAGGGTAATAGTGGAAAAAGGAATGTCTTCAAATATAAACTACACAGACTCACTCGGTGAAATTTCTTTCTGATCTGTGCATTCAGCTAACAGAGTTAAACCATACTTTTGATTGAGCAGATCTGAACACTCTTTCTGTAGAAAATGCAACTGGACATTTGGAGCGCTAAGAGCGTAGTAGTGGAAAAAGGAATATATTCAAATATAAACTACACAGATGCATTCTGTGAAACTTATTTCTGATCTGTAAATTCAGTTAACAGAGATAAAACATATTTTTGATTGAGCAGTTATGAAAAACTCTTTTTGTAGAAAATGCAAGTGGAGATTCGGAGCGCTAAGAGGGTAATAGTGGAAAAAGGAATGTCTTCAAATATAAACTACACAGAATCATTCGGTGAAACTTCTTTCTGATCTGTGCATTCAGCTAACAGAGTTAAACCATACTTTTGATTGAGCAGATCTGAACACTCTTTCTGTAGAAAATGCAACTGGACATTCGTAGCGCTAAGTGGGTAATAGTGGAAAAAAGAATATGTTCAAATATGAACTACACAGAAGCATTGTATGAAACTTCTTTCTGTTCTGTGCATTCAACTAACAGAGTTGAACCTTACTTTTGATTGAGCCGTTCTGAAACACTCTTTTTGTAGAAAATGCAAGTGGAGATTCGGAGCGCTAAGAGGGTAATAGTGGAAAAAGTAATGTCTTCAAATATAAACTACACAGACTCACTCGGTGAAATTTCTTTCTGATCTGTGCATTCAGCTAACAGAGTTAAACCATACTTTTGATTGAGCAGATCTGAACACTCTTTCTGTAGAAAATGCAACTGGACATTTGGAGCGCTAAGAGCGTAGTAGTGGAAAAAGGAATATATTCAAATATAAACTACACAGAAGCATTCTGTGAAACTTCTTTCTGATCTGAGAATTCAGCTAACAGAGTTAAACCATACTATTCATTGAGCAGTTTTGAAACACTCTGTCTGTAGAAAATGCAACTGGACATTCGTAGCGCTAAGTGGGTAATAGTGGAAAAAAGAATATGTTCAAATATAAACTACACAGAAGCATTGTATGAAACTTCTTTCTGTTCTGTGCATTCAACTAACAGAGTTGAACCTTATTTTTGATTGAGCCGTTCTGAAACACTCTTTCTGTAGAAACTGCAATTGGACATTCTGAGCGCTAAGAGGCCTATATTGGGAAAAAGAATGTCTACAAATAGAAACTACACAGAAGAATTGTGTGAAACTTCTTTCTGTTCTGTTTGTTCAACTAAAAGAGTTGAACTTTAGTTTTGATTGAGCCGTTCTGAAACACTCTTTCTGTAGAAAATGCAAGTGGAGATTCGGAGCGCTAAGAGGGTAATAGTGGAAAAAGGAATGTCTCCAAATATAAACTACACAGAATCATTCTGTGAAACTTCTTTCTGATCTGTGCATTCAGCTAACAGAGTTAAACCATACTTTTGATTTAGCAGATCTGAACACTCTTTCTGTAGAAAATGCAACTGGACATTTGGAGCGCTAAGCGAGTAGTAGTGGAAAAAGGAATATATTCAAATATAAACTACACAGAAGCATTCTGTGAAACTTCTTTCTGATCTGAGCATTCAGCTAACAGAGTTAAACCATACTTTTGATTGAGCAGTTTTGAAACACTCTGTCTGTAGAAAATGCAACTGGACATTCGTAGCGCTAAGTGGGTAATAGTGGAAAAAAGAATATATTCAAATATAAACTACACAGAAGCACTGTATGAAACTTCTTTCTGTTCTGTGCATTCAACTAACAGAGTTGAACCTTACTTTTGATTGAGCCTTTCTGAAACACTCTTTCTGTAGAAACTGCAATTGGACATTCTGAGCGCTAAGAGGCCTCTATTGGGAAAAATAATATCTTCAAATAAAAACTACACAGAAGCATTGTGTAAAACTTATTTCTCATATGTTCATTAAGCTAACAGAGTTAAACCATACTTTTGATTGCACAGTTCTGAACACTCTTTCTGTAGAAAATGCAAGTGGACATTCGGAGCGCTAAGAGGGTAATAGTGGAAAAAGGAATATATTCAAATATAAACTACACAGTAGCATTCTGTGAAAATTCTTTCTGTTCTGTGCATTCAACTAACAGAGTTGAACCTTACTTTTGATTGAGCCGTTCTGAAACACTCTTTCTGCAGAAACTGCAATTGGACATGCTAAGCGCTAAGAGGCCTACATTGGGAAAAAGAATATCTTCAAATAAAAATTACACAGATGCATTCTGTGAAACTTATTTCTGATCTGTAAATTCAGTTAACAGAGATAAAACATATTTTTGATTGAGCAGTTATGAAACACTCTTTTTGTAGAAAATGCAAGTGGAGATTCGGAGCGCTAAGAGGGTAATAGTGGAAAAAGGAATATCTTCAAATATAAACTACACAGAATCATTCGGAGAAACTTCTTTCTGATCTGTGCATTCAGCTAACAGAGTTAAACCATATTTTTGATTGAGCAGATCTGAACACTCTTTCTGTAGAAAATGCAACTGGACATTTGGAGCGCTAAGAGCGTAGTAGTGGAAAAAGGAATATATTCAAATATAAACTACACAGAAGCATTCTGTGAAACTTCTTTCTGATCTGAGCATTCAGCTAACAGAGTTAAACCATACTTTTGATTGAGCAGTTTTGAAACACTCTGTCTGTAGAAAATGCAACTGGACATTCGTAGCGCTAAGTGGGTAATAGTGGAAAAAAGAATATGTTCAAATATAAACTACACAGAAGCATTGTATGAAACTTCTTTCTGTTCTGTGCATTCAACTAACAGAGTTGAACCTTACTTTTGATTGAGCCTTTCTGAAACACTCTTTCTGTAGAAACTGCAATTGGACATTCTGAGCGCTAAGAGGCCTCTATTGGGAAAAATAATATCTTCAAATAAAAACTACACAGAAGCATTGTGTGAAACATATTTCTGATATGTTCCTTAAGCTAAGAGAGTTAAACCATACTTTTGATTGCGCAGTTCTGAACACTCTTTCTGTAGAAAATGCAAGTGGACATTCGGAGCGCTAAGAGGGTAATAGTGGAAAAAGGAATATATTCAAATATAAACTACACAGTAGCATTCTGTGAAAATTCTTTCTGTTCTGTGCATTCAACTAACAGAGTTGAACCTTACTTTTGATTGAGCCGTTCTGAAACACTCTTTCTGTAGAAACTGCAATTGGACATGCTAAGCGCTAAGAGGCCTACATTGGGAAAAAGAATATCTTCAAATAAAAACTACACAGATGCATTCTGTGAAACTTATTTCTGATCTGTAAATTCAGTTAACAGAGATAAAACATATTTTTCATTGAGCAGTTATGAAACACTCTTTTTGTAGAAAATGCAAGTGGAGATTCGGAGCGCTAAGAGGGTAATAGTGGAAAAAGGAATGTCTTCAAATATAAACTACACAGAATCATTTGGTGAAACATCTTTCTGATCTGTGCATTCAGCTAACAGAGTTAAACCATACTTTTGATTGAGCAGATCTGAACACTCTTTCTGTAGAAAATGCAACTGGACATTTGGAGCGCTAAGAGCGTAGTAGTGGAAAAAGGAATATATTCAAATATAAACTACACAGAAGCATTCTGTGAAACTTCTTTCTGATCTGAGCATTCAGCTAACAGAGTTAAGCCATACTTTTGATTCAGCAGTTTTGAAACACTCTGTCTGTAGAAAATGCAACTGGACGTTCGTAGCGCTAAGTGGGTAATAGTGGAAAAAAGAATATGTTCAAATATAAACTACACAGAAGCATTGTATGAAACTTCTTTCTGTTCTGTGCATTCAACTAACAGAGTTGAACCTTATTTTTGATTGAGCCGTTCTGAAACACTCTTTCTGTAGAAACTGCAATTGGACATTCTGAGCGCTAAGAGGCCTATATTGGGAAAAAGAATGTCTACAAATAAAAACTACACAGAAGAATTGTGTGAAACTTCATTCTGTTCTGTTTGTTCAACTAAAAGAGTTGAACTTTAGTTTTGATTGAGCCGTTCTGAAACACTCTTTCTGTAGAAAATGCAATTGGAGATTCGGAGCGCTAAGATGGTAATAGTGGAAAAAGGAATGTCTCCAAATATAAACTACACAGAATCATTCTGTGAAACTTCTTTCTGATCTGTGCATTCAGCTAACAGAGTTAAACCATACTTTTGATTTAGCAGATCTGAACACTCTTTCTGTAGAAAATGCAACTGGACATTTGGAGCGCTAAGAGAGTAGTAGTGGAAAAAGAAATATATTCAAATATAAACTACACAGAAGCATTCTGTGAAACTTCTTTCTGATCTGAGCATTCAGCTAACAGAGTTAAACCATACTTTTGATTGAGCAGTTTTGAAACACTCTGTCTGTAGAAAATGCAACTGGACATTCGTAGCGCTAAGTGGGTAATAGTGGAAAAAAGAATATATTCAAATATAAACTACACAGAAGCATTGTATGAAACTTCTTTCTGTTCTGTGCATTCAACTAACAGATTTGAACCTTACTTTTGATTGAGCCTTTCTGAAACACTCTTTCTGTAGAAACTGCAATTGGACATTCTGAGCGCTAAGAGTCCTCTATTGGGAAAAATAATATCTTCAAATAAAAACTACACAGAAGCATTGTGTGAAACTTATTTCTCATATGTTCATTAAGCTAACAGAGTTAAACCATACTTTTGATTGCGCAGTTCTGAACACTCTTTCTGTAGAAAATGCAAGTGTACATTCGGAGCGCTAAGAGGGTAATAGTGGAAAAAGGAATATATTCAAATATAAACTACACAGTAGCATTCTGTGAAAATTCTTTCTGTTCTGTGCATTCAACTAACACAGTTGAACCTTACTTTTGATTGAGCCGGTCTGAAACACTCTTTCTGTAGAAACTGCAATTGGACATGCTAAGCGCTAAGAGGCCTACATTGGGAAAAAGAATATCTTCAAATAAAAACTACACAGAAGAATTGTGTGAAACTTCTTTCTGTTCTGTTTGTTCAACTAAAAGGGTTGAACCTTAGTTTTGATTGAGCCGTTCTGAAACACTCTTTCTGTAGAAAATGCAAGTGGAGATTCGGAGCGCTAAGAGGGTAATAGTGGAAAAAGGAATGTCTTCAAATATAAACTACACAGACTCACTCGGTGAAATTTCTTTCTGATCTGTGCATTCAGCTAACAGAGTTAAACCATACTTTTGATTGAGCAGATCTGAACACTCTTTCTGTAGAAAATGCAACTGGACATTTGGAGCGCTAAGAGCGTAGTAGTGGAAAAAGGAATATATTCAAATATAAACTACACAGATGCATTCTGTGAAACTTATTTCTGATCTGTAAATTCAGTTAACAGAGATAAAACATATTTTTGATTGAGCAGTTATGAAAAACTCTTTTTGTAGAAAATGCAAGTGGAGATTCGGAGCGCTAAGAAGGTAATAGTGGAAAAAGGAATGTCTTCAAATATAAACTACACAGAATCATTCGGTGAAACTTCTTTCTGATCTGTGCATTCAGCTAACAGAGTTAAACCATACTTTTGATTGAGCAGATCTGAACACTCTTTCTGTAGAAAATGCAACTGGACATTCGTAGCGCTAAGTCGGTAATAGTGGAAAAAAGAATATGTTCAAATATGAACTACACAGAAGCATTGTATGAAACTTCTTTCTGTTCTGTGCATTCAACTAACAGAGTTGAACCTTACTTTTGATTGAGCCGTTCTGAAACACTCTTTCTGTAGAAACTGCAATTGGACATTCTGAGTGCTAAGAGGCCTATATTGGGAAAATGAATGTCTACAAATAAAAACTACACAGAAGAATTGTGTGAAACTTCTTTCTGTTCTGTTTGTTCAACTAAAAGAGTTGAACCTTAGTTTTGATTGAGCCGTTCTGAAACACTCTTTCTGTAGAAAATGCAAGTGGAGATTCGGAGCGCTAAGAGGGTAATAGTGGAAAAAGGAATGTCTCCAAATATAAACTACACAGAATCATTCTGTGAAACTTCTTTCTGATCTGTGCATTCAGCTAACAGAGTTAAAACATACTTTTGATTGAGCATATCTGAACACTCTTTCTGTAGAAAATGCAACTGGACATTTGGAGCGCTAAGAGCGTAGTAGTGGAAAAAGGAATATATTCAAATATAAACTACACAGAAGCATTCTGTGAAACTTCTTTCTGATCTGAGCATTCAGCTAACAGAGTTAAACCATACTTTTGATTGAGCAGTTTTGAAACACTCTGTCTGTAGAAAATGCAACTGGACATTCGTAGCGCTAAGTGGGTAATAGTGGAGAAAAGAATATGTTCAAATATAAACTACACAGAAGCATTGTATGAAACTTCTTTCTGTTCTGTGCATTCAACTAACAGAGTTGAACTTTACTTTTGATTGAGACTTTCTGAAACACTCTTTCTGTAGAAACTGCAATTGGAAATTCTGAGCGCTAAGGGGCCTCTATTGGGAAAAATAATATCTACAAATAAAAACTACACAGAAGCATTGTGTGAAACTTATTTCTGATATGTTCATTAAGCTAACAGAGTTAAACCATACTTTTGATTGCGCAGTTCTGAACACTCTTTCTGTAGAAAATGCAAGTGGACATTCGGAGCGCTAAGAGGGTAATAGTGGAAAAAGTAATATATTCAAATATAAACTACACAGTAGCATTCTGTGAAAACTCTTACTGTTCTGTGCATTCAGATAACAGAGTTGAACCTTACTTTTGATTGAGCCGTTCTGAAACACTCTTTCTGTAGAAACTGCAATTGGACATGCTAAGCGCTAAGAGGCCTACATTGGGAAAAAGAATATCTTCAAATAAAAACTACACAGATGCATTCTGTGAAACTTATTTCTGATCTGTAAATTCAGTTAACAGAGATAAAACATATTTTTGATTGAGCAGTTATGAAACACTCTTTTTGTAGAAAATGCAAGTGGAGATTCGGAGCTCTAAGAGGGTAATAGTGGAAAAAGGAATGTCTTCAAATATAAACTACACAGAATCATTCGGTGAAACTTCTTTCTGATCTGTGCATTCAGCTAACAGAGTTAAACCATACTTTTGATTGAGCAGATCTGAACACTCTTTCTGTAGAAAATGCAACTGGACATTTGGAGCGCTAAGAGCGTAGTAGTGGAAAAAGGAATATATTCAAATATAAACTACACAGAAGCATTCTGTGAAACTTCTTTCTGATCTGAGCATTCAGCTAACAGAGTTAAACCATACTTTTGATTGAGCAGTTTTGAAACACTCTGTCTGTAGAAAATGCAACTGGACATTCGTAGCGCTAAGTGGGTAATAGTGGAAAAAAGAATATGTTCAAATATAAACTACACAGAAGCATTCTGTGAAACTTCTTTCTGTTCTGTGCATTCAACTAACAGAGTTGAACCTTACTTTTGATTGAGCCGTTCTGAAACACTCTTTCTGTAGAAAGTGCAATTGGACATTCTGAGCGCTAAGAGGCCTATATTGGGAAAAAGAATGTCTACAAATAAAAAATTCACAGAAGAATTGTGTGAAACTTCTTTCTGTTCTGTTTGTTCAACTAAAAGAGTTGAACCTTAGTTTTGATTGAGCCGTTCTGAAACACTGTTTCTGTAGAAAATGCAAGTGGAGATTCGGAGCGCTAAGAGGGTAATAGTGGAAAAAGGAATGTCTCCAAACATAAACTACACAGAATCATTCTGTGAAACTTCTTTCTGATCTGTGCATTCAGCTAACAGTGTTAAACCATACTTTTGATTCAGCAGATCTGAACACTCTTTCTGTAGAAAACGCAACTGGACATTTGGAGCACTAAGAGAGTAGTAGTGGAAAAAGGAATATATTCAAATATAAACTACACAGAAGCATTCTGTGAAACTTCTTTCTGATCTGAGCATTCAGCTAACAGAGTTAAACGATACTTTTGATGGAGCAGTTTTGAAACACTCTGTCTGTAGAAAATGCAACTGGACATTCGTAGCGCTAAGTGGGTAATAGTGGAAAAAAGAATATGTTCAAATATAAACTACACAGAAGCATTGTATGAAACTTCTTTCTGTTCTGTGCATTCAACTAACAGAGTTGAACCTTACTTTTGATTGAGCCTTTCTGAAACACTCTTTCTGTAGAAACTGCAATTGGATATTCTGAGCGCTAAGAGGCCTCTATTGGGAAAAATAATATCTTCAAATAAAAACTACACAGAAGAATTGTGTGAAACTTATTTCTGATATGTTCATTAAGCTAACAGAGTTAAACCATACTTTTGATTGCGCAGTTCTGAACACTCTTTCTGTAGAAAATGCAAGTGGGCATTCCGAGCGCTAAGAGGGTAATAGTGGAAAAAGGAATATATTCAAATATAAACTACACAGTAGCATTCTGTGAAAACTCTTTCTGTTCTGTGCATTCAGCTAACAGAGTTGAACCTTACTTTTGATTGAGCCGTTCTGAAACACTATTTCTGTAGAAACTGCAATTGGACATGCTAAGCGCTAAGAGGCCTACATTGGGAAAAAGAATATCTTCAAATAAAAACTACACAGATGCATTCTGTGAAACTTTTTTCTGATCTGTAAATTCAGTTAACAGAGATAAAACATATTTTTGATTGAGCAGTTATGAAACACTCTTTTTGTAGAAAATGCAAGTGGAGATTCGGAGCGCTAAGAGGGTAATAGTGGAAAAAGGAATGTCTTCAAATATAAACTACACAGAATCATTCGGTGAAACTTCTTTCTGATCTGTGCATTCAGCTAACAGAGTTAAACCATACTTTTGATTGAGCAGATCTGAACACTCTTTGTGTAGAAAATGCAACTGGACATTTGGAGCGCTAAGAGCGTAGTAGCGGAAAAAGGAATATATTCAAATATTAACTACACAGAAGCATTCTGTGAAACTTCTTTCTGATCTGAGCATTCAGCTAACAGAGTTAAACCATACTTTTGATTGAGCAGTTTTGAAACACTCTGTCTGTAGAAAATGCAACTGGACATTCGTAGCGCTAAGTGGGTAATAGTGGAAAAAAGAATATGTTCAAATATAAACTACACAGAAGCATTCTGTGAAACTTCTTTCTGTTCTGTGCATTCAAATAACAGAGTTGAACCTTACTTTTGATTGAGCCGTTCTGAAACACTCTTTCTGTAGAAACTGCAATTGGACATTTTGAGCGATAAGAGGCCTATATTGGGAAAAAGAATGTCTACAAATAAAAACTACACAGAAGAATTGTGTGAAACTTTTTTCTGTTCTGTTTGTTCAACTAAAAGAGTTGAACCTTAGTTTTGATTGAGCCGTTCTGAAACACTCTTTCTGTAGAAAATGCAAGTGGAGATTCGGAGCGCTAAGAGGGTAATAGTGGAAAAAGGAATGTCTCCAAATATAAACTACACAGAATCATTCTGTGAAACTTCTTTCTGATCGGTGCATTCAGCTAACAGAGTTAAACCATACTTTTGATTCAGCAGATCTGAACACTCTTTCTGTAGAAAATGCAACTGGACTTTTGGAGCGCTAAGAGAGTAGTAGTGGAAAAAGGAATATATTCAAATATAAACTACACAGAAGCATTCTGTGAAACTTCTTTCTGATCTGAGCATTCAGCTAACAGAGCTAAACCATACTTTTGATTGAGCAGATTTGAAACACTCTGTCTGTAGAAAATGCAACTGGACATTCGTAGTGCTAAGTGGGTAATAGTGGAGAAAAGAATATGTTGAAATATAAACTACACAGAAGCATTGTATGAAACTTCTTTCTGTTCTGTGCATTCAACTAACAGAGTTGAACCTTACTTTTGATTGAGCCTTTCTGAAACACTCTTTCTGTAGAAACTGCAATTGGACACTCTGAGCGCTAAGAGGCCTCTATTGGGAAAAATAATATCTTCAAATAAAAACTACACAGAAGCATTGTGTGAAACTTATTTCTGATATGTTCATTAAGCTAACAGAGTTAAACCATACTTTTGATTGCGCAGTTCTGAACACTCTTTCTGTAGAAAATGCAAGTGGACATTCGGAGCGCTAAGAGGGTAATAGTGGAAAAAGGAATATATTCAAATATAAACTACACAGTAGCATTCTGTGAAAACACTTACTGTTCTGTGCATTCAGCTAACAGAGTTGAACCTCACTTTTGATTGAGCCGTTCTGAAACACTCTTTCTGTAGAAACTGCAATTGGACATGCTAAGCGCTAAGAGGCCTACATTGGGAAAAAGAATATCTTCAAATAAAAACTACACAGATGCATTCTGTGAAACTTATTTCTGATCTGTAAATTCAGTTAACAGAGATAAAACATATTTTTGATTGAGCAGTTATGAAACACTGTTTTTGTAGAAAATGCAAGTGGAGATTCGGAGCACTAAGAGGGTAATAGTGGATAAAGGAATGTCTTCAAATATAAACTACACAGAATCATTCGGTGAAACTTCTTTCTGATCTGTGCATTCAGCTAACACAGTTAAACCATACTTTTGATTGAGCAGATCTGAACACTCTTTCTGTAGAAAATGCAACTGGACATTTGGAACGCTAAGAGCGTATTAGTGGAAAAAGGAATATATTCAAATATAAACTACACAGAAGCATTCTGTGAAACTTCTTTCTGATCTGAGCACTCAGCTAACAAAGTTAAACCATACTTTTGATTGAGCAGTTTTGAAACACTCTGTCTGTAGAAAATGCAACTGGACATTCGTAGCGCTAAGTGGGTAATAGTGGAAAAAAGAATATGTTCAAATATAAACTACACAGAAACATTCTGTGAAACTTCTTGCTGTTCTGTGCATTCAACTAACAGAGTTGAACCTTACTTTTGATTGAGCCGTTCTGAAACACTCTTTCTGTAGAAACTGCAATTGGACATTCTGAGCGCTAAGAGGCCTATATTGGGAAAAAGAATGTCTACAAATAAAAACTACACAGAAGAATTGTGTGAAACTTCTTTCTGTTCTGTTTGTTCAACTAAAAGAGTTGAACTTTAGTTTTGATTGAGCCGTTCTGAAACACTCTTTCTGTAGAAAATGCAAGTGGAGATTCGGAGCGCTAAGAGGGTAATAGTGGAAAAAGGAATGTCTCCAAATATAAACTACACAGAATCATTCTGTGAAACTTCTTTCTGATCTGTGCATTCAGCTAACAGAGTTAAACCATACTTTTGATTCAGCAGATCTGAACACTCTTTCTGTAGATAATGCAACTGGACATTTGGAGCGCTAAGAGAGTAGTAGTGGAAAAAGGAATATATTCAAATATAAACTACACAGAAGCATTCTGTGAAACTTCTTTCTGATCTGAGCATTCAGCTAACAGAGTTAAACCATACTTTTGAGTGAGCAGTTTTGAAACACTCTGTCTGTAGAAAATGCAACTGGACATTCGTAGCGCTAAGTGGGTAATAGTGGAGAAAAGAATATGTTCAAATATAAACTACACAGAAGCATTGTATGAAACTTCTTTCTGTTCTGTGCATTCAACTAACAGAGTTGAACCTTACTTTTGATTGAGCCTTTCTGAAACACTCTTTCTGTAGAAAATGCAATTGGACATTCTGAGCGCGAAGAGGCCTCTATTGGGAAAAATAATAACTTCAAATAAAAACTACACAGAAGCATTGTGTGAAACTTATTTCTGATACGTTCATTAAGCTAACAGAGTTAAACCATACTTTTGATTGCGCAGTTCTGAACACTCTTTCTTTAGAAAATGCAAGTGGACATTCGGAGCGCTAAGAGGGTAATAGTGGAAAAAGGAATATATTCAAATATAAACTACACAGTAGCATTCTGTGAAAACTCTTACTGTTCTGTGCATTCAGCTAACAGAGTTGAACCTTACTTTTGATTGAGCCGTTCTGAAACACTCTTTCTGTAGAAACTGCAATTGGGCATGCTAAGCGCTAAGAGGCCTACATTGGGAAAAAGAATATCTTCAAATAAAAACTACACAGATGCATTCTGTGAAACTTATTTCTGATCTGTAAATTCAGTTAACGGAGATAAAACATATTTTTGATTGAGCAGTTATGAAACACTCTTTTTGTAGAAAATGCAAGTGGAGATTCGGAGCTCTAAGAGGGTAATAGTGGAAAAAGGAATGTCTTCAAATATAAACTACACAGAATCATTCGGTGAAACTTCTTTCTGATCTGTGCATTCAGCTAACAGAGTTAAACCATACTTTTGATTGAGCAGATCTGAACACTCTTTCTGTAGAAAATGCAACTGGACATTTGGAGCGCTAAGAGCGTAGTAGTGGAAAAAGGAATATATTCAAATATAAACTACACAGAAGCATTCTGTGAAACTTCTTTCTGATCTGAGCATTCAGCTAACAGAGTTAAACCATACTTTTGATTGAGCAGTTTTGAAACACTCTGTCTGTAGAAAATGCAACTGGACATTCGTAGCGCTAAGTGGGTAATAGTGGAAAAAAGAATATGTTCAAATATAAACTACACAGAAGCATTCTGTGAAACTTCTTGCTGTTCTGTGCATTCAACTAACAGAGTTGAACCTTACTTTTGATTGAGCCGTTCTGAAACACTCTTTCTGTAGAAACTGCAATTGGACATTCTGAGCGCTAAGAGGCCTATATTGGGAAAAAGAATGTCTACAAATAAAAACTACACAGAAGAATTGTGTGAAACTTCTTTCTGTTCTGTTTGTTCAACTAAAAGAGTTGAACTTTAGTTTTGATTGAGCCGTTCTGAAACACTCTTTCTGTAGAAAATGCAAGTGGAGATTCGGAGCGCTAAGAGGGTAATAGTGGAAAAAGGAATGTCTCCAAATATAAACTACACAGAATCATTCTGTGAAACTTCTTTCTGATCTGTGCATTCAGCTAACAGAGTTAAAACATACTTTTGATTGAGCAGATCTGAACACTCTTTCTGTAGAAAATGCAACTGGACATTCGTAGCGCTAAGTGGGTAATAGTGGAAAAAAGAATATGTTCAAATATGAACTACACAGAAGCATTGTATGAAACTTCTTTCTGTTCTGTGCATTCAACTAACAGAGTTGAACCTTACTTTTGATTGAGCCGTTCTGAAACACTCTTTCTGTAGAAACTGCAATTGGACATTCTGAGTGCTAAGAAGCCTATATTGGGAAAATGAATGTCTACAAATAAAAACTACACAGAAGAATTGTGTGAAACTTCTTTCTGTTCTGTTTGTTCAACTAAAAGATTTGAACCTTAGTTTTGATTGAGCCGTTCTGAAACACTCTTTCTGTAGAAAATGCAAGTGGAGATTCGGAGCGCTAAGAGGGTAATAGTGGAAAAAGGAATGTCTCCAAATATAAACTACACAGAATCATTCTGTGAAATATCTTTCTGATCTGTGCATTCAGCTAACAGAGTTAAAACATACTTTTGATTGAGCATATCTGAACACTCTTTCTGTAGAAAATGCAACTGGACATTTGGAGCGCTAAGAGCGTAGTAGTGGAAAAAGGAATATATTCAAATATAAACTACACAGAAGCATTCTGTGAAACTTCTTTCTGATCTGAGCATTCAGCTAACAGAGTTAAACCATACTTTTGATTGAGCAGTTTTGAAACACTCTGTCTGTAGAAAATGCAACTGGACATTCGTAGCGCTAAGTGGGTAATAGTGGAGAAAAGAATATGTTCAAATATAAACTACACAGAAGCATTGTATGAAACTTCTTTCTGTTCTGTGCATTCAACTAACAGAGTTGAACCTTACTTTTGATTGAGCCTTTCTGAAACACTCTTTCTGTAGAAACTGCAATTGGACATTCTGAGCGCTAAGAAGCCTCTATTGGGAAAAATAATATCTTCAAATAAAAACTACACAGAAGCATTGTGTGAAACTTATTTCTGATATGTTCATTAAGCTAACAGAGTTAAACCATACTTTTGATTGCGCAGTTCTGAACACTCTTTCTTTAGAAAATGCAAGTGGACATTCGGAGCGCTAAGAGGGTAATAGTGGAAAAA
This sequence comes from Symphalangus syndactylus, assembly GCF_028878055.3. Taxonomy (NCBI): domain Eukaryota; kingdom Metazoa; phylum Chordata; class Mammalia; order Primates; family Hylobatidae; genus Symphalangus; species Symphalangus syndactylus. The sequence continues at coordinate 539,309 of NC_072445.2, read as the reverse complement.
GGAAAATATTCAAATATAAACTACACAGTAGCATTCTGCGAAAACTCTTACTGTTCTGTGCATTCAGCTAACAGAGTTGAACCTTACTTTTGATTGAGCCTTTCTGAAACACTCTTTCTGTAGAAACTGCAATTGGACATTCTGAGCGCTAAGAGGCTTCTATTGGGAAAAATAATATCTTCAAATAAAAACTACACAGAAGCATTGTGTGAAACTTATTTCTGATATGTTCATTAAGCTAACAGAGTTAAACCATACTTTTGATTGCGCAGTTCTGAACACTCTTTCTTTAGAAAATGCAAGTGGACATTCGGAGCGCTAAGAGGGTAATAGTGGAAAAAGGAATATATTCAAATATAAACTACACAGTAGCATTCTGTGAAAACTCTTACTGTTCTGTGCATTCAGCTAACAGAGTTGAACCTTACTTTTGATTGAGCCGTTCTGAAACACTCTTTCTGTAGAAACTGCAATTGGACATGCTAAGCGCTAAGAGGCCTACATTGGGAAAAAGAATATCTTCAAATAAAAACTACACAGATGCATTCTGTGAAACTTATTTCTGATCTGTAAATTCAGTTAACGGAGATAAAACATATTTTTGATTGAGCAGTTATGAAACACTCTTTTTGTAGAAAATGCAAGTGGAGATTCGGAGCTCTAAGAGGGTAATAATGGAAAAAGGAATGTCTTCAAATATAAACTACACAGAATCATTCGGGGAAACTTGTTTCTGATCTGTGCATTCAGCTAACAGAGTTAAACCATACTTTTGATTGAGCAGATCTGAACACTCTTTGTGTAGAAAATGCAACTGGACATTTGGAGCGCTAAGAGCGTAGTAGCGGAAAAAGGAATATATTCAAATATTAACTACACAGAAGCATTCTGTGAAACTTCTTTCTGATCTGAGCATTCAGCTAACAGAGTTAAACCATACTTTTGATTGAGCAGTTTTGAAACACTCTGTCTGTAGAAAATGCAACTGGACATTCGTAGCGCTAAGTGGGTAATAGTGGAAAAAAGAATATGTTCAAATATAAACTACACAGAAGCATTCTGTGAAACTTCTTTCTGTTCTGTGCATTCAACTAACAGAGTTGAACCTTACTTTTGATTGAGCCGTTCTGAAACACTCTTTCTGTAGAAACTGCAATTGGACATTCTGAGCGCTAAGAGGCCTATATTGGGAAAAAGAATGTCTACAAATAAAAACTACACAGAAGAATTGTGTGAAACTTTTTTCTGTTCTGTTTGTTCAACTAAAAGAGTTGAACCTTAGTTTTGATTGAGCCCTTCTGAAACATTCTTTCTGTAGAAAATGCAAGTGGAGATTCGGAGCGCTAAGAGGGTAATAGTGGAAAAAGGAATGTCTCCAAATATAAACTACACAGAATAATTCTGTGAAACTTCTTTCTGATCTGTGCATTCAGCTAACAGAGTTAAACCATACTTTTGATTGAGAAGATCTGAACACTCTTTCTGTAGAAAATGCAACTGGACATTTGGAGCGCTAAGAGATTAGTAGTGGAAAAAGGAATATATTCAAATATAAACTACACAGAAGCATTCTGTGAAACTTCTTTCTGATCTGAGCATTCAGCTAACAGAGTTAATCCATACTTTTGATTGAGCAGTTTTGAAACACTCTGTCTGTAGAAAATGCAACTGGACATTCGTAGCGCTAAGTGGGTAATAGTGGAAAAAAGAATATGTTCAAATATAAACTACACAGAAGCATTGTATGAAACTTCTTTCTGTTCTGTGTATTCAACTAACAGAGTTGAACCTTACTTTTGATTGAGCCTTTCTGAAACACTCTTTCTGTAGAAACTGCAATTGGACATTCTGAGCGCTAAGAGGCCTCTATTGGGAAAAATAATATCTTCAAATAAAAACTACACAGAAGCATTGTGTGAAACTTATTTCTGATATGTTCATTAAGCTAACAGAGTTAAACCATACTTTTGATTGTGCAGTTCTGAACACTCTTTCTGTAGAAAATGCAAGTGGACATTCGGAGCGCTAAGAGGGTAATAGTGGAAAAAGGAATATATTCAAATATAAACTACACAGTAGCATTCTGTGAAAACACTTTCTGTTCTGTGCATGCAGCTAACAGAGTTGATCCTTACTTTTGATTGAGCCGTTCTGAAACACTCTTTCTGTAGAAACTGCAATTGGACATGCTAAGCGCTAAGAGGCCTACATTGGGAAAATGAATATCTTCAAATAAAAACTACACAGATGCATTCTGTGAAACATATTTCTGATCTGTAAATTCAGTTAACAGAGATAAAACATATTTTTGATTGAGCAGTTATGAAACACTCTTTTTGTAGAAAATGCAAGTGGAGATTCGGAGCGCTAAGAGGGTAATAGTGGAAAAAGGAATGTCTTCAAATATAAACTACACAGAATCATTCGGTGAAACTTCTTTCTGATCTGTGCATTCAGCTAACAGAGTTAAACCATACTTTTGATTGAGCAGATCTGAACACTCTTTCTGTAGAAAATGCAACTGGACATTTGGAGCGCTAAGAGCGTAGTAGTGCAAAAAGGAATATATTCAAATATAAACTACACAGAAGCATTCTGTGAAACTTCTTTCTGATCTGAGCATTCAGCTAACAGAGTTAAACCATACTTTTGATTGAGCAGTTTTGAAACACTCTGTCTGTAGAAAATGCAACTGGACATTCGTAGCGCTAAGTGGGTAATAGTGGAAAAAAGAATATGTACAAATATAAACTACACAGAAGCATTCTGTGAAATTTCTTGCTGTTCTGTGCATTCAACTAACAGAGTTGAACCTTACTTTTGATTGAGCCGTTCTGAAACACTATTTCTGTAGAAACTGCAATTGGACATTCTGAGCGCTAAGAGGCCTATATTGGGAAAAAGAATGTCTACAAATAAAAACTACACAGAAGAATTGTGTGAAACTTCTTTCTGTTCTGTTTGTTCAACTAAAAGAGTTGAACCTTAGTTTTGATTGAGCCGTTCTGAAACACACTTTCTGTAGAAAATGCAAGTGGAGATTCGGAGTGCTAAGAGGGTAATAGTGGAAAAAGGAATGTCTCCAAATATAAACTACACAGAATCATTCTGTGAAACTTCTTTCTGATCTGTGCATTCAGCTAACAGAGTTAAACGATACTTTTGATAGAGAAGATCTGAACACTCTTTCTGTAGAAAATGCAACTGGACATTTGGAGCGCTAAGAGAGTAGTAGTGGAAAAAGGAATATATTCAAATATAAACTACACAGAAGCATTCTGTGAAACTTCTTTCTGATCTGAGCATTCAGCTAACAGAGTTAAACCATACTTTTGATTGAGCAGTTTTGAAACACTCTGTCTGTAGAAAATGCAACTGGACATTCGTAGCGCTAAGTGGGTAATAGTGGAAAAAAAATATGTTCAAATATAAACTACACAGAAGCATTGTATGAAACTTCTTTCTGTTCTGTGCATTCAACTAACAGAGTTGAACCTTACTTTTGATTGAGCCTTTCTGAAACACTCTTTCTGTAGAAACTGCAATTGGACATTCTGAGCGCTAATTGGCCTCTATTGGGAAAAATAATATCTTCAAATAAAAACTACACAGAAGCATTGTGTGAAACTTATTTCTGATATGTTCATTAAGCTAACAGAGTTAAACCATACTTTTGATTGCGCAGTTCTGAACACTCTTTCTGTAGAAAATGCAAGTGGACATTCGGAGGGCTAAGAGGGTAATAGTGGAAAAAGGAATATATTCAAATATAAACTACACAGTAGCATTCTGTGAAAACACTTTCTGTTCTGTGCATGCAGCTAACAGAGTTGATCCTTACTTTTGATTGAGCCGTTCTGAAACACTCTTTCTGTAGAAACTGCAATTGGACATGCTAAGAGCTAAGAGGCCTACATTGGGAAAAAGAATATCTTCAAATAAAAACTACACAGATGCATTCTGTGAAACTTATTTCTGATCTGTAAATTCAGTTAACAGAGATAAAACATATTTTTGATTGAGCAGTTATGAAACACTCTTTTTGTAAAAATGCAAGTGGAGATTCGGAGCACTAAGAGGGTAATAGTGGAAAAAGGAATGTCTTCAAATATAAACTACACAGAATCATTCGGTGAAACTTCTTTCTGATCTGTGCATTCAGCTAACAGAGTTAAACCATACTTTTGATTGAGCAGATCTGAACACTCTTTCTGTAGAAAATGCAACTGGACATTTGGAGCGCTAAGAGCGTATTAGTGGAAAAAGGAATATATTCAAATATAAACTACACAGAAGCATTCTGTGAAACTTCTTTCTGATCTGAGCATTCAGCTAACAGAGTTAAACCATACTTTTGATTGAGCAGTTTTGAAACACTCTGTCTGTAGAAAATGCAACTGGACATTCGTAGCGCTAAGTGGGTAATAGTGGAAAAAAGAATATGTTCAAATATAAACTCCACAGAAGCATTCTGTGAAATTTCTTGCTGTTCTGTGCATTCAACTAACAGAGTTGAACCTTACTTTTGATTGAGCCGTTCTGAAACACTCTTTCTGTAGAAACTGCAATTGGACATTCTGAGCGCTAAGAGGCCTATATTGGGAAAAAGAATGTCTACAAATAAAAACTACACAGAAGAATTGTGTGAAACTTCTTTCTGTTCTGTTTGTTCAACTAAAAGAGTTGAACCTTAGTTTTGATTGAGCCGTTCTGAAACACTCTTTCTGTAGAAAATGCAAGTGGAGATTCGGAGCGCTAAGAGAGTAATAGTGGAAAAAGGAATGTCTCCAAATATAAACTACACAGAATCATTCTGTGAAACTTCTTTCTGATCTGTGCATTCAGCTAACAGAGTTAAACCATACTTTTGATTGAGAAGATCTGAACACTCTTTCTGTAGAAAATGCAACTGGACATTTGGAGCGCTAAGAGAGTAGTAGTGGAAAAAGGAATATATTCAAATATAAACTTCACAGAAGCATTCTGTGAAACTTCTTTCTGATCTGAGCATTCAGCTAACAGAGTTAAACCATACTTTTGATTGAGCAGTTTTGAAACACTCTGTCTGTAGAAAATGCAACTGGACATTCGTAGCGCTAAGTGGGTAATAGTGGAAAAAAAATATGTTCAAATATAAACTACACAGAAGCATTGTATGAAAATTCTTTCTGTTCTGTGCATTCAACTAACAGAGTTGAACCTTACTTTGATTGAGCCCTTCTGAAACACTCTTTCTCTAGAAACTGCAATTGGACATTCTGAGCGCTAAGAGGCCTCTATTGGGAAAAATAATATCTTCAAATAAAAACTACACAGAAGCATTGTGTGAAACTTATTTCTGATATGTTCATTAAGCTAACAGACTTAAACCATACTTTTGATTGCGCAGTTCTGAACACTCTTTCTGTAGAAAATGCAAGTGGACATTCGGAGCGCTAAGAGGGTAATAGTGGAAAAAGGAATATATTCAAATATAAACTACACAGTAGCATTCTGTGAAAACACTTTCTGTTCTGTGCATGCAGCTAACAGAGTTGATCCTTACTTTTGATTGAGCCGTTCTGAAACACTCTTTCTGTAGAAACTGCAATTGGACATGCTAAGCGCTAAGAGGCCTACATTGGGAAAAAGAATATCTTCAAATAAAAACTACACAGATGCATTCTGTGAAACTTATTTCTGATCTGTAAATTCAGTTAACAGAGATAAAACATATTTTTGATTGAGCAGTTATGAAACACTCTTTTTGTAGAAAATGCAAGTGGAGATTCGGAGCGCTAAGAGGGTAATTGTGGAAAAAGGAATGTCTTCAAATATAAACTACACAGAATCATTCGGTGAAACTTCTTTCTGATCTGTGCATTCAGCTAACAGAGTTAAACCATACTTTTGATTGAGCAGATCTGAACACTCTTTCTGTAGAAAATGCAACTGGACATTTGGAGCGCTAAGAGCGTAGTAGTGGAAAAAGGAATATATTCAAATATAAACCACACAGAAGCATTCTGTGAAACTTATTTCTGATCTGAGCATTCAGCTAACAGAGTTAAACCATACTTTTGATTGAGCAGTTTTGAAACACTCTGTCTGTAGAAAATGCAACTGGACATTCGTAGCGCTAAGTGGGTAATAGTGGAAAAAAGAATATGTTCAAATATAAACTACACAGAAGCATTCTGTGAAACTTCTTTCTGTTCTGTGCATTCAACTAACAGAGTTGAACCTTACTTTTGATTGAGCCGTTCTGAAACACTCTTTCTGTAGAAACTGCAATTGGACATTCTGAGCGCTAAGAGGCCTATATTGGGAAAAAGAATGTCTACAAATAAAAACTACACAGAAGAATTGTGTGAAACTTCTTTCTGTTCTGTTTGTTCAACTAAAAGAGTTGAACCTTAGTTTTGAATGAGCCGTTCTGAAACACTCTTTCTGTAGAAAATGCAAGTGGAAATTCGGAGCGCTAAGAGGGTAATAGTGGAAAAAGGAATGTCTCCAAATATAAACTACACAGAATCATTCTGTGAAACTTCTTTCTGATCTGTGCATTCAGCTAACAGAGTTAAACCATACTTTTGATTCAGCAGATCTGAACACTCTTTCTGTAGAAAATGCAACTGGACATTTGGAGCGCTAAGAGAGTAGTAGTGGAAAAAGGAATATATTCAAATATAAACTACACAGAAGCATTCTGTGAATCTTCTTTCTGATCTGAGCATTCAGCTAACAGAGTTAAACCATACTTTTGAGTGAGCAGTTTTGAAACACTCTGTTTGTAGAAAATGCAACTGGACATTCGTAGCGCTAAGTGGGTAATAGTGGAGAAAAGAATATGTTCAAATATAAACTACACAGAAGCATTGTATGAAACTTCTTTCTGTTCTGTGCATTCAACTAACAGAGTTGAACCTTACTTTTGATTGAGCCTTTCTGAAACACTCTTTCTGTAGAAACTGCAATTGGACACTCTGAGCGCTAAGAGGCCTCTATTGGGAAAAATAATATCTTCAAATAAAAACTACACAGAAGCATTGTGTGAAACTTATTTCTCATATGTTCATTAAGCTAACAGAGTTAAACCATACTTTTGATTGCGCAGTTCTGAACACACTTTCTGTAGAAAATGCAAGTGGACATTCGGAGCGCTAAGAGGGTAATAGTGGAAAAAGGAATATATGCAAATATAAACAACACAGTAGCATTCTGTGAAAACTCTTACTGTTCTGTGCATTCAGCTAACAGAGTTGAACCTCACTTTTGATTGAGCCGTTCTGAAACACTCTTTCTGTAGAAACAGCAATTGGACATGCTAAGCGCTAAGAGGCCTACATTGGGAAAAAGAATATCTTCAAATAAAAACTACACAGATGCATTCTGTGAAACTTATTTCTGATCTGTAAATTCAGTTAACAGAGATAAAACATATTTTTGATTGAGCAGTTATGAAACACTCTTTTTGTAGAAAATGCAAGTGGAGATTCGGAGCACTAAGAGGGTAATAGTGGAAAAAGGAATGTCTTCAAATATAAACTACACAGAATCATTCGGTGAAACTTCTTTCTGATCTGTGCATTCAGCTAACAGTGTTAAGCCATACTTTTGATTGAGCAGATCTGAACACTCTTTCTGTAGAAAATGCAACTGGACATTTGGAGCGCGGAGAGCGTATTAGTGGAAAAAGGAATATATTCAAATATAAACTATACAGAAGCATTCTGTGAAACTTCTTTCTGATCTGAGCATTCAGCTAACAGAGTTAAACCATACTTTTGATTGAGCAGTTTTGAAACACTCTGTCTGTAGAAAATGAAACTGGACATTCGTAGCGCTAAGTGGGTAATAGTGGAAAAAAGAATATGTTCAAATATAAACTACACAGAAGCATTCTGTGAAACTTCTTTCTGTTCTGTGCATTCAACTAACAGAGTTGAACCTTACTTTTGATTGAGCCGTTCTGAAACACTCTTTCTGTAGAAACTGCAATTGGACATTCTGAGCGCTAAGAGGCCTATATTGGGAAAAAGAATGTCTACAAATAAAAACTACACAGAAGAATTGTGTGAAACTTCTTTCTGTTCTGTTTGTTCAACTAAAAGAGTTGAACTTTAGTTTTGATTGAGCCGTTCTGAAACACTCTTTCTGTAGAAAATGCAAGTGGAGATTCGGAGCGCTAAGAGGGTAAGAGTGGAAAAAGGAATGTCTCCAAATATAAATTACACAGAATCATTCTGTGAAACTTCTTTCTGATCTGTGCATTCAGCTAACAGTGTTAAACCATACTTTTGATTCAGCAGATCTGAACACTCTTTCTGTAGAAAATGCAACTGGACATTTGGAGCGCTAAGAGAGTAGTAGTGGAAAAAGGAATATATTCAAATATAAACTACACAGAAGCATTCTGTGAAACTTCTTTCTGATCTCAGCATTCAGCTAACAGAGTTAAACCATACTTTTGATTGAGCAGTTTTGAAACACTCTGTCTGTAGAAAATGCAACTGGACATTCGTAGCGCTAAGTGGGTAATAGTGGAGAAAAGAATATGTTCAAATATAAACTACACAGAAGCATTGTATGAAACTTCTTTCTGTTCTGTGCATTCAACTAACAGAGTTGAACCTTACTTTTGATTGAGCCGTTCTGAAACACTCTTTCTGTAGAAAATGCAATTGGACATTCTGAGCGCGAAGAGGCCTCTATTGGGAAAAATAATATCTTCAAATAAAAACTACACAGAAGCATTGTGTGAAACTTATTTCTGATACGTTCATTAAGCTAACAGAGTTAAACCATATATTTGATTGCGCAGTTCTGAACACTCTTTCTGTAGAAAATGCAAGTGGACATTCGGAGCGCTAAGAGGGTAATAGTGGAAAAAGGAATATATTCAAATATAAACTACACAGTAGCATTCTGTGAAAACTCTTTCTGTTCTGTGCATTCAGCTAACAGAGTTGAACCTTACTTTTGATTGAGCCGTTCTGAAACACTCTTTCTGTAGAAACTGCAATTGGACATGCTAAGCGCTAAGAGGCCTACATTGAGAAAAAGAATATCTTCAAATAAAAACTACACAGATGCATTCTGTGAAACTTATTTCTGATCTGTAAATTCAGTTAACAGAGATAAAACATATTTTTGATTGAGCAGTTATGAAACACTCTTTTTGTAGAAAATGCAAGTGGAGATTCGGAGCGCTAAGAGGGTAATAGTGGAAAAAGGAATGTCTTCAAATATAAACTACACAGAATCATTCGGTGAAATTTCTTTCTGATCTGTGCATTCAGCTAACAGAGTTAAACCATATTTTTGATTGAGCAGATCTGAACACTCTTTCTGTAGAAAATGCAACTGGACATTTGGAGCGCTAAGAGCGTAGTAGTGGAAAAAGGAATATATTCAAATATAAACTACACAGAAGCATTCTGTGAAACTTCTTTCTGATCTGAGCATTCAGCTAACAGAGTTAAACCATACTTTTGATTGAGCAGTTTTGAAACACTCTGTCTGTAGAAAATGCAACTGGACATTCGTAGCGCTAAGTGGGTAATAGTGGAAAAAAGAATATGTTCAAATATAAACTATACAGAAGCATTCTGTGAAACTTCTTTCTGTTCTGTGCATTCAACTAACAGAGTTGAACCTTACTTTTGATTGAGCCGTTCTGAAACACTCTTTCTGTAGAAACTGCAATTGGACATTTTGAGCGCTAAGAGGCCTATATTGGGAAAAAGAATGTCTACAAATAAAAACTACACAGAAGAATTGTGTGAAACTTCTTTCTGTTCTGTTTGTTCAACTAAAAGAGTTGAACCTTAGTTTTGATTGAGCCGTTCTGAAACACTCTTTCTGTAGAAAATGCAAGTGGAGATTCGGAGCGCTAAGAGGGTAATAGTGGAAAAAGGAATGTCTCCAAATATAAACTACACAGAATCATTCTGTGAAAATTCTTTCTGATCTGTGCATTCAGCTAACAGAGTTAAACCATACTTTTGATTGAGCAGATTTGAACACTCTTTCTGTAGAAAATGCAACTGGACATTTGGAGCGCTAAGAGAGTAGTAGTCGAAAAAGGAATATATTCAAATATAAACTACACAGAAGCATTCTGTGAAACTTCTTTCTGATCTGAGAATTCAGCTAACAGAGTTAAACCATACTTTTGATTGAGCAGTTTTGAAACACTCTGTCTGTAGAAAATGCAACTGGACATTCGTAGCGCTAAGTGGGTAATAGTGGAAAAAATAATATATTCAAATATAAACTACACAGAAGCATTGTATGAAACTTCTTTCTGTTCTGTGCATTCAACTAACAGAGTTGAACCTTACTTTTGATTGAGCCTTTCTGAAACACTCTTTCTGTAGAAACTGCAATTGGACATTCTGAGCGCTAAGAGGCCTCTATTGGGAAAAATAATATCTTCAAATAAAAACTACACAGAAGCATTGTGTGAAACTTATTTCTGATATGTTCATTAAGATAACAGAGTTAAACCATACTTTTGATTGCGCAGTTCTGAACACTCTTTCTGTAGAAAATGCAAGTGGACATTCGAAGCGCTAAGAGGGTAATAGTGGAAAAAGGAATATATTCAAATATAAACTACACAGTAGCATTCTGTGAAAACACTTTGTGTTCTGTGCATGCAGCTAACAGAGTTGAACCTTATTTTTGATTGAGCCGTTCTTAAACACTCTTTCTGTAGAAACTGCAATTGGACATGCTAAGCGCTAAGAGGCCTACATTGGGAAAAAGAATATCTTCAAATAAAAACTACACAGATGCATTCTGTGAAACTTATTTCTGATCTGTAAATTCAGTTAACAGAGATAAAACATATTTTTGATTGAGCAGTTATGAAACACTCTTTTTGTAGTAAATGCAAGTGGAGATTCGGAGCGCTAAGAGGGTAATAGTGGAAAAAGGAATATCTTCAAATATAAACTACACAGAATCATTCGGTGAAACTTCTTTCTGAACTGTGCATTCAGCTAACAGAGTTAAACCATACTTTTGATTGAGCAGATCTGAACACTCTTTCTGTAGAAAATGCAACTGGACATTTGGAGCGCTAAGAGCGTAGTAGTGGAAAAAGGAATATATTAAAATATAAACTACACAGAAGCATTCTGTGAAACTTCTTTCTGATCTGAGCATTCAGCTAACAGAGTTAAACCATACTTTTGATTGAGCAGTTTTGAAACACTCTGTCTGTAGAAAATGCAACTGGACATTCGTAGCGCTAAGTGGGTAATAGTGGAAAAAAGAATATGTTCATATATAAAGTACACAGAATCATTCTGTGAAACTTCTTTCTGTTCTGTGCATTCAACTAACAGAGTTGAACCTTACTTTTGATTGAGCCTTTCTGAAACACTCTTTCTGTAGAAACTGCAATTGGACATTCTGAGCGCTAAGAGGCCTATATTGGGAAAAAGAATGTCTACAAATAAAAACTACACAGAAGAATTGTGTGAAACTTCTTTCTGTTCTGTTTGATCAACTAAAAGAGTTGAACTTTAGTTTTGATTGAGCCGTTCTGAAACACTCTTTCTGTAGAAAATGCAAGTGGAGATTCGGAGCGCTAAGAGGGTAATAGTGGAAAAAGGAATGTCTCCAAATATAAACTACACAGAATCATTCTGTGAAACTTCTTTCTGATCTGTGCATTCAGCTAACAGAGTTAAACCATACTTTTGATTGAGCAGATCTGAAGACTCTTTCTGTAGAAAATGCAACTGGACATTTGGAGCGCAAAGAGAGTAGTAGTGGAAAAAGGAATATATTCAAATATAAACTACACAGAAGCATTCTGTGAAACTTCTTTCTGATCTGAGCATTCAGCTAACAGAGTTAAACGATACTTTTAATTGAGCAGTTTTGAAACACTCTCTCTGTAGAAAATGCAACTGGACATTCGTACCGCTAAGTGGGTAATAGTGGAAAAAAGAATATATTCAAATATAAACTACACAGAAGCACTGTATGAAACTTCTTTCTGTTCTGTGCATTCAACTAACAGAGTTGAACCTTACTTTTGATTGAGCCTTTCTGAAACACTCTTTCTGTAGAAACTGCAATTGGACATTCTGAGCGCTAAGAGTCCTCTATTGGGAAAAATAATATCTTCAAATAAAAACTACACAGAAGCATTGTGTGAAACTTATTTCTCATATGTTCATTAAGCTAACAGAGTTAAACCATACTTTTGATTGCACAGTTCTGAACACACTTTCTGTAGAAAATGCAAGTGGACATTCGGAGCGCTAAGAGGGTAATAGTGGAAAAAGGAATATATTCAAATATAAACTACACAGTAGCATTCTGTGAAAATTCTTTCTGTTCTGTGCATTCAACTAAGAGAGTTGAACCTTACTTTTGATTGAGCCGTTCTGAAACACTCTTTCTGCAGAAACTGCAATTGGACATGCTATGCGCTAAGAGGCCTACATTGGGAAAAAGAATATCTTCAAATAAAAACTACACAGATGCATTCTGTGAAACTTATTTCTGATCTGTAAATTCAGTTAACAGAGATAAAACATATTTTTGATTGAGCAGTTATGAAACACTCTTTTTGTAGAAAATGCAAGTGGAGATTCGGAGCGCTAAGAGGGTAATAGTGGAAAAAGGAATGTCTTCAAATATAAACTACACAGACTCACTCAGTGAAATTTCTTTCTGATCTGTGCATTCAGCTAACAGAGTTAAACCATACTTTTGATTGAGCAGATCTGAACACTCTTTCTGTAGAAAATGCAACTGGACATTTGGAGCGCTAAGAGCGTAGTAGTGGAAAAAGGAATATATTCAAATATAAACTACACAGAAGCATTCTGTGAAACTTCTTTCTGATCTGAGAATTCAGCTAACAGAGTTAAACCATACTATTCATTGAGCAGTTTTGAAACACTCTGTCTGTAGAAAATGCAACTGGACATTCGTAGCGCTAAGTGGGTAATAGTGGAAAAAAGAATATGTTCAAATATAAACTACACAGAAGCATTGTATGAAACTTCTTTCTGTTCTGTGCATTCAACTAACAGAGTTGAACCTTATTTTTGATTGAGCCGTTCTGAAACTCTCCTTCTGTAGAAACTGCAATTGGACATTCTGAGCGCTAAGAGGCCTATATTGGGAAAAAGAATGTCTACAAATAGAAACTACACAGAAGAATTGTGTGAAACTTCTTTCTGTTCTGTTTGTTCAACTAAAAGAGTTGAATTTTAGTTTTGATTGAGCCATTCTGAAACACTCTTTCTGTAGAAAATGCAAGTGGAGATTCGGAGCGCTAAGAGGGTAATAGTGGAAAAAGGAATGTCTCCAAATATAAACTACACAGAATCATTCTGTGAAACTTCTTTCTGATCTGTGCATTCAGCTAACAGAGTTAAACCATACTTTTGATTTAGCAGATCTGAACACTCTTTCTGTAGAAAATGCAACTGGACATTTGGAGCGCTAAGAGAGTAGTAGTGGAAAAAGGAATATATTCAAATATAAACTACACAGAAGCATTCTGTGAAACTTCTTTCTGATCTGAGCATTCAGCTAACAGAGTTAAACCATACTTTTGATTGAGCAGTTTTGAAACACTCTGTCTGTAGAAAATGCAACTGGACATTCGTAGCGCTAAGTGGGTAATAGTGGAAAAAAGAATATATTCAAATATAAACTACACAGAAGCACTGTATGAAACTTCTTTCTGTTCTGTGCATTCAACTAACAGAGTTGAACCTTACTTTTGATTGAGCCTTTCTGAAACACTCTTTCTGTAGAAACTGCAATTGGACATTCTGAGCGCTAAGAGGACTCTATTGGGAAAAATAATATCTTCAAATAAAAACTACACAGAAGCATTGTGTAAAACATATTTCTCATATGTTCATTAAGCTAACAGAGTTAAACCATACTTTTGATTGCACAGTTCTGAACACTCTTTCTGTAGAAAATGCAAGTGGACATTCGGAGCGCTAAGAGGGTAATAGTGGAAAAAGGAATATATTCAAATATAAACTACACAGTAGCATTCTGTGAAAATTCTTTCTGTTCTGTGCATTCAACTAACAGAGTTGAACCTTACTTTTGATTGAGCCGTTCTGAAACACTCTTTCTGCAGAAACTGCAATTGGACATGCTAAGCGCTAAGAGGCCTACATTGGGAAAAAGAATATCTTCAAATAAAAATTACACAGATGCATTCTGTGAAACTTATTTCTGATCTGTAAATTCAGTTAACAGAGATAAAACATATTTTTGATTGAGCAGTTATGAAACACTCTTTTTGTAGAAAATGCAAGTGGAGATTCGGAGCGCTAAGAGGGTAATAGTGGAAAAAGGAATATCTTCAAATATAAACTACACAGAATCATTCGGAGAAACTTCTTTCTGATCTGTGCATTCAGCTAACAGAGTTAAACCATATTTTTGATTGAGCAGATCTGAACACTCTTTCTGTAGAAAATGCAACTGGACATTTGGAGCGCTAAGAGCGTAGTAGTGGAAAAAGGAATATATTCAAATATAAACTACACAGAAGCATTCTGTGAAACTTCTTTCTGATCTGAGCATTCAGCTAACAGAGTTAAACCATACTTTTGATTGAGCAGTTTTGAAACACTCTGTCTGTAGAAAATGCAACTTGACATTCGTAGCGCTAAGTGGGTAATAGTGGAAAAAAGAATATATTCAAATATAAACTACACAGAAGCACTGTATGAAACTTCTTTCTGTTCTGTGCTTTCAACTAACAGAGTTGAACCTTACTTTTGATTGAGCCTTTCTGAAACACTCTTTCTGTAGAAACTGCAATTGGACATTCTGAGCGCTAAGAGGCCTCTATTGGGAAAAATAATATCTTCAAATAAAAACTACACAGAAGCATTGTGTGAAACTTATTTCTGATATGTTCATTAAGCTAAGAGAGTTAAACCATACTTTTGATTGCGCAGTTCTGAACACTCTTTCTGTAGAAAATGCAAGTGGACATTCGGAGCGCTAAGAGGGTAATAGTGGAAAAAGGAATATATTCAAATATAAACTACACAGTAGCATTCTGTGAAAATTCTTTCTGTTCTGTGCATTCAACTAACAGAGTTGAACCTTACTTTTGATTGAGCCGTTCTGAAACACTCTTTCTGTAGAAACTGCAATTGGACATGCTAAGCGCTAAGAGGCCTACATTGGGAAAAAGAATATCTTCAAATAAAAACTACACAGATGCATTCTGTGAAACTTATTTCTGATCTGTAAATTCAGTTAACAGAGATAAAACAGATTTTTCATTGAGCAGTTATGAAACACTTTTTTTGTAGAAAATGCAAGTGGAGATTCGGAGCGCTAAGAGGGTAATAGTGGAAAAAGGAATGTCTTCAAATATAAACTACACAGAATCATTTGGTGAAACATCTTTCTGATCTGTGCATTCAGCTAACAGAGTTAAACCATACTTTTGATTGAGCAGATCTGAACACTCTTTCTGTAGAAAATGCAACTGGACATTTGGAGCGCTAAGAGCGTAGTAGTGGAAAAAGGAATATATTCAAATATAAACTACACAGAAGCATTCTGTGAAACTTCTTTCTGATCTGAGCATTCAGCTAACAGAGTTAAGCCATACTTTTGATTCAGCAGTTTTCAAACACTCTGTCTGTAGAAAATGCAACTGGACGTTCGTAGCGCTAAGTGGGTAATAGTGGAAAAAAGAATATGTTCAAATATAAACTACACAGAAGCATTGTATGAAACTTCTTTCTGTTCTGTGCATTCAACTAACAGAGTTGAACCTTATTTTTGATTGAGCCGTTCTGAAACACTCTTTCTGTAGAAACTGCAATTGGACATTCTGAGCGCTAAGAGGCCTATATTGGGAAAAAGAATGTCTACAAATAAAAACTACACAGAAGAATTGTGTGAAACTTCTTTCTGTTCTGTTTGTTCAACTAAAAGAGTTGAACTTTAGTTTTGATTGAGCCGTTCTGAAACACTCTTTCTGTAGAAAATGCAATTGGAGATTCGGAGCGCTAAGAGGGTAATAGTGGAAAAAGGAATGTCTCCAAATATAAACTACACAGAATCATTCTGTGAAACTTCTTTCTGATCTGTGCATTCAGCTAACAGAGTTAAACCATACTTTTGATTTAGCAGATCTGAACACTCTTTCTGTAGAAAATGCAACTGGACATTTGGAGCGCTAAGAGAGTAGTAGCGGAAAAAGGAATATATTCAAATATAAACTACACAGAAGCATTCTGTGAAACTTCTTTCTGATCTGAGCATTCAGCTAACAGAGTTAAACCATACTTTTGATTGAGCAGTTTTGAAACACTCTGTCTGTAGAAAATGCAACTGGACATTCGTAGCGCTAAGTGGGTAATAGTGGAAAAAAGAATATATTCAAATATAAACTACACAGAAGCATTGTATGAAACTTCTTTCTGTTCTGTGCATTCAACTAACAGAGTTGAACCTTACTTTTGATTGAGCCTTTCTGAAACACTCTTTCTGTAGAAACTGCAATTGGACATTCTGAGCGCTAAGAGGCCTCTATTGGGAAAAATAATATCTTCAAATAAAAACTACACAGAAGCATTGTGTGAAACTTATTTCTCATATGTTCATTAAGCTAACAGAGTTTAACCATACTTTTGATTGCACAGTTCTGAACACTCTTTCTGTAGAAAATGCAAGTGGACATTCGGAGCGCTAAGAGGGTAATAGTGGAAAAAGGAATATATTCAAATATAAACTACACAGTAGCATTCTGTGAAAATTCTTTCTGTTCTGTGCATTCAACTAACACAGTTGAACCTTACTTTTGATTGAGCCGGTCTGAAACACTCTTTCTGTAGAAACTGCAATTGGACATGCTAAGCGCTAAGAGGCCTACATTGGGAAAAAGAATATCTTCAAATAAAAACTACACAGAAGAATTGTGTGAAACTTCTTTCTGTTCTGTTTGTTCAACTAAAAGGGTTGAACCTTAGTTTTGATTGAGCCGTTCTGAAACACTCTTTCTGTAGAAAATGCAAGTGGAGATTCGGAGCGCTAAGAGGGTAATAGTGGAAAATGAATGTCTTCAAATATAAACTACACAGACTCACTCGGTGAAATTTCTTTCTGATCTGTGCATTCAGCTAACAGAGTTAAACCATACTTTTGATTGAGCAGATCTGAACACTCTTTCTGTAGAAAATGCAACTGGACATTTGGAGCGCTAAGAGCGTAGTAGTGGAAAAAGGAATATATTCAAATATAAACTACACAGATGCATTCTGTGAAACTTATTTCTGATCTGTAAATTCAGTTAACAGAGATAAAACATATTTTTGATTGAGCAGTTATGAAACACTCTTTTTGTAGAAAATGCAAGTGGAGATTCGGAGCGCTAAGAGGGTAATAGTGGAAAAAGGAATGTCTTCAAATATAAACTACACAGACTCACTCGGGGAAATTTCTTTCTGATCTGTGCATTCAGCTAACAGAGTTAAACCATACTTTTGATTGAGCAGATATGAACACTCTTTCTGTAGAAAATTCAACTGGACATTTGGAGCGCTAAGAGCGTAGTAGTGGAAAAAGAAATATATTCAAATATAAACTACACAAAAGCATTCTGTGAAACTTCTTTCTGATCTGAGAATTCAGCTAACAGAGTTAAACCATACTATTCATTGAGCAGTTTTGAAACACTCTGTCTGTAGAAAATGCAACTGGACATTCGTAGCGCTAAGTGGGTAATAGTGGAAAAAAGAATATGTTCAAATATAAACTACACAGAAGCATTGTATGAAACTTCTTTCTGTTCTGTGCATTCAACTAACAGAGTTGAACCTTACTTTTTATTGAGCCGTTCTGAAACACTCTTTCTGTAGAAACTGCAATTGGACATTCTGAGCGCTAAGAGGCCTATATTGGGAAAAAAACGTCTACAAATAAAAACTACACAGAAGAATTGTGTGAAACTTCTTTCTGTTCTGTTTGTTCAACTAAAAGAGTTGAACCTTAATTTTGATTGAGGCGTTCTGAAACACTCTTTCTGTAGAAAATGCAAGTGGAGATTCGGAGCGCTAAGAGGGTAATAGTGGAAAAAGGAATGTCTCCAAATATAAACTACACAGAATCATTCTGTGAAACTTCATTCTGATCTGTGCATTCAGCTAACAGAGTTAAACCATACTTTTGATTGAGCAGATCTGAACAATCTTTCTGTAGAAAATGCAACTGGACATTTGGAGCGCTAAGAGAGTAGGAGTGGAAAAAGGAATATATTCAAATATAAACTACACAGAAGCATTCTGTGAAACTTCTTTCTGATCTGATCATTCAGCTAACAGAGTTAAACCATACTTTTGATTGAGCAGTTTTGAAACACTCTGTCTGTAGAAAATGCAACTGGACATTCGTAGCGCTAAGTGGGTAATAGTGGAAAAAAGAATATGTTCAAATATAAACTACACAGAAGCATTGTATGAAACTTCTTTCTGTTCTGTGCATTCAACTAACAGAGTTGAACCTTACTTTTGATTGAGCCTTTCTGAAACACTCTTTCTGTAGAAACTGCAATTGGACATTCTGAGCGCTAAGAGGCCTCTATTGGGAAAAATAATATCTTCAAATAAAAACTACACAGAAGCATTGTGTGAAACTTATTTCTGATATGTTCATTAAGCTAACTGAGTTAAACCATACTTTTGATTGCGCAGTTCTGAACACTCTTTCTGTAGAAAATGCAAGTGGGCATTCGGAGCGCTAAGAGGGTAATAGTGGAAAAAGGAATATATTCAAATAAAACTACACAGTAGCATTCTGTGAAAATTCTTTCTGTTCTGTGCATTCAACTAACAGAGTTGAACCTTACTTTTGATTGAGCCGTTCTGAAACACTCTTTCTGTAGAAACTGCAATTGGACATGCTAAGCGCTAAGAGGCCTACATTGGGAAAAAGAATATCTTCAAATAAAAACTACACAGATGCATTCTGTGAAACTTATTTCTGATCTGTAAATTCAGTTAACAGAGATAAAACATATTTTTCATTGAGCAGTTATGAAACACTCTTTTTGTAGGAAATGCAAGTGGAGATTCGGAGCGCTAAGAGGGAAATAGTGGAAAAAGGAATGTCTTCAAATATAAACTACACAGAATCATTCGCTGAAACTTCTTTCTGATCTGTGCATTCAGCTAACAGAGTTAAACCATACTTTTGATTGAGCAGATCTGAACACTCTTTCTGTAATAAATGCAACTGGACATTTGGAGCGCTAAGAGCGTAGTAGTGGAAAAAGGAATATATCCAAATATAAACTACACAGAAGCATTCTGTGAAACTTCTTTCTGATCTGAGCATTCAGCTAACAGAGTTAAGCCATACTTTTGATTCAGCAGTTTTGAAACACTCTGTCTGTAGAAAATGCAACTGGACGTTCGTAGCGCTAAGTGGGTAATAGTGGAAAAAAGAATATGTTCAAATATAAACTACACAGAAGCATTGTATGAAACTTCTTTCTGTTCTGTGCATTCAACTAACAGAGTTGAACCTTATTTTTGATTGAGCCGTTCTGAAACACTCTTTCTGTAGAAACTGCAATTGGACATTCTGAGCGCTAAGAGGCCTATATTGGGAAAAAGAATGTCTACAAATAAAAACTACACAGAAGAATTGTGTGAAACTTATTTCTGTTCTGTTTGTTCAACTAAAAGAGTTGAACTTTAGTTTTGATTGAGCCGTTCTGAAACACTCTTTCTGTAGAAAATGCAATTGGAGATTCGGAGCGCTAAGAGGGTAATAGTGGAAAAAGGAATGTCTCCAAATATAAACTACACAGAATCATTCTGTGAAACTTCTTTCTGATCTGTGCATTCAGCTAACAGAGTTAAACCATACTTTTGATTTAGCAGATCTGAACACTCTTTCTGTAGAAAATGCAACTGGACATTTGGAGCGCTAAGAGAGTAGTAGTGGAAAAAGGAATATATTCAAATATAAACTACACAGAAGCATTCTGTGAAACTTCTTTCTGATCTGAGCATTCAGCTAACAGAGTTAAACCATACTTTTGATTGAGCAGTTTTGAAACACTCTGTCTGTAGAAAATGCAACTGGACATTCGTAGCGCTAAGTGGGTAATAGTGGAAAAAAGAATATATTCAAATATAAACTACACAGAAGCATTGTATGAAACTTCTTTCTGTTCTGTGCATTCAACTAACAGAGTTGAACCTTACTTTTGATTGAGCCTTTCTGAAACACTCTTTCTGTAGAAACTGCAATTGGACATTCTGAGCGCTAAGAGGCCTCTATTGGGAAAAATAATATCTTCAAATAAAAACTACACAGAAGCATTGTGTGAAACTTATTTCTCATATGTTCATTAAGCTAACAGAGTTAAACCATACTTTTGATTGCACAGTTCTGAACACTCTTTCTGTAGAAAATGCAAGTGGACATTCGGAGCGCTAAGAGGGTAATAGTGGAAAAAGGAATATATTCAAATATAAACTACACAGTAGCATTCTGTGAAAATTCTTTCTGTTCTGTGCATTCAACTAACACAGTTGAACCTTACTTTTGATTGAGCCGGTCTGAAACACTCTTTCTGTAGAAACTGCAATTGGACATGCTAAGCGCTAAGAGGCCTACATTGGGAAAAAGAATATCTTCAAATAAAAACTACACAGAAGAATTGTGTGAAACTTCTTTCTGTTCTGTTTGTTCAACTAAAAGGGTTGAACCTTAGTTTTGATTGAGCCGTTCTGAAACACTCTTTCTGTAGAAAATGCAAGTGGAGATTCGGAGCGCTAAGAGGGTAATAGTGGAAAATGAATGTCTTCAAATATAAACTACACAGACTCACTCGGTGAAATTTCTTTCTGATCTGTGCATTCAGCTAACAGAGTTAAACCATACTTTTGATTGAGCAGATCTGAACACTCTTTCTGTAGAAAATGCAACTGGACATTTGGAGCGCTAAGAGCGTAGTAGTGGAAAAAGGAATATATTCAAATATAAACTACACAGATGCATTCTGTGAAACTTATTTCTGATCTGTAAATTCAGTTAACAGAGATAAAACATATTTTTGATTGAGCAGTTATGAAACACTCTTTTTGTAGAAAATGCAAGTGGAGATTCGGAGCGCTAAGAGGGTAATAGTGGAAAAAGGAATGTCTTCAAATATAAACTACACAGACTCACTCGGTGAAATTTCTTTCTGATCTGTGCATTCAGCTAACAGAGTTAAACCATACTTTTGATTGAGCAGATATGAACACTCTTTCTGTAGAAAATGCAACTGGACATTTGGAGCGCTAAGAGCGTAGTAGTGGAAAAAGAAATATATTCAAATATAAACTACACAAAAGCATTCTGTGAAACTTCTTTCTGATCTGAGAATTCAGCTAACAGAGTTAAACCATACTATTCATTGAGCAGTTTTGAAACACTCTGTCTGTAGAAAATGCAACTGGACATTCGTAGCGCTAAGTGGGTAATAGTGGAAAAAAGAATATGTTCAAATATAAACTACACAGAAGCATTGTATGAAACTTCTTTCTGTTCTGTGCATTCAACTAACAGAGTTGAACCTTACTTTTTATTGAGCCGTTCTGAAACACTCTTTCTGTAGAAACTGCAATTGGACATTCTGAGCGCTAAGAGGCCTATATTGGGAAAAAAACGTCTACAAATAAAAACTACACAGAAGAATTGTGTGAAACTTCTTTCTGTTCTGTTTGTTCAACTAAAAGAGTTGAACCTTAATTTTGATTGAGGCGTTCTGAAACACTCTTTCTGTAGAAAATGCAAGTGGAGATTCGGAGCGCTAAGAGGGTAATAGTGGAAAAAGGAATGTCTCCAAATATAAACTACACAGAATCATTCTGTGAAACTTCATTCTGATCTGTGCATTCAGCTAACAGAGTTAAACCATACTTTTGATTGAGCAGATCTGAACAATCTTTCTGTAGAAAATGCAACTGGACATTTGGAGCGCTAAGAGAGTAGGAGTGGAAAAAGGAATATATTCAAATATAAACTACACAGAAGCATTCTGTGAAACTTCTTTCTGATCTGATCATTCAGCTAACAGAGTTAAACCATACTTTTGATTGAGCAGTTTTGAAACACTCTGTCTGTAGAAAATGCAACTGGACATTCGTAGCGCTAAGTGGGTAATAGTGGAAAAAAGAATATGTTCAAATATAAACTACACAGAAGCATTGTATGAAACTTCTTTCTGTTGTGTGCATTCAACTAACAGAGTTGAACCTTACTTTTGATTGAGCCTTTCTGAAACACTCTTTCTGTAGAAACTGCAATTGGACATTCTGAGCGCTAAGAGGCCTCTATTGGGAAAAATAATATCTTCAAATAAAAACTACACAGAAGCATTGTGTGAAACTTATTTCTGATATGTTCATTAAGCTAACTGAGTTAAACCATACTTTTGATTGCGCAGTTCTGAACACTCTTTCTGTAGAAAATGCAAGTGGGCATTCGGAGCGCTAAGAGGGTAATAGTGGAAAAAGGAATATATTCAAATAAAACTACACAGTAGCATTCTGTGAAAATTCTTTCTGTTCTGTGCATTCAACTAACAGAGTTGAACCTTACTTTTGATTGAGCCGTTCTGAAACACTCTTTCTGTAGAAACTGCAATTGGACATGCTAAGCGCTAAGAGGCCTACATTGGGAAAAAGAATATCTTCAAATAAAAACTACACAGATGCATTCTGTGAAACTTATTTCTGATCTGTAAATTCAGTTAACAGAGATAAAACATATTTTTCATTGAGCAGTTATGAAACACTCTTTTTGTAGGAAATGCAAGTGGAGATTCGGAGCGCTAAGAGGGTAATAGTGGAAAAAGGAATGTCTTCAAATATAAACTACACAGAATCATTCGGTGAAACTTCTTTCTGATCTGTGCATTCAGCTAACAGAGTTAAACCATACTTTTGATTGAGCAGATCTGAACACTCTTTCTGTAGAAAATGCAACTGGACATTTGGAGCGCTAAGAGCGTATTAGTGGAAAAAGGAATATATTCAAATATAAACCACACAGAAGCATTCTGTGAAACTTCTTTCTGATCTGAGCATTCAGCTAACAGAGTTAAACCATACTTTTGATTGAGCAGTTTTGAAACACTCTGTCTGTAGAAAATGCAACTGGACATTCGTAGCGCTAAGTGGGTAATAGTGGAAAAAAGAATATGTTCAAATATAAACTACACAGAAGCATTGTGTGAAACACATTTCTGTTCTGTACATTCAACTAACAGAGTTGAACCTTACTTTTGATTGAGCCGTTCTTAAACACTCTTTCTGTAGAAACTGTAATTGGACATTGTGAGCGCTAGGAGGCCTATATTCCGAAAAATAATATATTCAAATAAAAACTACACAGAAGCATTGTGTGAAACTTATTTGTGATATGTGCATTCAGCTTACAGAG
Source organism: Symphalangus syndactylus (assembly GCF_028878055.3). Classification (NCBI taxonomy): domain Eukaryota; kingdom Metazoa; phylum Chordata; class Mammalia; order Primates; family Hylobatidae; genus Symphalangus; species Symphalangus syndactylus. Next base: position 515,858 of record NC_072445.2, on the reverse strand, counting down.
TTAAACCATACATTTGATTGCGCAGTTCTGAACACTCTTTCTGTAGAAAATGGAAGTGGACATTCGGAGCGCTAAGAGGGTAATAGTGGAAAAAGCAATATATTCAAATATAAACTACACAGAAGCATTCTGTGAAACTTCTTTCTGATCTCTGCATTCAACTAACTGAGATAAACCTTGATTTTGATTGAGCCGTTCTGAAACACTCTTTCTGTAGAAAATGCAATTGGACATTCTGAGCTCTAAGAGGCCTATATTGGGAAAAAGAATATCTACACATAAAAACTACACAGAAGCATGCTGTGAACCTTCTTTCTGTTCTGTGCATTCAACTAAAAGTGTTGAACCTTAGTTTTGATTGAGCCGTTCTGAAACACTCTTTCTGTAGAAAATGCAAGTGGACATTCGGAGCGCTAAGTTTGTAATAGTGGAAAAAGGAATATCTCCAAATAAAACTACACAGAAGCATTCTCTGAATCTCCTTTCTGTTCTCTGCATTCAACTAACAGAGCTGAACCTTACTTTTGAAGGAGCATTTCTGAAACACTCTTTGTGTAGGAACTGCCAGTGGACATTCGGAGCGCTAAGACGGTAATAGTCGAAAAAGGAATATCTTCAACTAAATACTACACAGAAGCATTCTGTGAAACTTCTTTCTGTTCTGTGCATTCAACTAAAAGAGTTGAACCTTAGTTTTGATTGAGCCGTTCTGAAACGCTCTTTCTGTAGAAAATGAAAGTGGAGATTCGGAGCGCTAAGAGGGTAATAGTGGAAAAAGCAATATATTCAAACATAAACTACACAGAAGCATTCTGTGAAACTTCTTTCTGATCTCTGCATTCAACTAACTGAGATAAACCTTGCTTTTGATTGAGCCGTTCTGAAACACTCTTTCTGTAGAAAATGCAATTGGACATTCTGAGCGCTAAGAGGCCTATATTGGGAAAAAGAATATCTACACATTAAAACTACACAGAAGCATTCTGTGAAACTTCTTTCTGTTCTGTGCATTCAACTAAAAGACTTGAACGTTAGTTTTGATTGAGCCGTTCTGAAACACTCTTTCTGTAGAAAATGAAAGTGGAGATTCGGAGCGCTAAGAGGGTAATAATGGAAAAAGGAATATCTTCAAATATAAACTACACAGAATCATTCTGTGAAACTACTTTCGATCTGCACATTCAGCTAACAGAGTTAAAACATACTTTTGATTGAGCAGTTCTGAACACTCTTTCTGTAGAAAATGGAATTGGACATTTGGAGCGCTAAGAGGGTAGTAGTGGAAAAAGGTATATATTCAATATAAACTACACAGAAGCATTCTGTGAAACTTCTTTCTGATATGAGCATTCAGCTAACAGAGTTAAACCATACTTTGATTGAGCAGTTTTGAAACACTCTGTCTATAGAAAATGCAATTGGACATTCGGAGCGCTAAGTGGGTAATAATGGAAAAAGGAATATGTTCAAATATAAACTACACAGAAGCATTGTATGAAACTTCTTTCTGTTCTGTGCATTCAACTAACAGAGTTGAAACTTACTTTTGATTGAGCCGTTCTGAAACACTCTTTCTGTAGAAATTGCAATTGCACATTCTGAGCGCTAAGAGGCCTATATTGGGAAAAATAATATCTTCAAATATAAACTACACAGAAGCATTCTGTGAAACATATTTCTGATCTGAGCATTCAGCTAACAGAGTTAAACCATGCTTTTGATTGAGCAGTTTTGAAACACTCTGTCTGTAGAAAATGCAACTGGACATTCTGAGCGCTAAGTGGGTAATAATGGAAAAAGGAATATGTTCAAATATAAACTACACAGAAGCATTGTATGAAACTTCTTTCTGTTCTGTGCATTCAACTAACAGAGTTGAAACTTACTTTAGATTGAGCCGTTCTGAAACACTCTTTCTGTAGTAACTGCAATTGGACATTCTGAGAGCTAAGAGGCCTACATTGGGAAAAAGAATATCTTCAAATAAAAACTACACAGAAGCATTCTGTGAAACTTATTTCTGATCTGTGCATTCAGTTAACAGAGCTAAACCATACTGTTGATTGCGCAGTTATGAAAGACTCTTTGTGTAGAAAATGCAAGTGGACCTTCGGAGTGCTAAGATTATAATAGAGGAAAAAGGAATATCTCCAAATAAAAACTACACAGAAGCATTCTCTGAAACCCCTTTCTGTTCTCTGCATTCAACTAACAGAGTTTAGCCTTACTTTTGAAGGAGCAGTTCTGAAACACTCTTTGTGTAGAAACTGGAAGTGGATATTCGGAGCTCTAAGTGGGTAATAGTCAAAAAAGTAATATCTTCAACTAAATTCTACAGAGAAGCATTCTGTGAAACTTCTTTCTGTACTGTGCTTTCAACTAAAAGAGGTGAACCTTACTTTTCATTGAGCCGTTCTGAAACACTCTTTCTATAGAAACTGCAATTGGACATTCTGAGCGCTAAGAGGCCTATATTGGTAAAAAGAATATCTTCATATAAACACTACACAGAAGCATTCTGTGAAACTTCTTTCTGATCTGTGCATTCAGCTAACAGAGTTAAACCATACTTTTGATTGAGCAGTTCTGAAACACTCTTTCTGTAGAAAATGCAACTGGACATTTGGAGCGCTAAGTGGGTAATAGTGGAAAAAGGAATATCTTCAAATATAAACTACACAGAATCATTCTGTGAAACTTATTTCTGATCTGTGCATTCAGCTAACAGAATTAAACCATACTTTGGATTGAGCAGTTCAGAACACTCTTTCTGTACAAAATGCAACTGCATATTAGGAGCGCTAAGTGGGTAGTAGTGGAAAAAGTAATATATTCAAATATAAACTACACAGAAGCATTGTATGAATCTTCTTTGTGTTCTGTGCATTCAACTAACAGAGTTGAACCTTATTTTTGATTGAGCCGTTCTGAAACACTCTTTCTGTAGAAAATGCAAGTGGATATTCGGAGCGCTAAGACGGTAATACTGGAAAAAGAATATATGCAACTATAAACTACACGGAAGCATTCTGTGAAACTTCTTTCTATTCTGTGCATTCAACTAACTGAGTTGAACCTTACTTTTGATGGAGTCGTTGTGAAACACTCTTTCTGTAGAAACTGCAATTGGACATTCTGAACGCTAAGAGGCCTATATAGGGAAAAAGAATATCTTCAAATAAAAATTACACAGAAGCATTCTGTGAAACTAATTTCTGATATGGGCATTTAACTAATAGAGTAAAACCATACTTTTGATTGAGCCGTTCTCAACACTCTTTCTGTAGAAAATGCAAGTGGACATTCGGAGCGCTAAGAGGGTAATACTGGAAAAAGTAATTTCTTCAAATATAAACTACAGAGAATCATTCTGTGAAACTTCTTTCTGATCTGTGCATTCAGCTAACAGAGTTAAACCATACTTTTGATTGAGCAGTTCTGAACACTCTTTCTGTGGAAAATGCAACTGGACATTTGGAGCGCTAAGAGTGTAGTCGTGGAAAAAGAATATATTCAAATATAAACTACACAGAAGCATTCTGTGAAACTTCTTTCTGATATGTGCATTCAGCTAACAGAGTTAAACCATACTTTTGATTGAGCAGTTCTGAAACACTCTTTCTGTAGAAAATGCAACTGGACATTTGGAGCGCTAAGTGGGCAAGAGTGGAAAAAGGAATATCTTCAAATATAAACTACACAGAATAATTCTGTGAAACTTATTTCTGATCTGTGCATTCAGCTAACAGAGTTAAACCATACTTTTGATTGAGCAGTTCTGAACACTCTTTCTGTAGAAAATGCAACTGGATATATGGAGCGCTAAGAGGGTAGTAGTGGAAAAAGGAATAGATTCAAATATAAACTACACAGAAGCATTGTATGAAACTTCTTTCTGTTCTGTGCATTCAACTAACAGATTTGAACCTTATTTTTGATTGAGCCGTTCTGAAACACTCTTTCTGTAGAAAATGCAAGTGGATATTCGGAGCGCTAAGACGGTAATACTGGAAGAGGAATATATTCAAATATAAACTACACAGAAGCATTCTGTGAAACTTCATTCTGTTCTGTGCATTCAACTAACTGAGTTGAACCTTACTTTTGATGGAGCCGTTCTGAAACACTCTTTCTGTAGAAACTGCAATTGGACATTCTGAGCTCTAAGAGGCCCATATTCGGAAAAAGAATATCTTCAAATAAAAACTACACAGAAGCATTCTGTGAAACTTATTTCTGATATGGGCATTCAACAAATAGAGTAAAACCATACTTTTGATTGAGCCTTTCTGAACACTCTTTCTGTAGAAAATGCAAGTGGACATTCGGAGCGCTAGGAGGGTAATACTGGAAAAAGTAATATCTTCAAATATGAACTACACAGAATCATTCTGTGAAATTTCTTTCTGATCTGTGCATTCAGCTAACAGAGTTAAACCGTACTTTTGATTGAGTAGTTCTGAACACTCTTTCTGTAGAAAATGCAACTGGACATTTGGAGCGCTAAGAGCGTAGTAGTGGAAAAAGGAGTATATTCAAATATAAACTACACAGAAGCATTCTGTGAAACTTCATTCTGTTCTGTGCATTCAACTAACTGAGTTGAACCTTACTTTTGATGGAGCCGTTCTGAAACACTCTTTCTGTAGAAACTGCAATTGGACATTCTGAGCGCTAAGAGGCCCATATTCGGAAAAAGAATATCTTCAAATAAAAACTACACAGAAGCATTCTGTGAAACTTATTTCTGATATGGGCATTCAACTAATAGAGTAAAACCATACTTTTGATTGAGTCGTTCTGAACACTCTTTCTGTAGAAAATGCAAGTGGACATTCGGAGCGCTAAGAGGGTAATACTGGAAAAAGTAATATCTTGAAATATGAACTACACAGAATCATTCTGTGAAATTTCTTTCTGATCTGTGCATTCAGCTAACAGAGTTAAACCATACATTTGATTGAGCAGTTCTGAACACTCTTTCTGTAAAAAATGCAACTGGACATTTGGAGCGCTAAGAGGGTAGTAGTTGAAAAAGAATATATTCAAATATAAACTACAGAGAAACATTCTGTGAAACTTTTTCTGATCTGAGAATTCAGCTAACAGAGTTAAACCATACTTTTGATTGAGCAGTTTTGAAACAGTCTGTCTGTAGAAAATGCAACTGGACATTCGGAGCGCTAAGTGGGTAATAGTGGAAAAAGGAATATGTTCAAATATAAACTACACAGAAGCATTGTGTGAAACAACTTTGTGTTCTGTACATTCAACTAACAGAGTTGAACCTTACTTTTGATTGAGCCGTTCTTAAACACTGTTTCTGTAGAAACTGGATTGGACATTCTGAGCGCTAGGAGGCCTATATTGCGAAAAATAATATATTCAAATAAAAAGTACACAGAAGCATTGTGTGAAACTTATTTGTGATATGTGCATTCAGCTAACAGAGTTAAACCATACATTTGATTGCACAGTTCTGAACACTCTTTCTGTAGAAAATGCAAGTGGACATTCAGAGCGCTAAGAGGGTAATAGTGGAAAAAGCAATATATTCATATATAAACTACACAGAAGCATTCTGTGAAACTTCTTTCTGATCTCTGCATTCAACTAACTGAGTTAAACCTTGCTTTTGATTGAGCCGTTCTGAAACTCTCTTTCTGTAGAAAATGCAATTGGACATTCTGAGCGCTAAGAGGCCTATATTGGGAAAAAGAATATCTACACATAAAAACTACACAGAAGCATTCTGTGAAAGGTTTTCTGTTCTGTGCATTCAACTAAAAGTGTTGAACCTTTGTTTTGATTGAGCCGTTCTGAAACACTCTTTCTGTTGAAAATGAAATTGGACATTCGGAGCGCTAAGATTGTATTAGTGGAAAAAGGAATATCTCCAAATAAAAACTACACAGAAGCATTCTCTGAAACTTATTTCTGATCTGTGCATTCAGTTAACAGATCTAAACCATACTTTTGATTGAGCAGTTATGAAACACTCTTTGTGTAGAAAATGCAAGGGGACCTTCGGAGCGCTAAGATTGTAATAGAGGAAAAAGGAATATCTCCAAATAAAAACTACACAGAAGCATTCTCAGAAACTCCTTTCTGTTCTCTGAATTCAACTAACAGAGTTTAGCCTTACGTTTGAAGGAACAGTTCTGAAACACTCTTTGTGTAGAAACTGCCAGTGGACATTCGGAGCGCTAAGTGGGTAATAGTCAATAAAGGAATATCTTCAACTAAATACTACACAGAAGCATTCTGTGAAACTTCTTTCTGTTCTGTGCATTCAACTAAAAGAGGTGAACCTTACTTTTCATTGAGCCGTTCTGAAACACTCTTTCTATAGAAACTGCAATTGGACATTCTGAGCGCTAAGAGGCATATATTGGTAAAAACAATATTTTCATATAAACACTACACAGAAGCATTCTGTGAAACTTCTTTCTGATCTGTGCATTCAGCTAACAGAGTTAAACCATACTTTTGATTGAGGAGTTCTGAAACACTCTTTCTGTAGAAAATGCAACTGGACATTTGGAGCGCTAAGTGGGTAATAGTGGAAAAAGGAATATCTTCAAATATAAACTACACAGAATCATTCTGTGAAACTTATTTCTGATCTGTGCATTCAGCTAACAGAATTAAACCATACTTTTGATTGAGCAGTTCTGAACACTCTTTCTGTAGAAAATGCAAATGTATATTAGGAGCGCTAAGTGGGTAGTAGTGGAAAAAGGAATATATTCAAATATAAACTACACAGAAGCATTGTATGAAACTTCTTTGTGTTCTGTGCATTCAACTAACAGAGTTGAACCTTATTTTTGATTGAGCCGTTCTGAAACACTCTTTCTGTAGAAAATGCAAGTGGAGATTCGGAGCGCTAAGAGGGTAATAGTGGAAAATGAATGTCTTCAAATATAAACTACACAGACTCACTCGGTGAAATTTCTTTCTGATCTGTGCATTCAGCTAACAGAGTTAAACCATACTTTTGATTGAGCAGATCTGAACACTCTTTCTGTAGAAAATGCAACTGGACATTTGGAGCGCTAAGAGCGTAGTAGTGGAAAAAGGAATATATTCAAATATAAACTACACAGATGCATTCTGTGAAACTTATTTCTGATCTGTAAATTCAGTTAACAGAGATAAAACATATTTTTGATTGAGCAGTTATGAAACACTCTTTTTGTAGAAAATGCAAGTGGAGATTCGGAGCGCTAAGAGGGTAATAGTGGAAAAAGGAATGTCTTCAAATATAAACTACACAGACTCACTCGGTGAAATTTCTTTCTGATCTGTGCATTCAGCTAACAGAGTTAAACCATACTTTTGATTGAGCAGATATGAACACTCTTTCTGTAGAAAATGCAACTGGACATTTGGAGCGCTAAGAGCGTAGTAGTGGAAAAAGAAATATATTCAAATATAAACTACACAAAAGCATTCTGTGAAACTTCTTTCTGATCTGAGAATTCAGCTAACAGAGTTAAACCATACTATTCATTGAGCAGTTTTGAAACACTCTGTCTGTAGAAAATGCAACTGGACATTCGTAGCGCTAAGTGGGTAATAGTGGAAAAAAGAATATGTTCAAATATAAACTACACAGAAGCATTGTATGAAACTTCTTTCTGTTCTGTGCATTCAACTAACAGAGTTGAACCTTACTTTTTATTGAGCCGTTCTGAAACACTCTTTCTGTAGAAACTGCAATTGGACATTCTGAGCGCTAAGAGGCCTATATTGGGAAAAAAACGTCTACAAATAAAAACTACACAGAAGAATTGTGTGAAACTTCTTTCTGTTCTGTTTGTTCAACTAAAAGAGTTGAACCTTAATTTTGATTGAGGCGTTCTGAAACACTCTTTCTGTAGGAAATGCAAGTGGAGATTCGGAGCACTAAGAGGGTAATAGTGGAAAAAGGAATGTCTCCAAATATAAACTACACAGAATCATTCTGTGAAACTTCATTCTGATCTGTGCATTCAGCTAACAGAGTTAAACCATACTTTTGATTGAGCAGATCTGAACAATCTTTCTGTAGAAAATGCAACTGGACATTTGGAGCGCTAAGAGAGTAGGAGTGGAAAAAGGAATATATTCAAATATAAACTACACAGAAGCATTCTGTGAAACTTCTTTCTGATCTGATCATTCAGCTAACAGAGTTAAACCATACTTTTGATTGAGCAGTTTTGAAACACTCTGTCTGTAGAAAATGCAACTGGACATTCGTAGCGCTAAGTGGGTAATAGTGGAAAAAAGAATATGTTCAAATATAAACTACACAGAAGCATTGTATGAAACTTCTTTCTGTTGTGTGCATTCAACTAACAGAGTTGAACCTTACTTTTGATTGAGCCTTTCTGAAACACTCTTTCTGTAGAAACTGCAATTGGACATTCTGAGCGCTAAGAGGCCTCTATTGGGAAAAATAATATCTTCAAATAAAAACTACACAGAAGCATTGTGTGAAACTTATTTCTGATATGTTCATTAAGCTAACTGAGTTAAACCATACTTTTGATTGCGCAGTTCTGAACACTCTTTCTGTAGAAAATGCAAGTGGGCATTCGGAGCGCTAAGAGGGTAATAGTGGAAAAAGGAATATATTCAAATAAAACTACACAGTAGCATTCTGTGAAAATTCTTTCTGTTCTGTGCATTCAACTAACAGAGTTGAACCTTACTTTTGATTGAGCCGTTCTGAAACACTCTTTCTGTAGAAACTGCAATTGGACATGCTAAGCGCTAAGAGGCCTACATTGGGAAAAAGAATATCTTCAAATAAAAACTACACAGATGCATTCTGTGAAACTTATTTCTGATCTGTAAATTCAGTTAACAGAGATAAAACATATTTTTCATTGAGCAGTTATGAAACACTCTTTTTGTAGGAAATGCAAGTGGAGATTCGGAGCGCTAAGAGGGTAATAGTGGAAAAAGGAATGTCTTCAAATATAAACTACACAGAATCATTCGGTGAAACTTCTTTCTGATCTGTGCATTCAGCTAACAGAGTTAAACCATACTTTTGATTGAGCAGATCTGAACACTCTTTCTGTAGAAAATGCAACTGGACATTTGGAGCGCTAAGAGCGTATTAGTGGAAAAAGGAATATATTCAAATATAAACCACACAGAAGCATTCTGTGAAACTTCTTTCTGATCTGAGCATTCAGCTAACAGAGTTAAACCATACTTTTGATTGAGCAGTTTTGAAACACTCTGTCTGTAGAAAATGCAACTGGACATTCGTAGCGCTAAGTGGGTAATAGTGGAAAAAAGAATATGTTCAAATATAAACTACACAGAAGCATTGTGTGAAACACATTTCTGTTCTGTACATTCAACTAACAGAGTTGAACCTTACTTTTGATTGAGCCGTTCTTAAACACTCTTTCTGTAGAAACTGTAATTGGACATTGTGAGCGCTAGGAGGCCTATATTCCGAAAAATAATATATTCAAATAAAAACTACACAGAAGCATTGTGTGAAACTTATTTGTGATATGTGCATTCAGCTTACAGAGTTAAACCATACATTTGATTGCGCAGTTCTGAACACTCTTTCTGTAGAAAATGGAAGTGGACATTCGGAGCGCTAAGAGGGTAATAGTGGAAAAAGCAATATATTCAAATATAAACTACACAGAAGCATTCTGTGAAACTTCTTTCTGATCTCTGCATTCAACTAACTGAGATAAACCTTGATTTTGATTGAGCCGTTCTGAAACACTCTTTCTGTAGAAAATGCAATTGGACATTCTGAGCTCTAAGAGGCCTATATTGGGAAAAAGAATATCTACACATAAAAACTACACAGAAGCATGCTGTGAACCTTCTTTCTGTTCTGTGCATTCAACTAAAAGTGTTGAACCTTAGTTTTGATTGAGCCGTTCTGAAACACTCTTTCTGTAGAAAATGCAAGTGGACATTCGGAGCGCTAAGTTTGTAATAGTGGAAAAAGGAATATCTCCAAATAAAACTACACAGAAGCATTCTCTGAATCTCCTTTCTGTTCTCTGCATTCAACTAACAGAGCTGAACCTTACTTTTGAAGGAGCATTTCTGAAACACTCTTTGTGTAGGAACTGCCAGTGGACATTCGGAGCGCTAAGACGGTAATAGTCGAAAAAGGAATATCTTCAACTAAATACTACACAGAAGCATTCTGTGAAACTTCTTTCTGTTCTGTGCATTCAACTAAAAGAGTTGAACCTTAGTTTTGATTGAGCCGTTCTGAAACGCTCTTTCTGTAGAAAATGAAAGTGGAGATTCGGAGCGCTAAGAGGGTAATAGTGGAAAAAGCAATATATTCAAACATAAACTACACAGAAGCATTCTGTGAAACTTCTTTCTGATCTCTGCATTCAACTAACTGAGATAAACCTTGCTTTTGATTGAGCCGTTCTGAAACACTCTTTCTGTAGAAAATGCAATTGGACATTCTGAGCGCTAAGAGGCCTATATTGGGAAAAAGAATATCTACACATTAAAACTACACAGAAGCATTCTGTGAAACTTCTTTCTGTTCTGTGCATTCAACTAAAAGACTTGAACGTTAGTTTTGATTGAGCCGTTCTGAAACACTCTTTCTGTAGAAAATGAAAGTGGAGATTCGGAGCGCTAAGAGGGTAATAATGGAAAAAGGAATATCTTCAAATATAAACTACACAGAATCATTCTGTGAAACTACTTTCGATCTGCACATTCAGCTAACAGAGTTAAAACATACTTTTGATTGAGCAGTTCTGAACACTCTTTCTGTAGAAAATGGAATTGGACATTTGGAGCGCTAAGAGGGTAGTAGTGGAAAAAGGTATATATTCAATATAAACTACACAGAAGCATTCTGTGAAACTTCTTTCTGATATGAGCATTCAGCTAACAGAGTTAAACCATACTTTGATTGAGCAGTTTTGAAACACTCTGTCTATAGAAAATGCAATTGGACATTCGGAGCGCTAAGTGGGTAATAATGGAAAAAGGAATATGTTCAAATATAAACTACACAGAAGCATTGTATGAAACTTCTTTCTGTTCTGTGCATTCAACTAACAGAGTTGAAACTTACTTTTGATTGAGCCGTTCTGAAACACTCTTTCTGTAGAAATTGCAATTGCACATTCTGAGCGCTAAGAGGCCTATATTGGGAAAAATAATATCTTCAAATATAAACTACACAGAAGCATTCTGTGAAACATATTTCTGATCTGAGCATTCAGCTAACAGAGTTAAACCATGCTTTTGATTGAGCAGTTTTGAAACACTCTGTCTGTAGAAAATGCAACTGGACATTCTGAGCGCTAAGTGGGTAATAATGGAAAAAGGAATATGTTCAAATATAAACTACACAGAAGCATTGTATGAAACTTCTTTCTGTTCTGTGCATTCAACTAACAGAGTTGAAACTTACTTTAGATTGAGCCGTTCTGAAACACTCTTTCTGTAGTAACTGCAATTGGACATTCTGAGAGCTAAGAGGCCTACATTGGGAAAAAGAATATCTTCAAATAAAAACTACACAGAAGCATTCTGTGAAACTTATTTCTGATCTGTGCATTCAGTTAACAGAGCTAAACCATACTGTTGATTGCGCAGTTATGAAAGACTCTTTGTGTAGAAAATGCAAGTGGACCTTCGGAGTGCTAAGATTATAATAGAGGAAAAAGGAATATCTCCAAATAAAAACTACACAGAAGCATTCTCTGAAACCCCTTTCTGTTCTCTGCATTCAACTAACAGAGTTTAGCCTTACTTTTGAAGGAGCAGTTCTGAAACACTCTTTGTGTAGAAACTGGAAGTGGATATTCGGAGCTCTAAGTGGGTAATAGTCAAAAAAGTAATATCTTCAACTAAATTCTACAGAGAAGCATTCTGTGAAACTTCTTTCTGTACTGTGCTTTCAACTAAAAGAGGTGAACCTTACTTTTCATTGAGCCGTTCTGAAACACTCTTTCTATAGAAACTGCAATTGGACATTCTGAGCGCTAAGAGGCCTATATTGGTAAAAAGAATATCTTCATATAAACACTACACAGAAGCATTCTGTGAAACTTCTTTCTGATCTGTGCATTCAGCTAACAGAGTTAAACCATACTTTTGATTGAGCAGTTCTGAAACACTCTTTCTGTAGAAAATGCAACTGGACATTTGGAGCGCTAAGTGGGTAATAGTGGAAAAAGGAATATCTTCAAATATAAACTACACAGAATCATTCTGTGAAACTTATTTCTGATCTGTGCATTCAGCTAACAGAATTAAACCATACTTTGGATTGAGCAGTTCAGAACACTCTTTCTGTACAAAATGCAACTGCATATTAGGAGCGCTAAGTGGGTAGTAGTGGAAAAAGTAATATATTCAAATATAAACTACACAGAAGCATTGTATGAATCTTCTTTGTGTTCTGTGCATTCAACTAACAGAGTTGAACCTTATTTTTGATTGAGCCGTTCTGAAACACTCTTTCTGTAGAAAATGCAAGTGGATATTCGGAGCGCTAAGACGGTAATACTGGAAAAAGAATATATGCAACTATAAACTACACGGAAGCATTCTGTGAAACTTCTTTCTATTCTGTGCATTCAACTAACTGAGTTGAACCTTACTTTTGATGGAGTCGTTGTGAAACACTCTTTCTGTAGAAACTGCAATTGGACATTCTGAACGCTAAGAGGCCTATATAGGGAAAAAGAATATCTTCAAATAAAAATTACACAGAAGCATTCTGTGAAACTAATTTCTGATATGGGCATTTAACTAATAGAGTAAAACCATACTTTTGATTGAGCCGTTCTCAACACTCTTTCTGTAGAAAATGCAAGTGGACATTCGGAGCGCTAAGAGGGTAATACTGGAAAAAGTAATTTCTTCAAATATAAACTACAGAGAATCATTCTGTGAAACTTCTTTCTGATCTGTGCATTCAGCTAACAGAGTTAAACCATACTTTTGATTGAGCAGTTCTGAACACTCTTTCTGTGGAAAATGCAACTGGACATTTGGAGCGCTAAGAGTGTAGTCGTGGAAAAAGAATATATTCAAATATAAACTACACAGAAGCATTCTGTGAAACTTCTTTCTGATATGTGCATTCAGCTAACAGAGTTAAACCATACTTTTGATTGAGCAGTTCTGAAACACTCTTTCTGTAGAAAATGCAACTGGACATTTGGAGCGCTAAGTGGGCAAGAGTGGAAAAAGGAATATCTTCAAATATAAACTACACAGAATAATTCTGTGAAACTTATTTCTGATCTGTGCATTCAGCTAACAGAGTTAAACCATACTTTTGATTGAGCAGTTCTGAACACTCTTTCTGTAGAAAATGCAACTGGATATATGGAGCGCTAAGAGGGTAGTAGTGGAAAAAGGAATAGATTCAAATATAAACTACACAGAAGCATTGTATGAAACTTCTTTCTGTTCTGTGCATTCAACTAACAGATTTGAACCTTATTTTTGATTGAGCCGTTCTGAAACACTCTTTCTGTAGAAAATGCAAGTGGATATTCGGAGCGCTAAGACGGTAATACTGGAAGAGGAATATATTCAAATATAAACTACACAGAAGCATTCTGTGAAACTTCATTCTGTTCTGTGCATTCAACTAACTGAGTTGAACCTTACTTTTGATGGAGCCGTTCTGAAACACTCTTTCTGTAGAAACTGCAATTGGACATTCTGAGCTCTAAGAGGCCCATATTCGGAAAAAGAATATCTTCAAATAAAAACTACACAGAAGCATTCTGTGAAACTTATTTCTGATATGGGCATTCAACAAATAGAGTAAAACCATACTTTTGATTGAGCCTTTCTGAACACTCTTTCTGTAGAAAATGCAAGTGGACATTCGGAGCGCTAGGAGGGTAATACTGGAAAAAGTAATATCTTCAAATATGAACTACACAGAATCATTCTGTGAAATTTCTTTCTGATCTGTGCATTCAGCTAACAGAGTTAAACCGTACTTTTGATTGAGTAGTTCTGAACACTCTTTCTGTAGAAAATGCAACTGGACATTTGGAGCGCTAAGAGCGTAGTAGTGGAAAAAGGAGTATATTCAAATATAAACTACACAGAAGCATTCTGTGAAACTTCATTCTGTTCTGTGCATTCAACTAACTGAGTTGAACCTTACTTTTGATGGAGCCGTTCTGAAACACTCTTTCTGTAGAAACTGCAATTGGACATTCTGAGCGCTAAGAGGCCCATATTCGGAAAAAGAATATCTTCAAATAAAAACTACACAGAAGCATTCTGTGAAACTTATTTCTGATATGGGCATTCAACTAATAGAGTAAAACCATACTTTTGATTGAGTCGTTCTGAACACTCTTTCTGTAGAAAATGCAAGTGGACATTCGGAGCGCTAAGAGGGTAATACTGGAAAAAGTAATATCTTGAAATATGAACTACACAGAATCATTCTGTGAAATTTCTTTCTGATCTGTGCATTCAGCTAACAGAGTTAAACCATACATTTGATTGAGCAGTTCTGAACACTCTTTCTGTAAAAAATGCAACTGGACATTTGGAGCGCTAAGAGGGTAGTAGTTGAAAAAGAATATATTCAAATATAAACTACAGAGAAACATTCTGTGAAACTTTTTCTGATCTGAGAATTCAGCTAACAGAGTTAAACCATACTTTTGATTGAGCAGTTTTGAAACAGTCTGTCTGTAGAAAATGCAACTGGACATTCGGAGCGCTAAGTGGGTAATAGTGGAAAAAGGAATATGTTCAAATATAAACTACACAGAAGCATTGTGTGAAACAACTTTGTGTTCTGTACATTCAACTAACAGAGTTGAACCTTACTTTTGATTGAGCCGTTCTTAAACACTGTTTCTGTAGAAACTGGATTGGACATTCTGAGCGCTAGGAGGCCTATATTGCGAAAAATAATATATTCAAATAAAAAGTACACAGAAGCATTGTGTGAAACTTATTTGTGATATGTGCATTCAGCTAACAGAGTTAAACCATACATTTGATTGCACAGTTCTGAACACTCTTTCTGTAGAAAATGCAAGTGGACATTCAGAGCGCTAAGAGGGTAATAGTGGAAAAAGCAATATATTCATATATAAACTACACAGAAGCATTCTGTGAAACTTCTTTCTGATCTCTGCATTCAACTAACTGAGTTAAACCTTGCTTTTGATTGAGCCGTTCTGAAACTCTCTTTCTGTAGAAAATGCAATTGGACATTCTGAGCGCTAAGAGGCCTATATTGGGAAAAAGAATATCTACACATAAAAACTACACAGAAGCATTCTGTGAAAGGTTTTCTGTTCTGTGCATTCAACTAAAAGTGTTGAACCTTTGTTTTGATTGAGCCGTTCTGAAACACTCTTTCTGTTGAAAATGAAATTGGACATTCGGAGCGCTAAGATTGTATTAGTGGAAAAAGGAATATCTCCAAATAAAAACTACACAGAAGCATTCTCTGAAACTTATTTCTGATCTGTGCATTCAGTTAACAGATCTAAACCATACTTTTGATTGAGCAGTTATGAAACACTCTTTGTGTAGAAAATGCAAGGGGACCTTCGGAGCGCTAAGATTGTAATAGAGGAAAAAGGAATATCTCCAAATAAAAACTACACAGAAGCATTCTCAGAAACTCCTTTCTGTTCTCTGAATTCAACTAACAGAGTTTAGCCTTACGTTTGAAGGAACAGTTCTGAAACACTCTTTGTGTAGAAACTGCCAGTGGACATTCGGAGCGCTAAGTGGGTAATAGTCAATAAAGGAATATCTTCAACTAAATACTACACAGAAGCATTCTGTGAAACTTCTTTCTGTTCTGTGCATTCAACTAAAAGAGGTGAACCTTACTTTTCATTGAGCCGTTCTGAAACACTCTTTCTATAGAAACTGCAATTGGACATTCTGAGCGCTAAGAGGCATATATTGGTAAAAACAATATTTTCATATAAACACTACACAGAAGCATTCTGTGAAACTTCTTTCTGATCTGTGCATTCAGCTAACAGAGTTAAACCATACTTTTGATTGAGGAGTTCTGAAACACTCTTTCTGTAGAAAATGCAACTGGACATTTGGAGCGCTAAGTGGGTAATAGTGGAAAAAGGAATATCTTCAAATATAAACTACACAGAATCATTCTGTGAAACTTATTTCTGATCTGTGCATTCAGCTAACAGAATTAAACCATACTTTTGATTGAGCAGTTCTGAACACTCTTTCTGTAGAAAATGCAAATGTATATTAGGAGCGCTAAGTGGGTAGTAGTGGAAAAAGGAATATATTCAAATATAAACTACACAGAAGCATTGTATGAAACTTCTTTGTGTTCTGTGCATTCAACTAACAGAGTTGAACCTTATTTTTGATTGAGCCGTTCTGAAACACTCTTTCTGTAGAAAATGCAAGTGGAGATTCGGAGCGCTAAGAGGGTAATAGTGGAAAATGAATGTCTTCAAATATAAACTACACAGACTCACTCGGTGAAATTTCTTTCTGATCTGTGCATTCAGCTAACAGAGTTAAACCATACTTTTGATTGAGCAGATCTGAACACTCTTTCTGTAGAAAATGCAACTGGACATTTGGAGCGCTAAGAGCGTAGTAGTGGAAAAAGGAATATATTCAAATATAAACTACACAGATGCATTCTGTGAAACTTATTTCTGATCTGTAAATTCAGTTAACAGAGATAAAACATATTTTTGATTGAGCAGTTATGAAACACTCTTTTTGTAGAAAATGCAAGTGGAGATTCGGAGCGCTAAGAGGGTAATAGTGGAAAAAGGAATGTCTTCAAATATAAACTACACAGACTCACTCGGTGAAATTTCTTTCTGATCTGTGCATTCAGCTAACAGAGTTAAACCATACTTTTGATTGAGCAGATATGAACACTCTTTCTGTAGAAAATGCAACTGGACATTTGGAGCGCTAAGAGCGTAGTAGTGGAAAAAGAAATATATTCAAATATAAACTACACAAAAGCATTCTGTGAAACTTCTTTCTGATCTGAGAATTCAGCTAACAGAGTTAAACCATACTATTCATTGAGCAGTTTTGAAACACTCTGTCTGTAGAAAATGCAACTGGACATTCGTAGCGCTAAGTGGGTAATAGTGGAAAAAAGAATATGTTCAAATATAAACTACACAGAAGCATTGTATGAAACTTCTTTCTGTTCTGTGCATTCAACTAACAGAGTTGAACCTTACTTTTTATTGAGCCGTTCTGAAACACTCTTTCTGTAGAAACTGCAATTGGACATTCTGAGCGCTAAGAGGCCTATATTGGGAAAAAAACGTCTACAAATAAAAACTACACAGAAGAATTGTGTGAAACTTCTTTCTGTTCTGTTTGTTCAACTAAAAGAGTTGAACCTTAATTTTGATTGAGGCGTTCTGAAACACTCTTTCTGTAGGAAATGCAAGTGGAGATTCGGAGCACTAAGAGGGTAATAGTGGAAAAAGGAATGTCTCCAAATATAAACTACACAGAATCATTCTGTGAAACTTCATTCTGATCTGTGCATTCAGCTAACAGAGTTAAACCATACTTTTGATTGAGCAGATCTGAACAATCTTTCTGTAGAAAATGCAACTGGACATTTGGAGCGCTAAGAGAGTAGGAGTGGAAAAAGGAATATATTCAAATATAAACTACACAGAAGCATTCTGTGAAACTTCTTTCTGATCTGATCATTCAGCTAACAGAGTTAAACCATACTTTTGATTGAGCAGTTTTGAAACACTCTGTCTGTAGAAAATGCAACTGGACATTCGTAGCGCTAAGTGGGTAATAGTGGAAAAAAGAATATGTTCAAATATAAACTACACAGAAGCATTGTATGAAACTTCTTTCTGTTGTGTGCATTCAACTAACAGAGTTGAACCTTACTTTTGATTGAGCCTTTCTGAAACACTCTTTCTGTAGAAACTGCAATTGGACATTCTGAGCGCTAAGAGGCCTCTATTGGGAAAAATAATATCTTCAAATAAAAACTACACAGAAGCATTGTGTGAAACTTATTTCTGATATGTTCATTAAGCTAACTGAGTTAAACCATACTTTTGATTGCGCAGTTCTGAACACTCTTTCTGTAGAAAATGCAAGTGGGCATTCGGAGCGCTAAGAGGGTAATAGTGGAAAAAGGAATATATTCAAATAAAACTACACAGTAGCATTCTGTGAAAATTCTTTCTGTTCTGTGCATTCAACTAACAGAGTTGAACCTTACTTTTGATTGAGCCGTTCTGAAACACTCTTTCTGTAGAAACTGCAATTGGACATGCTAAGCGCTAAGAGGCCTACATTGGGAAAAAGAATATCTTCAAATAAAAACTACACAGATGCATTCTGTGAAACTTATTTCTGATCTGTAAATTCAGTTAACAGAGATAAAACATATTTTTCATTGAGCAGTTATGAAACACTCTTTTTGTAGGAAATGCAAGTGGAGATTCGGAGCGCTAAGAGGGTAATAGTGGAAAAAGGAATGTCTTCAAATATAAACTACACAGAATCATTCGGTGAAACTTCTTTCTGATCTGTGCATTCAGCTAACAGAGTTAAACCATACTTTTGATTGAGCAGATCTGAACACTCTTTCTGTAGAAAATGCAACTGGACATTTGGAGCGCTAAGAGCGTATTAGTGGAAAAAGGAATATATTCAAATATAAACCACACAGAAGCATTCTGTGAAACTTCTTTCTGATCTGAGCATTCAGCTAACAGAGTTAAACCATACTTTTGATTGAGCAGTTTTGAAACACTCTGTCTGTAGAAAATGCAACTGGACATTCGTAGCGCTAAGTGGGTAATAGTGGAAAAAAGAATATGTTCAAATATAAACTACACAGAAGCATTGTGTGAAACACATTTCTGTTCTGTACATTCAACTAACAGAGTTGAACCTTACTTTTGATTGAGCCGTTCTTAAACACTCTTTCTGTAGAAACTGTAATTGGACATTGTGAGCGCTAGGAGGCCTCTATTGGGAAAAATAATATATTCAAATAAAAACTACACAGAAGCATTGTGTGAAACTTATTTGTGATATGTGCATTCAGCTTACAGAGTTAAACCATACATTTGATTGCGCAGTTCTGAACACTCTTTCTGTAGAAAATGCAAGTGGACATTCGGAGCGCTAAGAGGGTAATAGTGGAAAAAGCAATATATTCAAATATAAACTACACAGAAGCATTCTGTGAAACTTCTTTCTGATCTCTGCATTCAACTAACTGAGATAAACCTTGATTTTGATTGAGCCGTTCTGAAACACTCTTTCTGTAGAAAATGCAATTGGACATTCTGAGCTCTAAGAGGCCTATATTGGGAAAAAGAATATCTACACATAAAAACTACACAGAAGCATGCTGTGAACCTTCTTTCTGTTCTGTGCATTCAACTAAAAGTGTTGAACCTTAGTTTTGATTGAGCCGTTCTGAAACACTCTTTCTGTAGAAAATGCAAGTGGACATTCGGAGCGCTAAGTTTGTAATAGTGGAAAAAGGAATATCTCCAAATAAAACTACACAGAAGCATTCTCTGAATCTCCTTTCTGTTCTCTGCATTCAACTAACAGAGCTGAACCTTACTTTTGAAGGAGCATTTCTGAAACACTCTTTGTGTAGGAACTGCCAGTGGACATTCGGAGCGCTAAGACGGTAATAGTCGAAAAAGGAATATCTTCAACTAAATACTACACAGAAGCATTCTGTGAAACTTCTTTCTGTTCTGTGCATTCAACTAAAAGAGTTGAACCTTAGTTTTGATTGAGCCGTTCTGAAACGCTCTTTCTGTAGAAAATGAAAGTGGAGATTCGGAGCGCTAAGAGGGTAATAGTGGAAAAAGCAATATATTCAAACATAAACTACACAGAAGCATTCTGTGAAACTTCTTTCTGATCTCTGCATTCAACTAACTGAGATAAACCTTGCTTTTGATTGAGCCGTTCTGAAACACTCTTTCTGTAGAAAATGCAATTGGACATTCTGAGCGCTAAGAGGCCTATATTGGGAAAAAGAATATCTACACATTAAAACTACACAGAAGCATTCTGTGAAACTTCTTTCTGTTCTGTGCATTCAACTAAAAGACTTGAACGTTAGTTTTGATTGAGCCGTTCTGAAACACTCTTTCTGTAGAAAATGAAAGTGGAGATTCGGAGCGCTAAGAGGGTAATAATGGAAAAAGGAATATCTTCAAATATAAACTACACAGAATCATTCTGTGAAACTACTTTCGATCTGCACATTCAGCTAACAGAGTTAAAACATACTTTTGATTGAGCAGTTCTGAACACTCTTTCTGTAGAAAATGGAATTGGACATTTGGAGCGCTAAGAGGGTAGTAGTGGAAAAAGGTATATATTCAATATAAACTACACAGAAGCATTCTGTGAAACTTCTTTCTGATATGAGCATTCAGCTAACAGAGTTAAACCATACTTTGATTGAGCAGTTTTGAAACACTCTGTCTATAGAAAATGCAATTGGACATTCGGAGCGCTAAGTGGGTAATAATGGAAAAAGGAATATGTTCAAATATAAACTACACAGAAGCATTGTATGAAACTTCTTTCTGTTCTGTGCATTCAACTAACAGAGTTGAAACTTACTTTTGATTGAGCCGTTCTGAAACACTCTTTCTGTAGAAATTGCAATTGCACATTCTGAGCGCTAAGAGGCCTATATTGGGAAAAATAATATCTTCAAATATAAACTACACAGAAGCATTCTGTGAAACATATTTCTGATCTGAGCATTCAGCTAACAGAGTTAAACCATGCTTTTGATTGAGCAGTTTTGAAACACTCTGTCTGTAGAAAATGCAACTGGACATTCTGAGCGCTAAGTGGGTAATAATGGAAAAAGGAATATGTTCAAATATAAACTACACAGAAGCATTGTATGAAACTTCTTTCTGTTCTGTGCATTCAACTAACAGAGTTGAAACTTACTTTAGATTGAGCCGTTCTGAAACACTCTTTCTGTAGTAACTGCAATTGGACATTCTGAGAGCTAAGAGGCCTACATTGGGAAAAAGAATATCTTCAAATAAAAACTACACAGAAGCATTCTGTGAAACTTATTTCTGATCTGTGCATTCAGTTAACAGAGCTAAACCATACTGTTGATTGCGCAGTTATGAAAGACTCTTTGTGTAGAAAATGCAAGTGGACCTTCGGAGTGCTAAGATTATAATAGAGGAAAAAGGAATATCTCCAAATAAAAACTACACAGAAGCATTCTCTGAAACCCCTTTCTGTTCTCTGCATTCAACTAACAGAGTTTAGCCTTACTTTTGAAGGAGCAGTTCTGAAACACTCTTTGTGTAGAAACTGGAAGTGGATATTCGGAGCTCTAAGTGGGTAATAGTCAAAAAAGTAATATCTTCAACTAAATTCTACAGAGAAGCATTCTGTGAAACTTCTTTCTGTACTGTGCTTTCAACTAAAAGAGGTGAACCTTACTTTTCATTGAGCCGTTCTGAAACACTCTTTCTATAGAAACTGCAATTGGACATTCTGAGCGCTAAGAGGCCTATATTGGTAAAAAGAATATCTTCATATAAACACTACACAGAAGCATTCTGTGAAACTTCTTTCTGATCTGTGCATTCAGCTAACAGAGTTAAACCATACTTTTGATTGAGCAGTTCTGAAACACTCTTTCTGTAGAAAATGCAACTGGACATTTGGAGCGCTAAGTGGGTAATAGTGGAAAAAGGAATATCTTCAAATATAAACTACACAGAATCATTCTGTGAAACTTATTTCTGATCTGTGCATTCAGCTAACAGAATTAAACCATACTTTGGATTGAGCAGTTCAGAACACTCTTTCTGTACAAAATGCAACTGCATATTAGGAGCGCTAAGTGGGTAGTAGTGGAAAAAGTAATATATTCAAATATAAACTACACAGAAGCATTGTATGAATCTTCTTTGTGTTCTGTGCATTCAACTAACAGAGTTGAACCTTATTTTTGATTGAGCCGTTCTGAAACACTCTTTCTGTAGAAAATGCAAGTGGATATTCGGAGCGCTAAGACGGTAATACTGGAAAAAGAATATATGCAACTATAAACTACACGGAAGCATTCTGTGAAACTTCTTTCTATTCTGTGCATTCAACTAACTGAGTTGAACCTTACTTTTGATGGAGTCGTTGTGAAACACTCTTTCTGTAGAAACTGCAATTGGACATTCTGAACGCTAAGAGGCCTATATAGGGAAAAAGAATATCTTCAAATAAAAATTACACAGAAGCATTCTGTGAAACTAATTTCTGATATGGGCATTTAACTAATAGAGTAAAACCATACTTTTGATTGAGCCGTTCTCAACACTCTTTCTGTAGAAAATGCAAGTGGACATTCGGAGCGCTAAGAGGGTAATACTGGAAAAAGTAATTTCTTCAAATATAAACTACAGAGAATCATTCTGTGAAACTTCTTTCTGATCTGTGCATTCAGCTAACAGAGTTAAACCATACTTTTGATTGAGCAGTTCTGAACACTCTTTCTGTGGAAAATGCAACTGGACATTTGGAGCGCTAAGAGTGTAGTCGTGGAAAAAGAATATATTCAAATATAAACTACACAGAAGCATTCTGTGAAACTTCTTTCTGATATGTGCATTCAGCTAACAGAGTTAAACCATACTTTTGATTGAGCAGTTCTGAAACACTCTTTCTGTAGAAAATGCAACTGGACATTTGGAGCGCTAAGTGGGTAAGAGTGGAAAAAGGAATATCTTCAAATATAAACTACACAGAATAATTCTGTGAAACTTATTTCTGATCTGTGCATTCAGCTAACAGAGTTAAACCATACTTTTGATTGAGCAGTTCTGAACACTCTTTCTGTAGAAAATGCAACTGGATATATGGAGCGCTAAGAGGGTAGTAGTGGAAAAAGGAATAGATTCAAATATAAACTACACAGAAGCATTGTATGAAACTTCTTTCTGTTCTGTGCATTCAACTAACAGATTTGAACCTTATTTTTGATTGAGCCGTTCTGAAACACTCTTTCTGTAGAAAATGCAAGTGGATATTCGGAGCGCTAAGACGGTAATACTGGAAGAGGAATATATTCAAATATAAACTACACAGAAGCATTCTGTGAAACTTCATTCTGTTCTGTGCATTCAACTAACTGAGTTGAACCTTACTTTTGATGGAGCCGTTCTGAAACACTCTTTCTGTAGAAACTGCAATTGGACATTCTGAGCTCTAAGAGGCCCATATTCGGAAAAAGAATATCTTCAAATAAAAACTACACAGAAGCATTCTGTGAAACTTATTTCTGATATGGGCATTCAACAAATAGAGTAAAACCATACTTTTGATTGAGCCTTTCTGAACACTCTTTCTGTAGAAAATGCAAGTGGACATTCGGAGCGCTAGGAGGGTAATACTGGAAAAAGTAATATCTTCAAATATGAACTACACAGAATCATTCTGTGAAATTTCTTTCTGATCTGTGCATTCAGCTAACAGAGTTAAACTGTACTTTTGATTGAGTAGTTCTGAACACTCTTTCTGTAGAAAATGCAACTGGACATTTGGAGCGCTAAGAGCGTAGTAGTGGAAAAAGGAGTATATTCAAATATAAACTACACAGAAGCATTCTGTGAAACTTCATTCTGTTCTGTGCATTCAACTAACTGAGTTGAACCTTACTTTTGATGGAGCCGTTCTGAAACACTCTTTCTGTAGAAACTGCAATTGGACATTCTGAGCGCTAAGAGGCCCATATTCGGAAAAAGAATATCTTCAAATAAAAACTACACAGAAGCATTCTGTGAAACTTATTTCTGATATGGGCATTCAACTAATAGAGTAAAACCATACTTTTGATTGAGTCGTTCTGAACACTCTTTCTGTAGAAAATGCAAGTGGACATTCGGAGCGCTAAGAGGGTAATACTGGAAAAAGTAATATCTTGAAATATGAACTACACAGAATCATTCTGTGAAATTTCTTTCTGATCTGTGCATTCAGCTAACAGAGTTAAACCATACATTTGATTGAGCAGTTCTGAACACTCTTTCTGTAGAAAATGCAACTGGACATTTGGAGCGCTAAGAGGGTAGTAGTTGAAAAAGAATATATTCAAATATAAACTACAGAGAAACATTCTGTGAAACTTTTTCTGATCTGAGAATTCAGCTAACAGAGTTAAACCATACTTTTGATTGAGCAGTTTTGAAACAGTCTGTCTGTAGAAAATGCAACTGGACATTCGGAGCGCTAAGTGGGTAATAGTGGAAAAAGGAATATGTTCAAATATAAACTACACAGAAGCATTGTGTGAAACAACTTTGTGTTCTGTACATTCAACTAACAGAGTTGAACCTTACTTTTGATTGAGCCGTTCTTAAACACTGTTTCTGTAGAAACTGGATTGGACATTCTGAGCGCTAGGAGGCCTATATTGCGAAAAATAATATATTCAAATAAAAAGTACACAGAAGCATTGTGTGAAACTTATTTGTGATATGTGCATTCAGCTAACAGAGTTAAACCATACATTTGATTGCACAGTTCTGAACACTCTTTCTGTAGAAAATGCAAGTGGACATTCAGAGCGCTAAGAGGGTAATAGTGGAAAAAGCAATATATTCATATATAAACTACACAGAAGCATTCTGTGAAACTTCTTTCTGATCTCTGCATTCAACTAACTGAGTTAAACCTTGCTTTTGATTGAGCCGTTCTGAAACTCTCTTTCTGTAGAAAATGCAATTGGACATTCTGAGCGCTAAGAGGCCTATATTGGGAAAAAGAATATCTACACATAAAAACTACACAGAAGCATTCTGTGAAAGGTTTTCTGTTCTGTGCATTCAACTAAAAGTGTTGAACCTTTGTTTTGATTGAGCCGTTCTGAAACTCTCTTTCTGTTGAAAATGAAATTGGACATTCGGAGCGCTAAGATTGTATTAGTGGAAAAAGGAATATCTCCAAATAAAAACTACACAGAAGCATTCTCTGAAACTTATTTCTGATCTGTGCATTCAGTTAACAGATCTAAACCATACTTTTGATTGAGCAGTTATGAAACACTCTTTGTGTAGAAAATGCAAGGGGACCTTCGGAGCGCTAAGATTGTAATAGAGGAAAAAGGAATATCTCCAAATAAAAACTACACAGAAGCATTCTCAGAAACTCCTTTCTGTTCTCTGAATTCAACTAACAGAGTTTAGCCTTACGTTTGAAGGAACAGTTCTGAAACACTCTTTGTGTAGAAACTGCCAGTGGACATTCGGAGCGCTAAGTGGGTAATAGTCAATAAAGGAATATCTTCAACTAAATACTACACAGAAGCATTCTGTGAAACTTCTTTCTGTTCTGTGCATTCAACTAAAAGAGGTGAACCTTACTTTTCATTGAGCCGTTCTGAAACACTCTTTCTATAGAAACTGCAATTGGACATTCTGAGCGCTAAGAGGCATATATTGGTAAAAACAATATTTTCATATAAACACTACACAGAAGCATTCTGTGAAACTTCTTTCTGATCTGTGCATTCAGCTAACAGAGTTAAACCATACTTTTGATTGAGGAGTTCTGAAACACTCTTTCTGTAGAAAATGCAACTGGACATTTGGAGCGCTAAGTGGGTAATAGTGGAAAAAGGAATATCTTCAAATATAAACTACACAGAATCATTCTGTGAAACTTATTTCTGATCTGTGCATTCAGCTAACAGAATTAAACCATACTTTTGATTGAGCAGTTCTGAACACTCTTTCTGTAGAAAATGCAAATGTATATTAGGAGCGCTAAGTGGGTAGTAGTGGAAAAAGGAATATATTCAAATATAAACTACACAGAAGCATTGTATGAAACTTCTTTGTGTTCTGTGCATTCAACTAACAGAGTTGAACCTTATTTTTGATTGAGCCGTTCTGAAACACTCTTTCTGTAGAAAATGCAAGTGGAGATTCGGAGCGCTAAGAGGGTAATAGTGGAAAATGAATGTCTTCATATATAAACTACACAGACTCACTCGGTGAAATTTCTTTCTGATCTGTGCATTCAGCTAACAGAGTTAAACCATACTTTTGATTGAGCAGATCTGAACACTCTTTCTGTAGAAAATGCAACTGGACATTTGGAGCGCTAAGAGCGTAGTAGTGGAAAAAGGAATATATTCAAATATAAACTACACAGATGCATTCTGTGAAACTTATTTCTGATCTGTAAATTCAGTTAACAGAGATAAAACATATTTTTGATTGAGCAGTTATGAAACACTCTTTTTGTAGAAAATGCAAGTGGAGATTCGGAGCGCTAAGAGGGTAATAGTGGAAAAAGGAATGTCTTCAAATATAAACTACACAGACTCACTCGGTGAAATTTCTTTCTGATCTGTGCATTCAGCTAACAGAGTTAAACCATACTTTTGATTGAGCAGATATGAACACTCTTTCTGTAGAAAATGCAACTGGACATTTGGAGCGCTAAGAGCGTAGTAGTGGAAAAAGAAATATATTCAAATATAAACTACACAAAAGCATTCTGTGAAACTTCTTTCTGATCTGAGAATTCAGCTAACAGAGTTAAACCATACTATTCATTGAGCAGTTTTGAAACACTCTGTCTGTAGAAAATGCAACTGGACATTCGTAGCGCTAAGTGGATAATAGTGGAAAAAAGAATATGTTCAAATATAAACTACACAGAAGCATTGTATGAAACTTCTTTCTGTTCTGTGCATTCAACTAACAGAGTTGAACCTTACTTTTTATTGAGCCGTTCTGAAACACTCTTTCTGTAGAAACTGCAATTGGACATTCTGAGCGCTAAGAGGCCTATATTGGGAAAAAAACGTCTACAAATAAAAACTACACAGAAGAATTGTGTGAAACTTCTTTCTGTTCTGTTTGTTCAACTAAAAGAGTTGAACCTTAATTTTGATTGAGGCGTTCTGAAACACTCTTTCTGTAGAAAATGCAAGTGGAGATTCGGAGCGCTAAGAGGGTAATAGTGGAAAAAGGAATGTCTCCAAATATAAACTACACAGAATCATTCTGTGAAACTTCATTCTGATCTGTGCATTCAGCTAACAGAGTTAAACCATACTTTTGATTGAGCAGATCTGAACAATCTTTCTGTAGAAAATGCAACTGGACATTTGGAGCGCTAAGAGAGTAGGAGTGGAAAAAGGAATATATTCAAATATAAACTACACAGAAGCATTCTGTGAAACTTCTTTCTGATCTGATCATTCAGCTAACAGAGTTAAACCATACTTTTGATTGAGCAGTTTTGAAACACTCTGTCTGTAGAAAATGCAACTGGACATTCGTAGCGCTAAGTGGGTAATAGTGGAAAAAAGAATATGTTCAAATATAAACTACACAGAAGCATTGTATGAAACTTCTTTCTGTTGTGTGCATTCAACTAACAGAGTTGAACCTTACTTTTGATTGAGCCTTTCTGAAACACTCTTTCTGTAGAAACTGCAATTGGACATTCTGAGCGCTAAGAGGCCTCTATTGGGAAAAATAATATCTTCAAATAAAAACTACACAGAAGCATTGTGTGAAACTTATTTCTGATATGTTCATTAAGCTAACTGAGTTAAACCATACTTTTGATTGCGCAGTTCTGAACACTCTTTCTGTAGAAAATGCAAGTGGGCATTCGGAGCGCTAAGAGGGTAATAGTGGAAAAAGGAATATATTCAAATAAAACTACACAGTAGCATTCTGTGAAAATTCTTTCTGTTCTGTGCATTCAACTAACAGAGTTGAACCTTACTTTTGATTGAGCCGTTCTGAAACACTCTTTCTGTAGAAACTGCAATTGGACATGCTAAGCGCTAAGAGGCCTACATTGGGAAAAAGAATATCTTCAAATAAAAACTACACAGATGCATTCTGTGAAACTTATTTCTGATCTGTAAATTCAGTTAACAGAGATAAAACATATTTTTCATTGAGCAGTTATGAAACACTCTTTTTGTAGGAAATGCAAGTGGAGATTCGGAGCGCTAAGAGGGTAATAGTGGAAAAAGGAATGTCTTCAAATATAAACTACACAGAATCATTCGGTGAAACTTCTTTCTGATCTGTGCATTCAGCTAACAGAGTTAAACCATACTTTTGATTGAGCAGATCTGAACACTCTTTCTGTAGAAAATGCAACTGGACATTTGGAGCGCTAAGAGCGTATTAGTGGAAAAAGGAATATATTCAAATATAAACCACACAGAAGCATTCTGTGAAACTTCTTTCTGATCTGAGCATTCAGCTAACAGAGTTAAACCATACTTTTGATTGAGCAGTTTTGAAACACTCTGTCTGTAGAAAATGCAACTGGACATTCGTAGCGCTAAGTGGGTAATAGTGGAAAAAAGAATATGTTCAAATATAAACTACACAGAAGCATTGTGTGAAACACATTTCTGTTCTGTACATTCAACTAACAGAGTTGAACCTTACTTTTGATTGAGCCGTTCTTAAACACTCTTTCTGTAGAAACTGTAATTGGACATTGTGAGCGCTAGGAGGCCTCTATTGGGAAAAATAATATATTCAAATAAAAACTACACAGAAGCATTGTGTGAAACTTATTTGTGATATGTGCATTCAGCTTACAGAGTTAAACCATACATTTGATTGCGCAGTTCTGAACACTCTTTCTGTAGAAAATGCAAGTGGACATTCGGAGCGCTAAGAGGGTAATAGTGGAAAAAGCAATATATTCAAATATAAACTACACAGAAGCATTCTGTGAAACTTCTTTCTGATCTCTGCATTCAACTAACTGAGATAAACCTTGATTTTGATTGAGCCGTTCTGAAACACTCTTTCTGTAGAAAATGCAATTGGACATTCTGAGCTCTAAGAGGCCTATATTGGGAAAAAGAATATCTACACATAAAAACTACACAGAAGCATGCTGTGAACCTTCTTTCTGTTCTGTGCATTCAACTAAAAGTGTTGAACCTTAGTTTTGATTGAGCCGTTCTGAAACACTCTTTCTGTAGAAAATGCAAGTGGACATTCGGAGCGCTAAGTTTGTAATAGTGGAAAAAGGAATATCTCCAAATAAAACTACACAGAAGCATTCTCTGAATCTCCTTTCTGTTCTCTGCATTCAACTAACAGAGCTGAACCTTACTTTTGAAGGAGCATTTCTGAAACACTCTTTGTGTAGGAACTGCCAGTGGACATTCGGAGCGCTAAGACGGTAATAGTCGAAAAAGGAATATCTTCAACTAAATACTACACAGAAGCATTCTGTGAAACTTCTTTCTGTTCTGTGCATTCAACTAAAAGAGTTGAACCTTAGTTTTGATTGAGCCGTTCTGAAACGCTCTTTCTGTAGAAAATGAAAGTGGAGATTCGGAGCGCTAAGAGGGTAATAGTGGAAAAAGCAATATATTCAAACATAAACTACACAGAAGCATTCTGTGAAACTTCTTTCTGATCTCTGCATTCAACTAACTGAGATAAACCTTGCTTTTGATTGAGCCGTTCTGAAACACTCTTTCTGTAGAAAATGCAATTGGACATTCTGAGCGCTAAGAGGCCTATATTGGGAAAAAGAATATCTACACATTAAAACTACACAGAAGCATTCTGTGAAACTTCTTTCTGTTCTGTGCATTCAACTAAAAGACTTGAACGTTAGTTTTGATTGAGCCGTTCTGAAACACTCTTTCTGTAGAAAATGAAAGTGGAGATTCGGAGCGCTAAGAGGGTAATAATGGAAAAAGGAATATCTTCAAATATAAACTACACAGAATCATTCTGTGAAACTACTTTCGATCTGCACATTCAGCTAACAGAGTTAAAACATACTTTTGATTGAGCAGTTCTGAACACTCTTTCTGTAGAAAATGGAATTGGACATTTGGAGCGCTAAGAGGGTAGTAGTGGAAAAAGCTATATATTCAATATAAACTACACAGAAGCATTCTGTGAAACTTCTTTCTGATATGAGCATTCAGCTAACAGAGTTAAACCATACTTTGATTGAGCAGTTTTGAAACACTCTGTCTATAGAAAATGCAATTGGACATTCGGAGCGCTAAGTGGGTAATAATGGAAAAAGGAATATGTTCAAATATAAACTACACAGAAGCATTGTATGAAACTTCTTTCTGTTCTGTGCATTCAACTAACAGAGTTGAAACTTACTTTTGATTGAGCCGTTCTGAAACACTCTTTCTGTAGAAATTGCAATTGCACATTCTGAGCGCTAAGAGGCCTATATTGGGAAAAATAATATCTTCAAATATAAACTACACAGAAGCATTCTGTGAAACATATTTCTGATCTGAGCATTCAGCTAACAGAGTTAAACCATGCTTTTGATTGAGCAGTTTTGAAACACTCTGTCTGTAGAAAATGCAACTGGACATTCTGAGCGCTAAGTGGGTAATAATGGAAAAAGGAATATGTTCAAATATAAACTACACAGAAGCATTGTATGAAACTTCTTTCTGTTCTGTGCATTCAACTAACAGAGTTGAAACTTACTTTAGATTGAGCCGTTCTGAAACACTCTTTCTGTAGTAACTGCAATTGGACATTCTGAGAGCTAAGAGGCCTACATTGGGAAAAAGAATATCTTCAAATAAAAACTACACAGAAGCATTCTGTGAAACTTATTTCTGATCTGTGCATTCAGTTAACAGAGCTAAACCATACTGTTGATTGCGCAGTTATGAAAGACTCTTTGTGTAGAAAATGCAAGTGGACCTTCGGAGTGCTAAGATTATAATAGAGGAAAAAGGAATATCTCCAAATAAAAACTACACAGAAGCATTCTCTGAAACCCCTTTCTGTTCTCTGCATTCAACTAACAGAGTTTAGCCTTACTTTTGAAGGAGCAGTTCTGAAACACTCTTTGTGTAGAAACTGGAAGTGGATATTCGGAGCTCTAAGTGGGTAATAGTCAAAAAAGTAATATCTTCAACTAAATTCTACAGAGAAGCATTCTGTGAAACTTCTTTCTGTACTGTGCTTTCAACTAAAAGAGGTGAACCTTACTTTTCATTGAGCCGTTCTGAAACACTCTTTCTATAGAAACTGCAATTGGACATTCTGAGCGCTAAGAGGCCTATATTGGTAAAAAGAATATCTTCATATAAACACTACACAGAAGCATTCTGTGAAACTTCTTTCTGATCTGTGCATTCAGCTAACAGAGTTAAACCATACTTTTGATTGAGCAGTTCTGAAACACTCTTTCTGTAGAAAATGCAACTGGACATTTGGAGCGCTAAGTGGGTAATAGTGGAAAAAGGAATATCTTCAAATATAAACTACACAGAATCATTCTGTGAAACTTATTTCTGATCTGTGCATTCAGCTAACAGAATTAAACCATACTTTGGATTGAGCAGTTCAGAACACTCTTTCTGTACAAAATGCAACTGCATATTAGGAGCGCTAAGTGGGTAGTAGTGGAAAAAGTAATATATTCAAATATAAACTACACAGAAGCATTGTATGAATCTTCTTTGTGTTCTGTGCATTCAACTAACAGAGTTGAACCTTATTTTTGATTGAGCCGTTCTGAAACACTCTTTCTGTAGAAAATGCAAGTGGATATTCGGAGCGCTAAGACGGTAATACTGGAAAAAGAATATATGCAACTATAAACTACACGGAAGCATTCTGTGAAACTTCTTTCTATTCTGTGCATTCAACTAACTGAGTTGAACCTTACTTTTGATGGAGTCGTTGTGAAACACTCTTTCTGTAGAAACTGCAATTGGACATTCTGAACGCTAAGAGGCCTATATAGGGAAAAAGAATATCTTCAAATAAAAATTACACAGAAGCATTCTGTGAAACTAATTTCTGATATGGGCATTTAACTAATAGAGTAAAACCATACTTTTGATTGAGCCGTTCTCAACACTCTTTCTGTAGAAAATGCAAGTGGACATTCGGAGCGCTAAGAGGGTAATACTGGAAAAAGTAATTTCTTCAAATATAAACTACAGAGAATCATTCTGTGAAACTTCTTTCTGATCTGTGCATTCAGCTAACAGAGTTAAACCATACTTTTGATTGAGCAGTTCTGAACACTCTTTCTGTGGAAAATGCAACTGGACATTTGGAGCGCTAAGAGTGTAGTCGTGGAAAAAGAATATATTCAAATATAAACTACACAGAAGCATTCTGTGAAACTTCTTTCTGATATGTGCATTCAGCTAACAGAGTTAAACCATACTTTTGATTGAGCAGTTCTGAAACACTCTTTCTGTAGAAAATGCAACTGGACATTTGGAGCGCTAAGTGGGTAAGAGTGGAAAAAGGAATATCTTCAAATATAAACTACACAGAATAATTCTGTGAAACTTATTTCTGATCTGTGCATTCAGCTAACAGAGTTAAACCATACTTTTGATTGAGCAGTTCTGAACACTCTTTCTGTAGAAAATGCAACTGGATATATGGAGCGCTAAGAGGGTAGTAGTGGAAAAAGGAATAGATTCAAATATAAACTACACAGAAGCATTGTATGAAACTTCTTTCTGTTCTGTGCATTCAACTAACAGATTTGAACCTTATTTTTGATTGAGCCGTTCTGAAACACTCTTTCTGTAGAAAATGCAAGTGGATATTCGGAGCGCTAAGACGGTAATACTGGAAGAGGAATATATTCAAATATAAACTACACAGAAGCATTCTGTGAAACTTCATTCTGTTCTGTGCATTCAACTAACTGAGTTGAACCTTACTTTTGATGGAGCCGTTCTGAAACACTCTTTCTGTAGAAACTGCAATTGGACATTCTGAGCTCTAAGAGGCCCATATTCGGAAAAAGAATATCTTCAAATAAAAACTACACAGAAGCATTCTGTGAAACTTATTTCTGATATGGGCATTCAACAAATAGAGTAAAACCATACTTTTGATTGAGCCTTTCTGAACACTCTTTCTGTAGAAAATGCAAGTGGACATTCGGAGCGCTAGGAGGGTAATACTGGAAAAAGTAATATCTTCAAATATGAACTACACAGAATCATTCTGTGAAATTTCTTTCTGATCTGTGCATTCAGCTAACAGAGTTAAACCGTACTTTTGATTGAGTAGTTCTGAACACTCTTTCTGTAGAAAATGCAACTGGACATTTGGAGCGCTAAGAGCGTAGTAGTGGAAAAAGGAGTATATTCAAATATAAACTACACAGAAGCATTCTGTGAAACTTCATTCTGTTCTGTGCATTCAACTAACTGAGTTGAACCTTACTTTTGATGGAGCCGTTCTGAAACACTCTTTCTGTAGAAACTGCAATTGGACATTCTGAGCGCTAAGAGGCCCATATTCGGAAAAAGAATATCTTCAAATAAAAACTACACAGAAGCATTCTGTGAAACTTATTTCTGATATGGGCATTCAACTAATAGAGTAAAACCATACTTTTGATTGAGTCGTTCTGAACACTCTTTCTGTAGAAAATGCAAGTGGACATTCGGAGCGCTAAGAGGGTAATACTGGAAAAAGTAATATCTTGAAATATGAACTACACAGAATCATTCTGTGAAATTTCTTTCTGATCTGTGCATTCAGCTAACAGAGTTAAACCATACATTTGATTGAGCAGTTCTGAACACTCTTTCTGTAGAAAATGCAACTGGACATTTGGAGCGCTAAGAGGGTAGTAGTTGAAAAAGAATATATTCAAATATAAACTACAGAGAAACATTCTGTGAAACTTTTTCTGATCTGAGAATTCAGCTAACAGAGTTAAACCATACTTTTGATTGAGCAGTTTTGAAACAGTCTGTCTGTAGAAAATGCAACTGGACATTCGGAGCGCTAAGTGGGTAATAGTGGAAAAAGGAATATGTTCAAATATAAACTACACAGAAGCATTGTGTGAAACAACTTTGTGTTCTGTACATTCAACTAACAGAGTTGAACCTTACTTTTGATTGAGCCGTTCTTAAACACTGTTTCTGTAGAAACTGGATTGGACATTCTGAGCGCTAGGAGGCCTATATTGCGAAAAATAATATATTCAAATAAAAAGTACACAGAAGCATTGTGTGAAACTTATTTGTGATATGTGCATTCAGCTAACAGAGTTAAACCATACATTTGATTGCACAGTTCTGAACACTCTTTCTGTAGAAAATGCAAGTGGACATTCAGAGCGCTAAGAGGGTAATAGTGGAAAAAGCAATATATTCATATATAAACTACACAGAAGCATTCTGTGAAACTTCTTTCTGATCTCTGCATTCAACTAACTGAGTTAAACCTTGCTTTTGATTGAGCCGTTCTGAAACTCTCTTTCTGTAGAAAATGCAATTGGACATTCTGAGCGCTAAGAGGCCTATATTGGGAAAAAGAATATCTACACATAAAAACTACACAGAAGCATTCTGTGAAAGGTTTTCTGTTCTGTGCATTCAACTAAAAGTGTTGAACCTTTGTTTTGATTGAGCCGTTCTGAAACTCTCTTTCTGTTGAAAATGAAATTGGACATTCGGAGCGCTAAGATTGTATTAGTGGAAAAAGGAATATCTCCAAATAAAAACTACACAGAAGCATTCTCTGAAACTTATTTCTGATCTGTGCATTCAGTTAACAGATCTAAACCATACTTTTGATTGAGCAGTTATGAAACACTCTTTGTGTAGAAAATGCAAGGGGACCTTCGGAGCGCTAAGATTGTAATAGAGGAAAAAGGAATATCTCCAAATAAAAACTACACAGAAGCATTCTCAGAAACTCCTTTCTGTTCTCTGAATTCAACTAACAGAGTTTAGCCTTACGTTTGAAGGAACAGTTCTGAAACACTCTTTGTGTAGAAACTGCCAGTGGACATTCGGAGCGCTAAGTGGGTAATAGTCAATAAAGGAATATCTTCAACTAAATACTACACAGAAGCATTCTGTGAAACTTCTTTCTGTTCTGTGCATTCAACTAAAAGAGGTGAACCTTACTTTTCATTGAGCCGTTCTGAAACACTCTTTCTATAGAAACTGCAATTGGACATTCTGAGCGCTAAGAGGCATATATTGGTAAAAACAATATTTTCATATAAACACTACACAGAAGCATTCTGTGAAACTTCTTTCTGATCTGTGCATTCAGCTAACAGAGTTAAACCATACTTTTGATTGAGGAGTTCTGAAACACTCTTTCTGTAGAAAATGCAACTGGACATTTGGAGCGCTAAGTGGGTAATAGTGGAAAAAGGAATATCTTCAAATATAAACTACACAGAATCATTCTGTGAAACTTATTTCTGATCTGTGCATTCAGCTAACAGAATTAAACCATACTTTTGATTGAGCAGTTCTGAACACTCTTTCTGTAGAAAATGCAAATGTATATTAGGAGCGCTAAGTGGGTAGTAGTGGAAAAAGGAATATATTCAAATATAAACTACACAGAAGCATTGTATGAAACTTCTTTGTGTTCTGTGCATTCAACTAACAGAGTTGAACCTTATTTTTGATTGAGCCGTTCTGAAACACTCTTTCTGTAGAAAATGCAAGTGGAGATTCGGAGCGCTAAGAGGGTAATAGTGGAAAATGAATGTCTTCATATATAAACTACACAGACTCACTCGGTGAAATTTCTTTCTGATCTGTGCATTCAGCTAACAGAGTTAAACCATACTTTTGATTGAGCAGATCTGAACACTCTTTCTGTAGAAAATGCAACTGGACATTTGGAGCGCTAAGAGCGTAGTAGTGGAAAAAGGAATATATTCAAATATAAACTACACAGATGCATTCTGTGAAACTTATTTCTGATCTGTAAATTCAGTTAACAGAGATAAAACATATTTTTGATTGAGCAGTTATGAAACACTCTTTTTGTAGAAAATGCAAGTGGAGATTCGGAGCGCTAAGAGGGTAATAGTGGAAAAAGGAATGTCTTCAAATATAAACTACACAGACTCACTCGGTGAAATTTCTTTCTGATCTGTGCATTCAGCTAACAGAGTTAAACCATACTTTTGATTGAGCAGATATGAACACTCTTTCTGTAGAAAATGCAACTGGACATTTGGAGCGCTAAGAGCGTAGTAGTGGAAAAAGAAATATATTCAAATATAAACTACACAAAAGCATTCTGTGAAACTTCTTTCTGATCTGAGAATTCAGCTAACAGAGTTAAACCATACTATTCATTGAGCAGTTTTGAAACACTCTGTCTGTAGAAAATGCAACTGGACATTCGTAGCGCTAAGTGGATAATAGTGGAAAAAAGAATATGTTCAAATATAAACTACACAGAAGCATTGTATGAAACTTCTTTCTGTTCTGTGCATTCAACTAACAGAGTTGAACCTTACTTTTTATTGAGCCGTTCTGAAACACTCTTTCTGTAGAAACTGCAATTGGACATTCTGAGCGCTAAGAGGCCTATATTGGGAAAAAAACGTCTACAAATAAAAACTACACAGAAGAATTGTGTGAAACTTCTTTCTGTTCTGTTTGTTCAACTAAAAGAGTTGAACCTTAATTTTGATTGAGGCGTTCTGAAACACTCTTTCTGTAGAAAATGCAAGTGGAGATTCGGAGCGCTAAGAGGGTAATAGTGGAAAAAGGAATGTCTCCAAATATAAACTACACAGAATCATTCTGTGAAACTTCATTCTGATCTGTGCATTCAGCTAACAGAGTTAAACCATACTTTTGATTGAGCAGATCTGAACAATCTTTCTGTAGAAAATGCAACTGGACATTTGGAGCGCTAAGAGAGTAGGAGTGGAAAAAGGAATATATTCAAATATAAACTACACAGAAGCATTCTGTGAAACTTCTTTCTGATCTGATCATTCAGCTAACAGAGTTAAACCATACTTTTGATTGAGCAGTTTTGAAACACTCTGTCTGTAGAAAATGCAACTGGACATTCGTAGCGCTAAGTGGGTAATAGTGGAAAAAAGAATATGTTCAAATATAAACTACACAGAAGCATTGTATGAAACTTCTTTCTGTTGTGTGCATTCAACTAACAGAGTTGAACCTTACTTTTGATTGAGCCTTTCTGAAACACTCTTTCTGTAGAAACTGCAATTGGACATTCTGAGCGCTAAGAGGCCTCTATTGGGAAAAATAATATCTTCAAATAAAAACTACACAGAAGCATTGTGTGAAACTTATTTCTGATATGTTCATTAAGCTAACTGAGTTAAACCATACTTTTGATTGCGCAGTTCTGAACACTCTTTCTGTAGAAAATGCAAGTGGGCATTCGGAGCGCTAAGAGGGTAATAGTGGAAAAAGGAATATATTCAAATAAAACTACACAGTAGCATTCTGTGAAAATTCTTTCTGTTCTGTGCATTCAACTAACAGAGTTGAACCTTACTTTTGATTGAGCCGTTCTGAAACACTCTTTCTGTAGAAACTGCAATTGGACATGCTAAGCGCTAAGAGGCCTACATTGGGAAAAAGAATATCTTCAAATAAAAACTACACAGATGCATTCTGTGAAACTTATTTCTGATCTGTAAATTCAGTTAACAGAGATAAAACATATTTTTCATTGAGCAGTTATGAAACACTCTTTTTGTAGGAAATGCAAGTGGAGATTCGGAGCGCTAAGAGGGTAATAGTGGAAAAAGGAATGTCTTCAAATATAAACTACACAGAATCATTCGGTGAAACTTCTTTCTGATCTGTGCATTCAGCTAACAGAGTTAAACCATACTTTTGATTGAGCAGATCTGAACACTCTTTCTGTAGAAAATGCAACTGGACATTTGGAGCGCTAAGAGCGTATTAGTGGAAAAAGGAATATATTCAAATATAAACCACACAGAAGCATTCTGTGAAACTTCTTTCTGATCTGAGCATTCAGCTAACAGAGTTAAACCATACTTTTGATTGAGCAGTTTTGAAACACTCTGTCTGTAGAAAATGCAACTGGACATTCGTAGCGCTAAGTGGGTAATAGTGGAAAAAAGAATATGTTCAAATATAAACTACACAGAAGCATTGTGTGAAACACATTTCTGTTCTGTACATTCAACTAACAGAGTTGAACCTTACTTTTGATTGAGCCGTTCTTAAACACTCTTTCTGTAGAAACTGTAATTGGACATTGTGAGCGCTAGGAGGCCTCTATTGGGAAAAATAATATATTCAAATAAAAACTACACAGAAGCATTGTGTGAAACTTATTTGTGATATGTGCATTCAGCTTACAGAGTTAAACCATACATTTGATTGCGCAGTTCTGAACACTCTTTCTGTAGAAAATGCAAGTGGACATTCGGAGCGCTAAGAGGGTAATAGTGGAAAAAGCAATATATTCAAATATAAACTACACAGAAGCATTCTGTGAAACTTCTTTCTGATCTCTGCATTCAACTAACTGAGATAAACCTTGATTTTGATTGAGCCGTTCTGAAACACTCTTTCTGTAGAAAATGCAATTGGACATTCTGAGCTCTAAGAGGCCTATATTGGGAAAAAGAATATCTACACATAAAAACTACACAGAAGCATGCTGTGAACCTTCTTTCTGTTCTGTGCATTCAACTAAAAGTGTTGAACCTTAGTTTTGATTGAGCCGTTCTGAAACACTCTTTCTGTAGAAAATGCAAGTGGACATTCGGAGCGCTAAGTTTGTAATAGTGGAAAAAGGAATATCTCCAAATAAAACTACACAGAAGCATTCTCTGAATCTCCTTTCTGTTCTCTGCATTCAACTAACAGAGCTGAACCTTACTTTTGAAGGAGCATTTCTGAAACACTCTTTGTGTAGGAACTGCCAGTGGACATTCGGAGCGCTAAGACGGTAATAGTCGAAAAAGGAATATCTTCAACTAAATACTACACAGAAGCATTCTGTGAAACTTCTTTCTGTTCTGTGCATTCAACTAAAAGAGTTGAACCTTAGTTTTGATTGAGCCGTTCTGAAACGCTCTTTCTGTAGAAAATGAAAGTGGAGATTCGGAGCGCTAAGAGGGTAATAGTGGAAAAAGCAATATATTCAAACATAAACTACACAGAAGCATTCTGTGAAACTTCTTTCTGATCTCTGCATTCAACTAACTGAGATAAACCTTGCTTTTGATTGAGCCGTTCTGAAACACTCTTTCTGTAGAAAATGCAATTGGACATTCTGAGCGCTAAGAGGCCTATATTGGGAAAAAGAATATCTACACATTAAAACTACACAGAAGCATTCTGTGAAACTTCTTTCTGTTCTGTGCATTCAACTAAAAGACTTGAACGTTAGTTTTGATTGAGCCGTTCTGAAACACTCTTTCTGTA
Source organism: Symphalangus syndactylus (assembly GCF_028878055.3). NCBI lineage: Eukaryota > Metazoa > Chordata > Mammalia > Primates > Hylobatidae > Symphalangus > Symphalangus syndactylus. The sequence continues at coordinate 476,608 of NC_072445.2, read as the reverse complement.
GAAAATGAAAGTGGAGATTCGGAGCGCTAAGAGGGTAATAATGGAAAAAGGAATATCTTCAAATATAAACTACACAGAATCATTCTGTGAAACTACTTTCGATCTGCACATTCAGCTAACAGAGTTAAAACATACTTTTGATTGAGCAGTTCTGAACACTCTTTCTGTAGAAAATGGAATTGGACATTTGGAGCGCTAAGAGGGTAGTAGTGGAAAAAGCTATATATTCAATATAAACTACACAGAAGCATTCTGTGAAACTTCTTTCTGATATGAGCATTCAGCTAACAGAGTTAAACCATACTTTGATTGAGCAGTTTTGAAACACTCTGTCTATAGAAAATGCAATTGGACATTCGGAGCGCTAAGTGGGTAATAATGGAAAAAGGAATATGTTCAAATATAAACTACACAGAAGCATTGTATGAAACTTCTTTCTGTTCTGTGCATTCAACTAACAGAGTTGAAACTTACTTTTGATTGAGCCGTTCTGAAACACTCTTTCTGTAGAAATTGCAATTGCACATTCTGAGCGCTAAGAGGCCTATATTGGGAAAAATAATATCTTCAAATATAAACTACACAGAAGCATTCTGTGAAACATATTTCTGATCTGAGCATTCAGCTAACAGAGTTAAACCATGCTTTTGATTGAGCAGTTTTGAAACACTCTGTCTGTAGAAAATGCAACTGGACATTCTGAGCGCTAAGTGGGTAATAATGGAAAAAGGAATATGTTCAAATATAAACTACACAGAAGCATTGTATGAAACTTCTTTCTGTTCTGTGCATTCAACTAACAGAGTTGAAACTTACTTTAGATTGAGCCGTTCTGAAACACTCTTTCTGTAGTAACTGCAATTGGACATTCTGAGAGCTAAGAGGCCTACATTGGGAAAAAGAATATCTTCAAATAAAAACTACACAGAAGCATTCTGTGAAACTTATTTCTGATCTGTGCATTCAGTTAACAGAGCTAAACCATACTGTTGATTGCGCAGTTATGAAAGACTCTTTGTGTAGAAAATGCAAGTGGACCTTCGGAGTGCTAAGATTATAATAGAGGAAAAAGGAATATCTCCAAATAAAAACTACACAGAAGCATTCTCTGAAACCCCTTTCTGTTCTCTGCATTCAACTAACAGAGTTTAGCCTTACTTTTGAAGGAGCAGTTCTGAAACACTCTTTGTGTAGAAACTGGAAGTGGATATTCGGAGCTCTAAGTGGGTAATAGTCAAAAAAGTAATATCTTCAACTAAATTCTACAGAGAAGCATTCTGTGAAACTTCTTTCTGTACTGTGCTTTCAACTAAAAGAGGTGAACCTTACTTTTCATTGAGCCGTTCTGAAACACTCTTTCTATAGAAACTGCAATTGGACATTCTGAGCGCTAAGAGGCCTATATTGGTAAAAAGAATATCTTCATATAAACACTACACAGAAGCATTCTGTGAAACTTCTTTCTGATCTGTGCATTCAGCTAACAGAGTTAAACCATACTTTTGATTGAGCAGTTCTGAAACACTCTTTCTGTAGAAAATGCAACTGGACATTTGGAGCGCTAAGTGGGTAATAGTGGAAAAAGGAATATCTTCAAATATAAACTACACAGAATCATTCTGTGAAACTTATTTCTGATCTGTGCATTCAGCTAACAGAATTAAACCATACTTTGGATTGAGCAGTTCAGAACACTCTTTCTGTACAAAATGCAACTGCATATTAGGAGCGCTAAGTGGGTAGTAGTGGAAAAAGTAATATATTCAAATATAAACTACACAGAAGCATTGTATGAATCTTCTTTGTGTTCTGTGCATTCAACTAACAGAGTTGAACCTTATTTTTGATTGAGCCGTTCTGAAACACTCTTTCTGTAGAAAATGCAAGTGGATATTCGGAGCGCTAAGACGGTAATACTGGAAAAAGAATATATGCAACTATAAACTACACGGAAGCATTCTGTGAAACTTCTTTCTATTCTGTGCATTCAACTAACTGAGTTGAACCTTACTTTTGATGGAGTCGTTGTGAAACACTCTTTCTGTAGAAACTGCAATTGGACATTCTGAACGCTAAGAGGCCTATATAGGGAAAAAGAATATCTTCAAATAAAAATTACACAGAAGCATTCTGTGAAACTAATTTCTGATATGGGCATTTAACTAATAGAGTAAAACCATACTTTTGATTGAGCCGTTCTCAACACTCTTTCTGTAGAAAATGCAAGTGGACATTCGGAGCGCTAAGAGGGTAATACTGGAAAAAGTAATTTCTTCAAATATAAACTACAGAGAATCATTCTGTGAAACTTCTTTCTGATCTGTGCATTCAGCTAACAGAGTTAAACCATACTTTTGATTGAGCAGTTCTGAACACTCTTTCTGTGGAAAATGCAACTGGACATTTGGAGCGCTAAGAGTGTAGTCGTGGAAAAAGAATATATTCAAATATAAACTACACAGAAGCATTCTGTGAAACTTCTTTCTGATATGTGCATTCAGCTAACAGAGTTAAACCATACTTTTGATTGAGCAGTTCTGAAACACTCTTTCTGTAGAAAATGCAACTGGACATTTGGAGCGCTAAGTGGGTAAGAGTGGAAAAAGGAATATCTTCAAATATAAACTACACAGAATAATTCTGTGAAACTTATTTCTGATCTGTGCATTCAGCTAACAGAGTTAAACCATACTTTTGATTGAGCAGTTCTGAACACTCTTTCTGTAGAAAATGCAACTGGATATATGGAGCGCTAAGAGGGTAGTAGTGGAAAAAGGAATAGATTCAAATATAAACTACACAGAAGCATTGTATGAAACTTCTTTCTGTTCTGTGCATTCAACTAACAGATTTGAACCTTATTTTTGATTGAGCCGTTCTGAAACACTCTTTCTGTAGAAAATGCAAGTGGATATTCGGAGCGCTAAGACGGTAATACTGGAAGAGGAATATATTCAAATATAAACTACACAGAAGCATTCTGTGAAACTTCATTCTGTTCTGTGCATTCAACTAACTGAGTTGAACCTTACTTTTGATGGAGCCGTTCTGAAACACTCTTTCTGTAGAAACTGCAATTGGACATTCTGAGCTCTAAGAGGCCCATATTCGGAAAAAGAATATCTTCAAATAAAAACTACACAGAAGCATTCTGTGAAACTTATTTCTGATATGGGCATTCAACAAATAGAGTAAAACCATACTTTTGATTGAGCCTTTCTGAACACTCTTTCTGTAGAAAATGCAAGTGGACATTCGGAGCGCTAGGAGGGTAATACTGGAAAAAGTAATATCTTCAAATATGAACTACACAGAATCATTCTGTGAAATTTCTTTCTGATCTGTGCATTCAGCTAACAGAGTTAAACCGTACTTTTGATTGAGTAGTTCTGAACACTCTTTCTGTAGAAAATGCAACTGGACATTTGGAGCGCTAAGAGCGTAGTAGTGGAAAAAGGAGTATATTCAAATATAAACTACACAGAAGCATTCTGTGAAACTTCATTCTGTTCTGTGCATTCAACTAACTGAGTTGAACCTTACTTTTGATGGAGCCGTTCTGAAACACTCTTTCTGTAGAAACTGCAATTGGACATTCTGAGCGCTAAGAGGCCCATATTCGGAAAAAGAATATCTTCAAATAAAAACTACACAGAAGCATTCTGTGAAACTTATTTCTGATATGGGCATTCAACTAATAGAGTAAAACCATACTTTTGATTGAGTCGTTCTGAACACTCTTTCTGTAGAAAATGCAAGTGGACATTCGGAGCGCTAAGAGGGTAATACTGGAAAAAGTAATATCTTGAAATATGAACTACACAGAATCATTCTGTGAAATTTCTTTCTGATCTGTGCATTCAGCTAACAGAGTTAAACCATACATTTGATTGAGCAGTTCTGAACACTCTTTCTGTAGAAAATGCAACTGGACATTTGGAGCGCTAAGAGGGTAGTAGTTGAAAAAGAATATATTCAAATATAAACTACAGAGAAACATTCTGTGAAACTTTTTCTGATCTGAGAATTCAGCTAACAGAGTTAAACCATACTTTTGATTGAGCAGTTTTGAAACAGTCTGTCTGTAGAAAATGCAACTGGACATTCGGAGCGCTAAGTGGGTAATAGTGGAAAAAGGAATATGTTCAAATATAAACTACACAGAAGCATTGTGTGAAACAACTTTGTGTTCTGTACATTCAACTAACAGAGTTGAACCTTACTTTTGATTGAGCCGTTCTTAAACACTGTTTCTGTAGAAACTGGATTGGACATTCTGAGCGCTAGGAGGCCTATATTGCGAAAAATAATATATTCAAATAAAAAGTACACAGAAGCATTGTGTGAAACTTATTTGTGATATGTGCATTCAGCTAACAGAGTTAAACCATACATTTGATTGCACAGTTCTGAACACTCTTTCTGTAGAAAATGCAAGTGGACATTCAGAGCGCTAAGAGGGTAATAGTGGAAAAAGCAATATATTCATATATAAACTACACAGAAGCATTCTGTGAAACTTCTTTCTGATCTCTGCATTCAACTAACTGAGTTAAACCTTGCTTTTGATTGAGCCGTTCTGAAACTCTCTTTCTGTAGAAAATGCAATTGGACATTCTGAGCGCTAAGAGGCCTATATTGGGAAAAAGAATATCTACACATAAAAACTACACAGAAGCATTCTGTGAAAGGTTTTCTGTTCTGTGCATTCAACTAAAAGTGTTGAACCTTTGTTTTGATTGAGCCGTTCTGAAACACTCTTTCTGTTGAAAATGAAATTGGACATTCGGAGCGCTAAGATTGTATTAGTGGAAAAAGGAATATCTCCAAATAAAAACTACACAGAAGCATTCTCTGAAACTTATTTCTGATCTGTGCATTCAGTTAACAGATCTAAACCATACTTTTGATTGAGCAGTTATGAAACACTCTTTGTGTAGAAAATGCAAGGGGACCTTCGGAGCGCTAAGATTGTAATAGAGGAAAAAGGAATATCTCCAAATAAAAACTACACAGAAGCATTCTCAGAAACTCCTTTCTGTTCTCTGAATTCAACTAACAGAGTTTAGCCTTACGTTTGAAGGAACAGTTCTGAAACACTCTTTGTGTAGAAACTGCCAGTGGACATTCGGAGCGCTAAGTGGGTAATAGTCAATAAAGGAATATCTTCAACTAAATACTACACAGAAGCATTCTGTGAAACTTCTTTCTCTTCTGTGCATTCAACTAAAAGAGGTGAACCTTACTTTTCATTGAGCCGTTCTGAAACACTCTTTCTATAGAAACTGCAATTGGACATTCTGAGCGCTAAGAGGCATATATTGGTAAAAACAATATTTTCATATAAACACTACACAGAAGCATTCTGTGAAACTTCTTTCTGATCTGTGCATTCAGCTAACAGAGTTAAACCATACTTTTGATTGAGGAGTTCTGAAACACTCTTTCTGTAGAAAATGCAACTGGACATTTGGAGCGCTAAGTGGGTAATAGTGGAAAAAGGAATATCTTCAAATATAAACTACACAGAATCATTCTGTGAAACTTATTTCTGATCTGTGCATTCAGCTAACAGAATTAAACCATACTTTTGATTGAGCAGTTCTGAACACTCTTTCTGTAGAAAATGCAAATGTATATTAGGAGCGCTAAGTGGGTAGTAGTGGAAAAAGGAATATATTCAAATATAAACTACACAGAAGCATTGTATGAAACTTCTTTGTGTTCTGTGCATTCAACTAACAGAGTTGAACCTTATTTTTGATTGAGCCGTTCTGAAACACTCTTTCTGTAGAAAATGCAAGTGGATATTCGGAGCGCTAAGACGGTAATACTGGAAAAAGAATATATTCAACTATAAACTACACAGAAGCATTCTGTGAAACTTCTTTCTGTTCTGTGCATTCAACTAACTGAGTTGAACTTTACTTTTGATGGAGCCATTCTGAAACACTCTTTCTATAGGAACTGCAATTGGACATTCTGAGCGCTAAGAGGCCTATATTGGTAAAAAGAATATCTTCATATAAACACTACACAGAAGCATTCTGTGAAGCTTCTTTCTGATCTGTGCATTCAGCTAACAGAGTTAAACCATACTTTTGATTGAGGAGTTCTGAAACACTCTTTCTGTAGAAAATGCAACTGGACATTTGGAGCGCTAAGTGGGTAATAGTGGAAAAAGGAATATCTTCAAATATAAACTACACAGAATCATTCCGTGAAACTTATTTCTGATCTGTGCATTCAGCTAACAGAATTAAACCATACTTTTGATTGAGCAGTTCTGAACACTCTTTCTGTAGAAAATGCAAATGTATATTAGGAGCGCTAAGTGGGTAGTAGTGGAAAAAGGAATATATTCAAATATAAACTACACAGAAGCATTGTATGAAACTTCTTTGTGTTCTGTGCATTCAACTAACAGAGTTGAACCTTATTTTTGATTGAGCCGTTCTGAAACACTCTTTCTGTAGAAAATGCAAGTGGATATTCGGAGCGCTAAGACGGTAATACTGGAAAAAGAATATATTCAACTATAGACTACACAGAAGCATTCTGTGAAACTTCTTTCTGTTCTGTGCATTCAACTAACTGAGTTGAAATTTACTTTTGATGGAGCCGTTCTGAAACACTCTTTCTGTAGAAACTGCAATTGGACATTCTGAGCGCTAAGGGGCCTATATTGGGAAAAAGAATATCTTCAAATAAAAACTACACAGAAGCATTCTGTGAAACTTATTTCTGATATGTTCATTCAACTAATAGAGTAAAACCATACTTTTGTTTGAGCCGTTCTGAACACTCTTTCTGTAGAAAATGCAAGTGGACATTCGGAGCGCTAAGAGGGTAATACTGGAAAAAGTAATATCTTGAAATATGAACTACACAGAATCATTCTGTGAAATTTCTTTCTGATCTTTGCATTCAGCTAACAGAGTTAAACCATACTTTTGATTGAGCAGTTCTGAACACTCTTTCTGTAGAAAATGCAACTGGACATTTGGAGCGCTAAGAGGGTAGTAGTTGAAAAAGAATATATTCAAATATAAACTACAGAGAAACATTCTGTGAAACATTTTCTGATCTGAGCATTCAGCTAACAGAGTTAAACCATACTTTTGATTGAGTAGTTTTGAAACACTCTGTCTGTAGAAAATGCAACTGGACATTCGGAGCGCTAAGTGGGTAATAGTGGAAAAAGGAATATGTTCAAATATAAACTACACAGAAGCATTGTGTGAAACAACTTTGTGTTCTGTACATTCAACTAACAGAGTTGAACCTTATTTTTGATTGAGCCGTTCTTAAACACTGTTTCTGTAGAAACTGTAATTGGACATTCTGAGCGCTAGGAGGCCTATATTGCGAAAAATAATATATTCAAATAAAAACTACACAGAAGCATTGTGTGAAACTTATTTGTGATATGTGCATTCAGCTAACAGAGTTAAACCATACATTTGATTGCACAGTTCTGAACACTCTTTCTGTAGAAAATGCAAGTGGACATTTGGAGCGCTAAGAGGGTAATAGTGGAAAAAGCAATATATTCATATATAAACTACACAGAAGCATTCTGTGAAACTTCTTTCTGATCTCTGCATTCAACTAACTGAGTTAAACCTTGCTTTTGATTGAGCCGTTCTGAAACTCTCTTTCTGTAGAAAATGCAATTGGACATTCTGAGCGCTAAGAGGCCTATATTGGGAAAAAGAATATCTACACATAAAAACTACACAGAAGCATTCTGTGAAAGATTTTCTGTTCTGTGCATTCAACTAAAAGTGTTGAACCTTTGTTTTGATTGAGCCGTTCTGAAACACTCTTTCTGTTGAAAATGAAATTGGACATTCGGAGCGCTAAGATTGTATTAGTGGAAAAAGGAATATCTCCAAATAAAAACTACACAGAAGCATTCTCTGAAACTTATTTCTGATCTGTGCATTCAGTTAACAGATCTAAACCATACTTTTGATTGAGCAGTTATGAAACACTCTTTGTGCAGAAAATGCAAGGGGACCTTCGGAGCGCTAAGATTGTAATAGAGGAAAAAGGAATATCTCCAAATAAAAACTACACAGAAGCATTCTCAGAAACTCCTTTCTGTTCTCTGAATTCAACTAACAGAGTTTAGCCTTACGTTTGAAGGAACAGTTCTGAAACACTCTTTGTGTAGAAACTGCCAGTGGACATTCGGAGCGCTAAGTGGGTAATAGTCAATAAAGGAATATCTTCAACTAAATACTACACAGAAGCATTCTGTGAAACTTCTTTCTGTTCTGTGCATTCAACTAAAAGAAGTGAACCTTACTTTTCATTGAGCCGTTCTGAAACACTCTTTCTATAGAAACTGCAATTGGACATTCTGAGCGCTAAGAGGCATATATTGGTAAAAACAATATTTTCATATAAACACTACACAGAAGCATTCTGTGAAACTTCTTTCTGATCTGTGCATTCAGCTAACAGAGTTAAACCATACTTTTGATTGAGCAGTTCTGAAACACTCTTTCTGTAGAAAATGCAACTGGACATTTGGAGCGCTAAGTGGGTAATAGTGGAAAAAGGAATAGCTTCAAATATAAACTACACAGAATCATTCTGTGAAACTTATTTCTGATCTGTGCATTCAGCTAACATAATTAAACCATACTTTTGATTGAGCAGTTCTGAACACTCTTTCTGTAGAAAATGCAAATGTATATTAGGAGCGCTAAGTGGGTAGTAGTGGAAAAAGGAATATATTCAAATATAAACTACACAGAAGCATTGTATGAAACTTCTTTGTGTTCTGTGCATTCAACTAACAGAGTTGAACCTTATTTTTGATTGAGCCGTTCTGAAACACTCTTTCTGTAGAAAATGCAAGTGGATATTCGGAGCGCTAAGACGGTAATACTGGAAAAAGAATATATTCAACTATAAACTACACAGAAGCATTCTGTGAAACTTCTTTCTGTTCTGTGCATTCAACTAACTGAGTTGAACTTTACTTTTGATGGAGCCATTCTGAAACACTCTTTCTATAGGAACTGCAATTGGACATTCTGAGCGCTAAGAGGCCTATATTGGTAAAAAGAATATCTTCATATAAACACTACACAGAAGCATTCTGTGAAGCTTCTTTCTGATCTGTGCATTCAGCTAACAGAGTTAAACCATACTTTTGATTGAGGAGTTCTGAAACACTCTTTCTGTAGAAAATGCAACTGGACATTTGGAGCGCTAAGTGGGTAATAGTGGAAAAAGGAATATCTTCAATTATAAACTACACAGAATCATTCCGTGAAACTTATTTCTGATCTGTGCATTCAGCTAACAGAATTAAACCATACTTTTGATTGAGCAGTTCTGAACACTCTTTCTGTAGAAAATGCAAATGTATATTAGGAGCGCTAAGTGGGTAGTAGTGGAAAAAGGAATATATTCAAATATAAACTACACAGAAGCATTGTATGAAACTTCTTTGTGTTCTGTGCATTCAACTAACAGAGTTGAACCTTATTTTTGATTGAGCCGTTCTGAAACACTCTTTCTGTAGAAAATGCAAGTGGATATTCGGAGCGCTAAGACGGTAATACTGGAAAAAGAATATATTCAACTATAAACTACACAGAATCATTCTGTGAAACTTCTTTCTGTTCTGTGCATTCAACTAACTGAGTTGAACTTTACTTTTGATGGAGCCATTCTGAAACACTCTTTCTATAGGAACTGCAATTGGACATTCTGAGCGCTAAGAGGCCTATATTGGTAAAAAGAATATCTTCATATAAACACTACACAGAAGCATTCTGTGAAGCTTCTTTCTGATCTGTGCATTCAGCTAACAGAGTTAAACCATACTTTTGATTGAGGAGTTCTGAAACACTCTTTCTGTAGAAAATGCAACTGGACATTTGGAGCGCTAAGTGGGTAATAGTGGAAAAAGGAATATCTTCAAATATAAACTACACAGAATCATTCCGTGAAACTTATTTCTGATCTGTGCATTCAGCTAACAGAATTAAACCATACTTTTGATTGAGCAGTTCTGAACACTCTTTCTGTAGAAAATGCAAATGTATATTAGGAGCGCTAAGTGGGTAGTAGTGGAAAAAGGAATATATTCAAATATAAACTACACAGAAGCATTGTATGAAACTTCTTTGTGTTCTGTGCATTCAACTAACAGAGTTGAACCTTATTTTTGATTGAGCCGTTCTGAAACACTCTTTCTGTAGAAAATGCAAGTGGAAATTCGGAGCGCTAAGACGGTAATACTGGAAAAAGAATATATTCAACTATAGACTACACAGAAGCATTCTGTGAAACTTCTTTCTGTTCTGTGCATTCAACTAACTGAGTTGAAATTTACTTTTGATGGAGCCGTTCTGAAACACTCTTTCTGTAGAAACTGCAATTGGACATTCTGAGCGCTAAGGGGCCTATATTGGGAAAAAGAATATCTTCAAATAAAAACTACACAGAAGCATTCTGTGAAACTTATTTCTGATATGTTCATTCAACTAATAGAGTAAAACCATACTTTTGTTTGAGCCGTTCTGAACACTCTTTCTGTAGAAAATGCAAGTGGACATTCGGAGCGCTAAGAGGGTAATACTGGAAAAAGTAATATCTTGAAATATGAACTACACAGAATCATTCTGTGAAATTTCTTTCTGATCTTTGCATTCAGCTAACAGAGTTAAACCATACTTTTGATTGAGCAGTTCTGAACACTCTTTCTGTAGAAAATGCAACTGGACATTTGGAGCGCTAAGAGGGTAGTAGTTGAAAAAGAATATATTCAAATATAAACTACAGAGAAACATTCTGTGAAACATTTTCTGATCTGAGCATTCAGCTAACAGAGTTAAACCATACTTTTGATTGAGTAGTTTTGAAACACTCTGTCTGTAGAAAATGCAACTGGACATTCGGAGCGCTAAGTGGGTAATAGTGGAAAAAGGAATATGTTCAAATATAAACTACACAGAAGCATTGTGTGAAACAACTTTGTGTTCTGTACATTCAACTAACAGAGTTGAACCTTATTTTTGATTGAGCCGTTCTTAAACACTGTTTCTGTAGAAACTGTAATTGGACATTCTGAGCGCTAGGAGGCCTATATTGCGAAAAATAATATATTCAAATAAAAACTACACAGAAGCATTGTGTGAAACTTATTTGTGATATGTGCATTCAGCTAACAGAGTTAAACCATACATTTGATTGAACAGTTCTGAACACTCTTTCTGTAGAAAATGCAAGTGGACATTTGGAGCGCTAAGAGGGTAATAGTGGAAAAAGCAATATATTCATATATAAACTACACAGAAGCATTCTGTGAAACTTCTTTCTGATCTCTGCATTCAACTAACTGAGTTAAACCTTGCTTTTGATTGAGCCGTTCTGAAACTCTCTTTCTGTAGAAAATGCAATTGGACATTCTGAGCGCTAAGAGGCCTATATTGGGAAAAAGAATATCTACACATAAAAACTACACAGAAGCATTCTGTGAAAGATTTTCTGTTCTGTGCATTCAACTAAAAGTGTTGAACCTTTGTTTTGATTGAGCCGTTCTGAAACACTCTTTCTGTTGAAAATGAAATTGGACATTCGGAGCGCTAAGATTGTATTAGTGGAAAAAGGAATATCTCCAAATAAAAACTACACAGAAGCATTCTCTGAAACTTATTTCTGATCTGTGCATTCAGTTAACAGATCTAAACCATACTTTTGATTGAGCAGTTATGAAACACTCTTTGTGCAGAAAATGCAAGGGGACCTTCGGAGCGCTAAGATTGTAATAGAGGAAAAAGGAATATCTCCAAATAAAAACTACACAGAAGCATTCTCAGAAACTCCTTTCTGTTCTCTGAATTCAACTAACAGAGTTTAGCCTTACGTTTGAAGGAACAGTTCTGAAACACTCTTTGTGTAGAAACTGCCAGTGGACATTCGGAGCGCTAAGTGGGTAATAGTCAATAAAGGAATATCTTCAACTAAATACTACACAGAAGCATTCTGTGAAACTTCTTTCTGTTCTGTGCATTCAACTAAAAGAAGTGAACCTTACTTTTCATTGAGCCGTTCTGAAACACTCTTTCTATAGAAACTGCAATTGGACATTCTGAGCGCTAAGAGGCATATATTGGTAAAAACAATATTTTCATATAAACACTACACAGAAGCATTCTGTGAAACTTCTTTCTGATCTGTGCATTCAGCTAACAGAGTTAAACCATACTTTTGATTGAGCAGTTCTGAAACACTCTTTCTGTAGAAAATGCAACTGGACATTTGGAGCGCTAAGTGGGTAATAGTGGAAAAAGGAATAGCTTCAAATATAAACTACACAGAATCATTCTGTGAAACTTATTTCTGATCTGTGCATTCAGCTAACATAATTAAACCATACTTTTGATTGAGCAGTTCTGAACACTCTTTCTGTAGAAAATGCAAATGTATATTAGGAGCGCTAAGTGGGTAGTAGTGGAAAAAGGAATATATTCAAATATAAACTACACAGAAGCATTGTATGAAACTTCTTTGTGTTCTGTGCATTCAACTAACAGAGTTGAACCTTATTTTTGATTGAGCCGTTCTGAAACACTCTTTCTGTAGAAAATGCAAGTGGATATTCGGAGCGCTAAGACGGTAATACTGGAAAAAGAATATATTCAACTATAAACTACACAGAAGCATTCTGTGAAACTTCTTTCTGTTCTGTGCATTCAACTAACTGAGTTGAACTTTACTTTTGATGGAGCCATTCTGAAACACTCTTTCTATAGGAACTGCAATTGGACATTCTGAGCGCTAAGAGGCCTATATTGGTAAAAAGAATATCTTCATATAAACACTACACAGAAGCATTCTGTGAAGCTTCTTTCTGATCTGTGCATTCAGCTAACAGAGTTAAACCATACTTTTGATTGAGGAGTTCTGAAACACTCTTTCTGTAGAAAATGCAACTGGACATTTGGAGCGCTAAGTGGGTAATAGTGGAAAAAGGAATATCTTCAAATATAAACTACACAGAATCATTCCGTGAAACTTATTTCTGATCTGTGCATTCAGCTAACAGAATTAAACCATACTTTTGATTGAGCAGTTCTGAACACTCTTTCTGTAGAAAATGCAAATGTATATTAGGAGCGCTAAGTGGGTAGTAGTGGAAAAAGGAATATATTCAAATATAAACTACACAGAAGCATTGTATGAAACTTCTTTGTGTTCTGTGCATTCAACTAACAGAGTTGAACCTTATTTTTGATTGAGCCGTTCTGAAACACTCTTTCTGTAGAAAATGCAAGTGGATATTCGGAGCGCTAAGACGGTAATACTGGAAAAAGAATATATTCAACTATAGACTACACAGAAGCATTCTGTGAAACTTCTTTCTGTTCTGTGCATTCAACTAACTGAGTTGAAATTTACTTTTGATGGAGCCGTTCTGAAACACTCTTTCTGTAGAAACTGCAATTGGACATTCTGAACGCTAAGAGGCCTATATTGGGAAAAAGAATATCTTCAAATAAAAACTACACAGAAGCATTCTGTGAAACTTATTTCTGATATGGGCATTCAACTAATAGAGTAAAACCATACTTTTGATTGAGTCATTCTGAACACTCTTTCTGTAGAAAATGCAAGTGGACATTCGGAGCGCTAAGAGGGTAATACTGGAAAAAGTAATATCTTGATATATGAACTACACAGAATCATTCTGTGAAATTTCTTTCTGATCTGTGCATTCAGCTAACAGAGTTAAACCATACATTTGATTGAGCAGTTCTGAACACTCTTTCTGTAGAAAATGCAACTGGACATTTGGAGCGCTAAGAGGGTAGTAGTTGAAAAAGAATATATTAAAATATAAACTACAGAGAAACATTCTGTGAAACTTTTTCTGATCTGAGCATTCAGCTAACAGAGTTAAACCATACTTTTGATTGAGCAGTTTTGAAACACTCTGTCTGTAGAAAATGCAACTGGACATTCGGAGCGCTAAGTGGGTAATAGCGGAAAAAGGAATATGTTCAAATATAAACTACACAGAAGCATTGTGTGAAACAACTTTGTGTTCTGTACATTCAACTAACAGAGTTGAACCTTACTTTTGATTGAGCCGTTCTTAAACACTGTTTCTGTAGAAACTGTAATTGGACATTCTGAGCGCTAGGAGGCCTATATTGCGAAAAATAATATATTCAAATAAAAACTACACAGAAGCATTGTGTGAAACTTATTTGTGATATGTGCATTCAGCTAACAGAGTTAAACCATACATTTGATTGCACAGTTCTGAACACTCTTTCTGTAGAAAATGCAAGTGGACATTTGGAGCGCTAAGAGGGTAATAGTGGAAAAAGCAATATATTCATATATAAACTACACAGAAGCATTCTGTGAAACTTCTTTCTGATCTCTGCATTCAACTAACTGAGTTAAACCTTGCTTTTGATTGAGCCGTTCTGAAACTCTCTTTCTGTAGAAAATGCAATTGGACATTCTGAGCGCTAAGAGGCCTATATTGGGAAAAAGAATATCTACACATAAAAACTACACAGAAGCATTCTGTGAAAGATTTTCTGATCTGTGCATTCAACTAAAAGTGTTGAACCTTTGTTTTGATTGAGCCGTTCTGAAACACTCTTTCTGTTGAAAATGAAATTGGACATTCGGAGCGCTAAGATTGTATTAGTGGAAAAAGGAATATCTCCAAATAAAAACTACACAGAAGCATTCTCTGAAACTTATTTCTGATCTGTGCATTCAGTTAACAGATCTAAACCGTACTTTTGATTGAGCAGTTATGAAACACTCTTTGTGTAGAAAATGCAAGGGGACCTTCGGAGCGCTAAGATTGTAATAGAGGAAAAAGGAATATCCCCAAATAAAAACTACACAGAAGCATTCTCAGAAACTCCTTTCTGTTCTCTGAATTCAACTAACAGAGTTTAGCCTTACGTTTGAAGGAACAGTTCTGAAACACTCTTTGTGTAGAAACTGCCAGTGGACATTCGGAGCGCTAAGTGGGTAATAGTCAATAAAGGAATATCTTCAACTAAATACTACACAGAAGCATTCTGTGAAACTTCTTTCTGTTCTGTGCATTCAACTAAAAGAAGTGAACCTTACTTTTCATTGAGCCGTTCTGAAACACTCTTTCTATAGAAACTGCAATTGGACATTCTGAGCACTAAGAGGCATATATTGGTAAAAACAATATTTTCATATAAACACTACACAGAAGCATTCTGTGAAACTTCTTTCTGATCTGTGCATTCAGCTAACAGAGTTAAAACATACTTTTGATTGAGCAGTTCTGAAACACTCTTTCTGTGGAAAATGCAACTGGACATTTGGAGCGCTAAGTGGGTAATAGTGGAAAAAGGAATATCTTCAAATATAAACTACACAGAATCATTCTGTGAAACTTATTTCTGATCTGTGCATTCAGCTAACAGAATTAAAGCATACTTTTGATTGAGCAGTTCTGAACACTCTTTCTGTAGAAAATGCAAATGTATATTAGGAGCGCTAAGTGGGTAGTAGTGGAAAAAGGAATATATTCAAATATAAACTACACAGAAGCATTGTATGAAACTTCTTTGTGTTCTGTGCATTCAACTAACAGAGTTGAACCTTATTTTTGATTGAGCCGTTCTGAAACACTCTTTCTGTAGAAAATGCAAGTGGATATTCGGAGCGCTAAGACGGTAATACTGGAAAAAGAATATATTCAACTATAAACTACACAGAAGCATTCTGTGAAACTTCTTTCTGTTCTGTGCATTCAACTAACTGAGTTGAACTTTACTTTTGATGGAGCCATTCTGAAACACTCTTTCTATAGGAACTGCAATTGGACATTCTGAGCGCTAAGAGGCCTATATTGGTAAAAATAATATCTTCATATAAACACTACACAGAAGCATTCTGTGAAGCTTCTTTCTGATCTGTGCATTCAGCTAACAGAGTTAAACCATACTTTTGATTGAGGAGTTCTGAAACACTCTTTCTGTAGAAAATGCAACTGGACATTTGGAGCGCTAAGTGGGTAATAGTGGAAAAAGGAATATCTTCAAATATAAACTACACAGAATCATTCCGTGAAACTTATTTCTGATCTGTGCATTCAGCTAACAGAATTAAACCATACTTTTGATTGAGCCGTTCTGAACACTCTTTCTGTAGAAAATGCAAATGTATATTAGGAGCTCTAAGTGGGTAGTAGTGGAAAAAGGAATATATTCAAATATAAACTACACAGAAGCATTGTATGAAACTTCTTTGTGTTCTGTGCATTCAACTAACAGAGTTGAACCTTATTTTTGATTGAGCCGTTCTGAAACACTCTTTCTGTAGAAAATGCAAGTGGATATTCGGAGCGCTAAGACGGTAATACTGGAAAAAGAATATATTCAACTATAAACTACACAGAAGCATTCTGTGAAACTTCTTTCTGTTCTGTGCATTCAACTAACTGAGTTGAACTTTACTTTTGATGGAGCCGTTCTGAAACACTCTTTCTGTAGAAACTGCAATTGGACATTCTGAGCGCTAAGGGGCCTATATTGGGAAAAAGAATATCTTCAAATAAAAACTACACAGAAGCATTCTGTGAAACTTATTTCTGATATGTTCATTCAACTAATAGAGTAAAACCATACTTTTGTTTGAGCCGTTCTGAACACTCTTTCTGTAGAAAATGCAAGGGGACATTCGGAGCGCTAAGAGGGTAATACTGGAAAAAGTAATATCTTGAAATATGAACTACACAGAATCATTCTGGGAAATTTCTTTCTGATCTTTGCATTCAGCTAACAGAGTTAAACCATACTTTTGATTGAGCAGTTCTGAACACTCTTTCTGTAGAAAATGCAACTGGACATTTTTAGCGCTAAGAGGGTAGTAGTTGAAAAAGAATATATTCAAATATAAACTACAGAGAAACATTCTGTGAAACATTTTCTGATCTGAGCATTCAGCTAACAGAGTTAAACCATACTTTTGATTGAGCAGTTTTGAAACACTCTGTCTGTAGAAAATGCAACTGGACATTCGGAGCGCTAACTGGGTAATAGTGGAAAAAGGAATATGTTCAAATATAAACTACACAGAAGCATTGTGTGAAACAACTTTGTGTTCTGTACATTCAACTAACAGAGTTGAACCTTACTTTTGATTGAGCCGTTCTTAAACACTGTTTCTGTAGAAACTGTAATTGGACATTCTGAGCGCTAGGAGGCCTATATTGCGAAAAATAATATATTCAAATAAAAACTACACAGAAGCATTGTGTGAAACTTATTTGTGATATGTGCATTCAGCTAACAGAGTTAAACCATACATTTGATTGCACAGTTCTGAACACTCTTTCTGTAGAAAATGCAAGTGGACATTTGGAGCGCTAAGAGGGTAATAGTGGAAAAAGCAATATATTCATATATAAACTACACAGAAGCATTCTGTGAAACTACTTTCTGATCTCTGCATTCAACTAACTGAGTTAAACCTTGCTTTTGATTGAGCCGTTCTGAAACTCTCTTTCTGTAGAAAATGCAATTGGACATTCTGAGCGCTAAGAGGCCTATATTGGGAAAAAGAATATCTACACATAAAAACTACACAGAAGCATTCTGTGAAAGATTTTCTGTTCTGTGCATTCAACTAAAAGTGTTGAACCTTTGTTTTGATTGAGCCGTTCTGAAACACTCTTTCTGTTGAAAATGAAATTGGACATTCGGAGCGCTAAGATTGTATTAGTGGAAAAAGGAATATCTCCAAATAAAAACTACACAGAAGCATTCTCTGAAACTTATTTCTGATCTGTGCATTCAGTTAACAGATCTAAACCATACTTTTGATTGAGCAGTTATGAAACACTCTTTGTGTAGAAAATGCAAGGGGACCTTCGGAGCGCTAAGATTGTAATAGAGGAAAAAGGAATATCTCCAAATAAAAACTACACAGAAGCATTCTCAGAAACTCCTTTCTGTTCTCTGAATTCAACTAACAGAGTTTAGCCTTACGTTTGAAGGAACAGTTCTGAAACACTCTTTGTGTAGAAACTGCCAGTGGACATTCGGAGCGCTAAGTGGGTAATAGTCAATAAAGGAATATCTTCAACTAAATACTACACAGAAGCATTCTGTGAAACTTCTTTCTGTTCTGTGCATTCAACTAAAAGAAGTGAACCTTACTTTTCATTGAGCCGTTCTGAAACACTCTTTCTATAGAAACTGCAATTGGACATTCTGAGCGCTAAGAGGCATATATTGGTAAAAACAATATTTTCATATAAACACTACACAGAAGCATTCTGTGAAACTTCTTTCTGATCTGTGCATTCAGCTAACAGAGTTAAACCATACTTTTGATTGAGGAGTTCTGAAACACTCTTTCTGTAGAAAATGCAACTGGACATTTGGAGCGCTAAGTGGGTAATAGTGGAAAAAGGAATATCTTCAAATATAAACTACACAGAATCATTCTGTGAAACTTATTTCTGATCTGTGCATTCAGCTAACAGAATTAAACCATACTTTTGATTGAGCAGTTCTGAACACTCTTTCTGTAGAAAATGCAAATGTATATTAGGAGCGCTAAGTGGGTAGTAGTGGAAAAAGGAATATATTCAAATATAAACTACACAGAAGCATTGTATGAAACTTCTTTGTGTTCTGTGCATTCAACTAACAGAGTTGAACCTTATTTTTGATTGAGCCGTTCTGAAACACTCTTTCTGTAGAAAATGCAAGTGGATATTCGGAGCGCTAAGACGGTAATACTGGAAAAAGAATATATTCAACTATAAACTACACAGAAGCATTCTGTGAAACTTCTTTCTGTTCTGTGCATTCAACTAACTGAGTTGAACTTTACTTTTGATGGAGCCATTCTGAAACACTCTTTCTATAGGAACTGCAATTGGACATTCTGAGCGCTAAGAGGCCTATATTGGTAAAAAGAATATCTTCATATAAACACTACACAGAAGCATTCTGTGAAGCTTCTTTCTGATCTGTGCATTCAGCTAACAGAGTTAAACCATACTTTTGATTGAGGAGTTCTGAAACACTCTTTCTGTAGAAAATGCAACTGGACATTTGGAGCGCTAAGTGGGTAATAGTGGAAAAAGGAATATCTTCAAATATAAACTACACAGAATCATTCCGTGAAACTTATTTCTGATCTGTGCATTCAGCTAACAGAATTAAACCATACTTTTGATTGAGCAGTTCTGAACACTCTTTCTGTAGAAAATGCAAATGTATATTAGGAGCGCTAAGTGGGTAGTAGTGGAAAAAGGAATATATTCAAATATAAACTACACAGAAGCATTGTATGAAACTTCTTTGTGTTCTGTGCATTCAACTAACAGAGTTGAACCTTATTTTTGATTGAGCCGTTCTGAAACACTCTTTCTGTAGAAAATGCAAGTGGATATTCGGAGCGCTAAGACGGTAATACAGGAAAAAGAATATATTCAACTATAGACTACACAGAAGCATTCTGTGAAACTTCTTTCTGTTCTGTGCATTCAACTAACTGAGTTGAACTTTACTTTTGATGGTGCCGTTCTGAAACACTCTTTCTGTAGAAACTGCAATTGGACATTCTGAACGCTAAGAGGCCTATATTGGGAAAAAGAATATCTTCAAATAAAAACTACACAGAAGCATTCTGTGAAACTTATTTCTGATATGGGCATTCAACTAATAGAGTAAAACCATACTTTTGATTGAGTCATTCTGAACACTCTTTCTGTAGAAAATGCAAGTGGACATTCGGAGCGCTAAGAGGGTAATACTGGAAAAAGTAATATCTTGAAATATGAACTACACAGAATCATTCTGTGAAATTTCTTTCTGATCTGTGCATTCAGCTAACAGAGTTAAACCATACATTTGATTGAGCAGTTCTGAACACTCTTTCTGTAGAAAATGCAACTGGACATTTGGAGCGCTAAGAGGGTAGTAGTTGAAAAAGAATATATTAAAATATAAACTACAGAGAAACATTCTGTGAAACTTTTTCTGATCTGAGCATTCAGCTAACAGAGTTAAACCATACTTTTGATTGAGCAGTTTTGAAACACTCTGTCTGTAGAAAATGCAACTGGACATTCGGAGCGCTAAGTGGGTAATAGCGGAAAAAGGAATATGTTCAAATATAAACTACACAGAAGCATTGTGTGAAACAACTTTGTGTTCTGTACATTCAACTAACAGAGTTGAACCTTACTTTTGATTGAGCCGTTCTTAAACACTGTTTCTGTAGAAACTGTAATTGGACATTCTGAGCGCTAGGAGGCCTATATTGCGAAAAATAATATATTCAAATAAAAACTACACAGAAGCATTGTGTGAAACTTATTTGTGATATGTGCATTCAGCTAACAGAGTTAAACCATACATTTGATTGCACAGTTCTGAACACTCTTTCTGTAGAAAATGCAAGTGGACATTTGGAGCGCTAAGAGGGTAATAGTGGAAACAGCAATATATTCATATATAAACTACACAGAAGCATTCTGTGAAACTTCTTTCTGATCTCTGCATTCAACTAACTGAGTTAAACCTTGCTTTTGATTGAGCCGTTCTGAAACTCTCTTTCTGTAGAAAATGCAATTGGACATTCTGAGCGCTAAGAGGCCTATATTGGGAAAAAGAATATCTACACATAAAAACTACACAGAAGCATTCTGTGAAAGATTTTCTGTTCTGTGCATTCAACTAAAAGTGTTGAACCTTTGTTTTGATTGAGCCGTTCTGAAATACTCTTTCTGTTGAAAATGAAATTGGACATTCGGAGCGCTAAGATTGTATTAGTGGAAAAAGGAATATCTCCAAATAAAAACTACACAGAAGCATTCTCTGAAACTTATTTCTGATCTGTGCATTCAGTTAACAGATCTAAACCATACTTTTGATTGAGCAGTTATGAAACACTCTTTGTGTAGAAAATGCAAGGGGACCTTCGGAGCGCTAAGATTGTAATAGAGGAAAAAGGAATATCTCCAAATAAAAACTACACAGAAGCATTCTCAGAAACTCCTTTCTGTTCTCTGAATTCAACTAACAGAGTTTAGCCTTACGTTTGAAGGAACAGTTCTGAAACACTCTTTGTGTAGAAACTGCCAGTGGACATTCGGAGCGCTAAGTGGGTAATAGTCAATAAAGGAATATCTTCAACTAAATACTACACAGAAGCATTCTGTGAAACTTCTTTCTGTTCTGTGCATTCAACTAAAAGAAGTGAACCTTACTTTTCATTGAGCCGTTCTGAAACACTCTTTCTATAGAAACTGCAATTGGACATTCTGAGCGCCAAGAGGCATATATTGGTAAAAACAATATTTTCATATAAACACTACACAGAAGCATTCTGTGAAACTTCTTTCTGATCTGTGCATTCAGCTAACAGAGTTAAACCATACTTTTGATTGAGCAGTTCTGAAACACTCTTTCTGTTGAAAATGCAACTGGACATTTGGAGCGCTAAGTGGGTAATAGTGGAAAAAGGAATATCTTCAAATATAAACTACACAGAATCATTCTGTGAAACTTATTTCTGATCTGTGCATTCAGCTAACAGAATTAAACCATACTTTTGATTGAGCAGTTCTGAACACTCTTTCTGTAGAAAATGCAAATGTATATTAGGAGCGCTAAGTGGGTAGTAGTGGAAAAAGGAATATATTCAAATATAAACTACACAGAAGCATTGTATGAAACTTCTTTGTGTTCTGTGCATTCAACTAACAGAGTTGAACCTTATTTTTGATTGAGCCGTTCTGAAACACTCTTTCTGTAGAAAATGCAAGTGGATATTCGGAGCGCTAAGACGGTAATACTGGAAAAAGAATATATTCAACTATAAACTACACAGAAGCATTCTGTGAAACTTCTTTCTGTTCTGTGCATTCAACTAACTGAGTTGAACTTTACTTTTGATGGAGCCATTCTGAAACACTCTTTCTATAGGAACTGCAATTGGACATTCTGAGCGCTAAGAGGCCTATATTGGTAAAAAGAATATCTTCATATAAACACTACACAGAAGCATTCTGTGAAGCTTCTTTCTGATCTGTGCATTCAGCTAACAGAGTTAAACCATACTTTTGATTGAGGAGTTCTGAAACACTCTTTCTGTAGAAAATGCAACTGGACATTTGGAGCGCTAAGTGGGTAATAGTGGAAAAAGGAATATCTTCAAATATAAACTACACAGAATCATTCCGTGAAACTTATTTCTGATCTGTGCATTCAGCTAACAGAATTAAACCATACTTTTGATTGAGCAGTTCTGAACACTCTTTCTGTAGAAAATGCAAATGTATATTAGGAGCGCTAAGTGGGTAGTAGTGGAAAAAGGAATATATTCAAATATAAACTACACAGAAGCATTGTATGAAACTTCTTTGTGTTCTGTGCATTCAACTAACAGAGTTGAACCTTATTTTTGATTGAGCCGTTCTGAAACACTCTTTCTGTAGAAAATGCAAGTGGATATTCGGAGCGCTAAGACGGTAATACTGGAAAAAGAATATATTCAACTATAGACTACACAGAAGCATTCTGTGAAACTTCTTTCTGTTCTGTGCATTCAACTAACTGAGTTGAACTTTACTTTTGATGGAGCCGTTCTGAAACACTCTTTCTGTAGAAACTGCAATTGGACATTCTGAGCGCTAAGAGGCCTATATTGGGAAAAAGAATATCTTCAAATAAAAACTACACAGAAGCATTCTGTGAAACTTATTTCTGATATGGGCATTCAACTAATAGAGTAAAACCATACTTTTGATTGAGTCATTCTGAACACTCTTTCTGTAGAAAATGCAAGTGGACATTCGGAGCGCTAAGAGGGTAATACTGGAAAAAGTAATATCTTGAAATATGAACTACACAGAATCATTCTGTGAAATTTCTTTCTGATCTGTGCATTCAGCTAACAGAGTTAAACCATACATTTGATTGAGCAGTTCTGAACACTCTTTCTGTAGAAAATGCAACTGGACATTTGGAGCGCTAAGAGGGTAGTAGTTGAAAAAGAATATATTCAAATATAAACTACAGAGAAACATTCTGTGAAACTTTTTCTGATCTGAGCATTCAGCTAACAGAGTTAAACCATACTTTTGATTGAGCAGTTTTGAAACACTCTGTCTGTAGAAAATGCAACTGGACATTCGGAGCGCTAAGTGGGTAATAGTGGAAAAAGGAATATGTTCAAATATAAACTACACAGAAGCATTGTGTGAAACAACTTTGTGTTCTGTACATTCAACTAACAGAGTTGAACCTTACTTTTGATTGAGCCGTTCTTAAACACTGTTTCTGTAGAAACTGTAATTGGACATTCTGAGCGTTAGGAGGCCTATATTGCGAAAAATAATATATTCAAATAAAAAGTACACAGAAGCATTGTGTGAAACTTATTTGTGATATGTGCATTCAGCTAACAGAGTTAAACCATACATTTGATTGCACAGTTCTGAACACTCTTTCTGTAGAAAATGCAAGTGGACATTTGGAGCGCTAAGACGGTAATAGTGGAAAAAGCAATATATTCATATATAAACTACACAGAAGCATTCTGTGAAACTTCTTTCTGATCTCTGCATTCAACTAACTGAGTTAAACCTTGCTTTTGATTGAGCCGTTCTGAAACTCTCTTTCTGTAGAAAATGCAATTGGACATTCTGAGCGCTAAGAGGCCTATATTGGGAAAAAGATTATCTACACATAAAAACTACAGAGAAGCATTCTGGGAAACTTTTTCTGTTCTGTGCATTCAACTAAAAGTGTTGAACCTTTGTTTTGATTGAGCCGTTCTGAAACACTCTTTCTGTAGAAAATGAAAGTGGACATTCGGAGCGCTAAGATTGTATTAGTGGAAAAAGGAATATCTCCAAATAAAAACTACACAGAAGCATTCTCTGAAACTTATTTCTGATCTGTGCATTCAGTTAACAGATCTAAACCATACTTTTGATTGAGCAGTTATGAAACACTCTTTGTGTAGAAAATGCAAGGGTACCTTCGGAGCGCTAAGATTGTAATAGAGGAAAAAGGAATATCTCCAAATAAAAACTACACAGAAGCATTCTCAGAAACTCCTTTCTGTTCTCTGAATTCAACTAACAGAGTTTAGCCTTACTTTTGAAGGAACAGTTCTGAAACACTCTTTGTGTAGAAACTGCCAGTGGACATTCGGAGCGCTAAGTGGGTAATAGTCAATAAAGCAATATCTTCAACTAAATACTACAAAGAAGCATACTGTGAAACTTCTTTCTGTTCTGTGCATTCAACTAAAAGAAGTGAACCTTACTTTTCATTGAGCCGTTCTGAAACACTCTTTCTATAGAAACTGCAATTGGACATTCTGAGCGCTAAGAGGCATATATTGGTAAAAACAATATTTTCATATAAACACTACACAGAAGCATTCTGTGAAACTTCTTTCTGATCTGTGCATTCAGCTAACAGAGTTAAACCATACTTTTGATTGAGCAGTTCTGAAACACTCTTTCTGTAGAAAATGCAACTGGACATTTGGAGCACTAAGTGGGTAATAGTGGAAAAAGGAATATCTTCAAATATAAACTACACAGAATCATTCTGTGAAACTTATTTCTGATCTGTGCATTCAGCTAACAGAATTAAACCATAATTTTGATTGAGCAGTTCTGAACACTCTTTCTGTAGAAAATGCAAATGTATATTAGGAGGGCTAAGTGGGTAGTAGTGGAAAAAGGAATATATTCAAATATAAACTACACAGAAGCATTGTATGAAACTTCTTTGTGTTCTGTGCATTCAACTAACAGAGTTGAATCTTATTTTTGATTGAGCCGTTCTGAAACACTCTTTCTGTAGAAAATGCAAGTGGATATTCGGAGCGCTAAGACGGTAATACTGGAAAAAGAACATATTCAACTATAAACTACACAGAAGCATTCTGTGAAACTTCTTTCTGTTCTGTGAATTCAACTAACTGAGTTGAACTTTACTTTTGATGGAGCCGTTCTGAAACACTCTTTCTGTAGAAACTGCAATTGGACATTCTGAGCGCTAAGGGGCCTATATTGGGAAAAAGAATATCTTCAAATAAAAACTACACAGAAGCATTCTGTGAAACTTATTTCTGATATGTTCATTCAACTAATAGAGTAAAACCATACTTTTGATTGAGCCGTTCTGAACACTCTTTCTGTAGAAAATGCAAGTGGACATTCGGAGCGCTAAGAGGGTAATACTGGAAAAAGTAATATCTTGAAATATGAACTACACAGAATCATTCTGTGAAATTTCTTTCTGATCTTTGCATTCAGCTAACAGAGTTAAACCATACTTTTGATTGAGCAGTTCTGAACACTCTTTCTGTAGAAAATGCAACTGGACATTTGGAGCGCTAAGAGGGTAGTAGTTGAAAAAGAATATATTCAAATATAAACTACAGAGGAACATTCTGTGAAACTTTTTCTGATCTGAGCATTCAGCTAACAGAGTTAAACCATACTTTTGATTGAGCAGTTTTGAAACACTCTGTCTGTAGAAAATGCAACTGGACATTCGGAGCGCTAAGTGGGTAATAGTGGAAAAAGGAATATGTTCAAATATAAACTACACAGAAGCATTGTGTGAAACAACTTTGTGTTCTGTACATTCAACTAACAGAGTTGAACCTTACTTTTGATTGAGCCGTTCTTAAACACTGTTCCTGTAGAAACTGTAATTGGACATTCTGAGTGCTAGGAGGCCTATATTGCGAAAAATAATATATTCAAATAAAAACTACACAGATGCATTGTGTGAAACTTATTTGTGATATGTGCATTCAGCTAACAGAGTTAAACCATACATTTGATTGCACAGTTCTGAACACTCTTTCTGTAGAAAATGCAAGTGGACATTTGGAGCGCTAAGAGGGTAATAGTGGAAAAAGCAATATATTCATATATAAACTACACAGAAGCATTCTGTGAAACTTCTTTCTGATCTCTGCATTCAACTAACTGAGTTAAACCTTGCTTTTGATTGAGCCGTTCTGAAACTCTCTTTCTGTAGAAAATGCAATTGGACATTCTGAGCGCTAAGAGGCCTATATTGGGAAAAAGAATATCTACACATAAAAACTACACAGAAGCATTCTGTGAAAGATTTTCTGTTCTGTGCATTCAACTAAAAGTGTTGAACCTTTGTTTTGATTGAGCCGTTCTGAAACACTCTTTCTGTTGAAAATGAAATTGGACATTCGGAGCGCTAAGATTGTATTAGTGGAAAAAGGAATATCTCCAAATAAAAACTACACAGAAGCATTCTCTGAAACTTATTTCTGATCTGTGCATTCAGTTAACAGATCTAAACCATACTTTTGATTGAGCAGTTATGAAACACTCTTTGTGTAGAAAATGCAAGGGGACCTTCGGAGCGCTAAGATTGTAATAGAGGAAAAAGGAATATCTCCAAATAAAAACTACACAGAAGCATTCTCAGAAACTCCTTTCTGTTCTCTGAATTCAACTAACAGAGTTTAGCCTTACGTTTGAAGGAACAGTTCTGAAACACTCTTTGTGTAGAAACTGCCAGTGGACATTCGGAGCGCTAAGTGGGTAATAGTCAATAAAGGAATATCTTCAACTAAATACTACACAGAAGCATTCTGTGAAACTTCTTTCTGTTCTGTGCATTCAACTAAAAGAAGTGAACCTTACTTTTGATGGAGCCGTTCTGAAACACTCTTTCTGTAGAAACTGCAATTGGACATTCTGAGCGCTAAGAGGCCTATATTGGGAAAAAGAATATCTACAAATAAAAACTACACAGAAGCATTCTGTGAAACTTAGTTCTGATACGGGCATTCAACTAATAGAGTAAAATCATAGTGTTGATTGAGTCGTTCTGAACACTCTTTCTGTAGAAAATGCAAGTGCACATTGGGAGCTCTAAGAGGGTAATACTGGAAATAGTAATATCTTCAAATATAAACTACACAGAATCATTCTGTGAAACTTCTTTCTGATCTGTGCATTCAGCTAACAGAATTAAAACATACTTTTCATTGAGCAGTTCTGAACACTCTTTTTGTAGAAAATGCAACTGGACATTTGGAGCGCTAAGAGCGTAGTAGTGGAAAAAGGAATATATTCAAATATAAACTACACAGAAGCATTCTGTGAAACTTATTTCTGATCTGAGCATTCAGCTAACAGAGTTAAACCATACTTTTGACTGAGAAGTTTTGAAACACTCTGTCTGTAGAAAATGCAACTTGACATTCGGAGCGCTAATTGGGTAATAGTGGAAAAAGGAATATGTTCAAATATAAACTACACAGAAGCATTGTATGAAACATCTTTCTGTTCTGTACATTCAACTAACAGAGTTGAACCTTACTTTTGATTTAGCCGTTCTGAAACACTCTTTCTGTAGAAACTGCAATTGGACATTCTGAGCCCTAAGAGGCCCATATTGGGAAAAATGATATATTCAAATAAAAACTACACAGAAGCATTGTGTGAAACTTATTTCTGATATGTGCATTCAGCTAACAGAGTTAAACCATACTTTTGATTGCGCAGTTCTGAACACTCTTTCTGTAGAAAATGCAAGTTGACATTCGGAGCGCTAAGAGGGTAATAGTGGAAAAAGCAATATACTCAAATATAAACTACACAGAAGCATTCTGTGAAACTTCTTTCTGTCCTCTGCATTCAACTAACTGAGTTGAACCTTGCTTTTGATTGAGCCGTTCTGGAACACTCTTTCTGTAGAAAGTGCAATTGGACATTCTGAGCGCTAAGAGGCCTATATTGGGAAAAAGAATATCTACAAATAAAAACTACACAGAAGCATTCTGTGAAAATTATTTCTGATATGGGCATTCAACTAAAAGTGTTGAACCTTAGTTTTGATTGAGCCGTTCTGAAACTCTCTTTCTGTAGAAAAAACAAGTGGACATTCGGAGCGCTAAGATAGTAATAGTGGAAAAAGGAATATCTCCAAATAAAAACTACACAGAAGCATTCTCTGAAACTCCTTTCTGTTCTCTGCATTCAACTAACAGAGCTGAGCCTTACTTTGGATGGAGCCGTTCTGAAACACTTTTTCTGTAGAAACTGCCAGTGGAAATTCAGAGCGCTAAGAGGGTGATAGTCGAAAAAGGAATATCTTCAACTAAATACTACACAGAAGCATTCTGTGAAACTCCTTTCTGTTCTGTGCATTCAACTAAAAGAGTTGAACCTTAGTTTTGATTGAGCCGTTCTGAAACACTCTTTCTGTAGAAACTGCAATTGGATATTCTGAGCGCTAGGAGGCCTATATTGGGAAAAAGAATGTCTACAAATAAAAACTACACAGAAGAATTGTGTGAAACTTCTTTCTGTTCTGTTTGTTCAACTAAAAGAGTTGAACCTTAGTTTTGATTGAGCCGTTCTGAAACACTCTTTCTGTAGAAAATGCAAGTGGAGATTCGGAGCGCTAAGAGGGTAATAGTGGAAAAAGGACTATCTTCAAATATAAACTACACAGAATCATTCTGTGAAACTTCTTTCTGATATGTGCATTCAGCTAACAGAGTTAAACCATAGTTTTGATAGAGCAGTTCTGAACACTCTTTCTGTAGAAAATGCAACTGGACATTTGGAGCGCTAAGAGGGTAGTAGTGGAAAAAGGAATATATTCAAATATAAGCTACACAGAAGCATTCTGTGAAACTTCTTTCTGATCTGAGCATTCAGCTAACAGAGTTAAACCATACTTTTGATTGAGGAGATTTGAAACACTCTGTCTGTAGGAAATGCAACTAGACATTCAGAGCGCTAAGTGGGTAATAATGGAAAAAGAATATGTTCAAATATAAACTACACAGAAGCATTGTATGAAACTTCTTTCTGTTCTGTGCATTCAACTAACAGAGTTGAACCTTACTTTTGATTGAGCCGTTCTGAAACACTCGTTCTGTAGAAACTGCAATTGGGCATTCTGAGCTCTAAGAGGCCTATATAGGGAAAAATAATATCTTCAAATAAAAACTACATAGCAGCATTGTGTGAAACTTATTTCTGATATGTGCATTCAGCTAACAGAGTTAAACGATACTTTTGATTGCGCAGTTCTGAACACTCTTTCTGTAGAAAATGCAAGTGGACATTCGGAGCGCTAATACGGTAATAGTTTAAAAAGGAATATATTCAATTATAAACTACACAGAAGCATTCTGTGAAACTTCTTTCTGTTCTGTGCCTTCAACTAAAAGAGTTGAACCTTAGTTTTGATTGAGCCGTTCTGAAACACTCTTTTTGTAGAAAATGAAATTGGAGATTCGGAGCGCTAAGAGGGTAATAGTGGAAAAAGGATTATCTTCAAATATAAACTACACAGAATCATTCTGTGAAACTTCTTTCTGATATGTGCATTCAGCTAACAGAGTTAAACCATACTTTTGATAGAGCAGTTCTGAACACTCTTTCTGTAGAAAATGCAACTGGACATTTGGAGCGCTACGAGGGTAGTAGTGGAAAAAGGAACATATTCAAATATAAGCTACACAGAAGCATTCTGTGAAACTTCTTTCTGATCTGAGCATTCAGCGAACAGAGTTAAACCATACTTTTGATTGAGAAGTTTAGAAACACTCTGTCTGTAGAAAATGCAACTGGACATTCGGAGCGCTAAGTGGGTAATAATGGAAAAAGAAATATGTTCAAATATAAACTACACAGAAGCATTGTATGAAACTTATTTCTGTTCTGTGCATTCAACTAACAGAGTTGAACCTTACTTTTGATTGAGCCGTTCTGAAACACTCTTTCTGTAGAAAATGCAACTGGACATTTGGAGCGCTAAGAGGGTAGTAGTGGAAAAAGGAATATATTCAAATATAAACTACACAGAAGCATTCTGTGAAACTTCTTTCTGATCTGAGCATTCAGCTAACAGAGTTTAACCATACTATTGACTGAGAAGTTTAGAAACACTCTGTCTGTAGAAAATGCAACTGGACATTCGGAGCGCTAATTGGGAAATAGTGGAAAAAGGAATATGTTCAAATATAAACTACACAGAAGCATTGTATGAAACATCTTTCTGTTCTGTACATTCAACTAACAGAGTTGAACCTTACTTTTGATTTAGCCGTTCTGAAACACTCTTTCTATAGAAACTGCAATTGGACATTCTGAGCCCTAAGAGGCCCATATTGGGAAAAATGATATATTCAAATAAAAACTACACAGAAGCATTGCGTGAAACTTATTTCTGATATGTGCATTCAGCTAACAGAGTTAAACCATACTTTTGATTGCGCAGTTCTGAACACTCTTTCTGTAGAAAATGCAAGTTGACATTTGGAGCGCTAAGAGGGTAATAGTGGAAAAAGCAATATACTCAAATATAAACTACACAGAAGCATTCTGTGAAACTACTTTCTGTTCTCTGCATTCAACTAACTGAGTTGAACCTTGCTTTTGATTGAGCCGTTCTGGAACACTCTTTCTGTAGAAAATGCAATTGGACATTCTGAGCGCTAAGAGGCCTATATTGGGAAAAATTATATCTACAAATAAAAACTACACAGAAGCATTCTGTGAAACTTCTTTCTGTTCTGTGCATTCAACTAAAAGTGTTGAACCTTAGTTTTGATTGAGCCGTTCTGAAACTCTCTTTCTGTAGAAAATGCAAGTGGACATTCGGAGCGCTAAGATAGTAATAGTGGAAAAAGGAATATCTCCAAATAAAAACTACACAGAAGCATTCTCTGAAACTCCTTTCTGTTCTCTGCATTCAACTAACAGAGCTGAGCCTTACTTTTGATGGAGCCGTCCTGAAACACTCTTTCTGTAGAAACTGCCAGTGGAAATTCGGAGCGCTAAGAGGGTGATAGTCGAAAAAGGAATATCTTCAACTAAATACTACACAGAAGCATTCTGTGAAACTCCTTTCTGTTCTGTGCATTCAACTAAAGGAGTTGAACCTTAGTTTTGATTGAGCCGTTCTGAAACACTCTTTCTGTAGAAAATGAAAGTGGAGATTCGGAGCGCTAAGAGGGTAATAGTGGAAAAATTAATATCTTCAAATATAAACTACACAGAATCATTCTGT
Source organism: Symphalangus syndactylus (assembly GCF_028878055.3). Lineage (NCBI taxonomy): Eukaryota > Metazoa > Chordata > Mammalia > Primates > Hylobatidae > Symphalangus > Symphalangus syndactylus. The sequence goes on along the minus strand of NC_072445.2, from coordinate 445,496 downwards.
GAAACTTCTTTCTGATCTGTGCATTCAGCTAACAGAATTAAACCATACTTTTCATTGAGCAGTTCTGAACACTCTTTCTGTAGAAAATGCAACTGGACATTTGGAGCGCTAACAAGGTAGTAGTGGAAAAAGGAATATATTCAAATATAAGCTACACAGAAGCATTCTGTGAAACTTCTTTCTGATCTTAGAATTCAGCTAACAGAGTTAAACCATACTTTTGATTGAGGAGATTTGAAACACTCTGTCTGTAGAAAATGCAACTGGACATTCGGAGCGCTAAGTGGGTAATAATGGAAAAAGGAATATGTTCAAATATAAACTACACAGAAGCATTGTATGAAACTTCTTTCTGTTCTGTGCATTCAAGTAACAGAGTTGAACCTTACTTTTGATTGGCCGTTCTGAAACACTCGTTCTGTAGAAACTGCAATTGGGCATTCTGAGCTCTAAGAGGCCTATATTGGGAAAAATAATATCTTCAAATAAAAACTACATAGCAGCATTCTGTGAAACTTATTTCTGATATGTGCATTCAGCTAACAGAGTTAAACGATACTTTTGATTGCGCAGTTCTGAACACTCTTTCTGTAGAAAATGCAAGTGGACATTCGGAGCGCTAATACGGTAATAGTGGAAAAAGGATTATATTCAATTATAAACTACACAGAAGCATTCTGTGAGACTTCTTTCTGTTCTGTGCATTCAACTAAAAGAGTTGAACCTTAGTTTTGATTGAGCCGTTCTGAAACACTCTTTCTGTAGAAAATGAAACTGGAGATTCGGAGCGCTAAGAGGGTAATAGTGGAAAAAGGATTATCTTCAAATATAAACTACACAGAATCATTCTGTGAAACTTCTTTCTGATATGTGCATTCAGCCAACAGAGTTAAACCATACTTTTGATAGAGCAGTTCTGAACACTCTTTCTGTAGAAAATGCAACTGGACATTTGGAGCGCTAAGAAGGTAGTAGTGGAAAAAGGCATATATTCAAATATAAGCTACACAGAAGCATTCTGTGAAACTTCTTTCTGATCTGAGCATTCAGCTAACAGAGTTAAACCATACTTTTGATTGAGCAGTTTTGAAACACTCTGTCTGTAGAAAATGCAAGTGGACATTCGTAGCGCTAAGTGGGTAATAGTGGAAAAAAGAATATGTTCAAATATAAACTACACAGAAGCATTGTATCAAACTTCTTTCTGTTCTGTGCATTCAACTAACAGAGTTGAACCTTACTTTTGATGGAGCCGTTGTGAAACACTCTTTCTGTAGAAACTGCAATTGGACATTCTGACCGCTAAAAGCCCTATATTGGGAAAAAGAATATCTACAAATAAAAACTACACAGAAGCATTCTGTGAAACTTCTTTCGGATCTGTGCATTCAACTAACAGAGTAAAACCATACTTTTGATTGAGCCGTTCTGAACACTCTTTCTGTAGAAAATGCAAGTGGACATTCGGAGCGCTAAGAGGGTAATAGTTGAAAAAGGAATATATTCAAACATAAACTACACAGAAGCATTCTGTGAAACTTCTTTCTGTTCTGTGCATTCAACTAACAGAGTTGAACCTTACTTTTGATTGAGCCGTTCTGAAACACTCTTTCTGTAGAAACTGCAATTGGACTTTCTAAGCGCTAAGAGGCCTATATTGTTAAAAAGAATATCTTCAAATAAAAACTACACAGAAGCATTCTGTGAAACTTATTTCTGATCTGTGCATTCAGTTAACAGAGCTAAACCATACTTTTGATTGAGCAGTTATGAAACACTCTTTGTGTAGAAAATGCAAGTGGACCTTCGGAGCGCTAAGATTGTAATAGAGGATAAAGGAATATCTCCAAATAAAAACCACACAGAAGCGTTCTCTGAAACTCCTTTCTGTTCTCAGAATTCAACTAACAGAGTTTAGCCTTACTTTTGAAGGAACAGTTCTGAAACACTCTTTGTGTAGAAACTGCCATTGGACATTCGGAGCGCTAAGTGGGTAATAGTCAATAAAGGAATATCTTCAACTAAGTACTACACAGAAGCATTCTGTGAAACTTCTTTCTGTTCTGTGCATTCAACTAAAAGAGGTGAACCTTACTTTTCATTGAGCCGTTCTGAAACACTCTTTCTATAGAAACTGCAATTGGACATTCTGAGCGCTAAGAGGCCTATATTGGTAAAAAGAATATTTTCATATAAACACTACACAGAAGCATTCTGTGAAACTTCTTTCTGATCTGTGCATTCAGCTAACAGAGTTAAACCACACTTTTGATTGAGCAGTTCTTAAACACTCTTTCTGTTGAAAATGCTACTGGACATTTGGAGCGCTAAGTGGGTAATAGTGAAAAATGGAATATCTTCAAATATAAACTACACAGAATCATTCTGTGAAACTTCTTTCTGTTCTGTGCATTCAGCTAACAGAGTTAAAGCATAGTTTTGATTGAGCAGTTCTGAACACTCTTTCTGTAGAAAATGCAACTGGACATTTGGAGCGCTAAGAGGGTAGTAGTGGAAAAAGTAATATATTCAAATATAAACTACACAGATGCATTGTATGAAACTCCTTTCTCTTCTGTGCATTTAACTAACAGAGTTGAACCTTATTTTTGATTGAGCCGTTCTGAAACACTCTTTCTTTAGAAAATGCAAGTGGATATTCGCAGCGCTAAGATGGTAATACTGGAAAAGGAATATATTCAAATATAAACTACACAGAAGCATTCTGTGAAACTTCTTTCTGTTCTGTGCTTTCAACTAACTGAGTTGAACCTTACTTTTGATCGGGCCGTTCTGAAAAGCTCTTTCTGTAGAAACTGCAATTGGACATTCTGAGCGCTAAGAGGCCTATATTTTCAAAAAGAATATCTTCAAATAAAAACTACAAAGAAGCATTCTGTGAAACTTATTTCTGATATGGGCATTCAACTAATAGGGTAAAACCATACTTTTGATTGAGCCGTTCTGAACACTCTTTCTGTAGAAAATGCAAGTGGACATTCTGAGCGCTAAGAGGGTAATACTAGAAAAAGTAATATCTTCAAATATAAACTACACAGAATCATTCTGTGAAACTTCTTTCTGATCTGTGCATTCAGCTAACAGAATTAAACCATACTTTTGATTGAGCAGATCAGAACACTCTTTCTGTAGAAAATGCAACTAGACATTTGGAGCGCTAAGAGGGTAGTAGTGGAAAAAGGAATATATTCAAATATAAACTACACGGAAGCATTCTGTGAAACTTCTTTCTGATCTTAGCATTCAGCTAACAGAGTTAAACCATACTTTTGATTGAGCAGTTTTGAAACACTCTGTCTGTAGAAAATGCAACTGGACATTCGTAGCGATATGTGGGTAATAGTGGAAAAAGGAATATGTTCAAATATAAACTACACAGAAGCATTGTATGAAACATCTTTCTGTTCTGTACATTCAACTAACAGAGTTTAAACTTACTTTTGATTGAGCCGTTCTGAAACACTCTTTCTGTAGAAACTGCAATTGGACATTCTGAGCCCTAAGAGGCCTATATTGGGAAAAATAATATATTCAAATAAAAACTGCACAGAGGCATTGTGTGAAATTTATTTCTGATATGTGCATTCAGCTAACAGAGTTAAACCATACTTTTGATTGCGCAGTTCTGAACACTCTTTCTGTAGAAAATGCAAGTTGACATTCGGAGCGCTAAGAGGGTAATAGTGGAAAAAGCAATATACTCAAATATAAACTTCACAGAAGCATTCTGTGAAACTTCTTTCTGTTCTCTGCATTCAACTAACTGAGTTGAACCTTGCTTTTGATTGAGCCGTTCTGGAACACTCTTTCTGTAGAAAATGCAATTGGACATTCTGAGCGCTAAGAGGCCTATATTGGGAAAAATAATATCTACAAATAAAAACTACACAGAAGCATTCTGTGAAACTTCTTTCTGTTCTGTGCATTCAACTAAAAGTGTTGAAGCTTAGTTTTGATTGAGCCGTTCTGAAACACTCTTTCTGTAGAAAATGCAAGTGGACATTCGGAGCGCTAAGTTAGTAATAGTGGAAAAAGGAATATCTCCAAATAAAAACTACACAGAAGCATTCTCTGAAACTCCTTTCTGTTCTCTGCATTCAACTAACAGAGCTGAGCCTTACTTTTGGAGGAGCAGTTCTGAAACACTCTTTGTGTAGAAACTGCCAGTGGAAATTCAGAGCGCTAAGAGGGTAATAGTCGAAAAAGGAATATCTTCAACTAAATACTACACAGAAGCATTCTGTGAAACTTCTTTCTGTTCTGTGCATTCAACTAAAAGAGTTGAACCTCAGATTTGATTGAGCCGTACTGAAACACTCTTTCTGTAGAAAATGAAAGTGGAGATTCGGAGCGCTAAGAGGGTAATAGTGGAAAAAGGATTATCTTCAAATATAAACTACACAGAATCATTCTGTGAAACTTCTTGCTGATATGTGCATTCAGCTAACAGAGTTAAACCATACTTTTGATAGTGCAGTTCTGAACACTCTTTCTGTTGAAAATGCAACTGGATATTCGGAGCGCTAAGAGGGTAGTATTGGAAAAAAGAATATATTCAAGTATTAGCTACACAGAAGCATTCTGTGAAACTTCTTTCTGATCTGAGTATTCAGCTAACAGAGTTAAACCATACTTTTGATTGAGGAGACTTGAAACACTCTGACTGTAGAAAATGCAACTGGACATTCGTAGCGCTACGTGGGTAATAATGGAAAAAGCAATATGTTCAAATATAAACCACACAGAAGCATTGTATTAAACTTCTTTCTGTTCTGTGCATTCAACAAACAGAGTTGAACCTTACTTTTGATTGAGCCGTTCTGAAACACTCTTTCTGTAGAAACTGCAATTGGACATTCTCAGCTCTAAGAGGCCTATATTGGGAATAATAATATCCTCAAATAAAAACTACACAGCAGCATTTTGTGAAACTTATTTCTGATATGTGCATTCAGCTAACAGAGTTAAACCATACTTTTGATTGCGCAGTTCTGAACACTCTTTCTGTAGAAAATGCAAGTGGACATTCGGAGCGGTAATACGGTAATAGTGGAAAAAGGAATATATTCAATTATAAACTACACAGAAGCATTCTGTGAAACTTCTTTCTGTTCTGTGCATTCAACTAACTGAGTTGAACCTTACTTTTCATGGAGCCGTTCTGAAACACTCTTTCTGTAGAAACTGCAATTGGACATTCTAAGCTCTAAGAGGCCTACATTGGGAAAAATAATATCTTCAAATAAAAATTACACAGATGCATTCTGTGAAACTTATTTCTGATGTGTAAATTCAGTTAACAGAGCTGAACCATATTTTTGATTGAGCAGTTATGAAACACTCTTTTTGTAGAATATGCAAGTGGACATTCGGAGCGCTAAGATTGTAATAGAGGAAAAAGGAATATCTCCTATTAAAAACTACACAGAAGCATTCTCTGAAACCCCTTTCTGTTCTCCGCATTCAACTAACAGAGTTGAGACTTACTTTTGAAGGAGCAGTTCTGAAACACTCTTTGTGTAGAAACTGCCAGTGGATATTCGGAGCGCTAAGTGGGTAATAGTCCAAAAAGGAGTATCTTCAACTAAATACTACACAGAAGCATTCTGTGAAACTTCTTTCTGTTCTGTGCATTCAACTAAGAGAGTTGAACCTTACATTTGATTGAGCCGTTCTGAAACACTGTTTCTGTAGAAACTGCAATTGGACATTCTGAACGCTAAGAGGCCTATTTTGGGAAAAATAATATCTTCAAATAAAAACTACTCAGAAGCATTGCAAGAAACTTATTTCTGATATGTGCATTCAGCTAACAGAGTTAAACCATACTTTTGATTGCGCAGTTCAGAACACTCTTTCTGTAGAAAATGCAAGTGAACATTCGGAGCGCTAAGAGGGTAATAGTGGAAAAAGTAATATATTCAAATATAAACTACACAGAAGCATTCTGTGAAACTTCTTTCTGTTCTGTGCATTCAACTACCAGGGTTGAACCTTACTTTTGATTGAGCCGTTCTGAAACACTCTTTCTGTAGAACCTTCAATTGGAAATTCTGAGCGCTAAGAGGCCTATATTGGGAAAAAGAATATCTACAAATAAAAACTACACAGAAGCATTCTGTGAAACTTCTTTCTGTTCTGTTCATTCAACTAAAAGAGTTGAACCTTAGTTTTGATGGAGCCGCTCTGAAACACTCTTTCTGTAGAAAATGCAAGTGGAGATTCGGAGCGCTATGAGGGTAATAGTGGAAAAAGGAATGTCTTCAAATATAAACTACACAGAATCATTCTGTGAAACTTCTTTCTGATCTGTGCATTCAGCTAACAGAGTTAAACCATACTTTTGATTGAGCAGATCTGAACACTCTTTCTGTAGAAAATGCAGCTGGACATTTTGAGCGCTAAGAGGGTAGTCGTGGAAAAAGTAATATATTCAAATATAAACTACACAGAAGCATTGTATGAAACTCCTTTCTCTTCTGTGCATTTAACTAACAGAGTTGAACCTTATTTTTGATTGAGCCGTTCTGAAACACTCTTTCTTTAGAAAATGCAAGTGGATATTCGCAGCGCTAAGATGGTAATACTGGAAAAGGAATATATTCAAATATAAACTACACAGAAGCATTCTGTGAAACTTCTTTCTGTTCTGTGCATTCAACTAACTGAGTTGAACCTTACTTTTGATGGAGCCGTTCTGAAAAGCTCTTTCTGTAGAAACTGCAATTGGACATTCTGAGCGGTAAGAGGCCTATATTGGGAAAAATAATATCTTCAAATAAAAACTACACAGAAGCATTGTGTGAAACTTATTTCTGATATGTGCATTCAGCTAACAGAGTTAAACCATACTTTTGATTGCGCAGTTCCGAACACTCTTTCTGTAGAAAATGCAAGTGGACATTCGGAGCGCTAAGAGGGTAATAGTGGAAAAAGGAATATATTCAAATATAAACTACACAGTAGCCTTCTCTGAAACTTCTTTCTGTTCTGTGCATTCAACTAACAGAGTTGAACCTTACTTTTGATTGAGCCGTTCTGAAACACTCTTTCTGTAGAAACTGCAATTGGACATTCTAAGCGCTAAGAGGCCTACATTGGGAAAAAGAATATCTTCAAATAAAAACTACGCAGATGCATTCTGTGAAACTTATTTCTGATCTGTAAATTCATTTAACAGAGCTAAACCATTTTTTTGATTGAGCAGTTATGAAACACTCTTTTTGTAGAATATGCAAGTGGACATTCGGAGCGCTAAGATTGTAATAGAGGAAAAAGGAATATCTCCAATTAAAAACTACACAGAAGCATTCTCTGAAACCCCTTTCGGTTCTCCGCATTCAACTAACAGAGTTGAGCCTTACTTTTGAAGGAGCAGTTCTGAAACACTCTTTGTGTAGAGACTGCCAGTGGATATTCGGAGCGCTAAGTGGGTAATAGTCCAAAAAGGAGTATCTTCAACTAAATACTACACAGAAGCATTCTGTGAAACTTCTTTCTGTTCTGTGCATTCAACTAACATTGTTGAACCTTACATTTGATTGAGCCGTTCTGAAACACTCTTTCTGTAGAAACTGCAATTGGACATTCTGAGCGCTAAGAGGCCTATATTTGGAAAAATAATATCTTCAAATAAAAACTACACAGAAGCATTGTTTGAAACTTATTTCTGATATGTGCATTCAGCTAACAGGGTTAAACTATACTTTTGATTGCGCAGTTCAGAACACTCTTTCTGTAGAAAATGCAAGTGGACATTCGTAGCGCTAAGAGGGTAATAGTGGAAAAAGGAATATATTCAAATATAAACTACACAGAAGCATTCTGTGAAACTTCTTTCTGTTCTGTGCATTCAACTACCAGGGTTGAACCTTACTTTTGATTGAGCCGTTCGGAAAGACTCTTTCTCTTGAAACTGCAATTGGACATTCTGAGCGCTAAGAGGACTATATTGGGAAAAAGAATATCTACAAATTAAAACTACACTGAAGCATTCTGTGAAACTTCTTTCTGTTCTGTTCACTCAACTAAAAGAGTTGAACCTTAGTTTTGATTGAGCCGTTCTGAAACAATCTTTCTGTAGAAAATGCAAGTGGAGATACGGAGCGCTAAGAGGGTAATAGTGGAAAAAGGAATGTATTCAAATATAAACTACACAGAATCATTCTGTGAGACTTCTTTCTGATCTGTGCATTCAGATAACAGAGTTAAACCATACTTTTGATTGAGCAGATCTGAACACTCTTTCTGTAGAAAATGCAACTGGACATTTGGAGCGCTAAGAGGGTAGTCGTGGAAAAAGGAATATATTCGAATATAAACTACACAGAAGCATTCTGTGAAACTTCTTCCCGATCTGAGCATTCAGCCTACAGAGTTAAACCATACTTTTGATTGAGCAGTTTTTAAACACTCTGTCTGTAGAAAATGCAACTGGACATTCGTAGCGCTAAGTGGGTAATAGTGGAAAAAAGAATATGTTCAAATATAAACTACACAGAAGCATTGTATGAAACTTCTTTCTGTTCTGTGCATTCAACTAACAGAGTTGAACCTTACTTTTGATTGAGCCGTTCTGAAACACTCTTTCTGTAGAAACTGCAATTGGACATTCTGAGCGCTAAGAGGCCTATGTTGGGAAAAATAATATCTTCAAATAAAAACTACACAGAAGCATTGTGTGAAACTTATTTCTGATATGTGCATTCAGCTAACAGAGTTAAAACATACTTTTGATTGCGCAGTTCCGAACACTCTTTCTGTAGAAAATGCAAGTGGACATTCGGAGCGCTAAGAGGGTAATAGTGGAAAAAGGAATATATTCAAATATAAACTACACAGTAGCATTCTGTGAAACTTCTTTCTGTTCTGTGCATTCAACTAACAGATTTGAACCTTACTTTTGATTGAGCCGTTCTGAAACACTCTTTCTGTAGAAAGTGCAATTGGACATTCTAAGCGCTAAGAGGCCTACATAGGGAAAAAGAATATCTTCAAATAAAAACTACACAGATGCATTCTGTGAAACTTATTTCTGATCTGTAAATTCAGTTAACAGAGCTAAACCATATTTTTGATTGAGCAGTTATGAAACACTCTTTTTGTAGAAAATGCAAGTGGACTTTCGGAGCGCTAAGATTGTAATAGAGGAAAAAGGAATATCTCCAATTAAAAACTACACAGAAGCATTCTCTGAATCCCCTTTCTGTTCTCCGCATTCAACTAACAGTGTTGAGCCTTACATTTGAAGGAGCAGTTCTGAAACACTCTTTGTGTAGAAACTACCAGTGGATATTCGGAGCGCTAAGTGGGTAATAGTCCAAAAAGGAGTATCTTCAACTAAATACTACACAGAAGCATTCTGTGAAACTTCTTTCTGTTCTGTGCATTCAACTAAGAGAGTTGAACCTTACATTTGATTGAGCCGTTCTGAAACACTCTTTCTGTAGAAACTGCAATTGGACATTCTGAGCGCTAAGAGGCCTATAATGGGAAAAATAATATCTTCAAATAAAAACTACACAGAAGAATTGTTTGAAACTTATTTCTGATATGTGCATTCAGCTAACAGAGTTAAACCTTACTTTTGATTGCGCAGTTCAGAACACTCTTTCTGTAGAAAATGCAAGTGGACATTCGGACCGCTAAGATGGTAATAGTGGAAAAAGGAATGTATTCAAATATAAAGTACACAGAAGCATTCTGTGAAACTTCTTTCTGTTCTGTGCATTCAACTACCAGGGTTGAACCTTACTTTTGATTGAGCTGTTCTGAAACACTCTTTCGGTAGAAACTGCAATTGGACAATCTGAGCGCTAAGAGGCCTATATTGGGAAAAAGAATATCTACAAATTAAAACTACACAGAAGCATTCTGTGAAACTTCTTTCTGTTCTGTTCATTCAACTAAAAGAGTTGAACCTTAGTTTTGATTGAGCCGTTCTGAAACACTCTTTCTGTAGAAAATGCAAGTGGAGATTCGGAGCGCTAAGAGGGTAATAGTGGAAAAAGGAATGTCTTCAAATATAAACTACACAGAATCATTCGGTGAAACTTGGTTCTGATCTGTGCATTCAGCTAACAGAGTTAAACCATACTTTTGATTGAGCAGATCTGAACACACTTTCTGTAGAAAATGCAACTGGACATTTGGAGCGCTAAGAGTGTAGTAGTGGAAAAAGGAATATATTCAAATATAAACTACACAGAAGCATTCTGTGAAACTTCTTTCTGATCTGAGCATTCAGCTAACAGAGTTAAACCATACTTTTGATTGAGCAGTTTTGAAACACTCTGTCTGTAGAAAATGCAACTGGACATTCGTAGCGCTAAGTGGGTAATAGTGGAAAAAAGTATATGTTCAAATATAAAATACACAGAAGCATTGTATGAAACTTCTTTCTTTTCTGTGCATTCAACTAACAGAGTTGAAACTTACTTTGATTGAGCCGTTCTGAAACAGTCTTTCTCTAGAAACTGCAATTGGACTTTCTGAGCGCTAAGAGGCCTATATTGGGAAAAATAATATCTTCAAATAAAAACTACACAGAAGCATTGTGTGAAACTTATTTCTGATATGTGCATTCAGCTAACAGAGTTAAACCATACTTTGGATTGCGCAGTTCCGAACACTCTTTCTGTAGAAAAGGCAAGTGGACATTCGGAGCGCTAAGAGGGTAATAGTGGAAAAAGGAATATATTCAAATATAAACTACACAGTAGCATTCTGTGAAACTTCTTTCTGTTCTGTGCATTCAACTAACAGAGTTGAACCTTACTTTTGATTGAGCCGTTCTGAAACACTCTTTCTGTAGAAACTGCAATAGGACATGCTAAGCGCTAAGAAGCCTACATTGGGAAAAAGAATGTCTTCAAATAAAAACTACACAGATGCATTCTGTGAAAATTATTTCTGATCTGTAAATTCAGTTAACAGAGCTAAACCATATTTTTGATTGAGCAGTTATGAAACTCTCTTTTTGTAGAAAATGCAAGTGGACATTCGGAGCGCTAAGATTGTAATAGAGGAAAAAGGAATATCTCCAATTAAAAACTACACAGAAGCATTCTCTGAAACACCTTTCTGTTCTCCGCATTCAACTAACAGAGTTGAGCCTTACTTTTGAAGGAGCAGTTCTGAAACACTCTTTGTGTAGAAACTGCCAGTGGATATTCGGAGCGCTAAGTGGTTAATAGTCCAAAAAGGAGTATCTTCAACTAAATACTACACAGAAGCATTCTATGAAAATTCTTTCTGTTCTGTGCATTCAACTAAGAGAGTTGAACCTTACATTTGATTGAGCCGGTCTGAAACACTCTTTCTATAGAAACTGCAATTGGACATTCTGAGCGCTAAGAGGCCTATATTGGGAAAAATAATATCTTCAAATAAAAACTACACAGAAGCATTGTTTGAAAATTATTTCTGATATGTGCATTCAGCTAACAGAGTTAAACCATACTTTTGATTGCGCAGTTCAGAACACTCTTTCTGTAGAAAATGCAAGTGGACATTCGGAGCACTAAGAGGGTAATAGTGGAAAAAGGAATATATTCAAATATAAACTACACAGAAGTATTCTGTGAAACTACTTTCTGTTCTGTGCATTCAACTACCAGGGTTGAACCTTACTTTTGATTGAGCCGTTCTGAAACACTCTTTCTGTAGAAACTGTAATTGGACATTCTGAGCGCTAAGAGGACTATATTGGGAAAAAGAATATCTACAAATAAAAACTACACAGAAGCATTCTGTGAAACTTCTTTCTTTTCTGTTCATTCAACTAAAAGATTTGAACCTTAGTTTTCATTGAGCAGTTCTGAAACACTCTTTCTGTAGAAAATGCAATTGGAGATTCGGAGCGCTAAGAGGATAATAGTGGAAAAACCAATGTCTTCAAATATAAACTACACAGAATCATTCTCTGAAACTTCTTCCTGTTCTGTGCATTCAGCTAACAGAGTTAAACCATACTTTTGATTGAGCAGATCTGAACACTCTTTCTGAAGAAAATGCAACTGGACATTTGGAGCACTAAGAGAGTAGTAGTGGAAAAAGGAATATATTCAAATATAAACTACACAGAAGCATTCTGTGAAACTTCTTTGTGATCTGAGCATTCAGCTAACAGAGTTAAACCATACTTTTGATTGAGCAGTTTTGAAACACTCTGGCTGTAGAAAATGCAACTGGACATTCGTAGCGTTAAGTGGGTAATAGTGGAAAAAAGAATATGTTCAAATATAAACTACACAGAAGCATTGTATGAAACTTCTTCCTGTTCTGTGCATTCAACTAACAGAGTTGAACCTTACTTTTGATTGAGCCTTTCTGAAACAGTCTTTCTGTAGAAACTGCAATTGGACATTCTGACCGCTAAGAGGCCTATATAGGGAAAAATAATATCTTCAAATAAAAACTACACAGAAGCATTGTTTGAAACTTATTTCTGATATGTGCATTCAGCTAACAGAGTTAAACCATACTTTTGATTGCGCAGTTCAGAACACTCTTTCTGTAGAAAATGCAAGTGGACATTCGGAGCGCTAAGAGGGTAATAGTGGAAAAAGGAATATATTCCATTATAAACTACACAGAAGCATTCTGTGAAACTTCTTTCTGTTCTGTGCATTCAACTACCAGGGTTGAACCTTACTTTTGATTGAGCCGTTGTGAAACACTCTTTCTGTAGAAACTGTAATTGGACATTCTGAGCGCTAAGAGGACTATATTGGGAAAAAGAATATCTACAAATAAAAACTACACAGAAGCATTCTGTGAAACTTCTTTCTTTTCTGTTCATTCAAGTAAAAGATTTGAACCTTAGTTTTGATTGAGCAGTTCTGAAACACTCTTTCTGTAGAAAATGCAATTGGAGATTCGGAGCGCTAAGAGGATAATAGTGGAAAAACGAATGTCTTCAAATATTAACTACACAGAATCATTCTCTGAAACTTCTTCCTGTTCTGTGCATTCAGCTAACAGTGTTAAACCATACTTTTGATTGCGCAGTTCTGAACACTCTTTCCGTAGAAAATGCAAGTGGACATTCGGAGCGCTAAGAGGGTAATAGTGGAAAAAGGAATATATTCAAATATAAAATACACAGTAGCATTCTGTGAAACAACTTTCTGATCTGTGCATTCAACTAACAGTGTTGAACCTTACTTTTGATTAAGCCGTTCTGAAACACTCTTTCTGTGGAAACTGCAATTGGATATTCTAAGCGCTAAGAGGCGCACATTGGGAAAAAGAATATCTTCAAATAAAAGCTACACAGATGCATTCTGTGTAACTTATTTCTGATCTGAAAGTTCAGTTAACAGAGCTAAACCATATTTTTGATTGAGCAGTTATGAAACTCTCTTTTTGTAGAAAATGCAAGTGGACATTCGGAGCGCTAAGATTGTAATAGAGGAAAAAGGAATATCTCCAATTAAAAACTACAGAGAAGCATTCCCTGAAACACCTTTCTGTTCTCCGCATTCAACTAACAGAGTTGAGCCTTACTTTTGAAGGAGCAGTTCTGAAACACTCTTTGTGTAGAAACTGCCAGTGGATATTCAGAGCACTAAGTGGGCAATAGTCCAAAAAGGAGTATCTTCAACTAAATACTACACAGAAGCATTCTGTGAAACTTCTTTCTGTTCTGTGCATTCAACTACCAGGGTTGAACCTTACTTTTGATTGAGCCGTTCTGAAACACTCTTTCTGTAGAAACTGCAATTGGACATTCTGAGCGCTAAGAGGCCTATATTGGGAAAAAGAATATCTACAAATAAAAACTACACAGAAGCATTCTGTGAAAATTGTTTCTGTTCTGTTCATTCAACTAAAAGAGTTGAACCTTAGTTTTGATTGAACCGTTCTGAAACACTCTTTCTTTAGAAAATGCAAGTGGAGATTCGGAGCGCTAAGAGGGTAATAGTGGAAAAAGGAATGTCTCCAAATATAAACTACACAGAATCATTCTGTGAAACTTCTTTCTGATCTGTGCATTCAGCTAACAGAGTTAAACCATACTTTTGATTGAGCAGATCTGAACACTCTTTCTGTAGAAAATGCAACTGGACATTTGGAGCGATCAGAGGGTAGTTGTGGAAAAAGGAATATATTCAAATACAAACTACACAGAAGCACTCTGTGAAACTTCTTTCTGATCTGAGCATTCAGCTAACAGAGTTAAACCATACATTTCATTGAGCAGTTTTGAAACACTCTGTCTGTAGAAAATGCAACTGGACATTCGTAGCACTAAGTGGGTAATAGTGGAAAAAAGAATATGTTCAAATATAAACTACACAGAAGCATTGTATGAAACTTATTTCTGTTCTGTGCATTCAAATAACAGTGTTGAACCTTACTTTTGATTGAGCCGTTCTGAAACGCTCTTTCTGTAGAAACTGGAATTGTACATTCTGAGCGCTAAGAGGCCTACATGGGGAAAAATAATATCTTCAAATAAAAACTACACAGAAGCATTGTGTGAAACTTATTTCTGATATGTGCATTCAGCTAACAGATTTAAACCATACTTTTGATTGCGCAGTTCCGAACACTCTTTCTGTAGAAAATGCAAGTGGACATTCGGAGCGCTAAGAAGGTAATAGTGGAAAAAGGAATATATTCAAAAATAAACTACACAGTAGCATTCTGTGAAAATACTTTCTGTTCTGTGCATTCAACTAACAGAGTTGAACCTTACTTTTGATTGAGCCGTTCTGAAACACTCTTTCTGTAGAAACTGCAATTGGACATGCTAAGCGCTAAGAGGCCTACATTGGGAAAAAGAATATCTTCAAATAAAAACTACACAGATGCATTCTGTGAAACTTATTTCTGATCTGTAAATTCAGTTAACAGAGCTAAACCATATTTTTGATTGAGCAGTTATGAAACACGCTTTTTGTAGAAAATGCAAGTGGACATTCGGAGAGCTAAGATTGTAATAGAGGAAAAAGGAATATCTCCAATTAAAAACTACACAGAAGCATTCTCTGAAACCACTTTCTGTTCTCCGCATTCAACTAACAGAGTTGAGCCTTACTTTTGAAGGTGCAGTTCTGAAACACTCTTTGTGTAGAAACTGCCAGTGGATATTCGGATTGCTAAGTGGATAATAGTCCAAAAAGGAGTATCTTCAACTAAATACTACACAGAAGCATTCTGTGAAACTTCTTTCTGTTCTGTGCATTCAACTACCAGGGTGGAAACTTACTTTTGATTGAGCCGTTCTGAAACACTCTTTGTGTAGAAACTGCAATTGGACATTCTGAGCGCTAAGAGGCCTATATTGGGAAAAAGAATATCTACAAATAAAAACTACACAAAAGCATTCTGTGAAACTCCTTTCTGTTCTGTTCATTCAACTAAAAGAGTTGAACCTTAGTTTTGACTGAGCCGTTCTGAAACACTCTTTCTGTAGAAAATGCAAGTGGAGATGCGGAGCGCTAAGAGGGTAATAGTGGAAAAAGGAATGTCTTCAAATATAAACTACACAGAATCATTCTGTGAAACTTCTTTCTGATCTGTGCATTCAACTAACAGAGTTAAATCATACTTTTGATTGAGCAGATCTGAACACTCTTTCTGTAGAAAATGCAACTGGACATTTGGAGCGCTAAGAGGATAGTAGTGGAAAAAGGAATATATTCAAATACAAACTACACAGAAGCATTCTGTGAAACTTCTTTCTGATCTGAGCATTCAGCTAACAGAGTTAAACGATACTTTTGATAGAGCAGATTTGAAACACTCTGTCTGTAGAAAATGGAACTGGACATTCGTAGCGCTAAGTGGGTAATAGTGGAAAAAATTATGTTCAAATATAAACTACACAGAAGAATTGTATGAAACTTCTTTCTGTTCTGTGCATTCAACTAACAGATTTGAACCTTACTTTTGATTGAGACGTTCTGAAACACTCTTTCTGTAGAAACTGCAATTGGACATTCTGAGCGCTAAGAGGCCTATATTGGGAAAAATAATATCTTCAAATAAAAACTACACAGAAGCATTGTGTGAAACTTATTTCTGATATGTGCATTCAGCTAACAGAGTTAAACCATACTTTTGATTGCGCAGTTGCGAACAATCTTTCCGTAGAAAAGGCAAGTGGACATTCGGCGCCCTAAGAGGGTAATAGTGGAAAAAAGAATATGTTCAAATATATACTACACAGAAGCATTGTATGAAACTTCTTTCTGTTCTGTGCATTCAACTAACAGAGTTGAAACTTACTTTTGATTCAACCTTTCTGAAACACTCTTTCTGTAGAAACTGCAATTGGACATTCTGAGCGCTAAGAGGCCTATACTGGGAAAAATAATATCTTCAAATAAAAACTACACAGAAGCATTTTGTGAAACTTATTTCTGATATGTGCATTCAGCTAACAGATTTAAACCATACTTTTGATTGCGCAGTTCCGAACACTCTTTCTGTAGAACATGCAAGTAGACATTCGGAGCGCTAAGAGTGTAATAGTGGAAAAAGGAATATATTCAAATATAAACTACACAGTAGTATTCTGTGAAACTTCTTTCTGTTCTGTGCATTCAACTAACGGAGTTGAACCTTACTTTTGTTTGAGCCGTTCTGAAACAATCTTTCTGTAGAAACTGCAATTGGACATTCTAAGCGCTAAGAGGCCTACATTTTGAAAAAGAATATCTTCAAATAAAAACTACACAGATGCATTCTGTGAAACTTATTTCTGATCTGTAAATTCAGTTAACAGAGCTAAACCATATTTTTGATTGAGCAGTTATGAAACACTCTTTTTGTAGAAAATGCAAGTGGACATTCGGAGCGCTAAGATTGTAATAGAGGAAAAAGGAATATCTCCAATTAAAAACTACACAGAAGCATTCTCTGAAACAACTTTCTGTTCTCCGCATTCAACTAACAGAGTTGAGCCTTACTTTTGAAGGAGCAGTTCTGAAACACACTTTGTGTAGAAACTGCCAGTGGATATTCGGAGCGCTAAGTGGGTAATAGTCCAAAAAGGAGTATCTTCAACTAAATACTACACAGAAGCATTCTGTGGAACTCCTTTCTGTTCTGTGCATTCAACTAAGACAGTTGAAACTTACATTTGATAGAGCCGTTCTGAAACACTCTTTCTGTAGAAACTGCAATTGGACATTCTGAGCGTTAAGAGTCCTATATTGGGAAAAATAATATCTTCAAATAAAAACTACACAGAAGCATTGTTTGAAACTTATTTCTGATATGTGCATTCAGCTAACAGAGTTAAACCATACTTTTGATTGCGCAGTTCCGAACACTCTTTCTGTAGAACATGCAAGTGGACATTCGGAGCGCTAAGAGTGTAATAGTGGAAAAAGGAATATGTTCAAATATAAACTACACAGTAGTATTCTGTGAAACTTCTTTCTGTTCTGTGCATTCAACTAACAGAGTTGAACCTTACTTTTGATTGAGCCGTTCTGAAACACTCTTTCTGTAGAAACTGCAATTGGACATTCTGAGCGCAAAGAGGCCTATATTGGGAAAAAGAATGTCTACAAATAAAAACTACACAGAAGAATTGGGTGAAACTTCTTTCTGTTCTGTTTGTTCAACTAAAAGAGTTGAACCTTAGTTTTGATTGAGCCGTTCTGAGAAACTCTTTCTGTAGAAAATGCAAGTGGAGATTCGGAGCGCTAAGAGGGTAATAGTGGAAAAAGGAATGTCTCCAAATATAAACTACACAGAATCATTCTGTGAAACTTCTTTCTGATCTTTGCATTCAGCTAACAGACTTAAACCATACTTTTGATTGAGCAGATCTGAACACTCTTTCTGTAGAAAATGCAACTGGACAATTGGAGTGCTAAGAGCGTAGTAGTGGAAAAAGGAATATATTCAAATATAAACTACACAGAAGCATTCTGTGAAACTTCTTTCTGATCTGAGCATTCAGCTAACAGAGTTAAACCATACTTTTGATTGAGCAGTTTTGAAACACTCTGTCTGTAGAAAATGCAACTGGATATTCGTAGCGCTAAGTGGGTTATAGTGGAAAAAAGAATATGTTGAAATATAAACTACACAGAAGCATTGTATGAAACTTCTTTCTGTTCTCTGCATTCAACTAACAGAGTTGAACCTTACTTTTGATTGAGCCGTTCTGAAACTCTCTTTCTGTATAAAATGCAATTGGACATTCTGAGCGTTAAGAGTCCTATATTGGGAAAAATAATATCTTCAAATAAAAACTACACAGAAGCATTGTTTGAAACTTATTTCTGATATGTGCATTCAGCTAACAGAGTTAAACCATACTTTTGATTGCGCAGTTCCGAACACTCTTTCTGTAGAACATGCAAGTGGACATTCGGAGCGCTAAGAGTGTAATAGTGGAAAAAGGAATATGTTCAAATATAAACTACACAGTAGTATTCTGTGAAACTTCTTTCTGTTCTGTGCATTCAACTAACAGAGTTGAACCTTACTTTTGATTGAGCCGTTCTGAAACACTCTTTCTGTAGAAACTGCAATTGGACATTCTGAGCGCTAAGAGGCCTATATTGGGAAAAAGAATGTCTACAAATAAAAACTACACAGAACTATTCTGTGAAACTACTTTCTGTTCTGTTCATTCAACTAAAAGTGTTGAACCTTAGTTTTGATTGAGCCATTCTGAAACACTCTTTCTGTAGAAAATGCAAGTGGAGATTTGGAGCGCTAAGAGGGTAATAGTGGAAAAAGGAATGTCTTCAAATATAAACTACACAGAATCATTCTGTGAAACTTCTTTATGATCTGTGCATTCAGCTAACAGAGTTAAACCATACTTTTGATTGAGCAGATCTGAACACTCTTTCTGTAGAAAATGCAACTGGACATTTGGAGCGCTAAGAGGGTATTAGTGGAAAAAAGAATATGTTCAAATATAAACTACACAGAAGCATTGTATGAAACTTCTTTCTGTTCTGTGCATTCAACTAAGAGTGTTGAACCTTACATTTGATTGAGCCGTTCTGAAACACTCTTTCTGTAGAAACAGCAATTGGACACTCTGAGCGTTAAGAGGCCTATATTTGGAAAAATAATATCTTCAAATAAAAACTACACAGAAGCATTGTTTGAAACTTATTTCTGATATGTGCATTCAGCTAACAGAGTTAAACCATACTTTTGATTGCGAAGTTCAGAACACTCTTTCTGTAGAAAATGCAAGTGGACATTCGGAGCGCTAAGAGGGTAATAGTGGAAAAAGGAATATATTCAAATATAAACTACACAGAAGTATTCTGTGAAACTTCTTTCTGTCCTGTGCATTCAACTACAAGGGTTGAACCTTACTTTTGATTGAGCCGTTCTGAAACACTCTTTCTGTAGAAACTGCAATTGGACATTCTGAGCTCTAAGAGGACTATATTGGGAAAAAGAGTATCTACAAATGAAAACTGCACAGAAGCATTCTGTGAAACTACTTTCTGTTCTGTTCATTCAACTAAAAGAGTTGAACCTTAGTTTTGATTGATCCGTTCTGAAACACTATTTCTGTAGTAAATGCAAGTGGAGATTCGGAGCGCTAAGAAGGTAATAGTGGAAAAACGAATGTCTTCAAATATAAACTACACAGAATCATCCTCTGAAACTTCTTTCTGATCTGTGCATTCAGCTAACAGAGTTAAACCATACTTTTGATTGAGCAGATCTGAACACTCTTTCTGTAGAAAATGCAACTGGACATTTGGAGTGCTAAGGGGTTAGTAGTGGAAAAAGGAATATATTCAAATATAAACTACACAGAAGCATTCTGTGAAACTTGTTTCTGATCTGAGCATTCAGTTAAAAGAGTTAAACCATACTTTTGATTGAGCAGTTTTGAAACACTCTGTCTGTAGAAAATGCAACTGGACATTCGTAGCGCTAAGTGGGTAATAGTGGAAAAAAGAATATGTTCAAATATAAACTACACGGAAGCATTGTATGAAACTTCTTTCTGTTCTGTGCATTCAACTAACAGAGTTGAACCTTACTTTTGATTCAGCCTTTCTGAAACACTCTTTCTGTAGAAACTGCAATTGGACATTCTGAGCGCTAAGAGGCCTCTATTGGGAAAAATAATATCTTCAAATAAAAACTACACAGAAGCATTGTGTGAAACTTATTTCTGACATGTTCATTAAGCTAACAGAGTTAAACCATACTTTTGAATGCGCAGTTCTGAACACTCTTTCTGTAGAAAATGCAAGTGGACATTCGGAGCGCAAAGAGGGTAATAGTGGAAAAAGGAATGTCTTCAAATGTAAACTACACAGAATCATTCTGTGAAACTTCTTTCTGATCTGTGCATTCAGCTAACAGAGTTAAACCATACTTTTGATGGAGCAGATCTGAACACTCTTTCTTTAGAAAATGCAACTGGACATTTGGAGCGCTAAGAGGTTAGTAGTGGAAAAAGGAATATATTCAAATATAAACTACACAGAAGCATTCTGTGAAACTTGTTTCTGATCTGAGCATTCAGCTAACAGAGTTAAACCATACTTTTGATTGAGCAGTTTTGAAACACTCTGTCTGTAGAAAATGCAACAGGACATTCGTAGCGCTAAGTGGGTAATAGTGGAAAAAAGAATATGTTCAAATATATACTACACAGAAGCATTGTATGAAACTTCTTTCTGTTCTGTGCATTCAACTAACAGAGTTGAAACTTACTTTTGATTCAGCCTTTCTGAAACACTCTTTCTGTAGAAACTGCAATTGGACATTCTGAGCGCTAAGAGGCCTATACTGGGAAAAATAATATCTTCAAATAAAAACTACACAGAAGCATTGTGTGAAACTTATTTCTGATATGTGCATTCAGCTAACAGAGTTAAACCATACTTTTGATTGCGCAGTTCCGAACACTCTTTTTGTAGAACATGCAAGTGGACATTCGGAGCGCTAAGAGTGTAATAGTGGAAAAAGGAATATATTCAAATATAAACTACACAGTAGTATTCTGTGAAACTTCTTTCTGTTCTGTGCATTCAACTAACAGAGTTGAACCTTACTTTTGATTGAGCCGTTCTGAAACACTCTTTCTGTAGAAACTGCAATTGGACATTCTAAGCGCTAAGAGGCCTACATTTTGAAAAAGAGTATCTTCAAATAAAAACTACACAGATGCATTCTGTGAAACTTATTTCTGATCTGTAAATTCAGTTAACAGAGCTAAACCATATTTTTGATTGAGCAGTTATGAAACACTCTTTTTGTAGAAAATGCAAGTGGACATTCGGAGCGCTAAGATTGTAATAGAGGAAAAAGGAATATCTCCAATTAAAAACTACACAGAAGCATTCTCTGAAACAACTTTCTGTTCTCCGCATTCAACTAACAGAGTTGAGCCTTACTTTTGAAGGAGCAGTTCTGAAACACACTTTGTGTAGAAACTGCCAGTGGATATTCGGAGCGCTAAGTGGGTAATAGTCCAAAAAGGAGTATCTTCAACTAAATACTACACAGAATCATTCTGTGGAACTCCTTTCTGTTCAGTGCATTCAACTAAGAGAGTTGAAACTTACATTTGATAGAGCCGTTCTCAAACACTCTTTCTGTAGAAACTGCAATTGGACATTCTGAGCGCAAAGGGGCCTATATTGGGAAAAAGAATGTCTACAAATAAAAACTACACAGAAGAATTGTGTGAAACTTCTTTCTGTTCTGTTTGTTCAACTAAAAGAGTTGAACCTTAGTTTTGATTGAGCCGTTCTGAGAAATTCTTTCTGTAGAAAATGCAAGTGCAGATTCGGAGCGCTAAGAGCGTATTAGTGGAAAAAGGAATATATTCAAATATAAACTACACAGAAGCATTCTGTGAAACTTCTTTCTGATCTGAGCATTCAGCTAACAGAGTTAAACCATACTTTTGATTGAGCAGTTTTGAAACACTCTGTCTGTAGAAAATGCAACTGGACATTCGTAGCGCTAAGTGGGTAATAGTTGAAAAAAGAATACGTTCAAATATAAACTACACAGAATCATTGTATGAAACTTCTTTCTGTTCTGTGCATTCTACTAACAGAGTTGAACCTTACTTTTGATTGAGCCTTTCTGAAACACTCTTTCTGTAGAAACTGCAATTGGACATTCTGAGCGCTAAGAGGGCTCTATTGGGAAAAATAATATCTTCAAATAAAAACTACACAGAAGCATTGTGTGAAACTTATTTCTGATATGTTCATTAAGCTAACAGAGTTAAACCATACTTTTGATTGCGCAGTTCTGAACACTCTTTCTGTAGAAAATGCAAGTGGACATTCGGAGCGCTAAGAGGGTAATAGTGGAAAAAGGAATATATTCAAATATAAACTACACAGTAGCATTCTGTGAAAATTCTTTCTGTTCTGTGCATTCAACTATCAGAGTTGAACCTTACTTTTGATTGAGTCGTTCTGAAACACTCTTTCTGTAGAAACTGCAATTGGACATGCTAAGCGCTAAGAGGCCTACATTGGGAAAAAGAATATCTTCAAATAAAAACTACACAGATGCATTCTGTGAAACTTATTTCTGATCTGTAAATTCAGTTAACAGAGATAAAACATATTTTTGATTGAGCAGTTATGAAACACTCTTTTTGTAGAAAATGCAAGTGGAGATTCGGAGCGCTAAGAGGGTAATAGTGGAAAAAGGTATGTCTTCATATATAAACTACACAGAATCATTCGGTGAAACTTCTTTCTGATCTGTGCATTCAGCTAACAGAGTTAAACCATACTTTTGATTGAGCAGATCAGAACACTCTTTCTGTAGAAAATGCAACTGGACATTTGGAGCGCTAAGAGCGTAGTAGTGGAAAAAGGAATATATTCAAATATAAACAACACAGAAGCATTCTGTGAAACTTCTTTCTGATCTGAGCATTCAGCTAACAGAGTTAAACCATACTTTTGATTGAGCAGGTTTGAAACACTCTGTCTGTAGAAAATGCAACTGGACATTCGTAGCGCTAAGTGGGTAATAGTGGAAAAAAGAATATGTTCAAATATAAACTACACAGAAGCATTGTATGAAACTTCTTTCTGTTCTGTGCATTCAACTAACAGAGTTGAACCTTACTTTTGATTGAGCCTTTCTGAAACACTCTTTCTGTAGAAACTGCAATTGGACATTCTGAGCGCTAAGAGGCCTATATTGGGAAAAATAATATCTTCAAATAAAAACTACACAGAAGCATTGTGTGAAACTTATTTCTGATATGTTCATTAAGCTAACAGAGTTAAAGCATACTTTTGATTGCGCAGTTCTGAACACTCTTTCTGTAGAAAATGCCAGTGGACATTCCGAGCGCTAAGAGGGTAATAGTGGAAAAAGGAATATATTCAAATATAAACTACACAGTAGCATTCTGTGAAAATTCTTTCTGTTCTGTGCATTCAACTAACAGACTTGAACCTTACTTTTGATTGAGCCGTTCTGAAACACTCTTTCTGTAGAAACTGCAATTGGACATGCTAAGCGCTAAGAGGCCTACATTGGGAAAAAGAATATCTTCAAATAAAAACTACACAGATGCATTCTGTGAAACTTATTTCTGATCTGTAAATTCAGTTAACAGAGATAAAACATATTTTTGATTGAGCAGTTATGAAACACTCTTTTTGTAGAAAATGCAAGTGGAGATTCGGAGCGCTAAGAGGGTAATAGTGGAAAAAGGAATGTCTTCAAATATAAACTACACAGAATCATTCGGTGAAACTTCTTTCTGATCTGTGCATTCAGCTAACAGAGTTAAACCATACTTTTGATTGAGCAGATCAGAACACTCTTTCTGTAGAAAATGCAACTGGACATTTGGAGCGCTAAGAGCGTAGTAGTGGAAAAAGGAATATATTCAAATATAAACAACACAGAAGCATTCTGTGAAACTTCTTTCTGATCTGAGCATTCAGCTAACAGAGTTAAACCATACTTTTGATTGAGCAGTTTTGAAACACTCTGTCTGTAGAAAATGCAACTGGACATTCGTAGCGCTAAGTGGGTATAGTGGAAAAAAGAATATGTTCAAATATAAACTACACACAAGCATTGTATGAAACTTCTTTCTGTTCTGTGCATTCAACTAACAGAGTTGAACCCTACTTTTGATTGAGCCGTTCTGAAACACTCTTTCTGTAGAAACTGCAATTGGACATTCTGAGCGCTAGGAGGACTATATTGGGAAAAAGAATGTCTACAAATAAAAACTACACAGAAGAATTGTGTGAAACTTCTTTCTGTTCTGTTTGTTCAACTAAAAGAGTTGAACCTTAGTTTTGATTGAGCCGTTCTGAAACACTCTTTCTGTAGAAAATGCAAGTGGAGATTCGGAGCGCTAAGAGGGTAATAGTGGAAAAAGGAATGTCTCCAAATATAAACTACACAGTATCATTCTGTGAAACTTCTTTCGGATCTGTGCATTCAGCTAACAGAGTTAAACCATACTTTTGATTGAGCAGACCTGAACACTCTTTCTGTAGAAAATGCAACTGGACATTTGGAGCGCTAAGAGAGTACTAGTGGAAAAAGGAATATATTCAAATATAAACTACACAGAAGCATTCTGTGAAACTTCTTTCTGATCTGAGCATTCAGCTAACAGAGTTAAACTATACTTTTGATTGAGCAGTTTTGAAACACTCTGTCTGTAGAAAATGCAACTGGACATTCGTAGCGCTAAGTGGGTAATAGTGGAAAAAAGAATATGTTCAAATATAAACTACACAGAAGCATTGTATGAAACTTCTTTCTGTTCTGTGCATTCAACTAACAGAGTTGAACCTTACTTTTGATTGAGCCTTTCTGAAAAACTCTTTCTGTAGAAACTGCAATTGGACATTCTGAGCGCTAAGAGGCCTATATTGGGAAAAAGAATATCTACAAATAAAAACTACACAGAAGCATTCTGTGAAAATTGTTTCTGTTCTGTTCATTCAACTAAAAGAGTTGAACCTTAGTTTTGATTGAACCGTTCTGAAACACTCTTTCTTTAGAAAATGCAAGTGGAGATTCGGAGCGCTAAGAGGGTAATAGTGGAAAAAGGAATGTCTCCAAATATAAACTACACAGAATCATTCTGTGAAACTTCTTTCTGATCTGTGCATTCAGCTAACAGAGTTAAACCATACTTTTGATTGAGCAGATCTGAACACTCTTTCTGTAGAAAATGCAACTGGACATTTGGAGCGATCAGAGGGTAGTTGTGGAAAAAGGAATATATTCAAATACAAACTACACAGAAGCACTCTGTGAAACTTCTTTCTGATCTGAGCATTCAGCTAACAGAGTTAAACCATACATTTCATTGAGCAGTTTTGAAACACTCTGTCTGTAGAAAATGCAACTGGACATTCGTAGCGCTAAGTGGGTAATAGTGGAAAAAAGAATATGTTCAAATATAAACTACACAGAAGCATTGTATGAAACTTATTTCTGTTCTGTGCATTCAAATAACAGTGTTGAACCTTACTTTTGATTGAGCCGTTCTGAAACGCTCTTTCTGTAGAAACTGGAATTGTACATTCTGAGCGCTAAGAGGCCTACATGGGGAAAAATAATATCTTCAAATAAAAACTACACAGAAGCATTGTGTGAAACTTATTTCTGATATGTGCATTCAGCTAACAGAGTTAAACCATACTTTTGATTGCGCAGTTCCGAACACTCTTTCTGTAGAAAATGCAAGTGGACATTCGGAGCGCTAAGAAGGTAATAGTGGA
This sequence comes from Symphalangus syndactylus, assembly GCF_028878055.3. Taxonomy (NCBI): domain Eukaryota; kingdom Metazoa; phylum Chordata; class Mammalia; order Primates; family Hylobatidae; genus Symphalangus; species Symphalangus syndactylus. The sequence continues at coordinate 419,769 of NC_072445.2, read as the reverse complement.
AAAAGGAATATATTCAAAAATAAACTACACAGTAGCATTCTGTGAAAATACTTTCTGTTCTGTGCATTCAACTAACAGAGTTGAACCTTACTTTTGATTGAGCCGTTCTGAAACACTCTTTCTGTAGAAACTGCAATTGGACATGCTAAGCGCTAAGAGGCCTACATTGGGAAAAAGAATATCTTCAAATAAAAACTACACAGATGCATTCTGTGAAACTTATTTCTGATCTGTAAATTCAGTTAACAGAGCTAAACCATATTTTTGATTGAGCAGTTATGAAACACGCTTTTTGTAGAAAATGCAAGTGGACATTCGGAGAGCTAAGATTGTAATAGAGGAAAAAGGAATATCTCCAATTAAAAACTACACAGAAGCATTCTCTGAAACCACTTTCTGTTCTCCGCATTCAACTAACAGAGTTGAGCCTTACTTTTGAAGGTGCAGTTCTGAAACACTCTTTGTGTAGAAACTGCCAGTGGATATTCGGATTGCTAAGTGGATAATAGTCCAAAAAGGAGTATCTTCAACTAAATACTACACAGAAGCATTCTGTGAAACTTCTTTCTGTTCTGTGCATTCAACTACCAGGGTGGAAACTTACTTTTGATTGAGCCGTTCTGAAACACTCTTTGTGTAGAAACTGCAATTGGACATTCTGAGCGCTAAGAGGCCTATATTGGGAAAAAGAATATCTACAAATAAAAACTACACAAAAGCATTCTGTGAAACTCCTTTCTGTTCTGTTCATTCAACTAAAAGAGTTGAACCTTAGTTTTGACTGAGCCGTTCTGAAACACTCTTTCTGTAGAAAATGCAAGTGGAGATGCGGAGCGCTAAGAGGGTAATAGTGGAAAAAGGAATGTCTTCAAATATAAACTACACAGAATCATTCTGTGAAACTTCTTTCTGATCTGTGCATTCAACTAACAGAGTTAAATCATACTTTTGATTGAGCAGATCTGAACACTCTTTCTGTAGAAAATGCAACTGGACATTTGGAGCGCTAAGAGGATAGTAGTGGAAAAAGGAATATATTCAAATACAAACTACACAGAAGCATTCTGTGAAACTTCTTTCTGATCTGAGCATTCAGCTAACAGAGTTAAACGATACTTTTGATAGAGCAGATTTGAAACACTCTGTCTGTAGAAAATGGAACTGGACATTCGTAGCGCTAAGTGGGTAATAGTGGAAAAAATTATGTTCAAATATAAACTACACAGAAGAATTGTATGAAACTTCTTTCTGTTCTGTGCATTCAACTAACAGATTTGAACCTTACTTTTGATTGAGACGTTCTGAAACACTCTTTCTGTAGAAACTGCAATTGGACATTCTGAGCGCTAAGAGGCCTATATTGGGAAAAATAATATCTTCAAATAAAAACTACACAGAAGCATTGTGTGAAACTTATTTCTGATATGTGCATTCAGCTAACAGAGTTAAACCATACTTTTGATTGCGCAGTTGCGAACAATCTTTCCGTAGAAAAGGCAAGTGGACATTCGGCGCCCTAAGAGGGTAATAGTGGAAAAAAGAATATGTTCAAATATATACTACACAGAAGCATTGTATGAAACTTCTTTCTGTTCTGTGCATTCAACTAACAGAGTTGAAACTTACTTTTGATTCAACCTTTCTGAAACACTCTTTCTGTAGAAACTGCAATTGGACATTCTGAGCGCTAAGAGGCCTATACTGGGAAAAATAATATCTTCAAATAAAAACTACACAGAAGCATTTTGTGAAACTTATTTCTGATATGTGCATTCAGCTAACAGATTTAAACCATACTTTTGATTGCGCAGTTCCGAACACTCTTTCTGTAGAACATGCAAGTGGACATTCGGAGCGCTAAGAGTGTAATAGTGGAAAAAGGAATATATTCAAATATAAACTACACAGTAGTATTCTGTGAAACTTCTTTCTGTTCTGTGCATTCAACTAACGGAGTTGAACCTTACTTTTGTTTGAGCCGTTCTGAAACAATCTTTCTGTAGAAACTGCAATTGGACATTCTAAGCGCTAAGAGGCCTACATTTTGAAAAAGAATATCTTCAAATAAAAACTACACAGATGCATTCTGTGAAACTTATTTCTGATCTGTAAATTCAGTTAACAGAGCTAAACCATATTTTTGATTGAGCAGTTATGAAACACTCTTTTTGTAGAAAATGCAAGTGGACATTCGGAGCGCTAAGATTGTAATAGAGGAAAAAGGAATATCTCCAATTAAAAACTACACAGAAGCATTCTCTGAAACAACTTTCTGTTCTCCGCATTCAACTAACAGAGTTGAGCCTTACTTTTGAAGGAGCAGTTCTGAAACACACTTTGTGTAGAAACTGCCAGTGGATATTCGGAGCGCTAAGTGGGTAATAGTCCAAAAAGGAGTATCTTCAACTAAATACTACACAGAAGCATTCTGTGGAACTCCTTTCAGTTCTGTGCATTCAACTAAGACAGTTGAAACTTACATTTGATAGAGCCGTTCTGAAACACTCTTTCTGTAGAAACTGCAATTGGACATTCTGAGCGTTAAGAGTCCTATATTGGGAAAAATAATATCTTCAAATAAAAACTACACAGAAGCATTGTTTGAAACTTATTTCTGATATGTGCATTCAGCTAACAGAGTTAAACCATACTTTTGATTGCGCAGTTCCGAACACTCTTTCTGTAGAACATGCAAGTGGACATTCGGAGCGCTAAGAGTGTAATAGTGGAAAAAGGAATATGTTCAAATATAAACTACACAGTAGTATTCTGTGAAACTTCTTTCTGATCTGTGCATTCAACTAACAGAGTTGAACCTTACTTTTGATTGAGCCGTTCTGAAACACTCTTTCTGTAGAAACTGCAATTGGACATTCTGAGCGCAAAGAGGCCTATATTGGGAAAAAGAATGTCTACAAATAAAAACTACACAGAAGAATTGGGTGAAACTTCTTTCTGTTCTGTTTGTTCAACTAAAAGAGTTGAACCTTAGTTTTGATTGAGCCGTTCTGAGAAACTCTTTCTGTAGAAAATGCAAGTGGAGATTCGGAGCGCTAAGAGGGTAATAGTGGAAAAAGGAATGTCTCCAAATATAAACTACACAGAATCATTCTGTGAAACTTCTTTCTGATCTTTGCATTCAGCTAACAGACTTAAACCATACTTTTGATTGAGCAGATCTGAACACTCTTTCTGTAGAAAATGCAACTGGACAATTGGAGTGCTAAGAGCGTAGTAGTGGAAAAAGGAATATATTCAAATATAAACTACACAGAAGCATTCTGTGAAACTTCTTTCTGATCTGAGCATTCAGCTAACAGAGTTAAACCATACTTTTGATTGAGCAGTTTTGAAACACTCTGTCTGTAGAAAATGCAACTGGATATTCGTAGCGCTAAGTGGGTTATAGTGGAAAAAAGAATATGTTGAAATATAAACTACACAGAAGCATTGTATGAAACTTCTTTCTGTTCTCTGCATTCAACTAACAGAGTTGAACCTTACTTTTGATTGAGCCGTTCTGAAACTCTCTTTCTGTATAAAATGCAATTGGACATTCTGAGCGTTAAGAGTCCTATATTGGGAAAAATAATATCTTCACATAAAAACTACACAGAAGCATTGTTTGAAACTTATTTCTGATATGTGCATTCAGCTAACAGAGTTAAACCATACTTTTGATTGCGCAGTTCCGAACACTCTTTCTGTAGAACATGCAAGTGGACATTCGGAGCGCTAAGAGTGTAATAGTGGAAAAAGGAATATGTTCAAATATAAACTACACAGTAGTATTCTGTGAAACTTCTTTCTGTTCTGTGCATTCAACTAACAGAGTTGAACCTTACTTTTGATTGAGCCGTTCTGAAACACTCTTTCTGTAGAAACTGCAATTGGACATTCTGAGCGCTAAGAGGCCTATATTGGGAAAAAGAATGTCTACAAATAAAAACTACACAGAACTATTCTGTGAAACTACTTTCTGTTCTGTTCATTCAACTAAAAGTGTTGAACCTTAGTTTTGATTGAGCCATTCTGAAACACTCTTTCTGTAGAAAATGCAAGTGGAGATTTGGAGCGCTAAGAGGGTAATAGTGGAAAAAGGAATGTCTTCAAATATAAACTACACAGAATCATTCTGTGAAACTTCTTTATGATCTGTGCATTCAGCTAACAGAGTTAAACCATACTTTTGATTGAGCAGATCTGAACACTCTTTCTGTAGAAAATGCAACTGGACATTTGGAGCGCTAAGAGGGTATTAGTGGAAAAAAGAATATGTTCAAATATAAACTACACAGAAGCATTGTATGAAACTTCTTTCTGTTCTGTGCATTCAACTAAGAGTGTTGAACCTTACATTTGATTGAGCCGTTCTGAAACACTCTTTCTGTAGAAACAGCAATTGGACACTCTGAGCGTTAAGAGGCCTATATTTGGAAAAATAATATCTTCAAATAAAAACTACACAGAAGCATTGTTTGAAACTTATTTCTGATATGTGCATTCAGCTAACAGAGTTAAACCATACTTTTGATTGCGAAGTTCAGAACACTCTTTCTGTAGAAAATGCAAGTGGACATTCGGAGCGCTAAGAGGGTAATAGTGGAAAAAGGAATATATTCAAATATAAACTACACAGAAGTATTCTGTGAAACTTCTTTCTGTCCTGTGCATTCAACTACAAGGGTTGAACCTTACTTTTGATTGAGCCGTTCTGAAACACTCTTTCTGTAGAAACTGCAATTGGACATTCTGAGCTCTAAGAGGACTATATTGGGAAAAAGAGTATCTACAAATGAAAACTGCACAGAAGCATTCTGTGAAACTACTTTCTGTTCTGTTCATTCAACTAAAAGAGTTGAACCTTAGTTTTGATTGATCCGTTCTGAAACACTATTTCTGTAGTAAATGCAAGTGGAGATTCGGAGCGCTAAGAAGGTAATAGTGGAAAAACTAATGTCTTCAAATATAAACTACACAGAATCATCCTCTGAAACTTCTTTCTGATCTGTGCATTCAGCTAACAGAGTTAAACCATACTTTTGATTGAGCAGATCTGAACACTCTTTCTGTAGAAAATGCAACTGGACATTTGGAGTGCTAAGGGGTTAGTAGTGGAAAAAGGAATATATTCAAATATAAACTACACAGAAGCATTCTGTGAAACTTGTTTCTGATCTGAGCATTCAGTTAAAAGAGTTAAACCATACTTTTGATTGAGCAGTTTTGAAACACTCTGTCTGTAGAAAATGCAACTGGACATTCGTAGCGCTAAGTGGGTAATAGTGGAAAAAAGAATATGTTCAAATATAAACTACACGGAAGCATTGTATGAAACTTCTTTCTGTTCTGTGCATTCAACTAACAGAGTTGAACCTTACTTTTGATTCAGCCTTTCTGAAACACTCTTTCTGTAGAAACTGCAATTGGACATTCTGAGCGCTAAGAGGCCTCTATTGGGAAAAATAATATCTTCAAATAAAAACTACACAGAAGCATTGTTTGAAACTTATTTCTGACATGTTCATTAAGCTAACAGAGTTAAACCATACTTTTGAATGCACAGTTCTGAACACTCTTTCTGTAGAAAATGCAAGTGGACATTCGGAGCGCAAAGAGGGTAATAGTGGAAAAAGGAATGTCTTCAAATGTAAACTACACAGAATCATTCTGTGAAACTTCTTTCTGATCTGTGCATTCAGCTAACAGAGTTAAACCATACTTTTGATGGAGCAGATCTGAACACTCTTTCTTTAGAAAATGCAACTGGACATTTGGAGCGCTAAGAGGTTAGTAGTGGAAAAAGGAATATATTCAAATATAAACTACACAGAAGCATTCTGTGAAACTTGTTTCTGATCTGAGCATTCAGCTAACAGAGTTAAACCATACTTTTGATTGAGCAGTTTTGAAACACTCTGTCTGTAGAAAATGCAACAGGACATTCGTAGCGCTAAGTGGGTAATAGTGGAAAAAAGAATATGTTCAAATATATACTACACAGAAGCATTGTATGAAACTTCTTTCTGTTCTGTGCATTCAACTAACAGAGTTGAAACTTACTTTTGATTCAGCCTTTCTGAAACACTCTTTCTGTAGAAACTGCAATTGGACATTCTGAGCGCTAAGAGGCCTATACTGGGAAAAATAATATCTTCAAATAAAAACTACACAGAAGCATTGTGTGAAACTTATTTCTGATATGTGCATTCAGCTAACAGAGTTAAACCATACTTTTGATTGCGCAGTTCCGAACACTCTTTTTGTAGAACATGCAAGTGGACATTCGGAGCGCTAAGAGTGTAATAGTGGAAAAAGGAATATATTCAAATATAAACTACACAGTAGTATTCTGTGAAACTTCTTTCTGTTCTGTGCATTCAACTAACAGAGTTGAACCTTACTTTTGATTGAGCCGTTCTGAAACACTCTTTCTGTAGAAACTGCAATTGGACATTCTAAGCGCTAAGAGGCCTACATTTTGAAAAAGAGTATCTTCAAATAAAAACTACACAGATGCATTCTGTGAAACTTATTTCTGATCTGTAAATTCAGTTAACAGAGCTAAACCATATTTTTGATTGAGCAGTTATGAAACACTCTTTTTGTAGAAAATGCAAGTGGACATTCGGAGCGCTAAGATTGTAATAGAGGAAAAAGGAATATCTCCAATTAAAAACTACACAGAAGCATTCTCTGAAACAACTTTCTGTTCTCCGCATTCAACTAACAGAGTTGAGCCTTACTTTTGAAGGAGCAGTTCTGAAACACACTTTGTGTAGAAACTGCCAGTGGATATTCGGAGCGCTAAGTGGGTAATAGTCCAAAAAGGAGTATCTTCAACTAAATACTACACAGAATCATTCTGTGGAACTCCTTTCTGTTCAGTGCATTCAACTAAGAGAGTTGAAACTTACATTTGATAGAGCCGTTCTCAAACACTCTTTCTGTAGAAACTGCAATTGGACATTCTGAGCGCAAAGGGGCCTATATTGGGAAAAAGAATGTCTACAAATAAAAACTACACAGAAGAATTGTGTGAAACTTCTTTCTGTTCTGTTTGTTCAACTAAAAGAGTTGAACCTTAGTTTTGATTGAGCCGTTCTGAGAAATTCTTTCTGTAGAAAATGCAAGTGCAGATTCGGAGCGCTAAGAGCGTATTAGTGGAAAAAGGAATATATTCAAATATAAACTACACAGAAGCATTCTGTGAAACTTCTTTCTGATCTGAGCATTCAGCTAACAGAGTTAAACCATACTTTTGATTGAGCAGTTTTGAAACACTCTGTCTGTAGAAAATGCAACTGGACATTCGTAGCGCTAAGTGGGTAATAGTTGAAAAAAGAATACGTTCAAATATAAACTACACAGAATCATTGTATGAAACTTCTTTCTGTTCTGTGCATTCTACTAACAGAGTTGAACCTTACTTTTGATTGAGCCTTTCTGAAACACTCTTTCTGTAGAAACTGCAATTGGACATTCTGAGCGCTAAGAGGGCTCTATTGGGAAAAATAATATCTTCAAATAAAAACTACACAGAAGCATTGTGTGAAACTTATTTCTGATATGTTCATTAAGCTAACAGAGTTAAACCATACTTTTGATTGCGCAGTTCTGAACACTCTTTCTGTAGAAAATGCAAGTGGACATTCGGAGCGCTAAGAGGGTAATAGTGGAAAAAGGAATATATTCAAATATAAACTACACAGTAGCATTCTGTGAAAATTCTTTCTGTTCTGTGCATTCAACTATCAGAGTTGAACCTTACTTTTGATTGAGTCGTTCTGAAACACTCTTTCTGTAGAAACTGCAATTGGACATGCTAAGCGCTAAGAGGCCTACATTGGGAAAAAGAATATCTTCAAATAAAAACTACACAGATGCATTCTGTGAAACTTATTTCTGATCTGTAAATTCAGTTAACAGAGATAAAACATATTTTTGATTGAGCAGTTATGAAACACTCTTTTTGTAGAAAATGCAAGTGGAGATTCGGAGCGCTAAGAGGGTAATAGTGGAAAAAGGTATGTCTTCATATATAAACTACACAGAATCATTCGGTGAAACTTCTTTCTGATCTGTGCATTCAGCTAACAGAGTTAAACCATACTTTTGATTGAGCAGATCAGAACACTCTTTCTGTAGAAAATGCAACTGGACATTTGGAGCGCTAAGAGCGTAGTAGTGGAAAAAGGAATATATTCAAATATAAACAACACAGAAGCATTCTGTGAAACTTCTTTCTGATCTGAGCATTCAGCTAACAGAGTTAAACCATACTTTTGATTGAGCAGGTTTGAAACACTCTGTCTGTAGAAAATGCAACTGGACATTCGTAGCGCTAAGTGGGTAATAGTGGAAAAAAGAATATGTTCAAATATAAACTACACAGAAGCATTGTATGAAACTTCTTTCTGTTCTGTGCATTCAACTAACAGAGTTGAACCTTACTTTTGATTGAGCCTTTCTGAAACACTCTTTCTGTAGAAACTGCAATTGGACATTCTGAGCGCTAAGAGGCCTATATTGGGAAAAATAATATCTTCAAATAAAAACTACACAGAAGCATTGTGTGAAACTTATTTCTGATATGTTCATTAAGCTAACAGAGTTAAAGCATACTTTTGATTGCGCAGTTCTGAACACTCTTTCTGTAGAAAATGCCAGTGGACATTCCGAGCGCTAAGAGGGTAATAGTGGAAAAAGGAATATATTCAAATATAAACTACACAGTAGCATTCTGTGAAAATTCTTTCTGTTCTGTGCATTCAACTAACAGACTTGAACCTTACTTTTGATTGAGCCGTTCTGAAACACTCTTTCTGTAGAAACTGCAATTGGACATGCTAAGCGCTAAGAGGCCTACATTGGGAAAAAGAATATCTTCAAATAAAAACTACACAGATGCATTCTGTGAAACTTATTTCTGATCTGTAAATTCAGTTAACAGAGATAAAACATATTTTTGATTGAGCAGTTATGAAACACTCTTTTTGTAGAAAATGCAAGTGGAGATTCGGAGCGCTAAGAGGGTAATAGTGGAAAAAGGAATGTCTTCAAATATAAACTACACAGAATCATTCGGTGAAACTTCTTTCTGATCTGTGCATTCAGCTAACAGAGTTAAACCATACTTTTGATTGAGCAGATCAGAACACTCTTTCTGTAGAAAATGCAACTGGACATTTAGAGCGCTAAGAGCGTAGTAGTGGAAAAAGGAATATATTCAAATATAAACAACACAGAAGCATTCTGTGAATCTTCTTTCTGATCTGAGCATTCAGCTAACAGAGTTAAACCATACTTTTGATTGAGCAGTTTTGAAACACTCTGTCTGTAGAAAATGCAACTGGACATTCGTAGCGCTAAGTGGGTATAGTGGAAAAAAGAATATGTTCAAATATAAACTACACACAAGCATTGTATGAAACTTCTTTCTGTTCTGTGCATTCAACTAACAGAGTTGAACCCTACTTTTGATTGAGCCGTTCTGAAACACTCTTTCTGTAGAAACTGCAATTGGACATTCTGAGCGCTAGGAGGACTATATTGGGAAAAAGAATGTCTACAAATAAAAACTACACAGAAGAATTGTGTGAAACTTCTTTCTGTTCTGTTTGTTCAACTAAAAGAGTTGAACCTTAGTTTTGATTGAGCCGTTCTGAAACACTCTTTCTGTAGAAAATGCAAGTGGAGATTCGGAGCGCTAAGAGGGTAATAGTGGAAAAAGGAATGTCTCCAAATATAAACTACACAGTATCATTCTGTGAAACTTCTTTCGGATCTGTGCATTCAGCTAACAGAGTTAAACCATACTTTTGATTGAGCAGACCTGAACACTCTTTCTGTAGAAAATGCAACTGGACATTTGGAGCGCTAAGAGAGTACTAGTGGAAAAAGGAATATATTCAAATATAAACTACACAGAAGCATTCTGTGAAACTTCTTTCTGATCTGAGCATTCAGCTAACAGAGTTAAACTATACTTTTGATTGAGCAGTTTTGAAACACTCTGTCTGTAGAAAATGCAACTGGACATTCGTAGCGCTAAGTGGGTAATAGTGGAAAAAAGAATATGTTCAAATATAAACTACACAGAAGCATTGTATGAAACTTCTTTCTGTTCTGTGCATTCAACTAACAGAGTTGAACCTTACTTTTGATTGAGCCTTTCTGAAACACTCTTTCTGTAGAAACTGCAATTGGACATTCTGAGCGCTAAGAGGCTTCTATTGGGAAATATAATATCTTCAAATAAAAACTACACAGAAGCATTGTGTGAAACTTATTTCTGATATGTTCATTAAACTAACAGAGTTAAAGCATACTGTTGATTGCGCAGTTCTGAACACTCTTTCTGTAGAAAATGCAACTGCACATTTGGAGCGCTAAGAGCGTAGTAGTGGAAAAAGTAATATATTCAAATATAAACTACACAGAAGCATTCTGTGAAACTTCTTTCTGATCTGAGCATTCAGCTAACAGAGTTAAACCATACTTTTGATTGCGCAGTTCTGAACACTCTTTCTGTAGAAAATGCAAGTGGGCATTCGGAGCGCTAAGAGGGTAATAGTGGAAAAAGGAATATATTCAAATATAAATTACACAGTAGCATTCTGTGAAAATTCTTTCTGTTCTGTGCATTCAACTAACAGAGTTGAACCTTACTTTTGATTGAGCCGTTCTGAAACACTCTTTCTGTAGAAACTGCAATTGGACATGCTAAGCGCTAAGAGGCCTACATTGGGAAAAAGAATATCTTCAAATAAAAACTACACAGATGCATTCTGTGAAACTTATTTCTGATCTGTAAATTCAGTTAACAGAGATAAAGCATATTTTTGATTGAGCAGTTATGAAACACTCTTTTTGTAGAAAATGCAAGTGGAGATTCGGAGCGCTAAGTGGGTAATAGTGGAAAAAGGAATGTCTTCAAATATAAACTACACAGAATCATTCGGTGAAACTGCTTTCTGATCTGTGCATTCAGCTAACAGAGTTAAACCATACTTTTGATTGAGCAGATCTGAACACTCTTTCTGTAGAAAATGCAACTGGACATTTGGAGCGCTAAGAGCGTAGTAGTGGAATCAGTAATATATTCAAATACAAACTACACAGAAGCATTCTGTGAAACTTCTTTCGCATCTGAGCATTCAACTAACAGAGTTGAACCTTACTTTTGATTGAGCCTTTCTGAAACACTCTTTCTGTAGAAACTGCAATTGGACATTCTGAGCGCTAAGAGGCCTCTATTGGGAAAAATAATATCTTCAAATAAAAACTACACAGAAGCATTCTGTGAAACTTATTTCTGATATGATCATTAAGCTAACAGAGTTAAACCATACTTTTGATTGCGCAGTTCTGAACACTCTTTCTGTAGAAAGTGCAAGTGGACATTCGGAGCGCTAAGAGTGTAATAGTGGAAAAAGGAATATATTCAAATATAAACTACACAGTAGCATTCTGTGAAAATTCTTTCTGTTCTGTGCATTCAACTAACAGAGTTGAACCTTACTTTTGATTGAGCCGTTCTGAAACACTCTTTCTGTAGAAACTGCAATTGGACATTCTGAGCGCTAGGAGGCCTATATTGGGAAAAAGAATGTCTACCAATAAAAACTACACAGAAGAATTGTGTGAAACTTCTTTCTGTTCTGTTTGTTCAACTAAAAGAGTTGAACCTTAGTTTTGATTGAGCCGTTCTGAAACACTCTTTCTGTAGAAAATGCAAGTGGAGATTCGGAGCGCTAAGAGGGTAATAGTGGAAAAAGGAATGTCTCCAAATATAAACTACACAGAATCATTCTGTGAAAATTCTTTCTGATCTGCGCATTCAGCTAACAGAGTTAAACCATACTTTTTATTGAGCAGATCTGAACACTCTTTCTGTAGAAAATGCAACTGGACATTTGGAGCGCTAAGAGAGTACTAGTGGAAAAAGGAATATATTCAAATATAAACTACACAGAAGCATTCTGTGAAACTTCTTTCTGATCTGAGCATTCAGCTAACAGAGTTAAACCATACTTTTGATTGAGCAGTTTTGAAACACTCTGTCTGTACAAAATGCAACTGGACATTCGTAGCGCTATGTGGGTAATAGTGGAAAAAAGAATATGTTCAAATATAAACTACACAAAAGCATTGTATGAAACTTCTTTCTGTTCTGTGCATTCAACTAACAGAGTTGAACCTTACTTTTGATTGAGCCTTTCTGAAACACTCTTTCTGTAGAAACTGCAATTGGACATTCTGAGCGCTAAGAGGCCTCTATTGGGAAAAATAATATCTTCAAATAAAAACTACACAGAAGCATTGTGTGAAACTTATTTCTGATATGTTCATTAAGCTAACAGAGTTAAACCATACTTTTGATTGCGCAGTTCTGAACACTCTTTCTGTAGAAAATGCAAGCGGACATTCGGAGCGCTAAGAGGGTAATAGTGGAAAAAGGAATATATTCAAATATAAACTACAAAGTAGCATTCTGTGAAAATTCTTTCTGTTCTGTGCATTCAACTAACAGAGTTGAACCTTACTTTTGATTCAGCCGTTCTGAAACACTCTTTCTGTAGAAACTGCAATTGGACATGCTAAGCGCTAAGAGGCCTACATTGGGAAAAAGAATATCTTCAAATAAAAACTACACGGATGCATTCTGTGAAACTTATTTCTGATCTGTAAATTCAGTTAACAGAGATAAAACATATTTTTGATTGAGCAGTTACGAAACACTCTTTTTGTAGAAAATGCAAGTGGAGATTCGGATCGCTAAGAGGGTAATAGTGGAAAAGGGAATGTCTTCAAATATAAACTACACAGAATCATTCGGTGAAACTTCTTTCTGACCTGTGCATTCAGCTAACAGAGTTAAACCATATTTTGATTGAGCAGATCTGAACACACTTTCTGTAGAAAATGCAACTGGACATTTGGACCGCTAAGAGCGTAGTAGTGGAAAAAGGAATATATTCAAATATAAACTACACAGAAGCATTCTGTGAAACTTCTTTCTGATCTGAGCATTCAGCTAACACAGTTAAACCATACTTTGATTGAGCAGTTCTGAAACACTCTGTCTGTAGAAAATGCAACTGGACATTCTTAGCGCTAAGTGGGTAATAGTGGAAAAAAGAATATGTTCAAATATAAACTACACAGAAGCATTGTATGAAACTTCTTTCTGTTCTGTGCATTCAACTAACAGTGTTGAACCTTACTTTTGATTGAGCCTTTCTGAAACACTCTTTCTGTAGAAACTGCAACTGGACATTCTGAGCGCTAAGAGGCCTCTATTGGGAAAAATAATATCTTCAAATAAAAACTACACAGAAGCATTGTGTGAAACTTATTTCTGATATGTTCATTAAGCTAACAGAGTTAAAACATACTTTTGATTGAGCAGATCTGAACACTCTTTCTGTAGAAAATGCAACTGCACATTTGGAGCGCTAAGAGCGTAGTAGTGGAAAAAGTAATATATTCAAATATAAACTACACAGAAGCATTCTGTGAAACTTCTTTCTGATCTGAGCATTCAGCTAACAGAGTTAAACCATACTTTTGATTGAGCAGTTTTGAAACACCCTGTCTGTAGAATATGCAACTGGACATTCGTAGCGCTAAGTGGGTAATAGTGGAAAAAGGAATATGTTCAAATATAAACTACACAGAAGCATTGTATGAAACTTCTTTCTGTTCTGTGCATTCAACTAACAGAGTTGAACCTTACTTTTGATTGAGCCTTTCTGAAACACTCTTTCTGTAGAAACTGCAACTGGACATTCTGAGCGCTAAGAGGCCTCTATTGGGAAAAATAATATCTTCAAATAAAAACTACACAGAAACATTGTGTGAAACTTATTTCTGATATGTTCATTAAGCTAACAGAGTTAAAACATACTTTTGATTGAGCAGATCTGAACACTCTTTCTGTAGAAAATGCAACTGCACATTTGGAGCGCTAAGAGCGTAGTAGTGGAAAAAGTAATATATTCAAATATAAACTACACAGAAGCATTCTGTGAAACTTCTTTCTGATCTGAGCATTCAGCTAACAGAGTTAAACCATACTTTTGATTGCGCAGTTCTGAACACTCTTTCTGTAGAAAATGCAAGTGGGCATTCGGAGCGCTAAGAGGGTAATAGTGGAAAAAGGAATATATTCAAATATAAATTACACAGTAGCATTCTGTGAAAATTCTTTCTGTTCTGTGCATTCAACTAACAGAGTTGAACCTTACTTTTGATTGAGCCGTTCTGAAACACTCTTTCTGTAGAAACTGCAATTGGACATGCTAAGCGCTAAGAGGCCTACATTGGGAAAAAGAATATCTTCAAATAAAAACTACACAGATGCATTCTGTGAAACTTATTTCTGATCTGTAAATTCAGTTAACAGAGATAAAGCATATTTTTGATTGAGCAGTTATGAAACACTCTTTTTGTAGAAAATGCAAGTGGAGATTCGGAGCGCTAAGTGGGTAATAGTGGAAAAAGGAATGTCTTCAAATATAAATTACACAGAATCATTCGGTGAAACTGCTTTCTGATCTGTGCATTCAGCTAACAGAGTTAAACCATACTTTTGATTGAGCAGATCTGAACACTCTTTCTGTAGAAAATGCAACTGGACATTTGGAGCGCTAAGAGCGTAGTAGTGGAATCAGTAATATATTCAAATACAAACTACACAGAAGCATTCTGTGAAACTTCTTTCGCATCTGAGCATTCAACTAACAGAGTTGAACCTTACTTTTGATTGAGCCTTTCTGAAACACTCTTTCTGTAGAAACTGCAATTGGACATTCTGAGCGCTAAGAGGCCTCTATTGGGAAAAATAATATCTTCAAATAAAAACTACACAGAAGCATTCAGTGAAACTTATTTCTGATATGATCATTAAGCTAACAGAGTTAAACCATACTTTTGATTGCACAGTTCTGAACACTCTTTCTGTAGAAAGTGCAAGTGGACATTCGGAGCGCTAAGAGTGTAATAGTGGAAAAAGGAATATATTCAAACATAAACTACACAGTAGCATTCTGTGAAATTTCTTTCTGTTCTGTGCATTCAACTAACAGAGTTGAACCTTACTTTTGATTGAGCCGTTCTGAAACACTCTTTCTGTAGAAACTGCAATTGGACATTCTGAGCGCTAGGAGGCCTATATTGGGAAAAAGAATGTCTACCAATAAAAACTACACAGAAGAATTGTGTGAAACTTCTTTCTGTTCTGTTTGTTCAACTAAAAGAGTTGAACCTTAGTTTTGATTGAGCCGTTCTGAAACACTCTTTCTGTAGAAAATGCAAGTGGAGATTCGGAGCGCTAAGAGGGTAATAGTGGAAAAAGGAATGTCTCCAAATATAAACTACACAGAATCATTCTGTGAAAATTCTTTCTGATCTGCGCATTCAGCTAACAGAGTTAAACCATACTTTTTATTGAGCAGATCTGAACACTCTTTCTGTAGAAAATGCAACTGGACATTTGGAGCGCTAAGAGAGTACTAGTGGAAAAAGGAATATATTCAAATATAAACTACACAGAAGCATTCTGTGAAACTTCTTTCTGATCTGAGCATTCAGCTAACAGAGTTAAACCATACTTTTGATTGAGCAGTTTTGAAACACTCTGTCTGTAGAAAATGCAACTGGACATTCGTAGCGCTATGTGGGTAATAGTGGAAAAAAGAATATGTTCAAATATAAACTACACAGAAGCATTGTATGAAACTTCTTTCTGTTCTGTGCATTCAACTAACAGAGTTGAACCTTACTTTTGATTGGGCCTTTCTGAAACACTCTTTCTGTAGAAACTGCAATTGGACATTCTGAGCGCTAAGAGGCCTCTATTGGGAAAAATAATATCTTCAAATAAAAACTACACAGAAGCATTGTGTGAAACTTATTTCTGATATGTTCATTAAGCTAACAGAGTTAAACCATACTTTTGATTGCGCAGTTCTGAACACTCTTTCTGTCGAAAATGCAAGTGGACATTCGGAGCGCTAAGAGGGTAATAGTGGAAAAAGGAATATATTCAAATATAAACTACAAAGTAGCATTCTGTGAAAATTCTTTCTGTTCTGTGCATTCAACTAACAGAGTTGAACCTTACTTTTGATTCAGCCGTTCTGAAACACTCTTTCTGTAGAAACTGCAATTGGACATGCTAAGCGCTAAGAGGCCTACATTGGGAAAAAGAATATCTTCAAATAAAAACTACACGGATGCATTCTGTGAAACTTATTTCTGATCTGTAAATTCAGTTAACAGAGATAAAACATATTTTTGATTGAGCAGTTACGAAACACTCTTTTTGTAGAAAATGCAAGTGGAGATTCGGATCGCTAAGAGGGTAATAGTGGAAAAGGGAATGTCTTCAAATATAAACTACACGGAATCATTCGGTGAAACTTCTTTCTGATCTGTGCATTCAGCTAACAGTGTTAAACCATACTTTTGATTGAGCAGATCTGAACACTCTTTCTGTAGAAAACGCAACTGGACATTTGGAGCGCTAAGAGCGTAGTAGTGGAAAAAGGAATATATTCAAATATAAACTACACAGAAGCATTCTGTGAAACTTCTTTCTGATCTGAGCATTCAGCTAACAGAGTTAAACCATACTTTTGATTGAGCAGTTTTGAAACACTCTGTCTGTAGAAAATGCAACTGGACATTCGTAGCGCTAAGTGGGTAATAGTGGAAAAAAGAATATGTTCAAATATAAACTACACAGAAGCATTGTATGAAACTCCTTTCTATTCTGTGCATTCAACTAACAGAGTTGAACCTTAATTTTGATTGAGCCGTTCTGAAACACTCTTTCTGTAGAAACTGCAATTGGACATTCTGAGCGCTAGGAGTCCTATATTGGGGAAATAATGTCTACAAATAAAAGCTACAGAGAAGAATTGTGTGAAACATCTTTCTGTTCTGTTTGTTCAACTAAAAGAGTTGAAGCTTAGTTTTGATTGAGCCGTTCTGAGAAACTCTTTCTGTAGAAAATGCAAGTGGAGATTCGGAGCGCTAAGAGGGTAATAGTGGAAAAAGGAATGTCTCCAAATATAAACTACACAGAACCATTCTGTGAAAATTCTTTCTGATCTGTGCATTCAGCTAACAGATTTAAACCATACTTTTGATAGAGCAGATCTCAACACTCTTTCTGCAGAAAATGCAACTGGACATTTGGAGCGCTAAGAGAGTAGTAGTGGAAAAAGGAATATATTCAAATATAAACTACACAGAAGCATTCTGTGAAACTTCTTTCTGATCTGAGCATTCAGCTAACAGAGTTAAACCATACTTTTGATTGAGCAGTTTTGAAACACTCTGTCTGTAGAAAATGCAACTGGACATTCGTCGCGCTAAGTGGGTAATAGTGGAAAAAAGACTATGTTCAAATATAAACTACACAGAAGCATTGTATGAAACTTCTTTCTGTTCTGTGCATTCAACTAACAGAGTTGAACCTTACTTTTAATTGAGCCTTTCTGAAACACTCTTTCTGTAGAAACTGCAATTGGACATTCTGAGCGCTAGGAGGCCTATATTGGGAAAAAGAATGTCTACAAATAAAAACTACACAGAAGAATTGTGTGAAACTTCTTTCTGTTCTGTTTGTTCAACTAAAAGAGTTGAACCTTAGTTTTGATTGAGCCGTTCTGAAACACTCTTTCTGTAGAAAATGCAAGTGGAGATTCGGAGCGCTAATAGGGTAATAGTGGAAAAAGGAATGTCTCCAAATATAAACTACACAGAATCATTCTGTGAAAATTCTTTCTGATCTGTGCATTCAGCTAACTAGAGTTAAACCATACTTTTGATTGAGCAGATCTGAACACTCTTTCTGTAGAAAATGCAACTGGACATTTGGAGCGCTAAGAGAGTACTAGTGGAAAAAGGAATATATTCAAATATAAACTACACAGAAGCATTCTGTGAAACTTCTTTCTGATCTGAGCATTCAGCTAATAGAGTTAAACCATACTTTTGATTGAGCAGTTTTGAAACACTCTGTCTGTAGAAAATGCAACTGGACATTCGTAGCGCTAAGTGGGTAATAGTGGAAAAAAGAATATATTCAAATATAAACTACACAGAAGCATTGTATGAAACTTCTTTCTGTTCTGTGCATTCAACTAACAGAGTTGAACCATACTTTTGATTGAGCCTTTCTGAAACACTCTTTCTGTAGAAACTGCAATTGGACATTCTGAGCGCTAAGAGGCCTCTATTTTGAAAAATAATATCTTCAAATAAAAACTACACAGAAGCATTGTGTGAAACTTATTTCTGATATGTTCATTAAGCTAACAGAGTTAAACCATACTTTTGATTGCGCAGTTCTGAACACACTTTCTGTAGAAAATGCAAGTGGGCATTCGGAGCGCTAAGAGGGTAACAGTGGAAAAAGGAATATATTCAAATATAAATTACACAGTAGCATTCTGTGAAAATTCTTTCTGTTCTGTGCATTCAACTAACAGAGTTGAACCTTACTTTTGATTGAGCCGTTCTGAAACACTCTTTCTGTAGAAACTGCAATTGGACATGCTAAGCGCTAAGAGGCCTACATTGGGAAAAAGAATATCTTCAAATAAAAACTACACAGATGCATTCTGTGAAACTTATTTCTGATCTGTAAATTCAGTTAACAGAGATAAAGCATATTTTTGATTGAGCAGTTATGAAACACTCTTTTTGTAGAAAATGCAAGTGGAGATTCGGAGCGCTAAGTGGGTAATAGTGGAAAAAGGAATGTCTTCAAATATAAACTACACAGAATCATTCGGTGAAACTTCTTTCTGATCTGTGCATTCAGCTAACAGAGTTAAACCATACTTTTGATTGAGCAGATCTGAACACTCTTTCTGTAGAAAATGCAACTGGACATTTGGAGCGCTAAGAGCGTAGTAGTAGAAAAAGTAATATATTCAAATACAAACTACACAGAAGCATTCTGTGAAACTTCTTTCGGATCTGAGCATTCAACTAACAGAGTTGAACCTTACTTTTGATTGAGCCTTTCTGAAACACTCTTTCTGTAGAAACTGCAATTGGACATTCTGAGCGCTAAGAGGCCTCTATTGGGAAAAATAATATCTTCAAATAAAAACTACACAGAAGCATTCTGTGAAACTTATTTCTGATATGTTCATTAAGCTAACAGAGTTAAACCATACTTTTGATTGCGCAGTTCTGAACACTCTTTCTGTAGAAAGTGCAAGTGGACATTCGGAGCGCTAAGAGTGTAATAGTGGAAAAAGGAATATATTCAAATATAAACTACACAGTAGCATTCTGTGAAAATTCTTTCTGTTCTGTGCATTCAACTAACAGAGTTGAACCTTACTTTTGATTGAGCCGTTCTGAAACACTCTTTCTGTAGAAACTGCAATTGGACATTCTGAGCGCTAGGAGGCCTATATTGGGAAAAAGAATGTCTACAAATAAAAACTACACAGAAGAATTGTGTGAAACTTCTTTCTGTTCTGTTTGTTCAACTAAAAGAGTTGAACCTTAGTTTTGATTGAGCCGTTCTGAAACACTCTTTCTGTAGAAAATGCAAGTGGAGATTCGGAGCGCTAAGAGGGTAATAGTGGAAAAAGGAATGTCTCCAAATATAAACTACACAGAATCATTCTGTGAAAATTCTTTCTGATCTGCGCATTCAGCTAACAGAGTTAAACCATACTTTTTATTGAGCAGATCTGAACACTCTTTCTGTAGAAAATGCAACTGGACATTTGGAGCGCTAAGAGAGTACTAGTGGAAAAAGGAATATATTCAAATATAAACTACACAGAAGCATTCTGTGAAACTTCTTTCTGATCTGAGCATTCAGCTAACAGAGTTAAACCATACTTTTGATTGAGCAGTTTTGAAACACTCTGTCTGTAGAAAATGCAACTGGACATTCGTAGCGCTAAGTGGGTAATAGTGGAAAAAAGAATATGTTCAAATATAAACTACACAGAAGCATTGTATGAAACTCCTTTCTGTTCTGTGCATTCAACTAACAGAGTGGAACCTTACTTTTGATTGAGCCTTTCTGAAACACTCTTTCTGTAGAAACTGCAATTGGACATTCTGAGCGCTAAGAGGCCTATATTGGGAAAAATAATATCTTCAAATAAAAACTACACAGAAGCATTGTGTGAAACTTATTTCTGATATGTTCATTAAGCTAACAGAGTTAAACCATACTTTTGATTGCGCAGTTCTGAACACTCTTTCTGTAGAAAATGCAAGTGGACATTCGGAGCATTAAGAGGGTAATAGTGGAAAAAGGAATATATTCAAATATAAACTACAAAGTAGCATTCTGTGAAAATTCTTTCTGTTCTGTGCATTCAACTAACAGAGTTGAACCTTACTTTTGATTCAGCCGTTCTGAAACACTCTTTCTGTAGAAACTGCAATTGGACATGCTAAGCGCTAAGAGGCCTACATTGGGAAAAAGAATATCTTCAAATAAAAACTACACAGATGCATTCTGTGAAACTTATTTCTGATCTGTAAATTCAGTTAACAGAGATAAAACATATTTTTGATTGAGCAGTTACGAAACACTCTTTTTGTAGAAAATGCAAGTGGAGATTCTGAGCGCTAAGAGGGTAATAGTGGAAAAAGGAATGTCTTCAAATATAAACTACACGGAATCATTCGGTGAAACTTCTTTCTGATCTGTGCATTCAGCTAACAGAGTTAAACCATACTTTTGATTGAGCAGATCTGAACACTCTTTCTGTAGAAAATGCAACTGGACATTTGGAGCGCTAAGAGCGTAGTAGTGGAAAAAGGAATATATTCAAATATAAACTACACAGAAGCATTCTGTGAAACTTCTTTCTGATCTGAGCATTCAGCTAACAGAGTTAAACCATACTTTTGATTGAGCAGATCTGAAACACTCTGTCTGTAGAAAATGCAACTGGACATTCGTAGCGCTAAGTGGGTAATAGTGGAAAAAAGAATATGTTCAAATATAAACTACACAGAAGCATTGTATGAAACTTCTTTCTGTTCTGTGCATTCAACTAACAGAGTTGAACCTTACTTTTGATTGAGCCTTTCTGAAACACTCTTTCTGGAGAAACTGCAACTGGACATTCTGAGCGCTAAGAGGCCTATATTGGGAAAAATAATATCTTCAAATAAAAACTACACAGAAGCATTGTGTGAAACTTATTTCTGATATGTTCATTAAGCTAACAGAGTTAAAACATACTTTTGATTGAGCAGATCTGAACACTCTTTCTGTAGAAAATGCAACTGCACATTTGGAGCGCTAAGAGCGTAGTAGTGGAAAAAGTAATATATTCAAATATAAACTACACAGAAGCATTCTGTGAAACTTCTTTCTGATCTGAGCATTCAGCTAACAGAGTTAAATCATACTTTTGATTGAGCCGTTTTGAAACACTCTGTCTGTAGAAAATGCAACTGGACATTCGTAGCGCTAAGTGGGTAATAGTGGAAAAAAGAATATGTTCAAATATAAACTACACAGAAGCATTGTATGAAACTTCTTTCTGTTCTGTGCATTCAACTAACAGAGTTGAACCATACTTTTGATTGAGCCGTTCTGAAACACTCTTTCTGTAGAAACTGCAATTGGACATTCTGAGCGCTAAGAGGCCTCTATTTTGAAAAATAATATCTTCAAATAAAAACTACACAGAAGCATTGTGTGAAACTTATTTCTGATATGTTCATTAAGCTAACAGAGTTAAATCATACTTTTGATTGCGCAGTTCTGAACACACTTTCTGTAGAAAATGCAAGTGGGCATTCGGAGCGCTAAGAGGGTAATAGTGGAAAAAGGAATATATTCAAATATAAATTACACAGTAGCATTCTGTGAAAATTCTTTCTGTTCTGTGCATTCAACTAACAGAGTTGAACCTTACTTTTGATTGAGCCGTTCTGAAACACTCTTTCTGTAGGAACTGCAATTGGACATGCTAAGCGCTAAGAGGCCTACATTGGGAAAAAGAATATCTTCAAATAAAAACTACACAGATGCATTCTGTGAAACTTATTTCTGATCTGTAAATTCAGTTAACAGAGATAAAGCATATTTTTGATTGAGCAGTTATGAAACACTCTTTTTGTAGAAAATGCAAGTGGAGATTCGGAGCGCTAAGTGGGTAATAGTGGAAAAAGGAATGTCTTCAAATATAAACTACACAGAATCATTCGGTGAAACTTCTTTCTGATCTGTGCATTCAGCTAACAGAGTTAAACCATACTTTTGATTGAGCAGATCTGAACACTCTTTCTGTAGAAAATGCAACTGGACATTTGGAGCGCTAAGAGCGTAGTAGTAGAAAAAGTAATATATTCAAATACAAACTACACAGAAGCATTCTGTGAAACTTCTTTCGGATCTGAGCATTCAACTAACAGAGTTGAACCTTACTTTTGATTTAGCCTTTCTGAAACACTCTTTCTGTAGAAACTGCAATTGGACATTCTGAGCGCTAAGAGGCCTCTATTGGGAAAAATAATATCTTCAAATAAAAACTGCACAGAAGCATTCTGTGAAACTTATTTCTGATATGTTCATTAAGCTAACAGAGTTAAACCATGCTTTTGATTGAGCAGTTCTGAACACTCTTTCTGTAGAAAGTGCAAGTGGACATTCAGAGCGCTAAGAGTGTAATAGTGGAAAAAGGAATATATTCAAATATAAACTACACAGTAGCATTCTATGAAAATTCTTTCTGTTCTGTGCATTCAACTAACAGAGTTGAACCTTACTTTTGATTGAGCCGTTCTGAAACACTCTTTCTGTAGAAACTGCAATTGGACATTCTGAGCGCTAGGAGGCCTATATTGGGAAAAAGAATGTCTACAAATAAAAACTACACAGAAGAATTGTGTGAAACTTCTTTCTGTTCTGTTTGTTCAACTAAAAGAGTTGAACCTTAGTTTTGATTGAGCCGTTCTGAAACACTCTTTCTGTAGAAAATGCAAGTGGAGATTCGGAGCGCTAAGAGGGTAATAGTGGAAAAAGGAATGTCTCCAAATATAAACTACACAGAATCATTCTGTGAAACTTCTTTCTGATCTGCGCATTCAGCTAACAGAGTTAAACCATACTTTTTATTGAGCAGATCTGAACACTCTTTCTGTAGAAAATGCAACTGGACATTTGGAGCGCTAAGAGAGTACTAGTGGAAAAAGGAATATATTCAAATATAAACTACACAGAAGCATTCTGTGAAACTTCTTTCTGATCTGAGCATTCAGCTAACAGAGTTAAACCATACTTTTGATTGAGCAGTTTTGAAACACTCTGTCTGTAGAAAATGCAACTGGACATTCGTAGCGCTAAGTGGGTAATAGTGTAAAAAAGAATATGTTCAAATATAAACTACACAGAAGCATTGTATGAAACTTCTTTCTGTTCTGTGCATTCAACTAACAGAGTTGAACCTTACTTTTGATTGAGCCTTTCTGAAACACTCTTTCTGTAGAAACTGCAATTGGACATTCTGAGCGCTAAGAGGCCTATATTGGGTAAAATAATATCTTCAAATAAAAACTACACAGAAGCATTGTGTGAAACTTATTTCTGATATGTTCATTAAGCTAACAGAGTTAAACCATACTTTTGATTGCGCAGTTCTGAACACTCTTTCTGTAGAAAATGCAAGTGGACATTCGGAGCACTAAGAGGGTAATAGTGGAAAAAGTAATATATTCAAATATAAACTACAAAGTAGCATTCTGTGAAAATTCTTTCTGTTCTGTGCATTCAACTAACAGAGTTGAACCTTACTTTTGATTGAGCCGTTCTGAAACACTCTTTCTGTAGAAACTGCAATTGGACATGCTAAGCGCTAAGAGGCCTACATTGGGAAAAAGAATATCTTCAAATAAAAACTACACAGATGCATTCTGTGAAACTTATTTCTGATCTGTAAATTCAGTTAACAGAGATAAAACATATTTTTGATTGAGCAGTTACGAAACACTCTTTTGTAGAAAATGCAAGTGGAGATTCGGAGCGCTAAGAGGGTAATAGTGGAAAAAGGAATGTCTCCAAATATAAACTACACAGAATCATTCTGTGAAACTTCTTTCTGATCTGTGCATTCAGCTAACAGAGTTAAACCATACTTTTGATTCAGCAGATCTGAACACTCTTTCTGTAGAAAATGCAACTGGACATTTGGAGCGCTAAGAGAGTAGTAGTGGAAAAAGTAATATATTCAAATATAAACTACACAGAAGCATTCTGTGAAACTTCTTTCTGATCTGAGCATTCAGCTAACAGAGTTAAACCATACTTTTGATTGAGCAGTTTTCAAACACTCTGTATGAAGAAAATGCAACTGGACATTCGTAGCGCTAAGTGGGTAATAGTGGAAAAAAGAATATGTTCAAATATAAACTACACAGAAGCATTGTATGAAACTTGTTTCTGTTCTGTGCATTCAACTAACAGAGTTGAACCTTACTTTTGATTGAGCCTTTCTGAAACACTCTTTCTGTAGAAACTGCAATTGGACATTCTGAGCGCTAGGAGGCCTATATTGGGAAAAAGAATGTCTACAAATAAAAACTACACAGAAGAATTGTGTGAAACTTCTTTCTGTTCTGTTTGTTCAACTAAAAGAGTTGAACCTTAGTTTTGATTGAGCCGTTCTGAAACACTCTTTCTGTAGAAAATGCAAGTGGAGATTCGGAGCGCTAAGAAGGTAATAGTGGAAAAAGGAATGTCTCCAAATATAAACTACACAGAATCATTCGGTGAAACTTCTTTCTGATCTGTGCATTCAGCTAACAGAGTTAAACCATACTTTTGATTGAGCAGATCTGAACACTCTTTCTGTAGAAAATGCAACTGGACATTTGGAGCGCTAAGAGCGTAGTAGTGAAAAAAGAAATATATTCAAATATAAACTACACAGAAGCATTCTGTGAAACTTCTTTCTGATCTGAGCATTCAGCTAACAGAGTTAAACCATACTTTTTATTGAGCAGTTTTGAAACACTCTGTCTGTAGAAAATGCAACTGGACATTCGTAGCGCTAAGTGGGTAATAGTGGAAAAAAGAATATGTTCAAATATAAACTACACAGAAGCATTGTATGAAACTTCTTTCTGTTCTGTGCATTCAACTAACAGAGTTGAACCTTACTTTTGATTGAGCCGTTCTGAAACACTCTTTCTGTAGAAACTGCAATTGGACATTCTGAGCGCTAAGAGGCCTAGATTGGGAAAAAGAATGTCTACAAATAAAAACTACACAGAAGAATTGTGTGAAACTTCTTTCTGTTCTGTTTGTTCAACTAAAAGGGTTGAACCTTAGTTTTGATTGAGCCGTTCTGAAACACTCTTTCTGTAGAAAATGCAAGTGGAGATTCAGAGCGCTAAGAGGGTAATAGTGGAAAAAGAATGTCTCCAAATTTAAACTACACAGAATCATTCTGTGAAACTTCTTTCTGATCTGTGCATTCAGCTAACAGAGTTAAACCATACTTTTGATTGAGCAGATCTGAACACTCTTTCTGTAGAAAATGCAACTGGACATTTGGAGCGCTAAGAGCGTAGTAGTGGAAAAAGGAATATATTCAAATATAAACTACACAGAAGCATTCTGTGAAACTTCTTTCTGTTCTGTGCATTCAACTAACAGAGTTGAACCTTACTTTTGATTGAGCCTTTCTGAAACACTCTTTCTGTAGAAACTGCAATTGGACATTCTGAGCGCTAAGAGGCCTCTATTGGGAAAAATAATATCTTCAAATAAAAACTACACAGAAGCATTGTGTGAAACTTATTTCTGATATGTTCATTAAGCTAACAGAGTTAAACCATACTTTTGATTGCGCAGTTCTGAACACTCTTTCTGTAGAGAATGTAAGTGGACATTCGGAGCGCTAAGAGGGTAATAGTGGAATAAGGAATATATTCAAATATAAACTACACAGTAGCATTCTGTGAAAATTCTTTCTGTTCTGTGCATTCAACTAACAGAGTTGAACCTTACTTTTGATTGAGCCGTTCTGAAACACTCTTTCTGTAGAAACTGCAATTGGACATGCTAAGCGCTAAGAGGCCTACATTGGGAAAAAGAATATCTTCAAATAAAAACTACACAGATGCATTCTGTGAAACTTATTTCTGATCTGTAAATTCAGTTAACAGAGATAAAACATATTTTTGATTGAGCAGTTATGAAACACTCTTTTTGTATTAAATGCAAGTGGAGATTCGGAGCGCTAAGAGGGTAATAGTGGAAAAAGGAATGTCTTCAAATATAAACTACACAGAATCATTCGGTGAAACTTCTTTCTGATCTGTGCATTCAGCTAACAGAGTTAAACCATACTTTTGATTGAGCAGATCTGAACACTCTTTCTGTAGAAAATGCAACTGGACATTTGGAGCGCTAAGAGCGTAGTAGTGGAAAGAGGAATATATTCAAATATAAACTACAAAGAAGCATTCTGTGAAACTTCTTTCTGATCTGAGCATTCAGCTAACAGAGTTAAACCATACTTTTGATTGAGCAGATTTGAAACACTCTGTCTGTAGAAAATGCAACTGGACATTCGTAGCGCTAAGTGGGTAATAGTGGAAAAAAGAATATGTTCAAATATAAACTACACAGAAGCATTGTATGAAACTTCTTTCTGTTCTGTGCATTCAACTAACAGAGTTGAACCTTACTTTTGATTGAGCCGTTCTGAAACACTCTTTCTGTAGAAACTGCAATTGGACATTCTGAGCGCTAAGAGGCCTATATTGGGAAAAAGAATGTCTACAAATAAAAACTACACAGAAGAATTGTGTGAAACTTCTTTCTGTTCTGTTTGTTCTACTAAAAGAGTTGAACCTTAGTTTTGATTGAGCCGTTCTGAAACACTCTTTCTGTAGAAAATGCAAGTGGAGATTCGGAGCGCTAAGAGGTTAATAGTGGAAAAAGGAATGTCTCCAAATATAAACTACACAGAATCATTCTGTGAAACTTCTTTCTGATCTCTGCATTCAGTTAACAGAGTTAAACCATACTTTTGATTGAGCAGATCTGAACACTCTTTCTGTAGAAAATGCAACTGGACATTTGGAGCGCTAAGAGAGTAGTAGTGGAAAAAGGAATATATTCAAATATAAACTACACAGAAGCATTCTGTGAAACTTATTTCTGATCTGAGCATTCAGCTAACAGAGTTAAACCATACTTTTGATTGAGCAGTTTTGAAACACTCTGTCTGTAGAAAATGCAACTGGACATTCGTAGCGCTAAGTGGGTAATAGTGGAAAAAAGAATATGTTCAAATATAAACTACACAGAAGCATTGTCTGAAACTTCTTTCTGTTCTGTGCATTCAACTAACAGAGTTGAACCTTACTTTTGATTGAGCCTTTCTGAAACACTCTTTCTGTAGAAACTGCAATTGGACATTCTGAGCGCTAAGAGGCCTCTATTGGGAAAAATAATATCTTCAAATAAAAACTACACAGAAGCATTGTGTGAAACTTATTTCTGATATGTTCATTAAGCTAACAGAGTTAAACCATACTTTTGATTGCGCAGTTCTGAACACTCTTTCTGTAGAAAATGCAAGTGGACATTCGGAGCGCTAAGAGGGTAATAGTGGAAAAAGGAATATATTCAAATATAAACTACACAGTAGCATTCTGTGAAAATTCTTTCTGTTCTGTGCATTCAACTAATAGAGTTGAACCTTACTTTTGATTGAGCCGTTCTGAAACACTCTTTCTGTAGAAACTGCAATTGGACATGCTAAGCGCTAAGAGGCCTACATTGGGAAAAAGAATATCTTCAAATAAAAACTACACAGATGCATTCTGTGAAACTTATTTCTGATCTGTAAATTCAGTTAACAGAGATAAAACATATTTTTGATTGAGCAGTTATGAAACACTCTTTTTGTAGAAAATGCAAGTGGAGATTCTGAGCGCTAAGAGGGTAATAGTGCAAAAAGGAATGTCTTCAAATATAAACTACACGGAATCATTCGGTGAAACTTCTTTCTGATCTGTGCATTCAGCTAACAGAGTTAAACCATACTTTTGATTGAGAAGATCTGAACACTCTTTCTGTAGAAAATGCAACTGGACATTTGGAGCGCTAAGAGCGTAGTAGTGGAAAAAGGAATATATTCAAATATAAACTACACAGAAGCATTCTGTGAAACTTCTTTTTGATCTGAGCATTCAGCTAACAGAATTAAACCATACTTTTGATTGAGCAGTTTTGAAACACTCTGTCTGTAGAAAATGCAACCGGACATTCGTAGCGCTAAGTGGGTAATAGTGGAAAAAAGAATATGTTCAAATATAAACTACACAGAAGCATTGTATGAAACTTCTTTCTGTTCTGTGCATTCAACTAACAGAGTTGAACCTTACTTTTGATTGAGCCGTTCTGAAACACTCTTTCTGTAGAAACTGCAATTGGACATTCTGAGCGCTAAGAGGCCTGTATTGGGAAAAAGAATGTCTACAAATAAAAACTACACAGAAGAATTGTGTGAAATTTCTTTCTGTTCTGTTTGTTCAACTAAAAGAGTTGAACCTTAGTTTTGATTGAGCGGTTCTGAAACACTCTTTCTGTAGAAAATGCAAGTGGAGATTCGGAGCGCTAAGAGGGTAATAGTGGAAAAAGGAATGTCTCCAAATATAAACTACACAGAATAATTCTGTGAAACTTCTTTCTGATCTGTGCATTCAGCTAACAGTGTTAAACCATACTTTTGATTGAGCAGATCTGAACACTCTTTCTGTACAAAATGCAACTGGACATTTGGAGCGCTAAGAGAGTAGAAGTGGAAAAAGGAATATATTCAAATATAAACTACACAGAAGCATTCTGTGAAACTTCTTTCTGATCTGAGCATTCAGCTAACAGAGTTAAACCATACTTTTGATTGAGCAGTTTTGAAACACTCTGTCTTTAGAAAATGCAACTGGACATTCGTAGCGCTAAGTGGGTAATAGTGGAAAAAAGAATATGTTCAAATGTAAGCTACACAGAAGCATTGTATGAAACTTCTTTCCGTTCTGTGCATTCAACTAACAGAGTTGAACCTTACTTTTGATTGAGCCTTTCTGAAACACTTTTTCTGTAGAAACTGCAATTGGACATTCTGAGCGCTAAGAGGCCTATATTGGGAAAAAGAATGTCTACAAATAAAAACTACACAGAAGAATTGTGTGAAACTTCCTTCTCTTCTGTTTGTTCAACTAAAAGAGTTGAACCTTAATTTTGATTGGGCCGGTCTGAAACACTCTTTCTGTAGAAAATGCAAGTGGAGATTCAGAGCGCTAAGAGGGTAATAGTGGAAAAAGGAATGTCTCCAAATATAAACTACACAGAATCATTCTGTGAAACTTCTTTCTGATCTGTGCATTCAGCTAACAGAGTTAAAACATACTTTTGATTGAGCAGATCTGAACACTCTTTCTGTAGAAAATGCAACTGGACATTTGGAGCGCTAAGAGAGTAGTAGTGGAAAAAGGAATATATTCAAATATAAACTACACAGAAGCATTCTGTGAAACTTCTTTCTGATCTGAGCATTCAGCTAATAGAGTTAAACCATACTTTTGATTGAGCAGTATTGAAACACTCTGTCTGTAGAAAATGCAACTGGACATTCGTAGCGCTAAGTGCGTAATAGTGGAAAAAAGAATATGTTCAAATATAAACTACACAGAAGCATTGTATGAAACTTCTTTCTGTTCTGTGCATTCAACTAACAGAGTTGAACCTTACTTTTGATTGAGCCTTTCTGAAACACTCTTTCTGTAGAAACTGCAATTGGACATTCTGAGCGCTAAGAGGCCTCTATTGGGAAAAATAATATCTTCAAATAAAAACTACACAGAAGCATTGTGTGAAACTTATTTCTGATATGTTCATTAAGCTAACAGAGTTAAACCATACTTTTGATTGCGCAGTTCTGAACACTCTTTCTGTAGAAAATGCAAGTGGGCATTCGGAGCGCTAAGAGCGTAATAGGAGAAAAAGGATTATATTCAAATATAAACTACACAGTAGCATTCTGTGAAAATTCTTTCTGTTCTGTGCATTCAACTAACAGAGTTGAACCTTACTTTTGATTGAGCCGTTCTGAAACACTCTTTCTGTAGAAACTGCAATTGGACATGCTAAGCGCTAAGAGGCCTACATTGGGAAAAAGAATATCTTCAAATAAAAACTACACAGATGCATTCTGTGAAACTTATTTCTGATCTGTAAATTCAGTTAACAGAGATAAAACATATTTTTCATTGAGCAGTTATGAAACACTCTTTTTGTAGAAAATGCAAGTGGAGATTCAGAGCGCTAAGATGGTAATAGTGGAAAAAGGAATGTCTTCAAATATAAACTACACAGAATCATTCGGTGAAACTTCTTTCTGATCTGTGCATTCAGCTAACCGAGTTAAACCATACTTTTGATTGAGCAGATCTGAACACTCTTTCTGTAGAAAATGCAACTGGACATTTGGAGCGCTAAGAGCGTAGTAGTGGAAAAAGGAATATATTCAAATATAAACTACACAGAAGCATTCTGTGAAACTTCTTTCTGATCTGAGCATTCAGCTAACAGAGTTTAACCATACTTTTTATTGAGCAGTTTTGAAACACTCTGTCTGTAGAAAATGCAACTGGACATTCGTAGCGCTAATTGGATAATAGTGGAAAAAAGAATATGTTCAAATATAAACTACACAGAAGCATTGTATGAAACTTCTTTCTGTTCTGTGCATTCAACTAACAGAGTTGAACCTTACTTTTGATTGAGCCGTTCTGAAACACTCTTTCTGTAGAAACTGCAATTGGACATTCTGAGCGCTAAGAGGCCTAGATTGGGAAAAAGAATGTCTACAAATAAAAACTACACAGAAGAATTGTGTGAAACTACTTTCTGTTCTGTTTGTTCAACTAAAAGAGTTGAACCTTAGTTTTGATTGAGCCGTTCTGAAACACTCTCTCTGTAGAAATTGCAAGTGGAGATTCGGAGCGCTAAGAGGCTAATAGTGGAAAAAGGAATGTCTCCAAATATAAACTACACAGAATCATTCTGTGAAACTTCTTTCTGATCTGTGCATTCAGCTAACAGAGTTAAACCATACTTTTGATTGAGCAGATCTGAACACTCTTTCTGTAGAAAATGCAACTGGACATTTGGAGCGCTAAGAGAGTAGTAGTGGAAAAAGGAATATATTCAAATATGAACTACACAGAAGCATTCTGTGAAACTTCTTTCTGATCTGAGCATTCAGCTAACAGAGTTAAACCATACTTTTGATTGAGCAGTTTTGAAACACTCTGTCTGTAGAAAATGCAACTGGACATTCGTAGCGCTAAGTGTGTAATAGTGGAAAAAATAATATGTTCAAATATAAACTACACAGAAACATTGTATGAAACTTCTTTCTGTTCTGTGCATTCAACTAACAGAGTTGAACCTTACTTTTGATTGAGCCTTTCTGAAACACTCTTTCTGTAGAAACTGCAATTGGACATTCTGAGCGCTAAGAGGCCTCTGTTGGGAAAAATAATATCTTCAAATAAAAACTACACAGAAGCATTGTGTGAAACTTATTTCTGATATGTTCATTAAGCTAACAGAGTTAAACCATACTTTTGATTGCGCAGTTCTGAACACTCTTTCTGTAGAAAATGCAAGTGGACATTCGGAGCGCTAAGAGGGTAATAGTGGAAAAAGTAATATATTCAAATATAAACTACACAGTAGCATTCTGTGAAAATTCTTTCTGTTCAGTGCATTCAACTAACAGAGTTGAACCTTACTTTTGATTGAGCCGTTCTGAAACACTCTTTCTGTAGAAACTGCAATTGGACATGCTAAGCGCTAAGAGGGCTACATTGGGAAAAAGAATATCTTCAAATAAAAACTACACAGATGCATTCTGTGAAACTTATTTCTGATCTGTAAATTCAGTTAACAGAGATAAAACATATTTTTCATTGAGCAGTTATGAAACACTCTTTTTGTAGAAAATTCAAGTGGAGATTCGGAGCGCTAAGAGGGTAATAGTGGAAAAAGGAATGTCTTCAAATATAAACTACACAGAATCATTTGGTGAAACTTCTTTCTGATCTGTGCATTCAGCTAACAGAGTTAAACCATACTTTTGATTGAGCAGATCTGAACACTCTTTCTGTAGAAAATGCAACTGGACATTTGGAGCGCTAAGAGCGTAGTAGTGTAAAAAGGAATATATTCAAATATAAACTACACAGAAGCATTCTGTGAAACTTCTTTCTGATCTGAGCATTCAGCTAACAGAGTTAAACCATACTTTTGATTGAGCAGTTTTGAAACACTCTGTCTGTAGAAAATGCAACTGGACATTCCTAGCGCTAAGTGGGTAATAGTGGAAAAAGAATATGTTCAAATATAAACTACACAGAAGCATTGTATGAAACTTCTTTCTGTTCTGTGCATTCAACTAACAGAGTTGAACCTTACTTTTGATTGAGCCGTTATGAAACACTCTTTCTGTAGAAACTGCAATTGGACATTCTGAGCGCTAAGAGGCCTATATTGGGAAAAAGAATGTCTACAAATAAAAACTACACAGAAGAATTGTGTGAAACTTCTTTCTGTTCTGTTTGTTCAACTAAAAGAATTGAACCTTAGTTTTGATTGAGCCGTTCTGAAACACTCTTTCTGTAGAAAATGCAAGTGGAGATTCGGAGCGCTAAGAGGGTAATAGTGGAAAAAGGAATGTCTCCATATATAAACTACACAGAATCATTCTGTGAAACTTCTTTCTGATCTGTGCATTCAGCTAACAGAGTTAAACCATACTTTTGATTGAGCAGATCTGAACACTCTTTCTGTAGAAAATGCAACTGGACATTTGGAGCGCTAAGAGAGTAGTAGTGGAAAAAGGAATATATTCAAATATAAACTACACAGAAGCATTCTGTGAAACTTCTTTCTGATCTGAGCATTCAGCTAACAGAGTTAAACCATACTTTTGATTGAGCAGTTTTGAAACACT
The DNA here is from genome assembly GCF_028878055.3 of Symphalangus syndactylus. Classification (NCBI taxonomy): domain Eukaryota; kingdom Metazoa; phylum Chordata; class Mammalia; order Primates; family Hylobatidae; genus Symphalangus; species Symphalangus syndactylus. The sequence continues at coordinate 386,719 of NC_072445.2, read as the reverse complement.
CTGTCTGTAGAAAATGCAACTGGACATTCGTAGCGCTAATTGGATAATAGTGGAAAAAAGAATATGTTCAAATATAAACTACACAGAAGCATTGTATGAAACTTCTTTCTGTTCTGTGCATTCAACTAACAGAGTTGAACCTTACTTTTGATTGAGCCGTTCTGAAACACTCTTTCTGTAGAAACTGCAATTGGACATTCTGAGCGCTAAGAGGCCTAGATTGGGAAAAAGAATGTCTACAAATAAAAACTACACAGAAGAATTGTGTGAAACTACTTTCTGTTCTGTTTGTTCAACTAAAAGAGTTGAACCTTAGTTTTGATTGAGCCGTTCTGAAACACTCTCTCTGTAGAAATTGCAAGTGGAGATTCGGAGCGCTAAGAGGCTAATAGTGGAAAAAGGAATGTCTCCAAATATAAACTACACAGAATCATTCTGTGAAACTTCTTTCTGATCTGTGCATTCAGCTAACAGAGTTAAACCATACTTTTGATTGAGCAGATCTGAACACTCTTTCTGTAGAAAATGCAACTGGACATTTGGAGCGCTAAGAGAGTAGTAGTGGAAAAAGGAATATATTCAAATATGAACTACACAGAAGCATTCTGTGAAACTTCTTTCTGATCTGAGCATTCAGCTAACAGAGTTAAACCATACTTTTGATTGAGCAGTTTTGAAACACTCTGTCTGTAGAAAATGCAACTGGACATTCGTAGCGCTAAGTGTGTAATAGTGGAAAAAAGAATATGTTCAAATATAAACTACACAGAAACATTGTATGAAACTTCTTTCTGTTCTGTGCATTCAACTAACAGAGTTGAACCTTACTTTTGATTGAGCCTTTCTGAAACACTCTTTCTGTAGAAACTGCAATTGGACATTCTGAGCGCTAAGAGGCCTCTGTTGGGAAAAATAATATCTTCAAATAAAAACTACACAGAAGCATTGTGTGAAACTTATTTCTGATATGTTCATTAAGCTAACAGAGTTAAACCATACTTTTGATTGCGCAGTTCTGAACACTCTTTCTGTAGAAAATGCAAGTGGACATTCGGAGCGCTAAGAGGGTAATAGTGGAAAAAGTAATATATTCAAATATAAACTACACAGTAGCATTCTGTGAAAATTCTTTCTGTTCAGTGCATTCAACTAACAGAGTTGAACCTTACTTTTGATTGAGCCGTTCTGAAACACTCTTTCTGTAGAAACTGCAATTGGACATGCTAAGCGCTAAGAGGCATACATTGGGAAAAAGAATATCTTCAAATAAAAACTACACAGATGCATTCTGTGAAACTTATTTCTGATCTGTAAATTCAGTTAACAGAGATAAAACATATTTTTCATTGAGCAGTTATGAAACACTCTTTTTGTAGAAAATTCAAGTGGAGATTCGGAGCGCTAAGAGGGTAATAGTGGAAAAAGGAATGTCTTCAAATATAAACTACACAGAATCATTTGGTGAAACTTCTTTCTGATCTGTGCATTCAGCTAACAGAGTTAAACCATACTTTTGATTGAGCAGATCTGAACACTCTTTCTGTAGAAAATGCAACTGGACATTTGGAGCGCTAAGAGCGTAGTAGTGGAAAAAGGAATATATTCAAATATAAACTACACAGAAGCATTCTGTGAAACTTCTTTCTGATCTGAGCATTCAGCTAACAGAGTTAAACCATACTTTTGATTGAGCAGTTTTGAAACACTCTGTCTGTAGAAAATGCAACTGGACATTCGTAGCGCTAAGTGGGTAATAGTGGAAAAAAGAATATGTTCAAATATAAACTACACAGAAGCATTGTATGAAACTTCTTTCTGTTCTGTGCATTCAACTAACAGAGTTGAACCTTACTTTTGATTGAGCCGTTATGAAACACTCTTTCTGTAGAAACTGCAATTGGACATTCTGAGCGCTAAGAGGCCTATATTGGGAAAAAGAATGTCTACAAATAAAAACTACACAGAAGAATTGTGTGAAACTTCTTTCTGTTCTGTTTGTTCAACTAAAAGAATTGAACCTTAGTTTTGATTGAGCCGTTCTGAAACACTCTTTCTGTAGAAAATGCAAGTGGAGATTCGGAGCGCTAAGAGGGTAATAGTGGAAAAAGGAATGTCTCCATATATAAACTACACAGAATCATTCTGTGAAACTTCTTTCTGATCTGTGCATTCAGCTAACAGAGTTAAACCATACTTTTGATTGAGCAGATCTGAACACTCTTTCTGTAGAAAATGCAACTGGACATTTGGAGCGCTAAGAGAGTAGTAGTGGAAAAAGGAATATATTCAAATATAAACTACACAGAAGCATTCTGTGAAACTTCTTTCTGATCTGAGCATTCAGCTAACAGAGTTAAACCATACTTTTGATTGAGCAGTTTTGAAACACTCTGTCTGTAGAAAATGCAACTGGACATTCGTAGCGCTAATTGGATAATAGTGGAAAAAAGAATATGTTCAAATATAAACTACACAGAAGCATTGTATGAAACTTCTTTCTGTTCTGTGCATTCAACTAACAGAGTTGAACCTTACTTTTGATTGAGCCGTTCTGAAACACTCTTTCTGTAGAAACTGCAATTGGACATTCTGAGCGCTAAGAGGCCTAGATTGGGAAAAAGAATGTCTACAAATAAAAACTACACAGAAGAATTGTGTGAAACTACTTTCTGTTCTGTTTGTTCAACTAAAAGAGTTGAACCTTAGTTTTGATTGAGCCGTTCTGAAACACTCTCTCTGTAGAAATTGCAAGTGGAGATTCGGAGCGCTAAGAGGCTAATAGTGGAAAAAGGAATGTCTCCAAATATAAACTACACAGAATCATTCTGTGAAACTTCTTTCTGATCTGTGCATTCAGCTAACAGAGTTAAACCATACTTTTGATTGAGCAGATCTGAACACTCTTTCTGTAGAAAATGCAACTGGACATTTGGAGCGCTAAGAGAGTAGTAGTGGAAAAAGGAATATATTCAAATATGAACTACACAGAAGCATTCTGTGAAACTTCTTTCTGATCTGAGCATTCAGCTAACAGAGTTAAACCATACTTTTGATTGAGCAGTTTTGAAACACTCTGTCTGTAGAAAATGCAACTGGACATTCGTAGCGCTAAGTGTGTAATAGTGGAAAAAAGAATATGTTCAAATATAAACTACACAGAAACATTGTATGAAACTTCTTTCTGTTCTGTGCATTCAACTAACAGAGTTGAACCTTACTTTTGATTGAGCCTTTCTGAAACACTCTTTCTGTAGAAACTGCAATTGGACATTCTGAGCGCTAAGAGGCCTCTGTTGGGAAAAATAATATCTTCAAATAAAAACTACACAGAAGCATTGTGTGAAACTTATTTCTGATATGTTCATTAAGCTAACAGAGTTAAACCATACTTTTGATTGCGCAGTTCTGAACACTCTTTCTGTAGAAAATGCAAGTGGACATTCGGAGCGCTAAGAGGGTAATAGGGGAAAAAGGAATATATTCAAATATAAACTACACAGTAGCATTCTGTGAAAATTCTTTCTGTTCTGTGCATTCAACTAACAGAGTTGAACCTTACTTTTGATTGAGCCGTTCTGAAACACTCTTTCTGTAGAAACTGCAATTGGACATGCTAAGCGCTAAGAGGCCTACATTGGGAAAAAGAATATCTTCAAATAAAAACTACACAGATGCATTCTGTGAAACTTATTTCTGATCTGTAAATTCAGTTAACAGAGATAAAACATATTTTTCATTGAGCAGTTATGAAACACTCTTTTTGTAGAAAATGCAAGTGGAGATTCGGAGCGCTAAGAGGGTAATAGTGGAAAAAGGAATGTCTTCAAATATAAACTACACAGAATCATTCGGTGAAACTTCTTTCTGATCTGTGCATTCAGCTAACAGGGTTAAACCATACTTTTGATTGAGCAGATCTGAACACTCTTTCTGTAGAAAATGCAACTGGACATTTGGAGCGCTAAGAGCGTAGTAGTGGAAAAAGGAATATATTCAAATATAAACTACACAGAAGCATTCTGTGAAACTTCTTTCTGATCTGAGCATTCAGCTAACAGATTTAAACCATACTTTTGATTGAGCAGTTTTGAAACACTCTGTCTGTAGAAAATGCAAGTGGTCATTCGTAGCGCTAAGTGGGTAATAGTGGAAAAAAGAATATGTTCAAATATAAACTACACAGAAGCATTGTAGGAAACTTCTTTCTGTTCTGTACATTCAACTAACAGAGTTGAACCTTACTTTTGATTGAGCCGTTATGAAACACTCTTTCTGTAGAAACTGCAATTGGACATTCTGAGCGCTAAGAGGCCTATATTGGGAAAAAGAATGTCTACAAATAAAAACTACACAGAAGAATTGTGAGAAACTTCTTTCTGTTCTGTTTGTTCAACTAAAAGAGTTGAACCTTAGTTTTGATTGAGCCGTTCTGAAACACTCTTTCTGTAGAAAATGCAAGTGGAGATTCGGAGCGCTAAGAGGGTAATAGTGGAAAAAGGAATGTCTCCAAATATAAACTACACAGAATCATTCTGTGAAACTTCTTTCTGATCTGTGCATTCAGCTAACAGAGTTAAACCATACTTTTGATTGAGCAGATCTGAACACTCTTTCTGTAGAAAATGCAAGTGGACATTCGGAGCGCTAAGAGGGTAATAGTGGAAAAAGGAATATATTCAAATATAAACTACACAGTAGCATTCTGTGAAAATTCTTTCTGTTCTGTGCATTCAACTAACAGAGTTGAAACTTACTTTTGATTGAGCCGTTCTGAAACACTCTTTCTGTAGAAACTGCAATTGGACATGCTAAGCGCTAAGAGGCCTACATTGGGAAAAAGAATATCTTCAAATAAAAACTACACAGATGCATTCTGTGAAACTTATTTCTGATCTGTAAATTCAGTTAACAGAGATAAAACATATTTGTGATTGAGCAGTTATGAAACACTCTTTTTGTAGAAAATGCAAGTGGAGATTCGGAGCGCTAAGAAGGTAATAGTGGAAAAAGGAATGTCTTCAAATATAAACTACACAGAATCATTCGGTGAAACTTCTTTCTGATCTGTGCATTCAGCTAACAGAGTTAAACCATACTTTTGATTGAGCAGATCTGAACACTCTTTCTGTCGAAAATGCAACTGGACATTTGGAGTGCTAAGAGCGTAGTAGTGGAAAAAATAATATATTCAAATATAAACTACACCGAAGCATTCTGTGAAACTTCTTTCTGATCTGAGCATTCAGCTAACAGAGTTAAACCATACTTTTGATTGAGCAGTTTTGAAACACTCTGTCTGTAGAAAATGCAACTGGACATTCGTAGCGCTAAGTGGGTAAGAGTGGAAAAAAGAATATGTTCAAATATAAACTACACAGAAGCATTGTATGAAACTTCTTTCTGTTCTGTGCATTCAACTAACAGAGTTGAACCTTACTTTTGATTGAGCCGTTCTGAAACACTCTTTCTGTAGAAACTGCAATTGGACATTCTGAGCGCTAAGAGGCCTATATTGGGAAAAAGAATGTCTACAAATAAAAACTACACAGAAGAATTGTGTGAAACGTCTTTCTGTTCTGTTTATTCAACTAAAAGAGTTGAACCTTAGTTTTGATTGAGCCTTTCTGAAACACTCTTTCTGTAGAAAATGCAAGAGGAGATTCGGTGCGCTAAGAGGGTAATAGTGGAAAAAGGAATGTCTCCAAATATAAACAACACAGAATCATTCTGTGAAACTTCTTTCTGATCTGTGCATTCAGCTAACAGAGTTAAACCATACTTTTGATTGAGCAGATCTGAACACTCTTTCTGTAGAAAATGCAACTGGACATTTGGAGCGCTAAGAGCGTAGTAGTGGAAAAAGGAATATATTCAAATATAAACTACACAGAAGCATTCTGTGAAACTTCTTTCTGATCTGAGCATTCAGCTAACAGAGTTAAACCATACTTTTGATTGAGCAGTTTTGAAACACTCTGTCTGTAGAAAATGCAACTGGACATTCGTAGCGCTAAGTGGGTAATAGTGGAAAAAAGAATATGTTCAAATATAAACTACACAGAAGCATTCTGTGAAACTTCTTGCTGTTCTGTGCATTCAACTAACAGAGTTGAACCTTACTTTTGATTGAGCCGTTCTGAAACCCTCTTTCTGTAGAAACTGCAATTGGACATTCTGAGCGCTAAGAGGCCTATATTGGGAAAAAGAATGTCTACAAATAAAAACTACACAGAAGAATTGTGTGAAACTTCTTTCTGTTCTGTTTGTTCAACAAAAAGAGTTGAACCTTAGTTTTGATGGAGCCGTTCTGAAACACTCTTTCTGTAGAAAATGCAAGTGGAGATTCGGAGCGCTAAGAGGGTAATAGTGGAAAAAGGAATGTCTCCAAATATAAACTACACAGAATCATTCTGTGAAACTTCTTTCTGATCTGTGCATTCAGCTAACAGAGTTAAACCATACTTTTGATTGAGCAGATCTGAACACTCTTTCTGTAGAAAATGCAACTGGACATTTGGAGCGCTAAGAGAGTAGTAGTGGAAAAAGGAATATATTCATATATAAACTACACAGAAGCATTCTGTGAAACTTCTTTCTGATCTGAGCATTCAGCTAACAGAGTTAAACCATACTTTTGATTGAGCAGTTTTGAAACACTCTGTCTGTAGAAAATGCAACTGGACATTCGTAGCGCTAAGTGGGTAATAGTGGAAAAAAGAATATGTTCAAATATAAACTACACAGAAGCATTGTATGAAACTTCTTTCTGTTCTGTGCATTCAACTAACAGAGTTGAACCTTACTTTTGATTGAGCCTTTCTGAAACACTCTTTCTGTAGAAACTGCAATTGGACATTCTGAGCGCTAAGAGGCCTCTATTGGGAAAAATAATATCTTCAAATAAATACTACACAGAAGCATTGTGTGAAACTTATTTCTGATATGTTCATTAAGCTAACAGAGTTAAACCATACTTTTGATTGCGCAGTTCTGAACACTCTTTCTGTAGAAAATGCAAGTGGACATTCGGAGCGCTAAGAGGGTAATAGTGGAAAAAGGAATATATTCAAATATAAACTACACAGTAGCATTCTGTGAAAATTCTTTCTGTTCTGTGCATTCAACTAACAGAGTTGAACCTTACTTTTGATTGAGCCGTTCTGAAACACTCTTTCTGTAAAAACTGCAATTGGACATGCTAAGCGCTAAGAGGCCTACATTGGGAAAAAGAATATCTTCAAATAAAAACTACACAGATGCATTCTGTGAAACTTATTTCTGATCTGTTAATTCAGTTAACAGAGATAAAACATATTTTTGATTAAGCAGTTATGAAACACTCTTTGTAGAAAATGCAAGTGGAGATTCGGAGCGCTAAGAGGGTAATAGTGGAAAAAGGAATGTCTTCAAATATAAACTACACAGAATCATTCGGTGAAACTTCTTTCTGATCTGTGCATTCAGCTAACAGAGTTAAACCATACTTTTGATTGAGCAGATCTGAACACTCTTTCTGTAGAAAACGCAACTGGACATTTGGAGCGCTAAGAGAGTAGTAGTGGAAAAAGGAATATATTCAAATATAAACTACACAGAAGCATTCTGTGAAACTTTTTTCTGATCTGAGCATTCAGCTAACAGAGTTAAACCATACTTTTCACTGAGCAGTTTTGAAACACTCTGTCTGTGGAAAATGCAACTGGACATTCGTAGCGCTAAGTGGGTAATAGTGGAAAAAAAATATGTTCAAATATAAACTACACAGAAGCATTGTATGAAACTTCTTTCTGTTCTGTGCATTCAACTAACAGAGTTGAACCTTATTTTTGATTGAGCCGTTCTGAAACACTCTTTCTGTAGAATCTGCAATTGGACATTCTGAGCGCTAAGAGGCCTATATTGGGAAAAAGAATGTCTACAAATAAAAACCACACAGAAGAATTGTGTGAAACTTCTTTCTGTTCTTTTTGTTCAACTAAAAGAGTTGAAACTTTGTTTTGATTGAGCCGTTCTGAAACACTCTTTCTGTAGAAAATGCAAGTGGAGATTCGGAGCGCTAAGAGGGTAATAGTGGAAAAAGGAATGTCTCCAAATATAAACTACACAGAATCATTCTCTGAAACTTCTTTCTGAACTGTGCATTCAGCTAACAGAGTTAAACCATACTTTTGATTGAGCAGATCTGAACACACTTTCTGTAGAAAATGCAACTGGACATTTGGAGCGCTAAGAGAGTAGTAGTGGAAAAAGGAATATATTCAAATATAAACTACACAGAAGCATTCTGTGAAACTTCTTTCTGATCTGAGCATTCAGCTAACAGAGTTAAACCATACTTTTGATTGAGCAGTTTTGAAACACTCTGTCTGTAGAAAATGCAACTGGACATTCGTAGCGCTAAGTGGGTAATAGTGGAAAAAAGAATATGTTCAAATATAAACTACACAGTAGCATTCTGTGAAAATTCTTTCTGTTCTGTGCATTCAACTAACAGAGTTGAACCTTACTTTTGATTGAGCCGTTCTGAAACACTCTTTCTGTAGAAACTGCAATTGGACATGCTAAGCGCTAAGAGGCCTACATTGGGAAAAAGAATATCTTCAAATAAAAACTACACAGATGCATTCTGTGAAACTTATTTCTGATCTGTAAATTCAGTTAACAGAGATAAAGCATATTTTTGATTGAGCAATTATGAAACACTCTTTTTCTAGAAAATGCAAGTGGAGATTCGGAGCGCTAAGAGGGTAATAGTGGAAAAATGAATGTCTTCAAATATAAACTACACAGAATCATTCGGTGAAACTTCTTTCTGATCTGTGCATTCAGCTAACAGAGTTAAACGATACTTTTTATTGAGCAGATCTGAACACTCTTTCTGTAGAAAATGCAACTGGACATTTGGAGCGCTAAGAGCGTAGTAGTGGAAAAAGGAATATATTCAAATATAAACTACACAGAAGCATTCTGTGAAACTTCTTTCTGATCTGAGCATTCAGCTAACAGAGTTAAACCATACTTTTCACTGAGCAGTTTTGAAACACTCTGTCTGTGGAAAATGCAACTGGACTTTCGTAGCGCTAAGTGGGTAATAGTGGAAACAAAATATGTTCAAATATAAACTACACAGAAGCATTGTATGAAACTTCTTTCTGTTCTGTGCATTCAACTAACAGAGTTGAACCTTATTTTTGATTGAGCCGTTCTGAAACACTCTTTCTGTAGAATCTGCAATTGGACATTCTAAGCGCTAAGAGGCCTATATTGGGAAAAAGAATGTCTACAAATAAAAACCACACAGAAGAATTGTGTGAAACTTCTTTCTGTTCTGTTTGTTCAACTAAAAGAGTTGAACCTTTGTTTTGATTGAGCCGTTCTGAAACACTCTTTCTGTAGAAAATGCAAGTGGAGATTCGGAGCGCTAAGAGGGTAATAGTGGAAAAAGGAATGTCTCCAAATATAAACTACACAGAATCATTCTGTGAAACTTCTTTCTGATCTGTGCATTCAGCTAACAGAGTTAAACCATACTTTTGATTGAGCAGATCTGAACACTCTTTCTGTAGAAAATGCAACTGGACATTTGGAGCGCTAAGAGAGTAGTAGTGGAATAAGGAATATATTCAAATATAAACTACACAGAAGCATTCTGTGAAACTTCTTTCTGATCTGAGCATTCAGCTAACAGAGTTAAACCATACTTTTAATTGAGCAGTTTTGAAACACTCTGTCTGTAGAAAATGCAAATGGACATTCGTAGCGCTAAGTGGGTAATAGTGGAAAAAAGAATATGTTCAAATATAAACTACACAGTAGCATTATTTGAAAATTCTTTCTGTTCTGTGCATTCAACTAACAGAGTTGAACCTTACTTTTGATTGAGCCGTTCTGAAACACTCTTTCTGTAGAAACTGCAATTGGACATGCTAAGCGCTAAGAGGCCTACATTGGGAAAAAGAATATCTTCAAATAAAAACTACACAGATGCATTCTGTGAAACTTATTTCTGATCTGTAAATTCAGTTAACAGAGATAAAGCATATTTTTGATTGAGCAGTTATGAAACACTCTTTTTGTAGAAAATGCAAGTGGAGATTTGGAGCGCTAAGAGGGTAATAGTGGAAAAAGGAATGCCTTCAAATATAATCTACACAGAATCATTCGGTGAAACTTCTTTCTGATCTGTGCATTCAGCTAACAGAGTTAAACCATACTTTTGATTGAGCGGATCTGAACACTGTTTCTGTAGAAAATGCAACTGGACATTTGGAGCGCTAAGAGCGTAGTAGTGGAAAAAGGAATATATTCAAATATAAACTACACAGAAGCATTCTGTGAAACTTCTTTCTGATCTGAGCATTCAGCTAACAGAGTGAAACCATACTTTTGATTGAGCAGTTTTGAAACACTCTGTCTGTAGAAAATGCAACTGGACATTCGTAGCGCTAAGTGGGTAATAGTGGAAAAAAGAATATGTTCAAATATAAACTACACAGAAGCAGTGTATGAAACTTCTTTCTGTTCTGTGCATTCAACTAACAGAGTTGAACCTTACTTTTGATTGAGCCTTTCTGAAACACTCTTTCTGTAGAAACTGCAATTGGACATTCTGAGCGCTAAGAGGCCTCTATTGGGAAAAATAATATCTTCAAATAAAAACTACACAGAAGCATTGTGTGAAACTTATTTCTGATATGTTCATTAAGCTAACAGAGTTAAACCATACTTTTGATTGCGCACTTCTGAACACTCTTTCTGTAGAAAATGCAAGTGGACATTCGGAGCGCTAAGAGGGTAATAGTGGAAAAAGGAATATATTCAAATATAAACTACACAGTAGCATTCTGTGAAAATTCTTTCTGTTCTGTGCATTCAACTAACAGAGTTGAACCTTACTTTTGCTTGAGCCGTTCTGAAACACTCTTTCTGTAGAAACTGCAATTGGACATGCTAAGCGCTAAGAGGCCTACATTGGGAAAAAGAATATCTTCAAATAAAAACTACACAGATGCATTCTGTGAAACTTATTTCTGATCTGTAAATTCAGTTAACAGAGATAAAACATATTTTTGATTGAGCAGTTATGAAACACTCTTTTTGTAGAAAATGCAAGTGGAGATTCGGAGCGCTAAGAGGGTAATAGTGGAAAAAGGAATGTCTTCAAATATAAACTACACAGAATCATTCGGTGAAATTTCTTTCTGATCTGTGCATTCAGCTAACCGAATTAAACCATACTTTTGATTGAGCAGATCTGAACACTCTTTCTGTAGAAAATGCAACTGGACATTTGGAGCGCTAAGAGCGTAGTAGTGGAAAAAGTAATATATTCAAATATAAACTACACAGAAGCATTCTGTGAAACTTCTTTCTGATCTGAGCATTCAGCTAACAGAGTTAAACCATACTTTTGATTGAGCAGTTTTTAAACACTCTGTCTGTAGAAAATGCAAATGGACATTCGTAGCGCTAAGTGGGTAATAGTGGAAAAAAGAATATGTTCAAATATGAACTACACAGAAGCATTGTATGAAACTTCTTTCTGTTCTGTGCATTCAACTAACAGAGTTGAACCTTACTTTTGATTGAGCCGTTCTGAAACACTCTTTCTGTAGAAACTGCAATTGCACATTCTGAGCGCTAAGAGGCCTATATTGGGAAAAAGAATGTCTACAAATAAAAACTACACAGAAGAATTGTGTGAAACTTCTTTCTGTTCTGTTTGTTCAACTAAAAGAGTTGAACCTTAGTTTTGATTGAGCCATTCTGAAACACTCTTTCTGTAGAAAATGCAAGTGGAGATTCGGAGCGCTAAGAGGGTAATAGTGGAAAAAGGAATGTCTCCAAATATAAACTACACAGAATCATTCTGTGAAACTTCTTTCTGATCTGTGCATTCAGCTAACAGAGTTAAACCATACTTTTGATTGAGCAGATCTGAACACTCTTTCTGTAGAAAATGCAACTGGACATTTGGAGCGCTAAGAGAGTAGTAGTGGAAAAAGGAATATATTCAAATATAAACTACACAGAAGCATTCTGTGAAACTTCTTTCTGATCTGAGCATTCAGCTAACAGAGTTAAACCATACTTTTGATTGAGCAGTTTTGAAACACTCTGTCTGTCGAAAATGCAACTGGACATTCGTAGCGCTAAGTGGGTAATAGTGGAAAAAAGAATATGTTCAAATATAAACTACACAGAAGCATTGTATGAAACTTCTTTCTGTTCTGTGCATTCAACTAACAGAGTTGAACCTTACTTTTGATTGAGCCTTTCTGAAACACTCTTTCTGTAGAAACTGCAATTGGACATTCTGAGCGCTAAGAGGCCTCTATTGGGAAAAAAAATATCTTCAAATAAAAACTACACAGAAGCATTGTGTGAAACTTATTTCTGATATGTTCATTAAGCTAACAGAGTTAAACCATACTTTTGATTGCGCAGTTCTGAACACTCTTTCTGTAGAAAATGCAAGTGGACATTCGGAGCGCTAAGAGGGTAATAGTGGAAAAAGGAATATATTCAAATATAAACTACACAGTACCATTCTGTGAAAATTCTCTCTGTTCTGTGCATTCAACTAACAGAGTTGAACCTTACTTTTGATTGAGCCGTTCTGAAACACTCTTTCTGTAGAAACTGCAATTGGACATGCTAAGCGCTAAGAGGCCTACATTGGGAAAAAGAATATCTTCAAATAAAAACTACACAGATGCATTCTGCGAAACTTATTTCTGATCTGTAAATTCAGTTAACAGAGATAAAACATATTTTTGATTGAGCAGTTATGAAACACTCTTTTTGTAGAAAATGCAAGTGGAGATTCGGAGCGCTAAGAGGGTAATAGTGGAAAAAGGAATGTCTTCAAATATAAACTACACAGAATCATTCGGTGAAACTTCTTTCTGATCTGTGCATTCAGCTAACAGAGTTAAACCATACTTTTGATTGAGCAGATCTGAACACTCTTTCTGTAGAAAATGCAACTGGACATTTGGAGCGCTAAGAGCGTAGTAGTGGAAAAAGGAATATATTCAAATATAGACTACACAGAAGCATTCTGTGAAACTTCTTTCTGATCTGAGCATTCAGCTAACAGAGTTAAACCATACTTTTGATTGAGCAGTTTTGAAACACTCTGTCTGTAGAAAATGCAACTGGACATTCGTAGCGCTAAGTGGGTAATAGTGGAAAAAAAATATGTTCAAATATGAACTACACAGAAGCATTGTATGAAACTTCTTTCTGTTCTGTGCATTCAACTAACAGAGTTGAACCTTACTTTTGATTGAGCCGTTCTGAAACACTCTTTCTGTAGAAACTGCAATTGGACATTCTGAGCACTAAGAGGCCTATATTGGGAAAAAGAATGTCTACAAATAAAAACTACACAGAAGAATTGTGTGAAACTTCTTTCTGTTCTGTTTGTTCTACTAAAAGAGTTGAACCTTAGTTTTGATTGAGCCGTTCTGAAACACTCTTTCTGTAGAAAATGCAAGTGGAGATTCGGAGCGCTAAGAGGGTAATAGTGGAAAAAGGAATGTCTCCAAATATAAACTACACAGAATCATTCTGTGAAACTTCTTTCTGATCTGTGCATTCAGCTAACAGAGTTAAACCATACTTTTGATTGAGCAGATCTGAACACTCTTTCTGTAGAAAATGCAACTGGACATTTGGAGCGCTAAGAGAGTAGTAGTGGAAAAAGGAATATATTCAAATATAAACTACACAGAAGCATTCTGTGAAACTTCTTTCTGATCTGAGCATTCAGCTAACAGAGTGAAACCATACTTTTGATTGAGCAGTTTTGAAACACTCTGTCTGTAGAAAATGCAACTGGACATTCGTAGCGCTAAGTGGGTAATAGTGGAAAAAAGAATATGTTCAAATATAAACTACACAGAAGCATTGTATGAAACTTCTTTCTGTTCTGTGCATTCAACTAACAGAGTTGAACCTTACTTTTGATTGAGCCTTTCTGAAACACTCTTTCTGTAGAAACTGCAATTGGACATTCTGAGCGCTAAGAGGCCTCTATTGGGAAAAACAATATCTTCAAATAAAAACTACACAGAAGCATTGTGTGAAACTTATTTCTGATATGTTCATTAAGCTAACAGAGTTAAACCATACTTTTGATTGCGCAGTTCTGAACACTCTTTCTGTAGAAAATGCAAGTGGACATTCGGAGCGCTAAGAGGGTAATAGTGGAAAAAGGAATATATTCAAATATAAACTACACAGTATCATTCTGTGAAAATTCTTTCTGTTCTTTGCATTCAACTAACAGAGTTGAACCTTACTTTTGATTGAGCCGTTCTGAAACACTCTTTCTGTAGAAACTGCAATTGGACATGCTAAGCGCTAGGAGGCCTACATTGGGAAAAAGAATATCTTCAAATAAAAACTACACAGATGCATTCTGCGAAACTTATTGCTGATCTGTAAATTCAGTTAACAGAGGTAAAACATATTTTTGAATGAGCAGTTATGAAACACTCTTTTTGTAGAAAATGTAAGTGGAGATTCGGAGCGCTAAGAGGGTAATAGTGGAAAAAGGAATGCCTTCAAATATAATCTACACAGAATCATTCGGTGAAACTTCTTTCTGATCTGTGCATTCAGCTAACAGAGTTAAACCATACTTTTGATTGAGCGGATCTGAACACTGTTTCTGTAGAAAATGCAACTGGACATTTGGAGCGCTAAGAGCGTAGTAGTGGAAAAAGGAATATATTCAAATATAAACTACACAGAAGCATTCTGTGAAACTTCTTTCTGATCTGAGCATTCAGCTAACAGAGTTAAACCATACTTTTGATTGAGCAGTTTTTAAACACTCTGTCTGTAGAAAATGCAAATGGACATTCGTAGCGCTAAGTGGGTAATAGTGGAAAAAAGAATATGTTCAAATATAAACTACACAGAAGCAGTGTATGAAACTTCTTTCTGTTCTGTGCATTCAACTAACAGAGTTGAACCTTACTTTTGATTGAGCCTTTCTGAAACACTCTTTCTGTAGAAACTGCAATTGGACATTCTGAGCGCTAAGAGGCCTCTATTGGGAAAAATAATATCTTCAAATAAAAACTACACAGAAGCATTGTGTGAAACTTATTTCTGATATGTTCATTAAGCTAACAGAGTTAAACCATACTTTTGATTGCGCACTTCTGAACACTCTTTCTGTAGAAAATGCAAGTGGACATTCGGAGCGCTAAGAGGGTAATAGTGGAAAAAGGAATATATTCAAATATAAACTACACAGTAGCATTCTGTGAAAATTCTTTCTGTTCTGTGCATTCAACTAACAGAGTTGAACCTTACTTTTGCTTGAGCCGTTCTGAAACACTCTTTCTGTAGAAACTGCAATTGGACATGCTAAGCGCTAAGAGGCCTACATTGGGAAAAAGAATATCTTCAAATAAAAACTACACAGATGCATTCTGTGAAACTTATTTCTGATCTGTAAATTCAGTTAACAGAGATAAAACATATTTTTGATTGAGCAGTTATGAAACACTCTTTTTGTAGAAAATGCAAGTGGAGATTCGGAGCGCTAAGAGGGTAATAGTGGAAAAAGGAATGTCTTCAAATATAAACTACACAGAATCATTCGGTGAAATTTCTTTCTGATCTGTGCATTCAGCTAACCGAATTAAACCATACTTTTGATTGAGCAGATCTGAACACTCTTTCTGTAGAAAATGCAACTGGACATTTGGAGCGCTAAGAGCGTAGTAGTGGAAAAAGTAATATATTCAAATATAAACTACACAGAAGCATTCTGTGAAACTTCTTTCTGATCTGAGCATTCAGCTAACAGAGTTAAACCATACTTTTGATTGAGCAGTTTTTAAACACTCTGTCTGTAGAAAATGCAAATGGACATTCGTAGCGCTAAGTGGGTAATAGTGGAAAAAAGAATATGTTCAAATATGAACTACACAGAAGCATTGTATGAAACTTCTTTCTGTTCTGTGCATTCAACTAACAGAGTTGAACCTTACTTTTGATTGAGCCGTTCTGAAACACTCTTTCTGTAGAAACTGCAATTGCACATTCTGAGCGCTAAGAGGCCTATATTGGGAAAAAGAATGTCTACAAATAAAAACTACACAGAAGAATTGTGTGAAACTTCTTTCTGTTCTGTTTGTTCAACTAAAAGAGTTGAACCTTAGTTTTGATTGAGCCATTCTGAAACACTCTTTCTGTAGAAAATGCAAGTGGAGATTCGGAGCGCTAAGAGGGTAATAGTGGAAAAAGGAATGTCTCCAAATATAAACTACACAGAATCATTCTGTGAAACTTCTTTCTGATCTGTGCATTCAGCTAACAGAGTTAAACCATACTTTTGATTGAGCAGATCTGAACACTCTTTCTGTAGAAAATGCAACTGGACATTTGGAGCGCTAAGAGAGTAGTAGTGGAAAAAGGAATATATTCAAATATAAACTACACAGAAGCATTCTGTGAAACTTCTTTCTGATCTGAGCATTCAGCTAACAGAGTTAAACCATACTTTTGATTGAGCAGTTTTGAAACACTCTGTCTGTCGAAAATGCAACTGGACATTCGTAGCGCTAAGTGGGTAATAGTGGAAAAAAGAATATGTTCAAATATAAACTACACAGAAGCATTGTATGAAACTTCTTTCTGTTCTGTGCATTCAACTAACAGAGTTGAACCTTACTTTTGATTGAGCCTTTCTGAAACACTCTTTCTGTAGAAACTGCAATTGGACATTCTGAGCGCTAAGAGGCCTCTATTGGGAAAAAAAATATCTTCAAATAAAAACTACACAGAAGCATTGTGTGAAACTTATTTCTGATATGTTCATTAAGCTAACAGAGTTAAACCATACTTTTGATTGCGCAGTTCTGAACACTCTTTCTGTAGAAAATGCAAGTGGACATTCGGAGCGCTAAGAGGGTAATAGTGGAAAAAGGAATATATTCAAATATAAACTACACAGTACCATTCTGTGAAAATTCTCTCTGTTCTGTGCATTCAACTAACAGAGTTGAACCTTACTTTTGATTGAGCCGTTCTGAAACACTCTTTCTGTAGAAACTGCAATTGGACATGCTAAGCGCTAAGAGGCCTACATTGGGAAAAAGAATATCTTCAAATAAAAACTACACAGATGCATTCTGCGAAACTTATTTCTGATCTGTAAATTCAGTTAACAGAGATAAAACATATTTTTGATTGAGCAGTTATGAAACACTCTTTTTGTAGAAAATGCAAGTGGAGATTCGGAGCGCTAAGAGGGTAATAGTGGAAAAAGGAATGTCTTCAAATATAAACTACACAGAATCATTCGGTGAAACTTCTTTCTGATCTGTGCATTCAGCTAACAGAGTTAAACCATACTTTTGATTGAGCAGATCTGAACACTCTTTCTGTAGAAAATGCAACTGGACATTTGGAGCGCTAAGAGCGTAGTAGTGGAAAAAGGAATATATTCAAATATAGACTACACAGAAGCATTCTGTGAAACTTCTTTCTGATCTGAGCATTCAGCTAACAGAGTTAAACCATACTTTTGATTGAGCAGTTTTGAAACACTCTGTCTGTAGAAAATGCAACTGGACATTCGTAGCGCTAAGTGGGTAATAGTGGAAAAAAAATATGTTCAAATATGAACTACACAGAAGCATTGTATGAAACTTCTTTCTGTTCTGTGCATTCAACTAACAGAGTTGAACCTTACTTTTGATTGAGCCGTTCTGAAACACTCTTTCTGTAGAAACTGCAATTGGACATTCTGAGCACTAAGAGGCCTATATTGGGAAAAAGAATGTCTACAAATAAAAACTACACAGAAGAATTGTGTGAAACTTCTTTCTGTTCTGTTTGTTCTACTAAAAGAGTTGAACCTTAGTTTTGATTGAGCCGTTCTGAAACACTCTTTCTGTAGAAAATGCAAGTGGAGATTCGGAGCGCTAAGAGGGTAATAGTGGAAAAAGGAATGTCTCCAAATATAAACTACACAGAATCATTCTGTGAAACTTCTTTCTGATCTGTGCATTCAGCTAACAGAGTTAAACCATACTTTTGATTGAGCAGATCTGAACACTCTTTCTGTAGAAAATGCAACTGGACATTTGGAGCGCTAAGAGAGTAGTAGTGGAAAAAGGAATATATTCAAATATAAACTACACAGAAGCATTCTGTGAAACTTCTTTCTGATCTGAGCATTCAGCTAACAGAGTGAAACCATACTTTTGATTGAGCAGTTTTGAAACACTCTGTCTGTAGAAAATGCAACTGGACATTCGTAGCGCTAAGTGGGTAATAGTGGAAAAAAGAATATGTTCAAATATAAACTACACAGAAGCATTGTATGAAACTTCTTTCTGTTCTGTGCATTCAACTAACAGAGTTGAACCTTACTTTTGATTGAGCCTTTCTGAAACACTCTTTCTGTAGAAACTGCAATTGGACATTCTGAGCGCTAAGAGGCCTCTATTGGGAAAAACAATATCTTCAAATAAAAACTACACAGAAGCATTGTGTGAAACTTATTTCTGATATGTTCATTAAGCTAACAGAGTTAAACCATACTTTTGATTGCGCAGTTCTGAACACTCTTTCTGTAGAAAATGCAAGTGGACATTCGGAGCGCTAAGAGGGTAATAGTGGAAAAAGGAATATATTCAAATATAAACTACACAGTATCATTCTGTGAAAATTCTTTCTGTTCTTTGCATTCAACTAACAGAGTTGAACCTTACTTTTGATTGAGCCGTTCTGAAACACTCTTTCTGTAGAAACTGCAATTGGACATGCTAAGCGCTAGGAGGCCTACATTGGGAAAAAGAATATCTTCAAATAAAAACTACACAGATGCATTCTGCGAAACTTATTGCTGATCTGTAAATTCAGTTAACAGAGGTAAAACATATTTTTGAATGAGCAGTTATGAAACACTCTTTTTGTAGAAAATGTAAGTGGAGATTCGGAGCGCTAAGAGGGTAATAGTGGAAAAAGGAATGCCTTCAAATATAATCTACACAGAATCATTCGGTGAAACTTCTTTCTGATCTGTGCATTCAGCTAACAGAGTTAAACCATACTTTTGATTGAGCGGATCTGAACACTGTTTCTGTAGAAAATGCAACTGGACATTTGGAGCGCTAAGAGCGTAGTAGTGGAAAAAGGAATATATTCAAATATAAACTACACAGAAGCATTCTGTGAAACTTCTTTCTGATCTGAGCATTCAGCTAACAGAGTGAAACCATACTTTTGATTGAACAGTTTTGAAACACTCTGTCTGTAGAAAATGCAACTGGACATTCGTAGCGCTAAGTGGGTAATAGTGGAAAAAAGAATATGTTCAAATATAAACTACACAGAAGCATTGTATGAAACTTCTTTCTGTTCTGTGCATTCAACTAACAGAGTTGAACCTTACTTTTGATTGAGCCTTTCTGAAACACTCTTTCTGTAGAAACTGCAATTGGACATTCTGAGCGCTAAGAGGCCTCTATTGGGAAAAATAATATCTTCAAATAAAAACTACACAGAAGCATTGTGTGAAACTTATTTCTGATATGTTCATTAAGCTAACAGAGTTAAACCATACTTTTGATTGCGCACTTCTGAACACTCTTTCTGTAGAAAATGCAAGTGGACATTCGGAGCGCTAAGAGGGTAAGAGTGGAAAAAGGAATATATTCAAATATAAACTACACAGTAGCATTCTGTGAAAATTCTTTCTGTTCTGTGCATTCAACTAACAGAGTTGAACCTTACTTTTGATTGAGCCGTTCTGAAACACTCTTTCTGTAGAAACTGCAATTGGACATGCTAAGCGCTAAGAGGCCTACATTGGGAAAAAGAATATCTTCAAATAAAAACTACACAGATGCATTCTGTGAAACATATTTCTGATCTGTAAATTCAGTTAACAGAGATAAAACATATTTTTGATTGAGCAGTTATGAAACACTCTTTTTGTAGAAAATGCAAGTGGAGATTCGGAGCGCTAAGAGGGTAATAGTGGAAAAAGGAATGTCTTCAAATATAAACTACACAGAATCATTCGGTGAAACTTCTTTCTGATCTGTGCATTCAGCTAACCGAGTTAAACCATACTTTTGATTGAGCAGATCTGAACACTCTTTCTGTAGAAAATGCAACTGGACATTTGGAGCGCTAAGAGCGTAGTAGTGGAAAAAGTAATATATTCAAATATAAACTACACAGAAGCATTCTGTGAAACTTCTTTCTGATCTGAGCATTCAGCTAACAGAGTTAAACCATACTTTTGATTGAGCAGTTTTTAAACACTCTGTCTGTAGAAAATGCAACTGGACATTCGTAGCGCTAAGTGGGTAATAGTGGAAAAAAGAATATGTTCAAATATGAACTACACAGAAGCATTGTATGAAACTTCTTTCTGTTCTGTGCATTCAACTAACAGAGTTGAACCTTACTTTTGATTGAGCCGTTCTGAAACACTCTTTCTGTAGAAACTGCAATTGGACATTCTGAGCGCTAAGAGGCCTATATTGGAAAAAAGAATGTCTACAAATAAAAACTACACAGAAGAATTGTGTGAAACTTCTTTCTGTTCTGTTTGTTCAACTAAAAGAGTTGAACCTTAGTTTTGATTGAGCCGTTCTGAAACACTCTTTCTGTAGAAAATGCAAGTGGAGATTCGGAGCGCTAAGAGGGTAATAGTGGAAAAAGGAATGTCTCCAAATATAAACTACACAGAATCATTCTGTGAAACTTCTTTCTGATCTGTGCATTCAGCTAACAGAGTTAAACCATACTTTTGATTGAGCAGATCTGAACACTCTTTCTGTAGAAAATGCAACTGGACATTTGGAGCGCTAAGAGAGTAGTAGTGGAAAAAGGAATATATTCAAATATAAACTACACAGAAGCATTCTGTGAAACTTCTTTCTGATCTGAGCATTCAGCTAACAGAGTGAATCCATACTTTTGATTGAGCAGTTTTGAAACACTCTGTCTGTCGAAAATGCAACTGGACATTCGTAGCGCTAAGTGGGTAATAGTGGAAAAAAGAATATGTTCAAATATAAACTACACAGAAGCATTGTACGAAACTTCTTTCTGTTCTGTGCATTCAACTAACAGAGTTGAACCTTACTTTTGATTGAGCCTTTCTGAAACACTCTTTCTGTAGAAACTGCAATTGGACATTCTGAGCGCTAAGAGGCCTCTATTGGGAAAAATAATATCTTCAAATAAAAACTACACAGAAGCATTGTGTGAAACTTATTTCTGATATGTTCATTAAGCTAACAGAGTTAAACCATACTTTTGATTGCGCAGTTCTGAACACTCTTTCTGTAGAAAATGCAAGTGGACATTCGGAGCGCTAAGAGGGTAATAGTGGAAAAAGGAATATATTCAAATATAAACTACACAGTACCATTCTGTGAAAATTCTCTCTGTTCTGTGCATTCAACTAACAGAGTTGAACCTTACTTTTGATTGAGCCATTCTGAAACACTCTTTCTGTAGAAACTGCAATTGGACATGCTAAGCGCTAAGAGGCCTACATTGGGAAAAAGAATATCTTCAAATAAAAACTACACAGATGCATTCTGCGAAACTTATTTCTGATCTGTAAATTCAGTTAACAGAGATAAAACATATTTTTGATTGAGCAGTTATGAAACACTCTTTTTGTAGAAAATGCAAGTGGAGATTCGGAGCGCTAAGAGGGTAATAGTGGAAAAAGGAATGTCTTCAAATATAAACTACACAGAATCATTCGGTGAAAATTCTTTCTGATCTGTGCATTCAGCTAACAGAGTTAAACCATACTTTTGATTGAGCAGATCTGAACACTCTTTCTGTAGAAAATGCAACTGGACATTTGGAGCGCTAAGAGCGTAGTAGTGGAAAAAGGAATATATTCAAATATAGACTACACAGAAGCATTCTGTGAAACTTCTTTCTGATCTGAGCATTCAGCTAACAGAGTTAAACCATACTTTTGATTGAGCAGTTTTGAAACACTCTGTCTGTAGAAAATGCAACTGGACATTCGTAGCGCTAAGTGGGTAATAGTGGAAAAAAAATATGTTCAAATATGAACTACACAGAAGCATTGTATGAAACTTCTTTCTGTTCTGTGCATTCAACTAACAGAGTTGAACCTTACTTTTGATTGAGCCGTTCTGAAACACTCTTTCTGTAGAAACTGCAATTGGACATTCTGAGCACTAAGAGGCCTATATTGGGAAAAAGAATGTCTACAAATAAAAACTACACAGAAGAATTGTGTGAAACTTCTTTCTGTTCTGTTTGTTCTACTAAAAGAGTTGAACCTTAGTTTTGATTGAGCCGTTCTGAAACACTCTTTCTGTAGAAAATGCAAGTGGAGATTCAGAGCGCTAAGAGGGTAATTGTGGAAAAAGGAATGTCTCCAAATATAAACTACACAGAATCATTCTGTGAAACTTCTTTCTGATCTGTGCATTCAGCTAATAGAGTTAAACCATACTTTTGATTGAGCAGATCTGAACACTCTTTCTGTAGAAAATGCAACTGGACATTTGGAGCGCTAAGAGAGTAGTAGTGGAAAAAGGAATATATTCAAATATAAACTACACAGAAGCATTCTGTGAAACTTCTTTCTGATCTGAGCATTCAGCTAACAGAGTGAAACCATACTTTTGATTGAGCAGTTTTGAAACACTCTGTCTGTAGAAAATGCAACTGGACATTCGTAGCGCTAAGTGGGTAATAGTGGAAAAAAGAATATGTTCAAATATAAACTACACAGAAGCATTGTATGAAACTTCTTTCTGTTCTGTGCATTCAACTAACAGAGTTGAACCTTACTTTTGATTGAGCCTTTCTGAAACACTCTTTCTGTAGAAACTGCAATTGGACATTCTGAGCGCTAAGAGGCCTCTATTGGGAAAAATAATATCTTCAAATAAAAACTACACAGAAGCATTGTGTGAAACTTATTTCTGATATGTTCATTAAGCTAACAGAGTTAAACCATACTTTTGATTGCGCAGTTCTGAACACTCTTTCTGTAGAAAATGCAAGTGGACATTCGGAGCGCTAAGAGGGTAATAGTGGAAAAAGGAATATATTCAAATATAAACTACACAGTACCATTCTGTGAAAATTCTCTCTGTTCTGTGCATTCAACTAACAGAGTTGAACCTTACTTTTGATTGAGCCGTTCTGAAACACTCTTTCTGTAGAAACTGCAATTGGACATGCTAAGCGCTAAGAGGCCTACATTGGGAAAAAGAATATCTTCAAATAAAAACTACACAGATGCATTCTGCGAAACTTATTTCTGATCTGTAAATTCAGTTAACAGAGATAAAACATATTTTTGATTGAGCAGTTATGAAACACTCTTTTTGTAGAAAATGCAAGTGGAGATTCGGAGCGCTAAGAGGGTAATAGTGGAAAAAGGAATGTCTTCAAATATAAACTACACAGAATCATTCGGTGAAAATTCTTTCTGATCTGTGCATTCAGCTAACAGAGTTAAACCATACTTTTGATTGAGCAGATCTGAACACTCTTTCTGTAGAAAATGCAACTGGACATTTGGAGCGCTAAGAGCGTAGTAGTGGAAAAAGGAATATATTCAAATATAGACTACACAGAAGCATTCTGTGAAACTTCTTTCTGATCTGAGCATTCAGCTAACAGAGTTAAACCATACTTTTGATTGAGCAGTTTTGAAACACTCTGTCTGTAGAAAATGCAACTGGACATTCGTAGCGCTAAGTGGGTAATAGTGGAAAAAAAATATGTTCAAATATGAACTACACAGAAGCATTGTATGAAACTTCTTTCTGTTCTGTGCATTCAACTAACAGAGTTGAACCTTACTTTTGATTGAGCCGTTCTGAAACACTCTTTCTGTAGAAACTGCAATTGGACATTCTGAGCACTAAGAGGCCTATATTGGGAAAAAGAATGTCTACAAATAAAAACTACACAGAAGAATTGTGTGAAACTTCTTTCTGTTCTGTTTGTTCTACTAAAAGAGTTGAACCTTAGTTTTGATTGAGCCGTTCTGAAACACTCTTTCTGTAGAAAATGCAAGTGGAGATTCGGAGCGCTAAGAGGGTAATTGTGGAAAAAGGAATGTCTCCAAATATAAACTACACAGAATCATTCTGTGAAACTTCTTTCTGATCTGTGCATTCAGCTAATAGAGTTAAACCATACTTTTGATTGAGCAGATCTGAACACTCTTTCTGTAGAAAATGCAACTGGACATTTGGAGCGCTAAGAGAGTAGTAGTGGAAAAAGGAATATATTCAAATATAAACTACACAGAAGCATTCTGTGAAACTTCTTTCTGATCTGAGCATTCAGCTAACAGAGTGAAACCATACTTTTGATTGAGCAGTTTTGAAACACTCTGTCTGTAGAAAATGCAACTGGACATTCGTAGCGCTAAGTGGGTAATAGTGGAAAAAAGAATATGTTCAAATATAAACTACACAGAAGCATTGTATGAAACTTCTTTCTGTTCTGTGCATTCAACTAACAGAGTTGAACCTTACTTTTGTTTGAGCCTTTCTGAAACACTCTTTCTGTAGAAACTGCAATTGGACATTCTGAGCGCTAAGAGGCCTCTATTGGGAAAAATAATATCTTCAAATAAAAACTACACAGAAGCATTGTGTGAAACTTATTTCTGATATGTTCATTAAGCTAACAGAGTTAAACCATACTTTTGATTGCGCAGTTCTGAACACTCTTTCTGTAGAAAATGCAAGTGGACATTCGGAGCGCTAAGAGGGTAATAGTGGAAAAAGGAATATATTCAAATATAAACTACACAGTAGCATTCTGTGAAAATTCTTTCTGTTCTGTGCATTCAACTAACAGAGTTGAACCTTACTTTTGATTGAGCCGTTCTGAAACACTCTTTCTGTAGAAACTGCAATTGGACATGCTAAGCGCTAGGAGGCATACATTGGGAAAAAGAATATCTTCAAATAAAAACTACACAGATGCATTCTGCGAAACTTATTTCTGATCTGTAAATTCAGTTAACAGAGATAAAACATATTTTTGATTGAGCAGTTATGAAACACTCTTTTTGTAGAAAATGTAAGTGGAGATTCGGAGCGCTAAGAGGGTAATAGTGGAAAAAGGAATGCCTTCAAATATAAACTACACAGAATCATTCGGTGAAACTTCTTTCTGATCTGTGCATTCAGCTAACAGAGTTAAACCATACTTTTGATTGAGCGGATCTGAACACTGTTTCTGTAGAAAATGCAACTGGACATTTGGAGCGCTAAGAGCGTAGTAGTGGAAAAAGGAATATATTCAAATATAAACTACACAGAAGCATTCTGTGAAACTTCTTTCTGATCTGAGCATTCAGCTAACAGAGTGAAACCATACTTTTGATTGAGCAGTTTTGAAACACTCTGTCTGTAGAAAATGCAACTGGACATTCGTAGCGCTAAGTGGGTAATAGTGGAAAAAAGAATATGTTCAAATATAAACTACACAGAAGCATTGTATGAAACTTCTTTCTGTTCTGTGCATTCAACTAACAGAGTTGAACCTTACTTTTGATTGAGCCTTTCTGAAACACTCTTTCTGTAGAAACTGCAATTGGACATTCTGAGCGCTAAGAGGCCTCTATTGGGAAAAATAATATCTTCAAATAAAAACTACACAGAAGCATTGTGTGAAACTTATTTCTGATATGTTCATTAAGCTAACAGAGTTAAACCATACTTTTGATTGCGCAGTTCTGAACACTCTTTCTGTAGAAAATGCAAGTGGACATTCGGAGCGCTAAGAGGGTAATAGTGGAAAAAGGAATATATTCAAATATAAACTACACAGTAGCATTCTGTGAAAATTCTTTCTGTTCTGTGCATTCAACTAACAGAGTTGAACCTTACTTTTGATTGAGCCGTTCTGAAACACTCTTTCTGTAGAAACTGCAATTGGACATGCTAAGCGCTAAGAGGCCTACATTGGGAAAAAGAATATCTTCAAATAAAAACTACACAGATGCATTCTGCGAAACTTATTTCTGATCTGTAAATTCAGTTAACAGAGATAAAACATATTTTTCATTGAGCAGTTATGAAACACTCTTTTTGTAGAAAATGCAAGTGGAGATTCGGAGCGCTAAGAGGGTAATAGTGGAAAAAGGAATGTCTTCAAATATAAACTACACAGAATCATTCGGTGAAACTTCTTTCTGATCTGTGCATTCAGCTAACCGAGTTAAACCATACTTTTGATTGAGCAGATCTGAACACTCTTTCTGTAGAAAATGCAACTGGACATTTGGAGCGCTAAGAGCGTAGTAGTGGAAAAAGTAATATATTCAAATATAAACTACACAGAAGCATTCTGTGAAACTTCTTTCTGATCTGAGCATTCAGCTAACAGAGTTAAACCATACTTTTGATTGAGCAGTTTTGAAACACTCTGTCTGTAGAAAATGCAACTGGACATTCGTAGCGCTAAGTGGGTAATAGTGGAAAAAAGAATATGTTCAAATATGAACTACACAGAAGCATTGTATGAAACTTCTTTCTGTTCTGTGCATTCAACTAACAGAGTTGAACCTTACTTTTGATTGAGCCGTTCTGAAACACTCTTTCTGTAGAAACTGCAATTGGACATTCTGAGCGCTAAGAGGCCTATGTTGGGAAAAAGAATGTCTACAAATAAAAACTACACAGAAGAATTGTGTGAAACTTCTTTCTGTTCTGTTTGTTCAACTAAAAGAGTTGAACCTTAGTTTTGATTGAGCCGTTCTGAAACACTCTTTCTGTAGAAAATGCAAGTGGAGATTCGGAGCGCTAAGAGGGTAATAGTGGAAAAAGGAATGTCTCCAAATATAAACTACACAGAATCATTCTGTGAAACTTCTTTCTGATCTGTGCATTCAGCTAACAGAGTTAAACCATACTTTTGATTGAGCAGATCTGAACACTCTTTCTGTAGAAAATGCAACTGGACATTTGGAGCGCTAAGAGAGTAGTAGTGGAAAAAGGAATATATTCAAATATAAACTACAATGAAGCATTCTGTGAAACTTCTTTCTGATCTGAGCATTCAGCTAACAGAGTGAAACCATACTTTTGATTGAGCAGTTTTGAAACACTCTGTCTGTAGAAAATGCAACTGGACATTCGTAGCGCTAAGTGGGTAATAGTGGAAAAAAGAATATGTTCAAATATAAACTACACAGAAGCATTGTATGAAACTTCTTTCTGTTCTGTGCATTCAACTAACAGAGTTGAACCTTACTTTTGATTGAGCCTTTCTGAAACACTCTTTCTGTAGAAACTGCAATTGGAAATTCTGAGCGCTAAGAGGCCTCTATTGGGAAAAATAATATCTTCAAATAAAAACTACACAGAAGCATTGTGTGAAACTTATTTCTGATATGTTCATTAAGCTAACAGAGTTAAACCATACTTTTGATTGCGCATTCTGAACACTCTTTCTGTAGAAAATGCAAGTGGACATTCGGAGCGCTAAGAGGGTAATAGTAGAAAAAGGAATATATTCAAATATAAACTACACAGTACCATTCTGTGAAAATTCTCTCTGTTCTGTGCATTCAACTAACAGAGTTGAACCTTACTTTTGATTGAGCCGTTCTGAAACACTCTTTCTGTAGAAACTGCAATTGGACATGCTAAGCGCTAAGAGGCCTACATTGGGAAAAAGAATATCTTCAAATAAAAACTACACAGATGCATTCTGCGAAACTTATTTCCGATCTGTAAATTCAGTTAACAGAGATAAAACATATTTTTGATTGAGCAGTTATGAAACACTCTTTTTGTAGAAAATGCAAGTGGAGATTCGGAGCGCTAAGAGGGTAATAGTGGAAAAAGGAATGTCTTCAAATATAAACTACACAGAATCATTCGGTGAAACTTCTTTCTGATCTGTGCATTCAGCTAACAGAGTTAAACCATACTTTTGATTGAGCAGATCTGAACACTCTTTCTGTAGAAAATGCAACTGGACATTTGGAGCGCTAAGAGCGTAGTAGTGGAAAAAGAAATATATTCAAATATAGACTACACAGAAGCATTCTGTGAAACTTCTTTCTGATCTGAGCATTCAGCTAACACAGTTAAACCATACTTTTGATTGAGCAGTTTTGAAACACTCTGTCTGTAGAAAATGCAACTGGACATTCGTAGCGCTAAGTGGGTAATAGTGGAAAAAAGAATATGTTCAAATATGAACTACACAGAAGCATTGTATGAAACTTGTTTCTGTTCTGTGCATTCAACTAACAGAGTTGAACCTTACTTTTGATTGAGCCGTTCTGAAACACTCTTTCTGTAGAAACTGCAATTGGACATTCTGAGCGCTAAGAGGCCTATGTTGGGAAAAAGAATGTCTACAAATAAAAACTACACAGAAGAATTGTGTGAAACTTCTTTCTGTTCTGTTTGTTCAACTAAAAGAGTTGAACCTTAGTTTTGATTGAGCCGTTCTGAAACACTCTTTCTGTAGAAAATGCAAGTGGAGATTCGGAGCGCTAAGAGGGTAATAGTGGAAAAAGGAATGTCTCCAAATATAAACTACACAGAATCATTCTGTGAAACTTCTTTCTGATCTGTGCATTCAGCTAACAGAGTTAAACCATACTTTTGATTGAGCAGATCTGAACACTCTTTCTGTAGAAAATGCAACTGGACATTTGGAGCGCTAAGAGAGTAGTAGTGGAAAAAGGAATATATTCAAATATAAACTACAATGAAGCATTCTGTGAAACTTCTTTCTGATCTGAGCATTCAGCTAACAGAGTGAAACCATACTTTTGATTGAGCAGTTTTGAAACACTCTGTCTGTAGAAAATGCAACTGGACATTCGTAGCGCTAAGTGGGTAATAGTGGAAAAAAGAATATGTTCAAATATAAACTACACAGAAGCATTGTATGAAACTTCTTTCTGTTCTGTGCATTCAACTAACAGAGTTGAACCTTACTTTTGATTGAGCCTTTCTGAAACACTCTTTCTGTAGAAACTGCAATTGGACATTCTGAGCGCTAAGAGGCCTCTATTGGGAAAAATAATATCTTCAAATAAAAACTACACAGAAGCATTGTGTGAAACTTATTTCTGATATGTTCATTAAGCTAACAGAGTTAAACCATACTTTTGATTGCGCATTCTGAACACTCTTTCTGTAGAAAATGCAAGTGGACATTCGGAGCGCTAAGAGGGTAATAGTAGAAAAAGGAATATATTCAAATATAAACTACACAGTACCATTCTGTGAAAATTCTCTCTGTTCTGTGCATTCAACTAACAGAGTTGAACCTTACTTTTGATTGAGCCGTTCTGAAACACTCTTTCTGTAGAAACTGCAATTGGACATGCTAAGCGCTAAGAGGCCTACATTGGGAAAAAGAATATCTTCAAATAAAAACTACACAGATGCATTCTGCGAAACTTATTTCCGATCTGTAAATTCAGTTAACAGAGATAAAACATATTTTTGATTGAGCAGTTATGAAACACTCTTTTTGTAGAAAATGCAAGTGGAGATTCGGAGCGCTAAGAGGGTAATAGTGGAAAAAGGAATGTCTTCAAATATAAACTACACAGAATCATTCGGTGAAACTTCTTTCTGATCTGTGCATTCAGCTAACAGAGTTAAACCATACTTTTGATTGAGCAGATCTGAACCCTCTTTCTGTAGAAAATGCAACTGGACATTTGGAGCGCTAAGAGCGTAGTAGTGGAAAAAGAAATATATTCAAATATAGACTACACAGAAGCATTCTGTGAAACTTCTTTCTGATCTGAGCATTCAGCTAACACAGTTAAACCATACTTTTGATTGAGCAGTTTTGAAACACTCTGTCTGTAGAAAATGCAACTGGACATTCGTAGCGCTAAGTGGGTAATAGTGGAAAAAAGAATATGTTCAAATATGAACTACACAGAAGCATTGTATGAAACTTGTTTCTGTTCTGTGCATTCAACTAACAGAGTTGAACCTTACTTTTGATTGAGCCGTTCTGAAACACTCTTTCTGTAGAAACTGCAATTGGACATTCTGAGCGCTAAGAGGCCTATGTTGGGAAAAAGAATGTCTACAAATAAAAACTACACAGAAGAATTGTGTGAAACTTCTTTCTGTTCTGTTTGTTCAACTAAAAGAGTTGAACCTTAGTTTTGATTGAGCCGTTCTGAAACACTCTTTCTGTAGAAAATGCAAGTGGAGATTCGGAGCGCTAAGAGGGTAATAGTGGAAAAAGGAATGTCTCCAAATATAAACTACACAGAATCATTCTGTGAAACTTCTTTCTGATCTGTGCATTCAGCTAACAGAGTTAAACCATACTTTTGATTGAGCAGATCTGAACACTCTTTCTGTAGAAAATGCAACTGGACATTTGGAGCGCTAAGAGAGTAGTAGTGGAAAAAGGAATATATTCAAATATAAACTACAATGAAGCATTCTGTGAAACTTCTTTCTGATCTGAGCATTCAGCTAACAGAGTGAAACCATACTTTTGATTGAGCAGTTTTGAAACACTCTGTCTGTAGAAAATGCAACTGGACATTCGTAGCGCTAAGTGGGTAATAGTGGAAAAAAGAATATGTTCAAATATAAACTACACAGAAGCATTGTATGAAACTTCTTTCTGTTCTGTGCATTCAACTAACAGAGTTGAACCTTACTTTTGATTGAGCCTTTCTGAAACACTCTTTCTGTAGAAACTGCAATTGGACATTCTGAGCGCTAAGAGGCCTCTATTGGGAAAAATAATATCTTCAAATAAAAACTACACAGAAGCATTGTGTGAAACTTATTTCTGATATGTTCATTAAGCTAACAGAGTTAAACCATACTTTTGATTGCGCATTCTGAACACTCTTTCTGTAGAAAATGCAAGTGGACATTCGGAGCGCTAAGAGGGTAATAGTAGAAAAAGGAATATATTCAAATATAAACTACACAGTACCATTCTGTGAAAATTCTCTCTGTTCTGTGCATTCAACTAACAGAGTTGAACCTTACTTTTGATTGAGCCGTTCTGAAACACTCTTTCTGTAGAAACTGCAATTGGACATGCTAAGCGCTAAGAGGCCTACATTGGGAAAAAGAATATCTTCAAATAAAAACTACACAGATGCATTCTGCGAAACTTATTTCCGATCTGTAAATTCAGTTAACAGAGATAAAACATATTTTTGATTGAGCAGTTATGAAACACTCTTTTTGTAGAAAATGCAAGTGGAGATTCGGAGCGCTAAGAGGGTAATAGTGGAAAAAGGAATGTCTTCAAATATAAACTACACAGAATCATTCGGTAAAACTTCTTTCTGATCTGTGCATTCAGCTAACAGAGTTAAACCATACTTTTGATTGAGCAGATCTGAACACTCTTTCTGTAGAAAATGCAACTGGACATTTGGAGCGCTAAGAGCGTAGTAGAGGAAAAAGAAATATATTCAAATATAGACTACACAGAAGCATTCTGTGAAACTTCTTTCTGATCTGAGCATTCAGCTAACACAGTTAAACCATACTTTTGATTGAGCAGTTTTGAAACACTCTGTCTGTAGAAAATGCAACTGGACATTCGTAGCGCTAAGTGGGTAATAGTGGAAAAAAGAATATGTTCAAATATGAACTACACAGAAGCATTGTATGAAACTTGTTTCTGTTCTGTGCATTCAACTAACAGAGTTGAACCTTACTTTTGATTGAGCCTTTCTGAAACACTCTTTCTGTAGAAACTGCAATTGGACATTCTGAGCGCTAAGAGGCCTATATTGGGAAAAAGAATGTCTACAAATAAAAACTACACAGAAGAATTGTGTGAAACTTCTTTCTGTTCTGTTTGTTCAACTAAAAGAGTTGAACCTTAGTTTTGATTGAGCCGTTCTGAAACACTCTTTCTGTAGAAAATGCAAGTGGAGATTCGGAGCGCTAAGAGGGTAATAGTGGAAAAAGGAATGTCTCCAAATATAAACTACACAGAATCATTCTGTGAAACTTCTTTCTGATCTGTGCATTCAGCTAACAGAGTTAAACCATACTTTTGATTGAGCAGATCTGAACACTCTTTCTGTAGAAAATGCAACTGGACATTTGGAGCGCTAAGAGAGTAGTAGTGGAAAAAGGAATATATTCAAATATAAACTACACAGAAGCATTCTGTGAAACTTCTTTCTGATCTGAGCATTCAGCTAACAGAGTTAAACCATACTTTTGATTGAGCAGTTTTGAAACACTCTGTCTGTAGAAAATGCAACTGGACATTCGTAGCGCTAAGTGGGTAATAGTGGAAAAAAGAATATGTTCAAATATAAACTACACAGAAGCATTGTATGAAACTTCTTTCTGTTCTGTGCATTCAACTAACAGAGTTGAACCTTACTTTTGATTGAGCCTTTCTGAAACACTCTTTCTGTAGAAACTGCAATTGGACATTCTGAGCGCTAAGAGGCCTCTATTGGGAAAAATAATATCTTCAAATAAAAACTACACAGAAGCATTGTGTGAAACTTATTTCTGATATGTTCATTAAGCTAACAGAGTTAAACCATACTTTTGATTGCGCAGTTCTGAACACTCTTTCTGTAGAAAATGCAAGTGGACATTCGGAGCGCTAAGAGGGTAATAGTGGAAAAAGGAATATATTCAAATATAAACTACACAGTAGCATTCTGTGAAAATTCTTTCTGTTCTGTGCATTCAACTAACAGAGTTGAACCTTACTTTTGATTGAGACGTTCTGAAACACTCTTTCTGTAGAAACTGCAATTGGACATGCTAAGCGCTAAGAGGCCTACATTGGGAAAAAGAATATCTTCAAATAAAAACTACACAGATGCATTCTGTGAAACTTATTTCTGATCTGTAAATTCAGTTAACAGAGATAAAACATATTTTTGATTCAGCAGTTATGAAACACTCTTTTTGTAGAAAATGCAAGTGGAGATTCGGAGCGCTAAGAGGGTAATAGTGGAAAAAGGAATGTCTTCAAATATAAACTACACAGAATCATTCGGTGAAACTTCTTTCTGATCTGTGCATTCAGCTAACAGAGTTAAACCATACTTTTGATTGAGCAGATCTGAACACTCTTTCTGTAGAAAATGCAACTGGACATTTGGAGCGCTAAGAGCATAGTAGTGGAAAAAGGAATATATTCAAATATAAACTACACAGAAGCATTCTGTGAAACTTCTTTCTGATCTGAGCATTCAGCTAACAGAGTTAAACCATACTTTTGATTGAGCAGTTTTGAAACACTCTGTCTGTAGAAAATGCAACTGGACATTCGTAGCGCTAAGTGGGTAATAGTGGAAAAAAGAATATGTTCAAATATAAACTACACAGAAGCATTGTATGAAACTTCTTTCTGTTCTGTGCATTCAACTAACAGAGTTGAACCTTACTTTTGATTGAGCCGTTCTGAAACACTCTTTCTGTAGAAACTGCAATTGGACATTCTGAGCGCTAAGAGGCCTATATTGGGAAAAAGAATGTCTACAAATAAAAACTACACAGAAGAATTGGGTGAAACTTCTTTCTGTTCTGTTTGTTCAACTAAAAGATTTGAACCTTAGTTTTGATTGAGCCGTTCTGAAACACTCTTTCTGTAGAAAATGCAAGTGGAGATTCGGAGCGCTAAGAGGGTAATAGTGGAAAAAGGAATGTCTCCAAATATAAACTACACAGAATCATTCTGTGAAACTTCTTTCTGATCTGTGCATTCAGCTAACAGAATTAAACCATACTTTTGATTGAGCAGATCTGAACACTCTTTCTGTAGAAAATGCAACTGGACATTTGGAGCGCTAAGAGATTAGTAGTGGAAAAAGGAATATATTCAAATATAAACTACACAGAAGCATTCTGTGAAACTTCTTTCTGATCTGAGCATTCAGCTAACAGAGTTAAACCATACTTTTGATTGAGCAGTTTTGAAACACTCTGTCTGTATAAAATGCAACTGGACATTCGTAGCGCTAAGTGGGTAATAGTGGAAAAAATAATATGTTCAAATATAAACTACACAGAAGCATTGTATGAAACTTCTTTCTGTTCTGTGCATTCAACTAACAGAGTTGAACCTTACTTTTGATTGAGCCTTTCTGAAACACTCTTTCTGTAGAAACTGCAATTGGACATTCTGAGCGCTAAGAGGCCTCTATTGGGAAAAATAATATCTTCAAATAAAAACTACACAGAAGCATTGTGTGAAACTTATTTCTGATATGTTCATTAAGCTAACAGAGTTAAACCATACTTTTGATTGCGCAGTTCTGAACACTCTTTCTGTAGAAAATGCAAGTGGACATTCGGAGCGCTAAGAGGGTAATAGTGGAAAAAGGAATATATTCAAATATAAACTACACAGTAGCATTCTGTGAAAATTCTTTCTGTTCTGTGCATTCAACTAACAGAGTTGAACCTTACTTTTGATTGAGACGTTCTGAAACACTCTTTCTGTAGAAACTGCAATTGGACATGCTAAGCGCTAAGAGGCCTACATTGGGAAAAAGAATATCTTCAAATAAAAACTACACAGATGCATTCTGTGAAACTTATTTCTGATCTGCAAATTCAGTTAACAGAGATAAAACATATTTTTGATTGAGCAGTTATGAAACACTCTTTTTGTAGAAAATGCAAGTGGAGATTCGGAGCGCTAAGAGGGTAATAGTGGAAAAAGGAATGTCTTCAAATATAAACTACACAGAATCATTCGGTGAAACTTCTTTCTGATCTGTGCATTCAGCTAACAGAGTTAAACCATACTTTTGATTGAGCAGATCTGAACACTCTTTCTGTAGAAAATGCAACTGGACATTTGGAGCGCTAAGAGCGTAGTAGTGGAAAAAGGAATATATTCAAATATAAACTACACAGAAGCATTCTGTGAAACTTCTTTCTGATCTGAGCATTCAGCTAACAGAGTTAAACCATACTTTTGATTGAGCAGTTTTGAAACACTCTGTCTGTAGAAAATGCAACTGGACATTCGTAGCGCTAAGTGGGTAATAGTGGAAAAAAGAATATGTTCAAATATAAACTACACAGAAGCATTGTATGAAACTTCTTTCTGTTCTGTGCATTCAACTAACAGAGTTGAACCTTACTTTTGATTGAGCCATTCTGAAACACTCTTTCTGTAGAAACTGCAATTGGACATTCTGTGCGCTAAGAGGCCTATATTGGG
This sequence comes from Symphalangus syndactylus, assembly GCF_028878055.3. Lineage (NCBI taxonomy): Eukaryota > Metazoa > Chordata > Mammalia > Primates > Hylobatidae > Symphalangus > Symphalangus syndactylus. The sequence continues at coordinate 351,511 of NC_072445.2, read as the reverse complement.
AAAAAGAATGTCTACAAATAAAAACTACACAGAAGAATTGTGTGAAACCTCTTTCTGTTCTGTTTGTTCAACTAAAAGAGTTGAACCTTAGTTTTGATTGAGCCGTTCTGAAACACTCTTTCTGTAGAAAATGCAAGTGGAGATTCGGAGCGCTAAGAGGGTAATAGTGGAAAAAGGAATGTCTCCAAATATAAACTACACAGAATCATTCTGTGAAACTTCTTTCTGATCTGTGCATTCAGCTAACAGAGTTAAACCATACTTTTGATTGAGCAGATCTGAACACTCTTTCTGTAGAAAATGCAACTGAACATTTGGAGCGCTAAGAGATTAGTAGTGGAAAAAGGAATATATTCAAATATAAACTACACAGAAGCATTCTGTGAAACTTCTTTCTGATCTGAGCATTCAGCTAACAGAGTTAAACCATACTTTTGATTGAGCAGTTTTGAAACACTCTGTCTGTAGAAAATGCAACTGGACATTCGTAGCGCTAAGTGGGTAATAGTGGAAAAAAGAATATGTTCAAATATAAACTACACAGAAGCATTGTATGAAACTTCTTTCTGTTCTGTGCATTCAACTAACAGAGTTGAACCTTACTTTTGATTGAGCCTTTCTGAAACACTCTTTCTGTAGAAACTGCAATTGGACATTCTGAGCGCTAAGAGGCCTCTATTGGGAAAAATAATATCTTCAAATAAAAACTACACAGAAGCATTGTGTGAAACTTATTTCTGATATGTTCATTAAGCTAACAGAGTTAAACCATACTTTTGATTGCGCAGTTCTGAACACTCTTTCTGTAGAAAATGCAAGTGGACATTCGGAGCGCTAAGAGGGTAATAGTGGAAAAAGGAATATATTCAAATATAAACTACACAGTAGCATTCTGTGAAAATTCTTTCTGTTCTGTGCATTCAACTAACAGAGTTGAACCTTACTTTTGATTGAGCCGTTCTGAAACACTCTTTCTGTAGAAACTGCAATTGGACATGCTAAGCGCTAAGAGGCCTACATTGGGAAAAAGAATATCTTCAAATAAAAACTACACAGATGCATTCTGTGAAACTTATTTCTGATCTGTAAATTCAGTTAACAGAGATAAAACATATTTTTGATTCAGCAGTTATGAAACACTCTTTTTGTAGAAAATGCAAGTGGAGATTCGGAGCGCTAAGAGGGTAATAGTGGAAAAAGGAATGTCTTCAAATATAAACTACACAGAATCATTCGGTGAAACTTCTTTCTGATCTGTGCATTCAGCTAACAGAGTTAAACCATACTTTTGATTGAGCAGATCTGAACACTCTTTCTGTAGAAAATGCAACTGGACATTTGGATCGCTAAGAGCATAGTAGTGGAAAAAGGAATATATTCAAATATAAACTACACAGAAGCATTCTGTGAAACTTCTTTCTGATCTGAGCATTCAGCTAACAGAGTTAAACCATACTTTTGATTGAGCAGTTTTGAAACACTCTGTCTGTAGAAAATGCAACTGGACATTCGTAGCGCTAAGTGGGTAATAGTGGAAAAAAGAATATGTTCAAATATAAACTACACAGAAGCATTGTATGAAACTTCTTTCTGTTCTGTGCATTCAACTAACAGAGTTGAACCTTACTTTTGATTGAGCCGTTCTGAAACACTCTTTCTGTAGAAACTGCAAATGGACATTCTGAGCGCTAAGAGGCCTATATTGGGAAAAAGAATGTCTACAAATAAAAACTACACAGAAGAATTGGGTGAAACTTCTTTCTGTTCTGTTTGTTCAACTAAAAGATTTGAACCTTAGTTTTGATTGAGCCGTTCTGAAACACTCTTTCTGTAGAAAATGCAAGTGGAGATTCGGAGCGCTAAGAGGGTAATAGTGGAAAAAGGAATGTCTCCAAATATAAACTACACAGAATCATTCTGTGAAACTTCTTTCTGATCTGTGCATTCAGCTAACAGAGTTAAACCATACTTTTGATTGAGCAGATCTGAACACTCTTTCTGTAGAAAATGCAACTGGACATTTGGAGCGCTAAGAGATTAGTAGTGGAAAAAGGAATATATTCAAATATAAACTACACAGAAGCATTCTGTGAAACTTCTTTCTGATCTGAGCATTCAGCTAACAGAGTTAAACCATACTTTTGATTGAGCAGTTTTGAAACACTCTGTCTGTAGAAAATGCAACTGGACATTCGTAGCGCTAAGTGGGTAATAGTGGAAAAAAGAATATGTTCAAATATAAACTACACAGAAGCATTGTATGAAACTTCTTTCTGTTCTGTGCATTCAACTAACAGAGTTGAACCTTACTTTTGATTGAGCCTTTCTGAAACACTCTTTCTGTAGAAACTGCAATTGGACATTCTGAGCGCTAAGAGGCCTCTATTGGGAAAAATAATATCTTCAAATAAAAACTAAACAGAAGCATTGTGTGAAACTTATTTCTGATATGTTCATTAAGCTAACAGAGTTAAACCATACTTTTGATTGCGCAGTTCTGAACACTCTTTCTGTAGAAAATGCAAGTGGACATTCGGAGCGCTAAGAGGGTAATAGTGGAAAAAGGAATATATTCAAATATAAACTACACAGTAGCATTCTGTGAAAATTCTTTCTGTTCTGTGCATTCAACTAACAGAGTTGAACCTTACTTTTGATTGAGCCTTTCTGAAACACTCTTTCTGTAGAAACTGCAATTGGACATTCTGAGCGCTAAGAGGCCTATAATGGGAAAAAGAATATCTTCAAATAAAAACTACACAGAAGCATTCTGTGAAACTTATTTCTGATATGGGCATTCAACTAATAGAGTAAAACCCTACTTTTGATTGAGCCGTTCTGAACACTCTTTCTGTAGAAAATGGAAGTGGACATTCGGAGCGCTAAGAGGGTAATACTGGAAAAATTAATATCTTCAAATATAAACTACACAGAATCATTCTGTGAAACTTCTTTCTGATCTGTGCATTCAGCTAACAGAATTAAACCATACTTTTGATAGAGCAGTTCTGAACACTTTTTCTGTAGAAAATGCAACTGGACATTTGGAGCGCTAAGAGGGTAGTAGTGGAAAAAGGAATATATTCAAATATAAGCTACAAAGAAGCATTCTGTGAAACTTCTTTCTGATCTGTGCATTCAGCTAACAGAGTTAAACCATACTTTGATTGAGCAGTTCTGAACACTGTTTCTGTAGAAAATGCAACTGGATATTTGGAGAGCTAAGAGGGTAGTAGTGGAAAAAGAAATATATTCAAATATAAACTACACAGAACCATTTTATGAAACTCCTTTCTGTTCTGTTTGTTCAACTAACAGAGTTGAACCTTATTTTTGATTGAGCCGTTCTGAAACACTCTTTCTGTAGAAAATGCAAGTGGATATTCGGAGCGCTAAAACGGTAATACTGGAAAAGGAATATATTCAAATATAAACTACATATAAGCATTCTGTGAAAATTCTTTCTGTTCTTTCCATTCAACTAACTGAGTTGAACCTTTCTTTTGATGGAGCCGTTCTGAAACACTCTTTCTGTAGAAACTGCAATTGGACATTCTGACCGCTAAGAGGCCTATATTGGGAAAAAGAATATCTACAAATAAAAACTACACAGATGCATTCTGTGAAACTTGTTTCTGATCTGTGCATTCAACTAACAGAGTAAAACCATACTTTTGATTGAGCCTTTCTGAATACACTTTCTGTAGGAAATGCAAGTGGACATTTGGAGCGCTAAGAGGGTAATAGTGGAAAAAGGAATATATTCAAATATAAACTATAAAGAAGCATTCTGTGAAACTTCTTTCTGTTCTGTGCATTCAACTAACAGAATTAAACCATACTTTTCATTGAGCAGTTCTGAACACTCTTTCTGTGGAAACTGCAATTGGACATTCTGAGCCCTAAGAGGCCTATATCGGGAAAAATAATATATTCAAATAAAAACTACACAGAATCATTGTGTGAAACTTATTTCTGATATGTGCATTCAGCTAACAGAGTGAAACCATACTTTTGATTGAGCCGTTCTGAACACTCTTTCTGTAGAAAATGCAAGTGGACATTCGGAGCGCTATGAGGGTAATAGTTGAAAAAGGAATATATTCAAATATAAACTACACAGAAGCATTCTGTGAAACTTCTTTCTGTTCTGTGCATTCAACTAACAGTGTTGAACCTTACTTTTGATTGAGCCGTTCTGAAACACTCTTTCTGTAGAAACTGCAATTGGACTTTCTAAGCGCTAAGAGGCCTACATTGTTAAAAAGAATATCTTCAAATAAAAACTACACAGAAGCATTCTGTGAAACTTATTTCTGATCTGTGCATTCAGTTAACAGAGCTAAACCATACTTTTGATTGAGCAGTTATGAAACACTCTTTGTGTAGAAAATGCAAGTGGACCTTTGGAGCACTAAGATTGTAATAGAGGAAAAAGGAATATCTCCAAATAAAAACCACACAGAAGCATTCTCTGAAACTCCTTTCTGTTCTCTGAATTCAACTAACAGTGTTTAGCCTTACTTTTGAAGGAACAGTTCTGAAACACTCTTTGTGTAGAAACTGCCAGTGGACATTCGGAGCGCTAAGTGGGTAATAGTCAATAAAGGAATATCTTCAACTAAATACTACACAGAAGCATTCTGTGAAACATCTTTCTGTTCTGTGCATTCAACTAAACAGGTGAACCTTACTATTCATTGAGCCGTTCTGAAACACTCTTTCTATAGAAACTGCAATTGGACATTCTGAGCGCTAAGAGGCCTATATTGGTAAAAAGAATATTTTCATATAAACACTACACAGAAGCATTCTGTGAAACTTCTTTCTGATCTGTGCATTCAGCTAACAGAGTTAAACCATACTTTTGATTGAGCAGTTCTGAAACACTCTTTCTGTAGAAAATGCTACTGGACATTTGGAGCGCTAAGTGGGTAATAGTGGAAAAAGGAATATCTTCAAATATAAACTACACAGAATCATACTACGAAACTTCTTTCCGATCTGTGCATTCAGCTAACAGAGTTAAACCATACTTTTGCTTGAGGAGTTCTGAACACTCTTTCTGGAGAAAATGCAACTGGACATTTGGAGCGCTAAGAGGGTAGTAGTGGAAAAAGGAATATATTCAAATATAAACTACACAGAAGCATTCTGTGAAACTTCTTTCTGATCTGAGCATTCAGCTAACAGAGTTAAACCATACTTTTGACTGAGCAGTTTTGAAACACTCTGTCTGTAGAAAATGCAAATGGACATTCGGAGCGCTAAGTGGGTAATAGTGGAAAAAGGAATATGTTCAAATATAAACTACACAGAAGCATTGTATGAAACATCTTACTCTTCTGTACATTCAACTAACAGAGTTGAACCTTACTTTTGATTTAGCCGTTCTGAAACACTCTTTCTGTAGAAACTGCAATTGGACATTCTGAGCCCTAAGAGGCCTATATTGGGAAAAATAATATATTCAAATAAAAACTACACAGAAGCATTGAGTGAAACTTATTTCTGATATGTGCATTCAGCTAACAGAGTTAAACCATACTTTTGATTGCGCAGTTCTGAACACTCTTTCTGTAGAAAATGCAAGTGGCATTCGCAGCGCTAAGAGGGTAATAGTGGAAAAAGCAATATACTCAGATAAAAACTACACAGAAGCATTCTGTGAAACTTCTTTCTGTTCTGTCCATTCAACTAACTGAGTTGTACCTTACTTTTGATGGAGCCGTTCTGAAGCACTCTTTCTGTAGAAACTGCAATTGGACATTCTGACCGCTAAGAGGCCTATATTGGGAAAAAGAATATCTACAAATAAAAACTACACAGAAGCATTCTGTGAAACTTCTTTCTGTTCTGTGCATTCAACCTAAAGTGTTGAAAGTTAGTTTTGATTGAGCCGTTCTGAAACACTCTTTCTGTAGAAAATGCAAGTGGACATTCGGAGCGCTAAGATAGTAATAGTGGAAAAAGGAATATCTCCAAATAAAAACTACACAGAAGCATTCTCTGAAACTCCTTTCTGTTCTCTGCATTCAACTAACGGAGCTGAGCCTTACTTTTGAAGGAGCAGTTCTGAAACACTCTTTGTGTAGAAACTGCCAGTGGAAATTCAGAGCGCTAAGAGGGTAATAGTCGAAAAAGGAATATCTTCAACTAAATACTACCCAGAAGCATTCTGTGAAACTTCTTTCTGTTCTGTGCATTCAACTAAAAGAGTTGAACCTTAGTTTTGATTGAGCCGTTCTGAAACACTCTTTCTGTAGAAAATGAAAATGGAGATTCGGAGCGCTTAGAGGGTAATAGTGGAAACAGGATTATCTTCAAATATAAACTACACAGAATCATTCTGTGAAACTTCTTTCTGATATGTGCATTCAGCTAACAGAGTTAAACCATACTTTTGATTGCGCAGTTCTGAACACTCTTTCTGTAGAAAATGCAAGTGGCATTCGCAGCGCTAAGAGGGTAATAGTGGAAAAAGCAATATACTCAAATATAAACTACACAGAAGCATTCTGTGAAACTTCTTTCTGTTCTGTCCATTCAACTAACTGAGTTGTACCTTACTTTTGATGGAGCCGTTCTGAAGCACTCTTTCTGTAGAAACAGCAATTGGACATTCTGACCGCTAAGAGGCCTATATTGGGAAAAAGAATATCTACAAATAAAAACTACACAGAAGCATTCTGTGAAACTTCTTTCTGTTCTGTGCATTCAACCTAAAGTGTTGAAACTTAGTTTTGATTGAGCCGTTCTGAAACACTCTTTCTGTAGAAAATGCAAGTGGACATTCGGAGCGCTAAGATAGTAATAGTGGAAAAAGGAATATCTCCAAATAAAAACTACACAGAAGCATTCTCTGAAACTCCTTTCTGTTCTCTGCATTCAACTAACGGAGCTGAGCCTTACTTTTGAAGGAGCAGTTCTGAAACACTCTTTGTGTAGAAACTGCCAGTGGAAATTCAGAGCGCTAAGAGGGTAATATTCGAAAAAGGAATATCTTCAACTAAATACTACCCAGAAGCATTCTGTGAAACTTCTTTCTGTTCTGTGCATTCAACTAAAAGAGTTGAACCTTAGTTTTGATTGAGCCGTTCTGAAACACTCTTTCTGTAGAAAATGAAAATGGAGATTCGGAGCGCTTAGAGGGTAATAGTGGAAACAGGATTATCTTCAAATATAAACTACACAGAATCATTCTGTGAAACTTCTTTCTGATATGTGCATTCAGCTAACAGAGTTAAACCATATTTTGATAGAGCAGTTCTGAACACTCTTTCTGTAGAAAATGCAACTGGACATTTGGAGCGCTAAGAGGGTAGTAGTGGAAAAAGGAATATATTCCAATATAAGCTAGACAGAAGCATTCTGTGAAACTTCTTTCTGATGTGAGCATTCAACTAACAGAGTTGAACCTAACTTTTGATTGAGCCGTTCTGAAACACTCTTTCTGTAGAAACTGAAATTGGACATTCTGAGCTCTAAGAGGCCTATATTGGGAAAAATAATATCTTCAAATAAAAACTACACAGCAGCATTGTGTGAAACTTATTTCTGATATGTGCATTCAGCTAACAGAGTTAAACCATACTTTTGATTGCGCAGTTCTGAACACTCTTTCTGTAGAAAATGCAAGTGGACATTCGGAGCGCTAATACGGTAATAGTGGAAAAAGGAAAATATTCAATTATAAACTACACAGAAGCATTCTGTGAAACTTCTTTCTGTTCTGTCCATTCAACTAACTGAGTTGAAACTTACTTTTGATGGAGCCGTTGTGAAACACTCTTTCTGTAGAAACTGCAATTGGACATTCTGACCGCTAAAAGGCCTATATTGGGAAAAAGAATATCTACAAATAAAAACTACACAGAAGCATTCTGTGAAACTTCTTTCGGATCTGTGCATTCAACTAACAGAGTAAACCCATACTTTTGATTGAGCCGTACTGAACACTCTTTCTGTAGAAAATGCAAGTGGACATTCTGAGCGCTAAGAGGGTAATAGTTGAAAAAGGAATATATTCAAATATAAACTACACAGAAGCATTCTGTGAAACTTCTTTCTGTTCTGTGCGTTCAATTAACAGAGTTGAACCTTCCTTTTGATTGAGCCGTTCTGAAACACTCTTTCTGTAGAAACTGCAATTGGACTTTCTAAGCGCTAAGAGGCCTACATTGTTAAAAAGAATATCTTCAAATAAAAACTACACAGAAGCATTCTGTGAAACTTATTTCTGATCTGTGCATTCAGTTAACTGAGCTAAACCATACTTTTGATTGAGCAGTTATGAAACACTCTTTGTGTAGAAAATGCAAGTGGACCTTCGGAGCGCTAAGATTGTTATAGAGGAAAAAGGAATATCTCCAAATAAAAACCACACAGAAGCATTCTCTGAAACTCCTTTCTGTTCTCTGAATTCAACTAACAGAGTTTAGCCTTACTTTTGAAGGAAAAGTTCTGAAACACTCTTTGTGTAGAAACTGCCAGTGGACATTCGGAGCGCTAAGTGGGTAATAGTCAATAAAGGAATATCTTCAACTAAATACTACACAGAAGCATTCTGTGAAACTTCTTTCTGTTCTGTGCATTCAACTAAAGAGGTGAACCTTACTATTCATTGAGCCTTTCTGAAACACTCTTTCTATAGAAACTGCAATTGGACATTCTGAGCGCTAAGAGGCCTATATTGGTAAAAAGAGTATTTTCATATAAACACTACACAGAAGCATTCTGTGAAACTTCTTTCTGATCTGTGCATTCAGCTGACAGAGTTAAACCATACTTTTGATTGAGCAGTTCTGAAACACTCTTTCTGTAGAAAATTCTAGTGGACATTTGGAGCGCTAAGTGGGTAATAGTGGAAAAAGGAATATCTTCAAATATAAACTACACAGAATCATACTGTGAAACTTCTTTCTGATCTGTGCATTCAGCTAACAGAGTTAAACCATACTTTTGATTGAGCAGTTCTGAACACTCTTTCTGTAGAAAATGCAACTGGACATTTGGAGCGCTAAGAGGGTAGTAGTGGAAAAAGGAATATATACAAATATAAACTACACAGAAGCATTCTGTGAAACTTTTTTCTGATCTGAGCATTCAGCTAACAGAGTTAAACCATACTATTGACTGAGCAGTTTCGAAACACTCTGTCTGTCGAAAATGCAACTGGACATTCGGAGCGCTAAGTGGGTAATAGTGGAAAAAGGAATATGTTCAAATATAAACTACACAGAAGCATTCTGTGAAACTTGTTTCTGTTCTGTCCATTCAACTAACTGAGTTGAACCTTACTTTTGATGGAGCCGTTCTGAAACACTCTTTTTGTAGAAACTGCAATTGGACATTCTGACCGCTAATAGGCCTATATTGGGAAAAAGAATATCTACAAATAAAAACTACACAGAAGCATTCTGTGAAACTTCTTTCTGTTCTGTGCTTTCAACTAAAATTTTTGAACCTTAGTTTTGATTGAGCCGTTCTGAAACACTCTTTCTGTAGAAAATGCAAGTGGATATTCGGAGCGCTAAGATAGTAATAGTGGAAAAAGGAATATCTCCAAATAAAAACTACACAGAAACAATCTCTGAAACTCCTTTCTGTTCTCTGCATTCAACTAACGGAGCAGAGCCTTACTTTTGAAGGAGGAGTTCTGAAACACTCTTTGTGTAGAATCTGCCAGTGGAAATTCAGAGCGCTAAGTGGGTAATAGTCGAAAAAGGAATATCTTCAACTAAATACTACACAGAAGCATTCTGTGAAACTTCTTTCTGTTCTGTGCATTCAACTAAAAGAGTTGAACCTTTGTTTTGATTGAGCCGTTCTGAAACACTCTTTCTGTAGAAAATGAAAGTGGAGATTCGGAGCGCTAAGAGGGTAATAGTGGAAAAAGGATTATCTTCAAATATAAACTACACAGAAGCATTCTGTGAAACTTCTTTCTGATCTGTGCATTCAGCTAACAGAGTTAAACCATACTTTTGATTGAGCCGTTCTGAACACTCTTTCTGTAGAAAATGCAAGTGGATATTCGGAGCGCTAAGACGGTAATAGTGGAAAAGGAATATATTCAAATATAAACTACACAGAAGCATTCTGTGAAACTTCTTTCTGTTCTGTGCATTCAACTAACTGAGCTGAACCTTACTTTTGATGGAGCCGTTCTGAAACACTCTTTCTGTAGAAACTGCAATTGGACATTCTGAGCGCTAACAGGCCTATATTGGGAAAAAGAATATCTTCAAAAAAAACTACACAGAAGCATTCTGTGAAACTTCTTTCTGGTATGGACATTCAACTAATAGATTAAAACCATCCTTTTGATTGAGCCGTTCTGAACACTCTTTCTGTAGAAAATGCAAGTGGACATTTGGAGAGCTAAGAGGGTAATACTAGAAAAAGTAATATCTTCAAATAGAAACTACACAGAATCATTCTGTGAAACTTCTTTCTGATCTGTGCATTCAGCTAACAGAATTAAACCATACTTTTCATTGAGCAGTTCGGAACACTCTTTCTGTAGAAAATGCAACTGGACATTTGGAGCGCTAAGAGGGTAGTAGTGGAAAAAGGAATATATTCAAATATAAACTACACAGAAGCATTCTGTGAAACTCCTTTCTGTTCTCTGCATTCAACTAACGGAGCTGAGCCTTACTTTTGAAGGAGGAGTTCTGAAACACTCTTTGTGTAGAAACTGCCAGTGGAAATTCAGAGCGCTAAGAGGGTAATAGTCGAAAAAGGAATATCTTCAACTAAATACTACACAGAAGCATTCTGTGAAACTTCTTTCTGTTCTGTGCATTCAACTAACAGAGTTGAACCTTACTTTTGATTGAGCCGTTCTGAAACACTCTTTCTGTAGAAACTGCAATTGGACTTTCTAAGGGCTAAGAGGCCTACATTGTTAAAAAGAATATCTTCAAATAAAAACCACACAGAAGCATTCTGTGAAACTTATTTCTGATCTGTGCATTCAGTTAACAGAGCTAAACCATACTTTTGATTGAGCAGTTATGAAACACTCTTTGTGTAGAAAATGCAAGTGGACCTTCGGAGCGCTAAGATTGTAATAGAGGAAAAAGGAATATCTCCAAATAAAAACCACACAGAAGCATTCTCTGAAACTCCTTTCTGTTCTCTGAATTCAACAAACAGAGTTTAGCCTTACTTTTGAAGGAACAGTTCTGAAACACTCTTTGTGTAGAAACTGCCAGTGGACATTCGGAGCACTAAGTGGGTAATAGTCAATAAAGGAATATCTTCAACTAAATACTACACAGAAACATTCTGTGAAACTTCTTTCTGTTCTGTGCATTCAACTAAAAGAGGTGAACCTTACTTTTCATTGAGCCGTTCTGAAACACTCTTTCTATAGAAACTGCAATTGGACATTCTGAGCGCTAAGAGGCCTATATTGGTAAAAAGAATATTTTCATATAAACACTACACAGAAGCATTCTGTGAAACTTCTTTCTGTTCTGTGCATTCAACTAAAAGTGTTGAACCTTAGTTTTGATTGAGCCGTTCTGAAACACTCTTTCTGTAGAAAATGAAAATGGAGATTCGGAGCGCTAAGAGGGTAATAGTGGAAAAAGGATTATCTTCAAATATAAACTACACAGAATCATTCTGTGAAACTTCTTTCTGATATGTGCATTCAGCTAACAGAGTTAAACCATACTTTTGATAGAGCAGTTCTGAACACTCTTTCTGTAGAAAATGCAACTGGACATTTGGAGCGCTAAGAGGGTAGTAGTGGAAAAAGGAATATATTCAAATATAAGCTACACAGAAGCATTCTGTGAAAATTCTTTCTCATCTGAGAATTCAGCTAACAGAGTTAAGCCATACTTTTGATTGAGGAGATTTGAAACACTCTGTCTGTAGAAAATGCGACTGGACATTCGGAACGCTAAGTGGGAAATAATGGAAAAAGGAATATGTTCAAATATAAACTACACAGAAGCATTGTATGAAACTTCTTTCTGTTCTGTGCATTCAACTAACAGAGTTGAACCTTACTTTTGATTGAGCCGTTCTGAAACACTCTTTCTGTAGAAACTGCAATTGGACATTCTGAGCTCTAAGAGGCCTATATTGGGAAAAATAATATCTTCAAATAAAAACTACACAGCAGCATTGTGTGAAACTTATTTCGGATATGTGCATTCAGCTAACAAATTTAAACCATACTTTTGATTGCGCAGTTCTGAACAATCTTTCTGTAGAAAATGCAAGTGGACATTCGGAGCGCTAATACGGTAATAGTGGAAAAAGGAATATATTCAATTATAAACTACACAGAAGCATTCTGTGAAACTTCTTTCTGTTCTGTCCATTCAATTAACTGAGTTGAAACTTACTTTTGATGGAGCCGTTGTGAAACACTCTTTTTGTAGAAACTGCAATTGGACATTCTGACCGCTAAAAGGCCTATATTGGGAAAAAGAATATCTACAAATAAAAACTACACCGAAGCATTCTGTGAAACTTCTTTCGGATGTGTGCATTCAACTAACAGAGTAAAACCATACTTTTGATTGAGCCGTTCTGAACACTCTTTCTGTAGAAAATGCAAGTGGACATTCGGAGCGCTAAGAGGGTAATAGTTGAAAAAGGAATATATTCAAATATAAACTACACAGAAGCATTCTGTGAAACTTCTTTCTGTTCTGTGCATTCAACTAACAGAGTTGAACCTTACTTTTGATTGAGCCGTTCTGAAACACTCTTTCTGTAGAAACTGCAATTGGACTTTCTAAGCGCTAAGAGGCCTACATTGTTAAAAAGAATATCTTCAAATAAAAACTACACAGAAGCATTCTGTGAAACTTATTTCTGATCTGTGCATTCAGTTAACAGAGCTAAACCATACTTTTGATTGAGCAGTTATGACACACTCTTTGTGTAGAAAATGCAAGTGGACCTTCGAAGCGCTAAGATTGTAATAGAGGAAAAAGGAATATCTCCAAATAAAAACCACACAGAAGCATTCTCTGAAACTTCTTTCTGTTCTCTGAATTCAACTAACAGAATTTAGCCTTACTTTTGAAGGAACAGTTCTGAAACACTCTTTGTGTAGAAACTGCCAGTGGACATTCGGAGCGCTAAGTGGGTAATAGTCAATAAAGGAATATCTTCAAATAAATACTACACAGAAGCATTCTGTGAAACTTCTTTCTGATCTGTGCATTCAGCTAACAGAGTTAAACCATACTTTTCATTGAGCAGTTCTGAAACACTCTTTCTGTAGAAAATGCTACTGGACATTTGGAGCGCTAAGTGGGTAATAGTGGAAAAAGGAATATCTTCAAATACAAACTACACAGAATCATACTGTGAAACTTCTTTCTGATCTGTGCATTCAGCTAACAGAGTTAAACCATACTTTTGGTTGAGCAGTTCTGAACACTCTTTCTGTAGAAAATGCAACTGGACATTTGGAGCGCTAAGAGGGTAGTAGTGGAAAAAGGAATATATTCAAATATAAACTACACAGAAGCATTCTGTGAAACTTCTTTCTCATCTGAGCATTCAGCTAACAGAGTTAAAGCATACTTTTGACTGAGCAGTTTTGAAACACTCTGTCTGTAGAAAATGCAACTGGACATTCGGAGCGCAAAGTGGGTAATAGTGGAAAAAGGAATTTGTTCAAATATAAACTGCACAGAAGCATTGTATGAAACAACTTTCTGTTCTGTACATTCAACTAACAGATTTGAACCTTACTTTTGATTTAGCCGTTCTGAAACACTCTTTCTGTAGAAACTGCAATTGGACATTCTGAGCCCTGAGAGGCCTATATTGGGAAAAATAATATATTCAAATAAAAACTACACAGAAGCATTGTGTGAAACTTATTTCTGATATGTGCATTCAGCTAACAGAGTTAAACCATACTTTTGATTGCGCAGTTCTGAACACTCTTTCTGTAGAAAATGCAAGTGGACATTCGCAGCGCTAAGAGGGTAATAGTGGAAAAAGCAATATACTCAAATATAAACTACACAGAAACATTCTGTGAAACTTCTTTGTGTTCTGTCCATTCAACTAACTGAGTTGAACCTTACTTTTGATGGAGCCGTTCTGAAACACTCTTTCTGTAGGAACTGCAATTGGACATTCTGACCGCTAAGAGGCCTATATTGGGAAAAAGAATATCTACAAATAAAAACTACACAGAAGCATTCTGTGAAACTTCTTTCTGTTCTGTGCATTCAACTAAAAGTGTTGAACCTTAGTTTTGATTGAGCTGTTCTGAAACACTCTTTCTGTAGAAAATGAAAGTGGAGATTCGGAGCGCTAAGAGGGTAATAGTGGAAAAAGGATTATCTTCAAATATAAACTTCACAGAATCATTCTGTGAAACTTCTTTCTGATATGTGCATTCAGCTAACAGAGTTAAACCATACTTTTGATAGAGCAGTTCTGAACACTCTTTCTGTAGAAAATGCAACTGGACATTTGGAGCGCTAAGAGGGTAGTAGTGGAAAAAGGAATATATTCAAATATAAGCTACACAGAAGCATTCTGTGAAACTTCTTTCTGATCTGAGCATTCAGCTAACAGAGTTAAGCCATACTTTTGATTGAGGAGATGTGAAACACTCTGTCTGTAGAAAATGCGACTGGACATTCGGAGCGCTAAGTGGGAAATAATGGAAAAAGGAATATGTTCAAATATAAACTACACAGAAGCATTGTATGAAACTTCTTTCTGTTCTGTGCATTCAACTAACAGAGTTGAACCTTACTTTTGATTGAGCCGTTCTGAAACACTCTTTCTGTAGAAACTGCAATTGGACATTCTGAGCTCTAAGAGGCCTATATTGGGAAAAATAATATCTTCAAATAAAAACTACACAGCAGCATTGTGTGAAACTTATTTCTGATATGTGCATTCAGCTAACAAATTTAAACCATACTTTTGATTGCGCAGTTCTGAACACTCTTTCTGTAGAAAATGCAAGTGGACATTCGGAGCGCTAATACGGTAATAGTGGAAAAAGGAATATATTCAATTATAAACTACACAGAAGCATTCTGTGAAACTTCTTTCTGTTCTGTCCATTCAACTAACTGAGTTGAACCTTACTTTTGATGGAGCCGTTGTGAAACACTCTTTTTGGAGAAACTGCAATTGGACACTCTGACCGCTAAAAAGGCCTATATTGGGAAAAAGAATATCTACAAATAAAAACTACAAAGAAGCATTCTGTGAAACTTCTTTCGGATCTGTGCATTCAACTAACAGAGTAAAACCATACTTTTGATTGAGCTGTTCTGAACACTCTTTCTGTAGAAAATGCAAGTGGACATTCGGAGCGCTAAGAGGGTAATAGTTGAAAAAGGAATATATTCAAATATAAACTACACAGAAGAATTCTGTGAAACTTCTTTCTGATCTGAGCATTCAGCTAACAGAGTTAAACCATACTTTTGACTGAGCAGTTTTGAAACTCTCTGTCTGTAGAAAATGCAACTGGACATTCAGAGCGCTAAGTGCGTAATAGTGGAAAAAGGAATATGTTTAAATATAAACTACACAGAAGCATTCTGTGAAACTACTTTCTGTTCTGTCCATTCAACTAACTGAGTTGAACCTTACTCTTGATGGAGCCGTTCTGAAACACTCTTTCTGTAGAACTGCAATTGGACATTCTGACCGCTAAGAGGCCTATATTGGGAAAAAGAATATCTACAAATAAAAACTACACAGAAGCATTCTGTGAAACTTCTTTCTGTTCTGTGCATTCAACTAAAATTGTTGAACCTTAGTTTTGATTGAGCCGTTCTGAAACACTCTTTCTGTAGAAAATGAAAGTGGAGATTCGGAGCGCTAAGAGGGTAATAGTGGAAAAAGGATTATCTTCAAATGTAAACTACACAGAATCATTCTGTGAAACTTCTTTCTGATATGTGCATTCAGCTAACAGAGTTAAACCATACTTTTGATAGAGCAGTTCTGAACACTCTTTCTGTAGAAAATGCAACTGGACATTTGGAGCGCTAAGAGGGTAGTAGTGAAAAAAGGAATATATTCAAATATAAGCTACACAGAAGCATTCTGTGAAACTTCTTTCTGATCTGAGCATTCAGCTAACAGAGTTAAGCCATACTTTTGATTGAGGAGATTTGAAACACTCTGTCTGTAGAAAATGCAACTGGACATTCGTATCGCTAAGTGGGTAATAGTGGAAAAAAGAATATGTTCAAATATAAACTACACAGAAGCATTGTATGAAACTTCTTTCTGTTCTGTGCATTCAACTAACAGAGTTGAACCTTACTTTTGATTGAGCCGTTCTGAAACACTCTTAGTGTAGAAACTGCAACTGGACATTCTGAGCTCTAAGAGGCCTATATTGGGAAAAATAATATCTTCAAATAAAAACTACACAGCAGCATTTTGTGAAACTTATTTCTGATCTGTGCATTCAGCTAACAAATTTAAACCATACTTTTGATTGCGCAGTTCTGAACAATCTTTCTGTAGAAAATGCAATTGGACATTCGGAGCGCTAATACGGTAATAGTGGAAAAAGGAATATATTCAATTATAAACTACACAGAAGCATTCTGTGAAACTTCTTTCTGTTCTGTCCATTCAACTAACTGAGTTGAACCTTACTTTTGATGGAGCCGTTCTGAAACACTCTTTCTGTAGGAACTGCAATTGGACATTCTGACAGCTAAAAGGCCTATATTGGGAAAAAGAATATCTACAAATAAAAACTACACGGAAGCATTCTGTGAAACTTCTTTCGGATGTGTGCATTCAACTAACAGAGTAAAACCATACTTTTGATTGAGCCGTTCTGAACACTCTTTCTGTAGAAAATGCAAGTGGACATTCGGAGCGCTAAGAGGGTAATAGTTGAAAAAGGAATATATTCAAATATAAACTACACAGAAGCATTCTGTGAAACTTCTTTCTGTTCTGTGCATTCAACTAACAGAGTTGAACCTTACTTTTGATTGAGCCGTTCTGAAACACTCTTTCTGTAGAAACTGCAATTGGACTTTCTAAGCGCTAAGAGGCCTACATTGTTAAAAAGAATATCTTCAAATAAAAACTACACAGAAGCATTCTGTGAAACTTATTTCTGATCTGTGCATTCAGTTAACAGAGCTAAACCATACTTTTGATTGAGCAGTTATGAAACACTCTTTGTGTAGAAAATGCAAGTGGACCTTCGAAGCGCTAAGATTGTAATAGAGGAAAAAGGAATATCTCCAAATAAAAACCACACAGAAGCATTCTCCGAAACTCCTTTCTGTTCTCTGAATTCAACTAACAGAGTTTAGCCTTACTTTTGAAGGAACAGTTCTGAAACACTCTTTGTGTAGAAACTGCCAGTGGACATTCGGAGCGCTAAGTGGGTAACAGTCAATAAAGGAATATCTTCAAATAAATACTACACAGAAGCATTCTGTGAAACTTCTTTCTGTTCTGTGCATTCAACTAAAAGAGGTGAACCTTACTTTTCATTGAGCCGTTCTGAAACACTCTTTCTATAGAATCTGCAATTGGACATTCTGAGCGCTAAGAGGCCTATATTGGTAAAAAGTATATTTTCATATAAACACTACACAGAAGCACTCTGTGAAACTTCTTTCTGATCTGTGCATTCAGCTAACAGAGTTAAACCATACTTTTGATTGAGTAGTTCTGAAACACTCTTTCTGTAGAAAATGCTACTGGACATTTGGAGCGCTAAGTGTGTAATAGTGGAAAAAGGAATATCTTCAAATACAAACCACACAGAATCATACTGTGAAACTTCTTTCTGATCTGTGCATTCAGCTAACAGAGTTAAACCATACTTTTGATTGAGCAGTTCTGAACACTCTTTCTGTAGAAAATGCAACTGGACATTTGGAGCGCTAAGAGGGTAGTAGTGGAAAAAGGAATATATTCAAATATAAACTACACAGAAGCATTCTGTGAAACTTCTTTCTGATCTGAGCATTCAGCTAACAGAGTTAAACCATACTTTTGACTGAGCAGTTTTGAAACACTCTATCTGTAGAAAATGCAACTGGACATTCGGAGCGCAATGTGGGTAATAGTGGAAAAAGGAATTTGTTCAAATATAAACTGCACAGAAGCATTGTATGAAACAACTTTCTGTTCTGTACATTCAACTAACAGATTTGAACCTTACTTTTGATTTAGCCGTTCTGAAACACTCTTTCTGTAGAAACTGCAATTGGACATTCTGAGCCCTGAGAGGCCTATATTGGGAAAAATAATATATTCAAATAAAAACTACACAGAAGCATTGTGTGAAACTTATTTCTGATATGTGCATTCAGCTAACAGAGTTAAACCATACTTTTGATTGCGCAGTTCTGAACACTCTTTCTGTAGAAAATGCAAGTGGACATTCGCAGCGCTAAGAGGGTAATAGTGGAAAAAGCAATATACTCAAATATAAACTACACAGAAGCATTCTGTGAAACTTCTTTGTGTTCTGTCCATTCAACTAACTGAGTTGAACCTTACTTTTGATGGAGCCGTTCTGAAACACTCTTTCTGTAGGAACTGCAATTGGACATTCTGACCGCTAAGAGGCCTATATTGGGAAAAAGAATATCTACAAATAAAAACTACACAGAAGCATTCTGTGAAACTTCTTTCTGTTCTGTGCATTCAACTAAAAGTGTTGAACCTTAGTTTTGATTGAGCTGTTCTGAAACACTCTTTCTGTAGAAAATGAAAGTGGAGATTCGGAGCGCTAAGAGGGTAATAGTGGAAAAAGGATTATCTTCAAATATAAACTTCACAGAATCATTCTGTGAAACTTCTTTCTGATATGTGCATTCAGCTAACAGAGTTAAACCATACTTTTGATAGAGCAGTTCTGAACACTCTTTCTGTAGAAAATGCAACTGGACATTTGGAGCGCTAAGAGGGTAGTAGTGAAAAAAGGAATATATTCAAATATAAGCTACACAGAAGCATTCTGTGAAACTTCTTTCTGATCTGAGCATTCAGCTAACAGAGTTAAGCCATACTTTTGATTGAGGAGATTTGAAACACTCTGTCTGTAGAAAATGCAACTGGACATTCGTATCGCTAAGTGGGTAATAGTGGAAAAAAGAATATGTTCAAATATAAACTACACAGAAGCATTGTATGAAACTTCTTTCTGTTCTGTGCATTCAACTAACAGAGTTGAACCTTACTTTTGATTGAGCCGTTCTGAAACACTCTTAGTGTAGAAACTGCAACTGGACATTCTGAGCTCTAAGAGGCCTATATTGGGAAAAATAATATCTTCAAATAAAAACTACACAGCAGCATTTTGTGAAACTTATTTCTGATCTGTGCATTCAGCTAACAAATTTAAACCATACTTTTGATTGCGCAGTTCTGAACAATCTTTCTGTAGAAAATGCAAGTGGACATTCGGAGCGCTAATACGGTAATAGTGGAAAAAGGAATATATTCAATTATAAACTACACAGAAGCATTCTGTGAAACTTCTTTCTGTTCTGTCCATTCAACTAACTGAGTTGAACCTTACTTTTGATGGAGCCGTTCTGAAACACTCTTTCTGTAGGAACTGCAATTGGACATTCTGACAGCTAAAAGGCCTATATTGGGAAAAAGAATATCTACAAATAAAAACTACACGGAAGCATTCTGTGAAACTTCTTTCGGATGTGTGCATTCAACTAACAGAGTAAAACCATACTTTTGATTGAGCCGTTCTGAACACTCTTTCTGTAGAAAATGCAAGTGGACATTCGGAGCGCTAAGAGGGTAATAGTTGAAAAAGGAATATATTCAAATATAAACTACACAGAAGCATTCTGTGAAACTTCTTTCTGTTCTGTGCATTCAACTAACAGAGTTGAACCTTACTTTTGATTGAGCCGTTCTGAAACACTCTTTCTGTAGAAACTGCAATTGGACTTTCTAAGCGCTAAGAGGCCTACATTGTTAAAAAGAATATCTTCAAATAAAAACTACACAGAAGCATTCTGTGAAACTTATTTCTGATCTGTGCATTCAGTTAACAGAGCTAAACCATACTTTTGATTGAGCAGTTATGAAACACTCTTTGTGTAGAAAATGCAAGTGGACCTTCGAAGCGCTAAGATTGTAATAGAGGAAAAAGGAATATCTCCAAATAAAAACCACACAGAAGCATTCTCCGAAACTCCTTTCTGTTCTCTGAATTCAACTAACAGAGTTTAGCCTTACTTTTGAAGGAACAGTTCTGAAACACTCTTTGTGTAGAAACTGCCAGTGGACATTCGGAGCGCTAAGTGGGTAACAGTCAATAAAGGAATATCTTCAAATAAATACTACACAGAAGCATTCTGTGAAACTTCTTTCTGTTCTGTGCATTCAACTAAAAGAGGTGAACCTTACTTTTCATTGAGCCGTTCTGAAACACTCTTTCTATAGAATCTGCAATTGGACATTCTGAGCGCTAAGAGGCCTATATTGGTAAAAAGTATATTTTCATATAAACACTACACAGAAGCACTCTGTGAAACTTCTTTCTGATCTGTGCATTCAGCTAACAGAGTTAAACCATACTTTTGATTGAGTAGTTCTGAAACACTCTTTCTGTAGAAAATGCTACTGGACATTTGGAGCGCTAAGTGTGTAATAGTGGAAAAAGGAATATCTTCAAATACAAACCACACAGAATCATACTGTGAAACTTCTTTCTGATCTGTGCATTCAGCTAACAGAGTTAAACCATACTTTTGATTGAGCAGTTCTGAACACTCTTTCTGTAGAAAATGCAACTGGACATTTGGAGCGCTAAGAGGGTAGTAGTGGAAAAAGGAATATATTCAAATATAAACTACACAGAAGCATTCTGTGAAACTTCTTTCTGATCTGAGCATTCAGCTAACAGAGTTAAACCATACTTTTGACTGAGCAGTTTTGAAACACTCTATCTGTAGAAAATGCAACTGGACATTCGGAGCGCAATGTGGGTAATAGTGGAAAAAGGAATTTGTTCAAATATAAACTGCACAGAAGCATTGTATGAAACAACTTTCTGTTCTGTACATTCAACTAACAGATTTGAACCTTACTTTTGATTTAGCCGTTCTGAAACACTCTTTCTGTAGAAACTGCAATTGGACATTCTGAGCCCTGAGAGGCCTATATTGGGAAAAATAATATATTCAAATAAAAACTACACAGAAGCATTGTGTGAAACTTATTTCTGATATGTGCATTCAGCTAACAGAGTTAAACCATACTTTTGATTGCGCAGTTCTGAACACTCTTTCTGTAGAAAATGCAAGTGGACATTCGCAGCGCTAAGAGGGTAATAGTGGAAAAAGCAATATACTCAAATATAAACTACACAGAAGCATTCTGTGAAACTTCTTTGTGTTCTGTCCATTCAACTAACTGAGTTGAACCTTACTTTTGATGGAGCCGTTCTGAAACACTCTTTCTGTAGGAACTGCAATTGGACATTCTGACCGCTAAGAGGCCTATATTGGGAAAAAGAATATCTACAAATAAAAACTACACAGAAGCATTCTGTGAAACTTCTTTCTGTTCTGTGCATTCAACTAAAAGTGTTGAACCTTAGTTTTGATTGAGCTGTTCTGAAACACTCTTTCTGTAGAAAATGAAAGTGGAGATTCGGAGCGCTAAGAGGGTAATAGTGGAAAAAGGATTATCTTCAAATATAAACTTCACAGAATCATTCTGTGAAACTTCTTTCTGATATGTGCATTCAGCTAACAGAGTTAAACCATACTTTTGATAGAGCAGTTCTGAACACTCTTTCTGTAGAAAATGCAACTGGACATTTGGAGCGCTAAGAGGGTAGTAGTGGAAAAAGGAATATATTCAAATATAAGCTACACAGAAGCATTCTGTGAAACTTCTTTCTGATCTGAGCATTCAGCTAACAGAGTTAAGCCATACTTTTGATTGAGGAGATGTGAAACACTCTGTCTGTAGAAAATGCGACTGGACATTCGGAGCGCTAAGTGGGAAATAATGGAAAAAGGAATATGTTCAAATATAAACTACACAGAAGCATTGTATGAAACTTCTTTCTGTTCTGTGCATTCAACTAACAGAGTTGAACCTTACTTTTGATTGAGCCGTTCTGAAACACTCTTTCTGTAGAAACTGCAATTGGACATTCTGAGCTCTAAGAGGCCTATATTGGGAAAAATAATATCTTCAAATAAAAACTACACAGCAGCATTGTGTGAAACTTATTTCTGATATGTGCATTCAGCTAACAAATTTAAACCATACTTTTGATTGCGCAGTTCTGAACACTCTTTCTGTAGAAAATGCAAGTGGACATTCGGAGCGCTAATACGGTAATAGTGGAAAAAGGAATATATTCAATTATAAACTACACAGAAGCATTCTGTGAAACTTCTTTCTGTTCTGTCCATTCAACTAACTGAGTTGAACCTTACTTTTGATGGAGCCGTTGTGAAACACTCTTTTTGTAGAAACTGCAATTGGACATTCTGACCGCTAAAAAGGCCTATATTGGGAAAAAGAATATCTACAAATAAAAACTACAAAGAAGCATTCTGTGAAATTCTTTCGGATCTGTGCATTCAACTAACAGAGTAAAACCATACTTTTGATTGAGCCGTTCTGAACACTCTTTCTGTAGAAAATGCAAGTGGACATTCGGAGCGCTAAGAGGGTAATAGTTGAAAAAGGAATATATTCAAATATAAACTACACAGAAGAATTCTGTGAAACTTCTTTCTGATCTGAGCATTCAGCTAACAGAGTTAAACCATACTTTTGACTGAGCAGTTTTGAAACTCTCTGTCTGTAGAAAATGCAACTGGACATTCAGAGCGCTAAGTGCGTAATAGTGGAAAAAGGAATATGTTCAAATATAAACTACACAGAAGCATTCTGTGAAGCTACTTTCTGTACTGTCCATTCAACTAACTGAGTTGAACCTTACTTTTGATGGAGCCGTTCTGAAACCCTCTTTCTGTAGAACTGCAATTGGACATTCTGACCGCTAAGAGGCCTATATTGGGAAAAAGAATATCTACAAATAAAAACTACACAGAAGCATTCTGTGAAACTTCTTTCTGTTCTGTGCATTCAACTAAAATTGTTGAACCTTAGTTTTGATTGAGCCGTTCTGAAACACTCTTTCTGTAGAAAATGAAAGTGGAGATTCGGAGCGCTAAGAGGGTAATAGTGGAAAAAGGATTATCTTCAAATATAAACTACACAGAATCATTCTGTGAAACTTCTTTCTGATATGTGCATTCAGCTAACAG
The DNA here is from genome assembly GCF_028878055.3 of Symphalangus syndactylus. Classification (NCBI taxonomy): domain Eukaryota; kingdom Metazoa; phylum Chordata; class Mammalia; order Primates; family Hylobatidae; genus Symphalangus; species Symphalangus syndactylus. Next base: position 328,229 of record NC_072445.2, on the reverse strand, counting down.
AGTTAAACCATACTTTTGATAGAGCAGTTCTGAACACTCTTTCTGTAGAAAATGCAACTGGACATTTGGAGCGCTAAGAGGGTAGTAGTGAAAAAAGGAATATATTCAAATATAAGCTACACAGAAGCATTCTGTGAAACTTCTTTCTGATCTGAGCATTCAGCTAACAGAGTTAAGCCATACTTTTGATTGAGGAGATTTGAAACACTCTGTCTGTAGAAAATGCAACTGGACATTCGTATCGCTAAGTAGGTAATAGTGGAAAAAAGAATATGTTCAAATATAAACTACACAGAAGCATTGTATGAAACTTCTTTCTGTTCTGTGCATTCAACTAACAGAGTTGAACCTTACTTTTGATTGAGCCGTTCTGAAACACTCTTACTGTAGAAACTGCAATTGGACATTCTGAGATCTAAGAGGCCTATATTGGGAAAAATAATATCTTCAAATAAAAACTACACAGCAGCATTGTGTGAAACTTATTTCTGATCTGTGCATTCAGCTAACAAATTTAAACCATACTTTTGATTGCGCAGTTCTGAACAATCTTTCTGTAGAAAATGCAAGTGGACATTCGGAGCGCTAATACGGTAATAGTGGAAAAAGGAATATATTCAATTATAAACTACACAGAAGCATTCTGTGAAACTTCTTTCTGTTCTGTCCATTCAACTAACTGAGTTGAACCTTACTTTTGATGGAGCCGTTCTGAAACACTCTTTCTGTAGGAACTGCAATTGGACATTCTGACAGCTAAAAGGCCTATATTGGGAAAAAGACTATCTACAAATAAAAACTACACGGAAGCATTCTGTGAAACTTCTTTCGGATCTGTACATTCCACTAACAGAGTAAAACCATACTTTTGATTGAGCCGTTCTGAGCACTCTTTCTGTAGAAAATGCAAGTGGACATTCGGAGCGCTAAGAGGTTAATAGTTGAAAAAGGAATATATTCAAATATAAACTACACAGAAGCATTCTTTGAAACTTCTTTCTGTTCTGTGCATTCAACTAACAGAGTTGAACCTTACTTTGGATTGAGCCGTTCTGAAACACTCTTTCTGTAGAAACTGCAATTGGACATTCTAAGCGCTAAGAGGCCTACATTGTTAAAAGGAATATCTTTAAATAAAAACTACACAGAAGCATTCTGTGAAACTTATTTCTGATCTGTGCATTCAGTTAACAGAGCTAAACCATACTTTTTATTGAGCAGTTATGAAACACTCTTTGTGTAGAAAATGCAAGTGGACCTTCGGAGCGCTAAGATTGTAATAGAGGAAAAAGGAATATCTCCAAATAAAAACCACACAGAAGCATTCTCTGAAACTCCTTTCTGTTCTCTGAATTCAACTAACAGAGTTTAGCCTTACTTTTGAAGGAACAGTTCTGAAACCCTCTTTGTGTAGAAACTGCCAGTGGACATTCGGAGCGCTAAGTGGGTAATAGTCAATAAAGGAATATCTTCAACTAAATACTACACAGAAGCATTCTGTGAAACTTCTTTCTGTTCTGTGCATTCAACTAAAAGCGGTGAACCTTACTTCTCATTGAGCCGTTCTGAAACACTCTTTCTATAGAAACTACAATTGGACATTCTGAGCGCTAAGAGGCCTATATTGGTAAAAAGAATATTTTCATATAAACACTACACAGAAGCATTCTGTGAAACTTCTTTCTGATCTGTGCATTCAGCTAACAGAGTTAAACCATACTTTTGATTGAGCAGTTCTGAAACACTCTTTCTGTAGAAAATGCTACTGGACATTTGGAGCGCTAAGTGGGTAATAGTGGAAAAAGGAATATCTTCATATACAAACTACACAGAATCATACTGTGAAACTTCTTTCTGATCTGTGCATTCAGCTAACAGAGTTAAACCATACTTTTGATTGAGCAGTTCTGAACACTCTTTCTGTAGAAAATGCAACTGGACATTTGGAGCGCTAAGAGGGTAGTAGTGGAAAAAGGAATATATTCAAATATAAACTACACAGAAGCATTCTGTGAAACTTCTTTCTGATCTGAGTATTCAGCTAACAGAGTTAAACCATACTTTTGACTGAGCAGTTTTGAAACACTCTGTCTGTAAAAAATGCAACTGTACATTCGGAGCGCTAAGTGGGTAATAGTGGAAAAAGGAATATGTTCAAATATAAACTACACAGAAGCATTGTATGAAACAACTTTCTGTTCTGTACATTCAACTAACGGAGTTGAACCTTACTTTTGATTTAGCCGTTCTGAAACACTCTTTCTGTAGAAACTGCAATTGGACATTCTGAGCCCTAAGAGGCCTATATTGGGAAAAATAATATATTCAAATAAAAACTACACAGAAGCATTGTGTGATACTTATTTCTGATATGTTCATTCAGCAAACAGAGTTAAACCATACTTTTGATTGCGCAGTTCTGAACACTCTTTCTGTAGAAAATGCAAGTGGACATTTGCAGCGCTAAGAGGGTAATAGTGGAAAAAGCAATATACTCAAATATAAACTACACAGAAGCATTCTGTGAAACTTCTTTCTGTTCTGTCCATTCAACTAACTGAGTTGAACCTTACTTTTGATGGAGCCGTTCTGAAACACTCTTTCTGTAGAAACTGCAATTGGACATTCTGACCGCTAAGAGGCCTATATTGGGAAAAAGAATATCTACAAATAAAAACTACACAGAAGCATTCTGTGAAACTACTTTCTGTTCTGTGCATTCAACTAAAAGTGTTGAACCTTAGTTTTGATTGAGCCGTTCTGAAACACTCTTTCTGTAGAAACTGCAATTGGACTTTCTAAGCGCTAAGAGGCCTACATTGTTAAAAGGAATATCTTCAAATAAAAACTACACAGAAGCATTCTGTGAAACTTATTTCTGATCTGTGCATTCAGTTAACAGAGCTAAACCATACTTTTGATTGAGCAGTTATGAAACACTCTTTCTGTAGAAAATGCAAGTGGACCTTCGGAGCGCTAAGATTGTAATAGAGGAAAAAGGAATATCTCCAAATAAAAACCACACAGAAGCATTCTCTGAAACTCCTTTCTGTTCTCTGAATTCAACTAACAGAGTTTAGCCTTACTTTTGAAGGAACAGTTCTGAAACACTCTTTGTGTAGAAACTGCCAGTGGACATTCGGAGCGCTAAGTGGGTAATAGTCAATAAAGGAATATCTTCAACTAAATACTACACAGAAGCATTCTGTGAAACTTCTTTCTGTTCTGTGCATTCAACTAAAAGAGGTGAACCTTACTTTTCATTGAGCCGTTCTGAAACACTCTTTCTATAGAAACTGCAATTGGACATTCTGAGCGCTAAGAGGCCTATATTGGTAAAAAGAATATTTTCATATAAACACTACACAGAAGCATTCTGTGAAACTTCTTTCTGATCTGTGCATTCAGCTAACAGAGTTAAACCATACTTTTGATTGAGCAGTTCTGAAACACTCTTTCTGTAGAAAATGCTACTGGACATTTGGAGCGCTAAGTGGGTAATAGTGGAAAAAGGAATATCTTCAAATATAAACTACACAGAATCATACTGTGAAACTTCTTTCTGATCTGTGCATTCAGCTAACAGATTTAAACCATACTTTTGATTGAGCAGTTCTGAACACTCTTTCTGTAGAAAATGCAACTGGACATTTGGAGCGCTAAGAGGGTTGTAGTGGAAAAGGAATATATTCAAATATAAACTACACAGAAGCATTGTATGAAACTTCTTTCTCTTCTGTGCATTCAACTAACAGAGTTGAACCTTATTTTTGATTGAGCCGTTCTGAAACACTCTTTCTGTAGAAAATGCAAGTGGATATTCGGAGCGCTAAGACGGTAATACTGGAAAAGGAATATATTCAAATATAAACTACACAGAAGCATTCTGTGAAACTTCTTTCTGTTCTGTGCATTCAACTAACTGAGTTGAACCTTACTTTTGATGGAGCCGTTCTGAAACACTCCTTCTGTAAAAATTGCAATTGGACATTCTGAGCTCTAAGAGGCCTATATTGGGAAAAAGAATATCTTCAAATAAGAACTACACAGAAGAATTCTGTGAAACTTATTTCTGATATGGACATTCAACTAATAGAGTAAAACCGTACTTTTGATTGAGCCGTTCTGAACACTCTTTCTGTAGAAAATGCAAGTGGACATTTGGAGCGCTAAGAGGGTAATACTAGAAAATGTAATATCTTCAAATATAAACTACACAGAATCATTCTGTGAAACTTCTTTCTCATCTGTTCATTCAGCTAACCGAATTAAACCATACTTTTCATTGAGCAGTTCGGAACACTCTTTCCGTAGAAAATGCAACTGGACATTTGGAGCGTTAAGAGGGTAGTAGTGGAAAAAGGAATATATTCAAATATAAACTACACAGAAGCATTCTGTGAAACTTCTTTCTGATCTGAGTATTCAGCTAACAGAGTTAAACCATACTTTTGACTGAGCAGTTTTGAAACACTCTGTCTGTAGAAAATGCAACTGGACATTCGGAGCGCTAAGTGGGTAATAGTGGAAAAAGGAATATGTTCAAATATAAACTACACAGAAGCATTGTATGAAACATCTTTCTGTTCTGTACATTCTACTAACAGAGTTGAACCTTACTTTTGATTGAGCCGTTCTGAAACACTCTTTCTGTAGAAACTGCAATTGGACATTCTGATCCCTAAGAGGCCTATATTGGGAAAAATAATATATTCAACTAAAAACTACACAGAAGCATTGTGTGAAACTTATTTCTGATATGTGCATTCAGCTAACAGAGTTAAACCATACTTTTGATTGCGCAGTTCTGAACAATCTTTCTGTAGAAAATGCAAGTGGACATTTGGAGCGCTAAGAGGGTAATAGTGGAAAAAGCAATATACTCAAATATAAACTACACAGAAGCATTCTGTGAAACTTCTTTCTGTTCTCTGCATTCAACTAACTGAGTTGAACCTTGCTTTTGATTGAGCCGTTCTGGAACACTCTTTCTGTAGAAAATGCAATTGGACATTCTGAGCGCTAAGAGACCTATATTGGGAAAAAGAATATCTACAAATAAAAACTACACAGAAGCATTCTGTGAAACTTCTTTCTGTTCCGTGCATTCAACTAAAAGTGTTGAACCTTAGTTTTGATTGAGCCGTTCTGAAACACTCTTTCTGTAGAAAATGCAAGCGGACATTCGGAGCGCTAAGATAGTAATAGTGGAAAAAGGAATATCTCCAAATAAAAACTACACAGAAGCATTCTCTGAAACTCCTTTCTGTTCTCTGCATTCAACTAACAGAGTTGAGCCTTACTTTTGAAGGAGCAGTTCTGAAACACTCTTTGTGTAGAAACTGCCAGTGGAAATTCAGAGCGCTAAGAGGGTAATAGTCGAAAAAGCAATATCTTCAACTAAATACTACACAGAAGCATTCTGTGAAACTTCTTTCTGTTCTGTGCATACAACTAAAGGAGTTGAACCTTAGTTTTTATTGAGCCGTTCTGAAACACTCTTTCTGTAGAAAATGAAAGTGGAGATTCGGAGCGCTAAGACGGTAATAGTGGAAAAAAGATTATCTTCAAATATAAACTACACAGAATCATTCTGTGAAACTTCTTTCTGATATGTGCATTCAGCTAACAGAGTTAAACCATACTTTTGATAGAGCAGTTCTGAACACTCTTTCTGTAGAAAATGCAACTGGACATTTGGAGCGCTAAGAGGGTAGTAGTGGAAAAAGGAATATATTCAAATATAAGCTACACAGAAGCATTCCGTGAAATGTCTTTCTGATCTGAGCATTCAGCTAACAGAGTTAAACCATACTTTTGATTGAGGAGATTTGAAACACTCTGTCTGTAGAAAATGCAACTGGACATTCGGAGCGCTAAGTGGGTAATAATGGAAAAAGGAGTATGTTCAAATATAAACTACACAGAAGCATTTTATGAAAGTTCTTTCTGTTCTGTGCATTCAACTACCATAGTTGAACCTTACTTTTGATTGAGCCGTTCTGAAGCACTCTTTCTGTAGAAACTGCAATTGGACATTCTGAGCTCTAAGAGGCCTATATTGGGAAAAATAATATCTTCAAATAAAAACTACACAGCAGCATTGTGTGAAACTTATTTCTGATATGTGCATTTAGCTAACAGAGCTAAACCATACTTTTGATTGCGCAGTTCTGAACACTCTTTCTGTAGAAAATGCAAGTGGACATTCGGAGCGCTAATACGGTAATAGTGGAAAAAGGAATATATTCAATTATAAACTACACAGAAGCAGTCTGTGAAACTTCTTTCTGTTCTGTGCATTCAACTAACTGAGTTGAACCCTACTTTTGATGGAGCCGTTGTGAAACACTCTTTCTGTAGAAACTGCAATTGGACATTCTGACCGCTAAAAGGCCTATATTGGGAAAAAGAATATCTACAAATAAAAACTACACAGAAGCACTCTGTGAAACTTCTTTCGGATCTGTGCATTGAACTAACAGAATAAAACCATACTTTTGATTGAGCCATTCTGAACACTCTTTCTGTAGAAAATGCAAGTGGACATTCGGAGCGCTAAGAGGGTAATAGTTGAAAAAGGAATATATTCAAATATAAACTACACAGAAGCATTCTGTGAAACTTCTTCCTGTTCTGTGCATTCAACTAACAGAGTTGAACCTTACTTTTGATTGAGCCGTTCTGAAACACTCTTTCTGTAGAAACTGCAATTGGACTTTCTAAGCGCTAAGAGGCCTACACTGTTAAAAAGAATATCTTCAAATAAAAACTACACAGAAGCATTCTGTGAAACTTATTTCTGATCAGTGCATTCAGTTAACAGAGCTAAACCATACCTTTGATTGAGCAGTTATGAAACACTCGTTCTGTAGGAAATGCAAGTGGACATTCGGAGCGCTAAGATTGTAATAGAGGAAAAAGTATTATCTCCAAATAAAAACTACACAGAAGCATTCTCTGAAACTCCTTTCTGTTCTCTGCATTCAACTAACAGAGTTTAGCCTTACTTTTGAAGGAGCAGTTCTGAAACACTCTTTGTGTAGAAACTGCCAGTGGACATTCGGAGCTCTAAGTGGGTAATAGTCAAAAAAGGAATATCTTCAGCTAAATACTACACAGAAGCATTCTGTGAAACTTCTTTCTGTTCTGTGCATTCAACTAAAAGAGGTGAACCTTATTTTGTTTGAGCCGTTCTGAAACACTCTTTCTATAGAAACTGCAATTGGACATTCTGAGCGCTAAGAGGCCTATATTGGTAAAAAGAATATCTTCATGTAAACACTACACAGAAGCATTCTGTGAAACTTCTTTCTGATCTGTGCATTCAGCTAACAGAGTTAAACCACACTTTCGATTGAGCAGTTCTGAAACACTCTTTCTGTAGAAAATGCAACTGGACAGTTGGAGCGGTCAGTGTTTAAAAGTGGAAAAAGGGATATATTCAAATATAAACTACACAGAAGCATTCTGTGAAACTTCTTTCTGTTCTTTTCATTCAACTAACTGAGTTTAACCTTACTTTTGATGCAGCCGTTCTGAAACACTCTTTCTGTAGAAACTGCAATTGGACATTCTGAGCACTAAGAGGCCTATATTGGGAAAAAGAATATCTTCAAATAAAAACTACACAGAAGCATTCTGTTAAACTTATTTCTGATATGGACATTCAGCTAATAGAGTTAATCCACAGTTTGATTGAGCAGTTCTGAACACTCTTTCTGTAGAAAATGCAAGTGGACATTCGGAGCGCTAAGAGGGTAATAGTGGAAAAAGGAATATCTTCAAATATAAACTACACAGAAGCATTGTATGAAACTTCTTTCTGTTCTGTGCATTCAACTAACACTATTGAACCTTATTTTTGATTGAACAGTTCTGTAACACTCTTTCTGTAGATACTGCAATTGGACATTCAGAGCGCTAAGAGGCCTATATTGGGAAAAAGAATATCTTCAAATAAAAACTACACAGAAGCATTCTGTGAAACTTCTTTCTGATCTGTTCACACAGCTAACAGAGTTAAACCATTCTTTTGATTGAACATTTCTGAACACTCTTTCTGTAGAAAATGCAAGTGGACATTCGGAGCGCTAAGATAGTAATAGTGGAAAATGGAATATCTCCAAATAAAAACTACACAGAATCATTCTCTGAAACTCCTTTCTGTTCTCTGCATTCCACTAACAGAGCTGAGCCTTACTTTTGAAGGAGCAGTTCTGAAACACTCTTTGTGTAGAAACTGCCAGTGGACATTCGGAGCGCTAAGACGGTAATAGTCGAAAAAGGAATATCTTCAACTAAATACTACACTGAAGCATTCTGTGAAACTTCTTTCTGTTCTGTGCATTCAACTAAAAGAGTTGAACCTTAGTTTTGATTGAGCCGTTCTGAAACACTCTTTCTGTAGAAAATGCAAGTGGAGATTCGGAGCGCTAAGGGGGTTATAGTGGAAAAAGGAATATCTTCAAATATCCACTACACAGAATCATTCTGTGAAATTTCTTTCTGATCTGTGCATTCAGCTAACAGAGTTAAACCATACTTTTGATTGAGCAGTTCTGAACACTCTTTCTGTAGAAAATGCAACTGGACATTTGGAGCGCTAAGAGGGTAGTAGTGGAAAAAGGAATATATTCAAATATAAACTACACAGAAGCATTCTGTGAAACTTCTTTCTGATCTGACCATTCAGCTAACAAAGTTAAACCATACTTTTGATTGAGCCGTTTTGAAACACTCTGTCTGTAGAAAATGCAACTGGACATTCGGAGCGCTAAGTGGGTAATAGTGGAAAAAGGAATATGTTCAAATATAAACTACACAGAAGCATTGTATGAATACTTCTTTCTGTTCTGTGCATTCAACTAACAGAGTTGAACCTTACTTTTGATTGAGCCGTTCTGAAACACTCTTTCTGTAGAAACTGCAATTGGACATTCTGACCGCTAAAAGGCCTATATTGGGAAAAAGAATATCTACAAATAAAAACTACACAGAAGCATTCTGTGAAACTTCTTTCTGATCTGTGCATTCAACTAACAGAGTTAAACCATACTTTTGATTGCGCAGTTCTGAACACTCTTTCTGTAGAAAATGCAAGTGGACATTCGGAGCGCTAAGAGGGTAATAGTGAAAAAGGAATATATTCAAATCTAAACTACACAGAAGCTTTCTGTGAAACTTCGTTCTGTTCTTTGCATTCAACTAAAAGAGTTGAACTTTATTTTTGATTGAGCCTTTCTGAAACACTCTTCCTGTAGAAACATTCAGGCTGTAGATATCACCAGTGTACCTTGCCTTCCTGGTAATAGGGACATTATCTTTCTTCCTCCCCTGGCCACTCTCAGCCTTGGAAGTGACTGGCTAGTGGATAGTAGATACTGGATGAGCTATCACAAGGTGGCCCTGGCACAGAAAGCCTGGGTGACACGGCTCCACACAGCACAATTCAGACGGGCTGTGGAAAGGTCATGTGGGGAATCAATGTCGTTTCAACAAAGAACTCAGCAGGATAAATACGACCAAGCTCATGTCTCACAAATGATCACTTGTGTCTGAATGTCTTCCATTTCTGTTCGTATTCATGCCTTATGGGTTAAGTCTCATCCCCAAGTATGTTTCTAGTTAATATGAAAGACACTATTGTCACATATTTCTTTCTTTATATGCAACTACCACCATTTCATTAACTTTTGCTTAAAGGAACAATTTTTAAAAGTAATCTGACATGTTACTTTACCATTTTTTGATCAATTTATTTTGTGTCTTCTTTACATATATTTTGAAGGGCCATATCTGAAACAGAACTTTCCTTTTTCATTAAAAAACTAGCATATGTGGGCTATGTGCCTTTATATTCATTTTATTGACTATTTTACAATGAACAGTCTTATATTTTACTTTATACTAATTCCTCCAGATTAATGACAAGTATTTAACCTAACATATTGATCCATCTCACTTAATATTAGTTTAACTTCATTTAATTCCTTCCTTTTTACTCATAATCAACATTTTTCCTGATGAGAAATTAAGAAAGAAGATATGTTTGGCACCTCTGTCCATATCTTTGCCCATTTCTTACTCCTCTAAGAAGGCAAGAGATTCTAATCTGATTACACATTACCAATTAATTGGGCCACATTTACTTGTGGGCCATCTGGCTGAATATTTTTTAATCATGAGCAAACCATGGTGCTCTTCTTCTCTCTTGCCCCTGCCTTAACGCAGTAAGGCATTTTCCTTGGCTTATTTCCTTCTCATTGCAGCAGAGTTGAAATGTGAGACGGGGTGTAGCTTCTCCTAACCCCTGGCACATCATCTGATGGAACTGAAGAGTGAGAAATGACCTCCACGGACCTGGAGCCTCAGCTTCAGGTCTCCACCGAGATGCCACATTGGAGGCAAGCTCAACGCAATGCCTTTATTAGAAACGTTTTTAAAAGGGAACCCGTATTCACGTTTGTCAGGACACTGCTTATCTCTCTAGTTGAACCCGTATAACTTACTTTATAAGATGGTAAGATACAAAGACTCTTAATCTTCCATCTACCAGGACTCTTGACATAAATTGAAAGCTCACTTATAACAGCTCTAGCATCCCAAGTGCCTTTGACTACACTCCAATTTAACTTATTGTTCAGTTTTTATATAAATGTCTTCCTTATATTGTGCTTAATTTTCTTATTAATTTAACATTTTCAGAAGAATACTCATTCTGAGAAGTTCACAAATCAGTTAGGCTTAAGTTTTTAAATAAATGTTTTAAAAATATTAAAGGCACACGTATGAAACAATGATACTAGACTTAATTATGGAGAGCAGCCTCCCCTACAAATTTCAGCCACAACACAAGAGCAGTAAGCAGATCAGTCCCCTCACCTTCATTCCAACATTTCAAGTGACTGGGGAAAGAATAGGGACAAAATAAAATAAATCAAAATAAAGGTTTCTTGTGGAACACTGAAAAATTATTATGTGCTAAAGTGTAAGAATGCTTTATATCCATCCCATCGTTTGTCCTGGGAGGTACTTTCTATTATTGATTTCATTTGACAAATGAGGAAACAGAGGTCTGAATAGGTAGAGAAACAATTGTCAACTTTCTACTTCTTAGTATAACTTTACTACCTCTGAGGCCTGCCTGCATTCCTGCACTGGGGTTTCATGGACATTGCTCGAGACCACTGGCCCTATGTCTGTCATCTTTTATGTTTCATTTATAAACACCCTCAGCTCTTGATCTGTGAGGGTCTTAATAAATAGAGCTGTATTAAATTTTTGCGCTTTAAAAATAATACATGATATTAAGAAATAGTATTTCTGATAACAGCTTAAGCCATAATATGAAGTGTGCTGATACAAGAGGAGTTTGTAGGTCTTAAAAAAAAAAACAAAAAAAAAAAACTAAGCTTTAATTTAGTACAAGTTTCTGACTTTCCTGCTAAAATTTATCTAGGAGTATATATAAAGAAAAGGCCTTATTGAATAAAATGGTAAATGCATCTCTCAAGTTTTATTTTATATTCAACATAATATGAAGTAAAAATAAAAATAAAATACAACTAAGAAATATAGCATTGGCTACTTTTCGAAACATTTCTCCACAAAATAGGGGGTAAAATATGAAAAAGTTTTGACACAATGTTTTGAGTCTCTATTTCTTTATAACCTAAAGGAAATAAGAATTTGATATGCCTCAAGGAAAAAAAATCCAACGAAGAGTTTTTTTGTGGGGGAAAGAAAGTCTACTATCCAGCCTCAGAGATTAGATTTAAAAGCCAAAGATAACTTTGTTAGATTATAGTGTGACAGAGCAAACCAATCTTTAAATCTACCAAAACACTTCTAGAATGCTAGAACACAGTATGTGTGAGAAAATAACAAGTGTTTTGAGAAACATCATTTTTTAATGTCCTAAACCACTGACTTACAACATATGAAAAGATGTGGCATGACACGAATTTGAGAATATATACTGTAGAACAGCTATTAACAAGCTTTTCTTGGTACTGAAGTGTGTTCCACAAAACAGTTTTTACTCTTACATGAAGAAGACAGTGAACCAAAGTAAATTAAACTACCAGAAACAGGTGTTAGCTTGACATTAAGAACCCACAAATCTACATTTGTTTCCATTCCTAAAAATCAGCTTTCAATTAATAATAATATAATCATTAAAAAATATATATTTTTAAAGCGTCTGTTTACTTTCCTTAACTTGTAAATCACTGCTGGTGTTTCCAACTCTCTTAGTGAATTTAAATGACAATATCATTCCTTAATTTTTCTATGACCTGGAAACGTCCGATTAGAAAATGAGCAAATTGCTCACAATGCTGATAAAAATCAAAGTAAAAGCTTGTATTTAAGAACATCAGTCTCTACTAAAACGAGAAATACCTAAAAATACGAATATATCCGAAATGTCGCAAAGCACATAAACCAGGTTGAAATAAAAATTTGAATGGGCAATTATGTAACATAAAGCCAGATAACCCAACCAGTTCATACATTTTATACTCAATATAGGATATTATAAATTAGATAGTTACTGATGAGATAATAGCTTTTATAGTTAACTCTGTAGTAATTAAGCAGGATGGCAAGGCAGCAAAGAGGTCAAATTAATTTCTGAGTTCTTCCATTTATCTTTAGAAATGATAGGGAAAATTCTAACTCCAAAAGTGTTTTGTGGGAATCTAAAGAACAGTTTTGACAAAGAGGGGGTCTCAAGAAAGCATTTATGATTAAGCAACCTGACATAAACAGTAACTGCAAATTATTAGAACCAGTTGATGTTTATCTAAATGGATAAATCATTCATCTGAATAATTATCAACCCAGACAAACTATAGGCCCTGAAATTGCAATTATGAAAGAGAACCAATCAAATGTTAAGACCAAATTTAAAATTTTAGCAATGGTAGAAACTATGAATCATAAAATGCTACCTTTGACTCAAGAAATGCAACCCTTGGTTAGACAGCATATTAAAAACTAGATGGCTAATGAGGTATTTGTATGGTTTCTTTTTATACTTGTTTTTGTGACATTAAGAATCTCAAAGAATCACAAATTCAAATAAAGCAATAGGCCTCTTCTCTCTGAGTTTAGCTTAGACCTTCCCTTACCAAGATTTCGCCATTAAAACTCACACAGAAAGAACTTGTCAAGACTTTACTAAACAAAGTTTAGGATGTTTCTAATTTTCATTAAAAAATAGTGTAGGAATTTTAATGAGATTACATAATTTCTAAGTCAGTTATTTAAGACCCACCAAATTACAATAATTTATTTCTTTCAGGAAAAAAAAAAAAACTAGCCATCAGCCTGCTGTCCGGCTTCATCAGTTCTAGACGCAAACAGGAAACTAAGGCAATATTCCATTGAGAGCTGATGGTGGTTTATACCAAGTAGTGTCAGTGCAAATTACCTCAACAGGCATTCAGTTTAAAAGTAGACTTGCAGGATTTCCTGATGGATTGAATCTGGGAAAACTAGAAATAGCAGGTAAGGATAACTTCATAGAGTTTGGTTTAAATTATCGAAGAATAAAACTGTCATTTATTGAGCTGGCCAAGTTGCGGCAGAACCAGGTTTAGGGAGAAAATCAGAGGGTCAATTTTGCAAATAATAACCTTGAGTTACTTATTAGATTTCAAGAAGTAATATCAACTAGGTGGCTCAATGTACAATTCCAGAGTTCTACAGCACAATGAAGGCTGGGGATTAAACACTTGAAAATCGGCAGTATACGCATAGGAGTTAAAGCATGACACCATCTGAGATAAAAAAGAAAATGCATTTAAATAAAGTAAATAAATGCCAGAATCATCCCTTCTGTGCTGTAACTGAGAAATCAGGAAGATGGTGGTGAACGAAGGAACGCAGGAAGCAGCAGCTGTAACAAGGTGAATGGAACTGACAATACTGTGACCTGGAACCCAGGTGACAAACATGTTTCAAGGAGAAGTCAGTGATTACCTGTGTCAAATTCTGTGAAAAGGACTAAAAGTTGAAGAATATGGAGATCAATGTTGTCCTTGGCAACAACAAATTTTGGACAGTAGAAAAGGAGAAGGCAGATTGGGGTGGAAGCTTTAAAAACCAAGATGAAAGGATTTGGGTATAATGGGTGCATGGAGTTTTGCTCTGAGGATCAGAGAACGGAGGCAGTATCTTGAGAGATTTGTAGAATGTGGAAAGGTATTTTAAAATAAGAATAATTGTAGCATGTTTGCATATGAAGAATATTATTAATTAGCAAGAGGAGAATTGATGATGCAGAAGAAAGGGAAAAGTTGGGGGAATGATGTTCCTGCATTAGGTGAGAGGTGACAGTGTCTGGCACACAGGTAGAAGGCTTAGCATTTCCTATGAACACACTGTGGCCTCTTAGGGCACCTTCTCCATGGCACCCACAGTGACAGTTTCTCGTATTAAACCAGACCATAAGGTATGGCTGGTTACAAACTCCTCAGTGGCTTTCCATCTCATTCAAAGTAAAAGCCTGAGGTGTTACGGAGGCCTACAAGGAACTACGTAATTTGGCTCCATTACCCCGCTGTCCCCTTCTGCTCTCACTGTCCTTTTGCTGACTACAGCCCAGTCAGACAGAACTCCTTACCCTCCCTCAAACACACCAGACACCTGCACGCCTCTGTACCTGCAAAGTCTGTGCTCTTAACAACTAGGCTATTCTGCAGGGCTTGCCTTCTCTTTTCATTTGTGCCTTTGCTCACATTTCACCTGCTTAATGAAGTCTTTCCTGACCTTGTAACCCTCCACCCTCCACGTGTACTTCTTCTCCTTAGCACTCACCAATACACGACATATTAAGAGTTTTAAATATTTTCTTTGATAATTGTCTTACCCCTTTAGATTTTAAGAGAACACAAATTTTTACCCGTCGTTCACTGCTATATATCCAGCAGCTAAATTACTATCCATCACATATTACATGTTCAGTAAGTTTGCCAGATAAATGAATAAAATGATATTTTAGGGCTTAACCTCAAATTTTTACTACTTTGCATAAAAATCCTAAAACAACAATGTTTAAACTATATGCAATCATGTACACTAGAGGGTATTGTAGTTTTCAGTGAGATTTCTCATAAGACTAGAAGGCAAAAATAAATACTGGTAACTAGAGCACTGGTGAAAGTTTACAAAATAAATACATTTCCTACTTTGTAATTGGAAGAAACCAGGCCCTCTCGCAAAGGTTTTTGATATGACACCAAGTACAGATAAATGCTACAGGATAATAATAATATAAAAAAGATTCTTTTTCTACTTAATTGTGCGGAGCCTGATATATTTATGGATCTTTAGGTAAACAATAGTTTTTTTTAAAAAAAACATTTCCAAGGCTCTGGTATCTATTGTAAAGAAAAGCAGTGAATCGCAGGAATTCTGTAAACTATTTGACTAAATTTGGCTGCCAATCTCTACCATGTTTTCCAAACATTTGTTCAGAAAGATTCCTCTTAGTCCCTGTTACCAGTATACACAATAGCTGTTATTTGCTGATTATTATGCAGATATTGTCCTCCTTTGATCTTGATATACAATAATTAATCAAAGAACAGATGTGAGCTGTGTTGTATTCTTTATTATCCCCATTTTTAACAGAAGGGAACTGGGGCTTAGAAAAATCAGATAACTGGCCTGTGATCACATTTCTGATTTGTGTCTAATCTGGGATTCAAACCAAAAAAGCCGACTCCAGAATTCACAACCTGAACCACTTTGCTCAGCTATTGCCTCGGGCTTCCTGTGTCAGCCACACAACCTCAGGAACCCTACAGTCATCGAGCTGGAGACTCGTATTTGTCCATGGAAAGTGTCTTTGTTTCGAAAGAGCTAATAAAGAATTCACATTAAGGCAAAAGACAATTGAAAAGAAATTGCTGGCTTCAAACACGCAGCCAAGAAGATAACACCCGGATTCCAAAAGATTCTGATGCAATCTAAGCTAACTTGATTGATTATATCTATCAGCTTAATTATCTTTTAATATTTATATATTATTTCTTACATTCTTAAAACTCAACATGAAATTTTAAAGAGAACAGAAAAGAACTTATTATAAAGTACCACTAAGATAAATGTCTGAAAACCTAATTTCTAATTTCATTTCTTTGTCAGTCTAACTGATTGCATTCCTTAACATAGGTGAGCCTGTTTTTTCACATATAAAATTGGCAGACTAAATCATATTTCTCTATTCCTTTCTTCTCTGTGGATTCTAATATCCTTAAAATAAAGTTTTCTCTTAAATTTATTCTTGCTAATTTGAAAAATGTTCAACAAACATCTCAATTTTTGCAAAGTCTTATTAGACTTATGTCTATTGTATTATTCTTAAGAAAATGGTTCATTATAAAAAATATTTGGTTCCGTAATTTAGTATTTTGTACAACTAAAGAAGTTAACTTATATAAAATATTAGCAAATAATTAAATAATTTTGAGTATTCATTTGCATTATCCATTCTAAGTTATAAATTGGTGTAAGACTACAGATTTAATGCAGAGACTGGATGCTGACTAATCATTTTGATGTAAGCTTACAAAGAATAATTTCAACACTCTCCAAACTGGAATGATTTATTAGCATGTCATGCTATTTATTGTGTGATATGATAAATATAATATGATTCATCATGACATTCTATAAATATTGCAAAGGATTATTAAAGCGATAAAATCCATTGGCAGAAATATAATGAGACCATGTCACATTTGTACGAAAGCTACATGATAAGAGGCTGTTGTAACCTTAGACGGATTTAAAGTGAGAATTCTTAGAACAACAAAGCAAAAGAAAACAATCCTAAATCGTACCTAGGGTTCAATTAAGAGCAGCTATTGAGAGCAGGGAATAATACAGAAGTACAGAAAGCTTATCATCTGCACTGCCATGGGATGGACAATTTTTCAATACAGGGAGTATTCTTTAAATAGTTAATCTAAAATATTTCAGACAAAATTTGGAATAACCACTGCACTGAATCAACATGTCTAAGTAAAACTACAAATGGCAGCATATATGTGAGTATATATATATATACACATATGCTTATATTTAGTTTAAAAATTGGTATGAATGTGAAAACTCATATCAGGCTGTATTTTTAGGCATTTAAAATTTTACTTTGTCAAATAATTTTTATTTCTTCCATAACATTACAAAAATATAACCCTTTGGAGGAAAGGTTATTATAAGGGAAATTTTATTTTCTAAGTAGAGGCTTTTTAGGTTTCTGATGCTTTTACAGACAGAATTTGCCAAAGATTTTGTTTCTTATAGTTCAAAATATGGTTAACTAGTGGCCAATAATCTTTGGCATCGATTTGGAAGTAAGTATTCAACACAACACGATTGTTATGTCTTTACCAATGATTTTTGAATCATATACACAGTGTTTTAAAAGCCGCTTTGCAGTCATCTTCCTTGAGATTGTAAATTGTTCTCGCACATTATTTAAAATATCCTGAGAATAAGCACTAATTACTACTTTACAATTGAGCAAAGAAAAACATATTCTATAATTCTAGGATAAGCAACCACAATGATTGTTGAAAGCACTTTTTTGTGAGGAAATCAAGTTAACTCTGACAACAGAGAGATACGGAGCCTGTGTCTCTCACCACATTAATGAAATCTTTACGGGCTACAAATCTTTCGGTTTCTTACAATAATTTTTATGCTATTATATTTATTAACCACTTTTGCTTCATTTCTTTCTGAAAGTTGTTTCAGCTTATCTATTTCCCTATATATGGACAATCTGGAATGCAAATATATATATAATAACAATCTGGAATGCAAATTGATTAATGACTATACATATAATCTTTGTTATACTCCTGTGATAAAGATATACAAGTCAAACACAAACAAACAAAGAAAAAAAACTTACCTTTATTTTATGGCAGCATGGCACATTTGAAATAAAATTGGAAAAGATAGGTATTATTAGGTACATACACCCTTTAAAATATTTAGATCTTTCTCTTTTTTATTTTTAAAATGTTATTTCCAGGAGCATAGATTCAAGCTGCCCTGAATAGACACTTCCTCAAATATCTTAGCTCTACTGTGCTTTTACATTGTATGTATTCTTTCAGGCCCCCAACTTTTATTTTCATTAGAAGAAAATCAGTTTAAAAGACCTGATTCAGATGTACTTATATTTGTTAAAGGAATAAAAGTAATTATTAGAAAATCTTTCTTTCTTTTTAAGGATTGTTAGAGCTAATCATATATTAGCATTCAGATAAATTTCAAATCACCAATAATTTGTCTTTAAATTTGGTCATCAGAGGACCAAACCGTAATTCTCTAATGAGAGTGGAACTACCTAGGAGCTTGGCCCAGAGGACAAGGGTTTTGCTAGTTCCCTGGACTGGTTCACGGCTGAGTCCTCGAATTTGAAGGCAACCATCTATAATGGGAGAGGCCAGAGGATTTGCAGCTGAGCTTCCTCAGCAAAATACTTAACTCCTCATCAGCTGTGTAACCTTCATAATATGTCAGTTTCCTCTTGCTGCATAACAGATTACAACAAAATTAGAAGTGTAACACAACACAAGTGTATTATTTCACATTTTCCATGGGTCAGGAATCTGAGTGTGTGACTCAACTGCATCCTCTGCTCTGGGTCTCACAAGTCTGAAATCAAGGTGTCAACCGGTCTGCAATTCTCACATGAAACTCGGAGGTCTTTTTCCAGTCTCATTCTGATTGATGGCAGAACTCAGCTTCTTGCAGTTAGAGGACTGACGTCCCTGTTTCTCTGCTGGTTGTCAACGAGAGTTGCTTTCAGCTCTTGGAGGCCACCTTCAGATCCAAGCCATATGGCCCTCTCAACACATAGCAGCTTACTTCTCTAAAGCTAGAGGAAACTCTCCAGCCTGCTATAAGGGAGGCTTATGTAACAAGAAATAATCCCAAGAGGATCACTCTTGTGGTATAATTTGCTTAGTTATATTCACACTCACCAATTCCACTTAAAGGTAGGGTATTAAACAAAGCACATGTACACAGGAGACAAAACAGATGTACAGAGATTTTACTCTGCCATAAGTCTGCTGAGTGACCTTTGTCAAGTTACATCTCAGTATATGAATAAGCTTAGCACCTATCTCAAAAGTTTGGTAGAAAGAAAAGTTAACACAGGCTGGGTACAGTGGCTTATGCCTGTATTGCCAGCACTTTGGGAGGTCGAAATGGGAGGATAGCTTGAGGCCAGGAGTTCAAGACAAGCCTGGATCGCAGAGTGAGGTCTCATCTCTACAAAAAAAATAATAAAATTGGTCATGTGTGGTGGCAACACCTGCAGTCTCAGCTACCTGGGGGTCTGAGGTGGGAGGATTGCTTGAGCCCAAAGGGAGTCAAGACTGCAGTCAGCCACCGTTGCACCACTGCACTCCAGCCTGGGCAGCAAAGTGAGACTCTGTCTCAAAAAAAAAAAAAAAAAAAAAGGCCAGGCGCGGTGGCTCACGCTTGTAATCCCAGCACTTTGGGAGGCTGAGGCGGGCGGATCACGAGGTCAGGAGATCGAGACCACGGTGAAACCCCGTCTCTACTAAAAATACAAAAAAATTAGCTGGGCGTGGTGGTGGCGCCTGTAGTCCCAGCTACTTGGAGGCTGAGGCAGGAGAATGGCGTGAACCCGGGAGGTGGAGTTTGCAGTGAGCCAAGATTGTGCCACTGCACTCCAACCTGGGTGACAGAGTGAGACTCCGCCTCAAAAAAAAAAAAAAGGGGGAGGAGGGCAGCATAAAAAAATTCTCAGAGCAACGTCTACGGTCTGGACTCAGTGAATGGCAGCTATTTTTAGACTTCGCCCAGTAACTCAAAAGGCCCCATGCCCTCTGCCACATTACATTACGCTCATGATTAACAATGCAAAACTTTTGCATAGCTGCCAAGTATGGTGACTCATTCCCTCTTTAAAGACTATAGTTAGTGTTACCTTGCATAAACATAGGTTAAGTATTTGAGTATCAGTTGTTTAAATGAGCTGATATGTGACAAAATGTAACCAGGCTTTTAGAATGAATGAATCTAATAAGCTTAATCAAGAACTTACGGTAATAGATTTCTTACTTATGAATAGAAAATCACTTAAATGAACTCTGATTGTTAAAAATGACATAGACAAATATTAGTATCAGTAGGCATAATTTTCTCCTATATTAACTCCAACATATATGATTTTAACAATTTTGAAATCTCCCCAAATGTTTTCTGTGATTTCTCACCATTATCTGGGGGAAAACAGAACAAAGCTATGATTTGCTAGGGTCAAGCAACGATTCCGTTCTGACAGCCCTATAGCTAACACTGTTCATGCTTTTTGATCTGCATTTCTTTGAATACTGTGCCTGTGTCTGGGAAAATTTCACCTTATAAATTCTTCTCTAAGATGAAAGCAAAAACCCAATTTCCTTTGCATCTAGAACACAGGCCTATAACCCAAGTAAGAAGAAGAATGCCAGGTAAGACTGAGTATTGACTTCACTTTTTATCAATGAAGGAGGGAGAAACTTGGATTTGAAATTTCGCGTTTTGTGACTGACAAAACCTGGTACAACGTTTTGCTAATGTCGTAAAACTACAGTGACTCGTACACCTGTAATTGTTTGGGGATCACATTAGTGAAGTAGTCGGACAGCATATAACTCTGCTAGGATTTCTGATAAAAAAAATTATGTTTCAATTGAAATTTGTAAGTTAAGTTTTAAAACAAATTATTTTAGACGTGCTGTTTTGATTATCTTATTAATATTTAAATTTTACTGTTGCACCCAAAAATCAGTTATGCCTTTCAAAGATTGTTTTAAGAGTTGGCTCCATCTTTGTGGTGGGCAGAACTAGGCCATATCCCCCAAGAATGTCCGCATTCTAATCTCTGTACACCTGTGAATATGTTAGGTTACACGGCACAGGGAAAGTTAAGATTGCTAGCCAATTGGCCTCAAAATAGGTAGATTATTTAGAGTCATCCCAGCAAGCCCAGTGACATCAGAATGGTCCTTAAAATGGGAAAGAGAAGCTGAAGAGCGAGAGTCAGAGGGAGATGTGACTATGGAAGAAAGAAACAGAGAGAGCAGTGTTGCTGGCTTTGAGGATGCTGTGGGACCACAGGAATGCGGGTGGCCCCTGCCGGATAGAAAAAGAAAGGAAATGGACCCTGTAGAACCTCCAGAAAGGAATTCAGTCCTGCTGATACCTCGATTTCAGCCCACTGAGACCTTTGTTGAATTTCTAAGATACATAATTTAAGATAATGGATTTCTGGGGTTTTAGCCACCAAGCCATTAGAGGTAATTTGTTACAGCAGCTGCATAGAACTAATACAATTAAAAAGTGTGACTTTACTTTCTCCAGGAGGGAAATTTCTGGTGCTTCCAGCTGTATATCCAAAAAGTATTTGGTAAACAGGTTCATCTAGATAAAATATGTTTTTTTCACAAATTTCAACAGAACATGTCTCTACTATCAAACAACTCTGTTAATAACTCCTGGTCAAATATAGAAAATACAGGCAAGCAATATTTTATATCTGTGTCCACCTTTAGTTACAGAGTAAACAATGACTACAGGTTCCTTTAAAAGTAAAAAATACATCTTACCAAAAAAAGAAAAAAACAATCTGAATAATGAGACTATACTTAAACACAGAGAGCTCAAACAACTCAGCTGAAATGCGATGTGTTTCCTAATTATTAACTTGGTTGCTGACCATGAGATGCAGGATGCAGGTGTTCAAAGGAAGCATGCACTTTACCTGAATTTATTCAGTAAAACAATTCCAGCTTCTAAAATTGGTTTTAGGAATGATAACGACATTTTTTTTAAACTTTGACATTAAATTAACTTGTTGCTGAGAATTTGCACATGTGAATTCACCTTGACATTGATTTTTCGCAATCTTTATAAAGAAGAGTAACATAAATAAACATGGCATTTTCCAGGTGGCTGCAAATCATACCAGGGAAAATAAAATCCTCAAATCGAGTGGAGTTTTGCAATAATCTTGTCCTTGGGGTGAAACTATAGCAAGAACATGCTTCTAGGATTTCTAATGTTGAAACACTGACCGCTGTCCAAGGTGAAAGAACATTAAATCAAATTCCAAGGTGGGAACAGGGATGATCATGAGATGGCGAAGTTTGAGATTTCTTATTCTCTGTTATTTCTCTGCCCATAACAAATCATTTTTCCAAGTTAAGAGTCACAGACAAGATCTATTAATTATCTTTCACACAGCAGTAAGAAGGAGATGTCTATTCCTGACTTGAAAAAATTCAAAAGAGTTGTAACATTGGTGTGACACCTTAAGCAAAAACCTTGGACTAGTTATTTACAGTTGTAAAGGGACCCAAATTAGCCACAGCAGTCAGATTATATTTACACTTCCCATTGTTAGGGATGAAAATCCTCGGTGACAGTCACCAGCAGAAATCGCTGCCAGCCTTCAAAACGACCACCTTCTGTGGAAGCCAATGTTTTCCCAGAAGACAACAGATCCGGGGCCAAAATGTCCTGTGCTGATTAAAATAACTAACCCTAGCATAATTTTATAAACCTCAGAGAGATGCAACAGCAGATGGGTTTTATTATTTACTAAAAGGTAAGATATTTCTCAAGATTATGGTTACAGATATAGTTAATCGTTCCTTCACCACATGGGATTATTAATACAATACCCATATTAGGTTTTATTCTATTTCTGATGTACACAAAAATCAGGTCTCTGTGTGAAAATGCCTTTTAATTTATGTATGAATGAAGATTCAGCATAGATGTGATTGCTAATAATTTTCCCACAGGTAGTTTTTGGATTATAAGAGCATGGAAATGATTTATAGTTATAGTCAGTGATGATAATCAAATACTCAAATCACATTGTCTTTTTTTAAAAAAAAACATTTTCTAGCCGATTCTGCTGGAAATCACACCAAAATACCTTGATGTGATAATGTCTTAAAAATATATAAAAGAATTTCTCTGGTACCAAAACAGAGATATAGACCAATGGAACAGAACAGAGCCCTCAGAAATAACACCACACATCTACAACCATCCGATCTTTGACAAACCTGACAAAAACAAGAAATGGGGAAAGGATTCCCTATTTAATAAATGGTGCTGGGAAAACTGGCTAGCCATATGGAGAAAGCTGAAACTGGATCCCTTCCTTACACCTTATACAAAAACTAATTCAAGATGGATTAAAGACTTACATGTTAGACCTAAAACCATACAAACCCTATAAGAAAACCTAGGTAATACCATTCAGGACATAGGCATGGGCAAGGATTTCATGTCTAAAACACCAAAAGCAATGGCAACAAAAGCCAAAATTGACAAATGGGATCTAATTAAACTCAAGAGCTTCTGCACAGCAAAAGAAACCACCATCAGAGTGAACAGGCAACCTACAGAAAGGGAGAAAATTTTCACAACCTACTCATCTGACAAAGGGCTAATATCCAGAATCTACAATGAACTCAAACAAATTTACAAGAAAAAAACAAACAACCCCATCAGAAAGTGGGTGAAGGACATGAAAAGACACTTCTCAAAAGAAGACATTTATGCAGCCAAAAAACACATGAAAAAATGCTCATCATCACTGGCCATCAGAGAAATGCAAATCAAAACCACAGTGAGATACCATCTCACACCAGTTAGAATGGCCATCATTAAAAAGTCAGGAAACAACAGGTGCTGGAGAGGATGTGGATAAATGGATAAATAGGAACACTTTTACACTGTTGGTGGGACTGTAAACTAGTTCAACCATTGTGGAAGTCAGTGTGGCGATTTCTCAGGGATCTAGAACTAGAAATACCATTTGACCCAGCCATCCCATTACTGGGCATATACCCAAAGGATTATAAATCATTGCTACTATAAAGACACATGCACACATATGTTTACTGAGGCACTATTCACAATAGCAAAGACTTGGAACCAACCCAAATGTCCATCAGTGATAGACTGGATTAAGAAAATGTGGCACATATACACCATGGAGTACTATGCAGCCATAAAAAAGGATGAGTTCATGTCCTTTGTAGGGACATGGATGAAGCTGGAAACCATCATTCTCAGTAAACTGTCACAAGGACAAAAACCAAACACCACATGTTCTCACTCATAGGTGGGAATTGAACAATGAGAACACATGGACACAGGAAGGGGAACATCACACTCCGGGGACTGTTGTGGGGTGGGGAGAGGGACAGCATTAGGAGATATACCTAATGTTAAATGACGAGTTAATGGGTGCAGCAAACCAACACGGCACATGGATACATATGTAACAAACCTGCACGTTGTGCACATGGACCCTAAAACCTAAAGTATAATAATAATTAAAAGAAAAAGGCAAAGAAACCATCTTGCAACCAAATAGCAAAAAAAAAAAAAAAAGAGTTTCTGCTGTTTCGACATGTGATAGTTCATGTGTAACGTTCATCAACAAGTGGAAATTGTCACTCTACCTATTTAATCAATTAGGTCGCAATGAGTTTTATAATTACCCACTAGGTGCTTCAGGCAAAAGGCAGTATTACATTCATAATATGAACTTATTAGAACTTCTAAATACATTCAGTAGTAATAACTATAGTATCTGTTTTCCTTTTAAAAATATTCTCTACAGAAAACCAAACACCGCGTGTTCTCACTCCTAAGTGGGAGTTGAACAATTAGAACACGTGGACACAGGGAGGGGACATCACACACTGGGGCCTGTCAGGGGTGGGAGTTATGGGAGGGAGAGCATTAGGAGAAATGCCTAATGGAGGTGATGGGTTGATGGGTGCAGCTATCCACCATGGCACGTGTAGACCTACGTAACAAACCTTCACATTCTGCACATGTGTCCCAGAAGTGAATGTATAGTTTAAAAAAGGGGAAAAAAAAAGCTCTTTATAATGATTACAATTCTGAAAGTTACAACACTATCCTCCTAAAATAACATTATTGGATTTCTTTTATCTACCTCACTCAGGTTCCATTTTTAATCATAACCCTTCACAAACACATGGTAAAAGCAGTGATTTACTGTACTGGATTTTTAACTACCTATCTACATTTATGCTTTGCTGTTAAATCTGTCATTCCTGACAAACACAGCTAAACACAAACATTTGTTTATGGTATGAGATTAGGAACAAAAATCAAGAAAAATGATTTAGAACAGGGAATGATCTTATTTTTCAGACCAAAAAACTAATTGAATTGTTACTTCAACAAGGAAAGATAAAACAAAGGACATTTGGTGAATATTTGCAAAAAGGGAAAAAAAAGCTGGTCTCATTGGTCAGCAGCAGTGATCTACAGCTCTGTATAATACGGTTCCAGCTCTATAAATCTGTTCTACTCCACAATACTTTCCCGAGAAAGTGATATATCTCTAAAAAAGTTCCATCTACGTGTCACCCTGAAAGCTTACTATGCTGAGGATAATTCCAAATGCAGAAGTGTGCAGCACAACCCCTTTTTGTGACCCAAAACTGACTTATTTATCAACCATGAACATGTTTATAAAGGAAATATGGAAATATTCTAGCTTTTTAAGAGAATGCTTGTCTCCTTTAAAGTATTTCGAACCTTCCAAAGCTTCTAAATATTAACATCTCTAAGCATAAGAGCTTTGTTCCTCCTGAGGTACTGAGGATCATTCATACTGAATTACTGAAGTAACAAATGTGTCGTATAAACCCAAGGATGGAGAGTCTAAATGACTTTAAGAAACTCCTTCAATGTCATAGGCACTGCAGGCTGTGAGTGGCACACATTTGAATAAGCCTGCATACGCCTAGTATCAGATTGAAGCACGTATAAATAAAAGGCCCTAGAAGGTGAGAGATGATGGTAACTTAAAATATTACACACAAAGGAACGGAATCCAGATGCTGATGATAAAATATTTTAAGATCTCCTTTTGTTTCTAACTAGTCTGTAGAAAATTTGGGGAACTCCAAAATTAAGTAGACAGAATATTTAGGTAAATAACATATTTTAAATACATACACATGCATACACAACATAATTATTTTTTTAAAAAAAAGACCATAATTTTTAGCTGTTTTGTTTTGTTTTAATGAAGGATTGAAACTGCATACTATTAACATATGCCCCCAAATTGCAATTTGCTACATCTGACATTACACTTTCCTCTATTATAGGGTAGACTTTAGCAAATCAATTTGCAGATTATAAAGTGCTACCAATCACCACTTCTGAATTCATAATCTACTGATGTATGTTTAAGATGTGTACCTCCTTAAATTGCCATAAACATCTGCAACCCTCCCATCATAAATGTTCCTCAGAATGTTACAAGACTCAAATTTAAGTCTATGCTAAGTATTCTGAAGGCAATTGCTTCAGTGTAGTGATACATGTAAGATCCTTTTTCTTTTCTTTTTTTTGGTAACCTCCACTATAAACAGGCAACAAAACCTCAGTATTTTAAAAGTGAATGGGTTATTTTTTTTTCGATTTTATTTTGGAGACACTTTTAGAACATGTAGTTAAAATTAAATACAACCAACATGATCGTGCCTTTTAAAAAGTCACCATTTTTTAAAGAAAATATCATGTAATTTAAAAGTTTTAAAAGCAGGGTTAGTATTAGAACTATATTATATGGGCCAATGACTTCTGTTTAAGAATATTTTGTTTCAGTCTGAATACAGTCATCCCTTGGTACCTGTGGGGCGCTTGTTCCAGAACGGACCCTCCTCAGAATCTGCAGATACTCAAGTCCTTTACATAAAATGGTGTAATATGTGTATATAATCTATGCACATCCTCCCGTATACTTTAAATTATCTACAGAGTTGTTATAATACTTAATACAATATGAATGCTATGTAGTTGTTATACTGTATTGTTTTTAATTTGTGTTATTTGTATCTTTTTTTGTTTTTCATTTTTTCAAATATTTTCAATTAGCACGTGGTTGAATCCATGGATGCAAAACCAGAGGATGTATTTTTAATCTCCAAAGTGTTGAATGAGTCGTGAGTCACAAAAACTAGTAAAATTAGTCAATCAAGTTTGTTTTTAAAAGCTGGTGGTCCAGCCGGGTGTGGTGGTGGTGCCTGTAGTCCCAGCTACTTGGGAGGCTGAAGCAGGAAAATCGCTTGAACCCAGGAGGTGGAGGTTGCAGCTAGCCGAGATGGCACCACTGCACTCCAGCCTGGCAACAGAGTGAGACTCCATCTCAAAAAATGAAATTAAAAAATAAATAAATAAAATAAAAGCTGGTAGTCAACAGTTGATTAGATTTAAAAAATGTATATATACACCATGGAATACCATACAGTCATAAAAATAATAAAATCATGCCCTTTGCAGCAATGTGGATGGAGCTAGAGGCTATTATTCTAAGTGAACAAACCCAGAAGCAGGAAATCAAATCATTTCATATTCTCACAAGTAGGAGCTAAATAATGGGGACACATGGACATAAAGATGGAGATAACAGACACTGAAAACTCCAAAAGCGGGGAGGGTGATGGGAATGAGGGTTCATAAACTGCCTATTGTGTATAATGTTCACCATTTGGGTGACAGGTGTACTAGAAGCACATTCCCTACCATCACGCATGGAATAGCCATGTAACAAATAATCTATGTATCTAAAATTAGACATAAGATAAATACAATAAAAAGATGGTGGTGACAATTAGTAAGGTCTGCCTGATATGGTTTGGCTTTGTGTCCCCACCCAAATCTCATCTTGAATTGTAGCTCCCAGAATCCCCACAGGTTGTGGGAGGGACCCCGTGCGAGATACTGAATCATGGAGGTGGTTATTTTCCATGCTGTTCTCGTGATGTTGAATAAGTCTCATGAGAGCTGATGGTTTTATAAAGCACATGCCCTCTTCCCTGCTGCCATGTAAGATGTGACTTTGCTCCTCATTCACCTTCAGCCATGATTGTGAGGCCTCTCCAGCAATGTAGAACTGTGAGTCCATTAAACCTCTTTCCTTCATAAATGACCCAGTCTCGGGTGTGTCTTTATTAGCAGCATGAGAACAGACTAGTACACTGCCCTTTCAAACTGATAATCAATCAACTCAAGGATATGTCCAGAGATTCCTCACCTCCCCAAACTCCAGCTTAAGGGTTTCAGGGCTGACACGGGATGTGTCAGTTTATGCAAGCTAATGCATAAGCAAGCATACCAAGAGGACAGCTAGAAAATCTCTGCTCTTCTCTCCAACTTTCCCTGATAAACTATGCCAAAAATGCGTTTCAAACTTCCATGTTTAAAATTATTTTTGAAATAATTATTATGCACCTCCACTGATAGGCTCATAGGACTTAATGTGAATAATATAATACATAATCCAAATCCTGTTGGAATTCCCAGTGTCTGTTATCTCTGTTTATGTCCATGTGTCCTTACTCTTCAGCTCCTACTTATAAGTGACAACATGCAATAGGCATGTAAACAAGAAGGCATTAAACTTGGAGGGAATAAAACTAGAAGTATTTTTGGCCGGATAGAAAAATGAAAGTCATGATAACAGTGAACAACAGGGGTATAGTTAACTTTAGTTGACGTTTCTGAATTTCTGTCTAAACTCACTCTATGACTACTACTTTTAGAAGTTTATTCCTCAAGAGAAGTGACTTGACATGTCAGTAAGTAGATTTTCCAATTATTGGAGGTAGGGCTGGGCAGGAGAGGTTTTTCCATCTGAACTAAAGAACTAAATTCAGATAAAATATTTTATACAAATTACACAATACTGTATACAATTTATACAAACATAAACTAAGACATTTCACCTCACCAAATCAGGATTCATTCATGATAGGGGTTGCCTTATGATTGTAATTACTTATAACATTTAAATATTCGAGTAAAAATATAACTCTCAATTACAAAAAGGCAGGACTTAAAACATATTTCCATAAAGACATAAAACTTAAATTTCCCTATATGTTTGTTAATGTCTTTGGTCAATTTAGTTTCAAATAGATAAATTACATTGTTAGACAATGGTAATAGATATATAAAGTACGGATTATTGACTTAAATTTAGTATGTTTGCACGATATTTTTGGGAAATAGGCAAATGTTTATTAAACTATAAAAAGCTCTGAAAAACTATTTTATGAGTACTACTGTATCTGCTAGCCCACTTAATCTACATCAACAAGAGTTCATACAAGAAGATATATCATCAGGAAGCCAGGATTTCAATTTGCCTCTTATCACAGTAATATGAAGTCAATCTCCAAAATAAAAAAGATGGGTGGAAGAAGTTAATGAACGCATTTATCTTAATGTATGGAAAATCTAATGCCAAAACAGCACATGATATTGTATTCACTATTTTCCTAGTGCATCCTACATTATGGAAGAGTTATTTTATAGCATCTGATAACATTTCTTTTGACTTCTATTTGTATGAAATAATAGTTTAAATATAAAGAAATGTTTTCATGTAGAATGTATTCAAATGCTAAAATATACATACATGTTATTCTCATCACAGTTGTAACAAATCTTTGCTTATTAATGAACTACCTTTAAATAATAGAACATTGTTTAGGTTTTGAAATGAAAGGAAAAGAACATCTACAATGCAGTTTTAACCTTTTTACAACTAGAAAATAGTCTCAGACTTTAAGTGTTTTATTTAAATTTAACTCTAGAAATAACAGTGCACTTCTCAAAGCTCTGTAAGTCTCAGTAACTTTGTATTAGTTGTAAAATTTAAAGAACTAAGTCAGCAGACTTGGCCCTCAGATATTTTATTTTAAAAACAAAAACTAAATGAATCATGTACTTTAACGTAAAAAGTAAAACTGACCCTGAATAAGTTCAGTGGATTATATCAATGTCAGCATCTTTGTTACGATACTGTCCTATAGTTTGGCCTACATGACCACTGCGGGAAGCTAGGCAAGTGGCAATAAAATATCTCTGTATTATTTCTTATAACTGCCTATGAACATATAATTATCTCAGAATTAAAGCTTAATTCATAAAACTAGCTTCTTTCAAATATAAATAACCAAAGGTTATATTTCCTGAGGAAAAATCCAGACTTGAACACTTTCAATGTTTAGAATTTCCCCAGTCAATTTAACATGTGATATGACCATTAGCTATTTTGAAGGTGACAACTTTGTGTTCCCTTGTCCGAAACACAGAATGAGTTTTACAAAATATCACTTACAAAGAGATTGGTCAGTTTATCACATCAGATCTGAAGATATGAATGTTAGATTATGCAGGGAAAATTTCAATTTGGAACCACAAACAATAATTCCTGAGAAATCTGCTGTAAAAAGACATCAACATAGTGAAAGATTACAAAGATTTCTGGTTCTTATATTTTGCTTTATAAAGCAGAAAGAGTATTTGCCAAAGTCCTTACAGAAACACTGAGAAATTTTACTTTAATCAGAAAATAAGGAGATACCCTAAGTTTTAAAAATACTTCACGCAAAATGTGTATCATGCAGTTTAACAAAAAGAATCTCAAGGACAGCATCTGAAATAATTGGGGTAGGAAATTCCATAAGCAAACATTACTAATTTAGATTAACCAAGCATTTCTTTGCTAGAAATTAAACCCATTATTTTATTTCACCAATTAACTTTATTATGGAACACAAACCATCTATGCGTGCATGTGTCAGTCCCAGCATACACATTTGATGCTAGATGATAAATGTTGCAATTTGCAGGGTAAAGTTAGTATTTGCATTACTCCGTTGTCTCTTAATTTTAAACAGAATTGGCACCTCTTCCTGGAAGACATCCTGTCCTTTCCTGTGCCATTTCAAGGGTTGTTAACTTTTTCTGACTGCTGTAGTTCTTAACACATCCTATGACACTGTTGTTTACATATGGGTTTTTAAAATAGATTGAGAACTTTTTAATTTATGAAGTGTGTGTAAAAGAATGTATGATCATTCATATTCCCATTTCATGAAAAAATAAATCATATTTTGGACGTAAAAATTGTTAAAGGAAAGCTTTTCTATAAATATTTTCTTTTAATAGTACTTTTAATCATTGAAATTTAGATCATTCAATTATGGAGATTTCTTCATTGAAGAGAAAATATCTCTTCAAAACTCTAAATAAGCTGAGCTTTATCAACTAAATTTATAGGAATACAGGCTTCAGAGGTATTAATTTATCTTACAATATTTTCCCTTCTAAAATTTGTCATGTTTTGTCACAGGTTTAAAGTGCAAGGCAACTATTGACATGAAAGATAATGTGGTATATGTAGTATAAGTGAACCTGATCTTTTCTCAAATATTTATTATTTTTATTTTCTTTGCTGTCAAGAAGAGTGGTAACAAATACGTATTATTTGTAAAGCCCCACAAAATTTGCATGAAAATAATTGTTGCATGAACTAGACATGCTTTCTGTGATATTAATCTGCAATATTCTGCAAGCCCCCCAAAAAATTCACATTCATTACAAGAAGCTTATTTCAGCATTTTACCTGTCAGAAACAGTGATTAATGTAGTTCAAATTATTTCATCAGCTAAATTCCTTTGAGATGTGTAAGATAAGGTGGTTCTTCAGAGGAACTTTGGACGGGAACTTATGACTGTAGTGACATGAATACATATGAAAGTACTTCATTTTTAAAATATAGAAAACAGACATGAAGAAAATGTACTTTAGAGTTTCATATCACTGAAATCATCATTTTTTTCAAATGAGGCACTAAGTAAGTGCATACGTCAATTTTTTTCCCAGCCTAGGCAATATGGCAATATATATAAGAAGAAGTAAATATAACAAACAGTACAAGATTCATCTGGAGAAAAATAATTATACACGTGATAAAATACGAAAGAACAGAAGAAAACTCAATTGTTGATGTGGGATAAACTCATCACAGGATATCAATATATCACCAAGGTTTGCACATTTAAAACATGGGCAGGCCACAAGGAGGAGCTCTTGTGCAGGGATAGTGGCCTTTAATCTTCTATCTTCACTGTTTAATGAAAACGATAGGAATGTTAGTAATTTCAAAAAGCATCACAGCAGTATTCATTAGAGAAGAATTGTGTGAACTGCCTTTCACCTGCTGAGCCCTGTTGGAAGGAATCAGCTGTAGGAGGGAAGAAGGCATTTATAAAGGCAAAGATCTGGAAACAGCTCTGGCCATCAGGTACTGAGAGAGAAGAGGGAGAGCACAGCAAGCACACAGCCGTTGCGAACTCGATGGAGAAATAAACACTGTAAGAGGCAGTGGCCACAAGAACCAGCCTGTGGGTGGTATTTACAACTTAACTGTACCTCCTAGCTGGGTGTATTAGTCAGGGTTCTCTAGGGCGACAGGACTAATAGGATAGATGTATGCATGAAAGGGAGTTTATTAGGAGAATTGACTCACATGATCTTAAGGTGAAGCCCCCAATACGCCATCTGCAAGCTGAGGACCCAGGAAGCCAGTCTGAGTCCCAAACTGCAAAAGCAGGGAAGCCAGTAGTGTCCCCTTCAGTGTGTGGCCGAAGACGCGAGAGCCCCTGGCAAATCACTGGTGTAATCCAAGAGTCTGAAAGCTGAAGAACTCAGAGTCCGATGTTCGAGGGCAGAAAGCACCCAGCACGGGAGAAAGATGGAGACCTGAGGACTTAGCCAGTCTGGTCCTTCTGCGTTCTCCTGCCTGCTTTTATCTTAGCCACAATGGCAGCTGCTTAGACAGCGCCCACTCAGATTGACGGTGGGTCTGTGTCTCTTAGTCCACTGACTCAAATGCTAATGTCCTTTGGCAATACCCTCAAAGACACACCCAGGAACAGTTATTTGCATCTTTCAACCCAATCAAGTTGACACTCGTTATTAACCATCACACTGGGGAATAGCAAGCATCAGCTACCAACTATTCTCTACTCATTTAATCAAAGCTTTGCTATGCTTGGGTTGTATTACAACACGAAGAAGAAGAGGCCTATCTTTTTATCATTTTTAATACACTGGGGCAGGAGGCAGAAATACAGAGGACTCTACCAATTGACCTGATTTCCAGAGAGGGACTATGCACTACCAGGAGTGAAAAATTTGCAACATGCCACCAAGGGTACGAGGACACACACATATCTTCCTCGTTTGATGAAAAAGTGGCACAAATTAGAGGACACTGGACAATAACTTTTATGAATTAAATTCAGAGAAGAATATGTGTAAATAATAAAGTAAGAGGAGGT
Organism: Symphalangus syndactylus; assembly: GCF_028878055.3. Lineage (NCBI taxonomy): Eukaryota > Metazoa > Chordata > Mammalia > Primates > Hylobatidae > Symphalangus > Symphalangus syndactylus. The sequence goes on along the minus strand of NC_072445.2, from coordinate 294,968 downwards.
GCTTCTCTAAAGAGCGTAATATAAATAACTTTACTTAGAAAATATTTAAGGTCTAAATATTTTCTCATTGTTTGTCCTTGTTGGAATATTGAATACATAGACACTAAAGGAACGCTTGTGGCCAGGCTCTGTGGCTCTCGCCTGTAATCCCAGCACTTTGGGAGACTGAGGGAGATGGATCACTTGAGTCCAGGAGTTTGAGATCAGCCTGGGCAATATGGAAAACTCTGTCTCTACACACACACTATATATATATATATACACTTAAATCAGCCAGGGGTGGTGGCATGCGCCTGTGGTCTCAGCTACTCCAGAGGCTGAGGTGACAGGACTGCTTGAGCCCAAGAGGTCGTGGCTGAAGCAGTGAGCTGTGGTCACATCATTGCACTCCAGCCTGGGCAGCACAGCAAAACCCTGTCTCAAAAAAACAAAAGCAAAAACAAAAAATGCTTGTGATAAACGTGAGACACTGAGATTAAATGTAAAAGGGTGTTCCTTACACCCACCGCCTAGCTACCCAGCTCAAAATAAGAAGTTGCTGAGGCTGGGCACGGTGGCTCACGCTTGTAATCCCAGCACTTTGGGAGGCCGAGGCGGGCGGATCACGAGGTCAGGAGATCGAGACCACGGTGAAACCCCGTCTCTACTAAAAATACAAAAAATTAGCCGGGCGTGGTGGCGGCGCCTGTAGTCCCAGCTACTCGGAGAGGCTGAGGCAGGAGAATGGCGGGAACCCGGGAGGCGGAGCTTGAAGTGAGCCGAGATCGCGCCACTACACTCCAGCCTGGGTGACAGAGCGGGACTCCGTCTCAAAAAAAAATAAAAAATAAAGAAGTTGCCGAAACCCTTAGGGTCCCTGAGGGTCCCTCAACCTGACAACTCTCTCCCCCAAAGAGATTACCATTATCCTGTATCTTGTGTGGTTTTTAATTCCTCTTTATTTTTATTAATAGTTGTACCATCATATGTGCCTCTAATATGTTGTTTAGTGTTGCATGCTTTGAACTTTATTCAGGTATACTCAAGAAGTATGTATCTTTCTGTGGTGTGCTATTTTCATTCAACATTGTGTTCCTGAGATTAATCTTGTTAACATTTACAGTTCTGGTCCCTCATTCACACTGCTGTGTAGTATTCCATTTGTAAACATGCTATGATTTGTTAACTTGCTCTCCTGCTAATCTTCAGTGCCCCGTTACCGTAGACAGAGCTGCCATGGATGCTCTTGTGTGTCCTTATGCACATGTGTCTGAGCTTCCTTGCTAGCTTTTTAGGGGTTGTGAGCATCTTAAAACATATTGTATAATTTCATATTGTTTTTTCAACCAGTGTGACAATCCATAATCTCATCTGCAGTGCATAAGGGCTGCAATATTCCCATGTTCAAATTGTCATTCATATGATCAAAAACATTGACTAATTATTTACTGCTTACTATATTAAGTAAAAATATTTGCAGTTTACGTACAAACTCATTTTTCTGGCTTATCACTGTCTGTTTGCTACTCTAAAACATAAACCTGAGTGCCAATCATGATGTGTGCCTCCCTGTCATTGCAGGAAAAATTCACAATTTTCAAGTTATACAAATACAAGTTTAATTTTAATTTTATCTAAAATGGTATGATTTCAATCAGAATTGCCCTATCACTAGCAGAAGATAGAGCTTTGCCAAACCCCACCGTGCAAAGGAAGTGTGCATATAGGTTAAGAGATGTGAATGCAACTATTTTCTTTTTTTTTTTTTAGCATAAAATACCTGCCCACCTAAGGGAATGCAAACAATTTACTCCACTTATCATTCTCAAAATGTTGACAATGCATTCCATAAAATGTTTTACGATGACTAAATGAGATAATATATGAAAAGCCGCTAATACAACGCTCAGTATCAAGCAGACATTCAATAAAGCTATTGTTATTCAGCAGCAACGCATTGATAAATCACCAACTTTGAGGGCTACTCTAATAACGAACAGGTATAATATAACCATATTCATTAAAAATATAATTTCTCCAAAGTTGTAACTTCAATAATATTTAATATTCCAGGTAAGATAACCTTACTATATTTTAAAAGCCCAGGTGTTCTTTATCATAATAAAAATGTAGTAATCTGCAGATGAGATTATTAGATCAGAGACTAACACACTTCTTCGTAGAAATTAACTGGGGTCAAAGAATGTACATGCTTTCCAGACATACACCATGCACACAGGCATATTGTCTCTGGTCTCAAGACTGAATTCAAGGCTAGCCTTTTGAACATCTACATCTTATTAAATTATGTTTACACTAAGTTAAAAGCATTTTAATATAATTATCGCTGAGGCTTGTCGTCACTTACAAATCCCAGAAGGATTGTGTTGCATGACAAAGCAGACCAGAGATCCAGATCCTAAGTGGTAAACAAGACTCCTTCTCACCTCCACACAGTGCTGTCAATCTGCACTGAGGGCAATCTCTGTATCACTAACATCTATTAATGTCACACACATGTTGAGGGCAGGCTAGGTCTTTTCATAGAACCAGACGGACAGAGAGAAATGGAGAATGAATATTAGCTTTAATGAATGGATGCAGAGGATCAAATATTATCCTTAAAAGAATATTTTTGGTTCTTTTCATCTCTTTCTCCCTATTTAGCTATATTTTTCATGAGGAATATTAATGCATTATTAGTCCACAAGTTCAACCTCTGTGCACTGAGAAATAGGATTAGCATGGCTTATAAAATTTATCTGGGGGGAGGTTTCAGCTATCGAGGAATTATAGGGTGTATTAATTCTTACTTATTTAGGTTACAGACGGTTAAGCCAGGAATTATGTACTTATAATTAGGTACAGAATCGATAGCGATCCCATGGTTGCTACTTATCTATCACTTCTGTTCCCAATGCATTTAAGTTGCTTGCAAATGCATACAATATAGCAATATAAAATACTTAAACTCTTTAGAAAGAACCTTTAGAAAATACAAAAAATAGGGAAGCAAGATGGTGTCAGAAACGTGGTCAGTGAACAAATGGACGCTTTGACGAATCATGCACTGAGTCAGGGCAGAGCACAAATTTGACTATGTGTTTTCTAATTAACATGCAGAAAGGAGAAAATATAACCAGTAACAAGACCGTGCATGATATATTCTAGTTATTTGGGAGAACACCAATATGAAATAAGAGAAAATATTTCCTACGGCCCCTCAAGAAGAGAAGGTTTTATGATGGCTAAAGCAGTTCAGTAAGAAGCGACTGTGTTGGGCCCAGTATGATGTGGTCCAGTTAGGCTTCTTTTTCTTTTTTCTTTTTTTTTTTTTTTGAGACAGAGTCTCACTCTGTCGCCCAGGCTGGAGTGCAGTGGTGCAATCTCGGCTCACTGCAAGCTCCGCCTCCCGGGTTCACACCATTCTCCCACCTCAGCCTCCCAAGTAGCTGGGACTACAGGCGCCGCCACCACGCCTGGCTAATTTTTTGTGTTTTTAGTAGAGACGGGGTTTCACCGTGTTAGCCAGGATGGTCTCGATCTCCTCATCTCATGATCCGCCCGCCTCAGCCTCCCAAAGTGCTGGGATTACAGGGGTGAGCCATCGCACCCGGCCAGTTAGGCATTTTTGATGGTCTCACTTCATCTTGAAACAGATTTTAGATAACAATGCAGAATAGATGGCTTCGTTTCCTCCAGGCCATCTTTCATAAATATTATTTATCTTATCTACGTGTCTGAAAAGTATCCAGCTGCAGTGAATTCGTGATTATAGTCCCTGACAAGTACCGGGAAAGCTGTAATTCTATGTTTTCATTTGCAAACAAAGCATTACACTCCAAAAGTCAACAAAATTGCATGTAGCACAAACATCCTCATGTGAAAAGCAGGAGCTGGATAAAGATGGGCCTGAACAGACCGCTCAATTTCTGACTTGAAAGGTACACAAGCAGCGCTGGCAGTCAAAGTGAAGAGTTCCTCAGAAAACAATTTTGGGACTACTTTAATGCAAAGAAAAGCAGGAAATAAAGTTCAACAGCTGCATTCCATAAAGCATACTGGCAGTCATTTGTCAAAAAAAATAAATAAAAATAAAATTAAAAATAAAACTCTTCTAGTGAAAAATGGCTCAAGCCTTAGGAAGGAAGAAGGAAGAGAGAGGAAGGGAGAGGAGGAAAGAAACCAGCTCCAGCTACAGTGCTTGGTTTTGAGCAACAAAGATTCCTGAAATACTTTCCAAAACAAACCTGTGGCAAAATGCTGAACTTGGAAACAGAAATAGACAACTTGATGCACAAAATAATCAGTTCTAAAATAGTCAAAATGTACAAAAGGATACAAAGCATTTGTGGTGTTGACTGAGAAATTAACCATGTACATTTGCTAAACGTAGAAATCTGGGGACAGAGACTGAAAAATACAATGATCCCCAAGGCTATTTATTTTGGCATTACTTATTTATAAAGTAAATACATAAAATTGAAAGTCTTTCCTATAACCTGCTTCTCCAAATCTCTCGGAGTCTTTGTTTCAGGTCTAGTCTGGCCTCCCTCATTTTTGTTCTCAGTCTGCCTGGATCCTGAGGTCACTGGATTCTGTGCTCCCAGCGCGTGTCCATTCCACAGTGGAATGTGAGAAAGTAGTAAAACACAACAATACAAATAAATAAGATTCTATGTTTGAGTCTGAGTGAGAGCAGCTAGAGGTGACTTAGATTAACTGAAAAAGGTGTAAAAGAATTTTGCTAAAATCATGCCTCAAAGAGTCTACAGTATTAATCGTGTAATACAGCACTACGCCACACGAGGGCACTATATGGTCAGCTTACTCAGATGAAAGCAAAATGTAAACGGAGTTTATAAGAACAAGATTTGATGAAAATAAAATTACATTCTCTCCCAGGTAATAAAAAAAATCAAAATTCTGGAACATTTAAAGACCCTATGTGTGGTTTGTAATAAAATGGTAATAGCTTGACTTGCTCTCATCCATTTCACCTGCAACTTGGCCGCTATCAGTTTTTCAAACAGCTTAGGAATTTTTCAACATAAAGTCATTTACGCATTCTATTTATCTCTGCCTAGGACACTCTCCGACCTCATTGTAATCTTTTAGGTCTCAGCTGAAATGCAATTTCCTCAGAGACAGCTAACCTAGACACCTTACCTAACGCAAGTCTCTCTTACGCAACATGCAACTGTATGTCAGCCCTCGGTGTATTTTAGTCATGGCACTTACCGAAAGTATTTTATTTATGCACATCGCACATTCCTATGTGAGTTTTGTCTGTTCCCTTCAATATGCTTTAAGCTCCATGAGGCTAAATACCTGTCAGTTTTGGTCACTGTCTAATCCCCAGAGCCTAGGACACTGGGGCATAATAGAAACAAAGCTATGTGTTGAATGAATGAATGAATCTCTGTGACTGTGGCTTATTTCTCCCTACAAAGTTTGACTGAGCCCCACACTCTCACAGAAATCTTTAAAATAATAACAAAAAAGTAGTGAATGTCACCATGTGTTTTCTGACCAATAAACCTGAGAGCTTGTCTGGAGGTTATATGAATTATGGAGCGTCATGATATACTCTTTATTCAACATTGCTTCTCTTCTATTTAAAAACCTGCCCTTCTTTGGAAAGGGTGAAGTGGGACAGGCTGAAGAACACAGATGTTTGAGGGAAGAATGCTTACATTCACCTACTTTGTGATAACTTTACCCTTGTTAAAACGGAAATACAGAAAAGAGGTTACGGAGGAGTTTAATGCTGCCCTTTCTTATAACGAGAACAACACAATTCTCTTTTCTTTGTCTCCAACTTTACAGGTACTTACTGTGGCGTATAAAATGGTCACTTACAAATTAGACCAACAAAAGGGTATTAAAAGTATTTGTTTATGGGACATCGGGGTGTAAAACACACCACTCAACATCGTGATGTAACTTTACACGACAATAGGGAAGGAGATAGAAAAGACAAAATGCACGGGGTGGGGGGACAACAGCAGGGCAAAGTGATCCGAAGACAATCTCCACAGAGTTCCAAGATCATGTGGATTCCAAAAGGCCAGAGGCCATTTGCTCCTTGATATTAACTCCAGGCTTAGCGTGATACTACAATGTAATTGTGGATGAAGTAGATAAGTGCGTCTTGAAGGCTTAAACCAAAACTATGGTTGGTCATAAAGAGGTGGCCGTGTTTTTTTGTTTTGTTTTGTTTGGTTTTTGGTTGTTTTTTTTTTTGGCCGAGGAAGAATTGGTTAGGGTATAAGGTCTGCATTTCAGGCTTCCATCATCAAAGACTGACAAATTCAGGCGAGCTGGAGTGAAGGTTAGGTCTTCCCCAGCCGTGGTCTTCACAGAGTGGGGGATCAGACCAGCAGGATTAAGGGGAATTCGGTGACCTTGTTACTCATAGGTCAGTAGCTTGGGGTTGCGCTTTCTCCTTTTTTCAACCTGTAGTCGACACAGCAAAAAGGCCCAGAACTGGCGAAGGAACAAAGCAGCAAAAAGTGAGGCCCAATAAAAGCTTCAGGCTCAAGAAGACCCCTGAGAAACGAAAGGGAGAGACTATTCCAGGGGACAGTAGGTGAAAAGGAGATAACTAAAAGCGCAGTGGCAAAATGTTCTTACACGTAAGGGATGTTCGTTAATGGACAAATATTCATGGCACTATGATCTGTTAGGACAAATGTAGAATCATCTGTATGCTTTAAATACCGTGTGTGTAAGATTTTAACTGTTTATTAGAAGTCCGAGAACCCCGTTTAAGGTATCTGGATATTCCCTCCCCTTCCTTTCCAAGATTCAGACACTACTAAGGGTGTAGCAGGATGAGCCGCAGACAAAACCCCTCAGACGCCGAGTTGTAGAAGGAAGGGCTTTATTCAGTGGGGAGCATCAGCAAGCTACTGCCTCAAAACCCGAGCTCCCCAAGTGCACAATTTCTGTCCCTTTTAAGGGCTCACAACACTAAGGATTTCACAAGAAATGGTCGTGATTGATTTGAGCAAGCAAGGGGTACGTGGCAGGGGCTGCATGCACCGGTGGTCAGAGTGAAACGGAACAGGGCAGGGAGTTTCACAATGTTCTTCCATACAATGCCTGAAATCTATGGGTAACATCAGGTTCTAAGTCATGAGTTGATTTTTAGCTACTAGGTTTAGGCCAGGCAGGCCCAGGCCTGGTTTTGGGTCTGGCGCTGGGCTGCCTGTCTTTGATTTCACTTCCTTGTTTTTTTCTTAAAACAGGTACTGAGTATAAAACAGTATAAAACAATATGAGAGGGTCTCTCTCTTCCCTCAAGGGTAAAAATAAGATTGCGACAAATCTAAACTTTATGGAAGTCAAATAAAAAACACTTAAACATATGTAAATAATTGCATACATAAAATATTGCATTAAAATGCCTCCTAAGTGTCACGTAGTCTTTAAACAAATACATTTTCAATGATGGCACAGCTTTTTGGTTCCATTTCTATTTTAATCTCTGATATTCGCACATACCTGTGCACACGTGGAAACATCTATTACTGTTTCAAAAAGACAACTATTAGCAAAGTTCTTACATACACCTGCATATCATGCATTAGAATCAAGTACTTTATTCATTTCATGTCTTCAAAATTACGTTAATGTACTAATCAGGTATTCCATCCTTTCTACAGTATGGTCTTCCTAGAATAAGCTACCCAACTTTCTCAAAGGTGCAAAATGACCATATTTAAAGTTTGGATGAAATTTAATTCATCTTTAATTTGTTTCTGTCACTTTACTATGTTCTGGGGTGTTTTTTTAATCTCTCTCTCTCTCGCTCTCTCTCTCCTTCTCTCACTGTCACACACACACAAACACACATGCCTGGTGCTGTCAGCTCTGAGATTTCTGATGATCAAGAGAAACAGGACATCTTTTAAACTTGAAGTACATTCATATGTCAATGAATGACAATGTGTTTGCGCCATTACAGACAAAATCACAGCAGTCTTTATTTCCAAAAGCCAAAAATGTAGGGCTCAATCAACATAAAATGTCATAAGCAATAATTAAATAAATGCCAATAGAATGACCTTATAATTTTCAAACCCATGTCAGATAAAGCTATAAGAGATATCCAAATGCCAATACATATGATATTAATACCTGTGTTTTGTGGTATTAAGAACACGAAAAAATAGAAAATTCTATGAAGTTCAAAGTTCTTTAAAGTTAGATGGAAAAGGCATTCATTGGTATTCCCACGAAGTTTTACGGTTTAGTTGGAAAATACACATATGTTTCTTAAGAGCTAAAACAATGCATTCGACATACAGACAAATGACCAATGTAGGTGGGAGGGCAGAGTTCTGTGATTAGACAGGAGAATTAGAAAATCTGTTCCAAGTAACTCCAGGGAATGGGTGGTATAACTTCCTCCTTGAGGTCCGAGGGTCACCAACATAAAAGCTCTACATAAGTTTTTATTAGTATCTCAGAAAAAAAAATAGAATCTAAAAAGATCAAAATCCTGGCAAAGGTTTCCGGTCATAATAAATCATAGTCGCGCAGGATGACATGATCTCCCACAGCATAAGATTTAGAATTAAGCGTTTGGTACTGTGAGTATCTTCAGTTACCAGATAGTCGTTGCTTTCATGATGTGTACACGTCTCCTTAGCCTCGGCAGGGTTTCCAATTAAGCATAGAAATACTTTAAAAATTTGAAATCCTAGTAAAGATAGTTTGGCATTGGAAAGGATCCAATCTGTGTTGGAAATCTACATACGTGTAATGTTTAAGAGAACTTCGCTTATGAGAGAAAGCTTCGTTTTGTTTTTTGAGAGAGAGTCTCACTCTGTCGCCCAGGCTGGAGGGCAGTGGTGGGATCTCAGCTCACTGCAACCTCCCCTCCCAGTTCAAGCAATTCTCCTGCCTCAGCCTCCTGAGTAACTGGCACTACAGATGCACCCCACCACGCCCGGCTAATTTTTGTATTTTTAGTAGAGACAAGGTTTCTCCAGGTTGGCCAGGCTGGTCTTGAACTCCTGACCTCAGGTGATCTGCCCTCCTTTGCCTTCCAAAGTGCTGGGATTACAGGCATGAGCCCCCATGCCCAGCAGAGAGTGAGTTTTAAAGGTACAATATCTAATATGCAGTTGAGTACTTGAAACAGATATTTGATTTTAAATTTCTTACTAATATAAACAATATTGGAACATTTGGCAAAGCGTTTGGATTCACCATATTGATTGTTCTTACAAAAACAAAATTATCGGGGAAATTTTGTTTGTAGATGCAGACACTAAAGAACTTAAGTGAAATAAAATATATTACATTTGGAATTCCTAGTGAATTGGAATGATGGTTTCATAATTTCAAACTTAAAATATGTAATTATTTGCTTGATTTTGACATGGTATTTTAAATTGATATTTTAGTATTTATATATTATTTTGGAACAACTAGATGCATTTTAGGGTCACTATTTTTATTAATTAGATTTATAAAAGTTATTTAGATATGCAGAAAAAATTTACTGTCCTAAATTTGAAGCACTCAAAAAATAAGTTATAAAGGTTTATAAATAAATTTAAAAATATTTGAAAATGTCTTACATTTGTAAACAAGATTAAAAAAATTCATAAGCCCTTAAAATAATTGCTGCAATTTCCCATTTTAAAAATAAAATAATCTCAGTAATGAAAGAGACCTAGAGAAGAACTAGGCTTATAAATCTATAAATTGAATAGCAAATGTTAAAAATGAGCTTTAGAAGTTTTCTCTGCACAAAAAAGAAGACAAAAGAAGTCATTAAACCCTACATTCATTTTTAATTACAAGTCGGATATTATTTAAGAGAGCAATAATATGTCCCCTTTCATGTAATGTCCAGAATTCAAAGGAACCACAGGATGTCATGTCGTTTATTCTCCGAAGTGGAATGCCATCACTTCCGCAGATAATACTGATTAATTTGAGCCAGCCTTCCACCTACATCCCCTATGCAAATAAACTTTACAAAGCCTTTCATTACATTATATACAAATATTTCTTCTCTTCATCAGTCATATTCTAATTATAGAGGCTCAACCAGGTAAGTTTAACCTGAAAAATATCTATGCTTATTATTATAGATTCACAAAGAGCTCCTTCTTCCTTATTAGTCAGATAATGTTCTTTCCTTTTACCCTATAGACAAAGGATGCGATTCATTAGGAAGTATTCCCCAACAGAGAAAATGTTTATATAAGCTTATTGATGTGTTCTTTTCAAATGCAAGGTAATTTAAATTTTCTTTAAATGGTATTTTTCTTAAGAGAGTAAAAAAAAAAGGGAAACAGATGTTTTCATCACAAACACCATTTACCAACCAACCCAAAATGCATGGCCATTTATATTAAACAAGAAAACAAGTAGAACATGTGATTGCCTACATTTGTGCCGTATAAATTCATTGTCATTACTCTCAACTGAACTCCTGATGCTGCCTAAAAAAAAAGAGACCACGTTTATTTTCTCAATTCAACCCATCACCCTTCAGAATGACTATTTTAATCTTTCACCACAAACACAACCTGTATTTCCCTCTGCTGTCCTTAATCTTTGTCTCTTTCTTCCCTGAAACAAACAAAAGCCAAGACAGGAAACTGTGCTGCATCCTCCTCTAGTCAACCTAACGCCAGTCTTTCCTATGGCCGCTCCCCCACCTGTGGAGGAACATTCCAAAGTCAATGTCATTTCTTCCACCTGAAACAAATTTTACATGTGCTACCACTGTCCTGATTTTGTGTTTCCTCCTAAGCTCTTCAGGAAGATTGTCAACATTACCCATCCTAAGTCTCCCTCTCTTATTCCTCTACACGGTCCAATTCCATTGCTGCTGGCATGACTTGACCAATTTAGCTGCATTCACTACTGAAACAAAAGGGCGAATCACTACTTTGTTCCTATTGCAGACATTATTTATTGACTGTGCAGGATTACTAGACACAATCTAGCACACTCTTTTAACACACACATACACACACACACATAAACACACATACACACACATACACACACATACATACACACACATACACACACATACACACACATACATACACACACATACACACACACATACACACACACACATAAACACACATACACACACATACACACACACACATACACACACATACACACACACATACACACACATACATAAACACACATACACACACATACATACACATACACACACACATACATACACACACATACACACACAGATACACACACACACATATACACACACACACACATGCAGTTTTCCATGTGCTACCAGTTGTGTTCCCAGGGAAGGAGAATGTCAGATGGATACTAACAAGAAGGATGTCTTTTATGGAATTCTCTTGGGATCAATACCTAGGAAAGTAGAGAGAAGCATGGTAGGACAAGGAGAGAAAGTGGGCTGGACGCAGCTTCAGCCTATGGGGACACTGGTAAAATAACACTTCAGAGTTGTATAAAGACCAAGTTCTAGTTGGAACGGGTAGACTGTGCCTTCATATCCGTCTATTGATCAGTCATTGGTTGCAGGCAGTTGAGACCACCCTTAAAGAGGGCTGTGATCACAGCACCCATCATACAATGTAACCTCATTCTGAGGATGTTCCTCACACCTCTATCATTCTTGCATCTTGATTGTTCCTTACCAGGTCCTACTTTTCTACTTAATTTTAAAGTGTTGAAGTTCCTCATAATTTCTTTTCCCCACTCTTCATGCAATATACACTCAATGCAATCTCACCTACTCCCATTCTTTCCTTTAATAATGATAGACTGAAGGGACCCAAATTTATATCTGTACCAGATATTTCTTCTAGCTCTACACATATATTTGCAAAACCTACTTGTAGAATTCTACTCACCATCTTCCCCCACTTCCTGTTCTTTCCCAAACAATCTTTCTTTTTTCTTGCTCCACAAACAGAAACTAGAATGATTTCTTTAAAAATACAAATGAGGTCAAGTTACCCTTCTGCTGAAACTTTTCGGTATCTTCCCAGTACCCTTCAGAAAAGGTAAGAACATTCTTAAAATGACTCTTTCAAAGCTCTGCACATTCTGATCTACGTTTCTTCCTTAAGTTCCTCTCTAGGTTAATTTTACTTATTCATACGTCCTCCTTGATCCCTGTCATTCGGTGAATCTTTCTTTATTTTTAAAGTATCTGTTTAAATGGCATTTCTTTAAAAACTCTTACTCATTGTCCAAAAGTAGTTAAGGATTTTGTTCTATAATATCACTCTATCTTTGTGTTTATTCAAATGACAAAATTATTTACTTTATTCTTTTGTTTCATATATTTTTCTTCTGTTTGACCGTGAGTTTCAAGGGGGCAGGGGAACAGATTATCCTATTTTGTTTGTTTTTAGTCTATCCCCAGTGCCTAGAATAAGGCTTGATGCACAGAAAACATTTTATGTATGTATACGCTGAGAAAAGCAGTATGATTGAAGAATGCGTAAATAGTGACTGGAAAATGAACATGTGAATCCCAGCACTTTGGGAGTCCGAGGAGGGCAGATCATGAGGTCAGGAGTTTGAGACCAGCCCAGCCCACAGGTGAAACCCCGTCTCTAGTAAAAATACAAAAATTAGCCAGGCATGGTGGTGGACACCTGTAATCCCAGCTACTTGGGAGGCTGAGGCAGCAGAATCGCTTGAAGCCAGGAGGCAGAGGTTGCAGTGAGCCAAGATCGTGCCAGTGCACTCCAGCCTGGGCAACAGAGTGATACTCTGTCTAAAAAAAAAAAGAAAAAAGAAAATGTACATGCATAATTTAGCCTGTGTTTCTACCACTGAACACAGTGTGGGAAACATAGGAATATAAATCAGGATGATGCAGATGAGTAAATAATTCTGAATTATTTAATAGTCAGGATTTATAGCTAGGATTATTTTCAAAGGCCTATTGATATGCAATGGAGATGGATGAGCATGTACTACTTGAGGGCAGAAGAAAATCTCAATGAAAAATAGGGAGTAGAAATCTGAAGACAACAAAGAGGATGGCAAGATAATTGCTTTTCCAAAGTAATACAAATGAACACACTTAAAAACAGGCATGGGTAAGTTCACTATGGCAAAATGTCCAAATATACACTGGGAAGCAAATGGAAAGTTTTATCTTGACTTTCGAGGTGAACAGAGATCTACAGGGATAAATATTTTATAGCTGAGAAAACATGTGAAAAAGGGGAGAAATGGCTGGGCACGGTGGCTCATGCCTGTAATCCCAGCACTTTGGGAGGCCGAGGCTGGCGGATCACCTGAGGGCGGGAGTCTGAGACCAGCCTCACCAACATGGAGAAACCCCGTCTCTACTAAAATCATGAAATTAGCTGGGCATGGTGGCGCATGCCTGTAATCCCAGCTACTAGGGAAGCTGAGGCAGGAGAGTCGCTTGACCCTGGGAGGCAGAGGTTGTGGTGAGCTGAGATTGCGCCATTGAACTCCAGCCTGGGCAACAAGAATGAAACTCTATTTCAAAAAAAAAAAGAAAAACAGGAGAAACTTGCCCCAAATCATTTGGTTAAAAAGTTGCATATTTAAAATGTGAACCAGCCAGGCGCGTTGGCTCACACCTGTAATACCAGCACTTTGGGAGGCCGAGGCAGGCAGATCACCTGAGGTCAGGAGTTTGAGACCAGCCTGGCCAACATGGTGAAACCCCATTTCTACTAAAAATACAAAAATTAACTGGGCGTGGTGGCGGGTGCCTGTAATCCCAGCTACTTGGGAGCCTGAGGCAGGAGAATCACTTGAACCCGGGAGGCGGTGGTTGCAGTGAGCCGGGATCGCACCACTGCACTCCACCCTGGGCAAGAGTGAGATCCTGCCTCAAAAAAAAAAGAAGTGAAACAGTTTCTTTCTAACCTCCAAATGCACAATATTCCACGACACCAACCCTACACCAAAGAAATGTGTAGAAGTTTATAAAAATGGTTATTAACTGATTTTTTTCAGCACCAGAATCAACTATCCTGACTCTAGCTTTAGAAACGTAAGTTAAAAAAAGAGGAAAATAACTTCGAAAGAAGTAATTCTTTGAAAGCCGTTAGGACAACACAATGATTTGAGGGTCTTGTGCTTTTCCATGAAAAGGTGGGGCTAAGTCTGTTGTAGAGGGTGAAGGAGACACAGGAGTTAAAAATGTGCCAACACCGTGGCCCTTGGAAATAACTTGTAAGATCAAATGAAAATCGCAATCGAGACTGTCACTTTTCGATCAGATTGTTTTCAATCGATAATGAGTGCAGGCCCGCAAATGTGTATGGGTGTTATGTGGCATATCAAGGTACATTTCTGCAGAACATACTCAGTGCAATATGGCTTGTGGGTACAACATTCCTTTATATAATTGCACTCAACTAATGTATGCCTTGGAAAGCAAGCACATCAAACATTATGTCTTAACAGACTTCTGAAAGAAAAACTGGAGTTCCTGGTGGCTCTTAAACAGTCTGCTGGTTATTTTATGGCATAGAGGAGAAAATTTACCCTGCAGAAATCTAGCCGAGCACATCCTCAGACTGATCACATTCACCTTCTCATCATGGTTCCAGTCTCAATTAAAAAAAAAAAAAACAACAAAGAATCATATTTGAGTAATCTGTTCTGAATCATACAGGGAAAGTCCATGCTGAGATAATACTTATGCATCTGTCTTAGAACATGTCTAGAATATTTACTAGGAAGACTCACTATCAAAAGGGATTTTGGCATATGTGCATTAATTCAGCAAGCCTCATTTCTTCAATACCAAACATGCGCCAGACATTGTCCTAGGAAGAGAGGATTTAGAAAAAAAAAAAATAAAGATATATTTACCGCAGTCCAGCCATAGAAAAAGATAAGTAAGTAATTAAATGCAGGAGTATACTATAGCTTCAAAGATAAAACTTATGAAGGTCTGGAAATTAGCACACATGGGATAAAACAGTCACTTCTACATAAGAGGAGGCGATTATCAAGAAGATTCACATAAGATTCAGTATTGAGCTAAGGTTAAAGAGAGAAGCATTGTTCTTGGACCAAGTTTTCTGGGAGGTGGGAGAGTAAAAGAAGTCCGGGACCAAAGGAAGCTACAACAGAGAGCACTGAATGAGCAGCCTTGCAGGTCTGACCCAGACTGCCATCTGAGAAAATTACAGGCAGTTTGATTGGCTGGGGCACAGGCCGTGAGGTGGGGCATGATGAGTGACAGCTGGAACCAGGCAAGGCTCATAAATGTCACACTAAGGAATTTTCACTGTTTTCTACCAGCCACTGGAAGAAACTGAAGAGCTTAAAGCAAGATAATGGCACATCACAAAACACATGGATTCGAGGTGGTAAGACAAAAAGAAGTTACTGTAGCAGAAGCATCAGGAAGTAGACTTGTATTAATTTAACTGCAAAATAATTACTTCTCCTACCCCCACAACAACATTCCAACACACAGAACTAATGTGGGTTATTAATTATTTCCCACTGTTCCCTACTGAAACAACATACTTTCAACTTTATTCTTTCAGTTCTGAGCGTGCTTATCTGCAAAGATATATAACCTAGTCTCCACGTCTTATCATAGAAAATTAGTACAGGTGACTTGTCTATTTTCAAACAGGGAGAAAAATAGAAATAGATGCATTTAGTCCTTCTGAATTAACCAGCTAAGCTACTTGAGGAGGAAGAGATTATATCAAAATTGTAAACTTTTAAAACTAATTTAACATTATAACCACAAATGGATATATAAATTTTTTTCCTTCAGGGAATACTTGGGAGAAAAATTAGAATCCATGCTCCTGCCTTATTCAAAGCAAAATGATATTGGGTGCAGCTGTTCATTTCAAAGGCCACTGCACATCTCCCATAAAAGCAGTGTGCTACAGCGATAAAAACTGCCCACCAATGGTCATGCCTATGCGCGTTTTCTAAGGTGTTTGCCACCCTCCTGTCAAGAGGTGAAGTCTGTTTCTTTAACTCCTGAATCTGGGTTGCCCACGTGGCTTGCTTTGATCAATGAAATGTCACAGAAGTTATGTTCTAGGACTTTTGAGCTCAGGTCTTCAGTTTCTACTTTCCCTTTCGGAACTCAGCTCCGAATAAAGAATTCCGGAATCTCCTATTAAGGAGGGTAACCACACAGAGAGACGGGAGAGTGACAGGCCACAGGCAGAAACACAATCTACATGGAAGAGACCCATGGCATTCCAGCCAACAGCAAGTACCAGGCCCCACGTGCAAATGAGGCCAATGGGTTCCACTATGTCCAGCTGAGCTGTCCCAGCCAAAACCATGTCAATCATGGACGAGTTCTCTCTTCTTCATCCTGCCCATATTGCTGTCTCATGGCATCATACCCAATAAAATGGCTGTGATTTGAAGTCATTAAGCTTTGCGGTGCTTTATTACATAGCAACATATAAATAATAATGAGTAGTAAAATGCTTATTGCTAACTTTTCAGTGTAAAATTCCAGTGGCAGACCATGATGCCATGTAGAAAATATCTGGCTCAATTCGTACAAAAATGGCACAGCGTGTGGGACTCAGAGGAAACACCACGGTAGCAGGCCCTATATGCACAGCAGGACACACAGGAAGCCAGTGTCCAAGGAGCTGAAGGTGACCCTGTGGCCTTTCAATATTCACACGAAGAAGCAAAAGCAATAGCACAGCATATCCTGGTCGGTGATGTGTGTGTATGTGTATGTGTCACAGCTGCATTAGACCAGACCACGTGGTAACATTGTCTAAAGAAAGAAATAGAAAATACATAGAAAGCTCTAAACTTGTTTTTCTTTAGAAGTTATGTCCCAACCATGATAAAAGTGTTATTTTTCCTCCTTGAGGAAACAAAGAAAAATCAACGATAACATTTCTACCCATTTTTTTTTTTTTTTGCTGTTATATCCATTTTATGATGCTTTGCAAGTACTATTTATTCTTACTTTTACAGCCAGTCAGAATGTGTTTGGGTTTCTCTTATTTCTGTCTTTTTAAAGCTTCAACATTAAAGTTCTTTAGTACATCACACATTGCAATATTAAAAGAAAACACTATCTTGCCTAAATAAGCAGTATCGTATAATATCCAGTCGAAACTAACTTCAATGTACGTGATATGAATATTGCTTTCTGAAAACTTTACGGTCTGTTTGGACCACTCAATATGTAATTTTTAAACTAGGATGCCATAGCGTTTAAACAGTTTTCACATCAGAAATGTAAGAAGTGCTTCTCCTCAGCAAATGTAAAAGAACACACATCACAACAAACTATCTCTCAGACCACAGTGCAATCAAATTAGAACTCAGGATTAAGAAACTCACTCAAAACTGCACAACTACATGGAAACTGAACAACCTGCTCCTGAATGACTACTGGGTACATAACGAAATGAAGGCAGAAATAAAGATGTTCTTTGAAACCAATGAGAAAAAAGACACAACATACCAGAATCTCTGGGACACATTCAAAGCAGTATGTAGAGGGAAATTTATAGCACTAAATTCCCACAAGAGAAAGCAGGAAAGATCTAAAATCAACACCCTAACATGACTATTAAAAGAACAAGAGAAGCAAGAGCAAACACATCCCAAAGCTAGCAGAAGTCAGGAAATAACTAAGATCAGAGCAGAACTGAAGGAAATAGAGACACAAAACACCCTTCAAAAAAACCAATGAATCCAGGAGCTGGTTTTTTTTAAAAGATCAACAAAATTGATAGACCGCTAGCAAGACAAATAAAGAAGAAAAGAGAGAAGAATCAAATAGACGCAATAAAAAATGATAAAGGGGATATCACCACCGATCCCACAGAAATACAAACTACCATCAGAGAATACTATAAATGCCTCTATGCAAATAAATTAGAAAATCTAGAAGAAATGGATAAATTCCTGGACACATACACCCTCCCAAGACTAAACCAGAAAGATGCTGAATCCCTGAATAGACCAACAACAGACTCTGAAATTGAGGCAATAATTAATAGCCTACCAACCAAAAAAAGTCCAGGATTCACAGCTGAATTCTACTAGAGGTACAAAGAGGAACTGGTACCATTCCTTCTGAAACTATTCCAAACAATAGGAAAAGAGGGAATCCTCCCTAACTCATTTTATGAGGCCAGCTTCATCCTGATACCAAAGCCTGTCAGAGACACAACAAAAAAAGAGAATTTGAGACCAATATCCCTGATGAACATCGCTGCGAAAATCCTCAGTAAAATACTGGCAAACCGAATCCAGCAGCACATCAAAAAGCTTATCCACCAAGATCAATTTGGCTTCATCCCTGGGATGCAATGCTGGTTTAACATACGCAAATCAATAGATATAATCCATCACATAAACAGAACCAAAGACAAAAACCACATGATTATCTCAATAGATTTAGAAAAGGCCCTTGACAAAATTCAACAGCGCTTCGTGCTAAACACTCTCAATAAATTTGGTATTGATGGGACGTATCTCAAAATAATAAGAACTATTTACGACAAACGCACAGCCAATATCTTACTGAATGTGCAACAACTGGAATCATGCCCTTTGAAAACCGGCACAAGACAGGGATGGCCTCTCTCACCACTCCTATTCAACATAGTGCTGGAAGTTCTGGCCAGGGCAATCAGGCAAGTGAAAGAAATAAAGAAATAAAGAGAAATAAATATTCAATTAGGAAAAGAGAAAGTCAAATTGTCCCTGTTTGCAGACGACATGATTTATATTTAGAAAACCCCATCATCTCAGCCCAAAATCTCCTTAAGCTGATAAGTAACTTCAGCAAAGTCTCAGGATACAAAATCAATGTGCAAAAATCACAAGCATTCCTATACACCAGTAACAGACAGAGAGCTAAATCATGAGTGAACTCCCATTCACAATTGCTACAAAGAGAATAAAATACATAAGAATCCAATTCACAAGGGATGTGAAAGACCTCTTCAAGGAGAACTACAAACCACTGCTCAATGAAATAAAAGAGGATACAAACAAATGGAAGAACATTCCATGCTCATGGATAGGAAGAATCACTATTGTGAAAATGGCCATACTCCCCAAGGTAATTTATAGATTCAATGCCATCCCCATCAAGCTACCAATGACTTTCTTCACAGAATTGGAAAAAAACTACTTTAAAGTTCACATGGAACCAAAAAAGAGCCTGTATTGCCAAGCCAATCCTAAGCAAAAACAACAAAGCTGGAGGCATCATGCTACCTGACTTCCAACTATACTACAAGGCTACAGTAACCAAAACAGCATGGTACTGGTACCAAAACAGATACATAGATGAAAGGAACAGAACAGAGGCCTCAGAAATACCACCACACATCTAAAACCATCTTATCTTTCACAAACCTGACTAAAACAAGAAATGGGGAAATGATTTCCTATTTAATAAATGGTGCTGGGAAAACTGGCTAGCCATATGTAGAAAGCTGAAACTGGATCCCTTCCTGACACCTTATACAAAAATTAATTCAAGATGGATTAAAGACTTAAATGTTATATGTAAAACCGTAAAAGCCCAGAAGAAAACCTAGGCAATACCATTCAGGACATAGGCATGGGCAAGGACTTCATGACTAAAACACCAAAAGCAGTGGCAACAAAAGCCAAGATAGACAAATGGGATCTAATTAAACTAAAGAGCTTCTGCACAGCAAAAGAAACTACCATCAGAGTGAACAGGCAACCTACAGAATGGGAGGAAATTTTTGCAATCTACCCATCTGACAAAGGGCTAATATCCAGAATCAACGAAGACTTTAACAAATTTACAGGAAAAAATCGAACAGCCCCATCAAAACGTGGGCAAAGGATATGAACAGACACTTTTCAAAGGAAGACCTTTATTCAGCCAACACACACATGAAAAAAGGCTCATCATCACTGGTCATCAGAGAAATGCAAATCAAAACCACAATGAGAAACCATCTCACACCAGTTAGAATGGCCATCATTTAAAAAGTCAGGAAACAACAGGTGCTGGAGATGATGTGGAGTAATAGGAAGGATTTTACACTGTTGGTGGGACTGTAAAGTAGTTCAACCATTGTGGAAGACAGTGTGGTGATTCCTCAAGGATCTCAAACTAGAAATACCATTTGACCCAGCAATTCTATTACTGGGTATATACCCAAAGGATTATAAATCATGCTACTATAAAGACATGAACACATATGTTTATTGTGGCACTATTCACAATAGCAAAGACTTGCAACCAACCCAAGTGTCCATCAATGATAGATTAGATTAAGAAAATGTGGCACATATACACCATGGAATACTATGCAACTGTAAAAAAGGATGAGTTCATGTCCTTTGTAGGGACATGGATGAAGCTGGAAACCATCATTCTGAGCAAACTACCGCAAGGACAGAAGACCAAACACTGCATGTTCTCACTCACAGGTGGGAATTGAACAATGAGAACATTTGAACACCGGGTTGGGAATATCACACACCAGAGCCCGTCATGGGGTGGGGGGTTGGGGGAGGGATAGCATTAGGAGAAATACCTAACGTAAATGAGGAGTTAATGGGTGCAGCACACCAACATGGCACATGTATACAAACCTGCACATTGTGCACATGTACCCTAGAACTTAAAGTATAATAATAATAATAAAGAAATGTAAGAAGTGCTAAATTACAGATTTTCAAATATTTAGGAGACATTAATATAATGCCATGTTTTTTCTGAACACTTATTAAGCACAGTTAACAAAAACAAATAGAAATGATAAAGTTTTGTTAATATTTCATGTTAACTCCCATTTTTATTTTAATTAATTTCTGGCTTGAAACCATTGGAAATTTGTTTTTAACGAACAGAATTAAATACATTAGGTCCTTGATAGAATTCTTTTCCTCCAAAGAATATCACCATCCCCCACTTTTAGCTAACTGTCATAATATGTTCTTTTTTTTCCAGATGCTTCTTGTTCCAGAACTGTATACACAAGTTGGACGACTAAACTGATATTTGCATAACAAGAAAAGTGGTCTTTAGACAATTTGGCAAATATGCTCATAGCAGCACTGCCAGGAACTAACCCCCAAAATAGGATCACAGCAGAGTTGGAACGCCAGTGATAGGGCTTTATTTCCAAGCACACAACCAGAGTTAGAGAACACATTCAAATAACCCAGGCCTTTTTTTATGTAAAAATTTTTAATAATCATGGCATTTCCAATGCAAATTTAAAATCTAGTCAGTAGCTTATTTTATTAAGAGACTTCATGGTTTTGACAGGTAATGATCTTTGCTAGAAAGGTCCCCCTCATCCTCCTCCTCCTCTTCTTTCTCAGGTCTATTCTTGATTCTGAAATTCACACCACTGGAATTTTATACCACACCACAGTTACACATTTTTTTCTGAATTTTACTATATTGCATTTTCCTGAGGATTTCTTTAATGCATGCCCTAGTTCTTTGGAGACTTTCAATGCCTGTTTAACAGCTTTCCTTATTCATTAGCAACTTCCTTTAGAATCTAACAAGTCTCTTATGATCCTGGAGTTCTGTCAATTGTAGTAATTTTTTATTGTTTTTATCACACGGTTGGGAATATTTGTTACTTTTTACCCTCACTTAGAAGCTTAATATAACTACTAAAAATGTTATATAACTCTTATTAATGTCTTCATCTTTTGTCATTATGAGTGGCCTAGCCCCTCCATAGACAATTTGAGCCTATGATTTTTCATGGAAGAGGGCATAGTTTAGCTTCATGTATTATTATCCTCTCTCATATTTGCTCTATCAGTATATATTGGAATATGGTTGAATTCTATAGCATGTATTTTATTGCTTTCACACGTTTTATTGCGCTTATGTTTGGATTTCTTCTCATCTGAGAAAGGATTGATTTTCTCATCTCAGTATATTTTTAATAAAATCATAGCTAAGAAAGAACATTTCATCCATCTAAAAGCTAACTTCCTTTCTTTTATTTTGTCCTGAAAAATACTACACCCACACATTTTTGCCAATAGCCTAAGACATTTAGCCATACTAATCTATCCTATTGGCTCCTTGGCTTTGATTGATGGACTAACAAAAATAGCTTGCTTGATGTTTCCAGAGAAAGTATCTTACCCTCATCTGTCTAAAGTATTCCTAACATAGGATTGTCAGATTTAGCAAATAAAAATATAGGATTTCTACTTATATTTCAATTTCATGTAAAAAACAAATAACTTTTTAGTATAAGAACATCTTAAATACTTAGAGGCTTATCTGAAGTTCACATTTAAATAGGTGCCCTGTAAGTTACCAGGCAATCCTGTCCTAAAGGAATAATATTCAAATCTCTCTTTAGCTTTTCCTCCAAATGTTGCTTAAAAATTTTCTGGGAAAATCATTAGTTTTATCTCCAGAAGCAAGACACTGTTGTCAGAAAAGGATGGGTTTCATTTTCTATTATTTTCATGTACTTGATTATTTATGATATTAGAACTGGGATCTCAGGAGTGGCCTTGTGTAGCAATCAATGGTGGCTGACCATTGGTTGCTCTTTAGGAAAAAGGGTCATAAGCCCCCTTTTGCTCACTTCCCTGCCCCTTGAAATTAACTTATTGATTTAAATTAAAAGCATTGCATGCCTACTCTACGATGAATATTGTGATGTCAAGAATCCCAAACAAGCAGCAAGATTCTGTCCACCAGAAATGTTAAGCATATGTAAACCGGAGGCGGGCGACTGGGAGGTACCAGAATATGCTCTTTGTATTGATTTTAGTACCTGAACTTATGTGCTTTAATTGAGTTATACTTACCTATAAATTGATGCTCCCATCATTGAAAACAGCTTATGCTGTTACAGAATACATTGCGTAAGTGTATGGATTCCTTTACAGTCAACCAAAGGGTAAAGGTGACATGAAGAAGAAAAAATACGCTAACTAAATGAAAATTGGGAGTCATAAAAACATTTTTATAGAACTATAGAAATGATCTAAATCTCTTTTGGTGGGCTTTCTTTGCATCAGTACTACAAATGTTGGATTGTCCCAGCTCTGTCCTCAGACATCTCTGTAATCAGTATCTTGTCAGAGATCCCTGAAGAGGGGTTCTGGAGAGCCCTGGAAGGTTCTTGAGACCTCTCGAGGCAATCCAAAATGTCTTCCCGAAATGCCTTGGCCCATCATTTCACTCAGATATCTATATAAAGTCTCCCCTTAGACAGATCTTCTCTGACAACCCATTAGAAAATAGCAGCCTCTGTTACTTCATCACCTTCCCTACTTCACATTTTGTATAGTTCTGTTGCAACCTGAAATAAAATAATTTAAACCGAAATATAAATAGCACATTTGTTTATATTGGGTTTCCCACACAAGCTCAAAGAATGTAAGGACATGTACTTTTGTTTATTACTTTATCCCCAACACATTCAATAGTACATACCATATTGCATGTCTACAGAAATCGTTTGTAATTTTTTTGTACAATGAATGTATTTTATCTGATAGTTTTTCTTGGCAGTGAAAATATGCTTTTCCCTTACAGCTGCTCTTATTGAAAGACATTACTCTTAAGTGAATTTCCTCACTCCAGTAATTCAAGAAGAAAAAGTGTATATAGAGAAAAAGCATTAATAGTGTTTTATAACTTATTCCTAAAAATGGGTTGATTAAATGTTTATCATTAGTGCAGCAATGAAGTTTCTTTTAAACTCTGAAAATGAGGGCACATTCAGTGCCTTATATTTTCAATGCCTTGTGTAGACCAAAAATAGATAAAAACAAGAATCACTAGGAAAGTAATATTGTATAAGCCAATCTCTAACAGAGTCACAATAAAACAAATTAATGTTTGAAATTATCACCATTAGGTCAAATCTGTGTCTTGAGCTTCAAAATACTTCATTCATTCAATGGTTAATCGGTCACTGACTACTGTAGGCTGGGTACTGGGGAGCCAAAAGAGAAATTAATCACGGTCATCAATTTAAAAACCAAAAACTCTGTCAGCCAAGTGTATGCAACAGTTTTGCAGAATAAACACAGTGAGTTTGGTTTAAGACAGAGAAATTTAAGTTTCCAGAATATTGGGGAGAAAGTGTCTAATAGGATGGTGGAGTTCATGTAGAGATTCTGGACTGGAAAAATGATTTGGCCACCATTAGCATAGGACTAGATGCCACTGAAGTGGCAGAGATCACTTAGAATAAACGGCAAACAAAAAAGAGGCCTTACTTCCTTGAGATTCTTCTGACTAGGAGCCAGACACTACAGAGCATGGAAAATATTTTGTAAGGTAGAGTTACCGAAGACGGCCTTTTTCTCCGAGATATGCTGACATGCTTAATGTGGGCTTTCTTTACAACAATGTGATCATTCCAACAACTACTAGTTCCACGATGTTTTTAGAGTTTACAAATGTATTACTACAGTGAGTTTTATTGTATCTGAGCCTCGTGAGAGATTTACGATTATCCCTATTTTATGCAAAACTTCAGAAAGTTTAAATGAAAGGTCACAAATAGATGATTGATACCTAATCCACAGCTCTTGGATGACCTATAGCGTCAATGTTTTCAATGAAGAGAAGGTGATTTTCACCCCATCCTTCACTTCTAGTTTTTCCTAATTGTTCTATATGACTTTATTGAAAGCTTCACTTCAAAATCAATCTCTCCCCTTCTCAAACTATCTTTCTTAATAAGGAAAATTGTTAGGAAGTTCCCACAGCTACCTAACACCCTCTAATTCCCAAGACCTTGTGAATGCTTCTGACTATGAATTTTGAAGGCATTCCAGAAATACAGTTTCAGTTTGATTATAAAGCAAATAACATCTTGGATATTATTATATTTAAATATTTAGAATTATTTAAAATTAATTTTTTGCAAAAAATTCTTGGAGGGAAATGAGAACAAGAGTTTATTTAAGAAGTAGAATTTTATTTCTTTTTCTACAGGTCGACTTACTAACACTGTGGTTCTCCATAGAAATAAATAAAATTCACATACATAAAAAACGGTAGAGAATACTAAATGTGCCAAATAACGAATTCCTTTAAGCATAGATATATATATATACACATATATACACATATATATATATACATATATACATACGCACACATATATATACATATATATACACACACACACATACATATACATGTATATATACACACATACATACTTATATACACTTTTATACCTGCCAAGAAAGGTAAGTTTGTCACTGCTTAGAGATTGCTGAAAGCAAAATGAAAGAGTTCCATCAAGTGGTCATATCAAGACACAGCAGTTAGTATTTCACCAATAGAAAGAGGAAAACAATTTCTCTGAAATCTAGTTCAGACATAGATTTCTAACCGAGCTATTAAAATTTTATGCCATGCAACATTAAAAAACACAATTAAATGCATTTTAAACATTATTACTAATTCATTTTCCAATTCATTTTTAAACTGCAAAGAAAATAGAAACTATGTGATTTTTATTTTTTATCTTTTTCATAACGAATACTCTCTCCATATAGTTTGCAGTTGAAAATGCGTGGTTATAATCTTAATTTGCATGTTATAGTCATTTTTTAAAATTAGCAGGTAAACCACAGGTAATACTAAACTAAGTATTTGGATTGCACCGAAAATTCAGAAACTAACTACTTGCAAATGACCTATACATCTTAAAATAGTACAAAATAAATACAAAGAAAACTCTACTCAAGGTTGTTTTAAAAAATAAAATAAGTTATAAAACATAAACATGTGTTAACTTGCTTCTTTTAACAATCTATAGTTTTTGCCTTGCCAAATTTCATCTCCTTCATAAAGACAGACAAAACAGGCATCTTTCTTTTTAAAGTATAATTGATTTAAGGGGTCATCTTCTCATTATTTTGGAAAAACCATCATGGCTTATTTTAATGTTATAAATGCTACTTCTAAATATATATTACAGATTAAG
Source organism: Symphalangus syndactylus (assembly GCF_028878055.3). Classification (NCBI taxonomy): domain Eukaryota; kingdom Metazoa; phylum Chordata; class Mammalia; order Primates; family Hylobatidae; genus Symphalangus; species Symphalangus syndactylus. Next base: position 269,031 of record NC_072445.2, on the reverse strand, counting down.
ATTTGTTTCTTGCTTAATAAAGCAGTAGTTCATTTAAGCAACCATTGTTTAATTAAACTTTCTGAATATTATATATATATTACTAATGAGATGAGGTTAAACAATAGATTTTTATATAAAACCTTTGAAATATATATTATCTAGACATAAAATTGGAAGCAATGTATTTAATGATTAAGATCATGGATTTTGGCATCAGAGAGATTTGATTTGAATCTAATCTCTTCCACTTTTTTTCTCTGTAACCTGGAGCAATGACAAGCGTACTTTGTTTCATTGCACTTTTCTTGTAGATGTTGTGTTTTTTACAAATTGAAGGTTTGTGGCCAGCCTGCCTTGAGCAATTCTATCCACACTATTTTTTCCAACAGTATGTGCTCACTTTTGGTTTCTGGGTCACAGTTCAATACTTCTCACAATATTTCAGATTTTATCATTGTCATTATATTACTTATGGTTATCTGTGATCAATGATCTTTTATGTCACTATTGTAATTGTGGGACACCATACACTCTGCACATATAAGATAGCAAACTTAATTAATATCATGTGTGTTCCCACTTCTTCAGCAGCTAGCTGTTCTTCCATCTCTCTTCTTCTCCTCAAGCCTCACTATTCCCTGAGACACAACAATATTAAAATTAGACCAAGTAATAACCCTGCAATGGCCTGTAAGTGTTCAAGTGAGAAGAAAAGCATCATACATCTCTCACTTTAAGTCAAAAGCTGGAAATGATTAAACTTAATGAAGAAGGCATGTTGAAAGCTGAGAGAGGCTAAAAGCTAGGTCTCTTATAACAAACAGCCAACTTATGAACACAAAGGAAAAGTTCTTGAAGGTAATTGACAGTGCTACTACAGTGCACAAATGAACGATGAAGAATGTAAAACAGGCTTGTTGCTGATATGAAGAACGTTTTATCAGTCTGGATAGAAAATCAAACCAACTACAACAAGGCCCAAATTATCTTCAATTCTCTTCAGGCTGAGAGAAATGAAGAAGAAAAGTTGGAAACTAGAAGAAGTTGATTGATAATTTTTAAGGAAAGAAGCCATCCCAAAATAAAAGAAAAAGTGCAAGGTGAAGTAGTAGAATGTGCTGATGTAGAAGCTTTAGCACATAATCTGGAAAATCTAGCTAAGATAATAGATGAAGTTTGTTACACTAAACAAGAGATTTTCAGTGTAGATGAAACAGACTTATATTGAAAGAAGATGCTGTCTAGGACGTTCATGGCTAGAAAATAAGTCAATGCCTGGCTTTAAAGCTTCAGTGCACAGGGTGACACTCTTGGTAGGGGCTAATGCAGCTGGTAAATTGAAGTTGAAGCCAATACTGATTAACGATTCTGAAAATAGCAAGAATTATGCTAAATCTACTGTGCCTGTACTCTATAAATGGAGCAAAGTCTGAATGACAGCATATCTGTTAACAGTATGGTCTACTGGATATTTTTATCCCGCTCTTGAGACCTACTGCTCAGAAAAAAAAGAGTCCTTTCAAAATATTGCTGTTCATTGACAATGTACCTGACCACCCAAGAGTTCCGATGGAGGTGAACAAGGATATCAGTGTTTCTAAGCTCGTTAACACAACATCCATTCTGTAGCCTCTGAATCAAAGAGTAATTTCAACTTTCAAGTTTTATTACATAAGAACTAAACATGGTAAGGTTATTGCTGCCATAATGACTACTCTGATTAATCTGGGTAAAATAAATTGAAAATCTTCAGGAAAGGATTCACCACTCTAGATGACACTAAGGACATTTGTGATTCCTGGGAGGAGTCCAAAATATCAACAATAACAGGAGTTTAGAAGAAGTTGAGTCCAACTCTCACAGATGACCTTGAGGGGTTTAACTCTTCAGTGGAAGTAAATGCGGATGTGGTGGAATCAGCAAGACAACTAGAATTAGAACTGGAGCCTGAAAATGTGACTGAGTTGCTGCAGTTTCAAGATACAATTTTAATGCATTAGGATTTGTTTCTTAGAGATGAGCAAAGAAAGTCGTTCCTTGAGATAGAATCTACTCCTGGTAATGATGCTGTGAACATTCTTCAAATAACAACAAAGAATTTAGAATATTACAGAAACTTAGTTGATAAAGCAATGGTAGAATTTGGGTTTGAAAGAAGTTCTACTGTGGGGAAAAAGCTATCAAACAGCATCACGTTACAAAAAAAAAAAAAAATCTTTCATGAAAGGAAAAGTCAACCAATGTGGCAAACTTCATTGCTGCCTTGTTAGAAGAAATTGCCACAGCCATATTAACTTTAAGAAACCACCACCCTGATTGGTCAGCTGCCACCAACACTTGGACCAAACCCTTTACCTGTGAAAAATCACAACTTGATGAAGGAACAGATAATCATTAGCATTTTAACAATAAAGTATTTTAAAATTAAAGTATGTACATTGTTTTTTAGACATACTTCTATTGCACACTCAGCTGCTTATATTGTAATGTAAACATGACTTTTTTATGCATTGGAAAACCAACAAACTTATATGACTCACTTTATTGCAATGCTTGCTTTACTGCAGTGGTCTGGAACTGAATCTGTAATATCTCCAAGGTATGCCTGTATATCTTCATGTATAATAGGGAAGTAATTCTACTGATACAGGTATGGTAGAGCTTAGATAATGTCTCTTATATCAAGCATCTAGATTAGTAGCTGACTATCATCAAAATGAAAACACATGTTTGTGAATTAATATTTCCACTGTTCTATCTTGTTATTGGTAGGTGAGAGTGGTGGTGAACTTTCACCTCAAATTGTTTGATTTAAATAGTTGAAAAAATATAAACAAGTAAGGAGACAAAAGACAAATGTATTGCTTCTATGATGACAATACGATCATATTTCTTCTGAGTGCTCTATGACCTTCCTCCAATCTAAGCAATATTTCCATTTCTACTAGAAGCCAGAGAGATTCACACTGTTACCCTTCTTTCTGTCTTTTGGAAATTTGCAGTGATAATAAGTTGATTTAAAATCCTTACTTAATATCAAGAACAACTCTTCCTGTCAACATGGTAATAAAATGAACACTGAGGATGAAGAGAGAGAGAATGATAAAGTGCATTCAGTAAAACATAAACAAGTAAAGGATGTGGGCGCAAGGTATATAGGAAGTATTAATAGTTGTACTCCTCTCACATATTTTGTCATGTGTGAAATAATTCAAAAGTAAGATGTAAGTAAACCTAAAAGAAAAACTAAAACTCCCTTTAGGAAACCTAAAAGTGAATAGATTCACACTTCAACAAACTTTTGACGATATGTCAGCAAGATGGAAAATAACTACAAAAGGAAAGCTGCAGATACAAGAAGAAATGTTGAGTGAAGAACATAGAAAGCATGTAGATAAACCACAGGGTCTGTGTGAAATAACAAAAAAATTAAATTTGGGAATACAGAAAGGATATAATTAAAATATGGGACAATAAGTAAGACTAGCAGGTGATTTGATTTTTATAATTCTAAGGTCCCTATGTTATATAAAGAAGGAATAGAGAAAATGATTAATGTAGACTTTAAGTAAATACATCTGTTAAAATTTCATGGTAACTATTAAAAGAATAAAGAGGGAAATAGAATTTAAATAAAAACTTCATGTAAAAGATGCAGAAAAAGTGATAAAAAGTAAAAGCGATGAAGCAAAAGAGGAACATACAAAACAAGAAATAGGATGGTAATGAATCCAAATATATCAGCAATCCTAATAAATGTAAATAAATTAACTTTCTAGTTAAAGGTTAAATTCAATAAAAGATAAGATCCAGGATTATACTATCGAAGAATCACACATGAAAATAAAAACATGGAAAAACTGATACACAAAGGATAAGAAATTAGGCAGCTTAAATATTAGTCAAAGGAAAGCTGGTGTATCTATATTAATATTATAGAGTGAAGTCTTTAAGGCACAAAGCATCATATAGAATGGAAAACATCATAAAACAATGATAATTATACACTCATTTCAACTTTGATGCCTCTAATAACTTGCCTCAAAACATATAAAGAAGTCAACAAACCCATCATACCAAGGAATACACAGTGTTCTCAGGTACGCACGGAGCTTCAGAGAAAGCCGAACCACATGGGGAAGACATAATGCACATATCAGCCAATTCCAAGGAATTATCAGACAGATATACTTCTCTTAGCACAACGAAGTTCAAAGTCAGAAAAAAACATTTTTTTTTTGAAAAATTTGTAGATTTGGAAATAGGAAAGCATATTTAAAACATACAAGAAAGCAATAAAGTCTGAAAACCGATAAATTCAACAGTTAACTTAAGATATTAGGGAAAATATAAGAAACCCAAGCAGAAGAAATGCAATTATAAAAACCAACAATAATAATGAATGAAATAGTAAATAGAGATACAGCAGATTAAAACAAAAAGATTAACAAATCGAAAGGCTAATTCTTATATATTTAATATATGTGTGTGTCTAATCTACTCTCAATATTAAACTATTCATCCTTTCTTTCCTAAATATATATCAACAATGATTGTTATATTTTTTCTATTTTTATATTTACACAGGGAAATGTGATATTCACCATGTTTCACTTAGTGTTTTTTAACTCAGTATCATTTTTGAGGCCAATTTTGAGACCCATGTGTATAGAGAGATACTTTATTCCTTTTAACTATTGCCCAGTAATATATAGATTAAATTTTTATCCATCTATCCCCCATTTGCTATCTACTAATAGTATTTCAAAGCACATCCCTGAATTTTCCTATGCATCTCTGTTACACGTTACCCTAAAGAGAAATGACAAGCTTTTTAGAGAAGTGGCATACTCAATTTCCCTAAATGTTGGCAAATTGATTATTTAAATGGCATTTAGCAGAAAATCTAACAAAACATTTTTCTTCACATTAAAAAAGAAATCCTTAAATTGCTTCTTAGTTTCTATAAAAATGGAAGAGTGGAGAAGTATTCAGGGCTTTATGTTTTATTCAATTGGATCAATATCCTCCATAATCCTGTGAATCACCTTTTTAAAAATTTTGTAAAACTTAAGACAATATTTTATAGTTTTGCTCCACATTGTTTGAAATTTAGAAACTTTTATTTCTAATTAGATTGCTATGACATTAAGTGTGTGTGTGTGTGTGTGATTGGTAGGTATATAAATTATCTACTACATGCAAGATATAAAAATATGATAAAGTGTTTGGACCTTACCCTTAGAAAACAATATCTCAATAACTGTGGTGTGGCTGAGATGATGTTCAGGTATCATCTCATATTTGCCTACATTTCTAAGTTTATTTCTACATTGCCAAGTTTGTCACTATAACATGGCCATTTCCTGTATAGGAGACAGATGCTCTTTAGGTGTGTCCATCATAAAACTAGTTTAATAAATCAGGACACATTGAAAATAAAATAAGCCTCAAGCATAAAGCAGGACCAATCCTTGAACAAAGTGTATATTCAATATATACTCCATTGGCTTCAATAGTGAAAATATACTGTGAGCTGTCACAAAGTTGGTAGGCTCTGATCCCCAGCGGGTACTGTGCCTGTCCTTTGCATAACTAGAGGGATTGTTAGTCCTCTTTGCATACATCACGATTGTTAATAAAGTGACATTTGTCAAAATGAGTAAGCACCTGTTGCCATGGAAGGTGCCATAAGCAAGATTATAAAACAAATTGTTGTAGTTGGCTAGGAACCAGGAGGAAGATGAACACCAGAAGAAAAGGCATTCTTTCCTTAATTCCTCATACCCATTTTACAATGCATTGCATACAGTTGTTTATGCAGAACACAGGCTGTTTTCTTTTTTTCTGAAACCTCATGTAACCGATGGTATTTTAAATGAGCTCTAATACAAAATGCCTCACACACTGCTATCCTATGCCTCATTTAACCCATTATATGGGTTCCCTCTTGAAACATTTAGTCTTCATTTGTCTATTTTTCCTGTAACTTATTTTTAGGGATAGAAAAATCATGTCCTGGGAAGCATGTCTTCTGGCACATATTTAAAATACCTAAGGGGGCTCAGGTAACATCAAGACCCTAGTAGGTGCAGACGGGTCCCCACCAATACCTTGGCATTTTATTTCAATTATTTACTATCTTTCAATATGGCCCACAGCATGAAGATTTTGCATATACCAGTTTATTTTTTAATTGAATATTGAAATAATACCAATACTCATAAAAAAATCCATTCAATTCTATTCAGTAAATAGTCTTCCTCTTCATGCCAGTAGATATCTGTAACTCTTTCCCCAGGTTCCTTATTTAAAGTATCTTTACCAAAAAAAGCAGACAGGCTTCAAATAACCGTCTGACATTGGAGAATGACAATATTTTTTCTTGTGAATTAGCATCCTAGCTAGGCACTGATATGAGATATACTGACATAGCTTTCCTGCCAAATCTCATTCTTGTATTGTTCATGAATAGATTCATTATTTTGGTACAAAGACTTTAAATATCAAGTTTAATTGATCTTTTATATCACACTTCTCCAGAATTTTTTACTGAAGGATAAATTTGTTCCTCTAAAAAGCACAGCCTGTCCCGAGCAGATGCATGCCATTAAAAAAAAAAAAAAATCACATAAATGTCTTCTTTTGGTTCTATCACAGCCTAACATATGAATCCATGTTTATTGTGGTAATGATTCAAACTAGTAAAATGGGGTATAATTTTTGTTTGTATTATAATTGCAGTGCTCCTCATTTCTAGGTACCCCATACTGGCTATTCTCATGTTTTATGTGAATCTCAGGGTGTATTGACTAGCTCTGTGATCTTGGAAAAAATGACTGGCTGCAAAAAGTTCTCTCATTTCTTCTGCCAATCCCATTCTCTGAAGAGGAAAATGTAAGACTATGTGTGCAAAAATTCTAAGACACTGAGGGTCCAAAGAAAATAGAGAATAGATATTTAAGCTTGAGACCAGAAAGCATTTGTGATTATTAAGACTGAATTCTTGTGACTTTGAGTCAGAATGGCTTGTTTTTAGTTGGAAGTTATCTTCTAGATCCTTATTCTCTGATTATATGCAATTTGGAAATGTCCTACATAAAAACTGCTGCCTAACTTGTCACCTGGTTTTCTTCCAATGCACAGAAAGAACTAGAAGCCCTGCAACAAATGGATTATGTGCACCATCTGGCCATTTTGTGTCGCATACTAAATTTTAAACTAAAAATGCCTTTCTTCTTCCCATACTAGAACATAAGAAATTTGCTATCTTTTCTGGCTTGATGTATAACTTAATTTATTTGTTAATATAAGTTGTTGATGGCTAAAATTGTGTAAAATGTAGTTATACATAATTTTTAGCTTCAAAGTCACAAATTTTGTCACTTTATTATGGAGGAATTGCAAATATCTCTAGGGTATAAACTCAGCCTGATTTCTGGATATCTGTTTTTTTCTATTTGCAACTTCAAATATGTGTGTAACGCCATTGCGAACTCTCAATTTTGTTAGGTGTCTTTCAAGTATATATGAGAAGTTAACATATGCATATTTTATATAATTTTTACATGTAAGTGCATATGAGTTCCTCTGAACTTTGAGAAACTAAACTGTCCAGAAAGGTATGTTTTTACATGTAGCCATTTGTAATTTGGTAACCACAGGAAATGTAAATCTGAAAATAACTATAAAACAGTTAAGGATAAGTATATAGTGTGATTCTTTTCCTTATCTAATATAAATTTTTAAAGCCACAGGAAAAGGAGCCGAAGACTGGACTATAACAGGTTTGGAGGCTATGAATACATAGAATGATACCAATTTATGGAAATACAGATTGATATTAGCTCATGTTATTGAGGGCCTACTCTTTGCCTTTTTTGTGTATGTATGTTTGTATGTCTTTATTTATTTATTTCTGTATTTATTTATTTTTAGAGACAGGGTCTCACTCTGTGGTTCAGATTGGAGGGCAGTAGCGCGATCACAGCTCACTGCAACCTCAACCTCCCAGGCCTAAGCAATCCTTCTGCTACAGCCTCCCAAGTAGCTGGGACTACAGGCACGTGCCACTGCACCCAGCTAAATTTAAAAATATTTTGTAGAAACTGGGTCTTTCCCTGTTGCCCAGGCTGATCTTGAACTCCCGGGCTAAAGCGATCGTCCCACCTGGGCCTCCCAAATTGCGGGGATTACACGCACAAGCCACCGTGCCCAGCCACCATTGCCTTTATACATATTACCTCATTTAAATATGCATTTTTCCAATGGAAGGAACTGGAGCTTAGATAAATTCTATACCTCTCAAAATAACACCACGTGGATTTTTAAAAAAATCTTTAAGCATTTACCTACTTATTTATTTGGCTAATGGGAAAAAAAAGCTCCCAGTCACAAACATCCCCCGTCACAAACATCACGATCCATGAAGATAGAGCAAAATCAGATATGCTAAATTTAGCCAAATGTATTGCATACAGTAGGTCATCAATACATGCTTATTGAATTAATTAAAATCCAACTTGAAAAAGAAATTGACCCTGTCAAATATTTGTATATTTTATCTCATCAAATTTAGTTGTGTGTGAGCCAAAGAAAACATATGAAAAGTGTTTTATTTTGCAGGGACAGATGTATAAAATATTATCTAATTTTAATATACTAAAGGCATAGTTATAGTTTTCCTTTAAACATCATTTTGACCTTAATGATGTGACTTACTATTTTACCCTCCAAAAACAGTACACTTTATAATTATAATTGCTGGAACACGCCACTTTCTAGAATTACGAAAAATAATTCATTACACATAAAGGCTTTATTTTGGAATGAATAAATGAATGTTGGCTGTCATCGTAATTTGTGCCTCCCGAAAGATTGGTTTCCTACCTCTAGATAGAGAGAAAATAAAATTTAATCTTTAAGAATTCACATTTCTTGTTTGGCAAGAGTTTGTATTGCTACTAATTAGCTGAAATAGAAAATAAAGAATCTCGGCTACATTGAACAACTGGGCTTTGAATGTCTAAAACTGTTTCCTCAGAAGAGAACAGGTGATGTCATTGCATCAAGTCACTGGGATGAATTGCTGAAAGGGAGATGCATGGAAACAGTATCGTACCCTCAAAATTTCCATTGAGGAGCACAATGTCTCCATGTACACTATTACCAGTTTCCCTTCAGAATTTTCTCTATGTCTGCTTTTAATTATCCCAAATTCATTTATCCCCCCTATTTAAGTTCCCCCTCCCTCTTCCCCTATATTTCCCCTTGAACCTATCTTTTCTGTATCCATTGCAGAGAGATCACTTCGTTGTAACTGAATACAGATCTGAATGCTTACCACTTGCAGAGTCCAATTCACAAGAGTGAGGTCTGGTGGAAAGAAAGGGATTTTACTAACCAAAACTAGTAAAGGGGATGTGGCCGGATTCCCATCCAAAGCAACCACTTCAATTTTGGGGGTGAGGGTAGGAGTTTAAGTGTGGAAAAATTGATAAGGAAGGCGCGCAAAATTGTGCTGAGTACAATGTCTGTGTGTCTTGCTCTGGTGGCTATTTTGTGTCTCAGTCCTCCTGAATCACGAGCTGGCAGCATCTCAACAATGGCGGGGTTGTTGACTAGCCAGCCACCTTGAAATAATCTTGGGAATTTTGCAGGTGAGTCTCCAAGCTTCCTTTGTCAGACTCAAGATTAGCCCCTGCAACTTCTAAGAAGGCATATAGATGACAGCATACAATTAGATAAATGTGAAGGGAGTATACATGGTAGGAAAGGGAGGGATATGGAGTCTATTTTATGGCTAAGAGAAAAGGCTTCTACAGTTTTCTTCAAGGTTTTATCTTGAAACCCAAGACTAAAAAAAATAAAATGCATTTTGAAGTTAAGCTATCTGGTTTTTTAATGATTTATAGCTCTGGGGGTCTTCTCTTTTCTAAATATCCCCAAGCCCTAGGATGGATTTTGGGCAATATTTTGTACTAAATATGTGAGTTCAAAATGAGATATTTATTTACCTTGTACTTTATGTTGCAAATTTCCTAAAACTGTAATTTTAACAATCTACACGTTTATATTTATGTGATGGTTTTGTTAATTTCATTTCAACACTTTTCTCCAACAAGTGGATTTATACAAAACTGACAATGTGAATCTTCTTCAGCATCCCCCTTCAACATCTTAATAGGATAAAATGAATCATAATTTTAAACTACATTTCTTAATTTAAAGAAAAAAATTATGTGGACATATTCACATTCAAGGTGAGTATCCAGCAAACAGTAAATCAGGCAGGTGGTTATGTTGGGAAATGGTAGCAAAACATTTACAATTGATGCCATATGGCTTTCAGCCTAGTAGGGCCAACTAGCTGTGTTCAATGACTCTGGGGAAATTAAGCTGTTTGAAGGTCATTAATGCTAATTCTAAACCTCTGGGGCAGTGACAGGAAGTTGGCAGCAATATGCAGGGAAACCATACCTCCAACTGAGTGGATAAGCCTCCTTCATAAGTGGACCGAGGATTGTTCTTGTTGGGCCTGTGCTCTGATTTGGAGACAAAGAACCAGGTATAACCACTATTGCTGCATATACACAGCAGGCAGTAACGTATATTCTGATCCTGCCATTGTCTTTCTTAAACTGACCAGGAGTCCTTATCATAAAGTTCAAATCCCCTTCCATTATCTTCCTGTTTCAGCTGATACCACTGTCCTCTGGACTAAGCCCCAGGCACATTAAGTTTCTAAGTTGACATTTTTAATTAAGTTTTAAAGACATATTTGGAGAATTTTTTAATGCACAAGTATATGTCCAGCTCAAATAATTCCACTTTCAATGTGCTTTCCTGGGTTTCTTGAATGCCATTGAGAAATTACAGTACATATAAAGAAAATAGAAAAGAAATAGTAATCACTGAATCAATGATTAGCGAAAAAAAAACAGCAAAACTAAAGCTTTTCAGCAATTAAGTTCACCAATTTTCAGTAAATAACTCAAGTGAAAAAAATTAATTTATCTACTTGAAAATGGCTAATGCAGAGTCAAAGATTAAAATGTTGGAAATAAATTTTCTTCTTCCACGCCAACCTTTAAGGAAAATATTATTGAACTCTTCTGGAACACAAAATCTTTGCAACCAGCATTATTATGTATATTATCCACTTACATTAAATTAAAACTCTATATGCATGAGGGAATGTTTCTTCAAATATTAACCATAAATAGAAATTAGAAAAATGTATAAAATTAGGTTGTATATTTCATTCCTAAGATTTTCTAGACTGGGTTTTCTGAAAGATGCAACACCATTCTCTTGATATTCTACAAATAGAAACACGCTACCCCAGAGCATTGGGTTCAGAACCTGCTACCCCAGAAGATGGCACCTTCACATTTGAGAAAATCACAAAGGAGAAAGGTCTCTGACCTTCTCCAATCCTTCTTCTCTGAAGCAAGCTGTAAAAGAATCTGATCTTCAGCTGGGTGCGGTGGCTCACTCCTGTAATCCCAGCACTTTGGGACGCCGAGGTGGGTGGATCACGAGGTCAGGAGATTGAGAACATCCTGGCTAACACGGTGAAACCTCGTCTCTACTAAAAATACAAAAAATTATCCGGGTGTGGTGGTGGCGCCTGTAGTCCCAGCTACTCGGGAGGCTGAGGTAGGAAAACGGTGTGAACCCGGGAGGTGGAGCTTGCAGTGAGCGGAGATCACGCCACTGCCCTCCAGCCTGGGCGACAGAGCGAGACTGTCTCAAAAAAAAAATAAAAAAAGAATCTGATCTTCCTCTGAAGTATGTGATAAGAGCCTCATGTGCCTCATATCTGGAGACAAGGAATGTCACACTGGGACACAGAAAGTAATATGAACAAACAGGCCTTGCTAAGTTCCCCCAGCTTATTACCATTAGATCATACTCCTTCTGTTCAATCATGCTTCCTCATGACTGTCTACTCCCCATCCAACCTAAGCATAAATATACATAGATTTCGCCATTTCTTTGGGTCTTCATTTCTGAAGGTCCACATGTCACATAAAATTTACATTAAATAAATATGTATGCTTTTCTGTTGTTAAACTGCCTTTTGTTATAGGTGCTTCAGCCATGAACCTAGTGATGGATGAGAAAAAAAAATCCCTTCTACCCTACGCTAACAAGGAAGGACGAGAGAGAGAATTCTAATTTCTTACCATAGGTATTCAATGTGATGAGAGGGTGGTCATTTGATGTATAAAATTAGGAATTCATTCTAAAACATGTTTGAAACTTTTGTTTAGTTTATTGCAGAGGAAGGGGCAAGTTTGGTGCTCCAAATTCCTGTTTTATTTGCCATCGTAGAAAGGATTTGAATTTGCAAGACACTTCAGAAAAGTCTGATTTTTTTTTCACTTTAAATGTGGTATTGTGGTTACTGTAATGAGGTGGCATCGACACTGCTAATACTTACCCTTTGGAGTTTACCCCAAGGCTTTACCATAAGACATCATCCAGATCACTGTGCTTTCTTTTAAAAAACAAGTCTTTATTAAAAAGAAAAGCACAAACTAGACCATCACAAATAGAAATTAGGAATAGCCAGAAACGTATTTAGCAGCGATATTTTTTTCTTTTTTTTTTTTAACAGTCTTGCTCTGTCTCTCAGGCTGGAGTGCAGTGGCGTGATCTCGGCTCACTGTAACCTCCACCTCCCAGGTTCAAGCAATTCTCCTGCCTCAGCCTCCCAGAGTAGTTGTAACTAGAGGTATCCACCACCACACCCAGGTAATTTGCATATTTTTAGTAGAGTTGGGGTATCACCATGTTGGCCAAGCTGGTCTTGAACTCCTGACCTCAGGTGACCCGCCTACGAAAGTGCTGGGATTACAGGAGTGAGGCACTGCACCCAGACTTATTTAACATCAGTTCTAAACATTGTTGACACATTGCAGTATCTAATTTTCTCTAGTATCCTTAATTAATTATATAATGTGACTTTTGAAGAATTCTTATATACATTAAGATAAAGTTCAAGAAGGCCATTAGCAAAGGATTTTAAAAAGAGTAGATTTTTTACAAAGATTTTCCATTTTAAACAGATTTTTCTTATAAAATAAATTTCTCCATGTCTTTTAAAAATACGAAACTTGGCTCCCATTAAATATGCTCATTTTTAGTTACCCATGGGATACCCTTACTTATCTATGATAACAGATACTTGTCATAATTTCCTGTATACTCCTAATGTCAGAGGTATGTTTACAAGTGGTATCATTTACTTCTGGATTTCATTTCCAGCTATTTAACCTCCAGATTCATGATAAAGCATTTTTAAGATTATCTCTGAAAACAATACCTGCTTTTTATTTACTCAAAATATATCTACACTTAACATAAGTACACTTTGGATAAGCAGTTATTTTTAGGCAAACTTTCACTAAGATAAGTATATGACAACATAAATAATGGAGGATATCCATGTGTAGCTAAAAGTGAAAATATTTACTTTACCTGGAAGATGTGTTTTTTTTAAAAAAAAACCCTGAAACAATTGATTTCATGCAAAAAAAGTGCTAAAAGAAAAATGCGTAATCTGTGTATGATAAAAACATTTTCTCGAGCTGTGCAAATGACCTTGTTGATTTTTATTTTATCTAAGAATGATTTTAATATGCAATAATACAACTTACAGCAACATATAACAATGCATTTAATAGTAATGCACAAAAGTAACAAAGCAATGCAGATAAAAATGTTATACTGAACTCATCATTTGACATACTTCCTGTATTAAAATAATTTGCTGAATAATGTCAATTATCAAAACATGTAGCTGCTATGTAGTCCCTTAAAAACTGATATTTCCAGCATGTATATAATACACATATAAGTATATTCGTGTTGAACATAGCTTTAGTACTTTTTATATTTTTTTAAAAAGAAATTGTATGCCTTTTGTTCAAAACCACTATAACTTACTTGACCTGTGTGTGATTTTTATTTTCCGTTAAAATATTTAATTTCCAATATAGTTTGGATGTAGGACAGTCTGCATTTTAGGAAGCAAAAAAATAAATTTTAGAAAGGTAAAATATCAAAGCCAGTTTTGTAGTAATAGTGATGTCTAAAAGTTGAAATAGTAGCTGTCATTAAATGAGCACCTACTATATTTCAGGCACTAAACTGGATTCTTATAGACTCTTTAATAATAATATCATACATTATAAATGTGAAATTTTAGACTGCAAAGTACATAATTTGCTAAAAGTCACAGATGTAATAAACTGTCAATCCAGAATTTGAACTTAAATCTTTTGGCTGCAGAGAGGAAAACAAAAGAACGGTAGGTAAATAGCTAGATGAATCCGTTGACTGACAGTCGTATCAGCTTCCCTTTACTGAATGCTGATCTCATCACACCAGTATAACTTTGTAAAATGTGTTTATTATTTCCATGTTCAAAGTGAGTGACTTAAGGCTAAAAATGATAAGAAATGTGTCCTTGATGGCAGCTATCACTGGAAGATCCAGAATTTTAACCAATATTTCACTATCCAGTATTACTCATTTCAAAGCACTCAGCCTTTCTGCTATCACATACAATTTCCACTTCAAGTAACAAATTCAAATATAATCGGTACAAAGTTTATCCTACCCTGAAAATGAAATGTATAATATTCAAGAACAACTTGATGATTCACATCTGAGAAAACATAGTACTCTCAAAGTGACAAATACTGAATAAATAAATATTACCTCTGTATTGGATGTCTAAAAATGAGTAAGGACAAGATACTTCAAGCTGGAAAAATTAGAATGCAAACAAAAGACAACGGAGAAACCAAACATAGCTGGTCACATATGTATTTTTGTAACGATTTTTAAGTCTGGGAGTCTTGTTTCCTAAGCAAACATTTATTTTTTTGTTAGCCAGAAGTTTATATCTCCCTAGATTATGTAAAATACTGAAAAAAGAAATATGAAAACTTTATTTTTAGTTGTGTCATCAAACAGTGCCTTACATATTTGAATGACTACACTTTCAAAAGCTGCCAAACTTTAATTTCTTCTGTTAGTATCTATATCTACACATATTCAACATTCAAAGTAAGGAATCTTGTAGTGTGTGTTATATTGTTCAAGTATTGATGATTTTGTTGCAACTCTGGGAACACTTTTTAGCCCCTGAAGCCTGAATTAGGGGTATCTATATAGAGAGGAAATTATTGGCTTATCAAAAGTGTGCATAGATTCTGTAGGTCAAGTCTATCCATCATAGACTTCCTAAAAGGTGGATTAGATTTGAAGCTCTCCCAATTTATTTTGTTATGGTTTATTGGCACATTCATTTTGCACAACTGTTTATACAAAATAAATGGCTGCTGATATCTTAAGCCCCTCCATTAGTGGAGTCCAATTCACCATCTAAGATAACAAAAACATAGGAATCTTCAGTTCCTACTGCTACCATTACAGAAGGCTCAAGCTGTAGAATATTTGATGCTTTCTGCTCTCAAAGTTCTGATCCAGTCCTTTCTCTTACATAACATCTGTCCATGGCCTTGCTCAGAGGGACCCAGTGCTCATTCAAAGATCCCTTTATTGTGGTGAATGTTTAATTTCTTACTAATATTCATTCAAATGCAATACATGTATAGTTACATTCAGTCTGTGCTGCTATAATGGAATATAAGAGACTGGGCAATTTGTAGAGATTCTTCATGGTTCTGGAAACGGGAAAATCCAAGATGCAAAGGCAAGTGTCTGGTGAGGACCTTCTTTCTGTGTCATCTCATGGTGGAAGGTGAGACAGCAAGAGATTGAACTCCCAGCTTTAAGTTATTTTAAATCAGCATGAATCTGTTCACAAGGCTTCAGCCTTCATGACCTAAACACCTCCCATTGGGCCCCACCTCCCAACAGTGGTTCATTGGATTATGTTCCAACACATGCCTTTTGGAGGGACACAGCCAAACGATAATGATATATAACAGCATTTTCTAAGTGTTCATTTTGATGAATTTTGACAAATGTTTACAGTAGTGTAACAACCACTTCAATGGAGACGTTTCATCCTAAAAATTCCCTTGTTCTATAGATTCAATTTTTATATTCTTCTGAAATTTTATGCTGAAATCTAATACCCAATATAATGGTATTGCGAGTTGGAGGCTTTGGAAGGTGATTAGATCATAAGAACAGAGACTTAATCAAAGGAGATAGTGCTTTTTATAAGAGACCCTGGAGATATCCCGTCCTTCTACAATGTGAGGAGACAAAAGAATGACAGCCACCTCTGAATCAGGAAGTGAGTCATTACCAGGCACTGAGTCTGTCAGTAACGTGAATTTGAACTTCTGGTCACCAAAACTGTGAAAAATAAATTTTGGTTGTTTATAAACTACCCAGTCTATGATATTCTGTTACAGCAACCTAAAGTACTATGTTACCTGGTGCCCCTTTGTAATCAGTCCTCGCCCCCAACCTGACACCTAGCCCCTGTCTACCCCACTCAGATTTGGGTGGCTACAGTTTTGGCTATTAAATAATGTCACAAAAATTGAATCATATACTATGTAGCTTTGATTGTTTTTTATTGAGTTTACTTAATGCATTGGAGATTTATTCATGCTGTTACATATGTCTATATTGTATTTTTTTATCGCAAACTAGTGTTCCATTTGATTATACCTTTACTAATACATGGGCCTCTGGATTATTTCTAGTTTAAGGCCATGCAAATAAAGTTGCTATAAACATTAGCAAATGGGTCTCTGTATGAACATGCTTTTATTTCTCTTGGGTAAACATCCAGGAATTGATAGTTGAGTCATATGATAAATGTATATTTAAATTTAAAAGAAACTTCCCTATTGTTATCCAAAGCAACTATACCACTGATGTTTCTACATATCCTCATCAGTACTCCGTCTTCTGTGATTTGATTATAGCCGTCCTAGTAGCTGTATAGAGCATCTCATTGCAGTTTTAATTGCATTTTCCTAATGACTAGTGGCGTTAAGCAAATTTTCACTGCTTATTTGCCATTGGTATATACAGTGGTTCCACGTTCTCCGTGAGAGATTAGTTCTAGAACCCTGATGGATGCCAAAATCCAGAAATGCTAAAATTCCAACATTGGTCCTGTATAACCTGGGAAAATTAAAACTGAGCCCTCTGCATCCTTGGGCTGCCCAATCTGGGAATACTATATTTTCTATCCATAGTTGGTTGAATCTGTGAATGCGGAGCTCGTACACAGGAAAGGCCAACTATATTTTTTGAAAGTCCAGTTTTTAGTCTGTTTCTACCAGTTATAAAAATTTCCAGTTCGCATATATGGAAACTGTTTTTATGTGGATGGCTGAGGATTCTTTTGGAAAAACATACTGTCAAGAAAAGAACATAGGGATTATAAGCCTGACTCTATAGCAAAATCTGATTTTTTAAAAAGAAATTTTTATTAAAATGTCTAAAAAACACTGGGGCCCTGTTGACATCACTTGGATACCCGGCTGGTATAATCTATGACAGTATAAAGAGCCCGTCTATGTACTCTTCCATGGAATATGAGATGTTGAGGACTTTGGCATGTCGGTAGTTATGTCCACTGGTATTTATTTAGGCAGAGTATGGGGGGTTGCCAGGATTAAGAGAGGGCATAGGGTCAAGTGTGCATCCTGAGAAGCCATAAACAGAAAAGAAAGTGTAACCTAGTAAACCGTGCAGTTCCCGCAGGAATCTGGCAGGAATGGGACACAGTGGGCCCAGCATGGTCTACCAACCCCCTGCCGAATCCTTGAAATTCCTTCTGAAAACCTCCAGAAAGAAAGGACAGAGTACTGCATAGAGGGTTGAAGGTTCTGGTTTCTCCTGGCTCTTGTTTCTGTTTACGATTTGTATCTGTAGTAGTTTCCTGGGACTGCCCTAACAAAACAGCGCACAGTGGGTGGCTTAACCATAAGTGTACTGTCTCAGAGTTCTGGAAGGCAGAAGTCTAAAATCATGGTGTTGAAAAGGTGGCTCCTTCTGAGAGCCACAAGGAAGAAGCTATTCCAGAGAAGTCTCTCTCCTTATGTCATGCAGCTTTGGGTGTTTCTTGGTGTTTTAGTCTGTTCTCCTGCTGCTCATGAAGACATACCAGAGACTGGATAATTTATACAGAAAAAGAGGTTTAATGAACTCACAGTTCCATGTGCTGGGAAGGCCTCATAGTCATGGCAGAAGACGAAAGGCTCATTTCACATGGCGGCAGGCAAGAGAGAATGAGAACCAAGCAAAGAGGAGACCCCTTATCAAACCAACAGATCTTGTGAGACTCATTCACCACCACAAGAACAGTATGGGGAAAACCACCCCGTGATTCAATGATCTCTCACCAGATCCCTCCCACAACACATGGGAGTTACGGAAACTACAACCATGATTCAATTACCTCCCCCAAATCCCTCCCACAACACATGGGAGTTACAGGAGCTAAGACAGACCATATCGCTTGGCTTATCAATGGCATTCTTCCTGTGTCTTCACATCGCCTTCTCTGTATACCTATCTTTCCCTGTGTCCACATTTCTCCTTTTTGTAACTACAGAGTCATATTGGATTGGGCCCATCCTAATGACTTCATCCTGACTTGGTCATCTGCAAAGGCTGTATTTCCATACAAGGTCACATTCACAGCTACTGGAATTACCGCCTCATTATTTGCTGAAGGTACACAATTCAACCCATAACACTGTCAGTCTAGTAATTGTGCCCTTTTAGGTAATTTCTGTTTTCTACTCATAATTTAAAATGAAAGCATCTTGAAATTATAAAAGACAATAGTGCTAAGAGAAAATTTCCATCAACCTATGATTTTAAACTCTTCAAAGTGCTAAGAGAAAATATCCATCAATCTATTATTTTAAACCTTTCTAAATTATTAAGAGTAAGATATATAAAATAAGATAATTTTCAGGACAGCCATGGTTGTTCATACGTGTAATCTCAGCACTTTGGGAGGCTCGGGAGAGCAGACTGCTTGAGCTCAAGAGTTCAAGACCAGCCTGGACAAGATAGTGAAACTTCATTTCTACTAAAAATACAAACAATTAGCCTGGTGTGGGCATGGTGGCAAATGCCTGTAGTCCCAGTTACCCAAGAGGCTGAGGTGGGAGACCTGCTTGAGCCCAGAAAGTCAAGGCTGCAGTGAACCATGATTGCACCACAGCACTGCAGCCTGGGTGACAGCCTGAGACCCTGCCACATACACACACACACACACATTCAAATAAATGATTGAGTTTACATACCAAAGAGCACCAAAATATATGCTTCAATGAGAAGAAAAGAGTGAGATCTAAGTGGCACTGAGTTATACAGAAACTTGAAAACACGTTGGTGTATCTAAATAATCAATAACCAAAGTAACAGCAATAATAACATTAAGGATAATGACTATTTAGCTTGGAATTTAAAAAACAATACATAATTATATTTACAAATTGCAATAATATAAAAACTGGAAGAGATGGTCATATCTAAAATTTTCTACAGCCTTTAAATTGTTCAGGTAGAAGGAGATGATTGTTTCAAGTTGTACTTTGCTAATGCAACCTTGTGCTTCATTAGTGCTAATGCACTTTGTTCAACATTTAATAACTAAAGAGCAATGAAAAGCGACACAGATTAAATGGAAAAGGAAATATACAAACAACACACCCCCCAAAAATATGCAATCAAGTCAATGAAAAGCAGAAAACAAACGAAAAAAGTAAAGAAGTAAAAATACAGTGAAATTTTATTAAAGATGCAGAAATATATCCATATGTGTCAAAATCATATTTAGTATAAATACATTAAGTTCACTATTAAAAGACAGAGAGTACAAGCTATAATGACAAAGGATTTTTACACGCTGAGGGACATAAAATGATATGCCAAAATTTAGATTGTATAGTGACATTAATATCTCATTAAATATGCTAGAGCAAAATCTGAAATATATTCAAAAATTAACTTTGGGAGCCCGAGGTGGGTGGATCAAGAGGTCAGCAGATCGAGACCATCCTGGCTAACATGGTGAAATACCGTCTCTACTAAATATACAAAAAATTAGCCAGGCATGGTGGCAGGCGCCTGTAGTCCCAGCTACTAGGGAGGCTGAGGCAGGAGAACAGGGTGAACCCGGGAGGCGGAGCTTGCAGTGAGCCGAGATCGTGCCCCTGCACTCCAGCCTGGGCGACAGAGCCAGATTCCATCTCAAAAAAAAAAAAAAAAAAAAAAAAAAAAAAAAAAAAAAAAAAGCTTTCCAGTTGAAATATCTTTATAACGTAATATTGAATTCTCATGGCTAAGGAAAAATAATTTTATAATTAATCAGGTCTAAATAAAATAAATTAAATACTGAAAGGGCAAAAAATTATCTTAAAGCTTTTACACTTCAATGCTCAGTTTTGCTGTGAACCTAAAACTGTTTTAAAATTAAATTATGTTAAATAGAAATAATTATTTGTGGGACATTTAATGTTTCTTGATTAACCCTTGGACTTGTAGAGATTTTAACTTAGAACAGGCATAAAAATTGTAACAATTGTTATTGTGAATAGAATAGAATATTGTTCTGAGAACAGTAAATATTTCTTGAGAATTTCGATGTGTCCGAGGCTGGAATATTTTCACATATTGTTTAACTCTTTTGTCTTATATACTATTTTGTCTTTAAAACAATCAGATGAGGAAAATGAGGCTCAGATAGCAACTAGCCTGACCCAAATCACACAGCTAGAAAGCAGAGGATGCAGGATTTAAACCCAGAACCTGTTTGACTATTCACTACACTCTACCACCTCCAAGGAACGTGGTGCGTATATGATACTTGAGGACATATCAACAGTCACGACTAAGATTTAGTAAAACGGTGGAGAAATGAAGACAATGTTGAAAGAGAAAGAGTTCTAAGCCAACCACAATTAAAGTCTGAGTATGAAGAAGTCATGCAAAATATTTAACAATTTTACAAATGAAGAAGATGAGGCTAAGAGAGAATTCATTGCTTGCCTTATCGGACATCACAGTCCTCACTAATTATTTTAGTTTGTGTTTTCTTTCACATGTCTTGAAACTTGCATCATCCTATAATAGTCACTAGAATTTAGTACTTAATTTTTCTCTCGTTTCTGTGCATCTGTGCATGGAGAGGGATACCCCTGCTGCATGCTGATAGAAACTGACATTGTTTGAAAACACCTACTTTCATTTCCTAAATATGTGACTTCAAATATAACATAATTAAATATATAAATACTTAGGATATTTTTCTCTCTCTTAAAATTTATCTTAGCTTTGCAGGCCATAAGCTCAGAAATATGTGTTCCTTGTAAAAGCCACCATCTTGACCTCTTATTCTCCAACCATTAGCACAGTAAGTGTGCATTTAAACAGTTAACTAGCTATGAAATTGTTGGTAGAGGAGTTCTACAAAAACTGCAATGTATTAAAATCCTGTTTGGTCACAACTTTCTGAGGGAGGGAAGAAAACTTCATATGAGTTATGGCGATGTAATTTATGTTGATTATAAGAAAAAATTTGTTTAGGCCAATAAAATTCAAATTAACAAAGCACATTCAGAAACGAGGTTTAAAACATAAATAGCATGAAATAGGGGAGATTAGAGCTAATATTTTCCAGGAGCTAAATAAACACACAAGCTCATATAGCATTTATTGTAAAGGTTAGAAGAGAAATCTAATTCAATATATTTAATGTACATGTAGAATGATTAGAATCTGTCTGGTTCTTGATAAATATAATCTAAAGAAGTAGTTTAGACATCTTTCTCCCATCTTCAGTCAGAGTTTTATAAATTAATGAAATTATCTATTATCATTTCATCTTAGATGTCATAAGACTTTGGAAACAGGGGGTATTAGGGACTAATTCACAACACATAAATAGCTTGAACAGGTGGTACTTAATACCATCACAGATACTGGTCACTGGTTAGAGTTCACAGTTATGGAAGTGAATGCCAATTAGAAAAATGTTCATATCCTCATCACTGAGTAAACTTAAACTAAGTGAAAAGATACCACTTGCCAGGTGCAGTGGCTCAGGCCTGTAATCCCAGCACTTTGGGAGGCCGAGGCAGGCAGATCACGAGGTCAGGAGATCGAGACCATCCTGGCTAACAGGGTGAAACCCCGTCTCTACTAAAAATGCAAAAAAAAATTAGCCAGGCGTGGTTGCGGACAACTGTAGTCCCAGCTACTCGGGAGGCTGAGGCAGGAGAATGGTGTGAACCCGGGAGGCGGAGCTTGCAGTGAGCCGAGATTGCACCACTGCACTCCAGCCTGGGCGACAGAGCGAGACTCCGTCTCAGGAAAAAAAAAAAAAGAATGGACGAATACAAATGCCTTTAATTCCGTTCAGACTTAAGACTTCATAGTTCTCAGAGACACCAAAGAAATTCTTTCCAAAAGTTTTTTTTGCAGAGATATATTTAAAGGCATAATTATATTTTTAAGAGCTTCCCAGATTGTAACAAATATAAGTAACTTCAACTAGCAAATAAGAAATTCATAAATGTAGCTAGCTGCTCAGTATTGCTGATTTGATATCATTTGATATCTTCGAAGTGTACCAACATTTAATGAGGATATAACTGAGTGAATCCTGCAACAGAAATATTAACATATGTGCTAAAATGAGCTATAATGGATATATATATTTCCAATGTCATTTAGAGCAAATACTTATATTAATCAGGCTGAATTATATGACTCCTACATTGAATCTTTGAACAATTGAGTTACAGTGGCAAATAATAGACAAATAAAGAAATGACATAATTAGATCATAAACTGATTTAGTAGTCTTATATAATTTTTATGTAGAGCCTGAAGGAAGAGTGCTGATCATGAAATAGTATCCTAAAAGAATGCAGCTATTACTTAATAATACAAGGAAATCAGAAAATTTGTCAAGGATCATGCAGCATAGTGAGTAGTGATGATTTACATATATCTGAATAGATGATTTACATATATCAGAATAGATGATTTACATATATCAGAACTGATGATTTACATATATCAGAACTGATGGTTTACATATATCAGAATTGATGACTTACATATATCAGAATATTCATCCCTTAACTTAACTACTCATAGATAACAACTTGAGCATTGTGAAATGTTGTTTTCTCTCTGAGGTATTCTTTCAGATCCTACATACCAGTGAAACTACTGACATCAGCTCCTCCGAAGGGCTCCAGGAGAAGCTGACTCACTAAAGGGTGAAGTTTCTATATCCTGGTGATTTAAGATTTAATCCCCCTAACCCAAACCAGTCAGTGACCCCATTTATCCAGCCCCTGGTCCTCTACAATCCCTTCACCCCAACCAAGTACTCTCTGGAAAGACAGATTTGAGGGTGCTCGCATCTCCTCACTCAGCTGTCCTGCAATCATTAAACTCCTTCTTTACTGCAAACTCTGTTTATCAATTTATCAGACTGTGACTGCACAGCAGTCAGAGAATACAAACACGTGAGTCCTGTATCATTTATAAATATTTAACTTTTATATATATTTAACTTCTATACACATAATTGACTATTTTGTATATTACTATTAGTAGGTAATAATAATATTTATATTTCCTCCATAGGTAGCTTCTGGGGCATTTCTGCCTGGTAAATTTTATTCTTTAATGACAAAGACTAAAGTAAGTAACTTTAAAATATTATTGAGAATTTCTTTTCTATTGATGGGACACTGAATTTGTAGGTAGAAATAAAAACCTAGCTTTTTACTAAACTTAATTTTAAACACAATTCAAAATATAAATATAAAATTAAGAATTTCCAAAATTAAACTTAGTTTTAGAAACTCACATAAGCAAGTGTAATACTGAAGAGCAAAGAAACTGTGGTCTACAAAAAAAATTATAAGTAATTCATGAAATCTAAGGGCTAATTTGTGAAGTAAATTAGGAGGATATTTTATGCTGTAGCACCATCCTAGAGACCGAGAGAATCGCTCTAGGAAAACCTGCTCAACTCCTTTTAACCAGAAATTCTTTCTTTCTCCAGAAATCCCTTTCAGGTAATGCCTAATAATATCTCACTGAACATGTATTAGAAATCGTAGTTTAATTTTTAATTAAATAATTCAGTGAAAATATATTAATTGTAAAGATAAATTTTAACACATATGGGAATACTAGACTTACGGTGGTCATCAACCCAAAAT
Source organism: Symphalangus syndactylus (assembly GCF_028878055.3). Taxonomy (NCBI): domain Eukaryota; kingdom Metazoa; phylum Chordata; class Mammalia; order Primates; family Hylobatidae; genus Symphalangus; species Symphalangus syndactylus. The sequence goes on along the minus strand of NC_072445.2, from coordinate 244,834 downwards.
GCTACAAAATTACATGGAATGGTTAGTTTGGCAAAAATAAATATCAACACTACCACCAAAAACCTAGGTTTCAAAAAGAAATACAAGAAGCATTCCAAAATGTTAAAAATTTTTCATTTGTCTACTTTCTAAATGCTCTTTAAAATACTTATGTCATCATAATTTTGAAGTTTAAAAGTAAAGAAATAGTTCTCCTAGTTAATATACTGCCTTAAAGTTACTCTGGCTCACAAACAGAACAAATCAAAGCATGACTTGACAGCCGTCAAATTACAGGAAATTGAAGCTAAATGAAATTGGACACCTCACCTCATCTAAACTCCTTACTTTATAAGAAGGAAAAGCCTCACAAAATGTTGAAGTCATTTAGCTTAAAGTCATCAGGTGAGTTAGAGATAATCTGAGAACACCACTTTTTTTCTCTTTGTTACTATTCTCTCATGAAGTTTTGCCTGAAAACAGGTCTACTAAAGATATAAGAATTTGTAATGAAGATGAATATATATCATTGTCTTTCTGCTTAGGGTTGTTCAATATTTTCCCATTGATAATATATAAAATCCTACCTACTTTGACCTCCTATCATTGCCTTTCTGCTTAGGGTTGTTCAATATTTTCCCATTGATAATATATAAAATCCAACCTACTTTGACCCCCTATCATTGCCTTTCTGCTTAGGGTTGTTCAATATTTTCCCATTGATAATATATAAAATCCTACCTACTTTGACCTCCTCTCCCACCATTTCCTTGCTATCTCCTAGAACTTCATTCTTGACTCCAAAGCTGCACCCTCCTGCATCAGTTTCTTTTGTTTGAAATCTTCAGCCCTTCATAAATTTCATCCACCAAACTCCTATTTATCCTTTAACTCCCTATTATTTTTTCTTACACTGCCACATTTTCCTTCATTAGCACATATCCAATTTAAAGTTATATAGTTTGAGTTTTTGCTTGACTTTCTGTTTCTCCACTAAAGCATAAGCTCCACAAAAGCAAGTATCATGTCTGATTTAACAGGGTATATTCTATTCTTATAAGAGTGCTGCCACGTAAGTGTCAATGAATGTTTGTGAAATAAATGAAGGACTAAAGGAGTGACTGAACAAATAAAAATAAGTTCTCTGTGTGTATTGTATGTGTGAATAAGATTTTGAGTTTGGCCAAGGCAGTTAATCACATATTAACAACTCATTAAAGTTTATTGCTATGAGGTACACAATTGGTTCAACACCAAATTCTAAGATGAAACAAGGTTTGTGTTCAGAAATATAGTGTCACTTTTTCTAATATCAGTTGCCCTCCAACTATCAGCATGACACATGCAAACCATTGATACGTGTTTTTCTGTTTTTTTTTTTGTATTGAAGATACAACATGAAGGAAAATTATTATATTTCTAATAGGAAGTCCTGTTCTAAATGACAACAAATCTGAGCGTGAACACATTTGTTTAAAAGAGAGAGACTAAAAAGATGAGATTCTGTTTGTACAGTATATAACTGAAGAGAGTTGTATCTAGCAATTTGACAAGAAAGGTGAAACAGAACATTAACCTGAGCACACAAGTTCAGCTAATGATCTGGGATGGGGAGTTGTGGGTAGAGAGGAGGACAAAGACGAAAGACAACCGTTTACCCCAAGTTACTCTCCAAAGATGAGAAAAAGCCCTCTTAGTAATGTCTTTCAAAATCTAACTACTTTCAAGAACACATCGATAAGATACAGAGAGATAACAATCAAGTTGGACAGTAACTTAAAAGTCAGATGTCTTTTTAAGCATAAGTAACTTAGAACTGTAAAGTAAAAAACACTAAATGTCATTGACTTTAAAGTGGATACTGAAGAAAAAGAAAACCCTTCTATTAAAAACTAGACTACATGCAGTAACTTATGTAGAAAACTTAGCATAAATATTTATACAAAATTGCCCTACACTATTTTATTAAAGTATGACATTATAAATTAAGAGAAAATCATTTTAAAAATGAGTTATATTTTAGGCCTTTTTTCTCAAAATGAGTTTCATAAATTGATATGGTTATTAGCATAGGAATTTCAATAATAGGAACAAAGAAACCAAAAGAAAATGTGTGTGTGTGTATGTATACAATTACCTGGCATTCCAACTTCAACATGTTTAAAAATATTTCAGTAAAAAATGTTAGATTTATTTTAAGGTAGTTTGTAAGATATTTATTAGGTTTATTTGTAGGCCTTGCACACTAAGTTAAGCAACACTATCATAAAATAAATTATTTAATAATGAAACAGAAACTCAAAGCTTCATATTATAATTAAATAAACTCTAAAGTATCTAGTAACTTCAACTGTATCCCTAAAATAACATCAGGTCTACAGTGTGTATCAACTTGCCCAGAGAAAACGCAACAATGAAAGAAAGAAAGAGATATCTATTTTTTCATAAAAGATCAACACACTTTGTCCAATTTTTTTGTCCAACTGCTATCAAGTGGGCCAACGCTAATGGCAAATAAAAGAGCTGCCATTCAACATGCATTCTAGTAGTGAATATTAACTGACTACTATGTGAAAGCAGTGTTCGTTGAACAAATAAAAGAATCTTTGCCTGCGTGACGCTTATATTTTGGTCACTTTACATTTTACTGGAGGAAACGTGAAGAATAGAATACCAGCAATATTAACAACATTATCCCACTAGAAGGTCTCCAGTGACTGATACTTTCAGACTCATGTCAATGACCCTATATGATCTTTATATTCCAAGGAGCATGGCAATGGATTTTAACATTTCCAAATTAAAAGGTAATGGTAAAGTAATGATAACCAACACAAAAATGACTCCCTGGAAACGACAGCAACTCATTTCAAATGGCTTTGGAATGCCATTAGGACAGTACCTTTTTCTTTGTAATGCAAAAGTCTCACAATCCAGAGAGCAGGTCTTGTGAATTTTGTGAATTTTGATGAGAGGTAAGGCATTACAGAAAGACCCAAAAGTCATGCTCCAGATTCCGGCAATATAGCTAGTAGGACAGACACAGAGTACATAGTTTTACTACTGATCACAGTGATTTAGAGATTGGAACCCATAGTTCTGTGAGATCAGGCATCACTTCAAGATAAATTTACATTTTTAATAAATGCAAACTTTGGCTCAGCTAAACAAGGTACCTTGGGCTATATTAACTGTAGATAGATAAATTTGGCGTAATTAACCCTTGCACAGTCTAAACATACCATGTGCCAAAAATGATGTAAAGCACTGAATATGTGAGATAAAGTATGATGAATTCCATTGACAAATACAGGCAATAGCTTCCATTTAATTGAGAAGAAACCGTATACCTAGCACAAGTCTTTTTCTGTGCATTAACTTTTCATAATACAACTATATGAAGTATATAGTATAAAATAGTATATGAAACTATTTTATATATAAATAAAGGTGTTTCCAAAGGTTAAGAAAGGGCACGGTGAGAGTGAGAAGCACAGTCTGGGTGGGCAGGACAATCTAGTTGTCTATCTGTGCTTTAAACTCCAATAAACATCATCTCCCACACCACGGCATCTAACTCAGAGTCACATTTCAATTGCCAGCAAATGGAAGCCTCATAAACCCAAAATGTGAACGGCAATGAAGTTCATAGAGCACGCTTTGAGTGCACAGAGTATCTTTGCAAACATTATCTTTTTTTATTACACTTTATGTTTTAGGGTACATGTGCACAACGTGGAGGTTTGTTACATATGTATACATGTGCCATGTAGGTGTGCTGCACCCATTAACTCATCATTTAACATTAGGTATATCTCCTATTGCTATCCCTTCCCCTCCCCCCAAACATTATCTTTTAAGACTTTCACAATCACGCCATGAGATTATTCCCATATCAAAAAGTAGGAAATGAAAGCCTGGAAAGAAGTTATATTGACATTAAACTGCTCTCAAACCCAAGTGTACAAATGATTCTTCTTGCAAAGAAATTCATATTCTACACAAAGTTCTATTTCAAAATGAATTCTGGAATTCAATTAAACACTCATCTGGAAAACGAGAGCTTAAGTGGAAATTCCTCACTGGTATTCAAGCAAATAAATTAAATAATGATATTAAACCTACATCTAATCTCTTATTATTACATATTCAAAGTTTGCTATACAGCTACCACTAAGTTATACATTTCCAGTGACACAAACCATAAAATGAATTTGTTTCTATTGGTACTAGCAAAAAAAAAAAAAACCTGCGTAGACAGCAAAAGGGTCAATCTACTAATTTATCTTCTAATAACTTTCCACCCAGGAACATTCGTCCCTCTCATTAGACAGTTGTTCTATGCTTCTTTTTTTCACATTCTAATTGCCTCACCTGAACCAAAAAAAGAATGTGGATCTAGGATCAATACCTTTTGAAAAGTCATTTATTTCATTATATTATTTTTTCATATATCTGCATTATTGCATAGAATACCTGATTGGTCTTATGCTAAGTTTTTCATGTAACATTACCTCTGCAAGATGTTAATAAGTATCCTTCCAAAAATGTTTGAAAAATCTTGGGTAAAACATATTACGTAAGTTCCTGTTTTATAGTTTTCCAAGAGTTTTACTATCCTTGGCCAATGACAAAATTCAAAGCAGAGATACAGTACACAACTTTTGTAAAACTTACCTATTTTTCTTATAAGACTGTGGCTTTGTTTTGTTTTGTTTTGAACTTCTTTTCTGTGATGTGACATGAGACTGTGTGTTGAGTTAGGGGTGGGGACATACATTAACAGAGGTTTAGGAACTGCTTTGCTAAAGCAAATTTGAGGAGAAAATGGGGAGACTAATACAAGATTTTCCTTTAAGCAGTGGGAGTTGAAGGGGTAGGTGGTTTTTGGAGAAAGAAGAGACCCATTCATGGCACAGGCTTCTTTATGTTTCTGCTCTGTGTGATACATAATGAGGATACAGACATTCACTTCCTCTATTTCCCACCCCTGGCCGGGGGTAACCCAAAGGTACCTGATAAAGACACAGCCTTATAGCTGTATCAAGTATCCCTGAGTGTGTTAGGACTGGAGAGGCCTAAGGAATAAAAAACATACATGCATTAAATGGAACAAATACAGAGAAGAAGAAAACTCAGACATGGTACATTAATTGTGTACCTTTCCTTACAACCCAGCACATCACAGGGTACATGACCTGCTTCCTTTTGACCTGCTTCCTTTATGTTGACTGCATGAACAGGGAATGGGGTTGGGGTACACGTGGGAGATAATTGTGTTTATTATGTACCTGGTATTAATACATCTATAGAGACAATTGGAATGACTATACTGGAGAAACAGCAAGGGAAGAACTGAAAAGGCTAAAACAAATACTTGGTTCTCTAAAAAATACTCCAAAGGATTTCTCATGTCTGACAAATTACATTTTAGTCTAATAGTAATAAGTGACCAAAACTAAGGTGATTTGATAAATATCATAAGGTATTTTATTGTGAAATTGATATCTATACGTATTGCTTATAAAGCTCAGTAATCTGTTCTTGAATTGAGAAATTACTGAGACAACATCAAAAGCTGTCATTTTTGTTTCTATGTTGTCGTTGTTATTGTTTGTGAGGTCAGAGCTTCTAAACTTTATGACTGTTTGAAAGGGGCCTATATAGACCTTGCCTGAATATTAAGTCATGTGAAATGATAAAAAGCTTTCTGATTTATTGGGTTAGACAAAGAAAAAATTGAGAAATTGAGCATCATTAAAATTAAAGACTTTTGTTATTAAAACTGTGCTTAGAATGAAAACAAAAGCCACAGGTTGGGAGAAAATTTTTTCAAAACATATTCAAAACATTTTCAAAACATATCAGATAAATTACTGGTATTTAAAGTATACAGAGAACTCGAAAATAAGAAAGAAAACAACTCATTTAAAAAATAGTCCAAAGGTCTAAATACAGCTGTCAAATGGGGATTTTGAAGTTACTAGTCATGTATCATTAGGGAACTGCAAGTCACAGCAACCGTGAGATATTATTACATGACTATTAAAATGACCAATATCCAAAAGTCTGATGATACCAAAAGCTGGCAAATGTGAGGAGAAACAGGAACTTTTATTCATTGCTTGTGAGAATGCAGAATAGTACAGCTACTTTGGCAGTCAGTTTGGCAGTTTCTTATAAAACTAAACATACTCCTACCACACAACCCAGCAATTACATTCCCGGTATTTACTTAAAGGATTTGAAAACTTACATGCACACAAAAGCCTTCTTCCCATGAATGTTACAGGAGCCTTATTCATGATCACTAAAATCGAAATGTCCTTCAGGAAGTGAATGGAAAAATAAACTGTGGTATATCCAGGCAATGGAATAGTATTCTGTCAAGCTACAGAAGACACACAGGAACCTTTAAATGCATATTGCCAAGTGAAAGAAGCCAGTCTGAAAAGTCTACATACCGTATGATTCAACTACATGACCTTCTGGAGAAAGCAAAACTATGGAGACAGTAAAGAGATCAGTGGCTATTAGGGATTTGGAGGAGATTTGTGCAGTCTAAACATGTCATGTGCCAACAATGACGTAAAGATATGTGAGATAAAGTATGACGAATTCTATTGACAAACACACGCAATGGCTTCCATTTAACTGAGAAGAAACCATATACCTAGCACAAGTCTTTTTCTGTGCATTAACTTTTTGTAATACAACTATATGAAGTTATAGCCTATTTTATATATGAATAAAAGCATTTCCAAAGGTTAAGAAAGGGCACAGTGAGAGTGAGAAGCACAGTCTGGGTAGGCAGGTCAATCTAGTTTTCTATCTGTGCTTTAAACTGCTATAACCATCAACTCAATCTACTAATTTATCTTCTACATAAATTAGTAGAGGAAACGATGAACGGATGGAGCAAGGAAGAATTTTAGGAGAGTGAATCCATTATTCTGTATGACACTGTAATGAGGATTATTTGTCATTACACATTTGACAAAACCTATAGAATTCATAAGACAAGGAGTAAACTCTAATACAAACTACATACTTTAGTCAATAGTAATGTACCAATATTGACTCATCAACTATAACAAATGTACCACACTATTGCAAGATGTTAAAAATCGGGGAAATTGGGGTAGAGGCTGAGGATGACGTGTGAATGCTTATTCACTTCTTTCTACAAACCTAAAATTGCTTTTAAAGAGTCAATAAAAATTAAAACAAGGCAGGGTTTTCATGCAATGGAAAAAAACACACAACTTTAGTAAGTGACTCATAATTATGCTTATGCCACTTTGCTAGATTACACTTCATTAATAAATATAGTTTCATTCTTTATGTTATAAAGCAGAATAAAGTCAGATATCTAGAGAAATTGATTTTAATGATTAGAGTAAAAGCATTTTCACCTCCAACGTCAGAATGAGTTCTTCAGAATCAGTCCATTTTATAGTTAAATCAATCATTGATTTTAAAAAAATATTGAGAAAAACTTTAACTTCACTTTTTCCATCAAACTCAATGTCATGACAGCATTGTCATTTCAATCTAGGATTAAAACCTATTTCTGGACCCAGTGGACTTACTGTGATAGATTCTGAAAATGTCAGACGTTAAAGTCCAGTCTTTGATCTGCTGTCCTCTGCAGTTATCAAAAGGTCAGTTTATCCTGCTTCTTTTCTCTCTTTTTCATATATCTTGCACTTCAGCTTAATATTAGTATTAAGCTAAATTTCTTATTTTATTTTGATTGATAAAGGAAAACAGATTGTTTCAATACAGTTACTGAGAATAAGCAGCAAAACGTACTTATAAAGTACACAAGAGAGCTATAAGATAAAAATTTGTTCAAAAAAAGATTTGGAAATTTTTATTGCATGAATGTTCAAATGGAAAGGAAAACTTTCTGGATTCTTTTTCCACCACACAGGAGTAGCAGCACTAAAGTAGTGAATAATGTCCGTTCAATTGGTAGTTTTCATGTATTTCTGATATCAGAAATGGACTGTTAGTAACTAGTTTTAAAAGCAGAGCATTTTTGTGCATGGCATTCCCCTGAATTCCAAAGCCCAAACTTAACTTAGGCTAATTTCTCTCTGCTGGGAGCACCATTAATTTCTCATAGATAACATTTCATATATATGCGGCATTCTGATGATGTAAAGGAATTCACACATTATGGGTCTACAAGCCAAATTTAATCAATGGCTTGCTTCATATGGCTGAGAGCTAAAAATTGTTTTGGCATTTTGGAAGTGTTTAAAGAAGGAGAAGGAAGGGGAGAAGAAGAATGAGTAGATGAAGGAGAGACAGAGACTACATATGGCCAGCAAAGCCTATAATATTTACTGTCTAGTTCTTTACACAAAGAACTTTTCCAATCTTGAACAAAACACACACATTTTCGTTATGCCAAAAAAGGACTACAATAAGTCTTCACTTAACATCATTGACAGGTGCTTGAAAACTGGTCATAGGTATATATATTTATGGTCACGTGATGTTTTGATACACGCATACGGAGGGATAAATTGGGGATGGTTAATTGGTACAAAAATACAGTAAGCGAAACCCATTTTACCATAGGTTGACATCAAAAGAGTTAAGCATCTATGGCTTTTGGTAACTAAAACGTCAACAAACTTGTAAATAAAGATCAAAACACTTCTAATATTAAATGCTGAAATAAATTTCAGCTATTCATACGTTTAAGATTAATAAAAGCTAGTAAAATCATTATTTACCTGCTTATTTCAGTTTAGGGTTGCAGTTGACCGCAGCCTATCCTGTCAGCTCAGGACGCAATGTGGGAACCAGCCCTGGACAGGGCGCCGTCGCATTGCAGGTGCACTCACACATACCCACAGTTACTCAGACTGGGACCACATAGACACGTCAATCAACCTCACATGCACAGCCTTGGGAAGTGAGAGGAAACTGGAGCATCCAGAGAATATCAATGCAGACATGGGGAGAATACATAAGCTCTACACAGACAGTGAACCCCAATTGGAATCAATTTGTTTTTTCTCATCAACATTATAATGAAATGACATTGAATGAAACGTCGTTATTCAAAGACCTGTTGTACTCAGTTCTAAACATTTCAGAATTAAGAGATCTACACACATCCTCTTCTATATAATGGAGTGGGTCTCTTAAAATTTCCTGGCAACATACTCTTAGCCTGCCTAGGAAACACTTTAGAATACAACTGCATTATAATAAATTTTCATATTCTATTCATATCTTCATATTTCTCCCTCTACTTATTAAGGTATAGTCTTGTATATGTAATCCTTCAGTTCCTGAACAAGGTGAACATATGATCTCATGATGTGTGTTTTAATTTCTTAACTTTGTTGAGATTTGGGAATGTGAGGATGATGGAAAGGAAAGAAAGGAACTCAGCAGCTATAAAAGAAATCTGACCTTTAATTTTTTTATTGAATTTGTTTCTTGTTTTATTTTTCCTTCCTTTGCACAAATGAGAACTTCTAGTTTTACAAAGGGTACCATCAACTTTAGGACAAAAATTTGTATTTGTGGCATAACACAAGTTGGAGACACAATGATTTAGAGATTGCATATCAATTTTATCAAATAAATGTGATAAAGTAGGTGATATGCACACACACACACATTTGTAGTGACAAAACCATTGACACAGATACCCAGATGGCACTTAATGTACTTTCAGCCTTAAATTCTTTCTCAAGGACAAGCCATTTGTTTGCAAATGATTTAGCATTCAAAAATGATTAAACACGGGAAAAAATGCATTGCACATAAAGTTCAGATTACAAGTGAATTAAAGTCACACTAATATAATTATAATTTATAATGAATTCAAATGGCTTTCAGAAGGGTCATCTGTGGAAGGTGAAGAGCAATCTGAATTTATTTTTCTGGTAACTGGTCACAGCAATGTTTTCTAGACTAGTGAGTGAGTGCTCATACAGCACCATGTGTGTTCAACAACACATAAAGTTGGATGACAAAATCTACTTTAGTGAGAAGGTAGCTATTTCCAGGGGCACCAATAGTAATGTCAGTTTTGAGTCTTGGGTTTGCTTTTGTTTGTTTACAAGGCGATGAAATGTTTAAGGAAAAAATAAATTCTACCAATCCATGTTGAGTGAACATTTCAATCCTTGTAAAGACCAAAGTCAGCTGCCACCATGCCATGCAAACCTTATAGTACATGACATGTTAAATCGGTAACCTCGAAAGGGACTTCTGAGAAGCTATGAGTAAAAGGCACACACAAAATGCCTCTGAGATGAATTCACAAATGAAATGGAAAAGGATAACTGTGTACATCCAAGAAGAATAGTAATTAACAGAAAACAAGAACACTTCTAAATTGAAAGAATCCCTAAATTAAAAGAAGACCAAAGAAAAAGAAATAAAGATGAGAAGTGAAATGAGGCGGAAATGGTGAGCGACAAGGAGATACACTGAGAAAAAAAGTAGCTAAAGTTAGTGTGTTATTATTTCAGCAAAATTAAGTATATCAATACTGAGAAATATGACTTGAAATAGATTCAGTACCTCAAGCAGAAACATAAACAAATAACATCTGGGTTTTTCTTTTGATAACCAGTATTTTAAATACAAAAATCTAAAAATTTTATCTTTGTGTAAGAGTTACACATTTATCATACCAATCAATAACAAAAAGGCGCTATAAATACTGTATGGAAATAAATGTCCTAACAGATGTTAACCAGACATCAGTCTTCACCGGTAAGGATTAGATTTGAAGGTGTTTGCAGATAATTAAAACTTGTTTTTATAACATAACTTAGCAGCTAAGTAGTATAATGAAAATGGGATATTCAAATTATAAGATATAAAATATTAAAGATAGAAGAACATGTTTATTTTTTCAATATAAATATTGTTACAGCTCAGAGAAACAGTATGAAATCTCAGGGCTCATGAAAGGCCACATTCTAGAGATAGTGATTGACAGGTATGGTAATTCCCCTACAGCGTGGTGCCTGTTGTCATGGAGTAGCATGTCTCCTACAGGGTACTACCAGCAGGTTCATGTAGGAAGAGCCAATAGTCCATGTGAGAAACCCCGGAAGGCTAAAGATAGAAGGAAATATTTGTGCCACGTTGAAGAGCAAGTTCACCAGGTGAATTGGCATGTGGCTAGGGTACAACTTCCCATACATATATAAATAATGAAACACACAAAAAATTATCAGAAAAGTATTTTATTATTATTAGAGTCACGATTAGCACTCTCCTCATCAGGAGAGTTTTAGGTTTTTTTCTTGCCCTACTCTATACTTTTTAAACACAGTCTCCAAGTTTCAAAATAAAAGTTTCTTATTTTTAATTCAAATCTCAATTAAAATAAAACAAAAACCGAAAATGTAGAAGTTCCTTATTTTGACCATCTATATATCATACACAACAAAAAGACTGATAAAATTCCACTAAACACAACAGCTAGATCCGTATTCCCGTTACTGCTTAAGCCCATTCCAATAAGGATTTTATACCAAATCTGCCCTTGCCAAGGCTACCTGGGGCCTTCATTTTATTATTTGCAATGGACAATTTTAACTTCACATCCATGTTGGCTTCCTTACATCCTAGATGCACATACAGCCAGATTTTTTCCCATCAGATGTGATTTGATCCTCCAACTTCGGAATGCCTTGATGACCTCCTCTTTATCTAAAGATCACTTTAAAAAGCCTGAAGTATTTGGCTCTTCCCTAAATCTTTGGCCAGATGTAATGTCATCCTCCCATTGGCTTTCTTTGTCCAAACTACATTAGCCTTATCTCAGATCTTCAAACAAGTTATATTTCCTGCCTAAGATCTTTCTATGAGTGAGTGAAAGGTGTGACGAAGATAGTTCCTCTTTGCCCCCAAAGGTTTCATTGATCACGCTGATAATGAATTTACTGTTATTTTAATCTCTTACTGTTATACTCAGGCTTAAATTCTCTACCCTACACACTTCAGTTGACATAATTTTAATTTCCACTGTGATGCTTCTCTCTCTTCTGTCAACACTCTCTCCTCACAGGGTTTCATCCAGATCAGGAGTCAGTAACATTTTTGACAAAGAGCCAGATAGTAAATATTGCAGGCTTTGTGTTGCCAAGAGGCAAATTTATGGAACTTTCCCTGCTGAAAAATTTCCCTGTATTTTACATTTTAGACTTATAAATGCCACACGTACTTATAACTCATGAGCCATACAAAAATAGGTGGCAGACCAGATCTGGCTCATGGGCTATAATAGTTTTCCAACCCCTCACCTAGATTCATGACTTTAGGCATGCTCTATAGGCTACGATGATCTAACTCACATCTCTAGCCAAGTCAACTTGTCAGTGCCTACTTGATGTCTCCACTTGGATTCTAACTAGCGTCTTAATTTAAGATTAAAAAATGTAAAATCAATCACACATACGCACCTACCCACACCTCTGTCACTTGCAAACTGCCTCATGTCATCAAGACTTTGCCATATCACTAAAAGTGACCATAATCCCCCATGTCCCTAAATCCAAATACCTTGATATAATTCTTGCTCAGTAAATTCAATCATCTTCAAATCAACTTCCAATCTCAACTGATTTTCTCCAACTTTATTGCTACACTCATAATCCCAACTACCGTCATCCTTCAACTGGACAGGTGCAATAGTCAGCTAAATGAACCCCCTTCCTTCACTAGTGTACCCTTCCCCAATAGTACACCCTCCTAAGAGCTAACCTCATCGTATCACACATCCATCATACACTTTTCAATGTAGTTAATTTATATTCACATTTTGATATAAGATCTAGATTTGGTCCCTGAGAACACTCATGTAATCTCTCTCCATGCTCTTCCTTCATGGACATTCCAGCCAAACCGGCCTTCTTTTCTTTGTAAGAAACTATCAAGCTCTCTTTTTAAATTACAGAATCTTTATATCTGCCCTTCTTTCTGCTCAGAGCACCCCAGATCTTCAAAGTACCTTCCTATTTGTCTTCACTCAACTCTCAAATGAAATATTACCTCCTCAGAGAGAAAAATGCTCTGAAATACCTACAGCCAGATCAGTGCCTTCCTCCTTGACAGTTTTACTCAGCCATGTTATCACATGTAATCTTCTTCGTAGTAGTGTACTTTATAGCCCTTCACACCATTGCTTTGTTTAGGTATTTGTATGTCTTCCTCCTCTTTCCCTCCTCACTACAGTATAGCCAATTGTGTCTTTGCCTTCTTCACTGCTATATCCCCTAGTGCCTGGTAGGCTTTCTATAAACAGCCATTTATTGACTTATTGACTACATGTATATGCTAATCCTTTTTACTAATTGTTGTTACACTATAAATTTCTCTTCTCCCTCTCTTCGCTTCCCTCTTCTCATGTCCCTTGATGCTTCCTACTCAATATTAACATGGACATCATTTTGTGTCTTCAGCATTTCTCTTTTCATTATATTATGATAGGTTAATTTTCCTAAGAAAACACTATTTTGACAAAAGCAAAGCATTAAAGTAAAGCAGCATAGGATCAATTTTTTCCTATTGAAAAGGAAACACCATCTTTCCGAGAAGACAATTCCACCAGGAAACAAAACAAACACACACATTTCCGGTAAGTCCTAGTTCCCAAGACTTGAAGCCAGTATGTTTTTCCACTTTCAAGTATCCTTGACTGTAGAGATAAAAGGTATCCACTTAGAGATATTAACTCATTACCACTGCCTAAATTTGGTTTCCAGAAACACAACTTAATATGACATCAATGGATGAGATAATCATTTGAAAGTAGCTTTATCAAAATCATCCAACAGAACAAGTTACTTTCCTAATTAGCATCCTCGGTTAAATACCTAAATCTGATGAATAATAAGTTATGCATTATGCTAAATTGCATTGGCTCACTATCTTAGAATGCTTTCAAACTAATTAAAAATGAGATATTCAGTGATGAGAAACATAAAAAGATAAAAACCTATTTCAATCAGTTTAAATTAGAATTTAACATTTCTTCAATACGCTCTTTTGTAGTCAATTGCAAGAGTAATAAAGCAAAATTATTGAGTCTATAATAGTGACCGTTCAAAATTCATAGTGAATTATTAAAAAGAAAACTAAGGTCCCTGCCAACTTTCCACCTCACTTCAAAGCATAGCCAAGGTCATTACAACAGCAAGTAAAAGACTCCACACAATTCCCACTTCTTCGCCTCTATTCTGTTACTTCTAGAATCTTCTACTACTCCAAATTGTGTGTTTGCTCCAGACTCAGCAGTTCTCACCACCTTGTTCTTCCAATTGCCATCTTCTCTGTGCGGACTTTCTTGACTACCCAGTTAAAAATTATCCTATCAAAATTATCTGATCCCCATCCAGGATTACTTTTCACCATCTAACTTACGATACTTTGCATATTTATGTGGCTCATTGTCTGTTATCTGTCTCCCTAAGTTAGAATGCGAGCTTCATGATGGCAGAGTTTTGGTCAATTTCCTTCACTCAATAATTCCTGACCCAAAGTAAACACTTCATAAGTATTTTTTGAATATACTAATATATAGTCCGAATTATCAAGGAACTTATAAATAAATAAAGACACAACCCAGCATATAGTGCAGCTTGAGAAATATTGATAGTGTGGTACAGGAGGAGGTATGTAAACTATGAGAAGCAACAGTTAAATAAGAAGCAATCCAGAAAGACACACAGTGTGGGTGACATCTGAGTTAAAGGACAGAAGGTAAGAAGATAACCAGATGGAGAAAAGAGAGGAAGATCTTACAAACAAGCGTCAGAAGTTACCATAAGAAAAGCAAGTACAAAATCATCAGAAGAAAAACAATTGCATCCCAGTTATTACCACAAACATAATTAACTATGAAAACCCAGAACAGTTCATGCTTTGATAATGCTAAAGTTGATACGTAGATTAAGATGTGATATAACAATCTGCAAATCTTAGTTTTCAGAAAACCTTTTTAGGCAAGATATGATGATTTAAGGAAGAAAAGTTGCTGATGGATGAGGCATGTTGTCCCTTAAAGACAAACACTATGAAGACTGCGTACAGCCTTTATAATGGAAAGGTGCCACGTTTTTTCTTTTTTAAGTCCTTGGAATCTCAGTTGGCAACTTTGAAATTCATGTGTAATTCATGAGTTTTTTAAAAGAAATGTAATAAGTAACACAAGTGATTCTAGAGCTTGTCTTTAGGCTGAGGTAGATATTGGCATTATAAATTGAAGTGCTAGAAAGGAACAATAAGAATTAAGAATAAGCAGTAATTTCTGCCAAGATCTGTGGCACCCAGTCTCACACATAAGGCTTTTTGGAATCTCTTGGTTTCCAAGGTTCAGGCTCTCATACTTTAGTTTGTACATAAAGGACTTAAGTTATTCTTAAAGCACAGTTTTAGCACTTCACACCAGGAGATGGTTATGAGACTGATCACAGGATAAAGTGAAATAGGATGTGTGCCTACTTGTAGAAGGAACCTCGTTCCTTTTGCCATTCTATTCCTACTTTTCTGGCAGGAAAGTCCTAGAAAAAATTTCATATACAGATTAATTTTAAACAATTTACATTATATTTTACTATTATTAGCTTCTAGAATATCTTAGCTTAGGCTGGCCCTGGTGGCTCACACTTGAAATCCCAGCATTTTGGGAGGCTGAATTGGGCGGATCAACTGAAGTCAGGAGTTTGAGACTAGCCTAGCCAACATGGTCAAACCTAGTCTCTACTAAAAATCCAAAAATTAGCCGGGTGTGGTGATGCGTACCTGTAATCCCAGCTACACAGGAGGCTGAGGCAGGAGAACCATTGAGCCTGGGAGGTGGAGGCCGCAGTGAGCCAAGATTGTGTCACTGCACTCCAGCCTGGGCAACAGAGCAAGACTCTGTCTCACAAAAACAAAAAACAAACAAACAAAAAAAGAGTATCTTAGCTTATATATTTCTCCCATCTGATCTTACCACTTTACTTCTTTTTTCCTGTTTATACCAATTATTTCTATTCCTCTTTACATATAGGCAGAAAGATAAGACTAAAATGTGTCATAGACAATGACATCTAGTAAATTGACATATTCTTCATGTTTAATTCCACAACAGATTTCAAATACAACCAAAATCTCCAAATAAAATCTTAATTCTAAATTGAGTGCTTGTACAGTCTTCAAATATGTTCAAATAGAACATCAAAGCTCAATAAAAATAGTTATATCACTTGGGATGGTGTTTAAAATATTTTTTCCTAAATAAATTCAGCTTCAGAGGATGAGAAAACCTTCGTTAGGAGATGTTTTAAAGAACAAATTAAGTTAAATGTGAAGGAAATCATACTTTATTTTGTTGAATAGTAAGATTTTTTTGTTGCTATTGTGAATTAATGCCATCCAAATATTGATTCAATTTAGTAAAAGAAAAAAGTCTAAATTATCAACTTCTTTCCTTATAAAAATGAAATATGCTATAACTTGCATTTTTTCCATGGCAATGACCCTGATGATCAGAGAGGTTAAAACCTAAAAACATTTAAAATCATCTAATCTAAATTATAAAAAAGAAATCCCTTTCTTCAGAAAAAATAATTTTTTAAGGAAGCACTCAAAAACCAATCTCTACTAGTAGATATACAGCATACACATCTCTTACTATCTCCCATGCAGACTGCATAAAAAGGCGTGCTGGCTACTTTTAAGAAAACAACATTCAGATGTCTGGAAAGTATCTGAAATGCATGATTAATCTACACAGATAATTTTCTCAAGAAACCAAATTTTGAAGACAAGTAATTCAAAAGTCTATTGTCTATGAAGTAAATCCGCTGGTATTCTTAAACTGCTGTAATCCTTTCTCTGTTTACCTTATAGTGTGCACCTCTCAAGCTATGGGAATGCATGTCATCTCTAAGAAGAGCTGACTTCTTTTGTAGGAAAAAGCTGTTGGAAATGACTGTTAGGATTTCAAATGTTTGGGAGTGTGTATTCATGTGGGTTTTACGTGTTGAATATTTGCATTTATAATTTTAAGATGCTTAAATCAAAAACTAAAATGACCTATGCAACATAATTCTGCCATAGGATAAATTAAATTCAATTAAATGTTCCCATACAAATTATTATCTACCACAATGTAAAAATATTTATATATCACAAAGATGTAAGAAACACTGACTTCTATTATACAGCAGAGTTCAATTTCACTACTACTTAGCTTGATGATATTTTAAGGTCATGTCTCTTGGAATACACATTCAATATTCATTGCCAAGTGTCTGAGCTCACCTCTCTTGAAGCAATATTCAATTATCAAATGAAAATAATTTACCAAGCAACCTCACAAAACACAAACTCTAGGTAGCATCAAGGTTTTTCAAAGTGATTATTCCTTACTGGTCGCGATCCTAAGATATTAAAACTCATAGATCACATGATCTGAGATTTTCTAATTGAAAAGCTGTAGCTGTAAACCTTTCATTCAAAGTCGGATACTACCTTCAGCCGTCAAAAGAATTATGCAATCACTTAAACTTCTGGAATGAAAGAGAAAATGAAGGGAACAAAAAAAGTAACTGAAATGCACTGAGAAATGAACATAAGGAACCAAATGGAGGCAAAGACAGAGAGAGAGAGAGAGAGGGCTGTTTATCTAACCTTCCCTTCTTGAGTTGGTTTTCTCTGATATCTCTAGAGAACAACTGGATGGGTAACAATGAAATACAAAACACAAGATATTGTCTTCCTATAATTACTTGTAATGATTCCAGGATGGCATAATTTGAGAACCTGCTAAATAGGACAACAAAGTGATCTGCTTTTCCAAAATTTTGCCCCTTACCTTATATATTATTTCATGGTGAAGATCAATAAAACTGAAAATTGGAATTGCCAGATATTATCAGATTTTATTTTTTGAATGCTTAACAGCTGACCCAAAATCTGGTCATAAAAATGGAAGTTAAATTAAATTGTCCTCAAAATTTAAGTTTGCTACATTTGTAAGAACCACTTGCTTCTTCAAAATCTCAAACTTTCTCATATCTAGCAGCAAATTGAAATTAGGAATTTAAGCATGTAAATTCATCATGGAAACCAAATTGATTAAAATTTTCTGTGTATTCATGATAATGTTTAAAATTTTTGCTACATTTAAACCCTAAGTTAGTTACAAAAACCCTAAAATTATGCTTGTTTAAAAACTTGAGCTAACTTGCTTTTGAAAACATACTGACATATTCGTTCCATTCTTCTTATAATTATTTTTTTGTCACTCCCAAGCAGCACACCATTGTATATATCCCCAAAACGGCACTTCTTTGTTAAAGCCATTAAGACAGAAATATTTTTGAGCCAGATGCAATGGCTCATGCCTGTAATCTCAGTACTTTGGGAGGCCTAGGTTAGAGGACTGCTTGAGGATAGGAGTTTTTGACCTGCCTGGGCAACATAGCAAGACCCAGTCTTTACAAATGAAATGAAAATAAAATATAAAATAAACTGGCTGGACAAAGTAGTGCACACCTGTGGTCATAGCTACCAGGAGGCTGAGATGAGAGGACCATATGAACCCAGGAGTTTGGGGCTGAGAATGAGCTATGACTGCACCACTGCACTTCAGCCAGAACTATGAGTTGGTGAGTTAGAAATAAGTTCTCAGTTCTGAATATAATAACTGCTCCTGGCACTCCCCAGAATGAGCTGGGTTTTCTTTTGCCTCTCTATAGTCCCTCTTCCTCAGGAAATACCCCCATGGTTCTGCCCGCTGTGCTATTAATTACACCAATGCTTATTATATGTCAGTTCAGTTTTATCTAGATTCTCCCAAAGTCAGTGCTGAACTTAGTTGTTTGAAAATATATATATTGTAATAGTTACCAAAAAGACCAAATACAGCTAGATATTTATGCTATTTGTTTTATTTCCATCGTAGGTATATTTCCTTTTAAAATTCATATATATCTTTCTCTAAGGATTGTCTCCGTTTTCAGATGTTAAGCACTTTCTCATGCACACACCACCTAAGCAGCAAAGACAGAGTCCACGTCAGGGAATGTCACATTCAGTATAAGTACCTATCATTCTGTAACTCAGAAGTAGGAAAATGGATGTCCTCAAGCAGATGCTTTTCTTGACAGATACAAAAATTTGACAAGGATCACTGACTTACTTCCAACCCACCATTCATCCCTTTTCTCTTATTTTGACCCTAAGGGTCCCAGAGGGATAATGGCACTACATTCCTATTTAGAATTCAGATTTCAGATTGCATTTCTTATATCATTGTTTATAAGTAGTGGTTGCACACAGTCGCGATAATACTATGACATTAATCTACATTCCTCGTTAAATCGATTTTTGTCTTCCATTTTTGAGCTTAGCTACAATTTCTCACACGGTTTCTCTAGGAAGATTCCCCAATGACTGAAACATTTAGAACATGGTCCATTCATAAATACGACACTGGGATTCCCCAATGACTGAAACATTTAGAACATGGTCCACTCATAAATACGACACTGGGATTCCCCAATGACTGAAACATTTAGAACATGGTCCATTCATAAATACGACACTGGGATTCCCCAATGACTGAAACATTTTGAACATGGTCCATTCATAAATACGACACTGGGATTCCCCAATGACTGAAACATTTAGAACATGGTCCACTCATAAATACGACACTGGGATTCCCCAATGACTGAAACATTTAGAACATGGTCCATTCATAAATACGACACTGAGATTCCCCAATGACTGAAACATTTAGAACATTGTCCATTCATAAATATGACACTGGGATTCCCCAATGACTGAAACATTTAGAACATGGTCCATTCATAAATATGGCTTTAGGATTCCCCAATGACTGAAACATTTAGAACATGGTCCATTCATAAATATGACACTGGGATTCCCCAATGACTGAAACATTTAGAACATGGTCCATTCATAAATACGACACTGGGATTCCCCAATGACTGAAACATTTAGAACATGGTCCATTCATAAATATGACATTGGGATTCCCCAATGATTGAAAAATTTAGAACATGGTCTATTCATAAATGTGAAGAGCTTGTGTAGAAAGTATAATTTACTTATCCTATTATGCTTAAGAAATTATGTGAAATAATGTGAAAATAATCTTAAAACATTTGCTTGCATATTTGCTGCAAGAGTCATACTTCATTGATACTTAATCATAATCTTGGACATGGTGGGTCCCAATAACCAATATTTAATGCAAGTCTGTAAACTTAATAGAGAGAAAACCTTATTTATAAATTTTCATGTGTTCTTTTCTTGACAATAAGGAGCTGTGAGATTTGTATTTTAAAAGATACTTAGTAATAAAAACTTTAATTTTTAAAACTTTTATTTTTAAATTCTGCTTAATTGCATAAAAGTTAAAAGGTAATATTTAATATATAATGAGGCTTATTGAGCTAGATGATGATATGCAGCTTGGGTTATACTTGCAATTATAAGATTTGCTCATTATACCTAAGCAATCTCCTTCACTCAATCTAGCTACCACTAAGGAAGCAAAATTCCCTGAATCATAATATCAAAGCATTCCATTATGTTTTCTATTAAGTTGTTTTGTTCTTTGAATCATTGTCTATTTTAATTTATCCTTTTAGAAAGAAAACAAATTACTTAACTTGCATTTCCCACTAGAAGCTTCACTACAGCTAGACTTGGAATTGATTTCAGGCCATTTTTTAATAAATGATGGTCCCTAGTGAAAGATAGAATACTTGAGCCATCAATATTGAGTAAATAAAAGGGTTTGGGTAAATAAGAGAGAAGATACCTATTTTTCTCAAATATTTTAAATATCTAATAACCTATTCCTCATCTAAAACAAGCCACAATTACTGGAAATGATGGTCAGAGGAAGGTATTAGCAACCCTGTGTAATACTACATGTCATGTTGGATCACTATTACAGAGAAACAGTTGTCATGCTGCATTTTAGTAATTCTACACATCACCAGAGAAATAGACAACTCTTATAGCCACAGAAATCCAACGTAGCTACTGTCTACATATTCTTGTTTTAGACCTTTGGTGAAAAAAACTACTACGTGTATTGAATATATTTTACATTAGTTTTATCACAAAAAAGAAAAATGAGAATTCTATTAGATGCAAATACAAATTCTGAATGACAGGAAAGAAAAATTAAAATCAAAGCTGATCTTAATTAACAAAATGTATTATCTGCTTACATGTATATACAACTGTTCATATACAAAGGCACAGATGCATTTGTGGTTTTGAAAAAATATCTATTTCATTTCAAATCTTCATTGAACAATATTACATATGGCAAGAAAACTGATCTTTTTGAAGGATCTTTTAAAAAGTGTTAAACTTTATTAGATACTCCAAACTAGCAAAGCTCAACTTCATCACAATTATATAATAACACTGCACACTTTCAATTTTATCTGGAGAAATATACCTATCCCTTGAAATAACTCTGTAAACTTCCTGCTCACAGATTTCATTTCAAGCCTTGAAAATGCAGAAAATCAATGCTGAATACACTTGCCCCGAAAGGAAAAGAAAATTTCAGGGGTGTCAGGATGTTTTATCACATAAAATACAGAATTGCAATTTGTATCTGAGCAGGCAACACACCTCCAAAAATAATACAATACTTATCACAAAATACATTCACAGATACTAGATTTGGCACAAACCACTCCATACAGCTATTGATGAAATCAGTATTGAAAGCCTTATTCCAAAATCTATGGCCCTTTTCTACTCTCCAACTGACATTTCAGGATGCCACAACATTGCAGCTCCACTCTCTCATTAATTTCCCCTAAATACACTTGGCAGAAGAACGAGAAACGTCACATTTTTCATTTAATTTCTAAAGAACATCACATCCTTTAAGAATAGGTTCTTGAAATTTTAAAATGTAAAACATAAAAACCCTAAAGAGACAAACATCCAAAAACATAAAAACCCTAAAGAGACAAACGTCCAAAAACTTTTCTTCAAAATCACAACAACTTTATATGCTACATGTTCCTGTAAAATACCACATACACAAACTCACAGGCACAACCACCCACCCAAAACACACACACTCCCATATATATGGCCTCGTAATACCTCACATATATATACATATCATCAATTACAACAGAGAAAAGCCAATTTCAGAAAGATGGCTTCAATTTTGATGCATTTACTCACACCTAATTCTATTTCAATTTAACTGCAGAGATATTACAATACCCTGTAACAAAAACCTGACGGAAGATTGTAACAAATTGCTTAAACATCAAACCAAAGACTAAACATAATTTCATCACAAAGTGAAATTCGCATCCAACTCGCAAAGAATTAGAAAATCCTTGCACTTACCTTGGCCTTGTCCATTCCCCAGATGACCCCAAAACACCACCGTCATCATCAACAGCCCCGGAGCCCACGTCCACATCCTTCTAGTGACACGCTCGTGTCTTCTGGCCATTGCATCTTAAACTCTGCATATTCAGTGGGGTGGATGTGAAAGTACAATAAATTACATTCTTAGAGAAATACACTATGACTCAAATCCCATATCTAATATGCACTGTGCATTTCTGAATTATCCTGCCTACAAGGAGGTACATTTGAAAATCATGCTTCCCTTTAGGGTTGTCATATTGATGATTAATACGAAAGCTCATTCATTTTTAATCTTTAAGCATTCATCTGAATTCCATTTTTAATATCATTTTCCAAAACAGGCCACTTAACCTATGAATGTTAAAAAGTACTCCCGATATACATATTGGAGTTCAGTCAAGCAAAAGCATGGTGTATGGACACTACTTAAGTATAACTTGATATTTAGGCAAATTGATGAATTTAACATACCATGTAATCTCTACATATATACAAAAGGACTTTTCAACACATTTATGTAAGTTTTGCATAAATACCCTTGAAAATATTCTCAAGTTTTAAGTGGTATTCTAATTATGTCAGTAATTTTAACTGAATAAAGAGATGCATCATGTGCAAAAACTAATCTTGTTTACTTAAAATTGAGAGTAAAATTCATTATAGAAGGTACAAAACACTTGTAATTTTGATTTCAGATATATGACCCACAGGAACCTTCATATATACAAATATTATACACATATATGACAATGTATATTTGAATGTTCATTTTGAAACTGCTTTTCATACTGATACATGAAAATACTTAAGTGTCCACCAAAGCAAGGTTATTTATTCATACATTTGAATGATATACAGTAGCTCAAAAGAATAAACTTGAGTTGCATGTACTAATATGGATAAGTGTCCAAAATGAAGAGTGAAGAAAAACTAGCAAATTTAATAATGATAAGTTCAAAATTATACCTTTCATATGTAAACATGTGCAATAGTTAAAACTATAAATTTTATGTTGCATAAATATATAATACAGTATAATAACGCATAAGAATGAGAAACACCTTCAAGACCAAAGTTAGGAAATTACAAGACTACAATTTAAATGGTTAGTAGGTGGAATTTTAAATCAGAGGTTACTCCTAAATCCCAATTTTTCCACAGTTGACAAAATAACGGAGTTAAGAAAAATAAACTTAATGATTTCCAGAATGAATGCTTTATTCAAAATGCTACGTAATTACAATTCTAATAAACTTGCAAGGGAATCCAGTCACCCAGAAATTTTTTATGCCTTTCTCCTACATCACGAAAGGGGAAGATTTAATTACCAACTTTGCATTACTTAACGTCAGACTCATAGTATCAGAGCTAAAGAGAAATTGAAGAAACACCTAACTCAACCTCTCCATTTTAAATGACCAAATGAGTTGAGAAGGTTACAATGACATTTCTAAGTTCATATGTAAAAACAGAATTTTGATGACAATGACAGTTTAAGTACTAATAAACACTCCTGGAAAAGTTACTGTAATCCAGGTTATTTTACTGTGATAAATGCCTTACATTCTTTACCCAATTCAGTTTTCACAGAAATCCTATGAACAAAGCACTTCCAAAATTTACCACTTCACAGCTAAGAAAAGAAGGCTTAGAGAAATGCTACACGATCCCCTAGTCATGAGGTTAGTAGGTACCACTGTGGAGACTGAGGCAAAACAGGACGATTTCAAAGCCTATGCTCTGAACAAGTAAACACTAAGCAGGAATTTAGTTCTAGATCTCCCAGTTGTAGTCCAATAATCAGCCAAAACATGATGCTGAGAAGAGGGGAAAGAAAGATGTCTTGTATGTGGAGCCTCATGTATTTGATCCCAAATACATCTTCATATTGAAAATCATTAGAGCACAAGGCAATAGAATTATTAGTTTGTTTCTAAAATCATCAACCTTTCCCAAGTTGAACATACAAATATATTTTATCATATATATACTATATGTGTGTATAGCGTGTGTTTATCTAAGTATTCCTGTGGTTTATATATCTGGATTTGGAATTACAAGTGTTTTGTGATTTATTATTTATTATTATACTTTGAGTTTTGGGGTACATGTGCACAACGTGCAGGTTTGTTACATATGTATCCATGTGCCATGTTGGTGTGCTGCACCCATTAACTCGTCATTTAGCATTAGGTGTATCTCCTAATGCTGTCCCTGCCCCCTCCCCCCACCCCACAACAGTCCCCAGAGTGTGATGTTCCCCTTCCTGTTTCCACGTGTTCTCATTGTCTCCCTCTGTTGCTCTGGCTGGAGTCAGTGGTGTGATCATAGCTCACTGCAGACTCCAAGTCCTAGGCTCAAGCGATACTTTTGCCTCGGCCTCTCAAGTAGCTCGGACTACAGGCACGCACCACCATCCCTTGCTAATTGTTTTACAGAGATGGGTCCCACCGTGTTGCTTGACTGGTCTCAGCCGCCTTAGGTCAAGGGATCCTCCCACCTAGACTTCCGAAAGCACTGAGATTACAGGTGTCAGCCACCGTGCGTTTTTTGATTTCTTCAATTAATTTTACTTATACACTTGATTACACAAGATTAATTTTGTGTACATAATGAATCTCTTTTGAGGTTTAAGTTACTGATTAATTAGAGTACCACTTAACAAGCGTGTCATCCCAGCACTTTGGGAGGCTGAGGTGGGCGGCTCACCTGAGGTCAGGCATGAGCCACCGTGCCCGGCTTACACACATTCTTTTCACTCCTGCTTGCAGATCTCTGTTCCCTTCTAATTCCAGTGGAACCACTTTCACTTAGTATCAAAATATCCAGATCCACTCATCAAAGTGTAAATAATCCTTCAGTAAATTACATTTGCAAATCTATTTTTATGTAATATTTCCTTAACTTCTTCTTACCTACATCCAGTAGTCATTTTACAAGGCAGAATTTTTTCTATTTTATATATAACTGAGGCAGTATTTGAAAAAAATCTCAAAACACTCTTCAGAAAGGACTGGCATCTAAAACACCAGTTCCAATATATGTTTTAGTAACATTTTAAAGGACAGATGGTTTTCGAAAAGTTATTATAATTTAAAAAAATGTAACCTTCCTCTCTGAGTTCATGTTTATGGAAAACTAATATTTCATAAATGCCAAGTTACTATGATGTATTATCTAAATGCTGCCCCTGCCATTCTATAAATAGAAAAATCATAACCTTCTAACTAACTTTGGTATTAGACAACAACTGTGCTGATGAAAAGTAAAATCAATTCATTTAAAAAAAATTTTCCATGAAAAAAAAACAAGTAACTTGTAAGCAGTATCTTAGATGAACCAAAAAATAAAGTAACATTAACCAGAAAGACATGCCATGGACTTCTCTAATCTTTTTTTGGAACACCCTTTTCATGCATATGAAAATAAAAATTAAATATAAAATACCTACTTTATGTATGTACTTTTACTTGTGTCTATTGTTCTTTAAAGATTAAAATAACTCTTTTGAGAAGTGTCTGTTCATGTCCTCTGCCCACTTTTTGATGGGGTTGTTTTTATCTTGTAAATTTGTTTGAGTTCATTGTAGATTCTGGATATTAGCCCTTTGTCAGATGAGTAGGTTGCAAAAATTTTCTCCCATTGTGTAGGTTGCCTGTTCACTCTGATGATAGTTTCTTTTGCTGTGCAGAAGCTCTTTAGTTTAATGAGATCCCATTTGTCGATTTTGGCTTTTGTTGCCATTGCTTTTGGTGTTTTAGACATGAAGTCCTTGCCCACGCCTATGTCCTGAATGGTATTGCCTAGGTTTTCTTGTAGGATTTTAATGGTTTTAGGTCTAACATATAAGTCTTTAATCCATCTTGAATTAATTTTTGTATAAGGTGTAAGGAAGGGATCCAGTTGCAGCTTTCTACATATGGCTAGCCAGTTTTCCCAGCACCATTTATTAAATAGGGAAGCCTTTCCCCATTTCTTGTTTTTGTCAGGTTTGTCAAAGATCAGATAGTTGTAGCTATGCGGCAGCATTTCTGAGGGCTCTGTTCTGTTCCATTGATCTATGTCTCTGTTATGGTACCAGTACCATGCTGTTTTGGTTACTGTAGCCTTGTAGTATAGTTTAAAGTCAGGTAGCGTGATGCCTCCAGCTTTGTTGTTTTGGCTTAGGATTGACTTGGCGATGCGGGCTCTTTTTTGGTTCCATATGAACTTTAAAGTAGTTTTTTCCAATTCTGTGAAGAAAGTCATTGGTAGCTTGATGGGGATGGCATTGAATCTATAAATTACCTTGGGCAGTATGGCCATTTTCACGATATTGATTCTTCCAACCCATGAGCATGGAATGTTCTTCCATTTGTTTGTATCCTCTTTTATTTCATTGAGCAGTGGTTTGTAGTTCTCCTTGAAGAGGTCCTTCACATCCCTTGTAAGTTGGATTCCTAGGTATTTTATTCACTTTGAAGCAATTGTGAATGGGAGTTCACTCATGATTTGGCTCTCTGTTTGTCTGTTATTGGTGTACAAGAAGACATTTATGCAGCCAAAAAACACATGAAGAATCACTGGCCATCAGAGAAATGCAAATCAAAACCACAGTGAGATACCATCTCACACCAGTTAGAATGGCCATGATTAAAAAATCAGGAAACAACAGGTGCTGGAGAGGATGTGGAGAAATAGGAACACTTTTACACTGTTGATGGGACTGTAAACTAGTTCAACCATTGTGGAAGTCAGTGTGGCGATTCCTCAGGGATCTAGAACTAGAAATACCATTTGACCCAGCCATCCCATTACTGGGTATATACCCAAAGGGCTATAAATCATGCTGCTATAAAGACACATGCACACGTATGTTTATTGCGGCACTATTCACAATAGCAAAGAGTTGGAACCAACCCAAATGTCCAACAACGATAGACTGGATTAAGAAAATGTGGCACATATACACCATGGAATACTATGCAGCCATAAAAAATGATGAGCTCGTGTCCTTTGTAGGGACATGGATGAAACTGGAAAACATCATTCTCAGTAAACTATCGCAAGGACAAAAAACCAAACATCGCATGTTCTCACTCATAGGTGTGAATTGAACAATGAGAACTCATGGACACAGGAAGGGGAACATCACGCTACGGGGACTGTTGTGGGGTGGGGGGCGGGGGGAGGGACAGCATTAGGAGATACACCTAATGCTAAATGACGAGTTAATGGGTGCAGGAAATCAACATGGCACATGGATACATATGTAACAAACCTGCACATTGTGCACATGTACCCTAAAACCCTAAAGTATAATAAAAAAAAAAAAAAAGATTAAAATAACTCCTAAAGCCTGGATAGCTGAGCCCATTGTGCTCTCCTGCCCATAAAATAGATTGGATGTGCAGTGAAAGAGGTAAAACTTAGGCTTTCAGATTAGTTATGACGATGGAAACACAATTCTATTCAATAGTGTTCATCTTGGTCTTTCAAATGTTTAAGGTCACAAGGCAAAAGAGAACAGACTTTAAGAATGTTCTTGTATTACTTCTCGTCTTACCCAATAGCTAGATTAGTTCAATTAGGCCAGTGTTTTGGAGTAAACAGCATTGCGAAATGTGTCGTGAAGTCCGGAGGCTCCACCACCTACCTCCAGGTAGTTGTTCTGTCCGATGGAGCCTAGAGTAATACCTTAGGAGATGCATTACATCTACAGGTACCAACCAGGAAGGGTAGTCTTGAATTAAAGGGCTTTAGAACACGTTATAAGAGCAAATCGAAGCTTCCAGGAATTAGAACCACTTCAATCACAGAGCGTCTCTGGGTTCTATCTATGGCCAGCATCAAGTATCTGTCTGCCCTCCCCGAATGCTTTCTCTCATCATGTGGATCTTCTAGATAGTCTTATTCTTCCCCAGCCAGCCAACTTGATCAACAAGCCTAGGTATATTAGGTATGTATAAAGTTGGTTCTTAAATAAAGTCCATTTCTGTATCTAGGTAAGTAATGTCTTCAGACTTACAATTTTATTGATATCTAGAAAGAGTGACTCTAGTTAGCTTCTAGTGTCAGTTTTTCTAGCAGCTTCTTTAAAAAAAAAATCCTCTCTGGAACAAAGCTTCCTTGCAAGTATTGCTGTTGGCAATAGTCCTCTTTACTGAAATGCTTATCCGGTGAAACTTGCGCTGTGCCAGGGAGCCTGCAGGTTGATGGTCCTTTTGTTCAACTTCTCCATTATAAAGCAACCTCTCTGATCACCCTTTTAAAACTAAAGACCAAAGAATCAAATGAGATCAGGAAGGGACCAGAGCTCACAGGTCATCAACTCCTCTTCTTAGGATATTATAGCACACAGTCTAAGCCCGAAAAACACGGCAAAACTCATTACAGCTCTCGAGTTCCAGTTATTAACATTGATTTTTTCAATGGAAAATTTTCATTAGAAGCTATCACAGGACTCACATTCAGTAATAACTTAGATTAGGATACATACTGGAGCCTTTGTCCTTAGAGTAGATGCCACTGAGTCACTATTAAAAGGAGTCTTTTTGACCTTAGTAAACTCTCACAGGGCTTATCTCAGTCTAAACTGTAACTGGCCTTTACTAGTGATGTCATGTGTAATTCAAATTAATATTGTAATGTATATAAATTGTATATATAGGTATAACACATGCATGTATTTACAATTATTGATTTTATTTTATTTTTTAATAAGATAAAACTTAGAGGTTAAAATATGACTCTAGGCCATTGTGCTTTAGAATGAAGAGCACAGACATGGGTTGGAAATGTAAATTTTGACCCAATTTAATTTCTGTGACAAATTCATTAATGTCTTCAAGGTTCAGGCTCTACGTATGAGACAAATGAAAACAGCTCTAAGATTCCTGAAAACCCTAAAGTATTAAAATTCCACTCTGCCATTAGTTCAGATAAATCATTTGCCAATTTGCCCCACAAGAACCAGGCATCTTTAAATGGTGACATAACATGCACTTCTCTCTCCCAAAGTGTAGTGCATAAACGTTCTGCTTCTGAATAACACAGGATGCCTGCCAAAATGTGCTGTCAGGGGTACTAGTAAGGAAATGTTGTATCAAAACTTCTGCAGATGTGGCCCTGAAATACACATTGTAATAAATCCTCCAGGCCTCTCAAGTTAGGAATAACTGGTTTATAAAATTGTACTTACTTAAAAATTATAGATAAACAGATTTCACTGTAACCCAGTTTTTCTGATCTGAATGAAATAAGGCTCTATATTCAGACTGACTTTTCAGTGAAAAACAACTTAAAATAGTGACAAATCATCTATAAGTTTAAATGAATATAACTAGGAGACCTGAAAACTCAGGTTTAGCAGTCATCTTCCAACAGTTTGAGAGCCCACAGGAGCCACAGAGCCCTCATGTCTCTCCAGAGAAGCAGGCTGATTCTTCCCCCTAAACACTATGCAATTCTTGAAGTGAGTGAAAGCATTCCTGCTCACACTAATACCCTCTCACGTGAACTCAAAGTTAAGCCATCTCCAGCCAGACAAGATACCCTGGCCCATATCTCATTCATTAATATATGTTGAGAAGCCTTTGTTTCTTGGAAACTACATGAAGTGAATAGGCTGTGGACTCCACTGGACCTAGTGGTCTATATTTAACCAATTCCCTTCACACATATGTATCAGATGCTCTCTTAGTTACGGAGCTGCAGTGGTCAATAAGAAAGCCACAGTCCTGTACTCCTAGGGTTTCAATTCTGAAGACGAAGACAGGCACAGAAACCCAACTGAGCAAAGAGAAGAGATTATTACAAAATGTGTCCACATGAAAAGTGAAGCAAGGGACTGAATATACAACAAGGGTGTTGGGGCGAACATTAGATATAATCTTAATTCAGATTATATAAGGTTCATACATATAATTTTTATATAGAGATGTGTTAATTTGGGCCGGGCGTGGTGGCTTATGCCTGTAATGCCAGCATTTTGGGAGGCCAAGGCGGATGGATCACTTGAGTCCAGGAGTTTGAGACCAGTCTGATCAACATGGCAAAACCCCATCTCTACTAAAAATAAAAAAGTTAGCCGGGTGTAGTGGTGTGCGCTTGTAGTCCCAGCTACTCAGGAGGCTGAGAAAGGAAAACTGCTTGAACCCAGGAGGCAGAGGTTTCAGTGAGCCAAGATTGTGCCACTGCACTCCAGCCTGGGTGACACAGCAAGACCCTGTCTCAAAAGAAAAAGAAAAAAAAGAAATATTAATTTGGATTATACAGATTCTAACCACTTCTTCCAAGTGAGAATATTTAAGCTAAGACCTGAGAATAAAAAGAGTTAGCTCTTCATACAATACAGAAAGATGCGTCTTTTAGGAAAAACCCCCAGTGTTCATGGACCCTAATATATGAACAAGATCTTGGCATGTAGAAGAAACCTGTGAATTGGATGAAATGAAAAACTGAAAAGTAGGAATCTGGATGAAGTACAGAAGGGAGAAAGACTAATGTGAGACGTGGCTGAAAGAGAAGGATATGTGAAACAGTACAGGTCTTCATTAGTAATGATGAGGAACATAAATCTTAGTCCAAGTACACCAGAAAAGTGGGAGAGTTGGAAACCGAAAGACATGTTAAGAGATCACTTTGGTTTCTCTGTAGCTAACAGGGTGTAGGAGACTAAGAATTCAAGTAGGTTGACTAAGGATGACCTAAGAAAATAAGCGTAGGTAAGAAAATATGTGGCTCTGGATAGGCTGGGGACATTGGAAATCAAAATAGGTGGAGGAAATTACAGATGTATTTGGAACCAAAATATTTTTTAAATGAATGTTGAATTGGATATTGTCAGAATATTGAGGAAGGGCCAAAAATGACTTATAAGCGTCTAGCATGGCTGGCAGTGCCACTTACTGACATGTGGGAAACCAGGACATGTTACCTCTGAATTATTCGAGTGCTATTGTCATGTAAATCATCAACTCCCAGAATAAAGGTCTGGGCCAAACTCTAAGACTGGAACTTATGAGCTGTTTAGTAGTGTTTAGAGCTTAGAGAGAGTATGTGTGTGGAGAGAAAAGAAGAGCAATTAGGACAGAACCCTTAGAAACATCAATATTTAAAATTTGGGAAGAGAAACAGAAACAAATAAATTGTGGGAAAATGAAGCTCAGGGTAGTTGCAAGGGAATGCTAAAAATGAACTATGGCATTTGAGGAGGAAAACGTGGAAACTGAAAGCAACAGAGTACGGATGGATCTTGAGGGAGCAGCAGCAGCTGTGTCCTAAGGAGAGTCTCAGTGAAAATGAAGGGTTGTAGGAATGAGGACATCTGGGCCAATGAGCTGGCAAGGAGTGATGTCCAGGAGGCAGAATATTTGCATCTAGATCCTGGTGGTACATACCCTTGTAGAAAATGTTTCAGATTTGATGACAATAAAGTGGAGGAAAGAAAAAAAGTAATGGAAATAAAGATGTCAAAAAACGGGGAACCGAGGTTTGTACTGGTCCTTTCACGTGAAAGCTGAGCCACTAAAATGATGGCTGAACTTGCCTGAAGATGATATTGAGCAAAAGATCTAAAGCCTTAAATAAATGACAAGAGGCCAGGTGCAGTGGCTAATGCCTGTAATCCCAGCACTTTGGGGGGCTGAGGCAGGCAGATCACCTGAGGTTAGGAGTTCGAGACCAGCCTGGCCAATATGGCGAAACCCCGTCTCTACCAAAAATACAAAAATTAGCTGGGTGTGGTGGTATGCACCTGTAATCCCAGTTACTCAGGAAGCTGAGGCAGGAGAATCACTTGAAACCGGGAGGAGGAGGTTGCAGTGAGCCGAGGTCACACCATTACACTCCAGCACGGGTGACAGAGCAAGACTCCATCTCAAAAAAAATAAATAAATAAAGACAAGAGTGCCCAGGAGGGAGGTCTGTTGATGATGGTAATACCAAAGGGGCATGGCTGATATTTCCAAGGGGTTTGAGTTTCAAAGGAACAGTCTAATTTGAAGGGAGCGGAGAAATTAACAGTCTAGAAGTTTTAATGAGAACCAAGAACAACCACCTCGGCTTCCAGCCATAGGTATGTGGAGGGTGAGAAAAAGACCTGTCTCAATTTATGAAAGCTAGAGGAACAATTGTACTTTGGTATCAACCAACTTTTGTTTTAAGATAATTACGAAGCAATATGGAACTTAGCAACAGTCAATTTTGACAGTTTCCTGCAGCTTAGTAAATTCTGCACAAAATTAAGATTTAACACAAAAGTAAAGAAAAAATTTAATGGCATAGCACCTTTCTTCACAATTCCTTAAACCAAATAATTCCCTGTTCTTCTAACTCTCTCCTTACACTATCAACTAGGCTTCTTATTCAATGAACGGTTTAAGTCTACTAAGACACACACACACACACACATACACACACACACGTCTTATCCAGCTGCAGATCTCATTTTTGAAGGTACATTGAAAGTACATAGATCATTCTATAATCATCAACTATGAAGATTGTGAGCAACTGGAACAAGTATTCTTGGAAAAGAAGTTTCCTATGTATAAGAAAAAAAAGAGTCCAACTCTGGGAACTGACTTGGCTGAGTCATCATTATATGCCACTGGCAAGAAATCAAGAAGTAACCCAGGACTGATAAACTTTGTGAAAGGAAATGGAAACAGCCTATCTGTGAGGCTTAATTCTTGATAATCTGGCCAAGATATAGCATCTGCATATGAGTTCACTGACTCAACTAAATTTTGTGAAGGTGAAGTACTTGTTAAAATGAAAGATCTATTTAGAGAGAAATAAGTAGACATAATGTCTGCACTATGGATAGGTGTATACCTGCTTTTTGCAAAAACAGATTGTATCTTTGAAATGCTGGTTTGCCCTGGACAGAGCTAACTTAAATAGAGACCAGGTGCGGTGGCTCATGCCTGTAATCCCAGCACTTTGGGAGGCCGAGGAGGGTGGATCATGAGGTCAGGAGATCGAGACCATCCTGGCTAACACGGTGAAACCCCGTCTGTACTAAAAATGCAAAAAATTAGCTGGGCATGGTGGCGGGCACCTGTAGTCCCAGCTACTCTGGAGGCTGAGGCAGGAGAATGGTGTGAACCCGGGAGGCGGAGCTTGCAGTGAGCCGAGATCACGCCACCGCACTCCATCTGGGTGACAGAGCGAAACTCCGTCCCAAAAATATATATATATAGTTTTTATATATATATATATATATGTATATATACCCAAAGGATTATAAATCATGATGCTATAAAGACACATGCACACGTATGTTTATTGCGGCACTATTCACAATAGCAAAGAATTGGAACCAGCCCAAACGTCCAACAATGATAGACTGGATTAAGAAAATGTGGCACATGTACACCATGGAATACTATGCAGCCATAAAACAGGATGAGTTCATGTCCTTTGTAGACACATGGATGAAGCTGGAAACCATAATCTTCAGCAAACTATCACAAGGACAAAAAAAACCAAACACTGCATGTTCTCACTCATAGGTGTGAATTGAACAATGAGAACACATGGACCCAGGAAGGGGAACATCGCACTCCTGGGCCTGTCATGGGGTGGGGTGAGGGGGAGGGACAGCATTTGGAGATATACCTAATGTAAATGATGAGTTACTGGGTGCAGCACACCAACATGGCACATGTATACATATGTAACAAACCTGCACGTTGTGCACATGTGTCCTAGAACTTAAAGTATATATATATATAAACAAAGAGAAAACCATTAAAGAAAGGCTATAATACACAGGAACACACAGACACACATACACCTGTGTATCTATATCTTCAGTTATCACACTTTTTCTATACAGACTCCACACGAGACAAACATGTTACATTTTATGAGAAACTATAAGTGGAAAGAGGAGAATTTGTTAAATCAATATAGAATGTTCCTTGTTTAGCATAATTCTAACTGTTTCTCATTAGGGGTCTCAGTATCAATCTGTATTATATGTGGCCATGCTGGCATTTGGGAAATTCCACAAGAAACTTTTTAAATATGAATTTGGAAAAGGGAAAAGGATTTTTAAAGTGTCTTTTTTTGTTCTGCATTCTGTGTGGAACATATATTTTGTGCTAACTGCTCGTGTTAGCTTGTGATTGCCTGTGACTATGTGGAAGATATACTTTACGTGACTATGTGAGCAATAGTCTTAAAGTTAAGAAATCTAAAAATTGGTTGGTTTAGTTGCTAATTAGGTAAATTACCTTGTAATGGTTACTCAACCTCTCAAAGATTAATTATCTTCAGTGGTACATTGAAGGTTCCATTCATATTGATTTTAGTAGACTTATCCTGCCAAAAAGTAAATTTAACAACAGAAATTATTCTAGACCTCATTATTTCAGGAGACCCCACCCCAGCTTTTATTCCTAACTTCAAGAAATGCAGAGAAATTTACAAATTAGATGTTCTCCCAATTCAACAGAATATAACTGAACTAAATAGATTTATGTATAATTCATTATTTCAACCTTTAACGCTATATCCAAGCGGTTTGTTTTCACCATAAAGTTATAGCTGTTTAGGCCAATAATTAAAGAGGACCTTGATAGAGAATGACAAGAGAGGATGATCGCCCTATTGTCTATCTTCCAGCTGCTTTCAATGCCCTGAAGTTTTATTCACACCCTAATATTAGAATCTTATCTGAGAGAGCGTACTCAAATGAGGAATCATGCTAATTTCTCAAGAAAAGTGTTACAGAATAATAAATGCCTTTCTGGTCAAAGCACTGATGCTCTGGAAATAATCTTTTTCCAAATGAGGTACAGGAATTGTTATGACTATTAAAAGTTTCTATATGATATCTGCCAGGTTCGACTGAGCTTCACTTAAAATCTACTATATTAGGGCCAAGTGTAATGACTCAAATTAGTGAACTTAAAAATTGTTTTAAAATGTTTCATGGAGACATTTCAAATATTGCTCTCTGATTTATCACTGTTACTTTTGCTGAATTCAATTTGATGCCAAGATTTATTCAGATTAATCAAACGCCATAAACTCTGATACCTAATGTTCCTTAACACCTTAAGAACTTTTAAACAGGTCAAATGTTGAAGATACGCTTTTAGTGAAACTGTACCTAAGCACATGAATTCTATTGAATATAGCTTTTCAGAAGACTAACAAAGAAAGAAGACTTAGGAAATTCGGAAACATTTTTTAAACCTTCTAGACAGAATTAAAGTACTGAAAAATAATTTCAATTTGTGAATCTAATGGCATTAATCAGAACATAAGAAAAAATTAACCATAAAACTTTATGGGGGTAATATTTGCTATGAGGATCAGGAAAAACAACTAATGGAAATTAGGCTTAATACCTGGGTGATGAAATAAACTGTACAACCAACCCCATGGCACAAGCTTACCTCTGTAACAAACCTACACTTGTACCCCTGAACTTAAAAGTTAAAATTTAAATAAATAACGTTGTGCTATTAATTTCAACCAGAGGCTTTCCAAGGTGCAGGGAACTTTTGAGAATTTTATTTCTTGCAAAAGGAAATTTGATTCCTTGCTTAGGGCCTTCCCAGCAAAACCTCTATTCTTTGGAGAAGCATCATACTCCTACAAGATTTAAGGACCATCATATTTGTCAGACTTTTTTTGTTTTACTGTGAGCAGTTTACAGAACATAAAGAAAAATCAAATCCGAAGGTGCACTACACGTGTTTTATCAAAAGGAACATTTTTGGGTACTTTTAAGAAAATACGGCAAATTTAGTTTTCTGACCTAATACCAAGTTAGACATCTTGAGTGAATTGAATCTGTTGTAATCCTGTTTGGTTTTCATCCCATGGCTCTGGAAAACTGACATTTATCTCCAATTTCTCAACTCTGCTTCTTTCCAGTACTTCATCTATACGACTATTGTAGTACTTTTCATCTGCTTCTACCACTACACTATGGCTGCATTACTTTTAACATAGTGTCCCACATGTTACCCATTTCTACCTAATATAAAGAGTAGAAATTGAATTATAATTGAGTATCCAGTTGCCTCATATTCTGGTCTTCAACTGAAATAACTCCAGCTATCTCAAAACTTCAACCCTCCCTGGAAGTATTGGACCAAATTTTCCCAGATTATAGCACTCTCAGGCTAAAATTACTAATGCTTCTATAGTTTCAGAGACAGTATCAGGTTATTCAACACAACCTTCCATGCACCATCCCAGCCTCATATAATCAGAGGACACTTAGACGACTTTAATAGCCTTCAAAAGACACCCTCCTCTTTTACTTATATATATATTTATTTATCTATTTATTTAATGGAGACAGGGTCTCACTCTGTCACCCAGACTGGAGCTCAGTGGCATAATCACGGTCCACCGCAGCCTGCACCTGCCGGGCTCCGATCCTTCCACCGCAGCCTCCTGAGTGGCTGGGACCACAGGCGCCGCCACCACGTCTGCCTGGTTTTTGTATTTTTGTGGAGATGGGGTTTCACATGTTGCCCAGGCTGATCTGAGACTCCTGGGCTCAAGAGATCCACCTGCCCCGGCCTCCCAAAGTGCTGCGATTACATGAACGAGCCATTGTGCCCAGCCGGCCCCGCCCGGTTTTTAACCTTCGTACTGTTTATATAATCATCCTTCACAAAATACAACACTTCATTGCTCGATGGTTCTCATTATTCTAATATGAAGAACTATATTAAGAAAATAAATTCCCGGCCGGGCGCGGTGGCTCACGCTTGTAATCCCAGCACTTTGGGAGGCCGAGGCAGGCGGATCACGAGGTCAGGAGATCGAGACCACGGTGAAAATCCGTCTCTACTAAAAATACAGAAAATTAGCCGGCGTGGTGGCGGCGCCTGTAGTCCCAGCTACTCGGGAGGCTGAGGCAGGAGAATGGCGGGAACCCGGGAGGCGGAGCTTGCAGTGAGCCGAGATCGCGCCCCTGCACTCCAGCCTGGGCGACAGAGCCAGACTCCAGCTCAGACAAAAAAATAAATCAATAAATTTCCAATATTTCCTAGCATATCCAATTTAATTCTATACATCACATAAAAATAAAAGCCGTCTTACTGTGTTAGTTTCTCACTGCTGCTACAGTAAATTAACATAAACTCAGAGGATTAAAACAACACATTTTTTTCTTTATACTTCTGAGGGTCAGAAGTCCAAAATGGGTCTTAGTGTGCTAAAATCAAGTTATCATCAAGTCTATATTTTGTCTGGAGATTCCAGGAGAGAATTCACCAGGTTTGAGGGGTCACATGTATCCCTGAGCTCTTGGCCTCTGCACATCTTGGACACAGCACATCACTTCAGCCTCGGCTCCAGTTTCCCCAAGCTCTTCTGCTCACCCTGGTCTCTCCGCCTTCCTGTCTGAAGGTTCTTTGTGACTACAGTGGGCCCATCTAGATAATTCAAGATAATCGCTCCAGTTTAAGGTCAGGTGATTAGCAATCTTAATTCCACCTCTAACCATAATGCTTCCATGCTGCCTAACAACACATTCAAAAGGTCATCCTGCTAAGGGTCATTATTCTACCTACACACTAAGTGACTGAGAAAAAGTAAAGTTATGTATCATGCCTTACCTATGGTGAGGAAATAATAACTTATAATGATTTATCTAAAAAAACCTGTTTTTAAAAGCTTTGGTCCTAGTCTATTGATTAAAGTTTTGGTATATTCCAGATAAATTTCATGTCCTTGATGCTAACACATTGTGCACAGTAGATGGCCTTTTTAAAATAGTACTGCATAAAGGAATATTTAAGGTTGTCTGGACAATAGAAAAGGAACTTTAGTTGCTATGCCACAAAAGGCCGGATTTCTGCACATTACACCTCCTACCAGTGCACACATGTGCCAAACTCCTTCCTGAAAGCCTGGTTTATGTTTCCTATGTGCTTAGCAATAGTTTTACTCTCGCTACTGTTTATATTAAGTCCTATTTTTTAAAGCATATCCTCATTTGTTTGTTTTCCTGAGCCTCTGAACTGGATTTCACCTGGTATGTATTGCACAGGTTTTCACACTTGATTGTACGCTACCTTAAAGCATCCTCTTGTGTTCTGGACACGGTTATTTTTCTCCATGGTAAGGTGATAAGTGACTTCTCTGAGGACTTGCCACCTTAGAATGCAGTGGTGACATCACCTGCTCAGGCTCTGTCTGCAATGTGGAATTTACTATTTTCCAACTTCTGGTCTAACTTGAACTTCATAATTAAGCAGAGCCGCCTTTTGAGGGAACAGTAGGGTGTCTGCCCCTAAACGTCTGTGTAAATGCAGAGACACATTTGGGAACATAACTGACTTTTATGTACAGAAGCCAGATGCATTTCATGCCCATGCATGCTTAGGGAAGCAAGTTCATCTCATCTATCACAATAAGCATCTGTGCCACTAAATTCCACTGCAGGATACTTTTCACACTTAGACAACAAAACATTTAAGGAAATAAAAGCTCTTTCCAATAAAAATGTGCATCAAAAACTGTGTGTATGTTTAAAAAAAAAACCTTCCTCTATAAGATAAGGCCACAGGAACTACTAAAAAAGCATTCTTGAAATACATTTTCTGATAGGCATCTAGGCCCTTGCCCTATATAAGATTTAAGGAAAGTGATGTGTGTGTCTTTATACTTGAAAGGCTGTTTTCAACAGCAAAGGGTATGCTTTGAGGTATCAATATAGTTTTGAGAATGCAAAAGTTTAAAAGTAATGGAATGCATATTCTCCAGGTATGAACATGCAATTGTCATTATTTTCCTACCATCTACTAGATTAGAAACAGAAGAAAAATTATGGAAATGTCTGTTTTCCCTCAATAGGAGTACCTATTTATTAAAGTTAATTAATTACTGTTCTTTAAACATTTTCAAAATAGACTCATAAGTGACAACTTTCAGAGAAAACAAGGGTTTTTGGATGTATATATTTACTTATAACATGGATAAAATAATTTTGTTGAATATTAACTCCATATTAATAATATTCTCTATTGTTTTTGCATTTTGTTTAACAATAGAGAATCTAATACATTAAGTGTTCATGAGTTTCATACAGTTTCCTGTCAATGTACTTTGTCTTTTTTTTATTGGACTACTAATCATTTATTTATGATTTGTTGGAACTACTCATATTTTAAATATGTCAAGTGAATTGCAAGCACTTGTTGCTGATTTGATATTTGCTTTTTACACATATTCATGGTATCCTCTGAAAAAGAAAAGTTTTATATTTTAACAAATTCCAATCCATAAATTTTTTTTTAAATTTTCTGTTACTGGTTAGGGCTATGTTTGGATATTTAATTTTAACCGTAATGTTGCAAGTGATATTTGTCTATGGTTTTTTTCTTTATATTTTGAAAAAGTGTATTTGACATCCACTATGGAATTAATATTTATTAATGACATATTATACCTTTGTGCAACTATAAAATACATATAGCCAATTATCTGAACACCATTTTATGAACTGTTTATCACTTATCCACTGATTTGAAACACTATCTTTATCATATATTGGATTTTAGGTTTATCGAGATTATGTAACATGAAATTATTTAATTATGAAATTATGTGAATTCAAGCATGACAGTCAGCTCTTCTTCCCCACCACTACCCTGTAAAAGGATGGATGGAATAATTGCTTCCCTATGGCTTAAGTGTATGAGAGGTATACAACATGGTCTTGATGAAGTGGGAACTACACAGAAACTGTTTTTGGTCCTGAAATGTACTCCAGCTTTACCAATTTGTTCTACACATATACCATTGAGGGTAGAAGCTGAATTTTGCTAATGATTATATTTACACTACTTAACATTGTGCCAGATACTGAGTAGATGCTTAGAAACATGTTTAATGACTTGTTTTATTGCTAGAGACCTAATTATCTGCTGCAGTGGTGCTATCTCATTTAGAATCATTTTGACCAGCCTTTCTCCATCATGAATAAAACACTTATTTACACACTTGTGTACACGCACATTTGCATAGAAACACACACACCCTTTGCAGAGACAAACTGCATTGAAAGCATGTACAAACATTATAGTATTTTTGTTGATTCTGACCTGATTCTGATTCTATTGTATACTTTTTGATTCTGATCACAAGAACAATAAAAATAGAAAACTATAAGTTGTGAAGCTGGAAGATGCAGAACATGAAAGATCGAATTACCAATTTTTTTTTCTATTTTCTTTAGTTGGCTGCTGATAAAATCAGAAAAGAAATGGACACAAAAATGAAAGTATGCAATGTGTGTGCGTGTGTGTGTGTGTGTATCACATGCACTCGTTTCCATGCTGTACATATGGAATTTCATAAGCAGCCAAACTAAGCTTCATAAGTGAATGAGAAATAAAATCCTTTACAGACAAGCAGATGCTGAAAGATTTAGTCACCATCAGACCTGCCTTCCAAGAGCTCCTAAAGGAAGCACTAAACATGGAAAGGAAAAACCAGTACCAGCCACTGCAAAAACACACCAAAATATAAAAACCAATGAAACTAGGAAGAAACTGCTTCAACTAATGTGCAGAATAACCAGCTAGCATCATGATGACAGGATCAAATTCACACATAACAATATTAACTGTAAATATAAATGAGCTAAATGCCCCAATTAAAAGACATACACTGGCAAATTGGATAAAGAGTCAATACCCACAGGTGTGCTGTATTCAGGAGACACATCTCACTTGCAAGGACACACATAGGCTCAAAATAAAGGGATGGAGGAATATTTACCAAGCAAATGGAAAGAAAGAAAAAAAAAGCAGGAGTTGCAATCCTAGTCTCTAATAAAACAGACTTTAAACCAACAAGGATAAAAAAGGACAAAGAAGGGCATTACATAGTAGTAAAGGGATCAATGCAACAAGAAGAGCTAACTATCCTAAATATATATATATGCCAAATACAGGAGCACCAGGATTCATAAAACGAGTTCCTAGAGACCCACAAGGAGACTTAGACTCCCACACAATAATAGTGGGAAACTTTCACAACCCACTATCAATATTAGACAGATCAACAAGAAAGGAAATTAACAAGGATATTCAGACTTGAACTCAGCTCTGGTCCAAGTGGACCTAATAGATACCTACAGAACCCTCCACCCCAAATCAACAGAATACACATTCTTCTCATTACCACATAGCACTTATTCTAAAATCAACCACATAATTGGAAGTAAAACACTCCTCAGCAAATGCAAAAGAATGAAAATCATAACAAACAATCTCTCAAACCACAGTGTAATAAAATTAGAACTCAGAATTAAGAAACTCACTCAAAACTGCACAACTACATGGAAACTGAACAACCTGCTTCTGAATGACTGCTGGGTAAATAGCAAAATTAAGGCAGAAATAAATAAGTTCTTTGAAACCAATGAGAACAAAGACACAACATACCAGAATCACTGGGATACAGGTTAAACAGTGTTTAGAGGGAAATTTACAGCATTAAATGTCCACATTAGAAAGTGGGAAAGA
Source organism: Symphalangus syndactylus (assembly GCF_028878055.3). Lineage (NCBI taxonomy): Eukaryota > Metazoa > Chordata > Mammalia > Primates > Hylobatidae > Symphalangus > Symphalangus syndactylus. Next base: position 202,922 of record NC_072445.2, on the reverse strand, counting down.
TCTAAAATAGACACCCTAACATCACAATCAAAAGAAGCAATGGAAAACACATTAAAAACCTAGTATAAGACAAGAAATAACTAAGATCACAGCAGAACCGAATGGGAAAGAAACACAAAAAAACCTTCAAAAAAAAATCAATGTATCTAGGAGTGGGTTTTTTGAAAAGGTTAACAAAATAGATAGACCGGTAGCCAGACTAACAAAGAAGAAAAGAGAGAAAGATCAAATAGACACATTAAAAAACGATAAAGGGGATGTCACCACTGATCCCACAGAAATACAAACTATTATTAGAGAATACTGTAAACACCTCTACACAAATAAACTAGAAAATCTAGAAGAAATGGATAAATTCCTGGACACATACACCCTCCCAAGACTAAACCAGGAAGAAGTCAAATCCCTGAATAGACCAATAACAAGTTCTGAAATTGACTCAGTAATTACTAGCCTACCAACCAAAAAAAGCCCAGGACCAGATGTATTCACAGCCGAGTTCTACCAGAGGTACAAAGAGGAGCTGGTGCCATTCCTTCTGAAACTATTCTGAACAATAGAAAAAGAAGGACTCCTCCCTAACGCATTTTATGAGGCCAGCATCACTCTGATTCCAAAACCTGGCAGAGACGCAATAGAAAAAGAAAATTTCAGGCCAATATCACTGATGAACATCGATGCGAAAATCCTGAATAAAATACTGGCAAGAGAATCCAGCAGCACATCAAAAAGCTTATCCACCACGATCAAGTTGGCTTCATGCCTGGCATGCAAGGCTGGTTCAACATATGCAAATCAATAAACATAATCCATCACATAAACAGAACCAATGACAAAAACCACATGATTATCTCAATAGATGCAGAAAAGGCCTTCAATAAAATTCAACACCCCTCATACTAAAAACTCTCAATAAACTAGGTATTGATGGAACATATCTCACAAAAATAAGAGCTATTTATGACAAATGCATAGCTAATATCATGCTAAATGGCCAAAAGCTGGAAGCATTCCCTTTGAAAACTGGCCCAAGAGAAGGATGCCCTCTCTCCCCACTCTTATCAACATAGTATTGGAAGTTCTGGCCAGGGCAATCGAGTAAGAGAAAGAAATAAAAGCATGCAAATAGGAAGAGAGGAAATCAAATTGTCTCTGTCTGCAGATGACATGATTGTATATTTACAAAATGCCACCACCTCAGCCCAAAAATTCCTTAACCTGATAAGCAACTTTGGCAAAGTCTCAGGATATAAAATTAATGTGCAAAAATCACAATCTTTCTTATATACCAATAACAGACAAGCAGAGAGCCAAATCATTAGTAAACTCCCATTCACAATTGCTATAAAGAAAACAAAATACCTAGGAATACAACCTACAAGGGATGTGAAGGACCTCTTCAAGGAGAACTACAAACCAGAGCTCAAGGAAATGACAGGACACAAACACATAGAGAAACATTCCATCCTCATGGATAGGAAGACCCAATATCATGAAAATGGCCATATTTCCCAAAGTAATTTATAGATTCAATGCTATTCCCATCAAGCTACCATTGACTTTCTTCACAGAACTAGAAAAAAACTATGTTAAATTTCATATGGAAGCAAAAAAGAGCCTGTGGAGCCAAGGCTAACCTAAGCAAAAAGAACAAAGCTGGAGGCATGATGCTGCCTGACTTCAAACTATATTACAAAGCTAAAGTAACCAAAACAGCATGGTGCTAATACCAAAACAGATATATAGACCAATGAAACAGAATAGAGGCCTCAGAAATAACACCACACATCTACAACAACCTGATCTTCAACAAACCTGACAAAAGCAAGCAATGGGGAAAGGATTCCCTATGTAATAAATGGCGCTGGGAAAACTGGCTAGCCATATGCAGAAAAGAGAAACTGGACCCCTTCATTATACCTTATAAAAGAATTAACTCAAGGTGGATTAAAAACATAAATGTAAAACCTAAAACTATAAAAACCCTAGAAGAAAACCTAGGCAATATGATTCAGGACATAGGTGTGGGCAAAGACTTCATGACTAAAACACCAACAGCACTTGAAACAACAGCCAAAATTGACAGATGGAATCTAATCAAACTAAAGAGCTTCTGCTCAGTAAAATAAACTATCACAAGAGTGAACAGGCAACCTACAAAATATGAGAAAATTTTTGCAATCTATCCATCTGACAAAGGTCTAATATCCAGAATCTAGAAGGAACTTAAACAAATTTACAAGAAAAAAAAACAAACAACCCCATCAAAAAGTGGGCAAAGGATATGAACAGACACTCCTCAAAAGAAGACATGTATGTGGCCAATAAACATATGAAAAAAGCTCATTATCACTGGTCACTAGAGAAATGCAAATCAAAACCACAATGACATACCATCTCACACCAGTTTGAATGGTGATCATTAAAAATTCTGGAAACAGCAGATGCTGGAGAAGATGCAGAGAAATAGGAACACTTTTACACTGTTGGTGGGCTTGTAAAATAGTTCAACCATTGTGGAATACAATGTGGTGATTCCTCAAGGATGTAAAACCAGAAATACCATTTGACCCAGCAATCCCATTACTGGGTATATACCAAAGGATTATAAATCATTCTACTCTAAAGACACATGTACACATATGTTTATCATGGCACTATTTACAATAGCAAAGACTTGGAACCAACATAATGCCCATCAATGATACACTGGATGAAGAAAATGTGGCACATGTTCACCATGGAATACTACAAAGCCATAAAAAAGGATGAGTTCACGTCCTTTGCAGGGATATGGATGAAGCTGGAAACCATCATCCTCAGCAAACTAACAAAGGAACAGAAAACCAAACACTGCATGTTCTCACTCATAAGTGGCTGCTGAACAATGAGAACATGTTGACACAGGGAGAGGAACATCACACACTGGGGTCTGTAGGTGGGTGGGGGGAAAGGGGAGGGAGAGCATTAGGACAAATAGCTAATGCATGTGGAGCTTAAAACCTAGATGACGGGTTGATGGGTGCAGCAAATTACCATGGCACAAGTATACCTATGTAACAAACCTGCATGTTCAGCACATGTATCCCAGAACTTAAAGTAAAATTTTAAAAAATGAAAGTATGCAATATGTGTATGTGTGTGTATACATACATATAAATCAAGCACTCATTTTCATTATGTACATATATGCACATTATGAGTGTGAATATATGTTAAATAATATCCTATCAGTTTTGTATTTGTAACACATATATGTACATGCATATACAACAAATAGAGGTGTTTTGCATAATAATTTCATTTATATTCATTTCATCAGCTAAGAACTAAAGAGAATTTAAATCAAAATCAATTATTCATTTACAGGTGTTTTTAACCATCATCTCCCCCTTTATCTTCACTTTTATGCCTCCTTGTATTGCCATTTTGTGACTTTTTGGCCATAAATTACACATATTTGGAACAGTCACTTTAAGAAATTCAATCTTTGGATAAAATCTCTAAGATTGATTTAGTATGAATACATGTGTGGGCACACACTTGACAAAGAAAGGTCACTTATAAATATATGTGTACACTTATCAAAATAATTCACATAAAATCTCTGAATAAAATTATCTGTATGCTTTTTCTGTCAATAAAAGCAATATAGTATAATTCTTGGTAGTAAACCTGTTTGTTTTCATTCTGTTGCCTACCATGTGAGCTGCCATGTTGGTATAAAACATCGATCATTTGATATTTTACTACAGCAAATAATAGTGATCCCCACGAAATAATAAATAAATCAGTGAGTTTCAAGGAAATAAGTTTTTGGATGGATCAGATAATTTGAAGTTGTTAGTTTATTCTCCAGCAAGTTGAAAGAAAAAAGCTGTTAGTTTGTTCTCTATCAGGTGAATGAAGATGAAAACTAAAGTTCTCAAGGCCAGTGCATAATAATGGTGCCGTATTCTGTGCACCAATCACCATTACCAATTACCTATATTGCCAAATATTTCATGTACCGCTTTAGTGGTGATTAATCAATGTGCCATGGCACTGAAACTGAAACGAGACTTTGTAGTACTAGTGATATTCAAAGGGTTTTGAAAATTTATCAGCTCTATAGATATAGATGAAAATTTATCATCTAGAAATCCTGTTTTTATAAATGTTACCTAGCCAAATATTGGTTTTATTTACTTAATATTTAGAAAACATGAGTTTAGTAAAAATTGTTCAGATTTTCTTAATGTAGTGTGTGAAATTACTATGTAATTCTACAAGAAATATGCTACACAACTAAATACACAAATAGGTCAGCAGAGGGAGCAAAAGGTGCCTTTCCCGTATAATCCGGAGCAACATCACCCGCTCTTCTCTCTACATCATCGATGTATGTTATCTAAAGTCCTGTGCAAATGCCACCTCAACACGAGTCCTCTAGCCTTGCCTTCTTATCAGAAGCAGCTCGAAAGCCCCGATAATTCTAGAACCACTGAAAAATACACACTTGTTGCAAGGATTGAAAAGCCTCATATTGCAAATTCAGAATTCACAGTATTGAAAAAATTCATAATTTTTTTAAAGTTACAAGACTGTGAACTATATAAAATGAATTATGCTGGGATCAGATGACTCTCTTCATTCCAGCCTATCTTATATTTTCTCATTCATTTCTCCACATAGTCACAACAACAGACTCACTATTACATTTCATTAATGGCTATTTTATAATAAATGATCTCAATAGCATTTCTGAAACCTCTGCTGTTCTGGTTTTACATAACTCTTGAATTTTTGAATGAGTTAGTTTTTGATTGAAAAAGACCTGATTCTTATGCTTAGAAAAGCCATCACTTCTTTCTGTAAGCTTTCCATCTTCTATAAGCTTTACATGTTCCATAAGCAAACATTCGCTGGTTTTGTGATCAAACTAGAGAGGCAAATTCAGTTAATAATAACAACGTCATTTATCATCCTCAAATCTAGTGTTATGGATAATACGATCTCCACAAGGAGACGGTTGCACGAGCGACAAGAGAAAGACAATCAACAGTCTTTTACTCATACCAAGATATGTCCACACACACTTGTTTCAACAGTCAAAGTAACGCCATATGTCCCCAGTGATGTGGGTGGGCAAAAGGAACAGTTGGCCTGCTAATGAGGGCCATATGTACACGCAGCCTATCGTACCATCCTTCTTACTTATGGTTGCTGAAAACTCAGTGGAAGAGCTTGCTCTGAGGAATGGCATGGCTGGAGGAGGAGAGCCTTCCTTAAGAGCAGGAAAGGACCATTTGTTGTACAACTACTGTATCTCTGAAACTGGGAGCTAAAGATATGCATGTACGTTACTCATTCTCATTAAGAGTTACTTACGCATCCGTAGAGTTCTTTACTCCAGTTTCACCTTTTTCACTAAATTCTTTTGCATTTATGTGCAAAGGGATTTTGGGCCCTTTTCAAAAATTACTTTTCCTAATCAATCTTGTTAATTTGATGTTCATTTACATCGGCTTCTCTTTATTTTTAGCTTGATTTCCAGAAAAATTATACTTTCTTTGACATTGTTAAATGTTACAATATTAAAAGAAATGAAAAAGACTTAAAAACTTAGAATATTTGAATGAGGGTTTCTGGAAGGCAGAGAGAACAATAAGGCAAAAGTACTTACTGCACTACTGTTCCAAAGTAAAAGAAAAACAAAGATTTTAAAAATGATTATAGCAGCTTTGTATCTCAACCAGGGTTTCCTTTGAAATTTCTACAACTGCAAACACTATTCAGCAATTTGCACTGATTACAAAATTTATTGTTTTAAGGTCAATTGTGATACTATGATCAGATAATATAATTTACTTTACTCTTAATGGCTTCATTTTGACAAATGAGGGAGCTTTCAGGAAGGACAATGCTTCCTGCACAACAACCAGTAAAGCATGTCACATCCATTTTCAATATAATTTTAAGAAAAATGAAGGACAAACTACTTGTGAGGCAGCAAGAATTCATTTGCATTAAATTAATTTGAACAGGGCATTTCAAGTTCTCTCTGGCAACAATGGAATAAAGGGGAACATGAATCTATCTTATGCAATGATCCTCTTCTAGGTTATAGAAAGATTTGAAAGGCTGACATGACCATTGCTAAATTTATTCTAGAAGTCTATGATTAGTGTCATAGATATAACTCATGAGATAAAATATTCACAATGAATGTTTGTGAACTGCATCAATTGTGATGGAACTATTGTCTAACATCCCTTTGAAAATTTATATTCTGCAAAGGTTAAAAAAACACCAACCTTTCGATGCTTTCTTATATGGATGAGATTTGTCAACAAGAACTAAGCTTCACAATTAAGCACTATGGAAGATAATGTTCCATGTTAATTTAAACCTAACTAATCCAGGACTTGGCCTTGATAAATAATGGGTTTAATTAATATTTTTGACCCTAGCAGTGCAAATACTTTTACTTATATTTTACTAAAGCTAGTTTTGACAAATCTAAGGGTATTTAATTTATCAGTATCTGTTGTCAGATGAAAACTTCCCCATCAATACCTTCTAATGGTTCAAAAATAAACTGTTACCCCCACAGATACATTGCTTTTCCATGCGTAAGCAAGTACATTAATTTCAGGGTCTCAAGGCATAAAAGTGTTATTACCACTTGTGATAGGCTGCATAATAGTCCCAAAAGATGTTCTTCACCTAATCTCCAGGCCCTGGGAATGTGCTGCCTTACACAGCCAAAGGACTTGTAGATACGATTCAGTTCAGGATCTGGAGACAAGGTGATTATCCCAGATCATCCATGTGAGTCCAAAGTAATCACAGGAGTCCTTAGATGAAGTGGAGATAAGGACTCAAAGTTAAAGGAGGAGACAACGCGGAGACAGAAACAGAAATAAAAGCAACGCACCTTGAAAATGGAGGAATGGGGAAAAGACAATGAAGACAGGTGCCACCAGAAGCAGAAAATGCAAGAGAATGGATTCTCCCCTCAGCACCTCGAGAAGGAACCCACACTGCAGACACATTGACTTAGCCTAATTACAGTGATTTTGGACTTCTGACCTTTGAAACTGCAAGACAATAAATATGTGTTAAGTTATGTAAATGTGTGGTAATTTGTTATAGCAGCAGTAATACAACTAATACACCACTACAATAAGCAAAGGAAATAAAGTGCAATAGTGACAAACTTAAGGGATTCCAGAAAAGAGAAACGAAGTGGTAAACTCAATCACAGGATTATATTAGTAACTGTAGTATATGTTACTTGCTTACCCTTTCAATCACATTATTGCTGTAATTATCATTATCATCCAATCAATATGATTACACCAGTATGTATAACTTAGACATGAAAATTTTTTTCTATTTCACCCTTCCCATAATTCCATGTAGCTACCCCTAAGCAACTGTGTATCTGATGAAGCTAATATTTTCAGGGAAAAATCTTCCATGTTAAGCAGAAAATTTACATCTAAAATTAAATTCTTTTAAGCCAGTCTGGGGACAATACCTAGAAAATTCAAACATTACTTCTCAAGAATACCACTAGCAGTGAGTTTGTGACACTATCTTCCACCAACTGAATCAAAATTAATTTTAAATATTTTCAAAGCAATATTTTTAAAAATCGTGTACAAATTTTTTCCTCTTGGTAAAAATAAACCACTTCTCAACTATCCATTATATTTATGTTAATTACATGAAGTCCATACATGAATTATCATACCACAAATAGAAAACTATTTAAAGAGAAAAATCTCACTTGGTGCTGACAGAATGACAGCATAAAACTGTTAAGCATGAGGAGAAAGTTGTTTGCGGTGTAAATATTTCCCTTTTCCTATCAAAGTGTGTCCTGTGATCTAGTGCTCTTCTCTCCACATGCTTAAGTACAGCAAAAGTTATAAAAACACTCATTCTAGTTTTCTGTACTTTAATGGTTGTAGAACATCAGAAGAGAATTGGGAGATGGGAATGTTTTGTGCTTGACATTGCATTTGAGGGGAAAATAAAAACTTGGACATAATATGTGGGATGTCTCCACAGTAATACATGGGAGGGCAAGAAAAAAATGCTATCAAATTTCTACCATGCGCTGAGCCCCTTATATAAACAAATACCCAGCCTTTCTAATGTACTAACAACCACTCTTCATAGCAGGTATTCTATTCCCAGCTTGTAGGTAAGAAACAAAGCTTCAGAAAGGGATCTTCACCAATTTCACACAGTCAATAAAAGGCAGAACTAGGGCAAATATCAATAATAAAAATAGCAATCTAATCCTAATTGGACCTGGCACTGTTCTAAGAAGAAAATCATTAACAAAGGATTTTGAGTTACCACACTCTTAGTCTCCCCGTTTTACAAAAGAAGCAACTGAGGTAAAGTGAAGCCATGCCGTTTCTTTTCAAGCTCATATACCTAACAAGATACCACCTTAATCATGGGTCTGTGATAGATCGTGTACCTCATTTCTAGCGTTTGCTGAGATTTTTCTTATTAACCCTAAGCAAGTATTTGATCCCTGGTAAGTATGCTGTAATTTTTTCACCGCTCATTCTTATCACGGTTCTTCAAGAAAAGTACACTTCAACACATTTGTCCTATTTGGTTACAAATTTTGAAATTCAAAATATGTATCACACTAAGCTGTTAGCTGCATTTGGAATTTTAAAAAACTAAATTTTTCACTCAGTTAAAAAAAATTGCATTGTTTACTCCCATATCTACAATATAGCTTATAAGTGTATATTTGTATTGAAAACATAATTTTCTATAACTTTTATAATATTTAAATATTATTTAAGGTTTTAATAATATTTAAATATTTAAATAATACATTTAAAAACATAGTTCAACAAGTCCGAATAATCCATCACTTACTTATGACAGAATATTTGTTCAGTATCTTCTGTTTGTTCACTCTTGTGTAATATATCCTATTTTAAGAATCAAAAACTTCTCTTAATGTCAACACTACAGCCTCTTCACAATTCCTACTTATTCCTAATTACCCTTCAGGAGCAAATAAAATGAATTTATCCCAAATTTCTTTGCTTTGAAACAACTTCAGTGAAAATGGTGGTTGTCAACCATATCTACCATTCATATATCCCATTGTTTTCTGCATTAAATTTCATCTAATACTCCCTTATGCCATCAGTGTCACTACAAAGGGGGACAGGGGATGAATCTCATCATGAACAAAGGTATATACACTAGCTCTTAGGATGTTCAATCATCTCCTTACTGTATTATGTCCCATCTGAACTACTCATATTAAAATGAGCAACTATATGAACATGGTACTTTTAAGAAAGGATGTTCAAAAATTAATTCATATCTTGTACAAATTTGTATCCAAGAAAGCATGACCTAATAGGCATCACATATGTGAATGAAAAAATTCACTTTCAGCAATGAATGTTGATAACACTCCTTTAGCAAGAGTTGTACCGAGCTACCCACAACTCCTCAGCACTCACTATTCTCATACATGCGGTCGGACAATGTCCAAGGGTGCAGTGATTCTGTCCAGAGGCTTTTCTGGGCCATTAGAGCTGTCTCAGCCTGTGTACAGGGTTATACAGACACTCTAGGGCATTCATGACTCTGATCACTGGAGCAGCCCTGTACTAACTGCAAATTTATGGAGGAAACTTTCAAGTCCTCTTGCCCCTCAGTTGGGGTAACTCTGTTACCTATTTCATGTGGTCTCAGTTCTCCAACAAAAATGATCTCGGCTTGCTCATCTTACTTCCATCTCACTGCATGGCACAACTAGAAGTTGACTAGGTATTCTGCTTTAATGTATATGCAAAGCCCTCTTGTTCAGGAATGTTTGTAGAATAATATTTCTAAATTAGGAATACAATTGGTCTTGTTCTTTCCTGAGGGATAAAATGTCATCTCTCTTCTTCTCTCCCTCTCTCCTTTCTTCCTAACTCAGCTAACCCTCTATCTGAAAGAATTACAAAGGAAGAAATATAGGGCATTGTTTAGCATTCTCAGGAGGATTGGAAATGTTGGAATGACAGCGAGAATCACACATACACTGCTTGAAGTATTTTGTAGGATCCAAGGGAAGAGAAAATTTTGACATTCCAGAAAATTTAAGTCATCCTTTTAATATCAGGACCAGAAAGAAACAGGTCACACGGGCAAGAGCCATAAAACTAATTATCTTGACTCTTTCCAGAATACCTGAGCTATAAATGTACAGGGAATCCTGTAATCAGATGCAAAGTTGTGTATAATATACTTAGTTCCCAAGTGTAACTATGAATTTTATGTATATAATGTGAAAAATCGTTCCAAAGTATTTGAGACTCCAAAAAGTTTCCTAGCTAGCATTCAATATTCTTGCTTATCTTCTCCTTATACCCCTAACTGTATTGAGCATGCATAGACACACAAAAGCTAGGATCCACTATTACCACTTAAGAAAGAAAAGGAGGAAAAAGGCTGTATTATAGGGATTTTGTTTTCTTCCTCAACTCTTGAAGAAGCCTATTTGTATCAGCCCGTGTCAGACAACAAAGTACTTATCAATAAAGTTTTATGAATGTGGTCACATATGAAATATAAGAGCATTCAGTTTCTACCTCTCCTTTTCTCATAAATCCTACGTCAGATATACATTAGCTATATCTGCCAATGTTTCCACGGAATCTTAAAGACTATTCACTGCAAAGCTGGCAGTGTAGCCTGGAAGCAAGTTATGTCTGCGTTGCAAGTTCACACTAAGTGGTTTAAAAATACAACTAAATGTGGCCTGTCTTTATCTTGATTATAAGACATAAATTATCCCAAGAATATTCTTAGTAAAAATTGAGTCTCCCTGTCAAGCCACTTCTATTAAGAAGGACACAGGTCAGTTTTTAGGAGTTTAGGTGTTATTTGGAAGTTAGGAGCATCTAAATATGGAATATAACTCCATAAAATTATAGTATATTTTATATCAAAGAGAAACGAGAAAAATAAGAAACGTTTTATTTTTTCATATAGCATGCTTATATATAATTACTTCAGTAGTCTCAATGTAGTCATGCAATTGTTTGGGTAAAGAACTAAACTTGAAGTTAAATAGCATAGGTCTGAATTCTTATGGTTTATAACATTCATATATTTTATATGTTCCAGAATAATATGTAATTTCTAAGTTTATAACATAATAATTACAGAAATCTAGGTAAAGTAATACTTCTGTGACACAGTCTCTTCATCTACAAAATGGAATTAATATTGCTTTTCTCCTTAAATTTATATTAAAAATTGGAGAAGTAATATATGTGAAAGAACCTTACATTAAATATGCAAGTTTTATTTGTTGAATTCAAACAGTCATTAAAGAAAGAACAAAATAAAACATTACATTTGGATTAACAAAGTAGATACATATATCTCAATCTGAGAAACCTTTAAGCTCTCTTGACCATAAAATGACATTGGATCCTAAAAGAGAATTTGGTAAATATTTGAAAGATATTTCAATTTCACACCTAAATGTTGATTCTGACATTTATTTCCTAAACTTATCATTTGTATACTTACCTGCTATTAAATCCACAGGGGTCATGTGACTAACTGTATGCCCACCGATTTTATTGACAGGTATTCAGCAAGGCCCACAAAGTAAGTATTGAATTTTTAAAAAAAACAGGTCCAAAACACCTAAAAGCAAAACACTTAGTAAATTCTTACAATCTCGATGATCAAAAATTAGTGCTATTAGTAAGAAAGAAACTTCTGAACCAAATAAAGTCCTAATACCTCCAAGGAATTTTGTCTCTCTGATACACACACACACTCACACACACACGATTAAAAAAATGAAGGAAATGTAAAAAAATAAATAAATGAAGGAAGTTCTGTGGGAAATGTCCATAATTTCATGCCCAGAATTTCTCTATCAATCTCTTTCCCCAAAGTTCTTCCAAGAAAATAAAGTTGCCTTTCTCTCCACGTTAACTCATCACTTTTCTCATAGCAGTTTCAAAAGAAATATTTCCTGTCAGCCAGCCACTTAAACTTTGTGCTGTTAAAGAAATCCAAAAAGGTATCAATTTTGCAACAAAGGATAAAGAGGAGACGAAGTGAACCAACATGGCTTTTAAGCTCAATTGCCGTCACCTGTCACAGGCTGTCTAGCGAGCCTGAAGTTCCCTCTAATAAGCTTATGGAGGGTGCGGAGCAAAGGCACCTCAAGTTGCTCTGCGGGTTTTCCCCTGGTAAATTAGGCTGAAAGGAAAAGAGTCCCACCCCCCACCCCCAAACTTGGAGACCAGGGCTGCCCTGCCGCATTCTGTGCCCAGACCTCCTACTTCCACGCCCTTCCAGTCCTTTACTCGGCTTGGAAAATTGGGCATGAGGCAAGCAAAAGGAAGGACAGAAGGCCAAAACGGGCATCCGGAAAGCCAAATTTCTATCTCAAAAGCTCGTCTAGAAACGCATACATAGCGCGTGCCTTGGGGACATCTCCTAAAACCCCGTTCACTGAAGCTAATTCCTCCCGAACGCCCCCACGCCGGCTGAGGATCGCAACCGCCCATCCGCCCCTCCAGCCTGTGCAGCCGCCCCCAAAACCTCCCGTGAATCGGGAAATGTCAAGGCAGCAGCGCCTGGGGAGCCGAGCAGCCTCGCCAGTTCCACGTCTCTGGTTCGAGACCCCTCGTTTCACCTCTTTGGGGAACTCACCTGGAGTCAGGTTTAGACGGCAGCCTCCACCCAGGGGACCGGGAAGCGGCCCCGGGAAGCGCCGCCGCGTCCTGTGAATAACGAGCGCAGCGCAGCGGAGCAGCTCCCCCCGAACCGGCCGCTCCCCGATTCCTCCCGCTCTGTCCGGGAACCGTCCCTCCGTTCTTTCCTCTCCCTCCCCTGCCTGCAGCCGCCGCGCTCCCTCCTCCTGCTGGCGGCTCAGGGCTGTGCTTCCGCCTCCCTCCTGCGGGCGCACGAGCTGCCCGCGCTGCTAATGAGCAGGCTCCAGGCTCCGCCCGGCCAGGGGTGCGCACACGCCCCACGCCGGAGACGAGCTCCCGGGAGCGGAGCTATGGATACGCCTGGTGCGGCCGCTGGAGAAATGAACTGGAGGAGGCATCCAGCATCTCACACTTTCTGGCCACTCAGCTTAACTAAGCCATAACCCCAGACTTCTTCCTAAATCTCCAGTAATTTACAGGTGCTGAAAAGTCAATGAGGGGTTTGAGCACAATCTGTGTTAACAGTATTGCCAGTATAGAGATGCTAATCTGGCTAGATTCTAGGGATGAAATGTTCAAGGGACGGTATATGATTCTTTCTGGTTGTTATTTTGACATATTTTGGCTATACTTACAGATCTGTAAAATAAACCAGCAATCTTCTAATCACGACAACACAGATTCCTAATTGAAGGCAGCTGATACTTATTAAATACCAGGCTCTGTTTAATAGGCTCTTTTTTCCCAGCTGATCTTTACTACAATTCTGTGAGCACTACTAGCACCCCTATTCTATATTTTAAGAATTTGGGACTAACTTTTAAAACAAGACGGTCTTAAAACAAGACTAAGGAACATGTCCAACCTTGCAGAGATTCTAAGTTTCTGAGCCTAAATAATAACTGAAATCTGTAGCTCCCACAACCCATACCCTGTGTATAATGTGTTGCAGCATCTTGGATGGTACTGTGTAACTGAACCAACAAAGATAATAGGACCATCAGCAAATACACACCACGAGACTAATGAATACCTAGAATCCTAGTAAGACTTGTAAATAGTCAAGCACCCTAAGTAACAATAGTTCAAGTGCATGCTAAACATGGTGATTACTTATAAAAGAACAGCAACCAGTATGAGTGAAGACAGGCAAATAATGTTCAAAATGTTCAGAATCAATGTCCAGCCACTTATGAGTTGAATTCCCCACTCTAAAAAAGAGGCCAGATGTGATGTATTCTAAGAAGTCTACAATGGGCGTGGTCTTTTTGCAACCAAAAAGGGCTTTTTAAACACTTATTTCCCATTAAGAATATGCAATAGCTAATTAATATTAAATCTGAAAATCAATGATAATTTATTTCAACTAACCTTACATGAAAAAATCATTACTCATTCAAGCTTTTAGAATTAGATTAAATAGCATTGAGTATCAAATTTACTTCAACCCATAGAAATAATAGACAGTTAATTAACAAACTAAGTAATTTAATTAACTTTACTTTTGTGTCATGATGTATTTTTCCTTAGGAAAAGGATAAGATATTTTTTCCATGGTATAAAATACTAGAATATGACTTTTATATTTTTCTTCATGAAGATTAATGAATTAATAAAATAAGTACAGACATATTTATTGTCAACAAATCTATCCAGATCATTAATTCTCCACTCAAGAAATTATGCTAGGCAAGCTTTATTTCTCCATATGTACAAGGCAATTCAGAGGTCAAAAATTTTAAAACACTTCAATGAACATCAACCATTAATTAACTAGGAGTAGATTTTATTTATAAACAACTTTAAAAGACTATAAACAAGGTATAACAAACTTCTACTTTATCAATACTGCTACTCCTGTTGAACACAAAGATATATAATTATAGTTTTCTCCCTATTTAAAATATTTATTGATTCTGGCATAATAATGTCATACTCATCCCTCAATAATCAGTGTACATGGAACCAGAAATCTTTTCTTTCACCTAGTCAATGTAAGTATTTCTGTGTTTTGCATGTTAACACTCTATTTATTCTGTGTTTCTAGTGCTTATCCTCAAAATTTTTATAGTTCCGTTCACATATAAATTCTACCAATCAGCACTATATATAAATAATGCAAAGTATAAAATGTGTTAAATAAATGGATGTAAGGTTTATGCTAAATTTTTCACATAGTAAGTACTTCAAAACCCTTATTATTTTTCCTTAAGCTTTTATGTGCATATATTTTATCTCTCCAACTAAAGAATAAACTTCTAAATAAGAATAGTTTTGTCTATAAATTTTACGCATTTTAATACATTATTAATCTAAAACCTTGGACTAGAGTTTGGAATTCTTTTATGTATTCATTTACTGATTCAAAAAATAGGTGTCCATGCCATTTTTTCTAAACCTTGTGCAAGATGTAGGGTATACAATGATGTCCAGAATTTAGAGTCCTTGACCTCATGGAGTTTAAAGTGCAGTAATGTACAGTAATTTTAAAATCTATTTATTATTATTTAAAACAATCAATGAATACATTCTTGTCGAAAATAACTGAAAAGTCTGTCTGAATTCCCTGGCCAAGGCCAAAACATGAAAGCAAAAGAGCTGCCTGAAAACAGTGCAAGCCACTCTCCAGAGGGTTTCTCTGTTGAAACAGCACATCGCGTTATGGAAATAATGAGAAAAATTAGTAACTGTGCAAACGACAGCACATATGCATCTTTGTGGTTTCTGACCTTTTAGCATCGTCGAAGCAAGACCACAAACCTTTCAACACCATGCGTGGTATTAATCTTGCACAGAATATAATGTTTTCACATATTTTATTCTGATTTCCTACAAAGTAATTTCAATTTCTAGCTAAAGCTAATGGATTTTTCTAGTGAAAACATTGTGTACCGAATGACTTTCCAGTGAGATCCGCGTACCATGCGCCATTTTCATGTTCGTGCTCATTTCTCTGAAGTCTGTTTGCCTTTAATTCACCATAATAAAATTCCTTGTGTACTTTTATTGGCAACCATCGCATAGTGACACTTGCATCCAAATGTAATTCCATGTGAGCTTGGCAGTGTTTGCTTTTTTCTCAGAAGAGGAAAGTTAGAGGGAACAAGGGGCAAAGATGTGTGTAAGAATATCTGAGGGACCATCACAGCATCATCACAAATTCAAGATTTTTTTGAAACATTAGACAAGGGAC
Organism: Symphalangus syndactylus; assembly: GCF_028878055.3. Taxonomy (NCBI): domain Eukaryota; kingdom Metazoa; phylum Chordata; class Mammalia; order Primates; family Hylobatidae; genus Symphalangus; species Symphalangus syndactylus. Next base: position 187,016 of record NC_072445.2, on the reverse strand, counting down.
TCACAGCCATGCCCTGGGATGGCTGAAACACTTCACAACCTGCTCATGTTTATGACCAAAATCATCACCTAAAATGAATTCAATGTGTAACTATCATAATATTGTTTGTGTATAAGTAATCATGAAGCAGTTAGGGAAGGGAGTATAATCTAGTAAGAAATTTGAACAAAATGTGTTAGACAAAATTCAAGAAGATTTAAAAGAAGAAAATTAACCTGTCTGATCTGAACAGAATTGGAAAAGCACATCAATCATAGCTCTATACATTGACCATAGACTTAAAGCATAACATAAAAATAAAGAAGGCAGATAACTCAGGAAAACATTTCTATTAAATCTACTCCGTAAAGTTTTCCCATACTTTTATTTTACTAACAGGAGCATACATTTAAATCTCACAAAATCATATATATTTTGTTGATTCAATTTGTAGCAGATAGAGGAGCATGTCCCAGTGCTATGACAGTGAGTTGTCAGTATAACATACCACTGCTTTACATCTTACCCACAGGCTAAAATGTTTACCCCTAGAGTCGTGACTTTGTATATGGCAGGAGATTGCTACTAAAAGTAAATATATTTGGCTGAAGGATAGATACATCTTTAGGCCATTATATCATTCACTAAAATTTAGCAGGCATTTACATATTTACCTACTTAGTTCATATGACAAATATGTTTGAGAGACTGCCATATACAAAAAAAAAAGATGGAACCATCTTAAAAATTAAGAGATTACTTAAAGAAATGGAACTGAAGGGTTAACTGTGATGGCAAGAATGAAGAGAGCAAAACCAGAGGGTACTTCAAGGAGAACAGGCATGAGAGAGGCATTATAATTTGGAGGGTGCTATGATTTGAACCTATGTGCCCATCCAAAGTTTGTATGTTGAAACTAAAATCCAAGGACAATGACATCAAGAGATGGGGCTTTTGGTTAAGTGATTAAGTGAAGAAGGATCCACCCTCATGAATGAGATAAACGTCCTCGTAAAAGATGCTTTAGAGGAATGCCGGGCTCCTCAGTCTCTTCTGCCATGTCGTCACATTGTCCGTTTTTGCCCACTTTTGTCACCTGAAGACGAAGCAAGAAGGTGCCACCTCGGGACCAACTGCCAAATCTCCGCTGTCTTGATTTCAGACTTCTCAGCCCCAGAACTGTGAGAAATACATTTCTGTTTTTTATGAATTACTCAATCTGTGGCATTTTGTTATAGCAGCATACAGACAAAAACAGGGAAACAGCCTGGTGAGAGTGGATATTTTAGAAACTTGAGATGATTCAATGTCGCTGATTCTCCATTTTCTCATATGTAAAATGAAGGAAATAATGCTGATTACTTCATAGTTCATTGTGCAAATTAAATTAACTATGTAAATAAAGCAAGCAATATAGTTCCTTTTATCTAGTATACATTGTTTAAGTGTTGTTGTCATTACATGAGGAAAACAAGAACTTCCCCAAACAGAAGGATGTGGGAACCAAAACTAAGATATAAGAAAGGACCAAAGTTCACTGTGACAATCTGGTCAAGCGCTGGTTAGGGAAGATAGCATAATGTTATGCATAGATATTATTTTAGGATAATTTTCCTCCACCCCGAACTCCTCTAGCACTTTGCCTACGTCTTTCATTGCACTTCTTCATTTGTCTCTTTAATTACGGTTATTTATATAAATCTTTTAGCTTCCTACAAAAATAAGCTTGTAGTGGGACAGATTCTTGAGGATCTATGTCAAAGCAATTTTTCTATTTCCTACAGCAAGTAACCCAGTAGTAATCACCCAGAATTTGTTAAAAGAATAAACATAGGAAGATTAATTTCCATTTTTTTCTTTGCTAATTTTTAATCAGAATTATACCATTGTTAGGGAGGGAGAAATTATAAATTGAGGACATGAGTATTAACATTTAAATCTGTTATTCTGCTTTATTTTAGAGCTTGCCATGTTTTGTGATTAAAAAAAGAAACAGGACATTCTATATAGCTGTTGCAAAACGTGTGGTCTGTTGGTGAACTAGCAGCACCAGCATTACCAAGACTTCGTTAGTTTGCAGGACTACTGAGTCAGAATTCGCATTTTGACAAAACTCCAGGTGATTCATGCTCTGCATTTAAGTTGGAGAAGCACTGTTCTATAGTTCTGCTTATGTCCTAAATGCATTGTCAGTGAAAGAAAATACTATACGTATGATAATAATAACGGTAATATTAACAAAAATGTAACTATTGGTAATTTTCTATGCTCTCCCAAATACTAAGTCCTTTATTTAATACTTATGATAATTCTGCGAAGTTGCAATTGATATCACCTACTAAACTGATACTCAGAAATCTGAAGTAATTCTCCAAGGTCACAAAGCTAGTGAATCACAAACAAGATTTTTAAACTCTTGCTGCTTCATTCCAAAGACCAAACCGTTTCTAACTCACGGTTAATACATTTGCTTCTGCCTTCCATTTCCTACATGTGGTTTCCTTTCTATTTCATTAACTTTACTTATACATGACTGATTTTTAACCCTCTGTAATATTTGCAGAATATGGTGTACTATGGTTAATAAGGACAATACACTTATACATGACTGATTTTTAACCCTCTCTAATATTTGCAGAATATGGTGTACTATGGTTAATAAGGACAATACCAAGTAATATCATGTTGAGAAAGCGTGCAGAAGTAGCATCAAAAAACAGACTTTTTCCAAAATGTTTACTAAAAACGTTCAATAAAAACAAGATTTTCTACTTAGAATTTCTACCTTGCATAACTCAAATGGAGCATGATTATTAAAATGACAAAAAAGATTCCGTAATTGCCTAAGAGCTAAGAATAAGAATTGCTATATAAAAAAGCATAAATATGCCATATGAATGACATCTCTAAGAATCATGGGAGTGCTATTTGGTATTTAGTATTTAGTTCCATTCTGCAGCATGATCAAAAAGAAGCATCTGTATAGTTCACTGTGCATTATAGCACAATAAATCACCTCATTAGGCTCAGATATATGTAAAGATTTACAGTCTGGGAAAGTCCACTAGATATTCTTAATCACTTCTTAGACTGTACTGTCCCCCATATTTCTCTTTTTCTATAGAAAAGTTGAACATGGAAAGGCTTTATTTGAAATCCAGCAATGAATGGAATGTCTGTGAAGCAAGAAATAGATGGAAATTGACATTTTAAAAGAAAGTTTGGCTTCTGAAGAGATATAGCTGTGACCTTGGTCTTTTCGTTGGAGAGAAGTATTCCCTAGCCTTACTGTACTATTTTTCCCAAAGCACCCTCTCTATTATTCTCCCTTCATCTCTGGCTCCTATCATATGGCCCCTCCCTCATTCTATCTGGTGAGTTCTGAGAAAAATGCTTAAATTCTGCAGAGAAGTTTGAGAACAATGCTAAATATTCCTCAGAGAAGCAAAATTTTATGTTAACAGTTTATATTTTCACATGAAATTGTCTATCTCTTCTCTCTGTCTCATGTGTGTATGTGTGTATGTGTATATATATATACAGTATAATATACAGTAGATATGTATATATAGAGTATAATATTCAGTATATATGTATATATAGTATAATATACCGTATATATGTATATATATACAGTGTGTGTGTGTATATATATATATATATACTACCATTTACCTCCCAGGCTATGCGTCCTGAATCTTAAAAGTAGAAAGCCCTCACAGGCCGCGGTTGCTCATGCCTGTAATCCCAGCACTTTGGGAGGCCGAGGCGTGCAGATCACCTGAGGTCGGGAGTTCAAGACCAGCCTGACCAACATGGTGAAACCCCATCTCTACTAAAAATACAAAAAATTAGCTGGGCGTTGTGTTGCGCGCCTGTAATCCCAGCTACTCAGGAGGTGGAGGCAGGAGAATCACATGAACCCGGGAGTCGGAGGTTGTGTGAGCCGAGACCACGACATTGCACTGCAGCCTGGGCAATGAGAGCAAAACTCCATCTCAAAAAAAAAAGGTGGAAAGGCCTTAAAAGACTTTTGAAAATGAGATTTGTCAAATATTTATTAGAGATGAAGAAAATAAGTGCGGACCCACACGTAACTTGTCTGAGGTCACAGAGGTAGTCATGCTGCAGCAGGCTTATTGGTTTTCCTCTATGACATGCATTATTATTGTTTTTGATCATTTCAAGAGGTTTCTAGTCGATAGTGGGACAAAATTTCTAATTTGGGAACCTAATTTTCTCTGCAAATCTTCTTTACATCTCTAGCTTATTAATACACCTCAGAAGTGTTACAGGAATTAATTCGCAGGATTTTGAAGAATATTTTGAGGTATGCTGGGAAAAATCATGTCAAGTATCAATGATTAGAAACTAAACAATCAATATTAGATATTGTAAAATTATATTTAAACTTCCATATGGCATAAATAAGTTATTTTAATGTACAGTCGTTGTACTTTGTAAACTTGCATATAAAATATTTGAAAAAATAACTTTCAATATGTAAAATGTAAATATACAAAGGAAAGGATGGGAAAAAATAGGTAAAAATAATCAGGATAAGAAAACCCTACAGTGTCACCCTCAGAAGACTATAGAAGGATTCTCACCCTCGAGAAACAGAGGAACTTGAACATGGAAATGACCCTCTGCTGGCCATACTGATTATGGTACATAATTTTAAAAGGCTTTTGGAGAGAAGGGAAATGTTTTATTATGCATTCAGCACAGTTTTATGGTGATGTTTCTTAACTATCAGCTATTTTTAAAATTCCCATAATCTTTCTATAGATGACAAAGTTACATAAATATGAAGGATAAGAAGGGCCCCTGCAAACCTGATAGTACAATTCTCTTTTCAATGATAACGTATTTCTAAGCGCGCATCTCCTAATCATATTGATGTGCATTTAGTGTTCTTTTACCTACACCTGTCAAAGTGGCTAAAGTAATCCTTCATGAGGAGATAATTTTTTCCTTTAGGTGATGTTTTCCGCATAATACTCTAACATTTCCAATTCCATTTTTCTCGGAAAAGTTTACATGATATACATATACAATTACTAAAACTTTGGCTGCATAAATAATTTAAATGGACTTTACTTCAAAGATAATATTTACTTTTAAAGTTGTAAACCTTTGAATCATCAATTAATTAGAATTATCTTTTTCTTTATAAATAAAGTTTTTTGTCCCTACATATTTATGATTTGGAAATTTTCACCTGGAAAATTTCATTTTCATTTGGATGCCTTGTCTTTAGTATAAAATTCAGTATTTCAATTTCAATATAATTTTTTGATTGATTTTTACCTGAAATTATGATAAAATAAGAAAAGTGAAAAATAGAGATAAACTTTAAGTACAATGTTATTTGTGCTTAATAATAAAATCAAGAAAGTAAAATATCTAAAATAATTATAACTATTTAAATAAACAGAGTATCATGTAATGGGCGAAATATTCTTCTGGCTCGTTTTTGATTCTGACAGGTTGTTTACAGGTTCTGAAGTTCAGTTTGCTCATCTCTAAACTGAGGTTGAACTAGGTATGGCTTGTTTGGCTGAACTCTGTAAAGCTGGTCAAAAAAGTTGCATTTGCATTCTTCTTCCTGTTACTGTATACAATAGAATCCTTCCTGTTTCTACCATGAGATTCAGAACACAGTCTCTGACCTTTCGGAATAGTTTCCAAGTCTCCTTTTTCTCCTGAAGCCTTCTCATAAATGGCTCTACCATGCACCCTGCTTGTCAACACCAAACTCGAAGTATACCTGATGTCATCCCTTCCTTTACCATCTTCCTACCTGTATCCAATCTGTAGCTCAACCATATCAAACTTGAGAAATCTCTCTAATGCATCCATTCTGCTCATTCTCTATAATAACCACTCTAGGTCAAACCACGGCCAAACCCATCAGTTCGGTTCAATATTTTGATGGATCCCTAATGTGTCTGCATATTTCCACTTCCCCCTTCTACCATCTGTTCTCTAGAAAGCAAAGAAAGTAATCACCAAAAAAAGAAAAAGAAAAAGAAAACAGGAAAGGAATAACATCAGGTCATTGCCCTAGAAAAATCTTGCAGAAGCTTCCCAATACTTGTGCAAGAAAGCTCACACCCCATATTCGGACCCCCTAACTCTAAATGTGTGTATAACCTCATGTCATGCATCCCTCACTTACTATGCTCCGGCCACCATGGACTTCTATTACTCATACACGCTGAACATTCTCCTGTTAGAAGGTCTTGTCATGTGTTCTTCTGGTTGCCTGGAAATCTCTTGTCATCTTCTCCTCTTTCAGGCCTGAGATTAATTTCCTCAAACAGGCATTTCTTGATCCCACCTTATCTCACTTCACCTTCAACCTTTTTTAAAAATCCTCAATCTGATTTTTCTTCATAGCATATATTATAATATGTCAATATCTCGTCTATTTATGTGATTACTAACTTATACTGAGGAGAGCCTTTTGAATAGAATCTCAATAGGCCGAGTTTCTACAACTTTGTCCTCATAACTCAATTCCCAGCACTTGGCACAGGATAGAGTACAACAAACACTTACTGACTGGATAACGAACTACGTGTAAGATAAAATCAAACCTTGCGGAATTGCAGGCATGTTCCCTTACACTTATACTCATATGCTTAAAGTAAAAATATATTCACGTTATATTGCTCCGAATGTCCACTTCCAGTTTCTACAGAAAGAGTGTTTGACAACTCCTCAATCAAAAGTAAGGTTCAACTCTGTTAGTTGAATGCACAGAACAGAAAGAAGTTTCAAAGAATGCTTCTGTGTAGTGTTTATTTGAAGATATTCCTTTTTCCACTATAGGACTCTTAGCGCCACGAATGTTCACTTCCAGTTTCTACAAAAAGAGTGTTTCAGAACTGCACAATCAAATTTAAGGTTCAAATCTCTCAGTTGAATGCACATATGAGGAAGAAGTTTCACAGAATGCTTCTGTGTAGTTTTTATTTGAAGATAATCCTTTTTCCACTATAGGCCTCTTAGCGCTCCGAAAGTCCAATTACAGTTTCTACAGAATAGTGTTTAAGAACTGTTCACTCAAAAGTAAGGTTCAACTCTGTTACTTGAATTCACAAATCGGAAAGAAGTTTCACCGAATGCTTCTGTGTAGTTTTTATTCGAAGATATTCCTTTTTCCACTATTGGCTTCTTAGTGCTCCGAATGTCCACTTGCAGTTTCTACAGAGAGAGTGTTTCAGAACTGCTAAATCAAAAGTAAGGTTCAAATCTGTTAATTAAATGCACAGATCAGAAAGAAGTTTCACAGTATGCTTCTGTGTAGTTTTTATTTGAAGATATTCCTTTTTCCACTATAGGCCTCTCTGCACTCCGAATGTCCACTTGCAGTTTCTACAGAAAGACTGTTTCTTAAATGCTTCATCAAAAGTAAGGTTCAACTCTGTTAGTTGAATACACATATCAGAAAGAGGTTTCACAGAATGCTTCTGTGTAGTTTTTATTTGAAGATATTCCTTTTTCCACTTCACGCCTCTTAGCGCTCCGAATGTCCACTTGCAGTTTCTACAGAAAGAGTGTTTCAGAACTGCTCAATCAAAAGTAAGGCTCAACTCTGTTAGTTGAATGCAGAGAACAGAAAGTAGTTTCAGAGAATGCTTCTGTGTAGTTTTTATTTGGAGATATTCCTTTTTCCACTATAGGCCTCTAAGCGCTCAGAATGTCCAATTGCAGTTTCTACAGAAAGAGTGTTTGAGAACTGCTCAAACAAAAGTAAGGTTCAACACTGTTAGTTGAATGCACAGAACAGAAAGATGTTTCACAGAATGCTTCTGTGTAGTATTTATTTGAAGATATTCGTTTTTTCACTACAGGCCTCTTAGTGCTCCGAATGTCCACTTACAGTTTCTACAGAAAGAGTGTCTCCGAATGGCTCTATCAAAAGTAAGGTTCAACTCTGTTAGTTGAATGCACAGAACAGAAAGAAGTTTCACAGAATGCTTCTGTGTAGTTTTATTTGAAGATATTTGTTTTTCCACTTCACGCCTCTTAGCGCTCCGAATGTCCACTTTCAGTTTCTACAGAAAGAGTGTTTCAGAACTGCTCAATCAAAAGTAAGGCTCAACTATGTTAGTTGAATGCAGAGAACAGAAAGTAGTTTCGGAGAATGCTTCTGTGTAGTATTTATTTGGAGATATTCCTTTTTCCACTATAGGGCTCTTAGCGCTCCGAATGTCCCCTTGCAGTTTCTACAGAAAGAGTGTTTCAGAACTGCTCAATCAAAGGTAAGGTTCAACTCTGTTAGTTGAATGCACAGAACAGAAAGAAGTTTCACAGAATGCTTCTGTGTAGTTTACATTTGAAGATAGTCCTTATTCCACAATTATCCTCTTAGCGCTCCGAATGTCCACTTGCATTTTCTACTGAAAGACTGTTTCAGAACTGCTCAATCAAAACTATGGTTTAACTCTGTTAGCTGAATGCACAGATCAGAAATAAGTTTCACAGAATGCTTCTGTGTAGTTTTTATTTGAAGATATTCCTTTTTCCAATATAGGCCTCTTAGCGCTCCGAATGTCCAATTGCAGTTTCTAGAGAAAGAGTGTTTCAGAACAGCTCAATCAAAAGTAAGGTTCAACTCTGTTAGTTGAATGCACAGAATAGAAGGAATTTTCACACAATGCTTCTGTGTAGTATTTATTTGAAGATATTCCTTTTTCCACTATAGGCCTCTTAGTGCTCCGAATGTCCGCTTGCAGTTTCTACAGAAAGAGTGTTTCAGAACTGCTCAATCAAAGGTAAGGTTCAACTCTGTTAGCTGAATGCACAGAACAAAAAGAAGTTTCACAGAATGCTTCTGTGTAGTTTTTATTTTAACATATTCCTTCTTCCACTATAGGCGTCTTAGCGCTCCGAATGTCCACTTGCAGTTTCTACAGAAAGAGGGTTTCAGAACCGTTCAATCAAAAGCAAGGTTCAACTCTGTTAGTTGAATGCACAGAACAGAAAGAAGTTTCACAGAATGTTTCTGTATAGTTTATATTTGAAGATATTACTTTTTCCACTATAACCCTCTTAGCGCTCCGAATGTTCACTTGCATTTTCTACAGAAAGAGTGTTTCAGAACTGCTCAATCAAAAGTATGGTTTAACTCTGTTAGTTGAATGCACAGATCAGAAAGAAGTTTCACAGAATGCTTCTGTGTAGTTTTTATTTGATGATATTCCTTTTTCCAATAGAGGACTCTTAGCGCTCCGAATGTCCAATTGCAGTTTCTGCAGAAAGAGTGTTTCAGAATGGCTCAATCAAAAGTAAGGTTCAACTCTGTTAGTTGAATGCACAGAACAGAAAGAAGTTCCACAGAATGCTTCTGTGTAGTATTTATTTGGAGATATTCGTTTTTCCACTATTACCCTCTTTGCGCTCCAAATGTCCACTTGCAGTTTCTACGGAAAGAGTGTTTCACAGCTCCTCAAGCTAAAGTATGCTTTAACTCTGTTAGTTGAATGCACAGATCAGAAAGAAGTTTCACAGAATGCTTCTGTGTAGTTTTTATTTGAAGATATTCCTCTTTCCAATATAGGCCTCCTAGCGCTCAGAATGTCCAATTGCAGTTTCTACAGAAAGAGTGTTTCAGAACGGCTCAATCAAAAGTAAGGTTCAACTCTGTTAGTTGAATGCACAGAACAGAAAGAAGTTTCACAGAATGCTTCTGTGTAGTTTTTATTTGAAGATATTCCTTTTTCCACTATAGGCCTCTTAGGGCTCCGAATGTCCACTTTCAGTTTCTACAGAAGGAGTGTTTCAGAACTGCTCAATCAAAAGTAGGATTCAACTCTGTCAGTTGAATGCACAGAACCCATAGAAGTTTCACAGAATGCTTCTGTGTAGTTTTTATTTGAAGATAATTCTTTTTCCAGTATACGCCTCTTAATGCTCTGAATGTCCACTTGCAGTTTCTACTGGGAGAGTTTTTCACAACTGCTCAATCAAAAGTAAGTTTCAGGTCTGTAAGTTTAATGCACAGCACTGAAAGGAGTTTCACAGAATGCTTCCTTGTAGTTTTAATTTGAAGATATTCCTTTTTCCACTATAGGCCTCTTTGCAATCCGAATGTTCACTTGCAGTTTCTATAGAAAGAGGGTTTCAGAACTGCTCAATCAAAAGTAAGGTTCAACTCTGTTAGTTGAATGCACAGAACAGAAAGAAGTTTCACAGAATGCTTCTGTGTAGTTTTTATTTGAAGATATTCCTTTTACCACTATAGACCTCTTAGCGCTACGAATGTCCACTTGCAGTTCCTACAGAAAGAGTGTTTCAGAACTGCTCAATCAAAAGTAATGTTCAACTCTGTTAGTTGAATGCACAGAGCAGAAAGAAGTTTCACAGAATGTTTCCGTGTAGTTTTTATTTGAAGGTATTCCTTTTTCCACTATAGGCCACTTAGCGCTCCGAACGTCCGCTTGCAGTTGCTACAGAAAGAGTGTTTCAGAACTGCTCTATCAAAAGTAAGGTTCAAATCTGTTAGGTGAATGTACAGATCATAAAGAAGTTTCACAGAATGCTTCTGTGTAGTTTTTATTTCAAGATGTTCCTTTTTCCAATATGGGCCTCTTAGCGCTCCGAATGTCCACTTGCAGTTTCTACAGAAAGAGTGTTTCAGAACTGCTCAATCAAAAGTAAGGCTCTACTCTGTTAGTTGAATGCAGAGAACAGAAAGTAGTTTCAGAGAATGCTTCTGTGTAGTTTTTATTTGGAGATATTCCTTTTTCCACTATAGGCCTCTAAGCGCTCAGAATGTCCAATTGCAGTTTCTAAAGAAAGAGTGTTTGAGAACTGCTCAAACAAAAGTAAGGTTCAACACTGTTAGTTGAATGCACAGAACAGAAAGATGTTTCACAGAATGCTTCTGTGTAGTATTTATTTGAAGATATTCGTTTTTTCACTACAGGCCTCTTAGTGCTCCGAATGTCCACTTACAGTTTCTACAGAAAGAGTGTCTCCGAATGGCTCTATCAAAAGTAAGGTTCAACTCTGTTAGTTGAATGCACAGAACAGAAAGAAGTTTCACAGAATGCTTCTGTGTAGTTTTATTTGAAGATATTTGTTTTTCCACTTCACGCCTCTTAGCGCTCCGAATGTCCACTTTCAGTTTCTACAGAAAGAGTGTTTCAGAACTGCTCAATCAAAAGTAAGGCTCAACTATGTTAGTTGAATGCAGAGAACAGAAAGTAGTTTCGGAGAATGCTTCTGTGTAGTATTTATTTGGAGATATTCCTTTTTCCACTATAGGGCTCTTAGCGCTCCGAATGTCCCCTTGCAGTTTCTACAGAAAGAGTGTTTCAGAACTGCTCAATCAAAGGTAAGGTTCAACTCTGTTAGTTGAATGCACAGAACAGAAAGAAGTTTCACAGAATGCTTCTGTGTAGTTTACATTTGAAGATAGTCCTTATTCCACAATTATCCTCTTAGCGCTCCGAATGTCCACTTGCATTTTCTACTGAAAGACTGTTTCAGAACTGCTCAATCAAAACTATGGTTTAACTCTGTTAGCTGAATGCACAGATCAGAAATAAGTTTCACAGAATGCTTCTGTGTAGTTTTTATTTGAAGATATTCCTTTTTCCAATATAGGCCTCTTAGCGCTCCGAATGTCCAATTGCAGTTTCTAGAGAAAGAGTGTTTCAGAACAGCTCAATCAAAAGTAAGGTTCAACTCTGTTAGTTGAATGCACAGAATAGAAGGAATTTTCACACAATGCTTCTGTGTAGTATTTATTTGAAGATATTCCTTTTTCCACTATAGGCCTCTTAGTGCTCCGAATGTCCGCTTGCAGTTTCTACAGAAAGAGTGTTTCAGAACTGCTCAATCAAAGGTAAGGTTCAACTCTGTTAGCTGAATGCACAGAACAAAAAGAAGTTTCACAGAATGCTTCTGTGTAGTTTTTATTTTAACATATTCCTTCTTCCACTATAGGCGTCTTAGCGCTCCGAATGTCCACTTGCAGTTTCTACAGAAAGAGGGTTTCAGAACCGTTCAATCAAAAGCAAGGTTCAACTCTGTTAGTTGAATGCACAGAACAGAAAGAAGTTTCACAGAATGTTTCTGTATAGTTTATATTTGAAGATATTACTTTTTCCACTATAACCCTCTTAGCGCTCCGAATGTTCACTTGCATTTTCTACAGAAAGAGTGTTTCAGAACTGCTCAATCAAAAGTATGGTTTAACTCTGTTAGTTGAATGCACAGATCAGAAAGAAGTTTCACAGAATGCTTCTGTGTAGTTTTTATTTGATGATATTCCTTTTTCCAATAGAGGACTCTTAGCGCTCCGAATGTCCAATTGCAATTTCTGCAGAAAGAGTGTTTCAGAATGGCTCAATCAAAAGTAAGGTTCAACTCTGTTAGTTGAATGCACAGAACAGAAAGAAGTTCCACAGAATGCTTCTGTGTAGTATTTATTTGGAGATATTCGTTTTTCCACTATTACCCTCTTAGCGCTCCAAATGTCCACTTGCAGTTTCTACGGAAAGAGTGTTTCACAGCTCCTCAAGCTAAAGTATGCTTTAACTCTGTTAGTTGAATGCACAGATCAGAAAGAAGTTTCACAGAATGCTTCTGTGTAGTTTTTATTTGAAGATATTCCTCTTTCCAATATAGGCCTCCTAGCGCTCAGAATGTCCAATTGCAGTTTCTACAGAAAGAGTGTTTCAGAACGGCTCAATCAAAAGTAAGGTTCAACTCTGTTAGTTGAATGCACAGAACAGAAAGAAGTTTCACAGAATGCTTCTGTGTAGTTTTTATTTGAAGATATTCCTTTTTCCACTATAGGCCTCTTAGGGCTCCGAATGTCCACTTTCAGTTTCTACAGAAGGAGTGTTTCAGAACTGCTCAATCAAAAGTAGGATTCAACTCTGTCAGTTGAATGCACAGAACCCATAGAAGTTTCACAGAATGCTTCTGTGTAGTTTTTATTTGAAGATAATTCTTTTTCCAGTATACACCTCTTAATGCTCTGAATGTCCACTTGCAGTTTCTACTGGGAGAGTTTTTCACAACTGCTCAATCAAAAGTAAGTTTCAGGTCTGTAAGTTTAATGCACAGCACTGAAAGGAGTTTCACAGAATGCTTCCTTGTAGTTTTAATTTGAAGATATTCCTTTTTCCACTATAGGCCTCTTTGCAATCCGAATGTTCACTTGCAGTTTCTATAGAAAGAGGGTTTCAGAACTGCTCAATCAAAAGTAAGGTTCAACTCTGTTAGTTGAATGCACAGAACAGAAAGAAGTTTCACAGAATGCTTCTGTGTAGTTTTTATTTGAAGATATTCCTTTTACCACTATAGACCTCTTAGCGCTACGAATGTCCACTTGCAGTTCCTACAGAAAGAGTGTTTCAGAACTGCTCAATCAAAAGTAATGTTCAACTCTGTTAGTTGAATGCACAGAGCAGAAAGAAGTTTCACAGAATGTTTCCGTGTAGTTTTTATTTGAAGGTATTCCTTTTTCCACTATAGGCCACTTAGCGCTCCGAACGTCCGCTTGCAGTTGCTACAGAAAGAGTGTTTCAGAACTGCTCTATCAAAAGTAAGGTTCAAATCTGTTAGGTGAATGTACAGATCATAAAGAAGTTTCACAGAATGCTTCTGTGTAGTTTTTATTTCAAGATGTTCCTTTTTCCAATATGGGCCTCTTAGCGCTCCGAATGTCCACTTGCAGTTTCTACAGAAAGAGTGTTTCAGAACTGCTCAATCAAAAGTAAGGCTCTACTCTGTTAGTTGAATGCAGAGAACAGAAAGTAGTTTCAGAGAATGCTTCTGTGTAGTTTTTATTTGGAGATATTCCTTTTTCCACTATAGGCCTCTAAGCGCTCAGAATGTCCAATTGCAGTTTCTACAGAAAGAGTGTTTGAGAACTGCTCAAACAAAAGTAAGGTTCAACACTGTTAGTTGAATGCACAGAACAGAAAGATGTTTCACAGAATGCTTCTGTGTAGTATTTATTTGAAGATATTCGTTTTTTCACTACAGGCCTCTTAGTGCTCCGAATGTCCACTTACAGTTTCTACAGAAAGAGTGTCTCCGAATGGCTCTATCAAAAGTAAGGTTCAACTCTGTTAGTTGAATGCACAGAACAGAAAGAAGTTTCACAGAATGCTTCTGTGTAGTTTTATTTGAAGATATTTGTTTTTCCACTTCACGCCTCTTAGCGCTCCGAATGTCCACTTTCAGTTTCTACAGAAAGAGTGTTTCAGAACTGCTCAATCAAAAGTAAGGCTCAACTATGTTAGTTGAATGCAGAGAACAGAAAGTAGTTTCGGAGAATGCTTCTGTGTAGTATTTATTTGGAGATATTCCTTTTTCCACTATAGGGCTCTTAGCGCTCCGAATGTCCCCTTGCAGTTTCTACAGAAAGAGTGTTTCAGAACTGCTCAATCAAAGGTAAGGTTCAACTCTGTTAGTTGAATGCACAGAACAGAAAGAAGTTTCACAGAATGCTTCTGTGTAGTTTACATTTGAAGATAGTCCTTATTCCACAATTATCCTCTTAGCGCTCCGAATGTCCACTTGCATTTTCTACTGAAAGACTGTTTCAGAACTGCTCAATCAAAACTATGGTTTAACTCTGTTAGCTGAATGCACAGATCAGAAATAAGTTTCACAGAATGCTTCTGTGTAGTTTTTATTTGAAGATATTCCTTTTTCCAATATAGGCCTCTTAGCGCTCCGAATGTCCAATTGCAGTTTCTAGAGAAAGAGTGTTTCAGAACAGCTCAATCAAAAGTAAGGTTCAACTCTGTTAGTTGAATGCACAGAATAGAAGGAATTTTCACACAATGCTTCTGTGTAGTATTTATTTGAAGATATTCCTTTTTCCACTATAGGCCTCTTAGTGCTCCGAATGTCCGCTTGCAGTTTCTACAGAAAGAGTGTTTCAGAACTGCTCAATCAAAGGTAAGGTTCAACTCTGTTAGCTGAATGCACAGAACAAAAAGAAGTTTCACAGAATGCTTCTGTGTAGTTTTTATTTTAACATATTCCTTCTTCCACTATAGGCGTCTTAGCGCTCCGAATGTCCACTTGCAGTTTCTACAGAAAGAGGGTTTCAGAACCGTTCAATCAAAAGCAAGGTTCAACTCTGTTAGTTGAATGCACAGAACAGAAAGAAGTTTCACAGAATGTTTCTGTATAGTTTATATTTGAAGATATTACTTTTTCCACTATAACCCTCTTAGCGCTCCGAATGTTCACTTGCATTTTCTACAGAAAGAGTGTTTCAGAACTGCTCAATCAAAAGTATGGTTTAACTCTGTTAGTTGAATGCACAGATCAGAAAGAAGTTTCACAGAATGCTTCTGTGTAGTTTTTATTTGATGATATTCCTTTTTCCAATAGAGGACTCTTAGCGCTCCGAATGTCCAATTGCAGTTTCTGCAGAAAGAGTGTTTCAGAATGGCTCAATCAAAAGTAAGGTTCAACTCTGTTAGTTGAATGCACAGAACAGAAAGAAGTTCCACAGAATGCTTCTGTGTAGTATTTATTTGGAGATATTCGTTTTTCCACTATTACCCTCTTAGCGCTCCAAATGTCCACTTGCAGTTTCTACGGAAAGAGTGTTTCACAGCTCCTCAAGCTAAAGTATGCTTTAACTCTGTTAGTTGAATGCACAGATCAGAAAGAAGTTTCACAGAATGCTTCTGTGTAGTTTTTATTTGAAGATATTCCTCTTTCCAATATAGGCCTCCTAGCGCTCAGAATGTCCAATTGCAGTTTCTACAGAAAGAGTGTTTCAGAACGGCTCAATCAAAAGTAAGGTTCAACTCTGTTAGTTGAATGCACAGAACAGAAAGAAGTTTCACAGAATGCTTCTGTGTAGTTTTTATTTGAAGATATTCCTTTTTCCACTATAGGCCTCTTAGGGCTCCGAATGTCCACTTTCAGTTTCTACAGAAGGAGTGTTTCAGAACTGCTCAATCAAAAGTAGGATTCAACTCTGTCAGTTGAATGCACAGAACCCATAGAAGTTTCACAGAATGCTTCTGTGTAGTTTTTATTTGAAGATAATTCTTTTTCCAGTATACGCCTCTTAATGCTCTGAATGTCCACTTGCAGTTTCTACTGGGAGAGTTTTTCACAACTGCTCAATCAAAAGTAAGTTTCAGGTCTGTAAGTTTAATGCACAGCACTGAAAGGAGTTTCACAGAATGCTTCCTTGTAGTTTTAATTTGAAGATATTCCTTTTTCCACTATAGGCCTCTTTGCAATCCGAATGTTCACTTGCAGTTTCTATAGAAAGAGGGTTTCAGAACTGCTCAATCAAAAGTAAGGTTCAACTCTGTTAGTTGAATGCACAGAACAGAAAGAAGTTTCACAGAATGCTTCTGTGTAGTTTTTATTTGAAGATATTCCTTTTACCACTATAGACCTCTTAGCGCTACGAATGTCCACTTGCAGTTCCTACAGAAAGAGTGTTTCAGAACTGCTCAATCAAAAGTAATGTTCAACTCTGTTAGTTGAATGCACAGAGCAGAAAGAAGTTTCACAGAATGTTTCCGTGTAGTTTTTATTTGAAGGTATTCCTTTTTCCACTATAGGCCACTTAGCGCTCCGAACGTCCGCTTGCAGTTGCTACAGAAAGAGTGTTTCAGAACTGCTCTATCAAAAGTAAGGTTCAAATCTGTTAGGTGAATGTACAGATCATAAAGAAGTTTCACAGAATGCTTCTGTGTAGTTTTTATTTCAAGATGTTCCTTTTTCCAATATGGGCCTCTTAGCGCTCCGAATGTCCACTTGCAGTTTCTACAGAAAGAGTGTTTCAGAACTGCTCAATCAAAAGTAAGGCTCTACTCTGTTAGTTGAATGCAGAGAACAGAAAGTAGTTTCAGAGAATGCTTCTGTGTAGTTTTTATTTGGAGATATTCCTTTTTCCACTATAGGCCTCTAAGCGCTCAGAATGTCCAATTGCAGTTTCTACAGAAAGAGTGTTTGAGAACTGCTCAAACAAAAGTAAGGTTCAACACTGTTAGTTGAATGCACAGAACAGAAAGATGTTTCACAGAATGCTTCTGTGTAGTATTTATTTGAAGATATTCGTTTTTTCACTACAGGCCTCTTAGTGCTCCGAATGTCCACTTACAGTTTCTACAGAAAGAGTGTCTCCGAATGGCTCTATCAAAAGTAAGGTTCAACTCTGTTAGTTGAATGCACAGAACAGAAAGAAGTTTCACAGAATGCTTCTGTGTAGTTTTATTTGAAGATATTTGTTTTTCCACTTCACGCCTCTTAGCGCTCCGAATGTCCACTTTCAGTTTCTACAGAAAGAGTGTTTCAGAACTGCTCAATCAAAAGTAAGGCTCAACTATGTTAGTTGAATGCAGAGAACAGAAAGTAGTTTCGGAGAATGCTTCTGTGTAGTATTTATTTGGAGATATTCCTTTTTCCACTATAGGGCTCTTAGCGCTCCGAATGTCCCCTTGCAGTTTCTACAGAAAGAGTGTTTCAGAACTGCTCAATCAAAGGTAAGGTTCAACTCTGTTAGTTGAATGCACAGAACAGAAAGAAGTTTCACAGAATGCTTCTGTGTAGTTTACATTTGAAGATAGTCCTTATTCCACAATTATCCTCTTAGCGCTCCGAATGTCCACTTGCATTTTCTACTGAAAGACTGTTTCAGAACTGCTCAATCAAAACTATGGTTTAACTCTGTTAGCTGAATGCACAGATCAGAAATAAGTTTCACAGAATGCTTCTGTGTAGTTTTTATTTGAAGATATTCCTTTTTCCAATATAGGCCTCTTAGCGCTCCGAATGTCCAATTGCAGTTTCTAGAGAAAGAGTGTTTCAGAACAGCTCAATCAAAAGTAAGGTTCAACTCTGTTAGTTGAATGCACAGAATAGAAGGAATTTTCACACAATGCTTCTGTGTAGTATTTATTTGAAGATATTCCTTTTTCCACTATAGGCCTCTTAGTGCTCCGAATGTCCGCTTGCAGTTTCTACAGAAAGAGTGTTTCAGAACTGCTCAATCAAAGGTAAGGTTCAACTCTGTTAGCTGAATGCACAGAACAAAAAGAAGTTTCACAGAATGCTTCTGTGTAGTTTTTATTTTAACATATTCCTTCTTCCACTATAGGCGTCTTAGCGCTCCGAATGTCCACTTGCAGTTTCTACAGAAAGAGGGTTTCAGAACCGTTCAATCAAAAGCAAGGTTCAACTCTGTTAGTTGAATGCACAGAACAGAAAGAAGTTTCACAGAATGTTTCTGTATAGTTTATATTTGAAGATATTACTTTTTCCACTATAACCCTCTTAGCGCTCCGAATGTTCACTTGCATTTTCTACAGAAAGAGTGTTTCAGAACTGCTCAATCAAAAGTATGGTTTAACTCTGTTAGTTGAATGCACAGATCAGAAAGAAGTTTCACAGAATGCTTCTGTGTAGTTTTTATTTGATGATATTCCTTTTTCCAATAGAGGACTCTTAGCGCTCCGAATGTCCAATTGCAGTTTCTGCAGAAAGAGTGTTTCAGAATGGCTCAATCAAAAGTAAGGTTCAACTCTGTTAGTTGAATGCACAGAACAGAAAGAAGTTCCACAGAATGCTTCTGTGTAGTATTTATTTGGAGATATTCGTTTTTCCACTATTACCCTCTTAGCGCTCCAAATGTCCACTTGCAGTTTCTACGGAAAGAGTGTTTCACAGCTCCTCAAGCTAAAGTATGCTTTAACTCTGTTAGTTGAATGCACAGATCAGAAAGAAGTTTCACAGAATGCTTCTGTGTAGTTTTTATTTGAAGATATTCCTCTTTCCAATATAGGCCTCCTAGCGCTCAGAATGTCCAATTGCAGTTTCTACAGAAAGAGTGTTTCAGAACGGCTCAATCAAAAGTAAGGTTCAACTCTGTTAGTTGAATGCACAGAACAGAAAGAAGTTTCACAGAATGCTTCTGTGTAGTTTTTATTTGAAGATATTCCTTTTTCCACTATAGGCCTCTTAGGGCTCCGAATGTCCACTTTCAGTTTCTACAGAAGGAGTGTTTCAGAACTGCTCAATCAAAAGTAGGATTCAACTCTGTCAGTTGAATGCACAGAACCCATAGAAGTTTCACAGAATGCTTCTGTGTAGTTTTTATTTGAAGATAATTCTTTTTCCAGTATACACCTCTTAATGCTCTGAATGTCCACTTGCAGTTTCTACTGGGAGAGTTTTTCACAACTGCTCAATCAAAAGTAAGTTTCAGGTCTGTAAGTTTAATGCACAGCACTGAAAGGAGTTTCACAGAATGCTTCCTTGTAGTTTTAATTTGAAGATATTCCTTTTTCCACTATAGGCCTCTTTGCAATCCGAATGTTCACTTGCAGTTTCTATAGAAAGAGGGTTTCAGAACTGCTCAATCAAAAGTAAGGTTCAACTCTGTTAGTTGAATGCACAGAACAGAAAGAAGTTTCACAGAATGCTTCTGTGTAGTTTTTATTTGAAGATATTCCTTTTACCACTATAGACCTCTTAGCGCTACGAATGTCCACTTGCAGTTCCTACAGAAAGAGTGTTTCAGAACTGCTCAATCAAAAGTAATGTTCAACTCTGTTAGTTGAATGCACAGAGCAGAAAGAAGTTTCACAGAATGTTTCCGTGTAGTTTTTATTTGAAGGTATTCCTTTTTCCACTATAGGCCACTTAGCGCTCCGAACGTCCGCTTGCAGTTGCTACAGAAAGAGTGTTTCAGAACTGCTCTATCAAAAGTAAGGTTCAAATCTGTTAGGTGAATGTACAGATCATAAAGAAGTTTCACAGAATGCTTCTGTGTAGTTTTTATTTCAAGATGTTCCTTTTTCCAATATGGGCCTCTTAGCGCTCCGAATGTCCACTTGCAGTTTCTACAGAAAGAGTGTTTCAGAACTGCTCAATCAAAAGTAAGGCTCTACTCTGTTAGTTGAATGCAGAGAACAGAAAGTAGTTTCAGAGAATGCTTCTGTGTAGTTTTTATTTGGAGATATTCCTTTTTCCACTATAGGCCTCTAAGCGCTCAGAATGTCCAATTGCAGTTTCTACAGAAAGAGTGTTTGAGAACTGCTCAAACAAAAGTAAGGTTCAACACTGTTAGTTGAATGCACAGAACAGAAAGATGTTTCACAGAATGCTTCTGTGTAGTATTTATTTGAAGATATTCGTTTTTTCACTACAGGCCTCTTAGTGCTCCGAATGTCCACTTACAGTTTCTACAGAAAGAGTGTCTCCGAATGGCTCTATCAAAAGTAAGGTTCAACTCTGTTAGTTGAATGCACAGAACAGAAAGAAGTTTCACAGAATGCTTCTGTGTAGTTTTATTTGAAGATATTTGTTTTTCCACTTCACGCCTCTTAGCGCTCCGAATGTCCACTTTCAGTTTCTACAGAAAGAGTGTTTCAGAACTGCTCAATCAAAAGTAAGGCTCAACTATGTTAGTTGAATGCAGAGAACAGAAAGTAGTTTCGGAGAATGCTTCTGTGTAGTATTTATTTGGAGATATTCCTTTTTCCACTATAGGGCTCTTAGCGCTCCGAATGTCCCCTTGCAGTTTCTACAGAAAGAGTGTTTCAGAACTGCTCAATCAAAGGTAAGGTTCAACTCTGTTAGTTGAATGCACAGAACAGAAAGAAGTTTCACAGAATGCTTCTGTGTAGTTTACATTTGAAGATAGTCCTTATTCCACAATTATCCTCTTAGCGCTCCGAATGTCCACTTGCATTTTCTACTGAAAGACTGTTTCAGAACTGCTCAATCAAAACTATGGTTTAACTCTGTTAGCTGAATGCACAGATCAGAAATAAGTTTCACAGAATGCTTCTGTGTAGTTTTTATTTGAAGATATTCCTTTTTCCAATATAGGCCTCTTAGCGCTCCGAATGTCCAATTGCAGTTTCTAGAGAAAGAGTGTTTCAGAACAGCTCAATCAAAAGTAAGGTTCAACTCTGTTAGTTGAATGCACAGAATAGAAGGAATTTTCACACAATGCTTCTGTGTAGTATTTATTTGAAGATATTCCTTTTTCCACTATAGGCCTCTTAGTGCTCCGAATGTCCGCTTGCAGTTTCTACAGAAAGAGTGTTTCAGAACTGCTCAATCAAAGGTAAGGTTCAACTCTGTTAGCTGAATGCACAGAACAAAAAGAAGTTTCACAGAATGCTTCTGTGTAGTTTTTATTTTAACATATTCCTTCTTCCACTATAGGCGTCTTAGCGCTCCGAATGTCCACTTGCAGTTTCTACAGAAAGAGGGTTTCAGAACCGTTCAATCAAAAGCAAGGTTCAACTCTGTTAGTTGAATGCACAGAACAGAAAGAAGTTTCACAGAATGTTTCTGTATAGTTTATATTTGAAGATATTACTTTTTCCACTATAACCCTCTTAGCGCTCCGAATGTTCACTTGCATTTTCTACAGAAAGAGTGTTTCAGAACTGCTCAATCAAAAGTATGGTTTAACTCTGTTAGTTGAATGCACAGATCAGAAAGAAGTTTCACAGAATGCTTCTGTGTAGTTTTTATTTGATGATATTCCTTTTTCCAATAGAGGACTCTTAGCGCTCCGAATGTCCAATTGCAGTTTCTGCAGAAAGAGTGTTTCAGAATGGCTCAATCAAAAGTAAGGTTCAACTCTGTTAGTTGAATGCACAGAACAGAAAGAAGTTCCACAGAATGCTTCTGTGTAGTATTTATTTGGAGATATTCGTTTTTCCACTATTACCCTCTTAGCGCTCCAAATGTCCACTTGCAGTTTCTACGGAAAGAGTGTTTCACAGCTCCTCAAGCTAAAGTATGCTTTAACTCTGTTAGTTGAATGCACAGATCAGAAAGAAGTTTCACAGAATGCTTCTGTGTAGTTTTTATTTGAAGATATTCCTCTTTCCAATATAGGCCTCCTAGCGCTCAGAATGTCCAATTGCAGTTTCTACAGAAAGAGTGTTTCAGAACGGCTCAATCAAAAGTAAGGTTCAACTCTGTTAGTTGAATGCACAGAACAGAAAGAAGTTTCACAGAATGCTTCTGTGTAGTTTTTATTTGAAGATATTCCTTTTTCCACTATAGGCCTCTTAGGGCTCCGAATGTCCACTTTCAGTTTCTACAGAAGGAGTGTTTCAGAACTGCTCAATCAAAAGTAGGATTCAACTCTGTCAGTTGAATGCACAGAACCCATAGAAGTTTCACAGAATGCTTCTGTGTAGTTTTTATTTGAAGATAATTCTTTTTCCAGTATACGCCTCTTAATGCTCTGAATGTCCACTTGCAGTTTCTACTGGGAGAGTTTTTCACAACTGCTCAATCAAAAGTAAGTTTCAGGTCTGTAAGTTTAATGCACAGCACTGAAAGGAGTTTCACAGAATGCTTCCTTGTAGTTTTAATTTGAAGATATTCCTTTTTCCACTATAGGCCTCTTTGCAATCCGAATGTTCACTTGCAGTTTCTATAGAAAGAGGGTTTCAGAACTGCTCAATCAAAAGTAAGGTTCAACTCTGTTAGTTGAATGCACAGAACAGAAAGAAGTTTCACAGAATGCTTCTGTGTAGTTTTTATTTGAAGATATTCCTTTTACCACTATAGACCTCTTAGCGCTACGAATGTCCACTTGCAGTTCCTACAGAAAGAGTGTTTCAGAACTGCTCAATCAAAAGTAATGTTCAACTCTGTTAGTTGAATGCACAGAGCAGAAAGAAGTTTCACAGAATGTTTCCGTGTAGTTTTTATTTGAAGGTATTCCTTTTTCCACTATAGGCCACTTAGCGCTCCGAACGTCCGCTTGCAGTTGCTACAGAAAGAGTGTTTCAGAACTGCTCTATCAAAAGTAAGGTTCAAATCTGTTAGGTGAATGTACAGATCATAAAGAAGTTTCACAGAATGCTTCTGTGTAGTTTTTATTTCAAGATGTTCCTTTTTCCAATATGGGCCTCTTAGCGCTCCGAATGTCCACTTGCAGTTTCTACAGAAAGAGTGTTTCAGAACTGCTCAATCAAAAGTAAGGCTCTACTCTGTTAGTTGAATGCAGAGAACAGAAAGTAGTTTCAGAGAATGCTTCTGTGTAGTTTTTATTTGGAGATATTCCTTTTTCCACTATAGGCCTCTAAGCGCTCAGAATGTCCAATTGCAGTTTCTACAGAAAGAGTGTTTGAGAACTGCTCAAACAAAAGTAAGGTTCAACACTGTTAGTTGAATGCACAGAACAGAAAGATGTTTCACAGAATGCTTCTGTGTAGTATTTATTTGAAGATATTCGTTTTTTCACTACAGGCCTCTTAGTGCTCCGAATGTCCACTTACAGTTTCTACAGAAAGAGTGTCTCCGAATGGCTCTATCAAAAGTAAGGTTCAACTCTGTTAGTTGAATGCACAGAACAGAAAGAAGTTTCACAGAATGCTTCTGTGTAGTTTTATTTGAAGATATTTGTTTTTCCACTTCACGCCTCTTAGCGCTCCGAATGTCCACTTTCAGTTTCTACAGAAAGAGTGTTTCAGAACTGCTCAATCAAAAGTAAGGCTCAACTATGTTAGTTGAATGCAGAGAACAGAAAGTAGTTTCGGAGAATGCTTCTGTGTAGTATTTATTTGGAGATATTCCTTTTTCCACTATAGGGCTCTTAGCGCTCCGAATGTCCCCTTGCAGTTTCTACAGAAAGAGTGTTTCAGAACTGCTCAATCAAAGGTAAGGTTCAACTCTGTTAGTTGAATGCACAGAACAGAAAGAAGTTTCACAGAATGCTTCTGTGTAGTTTACATTTGAAGATAGTCCTTATTCCACAATTATCCTCTTAGCGCTCCGAATGTCCACTTGCATTTTCTACTGAAAGACTGTTTCAGAACTGCTCAATCAAAACTATGGTTTAACTCTGTTAGCTGAATGCACAGATCAGAAATAAGTTTCACAGAATGCTTCTGTGTAGTTTTTATTTGAAGATATTCCTTTTTCCAATATAGGCCTCTTAGCGCTCCGAATGTCCAATTGCAGTTTCTAGAGAAAGAGTGTTTCAGAACAGCTCAATCAAAAGTAAGGTTCAACTCTGTTAGTTGAATGCACAGAATAGAAGGAATTTTCACACAATGCTTCTGTGTAGTATTTATTTGAAGATATTCCTTTTTCCACTATAGGCCTCTTAGTGCTCCGAATGTCCGCTTGCAGTTTCTACAGAAAGAGTGTTTCAGAACTGCTCAATCAAAGGTAAGGTTCAACTCTGTTAGCTGAATGCACAGAACAAAAAGAAGTTTCACAGAATGCTTCTGTGTAGTTTTTATTTTAACATATTCCTTCTTCCACTATAGGCGTCTTAGCGCTCCGAATGTCCACTTGCAGTTTCTACAGAAAGAGGGTTTCAGAACCGTTCAATCAAAAGCAAGGTTCAACTCTGTTAGTTGAATGCACAGAACAGAAAGAAGTTTCACAGAATGTTTCTGTATAGTTTATATTTGAAGATATTACTTTTTCCACTATAACCCTCTTAGCGCTCCGAATGTTCACTTGCATTTTCTACAGAAAGAGTGTTTCAGAACTGCTCAATCAAAAGTATGGTTTAACTCTGTTAGTTGAATGCACAGATCAGAAAGAAGTTTCACAGAATGCTTCTGTGTAGTTTTTATTTGATGATATTCCTTTTTCCAATAGAGGACTCTTAGCGCTCCGAATGTCCAATTGCAGTTTCTGCAGAAAGAGTGTTTCAGAATGGCTCAATCAAAAGTAAGGTTCAACTCTGTTAGTTGAATGCACAGAACAGAAAGAAGTTCCACAGAATGCTTCTGTGTAGTATTTATTTGGAGATATTCGTTTTTCCACTATTACC
Organism: Symphalangus syndactylus; assembly: GCF_028878055.3. Lineage (NCBI taxonomy): Eukaryota > Metazoa > Chordata > Mammalia > Primates > Hylobatidae > Symphalangus > Symphalangus syndactylus. The sequence goes on along the minus strand of NC_072445.2, from coordinate 162,247 downwards.
CTCTTAGCGCTCCAAATGTCCACTTGCAGTTTCTACGGAAAGAGTGTTTCACAGCTCCTCAAGCTAAAGTATGCTTTAACTCTGTTAGTTGAATGCACAGATCAGAAAGAAGTTTCACAGAATGCTTCTGTGTAGTTTTTATTTGAAGATATTCCTCTTTCCAATATAGGCCTCCTAGCGCTCAGAATGTCCAATTGCAGTTTCTACAGAAAGAGTGTTTCAGAACGGCTCAATCAAAAGTAAGGTTCAACTCTGTTAGTTGAATGCACAGAACAGAAAGAAGTTTCACAGAATGCTTCTGTGTAGTTTTTATTTGAAGATATTCCTTTTTCCACTATAGGCCTCTTAGGGCTCCGAATGTCCACTTTCAGTTTCTACAGAAGGAGTGTTTCAGAACTGCTCAATCAAAAGTAGGATTCAACTCTGTCAGTTGAATGCACAGAACCCATAGAAGTTTCACAGAATGCTTCTGTGTAGTTTTTATTTGAAGATAATTCTTTTTCCAGTATACGCCTCTTAATGCTCTGAATGTCCACTTGCAGTTTCTACTGGGAGAGTTTTTCACAACTGCTCAATCAAAAGTAAGTTTCAGGTCTGTAAGTTTAATGCACAGCACTGAAAGGAGTTTCACAGAATGCTTCCTTGTAGTTTTAATTTGAAGATATTCCTTTTTCCACTATAGGCCTCTTTGCAATCCGAATGTTCACTTGCAGTTTCTATAGAAAGAGGGTTTCAGAACTGCTCAATCAAAAGTAAGGTTCAACTCTGTTAGTTGAATGCACAGAACAGAAAGAAGTTTCACAGAATGCTTCTGTGTAGTTTTTATTTGAAGATATTCCTTTTACCACTATAGACCTCTTAGCGCTACGAATGTCCACTTGCAGTTCCTACAGAAAGAGTGTTTCAGAACTGCTCAATCAAAAGTAATGTTCAACTCTGTTAGTTGAATGCACAGAGCAGAAAGAAGTTTCACAGAATGTTTCCGTGTAGTTTTTATTTGAAGGTATTCCTTTTTCCACTATAGGCCACTTAGCGCTCCGAACGTCCGCTTGCAGTTGCTACAGAAAGAGTGTTTCAGAACTGCTCTATCAAAAGTAAGGTTCAAATCTGTTAGGTGAATGTACAGATCATAAAGAAGTTTCACAGAATGCTTCTGTGTAGTTTTTATTTCAAGATGTTCCTTTTTCCAATATGGGCCTCTTAGCGCTCCGAATGTCCACTTGCAGTTTCTACAGAAAGAGTGTTTCAGAACTGCTCAATCAAAAGTAAGGCTCTACTCTGTTAGTTGAATGCAGAGAACAGAAAGTAGTTTCAGAGAATGCTTCTGTGTAGTTTTTATTTGGAGATATTCCTTTTTCCACTATAGGCCTCTAAGCGCTCAGAATGTCCAATTGCAGTTTCTACAGAAAGAGTGTTTGAGAACTGCTCAAACAAAAGTAAGGTTCAACACTGTTAGTTGAATGCACAGAACAGAAAGATGTTTCACAGAATGCTTCTGTGTAGTATTTATTTGAAGATATTCGTTTTTTCACTACAGGCCTCTTAGTGCTCCGAATGTCCACTTACAGTTTCTACAGAAAGAGTGTCTCCGAATGGCTCTATCAAAAGTAAGGTTCAACTCTGTTAGTTGAATGCACAGAACAGAAAGAAGTTTCACAGAATGCTTCTGTGTAGTTTTATTTGAAGATATTTGTTTTTCCACTTCACGCCTCTTAGCGCTCCGAATGTCCACTTTCAGTTTCTACAGAAAGAGTGTTTCAGAACTGCTCAATCAAAAGTAAGGCTCAACTATGTTAGTTGAATGCAGAGAACAGAAAGTAGTTTCGGAGAATGCTTCTGTGTAGTATTTATTTGGAGATATTCCTTTTTCCACTATAGGGCTCTTAGCGCTCCGAATGTCCCCTTGCAGTTTCTACAGAAAGAGTGTTTCAGAACTGCTCAATCAAAGGTAAGGTTCAACTCTGTTAGTTGAATGCACAGAACAGAAAGAAGTTTCACAGAATGCTTCTGTGTAGTTTACATTTGAAGATAGTCCTTATTCCACAATTATCCTCTTAGCGCTCCGAATGTCCACTTGCATTTTCTACTGAAAGACTGTTTCAGAACTGCTCAATCAAAACTATGGTTTAACTCTGTTAGCTGAATGCACAGATCAGAAATAAGTTTCACAGAATGCTTCTGTGTAGTTTTTATTTGAAGATATTCCTTTTTCCAATATAGGCCTCTTAGCGCTCCGAATGTCCAATTGCAGTTTCTAGAGAAAGAGTGTTTCAGAACAGCTCAATCAAAAGTAAGGTTCAACTCTGTTAGTTGAATGCACAGAATAGAAGGAATTTTCACACAATGCTTCTGTGTAGTATTTATTTGAAGATATTCCTTTTTCCACTATAGGCCTCTTAGTGCTCCGAATGTCCGCTTGCAGTTTCTACAGAAAGAGTGTTTCAGAACTGCTCAATCAAAGGTAAGGTTCAACTCTGTTAGCTGAATGCACAGAACAAAAAGAAGTTTCACAGAATGCTTCTGTGTAGTTTTTATTTTAACATATTCCTTCTTCCACTATAGGCGTCTTAGCGCTCCGAATGTCCACTTGCAGTTTCTACAGAAAGAGGGTTTCAGAACCGTTCAATCAAAAGCAAGGTTCAACTCTGTTAGTTGAATGCACAGAACAGAAAGAAGTTTCACAGAATGTTTCTGTATAGTTTATATTTGAAGATATTACTTTTTCCACTATAACCCTCTTAGCGCTCCGAATGTTCACTTGCATTTTCTACAGAAAGAGTGTTTCAGAACTGCTCAATCAAAAGTATGGTTTAACTCTGTTAGTTGAATGCACAGATCAGAAAGAAGTTTCACAGAATGCTTCTGTGTAGTTTTTATTTGATGATATTCCTTTTTCCAATAGAGGACTCTTAGCGCTCCGAATGTCCAATTGCAGTTTCTGCAGAAAGAGTGTTTCAGAATGGCTCAATCAAAAGTAAGGTTCAACTCTGTTAGTTGAATGCACAGAACAGAAAGAAGTTCCACAGAATGCTTCTGTGTAGTATTTATTTGGAGATATTCGTTTTTCCACTATTACCCTCTTAGCGCTCCAAATGTCCACTTGCAGTTTCTACGGAAAGAGTGTTTCACAGCTCCTCAAGCTAAAGTATGCTTTAACTCTGTTAGTTGAATGCACAGATCAGAAAGAAGTTTCACAGAATGCTTCTGTGTAGTTTTTATTTGAAGATATTCCTCTTTCCAATATAGGCCTCCTAGCGCTCAGAATGTCCAATTGCAGTTTCTACAGAAAGAGTGTTTCAGAACGGCTCAATCAAAAGTAAGGTTCAACTCTGTTAGTTGAATGCACAGAACAGAAAGAAGTTTCACAGAATGCTTCTGTGTAGTTTTTATTTGAAGATATTCCTTTTTCCACTATAGGCCTCTTAGTGCTCCGAATGTCCACTTTCAGTTTCTACAGAAGGAGTGTTTCAGAACTGCTCAATCAAAAGTAGGATTCAACTCTGTCAGTTGAATGCACAGAACCCATAGAAGTTTCACAGAATGCTTCTGTGTAGTTTTTATTTGAAGATAATTCTTTTTCCAGTATACGCCTCTTAATGCTCTGAATGTCCACTTGCAGTTTCTACTGGGAGAGTTTTTCACAACTGCTCAATCAAAAGTAAGTTTCAGGTCTGTAAGTTTAATGCACAGCACTGAAAGGAGTTTCACAGAATGCTTCCTTGTAGTTTTAATTTGAAGATATTCCTTTTTCCACTATAGGCCTCTTTGCAATCCGAATGTTCACTTGCAGTTTCTATAGAAAGAGGGTTTCAGAACTGCTCAATCAAAAGTAAGGTTCAACTCTGTTAGTTGAATGCACAGAACAGAAAGAAGTTTCACAGAATGCTTCTGTGTAGTTTTTATTTGAAGATATTCCTTTTACCACTATAGACCTCTTAGCGCTACGAATGTCCACTTGCAGTTCCTACAGAAAGAGTGTTTCAGAACTGCTCAATCAAAAGTAATGTTCAACTCTGTTAGTTGAATGCACAGAGCAGAAAGAAGTTTCACAGAATGTTTCCGTGTAGTTTTTATTTGAAGGTATTCCTTTTTCCACTATAGGCCACTTAGCGCTCCGAACGTCCGCTTGCAGTTGCTACAGAAAGAGTGTTTCAGAACTGCTCTATCAAAAGTAAGGTTCAAATCTGTTAGGTGAATGTACAGATCATAAAGAAGTTTCACAGAATGCTTCTGTGTAGTTTTTATTTCAAGATGTTCCTTTTTCCAATATGGGCCTCTTAGCGCTCCGAATGTCCACTTGCAGTTTCTACAGAAAGAGTGTTTCAGAACTGCTCAATCAAAAGTAAGGCTCTACTCTGTTAGTTGAATGCAGAGAACAGAAAGTAGTTTCAGAGAATGCTTCTGTGTAGTTTTTATTTGGAGATATTCCTTTTTCCACTATAGGCCTCTAAGCGCTCAGAATGTCCAATTGCAGTTTCTACAGAAAGAGTGTTTGAGAACTGCTCAAACAAAAGTAAGGTTCAACACTGTTAGTTGAATGCACAGAACAGAAAGATGTTTCACAGAATGCTTCTGTGTAGTATTTATTTGAAGATATTCGTTTTTTCACTACAGGCCTCTTAGTGCTCCGAATGTCCACTTACAGTTTCTACAGAAAGAGTGTCTCCGAATGGCTCTATCAAAAGTAAGGTTCAACTCTGTTAGTTGAATGCACAGAACAGAAAGAAGTTTCACAGAATGCTTCTGTGTAGTTTTATTTGAAGATATTTGTTTTTCCACTTCACGCCTCTTAGCGCTCCGAATGTCCACTTTCAGTTTCTACAGAAAGAGTGTTTCAGAACTGCTCAATCAAAAGTAAGGCTCAACTATGTTAGTTGAATGCAGAGAACAGAAAGTAGTTTCGGAGAATGCTTCTGTGTAGTATTTATTTGGAGATATTCCTTTTTCCACTATAGGGCTCTTAGCGCTCCGAATGTCCCCTTGCAGTTTCTACAGAAAGAGTGTTTCAGAACTGCTCAATCAAAGGTAAGGTTCAACTCTGTTAGTTGAATGCACAGAACAGAAAGAAGTTTCACAGAATGCTTCTGTGTAGTTTACATTTGAAGATAGTCCTTATTCCACAATTATCCTCTTAGCGCTCCGAATGTCCACTTGCATTTTCTACTGAAAGACTGTTTCAGAACTGCTCAATCAAAACTATGGTTTAACTCTGTTAGCTGAATGCACAGATCAGAAATAAGTTTCACAGAATGCTTCTGTGTAGTTTTTATTTGAAGATATTCCTTTTTCCAATATAGGCCTCTTAGCGCTCCGAATGTCCAATTGCAGTTTCTAGAGAAAGAGTGTTTCAGAACAGCTCAATCAAAAGTAAGGTTCAACTCTGTTAGTTGAATGCACAGAATAGAAGGAATTTTCACACAATGCTTCTGTGTAGTATTTATTTGAAGATATTCCTTTTTCCACTATAGGCCTCTTAGTGCTCCGAATGTCCGCTTGCAGTTTCTACAGAAAGAGTGTTTCAGAACTGCTCAATCAAAGGTAAGGTTCAACTCTGTTAGCTGAATGCACAGAACAAAAAGAAGTTCCACAGAATGCTTCTGTGTAGTTTTTATTTTAACATATTCCTTCTTCCACTATAGGCGTCTTAGCGCTCCGAATGTCCACTTGCAGTTTCTACAGAAAGAGGGTTTCAGAACCGTTCAATCAAAAGCAAGGTTCAACTCTGTTAGTTGAATGCACAGAACAGAAAGAAGTTTCACAGAATGTTTCTGTATAGTTTATATTTGAAGATATTACTTTTTCCACTATAACCCTCTTAGCGCTCCGAATGTTCACTTGCATTTTCTACAGAAAGAGTGTTTCAGAACTGCTCAATCAAAAGTATGGTTTAACTCTGTTAGTTGAATGCACAGATCAGAAAGAAGTTTCACAGAATGCTTCTGTGTAGTTTTTATTTGATGATATTCCTTTTTCCAATAGAGGACTCTTAGCGCTCCGAATGTCCAATTGCAGTTTCTGCAGAAAGAGTGTTTCAGAATGGCTCAATCAAAAGTAAGGTTCAACTCTGTTAGTTGAATGCACAGAACAGAAAGAAGTTCCACAGAATGCTTCTGTGTAGTATTTATTTGGAGATATTCGTTTTTCCACTATTACCCTCTTAGCGCTCCAAATGTCCACTTGCAGTTTCTACGGAAAGAGTGTTTCACAGCTCCTCAAGCTAAAGTATGCTTTAACTCTGTTAGTTGAATGCACAGATCAGAAAGAAGTTTCACAGAATGCTTCTGTGTAGTTTTTATTTGAAGATATTCCTCTTTCCAATATAGGCCTCCTAGCGCTCAGAATGTCCAATTGCAGTTTCTACAGAAAGAGTGTTTCAGAACGGCTCAATCAAAAGTAAGGTTCAACTCTGTTAGTTGAATGCACAGAACAGAAAGAAGTTTCACAGAATGCTTCTGTGTAGTTTTTATTTGAAGATATTCCTTTTTCCACTATAGGCCTCTTAGTGCTCCGAATGTCCACTTTCAGTTTCTACAGAAGGAGTGTTTCAGAACTGCTCAATCAAAAGTAGGATTCAACTCTGTCAGTTGAATGCACAGAACCCATAGAAGTTTCACAGAATGCTTCTGTGTAGTTTTTATTTGAAGATAATTCTTTTTCCAGTATACGCCTCTTAATGCTCTGAATGTCCACTTGCAGTTTCTACTGGGAGAGTTTTTCACAACTGCTCAATCAAAAGTAAGTTTCAGGTCTGTAAGTTTAATGCACAGCACTGAAAGGAGTTTCACAGAATGCTTCCTTGTAGTTTTAATTTGAAGATATTCCTTTTTCCACTATAGGCCTCTTTGCAATCCGAATGTTCACTTGCAGTTTCTATAGAAAGAGGGTTTCAGAACTGCTCAATCAAAAGTAAGGTTCAACTCTGTTAGTTGAATGCACAGAACAGAAAGAAGTTTCACAGAATGCTTCTGTGTAGTTTTTATTTGAAGATATTCCTTTTACCACTATAGACCACTTAGCGCTACGAATGTCCACTTGCAGTTCCTACAGAAAGAGTGTTTCAGAACTGCTCAATCAAAAGTAATGTTCAACTCTGTTAGTTGAATGCACAGAGCAGAAAGAAGTTTCACAGAATGTTTCCGTGTAGTTTTTATTTGAAGGTATTCCTTTTTCCACTATAGGCCACTTAGCGCTCCGAACGTCCGCTTGCAGTTTCTACAGAAAGAGTGTTTCAGAACTGCTCTATCAAAAGTAAGGTTCAAATCTGTTAGGTGAATGTACAGATCATAAAGAAGTTCCACAGAATGCTTCTGTGTAGTTTTTATTTCAAGATGTTCCTTTTTCCAATATGGGCCTCTTAGCGCTCCGAATGTCCACTTGCAGTTTCTACAGAAAGAGTGTTTCAGAACTGCTCAATCAAAAGTAAGGTTCAAGTCTGTTAGTTGAATGCACAGAACAGAAGGAAGTTTCACACAATGCTTCTGCGTAGTTTTTCTTTGAAGATATTCCTGTTTCTAGTATCGGCCTCTTAGCGCTCCGAATGTCCACTTGCAGTTTCTACAGAAAGAGTGTTTCAGAACTGCTCAATCAAAAGTAAGTTTCAACTCTGTTACTTGAATGCACAGATCAGAAAGGAGTTTCACAGAATGCTTCTGTGTAGTTTTTATTGAAGATATTCTTTTTTCACTAGAGGCCTCTTAGCCCTCCGATTGTCTACTTGCAGTTTCTACAGAAAGAGTGTTTGAGAACTGCTCAATCAAAAGTAAGTTTCAACTCTGTTAGTTGAATGCAGAGAACAGAAAGAAGTTTCACAGAATGCTTCTGTGTAGTTTTTATTTCAAGATATTCCTTTTACCAGTATAGGCCTCTTAGCGCTACGAGTGTCCACTTGCAGTTTCTACAGAAAGAGTGTTTCAGAACTGCTCAATGAAAAGTAAGTTTCAACTCTGTTAGTTGAATGCACAGAACAGAAAGTAGTTTCACAGAATGTTTCTGTATAGTTTTTAGTTGAAGATATTCGTATTTCTACTATAGGCCTCTTGGCGCTCTGAATGTCCACTTGCAGTTTCTACTGGAAGAGTGTTTCAGAACTGCTCAATCAAATGTAAGGTTCAAGTCTGTTAGTTGAATGCACAGAACAGAAAGGAGTTTCACAGAATGCTTCTGTGTAGTTTTAATTTGAAGATATTCCTTTTACCACTATAGGCCACTTAACGCTACGAATGTCCACTTCAGTTTCTACAGAAAGAGTGTTTCAGAACTGCTCAATCAAAAGTAAGTTTCAACTCTGTTAGTAGAATGCACAGACCATAAGGAAGTTTCACAGAATGCTTCTGTGTAGCTTTCATTTGAAGATATTCCTTTTTCCACTATAGGAAACTTAGCGCTACGAATGTCCACTTTCAGTTTCTACAGAATGAGTGTTTCAGAAGTGCTCAATCAAAAGTGAGGTTCAAGTCTGTTAGCTGAATGCACAGAACAGAAAGAAGTTTAACAGAATACTTCTGGGCAGATTTTATTTGAATATATTCCTTTTTCCACTATAGGCCTCTTCCCGCTCCGATTGTCCACTTGCAATTTCTACAGAAAGAGTGTTTCCGAACTGCTCAATCAAAAGTAAGGTTCAGCTCTGTTAGTTGAATGCACAGAACAGAAAGAAGTTTCAAAGAATGCTTCTGTGTAGTTTTTATTTGAAGATATTTCTTTCTCCACTACAGGCCTCTTAGTGCTTCGAATGTCCACTTGCAGTTTCTACAGAAGGAGTGTTTCAGAACTGCTCAAACAAAAGTAGGATTCAACTCTGTCAGTTGAATGCACAGAACACCAGGAAGTTTCACAGAACGCTTCTGTGTATTTTTTATTTGAAGATAATTCTTTTTCCACTATAGGACTCTTAGCGCTCCGAATGCCCACTTGCAGTTTCTACAGAAATAGCGTTTCAGAACTGCTCAATCAAAGGTAAGGTTCAAGTCCATTAGTTGAATGCACAGAAAAGAAAGTAGTTTCACAGAATGCTTCTGCGTAGTTTTTCTTTGAAGATATTCCTTTTTCTACTATAGGCCTCTTAGCGCTCCGAATGTCCACTTGCAGTTTCTACAGAAAGAGTGTTTCAGAACTGCTCAATCAAAAGTAAGATTCAACTCTGTGAGTTGAATTCACGGAAAAGAAAGAAGTTTCACAAAATGCTTCTGTGTAGTTTTTATTTGAAGATATTCCTTTTTCCACTATAGGCCTCTTACCGCTCCGAATGTCCACTTGCAATTTGTACAGAAAGAGTGTTTCAGACCTGCTCTATCAAAAGTAAGCTTCAACTCTGTTAGTTGAATGCACAGAAGAGCAAGAAGTTTCACTGAATGCTTCCGTGTAGTTTTTATTTGAAGTTATTCCTTTTTCCACTATACGCCTCTTAGCGCTTCGAATGTCCACTTGCAGGTTCTACAGAAAGAGTGTTTCACAACTGCTCAATCAAAAGTAAGGTTCAACTCTGTTAGTTTTATGCAGAGAACAGAAGGAAGTTTCACAGAATGCTTCTGTGTAGTTTTTATTTGAAGGTATTCCTTTTTCCACTATAGTCCTCTTAGCGTTGCGAATGTCCACTTGCAGTTTCTACAGAAGAGTTTTTCAGAACTGCTCAATCAAAAGTAAGGTTCAACTCTGTTAGTTCAATGCACAGATCAGAAAGAAGTTTCACAGAATGCTTCTGTGTAGTTTTTATTTGAAGATAATAAAAATATATCTAGCTTTATTAGTACAAAAAAGGGTTATTTTTTATTCCTTATCCCATGTTGGTTTGGGTTTTCCAGTAAACTAAAATGCAAATTTATATGCTGAAAGTTTATTAAGAAATATCCTTGGGATTAAAGGGAAGCAATATTGGGCAGAGGAAGGTTAGCTGTGACGCAATATCAACACATTCTTCAGCCAAACTTATAGAGTTCTTCAAAGTTTTCTGAATTGGGACATGGAGGGTGGGCTTCTGTACCTCACACATCAGTCAGTCACTGTGTAAAGGCTTCCCTGTAAAGGAACATGACCACCAGAATTTCTACAACCAAGAAATTTCCCATAGAAGGCTGACAGCTAAGTGCTCTCTGCCACAGTTCTCCCACCAGCTAGGAAAATCAGTCCTTCTTTCATAAAGGATGTACAAGATAGTATATCACAGAGGCCCATGTAATCATGTTGCAATTATCTTCAAGTCACAATTGAAGCAGTGTGGCTGTTTCGTTCTACCAGCCATATTAGCTCACACATATATTTAAGAACAATGTAAAGTGATAGATAAAAATCTGGGGCGATAATGGGAAAACCTTGTTATATTCCTGGGGTTGCTGTTAAATATTTAGGTAATAGATGTAATACATAGATAAATCTTTAGACTATGGGCCCATCTAAAAAATTAAAATGCTCAGTTTAGCTGAATTTTAATCCAATGAAGTACTATTTTTAAGACTCTTGATGCAGACGGATCTATTTTTTCTGTAATTAGCTTAATTAAATTGTTATCTCTTTTTGATTATTTTATTGCATTTGTAGCTAGCAATCCATTATTAAAGGAGAAAATACAACTCTTGAGAATGTGGTGGTATTTCCTGTTTACAGATTATCCTCCCCTGAGTGGCAGCAAAATGAACTAAAATATTCACCAAATCAAGAAAACAACTTTATTAAGAAACAAGGAAATAAAACAATCTCATACAAACTCCAAAAATATTGACCACATACTATTCACTTGGATACGTGAGAAAGCAAAAGTGGGATGTGGAAACCTTTGTTGTTGACCTCATGCTTCTCGTAAATGTTTTTAAGATTCTCTCTTGAGCATGGAATTTTCTTCCATTTGTTTGTATCCTCTTTGATTTCATTGAGTAGTGGTTTGTAGTTCTCCTTGAAGAGGTCCTACACATCCCTTGTAAGTTGGATTCCTAGGTATTTTATTCTCTTTGAAGCAATTGTGAATGGGAGTTCACTCATGATTTGGCTCTCTGTTTGTCTGTTATTGGTGTACAAGAATGCTTGTGATTATTGTACATTGATTTTGTATCCTGAGACTTTGCTGAAGTTGCTAATCAGCTTAAGGAGATTTTGGGCTGAGACAATGGGGTTTTCTAGATATACAATCGTCCTCTGCAAACAGGGACAATTTGACTTCCTCCTCTCCTAATTGAATACCCTTTATTTCCTTCTCCTGCCTGATTTCTCTGGCCAGAACTTCCAGCACTATGTTGAATAGGAGCGGTGAGAGAGGGCATCCCTGTCTTGTGCCAGTTTTCAGAGGGAATGCTTCCAGTTTTTGCCCATTCAGTATGATATTGGCAGTGGGTTTGTCGTACATAGCTCTTGTTATTTTGATATACGTCCGATCAATACCTAATTTACTGAGAGTTTTTAGCATGAAGCGTTGTTGAATTTTGTCAAAGGCCTTTTCTGCATCTATTGAGATAATCATGTGGTTTTTGTCTTTGCTTCTGTTTATATGCTGGATTACATTTATTGATTTGCGTATGTTGAACCAGCCATGCATCCCAGGGATGAAGCCCAATTGATTATGGTGGATAAGCTTTTTGACGGGCTGCTGGATTCAGTTTGCCAGTATTTTATTGAAGATTTTTGCATCGCTGTTCATCAAGGATATTGGTCTGAAATTCTCTTTTTTGGTTGTGTCTCTGCCAGGCTTTGGTATCAGGACGATGCTGGCTTCATAAAATGTGTTAGGGAGGATTCCCTCTTTTTTTATCGATTGGAATACTTTCAGAAGGAATGGTAACAGTTCCTCCTTGTACCTCTGGTAGAATTCAGCTGTAAATCCATCAGGTCTTGGACTCTTTTTGGTTGGTAAGCTATTGATTATTGCCACAATTTCAGAACCTGTTATTGGTCTATTCAGAGATTCAACTTCTTCCTGGTTTAGTTTTGGGAGGGTGTATTTGTCGAGGAATTTATCCATTTCTTCTAGATTTTCTAGTTTATTTGCATAGAGGTGTTTGTAGTATTCTCTGATGGTAGATTGTATTTCTGTGGGATCGGTGGCGATATCCCCTTTTTCGTTTTTTATTGCAGCTATTTGATTCTTCTCTCTTTTCTTCTTTATTAGTCTTGCTAGCGGTCTATCAATTTTGTTGATCTTTTCAAATAAGCAGCTCCTGGATTCATTAATTTTTTGAAGGGTTTTTTGTGTCTCTATTTCCTTCAGTTCTGCTCTGATTTTCGTTACTTCTAGCCTTCTGCTAGCTTTTGAATGTGTTTGCTCTTGCTTTTCTAGTTCTTTTAATTATGATGTTAGGGTGTCAATTTTGGATCTTTCCTGCTTTCTCTTGTGGGCATTTAGTGCTATAAATTTCCCTCTACACACTGCTTTGAACGTGTACCAGGGATTCTGGTATGTTGTGTCTTTGTTTTCATTGGTTTCAAAGAACATCTTTATTTCTGCCTTCATTTCATTATGTACTCAATAATCATTCAGGAGCAGGTTGTTCAGTTTCCATGTAGTTGAGCGGTTTTGAGTGAGTTTCTTAATCCTGAGTTCTAGTTTGATTGCACTGTGGTCTGAGAGACAGTTTGTTATAATTTCTGTTCTTTTACATTTGCTGAGAACATTCCATGATCATGGGTTGGAAGAATCAATATCGTGAAAACAGTCATACTGCCCAAGGTAATTTATAGATTCAATGCCATCCCCATCAAGCTACCAATGACTTTCTTCACAGAATTGGAAAAAACTACTTTAAAGTTCATATGGAACCAAAAAAGAGCCCGCATCACCAAGTCAATCCTAAGCCAAAAGAACAAAGTTGGAGGCATCACGCTACCTGACTTTAAACTATACTACAAGGCTACAGTAACCAAAACAGCATGGTACTGGTACCACAACAGAGACATAGATCAATGGAACAGAACAGAGCCCTCAGAAATGATGCCGCATATCTACAACTATCTGATCTTCGACAAACCTGACAAAAACAAGAAATGGGGAAAGGATTCCCTATTTAATAAATGGTGCTGGGAAAACTGGCTAGCCATATGTAGAAAGCTGAAACTGGATCCCTTCCTTACACCTTATACAAAAATTAATTCAAGATGGATTAAAGACTTAAATGTTAGACCTAAAACCATTAAAATCCTACAAGAAAACCTAGGCAATACCATTCAGGACATAGGCGTGGGCAAGGACTTCATGTCTAAAACACCAAAAGCAATTGCAACAAAAGCCAAAATTGACAAATGGGATCTAATTAAACTACAGAGCTCCTGCACAGCAAAAGAAACTACCGTCAGAGTGAACAGGGAACCTACAGAATGGGAGAAAATTTTTGCAACCTACTCATCTGACAAAGAGCTAATATCCAGAATCTACAATGAACTCAAACAAATTTACAAGAAAAAATAAACAACCCCATCAAAAAGTGGGCAAAGGACATGAACAGACACTTCTCAAAAGAAGACATTAATGCAGCCAAAAAACACATGAAGAAATGCTCACCATCACTGGCCATCAGAGAAATGCAAATCAAAGCCACAGTGAGATACCATCTCACACCAGTTAGAATGGCCATCATTAAAAAATCAGGAAACAACAGGTGCTGGAGAGGATGTGGAGAAATAGGAACACTTTTACACTGTTGGTGGGACTGTAAACTAGTTCAACCATTGTGGAAGTCAGTGCGGCGATTCCTCAGGGATCTAGAGCTAGAAATACCATTTGACCCAGCCATCCCATTACTGGGTATATACCCAAAGGACTATAAATCATGCTGCTATAAAGACACATGCACACGTATGTTTATTGCGGCACTATTCACAATAGCAAAGAGTTGGAACCAAGCCAAGTGTCCAACAACGATAGACTGGATTAAGAAAATGTGGCACAGATACACCATGGAATACTATGCAGCCATATAAAATGATGAGTTCGTGTCCTTTGTAGGGACATGGATTGAACTGGAAAACATCATTCTCAGTAAACTATCGCAAGGACAAAAAACCAAACACCACATGTTCTCACTCATAGGTGTGAATTGAACAATGAGAACTCATGGACACAGGAAGGAGAACATCACACTCCGGGGACTGTTGTGGGGTAGGGGGAGGGGGGAGGGACAGCATTAGGAGATATACCTAATGCTAAATGACGAGTTAATGGGTGCAGGAAATCAACATGGCACATGGATACATATGTAACAAACCTGCACGTTGTGCACATGTACCCTAAAACCTAAAGTATAATAATAAAAAAAAGGATTCTCTCTTAAACTGTGATACTTAATAAATTTCCTAAAATTTGTTAGAGTGATTGTTTATTAGGCTTCATTTCAGAATACTTGATGTCAAAAGACAAATGAAAAGATGTTGACAAAGTCTTAATATGAGAACAAAATATTCTATGCCAAGTGCAGTTGACATTTATGTATTCCCAGATCATGGAAAAACGTTGCTTAATAAAAACAAAAATCTGGAAATCTATTACCCATGTACCCCTCTCCCTCAAAGTGTCCACTAGAAGATGACTTTATTTTGACAGCGCAAAATAAATAACTCACAACGAATGTGTTAGGATGAAAGTACTGATGTTAATATTGTATTGGTAAATAGAATTAAGTCCCTTTTCAAAGAAAAATTATACTTAGAGGTATAAAACAGGACGTAAGTTGACAGGCTCAATAATCTGTGGTCAAGACTTCAGTATGTATTTAGATCCAATTAAGGGGCAAAGAAAAGGTGTATATATAAGCTTTCTTCACTTTACAAATAATGATCATTCGTATGATGAAACTGAGAAATGTGCATTTAAACATATGATTGAAAAGTGTAAAATTATTAAAATTATATTTAAAATCCTATAATCTTTTAAAATTACTGGGAAATGGCAAAAAATATGACATAGCAATAAAAAATATGACAAATATGGAGTCAAATAAAATAGAAACTATTAAAAATAGGGGAAAAAACCTTCATGTCAGAAATTGAAAAAATACCTATTACAACCAAAAATTGGGAGAAAACATGAAAAACAGATCATTAAAGTGTGTTATGAAAACACAAAAGCACACACAACACACAGCAAGTATATACTATAGACCCAGTGAGAGTACCTAAAGCAGAAAGTAAAATGACAGCAAAAAATATAACCTGGGAAAGAAACGAGAGAAGAAACTAGGAATTGAAATTGTAGTGTCAGAATTAGGAAATCTTAATATTGAAAGATACAACTTATAATAAATATATAATATTTAGAAATCTTTATGTCCCAAATAAGATACTGTAGAAATACATAAAATTTGGAGAAATTCAAGAAATACAAAGTGAAATCAGCACGACCGTACAGAGAGACTTGAAATCGCCTCTGACAAAGTAAAAAGTCCCGTAAATAACGTAGAAATGATCCTGGAATAATAACACCAGTAAGAACGACCAAGTAGCTCTATAGTAAAATTTGTACTTTGTAGGATCTATATTTCCTAAGTATTCATAGCATAATTATGAAAATTACTGCTGTGTTAGGCCACAAAACGTCAATAATTTACTGAATAAGTAAGAACATTTGTAGAACGTACAGGATTATGCTGTATTCAGTAAGAGCACATTTCTGTTTGTGCCCACAGATTTACACAGGGAGGGGATGGCAACCCGGGCTCACGACCTGTTGTGTCTTTTTAGGTTACAGTTACTATAACTTAGCTGATGACATAGGCTATGATACTTGACCAAGGCCAAATGGGAGAAAAGGAAAATAAATTGTCTTAGGGAAGCGATTGTAGAAATTGGAAAAGAACAAATTTGTTAACAAATTCTCTGCCACAAAAGCCGGACGGAGAAGAAATTTTAGTTTGATATATGCAAAACAAATGACACCACAATCGCTTCTAGTCCAACCATCCTATTGGCAGGGTGTGTACTGAGGAAATTAATGCCAAGTGAATTCAAAGAATTTGACTAAATTAACACTGGGAGCTCATCTGCTACGTGGAGCCCTCTTAATTAAACGGAACACCAGAGGAAGGAAAATTTCTCCTCTTCTAGAGACCATTGTGGCACAGCAGAAACTCTGGATAATAGTACGTAGAGTTACAAGACACAGTTATTGCTTGTGACTCAGATTGGGCCATCTATTCTGCCTAAAATAGTTTTCAGAGGAGGTGACATCGAGACTTTTTGTGGCAATTATAGCAAGTTCTGAAATTTTGAATGATAAACTTATGTGGAAAAAAAATTTTAAACTCTGCTTATTACTGGGAAAATTAAATCTTATTTTTTTAAATTACACAACACAAGAAAATCATTAGTGATAAGTATTTTACATTTTATGAAAAGGCATTAGCAGAAACTACAGTTGATTTTTATTGGAACTGAGAAGAAATGAAACCTAATACCTTAGTCACTAATCAAGAATAAATTGGGAGAGTACAAAAATGTTACTCTGACTTTTTAGTTCAATCACAGTGGCTTTGAATGTTTACTTTCAATGAAGACAAGCCAGTTCATGGATATAAAAGGAGTTTATTAAACAAATGTCACTATAATTTGTTCCTGGAATATATTATGTGAGCTTCTGGTGGCTGATTCATCCTGCTTATTATGTTTTATTCATACTAAAATTAAGATGAGTTTCATTTTATAGGGCACAAAAGGTAGTTGGGGGAACCGTAATGCGTAGCAGGTGGCAGGGAAAGCTGGTGAAGAATTAAGAAAGAGTGTACCAAAGAGGCACTTAATGTTAAACTGTTGATAATTACAAAAGGACTCGGTCATATTTAAAAATGTATATTTCACTTAAAAACATTTCCTCAATTAATTTATTATGACCTTTAAATTTTGGTTCCAAGTTAAATGATCAGCTCTCACCTGGGTACACTCAGCATAACCTCTATACTTGATGAGTAAAATGCCCCTATTAAATACCATTCTCACTCTATAAACATCTTTTGATATACTTCTTTATTTATATAACTCTCCACCAATCAACTCTTAAGAATGTCTTATTCATCTTTCTATCTATAGGGTCTAAACAAAAATATGTAAAGAATGAATGATGTAAGCTAATATTTTGATTTATATTTCTCCCACCGTAAATATGCAAAAACCGTACACGCAAACAGTAACTTAAAAGTCTACAGTTCAGAGTTGTAGTTTGTAACTTGATGTATTGCCACATAGAACTCAATTTTTAATATGATCATCAGTTTTGCCTCCTCACTGTTAGAATTCAGAATTCATTATTTTGCAAATAGCAAAGTGTGTCCTGGCTCTAACAACCTTGAAATTTTTGAACCATGTTGAGTGGTACCTGGAGCAGAAACAACTATTTAACAGCCATATATTATTTCAGTTTAGCAAGAGGTGGACACAAATTCAAATGTAAGAAATAGCATTCCTTGGTTTTATGAAAAATGTAAAAATCAATCATTTCTTTACATATATATGAAGCAAATATGACCCATTATCTTGAGAGAAACTAGAATATCCTGATTGCGGATACTTTAATCCAAAAATCCAGCAGTGAAGGAAATTCAAATTGCTGTTCAATTGTTTTAAAAGTTATGGTTCTATAGATACTGCAACTTCTATGGGGAAAGTGTTTGTGTTCTCGTGTGGTAGTAGATGTGATGAACTATGGGTGGTTCTCAAGCACTTGTGAAGTAGAGTCATTAGTTAGAAATAAGGAATGAGGAGAAAGAGCACTGGAGACAAGACATGTAGCATTGATCTTCCTTCTCAGATAGAAAGATTGTAAGAAATTAGGCCGGGTGCGCCGGGCGCGGTGGCTCACGCTTGTAATCCCAGCACTTTGGGAGGCCGAGGCGGGCGGATCACGAGGTCAGGAGATCGAGACCACGGTGAAACCCCGTCTCTACTAAAAAAGTACAAAAAAATTAGCCGGGCGTGGTGGCGGGTGCCTGTAGTCCCAGCTACTCGGAGAGGCTGAGGCAGGAGAATGGCGTGAACCTGGGAGGCGGAGCTTGCAGTGAGCCGAGATCGCGCCACTGCACTCCAGCCTGGGTGAGAGAGCCAGACTCTGCCTAAAAAAAAAAAAAAAAAAAAAAAAGAAATTAGGCCGGGTGCAGTGGCTCACGCCTGTAATCCCAGCACTTTGGGAGGCCGAGGCAGGTGGATCACGAGGTCAGGAGATCAAGACCATCCTGAGTAACACAGTGAAACCCCATCTCTACTAAAAATACAAAAAAATTAGCTGGGCGAGGTGGTGGGCACCTGTAGTCCCAGCTACTCTGGAGGCTGAGGCAGGAGAATAGCTTGAACCGGGAGGTGGAAGTTGCAGTGAGCCGAGATCACCCCACTGCACTCCAGCCTGGGCAACAGACCGAGACTCTGTCTCAAAAAAAAAAAAAAATGAACCCCAGCATGGCAAAGTTTCACCAGGCCTGGATGCTTGACGTACGAGACGTGTTTTCATTAAATGAGTATGATTTCACAGGTTTGTGGCCTTGCCAGTTGGGATACAGTTGTAGTGTGTAGAGTAAGATTGATCTTAAAGACAGATCATATTTTCTTCTTCAAATCATCTTAAGAAAAGACTGATCTCCAGAAAGGATATGAGAATCAGGGAGGAAGGACTTTGATGAGCACAAAAACAGGCTTTCAACTTTGTTTAGCCTCAAATGGTAGTGCCCCAAGAATTTCAAACCCTTTAATTAGTAAAGTTAATCTCAGCCCTGCCAGATGAAGCAGCATTTTAATTCAGCATAGCAATTTCTTAGTAAACATCCACTCACTTCATTTAATGAGTAAAATGGTCCTATTAAATACGCTCTTACAGCAATATGTAGCTGGATTCTAAGCTTTGTTCTCAACGAATTTCGAGTGATTGCTTAGTATCTGGGTCCCCAATTAGACTGTAGGTACTTTTCAAAGAAAAAACTAAAACCAGAAATACTTTTTAAAAATAGCTGCAGCTACTTAACTAATGTGTTAATCTCTGTTAGTTTGATGGATTATATTTGCAAGTAGTACTTGTAATTAGCAAAAGGTCTTCAGAAGACATCTGTTAACTGCATATTTCTGTAACAGAATTGTGTCTTTTAAGAATTTTCCTCTATAGTCCAAATGTTTTTTAATAATGTTTTGCCCATATCTTTATAGAAAAATTTCCCCCTATGAAATCTTATAAAGCTAAGGTAATCCATGATGAAATGAAATCAATATGAGATTGGGTCATGATAAATCTGAGATGAAGGGGCAGGTTTCTGTCAGTTAAGTGCTTAACCTTCCTAGCCTCCATGACTCCCTGAAGATATTTTTCACTTAAAAACATCATTAACCTAATAATTAAGCAATGATAATATAAGATGTATTGAACTACTTGTAGAGGCTTACAATCTTTTGTCTTTACTTATCTTATTTTTAGTATTATAGAAACATCAAAAAAAGTCTTCAACAAACACGTTAATATCATTTCTTTAAAGATGGCAATATTTTAATGATGATAATAAGAGACATTATTACAAACAGCATTTTAATTTCCAAAACATTAAAAATGTTTCCTGTGTCTTATCATTTTTAACCTTGTAGCACTTCTATGAGATTTGGAAGATACCTATTCTTGCTGTGCAGTAATTTCAAGTTCACTTTGAAGAAATGGCTCAATAATGTTAATTCATTCTGCATCTCCATTCTATACTTTCTAGTTTAAGGCATTATCAAAAAGTATTAAGTATTCACTTAAATAAAATATTTTACTGGTTTGAAATAATGAAAGGAATAAATATCTGTCACTCTCATCTTACAATAAATAGAGAAGGAAAAAGCAAATATGATCATGAAAGATTATTGCATGCTTCTTTGAAAGTATCAAGCAATCTGCGAGAACATTCCTCAAAGAACTCTAAGGTTAACATGAACTGGTTCATGCACTCATCTTTTCAAGAAGTGTGTTTAAGTATCCACTAGAAAGAGTCAGACATCAGACTAATTAAAATATGAACTCAGCAACTGCCCCTTTTTTCAGATCATGTTATGTAAAAGTGCTTATTCTTTTTTTTTTTTGAGACGGAGTCTCGCTCTGTCGCCCAGGCTGGAGTGCAGTGGCACAATCTCGGCTCACTGCAAGCTCCGCCTCCTGGGTTCACGCCATTCTCCTGCCTCAGCCTCTCCGAGTAGCTGGGACTACAGGCTCCCGCCACCACGCCTGGCTAATTTTTTTTGTATTTTTAGTAGAGACGGGGTTTCACCGTGGTCTCGATCTCCTGACCTCGTGATCCGCCCACCTCGGCCTCCCAAAGTGCTGGGATTACAAGCGTGAGCCACCGCGCCCGGCCAAAAGTGCTTTTTCATTGAAATGATGGGATGTTGATTTGAATCATGTTTGACAATATCTAGAATACTGAGCTTGAGAAACATTAAAATATCCACTTAGGAAGATCATTTTTTTTTTTTTTTAGTTTTTATAAACATGACTGGAAAAACTCAATAACATTTTAAAAATAGACTTCAGACATGAGTAATTGCAACCTTGCCACTTAAAAGTAGAATGCTCTCAGGAAAGTTGCTTAACTTCTTTGAAGTTCAATTTTCCATGTGTAAGCAGATTAAAAATACCTGTCTCTTAGGTTGTGGTAAAGATTAAATGAAGTATATGTAGGATTCTAAATACATAGATTTAGTATATAAAACTACCTTGATAATTAGTTTTTTTGTTTCCTGGTTATCTATTCATGTATATTAGCCACCTTAAAATTTGTGGCATAAAATAGCAAACACTTTAGGATTCTCATGGTTCTGAGGGTCAGGGGTGTAGATGGGGTACAGAGAGGAAGGCTAATCTGCCCACAAACTCTGGGGCCTCAGCTGGGAAGACCTAAGTAGGTGGAATTGTCTAGAGTTGTCTTCATTAACTTGTCTGGACCCTGGGTTGGAATCACTCAAAGGCTAGAACTATAAACAGGAACACCTATATGTATTCTCTTTGTGTGGTTTGGGCTTCCTACAGCATGACAGTTGTGTCCCAGTAGCACACACCCGAGACAAACCACTGCGGGAGCAAACATTCCAGGATAACCAGTTGGAAGCTGCATGGCCTTTTATGACTGAGCCTCAGATGACAGGCTGTGTCACTTTCTTCTCAGCCAGCCCAAGTCTGCTGAGATTTCCATGGGTAGGCAACATAGACCATTGATAAAAGGAAGAAAGTTCTAAAAAATTTGTGGAGGCTATTTTATAAAAACCACCACAGTTCCCATTCTCCACCATCAATTAAACATGCTGACTGTTGGCAGCACATGCTGAACTAGGGAGTATTCTGCAACTATGTGAGGACATCTTCATTGTAAGAAGTTGGATCAAGACATCCTAGGTAATGTGATTCCTGATTTTGAGCTAGTTAGGAGTGATTTCAAGCTGCTTTAAAAGGGAAGTCGTTTGCTCTTTAGATGGAGATGTTTTGCATTTTATTTTCAGTACGTTTTTTCCATTGGAATTTTGGGTAGTAAAAATTAATTTTGTTTATATTACGTGACTGTACATGGGGTCTTTCATAGCATCCGCAACATGTACTTCTATAAATAATTTGTAAGAAACTAAGTACTGCTCTGTGAATGTCACTATCAATTTCTTTAATGTTCACCATTTTAGAATGCCAAATGTGCCAAAACATAAAAATACATTTTCAAATCTTAACAATTCAGTTAGCACAATAAAATTATGCATTCCATGTAACACATGTCAATTTTTTATTTCTTAGGAAGAAATATGAAACTTTCATATTTAAAAATATTTACCAAAAGTATCATTGAATAAAATCTTGCTATACAGTTTTAAGTATAATTTTAAAATTACTTATATCTATCTCATCATCTTTTAATTATGTTATGCTTGTATCATGGCGAACTAGTTGACTTCCTTCTGAAAGGCACATTTGGTGTGATTGGCTAGTTCCGTCCTACACCCCAGTGATAGGAAAAGGCTCGAAAGATGAGCATATGGTGCAAGTGTCACCAACTGCTGAAGAAAACTTCTGCATGTCTTAGACTTTTCTACTTGGAATGGAAAGCTGCTACTACAGGATAGAAAGTAGTAGCTAAGTAATCCCTTTCTTCTCATTTTTTTACTCTTGCTCTATTTCTTCATCTCCCTTTATCTGTTTTGTGCTGTTTGGATTTGTTTTGATTCTATCTGAAACAGTAGTAAACAGCTGTCGTCTTTTTCAAGGACTGTCACTTTCTGACAATTTGGTAATGTAAGAAAGGATGAGACTGATGAACTTTTTTAACCTGACATGACTAATCTTGGCTTTCCTCTGATCATTAGCTTCTGAAAGCAACCAGACTTCTTGTTTGGATTAATTAGAATGTCATATTAATATGCTGAAATGCCCAGCAGCAAGTCACTTTGATACTGACCATTGTTGTTGAAGGTGAGTGGGGACAGCAGTGGAGAGTGGGGAGGGGAGCCTAGACCTTAATGCTTTACTAAAGATATTAAAGCCAGAAAAGAAGTTTCCTTAAATTATTCATTTATTCTGACTCAACCTGCTGTTTGAAAATGGCATTTTATCTAATGCTTTATTCCCTAGGTTTTCTCAGACAAAGGACACAGGAATTGCTCCTGTTCAGGCTGTTTCTTCTCTTTTGTTCACAATTCTGAGTTTGCTTATTTGAAAAGTGTGAGTTACAGCTCATATGAGAATTAAGATTATACATATCTTTTTCTAAAGGCTAACACCCTACAAAAGAACCATTTTTAAATATGCATTCAATTTATCCTTAGAATTTGACTATAGCAACGTGGTTTATGTCACAGTGCTATGTGATCATGAAGTTTATCAACAGCAATATTCAGTAGGTGCCACGTTGCTAGAGGCTGGCTGGTTCAGTGTGTACTTACAGGGGGGTGGGTTCGTTCAAAACTGAGCAATATACAATTCCTGCCCTTTAGTGCAGTCAGGCGGGAGAGAGTGGAGATACAGCGAGTTATCTAGTTACACCTAAAACTGTAGATAGAAGCTAATGTTGTACTTCTTGAAAAAACTTTAAATTTTTTAAGAGTAAGAGAGAGACAATATTAGATCTGGAAGCTAGAAAGATTATTCCAGAAGCATGATGTGGTAGGCACTGATGTAAATTTGGGATGTGGGGAGGGAATTGATTAAATGGTTCCTGGGTTAGACCTGGAGTGGAGAATATAAATTATAATCAGGTGTACAGAAGTAGAAATAAAAGTCTGAAATAAAACTTGTTAAAGTCATTGATAGCATATGGGGACTGATTATAGAAATTTACTTTCTGACATATGGCGTAAAAGGAACTAAAGTTTGCCTAAAATGATGGAGTGGAATGGATGTTGACTCTGAAGAATTGAAAATCCTAGCGTCCTATGTGAGCAAATATGTGATCTTGAAAAGACAGTTTGAGGGCTTTAATTCTTTCCTGTCAAAAATATCAGCGAATAAATACTTCCGAATAAAATTTTCAGAATATAGAGTTTGGGAGAAGATCTGAAAGATACTGAAGTTACACTTAGCACACAGCCATGTACAGTGGTCCTTAGGGTTTCAGATTAAAGTTTGTGGGAGGGAAGAGATTTCCAGACAGAGGAAGTGCATGGTCCTGGGGAAGGGGCCAAGTAAGCTGTCAGGCTGGGATGCCTTGTCACTGTGATAAACAGAGTTGCCTTTACCCTCATAGTAATGAATGCCATTGAAGAATTTTTAAAAAGCCGTCGCTTTAGAGAACAAACAGGTTAAAAGGGGAAACAGAGAGATCCAAGAAGCTATGACAACAGTGCCACTGAGAGTAAAATAATAAGATTTTTTTAAAGTAGGTAAAGAATAGTCACTCTCCATACACAAAAAAAGTTTGTAAAATTCATCTTTGAAATTACTTATCCATTGTCAGAAATGGTGAATATCATTAGAGGTACAGTGAAAAAAAGTTCAATGTTCATTTTTTCAAAATGTCCAACTCTAATATGTTATACTAATAACAATTACAAGAGTAATTACAACTTCGATTTATTGAGTACAAACTGTGTACCAAGACTTATCTAAGTACTCCTCATTTATGTCTTGTAGCAACACAATGAGAAGAATTTTATTAGCTAAGTTTTATATCTAAGAGGAGTTGAGCTCAGAGAGGTTTAGAAACTTGACCAGTGTCACACAGCTAGAAAGTTGTCAGCTAGATCCCTCTGAATTGTAGGCTTAACTGTCAGTGTTGGTACTAACATCTGTACTAATTTCTTTCTCCTTTTACTCAATGACATTATTCCCTGATTCATTTTAACCCAGTTACAGAGCAGATGTCAATTTTCCAAATTTACAAATAAGTTTACATCTCATTGATTGCTTTTTATGTTACCTGTTACCTGGGGACTCTGGGGGAGATCTCTTTATTGATGACATATTAAATGATACTTTATAATCACTATTTACTCATGAGATGTTTCCCTAAGGTAAACAAATTCCATCCCAAGTGTTAGATCCTTACTGACTTAAGATAAAAAGCTGACTGAGTTGAGTATGCAAATGCCTTCATGCATTTTTCTTCACATATAGATTTTTTTAGATCATAGAATCAATCTACTTCTGGGCCTATAGAAGTCTACCCATTAAGGACAAATTCTACACTGTACTATGATAATTAATCTGGTTAGTTCATGCATCATGATGCATACTAGGAATAAAAATTAAAAATAAATTTAGCTATAATGGCTTTTTGTTATTATTGAAATCTAGCTTGCCTAAAAATGGTCTCAAATGACAAATGAGTCATTTACCTTAAAAGCATAGCCTAGATAAACAATAAACAAGAGTATCCTAAACTTACTTCATTAAAAGCTGGCTGGAGCCAAGATGGCCAAATAGGAACAGCTCTGGTCTACAGCTCCCAGTGTGAGTGATGCAGAAGACGGGTATTTCTGCATTTCCATCTGAGGTACCGGGTTCATCTCACTAGGGAGTGCCAACAGTGGGTGCAGGATAGTTGGTGCAGCACACCGTGCACAAGCTGAAGCAGGGCGAGGCATTGCCTCACTTGGAAAGTGCAAGGGGTCAGAGAGTTCCCTTTCCTAGTCAAAGAAAGGGGTGACAGATGGCACCTGGAAAATTGGGTCACTCCCACCCTAATACTGCGCTTTTCCAATGGGCTTGGAAAACGGCACACCAGGAGATTGTGTCCCGCACCTGGCTCAGAGGGTCCTATGCCCACGGAGTCTCGCTGATTGCTAACACAGCAGTCTTAGATCAAACTGCAAGGCAGCAGCAAGGCTGGGGGAGGGGTGCCCTCCATTGCCCAGGCTTGCTTAGGTAAACAAAGCCAGGAAGCTCGAACTGGGTGGAGTTCACTACAGCTCAAGGAGGCCTGCCTGCCTCTGTAGGCTCCACCTCTGGGGGCAGGGCACAGACAAACCAAAAGTCAGCAGGAACCTCCGCAGACTTAAATGTCCCTGTCTGACAGATTTGAAGAGAGTAGTGGTTCTCCCAGTATGCAGCTGGAGATCTGAGAACAGGCAGACTGCCTCCTAAAGTGGGACCCTGAACCCCGAGCAGCCTAACTGGGAGGCACCCCCTAGTAGGGACAGACTGACACCTCACTCAGCCGGGTACTCCTCTGAGACAAAACTTCCAGAGGAGTGATCAGACAGCTGAATTTGCAGTTCACGAAAATCCACTGTTCTGCAGCCACTGCTGCTGATACCCAGGCAAACAGGGTCTGGAGTGGACCTCTAGCAAACTCCAACAGACCTGCAGCTGAGGGTCCTGTCTGTTAGAAGGAAAACCAACAAACAGAAAGGACACCCACACCAAAAACCCATCTGTACATCACCATCATCAAAGACCAAAAGTAGAAAAACCTACAAAGATGGGGGGGAAACAGAGCAGAAAAACTGGAAACTCTAAAAAGCAGAGCACCTCTCCTACTCCAAAGGAATGCAGTTCCTCACCAGCAATGGAACAAAGCTGGACGGAGAATGACTTTGACGAGTTGAGAGAAGAAGGCTTCAGATGATCAAGCTACCCCGAGCTACGGGAGGAAATTCAAACCAATGGCAAAGAAGTTAAAAACTTTGAAAAAAAATTAGATGAATGTAAAACTAAAATGACCAATGCAGAGAAGTGCTTAAAGGAGCTGATGGAGCTGAAAGCCAAGTTTTGAGAACTACGTGAAGAATACAGAAGCCTCAGTAGCCAATGCAATCAACTGGAAGAAAGGGTATCAGTGATGGAAGATGAAATGAATGAAATAAAGCAAGAAGGGAAGTTTAGAGAAAAAAGAATAAAAAGAAATGAATAAAGCCTCCAAGAAATATGGGACTATGTGGAAAGACCAAGCCTATGTCTGATGGGTGTACCTGAAAGTGACGGGGAGAATGGAACCAAGTTGGAAAGCACTCTTCAAGATATTATCCAGGAGAACTTCCCCAATCTAGTAAGGCAGGCAAACATTCACATTCGGGAAATACAGAGAACGCCACAAAGATACTCCTCGAGAAGAGCAACTCCAAGACACATATTTGTCAGATTCACCAAAGTTGAAATGAAGGAAAAAATGTTAAGGGCGGCCAGAGAGAAAGGTCGGGTTACCCACAAAGGGAAGCCCATCAGACTAATAGCTGATCTCTCGGCAGAAACTCTACAAGCCAGAAGAGAGTGGGGGCCGATAGTCAACATTCTTAAAGAAAAGAATTTTCAACCCAGAATTTCATATCCAGCCAAACTAAGCTTCAAAAGTGAAGGAGAAATAAAATCCTTTACAGACAAGCAAATGCTGAGAGATTTTGTCACCACCAGCCCTGCCCTAAAAGAGCTTCTGAAGGAAGCACTACACATGGAAAGGAAAAACCGGTACCAGCCACTGCAAAAACATGCCAAGTTGTAAAGACCATTGAGACTAGGAAGAAACTGCATCAACTAACGAGCAAAATAACCAGCTAACATCATAATGACAGGATCAAATTCACACATAACAATATTAACGTTAAATGTAAATGGGCTAAATGCTCCAATTAAAAGACACAGACTGGCAAACTGGATAAGGAATCAAGACCCATCAGTGTGCTGTATTCAGGAAACCCATCCCATGTGCAGAGACACACATAATCTCAAAATAAAGGGATGGAGGAAGATCTATCAAGCAAATGGAAAACAAAAAAAGGCAGGGGTTGCAATCCTAGTCTCTGATAAAATAGACTTTTAACCAACAAAGATCAAAAGAGACAAAGAAGGCCATTACATAATGGTAAAGGGATCAATTCAACAAAAAGAGCTAACTATCCTAAATATATATGCACCCAACACAGGAGCACCCAGATTCATAAAGCAAGTCTTGAGTGACCTACAAAGAGACTTAGACTCCCACACAATAATAATGGGAGATTTTAACACCCCACTGTCAACATTAGACAGAACAATGAGACAGAAAGTTAACAAGGATATGAAGAATTGAACTCAGCTCTGCACCAAGTAGACCTAATAGACATCTACAGAACTCTCCACCCCAAATCAACAGAATATACATTTTTTCAAGCACCACAACACACCTATTCCAAAATTGACCACATAGTTGGAAGTAAAGCACTCCTCAGCAAATGTAGAAGAACAGAAATTATAACAAACTGTCTCTCAGACCACAGTGCAATCAAACTAGAACTCAGGATTAAGAAACTCACCCAAAACCGCTCAACTACATGGAAACTGAACAACCTGCTCCTGAATGACTACTGGGTACATAATGAAATGAAGGGAGAAATAAAGATGTTCTTTGAAACCAATGAGAACAAAGACACAACATACCAGAATCTCTGGGACACATTCAAAGCAGCATGTAGAGGGAAATTTATAGCACTAAATGCCCACAAGAGAAAGCAGGAAAATATCCAAAATCGACACCCTAACATCACAATTAGAAGAACTAGAAAAGCAAGAGCAAACACACTTAAAAGCTAGCAGAAGGCCAACTAAAATCAGAGCAGAACTGAAGGAAATTGAGACACAAAAAACACTTCAAAAAATTAATGAATCCAGGAGCTGGTTTTTTGAAAACATCAACAAAATTGACAGACTGCTAGCAAGAATAATAAAGAAGAAAAGAGAGAAGAATCAAATAGACACAATAAAAATGAAAAAGGGGATATCACCACCGATCCCACAGAAATACAATCTACCATCAGAGAATACTACAAACACCTCTATGCAAATAAACTAGAAAATCTAGAAGAAGTGGATAAATTCCTTGACAAATACACTCTCCCAAGACTAAAACAGAAAGAAGTTGAATCTCTGAATAGACCAATGACAGGCTCTGAAATTGCGACAATAATCAATAGCTTACCAACCAAAAAGAGTCCAGGACCTGATGGATTCACAGCCGAATTCTACCAGAGGTACAAGAAGGAACTGAAACCATTCCTTCTGAAAATATTACAATCGATAGAAGAAGAGGGAATCCTCCCTAACTCATTTTATGAGGCCAGCATCATCCTGATACCAAAGTCTGGCAGAGACACAACCAAAAAAGAGAATTTCAGACCAATATCCTTGATGAACATTGATGCAAATATCCTCAATAAAATACTGGCAAACCAAATCCAGCAGCACATCAAAAAGCTTATCCACCATGATCAAGTGGGCTTCATTCCTGGGATGCAAGGCTGGTTCAACATATGCAAATCAATAAATGTAATCCAGCATAAACAGAACCAAAGACAAAAACCACATGATTATCTCAATAGATGCAGAAAAGGCCTTTGACAAAATTCAACAACACTTCATGCTAAAAACTCTCAATAAATTAGGTATTGATGGGACTTATCTTAAAATAATAAGAGCTTTCAACGACAAACCCACAGCCAATATCATACTGAATGGGCAAAAACTGGAAGCATTCCCTTTGAAAACTGGCACAAGACAGGGATGCCCTCTCTCACCGCTCCTATTCAACATAGTGCTGGAAGTTCTGGCCAGGGCAATCAGGCAGGAGAAGGAAATAAAGAGCATTCAATTCGGAAAAGAGGAAGTCAAATTGTCCCTGTTTGCAGATGACATGATTGTATATCTAGAAAACCCCATTGTCTCAGCCCAAAATCTCCTTAAGCTAATAAGCAACTTCAGCAAAGTCTCAGGATACAAAATCAATGTACAAAAATCACAAGCATTCTTGTACACCAATCACAGACAGAGAGCCAAATCATGAGTGAACTCCCATTCACAATTGCTTCAAAGAGAATCCAATACCTAGGAATCCAACTTACAACGGATGTGAAGGACCTCTTCAAGGAGAACTACAAACCACTGCTCAATGAAATAAAAGAGGATACAAACAAACGGAAGAACACTCCATGTTCATGGGTTGGAAGAATCAATATCGTGAAAATGGCCATACTGCCCAAGGTAATTTATAGATTCAATGCCATCCCCATCAAGCTACCAATGACTTTCTTCACAGAATTGGAAAAAACTACTTTAAAGCTCATATGGAACCAAAAAAGAGCCCGCATCACCAAGTCAATCCTAAGCCAAAAGAACAAAGCTGGAGGCATCATGCTACCTGACTTCAAACTATACTACAAGGCTACAGTAACCAAAACAGCATGGTACTGGTACCACAACAGAGACATAGATCAATGGATCAGAACAGAGCCCTCAGAAATAATGCCACATATCTACAACCATCTGATCTTTGGCAAACCTGACAAAAACAAGAAATGGGGAAAGGATTCCCTATTCAATAAATGGTGCTGGGAAAACTGGCTAGCCATATGTAGAAAGCTGAAACTGGACCCCTTCCTTACACCTTATACAAAAATTAATTCAAGATGGATTAAAGACTTACATGTTAGACCTAAAACCATACAAACCCTAGAAGAAAACCTAGGCAATACCATTCAGGACATAGGCATGAGCAAGGAATTCATGTCTAAAACACCAAAAGCAATGGCAACAAAAGCCAAAGTTGACAAATGAGATCTAATTAAACTAAAGAGCTTTTGCACAGCAAAAGAAACTACCATCAGAGTGAACAGGCAACCTACAGAATGGGAGAAAATTTTCACAACCTACTCATCTGACAAAAGGCTAATATCCGGAATCTACAATGAACTCAAACAAATTTACAAGAGAAAGACAAACAACCCCATCAAAAAGTGGGCAAAGGACATGAACAGACACTTCTCAAAAGAAGACATTTATGCAGCCAAAAAACACATGAAAAAATGTTCATCATCACTGGCCATCAGAGAAATGCAAATCAAAACCACAATGAGATACCATCTCACACCAGTTAGAATGGCCATCATTAAAATGTCAGGAAACAACAGGTGCTGGAGAGGATGTGGAGAAATAGGAACACTTTTACACTGTTGGTGGGACTGTCAACTAGTTCGACCATTGTGGAAGTCATTGTGGTGATTCCTCAGGGATCTAGAACTAGAAATACCATTTGACCCAGCCATCCCATTACTGGGTATATACCCAAAGGTCTATAAATCATGCTGCTATAAAGACATATGCACACATATGTTTATTGCGGCACTTTTCACAATAGCAAAGAGTTGGAACCAACCCAAATGTCCAACAAAGATAGACTGGATTAAGAAAATGTGGCACATATACACCATGGAATACTATGCAGCCATAAAAAATGATGAGTTCATGTCCTTTGTAGGGACATGGATGAAACTGGAAACCATCATTCTCAGTAAACTATCTCAAGGACAAAAAACCAAACACTGCATGTTCTCACTCCTAGGTGGGAGTTGAACAATGAGAACGCATGGACACAGGAAGGGGAACATCACACTCCAGGGACTGTTGTGGGGTGGGGGGAGGGGGGAGGGACAGCATTAGGAGATATACCTAATGCTAAATGACGAGTTAATGGGTGCAGCACACCAACATGGCACATGGATGCATATGTAACAAACCTGCACATTGTGCACATGTACCCTAAAACTTAAAGTATAATAATGATAAAAAATATCGGATGACTGCAAGATAACCATTTTAAAAATAAAGATGAGCGATGAAATGCCATGTTAGAGTTCTCTTTTTGTTTATCTTAACAGTTAAATAAACTTTAGCAGGTAATAATCAAAATTTATTGGGACTGGATTTTTAAAACAATTTTGAGTGTTATGTTTTTAATCTGAGAGAACAGACATTTTTCAGCAAAAAGCAATGGAAAATAATTAGAGGTAGCTTCTGCTGACATCATGTTTAGCAGTAATTTTCTGTTATATATCAGTTTGGGGTCAGCAAACTATAAATATAGTCTTTCTTTTAGTTGTTTGGGCCGTAGTTCATGTTGGCTAGCACAAAGCAGAATTTTTTTTCAATTCATCTCTATTCAGAGCTCCCACATGGTTATTTATAAATCCCTACGTATCCATTACAGTGTGTACAGTCCCAATGCTCATGCTTACCCATGCATTCTTCCAATGATATCTCTGTGGGTGAAATTCATTGCTAGAAAGGGGGAAATGTTATATAAAATATTTATAGTATTCTTTTTAAAGTAGGCATCTAGAAAGTTTTAATTATACAAAGTTTTCAGAATTACTTCATAGGTTCACAAGGCAAACACCCTCACAAAGTGTACTGTATGTGTAAGAAAAGTAGCTATACTTAAAGTAGACAATTATGTTTTATGAAATTTATATAAGATGATACCCATGAGTTAGTTATTTCTGGCATAAGGAATAAATTCATAATCATATTTTCCTAAGAAGCAGTGTTTTAAAAATGAATGAAAACAATCATTGAAATCCAAAATAAATTCATGTATATTACTTTTGTTACTTTTTCATTTCTATAAATGTATGAAATACTTGTATAATTTTGTTACAGGGATATATTGCACAGTGTGACATCAGGGCTATTAGGGTATTCAGCACTTGAGTAATGTAGGTTGTGTAAGTAATTTCTCATCATTGGCTTCTAGTACCACTTCACCCACCTGAGTCTCCAATGTCTATTATTCCACACTCTATGTTCATGTGGACACATTATTTGGCTCTCATTTATAACTGAGAACATGTGGTATTTGTCTCTGTTTCTGACTTCTTTCACTTAAGATAATGGCCTCCAATTCAATCCATGTTGCTACAAAAGACATGATTCCATGTTTTATCATTGAGTAATAACATGGTTTGGCTGTGTCCTAACCCAAATCTCATCTTGAATTCCCATATGTTGTGGGAGACACCCTGTAGGAGGTAATTGAATCATGGGGACAGGTCTTTCCCATACTGTTCTCATGATCACTAATAAGCCTCATGAGATCTGATGGTTTTAAAAAGGGGAGTTTCCCTGCACGAGCTCTCTTCTCTTTTCTGCCACCATGTGAGACGTGCCTTTCACCTTCACCTATAATTGTGAGGCCTCTCCAGCCATGTAGAACTGTAAGTCCAATAAATCTCTTTCTTTAGTAAATTGCCCAGTCTCAGGTATGTCTTTCAGCAGCATGAAAACAGACTAATACAGTAAATTGGTACTAGTAGAGTGGGGCTCTCCTGAAAAGATAGCCAAAAATGTGGAAGCAACTTTGGAACTGGGTAACAGTCAGAGGTTGGAACAGTTTGGAAGGCTGAGGGAAAGACAGGAAAATGTGGGAAAGTTCAGAACTCCCTAGAGATTTGTTGAATGGCTTTGACCAAAATGCTAATAATGATATGGACAATGAAATCCAGGTTGAGGTGGTCTCAGATGGAGATGACAAACTTCTTGGGAACTGGAGCAAATGTGGCCCCTGTTATGTTTTAATAAAGAGACTGGAGTCATTTTGCCCCTGCCCTAGAGATTTGTAGAATTTTGAACTAGAGAGCAATGATTTAGGGTATCTGTCTGAAAAAACTTCTAAGCAGCAAAGAGGTGCTGCTTGGTGACTTGGGTGCTGTTAAAAGCATTCAGTTTTAAAAGGGAAACAGAGCATAAAAGTTTGGAAAATTTGCAGCTTGACAATGCAATACAAAAGAAAATCTCATTTTCTGAGGAGAAATTCAAGCCAGTTGCAGAAATTTGCATAAGTAAAGAGGAGCTGAATGTTAACCACTAAGACAGTGGGTAAAATGTCTCCAGGGCATGTCAGAGACTTTTGCAGCAGCACCTCCCATCACAGGCCCTGAGGTTTAGGAGGAAAATATGGCTTCATGGGCTGGGCCCAGGGACCCTCTGCTGTGTGCAGTCTAGGGACTTGGTGCCCTGTGTCCTAGCCACTCCAGCTGTGACTAAGAAGGCCAAGGTACAGCTTGGGCTGTGGCTTCAGAGGGTGGAAGCCCCAAGCCTTGGCAGCTTCCACATGGTGTTGAGCCTGCAGGTGCACAGAAGGCAAGAATTGAGGTTTGGGAACCTCTGCTAGGTTTCAGAGGATATATAGAAATGCCTGAATGCCCAGGTAGAAGTTTTCTGCAGGGGCGGGGCCCTCATGGAGAATGTCTGCTAGGGCAGTGCAGAAGGGAAATGTGGGGTCTAATCCCCCACAGAGAGTCCCTACTGGGCACCACCTAGTGAAGCTGTGAGAAGAGGGCCCGCATCTTCCAGACCCCAGAATGGTAGATCCTCTGAGAGCTTACACCATGCACCTGGAAAAGCCACAGATGCTCAATGCCAGCCCATGAAAGCAGCCAGGAGGGGGGCTATGCCCTGCAAAGCCACAGGGGCAGAGCTGCCCAAGACCATGGAAACCCATCCCTTGCATTGGCATGACCTCGAATTGAGACATGGAGTCAAAAGAGATCATTTTGGAGCTATTAAGACTTGACTGCCCTGCTGGATTTTGGACTTGCTCAGGGCCTATAGCCCCTTTGTTTTGGCCAATTTTTCCCATTTGGTATAGCTATATTTACCCAATACCCATACCCACATTATATTTTGGAAGTAACAAACTTGCTTTTGACTTTACAGGCTCTTAGGCAGAAGGGACTTGCCTTGTCTTGAATGACACTTTGGACTGTGGGCTTTTGAGTTGGTGCTGAAATGAGTTGAGACTTTGGGGGATTTTTGAGAGCGCATGATTCGTTTTGAAACGTGACGACATGAGATTTGGAAGGGGTTGGGGCAGAATTAAATGGTTTGGCTGTGCCCCCACACAAATCTCATCTTGAGTTCCCATGTGTCGTAGGAGGGACCCGGTAGGAGGTAATTGAATCATGGGGGCGGGTCTTTCCCATGCTGTTCTCATAATCACTAATAAATCTCATGAGATCTGATGGTTTTAAAAAGGGGAGTTTCCATATAAAATCTCTCTTATCTGTAACCATGTAAGACGTGCCTTTCACCTTCCGCTATAATTGTGAGGCCTCTTCAGCCTTATGGAACTGTAAGTCCAATAAAACTCTTTCTCTTGTAAATTGCTCAGTCTCAGGTATGTCTTTATCAGCGGTGTGAAAATGGACTAATAGAAGTAATATTTCATTGTGTAAGTATACCACATTTTCTTTATCCATTCATCCATTAATGGATACAGGTTGATTTTATATCTTTGCTATTGTGCAAAGTGCTACAATAAACATACAAGTACAGGTGTATTTTTGGTATAATGATTTCTTTTCCTTTGGGGATATACCCACTATTAGGGTTGCTGGATGAAATTAAAAGATATATTTTAAATAATATGTGTTAGTGTGTGTATGATATTTTAAATCTAGAAAGTTAGATGTATTGTCTCATCTTAAAATCTACCAAAAGAGCCAAGCTTTAATTTGAGAAAAAAAATAACACATCACATTCTATATTGCTTACTATATCCTGGCACTGGTCAAAATATTTTACATATGTATCAACTTATCTAACGGAACAAGGATCATAATCTTTCAACAACAGCTAAATAATTTTAACAACCAAGCAGCTGATATAGAAATAATTGATTATAGATGGAACTACTCAGTTTACTCACAGAGGTAGATGTTTGCCAGCTATTGGTTTTGTGAAAGCATAGCTGTGATATGACACTTGTGTGAAGGAATAAAAGGTACTTGAATTTGGAAACGAATATAAGGATACTGAAGCGTCATTGAGTTTTTCACTGGCATTATAATATTTTTCAGGTATCTGATCATAATACTATGCATGCTTCTTTTTGTAAGCTCTCTTCTCACTATACCACCATAATGTTAGCAGAAGGAGTGTGGGTGAATCTATCTCCTGCTACTAAATCAACTGAAAGAGTTACATCTGGCTACCTACCACAAATTAGAAATTCAGTAGAAAGAAGCTTAATCTGATGGCTCCACAAGGAAAATTAACAGATTAAGAAGGTGTATGTACATCTGTGTATCTGTCATAAATAATGACAAAATGCTTTGAAATATCTACCAAAGGAAAATAGAATTAATTTATGATTGGGATACTTTATTTATATTAATTAATATGATAATCATTTTAAGCAGCACTATTTGATACAAATCAATTATAAATAGAAATCAAATCAAAGTAAAATAAAATATTCCTATGAGGAAAATAAAATATGATTAGATTTCTTTACATAAACTGCACTTCATACATAGCCCATTTTTAATCATAATAAGGATGTAGGTTTAGTCAAAACTTTAACCATGTTAAAAGTTAATTCTACCAACTGATTTGTGAGATATTGAGCGTAAGGCTGCCTCAGTGTGTACATATTCCCAGTCATTCCACTTTAAACAGTCCTCAGTTTTACTCATAAAATCATGAGGATTACTGTAACATTTTCAACCTATATGGCATAAACCTTAAAATAATAACCCATTTATTTAAAAAATTTTAATTGCAAAATAAGTTCAATAGAGATACAATATCTCATCAAATATTGAGCCTATAGATTATGAAATAGTGATGCACAGTCCTTAGAATAGTATTATAAAGAGATCACAGTGACCAGCAGGCATGCATTCTGTGCTCAATCCTTGGCATCACATACCAGCTTTAGTTACTGAATAGCAGTTAGCTGTGACACGCCCAACAGACAATCAATACTCTTTAATAGCAACCATTGTAGATTCCATGTCTTAAACTAAATCGTCCATAAATATGTTCGCTAGTGAGGCTTTCAAATAGCCAAACCATTAATTCCAGCACTTTGGGAGGCTGAGCTGGGCCGATCAAGAAGTCAGGAGATCGAGACCATCCTGGCCAACACGGTGAAACCCCGTTTCTACTAAAAAAAAAATACAAAAAACTAGCCAGGCGCGGTGGCGGCGCCTGTAGCTCCAGCTACTCAGGAGGCTGAGGCAGGAGAATGGCGGGAACCCGGGAGGCAGAGCTTGCAGTGAGCCCAGATCGCGCCCCTGCACTCCAGTCTGGGCGACAGAGCGAGACTGTCTCAAAAACAAAACAAAACAAAAGCCAAACCATTGACTGCCAAAAGTGATTTGCCAGGTCAGGAAAAGGCTATACAATATAGTGACTGAGGAGCTGCACACTGGTTTGAATTTATCCTTACAGTCTGTTTAAATTACATCATCTTTCTATTTCTCTACTTCTCCATCAGTAAAATGGGCATAATCCCAGTACCCACCTCTCTGAAACATCATGATATTACATTGAGTTAAAAATGCAGGAATTTTAGAATACCACTACTTTCTTAGCTGTTAATGATAGCTAAAATGATACCTCAATTTTGAGCGGTGGTAGTTTCTCTCAAACTAATTCATTCTATTAGAAAAACAAATATCCACGTAAAGCAAAACCAGACTTGGAAGAAATACTGAAAGCAGGTAGCTGACTGTTTAACTCGAATGCCTAAACATCCTTATCCCAATGCCTAAATTCAAGTCAAATTGTAGGATGCATTTCTCTTTCTACCTGTGCTTCCTGTCTCCCTTCCATCTTTCCCCATTCATGTATGATATATGTCCCCATTTTGATGAAGTAAGCATTTTGTGCCTCAATTTCTCATTTTAAAAACCTAGAAATTTTTAGCTTTTTGTATAAAATTTAATATGGAGTTGAAGGTGGGCTAGTAACAACAATATTTGGGGATTATTTTCTATTATCTCATCTTTCACTTTTTAAACGAGGGCCCAGAACTAATCAGGCTCTAAGAAACTGGCACTACTGAAAATATATACAAATTTGGGAAAGATAACTTAATTAAAAGATTGTTGATTTGCATTGAGAAACAACCACCATGAGATCCAAAATGCATGAGCATTCTGTTCCCTGCCAAACTGTAATCTCTTAGCTTTGGCCACCATAATTGTCAAAGCACAAGGAATTTTAGTCTCTGTTTCTGAAAATGTCCAAGGTATTCACCTTTTCAAAAAAAAAAAGTCTCAGCTCCTACTGTTGATTTAAACTCTTTCATAAATCTCTATCAAACTTTTCATGTTTACAGTTCTTATGCAATTATAAGACAAATCCAATACATGTATAACCACACAATCAATAAATTACAATTAATAATTTATATCAAATGATAAATAATGTAGTTTTGTTGGAATTAATTTGACAATGTTTGATTCAGTTACAAACAGAGATATAACTAAATGTATTTAAAATATTAAAAGATGAATTGCTATCAATTGTTTTGAATTTTAAACTAAAAATCAATAGTTCCTATAAAATTATTATTAAATGTTCTAATAATTGTACAGAATCCAGAGCAACTCTTTTCCCAATTTACCGTATACTAATGTGTGCTTAGATCAGTGTTACATTACATAGCATGCTGTAGGAAAGACAGGATGGGCATTCATTAAACTAGCTCTGATTTAACTTGTCCTCTGTCATTTTGTGAATATAATCCAGGGACTACCTACTCCTTAACTTCTCAAATCTGTTTTCTCACCTATAAATAATAATTGCTACCTGAAAAAAATGGTGGGGCATATGAGATTTAATTAACACATGTTAATCATAGCACATGTCTTAGTATTTAGTAGATATTTAGTAATTATTAGACAAAGCCAATTTATTTTCCTTTGGATTAATAAAGATTTAAATATTTGCCATAGGTTGTATTATGCAATTATATTTACCTAAAATTTTGAGGAAATATAATTTTTTAAACTTTCCCAAATTTCTAGAAAAAGAAAAGGTAGCTTTTTAGAAATGGCACTAACATAATTGGTAGTTTTTCTTGATGAATATTTCTGAGAGAGATTACAGAAGTTATATATTAAAAATAAATAACTTCAAGTAAAAGCCATGATCTGCCTTGCAGTGCTCAAATAAGTTCTTTCATATATTCACAATGATTTATTTTCTCATGACAGGACTTTATAATGAAACGATCGTACTCCTGGAGATTTTAGTAGATTTCAGCCTTAGAACTGTGGACATTGATTAATAACAGCAAAACGATATTGAGTAAATAGTAATGCAAAAAGGATTAGATTGTGCATTCAGTATCATGAGAATCAGAAAGCTTATCCAATGTAAGTTTTACTAATTATTCAAAGGAAACAATTAATCATGAGACAAAGAACAAACAAAAATGGGTCCAAGACGACGAACTTAACTCTCTAGGCCTTTTCTTACGCCGTGAGGATACACCTGGCACAGATTAAAATATGAAGTTCTCCAGAACACATATGGAGTCACATCACATACACAGGAGGAATAACTTTTGGTATAAAATATAGTCATTTGTCTTCCGATAATCATGCCTCATAAATCTTTGAAATGCATGGCTGTTTCCTATTGACAAGGCTAGAAAATCAGGCATCTCTTGCCAAAAGTATTTCCAAAATAAGAACTCTCCCACCAGCAAAAATCATCAATTTGCTTGCCAGGATGACAGTCATTATTATAGTCTCCAGGTACCAAATTCTGATTAAAGGAGAAAATGTATTTTATGCTTGCTGTTTAATTATTTACTTTCTAGGATTATAAGATAAAAACAAAATTTGGCAAATAGTGGGCCCATTAACTGAATGAAGAGTGTAGTGTGAGGCTGTTGATAAATTGTGACCACTTGAATAGGGCAGAGTCAGGACCAATAACAGAGTAGAGATCAAGATACACCTGCACACAAGGCAAGTAGGCAACCAGGAATTGACATCATGCCAGAAATGGAAGTTGAGACAAAGAAGTCTATCTAATAGGCAGTAAATAAGAAAAACTAGAAGAACATAGGCATAGAAAGGAAAAAAAAATCAAAAGATTTGAAGGAGTCAGACTGTGGGTCTAGGTAGAGTCAGAAATCATTCAAGCCATTGGGGCATCGATGGCGCCATAAGCAGCCATCCGTCGCTCTATATTCTCCAAGAGCAGAGGCCAGTATCAAGCAGGTGGGAGCAGATGTGCAGTCATTGCAGCCTGGGAAGGAAGCTGTCTACGTAAAAACTGCACCTTTATGCCAAACCTTTCAACCAAATATTACACAATCAATAACCAAAAAGCTATACAATATAGTGACAATAACCAACTAAAGTAAACTTGAGGAGCTAAAAACAAAATATTCCTGGGTTGCTTCCTCCTGCTACTTGCTCCTTGCTCTTTATTTTCTGCCTATATTTAACTCCCCAACTACTTTTTTGGTAAGATTTTAATGTCATTCATAGAACTTTGTTCATTATTTGATGTTGGTAGTAGAGCCAACTTCTCTACTCTTCATTTTCTTTTTTTATATGGATTTTTTTATTTCCAACTTTTATTTTAAGGGTACATGTGCAGATGTGCAGGTTTATTACATAGGTACATGTGTGTCATGGGGATTTGCTGCACAGATCATCCCATCACCTAGGTATTAAGCTCAGCTTGCATTAGCTATTTTTCCTGATGCTCTCCCTCCTCCTGCCCCCCACCAGCAGATCCTAGTGTGTGCTGTTCCTCACCCCATGTGTCCATGTGTTCTCATCATTTAGCTCCCACTTATAAGTGAGAACATACGGTGTTTGGTTTTCTGTTCCTGCATTAGTTTGATAAGGATAATGGCCTCCAACTTCATCCACGTCCTTACAAAGGACATGATCTGGTTTGTTTTTACAGCTGCATAATATTTCTTGGTGTATATGTGTGACATTTTCTTCATCCAGTCTATCACTGATGGGTGTTTAAGTTAATTCTGTGTCTTTGTTGTGAATAGTGCTGCAATGATATACTTGTGCATGTATCTTTATAATAGAATAATTTATATTCCTTTGGGAATTACTCAGTAATGGGATTGCTAGGTTGAATGGTATTTTTGGCTTTATGTCTTCGAATAATCGCCACACCGTCATCCACAATGGTTGAATTAATTTACACTTCCAACAACAGTGTGAAAGAGTTCCCTTTTCTCCACAACCTCACTAGCATCTGTTATTTTTGACTTTTTAATAATTACCATTCTGACTGGTGTTAAATGGTATCTCATTGTGGTTTTGATTTGCATTTCTCTAATGATGACTGATGAGTTTTTCTGCATATGTTTTTGGCCACATGTATGTCTTCTTTTGAGAAGTGTCTATTCATGTCCTTTGCCCACTTTTTAATGAGGTTATTTGCCTTTTCTTGTAAATTTGTTTGAGTTCTTTATAGATGCTGGATATTAGACATTTGCTAGACGGATTGATGGCAAAAATTTTCTACCTTTCTGTAGGTTGTTTACTCTGTTGATAGTTGTTTTTTCGTGTGTGTGTGGGTGTGTGTGTGTGTGCGTGCGCACGCGCTGTGAAGAAACGCTTTAGTTTAATTGGGGTCTATTTGTCAACTTTTGCTTTTTTTGTAATTGCTTTTGGCATCTTGGTCATGAAATCTTTGTCAGTGTCTGTGTCCTGAATAATATTGCCTAGGTTTTCTTCTAGGGTTTTTATAGTTTGGCATTTCACATTTAAGTCTTATTCCATCTTGAATTGATTTTGTATATGGTGTAAAGAAGGGGTCAAGTTCCAGTTTTTTCAACTAATGCCAGCCAGTTATCCCAGCATCATTTATTAAATAGGGAATCATTTCCCCATTGCTTGTTTTTGTCAGGTTTGTCAAAGATCAGATTTTTGTAGGTGTGCAGCATTATTTCTGGGTTCTCTATCCTGTTCCATTGGTCTGTCTGTTCTTGTACCAGTACCATGCTGTTTTGGTTACTGTAGCCCTGTTGTATAGTTTGAAATCGGGCAGTGTGATAACTTTCGGCCTTGTCCTTTTTGCTGAGGTTTGCCTTGGCTATTCAGGCTCTGTTTTGGGTCCATATAAATTTTAAAATAGTTTTTTTTTCTAATTATGTACAGAATATCTATGGTAGTTTAATAGGATGCATTGAATCTGTAAATTGCTTTGGGCAGTATGGCCTTTTTAATGATATTGATTCTTCCTATTCATGAGCGTGGAATGTTTTCCACTTGTTTGTGTCTTCTCTACTTTGAGCAGTGGTTTGTAGTTATCTTTGGAGATGTCCTTCACTTCCCTTGTTAGCTGTACTCCTAGCTATTTTATTCATTTTGTAGCAATTGTGAAGGGGAGTTCATTCCTGATTTGGCTCTCGGCTTGCCTGTTGTTAGCATACAGAAATGCTGGTAATTTTTGCACATTGATTTTGTATCCTGAGACTTTGATGAATTTGCTTATCAGCTTAAGAGGCTTTTGGGTAGAAATGATGGGGTTTTCTTGATATAGGATCATGTCTAAAAACAAAGATAGTTTGATTTCTCTTTCTATTTGAATATGCTTTATTTCTTTCTCTTGCCTGATTGCCCTGGCCAGGACTTCCAATGCTATGCTGAATAGGGATAGTGAGAGAGGACAACCTTGTCTTGTGCTGTTTTTCAAGGGGAATGCTTCCAGTTATTGCCGATTCCATATGATATTGGCTCTGGGTTTGCATGTATGGCTCTTATTGTTTTGAGGTATATTCCTTTAATACCTACTTTACTGAGAGTCCTACCAACCAAAAAAAGATCAGGACCAGAAGGATTCACAGCTGAATTCTACCAGAGGTATAAAGAAGAGCTGGAACAATTCCTACTTAAAGTATTCCAAGAAACTGAGGAGGAGGGACTCCTCCCTAACTCATTCTATGAGGCCACCATTACCCTGATACCAAATCCTGGCAAAGACACAACAGAAAAAGAAAACTTCAGGCCAATATCCTTGATGAACATCAATGCAAAAATCCTCAACAAAATACTGGCAAACCAAATCCAGACACACATCAAATAGCTTATCCACCATGATCAAGTAGGCTTCATCCCCAGGGTGCAAGTCTAGCTCAACATACACAAATCAATAAAAGTGATTCACCACATAAACTGGACTAAACCCAAAAACCACATGATTATCTCAATATATGCAGAAAAGGCCTTTATAAAGTTCAATATGGCTTCTGGTCTAGTCTTCATTTTCTTTGCCTTC
Source organism: Symphalangus syndactylus (assembly GCF_028878055.3). Classification (NCBI taxonomy): domain Eukaryota; kingdom Metazoa; phylum Chordata; class Mammalia; order Primates; family Hylobatidae; genus Symphalangus; species Symphalangus syndactylus. The sequence goes on along the minus strand of NC_072445.2, from coordinate 120,063 downwards.
CATGGATAGCAGTTGACATTCACCCAGAAGATTCTACTCATTCCCATCCACATTGAGCATCTATCCTATTCCACCTGATCCCAATGCTGGATTCCAATCTATAATATCAAATTGATGTCCTTTCCTCCCCAAGAAATAGGATTTTCTCAGATTCCATTGAGAAAAAAAATAGGCAGCATGAGTCAAAGTCAAGGTAGGTTTGATTTTAATTATAGCTATATAACGTCAAGTTAGCAGACCCAGATAACACATTTCAGTGATGAACAACTAAGTGCCAGATTCTAGGCTACTGTTTTTACATGAGTTATGCAGAAACACATTTTTTTCTATCTTTCATTTTAAGGAAAAAATTTCATGATGCTTTTCTTGGTTTATTAGACACAACTTCTAAGACATTTCAATTCTCTGTGAATTTTGATACTATAGGGAACCAGGACATGACACTAATTGAATAGATTCCTCAGAGACCTACAAGTTGTCAACTGTATAAAGATTTCTTTTTGTAATGCAATGTTTTGGTTCATTGCACACAACATCAAAACACTCAGATCAGAGAGAATGCAAAAGACGTTTTAACTGATACTTAAGAACAGAATACATTTGACCCCTCAAAGTGTCCCAGAAAGAGTAATTATTCAAAACATTTTTCTATATTCCTCACAAAACAATAGAGTCCCATAGTTAACTATCACTTAAAATAGTGGCTTAACAATTATCTTTGACGCCTAGGTGAACATTTATTTTTCTTGTCCCTATTATTATACAATAAAAATCCAAAAATACATAAAGTCACCTACCTACAATGACAAAAAAAATTGGCAGTGTGAGCCTGGGGTTGGCCTGGAAGCAAGTCATGAGCACTAACGCATTTGCATGCACTTGACTGTCTAGTAAAGCAGACCAATTATACAGCTGCCAAAAGGCAGCTTAGTGATGGAAAATTCTTTCAGTAGCTTTTTAGTTTATTTGATTGATTATGTATGACCCAGTGATAGCAGTTTGAATTTGATTGTAGATAGAAAAGAAAAAGAAAGCAAACCAAGCTATATTACTTAAAAGAGCAAGTACACGGAGAACTAGGCATGCAATTATTCATTCCATACTGGTGAATATTAGTTTTTGAGAAATTAAAAAATACATTTCTTTGTATTTCCAGGTATTGATTTTAATCTGTTTAAGTGAAATAACCACGTGTCAACCTGGGGGAAAGACTGCATGAAGACCATCATGATCATCTCAAAACTCAAAGGAATCTGCATCCAGAATGCCTTAACTTTGAGAATAGGTACCTGAGCAAAGAAAAGGGTTAATTCATCTGGTTGTTATAGATTTAGAAGAAAGCTATGGATTTAGAAGAAAATCCACTTGACTACCTAAACAGCTTTATGTCATTTCCAGCTTTCATATCTCTCTACTTTGGAGGAAGATTTTGAAACCCAGATTCTATTTTGAGGCTTCTCTTGCCAAAGGAATTGTCATGACTCTTCTCTTTGCTTCACAGGACCCAACTTAAACACCATTCTAATCTTTTCTAATTCAACTCCCTATGCTTTGTTTTCATCGAGGGAGCTAATCAAATAATAACCATAATCATAGTAATAGTAATAATTACGACTATAATTAAGTTGTATTTAAATACTAAGTGCTTTGCCTGTATACACACATTTTATCCTCACAACTATAGGAGGTAGCAACTAGTGTCATACTGAGGCATGCAGAGGTGAAGTAAGTCACCCAATTTTAAGTGGCAGAAGAAATTTTTGTGCCCGTATGGTGTGGCTCAAAGCCTGCACATTTGAACACTATACCAGATAACATGGACTACTAGGCAGGATTAAACAGAAGTGGCATAATTGTACCACAATTGGTATACTAAAGGAAAATTTGGTAAATATTGTTTCTAAGAGGAATATTTTGATTTTGTAGAACAGAACAATATAAGTGAACTAAATATTGTTTAGGAAGGATTTCAAGCTCATATTGATTTAGACTGCCTCACTGGGGACGTGTGCCTTAAATACCCTCTTACTCCTTTTTCATCTCAGAGACAGGTTTTCTTCCCTTTTTTGTGAGACAGTGTCTCACTTTGTCAGTCAGGCTGAGTGCAGTGGCAGTCATAGCTCACTGTAGCCCCTACCTTCTGAGCTCGAGTGAGCCTCCTGTCTCGGGCTACAGGGGTGCACCACCACCTCTTATTTTTTGGTAGAGATGGGATTTCAGCATTTTGCCCAGCCTGGTCACTTGGAGAGAGGTTTCTAGTCGCATATTCAGTATGTTACTTTTCTTTAGATCTTGCTTATTCAATATTTTAATCAAAGGCACGAATAAAGATATAGACTGCAAACATACGTTGGCTTATTTAATACCAGACTCAAAAATAATATGCCTAAGTATATAAAACCAAATGTAGTAGAAACAAGTATCAAGTTTTATCTTTAGTTTTATGAAAGGTATTTTTTAAGATCTTTAAACTTGAAACACATTCACAGTGTTATGTAAGTTTTGGTTCATTTGTCTTGCTCTGCTTCTGTATAATAGGTATAAGATGATTTTTCAGAATTCTTAGCCACTATATAGTACTTATCTCCTAGAACTTGTTCAATAATAATTGTTAGATGGATTCATGGACTAAAGAATTAATAGATATAGATATAGTTTTATTTTACAAAGATCAGAATTAATTTACTAAAATCTAAATTTCTGCTAGTAATATTAAATACGTGTGGATAAACTACAAGAATGATAAAAATATTGCATTGTAAGAGTCATTAAAAACTTGATATATTGTTAGACAACAACAGTATATTACGATTGTTTTTCAGGCCTCTCATTCCAAGAGAGATTTTAATACAATGCAAATCATCAAAAATAACTTTAAAATGTGATGAATGCTGTGAAATTCATGAAACATGAATAAAACCTTAGGATATTCCATGTTTATTTCAAAGAAGATTAGAAATTGATTTTTACTTAAAGGCTTTCCAAAGCAAGATTAGAAATGTTGTGTTTTTCCAGACTTACATATTTCAGAAAAGCCAATTTAATCTCAAACTCTGAAATTCATTTCATAAAGTATATTGGCAATCATTGCATCTGCTACTTCACAAGGTTTTGTACTCTTTGAAAGGTGTCAAGCAGATCACCTTTCAAAAATGTTCCAGTTTTCTACTGAATGAACTATAAAGGCCTTCCAATTCCATACTCAAAAGATTGTGTAATTCCATGATTTGAAAAATGATATAAAGTCCTAGTTAATTCATTCTGCAGCCTGTGGACAGTTTGAGTACTTCAGTGTGACGAGATGAAGACAGGTAGTTGGAATGGATGTAATAAGTAAGAGGATGTGGTTAAAAAGATATCGAGAAAAGTTTCATTATACAGAAGTCCTGGTTTAAAAAAATGCCTTGGGGCTGGGCCAGTGGCTCACACCTCTACTCCCAGCACTTTGGGAGGCTGAGGCGGGTGGATCACCTGAGCTCAGGAGTACGAGACCAGCCTGGCCAACACGGTGAAATCCCGTCTCTACTAAAAGTACAAAAATTAGCTGGGCATGGTTGGGGGCACCTGGAATACCAGCTACTCAGGAAGCTAAGGCAGGAGAATCACTTAAGCCCAGGAGGCAGAAGTTGCAGTGAGCTGATATCGCACCACTGTACTCCAGCCTGGACAACAAAGTGAGAATCCACCTCAAAAAAATAATAATAATAAATAAATAACAGACATTGAAATAGTGATGAGTTCAGAGCTGGTTGAATTTCTCAGATTTCTTCAACTGATGCTTTTTTGAGGGAAATACAGATAGAATTGCCACTTGGACATGGTCTTTTAAAAAATAAAAGCATGTTTAAATTTGATAGAATGGCAAGTTAATAAAATCAAGAATGATAGGTTTTTAAAACTGTAAAGTGGGAAAACTATTGTACAAACTGTGGCTGGGCAGTACTAACATGAATGAAGACTAAAAGTAACAGTTATACACTCCCTCTTGACTGAATATCTTGGATATCACACCTGGGTAACTTTATAGAGACATGTAGTTCCCATGTGGGTAATATGGATACATACTAAGATATAATATGACATTGTTAAATCTGAAATGAGGTTATAAAAATAATTATCATTTCAAACATCAGGTCTGATTTTTTTTTCATAATTATATTTATATAGTACAATGTGATGTTTTGATATGTCTACAATTTAGAGTGATTAAATGGAGCTAATTAACATATCCATCACTTCACTTCGTTGATGTTTTTGTGGTGATACATTTGAAACTACTCTTAGTTATTTTGAAATATACAACATATTATTATTGATTACAGTCATCCTGCTTTGCAGTAGATCTCAAAATTTATTCCTCTTGTCTAGCTGAAACTTTGTAACTTTGGACCAGTAATTCCCCATTCCTTCACTCCTCACCTACCCACTGCCTCTGGGAACAATTATTCTTCGATGAATACAACTTTTTTTAATGCTTTAAGTTCTGGGATACATGTGAAGAACATGCAGGTTTGTTACATATACCCTTACTGCATATTTCCATCCCTTGGTTTTTTGTTTAAGAAATACTTACTTATGCCTAGACCCTATTCCAGGCCAATTAAATCAGAATTTCAGATGAGTGGCCTGTGAGCCTGTGTTTTTAAAAAGTTACCCAGATATTCTGAATATCAAGCAAAGGATGATAGCTGCTGTCTCTAAATCCTGAAGAGCCTAAATTTCCAGAAAAGAGTTTGTTTTATTCTGAAGATTTGAGTGCCATAGCAATGTCAAAAAGATGGACTGTAGAGGGATAAAAATGAAAAGGAGCAAAAGACCAGTTTAAAAAATATAATATAGTCCACGTGAGAGAAGTTTATGGTAGGGAATATGAGGCTAGATAGAGTAGAATTATATCAGAGGTAAAATTAAGTGGGTTTGGCGATGTAACAGATACAGTGGAGGAAGGGGGTGAGATGAATGGACAGGAGATAAAAAAAAAAAGGTGGAGTGTCTGGCTTTGATAACCAGGTGTGTCGTATTCCCATAACTTGCCTGTGCAAAGCAGGAGAGGAGTAAGTTGGAAGAGGAAGCATGGGAGAAGAGAAGAGGAAGAGTTCCATAACAAGCATGTGGAGATCGTGAGTACCATGGGAGGCCCATGTGTGTCTCTAGCAGAAAAGGAATGTTGAAAACATAGGTACAGATTCAAGAGGAATAAAATGACAGGTGTTTCTGGAGACATGGCTGCAAATTAAATAACTCTTAAGAGATTATAGATCATAAGAGCAGAGGATGGAGGGCCAGCTCCTGAGAAGCACCAGAATTTAAGAGCTGATGAGAGAAGCCTAGAAAGAATAGCAATGGCAGACCTTAGAGGCATAAGTAAGCCAAGCAAACATGGCGACACAGAAGCTTATAACAGAAGGTAATTTAAAGAATGAGAGGCCAACGTCCATATACTTACTTACATAAAAAACAAAACAGAAACTGGAGCCTGCAAATGAATACAGCCAAGAATCAAAAGTTTGACCAACACTTCAAGGCTGGCACGACTGGCAACTTGATAATGTTTGTATCAGTTGGGATTATCCCATGAATTAATGAAAATTTAGCTACAGGGCACATAGGATCAACTTCAAGCAACTTGAGGTTAATAATTGTGAATTACCCATTTTTCTATCACCACTCCCCCAACATATTCCATAACACCTAGAGGATGGTGAGTGATTATTATATCTCTATACCTTTTGTTATTCCGTAGCAAGATTAGATCCAAAGTGACAGCACATGAGAATTTAATGTCATATTCATTCATTTTTATTGCATATTTAAGTTGTTTTGATACACATATACATAGTAAAATAGTTTCAATAGTCAAGCAAATTAACATATTCATCATCTCAGTTACGTTTTTTTTTTTTATACTTTAAGTTATCGGGTACATGTGCACAATATGCAGGTTTGTTACGTATGTATACATATGCCATGTTGGTGTGCTGCACCCAATAACTCGTCATTTAACATTAGGTATATGTCTTAATGCTATCCCTGCCCCCCCACCCGACAACAGACCCCAGTGTGTGATGTTCAACTTCCTGTGTCCATGTGTCCTCATTGTTCAATTCTCACCTATGAGTGAGAACAAGCGGTGTTTGGTTTTTTGTCCTTGAAATAGTTTGCTGAGAATGATGGTTTCCAGCTTCATCCATGTCCCTACAAAGGACATGACCTCATCATTTTTTATGGCTGCATAGTACTCCATGGTGTATATGTGCCACATTTTCTTAATCCAGTCTATCATTGTTGGATATTTCAGTTGGTTCCAAGTCTTTGCTATTGTGAATAGTGCCACAATAAACATACATGTGCATGTGTCTTTATAGCAGCATGATTTATAATCCTTTGGGTATATACTCAGGAATGGGATGGCTGGGTCAAATGGTATTTCTAGTTCTAGATCCCTGAGGAATTGCCACACCGACTTCCACAATAGTTGAACTACTTTACAATCCCACCAACAGTGCAAAAGTGTTCCTATTGCTCCACATCTTCTCCAGCACCAGTTGTTTCCTGACTTTTTAATGATCGCCATTCTAACTGGTGTGAGATGCTATTTCATTGTGGTTTTGATTTGCATTTCTCTGATGGCTGGTGATGATGAGCATTTTTTCATGTGTCTGTTGGCTGCATAAATGTCTTCTTTCGAGAAGTGTCTGTTCATATCCTTCGCCCACTTGTTGATGGGGTTGTTTTTTTCTTGTAAATTTGTTTGAGTTCATTGTAGATTCTGGATATTAGCCCTTTGTCAGATGGGTAGACTGCAAAAATTTTCTCCCATTCTGTAGGTTGCCTGTTCACTCTGATGGTAGTTTCTTTTGCTGTGCAGAAGCTCTTTAGTTTAATTAGATCCCATTTGTCAATTTTGGCTTTTGTTGCCATTGCTTTTGGTGTTTTAGACATGAAGTCCTTGCCCATGCCTATGTCCTGAATGGTATTGCCTAGATTTTCTTCTAGGGTTTTTATGGTTTTAGGTCTAACATGTAAATCTTTAATCCATCTTGAATTAATTTTTGTATAAGGTATAAGGAAGGGATCCAGTTTCAGCTTTCTACATATAGCTAGCCAGTTTTCCCAGCACCATTTATTAAATAGGGAATCTTTTCCCCATTGCTTGTTTTTGTCAGGTTTGCCAAAGATCAGATAGTTGTAGATATGCGGCATTATTTCTGAGGCCTCTGTTGGGATCCATTGATCTATGTCCCTGTTGTGGTACTAGTACCATGCTGTTTTGGTTACTGTAGCCTTGTAGCATAGTTTGAAGTCAGGTAGCGTGATGCCTCCAGCTTTATTCTTTTGCGTTAGGATTGACTTGGTGATGTGGGCTCTTTTTTGGTTCCACATGAACTTTAAAGTAGTTTTTTCCAATTCTGTGAAGAAAGTCACTGGTAGCTTGATGGGGATGGCATTGAATCTATAAATTACCTTGGGCACTATGGCCATTTTCACGATATTGATTCTTCCTACCCATGGGCATGGAATGCTCTTCCATTTGTTTGTATTCTCTTATTTCATTGAGCAGTGGTTTCTAGTTCTCCTTGAAGAGGTCCTTCACATCCCCTGTAAGTTGGATTCCTAGGTATTTTATTCTCTTTGAAGCAATTGTGAATGGGAGTTCACTCATGATTTGGCTCTCAGTTTGTTACTGGTGTATAAGAATGCTTGTGATTTTTGTACATTGATTTTGTATCCTGAGACTTTGCTGAAGTTGCTTATCAGCTTAAGGAGATTTTGGGCTGAGACAATGGGGTTTTCTAGATATACCATCTCGTCATCTGCAAACGGACAATGTGACTTCTTCTTTTCCTAAGTGAATACCCCTTATTTCCTTCTCCTGCCTGATTGCCCTGGCCAGAACTTCCAACACTATGTCGAATAGGAGTGGTGATAGAGAGCTTCCCTGTCTTCAAAAAATCAATGAATACAGGAGCTGGATTTTTGAAAAGATCAACAAAATTGATAGACCACTAGCAAGACTAATAAAGAAGAAGAGGGAAGAATCAAATAGATGCAATAAAAAATGATAAAGAGGATATCACCACTGATCCCACAGAAATGCAAACTACCATCAGAGAATACTATAAAAACCTCTACAAAAATAAACTAGAAAATCTAGAAGAAACAGATAAATTCCTGGACACATATACCCTCCCAAGACTAAACCAGGAAGAAGTTGAATCTCTGAATAGATCAATAACAGGCTCTGAAATTCAGGCAATAATTAATAGCTTACCAACAAAAAAAAGTCCAGGACCTGATGGATTCACAGAAGAATTCTACCAGAGGTACATGGAGGAGCTGGTACCATTCCTTCTGAAACTATTCCAATCAATAGAAAAAGAGGGAATCCTCCCTAACACATTTTATGAGGCCAGTATCATCCTGATACCAAAGCCTGAGAGAGACACAACCAAAAAAGAGAATTTCAGACCAATATCCCTGATGAAGATTGATGCAAAAATCGTCAATAAAATACTGGCAAACTGAATCCAGCAGCACATCAAAAAGCTTGTCCACCGTGATCAAGTAGGCTTCATCCCTGGAATGCAAGGCTGGTTCAACATACACAAATCAATAAATTTAATCCAGCATATAAACGGAACCAATGACAAAAACCATATGATTATCTCAGTAGATGCAGAAAAGGCCTTTGACAAAATTCAACAGCCCTTCATGCTAAAAACTCTCAATAAATTAGGTATTGATGGGACGTATATCAAAATAATAAGAGTTATCTATGACAAACCCACAGCCAATATCATACTGAATGGGCAAAAACTGGAAGCATTCCCTTTGAAAATCTCAGTTACTTTTTTTCTGGATATGTGTGTGAGGAAATAGTACCCACAAACTACTCTTTTAGTAAAATGCCAAATACAGTAAATATTAATACCTACAGTGCTCATGTTGTGCATCAGATCCCTCAACTTGTTAATTCTACATATCTGCAACTTTGCATCCTCTGAATTCTCTGTCTCCATTTTCTCTCCTCACCCCCAGCCCCTGGTAACCACTGTTTTATACCCTGTCTCTCTGTATTTAACTTTCTGTTGTTTTTGTTCTGAGAAGTTTTGTTGGGACTTTCAGATACGAAATAATATGTTCTGAGTCTTGGGTGTCTCAAATGATAGCAGGTAAGAAGTTTTACTTGTCTGGAGAGCAGAGTGCCGGTACATAATTTTATGCAGAAGAGGGAATAAAGAGAATTCTCTAATTAAAGTTTGAATCAGAAATATGGTTCATATTTTTATGTGCAACAATCTCTAAGGCTTCTTGGAAAGGAACTAGCTGCCTGAATTTTTTTCATTTGAATCCACTAATACATGAAGAGGATGATTCTCCCATACCAATCCCAAGAATGGTATCTGTAGAATCCAAAGTTGAAATCCTATTATCCTAGAACTTTTTTCAGAAAACTTTAACATGTGTTGAAATGTCATGCTGCTCATATATTTGATAGCAATGGGGAATTTACTTATTATATACTTTAGCTTTTTAGCCCTTTCCCTGCCCACCAGAAATGTTTCTTTTGAATCTGATTTGGTCCTCAGAGTTTAAGAATGTTAAGGCATGTATAGGGGTTTCTTTTTTCTTCTTTTTTCTTTTTTGTCAAGCTATTGTATATTTTTGCTTGACGTGTTTGAATATGTAGTTACCTGTTTGACTATTTGTTTGGACTCTCATGCCAGAAAAAAAATTATAGTGAATTTTACATGTACGGAGTCTTCATTAATCTGTATAAACTGACAAGATTAGAATATCAAAGTCAACACTGTAAGAAATAAAGTGATCTTTTATCTGGTCTATCTCCTTGCAAATAAAACAACAATAAATTTTGTACTATTATGAAATAGATGAGCTTGAAAATTTTTCAAGTGCCTTGTATAAAATGGCACTTTGAATTCAAGGTATAAACTACAACAAAACACTTTCGAGATCTAGTTTGATTGCAGAGTGCATGCTTACTCATTTATATATTCTCTGCAATTTCTGATTCAAGATATTTCACAATTCTAAAGGAAAACCAAAATAGGATAATAATTACAAAACAAAACAAAAACTAATTGACGAAGATAATTGAGCAACTTATTCTCAACAACTAGCTTTTTAACAAACAGAAAAATGCACTAAAAGTACTGCCTAGTTGTTTAAAGTAGGCTGAAATCTGACCGTATGCCCTAAGTGAGTGTCCTAAAGAAAAAAATACCTTTGAGGTAGCACAGTGATTAAATTTAAAAGATTTATTGTTTAACCTCAGGAAGACTTTCAGTAACTTTTTATAAAATGTATACATTTAATGGAAGACATGCTATGCTTCTTATAAGAATTTGTTCCAAGTCACTGTGTATAATAAATGGCTTGTCTACATATTTTTTCAATAAAACTGTTCGTGCAGAATTTTAAGTAGGCACTTTGAATACCAGAATGAATGTATCTTTGTGAAGATGCCATTTATGTAGCATAACATCCAAAGCATAATGAGGAGATTTTGATACACTGCAGATTTAGAACTGAGTTGGAAAACAAAACTTCAAGATACTGTCTTGTCAGCACAAAGCAAATAAATTCATCACTGTAAGTTGAGATTTAAATTCACAAACTTATCAGCAACAAAATCAAAGTAATTTTATTATACGTTTTTTGACACCAGATTATATGGGGTGGAGTATTTACTTTCTAATTAAGCAATTGATACATATAAACCTGAAATGAGAGTTTTGTCTTTTAATTGGATACATTGTTAAGCAAAGAATGGTTGAAGCAGCAGTTGAGAATTATCTTTTTTTTATCTCTCTTTGCTGTTCTTACAAGGACAGTTTCTAGAATTGTTTTCAAAACAATAGAACAGAAAATTTCACTTACTTAATTTTTGTTAATGTACTTTGCCAAAATTAGCAAACTATGAAAGGAAAGTTTGCCTTTTCAATATATATGTAAGTGGCAAGTAAAAGTAGTTCTTAAATCACATGATCTGATAGAAATAACAGGGGATGGAAAAGAGTTCTGAAGGTGCTCAGGAAATGCCAGCCCTGAGTGGATTGCTTTGGTGCACTGATTACATCGAACTGAAAATACTTGAAATACAACAAATGCGGGACATGCTTTCTCTGCACTCTCTTTACCTTCCTAAAGAGAAACCCCCCAAAAGGAACTTTCAATACTAGAATGAATGTATCTTTGTGAAGATACCATTTATCTACCATAACATCCAAAGCATAATGAGGAGATTTTGATACACTGCAGATTTAGAACTGAATTGGAAAATAAAGCTTCAAGATACTGTCTTATCAGCACAAAGACATTCATCTCCTTCCTAGGAGTGTCATCAGCCAGGGAAAATTGACTCCTCGTATCACAGGAGAGAAGACTAAGAGTCCAAACCACACCAAGACAGACTGTCACAAACTATCATCTATTCTGCTAAGGGTCTGGTCATCTTTCCCAAAAGTCATTTCCCCTCCCCTAAGTTTCCTACATTCTCCCTCCTGCCTTCCCTATAAGCTCCTAAATCTCACTGGGGTTTTTTCTTTGCGTTGTTTTGTTTGTTTTGTTTTGTTTTGTTTTGTTTTTGCATCCACTTTTCTTTCCTGTGATTTCCCCATGCGTGTAATAAATGTGTACACCTTTTCTTCTTTTGACATGCCCGTTATCCATTTATTTCATACACTCAGTTATCATACCTTCAGAGGGTAGAGGGAAAGTTCTGCCAGTCCTACAGTTCCAAAAGAAAATAGCTAGTAATTGAAAATGCAAAAGTCATATGAACTTTGAGACAAAGTTAGCTTCTTATACGATATGCTCAGAAAGAAGAGGTGTGTTGCAGACCAAGGGATATTGCCCTGGTCTTAGCTTCTAAGTTTCTCTGAGAAGAAGCAGTTACTACTACAGCAGTTAAACACGTGACTCCCAAATTATAAAAGCCTAAGTGTTGAGATTAAATCATTAGTTATCACCTGTGAATCATAAAGTCTGAACTCTTCAAATTGCAAACACACATAGAAAGGGGGATTCTTATACAGGGATCCATGAGTGGAACTGCAAAGTTTTGTCAAAATCTGTATATATGTTTTCTTTTTAAGGGTCATAGATTTCAATATATGTTAAAAGATATCTGGAGCTAGTAAAGATTAATAATCATTTTCAGTATTGTGCTGAAGCTGGCTTAGCCTGGCCTGTACCAGCTTTTGAGAGCTGATTATTAAATTTTCAAAAATGTTGTGAACTGGTTATCAAATTGCTGGTAGCTTGAAATTGGCCAGGGTGGGAGTATTTAAAACATGGAAATGGGCAAATTGTACAAATCATGGCTTTTCTCCCTCCAACACACCCCCTCCCGCCCCAGCACACCACTGGTTAATCTCTATTTTCAGGAGAGAAAAAGATGTTTCATACGAATAAAGGTAAATTATGCACTGGTTTGTTTTATACTTTTTCACCTCTTCAGCTTAATTGTGTTTTAATAATGTATAATTGATACATTAGCATTTAGATGTTAGTAAACTAATAACAAATGTTCATTAATTATTTTTCTTGAGTAGAGGAATACAAATTTTGCACCTGTTGTTGTATAGAATGATTTTTAAAATCTCATTCAATCCCCCAGAAATTTAAGATTTTTTTTCAAGAATGTCTATATAAAATTTTTACTTATAAGCAGATAGCTCACAAAAAGTATGTGTTTTCTTTGGATTATAAATAAACTATTCCACTCACCAAGCTGCTGAGACATTTTACTTTCTGGTATTTTGAAATGAAAACAAAACACAAGAATGTGAAGATGAAGCAAGTGAAAATTAAAAGGGTACAGACTTTAGAAGTATCATAAGCTAAAAATAATATCAAACAAATCTGTAAAGGAACCAAAAGCCCAGGCAGATATAACACAGTAACTTATGAAAAGCTAAAAAAATGAGGAGGTAACAAACAATAAAGTGAAACTCTCTGATAAAGCCAAAAATATTTGAATGGCAGTCAACAAAATAGAAGAAAAAAATGACACTCATAACAAGGCAGATCTATGGAAATGCATCCCCGGGGGCAGTACAATAGAGCTGTGAATTAGTGGAGGCGGATCACCAACACTGGGCAACTAAAGCCAGCTAACATAATTCAAAGGATGGAGAAATTCTGTAGCTGAAGATAAAAAGTCTGAAATGCATTATGGTATAGTCAAATGAGTGTCATTTCTAATATACACGCTTATTTTTCAAGAGTCGATAATATGAAGTAAAAATTTAGTATGCAGGCCAGGCGCGGTGGCTCACGCTTGTAATCCCAGCACTTTGGGAGGCCGAGGCGGGTGGATCACGAGGTCAGGAGATGAAGACCATGGTGAAACCCCGTTGCTTCTAAAAAATACAAAAAAATTAGCCGGGCGTGGTGGCGGGTGCCTGTCATCCCAGCTACTCGGAGAGGCTGAGGCAGCAGAATGGCGTGAACCTGGGAGGTGGGGCTTGCAGTGAGCCGAGATCACGCCACTGCACTACAGCCTGGGCGACAGAGCAAGACTCCGTCTGAAAAAAAAAAAAACTTTAGTATGCAAAGTTCAAATTTTCCATTTGTTGACCAATTCGTTTTTATGAAATATTTTCCAGCAATTAAACTAAAGGGGTACCAGGACAGAGTAGACATTCTGAGCTTTCACTTTACAAAAGCTACACATAAATCTAGATACTTTTTAAGGGTATAAACAAAGTCAGAAGCTGTGTGACAGTCCAATATACAATTAGAGAAAATTTTTCTTTAAGAATAGATTACATACATATCGACCTCTTCGAGATCCTTATTCTGAGATTCAGTTCAGAATCTGAGGTTTTGTTTTGTTTTGTTTTGAGACGGAATCTCTCTTTGTCACCAGGCTGGAGTACAGTGGCACAATCTCAGCTCACTGCAACCTCCGCCTCCCAGGTCCAAGCAATTCTCCTGCCTCAGCCTCCTGAGTAGCTGGGACTACGGGCACATGCCACCACGCCCAGCTAATTTTTGTATGTTTCTTTAGTAGAGATGGGGTTTCACCATGTTGGCCAGGATGGCCCCGATCTGTTGACCTTGTGATTTGCCTGCCTCGGCCTCCCAAAGTGCTGGGATTACAGGCGTGAGCCACTGCGCCCAGCCCAGAATCTAGGTTTTAACCAGATTTGCCATTATAAGATGAAATGAAACCAAAACCACCAGTCAATATCTGTAGCAGTGTTATTGTTGGGGAGCGTGCATGTTTGTTTGAGCTTATTTATATATACAGAGCTGTTTAGCTTAATATTTAAATTGAAAATTTTTAGTATTTTCAGAATGTTTTAGATACTTTGATGAACAAATTTTGTGTCAAACTATTAAAAAAACTTATAGGTTATATATTTCTGAACACATTGGCAGATGTAAATGACAAAGTTATACTCACACAATCATCAGTTTTTCTTGCACAGAACTGACATTTTGTCAAAAAGTTAAAATATTTGAAATGTATTTTCTATGTCCTCATCTTTCCCTTTTTGAGCCTTTTTTTTCCCTGGGTTGGTTATAAAATGTTCCTTAACTTCAGGCATCTGATTAAGTTTTGGGTTTTCTCCCTTCCTCCCAACTCATATTGATTGGTAATGATCTGATAGAAGACAATTGCCAAAGATCAATGAAATACATTTTAAATTAAACTTCTTCAAGATAATATTCATATTAATCCTTCTTTAATTGCTGAATGAGGAATAATTGTTCATTGACCCTTCAAACCCTAAAACTTAATCAGCTCACTGGTGTGGATGAATGGATATTTGTCCAGATGAGAATGCTTATGGTCTACTTCAAGGGGTTCATAATAGTAAAAATGGCCTTTTCTTCCATCAGGAGCTTCATCCTGGATCTTTTCATCCTTGTTTTTCTACTAGCTCTCCCTCTCCAAATACACTGACTTGGAACCCCAGTTTCAGTGGTGGACTGCATGGATTTGATTCTAAGCTAGCTATGATGAGAAAGTATCTCTAACCCTGTAATATAGAAATCATCATCAGACAATATACAGACAGGGGCCAGTTAGTTCACGATAATAATAGGTGAAAAGGAAGGGTTTGTGGATATAGACATGGGAAAGTGAGTTTAAATTGTTTCAGGAGTCTGTGGAAGTTGTCTTTGGGTGACGCAATGTTCTCAGGGAAGCACAACCAAAAAGAGAATGAGGATTTCTGCGGAAGTGTTAGGGATTAGAGACAGGATAAGATACAAAACTAAGTAAATTAGAGGGTGAATAGATTGGAACATATGTAGTATGACTGATTGATAGGCGGCACTGAAATTCTCAGTTTCAAGTGGGATATTTTTCAAATTGGTCCATATAGCTAGTTGCTCAAATATATGTGAGGATTTGGTGTAAATTTGGATCTAAGCAGGGTTATTTTCCTGGTTAGATTCAGCAAAGTGAAAGAGAAACAAGGAAGTTGAAGTTTCCTGGGAATGGTTGGCCATGGAATTTAGGCAGGAGAACAGGCAATAGAGTCGACATCAAGGAGGTAAGGGTCATTGTGAATATGATAAAATAATAGTTTGGAGGTCTCAGAGAGATTGAAAAATTTTATGTCAGTGTATGAAAAGGAATGATTAAAGGAGGAGCTCAGAGAATGGGATGAATGAAATTGTGACTACAGAGAAGTTGCTATTATAAGTAATGACAATGCTTCACTCAGTCCTTCTGGAAGTGTGGTCCCTGTGCTAGCAGCATCAGCATCACCTGGGAACTTACTAGAACTGCAAATTCTCAGGTTACACCCCCAGATCTACCAAATCTGAAATTCCAATACCAGCTCTCAGCAATCTCTTATTTTAACACAACTGTAGGCAATTTTGAGGCACACAGTAGTTAGCACAACTGGTCTAGGGTATGTCCTATTCGGTCTTCCTCCCCAGTTCACTGTACAGAGCCCCTAAAACTTGAAATTTCCTGATAGAGATGAGAGGACCATCCTTTACTAGTCATAAGTCCCTTTTAGCCATACCTGAGTTTATGCTATTGACATGACATGAGTGGTGGCTGGAGACCCGTAGAGCTTCAGGGTGGGTGCTGGACACCAGAAAAATGAAGGCCTAACTAGATGGTTGAAACTGTCGGCCCTCTTTGTGCCCCTTTTCACCATACCTGGCCCTGTGTGTCTCTTCTATTTGACTGTTCCTGATTTGTATCAGACAGTAACTGTAAGCAAAGTGCTTTCTTGGGTTCTGTGAGCCGTCTTAGCAAATTATAGAACCTGGGGAAGGAATCCATGGAAGTCCTAATTTATAGCCAGTTGGTCAGGAGTATGGGAGGCCCACAACTCGTCTCTAACGGTGGGGGGGCAGTCTTGTGGGCCTGAACCCTGAACTTGTGGGATCTGATGCTATCTCCAGATAGACAGTC
The DNA here is from genome assembly GCF_028878055.3 of Symphalangus syndactylus. NCBI lineage: Eukaryota > Metazoa > Chordata > Mammalia > Primates > Hylobatidae > Symphalangus > Symphalangus syndactylus. Next base: position 103,646 of record NC_072445.2, on the reverse strand, counting down.
TCAGGATTGAATTGAATTGTAGGACACCAGTTGGTGTCCTGTGAGTTGAAGAATTGATTGGGGTGAGACTAAATCCACAAATTTGATCTCAGAAGTTTGAGTAGAAGCAATTCTATTGGAAAACATTGTCATTAGATCGAAGGTGTTCATAGAACCGAGAGATCAAGATGACAAAAAGTCATCTGTGATGACACATTGTTGACATAAACTAGAATTGAGACAAGAGTATTTCAAAGAGAGTTACATTGAGCCAGGGATAAAAATAGTCAATCAATTGATTAATTAGAATTTAGTAAATGCTATTTTTTAAAAAATTAATCTTTACTTAATTAATGGAGATACTTAATTATCTCCATTTTGACTTTAAATTTGTAACTAAAAAGTTGCTATTTTATCTATTTCTCATAAATGGAAATTGAAAAACAATAGCAAAATGCTTCGACAGAAAATCTGCACTTTTTATTCCCAAGAGGAAGAATGGCCAACTACCTTAAGCACAAAGTTAGAAAAACTTTCATAATTTTTTAAGTTGCCATATGTTATAGCTTTGAACAAGTTGAATTGTCAACTAGACTGCCCAGGGAATTGAGCCATCTAATATAATCTCCTTACTATTTAGATAAGATCTTTGTTGTTGAAAATCTTAATATTTTTTAACAATCTTGTTTTCAGAGACTGATGTTAATGATTTGTGAAACTCATTAAATGCAGTTGTGCATCTGATTTGAAAATCACGAGGGAGATTTTTGGTCAGATATGCATAGCAAATCTATGTCACTAGACATATATCCCTACTACCCATGTCACAACCTTTATGTCTACTCTTGAACTGAGCTTTTGCTACGTGTTTTATTTTTGAGGTTTAAGAATCATTCATTTATCTGATGGAAAATTGTGTTTCTCTTGTTAGAATAGAGCCCAATTTATCTTTTCTATCTTTCGTGGAGATATGAAAGGATGTGAATTTGGAATCAGACAAACCTGAGTTCCACCACGCTTTCTTCTTCTTGCAAGCCATGAAATCCACAGTGGGTTAATGGACATTACAAAACCTCTGGTCCCACCTTCTTAAGATGGAAAAGATAATACTAATTGAAAGAATGAATGTGATAATGAGAAGAAATGGTATCAATAAAGTTTCTGGAACACAGTAAGTTCTAACAAATGCTAGTTCTTTTCTTTTATTTTTCAAAATCTAAATAGAAGCCAGTTGGTAATTCCAAGATAGTAGTATGAAGACAAAAATTTGTTAATTGACCTTCAACCACTGAGACCTTACCTTATAGGAAGCAAAATGAACAAATATTTTCTCCCTTCTAAAACTGTACACCCTCTGAGACAGAGAGACAGTGTTCCAATCAAGACAGTGACAGTATTCTGTGCACACATAGGAAGGGAAGAAGAATAAGAGTGAACCTTTAAAAAGACAATTTTAGATTGTGTTTTATTATCAGGCACTCTATTTTTATTGGCAATAATATTTTTTAGAGCTTACGGCATACAAAATAGACCTTAAATTTTCTCACTGCTGAGAAATTTTTATAAGGGTGCTTCATTTTCTTCTACGGCAAATCTAGGGACCAATAAAATAGCTTTGATAATTCACTTATTACATTCTTTCCTAACTAAACTATTTACGTTATAAACTTTGTCAATATGCTATGCTTTTGCATTAATAATTCTCATGTGTCTCATTTGTGAATACATGAAAACTAGTTGTACAATAAGGAAAATGTAATTTTGAAACATCTTCAAAAACAGTTGCATAATTTAACAAATGTTTATAAATTTTCATCCTTACCCTAAAAGCATAGATATCCTAAATGTGATTGAAGGTAAAATGATTTCTTTCAAGAGCTGGATTTCTCACCATGAGTTATTTTATCTCCAAACAAACTGTAGTAGTGTTATACAGTGGTTAAAAAATCACTTAAAGTGAGAATAAAGATACAGCTTTTTAACTCTTCATTTTGTGGATGAGACCGGAAAAATTAGACCTTTCTTCTAGAGACAAGTTGGGGTTAGTTGTGTATATAGAGTGTGAATAGTGTCCATATTTTACTCTCATTATTTAAACAGAAACATGCAATTTGCACTTCAAAAACCTATTACAAATTAGCTGTGTCATTTGTAAGTGTTAAAATTACCTCATTAATGATCACATAGGCTTTTGGCTCATTGTAATCAGATGTTCCTATCAACCAAAGTTGAAAGACAAAGAGTTTGGAGTCTTTAATTCTTGGTAAAATCAGTAGTTCTATTTAGGGCTATATTTGCAAAATACTATTTCTACTCAAGCATATTTTTATTTACAAGGCACTTCACAAGTGTTGACCACAGAGATGTTTCTACCTAGCAGAAGTAATTATAGTTACATATAGCTGTCTAGGAATATCTTAAACATGGGGATTAAAATAACATTCAAGAACCAGAAGAAATGCTATACCAGGCATTTTTGTACCTGGTGCTCTAGTTCGGTGCGATATTTGTGGCAATTAAAAAACATAAATGGCTTGGATATATAGCTAAGATGTCAAAGGAAAAATATGTAAAGGCATGATTATTTTATAAATATGCCACATATGTGAATTGAGGTACAAAACCTCCAAGTTTAAAATTGTCTTTGTTCGTTTGTATGTTTTGAGACGCAGTGTCACTGTAGCCCAGGTTGGAAGTGGCACGATCTCTGCTCACTGCAGGCTCCACCTCCCGGGTTCACGCCATTCTCCTGCCTGAGCCTCTCAAGTAGCTGGAACTACAGGCGACGCCACCACGCCCAGCTAATTTTTTGTATTTTTAGTGGAGACGGGGTTTCACCGTGTTAGCCAGGATGGTCTCGATCTCCTGACCTCGTGATCCGCCCGCCTGGGCCTCCCAAAGTGCTGGGATTACAGGCGTGAGCCACCGCGCCTGCCCTAAAATTGTCTTTTTAAAAAAGAAATCAAAACAGACAAGTGGGCAATGAGTTATGGATACTATTAGAGGGTACCCCGATAACCTAGTAACAAGGAGACTTTTGGTACCGAAAATTCCAATTAACCACATGCCTCCATTAAGGCCATGGTCACTGCCAATTTTTACTCGCAAAGGCTGGAGCTAGAGTTATATGGAATTCCATACGTATCTAAACCATAGATTTATCAATTATTACTTAAACACAACTTGGAGGACACTCTCCAGAATTTTAGGGCTTGGCCTTATTCTGGAGAAACATACACTGGAATAGGCAGTTGGATTTTAAATTCAATCTTAAATCTCTTGAAAATGATGCATTTTTTTCTGAGAGATGAGAAATTGTTCAACTCTCTTGGCTTATTTTAGATTTGATATTATACAGCTCGAACACCATGGAGATTTACTAATCTAAATGAACACATACCAAATTAGTCTTTGCTCCAGTCTTAAAATCTGAGATTAATTCTGGCAGCTGAAGAAATTTTCCAGGGTTAGGAGTATGCTTCAATGCTGGTGACCAGTACTACTTTCTGGTAAACTATAGATGACATGTGCCTTTTCACTGCCTAAACTCACTTTGTAGAACACCGTTAAATGAAAATCATCACCAGAACTTTGGGAGGCTACGACGGGAAGATCATCGGAGGTCAGGAGTTTGAGACCAGCCTGGCCAACACGATGAAACCCCATCTCTACTGAAAATACAAAAACTTATCCAGGCATGGTGGGATGCACCTGTAATCTCAGCTTCTTGGGAGGCTGAGGCAGGAGAATCGCCTGAACCCAGGATGTGAAGGTTGCAGTGAACAGAGATGTTGCCATTGCACTCCAGCCCTGGGCAACAGAGCAAGACTTCATCTCAAAAAAAAAGGAAAAATAAAGAGAGAGAGAAGAAAATTATCAGTGTTCAGTGACTCTTTTTTTTTTTCATGCTGATAAACTATTACGCAGAAAAAGAAATGTATCCATTATGGACAATTAAAAGGGCTATACAACCTCTCTCATTGTATGATTCTGATTTTCTTTCTTTTTCTTTTCTTTTTTTAAGACAGGATCTCACTGTGTCACCCAGGCTGGAGTGCAGTGGCACTATCTTGGCTCACTGCAACCTCAGCCTCCTGGGTTCGAGCGATTCTCCTGCCTTAGCCTCCTGAGTAGCTAGGACTAAAGGCATTCACCACCACACCCAGCTAACTTGTGTATTTTTTTATTACAGGTGGGGTTTTGCCATGTTGGCCAGGCTGGTCTCGAACTCCTGACCTCAAATGATCCTCCCGCCTCAGCCTCCCAAAGTGCTGGCATTACAGGCATAAGCCACCATGCGCGGCCTGATTCTGTTTTTTAACACAATTCTAATTACTTCTCTTTTAATTTTTCAAAATCATAGGTTTTTAATCTGGGAAACCTTTGAGAAAGCATCCAGATACATTTATAAATAGAAAAATAAATTCAGATACATAGAATTAAGTTTATGATTAACTAGTGGGTGGCAATGGAAAAATTTCCAAGTTCCATAAACTGAAGTGAAAGGATCACTTTCCTGAAAATATTACAAGGCTTGATAATTACCTAGATTGTACTAAAACCTACACAATCTAGTATATTCTATAGCAGTAATTCATAAAGACAGTTTCACTTACCATGTAGAATTTATACCTACACTGACTTCAAGGAATGCATTACTGGTTATTGGAGTAGGACAATAAACTCCCAGCAGAACTTATTTGCATGAATGCCTATTAAACTATTATCGATGTAGAAATTAAACAATATATTCAGCTATTCAGCCCCAGATGTGTGAGAGACAGAGAAAAACTTCAAAAGAGTTCAGCTACCAAATCCCTTCCTCAATAGCTCTTTGAGTCTCAAGACAGCTTCAACCACACACAGCCTCAGAGTCTTATGGTCCAAACGACATTCGACTGCAGCTCTAAAGTAAGCAAACATTTGAAAAGAAACAATCAAAGATCTATGCGTGTAGTTACGGTCAAGGAGGTCCACCTGCTGGTGGGTGACCATAGCAAGGATAGGGACTAAGCCAAATGACGGCTTTACCAAAACGGAAACAAGAGAAGCCATCGGAAGCAGAGTCCAGGTTATAACAGGAGCCCAGGCACTTGATGTGGGAACCCTACTTGTCTCATTTAGCAGCTAGAGCTTTAACGTCCTATGAGGCAGAGCTAATGCCCTTCATTATTATTTATTTTTTGTAATTGACTGCATAGTTTAGAACTATGCCTTGACTTTAATATGTATCTATTGAATAAATGAATTAATAATGATGAAAATCTGTCCACAGGTTATGTGCAGTACTGAAGAGCGACTTCAACTATTGAAGTGTCTATCAGAATTCTTACTCTCTAAAAAGCCTCTGGTTAATTACTGACATAGGTTGCGGACCATTTCACTCTCACAACGTAGGGGAAGCAGGAATATTATCTGGCCTCTTGGCTCCTCTTCCTTTGCCTTCCACAGCTCTCTCTGCTGGTTCACAGAGGCACACTTTGGTGGCTCTCAGTTCATTCTGCAATTCTGCTAGAATCTCGTTCCATCCTCGATTGTAACCAGCTTGTCCTCCACCCAACGCTTATTTATGGAGGGACAGATAGCAAGAAGAAATCGCACTCTGGAATACAAAGTGGGAAGACACACCCCTTGGCCAGAATGCCTGCCTCCTATGTTCATGATGGATATTTCTAATTGATCTCAGCACTCTTTTCCATTGAGCCCACGTCCCAAATTGGCCCTGAGTTAGGGAGAAGACTCTAGAGTGGGAAAGGTGTACCCAAAACTTCCCTAATCTGACTATCAAGCCTAAAAACTAAACATTCAATTCAAAATCCCTTGTTTCTCCAGCTCAGAGTGCCTGATGGTGTGGGAAGCCCCTACTCATAAAAATTCATAGTTGAAGATTGTTGGTAATTTTGCCCAACCTTCTTCTTTCTTTGCCTAGTTACACCTCAAGGCAACCTCCTGGCAGGCCAGCCTTAAGCCCAGCAGTCCAACCATGCCTCTAAGCTGAGTTCGCATCAGAGCCAACTTCAATTATAAACAACTGAGATGATGCCAGAGGCCAGAATCCCTGAGAACCCAATTGCTGTCATCACCGTGGCTAAAACAAGGCACTTGACGTCTAGAAAAGCTGATCTGTAGGAAATTTCCAATAGAGTTCAATATTTTCTAAGTTTAAAGTAAACCATATCATCAAGGTCAGACACTCGAGATAAAACTAGGCTTGCATTTAAATAGAATAAAAATAGTTGAAGAATACTAAGAGTGGTGACTACTTTTACACAGGAATGTTATAAATAAATTGTTTTTTTCTTGTGCCTTTTAAATTTTGTGATTTGTCACTGTGATGCTGACATATTTTTAATGAAGCATGCCTTGTAAAATGACAAGTGAATGAAAAACACACAGTAATATTTACATCAACAAAACTAGAAGAAGACTGTATATCCCAAGAGGCTCCATCATCCACCCAGTGGCCACTTGACCAAATACCAAAAAGAAAAGTAAATAAAATTTGTGTTGTATGCCTTACAAGACCAAACCTATAAAATGAGGGGAAACTTCACAATTACTTGTCATTTGTTCTGTGGAGTTGTAACAGATGGATTATAAAGAGGATTCCATGATAAACATCGAAATGTGGTTACTACCTTCTGTGCTTTCTCGGTTCATATTTTTATTTTTTTCTTTATAAACAGATAATTCATTCTTATTAATGGCAATGCAAAATTTTCAGATGTATTGAATATGTCATAGTTTTTTCTATTGTAGGCGTCTCTAAAAAAGGTAGAGAAAACAAACAGAGCAAAGTCTGGTATTGGAAAGGAGAGAGAAATAAAGCTTGTAAAGGAATGAAAATTAGAGCTTTTTGGAGACAAAAATTCTTAGAAGATACGAAAGCTAGTTGCTGAATTAGATGAAGATTTTTTTTCAGTTTTTCCCACTTGTTCATCTCTTAGGCACTTCTTCACAGCAGAAAAGAAAGGTTTAAAAAGAAAATACCTCAGTGTGGTGAGACTGTAACTTCATGAAGGCATCACTGAAGACACACCTTTCCCAACATCACTCAGCATGGTATTACATATGTGTGTAATGTAAAGGAAATTGAATACGCATTCTTGGATGGGTGACCAAATCGTGATTCCAGAATGTAATCAGAAGCTGATTCATTATCCTCTCGAGATTTCATAATCTTTGCATCAGGAATTAAAATTCAGAAGAGGGTGAATGTATGTAATCTTTTGAAAGTTAAAAATTAACAGGAGCCTTTCATACAGATAAATTTGCTTTGCCTCATGATCAGCACTAAAGAGCATCATAGATTTAAACCATATTTACATAGTTAAAACAACACAGCCAAATATGAAATATGTTATGTAACATTGTACAAGATGCTTTCCAACATGCAAACTGACCTTTAAAACAATTTTTCATAAAATAACATTTTTAGGTAAGAGAAAAGACATATGGTTAGGGCAAAATATTTCTGTTCAAATTACAAAATCCTGAATGACAAATCACAGGATAGAAAAAAATTATATTGTACCTGGAATTTGAAGTCTTCAAATTTATTTAGATACATGTATCTATATGTATTAATAGATACATATTTAACTGATTATAAGTTTAGAACATTTATATTTTGAAGATGTCAATTTTTTAAAAAATTATTAATATTTACAGGATTGCTGCAGAGATTTTAAACACATATTTTTCACTAATGTGACGAGTATTTATGTCCCATTTCATTAAAGAGACATTTCAAGATTCTTTTAGAGTGAATTTTTAAAAATTAAGTATCACAAATATTTCTGAAGTACTACCTTAAAAAAAAAACAACACTTTCCAGGCTGTACATATAGTTAAACATTTTCATAATGACTAAAAATATAAAAATAAATTAACAACCATAATTAAATTAGAATTCTACTTTTTATATCAGATGAAATACTATATAAAATGTCCAGAAAATCTAGTGTTAATGAGGCTGTGCAGCCTGGACATTTGATGTCCCATCTGTGGGAATGTGAATTAACCCAAACATTCTGAATAATTATTGGCTCTGTGTGTTAACAGGCTAGAGTCCTAAAACAAGGATCTTAATTCTAAAAGAAAATCCTACTCTAAGAATATGCCAAGGGTTGATAATCAAGGAAGTGTCAAAGTTATAGAGAAGAACCTTCACCCTAGCATTATATTTGTAATCATCCACATAAACCAGATAGTGTTGAATGAAACTACAGAAAACTAAAGAGCCTAGCGAATATGTTTCTCTTTGTGTACAATTGTAAATGCACACATCTATCCATGTAAAGTTTTACATCTCAGGAGGATAGGTACCAACATGTTAACATGCTGTATCTATAAGACACGAAATTTTACTTTCCTACAATTTCATACATACACACACACTCTCTCTCTCTCACACACACACACACACACATAGGATATATATACACACAAATATATATATAAACATACATATTTATATAGATACACAGACACATATATATACACAGATGGTCACCAACTTATAATGGTTCAATTTATGATGTTTTTTAACTTTATGATGAAGCAAAAGTGATAGCTTTGAATAGAATATAACTATTCTGCTTTTCACTTTCAGTACAATATTCAATAAATTACATAAAATATCCAATACTTTATTATAAAGTGGGTTTTGTATTCAATGATTTTGCCCAACTGTCAGCTGATGTAAGTGTTCTGAGCACATTAAAGGTATGCCAGGCTAAGTTGTGATGTTCAGTATGTTAGGCATATTGAATACATTTTAACTACAGTATTTTCAATTTATGATCATCTTATCAAGACAACCCCATTGTACATTGAAAAGCATTTGTATTGCATTAAGCATGTTATATAATATTTTTTATTGAAATTACCGGCAACTTTTGAAAAAATGAAGTAATGTGCTTTGCTATTGGTTAAAATGATTTGGCCAGGGGCAGTGGTTCATGCCTGTAATCCAGCACTTTCGGATGCCAAGGCGGGTGCATCACTTGAGGTCAAGAGTTTGAGACCAGCCTGGCAAACATGGTGAAACTCCATCTCTACTAAAAATACAAAAATTATCCAAGTGTGGTGGCTTGCACCTGTAATCCCAGCTACTTGGGAGGCTGAGGTGGGAGAATTGCTTGAATCAGGCAAGCAGAGGTTGCAGTGAGCCAAGATCATGCCATTGCACTCCAGCCTAGGTAACAGAGTAAGATTCTGTCAAAAAAAAAAAAGAAAGAAAGAAAAGAAAAAAAGTTTTTAACTTCGAGTAACAGAATAGTCAACTAATTGTAGAAAAAAACAAGGAGCAATTTTTACGAAATCGCACAATAAGTAGATGGTATCAATGGTTAGTTAATTCAACATGATCCACGTCTTTGTGATTCTCTTATCTTTCTACCTGTTTTCAAGACGGCTATGGCATTCCCAGCCTTACAGCTTAATGGGACAAAATCCAATGGCAGGAAAGAATAAGTGAGGGCATTTTGGAACTTTAAGGATTGGAAAACAGGGATGCCAAATGTCCAGTAACGTGGGATAACCGCTCCTAATCAAGGATTGCTATATGTCCTGAATGACTTTCTAACGTAATGTAGGTGAATAACCTGCTTCGTTTAATTATACAAACCGAAATGTAACTGCCTAAGCGCCAAGTACTTTTGCATGGTTTTAATGTGCCATGAATTTTGCAGGAACTAAACTACTATGTACATGAGAAAAGATGGTAGAATTTCTCGTTTAGATACTCATTTCAGAGTCTCAATAGGAAAAAGGGAACACACTCAAACTAAGATAATTTAACATGGGTTTATTTCCAAAGAGACTACTTATGAAAATGTCAGGGGAGAAGGGTGAAAGAATCACAGAGATCACACCCCACGATAACTCTGGGTTAGTAGCAGCGGGCAGATTTCCGGGTAGTAAACTGCCCTGATCACACAAGGAAACACTGATTTTCTTATGAAAAAGAGAAGTCAAAGAGACCGAGCAGAGAGGGAGTTTAGGCAATAATCCCCAATCCCACTTCCTCCTTCCCTTTAATCTCATGAACATGCATAGAAGGCAATGAGCATGGAAACCTATTGAGATATTCAATATGAACCATTCCACTTGGACAAAAGCCAGTAAATAGGGGAGTATAACAGGGGATAAGGATCAAGCAGAAAGTATCTATCACATTTACCAGCGCAGATCAATCATGTCAACAATAGAAACGGCAGTTTTGGCATTTGGTTATTCAATGAAACTATATTTGTAGCTTTTTATTTACAATGTTTCAAGGTATGGGTGAAGATATGAAAATTTCATTATGTTCTATTGCATTTGATATGTAAATGTTCTGGCACAATTATATACATTTTGGATTATATATTGACAGTAAATTATTTCTCCTTTGTTAGCTGCAGCATAACATTAATATTTTCAACAACTTGAATGCATACATTGTGTTGTCAGTAATAGTTTAGAATAGTGAAGGGGTCTTTGAAGAATTTCTTATGAAGTAGAGGCATTGGGTCAGACAGAGCTGAAAACCATTGGCTTAGATTAATCACTATTTATCCTAGGGCTGAAGAGGGCCAATTGAAGACACAAATGTCTAATCCCTCTATGACCTGGGAGTTCTATGAACCAGAGAAATAGAGACTGGTTCTTAAGGAGGTAATAAGTGTGCCTTCTATGCTTTATAATAATATGCATTGTCTTAACAATCGAATACTTAAAAGTTAATGCCCTCATAATATGCAAAATTTTTAATAAGTCCCTGTGTTCAAGTATTTGGCAATCAAATTGGTGAAGTATGGTAAGTCTTTTGAAGAGCATTAAACAGCAGAGAATGTAAGAAATTTGTCTCTATAATAGTGTGGGCCTTCTGTGTTTCCTAAGGGCACATTCACATGATCTAATAACTGAGCAGAGAGAAGCCTAAAGGATAGTTTATGGCTTCATTTGTTTGTTTTTGCCAATTAACATACATTTCTGGATTAAAAGTCAACTATCTTTTTCTTGGGAGTCAACTATAGGAGAAGATAGCAAAGAGGAAAGGAAAGTTATAGCAGCTCGACAGCATTACCCTGGAAATATCCGTATTGTGTGCCGCTATGGCCTACCTTTATCAGTCAGATAACAATGTCCAAGAGGCAAGCTTGGCACCATTGCTCTTAGTGAATCTCTGCTGCCAGCCTTTTATCCTAATGCTCTCAAAAGACCCATTTAATGGACCTTCCTGAAACTGTGCTCTGGATCAATATGAGGCTCATTGATACGGCATTTTTGGAATTCACTATTTGCTTATTTATTAAACCTGGGATAGTTGCCTGACTTCAATCATCTGAAATCCTCTCCATGACTTTCAAAATTACCAACATTGGTTCCAACATCATTCCTAGAGGACATTTCAGTGGAGTATATTCATCTGACATTTGACTGTATTTATAACAGTAAGAATCTATGATGATTCCTCCCAAAATAATCCCACAATGACCCAATTTGGGTCACCTTTGAGGGTCTTATCCTTAATATCAGAGATCTGTTCTACACATTTGAGTCTTAGAAACAATTACTAGCTTCTCTCTGAATTTAACTGAAGTTCCTTACTTTTATTCAGCCTATTACCCAAATTACATAATGTATTGAAGGCTAAAAACTGTCCAAATTTCTGACTACATTTAGTTAAAAATGGGAATATGACTTTTTCTAACTTGGCAAACATTATGTTTTTTTCATGAAGAAATAGAGGCATATTTAAACACTCAGGATCTGAGAGTTTGAAATACATGAAACTTAGCAAGTGGTCTTTAAGTAGTTTTCGTTTCTAAATTATAGTACATACCATTGAATGCTACAGAAGAAAAGACAATGATTACTCATAAACATTGCCTTTATGATATCCTTCCAAAGGAAACCAAGTGTCCCTGTGCTTGGACTCACACAGCAGGAATGTTTACCTTGCTTTGATATCACTAACAAACACTTGTGCCTAGTCATTGAATTCTAATGCATTTAAGCCATCTTGAGGGTAGAGCCCCTAGAGAAAAGTACAAATGGAAAATTCATTGATTTTTGATTTGGCTTTCCTACGGACTAAATTTAACACTTTCTTATAAATCTCTTCCTTTGCAGATCATATGTGATAAATAGTTATCCAACTTTCTAGACGTCCACCCAGAGCTACTTCCATATGAAGAGGTGGAAATGGATTCTGTGCATGACACTGGTTAGGCTCGGGCACTGTTTTTTTTAAAAGGAGATTTTTTAAAATTTGTTTGTTTTCCTTGTACACATAGCCATAATATTGTGTTGCTGACTGCCCTCTGGGAACGAAGTCATACCAATCACAAATACATTGCCTAAAGCGGGAGGCTTATTACTCTGCTGTGACTTCCATCTCCTATTATGTTTTAAAGATGCTACAAACTTGAGACATGACTATGTAGATGACATTCCCAGCAAATCCCCAAATAACACTTAGTGAGATTTCAAATACCAGGATTATGAAACAGTGAGAGATATAAAGAAATAAAGAAAAGCACAATATATGTGTAGAAGGCATTAAAACATAAATTTTGTAATTATGAAAGCATATAAGGAACAAGTTTTATTCTAAATAGCAATTAAATCAGAACTACCATACAGGGAATAAAAGTGAATATTAAACCATTGTACCGACAATCACAGAGCCCTTTTTCTGCTGCGTGATAGAATTTAGTGCTTACTAAGGAAGAAAAAAATGCAAGATATCTTAAATTTGGTACTTTCCAACAAATTTAAGAAATGTGTACACTCTCGAGGAGGCTTAAGAAGTCTCTGACTAAATCACTGGAAAAGGAAAGCAGTGAAAAGCAAAATAACTATTACTCAACAATAACAACATTTATTACTATTATACTAATATAAACACACTATTAAGCATCAACATTTCAGTTACTCACTGAGCCCAAAGTCATTTTTCATGAACCATTCACAACACTGATAACCTATTGAAAAATGATTGAAAACAAAAAAGCTTATTGCTTTCCAAGTCCTTTTAAAGCCTTCTCATGTGTCATTTCATATAATCCTTATAACGAATCTAAAAGGTATATACTGACTTTATCTCTGCACAGAAAAGAAAACTGAGTCATATTCAGAATAAGTTGCAAAGTTCCCCAGATAATCAGTGTCATAGGTGAAATGTAATGTCACAGTCTAGTTGAGTGTAATTTAGGGAAGCAGTACAAATGATGGTTGAAAGCACAGGCTCTGGGGTAAGTAGCCTGAAGTCAAAATCTAGTTCATATCCTTAGTGGCTGTGTGATCTTGGGAAATTTCCCTTAACTCTCTATGTCTTGGTTTTATCGTTTCATCCGTTTTTGCCTCTCATATGAGCTGATGAGCATCACACTAGTTTATGCTTCTAGGACACTTAAAACTACCTGGCTCTTGATACATTTTCACCATTTTGTATCATTTTCTTCACCTTGAGTATTTCATGGCCAGATGGAAATCAATGTCAATATGAAAAAATGTTCATAATTCAACAGGAAGAAATACAAAACCTTATAAACAACTTTGTTTTACTGGCAAGTATATTTGGAAGCTATGTTCAATTGAGAAGGGGAAGGGAAAGCCTCTAAGGGCATCGATTAATCAATGACCGGAAGCTGATGAGACTTGTCTGGAATTTTCTGGAGACTCTGAGACTTAAAATTGTGACAAAGATAAGGAGATGAATTGAGTAGTGTGGAAGAGACATTTTCTGAAGTCAGCAGAGAAAGGACAGACAAATATGGTAAGGGGAAAATGGTATTAAGTAATAATATCTATGAAGTGCTTTCGAAAGTATGACACGTGTAAATTGGGTTAAATGTAAACTATCATGATTATATCATTACTGTCTGACGGATACGACTATTCCCACTTCAGTTAGCCACATAAGATCAATTTTCCTATACCTTAGAGAATACCAGTAACCTCCAGTTCAGAGACAGCATAAATATCTATCCACAGCTGAGCAGACACATACAGCTAGCTACCAGATGAAATGGGCTTTATCTTCAAATACTATTGTTTTCCATTTTTAGTTGTGGCAAAATACACTCAACAATTTGCATCTTAACCACTGTTAAGTATACAATTCAGTGTTATTAAATGTATTCACAATGTTGTGCAAGCATCACCACCACCCATCTCCATAATTCGTTTTGTCTTGTAAAATTGAAATCCTGTACCCATTAAACAGTGACTCCCCATTCCCCACCCTCCCAGGGCAACTACAGCTTTACTTTCTGTCTTGATGAATCATACAATATCAAATGCAATTTTTAAGATATTTAAAATCTTTTGTCTGGAAGCAAAGTGGAAGTTAACATCAATGGCTATGCCTTCAGTGAGTTCTCAGACCACATTACAATGTAGTTACCTATTTATCTTTTATTACATTCTAGACCTATTCTTTCTTCCTGGCACAAAAATATCTTCTTTGTAGATTATGGCATTTACCTCTATCTCCACACCTTTTTGCATCTCTCAGCCACAGATCATCAGCCTCTTGCTTAGTCTTCCATTTAACGACAATTTCTTTTAGTATACAACAGCCCTTCTCCCTGCAATGCAATTTCTTCACTCTGAAAAGCTCTGACTCTGGCTACTGGTCTCTGTTATGTACTCATTCCTAGAGCCATGTCTTCAAATATTTCTCAGAACTTCTTCACATCTAAAAATCTAGGATTGATTTATTGCTCTCTGACTATATTCTTCTGGTATTTCAAGTATCCTGTATAACTTCTTCATCTGCCCTTGCTTTTCTTCTACATCAAGATATCAAGTTCATGGACTTCCCAATTCATCATTTTAAAAATTTATTTCAAGCCTTTGTGAGTCACTACAATATACATATGTTCTCAGGAATTATGGCCCTACAATTTGTATGTGGGAACAGTTCCTGTGTCAGGCATTATGGACATAAGAGTAAATAAATTCTAGCCCCTGCCTACAAGCAGCTAATTCCCAGCCTAAGACAGACTGCAAGCAACTAACACGCAGAGTGGTGAGTCTAAGGAAACTGATTAGGATGTACCTAATTCGAGCTGGGAATATCAGCAGAAAAACTTTTTGAAAGTCATGAGACATGAGCTGTGCCTAAAAGAATAAAAAATATAGAGAGAAATAAGAAGAAATAAATTAGGGAATGAGATGAGTACAATAGTAGAAAAAGGAAATCTCTTTAGGTCAAGGGAGCTTAGAGATGAAACAGGGTGTGAGAGTACATAGGGAGGCTCATAACCTCAGTGTGGTTGGAGAAAACAGGCTGAAAGGAGAAACGGGAGAAAGTTACAAAGGGAATCAAATGTGTTAGTAGTTGAGGGAAAAGCAAATATTGAATACGACCCACAGATCTTGGATAACCCAGTGTTTGGTAGTAACTTACATGAAAGGTTTTGACAAAATAGCGGGATAGATGGAGAAAATAATAACGAAGTGTTATATTTCCTCAGTAGAAACAAACAAAAAAAAACCGTGTAATCACAACCTGATCTTTTAACTGGCCTCCACTTATCTTGCTGCCTGGATTGGCATACATATTCCGCTGCCTGAAAACTGCCCAACACTTTTGAAAGGTTGTTTCTCACTATTACACCCAGGCATTCCTGCTTCACCAGCTGAGTTGTAAGGGGCCTCCAGGAGGCCTAGATTGTTCTCCTTATCATATACATTATTTTCATTTATCGATTTGCCCAGAACATCTAATGAAATATTATGGACACCAATAACATGAATACAAACATAGCTATAGACACTAAAAAGTAAATTGATGTCTCTTGAAAGGCTGTCATGTCTTAGATGCTAAATTTGGAATATGTGCTTCTAATAAATAAATAGCTTGCTTTAATCATTCTGGTTTATGAATATAATATAGGGGAGCAGCTTTGATTTTGCCCTTAATCTTAAAAAACAATTAGCCAGGCATGGTGGCAGCACCTGTAGTCCCAGCTACTCAGGAGGCTGAGGCAGGAGAATGGTGTGAATCCGGGAGGTGGAGCTTGCAGTGAGCCAAAATCATGCCACTGCACTCCAGCCTGGGCGACAGTGTGAGACTCCATCTCAAAAAAAAAAAAAAAAAAAGATCATACAAGGAGTAAATGATGATTTAGCATAAAACACAGTTCATAGGACTCAAACTTTGTTATTTTATGGGATTATACTAACCTGTTAATATTCAAAATTTACCATTTCAAAAGAAGAAATATTGGTCTGGGAAAATTGCCATTGCTTATACAGAAGAATGGAGGATTCATTTTGAGCACAACAATTCTAATGATATTCCTCATCACTGGTTCCAAAACCAAGCCCAAGGAAGGCCTGCATAGGGATAACGTGTAGAACACACAAAAGAAATACACATCACCAGCTCCTCAACCCAGAGCTCCAAGGGAATGGCCAAGGAAGCTGTATTGTCCTAAGAAATTTGAGACTGTTTTGACTGACATTAAATCCTGCTCAATCATATGTATGTACACACACACACACACACACACACACACAGACGGTGTCGTCAGTGAAGCCTCTAACAATGCATCTTGACTGGATAGATTCGACAATTAAAATGACTGGAAGAAAATAGGGCTTCATAAGTGGCACTTACTATTCACATAACACATTAAAAGGACATCTCCTAAATTAAATCTTGTCTATGATAAAAAGGCAGACAATCATGACCCAAGGCTAATTTATAACTGCACAAATGTTCAAGACAGACCAATGCTTGCTATGTTTAGGAACTGACAAGAAAGTACAGGTCTTTATAATCTACCATTTTTCTTCATTTGATACCAGGTGATCTTCATAATGCAGGCAATAGAGAATTGCAAGATTTGTCGGAGATTTCAGGTCTTTGGAAAGCTATGCCCTTTCACAAGAACAACCGTGGAAACAGGAAGAAAGTCAACTCCCACTTAAGGCAATCAGAATTTACAAATATTCCTTCCTTCACTGAAATTTCAATAGGCACTTCAATATTATCTTTAATTAATTCTTTTGTTACAATCATACATCACATAACATTTTGGTCAAGGATGGTGCACACACATGACAGTGGTGCAATAAAATCATAACACTGTATTTTTACTGTACCTCTTCTATGTTTAGACATGTATAGATACACTTACTGTATAGATATAAGTAAGCATATAGATATACTTAACTGTTGTGTTACAATTGCCTACAGTATTCAGTGCAGTAACATGCTGCACAGGTTTGTAGCTTAGGAGGAATAGGCTATACCATATAGCCTAGGTATGTAATCAGCTATAGTATCTAGGTTTGTGTAAGTAAACTCTGTGATGTTCATACAATAATAAAATTGTCCAGCAATGCATTTCTCAGACATACCCCTGTCATTAAGTGACACATGACTATGTTAGTTAACACTGAGGGAACTTCATGGGAAATACACTCTGCAGCTCCATCATAAAGAGAAACCGTTTATGTCAAGAAACACATAAAAGCATAGTTGCAAGATTACAATTCCTTCCAGATATTTCATTTAGTATCTCCACAGATCACTAACTGCCTGAATAGCATTCTTGAGTCTCCACTGCCTCACATTTGATTTCAGGTCATTCCATCAATTGTCAAAGACGCATCCAACATTAACTTTCCAATTACTGCTTTGGATTGTGTCAACATTGTCATCCTGGGCCACAACAACACAAAAGGCTAACTCGGTGAGGTAACATAGACACTGATCAGTGAGATTTTGCTGACGGGTGGTACCATTTTTTACCAAGATCAAGGGTATTCATACCTTCAGGCATATAGATAACATTGAAAAGGGCAGGTTCATAGATAAAAAGGCGATGAGGAAGGGTTATTGCAGGATACATGAGCTACGGTGTCTCCTGTTTAACCTGAGTCTGAAGAGATTCAAAGTGCAGGTGCCATGCATGCCTCTTCAATAGTTCCATGTCGATTGATTTTCTGGGCTACACTTCCCAGCATTCAAATTGCTAAATGCATATAAACGACAACTGAATATTTATAACCTGGATTTGTGCTTTTGAGTGACCTTATCTATAGTTATGTGCTTCAGTGATCTAACTTGGGGTTGACTCCAAACTTTGATAAAGTAAAGACCCTGCTTATTCCTTGAGTATTGCTGCACTGACAACTGATTTAGTGAATGCCACTGTGAAAATAATAAACCTCTTGGTGAATATATTGAGACATGTCTTGTAACCTGTACACATCTTAACCAGGGATGTTACTTGATCTTTCTATGTACAGGAGTGTGTGGAGATAGAACAACATACAGGATTGTAATTGTTGCCTGTGAGACTAATAGAAAATTCAAGCTAGTGACGTATGTTTATGCATGGCACACTTCTCACCAGCAATTTTAGGAAGTTCTACCCACAACCCATATGTCTTTTGATATGTGGGTTACCTTGGAGAGAGAAAAAGAAACTCTGAACACAGGCAGGAAATCCTTTAGAATTTTATCTAGAGTTGGACTTGTCCCAAAGCTTTTGTATAAACTTGCTTGATGAGCAACTGTTGTCCACTGGTGCCTTCACTGTACAATCCACACACAACCAAACTTCACAACTGGAGTCCTAAATTTGCACTTTGTTTGGTAAAGTTGAATGAAAAATGGTCTTTTAAGCTTATGCTCTCTTATGAGAGCTGTTATGAGATTAATTTTACTCCAAGATATGCCAGTTAGGAAATAACTTCCAATTTAATTTCACCAGCCCCCTGTGGGTGGACTAATTAGTCATACATCACACTTACTCTGGTGGTGAAATGCCTCAAAAGAAGGTCTGCAGAGTGTTGCTCTACCTAGAAGGACATGAATAAAGAGACATAAAAATCATTCATTAAGAAGGAAGAAGACGTTCCTTGCCTAGATTTTCACTTGTAGGATCCAATTAATTTTATCACTTAATATTTTGTCCTGGTGGGCATTCATTTTACAAATTTGTAAGATCAGTAGAAATGGAAACTTTCAGAAATCAAACTGTAAATGTTCTGTAGACGTTGACAGAAATAGCTATTTGGAGCTGTGCTTTTGCCAACTAGACACTCTGAGAATATCTGTGAAAGGATATTTTCAGGAAGTCATTGAATCCCCTAAAAATCAAGTTTATTGCTCTTACCATAAATATAAATAATTTATTATCAACCACTTTCAATATTCTAATAAGTAACCTTTATTGTTTATTTCATTGGCATGATCTATGTAGAAACGTGATTTATCTTCTTTTGCAATAAATTCAGAAAATTTGCTGCCTGGAAAAGCCATGTTTTAAAATTACCACCTGTTTGATGATTTTCTTATAAAAACATTTCTACTTAAGTATCTATCACTATTTGTCCTTTATTTTCCCTTCCATTCTAGCTCTACCCCTTGTCTCCTTTGTGTGTCTCAGGATAAGTGCCCTATAACATTTTGTATTTCTGGAAACCCTTCGATACAAAGTTATTACATGTAAAAAAAAAAGTATGTTTTAGCAAACTCTTTGTTCACAGATTATCTTTGACTACTTGCCTACTAGACAATTTTTGTAGGCTCCATATGCTATTAATTTATATTCACTTTTAGAAGAATTTTCATCAAAAGCAAAAGTCTTATGTAAATTGATTATATGCTACTTGTACTTCTGTGTATATATATACACAGAGCCACATACATATATGTAACTCCGGAGGCCTGCCTGGACTGTTTAATAACTGTCCTGAACAAGAGCAAGAAAAAGCTGGTCAAATTTCAAACAACAGGTTGAACTGGGGAGCTCACATCTTTGCATAAAATAGACACTAGCGGCCTTTAAAAATTAAACATTTCTACTGTTTTAAAAAATTATAGCCATCATAGTATGAGGAAAAAATATAATAATCCTTTTTAATTCTTGCCATTTTATTAACCACAGAGTCCTTACGCCCTAACTTCATTGGTATCCCTTTGAGATTAAACAGAACACTGAATTTCAAATTCTGAGAAATAAATAATTACACCATTTACTTGAGGCACTCTTTCACCTTTCAAGAACTATTTTGAGAATTCATTAGCTAAATATTGCTATAATGCAGGCTAGTAATAAATGGAAATAACGAGTTCATTGTAAAGTTTAAACTCATGATGGTATGATCTGGAACTTTTGTTAACCTAGAATACATAATTAGCTCTAGAGGTGAAATGAAACACAAAATCACTTCACATATTAGTAAAAAACAAACAATGTAACTTTATAAGCTACTGCTGTTCTTTTGCTCTTGAGAACCAGTGACATCTCTAATTACGGAACATTATGGAAAGGTTAAAGATGAGAATACATGCAGTCTGTCTACAGGAAACCTCAACTGCTCAGGTTAATGAAATGTCTGCAGAAGTCATATTGATTACCAGGTTCACAGGAAACTAACATTTATTGTATAAATTCCATGGTAAAATGTATTAGGGCTCCAGGCACACAACTGTGCGCCATCTACGTGACCACACAGTGCGTACTTCTTTCCGTCTTTATTCATTTCTCTCCTAATGGTCTGTATGTTATTGTTACATAGTTCTAAAAATCTTCCATGAGGCAGAAATTTCATTTAATGATATAGCTTTGAAAATAAAGAAAAACAGTAGAAACTTTCTATTTTCTTATAAAGCAGAATTGTTGAATTTTCAAAGTTTCATTTATGTAATGTCACAAGGTGACAAACGTATTTCTTTAATGCTCTCTTGTTGTTATTTTTGTGTAACATCAACCGAAGCCGTTTCTTTCATTTGAAGGTGAAAACTGCTCATCAAAATCCAGTTTAAGCTGAGAAACAAAGAACTAAATTTTGCATGAGAGATTATACACTGCATAAGTATAAAACAGGACCAGAAACAATGGTGGGTCAGCAATTTTTAAAAAGATGAACGCAGGTTATCATCAAATCAATTGTTACCAACACACCAATTACACCTCTAGGCCAGAAAATTAGCCACTTCCCACAGGAAAACAAGAATTGAAGACAAAGTTCACCAGTGAAAGTTGGTTATTTTTTTTTTCCATCCTTGCATCAACTAAAATGATATCTATAGTTCCTCTTAACACTTTTCTTACTTTCAAATATGCGGGTATGCTTAATTAGCTGAGGCCATGTTTCATACGCACATCTGGCTACAAGGGAAACTGGGAATTTGAGCCCCAATCCTAATGTTTGTAGAGTATTTAGAAATTTGAGAATTCCCTCCAAAGAAAGAGTTTTTTAAAACACTGTTAGACAAAAAGCTTGAATTACAAAATGTGGTAGTAGCTCATGTCTAACTCAAATGCAGGGAAAAAAAAAACTATAAACTCTAAAAAAAATAAATACACATTTGATGGTAATAAGAAACAGAAAATAGGCAGAAATAGTAGAATATTTGACCACTGATAAAGTTTTTAACCATTGAATAAAGAAAAATTGCAATGATTTAAATTTGCATCAATGCAGCTTCACACCTGATGACACTCCCTGGTCTGTGCAAAATTGCATGTCTACGAGTAAAGCAGTGAGTTTTACTAGCTTGAGGAATAAGAGCACAGAGTTCCAGGCTGACAGAAAAGAAGAACTGGGAAATTTGAGTGACATGGGAGGAAATCTCACACAAGTGAAAGTCACAAAGGAGAATGTCACAGAGTAAAAATCTAAAATCAGCACTTAAACTTCATTCAGATATATGACGGCTGCTACATTTCACATTGATAAAAAGAGACTCCGTAGAATCCAGCAGAAAACAACAGCTAAATTGCTAGTACAGAGCAGATATTTCAACCATTGCATATAGCTCAGGAGTAAAAATTTGGTTTTTCTCTACACAAAGAAGACTAATATTAGAAAAGAGTCGCTCTTCAAAGGAAAATAAAAGAACCTATCTCTACAAAATATCATCCACATAATCTAACATATAATTTAACCTGTCTAGACATAGAACCAGGAAAATATGACGCATAA
Source organism: Symphalangus syndactylus (assembly GCF_028878055.3). Classification (NCBI taxonomy): domain Eukaryota; kingdom Metazoa; phylum Chordata; class Mammalia; order Primates; family Hylobatidae; genus Symphalangus; species Symphalangus syndactylus. The sequence continues at coordinate 81,713 of NC_072445.2, read as the reverse complement.
GAAAAAAAGTAAACAATGGATTAAGACATTGAAATGGCCCACACGCTGGGATTAGAAGATAAGAAATTTAAAATAAGCTATTGTAAGCATATTCAAGGATTTAAGGAATAGACGGTCATAAGAGTGAATATATGGAGAATCTCAACAGAGAAGTAAAAACGATAAAGAAATAATGGGACAAATTTTAGAACTGAGGGACAGAATATCTTATATAAAAATGACATCGTACGCAAATACCAGTAAATTAAAGATGGCAGAAAAAAACTATCAGTGAACTTAAAAACAGATCAAGAACAATTTCCCAATAGAGTTAAGAACACAGAGGAAGAAAAATAATAAAAATAGGGCCAGTCTAGAACTAATATAATTGGAGTCCTACAAAGAGTAGAGAAGGAGAAAATGAGACAGAAAAAGCTGTTTGAAAAAGTAAAGACCAAAAGTTTTCCTAATTGTCAGCATATATCAACTTACAGGTTTAAGAAACTCAAAGAACAGAATAAAAACAAGGAACCAAATGCAGACATATCATAGTCAAACCACTGGGCAAAAAAAGAGTAAATCTTGGAAGTAGCTAAAGTGAGGGAGAAAAATAATGTACATACATGGAAACAAATAGACAGATGACTTGTCATCAGAAATGACAGTTTAAAAAGCAATGAAACCATACCTTCAAAATAAAAAAAAAAACCTGTCAACTCCAAATTCTATAACTAGAGAAAGTAATTCTTGAGAAAATAAAGATTTTTTCAACTTTTGCTTAAATTAAGCAACTTAATTGAATTTCTCTAAAATTACAGCTTGTATCAACTCTAGAATTTATTGGGCACTTCCTAGGACATAAACACTGGAATTTGGTGAGAGACATCAGGTAGGAAAGAGCCTGGCTCTGACATAAATTCAACACACAGAGGGGGACACATGTTATGAGACTGACCTGCCTTCTCCATCTCATAAAAGGGGTTCTTGTTGCTGGTAACACAGATTAAACTATTTCAATTACATTCAAGATAAAAGGATTAGCAATTGTATGTAAGATGAAAAAATCACCCCACAGGAAGACAAAAGTCTTACAAAAGGATATTTAAACTAGCCAACACTTTGAGATTTAGGCAGAGATCGCGCTTTCTGGGTGAACTAAAGTAGCAAGAACAAAGTAGAGGCTCCAATTCTAGGAAAAAGGGGCCCTAATAAGGTTTACGATCCAGAAACTCAAGAAATCCAGACAGAAGGATGCAGTCTCCGCATTCAAGGCAGTAGCAATACCTGGATTACGAAGCCAATCCCCAAAGCAGGAACTCATAAACACAAATTGGATTGTGGAAGAAGCTTGCCCACCAGAAGATTTAGGTTATTACAAGGTAGAATGTGATACAGAAAACGAGCATGGGACTGGAAACAAAAGGAGGAAGCCCCATGATTACAACTAGAATATAACTCTCAGAGATGGTGCAGAAACAAGACTGAAGAGAGAACTCCTTAAACCCCACGTGCCTTACATCAGGACTGATCCTGGACACAGGCTGGACAGCATAGCCTGCAAGTGCTGAGGGAGGAGGCGTGGGCTCAGCTGTGACATACAGCTGAAAAGCAGATACGTGTCTTGAAATCGCGCAGAGGGTTTGGGCCTTTGTTGCTCTCTGCCAGCAGCTGCCAGTAGTTCTCACACTTTGGCTGGCATCAAAATCACCTGGGGCAGTAGTGGGGAGGGGGAGAGTGTTGTAAAACCACAAGTGACCAGGCAGAAAACACCTGTATGTTTTCCAATTCAGTAAGTACAGAAATCTTAATTGGAACAAGGTGGAGGTCAGACATTGATAGTGCTGTGGACTGCTCCAGGGACATAAGCATGATCTTTATAGAAGTGGCTCTAACCAGTTGAGGGCAACCACTGGACAGAGAGAACTCCAGACCAACCGTACACAGAGACACCATGCAATTACACTTTAGCAACCTCTCCAAATAACATGTCTCTTAGTGAAACTTGGAAGGTTGAAAATTAAAAACTCCAGTGGCATTTATGTATCCTAGGCACTTACATTTGTCTGGTTCTTCCACTTTGCCTTTGCTTGGTTAGAATTTTGGGTAGATAAGAGGTGGATTTACATGTGCTAGTGTGAGAACTTTGATACACTCATTTAGACATTCACCTACTATCTTGATGTTTGAAAGCTACAACCCAAAGAAATTTGTCTTTTTACATAAAACAAATTCAGCCCTTACCTTCCTTATAGATTACATCTTCCACTAGCAGTAATAAAAAAGTAACAATATGCATAAGTCAAAGTATCTTCTTAGATCCTCTGTAGTGTTTTATTATTTAGTTGTGTGAATTAAAGTAACTCTCAAAATTTCAAGGATGCCTGAGAAGCAATTCATGTTCAAAGGCTGCCCTCTTGTGACAATGTGTTGTATGTTTTACTGTAAAAGTAATCTTATTTCACCTTATAACCTCTACAATCCAATTCATAACAGCATAAAAAGGAAATAAAACCTTACATAATTTTGAATTTTAGAAAGTACCTTGTTTATATGGCTCCTTTAGAGAATGAATAGCCAATTTGGTAAATATTCCAGTGAGTTGAAGGTTTGAATCCATCTCACTTAACTAGCTTGATGGATGTATTTCTAAACCTATACAACCCACTCCTCTGCTTCTAAAAAATTAAAGTTAGCTGTAGATTGAGATGTCAGTGACACAGTTTATAGAACATAACTTAGATTGTCATCTATATTACTGTAACTACAAATACCACCCTCAGATGGAAGAATCAGTTTTATCAGTAAACGTCTCTAATTGAACTACAAATGGTGTATGTCTTCTGGCTTTTACAAGCTCTTGGTCTAACGCAGGGGATATATGATGTAAAAATTACAAAACAACGCCACGCGCGGTGGCTCACGCCTGTAATCCCAGCACCTTGGGAGGCCGAGGCGGGTGGATCACAAGGTCAGGAGATCGAGATCATCCTGGCTAACACGGTGAAACCCATCTCTACTAAAAATACAAAAATTAGCTGGGTGTGGTGGCGGCGCCTGTAGTCCCAGCTACTCAGAAGGCTGAGGCAGGAGAATCGCTTGAACCCAAGACGCGGAGGTTGCAGTGAGCTGAGATTGCACCACTGCACCCCAGCCTGGTGGCAGAACAAGATTCCATCTCAAAAATAAATAAATAAATAAATAAATAAATAAATAAATAAATAAATATAAAATAACAGTGACTATAATGTTTTGTGATGTTAAACTTTGAGAGCTTTTTTTTTCTTTCTTTTCCCAAGTCCCTTTCCCAGTTCCAGGAGCAGTTATTCTAAGCTCATTGACGTAAAGGAATAGAAAGAAAAGGTTTGGTGGAAAAAATAATAACCTGCTATCATTTCTGTCTTTTGTTTTTTAAAAGTTTGAGCATTTGGGAGAATTTGGAAAGACTGTGGAGTAAGTGCAAAGAAGGAATTCGCTAACAAAAATTATATAGGGTAAAATGACTTTTTTCCAGGATAGAAAATACTCACTCCCTACACTCCTACCTTCCTTTCTCATAGTTAAGAAGAGGAAAAAGCAAAGGCCTCTTGGTAGCAGTGGTGACTTAGGCAGTTTCTTAGAAATATTCTAGAAGGCACAGTCATCTTTAAAAAAAATAGCTACAAGGATATGTCTAAGCAGAAGGGCAAATGGGCCAAATTACGAGTAGATTTTTGCATTCCAGATATAGTAAAGAAGAAGCAGGAAGCCGGTGGGCCTAAACAGGCCACACAGAAATGGACAAGGAATAGGCCAGCAGCAGCTTGTGGGGACAAGATGTCAAGCCCCAAATGTTAAACCCACCATCCATCCTCCAAATTCTGGCTCTGTTTAACAAGGCTGTGGTCTGGCACTAGGTGCCACCTGCTCTGTTTAACAAGGCTGTGGTCTGGCACTAGGTGCCACCTCAGTGACTAAAGCAAAATTCCCCGTCTCCTGGGAGTGTTGACAGCTGACTCCTGGCAACAACACTCACAGCAAAGTTCCTTCATCCAAGTTCATGTCCCTTCTCAAGGCATCCCACATCCGAGAACTGCTTGGTACAGAAATATAATGGCCTGGCTTGCTTGCTCCAATTTGAGCTCATTAGGTAAACTCACCAAGATCCCTGTAGAGCGGGCTGCGGCCATGATAGTGATTGAATTCCAGCCAGCTTCCTGCTCTGCCCAATCCTATTGCTTTCACTCTTCGCAGGTGTTGGGAATATCCATTTCAACTTCCTTGTATGCAAATCTCCAACTCCAAGTCGGTTTCCTAGGACACCTGACTGGTGACATCTCTATCACTATCACAGTACTTAGAGGTGGAGCATCTTAAAATGATTTAAGGCTAACTGCCCTAAGAGCACAGAGAGATGGTGGCTTAAAATAGAATTTAAGTGGGTTTAAAAAAAACATGAAAAAAGTTGACATTGCACGCTCATATGAGCTTATGGATCAAACCATGCATATGATTTCTAAGATCCCTTGTGCAGTATATATTTGCACTGTTTATAAATGACATCCCCTTGAATTGAATTCAGTGCAATTCAAAACAGTAATTTGTGGGAAAAATTAGGTATGCAGATAGCCTAGACTCTACTGAGGCACACATCATTTGGAGAATAATAGTGAACTGGCTGGTCTATGAGGGAAGAAAACAGTGAATATAGGCTACTAGTGAACAAGGTTATTTTCCCATATATATTCAAATTAAGGTGAATTTCTTTACAGAATTATGCCTCAGAAAAAGTATTTCCCTATATATGAATCCTCACAAGTTTTCCCACGATGAGTGCTTTTGTGATTATTTTGAATAACGAAGTAATATTTAAGGAAACTCTCTTGCCCTGAATGTACTTTATGTCAATTGATGTTGCATATAGAGATCATCAGAGTGAAGCTACAAGAAAAGGAGGAACATTACTTAGCAAAGACTTAGAGAGTTAGTCCTAATAGTGTGAGATCAAAATTTCAAGTGAGGGAATAAATGCAGCTTTTAATGATTACTTAAATGAAGTTTAACTGTAGCAGGATCTACAAGAAATTGGCAACCTTTGGCTCCGGTAACAGAAACTCAGGATATACGCCTTTCAGGGCTTTTGGATTCTGCATCATATTGAGAGAGACTCCTTTAAACAAGCAATAGGAAACTTCCTGTGACAACACAATAAATTCAAAAAGTTCTGTAACTCAGACAATGTAGATAGAAGTGAGGACTTTGGCCTAGACAGCCCTGTTCATTCTAAAGATGGATTAAACAAAGAAAAAGATATTGATATCAAAAATTCAATCGGGAATTTGATTAAAGCATTTCATTAAATGTGATAATTTCTTAGTATATTATCTCACATATGCAATATTCATGTGAAACAAATTAAATACAAGTAAACATTTGACTATATTTTCTGCAGCATAATTTACATATCAATTTACATATTCAGTTTTGCTCACGTGAAAACTTGGATCTTCTCAAGAAGAAAATTTGTGAAATCTTTAATTCCTCATCCCCAGAAATGTAAATAAGTCAATATCAATACTGTAAGTCAGTGATTTGTTCCTAAGAAGACAGTAAAAATTTTACAAAAGTGCTTTAGAGCCCTTCTCATTGTAAACCTAGAAAACAGAGAAAGGCTCTCTGATGCAAAAAGACACACCTTAGGGAGGAGGACATTGCAATGGGAACATGCCTGAGAAAAGAAACTATGTAGATTCAAATGGTGAAGGAAGACAAGGTCTTTAACAGAAAAACGATCAACCTGGAAGCATGGGGGAGTAGAAACAAATAAAGGAAAAATGAAGAGGCTTATGTAACTGTTTCGATATAGTTATCTTCAACTATACAGATCAACAACAAGGTCGATGTCAGTTGAAGGTTGGGCAGGTGGTTGCTGGATAGATGTCCTCACAGAAGTGTATTTTGTGTAAGGTTGCTATGGCCTTTGTGCAAGGTTGTGGTTTTTGTGGTATTTTGTGATAGTTTTTGTTATCAGGCCTAGAAGCATGAGAACCCTCTCTTCAAGGCCTTCTCTGAATCTATTTGTCCAGGTGTTTTCTTTTCCTTTTAAACGTTAGTGACAGTTTTGATTCTGATAACTTTCACATCATGATCCCTAATTTCAAAAAAAAATTAAACATGTAATTTGTTAGTGATGTATTTGATAGGCTTGGATTTGTGAGTCACCTCTACTATCTATAGTGGTAGATATATCTGAGCCTGCTTACACCAGATTTGCATCAGACTTTCTCTTCAGTGGAATTGGAAGAGGGGGTTTTGGAGAAGGGGATGAAGGAATTGTGCTGCATCAGAGGTCTCCATCTAACACCACAGGGACGTTTCCTGTGCTCTTGCCAGGCCGTTGTATTAGGCTGATGCAAAAGCAATTTTGCTTTCGTCATTGAAAGTAATGAGACCATCTGACTTACAATGTCTGTGCCATGACCAGCTTCTAATAGCCTTCGAGGACCCCTTTGCCCTGACACTTACTGTCCTGGAACCACGTCTGCTCTGTAACACCTGAGGTAGCTGCCACCATGACCAATCCCTTCTCATCTTTACTCTACATGCAGGTAACAGTTATAATTACATCTCTGTGTATTCACAGAACAACTAGTACATCTAGGACTTCTACAAAATTTCCCTAGCTGATTTTGGTGTTCTGGTGTCCTGGCAGCTCTAGGCATGAAGGGATGATGCTTTGTGAGCATTTCTGTTGAGTTTTTTGCTTTTCCTCAGAAACTGATTCCAATTTTCCCACATATGTTTGACAATTTGTTTGAACTCATTTATTCTAAACCCATTATTTTTTGTCTATTATTTAATAGGGAGGGGGGCGAGGGATAAAAGATTACAAATAGGGTGCATACAGCAGGAGGTGTACAGCCACCCTGGGATATGACTCCGAATATCCACGGAGAGGAGAGGCTGCTATTACTCCCAATATCGCAGGGGGTGTACATCCATTCTGTGACATTGTTCTTAATATTCCAAGGCAGAGAGGTTGATATTACTCCCAATATCAGAGAAAGTGTACAAACCCGTGTGATATTGTTCCTATTATCCAAAAGAAGACAAGATGATATTACCCCCCATATCGCAGGAGGTGTACACCCACTCTGTGATATTTTTCGTAATATGCAGGGCGGGAGAGGCAGGGGGGCGAGGCGCCCCCCGCGAGGTGGGGACTGAGAGCCAGCCCCTCTGCCCCCCTGGCTCTTAGGACCCGCGGTGGACTCACAGCCTGTTTACCATATTGTGACTAATATCATCTTCCCCTCTGGAAATTATCAACTATTGCACAGACGGGTGTACACCGGCTTTCTACAGAGGACGTACACCCGTCTGTATTCGAGTAACATCATCTTCTTCCTCCCTGAAGATTAACAACAGTATCACAGGGGTGTTTCTACTCCCTGCGATATTAATAACAATATCACAGAGTGGGTGAACACAGCCTGCGATGCTGGAATTATTATCATCCTCTCCCCCTCGGGATACTAGGAACAATATCACAAAAGGGGTGGACACTCCCTGCGATATTGGGAGTAACGTCATACGCTTCTTCCGTGAATGTTAGGAGCAATATCACCGGGTGGCTGTACATTCATTGCTATGTTGCAGTCATGTCATACTCTACCCGCTGGATATGAGGATCAGTGTCACAGGGTGAGTGTACACCTACTGCGATATTAAAACTAATATCATGCTCTCCATCCCTGGATATTAGGAACAATATCACAGGCAGGTGTACACCTCCTGCGGTATTAGGAGTCATAATATTGTGAATTATTAAACATCAGTCTCATTAATAACTATCAATGGTAATATTAATTCATAGTATAACGTTATTAATCATTAATGATTATTTTAAAGAGAGGATTATGCATGATTAGAATTATTACTATTAATGCCATTTTTAATATTAGTTATTAATCTTAATATTTATCATTGTTTTATTACCAACATCGGGAATAAAATCACCCTGTGATATTTTTCTTCATATTATAGGGAGATATTGCTTCTAATATCACAGTGGGTGTACCCCTCGTGTGTATACTCTGTGACAGTGTTTTTTATATCCTAAGGAGGTATTACTCCTAATGTCACAGTGGGTGTTCACCCTGTGTTATCATTCTTATTTGACCTGACTGCCTTTTTTAACCCACACTACAGAAGGAATGGAACAGATACAAAGATATGGAGATTGGACCGTGCTGCCGTGTGGCCGCTGCAGGACACCTTTAATATCCCTGTTTCTCAGGCTGTCGACGAAGGGGTTCAGCATGGGGGTGACCACCGTGTACATCACTGAGGCCACTGCAACCTTTCTGGGGGAAGAGGACACATCTGAACTGAGGTCCCCTCCAACGCCTCTTCCATAAACTCAGCAAACAACTGACAGGTGAGACCCACAGGTGGAGAAGGCTTTATACTTCCCACCTGACGATGACAGCCTCAGAATGGAGGAAACCATTTTATAGTAAGAGGAAAGGGTCCCCGAGATGGGAAGGAACCCAAATACAGCAGCAGGAAAATACATGATTATGTTATTGGTGAAGGTGTCACAACATGCAAGATGGGGGAGTTGAGAAGGGTCACAGAAGAAATTAGGAATTTCCGCACCCTTGAAGCAGGTCGTTACCAAGGCAATCAAGTTGTGCAGCTGGGAGACTAGAAGACTGAGAAGAAAAAAAAAAAAAAAAGACAACCAAACTAGGAAGCCACAGAAACACGGGTTCATGATGGCCGAATGATATAGAGGGTGACAGATGGCTACAAACCGGTCATAGGCCATCACACTCAGGAGCGTGTCTCTCTTCCATGCTTTGAAAAATGGCAAACAGAGACATCTGAGTCAGGCGGCCTGCCTTGGAGATGACTCTGCTGTGAGATTGGATGTCCACAATCGTCTCGGGGACCGTGGTGGAGGTGAAACCCATGTCAGGCGAGGACAGGTTGGAGAGGAAGAAGTACATGGGGGTGTGGAGGTGGGAGTCAGGGCTGATGGCCAGGATGATGAGCAGGTTCCCCAGGACCGTGACCAGGCACATGGACAGGAACAGCCCGGCGAGGGTTGGCTGCAGTTCTGGATCCCCTGAGAGTTCTAGGAGGAGGAATCTAGAGACATCGGTTCGATTCTGTGGGTCTGCATGGTTTGGACACCTTTTGCCTAGAAAAGGGGGTTGAAAAATGGGAAACAAGTAAACCAACACCCGGCATTGTGTCTGCATTTTGGATTGAAGCAATTCACAAGTAATGTTTTCAGATTTCAGAGCAATCCACGCTCAGCAATATTTTGCAGTTCTGAGAAACTCACTTGTCTTCTAATGCTTTCATCATTGATTTCTGTGTTCTTCACTTCTTGCTGTACACGCCTGCCTTAGAGACACTAGATTCAAGAATGTTCCAAGAACCAGATCATCATATACAACAAATGCGTAACTGCTAGAAAATACAGCCTATCTTGTCCGAAGAAAAATACATAACAAAGCCGTTCTCTTCACTTGAAGAAAAAGGTTATCCTAATTAAAGGAAATTAAGAACTCAAATATTTTATTTTATTCTACTAGATTGATACAAATTCCCTTGATTTAGAACATTTATAAACACTGTATAGCAGCTGAGACCAGGCGGGGTGTGGTGGCTCACGCCTGTAATCGCAGCACTTTGGGAGGCTGAGGCGGGCGGATCACCTGAGGTCAGGAGTTCGAGACCAGCCTCAATGTGGGGAAACCCCGTCTCTACTAAAAATACAAAATTAGCCGGGCATAGTGGTGCATGCCTGTAATCTCAGCTACTCGGGAGGTTGAGGCAGGAGAATTGCTTGAACTTGGGAGGCGGAGGTTGCGGTGAGACGAGATCGAGCCATTGCACTCCAGCCTGGGCAACAAGAGCTGAGACCATATCAGCTGGAAATGAAATGAAAGCTGATAGTTCATAAGCAGAAAATAGTTCCACATGCCGGTTAGGTCCTAGTGATGTCATCGTTCCGTTTTCTGACTTTTCACCTTCAGCAGGAGAGTAATTGGTTCCTCAAATCGGTAGGTCTTCTTTGAAAATTCACGTCAGCTACAACTCCTGTCTTTAGCTTAGGTGGACTTAGAGTTTTCATCAGAAAGTTCGGCCAGACGCGGTGGCTCACGCCTGTAATCCCAGCACTTTGGAAGGCCGAGGAGGGCGGATCACGGGGTCAGGAGATCCAGACCATCCTGGCCAACATGGTGAAACCCCGCCTCTACTAAAAATACAAAAACTTCTCCCGGTATGGTGGCGGACGCCTGTAGCCCCAACTACTCGGGAGGCTGAGGCAGGAGAATGGCTTGAACCTGGGAGGCAGAGGCTATGGTGAGCCGAGATCACACCACTGCACTCCAGCCCGGGCAACGGGAGCAAAACTCCGTCTCAAAACACAAAAAACAAAAAGAATCAAGTAAGTCGAAGTCACACTGATGACAGCCAATTATTGTGAACCAAGGGAGTGTCAGTTCAAGAATTAACATAGATTTTGACTTTTGCTACCTCTTCTGTGCCAAGCAAGATACAGGCTCTGGGGAATCAGAAACAAAAGAGACTCACTTGTTCCTCTCACAATACTGAGTACTTACTGAGATAAGGACAGAAGAAAATGTCCTGTCTGGAATGCAGGGAAATCGGAACTTCAGGTCAGGGGAAATTTCCGTTGAACTGTATGGAGTTGAAGCTTAAAATAGTAACGAGTGTATGGGAGATTCACTTTGCCTTGACTTTCCGCATCCATCACAGAGAGATCACGCAGCGGGCACCCACGATCGGTTTCATCATCGCTCGCTTCCACTAGATCACCTAGAAATCAGCTCAGATGAGAGTGCTGAGTCTCAGAGGATGGACATCTCTCCGCCTGCCATACAGAGAAGTAGAAAGGGTGGTATTCCAAATTCATGGCCAGACTCTAAGTCCCGGGTACTCTACTTCATGGTCTTCCAACTCTCAAAAAGTTGTGCTTTGGGTTTTGTTTTTCTTTTTGCTTTTTTGAGACGGAGTCTCGTTCTGTGGCCCAGGCTGGAGTGCAGTGGAGTGATCTCGGCTCACTGCAGCCTCCGCATCCCAGGTTCAAACTATTCTCCTGCCTCAGCCTGCCGAGAAGCTGAGAGGACAGGCGTCCACCACTACACCCGGCTCCTTTTTTTCTATTTTTAGTAGAGACAGGGTTTCCCCGTGTGGTCCAGGCTGGTCTCGAACACTTGATCTTGTGATTCGCCTGCCTCAGCCTCCCAAAGTGCTGGGATTAGAGGGGTGAGCCACCGCGCCAAGATTCCAAAAGTTGTAAGCAGAGCTGAGAGGTCTTAACCACGGGCACGTCTGAGGAGCATTTTTTGAAACGCTTTCCAGCTTCCTCAGTAGGAATGGAAGCCAAACTCCGAATCGATGACTCCTTTGAGGCAGTTGAGAGCTGTAAGGAAAGCCAGGAACAGGGGCAAGGGAGAGATGCGTCCCGAATGATCCTGTGCCCATTCTTTCTGGAACCTTTGATGTGATCTCAGCTGCCCTTTCTCTACTTGACACAGTGATTGTGGCACCCACTGGTCTAGCTGTGGTCTACAAGGAACCCCCAAAGGGAAGGGCACAGTGAGCAGGGGCATCGGCCTGAGTGACCAGGATTTGAGAGGGCAGGATGGATGCAGGGAGAGGATCGGCCAAATGCCATGTGTCCCGACTTAGACTGCCTGGTTCAAATTGGACTTCACCCTTTTTGACTTCATAATCTGGTACAAGTCCTATGAAAATGCGTTGCTCCTTCTCTAGTCCGTAAAATCATCATGAAATGTGCACTCGTAACTGGGAAACTACGCAGATGAAATGAAACAAGCTGCATAGAGCACAGAGCTCAGAGCCTGGCCTTTAGGAAGCCCTCAGTGAGGGTTCATGATGCCCTGGTGTCTGTCTTCATCCTCTTTATCCTCATCATCACCTTCATCATCTTTGTTGTTCTTAGGGAATAGTTTAGAGGGACTCATTCCCTGCTATCTTGGGTGAGGTGTCTATGAAAAGGACAACTCGGTGGGGGAGGAAGGCAAAAGTTTGAATAAGATTTCTGAGGCCCCCTCACCACAAGCAAGAACAGAAACTCCACAGTCTGCTGAGCTGACAGGTTGCAGCTTGGTCTCCTCCCATCTGCCCACCGCACTGTCCTGTTTGCCCTGAGGATGAGGAAACAAAGCGAGGCTCCCGAACGTCCCTCAGCTGAACTGCCCTTCCCCCCTGCCGGGCCATGACCGCGGAGAACAGGTCCACTGCCCTCCCTGCGTGGTGCACGATGGAGGCTCAGACTCCGTCCTCAAGGCTGGCAAGAAGACAGGGTGAGACATAAGCCTCCTGATACAGGTGATGGGTGTGGAGCCCCCAGGACTGGAACCTCAGACTGCAGGGCTGGAGGCACAGACTGAGTATTGACTATTCTATGGCCTGGGGGGCTCAAGGCACAGAGCTCCTCATTAGCCAAAGTCGCCCAAGCTCCCCAATCTGTAAAGATTTCCTCATAAGACTGCAGGAAGAAGAAGAGAAAAGGGAGTGTCCATAGAAGCTTTGGGGCTCTTCCTGTAATCAGGAGGAAGCTTGCGTGTATTCTTCGCTTCCTTCTTTTCTTTCTAAAGATCCAACTGCTTTCATTTTCATCTTTGATTATGGGAAAATATACCACGTGTCGATACTAAAAGTTGTAAATAGATATGATTGCATCTAGAATGGCCGGTATAAACATTGACAATTTCCACTATTTTTCAGTTGACAGTTGAATGACATTAAGTACATTCACATTGTTTAGCAACCATCACCGCCATCATCTCCAGAACAGTTTTGTCTTTCAAAATGGAAATGGCACCCATTCACCAAACTCTCCATTCCTCTCTCTCGCCCACCCTGGGGGCCACCATTCTGATTTGCAACTCTATGAGTTTAACTACTCTAGGCACTTGATAGAAGTGGAATCATACCGTGTTGAATTTGTTTTTCTGTTTTGTTTTTTTTTTTTTGGAGACAGAGTCTTTCTCTGTCGCCCAGGCTGTAGTGCAGTGGCGTGATCTCGGCTCACTGCAAACTCCACATCGTGGGTTCGAGCGATTCTTGTGCCCCAGTCTCCCGAGTAGCTGGGATTACAAGCGTGCGCACCCACGCCCAGCTAATTTTTGTATTTTTAACAGAGACGAGCTTTCAGCATATTGGCCAGGCTGCTCTCGAAATCCTGACCTTAAGGGATCCGCCTGCCTCAGCCTCCCAAAGCGCTGGGGTTACAGGTGTGAGCCACTGAGCCTGGTCGTGTTTATCCTTTTGGGATTTCTTTATTTCACTGACGATAATGTCTTCAAGGTTCATCCATGTTGCAGCCTGTGTCAAAAGTGCCTGTCTGGTATTGTTTTTTGGTTTTGTTTCATTTTGTTTTGTTTTGTGTTTACATGGAGTCTCACTGTCGCACAGACTGGAGTGCAGTGGCACAATCTGGGCTCACTGCAACCTCCGCTTCCCGGGTTCAAGTGATTCTTGTGCCTCAGCCTCCCGAGTAGCTGGGACTATAGGCACACGCCACCACGCTGGGCTAATTTTTTGCATTGTCTTTTTTTATTTTTTTTGAGACGGAGTCTTGCTCTGTCCCCCCAGGCTGGAGTGCAGTGGCGCGATCTCGGCTCACCGCAAGCTCCGCCTCCTGGGTTCAGGCCATTCTCCTGCCTCAGCCTCTCCGAGTAGCTGGGACTACAGGCGCCTACCACCATGCCCGGCTAGTTTTTTGTATTTTTAGTAGCGACGGGTTTCACCGTGTTAGCCAGGATGGTCTCGATCTCCTGACCTCATGATCTGTCTGCCTCTGCCTCCCAAAGTGCTAGGATTACAGGCGTGACCCACCGCGCCCGGCCAGTAATATTTTGGGTAAGAATGTAGCACAAGGAAAAGGAGAGTCAGTGACAGAGTAGTGACACCTTATCTCTAAATGCTAATTACTTATATTGATCCTCTTTGTTTTCTCAACTTAAACAAAATAAAGTGCATGCGAACCTTCAAAACAACACATGATAGAAGGGAATGGATTCACAAATGACAATAGCTGTGTTTACCTGGACACCTAGTTAATTACTAGTTTAACAATATTGGCCAGTCTGTAATGTACATCCCAATAAACTGGCCAACAAAAGGATTGCCTTAGCATTATGCAAATATAACTAAAGTATAAGTTTAAGGGCTTCCATAAATGAATCAGATAGGCATTTATGTATTATCAGGTATAACAAAAATTTGTTCAAGCTAGGAGATATTCAAACAATGATAAAAATCATCTATGACCAGCCACCTGGGAACTATACTTCTGTAGTTTAAGGCCATAAGATGCCTCATTGCTTTGACCTTGCTAAGTATAAACAGGACTGTGGAATAAGTTGCTGGCGATAAAAATGTCTGTGGTCACATTGCTGTTTTATTTATTATGCAGTGTAAGATATCTACTGTGGATTTCTAAGAGACTCAAGTCCACAAATATATTTCTCCTGACAGTTCCTGACATTGCACAGAATGGCACAGGTAACACAGACCAACACAAAAAAAGAAGAATAAGTCTCCGAAAACATTTTCTTCACATGTAGTTTAGGACAAAAGTATTGCAGAATAAAATTTATGGTTTTAGAAAAAGCAGCAACAAAAATTTGAATGAAAGACAAACTTTTGCTTTTTTGAACTTTTGGAAGACAAAATTATGACTCTAGTGTTTCATTCCTTCTTTCCTTGCCATTCAAATTTCTACTAAAGTGTAAGATATATCATGAGATTTGATAATATACACTGCAATGCCCATTGAGCAGATGGCCGTCCCAGAAATAAGACAAAGGCCATTAGTATAGCAAGGAAGACGTATGTTTAATATCTTTAGTCTGACATTCACTCATCCTTCATTTACATATGCTTACTCTCTTAATTTTCTACAAGTTGTAGCTTATACTCACAGAGTTTTAAAAAAATCATGAGAGCCCTCTTATTTTCTGTATCTACAATTCTAGGTTATATATAAACCTAAGTATACGGTCCATAGGGCTATATAAAGAATTTACTTGAATTTGAAATCTTGATTTTGTGAAAGAAACAAACGTCTTGAGATTTTGTTAAAATAATTCTGGCAAGTCTTGGAGCAAAGTTACACTGAGAGGGAATCTGTTTCCTTTGAAAACAAAAGTATAGTCAATATTTTCATAAAATGTGAGTATGAAATAGAATATAGTGTTATTAGACCATATTAACATTTCATTGGCAGAGATTTCACTTTGTTAAAGGCTGTATAAGAACAGCTTAATCTCACAACCCAGAAGTTTTTCTGCCATTGTTGTTTCTTTATTTTTAGCTAAATTGTAATTTTTAAATGAGTATACAGAAACACAATGCTATATATTGAATGACGTTAAGTGAATAAATATCCGTGCTATTCATCAGGGTAAGTGATCTAGTGACCAGAATAAAAAGGACATATGTTGCTAGCCCCTAGCACAGTATGCCTCAGCACAGAGGTTTCTTGGGTTACTGTTAGAGAGTGATTCCAATTCTTGGCAGTCTGATCCCATACATTATATACATTCCAACTCCTGCATCTGTTTAGGTGAGCTGTTGGCTAAATGGATGTGTAATGAAATTAAACAATATTTTTAAAGGTGATTTTTAGGATGGGTTATCCCCCCTCTTTTTCTCCTCGTTTCCTTGCAATCCGCCCTCTACTCATTCTTTTATGCATATTTTAGAGAGGCTGAATATGCTAGGAACAGGGTTTCAGTCTGTTAAGAATTCACAACCTTGTGGAGTTGAGATACAATTAATAAAAAATTCTAGTATAATGAGGTAAGTATTATGATACCATCAAGGCACAGAGGAGAAACACCTACTCTGTTTTGTGAGGATTAGGGAAAGCAATTTAGAGATTATACCTAACACAAACACACAGATATTTGCATACTATGTGAGCACACATAAAAAAAAATGTTACTTACATCCCAGAAATAAGACAGTAGGGACTCAGTGTGAGCTGATATGCCTGTCTCCACTATAATGAAAGAAATATAATGTCTCAAGGGTGAGTTGACATTTGCAAACTACCTGATTTTTCTAGAAGAATGATGCCACATAATTTAAAAATATTAAGGCTTTTCTAATCTCCAATGTATTTTCAATGGCTAACATAGTTAAAACCAAAGGGAAACTTTTATTATGTACATAATCGAATGCAAAATGTGTCAGGCTAGTTTAAAAAATACGAATGTCAGTCCTGGCTTGGCAGTTTAATACCTATTTGGTTTTTGACCAAGTCATTTAACTTAATTAAACCTCAGTTTCTTCTCTGGAAACAAGAGAAAGTCAAGCAAGATAGTTTTAACATTTCTTTCCAAATTTATATATCTGACTTTTCTAAAAATCTGATTTACACTAACAGTTAAAATAAATTATCTTAAGACATAGTTTTTAAGTTCCCACTCCTAGGAAGTGCTTATAAATTAGTTTTTGCTCTTGCTCCCTGAAAAATTTGTCCTTGTCCTGCTCGTCACATATAGTCCCCACTACACCAGCGAAGACTCGTCAGACTGGTTCTGTTGAGATCATCAGTGACTTATTTCCTCACTTCAATTCAGCCCACAAAGTCACTGATAGAGCTGGATGCACACACTTGGATGTAGACCTCAATCTTCGCAGGACTCTTCATTGCTGGTCGGCAATGATGTATCGGTGAGTTTCTTTTTCTTTCTAGAATCTTAAGGTAACTTTTAGATTAAAACAGCATGAGCCACACCAAGGAATGTGTAGATCTACAGTTTATTATTTTTTTAAATATAGAAACATATTTTTGAGATTTTACATAGAATTATGTCAAGAAAAAGACTTCTATTCTTTCTGCATTAGTGTTTCCTGTCCTCTCGTGTTGTATCCCAGTGTTTTCCTGTTACTTTTAGAAGGTTTCTACACAATGTAAAGGTACATGGTGTTTGACGGCTGTCTTTTAGTTCTTTTGCCCATATGTTTCAAGAAAGATATAACATATTTTTAGGTTGGGCTTTGTTTGTCTTATTGAGAAATACTTTTATTTTAGAAAGTGTACATGAAAAAAAGTCTGAAATAATGCAGATAAAATATGTTTATTTCTGTAAGTAGTTAAAAATTCAAAAATTCTAGATGTCTTGAAAGAATCAGAAACAACTGAAGAAAATAATATGACTAAATTATTATAGCCTGACTTAAAAAATAAATCCACTGATACACCTGGTCATAGTCAACTTCTCCAAAGATAAGTCATGATCTTTATGAGGTTTTCTTTCAAAGTTAGGAACTAATCAGTAACAAGGTTTTGGGGTACTAGTTTTGTCTTTGAAAATAATTTTATCTTCTGATGGAAGTTTCTTTTCTCTGATTCACATATTGACCTATCATTTTTTATTAGTTTTTACTTTGAGAACAGTTTGAAAATGTTAAACTTTGAATGAAATCTGTGGTCTTCATTTAACATGGAAAAACAGGTTATTTCATCAGTTGAAAGTTCTACATACTTGTTATTAGAAGTTTAATACTCTTCTGTACATATCCATGAAGCAACTGAAAGCTACGGATACTAAAAATTTTGTCAGGCTTATTAAGGCTCCCTGCCTTTCGCAAGTATTTCTTTACGACCAATGATGGTTTTGTACCCTATTCTCTTTTTCTCATTAACTTTACTATAGAAAACAGTGCTTCAAGAAAGCTTCCAATAAACTTAACATACTAAATAGATTCCAAGCCTTATCTATGGTATATGTCAGATATTTGGAATTTGGTTATAAATGTGTAGAAGCGGTATAATGTGGGAATACTGGAGTCAACTTTTCTGAGTGTAGTGTCTAATTTGAAGCAAAAGATGTGCCTATTTTTAAAATTCCTGCTGCAGAATAGATGCAAGTAATCTCTCAAGGAAAAAAACAAAATCCAAAACTAAACATCCAACAAACAAATACATCTTTCTGATCTGAAGATTGTATAACAGATGAAGCACATCTATGTTTGAGTGGGTCTAGATGAGATAAAATGTTAGGAGCATGTACTAGAGCAAAAAGGGATTAAGTTTATTTTTCAAATTTGCTGTCGTAAATGTTCCAACAGGAGTGTTATCGAGGAAGAGGGATAATTGAAATCCTAGGATATAAGCAGACAATTTCTTTTTAAGGTCATTTGTTTTAACTCAGAAAGAATATAAGAAACAGGTGGGGAATTTTATTAAATAGTCAGATTTTGGATCGCCTTCTCCCTGACTCTACCTGAATAAGAATCAATTTTTTTTTTTTTTTTTTTTTAGAATTTAAGGGCAGGAAAAAATTTAAACTGGGTAAACATTATTCTTCTTGTACTGCCATTTTCTCCAAACTCTTATTTTGGACTATTCTTTGAGCATGAAGAGATCAACACATGAATTTTATAAACACACAACAGAAAGTTAAAGAAAACTTTATCAGGCATAAGCTTATAGAAAACAGATTTGGGAAGAGAAGAACGTATCCATTAAATATACTTATTGGTGATAGGGGTGTATACTAACTATATTTATCAGCAACCACTGAGAAGTAAAAATAAGCAGACTGAATTTATAGGCATTGACATTCACACATATTGAGATGGCTGAAGGTGAAATGAGTAATATTCAAATGAGACAAAATGGACAACTTTAATTTTTACTTAATAGGGTAAGCACTGTCTCTAAAAGTGTGGTCCATAGACCCGTGCATTACAGAGCTTATTAAAAATAGGAAAGTCCATCTCTCATCCCAGAAATTCTAATGAATCTCTGGTTGAGACATGGAAATCATATTTAAAATATTTACACAATGTAATTCTTATTTCCCCTAAAGTTTGACAAGCACTAATAGTGTAAAGACATAGAAAAAGCAAAAGAAATGTGTAAGTCTGAAAGAAATTAAACCATAAATGAAATAGGCCAGTTGTTAAAAGTATTCTTTGTTTTATTTAAATTGGTGTAATTACATCTTAATGGGAGGTGCTCTTTCCCAGTCACCTTTCCCTTCAAGGGAGAAAAGTACTCATTTATGCAACATGGTGATGATTAAGAAAGAGAGGATAATTTCAGGAAGGATGGGAAACTGAGAGGGGAGAACATAGACATTTTTTGGTTAATTTGTGTCTGATAAGGGGGATGACTTTATTTGGATCATAAAAATCTATTTGTTTACAGGAAAAACCATGGTATAAAATTAATCTAGCAGTGTTACCCTGTGACAGTCAGTAGGGATACTGAAGGGAAACTCCTTTGAGGCTTAGGCCCAGAGGTGCTATGTGATTGTTCTGTACGTATTTAACATGTGCTCATACTTCTCCTTCAACTAGGATCAGCCCTGATCCATATAACAACTTCTAGTGTGTTCTCATTGCATACTGAGTCCTGTGTGGAAGAGACTATCTGTTGAGCATCTACTATATATTGTGTATCTTATAAAATGCAATTTCATTAAATTTTGATAATGCTTTGATAAGTGGTTATTGCTTTCATTCCTTTTAAAAGATGAAATACCTGTGGCTCAGATTGTCTAGGCGGTTAGTAAGTGTTGAATCTAGAATCTAACCCTGATCTTTCTGATTTTAAAATCTATACTTTTTTCCCTATAACATATTGTCTACCATGTGTAGGAAGCTAAAAGTAGAATCTTTGGAAAGTTTACAGAGAAAATAGATGGCAACAGAGAAATAGAAAATAAACCCACACATGGAGAAAATGTCGGTGCATAGATTTAAAAAACCAGAAGATGTAAAGACTAATATGAAATCATGCACATTTATGCTGAGGAAAGAAGTGTGGAGGTATAATTTTACTTTCATTTATAAGTTTTAAAAACATTTTGAAAAATGCACTGCCTGCCCTAATGCAACCGACTTTGTATTTAAACTAATTAAGCAGTGATTCATCTTTTCTGCACTGTTTCAAAGGTGATCAGCCTATAGCACTTTAACTACATCATCTCTGTTTTCTAAAAAGGATTACATTTGCTATATTGTGAAAATCATGTGTATCTTAGGGCAACATTTCATGGAACTAATTCACTGGTCTGCAGTAGCTGTCTGCTTAATGAATCTTTGTTGTTCTGTCATTGTCTGCTTTCCTCCAAAAATATGTCATTGCTTCAACTTAAAGAGAAAATAAATAGAAACAATCCAGAAAAATATGAAAAATAACAGTATCGTGTGTTTCCGTATTAGCACTGAGATTTACAAGTATGCCTGATGGTTTTAGTGCTTGTGAATAAGGTAGATTGAACAGTCGTGAAGCAGGTCTTCTGGAAGGGTAAGAGGTGAAATGGGTTCTCTGGCTTGTTTTATGGCTCTCCCACGGTTAGAGTTTAGAGAAACTGCACAGAGAAGTTCTTCAAGTGCACTCCTTTGGATCTGCTCTCATTGAAGACAATAGATACGAACTGTGAAGAATACTTTCACATTTTCAGGTTTTAATAGGTTTAAAATGACTGGATTAGAGAGAAGGAAGGTTTTAAGAGGTTGAGAAAGAAAAATGGGCTGCAGAAACACTGAGTCATTCCGGAACCTGTGAGCCCAACCTTCTTCTCCCATGTACACACATGGCCTGTGTGGTAGGGCAATTTCTGAGATTTTTAGAATTGTAATTCTAAGATGATAGAACTAATCTTAGGGGGATCCAAAGTACCATACAGGCATATTTAAATTCTATTTTGCAACCTTTTATCTGAAGATGTCAGATGATATCTCTGTTTTGAAGCTGCAAAAGCAGACACAGAGGGATTTAGCAATTTGTTTAAAGTTGAACTGTGAGTCAGTGCAGGACAAAATAATAATTGCTGTCTTTAGTTTCACATGTACTATCTGCCAACTACTGTCTTAAAACATCGTATGCATTTAAACTTTATATCAACCTATGGTTATATTATCATACTCATTTCACAGATGAGAAACATGAGGCTCAGACAGGTAATTATTTTTTTTTGCCCAGGGGTAATAATAAAAGGCAGAACTGATGGTTAACCAGGGTCAATCTGACTTCAAAGCCTATGCTCTTAATCACAATGCTATACCACCCTCACAATGTCTCCTTTGTCTGCCTAAGTGGTTCTTTTACTACTTTGATTGAACTGACTTACTGTCTTAAAAGATGAAAAATTTACATTTTCAAGAAACATTGTTATGGATGATCTTTGAAGTAGACCTCTAAGTCCAGCGGATAGGAAGCATTGTTCTCTGCATTCTCTAAAGGAAGGGAACAAAATGCTCAAAGATGAGATAATTTTCTTGTGGCCACAGGAATGGATGAGTCAGTCAAGACAGAGATAGAGTGCGTCCTCCCACTTCACCTGTATACTGATGTGAATACAGTCAAATAGAAGAGTTAAATTAACACTGGTGACTACGTGACCCAAGACGTATTATTGTTATTTTTATTACTATTCCCATTTAAGCTTGTATGAAAATATATGGCCCATTTAAAATTAGTTACTTCACATTAAATCTTGTCAGGTCACTGGTAGTAAAATTTAGGGAGGGTACATAATGTAAAAATAAAAATATTATTTGACATAAATATGCTACATATATAATTTCAACATATGTTTTCTCATTTAGTACTTTACAACCCTGAGAATCAGATAATTTTAATATTACCGTGACTTTACAGCTAGGGAAACCAAAAATTAGGAAGACTGAGACTTCCAAGTGTCTGCTAAATGACTGGTAGAGCTGGAATCCGAGCACACCTGTTCTCACATCAGCCCTGTGCTTTCTAGTCCTGTCTTCTGCCAGGTCATGATTCTGGGATCAGAAGTGCTTCTTTGGTGAAGCACAGATAACTTACCTTGGCTTTCAAAAAATTACTTTATCTTAGTGTTTCAACTTTCCTAATTCAGAAAATACCAAAGATAATAAATGAACACTTTAAAAGTATTTCAAAGCAATCTTTTAATTATACAGTACATTCAAGTCATTATTAGGCATTTGGGGATACATTATTTGATTCAACAATAAAGCTATATTTGGCCTTTTAAAAACAGGGAACTGAATTCTTGTACTAAACTGTAGGACAATTGGCAGCTGCCTGACTCAAGTCTCTGAATTGTATGGGTCCGAAGAGGAATGCTTCTTAAAGTTTTCTTTACTAGTTGAATCCCTTTTTGCACTGGAAGCTTAATGCAGACCCTTGATGTTTGGAGCAGAATTGCTGTGGGTGGAGTGGGATAGAGGCTAGAAGCTTCCTCTACCTTCCTTTTATTCCCTTAGGCATATGTGAGGCATCTGGGTGGATTTTTCAACCCACCTTAAAACTAATTTTTCATTATGAAAGAGGAAGTAATGAAAATGGCCAACTTTTTTGGTGTATTTACTGTGTGCCTGGCATGGTGCCATCTGCCTTGTGTTACTTTATTTAATCTTCAGAAGAATCTTCTGAGTTAGGTCCTATCATTATCTCCATTTGTGGGTGGGGAAATGTAGATTTAGAGAGGGTGAGTAACTTTCCTACTGCCACCTAGCTGGTAACAGGCAGTTAGGACTAATCCCAAGCTGTTGGATGCCTAAGCCCAAGTCTTTATCCACTAAACAAGAAAATGGAAGTCATTTGCTTGAAGTCATAGAGCTTGTTACAAGGAGGCTCTTGACTAGAACCTTGGTCTTCTGACATATTAATATTATAATTAATTGTATCTCAAAATTATGCTGCTAGAGAAAATTAAGTTAAAATAGTTTACCATCTTTCATATATACAGAATTCGCAAGAGAATTAGTAAATATGTGTCTTCATGTCCTCTTTTCCCAAAGATCATTATGTGAAAATGGCAATTTCCCTTGATTGCAACAATCTGTTTTGCATATTATAATAGTATTGGATTTAGCTATGAGTGACAGGAAACCCAGAGTAACAGGGGATTACATAAAATGGAATTTTGTTCTGTTTAATGCGAAACAATTCTGGAGATAGGCAGGGAAGAGCTAGTAGGGAGGTTCACAAAATAATCAGGAGTCTAGGCTCCCACTATTGTGCTGTTCTACCAGCTTGGTTATGTGTCTTCCAAATCCTGGTCTACTGTGGCAACCTTTGCTTCCACCAGCACATATGTATTCTAACTGTGAAATGCACATTAGAATTCTAGCTGACAAAATAGAGACTCCATGGGAAAGAAAGTATTCACATGCTGACTCTTACAGACAAGGGGCATTATTTGATTTTTCTGGTGGCTGTGTGCCTAACCAAAGATCAAGGTTTCTGTTATTAGGAAAAAAAGAATAAATATTTGGGATAGGCGTCTAGGAGTTTCTAGTACAGCTGTATTAAGTTTGAACGGTAAGAGGTATAGCCCATTGTGATGAACATAGGCTGGTCAATATATAGTTCTGAAGTGTAGGCAAGTGAGCTGAGCTGCAGTTGTGGATTTTGTAGTCATCAGTATATAGATATGAAGTGAACACATGGACATTGGTAACTAAAAGTATTTGTTCTTTTGGGTACAATAATGCATTTCTTATAATTTTTATGGTATTAATTAGCACAGAAATCCTACTTTATTCTAATATGAACCTGAGCTTATTTTACTATGTTATTATTAAATACCAATATATTAGAACATAATTGTCAAGGTGAGTATATAATAAAAAATTTCATAAATTTTGTGTACCATCCAAAAATTAAAACTGAATTCTTACATATATTTCAGGTCGGTAACTCAGGCAGAAAATTCTTTAATCAAGAAAACTCACTTTTCATTTTGGAAGAATTATTTAAACATTGACAAGGTCTATACATTTTTCAATTTCTCTTCATTGCTGAATTAATTCAGATAGAATTTTGTTACATGTAGAAATTTCTAGATTGTCTAAAGAATTCTTAGTGTATGGTTTAGAGTGCTTTCTAAGGAAACAGCAAGCCAGAGGACACAACAGGCTGTTAGCATGTGGCCCAACTGTCACATTCAGGCACAATTTAATCAGGGTCTAGAGATTTTAAAAAATTGATGCGTAGTAGTTATACATATTTTGGGGGTATCTGTGATATTTTGATGCTTGTATGCAATGTGTAATGATCAAATCAACGTAACTGGGATGTCTATCACCATCTTGTGTTGGAAATATTACAGTTCTCTTCTAGCTGTTTTGAAATTCACAACAAGATATTGTTAACTAAAAGTTCCCTACTGTACTGAATAGTAGAACTTATTCCTTCTATCCATACTTATGTACCCCTTAACCAACTTCTCAAAGCAAGTAGTAAAGTATGATTTTCAAAGTCTGGCTTTCTCAGGTATGGTACTTAGATCGTTTCAAATAACTTGTAGTCTCGGGGCGGATCACGAGGTCAGGAGATCGAGACCACGGTGAAACCGTGTCTCTACTAAAAATGCAAAAAAATTAGCCGGGCGTGGCGGCGGGCACCTGTAGTCCCAGCTACTCGGAGAGGCTGAAGCAGGAGAATGGCGTGAACCCAGGAGGCGGAGCTTGCAGTGAGCCGAGATTGAGCCACTGCACTCCAGCCTGGGTGAAAAAGTGAGACTTCGTCTCAAAAAAAAAAAAAAAAGGGTGGAGCCAAGATGGCCGAATAGGAACAGCTCCGGTCTCCAGCTCCCAGCCCCAGCGACACAGAAGACGGGTGATTTCTGCATTTCTGCTTGAGGTACCGGTTTCATCTCACTAGGGAGTGCCTAACAGTGGGTGCAGGACAGTCGGTGAAGCGCACTGTGCGCGAGCCGAAGCAGGGCGAGGCATTGCCTCACTCGGGAAGCGCAAGGGGTCAGGGAGTTCCCTTTCCTAGTCAAAGAAAGGGGAAACAGACGGCACCTGGAATATCGGGTCAGTCCCGTCCTAATACTGCGCTTTTCCAACGGGCCTGGAAAACGGCACACTAGGAGATTGTGTCCCGCACCTGGCTCGGAGGGTCCTATGCCCACAGAGTCTCGCTGATTGCTAGCACAGCAGTCTGAGATCACGCTGCAAGGCGGCAACGAGGCTGGGGGAGGGGCGCCCGCCATTGCCCAGGCTTGCTTAGGTAAACAAAGCAGCCAGGAAGCTCGAACTGGGTGGAGCCCACCACAGCTCAAGGAGGCCCGCCTGCCCCTGTAGACTCCACCTCTGGGGGCAGGGCACAGACAACCAAAAACTCAGCGAGAACCTCCACAGCCTTAAATATCCCTGTCTGACTGACAGCTTTGAAGAGAGTAGTGGTTCTCCCAGCATGCAGCTGGAGATCTGAGAACGGACAGACTGCCTCCTAAAGTGGGTCCCTCACCCCTGAGCAGCCTAACTGGGAGGCACCCCCCCAGTAGGGACAGACTGACACCTCATTCAACCGGGTACTCCTCTGAGACAAAACTTTCAGAGGAACTATCAGACAGCTGAATTTGTGTTCTCACGAAAATCCACTGTTCTGCAGCCACCGCTGCTGAGACCCAGCCAAACAGGGTCTGGAGTGGACCTCTAGTAAACTCCAACAGACCTGCAGCTGAGGGTCTTGTTTGGTAGAAGGAAAATTAACAAAGAGAAAGGACATCCACACCAAAAACCCATCTGTACATCACCATCATCGAAGACAAAAAGTAGACAAAACCACAAAGATGGGGAAAAAACAGACCAAAAAAACTGGAAACTCTAAAAAACAGAGCACCTCTCCTCCTCCAAAGGAACGCAGTTCCTCACCAGCAACGGAACAAAGCTGGATGGAGGATGACTTTGATGAGTTGAGAGAAGAAGGCTTCAGACGATCAAACTACTCTGAGCTACGAGAGGAAATTCAAAACAATAGCAAAGAAGTTAAAAACTTTGAAAAAAAATTAGAAGAATGGATAACTAGAATAACCAATGGAGAGAAGGGCTTCAAGGAGATGATGGAGCTGAAAGCCAAGTTTCGAGAACTACGCGAAGAATGCAGAAGCCTCAGTAGCAGATGCGATCAACTGGAAGAAAGGGTATCGCTGATAGAAGATGAAATGAATGAAATGAAGAGAGAAGGAAAGTTTAGAGAAAAAAGAATAAAAAGAAATGAACAAAGCCTCCAAGAAATTTGGGACTATGTGAAAAGACCAAACCTACGTCTGATTGGTGTACCTGAAAATGATGGGGAGAATGGAACCAAGTTGGAAAACACTCTGCAAGATATTATCCAGGAGAACTTCCCCAATCTAGCAAGGCAGGCCAGCATTCAGATTCAGGAAATACAGAGAACGCCACAAAGATACTCCTCAAGAAGGGCAACCCCAAGACACATAATTGTCAGATTCACCAAAGTGGAAATGAAGGAAAAAATGTTAAGGGCAGCCAGAGAGAAAGGTCGGGTTACCCACAAAGGGAAGCCCATCAGACTAACAGCTGATCTCTCAGCAGAAACTCTACAAGCCAGAAGAGAGTGGGGGCCGATATTCAACATTCTTAAAGAAAAGAATTTTCAGCCCAGAATTTCCTATCCCGCCAAACTAAGCTTCATAAGTGAAGGAGAAATAAAATACTTTACAGACAAGCAAACGCTGAGTGATTTTGTCACCACCAGGCCTGCCCTAAAAGAGCTCCTGAAGGAAGCAGTAAACATGGAAAGGAACAACCGGTACCAGCCCCTGCAAAAACATGCCAAATTGTAAAGACCATCGATGCTAGGAAGAAACTATAGCAACTAACGAGCAAAATAACCAACTAACATCATAATGACAGGATCAGATTCACACATAACAATATTCACGTTAAATGTAAATGGGCTAAATGCTCCAATCAAAAGACACAGACTGGCAAACTGGATAAGGAGTCAGGACCCATCAGTGTGCTGTATTCAGGAAACCCATCTCACGTGCAGAGACACACATAGACTCAAAATAAAGGGATGGAGGAAGATTTATCAAGCAACTGGAAAACAAAAAAAGGCAGGGGTTGCAATCCTAGTCTCTGATAAAATAGACTTTAAACCAACAAAGATCAAAAGAGACAAAGAAGGCCATTACATAATGGTAAAGGGATCAATTCAACAAGAAGAGCTAACTATCCTAAATATATATGCACCCAACATAGGAGCACCCAGATTCATAAAGCAAGTCCTCAGTGACCTACAAAGGGACTTAAACTCCCACACAATAATGATGGGAGATTTTAACACCCCACTGTCAGCATTAGACAGATCAACGAGACAGAAAGTTAACAAGGATATCCAGGAATTGAACTCAGCTCTACATAAAGTGGACCTAATAGACATCTACAGAACTCTCCACCCCAAATCAACAGAATATACATTTTTTTCAGCACCACACCGCACCTATTCCAAAATTGACCACATAGTTGGAAGTAAAGCTCTTCTCAGCAAATGTAAAAGAACAGAGATTATAACAAACTGTCTCTCAGACCACAGTGCAATCAAACTAGAACTCAGGATTAAGAAACTCAGTCAAAACCGCTCAACTACATGGAAACTGAACAACCTGCTCCTGAATGACTATTGGGTACATAATGAAATGAAGGCAGAAATAAAGATGTTCTTTGAAACCAACGAGAACAAAGACACAACATACCAGAATCTCTGGGACACGTTCAAAGCAGTGTGTAGAGGGAAATTTATAGCACTAAATGCCCACAAGAGAAAGCAGGAAAGATCCAAAATTGACACCCTAACATCACAATTAAAAGAACTAGAAAAGCAAGAGCAAACACATTCAAAAGCTAGCAGAAGGCTAGAAATAACTAAAATCAGAGCAGAACTGAAGGAAATAGAGACACAAAAAACCCTTCAAAAAATTAATGAATCCAGGAGCTGGTTTTTTGAAAAGATCAACAAAATTGATGGACCGCTAGCAAGACTAATAAAGAAGAAAAGAGAGAAGAATCAAATAGATGCAATAAAAAACGAAAAAGGGGATATCACCACCGATCCCACAGAAATACAATCTACCATCAGAGAATACTACAAACACCTCTATGCAAATAAACTAGAAAATCTAGAAGAAATGGATAAATTCCTCGACAAATACACCCTCCCAAGACTAAACCAGGAAGAAGTTGAATCTCTGAATAGACCAATAACAGGTTCTGAAATTGTGGCAATAATCAATAGCTTACCAACCAAAAAGAGTCCAGGACCTGATGGATTCACAGCTGAATTCTACCAGAGGTACAAGGAGGAACTGGTACCATTCCTTCTGAAACTATTCCAGTCGATAGAAAAAGAGGGAATCCTCCCTAACACATTTTACGAAGCCAGCATCGTCCTGATACCAAAACCTGGCAGAGACTTAACCAAAAAAGAGAATTTCAGACCAATATCCTTGATGAACATTGATGCAAAAATCCTCAATAAAATACTGGCAAACCGAATCCAGCAGCACATCAAAAAGCTTATCCACCATGATCAAGTGGGCTTCATCCCTGGGATGCAAGGCTGGTTCAACATACGCAAATCAATAAATGTAATCCAGCATATAAACAGAACCAAAGACAAAAACCACATGATTATCTCAATAGATGCAGAAAAGGCCTTTGACAAAATTCAACAACCCTTCATGCTAAAAACTCTCAATAAATTAGGTATTGATGGGACGTATCTCAAAATAATAAGAGCTATCTACGACAAACCCACAGCCAATATCATACTGAATGGGCAAAAACTGGAAGCATTCCCTCTGAAAACTGGCACAAGACAGGGATGCCCTCTCTCACCGCTCCTATTCAACATAGTGCTGGAAGTTCTGGCCAGAGCAATCAGGCAGGAGAAGGAAATAAAGGGTATTCAATTAGGAAAAGAGGAAGTCAAATTGTCCCTGTTTGCAGATGACATGATTGTATATCTAGAAAACCCCATTGTCTCAGCCCAAAATCTCCTTAAGCTGATCAGCAACTTCAGCAAAGTCTCAGGATACAAAATTAATGTACAAAAATCACAAGCATTCTTGTACACCAATAACAGACAAACAGAGAGCCAAATCATGAGTGAACTCCCATTCACAATTGCTTCAAAGAGAATAAAATACCTAGGAATCCAACTTACAAGGGATGTGAAGGACCTCTTCAAGGAGAACTACAAACCACTGCTCAATGAAATAAAAGAGGATACAAACAAATGGAAGAACATTCCATGCTCATGGGTTGGAAGAATCAATATCGTGAAAATGGCCATACTGCCCAAGGTAATTTATAGATTCAATGCCATCCCCATCAAGCTACCAATGACTTTCTTCACAGAATTGGAAAAAACTACTTTAAAGTTCATATGGAACCAAAAAAGAGCCCGCATCGCCAAGTCAATCCTAAGCCAAAAGAACAAAGCTGGAGGCATCACGCTACCTGACTTTAAACTATACTACAAGGCTACAGTAACCAAAACAGCATGGTACTGGTACCACAACAGAGACATAGATCAATGGAACAGAACAGAGCCCTCAGAAATGATGCCGCATAGCTACAACTATCTGATCTTTGACAAACCTGACAAAAACAAGAAATGGGGAAAGGATTCCCTATTTAATAAATGGTGCTGGGAAAACTGGCTAGCCATATGTAGAAAGCTGCAACTGGATCCCTTCCTTACACCTTATACAAAAATTAATTCAAGATGGATTAAAGACTTATATGTTAGACCTAAAACCATTAAAATCCTACAAGAAAACCTAGGCAATACCATTCAGGACATAGGCGTGGGCAAGGACTTCATGTCTAAAACACCAAAAGCAATGGCAACAAAAGCCAAAATCGACAAATGGGATCTCATTAAACTAAAGAGCTTCTGCACAGCAAAAGAAACTATCATCAGAGTGAACAGGCAACCTACACAATGGGAGAAAATTTTTGCAACCTACTCATCTGACAAAGGGCTAATATCCAGAATCTACAATGAACTCAAACAAATTTACAAGAAAAAAACAAACAACCCCATCAAAAAGTGGGCAGAGGACATGAACAGACACTTCTCAAAAGAAGACATTTATGCAGCCAAAAAACACATGAAGAAATGCTCCTCATCACTGGCCATCAGAGAAATGCAAATCAAAACCACAGTGAGATACCATCTCACACCAGTTAGAATGGCCATCATTAAAAAATCAGGAAACAACAGGTGCTGGAGAGGATGTGGAGAAATAGGAACACTTTTACACTGTTGGTGGGACTGTAAACTAGTTCAACCATTGTGGAAGTCAGTGTGGCGATTCCTCAGGGTTCTCGAACTAGAAATACCATTTGACCCAGCCATCCCATTACTGGGTATATACCCAAAGGACTATAAATCATGCTGCTATAAAGACACATGCACACGTATGTTTATTGCGGCACTATTCACAATAGCAAAGAGTTGGAACCAACCCAAATGTCCAACAACGATAGACTGGATTAAGAAAATGTGGCACATATACACCATGGAATACTATGCAGCCATAAAAAATGATGAGTTCGTGTCCTTTGTAGGGACATGGATGAAACTGGAAAACATCATTCTCAGTAAACTATCGCAAGGACAAAAAACCAAACACCGCATGTTCTCACTCATAGGTGGGAATTGAACAATGAGAACTCATGGACACAGGAAGGGGAACATCACACTCCGGGGACTGTTGTGGGGTGGGGGGAGGGGGGAGGGACAGCATTAGGAGATACACCTAATGCTAAATGACGAGTTAATGGGTGCAGGAAATCAACATGGCACATGGATACATATGTAACAAAACTGCACATTGTGCACATGTACCCTAAAACCCTAAAGTATAATAAAAAAAAAAAGAAAAAAAAAAAAAAAAAAAAAAAAAAAAAAAAAAAAAAAAAAAAAAAATAACTTGTAGTCTCTTAGTTTGACTGCAAATTATTTCAAATTATCTGACATTGTAGTCAACAGAAAAATGAGGCATTTGAAAAATTACCTGAAATCTGATTGTTTAATAAATGCTGAATTTTTTTTTTTTTTTGAGACGGAGTCTTGCTCTGTGGCCCAGGCTGGAGTGCAGTGGTGCAATCTCGGCTCACTGCCAGCTCTGCCTCCCAGGTTCCCGCCATTCTCCTGCCTCAGCCTCCCTGAGTAGCTGGGACTACAGGTGCCCACCACCACGCCTGGCTAATTTTTTGTATTTTTATTAGAGACGGGGTTTCACCGTGGTCTCGATCTCCTGACCTCGTGATCCGCCCGCTTCGGCCTCCCAAAGTGCTGGGATTACAGGCATGAGCCACCGCACCCGGCAATAAATGCTGAATTTTAATTAGGATATTTAATATTTTTGTGTTATGTGAGGCATGGAACATTAGCTTGGTTGGCAATTGAAGAACATTTAGATCAATTTAAATTTCCACTGATTTTTTAACATGTGAAGAAAAGGAGAGCTCTCAACATCATACAAGTTGGGGCTCAGGGGATGCTAGAACTCGTGTGATGTGGAATATGCTCTCAGATTTCTCATCTGTTTGAACTAACACTAAGACATACGTTACTGGTTTTCCAGTTTAGATCTACTTCCATTGTATCATGCAAACTTTCTTGGAGTCATCTAGACAATGTCAACAGGAAGATTCGGTAGTTTCTGAAAGTCTCAAGCTATCTATCAGCAGCCACAAGAGTGTCTCTATCTCAGGTTTCCCAATCATTTTCTTCTGATACACTTGCCATGATATCAGCACACTGCTTGTCAATTCTTATTTTTCTTTCACACTTTGAAGTGTGTAGAATTCCCTATGATTGTCTGCAATGGCATCCCTCATTAACTTTGCTGTGGGATATTGTTGCGTATAAAGTTGCTGACTCAGATAACGCCAATTTATTATCTTGAACTAAAAAGGGTTTGAGGAGAAGAAAGCAATTATATCAGTAGAATTCAAACTTCAGTAGCTTAATTTAAGTCTATAAACCCATAACTAATTACTTAATAATATCTTTAATTTTTTTGCAACTCACCTATCTGTACGTAGCTGCAAATTTCTAGAGATTAGGCCAAGTGTCAACTGAAATATCAGTTTGTAGTCACCTGTGCTGTACCATATCTAGCTGTGAACTTAATAAAGACCTTGATGATAATCACAGTGGAGGTCAGAGACCTTCCTTACTGTTGAGTTGCCACTAATATTTATGTAGTACACCTATCTAACAAAGTCTGTTGATATCATATGCAATCTTCACAACCTCCTTTTAAAGGTAGGGGAAAGATACTGCCACTTAAGTTTTATGGTTCGTTAAATAGAAATAGTTAAACTCTGGGTTTTGTAACTTCTCTATGAGAACTAGCCGTAATTATTATGGTATGGAATGCGAACATTGTAATTCAGCCCAAGGGCCTGGATGATGCTATTAGATACTTATAGATGTGTTTTGTCTTCCAGTGTATAAGGCAGAAATATGTTATTTGTAATTTTATATGGAATAATTTGCTTGTATTTATTCTTTAAAAAACAGCAATGAAAATATATAATCCATGTACATATATATAATATTCTTTTTTAATTCTACTGTGCATATTTTTCTAGTCTTGTTCTAGAAAGTGTGAGAAGGATGAATGATGTTAGCAATGCTTGCTGGTTTGGGCTTTTCACAAAGTAAAACACATCTCAAATACTTTTGTTGACAGGATAAGCAGGCACAATCCTAAGAGCTAAGCTACTGTCAAATATGTAACATATGCCAAAACAGATATATAGACCAATGGAACAGAACAGAGGCCTCAGAAATAATGCCACACATCTGCAACCATCTGATCTTTGACAAACCTGACAAAAACAAGCAATGAGGAAAGGATTCCCTATTTAATACACGGTGTTGAGAAAACTGGCTAGTCATATGCAGAAAACTGAAAGTGGACCTCTTCCTTACACCTTATACAAAAATTAACTCAAGATGGATTAGAGACTTAAACATAAGGCCTAAAACCATAAAAACCCTAGAAGAAAACCCGGGCAATACCATTCAGGACATAGGCATGGGCAAAGACTTCATGACTAAAATGCCAAAAGCAATGGCAACAAAAGCCAAAATTGACAAATGGGATCTAATTAAACTAAAGAGCCTCTGCACAGCAAAAGAAACTATCATCAGAGTGAACAGGCAACCGGAAGAATGGGAGAAAATTTTTGCAATCTGTTTATCTGAGAAAGGGCTAATATGCAGAATCTACAAAGAACTTAAATTTACAAGAAAAAAACAAGCCCATAAAAATGTAGGCAAAGGATATGAACAGACACTTCTCAAAAGAAGACATTTATGCAGCCAACAAACATGAAAAAAAGCTCATCATCACTGGTCATTAGAGAAATGCAAATCAAAACCACAATGAGATACCATCTCATGCCAGTTAGAATGGCGATCATTAAAAAGTCAGGAAACAACAGATGCTGGAGAGGATGTGGAGAAATAGGAACATTTTTACACTGTTGGTTGGAGTGTAAATTAGTTCAACCATTGTGGAAGACAGTGTGGCGATTCCTCAGAGATCTAGAACCAGAAATACTGTTTGACCCAGCGATCCCATTACTGAGTATATACCCGAAGGAATATAAATCATGCTGCTTTAAAGACACACGCACACGTATGTTTATTGCGGCACTATTCACAATAGCAAAGACTTGGAACCAACCTAAATGCCCATCAGTGATGTCTGTTATACGCATCTCCTTTCTTCTTCAATGATAGACTGGATAAAGAAAATGTGGCATACATACACCAGGGAATACTATGCAGCCATAAAAAAGGATGAGTTCATGTTCTTTGCAGGGACACGAATGAAGCTGGAAACCATCATTCTCAGCAAACTAACACAAGAACAGAAAACCAAGCACTGCATGTTCTCACTCATGAGTGGGAGTTAAACAATGAGAACACATGGACACAAGGAATGGAACATCATACACTGGGGCCTGTCAGTGGGTGGGGGACTAGGGGAGGGATAGCATTAGGAGAAATACGTAATGTAGATGACGGGTTGATGGGTGCAGCAAACCACCACGGCACGTGTATACCTATGTAACAAACCTGCACATTCTGCACATGTACCCCAGAGCTTAAAGTATAATTTTTCTTTTTTTAAAAGACCCACTATTGATTGGTGGTATTGCTGTGAAGAGGCTTCTTCTGGTAAATTTTTCTTTGAAACACTGAGCCTTGACTTGTCATTATTACTTTTAGTACATTTTTCCCCTTGTCTTTTTGCTGTTGCTGCTGCTTTTCTTTTTTAGCACTATTCTAAAAATGACACATTAATAAGTGATAATAATAATGCAGCTCTAAACATATTGCTTGTTTTCTGGTAATTCGGGGCTAAAAAACATAAGCATACTTTAACTGTTATATTCACTTGACTTGTCACTAATTATACATGTCTCCAGATTGAAAAGAAAATCATATAAAGAAGGCAATTTGATATTACTAAAGCTATTAGAATTCAGTCTATCTGAAGGTGATTTTACATGAATAGGTGCACATAAGTTTTGATAGATGGAAATAAAGACTGGACAAGTGTTTACGTATGTTCAGGAGGAGGTTAATTATACAAATGTCTGTTGATAGGTAAAATAAATTTAGTCCTTCGCTTTACTACTTTCTTTGAGCATACTTTTTTCACGTCTAATTTGAAGGAATTCAGTATTGAATCACTTACTGAGAAAATAAAAAAGTAATTAAGAAATAGGGTCAATTATATCTCAAAAAAGCTAAAAAAATAGTGTGAATCAGTTTGAAAAACAATGCTATACAGACTGGGAAAAGAACACATAATGTTTCAAATGACAAACATCTTAGTAATGTGGTCACTACCACTATTACGAATAATTAAAATAATGGTGATGATAATTATCATCCTTGTTATTTGTACAATGATTTTTCCACTTGGGAGCTCAAAGTACCAAACGGCCTTATCATTTTTATCTCTACCTAGCTCATTAGGTTAGGAGGGGTCTGGACTTATTATCCTTGTTTTTCACATGGAGAAATTAAGACAGATAATTGAATCTGTGTGTACAAGACTATATAATAAATGAGTTGGTGGCAGGGCTCAGAAATATAATCTCTTAATTGTTTATTCAAAGTATTTTTGACTGGATTCTCTTTTTTCTTTGTCCCATGTTATCCCTTTTGTCTTCTTCTATCCAACCAGGACAGCATGTCACTAAAATAGTTGTGAGTAATGTGGGAAGGTGGGGGTCAGAAAAGGAATCACAGTGGTACCTTGGACACTGCAGTGATGTAAATTCCATGAAAATACATCTATAATCTTCCTTAGTTTTTTTTTTCGTATTTTAAGAGCGTCCTATGTCTCTCTCTCTCTTTTTTAATTCAAAAGCCATAATGTTATTCTTAAAAAATCCACCACAAAACAAACAAAACCGTAAATTAAAATTAAAATTTCTTGCTTATATGTTATTCTGCTTCTTACTAATAAATATTTGTTGTGTCTTCTGTATATTTTGTTATGCACACATGTATATAGTTTTATTTATAAAAACTGAAACATGGAATGCATATTATTCTATAACTTTTTAAAATTAAAACTTATCATTAACCTTTTTAATGTTAATACATGAAACCTACCTCATCAATAGAATGGATGCAGGGTCTACATTTTTGTCTTGATTAAAACTTACTGTAGCCGGGCGTAGTGGCGGGCACCTGTAGTCCCAGCTACTTGGAGAGGCTGAGGCAGGAGAATGGCGTGAACCTGGGAGGCGGAGCTTGCAGTGAGCCGAGATCGCGCCACTGCACTCCAGCCTGGGCGACAGAGCGAGACTCCGTCTCAAAAAAAAAAAACAAAAAACAAAAACTTACTGCAGAACAAATAGAACGCGTCTAATATTTCACAATTCTACATAACAATCATATACTTTTGATGATTTCATGTTTTCTACAAGCACACATTCATATTCTTCATCCGACATGTTTTGATATTAGTTGAGAAACCCTCCTCTCCCCGTATTCCCCCTCAAAGTTTTGCTTACGTCTGTTACAGGCATCTCCTTTCTTCTGCAACAGATTAATAGCAAGCATTCAGGGATGAAGGAACAGGAGGCAGTTTTGCGGGTTTCTTAGGCACTGTTGCAGGTAAAACGTAACCTCATTGTGGAGAAGACTTTTTATATTGCAGTAATTGCCATTCTAGGAACAGGTGTTTGGAATTCTACTCAAGGGAAAACTGGAGATGGGAAAGGTTGGGAAGAGTAAGATAAAGCTTCCCTGGTTACGGCCCTGTGGAAAAATCACAGGAACAAGGCAGGAGAACAAGCAGAGTCCCTGGAGCCTTCCACTACATCTCAGTGCCTTTCCCAGGGACAGGATTGTATAGCGATGATAACACCATTGACTTCTGTGCCAATGCTGTTTATTTTGTGTCCAGCCAGAGACAGGATGTAATGATGGTGTGACAGGGGCCAACATGATAATATCATCACTTCCTGATCCTATATCATCAGGAAACAGAGTGTTCTTGATTTTTGTAAACAAAAAGTATTTTTTGTAAAATGCTTTGCTGTTTACACATTCATGATCTAATTTTAGGTCCCAAAGTGCTTTAGATGGAATGGTTATCCCACTCTTTACTGATACAAGGAGAAATTGAGCTCGAAGTTTAAATGATTTGTCCAAGTCGCAGATCTGTTATGGAAAGGGCTGCACTTAGAATTCTCCTTTTTCTGATTCAACACCCA
This sequence comes from Symphalangus syndactylus, assembly GCF_028878055.3. Lineage (NCBI taxonomy): Eukaryota > Metazoa > Chordata > Mammalia > Primates > Hylobatidae > Symphalangus > Symphalangus syndactylus. Next base: position 45,125 of record NC_072445.2, on the reverse strand, counting down.
GTACTCCTCCAGGAGAATATCATGTTTTCCTCAAGTCCTCATGTAGCAGACAGCACTCTAGAAAAAAAAAAGCACAGCACACACTGGCATAGTAAATGCCTCAAGAAATCTAAAATAAGAGTATCGTATTCAAACTCCTTAGTCATCTCTGACTTATTATTTCACATTTCTGGCTTTAGAGTTTGCTTACCAAATATTATAACCCAATGGGACAGCAACTTTACCAATCAAACAAAAATCATGTGGACCAATGTTTTTCAGTAACTTGTATTTTTGAAGGCAGAACAAATAGGAGAAGTTGAGGGAATCTCATACAAAAAGAATTTCCGGTGGCATCTTTTTTTTTTTTTTTTTGAGACGGAGTCTCGCTCTGTTGCCCAGGCTGGAGTGCAGTGGCGCGAACTCAGCTCACTGCAAGCTCTGCCTCCTGGGTTCATGCCATTCTCCTGCCTCAGCCTCCCGAGTAGCTGGGACCACAGGCGCCCACCACCACACCCGGATAATTTTTTTTGTATTTTTAGTAGACACGGGGTTTCACGGTGTTAGCCAGGATGGTCTTGATCTCCTGACCTCGTGATCTGCCCTCCTCTACCTCCCAAAGTGCTGGGATTACAGGCGTGAGCCACCGTGTCCAGCCTCCTGTAGCATCATTAAAGCTTAGAGGTAAATATTAGCTCAAAACCTCAGGTTCTTTAGGAAGCGGCCTCTGGTTGTCTGTTCTATGTATCCTCAAAGTTTGGTTTGGTAATAGATCAGAAAATTAGAAGAATAGAATTAGCAACTCTATGTGAAACCTGGTATGCTTCAAGCTGTAACACATTTCAAAGGCTATTTAAGATTCTAGAGTGCTAGGGAAAAGGCTTAAAATATTTCTATAGCTCCTGAGTGTCTAACTCTATATCAAGTACATGGCTGGCTCAACAAGTGATAGATAACATTTAATATTGCACTTTCTACATGTCAGGCATTGTTAGCCCTAACCCTAATCTTATGAAATAGGTACTATCATTATCATCTTCCTTTTATGGATGAGGAAACTGAAGCACAGAAAAGTCAAACTACTTGCCCAGAAACAGGAGTCAGAATCAGGATTGGCCTCAGCAGCCTAGAACCAGGGTGTGCTCTAAACCCAGACAGTACACAACCCTCCAACTGAATGTCCTTTATTCCCCAAAAATATCTGTTTTGTCTAAGGAGTGGATGTGTTGCATGCTCTGAAATACTCTATCTATTTACTTTCTTCCTTAGGCCAGATGTGGTGAGGGCTAGGAAAAGAGTTTGTTGGGAGCCCTGGTTCATCGGCCTCATCATCTTCATATCCCTGATCGTCCTGGCAGTGTGTATTGGACTCACTGTTCATTATGTGAGATATGGTAAGTATAAGCTGCCTTGGCATCATGTGATTTACCCCAAATATTTCCTCATACTTTGCTGTTTTGATTTGTCTCAGGCTTATTCATTCATTACTATGATTCATTTTCTCAGCCTGTACAAAGGAATCTTTACCTGCTTTGTCTCTTATTTAGTCCTCATAAGTCAAGGAGGATTCTTTTTTCTACCTTTGATGTAGTGATGCTTTCTGCTGGGAACAGCATGCTTATTTGCATCTTCCTTAATAAGCAATAAGTGAATATTAATCAAGGGAAAACTACAGGATAGCTAGAACCAATGTCTTGAGTTGTTTGAGGTCACAGGGCAAGCATCTTGATTTAAAATAATTCTGACCGGGTGCAGTGGCTCACGCCTGTAACCTCAGCACTTTGGGAGGCTGAGGCGGGTGGATCACTTGAGGTCAGGAGTTTGAGACCAGGCTGGCCAACATGGTGAAACCCCGTCTCTACCAAAAAAAAAAAAAAAAAAATAGCCAGGTGTGATGGTGTACACCTGCAGTCCCAATTCCTGGGGAGGCTGAGGCAGGAGAATCACTTGAACCCAGGAGGCGGAGGTTTCAGTGAGTGGAGATCACACCACTGCACTCCAGCCTGGGCAACAGAGAGAGACTCGGTCTCAAAAAGAAAAAAAAAAATCCAACTCGTTGAAATTCTGACATCCCAATAAATCAATGACACAATCTGGAGTCATAAAGAAGTAGGCTCTATTCTGTACCAGTAAGTTACAAAAATAGTCATAGTGATGTATTGTTGAGTAAGTGCCTATTTCTGTTATTAAAATCTCATCTTAGGGTATATTGTAGGTGATTAAAGAGGATAGGGTATGCCAAGAAAGCTCATTATAAAGACGTTCACCGTGCGGTTATCAGGTACCTCATTGCTAGATGAACTGTTAGTTGCTATGTTATTAGAAAGGTCTCCAGGGTACTTCAGAACTGTTCTTCTGGGATGTAACAACCCTTCTGAAGTTCCCTCCTGCTCTGCCTAGGGTTTTAATTACTTGACTCAACCATGACCTGTTAGTTTAATATCTTCCTCTGTTACTGGATTATACTTGGATGTTCAAGGCACCATAACCATAGAAGCTAATAACTTGATTCAAATTTAATTGGGACCTTGTTGAAGTTGCTTTCCAGTAACGAGAAAGAGTACTCTGTAACCTGGTTATCTTTACTATCCATGCAAGTGTAATCTCAATTTCCAAAGCAAGGTGGATCATTTCTGGATAGTTTAAAAAAACTCATTGTGGTTTTGAATTGCAATTCTCTGATGGCCAGTGATGATGAGCATTTTTTCTTCTGTCTTTTGACTGCATAAATATCTTCTTTTTAGAAGTGTCTGTTCATATTCTTCACCCAGTTGTTGATGGGGTTTTTTGTTTGTTTTTCTTATAAATTCGTTTGAGTTCATTGTAGATTCTGGATATTAGCCCTTTGTCAGATGAGTAGATTGCAAAAATTTTCTCCCATTCCGTAGGTTGCCTGTTCACTCTGATGGCGGTTTCTTTTGCTGTGCAGAAGCTCTTTAGTTTAATTAGATCCCATTTGTCAATTTTGGCTTTTTTTTTGCCATTGCTTCTGGTGTTTTAGACATGAATTCCTTGCCCATGCCTATGTCCTGAATGGTATTGCCTAGGTTTTCTTCTAGAGTTTTTATGGTTTTAGGTCTAACATTTAAGTCTTTAATTCATTTTGAATTAATTTTTGCATAAGGTGTAAGGAAGGGATCCAGTTTCAGCTTTCTACATATGACTAGCCAGTTTTCCCAGCACCAATTATTAAACAGAGAATCCTTTCCCCATTTCTTGTTTTTCTCAGGTTTGTCAAAGATCAGATGCTTGTAGATGTGTGGTATTATTTCTGATGGCTCTGTTCTATTCCATTGGTTTATATCTCTGTTTCGGTACCAGTACCATGCTGTTTTGGTAACTGTAGCCTTGTAGTATAGTTTGAATACAGGTAGTGTGATGTCTCCAGCTTTGTTCTTCCGTGTTAGGATTGTCTTGGCAATGCGGGCTCTTTTTTGGTTCCATATGAACTTTAAAGTAGTTTTTTTCCAATTCTGTGAAGAAAGTCATTGGTAGCTTGATGGGAATGGCATTGAATCTATAAATTACCTTGGGCAGGATGACCATTTTCACAATATTGATTCCTCCTAACCATGAGCATGGAATGTTCTTCCATTTGTTTGTACCCTCTTTCATTTCGCTGAGCAGTGGTTTGTAGTTCTCCTTGAAGAGGTCCTTCACATCCCTTGTAAGTTGGATTCCTAGATATTTTATTCTCTTTGAAGCAATTGTGAATTGCTCATGAACTGTTCACTCATGATTTGGCTCTCTGTTTTTCTGTTATTTGTGTATAAGAATGCTTGTGATTTTTGCACATTGATTTTGTGTCCTGAGACTTTGTGAGGTTGCTTATCAGCTTAAAGAGATTTTGGGCTGAGATGATGAGGTTTTCTAAATATACAGTCACGTTATCTGCAAATCATGGGCTTCTTTTCCAAATGTGGGAGAGCATGGCCTGCATGACTGCTGGCTTCCAGCACGTGGTGTGCAAACCCATGCCAGGGTGTGTAATTCACTGTAGCCCTTGATAGAATCTCAGGGGATAATGTTTGTTTTTTAATCTTCTGTTTATTACCCTCAGCCAATTAACTTCTATCTATAGTAGAAGATAATTTGCCAATTTTTTAACGGAAAAATACCGTGCTCCTTAAAAAGTCTTTTAGAAGCACAGCGTTTTCAATTTCATTACATTAAATTCACTAAAAGATAAAAAAAAGTGAAATGCACATATATAAGAAATTTTCTTTTTGCAAAATACTCTGTTTTGATTTGAAACGTTTGTGAATTTTCCATGCATGTGTCCAGATGCATAGGGAGTTTATTCACTCAATTAAGTTAAAACATTAGATAACATGGTAAATTCAAAAAGTAGTGAGGACACATTTTGTTTCTGTGTCTTTAACTGAGAAAACTGGCTGATGCCTCCTGTGTGCAAGCACTGTGTAGCTGACGCAGATACAGAAACCAAGGTTTTCTTACTTGCTGCTGCTGGCCCCGGCACTGGAGTTCTGCTCCGGGAGGGCAGGGTATCTGTTTTTATTATGACTCAGCAAGTGCCACACTAATACACACGGGTGTCTCTGCCCTCTAGTGGATCCTGGCAGGAAGTGGGAGCAAATGCGACTAAAAAAAAATGAAAGATTTAAAAAATGCTCATTATCTCCAGAGGGGATTTAATTCTAAGAGGAGGCTTTTTTTTTCTTTTTCAAATGGGCTGATGGGTAAAAATAATACAAGACTGGAGGCGTTGGAAAAAAGCACACTGCATTTGCCTTTTGGCATCTGTGATGACTGAGTCCTTCCTCAGCTCTGCCACAGGGAGCACATTCACACATATGTCACACATATACCAGGGTTAGGTCATAAAACCAACGGTTACCTGGAAGAAGCCACGAAGGCTATGAGACCAAATCTTCACCTAGAAGACACTTGATACTTCAGAAGCCGAGGCCCTGTGAGATGTCTCGGAGAGCTCAGCTGTGACCCTGCACTGTATGGAAGGGCGGGCCGTGGGGCCCAGGCAGGTGAAGAGAATTGTCCACTGTTGAGCATCGTCAGCCTAAAACCCACATGCAATGCTGTTGCTGCAGAACTGCTGACTGTTGAAGCCACAAACCACAGAAACAGACTCCCTTTATGGTCCTCACTGTGTAACTGGTGACTTTTCAGAAGATGAAGATTAAACATATTAATCATAAATTCAAAGTGTCAGAAGGAACACTAGGAGATTTTCTAACCTCTGCTACCATGACTTTTTTTTTGCAAGATTCGTGAATTATTGTAAATAAGGTCACAGAGGCCAAAGTGCTCCCCTGGTCATCCAGAAAGAGGCAGGCTGCTAAACCCCACGCCTGAGACATCTGTGTTTTCTTAGGATAATACAAAAATTAAATATAAGGGAGAGAGAGAGGGACAGAAAGAGACAGAGAGATAGAGAATTGGAGCTAAGAGGAAACATTTTCATGTTTTGCCCCCCAAAATTCCCAGTGAACATTCCCATTGCTAGCGGATGAAATCCAAGGCCCTGGCTCCAGGATCCTGCTCTTTCCTTTGGTGACTCTTGTGCAGATTTGGCATAAAACAATATGGAACTTGTTACACTTCTCTGGACAAGTCATTATGCTCATGCTTTTGGCTCACAGGCTCCACTTCCCTGGACACCTCTTTGCGGTAAGCTTCAAGTAATTCAGCTTCACCCGTCAGAGAAGAGCTCAGGTGTCACTTCCTCTAAGGACCTCCCTAGCCACCTCTCCAGCAGAAGGGCCCCCACATTGCTCTTTGCACCTCTGTCCCTTGAGGTGCTGCTGTCCTCTGTGGAGGGTTGAACCCCAGGAACTAGAGCACCTTTCATGCTGGAGACACTTGGCACTCAGTAAGTGTGTGCTGAGTGGATACAAGTGCATCAAGCTTGCACAGCCTTACAATGTGTACTCTCATGTCTGGAATAGATCCTTATTTTCATTCTTGGTAAAATGAGTAAGTGGGGCCGGGTGACCTATACTCTCCTTTCAAATCAGAAGTTCACATTGAGCCGGACATCAAATAGCTTCCCAGTCAGCGCCAGGTGAGGACCCAGGTTGTTCAATGTGCCCATGTCCCCCAAAGAGTGGGGAAAGCATGGAGAAATGGGACCAGCTCTGCTGTCTGCTGCCCAGTGCCAGCCAGCAACTCCAGGCTCACAAAGCCAAGGCAAAGGCACCTGCAGGAGATCTTGGTTGTTCACTAGCTGTGATTGGGCTGGGAGGGGAGTGTGTTCACTTCTAATTATCCAGGGACTAGCATGAGACAGTAAAGTTTGAAATGTGTTGTTTTTTTGTCTTGGCCAAAAAAAAAAAAAAAAAGGTGTTTTTAGCTTCTCATCCTTGGAGCCACTGACATTAGCTAAGGGCCTGATATTTTAAGAAAACTTGAAAATTAACTATGTGAACCAGTAATCTCCAAAGTAATATTTTGATAAATAGTGTAATTGTTTATCACAGCAAAACCATTGCTTAAGTGGGCAAAACTCAGGAGGATAGGAAAACACACTCTTGAAAGCAGGTGGTGATGCCCCGAAATTGAGCAAATGCAGGGACACGTGTTGTTCTACCCCAGGTCAGAGTGTGTCAGTCATCACTCGATGCCACTCACAGACCACCAACTTCAGAATATCTAGGTGTAAAGCTCTGTACAAAAGTCATAACATAATAATGTAAATAAATTATTATTTATATTACACTATTATATAATGCAAAGTCTATTAAAACATGTTTGTCTTCAAAGAATGGCCTTGGTTCCCGTGGGCAGTGTCTCCTCATGTAAAGGTAGTGCATTCCTGCTAAATCATGGACAAAACGGGCCTCCAGGAGCTGCAGGCTGCAGCAGCAGCAGCAGCTTCTCATCTCATCCTTCACTGCATGATACTGTTGTTGACTTCAAAAGGTCTTTTCGGTCTAGTTTTATCAACAGAGCTAGTATTTCATGAGGATCTACTACATACCAGGTTCCAGGAAGCTAAATGCCTTTTGTTTGTTATTACTCACTAAATAAAAATCACAACTCTCTTCCCATTTCTCACACAACAAAATTTAGCTGAGGGTGATTGAGTGACTTTCCCAGGGTCGCACAGCTACTAAGAGCAGAGTCGTGTTTAGGTTCATGTGGGAATGCTGAACACCAAAATGAACCAACAGAAGTATCATATATTCCAAAAGCCTACTCAAGCCATTTGTTCTTATTTTAAGGAAAATCTTTATGCCAATTTTAAACTCCAAATACTTACGAATGGCAGAGATTTACAGGTTTGATTCTGATGTAAGAAATGATGCTCATCAGCTGGTTACTGCTACCACCCCACAACCCTGAGCATACTGGACAAATGTCTAAGCCTCGTGGTTAGTGAGGACAATGCTGGTGGAGGCTGAAGTTGTCATGCAGTGACTCACACAAGCTTAGGCAGATTTGGTGATATATGACACAGAGATGCAAATAAATGCTGTAGCTGACACACACAGGCTGGCTCTGGGAGATGCAGAAGGAGCACATCACCCAAAATAGAGCCAGACAGACTTCTTTAAGGAAAGAGAAAAGGGGGTTGCATCTTAAAGAATGAAGAAGAGATTTGTCATGAGAGATGGGACAGGAAGTTCTTGAGAGGCAGAGGGAAAGCATGAGAATGTCAAGAAGGGAGGAGAGATTCTCGCACATCTGGGAAACTGACAATCCATCAGCACGGCCAGAAGGAAAATCAGGAGAAGGAGCGGAAATAATAGATGAGGCTGGATATAGAAGCAGGGTTGAAGCTGTGTTGATTGTGGTAAAGAGTAGTGATTCTATCCAGAAGGCAATAGTTAGCATTCTAAACAGAGACCTTTTAAAAGAAGAGTCAGCAAATATTTTCTGCGAAGGGCTAAATGTTAATTATTTTTTTCCAAGCCATATGGTCCCTCTCTCAATGACTCAGCTATTCCATTATACCATGAAAGTAGCCAGAGACATTATATAACACATGCATGACACTGTGTCCCAGTACATCTTTACTTACAAATGCAGAGTGTGTCAGACATCGCCCATGCATGGTAGTTTGCCACACCCTGTTTTAGAAAGCTCAGGTTTATGATGTGTTGGAGAACGCCTACAAGAGCTCTTCTTTTAAATGGTAGAGTGAACATACACTGGAATTCTATCCTGCTTGACCCCAGGTCTTGATAGCGAAAGGTAGAAAAGATAGATAGTAAATAGATAGATAGATAGATGATAGGCAGGTGGATAGATAGATGATAGATAAAGAAAATACATAGCTGTTCCAGAAAACAGAAATGGATAACTTCATGAACCAAAAACAAAGTAATATACTTTAGAAAGGAAGCAGGCTGGAAAACTCACAGTTGCAAAGCAAATAGAATTTCCAATTGCCTCTTGTAGCCCATTCCTGGAAGCAGTCACAGCCCAGTGTGTTTTGAATACTTCCTCTGTTTTTTGTTTGTTTGTTGTTTGCTTTTTTGTGGGGTTTTTGTTTTTGTTGTTTGCTTTTTTTAAAAAAAATTCCCTTTCTCTGCTTTTTTCACAGCAGCCTTTGTCATTTCAATGACAAAGAATTTCCAATTGCCTCTTGTAGCCCATTCACACCTTAAATCTGTGAAATCCTCATGTTTTCTTCTGCTGCATCCATAGTTCAAACAAAGATTAGGCAAAGCTAGACACATTCCTGAAGGAACCTAAGAAATTCATCTCTTTCTTTCTCTGGAATGAAATGAATTCTCTAGACCATCAGTTCTAATCTTCAAAAACCAAACCTGTTTGTGAGATCTCCTTCAAAAACTACTGTAGATTCCATAAACATGCTAAAATATTTATGTTTTTTAAATATTTGTTTTATTTGGAATCAATATATTTGTAATTTTAGTACTTGTATTAATATAAGGGAGAAATGTTTAAATCTGTCTATGCCATATGTGCCTCTCGCTTGTTGCCCAATTAATTGTAGCCTCAGGCTAAACTTTGGTTTCTGTATTTTTTTCAGAACAAATATAACTGATCTCAAAACATCTGCTTTTATTGTAGGAACTCGTGCTGCCATCTCCATTCCTCTCTCTTTTCTTGCAATCTGGGTGGAAGTTCTTTAATATGAAGATTTCAACCACCTTCACTCTACCATGTCCACTATCAGCACATTCAAATGTATCCAGCCAAGGCTGTCATCTTAGGCCAGGGATTTTTTAGGAATCTATTTTGCTCTGATGCGGCTGGCACCCCTTTGACTCAATTTATCACCCCAGTGCTCTTTTCATTTTAGGAGCCCAAGAGGGCAGAAAAAGAAGTAGGTGAGCAATTAAACCCTCTGAGTCAGGAGCGTCTCCCCTTGTGTTAAGCAATGTTGTAGAATATTTTATTTAGTAAGCTCCTAGCAATGAGCCACATGGCTGCTGAACACACATGCCTGCTTGCTGCTGTGAGCTCAGACACCATCATCATTAGTGTTTTCCACCCCTGGAGGGAATTATAAGGGCCATTTAATAACCTGTAAATCATAGAGAGTTAAAGGTGTTTCCCTGAAACACTGATGACAGAATGAAAGGTGAGGAGTGGTAGCCACATGTCAAAAGAGCAGGAAAGTCTCTCAGTGTGCGTTGTTGAAGAAATGCAGGTCTTTTTTCTTTTGGAAGTCTCCCTAGAAGGGGGTCAAGGACTCTGCCCATTCTAGGATGAAAAATTGGGATATTAGACACCCTCAGATGTTTACCCCAAGCCTTCATTTTGGGCTCTTAATTACTGGTTCATCCATCACAATGTCAAATGCTAAGCAGAGCATTTGGATCTCTCCACAGTCCAAATCAGCACCATCTTTTAAAGTTGAGTTTCTCATTATTCTCACCTGATATACCTTATTTATCCCACACCCACCCCAATAACATATTGTGCTCACTGTTATCTTTCAGACAACACTTGAATTTTACTCAGCCTGGAGTGCTCTTCACATGTCTTGTCCAGATCCAGTTTGGACTCATTCTTCAGCCCTGCATCAGTCAATGGGGGCTAGGTTAAACTGTGGTGACAAACAACCTCCAAATTTCAGTGGGTCAAAAATCTTCGTCATTTATTTACATCTCATCATGGGTCAGGTGAGAGGTAGCTCTGTGCTGTGTCATCCTAACACAGGAATCCAGACCGAAGGAGGGACCATCAATAAGATCCCCATTGCTATAGAAAAGAGAAAAAAGCATGCAGAATAGAACTCTGTTTCTTGGAGATCTCTTCTGAAAAAGTGACGTGTTATTTCATCTCACCTCCATTGGCAAAAAACAAACAAACAAAAAAGTCATGTGGCCATGCAAAAATTTAAGTAGGTAGGATGGAACAGTCAGAATGCATTCATAAAAAATGAACTGAAAATATTTGGAGAACAGCACCAATGACTATCATGAATGCCAACATGCATCCCTAACAACCCAGTACTATTACCCTCCAAACTTTTTATGTCTTGCAAAGGATTAGAACTTCACATCTGAAGCCATACCACTTAGAGGGAATGCAAAATACATAATGACATCTCCTTTAGGATATCCTTAGAGAATTCAAGGAAAAGAAGTTAAATAATTAAAAAGTGCTGTTGGGTACAGCTATTTAGAGCTAGAGGGTAAGATTAGAGATAGATCATAAAGATAATAATAGGGTTAGGGTTAGGGTTGGGATCTGGGTCAGAGTCAGGGCTGGAAGTATGGTTAGAGGTGGGGTCATGATCAGGGTCAAGATCAAAGTCAGGGTCAAAGTAAGGGTGAGAATTAGGGAGCAGGGTAGGGATCAGAGTTTAGGTTCAGGGTCAAAGTCTTGGGACAGGGTTAGGATTAGGATTAGAACCAGAGCTTTGTTCTCCTCAGGACCCACCCAAAGATGGGTCACCATGGCTTTGGAGCATGTCTACAGTGGTAGCGTGTCTACAGTGAAGACCAGAGTTTCATTGTCCTTAAGACTGACCTGGGGAGACGTGGCTGCAGGCCTTTGAGGAAGGTGAGGCAAAAGCTTCCTGTCTGCTCCCTGTGTGCTGAGGACGAACTCTGCCATAGGCTTTACTTTCACAAGTTATATTCTACAAGTCTTATTTTACAAAAGCATCCCTTCCTTGAGGCTTCAGCTGCTCACCACTGCTCATCATCATAGCGTGCCAGAACATATGGTAAGATTTGGGCTTGTTTCTGGGGAGATATCTTGATATAGAGAAAGGAGCAATGCTTAGAGTCACCATCAGCACCGTTGGGATGAAAGCTGGGGATGGGCAGAGGCTGGAGGAAACACGTGCAACCCTTGTAAACACTTTTATTCATGTTTTAATTACTCATTTTTCTTACAGTGTTAAAGTAGTAAAAATAGTATTGAAAAATTGAAAAGTAGGCATATTAAAACTTGCAACATTATTTAAGTTTACATATACTGTTTGTACCTCATCATTTTTCATTTTGTTGAGAAAGCCTAAGGTTAATTGGCAGCATATTTGTAATAGTAGACAGAATAATGTCTGTTTTATAAACATTGACATCCTACATTACATGTATGAACCCTGAAAATCTGAGACAGCTCTCAGATTTTTTAGAAAGTTTATTTTGCCAAGTTTGAGGATGCATGCCCATGAGGCCTCCTCAGGAGGTCCTGACAACATGGGCCCAAGGTGGTCGTGGCACAGCTTGGCTTTATACACTTTAGAGAGACATGAGACATCAATCAATATGTGTAAGATGTACATTGGTTCAGTCCAGAAAGGTGAGACAACTTGAAAAGAAGGCAAGACAGGGGGCTTCCAGGTCATAGGTAGGTAAGGGACAAATGGTTTCATTATTTTGCGTTGCCGATTACCCTCTCCAAATGAGACAATCAGATATGCATTTATCTTGGTGAGCAGATGGGTGACTTTGGATAGAATGGGAGGTAGATTTGCACTAAGCAGTTCCCAGCTTGACTTTTCCTTTTAGCTTTGTGATTTTGGGTCCCCAAGATTTATTTTCCCTTCACAAAGTCCAACATGTTTTCCTATGAGCATTAATTATTTATTGGGTAGTTCATTGCACAAATAAGACATAGATTTTTAAAAAACCATCAACTTCATGCCTAGCTACATAGACATAATTACATAGAAGCTCAATTAAATTTGCAAACATTCCAGAGTTTGGGTTCCCAATAATTCTTTGTGATTCTTTAAAAGGTAAAGTATTTTTTTCCCATAAAACATAGCAACATCGAAAATCACCCGTAGAATGTCCTGCCATTTTTGTTTCTCTAGTTTCCTCATTTTCTGCAAAGCCCCGCCGAGGAAATTGACTTTGAATATCCTTTTACACTCTTCTGTTTTAGAAAGCATTGTGGTAAAACATTGAATCTTCATGGTTGTAAGTTCTGTTCACATTCTTTCTTTCTTTGAATATTTTTTCCCAACGGCCAACATTTGATTCTGTTGTATTATGGCTAAAAGGTAGGCATGGGAACAAAATAAAGACAAGAAGTCTTTGGAATAAGTGATCTCATCACAATGAATGAATTTGCCATTGGAACATATTTTTACAAAGTCACTGTTTTGAAAATATTTAGCCATGAATTGAAACAGAGTCTGTAAGTTTATTTTTTTCCTGGTCTAAGGTGATCAGCATTTTAGAGAATGAACCCAGGACACAACCACAGCACAAGAAAAAATATGATAATGAAGCTTACACATACCTGTTACTACTGTAACAGAAAACATGTAAAGAACATTTGTTTTGATTTATGTATCAGTCTGCACTGTTTAATTTTTTGTGCCATAATGCTCTTACTTAAAAAAACAGGATTAGTTAACAATGTCAATTACTAGTAATTCACAGCATAAATAATTAAACAAGGAAGCATTAAAAAATATAACAATGTTTTAAATAAAGTTTTATTTTACATCTTTTTTTACTTACACAGAAATTGCCAAAAAAAAAGCAGAGATTTGCCATGTAGCCGCAACCTAGTTTCCTCTCATTAACATCTTCTATCAGTGTGTCTCACATGGCTTATTAATATCTTACATAATTTGTCACAGTTAATGAACCAATACTGATAGGCTTTTTTTTATTTTTTTATTTTTTATTTTATTTTATTTTATTTTTTGAGATGGAGTCTTGCTCTATCTCCCAGGCTGGAGTTCAGTGGCGCAATCTTGGCTCACTGCAGGCTCCACCTCCCGGGGTTCACGCCGTTCTCTTGCCTCAGCCTCCCACGTAGCTGGGACTACAGGCGCCCGCCACCTCGCCTGGCTAATTTTTTGTATTTTTAGTAGAGACGGGGTTTCACTGTGTTAGCCAGGATGGTCTCGATCTCCTGACCTCGTGATCCGCCCACCTCGGCCTCCCAAAGTGCTGGGATTACAGGCTTGAGCCACTGCACCTGGCTGATAAGCTATTATTAACTAAAGTTCATATTTCATTTGGACTCCCTTAGTTCTGTCTTACTCTGACCCAGGATCCCATCCAGGACCCCGCATGACATGTAGTCATCACGTAGGCTCTTCCTGGCTGTGATAGTGTGTCAGGCTTTCCATCTCTTGATAACCTTGATAGTACTGAGGAGGATTGGTCAGGAATTTTGTAGAATGTCCCCCATTGTCACTTCATGTTCTCAAGGTGAACTGTCATCTTTGATGTTCACTTGGATCATTTGGCAGAGCTACTGTTTGTCAGGTTTCTCCACTGTGAAGTTATTTTTTCTCCTTGTCAATACTGCATGTGTTCTTTTGGAGCAAGTCACTATGCAGAGCCCACACTTATGGAGTGAGGCGTTGGCTCCACCTTCTTGATGGCTGAGTGTCTACATCAATTATTTGGAATTCTTTTGCAAAGGAGATTTCTATGCAACTCCATTTGCTTAATCACCTATGTATACAAATACAGACACCTAGATAATTACTTTCAGCTTTAGTTATTATTCAACACTGCAGCATTGTGTTGCACAATTCATTCCTGTGTTGGCCATTGGTAGCTTTTATTATTGGCTCTTATTTTTCTTTGATATATTTCAATTTTTTTAGTACTTAATTACTTTCTGATACTTCAAGATTATCCTGGCTCCTATATTTACTGTCCCAGTTCTAGTATCAGACATTTCTTCAAAGAGCCTGATTCCTTTCAGAATGGTAGGAAAACTTACATCTGGCTGCTGAATGAGTACATTGTATCTTGTCCTTCATTAGCAATGCTAGGAATATATGTGTGTATCTAACCTACCTATACACACCTAATTTTAAAGTTTTCTATGTAGAACTGTGTGTCTCCATATTAAACTAAACATAAGTTTACATTTGAAGGGGTGGCCTGCCCCTCTACGCTTGTGGGTTTATCTCATCAGGTGGGATGAGAGACTGAGAAAAGAAATAAGACACAGAGACAAAGTATAGAGAAAGAAAAGTGGGCCCAGGGGACCGGCACTCAGCATAACAAGGACCTGCACTGGCACCAGTCTCTGGGTTCCCTCAATTTTTATTGATTATTATTTTCATTATCTTGGCAAGAGGAATGTGGTAGGAGAACAGGGTGATAATAAGAAGAAGCTCAGCGAAAAAAATGTGAGCAAAAGAAGCTATGTCATAATTAAGTTCAAGGGGAAGTACTATGCCTGAATGTGCACGTAGGCCAGATTTGTTTGTCTCCAACCAAACATCTCAGTGGAGTAAAGAATAACAAGGCAGCATTGCTGCCAACATGTCTCGCCTCCCGCCATAGGGCCGTTTTCCTCCTATCTCAGAATTGAACAATGTACAATCGGGTTTTATAACGAGATATTAAGTTCCCGGGGCAGACAGGAAACAGTGGTCTTCCTCCATTTCAGCTGCAAGAGGCTTTCCTCTTTTACTAATCCACCTCAGCACAGACCTTTTATGGGTGTGGGGCTGGGGGATGGTCAGGTCTTTCTCATCCCATGAGGCCATATTTCAGACAATCACATGGGGAGAAACCTTGGACAATATCCAGCTTTCCAGGGTAGAGGTCCTTGTGGCTTTTCACAGTGCATTGTGCCCCTGGTTTATTGACACTAGAGAATGGCAATGACTTTTACCAAGCATACTGCTTGTAAACATTTTGTTAGCAAGGCACATCCTGCACAGCCCTAGATCCCTTAAACCTTGATTCCAAACAACACATGTTTTTGTGAGCTCAAAAAGTTGGGGCTAAGTGGCTGGGGCAAAGTGACAAATTAACAGCATCTCAGCAA
Organism: Symphalangus syndactylus; assembly: GCF_028878055.3. NCBI lineage: Eukaryota > Metazoa > Chordata > Mammalia > Primates > Hylobatidae > Symphalangus > Symphalangus syndactylus. The sequence goes on along the minus strand of NC_072445.2, from coordinate 29,975 downwards.
AGCAATTTTTCAAGGTACAGGTCAAATGGAGTTTCTTATGTCTTCCCTTTCTACATAGACACAGTAAAGTCTGATCTCTCTTTCCTTTCCCTACATTTCCCCCTTTTCTTTTTGACAAAACCGCCGTGGTCATCATGGCCCGTTCTCGCTGGTCACTGTCTCTCCGGAGCTGCTGGGTGCACCTGTAGACTAGCAATAGAGAGGACAGACATACAAGGATTAATATAAAATTTGCAATAGTGGAACTTCCAATGGCTTTAACCCAAGTGGCAGGGTTAAGATTTGTGAGGCTATCAACAGCTTTTACCATTGCCTCAGTTTCTGGCACCAGATTTAGCTGGGCTTTTGATGCCTCAAAAATTTGTTCTTTTAATTTTGAAATATCTAAAGTCAGATTATCTTCTCTTCCTTGTAAATGGCATCTAACCATGTCCCAATGATGTTCATATTCATTATAAGCTCTAGATGTCATACAAAAATCTGGTATATTCCAGTCACACTGTAACTGAAAAAGATATTCCAAGCTCATGAGCCTATCTCCCATCCAAATTACAGTTTGTCTAAGATGATTAATTTCGTTTGCCAATTTTTTATCTATTTGGGTCTGAGAATTCCACAATTTTGAGGAATTCTTTTGCCAATTATTTACATATTCTGCAGTTTGAACAGAGGAGTGTAAAGCAATTCCAGCAGCCACAGCAGTTGCTGTGACTGCAATAAGACCCATAATCACTGCAATCAAAGTAAAAATGAATCTTTTGGATCTAGTTAGAACTCCTTTTAATACCTCTGTTAAAATATAGATGGATGAGGAAGCCTCCCACAGTCGGTACATGGACACAGGGATCCCCATGCCCTCTCTTGCCCTCACTAGCAGAATATGGTGCTGCCAATCCAAAGTTGAATCAATGCAAGTAAACAATCTACAGTTTTCACAGGTTATAGTTTGGGAATCTGGTTTAAGATCTATGTTTCCTACAAATAGCATATAAGGGGGTTTTACACACCACATTTCCATGGATAGGGTGATTCTAACCTTCTATGAACCTGGTCCAGGCTTTCAGTTAAATCACTGTCATAGGCCAGATTAATGGGCCAGATGGATGGGACCTGTGAACACGATTGAGTCTGGCCCATACAATTATGATATAATTGGCCTCGAGGGGCCCAGTCTATAATAGTTCCGAATTCATTGTTTTGTAGTACCACTGCAGTATCAGCCACACATTCTTCCCAAACTAAGACTTCTGGGCTTTTTGATTCTTTGGGGATTTCCTTGGGGCCAGGCTTCCCCTTAGGCCTACATTGTAATGATCTTTGATAAGAAGGGTCCTGTAAATTATTTATCTGTGGCCTGAGTGACATTCCACTTACCATGTGATAAGTAAATCTACTGATGGCACTGACAGTAGGTACTTCTACCAACCAATTTTGGGCTGCAGGCATTAAGCATCCTGGTGCTTTCCCCAGGCAAATAGGAAGATAACGATACCCAATGGAAATGTTTATCATCATTCCTTCTTCTTCAGGTTGGGCAATGCCACCAATCATCTGTGGGGCCTGGTACCCATGCACTATTATTAACATATACTTCAATAGAATTACCCATCCAAGTGACTGCCTGAATTGAGGGTGGGAAAGGCACATAGGCCCAGTAGGTATAATTAGCTGCAGCTGCTCCTGCAGACATAGGGAGACTTACCACCATTTATACAATCATTAAAGCTGCAAGCAGCATATTCTCTGGAGTTTGTGTTACCCTTGTGTTCTTCAGGCTTTTTTCAGCCAACTGTGTCACCTTCTTTAGCTGGGCCCAGGACAGCAGCTCTGCTTTCTTTGTGGATGGCAACTTCACCTGTTCTTCTGATATCACCATTTTGTTCACCTGGTGAGTCGATGATGCTCGAGTGAGGGTTTTCCGTCTCCACGGAGGCACTTTTCCTTGCATCTCTGATGGGTGCATTGTAGAACTTCAAATGTCTAGCGGGTATCCAAACAGGAAGCTGATTTTCTCCTGGTGAAACACAAGCAAAACCTCTCCCCCATGTTATCACCTTACCTATTTCCCATGTATTATTTTTGATCTTTTCACCAAATCAGTTTTTCCTCATGTGAGCTGTTCTTTTTACCAGTAAAATGTTGTTCTGCGGAAGTAGTGGTCTGATTTCTATATATGTTTAAAAAATTTAAAGTATAGAGTGCTAGATTAAGTTGTATCTGGGGAGTGTTATACTCCTTACTCTGTTTTTCCTTTTTTTGTTTAACCCATTGAGCTTTGAGTGTTCTATTATTTCTTTCAATTATGGCCTGTCCTTGGGAATTATAAGGGATTCCTGTTGTATGTGTAATTTTCCACTGATTTAAGAATTTTTGAAATGCTTTGCTGGAGTATTCTGGCCCATTATCTGTTTTACTTTTTTCTGGAACTCCCGTGACAGCAAAACAAGATAATAAATGTCTTTTAACATGGGAACTACTTTCTCCTGTCTAGCACGTTGCCCATATGAAATGTGAATAAGTATCAACTGTCACATGGACAAATGACAATTTTCCAAATGAAGGTACATGTGTGACATCCATTTGCCCTAATGCATTAGGACATAAACCTCTGGGATTAACTCCTGCCTCCTGAGTGGGCAGGTGTAGGACTTGACACTCAGTACAATGTTGTACAATATTTTTTGCCTGTTTCCATGTGATATCAAAATTATTTTTTAATTCTGTTGCATTTACATGAGTCAGGGCATGAAGTTCTTGTGCTTCCATGAAGGCAGATGATACTAGCAAGTCAGCTTGTTCATTTGCGTTCGTTAAAAGGCCCTGGTAAATTAGTATGTGCTCAAACATGAGTAATATAAAATGGGAAATTTCTTTTTCTTACAGTTTGTTGTAACAAATTAAACAGCTGATTCAACTGATCATCCATACTATATTTGATTAGGGCTGACTGAACATCCTTTGTAGCCTGTACTACATATGCAGAATCTGAAACAATGCTAATAGGCTGATTAAAATCTTGTAACACTGAAATGACAGCAACCAATTCTGCTCTTTGAGCAGAGTGATATTGAGTTTCAATGACTCATTCTTTTGCCCTGGTGTAAGCCACTTTTCCGTTGCTGGAACCATCAGTAAACATGATCAGAGCATTTTCTAAAGGTTTATGTCTGGTAATTTTAGGTAAAATCCAAATAGTCAATTTTAAAAACTGGAAGATTTTTGTTCTTGGGTAATGATTATCAATAATTCCCACAAAATCAGCAAGATCAATCTGCCATGCACCAGAATTAATAAAGGCTTATCTAACCTGTTCGTTGTTTAAAGGAACAGTGATTTTATCTCTGTCACTTCCACACAATTTTACTATTTGTAGTCTTCCCTGACCAATTAATGTAGCCATTTGATCTAAGTACAATGTAAAAGTCTTAACTGTACTGTGAGGAAGGAATGACCACTCCACAAGATCTGTATTTTGAACAATGATGCCTGTTGGAGAATGTGTAGTAGCAAAAATTAAAAGTTGGAGTGGGGCTAAAGGATCTATTCTATTGACTTGTGCTGACTGAATTTTTCTTCAACTAATTCAATTTCTTTAGCTGCCTCTGGAGTTAATGTTCTTTTACTATTAAAGTCTGGGTCCCCTCTCAAGATAGAGAACAAATTTGACATGGCATAAGTAGGGATGCCTAGAGTTGGCTGAATCCAATTAATATCTCCTAGCAATTTTTGAAAGTCATTTAATATTCTTAATGTGTCTTTTCTTATTTCTATTTTTTGTGGTTTAATTTTTCTTTCCTCTACCTGCATTCCCAAATAACGAAAAGGAGTAGAGGTCTGAATCTCATCAGATGCTATTGTTAGGCCTGCGTTTGAAACCTCTGTCTGCAGAAATTTGTAACAGTCAATTAGTCTATTTTTTCTGCAGCACACAAAATATCATCCACATAATGAATAACAGTCTGAAAACTTGTCTCTAACTGGTTGAAGAACTTGAGCTACAAAAGTCTGACAAATAGTTGGACAATTAAGCATTCCCTGAGGTAACAGTTCCCACTGAAATCTGGTGGCTTGTTCTTTATTATTTATGGCTGGTATAGTAAAAGCAAATTTTTCAAAATCCTGTTTTGCCAGAGGAATGGTAAAAAAGCAATCCTTCAGATTAACTGTAATTAAAGGGGATCATGGCTTGAGAAGGCAACCCGAGTTGGAGAGACCCCATAGGTTGAATTACCGCATTAACCGCTCTTAGGTCAGTTAGCATGCGCCATCTGCCTGATATTTTCTGAATTACAAACACAGAAGAATTCTAAAGACAGAAAGTGGGTGAAACATGTCCTTTTTAAAATAGCTTTTTAACTATTTTGTGTAGCACCCCGAACTTTTCCTTAGGGAGCGGCCACTGTTTGACCTATACAGGAAGCTGCAGGGCAAGTCTGAATTCCTCCTTCACCGTAGTGAACTGTAGGTTGGACAATAATGTGTGCCTGGAGCCAAGTCGCAGCGAGCCTAGTTTCACGCTACCTCCCCCAGCACTCACTCGGCTGAGGAGGAGGTGGCCATCGTGGTTTTAGCCCCAATGGCCCCAATGGTTCTGGACTTTTTCCTTTTAATTTTAATGTTTCAGGATATATTACCTCCTGTAATTGATTGTAGTCAACATTTTGCATTGACCGAGCCATTACCGGCTCTGCTACCTATTTACAATGTGAACTTTCCATTCCTTTCCTGGATTTTTCCCCGCCTCTTCTTCACAATCTATTACACAGCTTTCAGGGGCATCAAAGACTGAAACGCTATCTTCTTCTATTTGAAACGGTTCTAAAGTTGCTTTAACAATGGCCCAATCATTCCATATTGTAAGTGGGATGATTTTACCTTCCCTATTTGCTTGTTTTAATTCTTTGCCAATTTTTTCCCAATCTTTTACATCTAAAGTTCCTTGTTCTGGAAACCATGGGCAGAATCGTTCTATTGTTTGGAATAGTGTAATTAGATTTTCTGTAGAAGCTTTAATTCCCCCTTTTCTTAAGAGAATTTTAATGAAGCTGAGATAAGAGACATATTTACTTTCAGTTTGCCCCATTGTTACCCTGGGTTCCTCTGAGCGCACAAGTTTACCGCAAGGCTGACGGTGGATGTACTCAGGAATCTCTCATCCACTGTCCTCAATGCTCACATTCTTAGCATACCTTCACCCTAGACAAAGGCACCCACATTGGGTGGCAGATGAAGTGGTGGCCTGCTCCTCCACACCTGTGGGTATATCTCATCAGGTGGGATGAGAGACTGAGAAAAAAATAAGATACAAAGTATGGAGAAAGAAAAGTGGGCCCAGGGGACCGGTGCTCAGCATGCCAAGGACCTGCACCTGCACCAGTCTCTGAGTTCCCTCAGTTTTTATTATTTTCATTATCTTAGCGAGAGGAATGCGGTAGGAGAGCAGGGTGATAATAAGGAGGTCAGCAAAAAAACATGTGAGCAAAAGAATCTATGTCATAATTAAGTTCAAGGGGAAGTACTATGCCTGGATGTGCACGTAGGCCAGATTTGTGTTTCTCTCCACCCAAACATCTCAGTGGAGTAAAGAATAACAAGGCAGCATTGCTGCCAACATGTCTTGCCTCCCGCCATAGGGAGGTTTTCCTCCTATCTCAGAATTGAACAAATGTACAATCGGGTTTTATACTGAGACATTCAGTTCCCAGGGACAGGCAGGAGACAGTGGCCTTCCTCCATCTCAACTGCAAGAGGCTTTCCTCTTTTACTAATCCACCTCTGCACAGACCCTTTATGGGTGTCGGGCTGGGGGATGGTCAGGTCTTTCTCATCCCATGAGGCCATATTTCAGACTATCACATGGGGAGAAACCTTGGACAATATCCAGCTTTCCAGGGCAGAGGTCCTTGTGGCTTTTCGCAGTGCATTATGCCCCTGGTTTATTAAGACTAGAGAATGGCAATGACTTTTACCAAGTATACTGCTTGTAAACATTTTGTTAGCAAGGCACATCCTGCACAGCCCTAGATCCCTTAAACCGTGATTCCATACAACACATGTTTTTGTGAGCTCAAAGTTGGGGCTAAGTGGCTGGGGCAAAGTGACAAATTAACAGCATCTCAGCAAAGCAATTGTTCAAGGTACAGGTCAAAATGGAATTTCTTCTGTCTTCCCTTTCTACATAGACACAGTAAAGTCTGATCTCTCTTTCTTTTCCTACAACGTTGATGCCTCCACCTCTGATCTACTATCACATGAACCATTCTAGCCTTCTCGCCTTGCTAATTTGTAACCTCCCACTTCACCAGTTAGAGGCCTGATTCCTACCATCTGCAGCTTATGTAAGTCATTGTTTTATTCCAGATACAGATACTGTGGTTTTACAATGGTTAACAATTGCTTCTGTTGGAAAGAACTTTATAAAATGGAATCCAATGATGAAGTATAGTTCATTTGCCTTCAGCCTACAGATTCTATTCATTTTCAAAGTGACTTAGGTCAACACCATTTTCCCTACATCTTCAGTGAGTTTTCACCTACCTTTTTGTCTTAGTCTATTTTTCATAAGAATGACAACTTAATTAGAATCAAATCTATAAGCTTTAAGATTTTATGTTTCTAGTAAGTATAATATTAGCTTATTTGACTAGAACTCAAGCAGAATAGGAATTTATGTTTGTTTTATATTCAATAGTGATAACTTTGAAGACATAGTTGTTTTATTACACCAAAATATTATATTAATCTTATTTAACTAAGTTTTATCCAAATCGTGTTAACTTAAGAAACATTTGATCAGTTCCTATATTTCTAGGAGTTTGGTGAATACTTATTTATAAAGGCTCATGTTTCTTCCAAGCCAAGTTAGAATACAGCACTTTTAGAGGATTTTATAAATGAATTTTGCAAAGCTATCTGGAGTTAAGAAAATACCACATATACATAACATACATTAACAGACATATAAACACAAATAGAGATTTCATAGCTTTCATCCTAAAATTTCAGCCATGAATCAGGCATAAATATTCTGATGGTTAATTTTAGACATCTACTTGATTGGATTAAGAGACACACATAGCTGGTAAAACACAATTTCTGGGCATATCTGTGAGGATGTTTCTGGAAGACACTGAGATAACCCTGACCCAATGTGGATGGGCACTGATATGGTTTGACTGTGTTTCCCACCCAGATATCATCTGGAATTGTAGTTCCTATGATCCATACATGTCATGGGAGGGACCCGGTGGGAGGTGATTGAATCATGGTGGTGGTTACTGCCATGCTGTTTTCATGATAGTGAGTGAGTTCTCATGATGTGATGGTTTTATAAGGGGCTTTTCCACTTTGGCTCAGCATTTCTCCTTGTTGCTGCCATATGAAGAAGGATGTCTTTGCTTCCCCTTCCGCCATGATTGTGAGTCCCCTCCAGCCATGTGGAACTGTCAGGCCATTAAACCTCTTTGTTCCTTATAAATTACTCAGACTTAGGCATTTCTTCATAGCAGTATAAAAATGGACGAATACAGCCACCATCCAATTTGTTGAGAGCCCAGATAGAACAAAAAGGAAGAGGAAAGGTGAAATATCTCCTTCTGAAATTGAAACATCCTTCTTCTCCTGCCATTGACATCAGAACTTCAGGGTCTCAGGCCTTTGGTCTCAGAATGAGAGTTACACCATTGGCTTCCCTGATTCTGAGTCTTTTGTATCTGGAGTGAGCCATGCTACCAGCTTTCCTGGTTCTCCAACTTGGAGACAGGCTATTGTGGAACTTCTCAGCCTCCATAATTATGTGAACCAATTCCCCTAATGAATCTTCTCTCATCTATCTATCTACATATATTCTACTGATTCTGCCTTTCTGGAGAATCCTGACTAATGTGATTACAATAATACAAAATTCACTAGTTTATGTAGAAGACTTGGTTTTTGTCATTGCCCCATTTTATATTTGTATTATAACTGTGTATCTGGAAAATGGAACAAGTTTTTATCTTCTTCATATGAGGGCTAAAGCTTTTTTCTCACCAATATTTTTGGAGATTTTAAAGATTTTTTTTTGTTTTGACATACAATCTTATGGAGGCTGAGAAATAAATTTTTTTTCCATTTTATTTTTCAGCCCCAGGTGTTTGCTTTTGCAGATTCTTGAGCACATTGAGAGCCTCCAAGGCATGGAGTGCGGTGCCTAAACTTTCAGTGATTATAGGGAGTTGAGAGACTCAATTGGGAAAGGAAAGGTCTAAAAGGAGGCAATTTGGAAGATAAAATTTTTCTCAAAGGAGTGATTAAAGTTCTAAATAATTCTTAGTAAAGTCATGCAAACAGGAAAGGAAGTAGAATTGTTCCATATTGGTGGAACACAGAGTCAGCAGAGGTTTGAGAAGGGAGAATTTAGTCAGTTGAGAAGTTCCCATGAAAGGAGCAAGATTAAGATCACACAGAGACACCTTGAAACAAAAAGCCAGGAATAACTTCCAACCCAAGAGGAGAACAGAGAGGCCTCAAAACCAAAGCTAAGATAAGAAACTTATAGCCCGAGTTACCTTCCAGACAAAGAAGCCTGAGATTCCAACCCAGCTTCAGAGAGTACTCACTCAAAATTTTAGTGAAACTGTAGGCTTTTTAATGAGTTAGCCATGCATGCAAAAGGCATTCCCTAAGGTGGCAGAGAAGATGGAGCCCCCATATCCAAATATAGCCAACGAGAAAGAAAGACCCCTGTTGCCAGAGCCAGTGGGCAAAGGCAACAGAAAAGGAGACAGGGGTCCTAATGGGATGAGATCCTTTCAGATTTAGGCTTATACAAACTCCTGAGAACTGGCAGGTTGACAGCCATAAATGGGGTTCCAACATTTCTACTCATTGGATTACAAGTTCTCAGGCATCCAAAATGATTAACAAAATGACAATTTCTAGGGCTTCTGTGGGAGAGTATGGAAAGGTCTTTTTGAACCTTTTAATGCTGTCAATGGAAGAATGATGAGGTTCATAAATTTGGAAAGGAGACATTTCTTCATTTTTATGTTTATTTTTTTTGAGACAGAGTTTCACTCTTGTTGCCCAGGCTGGAGTGCAATGGCATGATCTTGGTTCACTGCAACCTCCACCTCCTGGGTTCAAGCAATTCTCCTGCCTCAGCCTCCTGATTAGCTGGGATTACAGATGCCCACCACCACACCTGGCTAATTTTTTTGTATTTTTAGTAGAGATAGGTTTTCATCATGTTGGCCAGGCTCCTCTGAACCTCCTGACCTCAGGTGATCCACCCGCCTCAGCCTCCCAAAGTGCTGGGATTACAGGCATGAGCCACCACACCCAATGAGAGATTTATTTCCTATAAAGAGTTGCGGCCTGCAGGTTGTCCTTCTGACAGGCTGGGAAGCATAGCCTCCAGCCAGAAGCCAGAAACAGATGCTTCAAGGAGGAGGTAAAGGAAATAGTAATTTATGCTGAGTGGAATGGCTAAATACATTTCTTTAATAAGCTCTAGGGGGAGTCATGAATATTTATGGAGGGAGAAATGCATGCATGCACAATTGAGTTTCTTGCTTCTTCATGGGTCCCATGTACAAAAAATGGCAGTGTTAGCATGATCCCAGGGTGGAGTTTTCAGCCGTCTGACATTAAAAAGTGAAGCAGAGAACATGAAAACTCGCTCTGTGCCTCCTCTATACGCTGGCCAGAACCTCTCTGTCATGGGTGGTCTCTTATCAGGCAAGAAAAGTGAGGTTAATATCAGTGGTGGAGCCTTTGAAGGGGCTGGTTTCTGTTACATCCTTAAGGAAGAAAGTCTCATCATGGTTAGCAAAGGAGGGGGTATAACGATGTGTATCTGACCCCCATCATCCCATCCTAGCAAAGCTGAGAACTCAGTTTTGAAAGTTACTCTGGGGTCCCCTCAGCCAAGAGTGGATCTGTTCAGTCAGTTGGGAGGGTAGAATTTCATTTTCATTTATCAGTGCTAATGGGAAAGAGTACATTGTCTCCATGGCAGCTGAATTTGCAAGAAACTCCTTTGAAGGGGTTAATGGCAGTTGTATTTTTCTAGGAGCTCTGCTTTAATTGGATAAAGTAAGTTCTGGTAAGATTTCTTCCTTTATCTACAGTATCTCGAATGTTTTCATTTAAATAATCTTTATAACAGCTTTTGATGTCTGAGTGGATTCCCACACAGTCATTTATTGTAAGACTTTCTGATTCCTTTTTTTTTCCTTTGGTCATTATGAATAGGGCTTCTGTAAATAATTGCATGGTAGCTTTTGTTTGGAAATAACATCAAAGTAGTTGTCAAAATACCTAGGAATGTGATTTTTGGATTGTAAGGTGAGACTTGTTTAGCTTTAGAAAAAACTGCCCAACTTGTAATGGGGAGTAAAAAAATTTTCTATGTTTTTGGAATTCTTAGATGGGACCCTCTGTAAAAACTGACAGGTTCAAATGAGAAAAACAGAAAAGTTTAAAAACATGTATACCTTATGGATACATGGGAGATACTCAGGGAAAAATGAGTAAATCTCCAACAGCTGGCTTTCAATTCAAGCATAAATACTATCTTCAACTTAAAGAAAGAAGATTTGAGGTGCAGTAGTGGGGAGTTAACCAGCAAAAGCACGGTAGACAAGAGTAAGGTTTGTTATACAGACTTAAGTCCATGCATTCTCCATTGATAAGACTCTTTAGTGATTTAGTTATCCTTCTCTTCTTGATGTCAAGAGAGGTAGGTTTTAAATGGGGATTTCCTTGATAGATGTAAATTTTCCTTACACAAGCGTAACTTCTACTTTGTTTTCAGAACTTCTTTTGTTAGAATTTTTTTTTCAAAATAATCAGCTTGGAATAATTCTTAAGCCAAAGGGACATATATTGGGGTGGCATTTTCTGGTTTCCTACCATTATATTTTGGGGTGGCATATTTTGGTCTTATACACTGTATTCCACCAGCAATGAAAAGAGTTCTGTTTTTCCTCCAGCAATTTGTCATTTTTTAAAGAGTTTAGCAGTTCTAAGAGGTATAGACCAGCTGTGCTATCTTATTCTGGTTTTCAGTTCTCTAGTTTGTTGAGCACCTTTTTGTATGTTTACTTGCCATCTGTACATCTTATTTGGTGAGGTGTCTGTTCAGATCTGTGCATTTTTAATTGGGCTGTTTAACTTATCATTTAGTTTTAACAATTTTTTTTATGTATTTTGATTACAAATTCTCAGATCTGTATTTTGCAAATATTTTCTTCAATATTTGGCTTGTCTTTTTGTTCTCTTAACAAGGTCTCTTCCAGAGTATAAACTTTAAATATTAAGAAATCCACATTGTCATTTCTTCTGTGTATATCAACCTTTTGTGTCATTTGTTAAAATTCATTACCAAACCCAAAGGCACATAGCTTTTCTTTTATAGTTTCTTCTAGAAATTCTATAGTTTTGCATTTTTAGTGTAAGGATGACTTTGAGTGATTATTTGTGTAAGTTGTAAATTTGTAATCTACATGCATATCATTTCTTATGGTTTCCAACTAATCATTCCCTCACTATTTTGGGGAAAGACACAGGATAGTGGGTTCTGTTAGAGTAGACAGATAACTAGACATGAACAGGAGAGGGAGCTCGTGGAAAAGGGAAAGTCTGGGAAGGCTCACCTGGAGGGAACACCAAAAATTCACATATTAGTAGCATCTCTAGTGCCGGAGTGGATGGGCATTTGTCAATTGTGGGTAGGACGGAGAAGAGGTACCTATGCAGAAAGAAACACCCTAGAACTCCTCATAACATGCCCCAATCATCGTTCACTCTGCAATAAAAATGTCAGAATATTGCTAGCTACATGCTCATAAGAAGGCCAAAGGGAACATTCTTAAGAGAAACCTGGCACCAAAAATACAGATTAGGGCAGTGATGGACATTCAAAAGAGATAGATAGGCAGGCACAGTAGGTACAAACATCACTGCTCTCAGTCTGCCTGGGATGGTGGGAAGGAGGCTGGTGCCAGAGTAGATTCGGATTCATCACCACACGTGTGAGGAGGTCCCACACGCCTAAGTGGGGCAAATGAGGGATGTAAGGCAGTAGCAGGAAAACCAAAGAAAACAGGCAGAGACTTGAGACAGGCAGGAATGTGAAGAAGTCCAAAATAAAATTCCCTGCACTGGACTCTTAAGCTGTTTTCATGCACAATCAGCCCACTCCTCCTCATTTTTCTACAATAAGCTCTTCACACTGTATTTGTTTTCAATGAAGTTGTCTGCCATCTTTGTACTGCCTCTTGGTGAAAATCTTTCTTCCAAGTTGGACAAGAACTGGGACATCAGCTCTCCCCAGTAATAGCTCCATTTCAGTTTGAATTTACAGAACTGATGGGGCTTAATAACTAGCGCTCCAAGTTTAAGTGGTGCGGGAGGTGGCCAGTAGTGGACCCCAGCTGTCACACCGGGAGCAACAGGGCCCTGCATAGTCCCCATCTGCCTGCAGGTGGCATGCTCCCACGACACTGCCAGCAAGAGGGCCTGGCAGTGTTCCCAGCTGCCAGCAGGGGTATATGACGACCACACTGTGAGCAAGAGGGCCCTGCAGTGTCCTTAGCTGCCCGCAGGTGGCGCACGGGCACCACAACATGAGCAAGAGGACCCTGCAGTGCCCTGGTTGCCAGAAGGGGGCGTGCAGCCACTACACTGAGCAAGAGGATCCTGTAGTGCCCCCAGCTGCCAGAAGAGGGCGTGCCCCCACTACACTGCAAGCAAGAGGGCCCAGCAGTGTCCCCAGCTGCCAGCAGGGGAGCCAGCCGCCACTATACTTGGAGCAAGAGGGCCCGGCAGTGTCCACAGGTGCCAGTAGCTGAGCAGGTTTCGACTACACTGTGAGCAACAGGGCCCTGCAACGTCCCTAGCTGCCAGCAGGCGGCGTGCCGCCACTATACTGTGAGCAGGAGGGCCCTGCGTGCCCTGGCGCCACCAGGAGGCGCTGGCCACCACTGTAAGCAAGAGGGCGCTGCAGTTGCTCTAGGCGCCAGCAGGAGGCGCAGTGGCACAGCACCGTGAACAAGCAGGTCCTGTAGTGCCCGGCTTTTCAGATTACTGAGGTTCCACCTATCTGCGCTATGCCCCTGGCGACGTGCGTCTCTGTGCCTGCACCGCGTCCACCACGGCCCCCCGCCCGGCGGCGGGCGAAGGTGGACCTGTGCGCCTGCACCACGCCCCCCAACCCTCGGCCCGGCGGTCTGCATCTCTGCGCCTGCGCTGCACCCGCCCCGCCGGCGAACCGCCCTTGTGAGTCTCCGCCCTGCGCCGCGCCTCTCCAACGGGGCCGCGTGGCCGTGCGTCTCTGCGCCTGCGCCGCGCCCCTGGCGGAGGGCCGGCTCGCCGCGCGTTTCTCCCCCTGCGCCGCGCCCCTAGCGGAGCCCCGGAGTGCCGCGCCTCACTGCGCCTGCGCGGTCCCGCCGCCCCTGTCTGCGCCTGCGCGGGACCGCCGCGCCTCTCTGCGCTTGCGCGGGCCCGCCTCCACTGTCTGCGCCTGCGCGGGCGCGGTGCGCCTCTCAGCGCCTGCGCGGGACCGCCGCCCCTGTCTGGGTATGCGCGGGCCCGCCTCCCATCTCTGCGCATGCGCGGACCCGCCTCCACTGTCTGCGCATGCGCGGGCCCGCCACTCCTCTCTGCGCCTGCGCGGCCCCACCGCCCCCTTCTGCGCATGCGAGGGCCCGCCGTCCCCCCCCCCCTCTGCGCATGCGCGGTGCCGCCGCCCCTGTCTGAGCCTGCGCGGGCCCGCCTCCCCTGTCTGCGTCAGCGCAGGCGCGGTGCGCCTCTCTGCGCCTGCGCAGGATCGCCGCCCAGTCTGTGTATGCGCGGGCCCGCCTCCCTTCTCTGCGCATGCGCGGGCCCGACACCCTCTCTGCGCCTGCGCGGGCCAACCGCCCCTGTCTGCGCATGTGCTGGCCCGCCGCCCCCCTCTGCGCATGCGCGGGCGCGGTCCGCCTCGCTGCACCTCCGCGGGCGCGATGCGCCTCTCTGCGCCTGCGCGGACCCGCCACGCTTCTCAGCCCCTGCGCTAGGACAGTGCGCCTCTCTTCGTCTCTCTGCGCCTGCGCGGGCCCGCCACTCCTCTCTGCGCCTGCGCGGTGCGCCTCTCTGCCCCTGTGCGGGCCCGCCTCCTGTCTGCGCCTGCGCGGGTCCTCCGCCCCTCTGTGCGCCTGCGAGGGCGCGGTGCGCCTCTCTAAGCCGCCGGGGTGCGCCTCGCTGCGCGGGCGCGGTGCGCATCTCTGCGCCTGCGCGGGACCGCCGCCCGTCTGCGCATGGGCGGGCCCGCCGCCCGTCTCTGCGCCTGCGCGGACCCGCCGCCTGCCTCTGCGGGCCCGCCACTCCTCTGTGCGCCTGCGCGGGCCCACAGCGCCTCTCTGCGCTAGCGCGCGCCGGCCGCCCGTCTGTGCATGCGCGGGCCTGCCGCCCGTCTCTGCGCCTCCGCGGGCCCGCCACTCCTCTCTGCGCCTACCCGCAGCGCCTCTCTGCGCCTGCCCGGGCCCGTCGCCCGTCTGAGCATGCGCGGGGCCGCCGCCCCTCTCTGCGCCTTTCTGCGCCTGCGCGGGCGCGGTGCCACTCTCTGCGCCTTCGCGGGCCTGTTGCCCGTGTCTGCGCCTACGCGGGCCCGCCGCCCGTCTCTGCGCCTGTGCGCGCCCGCCGCTCTTCTCTGGGCCTGCGCGGGCGTGGTGCGCCTCTCTGCGCCTGCGCGGGCCGGCCGCGCCTGTGCATGCACGGGCCTGCCGCTCCTCTCTGCGCCTGCGCGGGCCCGCCGCCGCTGTCTGCGCATGCGCGGGCCCGCCGCCCGTCTCGGCGCATGCGCGGGCCCGCCGCTCCTCCCTGCGCCTGCGCGGGCGCGGTACGACTCTCTGCGCCTGCGCGGCCCTGCTGCCTGTCTCTGCGCCTGCGCGCCCCCGCCGCTCCCCTCTGCGCCTGCTCGCGCCAGCAGCGACTCTCTGCGCCTGCGCGGG